>NC_137177.1:19387453-29387453 GCF_951804945.1 Podarcis cretensis | reverse complement strand
TACTAATATTCTTACAGGATTTGAATAAGAATGCATATTGTAAAAATGCTAATTGGATTTCTTATATTTAATTAATTATTAAAAACTTGCACTGACTTATAAAATGAACCCATTACTTGTTGATATGGA
The DNA here is from genome assembly GCF_951804945.1 of Podarcis cretensis. Lineage (NCBI taxonomy): Eukaryota > Metazoa > Chordata > Lepidosauria > Squamata > Lacertidae > Podarcis > Podarcis cretensis. The sequence continues at coordinate 29,387,324 of NC_137177.1, read as the reverse complement.
TTATGGGATATAGGTTCCAAGATGCAGGCTAATGAACTAAAAGTACTTGCACTGTGTTAGCATAGGATGACTGTTTTGTAGCCTAATCCTAGGTATACTAACATAGAAGCAGTGTTGTGGGTTTTTCAGATTTGAACTGGCAAAATTTCATATCCATATTAGGGTAATTTGCGTGGGAGGACCCTATGGGCTGATCAAATTTAGCATATTTATTTTACTTGTATTTAGTAAACAAAACTTTAAAAAATGAAACTGCCTAGCTTGTCTTATATTGTATTTGCAGTTGGAATCCATTCATTGTTACTAAGGAACTTATGAAATGGAAATATTTTCCACAGGAAAAATAGAAACTTGCCCAGAATTTTTTTTGCTCCTACATCAGAGTTCAGAAGTCCACCCCACTGAGCTTAGTGGGGCTTACTCTCAAATAAGTGGCCATGGCATTGAAGCCCTTGTACTGTTTTGGGGTCAGGAGAAATTTATACTAATCTTTTATTTAATCATAATGATTTAAAATTACTATGCTGATTCTGGCATGGTACCTGACAGTACTGAGGCTCTGAGGCTATATAATGAAAAGGAACAAACATGAAAAAAGCAGTATTCAGAATTTGAGAACATATCTGGACTTACAAGCATGCAACAGGGGTGGTTTATGTTTTGTTTTATTCTAGAATAGCACAGCTTTACCTTCCACTTTCTAGCTTAATGAGTTTCCCCGGTGACCCATAGTGTCTGTCTCGATTATATCAGAATGTAGTATGGTCTGGGTTGTCTCTATACTGGCATGATGCAATCTTGAGTAAGAAACACCCAGACTGCTTCCTTGACTATGGAGGGGGTGAATGAATTATGGCGAGAGCCAGCTGTATGCCATCTACCCTCCTCCCACCCTCTAAACTGTATTTAAGCCAGGCTCCTTTGAGTGCAGCAAGACCAGTACCAGAAATTTCATTGTCGGTTAACTCTGGTTTTGCTTATTATTTATGTATTTAAGCTAGATTGTGTTTTTTGTTTAGTCTGTATTTCAAGGTTTGGAATCTCGTGAGCTGCTTTGGGCACAGCATATTGTGCAAAAGCAGCATATAAGTAAACTCAATCATCAGTTCAGGGAGGGGGCGGTCAGTGGTGTTAAGATTCCTGAGCTGTGAAGCTTTAGTCTTCTGTGTTTGATTGTACACATTGAAATTTGAGAATAACTGCAGGCATGTAGGCAATTGGTGTTTTGCAGTTGTGATTCCTACTTCAGTGATAAGATTCCCACTTAGTACTTGACTAATCTGTTTTGAGCTGCTTGAATTGTTCTTCAGAACAGCTGATTCCCAAATGCAAGGTACAGTGGTGCCCCGCAAGACGAATGCCTCGCAAGACGGAAAACCCGCTAGACGAAAGGGTTTTCCGTTTTGTAGGTGCTTCACAAAACGAATTTCCTATGGGCTTGCTTCGCAAGACGAAAATGTCTTGCGAGTTCCTGCGGGGTTTTTTTCCCTCCCCCCCCCCCTTTTTCTAAGCCGCTTATCAGCTGATCCGCTAAGCCACTTATCAGCTAATCCGCTAAGCCGCTAATAGCGCTAAGCCGCTAATGGGCTTGCTTCGCAAGACGAAAAAACCGCAAGACGAAGAGACTCGCGGAACGGATTCTTTTCGTCTTGCGAGGCACCACTGTAGTATTGAGGTATATGGAGAATTATTGTCATTGCTTCATAGAAAGCTGGTATAGCATAGCAGCTACGAGTCTGAGTTACGGAGCAGGAAGACTCTACCTTGAGTATGTCGTGAATTCATTTGTCACATTAGACAAGACCCACACTGCAGTATGGATATAATACTGCCACCCTTGCTGTGTTGCTATAAGTATGCTAAAGGATAATGCACGTGAAGCAGATTGTAACGCTAAACAGTTCTATACAAATGCCAAGTACCTGAATGTGATATCTTATGTTCTTTTTAATGAAGGATCAATGCAGTATCCAATGGACAAGTGCGTGGGGACAGTTACAGTGAAGGTTGCCTTGGGCAAACAGGTAATCTTAAATAAAAATTATAGCAAGTGTGTGGGTGTATGAGAGAGAGATAGCGCTGCTAGGGGTGGGCCATATCAGGTTTTCAACATCACAATATATCACCAGCTAAATATCACAATATCTCGATATATCAAGCTATATATCTGCAGCAGTGGAGGGCCTTGACGAGGCTCCCTGTGGCGGACCTTAAAATGTAAGGAAGTAGTAGATTTAATAAAAATATTAAATAAGTATATATTTAAGATATTTACAACTAACTTCAACTAAGTGATCTGTTTTGCTGTAAAGCACATCCCAAAATAGATGTGCATTGCAATTGCCATGAGTGCAATTTCCCAACAAATGCATGGCTGTGATTATATATATCTTAATACAGCCTTTCTGGTTAAGCAGGGGTTTGAACACAGATCTCCCTTGCCCCCACTCCACTGCACCAGGCTCTCAGAAGGGCTACTTTAGGGGACAGCAATGAAAAATGGTGTACCAAGTTTGTACATTTTGAAATGTTGCACTTACTCAGCCATGACACATGGAGAGCACGCAGATGTTTCCTAATGCACACAGGCTTTAGGTAGTTCTGAAGGGACTGTTAATTTGTCCTCTTCAGGTCACATATTGCCCATTATTTAAATATTATTATGTTATGAACAATGGAGCAGCTTGTTTTTAAAACAATTGGTGTGGGTTTGTTTTTTCTTTTGCAGGTGCTCGCATCTGGCTGTTCATTGGATTTATGTTGGCATTTGGATCTCTGATTGCATCTATGTGGGTCCTCTTTGGAGGCTATGTTATTCAAGGTAGAGTATCTGTTAAAGGCAACCTTTAAAATTAGCACTTTAGCTTGCGCTTATGTATACATTTTAAATTGCAATCAGGTTAAGTGCAGAGACCTTGATTCTTGCATTATGAACACTACCTATACCCAATAACAGGCTTCCTCAAACTCAGCCCTCGAGTTGTTTGTGGCCTACAACTCCCATGATCCCTAGCTAGCAGGACCAGTGGTCAGGGATGGTGGGAATTGTCATCATAAAATGTCTGGAGGGCCGAGTTTGAGGAAGCCTGCCCTATAAAGGGACGCGGGTGGCGCTGTGGGTAAAACCTCAGCACCTAGGACTTGCCGATCGCATGGTCGGCGGTTCGAATCCCCGCGGCGGGGTGCGCTCCCGTCGTTCGGTCCCAGCGCCTGCCAACCTAGCAGTTCGAAAGCACCTCCGGGTGCAAGTAGATAAATAGGGACCGCTTACCAGCGGGAAGGTAAACGGCGTTCCGTGTGCTGCGCTGGCTCGCCAGATGCAGCTTGTCACGCTGGCCACGTGACCCGGAAGTGTCTGCGGACAGCGCTGGCTCCCGGCCTATAGAGTGAGATGAGCGCACAACCCTAGAGTCTGGCAAGACTGGCCCGTACGGGCAGGGCTACCTTTACCTTCCTTTACCTTGCCCTATAATAATGAAAGTGTCTCTTATGTCACTATCCTACCTAAAAAAAGGGGGGGAGGCGGCTTCTGTGTCATTTCTTTTGGAGGCTGAACTGTTGCTGCCTGTGGCACTGTCTTCCTTTTTCTGAAAGGATTTGTTAATTGTGGGCTACACTTGGAAAGCCTGTGAGTTGCAGCCTGGCATAATGATTGATGCATGATTCAGTCTGATGAGGTTGGGAGATTGCTGAGAATCCTGTGTATGGCACCTTCTTCTGTATTGGAGAAAGGCTGGTATAAATGCAGGAGGGATGGATGGGGAGCCTTTGTCCTTCCAGATGTTGTTTGACTACAACTTCCATCAACTTCAATTAGCGTAGCCAGCAGTCAAGAAAGTAAGCAAGTGGCAGTCCCAACATCATCTGGAGGTTTGTGGGTTCCCCGCTTGTAAATATAAGCTAATGAGGCCGCAATCCTGAACACACTTACCAGAGTACACATATTTCGATCTCAAGAGGACCTTTTCAGTGGTGGCACCCCAGCTATAAAATACCCTTCACCTTGTGCCTAAACTAGTATTATCGGTGCCTGGCGAACAGCTTTATTTTCTCAGCCTTCTAAATTATTAAAATATTTTTTGTGATTATAGACACTTTGGGAGTGTTAAGATCTGTGAAAATTTCCTGTGCTGTGAGTTTACTACTATATTGAGTTGCATCCTCTAGCTGGTTTGATGCTGTATTATAGACTTTATGGTTTAGGACATGGGGACATAGGAAGCTGCCTTATACTGAGACAAACCCATGGATCCAACTAGCTCAATAATATCTACACTGACTGGTCCAGGGTTTCGGAGTCTCTCCCAGCCCTACCTGGAGATGTTGAACCTAGCACCTTCTGCATGCAGAGGCTCTACTATTGAGCTATGACTCTTGATGATCTTATTTGTGTATTTAGTTGTTTTTAAGTAAGAGAATTTTGAGAACCATTGTGACAGAAAAGCTGTATAAAAGTGTTGTAAGTAAGCAAGTATATTCATTTTCCAGATTCTGGTAGCAATGGTAGCATAAGAAGGCATTAGGCAAGCCCTGCAAAACTTAACAAATCAGTGAGCTGGTCATTGTGCTTTTTTGAGGGGTTGGGGGAGGCTACAAATAAACTCATGGACTTCAGATAAAGGACATTCTTTTTTCCCCTTCCCAGACAAAGAAAAGATCTCTGTATACCCTGGGATAGCAGTCTTCTTCCAAAATGCTTTTATATTTTTTGGGTAAGCATATTTCTTCCATTCAATTGATTTGTTATTCTGTGTTTAAATCTCACATGCATGGAAGTTTAGTAGCTTGGAGCACTGTCATTCATACCAAACCAATATGTTTAGGTCACGGAATAATAATAAATAAGTAAATTGCAAATGGGTGAGCAGGACTGGCACAAGCACTGTTGCACCAAAACATCACAGAGCTGCCACAGAGACACATGGAAGTATCTTTTTTTTCTAAAGCAGCCTTACGACCTGAATCCTAATCACACTTCCCTGAGAGTAAGTCTGGTTGATCTTTGTGGGGCTTTGTTGTATGAAAGATGCATAGGGCTGTGCTGTAGAAGACTATTTAAAATATTTTTATGTTCGCTTTCCATAAAATATTTTCAAGATACTGCTTTGCTCTGTTTGATGTGACAATTCCAACATTCTATGCAGTTAATCCTGTCTCTTTTGTTAACAGAGGCCTGGTCTTTAAGTTTGGTCGCACTGAAGATTTGTGGCAATAAGCAACAGAATATGTCCTTCTATTTTAATTGCCCACTCCCTTTTGTAAGCATTTGTGCTCTGGTATCAGTGAGGATGAAAACTGACAGCGCTTGAAAATCATGAAATTCCTTTGTTTTTCATTCTCTTTGAGACTGTTTTCTACTCTTGGCTTATGACATTAAATATGTAGCATGTGAACTAAAATGTAAAACTGAGAAAGAGATAACACTTATGAAGTCCTCTTCCTGACTGTTTTTATAAATGAATATTAAACAATGTAAATGTTTCTTTTACAGATCATTTATATGTGTGTGTGTGGGTGGGTCTTCACAGTATAACTTATTTTTGAAAATGGGATTATGACTGGCTTTGGAAGGTTTTCAAATGAAAGAAGTTAATTTGGTGCATTAAAATGTAATACAAATGTACTAACATCATATTTGTTCTCTAGATTTATTAAGGGTGGCTTTCCAGCTGTGTTTGGGGTTCCTTTGTTGTGCATACAGTTGATCTGTACTGAAGCTGAAGTAATTTAGTGAGTCTTGGGTGGGGGAAGGCAAAACAACACATTTTTTGAATGCAATTCAGAAATCAAAGTTAGAGAGGTCACACTCATTCACACAAGTGCCACTGGGATATTTAGCGGGAATGGGTGCTCTCTCTGATGGTCAGCCTAGAAAGCAGAATGATGGGCAGGTGGAGCTAAGCAAGATGGAAGCTTCCACTGATCCTAGGGGTGCAGAGGTCTTGCCCACAAATGGGTCCCTCTAGCTGGAGTTCTTACACATTTTCTGCCTGGATCTGAGCTGCTTCTTTTGTACCTTGCAAGGTTACCCAGTGCATGGCAGGCTGATTTGCACCATAGCAACCAATTATTAGGCTGCTTTTTTCTGGGGGAGACTTAAGTACCAGGTGTGGGGAACTTTGGGCCTTCCAGATGTTGCTGAACTACAGCTCCCACCATTCCTAGCCCTTGGCCATGCTTCCTAAGACTGATGGGAGCTGTAGTTTATTAACATCTGGCAGGCCAAAGGTTTCCCACACCTGAACTATTAACTGAAATGTTACCATGCTTCTGAAGTTTCTGCTGGGCCTGTGACTTCCAAGTATGATGGCTCTTGTCTTGTTACTGGTGGCTTTATGGTGGTGCTGTAGAGGCAGTGTTCTAACATTCAGTTTGTGATAGTAAGCAGCAGTTCATTTCCCATGCTGACTTCATTGCTTTAGTATTTTTCAGCTGGAGTCACAATCCACTTAGGCCATTTATGCACAGGGTTAATTGGGACATTAAAGGCAGTGGTAGCAGTAAGAAAGATGGTAGGCATATGGGGATATAAAATTACAATTGTGGAGGCATAGCATATTATAAAATACTTAGCTCCATATATCACACTGTACACTTGTACAACTTTTCCACATTACCAATCACTCCCTTGCAAGGTGCAACAGCTGAAAGAGCACCACCTAGAAAATGCCCCCAGAATCCTCTGCCAGGTGGCAAGAATTTTACAACAGACAACTCAGTGTGGAAAGTTTTTAAAACCACTGCATTTAAGGTGCTGGCAGCGGGAGGTCAAATGAGGTAAAATCCACATTTAATACGCACCCCCCCCCCAACAAAATCCTCAGCATTTTGCAGGTTCAGCTGTAAATAGTATGCCTTAGCGAAAAGAAGGCGGTTGGCAGCCTCCTTAATGAAGCAGTAATGTAGTTCATTCAGTCTTGCAAACAAATGGTTCCTACGAAAAGGTTACACAACTTCTGGTGGCTTTAATGGCAGATCGACAAAATCTTCCACAACTAGTTTACTGCAGTCTTGATGCCTGTATTCAATATCCAGCAGCTAAATGTGGAAACTAAAAACAAAGAAACATTATTGAATTTTTCTATGAGGAAAGGTTATAACATCTAAGGCTTTTAAGTTTAGAGAAAAAGTGGGTAAGAGGGGGCACGGTAGAGGTTTATAAAATTAAAAACGGCATGGAAAGTGGATAGAGACTTCCGGTCGGCGCCAGCGCTTAATGGCGGTCCGAGCCTCGAGCTCCGAGGCAGGACTGCTCCGTTAGTTCGGGTCTTACCCGCTACGGCAAGCGGGGGACCCCTAAAATCACAGGCGCGGAGCCTGTGAACAAAGGAGATTCGGTGGGCACCCTTTGCGCCCCCCGGTACTGTGAGGGAGCCTTTTTAAAGGCTTCTGAGCGGCATCGGGGTAAGCGCGGTGCTGAGAGTCGTCACCCAGCTAGCGGAGTGAAGCCGCGTCGCCATGAGCGGAGAGCGCCGATTCCTTCCTGCAATTGGAATTTGACCACAACACCCGTGAGTAAGATTGGAAAAGTAACGGGACTTTAAAAAAAAAAAAATTGGCTGAAAACGGGAAAGGCAAAAATTAAGGAAGTCTGCCTCCCCGGAACTGCAGAAGGAATAAAGCAACGAAAATCAAGCTGCACTTAAAGGGAACCTTTCTAATTTTTTTAAGCTGTCAAACTGACATCGGACTTAAAACCTCCCCCCAGATTGGCAGGAGAAGGGGGGAAGGGATCGGAACGTTGTTAATCTGCTGGAAAATTAATGGAAAATTAAGACCTTCCATTGCCAAATCCCCTGGGGTCGGGCTGCCCAAACAAGACACCGGGACGTGGACTGTCAAACTTTGAGAAGTGGGGACTTGTTTGCAAAAAAGTTATCGGACCTTAGATGTACTTTGCTGCATTTTGGCCACATAGAAAAATAGAGACATTACAATTTGGACATTGGAAACTTTTGGCTACTGTTATACTTCCTTGCTTCTTTGTTTTCTTCTATCTCTGCCATTTGGATACAATTGAATGCTCCCTCTAGAGGGCTCTATCTGAAACTGTTGCACTTGAAAAAGTAACAGTGGGATTTTCCACTTGGGAATCAACTCTGTGAAAACGACCTTGAGGATATGAGTGCCCCTACAGAAGAGATAGTAACAAGGCAGAAAGCAAAACAATCTCACAAGAAAAGGGCCTCTATATCAGGAACTGCAGCTGTGCAGGAAAAAACACCAGCTTCTATGGATCCTATGACTCAGGCTCTACTTAAAATAAATCAATCCCTGGAAGCATTGACAAAACTTTCGACAGAGAATTCTAAAAAATTAACAGAGTTGACAACAAGGTTGGATGTGAATACGGCTAGTGTTGCATCGAACACAGATTCTATAAATAGATTAATTCAGGAAAGTTCAGAAACACGAAAGATTGCAGAAAGTGCAAAAATAACGGCTGAAGAGACAAGGGAAAAATTTGGGCCTATTATTAAAAAAGTGAATGAGCATGATGCAGCCCTCTCCTTACTGGAACTTCAACGTAAAGAGAAGAATTTAAAATTTAGATTGGTGCCTGAAGGGGAAGGGGACAACCTTGTGAAATTTCTCACAGAGAACATCATAACTTTTTGGCAGGAGGAATGGGAGGAAGATGAGGAACTTGAGATAATATCAGCCTTTCGACTGGGTAGAAGGCAGGACAAAAAACCAAGGGACTGCCTAATTACATTGAGATCAAAAGAAGAAAGAGATAGAATATTGAATTTGCATTATCAAAAGGCATTGGTGATCCAAAATTGTCAGATACAGATTTTTAAGGACATTCCTAAATACATTTTAGAGGTGAGAACATATTACAAGAGTTTAGTAGACCTGCTGAAGAAAAACACTATACCATTCAGATGGGAGTTTCCACAAGGATTGTCCTTTAACTTCAATGGAAGGAAGATTAAAATAAAAACAATTCAGGACAAAGAACTATTTCTAGAGAAGTATCTGGAGGATCTGCAGAAAGGAACCGTGGAGGAGAGGGAACCACCCGATATAGCAAATTTGTCATTTGGACTTTCACTACCACCATCGGAGGAAGAGCAGAAGCTTGGAGCAGTTGGAGGAACAGCTACCTAAATACAAAATGTCTCTGCAACTCCTTAGTTGGAACTGTAATGGTTTGAACCTTCCTAGGAAAAGAAGACAGGTTTTTCACATTTTGAAGAAAGAACAATTAGACATAATATGTTTGCAAGAAACCCATATTGCCAGGATACACAGGAAATTATTAATAAATAAGAGACTCGGTCAAGAATTCATCTCATCAGACAAAGTAAAGAAAAGAGGTGTGGTGATCTATGCAAAGGAAAAGTTGGCTCCAAAATTAATATTTAAAGATGAACAAGGAAGATACCTGGCAATTGAAATACAAATTCAAGGAGAAAAGATATTAATTGTGGGAGTTTATGCCCCAAATGAAGGGAAGGCTGAATTTTTTAGGAAGTTGCATGAGACATTAGTTGACTTTTTAGATTATAAAATCCTAATGATGGGAGATATGAATGGAGTTGTCTCAACAAACATGGACAAAGCACAGAGACAAGTGATCTCGAAAGAAGGGAGACTACCAAGGATCTTTTTTGAAATGACTGAAACAATGGACTTGATTGACATTTGGAGAACAAAGAATCCTTTAGAGAGAGAGGGAACTTTCTTCTCAGAAGCAAAAATGACATGGACAAGAATAGACCAAATTTGGATTTCTAGTAGTCTGGCGTCAAGAACAAAAAAAGTAGAAATCTGCCCAAAAACGTGCTCCGACCATAATGCGGTCAAGATGGAGATGAAACTAACAACAACTGGTTCCTTTAGATGGAGAATGAATGACACCCTATTCAAGGACGAAGAGATCCATAAGAAGGCCCTTAAAACATTAAAAGATTACTTTGAGATCAACAGGAAAACAGATGTGGAAAAAAGAATAATTTGGGACGCAAGCAAAGCCGTGATGCGAGGTTTCCTAATTCAACAAAATTCTATTAAGAGGAAGCAACAAAATGAAAAGAAGGAAAAAATTTTAGAAAAAATAAAAGAAGGAGAGAAGAAGTTGAGGTCCAAACCAAAGTCTCATGAGATTTTGAGAGAAATAAAGTTTCATCAGATGCAATACATGGAACTCATGAACCAACAAATAGAATGGAAGATAAAGCAAATGAGACAAAAAACTTTTGAATCAGCGGATAAATGTGGGAAACTTCTGTCATGGCAATTGAAAAAAAGGCAGAAAATGAATACGGTAACAAGTTTAGAAATGGATGGAAAGATTATCCACAAACCCAACGAGATCAACAATTGTTTTCAAAGCTTTTTTAAGAAATTGTATGCACAAGGGCCAACCAACGAGCAAGAAATAGAAGAATTCATCAGAAAATACGGTTTACCAAAAATCTCAGAACAAAGTAAAAGGATCTTAAACGAGGAAATAACAGAACAAGAAATAGAGGGTGCCATTCAAAATATGAACTTGGGAAAATCACCAGGACCAGATGGCCTGACGGCCAAATACTACAAAATGCTGAAAGAATGGCTGATACAACCATTGAAGGAAGTTTGCAATGAAATTTTGAAGGGGAAAAAGGCACCTGAATCGTGGAAAGAGGCTTTCATCTCACTTATACCGAAAACAGAGACTGAGAAGAACCAGGTTAAAAACTACCGCCCTATATCTTTACTCAATGTGGATTACAAAATTTTTGCAGACATTTTGGCAAAAAGATTGAAAAGAGTGTTGGCAGAAGAGATTCATAAGGACCAAACAGGCTTTCTCCCAGGTAGACATATGTCAGACAATGTGAGGAACATTATAGACATTTTGGAGCTGCTGGACGTTGACATTAATAGGAAAGCAGTTTTGATTTTTGTGGATGCGGAGAAAGCCTTTGACAACATTTGTTGGACTTTTATGAAAAAGAATCTCCAAGGGATGGGGGTAGGACAAGGTTTTGAAAACGGTATAGGTGCAATATACTCTCAACAAAAGGCCAAATTAATTGTAAATAACGTGGTAACAGAAGAAATACCTATAGAAAAAGGTACACGACAGGGCTGCCCAATATCCCCTTTGCTTTTTATATCGGTCCTGGAGGTTTTGTTAAACATGATTAGAAAGGACCAGTTGGTTAAAGGAGTTCAGGTCGGAGTTAGACATTATAAATTAAGAGCATTTGCAGATGACCTAGTATTGACTTTGCAACAGCCAGACACTAGTACTAAAAGAGTATTAGAACTAATTGAAACATTTGGTCGAGTAGCAGGTTTTAAATTGAATAGACAAAAAACGAAAGTGTTGGAAAAAAATTTAACAATGGAAGAAAGAGAGAGTTTTCAGAATGAAACAGGTTTGGAAATTACAAAAAGGGTAAAATACCTGGGGGTAAACTTAACATCCAAGAATGTGAACTTATTTAAGGATAATTATGAAAAATGTTGGTCAGAAGTTAAAAAGGATCTGGAAATATGGTCAAGGCTGAAACTTTCCTTGTTAGGCCGAATCGCTACTATTAAGATGAATGTATTGCCTAGAATGCTGTTTTTATTCCAGACGTTGCAGATTGTGGACAAGATGGACTGTTTCAAGAAGTGGCAGAAAGACATATCAAAATTTGTCTGGCAGGGCAAAAAGCCCAGAATTAAATTTAAGATTTTAACTGATGCAAAGGATAGAGGGGGGTTTGCCCTGCTGGACTTAAGACTTTATTATGAATCAGCAGCTTTCTGCTGGTTGAAACACTGGCTACTTCTTGAGAATACTGACATTTTGGATCTGGAAGGGTATGACAACAGTTTTGGTTGGCATGCATATTTATGGTATGACAAGGTAAAGGTGTATAAAAGTTTTAAAAACCATATTGTAAGGAAAGCATTGTACAACGTTTGGATTAGATACAAAGATTTGTTGGAAAGTAAAACCCCTAGGTGGGTGTCACCAATGGAAGCTAGGGAAGTAAAAAAGCTTAATATGGATTCTAAATGGCCAAAATATCATGAGATCATAGAATACGATGGTGAAAGGGTGAAACTTCAGAGTTATGAGAAACTAAAACCTAAGGTTCGAGATTGGTTGCATTATTATCAGATAAATGAGACGTTTAAACAGGACAGGAAAATAGGATTTCAGAAAGAGAAGTCAAAATTAGAAACAGAATTGTTGGAACCCAATACTAAGAATTTATCAAGAATGTATAACTTGCTGTTAAAATGGAATACACAGGATGAAACGGTGAAATCAGCTATGATCAAATGGGCACAAGATATAGGTCATGATATCATGTTTGCTGACTGGGAACAATTATGGACCACCGGTATTAAATTTACTGCATGTAATGCTTTAAAAGAAAATATTATGAAAATGATCTACCGGGGTACATGACCCCAGTCAAGCTAGCAAAGATTTATCATTTGCCTAATAATAAGTGTTGGAAATGTAATGAGACTGAAGGCACTTTCTACCACCTTTGGTGGACCTGCCCAAAGGTTAAAGCTTTCTGGGAAATGATCTATAATGAAATTAAGAAGGTCCTTAAGTGGACTTTTCCTAAGAAACCAGAGGCTTTCCTTTTGGGTATGGTGGGCCAAGTGGTGTTAAGAAAGGATAGGACTTTCTTTATGTATGCCACTACAGCAGCAAGAATTCTACTGGCAAAGTATTGGAAGACGCAAGAATTACCTACTCTGGAAGAATGGCAAACAAAGGTGATTGATTTTATGGGACTGGCCGAGATGACGGGCAGAATCCGGGACCAGGGGAAAGAGACAGTGGAAGAGGACTGGAAGAATTTCAAAATATATCTTAAAAATAATTGTAAAATTGAGGAATGTTAAGATGTCAGGGGGTAAGAAGTAAAGAATTGCAGCAGTAAACAAAAAAAAAAACTTAAGAAATATTTACGAAAAGGAATTAAGACAATGGACTTAAGGGTTGCTAAAGGATTATTAAACAAGGATGCAGGGATGGGGAGGTATGGGGAAGTCAAAGAAAAAAGGTTATGAACCGATGAGTATGAAGTTATATTGTGTTATATTGCTGTTTATTATCTGTGTGGAAAATTAATAAAAATTATTATAAAAAAAAAAAAAAGGAAAGTGGATAGAGAACAGTTAGCACAGTGACTAATAGCTAGTGTGAAATTTAAAAACTTACCTCCCAAAAAGCTTGATCATCAAAATACTTTGTTATAGGAGGTGTTTTCCAGAATTCAAAAGTTAGTAAGAAACCTAAGACATTGGGAAAAGAATGCAAAACATGTACTGAAAAGTGACAAACTTTTCCCAAAATACCTTTCACTGTACCCTCTAAGGCCCCATATGCACTATACACGGAAAGCAGTAACATACAACTTTAAATAGTAATGGCTTCCCCCAAAGAATCCTGGGAACTGTAGTTTGGTAAGGGTGTTGAGAGTTGCTAGGAGACGCCTGTTCACCTCAGAGTTGCAACTCTCAGAGCAGTTTAACAGTCAATCTCTCCTCCCATGGAACTCTCGGAATTGTAGCTCTGTGAAGGGAATAAGGGTCTCCTAATTGTACTCAGCATCCTTAAGAACCTAGAGTTATGAGGATTATTTGGAGAAAGCCATTACAGTGGTACCTTGCTAGACGAATGCCTCGCAAGACGAAAAACTCGCAAGACGAAAGAGTTTTCCGTTTTTTGAGTCGTTCCGCAAGACGAAATTCCCTATGGACTTGCTTCGCAAGACGAAACGTCTTGCGACTTCTTGCGAGTTTGTTTCCTTTTTCTTAAAGCCGCTAAGCCGTTAATAGCCGCTAAGCTGTTAATAGCCGCTAAGCCGCTAATAGCCGTGCTTCGCAAGACGAAAAAAACGCAAGACGAAGAGACTCGTGGAACGGATTAATTTCGTCTTGCGAGGCACCACTGTATTGTTTAAAGTGGTATGATACCACTAAACACATAGCTCGGGCCTAAGTTCACCATTGAAGCACATCCTCCAACCGTAGCTATTTGACAGTTGGAACACTAGTTTTTCGCTTGATAGACCTGTATGAACATATATGGAGGAATTACAACTTTAAAATTATAGGCTTGCATCCCCTAGGCCCATTAAATAAATGAGGCAGGTAAGTGATGTCTCTCTTAAGCCTAAAGTGTGGCATAGGCTGTGTACACACCAGAGCATTAACATGCACATAGGTCATACAGATCCAAGTTTACCATGTGGCACTTTAGCGCATATTCATCCACACATGAGTGCTTTCAGTTAAATTCTTTTCCCATCTACATTAGTGGGTGGTGCTTGATGGGGTATATTATCACTCAGTTTGATCCAGGGCAAATTCTCCTGCTTCTTTGTTAGTTTCTACATCTACTGACATTATCAAGCATTCTTGAAGTTTTCTTTGCTTCCTTCCTCCTCTGCTACTCCACATATCCAGTGGATCATCCAGTCTAGCCCCTTGCTTGGTGCAGCATTGAAAAGGTACAATGTGTGTCCATTGAGCAATCAGACACCAGTAGCATTCAAGGAAGGGAGAGGCTTTAGCTCCATAGAAAATCACAAAGAGTGTTTGCGATAACAGACCTGTAATGAGTCCAGCCATCAGACCCAGGGAAATGATCGCGCAGGATGCACCAAATTCAGTCAAAGCCAAATAACCCATTCTGAAAATCACAACAACAAAAACCATTCACAAACCAGTCAATACTTTACCACTTATTCAGTGCTACAGTCTTGGTGTTTTTCCATAGGCCTTACACTCTGTTATTGATGGGGGAGAATTCCGTGTGATCCACAATTCATATAATATGAAGTGATTTAATTTGCATTTCCAAAAATATTTGCATGAATCAAAACATAACCATTCTTTGACATTTGCACTTCTCTGAATTTTGCTATTCTGCTATCCCAGCAAGCATGTGCTAAAAAAACTATATAAGGAATGAGTGTGCCTAAAAATGTATATACAAAAATGCAACACATTAGAGAAAATGGTTTGCAAACATGTTACATTAGGCAAAATTGCATACAAAATATGTAAGGGGCAATGTGTGATATGATGCTGGCAGTTTTTTGTGAAGACTATCACAAACTGCAGCCACCTGGACCAAAGAGAAAATTAAAGGAACAAAATTTAGAAGATTAATCCTTCCTTACTATCTCTGTCTGCTGTTTTTAAACTTTCTCTATGTAGAGAGCCCTTTTCATACCAGCTAATCTTACAAAGAGCTCCTTCACAATTGCCATTGAACCACAGGACACTACAGAGAAACTGGAGGGCACACACTTCAAGTGTATTACTACTGACCAAGATCTTTCCACTGACTTGTTTGAATTGAATTTTTGCTAGATAATGTCCAGTACTACAGTGGATAGTATTTCCTCCCCCCCCCCCTTGCCTTTAAAACTTTTTAAAATAAAACCCTCAAGGTGGTGCAAGGTTTCTGTCTACAGCTTTCTGTCTACACACTTCCTGGCGGGGCCCAATAACTATCTCTTGAAAAGTTCAGAGGAGATAACATTTGAGAGAGAGGTTCCACCTACCCTTCTAGGTCTTCCTGGCTGTCTATTAGGATAAGAATAATGCGAGTGATCCCTCCAATCAAACTGGGCAAGCCAAACGTGTAAAGAACTCCATGGGTAGCATGAATCCTGAGCGCTGGTTCCAGGCGCTTCTGAGTTTGATGGGAAGGGTACATGTGAAAAACACAAATGCTGTGTAAACACCATAAATTCAAAGCACATTTCAATCATGCAACTCCCCCAAAAGGAACTGTAATTTAATTTCACGCAGCTGCAATTCCCAGCACCTTCAATAAAGTTCAGTTCCCAAGAATCTTGGGCAGGAAGTAGTTTAAATGTATGGGATGTGTGCAGCCAAAGAGTCGTGTGAATAACCTTGAACACTGCAAATCAGAAGGTAGCTGTTGAAGGGCTTGTGGGCTGGCTATAAACAGGACTGTCTTGTCTGCCACAATGCCATGGAAGCACAGAGAGCGGGACAGTGCTTAGCAGTAGATAAGGAAGGTTCAGTTTCTGGCATTAAGTAACTTAGAGCAACAAGACTGGAAAAGACTAGCATATGTTGAAAAAGACCCAAGAGAGTTTGTGTGGTATAGTGGTTTGCAGCCAGAACAGGACCAAGAAGACCAAGGTTCAAATCCTCAGTCAGCTAGGAAGCTCACTGGGCCAGCCACAGTCCCTCAGCCTATCCTACCTCACAGCATTGATGTGAGTATAAAATGGAGAAGGAGGAATACCATTTATGCCACTTTGACCTCCTCAGAGGAAAGGTGGGGTATAAATGTAATAATAAATAAAATGGATAGGGTTTCATAACCAAAAGAGTCAAGGATTCCCCAACTGTTCTGTAAGATGACATGTGCAGGTCTCCTTGGGGCTGGCCCTACCATTAGGCAATGTGAGGAAGCTGCCTCCAACAACAGATGTTTCAGAGACAAGAACTTTAAGCACCATCCCACTAAACCTGCCTGCTGCTCTCAGATGAAGATGAGGCTCGGTCTTATCACCACTGTTGAAATGAGAGTTAACTGCCAAACTGACTGGCTTTTGCACAAGGAATGGGGGAGGCGCCATTTTGCCCTTTGCCTCAGGCAAAAAAATGCCCGATCCTCCTTGCCCACAATCTAAAATGGGATGGTTCAAAATGGGAACTGTTACCTGTAAAAAGGCAAAGCCAAGTACAGAGCCTGCCCCAGCTGCCAGACCTAAAGTCATCGCAATCCAAGGGTATTGGATGATGGAAACTGAGAAGCCAACAGCAACCCCACCAGCCAGAGTGGCATTCTGGATGTGGGCCTGTAGAACAAGCAAAAGAAGAAAGTGAGGAATGAAAAAAGTTGGCTGGAAACGTTTTACTGGTGAAAAACGCTGGTGTGTGGGTGGGTGTGTAGATGTTTGTGTGGGTGCGTGGGTGCATGTCTTGAACCAGGATTACCAGCAGCCAGGCACCAGTTAGGCTGCAGAACCAGCCTGCCCACCATGTACCAGCAAATTCAAGTTGCGCAGTTCTAGCTGACCATTAGGTCTTGTGCAACAAGCAAGTTTCCCCAGAAGATCAGACTTTCTGCGATAAGGAAAGTGATGGGGACCTGCACTGGAAGTGTGAGACGGGCACTTGCTTTGATGCACGCATTCTCCAGTCTCCACGCAAACAACTGAGAGGGAGTGCTCATTAAAAAACCAATGAAAGCAAATATGCAAGCCATTCAGGATGATTTCTCAATAAATAGGTTGCTTGGAAGTGCAAGCATCTCCCTTCCGCCTGTCTCTCTAGTTAGGAGAAAGTCCCTCTAGAACAGGGGTCTGCAAACTTTTTCAGCAGGGGACGGGTCCACTGTCCCTCAGACCTTCTGGGGGGCTGGACTATATTTTTTTTGCAGGGGGTGAACGAATTCCTATGCCCCACAAATAACCCAGAGATGCATTTTAAATAAAAGCACACCTTCTACTCATGTAAAAACACCAGGCAGGTCCCACAAATAACCCAGAGATGCATTTTAAATAAAAGCACACCTTCTACTCATGTAAAAACATGCTGTTTCCCGGATCGTCCGTGGGCCATATTTAGAAGGTGATTGGGCCAGATCCGGCCCCCGGGCCTTAGGTTGCCTACCCATGCTCTAGAAAGTTAGAGAACAGAAACTTCTAACTTACCATGTGGAACGTCCCATCACTACTGGTAGCCTTCGAGAACGCAAATGCGGCCACAGCACTTGTAGCCATTGCAAAATAGGTGTTGTAAATGGCAACCATTTTTTCCTCTTCATTCTCTAGCAACAGAGCATTGAAGCTGGGCCAGAACGTCCAAAGGAAGAGAGTACCTAGTGAACACCCACACACAAAAAGAATAATTAGTGCCCTCTTGAACCCATTAAATACTTGCTTTTGTTGGAAGTGACAGGGTGCAACTCAGCTTGCACTGTATCGGCTAATGTATCTGCATGAGAAAAGGTAGATAGAGGAACTTCCAGGCTTCCTATATTGTCCTGCTTGTGCCTGACCTGTTGATCTTCCTGCAGGTAATCTTATGATTGCAGACCTCACTTCCTCCTCACCTTCCCCCTTCTTCTCCAAGACCCCATATGAGAACAGATTTATTTTGAGATTTGTCCTGTTGAGATGCCAGAGCAAGCGTGGCTCAATTAGCCAGGGAGAACTAGGATCTTTCCTATCAAACACATATTTCCAACAATAAACATTAGCTTTGTTACTTTCCTAATCCTGGAGTCCCAATGAGATTGTATCTAGCGTACAAAGAGAGCTCCTCCAAAGGGCATTCCATGTTCAGTTAAGATTCTGCTAAGCATTCAACTCCAAATGCTCACAGACTGGGCAGCTGGACCTGAACTAGCACCAGGAAGGCTTGGGCTTGGATTGGTAGGCCCCAATACAAGAGGAAGAAGCAAAAGAGAAGGGAAAGCCTGAACTGGGGTTAGTGGAGGGGGCTGTCTGTGCCTTGACTTCAGCCACTTTAGAAGGGAGAGAAGGAATGCTGGCTCCCCATCCCCAGACCTTCCAGCAGAGCAGAACGCCTCTGTGGAGACAATGGGCAGCCGAAGGGGGAGGCAGCTCAGGAGGGGGCTGCAATTGATCAGGCACCTGAACGGGAGGGTGCTGTATTGTTGCCTAGAACCAGGAGCTGCCTCCACGGATGGGAGAAGACCCACCAACCCCAAAGCAGCATGCGGTGGCAATCCCAATTTCTGCAAAGTGATCGAGCCCCACCAGTGAGTGCACCGCGTCTCATCTTCAAAAGCTTGGCAGGTGGGGGAGTGGCAACTATTGGGGCATCTTCACTGCTTCCATCCAGTTCTGACATTACTGCCCGACAGGGCCGTCTTAAGCATATCCGGCACCATGGTGCAAAGATCCCACCAGCGGAGCCCCCCCCCCCCCGCCCATTTCCCAGAGTTGTCAACCTTTTTGTAAGGGGAGGGACTCCAAAGTTGTTGACTTTTTTTAGGAAAGGCTGCTCCCGCCCTCGCACTGCTGCTCTGTGCTACTCGCATGCGGCCGGGCATCGGCTCCCGCAGTGGGATCATGGTGTGGGGCTGGGCAGCCGGGTGGCACGGGAGGCAGGCGGGGGTCTCGTCCGGGGGCAGGGACAGGTGACGTGAGCTGGGCCGTCCGTGTTGCCCCAGCAGAGAAGCACACACACTCAGCCACAGTCTCGCCATCCTTGCTTGGGGAGGGAGGGAGGGGAGGAGAGAGCGTGACTGGGGGGGGGATTGGGCAGGGGAAGGAAACGCAGTCCGTGTGAAGGAGTGCAGAGGTGGTGGGGGGCAGTGGGAGGAGGCAGGCTCCGTGCAAGGGGGTGGTGAAGAGGGGAAGGAGGGAGGGGCGCTGGGGGCAGCAGTTGCAGCGTATAGCCTCGAGCGCGGGGGTCTTTCAAGGTAGAGTGGACGGGGGGCTGGGGAGTGGTGGTAGAGTCACGTTTATTATGCGCAAAGCTTGGGATGCAAGCACACACCATGCAGCCAAGGAGGTGGTGTGTCGCTTAACCAGTGGAGAGAGCTCCGGACTGCGGGAAAGCATCTGGAGCCTTCTTGCCTCCGATGGGTGCAGGAGGCTCGCAGGCACAAAGCCCCCGCTCCACCTCGCTTACCTCACCACTCTCCCCTCCCCGAACTCTCCGCCTGGCACCCTCTACTGCTTGGCGCCCTGGCTTGCTGCGCCACTACGCCCAATGCTAAAGACGTCCCTGCTGCCCGATTCCTGCACTCCTGAATCATGGCTCTTGAACTCTGGGCCTGCTGCTGAGCCTGTACCATTATGTGCCTGAATAAAGATCCCTTCCATACCTACACATTAGTGCATCTGTTTGCATGTATTGGCTGCGAGCCAGGACAGCTTCAACCAGATTGACATGTGCTGCCAATGTCCCCCCAGCCTGAGGATGTAGCACTGCCATCCTCAGACTCAGAGGTCTCTATCGCAAAGGCCCTTGTGAGACCAGAGTCTTCCCTGCTCTGGTGGAACAAAAGAGTGATTAGGCTGCCTAGGGCCCTTTAACTGGTAAGTCGCTTTACAGCAAGGGCAGGGCTGCAATATAGATGCACCTGCTGTGGTTATTTTGAGCTCAGTCCTCATTTGATGGCTGCTGAAGCAACATCATAGTGCTGCTCTCCTACAGAGCAGCTTGAGCTTTACATCCAGCCATAGCCCTGTCTTGCACCAATGGATGGGTGAATCTGTCCGTTGCAGTTTCTCTCGGTTTCTTGTTTTTCTGAACTTAAATTCAGTTCTCCACATGTATGCGGAAATTTGAATTTAAAGAAGAACAGCCACAGAATTCCTGCAGGCTCTTTCTCAGAAACAATGCACAATCTGAAGGAGGACTTCCTGCATTTATTATTTTTTTACATTTATATTCCAAGTTGTTTTCCTTCATGGAGCCCAAGGCAGTGTAAACAAAGTTCCCAGGAAGTCACCCATCCAAGCACAGACCGTGCCTAGACCAACTTAGCTTCAACAAGGTAGTGGTCTCATGTGACCATCCCCAGAGGCACTATGTTGCCTTTGGTCCAGCAGTCCTTCCCAACACCCCAGGAGTGGAGCAAGAAATTTGCAACCATTTGTTTACCACTACTGCTTTGGGCATTAAACAAACAACAGAATAAACCTATACAGTATTCAAGATTCAGCCTATCAATCATCCCGCACATGGCAAAACAAACACTGAGCCAAGAAGATATGTAACCGGATCTCCCACTGAGGTATTATGTTTGCAAGGAAACAACAGGTGCGTGTTGCTTGTAATTTATTGCAGCCACGGGAGGCAGGCGGGGATCTGTCTGCAATAACCGCAGTGAAGAGTTGACCACCAAGGAAATTTCATGCCTATCAGCAAGTTCAAGACAAGTGTCAGGCTCAGAAGCTGCAGCTTAAAGTACTAGCAACAGAATCTCCTGTGTTCTTCCTCTGTCAAGCTGCTCCTCTAACCCAGGGATGGAGAACCTTTTCCAAACTCATGGCAGCATTCCCACCTGGGCAGAAGTGGGTGGAGTCGCCACAATAGCTTTCCAGCAGTAGTGCCACTGCTGTTTACCAGGAGAGGGACAGGAGAGATAGAGATGTTTAAAAAACAAAACAGGAGTGGAAATGTTCGCCTATTCATCCCATGTCTGAAACGGAAATCAATCAAGTAAACACGACTGATATCTACTGTTTTTGCTCTCAGCCCATCAACAATATGTGACTAATTAATTTGCATGGTGCTTCCCTTGCGTTGAAGTGAACAGGGTGGAATAACATAAACTACGTAATTAATTAGGTAAGTTTTGCAATTTCGCCACAGTAAAACATGACACAAATCACGTAATTTTGGGCAGAAGGTAAACTGCAGCAGAACAGAAACAGAGTTGCTGTGTTAGAAACTGAGATATGAAAGCTAGGAGCTAAATGACACCTTAATCCTAGGTTATGGGTGCAACAACGGAATGTCTAGGCGCACTTTTTTAATAACAAGAATACAAAGCTGAAAATGAATGAACTGCAGCTAAAAATATTATGTTCGTTTTTCACATGACATGGTCTAGTCCTTCCTCTGCCCACCTCCCTAATATTTTTAAGAGGGTCTCTTCTCCAGTCTTCAGAGAGTAGCTGGAAGTGGGGAGGCAGGAAAAGGTCCTCCTTTCCTTCTACTCTGCAGTTTTAATCTGAAATCTTAGGCGCAGTACTGTGCCCTGAGCTCAGAAACTGCTCACGCTAATGATATTCCCTGTCACAAAATGCGCATGGAACAATGGGAGATTCAAACACTATAAAGCTAAATGCGATGGATACAGGGTGTAATGGGAGGCGATGCCTTCTTGCATTCCCATGGAGGGGTTGGGGCTGTGCCACACAGTGGCGGAAGCACCAAGATTGCCTCCACTGGTGGGCCATGCAGCCCTGACTTTAACCCTCTCAGCTTGAGGCTGCAATGCTGTTGCTGGGAGGTTATTGCTGCAGTTCCACCCCTCTGGGCGAGCACAAAATAACTGCCATGGGTAGCAAAAGAAGAGATGCTGGTCCTTTGCACAAGCGAGTACTGTGCTCGTGGCACTTTTATCAATATGCGAATACTGACACCTCATTTTTACAAAAAGAAAAAAGCCATCATCATCATCATTATTATTGCCATATGCATTAATTTTCCAGGATAGCGTAAAACAGCCTAACACAAGTGATGATGCATATTTCAGCAACATGGCCCTCAATGATTCTGCTCCAATTGTTTTTTGGAGAGGGAAATTTTCACCTAATCACAAGTTACACACACGACTTTTGGCAACCTGGGCCTGTGGGATGGGCGGTTCCCTACACCAAACACTGTTCTGCTATGCAAAAGGCATGCTTATCTGTATAAGCAGAAGGAAATGTCTCTGAGACCCAACCTCACTCTAACACACGCGCCACCCATTAACGTTGTAGCACCAATCAAGCCATGACTCTCTGGCCAGGCGAGAAATATGGAGAGACTGGAACTGCACTTTGCAGCTCAATTAGCGGAGCATGTCACTTCTGCCAATTAAAAAAAACCTCTGGTCTTTCTGGGCTTTCTGGCACTTTTCCTTGCAGGCTTCTTGTCTCTCTGTGTCATTCTATAAGACTGTTTCCATGAAGGTTCAGCCTGAAGAGCACATACAAATGTGTTTGTATTTATTACACTGAATCTGGCTCTTCAAGCTGAAGGCAATATCAGATCACTTTAAACAGCCATGGATTCCCCCAAAGAATCCTGGGAAGTGTAGTTGTTAAGGGTGCAAGGAGTTACGTGACCCCCACTGTCCTCACAGACCTACAACCTCCAGAGTGGTTTAATCCCTCTTCCCGGGAAACTCTAGGGACTGCAGTTCTATGAGGAGCATAGGGGTCTCCTAACAATTCTTGACATCCTTAATGGTGAAGAAGACTGGCCAGGTGGCAAGCTTTCCTGCTCAATTTGCTGCCCAGGTGCTGCCGATGGGCAACTTCAAGGTCCCTCCGTAGGTTTCTTTCTCTTTAAACTAGGCAGCCCTTCAAACAAAGGACTCCTTCAAACAGATGGCTGTAAAAGCAGGACACATGGTCACTTTACCCCCAGGCAGATGCCCCAGAAAGATATCCATGATATCAAAAGCTGTTGAGAGATCCAGCAGAACCAAGAGATAGGCTTAGTGCGAGGCAAAAGTCATCCGCCAAGACAAATAAAGTTCCAGAACTGGGCCTGAACCCAGATTCCATATAGTCACAGCCATGTACATGCCATACATTTAATGCACCGCCCCTACTGAATCCTGAGAAGTGCAGCACCCTTAAACTACAGTTCTCAGGATTTTGGGGGGAGTTGGGATGTGCTTTGAATGCGCTTGAGATCTATAGTGTGTATGCAGCCTGAGTTTCATTTAAGAACACTTGAAGTTGAGTCACCAGAACTATACACACACCAAATATTGTCAGATCTTTGTTGAAATCAAACTCAGAAGTCAAATGCCAGCTGCTGAATAATGTATCCTACTATGTCAAATGCCACATTTCAACATCAACATCCACTGGGGAAAATTTCTCAAAACATATTTGTTTCAAGCTCCAGTAAAGAGATTTGTTTGACCTCCCACCCCTGCCTTAGGACACTGATGAAAACAGCTTACCCAGCATTGCAAACACATCAGAGGCAGGCTTTGATCTTTCTTTCTCAACTTTTGGGTGCAGTGAGGAATTGTAGAGGAACCCGGAGACAGTGGAGCCAAAAAATGCCCCAAACAAATGAACATGCATCAAGCTGATGTGGCTCTTAATCTGTAGACCACAAAAAAACAAAAACCAGTCACCATTTCAGGGTGGAATGTATTCTGTGGGGAACTGGATGCTGGAATGGACAGGACTTTAATCTGATTCAGCCCAGCTCTTCCGTTAATATATATTATGTGGGAACTGCAATAAAAACGTTGCAGCGTGCTCCATGTGCCTGCCAGCCAGCCATCTTTGCCTTCTCCCATATCCTATTCCTCTCTCTGGTTTTCTGTTTTCCACCCAAACAGACCCACTGAGGCTGCTCCACCCTCACTTTGCAGGGTATTCCCCCTCCAAAGTTATTTTGACTTCTGCAAACTCTGGGTCCCCCCACCCCGGCAAATCTGCATGGGCTGTGCTATTTTGCCTACCCACTCAGGGAACTGAGCTTAAAATTAATATACAGGATTAGACAATGGTGTGGAAGAGGGTTATCTATCAGTGGCACAATAGCTAAACAGAATCTCCATAGTTCAGAGCAGGGGTCAGGAACCTCTGGCTCACCAGGGGATCCAATTTGGCCCACGAGGCCATTTCCCCAAAGCCACACCCCTGTCAATCAGCTAACATCACTCATAACTTCAGGTGATGGGTGAAAATGCAGGGTTCAATTGTGCTGGGAACTGGCACACACATCCAAGGCAAGCAACCCTGGTTTGTTGGTTTGTTGGCAGGCATCAGCTGTGAGAGGGCCTGCTCATGATGGGGAGAGGAGAAAGAAGCCCTTGCCAACCCCATACTTGGTGCTTGGGGAACGCTGTGCCAGGGATTTTGACAGGTGAGCAGGACGACCCACCTATCAATCATGTGGTGCCATAATGACATCATGTGATTGACAGGTGGGTTGCCCCTGCCCACATGTTAAAGTTGGCCTATGGGGTGGAGCCAGATAAAGTTCCAGGGAAACAAGCCACTTGTTGCTGAGGGCTTCCCATTGGAGCTTCTCGCTGGCGGGATACAGGATGCTGGACTAGTAGTCCTCTGGTCTGATCCAGCGCCAAGGGTTGGTAATCAAAGCTACTAGAGGCCAGCAACCTTAAGTCTTATGACACAGAGAGCCACTCTCAAGAAAGGCTGCCTTGGCAGTTAATGCCAATTAGGGAAGATGGCAAAACAGGTCAGCTGTGCTTGACCTTCAGATACCCCAAAGGGACGGTTCCAGAGGGGGAAAGGCCTCTGGAAATGGGAAGCTGCAGCAGAATCACCCACCCCATGCCTTGTCTCAGAAGCAAAGAGGTTTCTATACATACCCCCAGAACATCCACAATGATCCATCTGTTCCCAGCGAAAACAGCCACCTCCACCATAGCCATGCAGATTAACTGCATCAGGTTGGCTTTGCCGAGGATCGCGCCAGCTGAAATCAGCACCGCAGTAATACTCATAATGGCTGCCAAGATGCTTTGGGAAAAGAAAAAGGAGAAAGCAGTATTGTCTGTAGCATCATTTTAGAGTGCTGAAGAAGCCCCCTCCTCCAGACTGGGAGACTGTGTGGTATCCACAAATAGGATGTGCAGACAGAGTGGATATAGCCAACTAACTTGTTCCATCAGCACAAGCATCTCCAATTGTGCATCAAAATTTCCCCCTCTCCTCTCCCCACGCTTCCTGAACCTCCATAAATCTCTAGAGGATTCCATGAACTCCCATAACAGATTTAGGGGGCATGTAGGGGGAGGACAGGGGATGGGGTTCTCCTGCATGGAAGTTGTCATTGTTTTCTCTTCAAGCCCCTCCTGCTTCTAGGAAACAGTGGGGCAGGGGAAGGCAGGGATTTGACTGGCACACCCCACATCTCAGCAGCCTCTTCCTCCACTTCTGACAGGTTCTGTGCCCCCGCCTCTGCCTGCTCCAACTCTTCCTCTTCCCTGCCGCCCTGGTTCCTGCCTCACAGGTGGCACCAAACCCCATAAATCTCTGGCCCTATCTCCTGGGTCAGTCTCCAGTCCCCTTGCCTCTGCCACTCACACGTCAGAGCCCTGACATGGCGCCTGGGATGACACACAAGAACGTCATCTAAAAGCAAAGCCAAGACTGCATTTTCTCCAGAAGTAGGGCTTTAATTATATGGACATTTATGGCAACTTAATAAATTAGTTGATTAATCCACCAAATTTCATACGATTAATCAATCTTTTTTATTACTCAGGTGACAGCTGGTCAGGCAATCTAATTGTTTAACCCATCTGCAATAAAATAAAACAAAACTTACATAAAACTCTGTGTATGTGTGTGTGAGAAGTATCCATAGCTGGGGAAATCTTTTACAAGTGATAGTTTGCTCCTCCTGTTTCCCAGTTAGCTAGAAACCTCTGGATTCTGCTTCCCAGGCCAGGGCCTCTACTGTCTATTGCAAGGGTGAGGAAACTTTGGCCCTTCAGATGTTGGTGAACTACAATTCCCATCAGACCCAGCAAGCATGGTGAGGGATGAGGGGAGCTGTACTTGAGCAACATCTGGAGGGCCAAAGATTCCCCACCCCATAGCTATTGGGTTTAGCTAGCCCTCCACTGGGCCTGTGTATTGATTTAGGCTGCAGATGGTCCACAGTAAATTCTGAGGAGTTTCACAAGCCTGAAAAAATTCTGAGTATCCAGAAACTGCCGAGGGTGTCACTAGGGGTGGCGCCAAATCTTTTCCTAAATGCCTTGGGTGCATCAGAGTCAGTAATGGATTCAGGGGAAATTGAATTGAAGGATGATCTGCATTACTGGCTGGATATTAATTTGAGGGAATAAATTAACTTTAGATGACTTTATCTGGATATGATTTGGGGATAAAGAATCGGGTACTCGAAGGAAAATTTAATTGATTTGGAGCAAGCTCTGTTGGGTAATGAACTGAAGAGGAAATTATTCGGGTTGATCTGCTGGGTTAACTAACTGACAAATGTATCTGAGGTGATTTGGATGAAAAACGCATTATCTTGCCTTCTGCGACTTTTAAATTTTAAATTTTGCATCTTTACATGTAAATTGGCATGTGCAAAATTTTCACAAATGTGCATCTATGAGTCTATACTGCAAATCTTGCAAGTACCAAACAATGCCCCCGAAGAACTGGGTTTTTTGCATTGCTTGCATTGACCTGAATGTTGAAGAATCATTTCATTTAAAGAAAAAAAACAAAAACACCAATAGAGATTTATGCTACAGGTGAGATGAAAAGAGCTGCAGATGCCCTGACAATAAGGTATAATACATTCACTACTCCACTCACTCAAACACTTATTTTCTAGCTTAGACTTTGCCAAACTAGCACCCTCCAGATGTTTTGGGCTCCAAGTCCCATCAACCCCAGTCCCAAACATCTGGAGGGTACCAGGCTCACAAAGGCTGCTCTAGCTAATAAATGCAGGTGTGTGGGGGTTTGTGTTTGGAGCACACCAGGAAGGAAGACGAAGCACATCATTAAGAAAGGAAACAGGCTCATTCATTTTGAGTTCAGCTCCTTGATCGTTCTGGTTGCCGTCATAATAAACAGCTATGAGGATGGGAAACCTAGCATTATTGTTTGCTCTGTGAATGAGAGGGAGGAGGGAGGGAGCGAGAGAGGGAATGAGAGAGAAGAGCAATATTTCTTGGTCTCCAGCTGCCCATGTTTCAAAAAAACATTCTAAACTAAATCCATAAAGCCTCAGACATAGCAACTACTGGTCAAGGCAGGGCCCTGTAAAGCGTGTTATCTACCTTTGCAGATTTATCTTCACTTGCCCATCTGAGAAATGGAAAATGAAGCCATTCACGATCAAAGCCCACTGCACTCCAAGGGCTGCAAGGAAAAGGCTGAATCCAGCGCTGCTGAAGCCGTATCTTCTCAGGAAGGACAGGAGGAAGGCGAAGCCCAAGACCACCATGATGTTGACATCTTGAAATGCTGCGTGCAACAGAGGCCATTATTCATTTGTTATTTACATTTGTTTGTCGCTTTTTACATGCGGACATAAACACACTCCAGATGTAACTCATCAAATACTAACACTACTTAAAATAATGCAATCAACTTATTCTCATTTGGGGGAAATCGAGCCTCACCCTTGGAGACTCTCCCCAGCCACTTAAGTATTTGCTCAATTAACCTACTAATTAAACAGAATAACATCCTCAACCCTAATTTCAATTAACAAGCAGGCTTACCTGGGTAGATCGCAAGGTCTTTTTGAACACTTTGATGGTCATATGAAAAGAAAAAGAAAAATATAAGGATGAAAGCAGCTTCCAAAAAGAAAATGAGCCCAGGCAGGCGAATCCGGAGACTTGGAGGATACTGAGAACGCATCGTGTGTCCATGAACTACAGCATTTCAAAAGGGAAGTGGGTGTTAATTCCTTGAGTTAAAAGAGAGAAAGTAGCAGAGAAAGTCTGAATGTGATAGCCAGAAGGCATTAAGTCCTTATCTAATGCCGCCCAGGAGAGCAGGCCAATCTTCTGTTGCTGGGTATTTTGACTGCTGTGGGGTTGCCTTGTAATCTGAGGTTGTGGGATAAGGCTGTGCTAGAATGAGGGCTCTTTTGAGTGGTCAGAATTATTCCAGAGGAATTCACGACTAACTTAGGTTCATTAATTTCAGTGAGTCTGAGCAGGGCTAGCACTGGATACATCCCAATAACTATTTGATATGGAAAAAACTTTCATGGCCCAGATGCATGGAGTGTGATGTTCAGTTTTCCAGTACAGTGGTATCTTGGTTTATGAACTTAATCCATTCCGGAAGTCCGTTCTTAAACCAAAGCAGTCATAAACCAAGACATGCTTTCCCATAGCAGCAGGGGACTCAATTTACAAATTGAACACACTCAAGACGAAGTGGAACATGTTATGTTTCCAAGGCAAAGTTCACAAACCAAAACACCTACTTCTCACTTTGCAGTGCTCTTAATCCAAGTTGTTCCGAAACTAAGCTGTTCTTAAGCCAAGGTACCACTGTAAAGAGAAAAGGTGTGTATGTAAAGCTGGTGTTAAATGATAATGGAATAATAATACTGTAGTAATAATAATAATAACAACAATAATTTATTACTCTGCCCATCTGACTGGGTTGCCCTTTGGGCAGCTTCCAACAGAATATAAAAAACATAACAAAACATCAGACATTAAAAACTTCCCAACGCAGGGCTGCCTTCAGAAAGTCATATAATTGTTTATGTCTTTGACATCTGATGGGAGTCCAAAAGAACAAGCTTGCATCAAAATTGCACTGTCAGTCATTTGTGAACCGCTCTGAGATCTTTTGATGAAGGGCAATATATAATTTTTTTTTAAAAAAAAAGGTTAGTGCAAGGATTTCTGCTTGTGTAGCAGAATTCCCCCCCCCCCATGAGCCCCTAAAACCTGCTCTGGGTGTTTCCCCAACCCTTTGAAGCAGATTTGGAGAAGCTGCTGAGCGCATGCAGACAGAAAAGAATTCCATTGCACAAATACTTGTGCTAATGGAATGGGGGCATTAGATACTACCCACAATATGTGGTAATTGAACTGGACCTTTCATGTGCACAAAATGAGCTTTCATAGCAGCTGCAACTGTTGACAGCACAATCATCTTAGTATTGCTGAGTGAAGTGACAATTCAATTAAGATTGTAGGCACATGCAAGATGAGCACCCTGACCATTGATAACAGCAGTGATTGATGTCAGTAGAATCATCTTAGCATTCCTAAACAAATTAATACCCGTAGTGAGACTAGAAACCATTGTCTCCATTGAGAACGGAGTGAATATAATAGAAAGGTGAAGTAACAGGGGCACAATCCAGTGAGATGTTCTCTGGAGCAATCATGGGAAAATTGAAATGGGCAGCTCCCATCTGCTACTGCCATAAGCCTGGGCCAAGAAACCAGCTGGATGGGTGGGGACTGGCACTATCAGTGGGCTCTGCTTTCTGAGGATGCTGCATGCTGCCACAGGCCTTGGTATGGACCGCTTTCATTCACTAATTTATTTATTTATTTCAATTAGGGATCGGGGGAGAAATTTTGATTCAGTTCACAGTCACCCTTCGAAATTTGCACTTCTCATAATTTTGCAATGCTGCTATCCAGCCAAGTAAAGTGCACCAAAAAGGTACTAGGGTAAAATGTGCATAAAAATGCATGTTAGTGAAAATAACATACACAATTGCAGCATATGATGGAGAATTGCTTTCAAAAATGTGTATGTAAGGCAAAATTGCATACAAAAAATATGCATATTAGAAATTCACGCTAAGATGCTGAGTTTTCACAAGGATTTTACAAAAAATTGCAAATTGATGTGGAAATAATAATAATAATTTATTTATACCCCGCCCACCTGGCTGGGTTTCCCCAGCCACTCTGGGCAGCTTCCAACAGAATATTAAAAACACAATAAAACATCAAACATTAAAAGCTTCCCTAAACAGGGCTGCCTTCAGATGTCTTCTAAAAGTCAGATAGTTGTTTATTTCCTTGACATCTGATGGGAGGGCATTCCACAAGACGGGCAACACTACCAAGAAGGCCCTCTGCCCGGGTTCCCTGTAACCTCACTTTCACAGTGAGGAAACTGCCAGAAGGACCTCAGTGTCCGGGCTGAACGATGGGGATGGAGACGCTCCTTCAGATATACCGGGCAGAGGCCGTGGAGAACTCAACTTGAGTTTGGAAAAATGAGAAACAGAGAAACCAAAATTCTCCCATCCCCAATGGAGGAAAAGTATTGTTGCACACCATCCCAATCTCCTGAGTGGTGCAAGATTCCAGGGGTTCCAGGTGCCTGTCCAGGGTTCGTGCTTCCTTTTGAATGTGGGACAGCAGAGACTGTGGTGTCTTTGTGATGTGTTGTTTATCTATACATATATACCACCTGAGCCTACAATGGAGGGGTTCACAGCAGGTCTTGCTTCTCCTATAGCCACGGCCTTGGATTCCAGCAGAAATCTGGCATAGCCTTGTCTCCTAGCTGCACAGCCTGCTGGCTTCTACATTATCTACCACAATTCTGCCGTTGCATTTCTAACAACCAGAGTTTTGAGGTACATTTGTTATCCGACATAGAACCACTTCCTTTGTTACCTTAATAGCTCATACTTTTATATATATATATATATAAATTTTTTATTAAACTTTTCCATAAAATCTCCAATCATATAAAATTCCACATCACATATTTTAACTTATTGGACCTCCCTCAACTTCTCTGACAATCATTCGTAGTTAAATTTCTATCTTCACATTCCTTAATTTTGATATTGCCTTTGAATACAATATTTCTGTCCTCATTTACATTCTTGCAATATTCCTTAATTTTTCACAAAGCTTCTTTAAAACACACTAGCGTTGTATGTTCCTCACATACAGTTTTCAAATATTCTCTAAATTTCCCCCAGTCCTCTAAAAACTTATGGTCCCTTTGGAATCTGATTTTTCCAGTTAGTTTATCCAGTTCTGCATAGTCTGTTAATTTTGTTCTCCATTCTTCCACGGTTGGTACTTCTTCTTGTTTCCATTTTTGAGCCATCAATGTTCTCGCTGCTGTTGTTGCGTACTGAAAAAGTTTACAGTCCCTCTTATTTATGTCCGTTCTAGTTATTCCCAGCAGGAAGGTTTCTGGTTTCTTAACAAAGCTATATTTCAGCATTTTCTTTAACTCATTATATATCATTTCCCAGAACCCCTTTACTTTCTTACATTCCCACCACATATGCATAAATGTACCTTCTTTCTCTTTACATTTCCAACATTTGTTACAAGTTTTGTACATTTTTGCTAATTTGGCTGGTGTCATATACCATCTATATACCATTTTCATGATATTTTCTTTTAATGTAGTACATGCTGTAAACCTCAAATTTCCATTCCATATTTTTTGCCAGTCTTCCATATCTATATTATACCCTAGATCTCTGGCCCATTGAATCATTACCACTTTCACTTCCTCATCTAACGTGTGCCATTCCAATAAAATTTTGTACATTTTTGAAATTATCTTACAATCATTATTAACAATTTCTGTTTGAAATTTTGAGTCTTTTTCTTTATATCCTTTTTCTTTCACATCCTTTTTAAACATATCACTTATCCGATAATAGTGCAACCAATCATATACATGTTCTTTTACTTGCTCATATGGTTTCAATCTCCATTTCTCTCCTTCTTTCACCACCAAATCTCCATAAGTAATCCATTCACTCCTCATATTAATTTTTTTAACACCTATAACCTCTAATGGGGATAACCAATGTGGGACCCCCATTTCTAATATATTTTTATATCTGTCCCAAACTTCAATTAGCGATCTCCGGAAGATATGGTTTTCAAACGATTTGTAACCCTTTTTCTTTTCTTTCCATAGATGCGCGTGCCACCCAAATCTGTTATCAAATCCTTCTAAGTCCAGTAGTTTTGTGTTTTTAAGTTTTATCCATTCTTTTATCCAGCAAAGACATGATGCCTCATAGTATAACTTCAAATCTGGCAGGGCGAAGCCTCCTCTTTCTTTTGCATCTGTTAATAATTGATATTTAATTCTCGGCTTTTTGCCCTGCCAGATATATCTTGAAATCATTCTTTGCCATTCCTTGAAAATCGTCACTCCTTTTAGTATTGGAATCATCTGAAATAAGAATAACATCTTTGGTAGCACCGACATCTTAATCATTGAAATTCTACCCCAAAAGGATAGTTTTAACCTTCCCCATACCTCCTAGCTCATACTTAAGGTGGTCATTACCTCACCAGGGAGCTAGCCTGGCTATTCCAGGAACTGCATTCACGCTGGATCTAAGACTTGGAAGGGGGCTCAAGCATACAGCCCACCCTCTGCAAACTCATAACAGTATCCTTGTTTGAAGCAGAAACATTTCCATTTGTGTTATTGACTGTGAGCCATCTACAGACCCTTGAGAAAAGCTTCCCGGCCACCAAATAAACATTTTCATGATAATTAGCTTGTTTCTATTTTGTCCATACATGAGTTATTGGTTACTTTTCTGTATCTCACTCTTCTTCAGTCAAAGAACCCAAGGAAGCCTCTTATCTAGGCCTGGCTAGATTCAGACCTGCTGAGTTCCCTTAAAGCTGCTGTATCATTGGAAGGCCTTTTCTGTACTGATGCTGCCGTAATCGACAAGTGGCAGCCCCTTCCACAGGGAAATCAAACTGTATTATTCTCCCCAAGTGTTTATAACATTCTTACAGGATGCAATCCTAGCCCCATTCACCTGGGAATAAGCCCCATTGAATTCAATGGGACTTACTTTCTTTGTAAATGTTTTCAGGGTTGCAGTCTTAGTCTGGAGCTCAGCCGGCTATGAACTTCTTGGTTTTACTGTTGACTTATTACTGCTCTAACGATTGTTGTTGGCCACTTAGGGCAGCTCCATTTGCAGGAGGAAAGAGGAACATAAAAACTCATTAAAAAGGTTAAACAAGGTGCCTTCCCGTGATGCAGTTCTTCTCTTCTTTCGAAGACGCTGCCACGTCCTAGGCATGTCTACTCAGAGGCGAGCACCGCTGTATTTAATGGGACTCACTTACCTCTAGAAAAGCATGAATAGGCATGCAGCCTTGCCGCTGAGTAGACATGCACAGAATAGGATCGGGCTGTCAAGCTGCGATGCTTTATAATCGCTTTCACATGCGAGGCAAACTGTATGGGACTTACTTCAAAGCAAAAAACGCTCAGGGCCTGGGGCATAACAGCATTTTCTCAACTGGCAAAATATTTACCCACATAACAAAACTTGGCTGGTAACTAGGAATACACCCAGCTCCTCCCTTGGCAGAGAGCAGCAGCTACTGCTGCTACCTTAACAAATGCCTATCAGGGGAGAAAGGTCTTCTTTGAGTGGCCAAGACTCAGTTTCCCGTGTCACTTTACTTAGCCGTTACACCCAGTCTCACCTCTCGCATTCTCTATTGGTCCTCCTTAACACCATTTATTCAAGTCAGAAATTTATTAGATATATAGCCTGTCAGTCAAGCTGGAGGGCGGGACTGTGAGCGAGCTGTGTTAGAATGCAGCGGGATCACCATTCTTTGCCTCTTTTTACCTTTGGTCCTTGGATTACGCGAGCCTTTTAGTCGGGGTTTTATTGGCCAGTAGCCCCGCCAATCAAACCATAGGGGCCCGTACCTAAATGTCAAAGCTAAAGGCGGGATACAAAAAAGCTCCTTTCTTTCATTGGGGGATAGCTAGGCTGCTCCTCCTACTTTGGTACCAACTATTCAACGACTGGGTAGTATCGCCATCAATTTAATAAATCCTTACTTTCACGGGCTGTTCTGGACGCCGTTCTCCCTGCTAGGCGGGACTCGTCATCCTAGAAAAGGGCGGGACCAGAAGCGTCTATCTCCTCATTGGTTCTGCCGCCCGCCTCTCTACCCTCTAGCCCCATGTTGATTGATTCGCTCGTCCGTCGACCTCATGTTATGCCTCCCGCCGATTGGTTTATGCCTGAAAGGAGGCGGGGCAGGGCGCGGAGGCTGCGCGCGGGGACGCGGCGGCGGGGAGGGACAGATCTGAAATTATTTTTTATTTCTTTGTTTCCTAGTCGGGCGGGGGGAGAAAAAAAAGGAGGGAGAAAGAAAACGGGGACAGGGGGGAAAGGCGAGCCAAAAAACCCCCCAAAACCCGGAGACCCGCTGAGACTCCCTCCGGCGGGTCCCTCGGACAGGCTTGGATGTTGTCGCTGTGACCCGGGCGGGGCAGGAGCGGAGAAGGAGGAGGCGGCGGCGGCGGCGACGGGGGGCAGCAGCAGCAGCAGCAGCAGCAGGCGCCACCACCACCGCCGGGCCAGGCCGGGTTGGGTCTCGCCGGGCCGGACGGGAGGATGAAGCGCCGGAGCGCCGACTGCAGCAAACTCCGGCGGCCGCTGAAGCGGAACCGCATCACTGAGGGCATCTACGGCAGGTATGGCCCGCACCTGCCTCGCCCCGCCCCGGCCTGTCAGTGGCATCGAGGGAGCCTCGCCGGTCCCTCCTTCCCTCCTTCCTTCTCTTGGCTTTGAGGTGAAGCAGGGGAGGGGGCGCCTTCGCCGCCCCAGCCCCCGACGGGGCTTCCTCCCCCTCTTTCTCCTCACACGGAGGAGGACGACGACAGGCGAGCTTGGCGGGACTCCCCTCATCCCCACAGAAACGCACACGCGCACCACTTTCACACGCCCCCCCTTCATTATCTCCTCCACACACCCCAATTGCCTCTCCCCTCATGCAGCCACTTCCCGCCCTTTGTCCGCCCTCGGTCTCCCCTCAGGGCCCCGCTTCTTTGGCGCTCTGGGCCATTGTCTTCAGAAGAAGCAAAAGTAGCCCCCTCCCACGACGCCCGACGCTTCTCTCCTCCCAACACCTCGCCTCAAAACGCTTTGGGGTAGCCCTGAGTGGGCCTTGCCTTCTCTCTCTCGCTCTCGGGTCCCTCCTCAGCCTTCCTCTGAAGCAACGTCTCTCTCCCACGTTTCTGCCCCCCCCCCCACAGAGTCCGCTCAGACTTGGGGTTGGCACCCATCCTGCAGACATGCATTGGGGGCACCTTCTTTCATTTTACTGCCTCTGTATGATGGCCCTGCTGTTCTTAAGTCAGGCTGCAGCACAGTAGTGGGATGTGACCCACAAGTAGAAGACTGATGCTTAGGAGCCTTCTCTCTCCCCCCCCCCCAATGCCTCACATTGGGAACCCTCCCTCTAGAAACCTCCCTTTCCCTCTATAACAGATGTGGTGAGCCCTACAACTTGCATCATCCCTGACCATTGGCCAAGCTTGCTGGGCCAAAAGTTCCCCACACTTTGTCTATACTCACATCTACACTGACAACTCTTGCTTTGAGGCTTTCACAGGGGCAATCTCTGTTGACAGATTTCCCATCCCATTACTCTCTTGTGAAGCCACAGCCTAGCCCCCACTCCAATGTGTGTGCAAACACACAAACAGGCTACTTGTTCTTACACTTTATCTTCCCATGCATCTGTTAGAATGTCTTCAAATCATTGCTGATAATTATTGTATTTTTAATGCTGCAACAAAGACAGGACAAACATTTAGTGACACACACACAAATGCTTTGTGGCCTCAGAAGCTTCACTTCTGGCTCAATTTCCACCTCCCCCAAGATAGTTGTCTTTAGAACTTGGTTCCCCTTCTCCCAATTGTGGGAAGCTTTCCTCTATGATCTCCCTAACAACACACATACCCTTTCTCTTTTTAAGAGGCTTAAGTGAATGATGCTCTGTATTCTATTGAAATATCCCCCCACCCCTCTTCCCTGAAACCACCCCTCCTCTTTAGTTGCCATTTCTTCCGCGCCCCACAACTCTTGCAATTTAAGTGTTTCTAGATACAGTACCAGACAGATCGTCCCCCCTCTAATGCCTTTCTCTTAACCCGTTCCATACAGCCTTCCCTACAGTGCTAGTGCTCTTCCAGTCATTTTGCTCCCACACCGTCATTTGATGTCCTCACCACAGTTGTGGTTTCAGTTACATTGACTACCCTACACTTAGTGGCCTCCATTCACTGTTTTTCTCCACATAGATGAATACCTTTCCCTAGAATGGGCACCCACAACCCTGACTATTCTTGCCCTTAAGAGTTTCCTCATTTATATTTTACTTTGAAGTCACACTTTCCATAGAGTGGTAGTCCTGTTTGCTCTCAGTTTTGTCACTCATGCTACTCTAGATTGGTACTGTATTCTGAAGCCCCACCCCACTTCAGTTGTGTGGCCTTCCACCCACCGTTCAACTACCACTGCCCCTAACTCAAAGGTCCTTTAGGCTTCCACTATTATTTTCCCTCCTTTGTATTTCTATTGATATATTTGTCAGACTGCAGTTCATTTGTCATCCTCTGCAGTGATTGTCATACTTATATTCCTGCTTGTCCCATCCAATCAAACTTCCTGCCACAGTGCTCAACCCTGCCCTGCATTGACAGCCCTACTCTTAAGAGTCTACCCCACACACATTGATATACCTTTACCTAGGATCCCCTCACACAATGCACTGTATCCCAGACACATACTGACAATTCTTGCTGTTAAGAGTCATCCACCCACTGTGTCCTTGTCCTCTGCACTGACAGAGATCCCGCTTACCCCATACTCATTTGAGCCACTTTTACAGTGACAGGCCTGACTCTCAAACCCTGCCCTTGCAAATTCTGCTGAAGTCCCTATTCCACTGGGTATTCACTTGCACATTGATAGTCCAACCCTTAAGAGTTCTCCACCTTCTGTGCCATGACAGACCTACAACTTCCCCATTCATTATGCTTCCCCCACCCAGACCAAGCCAGTGTGTCCAGTGGTCAGGGATGACATGAGTTGTAGTCCAACAATATCTGGAGGGCCACAGATTCCCCATGTGCTCCAAAGGACACCCACCCACGCACATATCTTCCTCTAACACACCTTTCACAGCAGTGAGGAAGACCCTCCAGAAACTGGCAGTCCTCTTTTACCCCACACCAGATGGGCTCTCAGATTCTCCCTTGCATTTGTTTTTACTGCCACAATTCCATCCCATGTCCCTAACTACCTTCCCACTGTGCCCTCTTATTGAATAGATGCTGAATACTCCCACAAGTATGTGATCAAAACATGTTTTTTAACACTGAAGCCCCTTCCTGCCCCTTAGGACTTCCAAACAGTCTTTCAAATGACTGACTTCTTCTCCTTGTGATGTCTCTTCTTAGGCCACTATCCCTTTTTCATTTAACATTTTCTGTGCTCATCTTAATGTTTCTTTCAGTCCCGTCACGCTATGCTATATTATATCGCTTCATGAATGAAAAGTTTGCCTGATATGTTCTTGCCTTCTTTGCAAATACTCATATCTATTCAGGAGATGCTCTGATTCACACCTCCTTCCCAAGTTGTGTTATTTCACTTTCTTTTTGTGTCGTCTTCTGTTTTTGTATTGTGACTTATTTTTAAAGCTGTGTCAGAGTGAAAGGCAATGATGAAGATATTGTTCATATTCTCTGGTGAGTGGGTCTCAGGATTTTCCATGGCTATTTCGCATCTGCTATTAAATAGGTCTTGGGGAGCTTCTTTTTTAAGTTAGAGAATGACTGTTGGCTAGAGCCATCTCTATTTACCTTGCTCTATTTACTTGGCGCTGTGGGTTAAAGCCTCAGCGCCTAGGACTTGCCGATCGAAAGGTCGGCGGTTCGAATCCCTGCGGCGGGGTGCGCTCCCGCTGCTCGGTCCCAGCGCCTGCCAACCTAGCAGTTCGAAAGCACCTCCGGGTGCAAGTAGATAAATAGGGACCGCTTACCAGCGGGAAGGTAAACGGCGTTTCCGTGTGCGGCTCTGGCTCGCCAGAGCAGCGATGTCACGCTGGCCACGTGACCCGGAAGTGTCTCCAGACAGCGCTGGCCCCTGGCCTCTTAAGTGAGATGGGCACACAACCCCAGAGTCTGTCAAGACTGGCCCGTACGGGCAGGGGTACCTTTACCTTTACCTATTTACTTCTTACAGCCAGGACTCACAGTTTCTGGTTCATCAGGTGTTAAAATTATGCACAACTTGCAGAAGTGCTGTTATGCTGTCAGTTTGTACAATTACAAGGAGCCTAATAGATGTGAAATTTTGGCAGACAAAATGGCAGTTGTCATTGACAAAGCCTAAGAAACTATGTTTTTATTGAGACTTGAAAAAGAGACCAAGCAAAACTTCAGCTTAATACCCAATGTTATGCAGTTTATGACTTCTGCCTTCACAGTAGCCACTGACTTAACCACATGGGCGTAGCTGTTCCCCCAAATCAATGAAAATAAGTTAAAATACATAACAAACTAAGGTTCTGCCCCCCCTAACAAAAGGCCTACCCCCCATACAAAAATCCTGGCTATGTCCATAAATGGCCATCTTAAAGAATACTGTAAATTGGGACGAGACTAAACCATGAGAAACTGGTTTTCCTCAAAGACTTTGCCCAATTGAAGTCACAATTTTGTTATAAAAGATAGCATAAGTGATTGCTTAAGAACATTAATTACTTTAATACATGTGTATACAACTTTACACACAAACACCAGAACAGTGCTTCTCTGTTACTTTTCTTACTGTACAGCAAGCAGCAGGATCTTATCAGAGGTGGGGTTTGGGCCTCCCAACAATTTAATGTTAATTTACCTGTGTGTAGAACTAGCCACTGAAGTGTAAATTCTCTTTGTTAGCTATGAGTATTACAAGCTGTCCCATTTGAGCTCAAGCTTATGTAGATCAGCTTTTCTCAACTTTATGCCCTCCAGAAGTGTTGGGCTACAAAACATTGTTTTGCTATCTTCAACTGATGGAAGTTGGAGTCTCAGAACATCTGGAGGGGATGGCAGTGGAAGATGTTACATGTTTTAAAAATAATGGAAGGAAAAGACCAGGGAGACTTTGTCCTTTGCACATGCTAGGGAATAACACAGCAAAAGCCAGTGCTAATCACATATGTACTACAGAGGGTTGTGTAAGCCATAGGAACATGGCCCCTGCTCTCAGTGTGTGGTGGTGTGGCTTCAGCTTTGTGGATCCTGCTTTGCAAGGTCACAGCAGTTTATTTTAATTTAGCAGTTATGCCCTTTCTGCAGATATGAGGCTAATACAGTCAACTTGCCTGTTGAACATGTGTAAGCTGGTCAGCATGTGCTACAGACATTTGGTTAATTTATTAAGCAGATTAATTTGTGACTTTAGCCTTTTTCCTGCATTTCTTAAATCCTAATGCAGCAGAATATATTCCTTGTGTTTTATTTTTCCCTGCCAATAGCAAAATAGGTTTGTTGGCTTTATTTTGAATATTCCTGCAGAGATGTTGGGGGTGGATGAAGACAGCACAGTTGCCTGAGGGTGAAAGGAAAAGACTCCCAGGCCCAAAGAGGATCTGATAAAGTGTGTCAGAAAGACAAAATGCTGTTGATTAGTAGGTCACTTGAGGAAAGTGTTGCAGGTCTGTATTACATTGTCAGACTTGCCTGTTCACATTGATGTTTGTGATAAACAGTAGCATGTTGAATAAGCTATCAGCTTTCTCTGTCGTCATATTTCTAGAGTAGATTGCACTGGCTTCCAGCTGAGGTGGATGCATAATATCTCTGCCTGTATGAGGTTTGGTATAAAGCAGCTAATGCTAAGGGATAGTGAGAAGTGGTTGCTTATTAGTAACTACCAATTAGGAGATATATTCACTTACAGTATTTCAGGTTGTGAAAGAGAAACATAAGATTCTGTAAGGATTTCAAAAAATAATTACCCTTTTCCAATTATTAGAATTATTAATGTTCACAGCCCTGTAAATTTGAATGCTTGTTGCTAGTTGACTTTTTCATTTCTAGGAATGGTGGTTTTTTGTTTTTGTATTTGTGTTTTACTGTTAACAAAAGCTCTTGCTTGATTTTTTTTTTTGGGGGGGGGGTGTAAAATATTGGTGGTGTTTCTAGAACACCCAAAATCTAAAATTTAGCAGGATTTAACTTTCTATCCAGAGGATGCTTCTGTTGTGCTCCTGCTACTGGACCTTGGAGTCCCTTCCAACTCTACAATTCTATGATTCTGTGGTTCATTGAACTCAAGGGGATGTACAGAGACTGTGGGTAATTCATCTTATCCTCAAAGCAGTTCTGTGAAGTAGATTAGGCTGGGCGAGAGTGACTGCCCCAAGGTTACACAGCGAGCTTTATGGTAAAGTTGAGTTTTGAACTTTGATCTTGCTGGCCATAACCAATTCTCTAACCACCTGTATATCTTACCAAAGTTCCCAGTTCAAATGTTACTTCAGATATAAACTGAAAGGGTGGCTGTAGGCAAGCTGCTCTTCTCAGCTGCAGTAGGGGATATACTGACATGCTTTAAAGAGCTGTTGTAAAGCTTCATGTGTAAATGTATGTGGAGGACTTTGAATGCTTTTAAAACATTACATAAATGCTAAGTATCATTACTAAAAATAATATTATTTCTACAACAGCCAGTTCTAGAGCTGGATTTTATTATTATTATTATTATTATTATTATTATTATTATTATTATTATTTAGTATTATTATTATTTAGTATTGTGCTGGTAACCATTAATTTGTGCTGGTATCCATTAATTTAGACATCTATGCTGAGCTGGTGCATATTCATTTAAAGTCTGGGATTCAAGGAACTATTTAAGTTCACCAGAGGACATTTTCTAGGTGTTGTTTATACATACACACACACACACACACACACACACACACACACACACACAGTCC
Source organism: Podarcis cretensis (assembly GCF_951804945.1). Lineage (NCBI taxonomy): Eukaryota > Metazoa > Chordata > Lepidosauria > Squamata > Lacertidae > Podarcis > Podarcis cretensis. Next base: position 29,346,376 of record NC_137177.1, on the reverse strand, counting down.
CTGCCCACATGTTTGCAACCTAATAGACACAATGCAGAAGGGAAAATGATAGGGTGGGATAATAAAAATACGGAAAGTAGGCACCTGTTCTTACATAATTGATAAAATGACCGGATGGGATGGTCATTGTTTGGGGAGGGGAAGAGTCAAGTGGTAATTGCTCCAAGCCAAGCTGATGAAGTACCCCATGCATTCTCACCTGGCCTTCTACTGCAGCTATGTAAATGTGCCCAGTATAATTTTTAAGTTAAATAGCTGATATCTTCCCTCTCTTAAGAGTTTCACCAACTCCTCTCAACTTCCAAAATAGTCTGCTATGTGGTCCACCCAGTAGGATGGGGGTGGGTCTGCTGCTCAGGAAAAACAAGTCTAAACAAATCCCATGGTCTCATGGGACTAGTTGTGCAGGTTTTCATCTGAAATATTTTTCTGCAACATTACTCCTTTTGGGAAAGCAAAGCAACGAAAATGCAAGAGGTTGCAAAAGAAACAGGTGGGGGGGGAGAATCCTGTGCAGGTGATATTTAAAGAAAGAAATTGTACTGTCTTTCAAGTGTTCTTTACTTTGAATACTCTGTACATTCATTTGATCGCTTTTTGCGTCAAGAGGCATGTGTGGGTGAGACTTGCAGTATCAAAGTGGGAAGGTAGTACAGTACACTGTTCATTTTTTAAGGTGTGGGATATCCTTTCAGTAAGCAATCCCTAGCATATTGTAAGGCTTGCTCCAAACTTGGTCTAAAATGATTATGTAGTTATTTATGAGTTGACCCTGTGCTCCAAGGCAATGTACAATGCTTAGAAATTGAAAACAATAATCCAGATTTATTGGCAAGTTTTTATTACATTTTTTTTTAAAAAAAAATCATTAGTGTTTCAAAATTGCATTCTAGATGTCAGAGACACATTGTTTGTGTTCTGAAATAGCAAAATAATGTGACATTGATCATGCTGCATCAAGAATATTTAAATCCAAGTTTTTTTTATTTTAAGAATTGAATTTTCAATGTTTCCTTAAGTGGTGGATCATTGAGTGATTTCTTAGGCATTCTTGAGCCTGCTGGTCAAAATGGAGTTCTGCTGGTGGTGATGGTGGACTTGGAATTCCTTAGCAAAAGCAAAGTAAAGGGATATTGAATTCAGTTGTATGACTAAAACATTCTTGAAGGAGAATTTTAGATGTTCAGAAAGAGCTGAAAAGCAGATTGTTGAAAATCATGGGCCGTGATAATCTGTTGGTTCTATTTATAGTACACTTGGGATCTGTAGATGCAGTAGGTAGGAGCAAATACATATAAAACAGATATTTCTTTTTATGGTGAACACTAATGTACTGAAATTCCTGCATGGGTTTCTTCAGTGCAGTGTGTAGATTACAGTTCATTAATAGGCATTTTGTGCTTAGGAATCTTCTTTCTGTAATGTAGCCTGAATATCTTTGTCTAAATTGGGGCAGCCTGGATCCATTTTCAAGCCCCAGCACTGTCTAAGGTCAATGCAGCACACATTAGAGTATAGTGTCATTTCGGAGCCACCCCACCCCTCAGTCTTCTGAGTTCTAAGGGAGGGATGCCCCAGTAGCTTCTGTGACACAAGATGGAGACCTCCATTCAGTGCTTGGGAGACTAATGTGTGCCTGACCAGCTTAGACACAGAGCCTTGTGCGCAGCTATTGGCACTTCACATATTGCTGCTGGCCTGGGCAGTACCACATTGCCCATCTGTGACTTGGCATATGCTGGATGGCTGGATGCAGTACTGTTGGCCATCTCTTATCTAAATCCTGTTTAGAAATTCACATTAGTCTGTAGATTTGTTGTTGGAGCCATTGTGCAAAATGGGCTCCTGTTCTTGACATGTTTTACCTTTAGCATTTAAAAATTCATTATTATACTCTTTCTAAAATATTCAGTTTCTTTTCCTTTTTGGATAGCAAAAACATTTTTAGAGTATTTTAGTTGAGAAGTGAAACGCTTCAGAAACTGCAAAATACGGTACTCTGTTTGCATAGCCACTAAAATTTCTGATCAGTTTTTAGAAGACCCTTATAAATCATGAATTTCATCTTAAGTTTTCTGTTTCAGGAAGGGATTATAATGGAATGCCAGAAGTTTTATTCTTCTTGTCATTTCCCAATGTGCCAGCTCTATGTATGTCCCCAGTACTGATGAATCATGCTGATTTTAGGGCTTGTTTTACCTGGACTGTAACTTTTATTTCCTATTTGTCATTTCATTTCTTACTGACAGTTTCTACAAGCATGCCTCCTTGGCAGACTGTAAATGCCATTTGAGAAAGGAGAAGCGTGTGCTAATGAGGATTAGCCTCTTTGATGCATATCAAAGATGCTTTTTCTTATTTTTTTAAAAAATGCTCTTCCTCTTCTGTCCTTTCTTATATCACCTATCCTGACTCTATAATCAGTAGGTCATGACATGAGAGGAATGCTGCATGTAATCACATTAGTCATGGTCTGCACACTTTCAGGTTAGGGTATTTTCTTGATCTGCCTTAAAGTAGCAGCAATCTTTATATAGTAGTATCATAGTTGTACATGAAATGCGGCCTGCACAGTAGGGGAGCTACTTTGCTGAACTGTGTGGTAAAAGAGAGAAGGGGATGTTTTTCTTCCTCGTCACATCTGGACTCATGCCTATAAGAGTCTTTATCTAATTCTTTGGACAGCTCAGTCCTAAGGGACCACTTCAGTCATAGCACAGTGAACAAGGGGTATTAGTACAGTGGGTCATAGATAGTGGGTCATACAGCTGGGAGAGAGCTGACCAAGATTCACAACAATTTCCCAACAGAATTTAGAAAAACAACATGTTCATATACTGTATTTTTCTTCAACTTGTTTGCAGGCATAATGATAATAGAAAGGCAAGTAAAAACTCTGGGTTGTAGCCAGCTAAGCTTTATTCAGAGTAGAGTAAACCCATTGAAATTAATGGACCTAATGGTGTTTCTGGCTTCAGTGGCAAGGCACTTAAAACATCAGTGCTCAGCAGGGGCGTAGGAAGGGGGCGCAGTGGGGGCAGACAGTCCCAGGTGCCGTCACTGAGGGGGGTGACATTCAGCACTCCGCCCGCCCACGACTCTCAAGCCTACTCCAAACCGAATGTCCGCCATGGGTGGCACGATCCGCCCCGGTGGGTGGCTCGCTCTGGCCCTGGCTGCAGGGCACACGCACTGTTCTGGGCACCCGAGTGGCTATCCCGTGCCTGGGAGGGCACTCTCCATGCCACGTCCCCCTTAGGAGTGCACCCACCCTGGGCAGCGCAGGCATATGCTCCGTCGCTGATGCTCAGGACTTCAGTAAAGAACCATTTTTACAGTGATATTTACAGTTAATTCAATTTAGTTCTATTGAAGACATATACTTAATTCCCTTTTCCTTGTCCACTAAGTGACTGCTCCCAGGACTGAACTCCCTTTGATGGAGACATTCTTTTCTTGAAAGCATCTGAAGTGTCAAGACACACTGCGGTGGTGCTGTTGCTGCCGCCATAAATAACAACAGCCCCCCCCCCTCTAAAGGCTCTGCTGGTTTATGGTATGTAATATTCAAATTTTGGAATAGAATTGAACCTAAATTCAAAGCAAAACAAAACAAAAAGCATATAGACAAAGCTTATATTATGGAGTCTTTCAAAGGGATAGCCTGGAATGGTGATGAAGTTAGTTCTTATAATTCTCTTTTCCTTTTTTTTTTTTTTTAAGAGGAAGATGGATGGTGTGTATCTTTTCAGTGGGTGCTCTAAAACAGGTATCTTCAACTTTTTGAGATGAGCACTCAAACATGCAGTTGGGGATCTATTTATTACCATATATTTGCATGGTGGTAGTGGTCTTGTTCGAGAGCTGGACCATAAAGAAGGCTGATCGCCGAAGAATTGATGCTTTTGAATTATGGTGCTGGAGGAGACTCTTGAGAGTCCCATGGACTGCAAGAAGATCAAACCTCTCCATTCTGAAGGAAATCAGCCCTGAGTGCTCACTGGAAGGACAGATTGTGAAGCTGAGGCTCCAGTACTTTGGCCACCTCATGAGAAGAGAAGACTCCCTGGAGAAGACCCTGATGTTGGGAAAGATGGAGGGCACAAGGAGAAGGGGGCGACAGAGGACGAGATGGTTGGATAGTGTTTTCGAGGTTACCAGCATGAGTCTGACCAAGCTGCGGGGGGCAGTGGAGGACAGGAGGGCCTGGCGTTCTCTGGTCCATGGGGTCACGAAGAGTCGGACACGACTAAACGACTAAACAAAGTGGTCTTGTTCAGCTGCTAGTGGGTCCTACTACTGGGTCTTGAACCACCAGTTGAATACCAGTGGTCTAAAGCAACTATAAATGAGCTGATTTTTTACAGAGTTGAAGTTTACAATGTCTTGTCCTAGAAGCCTGCATTATATTTCATCTTACTGCTTCAGTGCTGCTTGTAGTGTGGAAGGCTGGGAGTCCATCTTCTTGTGTAATCTGCCCATAATTGCTTAAAGCACACTTGTGTGGTCCTCTGTGGTGTCTCCTTGTCTAAAGAGTTATCTTCCAGCAACATTGCTAAAAGCACAATTAAGCCCCAATTAGGAGGGGTTCACACTCAGAAAAAATATACCTTATTGGCCCGAATATAAGCTGCACCCGAATATAAGCCGCAAGTTTAAAATTCAAGGGGGGGGGGAGACAATACCCGAATATAAGCCACTCCCTTAAAATTCCACAGGCACTCAAATCTGTTTCGTTTTACCATATGTCTGTTTCAGCAGCGATATCGTAAAAGCCCATTTTTGTAAGGTTGTGAATTTAAACCACACTTTAACTTTTTACGGTCGGAATTTGGGGGGGAAAGTGAGGCTTATATTCAGGCCAATACGGTAATATAATTCTCTGCACTGTTTCAGAATGCAAACATTAGAAATGCATGGATGAATAACCCAGCAAGAAGAGTTTGAACCTAGCTGCCTCTCTCTGAAGCTAGTCTTCTCTGTATTTGAGTTTTCAAAACTTGCAGTTCTTTACCTACATGAGCTCTAAAATGTACAAATGCCAGCATTACTGCACTAAATATCCTTTCTGAGCAGACGATAGATAATTTTGGAATGGTTGCCTGAAAACAGACTACAGTGGTGCCCCGCAAGACGAATGCCTCGCAAGACGAAAAACTCGCTAGACGAAAGAGTTTTCCGTTTTTTGAGGTGCTTCGCAAGACAAATTTCCCTATGGGCTTGCTTCGCAAGACGAAACGTCTTGCAAGTTCTTGCGAGTTTCCTTTTTCTTAAAGCCGCTAAGCCGTTAATAGCCGCTAAGCTGCTAATAGCCATGCTTCGCAAGACGAAAAAACCGCAAGACGAAGAGACTCGCGGAATGGATTAAATTCGTCTTGCGAGACACCACTGTAGTATTGTTGATCCTGCTTTCCCAGTATTATGTACAGTTGTGTTACTGTGTAGGCTTACATTGAACTTAGGATGATAAAGAATTGCCCCTCAGTAAGGTCAGGCAGAGAACCTTTACAAAAAAATTACTTAGCTTCTCCTCCCCTTTTCTTAGGCACAGACTAGCAAATATAAGGAGGAGTTTTAACTAAATGCTCATAGACTGTGACATCATATTGCTCTGATATGAGGCAACTGCCTTTTTTTTTAAAAAAAACTTCAGTCTTTCTCTAGAATATTTGGGGTTGCCAAATATTAATTATTTCCCTTTGGCATTTTTGCTGGAACTTCCCTACCCCATTTCCCCATCTAGTTAGTTAAGAAATTGGCACGTGCTACTTTCTAATTGCTTGTTGTCATATCTCTCATATGTAAAGAGTGGTGCTTGCTGCCAAAACTGTGTGTGTACAATCTTTCAGTCATCTTGAGTTGATTGGGCTTTTCTGTTTTTTCTCCTTCTCGTTTACCTGTATTAAAAATCTTTATCTCAAAGTGACATTCTTCAATTTGATATGTTCTCTCCTTTTATTCTTTGCACTCTTAATTTGTAGCTGCTTATTTTTTGTTAAAAATAGCCTTTGACGTCTCTATTCCTTGACACCACCTGTAATAAAGCCTTCATTTCATTGTTGATGCAGCTCTTTGTAACATTGCATAGCTTTGATAGCAATTAATGCCAATCTTCTGCAGGTTTAGTTTTGAGAGGAGTTTGAAATTAAACTGGTAGATTTTGATTTCCATTTTTATGTATTCTTCCTCTCTTAAAAACATCAAAAGAGTTTTGTGGAAATTTAAAGACTAACAAATTTATTATGGCATAAGCTTTTGTGGACTACAGTCCACTTCATCAGTTGCATGAACTGTTACCCTGAGTTGCAGGTGTATATCTATGTATATCTGTCTGTCTGTCTGTCTGTCTGTCTGTCTGTCTGTCTATCTATCTATCTATCTATCTATCTATCTATCTATCTATATCTATCTACACATTTGTTTGGAGGGTAGGGATTGTAAACAGTGAATGAATACATGAAAGAATGAGGTCAGAGGGAAATGAAATGGAGAAAAGTACAGTGACAAGTTGCTAATTAAAGATGTTAATTAACAAAATGGTTGTTGATAACAATGACATTCTGGCATTGGAATACCAATTAACACATATAATGTGCTAAACATTATTTGTCTCTGTTCAGTCCACAAGTAAATCTGTTGATGTATAGTAATTTAGCATTTTTTAATATTGCTTTGTTCCAGAATGACCACTAAGGTCACATACAGAGTCACTTTCATCATAGTGTACCCTGACACTCCATGCTTGCTTTTTAACACACCATGGATTCCATGCTGTTGTCATATCCATCTGCAATGATTTCTTTATACTGGGGTTGCCAACATGGTGCCCTCCAGATTTTTGGACTATTGCGCCTGCAATCCCTAGCTGTTGACCATGCTAGTTTAGGATGCTGAGCATTGTAATCCACATAATCTGGTGGGTACCACATTGACAACCCTTGCTTTATACAAACCGTGCTCTCAGATGCTTGAGTTTATCCTATTCCATATGGAGGAATAGCATAGATATTTAATGAACTCCCACAGATAATGAAAGCAATATGATAATCAAAGTCTTGTGCTTTCTTCCTGTTTTACTTCTTTTGATTAAATGATCTTGCTTCTCTTACCCAAGGTGCTCTTTAAAAAAAAAAGGGGGGGGAGCAGAACTTCATTCTTCCCCTCTTCTCCCTTTTCACATGTGGCATAGGAATTCATTTCTCTTACAATGTTTTATAGTTGACTTATTTCAAATAAATGTGGGAGGCATAGTCCAATCAAGCTGAGTGCTCTCATCAATTTCTATGGGATTATTAAGCATATGCTTATCACTTTCTGATGTACTGAATGGTACATCATGTCCTGCTTGTTGTTTCAAATAGGCAACTGGTTGTTGTTGCTTATTACAACTTTATCCCACCTATCCTTCAAAAGGAGCCCAGTGCAGAAAATGACAAAGCAGCACAGCAAAATAATTTTAAAAATAAAATAAGAGCATTTAAAAACTTTAAGAACAACTATGTTTATTACTTTTTGGGGATGGGGGCTTGCAGAGGAGGCTCAGTCTGTCTTGAAGAAGCTAACTGCATTTGTGTGCTGGGTGTGGAGGAGGGGGCTTCTCTCCTGTAGCCACCTGCTTGATTTCTATGTTAGATGTGGAGGAAGAACAGAATACTTGTTCCCTCCTGCACCAACCCTTTCAAATGCATGTACGTATGTAGCTCTTTTTTTTTTTTTTTGCCTTTGGCCACCAAGCTAGCTAAATGCAGGACAACTTAATATTCTCTGAACCTCATCTGCAGTATGGAGGAGTCTGATCTACCTTGGTTTTCCTACCAGCAAGTATGTATATGAAGTACGTTGAACAATTAGCATGCTGTGTGTGTGTGTGCGCGCGCGCGCGTGCGAGCGCGCAATTGAAGGTACTGAAACTTGAATTCTTGCTTGTTTGGCTGCTGCTCAGTTTTCATAGTGGGCTAGATCAGCTTCTCAGTAATGACATGTGATAATTTAGTCTCTTTTAAAGCTAAGCAAAGACAAATACACCTTATTTTAAAGGGGTACACCACTGCATTGTGGTGGATTGATGAATTAATAAAATATTGAAATATACACAACTGAAGAACTATAGTGTCAGAGGGCCACTTCACACAATACAGCAGGAGCAGGTACCCATCTAAAAGGTAGAATGTCTCTAGCAGCTAGTGTAGGTGTATATATTCTATTTATTTATAGAAACATGATGCACAAGTAGTGCAGTGTTAACACCCAGTGTCTACACCCCTGAGAGTTCCTGTCAGTAATACGGCAGTGCACATACAGAGGAAATTATGATCCATAGTCACCTCTGGTAACAAAGTGGAAGTGGGGTGTATGTTGCATTTTTAAAACTATCTTACTTTTTTTCTGAACAGTGAACAATAACTCATTGATAGAACACATACTTTATACAGTATTCAATAGGTTCTGGGTTACACTCAGGAACCCCTGCCAGTTAGATTGGGCAATACTGAGCTAGATGAATGTGCTGTAATGCAGCTTCTGTGTAGCATAACCTTTTTACAAAGCAGCCAGATGTCCTCCCCACTTTTTTTTGCAAGCTACCTTTTTAACCTTCTTCAACATCACCTGGCCTTAGTTTAACCAGAAATGAAATTCACTACAATGTGAAAACCGTGTTAACCCTGGCATCGTGAGTAATATTCCTTATATTCTGCTTTACTGCTTCCTGAGTCTTTTTATCTTCTCTGACCTCTTGTGTTTTTCAGCTGAGTTGCAGTTTTTATCTCATCAGACCTGCTGTTCAGGAACATTTGCTTGTTGTGAATAAATTGCTTCTATACTAACACCACATTACAGAGCTGGAAAAATATTTCTAAGTGACATTCCCACAATTGTGGAACTTTTTGCCCTCTCCTGAGCTTCTTTTGGAACTGTTGCAGTAATTTTCTGCATGTTCTTAGTTGTGAATGGCAGGGCTAAACTGGAATGGGATGGGCTCTGTAGCATATATTTTTTAAAGACTGCTTCATGTGTGTCTACCATATATATATATATATACATATGTGTGCGCAAACACGCACACACACACACTGCATATGTATATGCATTTGCCATCAGGTGTTAGTACAGTAAGATAATGTGTTGCATCTCTGTCAGTCTGCCAGATGTTTATCCTATTCAACTCCCCAATAAGATGAAATGCAATGTGTAAAATACAAAATCACAGCCTAAATAAAACCAATTATAAAAGAAAAACTAAGAACCAAGCGATTATAGCAGGTTCAATACATTCCTATAGAAAGATAACGTAACTTTTTTAAAAAAAATCCTGAATAGGCCTTTAGAGGAGAAAAGTTTGATATAAAATCCACTTGGTTGAATCCCATTACAGTGGTGCCTCGCAAGACGAAATTAATCCGTTCCGTGAGGCTCTTCGTATAGCGGTTTTTTCGTCTTGCGAAGCAAGCCCATTGACATCTTAGCGGATTAGCGCTATTAGCGGTTTAGCGGCTTTTAGCAGATCAGCTGATAAGCGGCTTATCAGTGGATCAGCTGATCTGCTTAGGGTTTAGGAAAAGGGGGGGAAAAGGGAAAAAACCCTTCAGGAACTCGCAAGACATTTTCGTCTTGCGAAGCAAGTCCATAGGGAAATTCGTTTTGCGAAGCGCCTCCAAAACGGAAAACCCTTTCGTCTAGCGGGTTTTCCGTCTTGCGTGGCGTTTGTCTTGCGGGGCACCACTGTACTCTGAAAGAGTATCTTACATACTGCTGTTCCTAGCAAATTGGCTTATATAATTGGTTACATGCGACCTACAACATCCAGCTCTATAACTTAACAATAAATCAGAGTGTAGGAGGAATGCTACACCTTGCCAAAGGAGCCTCAAGATAAGGAATATAGTTGTTTATTTAAACTTATACTTCCCTGTAATTCCAGGGTAGCTTTTACCTTGTTACACCTCATTTTGCCTTTTCTTATACAGTGGTACCTTGGTTCTCAAACTTAATCTGTTACGGAAGTCGGTTCCAAAACCAAAGCATTCCAAAACCAAGGCTCAATTTCCCATAGAAAGTAATGCAAAACGAATTAATCCCTCCCAGACTTTTCAAAACAACCCCTAAAACAGCAATTTAACATGAATTTTACTATCTTATGAGACCATTGCTCCATAAAATGAAAGCAATAAACTATAAAATAAATAAAACAGTATTGTAGATGATAAAAAAAAATTCTTACCTGCACTCATGATAGTCATTGTTTGGATGGGGGGATTTTATCCATTTCTGTAGTCACACAATCAATCAATCAGTAGCTGAACTGGGATCCACACAGTCACAAAAACAAATTAACTGAAAAAGCCTCAAAACAAAAAAACGCAAATTAAATAGCAAGAACAAAAGCACCAAATATAAGCTCCATATATCACCTCAGAACACTACAATCAGAAACAGAAGGCTTGAATTACAATTGGGGGGGGGGGATTAGCAGCGCAACAGGAAACACAGGGGGACTCAAAACAGAGCACGTTCAGCTTCCAAAAAAAGTTCGAAAAACTGGAACACCTGCTTCCAGTTTTGCAATATTTGGGTTCCAAGTTGTTCGTGAATTGTTTGAAAACTGAGGTACCACTGTATAAAATAGATACTGCCTTTGTGGCAATTAACCAACTTGCTTTATAACTACAAGTATTCTGACCAGGAATGAAAGAAACTGGCAGCTTTTGTTGGGGGTATAAGGTAGAAGTTGAGTGTGGAAGGAGAATGGGAGAAGAAATTACAGGAGAATTGATAAAAAATGCTTTGAGGGGCATGCTGGGAATGAGAAAGGGAAAATATAAAAAATGAAGCCTCCTCTGCTTAGAGCGAATTATACCTTAAATGTGGAGGTTGAGTTGCAATACATCAACAGCAGATGCCTGTACTTGGCTTGAGGAAGGCTGAGCAATGCAACTCTTTACCACAAGGAAAACACTGTAGCAAATAGTTTAGTTGTTTCCAAAGATGAATAAGATATTTATAGAAAATTATGTTGGTAATGGTAAGCTGTTTAGGACAAACTATGACTCGTCCTGCCACCATTTTGTGACTAGTGAGCCTCTGTAATTTTCAGCTGTATCAAGTGGGCCCTGGAGGTATAAAGTTTGAGAACTCTGTGTGTAGCGAGAGTAGACACAGACACCATTTTTTCTTCCTCTCTAATTATAGAACTCTGTGTGCATAATAGAACTTGGAACCAATGGAATTGATTTGGCCGTAGGTTGAGGACAGGCTAAACAGAAGTACTTCATCATGCAGCACATAATTAACTTAGGAAATTAACTACTACAAGATAGAGCACAGACTACTGACTTAGGCCATTCCTCTAAGAATATATCCAACCCTTTTAAAAATTCACCTATCAGTGGTTATTAGCCATGAAAGCTGATAATGGTACTTTCCTATATAGTATACCTGTGAACTCCAGTTATTAGAAAAAAAAGTGGGGGTGGGTATAAAACCTATGCTGTGCTAATAAGCTTCTAGAGCAGGGATCAACAAACTTATTCAGGAGGTGGCCAGTCTACTGTCCCTCAGACCTTGTAGAGGGCCAGACCCACCCTCTCCCCAAAGAACCCCTCTTCTGAAAGCACCCCCCTCCCAAAAGGACCCCCCACCGCCACACTCGCCGCTGCTCGGCCAGGGGTTCGCTGGGTGCAGAGCCCATGCTGCTGGCCTGGGCAACGGAGGCAGCCTCCCCACCACCGCCACTTCCTCCCGCTTGGCTCTTGGCCATACGCAGCTGCCTCAGCAGGAAGGAAGGAGCATTGCCCAGGGGCGTCTGTGGCTTTGGATTGGCCTCAGGAGCTTCCTGTAGCCAATCCAAAGCTGCGTCAGTGTCACAGAAGTCAGTCCCCATGTGGCAAGGCCTCTGCGCCGTGCCAGTTTAGCGTGGGGACTGACCGAGAGGGCGTCAGGGTCCGCAAAGTTTGCGGGCTGGATTAACGAACCTGGTGGGCCGCATCAGGCCCCGGGCCTTAGTTTGCTGACCCCTGTTCTAGAGGGACTGAATACTCAGGCGTAACATGTGGGGGCTCTGGCCCCAGGTGCAATTTTGAGAGGGGGCACAAACAGGCACCTCCACAGCAGGTTCCTTTATTGGAGCCTAGCTCAGTGCCAGAAGGAGCTGCGCATTGGCTGCAGCACTTGTGCCTGTTGTAGCTCTACTCCCCGGGTCAGGCCTGATGATAGCAGGCAAAACAAAAAATTCCTTCCAGTAGCACCTTAAAGACCAACTAAGTTAGTTCTAGGTATGAGCTTTCGTGTGCATGCACACTTCTTCAGATAGCAGGCAAGTGGGCGACAGCAATGCTGCCCATCCTCCTTGGCTGTGGCACACCTCGCGCCTGGCGGCAGCAGCTCTATCATTGAGTCACTTCTGACCCAGCAGCGGAGAGCAGAGCTCCTCGGCTGCAGTGGCTCCAGGTCACATCTGGTCCGGCTGGCGGAGAGCATCCCACCTTGGCTGCGGTGAGGCCCGACCAGTGGTGGAGAGCAGGGGGAGAATGGACAGCAACTTCCCCGCCCCTCTCCTCCCCTGAACTGTGAGCATGGGAGGGCGCCCTCCACACTCTACCCTCCCTTGGGGGCGCACCCCTCATGCCCGCCCCAGGCAGTGCATGCAATATGCTCCATGGCTGTGAATACTGACTGCTTTGAAGTGGGTGGACCTTTTCTTTAATTCCTCAAGGTTAGGGGTAGTTCATATGTATTGGAAACTTCCCAAACAGAATAGTAAGGGAGCTTTCAAAGTCCTTCTGTCTAGTGAATATCCTCTGTTAATAAGGTTGTTGTCACAACCATCACATCACAATGCCTAGATAGATCGATGGCATGTTAGGTCTGAGAATAACAAATCTGTGCTGCTAAAAGCTGAAAGAACCCCCACTGTGTGAATTGTAAAAAGGTAAAGGTAAAGGTACCCCTGCCCGTACGGGCCAGTCTTGACAGACTCTGGGGTTGTGCGCCCATCTCACTTAAGAGGCCAGGGGCCAGCGCTGTCCGGAGACACTTCCGGGTCACGTGGCCAGCGTGACATCGCTGCTCTGGCCAGAGCCAGATCCAGAGCCAGAGCCGCACACGGAAACGCCGTTTACCTTCCCGCTGGTAAGCGGTCCCTATTTATCTACTTGCACCCGGAGGTGTTTCGAGCTGCTAGGTTGGCAGGCGCTGGGACCGAGCAGCGGGAGCGCACCCCGCCGCAGGGATTCGAACCGCCGACCTTTCGATCGGCAAGCCCTAGGCGCTGAGGCTTTAACCCACAGCGCCACCTGCGTTGTAGTATCATAGAATTATAGACTTGGAAGGGACCCCAAGGGCCATATAGTCTAATACCCTGCAATGCAGGGATCTCAATTAGATCATATAAGACAGAGTAAGGTGCAGTAGAAGAATGTACCGGATAACAAGTCTAAGTGCACCAGGAATAGATAATCTGTGTCCTTCCAGTTGCTTCTGGACTCCTGCTGTCATCAGCCCCAGCCAGCTTAGGGAATAGTTGGGTCAGGGGTAATAGGAATTGTAGTCCACCAGTGTCTGGAGGGTCACAGTTTGCTGATCCAGGCTGTAGCTGTCATAGCCTGCCTATGCATTAAGATCAATGTCTAAGGCCCTGTTTTCTGACCCATCATCATGAACTATTAGATTGGTGGGTCATAATCTCAGCATCTACGAGTGCCACAGGTTAGCTAGCCCTGTGTTCATGATAATGCATTGAGAGTAACAACAAAAACTTGAGAGCATGCTGGGTGGGAGGGTGATAATGCAAACAACTTACAGATGACTTGATTAATGAACATTCAGCCTGATTTGTTTGTGGGGAGATTAGATAACATTGCATCAGGCAAGTGTTATCCCATACTTTCCTGTGCATTTCCCTGTTACTTTCCTTATGCTGTCTGATATTCTAGGGAAGCGGGTTTGTTTCACAAGAGCTGTGAATTAGCTTGAATTGTGCAGCTTGAATTTGCTGAGATGTGACTGAATCCCCCAGAAAATAGTGACAGTCTGCAAGCACCCTGCATGCTGTGATTCTTTGCTATAAGTCCTAACAGAATGATTATTACATTGCCAAGCAAGATGTTTTGCTGTGGGCTTAAAGCAGGCATATCCACAGATGTCAGTGTGAAATTATCCTGCCTTTACTGGGCAGCAGTGAATGAACATATGCTAATAGTTATGCCTGTGGAGTGATGAATGCCCTTCTTCTGGCACTGTTTGCCTATCAAGTAGACCATGGAGAACTACAGGCTACTCTCCGTTGTGAACAGTGGGCCCTTGGTTAGGGCAATGGTTGATGTCGGCAAACAGTGCCAGAATTGAAGACATTGCCCTTCTACCTACTCATTCTTTCACTCTCGGCATATGACAGAAGGTTACAAAGCCTGAAGGAATTAGAAGTAATTGCATGAACATTGCCCCTTCCTATTACATGTTTGTGACTTCTGTGGTGTAGGCAACAGGTTCCTAGCACACTGACTTCATGGGAAAAGCTCTGTGGTACACAACAGGACTGGGGAAAATCACTTTCTGATTTTTGATGCTTGTATTAAGAATATACTTCATTCAGCTCTTGCACACAGCTTCATCTTACATAGATGGCCTCGGTCCAGTATACCTGAAGGAGTGTCTCCACCTCCATCGTTCTGCCTGGACACTGAGGTCCAGCAACGAGGGCCTTCTGGCGGTTCCCTCGCTGCAAGAAGCAAAGTTGCAGGGAACCAGACAGAGGGCCTTCTCGGTAGTGGCACCCGCCCTGTGGAACACCCTCCCACCAGATGTCAAAGAGAAAAATAACTACCAAACTTTTAGAAGACATCTGAAGGCAGCCCTGTTTAGGGAAGCTTTTAATGTTTAATAGGTTATTGTATTTTAGTGTTTTGTTGGAAGCTGCCCGGAATGGCTGGGGAAACCCAGCCAGATGGGCGGGGTATAAATAATAAATTATTATTATTGCTGCAATGGAATAAAATGACCCATAAAGACAGAGAAGGGGGGAGTGCAACAAAAGAAGGGAGAAATGAGATGAGTGTCGAAAAAAGAATGGAGGAGGAATCTGAGCTCCAGAGAATTGCTGTTAGTGCTGCTATTCAGGGTGCCTGCACAGAGCCTGCAGGGCTGGTTTTCAGAGGAGTGTGGATGATTTAGGTGAGAGAAACTGCTACCTGCTCAAA
Organism: Podarcis cretensis; assembly: GCF_951804945.1. Classification (NCBI taxonomy): domain Eukaryota; kingdom Metazoa; phylum Chordata; class Lepidosauria; order Squamata; family Lacertidae; genus Podarcis; species Podarcis cretensis. The sequence continues at coordinate 29,331,185 of NC_137177.1, read as the reverse complement.
AGGGGAAGATTCTACTCATTTATTCAGCAAAGTTTGTGATCAAAATGTGTAATAACATTATGCAGAATCTGCAGATTAAGCAAATCTAGAAACCAAGAAAATCAGTCTTCTTTTCTCAGGCCTCTATTTGTGCCCCGAGGAGGCAGTTCCTAATTTAGTGGCTTTTTCTTCTAACTTGAGGGAATAGGATAAGTTTATCCTGGTAAAGAGGAGACTGTGAGGAGATATGATAGTCATCTTCAGATATCTAAATGGCTGTCACATGGAGGGTGGAACAAGCTTGGTTTTTTTTTCCTGCTCTGGAGGGTAGGATTTGAACCAGCAGATACAAGTGACAAGAAAGGAGATTCTGACTAAACATCAGGAAGAACTTTCTGGCAGAAAGAGTTGTTTGACAGTGGAACAAACTCCCTCAGGAGGTGGTGGACTCCCCTTCCTTGGAGGTTTTTAAGCAGAGGGTGGATGGATGGCCACCTGCCATGGATGCTTTAGTTGAGATTCCTGCATTGCGGGGACTTGGACTTGATGACCTTCAGGGTCTCTTCTAACTCTATGATTCTACAGTTGCTTGTTTGCTTGAAGTAATATTCAGAAAACATTGTTCTGTGTTGCTGTTCAGGTTTACTTGCAGGGCTTCCTTTTTTTACTTCCTCTGGCAAGCTTGCTCATACTATATAAAATTTCTTCTTCTTTTTCTTCTTCTTCTTCTTCTTCTTCTTCTTCTTCTTCTTCTTCTTCTTCTTCTTCATTGACTTTGTTAGTCATGCCCAGGGAACACAAAGCTACTAAAGACCAAACAAACGGGCAAACTTCCGCCCAACTGAAGCTATTCTAGCGGAAGAGCAAGCGGGTTTCAGGCAAGGCAGATCCACCATAGACCACTGCTTCACCCTAGCCTATTTAATTGATAAATATGCCAAAAAATCCCGCGGGGTGCTATATGCAGCCTTTATCGATTTAAAGGCTGCCTTCGATTCAATTCCACGTGCAAGACTCTGGGATAAATTGAGCACATCAAGTATAGACAAAAGACTATTATTCCTGATCAGCTGTCTATATAAAGACACGGTGCTGCATGTAAGAACTTCGTTAAATGGCCATCTTATAGGACCAGTTCCTGTCAGCAAGGGGGTCAAGCAAGGTTGCATCCTGGCCCCAGTTCTATTTAACTTTTACATCAATGATATGGTTAACTGTTTGTTATCTCCGGACTTCCACGCCCCCAAACTGGCTGACAAATCAATATCAGTACTTTTGTATGCTGATGATGCGATACTCCTATCTCGAACAAGAATAGGCTTAAATAGGCTCATAGGTGAATTTTCAGCATACTGTAGGAGAGAGCAACTGGCAATAAACTATCAGAAAACCAAAATTATGGTTTTTGCAAGGAAACACAGACAGTACAGCTGGAGGATGGATAACCAGACAATTGAACAGGTTAAAGCCTTCAAATATCTGGGTATCGTGTTCCAGTCGACCGGGTCCTGGGATGTCCATCAAAAATGTGCCAAAGAAAAAGCAGCTCAAAGTATTAAGATGCTGTCCCGCTTCTTTTACACAAAGGGGGGCAGATACATCCCAGCAGCCCTTGAAGTTTTTCAAGCAAAACCTTTGGCGCAGTTACTGTATGGGGCACAAATCTGGACGGGGAACCACTGCTCCAGTCTTGAAACTGTTCAGTCTAAATTTCTAAGGCAGATATTCGGCGTCCCCCCCTGTGTTCCAAACGCAGCATTACGACTCGAGGCCTGCCTTCCATCTGTAGAAACTCAGACTTGGCAAAGAACATTCAACTACTGGCTTCGTCTTAATCTAAACCCACCTGGTCTACTGCCTCTAGTAATGCAAGACTCTCACAAAAGCAAGTGGTTCAAAACTGTGCATCAAAAACTCCTTACATGCGGTTTGCATTCACAGTCCCTACTAGCAATGGGCCTCATTAAAGCAAAGAGTCTAATTGGCCAGCGCCTGAAAGACATTGAACGGCAAAACAACCTGACCATCTTAAAGAAACTGTGCCCATGGTATACCTGCTTTCCCCCTTCTCATTTTGACTCCCCAGCTTCATATTTGTCTAAATTAACCATCCCAAAATACAGACGTGCCTTTACATTGGCTAGATGGGATGCTCTTCCTTCTGCCGTACTCGAAGGTCGTTACCAAAAGACTCCATTTGAAAAACGACTCTGCCCATGTGGAGATGGTAACACGGAAACAGTGTCCCATGTCCTTCTATCCTGCCCTATTTACAAAGACCTAAGGAATGAGATTATTACTCCACTTATTCTCTCCAACCCCGGCCGTTCACCAGACATTACACTGTATTTTCTCTTATCTGATACGGATAGTCAGATAACAGAGAAGGTCGCGAGGTACATCGAGAGAGTTGTGAAATTGAGGGCCACCATCTGAGTGACAGACTTGTTCATCTGACGGACCCCCTTTTGCTTGTTCTTTTCTCCTTTTTATTCTTATTTTTATTTTTATTTTTAATTCTTGTCTAGCTGTGGCCTGTTGGCTTTGCTAATAAAGTTTTGATTGATTGATTCCGCCCAACATAGATACAATAAGACCAAGAGGAAAAATAAATACATTAGAAACATCCTGCCCACTTCAAAAAGGTCATAGGTAGTTAAAGGCCCAAGGTCTGGTTATAGAAAGTTTTTGTCTGGCACCTAAAGATATATAAGGATGTCGCCAGGCGAGTCTTCCTAGAAAGAGCATTGCACAAGGGAAGTCACTGCAGAAAAGGCCCATTCTCTTGTTGCCACCCTCTGGACCTTTTGTGAAGGGGGCACATGATGAAGGCCCTCAGATGGTGATTGCAGGTTCTGGACTGTTTCATATATGGAGGTACTTTGAGGTACCTCCATATATGAGGTACCTTCATATATGGAGGTACTTTGAGGTTCCTCCATATATTTTGAGGTCTTTTGAGGTACTGCAGTTTCTTTATACTGCTAGACATGTTGTTGCTGCTGTTGACTTGAGATTATGCCTACAGCCCATAGGCAAATATAATATTCCTGATCTACTGACCTAAGAACATCAGGAAGCATGTTGCAGCATATTGGTCCTTCCTCCGCCTGTCTCTTGTGCAAATTCCCTCTCTTTTTGCATTAATTACTGCTTGTATAGTGTTGTGTTTGTGTCAGCGCAGAGTTATAAACTGCTTAGCATTACCAATACTGTATTAAAAACAATGGGCCAGCTGACCTAGGGCCAGTGGAAAGCTGCTTCTCCCCCCTCCAAGGAAGAACATCATGGAATGAGGGAGATTAGTCTGGCCCCATCCTTCAGCCAGAGAAAGGACAGCTCACCTTGCCCAAAAGAGTGCTTTGTAACAAGAACTAGTGTCCGCTCACTTATCCACACTTCGTCTTGTCCTGCTGAACAGCAATGCAGGTACAGTACTTTAAATAAATACCATAGCCATTATTAAAGATGTAGCACTATGCCATATTTAAAACCTACCATGGAAGGGAGAGGGCAAGGGAGTTCATGAGTCCTATGACACATTCCCAATCTCTTTATAGCAGTTAAGAGATTGGGAATGCCAGGTCTGCACTAGACTTCATATAAGCAGCTAAGAACTCTTATTATGGCTACAGTTATTTTGGTGGAGCAGGACAAATCATTAAAGTATGCACATGAAAGTGGAGCCCAGGAGGTGGGTTACATTTGTCCAACAATATCTTATTACAATTGTATAAGGTGTTATAAACTATGCAGATAAAGTTGTTTCCATTCTGTTGTACAGGCTTCCAGCACATATGGTGGCTTTTAGACATTGTCTTGGAAATAAGAGAGCAAACTCTTGAAAAGCAAAATAGCATTCTGCATATTGTTCAGGGATTGCCAGTGCTTGAAAGATAGGGAAGGCTGTCAGTAATAGGTGGATGTTTGCTAACTGCTTGAAAATATCTCAGTTTTAATTGCTGTTGTAATGACCAAACTGGCTCTTCCTTTATTGTGTAATGTGTATTTCATTCCCTCGAAATAATTTCTTCAAACTATTCGCAGGAACTGGATGGAGTAATTATTCTGGTGAAAGAATGTGAGATGTCATCAGATGGGAAGGGTACTTTCTGTTGTGCTCAGGCAGTAAAACGATCCTAGAGGGTTGTTCAAGTTTATGAATTAACTTTTTGTATCCCATGCAGTCTGACTTGATTACTTGGAGTGGGCAGGGGTTATACAAATAAATTAAGTTAATATGAGTTTTTATTTGTTTTTAGTTGACTGTTAAGTTTGTTCCGCAGAGTTCTTCCTGAGATCCATGCACTGAAGGTCTCTCTGTTTACTTCTAGTAGGTCCACTGGAAAAGCATAGAAGAGTAATACCGTACTTGGCTTACTTGCCAAAGTCAGACATAATACCAAACAATTATTTCACACTGCCTGAGTGAGCCTTAGGCTTCTGTCCTCTCTCCTTCCCTCTCATTGCCCCATGTTTTATTTTTGTGGCAAACTGCAGCTTGCCATTGCATCCAGACTAGTAAACAATAATTTGTGCTTGCCCTCCAAACCAGAATTGGAAACTACAATATGATTGTGGGGGAAGAGGCAGAGAAGGAAGCAAGTGAGCCTGAAGTTCACTCACGTAATGCCAAGCCATAGTGGCCCAGTCCTCATGTAAATCCATCTGTTATCCTCTTTATTTCAGTTTGGATAGAGTGCCTGTTGTCAGCAAGCCTTTCACAGGCAACATTGTAGTACTTATTTCTGTACAGAAATAAACCTGTTGTTCACCAAGGGTAAATCATGACTGCTATTGATGCTGTGATTAGCTGCTGTAAGTTTTTATTGGATTTTTAAAAATTGTTCCTGTTTTGCACTTTCTCATATGGCAATAGCAGTTTAATTGTTCCTATGGATTCATGTCCTTTAAAGGACTTGCAATAAAAATAGACCTCATCCTGGATGCAGAAGGAGAGATAAGGGGCATGGGAGCAGCTACAAAGTTTAGTTTCAACTATTGCTAGCCTGTTTTAGGCCATTTATTTTGGAATATCAAAATATTAACTTAAAAGCAGAGCCCTACCTTTTAAAATCTGTGAAATGCAGGTAATTGCGGTGTAAATGAGTCTAGAAGGCTGAGGTGAGCCTTTATCAGTGATGTGGTTTGCACATAACACCAAGTTACATTTTAGCCAAAGTGTGGTTTGTTTGAACATTGAAGCCCAGTGGAGTAACCATAGTTTGTTTTCTGTCAGCAGCCCGCAATGTGAAACCACATTTTTTGGTTTATGAACCATGGCCTGTTTTAACTATGGCTTGGCATTATGCTTGAACCTAACAGCCTTACTTAACTATCATTTGTTTGACCCCCACCATCCCTGATGCTTGCCAAGCTACAGAGGCATGAGGCAACAGCATCTGGAAAACAAACCAAGCTTTGGATAAATAACCCATGCCTGCTTGCTTTGTATGTGAGACAACTTGTGGTTCTCTGAACAATTGTGATCATATGCTGTTTGAAAGTTAATCCAGCAAAGATACTACATGGCACCTTGCATTAGGAAATAATCATTGTCATTAATTGGTAAACAGTGACTGTTTTCTGAGGTACTTTTCTTTACTCTGAGGTGGGGCATCTTGCTGTGTTTTAATGAAATAAGGCTATTGTTAGTACTTAGCTTCATAGTTTTTCACACTTTCTGCAGTGCTGGTATGCAGTGTAGCTGCAAACAGTTTTATCCTTCACACCAACTTAATTCTCTGAACTTTTATGAGAACTGAAGTTTTTGTACTACTCTTATAAGCATGTGACAGTTATGGACTCCAAATTGCTGCAAATTGACTTTGGCATTGTCATCCTCTGCTTTTTATGTGGAATTCAATTCGGGGCAAAAATACAAGACTTATGCATCCTTTACTTGTGCAAAATACAAATTATGTGAGCATTGCAAACTTATGCCCCAAAACTGTAAACCAAAATTAACAACAGTGACAAATATACTTTCTTTCTAATTATGAAAAGAGCTGCTAGCTGAATCTGTTCTCTAGAGTAGTGCAATATGCCTCTTTAAAAAGGAGCAGAAATTTTGCTTTGGCCGCAGAGTAAATATACATCTATACCTAGGGGCACACTGTCTGGACCCCAAATTGTTGTCCCCATTGAAGCCTCACTTACCAGGGGTTTTGCATCTTCCAGTGAGATCTGCCTCACTTAACAGGGTCTCAGGAAGGTTGCATGAAGCCTCTGGAGACCTCCATGTGATTTCATGGGGCTCTCATGAGAATCTGAAAGCTACCACAGCTGCTTCTCTTTGCTCCTCCAGTGGTGGTGGCATGCCTGCAGAGGCACCCCTTGAATTCCACCTCAGGGGGAGGGAGGAAGCGAGGGAGAAGGCGGGGAAGGGCAGTGGCCCTGTTCACATGTCACAGTAAGCCATAGTTACAAACACTGACTGCTTTCATATGGCATGATAAACCATAGTTAATGGTTTACAGTACTGTAATTTAATTGTGAAGATAGGTCCTGCTTCACTTCCCTCTGAGTGAGAGCAACAAAATATATTCCTGGTGTAGCATCCAAACTAGCAATTTTAGTTTGTTTTGCTCCAAACAAGCCATGATGTACATCAAAGCTTTTTGGCTTACCGGTATCATGCTGTGTGAAAGCAATCAGCATGTTTGTAACTTTTATTTATTTACATTTTTATCTGTCCATTAACAAAAAAATATCTAGGTGGTGTGCAGTTGTGTTTTAAAAAACAAAACAAAACAACGACCTTAAAACATAAAATGCAGCATGGACATATCACAACCAAATTTAAACCAGCATCAGGATGAAACTGGCAACAGAAAACAATAGTGCCAAAGATCTATAAATCTCTAAAACTTGAGTAAACAAGTTTTAAAAAATGTTTTCAATTAAGTAATGCCATTTTCAACACACTGCCTCTTTCCCTGAATATTACATCTTCATGTACAGTGGTACCTCGCAAGACGAATGCCTTGTAAGACGAAAAACTCGCAAAACGAAAGAGTTTTTCGTTTTTTGAGTTGCTTCGCAAGACGGATTTCCCTATGGGCTTGCTTCGCAAGACAAAAACGTCTTGCAAGTTTGTTTCCTTTTTCTTAAAACCGTGCATTCACTTCGAGGAGCAACTCATAGCACACGGTGTGGTAGCCTTTTTTGAGGTTTTTGAAGACTTTGGTGATTTTTGAAGCTTTTCCAAAGTCCGTGCTTCGCAAGACGAAAAAATTGCAAGACGAAAAAACTCGCGGAACGAATTAATTTCATCTTGCGAGGCACCACTGTAATAATAGTGTTACCTCAAATGTATTTATTTTCAACAAGAAAAACATATTCCTTTGACTGCTTTGGTAATGCCTATGTATGCTAAATTAATGCTTTGCTTTCTTTTTTTCTCTTTCTCAGTACGTTTCTGTACCTGAAATTCCTGGTAGTTTGGGCCCTTGTGCTGCTGGCTGATTTTGTTTTGGAATTCAGATTTGAATATCTGTGGCCATTCTGGCTTTTCATCAGGAGTGTTTATGATTCCTTCAGATACCAGGGATTGGTATGTATAACATAAAAGTGCTGGTGTGTGTGTGCACCAGTTTTTGGTCACTTTCACATTAAACCCTAGCTTAGTGAGATGTGATGAGCTGCAGCAAACCTCAGGATTGTGTAGTTTACTTTTCTTCCTCCTGTACTGCTAAGATGAGTTCAGAAGCTTTTCCTTAACTATGGTTGGTTTGTGTCATCAAGGTCAAACAATAGTTATTAACTATGAAGCCAGTCATTTTAATTATTGTACTGTACTCCTTTTAAAGGCTTTTTAACATTGCTGTCCATTGCCCTGATGTTTTGTGAGAGAGTAGTATATAAATATTTTTATAAATAAATAAAAATAATAAATAAAGCTGGCTTTTAAAAACTAACTGTAGTTATTAACCACAGTTCCGAATCTGGATAACATGGCAAGCTGTGGTTAAGCAAAAGCAAAAACGAAAGCTTCTGCGCATTCCCTCCCAGCTGGTCTGAGACCAAGTCTTGCTGCAGCTCATTCCTAATAAACTGTAGTTTGTCGTAGTATGTGAATGTGGTCGTTCTCTCTAAGCCTAACCACAGGGTTGGCTGAGAGGCTAAAATGGAGCAGGGGACCATGAGCTCCTGGGACAAAAATGCAATCCATCATTCAATCAATTTCACAATGGTTGGCACGATTTTTCTTCACTAATGCTGTTGATGGAGCAGCAGGCTTGCACACTGCAGGGATACAAAGACTTCTAATAAGTATGTTTTTGCTCAAACTGCAATAACTTAGTCTTCAGACACACTTTTGCCGTCTTTGCTGCTACAGTTAGTCCTCTCGATATGGTGTCAGAAAGACTACTGTGGTGACATAGGGCCAAACAACACATGACGAAAAGCATGGTTTTTTTTAATTGTGTGTATCTGGTTTGTGCGATAAGTTGAGGAGTGACTGATATGAATCTATGGTAAAAGAAATGCCCATTTACAATGCAGTAGTAATCAGAAACAATGGTAACAGGAAAATATTGATAACAAAAGACTTGCCATTCATATAAAAGATTCATAAAAAAATTAAAAGCTTAAATAAGAAACCATTGAAATGCATTGTTTGAAGACTGTTCAGTGCAATTATTTTTAAATTTTAACATACTCTTTCTTCTGCCCCTCTCCCTTTTCTGTAGGCCTTTTCAGTATTTTTCGTCTGTGTAGCATTTACATCAAATATCATATGTCTGCTCTTCATACCAATACAGTGGTTGTTTTTTGCTGCCAGCACGTATGTTTGGGTACAGTATGTCTGGCACACAGGTAGGTCACATTCATTACACTAAACGGTAAATGTAAATGTTTTTTTTAATAATATTTATTCAAAGTTTAAATGTAAATATTTATTCAAAAGGTAAATGTAAATCTTAGAGCATGATGCAAAATAATGGTTACTGGTTATTTTCTCAAAAGCCACATGTAGTCACAGTTAGATCAGCCTACTGTTGCTTAATTTGGTAGTACTGAATTCAAATTGTCTTTATATATTTGAATTTAGTCTTCAAATATACAATGTAGCCTTCAGGTTTAACATTTCCCAGTCCTCATCAATATTGGATATGTTTTATGTGTTTGCTGCCATGGGATCTTTTGAGAGGTAGGATGGGATATAGATATAATAATATAATAAAATAAACAAGCTTGCTTATGTGAGAATGAACTCTGGAGTCCAAGGCCTGGCACTCAGTGTATTGTGAACTGCACTAGAGCATTTTTAGCATTAGGGATCTTGGCCTTTCAGGGTGTGCATTTTCTTCTTTCTTTCAGGGCATACTTTCCACATTTACTTGCATGCTGTAGAACTTATGCATTGCGTAGGATTCTAGTGCATATTCTAAGTTACATGCTCAGATCATGCAGGACACTGCTCTGCCTGTTGAATCTCCTGGCAATCTGCAAAAAACTGAACTGTGTCATAGACACATTCCAGGGGAAACGTCTACTAATTGGCAAGTTGTCTTTCAGGGACGTTTGCCTACTATGACTGCTTTTTTTCTTACTTAAGAATCTTAGATTTCTGATAGATAGTTTGCAAACATAAGGAGATCTCCTGGAGGAAGATACAAAATTGTTTCATACACATACTTATGGTGATGATTCATATGCTACTAGCAGCACAGGTACCCTTTCCCCATAACTTCTTCCAGCACTGTGTTGATAACAATTGGGTGCAGAAACCATGTAGGTGGCTTTTTAAATAGCCACTTGTTTGGCTGCCTGTGGTCAATGAGAATTGTCTCCAGGCAACCATAGAGAGCAGCTTTGGACAACTGGAAATGTGTTGGTTCTTTAAAGCTGTTGATGTGCCACAAATAACTTCACATATTTTTATTTTATATGTTCTGAAAAAGACTTTCAGGCTTGTCTTATGTGAAGTGAGAAACCATTGTTTTCCACTACAAGAATGAATAGTGATGCTGTCTCTTCTTTCATACCTGCAAGGAGGAGACACTTTCAATTTTAAATGAACCATCATTCCCTGTCACATTCCCTGTTATGCAACTCTCATTTCTTTAAACCATGGTGTGCTAGAACAGAACCATGGTTTGAAGGTGGTTTGTTCTCACCAGCCCTAGTTTCAGCAAACCACAGTTCCCTGGTGTCACAGGAGCCGTAGCTTAGTTTAAAACAGAAAGCAACAGCTTTCAGTCTCCTTCTTGCGACTGTGAAAGATGGCGAGAGAGAGCATTTGCTTTCTCCTAAACATACTATTTGTATCAGACAGACCCTTCAGTGAACTCTCTTCAGTGACTGCTGAAAACATTTTAGCTTAGACAAGGCTACCCAGATGTCTAGAATGCTGATGTGTTTTTAGTTGATTGATGGTTTAAAATTTTTGAATCTTTTACGTAGTTGTTTTAAATTTTTTTACTAATAATATTGCTTTTTTCTTTATATAAACTACTTTGAAGATTTTTACAATCAAGCAATGTATAGATTTAAATAAATAAATAAATAAATACATACATACATACATACATACATACATACATACATACTATGACACCTCAACCTGTGAGAGGTCTACTGCAGGTATTACCAGTCTGCAACCATCACCTGAGGAATTTCATTCTGCTGCTCTGTACTCTCACATTCACAAATGTAATCTAGTTCTTGCTATGAAAAACTTGAGATAAACAAGGTGGGATTAGACTTTGTACAACTACAATGGATAATCAACAATATATTTAATTCTTCTAAACAGCAATAACAAATTTACTCAGTCAGTTAGATAATCAGAATAAAATAGACAAAGTGCTGTTCTCTAATTTATGGAAGCTAACTTCCCCCAACCACTAAATGAAAGATTCAGACCTTAAAGTCATATATATATTTGTTAAGGGAGTACTAATTTCCTTATTTTCCTAGGACTTCACCTTTTCTTCCAATCTATTGTCTTCATTTAATTTCTAAACACCTTCAAACTGCTTACAGAACACATCTCCATAGCCAGCTGGTTTCAAAAGGGAAATGCATTTTAGTTCTAGCTCTATCATAACAAAGCTTTTTATTTTATTTTTCTTAGTTTATAAAAGCCATGTCTTAAGACTTCTGACTTCCTTTTGGATGTTTATGATGCTTGATTTCTGCCTGTCTGTCTCCAACAGAGAGGGGCGTGTGCTTACCAACAGTATCGCTGTGGATACTATTTGTTTATATTGAAGCAGCAATTAGATTTAAGGATCTCAAAAACTTTCATGTAGACCTTTGTCGACCTTTCGCTGCACACTGGTAAGTGTTCCTTCGCTGTCACTGTTTTTCTTTTTCTTTGTAGTATTCTCTCAGATTTATGATCTCATCTGTTATTCCTAAGCAGACTGTACTTTAACCATCAAAGGTGTCAAGCATGTTACAGCTGCATTTGTGAAAACTTAATTCTTCAGAGTTCTTTGAACTGAATAGTGTGTCATAACAGAGGTAGATTTTTCTGTCAGCGTGGCCAGGTGGGGGAGCTTCCCAGACATTCATGCTGAACCCTCATAAGCACTTTCGATAGATATAGCAAGGTGCTGCTTTTTAAACTTGTGGTTTATTCATGGGCTATTTGCAAAAGGACTTTTAAACAGCAATGCCTGTTCCCAATAACAGAGCAAACACACAGAGTAAAACTTACCAGTTGATGATCGGGGGTAAAATGGAGGTTAAATCCTGCTGCTTTGGCTGCCTGCACCAGCAGGACAGCTGGGGCACACAGCCAATGTAGAATCAAGCCCTATGCAACAGCTGGTACAATCTTCTCATCAGAATGACATCAGCTGATTAGTGAGTAGGCCTCATGAGCCAAATTTGTCCCCTTGCAGGCCAAGATTGACACATAGGCTGGAGGTTCCCTACCCTCGGTTTAAGCCCTAACCCTATCCCCTGGATAGCTCAGTCAGTTAGAGCGTGGTAATGGCAAGGTTGCAGGTTTGATCCCCCTGCATTGCAGGGGGTTAGACTAGATGATCCTTGGGATCCCTTCTATGAAGTGATCCATCCTCCAGACACCTATTAATTATGGTTAACTTTAACCCTGACTTAGTGTGGAAGGATAAATATTCACCATCTATTATATAATGGTCTGAAGACCTTAATGGCTTTACAGTACTACATTTGAATGTACTTTCTATAAAAGTGCTATCAACTTTGTTTGTATACCTGTTCAGATATTTGGATGACATATATTGATCTGTGTGTGCAAATTAAGTTTGATGTTTTTGTTGTGTTGCGTTTCTTTGTTTGTTTTTTTCTCCCCTTTTTTGTTTGTTCTTTCTTTAATAAATTGGGAATAAGAGAATTAGTTTAAAAAACACCATTGCTTAGCATGATGTGTGAACCAGGCCACTGTACTAGTGCTGCTTGTGATTTCTCCTTGCAATTTTACATGGCCAGTTTGTGCTGCGTATTGGGGGACTTTTACATATTTAATTTGGCTTTTTTACCCAATATATAATTTCCTTTTAAAATTGCTGCCCATTACCCAACAGCTTACCTTCTTTACATTTACAATTTTAAAAACTTGGTTACTGAATTTATTTGTCACTTTCATAGTGGCTAAAGGTAAAGGGTAAAGGGACCCAGCATGACTAAGCTTGCTTCTGGTGAACCAGAGCCGCACTTGGAAACGGCGTTTACCTTCCCGCCAGAGCGGTACCTATTTATCTACTTGCACTTTGACGTGCTTTCAAACTGCTAGGTTGGCAGGAGCAGGGACCGAGCAACGGGAGCTCACCCCATTGCAGGGATTCAAACTTCCGACCTTCTGATCGGCAAGTCCTAGGCTCTGTGGTTTAACCCACAGCGCCACCCACGTCCTTCATAGAGGCTATAGTTGCATTAATTGTTAGTGAAGTTCTTCTGAAGTCAACATGGTTCAGTTGGTGCAATGAAGCCATGGACCACGCCTTTTATTAAAATTAGTGGGTTGTAAAACTATAATTAATTTGGGTAATTAATGTAATTAGATGTAAAAAATTAATGTACTGTTTTAATAAAATGTACGGTATGTGGTCTAACACGGTGAATGCCAAGTGCAATTTTTTTAAAAGCTTACTTAAATTCCTTCAGACACCTCCTAGCTGAAAATGTAACTGTTCTGTCCGCTCTGGATTGCTACTTTCTGTTAGCTGGTTCATCAGAGAAAAGTTTATTGTTGCCTTTTCATCTTTAACCCCAACATTTATCCAAGGAGCTCAGTGCAGCATACGTTTCTCCCCCCACCAACGCCATTTTGTCCTCACAATAACTCTGTGATGTATGTTAGACTGAGGGAGAGTGGTGGCTCACAGTTCCCCCATGAGGTTTTGGCCACCTGGGTCATAACTTCAATACATAGATCAATTTTTTCATAAGGGTAGCACAACCCTCTGCCATCCTTGGAGCAAAATAGCTACCCCACAAGCATTGCCGTCACTGTCCCTGCTAAGTGTTAAATGTGGTGATAGACTGACTGTGCAAAGGCTGCCATGGTGCTCTTGTGATCTTAAAACTATGGAACTGATGAAGCTAAACATCTTGGCTGCACAGAAGCCTTCCAGCAGCAGAGTTGAGCAGTAATTCTAGCTACCACTTGGATAAGGGGTACTGGGGACCCTTTTCCGTCCAAGATATGCATTCCCTAATAAGAAATCTTCTGGCAAAATGGAATTCCAGACATGGAAATGTCAGAGGTTTCTACACAGACATGTCTCCATTCTCCATCCAGGCAACAGAGAGGCATTATTACAGTTCAAGAACACATTTCAGCTAAGCAGAAGTACAGAGAGTGGGTGCAGAGTGTGCTAGTGAGTGGTGTGCCCAGTAAGGGTCCAGGAGGCTGCATAGAGAGGCTTAGAGGGCTGCATTTGGCTCCCTAGCTTAAATGTCCCCAGCCCTGACTTTGGGAGAGTCTGTACTTGAGCCAGATGACTTGAGCAAGGGACATCTCTTCCCCACCCCACCCCGGTTCCTTGTTTCACATTTTTTAGGCTGTGCTGCCATGTGTGTTCACCTGTTTAATGTAACTATCTTGTTTAGCTCTGATCTCATCACCCAGTAGTGCTGCCAACACCATCAATAAATGATACATATAAGATTTTGCTCTGTCATTTCTCTTGATAGCCTGCAGTGGAGTTATTCATGGTCCTAATTCAGAAGTACATTTCTCTTCATACAATTTGAAGTGTGATTATTTATAAGTGAATAGCAGGGCCATGTTGTTGTTTTCTGTAGACAACTGTTTCTGATAAAGAATGTAATCCTGATTATGTTTTGTGGCATGCTGGGCATTTTATTAGTTTGCTTGTATTGTCTATGTTAACAAAGTCCCCTCTTCTCTTTCTCTCTCTAGTATTGGCTATCCTGTTGTGACTTTGGGCTTCGGCTTCAAAAGTTATGTCAGCTATAAAATGCGATTAAGAAAACAAAAGGAAGTGCAGAAAGAAAACGAATTTTACATGCAGCTTCTTCAGCAAGCTTTGCCCCCGGAACAGCAGATGCTACAAAGGCAAGAGAGAGAAGCAGAGGAAGGTAAGTTTTTGCTTAACACAGACCTGGGGCAGGCATAATGGTTTGCAAATTTAGAACCAGCCTTGTTACTCTGCCTTTTCCCCACACTTCCTGCTCTTAACCACGGGTTCTCAATCCAGATGCACCAACACAATCCACTCTTAACATAAACAATTGGTCTTGTCTCTGTGCAATCATGTTATTGGGTTCTGCACCTATGCAGGATGTCTTTGGAAACTTCCCTGCTCGTCTCCTCTCCTTTGGAGGTAACCATTGGCCATTTTAAGCATCCCCAAGAGAGATGAGGGCTTTCCCATTCAGTTCTCATCTGACCACCACAATAGCAGCATTGCTGGAGACTTTCCTTGGAACTCTTTTCTTATTTATTCATTTGGCTTATTAATACTCCACCTTCTGTATGTTAAGAAGAGATTCTGAAGCTGTTAGCTGTTTTATATTCTTGATTTCAATAAGATCAGTGAATTACTTTTCCTGGGGCAGGGTGAATATTTGTGTGTGTGTGTTTAGGACTCTAGAATTTTCTCAGTCAATTTAATTAAGCAACTTAAAAAAACTTTTTTGATTTTTTAAAAGGATTACCTAATTAAACAGGCAGTGGAATTTATAAAGTATTTTAAAAATACAAGTATTTATAAAAACTGCATGTGAAAAGCACGATCTTAACCTCCTTAGCTCTCCTCCGTCAGGCAGGAGGGACTCCTCTGCTATGACACACAGGTTGGACATTAAATAATGGGAAAGTGCCTTTTGATTCCAAACAATCATTTTTAACATATGAAAATTTAGTTAACCATAAATCATGCAATGAATAAGATTTATTTAGCTAGGCACCCTACTTTTTCCCTTTGGGGAAGCAGGTTAAATGAGCTTTCCTTAGTATTTTAAATCTTGCTGAATATTTAAAGTTTATGAAAGTAGTTGCTGTATTGATTCCTGGGTTTATGCATCATGAGAACAGTCATATTGCAGACAACTCTTCAGGGTGCTTTAATGGAGAAATGTACTAGACTAAGGATATGCAACAAAATGTTGTAGTTTGGAGTGCTGTTGTTTAGGATTACAGCCAATCCATTTCATTCCCTCCCCCAACTCAGTTTTCTGTGTTTCCTCTTAATAGTTGTTAGCATTCTGTGACTGCTGAGCACACTCAGACTTCACTGTGCTGTGTCTAGGTTCTCTCAACCACACCACACCCCAAAAAACAATTATATGTTTTCCCCAAATAATTTTGTACTTCTGCAAGCTTGGCTGAACCCCACCACCTTTGTGTGAAGAAAGTGTTGTTTTTACTAGATAAGCAGCAGCACTCACAGTCTAAACATAGGAAATAGTGAGACTGGTGATACAATATTTCCTATATGTCCTATATGAGTTTTCTCTGTGTTGAAAGAAACTGCTTGTTTATTTGTTTTCATATCCTTAAAATAAATGGTGAGGAGGACATGAGGTTGAGAATATGTGATACTTCTTATTTAAGTTTTAAATATTGCCTCTTTTCTTTCTTCTTTTTTGGTATTGCAGCAGCCAAAGGATTGTCTGATATGGATTCCTCTATACTTTTGCAACACAATGGAGGCATTCCAGCCAATAAAAAGTTATCTTCAACATTACCGGAACTTGAATATAGAGAAAAAGGAAAAGAAAAAGATAAGGATGCCAAAAAACATAACCTTGGAATAAATAACAATATTTTGCAACCTGTAGACTCTAAAATACAAGAAATTGAATATATGGAGAACCATATCAACAGTAAAAGATTGAATAATGATCTTGTGGGAAGTACAGAAAACCTCTTAAAAGAGGACTCATGCACTGCATCATCCAAAAATTACAAAAATGCTAGTGGAGTTGTGAACTCCTCACCTCGCAGCCACAGTGCAACTAACGGGAGCATCCCTTCTGCATCAGCTAAGAATGATAAAAAACAGAAATGCACTAGCAAAAGCCCCAGTGCGCATAAAGACTTAATGGAAAATTGTATTCCCAATAACCAGCTAAGCAAACCAGATGCACTGGTAAGGTAAGGTTGATATGTTAGTGACCTAGTTTCCTCTCGACTCTTACTTTCTCGCTGTTTCTTTTCCCAGTAAGTTAAAATGTCTTTAAAGGATTTGGGCTTATGCATGGTTCGGATTGGGTTCAATCTATTTCTGCAGTATTGTTGTGCGATCAATACCTAAAGAAATGAACTAGGAATCTGTGAGTTCTGTTCCTAGTTATGGCGTTAACTACAGTAAGCTTACTTGGTGCAGAATTACACAACTATTTTTTTCTTGTGGTCTGCACAGGAAGGAATAATTAATTTTGGGGATCGGGCTAATGAGCACAGTTTCTTATATTTGCCTGTGCTTTGCATGCATTTGTATCTGGAAATACCTTCTTACTTTTTCTAGTAGTGTCTTTCTTGAGGTATACAAAAAATAATGTTATTTCTTGAATATTACTCACATGCGAGAACTGAATAATTCTGGATTAAATGATACCATCACATTTTCAAAACCGGATTAAAGACCCTGCTTCCTAATACAACAGGATTTTGACATGCTATAGTCTTCAAGCTGAAAGAATTTATTGGTTTTGTGTGTTTAAATGTTTCTTCCTGGAGTAGAATTGCAAGTGATGCATATCTAGTGCACTTCATAGAAATGCTTGCTAGTAAATTCATCCCGTGGGTGGGAAGAGTGATGGAGAGTAAACATTATTAGCCATAAAATATGTACTGGAATTTATATAGAATATTTAAACCAGAAGTTACGTCTTGGTTTCCTAAAATTAATCTGAGGTTAAAGGCTTGGTCTGGGGGCAATTGTGACTCTTGCTAAAACAACACTCATTCAAAACCTAAAATAAAAATGCTAGAACCCCAAAACCATAGTTGACTATACCACTTTCCATGTTGACAATTCTGTCACTTTCTGGTGAGTATGGCAAGCAGAGTCCAAGCCTTTCTCCAGCTTTGAGCTGGGATTTGTTCCAGTAACTGCATTGCTCTGCTCTCAGAAGCACCATGCAACTACACAGATTCTCACACTCTCCAGATTCAAACTGGAATAAAAGGCTGAGGCTTGTTGTTTTGGGTGCTGGGCTGCGTAGGAGCTTGGAGTGCCTTGGCAGCCCAGCACAAAAACAATCCCCTGCCTGAGTCCAAGTTTAGAACTGAAGAGGCGGACAAAGATCATCCCCGTGGTTGCAGGAGTAGACTGACACAACTGTGAGGGCAAGACTCTTCTATCTTTAGCTCCTAACTCAGAGCTGGGGATGGCGGTAGGGGCTTTCCCCTCACCTTGTACAGTACATACATATTTGGAAGTGAATCCCTTGAGCGATGGGACTTGCTTCTAAGGATATAGAATAATAGCGTCGAAGAGCATACTGTTATGGGTTTGCAGGGAGCCAGGACCCCTGGAAATTCCTGGGTGCCAGGTTCTCCCCATAATTTCTGGAATGGGGGGGTTGAAGTCAAGCCAGCTTCCTCAGGAGCTGGGCTTAAAGTGGTGCCATGCAAGAACGAAGACAAGTGAATTGAAAAGTAGAACAAAGGTTCACAACATATTTTCAGAGATATCAGTCCCCAACTCTGCTTTATTATTAAAGTATAGGTATTTCCAGATTATTTTACCTGTGGCATATATGATAAACGACTCCATGCTGAACTTAAGCAGGGTCTGTTCAGTGACTGGGTGGGAGGCCGCTTGGAACTCAGGGTAGTAAGCGTGGGGTTTCCATGATAGAAGAAAAGTGGGATATAAATGTATTTAAGTAAATAACATTTAAAAATAAAATTCAAAACAGCTTCCAAAAAATGAAAACATAATTTAAAATACCATTAAATTACTAAAGACAAACTCAATAAAACCAGTAGAAAAGAGCAAAGCATTAAATGATAAGTAGCATAACAAAATCTGAAAAGCAGTACTGACATCAGACTTTGTGGTTTGTTAACAGACCATGTTGTTGTTGTTGTTGTTGTTGTTTATTATTTAAAACAGTTTTAACCTGTGACCTAAAACTACAGAGCCAGCACAAAGTGAACATGTCAGGTGTGGGTGTTGCACCATTGGGATGCTGCCTCAGAAAGGCCCCTCCTTCCAGTCACCCTATACTAACTTTCAAAACTGGGGGCACCAAGAGGAAGGCTTTGAGGATCTTAAATGACTGGGAAGATTCACATGACCTAGCATCCTTTGGCAATTAACATGGAAGAAAAGCACTGAAATGTGAAACACTGTATTAGTTTGCCTCTGTAACTGAGATTTAGCAGCTAAAAGCAAAACATTTGCAGAACAATTATCAGCCAGTGTTCAGTGTACCATCATTGTTCTGATTATTACTGCTGTTTGGGTTGCTTTGGTGCAGAGAGCATGTATCGCAGCATCCTCCTTTTTCTGCATTTGTAGTTGTTTTTGTTCACCTGTGGCACCGTAAAAACAATGTTTCTGACTAATGGGAAGCAGTGAAAAGAGTCTATTATTTGTCAGTTTGCAGTAACTTATTGAAAAAATATATACAGTAGAACTGTTATAAAAAAAGAACAGTTGTATAAGGCCCAGTTGCATCCTGGTGCTTTACAACACACACTGTAGCACAAATGACAAAAGTATATATATTTCAATAAGTTATATTTTTATTGTATTTTATTTGTAATTCACCAGGAACAATGTGGCTATGAGCAGAAATTAGCTGCTTACCTGTTTCAGTGGGGCTTTAAAAAATATTCATTTTGGCTGGCTCATGCTTTAGATTAGAATGATGATATAGTATTCATTAAGCATACTTTAACTCTTAATTTTACATCAGGAAAGGTGTGCCTTTGGAGGCATTCAATATATAGCCAGAAGCTTTCAGCAGAATTTGGTCCAAGTGTGTGTGATTTTGTGAGATTAGGTAGGTAGGTAGCTAGAGTGAGTTTATTTTGAACTTGCTTTGGGCCTAAAGGGTGACTTTTAAATTCAGTGCTAACTGAAAGCCCCTCTAGGATCATGCCCACCAAGGAGTTCCCAAACATAGATAATCCCTGAGCCCCCTTTTGGCATGGGTCTTTCCAGCTCCCTCTTGAATTCAAAACACTTCCAATTCTTCCTTTGAAGTTGAATTACCTAATATCATTTTTAAGTTCAGGTGATTGACAGTCAGGCAGTTCTGCCCACCTGTCAAAAGCTGACCTCGAAAGTCCGGCAGGTTCTGGATTCAGTTCTGTAATCATTACAGCATCACAATCACTTTAATAGAAGTGGAAGCAATAGATTCCAAGATGCCTTTCATGAAGAATCTTTGCTGGGAGTTTAGGACAGCTGGCCTCCTCCAGCTGCCTGTGACACTTTAAGACCAACAATTAACACATTTCACAAAAGTGCTGATTTCCTATGGTATTGCAAGCTCAACATGTGGATAATGTAACTTGCTGGCAATGTGTATTTACTAACCTGGAAATTATCTATACCAGGCATAGGCAAACTCGGCCCTCCAGATGTTTTGAGACTACAACTCCCATCATCCCTGACCACTGGTCCTGTTAGCTAGGGATGATGGGAGTTGTAGTCCCAAAACATCTGGAGGGCTGAGTTTGCCTATGCCTGATCTATACCAATTAATGTACTCAAAAAGGCTACTTTAAATTATATGTCGTCCTATAAACCATTTCTGGCAAACAAAGCGTTTAAGGATGTAGCAAAACTTTAATCTAGAGAGTCTTTGTAAGATTAGAATGAAAGCGAAAGCCTTGTAATACAGATAAAGAAAGGGCTTTTACAGAGAAGGGTAATACAACTTGTATTCTGGCTGGTGTGTCATACCCTGCTAGATGTAAGAACAATAGGAAAATTTGAGCCTCCAGCTGGGATGAAATGTTCATCGGATAACTTGATTACTGAGGGCTGGTGTACAGGTGTAATATTAGCTAACCATTAACCAGGGTTAGGAGGCTAGGGTCCAGGGAATAGAATGACGTGCCCGCCCCTCACTTGCACCCACCCCCAATTTCTTTTACCTTAGTTCAACCCTGTCTTCTAAGTACTAATTTTGGAGAGCCCCAAATTTCTAGAATTAGTATTGCTCAATGGCAATGACAAGCCTAGGTATGCATGTGATACAGAGGACACTGCCAGAGGGGATGTAATGGGCAATCCTGAAGATCCTCAATCCTAAAAAAAAATATTAACCAGCCCTGAAAATTTCAAGATTTAGGTTTATGTACTATGTTCACACTTGTCAGCTATACGGGATAGAATTAGGGGGCTACCTTCCAGAAAACCGTGTGGGAAAGTGAAACATTTATCCATCTAAAATCTGTATAAAGTCAGAGCTTTGGACCTTTCCTGGGAATGGATTCAGTAATTTGAGTGCTACCACTGAGAAGATCCTACTTCTGAGCATCTGCAGAATTGAACTCATGAAGGTGTGGAATGTTAAACTGGGACTCTGCAAAGGGTCTGGGTGAAGCAGATGGACACATGCCAACAAAACAAGCAACCAAATCGCTATTGGTGTGTTTAAGCAACACACTGAGGGGGTGCTTAAGGGGGAGCCCATGCCCTAGCCCCCAGCACCCCAGCCGTGCACAGAATTTCCTGTATTGAGTGGGAAAGGGGGCTTCAAAGTGTGTTAGTAGCTTCTGCATGATCATTCAGCTGAATGGAGTTAGAACCGCCCCCCTTCAGATGCATAGATCTCTCACAGGGACTGAGATGTTGTGAAAAAGTCTTGCATACATGGCCACTGCTCTCATCACATGTTCACTTTTGAATGCCTGAAAAGGAATTGAGGGTGTAGCAATTAGGGACGGACAGATATGTCACTATGTGTGCCGTGCCACCCCTTCTTTACTTCTGTGGTAATATGCACTTTTTTTAAAAAATTGCCTCAAAATACATGTTTGTTTAAATGCATATTTTCCTGGTTATCTCTGCTGCTGAGGACTACATTGTGACTTTCAGAGAAGTGTGACATCTGTTGGGTAGCTAAGTTCCAGTGTGCACACCAGTCCTGTCCAAGTGTTGTGGGTCAGGGCATTCGTGAAGACTGAATTCCTCAAACATTCCCTGATAGCAGTGTGTGAATGAAAGGTGTAGTGATATGGGGGCTAGGCCTAGCTTGATTCCTCACTTTCCCACAATATGACAGACTTGCATGGTCTCCTGTTTTGTTAGGAATTATGCTCCCCAAAAAACCAATGACTGATTTTCCAGTTTACAGCAATCTTGCAGTTTGAGACTGGTCACTTAAGAAAAATAAATAAATCTGGATCTACCTGGTAACCACAGCCAGAATTTTAGGACTAGGAATTTATTTTTTTCTGTTTTGCATTTGTTTTAAACACAAAAAACAAATCATGCTTGCTCAGTATAGGCTCGTCTTCTCTTTTTTCACACCTAAACATGACTGTTGTGTTGCCAGAGTCAGGCTGCAACAGTGTTTCACCCTTTCCCCTTCAACTTGAGTTGCACCATTGGGTGTGAATTGAACTCTGAAGGTAACTGGAGCCATTTGTGCTTTGAAGCGGGGAGGAGGGGCAGGCAGCCAGGACTGAAAACCATTTTCATGTGCAATTCACTTGGAAGTTTTTTGTTCCTTCCAGTGCTTGACTTCTAAAAGGAAAGGTGCCAAAGTTTAATGGCTTAGAAATCTAATTCTCTGGCTGTGAAGTTTTGGCCATGAATAATATCTCTCTGTGTGTGTTTGCACGCACCAAACGAGATCTAATGGTGGTAACTGCACTTGTTTATATGTCTGCCCCTTTCATAGGAGCCAACTCCTAGAGGCCAAGGTCCCTTTGGCCTCACCAATAAAATAGTTGAGGGGGCCAGCCCCCCCCCTCGGTTGATAGGCACTGCCATTCAAATGGTGTGTGCACACCATGCCTTGTGAACGATTATGCAGGGTGGGGCTTACCTGCCCCCCTTTATGTATAAAGCAAAGAGGAGCATGTAATTTTTATACCAAAGGGAGCATGACAAGTGAAGGGTGCTGAATCCTGCCCCTCATCTTTACATTTGGGGCCAGCTCCAGGACTGAGGGGGCTGTCACCAAAGTATCCTTTGGTGCACCCCCTCCTATGTTGATGAGCCCTGGCAGGTTTACCTGGTAGGGCAGGTTGGTGGCATTCTGATAGGCAGCTGGTTATGAAAGCTGCCACTTTAATTTTCTGCAATGCTCCAGAGTGATGGTACATCAGGAACATTGTAGAAAATTAAAACAGTGGCTCCTAGGCATCATTTGAGACACCTACCTGGGCTCTTAGTGCAGTGTAATGACGGTACTTTGCCTGCCTGTCTGCCTGCCTGCCTGCTTTTGATCACACCAGTCACTTCTCTTGCAGTCTGATTCCAGTGCCAGATAAGCCACAAGGGTGGGAGGAAAGTGCCTGCAACGACTGCCCGTGTTGAGGTTAGATTCATGATGGGGCAACATCCAGCTATGTTCTCTTGCTTGTCCTTTTTGGTGTAATACTTCGGTTCTCCTACTATACATGAGCAGAAACAACACATGAATAAACAGACTGGACTGCCACCATCATGTCTAATTTGGCCTTGAAATATAGAGCAAGTGGTTTATTTCTCATTGATGAGAGACAGGCATTCTTCTATCTGCTCAAAGTCACCGTCTTGTCTCAGGGAATTTCACCTTTGTAACTGTATCTGAGAAAAAGATACAAAATGCTGACCTTTCATTCATACATATATTTGTAAGAATCTTGCATATGTGTAAAGGGCTACATGGAAACCTGCCCTTTAATAAAATGGGGTAATTCCAAACCAGCAATTTCCCACCTCTATGTGTTTTTTAGAAAAGACTTGAATAACTTTTGGACTTAAACTGCTGCAGGCTACCTGTGTGCCACAAATTACTAACGTAAGCATGTGTGGGCAGGCAACTAGTAGCTTTTATGGACTTACTTGCAAGGCTAGAATCCAGTTCTATATACAAGCAGTTCTGACAGCCAATTTATAGAGTTTTCAGTAAATTAATAAAGAGCTATTGAAGATGAACTGTGTTCCAAAAAATATATTAAATCAAGCACCCTTGGCAAGCAACATACATTTTGATGGGTTTAAGTAGCTTTTTATCTCAAAATGGCAAGAAAACATTTTTTTATAAGTGCTGCATTTTATTTTAATGATTGATAATGCCTTGATGAATAAAGTCAATTGCCTATGCTGGTAATTGGTTGTGCATATGTTACTGTTTTTCTTTATTTGTATCTCCCTTAATAGCACATACCGGGCTCTCAAACCAGTTCACACATCTATAAAGTCACCAGTAAAACCCTGATTAATTAGCTTAGGTGCTGTGGGTTAACCCATTTGCAATGAGAATTAGCAGACAGGGAAAAGAATTAATATACAACCATTTATTTCAGTGGCATTAATCACAACCAAATATACAATCCTAAGATCCTAAGATACCCCTCAGGTATAGATTAGGAAAGCAAAAAGAGGAAAGTTGCTGTTGGTTGGTTGGTTGGTTGGTTGCTTTGCTTGCTTGCTTCCTTGCTTGCTTAATACACTGTTACTTAGAATTGGCTTTGGACATGGAAAATGAAAGTTCAAATTCCCATTGTAATACTTGCTGAATGGCTGTGGACAATTTGCTCCCTGTTGGCCTAACTCATTTAACAGTATTGTTAGATTAAGACCTGACTTGTATCTGACAGGGGTACCATCTGGTTGGTGGCCAGTGGGTAGAGTCACACACCCCAGACACATTTAATTGTACTTGCCGCAGGCATTGGCCCATGTGTGTGTAGCGTGCATGTGTAATACTTATAGGGAAAATGGCTTTATTCATGGGCCGTGTCCTGTATAAATTGACCCCAATGTGCCTCTCTGAGGTCCTTGGTTGTAGAGTAGGAAACAGATGTAGCTACATCCAGCAATTTCCCCTAAATTAGTTACTATTTCAGCAATATATATATCTCTCTTTAAAGAAAGTCACAGATCACACTATGGTAATGTTTGTCATTCGAAATTTCAGTTATCTGAAAGTAAAAGAATTATACCCAAACCTCACTGCATAAATACTGATTCAGATATCTGAACAGCCAGAGTTTGCCCACTTCCTTATTTGTTTGTCTTTTGCTGGTTGGCTGGAGCAGTTTAGGGCAGAAACCAGGGAGGGAGGGAGTTTGGACAAATCATGGGTTAGAAATGTCCCCATAGGAAATAATGGAAATCATCAGCCCATTATACAAATGCTCAACTAACGAATGATTTCTTAGGTACTCATTGTGTTCAGATAGTGGTACGTATGTGTATAAGCCAATATATTATTGCCCTTTACCCTCTTTTGTTGACTATTCCACCCACAACCACCTAAGGGTCTCTAGATCCCTTAAATCAGGAGTAAGGAAGCTTTTTCATCCAAAGGCCACATGCCCTTCTGTGCATCCTTCTTTGTGCTCCATGCCCCTTGTGAGAGGACCAGAGGCAAAAGTGGCTGGAGCAACAAATTACCTTTCTATAGTGGGCTAGTTTCTGTACTGAGACTCTCACACTCCTCTCTGTTCCAAGGAGGAGAAAGGCATTATCAAAGCTGAATGACACATTCCAACCAGGCAAAAACAGTAGTGGGTCAAAGCAGGGCCTGGGGAGAGTCCAGAGGGCCTCATTTGGCCTTTGGGCCTGAAGGTCCTCATCCATGTCTTAAATAATTCTGTCCATTCTCCTCTTCTTGGAACAAGTAATATCTGCTATTAGCTTAAAATATAGGGTATTTGAGTTATGCAATAATGTACAATTGAAGGTAAGATTTACAATATCCTTTTATCAAAATAATTTAATAAGGAAGTTGTTCCTTAGAGTTGTATTGTAGTTTATTGGCTTACGAGTTTACTTCTCTAGTTGATTGTTTTTATGTCAGATTTCTCTGTTGTTAATCTGATTTGTCATGTTTCTTATATGCAGTTGTATCCTTTTAATACCCAGGTTCTTGCGTCTACAATAAAATTTGTGGCTCCATAGGAACTTGAAAGGCTCTGAAAAACACTTAATGTTCTCTTTTGCAGTTTCCTATTTTCATTACAATCTGCAATATTGTAATTCTGCAAAAGGAAAAATTACATTTTGCATGTGATTTGAGCCCAGAGTTTAATCCTGTCATCACTCATATAAATGTGGTTTATATATGCAGTGCTCCTTCCACCTGAATTGATATACAGTGGTACCTCAGGTTAAGTACTTTATTTGTTCCAGAGGTCTGCTCTTAACCTGAAACTGTTCTTAACCTGAAGCACCACTTTAGCTAATGGGGCCTCCTGCAGCTGCTGTGCCGCCGCAGGAGCACGATTTCTGTTCTTATCCTGAAGCAAAGTTCTTAACCGAGGAGTCTGTAACCTGAAGCATATGTAACCTGAAGCGTATGTAACCCAAGATACCACTGTATGGTCTCATACACGTTACATTCTGTTGTGTGTACCAGTACCCTAATACCTACTGCTTCTAGAGAAAAGCTTCAGAAGTGGGCATTTTGGAGTAAATGGCTGTGGAGACGGGTGTTCAGCTGTTCTTCCACTGCAGTTCCCTCAGCTGTTTTCTCCCATCAGCTGCATATTTGCAAAGATATAGTGCAAACATTATATGGAGGCCCACAGAGGATAAAGCTGTTAGGGAACAGGATAAGCACCTCTTTTCTTCTTCCAGTTGCTTCTCCACAACCAGTGCCTCTTCCCAAAGCTGCTTTGGCATAATAGAAACAGCCAGAGGGGTTTCTGTTCTCATTTGCATGTGTAGCTCTGCTTTCGTGTTTGACAGGATAATAAATGTGCTTGTTTTATGATGGGTGAATGAGAGGATCATAATACCACTGTGAACAAACCAAATGTGTGAGCTATACTATCAATTCTTTTGGCCTACCTAGCCAAATAATGTTGGCAAAAGAATGGACATTTGTAAGCATTTGTTGTCACACAATAGTTCTTTCTCCCCGAAATATTTTAAAAAAGCAAACCCAGGGCTTCTATAATTTGGTGTACTTTGCTAAGGCCAGATAAATATTTTTTTGCAAGGTAGCGCCAACATCAAGCGCAGGATCAATATACACTTTTTTGTAGCTACGGCCATACCTTCCCCACACCTTATGTTGCATATTATGTCAGATGAGGGTCAAGTTGGCATGGTTTGAGAGAAATGGCCTTACAGGCAAAATTGGGACCTGTGTTTTCTCCAATTAAGCCCAGGCTAGCGAGTGCTGGGCTAGGTGGACTAAAGGTCTTCTGTATTGTATGGTAGCATCAGATGTTCATACACTAATAGGCCTGTGCATATGAGTGTTCTTAATCATTCCGCTCCTTCTTAGCCTCTGCTGTGCCCTCTGTACTAACCATTGGGCTGTTAGAACTGGCCAATCTGATTTGGATCTAGGGGTCTTAATAGACCACAAGCTTCACACAAGTCAACAGTGTGATACAGTAGCAGCAAAAACAAAAACAAAACAAAAAAACTAATTATATTCTAGTCTGCATCAACGGAAGTATGGTGTCCTGTTCAAGGGAAGTAGTAGTAGTGTGCTATTCTACCTTGGTAAACGTCTGTGAAGTGTTTTTGCTGACAATTAAAAACAGTACTGTTCACCCAAGCATTTACTGGACATTAATTCTTGGCTAAGTGGATCTTACTGTGATTCCTAAATGGAAGAGTCAGACCAGCCTTTCTGTGAGAGTGTTCCATAAACAGGGCTCTGCCACCAAAGAAGCCAGTCTCTGGTTGGTGCACATTTTATCTCTGATATCTGCAAAAGGTTTTCTGATTAGGAATTTGGTGACTAGGCAAGTTCATATTGTGTAATTCTCTGCCCTGGTGTGGATCAGGGAAATGTATGACAGAATGATGTCAGGATATGGATTACGTGTTGCATGAAGCTGCCATCTAACTGTCTTAAGGCTTAAATCTGTTACAATAGCCAGTGAATGGTATGTTAACATCTCCGCAAGCAGTCACTCAATGTCCTTTGGAAAAAATGCTGGCTACCAACTGACAACAATGCATTTCTAGATGCTCCAGGTCTCTTGATCCTTCATGGCATTCATTTCACCAGGGGGTCTCCAAATGTAGTGGCCTCCCCTCCCCTAACTTATCAAGCATTCTGAAAATGTAGATATGGGAGAGGGTCTCTCAGTCCTTGCTGGTTGGAAAAGATAAGGCTCAGTGTCTCTCTCAGTTTTACTGGAGAAGTGTGAGGGAAGTCTCTCACTTCACACAAGACTTTGGAGATACTTGGGAGCAGGAGAGCATCTTACTCCTGGTTGTATCTAGTCATGGTGTGAAGTGAGAAATCAGTCATCCCCCTCTCTCAAATCATCTGTGCATGTCACAGCCTTCGAAGGAGTGAAGTCAGTCACAGCTGCAAAAATGTTTGAATTATGCATTTTAAAAGTTTCAGTTCAGAATGATGTGGGCACTCACTCACACAGTGGAAATGTGCACCCTGACCCATGTACATTCAGACGTAAGCCCAGGTAAGTTCAGCAGGGCTTACTTCCAAGTGCATAGTAACACAGCTTTCGTTTTCTAGATTAATTCAGGCAGTGTAAGAAGATCCATAATCATAAAACTAGTATCTTTCACATTTATTTGTTCTCCATTCATTGACCAAAACGTTTCCCTTTATGTACTTATTAGCAGATAATGGACCAGGGGCAGAAGGGCCCACGTAATGTACTTTTATCTAGTAATGTGTTGTGTGTTTATTTTTAGACACTTGTGCCTGCTAAGCAGCCACAGTACACATAGCAGAAGTAAATACAGCAAGATCAGGAAACTTCTCAACTGACTACTGTATAGTCATAGGAAGCAATTATAAGCTGATTGTTGTTCCCTTAACCATGCGTAAGATGGTTTTTAAAAACAGTTTTTTCCTTTGAACAATTTTTACTATTTGTATTTTCAGGAGGAGGAAATCAAATGGGGACAAACCTATGCATGAATACACAAACATTTAAACTCTCTTCCAGCTCAAACTAGCTTTTCTCCTGCAAGGTTCCAGATAGCCATTTAAAAAGGGAGGAAATCTAGTGAGGAAGGATGTCTGTATGTAAACTAGGAAACTTCATAGCTGCTTGTCTTGTAGATCATTAGTGGGCCTTCAAGTCAAGTTGAGCTCAGGTTATTGAGAGCTGGACTAGCAAATGAACTGGCAAGTCCTGGTTCAAGGACCCTGAAGGCATACTCTTCCATTGTCTCCCAAGACAGAGGGATGCCAAAATCTATAAATATATGAGTAGTTATGCCTAGAAACTTGAAATATTATTTATAACTCTAAGGCATGATTTCCAGATTAGGAGTCAGGATTTATCACAAGCAGATTAACAGATCACAGGCATTTTGTGGGCGTGGGTTATTGAGTTGCTGGTAGTCTCAGTACCTTGGCACAATGAGCAGGTAGAATCTGCTGTCATTTGAATTAATGCTGTTTTAACAATGTAATCTAATTTGTTTTGGGGGGTTTTCCCATAATGAGATTGAAGTATTAGGAAAGTAAGCAAACTGTTTAAGAATCAGTTCTAGCTTTTGTGTTCTCGCATAACAAAAAGATATTAGCATGTGTTAGTTTTACTTTAATCCTTCTGATGCTTTCCAAAGTGGGTATAAGGGATAAAGCATATTGAAGAAACAGTTTTTCTTTCTTATATATCCTTACGTTTCATCTCTGAGGACATACAGAGGTGAAAGAGAACTTTTTAAACTGCCCAAAATAGGTAGGGGGTGTGGAAGAGAGAGATTGGGTCCAAGGCGGGAAATTTTCATAATGGGGACAAGAAAATGAATATGTGAAAAAGAATTGAACTTATTTTCCATTGGTTCAGGCTAGGAAGCTTTGAAAACAAAGGCTTGTCATTAAGAAAAAATTGCTGTTCCCTCCCTAAACCCCTGGGATAAGCAGTTGTAAATCTATAGAAATTAGGAACTTGAAGAGTGATGAAGTAACTTCATGTGGTAGGTCCCAGAGACAGACTTTTGGGGCTAGTTCCCCTTTGGAATCTGGTTTGAGACTTTCTCCAGTAGATCCCAATACACTCTTTCCTAGGCTGCTTTAGTTAAGAGCCAGTGAGAGTCAGTGCTATGATGTAGAGATTAGATTGTGGGACTATAGCTGAATTTGAATTGCCACCCAACCACAGGCTTGTTGTAAAAATAAAATGGTGGAGGAAGGGAGAAGCACATGCCCCATCCTAAACTCCATGCAGAGTGAGATAAAAATAAACTACCCATATGCAAACCATGTCAAGCTGATAATATTGTCACATTTGAACTGGGGAAGAGCATCTTTATTTTTTCTGCTGTATTTATAGACCACTTTTCAGCCATACAATAACAGATCAAAGCAATTCACAGTTAAAACTATTCAGGTCTATTCAAATCTAAAAATAAATCCAGAGACCAACAGGCAAAAAGCCAGTCAAATCATAGCAGCAGGAGGACAATTAAAATACAACACCAGAATAAACAAAACAGAAGCAAAAATAGCTTGCTTAATCTAATTGCTGAAGCCATGGTGAGAAAGAGAAGTTTTCCCTCTCTTCCAAAAAGTGAAGAGAGACTCCTGTCAGCTGGTTAGAGTGTGGTGCTGATAGCTCTACCTGTTGAACCTTCAAGGCAAGAACCTGCCAAAGCATGGTCAGGTACTAAAACAGGCATAGGCAAACTCGGCCCTCCAGATGTTTTGGGACTACAACTCCCATCATCCCTGACCACTGCTGTTAGCTAGGGATGATGGGAGTTGTAGTCCCAAAACATCTGGAGGGCCGAGTTTGCCTATGCCTGTACTAAAACCTAGAAGCCACACACATTCTTGATTCCCTGTCCCTTTTTGCCCATTGTTTCCCACTCCTCCTCCACAGTGTTAAGTTTAAAAGAGGTACATCCCTTCTTCAAAGGTATCACCATTTCATCCCTGAAATATGTAGTCTAAAAGTCTACCCCTTTCTTACCCTAAATGCACTTTATTATAATTGGTCACTAACTAAACATTTGACCTGAAAGACAGGTTGTGAGGCTTTGTACAACAGGAATAGACAAGGTCCATGATTCAAATACGTACATTTGCATTATATCCAGATCATGAACACTGTCCTGAATAATCCACATCCTGATACCTGGGGTGTCAATGTGAATATAGCATTTGGCAAGGCTGCCATATTTGCATTATGCAAACATGTTCATTTTCTGGAATGTGCATCTTTATGTGACTGCTGCCTGACTTTCTAGGATGTGTGGACAGAAAAAATGAGTCACATTGTTGTTCGTATAGTAGTGGGACACAATAGTTAAGTATTTGATTAAAACACTGTTAGACTCTTGTTAACCAAGACAACTAATTGGCTTTAAATGCCTATCCTCATTCATATTTAGATACTATACATTGTGTTAAAATGTTTTAGCGCCAGGCTAAAAGATTCTATGTAAACTGACATTTTATTTCTAAATAAGATGTACGGCAGATGGTCTCTGGTCAGGAACGATTAAAACTAAACCTTCTAAACAGCTGTGCATTTTCTCTCCTGCAGTGCAGCTCTCTGAGCCTGTGTGGAAAAGAGAGAGAAATATAAACAATGGTGTATCTTGGATCTAAAATACACTTCTCTATTTACCATGTAAAACAGTTTGATCACGATGTGTATGTGGTGGTAACAGGGCGGTTCTGCTTGCATTCTTCTAGCCACAGGCAAGGTGACTTGACAGCATTGAACTGCCCCATTAGAGCAAGGGTGGTATGCAGTGAAGGCAAGGTTTCTATGGATCCTATGGATCACTCAGCGGAATGCATGTGCCAACTGAGCAGATGGTTGGTACTGGCAATACTCATTTAGTGGGAGAACTGATCTCCCTTCATTTTCAGTTATTGTGTGTGTTTTGGCACACAAGGTTCTGTGTACAATCGTATTTGGGAGTAGTATAAATGAATTTGACTTGGTATTTAGGACCCTCCAAATGTTGCTACACTACATCTCCCATCTTCTCTGACAATTGACCATGGTGGTCATTGCAGTCCAACAGCATCTGGAAGGCCACAGGTTCTCTCACCCATGTCCTAGATTGTTCACTGAGCATATACTTTGATTTCCTGATTCAGAATAGAAGACAGCTCCCCTTTTCCAGGGGACTGCATTGCGGGAGGGGTTCCGGGGTAACCTCCCAGTTACCCAGCAGTGGGTGGAGGGATGCTGCCCACGTCAGTAGGACACCCAGCTGCATCACGCCTCCTGGCTGACCAACCGGGTTAGCTGAGGGCGTGGCCACCTGCCGTTTAAACAGCAGTGTGACTTTGGGGCACCCTCCATTTGTCTCCTTTCATTGGATCTCCCAGCCCACCCACCATCTTTGCTTGTGTTGCTTGACTATGGCCTTGCTGTGACTAATGCTGGTCACCTGGTTGTTGGGGCCGGGTAGGAATTTTTCCGCTTGGCAAATTGGCACCAGCCATTTGGTTTTCGCCTGCCTAGTAGCTCTCATCACAACTTTGCAAGGTTAGGCAAGGTAAGCCTTGTCATGGGAGGGGCGGTTGTTGCTTCTGGCCTGCCCGTCCATGTTAAAGGTATCCTGTTAAAGGGATCCAGGGGTGTGGTTTCTGTCCAAAGCCTGGGTGTGGGCTAGGGCCATGCCACAACCCCATCGGTGACCCTGGGGGTGCTCTTAATTGATATATATCATAGGGCTCCCCCTATCGGTGGTTGACCCTTTGAGACTTCCTGCAGACGGGCAGGAGTCAGGATATAGTCTTGCTTCACCCAAATGCCTAAGCCAAACCACTCACATCTGTAACCAATAAAGTTGTAGCCATTAACCCAACATATGTGTTTCTTATTTCTGGGGGAACTCCATGTGGGTTATGGATTTTTTAAAAATAAATGCTATTATATTCAGACTATTTGTCAGAGTGAGAAGAAACTGTCATTTAAATCAAGGCTTTTAGTGGTGTAGTATTAGCTAAATGAGCCACCTTGGCAGGAAAGGTAAAATATCAATTTACTTGAATGGCTGACATGGTTGTTAACTTTCAGTTGCTTTTATTTTTAGTTTCTATGTTGAGGCAAGATGGGGTGGGTGTGGGGCGATAGGAGCTTGCCAAAATCCTCTATCACTTATATATATTTGCTAGGTAAACCATGAAATTGTACTATTAAGATTCGAGTACACAGAATTGAAGTTAAAGCTTTCTAATGCTAAATTTTGCTGTGTTATGTTCTCTTTATCACGGTTAATGTCAATAAAAGAAAAGGTTTCCTTCTACCCTGGGAAACGTACTTGCACGTACAACTGACAGATCCCTATTTATATCCCAAGTAAAGGCCAAACTACATATGACTGTGGCAGATCTGTGTTTTCAAACGTGGTTCGAGGAAACGGGTGCATGTGTGATTTTGGAACATAAAATGGCCATATGAGCTTCTGATTCTGAATTGTACTGTCCTTCTCAACCGGTTGCTTCTTCCCTTTTCATTTCATGAATAACTTTCCCCCAGCCAAGCTTCAATACCAGAAGTGAGCCTGGCTGGCATAAAAGTAACTGGAGAAGAGATTTAAAGGGCCTGTGAGTGGTGGGAGGGGGGTTGGTGCAGAAATGTCAGGTGTGCGAGGAAGGAGGCTCATCATCCTACCTATACATCACTTTTGCAGTGCAAATTGCCTCCCTTATCTCACCAGCTTGCAACTTAGTTCTGCCAGTCATGTATAGCTTGACCCAAAAGATTGCACAGTAATGGGTGCAATGAGATAAAAGGTTGGGTGGAGAAAGTGGAAACATGCTTAAAGGCCCTTGATGGCCTTTTCTTAAAGGAGAAGCCCAGGGCCAAACTTTGAGCATTCAATAGATCAGGCATGTCCAACTCCCAAAAGACTGCCATCTACTCTCACTATAAAAAAACTGGAAGTGATTTACCCATTGGATTGACCAAAGGTCTTTGGGGGGGGGGAGGGATCACTCAGGATCACACAATTGACCAGGGGCAACCCGCAATCGACTGGTACATCGCAATCGACCTGTTGGACAGCCCTGCAATAGATAAATGAAGCTATCTCTGTTCTCTTTAAAAATACATAAATTAAAAAGGAACTACTGCTCTTTATCCTAGGCTGGAACAAGATATTAAGAAGTTAAAGGCCGACCTGCAGGCAAGCAGGCAGATTGAACAAGAGCTGCGCAGTCAGATTGGCTCTCTGACCAGCACAGAGCGGGGGATTCGGTCTGAAATTGGACAGCTCCGACAAGAAAATGAGCTGCTCCAGAATAAGTAAGTTTGGTTCTCACTTCACAATATAGTGGGCCTTTTCCTCCCAGCTGATTTTTGTACTTGTAATAAAGAACAAAGATAGATTTTTGAAATCTCAAAGCCCAAGCCAGGCAAAGTTTATCTCTCTTGAGCTCCATTCATCATTTCAGTGGAAAGAGATTTAAGATTTAAAAGTTCTTGACTATGCCCAGATAATGGCCTAAATTTTGCACTCTGAACTGTTTGCTATAGTACCAAACTCTTTTAGTACTGACAGTGCTGTAGAAATTAATAACTCTTTCCTATTGATCTGTAAAAATGCTATATGAGCATATGGAGAATGACATTTATCTCTTGTTCAAAGAGGCACATGATTTAAACAGCTAAAGGTCAGACTTAACAGAAATGTTATTCACACATTAGCTCTGCTATAGTGCTGATTTCCTTCCACTCTATTATAATGAAAAGTGATGCACATAGTGTCCCCCTACCCAAATCCTTCCTATTATCCACTGAACTCTTACCCAAACTGGTAATCTGTATACTATATAGGCATCTATATACAAATTTCTCTTAAGACGAGAAATTCTGCTTTGACTTGTAGTGGTTGGAGGTTGTATCCAGTGCTAGTCCTACTCAAAGTAAACCCATTGGTCATGACTTAATTTCACAAATTTTAATGAGTAGGACTAGCACTGAATGCCACTCATGTGTTACCTTCTTCTGAAATTTAGAGAGCAGTCTCCATTTTCTCAGAAGGGAAAGCTGAGTACTTAAAAGAAGTTACACTTCTGGAATAGTACTTTATTTTCTTCTCAGGCTAAAGAAAGCAGCAGGGATCATGTTTCTTTTCTTCCCTCTTTCAGACTACATAATGCTGTGCAAATGAAACAAAAAGATAAGCAGACCATTGGCCAATTGGAGAAAAAACTCAAAGCAGAGCAAGAGGCACGAACCTTTGTAGAAAAGCAGTTGATGGAAGAAAAGAAAAGGAAGAAGTTGGAAGAAGCAACTGCTGCGCGGGCTGTTGCATTTGCTGCTGCTACCAGGTACTGGGCTCCCTCTCTCATAACGCTAGAATTTGGTGACATCCAGTAAAATTGAACATTGGAAGATTCAGGACAAACAAAAGAAAGTACAGTTTATTATATGCATGTGATTTTTTTTAAGGTGTATAATATGAAAAAACAGATTCAGATAATAAAAAGAAATGTCCTGGTCTGTGCCATTTGAAAAAACAGAGTCAGATAATAATAATAAAAGTACTTCACACCGTGCATATTTAAACAGTGATGGCCACCAACTTGGATGGCTTTGAAAGAGGATTTGACAAATTCATGGAGGAGAGGGCCATTGATGGCTAATAGCCATGATGGTTATTCTCTGTCACCACAGTTGGACGCAGCAGTGCTTTTGAATACAGTCAAACCTCAGTTGTCAAACATAATCCGTTCCGGAAGACCGTTCAACTTCCAAAATGTTCAACAACCGAGGTGCGGCTTCCAGTCGGTTGCAATAGCTTCTTGCATTCAAGCGGAAGTCGCGTTGGACGTTTGGGTTCCAAAAAATGTTCAAAAACTGGAGCATTTACTTCTGGGTTTTCGGCATTTGGGAGCCGAAACATTCGAAAACGGAGACGTTTGAGAACTGAGGTTTGACTGTACCAGTTGTTGGAAACCACAGGAGGGCAGAGTGCTTGGATCCTGCGTGCTGGTTTCCCACAGGCATCTGATTGGACACTGTGAGAACAAGATGCCACTGGCCTGATCCAGTAGGCTTTTCTTATGGTCTTATAGTGTTTCAGGTTGCAGGGAGGGATCACATTTTGGTATTCTCTTTTGCTTGATTATCACCAAGCTGTTTTATAGAAACAGCAAAAAGTATGAAGGCATGTGACACTATCACTTGGCCAAAGATAAGCAGACCTGGAAATGTGACTGTCTGATTGTAACAACACTTAAAAAAAAAAAAAGTGGCACACACTGAAAGTCGCTCTCTCCCCACCCCCTTGGTTCTTGTTTTGTTTGGCAGAGGGGAATGCACTGAAACTTTACGAAATCGCATCAGAGACCTGGAGACAGAGTGCAAGAAGTTAACGATTGACATAAAGCTGAAAGAAGATCAGATACGAGATCTAGAAATGAAAGTGCAGGTAATGAGAGTGCACCATGACATTGCATGCCTCCTTCACAGCCTGAACCTGACCCTTCAGAATGCCTGCCACGTTTTCTGTGAGAGAAGAGTGCATAGGGTTGTGTTTCTTTCTGTTATCCTAAATAGGCCGGACTTAGTCTAAAAGCTAATTTTTCTTTGCCATGCCTCCCTCTTTCCTTGAAGGAAACTTGCCTACTTGAGCTTTGCCAAACACCACTTTAAGGTTTTTTTTACACATTACATTTGAAGGTGGTTCATGGATGGCCTGCCCCTTGGGATGTACAAGCCTAGAGCTGAGAAAACACAAATAGTCAAGGAAGCTCCTGACATGCACACACAGTTATCAGCAACTAGTTTTTCATGACTTGGCTCGCTTCTGGAGGCCAAGTTTCATCTGTAATATACTCCTGCATACCTTGTTCTTACAGGTATGCTGAAAACTTTGATCTATTTGCAGATTGCCCTGTTTGTTTCCTTCCCAAAGTGATTGGCACAGGACCACCCCTGTTCAGTATTAAGTAGGAATTGATAGATTTTTATATTCTGCCTTAGTAGGATAATCATCCTGTTTATCCTCATAATACATTTATAATGTTAGGTTAAAATATAATACTCTAAATAAACTAATTGCAGTTTTTGAGCCCTCTTGGAGGAGAGGATAAATTAAAGTAGTGAGGGAATGGTATTTGCTGGGGATAATCAGTGGACAGAGAAAGGGTTAATCACTTGCCCTCCAAAAAGTGTAGTCCCAACCTGAAACAAACTATGATGTTCATTTGTATAACACTCTTACTCCACTGTTAGAAAAGCAAGCTTTGATTAAAGTTTTTAGGAACAGTGTCAGTTTTAAATAGAGACGTGCATTTTAAAAAACTCCGTAAAACATAGTTTCAAGTTTTACACTTGTTTCTGAACCTGTTCATGGTTTCCCCCATAAATTTGCAGTGAAATGTTTCTGTGTTTTCCTCTTCCTCTTCCGCAGGCCCACATAATCAAAGTGGCTAGGGAAAAGTAGCGTAGCCCTTGCTTTGCTACACAGGGAGCTGTGAAATGTACAAGGAATATTTTCGTAATAATCAAAAGCTTCTCACTTGTGTTTTAAAGTGAAAAACAGTTTGACTTTGTGGTTTCGACAGGTATATTAAGTAAAACCTATTTTTTTATTGGCGTTCTCAAGTACATGTAACTCTGGAGGCTAAAATAGTTCATGTACCCCACCCCTAAAATAAAGCCTGGACAGGTTGAGTAACTTGTCAAAACCCCTTAAGCAAACATTTTAATTTACAGAGAGGGAATGTTATATAACATTCTCCCACATTTATCAGGAAGTTGGAATTTATTGAGCTTTTCTCTAGCGCTTCATTATTGTACTCACTTGGCCTGTGGGGCCCCACCTGCTTTCCAGTCCCGATTTGCCTTCTCCTTATTGTGGGGAGAGTCCGCAGTGCAGCGGAAAAGGATATATTTTTCATTGAGGAGGTCCCAGGTTCAAGCTGTGGTATTCCAATTGAGCAAAGTGTGTGCATTCAGGTAGCAGGGCTAAGAAAGATTCTCTGCCTGAGACTCTTCAGAGCAGCTTTCATCCTGGGCTAGATGAAGTGTAAGGCAATATCATGTGTTGATATTTCTCTGAATGATGTCCAAGTGGGCCTAATAGGTTTAGGCCAGCAGTGGAACATGTTTTTTTCAGTCTGAAGGCCGTATTCCCTTCTGGACAACCTTCCAGGGGCCACATGCCAATGCTGTGGAAGACCAGAGGGAGAATTGGGAGGAATGAAATGTTTACCTTTGTGCTGTATGCTAGTTTCTAGCCACACCTCTATCCAGCATCAAGGGAAGCAAGAGACATTATCAGAGCTATAGACTGCAACCAGGCAGGCAACAATGCTCCAGGAGGGTGCAGAGCAAGACCAGATGGGGTTTGTAGCCTTGGGAGAGTCCTGAGGCCAGATAGAGAAGCTTGGAATGTCACATTTGTCCCCCACGCCTAAGGTTCCCCACTTCTGTCTTACACCATGGCTGGCCAACTTCTGATGATGGAAACTTGTGCCATACCTTGGTAAGAACAGGAAGGCCCATGGGCTTAGCTATGTGTGGAGTGCTGCTTATGGTCCTCTCCAGCTGTCAATTGCTCTGCTGCTACTGCATGCTTCCCAGCTCAGCAAACTAGAAGTGACCACCACCATCATTAGAATCTCACTGTTTCAACTGGGACAGTCTCTTTCCCAGTCTGGCATATAGTCCACCTACATTTAGTGCAGGATGTGCAGGTTGACTTGAAGGTTGGCCGCCACTAGCTTAGATCAGATTCTGCCTTTGCTCAACCTGCTTTGCATTGGAGGCTATGGGTAAAGTCTATAATCACCACTCTCATTCCACCCCAGGAAAACTGGTTGTGGGGTCACTGTACTGGCATGAACATAGAGGGTCCATATCTCGGAGTGACTTCCTGGGGGACTCTTCCTGGACTTCTCTTGCTCTGACATAATCTCACAAATTTATATTGACTTCCTAGTTAAATGTGGTTTTCAAGACTGGAAATTTGTGTGTCTTAATCAACAGCAGATTGGAAGAGCCCCCACATCAAGCCAGCTTTGTGTTCTGCAATTGGTACATTGTTCATGCTGAATGAGCCATAAGAATACACTGTAATCTATTCTGAGCCCTTGGGGAGGCTGGGTGAAGAAAACTGTATTACTGCAGCTGAACATGTCAATTTCCAAGCTGCAGCTTCTGCAGAGCTAAATTGCCTTATGAACACGTATATTTTACATACTGCACTTGAGGTCAAAGGATATAACCAAACCCAACATACTGCAGATTTGACCCCAATTTTTCTCCTTCCCCAGCCACAACCCCAGTCTTGTTCTTTCCCCTTTATCTCAGTATAAAGTTGCTGTTTGTAACAGTCCTGCTTTAATTACTCTCAAGGAACTGCGGAAGTACAAAGAGAACGAAAAAGATACAGAGGTGTTAATGTCAGCACTTTCAGCCATGCAGGATAAGACACAGCACTTAGAGAACAGCTTGAGTGCGGAGACGAGGATCAAGTTGGACCTGTTCTCTGCATTAGGAGATGCAAAAAGACAGCTCGAGATAGCTCAAGGTAAGTGGGATTCTCCGTGCTGCTGGGCAAAGTGATAGAAAATGAGGTAGTGCCCTCTACTGTCCAGTGAGATACCATGGATTAGGAGCCAAAGAATCTAGTGATCTGTGCAAACACTGGGGACTGTGTGGGTGCCTGCTGGTTTTTATGCCTTGCTGCATTTTCTTCAACTACTTCAAAGCCTACTCCACAGCCCCTGTCTGCCACAGGACTATGAAGGACTCCATTGGGAAGGATGAGTCAGAAAAGCCCCTATACACACTTCCTGTTCTGCTCGTAGCCCTTTGGATTTTGGCCGCTGGCAGCTGGAACTACCTCTTGGAAATTATTCCTACTTGGAATATATGGGAAATCCTCCCCTCCCCCAATAAATTTGTCCTGTCTTAGTAACCACCACCACCCCAACAAACTTCTAAGCCTTGCTGGTATTATTTTGGCTTTCCTTGAGATTCCTCAGATTTTTTTTGCCTGAGGAAGACCCCAGCGCCACACTGAATTTTGCTTTAGGCAACATTTCAGTAGCCCCTCCATGCTGCTGTAGGGCTCAAACCTTAACCAGCATTTGTTCGGTCAGGTTAACTACTGGTTTGGAGACGTGAGAGTAATTGCTTTGGTCCACCCGAACAGCAGTGACTTGGTCAGACAATCCTAATCAAATGCAGCAAACTCCACACCAAAGAAATCAACAGTGTTTTGTTTCTCTTTAGAGTGGAAGCAAACTGCTAGAAAACAGATGGTTAAATTTTTATTGGATCTCTGAGTGCAACTCCAAGTGCGGATGCTGCAGAAACGTAATGTGGTAGGAAATTAATAGCCCAGGCACAGCTGGAATTCTTCATTTTGTATACTCTGTCCAGGAAAACAAAATGCTGAGGGAAGTGGGAAGAGCAAATAATAAATGACAATTTGCTTAAATAGTTTAATTTGTACTTTTCCCTCCTTAGCTGTTACTTTATTTTCTAACCTTGGGGAAATAACCTTCTTGCATAGGCCTCTATAATAATGCCATTAGAGTTCTTTTCCAGGAAGTTCTAAGGAAATATCGTTTTTTCACCTCCAAGTTTTTAGGAAATCCAGCAGATGTATGTGCCCCCAGACAACCTTCATACAGTACCTTTCTTTACTGTTTGCAGTGATTCAGTTCACAGCTTCTCATTCCTTCCTGTGCTCCTGCTTTGGCACCGCTTTTATTTGTCCAGGCTTTTTTGTTCATTGAGTGGCCCATCCTTTGCCCTCATTTTAAAGTGGGGGCGGTAGGAGAACTCTCAGCTGTCCCTTTCCTGCCTTACTGTGCTGTGATGGTTTCATCATAGCAGGGCAACATGAAGAGCATTGGCCTTGGCAGCAGGGACACAACAAAGGCAAATATTTTGTCTCTCCGGAAAATATTGCTGGAAAGGGCGAGCTCTTTGCTGAGAAAATGCTTGCCAAACTCTGCCCCTTCCTGCTCCTTCCCAGCTCTTCTTTTAATTTGCTTTGGACTGTAAACTTCCACTGTAGCCAGCAGAGGGCGCACAAAGTTAACAAAAGAACAGCGTCTCGCTCTATTTTTGGATGGAAAATCCTATTCAAGATAAAGTCCCATCAGGTCTTCTTTGCCTAAATCATGCTCACCACCAGTACAAACCTATTCCACCCACCCCACTCCATCACCAAATAAAGAAGATAAGTACTGAAGGAAAGAAAGTAGATGTATGATTTCTACCCAAAACTTGGAAATAGGTAAAGCAAGAGTTTCCAGCATTAAGGAAATCTGAATGAACGGGTTAAAATAAAATGTGTTAAGAACACTGTCTTAGTAAAGGCATGCTTGTAAAGATCTTCCTTCCGTTTCACGTGGCTGTAGAGGGAATGTGGAAATTATCTGCCAGATCTAAATCTATTGATTACTGTGGAACACTCAGGTTTTAATTTAGCTTTGCAGTTCTTTTTTAAAAAAAGCTGTGCATGTTGTTTTAAAAAGTAAAGGTATCCCTGACCATTAGGTCCAGTTATGGTTGACTCTGAGGTTGCAGCTCTCATCTCACTTTACTGGCTGAGGGAGCCGGCGTTTGTCTGCAGACAGCTTCTGGGTCATGTGGCCAGCATGACTAAGCTGCTTCTGGCGAACCAGAGCAGCGCATGGAAATGCTGTTTACCTTCCCGCCAGAGTGGTACCTATTTATCTACTTGCACTTTGCCGTGCTTTCGAACTGCTAGGTTGGCAGGAGCAGGGACCGAGCAACGGGC
Source organism: Podarcis cretensis (assembly GCF_951804945.1). Classification (NCBI taxonomy): domain Eukaryota; kingdom Metazoa; phylum Chordata; class Lepidosauria; order Squamata; family Lacertidae; genus Podarcis; species Podarcis cretensis. The sequence continues at coordinate 29,289,972 of NC_137177.1, read as the reverse complement.
GCTGACCCCGCCGCGGGGATTCGAACCGCCACCCTTCTGATCATGCCACTTCTGATCCCCTCAGACTCCACCCCATAACATGTTTGTCCACAGTTTTTATCTGGTATAAAAACCTGGCATTTGGTGACAGTTCTTTTCCTTCCTCTTTAATATTGCAGGGCAAATAATTCAAAAGGATCAGGAGATCAAGGACCTAAAACAGAAGATAGCAGAAGTCATGGCAGTCATGCCCAGCATAACATACACTGCGGCCACCAGCACACTGAGTCCTGTTTCCCCACATTACTCTTCCAAATTTGTGGAGACCAGCCCTTCTGGACTTGATCCCAATGCCTCAGTTTATCAACCCCTGAAGAAGTAAAGACCAGCTTCCAGTTTGTCACACGGAAGGCATCACACAGAAAAATATCTTGCAGTCAAGATGAAATTTGTATTGTGTGAGACTGTATTGATTTATTGTTTAAAATAAAAAAATAAAAAAGAGGGAAGTGGGGGGAAAGAACCTGAACATCAAGGTTTGGCTAGAACTGCCCATCAGTTTTTTCTTGTAAATTTTTAGAAAACCTCACAGAACTTTATACGGTTTCTTTCTTGGCCAACGCATTAAGGGAAAAAGAACCCATGACTCTTGGTTTTCACATAGCAAATTCTGCCTCTCTTTTTTTCCCCAAAAAGAACACCTCTTGTAAGGTTTCCTCTTGAAAGGATAAATTACCAAAGAGCTCCGCTTGATACAAAACCCTTTCTTCCCATTTTAAAAAAAAAAACATAATGAAGCCAAAATTACAAATTAAGAGTTCAAAGGAATAATGATGGAAATTCCTTAGGGGTTTTTTTTTAAGGGCAAAAGGGTTTAAGTCCTCAAGCAAAGCTTTTGATGATGTTAGTGGATTGTGAGGCAGAGGGACGGGGAAGCGCATGTGCAAGAAATCTATTAGCTTACCCCTCTAAGGACCAAACCATATTTAAGGGGGCATCAGTTTTAAGGGAGGGCATAAGGATTGCAGAAAGGGTGTAGACAATAATGTAACATTGGTGGTTGTGTAAAGTGTTTAGTTTCCCATCGGTGTATTTAGTCACTTGAGAACTGCTAACAGTCTTGTTCAACAGTGCCTTGGGGAAAAAAAGATATTTCAAGAGGAAACTCGTTCATTTAAACTATTTTCTCCTGCTTTCACTATCATCTAGCTTGTAATGCCGAGCTCGTTTTACAGAGTCTACTGCAGATCGTACATGGTAATTTAGGTGCCCATTGCAATCCTAGTTTACATCTCTTTTTTTGTTTGTTTGTTTTGGGTACAAAATCCAACAGTGTTCACATGGTTAGGATATGCTGTAGAGGGCTCAGTAGCAGCAGAGGGAGTGTTTTGGTGAAGGCAGAACTGTGCAATGTACTATATACAAGAGACTGTCAGGTTGGCTCAAGAACACGGCAGTTTGCAGGGTTTTCTTTTTTAAAAAGTCAACTGCGATTACGCTTTATATCATCTTGTGTTTGACAATTTAATTTCAATGGGGCTGACAAAATCTCAGCAGTTGTGCCAAGGAGCTTTTTTAAAAAAATAGTAATTTTTTAAAAAAGAAACTCATAAAATTGCACAAAGATTTAAGTTTAAATGTATATTGTGCATTGGTAGGAAAGTGTGTTGCACTGGCGACTTTCAAAGTGTTTAAGGTTTGGGTGTGGGTGGGAGGGGACATGGTGGGAGGGGTACAAAATCGTATTAGTAACTAGCAAAATTATAAAATCAAACCATTATGATTTTGCCAACATGCAGTGGACTCTGGAAGGACAAAGTTCTTCTTTAAAAACAACAGCAATTTTTAAAGTTTCATATGAATTGGCAAGAATGCCTTGTTTTAAAAGAAATTAAGTAGGACAAGCAAGTCAATAAAAATAGTATTAAAATCCATCATTTTAAATCAGATTCTTTTGAGATAAAAAAAACTTCTAGCTTTAGCCAGGTGTGCATGTTGCTGTCATTTTGCATTTTTGAATCATCTTGTGTAATTGTCACCATGAAAGTGTTACTCAGAAATGTCATAGGTTTTCATCTTTGTGCAAAACATGGACTATTGTCACTGACTTTTTTGTGTTGAGGTTCCCCCATTTTTTATTTTTTTATTTTTATTTTTTTGCTGCCCTTTGGGCACAACTTTTGTTGAAATATTCGGTCTTGGCTGCATTCTTTTTTTTTTCTGTGGGGTTTACAAAAAATAAACATTTTCTTGCAGATAAAGTAGTTTTCTAATTTTTTAAAAGAAGAAATGCTATTATTATTATTATTTATTAGAGTTGTTAGTTGCTTGTAACCTGAAGATCAGTTGATTTGGTGCTCTAGTGCTACAAGCCTTCTCTCACCACAAACTGAAACGATGGGAAAATACACTGGAAAGTGTGGGCTAACACTTGCTTGACACAACTTCATATATCCACCCTGGCATGCCTATTAGAATGAATGACCATTAAATAGCTGACTGTCTTACCTTCCTGATAATGTTGTGCAAACATATCTGTATGGATTCTCTATTAATGGGTCATATGGAAGTGACCTGGGTTAATCTGGTTAATCTTACAATTTTTGGTTGATCAGTAGAATCTGAATATATTTGCTTATGAGGCAAAGCAATTTTCAAGAAAAGTGCACACTGATGGTTTTTATAATGGGGGGCAGGGCGGGGATTATCTAAGAATAGGTTGATTCACACATTACATGGTGAGTAAGTGACCACCCACAACATGCTCCTTCCCACCAGCTGAAACGCTTCATTTTTTTTCTTGTCATCTTTATGAGATTGGAGCCAATGTTACAGATTGACCTTAGCAAGAGCAGCTGCCTGCCAAAGGGAATAGTTGCCTGGCTTGTAAAATCTGTTATGTCTGATCTTACCTAGAAATTTGGCACCAGTTGATCAGGTAGGTTCTGCTCCATGCAAGCGCTTAACCATGAGTTACACTAACCATAGGTTGGTGCTTTAACTTCATTAAGATCCCGAATGTATTAGGTTGCCAAGTTAAGCCCTTTTCCTGGAGAATGTTTGCAAGAAGACAACTGGTGTGCCCTGACTGTGCCTAATCCTTAACAACAGTCTTAGAAATAACAAGAATCTCTGGTTAAGGGAAACAAACCATAGTTAAGCAATACATTTTTTTCCATGTGCCTGGAGAGTGCTTCAAATACAAACCAAATTTAGCCAGACTCTATAGGGCGACCTGATGGACATTGAACCCTACGTTTTTCCTTCTACACATGACAAAATTAGCTCTGGGTATCTGTTTACTCAAACCAAATCATCAATTGGTTTTAAAAAAATGGACCGAAGGTCTGAAAAATGACATTGTTTTATTTATTTCCTACAAAGATCTTTACTTTCCTCCTAAAGCATGCCAAATGCTCAAAGCATTCTTAAATTGAAGTGCAATGCAGTTTGTGAACTCTGCTATCCTTCCTGGATGATTACGACAGACATTACATTGTCCCAATTAAAATTATGAGTTAGGAGAGGTGAAAACTGTGTGTGAAGCATGTCGTGTGTATCTTTTATATGCAATGAGAAATGAATGGAAGGCAATCATTCTAGACAAAGGGAACTGCACTTGGCCAGCCTTTGATACACAGTTATATGAACTGCTTGAAATGAAGAGGAAAATCCCTTCAATTGGCTCATCAACTTTTATTTTCTGTTTTGCCAAATTGTGAAGCCAGGACTGCAGAGAAAGGGGGTGGAGGGAGGTTGGATTATAACAAATTTGGCTTATAATAGACTTCTAACAGAAGAGCTTCAAGTATAATGTTCGCCCCAAATGATTGACTTACTTGGAAATGAATCCATGCGAAGAGAATGCCCCTATCAGTTTTACTTATCACATTCATTATGCATCCACGGATTTATCTCAATTAAGCCCCTTTTCAGTGAAATCTGAAGGATTAATGTTCTATTCATAGATCCAACTAAAAAAAAAAGCACTTTCCCCCCTTCCAGTCCTTTTCTGAAGTCCTATATAATGATTCTGGTAAAAAAAACCAACCCTGAGCAATGATGCCAAAAACTGATTGGACAAGGAAACTGCAGAGAAGCAATTTAAACAGGGGCACTTGCATGGCTGTCCAGAATCCCTTTGGCTTGGGGGGGGGGAGGAGTGAGGAGGAAATCTGGTGACATGAGGGAGCCAATCCAATGCCACTGCCTGCTATATAAAGCTTTTAGTACTAGATCATTCCTCAGTCTGGGTAAGATGTCAGAAGCCACCAGGCTGTTCCTACTTGACCCAAAGGTCCATGCCTGACAGCGTCTAAATTCTGAAAAGTATTTTTTATAGAAATTGTATTTATGTATACAGTGGTACCTCAGGTTACATACGCTTCAGGTTACACACTCCACTAACCCAGAAATAGTGCTTCAGAACTTTGCTTCAGGATAAGAACAGAAATCGGGCTCCGGCGGCACGGCAGCAGCAGGAGGCCCCATTAGCTAAAGTGGTGCTTCAGGTTAAGAACAGTTTCAGGTTAATAACGGACCTCTGGAACGAATTAAGTACTTAACCTGAGGTACCACTGTATAAATGTTTCAAGGCAGCCAACATCATTTTTTTTTTAAAATGCAGAAATGCAGCAAAAGCAGAAGATCAAATAGGGGAGTAGGAAAAAAGCAGAAGAGGAAATATTCACCACAGTGGCTCAGAGGTGCAATGACTTTTTTTTTAAATTAAAACAACATGTAGCTTTCGTCACCAGAAGTTCAAAAGCAGAGGGGTGGAAGGAGCTGGAAATTGGCCCCACAGCCTCAGTGCCATTGTGAGGAAGGCCCTCTCAGGGATAATTCACATACCACTCCATACCTCAACTGCAAGGTAACCAGAGCAGGCTCTCCAAAATGGTTCCTGAGGGAGAAGAAAGTTCTGTAGGTATCTACTTAGACCCATTGAAATGGGCCTAAGTCATGCCCATTTCAATGGGTCCACTCTGAGTCAGACTAGTATGGGATACAACCCCACATACCTTACTTTTCAAAGCACAATCCTATTTGAAATATGGTCCAGGCCTGGTCCAAGTCTACCTTAAATCTAAAGAGGCTTAAGGATAGACAGCAGGAAGGGCAGTTGATGTGATGGCCTAGGACTCGGGCTCGGAACCAGAACCGGAACCGGAGGAGTCTCAGTCCGCACCGGATCCTCTGCCTCAGGCATCATCTTAACTGAGTCTGGGGCCTGATTCTGAAGAGCCCCAGTCTGCACAGATTCCCCTGCAACAAGCTCCAGCTGAGCGGAGTCAGGGCCTGAGCCTGCCCTGGCTCCAGATGCGGGGATTACCTCGTTACCCTCTGCTGGGTAATCACGTACAGCTGCTCCACTACCTGTTGGGTCAGGAGAGGCTGAGATGGCCTCTGGGCCTAGTAACCCACCGACATCTCCCAAGCTGCAGAGACTCAGGTCTGAGAGAATGTAGGAATGCCCGCAGGAGGAATGCTCACCTTCGGGCGAGACAGGGAGGTGAGTCACCGGGGATCAGGACCGGCCATTACTCTGATGGAGATAAAAGGCTGTCGGACACCACCCCAGGTTGCGGGAGCAACGTTGCTGTTTGCCAGAACCTGCCTGTGATCCTGTGCCTGACCTAGCCTGGTTTCCTGCCTTGTGACTTCCCTTGCCCTGCTGGACTGACTCCTCGCAGAATCCATGGATTCGGGACCGGACCGGGACCGCGTTCCTCGGGTTTACCCCCGGCCCAGCACAGTTGAGATCCAGGTATGGCTGTAGGTGCAGTTGGTAAAAGGTATTTCTGAGTCTCCAGTGACAGAGCTGGATTCAGACATACCCCCAAACTGCAAACCTGCTCCTTCGGGGGAGTGCAAATGGGTGTTTGAATTGCAGGTGTTATATGAAAATGTTGATTTTTTTCTGTGGTATAATGTATTTATGTTTATGTTCTTAAATGTAAGTGGCTTGGAGACCTTTTAGGTATCAAGCAACTAATAAGTCTAAATAATAATGATTGCAATAACAACCACCTAGACTACCTTACAGGGTTGTTGTGAGGATAAAATGAGAGGGAAGGCCCTTGAATGCCTTGGAGAAAGAGTGGGAGAAAGTGCAGATAAATAGCCTTACCAGAATGAATAGAAAAAGCCTGTGATGCTTCCCTTTCTTTGAAGGGACAGCTGAGCTAGTGTTATAGCTTACTCAAAATACTAATTAGTATTGGTTTTTTTAAAAAGAAAAAGAGAGCAAATCTGAAATTTCTTTGTACCTTAATTGAATCCCATTTTCTCTGATATGCTGCCTGATAAATGCCACAGAAGCATTGCGGCAAATCATCTTTAATAAGAAAGTGGGGGAGACCAGAGAAACTAATCCAATAAAGTTGAAAGGGAAAGAGAAGCATCTTTTTATTTCTAAATTTCCTCTCTCTGGCAGTTTGAGCAAAGCATTGTTTTAGGACTGTGTTGTCAGAAGGGAAAAAATCTTCCTTTCCGCCACTTAGCAGATTTTGACATCTCCTCTGCAGATTGAAAGGAAGCTTCTTGCATAATTATTGCAATTATTTCCCCTCTAAATTTAGGCGGGATGGCAATGAATGATGGCTCAAGAAGAAATGTAAGCTATACTTGGATAAGTGTGTTTTAATCTGTATTTGGAAGCGTGCTGGGTGTTTGGAAAGGTGACATGCATTTTGAAAATTGCTGCAGTTAGGTCAGGTTTGTCTGTTCTGTTCTCATGTGAGAGCCATAATGATGGTGTGTGCCACACATTGGCTATGTCTAAATATATAAATGCTCAAGCTTACGCCTATATAATTTTGTATGTGATTGAGTGTTTGTCCCCCTAGGTGCTCTGGTTTTTGTTTTTGTTTTAATCACACATCAAAGTTTAACTGTAGAAGGCCTGTAGCTTAATGGAGAGAAAGAGAGAGATGCCTCTGTCACCAGCTTTTTCCAAATGAATGCAGGTCTGCAGGTTTTTCTGGAATCTTCAGCTTTTGCTAAAGCAAATAAATAAATGTGATGGTAAGCTAAAACAGGCTTTTACTATCCAGCATTTCTGGTTTCCAAACCTGATAGCTTTATCCTACCAGTATTTTCTGCAGCAAACATTAAATATCTAGACACCACCTGTGCATTTTGGAGAGTTTATTGAGGCAGGGCTAGCAAAGGAAGATGTGTGAATACAAGTTTATGATATCTCTGCTGTGGGAATCATTCTCGTGGTCTTCAGCTGGTGGGCCGGTGGCCTATCCCTATGTAAAAATATATGGTCTGAGAAGTAGGTCTCCAAAAGTGTGTTTGGAAGGGCTGGTGTAATGCTGACATGTCATCAAGGCAGGACCCCTTGGGGCAAATGTCCAGGGCCCCACTCAACAGAAGGAGCAGGAAAGCGCCCTCCCCCCCAAGCTGCTGGGTGAGGGGAGCCAATGGGTTTCAAACTCTGGGTGAGTTAGGGACTTCTTCTGCATGCGAAGACATTCATGTGAATGAAACCAATAGTGGGTCGAATGGTCAAGATGGCAGCAGAGGGAAGTCAGGGGCAGGTGGGGCTTGTCCACCTAGGAAGGTAGCCCATCGAAAAACAATGGTGAAGCATTAAACCATACCAGAAGAGAATTAAAATTACACCATTACAACAACTCGTTGACATACATCAACATTTATTATCATCTGAAAGCATAAGTGACTTCTGCTTCCTTAAAGCCAATTTAACAAGATTTACAGACCTATATGTTATATAATAATCTGTGCTGGTCAATATGAATAAAAAATTTTTACTTAGAGAGTTATTTCTAATCCCAGCCATAATGGGCAAGTGGCATTAGATCCTCGGGTCTGAATACAATTAGCATTGCAGTAAAAAGTTACTAGGTCCTCTACTTCAGGCATTTAACTAGGCAATGACTGCATTGCAAGAGCTTGGGCTAGATGACCCTTTGTGTCCCTTCCAACTCTACTATTCTATAATTCTATGATTCTAAGACTAACTAGCCATCCTACACCAAGCACCAAAATGTCCCTTCAGCTCCATCAGCTGTAAGGAATTCAATTTACATCTAGTCAAAAGCCATCACACCTCATAGGAGCAAATAAATGTGAAATATGGAGGCGATTTCCCAGGAAGGATGGTGGCACCTTACTAGTATGATAGTATTGGAACAGCAGCCAGCCACAAATGTCATGGTGGTCCGATGCCACATGATGTCAGGTGTAAAGCAGGAAAAGATGGGCTTGGGTCTTAAAAGTTCCTCAGTCCTGTCTAAAATTACCTGACGGAGCTAGTGATGATGCTGTTCTCCTCCCCCCCCCCCCCATCACAATGTTGTGAGCTGTCCTAGAACAATGATGGGTTTAAGCGATCTCAGTGACGTGTGTGAGGAAGGAAAGAAATAGGAGGAGAGCAACGGGAGTCCAGATTAGCTACTGATGAGGGAGGCGGTTAGAAAAAGGAGCCTCGTCAGTCTTTTTGCTATACGTCCACAGCGTGAGGCACGACATCAGCAGCCAGCCTCCTTCTCACGCTGTGATTCTCCACTGCCGCACTGTGGGACTTTGAGCATTTCACAAAGCAGCATTTCACACAAAAGCAAAGCTTACGCACTGGAGAAGGACCCTTCTCCCCCGCCCCCGCTCCTTTTCGTCTTTTGTTAAATGGATGCATTCCTGGTCATGTGTCCTGCTCAAAGCCAGGACATTCCATTGACAGTTCATGTTGCAGTCTACCTGCCATGACCGGTCTGGACCACTAGTAGGGATGGACAGACCTGTCCTTGCTGGTTCTCTCAGTTTCTACTTCTTCCAAACTTAGGTTTAGTGGTCCACATTTCTGCAGCAATTTTCAGTTGCAAAGGGGCTTGGGATCCTTGGGACCAGGTGGCTAGATATTGCCCAGCCAGATGCCCAAAGAGAAAACATGGTGCTCTGTTTTACTGGGATGCTCCACTATCTCTAGCCACTTATTGCTGAGAATAGAAATAACTCTCTCTTAGGTAAATACTTTTTTTCATATCTGGTCATATTCAACTTACCAAATATCCACACTTCCTCTTGTCCCACTGCTTTCCTCTGGGGAAAACTGCTCTTTAGTGCTCAGCTGGAGCAAATGGCAATCGGGTTTTGCTGTGTGTTCTGACTTAGAGCTAAAGAGTGAGTTTTCCCTGGGGAAAAAGTGGAGCAAGGGGGGAAAACCTATTGAACTCATGTTTTCTAGGCACAGTGTGGTTTTACTCACAGCAGACCCACTAAAATGAAGGAACATGACAAAAATAGGCCCATTAGTTCCAATGGAGATACTCTGAGTAAAACTTACCTGAATACCACACATTGACTGGAACAGGTTATATGATTTATAGGACTTTCAAATCTGTTAAGGAGGTGGAGATGGCTTACCTTTTCAGATGATAATAAGTGTTGATATATGTCAATGAGATACTGTACTTGAGAGCTCTAGCAAGGGTTGCCAGGTCAGGAGCATTTCAAGGCCTAACCTGAGACCTAGGAGTGGCCCCTGGTGATGTCATGAAGGCAGGCCCTGGAGACGGAGGTTAATTGGGACAGCAGAGCAGAGGAGGACAAACCCCACAAAATTGCTATAATTTGCAATCTCTGCTGGACTGAAGCTTGCAAGCTGCCTTCACGGTCTTCTTTTTAAAATTAGAGACATTCTTCCTCACTTGGAAATTCAAGGCCTCTTCCTGGAGGGGCCCAGGCAAACGCAAACCTAGAGACTTCAGGTTAGACCCGGAGTTCTGGCAACCTTAGTGCTATCTCCATTTCAACTAATGCCAAAGAGGCTGTGGAAATTCTGAACCACTGCCTGGGTGGATATGGTGAAAGAATGGATGGGGGTTACCAAGTTGAGGCTCAAGTCAGAGGTACCGTTGTCCAGTCGATGGGTGAATTCAGCATGGAGAGTACAGCCTGTTCTGGACAGAGTTGCACTCCATCTGAAAGATCCAGTTCACAATTTAGGAGTGCTTCTGAAACCAACCACGTTTTTGGACGCCTGGGGGGGCTTCTGCAGCCAGCCATGCTTTTGCCCATCTTCAGCTGCTGATGCACAAACAGCTCCCCTTCCTGGAGTGCACAGATCTGGCCACAGTGCCTTGCTCACCTCCTGGCCAAGGAGAAGGGAGGGGAGGGAGGAAAAAATGGGCAGATGCTTCCTCCCATTGCTTTACCGCAGGGGTGGGAGATCCTTTGCAGCACAAGGGCTGCATTGCCTTCTGGGCATTTTTCCAGCGGCCAATGAATGGGAAATGTACAGTAGACTTGTTTCTACACCCCACCCCCTCTATTCTCCATCCCTGTGGACTCCAGTCATTCAAATTTCAATGGCGCCATGTGCAATATTTGCCCCCCAGCAAATCTCTCCCCTTCCATTCTGCTCAATTCACTACGTCATAGTTGCAACACCCCCCTAGGCTTGGCATCCAGTGCAGTAGATCCACCTCTGATCTAGGTGAGCAAAAGGTATGATCAGATTTCAAGGACACCTTCCAGCAAGGCAAAAACATCCAAGGAGGGTGCCATGCAGGGCAGGAGAGGGGGGTGGCCTTGCGAGGGAGTACCCTGGGAAGAGTCCCAAGAGCCAGACAGAAAGACCTGAGGTGTCTCCATGGGGACTTGAGTCTGATGAAGAGCTCTAGCAAACTTGAAAGCTTGCACACAATTTGGTGAGCCTGTGGTTGGTCTAATAAAAGTATCGCCCTAATGTTGGTTTTGATTTTTCTTTTCTTATGGGCCAACTTAGCTGAGTTTGCTGCTAAAGAAACAAACAGATTGCAGAGCCTCTGCAGTAGATATTTGTAGTATGTCGCTGCTACTAACCCTCAGTGCACTTTTAAAAAAAAAAAGGGAGGGGAAATATGTTTGAAGCTTCCAGTAATGTCACACACTTTGGGCTCTAGCTGTTGATGATCGTTACCTCGACAAGAAGCCACAGGCCGTAAATTCACACTTTCTCTCTCCTCCGGGGACAAGTGCTCATTGCTTCACCCCATGGACCCAAAACGGCAGTGGAATTTAATTTTTGAAAGACTTGTTATTCAAAACGTTGCCTGTGGATTAATAAAAGCATCAATTATTAAAACCCAGCAAATGCTCCCTGGTGGTTGTTTTTCTGCAAAGTTAATGTTTAAACGCAGAAGGTCGTTTGCAAGCTTAAGCAGAAATATCCTTTTTTATTATTGCAGGCAGGCAGGAGACCCTTTCCCAATCTCCAGCTTGGTGCTTTTTCATTCACCCTTTTCCATAATGAACTCTGAGAAAGAGGGAAGTCCTCAACTGTGTGACTGCAAGGCTGCTTAAAGCCTCATGAGGAACGGTTGAAGGAGCTGGGTGTGTTTAGTCTGGTAAAGAGGAGACAGATATGCTAGCCATCTTCAAATATCTAAAGGACTTGCCACACGGAAGATGGAGCATGCTTGTTTTATCCTGCTCCGGAGGCTAGGATCCAAACCAATGGATTCAAGTTACAAGGAAGGAGATTTTGACTAAACGTCAGGAAGAACATTCTGACAAAAAGAGCTGTTCGATAGTGCAATGGACTCCCTCAGGAGGTGGTGGACTCCCCTTCCTTGGAGGTTTTTAAGCAGAGGGTAGATGGCCACCTGCCAGGGATGCTCTAGCTGAGATTCCTGCATTGCAAGGACTTGGACTAGATAGATTATCATTGGGATGTCTTCCAGTTCTACAAGTCTATGATTCTATGATGTTAACTTGAGTCACTAACATAGTAATGGGGTAGATATTCAATTCCATTCGCATTTAAAAGCTTATCAACCCAATTTGCGCTTTCTGAAACAAGATATGAACTGCAACACAACACAAATTCAAAACTTGCACTTCTCGATATTATGCTGTCCAGCGAAGTCATGTATACAAAAATGCATAGACCGGGGTCTTGTGTGCATTAACATGCATATATTAGTGAAGGTAACACCGAAAAATGCATTATATTAGGGGCAATTTTGTTGCAAAGATGTTATATTAGCCATAGGTCTTCAACCAGTGGGTCAGGACCCACAGCTGGGTCACGAGGCCATACCACATGGGTCTCAGCAAAGCTATGTCACCAGGTTGGATTCCAGCTTAGGCTGACCTGACCAAAGGATAAGGCATTTCTGGATAAGGAAGTGCTCCTCTGATTAAAATTACCAATTTCCACGAGTGCTGCAGAGTCATTTTTTAATACAATGCATATTTCTGGCCAGCCACATGCTCATGCCTTTCTCTTGCCACATTGCAGGATTGGTTTTCATTTAGCAGTCATGCTAAGGTAACACTATGTACAGTATATTGCTTTGTGGGTTGCCATTTTGTGAAAAGTGAAAATGTGAAGTGTGTTCCACGTTGTAGCCTGGGAGTCAGAGGTGGGTCCTGGGTCCCATCCAGTTGAAAGCCACTCTATGAGGTAAAAATGCAGACAAAACTGTGTATATTGTGATAAATTCACACTAAAATGCTGGTGGGTTTGTTTGTTTTTAGAAAAATCCACAGAAGACCAGCATACAGGTCAGTTTTCTTGTGAGGAGTAAATACTGGAGATTTACACATATTTTTTTTAAATGATAATAAACTTATTTTTAAACGCATACATAGGACCATCTAAGAAGAGCCCTGGTGGTGAATTGAGCCAAAGGCCCATCTATGCTGTCATCCTGTTCTCATAGATGATATTTATTATTATTTATTATTATTATAAAGTTCTCCACTTAAAAGGCTTGTTGGGAAAGGAAAGTCTTCGACAGGAGCCGAAAAGACAGTAGAGATGACACCTGTCTGATATGTAACAGCAGAGGAACCAGATGCCTATGAAAAGACTGCAAGCAGGACCTGAGTGCAATGGAGCTCTGTGCACTTGCAGTTTCCCAGCTACTGGCATTCTGAGGCATCCTAGCATCTGGATGGCCGCTATGAGAACAGAATGGGAGACTAAATGGGCTTTTCCACCTGAACCAGGCTACACAATAAATGTGAGAGAGGGGGAGATGGGTGTGCTATTTTTCATACCTAAACATCAGATTCAAATCCTTGGGCCATGCAGATGTTCTGCAGTAACACCTGGACAAAGCCTTTTTCTCCCCGCTCTTCTCCAATTTCCTAATGGTTCACAAAGCACTACTTGCTATATCATGTTTTTTTATTATTATTTAAGGCCTTGCCAAAAGGTTAAAAGACTTGAGCTACGGTCCACAGCTTCAGGTTTGTTTCAAAGCCTGTCAAGGGACTCAGAAACTGCAGTGTCACATTCTCCAGATGTTGTTTGTTACAAATAAATCTACACCTTCTGCAGGGAGGTGGGACCGATTCGGATGGTCCGCCCCCGCCACTTAATGGATCCAAATGGTTTCCAGAGAGTGGTAGGGGATGCTTTATCCCATGTTGATGGCCTTTCAGCTGATTCCCTGGTGGCCCGCTGGAATGTGGAGTTAACCAGGGCTATTGACTGTTTGGCTCCGAAGCGCCCTCTCCGATTGCATGGAGCCCGGACAACCCCGTAGTTTTCCACAGATCTGAGGGCAATGAAACAATTGTTGAGACGGCTAGAGCGCCGGTGGCGGATAACTCATTCCGAATCTGACCGGACACAGGTTAGAGCTCAACGTCGAGCCTACCAAGTGGCGATAGCGACGGCGAAGAAGACTTTCTTCACCGCCTCTATTGCATCTGCAGAAAACAGCAGCAGGAGACTTTTTCAGGTGGTTCACAATTTAGCAGAACCACCTGCGACATCGGGGCCTAGTACGGGCCACATGATCTCCTGCAATGATTTTGCAAAGTTTTTTGCAGATAAAATCGCTCAGATTCGGGAAGAAGTAGACTCCACCGTGGGAGCAGGGCCAGGGCGGGAGAGTGCTAGAGTCCTGTCTAGTCAAGTTGTGTGGGATCAATTCCAATCTGTTACCTCCGAGGATGTGGACAGGCTGCTTGGACGAGTGAAGCCAACCACCTGTCTCCTGGATCCTTGCCCATCCTGGCTTATAAAAGCTAGCCGGGAAGGACTGGGCAATGGGCTTCGTGGGGTGGTGAATGCTTCCCTCCGTGAGGGAGCCTTACCAGACCCGCTGAAAGAGGCGGTTATTAAACCGCTTCTTAAAAAACCATCTTTAGATGCGGCCACGATGGCCAATTATCGCCCAGTCTCAAATCTTCCATTCTTGGGCAAGGTGATTGAGCGAGTGGTTGCTGAACAACTCCAGGCACGCCTGGAAGAAGCGGACCATTTGGATCCCTTCCAGTCAGGATTCAGGCCTCATCATGGGACTGAAACTGCCTTGGTCGCACTGGTTGATGATCTCCGGCGGGCTGGGGACAAAGGTGAGAGCTGTTTCCTAGTTCTGCTGGATCTCTCAGCGGCGTTTGATACCATCGACCATAACATCCTTCTGGACCGTTTTGAGGGGCTGGGAGCTGGGGGCACTGTCATACAGTGGTTCCGCTCCTTCCTCCTGGGCCGTGTTCAGAAAGTGGTGGTGGGGGATGAGTGTTCAGACCCCTGGGCTCTCACTTGTGGGGTGCCTCAGGGTTCTGTCCTCTCCCCCATGCTTTTCAACATTTACATGCAGCCACTGGGAGAGATCATCAGGAGGTTTGGGCTGGGTGCTCATCAGTATGCGGATGATACCCAGCTCTACCTCTCTTTTAAATCAGAACCAGTGAAGGCGGTGAAGGTCCTGTGTGAGTGTCTGGAGGCGGTTGGAGGATGGATGGCGGCTAACAGATTGAGGTTGAATCCTGACAAGACAGAAGTACTGTTTTTGGGGGACAGGAGGCGGGCAGGTGAGGAGGATTCCCTGGTCCTGAATGGGGTAACTGTGCCCCTGAAGGACCAGGTGCGCAGCCTGGGAGTCATTTTGGACTCACAGCTGTCCATGGAGGCACAGGTCAAATCTGTATCCAGGGCAGCTGTTTACCAGCTCCATCTGGTACGTAGGCTGAGACCCTATCTGCCTGCAGACTGTCTCGCCAGAGTGGTGCATGCTCTGGTTATCTCCCGCTTGGACTACTGCAATGCGCTCTACGTGGGGCTACTTTTGAAGGTGACCCGGAAACTACAACTAATCCAGAATGCAGCAGCTAGACTGGTGACTGGGAGCGGCCGCCGAGACCATATAACACCAGTCTTGAAAGACCTACATTGGCTCCCAGTACATTTCCGAGCACAATTCAAAGTGTTGGTGCTGACCTTTAAAGCCCTAAACGGCCTCGGTCCAGTATACCTGAAGGAGCGTCTCCTCCCTCATCGTTCTGCCCGGACACTGAGGTCCAGCTCCGAGGGCCTTCTGGCGGTTCTCTCACTGTGAAAGCCCAAGTTACAGGGAACCAGGCAGAGGGCCTTCTCGGTAGTGGCGCCCGCCCTGTGGAATGCCCTCCCATCAGATGTCAAAGCGATAAACAACTACCTGACATTCAGAAGACATCTGAAGGCAGCCCTGTTCAGGGAAGTTTTTAATATGTGACATTTTAGTGTATTTTTCATCTTTGTTGGAAGCCGCCCAGAGTGGCTGGGGAAACCCAGCCAGATGGGCGGGGTACAAATAATAAATTATTATTATTATTATTATTATTATTATTATTATTATTATTATAGCTGCAGCAGCAGGGTAAAACCAAAAGAGAGGCCAGGAAAACCTAAAATACTGAAATAGAAGCTTCTGGTGTCAAGTGAAACCATGGCTGCCTTTTGTAAAGCTTGATTGCTTGCTAATGGCACCTGATGTTAGGCTGCTGGGGGGTTTTGTGACAAAAAATAGCCAGCTCAAGAGGCTTAGTCAATGGCTTTTGAGAGCTGGAAGATGTTTGCTTTAATTAACAGTGATGGCTACCAGCTACCAGCAGCGGTGGTTGGGACTGGTAGGGCAGAAGGCCAGGAGACCAAACTCTTTTTAAAAAATACTCTTTTTAAAAAACAACAGGGTTTTTTTAAAAAGTATTTTTAAAACTCTTTTTAATTGTTTGTTTAATTGTATATTTTAACTATGGATGCTTTCATAGGTAAAGGTAAAGGTACCCCTGCCCGTACGGGCCAGTCTTGACAGACTCTGGGGTTGTGCGCCCATCTCACTTAAGAGGCCAGGGGCCAGCGCTGTCCGGAGACACTTCCGGGTCACGTGGCCAGCGTGACATCGCTGCTCTGGCGAGCCAGAGCCGCACACGGAAACGCTGTTTACCTTCCCGCTGGTAAGCGGTCCCTATTTATCTACTTGCACCCGGAGGTGCTTTCGAACTGCTAGGTTGGCAGGCGCTGGGACCGAGCAGCGGGAGCGCACCCCGCCGCAGGGATTCGAACCGCCGACCTTTCGATCGGCAAGTCCTAGGCGCTGAGGCTTTAACCCACAGCGCCACCTGCGATGCTTTCATGGTACTGTGCATTTTGATGATGGATTGATTCTACGGTTGTAAAGCGCTTAGAAGCCATTTTAGCACATACGCAGCATATAAATTAATAATAAATGGGTGAAATTCAATGTCATGCTAAAACAATTGTTCCTTCAGCGCAAGCATTTCTGCTTCCCACACTAAATGATTTTTCCTCTCCTCGCCCCCCACCATGCACTGTTTCTCGGGGTTCTCCTGACCCTCCAGAGCAGATCTGGGGGGGGGGGCAGGAGTTAAGCACCATTGCACTAACAGGACACATTGTGCTGGCTCCCTCTAGTCCAACTATTCAGTTGAATCTGGCCCCAATATTTATTACTACTACTACTACCTTCTTCTTTGGTGATCATTCGTAGCCAAGTAAGATTGTCTTCCATGTGTCTGCAGTGATCCACACATCCTTTCACAGTGGGGACGTACGTTTCCAGGCAGGAGTTGATCACGGTGAGGGCTTGCCAAACGTGCCTTCCTCTTAGCTCATTTCTCCCTTTCGTCCTGAGTTCGATCGTCTTCAATGTCCATGGCACCTTTGGTAAAGTCTGTTCTCCAATTGGAGCGCTCGCAGGCCAGTGTTTCCCAATTGTTGGTGTTTATACTACCGTATTTTTTGCCCTATAGGACGCACCGGCCCATAGGACACACCTAGTTTTTTTTGGGGGGGAAATAAAGGGGAAAAAATTATTTTCCCCCCCAGCCGCGGATATCTGCCCGAAGCGCAGGGTGCTGTGCTTCAGCACGCCCCGTGCTCCGGGCAGCAGGCTGCTGTCTGCAGCCTAGGGAGCCCTGCGGGAACTCCCGCAGGGCTCCCTAGGCTGCGAATATCTGCCCGAAGCGTGGGGCGCTCTGCTTCAGCGCGCCCCGTGCTCCGGGCAAGCAGGCTGCTGTCCGCAGCCTAGGGAGCCCTGCGGGAACTCCCGCAGGGCTCCCCAGGCTTGCTGATAGCTTCCTGAAGCGTGGAGAGTGAGAGGGATCGGTGTGCACTGACCCCTCTCGCTCTCCACGCTTCAGCGAAAGCCTGCATTCGCCCCATAGGACGCACACAGATTTCCCCTTCATTTTTGGAGGAGGAAAAGTGCGTCCTATAGGGCGAAAAATACGGTACTTTTTTTTGGATTTGCCAAGAGAGAGTTTTTAAACCTCTTTTGTTGACCACCAACATTATGCTTTCCATTTTAAAGTTTGGAATAGAGTAGTTGCTTTGGAAGACAATAATTGGGCATCCAAACAACATGACCAGTCCACCAAAGTTAGCTGGTGTCCAGGATGGAAACATCTGTATTATTAATGGTAGTTGTAGTCCGTTCCTGGACTGGATTGGACTACTGCTACCAATAATAATAATACAGATGTTTCCATCCTGGACATCAGCTAACTTTGGTTGCCTCCAGATTCTCAGTACTTTGTGTGAAGGATTCAAAAGACATACTGAAACTTTAGGTTTGCTCCCAAAAAGTGGATTAAAGTGAATTAAAGTGTTCTAAACACCAAGCAACAAATTATTATTACTACTACTATCATTTTGAAAGAACAAATTTGTGGTAAGGAAGCTGATGGGGGAAATGTACTGAAAAGTGTGTATGGGAAGGCCTGTAAACACTCCGCAAGCAAATCGGGATGAATGCCAATTGTCATATGACCTCCCCACAAACAGATCAGATCAAAGACTCAATAAAGACCAGACATTGTACAGGCCACTCCCCATTTACACGGGGATTATGTTCCAAGGCACCCACGCGTTTAAGTGAAATTGTGTATACAGTGGTACTTTGGTTTCGAATGTAATCCGTTCCGGAAGACCATTCGCGTTCCGAAGCGTTCGAAAACCAAAGCATTTACTTCCAGAAAACTCAATATGGAAGCCGCGTGCCATGTTTGACTTCCGAAAAGTGTTCGAAAACCGAAGAAGTTACTTCTGGGTTTTTGGTGTTTGAAAACTGAAACGTGCAACTTCCGAGACGTTCAAAAACCAAGGTACCACTGTATTTGGAACACCATTTTAAAAGCCTGCAAACAACCTGTTCTGCCCCTGCCCCATGCCTTTTTTGGTGACTTTTTGGGTTCAGAGTGAGGCGTGTGGTCGCACTCACACACATATCGGACAGGCCTAAAACGGACGCTGCCTCTATATTCTCCATGTAAGCTTTGTGCAAGCAAATCATCATGATGCATGCTCCATGAATAAGTCATTACAAGGAGCAGTTTATCACTTAGTTCATGATGGACCACCAGGAAGTCTTGATATCCTGGTTACTGCATTATTACTTTCCCTTTGTAAAATGTAACAA
Source organism: Podarcis cretensis (assembly GCF_951804945.1). NCBI lineage: Eukaryota > Metazoa > Chordata > Lepidosauria > Squamata > Lacertidae > Podarcis > Podarcis cretensis. The sequence continues at coordinate 29,271,322 of NC_137177.1, read as the reverse complement.
GGAACCCTAGCATATTTGCATCTAAAAGGAGCAATCTGAAGAACCCAAAGGGCTAGCAGCAGCTCAGAAAATTAGGCCTTGATAGGCTCACTCCTATGTTTTCTGGCACATCTACCACAACTTACCTGAGCTGAGGGGAGTGAGGAGAGGGGGGGGAGAACAATTTGCTTCCAGCTTCCTTAAGCCATGAATATTTCATACGACCCAGGTAAATCCCAGCAGTGGCCGCCTCCACATGTGTTCTGAGCACACATCGCATGAATGAAACCTGTATATTAATTATTAGGATGCAGCCCTCAGAAACAAATGGAATCAGAGGTTGCCATGGAAGCGCTGGCAGGGACAATATCGCCTCATTTGTAAAAATGCTTGAAATGTTCCAAGTACAAATTACCGCTCTTTATAATAAATGATATTATGCGCTAACAAAAAGTCCTCATCAGCTAGGGAGCAAAGGAAGGAGCTCAAAAGGGTAGGAACCAAGGAAGGTGGGGGCTTTTACAGTGAACCACGTAATAGTGAAGTTGACCTATAGGAAAAAAGAAACCCAGTGCTCTTCCACAGTTTCATAGAATCATAAAATTGTAGAGTTGAAAGCATAGCTGTCAACTTTCAGATTTGAAAATAAGGGATCAGCAGCCTCAGCTGTCCCGGGGACAGTCTACGGGATATCTATCAATCTGGGATAGCAGCGGGAAGCAGCGGGAAACGGCGCTGGAATAAGGGAATTTCCCGCAAAGAAAGGGAAGGTTAACAGCTATGGTTGAAAGGGATCCAGAGGGTCACCTAGTTTTTGCCAGGTATTTGCTGAAGGTCCTCCACCAGCACCTCATTTTTTGCTGGTTATCAGAGATACTGAGACCATTTTTCATCTATTTAAGGTCAGGCCGATCTCTAGGTGGACTAGGGTCTAGTCCAGTGGAGGATGGTCCCTTAGGACAAATGAGGCATTGCCCCGCCAACTTCAGTCCAGCCTCAGCTTGCCTGCCTTCTTTCTTATAACCGGTCCTCCTCCTCCTCCTCCTTAGTGTCAGTGTCCTGCTAGAACTCAATGGAAAGAAGGATGGGGACAAACCTAGAATTAGTTATCTTTCCCTGCTATCGGCTCTGACTTCTGCGGGAATGTTCAGGGAGGCAGGAGAGGATATATTGTTTAATTATATCCTTCCCAACTTATGTTAACAAGTTCTACAATTTAGCAGAGTAACATTCCCATTTTTAAATTTGCACAGCGGATACCGTCTTTGCCAGGCTTGAATAAGCCTCTAAAATAACTTTCCTGGTAATCCCCTTTATTCCCTCTTAAAAGAATAAACACGGCCCAGTCTTGTATAAAAGTATATAAAATAGTTTACTCACATTCTGTTCACAGAAGGATCCTAGAGGGCAGACTTAGGTTACAGAATATATACACATGGAATCTATCCCATAAGGAGATAGTTCCTTTGTCTTCTCTTGGCTGGAAGCCAAGAGAGCATCTCAGGCTAAGGAGATGTTGCTTCTTCGAGGAATGGAGTCAGACAGAGAGAGATGGCTGCCTCCACTGTGCTATTTTATTACCTGCACAGGTGAGGTCACACCCACCTCTGGTCACATGTAGAGGAAGTTTGTCCCAGCCCAGGAGGAAAAAGGAAGTTCCGACTGGCTGGTCCAGACATCCCCATTTTTAATGTCCACTCTAGGAATGTTTCACACCCCACAACTCCTCCTCCTCCTCGCCTTCCATGCTGCCAGCCGCAATGGGCGCAAGCCACCATCTGTCCAACCTGAAAGGGGAACAAAGATTGGTTCAGACTGTGGGCCAGCGTAAAGAGTGAAGAGCCTTCCTACACCTGAATCCAGAGCAGTAAAGTAAGCACTTTCTTCCCTTCATTATCATTCTCTCCCCATCTTACTCTAAGTGCTAAACTATCAGCCCAAAGAACAGCATTTGCAGTTATTAACAGCAAGCCGTCAATCTCTTTTGCCACTGCAGCTGGCGCTAACCTCAATCCGTCTCTTTTGCACTCCCGTTGTCTTGCATCCTCACCTCCTGAGCGATCAGCATGGGGTGCTAATTTAAAGAGACACGAGGCAGATTGACATTGACTAACACCAAAACAAAAAACAGGAGGAGGGAACAACTCTACGGACAGTCATTTTTTCTTCCTCATTTTAAGATATTTTATAAATGTACGAATCAGTTTTTCTATACATTAAACAAGCAAAAACAGGTGCAGCACCAAAAGCACTTTTTAAAAAAACCTATAACAATAGTTAACTGTTTAGGGAACATTCATTCTGATTGGTTTGTGGGGAGGTTATGTGATGTTGCATAACCCTGAAGAGCCACTGTCAGGAGGTAAATGCTAAGCCAAAGGTCTGATTTTGTACAACAGGGATGGGGAACCTAAATCTCTCCAGACAGGGTTCACCCATAATAATAACAATAATTTTTTATCTATACCCCGCCCTCCCTGGCCAGAGCCGGAATCAGGGCAGCTAACACCAGTAAAATTACAATAAAAACATAATAGGGGAGGGGGGAAATAAACAACTTAAAATACAGGTTAAAAATACAATTTAAAATGCAGCCTCATTTTAATAATAGTTCATAGATCAAAACCATAAGGGGAGGGAAACCTAACGGGTGAGGCTGAGTCCAGACCAAAGGCCAGGTGGCCTGCGGAAAGATGTTAAGTCCCGCAGGGCCCTATTCTCTTGTGACAAAGCGTTCCACCAAGTCGGGGCCAGTACTGAAAAGGCCCTAGCCCTCGTTGAGACCAATCTAACCACCTTGTGACTTGGGACCTCCAAAATGTTGTCATTTGTGGACCTTAAGGTTCTCCGTGGGGCATACCAGGAGAGGCGGTCCCGTAGGTATGTGGGTCCTAGGCTGCAGAGGGCTTCAAAGGTCAAAACCAGCACCTTAAACCTGACTCTGTACTCCACCGGGAGTCAGTGCAGTTGGTAAAGCATTTGATGAATGTGATCCCATGGCAAGGACCCCGTAAGGAGCCTCGCCGCAGCATTCTGCACCCACTGGAGGTTCTGGGTCCTCTTCAAGGGCAGCCCCGCGTAGAGCGAGTTACAATAATCAAACCTGCAGGTGACCGTTGCATGGATCACTGTGGCCAGATCAGGGCGAGAAAGGTACTGAAGCAGCCACCTTGGGTGGTGGAATCCTGTGGGGTGGACACCCTGCCCGCCCCTACTGCTGCTAGAGTTGCACAGCTGCAGCAACTTCTGGGAAGATTTGCAGCAATTGCATGCCACTGGTAAGCGATGCTTCAGGCAGGGGGCACCTTCCTGTTTCGCCTCATGCAGCCACATTTACAGGAAGCACCATGTATTTTTCACTGAATCCTTGGGCACACACAGCAGGAACCCCTGTAAAAATAATAGCATGCTGGTAACAATAGCTGCAAACTGCTGCAAAGAAAATGCATATATCACACTCTTGTGTGATATATTGCAGTAGTTTCCAACCTCTTTGGCAACCCATCGATTTCTTGTCACATGAATGTTGGACCTTAGGGTCTTCGGCAATTGTCAGTTTCATGCATTCTAACTGAAAGAATGCCTATTTTATAACCATTACTTGAGGCATCTAAGCAAAATTTACATAACTCCCCTATTAATGTGAAATTTGTTGCAATATTTATAGTACTTACGAAGCTATTCACAGTTTCAAAAGAACACCAACCATCTGACGGCAGCATATTCCTGTATATCGGAGGGGAGCTGTAAAAGTCACTCAGAACAACTCCCTATATGAATACCTTGTGATGAACTATCACCGCACCTGCCACCAGCCAGCAGAAAGCAGCTCCCAAGGGTTCAACTGTTAGACTTGAGCCTTTCTGATGTTTGGTGGCAATTTGTAACAGATTTGATTGCAAGCTGTAAGTGGTATTCCTCAAGCTTGTTAAGGATTGAAAGCAATTATCTGGTGTTTGCTTATAAGCCCGTGACCCACTTGTACAGGCCTTGTGACCCATTGTGGGTCATGAACCCACAGGCTGGAAAATGCTGATATACTGGGGGCAGCTAAGTTGCAAGGCTGTGAAGCAGCAAAAGGAATGGGGCTAGTCCTAAATCATTTCATGCCTCCAGTGACCCAGGATCTCAGCTGTGTAAGACCTGGAAAGGAAGGAGGTTACGTAACACAAGTGCAGAACATATGCTCTGCATGGAGAAAGGTCCCTGATTCAATCCCCAGTATCTTCCTGATGCACCTGGGGAAGGTCCCTGTCTGAAGTCCTGGAGAGCAGCTGCCTGACAGTGTAAACAACACTGAGTTTGGTGGACCAAGCATCATGGCTTGGTGTCACGGAGTTGTAGCTTGTCAGCATCTTGAGGACACCAGGTTGGGGAATTCTTGTCTGCACGGACTGGCAGGGGCTCTCCAAGGTTTCAGTAACTTGACCAGCACTACCTGGAGATGCCAGGAATAGAACAGAGGACCTTTTGAATGGAATTTACCACTGAATTACAAGCACCTGCACCTTGTCAGTCAGTCGCATGCCTATATAAATGCATCCGCATGAGCAACAAGGCCTTATTTGGAGTACAGCCAGCCGTTCCATATGCTACAGCAGGTGAGATTTATTTTAACTGTTGATAACATATTGAGGAATATATATATATATATATATATATATATATATATATATATTCTAGTGTATCTTTAACAAACATCTACTCAACTTTTAAATTAAAGTAAAAAGGTAAGGATAAAGGACTCCTGGACGGTTAAGTCCAGTCAAAGGTATGGTGAGGTATGGTGTTCATCTTGCTTTCAGGCCGAGGGAGCCGGTGTTTATCCACAGACAGCTTTCCAGGTCATGTGGCCAGCATGACTAAACCGCTTCTGGCGCAACGGGACACTGTGACGAGTGCTAGACTAGGGCTGGGGAGTCCGGGATTCAAATGTGTACAAAGCTTGGTGGGTGATCTTGGGCCAGTCACTATCCCTCAGCCTAACCTACTTTGCAGGGTTGTTGTGAGGATAAAACGGAGGTGGGCAGGGGAGAGAGTTATGAATGCTGCTTGGAGAAAGGATATAAAAATAGTAAATAAATAAAAAATAGAAGGTATGAAAGAAAAAGAAAGAAAATGAGCACAGATGGCCACAAATTGACAAAGCACACTCCTCTCTGCCAGGCAGCCCAGGGGGCAGCTGACATGAAAGCAGTTGTTCCACAGATACATAGTTTGTCTGATAAATCGACTCGTAGCATCTAACAACAAGATGGGAACCATTTAACCGAACAGCAGGCAATACAGATTTCCTGGTACATTTTTGATGGATCTTTTTTTCTTTAAAAAATAATGAGGTTTGTAATAATAAAAAAAATCTAAACAGCTCTTAGTATAATAAAGCTCTCTGGTTCACACTAGGTCCCTTTAAAAAAAGATTTCTTTTCCCCCACTATCAGCATGTTATTTCCTGACCTTCCGGCCAGTGACTGAAATGTAATGTTGCCTCTTCCATTTCCAACTGAAAGAGGAAGTGGGAAAGCATGTCACTCTTCTAACTTCTTCAGCACTATGTGCTGTTGAAGGGAGAAAAAGGTAGCCAATTTCCAGCTCATGACAGTGAGTGGGAGGTCTCAGAGACTTCCTGGGCTCCGGAGAAAGACCTTCACCATGGCTTCGCGTCATGTGTGAACCAGGCTCTCAACATTGCATAGATACCATACCCTCCAACATTTCTCCGTTGAAAATAGGTGAAATAATAATAATAATAATAATAATAATAATAATAATAATAATAAATACCCTGCCCATCTGACTAAGTTGTCCCAGCCATTCTTGGCATCTTCCAACATATAAAAGGTAAAGGTAAAGGGACCCCTGACCATTAGGTCCAGTCGTGGCTGACTCTGGGGTTGCGGCGCTCATCTCGCTCTATTGGCGGAGGGAGCTGGCATACATGTGGCCAGCATGACTAAGCCGCTTCTGGCAAACCAGAGCAGCACATGGAAACACCATTTACCTTCCTGCTGGAGCAGTACCTATTTATCTACTTGCACTTTGACGTTCTTTCGAACTGCTAGGTTGGCAGGAGCAGGGACTGAGCAATGGGAGCTCACCCCATCGCGGGGATTCGAACCACCGACCTTCTGACCGGCAAGTCCTAGGCTCTGTGGTTTAACCCACAGCACCACCATATATAAAGACATAATAAAACATTACAAAACTTTCCTATATGTCTTCTAAAGGTTGTATAGTTACTTATCTCCTTGGCTTGGTCAGTTGCATAACTCCAACATTTCTCTGATGGAAATAGGGGCATCATCCTAAGGAAAAGGGGGCAATTCCAGGATCAAATCAGAAACCAGGATGGCTTCTGTAAACCTGGGACTGTCTCTGGGACTGGCACTTGGCAGGTCTGAGATACAAGTTTGAACTGGAAGGACTAGGATTCAAATCCCTGCCAGGCTATGAAGCTAAATTGCCAAACTTAAACCACTGGTTATCTCTCAGCCAAACCAACCATGCAGGGTTGTTGTGAAGCTCTGATGCTATACTCATGTGAAACAAATAAGGATTTAAATATTGTTAAGATATATAAGCATCTGTCTCCAGTTACGAGAAGTGGATGAAATTGTCAGATTTGGTTTTTCTCTCTTGTTTTTCCGGCCTTCAGTTCAGTTCTCCATGATTTTTCCCATTTTTACTTTTTAAAGCCCTCATGAAAATTCACCAGCAGTTTAACACAACTTTCTGCATCCTTGTATGCAGTTTTAAACGATATACACATGTTTGCAAGCAATTTCTCCTAACATAATGCATTTATTGTCTGAAATAGATGCATTGTATTCCTCACTTCCCTCTCTCCAGTATGTGCATTTTCACACACTTTCTTTGGACAACTGCATTGCAAAGACAAAAAAATAAATAAATGCAGAGGCATGCAAATCTCCAAGGATAGCTGTGTTTCATTTCACATATTGTTTCAGATGGTGCAAATTTGTTAGGTCCGCATTAAAATCTGAAACTAAACCTGTGGCTGTGGCCTAATGGGTACTGAATTCCCACAGCATCCAGAAACCCACAGGTTCTCTCCCTATGTCCTGCTCTTCTCCCTCTCCTGCTTATTTCAGTGGGGCTCATGCAGGACTCCTTCCCTGTGGATTGTGGCCCATGTTAATTAGCATGCAGCAATGGATGCCGTTTGGACCGTCTGCCTCTGGTGCCAGAACACCACAGTCCAGCCCCGCGCATCCTGTTGGGATTTCTAACATTTCCTGATACTTGTTTTGTTGCTCAACTAAAAAGCCACAAGTGCTCTCAGCTCAACTGGGGGTGCCCATCACAGCTTGTTTGCAGATAAGAAAGGTTTGCGGATGTTTCCAGGCACTGGAGGCGGTTCTGAGGCTCTGTGCTTGGAAGATGAGAGGAAGAAGTTAGCTGTGTGTTGTCAAACATTTGGTCGTTGGAACTGACTCCCTTGGTCGAGATCTCTTTGTAGCAGCAGCCCTCCCCCTTGGTTTATCCTCCTTGATGTCCTGGCACTTAAGATGTCTATGGGGATGCAACTATGTCGATATGCCTTGCATTCTCAGCGGGCCTCCCTCTTCTGAAGGCCTTAAGATCATTCCCCACACAACATCGGTTTTTTATAAACTCAAGGAGGATGAAGAGCAGGCATGCGGGACTGGATGATGTGCTCCCCCTCCCTGCAAACGATGGTCTGCATCCATCATTTATCCACTCGCAGGACTGCCCGTCATTCAGCCACTAGCCAAAGATTTATCAAGTTCAGGCCCATAGCCAGAAACATAATGTGGTGGTCACGCTGGGACATGCAAGGAGCTAAGGCAGAAGGGCCAGAACTGAAATACAGTGTGGTCTAATTTGTGTAAATATCCTTTTAAAAATATGCCCTTTTAAAATGTGGTTGGGGTTTTTTTTATTGGATTGTAGATTTTATTTTCATTATGTATTTTGTGGTTTTATATTCTGATTTTATTCTGTGAACCGCCCTTGGACCTCTGGGTATAAGGCAGAACATAAATTCAAATAATAATAATAATAATAATAATAATAATAATACAGCAATTCAAGAGGACTCACAATAAATAAAACAAGCATGGATAAAACACAGATACCTAAAAACATATAAAAAGTAAAAGAGTAGTTTAAAAGTAATTAAAATATAACAAAATGAAAATGATGGAAAAGCAAATCCGTTGAGATGCAGATATTAAAAACAGCAAGTACTATTAAAAGCTCTTTCCTTAAGAGCAATTATTGTTGTTTTGTTTATTTAGTGATGGTCAGCTCCTGAATTTATACGCGGCTCACAGTGCAGTTATCAATCAGATTGAGAACTACAAATTCTCTCTCTCTCTCTCTCTCTCTCTCTCTCTCTCTCTCTCTCTCTCTCAATCTCTCAATAAAACCTGCATAGAGAAATGCCTGTTTTATGGGGAAATGCATATAAAATGTATTTTAGAGGAAAGCATACAAAAATGTGCATTTAAGGGGTAAAATGTATGCAAAATGCCTATTTTAGGAGAAAACGCATTCAAAAATGCATATATTAGGGAAAATGCAATTTAAATGCAGATGTTCGATGCGGTTTTAAAAATATCCATGGAAAATAGGTTGAAGCAGACTCCAGGGATGAATGTGTGTGCAAGTGCCACAGAAGGAAAATAGGCTGATCTGTTCGTGCCTCAATTTCACATGCTGGCAAGATGCTTTTTAAATTGCCAGTAACAGATTGCAGGAGAATTATGCTTTTCCTAGCATGTCTTTAACCTAAAGAACAAACACCTATTTGACTTTTAAAATAGTGAAAGACCAGCAGTTTCTGACTACATGAATATAGCACGAAGCAGATGGAGTAATCTGTTGAGGTGGAGGAGTGGCAGGGAGGACAACCTTGAGCTGGGAAACAAGCCCTGGTGAGAGACTAGGAATATTACAGACTTGACTCTAGTCATAGCCACATCGTACCGCTTTGACAGTCACGGTTCCTACCCCCACCTCCCAAAGAATCCTGGGAACTGTAGTTTTCCACACACACAGCTGCAATTCCTAAAATCCTTAACAAACTACAGTTTCCAGGATTCTTTGAGGGAAGCTGTGTGCTTTAAATACGTGGCATGGGTGTGACCCCCTGTTTCCCTCTGTGAAACTCTGGAACATAAGTCTACAGTTATATACCTACTTACCAGAGAGTGAGTCCCATGGGACTCTGTAGGACTTACTTTTGAGTAGACATGTGCAGGAATGTAGTGCAAGCCAGCAGGCAAAGTTTTAATGGCATGGAGCTGCTCAACATGATGGTGATGATGGTGATAATATTTACTACATATGCTGCCCATCTGACTGGGTTGCCCCAGCTGCTCTGGGTGGCTCCCAGCAAAATATTTTAAACACAATAAAACCTCAGACATAAAAAGCTTCCCTCTACAGGGCTGCCTTCAAATGTCTTCTAAAAATCATGTAGTTGCCTATGTGTTTGAAATCTGGTGAGAGGGCATTTCACAGGGTGGGCACCACTACTGAGAAGGCCATAAATCAGCTACTAGCTGCCCTACTTTACAGATGACCACCCTCCATTTTGAAAAGCTGTGAGAGGACAGCCCTCCATTTGAAGGGCTGGCCAGTCCTCAAGAGGTCTGGAGGGTGGCAACACGAGAACGGGCCTTCTCTGCAGTGGCTCCCCGTCCTTGGAATCTCTTCCCAGGGAAGTTCGCCTGGTAATAATAATAATTTGGTGCCTTCATTTAATAATTTGGTGCCTTTAGGTGCCAGGCAAAAACGTTCCTTTTTAACCAGGCCTTTGGTTGACCTGATCAACATCCCATACCCTTTTAAAACGTGGCTCTCTTTTTTTGGAGGGGTATTATTGGGTTGTTGCTTTTATTTTTATTTTATATACTGTGATCTTTTTATGTGAACTGCCCTGAGACCTCCGGGTATAGAGCGGTATATAAATTCAATCAATCAATCAATCAATCAATCAATCAATCATTCAATAAGATAAAGAACCATAAGAAAGGAGAGCAAGCTCAGACATTTCTTGAGCCCCTGTTTTCATCTCCCCCATCCTGCTAGGACCCTTCCTCAGATTGTCCAGCTCCAGCTCCTTTATCTCCTCCCAATTCTCCTCAGGATCTGCCCATCCACTTCATGACATCCCCCATGTTGGTGCCATGTTCCTAAGAAAATTAGCTTCCTGTGGTGGCTGAGTGGTAGAACGCATGCACAACCCGCAAATGGTCCCAGCTCCAATCCCCAGCATCTCCAAGTAGAGCTAAGAAGGACCTCTGCCTCAAACCCTGGAGACTGGCTGCCTGTCAGTGTGGGCAACAGTGACCTCGAAGGACCTCAGTAGCTAGGGTTTTGAACAAGCTCTACGGTACATGGCCTTGAAGACGAAGCTCTGGCTATGGCTCAAGCTTTGTTTTAAACCAGTGGGTATTGCCCCCTTGATATTGAGGGATGATTTTCAATCATCGTGGGAAAGGGAGGTCATTAACGAGGTTCAATCCTGTGGATTGTCTCACCTTTACTTTGAGTCTATGACGTACAATCAAGCCAGAGATGTGATCTCCCGGAGACTGAGTGATATTGCCAGACAAGAGGACATAGCCCAGGTAAAACCTGGGATGTTCCTAGGGGACCAGATTTATCAGACCATACCAGCCCCCTACCTTGCAGAAATCCACTATGTGGAATACCACAGACTTCTTACAGCGGCTAGATTAAATGTCCTTGACTCTGCAATATTGTGGGGAAGGTACAGGGGAGTACCATACGCCCAGAGAACCTGTCATTGTGCTATCGGTGTGGTTGAGTCCACCGAACACATTCTCTTGACTTGCCCTTCTTATGCAGAGCTTAGACAAAACTTCATAGACCCACTCCTATGTCAACTTAGTTTCCTAACCGGAGAAAACCAGGTTTTATACTTGCTGAAGAATGTCACTAGAGCTATACCTTTCTTGGTAGCCAAATTCCTTTTTTTAGCCTTTAAGCGTCGCAAGACCATAATTGATTGTATTGACATGGGGCTATCTGTTTAGCCCTTTTAGTGTTGGCTAGGCTCTAAAATCTTCTTGGATGTTTTAACTGTGTATTGACAAATGTATTTGTATTCTTTTCTCTGACTGACGGTCGAATAAAAAGATTGATTGATTGATTGAACAGTTGTTGAGCTTTTTTTTTGGGGGGGGAGTTTTTTTTTAGTTTTGCCTTAAGAAAAATCGCCAACAATGACACTGCCAATGTGGGTTGCCATACGTCTGAATTTTCCTGGACATGTTAGTGACTTCTGACCAGACACTGCTTCATTCTGCAGTATTCCAGATATGTCTGGGAAATTCCAGACATATGGCCACCCTATCAATAGCGTCGCTTTGTGTAAGACAGCTTCCTATGTCTCAGGGTCACAACGCTGGCAGTGAATAGAAGGCACTTTGCTTGGGGTCCACTCAGACCTGAAGCTGGTCCTTCTTGCTTAGCTGGGGAAATTGGTAACCGAGAATGGCTTGCAGCGGGAGTGAGGCAGCCGAGGTGCTCCTCTTAACGAAGGTTAGATGCAGAGTACCAATTAGGTAATTGATGCCTGTGAATTGTTCACTGCAAAGAGCTCCAAGACAGGGGTTAATGCACTGGGTGAGCACGAGCACTTTATCCGATCCTGCTTCACACCTCGCAGGGCACTTAGAAACCACCCGTTGTCTCAGACCCCTAAATCTGTCTTCCGGAGCCTGATCAGCACTTCTGATGGAGGGCAGGGAAAGAGGAAGGCTAAAGATTCAGGCTGTGAATACTCCATACATTTAAAGCACGTTGAAAGAACTGCAGTTTGCTAAGGGTGGTGGCCCCAGTCCAGACACAAGGATGTAGTCTGCCATGCCAACTTCAGCCAGCCAGTGAGCAGGGCACAGTTCAGGGGAAAAAGAGTCCCCCATCGAGTCCTGGGGAGTCTTGGAGCAGCAGGGTCCCATGTATGGAACTTGGTTCTGATCCAGGAGCTAGCAAGCTGTTAAAGTGTTATAAAAGTACTTGAAATTTACAGTGTAGATGTGACCCTAGCTTCGGGATCCAGCAACAATAAAAAATCAGGTATTGAAAGCTTCTTGATAAAGGGCTCCTTCAGATGTCTATGGAAGGTCGTATAATTGTTTATCTCCTGGACATCTGATGGGAAGGCGTTTCACAGGACGGACGCTACTTCTGAGAAGGCCCTCCACCTGGTTCCCTGTAACCTCATTTCTCACAGTGAGGGAACCGCCAGAAGGCCCTCAGAGCTGGACCTCAGTGTCCGGGCAGAAAGATGGGGGTAGAGAGGCTCCTTCAGGTATACAGAGCTAAAGCCATTTAGGGCTTTAAAGGTCAGCACCAACACTCTGTCTGGGGAACCTCAGGACCAGGGGTCAAATGTGGTCTAGGCATCTCTGTATGGCCCTCAAAATTCTCCCCAGGCTGCCCCCTCTCACTGGCTATGCATCACACCCTGAGATTATTATTTTTTTGCCTTAACTCTAATCATTCCTCTTGCAGGCAAGTGGCTTCATGATGCTCTGCTTCCCTGCCTGGACTGCTCCATGGGGGCAAGACCTACTGGAGGTGAGTTGCTGTGCTCATTAGGCCTGATACTCCTGTGCAGAACATGATCTTGCTAATAAAGACTCCACTCAAACTTGCATGGTATGACGTACTGCTGGCCCGCTCCTGACAGATTTGTTAGCAGGAAGGTTAAAGGTAAAGGTACCTCTGACTGTTGTGTGGGACGCGGGTGGCGCTGTGGGTTAAACCACAAAGCCTAGGACTTGCTGATCAGAAGGTCAGTGGTTCGAATCCCCGTGATGGGGTGAGCTCCCGTTGCTTGTCCCTGCTCCTGCCAATATAGCAGTTCGAAAGCACGTCAAAGTGCAAGTAGATATATAGGTACCGCTCCAGCGGGAAGGTAAACGGCATTTCTGTGCACTGCTCTGGTTCGCCAGAAGCGGCTTAGTCATGCTGGCCACATGACCTGGAAGCTGTACGCTGGCTCCCTTGGCCAATAAAGCAAGATGAGCACTGCAACCCCAGAGTCGGTCACGAATGGACCTAATGGTCAGGGGTCCCTTTACCTTTACCTTTACCCCGGACTGCTAGGTCCAGTCATGGACGACTCTGGGGTTGTGCGCTCATCTTGCTCTATAGACCAAGGGATCCGGCGTTTGTCTGCAGACAGCTTCCAGGTCATGTGGCCAGCATGGCTAAGCCGCTTCTGGCGAACCAGAGCAGCAAACGGAAATGCCGTTTAGCTTCTCACCGGAGTAGTACCTATTTATCTACTTGCACTTTGACGTGCTTTCGAACTGCTAGGTGCGCAGGAGCTGGGACCAAACAACGGGAACTCATCCCATCATGGGGATTCGAACCACCAACCTTCTGATCAGCAAGTCCCAGGCTCTGTGGTTTAGACCATAGCATCAACCGCGTCCCTTAGCAGGAAGACTATACATCAATAAACATTCATCCTGGTTTGCCTGTGGGATGTTGACACATCTTCCTGTTTATTTTTCTACACTTTTCAATGCATTTCCCTGTCACTTTCCTAATCGCAACAAAATCTGTTTCTTCTTTAAAGTGGATTTGTTGCATTCGGGCAACAGGTTGCTTTAATCCACTTTTATAGTGCAGACCCACTTTTATTGTGCAGTCTTGGGGCAACTCACATTCTTGTTCCCTTCCTTCTCTTGACAAAACACCATCGTAAAAGGAATCCACCTCCCAGCGTGTCTCCAGCAGCAGGGTTGATTGGGCTTCTTTCATTAAGACATATCCCAATTTACATCTGATTAATTAAAACCTCCCACTTCTGGGAGCTTGCCCTTTGCAGGAGCCTTTTTCTTTATTAACCTTCTTTTGTTCCATTAATTGCAGGTGCAGACAAGGGAAGTGGAGGGGAGAGGAGGGGGAGAGGGCGAAACGGGAAATAGAACTACCAGCAGCAGTAATAAAGGCTTCCCCCCCCCCTTTTAATAAATACACCACCAGCTCCCACAGACCATGCGAGAGAAATAATCTGCTTTCAACAGATTAAGGAGCTCTCAGACAACACAGGGAGGATGAGTTGATGGGCAGGTGGTTGTTCTTAGAAAAGACTCCTTCAGAGGTTTGGATTTAGTGTGAAGTGGAGAAGTTGTGTGTGTGTGTGTGATGGATTTACTAAGCGCCATGTATGAACAGCACACAACCGGAGCCAGCCAATCCCAAATTAAAGCCACAAATCAAAAACACATTTGCTGCTAGAGATGGCCGTGTGTTTTAGCCAGATTGGATTATTGTAATTATTACTCACTTCTGCAGTGTCATAAATATGGATGACCCTCAAAACATCCGTGACAGGCCCCAAACAGTTGGTGTTCTCAAACAATCCCTTCCCAATTGCTGGAGAAAGGACAGATAAAGGCCGTGGGGCCAGGTTTGTCAGGTAGTCAGCCAATTTACACTCCCACTTTTAAAAACCTGTTGCCTCACTAGTCCCTTTCTGGAACCCCACACTTAAATTCTTCCCTAGTCTCCTAGCTGGCCCTAGTAGGACCAACCTGGCCAGTTAGCCCTGGTGATCATTTGATGACTGGGGGTTCCCCCCTCCCCAAAATGACCCCTGGATTTTTGAATTTTATTGATATTGATGCTGCATTTATCTTGTGTTTTATGCTGTTTTTAAGTCGCATTTTAATCAATGTTTTATATTTGCTGTTAGCCGCCCTGAGCCCGGTTTTTAAACTGGGAAGGGCGGGGTATAAATAAAAATATATAATTATAATTATAATTATTTAGGTGCTCATGTGAGCAGGAGCTCTGGTGTATATATGGAGCCCCTACATGTGCCAAGCCATGTTCACGGGCTTATCAGAAGGAGCAGCCTCACCAAGGCATTCAGAATTCTCAGCCTTACAGTTGTCTTCCTCTTGAGCAGTGATGGGTGATTCTGTCCATTTCAGTTTCTCTCAGCTTCTGTTTCTGTCTGTGGCTACTAACCATGATGGCAATGCTCTACCTGCACTGTTGGAGGCAGTGTGCTTCTGATTACCAGTTGCTGGAAACTGCAGAGTGCTGGTGAGCTCAGGTCCTCCTTGTGGCCTTCCCAGAGGCATTTGGTTGGTTGCCATGAGAACAGGATACTAGACAGGATGAGCCACTGGCCTGGTCCAGCATGTTCTTACAATCTTCTCCACCGATTTGTGATATTATTTTTTTAAGACCTCATGAAAATTCATCATTGTTTTAGTGTGCTTCTCCTAATCTACAGCACTTTTTTCTGTAATTTTATCTAACAGACACATCACTTCCAGGTGACTTGGAACGAGTCTGGAAACCAAGCCATATGAGGAACGGTTGAGGGAGTTGGGTCTGTTTAGCCTGGAGAGAAGCCTGAGAGGTGATATTATCACCACTGACACATGGAAGATGGAACTGCTCCAGAGGGTAGGCCCCAAACCAGCCAGGATTCAAATTGCAAGAAAGGAGATACCGACAAACTATTAGGAAGAACTTTCTGTTGGTAAGAGCTGTTTGACAGTGGACGAGACTACCTTGGCAGGTGGTGGCCTCACCTTCACTGGAGGTTTTTGAACAGAGTTTGGATGGCTTTCTGTTACAGACTGAAGGGGGGGTGGACCTTTGCGGACACCTTCTAGCCCTACAATTCTATGATACTACGACCTGTTTATTGAGTGTTCATTCTGACTTGTTTGTTGGGAGGTTATACAACATCACATCAATCAGTTGTTATCTCACACTTCCCAGTGCATTTCATAGAATTGCAGAATTGGAAGGGGCTCTGAGGGTCATTTACCCATTATTTTTCTTTCTGCAAAAAAAAAAAAAGGATGGTTCTTAATAGTGTGGAGGAGGGGAGCGGGTCTGTTGTGCAAGGGTGCCAAATCCACTTGTACCGAGTAACCTGAATTTGCCAGCTTGCAGCTGAATCCCACCCACAAAATAACAATTGGGAAGTGCCCCTGGAAACATGCTAACCTACATCAGCTTCCTTAGATTAAAGCTGATCCATTTGTTTTTCTCCCCAGGCCTGGTGATAGATCTGAAGAGACTTACTGAAAGATCTTTCAGGACGAAACAAGAAATTACAAAAAGATAATGTGTAGCATTACCCCATGCTCCTTTTAAAAGATTTTTTTTAAAATCTTTTAAAAAGAGGGGTGCGTAGGAGCAGAAAAGCAGCAGGATGCTCAACCCTTACACCACCCACTCATATTTGGTTCCAAATCCCTCCATCCCTTTCTCAGTATATGTTTTGCCCTCACCAACATTGAGCTATCGAATTCTGTACAAAACATCTATCCAGCCGGCTGCCCTTGAGTTGAGGAGCTAACGTCTCTTTCTATCCTAAATGTTTGTTCACAGCAGTTATCTTTGACTTGACAAAGCTATCAATATCATCTCACTGTCAAGGGTCTGTTACATCTCCTTGGAGGGTCGAAAGCGGATAGATTTCCAAAGAGTTAGACTGATTTGGCCTGAGCAATACCAGGCTGGTGGAAAACATGAGGACCTCGCTAAGCATAGTGCATGGCAGGCGGATAATGAGAGGCCTATAGCCATAGACACAGCACACTATGTGATTCCTTCATGCAGTTTTACATCTCCTCAGACTCCTTCTGGCTTTCTCCACCAAAACAAGGCTAATGAAATGAGAGGAAGGCTTAGGGGAGCCAGAAGTTTTACAAAAGTACAAAAAGGCTTTTGAAAGTGTATTTTTAATGAATCTATGCCTATATCTGTGTCGACCTATGTGGCAGGTAAGGGCTTCCAAGGAACAGCTGGGAACTTTAAGTGACCTTCCGATTGTTTCATTGCATAAGGGATTCAGACAATTGTGCAGGGCTGTTTAAAAGCCTTTTTGTAAACAGCACTGTGCTGCTCTTTGAACCTCCTGACAGATTCTACCACCAATTTATCTTGAATACTACTTGAATGTTCCACCTTCCAAATATATTTATGATACTTGAGGGGGGGAAATCCAAATGATTGTATCATATCCCCACTACTTAACATACAGCTGAACCCAGTGGCGTAGCGTGAGGGGTGCAGGGGGGGCCGGCCGCACCGGGCGCAACATCTGGGGGTTAGGGAAATCCACGGGTTAGGGGGCGCAAATCCACGGGTTAGGGGGCGCAAATCCATGGGTTAGGGGGCGCAAATTACTTGCCTTGCCCCGGGTGCTGATAACCCACGCTACGCCACTGGCTGAACCCAACCCCATTGAAATGAAAGTAAGCCGTACTTTGGAACCCATTTCAGATCCTGCACATTCTTCAACAGATCCCTCCACATCAATGAGAGCTGGGAACTTGCTTGTTTTTTTAATGGTCAATAATCTAATCTCTATGCCACACTGATGCTGACCAAAATATCATGCCAATAGAATCACAGCCACATTCAGGACTCAGCAGCAGCAAGCAAAGCAGATCTCCTGAGCTAATGTGGGTTTGGCCACACTGGGAGGAGGGAACCTGGTACAGAGAGCAAACAACAATCTGGGCTTCTGAGTAAAGGAGATTATGAGGATTAAAAGAAGATGAAAAGGGATGTTTACAATTATTATTAGCTTCAAAGTCTTCCCAGCTAGAACAGCCGGCTGACGTCCATCTGTTGTTTTACATCCATGCGGCCTCAAAGGTTGAGAGCAGGCCAGCTGCACATGAAATTTAATGTTCTGTTACAACCTGGACTTTAAAATAAAAACAACACAATTTTCTCAACATAGGGCTGTATCAGCAGCATTAGTGTGTGTGTCAGGCCAGGCAGGCAAGTGTGTGAATGTGAGGTGCTGGTGGAGAAGGTTTGTCGTTGTTAATGTTAACACTTTTCTTAAGAACAAATCGAGCAGTCAGTGCAACGGCTGCAAAAATAAAAACATACGTATAGCCATCGGTGTTGCAGAGTGTACGCATCAAGCTTAGTCATTCCTGAACAGCTTGTTGGGTGTGCGCGATTCACCTTCTGGCATATAAATTACAAGCTCATGTCATACAAATCGCATGTGCAATTTAAACCCAAGTGTGAGAAGAAGGTCTCGGATCCAATGGAGCCCAGGGAAGAATGGAGGCGCTTGCGCAGATGCAAACGGAGGGACCTCTTGGCAGGATCTTCTGTGGCAGCCGCTCTGAGAAATGGCTGTGATTTTAAGAGCTTGTAGAAACTGAGCTATATAGTGCTGCTAATATTAGAAGGTTTGTTCTCCTCTTTGAAATTAATTCCATCAGCGCTTGCATTAGGAGCTCCATTTGCTGAAGCACCTCTCATCTGACCAGGACTTTATGCTCCTCAGCCAGCCTTTTAGAGAGGGATGGCAGGGGAGGGCAGTATCTGAGACTGGAAAGGAAAGAGGGGAGAGTCAGATAGGGAGGGAGGTGGATGGGAACATAGGTCTGTGAGTAGACCTGGCAGGAGTGGAGACCAGTCAACTAGGGCAAATTGGGCACTGCGCCACCAACCGTAGTCTGCTCTCACCTGCTTTGCCTATGATTGGCTCTGGTGCCACCTATTGGGTGCCTTCTCTTCTGCCCTACCAGTCTCAGTGGGTTTTGCCTGGGTTTTTTTTGGGGGGGAGGGGGGAGCATCACCAGTTTTTCTTCTGAAAAATGGATATTTTCAGGTGCCCACAACAGTTCCTTAGATTTCCAAATGTGCCCCCAGGCCCCCAAAGGTTGTGCAACCCTAGTATAGTGCTTCCAAGTGCTCAAAGAGATGTGCATTATCTAGCTGAAATTCTTACAACAGCCCTGCAAGGCAGGCACATCAATATAATCTAACCAGAAGGGGGATTGAGGTAGTTTGGTAGGGACTGAGGCTGAGAGACCATGGCTTGCCTAACACCACCCATATCATAGGTGCTCAGTCTCTTAGCCACCAGCCTACACTAACTCTCTAATGAGTCATTTAAATGGGGCTACTCTGGGTAGAATTAGAATTGGATACAACCCACTGAGTCAGAAGCTGCAAAGGCTCCAGATAACGAGCCATGTCCACTTCAGGGCTCTGAGTTGACTGCAACTGAGGCTGTTAGAAAGGAGCACCCAGAGTAACCTCCCAGACCCCAGGGCCTAAAGGGCCAAAGACTGGACTTTCACAGGAACCTTCCCCTGAGGAGCCAAGTGGGCACATGATCGCTCCAGTAGTTAAGGAAGCATACCAGAAGGGAGGCTATGGACAGAGGAAGAGTGCCCATCTTCAAGACCAGAGCACTGGCCCTTTAAGGTTCTGACGTTCTCTACAAGGCTCCACCCCCTTTGGCGACAGAGGCATAAAAGGCCTCAGTCTGTGCCCCACCTTTGTTGGAGTAAGTTGGTTGCATGGTGCTGTCTGTCGTGCTTGCAGCCTTGTGGCTGGCTCTGTGGGATCTGGCATTGGACTGGAATATGGTATGGGGGAATAGGAATATAGGGGGGATGCCTTATACTGGGTGAGGCTGTTTATCCATGTAGTCTAGCATTATCTCCTCACTCTCCAATGTCTCGCTTGCTTCTTGATGTGGAGGGCACCAGGTTGGGGCAGGCTAAAGTAGATCACAGCTTCCACCTGAGGTTGTGGTTGATGTTAATATGAAGTGACTTGCGCTGACTTCTGGCGGAACGAACTGATTGTTTGCGCCACAGAAAAGGATTAGAGAGCGTAAAGCTTAGGAGAGACAGCTGGCAGACAACCAAAAAAAGGAGTCTCATTCATGATTTGGAGGCGATGGTCTAGGAAGGTGCAAGAGGTGCCAGCATCAGGGCAAGATGGGGGCAGAAACCAGGAACCCCAGTCAGCAGAATGGGCAGAGAGGGCCCCAGAGCGACAGGTGTGGTTGACCACATTTTGAAGTCAGTGGAGGAATACATGTTGCTATCTAAAGAGTAAAGGTTAAAGGTAAAGGACCCCTGGATAGTTAAGTCCAGTCAAAGGCGACTGTGGGGTGTGGTGCTCATCTCACTTCAGGCCAAAAGAGCCGGCGTTTGTCCACATATACACATGCACACACTGATTAGACTGATAGCCTAGAGTCTAGAATTACCTAACTGCATCATTGGGTGTAAGTTATATTTTATGGTGAAAGAGTGAAAGAAGACAGTTGTGCAAAATTTCTAGGGATAGGCAGATTCTCTCCCTCCCCCCCAATTCTGTTTCTCTGGTTTTTTTACTAGCGGCAGGGGGCGAAATTTGACTTAGTTTGTATATAAAAGCAAACTTACCTAATTCACACTTTCCAAAATAATATGTTAACCAGAACCAGGCTGTCCTTCAAAATTCATGGGATTTTTTTTTACAATCAAGTGGTATATAAATTTATTAGAGAAATAAATAAATAATAAAGCTGGAATGTTTGAAGGATGGTGTTTCCAGACTGTGTCACTATTTTGGTTGGGATTCAATCACAGACTGGCAAGTTCAAGCTGCACAAATTAAAGTTTATCTGGTATTTTTGCAATAAGGAAAGTGATGGGAACATGAACTAGAAAGTGCTGGATAATATTTGCTTGATCCAGCATGGTCGAACATCCCCGCCAACAAATCAGAATAAATAAACAGCCAGAAATTGTCTAACTTCCCCATAACCTTTCTGCAAATAAATTGGGATGAATGCTCAACAAACAGAAAGGCAACTTTGGACACTCCGCTTACTGCTGGCATTCTTCAGCAGATATTTGCTGAACAAATTAAATATTTCAAATCAGAAATGAATGAAATAAGGAATGAAATTGAATCAGAGATGAATAAAATGGAAAACGTAATCAGAAATGACACAGAGGTTCGAGATGACAAAGAACTGGCAGGACTGAGAGATGAAACTATGGCAAAACTAGAAGGAACAACTGATGAAATGGAAGAGCCCACTATGCAAGTGTATGGAGAGATGAAGCAACTAAATGATAAAGCTGAGATTTTGGAAAACAAAAATGAAGTTATAAATGGAGAGATGGAGAGATACCTGGATAATCAGACATTAATGGAACTGAGAGAGAAAGACTTCTACCTATGATTTGGAGTAATCCCAGGGGATGAAGCTATTAAATCTCTGGCATTCTTTTTTGGAAAAAGAATGGAAGAAATGCAAATCAAGGAGTCAATACTAGATAAGGCTGGAAAAACATGGCAAATACAACAGAAAGTGTAAACTGAAGATACAGAACTAAGTGTGGACCACTGCATACATCATAATAAAAGGATTATGGAATATTATCTCAATATGTTATCACAGCAGAGAAACTCTTATTTGCGCAAAGAGGGAAGGGTTTACCATTATTTAATATGGATGTATGGTTGCTGAAATTGTTGGAGGTACAGTTGATGCATTTAATTAGAGAAAAATCAATATTAATAATTGGGAACCACTTTCGGACTTCTTGTGTGAAAAGGAAAACTGACACATGATATTTGGGTTTGAAGAGTGAAAAAATACTGGTTTGTAGAAAGTACAATAGTTGGGTGTTTTCATGGAGCGAATGTTTTGTATAATTCTTACATAACTGACAGCCAGAGAACCTGAAGCTCTTTTTCTTTTCTTTTTCTTGCTTTTTTCTTCCTTTCCTTTCCCCCTTATACATGCTTCTCTCTCTCTCTCTCTCTCTCTCTCTCTTTTCTTTTTCTGCTTTTGTTTTTATATAGATTTGGGTCCCCCCCCCTTGTTGCATTATAAAAAAAATTATGAGAGGAAACAAACAGGTCATCTGGAAGCTCTGCTACCTGGAATCCATTTTCAAAATATATTGGAGCACGCAAGCAGCTGTTGGACATGGAAATGTGTTCCTTACTCTTTGGGGGTCTCATGAAATAAGAAATTTTAAAAATAGGAATAAAGGATGATTAAACCTTAGTTACGTTCAGTAAAAGAAAAGGCAAATCAGACTTCTGTAACTTCAAGCTACCTTGGTGAATTTGTAGGTGGGAAGGCGGGACTCACCTGCAATGGTTGTCACTTCCCTGATAAATACAGCTGCAATAAAGGCAGGCTCTCTAACTGCCGAAGTTTTAGACATTGATCCAACACTGTCACACCTCCTTGGTATTCTAAATATAGGAAAGGGGTGGGCACAACTTAGGGCAGTAAGTGTTTCTACAATCTCTCGGTATGCGTAGTAGACCGAACCATCTGTTCTTCGCTTTCCGCTCATTCTAGACCTAAGTGATGGGGGTGGTGTCTCTGCCTCCTGAGAAGTGGAACACCACCACCCCCTTTCTGGGAAGTCAAAGCTACTCCCAACAGCTGACAGTACCAGGATGGGCAGCGTGACAGGTGCCATGGAAGTGGCAGAGAGAGGCTGTGACAGATGTGGAGAGGGAGGTGGAGCACGTGACTCTCGTCATGGAGACCGGCCCAATCCTGGCAGAGACCCCCACATCCCACTTGAGCCCTTCACCGGGTCCTCAGCAAACCCTCCATCTGCATTGCCCAGATTTGGCCAGCCCACGGCAGTGTTTTTCTCGGTGCTTTTCTGAGTGGGGCTGGTGTTTATAAAGCTGGCTGGTGCCGAAGATGGCTGCCAAGAGAGCAAAGGAGGGTGTGATTGAGTCTTCATTGAAGGCTTTCCCTGGAGAGACTTCGCTTCCCACTTAGCTTCCTCTGAGAAAATTGAACTCTGAGGCTTGTAGTCATTACAGATCCCATGGCACCCCTTGTAATAGTTGCTCTTGTGGCCTCTCTCCCTGCCACCCTGGCTGGGATGCACTCAGTAATTGAACTGGGCCTAATCCTGCCTACCTGTCCTTGGTGCCCCCCTCCTGGATCCTCTCCATACTGATGGACGTTGATTGCATCAGCACCAGTTCCTCCTATGATTATCTCTTGCTGTTATCGCAGCCTGCTTGCGCTCAGACAAAGGCTCCCCAGTGGGCAGAAATATATAAAAAGCTGAGACCAAAGTAAGAAATTCAATTGTAAACTGTTATGTAGTGATAGCAAATATAACCTTCCACCGGTTTCTCAACCCCAGCTGAGTCAAGCAGTATATATGGAAGGATTATAAAGTTGGATTTTATATTGGGTCACAACAGCAGGCCATTAAATGGATGGGGGCAAAATAATAAATCAAGGTGTGTAGTGTGTTTTTATAAAAAATCCACTCAGGCTTATAACAGAAGTGCATGAGCTGTTTTGAGGAGAACTAAGATCAGGCGGGTGGCGATACCTGAGCTAGCCAGAGTACAAAATGGGAAACAGGGTGGTTTAAACAAAGAGATTTGGTCCAGGGCTGACTGTACCATGTGAAGCTGGTATTCCTGCTTTTCAATAATAGATTCAGATTCCTTTCTTTGTTTCCAAACCTTAGACCATTACAAAACAAATTTTAACAATATAAAAGTAATACAAAGTAGCAGAAATGGGAATTAACTCAGACACAAATAAACTCCAGCATGAACAAGCTTAGAATGCTAAATTTCCTAGGCAGCCAGATCTTCACCTGGTGTGTGAAAGTCATAGTCGTGCGTAGTGCTGGAGCCATGCTGGCTTGCTTAGAATGTGTGCCGGGGCAATTGCAATATTCCCAGGTTGATGATTTCCAGCTTTTGCTTGGCAGTTGCTTACAACTGAGTCCTGAGTCCCAAATCCACACCATACATTTAAGCCCATGGCTTCCCCTCAAATAATGCTGGGAAGTGTAGTTTATACCTCTAGAGCTACAATTCCTAGCACCCCTACCAAACTACCATTCCCAGGATTCTTTGGTGGAAGCCATGCGCTTTAGATCGCCTGCCAACCTAGCAGTTCGAAAGCACCTCCGGGTGCAAGTAGATAAATAGGGACCGCTTACCAGCGGGAAGGTAAACGGCGTTTCCGTGTGCGGCTCTGGCTCTGGCTCTGGCCAGAGCAGCGATGTCACGCTGGCCACGTGACCCGGAAGTGTCTCCGGACAGCGCTGGCCCCTGGCCTCTTAAGTGAGATGGGCGCACAACCCCAGAGTCTGTCAAGACTGGCCCGTACGGGCAGGGGTACCTTTACCTTTACCTTTACCTTATGCGCTTTAGATATATGGTGTGAATTTTTTTGGGGGGCGGGGGAGCTCCTCTAGGGCAGGGGATGTGGCCTTCTAAATGCTGTTGGACTACAATTCCTATCATTGTTGATCCCCAGCCATGATGCCTGGGACCGATGGGACTTGGGAGTCCAGCATTATCCAGAGAGTTCTCCTCTGCCACTTGGTTCTTCCATGCAATTGGAATGTGGGCTGGACTTCCTGGGTGCTGGATTTCCCACTTCTCTCCTTAGAGCTATAAACAGTCATGGCAGCATCAGAGCACAATGAGGGCAAGCTCCCCTGCCCACCATGGTTGTGTTTTGGCTGAGTGTGTGGGGGGTGTGGTGCTGTCCTAGGGTGAGAGTGCAGGATAATTGGGAGATTCCCAGCTTCCACTGTCAAACTTGGAACCTGAAGTCTCCCCAGAGTGGTTAGATTTAAAGGTTTTATTTAAGAATTCAGCTGGGTGTCCCAGCATGGGCCCACCTTCAGGCTACAAAGTCATGAGTCACAGCACAGAGCTCTAAGACACATGCCTAAGCATGAGCTAAGGCGCTGTTCCAACAATTGGCATGCCACCTGCGCTCTCCTTTTGAAAGTATTTGAGTGGTACATAGTCCAAGTCACAGGGCCAGGCAAGCCAGCAGGCACTCCTCTGTGTAGGCTGAGCGTGCAAAGCACCTGTGCCCCTGGGAGTCAGAGTTGGCGGGGGCCAGTTCACTGTCAGGCAACCCCCCCCCCCAGCACCTCTCCCAATAAAGTTGGCTCCTCATCGGCAGGGGGAGCCACATGAGCCACTGCAATTGACAGTGACATAACTCTTGGCATATCTGATTACACAGAGGGGGGGCAGTTTCCTTGGCAACCTGCTCGGCCCTTTCCTGGGGTCCATGTCTCCTCTGCCCAGGTTGCTGCCCCCCCAGATCAGACTCCTCCTGGGGTTCCTGATCCCCAAATCCCAGCCTGCTGGAACCTTCCCGTGGGTCAGACTTCTCCCACTCCTCGCCATCTGACCACCCTCTCCACAGGGCTCACGACATGTAGAAATTGTAGGGCACTGTCTCTTCCCAGCCTAATATGCTCAGAATATTCTCCTTCTCCAGCCCTTGGTAGTGTTTTGTATATCTTCACATAGTTGCTTTTCAAAATGCTAATCGGTGCTCGTGGGGAGAGGCTGGAGGGGGACAGCCTTGATTGATTTCTGCTCTCTCCAGGCCTGTTGTCGTGTCTTTGTCACGGTCTCCCAACCTCAAACTGCTCTGACACGATGGAGAAATATGTTCTGCTGCACCCACACACCATTAGCTCTGGAGCTGGCATATTCAATATGGTCAGGAGAGAAGTAAACATCCAGGGGAGAAAGGATGCTCTCAAAAGCAATGTGGCACAACAAGGTGAGGGAGCAGGATTTATTCCGAATCTGGAAGGGTTAGGCAGTTCGGAATGAAATGTTTCAGGTCAGACAGGTGGCCCTTCTTCAGGGCAATTTCAGAGATGGGGAGTCTCAGGCTGGCAAGCTGAATGTGGCCCCCCAAGACTCATTCTACAGCCCTTGGAACTCTCCCCAGGCCACGCCCTTCATTGGTCCTGCTTCACATCTGGGGTGCTTTTGCCTGGTTGGAATGATCCTTGAACTCAAATAATGCCAGCCTGCTTGGCTGGATGGAGAATAGAGAGAGGTGTGTGCCTGCATAGATAACAGCCTATTGTCCAAAGGTAACAAGCCAAAGCTTTTGCTTCTGGCACTGCCCACCACTGGCATGTGGCCCTCAGAAGGTTGTTCAGAAAGGAATGTGGCCCTTACCCTGGAAACCTCCCCCCACCTCCTGCATTTAATAAGCAGAGCAGAGGAGTTTTTACTCAGAGCTCACCTGTTGTTGTTGTCTGAGCTTGGATTAAATCTGTTTCTGCAGCCTTCTACTTGTGCCATGCAAGGGAGGGGGGGATGAAAAACAATACTGATGGTGGCAGCATCAGTACATTTTGGGGGGGAATATAAACAAGAGAAGAAACAGTGCAGCTGAGGCTCATCCTCTGGAGGCGGGGGTGGGTGGAAAAAAACCCCACAAAACCTCTGAAGCATCAAGTACATGGCACACACCTTGAAGCGAGCTAAAAGGTCACAGGTGAGTTGGCAGCAAGAAGAGCCCCGAAGAGCTGTTGGATGCCCTGGGAGCTGTGGGTGCCACTGAGGTGGCAGGCGACATTGCTTGCTATTCTTTCTGACCAGTGACCAGTTTTGTCAAACATCTGCAGGAGAAAAGGGGGAGCTGGGAAAAGAGAGGCAGAGGCAGGCGCAGAGAGAAGCGACGGCTCGAAAAGAATCAAAGCACCTGCTGTCCAAGTAAAGAGGGAGATGATATATTTAGCTAATGATTAGTCCAAAACACATAAAACTGCATGAGGGGAGGTGAAAATGGGGGAGAGTCAGGGGAGTATAAATCACGGCTACACAAACCGCCCACTGCATGGAGATTGTTTCTCTGCTGCTCCTCACAATCAGTCTGGACGTGGTCAGCTGCTGGCAACTGCAAAATGGCCGGCAATGGTAATCAGCTGGTGATGTTTTGTTTGTTCCCAGACATCCATGAAACCAGCTGGGAAAGTCCGGTGCACGGAATCGTAGGCGGCCAGTGTTGTTGTGACCTAGAGAAACAATATTGACTTCGTTACGAGTGAGCAGGCTGTCCGTCTGCCAGATGCTATTCCACAAGGGTGCTTTGGAAAGTAGTGGAAGCTCTGAAATACAGCATGGGCGGCTATGTTTTTTGGGATTTTCTGAAGCAGCCCTTCTGAAACAGTGCAGCTCCACACAGGAACCTGGACAGGCCTGCTTCAAGGTTGGTTCTGTTTTTTGCTGCTTTGGGGCATCTCAAGGGAAGTTAAGATTTTGCCTCACAAGTGGCTGGTGCCCATGGACACTGGCGGGAGGAAAGCAGAGAGGCCAACAGTAGGGGCAGCCAGAGCTCAATGAGAGGCAGAGCCAACTCATTTTAGTTTTGTCCCTACTGAGTTCCCATGCCCTCCAACATCTTGAATCCCAAAACCTGGATGTGTATCTTCCCACTCATGCAAGTCACATGACCTGTGTGAGAACACAGAACCCCAAAGACGTGTGTTTCCAGGGCTGTGCTTTCACAGCACCCCAAAATGTGTGTTTTGGCGAGCTGTGTGAAATCACCCAAAATAGTCCCTGTCAGTGCTTTTTTCTGGGGGGACACATCCCCTAAACATCTTGTGAATCTAAGTTTGGCCTCAATGAGGGGCAGCATTTCAATATGAGTAGGAAAATGAGAGTACCCCTAAACATTATTTTAGGGGGGGGAGCACTGGTCCCTATGCTCTTGCATGAGAAAACAGGATGGCCCATTTTCCCTGGAACATTTGGGGTCTATGCAGTGCTTTTTCCCCCTCAAAAAATGTTTAGGGATACTGTCATTTTCCTACTCATATTGAAATACTGCCCCTCAATGAGGCCAAACTTAGATTCACAAAATGTTTAGGGGTATGCGTACTCCTACGTACCCCCAGAAAAAAGCACTGGGTTTATGAGTTCCCTTTCCCCACCCCTGCCCTTTCAGTCGTGCTTATGTTATGCCCCCAAAGCACTTTCTCAAAATTCCAAGAGCGTCACAGGTCACAAAAGGTTAGCAACCCTTGCCCTAGAGATTGATATGAAATAGCTGTTAGAGCAATTATGCTGTGTTCCTCCAGCTAAGCACAACCTGTATATTTGTAAATGAATGTAAATATTGCAAAATACCAATGAACATCCAGTGACTTCCAAAGAGAACAAAACTCTCCGAGATGGTTGCTATCTGGCAAGATTACCAGCCTACCTTGCTAGAGTGCGCTTTGTCAAGGTGTGATGAAGCCTTGACCCCTCCTCTGTCAGAAACAGGTAAGCCAGGTATTTTATAGGCACAAGGCAGAATGCACATACTTAACACATTTCCAGTGCTAAACTTTTAACAAGGAGTTTTATCATGCCTGGAAGTTTTATTTGTTTAATTTAATTAACGTTCTACTCTCCCATCTCAGCCAGTAATGAATCCTCAAGGCAATTAACAGTGCTATATTGGGAGTCAGACGCACACACTGTTAAAGTTATTAAATAAATCAAACCCAGTCTTAAATCCTAAAGCCAGCATTTAACAGTGGCACTGTACTACTGTGCTTCTTAGTCTTTATTCCCCCTTCTGGTCCTTTATATGAAAGTGTAGTTTATATAGGAACAAAAAAAGATAGTAGTAAAACAATTTCTGGCACGCCCCTATTGCCCAACAATACCTGACTGAGCCATCCCTAACTGCCTGGCAGGACAAAACTGTTTAACTGAGATCTTCCTTGAAACCATTTAATCTGACAAGATTCCCCATAAGAACATAAGGGGAGAGAGACTTTGGGCTGGCCATCAGGCAATGGATTTTTCCACCTCTGTCTCTGCCTCCACCCTCCAGCCCTAGAAACCTTTTCCAGACCATGACTTTAAGAACAGCAGAAGCAGCTGGGGAGAAAGAAGAGGATTCAGGGATATATATATATATATATATTTAAAAATAATTTTATGAATTGTGTGTCCAAAGTACTCAGCTATACAACTACAAATAAAACATTTTAAGTGTGTCGTAAAGTTCAATATACAAATGGAACACTAGGTGGAGATGGTGAGCTACGGCAAATTCAATATATTTTTCAAAATGTGTTTTTTAAAAAAGCATTTTCACAGTGTTTTTTTATATGTGTCTAGATTCCACCTTTGTTTCTCAGTTTAATCCTGTTACATGGTTTTGTATGTATTGCGATATTTTATGCATTGTGACTTGCTTTTATTTTTACTGATCACAGTTTAGTAATTATTTAGTGTACTTGTTAAGAGTGACTTTCCGTTTAATTATTATTTGCTGATATTTAATTTTATTGTGTATTATTATATTCTAATAGATTGCTGAAAATTATTTGATATAAGTTGTTTATTTTAGAGTTATGTTTTACTATGACTTTTTTGTATTAGAAAAGTCATAGAATTGTGCAGTTGGAAGGGACCATGAAAGTCATCTAGCCCAACCCTCTGCAATGCAGAAATCTTTTGCCCAGTGTGGGGCTTGAACCCACAACCCGAGATTAAGAGTCTCGTGCCCTACTGACTGATTGTTATAAGGTGTGTGATCTTTGTTGTATATTTTGTTGTTTCTTCAGCTTGCAAACCACCTTGTGAATAGTAATATAGAAAGGCGGCATACAAATTAAAAGTGAAATGAAATGAAATCAGAAGAATTGGCTGGATCAGGCCAAAGGCCCACCTAGCACAACACCTAGATGCCCATGAGAAGCCCACTTTGAGTAAGTACCATATTTTTCCGTCTATAAGATCCCCCCATGGATAAAACGCCCCCTATTTGGGGGGATTCAGATTTAAGAAAATGGGGGGAGATGTATCCGTGTATAAGAAGCCTGCTAATTATTGACATTATTTTTAAGGGAAAAAACCTAGTCTTATACACGGAAAAATACGGTACTTTCTTTCAACATTCAGCTTCATTGGAAGTCCACAAGTTCTAACATTACAAGGGAGAAAAACTTACTTCTAACCACTTGCTCCCTGAGTGGGGAGACTGTATCAGTCTCTCACTGCTCCCTCCCCACAGGTAATCTGTTGGGGGGGGCTGCCATGGTGCCCCGGGGGGGGGGTAGGCGAGGGCTCCTTGCTTGGACCACCTGCGAACTCAGTGTCTGGCCTGCTGAAAGATGTATTGTTGCAGATTTTTTTTGTGAGCAGCAGCCCCCATCCTCAGATGCAAGGTTTATTTCTTGCATGGATTTTTATACTGCCCTTGTGTCACATTCACAGGGTGGTTTACACAAAGGATGTAAATGCAAAATAGAAATAAAATAAAAGCCACAACTTCTTTTTTTGTTTCAGCAGCACAGAACAGAGTAGGATCAAAAACGCATCTATAAAGCTCAGGAAAATTTAAAAAAAGACATTTCCATGACACGGACAGAATAATACCTTAGATGCCAGGCAGACTTTTCTAGCGGGGGCAGCATTCCACAGCTCTGGCACGACTAGGGCTGCCATACATCCTGATTTTCCAGGACGTGTCCTGGAATTTGCCTCTGAAAATGGCGTCCTGGATTGTTTTTCAGAAATTGGGCAAATGTCCTGGAAAATGCCTTAAAAAGCTCCAAAACTCAAAAATTCTTGTAGCTTTTACTAAAAAAAAGGGGGGTTGTCTAAAAAAGCAACAACTTCCAGGTTTTCCTTAAAAAAGATTGACAATTGGGGGGGGGGTCCTTTTTACTTTTTGAAATATGGCAACTCTAGGCACTACCACTGAGAAGTCTCCCTCTCCATTATCCACAGTATCATCTTGGGTGGCACATGTAGGAGTTCTTCCACTGAAGATCTTGATGTGTCAGACGGTGTGTGTGGAGATAGCCAGGTCTTCAAGCACCCTGGTCATAATACTTGAAGGGGAATTGGAAGCTGACTAGGATCCACTGCAACTGGCATAGCACATGCATAATGGGGTCATTAATGCCCAGTCCCAATTAGCAGCCACATTCTACACTAACTGCACTTTTGCCACACTCTTAAAGGGCAGTACATTGCAGCCATCTACCCTGGAGGCTTCTAAATAATGGATTACTGAACCATGGCTGTCAGTGTTCTCCTCAGTAAATGGAGATCTCTCTCTCTCTCTCTCTCTCTCTCTCTCTGTGTGTGTGTCACACACACAGAGCGAAAACAACAATCACACCCTTAATAGTAGGGCCAAAAGGTTGCAAAATATGAGAGGCAGTAGCAGACTTGTGTGACATTTCTTTGTTGAGACCAAATAAGGACAGAATGACCTATCCAAAATCTAGTGTGCAACATTTTTGTTTAGCCACTACCTTATGAGGGAACAGTGTGTTGTGCTTACAGCTGGGGATAGATTTGAACAACACACACACACCCATCCATTTTCATATAAAATAGGACCATTTATTCTAGTTTCCTCCTTCCTAAGCAGCCCTTAGTGTGCAACCTGGTACGTTTTGCTCCTAGCAGGGTCTAATCTAATTAAGTCTGCCGGATGCACCACCTGCATTCCAGCTAACTGCAGCCTGGAGGGCGTCAATATTTTCCCTCTTCTCTCTCCCATTTTGTTTAAAATCCAGCCTCAAATGGTTGTTGTGAGGACAAAAGGGGGCAGGAGACGAGTGGGGGTTGCATCCACACCATACATTTAAAGCACTGCTCACAGAGTTACAAAATCCAGCGCCCTTAAATTACACTTCCTGTGATTCTTTGTGGGAAGCCATGGCAGCTGAAAGTATTATAAGAGGGCTTTAAATGTATGGTGTCACTGTGACCTGTAGAGTCATGTATGGCAGCTTCATCTCCTTGGGACAAAGGCAAGATATACAAGGAGCAAACCTATTCTGGAGAATTCTGGTGGGATTTTTTGGGGGGCTTTTTAGGATGTGCTCCCCAAAGCTCACACAATACTAGGACTCAGTCTTGGTGAAAAAAATAAAAGATTACCAAAACATAAGAGCTTCCTGGATCAGGCCAGTGGTCTATCTAATCCAGCATCCTGTTCTCATGGCGGCCAACTAGATACCTATAGGAAACCCGCAAGAGCCATCTCCCTTCAGTGGTTTCCAGAAGCATTACTGAATCCAGTGGTCAAAACAAAATAAAAAAATTCCTTCCAGTAGCACCTTAAAGACCAACTAAGTTAGTTCTTGGATTTTTTTTCTTTTGTTTTGACTATGGCAGACCAACACGGCTACCTATCTGTAACTGAATCCAGTGGTGTAGCTAGCGACTTGGGCGGGCAGGGCGAGTGGAATCCCAGTGCCCGAGCCGCTCCAGCACCCTGCAGGCCCACGCTGCTTGCAGGGAGTCTGCCCGCTGCCCCCCTCTCAGCTGCCGTTTCCCAGGAGAGATGTGTGGCTCGGGCCCTTCACTGCAGGCCCCACAGTAAGTGCCGGCCCTGTGGTGTGGCGCCCAGTGTGCCCACTCCCCTAGCTACGCCTCTGCCTCCGAACGTGGAAGCAGCATAACCATCATGGGCAATAGCCATGGATAGCCTTATCCTTCATGAGTTTATCCAATCTTCTTTTAAAGCCACCCAAGTGGGTGACCATCACTGCTTCCTGAGGGAGGGAGTTCCACAGTTTAACTATGTACTTTATCTGTCCTGAATCCTCTTAACATTCAGCTTCATAACTCGCCCTTGTTCTAAAGTAAAGAGTTCCAAATGCTGCAGCCTTTCCTCATCGGAGAGTCACTCCATCTCTATATAATAGTTATATTGTATGAATGTCTTAAAGGAGTTGAACTTCAGAAAGATATTGAGAACATGGACCATTAGCAGTAGCCCAGGCTATGTCAGGAATGGAAAAACCAGATCCTCCTACAGAAACCTGAATAAGAAGAACTGGGAGTACGGCTTACACATGATAAAATTGACAAGTACGCTATGGGTCTGAAAGAGTTGGCAAAAAGAAGTTTATTGAGAAACGGAGTGTATTCCTTTTGTACTGGAACAACAAAGTGGAAGCTGCAATTAATCTGCACACATTATTAGGTGAAATATAGATTGAAGTAGCATAAGTCTAGAAAAAATTATACACGATAGGATATTGAATATTGCTGCACACCACCCCAATCTCCCAGTGGTGCAAGATGAGGCACAGCAGAGACTGCAGTATCTTTATGGTTTATTTACACATATCTACAACTTGAGTCAACAATGAAGGTTTTCACAGCATTAACATTCCCAAAGGGTCTTGCTTCTCCCATAGTCACAACCTTGGATTCAAGCAGAAATCAAGAATTGTTCAAGTTCCCAGCCTGCTGCTTCTGGCTTCTAGCTCACATATCTCAACTCTCAACTCTGACCTTTGTTTTTCTAACTACAGTACCAGCAAGTTGAAGGAAGGGGGACCCACCCATTTTACATCTGCCACAGACTTACTGCCTTTGTTACCTTAATGACCCATACTTAGGCCATTACTTCACCAGGAAGCTAGCCTGGCTATTCCAGGAATTTGAATCCTTGCTTGGATTTTAACACTTGCTGGATCCAGAAATTAAAAGGCTCTTGGCCTACTGCCTATTCCCGCCCTCCCCAACTCATAACACTGTTATTTTATATAGGGATTATCTCTTATATTGTTGATTAATGTTTTACTCATTTCCAAAGGCTCAAATATTGTCCCTAAGAATGAAGTGTTAAGGGCAATTAATGCATCAAATTAATATGGTAAAATGGACTGGAAACAACCTTTTAAGGGGGAAAGTATTGTGTACATAGCAACAGATGCAATTTATGGCAAAGGTACAAATTATCTTCAGGCTTTTTGTCGGAATTTTATTAAACTTTCCGAATACAATTTTACCATTAGAGGCATTCTCATGAATGCAAAACTTGCTCCAGATGTTGTAATATTTTTTGGTACTTTGTGATATTTTTCGGGGCATTTGGATAGCCTCCTCGCCCGCTTTTTAGTCACCACTGCGGTGCTGCTTTAACGGCTGAAGTGGGAAAGAAACCCGCCGCCTCGCTGGCGCCCTGCGAGAATCCAGCGGGGCAGAGTAGGCCCAACTCCGCGCGCGCCCTCGCTGTGCGTTTTTCGCTCAGCTGCTGGCAACGCTCTTATTGCAGGGACGGGAGCAGCGGAAGTTTCGAAAAGGCGGCCATCTGCCCTGGGATGATGACAGGAGCGGCCGCAGGTTGCGAGGAGGCCCCGGAGAGCGAAGATCGCCTGTTGGACCTGCTCCCGCCCCCTCCCTCCTCTCCGAGCTGGCGCAGCAGGCCCGGCGAGAGAGATGCCTTTCCCCGCCTGGCACCGGCGCGCGGCTGCTTTGCGCGTCAGCTGGCAATGCCCTCTTCACCCCGAGAGAGAGAGAGAGGTCTCTGGCGGCGTCCGGGCCGCCTCCCTCGCTCGCCCCCCCCCCCGCGATCTTCATCCCTCGCCTCCCTCCGTCGAAGGAGGAGCGAGCCGGGCAGGAAGGAGGGGCGAGCCGGGCCGCGCGCGCAGAGGGAAAGGGGAAAGAAAAGTTTTCGGAGAGTTTCTGGAGGCGGTCCCAGAGCCCCGAGCGCGTCGTCGTCGTCGTCGTCCGGGCGGCCTCGGCAGCGACACCAGCGCGCATGGACGCCCTCAAATCCGCCGGACGGGCCATAATCCGGAGCCCCAGCATCGCCAAGCAGAGCTGGAGCAGCGGTAGGCATAAAAGTAAGTCCTCGAGAAGACAAGCGGGCGCGCGCCCCCGTCGCCTCCGCTTCGGATCTCTTAGCCCACAGCTCTCAAAGAGAGAGGAGTTTCTCGGAGAGGGAGAGTGGGCTGCTGCGCCGATCGCCCTGGTCTGGTCTCGGGGTGCTCCGGGGGTCCCCTGATTCTGGGCTGGAGCGCGCGAGGTGCATCGGGGCAGGATTACAAGGAGCCGGGGTCACTTCAGGGGCAGGGGCTCCTTTTGTGTAGGGACGGGAGAGGCAGGAAAGAAGAGAAGCGTACGTGACCAAGAGAGCGGCTGCAGCGTCCGGCAGAAGTTTTTGATGACAGGCGGACAAAATACACACACACACATACACGGAGACATAGGTACTCATACCGCCATTGGAACACTCTCTCTCTTCTCTCCCCCCCCCCTTTAAATGAGCCGGCTCTTTTTAAAAATGGTTGCACTAGTCTTACTTGTTTTTGTAAGTTGCCTAAAGTTTTAATAGAAGCTGCACGATGCTTTGCAAAAATATCACAGTCCATCTACGCAAGCCAAGGAGCAGCCTAAGAGACCTAGGAACGTCGGAAGCTGCCTTCTACCGAGTCGGACCACTGACCTCTCTAATTCAGGATTGTCCACGTTGACTGACAGCGGCTCAGCAGGGTTTCAGATGGGGCCCTTCCCAGCCCCACCCGGAGATGCCATTGGGGCGACTTTCTGCATTCAAAATAGATGTTTTACCACCACTGAGCTGCTTCCCTTCCCCAACTGAAAAGTTGGAGAGAGAAAGATCAGGGTCAGAGAAACAAAATAAAAGAGACAATCCTATATGCAAATCTCATTGCACTCTGCAGACTTACTCTGCTTCTGAATAGGAGTGGGCTGTAAGGCAAATTCCTCTGGAAGTTCTGATGAAATATTAGAGAACTGTTCAGAACAGAGATGTAGCCTTCTGGATGTTCTGGGACTCCATTTCCTATCAGCCTCAGCCAGCATGGCCAGTGGCAATGGACAACAACATCTGGAGAATAACACCTCGCTCACTTCTGGTTTCAAAGAGGAAACTATCAAGAAATCACAAAGCACTGCTCCGCTAAGGAAGCAGCATTTTAAAATATTATATGATTCTCATGCCCTGCTGCAGGGGTGGGTTACTCTTATCAAGGGCCATATTCCCTCAGAGGTAATCTGTCAGGGACCACATGTCAGTGGTGGATGGAGGGAGAGCTGTTGTACTCTTAAAGTACAATGCATACTGATGTGCAATAATAATGAACAGTGTGCAATATAGAGCACCCAATTCTACCCCTTCCAGGTTCCTTAGCCAGTTCACAGCTGCTTCTGTCTAAAGCAATGAATTATGGGAAATGTAGTTTGTTAAGAGTGCTGAGAGTTGAGTTATTCCCTCAAAGAATTCTGGGCACTGTCATTTGTTAAGGCTTGCTGGGAACTGTGACTCTTTCAGGGGTGAACTACAATGTCCAAAATTATTTGAAGGAAATTATTTGTGTTTTGAGTGTGCTTAAAGGTATGGTGTGTGATTTTTTTTTTAAACGAATAGTGTGGATGTGGTCATAGTTACTAGATGCTCCCAGGACATTCACTCTTCCCCTCTCCCCCATATTCTGATGGAATATTAATTAGTGGATGGGCTGGTGGTGGTATGTTTTGAGCCCTATTTGAGTGTTCACTTCTGTCAAACGATTGTAATCACCTTGTTTCCCAGAGATACTGAACAGCAACAAACAGTCAGGGTGGACAAGACTGGGCTATATAGACAAATTGTTCGGCTTGATATAAGGCAGCTTCTTATGTTACTTCGTATACCAGGGATGGAGATGCTCTAGATGTTCTTGGACTTTGACTCCTAACAGCCACAGCCAACATGGCCAATGGTCAGGGATGATGGGTGTTGTAGTCTAGCAATGTCAGGCTCGGAGGGAGGAGTACTTGCTTCTTCATCTCGGCACTTGAATATTGAGTAGAGAGCATGGCAAATGCTATGATAATAGCTGCTGTTTTTCAACTTTATTCTTGTTAGAGGTCAAACTGTCATGACAGGGAATGCTTTATTTGCAGTCATGAGGGAGGGCATACAGTGGTACCTCGGGTTACAAACGCTTCAGGTTACAAACACTTTGGGTTACAAACTCCGCTAACCCGGAAGTAGTACCTCGGATTGAGAACTTTGCCCCAGGATGAGAACGGAAATTGCGCAGCGGCAGCGGGAGGCCCCATTAGCGAAAGCGCGCCTCAGGTTAAAAACGGTTTCGGGTTAAGAACGGACCTCTGGAATGAATTAAGTTTGTAACCCGAGGTACCACTGTATATGGCCTGGGGTTCCTCATATCTGGTCTATACAGATCAAAATCCCCGAATAGAGCTACTTAAATACTGTGATTTGGAGATGTGTCTTCTGTACTCAATTTTGGGGGAACTGGCATATCCCTAACATTTCAAGGGACGTTGGGTTGTGCCTGCATCTGCTGGTCAGGTATGGCAGTGGTGGTGATTCAGAGCTGCATTTCCTTAATCGTTTCTGGGCTCAGTCACAGACACTGGATATGTTTATGCAGTCAATTATGAAAAGCTTTGACCAAATTAACTCTTTTATTTGAAGAAATATAAATATTTTCATGCTTCAGTTTCCCAGTGAGTTGAAAGTGGAAATCATAAACATCCCTGTCTTCCCTGCCATTTGTTCCACCTGACAAGTGATAATGAAATGGCCATGAGGAAAGGGCTGTAGCTCAGCGGTAGAGCATCTGCTTTGCATGCAGAAGGTCCCTGGTTTGATCCCCGGGATCTCCAGGCAGGGCGAGGAAAGATCTGAACCCTTCTTGAGCTGTTGACTGTCAGTGCAGGCAATACTAGGTAGACCAATGGTCTGATTCAGTATAAGGTAGCTTCTGATGTTCCTAACATTAAGATTAAAATTAAATTGACCCTTCTTCTTTGTGATAGTAATGATGACCCAGGGGTGCTAATTCTTTTTTCTACAAATGCGGGTCTGCAGCCAACTGTTGTGGCATGGGGTCCTCCGCCTGTTTGGGATGATGGCCAGCCTTCCGGCCACGCCCTGTCTTCAGATGCTCCATTCACCTCCCTCCTTTTTCCATTTCCTCCTCTAACAACCTGCCAGAATTCTGCGCTCTCTTAAGAATGCTCAGTCTTCATTTGGGGGTTTTCCTGCCTCCATTTTTGGGGTGGGATACTTCTGCAAACGTTTGAGTTCCCTAAGCCCGTTGGTGCCATTTCGGCTATAAAATGAACCATACGCAGAGAATGACTTTGCTATCGCTATGTAGGATTACCGGTAATTACTCTTTTCTGTTCCAAAAACAAATATGCTAGTTGTGTGTGGTGCCTAATTCCGCTTGTGCCATTGTGTGTCCATAAGGCGTGTTGCATTTGAAAGCCTATTTGAACCACTCCTTTCCTTGCTGTCACAATTTTTCCTAGAATAGAACACCCATAATGACACCTGTAGCATATATTTTAAATGCCTGCAATATACAGCACTGCCTGTTAGGTGCAGGGGATGTCTTTCCATTACTGGTAAAGATAGCATAGTAAGCCCCTTGAAATAACAGCAGCAACAAGCAGCAGCAAAACCTTTCAGCAAACCTTTTTATCATTCTGGATAAAATGTCACTCGACTAACTTATTTTTTGGTGGTCCCTATGTGGAAGATTGTGCATGATCCCTCCTTTCCCTTTATACAAAATGACTGCTGCAGAATAAAATCTGGGTGTGACTTGATGGTTCAGCTTGTGCTTCCTTCCTCCCTTCAAAGGCATAATTCTTACAAACAATACAGTAAAGTAAGTTTGTGACTGGGCTGCACCATCTGAGACAGCAGATGGGGACTCAGGTGATGGAAGGCACCCCCATCTCTTCCATGCAGATAAAGAACTAGGCGCCAGGGATGAGGGTTATGTCCTAGCTTTCATCATGACATGCTGGTTTTCTGCAAGTAAGGAATGTGAGTGCTTGGAGGAGTTTTCAGTTGTGTGAGCCTCCCCCCGCCCCGCAGTCTTAAGTGGGGCAGCCCATTGGCAGCTTAGCTGTCTCTTTTGCTCTTCAATGTCATTCACAAATTGATCGCAATTTGCTGCCACCCTCCTTGATGCTTGCCACTTTTTTTCCTTAAAAAAAAAAGAGTGACCCCTTGCAATTTGGAATTCACATACGCTGCTGAAACAAAAAGAGTGTGCTTATCTTTAAAAAGTGCTTTAGAATGTCCAGGTTTCTTAACAAGATTGATCTGAATCCATCTAGCCCAGCAAATTCGTTTCCAGCAGTGGCTAGCTGGGTGTCCTGGGAAGTTTACAAGCAGGACCTGAAGTTGTTTCTCTCTCCTTCAGTAGCTGATTTGCAGAGGGACAGGCCACAGAATATTGCCATGCCTAGCGCTCCTGTTCACAGTTCCAAGTCAGCAAATCATGCCCTTCTGCACAATACTCCATTCCATTTTCTTAGCCATCCAGTTTTCCATTTCCCTGACTCTACAGGTAGCCTTCCAGTAGCCTTTGTAATCATTACAACAGATAGGGCAATATTAGTTAGCAGCCTTACTCCAGATCTGGGGGAAGGGATAACTCTGTAGGCATTCATTTTTAGATAGGGTTAGGGACTTGTGAGTACCAGGTAATCTATCCGGAAATCTCGGAAACCACCAGTTTGCAATCAACCACCGACCAATCTCCTCCTGAACCCCTAGCAATAGTGAGCCATCTACTGTGAGGCAGAGAGAGGCTTGCCATTTCCAAACAAGTCTCTGGTCTGAATGCTTCCGTTTTCTTCCTCCTGCCTAAGGAAGTGGAGAGGGTTGGGGAGCCAAATCTGTACTCCATTGCTTCCAGGTCAGTAGAGTAGATCAGTGGTTCCTAACCTGGGAGCCATGAAGTTATCAACCCCCTGCTGCCTCCTTTCCCAGGCACTTTATATCAGTTTCTGGGGGGAAGGGGGGAATTATTCACCTCTGCTGTTACCTACAAGCTAAAAGGAGTTGAGCGGCTGTTTCAAAGAGCACTTTGCAGCTTTAAGTCAACCTGTTCACATGTTGGGGCAAAACCGCCCTTTGAAACAGTACCCCCCTCTCTTTTAAACAAATTGATAGAGCATAGGGGGACTCCCCTGCCCTTCTTGGTCCAATATTTGAAGGAAGTGTGCTGTCTCAAAGCCCTTTACAAAAGGCCTTTTTGAAGCACTTTGTCTCCTTTAAACATCAATGTCTGAAGGAGGAGGCTGCCTCAGATACCACTTTTGCACACTCCCTCTGATTTTAATGCTCATATGGGAGCAGAAGGAGGTGGGGGGTAAAAAGGAATTGGGAACCATTGTAGATCCCGGGAAGGGATTGCCAATTTTTTGCAACTGAACAGTAGGCAGTGAACCAAAGGGCAAAGCCTGTAATCTAGGCAAGATTTGAATTGGGGATTTTCTCATTTGCAGCTCAGTCTCTTAGCCACTGTGTTATGGAGTGGCCTTTTTTTTTTTTGTCATAGTCAGTTTATTTACATACCACATTTCCCACAAATACGTCTGTGCTTAAAGCAATTTACAGCAAAAAAACACAAACATACACAGTCTAGGCACAGGAGTACAATAATAATAAATAAAGTATAATATTACAACACTAAACACTGTGACAAAAAAAGCAGAAAAAGTCGTGGAATACAAAAATATAGTGTATATAACTTTGAAATGACTTTGAATTCTCTGTCACCCCTATTATTTTGCTACAGAATTTATTTTTTTAACTAAACAAGGCAAAAATACCTGTGAATAGGAGTCTTTATTACATTGTGAACATGCCTGGAATTTTGTTGTTGTTTTATGTCTATATTTTCTTCTGAACCAGCAGAAATCCGCAAGCCTGTGATGGCACCTCTTTTCCATGGCAGAAATATATTGGTGAAACCACTCACCTTGTTTGTCGCTAACAGTACCCCAATTGGGTGGAAAGCACCCAAGTTGGGAGAAGTGTATCAAAGAAATGAATTTCCTGAGTCATATTACATCCCATAACTTTACAAGCTTCTAGAAGGTCACTGGTAATTGTTTCATAGTTTTTGGCCTTAATATTTCCAAGAAAATTTGTAACGATGGATTTAAATGCTTTCCACAGTCTGCCTTCAACTTCATTGAACCTATCATCAAATATATCGTCTTTCATTATTTCCCTGATTTGTGGGCCCACAATTATCCCTTCCTTGAAGGGAAAGGAAAAGTAATCCCTTCCAGTGGTTCATTGGCAATATTAGTTTGATCTGGTATTAATGCTTGACGTTGTGGCCAGTGTTTCTAAACATAATGATGTGCTCCAGCTTAGCTGTCCCACTCAGAAAGAAAACAGTATTTTGTGTATCCCTCTTGTAAACCAAGGAGGAATGCAATAACTTTCAGAACATTGCAGATGTGCCAAGCGTAGTTATTAAAATGAATGTGTTCTGGAAGAAATCACATGTTGTCATACAATTTATGGATGGCATAAACTTGACAGGAGGGTATCTATTGCCAAAGTGGAGCAACACTGCTTTCAAACTGAGTTTGGAGGAATAAATGGACAAACACCCGTTGTCCAGATTATGCTGCTGTCCCAATGCTTCCATTAGGTAAAGGTAAAGGGACCCCTGACAGTTAAGTCCAGTCACGGATGTCTCTGGGGTTGCGGCGCTCATCTCGCTTTATGTGGCCAGCATGACTAAGCCGCTTCTGGCAAACCAGAGCAGCGCACGGAAACACCATTTACTTTCCCGCCGGAGCGGTACCTATTTATCTACTTGCACTTCATGCTTTCAAACTGCTAGGTTGGCAGGAGCAGGGACCGAGCAACGGGAGCTCACTCCGTCGCAGGGATTCGAACTGCCAACCTTCTGGTTAGCAAGCCCTAGGCTCTGTCCCGTCATTTTCTGAAATAAGATTTTTTTGTGGAGGAGATTTCATCCTTGTGATCTTGTGGATAAAAGCCTTTGACAGATTAAGATTATGAGCAAGATCATTCAGCTCACCTTGAGCTATCAAATGGGTTCTGTTGAAGAACCAGGTCCTTCAAATATGTTGTCAAATTGTTCTCCACATTGAGCCTTCCTCATCAGATGCAGGATTTTCATATTTGGTGTCATCCACAGCAAAATCCCAAAATTCTGGTGGCCTTCATATTGGAAGCTCATGATATGTTCAGCAAACTCCATTCTGTGAGGTCCATCTTTTAGCCAGGCTCTGTGGGGTCCATGATGTGTCTTCATCTCCTATCTTAATACCACAATAAAGTTTGTTTGCCAATTGCACAAGTGGGAGGAAATTTTGCTTCTGAGTTTTAAGTGATAATTTTCTTAATAAACATAGTGGAAACTGATCAGTTAACATACTGCCATGGTATTCTAGAAACATGAGGACAATCAAAGTACTTCAAAAGTAAGTATTTCGCTTACTCATTATAGCAACACAACACAATTACTAGGTACTAGAGAACTGAATGAAACCTAATGAAAACTAATCACTTAACATCTGAATACTTTAGCATATGTATGCAACTCACAGCATCAATATAAACAAGTATTGACATGTTCTAGCTAGTTGCAAGCAGTATTAGCTACAGCAGCTTACAGAGCAATACACAGGGGGTGCCATCTATGCAGTAATTCTGGGTGATAGACAAATTATGTTCTTATATTCAGTGCTAGTTTTCTAGAAAAAGAGGTGCCTGAACTCACCATGAACACCTCCCTTGTTCTCTTACAGTGACAACGGCTCCCACCTGAGAGGTGCTGGAACTGAGTTCCAGTGAGTTCCGGCTAAAAAAGCCCTGTTTATATTCCTTATAAAAATACATATGTAACACCTAAAAGAACCCATGCCACAAAATTTCTGTTTTCCTGTGAAATTAACAATTCATATAAACGACATCAAAATTTAAGGTAGCCTGAAGCTCACCAATATGTGTAATAATTTCACATTCAAATGTAACCCCAAACCTAATCGTTTTTATATCAACCTTTCTCCCAAAGCATCTGTTTCAAAGCCTCTTTCTAATAAAAAAAGCCACCCTGTAATGTTTTATGTAATTTAAGATATTTTTTTGTTTTTTAGCACAGTGGATTATAAATTAGCACTTGGGGCTGGTAAAAATAAACGGAGAATTACTGTTTATGAAGGATTGTTGCCTGAATTTCCTCCTTTTCCTGCTCTCTCTCTTCCCACCCCACCCCCCCTTTTTTTTTGCATTGTGTATTAGTTTCTCTGCCAGCAGGCTTACAATCTGTCCTGTGCTCTTTTAATTTAAAACACCACCACCACCATATTTGCAGAGTACCTAGAAAACCTCTTTGTAAATCTGGGATGAATTGCTGCATCTGATCTGGGATACACCAAAGATGTGACTTCATCTGTCCCAAGCCGCTGGATTGTTCAGCTGTGTGATTCCACTGCTTCACTGGAACCTCTTAGGTTTCCCAAAAAGGGCCATGCTGTTCTCCCCCTCACCCACGTTGCAATGCCTGTTTAGGCAAAAAGAACTTAAAAAACTACCCCCTCTGTATTAAAAGGTGAGAATGGAGTGCAAATTACTCAGCTGGCTGTTTATTGAGTGGCCTCATTACCCAGCTGGCCCTTGGTGTTAGAGCAATGGGATGTGTTAATTTAAGTACACATACTTAGATCCGCCAGCCTGGGGCTTAGGAGTGTGTGATGCATAGCCAGCCCTTGACTAATGGCCTTGCCCGCCCCCCATGCCCCCCATGAAAAACCACAAGGCGTGTGTTTTGCTTTGCATCTCTTCTGAAAGTGGGTCTGATGTTCTCGAGATTAAAATCTGGCCATCAGTTGTACTATACCCAAGGTCTTTTGTC
The DNA here is from genome assembly GCF_951804945.1 of Podarcis cretensis. NCBI lineage: Eukaryota > Metazoa > Chordata > Lepidosauria > Squamata > Lacertidae > Podarcis > Podarcis cretensis. The sequence continues at coordinate 29,228,279 of NC_137177.1, read as the reverse complement.
TTCCCACACATCTTGACGTGGCATTGTGATTTGCAAATCTTAATGGGAAACAGCCTTACTAGAAAAATTAACCAATAAACTGAAACTGACGGGGACAAATAGAAGAAGACGCGTTCACCCCGGTATGGCTCCCCTTTATCACATACACAGCCCCACAAGACAACGACAAAAATCCACCAACAGCATACAAATCAATATGGCTAATCTGATCCAAAACACCCACCCACCCCACTCACACATGAAAATAAAGACCACCACAGCCAACCATAAATGAACAGCCACACCCTAGGCCAACCCCAACCTCTCTCACCACCAAAGGAACACAAGTGAGCAGCAGAGAACCTGCACAAGCAACACTGACACAAAACCCCACATATATTAAGTAAAATAGAAACATCGCCACCTGACCCCACCCCCACTCATCTCCCCCCCCCACCTCTTTCCCCCTTTCCTTCCTAATGTCTCGACAAATGAAACCAATTTGTAAAAAATGTTACGTGGCGGGGGGGGGGGAGAGACATTGCACATACTTTTGTAAATCAAGAATTTTTAAAATAAAAATACATTAAAAATAAAATAAAAAACCAGGAAACTGGCTGTCCTTCTGTTTCATAGAATTTTTAAGAGCTGGAAGGAGGCACAGAGATCATCCAGTCTTCCCCCAACCCTGCTCATTGCAGGTTCTACCCTCCAGGATGCAGTGACATGAATAAACATGATAATGTTATTATAAGCTTATTGAGGGGTTAATGAACTCAACAAGTTTGGGAGTTCTCTAAGCAAGTTATTTATCACATTTGTTCTCATGTCGACCTTCCAAGAAGTGCAGTGTGATGTACACAGTGTTCTCAGATTGCGTGTGCTCAACAGCCTTGTGAGGTAGGTTTTGATTAGGCCAGGAGATAATAGTGTCTTGTGCAAGGTCACCAAGTGTGGCGAAGTGGGGGGTATCAGTGGCCTTGATTCCTTTATGTCTTATTACTAGATCTCCTGTGCATTCGGAGATAGCGATTTCTGTCATAGAATTATAGAATTGTAGAGTTGGAAGGGACCAAGAGGGTAATCTAGTTCAAACCTCTGCAATTCAGGAATCTCAGCTGAAACATCCCTGACAGATGGCCATCCAATCTCTTCTGTAAAACGTCCAATGAAAGAGAGTCCACCATTGGTTCGGGTCCTACCCTCCAGAACAGGAGAAAACAAGTTTGCTCCATCTTCCATGTAGCAGCCCTTTAGATATTTGAAGATGGCTATCCTAGTTCCTCCTCAGTCTCTTCTTATCCAGGCTGAGAACTCCCTCAACCGTTCTTCGTGAGGCTTGGTTTCCAGACCCTTGATCATCTTGGTCGCCCTCCTCTGCATACATTCCAACTTGTCAACATCCTTCTTAAATTTTGGTGCCCACAACTGGACCCAGGACTCCAGTGTGGTCTGATCAAGGCAGAATAGAGTGGTACTATTACTTCCCTTGAATGTTTTGCCCGTTTTTACCATTGCGTATTCTAGAAGACATGCAACTCAGAGAGGAGATACCTTCTTTGCTGTATTGGTTTCTGATGGTAAAGGAGCATGCTGAGTTTCACAGAATCTTAAGCCAAATTTGGCCTTACCCGGCCATTTTTCAAAAACGACTACTGCCTGCCCCACACCAGACATCATATGTGGGGCTGATAGAGACACAGTTGGATTGGCTTCTCAAACAGCTGATCCCCGCAGAGGGCAGGCTTGAAACTGACGTGCATCATTTAATGCAGGCATAGGCAAACTCGGCCCTCCAGATGTTTTGGGACTATAGCTCCCATGATCCCTAGCTAGCAGGACCAGTGGTCAGGGATGATGGGAGTTGTAGTCCCAAAACATCTGGAGGGCCGAGTTTGCCTATGCCTGATTTAATGTGCCACTTTCTGCCCCAGTGGACCAGCTTTGACAGATGAGTGGGACCATCCACTTGTCAACCACCTGACATAATAGGATGTCATATAAATTGCAAGTGGCTGGTTCCACTCACCTGTCAAAGTTGTCTTGTGTGTGTGAGGGGGAGATAAATATCTCACCTGCCAGGCCAAAGAGTTTCTCTATTCTGGATTTTACAGATTTAAAAAGTTGCCACCGCCCTGTTTACAAAGAGAGCAAAGACTTGATTTTTTATATATAATGTGAAAGTAGCACAGACCAAGATTTACCTACTACATATGGGGAATACACCCTTGTCTCTTTCTGCCCACCTTGCTTTAAAGCAAGGTGGTATTTTAATGTATGCTCTGAGTCGAAGACGATGTGGCAGTGAGGCAACTTCTGACCTCACCCTCTGTGGTCTACAGAGTCTTTTGAGGCGCCATGGCTTGGTTCCAGTTGAAGGGTGTAGTTCTAGTGTGAAGTGGGCTGTGGCCACAGAATGACAGTAGCTACGGGTGGCTGTGTCTGGCCTCTTGTGGATTAGGACTTCCCTCTGAATTTTCAGCATTCAGTTAACTAGTTCTTATGCAGCTACTGTATAAGGTTTGGGGGAGCGCAGAATGTAATAGATTCATACAGCCAATCTGTAACATTTGACATATCAGGCTGTTTGAAATTAATATTCTGTCTCTGCTGCTGTGATTTTCACCAGCACCTTTAGGCTACAGGCCTACATCTAACCAGCTGTTCTGCACCTGTAGCTTCTTCCAGCAGAAGCCCCAAGGAGGACAACATTGAGTGTTCTAATGTTACACAACAGTAGCTGGTCCAAATTATCAACATTAGCTGGGGAGAGATTTTGGGGTGGGAGAAACTACATTCTGTAGCTCTCAGTGAATGGTTTTAAATCTCTTATGAAGAGGAGTTTTTGTGAGCTTGCCAGCTGTTTTCCTGCCAAAAAATATTCCCACCCAGATTACCCAGAACTCATTATTGGCATGCAGGTAAGATCAAAAGGCTTGACTCTGCAATAGTCCTTGGATGAGGCAGATCACGTTGGGCCTCATAAAGGATTAAGGCTCTTGTAACAGAGTTTTGAAATTACAGGATTGCATCTGGTGTGCTTGTGTCAGCATTTAACAAAAGACTTGGTCTCATTTTAAAGTAGGAATTCAGTTTAGTTGTATGTAAGGATGAGGGAGAAAAAAATGTTCAGTGTTCCCATTTTAATGCAAACCTACTTGGTTTGCGCTTCCTGAAGAGATGTGTAAGTCGGAATGATGCAACTATCGTTTAGAATTCACACTGCTTCAGATTTTGCTACACAGTTCTTCTGGTGAAACACACACAGTTGGGGGAAGTGTGCAAACAAAACTAGCGCATATCCATGAAAAAAATGTAGAAAAAATACATTGTATTAATGTAGATGACTTGCAATAATGTGCATGTTAGGGGAAATGCACAAAAAGTGTATGGCTTTTCATACAGCCCTTAAAAAAAAAACTTTGCAAACTGATGTGGAAATGGGGCAGACTTGAGTTTAAGATTGAGGAAAATGAGAAACCGAGCAGAAATGAAATAGGCAGGTTTGCCGATTATTGGCTGTATAAACTTTTCAGGGTCAGGTTCAATCTCACATGCTGAATAATAATTAGAACATTCTGGTCTTCTGCAAGAAGAAAAACGTCACTGAATCGTCCAACGTCTGAGAACACAAAATAAGGGCAATAATCTTGGTTCATGTTATAATTTTCTCATAGGCTTGAGAATAAAGGACGGGCACGAGAGGGTTGAAGCTTGGGGCAGAATTTACTGAAAGTGATTTGGGGGTTTGTTTGTGTATGCGTTTCTTTAAAAATATGCTTTTACAGAGATTGCATGGAAACAAAGCTGAAGCAAGAGCTGTGTTTACGTGTGCCCTAGGGTTGGAAACTCTTTATGGCTTATCAAATGGCATTTTAAGGCCTTAAGCTCGCAAAATGGCCTAACTGCTGAGCAAACAATAATTGAACCAAAACAGCTCTGTTGATAGAAACAAAGATGTGTGGGGTAAATTTTAACTGGCCTTGTGTGATACTGCTGCGTAATTGCAAGCTGACCTTTAAAGGAAGGCCTAACAATGTTTATCCATTACAGCCCTTAAATCTTCACTTTCACTGTGGAGAGACTTTGGGGTGGGGGGAGCTTGCAGGGAGACAAGGGTGCAATATAAGGAATCTTCCTCATTTAACATTCCAGGCTGTTCCTTATCTTGCAACCTTTTGTTCTTTCGAGTCCTCCAGGTTTTGTTTAAAAAGTTTCCAGTCTCATTTTAGGTACCTGTGGTTTCCATTCTTCTGTCTCCGCACCTCAGTGAGCCTTGAATGAGCTTCGGCAGCACTAGTGAGTTGGACAATGAGCAGTGGTCCTGCTCTGATCAGCAGAGGTGCCCCAACGTGCTGGGGCACGATTCTGAACAAGCCCACTGACAAATTGGCATTGTGCAAGAGCATGGTTCACAGAATTGCTTTTTCTACACAGGAGAACCTCCCAGTGGATTGTGCCCAGTGTTAGCTAGAGGGAAAGGATCTCAATTTGACTTTCTACCTCGGGGTGGTTTTAAGCAAGTACAGTGGTACCTTGGGTTACATACACTTCAGGTTACATACGCTTCAGGTTACAGACTCCGCTAACCCAGAAATATTGCTTCAGGTTAAGAACTTTGCGTCAGGATGAGAACAGAAATTGTGCTCCGGTGGCGCGGCGGCAGCAGGAGGCCCCATTAGCTAAAGTGGTGCTTCAGGTTAAGAACAGTTTCAGGTTAAGTACGGACCTCCGGAACGAATTAAGTACTTAACCTGAGGTACCACTGTACATTCATAGAATGAGTTGGAAGGGACTCCCAAGAGTCCCCCTGCAATGTAGAAATCTTTTCCCCAGCGTGGAGCCCGAACCCACAACCTTGAGATTAAGAGTCTCATGCTCTATTGACTGAGGCTTTCTCTTGATATGCAGTAGATATGCAGCCTTCCCCAACTGGGGACAACCAGTAGAATGAAGGAGTCGACAGAATGTGTTATACCAGGCCCACATTCATACCATGCATTTAAAGAACTATGATACCACTTTAAACAGTCATGGCTTCCCGTAAAGAATTCTGGGAGATGTATGATGTTAAGGGTGCTGAGAGTTGCAAGGAGACCCTCCTATTCCTGCCCCAGAGCTACAATTTTCAGTGTGGTTTAACAACCATCCCATTTTAATAATAAACCAACCCCAATTCACAGGGAACTCTGGAAATTGTAGCTCTGGTGCCCTTAGCAAATTGCAGCGCCCAGAATTATTTGGGCAAAGCTGTTGCAGTTCAAAGTGGTGTCATAGAGATTTAAATGTATGGTGTTAAGGTGGTCTGGGGCTTCAGGTGGGCTTTCTTTTTTAGTGCTTCTCTTCGTGAGATTTTTTAAAAACACTCTGCCTATAGAATACTATAGAATACTATAGAATACTATAGAATACTCAGGGAGGCAGCTGAGCTAGAATCCTCCTTGCCTGATATGCTAGCTTGTTCACTTGCGTGAATTGTTCTCCCCCCCCCCCCCCCTTTGTGGGAAGGAATGCAGTTACAGTGGTGCCTCGCAAGACGAAATTAATTTGTTCCGCAAGTTTTTTCTTGCGAGTTTTTCGTCTTGCAAAGCACGGTTTCCCATAGGAATGCATTAAAAATCAATTAATGCGTTCCTATGGAGACTGCTTGCCAGGCTGGGTGCGGAGAAGGGCTTTTCTCCCCACCGCAAGCCTTCAGGACAGGTACGGGAACAGAGGGGAAGGCGCGCAGCGCTTCTCCTCTGTTCCCGGGGCTTGCGGTGGGAGGAGGGTTTTTCCTCCCCACGCCAACATTCAGAACAGCATTCTGAAAGTTGGCGGTGGGAAGGAAAACCCTCCTCCCACCGCAAGTCTTCAGGACAGCCATCCGAAGGCTGGCGGCGGGAGGAGGTCTCTCCGCCCCACCGCCAGCCTTCGGAGCAGCCATCCCAAGGCTGGCAGCGGGAGGAGGTCTCTCTGCCCCACCGCCAGCCTTCGGAGGAGGTCCGAGGACAGTGGGGAAGACGCGCTGCGCTTCCCCACTGTCCCGGAGATTTCCCTATGGGCTTTCGTCTTGCGAAGGAAGCCCATAGGGAAATTCGTTTTGCGAAGCGCCTCCAAAACGGAAAACCCTTTCGTCTAGCGGGTTTTCCATCTTGCGAGGCGTTCGTCTTGCGGGGCACCACTGTATATCATTCCCCACATGCACTCTGAAATGGCACAGACTGCTGTTTCACCTCATGATTCCCTCACCTTATTTATTCTCTTGCGCAGGTGGACCAGGTAGCACAACAGAGCTTAAATGGGCTGGTAGCCATGGGCCACTCTACGCTTCCCTTGCTGCTGTGCATCTCTAGGCTATTATTACTAAGCAGGCAGGAAGGATATTCTTCAATTCCATGTGGATGGGGGGCAGCTGTGGCAGAGCCGTCTTTCCCATAGGGCTTAGTGGTTCGTTGCGCCAGGGCGCCGGCCTCTCAGGGGCGCCCCAGTGAGTGGGGAAGCTGCGCGGCTTTGCCGGCGGCCTCCCTTTTCCCTGCACACCCGCCAGCCATATGGCTGGCAGGTGTGAAGCTTGCCTCCCAAGCCTCCGTGGGAGGCAAACAATCCCCACAGGGGCATGGGGGAGAGTTGCACCCACCCATGGCTGGCAGTGCACAGCTTCGCCTCCCTCCCACTATCAGTGGTAATTTGGGGATGCTGGGCGGATATTTGCACCCCCCCATCTGCTAAAGACGGCCCTGAGCTGTGGCTCCAAAGCAGGAGGTAAGAATGGTCTAGGACTGGGATTCCTAAACTGTGATCTTTAGAACATCAGGCCAAAGCACTCAAGGCGTCTGGGGAGGGCATGGCCTTGGGAGAGTCCCAGGGACCAAGCAGAGAGGCTGGATGGATCCATTCTTCCCCTGGGCCTGAGGTTCCCCACCTCTGCTTTAAGATCAAGGCTGCCATCTTGGGTGTACATAACGAAGGGGAGGCCAGACTGCTTCAGTTCCATTTGCTCACTAACTGTCTTGCTTGAGTCATTCCAGGACATTGTATTTCTCTGGGGCTGCAAAATTCTTCCCACCGCAAAGAACAACCCTGCTCTTGTTTATAAAGATCACTTAAACCAAGACTTAAAGAGGAGATGGAATCAGGAGCCCCTGATCTTGCCAGCGGTCATTGACTCTCTCTTTCTCTCTCTCAACTTCCTTCAGCCTCTTGTTATGCATGCAAACAAATTGCAGGCTGGAGCAATTTCGGTTCTTGCTACATCAGGATAACTGACATAACCCTACATTTTTGAGTTGGGGGAATGGATGTGCGGTTCTCCCCCCCCCCCCTTGGCTCTCTTTCTCCCAGTTGAAAGGTTGCCAAAGCATGTGTGTCTCATTAGCGTTTTCCTCTCTTAAGACAGAACTTACTTAACCTACTGCATGAACTTGCTAATATTTCTGCCACACACAAAACAGACGTTTGAGAGGCACGTCTTCAAAGAAAAAAAGAGGAAGACGTTCTGGTGAATAGCTGCCTCTTGAAATGCTTAGCAATATCCAGACATGTCTGTGAAGTGTGTCCCATCTGGAGAGTTAGCATGCAGATGGAAGCCAGTTGATCTTTTTTCTGGATGTTGCAGCTTAAGGAAATGTAGTTCCAAAGAGCCTACTTTACCGTATTTTTCTATACCAGCTTTGGGACTGATGCAAGTTGTAGTACCCGATGTCTGGAGGGCATCAGGCTCAGGAATGCTGTTCTAGACTTCACTCTTCCAGCCCTTTTGTATTAAAATTGCCCCATGACCAAGATTTCAAAATACTTTCCCTTAATATTCCAAACCTTATTTACCCTCTTCAAAGCATTGACAAGCAGCCAATCAGCAATCAGGTGCCTGCAACCCCACTTTGGCATGTTTACCTGCCCCACCCACACCTGAAGTCAAACCATATACATTGAGAAACAAAGAGATATAGGAGTGATCGTTTGTCTGGGAATGGCACCCTCTGATCAGGCAGTCTCCATAAACACCCATTGTTCCCAGGACTTTCTGCAATCACTCGGTGGTAGATAATGCAGTCTGCAGCTACTTTGGAGCACTTGTGTCTGTGCTTGCTTTGTATAGTCACAGTTGAGCCCTGGAGTTGCAAACAGGTGCTGGGGCTGACCCCTGGTGTGCCTGGGCTTAAGTTGAGCCCTATCCCAGCTGTTAGCTCAGAAGTGGTCATTCCTTGTTGTATAGGGAGGGTAGCCCCTGAAATCTACTTTTCTTGAATGTAAACACAAACTAAGAATGGTTGCAGAGTGTCTTTTGCTCCTAAGGCACTTGCTGAACAGATGTGGGCCAGTTGTGTGGCTTTTAAACTGTTTATTATTTGTGTATTATAGTGCAGAGGCCAAAACTCATTGGCAGCACACATGCTCTGCATGTGTAAAGGTCCAAGTTCAATCAACAGCACTTCCATGGCTTCTGTGTAACAAGAATTGGATACTGCCAGTGGCAGTGTACTTATAGTTGCTGCTATCGTTAGGCAATCCATAGGTGTGGGTGAGAAATTCAGTTTGGGTTGCATCTTAATGCAAAGCTACCTAGTTCTCATTTTCCCAAAGCAAAACAAAGCACAGATTGAAACGAATTTTGCATTTCTCAGAATCTTGCAGTTCTCCAAGCCAAAAATGTGAATCTTTTGGGTAAGTGTGCATAAGTGTTTATGTTTGTGAAAATAATGTGCAAATACATGTATTAGGTTGCAAATACATGTATTAGGCAAACATTGCTTATTAAGAGATTTATACTGGGAGAAATATAGAAAGAGAAATGTGGACTAAAATGCTGGTGCATTTTCATTAAGTTAAAAAAATATATATCACAAACTTACCCAGAAATGGGAGAAATTAATATTGACAGATTCTTCCATTCTTAGCCACCAGTGAACCTTATGCTTTATATATAGGTAAAGGGAACCCTGACCATTAGGTCCAGTCGCGGACGACTCTGGGGTTGCAGCGCTCATCTTGCTTTACTGGCCGAGGGAGCCGGCGTTTGTCCACAGACAGCTTCCGGGTCATGTGGCCAGCATGACTAAGCCGCTTCTGGAGAACCAGAGCAGTGCACAGAAATGCCGTTTACCTTCCCGGCAGAGCGATACCTATTTATCTACTTGCACTTTGACGTGCTTTTGAACTGCTAGGTTGGCAGGAGCAGGGACTGAGCAATGGGAGCTCACCCCGTTGTGGGGATTCGAACTGCCAACCTTCTGATCAGCAAGCCCAAGACTTTATATATATGCTTTATATATAGGGGTGGCCAAAAGATAAATCATGGGATTTGCTGGTGGTGGTCTGGGTGCTTTGTAGTATGGTGGCTGTAGCATTAAAATAAAATCTTTTTACGGCAATTATAAAAAAACCCTTGGCCTTGTGATATCAGCCTCAGTGTTTCTCACCTGTGCAATATGAGTACTAATTATTTGTATCTAGCTCTGCTGGCCAGTTTTAGAGTTCTATGTTGGATTCTCTGATTTATAGTAACCCAGTTATAGATTTTAAGGTCATCCCACACAAATCTTTTAGCTTGGCAGCACCTACACTTTGGAACTCATTGCCTATTGACAACATACAGGCCCCTTTACTGTACTATTTCCAATGCCTTCTTAAAACATATTTCTTTAGGTGACCATATGCAGGCATGAAAAATTATTATAATTAGCTACCCAGAGTGGCCGGGGCAACCCAGTCAGATAGGTGAGGTGCAAATAATAAAATTATTGTTATTAGTCGAAGTTTTAATATCTTTTTGGCTTATTGTCGATTCTGATTATCTTTGGAATGTTTTTAAATACTTGTTTTTAGCTGTCTTCTATTGACAGCTATTGTTGTGTATTTTTTTGTATACCACTTAGAGGTTTTATTGCAATCCAATGGTATATAAAAATCTTAAATAAATCCCAGTATTTGGCTTATGGGGTGAAGTAGCTAACTAGCTATTCTGAGCCACCATGTAGCCCGCTAGTTCCAGTTGATGAATTTTGGGGCTTCTAGTCTTTTGTTTTGAAAGTAGATTCAGTAAAGCCTGTAATCTGCCCTTCAGGTGGTTAGGTCCCTGCCCTGGAAGCTTACAGTCAACAGGAGATATCAACAAGGGCAAATACAAATGCAGTTGCAGATGTTGTCACCTTAAACAAAGAAATGTAGTAATTGATTGGTGAGGTGAGCCATTGTTTTGACAAAGGGTGGGTTTGTAGGTTGGAGAACGTGTTAAAAACTGCTTTGCCCCCATAACAACCTGGTGAAGGAGGTTGTTCTTATTGCCGTTTTATAGGGGATCGGGAGAGTGTCAGGGCTTGAGAAATGCTTCAAGCTGAGTCTGTGACATTGGTGGTATTTGAACCTGGCGCCCTCTGGCCCTTGCTGGCTGCCTCCCAGAGATAATGAGGGTATTAGCCACCTATTCCAATGACTCCCTCTGCTTTGGGTGCCCTTGCCTTCCTTGCTGGGTTCACAGTTGAGGGACTTGGAAACGCTAGGCACTAATCATCCCTCCACCCCTCGGAGGTCCAGGTCTTCTGTATTCATGTCCTTGCACCAAAGGGTTGAGTGGAAGAGGAACGAGGCGGAAAGGTTAAGTGGCTTTTGCGAAGCTGGTAGAAACTGTCAAAGCAGGGATCGGAAGGAGGGGCTCCCAGCTCTTGGCTTGTTCCTGTCCAGCCCACACAGCCTCGCATGCTTGCAAAGTGCTTTTCAAGCTGGTGGGGTGGGATGGGGGGGGTGTTGCTGAGCTGTTTGCAGCCTTGTAGAAGGTCACACGCTCAAATGCTCTTTATTCGTATAGCTTGCCACTTAAGACATGCCTGCTGCATCAGGCCAATGGCCCATCTAGCGGCCAGCTAGATCCCTGTGGGGAACCCACAACCTGGGCTTGAGCTTAGTGGCATGTAGCCCACCTGCAGTTCCCAGTAAGTGGTATTCGGAGACATTGGCATTGGAGGGAAAGCATAGCCATCATACCTACTAGTCCTTTTTGCTGCTACAGCACACTAAGGCAAGGTTTGGCTTAGCATGTAGCCCATCCTTAACTTGTGGTTGACCTCTCTTTTTGCTAACCACGAGCTGCACTCAAAAACTATCCTTGGCTACAGGTTGTGTTTGGAGAGGCAATGGCTTAAAAAGAACAGAGTTAAGGAAAAGCATTCAGTTGTCAACTGATTTTTAATACTGCATTCCAAGAAGTATGCTGGAACTCACTTATATTTGAAACATTCAGACAGCTAGATTCACCTTCTCTAAAGGGAGTGCGCTAGTGACCTCTGTGACAGGGTTGTGGAGATAATGGAAATGGTGTATTGTGGAGATAATGGAAATGGTACCATCTGTGCCCCTTTTCTTGGCCCATTAGAAAAATGACAACGATCACCATCACTTGATGCGGTGCAAGCAAAGCACTGTCTTCTGCAGTGAGGCAGCAGGGTGCAAACAAAACGATTCATTAGTTTGATGACTTTCAATGCATGTTTAAGCACTAAGGGACAATTCTAGTTGGTAGTAACTAACTGAGCATGAAACAAGAAGGTAGAGATTATATCTAGAATGGGTTACACAATTATATTAAAAAGGGAAATGCTGTTTTAAAAACTTAGAGAATTTTCTGCTGGTTCAAACTTAGCAATACAAGCAATATGTTTTTTGTTGATTTTTTGGTGTGGGTAGCCACACTGTAATAAAATAGATCCTTAATCAATTCCTGCTTGGCCACGAGGCTCAATGGGTGGCCTGCTGGGACCAGCTGTTACTGTTTATCAGGCTGATCTGCCTTGCAGGGTTGTTGAGAGAACTGGGCTGTATGGTTGAAATAAATCTCAGTGGAACTGAGCAGTAAGATGGATTCTATTAATCTGAGTGGTTTGTTACGTTGCTGTGTTAACATCTAAATATGTCTCCTGCTTGACCCAACAATCACGTGACCCCTGACCTGCCTCTCTGTGAAGCATTCTATCTGAAAATGTAATTTAGTAAGTGTGAACATTAATTTTGCAGACTGATACTTAAAAAACAACAAGTTAATGTGCTTCTCTTTGTCAATACCAGCTGTTCTCTCCACTAAGCTTTAACTGAATGTACTGGTACGTATTGAAACGCTGCCCTTGTGGGTAAAAGCTCTGCCTCCATCTGTAGCAGGTGGGAACCTTTTTCACCTCAAGGGCCACATTCCCTTCTGGGGCCAGATGCCATTGGTGGGTGGGGCCAGAGGCAAAAGTGGGTGGAGCAATAGTTGTCAACATTACCTGTCTACAGTACTCTAGTTCCACTATGACTTATGGCCTTAGTTTATCTGCTCAATCTGCCCACACAGCTGCATGACCTCACTGTATTGTGTAGTGCAGGCAGAGCTTACTGGTGAAAGTGCACAAAGTCGTGTTTATTACATTATGTAATGCGTGTTCACTCTGTTAAAATAACTCCAGGTTTTTCTACCCTACCCCATCCCAGACCTGTCCACTTTTGCAGAGAAAGCTATAAAAGGCATAAAAACCAGACTTTGCATACTGCATTTGAACCCCCAAGCAGAAAAATCTCAATTCAGTATCGGCTGCAGAATTTCCCATCTTGAGAATCTTATTTTTAAAAGGCAAGTTTATGGCCCTTATGCCTGCAGAAGATGGTATTTAAAGTGAGTGCAGGAAGAAATTTCTGTGTGGGCTTCTGTTCTTCCGAATAAGTTGTAGGAGCAGAATAAATAATGCACACTAAGCTATATGCAGATGTGCATGGCTTTTGCATAATCCACACAGGCTGCAAAATTCAACTTGGCAGAACTTGGATTTTATATGTTTTCTGGACAGTGTGTGTATAGCCCTGCTTCTGAGGACATTTCTCCGTTTCCACATTTGACTCCTGAAGGACTAATTTTGTATTACGGCATAAGCTTTTCTGGACTCGAATCTAAAAGAATTCAAATCCATTAAGTTTAATCCTCCGTTGCAGATACAGATACATATGTTGTAAGCAGTGAGGCCAGAAAGAAATGAAATGTAAGAAGCATAGTGAGTCTTTACAGCAGCAGTTATCGGTGATGCAAGAGTTTGGCAATCCTGAATTGATTAACATCTACAGTGTGAAAGGAAGCCATTGTCTCTATTTAGACACAAAAGACGGGTAGAACACCTGTAAGCTGTAAGCGTAATCAAGAGGCTGTTGCTAAGAGTATAATGGGAGGAAGTTGTTCCTAAGGGCACACATTAGTTCAAAATGAGGCATGGTAAACTAATTGCCCTTTAGTGCCACATTATGCTCACAATCTGGCCATTTTTATACATTATGCAGAAGCAAATCAGAGGTTCCCAGGAGGGATGTAAGAAGGCATTCTTTTCCATTCCTCCCTGCATTTGTTGCATGCACCATTGTTTCCCTTCCACTGCGGTTAAACTTTAACCAAAAACTACATTATTCATCTCATTGTCCGCTGTGGTGAAATGAAATTAAATACGCAAACTGCATTGCCATTATGTTAACTTTACGCCATTCATTTCCACACACAGGAAATGCGATGCTAATGTGGGGAAAACACAATCAGTTATGTATCATTTGGGGACCAAAAGCAGCAGCAACAGTGAATACAAGTCATATTTGCTGGATCGATTTCTGTCCCAGACATGGGACGAATTAGCGAACATCAGCAATTTCTGTAAAACTTTCAATAAATTATAATTTTTTTAAAAGGCCGAATAAATGATAATAAAGAGATATTAGGTTGCAATCCTATACACCAAGTATGTGGGGAGCTGGTAGCCCTCCAGATGTTGTGGGACTATGACTCCGTCATCTGCTGGCCATTCTGGCTGATGTTGATAAGATTCCCAATTCCCATCTGGAGGGCTATAGGTTCCCTTCTCCGACTATAAACTCTTTTCTCCTAAATCCAGTTGAAGTCACATGACAGCTTCTGAGTAGGCCTGCATATGAGTGCATTGATTAGTGTTGGTGCACATTTACATAGAGGCCAATGGGGAGACAACTACTGAAAACCTAAAGCAGATCTGCTTGTTTGAAGCAGCTGGAGAAAATCAGGCAAGCTTTCCTGTTTTGTGTGCAGTGTAAGTCCAACCCCTCGCTGCAGTTTTAGTGTGCCACATTATTGCACGCAGTGCCTTCCTCCTGAGTCATCCTGCATATTTCCCCCCTGACTAATTCTGCTTTGCAATTAGGTGGCATAATTATGAGTCATGTAGGATTACCTTGCAGGGTGTGTTGAGCTTTAAGGGGCTGGTTGTTGCTTGCTCACTTTAAAACAGATGCCTTCTTATTGTTCACAGGTGGGAATTGGTCATAGCATATTCTGCTCCTTCAATAAAACACACACCTTGATATGGAATCCGATCATAGAAACTGCTTTTCTTGTTCAAAGCTTGAGAATTTGGACAAATGTATCTTAGTCAAAGCTGCCTATCTTAAGACCTCCCCTCTGTTCTTATGAAATCACTCTTTTTGCCCAAGTTGTCAAGCATTGTTGTTCACAACTCCTCAGTAGAAACGCACTGATATGTGCCGGAATGGCAAAAGGTCAAGGGTTCTGAGCATTGCTGGGATGCCAAAGTAATTTTTTCTGGCGTGGGCTGGAAGTTCCTTGATAAAATTGTAAGAAATGGGCTTGTTTTATTTCTGAAATTTTCTAAAAGCACGGTTTCGTGTAAAGCATGGATCATAGCTGTCAACTTACAGATTTGAAAATAAGGGACCAGCAGCCTCAAAAATAAGGGATCAGCAGCCAAAATAAGGGATTTTCCGAACACAGGTATGTTCAACTTCTGAGCCCCTCCAAGCCAAAGGCAGAAAAACCAGCCAGCAGCCAAACGAAGCCTCAAGCGGTGGTTCCCACAGCGCAGCAACCCGGCAAAGGGGATGCAGCAAGGAAAACCACCATCACCACTCCACTGGGAAGTGCTGAGCAAAGGCGAGTCCCCAGGCAACGCGGCCGATTTGATTGGCACAAGGCATGCAAGCTCCACCCCCCAGTTGTTCTCAGACTCCTTATTGGGTGAGCAACGCAGCCAAGCAACACAGTTGGAGCTTCCCTCCTCCCTGGCTGGCAGGGAAGGAGGGAGAGGAGCTGCTTCCTTTGAAACCCGGGAAATTTAAGGGACATCATCAATAAGGCACAGCAGTGGGACACAGCGCTGCGATAAGGGACTTTCCCGCCAAATAAGGGACAGTTGACAGCTATGGCATGGATCCCAGGGCAGTATAATTAAAAATAAAGAAATCGAACAGCAATACAATCAAAGCAGAATTAAATCTTAGGAATAATACACCCAAAACTATACAACCAGCTAAGACAATACAGTAAATACATAAAACGCTGCCAGCCCAGGAACGAAAATAAGCAAGCTGTCCAAAACAGTGGGTTGGCAATTCTTAAACATGGTCAAAGTATTAACATTTAAGTTGCAAGGCTATGTCTTAACTAGAGTTGAGCTGAAAATTTCTGCAGTTTTTTTAAAAAATCCCCTGGCCTTTCTCTATCAATGAATGAGAAAAGAAATGGATAATTTTTTTAATTCAAAGGGGAGAGAAAATATTGGTGAAAATCTCATGTCATGGGCTGTAGGGCTCTCCTGACTTTTGAGGTTTTTGCCAGTGTCCTTTCCTTCTCTTTGCAAATCATCTCACATCTGGAGGGCTACCAGCTCCCCACATACCTGGTGTACAGGATTGCAACCTAACATCTCTTTATTATTATTTATTCGGCCTTTCATCTGCACTCTGCAACCATTTTGGGTTCCTGCACTTCAGTTAAAGCCCAGGAGAAAGGTACCATAACATAACCCATGATTAATTCCATTGGGTTGGATTACTGCAATGCACTCTATGTGGGACTTCCCTTGAGAGTGAGACCTCTCTGCATATTAAACCTGTGCCTGGAGATCTGCTCTGGGTGCCCATTTGCTCAGGTTCAAGGTGTTGGTGTATGAAGCCCTTTATGGCTTGGGACTAGTTCACTTGCAGAATCGCCTCACCACATATACTCAACCAGTTCACTTTGCAAAACTGGCACTGTTATACATGCCACATAATGAAATGAATGTTTTAGTGCTGCAACACCTTCCCCTTGGAACTCCCTGCCTATTGATTTCAGGCACACGCCTTCCTTATATTCTTCTCAGCCCCTGCTTAAAACAGTTCTGTTTAGGCAAGCCTAGACAGACATGTAGAAGTTACATGAGCTTTATCTCTTTATCTACTTTTGAATGTTTATTGATACTTGTTTTTAACTCCCCCACCCAAGAATATTAATGTTTTATTTCATATTTTTGTAAGCCACTTAGAAGCTTTCTTGCAAACAGGCAGTATACAAATTTTGTTAAATGAAATAGTAACTCCTCCCATAGGGCTTTTTCACGCAGGAAGTCTGAGCAGCTGGGGAGGCTGAAGGAATGCTAGGGAAATCTTTCTGAAGGAAAGGAAAACACAAACACTATCTTTGACCACCTTGTGATGATGATAAGATGAGCTCCAAACCCTAAGCTGCCCTAAATTTTTCAGTGCCTGAGAACAAAATGCTTTTCACAGTGTAAGAAAACGTTTGAGAAATGGGGGGGGGGGCAGATTTTGCTAGTCCTTCTCCTCCTCTTTCCTTGTATCTGGACCTTCCTTTTCAAAATCAGTAGCTGCTTGTGTTTCATTTTAAATCCAGCCTTTTACTTATTGTGGGGGGAGGAGGCGCTACCTGGCGCAGCTGCTGGAAACAGGAGAAACCGCATACAGTTACCTTCTCAGTTTCCACTAGAAGGTTTGCAGGGAGAGTGTGTCCCCGAGGCCTTTCTGAGCAAACAAAAAAACCTCTTCTCCCTTTTGCTTGTTGGCATCAAATGATAGCCTGAACTGGTGCCTAATTTTAGCCTCTTGTCTCCTGCTTGGGTCTCGTTTTGCGATATCCTTCCTGCAGTTTTTTTAGAATGGAGCTTTGCTTACTGCATTTCATTGTGGCTGGGCTAGAGCTCAGTGGAGATAAATCTGTATTGTGTAGACTTCCTGTCAGGGGGGTCGTGGTGGTTCATGTGTTTGGAGGAATTTCCTGGTACTTTTGAGCAGGGAAGCGAAGGAATTTTGGGGGGAAATTTCATGTGAACTTGAGTCTCGTCCATTGTCCCTTACTTTTTGACAGGGATGGAGCTCAGGCCAGAATTATTATTTATTACTGTTTTAGACTGCCAACCCGATATCTCTGGTGACAAATAGCTTACAAACAATCACCAAATTCCTTTAAAATATGGTTTTAGTTGCAAACGTTCATTATTTGGGGCTGTACAGGATTTTCCTCAGCTTTATATTTTATGTTATTGAATTATGTTCTACTCTCTTTCAGTGCTTGGTATTAGTGTTTATTTTATTGATTTGTTTTTTGGCTACTCCTTCTTCTTCTTCTACATATTATTTTAGACTGTCTCCTGTAACCCACTTAGAGGTCTTTTTGTTCTAGTAAGAGTCATGGCTTCCTGCAAAGAATCCTGGGAGCTGCAGTTAGTTGTTCATGTGTGCTGAAGACTCCTCTTCCCCTCAGAGAGCTGCAAATGTCAGAGTGATATAAAAATCAATCCTCTTCCCAGGGGAACTCTAGGAATTGTAGCTCAGGGGAAGGGATGTCTGCTAGCAAACAGAACTACATTTCCCAGGATTCTTTGGGGGAAGCCATGGCTGTTTATATT
The DNA here is from genome assembly GCF_951804945.1 of Podarcis cretensis. Taxonomy (NCBI): domain Eukaryota; kingdom Metazoa; phylum Chordata; class Lepidosauria; order Squamata; family Lacertidae; genus Podarcis; species Podarcis cretensis. The sequence continues at coordinate 29,210,646 of NC_137177.1, read as the reverse complement.
ATACTGTGTTGCTTTAAATGCATGGTGCAGAGGGCTCCCCTGCCAACAATCTCTCTCACTCCCCCTCCTGCCCAGTGATTTAGTAGTGCATACCTATGCACGGTGACAGCAAGCACGTAGACAGGATCAGAAAGAAGAGCTTGTAAAAAATAAATTGCTGGCTGTGCATCCTTCTAGCCCTGGCAACTAGCCAAGAGGGTAGTACTTCTGGCTGGGTGACATCACTAGACACTACACAGGCCTTGAGGTTGTGAAAAGCTAATGAAGGGGAGAGCCTGCTTAAGCCTGTGCACAGATGGTTTGTCTTTCTGATAACTGGTTTGGAAGTGGGCAGGGGATTTGAGGCTGCTCAGTTATTGTGGGAGAGGGTAGAAGCAAGTGCACAGATCATGCTGTGCAGCAGGTCATTCCTGCCCTCTTGAGCTTTGTATTCCATGCTTGACTGGGTAGGCTCAGGCTGGGGGGCGGGGTTATAGTTTCTGCTTTCTAGTTGGTACAGGCTACTCCCCATTTACGTGGGGGTTACATTCCGAGGCACCACACGTTTAAGTGAAATTGCATATATCGGGAACACTGTTGGAAAAAGGCCGCAAACACCACAAGCGCTCATGCATGCCTTGAATGTGCACAAATGGAAAGTTGCCTGTATGTGGCTCTGAAGACTGTGCTCTAAACCAGCTTCAGAGCAGGGTTGGGAAAACTTCCCCACCCCATCGCCAGGCCCAGGGCGGCTTTTCCTCTTGAGTGACTTTCTGGAGGCTGCATACCAGCAAATGGATGTGCCAAAGCAAAAATATGGTCCGAGGCCTGAGCAGCAAGTAGATAGATGCAGAATTATACTTGCTGGTGTCTTTAGTGTTGCTACCCCATGTGGTGAACCACTGAACTTTCAGGTGGAAGCTTGGGGAACCTTCCCAGCAGCCTCTGACCATTGAGTCACAGGACTGTAGAGTTGGAAAGGACCATGAGGCTCATCTAGTCCTATCCCCAGTCTCTAAGGGGTCTCTGTAGTATAGTGTATTTTAAAATGGGGTTTTAGAGTTTTTAGGGGGTTTTGAATGTTTTATGTAGTTTTTATGTAGTTTTATGTAGTTTTTCAATTTCATTGTTCTGCAAGGGACAATGACAATAAAGATATTGTAATCATAATCCCCAGCTGGCCATTGGATCTTCCTGAGCAGGAAGGAGTATAAAGGCCTTCCTTTTCCAGCTGTGCTTGCTGGAGCAACAAAGTCATCTTGAGCTGGGAACTGTAGTTTGCTAAGGGTGCTGAGAGTTGTTAGTCCCATAATTCTCTGGAAAGAGGGATTGGCTGTTAAACCACCCTGGGAATTGTAGGGGGGAAGGGGGGAGGAATTGTGTACCGTATTTTTCGCTCTATAAGACGCACATTTCCCCCTCCAAAAATTAAAGGGAAATGTGTGTGCGTCTTATGGGGCGAATGCAGGCTCCTTGGCTTCAGCGATAGCAACGCGAAGCCTCTGGAGTGCAGTGGGCGTTCCCGCTGTGCTCCGGAGGCTTCGGGTTGCCTTCACTGGAAGGCAAAGGCAATTTGGGAGAGGGAGAGTTGTGCAGCGCCCCTTCAGCGAAGCGGGAGAAGAATTGGAAGGGGCTCCGTTTCTCCTGCCACTTCTCTGAAGGGGCACTGCACAAAGAGGGAGAGAATATTTTTTTCTTGTTCTCCCCCTCTAAAACAAGGTGAATCCTATGGTCGGGTGCGTCCTATAGAGCAAAAAATACGGTAGTTTTATTCACTGCTGGGCAGTTATCACTGGTTACTAGTCATGATGGCTGTATATGACCTCCAGTAGCAGATGGAGGCCATATGCCTCTGAAAAGCAGCTGTTGAGAGATCAGGAGTGGGAGAGTGCTATTTCTCTCATGTCCTACATATGGGCTTCCTGTAGACATCTGCTTGGCCACTGTGAGAACAGGATGCTGCACTAGATGGGGCCATTGGCATGATCTCATAGGGCTCTTGTTGTTTTATCTTCTGGGACAATTCCTGCCAACCCTGCCAACTTCAAAGGTGGGAGGGAGACCAGTTGCCTATCACATTTGCCAGAGCACAGTAAAACCCTTGAAGCCTGAATGCAGCTATACTCTCTCTCCTTTTACCACCACACTCCTCAAGGCACCCTGCCTTAAGCCCTGTTCTTGATGAGCCATTATGGGCTGTGAAGTGGGAGGCTGGCCGGCTGAGCCATCCAGTGCGATCCAGCAGGATGTTCCAGTAATTTTGTTGCTCAGCTCTTGTGCGTTGATGGAAGCTTGCTCAGAAAAAAATACCTGCCGATTGTGCCCCATGTTAATTAGTACAAATGAGACAGCTGTTAGTTCGTTTGCGGGGGAGGGGGGTCAATCTATAATGAAGCATAACACCTTCATATTTCTTGGCCCAGCCATGCATATTATCCTTAGGAATTTGTTCCAACTAGCATATATTGAGGAAGTCTGTTGCTCTTTCATTCCCATGCTATAACTTTGGCCGGCACTGAGGAGCCTTATGAGTACAGGAGTTCACAGAATGCATCCCCAGCCTTTGCATGAACCATTGATGACTCACAGGGCAGTCTTCAAAAAAGAAGTTATACGCAACCTCTGGGTTTTTCTTCCATATTTCCAGCAGTGCAAAACCAATTAAGGAGTCATTTTTCCTTCCTCCACAAGCCTTTTAACAGAAGGGGTTGCTAAAGCATCCCTACTTGTTTGTGAAAAATGCAACACAGAACTAGAAGTTTTAATTATTATTTTTTATAAATTTATTTATTTTTTTATCCCACCTGCCCTGAGTGCAACCAGTTGTTATGAAACCCGAAACATCAAGTCAAGTGTCCCAGGTTGAAGGTGGGGGGCAGTTGGGGCATATCCCTTCTATCCAATCGTTTAATGTTTCGTACCAGGTACCCTTAAACAATAAACCTTCTTAATTCCACAGAGCTCCCGGAAAACTGGACCGACACCAGAGAAACCTTATTGGAGGGCATGCTCTTCAACCTGAAGTACCTGGGCATGACACTCGTTGAACAACCCAAAGGTGAAGAGCTATCCGCTGCTGCTGTCAAAAGAATTGTAGCCACGGTGAGCTGCCCTTTACTTCATATCCTCACACCCCCAAATGTCCTCCGTTACGCCTAGGCTAGAAGGGTAGCAGCCATAGTAGTAAATATGCAGCTTCCATAGCTCTGTCCTGTTGAATTCAGAGCAGTGCTTGAAAGCTGAGTTTTTGGCTCTATCTCCCATTCAAACTTCAGATAGGTTTGAAAGTTTACTGGGAATGTGGATGACTTGTGCTTTTGTTTTTGTAATTCTTTGTAGGATCTCAGATGGGGGATCTGTTTCTGTGGTCAAGTGAAGGGTGTTAGCAGGTTTGAAAAACCCCCAAAATTCACAAAAGTACAAAACATATTTTAAGGAAATTTTTGAATTAGGGGTGCAGAGGGGGAACCCCAAACAAGTGCTCAGTGGGCATGGAATTCTGGTTAGATGTTGGGAGGGGTGGAAAAATGAGGAGGGAGGGAAATAGGATGGAGCGACTAGACGTCTGAACGGCAGCACTTCACACTGCAACTTTCTGCTACAGATCCTATGTGTTAACACTTCAATTCGGCCTATAGCCATGCACTCTAAACTTATGTTCAAGAACAGTGGGGAAACTCGTTCAAGTGACATTAAAAACCATTAAAATTCAGTTCATAAAACAGAAAGCAGTTCATAAAATGCATAAAATGCTTTGCAATTATAGGAAATTAGCCAACATAAAAGTGGCCTGATTTATAGCAAGTTACTAAAAACTTGCTTGAATAAAGGAGGCTTTGCATATCTTGCTAAAAATCTGTAGAGTTATACTTGGGCGGGTTTCTTGTGGCAGTGGATTGGGGTGGTAGCTAGCAAAGATCCTGATGTTTGTCCCCATCAAATGAAGAAAGAGGAAGAATATCTTAAGCAGGGACCCATCTGATGACCTCAATCCATAGGAGGGCTCCCATGGGGTGTGGAGGTGTTTTATGGGGCCAAATAAACCGCTATGTGATATATTTGAATTTTATTGTTTTGTATGCTTCATTCAATTTGTTTTCCTTGAATTAGAATTAGTATGAATTGTGACATCATGAAGCCTCATTTAACCTCTGCAGTTTTCAAAATTCGCAAAAGAGTTTCTAGGCCACGGATGAACCTGCGGCTCCCTGGGTATTTTTGTTGGTCTCCAGTTCCCACCAACCCCAGCAAACATGGTCAGTGGTTGGAAAGTTGACGTCCAACAAAATCGGGAGGGCCACAGGCCCCTCATGCTCCTGTTCTAGGCCATATGAAAGGCTACCTCTCATGTGTTACCTCTCATGTGTTACCTGTGCTGTGACTTGCATATATTCTCCTGGTGGATAGGAGGAGAAAAGCTCATTGTTTGCAAAATCAAATCCCTTGGTTTGTAAACCAGGGTGTTTTCATATTAGAGAAAGAAATAAGAATATGCTGAAGAAATGAGAACCTGCAGCCAAATGTTTCATTGCAGAGCGTCCCTGTTCAGTGCCTTCCTGCACGATACTCTGTTCTCTTCCTCTTCTCACAAGGTTTACTGAAGAGGAGCAAAATGGTGGAAAAAAATATTTGCAGGTTTGGGGGCTGTTTCCAAGTAACAACATCTGCCTGTTACTCCTTTACATAGTTAATATGTGACTTTTAGATAAGTTGATTTATCTCCACCAGACTCATGAAACATGTTGAATGTTTTCTTTCTCAAGGCAAAAGCAAGTGGCAGAAAGCTTCGGAAAGTAACCCTAAAAGTGTCTCCCAGAGGGATAATCCTCAATGACAGTGTAACAAACGAGGCAATCGAAAACATCTCAATATACAGGTACATTCCATTTGTAGTTTTTAAAGACGCAGAGTAAATATTTAAGGCATGTTGGTAAAACTGTGAAACTGGCAGGTGCAAGGAGCATGGCTTTCTCAGTGGTGGCCCCACACCTCTCAGATTCCCTTGCCAGGTTAATAGATACTGGCATATGCCCTCTGTGTTTATCCACCACTTCACACACATCCCTCCACAAGATACTCTAAACTGTATACTGGGTGGGGCCATTGCTATACAAGTTGAGACCCCCTTTTTGGACTCCCCTGAACTTGCCCCTCTCCCCACTTTCCTTAGGCTTCACCAGTCTCCTTTTATAATAGGTGCACCGCTTGGACTTCTCATTCTATCCACTCCTGTGCTTCTCTCAGCTTTCCTCTTTCTGATTTCTCACCAGGCCCATGCTTCCCGCTCAGTGTTTCTGCTTTATCTCTGCACGCTGAGAGGAGAGGCATGACCTCCAGACTGACCTGATTTATTGCTGGTGGGTTTTCCTGCAAAGACTTACACAGGCACAGCAGCCTCCTCCTCACAGCCTCATTGTTATGTGCAAATGCAGCCATACAGTCTCCTAGCACCTTAAAGACTCATGTGCTGTGGAAAAGAGCTGCACTTCATCAGATGCGTTACCCCCAGTTGAAAGGTGTGTGTATGTTTATAGGCAGCCCTGTATAGGGATGTTTTTAATGTCTGTTATTTCACTGTGGTTTTATCATTTTGCCTCTACACAATGATCATAGAATTGTAGAGTAGGATCATCTAGACCAGCCCCCTGCAATACAGGAATATGCAACTGCTACAATACAGGGATTGAACCTGCAACCTTGGCATTATCAGCACTGTGCTTTAACCAGCTGAGCTATCCTTCTTAATTTGTTGGAAGCTGCCCAGAGTGGCTGGGGCAACCCAGTCAGATGGGCAGCATATAAATTTATTTATTTATTTAGGCTGCAAAGGTAATGGGGGTAAATAAGTAAAGAGTGGGTTCAGATAGCATGAAATGCAAAAATTACAATTTGTGATAATTCAGTTGAAGCTTAAACGTACCCTGATAAACATTGCAGCCGTTCCCAACAGCACTTATTTGGTGATGACTCAGTCATCTTAGCTTTGCTGAGCTAATTAGCGCCTGCAGCGGGGCAGGAAGCCTTCGCTGTGATCATCCCCAAATGAATAGAATCAGATGTCTTGATAAGTTCTCATTCTGCAGCTTCATGCTGTAGCCTCCCTTTGAAATCCCCTTTGCAGGAGAATTGAAACCAGTGGTGGCTGGTAGGCAGAAGGCAGAAAGGTCAACAGTTGGTGGAGCCAAAGCCAAGGAGAGTCAGAGCCAAATAATTCTTGTTTCCTCCCCATCCTCCTCTCTGCTGAGTTCTATAATGGCAACGCGGAGAGTAAGGAGGAGAAAGCTGACAGCCAGGGCCACCCTGGGACTGGATTTAAGTAAGAAAGCAGGTGGGAGCTGTCAGAGGCCTTCAGAGGTTCCCGGGAAGCTCGGTCATTAGTTGAAAGTAGTTCTGGGTGACGTCTGTGGCCTTCTTCTTCATAGCCTCTTGTGTACACTGTGTGGAAAAAATCATTAATTTCAGAGGCTACCAGGAGTGGTATTTTACTCCTAAAGATGAATAAAGTTTGTAGGTGTCACCTAGGAGGGCCCCTCTGGAACCCGTTTTTCTAAAAACACACTCATTTTTTGCTTGCTGAATGGATTTCAGAGTCTCTACTGCTGTTACAAAAACCAGCATTTAACAGCTTAAAAAAATCCAATTACAGGGAAAGAGGGAAAACATAAGTGCCTCTTATAAAAACAAAGCACTGTGAAGCTCCATGTAGGACAAATGTAGGCCACACCGGAGCACAACAAGACACTTAATGCAATGTAAATTAATTTTGAATGTATTTTAAATCCTGGAAAACTCAACTGGTAGATCAGGCACTGCTTTCCTCAAGAGGAACAACCCCTTGCTCATGACAAAGGGATGCTTGGTACAGCTTTGTGCTATGGGACAGCCATTTGAGGGTATTACAGTTTTGGGGCCAACGTCAGTAGTATTTTTATGATTAATTTATCACTCTTGCACCATCAATATGCATGGTGCATTGCAGAATACAAGAAAACATAGGAAGCTGGTTCGCTCACAATGCCAAGCCATAGTTTTTCAACAAACCACAAGTTGTTACACAGATGACTAAACCAAACCATGGTTTTTTTCTTCACAATCCTGTCGGATATGGACATCGTTCTGCACAATGGTCAGCAAGGCCAGTTTCTCTGTCACGCTGCTTATCTGTGAATGCCCTTCCAAGAATAGGTGAAATACCCACAGTTGTTTTTGTAAGACAACCTTCTTCAACCTCCTGCCTATGAGAGGTGTTTTGGACTTCATTGCCATTACCCCTGCCAGTGGATAGGTTTCTGGGTGCTGGTGTCCAACAAAATCTGGAGGGCACCAGATTGGGGAATGCTGTTAGAAAGACATCACTCAGGTACCAGCCGTTATTGGCTTGTAGAGTTCAAAGCTGTTTTTCACCCAGTCCAAGGGAGCATCATCCTGCTAAAAGGGATGTTCCTCAGCTCATGGGCTGAGTGCCTGTCGTCATGCTGCTTTAATGATGCTTGAACCTGTGAGAGTTTGAGGATGATCTTCGCAGGCAGCGTTTTCTCAACACCTTTCCATCAGTTTCTCTTTATCATTTGTAGCCAAGGACCACAGAGAATTGGGGGACAGCGCTGGGGTTGGGAGGAAGTGTCAAAACGCATTTGCAGTCCCAAGATGTGCAAGCTGAACTAGTCTCTTCATCGAGTGGACAGCTCGCTTCTGAGTTGTCCTGAAACTTAAGTGCGCTCTGACACAGTGCTGCTGAATAAATAAATGACAGACTATATACCCCCAGGGCAAGATTTATCCTCTCCTCCTGAGAAAGGTCATCAGATCTTCATCAGGCTTGGTGTGGGGGGAAAGATAATTCAAGATGCACCGACTATGCTGCTTTGAACTGCTGCTCCCTGCAAGCGATGAGTGATTTTCTGCTTCAAGTCATGTTCTTCTGTTGCAAAACTTGGGGTGAATGCATGTGTGGTCCTTCGGGCATTTCAACCTGGCCTCTCCCCAGGTCACACACCCTCCCGAGCCTCATTCCTCACTAGGCCTGATTTGAGTCCTCCTTGTGCATTTTTGGCACACTCATTGCTATGCCCTCTTTTCCTCTAGCCCTCTCCTGAGGTTCAAGAACATAGAAAGCTGCCTTATACTGAGTCAAACCCTTGGCCATTTAGCTCAGTACAGTTGTGCCTTGGATCTCAAAATGCCTTGACTCCTGAACAATTGAAACCCAGGAGTGAGTGTTCCGATTTTGGAACAATTTTTCAGAAGCCGAATGTCAGGCGTTGCTTCCGATTGGCTGCAGGAGCTTCCCGCAGCCAATCAGAAGCTGCACTTTGGTTTCCGAATGTTTTGGAAATCGAACGGACTTCCGGAACAGATTCTGTTATACTTCCAAGGTACGACTGTATTGTCTGTGTTGACGGGCAGTGGCTTTCCAGGGTTTCAGGCAAGGTTTTCTCACAACCACACCTGGAGATTTCAGGGATTGAACCTGGGACCTTTGCATGTAAAGCAGATGCTCCACTACAGCTGTGGCACTTCCCAACAAAGAGCTTAGGGCTGATGGGAATTGTAGTTGAAAACATCAGTAAGACACCAGGTTGGTGGAGGCTGGTCTATCCTTAGTAGCAGTGGCTCTGCAGGATTTCAGGCAAGGGACTTTCCCAGCCCTTCCTGGAGATATCAGAAATTCTACAAGGGGTCTTTCTCCCATTGAGCTGCAGCTCTTCCCCAACTCAGAAGGGAGCTCTCCACTTAGATTGGAAATGTGTTTGAAACTTCCCTTTCCACCAACCCCAGCCGTGCTCCCCAACTGTCTGTGGTCCTTGGCTACAAGCAAGAACAGCAATTGGTAGAAATGTGCTGAGAAGCCTGATGAAGACCTAGTAGCCTTTCTTAGGCAGGGAGAATGAAGCCTACATCTTGCCCTGGGGATTTATAGCCAGACATTTTTAAATACAAAGTGGCCCATTTTTAGGCTTTTGTATAATCAGGGCATTGATGGGTGGGTGGGTGCGTGGCAATAACTGCTAAGGAGTAGTTGGCTGCTCCAAGCACCTGGAATGCACATCACTCACTCCCATATTGGTGGGCAGATAGGGTGGCCCCTCCTGGTGTGATGCCCATGCTGGCTTTCAGCTTCTCTAACAGAATGGGGTGGGCACATCGCAGAAGAGCAAGAGTTGGCAGGATTTCCTGAGCTCAAAGTACTCCTCCCACCCACCCCACACACTCTCCTGTTTTAAAAATGGAAGCACTCCTTAGAAAGCAGAGCTTTTGGGAAGATGGATGGGTATTTGTTTTTCTGCATTTCCCTAGCGTTATAAGATCTCAGCCTGGAAAATTGCATTCTCTCTGCTTTGATCTGATAAGCAAACTCTATGAATCTGTGCATGGTGTGTGCCTGAAACTTTCATTTGTTTCTCTTATTTGTAAGGCAAAGCCTCACAATATAAGTGCTGTGCTGTTTGGTGCAAAGCACAGAGGTTTATATTAGAATTCAGCATCCTATCAGCTTCTGTTTTTGTTTTTTTTAAAGTTTCTAGGCCTTATGGTGAAAATATTAGCTGTGAAGTAAGTAGCCAGGGACTGATCATCTCAGAAACTACTGTGGGGAGGCTGAGTTGGATTTCCAGTATTGTGGGTGCTTTATATCTGCCTGGGGTAGCTCAGTTGGTGGAGCATGAGACTCTTAATCTCAAGGTTGGGGATTTCTCTTGCCTACAGGAAAACACTGGGCACAGCTGAGAGAGATTAACCCCAAAAATGTTGTGGGTGCTCAGGTACCCATGGCACCCTATTGTTAGTGCGACTGGCCAGGGGCTGCTCAGTCAGGGCTTCAACCCTGTAAAGAGGCAAGACAATCCAGGAGTCCCATTGGGAATCAGGGCTCCTCTTCTAATGTTCCTGGCTTCTCCCTTTCTCACTTCATATGCTGTTCCTTCAAAGAACCTGGTTCTAAACCATGTAGAGCAGGTATGGCCTTTAGCCAGATTTCATGTGGGTGCCAAGGAGGCAGAAATGGTGAGAAAGTGGGTGAAAGAAAGAGACAAGATGTTGGCAGAAATAGGGAGAAAAGGGGATGGCCCCAGCCTCTTTGGTCTTCAGCCCCACCTCCTTCTGGTGTGTGGCCCCTGACAGATTACCTCTGAGGGAATGTAACCCCAGACAGAAAAAGGATTGCTCTCCCCTGGTGTAGGGCTTTAAAGGCTATTAAAGGTAAAGGGACCCCTGACCATTAGGTCCAGTCATGGCCGACTCTGGGGTTGCGGCGCTCATCTTGCTTTATTGGCTGAGGGAGCCGGCGTACATGTGGCCAGCATGACTAAGCCACTTCTGGCAAACCAGAGAAGTGCACGGAAATGCCGTTTACCTTCCCGCTGGAGCGGTACCTATTTATCTACTTGCACTTTGACGTGCTTTCGAACTGCTAGGTTGGCAGGAGCAGGGACCGAGCAACAGGAGCTCACCCCGTCACGGGGATTCGAACCGCCGACCTTCTGATCGGCAAGTCCTAGGCTCTGTGGTTTAACTGCAGCTCTTTAAATTAGGCCCAGAAGCAAAGAGGCATGCAACTGGTACACAAAAGGTGCTCTGAGCACCTGGCCCCTACAAACAGCTTTGATCTGTACTAGGATGTCTTCAGAATCTCACATCCCGCTCCCGCTTTCGTCTCTACATTTGAAGGCCTGCTTCAAGCCCCCTTGCCATCTAAAGTGTGCCATCTGGGACCTTTTGATTGTGCACCCAATGTTTTGGAATGCCCTCTCTGAAGGGGAGGTATCAACCTGCCTCGATTGCTGCCTGCATTCTGACAGGCAGTGAAAACCCTTGACCTTTTCTGAAAAGTACCGGCTGATTGATATATACTGTTGCCCACACTGCTGTGCTTTGCTACTGAGAGTTTGGTTTGGTTGGTTTCACTGTTTAATTATGTGTGTGTGTGTGTGTGTGTGTGTTTTCCCCTCCCCCCCCCATTGTTTTATTTCTCTGTTGTGTATTTTACACTGTATTAAACATTATTGCTAATTTCTCCTATAGGGACTTTTTTGACAGAGGGTAAGGTAGAAACAGTTTTAATAAAATTATTATTTAGTGTTTTTACCTTGCCTTCCTTATCAGTCAATCAAAGCTCTTTGAGAGTAAAAACACAATCAGGCATGAAAATCAATGCTGTCGAGGAGGGGACTCAGAGTAGACCCATTTAAATTAATAGACATAACTACTGTAGGTTTCTTAATTTTAATGAGTCTGCTTAAGCAGGACTTCGTTTGGTACAAGAGCACTCTTGTCTCTTGGGGTTTGCTGCAACTCATTCTACAGTTTTAAGACGCCTGCTGTAGATAGACAGATAGACAGATATGCAAATATATCCATTGTGGGATATCAGTGTAGTAAGGCAGTAAATATGAACAAGTTACACGTGTGTATATATAGCTTTTAAATTTTGCTGGTCTTATAGCTTTCAATTGTTCTATGTATACTACTTAATGATTTTTTTGACCGAGGGCTTTTAAATTCTTATAAACAAATAAAAATAATTGATAGTCCGTATTTACCATGTGACAGGTCTGAAAGCTTTCTGTGAAATGTTTCTTTATAAAATGTGGCATGTTCAGGCTCATAAGTCGACAAAAGAGAATTAGGGCTCTTCCTCTTCAGCAGCCTACCTCTTGGTTTCTAACAAGAAAAGTTTTCCTCCCTTTCCCATGATACAAGAACTTGGACCCATCCACCAAAGTTGAAAGATTCCTGAGAGACAAAAGGAAGGCAATTCTTCACACAGCACATAGGCCACATTTATGCCATACATTTAAAACTCCCACTGACTGGCAGGTGGGTGTAGTTAGGGGAAATGGCCTTGCAAGCTAAATTGGACACCCTGGTGGGCCAGAGGTCCCCCCTGCCCCTGCCTTATCCCGTCCTTCACCAACCTGGTGCCCCCCCCCAATACCTCGTACTGCAACTCCCATCAGCCTCAGTCAGTTTGGAGACACTTGTGTAAGACCCCTTGCATGTGTGGTTTGCCGAATTTTACAGAGCTAGAACCTGTAGTGTTGGAGGAAGGGAGGCCTGGGTGTAGAGTGCATTCCCCCCCTTTAAAAAAAAATAATGTGTATTTAATTGTCTTGTTTTGCCAATGTTCACAGGATATCCTACTGCACAGCAGACAAAGTGCATGACAAGGTGTTTGCCTATATTGCACAGAGCCAGCACAATGAGAACCTGGAGTGCCACGCTTTCCTCTGCACCAAACGGAAAATGGTCAGTATTGTGTTTTAATAGCTGGTTGAGCAATGCATGCATTTCTTTGCAGTGAGGTGACAACGGTGGGGTGACGGAAGCACCTCTTGTGAGCACAGCTTGGACAAGGTGCAGATAATGCACCTTGCAAAGATAATGTAAGACCATAAGATTATGTTTAAGAGTATCCTGGGGTTCCTCAAAAGCTTATCCAAAATCCCTGAGTGTGAAGTTCTGCTGTGGGGGTGGATAAGCTTTAAATGTGCAGTGGCTCACTTGAACCACACTGACAGATTAGTGATGGGTCACTTGGCAGAATCAATAGCATGGTTTGTAGCAGTAGATTGGCACTTGAACCCATAAGGAGAAGAAGACATAACTTTGACAGATGTAAGTCTGACCTATGTCTGCCTATCTGTCTAAATCAGAGATGGATGATGTCATCCTCTCCAGATGCTGGAACTCCCAACTCGCCCCAGCCCCAGCCCCAGCCAGTATAACCAAATAGCGAGGTATGGTGGGAGTTGTAGTTCAGACCACATAGGCTGCCCCTGATCTAAACCAATAAAGACATATTAAGGATATTGGACCTAGAGCAAATAAAACTGAAAGTGTCTTCTGTTGTTTTTCCTGGTATCATCACCATCCCCAAGTCTAAAAGCTGTCAAATTCTGCAAGTGTGCTGTGACAGGTATATGTGAATCATCAAGAAAAGACTCGATGCAGATACAAACCCTGCATGTTTGCTAGAGAGGTGGGATGCAAATGCTGAAAATAAGGCAACCTTGCATGTGGTCTTTGCACCTGGTTCCGCATTCATTATGTTCTATTTGGAGAACAGCCATAGCTGCATGCATGTTTGCATGGAGACAATCTCAGATTCAATCTGTGGCTTCTCTAGGCGGTGGGGGGGAGGGGAGGGTTCAGGCCTGGATCTCCCATCCTTTTCTTTCTTTGCTTTAAAACTTAAAGAAAAAACACTCATTGCTTACAAGGTGGCTGAGCACATTTTAAATTACAGGGCTAGTGAGACCCTGGCCACCCAGCATCTTAATATTCCCAGAGATGTCTATACAAAAAAAAATAGTATGCGCAAATTTGTGTCATGGGCCTGAGCCCATTAAGCCTTTCAGTTTACTTACTTATCGTATTTTTCCATGTATAAGACTAGGTTTCCCCCCTAAAAAATAATGTCCAAAATTTGGGGGCATCTTATACACAGGGGCCATCTCCCCCCATTTTCTTAAATTGGAATCCCCCAGAAGAGGGGGTGTCTTATACATGGGATCGTCTTATAGACGGAATGGTACTTACTTACCGTATTTTTCGCTCTATAAGACGCACCAGACCACAAGACGCACCTAGTTTTTGGAGGAGGAAAACAAGAAAAAAAATATTCTGAATCTCAGAAGCCAGAACAGCAAGAGGGATCGCTGCGCAGTGAAAGCAGCAAATCCCTCTTGCTGTTCTGGCTTCTGGGATAGCTGCACAGCCTGCATTCACTCCATAAGACACACACACATTTCCCCTTACTTTTTAGGAAGGAAAAAGTGAGTCTTATAGAGCAAAAAATACGGTACTTACTTATTTACTGATTGATTGCATTTATATTCCACCTTTATCTCAAGGAGCTCAAAGTGCCATATATGGTTCTCCCCCCCCATCTCGTTTAATCCCCACAACAACCCGGTGCGGGAGGGTAGGCTGAGAGGTGACAGGCCTGGGGTCAACCAGTGAGCTTTGAGGCTGCGTGAGGATTTGAACCCTGGTCTCCCAGGTCCTAGTCTGACACCCTAACCATTGTGCTACACTGGCTTCTTCAGTGGATGGGGCGTTTTAATCCCACCTTTTAAAAATACAAATGTGTTTTGATCCTTCTGTGCTTTGTTTTATGCTGGCTTTAAGGTATATTAGTTATTTGTTGTTGTAAATCGCTTTTAAGTTACATCAGTAAACAAAAGCAACTAATAAGTTCAATAAATAATAATAGTACCTTTCAACACCCCTCTTTGCATATGGTACTTATTTCTGTTGCAGAGCCTAGGTGGAGAAAAAGCATTAAAAATGAACCCTCCATGTGGGAGTGTTTACCTAGGAGAACTGGTGGATAGTGGAAGGGTGCTTTGAACTACAACTCCTATCTGCAGAGCCGGCTGGGGCTGATGGGAGTTGTAGTCCAAAGTATCAAGGGGGCAGCTGGTTGACAAAGGCTGGGTCAAGCAGGTGCCTACCAGTCTCTGATGCTTCCCTAAAAAATTGCCAAACCATCACATTTGCCTTATGAAGAAAATCCTCTTAATGACGACTTCAGTCTTCTGTGTCATTTTCTAAATGACCTTGTAAACTTTTGATGCAGAAAGAACAACGAAGTTCTTCTCTCTCTCCCCGTGGACAAAAATATGTGACATTATAGAAATATGGGGAAAGAGTGCAGAGACCTTGATTGTATGTCTTAGTTTCCCCATCTCTGTCATATAATTAGTCTATATTTTTAGCGGCTGGGCAATTCTCACCCGTATCTGGGTCTATTAAACTTGATTTGAATGTGACAGCCGAAATTGTAAACAGCTGTGAGGAGCTTCATACTTAATTACCATATTTAAGGAGCGGGTTTTTGTTTTTGTTGTTTGTTCTTCTTTACCCATCATAAGAAGAAGAAGAAAAAATGTTTTCCTCTTCCACCAAAGATATAAATGGCTCAGTCTTTCAAATGAGATTTGGCACAGATACAAGTTTTGTCCATCTCCTAACTTGCTTCTCCCCTGTGGCAAATAAAACTTGCCTGCAGGCCACCCAGTCGTAAGATTTGTAAATTGGGAAGGGAGGTGGTAATTCCAGGCTGTTGGTGAGTCCTGGGTCAGGACCAAACATACATGCATATACTGGTTGCCATTTTGTTTCTGGGTCCAGTTCAGGGCCTTCACATTAGTGTTTAAAGCCCTCAGTGACTTTAAGTCCCAAGCGGGTGGCGCTATGGGTTAAACCACAGAGCCTAGGGCTTGCCGATCAGAAGGTCGGCAGTTCAAATCCCTGCAACAAGGTGAGCTCCCATTGTTCGGTCCCTGCTCCTGCCAACCTAGCAGTTCGAAAGCACGAAGTGCAAGTAGATAAATAGGTACTGCTCTGGCGGGAAGGTAAACGGCGTTTCAGTGCGCTGCTCTGGTTCGCCAGAAGAAGCTTAGTCATGCTGGCAACACGACCCAGAAGCTGTACGGAGGCTCCCTCGGCCAGTAAAGCAAGATGAGCGCCGCAACCCCAGAGTCGTCCGTGACTGGACCTAATGGTCAGGGGTCCCTTTACCTTTACCTTTGTCTACTTGCCTGCAGACCCTCTGCTGGTCCCTCTCCCCATCACCACTCCCCTTTGCAAGTTGAAGAGTGCTTCTCTGGAGCCCCCTGTACTGAGGATGGGTGTTTTCTGACAATTTCAGTTTTTCTGAATTGGTTACTTTTCCAATCATTAGTTCTATTCTCCCCATTTTCACACAAGCAGGTACTATTTTTACCAGCATTTTGCTGCAGTTTTCTCCTGTTTACAAGCTTGTATGCAATTTTCCCTAATGCACATGTTTTTGCAAAGTAATATAATGCATTTTGTATGTTGTTGTTTCACAGATATCTGCATTTTTATGCACGCCTTTCCCTACCTAGTCTGTGCATTTTTATACACGTGACCTAGGCAGAGCATCACATTACAGGACACAGAAAAGTGGAGATTTTGAAGGATGGCTGTGTTTATGCTTGTGTATTGCTTCAGGAAAGTGTGAATTAGACAGGTTTGCCATTAAGTGTGAACTGAGTCAGTGTCCTCTTCCAGCGCCATGCCATGCTCACTGTCATCTGAGTGATGGTCCCTCTGAACGACCATCCTCTCTATCTTGTGCCCTGTCATGGGGGTGGCTACCTTATCGGTCTCCTCTCACTTAAGTTGGTGGAGTGAAATTCTTGTGCCAGGGCTGGAGGTATTGATAAGGAAGTGGCTATGGATTGACAGGGTGCAGGATATGACACACATGGGCTTTACCCACCCCCATTGCCTGAGGCAGCTTTAGAGGAGTGTCGCTGGTTTGGTCACACTGGGCGTGCAGCCTCAGGGACACTGCAACTATAATTTAGAAAGGAGCACGAGAGGCAGGGGGCACCGAATTTTTGGGTTGCACAGGGCGCTGCTGAAATTTGAGACCCCAAGGGTTCCCACCCTGTATCTGCACTGGCAGAACAGCTCCACTGACAGTGCATTCCTCTGATGTTTGCAACATGTCTGGCCTTCCGCTTGCATAGCAGGGCTTCCCTCAAATCCTCTCCCTCCCTCCCTCTCTCTCTCTCTCTCTCTCACACACACACACACACACACACACACCACATCTCACAAATTTCAAGTAATGACGTGTGCCTCAGTTGATTAAATGCCAAAGTCTTTATTGTTGGTTTTATTACTGTGGCGTGCACCCACTACCTGTGCTTTCCGGAAACAATTGAATGCATTTTTATTTTGACAAGCTTTTGCAGCAGGGTGCCATTGGTGCTTGTTTTGTTTTGTTTAAAATCTGTATTTAGTTGTGTTCGGTAATGCACTTTAAACTATTTTTAGCTGTTTCCAAAAATATATAGTAGATGTTAATTTTAGGGTGCACTCTGCTCTGATAATTTTTCTCGATTTCAGCGGTATAGAAGTTTTGGTATACCGTGTTTCAATCAACACTGAGAAGCACTTGTGCAGCTACAGCTCCTTTTGATTTTGGTATTTTTAAAGACAGATTTTGTGTAAGGAATCCAGTCCTTCCGTTTCAAGTGCAGGGGTGAGTCAGTAACACCCCTCTCTGCATGCGCACACGCAGAATTTTAGCCCAAGTCCTGCTGCAGCCTGTCATTGCAGAGTCCACAGTGGCATGGCTAAACTGGTCTGTAAGCACACGTGTGATTGAGAAATCCAGATGACCACTTTAGTATGGGCTTGTTCAGTCTGGCTGTCAGCCCTCATCTCTCTCCCCCCCCCCCAAGAAAAAGTCATTACAGATTGAATATAAGTACCCCCAAACGAGTGTCTGAAATTCTCCGAGTTCTGCAGCTGCCTCTCTCCATAACAGTGGGCGCCGCTGCTGGCATCAATATTGAATTAAGACTTGAATGGTGGCATGGGACTTGTAGAGCCGTAGAATGAGGAACGAGTTCCTGGTTTAACATCTCTCAGCTGCGCGGAACCTCCAAATGATTTAAATCTACATGAAGAACTGTCTATTAATACACCGTTATAATCGCTGTTGTATCTTCTTCTTCTCCCAGGCTCAAGCCGTCACCCTCACAGTTGCTCAGGCGTTCAAAGTAGCATTTGAATTTTGGCAGGCGTCCAAGGAAGGTGAGTGTGGGAACTTACATCTGCCTCTCGCTGCCTTTTCGACACATCCCAGCCTTCCCTAACCTGATGCTCTCCAGATGTTTTGCTTCCATCATCCCTTACTGTTGGCCATGCTCCCTGGGGCTGATGGGAGTTGGAGTCTGACAACATCTGGAGGACACAAGGTTGCAGAAGGCTGATATATCCAGAAAATGTGTAGCTGGTGTATTTTGTGTATGTGTGTGCATGCATGCCTTTTGTTCTTGTTGTTTGACTTTTTCCCTAGGAGCAAATGGTCTTTTTATCCCTTCACTTTTAAAAATCAAACAAACAAAAAACCACCAACCAAGGCTCAGTCAATAATATTTCAGATTACTTAGCTCATCTAAGCACATGCCTGTTTATTTATCAAGTTGCTGTTTCACAGTTTTTGCGGTATATCCTGCTTGATTGTTAAAAAAAGTGATTTACAAAAGGTTAAAACAATGAAATTATCAGTAAAGATCTGTTAAAAACAACCATTTGAAACACTCAGAAGTAATTAGCATCAGCTAAAAAACAGATTAAACTGCACAACAGCATTCCACATATCTGGATAGACTTGCCTAAATAAAAATGTTTTCCCAATTGGGAACCCCTGAACTAGTGCATTTGTGGACAGATATTCCTGGTCTAGGAATTTTGGGTCAAGGGTGGCAGATCTCATTTAGCTTCCCAGTACTTCATAGCACTGTCCTGAGGGAACTTTTCAGGGAATCTCACCGTGTGCTACCATCTCCTGTGCCTGGGTTTAAAGTCTCATGCCTCCCTACTCATCTGCTGTTACCCAGAGGTCTCTTCCCTTAAATTATACCAGCAACCATCCCCTTCCTTGCTTTTATGCCTAAAATGGCCTCCCAGAAAACTGATGCAATGCCACTTCACTCTTCTCTCCTCAAAGCCCACTTCCCCCAAGTGTTTTTCTTAACCCTAAGATTTGATCCCTAATGGAAAGAAAGGCGTGAAACAGATGTCTTTCCTGTCAGGCAAGACTCACACATTTTTCTGCTACATCTTTTCTCCTTCACTTCTCTACTGAGATGCATGTCTGTCTTTGCAGCATTGATCTGCATGCATACACACACTCTAAGCACACAATGCTTCAGGCAGGCTTTTGGTGGAGCTTCTTAACTTTTTTTTCTCAGGCACCCAGCATGTTTAGCTATTTAAATAAGCATTTGTGCCTCTCTCTCTCTCTTTTTTTAATTTTCAAAACTTTACTATGAAGTTAAAATTATAGCCTGGTAAGAGATTTAGAATAAAAACAGAAAGGAAAAGAATGGAGGGTGGGGGAGAACTTCTACAAAACAAAAACAGCTTTCACAGACATTACCACATAAAATAAAATACATTTTCAAGGGACTACACTATAAATTAGATGCTACAACAAAAACTAACCTGATACAGAGAGAAGACAAAACAAATGTTATGAGTACCAGATAAAAGCCATATTTCACCCGGACTAGCCATTGCCTTGATTGGCCTGTCATATGAGTAACAAATAGCCACCAAATGGGGACAAAACCCATAGGTTTGGCTGCATCCTGGGATACCCTTTGTTTATGAATCAGTTTCTCAGAAATGGCAATATACATGACTATATTAAACAAAAAAGGGGAAAACCCAAGATTCCTTCCAGCCCTGTGAAATTTGTGTCTCTCTTTTTAAATAGAAAAGCCTATTCTTTACATATAAGTACATATAACACACACACACACACACGCACGCACACACACACACACACATACACTACTATGAGGCACAAATGTTACTATGAGTAACAAAACTGAGTTGTTGTTGTTTTATTCATGTGGCATTCACGTGGCCATCGTTCTGCCGGACACTGAGGTCCAGCGCCGAGGGTCTTCTGGCGGTTCCCTCACTGCAAGAAGCAAAGTTACAGGGAACCAGGCAGAGGACCTTCTTGGTAGTGGCGCCCGCCCTGTGGAATGACCTCCCATCAGATGTCAAGGAAATACACAACTATCTGACTTATCTGAAGGCAACCCTGTTTAGGGAAGTTTTTAATGACCGATGTTTTAATGTATTTTTAATCTCTTGTTGGAAGCCACCCAGAGTGGCTGGGAAAACCCAGCCAGATGGGTGGGGTATAAGTAATAAATTATTTATTTATTTATTTATTTATTTATTTATTTATTTATTTATTTATTTTTAGCGGTCACTCTTGAAGGTGACTTTGTGTTTGTCACAAGGGCCAGCCAATCAGTGTTCTGCACCATCAGTCTTTCCTTGAAACAGCTGCCAGTAGCTCCGAGGTTCAGTTAACTTTTGAAATGTATGCATCTCTGGCCTACGTACAGTGGTACCTCGGGTTACATACATTTCAGGTTACATACGCTTCAGGTTACAGACTCCGCTAACCCAGAAATAGTACCTTGGGTTAAGAACTTTGCTTCAGGATGAGAACATAAATCGGCCCGCAGCGGCGCGGCGGCAGCAGGAGGCCCCATTAGCTAAAGTGGTGCTTCAGGTTAAGAACAGTTTCAGGTTAAGAACGGACCTCCGGAACGAATTAAGGACTTAACGCGAGGTACCACTGTACCTGTAACTGCATTTACCCTCATTCACCTTTCCCCCCTCCCCATTCTCCTCTATGTTTCTTATAGTCGCATGACTTGCAGAAACTTACCAAGTGATGCTCCTCCCATCTCCTTCATCTCTCTGCCAGCAGAAGCTTCCCTTGTTTCCCCTTGTTCTTCCGGCCCTTCTGAGGAGCCTGACAGTTGGCAACACAACCCCTCTGCCTCCCCTCCCCTCGGCTGAAATCTAGTTTGCAAAGGCCGTTTGGGCAGAGGACTGTTTCTGGCTTATGGGAGCCTGTAAAGCACCGGGTATATTGTTAGTGCTGTATAAACTGTATTATATGAACACAGAAGCTGCCTTAAGATGAGTCATCTAGCTCAGTGCTGCCTGCTCGTACTGGCAGCAGCTCTCCAGGATTAGCTCTGCTTTTATCAGCCCTGTGACCTGAGAGCCTTTCAACTGGAAGCATGGGGATTTGAATCCAGGATCTCCAAACACTACCCGGGCCACTGAGCCACCGCCTACAAAGCCACATTATAATATGCTTCAATGGGGGAATAACTCCCTTTTCTCTCTCTAATAGAAGCACATGGGTGGTTGCCTAGCAACCACCCCGGCCTAAGGATAGGGAGACCTGTGGCTCTCCAGCTGTTGTCCAGCTATTGGTGTCCCTAACCATTAGTCATGCTGGCTGAGGTGGATGGGAGTCCATAAAAACCTGAAGGGCACTAGAAGGAGCAAGGTGGGTAGTTGCTAGGCAACCCCCACTCCCAAGTGTTTCCCGCCATTCTCATCCATCACCGCCATCTCACACAGGCTCTGAAGAAATGCTGGGCCTTCTAGTCTTGGCCAGCTGTGTGGTGCCAGTGGAGGATATGTTGATAACTAGAAACCATCTGTCCTTTTGTCAGCAATGGCCTGGTTAGCGCAGCTGCAAGCAAGATCGGCAGCTTTCCAGGCAGGCTGTAGGCTTGATTGGGTGGCCTTCCCAAGTCTTGGGGTCATGCCAGTATGAAAAAGCCCTCCTTGTCGCCTGCACATGTTCAGCAATTTGGCACTGGCGAAAGGTTGGTTGCAGGGAGAGATATTTTGTTCCCTGGAAACCCCTTTCTCCACTTCGCTGCCCTCCGCACATTTCCATGCCTAAGGTAGACGACAAGCAGTGCCCGCCTGCGCGCCAGGAAACCCAGACCTCTGCAAATCGAATCTCCCCCTGCCAGACATTTACAACAGCCTCATCCTTGTAAGAGCTCTCTCTGGTATTCAGTTTGCTTTTGGAAGCTGGGGTTAGACCATTGGCATCTGGGAGTTGGGGACTGGTGTCCATTATCTCCCTTAATTAGATCTTAATTTATTTTAACAGTGGCCTCATTTGTGTTTTATGTGCTGTTCAGCCACCCTGGCCAAAAGGCAGGATAAAAATATGAATTGAAATAATGCATCTGTAGCTCTCGAGGCCTTGAGATAGCACAGTCAAGTAACATGAATAAGGTACTAGATTCCAGTCATGTAGGCGCTAGGCCATCTTAGGGACACTTCGTATATGACGATTTGCTATGCAGAGATCCATTTCCATGCGGGAAAGGGCTTGTACTCTATCAGTTGAAATGATTTTTTCCCCCTTATGCCAGGTGATCAAATGTGCCATTTCTGTTCAGATCACCATCTGCTGCAGCCACCTCCTAACAGCTGCTCTGGACTGCTCATTCATTTTTTTCCCTCCTAGTGCTCATTTAATTTCCCCCCAATGCCCTCAAGGTAGGAATGCTCTGGGGCATTGTGGGAAATTAAAATAGCAGTCCCACAATGCCCTGGAGTCAAGCTGTGGCAGGGGCACTGTGGGAAATTTCAGTTGTTGGTGTTCAGAGCATGGGCATAGCCAGGATTTTTGTTGGGGGGGGGGGCTAGACTTTCGTTGGGGGGGCAGAGCCAATGTGATTGGTCAGTTAAGTAGTTCTATTGTTTTACTTGATGGGGGGCAGCTGCCCCCCCATTGACTACCCCCATGATTCAGAGGACCATTTTTGCAGGGAAAGCTCCCCCCAGGGGCTAGAGCCAGGGGAGGCATTGGTGCAGATAAATGTTTATCATATGCGATTGGAATCCTTAAATCCCTGCGCTGGCTTCCACTCGTGTAGCTATGTTATTGAATAACTATATTATTAAATCCAGCCCGCTATTCTTATTATTGCTCTGTTAGGTACTTCAAGTCTCTCCAGAGAATAAAGGCAATAAAGGGTTTTTTTAATGAAAAAAAATCCTAACAGAGAAAGCTGCGCCACTTAAACCTTGGAGCCAAACTCTGCCTCTTGCCAGCCCAGTCAGTGCACTTGTGCTAGAAATTGTGCCTCCGACGCTGCTGCTCATTTGCTCTGTCCTTACATTAGGACTGAAGAGGATGTTGTAAAGCGGGCGGTGGGGGGGGGACCTTTTACAGCCTGGGTATGCTGGGTAGCTTTTCAAGGGCCACATCCCAGTGGTGGACGGGGCCAGAGGAGAAAGTGAGCAGAGCAAGAAGAAATGTAAATTTAACCTTTTGGTACAGTAGGCTACGTTTCTACACACACTCACACACCTCTCTCTGGCCTCCATCCAGACAAGCAAGCGACATTGTCAGAGCTGAACAACACATTCCGGCCAGACAAAAGCACTTAAGGAGGATGTGAAGCAGGGCCAGTAGGGGGTATGGCCTGGAGAGCATCCCAAGAGACCTAAAGGGGCTGCATTTGGCCCACAGGCCAGAGGCCTCTCACCCCATTGCAAGGTGTGGAAGCAGCTTTGTGGCTTGTTAGAGAAATCAGCCTTTAAAACTTAGCCACAAACTAAACGGTGTATTTGTCTTTTTTTTTTTTTTTAATAATATTTATTAAAGATTTTCAAATATAACAAAAAAAAGAAAAACATCCAAATTTAAGGACTTATTTTCAATATCATCTTTCCAGGACTTCCCCCTCCCCACCCCCTCTTATATTCCAGTTCTTTCAAATAGATTCAGCAAATTCTTACCCCAAATTTTAAAATTATTATCATTAACCCAATTTAAAAAATATTTTCCCATCCCCTAAAATCAACCTGTTCCCTTCCACGAGTTCCCCTCTTTAATATAAGATACAGATTAACATAAAAAAATTAAACAAAAGAATAAAATATAATTTAACACCCTTTGGATTCCAAATTTCCCTCCCCCCTTTCCCGGTTGCGTTCCCAATGTCCATCAATATCTACTGTCTCCTGGAGCTCCCACATCTAAGCCATAATCCTTCACCAGTCCGCTTTGCCGTCTTTTTAATAGTCTTTACCGTCTTTTAATCATCTTTAATTTCAAATGTCCAATCTTGGAAGGGGTCTATCTTCCAACTTTGTCCAGTTCTTGTTATTCTTGTTGTTCTTGTTATTCCCTCTTCTCCTCTTTTTTTTTTCCCCCCTGCTCTCCTGCACAAATGTTCTAATTCCAAAAAGCTTGTAATTCCTCTACAGAGGCTTTGTTATTCAGGAACAAAACATTACGTCAAGTCCCTTCCATTCTTCAATAGATAAATCTATTGTCTCCTTTAATGTGTAGACCTCTGTAGACAAAATAGTGTTCCATTTCTGCAGTTTCCCAGGAGATAAAAAGTCCGATTCAAATTCCATGCCAGCGATACTTGTAATAACCCACAGCTCCTCTAGAGGGATTATAGTAACTCAGTTTCATTCCCGATCTCACCCACCAGTCAAAGTAACTTATTATTCCTTGTTTTAAACAGTTTATATCCAATTTATAACAAATGTAACCAGCAAAGTCCTCGTAACAAAGTTCTCTTTTTATTCTTCAGTTTTGGCAGCTCCTTTGACAGCTGTCAAAACCTCTATTTCTCCTCTCCAGGCTCTCTCACGGATCGCTCCCGGGGTTTCCGGGGGGGGGGGGTTGTATTTTAATTCACATTCCACTCTTCTCCTCCAGCCCAGCTTATAATTTTCCATCGCGAAATTAATAACTTTATCAAAAAAAAAAAGGTTGCACTCGATCTTAGTTGTCAGGTCCTTTGCTTTAGCTCCTCTACAACAGGGGGGAGGTTGACTTCCTTTTTATACCTCCCCCGCTCGCTCCGAATTTAAGAAAAAATTTATTCCCCTTTTTAATCCAAGTTCCAATTACTCACGGGTTATTCTTTTAAGTCCAGATTTTCAATGGAAGAAGTCAGCGCTCTCCGCCAAATGGCATGCGGCTTCGCTCGGCAGGGGAAGCGGAGGACTCACAGCACCACCACCCCCGTCACCCGCTCCGCAGCCTTTAAAAAGGCTCCTTCGCGTGGTCGGGGGGGCGCAAATGGTGCCTGCCGAGTCACCATGCCCATGGGTTTCAGCGCCCATGGTTTTTGAGGGTCCCCGCGTCGCCGGCGCGGTAGAACCCAGCCCCTGCCGAGCAGACTCCCTCCGGAGCTCGGAGGGAGTCCGCCATTCGGCGATGGCGCCAACCCGGAAGTCTAAACGGTGTATTTGTCTGTCTTGTGTCCCCACCACAGAAAAGCGGGAAAAGGCCATCTCGGAAGGAGAAAGTACCAGCAGTCCAAGTTTGGATAGTTCTGCCTCATCAAAAGGAAGTAAGTGACTAAAGAAACAGTTTCTGTTCAAAGGAAATGTGGGGTGAAATTGCCTGCCTTGTGTGCCATGCCAGCCCACTGGTCTGTCTTGCCCAGTACCTGCAGCCTCTCGCCAGGGTCTTCAGCTGCTGAGATACGGCATCTGCTCTGCATTCAGAAGGTCCTAGGCTTAGTTTGGTCAGAACTGAGGATACACTTCCAGAGTTAACACTAGATACATTGCTTCTGGTAAACGAGCCACCATAGTTGCTAGAGGGCTGTGAAAAATTGTGTCCTGGGCTTTTTAGACTTGTCAGCCCATGTACTATTTGAAACCAAAGTGGCGCATTGGTTGCCAGATTTGAAATATATTGGCATTATTTTCAGCTCTCCTATCCTGCTAATAGCGTTTTCTGCTCCCTCCCCTTTTGTCACTCAGTCCAAATTGGGCTCTTCACTGCCAACAGCCCTCCCCACCCACTCAAAGGTTCCCCCCCTTTTTTCTTTTTTAAATGAATTGATTTTAAAATGTTGTGTTACTTTTATTGTTGTTAGCCGCTCTGAGCCCGGCTTCAGCTGGGGAGGGCGGGATATAAATAAATTATTATTATTATTATTATTATTATTATTATTATTATTAAATTCTGGAAACATTGAGATTTCTCCAAGCCTGCTAAAACCTCCTGATGCCTGGGTGGTACCTTTTTAGCAGCATAAGGAACAGCACTCACAGTCCAAACACTGAAGATAGAGACAGTTATGAACTGTTCCTTTCTTAAGGGCCCTCTCTTGCACACATACACAAACGTTCATCATACAAGTCTTGCAGAAACTAAAGAGAGGGTGTGGGTGGGTACAGTTCCATCTCTGGTTGTCAGTGGTCTCTAGTAACTGAAAATCCTTCCTCCTCTCCTGGAGACACTCAGATTCAGGTGCATGTCATGTATACAGATGTCACTGACCCCCTGATTGAAATCCATCAAGGACTTAGCAGTCCTTTTGACCTCTGCGACTCCTCCATCATGCATCCTACGTGCCTGTTATTCCTCAGGGAGGCGAAAGGAAGGGGGAGGGAGGGAGGGAGGGAGGGAGGCAGCCCTCCACACTCCTGCAAGCAGCTTTCTGAAAACCGCTCCCAGGGACCCATTAAAACTCTTAGCGGTCTGGATTGTGCAGCTTGCAAAAATGGGGTCATGCCTTCCGAGTATTGTTTTTAAGCTATATCCTCCTTGCAATTGTCTGGTGGCAAAGGCTATCTTCTAAAGCTTGCATGGCACAAATAGCCTCAAATGAACTGGCGGGGCAGGGAAGGGGGGAGGCAAAGAGGGGACAGCCTGTCTTCTTCCCCTCCTGGCGGGTGAGATGCTGCAAAGTGGCACTGAGGAAGTCATCCATAAAAGGGGCTCCCGTCCAAAGCGGCTGCGTCATATTGATCCGCATGTATATTTGATAGGGAAGAAATCCTCTTTAACATCCACTCCATTCCAAAAATGCCTCTCAGGGTAGCACAGATATAAGTCGACGAAATGGCTGGCTCTGAAGGGCTGGATAAACTTTCCGTGCCCAGAATCTTTAAATCTGACCTCTGCTTTGGCTTTGTCCAATATCTTTGAATCTGGAGTTTGGGCTTTTTTGTGGGTCTTTCAGCTGATTTCAAAGTAGTTAATCTGCCTCTTGACAGATACGGATGTTGCTGAAGCTTCGGCTACAGGTGCCTCCTGAGGTTCTGAAGGAAGGGCTGTAGCTCTGCCGCTTGCTCTGCATGCCAAAGGCCACCCCCCAGCTTATTTTATTAATTTATCATTACATTTATACCCCACCTTTCCTCCAAGGAGCTTGAGGTGGTGTGTGTGGTTCTCTTCCTCTCCATTTTTATCCACACAACAACCCTGTGAGGTAGGTTAGGCTGAGAGACTGTGGCTGGCCCAAAGTCATCCAGTGAGTGCCATGGCTGAGTGGGGATTTGAACCCTGGTCTCCCACTACACCACGCCAGCAGCAGTCCCCAGCAAGATTCCCTGTCTAAAACCCTGGAGAGCCACTCAGTGGAGGCAATAGATCAGGGATGGGGGAAGCTCAGGCCTGGGGACTGAATGCGGCCCCCCGTGCCTCTCTGTCTGGCCCTTGGGGGACACACCCTCCCAAGCTGCACCCTAAACCAGCCTGACTTTGCAACCTTTTTTTACTGTTTTTGCCTGGATGGAATTTGTCCTCGAACACTGATAATGTTCTTGGCATACCTGCATGGAGGACAGAGATAGGATGTGGCAGTGTGAAGAAACTTGCCTTCTGTGCAAAGGTAACATTCACATTTATTTGGCCTTTGGCCTTGCCCACCATTGCCATGTGGCCCCTGGAAGCTTCCCCATTCCTGCTGTACATGACTGCTCTAGGTATTTTGGTGACTAAGGTGGTATGAATCAACAGGTAGTCCACACGTTAAGTCACTTGAGACGTGATGCTTCTCTGTGAGGCCCTTCTTTGTGTGCCCCCTCCATGGGAGGTTGGGAGGGCAGCAACACATGATTGGGCCTTTTCAGTGGTGGCCCCCTCTTGTGGAATGATTTCACCTTGGAGGCACTCCTGGCACCCAGTTTGGTTTTTTATGTGCCAGGCAAAGGGCTGCCCCCTCCATTCCACTTGTCACATGCTTAGAAAACACAGGTCCAAACATTTTTCCATTTGCCCCATGCTTTTAAGGCACAGATCCGAGCAGTTTTGCTTTACTTTCCCCCCAGAAAACCCACTCTTTAGCGGTAAATCGGAACAAAGAGCAATCCACGGAAAACCCATTGCCATTTGCTCCAATACAGTGCTATACCACAGGTTTTTCCAGGGACAAATGGAACTGCGAATGAGCCCAAAGACTTTTCTCCTTACCTTCATGCAGCACATAGATAAACTATGGAATTCAAGTGATGGTCATCAACTTGGGTGGCTTTGAAAGAGCCATATCCTCCGTGAATCCTATCAATGGCTATGTTCTGCCTGTTACAATATGCCTGTTAATGCAAGGAACTCACAAGCAGGGCAAGTTGCTGTTGTGCTCAGCTCCTGCTTCTGGGCTTCCCATCAGAGTCTGGTTGGTCACCATAACAAACAGGATGCTGGACTAGATGGGCTTTTGGTCTGACCCAGCAGGCTTTCCTTATGTTCCTGTTGTGTGCACCTCACACCAAGATTAAGCTAGCACAGAAGAACTTTCCTAGTGAGTCACGTCACAGGCGAGACACATCTGCCTCTTTCTCACTCTGCCATCCTTAATGGCACCCAAAATCTGCCAGCTGACATCTCCCCCTCAGCTTGACTCCTCATGGAGGAGCCCGCAGATGAATTGGTGCCCTGCAGCCTGTCTCCAAAAACTCCCAACTCCTGTGCATCGTAAAGGATTTCTGCAATTCAAATATATGCTTATTTGAAAGAGAGAGAAAACAGAAAAGTAGGACATACTGCTAGTAGAATGCAAAGATGTGTTTTCCTAAAAGGTCCTGCAGGAATTTTCATTCATTGGAAAAGCTGAAGGATCTTAAATCGAAGCAGGATAGACTGGAAAGGGGTACTGTGTTGTGCTCGGGGCAGAGTATAAAATGGGATCAATGTGGTTGCTCTGCAGTGGGAGTGGAGGATGATGCTTTTCTGGCTGAAGAGGATGAAATAAATATCATGCCGTAGGCCATTAGGACTCCATCTCAGAGCCTGGTTTTAATACTGCTTCCTAGAGCTTGTGAAGTAGTAGTAACAGAGTTATCTCTGACCATTTGCAGAGTGCCTGTATCTCTCTCCAGTGACAAGCCATGCTCAGTCTGTTCCCTCCAAAACACACAAACAGGCCACTTCCACACCATACATTTAAAGCACTGTCAGATTACTTTAATAGTCGTGGCTTCCCCCAAAGCATCCTGGGAATTGTAGTTTGTTAAGGTGCTGAGAGTTGTTAGGAGACCCTTGTTCCCCTCACATAACTTCAATTCCCTGAGTTCCCAAGGAAGAGGGATTAATTGTTAAACCACTCAGGGACAAAAGCTATTAAAAAACCAAATACGTACATGTCTGTGCTAAAAGGGCAGTCAGAGGGCCCAAACAGCTTGGTGGCAGCTCCTCCTTATAAAGCTGCTGGGATGCAGCAGGTAGAACATGTTGCCCCTAGATGGTTCCAAACAATCTCTCCCCAATAGCCCCATAATCAAGTGGTATATAAATTTTCTAAAGACCGACCGATGAATCCAAGAGGATGTCTCTATTAGAGGCCATACTTGGTGGAGAGGAATCCTCTAAATTAGCTGTGGAGAACCTTTGGCCCTCCCATTCTTACTGGACTACAAATTCCACCATCCCTGACCATTGGCCATGCTGGCTGGGGCTGGTGGGAGTTGGAGTCCACCAACACCTGGAGGCCCAAAGGTTCTCCAACCCTGCTTACAAACCTTCTCTCTCCTACGCCTCATCTTCTTTAATTCCCCCTGTCATTTCTGTCAACCTGCAGCAGTCACCACAGGGAACCTGTTAGACCTAGAGAATGTTGCTAAAACTCCCTTGACTGTCAATGCAAACTCCACGCAGTCAGACAGAAGCATCTTTGGGCCACATTCATCAGAAAACAACAACGTCATGTGGGTAAGTGTGCCGTGCGTGCATATTACAAATGTGCAGGAGGCAGAATTCAAGTGCTAACTGTGAGGAGGAGTGAGGAAGCTTTGGCTTGCAGTTTAGATTAACTGCAGTTTAAGGTTCAGACAAAGCCCTAAACTGTGGTACATGTTAACTGTGGTTTGTTGAAACAAGCAATTTCACAAGCCATCAAACTATACTGTACATCATGTAAAGCCACAGTTTCTTGGGTCAGAAGACCTGACAAGCTATGATTAATCAGAATCTTCCCTGCCCATCCTTGTCAGGGTGCTGGAGGAGGAGGAGGAAAGGAGTGTGAGAGCCCGTTGCTCATTCTCATAATGAGCATAGTTAATATGACATCTGCCTGGTGGCATTTATCTTTCTCCTGGCGGCGATGTAACACAAAGATGCAGGGGAAACAGAGTGATAGATAAGCAAGGGACATTGGCAGGGGGCACTAGTCCTGGGATAAATAGGGTGTATGTTTGCATGTGGAGAAAGAGAAGATGAAGAATGGATGGAAGAATGAATGGCATGTATGAAAGAAAGAATGAACTGGATGAATGAGGTATGTGTGCATAGATGAAGCTCGTGGTGTCTGTGTATGAGATAAAGGATAAATGGACGAAGAAGGGCAGAGAGAGAGGGCAGGGGGGTGGGAGGGAGAAAAGGGGGTCTTTCTTTGCACTTCTGGCTTTGGCCCCACCCATAGCCAACTGTGACACTGCCCCCCATGGGACTGCAACCCCTGACCACTTTTCTTTGAGGGAACACAGTCCCCAACTTCAAAAGGTTGGCCCATCACTGGTCCACGCTGATAGGCAGCAGCTTCAGATGAAGGGAGGTATACAAATTTAACAAAAAATAACAAAAACTTCCCACCGAGGATCCCCTGATTTTGGTCATTTTATTTCATTCATAAAAGATTTCTTACCTACTCTTCATAATGATCCATGGAGGGTTACAACAGTATACAGATATATAAAGAGATATAAGAACAAGTGAAACCATTCCAGATAGAACAGACTGGACTAAGTCTCCAAGGCACCCCCTGGTCCCTCAGAACATTTTTCAAACTACTGCTTTCTGTAGTCATTGTCGTCATCCCCCTTATACACACACTTCTTCTTTTTTTAAGAAATTGCAAAGAAAATGCAAAACCCACCCTGTAATGCTTGCATGCTAGCTGGGAGCTGGGTAACTGTCATTTCAGATTGGTCTAATTTTCCTCCCCCTTCTCTTTATAACAAAGGCAATGGACGACGGACTGGATGAAGCTTTTTCAAGGTAATTTTCTTAATTTGTTTCACGAGTGTCTTTCCACCAGGGGACTGCCCAGGAAACAGACTTGATTAGTGACTGCTCTTTAAAAAAAAAAAAAAATCATTTTAATGTTTCTAATCGAAATTGTCTGCTGTGCTCTGACCCTTTCAGAGGTGCTCTGTTTGCCTAATTGAACGATGGGATTTGCAGCCGCCTGGATAAGTCAAATATTTTGATAACTTCTTAGGGCAGGAGCTAATTTGTGCATAAGGTGGGGAATTAAACTCCCTAAATGATGTAGCCCTGGCTAGAAGATGTTTGCCGTATGCATGAGCAGAGGCAGCAAATTGAAGGCGCAGTATTTCAGATCCCGACCTGCAGGCAGAGGGGTACCTCTGCACACTTGGCAAGGAGCTCTATCAGCACTTCCTCCCACCAAAAAAAGAATCACTTTACCACAGTAGCCACATTAGAAATCACAACATTTTACGCGACCCACGTCCAGGGTGAGGGCGAGGCAAGGAGGAAGGGCAAAAAATATTGCCCGCCTTTGTGCTGCGGTAGGAGAACAAGAAGTTTCTTCCATGTTTTTATTTCACTGCAATAGCGGCAGTGCATCACCAGACACATAAACGTGAGACACTTCATAGTCTGATAGGTGATTTTTGCACCCCCAGAAATGGAGGAGGAGGAGGAATTTGGCCCCCTGGCTGGTTTCTTAAAGGATGGGATGCAGGGACTGCTAGCTACCACGTCTTCTGGTGCCCCTTGCCCACCCTCTAGAGGTCCTCAGCGGCTGCTCCAAAATCATTCCTGTAAATTGTCTGGAGTGGGATTATCAAAATGGCACCCTTGGTGTCTTCTCCACAAACCTCTGAGCCTCCCTCTCACTGCTCATTTGGTCATGAGGTGGTAAGAGTGGCTACATTTTTCTCCCTTGAAAAGTACATAGAGCTGATGGAAAAAGTTGGAAGAGGGACACTCTTACTCACTTCCTCTTCCAGCTCTATGTCTTGTCCAAGACTGATGAATTCTGTTGGATCCAGCTTTTAGCCAGATACCTTGAGAAAACAGTGTGAGTGTGTCTGTATGTGTACATGCTTTCTCTCTCTCTCTCTCTCTCTCTCTCTGTCTGTCTCTCTGTCTGTCTCTCTTTGCCTCTCAGACATGGTGTGTGTGATCTGGTGGCAAAGGGAGAAGTGACCACAGCACTTGCTCAAAATTCCAAATATGACCACAGGCCTAAAATGTTTGGCGGTCCCTGACGTGGCTCAGTGTATGGCAGCTTCCTCTGGCTCTGTGTTCCGTATGCATGGCCACATCGGCAGGGTGTTTTCTCAAGTGATGTTAAAAGCACTTCTTAGAACTTCCCGGGTGTCATTTCTGAATGTGGAGTGATGTGCAGAGATTCTCCTCGTGACATAGGGAAGCAGGGCAACCTGGTGCCACGCAGCAAAACAACAGCAGTAACAACCAAGCGCCTTAAAAATTAGGTGCCTAATAAAAAAAACAAGTATGTAATTGGAGGCTGGCTGCTGGATGAAGCCAAAAACTCATTCTAGTCTAGCATCTTGTTCTCAGAGAGGCCAGCCAGATGCCTGTGGGAAACACACAAGGAGGGCATGAGCACAACAGTTCTCTCCCCGCTTCTGATCCCCAACAACTGGTATTCAGAAGCATTGCTGCCTCCGAAAGTGGAGGTAGGAGCTGCTGACAGCTTTATCCTCCTTGATACAAAACCCTAAACATTAAGTTTTGCGTTGTACTCAAGAGCTAAGGTCCGAAATATAAGGGATCAGGTTCATTAAAAACCACAATGCACCATTAATGCAACCCTTAAAATGTAAAGCCTCATTTAAATGCAGCACTGCAAGCAGCTGACCACCATTAAGGCTGAAACAGCGCAAAGTATTTATTATTATTTTTAAGATGAAGCATTGAACTCGGAGCTTTACGAATGCAGAAGTAATGAAATGTACATGTTTGTCATTTTTACAAACACATTTGGGCAAGGTTGTCAGTGTACAATGTTCTCTGCGGAAAAAGAGACAGCCCTGGTTGCCTGATGGTGCTGGTTCTCATCTGTGGTGCAACTTGAGAGGGGCACAGAAGATGAATCCAAACAGAACAAGTTATTGGCGGGGGGACAAGACCCTCCGGCCTGTGGGAGGGGGCAAATGTGGCCCTCCAGGCCTCTCTACCTGGCCCTTGGGAGCCTCCCCAAGTCACACCTCCACCCTAGACAAAATTCCCTCTCCTCAGTCCATACCCCTCACTCACACAGCTTCTTGTCTGGAGGGGATGTGGACAGTGAGAATGCCTCTTTTTGTTTAGATGGAGAGGGGGGGGGTTGTAGAAGCCTCTGACTTTTGCAGGGCTGAAATGTAGCCTGCTGTACAAAGGCAAGAGTTGCATTTCTTGCTCCTTCCACTTTTTGCCTCTGCCCGCCCTGGCTTACAGCCCCTAGAAGGTTGCTCCGAGTGAAAAAATGCAGCCCTCTGGCTGGAAGAGGTTCCCCAACCCTTGTGGGAGAGCAAACCCCTCCCCCCCAAAAAAATCTCCCAGGCTCAAAGAGCAGACAGAAATTCACTAGATGCTAAAACGTCTCAGAATTTTCCGACATTTAAAAAAATAATAATGATTTAATTGTAAAGGGTGTATGGTGATATGCTGTGGCTTCTATTGAATCTGAGTTGTGCTGTCTTCTGCCCTGAGTGTAGCCTGAAATACTGATCCCTAGGAGCAGGGAGTGGTTCTTTCCTCTCCTTATATGCATGGCTCTGTGGGGAGCTTGCTGTCTCCTGCTCCTTCTCCTCTACCCACCCACCTCCATCTTCATAACAGCCAAGGGGTAGAAATTCAATTCAGTTCACATTTAAAGGCAAGCCTGCCTGCTTGGCACTTTCAGAAACCATACAGAAACCAAAATTCTCATTTCTCAAAATTTTGCAATTCTGTTCTTCAGCTAAGTAATGTGTACAGAAAATGCATAAACCAGGAACATAGGAAGCAGACTTTATACTAAGCCAATTGTGCATCTGCAGTGGTGCCTCGCAGGACGAAATTAATCCGTTCCGTGTGTCTCTTCGTCTTGCGGTTTTTTCGTCTTGCGAAGCATGGCTATTAGCGGCTTAGCGGCTATTAACGGCTTAGCGGCTATTAGCGGCTTAGCGGCTTTAAGAAAAAGGAAACAAACTCGCAAGAACTTGCAAGACATTTCGTCTTGCAAAGCAAGCCCATAGGGAAATTCGTCTTGCGAAGCACCTCAAAAAATGGAAAACTCTTTCGTCTAGCGAGTTTTTCGTCTTGCGAGGCATTCGTCTTGCGGGGCACCACTGTACCTCAGTATTGTCCACATTGACCAGCAGTTCTGCAAGGTAAAGTGTGCTCCAAAATTAATAGGTTGGTGAAGATAACATACAAAAATGCATTATATCAGGAAAGTTGTATTTACAATTCTATGTATATTAGGGGAAATTGCATAGCAAAACATCTGTGCATTAGGAGAAAGGTGCCCTGATACGCAGATAATTTTTATGAGGCCTTTTTGGGGGGCGGGGAGGGGGGAGGCAAACTGATTTGAAAATGTGAACTGAAGCCTGGAAAAACGAGAAACAAAAACCTTAATCATTGGATTTGCTCATGCTTGCATGGGACATTCGAATCTCCCCACTTTGGAGAACAGGGCTTAAAAGCAGCCACAGGTTCCTCTAGTTTAGATCAGGTTGTAGTGCCAGGGATAACTCTTCCCTGTACCATTTCTGTGATAGAAGCCTGCTAATAGCAACACCTGCTTATTGCCTTCTCCATAGCTAACAGCAGCCTGCAAAAGGGAGGGGGATTTTAAGTGGAGCCCCTAAACTGCAGCATCCTAAGTGCAACAGTCTATCTGACCCAGTCTGCAACCAGTCTTTCTGCTTCCCACATACTCAGTGTCTGCATGAGAAGGTTAACAGAACAGTGCTGCAATAAAGTAATCCTAATGGATATGCAAGTAGAACTTCGTGTGTGTGTGTGTGTGTGAAATCTCCCTTGCCCTGAAATTTCTGGTGATGCCAGCAGACGCTGAACAATTGGGATTGCTGCTGCCATTTCCAATCCCTTTGCCACTGTGCTGCTGTCCTGAGGAGTTAAGATTCCTGATCGCATCTCCAGAAACATCGAGTGCTGCCATGAGCAACTGGAATTTAATGCAGACAGTGCTGGAGAGACGTTGTGGCGGCCTGTCCATACAAATCGCCCCGCAGGGAGGCAAATTGAGACTTTCCAATGTGGCACTTCGTATATATATATATTTGCTGCTGCTGCTGTTGGTCAGTGTGGCCTTTTGCCTGTGAGATGTGGCCTCAGCTAATGATGTGTCAAGTTCCTGCTAGAGTGAGTGGTCTGTGTGGGGGGTATAGACTAGCAGGGAGTGCCTGGCATTATTTGGGAATTCAAAGAACACACCCACCCACCCGTGTGAATTTTAAATAAATAGGGTAATTTGTGAGTTTTGGAACTGTGCATACACACAGAGAGAGACAGACATGGCTCATTGCATTCAACAGCATCCAAATGTCCAACCAGATCGCCCTGGGATGCCTGCAAATGCATCAGCACCTCTTCTGTCTTGGACTTGGCAGAAACTG
This sequence comes from Podarcis cretensis, assembly GCF_951804945.1. NCBI lineage: Eukaryota > Metazoa > Chordata > Lepidosauria > Squamata > Lacertidae > Podarcis > Podarcis cretensis. The sequence continues at coordinate 29,175,462 of NC_137177.1, read as the reverse complement.
GTATTTAGAGGCATACTGCAAAAGATCCATCCTGCTTTCTACCACTGCCAGTTAGATGCTTCTGGGAACATGGGTGTAGCCAGGATTTTTGTTGGGGGATGGCAGGCCTTTTGTTAGTTGGGCAGGCCTTTTGTGGGGGGGGGTTCAACCATATATTTTTATTGATTTTTACTGATGGGGGGCAGCTGCCCCTCCCTGCCCCCCCCCCCCCCCGGCTACAACCAGGTCTGGGAAGCACACCAGCTTAGATAGCAGCAGGCTCCCCCCATGGTTCCTTCCAAACACAGAGGTTCCCGTTACCTGTCATCATCACCACATTTTGTGGCAGAGAAGTCCATAAGTTGGTTCTTCTGGGTAGAATCCAGAAGGGACCTGCAGCCAACACCAGATTTTCCCTTTGGTATCCACTCTTGAGAACAGAGCATTTTAGAGCTAGTTATCTGACCAAACTCTCACCAGTTTCCTTAAGAAATGCCTTTATTGAACTGCATTTCCAAGCGATGCCCACTCATTCTTGGATGCATTGCTACAACAAGGTTCCATATGCAGACAAACTTTGTATTTCTGATCAACCTCAGGTGGAAGACATCACTCATTTTCCATTAGCCTTCTAACCCCTTACATAGAGACTAAACAGATCACTTTCTGAACCTTTGTTCACACCAACAAGCAGGTACACGGCAGCAGAAATAGTTCGGTTTCTTTTGAGTGACAATAATAGCTTTGTAGCAAACAGTGACCCTCTATGCACTAGCTGGGGGGGGGAGGAAAAAGGGCTTCGATAAAATTGCTATAAATCATTGTTGCACGATCAAAGCCTAACCTGCCCCACAGAGCTGTTGTAAGACTAAAATGGGACTACGGGGCAGAACCATACATGCCACTTTGAGCACCCTGGAGGAAAGGCAGGATATTAATGTAATAAATGACAGAAAAGACTACACCACTTTATACTGGAGAGGGAGGACTCATGTTTTTGGAATTCTGCTCTGTATTGAAGCACTCCGCATCAATAGGATATCAGGAGGACCAGCATGCAAATGCCTGCATTAGAACCTTTCTCCCTGAAGAGCTGGCTTTCTGCTTTCAGGGTTGCCTACTCCCTACCCTGGGGAGGAGAGGGACATTCAGAAGTAACCCTCACTTTAGTCAGAAGTGGTCCACCTCCTTTACCAAACCTGTTGACACTTCTCTCACTCCCCGCCTCCCATGGTGCTGTTTCTGGTGGTGGTCCTGCATACACAACTCTCTCCAGGTCCCTTCACAGGGTTTCTTCTTCTTCCTCTTTCAGACTGGCACAATCTCGAACTAACCCCCAAGACCTCGACATTGGCTTGACTGCACAAGATATCCAAAGCGCCGAAATCCTCTCTCCTGTTGACTGGGACAAAGTAGATTCCTCTACAGTGGCGGGGAAAGACGACCACCTCTTTGGGTTCTGACGTCTTCTCTCTCTCTTTCCTTTTCTCCTGACCAGCTTTTCAAGTTACAGTACATAACCACTGAGAACTTGATGCACTGCATTCTGAGTGATTTTTTTTAACCGGAGGGTTTTCCTTAAGAAGGGTGGGTGAGGCAAACATCTGATCCAGATGGATGCTATAATGTCACCATATAACTCTTTAGACCAAAGCTTTAGATACTTTAATAATCTTTATATATAAAAATAAATATATGTATAAATATATTTCTTTTTTTTAAAAAAAATTCTTTGCTTTTTATGTAAATGATGAGATACTCCTGAGCATATTTATTCAAGAACCCCTTCAGTTTACATATATTATGGAAATTAAGTGACATTGTCTAACTTAACATTACAGTATTAGACTGCTTTTCCCATTGGAATACTCGTAGTAAACTGTGATAGCATCAGCTGTGTCTTGTGAGGTGGGTGCCGGCGGTGCAACATCAAAGTGATCTGAGTTACTTTTTCTAGAAGAGAAGCAGCCCAACAAGGAAGGAGGTTGCTCTGAGGTAGATACAGCGAGGCGGAGTTGGCTTTCTGGCTGGTTCAAGCAGGGAAGGTTACTATGGGTTACGTGATGCTGCATTAGGTGGGGAAATGGTACGCTGTGGCCCTCTAGCCCTTTTCTCTAGGACCTGCTGGCTCCTCCCACAGGCATGTTGGTGCCAACCCACAGCAGCTGAGTGGACAGAGCCTAGCTAGATGCTTTTAATAAGCATCAGTAGGGTTGTTTTGATACTAATGGCACACAAGCTGAAGCAGCTGCCTAATCTGTGGACCAGAACTATTGAAACTGCCCTACTGATCCATGAAATCAAACCTGTTTGATGCCTAGGCCCTTTTCAGATGCTGCGGAGAAAGGAAGTAATGAGCCACATGGGGCAGGGACATGTGTAAATGCTTGGAGAGGCATGCTCTGCCTCTTCTCTTGTTTCCCACACAGCAGGGGCCACACCGCTGATAGCAACTTCCACCTCCAGGTAGCCACCAGCCTGGTTTCATTGTATCTCGACTTAGCAGGATAGGACCTCCTGTCCCTGTTGGGACACCATAGTGAGACTGGAGTAGTGTGCACAGTGTGACACACAGGGCTGGCTTTCCATGTAGACAATTCTGGGAGGTGGAGGTGGAATATAACATTCTTTCCCCCTGAGAAATGACAGCCACGTGCTTCAAGCCAGGAATACAGGAAATTGACATCTGAACATGTCTCATGAGGAGTCTGTTTGCACCACCCTGAAATTCCTGTGGAACTGGTCCAAACATGTGTCAGAATGGGGCACCAATGGTTCATGACCCTCTTTGTAGCTTGATATGAGTTGAGCCCATTGGAAAATGTTCATATAGACATGCAGGGAGAGGGGCAATTTCAGCCCCGGGTGGTTTCTACCCAATCTTAAGCTTCATGTATCCAAATAGCAGTGGAAGTCTTAACTCTGTTCCTGCACTTCAAGCTGCACATGCATGGATCACATGAGTGGATGTTCACCATTTGGTGGGGGTAACAAACTCCATATATATAGAAAGCTAATGTTGGGAAGAAGACTTCTCATTTTGCCTTTTCCCTGACTTACCTCTTTTCAATGTGTTGGGAAGTGGTTTGGAGAGCAGGTGTTAAAACACGTGCCCACCACTTTCTGTTCTTGGAAAGTTGATCACTGCCAATGCCTTTTTAAAAGAATAATACTTTATTGCTTATTTTATTGATTGTAAACTGCTTTGGAGCCCTGTTGTTAAGCAGGAAAGAAAGCAGGCTGTACATTTTTTAATCAGCCTTGTATTTAACCACTTGCCTAATTGCCACAGGCAAAAATGAATTCCGTGGAGGCTAATCACAGAGACCAACTGAGCTACCAGAGACAGGATGCAGTATCTGTACCTCATCTGCTGGAAAATTCATTAGGCTAGTCACTTTTCTGTCCTTATGTACAAGGTTGTTTTAAAATCTGATGTGGCTGCCCAAGCACATTTTTTCTTCCCCCTTTCCTCATCCCAGACCCCATTGATTTTGGCAAGAAGAAAAAAATAAAGTAGACTGCTCAGCCCAGTGCCCTGAGGGGGATGTAAATCACCCCGTCCACATCAATCAGTGTTTTGATGAGCTAGGGTGGGTGATAACCCATTCCTTCACCTGATCTGTATGCATCATCTCAAACAGGAGTGAGTGCCTGTTTGCATGTGTGAGAGCTAGTGTGTATGCGTGACTGACAGACAGACAGACAGGCAGACAGACAGACAGACAGACAGACAAAGATGCATCCACACCAACTTTTGCCCACGCTCACTGCTGGTTTGTGGCCCCCAGAAGGTCACCAGGGATGAATGTGGCACTTGGGTCAATAAAGGTTAGCATGCATACATACATACATACATACATACCTGGAACAGTTTTTGGCCACATCCACACTACACATTTAAAGCGCTTCCCCCAAAGAATGCTGGGAATTGTAGTTCTATGAGGGGTAGACTTCAGGTTCCATGACTGCTGAAGTGCTATAAATGTTTGTTAAATGTATGGTGTGGAGCTGGCCTTTGCATGCACCCTCCCCAACAACTGGGAAAGGTTGTGAGGGAAGGAAGATTCACAGGTGGTTGGGAAAGAGAGATTGTAACAGGTGATATTCTTTGGAAAGCAGCATGGTATTGATCCTTTGTGGTGATGAACTACACCATGCCTGAACAATAATTTGAATCCGATGTGCTTTTTTTTACCCTTTCCAAAGGGCAGCCTATAATTGCACTCCTTTTCTCACTCAAATAGGTCTTAGCAAAGAGAGAGAAAAAATAAGGACCAATGTTTGCTTTTCTTTTTGGTGGCTCCATCAGAAGCAGGGTCTGTCTCGTTGTATTCTTCCTGAGCTCTTACTGGAAACAGGGAAATTGTGTTAGCTGTTAAAATGAGAAAGATCAAGAACCGCCTCTTTGAATTACCAGTGGGCAGTAATGGGTTCTTTCGTTCGTTCTTCAGCCAGCTTCAGAAGAGAGTAGGCATACTTTCTCTTAAGACATATAGCTTTGCACTTTAAAAGGAAAAAAAAACTTGAACCAAAATTATGGTTTCAAATGTCAGAACACGTTTGTATGGCTCTGTAACCTTTCTCTTTTGCCTTTTGAAAGTACTTCATCCAAAAACACACAGCAGCTGTTGGATATTCTTCCTAAAACTGACCTTTGTTCTTTTGCTGCAGCAAAAATGTTTGAAGACTCATCCATCACACTGATGGAGATGCTGAGCAGTTTCACTTAGATTTCTCTGTATATTTGCCATCTAGGAAGAACTCAAATGCTGAGGTTTGGCTAGTTGACTAGGCAACAGTGGTCCTTATATTTATTCTTAAACATCTTTTGTTAATATTTGGTAAGTTCTACCATGGTCCCCCCTATGCATCCCTCTCAGCCATTTAAGCCGCTAAATCGAAGGCCGCCAAATTGGATTAAAGGAAAACAATAATTCCTTTCGGCTTTCTATTTTTTTAAAAAAATTAATGTTAAATGGCTGTTTATAAGTGCATTTCTGACATACATCTTTCCTTCTTCCCACCTGCGTCTCTGACTGAGGCTTAGAAAATAAATTCTCAGTCTAATTTCTCATTTCATAAGACTCTGGATTTAGAAAACTAAATAATGGGAGACTCAGGATTACAGTCATTAAGAGATTATGTTTAACAATGATCCTGAATAGCTGCACTGTGGCACAGTTTGCTGTGTTTGTGGCCTTGTTGGAAATATACTAATCTGTTTTATAGATTTGTAATTGGCTTCTGAAATACTAATTTCACTTTTCCCAAAGAATCTTTTTTATATATATAACACTGCTAATGCTACAGCTGGGCAAAGTAAAACTTTAATGAGGCTGACTATTCAGAAGACAGCAGATAGATTAACCTCCGAAACCAGATAGTTTGGAAACTTGGCTCTTATAAACTGTGTACTAAGTTGACCCTGGGAGGAAAAGGTGTTTAATGAAACTTACTTCATCTCTCCAAAAAGGCATCTCTTCTCAGCATGCCCTGCCTTGTAGCACAAGGTACAAAAAACTCTTCTATTTGGGTTGACAATGCAAGGTCCGTTGCAGATCTCTGCTGAAAATATGTATATCTATATAGACGGTATCCTCATCTGTACAAAACTAACTAGAAATGAACAGAAACTTGTCTTCTACATGGAGCAGAATAAGGTGGTAGAATAGAATGTTTCACTTCAGGGGACAGGTGAGGGTTCAAATTTGGAATGCTGTCCATATTAAAGCAAAATAATAATTCCTGAAGGTAAATATCTAGCACGTCAGGGAGAGGGGTTGTTGCCCCACTCACTCCTTGTTTCTACTCACATGGAGTCTCATGAAGAATAGGATTGGGGTGCAGGTGTCTCTCCTGATATTGCTGGACTACAGCTGCCATCATGCCTGACCATTGTACATGCTGGCTAGGAGTGATGAGAGTTGATAGTTCAACATCTGGAGGGCCAGATAGTCCCCATCCTTAGTGCAGAGGAGAATTCACAAAGGTGATCCCTCCCAACACCCACCATCTAATGTGATGCACTCTGTTTTATCACCTCATATCTCTACCACCTCATTTCCTTGTCTATGTTGCCCAGGCTTCATATACAGGAGTTTGCTGCAGTTGTTGCTATAGCAAAGGTCTTGAAAGAATGGTCTAAGAAGTTTCATTTTTATGAGAACATACCTATTTTGGAAATCTCTAGGAAAAAAGTGTATGGAACATGAACAATATAATGCCTCTGTGTATATAGTTAAACATATGCTGTAAAAAGTACATTTGCTGTTGAGAAAATAAAAATTCTACCTTTTTTCCAGTAGACCGTTTTTATTTGGTTTTGATAATTGTATTGCACACTCTTCTACTGAAAAGTATTCAAAGTATTCAAAGCTGGTGACAATAGTCATAAAAAGCAGGGCTTTATAGGCTCTGGTGGGCAGTGATTGGCTTTTGGAGTCAGCTGACTGCATGTGGACTGCATGAGGCAGGGGTCAGCAACCTTTTTCAGCCGTGGGCCAGTCCACCGTCCCTCAGACCATGTGGTGGGCTGGACTATATTTTGAATAAAAATATGAAAGAATTCCTATGCTCCACAAATAACCCAGAGATGCATTTTAAATAAAAGGACACATTCTACTCATGTAAAAACACGCTGATTCCTGGACCGTCCGCGGGCTGGATTGAGAAGGCAGTTGGGCCGCATCCATCCCCTGGGCCTTAGGTTGCCTACCCCTGGCACGAGGCATAAAACTCAGCCTGCCAGATTTGCAGTTGAAGAGGAGGCAGCTAGGCACCAAAGCCTGATAATGGGAATCTGTAGTTCACGGATCGCAGAATTGCAGAGTTGGAAGGGGCCCTGAAGGTCCAGCCCCCTGCAATGCAATAATCCTGCCCACAGCTGTCCCTGGGTGGGCTCAAACCACCAACCTTCTGGTTAACAGCCGGATGCACTGGAGGGTTGTATGAGGAGCCTCAAGCCCTGGGGTCAAATGCAGCCCTCCAGACCTCCCCCCCCTCTCTGGTCTCACCCCAAACCACACACCCTCCCAAGCCTCATGTCTCAACACCCCTATTTTGCAGCCTCCTTGAATGTTTCTGCCTGACTCGATTGTGCTCTTGAACTTGGAAAACGCTTGCTGCTTGCCTACAAGGAGAATAGAGGAAGCTGTTTGAAGAAACTACCCTACCCTACAAAGATGAATTTTACACCTAATGCTCCACCTACTCTTCTTGCCTCTGGTGCTGGCCCTCAGAGGTCTGCTCAGAAGAGATTGTGGCCCTCAGGATTAAAAAGTTCCCTCCTTTCTGCTCGGATTCAAGACACTCACACACCCAGAGAGCATCTTATGCCTTCGTGTTCTTGTTCTGAGGAGCATATCGGTCACCGTCACGCCTGGTCATTGAAGTATCTGTATATAGCCCTGACAAATGGCACAATTCAAATACTCAACTTACTTTGAGGCACGTTATTCTCCCTTCCTCCCTTCCTCTTAATTGTTAAGCCACATAACAGGAAGAAAAGCAAGAAATTATTAGTTTTTGGCTATTGACAAACAGACGAGGTTTTTTATTTGTTTTTTTTTTAACCACTTTACCTCAGGAGAAATGGAACGTAAACTTGAAGTGTAAAGACTTCACTCTCTGGAAATGGGTGTTGAATACTGAGCAGGCGGAAGTTTACGAAGATGCCCTGCTATTTCGTCTGTGTTGTACCTGTGTGGAATATTCCCCAAAAGTTAATTTTACTATTTAAATAGGCTGTTCCAGTCTAAGGATATGTCTCAAATTGTGAATACTAAGTGTCTGCCACCCGGCCTCATGAATAACTGATGAAGGTGCCATGGAGCAAATTGATCTTTCAATTTTGATGTGACCTTTTTCAAGCTTCTGGGTTGAATCTCGGGAATCCAGAATCTCTTTCTGCCTTGCCCTCCGCAAATCCCTTTCATTATTGATCTATTTATCTCTACCACCACCTCATCCCTAAAGCTTGGGTAGGTAATAAATTGGTTTAAAAAAACCCATACAGATAAAAATATCCAATTTAAAAATCTGTTGAAAACTTGATAAGTCCAACTGGGAGCAAACGTCACAATCATCAGCTTAAAACTGTTTGTCGCCTGACAATTCTCCTGATGCAGGAAGAGCAGGGTAAAATAGTGGGTTGCTGATGACATTTCCTGTAATTGTTTTTAAATCCAACCACTGCAGAGCACTCTTTGGGGTTACACTGAGAGGGACACCCCCCTTTTGTTGCCCTTTTTGTCTTTGTGGCTGAAAGGGGGAGTGCTCTAGTGAGGGCAAAGAGCCCCAGGGGTAGGAAGTGTGTAATTTTGCCCCATTGGGAGGTTCCTAGAAATACATGCTTGCCTGTTTGATTATTATTATCATCACTATTTCCATTTATTGACCACTTTACTATTCAAAAGGATCTCTAAGCGGTTTACATAATAAGCACAACAAAACCATATCAAATAGTTCACCTAACAAAATACATAGAAATATCCATAAACATAATAATAAATTGGAGAGCACTACAGAGAAATTTAACATAAATTTTCAAATAACACACCATCATTCGTCCAATCTTGCTCACCATCCATTCCACATACCCACAACAACCATTCACAACCTCAAACATTACATCTATCAGCCACTCATACATAAAGACACACAACAAGGTAGCTCAGCCGGTTGAGCATAAGACTCTTAATCTCAGGGTCAATGGTTTGAGCCCTACGCTGGGCAAAAAGATTCCTGCATTGCAGGGGTTGGACTAGATGACCCTCATGGTCCCTTCCAACTCTACAATTCTATAAACCACTCACAGTCAACAATGTCACAACCCAAATGCAAAGGGTCACTGGCAAGCATACAGAAATAAGATACACTCCTAATATCTGAAGGAGTAATAAACTAATGAAATTTGGGGGTGGTCGGGGGAGGCAGGAAAGGGCATTCTTTGTGGCAGCCCTTAAGTTGTGGAACTCCCCCCCCACCGCAATACACACACAAGTGTGACGTGCACCTTTATTGTAGTTTTCATGGAATATGAAGATGCAGGTGTTCATCCTGGTTTTCAAGATGTATATTTTAAGGATCCACCTTATTTCTGTAATGTTAAGTTGTTTAAAACTTAAAAATATATATATTGTGTAATAGTGTTTTGATTTTAATGTTGTTTTACTTGTAGCCTGCCCTAGGACAATGTAATAATACTAATAATGTTCTGCCCCACCCCTGTGGACCATCTAATAAATCCATTGGACCAACCTAATTCCTAGACCCCTGGGGTTAAGTAGAAGGTAGAGTTTGCAGGTTAAACTTTCAGGCAGGCTTGAGACCACCCCCAACCCATATCTCAATTCTTAGAAACCGATCACTAGGAGTTAAACGTGTTTTTTTTCTTCCTTTTTGCACAAGAAACGAGTCATGTCAGAAACACATCCAGTGGTACAGTTAGGTTACTTTAGACTCTGGACTTAGTGGTTTTACTCCAGGTCCACTTCAAAATGTTGCAATCCACCACTGCTGTGTTTGCGGGGGTGGCTTCTGCTATTGCTTCTAAGTGGGGACCTGGTCTTCTGTCCCCAAAGCCCTACCCCAATGGCACCACTGAACACATTGCTGCTGTCAAGACAGTCCCCACTGCTGCCACCACCTCTCTTTAGATTCTTTGGAACCCCTGAATTTATACAGTGGTACCTCGGGTTAAGTACTTAATTCGTTCTGGATGTCCGTTCTTAACCTGAAACTGTTCTTAACCTGAAGCACCACTTTAGCTAATGGGGCCTCCTGCTGCCGCTGCGCTGCTGCTGCATGATTTCTGTTCTCATCCTGAAGCAAAGTTCTTAATCTGAAGCACTGTTTCTGGGTTAGCGGAGTCTGTAACCTGAAGCGTATGTAACCTGAAGCGCATGTAACCCGAGGTACCACTGTATTTGGATTGTGTAAACAGAACTGAAGTTAAAGCAAGCTATGCAATGAGGTAAACAAACCTTCAGACTGCGTTTCAATGAAGGGGGGAAATGTAAATAGGTCATCTTCCTCCTCCTGAAGAAGCTGCTCCATTGGGTTGTGCAAAAATTAGAGTTTGTAAAAGGCAGTAAAGTATATCCAGGTAATTAGAGCTTTGAAAACTCAACTGCAGCACTAGATTAAAAATAAAAATAGGGCAAATAGCTGCAATCTTAATCTGATGCAAGTTTCTTTCTTATCTTTTCTGTTTAGCATAGTATATTTTTTTTCACCTTGAATTATTGTCAGTAGATAACATGCTGCCTGGAGGAGACTTTGTTTTTCAAATCCTAGTTCAGACACAGTTTCATTGGCACGGCCTTTGGCAATTCACTCTCCACCTCAGTTCCCCAGCTGTCAAAAGAGAATAATTGATTATTTCATTTGTATACCGCTTAATATATGACTACCTCACAGGGTTGTTGTGAGGTTGAGTGAAATGAGTAGGCAGATATGGATTTTGAAATGTGAGAACGGGGCCATCTATAAACCTAGTAAGTCACGTTTAATTATTCACTTACAAAATTTATTAGGTGCTGCATTATATAATATTGCAACAAAATAAAATTAACTGAACTGAACAATGAGCAACACAAAAGCATTTATAAAAAGGAGTTAAAAACCATACCCAGCAGTAACATATAATTTTTAAAATGCCAGGGAGTGGAAGACACATAAAAAGACAGCAGAAACTGGTAATTTAAAAAGCACATTTTAAAAATGTCTAGGAGAACAAAACATTTTCTCCTGGTGCTGAAAGGACATTAATGCAGTTGCTAGGCAGGCCTCTCTGAGGTAAACATTCCATCAACAAGGGGCCACCACTGAGACAACTCTGTCTCTCATAGGAGGGGTGGGAAACCTGACCTGGCCTCTACCTCTCAGAGGCCAGATTTGACATGTAGGTGGGGTTACCCATCTGTCAATCACCTGGTGTTGAAGAATATTTTGGGGACTTTAAAGCACCATGCAGGGCTTTCAAATAAGCTTCTGTGATTCCATGAAGTGCTGTTGATCAAGCAGGCTTGAAGTCATTGCCTATCTACTGATGGGTGGCGAGTTCAAAGCTGCTCTCTGAAGGGATCAGCTTGATGATCAAGCTCTTCATGGGGAACTCGGTCACACAGCCAATCCTGTGGGGTCAAAGTCACCACTCATCAGCTGATAGGTGAGGAGTCCCAGCCTGCTTCCTACAGGGATTTGCTGTGCAACCAATTCAGATGTGCATCTACCTGCCCCACACATGACATCACATATGGTGTGCAGTAGGTGGATAAGGTTTTGGGGGGAAACAGCCTCATGGGCCGAATTGGCACCCATGCCAGGCCAAATTTGGCCCCCAGGCTGGACATTTGCCACCTCTGTGTCAAAACTATTTCCTACCTGCCGTATCTTAGCTAGGATGGATACTTGAATTAGGGTTGCCAGGAAACCCCCCAAATTGTTTTTCAGTTGACTTGCCTAAGATCCAGGACAAAGTGCTGCCTTTTGGAAATTCCCCCTGAACGTCGATTCTGCCTTTGAAATCCCAGTAATGTCTGGGACATATGGCAGCCCTACTTAACTAAAGAAATTGACTTTATTTTATGATAGGGATGTATAGAAACCTATATAGATTGGTAGGAAATTGTTGAGTTTCTAAGAACAATTACCTTTCACTTTATACTGTTACGACCATTAAGATTTATTCTGAGATACGTTAAGGATGCAATGCCAACTGAGAAATGAGAATTGGTGGGTTAATTAATCACAGAAGTGCAAAGTGAGGTGACAAGTAAATGGGAAAATGCAGAAGGTCTGCAGATCAATAGCTGGTTAGAGTATGAGAGATGCTGTATATGACACATTGAACAACACAGTCGCAACCATGTCTACTCAAAAGTAAGTCCTATTGAATTCAGTGGAGCTCACTCTCAAGTAAGGAGGGTTAGGTTGCAGTCAATTTCTGGAGAAGGCAGGGAAAGAGTTACATGTATAAGGTTTTTTTTTAATTAAATGAGAATTTATTAGTGAAGGTGAAATTAAAGTCATCAACACAACGTAGTTGCTGATACTGAGGCAAAAATCAGTAAATTAAAAGGGATTATATTTATTACTCTGTTGCTGCTTTCATTGTTCCTGTTTGTTTCTCTCTATGTGTGTGTGGGTAAAAGTCTTAAAAAACGGAAAGGGGGGTATCATTATTCTGAAGGACAAACAACCCTGCAACCCTACAGTCCCTAGGATGGTTTCCCAACTGGAGACAGGATAATGCTTGCCCCGAGGTCAAAGGTTTGGACCCTGAAATCTGAGGGTCTGGGATGCTCCTGACCTGGCAACCCTTGTGGGAGATCCCATGTTGCATTCCCTTTCCATGCTGCCCTGGTATCTTCTGTTGCTTTTGCCCTGCTGCTGAAGCTGAGATGTTGGTGGAAGCAAATGGGGGGGGGGGACTGGGGCTTGGCATGGCTGGACAGATCAGGGCAAATAGTTTTCACTGTCTTCCGAAACACCTCCAAGGCAGGGCGGAAACTACAGCAGCCCTGGATGTGGCGTAGTGAATTTCCTTCTCATTGTTCCCAAAGGGAGAAGGAAATAGCAAATACAAGGCCAGAGGAAGGTTGGGGAAGAGTTGTAGTTCAGTGGAGTTCAGTGGTAGAGTATCTGCTTTGCATGCAGAATGTCCCAGGTTCAATCCCTGGCATCTCTAGGAAGGAAACATCACCGTTTGAAAGCCTGGAATGCTGCTTTCAGTCCGCATAGACAATACTAAGTTAGATGGGCCAATGGCCTGACTCTGTATAAGGTTGTGTCCTATATCCCTAGGAGTAAAAAAGCTGATCTACTCTCACTGCTGCCCCACTGATGGGAGCCCAACAGGGGGCTGGATGAGGCAGATGATCTGCCTTTGGCACATCCCCCTCCTCCCCAACTTTAGGACTGCAGTCTTAGTCGACAAATAGAACCTATAAAGACAGATTTCATCTATTTTTAATGTGCATGTTGAAAACAACATTTGCTGAAATGTTTACATCTCAAACCAAGATTTAAACTAGGGCTGAATGTAGAGGTTACAGCAGCACAAAATATCGGTACAGTGAAAAAGAAGTAGATACATCTTTGAGGGATTATGCCACCATTAAAAATTGTGTAGTAATCATCAGTTCAATCCAAAATCATTTGCAATGCGTAGAAAAGCATTGTGCAGAAGAATCGGTCCAGCCCAGACCCCCATGTGTCTCAAGGAATCAGGTCTGGCCATGATCCAGGGAAGGTAGTAAGAGTTACTAACAGACAGGGTCTTGTGTGCAATTATTATTATTGACGCCATTTATGAATTGCTTTCCATAAAATATCTCACAGCGGAAACATCAATAAAAACAATTCCATATGTAAATACAATGGAAAACAATTCCATATTCAGTCAATTAAAAATAATTCTGTATGTAAAAACAATGTAAGAAAAAAGACAGACTAGTATAAAGGTCTGCGCTTTGAAAGCTGGATCCAGAAGGAAGGTCTTCAACAAGTGCAGAAAAGATAGTGGAGTATTTCACCATTGCCACGTTCTTCAGAACCCTGCACAGGTCCCAGGAAAACACAGCTTATTCTCATGAGTGGTAACTGAGCCCTTATTATCACTTCCTCCAATAGCAGATGCAGGTGGTGAGTGCCCACACTGGGGGTGGAAATGCGGCCACTGAGGAATGAGAGGGAGGAATCAGCGTGCTCAGAGGAACCCCGTGATTTGCAGGTGGGAGGATTAAGAGGGGAAGCGCTTTTTGAAAACAACAGTACAATGAGAGCTGAGCATGTTCAGTAGCCATGGGGTGGGGTGGGGTGAACCAGAAACCCTGGTGGGGAGTGTAGTATATGTGACCTGTCTCTTTAAGAGACACAACTGGTTTGTAATAGAAACTCCACCTGCTTCAGGTGTGCTTCTGCACCTCCATAATTAAGTGGGAACTAGTTGGAACCTTCAGCTTAGCTCTGTGGTGAGTCCTAGCTCCTCTTCTGAGTGGTTAATCCATTGTTCACCATTAAATACAACTACTGAAGTGGTCTTGACTCCTCCTGCTTCTTGGGATTAGGGCAGATGCACTGCAAGGCTTCTTCGCACAGTGAGTACCCTTTTTCAAATCTATGGGGTGTGACAGGGAGCACAGTGAATTGGCTTGCTTGAGTCCCATGTAGCACTTGTATAATCCTCAAACCTGATTATTCCTCCGAGGCTCTGCCTTCCTGCTGGAGAATGGAGCCCCCTTAAAGGCACAGCCCTCTGGCCTAGACCCTGGCCCTCTTGTCCACCTGCCTGTTGTCTCCAGCTGATGTCACTGCCTGCGGTGCTGAAGAGGCTTGGTGGCACATGACACCCTGGGAGACCTGGGCCAGCCCATTTATAAGACAAGGTGAGGTGACTGCTTCAGGTGGCATGATCCACAGGGGCAACATATCCTAGTGTAGATCTCCCCTCCTCTAGTTCTTCTCTCACCCCTTCTTCCCTGATGGGGAAGGGGCATCATTGCGGGGCCTGCCTCAGGTGCCAAAATGTCTTGGGCCAGTCCTGTGGGCCTTTTGTTTGCTCTTTTGCAGCATTCTGAAACCACTGGTTGAAGGGGGTTGGGGTAAAACTTAAAGGGAGCTGAGCTCCTTTAAATACCTGGAGTGGCTTAGTGAGAGAATGTGTGTGTTGCAGGTAAAAGGCTCCAGGTTCAATGCCCAGCCTCCCCTGGTAGGTCATGAAACCCTGGAGAGCTGCTGTCAGTCAGTGTAGACACTATTGAACTAGATCAGGCTTAGGCAACCTAAGGCCCGGGGGCCTGATGCGGCCCAATCGCCTCCTCAATCTGACTTGCGGATGGTCCGGGAATCAGCATGTTTTTACATGAGTAGAATATGTACTTTTATCTAAAATGCATCTCTGGATTATTTGTGGGGCATAGGAATTCATTCATTATTTTTTCCCCAAAATATAGTCTGGCTCACCACATGGTCTGAGGGACGGTGGACCAGCCCTCGGCTGAAAAAGGCTGCTGACCCCTGAAGTAGATGGACCGACCACAAGCATTTCAGCACTGGTCCAGTCAGTTTGCTACCATAAGGGAATAACTCCCTCCGCCCTGTCCATTGACACATTGCCTCTTCTTTTCCTCTGCATGCTGCAGGCCTCTGTTAGATCTCCACATGCTCAAGAGAGCATGATTCTAAATGATAAATAAGGAAAAAAATAAATCTACTGCAGTACTTGCAGTATATCCAAGAATACTGCATAACCCACCCTCTTTCCCATACAGTATTCACAATCATTATTGCAGGTTAGACTCCCCGCTTCACACCCATAGGTAGGGGTGGGTGTGTGTATAAAATCATGTACATCAATGTTCATTGTATTGCAGGGGGTGGGAATAGCTGCAACTGGAGTAAACAGCCTTTTTTACCACCAGACCGTGGTGCATTTATTTAAGCTTGCTGATGCTAGATCAAGGCAAGTGCTATACAGGCAATAGGAGAGATGGTGTTGCACATAGAGAATTATTTATACAATGCGGAAGATAACACAAGTTCTCACCTGCACTATCTATAGCCGAGCCCAGGGAATTCTCGGCGGTTCCTCATTCCCAATTACGGGGCTTCTTTTCCACGGAGACTTCACAAAGCCGGAAACAGCTTATCTTTTGAAGGCCATATAGTGAGCCATGGAACTGGGGGTTTGGGTTAAACTGAGGCTGCCCCATACATTTAAAGCATGTTCTCAACCCCAACCCCCCCAAAAAAGAATCCTAGGAACCATCGTTTGTTAAGGGTGCTGGGAATTGTTGTTCTGTGAGGGGTAGGCTGCAGTTCCCAGGATTCTTGGGTAGGAAATGTGCTTTAAATGTATATAGTGCCTACACAATCCGAAAGCAGGAAACTTGTTTTTAATCATCTTTTAACACTACCAACCTCAAAGCTTTAGGGATGAGGTTGGCTGTTTGTTGAAATGAATACATGGCTGCTGTCCCCTTGTGAGCAAGTGAATGCTCCCTGGCTAACGTCTTCACAAAGCGCAGATCAATGGTCCTTGTTTTTCACATAGGCTTTTGGGGGGAAACGTCTGAGCTGTTGCAAGAAGGCTTCTCTGTAGCAAGAGGATGAAAATGCTGGCTGGTGCTTGCAGGGAGTGTTGGCGTGCCCAGGGATGCCACTTTCCAACGGATTCTGTAGCCGTCTTTCTAGGAAGCAGGGACTGATGGTATGCAAGTCGTGTGCTCTGACGCTGACCGATTCCTATGGCCCTAACCTATGCAAATTCTTTGGCACCGCTTCCTGTGGTCCTCCTGAGCTTGTGTATTTCAGCCCTCCTCCTTTCTTCCCTTGTGGGAAGATAATTGGGACATATTTAAATCAAGGGCTGGACCCAAGGCATTCTGTAGTCTCGTGGAGCGCTGAGGATGACATGGGCGGGCTTCTTCCACTTTGAAGCAGCCACAGAATTGACAGGAGGCCTCGCTGAGAATTACAATGAAGGCCCAATCACAGGTATTGGAGGAAACAGTGGATTAGAGCCCATTCGCACTCTACATTGAAAGCAATATCATTCCACTTTAAACAAGAATCCTGGCAACTGGAGGTGCTTAGAGTATATGCAAATTAAATATATGATCATGCAGCGTAGTGAATGTGCATAATGGTCTATTGTTATGCACATTAACTGCTCAGCTTAATAAACGTAAAGGGACCCCTGACCATTAGGTCCAGTCGTGGCCAACTCTGGGGTTGCGGCGCTCATCTCGTTTTATTGGCCAAGGGAGCCGGTGTACAGCTTCCGGGTCATGTGGCCAGCATGACTAAGCCGCTTCTGGCGAACCAGAGCATACACCATCTCTAATAACAAATACACAGAGCAACACACACACACACACACACACACACACACACACACACAAACTTCTTTTCTTTCGCCGCCACCTCCCACTGCCACCAGGTTTCCAGCAGAAGTAGCTGTGGCGACGAAAAGTCAGGCAGGTCTGCAAGCGGCCAGCCCTGCTGCAGTGCTCTCTTGCCGCTGCAGTTTCCCTCGCCGCTGCTGCCAACCGTGGCTGTGGTGGGCGCAGTGGTGGTTCCACCACCAGGCTTGGTGCACTGGGCCCATGTGATTTCACAGGTGTGACACGATGCTGAGGACCCCCCCCCCCATTTTGGGCCAAAGCTGGAGCCTTTGGTTTGGATGCGGTTTCTCTCTTGTTCTTTCTTAGCAGCATAAACTTTAAAGTGACATCATTGATGGCTGGTGCCCTATGGAAGGCCAGGAGACCCCCTGTAGGTGGAGCTAGAGCCAATGGCGACAGGCAGAGCCACCCTCTCTAAGTAAGAAGGCAGGCAGGGCAGCTGGCTGAGAGTGGTGGGGCAGTGCCCCATTTGCCCCATGAGCCAGGCGCTCTTCATTGAGTGAGACCTGAGCAACAGTCCAGGCAAACGAATGTCAAGCTTAATGCAGAAGCCCCAAGTATCACGGATATATTTAAATGTATAAAATGCACTAAATCTCTCCTGACAAGGCAATTTGATCAAATCCAACTGATTGTCATGTTGCGAGTACAACTGACAGGGAAGAATAAAGCAGTTGCATGCCTAGGAACCCCCCCCCCTTTAAAAAAAAACGCTTTCCGCCTTTATTTCTTTTTCTTCCTGATAACTGGAAATTTAAATTATAATGGTTCACTTCGCTTTTTGTAAATGTAGCCATAGCAACAAGAATATCTAAATTATTACAAGTTGATCACTCCTTCAATAGAGGCTTAAATACAGACTCCAGCACAGTATCGGGGGGGAAATTATTTTTAAGAAAACTTCTTGCAAATAAACCATTGGATACAGGTAACCTTCTCCATCATCACCAACCTCCTCAAATGCATCCTTTGTGTTTGTAAAAGGTACTAAGCAGACCTGCTGAGTGTTTTATTCATTATATCTTGCCCTTCCTCCAAGGAATACAACTTTAGGAGGTGTTGAGGCATGATTCTCTCTTACCCACCCACCACATTTTACCCTCACAATAAATAGGGATGTGGGAGAAATTTGATTCAGTTTGCATTTAAAGGCGAAATTAACTAATTCACACTTCCAAAACAATAAAGGAATAAAAATGCAGCCATCCTTCAAAACTGACACATCTTCAAATTTTGCAGTGCAATTATCCAGCCAAGTTTTGTGTACTAAAACCACATACTTGCAAAAATGTGCATTAAAATGCATATACTGTATACTGAAAATAAAACAAAAGTGAATTATATTAGGGAAGACTGCAAAATAAAGTGTATCTCTGCAACAAAATATTGGTGAAAAAACTGATGCGGAAATGTGGATAACTGATCTTAAGATTCGAAAAATTAGAAACTGAGAAAAACTGAAATGGGCAGATTTGCCCATTCCTAATCCCCCCCCCCATCATCTTTTACACACACACACACACACACAAATGGGGCTTGGTTTGGAGGGAACCTGAGTCTCCCATAGCAGTTGACGCTTTTACTTCACATTTTGAAAAGCAAAGCTTGAGGAGGATTTTGAAAAAAATTCTTGGTATTAGGTTGTTTACACACTTTGCTTGATATGTGAACAAGCTGCATGTCACAAGATTAAAGACAGGGCCTCTTGAGTTTAGAAGAGGGTTGTGGCAGGTGGGGGGGGGGGGAGAACAGCTAAAGAAGCAAAAGACACCCCAGTCACCCTCCTGCCTGATCGTATTCAACATGAGCAGCAGAGGGAAACTTTTAAGAATCCAAGCGAATGATACTTGCAAGCGGGCTGGGAGTTATTTTATTTTTTTATTTATTAGCTGAGCGGCTGCCTTCTCTCTGGAGAAAATGAGCCTGTGGTTGTTGAAAAGAGTCTTTGAGTCGGGAAAGTGGGACCTTGCAAAACAAGAAAAATACACACAATAGCTGCTGTTCTTGAAGTATTATTACGACGCAGAAGGTGACTATTTGACGTGGTGTTGCTGCCTGCCTTTACATCAGTTTGTGCTGTTGACTCGGTATCTTTTCACTCGGTTTGCCGTGTGCTTTTTCAGCCCCTTCCCTCCCCTTGCCACACTGGCTCTGCAGAACTCATAAAGCTAATGAGCTGGATTATTTCCTCACTCGTGCATCACTGAGAAAATTATATATTCCAGGTGCACGGGCTTTATTAGGAGGGCTGGTGCAGGTAGCAGCGACAAAACTCAAGCAGGGCAGCTTTCAGCTCCATGCTTGATCGGCAAGTTGATGGATTTGTTTTGTGCCATTTGACAAGGAAGCCGATTCCCGCAGTTTGCTTCCCCAGCCCAGCTCCATTTGCACAGCTCTGCGTACCAACTGTCTTGAGGGGATTATTCCTATCCTATCCCTTTTTGCACCTCTTGCTGTGGAGCACAGTCAGACCAGGCGTTGACTATGGCAAGCTAGGAATGTGTTTTATCAGCTTTGCTGTTGCGCCAACTGCAGCCCTATGTGGAGAGCTTTGATCTAGCCACACAAATTCGTACCCTGATCACAGTCATGCTTGGCTACTGTAATACACTCTGTGTGGAACAGCCCTTAAAGACTGTTTGGAAACCAGAGCTACTTCAGAATGCAGCCACCATGGTTCTAACAAAGGCAAGGTGGCCAGATTCATATTTACCATTCCAGCTGCACTGGCTTCTGGTGCATTTCTGAACCCATAAAAGTTCTGGCTTTAACTTTTAAATGTAGGGTGAAAAAAATCTCAAACCCAGGGTCAAATGTGGTCTTCCAGGCCTCTCAGTGGTCAACAGCTCTCCACAAGCCATGCCTCCTCCTCAGGCCACCCTCCTCACTGACCCTGTGCCACACCCTTCTCAAGAATTTGTTGCTGCTTTTGCCTGACTGGAATATGTCCTTGAACTGCAATAATGCCTCCTGGTTGCCTGAATGGCAAGCAGAATCAATCATAGAATCATAGAATTGTAGAGTTGGAACCCCCTCCAATGTGGGAATATTTCACCCACGCCCCAGCTCTACCAACTGAGTTATCCCAACTATCTCCAGCTTTTATATAGCCTGCTGTAGAGGGATACAAATTACATCAGTTGTGCCAAACACCCCTGGCATTTAGTCTCTGGAAGGTTGCCTACTAGAGAGCACAGCCTTTGGCTGCAAAAAGGTTCCCCACCTCTGCTTTAAAGCCTTCAGCTATTTGGGTTGAATCTATCCAAAGGACTGTCTCCACTAGTATCACCTAGCCCACACCCTGAGATGCACAGCAGAGGCCTTTCTCATGTGTCTTTGAGGTGGTGCCTATCAGTGATCAGCCTATGACAGGGAAAGAGCACGAGACTCTTAATCTCAGGGTCATGGGTTCATGTTCCGTGTGGGGCGAAAGATTCCTGCATTGCAGGGGATTGGACTAAATGATCATTCTGGTCCCTTCCAGTTCTTCTATGGTTCTCAGAAAACAGACCCAGAAGATGACCCCTTCTCTTGAGGTTCAGAGAGAGAGCAGGAAGTTCTAAAGAGGATGCAAGCTAAGACTTACCAGTCTAAACATCAAAGAGATAGAGAAACGCCAGCATAGCAATAAAGGTACAGGGATACTCTGGGAAGATGGAGGTCCCTTACTCTATCTGTCTTAACCCAAGGAACCCCTTCTCAGCAAGACGAGTTGCATCCAAACTTCCAACACCCTTTGATTCTGGTTTGGTGGAAGACAGGAAGCCAACTGTAGGTGGAGCCAGAGGCAATGACAGGTGGTGACAACTAACACTAGTTTTGCCCCCATCCTCCTTCTGGCTGAGTTCTATAAGGACAACTGAGACTAAGGAGGAGGAAGCTGACGACAATGCCACCCCTGGTGGAGGCTGGCTATGGGCAGAAAGAAGGGAGGGCAGCGCCACACTTGTCATAAGATTACTTATAATCATAGAGTTGGAAGGGACCCTGAGTATAATCTAGTCCAATCCCCTGCAATGCAGGAATATGCAGCTGTCCCTTATGGGGATCAAACCTGAAACCTTGGCATTATCAGCAACACACTCAAAGCAACTGAGCTATCCAGCCCAGGCCAGCCTCCACTGATAATTACTATATAGCACTCTTTGGGGGACTTTACAATTTTCATATCGAACAGCTGTATAATTTATGGGCTTAAAGGTCTACAGCTAGCTTGGTAGACCCACACGACACATTTGAAGCAACTGTCACATCCATCAAAGGTAGATTATCCAAATGGCGCAATCCCAGATTTGGGGCCCTTTCTGGCTGGCTGCTTTTTGAAAACAAAACACTCGAGTTAATATTAAAAGTGCGAAAAGGATGCAGAAATCGGACAACAATGTAGCCCAATCAATGGCTAAAGGATGGCCATAGTAGTCAGCCTGAGAAAGGCTGTGCAGCTTCCATAGGGCTGCACAGGCAACTAAAGCAAGCATCCAACAGGGCAGAACTATGGAGAACGGAACCACCTTTTCCACACCCCTGCTGACCACTTCCTAGGAGGTTGTTTTATTTTATTTGTTTGATTAAATTTCTTAGCTGCCCATCCGAGGATCAGAGGGCAGTTTACAATATAGAAACACAAAAATACATAACATAGTAACAAACAAAACCAACACCTCCCCATTTGAAAAGGCCATGGATTGTTTTGTTGCATAAAATTGCTGTAGCAGGGTCTCACTGTGAGTCATCCAATTCCTGCTTTCTGGTCCATTTTCACCTGATTTGAGGTATTGTTATGGGGCTATTGCAGGGCTGAAGATTTTGGCTTATATCCAGCTAAGTTCTACTCAAACAAGGCCCACTGAAATGTACAGCTACAGAAAAGGGTAAGAAGCTGTGGGAACCAGAGCTGGAGGAAGCAACATGATCAAGCCTGCTGTTGTCAGGGGATGTTGCAGGTATCCGGAAAAGGTTTAGATGAGGTTTTCAACCTTTTTTGGGTCCATGGCTCCCTTGACCAACTACATTATTCCTTCCGCACCCCTCGGGCTCAGGAGTCCAGTTATGTCACCACTTGCCTGCAGAGCTTGCAGCCTCTCACCCTTTTTCAAACACCCTCCCTTGTGTAGTGTTCCTTCAGCCTCATTTCCTCTCCCCTCTCCTTGGGAGTCCTCTGGGCAGCCGCCCCTGGTCTCTGAGCTGCCCCACCTGCCCCAAAGAGAAGTGCCTCCTCACACTGCCCCACAGGGGCCTGAGAAAACCCCTTTGCCAGCCCCAGAGGCACCATTTGCCTGGGGAGCTTGTAGCCAGGGTTGCTGCAACAAACAGCTGTGCAAGCCTTTGGCAGGCAGAGATGTGAGAGGGCATCAGAGGAGGGAGGGAAGAGGGACAGAGGCCAGTGTTGCCCGTGGCACCCTTGACATCATTCAAGGCATCCCAGGGTGCCATGGCACACTGGTTGAAAACAACTGGTTCAGACAAAGATTTGAACTCTACCTAGTAGCAAGAGTTGCAGGAGAGAAAAGTGGTATGATCAAACCACCTTTTTTTCCTACATGTTGTGGGACCAGGAGACATTGGCCTTCAGGCTTCCTGAAGGTGAGGCTATGAAACTAAAAGAAATAACGGAGAAGTTTGAAGTATCCTGCATGCCTAAAAATAACGAAATGTTTGAAAGACAGAAGTTTTTCATATACATGCAAAAAGCCGGTCAAACTATGGATCAGTATGTTATAGAATTAAGGAGGCTGAGTAAGAATTGTGGTTTGGGTGACTGGAGAGAGTCCCTGATAAGGGAAAGAATTAAATGTGGACTCTGAGATAATGTCCTCAGGGGAACGGCTGCTGCATGAGGGAGATCCGTCCTGGACAAAGGTCTTCAGATATGCAGGGCATCTGAAGCTGTGAAAACACAGGCCACTTATCTGAATTCTGCTGAAGGTGTTCAGCAGAATGAAGCAAGAATGCAGAAGAAAGCCAGACTCAGAAATCGAACTGCCTTTGTCACAAGCAACTGTGAGGGGAAATAGGCAAAAGAAACAAGCATGCAAATTATTTGGAATGCAGCAGGGTCCTAAAGAGGGGATGCATCTGAAAAACTGTTTTAACTGTGGGTAGCATAATTGTTTTGAAAGATGCTGTCAAGTCAATGCACAATAAAGTCAGGTAGATGTGCTGAAGATAATTTAGAACAAGAGTTTTATGTTGCTATTTTTATTATATTTGCCATTAATTGATACACTTTAGTGACAGGTAGTTTTATTATGGCTTTAAAATGTTATAATGTTCATATAATCAAATGGAGTTGGATTGTGTTTTGATATTATTTAGTATCAGATTGTTGTTGAAATGATGTAGTGATTTGCATTTTTGTTCTGCTGTCAGCCTCTTCATGCATAATTTACATGGAAAAGTGGGAAACAAATTTAAATAATAATAGTAGAAGAAGCAAAGGATGCTGATCAAGTTAACAGAGTATCTAACAAGCATAATGAATGACTGTTAACAAAGTCAACACTGGGACCAACAAAAAGCAAAGTTACCAGTTATTCTGGAATAAATATCTGAGTATTGGGCAGATGTCTTGCTAGTGTTAGGTAGAAAAATGCCATGTACACTTTTGATCCGTATTATACCCAAGAATGTGGCATCCATTCCGAGCCTAGTATTATGCAGTTCTTCCTGCTTTTGCAAAGCAGTTGCCACATTTTCATATTTTGCTTTCAAAAACATGTGCATTTTTATGCACAATTTACCCTAGTATAAGTATTTTTGTATTTTGTACTTGGCTTGAGAACTACCTTGCAGAATTTGGGGAACTGTGAACTTTGATGGATGGCTTTGGTTTGCATATTTTTTCGAGCCAAGAGCATAGCTGTCAACTTACAGATTTGAAAATAAGGGACCAGCAGCCTTGAAAATAAGGGACCAGCAGCCAAAATAAGGGACCTGCAGCCTCATCTGTTTCAGGCACTCCAGTCTTCCTGTCCTCCTGCAGTCTGGTCCAACTCCTGCTGGTAGCTTCGAGAACACTGTCCAACCAACTTTGTAACCAGAGGTTCAACTGAATAATCTGAATCACATGCACCACAAGGCCTATGCAGCCTCAACTTAAGATGGCTCCCCGGCCTGGCTTTGCACTGCAAAGTTTGCAGCAGCACATGCAACAAAATGGCGTCCAGCATTCAAAAAACCCCTCAGCTTGCATTAGCTAGCCACACACAAGGCATGCAAGCTCCATCCCCCAGTCGTTCTTAGACTTCTTATTGGGTGAGCAACACAGCCAAGGAACACAGTTGGAGCCTCCCTCCTCCCTGGCCGGCAGGGAGGGAGGGAGAGGAGCTGCTTCCTTTGAAATTTAAGGGACATCATTTAAGGGACATATAAGGGACATCCATCAATAAGGGACAGTAGCGGAACATGGCGCTGGAATAAGGGACTGTCCCTTCAAATAAGGGACACTTAACAGCTATGGCCAAGAGCACCCTTCCTGCCTGTCATTTCCAGCAACTAGTATTCAGAAACATTGCTGCCTGATCATAGACATCCTGGCAAGTAGTAGCCCTTGATAGCCTCCTCCTCCATGAATTTGTGTGATCCTCTTTTAAAAGCCACCCAAGGAGTTCTACCTTTAAAAGTGAATTGAATCTAATTTCTCCTCCACCCCTAGTTATACCATGCAGTTGGGAAGCATTCTGGACAGGGGTTGTGGGCACAAGGAGCAGGAAGTGGGAAGGGGGTGAATTATCCCTGCTGAAGTGTCCTGTCCAAATATTGTCCAGTCTTGTTGCTTCTTAGCTTGTAAGATGTGACAGGATGACACACCAAGCTGCTGTTGCTCCAGGCGAGAACCACATTTGCAAGATGGTGTACACAACAGCTGTATGAATCCATATCCATATTTGTGGGGAAATAGACCTGCATGTACAGAGATCGCTTGTACTTGAGTTCAGTGTTGCATGTGAAAAAAGCTGTACAGTAAAGGACTTTTAGGCACCAGGCAAAGCCTTTTTTCTGAGGTTTTCTAGCCTCAGTTATGTTTCTTTTTATTCCTGCTGCAATTGTTTTATATTCCCAGGTTCTTAACCTTAGCTTGTCTGTTTTTATTTCTGCTATGGTTGTTTTAGCATTGCCTTTTCTGCTTTCTTACAAAACTTGGACATTTTGAATTGGAAGATGCTATAGAAATGTGTTAAACTCAAAGAGTATTTGCGTTGCCACAGAATAATAAGAGCCTGACCCCACATTGGTTTTCCCCAACCAGGTGCCCTCCAGGTGTTGCAGGACTACAATTCCCATCAGCCCATGCCATCATGCCCACTGCTTTGGTATGATGGGAGTTGGAGTCTCTTAGGGTTGCCCCACCAACCACAGTGTGCTCTTAGCCAGCCGTCAGCTCCCTGCAGTTGTCTTTCTTACATCCAGACCGTGGGTGGCTCTGTCATTGGTTGTGGCTGCAGCTGCCTTCTGCCCTCTAAGTAACACCAACCACCACTGGATTACAGACCCTCCAAGTGTCCCTATTTTCCAGGGATGTTCCTGATTTAGAGAAACTGTTCCGGTTTCTGATTTGATCCTGGAATGTCCCGCTTTTCTTTAGGGTGTCCCTATTTTCAGTGGAGAAATGTGGGAGGATATGGAGTTATCTGACCCCCGAGCCATCTGAAGGCAATCCTGTATAGCGAAGTTTTTTTAATGTTTCATGTTTTATTCTGTTTTTATATATGTTGGAAGCTGCCCAGAGTGGCCGGGAAAACCCAATAAGATGTGTGGGGTATAAATAGTAAAATTATCATTATGGAATGGGACGTCCCTATTTTCATCGGAGAAATGTTGGACAAACTCCACCCAGGCTTGAGGCCTCCTCTAAGCTACTCTCTTTTATTAAAAAAATGAATCAATGTCTGTTTTTCTGCAAGTAGTGATCATATTGTTCCCTTCCAACTGAGCTTAGACATTGATAAAAGAACTTGCTTTGACAATGCAATGATTTGTAATCTGGGATGTTTCTCAGACTAGGATGGTTTTAGTGGGATCCTGATTTGTTCTTTCTCCTCAGTTTTAATTAAGTGCATTGAAATCAGCCTGTTGCTTATCATGTTAGCTATGATTACGGTAACTCTAGGGACAGGGGAGAAATTCCATTCAATTCACAATTAATTTGCAAGTTCCAAAACAGTACATAAACTGAAACACTGCCATCTTTCAAAATTTGCATTTCTCTTAATTTTGCAATGCATTTCTCCACCCAAATAATATGTCCAAAATGCACATGCTAGGATAAAATATGCAGAGAAATAATATAATAGTGAAAATAACATATAAAAATGCATTATATTAGGGAACATGGCTTTGCAAAATTGAATATATCGGGCAAAATTGCACACTGATATGTGTATAAGGAGAAAGTTGCACTAAAATGGTGATTAATTTTCATGAGTACTTTTTGTAAAATGCAAATGGATGTGGAAATGTGGAGAACTGAAGAGTGGAAAAGTGAGAAACTGAGAAAACCAATATTGACAAATTCACCTATCTCTATTTAACTGCATCACGGTGTGTGAGAGATGCGCAGTGTGGGATGCGAAGAAAAACTCTTTGGGAATAGTCTGTTTTATGGTCTCACTGGTTGGAATGTTGAACATGAATTTAGAAAGTGCACACGGGCTTTTGTTGTTGAACAGCAGACAGGGTGTGGGGAGTTCTATCTGTCCCATAGAGATCAAAGAGGAGGCTTTAATGCATAGGTTTAACCTATACAGATAAGCAATTGCACCATAAATGTTTGTGTCACACCTCAGGGAAAGCCTTCTTAAACAAAAATATATTCAAATATTCAATTCATATATTCAAAAATATATTCAATCACCGAAACAACACGACACTGGGCATCTGTTTATTTTATCTTATATTGTATCCTTTCCTTGAGTTCCTTTTGGATGAAAAACAGTCTAGAATAACCGAAAAAGCTACATTCCCCTTTCTTTTCCAAATGGGGCCACTGAGGCACAAGTGGAAGGCATCAGTATGTATGTTTGACGGAAACAAGTGTGCAGGACAAAAATCCTTAGGAAAGGGAAATTCAATGGGGCAAAACTTCACCCAAGCAGCCCAATGAAGCCTGAGAATACTTAGAGAATATCCTGGGTTACACCATGCATTTATGGTGCTCTTATACCACTTTAACAGCCATGGCTTCCCTCAAAGAATCTTGAGAACTGAGGCTCCTTAAGGGTGCAGAGATTTGTAGCTTTGTGGAATCAGCACCCTTAACAAACTACGGCTCCCGGGATTCTTTGTGGGGAGTAAATGTGACCCAAAATTGTGTAGCCTGGGCTACAATTGCTCCAGGGAAAAGCCAGCACTCCTCCTTTTCCAGGGATACATGCATATAGGTAACTGAGCAGTTAATTAGGAGTCTTTCCCTCTCTCTTTCTCTCTCTTAGGTATCAATACAGATACATTCACTGGTGGCGGCGGCAGTCAAGGTAGCTGCTTTCTATGATATGTATACTAATTTTATGTCCTTGAGGAGTCGTGTGGCTTCTGGGTTTATTTTAAAGTGATAGACGGGGGTGGAGGAAACCATTTGATAAATTGGAGCAGACGCAAAGCAACAATTTGCCAAGATCGAAGAAGGTGACATTGTGTGTTCTCCTAAAAGGGGTCAGAAAAATGACTTCCAACGTTCCCCACCCCTTTCCTTTTTGCTTAATTCACTCCTGCACATATATGATGTTCATAAGGCAAAAATCAAGGCTGGTATATCAGCATGAGCTGATGGTGTAGGTCAAATTCCCTTTTAGTGTAACATTTTTCTAAGGATGTCCCAGAGGCGAACTTTCTCATTCTGTACCCACCAGGTACATTTTGTCTTCCTTTAATTTTGTCCTCCAGGACCCACAGTTGTCTTGTGAATATGTCTGAATATGAGAATGCATAATACTCTAAAGGAATATTGATGATTCCTGGTACCTGAAGATCTGTAATTGCGGCTGACTATTTCAGACATCTTTCAGCCTGCAGTAGAACAATATACATAATTTCTATTCATCCAATTCTGCACAGTGCTTTTCTTCCTAGCCTGGAATTCTCCAGATAATGTATTTGAGAGAAAGACCCTGTGAGAAGCAGTGGCTATCTCTCTCTCCACATCCCACCACAATTTGGGTCAAAATGAGCATTTGCTATTCCCCAAAGTTTACTCCACTCTGCTCCATTTTCTTTTCAGCCACCTGACATTCCACTCCCAATCTTTCTAACTGCTGTGCAGCATGCATAAATGATGATTTAGCTCAACGGAGGCAGTGTGTATGTGTGTGTATTTAAATAAAAGACTTTGTATGCATGTTTTAAGTATAGAAGAGGATGGTCTATACCACATTGCAAAAATAAAATAAAATTAAGCAACTGCATCACCAAAAAAGATGCCACAGATTTGCATGTGCTAATTGATATGCATAGCTGCACATTTAGAAATAACTGTGAGACTGTGCTTCTATGGTATTTACATAAGAGCCTGCTGAATCCGTCCAATAGCCCAGCATCCTGTTCTCACAGTGGTCCACCAGATTCCTGTGCGAAGCCCACAAACAGGACCTTAGTGCAGCAGCACTCTATCTGCAATTATCAGCAACTGATATTCAGAGGCATGTTGCCTCTGACAAGGAAAGTAGAACATAAGCTAGTAGCTGCTGATAGCTTTCTCCTCCCTGAATTTTTCTAATCCTGTTTTAAAGCCATCTAGGTTAGTGGCCATCACTGCCTTCTGCAGGAGCCAGTTTTGTAATTTAACTATGAACTGCGTGAAGAAGTACTTTCTTTTATCTGTACTTTCTTTTATCTTCCAACATTCATTTGATGTCCCTGAATTCTAGTGCTATGGTGTTATCTTCTCATGGTGGGGGAGCATGTAGCTTGTGTGCCTGCTCAGGTCACTTCCATACTATACATTTAAAGGACCATGATACCACTTTACCAAATTGTGGCTTCCCGCAAAGAATACTGGGAACTGTAGTTTGTGAAGGGTGCCATTAAGAGACCCCTATTCTTCTCACAGCGCTGCAATTCCCACAGTTCCCTGGGAAGAGCGGTTGATTGTTAATGGGGAAGGCTGTTTGTAGATTCTGGAACAGGAATGAATGATAGTGTTGCACCAATCTGTTCTGTGGACAGAAGGCAACACGTCTTGGAATCATGGAATCATAGAACTGGAAGGGACCTTGAGGATCATCTAGTCCAACCCCCTGCAATGCAGGAAGACAGCTGTCCTATATGGCAGGGCTTTTTTTCAGCCAGAACTCACTGGAACTCAGTTCTGGCACCTCTCAGGTGAGCACTATTGCCACTATAAGAGAACAAGGGAGGCGTTCATTGTGAGTTCTGGCACCTCTCTTTCTAGAAAAATAGCACTGCACAGGGATCGAACCTGCAACCTTGGCATCACCAGTAACACACTCTAACCAACTGAGCTATCCACATGTCCCAGTCATAGAGCTGGAACTTAAAAGACCAGCTAGCTAAAGGTTACCAGATTTTTTTTTAATGAATCCAGGGACACTATTCAACTTCAGTGGATTTTATCAGGGGACTGATTTGTAAATCCGGGAACTGTCCCCGGGAAATGGGGACGTCTGGTAGCCTTAAGCTAGCTTCTCTGATCTGGTCATCCTAATACATGGGATGTCAAAGTCAATGTTAATTCTGAAGGACTACCATGCACAAGATGAAGGAGAGTAGACAACTAGGCAGGAATCCTGGCTGACTTGCTTACAAATAAGGGGTGAAGGAGACTGGTAGACAGTGGAAGCTGGTGGACATTAGTACTGGTAGGGCAGAAGACTGGGAGGCCAACATTAGGTGGAGCCAGAGCCATTGGCAGACATTGCCAACTAATTCTTGTTTTGTCCTCCTCCCCCTTTCTGAGTTCTACCTGGGCAACCAGAGTCCATTGGAGGAATCACATATACTTAGTTACTCAGAAATTGCCTTTGCAACCTCTGCTACTTGCTGCCCCTTGACGCTGCAATGTTGGCTTCATTGGAGCAGTTTTCGCTCAGCGTGCACTGGGAGTCTTGGGAGTTGATGAGCCCTCCATTTCTTACCCAGACGTATGCAGTAGGCACACAAAATGTCAGAAGCATTTAACCTAATCGATATTCTGGCAGTTCGAGATCACTGGAGAAAAAGAGTGTGATGATATCTGTCTGGTGCCTGCAAAATAGCCTGGAAGCTGTATATCCATCTTAACATAATTGCCCAAAGGATACCCGTTGCCCTGCACTGCCCTGCAGATGGAATTACTGTAAAGATGACAAATGTGTTTAGCCAAGGCTTAGTGGTCCCATGAGAAGAGCCAAGCATTTAGCACTCCAACAGGGCGTTTTCCAACCACGGAGCAAACCATTTCATCATTGTTTTTCAGAAATCTTTTGGGCACCTTGACTGTGCACTGGCTAAGTTGTGGGGATATGTAAAGTTTTCTTATTTATTTTTTGCAGTACAGAAGTGGCCCTTATTTTGCATAGCTAAGAACTATTAAGGTTAAAGGGAAATTAATTTAGTTGCTTAGAGGGCAAAGAGATATATTTTCCTCTCTGAAAGATTGTTTCCAATTGCACTTAGGCATAATTGGGGGATTTTCTATACTGTGAGTGGACTCTTGTCCCTCATTAGGGGCCACCCTCATTTTTGCACTTTCTATGTGATGTGAATCTGGTTGCAAAGTAGAATTGAGGACTCCACCTGCATCTTTACTTAGCAGGGTTTTCTTTCCAGGCTCTGAATCCACTGTGAGTTTTGGACCTGTGACCAACGGATTGCAATCCCTACTGACAATTTGACACACTCAGATTTATTTTATTTTTATTTTATTTTACCTAATTTACATAACCTCTAAGAGATGTACATAAAACATATATTAAAAATACCAATGCAATCAGATGTTAAATCAAGTTCACACACAAAAATAAAAATGAAGCCAGCAGCATAGAAATATCAATTATAAAATAATATTACATATTAAAACATAGTGTGGTTGTTAAAGAACTGGGACAGCAGGCATTCAAATCCTCACTCAGCTGTCAATTTGATTTGGTGACCTTGGGCCAGTCACAGTCTCTCTGCCTAACCAACCTCACAGGGTTGTTTTGAAGATGAAAAACGGGGAGGAGCCGCACCATCTGTGTTACCTTGAGCTCCTTAGAGAAAAGGTAGGTTAGAAATGTAATAAAATAAATATGAACGAACAAATAAATACTCAGCGGGAGAGCACGTATCTTGCATGCAGGAGGTCCCAGGTTGAGTCCCAGCATCTCCAGGGAAGGCTGGGAATGTCCCCTGTCCCAAACCATGAAGAGCTGCTTCCATTCAGTGGAGAGGATACTGAGCTAGTTGGACGAGTGGTCGGATGCAACATGAGGCCAGTTTAAAATTCCACTATGTTCACTGCAGGGATAAAGCAACAACCAGCTCTGCATCCATAGAGAATCCTGGCAGAGTACAGTACTGGGCTCTGTGTCACCATAGCTGCTAAGGCCAGGTTTGTCTCAAACCAGCCAAGGAAGCATTACTGCACACTTGTAGGCCAGAACAAGTGAGGTGAGGCTCTTCTATCACCAGGCTCATTCAGACTTCCACTTGCCTTGCTGCTTCCCCGAGGGAAACCCGCTATTTCTGTTGAATAGGAGCAAGCATCAATCCGTTTTTCTGTGAATGGGTGTTTGTTCCAATTCAGTGTTAAAGAGCTGGTATCTCCAGGGAAAGCTCAGGACAACCAGAAAACTTCTCAGACTTGTGCTTTCCAGGCACGGGACAAGCAAAGTGTGGACAAGGCCACCATAAAAGCTTATGGAGTCAGGTTTGCTTGCTGGCCTCACTGCAACTAGGAGACTTGCTCTTGGTGTTCCTACAGCATCTTTGCTTCTGCCATCAATTCCTCAGGAACTGAGTCTGACAGGCAATTCACAAGAGTCCCTCAGCTGCAGCTTCAAGTTTTTATCATTGTCCTAGGTTCACCCTTTGAGGTAAAGGAAAGGAAAACAACTCCATAGAGAATAACATGCTGGCAGGTTCAACCTCTGTTTCTTTCTGCTCATCAGGAATAGGGTTGCTGCATTTGCACAAAACCAAGGGAGCATTAAAAAACCAAAACAAAAACCCACTCACCAACTTCGTGGCAAGGCCTGAACAGAAGGCCTGTTCTCGTATACTGTGGTGCTGTTTGGTAATTTGGGCTTAATGGTCTTTCCCTCCCCTTCTCTTAGGTGATAAAGGTTATTGCTTTGCTTACTTCAGTATGTGGTAAGTCAGCTACCTACTGTGTTTAGGGAGCCCTCCTGATTATTCTGCTGAGTGGGGGCCCAATGTCTGCCTCCCTCTGTGCTGAAAAGGGGAGTCAACAAATTCAGGGAGGATGAAGTGATCAATGGCTGCTAGTAATTTATATTCCCTCCAGAATCAGAGACCATGTGTCTTCAGATAAGAACATAAGAGCCTGCTGAATCCATCCAATGGCCACTCTAGTCCAGTGGCCTACCAGATTCCCGTGAGAAGCCCACAAGCCGGACCTGAGTGCAGCAGCAACTCTGCCTACCTGCAATTCCCAGCAGCTGGCATTCAGAGACATACTACCTCTGACAAGAGAGGTAGAACGTAGCCATCATAGCTAGTAGCCACCGATAGCTCTGTCCTCCATGAATTTGTCAAAGTCCTTTTTTAAAGCCCTCTAGGTCACTGTGGGAGCAAGTTCCACAGTTTAACCATATATGCTGTGAATGAAGAAGTACAGTTCTTTCTTTTGTCTGTCCTGAACTTGCCAACATTCAGCTTCACTGGATGTCCCCAAGTTCTAGTGTTATGAGAGAGAGAAAACCCTTTCTTTATCCACCTTCTCCATGCCATGCATAATTTTATAAATCAGGAGCAGAGAGAGTGCTGCTGCATCGTCTCCTGCTTTTGGGCTTCCCACAGGCATCTGGTTGGCTACTGGGAGAACAGGCAGCTGGTCTAGACGAGCCTTTGGTCTGATCCAACAGGGCTCTTATGTTCTTATGACCTACCTCCTGGGGAAGCTGCTGGGTAGCCACATTAATAATTATTATTACTTACAAGTTTAACGATAACAGTTAACGAGCCTACCCAGGAGTTTCCTCAAGAGGTTGTGGTGCGACTCAGGAGAGGAACTAACATTTCCTGCACGCTGAAGAGATATGAAAACATTGGGCAATCCTTGCTTACCGGCTCATAATCTCATAGACACAATGCAAATGGAAAAAGGAATCTGAAGGGGAGGAAAGAGGAAAGCAAGCCGCTTGTCTTCCTCTTTCCAGGATGCTCTTCCTGAGAGACAGGAATACAGTGACCCTTGGTCTCCAGAGGTCAGAGTGTGCAGTGGTGCAGCTGAGCAATTTTAGTCTGTGGATTTAGGCTGCGTATGCACTATACAAGCACATTCTCCCTCCCCCAGTACTTCTGGGAAATGTGGTTTGTGAAGGGCTGAAGGTGGCCTTCCAGGGTCTCTCTATCTGGCCCTCAGGATGCCTCCCAAGCCATGCCACTCACTGGGCCTGCTTCACATTCTCCTTGAGTACTTTTGCCTGGCTGAAATGTATCCTTGAAAAACTGTGGTAATGCCTCTCGCTTGCCTGGAGGGAAGGGGTGGTATATGCAGCGAGCTTCAGCTTTCCTGTGGCTGGGCTGTAGCTTTGTGTCCA
This sequence comes from Podarcis cretensis, assembly GCF_951804945.1. Taxonomy (NCBI): domain Eukaryota; kingdom Metazoa; phylum Chordata; class Lepidosauria; order Squamata; family Lacertidae; genus Podarcis; species Podarcis cretensis. The sequence goes on along the minus strand of NC_137177.1, from coordinate 29,141,873 downwards.
AAGTTTAAGTCACAATGGTTGTTCCTCCCACATTTGGCTCTTGCCAAACACAGACCTGTACCCCCTGGAAGTTCACTCAGAAAGAAATGTGGCCCTCAGGCTGAAAAAGTTTCCCCACCTCTGAATTATCCTGTCAGAGCCATGTGAATCAAAAGCTTCCGTTCCCATTTTTGTTAACATTTTGAGGCAGGCGGCCAGGGTGGGGTAGTGGGGAGAAGACAAAGACAGAATCCTTTCCACTGTGTTTTACGTTTTGGCCAAAGATGAAAAGTGCTGCTCTGTTTTCATTACTTGCCTCAGAGGGCTTATGGTTTATGCTAGTCCCTGCAAGCAATGATCCGTTTCAGATCCAGACCGTGAGTTGTCAGTTTTTGCTATTTTATTTAGTGTGTGACAGGACTCAAATTTTCATTATGGCCCCTGCAAGGCGATGTAATGTTCTCTTAACCACTCCAGCGGGGAAAGAGGAGAGGGGAAAAATGGGTTGCCACCGAAGAGGACAGCTTTAGCTGCCTCATGTGGCAGAGGCTGCCTTTCCAGGCTGAGAGGCCCAGGGACTGTAGAGATAAAAAAATAGTATTTTAAAACACAGCTCACCTTGCTTTTCCACTACTGGGCAGCAGAACAGGAGATCAAGACAAAGGGCCCCTCTGGACAATCTGTTTACTGAGCATTCCTCCTGATTTGCTTGCACAAAGCTTACCTAGAGATTTGACTATGTCCAGTCTTTACTGAACATTTGTTCTGATTTGTTTGTGGGGAGGTTAAACAATGAGTGTTCATCTTGATCTGTTTGCATGGTGTTTACACATCTCCCAATGAATCATTCACCTCACACTTTTCATTGCATTTCCCTGTCTGTTTTTTAACTGCAAAATGTCTGTGGTGTTGTTTATTAAAAGGTGTATTTGGTTGCATGTATAGTGTATTTCAAGCACTCATATACATACTACTTTAAAAAGGCATGACTTCTCCACAAAGGTGCTTGGAAACTGTTTGTTAAAGTTGCTAGGAGATGTTAGGAGACCCCTATTCCCCTCATAGAACTACCATTTCCAGATTTCCCCAGGAAGAGGGATTGACTGTAAAACCACTCTTAAGAACTGTAGCTTGTGTTCTTATTTGAAGGCACGTAGTCTTAGATCCTTAAGGAAAAGCCCCTGCAAAAGCCTCACTGCTGGGTGCGGGAGACTCAAAGAGGGGGAGCCATTTCAGAGCCTCTTGTCCCCCCCTGCATTGTATGGGTGGCCCTGGGGCGTTTTGCCTCAAGTGCCAAAATGGCTGCCCCTGGACCCCTCGAAAAATGGAGACTAGATTGTTTCCACAGTGGAAACCGATAAGCTGAGGTATCCAGCCTTCTGAGGTGCATCTGATTCAGCTGCCTTCCCAATTGCTCTTTATTGCAGAGCTATAAAGGAGAGAAAAAAACTATTTCATTGGTTGCCTGGATGTAACTTTCCCAAGACACCTCTTAGTTCTTCTACTACTTAGTTCTTCTTCTACATTTTTTGCCTGGTTGGTGTTTGATTTCCGTGGAAAGAGGGAGAAGGGATACTGTGCTGAGCCATTCAACCCTTTTATCATATTCAAGGCATCTTCAGCTTGTTGCCAAAATAAATAAAATAAAACAACAGCAACGCTCTTTGTCTAATTTCTGCAGAATTCCCAGCTAAGAGAAGTGACAAGGTGGGTTTTTTTTTAAAAGCCAGCTGCAAATCTGGTTTTGGCCTGTTGAACTAATAAATATGTGAAGAAAGAGAAGCCGGGTTGGGGTGGGGATAGAGATTGTACAAGCTCCTCTTTATAGGAAGAAAATGAAATTGAAATTCTAAGGTCTCGCAACAGATCCCTAGATTTCACTTAGAATTCAAGCTGTTCTGTGCAACAAAACAAATGCTTAAAATAAAGTTGATTTGCAAGAATACAAATTTATTTAAATGTCTATTTAAAATACATTGATAAAAGGTGATTGATAATAAAATAACAATAATTTATAATAAAAAGGCTAGGTCTTCAAGGATGGAGTTGTAGCCACCTTAGTTCTACTCAGAGTAGACACACTGAAATTAATGAGCCTATTATTCATAGGGAAAAGGTGAGGTATAAATAAATACCACTTCAGTGGGTCTACTCTGAGTAGCAACAGCATTGTCTATAACCTATGGATACCTGATTATTTTTTCTCATAAAAATACAAGATTGTGAATCGTAGAAAATAGATGACAACTGTATTTTCTTCATTAATAACACATAAATTTATGTAAATGATCAAACATATTATATACCCAAAAAACTTTTGTGTCAAATTACACTAACTTGTTAAGCCCCTCTCCCAATCTCCTTAACACAGCGCCCTATTACTAACATTATCACAAAACGTATAAGCATTAATAGAAACATCCAATAGAATCCATCCAGATCCTTCCAGATTTCATGGGGCAGCCTCTAATGATCACATGTGCCAAGCGGATAAGACTGCCTGGAAAGACTACAGACGTTTTTGTCCCATATGTGTGCATCCAGAAGGCACAATTTCATGCTTCTCATTACCTCGCTATATGCCAGATATTCACATGACATGGATTTGAACGGCTACTGCAGAGGAGATGGAAGTGTCTTCGCCAGAAGGACCAGGCCTGCCTTTACAAGACAAGCTGGAGGATTTACAAATAAACTTAATTACCCTGTCAAAAGTCCCCCCCCCCCTCCAGTTCTGTCCATAACAATTGCATGTCTCTTCCCTCTCCTGGCTTTTTCCTATAACAGTAGATATTAAATTCAGTTTTTCTTATGGCTATAAAAACTACTTTTCTTTGAAATTATTTCTTCCGGTCCTGCTAAAAATAGAGCTCATAATACAAGAAGATTCCACTCTCTCTGTAATTACACCTGGGCCTTCTAACTGTCCTTTCCAGTTTATCTTATCAGTTTTTCATAGATCCAGCCTTGATTGAATTACAACAATAGAGGGGGAGGCTTGGTTTTCTGTGTTACACCTCCCCATTCTAATTTGCTTGCTTTTAATGTAATTATGTATTTATCCTTGAGGCCAGTGATCTACCTTAAAAATGGAATATCTTACTTTTTACATCCTTTAGATGTTTTCATTGTAGGTGCAGCTCTTGTGTACATCTCTCTTCGTCTTTCATGGAGTCACTCTGCTCTTAAATTCATGGACTCAAGTGTGTTTTGTTCTTCAGCTCTGCAAACAAATGATAAGCTGCAGTATCTGGTTGTTTTAGCTTGAGAATCAGATAGTTTGCATCTATCTTATTTTTGCCTTAAATATCTGGTTCCATCCAGCAATACTAGGTTCCAGTGGGAAAATCCTGCTAATTCCAGCTCAGTCACAGAGTTCACTGGGGGCACCTTCTGAATGTTAATATTTTGCAGGATGGATTCAAGTGCATGCCAGGAAATTTAGGTTTGCGTGATTAAAGTGTATTAAAGTGCTCTGTTGCCCTAGCAGAAGCAATACACTTAAAAAACAAACAAACAAATTATTTGCAGTTAGGAAAGTGATGGAGATGACTGACTGACTGAATAACACAATGTATGAACACCCTGCAAACAAATCAGGATAAATGTAGGGTGAGTGCTTATTGTAATATAAACTCCCTATATGCAAATCAGAACGAATGCTCGTAAAGACAGGGTATAATCTTACCTCTGCATAAGCTTTGTGCAATCAAATCAGGATGGATGCTCAAGAAATAGATTGTCCGAACTGCAGGAGAATGGGTGTACAGTGGTACCTTGGTTTATGAACTTAATCAGTTCCGGAAGTCCATTCTTAAACCAAAGCGTTCTTAAACCAAGGCATGCTTTTCCATAGCAGGGAACTCAGTTTACAAATGGAACACACTCAACGGGAAGTGAAACATGTTCTTATTCCAAGGCAAAGTTCACAAACCAAAACACCTATTTCCAGGTTTGCAGCACTCTTAATCTAAGTTGTTCATAAACTAAGCTGTTCTTAAACCAAGGTACCACTGTATTAAAGAAAAATAACTCTTCCCCAAGCTGGCATCAGCACCCAACATCCTTAAATGCTCCAGGACTCTGGCAATTTCCACCACTGGTGATGGCTCAGGATCCTTGTGTTGGGATGATGGATTTGGAAGCTGCCTCCCATTTCAATTTCCACAGTAGCTCTGGGCAACAAGTCAGAGCATAGGAAGAAATTAAAGTGACAGGCAGTTCCGGGTTTTCTGGTGCAGATCATACTGCTGCCGTCTACTGCTGCCACCACCTAATAAGCCTGCTGGGAGGGGCCCATTGATGTAGGAGGGACCCCAGGAGAGAACACTTTGCCAAAGTTGTCCTTCAAACCTGCAGTTGGTCTTAGCTCTTTCTCTCCCTGTCTCACAAGGTTGTCAAGCTACAAGTTGCTCTGAGGTTTGAATTCCTCAGAGTAAAAGCAGGCTGTAAATATAAAATATTCCATTGTTAGAATTAGTAGTTGTCAACCTTTTCAGATCTGGGACCAGCCTTTAGTCCAAGCATCTGTAACCCGAGCTACCACTGTACTGGATTTGATGACCAAAATTTTCTTAAGCAAAGGCAATATTAAAAATGATAAGTTTTAAGGCCTTTTTAAATGCCAGAGCTGAAGGAGCCAAATGAATTTTAACTGGAAATGAGTTCTACAACCCTGTGACTACCACCAAAAAGGTCCTGTATTGTGGGCTCACCAAGCTACTCAATTTCACCTTAGAACATGTAAGTTGGACCTCAGATGCAGATCTTAGACTATCCGACAGGGTAATATGGGTGCAAACAGTTTTCTAGGTAGTCCTGTCCCAAAATGTTTAGGGTCTGAGAGGTTAGTACCGGCACTTTTAAATGGTCTGGTAACCAAGACAAGTCGTGCAAAAGTGGTGTCACATGTTTGTGTATGTCATCAACATATTGATGGCAGTGCAACCCAAAACTTCGAATGACATCCCCTCCCCAAACATGGATGAGAAAATGCAATGGAAGCAGCAGCATTGTACCTATAATAGTGTATTTGAGGGAATGTCTGCCCAAATTCTGTAAGAAAGTTTACCCTATTCCAGACAAAGAAATGTCATGTAGATATACAGATGAACATCTTCCTTGAAAAGAGCAGACAGTTTGAAGTATGTAAAGCAGAGGTTATCCACCTTTCTGCTGAAGCAGTTTACAATTTTAGAGAACTAAAACAAATGATATAACATTTAAAGTTAGGGGAGGGGCAGTTCAGCAGGAGCAGACCCTGATGTCTGTGGCTGGCTGCCTCCCCCCTCCTCACAGAGCATATGGTGTCTGTGGACCCTGTGGGGGAGGAGGGGACAGTCTGGCTGGAGCAGGTCAGATGATGTCTGAGTTGTAGTAGACCCACAAGATCTGGAGGGCCAAGAGTTAGCTATCCCTGATTCAGTCCCCTAATAAACAGTTGACAACACCTGCAGGTTTTCACTTCTTTTTCTGTGACCCTCCAAAACTAAATCATGCACAACCCAATTGGTTCTATGTGGGAATTTTTTATCATTAAGAACAGCATGTGTAATATGAGAACGCTTCAGCAGAATCACAAAACTGATCTGCAAATAGTGCAACAACCCCAGCTAGCCTCAAACTGGCGTTGCCAGCGTGGCATATTGAGAAATTTATTTTTAATCCAAAGCATTTTATTACACACGTTTCCGAGAAAATGCATTGCGACATAATTAGCCATTGTGGACTGGGAGGAAATGGACTCTAGTTCTGGAAATCGTATCCCACAGGACATGTGTCAGCCTTTAAGGTGAAACCAGACTTTGCTGTGTCTATTAGATATGCGGCTCTTATATGAAAAAAGAGGGACGCCCCAACACGTGTCTGCCTCCTTCACAAGACGACCATCCACCCGCTCCCACCCCCGCGTAAAGCTCCGCCGCCCTCTCCAACGATCTGAAGCATCTCAAGCCAATCAGAACGGGAAGAGCTTGCCAACCAATAGCGTACGAGTCGGAGAAGCTTCAGCCGGCCGCTGTGGTAAACAATAACGAGAGGGAGCTCGTGCCTGAGCGATAATCCTGGTGCGCCAATCAGTCGGGGAGTAGCCACGCATACTGGTCCAATAGTTGGAGGGGAGGCGGGAAGAGGGGGAGAAGCGCGCGCCAAAACCAGGCAGCGGCGGCGACGCGCGCGTTCTCTCTTCCTCTCGAGGGGAACATCAACCGCTGGGAGGGGGCGTGGCCTGCGAGAGGGAGGGTGTGCGAGCCAGGCGGGGCCCACGCGCGGAGGCGGGGCCGGACCGGAGGAGGCGGGGCCGGCTGGAGCAGGAGCTGCTGCTGTCGCAGTAAGAGCGGAGCTGCGGAGGGGGCAGCAGTAAGTGCAGTCCAAGGCTGGCCAGCAGCGCTGCTTGGATCTCCAGGAAAGATGCGAACTGGCAGCCGCTTCGGCAGGGCTGTAATTGCGTTTGATGAGCCTGGTGCAGTTAGGAGGAGGGAGGTACCGAACCTGTAATTCTTGGATGGGAAGCGCGAGAGAGGCCCGCTGCCTCTGGGGAGCTCGCCTGGCAGCAGCCTTATTTAGTGGGCACTTAGACCCATTGGCAGCGAGAGGCGAGCAAAGGCAGAAGCAGCCTTTTCTCTCCGCTTTCCCAACATCTGTGCCCAGACAATAGCAAGACCAGAAGGGAGGCAGCGATTTCAGAGACTTCAGTGCCTGAAGGACCGAGAGAGAGTCTGGGGCTGGGAGCTCAGCCCTATAATGAAATGCACAATTTCCCTCCCACCCTCTAGCTTTCTCAAACCGAAGTGTGGATCTCCGATTAGAGCTGTGGATCTCTAGTGTATTCTCTCGGGGCTTTTTTTTTTTAAAGAGACAGTTGCTTCCATCCAATGAACAAGGAAGAAAAAGTTGTGAATCGTTTCTTCTCTGGGGAGGAGGAGAAGGAAGGAGGAGCCACGAAAGTCGGGATGCAGTTTGCCAGATGGTCATAAAAAGAGAAGAAAGCAAGCAAACAGCTACCCGACGTTTATTTTAAAAAAGAAATTACTCTGCATTAGGTGCATTTGCTTGCAAGCTAAGAAGGAGATTCCCACGAAGTCTTACCTAGAGACGAACAAGAGGGATATTAGCGATAGTTTGATTTACCCCTTTTTCTTTTATTCCCTCCGCCCCATCCAAACCCCTCCTCTGGCCTTGTGGATCCTCCCCTTTTCTTTTTTCTTTTTGGAGGGAGGAGGAGGAGATGAACGTTCGGCTTTTCCCTAAACAGCCGGCCGATTATTGCCAGAAGAACCCGATCTGGGAAGCATCGAGGATGCGGCTTGCAACAGACGAAAGCTGATGGTGAGTCCGTCCGGGAAAAGAGCGAACGAGAGAGGCCGGGCTGAAGTGGATGGAGAGAGAAGGACGGAGGGGGGCTTGCAGACAACGCCGCGCTTGGGACCAACCGATCGCGCCCCCCGTGCGCAACAGCTCCCTTGTGCAGAGCGCGCCAAGCTCCCGCTCCTTTCCCTGCAGAAATGCTGCATCATGAACCCATCACCCATCCGGATCTGCCCCTGAACCAGACAGAGAACAGCACCCCTGGTGCTTAATAGCAGCAGCAGTAAGCAAGGAGGGAGCAAGGCGTGGACGAAGTAAAGGTAAAGAAAAAGAAAGATCCGCCAGATACCCCCCCTCCCTTTTTGTCTGGCCAGGGCTGCCTCCATCTGCTGTCTCAGGACCCCTAAGGAGGCAGCGATGCCTCGGCCGTAGCCTTCGTGCCAGAAGGGGGAACTCCTCTTACAAGCGTGTGCGCGAAGGGGCGGCAGGAGGGCAGGCAGGAAGAGGAGGCTGCTTATCTCTCCCTGCGTGTCTCTCCGCTGAGCATCTCGTCAAGCAACTCCTCAACTTCTTGCCCGGCTGGAAGAGCAACCCGGAGCAGCTGCTGCAACTTCTCCCAGGGACAGGGGTTGCAAAGCAGAGTGGGACGGTGGCAAAGAAGCGCGCCGGGGTGGGTCCCTCTCTGTCTCTCTTCCTGGGGTGTCTAGTCTAGACTGAGACACGTGTCCTTTCTCGAAGAAAGCCAATTTTTAACTCTAGCTCGGAGAAGCGCGCATTTTCACACTCCTGCAGCACCACCCTTTATTATAATTGTTGTTACAACCGGGATTTTTATTTTTATTTTTTAAGTCTCTGGATGGATCCACTCAACGGAGCAGGGCGCGCGTTTTTATTAAGCATATAGCTCTCTCTCCTCTCCTCTGAGACAGCTGATCCCAACCACCCGCCCTTTGATTCCGCCCGGCAGGTTGCTCGGGTCGCCTGTCTGACGCCCCGCTGGGGTTGCTGCTGCCGCCGCCGCCGCCGCCGCCCTCGCAGCCTCCTCGCGCCGGGTCCGGTGGCTTCGATCCGGGGTGGCTTCGCCGCCGCTGGTGCCGGGCCTTGCGGAGCGCCCATGCTGCTGCTGCGGAAGCTGCCGGGCATGCCGGGCTGGCCGCCGTCGGCGCTGGGTCTGCGGCTGCCGCAGAAGTTCCTCTTCCTGCTCTTCCTCTCGGGCCTGCTCACGCTCTGCTTCGGGGCCCTCTTCCTGCTGCCGGACTCTTCCCGCTTCAAGCGCCTCTTCTTGCCCCGCCGAGGGGGCGCCGGTGACGCGGGCGGGGACTTGGACGGGCTCCGCAGCCTCACGTCGCCGCCGTCGCCGCCGCCCGGGGCCGACCCTGGCCGCCGCCATGCCGCCCCCAGCCCGCCCAACGCCGCCGCCGCCCCGCCGCCGCCGCCTCGTCGCCTCAGGGACCCCAAACTCCCCCCCGCGCAGGCGGCGGCGGCGGTGATGGAAGCCGCCGCCGCCGCCGCCGCCACTTCCTCCCGCCGAGAGCGCCTCAGCCCGCTCCACCGCCAGGGGCCGCCCGGGGAGAAGAAGGCGGCGGGAAGCGGCCCCGGCAGCGCGGCCCCGCTCCGCCAGACGAGAGCCCCGTTCCGCTTCGACTACGAGGTCTTCCGCCGCAGCCTCCGCCACCCGGTGCTGGGAAGGAGGAAAGGCGGCACCGAGGACCCCGAGAACCGAGTCCGGCGCCTGAAGCTCAAGGAGGTGAGTGAGGAGGCGCTTCTCCATCTCTCCCTCTGCACACACAAACACACGCTTTCTCTTGGCATCTTTTTCCTCCCATGCCTTTCCTCAGGTTTTGCCGCCTTCTGAATTAAATTTCTGTTCACTACTTCATTAATTAAGATGCTATCAATGGGAACGGTTCTTTTAGCAGAGTGCCTGAGAAATGACAGGTCCCTGCCCCAAAGAGCCTAAGTGCTCTAAATCAGGTATCTTCAACCTTTTCAGATCCAGGACCCACTTTACACCCAAGCATGGGCATGGGGACCCATTTCTTAATCTTTCCCCATCTATTATCATGGTGGTACTGCTCCCCTTGTGACCCCCCCTTGGACCAGGCAGTGACCTACCAGTTGAAGACCAGTGCTGTAAAATGTGTCATAGATGAGGGTAGTCAATATGGTGCTGTCAAGATACAACTCCCATCATCCCTGACCATTGGTCATGCTGGCTGAGGCTGATGGGAATTGAAGTCCTCCACACCTTGAGAGCACCATGTTGGCTACCCTTGCCATAGACAGGGATGAAACAATTCCTTTTGAATCCTGTATAGCTGATTAATGTGAAATGGCTTTCTGACTATGTTCAGAGGTATGGTTTGGGCTGAACCCTGGTTCAAATACATTCCACCTTCATTTAGTACTGTATAGTGCCCTCTTCCTTAACCCCTTTGGTTACTTCTCCACAGCTCCCCTCTGTCCCCACACCTCCATCTTATATTTTGAGTGCATTCAGAATTAATCTGGAATTGTTACTACTGTATTAAGTTGCTCTGTCTTCACAAGTGTTTACATGGATTAGAGTTCCTCACTTTGCCTCATAAGCATGTGTTGAAAGGGTGGGAACAACAGACCGGCTTGAGACTGCAGTCTTAAATCCACTTATCTGGGGAGTAAGTAAGCCCCATTAAAACTTGGAGGGATGTGTGTAAAGCATATTGTGCTGTAAAGCATATAACTTGGAACAACTTCAAATGTGACTTTAACAGGTAATGCGCTGCAGACCTGTGTTGTGTCTGTTGGTCCGCTAATGCCATCATCTTTGAAGTAGGGACACACATTGGTTTTTCAATCATGAAGATGTATGCTGAAGAGCTGGGGATCTCTGAAGCTCTGTTCAGTGTTTCTGTGATGTACGTGATTTAAAACATGTTGAAGACTACAGGTTCTAGAGAGTGTGTGCAACATGGGGTTGTAATGCATAGCTGTTAAAATTGTGAAGTGGCTTGCAAAAGGCATGTTGAGTGATAAGTAAGCATCTGCATCATATCTTGAGTATTGTGCTTTTCTCATCATCATCATCATCATCATCATCCCCTTCCTTGGGTTATGCCTTTCACCCCATTGCCTCTTTAGGCTTCTGTTAACTGCCCATTAATACTCCTTTTGTCCACTCACCTTTTCCATGTTCCCAATTCCTTACTTGCATTCAGCATTTTTTGACTGCCTTATTCCTCTCACACACTATCCTTCATTCCTCCCCCCTCATGTTTCCACTTAACCACTCTTTCTCTGTTCTGACTTACCTTCCATTTTTGCTCTCAATGGCTTTTTCAATTACTCTTTCATGCCTTCTCAATTTGTCTCTTCTTGCTCCCTTTTAACTGCTCCTTTGCATGTTTACTCACAAGTAAGCCCCACCACTCTGGGATTTTCTCCCTGTAATCCTGCATAATAGTGTAGCCCTGCAGTACCAGCCCTTATGCATGCTTACAGTATTTAGAAGTGCCACAATATTTAATAAAGCTTACACCCCAGTAAGTGTGTTTAGGATACTATACAGACTTAATTACTTTCTTCACTTCCCCTTATCTCCCCCCTCCCAACATTCATTACCCCAGTGTTTTCCATTACACATTCTTTTTCATGATACAATGTTATATATATATAATATAAAACACACAAATACCTTTTTGCAACCTCAAGTCAAACCTTTGTACAGTAATATATTTTGTTTCTAGGAATTGACTACAGTAGTGTACATGTTGTTTGTGTTGTATACGTGTGATAAAGCATGCAGATTTTGCGTATTTTTTTTTTAAGCCTACTGTTGAAGCTGAGTGATGTGTTAGCACTAGAAGTGTGGCCTATAAAGAGTAAATAAATATAATTCCCATCTGTTACACAATGTATTGTGTATCATATGTGAGCATGGTACACAAAAATGCACTCTCTAATTTTTTGCTTCTTTTGTTCTCCTACCCTCATTTCAAAACTTCATGTGCCATATTAACACACAATATGAACTAATCCCTTCTCATTATGAACTAATTCCCTTTAGTTAGTGAGCCCCCTCAAAGTTGCTGCTCATTTATGTATTTTTTCTTACAGTGTCACCTGTCAATTCTTTGTTATCTCATGCTGTCTTGTATAGAAATAACAGTTTTTCAGGTAATATAGTAGAGCTTATGGTGCACACATGTCTTTTTAAATTCTGTTATTTGTTCCTGGTGAAACAGGCTTTTGAAACACAACAAAAGCCTGTTAAACCTATTTAACCATAAATTAGCATGACAGAAGCGGTTAAAATAGAGATATTTGCCCAGTATATATATTATCAGACTTTTTGAAAACTTATCTGGATATAGCTATAGCTAGTCTGTTATATTGGTTTGGTCCTCCTTCAGTTCATGTTTCACCAGGATCCCTGTGTGTGTTTCACCAACATTCCCCCATTATTCTTACTTGTACTGCATTTTTTCTACTGATCATTCTGGCTTTTCAAATACCTTTCCTGTGGTTTTATCCATCCCTGCTTCTGCCACCCATCTATTTCTACTTCCTTCTCTTCAATACCAGATTGAGATTCCTTTTCTGGAGCTAACTTAGCACTCAGCCCTTTGTAAGCACATGTCCCCTTCACCTCTCCTCTTTGCTTTCCCATAGAGCAAATATGAAGAAATTCTAATAAGCTGGTAGCAGGACACAATAAGATCAAACTGAGTAAAGAGACTCTATGGTTGGGTCTCCGGGGGAAAACACTGTAGAAATTGAAATGGCTCTTGGGAAATGGTGGAAGTTTGGTCAATTGAGATGCATGAAACCAAAACTTGATGAAGTGTTTGAAATAGATAGGGTGAAGAGGCCCAGAAGGTCATCCCAAGGCCAAAGTGAACCTTTCGCCTAACGATTAGATTACATCAGCCTCTCCAAGACCTGTTTCAACCTTTTCAGACCTTGGACTCATCATTAACCACAGCTTGCCACATGGGACCCATTCCTGTATTTCATTTTGTTTTTCACTGCACGTCTTTCTACCTTTACCCCTTTCTCCTCTTGCTTTCTCGTAACAAAAATAATGCTGCTGGTATGACTTACATTAGGTAGATCAGTGGACTTCCACTCCTCAGCTAGCGTGCAGAGGGCTGGGATGAACTGTTTGCACCTCTGCCAAAGGCAGGACACACAGCTGTAGTGCACATGTAGGAAAAGTCATAAATGTCTTGCTAGCTCCTTTGAACTGGAGCGGGGGACACACCTGGCCCTGAACTTGACCATCGGTGAGAACCTGTATTTGTGGCAAAACGCATTTTCTCAAAAGGAAATTTCATTTTGGCACATGTCCACCCACCAAGGTGCATGCCATTTCTGGTCAAAGCAACCCTCGATTCCCAGTGTTATAGGCAACAGAACAGACATAGATAAAAGCCCGTGGGAAGCACTTGTGTTTGACCCAGTGCGGCCTCTCTCCCTTTGTACAGTATGTTGGCACCCAGCATTTGATGAGACACAAGGAGAACAATAGACCAGATTCTACCATGTGTCTGTGTTGGATTCTGAACAATCTCGCTTGTCATGGTGGGTTTCACACGTGTAACTGAGGACAGAGATTTGGCCCAGTGCCAGCAGTGCATGCATAAAGGACTGGCTAGCAGCTTTGCAAAAGGGTGACCTAGTTAACCAACAAGCTATAGATTCAATGCAGCACTTGGGATCCTTTGGCTCCGCTGGCTTGGAGCAAACCTGAGGTTGGCAACAGATGCTAATTCATAAAGCACAGAGATGAAATGGTGCGAGCATTAATTCTCTGGATCAGTTCCTCCACCAAACATCTTTGAACAGGGAGGAAAGTCTAAATGTAGTAGAACAAAATCCAGGGTGACAAATCATGGTCGCAACAACCTTTTTATTTATTTTTTAAAAATATACAATATAAAATATTATTTCTGATTCTGAGCTTTTCGATCAAGTCTTGCAGAGAAAGCAGTGCACTAACAATAAAATTCTAATTTCTCTGCCAGGCAACCAGACAAAATGCACCCGGGGTGCTCGTTTTTCCTTACAGTCCCAGGCATAGTTGAGATTAGCTCTGCCTGCCTGTTGGACTGTTGTCAGCAGCAGGGAATTGAAAGAGGACTGCTGCCCCCCTCCCTGCAGCCTTGGTTTCTTTGACACTTGGGAGTTAAGGCTTCTCATTTGTTTCTTGCTGCATTGCAAGCTTCTGAGGCCTAGAGCATGCTGGTACAAGAGTTTCTCTTAACCACAGTAGCATTGCTTTATACAAGGCAGCACATACAAACAGGTTGAATAAATGAGTAAAGCACCTCTAAGTTAGTGGCACTTGAATCATGAAACCAAGGCTACGTGTGAATTTTCCCTAAGCATGCACCTCTAGCAATCTCTAATGTACAATCATGTCCAACATGATTATTTCTCCATAAATTAAGAGTAATCTATGCAAGGCTGCAAAAGTGCTTCACCTGATTCAGAAGAGCTAGCATCTCTGCATCTGTGATTACTTGGCACCTAATGTTGAAGGGCCTACATTGCTGTCTGTTAAGAGGTAGCTTTGAAAGCAGTGTTAATGAAGAAATGGATCCCCACCCCCACCCCCGTTCTTTCCAAGTAGCTCATTTTCATTCCTTTTCTCCCTTTCGTTAGTACATTTTGTTGCAGAAAACCTGTAGCTGATGTATATTCAGTACAGCCTTAAAACAGACTTGAAAACAGGAGATACTTATGGGGAGTTTGCATGTTGTGGGCATTTCTTGAAGGGAAAAGGCAGCCTTGGTTTCTTTTGTGGATGGGTACAGAATGTGAATCCTACTTGTAGAAAGTGTTGCATCTCTTTTCCCCACCAGAAAAAAGAGAGGAAGTAGGGACTAGTTGTGTTTTCTTTTCAAGTTATTGTAGCATAGGAGCAGATCAGAAGTAAGCTTGGTTGTACAGAAGTTGCCTACAGGTGTGACTCGCTAAGTACAGGTCTAAAGTTGATGTCTTCCCTGCCCCAGATCCAGGCAAATTCATCTGGATAGCCCCCCAGGATTTGAAGCTATAGTTCCCCCTGTTGCCTCACAACCCTTTGGGGACAAAGATGCAGTGTCAGGGAACTGCCATCGGAAGAACAGGTGGTGGGAGGGCTCCAGGAGGATAGAAGAGATTCAGCAGCCGAAGAGGGAACCAGTAGGGGGGGAGCAGGAGCTTCCAGGGACAGGAAGTCGGAGGGGAGGCTCTGGGACACTTCCAGCGAGAACAGTGAGGAGGTATCAAGGCTCCCTTTAGCGACCCCCACCCCTCGCCGGAAGCTGTCACGCAGGGAATCTAGGAGACGCGTTTCCGTCAAGCAGCTTTTATGCTGGAAACGTTTCCGCAAGCGCCCACTGTCGGATTCTACCAGTGACTAGCGGAGCCATGTCCAAGGGCTCCGCTCAAGGCAGAGCTTTGCTAGGTTAAGCAAACTCTGAGGGACCAATCCTTTTACGCACAAGTAGCTCATTGTCCCATCACAGCAATCCGACAGTCCCTGAAAGCGCTTGTGCAAGGAGAGGCATCATGAGCAACCCAACCGGAGCCGGAGAAGGGGGAGCAGCTGCAGCCGTTCCAAGCCTGGAAGAAAGGTACAGGATGTTGGAGATGCAGTTAGCCCTGCAAACAGCTAGGCTGGAGGAGAGGAGGGCTCAAGATGCAGAGAAGGGAAAAGCCACCCAAGTCTCAAGGAAGGTGCCGGGACTGGTGCAGGAATTTGGGGGTGATCCCAGGAACTACCAAGCCTTTAGGACAGAAATGCAATATGCCCTTAATCTGCAGTTTGATGATTTTCCTGATGAGGAATCGAGGGTGGGATTTGTGATTGGCCATCTAGAAAAAGGGGCGAAAGATTGGGTGAGGCCCCTGATGGCAGCCAATAACGAGGTTCTAAAGGACACAAGGAAGTTTTTTCGCGCCATGGATCTGATGTTCTCCAGTGAGATTGAGCAGGGAGTGGCGCGCAGACAGTTAATGGCGTGTAAGCAAGGGAACCGATCTGTCCGTGAGTACTGGACTGAGTTCACCATGTTGATCCATAAATTAAATTGGGATTTGTCTGCGGAACCGATACAAATGCTGTTCGAAGAAGGATTATCTTCGGCAGTAAAAGATGAACTTTCCCGGGCGCCCAGGGCAGAGTCTATGGACCATTTGACTAAATCTGCGCTGGCCATAGGAGCACGCCAGGAAGCCAGAGCCCTGGAGAAGCGGGAAGGGAAAGAGGAGCGTTGGAGGGATTTCCGCATTCCAGAGATTCCAGAGCAGCCTTCCCAGCCAGCAGAGCCGATGGAAATCGGAACAGCGCGCGCGCGCGCAGTTTCAAACCCCAGCGAAGGGCGGAAGAAGGAGGGGAAAGGCGCCAAGAAATGTTTTCTCTGCCAACAGCCGGGTCACTTTGCCAGGGTTTGTCCACAGAGAAAGGAATGGCAAGGAATGGTGGGAGCTGTTGGGGAGGAGGCGGAGGGGGCTAAGGAGTCAGTAAAAGCCAACGCCTGGCTGGGACCATCAGGGCACAGCAGCCAGGCCAAGGATCAGTGAATGTGCCCACGCCGGAACCGCCAAAACCAGCGCTAGTAATAGAGGTGTTGTTAGAGCTGGCAAACGGACACCCTCTACAAGTTAAGGCGCTATTAGACTCAGGCAGCTCCTGCAACTTTATGAGTAAGGAGTTTGCAGCCGCACAGCAGATACAAACCATCCCTTAAAAAAATCCCCTGCAGGTGACCACGATTGATGGGAGGGCGCTGTTGGGAGGAGAAGTAAACCAGCAGACTGTCCCCATGACAATGAGGGTGGCAAGACACACGGAACTGATAGCGTTTAATATAGCCACTTTGGGAGGAGCACCCATCATTTTGGGGATGAGCTGGCTAGCGCTGCATGATCCGCTTGTGGGATGGCATCAGAGAGTGGTTTCCTTTGGGTCAGCACATTGTATGGGACACTGCACGGAAAAGGGGGGCCAAGTAGGTACCCAGGCCACGTTAGCAAAGATAGAAGCAACGGATCAAGGTAGGGTACCACGACAATATGCAGATTTTGCCAACGTCTTCAGCGAAAGGGAAGCAGATAAACTACCCCCGCACAGACCCTTTGACTGCCAAATCAACTTACTCCCAGGAGCACAATTGCCAGTGGGCAAGGTGTATGCAATGTCAGACAGGGAGATGCAGGAGTTAAGGGAGTTTATTGACAAAAACCTCAAGCGTGGGTTCATCAGAGAGTCACGAGCGGTGGGGGGTAGCCCAGTGTTCTTTGTGGACAAAAAAAATTCAGACAAACCAAGATTGATTGTGGACTTCCGGGCCCTAAACGCAGTGTCCGAACCCGTGACTTTCCCTATGCCCAGAATTGATGACATTCTGACCCGGGTGAGAAAAGGGAAGATTTTTACCAAGCTGGACCTGAGGGGGGCGTATAACCTGATACGTATGAGAAAGGGAGATGAGTGGAAAACCACTATGTTCACCCCCTTGGGGGCCTTTGAGTACTGCGTTATGCCTTTCGGCCTCCAGGGGGGATCGGCAGTATTTCAATCATTCATGAATCACGTCCTAGGACCCTTGCTTTACAAGAACTGCGCTGCGTTCTTAGATGATGTACTGGTGTACTCAGAGGATGAAGAGCAGCATGTGCGAGATGTACGAGAGGTACTGAGCAAACTGCAAGAAAACCAGCTGTGGGTGAAACTGGAGAAGTGTCAGTTTCACACCAGGGAGGTGGAATTCCTAGGGTACCGGTTGTCAGACAAGGGGCTGGCCATGGATCCTAGCAAGGTGCAAGCGGTACTGGAATGGAGGCCACCGAAAACTAAGAAAGATGTGCAAAGGTTTTTGGGGTTCGGAAACTTCTATCGGAAGTTCATCAAGAACTTTGCCCACTTAACAGCCCCCATCACGGATTGTCTCAGCAGTAAGAAGAAATTTGTCTGGACGGAAGAAGCGCAGCGAGCATTCGAAAGTTTAAAGAGGGCGTTTGCTTCGGAAGAACAACTCTTACACGTGGATCTGCAGCAGCCGATGAGGGTGGAAACCGACGCGTCTGACAGAGCGGTGGGCGCCGTACTCCTGCAGTCGGGACCGGATACGTCAGAATGGAGACCGTGTGCCTTCTTCTCGAGGAAATTGAACAAATCCGAGAGGAATTATACCGTGTACGACAGAGAATTACTCGCCATCCATGAAGCGTTCAAGAGATGGAGACACCTGTTGATTGGGGCGCAACACAAGGTTCAAGTGCGGACAGACCACAAAAATCTAGAATACTGGAGGACAGCCCGAGTATTGAACCAGAGACAAGTAAGATGGGCGCAAGAGTTCTCCAAGTTCAATTTTGAAATTCGCTACGTGCCAGGGGCAGAGAATGTCAGAGCGGACGCTCTCTCCAGAAAACCTGAGTACTTAGAGGGGGAAGGAGGGGCGGAAGAAAGACATATCATCTCGGAGGACCACTGGGTTTGTGGGGCGGCATTGGTGGGGCAAAGAGAACTGGTAGAGGGTATTGAGAACGATGAATATGCCCAAGAAAAACTTAGGGAACTCAGGGAGAAGGTGAGAACACAGGGGGTTTTGAGGAAAAGAACGGAAAACTATATTACAAAGGGGCACTCTACATACCAGATGGGGAACTAAGAGGGCGGGTGCTCAAACAGTTGCATGACAGCCCCACGGCGGGGCACTTCGGACAGCACAAGACCATGTGGTTGGTTACCAGGGAGTTTTGGTGGCCCAAGGTGAGGGAAGACGTGCGGGAGTATGTCAGGGGATGCGACAGGTGCCAAAGAGCGAAGGGAGAGAGGTTGGCGCCAGCAGGGTTATTAGAGCCCTTACCCACCCCAGAAAGGCCATGGGAGATGGTATCCATAGATTTTATGACCGATCTACCGAGATCCAAAGGGAAAACCGCGGTCATGGTGGTAGTAGATCTACTAACTAAGATGTGCCACTTTATAGCTTGTTCACATGCAGTCACAGCGGAAGAAACCGCAAGGTTGTTTGTGAAGCATATTTTCAGGTTGCATGGCGCCCCCTTGAGGGTTTTGAGCGACAGAGGGAAACAATTTACTTCCAGGTTCTGGAGGAAACTAATGAGCTTGTTGCATGTGGAGGTAAGTTTTTCCACCGCCAGGCACCCAGAAACAAATGGGCAAGCAGAAAGGGCAAACGGGGTTTTGCAACAATATCTGAGGTGTTATGTAAAGGACAGAGAAACTGATTGGGTAGATAAGTTACCTCTGGCAGAATTTGCCTACAACAACGCGGAAAACGTGTCCACAGGGATGAGTCCCTTTCTGGCCAATTATGGGTGTCACCCTCGAGCCTTCCCAGCAGAAGGAGGGGAGCACTGGAGTGTACCAGCAGCGGAACGCTTTGTGGAAGAAATGGAAGCGATCCACCGGCAGCTCCAACTCAACTTGGAGAAAGCCAAAGAAGCATATAAGAAACAAGCAGACAGAAATAGGAGGGAAGGTGAAACCATAAGGGTGGGAAACCGGGTGTGGCTATCCACCCAAGGACTGCCGTTTAAGGGAGGGTGTAAGAAATTGAGACCCAAACGGTTGGGACCCTTTGAGGTCATACAACAGGTGAACCCAGTAGCCTTCAAACTTAGATTGCCCAGTCACATGAAATTGCACCCCGTATTTCACAGATCACTACTGTCACCGTACCGAGAGGGACGGGAGTGGGGGGAAAGTGAGAGGGGGGTCACCCAAACACCTGTCATTGAAGAGAGAGAACGCAACATGGAAGTGGCAGGAATAATTGATTCCAGGTGGAAGGGGAATCGGGTGGAATACTTGGTAGAATGGGAGGGGGAGGAAGAGTCAGAAAACACGTGGGTACCGGCGGAAGAAGTCCACGACGAGGTTCTGATAGAAACGTTCCATCAGCGTTTCCCAAGAAAACCGCAGCCGATGGAGCGATTCAGGAGGGAATACTTCGGTACCACTGATGAGGAAGGGGTGTTTGAAGGGTTCCCAGAGTCAGGGAGTGAGGAGGTGGCATACTCCGACGAAGAAGAGGAGGACGGGGAAGGAAATGGGAGGCAGTGGCTAGAAGTGTTTGAATCATCTGAGGACGAGGAGAGTTCCTTCCGAGGCTTTCCAGCCCCACCGCCTGTAGAAGGGGAGGCGGGAGGGGATAGAGGGGGGCCTGGAGGGGAGGTGGATGTCAGGGAACTGCCATCGGAAGAACAGGTGGTGGGAGGGCTCCAGGAGGATAGAAGAGATTCAGCAGCCGAAGAGGGAACCAGTAGGGGGGGAGCAGGAGCTTCCAGGGACAGGAAGTCGGAGGGGAGGCTCTGGGACACTTCCAGCGAGAACAGTGAGGAGGTATCAAGGCTCCCTTTAGCGACCCCCACCCCTCGCCGGAAGCTGTCACGCAGGGAATCTAGGAGACGCGTTTCCGTCAAGCAGCTTTTATGCTGGAAACGTTTCCGCAAGCGCCCACTGTCGGATTCTACCAGTGACTAGCGGAGCCATGTCCAAGGGCTCCGCTCAAGGCAGAGCTTTGCTAGGTTAAGCAAACTCTGAGGGACCAATCCTTTTACGCACAAGTAGCTCATTGTCCCATCACATGCAGCTTCTGTCCTGGAAACCGACCTGATTGTTACATCTGTAATGACTGCTGCAGTAACAGAATTTGGTATAGCATATGCTATATTCTGGATACATTGAAATAATGTATGGGTTAATTAATAGGACTGTGGTATTTTAAATAATCTCCAAATATCACATTCTATCATTCTGGTTTTAACCAGATCCCTGAGTGGCTTACAGTTTAAAAAATCCAGTAAAACAGGTTAGAGCACATCACATCCCAGTTCTAAGCAAGAAAATACGAAAACAGCAGCAAACGTTTAATATAAAAACAAGCAGATCAATTGGTTGTTCCTGAAAAGCCCTCTGAATCAGAAAAGCTTTTGCTGAGTTGTGTTTGAATTCTTAACACGTACCTAATTTTCAGATACATCATGTACTCAAATTCAATGTAAAATACTTTCATTGTTATAATTAAGTAAAAGTCTTGCATATTGTTTTTAAAGAACTTCATTTGTCATCTTTTCAGCTGTTGGACTAGGGAGGTAACTGTGCAAAACAGGAAAAGAGGCTAGTTAAAGATAAAAAGTTGAGTTTTCAGCAATTGTAAGGACTAGAGGAAGGAAATGGAACATTGGGGTAAAGATAAAAATGTATTAAAAAATAGTGAAAATCTTTGCAGGAAAGAGAAGGCGACAGAGCTCTGTGTCAACCTTTAGGATAGATAGCAGCTGTTGATTTATTAGTGTGATGCAATTTTAGGGAGCTGCTGAGAAGACACTGAGATTTGTTGGATGGCATGTCAAACTGCTGTGTAAGTTGTTTCTTAGGCAATAGAAACATGAAAATGCTTTTGCCAGAAGTTCTTGTGCAATGAATTGGTTTGTGACTTTAATTTCCAGATAATTCCTTTAATAGAATTTAAGAATCAGAACAAGGAAAGGGTAGTAATGAATCTGGAACATTTTCAAATTCAAGTTAGCTTCACATTCTTTTTTTTTTAAATGCCCCTGCCTGAAATGTTTACATGTATATTTAAAGTTGGGTGTGCATGTTGACAAGTCAGAATTTACTAATGTGTACCATATAGAAATTTTATTTTATTAATTAATTTTTTAAAATAAAATTTCTATCTTCCCTTCTTCCCACAGGAACTCAGGGTGGTCAACTGCCAAGCAGTAGAACAGGACAATTTAAAATATAATAAAAACCCATTTAAAGCATTTAAAAACAATAATAAGATCTAAAACATGTAAAAACAGTCACATATCCTCACAACTCTTCTTTTCAAGGTTGACAGGAACAGCTTCTTTCACTCTCAAATGCCTGGGTGAACAGGAATGTGTTTAACTTCCTTGTGAAAGTAATTAATGAAGAAGACAGAGGTACCTTACCAGGGAGGGCATTCTACAAACAGGGAACCACTACCAAGAAGGCCCTGTCTGAGATCAGTGGCACGATTAACAGGGCCTCCCCTGCTGATAATAGGACTTGAGATAATATTGGGAAGTATCTTTTAGATATTTGGGTCCCAGGTAGTTTATGTCTTTGGGATTATATGCTGCTTCTTGCTGTGTTTACATTTAGTTCTAAGCCTAGGTTTGCTGCTGGATAATGGGTTAAACAACCACAGCACTGTTTAATGCTCTTGGGCCACTCATTCCTATACTGATTTAGGGAAGGGTTCAGGGGTTTGTAGACACCATCAGGATGCATACATGGTTGCATCGGGGGACGGGACGGGACGGGGACTTGATAAGTTCAAGGAATTCCAGGGATAACAGTTGAGCCACTCAGTTTATTCATCGAAAATAATTATTGGAGTTGTCATGAAATCCTGTATCTCAAAAGAAAGAAAGTGGAATTGAGAGCCCTTAAACTTTCTGGTGTTTATTGACTACCCCCCACCCCCGTCTTGAAAATGTAACCAATCTGAGGATGAGGTGAGTTACAGGCGTATTTAACCTGGAGTAAATGGTTGTAGAAATAGGCTCCAGATAGGCTAGCTCCAGGTTTCAGACAGCCTCCTTCCTCTAGCATTCCCAGAAGAGGGCCTGCTGTAAAGTGTCCTCTGCCTCCTGAAACATTTGCAGATGGTTAGATGTAGGACTTTCTCAGTAGTGGCAGTCCTTTTACAGATAGGTCCACCTGACTTCCATGTATGGCAGGCATGTGGAGCCTTTGGATCTCCAGAAGTTGCTGAACCACAACTCCCATCAGCCCTAGTGAGAATACCTGATGGCCGGGGTGGTGGAAGTTGTAGTTCAGCAACATCTGAAGGGCCAGAAGTATCTCACACCTGATATATGGAATAGGTGTATGTGAACGAAGAGCCTTTCTCTCTCTGAGGAAAATTAATCCTGTAAGCGTAGTGCTTGTTGAGCTTTGGTTCTTTTAAAGAATAAAGCTGTTACTCAGAGGCAGCTTCTTTAACATGGCTCATTGCCCAAAAATTTTATTCATGCAGTGGCTTTCTGGGGAATGTCCCTGTAGGGTCCCACTCCTATACTCTTGGCCTTCTATCAGCCTGGACTCTAATGAGTTCTGGAGATCTTTTGCACTTTTCAATACACTTTTTTCTAGTTTTGATGTGAGGAGTACAGTGTACCATCAGCAAAGGTTGTAGAATTCTTGTGTGTGTGTCCTATAAGGGGCTCTGCAGCTGGCATGCTATTGGCAGTGATTGTTGAAGCTTTTGCTTTCAGGGAATTTGCTCTGTGCCAAACACTTCTATGTTGATTTGCCAGTTGAGGAATCCCTGAGCACCTGCCAGTGTATTGTGCAGGATTCTGATGTGCTCTGTGCTCTGTTCATGCAGGGATCTGGGCAGTTCTGTTGTGCCTTGCTATTGGTCCGCTGATCAGTGTGCAATACAGAACATAAGTAATGTTCTCCTTCTGCTGCAAATTGCCAAGAAAGATTGGCAGAGGTAGCAAGGAGTCTTTGAGGAATACTGTTATAACATCACTGAGGAACTTTGATAAACTTTCAAGGACCCCCAAGTTCCCTGGAATACAATTTGCCAATGCAATTCCTGGGCTTCGTATTTGGCCACAGGAGGGGGTACTTTGCACTTTATTAATTTGGAAAGTTGCTTTTGGGGAAACTTTCTGTACTTTGGTTTGCACATAATGGTCCACAGCTGCACAGATGATAAACCATGGGGGGCTACAAGCTGCAGTTCAATACAGACAGCTGTTAATGTTTATTAAAAGTGAATATATTGTAGCCATGATTTTAACGTAGTAGGAGAGTCAGAGTTGTGTAGAAACGGCAATATCAGGCACAGAATTAAGCTTCTGGGTATGTTTCCCTTCCTTCCTTCCTTCCTTCCTTCCTTCCTTCCTTCCTTCCTTCCTTCCTTCCTTAAAACAAGTTTCTGGCCCTTATAATCATGCAGCTCTGTTTGAAAGGCTGTGAACCAACCTGGTGAAATTTCAGAACATCAAGGAGAGGAGATGTACTTTGCCAATAGAGCGCACAAAGAATTCACATACTCAATCCCTGGCAACTCCAATAAAGGATCATAGGGAGCAGAAGTTGTGTCCATCAGACCTGGAGAGCTCCCAGACACTAGGGCACATGGACCTATAGTTTGAATTGGCATAAGAGAACTTCATATGCTCATTTCCGTTGATTTACACAGCATTTCAGTATTCAGAAGCCTTTTATGTATTTATCTAGCTGACCCTTGCAACAACTCTTTGAATTCATTCTGTCCCAGAAGCAGTGATTTGCCTAAGGCTTTTCTCTTCCCCGCTTCCAAAGTTGTAAACAAAGAATTTCAGTGTGTCAGCTAAGCACTCTTACTGGTTATCTTGTGTCACTGTTTCTCTTTGGAAACATGAGCCCTGGTCACCAGAAATGATGATCTGCCTGTGATGTGCACAGTAACATTTCACAGGATGAAAGACAGGTGGGTCAAGAAGTTATTGATTCTCTGTCATCCCATTTCAAGCTGTGATTTCATCCATGTGAAACTGTATCCCTGGGCTGGTCTTAGTTTAAAAATACTATTCCATTCTATGCAGGTCCAAACTCAAATAATTGTTCAGTCCTACTCCTTACCACTAGAGTAGCCTTCCCTAACCCAGACTGTTTTGCACTCCATCATCCCTGACCATTGGTAGTGCTGGTTGAAGCTGAAATACAAAACACCTGAAAGGCGCCAAGTTGAGAAAGATTTCTATACAGCTGGTGTGGGAATCTTTGGCCCTCCATATGTTGCTGAACTACAACTCCCATAGAATCCCATGCTTGCAGGGGCTGATAGGATTTGTAGTTCAGCAACAACTGGCAGACCAAAAATCACCCACCCCTGCCAAAGAGAGTAAAAATAACCTTCGTTTCTCAGCTGCAAGTTGGTAAACATTTTGCTCTGTACCTAAGAAGTAATAATTTATCTTCACTATATTTCCCTACTGTAGAAAGTTAGTAGAGAATTGCCTAAGATGAGGTGTGTTACTTCTGACAGTTGCTTGATGTTTCTTAGAGGTAAGAAAATAGTAAAACCACCTCAGCAGTATCTGCAGTACTGCTTTGTTTTCTTTAAAAAGCGTCAAACAAATATAGGATAATTCATCTCCTAAATTTGTCTCTGGAAGCTGGCTGTCATATAATTGATCAGTAGTGCATAGTTTCAGAGAAAATCTAATTTTTAACAAGTGCCAAATACTAGTGATTAATGTTCAAAAACTGCTGTCTGCTTGTGACCGTAAAAATTATAGAGTGGGATTCTGTATTTACGCTCACAATGATTTTTTCAGATCAAATTCGCTTGAGTTGCAAGTCAACATGATTGGCGGTCTTGCCCCACCCCCCTAAAGCTGCCTTCTTTGGAAAACACAACCAGAGATCTGGAAAACTCAAGCAGTTTCATTCCTGCCTCTTGTGTCATTGTAAGCAGTAATAAAGTGTTGTACTGTTGGAATTGAGCAGACAGTTTTGCTAGTAATGGATGAGGCAGAAGAGGCTTCCTTTGTGATGTCTTGTTGGCTTGACAGGATGGGTGGGGTAGGAGTGAAAGAGACCAATAGTGAAAAGAACAGATATGGCCCCCTTCAGTTTTCTGAGGCCTAGTCATAAGGATTGCATTAGTGTTTGAGAATCAATTATTGGACACTGGGAATGAGGAGTATTTTTGTTTTTGCTCTTTGTCATCTGTTCAGAATCTTCTTTTGACTGATAGCCACAATACATCATATTCTTGTCTATTTATGAGTCATTTCTGCGGCTTCTTTGGGTGGGGGAAACCTGTTTTGGGTAGCCTAGCAAAACAGCTGACTCCAGAGAGCAGCAAGACAAGGCAGTGTCAGGGACTGGTTGGACACAGAGGAATGGTGGAAGGAACCAGCTGGGGAACCCCTAAGTGAAGAAGGCTCAGGGTCTGGGGATTGGTGGTGGGATGACGATGAATGGTCTGAGAGAGAAGACTAGGAGGAGGAGGTATCGGAAGCTAAAGAGGGAACAGGGCTTAGTGAGAAGGGAGAGTCTGTGGCAAATAGAAGTCCAGAAGCAGGAGAGTGGGATGAGGGATGCTAAGAAGCAGAGATAAGTCAGGCTGGTGAAGAAGTATGGGTCTCACTCCTGCTGCGACAAGCTCCCCTCCCCCTGATCTCCCAGGACCCAGAGAGGCATGAAGCAGAAGAGTAAAGGCAGGTATGCAGATTCAGTCTCAGATTGCTTGGGAAAACCCCTGGAGAGTAGGGGACATAGGAAGGCAGGGCAGGGCAGGGACCGTCAGTCTCCACAACTGCCTTACAGGGGCAATACCTACTAAAGAAGAATTACTTTGCTCATTAGGCCTGGCACCCCTGTGCAGATCTTGGTGTTTTTTAAATAAAGAGTTAACTTCACTTATTCCATGTGATTTATTGCTGGTTCATTCCTAAAAGGCAGATGCATGGAGCCAAAGTGATATAAGAAAGCTTCAAAGACACCATGTGGTCTTAGTGTTACCTTGCAATCTTCTCTTGGGGTGTCTAATAGCCATTTTGTATTTGCAGTTTGTGTGGCAACAAGTTTGATCTCAGTGCTAGACCTACTTAAAGTAGACCCATTGAAATAAATGGACACGACTCACTTAAGTCCATCAATAGCAGACGGTCTAGTCCTTGACTGCATAGCTGATGCTAATATCCATCCATGATTATGAGCATGAGCCGAGAATGATGGTCTGGATTAATGCAGCCGATATGAACTTGTCTTGAGTATCCTGGAAGATCAGGCAGAGGGGATAAAACTGTTCCTGGGCAGCCCTGGCATGGAGAATGAGGAAGATGCTTCTGAGCATACTGTGGCCATTTCAAAAGGTTAGGAAACTTTGACATGCAGCTTGGCTACTTTCATGAGCTATCTGGGCTGCTCATGTGCTGCACAGCTCATACTTCCCAACCCTTTTCTGGGGGCTATAAGATAACTTCTTGAATAACCAGGAAATTGCGGAGGAGTGCTAGAAAGTGGGAATGTTGCTCTGCGACTCTTAGAGTCACACCAAATAGAGTAGGAATGCAAGAAACTGCATTATACCAAGCTGGACCAATGAAGTTCATTTAGCTCAGGTTTGTCTGTACTGAGTGACCCAGCAACTCTCCAGAGTTTCATGCAGGAAGTTTCTCCCAGTGTTCCTTGGAGATGCTGGGGATTGAACTTGGGACCTTCTGCATATGAAACTCTCCCACCAAGTTGTGGCCCTTCCGCTGTTGGGGGTGTTAAAGAGCCCAGCTGCTTATTGGATAGTGCAGGAGACTTGGTGCCCATAATCACTTCCATGTGTTCCATCATGCCAGCTGGGTGTGATAGAACCGTTAACATTAAGCTTGGTGTGGTCAAGCTGCCCTTTCTGTACTTCTTCCAAAAGTAGTAACCTGCTTGCCCAGATTATTGTAACAGCAGGTTTATCATATGCCCAGTACCTTTCCATGCCTGCTTACCTCTGCATCACATGGAACGTAAGAATGAATGGCAGATAGCAAGCAGGTTAAAGAAGATTTACTGCCAATGGTGCAAAGCAGGAATGGGGAAATAAAGAGCATGGAAGATGTAGGGACATGGGTCAAGTTTTCTACTTCTTGGAAAAGAAGCGACTTAACTCTAGAAATGCCTATATAGCAGCTCTGTGTATCTTACAACACACAGTTCTGTTCAAAGTGAGCACTTAACGTTCTAGGCTACCTTGGAGACCAATTAGAATTTTCTCTACTAAAATAGATTGGATCACATGTGGTTTTGCTACACAAGGGTAGTTGCCCTGTAGGAAAAAGTATGTCTCTTATGAAGTGTGGTGTGAAGGTTTGTTTTGCCATGAGTGAACAGGATGGAAAGTTGCTGTGCATGTGAAAGTTGCTTCCTGCATCCCCTTTAGCTGTTGTTCAGTTGTACTTTGCCATGCCAATTGCTCTCATTGAACTTCCTCTCATTCTAAATGCAAACTATTTTTTTTTTGCTTTTGTGCAATTTGTTGTTGCTTCCTTATTTTATTACCCTGGTTTAGCTTAAAAAAACAAAAAACCCAATTGTGTTTTTCTTGCAAATATGCAGCTTGGCTTATGATAAATAACAGTATTAAATCAAGCAATGCAGGGAGGCATTGCTGGTGTAAACATACGTTTTGAAAGCCCTCCCAGCTTTTTGCTATTAGTATGCATAGTTTCTCCCTACCTCCTGCAACAGTGTGGCCTGCTTCTTTTTGCTTTTGAGTGCCTTCAGAGATTCAGATTCCAGTCTGAATGTCTTCAACCCAACTACTCCCTGAATATCTAGGACCTGGGGGCAATTTGTGGTTGGATACCTGTCCTTTAAGACAGCTTTTATGTTTGGTTGAGGAGGTTTGCTGAGCTTTGGAGAGGTGGGAAGCCAGATTGACCTTCTCCTTTCACCCAGGAGACCAAGGTGTTAAGCAAGCTGAAGGGGATGGAGAAGATCAGGGAGGCAGATGGGTCTGGCCATGCTGATTTCCTCTGCTCTTCCCGCATCTGGGCCCTGGCAGTTAAGACTGGCAGATGGGGTGAGGTGTAGTAGCTTCTAAAATTGGCTACACTGCATGTTTGGAGAACTAATAACAACTGAATACTAGGTAAGAGCATACATAGTTGTTAGAAGCTGTGCTAAGCTTGTAAATGAATTGTAGAAGAACCTATAACCACTTGCAATATGGGAATAATGATTCTGATCTACCTTTACAGGATAATTGTAAAGATTTCTGAAGTAATACATTTGGGATGCTTGAAGACTCAAAACACTTAATAAATTCCATGTCTATATTATCTACTCCTTGTAAGAAAAGTTTCCTCATGACTCACTTTTAGACCTGAAGAGGCCTTTCCTCTTACTAGGACATCTCTGTATCCAGGCTTTTAGAGCGTTATTTTATACTTAAGACATTTATTTGTTCTCCTACCTATGTAGCTCTGCATCTATCCTTGGTTTTATTTTTAACATAGGGATTCGACCTGTGCAGCTTCCACTACTCCTCTCAAGGCTGAAAAATCCATGATAAAGAACACTTTCTTACTGTAAATTGAGGGAGAAAAGTAACAGTTGTATGGCTCGGACAATATGGTTGTGGCACTTAACTTGTGAATTCTTGTAGAATTGTAAAGGACTATGTTTTGACCTGAGGAGCTTAATGGAGATGGTTCTTATAGGGATACACAGCTGCATTGTGGCTCGCCTGTTGAGGGTTTCGTGAGTCTTTGCTAGGGCCAGAGGCCTACAGGCACTTTGGTTTTCTGCCTGCATAGCCAGTAGATGTGAATGTACTTAAATCATTTTCCTCTGAAGTAATGTTTTCCTCTATAAGCTGGATGTACTTCAAATATATGAAACTTGGAGAGCTGACAATTGACAAGGTAAGTCATATTTTCAACCTAAATGGCATTCTAGCTTGAGTAGAACTTTGAAGAGATGGTAAATATATTTTGAGTACCACATTTTCTCAGGGCTATTACACATCATTCATTTTAAGATTGCACAGAATTGGTACATATCAACTGTTTGTTGCTTAGTATTGGTTCTAAGAAATCGACTTGGAGTATATTGATGCCCTCTTGGCCTTCTCTTCTTTTTTGTTTTAATCCTTTTTCTCTACTGTACTCATTGTAAATCTCTTTTGTATTAGAGGTTTTCATTTAACCTTGAACATGGGAAGCTGTAATTTTGAAGCCAAGCTGCTATCTTTTCCAAGAAAAAGTAGAAAGCTCAGCTATCTTTCAGGGGAGCGATTTCACGGATTACACAGAGTCAAATCCAGGTTTTCCACTGATTGTATACCCAACAATGTGTTGCAGCTAAAACAGTTTATAGTTTCTGGGTGTACAATTACTGTATTCCATGGTCTTCAGCTCCTCAGTTTGGTATTGGGAGAGAGGCATTGTATCCAGTGGGATTTGGGATTATATGTTTTGCATTTCATTGGGATGCAGTAGCCAAATGGTCGGAAAACGTATCTTTAATCCTACAACTTGAGTTAGATGCCTTAAGCGGTTGCTCACCAACTATGTTAAAGAAGTCAAAGGTGGCTGCTGTATATGATATTTGAGCACCTCATGGTAGAAGGAGCAGCATTGGGCTCTAAACTTGGCTTCTAGTAAGATTTGTAATACTAACCTGCTGATTGGAATTTAAAACAAATCTGGTATAATATTCAGTATTTTGAGTTTCTTTTCCTTTTTGAGTTTCTTTTCCTTTGCCTTGTAGAACAAGGTGCAGAGCTTGTTAGCTTCCTCTCCTCTCCATGTTTAGGTGTTCAGTGACTACTTATTTCATACAACTGAAGCCGCACTAGTAGAGACTGCTGCTTACTGTCACCAACGCTTCACACAATCTTTTAATTTGTCTATATAAGAGTTCAGACTTTCAGTGACATTGTGCAAGTGAACCACACAACAGTAACAGTTTCCTGGAGGAAATTGATCTATCCCTGAAAGTAATGTGTGTTTACTTCATCTTTAAATCAGAGGTGTAAGAGGGACATTGCATCCATGGTGCTTCTCTAAATTGTTGAAAAACTGTAGGCTGCTGCTGTTACACCTTTGAAACTACAGACATGGAAATCCAAACTGAGTGCTCTTTAGACGTGGTTCTCCCATAGAAGATGGACAGGGTGAGTTGACCCTTGTTTTCAACAAGTGAATAGTGTTAGCAGCAACTGGAGCTGGATGCCGATCAGGCTTTTATGATGGCTAAGGTTTTTTTTGTCTGGTGCCCTTGTAAGAAGATCAAGTTGTTGAGGCCAGGTTGTATGCAAATCAGAGGCCTGGGCCTGGGGGCCAAAGCAACCAGAAGGTACTTCTCTGTTAACCAAGCAGAGTCAGAAAGCTAGGCTCCTAGAATTTACTCCTGGCCTGGCCAGTCGGGATACTTAATACATAAACTGTGAAACTCTTTCCACAGAAGTATGTTTAACATATTCATTGTACAGGTTTTTGCCATATGCCGAAGATGAACTCTTTAACCCAGCCTTTTACAGTTAATGTATTTTGTTTTGTGGGAGCCATGTCTTTTGCTAAATTTATAGTGTTCTGCTCCATTTGGCACGTTTTCCCATGCTTCCTAACTGTAACACTTTTATCTGTTTTTATAATTGTTATAGCAGCCTCATATCCAGAATTGCTGAGGAATGCTAAGGGGGGAAAAACACAAGGCAGTTTTGAAAGGTTTAGCCCATCATTGATTCACAATGGCATCCACTTGTATCTAGACATAGGTGAAAACATCCTCCTTGATCTCAGGAGCCATCATGCAAACTTCGGTTATGATACCTAGAGAGAGGTTCAAAACACATAGTGAACAAACAACTTTCCTGGGATCTTATGGTGAAAGGTGTTTAAGAAGCCTTAAGTAAAATAAATAAATAAATAAATAAATATTGCCAGCTAGTTTTGGAAACTGATCTTGTGCATGCCCTGTCCTGTTAGGTATGTGAGGAAGCCTCTGAGGACAATGGGTATTCTGGCCTAAGTGGTTCCCTAGAGTTGGGCCCAGGCTGCTTCAGGGTGTGAGGTTCCTAGCTCAAGCTGACAGTTCTCTGGTAGAAGTGTAAATTAGGACTATAACCTGCTTGAATGAACTTTGCCGAAGTGAACTACTGAAATGGTAGACCATAGGTACAATTTCTCCCTGCTCTACTCTGATCATGTCACCTTTCATTTCTAGAGTCGGAAAAGGTATTTAATATATTTGGAAGTCAGATACATTTTATAGAAATCTAATACATGCTGTCTTCTGCTGTTCTCTGCAAGCTGAGTGAAAAAAGGTTGTATTGCAGATAAGTCTCTGGTTCTTTTCTTTTTACTCCCCCAGCTTGCGATAGATTTTTGCATTTCGTCTATCTCGGGCGCATTTGTGCCAACACAGTTTTACCACTAACCTGTCTAACATTGCAAATTCTCTTTTTTTGGCGGGGGGTGGGGTGTAGTTGGAGCATATGAGTAATGGAGTTTAAAAATGTATTTACTGTTCGTCGACATGGTTGGTTGCCTAAAATGTATGCATATTTGCTTTATTGATGAAAGAGCACAAACAGAGGAAGTCCTTTTAACCCCCTTAGGCACATGAGATACTGCCACTGTACCAGCATCGCCGGTTTAAGGATATTTTAGTCTTTCGGGGAATTCTGCTTCTCATTTTAGTATTAGTTCTCAGCTATAAAACTGGGTGTGGATGATGCTTCCTTTTTCTTAAGCTTTTAAAAATGATTTGTAATCAACTGCTTCTGCAGGGCAGTGTAGTAAGCCATTCAAATGTCAAGCAACTGGGGATATGGCTCTTTCCAGACGGTACATAAGCAGAGACCATGATTAAGTGGGATTCTGGGGGAGCCCTTGGCCTGTTCCAAACAGAGAGGAACTGCACAACTGTTTAATTAGTTAAAAAAAGAACACTTGGGAACTTAAAGCATTGCCCCAAATAAGTAGAGAAGGAAAGGTGGAATATCTTAAGTAGTAGCAGCCCGTTGAACCTAACCCTTTCACCACTTCTCTCAGGGGTTTTATTAAATAACTGTTCTACGTTCCCTCGAGTTATGGAAAGGTCAGAGGTGAGGTAATAATATTTGAAAGAAAATAAACACGTGTGTGTTTCATTTAGTAGACAAATCTTTAGATAACTTAGCCTCCATCTACACTGTGCATTTAATGCACGACCATACTACTCTATAAAGAGTCTTCCCCCCAAAGAATCCTGGGGACTTGTTAAAGGAGACCCCTCTCAGAGCTACAGCTTTCAGGGTTCTCTGGGAAGAGGGATTGATTGTTAAGACACTCTGGGAATTGTAGCTCTTTGAGGGAAATAGGGGTCTCCTAACAACTTTAAACATCCTTAACAGACTGCCGTTCCCAGGATTCTTTGGGGGAAGCCATGATTGTTTGAAGTCATAGTGCTGACGAGGTGTTATTCATGGGTGACTAATTTTAATTGCTGATTGCTGGATCTGACCAAAGGTCTGTCTAGTCCAACAGACTGTTCCTAACAGTGGCCAGTCAGCCCACAAGCTTACAAAGGTACTACTGCTCTCCTGCTTGCCCCTAGTAGCTAATAATCAGAGGTAGCCTTGCTTCTTAGCATGGATGTTACACATAGCTATCAGCCACCAGTAGGTGGTCTCTTTCCTCTCAAGCTCTGAGCTAAGGTTACCCCTTTTCATTTTTTCAAGGCTGTTTTGATTCTGGTGAATTGCTGGAATATGCAATGAAAAAGCAAATATTAAAGTTGGCCTTTCCTAGTAACTGGGTGGTAGTTTTCATTTATTAAATTTGAAATGTTATCTGTCCTTTTCCTTCCGTGTCTCAAAAATGCATTTACACTGAGGTTTTGTTAATATAAACATTTAATTTCAACTTGATTGATTGATCAGTGACTTTTAAAGGTGGATGACTTGTCAGCCAAAAATTATTTAATCCATCAGTAGGGCTATGTGTCATAGACTTAACTTTTTATTTTATTTTTTGGAGAATGAAGGAGGATTGCAAAACAATACAGGCCACATCTACATGGGGATTTCCTGTTTGTCTGCATTGGGAAGCAGCTGTCCTGTTGCATCAGACTTTTCAGCTCTTCTTTCATGGTTGAGGCTGATAGTTATCTCTTCAAATCAAATTGGTTCTTAGTATTATGCATGCTTAGGAAAGATTTACTTGAAAAAGTCTCTTTGATGTATAACATTAAGATGCATTGGTGGTTGCTGCCAGTCCACAAAGCTTCTGTTGCTGTTGTAATCTGCAGCAGCCTTTCCCCAACCTGGTACCCAGGTTTTGCACTACATCTCCCATCAGCCCTAGCTAGCATAGCCATCCTGGGGACCATCTGGAGGGCATCAGATTGGTGAAGGTTGGTCTATGGTTTGGAAGCTCTGCAGGCAATTGCCTGTGTAAGGTCACTAAGCAAATATGCAAGATAAGTAAAAATTCCTAGTCCAGTGTGTGGGCCAAAACTAGCACTTAAGAGAGAATTTTCATTCCCAACCTGTTGTTTCTCTGTTGTATTAATAAGGGTATTGGTGGAGGCATTTGCAGGAAAGGATTGGAAGGTATGGGAGGGATTAGGACTCCTGCCATCACTCCTCTCTGCTGTCTCTCTCATGTAAGTTGCCTTCCATAATCACCCACATTATTTTTCAAACACTGGTTTGGGACCACACATTTACCAGGTAAACATCTAGTTTGGCCTATGCTTGCATGTGTTTTTGTGTATGTGCAATAGGCTTTGCCAGCACTTCATGTCAGAGCACATAAGCTAGGGTTGGGAAACTTTCAGCCTGCGGGACTAATTCAACCCACCAGGCCTTCCCATTCTACCTGTGAGACCAATTCAGGCAAGCCATGCATACCTGTTTTACCAGTGACATCATATATAGTTAGTCTGGCTACTTGTTGGGCGCTTCCAACAAGATCAAAATCTTTGATGTTAGTGGGTGCTAATGTACAGTTGAACTACATTCTAGTGTAATGGGACCTCACTTGAAGAACAACAAAATTGGATGTTGTGGTCGCTGATGGTGGCAAAGTGACTGGTGCTGTAATATTGGAAAGAGTATCTCTCACTCCACACTGTACAGTGGTTGGAGGATCTGTTAACTTTGGCAGCATATGAGTGGGTAGCTTTTCACACGCGGCAGCAGGACAAGGAGTTCTCTGATATTCAGTCTGTGTACACTGATTTATTTGCATGAATTGGAGTTGAGCAATGTGCCTGAGCTTCACCACTTAGCATAGTTTGTTGAATCATAGAATTGTAGTGTTGGAAGGGACCCAAGAAGTCATCTAGTACAAGCCCCTGCAATGCAGGGATATCAACGATCATATACGATGGATGGCCACTCAACCTCTGCTTAAAACCTCCAAGGAAGGAGAGTCCACCGCCTTTCGTGGGAGTCTGTTCCACTCTCAAACAGCTCATACTGCCAGAAAGTTCTTCCTGATGTTTAGTCAGAATCTCCTTCTTGTAACTTGAATCCACTGGTTCAGGTCCTAGGCTTCAGAGCAGGAGAAAACAAGCTTGTTCCATTCTCCATGTGACAACTGTTCACATATTTTAAGATGGCTAACATACCTCCTCTCAGTCTCCTCTTTATCAGGCTAAATGTACCCTATTCCCTCAACCGTTCTTCATAAGACTTGGTTGCAGACCCTTTATCATCTTGGTTTCCCTCCTCTGCACACATTCCAGCTTGTCAATATCCTTCTTAAATTGTGGTGCCTAGAACTGGCACAACACTGCAGGTGTGGCCTGACCAAGACAGAATTTGGGGGCTACAGCAGTAACCTTTAATTTTTGCCCTTATTGTTGGGAGGCAGGCATGTGCATACGGATGGATTTATGTTATGTATTAATTTCTTTTTGTTGCATTGCAGTGGCTCTCCTTTTCGTTATGTAAAAGTGTTGTTTGAGAGTGAATAAAAATAATAAATTTAAAAAGAATTAAAAGTTGGCACATGGGAATCTTGGAGAGATAAGGATATGGCTGACTAGGTAAAAAAAAGTTTTCCCACAGCTGAAATATGGGACAAAATACATTGTGCACATCTTGGAGACTTTCTCTTTTTTCACCACTGCTGTTACCTTACTGTACCCATGTTTAAGGTTATTTTTTCTGCATATGAACTGATGGCAGTCATATGCTTATATGGGAGAAAGTAAAAGGATGCACATCACGACTGTGTCTTATTGGGTTTATTTGTTCTCAGCAGTGTTCCATATTGCTTCCATTTTATTTTGTTTGTGCTAGAGAACTTAATCTGAGCCACTGAGAACCAAGCCTGCTTCTACCTGCTTAGCTTGTCCTTTCAGTTTCATAGCTCCACCTTTTGGCTTCTGTTTCTTGGTCATGTGAGCTCAATGGAACATTAGAACTATATTTAGATGATTGTGTTGTGCATGATTGAATCCACCTGTAATAACAGAGATATGAAAGCAAAGTATACATATTTATTATGCTAATGCTGAAGAATTAAGGACAGATGGGCTGCGCAACTGGAATAAACACCATAGCCTTGTACCCCTGTTGATTGCTTATTTTTGCCAATCAGTCAGAAATACTGGGGAAGCATACATGCATTTGTGTTACCAATTCTCCTTTGGTCACAAATAAGTCAGATTTGGTCAGAAGAGTTTGAGGAAACTTTTACACTTGCTTCCAAGTAAGGGAAGAAGTTGAGTGCTATAACCACTGGCTTTTCTGTTCTAGTGAACCATCAAGAGTAC
The DNA here is from genome assembly GCF_951804945.1 of Podarcis cretensis. NCBI lineage: Eukaryota > Metazoa > Chordata > Lepidosauria > Squamata > Lacertidae > Podarcis > Podarcis cretensis. The sequence goes on along the minus strand of NC_137177.1, from coordinate 29,106,340 downwards.
ATGGTTGGTTACAGCACCTTTCTACCTAAAAGACAATCCATAATGTGATTACCTGAGTCTGTGAAACTAGGGCCAGAGAAATACCAGGGTATGCTGGCCCCAACTTCATGTATGAGCATCTTGGTTTTCTTTCAGATCACTGTATGTTTATATTAAATAATTACCTCAGCCTCTAATTATCCAGAGCTGCTGTGCATGTGTGTGTGTGTGTGTGTGTGTGTGTGCTTAACTTCCTCCAAGTCAACAAACAGGATTGAAGTGAGTGGAGGTATTACCATTAGCCCTTAGTTTCACTAGGAAGAGGCGATAATTAGGTAGTACAGTAACTCTCTTAGGTATTAATGTAGTCAAGAGGTGAAGAAAGAAATGGGAGGAGTGATGAAGAGAAACTGAAGTTAGGAATTGGAACATAGCTTAACCTCAGATGGAAACACCTGGAGTTTGATGTTTTTGCAGAGGGTCTCAGCTTTTTAACACTTCTAGATCATATTTCCTGTTGACGCTTTCTGGTTTTACTGATAACATGCTCATTCTTTTGAAGACTGCGAGCCCAGTGCTCTCTTTCTCAGTATTAGTGTCTTTAAAAACAAAGTGGTTTTATTATCCCTGTATTAAAAGGCTTTTGCTTGCAATGAAGAGATGAGCTTCCTGGTTAAAAGTAACTAAGCACTGTTGTTATAAGACTTCATACTTCATCCTGGTGGCATCTGTCTAAGCAAGTCCAGCTAATAGATTAAACTTCTGGCGTCAGAGCAGAGAATGCCATTTGAATTGCCAGCATTTATTAATGCAGATTTACAACTCCTCTACCCTGAGGGAAGTTTCATGAATATTCAGTTGTACAACTGAAAGAAAGATGGATCCTTGTCCCCAAAGGTCTTGGAGTTTCAGAAAAGGTGCTTGCAACTCATAACCCAGAAAGTTAAATGCAGCTCACCAGTTTTACACAGTGGTCTATACTGCATATGTGTGAAGGACTGTGGAAATTAAACAATTACAGTTCATACTGTTAGGCTAATGTAAGCTAATTTACTGAGAGCTTATAAGGATTCCATAAGAGGGTCCTTGAGTAAAATGCTGCAATGCGGAATATTTCTGTTCAGGGTTCCAGCATGCCCTTTTCAAGGCTACTCCATCCCACTCCATCCTACCACTACACTTTCTCTCATCTGTCATTCTGTGTCCACTGAGCATGCTCAGGACTTATTGAGCTCTGCTTGTTTGCTTTTTTTTTTACCACCACCCCAATCTTTTTCAAAAACATACTTTTGCAGATCTTTGGATTTTCACAAGCTTGTTGGTGCTTCCCTCTTGCATGTGGATGGTGCCATTTTGGCTACATGAGGATCCACACTTGGATAATGAGTTTACTATTAGTATATAGGACATTTGGTGTAGCTAGAGGCCTTTCCAGGCAGAGATCTTCTAGAGGAGGTGTTCATAACCCCTCCTGGTCTATTAAGGGATCCATGGCTGGGTATTAGGGATCTGTGAACCAGGTGCAAATTGTATGCAAAATGTTGGGTGTACATGTTGATGTGTATTTTTCTAGGGAGGGTCTCCAAAGGGGTCCATGGCCCCCTAAAGGTTAAGAACTGTCCTTGGCAGAATTTATTAATTTATTTACCTATATTTTACCTAGCTCAGAACATAAACAAAGAACAGAGAATGTTTTATTAATTAATTAATTGCCTGCCCTTCACCATAAGACTCCAAGGCAGGTTACATCATTAAAACACAACATTAAAAACAGTTTAAAACAGCTTATGTAGCGGTGAAACACCTACCAGATGTTTGCCAGCCCCTTATTTGTTGTAGTTCCAGGAATTATGCCGATATAAATGCAAAATAAATAAATAAACCATAGCAAAAATTAAGATTAGCACACCATTACACCCTCCCAAACCCCCATTATTTGATACAAGTGTGTATGTGTATGTATCTAAGCGTGTAAGGGAAAGGGTTCACCACTGCACACTGCACTCTCAATCTGGATCCATAACACTTCTCTGTCATTGCTCTCTTTAAAGACCTGGCCTTAGTTCTGAGTAGAACAATTACGCTTTGCTGAAATGGACATCAAAATGTAATAATCTTTGTGGTGGTGCAAGTGTCCAATAATTTATTAGCCGTTGATGCCATTTTCAGTCTTTTGCAGGGCAGGCATGTGTTTATTCTCTGTATGGTTTCCCTTGGAAATAATAAAGAAGAGTAATTAAGAGCAGCACCTTTGCCAGTTTTCTAAATCGAGATTTGTGATGTGGTGAAAGAAAGTGCCTAAAAGATCAACAGGCCCAGGGTGGGAGCATCCTGTTTTTCTAGCTTACAGGATAAACTGGATTTGCGCAATCATGTGTCAATCTTGAGGGCACCTCCCCTGCTCACTGGAGCGGGCTTCACTCTTAAATGAACCAGGAAAAGTGGGTGGTTAAAGAAAATAAAGTGCTGAACAAATGGTGCAGATGAAGAAGCCAGGTGCTTGGAAAGAAACCATAATAAATTGGACAGGCTGCCAGAAGTGACACGTGTGTGTGTGTGTGTGTGTGTGTGTGTGTGTGTTTCAATCCATGAGCTGTATGCCTGCATTTTGTGTTGTGGGCCCAAACCTGTGGAACTCACTCCCAACTGAGATTAGGCAGGACCCTCCTTGCTGAACTTCAGGCACGTGAAAAAGACCTTTTTCGTTGCAGCAGGTGTTGTAAGGAGTTGAAAGTCCTCCTCTGCTTCCACTCCTAAGCAAAGCATCCTTTTCCACACGGCAGCACATGAGAACAGCAGACTCCAGTCTTCAAATGCAGCTTAGCTCTCGAACACCCAAAAAGTAGGAAGCTCTTTACATGTCTTTGGCAATAACCCACATTTGGCAAAGACCAAAGCTGTGTTCCTTCTCAGTCCTAGTCCTGCTCCTAGACTTGGGTGCATTTTTGATGTTCCTTCTAAGGTGGTAAGTGGCGATTGTTGGGTTCTTGCTGACTGTGCTGTACTGGTGTGTAACGGGCATTGGTGGGCGGAGAGGAGGTTAAATAACACCATCTTGACATCCATTGTAACAGCTTCTGTGTTGTTGCTCATTTCTGAGAACCAAACAGGTGGAGAGCCTGCTTTTGGGAGTCCTAAGTCACTTCTGCCCATCCAATAAGCAGAGACGGAGAAGAGTGGCTAAACCTTCCTACTGCCACTGTTTTTCAGTCCCCTCCTCACATGTTGGAAACATGCAGAGGAACAGGAAGTACGTGGGAGAGGAGTGGTGAGCAGAGGAAGAAAACTTCCCACCTGCAGCCACCCATTACTTACCTTCACCACTTATCAGATATGTGAGGAGTTGATCTGTTAGTGTGGCTGCACCTGTGCTTTGAAACCTGTGCTTTGGATATTTTTCTGCAGAGCATTTTTCTTAGCCCTTGGCATGTCTGAAGATCTGTGTGTGACTTGTGTGTTCTGACACCAAGTCTTGCTGGAAAAATATACTGTCTTTCTCTGATTTCTTGTTCTCTGGCTCCAAGTTGGGAACAAGGGTCTCTGCGGTATTTTGTGCTAGGCACACTGAGATTCTCAGCAAGAGAGAACTTGCCTGTTTTTTTTTTCTAATTAGGAGCTTCACAGAAACTCTGAAAAGAGTGACCTGCCATGTCAGAGCCCTCAAGGCAGCCTCCAGGTATTTCTTGGGACGAGATATCTAGAGGTAAAAGGAATTTCCGGTTCAGCTTCTGCTGGAGACATAAAACTCAGGAGAGAACTGTATTGGGAGATTATTTTTGTATTAATGCCAAGAATAGAGGATTAAAAAAGGACACAGGAAACTAAAAGAAAGGGAGAGAATAGTTTTACTCCCCCACTCAGTTTTTCCAACATGACTAACGAACAAAGGATGAGATTCAGGAGTAGGGAAGAAAGAGAAATTAGATTAAATGAGAACTGAACCTAATCTGCAGTTTTTGAAACAATACACAAATCAAAACACAGCCATCCTATGGAATTTTTACTTTTCTGAATTTTGATGTAGCTTTTCAGCCAAGTACTGTGTACAAAAATGCATATACTAGGATACTGGTGAATATATACTCCAGTTCATTGTCTTAGAGGAAAAGCTTTTTCTCAGGAAAAATTACCTGCAGAAATGTGCACTAAAATGTTTATGAATTTTCTTGAGGACTTAAAATAATAATAATTGCAACTATGATGTGGAGAACTGAATTTATGTTCAGGAAATAAGAGTTTTTCTAATTCTCTCTTAAAGCCATTGAAATTGGTGGCCATCACTGGCTGTGGTGGGAGTGAGTATGTACTACATGAAGAAGTACTTTCTTCTGTCCCAAATCTTCCAACATTCAGCTTCGTTGGATGTCTATGAGTTCTAGTGTTAAGAGGCAGGGCACATTCTGTATGTGATGCATTATATTATAAACTTATATCATGTAACCTCTTACTGATCATTTCTCAGAACCAAACAGCTCCAAATGCTGTAGCCTTTCCTCATTAGGGAGCTGCTCCATCCCCTTGATAATTTTGGTTGCCCTTTTCTGAAACTCTTCCATGTTCCTGAACCACAACTCCTATAATCCCAGGCCTTTGGCCTTGCTGACTAGGGTTAATGGGCGTGGCAGTCCAGAAAACATCTGGAGAGCACCATGCTAGCTACCTCTGCCATATGGTCTTTCTCTGTTTGGCCCCCCCTGTCTATCCTGCTGATCATAATGTTAGTCATTTTGTGGCTTCACTGACTCAAAAAATAAAAACAGGACTTAATTCAACATTCATTGATCTCATCTGCATATGGCTCCTCTTGTGGGGGTGGGCAGATGATTTAAAGGTTTCTTGCGGTCATGTCAGATAGCTTTGGAAAACTGGGATTTTATTAAAAGTTTGGGAGTATATATAAACTTAATAACGTTCTGCAAACGCAGGAGGAAATCTCTTCCTTATTTTTCACTTTCTCACCACTCCAGGAAGCTGTATCCATCTCAGTGCTGTTATTCATCACAATCTGAGCTACCTTAGCACCATATTTTCATAACTCCCAGTGTGTATTTGGTTTACATTAAGCAGAGCTTTAACTTTGCATTACCCTTCCTGTGCACGCCTGCTGTATACATTTCCCTCCCCTAAGGGATTATTTATCTTAAATTATGCAAGCATTGAGAACCAGGGTGGTTTGGTAGATAGTGACAGGCTTGGCCTGGGTTCAAACCCTAGCTTGGTTATGTATTTACTAACAGCCTTAAGCAGTTGCTACCTCAGCTTCTGTGAATAACAACACAAGAATGGTAGTCCATCTCAGAGGCTGTCAAAGGGAAGAAAATGAGAAGAGATATTAAGTGCTAAATGGATGAGTAGCGGATAAAACAGTCTACCATAGTGCTCAGTGACTGGATAGGCCCATTAGCTGATCTAGAACAGAACACTGAAAGAGACAAGTACCTTCTCTTCCTTTTAGGAGGTGTGTGGTGTGTGCATGTGTTCTTGTATATACCAGCAATCCATTTCAGTTTTTCCCTTTCTGTCCCACTGCTAAACCTCATGTGCTTTATGGAAGTACAGAACGGGTTCTTAATCTAAAACTGTTTTCATTTGTACTGAATTGCAAGTTCTCCCCTCTTTCTATGATTTTCTTTAACCAGATTTGCAGAACCGTCAAATCTAGATTACAGATTCTGGTTGCAAGAGCAGTCCATGATTAGTGCTGATATATATACCTGTAATGCTATATCATGACTTCAAATAACCATGGAAGGGAAAAGTGCAGGCAATAGTTGAGGGAGGAACATGGAAGATACCCAGTCTGTGGTCAGGAGATTGAAATGAAACAGTTGAGCCTTTTAATAAAGAGAAGAACAAATTCATTACAACTTAGTCCTGAAAACACATTTAGCCTAAAGAATGATCTGATAGAAACCATCACATTCCTAAAAAGTCCAGTCCACCTTCTGGTCATTTTCTGCAATAAGAAAGAATTTTAAAAGTTTTTAAACAGCTGAGTTACAAGTATCATGATGGATAGCTGGATTTTGATAGCATGAAAACTTAAATTGTGGTTCTTTTGTAGTCCATAGAACAAAAATTGTTGACCAGAGAGCTGCCTACTCATCCCTTTAATGATTACTTTATCCTTGATTATAATAATATTTAGTTCTTATGCTCATTTATTACACAAGCTGTATTCTTTCACCAATTCAGTATTCGCTGCCAGGAAATCTTTTGGTCTCTCTATTTTTGGGGAGGGGGTCAGAAAAGTATGACAGAAGGTATAGGTACGTTTAATCCTGGAAAATAGCTGCAATTTTTGACGCAGAGCTGATTGCTTCTTGAATGGCAGGGTGTAGCATTAGCAGGTTGAAAACAATTGCTTCCTCTAGACTGGGTGGTACAGATGCAACAGTACTGATCCCTGAACCATGACTGAAGGTGAGCCGCAGGGTCGTGCCCACCTTACCCCTGTCCTCCTTTGTCAGTGTTACGTGCTGTGTTACGTTTGCACCAATGGTTTGTGATGGCTAGTTTTAACCAGAATTTGAAAGGAATGTGCCCAAGTACTTGTTAGCAATGGCACACCTTCAGAATAGACACCATGATTACTGTTGAGAAGGGGAAAGACTGGAAGCGCTTTGTGTCTGCACCATGTTACGATATGGATGCAATGCAGCTGCGAGCTGCTAGCTTGAAAACATCACATGATGGAATGTTGGGACTGTTCCGTGGGAAACAGAGGGACAGTCAATTCACAGTGCGAAGCACCGGAATTAGCTCAGAGTGTAATATGAGCTCTTCCTATTGTTCCTGTACAGGAAGTACAGGAAGTGTTTGTCACTCGACTGCTGGAGTTTGAAGAGAGCAGTCATGTTTTCTGTAATGCTGCAAAGACAGATATAAAGGCATGTAAATACGTTTCTGTCTATCTCTTTCCCCTGCTGGGGGGGCAGGATAGAGGGGGGGTGTTCTTCTCACGCTGAGAAGACCTAGCTTGGATCTTGCTGGGGAATGCAGCCAGGGAGGTCAACAGGAAAGCAAGCCGGGTGCCTGGGAGTGCTGCCAGTTACTCCTGATATAGGCTTGAATTCCGACACACCAGACCTAGGGTGGTTTTTGAATCTGGCTGGTTCAGATGTAATAGCGAACTATGATGTAGTGTTATGTCAGCAAGCTCTGTGCTCACACGCCCTATCATCCCTTGGGCACACCTCACTTCAAAGGTATCTCACCAGGCTGGACAAGATTAAAAATCCAAAGCAAATTATTTTAAAAAAGATAAGTGACAAGTTGTTGTTTGCCTGTTGTTTAGAGGAAGCTATTTAATATTTTAGTGTGAGCATCAGGATGATGGCTTTTGAGGTCAGGCTGGCACACACAGTTCTTTTCAAGGGGGAAGTAAAGATCTTTTTTTCTTGGATCTTGCCTGACAGTTTTGGAGCTTTGACATTGTCTCACAGTTTTGTTTGCTCTTTTCCTTGGTTTTGTTATAGCTGATTCAAGTTTAAAATTAAATGCTTCCATTGGGATCTTTTTGTGGCACCTCAGTCTTTTTAATAGCAGGTTTTTCTGGATTTTCCTTTCAATATAATGAATATATTGTTTTTGTTTCAGTTTTATGGAGTGCTGCTATTGTGCGCTTAGCTTTAGCTGAGATGGGGAACCTGTGGCCAGCCCGCTCAGATATTGTTGGACCAATGGCAGACAAAATCTTCACAATAATGATAATTTCCATTCTCCCTTCTGATTTAGTGGCAAACCATTTTGCCCACGAAGCATGACTGCAATTACACTTAAAACTAAAGTTTGCAATCCTGATTAGCAGGCATAACATAGGGCCAGATAAGTAAGGCTATTAAAAGTGTGAATGCAGTTAAGAAATGTGCATCGCATTCACATAACAAATGTTATGTAAATGGGAAGAAGGGTGGGATATAAATATATATTTTTAATCAACACCATCGTCATCATCAAGCCTGAACAGCCTTGGGGGTGAAGTGAAGAAGTTTGAGACCACGGCCACTAGAAAGACAAACTCCGTCTCCCAAGGTCCTCTCCCAAGTTCACAGTGCCACTTGAGCTTCCCATCAGCTGCTACTTACACAGAAAAAAAACCCGCATGTTAATGTTAATCTAGGGGCCAAATTAGATGGGATGACAAACTTTGGTTTTATAGCAAAATTTCAAGTGAGACTGGAAGCTGGAATTTGGGAGTATATAAAATACAGGGCTCGTTCAGACTATGGTTTGTTGTTACATCGGAACCTCCACACTGTGTTCCGGGGAATCCTGAGGTTCTTGAGAAGGTTATCTGGAGTTCCATGGTGATGGAGGTTCCCAAAAAAACTTGGTGTCAGTGTTCCCTGTGGTTACCTACACATTACAGGGGGCACAGCGACTTTGCCCTGCAACTTGCCCCCTAATTCTCAAAGTTCATTGGTAAATGGGATGGTGTTTGCAAGTCAACACAGAAATTGTTCCTTGAGGAGCACTATTCATTGAAAACCAATGTCCTGACTACCACCCAGAGCATAGCTGTCAAGTTACAGATTTGAAAATAAGGGACCAGCAGCCTTGAAAATAAGGAACCAGCAGCCAAAATAAGGGACCTGCAGCCTCACTTGTTCCAGGCACTCCAGTCTTCCTGTCGTCCTGCAGTCTGGTCAAACTCATGCTGGTAGCTTCGAAAACACTGTCCAACCAACTTTGTAACCAGAGGTTCAACTGAATAGAATCTGAATCACATGCACCACAAGGCCTATGCAGCCTCAACTTAAGATGGCTCCCCGGCCTGGTTTTGCACTGCAAAGTTTGTAGCAGCATGTGCAACAAAATGGTATCCAGCATTCAAAAACCCCTTCAGCTTGCATTAACTAGCCACACACACACACAGCCTCCCCCCCTCCCACAAGATCTCATTTCCTTTTCCCCCACCATGTGCCCCCGCTCCAGATAGACCTTTTCACCGGCAAGGGTGAGTGGGCCTTCGATGACGTATCCATCCGATTCCGATCCGAGCACTCAGCACAGGTATGTTAAACTTCTGAGCCCCTCTGAGCCAAAGGCAGAAAGCCCAGCCAGCAGCCAAACGAAGCCTCAAGGAAAACCACCGTCACCTCTCCGCTGGGAAGCGCTTAGCAAAGGCGAGTCCCCAGGGAACGCAGCCGATTTGATCAGCACAAGGCATGCAAGCTCCACCCCCCAGTCGTTCCTAGACTTCTTATTGGGTGACCAACGCAGCCAAGCAACACAGTTGGTGCCTCCCTCCTCCCTGGCCGGCAGGGAGGGAGAGAGAGGAGCTGCTTCCTTTGAAATTTAAGGAACATCATTTAAGGGACATCCATCAATAAGGGACAGCAGCGGGGCATGGCGCTGGAATAAGGGACTGTCCCTTCAAATAAGGGACACTTGACAACTATGACCCAGAGTGGAATAAAAAAGTAAAAAGTGCAAGTTTATTTGCTTTGTTCCTTGAGTTGTGTTTTTCAGAAATACCCTACCCCGTTTTGCTTTGCACTCTAGAATATGATTTGCAGGATTAGATAAAGGGGATTGGGGCAAACAAGGGGCCTCTTTTTCCTTTTGCAGCCCCAGGGATGTCAAAAACCTTCAGCCACTAATAGAATTGCCTGTAAGATCTAATTAAGAGAGGTGAAGGGACCCAAAATAGCATTTCCTTCCTGCCTATTTCAGCCCTCACTCCACAGTTAGCCCCCTAGCCTTGTGCTGTTTCACCCTCCAAAGCCATTGCCACTGACTTGCATTCTGCTGCCTCATTAGAAAGCAACAACTTGCAAAGTCAACCAGTTCTGTTGTGATGTTTCCCAAATTAGGTACCTCTGGGATTATTGCTTAATATAGCCCCTGTTTTTAAGGCTTTAAAAATATTTCTCATGGCTCTGTACAGCTGGGTTCGGCATTTAATTAGGAGTTAAGCTAAACTGTGTTTTGAAAGATTTTTTCTTCCTTTTCAGTTTTCATGGGGGGGGGGGGGGATTTGGTGAGTTAGGAGGTCTCCAGGGCACTGTTCCTACTTGTGCTTCGGTTAGCATATCTGACCTTGGATAACTCAGCTCTCTTGCTCGCTAGTGTTTCCATCGTTTGCAAATTGGGAGTAAGAATTTGCGTTTGTCACAATTGTTTTGGGGTTTAATCTAATAATAATTTTGAAATATATTGCAAGCGACTGGCTAAGTATGACTGGCCTGATCATCTCCTTTTTGATGAATGGCATTTTTCTTCTTTTCACTTGAAAGAGGACATCACACTTGGAAATTATTATTGGAATGGATTTGAGCAGGCTGCCCTGAATTCCCCCCAAATGTATTTAGCACATTTTGTACATTGCCTAATATTTGCTTGAGCCTGATGAAAACCAGACCAAGGCTAACTGGGCATGGTATCATTTCTCCTCTAATGCCTTTTGTGCAGTTGGGCCTGAAAATCGATGTGGCAATTCAGCATCCTTGGGGAATATTGCAGCAAAAAAAAAAAAAAAAAAAAGAAAGAGGAAGAGAAGTAAAACAGCCTCTAATATTTGTCATTTTCATAGTATGAGAATTTCATGTCCACAGTGTACTTGCTCACATAACCCATGTATCTGCGATTTTGTCCCTTTTTGAACTTTCATTGTCAGGAAACACCTCCTGGCAGGGTGAGAAATGTCCTCTTCCCTCAGTGGAAGCTTTTTCAAGTAGAAGAGTGACTCGGCTGATGAAACACTTTGGTATTGTTCACCCCAATGAGGCTATCAGCTGTGATAGCTGCCATCATGATTTCGATGGGAAGTTGGAGGTTGGGTTTTTCTCAAAGTCTCATTCTTGATCTTCAGTGATACTTTTCTCCAGATCCACAAGGGCTAGAAACTTGATTTGTACTCAAAAAAGAAAGAAAAGTAGTCTAAAATGGACAGAATAACACAGACGTGTTTAGTCCATGAGCCAAGGAAGAGGCACATTGGCTTAATTCTTACTATTGTGCAATCTAAACTGGGTTGTGAACTAGCTGTAGTGATCCTCAGGCGTTGATGTTTTGCCTTCTCTATGTGAGTAGCAAACATTGGAAGTCTCTGGGTTCCAGTTTGCAGAAAACCATAATTTGTTCTTTTATCCAAAGATGGCAAAAAAGTACTTTGTGATCAAACTAGGATCTCAAGCCATAATTTGATCCTTTTTGATGGAAAAATATGGTTTACATAAAGAGCAAAGGAACAATATGAGCCCAAGGCTTACTAGGGGTAGTTACTAGGGGTAGTTATTGATACCCAGCTCTACCTCTCTTTTAAATCAGAACCAGTGAAGGCGGTGAAGGTCCTGTGTGAGTGTCTGGAAGCGGTTGGAGGATGGATGGCGGCTAACAGATTGAGGTTGAATCCCGACAAGACAGAAGTACTGTTTTTGGGGGACAGGAGGCGGGCAGGTGTGGAGGATTCCCTAGTCCTGAATGGGGTAACTGTGCCCCTGAAGGACCAGGTGCGCAGCCTGGGAGTCATTTTGGACTCACAGCTGTCCATGGAGGCACAGGTCAAATCTGTATCCAGGGCAGCTGTTTACCAGCTCCATCTGGTACGTAGGCTGAGACCCTATCTGCCTGCAGACTGTCTCGCCAGAGTGGTACATGCTCTGGTTATCTCCCGCTTGGACTACTGCAATGCGCTCTACGTGGGGCTACCTTTGAAGGTGACCCGGAAACTACAACTAATCCAGAATGCGGCAGCTAGACTGGTGACTGGGAGCGGCCGCCGAGACCATATAACACCGGTCTTGAAAGACCTACATTGGCTCCCAGTACGTTTCCGAGCACAATTCAAAGTGTTGGTGCTGACCTTTAAAGCCCTAAATGGCCTCGGTCCAGTATATCTGAAGGAGCGTCTCCTCCCCCATCGTTCTGCCCGGACGCTGAGGTCCAGCTCCGAGGGCCTTCTGGCAGTTCCCTCACTGCGAGAGGCCAAGTTACAGGGAACCAGGCAGAGGGCCTTCTCGGTAGTGGCGCCCACCCTGTGGAATGCCCTCCCATCAGATGTCAAAGCGATAAACAACTACCTGACATTCAGAAGACATCTGAAGGCAGCCCTGTTCAGGGAAGTTTTTAATATGTGACATTTTAGTGTATTTTTCATCTTTGTTGGAAGCCGCCCAGAGTGGCTGGGGAAACCCAGCCAGATGGGCGGGGTACAAATAATAAATTATTATTGTTATTATTATTATTATTATTATTGTTGTTGTTGTTGTTGTTGTTGTTGTTGTTGTTGTTGTAGTAGTAGCAACAAACCATGGTTTGGGCAAGTCCCAGACCTTTGCAGGTACCATTTCCAAAGTTAATTCACAGTTTCCACATGTCCAAGCGATTTGTTTCCTTCTGCCTCTTCTTCTAACAGCAGAATTAACATTACGGAAGCATGTCTTTTAAAAGCGAGGAATTCTGCATGTGAATTCATAGAAACTGCAAAGGCATATGAGTCCTGGTGTCAGGTATCCCAGCAGACAAATGTGAAGTCAAAAAACACAAGGATTCCAAATTATTTTCAAATATTTATAAGGCTATCTTTTGGAAGTAATCTGCTCTTTTGAAGCCAGACATACTGTTTCCACCACCCAGGATCGCATATGCGGCAGATTCTTGGCATTCCTATCTTGTAGCACCAGATTTTGGCACAAAGTGCTTCATGCTTGGAATCAAGCTTCCTAAGAATCAGCCAGTGCTTAAAATCTTGGGATAGTGCCAACTCTAAATGAAATGAAACGTGTTCATCTTTAATTCTGCTTCAGTTTCCACTTTGCAAAATGTGCCACCTGATCCCTTTCATCCTGAGCAGATAGGTTTGGGCAGATCCACAGCATACATTTAAAGCAATGCACATGACTGGGAATTCTAGTTTCCCCCTCACATAGTTACAATTCTCAGCACCTTTACCAACTTACAGTTCCCAGGATTCTTTGGGGAAGTCATGCATTGGACATCCATTGGATATGCTTTAAAGTTTAAACGGATCCTGTGCTGATATCACAAGCCTACCTAAGAAGATCCTGTAGAAGAGGGATGGCCAACTCCCAAGAGTCTGCGATCTACTCACAGAGTTAAAAGCTGGCTGTGATCTACCCCCTTTTTTGGGATTCAGATCAAAGTTGTTGACCTTTTTTTAGGGAGGGGAAAGCCATGCTTTTTTTAGGGAGCCAAACTTGTTGAGCTTCTTTGGGGGGAGCCAGTGATCTACCGGTAGATCACAATCTACCTGTTGGACATGCCTGCTGTAGAAGTCTTGGTGCTTGATGCTGAGGAGGCATTAGTATTCTTTTAACGGTGTTACCCTTTACTCCAGAGGGAGAAACATTTTAATACTTTAATAATCATATTTTGCTTCTGCGTAATTCAGTTTGCCTGAGAGGTTAAGTGCATTCAAAGAAATTTTATACTTCTTGCAAGCTTAAGTGTAATTGCCATTGGATTTGTCTTAAAGACTTTTGCTTTACAGTGAAGTATGCATGAGGGCTGCCCTTTGCCTCACCTTCTCATTGACCTTGCATTTGCACACACTAATGGTTCCAATCAGGGCTAATGAGGTGATGTAAGGTATTAAGACAGAAGATAATGAATATAAGGTGATGGTCCAAGCAGATGAAGTCACGCTGACTCTAACCCTGTATCGTCTATAGCTGCACTGCTCTGACTTACCACATCATTTATTCCTTCTTGAATGATTGGGATAAATCAGAATTTCTTGATGGGGAATTTCTGCCGAAGGCCTGCTAAGGTAGGCCAAAGAGAGCATTAAGAATTTTAATCCCCAAACAACTGGCACATTCTCAATTTATCATGGATGTGCGGTTATGAAAGACCACCTTAGATTTGAAACATCAGCAGGCATTAGAGCTTCCTCTCCCTTTCCTCTCCCTTCTCCCCTGATACAATTAAAATAAATGTTACCTCTTTTGAGTTGTTCAATTAAATAAATTAAATAACTTGTCTAAATTGCCTAGTTTCATAAAACAAATTATATTATCTGCAGTTTCCTATGGAATGACAAATGACCGCACATCTCCTTTTTAAAACTACAGTCTTTAGAACTACATTTGAAGAGTAAGGGGCTTCCCTGTTCCTATGCTTGCTGCTTATCTCTCAGCCATATTATTCTCACAACTTTTAAGGTGGCAACCCAGCAACTCTTGGAAGCATTGAGATGGATTAGTTTGGAAACAGCCTCTCTAAAGCCATTGTGTAGCATTGTAGTGATGGGGGCAATGCATCTTTCCCCCCCACAAAAGATGAAAAATGCTGTACAGTGGTACCTCGGGTTACATATGCTTCAGGTTACATACGCTTCAGGTTACAGACTCCACTAACCCAGAAATACTACCTTGGGTTAAGAACTTTGCTTCAGGATGAGAACAGAAATCGTGCAGCGGCAGTGCAGCGGCAGCAGGAGGCCCCATTAGCTAAAGTGGTGCTTCAAGTTAAGAACAGTTTCAGGTTAAGTACGGACCTCTGGAACGAATTAAGTTCTTAACCCGAGGTACCACTGTATGTGTGGGAGTTTCTTGCTTGCAGTTAAGTAAGAGCTGCATAAATGGCAACCAAATTGGAGAAGGGCCATAGCTCAGTGGTAGAACATCTGTCTTGCAGGCAAAAGGTTCCCAAGTTCAGTCCAAGGCATCTGCTGGTAGGGCTGGGAGAGATCCTTGTCTATCAGTTTGGAGAGCTGCTGCCAGTCAGAGTGTAACCACACTTCCTCTTGTCCTGCTGCTTTGCCCCAGGGAAACCACTCTTTGCTGCTCAGTTGGAGGAAACAGCAATTTGGGTTTCTTTCCAGATTGACTTTTGTTCCAATTTAGAGCTGAAGAGCAGGTTTTTCCCTGGGGAAGGGGTGGGGCAAGGGGAAAACTGCTGGGATCTGTGCTTTCTAGACACAGGAAAAGGGACAAGTAGGAGTGTGGGTGTCCCCTAAATTTCAGCTGAGCCTACTATTATTACTTTCCTTGAAGATACCCTTATCTTATCTAAGGCTACAATTCCTTTTTATCTTTACTTAATGAAAGAGGAAGCTCTGAAGGTAGAGCCTTTGTGTTCAGAATCTGGCTGTTCAATCAGATTGTTGCATGGGAATCAGGCTCTGGGAGGAAGACCTAAATTATCTTTAGAATTGTGCAAAACACTGGTGCAACTAAAAATTTTCTTGCATAGCTATTGGTTCTCTGTGGCTTTTATAAAGCTGTTCCCCACCCCCTCCCTTGCTAGTTTGAATAGCTGGCTATGTGGTGAAATCACAGTCAATTTTACCACAACTTCTTTTTTCTCTTGGACTATCTCAACCCTCCCAGAGCTGAGTGGAGGAATGTGCATATTCCTCCAGTACAAAAATTGGTGAATTACCACTGGAGTCTTTCTGGGGCTCTGATTCAAGCAGTGTATGCAGGAAAGTCTGTTGTCTGCTAAAATTCAGTGCAGGTCATCTACAGTTTTGGGGATTTTTTGTTTTTGTTTTTGATCATAGTGGACCTTAGCTGATTGATGCAATTTGGTCAAGCCTTTTCAGGTAGAATCCATTCAGAATAATGGTACATCCCTATGGGAATGGGACCATACCACTTTACATTGGGTGGGTGTTACTCGTTTAAATGCTTCCCATTAATTTGTTTTTTGTTTTAAATTACATCCAAAAGAACCAGTCACCTTGTATTTAGAAAATTAGCACTTCGAGATTCACCGTTAGCTGTGCTCTTAATTCTAACACTTGAATGCTTTCCTCACTGAAGGCGTACAGTCATAGACAGAGCTGACTTTTTTTACTCACTAGCCCTATTTATTTATTAATAATTAGAAATTGTATTGGAAAAGGTAAACCTCCCCCACAATCTAGTTGTTTGAACATTATAAGAATGTATTTGCTTTGTTGATAGCAACAGTATTTATAGTAAACAGAGAATGTCAGTATCTGTCTACTATTTAGGAATAAATAAATAGCATAAATATATTTATACTTCTGCACCAGCTTTGGTAGGCTTTCAAATCTCATTTCAGCACAACTTTTGATGTGTGTGTGTGTTTGTGTGTGTGTAGCTGTAAGTGGATGCCATTACTGTTCTATGATTTCATTCGCACAGGATCTGATGTCTGGAACAGAATTTGGGATGTGACAAACCCTGCATTCATTTAAAACAAACAAATACCCTAGCAAGGTCTTAGTCCTCATTACTGAGAAGGACAGTTGTCACTCCCAACCAGCCCCAGGCAGCTGTTCAGGTTACTTAGATAAAAGTGCACTGGCTGATTTTTTCCTTTCCACTTTGGCAGTGGAATTGTTCTGTGTGCCTCAAATTATGTAATAGCTAAAGTGTTGTGCTAGGGCTGGGACACCAGGATTCAAATCCCCACTCGGCCTTTATGGTCACTGGGTGGCCCTGGGCCAGCCTAACCTCACAGGCAAAATTATATCTCAAGGTTAGTAAATTCCCATCTTCAGGTGGTAGAAAATAATATTCATATGGTTTTAGGGTCCTACTCCTGGATTGCTTCATTTGGTGTATTCTACAATACACCCACAAAAGCAAAGGAAGAGAATAAAAATTCCAAAATGCACAGTTGAACCAGCAAAAAGTCACAGACTAGCTTTCAAGTTCTCCTGCATTATGCAAAGCACAAATCTCTCTCTCTTTAATATCATTATGCAACAACCAGTTTTAGGTGCTTGATTTTTTAATTTTAAAAATACTTATAATAATATCATCCTATCTAGTTCCCATTTAATACAGAATAAATGACTTCCAGGGAGACTTAAAATCATAGAATTGTAGAGTTGGAACGGACCACAAGGGTCATCTAGTCCAACCCCTTGCAATGCAAGAATCTTAACTAAAGCATCCATAACAGAAGGCCACCCAACCTCTGTTTGAAAACCTCCGGTGAAGGAGAGTCCACAACTTCCTGAGGGAGTTGGTTCCACTGTTGAACAGCTCTTACCGTCAGAAAGCTCTTACTGATGTTTAGTAGGAATCTCCCTTCTTGTACTGTAACTTGAAGCCACTGGTTTGAGTCCTACCCTCTGGAGCCAGAGAAAACAAGCTTGCTCTATCTTCCATGTGAGCAGAGTTCATTTTAACAGGATGCATTTGGCATCAAGACTTCCCAGGAACTCTGCCCTCCCGATTCCTGATAAATGGGAGTTGGCTACGATTACGCAGTGTGTAGGGAAGGCATTCTGTGCCTATTTGGACACTCTCCTCTTGTCGTTCCACACTCTGTAAGGCTGAGACCTGACACTGGAAGCTGACTCGGTTTTCAACTCTGGCACCTTTTTGTAGAATCTAATCCCAGGAGTAATTTATACAAATTAGTGAAAGATCTGCATTAAGGACTGTTAAGTAATGCAAAGGCAAGTAGCTGCCTGTTTGAAGTCCTATTAAATTAAAATCTTCTCTGTTTTCCTAGTGTTTTATTGTGAAGGGTTAGATGCTAATGTGACTGCTTGAAAACAGATAACTTAGCCAATGTGTGTCTAAATTGCTGGAGTTCCTGTTGGGATCTATTGGATTTACAGTAATCTTTAATTAGAAAAAGTGTAATTACTTTAGGATGGATTATCTGTGTTGCTGTCCGTTTCGTAGTGTTGCCTAGTAACCTCTTTTGGTGTGTTGGGTCTGTTCCACCCGCTTCCAGCTTTTAAATTAGAGGGAGTAAAAGTCTGCAGTGGTTTAATGCTTGCCTCGCTGAGCAAAACCTTTTAGTCAAATGTCACTTTTCTTTTTTCTTTTAATATAATGATCACAGGCAGCCTTGGAAATTGTGTCGCAAACCCAAAGAGCCTTCAAGGCTTGCATGCGTCCACCAGTACATGGCCTGTCCATGAGACACCTCTCTGGACATGTTTTCTCCTGGGCTTCTTGGGGTCTCTAGTCAAGGGTAGATCCAGAGGAGGGCTCTAGAGCAGCAAGGACCAACCTCTGTGTTCTTGGGCGGGACTGCATTCTTCTTTTAAATAGCAGATCGTAATTATACAGAACAAGAGAGAAATATACCTCGGCGATGCCAAAACTGAGAAAGGTTTTATTGCAGAGTTGGCTGATGTGTTTTGACATTATTGCTTTTATCAAGGGCTTTTGCTATGCAAGTTCTTTTGTAACAGGGGTTTCTTGGGTCACAGCTCTGCTATCCAAGACACTTTCAGTGGCAATGTCAATGATGGATCCTTGGCGTCATGTACATGCAAAGTTTGTGCTTTATTACCAAGCCATGGACTCTCCTCTGAAGCAGTAGCTGCATTCAGTAAGAGCAATAAGAAGAGCCCAGATGGTTCAGGCCAAAGGCCCCCCTAGTCTAGTGCTTACAGTGGCCATCCAGAAGCGCATGGAAAGCACACATTCAGAACCTGAGCACAACAGCATTCTCCTCCCTTTTGTTCCCCTGCAACTTGTATTCAGAGGTGGGCTGCCTCCAACACTGTGCTATGAGCTCGGGGCTGGGGTTGCAGTTGCTGTCAGATGATGAGGACATTCAACAGGGAGCAGAATGAGAAGGAGGCCAGGGAAGGGGAGGCAGTCCCACTGGCTCTTGTCCTGCAGCTGGAGGATGAGCCCAGGGACTGACCCCCACCCCATCCCATTGCCAATAAGTTTGTGCTGCCTCCACAGCTGAGTACAGAGTCACACCCCTGGAGAAGTCTCAGGGCTTTATCCACACTTACCCCTTGTCCCACTTAAAAACTCTGTGTCCAAGCATTTTTTGTTTTGGTTTGTTTTATCATGGAGCTTTCCCAGCGAAAACCTGCTCTTTAGCGCTCAATCAGAGCAAACATCAGTTTGGGTTTTCTTTGGATGGTTGTTTCTCCAATTGAGCTTTAAGGATCAGGTTTTCAAAGAGGGGAATCTAAGGTAAAATGGGGGGGGGGGCAGACACTGAGCTTTAAGGCATGGACCATGCCTTGAAAGAGTAGAGGAAAGGTAAGTGCGAATAAGCCTTCATATGGAGAAAGTGAGCCCACCACATCTCACCCTTAAAAAGCTAGCGGGAGGAGTTTGGCTGTCGAGACATCTTTTCAGCCGGTCTCAGGATCCCTGATGTTGCTGTCAAACTCTCTAGCTGGATCTTGGGTGATCTGTACTTGTAGCCTGATCTGTACCATTTCAAACCTTGAATAAAGCTTTCAATCCACTTTATCCACATGCCACATAGACGGGGGAAAGTTATGTGTCAAGACCCAACCAGATGTTGCTAATTTCCTGCATGTGTCCTGCTGCTGTGTGGATATTGAGCAGCTGCTTGGTGCTGGTGCTGTTGCCGCCTGTAGGAGTATGCAGAGGAGAAGCAGGGTGAGCATATTTCCGTGCTTAGGTGAAATGGACCCTCAAGTCATCAGAGGATGGGTAAAAGTGATTCTCTTCATTTTGGTTGTGCTTCTGAAAAAATATAGGGGAAAAGTCCATTGAGTTGGCATTGTTTTTCCCCCCTTTCATTTTCTAATTTACATAGCCTGGGTGTGTAAAGCCAGTTGAATAGTGTGGTGTTTTAAAAAATACAATGCATCCTGAGATCTTACTGTGGAAGCAACTAAAAATGCAGCAACCAAAAGTAGTACAGTCCAGAATAAGCTCCTTTAGTCACTTTGATTTTGTGGTAAAGCTCACATTTTACCCCTGCTGATAGCTTAGGCCGTTGCAAATAAGTCTAACCAAAGGATTCCAGTGTTTAACTCCTCCATGTATCAGATTAGACCTATACAATATGCTTTTAGATGCATCTCCACAGTAAGCCATTTCTTTGATAAAGAATTTAGCGCCGACCCGGTTTCTTTATCGCATGCCCCAAGGGCCTCCCTTCTATGCATTAGCGGCTTGCCTTCCTCACACCAGGAGCAGGGTAATTTAATTGCTTTGAATTCTGGTTAACTTTAAGCCATTTCAGTTGTCTCATCATAAGTAACCATGATTTCCCTCGGAAACAGTGGGAACGGCACAAAGCTCTTGCTTTGAAACATTAGGCTTTATAATTTTGGAGGAATGGGAATTGTAACTGATGCACTAGTCAAGTGATTTAAAATAGTACGTAGCCTGTGAAGTTAAGTGTATTGTGGGAAATGAGTAGTCTGCATGCAGTGTCAAGGTTTCTTGCCTCCCATTGGCCCTTTGTAGCATCCCAGGACCCACCTCCATGACGCCCCCCTCCAAAAAAACCATCTGTTGCTAAGGCTATTCTACCTCCCTTGCCTCTTTCCTTGGAGCTGCCAGAAACCTGTTTGCTCTGCCTCGTCTTTGTCTTCCCCACCTCCCTTCTTGGGCTCCAACTAAATGAGCGCCTTCTCTCCTTGCAGCTGATCACTTTCATCTTTACTTTCTGGGACCCATCCTACCCCCTTCCCTACCATATTTCCCCTGTGCTTCATTCCCAGTCCATTCTCTTGGGTTAAGGAAGAGTAAGCGAGCAACTCCTTTCCCGAGGCAGCCACAAGATACCTGACTATTTCCAGGATTATTTGGGTGCAGATATATCAGGCAGTATCTTTGAAACCACCACCTACGGTAGTTCCTGCTTACCCTTACTGGAAAAATAGTGAAAGGGATAGAGGGCTGTATTAACAGCAGCAGAGAGGGTGAGTGCGTGGTATTTGGCTGCTTGGTGTTCATGGTCATGCCTCTTGACCAAGCACTGAATCCATACAAAGCTTATTCTGCCTTTGGACTGTATCCAGCAACTTGGATTCTAATCACTAGGTACCAAAGTAGAGTATGTTAAGATTTGATCAGGGGCTTTCTGAGTTGTGGTTTTTAAAAGAGCCATCCTCTTCCAGCCCCTAAAGCTCTGTAATAAATCAATGAAAACTGGGTTATCTGGAACAGCCTGAATAATTTTTGCCACTAATAAACACTTGCAGTCAATATTCTTGTAGCAGGGATGAAAGGGGAGCACGGGACAAAGAAAGAAAAGAAAAGATGTTGAAATAGGCAGATTGCACACAATCATAAGAGTGTAAGAAGTGTAAATGTAATGGTTGTTGCTCACCAGAGAACACGTTTGGCTCTCTGGTGTCACTAGGCAACAGGGTGAAAGCAATCCATCCTCCCTGTGAATCTAAGCACAGAAAGGGAGAATAAGTGTAAGAGTTTCAGGCACTGTGGTCAGAGCATCCGACCAGTGAGTCGCTCCTCTCCTCTCTTTTTATTTTATTTTAATGCTAAGCCTTTTCATAACAACATGAGAAATTTGGCCTCATTTCCCATTTGGTTGGCAAAAGATCAAACATGAACAAAAACTGTTTTAGGTTGCTGGTCTGAAATATTGCTGCTGAATACATTTTGGGTGGACCACACTGTTGCCTTACTGGGCACAAGCACCCTTTTGATGGGCGGTTTTAATTTGTAGGAGGGTGTGCTTCTCATACAAACAAACAATATTTGCCTTGAGATCTAGCCACTTAAAACTGTGATTCCAGTTCTTGGTTAACATTAACCACGGGCAAGGTCTCTCTGTGCTGGCCAAATGCTTAACCGCACCCCAGAGAGGGCAGGGAGTATACTTTGCTGATTTGCTTCTCCAACCCGTTGGCAGCACATGGGTGTTACAGCTGCAGAAGTTCACAGTATGCCAAATTGCAAAATGTCTGATTAACCTCATTTTCATGATTAAGTAGCACTGTAGCACTGATTGTACTACTCTGAAGTAGTTATCCTCAGATTTGGGGGCCCCCGCCTTCTTCATTTTTGATGAATGGAGCTGAAAATCACAAAACTATATTACTTACCTTTCTCATTGAATCCAGTCCTCCAGAATTTGGGATTTTTCAAGGGTTGCGGGGTGGTCTGCAGCAAAGGTAACTCCCTCCCCCACTGCTGTATGACTTGCCTGATGATGTTTCTTGTTTACTTTTAATAGGTGTGGTGTATAAATAAGCAAAAGATGAAATAAAACCTGCCATCCAATCAAATACTTCCAGCTGATTGATCAGCTGGCTCAGTCTAATCAGTTGACTGGACTAAATGTATGAATCTGCTACCTAAGTCTCAACACTGGCACCTTTTTAGAGGTTACTAAAGGAGGGTTGTAGTGTTGCTTCTGTTGAGTTAATTTACAATTTTAATAAATGAATGCTCACACTTCCTTTTTTCAGGTATAGAGGAATCTGGAATACAGAGTAGTCCCTATGAGAGTAACACGCAAGAAGCCAAATGGCCTAAAAACAACAAATGTGGTTAGTTTTGTGACAGACTCTGATTCAAAATATTTATTTTTTATTACTTTCATTTTAAAAAAAGAACATCCATAAGATTCAAAAGATTTCTTGGCTCTGTTTTCAACTGAATTTTGATAGCGTCTGTCATCCGTGGTTCTTAGTGATAGAAAAGAGGCCATATTAGTTTAACTGTATATCTGCCAGCTTTCAATAGGAACTGGAAGGAAAATGTGTTTCTTAGTAGAATTCAGCATAATACTAAGTCATTGGTTCTGTTAGCGCAATGGAAAATTCTTCCCCAGTCTTCCTCTGCCCCCCCCCAATTTGCCTTAGGGGTCCCCACAACCCCCTGGAGCAAATTGGGGGGGAGGGGAGAGGAGAGGGAGGGAAGTCCTGCTGTGCAAGTGGGAGTTATTCTGCTTCTGCAGCTATTTAGCTGTGTACTGCCCAATGTGTTTGCCATTAATTTTAGTACAGCAGGTGGGGAAGACAGTGACAAGAAGAAGAAGAAGAAGCTTATTTATATGTCACCCATCTGACTAGGTTATCCCAGCCACTCTGGGTGGCTTCCAACAAATTAAAACGCAGTAAGACATCAAACATTAAAACCATCTCTATGCAGGGCTGCCTTCAGATGTCTTCTAAAAGTCAGATAGCAAGGCACTTTTCAATGTGTGCTCTGCCATTAATTGAGGAGCAAATATTTAAAATTAAACCTTTGTCTGATCTGATTGATTAGTCACCTGTGGCAGATAAAAAATTGCATTGAGGGGACCAGGCATAACTTTTGTAAAAAAAATCAGTTTCTGTTCCAGTGGTACCTCAGGTTAAGTACTTAATTCGTTCCGGAGGTCCATAGTTAACCTGAAACTGTTCTTAACCTGAAGCACCACTTTAGCTAATGGGGCCTCCTGCTGTCGCCATGCCACCGGAGCACGATTTCTGTTCTCATCCTGAAGCAAAGTTCTTAACCTGAAGCACTATTTCTGGGTTAGCGGAGTCTGTAACCTGAAGTGTGTGTAACCTGAAGCGTATGTAACCCGAGGTACCACTGTATTTTCTTTTATGCTATGATAACTTTCATTTGGACAGAAGGCCAGGGCCAACAACGTCTGTGTACATATTCACAAGTCTTAATTAATCCATTAATTTTGCCATCCTCCTCTTAGCTGGGATGAATGCCATTGGTAGACAACATCATATTTCAACTCAGGAAAAAGTGAAAACAAAAAAAATTCCTTCCAGTAGCACCTTAAAGACCAACTAAGTGTATCTGAAGAAGTGTGCATGCACACGAAAGCTCATACCAAGAACTAACTTAGTTGGCCTTTAAGGTGCTACTGGAAGGAATTTTTTTTGTTTTGACTATGGCAGACCAACACGGCTACCTATCTGTATCAGGAAAAAGTGGTATGAGATACCTGCATCATATAAGTGATGCATACTCAAAAGCCTTCTACAGGAGGTTGTGTTCTTGTTAGAGAGCACATTTAGGCTGTGAGAGTTAATGAATTCTGAAAACTGATTCATCCCACACTGAATCTCAAAAACTGACTAGCTTTTTTCTTTCTTTTTTGATTCATCCAGAATTCCTTCCTTCTGGTGGTGGCATCTTAATATTATCAGCTAGCTCAGTGTGGGGTTTCTTTTCTCCTCCCCACTAAACCAAGCACTATACGTAGTAACACGTGTGTGTGTGTGTGTGTGTGTGTTTGGGTGTTTGGATGCCTGTGCTAATTAAAGTGAGTGCTGCCAGATGCTAGTAACGCTGGGTTTTGGAAACTATACAGCTGGAGAGAGAAGCACAACCCACACACAGAAATTGGGAACTCTGGAAATCTTGGATGTGAGAAGCCTGGCTCCTCCTCAGACTGACCATGCCCTGGGAAACGTGCATAGGAAAACAGGAAGGATCCTTATCAATGAGTTCATTCACAAGGTTGTGTAAAGAAGATGAATAACCTCTTAATGCCATGTTAGGTAACGGGAGGCCCACAGTTCATATTTTAAGTCCTGGCTGATTGGGCACTCAGCTGAAATTAGAAGGCTGCTAAATTGGTTTGGGCTTAGACTGAAATGGTATATTGGTGGCAAAAATGGGGCTCCCCATCCCTTTGTTTCCCATTGACATGAAAAATAATTGTGAACCCAGCCATCCACCCTGGTTCTCACCCAGGGCACAAACAAATTCACAGATCACCCCAAAGTCTCTCATAAGAAAGAAGATTCTTTAGTCTCCTGCTCTAGGGTTCATGAGCAGGCACCAAGGTCTGATAGAGCTTCCCTAGGCTGAATGAGTTTCACTATGTTGTCTGAGCATGAAGTAAACTTGCTTGACAGGTACTTGTTACACCAGGGTTAGCTAATCATTGGTCGTTCAGGTTTTTTGCTGGCCACCAACTTGGATGGCTTTAAAAGAGGATTAGACCTTCTTGAGAGCTTCCCAGAGGAGGCATCTGGTTGGCCACTGTGAGAATGTGGTTCTGGACTAGATGAGCCATTGGCCAGATGCAGCAGCATTTTCTTAAGTTTATATGAGAAGGTCATTCAAACATTCTTGCAGATGCATAGAACCCCGTACATGCTGTTGTGAGTTTTTGATGGCAACTGTGGCAAAAATGGAATTTTTAATTGGGCTAGTGAATGCATTTTTTAATTGTACCCCTGGCTGCAGACTAAGCTTGCTTGAGGATTGTGACCTTAGAAAGCTCCGAGAAATAGGTAGCCTTGGATTGCATTTTTCAAAAGCGAGAGGCCTTGTTTAGGGAAAAGCCTGGCAACTGACCAGTTCTAGTCTCTTAAGGGTGGATATTTGTCATTTTCACTTCCCCTGCCAGCTGGAGTCAAGCGTGCGAAGGGAAAGCAAAAAAGTTATGTTTGTACATACGTGTCAATGACCCCATGCCTCAGAGTCTTTCCCGGAAGGCCAGTTTGATGATTTCTTGGAAGTCTCTCCCAAACCATTTACTTTGGAGTTGGAGAATTTATTTTGCCATAAGGAATCTTTTAGGAAGGCATGACAAAGACAGCTTTTTCTGAGATGTGGAAAGATATATATATATATATATATATATATATATATATATATATATCCTACACTCCACTCCTCTTTAGTAGATCCTCCTGGCTTCTGTGAAAGACTTCCTCTGGTCTCCCAGCCAAGCATAGATCAGGTCCACATAACATATAAGCAAGAGACAAACAATAGCTTTTAAGAAAAGGGGCTTTGAGTGAGGTTTTGCTTCACTTTTGTCTCCTCTATTTATACAGGGTTTTGAAACAATACAAAATCTTGTTCAACAAAAGAGAACTTAGGTTGGGTAGACATAGCTTGGGCAGCCATCGTTCTTCCAAACCATCTTCCACTCCAACCATCTGTTGTCATCTCTGACCATCTGTTGGAGAAGGGCCATAGTTCAGTGGAAGAGCATCTGCTTTGCAAGCAGAAGGTCCCAGGTTCAATCCCTGGCATCTCCTGGTAGGGCTGGGAGACACCCTTGTCTGTGTTGCATAGCCAGCCTCATATAAACAACATGATTAAGTCTAATTAATGCATTAAGGGGTTAATACCATAGAGTAAGCTGTCCTACCAGGTTTACTTATGTCCACTTCTCCTCACCTTGGGAAGAAATAGGCAATCAAGCATTTGTTCTTAGCCTATCTGAGAAGCTCAAGAGGCTTGAGCTAGTTGCTCTAGCTCAGACCGCATGGCTCTCCCAAGCCACTCTTTGAGTTCCTATACCAATAATTTAGGAACTTTCACCACTTTGTAACTAAATCAAGTTTTATTCCCTGTGCAACTTTCTGAAGCTTGTGAATCTGACCTTTGGAGAGTTTGTAAGTAAACAATATTTAACTTAACAAATGTGTGATCTTTTTCTGTGCCAGAGCGAGTGGAAAACTTTGGAAGGAACTTGGAGGGCATATTTTAAAGGTCGAAAAGTCTATATTTCTACTTTACTTTGCTGCATATTTTTGTGATTTTAAATCAATGCTGACGCTTTGTCAACAAAAAGCACTTGCCCCAAACCTGGATCTTGGCAACAAGGGAATTCTCCTTCCTTTACATATATTTTGAACCAACAGTCTGAACCCCTGAAAAGCTGCTACCAGTCACTGTAGTTAATAACTGAGCTTGGTAGACCCAAGGGTCTGAATTGGTATAAGGCAGCTTTCTATATTTCTATCTTATCTCCAACCACAGCTTCAGAACATGCTATAACCAATGCTCCCACATCTTTTGTGGCCCCAGATTTACCTCCAGAATGATGACATTGCAAACTAACACATGTTTGAGCTGTGCCTCACCCTGTGTATCACGCAGTTCATTTTTTAAAAAAAATTATGGACTTGTAGATTTGGAAAAATCTCTGTGCATATGGGACATTTCCCTCAGGGTTGGGCATAAGGCGAAATCAACCGATATAGCAAAGTTTGACTACAATGCCTCACTTTGAGAAATTACAGTGGTACCTCTGGTTACGAACGTAATTCGTTCCAGAGATCCGTTCTTTACCTGAAACCGTTCTGAACCTGAGGTACCACTTTAGCTAATGGGGTCTCCCACTGCTGCCGCGGCCGCGCAATTTCTCTTCTCATCCTGAGGTAAAGTTCTTAACCCGAGGTACTACTTCCGGGTTAGTGGAGTCTATAACCCAAGGTGTTTATAGCCTGAGGTACCACTGTACCCCTTTGGCCTTTTCTCAGAACAAGGCAAGGATGGTGTGGAAAGGGAAGCAGAGAGTTAGCATAGCCGTTACTAATCAACTGGCAAAATTATAAAAATTAAGGGGTTAGAGCAGCAAGTGACACAGAAGAAGTGGGTGGCAGAGACAGCAGCAACTCAGGTGGCAAAGTCTTTTGTGCCAGCCCAGCCATCTGGACATGTTCATTTTAAATTTATCAGTAAGGCCTGGAACTGTGTCGCATGTCAGCACTATTTGCCCTCGATCCTCAGCCTTCATGTCCAGCTTATAAGATTTCCAGAGGCATCTAGTTGGCCACTGTGGGAGATATGATGCTTGATAAGATGCAGCTTTGATCCAGTTCAGCAGGGCTCTCCTTAGGCTATGCCTCAACCTTGTACAAATGTGATTAGGGATGCCAGAGAAATCCTATGGTCAGGAACAGAAATCAGTCAAGTGAATAGGATTCATTCACAGTGTTGTTTGCAGATTTAAAAACTATATGCAATTAATAACTTTTTTTTAAAAAAAAAGATGATTCCCTAACTTTGAAATTGTTGTTGTTGTTTAGTTGTGTCTGACTCTTTGTAACCCCATGGACCAGAGCATGCCAGCACTTTGAAAATAAAAATGTTATGCAAATTACATTAAATACTGGGCAGTGAGATGTATAACATAGTATGTGGCAGAAACCGAACTGCAGCTGAATGGAAATGGCACTGATTATGACAAATATAGATTAGAACAGAAATTCCTGCCTTCTTACATCAATACCAGTCACCTTGCCTTTTCTGTCCGCTTTCTAATCTGTCTTTCAGTGTGGCGATTCATAAGGGCTATAGATGCAGCAGTCTAATATCCAGATAACCATTAAATGTCTTTCTCTTTTTCTTGCAGATGATGAAGTTTGCTTGGGACAACTACAAGCAATATGCAATGGGGAAAAATGAACTGAGACCTCTCACTAAGAATGGGCACATCGGGAACATGTTTGGTGAGCTGAACAATTTGCTGGAACAGTTTCAACTGTTAAATGTTTAGGAAAGAGAAAATTAGATTAGAAGCAGACATACATACATTAAGGACTGACTAAGCCCACGGTGGAGCCACACTTTCCACTTGTAGGACAGATGTACACATTTCGAAACTGAATCAAGGCCGGGAGCAACAGTCCTTTCTGTTTCCAGCAGAATCTGGGCTGTGTAGAATACTGATTATCTGGCCCATACAACATCCATGAAGCTTCTCCCTGTCAACTGGGGAGAGAAGGTTTTAAGAATCCTAAGGAATTTGGGAAGGGTGGAGGGACATAAATCTGTGCTGGAGGCTGAACAGCTATATATGTCTGAAGAGGAAGAAAAGTAGAGGGGGATTGGAAAGGGGGTTGGGGGGTTGGGGAAACAGACCAAGTTCCTGAAAGGAGATGTGCCTTAGGGCCTTACATGCTAGTATCATAGCTTTTTAAAATTACGAAAGGTAGGTATGTAAAAGCAGTCGAAATTAGTTCTGTTCTGAAAAAGCTCACATGAAACCATTCCTCTGCAACATGAATTGTCAGACCAGGTTTTCCCCTGTAAATTCACTCTTTTAGATGCAGTCCAGAGTTATGACCAAGTTAACTGCCCTTTTTACATAGTGGAATGAAGATTACACAATGTGCAGTGATTGCAAAATGGTCATTTAATGACCTCACCACGCAGGCAAATCCCTACTGAGCCAAGCAATGGGGAGATTACTTTACAGTCAAGATCATGGGCCCTGGTTGAGCTGAAAGCCCCTCTGGATTTCCTTCTGAGAGCAGAGAACAAGCAGCAGAACATTAGGACAAAAACTGTACAGCTTTCAATGATTCGAAAGGAGAATGACCCTGCTTGGTCCGGGTGCACCAAGGAGCTCTCTGGTGCTCCAGGACCAAGCAGGATTGCTGTCCCTTCACATCAGTCAATAAGAGGCAGCAATTCTGCTTAGCCCTGGGCTGGGTGTGCCAGAGAGCTCTTTCATGCGCCTGAACCCAGTACTAAGCAGCCTTGATTCTTCTATCCCAGTCAACTGGCAAGGAGGGGAGAATCAAATACCTTTCTCGAACAACATCAGCAAACTGCAGCCATCAGTGGTAGGGAGGGAAGAAACAATGACCTGTGCTTGGAACATGGGGCCCACAACGTCCCGAGCAGGAATCCCACATAAAGCACTCTGACTGACGGGCAAGAAAAGCCACCGGTCAACTTTGGCCTGTAAAGCTGATCGTGATAAGGATTTGCCCTGTGGAACCGAAAAGGTTGCCCCTTTCCTGTCTTGGGCCCTGCTTCCAAGCTTCTGTGAAGGAGAGGTGGAGGTTCTGTGGCTTTACTCTCAATCTGTAGCTCTCTGAACTGGCCAAGCATTTCCTCTCACGTCAGTTCTATTCAGAGGAAGATGCCTCTCATGAAATATTGAAAACATGAATCAATATTAAAGGCTTTGCTTTGTGTGCTTACTGGTTTGTATAATTTTCTCTTTAGCCGATTATAGTGTTTTGGGTAACTCAAATGCTTATGCTGCTTAGGCAGCTGGTGTTCTCTTCGTCGGTCTCTTTCTTCTCTTTCCCTCTCCCCTCGTGCTTTTCTGAAGCTAAGCAGCCTCCTTTGTCACTCAACTCCCCAATGCCATCACCTTTTGATATGACAAATTGATTTTTTTTAAAAAATGTTAATTTCTATACAGTATAATAATCTCTAGCCAGCTCTACGTAAAGCTGGAAAAGCATTATAGCTGTTCTGATTTAAACAAAATTGTTGAGGCACAGTGTAGGCTGCTGGTTTGGGGGGTTGACATTTGCTGCATTTGCTTGGACTGCTTTAGCATGGAGGACCCTTGAGGCTGCCAGGAGGGTTGTTAGGAATTGTGACGGCCCCCATCTGTAACCTGGATTTCAGCCCATCAGGTCTGGGCACTCTTGGCATTTAGTCTCTCTCATTCCTTTTCCATCACTTGTGTAAAGGATCAGATAAGGACATCTGGCTGTTGCCTCTCCACCATCACCACTACCACATAGACCTGTCCCGGCTCCTATTTGAGGGAGCAGTACTTGGACTCTCTGATCAATGGTTGCCAAAGGCTTTAATCCAGAATTCACTGCATGACAAAAGCATAGATGCAAACCAGCTGTTATATCTGAGCACTAAGTTACATGGCGAAGCATAAGCTAAGACATTCCAACACTTGGCACATGTCCTGAGCTCTCCTTCTGAATAGCAGTGCGGGCACAGTCATTTGCTCGGTTGGCGATCCAAGCTTTGGGACTGAGAAAGCAAAAAGACACTCCTGTGAGTGGGCTAGGTCGGCCACATCCTTGGAGACAGAGGCAGAGTTGGAGTGGTCAGCTCACTGTCTTATCTAGCCTCAGGTGCCTTCTTGGGGACAGGAAGTACTTTGATGATGGGAGGCGGCAGCAGAGTTGCATCAGGTGGCTTCTCTGCTGAGAGGACTTGAGGCAAGACTTTTCTTTGACAGCCCACATGGCTCCTCCTCAACATCTAGAGCAGTGCCTCCTGAACTTCTGGGCCCAGGATCCAGTTCTACAGCCACTTGCCATTCCTCCCCCTCATTACACTAGTCCTGCTGGTACATCTCCTCAAGACTCATGTCAAGACTGGCCCTTTTACAGCTTCATGCAAATGGGGAGTTTTGCACTGGAGCAGCTATATACAATGCACTCGATAATTTCTCTTTATTGACCCACCTGCTCAAGGCTGCCTCTGGGAGAAGAAGCGGAACGAACCTCTGCCCTCCCACCACTCTGCTTCTAAAAATGGCTTAGTTGCCTCTGGACTTTTGCTGAAGTCACCGCAGAATCTAAAGCCTTAGTCTCTGCTCCTATGTTACTCTTCGTGTGGAAACGGTTATTTCAGCTGGGAGGCTCCTGTTAATAATCCCACTCTTTTAACTGTGGGTTCTTCCCTGGTGCCAGAGTTTGTGAGTTAATGGACGAATCCTTGCATCCTTCCAAAGGATCTGAGAGCAGCAAACACACAAACAATCTGAAAAGCATCTAAAAGCAATTCGAATAGAGGCACAGACTGGGAAAGAACTCTACATGAAAGGTGTTTTGTAGGCACTGAAAAGATAAGAGAGGAAGTACCTGTCTAATATTTAGCTTGGAAGGGGATTCCAGGAAGTTGTTGCCATCACACTAAAAGCCAAATTCCAATTATTGCATGGAATGGATCTCCCAATAAAATGGTGTTTGCAGGAGGCCCTCACCTGTGGATTGCAGTGATCAGTTGGGTGTATAAGGGGTGAGATAGCCCCCCCCCCAGTGGCTTCCTTCATGCAGCTTGGGAGCACTGGGGCAGGAGCAGCCCCTTCCTTTCCCCTGGGGTGCTGCACTTGTACACAGTTGTATACTTGGGGAACCACCATCTGGAAGTGCTCCGTGATTGAGTCTGGCTTTCTTTATCTGTGCTCCTTGCCTTTCTGCATCTTGCAACTATTTTCCAATCTGCTAAGCTTTACCCAAACTCCTAAAGGAACATGACATCAAAAAGGGAACAAGAGTCGGAGAATATTTTAATGTGTTTATCATGCTCAAGCTATTGATGCTACTTAGGAGAGGCTTGTACTGCATTTATGAGAGCTCCTGAGAAAATGTCCTGGAGCAGAAGGGCTTGTGCTAGTTAGTGCTCTTCTCATCCTCCACTCCCCATAGAGCAAAGTCAGCGGATCCCCTTGCTGAGTAACTTTACTCCCAACAACACTCAGTGCATTTAAGAATTCAGGAGATTCTGCTCCCCAATCTCCCCTTTGATACAAAGGCTTAAAAAATTTGAGTCACAGATGGGAAGCGTAGGCAGCCCCGGTACTTTCCTTCCTGGAGGTGTCAAAATTGAGCAAAAGCCTTATTTGCAGCTGCTTCTGCATGGGAGGGAGGATACCACACCAAGGCTATTTTCAACTGTGTGTGTGCCACTGTGAAATCTTCAAGTTCCTTAAGGGTGTAACATGTGCTTTTCAGTTGTGCATAGGATGCTCACTTACGGCAATACCTTCCTTATTCAGCACTGGCCAGATTGTGAACTTGAGGAGGAACTAGGGGGTGAATGAGCAGCCCCTCCCTCAAACATATCTCCACTCTGCCAGTGATACTGAAGAATGTTTGAATCTGGACATGCCTGCTCTAGGAGGGAACTGTAGACACCCAGTAACTGATTGTTGGAAGATTTAGAACAGATAAAATAAAGTGGCTATCAATAGCTACTAGCCGTGATGGCTATGCCCTACCTCCATAGTTAGAGGCAGCTTCCAAATACCTCCAAATACCAGTTGCAGGAAACCACAGGAGGGGAGAGTGCTCTTGTGCTTATGTTCTGCTTGCTGGTTTCTCATGGGCATCTGGTTGGCCACTGTGAGAACCAGATGCTGGACTAGATGAACCATCAACCTGATCCAGCAGGCTATTCTTTTGTTCTTAGAGTTGTCAGTCAGATCACACACAAAAAACTCTTGAAAGCAGTAGAGCACATGCTCTGCATGCAGACGGTCCCAGGTTCAATCCCCAGTGTC
This sequence comes from Podarcis cretensis, assembly GCF_951804945.1. Lineage (NCBI taxonomy): Eukaryota > Metazoa > Chordata > Lepidosauria > Squamata > Lacertidae > Podarcis > Podarcis cretensis. The sequence goes on along the minus strand of NC_137177.1, from coordinate 29,073,997 downwards.
TCAACACAGGGCTGGGAAAAGGCACCTTGTCTGAAACATTGGAGAGCTGCTGCCAATCACAGTAGGCAATACTCAGCCAGATGGACCGATCGTCTGACTTTGGTATAAGGTTTCCGTGCGCTGCTCTGGTTTCGCCAGAAACAGCTTAGTCATGCTAGCCACATGACCCGGAAAAACTGTCCGCGGACAAATGTCGGCTCCCTCGGCCAGTAAAGCAAGATGAGCGCCGTAACCCCAGAGTCGTTCGCGACTGGACTTAACTGTCAGGAGTCCTTTACTTTTACTTTTTAGCTTCCTATGTACCTATGATGTTGTTTGTTGGACCTAGCCATCTATAGAACTGTAGCTTGGCCCTGAAGCCTGAGCGACAAGGGGAGCTCTTCTACTATTGATTTTTTCCCCATCGGCCTCTCATTGCCCCAACCCTTTTTTCATTCTGAGTCGGCAGGTGGTGGTGTGAATCAGGTTAGGTTAGGTTGAAGGTGCAGCTGCCTAGAACAAATCCAGACAGCCTCTCTCTCTCATCTGCATACCTTTGCACTCTTCCTTACCTGTCCTCATTGTACCATTTTAACACAACCCCTTGCCAAGGTAAGCCCAGCTTAATGCCTGTTCACTGCCCCCCCTCCTTTCTTTAATCCTGCTGCTGGTTCTGCAGTAACCTGAGCAAATTAACATTGGAAAGTGCACCGTGATCCTTTTTCCTTCAAAGGTGCTAGAGAGAAGGACATTTATTATCAGGCTAGGCATTTCAAGCGCACCTGTCACCACAATGACTGCCATTATACAACAGACTTATTATTCTGCCTGCTCCCTGTGTCTGTCATATCTACTTATTATTCTGACAAAACGTTTTAAATCCCTTTAGCCTGGCAGCATTTTATATAGTTATGGGGAAAGGAGCTGAATTCTGTTCTAAGGGTGCATCAACAAAATTTATCAGTTAAGGTCTGATATGTCACAATCTGAACTCCAGTGCTGTTTTTAGATGCTAGAGATTTTCCTTTCTCTCTCTCTCTCTCTCTCTCTCTCTCTCTCTCTCTCTCTCTCTCTTCCCCCCCCCCCCCCCCGTCCTGGTATTACTTTGTGTGCACCATGTTGGTAGCCGAAAGGATCCATCTTGTGACTTGTTTCCCTGTCTTAATTCGTGCTTGAATTCAGATGGTAAATAAAAATAGATTCTCATAACAGTGTTAGGCCCAGGGCACAGTTTTTGTTCTATACCTTTGTGTAGCTGATTACTAATCAATTTGCTTGTATGCCTCCTTTCCCCAGAATTGTGCCCAAGGCAGCTCAGAACAAATCAAAACAGAGCAATAAAAATTTTGGTAATAAAAGCAAGAATACACAGCCAAAAAGACTAATCAGTATCAATATGTCACATATTTTCTTAGCAACTCAGTTAAAAAGCCCAATTTCCAATAACTCTAATAGTTCATTTTGGTAAGATCTCAGAATCTATTAATAATATATTATAACTATAAAAAATAATAATTCTAGCAACAGTTGTAAAAATACAAGATGTAAATGCTATAAAAACCTAGAGGCGTAGTAACTTTCTAAAGCATGCTATTTTCTTTCTAGTGGACTTATCAAGGAGCTGATTCTATCAAGAAGATGGGCAGGTCCATTTTGTTGAACAATCCAATCCTCAGCTCTCATGTGGGCTTTTATCCCTTTCTTTCTAGATGCCAGGAGGGAGGGTACCTCTTCTAATGCCCCAGGATAGGAATCCACCAGGTTTACCATACAAGTTCTCTTCAAAACCTGAAAGCACGGACCTTCCTTCTCCAGTCCAATCAAGCAGGTCTCCTATGGTACCTCTAAGAGTGGCTTGGGCTGGAACAGCTGGATCTCTTCTGGCCAAGATGGTGCAGCAGCAGTCCTCCCCCATTTGCTTGCTTGCTTACTTACTTACTTACTTACAAATTTGGCTTTGGTGCTTTAATGTTATTGAAAGCTTGAGATGGATAAGAATTTCAGTGGGTGATCCCTCCATTAATAGAGTTTGCTTCTAGTTTAGACGCTGTTGAAACCGGAGGTTAATTCCTACACCGGAAGCCAACATGAACTGAATAAGTAGTTCATACAGTGCATCCAGAAAGATGTGTTCAGACTTGGGGTTTGTTAACTCTCCTGAGAGAGTGATTTCCATGATGGGCAAAGGTGTTGCCAATGGTGAATATGGTTTCCACTTGGAAGCTGACATGAAGAGGAGGAACCCTTGGCTGGTTTCAAAGACTGCAGTAGGACACAGGTGTAAAAACCGAGTGTCTGATGAGGAATTCAACCTCCTGAGATTTCTCTTGAAATGGAATGTGTGCTTATTTTTGAAACAGCAATCTGCTAGCCCTTAAGGCTGCAGTGATACTCTTGAAAGTGGCATGGCTTGAGGAATACTGACAGGCAGTTTCAGCCTAATAATTTGAAGAAGGACCATAGCTAAGTGGTAGAGCAATTGTCTTGCATACAGAAGGTCCCAGGTTCAATCTCCGGTGTCTCCAAGTAGGGCTGGGAAAGCTCCTGCTTGAAACCCTGGAGGGCTGCTGCCAACCAGTGTTTACGATACTGAGCCAGATGGGCCCATGGTCAGACTTGTTAAAAGGCAGCTGCCTATGTTTCTAACACATGACACAGAACTATGTGTGCATTTGCTTTATTCGCCATAAGTTAGGACTCTGCTGTCCTTGGTACAGAATTTGGCCCATTGTTTGAACGTTTTATAATATGGAATCTACAGTCCTATTTATAACTCCATATTAGAGTCTAATAAGCTGCTTCTTATGCTAGATCGTATTCTTTACTAGATCAATTCCCTTCCTAGCTCCAACTTCATTACAATTTGCATTGAGCATCTAAAATTGGCTTGTCAGAAGCGGGAGCTAAAAGTGATACTGGTTATGAAAAAGATAACTGGCATGTTTCTGGCATCACACTTTAATCGGGTTGCTGACCCCTGTGTGTGTATTGTTGGCATAGCAGGAATCCAAAATCCAGATGCCCTCTGTGTCAGTGTGTTAATGCTGCACATGCAAAAACCAGAATACACAAATATACACAACACATGGTTTGCCGTCTTCATGGCTAAGTTTCATTCTTAAATTGGGCCAATGCTGTTGTGGCTTGTTGCTGCCTCCCAAACCTGCACATCTTTGCCAGTCCTGGCAAGTTCCTCTTGCACTGAATCTGTGACAACTGGCACATTGGAAGGGCTTCAGCAGCATGAATGTTGACAAGCGAAGTCTAATGATGTGAGGTTTCTTGAATTCTGTGAGGAGATCTGCTGCCTGTTTTCCCCCCCTCTCCCCCCTCCAGCAATGTTCCACTGTGTGCAGTGGACCATGTGCTGCGCTGACCTAAAGATAGTAAGATAAAACGTTCTTGGAAAGTCACAGACTTCTTAGGCCCAGCTTGTGTCCTTGTCAAGAAGGTGAAAGTGCTTCCCAAAATGTCATCGGTTTCTTTCTATCTTTTTATTAGGGAATGTCATTAGAACTATTATTTCCTGATACAAAGAAGGCTTAGCTAGTTAATTATGGGAGTTTTAATCAACCACATCTGCATAATTTTCACGGGAGTGAAAACAATTGTTTTGGAGTAGCTCAACCTGCCGCATTGAATTGTTTTTGAGGATAAAATAGGAGGAGGGAACAATGTGTGTCACCCTGACACATCCTTGGAGAAACAGTGGTATAAAATGAAAGGAGAAGGTTAGACCCAGAGGCCTAGCTTGTCCAGCACCCTCTTTTCCACAATAGCCAGCCAGATGCCTATGGGAAGCTCACAAGCAGGACAAAAGAACAACAGCCCTCTCCCACTGGTGCTTCCCCAACAACTTGTATTCAGAGGCATGGTGGTTCTGATCCTAAAGGTATCATATAGCCATCATGACTACCAGCTGTTGATAGCCTTATCTTCTATTCCTTATTTAAATTGTCTAAGTTGGTGGCTATTGCTATATCTTTGGAGTGTGAATTCCACAGCTCAGTGTGCAGTTTGAAGATTGTCATTAATTGCTCTATGATGTCCTAGTTGGGCACCACGGACCCCTTTTTGTGGGATAGTCGAGAGGCTCCAGCCTCCTTGGTTCCTGTGTTCCGGAATATTAAATCCCATTTCTTGCAGTGCTTCCCAGTTCCCTGCTCCAGTTAGTGTTCCACATTCACCCTATCAGTGTGCTATCTGTTTTACACAGAGTTGGCAAAGGGCTACCAAGCAGGATGCCCCTTCGTTCAAAATCTGCTGGCTGCTTCATAATTATGCTTAGTAATGTATTTTGCTAGGGTGCAGCTAGCATGTGTGTGTGTGTGGGGGGGGGAAATCACTAGAATAAAAATTAAAAATGGACATTTTAAGAAAATCCCTGGATTTTAAAGAATATTTCCTTTTCAAGTAGCCTCCTGATGAAGGGCTACCCAGGCAGAAGGCTGTTCAACTTAAGGTCAGCCGCGCCAACTTGCACTTTGCTAGGGCCTCAGTTAAACTAGTTGGGCTGCCTTCCTAAGACTACAAAAACACAGAGTTTCAAAGACATCTGGAAGGACTCAGTCTATGGCTTTTGGGGCTGCATTTGACTTGATGAATCTCAAGTTGTGCAGGTCTGTTAGAGCTCAAAATGTATTGGGTTTCCTTTCAGTTCGTGAAATTCCATTTTATGCCTCTTGCCGGTTGACTTCTTTCTGATCTTCACGCTCATTTTTAGCATCTTCCTTGTGGTTCTGTAGATGACTGTTTACATGCTCCAGACCTTGACAAAAGGCTGGTTTTATGAATGAAAACGAAAGCCTCTTGTGCTGTCGTTCCATTACGCAGTGCTTGTCCAAGCGTAGTTCTGCCATGCCATTGGAGAGACGAATGCAAGGGTGACCTAGATAGGAGGCCACGCGTCTCATTAGCAGTCCCTTGAGCCAACCAGCCTACCACTGAACCACCCATTTTTCCATTCCGTCTCATACTGCTGTGGGTAATTTTTTGTTTTCAAGTCATTGGTTAAAGATTATAGGAAAACAAGCTCAAATTAATTTAAAGCAATGGGAGCTGGTATGTTTGTGTTGAATGCAGGACAAGGTAATTGGATGAAAGTATTAACGGGCACCATTGCAGATGAAAGAAGTCCCTGTATGAGTGAAAGGATGGTTGGGGGACTCTGAGTCCATGCCACATTTCTTAGGCTCATACAATTTCAAAACCTCAAAGGGGTCCTTTTCTGTGATCGATTTCAGAGTTGCTCTAAATTTGCATTCCAAATCCATCCCAGCTAGCTGTCATGTGCCACATTAGTTGGAATTGCTTTGCACATTTTGCAGGAGAAAATGTATTTTATCTCTTCCCCCACCCTGCCTTCTGCAGTTCTAGCAAAGTTGTGTGTTTTTTATTACCATATCCTAGAATGCAATGACCTGCTATTCTTTTTCTTTTGAAGTGACAGCTGCCTGGCTGAATATTAGTTTTAACCAGCACACTTTTTTGTTGTGGCCTTTTTGTGGGTTGTTGTTATTGCTCTGTGATAAGTCACAGCGAACCTGTTTTCCTCTATCGAGGCACCGAAGTAGCTGGATATTTCTCAGTTGATTCCCATCTGAGCTGACATTTATCCTCTATCATTTTTCATCCCCCGCGCCTCGGCCAAGGACAAACAGGACACATCATTAACTGGCCAAAAGTTATCTACAGGCATCTCTTTCTCGTTCTAGACTAGAGTGAGGATGCAAGTTGCTTCTCTGTTTCTTTGAATCTGATCATTAGCAGACCACAATCCTTTCCTCACTTCTCCTAAGAGCCTGTGCGTTTATAAAGCATATGTACCCATATAATTCAGAGAATGGAAGGTCATGCTGGATGCTGAACTTAGATGTTCTATGTTATATAATTCAGTAGCTTTTAACAAGAATCCTGTACTGTGTCTTTCTGTGCACATTCTATTGATGAATGTTGGCACTCCTCTGAACTTGGGACCCTCTCCCCTCCCCAGTTCTATTCATTTTTTTATTTGAAAAACCTCATTACATTTATATCCTACATTTGCTCCAAGGAGATCAAAATGGTGTGCATGGTTCTCCTCTTCTTCATTTCATCTTCACAACCACCCTGGGAGGGAGAGTGGACTGAGAGTGGCCAGCCCAAGAGCGTTTCATGGCTGAGTGGAGTTTTGAACCCCAACATATTTTTGCCAAGCATTTTAAGAGTGATTCAGGAGTGAAAGGCACTTGTTCACAGTAAACCACAACAAACCAGAAACTCTTGTTATGTGCCGGCAGTGGCTTGAGTTGGGGCCCGCAGCCTGCAGTACAGCAAGCACAATGGAATACTCTGGTCACAAGGAAGAAGATCAGACTTCTAGTATTTATCTTAGGAGATCCAAAACAAAGGCTTAATATTGCCTGCCAATTTTCGGGGTTGGTAATAAATGCCACTACATCAGCTGGTGCCTGAAAAGGTTGCTATGAGGCCTCAGTGCACAGTCCATGATTATTAGTTCTAGTATTTATTAATATCCTTTTATGTGCATCTCAGGGTGATTCACAAACATACCACAAAGCAATTAAAACTATTTTAAAAATGGTACCCATAACCCCACAACTAATGAAAGTATCATCCAGCTGGAAAAAGCTTGTTGAAGCAAAAAAATGTATTCTGCTGTTTCCAGAAAGTAGAGTTAGAGGGCACCTTCCATATCTCAACAGGAATGCTGTTCTACAAACCGAAGGTAGCCACTCTGGAAGCCCTGCTCCAAGTTATGAAGGGGACTTCTGGTACAGTGGTGCCTCGCAAGACGAAATTAATCCGTTCCGTATAGCGGTTTTTTCGTCTTGCGAAGCAAGCCCATTGACAGCTTAGCGGATTAGCGCTGTTAGCGGTTTAGCGGCTTTTAGCGGATCAGCTGATAAGCGGCTTATCAGCGGATCAGCTGATAAGTGGTTTAGCGGCTTAGGAAAAGGGGGGGAAAGGGAAAAAACCCCGGAGGAACTCGCAAGACATTTCGTCTTGCGAAGCAAGCCCATAGGGAAATTCGTTTTGCGAAGTGCCTCCAAAACGGAAAACCCTTTCGTCTAGCGGGTTTTCCGTCTTGCGAGGCGGTCGTCTTGCGGGGCACCACTGTATTTTACTGTTACAGCTCACTTATACTTGTTCCCAGCTTCTTGGTCCTGTGGTTCCAGCTTTTGAGCCCTAAAGTCCTTAGCCAGGAACATGATAGAACATGGCAAGCACAAAAGTGTGTTGATCGCAGAATAAATTTTGAGTAAGCCCTGTACCTTGATGTGAGGGAGGGGCTTGTTTTTCTCTGCTTGGAGATGATGCGAGCAAAAGCCATTCAGACTTATTTGTAGATATCAGTAGGATTCCGCAGTGTTTTGTTTTTATTATTTTTCTTACTATTCCCCAGAGCAGACTGCTTTAGCGTCTCATTTGTCCTTGCAACCCTGCAGGATAGCACACTATTGTTCCTGTGTTATGTTAGAATGGAGGCTGAAAGAAAGAGTGTTAGCAACTTTCCCTAGATTATATTATTATTCTGTCAAAACACCCTGTTTTGTTGAAGCTGTTTGAAAACGTTTCTCATTGTAGGAGGCTGCCTTACAAGAAGTCCGTATTCTTTTACGGGAGTATTCTTCCCTCGCCATCCATCTGGTAATGAATGTGGGCACCCGTGCAAGCACAGCAAAGCGTGCTGAGTCCTTGTTTCTGATTGTTAGAACTTCCTCAGTGCAAGACATCTCTCTGCCTGCAGCTCTGTTCCCTTTTTAATTTTAAATTCTGCATATAATGTTCCTTCCCTTGTCTGTTTAGGAAAGACAGTGAGTTTTAAATCATTTTAAGGGGCTATGTATAGCAGCAAAATTAAAGGTAAGCCTCAATGAGTTTCTTCTTGCGTAATTTATATCTACCTGCCAGAGTAGCCCATTTCCTTTGACTTTTAATTCTCTGCTATACAGCCCTGATTAGGAGGCATCAGACTTAATCATGTTATGTTAGCTTCCAATGTGAGGGTTTAGCTTTTCTTTTCCTTGTGGTTGGTGAGGCACCAAGCAACTAAATGTTTCCTTCAGCTTAATTCAACTCCCCACTCACAAAAAAAACAAAAACCCAACAGGATTTGTATTAATATGCCAGTTCTCTGCTAACCTCTCTGTGATCTCCGATTAACATCTCGTTTCTTACGCATCTTTCCTGTACTTTCCCCAGGTAATAGCTTTAGTTCCTGATCATTACCTTGAATACAGTTTCTTCCTCACCCCATCCCCCCATCCCACGGCACGTTAGCTTTCATATCTGGTTGGTTGCCAATTTCAAGGGTAGTTTCATGTATTGTAGAGTTATAGTAGGTGCATCGAAGAGCCTTGCAACTCTTTCAGAGTGCTGTCTTTTGAGTTAGGAAATCTTTTCTGTTCAACCTCAAAGCCGAAAAGGCTTGACAAAACCATTTTCAGCTGTGTCGTGAGTTGCTAGTAGAAAAAGAAAAGCAAAAAAGAAAGTGTATGTTTTAACTTTTTGCAGTAATTAATTAATAGGTTTAGTACATAGTATTATGTATTAATATACATAATATTAATATTATTAACTGCCAACCTAGCAGTTCGATAGCATGTCAAAGTGCAAGTAGATAAATGGGTACTGCTCCGGCAGGAAGGTAAACGGCGTTTCCGTGCGCTGCTCTGGTTCGCCAGGAGTGGCTTAGTCATGCTGGCCACATGACCCGGAAGCTGTACGCCGGCTCCCTTGGCCAATAAAGCGAGATGAGCGCCACAACCCCAGAGTAGGTCACGACTGGACCTAATGATCAGGGGTCCCTTTACCTTTACCTTACATAGTATGTGCTATATCTACTGGGAAGGGAGTTGAATTTAATTTGAGGTAGGACTAGATTAGCAAATGGAGAGGTTATAAGTTTAAATAGTGTTACTGTGGCATGTTTCTATCTCATTAGTGTATCTGAGCATAAGGAAGTAGCAAAATGAGTCCAACAAGTGTCATACTTGGATTTTTGGTGTTTGGTGTGGGGTTTTTTCGTTGCATTGGAGAGCACGCCCACTTGCATATTATCTCACTCTCCAAAAAAGTCAGAAAAGCTGAAAGAAATGACAGTGTTTAGCCTTAAAAAATAAAACTAAAGGACAATGTGTTATGTTTTTAACTGTGTGTCTGCTATCAGAAAGAAGATACGGCTGTCCACCTTGTTTTCCAGGATGGGAGCAGTCTGCTTGACTTTTGAGAAGGTAGAGCAAATGTAAATTCTAAAAGCAACTTGTTACTTCTGAAAGTGGTGGAACAAGATGCTCTCAAACATTTCAGTCTTCTTCCTGGGATATTTTTCAAGAAAATTGGGTTAAGGAATCTTGTGTTCAGTCAGAAAATTCAATCTGAGATCTACTGGGAGTCTTTCCTTCTCTAAGGTTGCAGTCCTCTGAAGACTTACCTAGAAGCAAGTACCAGTGTTGACTTAAGTGTGGGACGAATGTAAGAAAGTGAAAAGCTTCTGGGAGTTGATATATAATGAACTGGAAAAAAATGTTGAAATATACATTTGCTATGAAACTAGAGGCCTTTCTCTTAGGAATCGTTGGAAATGAAATAAATAGAAAGGATCATAAACTTTTCCAATATGCAGTAACAGCGGCAAGAATATTACTGGCCCAGAAATGGAAACAAGAACAAATACCAACACTGGAGGAGTGGAGAATGAAGCTGATGGACTATGCAGAACTTGATAAACTGACTGGGAAGATCAGATTTCTACGAGATCAAAAGTTCATCGAGGACTGGGGAAAGTTAGTTGAGTATTGGGAATGTATAAGTGATAGTGAAATAACGTTAGTGGCATTTAAAGAAGCTCTGTAATAACATAAGAAATATTACAAAAAAGGAAAATAGAAGCGGGGGGTAGGGATAAAGGTAATAGCAAAATCTGAATATAAATGTCTGACTTAGAAAAAGTGTGTTATCTTGCAAGGTATCAGCAGCAGCACCTGTTTTTACCCCAGTTCTCATTCACATACTAGGAACATTGGCAGCTTTCCAGTGCCCAGAAGATCCTGGGGCAAATGAGGCAACCATCCATGTAGCTTTTGTTTCAACACAATTAATCCTCACCTTTTTAATGTCAGTGTAAAGTGGTCCGCCAATCCTATATAGGACACGGCATCATTGATGGTGCCATATTTGAGTTTAACCTCTTACCAGCTCAGCTGGATTGCCTTCTGTTCTGTTCCCAGTCTTTGAAGCCTCATGGGGAAAGTTGCAGGTTGTGCCACCAAGCTATTGCTCTGGCCAAAACCTTCTGAATACTTTTCACTGCGGGGAAATATTGTTGGGAGCTACAGCTGTTTCATTTCCCTTATCACAATACATTTCTTGCTGCTCTTTTAAATGCATGCAGAGTTGAAGGATGCACCTTCCTTCCTTCCTTCCTTCCTTTCTTTCTTTCTTTCTTTCTTTCTTTCTTTCTTTCTTTCTTTCTTTCTTTCTTTTTGATGCAGATAGTACTCTCCTCTCTTCTTGGATCCAAGAGGAATTATCTGCTTCTGCTCATTAGCAACTAGCTAAGGCGCTTGAAGTCTGTGGATAATTGTTTTAGATGGGATGCGGGTGCTCATTTTGACAGGCCTCGTGTGGAATTATGCAGTTCCTTGGGGAGTCACATGACGAAGAAGGCAAATCGTGTTACCTTTAACCAGCTTGCAATTAATTTCAGGCGTTAAAATAAAGCAGCCTAGAGGGCCTCTGGCCAATAACATATTTGTGGTGTTCTCTTTCAATTGGCACATTTGGATCTGCACAAAATCTGCCTTGTCACAATTCCCCAGAGCTGTTTTTGCTGTGGTTCTTTCTTCAACACAATAGCACTCTCAGGGTTGTATTCAACTAAGTCTCCTCTGAGTAGGGCTAGCATTGGCTACAACCCACAAAGACACCCTTGACTGTCCCTGCTATTAGGTCCCATCCACACTATACATTTAATGCACTCCTGTGCCACTTTAACAGTCGTGACTTCCTGCAAAGAATTCTGGGAACTGTAGTTTGTCAGGAGAAGCTTAACAAACTACATTTCATAGAATTTGGGGCAGGGGGAGAGAGACCATGATGTGAATATGACCTTAAAATGAGTAGAAACCATTCACTTAAAAAAAACCAAAAAATGAAACAGCTTTGTAGGGGAAGGGGAAGGAGAAGGAGAAGGAGAAGGAGAAGAAAGGTGTACTTAGAGGCACTGGTCAGTGGGTGGGCTGCATCCTGACTTGAGGTGTCTCATGCCAGTGACGCCAGCTACTTTCTTCTTCTTTTCTTGGCTTAGGAGCATAGGAAGCTGTCTTTATTTTTATTTTTTTCTGTCCCACTCTTCTAGTGCTTAAAACGATACTCGGGGCAGCTTTCAGCGACTGAAAATCACAGTGTTAAAATACAATATATTAAAGATACAACAATAAAAACACAATTTGTAAAACTGAAACACAGGCATCATATTTTCAGCAGACCCTAAAGCCTGCCAGAATAAAGCCCACCTTATGCTAAGTGAGACAAATGCTCAGTACTGCCAACATACCCTGATCTCAGAGTTTCAGACGAGTCCTTCCTGGAGATGCTGCAGATCAAACTTCTGACCTTCTGAGTATGAAGTATACACAGTACCACTGAGATAGGAGCCTGGCTTGGTTTTCTTTGAACTGAATTCTTTCGCCTGCTGGCGAAAAGAAATAGTACAGTACACATAGTAAAGATGTGTCAGTCTCCAGGAGACGGCTTTGAGTAACATTGATGCCTGTGCAAATCCAAAAACCAGCATTGATCATGGCACTTGTCTACAATTTGTCGTAAATCTGACAGCAGTTGTGCAGTGTGTAGGCTGGGTCTCATTGTACAGTACAGGTGGAACAGTGATTAATTAGTTCTGCCTGTGAATTCAGAGGGATGAGCTGTTGTTGACAAGATGAAACAGATTGAGATGGCTTATAATCAGCTGTTGGACAGATCTTGTTAATGCTGTTCTTTAAGGATGTTTTTCTCCTGGCGAAATGAGAAATGGAGCATTTCTTTTCTTTTTTTAAAAAAAGCAAAGTCTCAGACCAGCTTCTTCAAAGTTCTGCTGACTCAGACACTTAACGTTGTCTGTTGGCAAGCATAAAAAGAAATAAATTTAAAAATGGAAAACTGAGATGGGGAAATGGAGTATCCTGTAAAAAGGCATGACCGGCTGTTTAGTACTTTAGTTCTCCAACTACTGAAGTTCATAGCTATCTCCAAATACCACATAAATATGTAAAACATTCTACCTGGAAAACAGACTTCATCCTGTTAAATCTTTATTAAATCACACGGATCTTAAATATATGTGCCAGCTCAAAAATAGCTTTCAGTTATCCATGCACAATACCTTCAATTGACAATAAGAAATGTATTTATCAAAGGTAGAAATTGAATTTCTCCCTATTTCAAAACACTTCATGCAAGAATATTATGTAAAAGAAAATGTGAGACACCCCGTGTTTCTTCCTTATATAAAATTTTCTCTTAACTAGCATATTTTCCTACAGTAGGGGAGTCAGTTGCCCTGTTTTCTTAAGCCCCCCAGCCACGACAGAACACGTTTTCAAAATATCAGGATTAAATTAAAAGGATATTGAGGTCAGATGCCAGTAGAATTGTAAAAAAATATATAAATGCACAACTGCATAGCCCAATATATCAGGCAGGAGGGTGATGCTGAGGCGTTTAAATATATTGAAATTTCTCACTTATCATACAATGGCTGCTTTGTATTGATGCAGCATTTAAGATCAGGAGGGTTTAACCCTCTCAGGACTGATGTTATTGTTCTCACCCATCAGTTTTTTTGGGTGGGGGGAGGGGAAATATGAATGACCGATAGAACAACCCAAACTATTGGAAGTCAGCGTAATTTGCACCAGGGTAAATTATGCTGTTGTAATTTACCCCTGTTCCAAACTCCATTCAAGAGCAGAGCTGTCCTGAGACTGGTGGAGGATAGAAAAGCCTTTAAATTAGACAAAATAAAAAAATTCCTTCCAGTAGCACCTTAAAGACCAACTAAGTTAGTTCTAGGTATGAGCTTTCGTGTGCATGCACACTTCTTCAGATACACTGAAACAGAAGTCACCAGACCCTTCTATATAGTGAGGTGCTACTGGAAGGAATTTTTTTATTTTGTCTTGACTATGGCAAGGTGCTACTGGAAGGAATTTTTTTATTTTGTCTTGACTATGGCAGACCAACACGGCTACCTATCTGTAACTTTAAATTAGAGTTTGACTTATACAACCCTTTTTGCTAGTGTAACTTCTGCTAGGTTGCTAGGCTGAACTAGTTTTGGAATCAAAGTATGTCTACCTCAGCACACCACTTTTCTGAGAGTTTCTTTGGCCTCAGCTCATCCAACTGGGCCTTGATGGAGGATCTACACTAGCATATCTCCAGCTGAGCTGGGATGAGGGACTTCAGTTGGCCCTAGCTGATCTGTAGATCTACCTATTCCAAACTCTGCTCATCCAAGTGGATATTGAGTTTGGATTGTTCCCTAAGACAGCAGAGGTTTCTGAGACCCCCCAGATTATTTATGGAGTCTATAATGACTACTTATGTATAGCTTTATCTTTAAAATCTTTGATAACTTTATTTTAAAAAGAAATTAAATTGGGGGATATATTTCTCTCTCTCTTCATCAGTTATTTAACTGTATTCCACAATATCCCATATATAAAGAGTTAATTAAAATGTGACTAAAATATGGAACATGTCCTACTAGTCCACATTTCTGCAGGGATGAGAATTCCATAGCTGTGTGCAACCACCAGGAATGCTTCTGCTGCCATAAGTATTAGTATTAGTATAGGGGTTTATCCAAGAGGACATTCTTCTCAGGTCTTCTTTTATCGTGATACGACTTGAAACGTCTTACCTGGATAATTTTCATGTGATGGTCTGGTTCTGTTGTTTGGCTGTTACTTGGAGTTTGAAGTACAGTGGTACCTTGGTTTAAGAACAGTTCTGTTTACAAACTCCGCAAAACTGGAAATAGTGTCTTGGTTTGAGAACTTTACCTTGGTCTAAGAACGGAATCCGAACAGTGGAAGGGCACCGGCAGCGGGAGGCCTCATTAGGGAAAGCGTGCCTCAGTTTAAGAACGGTTTTGGTTTAAGAACGGACTTCCAGAACGGATTAAGTTTGTAAACCGAGGTACCACTGTACAGGGATGCATGGGGGGAAGAATGGAATAAGGGGAAAGAGGAGCTTGAGACAAGCAGTTGGGGCTACTGGGAATGACAGAATTCTGTTATAATAAGTATTAGTTTTAAATATGCTGTAAGACTCCTTTTCTGCATCTGGAAGAAGGCATCTTGCATTTCAGGAACTAGGCCTGGGCGATGTATCTGTACATTGCCCAGGACCGGTTTGGGAACCAGAGCGCGGTGGCGCCTTCATCTGGCGATATATTGTGGTGGGGGGGGCGCTTGCCTGTGCGTGACTCTCTCTGCGTGGAGGGAGGAACAAGATTTGGGGCCAACGTGGCTTGTTCCTCCCTCCACTTTTCAACATTGCAATATATCACTATATTGCAATGTTGGGCTGGTGATTCATTGTGATGTTGAAAAACTGACATTGCCCAGCCCTATCAGGAAGTGGTTGCTGATCAGTGACAGAGCATCTGCTTTGCACATAGCACATCTGTTTTGTAGGTTCAGTCACCAGCATCTGCAGCTGGACTCGACACCTGAGATTTTCAAAATATTTAATTTTGCACCAGATTTCATGTGACCAGGTAGGATGACTCATCATCCTTTGGCCTTAGCTCTCTCTGAGTCCTGATACTGCTAGAGGGAAGTACAAGGTGTACATGCAAACACAGGTAACTGTATTCGTCAAAGGCACGCTTGTGTGTGCTTGACATCTGAAGCCTTTGTGAATCACAATTTTGTCTGCATTGCTCAGTGTGAGTCACTGCAGCATCTTAACAGCTATAGTAAATCTGGCAGTAAACTATCGAACCCTGTCGTGCAATGTTGGCTTTTTTCAATCCCAAATCCAATACGGTGACTTTATCCAAGAAGTAGGAGGAAAGTGACTCTATCATTATGATTCAGAATATATGTCCTAGAGCAGAAGAAAGGTTGAGGCAGCAGCAGGTGATCAAAATGAACATACACATATAGCTTGTTGTTTGCTTCTTCTCAAAACAAACCATGATGGTCAAGCCAAGCTTTGTTCTTGGCTTACTGATCTGGAAAGAACCAAACACCAAGGGCTGGTTCACATGTTAGGCTAAGCCAACGCTTGTGGTTCATTGCTTCCAACAATGAAGGAGGGAGGAAAATGAGAGCAAATCTTTTTCATGGTAAGGCATGGCTTATGGCTTGCTGTCACATGTGAATGTGCTGCTTGTGTAAAGTAGTATGTTTTGTCTATACTGACCATACTGCCGATCAGTTTTTTTGGACAGCCCTGAGTTCTAGAGTTATGACCTAGGGAAAAAATCTCTATCTGCACATCATTCATAATTTTATGAAGCTCTGTCATATATTTCTTCCCTTTCCAATGTCCTTTAGCATTTTTCTAGTAGCTGAATTATTTATAACATTGGTAGTCTAATTATACAGTTTTTCCTCAAATGCCCTCCCCCCCTGTCTCTCACCCTTGCTTTTGGCATGACTTCTGCAAATCAGATGGTTCTATGCACCCAATCAGGTGTCTGCCTTGTAGCAAATCAGGATTATATGCATAATAATCATATGTTACAAAACATCAGTCAACCAAATTGGATGGGTAAACACCACCAATCTGATACCCAGTTTTTATGTACTGAGGGTTGGTGTGAGTTCAGCGCTGTACAGTTGCAAACACTGTTGAGAAAGTTTAAGACATGAGATGAAAAGCAGTAGTATGTTTAATGGCTACTCCTTTCTGCGGATCCGATCAACTATAGACATAAGGGTTTTCTTTTTCTGAACATATATTCATTTGCAAAATTTCATATTCCTTGCAATTTCGTTTATAACCAGAGAGAGAGAACTGTTTGGGCGTGATATCTGTTTTTAATCTCATGGCTCATAAAGTATAAAAGCAAAGACTCTAATAATTTCAAAATTGCTATTACCTTCACTTTAAGAAACTTCCTTCCTTATGGCTGTGGCATATGGCTCCACATCTAGTGCAAGTAATGAAAGAGAGGGCTTTCCCAAGAGGTAATTTTCAAATGATATTTTTGAAAGTTGAAAGCTGACCTCACCCCCTTAAAGGCAGTTTTAAAATATGTTAAAGCTATTGTGAATGGCTTCAGTTTTTGCTGAGTGTGCAGCCAGAACTCATAAATTTAGCAACTCATATAAGTATGCTTCCATGATTTTAATAGGGCAATGCTTTGCATGGCAACTGCTAAAGCCAGAATTTAAGATTAGGACATTAAGCCTCCGGTTCTGGATCAGGCCAAAGGCCCAGCTAGTTCAGCATCCTGCTCCCACAGAGGCCTGTAGGAAGCCCACAAACAGCACATGAGTGCAGCAGCTCCCCCCCGCCCCCGATCTTTAGCGATTGTGACGTTAAGGGACATGTTGCTTGTAGTATACAGCCATTGGGGCTAGTTGCCATTGCCTTATTCTCCAGATTCCACAGTTGTGTGAAGAAGCTACTTCCTTTTGTCTGCCCTGAATTTATCGATATGGAGGTTCATTGGATGACCTCAGGTTCTTATATTATGTATTATTTGAGAGGAAGAAAAAATTATCACTAGCCATTTTCCCCACATTGCATACCTTTTCCCTGAACCGAAAAACCCCTTTTTCTGAGCACGTTCATTCACAAAATTTCAGATTCCTTGATTATTTTGGCCACTATTTTCTGCATCTTTTCCAGCTTCTCGATACTCTTTTTTGAGGTGCTGGGTCAACAGTTTTCCATGTCTGGTTGCGCCACTCATGTGTATAATTTTGGCAGTTTTGTTTTTGAAATCACTGTGCTAATGATCTCTAACGCAGAATTTGCCATTTTCATAGCTCCTGCACACTGAGTTGGCCTTTTCATTGTCCTTTCCACCATGATCCCAATATTTCTTTTCTGGTGAGTCAGTGTTTGCTCAGACTCATGTATATGTGAAGTTAGGAAATTTTTTTTGCCTCAGTGTGCAGGGGTGAAACTAGGCTTTATTTCACCCAGGTCAAAGCCCCTGTTTGGCACGCACACACACCACACACATTTGTGTACACACATACAGGTTGGCAGCCTCAATGGCGCCCCTCTGGAAGCTTTACCTGGGACAGAAAACCCGGCTAGCGCCCACGTAGCTATGGCATTGCAGTGTGCATTACTTTACAGTTGCTTACATTGAACTACACTTGCCTTTTAACTCACCCAGTTTGCAGAGGCTCCTTTTGAAACCCCTCACAGCCCCTTTTTGTTTTTGCCACCCTGAACAATTTGGTGTCATCAGCAAACTTGCCCACCTCACTTCTCACCCCTAACTCGAGATTATTTATGAACTAGTTAAAAACAAAAAACAGTCCCAACACAGATCCCTGGGGGACACCACTTGTTACATTCCTCCATTGGGAGAACTGTCTGTTTATTACTACTCACTGCTTTCTGTTCTTTAACAAATTAGTGATTTCTTTGCAGGTCAAATTTAGTTACTGTATTTATAGATGGGTGCACATATATCTGGAGTTGATTCCCCAAAGACCCACAGTGTATCCTGCAATAATAAAATAACATTCCTGAGAGTTAGCTCTGTTGAAATTAATGAGTCTTACTATTTGAATTTATATGCATAAGATTATCAGGCAATCATTTCATTCTCTGGTGCAGCATACCTCAATGTACTAATCATTTAAGACATTTAGTACAAAATGTACTATTTTATTATGCGCATTGATGATAGTTTCTGGAAGCAGCTCTGGAAATATTGCCTGACTAAAGCTGTGTACAAATAATGCACAGTTCTTAATTACTCTTAAGTACTCTAGTTGTCCTCTTAAAACTGGCTTCATGGTAGATTAAGTGCCCTGCCTTTCCCAGAAATGGGCATTTTATTGAAACTGTGAACTTTCTTTCTGACTGAGTCTACTAGCTCTTCTTCTTCTTCTTCTTCTTCTTCTTCTTCTTCTTCTTCTTCTTCTTCTTCCACACATGGTCCCTGCCAGTCCCAGAAATGAACAACCACCACTGACTAACTCCATAGGCTTTATCTGTGGAATATTTTATGTTGTGAGGACTGTGGAGGTTGCTGAATTCTGGAGTTGGTAGCACTATAATTGTGTCACTACAAAAAGGGGCCTGCTGCTTGCAAATGAGAACCTCTCTACAAATATGGACGGCACTCATCTCATGCAGCCCCATAGGGCTCTGATTTAGGAAACTCATATGGGAGAAATCACCCCCTAAATGTCTTTTACCAGTCCTCAGCATATGGGAACTGTCAGCCAGTTCACATTTAATGCCAAACTATGATTCAGTGTTATGTGAATCTATTTTTTGCTTGTATGTCAGTGTAGTTTGTGTGTACACAATGTAGTTGTGTGTCAATGTCTGGTTTGGAGGACAAGTGCAAACCATACTTTATTGAGCTTGTGGTGGACTTCAGGAGACAGAAGAGCAATGTCCAGCCACTTTTGATTGATGGGGTCTGTGTGGAGAGGGTAACAACGTTCAGATTTTTGGGTATTGAATTACAAGAGGATCTGTCCTGGGGTGTCAACACAAGGGGGCTTGTGAAGAAGGCGCAGCAGAGACTGTACTTTTTGAGAATCCTAAGGAAAAACCATCTTCCGCAGAAACTGCTGCTTGCCTTCTATCACTGTGCCATTGAGAGCGTGCTCACTTATGGCTTATGTGTGTGGTACGGAAGCTGTACTACCCAGGACAGGATGGGGTTGTGCAGAGTTGTTAAGGCAGCAGAGAGCATTGTTGGCTGCCCACTTTCCACCTTAGAGCAGATTTATGCCACAAGGTGCCATAGGAAGGCACTGGACATAGTAAAAGATCCATCGCATCCTGGTCACTGTCTCTTCGAGCTCCTGCCGTCGGGACGGAGATACAGGACGATGAAGACAAGAACGAGCCGTCTCAAGAACAGCTTCTTCTCCAGAGCGATCTCGGCCCTGAATGGGAAACCTGGACTTTGAAAGTCATCTAATCTTCTTTGCTGTATTATATTGTATTGTTTTAATTAGTGTTTTTATAGTTGTTCTGATTTTTTTGTGGAGTGCCCTACCTGGGTGGATGGAGCAGCCAAGTAATTTTCGTTGTCCCTGAGAGGGGGCAATGACAATAAAAATATTATTATTATTATTATTATTATTATTATTATTATTATTATTGGTTTGGCTATAACAACAGACTATAGTCTGCATTAAAGAGGAAATGTGTAATGAATTGCAGGGCATCAAAGGAAGGAGAGTACAAGCACAGGATTTCTTAATTTAGAACCCAACAATGGTTTGGTGTTGTATCAGAACTGTGTGTGTGTGTGTGTGTGTGTGTGTGTGTATGAGAAGATCATAAATGAAATCATTATACCTAGAAATTGTTTTTTCTTTTCTCTTTCCCTTTATGATGCTACTGCATTGGCCATTTGGTTCACTTTGCATTCTTGCTAGCTAACAAAAGCTACATTCTTGTTCTATTTTCTCTTTCTTTTTTTTATTTCACACACAATACCGCCATAGAAAAGAAACAGAGCTAAAATGAAATATCTCCTACTGTGGCGGGAATTGCAAATTCCTTTTGGTATCCAGAACATTTGTCATTTACCACTAACATTTGGTAGAAGTCGGTTCATGTAATGCTGCAAATGTAAGATGCAAGGGGACAATTATGGAGTTTCTGTCCTAAACAATTTCTTTTTTTCTTTTTCTTTTTTTGTACATGTGTTTGGGAATGGGGAGAGAACCTGCATTTACATCAGAATTGCTTAGCTTTTGGGAGATGGGGATTCAAACTCATTGAATAGCTCTGGTGAGAGGAAAATCACTGCCCATTTCCAGGGTGTTTTTCTTTTCAACAATTCTGCATTTCCTCCCCTTGCCTTTCCCCCCACCCTTTGGTGCTAAAACCAGCAGAACCTCAGCTTTCAAGAAAAGCAAATATCTGGCTTTCTTTATAAAAGAAAAAGGGTTGAAAAAGGATAAGCCATGACTTTGAAAGTTTGCAGTGTGGCAGGGGCTAAGTACTCCAGGCATGCCTTCGCTGCTTCTCCACCAGGTCACTGAATTTAATTGGCAATATTGCAACTTTGTAAAAAAGTCGGTATAAGCTACTTCACCATATGTCCAGACATACTTTTCTTGGAACTTTGAAGTGTCAGGCATAGCTCTAACGGCTTTAGCCCAAACGTAGCAGAGTTTTCCTGCACAGCGAAGAAGCTAGTTGAGGTGGAAATGACTAGTCAGCTAGACTCAGAATAACTATTTACAGGATTTATTAAAAGGAAAAGAAACCAGCAGAGTTTCTGCATACAAAACAAAGTAAAATAAATCCTCTCTCTCTCTCTCTCTCTCTCTCTCTCTCTCTTAACCTTACACAGCACTCCTACTCCTAACACGCCACACCCCAAACATACTAGCATTCCTAGATAACAGAGTTGAGTGCTGGTCGTTAACCAATCGGAGTGAGTAGTTTCTAGGGCAAGCAGACCTTGGCTTTCTGCCAAGAGTAAATTGACACTGCCTTGAGTTAATTGTGTGAAGCCAGAATCTGTAAGTTTTCATGAGAATCAATTAACAGAAACTGAACAACTTTGACTAGTAACTTCTGGTCTGTGGTCTAAAAGAGATGAAAAGCAAGCTTGGCCCTGTCGAGAAGAGAAGAGAAGAGAAGAGAAGAGAAGAGAAGAGAAGAGAAGAGAAGAGAAGAGAGAAAAGATCCTGTAGAATTGTTCACTATTTCTGGATGTTTTCTGGATAGAGGATCAGAGAACAAGCCAGCCAGAACCCTTTTCATAAGAAACAAATTCTTTGGATTCCCCTGGCATTCTCACAAAGAAGTTTCTTCCATCCCAAACTGGCCAAAACCAGAAAAAGCAGATTAAACATTGTTCTTCCTCATTTTTTGGCACTGTTCTTTCCTTATTTGCTGCATTTTTATCCACCCGCTCCTACAGGAGCCCAGGGTGGCATATATGGTTCCCCTGCTTTATCCTCACAACATCCTTTCTACATTACCTAGCTACTTTAAATGAATTCAGTTCTCCAGGGTCTGATGAACTGCATCCAACAGTACTATAGGGTCTTTCAGGCCTAGTTTCAAAGTCTCTGTCTCATTGAGAAATCTTGGTGATGGACCTGTGGACTGGAGGCAAGCAAATGTCCCAATCTTCAAAGGGGGGTGGGAGGACCCAGACAACTGCCAACCAGCCAGCTTAATGCCAATTCCAGGAAAGGTCCTAGAACAGATATTGGAAAGTTGGTCTGTGAGCACTTAGAAAAGGGTGATGTGATTACTAAGAACCTTCATGGATTCCTCAAAAGCAAGTTCATGCCAGACTAATCTTCCTTCTTTTTTTCTTTTCTTTTTTCTTTTCTCTTCTTCTTCTTCTTCTTCTTCTTCTTCTTCTTCTTCTTCTTCTTCTTCTTCTTCCTCCTCCTCCTCCTCCTCCTCCTCCTCCTCCTCCTCTTTTTTTTTTTTTTGATAGAGTTATAAGCTTGGTGGATCAGGGGAATGCTGTGGATATATCTTGATTTCAGTAAGGCTTTTGACCAAATCCCTCAGGATAGTCTTGCATAGAAGCTATATGATGTTATTGTTACATGGATTTGTAGCTGGTTGACTGACCAAACCCAAAGAGTGCTCATCAGTGGTTCCTCTCCATCCTGGGAAAAAGTGACAAGTGAGGTTCTACAGGGTTCTGTTTTGGGCCTGGTGTTGTTCAGCATCTTTATACATGCCTTGGGTGAAGGAATAGAGGGGATGCTCACCCAAATTGCGGATGACACCATACTTGGAGGGGGAGTTTAATACTTCAGAAGATAGAATAAAGTTTCAAGATGACCTTAACAGATTGGAGAACTAGGCCAAAACTTACACAATGAATTTCAGTAGAGACAAAGTGTAAGGTTCTACACTTGAGCCAGGAATAATCAGATACAGAAATATAAGATGGGGAACACCTGGCTTGACAGTAGCACCTGTGAAAATGATCTATGGGTCTTGACAGACAAGCTTATCATGCTGCTTTTGAGTCAAAAGTGTGATGCAGCAGCAAAGAAAGCTAATACAATTCTAGGCTCCATCGGTGGAACATTAGTGTCCAGATCAAGGGAAGTAATGATATCACTCTATTCTGCCTTGATCAGACCACACTTGGAGGACGATGTCCAGTTCTGGACACCACAATTTAAGAAAGATATTGACAAGCTGGAACATGTGCAGAGAAGGGTGACCAATGTGATAAAGGGTCTGGAAACTAAGCCTTATGAGGAAAAGTTGAGGGACTTGGGTATATTTAGCCTGAAGAAGCAAAAACTGAGAAGAGATACAATAGCCACCTGCTATTTAAAGTTATCTGAAGGGCTGAGCAATGGATGATGGAGCAAGTTTGTTCTCTGCTACTCCACAGGGTGGGACCCAAACCAATGGATTCAAATAGCAAGAAATGAGATTCTGACTAAATATTAGGAAGAACTTTCAGGTGGTAAGAGCTGTCCAACAGTGGAATGGTGGTGGGCTTTCCTTCATTTGAGGTTCTTGATTAGAGGTTGAATGGTCATTTGTCAGGGATTATTTAGCTGTGATTCCTGCATTGTAGGGGGCTGGACCAGGTGACTCTTGGGGGGGTCTCTTCCAACTTTGCAATTCTGTAGGTAGGCTAGGCTGAGAGAGGGTGACTGGCCCATAGTCACCCAGTGAGTTTCATGCTTGGGTAGAGAGTTTGCCATCGAAACACTCTAATCACACAACACTGGAACTCTAGAAGCCGTGTTGCAGAATGGAAAGGTGATGATGTATAAATATCCCAGTATGACATAAATAAATGAGGAGGTAAAGGACTGGAGCTGTGGTTTTCTGCATGCAAAGCACATGTGCTGTAGCCCTTCCCCTAAATACTGAACAACTGACCTAGAGTCTGTAAGTAAATCAATGCAGCCGTTGAAGTAAATCTAAAATTAAAGTGAAGCATATGTCAATATTAGAATTCAGCATTTCCTGGCTCCTGGCCCTGCACCTGAGCATTTGTAAACAACTCTGCTGAAACAGTTGCCTTTTCCCTGCATTCTAAAAGCATTTCCCAAGATGCTGCCCTATAAATATTTGTTGGACCTTGAGGAGTTACAGAATTTGGACACTGGCTCTTGCTAACTAAATAGTCTGAACCAGGAGTAACCAGCATGGTACCTCCAGATGTTGCTGAATTACAATTCCCATCATCCCCAACCATTGGCCATGCTGGCTGAGGCCCAAGCACACAACCCTAGCACCAAAAGTTGACATCTGAGCTTCATAGCTGTTGTTAAACTCATAACAGCGAGGTCCTGCCTTTCTGGACTTCTAGTTTAATGAGGCAGCAGTGTAAATCAAAGCTGCTGAGCACATTTGAATCCCTATCCAGGCAACAACAACAGCAGAAGCAACTGCTTTTGCCTAATGTCCTGTGACCTGTCTTTTGGCAGCTCCTTAGGACCTGCAAGAGGTATGACTGAATTGAATGAATGACTGAACTCTTCTGTGACTAAGCACAAAGTATTAAGTAAACCAGGTCTCATAGAAACAGCATCCTAATTTCTATTCCAAACAAGATCTTGGCACTAATTTTGTTTTGACAAATATGATTTGACATAAGAGTAGTGGGAGTCGAGGCCTTTCATTTTTGATCTGGATTTATATTGTTCTCATCTAAATTCTTGTCTTCTCTCTCTCTCTCTCTCTCTCTCTCTCGCCCCCTCCTCCTTTCTTTTCAGTTGTAAACTCCATTATTAAAGTTAGCAAGAAAAGCTATTTGCAAATTCAACTCTGTAGCATTTAAGCGCCCTGTTATATGCAAGATTAAGTATGATAGCTTTTTAATGACTTGTGCTGTTCACTTTTGAACGTAGACAGAATGGATTAGTGTATACTTTGCTCGAAAGCTGCCCCCTCCTTCTCTCTTCTTGGTTGTGATTTTGTTTAGCAAGGAGCCACTGAAGGGAGCGTTGTTAGGCACCCATACAGATCACCTGCAAAGAGGGTGGGAAGAGAAAAGCTTGTAGGTGAGGGACTGTAGCTTAGTGGCAGAGGCTTGCTTTGTGTGCATAAGGTCCCAGGTTCATTCCCCAGTATCCCCAGTTAAAAGGGCAGGTAGCAGGTGACAGGAAAGTCTCACTTCCTTTGACCCTTGGAACCTGCTGCCAATCAGGGTAGAAAACACCTCCACTAGATGGGTAAACAGTCTGACCTGGAATAAGGCTGCCTACAATGTTCCCAAGTCTTCATTTGACACCTACTGCCTTTTTGATTGTCATTCCTGAGCACCAGGAGCAAAGGGATGGCATGCCGGGAGGGAGGTATCTGAAAATTGTTGAGTAAGGGTGGAACAATCCTGAACTTATTTCCGAAGGACAGGTGACTCACAGGTAGTTACAGCTGTTCACCTGATGTGCAGGATGCGTGTCTGGGCTTGGTTAGCACTTGCCCTTGCTGGCATGCCAGCCTTTGCACCCAGAACGCAGGCAGATCTTCAACTCTGTTGTGAGCTTTCCTCTTCGTCCTGTGCTTTCTTTGTCATGTTCAAATTATATTGTCTGTACCAATCAGTGCAAACGTGAATTGAAGGGTGGGATCTTGGAGCACCTCCCCTCCCCGCGTTTGTGATTACTTAGTGCTTTTGTGGCTTGATTACATGACAGCCTTACTTAAACTTGTTAGTGTCCATGCCTGTGTGGGTTGACGTGTGCCTTCCAAAGTATTCCCCAAACAGGCAACTGAACACACATTGTACTTCCTAATGAGCCTTGGGTGATGTGTTCCTTGTCGCTGAACCATCACCACAATTGGCCCTAACGGATACCTTTCTAGGTCAATCTCAGGAGAGAGGCCCAGGCTCACAGGAAAGAAATGAGAAGTGAAAGCGGCTTATTAGCTGCTCCAGTCCAGGATTTGTTTCCTGCAGGGCAGTCAAGACAGGTATTTGAATGCAATCCAAGGCTTGTGAATCGCATGCCTAAAAATTCTATGTGTGGTTAAAACTCAGTGCAGGATTTCCAGTTCATAATAAACTTGCTCAATTTTAATGCATTCATGCGGCTAGCCTATGTGAGGTGTAGCAGAATTTAGAATATTTTTGCAAGAGCCAGTGTTATGGCAGGAAGAATTTCATTGGGGAAAGAGAAGCAGGATGTGTTAATGGTTAGGGAGTGTGATTAGACACTAAGGAAGGAGACATTTGGACATTTAACTTGGGACCCTTTTATTTTTAGGAAACTGTTCAGGGTTATACTCTCTACCTGGTTGTTAAGAATCAGTATCCAACGTTCTCTCTCTGCTAGTGCAATGATTTTTGAGCTAGTGGGTAGGAGAGATTTAATGTTGCATAACAGAGGAATCCAACACAACAGTTGCACTAACAGAAAGTCATTGCACAACATATTTTGCAATCTGTTGTGTAACAAAGTACCAGCAACCTCCTTATGCATTTGCTTATCCAACAATTTTCCACTGACACAGAACATTTTGCCAGTCACAAAGTGACTTTAATTTAGCACTACATTGGGCACAACCCCAAAAGCCCTTGGATCAGACCAAGCTGCGTCCAACTAGTGCAGCATCTTGTTTCCCATAGTGGCCATCAGATGTCTCCCAAAAACCCAACCAAAGGGCTGTAGGCAATAGACTTCTCCCATTCTTGTTACTCAGCAGCTGGTACTCTGTGGCATGGATATTCCATTTCATCTCATGCCTCCAAACCGTTGATAGAGCCAACCACCTCCATGGTGTCTCAGCTAGTGGCCACAACTGTATCTCTGCATCTCTCTTAACAGAGAAAAGACACCTCCTTCAAGAGAACCAGCATCTCTGCTTCCTTCACACAAAAGCATAATCAACTGAATTCCATAATTTGATTATGCTTGTTTGTGAAGGAAGTGCCTCCATTTTGTTTGACCTGGATTACTTGCCCATCAGTTTCCTTGGGTGACATTTCTCCAGTGGTCACATAATCCATTGTTAAAGTACCTGTACTGGTTCTCTTGAAGGTCTGCCTGCGGTTGAATTGCCTTCCAGGCTCCATGTCGTTTTCAACCCATGGACTTGGTTTTCTTCAAGCTAGCTCAGTCGGTAGAGCATGAGAATCTCAATCTCAAGATCCTGGATTCGATACCCATGTTGGAGAGAATATTTCTGTGTTGCAGGGGGTTGGACTAGATGACCCTTGTGGTCCCTTCCAGCTATCCAAATTCTGTGATTCTAAGTCTTCCTGTGCCTTTTGCTTTTGCTTTTTTTGCCATTGTTCTGCCTCAAGAGCTGTCCATTCAGCACCCCTCACAGGCAACACGCTGAAGAGATGGAGCAGAGAGGAGTGATAAGGTTTATGGGTGGGTTGAAAACTGAACAAAGCTGCCTTGTTGCACTCATTCCATGTGCCTATTCTTCTCTGTGAACGAATGGAATAAATCAACACTGGCCTTAGAACTGCGTGGTACCAGTTCTCGGACATGAGGAGTGGGCAAAGATTGCTTCTGCTGTTATCTGAAATTGCTTCTATGGTGGGCAGTTCCTCTTGCGGCTGAAGAGAACAAATGGAAGCCTTGTGTCATCCTCAAGGCTTCCACAGTTTTGTGACCGTTTCTGCAGGCAGAGTATTTTAACTTTTTCTCTCTCTCTTTCTGACGTTGCTGTATAAAGTTAGCTTGTCTTGCATGCCTTTTGCAAAGGCTTCCCTTGGATTTAGCTTCTTCTATAGGTGACAGTCTTTCACTTCCAAGATAACACCTTCTCCCAGGGTAAGGCAGGGTCATTCTCTGACGGATTCTCTAACGGATCGACGGAAAGTCCCCTCTGCTCTCAAACCAGCCCTTTCTTCTAGGTAGGCAGCAGGATTGTTCTAAAGTTTCAGTCAAACTTCTGTATTTTAATAGTTTTCTGCTTTTCCCATTTCTCTTTATGCCCTGTCCAGTTTCTCTGAAAAGGCAACAAGGATGGCATGGGTATTAGCCTGGTTTTGCGGGGGGGGGGAGGAGAGAGAACAGGTATGATGTTGCTATAGTGCTGTTGGGGTGCATGATGTGTTGTAGTGCCGTCAGGGTGCGTAATGTAATGCAGAGTAGAAGAGGACAGGCCCCTGCTACAATGAATTTACAGTCTAAAATCTGATGCAGAGAAAACAGGGTGGTAAAACAGGGATGCAGTTTGCAACTGGTTGGGTTGCACGTGTTTCGGCTCAGTTACAGTGGGGCATGGGAATTAGGGGTTGTGCCAGCAGCTTCATAGAAAAGGTGGATTTTGAGGAGGGATTTTAAAGTAAGTAAAGAGGAGGCATTACACAAGTGCTTGGGGAGGCAGTTTCAAGCATACAGGGCAGTCAGGAGAAAGGGCAGTGTCCTCCGAGGCTGCAGCTTCCTCTCTCATCTGTTCTTATGGCAGATTAGGTAACTGGTGCTTAAGGAACTCAACATTTTCTTCTTTGTTGCCATCATTCTGACACACAGCATTTTGGAACAGGTGGCCATATCGGTCCATAATGAACGATGCATTTTCCATCAGGATAAATTCTGCAATAGCTCAACATTAATACCTCAAATTAATTTCTTGCTTTATAGGCCATAGGCAGTGATTCTGCCAGTCTCCTGGCTCAAGATTACCAACTCATGGGAAGGGAAAGCAGCAAACTCCCAGTGATAATTTTCACACTTTAATCCCAAAAATGGGATTCCTGATGTTGCTTAAGGGGTGTGTGTGGTCAACCCCCCCTTCAAAGCCTTTAAAATCTGGGCTGGTGATCATAATCCTTACAAGTGATTCTGAGAAACTGGAATAAACTAGTTCTAGGATGCCATTCTGGGCTGGCCTTAGACAGCATTCCTGCCATCTCAAAATTGCCTTCCTCCTTTACACCTCCCTGGTGTCTTCTCTGGTGTGCATCTGACCAAAGCTTTTAAAGGTTCTTTTCCTAGTTGCTTCACTGCTTCCACCTGACTGAATTTTACGCGTTTGATCTTTTTCCGGGGCAGCCCTGTTCCACTAGGGATCTCACCCTGCCAGCATGCTGAACAAAGTGAAGCATTGTTCCAGCTCTCTGCTTGCCTTTGTATGAAATTGCCACGATATCTTTGGTAATTCAACATCCTCCAGCATCATCCAAGTTGAGGAATAGTTCAAAGTCTTTTTTTCCAAGGCAATATAGCTTGTTGCAGCCTCTAGCCTTCTGCTTGCAACTAAATGCATCTCTTTCCAATGTTGAGGTACACACAGAATTGCTGGTCTTTTAATGGACTGTCTCTAGTTTGAATTATAAATAATGTTGTACAAGCTTTTCAACTGATGTACAAAAATATTCTAGCTTCATAAAGTCATTGGGGTTGAAACTGCTGGTTGTGACTACCCAGGAGGGAGTTCTTGGCAGTAGTGTGTCCCCTCCTTAAGGCAACCTCTCTGCCCCCTGAGATGTTTAAAAAATGCTATCATTCATTTGGGGCAAGGGGCTTGAGAAGGTGGCAGCAGTCCAGTTTCAGACATGCTCGGAGGAAACTGATTACTTGGATTCATTCTAGTCTGGTGTCAGTCCTGGCCATGGCACTAAAACTTCCTTGGTTGCCCACGTGGATGACATTTTATGGGAGAAAGATAGGGGAAGGTAGATCATCTGCCTTGCATGCAGAAGGTCCCAGGTTCAATCCCCAGCACCTCCAGGTAGGACTGGGAAAGATGCCTTGCCCCAAGCCCTCGAGTGCCACTGCTAGTCATTGTTGACAGTACTGAGCTAGATGAACCTGTGGGCTGACTGTATTATGGCAGCTTCCCACGTCGTGTATAGCCATCTTCTGAGAGGCTAAGGATGGAGTTTCGTATTGCACAGGGACCCTGAGGATCATCTAGCCCAACCCCCTGCAATGCAGGAGTAGGCAGCTGGCTCATACGGGGATCGAACCTACAACCTTGGTGTTATCAGCACCACACTCTAACCAGGCTCATCTTCTAGTGAGTCAATCATTGCTCCATGTAGCTTAATATAGTCTACACTGACCGGCAGCAGCCTTTCAGAGTTTCAGACAGGGGTACTCCCAGCCCCACCTGGAGATGCTGGGGATTGAACTTGGGATCTTTTGCATGCAAGGCAGATGATGCTGTACTACTGAGCCACAACCATTCCCCGAAACTCCTGTCAATCTCTTACAGCCCTCCCCTGAACTAAAATTTATGGAAACATAGGAAAGCTCAGGCTATTTGTCCATATAGCCCAAAATTGTCTGCTCTTTCTAGCAGCAGCTCTCAGTTATCTGGGGGAAAATGTCTTTCCATCACCTGCTGCTACATTGTCCTTGCAGCTGGAGCCTTCAGGGACTGAGCCTGTGTTCAACACATGTGCTGTACCACTGAGCTGTGGTCCTTCGCTGGGGTCACTTGAGGGGAAAGAATGCCTGCTGATCCAGTGTGCCTGCAGTATAGATCAGCCTGTGAAAAACAGATAGAGTAAGAGAAGGAGAAAAAGGGACATCTCCATTATTTAAAACAGAGTTCCAAATTGCAGGCAAGAATTAAGAAGTGAATTCCCTAGACTAAAGCAACTGGAAACTACTGGTTTAAGTGAAAGTAATGTGGATTGTTGGTTTTGAAACTTAGGCTGTAGATGAGGTTGAACTTTTGGATGGTTTGGGGTTTAGCCCCTTTCAGATGTGAAAACAGGTAGTTTTCTTCTTTACCTAAACAGTTCCTTGTGGAAGAGAGGGGTTTTCTGGTTTCCAGTCCTAACTGTAGAAAGCAGTGGAAACAGTGATTTTTCAGGAGAAGACATGGATATAGTAAAATACTGATAGGCTTGGGTTTGAATTTGTTGTGTCTTTCCTGAATTATAGAGGCTTTATTCTGAATGCAGGCATATTTCTGGGAAGGTCTGTTTTCAGAACCACTGCTCTTCCTGCTCTTCAAATAGGCAGTCATAATACAAGGCTTGCAAGAGTTCATTCAGAGACGTCTGTCTGCTCTGGTCTAGTGACAGCGTAAAACAGCGAACCTTTGACTTCCATTCTCATTGTCTCTACACGCTCTCTCCTCAGTGCTGCTCAGATGAAAATAGATACTCCTGTTCTAAGTGAGAGAGCAGCTCATCATAGATAGATAAAAAAATAAAAATGCCATGGGGAAGCCACTTCAGAGCGTGTCTGGTAGCCTCTGCATCAGGCTGAAAAGATATGGGATTTTTTTAACATTAAAGGGCACAGTCCAAAGGGGGATGTCCCCTCTGAAACTAAGGGGAAGAGCTGATCCCGTTCACTGCAATGGAGCTTCACACAAAAACACCCTGTTGGGTGGTGCCTGACATCATTTCATCTTTTTGACAAACAATAGGCTGGTATGTTAGACTGGAAGGCTCAAATGATGGCATGCTCTCCTACTAAATAGCCAGTGCAGTTCAGCACACAGGAAACTTACATGCAGGTGGGGCTAGGACTCTTCTCCCTGAGATACCTTTTTTGTTTAGTTAATGCATAGATCCCCTCTCCTCTGCAACCCCCCTTTTTTTGCTTAGAGTTCAGTTGCAGGAACCAACCACCTGAAGTGTACAGCCCAGACATGGGCTAACCATCTCCATGTGAAGTACATCCCTGAGAAAGAGAGAGACATTACACTGATCTGAACTTTCAGAAAGCTATCTGTCCTTTGTTTTAGCTCTGTGCTAAAAGAAATGCTTCCTTTCGTCTGTCCTGAATCTTCCCAACATTCGGCTTCCACAAGAGGTTAGTGATGGCAGCCAATTTGAATGGCTTTAGAAGAGACACGGACAAATTCATGGGCAGCAAGACTATCAGTGACTGCTAGGAATGATGGCTGTGTTCTGCCACCACTGTCGGAGGCAGTATGCCCACGAAGACCAGTTCTAGTTGCGAGTGGGGAGAGTTCTGTTGCACTTAAGCTCCTGCTTGTGAGCTTCATTTTGGGGCATCTGGTTGGCTGTGGTGAGAACAGAGTGTCACTAAATGGGCCTTCGGCGTGATCCAGCAGGACATATTGTGGGGCCATTGGCAAAAACCTGGATAGATGTTTATTTCCTATAAGAGAAATAGGGAACTTGAGACCAGATGTTCTTGCACTCCGGTTTGCCCCCCCCCCAGCAGAGTCAATCAGTGGTTGGAGATGGTGAGCAACATCTGGAGGACCACGGGTTCCACACCCCTGTCTTACAGCAAAGCTTCATTGGTTTGAACACTATTTTGCTCTGCTCACCCTGTGAAGTTTAGTATGTACACACACACACACAGATCTAATCAAAGGTGCTGCAGAAGAAAGGAGCCGATTCTTAAGTCCCTTTGTAAGACAAATGCAAGCCTTCCACCTCTTGCTTCCTTGGACATCAAGCATTCTAGGAACAGGATGAAATAATAGCTTTGTGTCTTGTTACAAAAGGCCAATGCATCACTGAAGCCCGTCCTCTGTTGTGTACACGCTGCAACAGAGAAAGCGAAACCATTCATGGTGCTGGATAAAAGAGCAGCACTTGTTATTAATCCCTCAGTGCATTTCATGTATTTAAAGACATTTATTTTACACAGCAGCCCCTTTGCCAATCCAAACTTCTTTTTTCTTCATTTCAATTAAGCATGGCTTTTATTATTCGTCTCGCAGTTCCTGTTTAGTTGGGGGGGGGGAGGAATCTAGTTCTCTCTTCTCTCTCTCTCTTTTATGAAAGGCTTTTGTGGATTATATCGTCAAATTAAATCAAGCCCATTAATGTGCTACTTTTGCAATATCACAGTAATAGTCTGTGCCTCGGGCACTCTTTGGGGGTGTTTGTTTCTCTCCCCCTCCCCATATTTGCCTGTCTTCTCGCCAGTGTCCCATGTTGCTCAGAGCTGGTACATTTCTTCCATTAATAGAAAACAGCATAAAAAGCACATAATCATTAATATTGCAAAATCATTAGAGCTGATAAAAAGAAAGGAAAGCACTGGCTTGGGCAATGTTATTTTTCATGGTCACTGCATTTTGTAAACATGTTACAGAATCAGCTTTTTTTGAAACAGCCTTGGAGCTTGGGACAGGGTTGTTTTTGTAGGGAGGGTGACTTCTCTTCCCTTGTGCTCTTTTCAGATTTCGCTAGTTAGGTCATCGTCCTTCGGTACTATTTTGCCACTAGCTGGCAGAAGCCCAGGCTTATCTTGCCAAGTTCTTTCTGCCCATGAGCGGACCTGAGGTTGACAAATTGATGGTTCACACAGACCAAGGATGAGGGGAACAGAGACTGAATCAGTCCCTCAGCCTGGGTTTCAGCTGCCTTCCCTGATACCTCCATTATTACTCAGGTGGATGTGAAACCTAAGCTACAAATGAGGTGCTAATGCTTGTTCTCCCAGATAACCTGGCTAGATTGTATAATAATGGCAGTAGTACAAGATGAGAGGAAGTTAAGGACTGCACCTTTTTAAAAACAATTCCATTGTCTGCCTTGTGGTGCACAGGCTCTGCATGCTTGAGGACCAAACTAGGTGAAAAGTTTATGAAGTGAAGCCTTGCTCATAACCGTGTGCCTAGTGGGCACATGCATGCGGCTGCACAATTTGTCATCTTCTGTGTTTTTCTTTCAGTTTGACTGCAGAGCTGTGTGTGTGGTAAAGTGCCACTGTTTCGTTTTCCCCCAACTGCTGGGTGGCCCACTGGATCCTTCAGGAGCAGGGCTTGTATTTAACCAGCAAACATTTGGAGTTAAATTGAAGAGCGAAGATCCAGTATTAATCTTCAGTATTGTGAGGTGGAGGGTGAGCGCTGGGTCCTGTGCAACTACTTACACAGCAACCAGTGCAGGATTGGGACCAGGACTGGAGGGTTCCCATGGAAGCATTTGCTTACAGGCAGCTTTCATAGACTTTTAGAGTTGGAAGAAACCCCAAGGTCATCCAGTCCAACCCCCACAATGCAAGAATCACAGGTAAAGAATCTGTGATAGAGAGCCATCCAAACACTGCTTAAAAAACCCCTTTGCACATTGTGCAGTTGCAGACACATTAGTGTATGTGTCACAAGGAGTCACAAGCAATCCTAGGTCCCTCATGCACATACTTTTTACAAAGCAGTGAAAATGTGTGTGTTCTCTCTCTGACACACACTTAAACTTTGCAGATGCACCTTAAAAACTTAATGTGTGAAACAATCTCGAACAAGCACGTCTTTTAAGATTGTGCTTGTGATTTTGATAAATTGTTGTTGTTTTATAGTCCCATTTTCTGTGGATTGTTTTTATCATTAAGCAGTATATTAATGTGTTAAATAAAATAAATGATCAAATTCTCTTCTCTGCTACTGCAGTGGTCAAAGGTGCCCCTAGTTTTCGATGCATTGTTCATAACTGCAAGAAAAACATACACTGTGTGTGTGTGTGTGTGTGTGTGTGTGTGTGTGTATTTGGTTGTGGTCAGCAATCTGCTGACTGCTTCAAAATTGTCAAAAGCGTTAATCTAGTAATTGAATGAACCAGCAGGCCTTTAAAACAAAAAGTCATTAAAAATGAAGTTGGTCCAACCATATGAAAGCCTTGCAGGAAATGTCAGCTTTTCTTCAAAATGTGGTTTACCAATAATTATTTGCATTCATTTTAAAATATTTCCCAAACCTTATTTATAATGCTCTTACCTAATATTTTCTTTTAAATGTTCAGAGCAACTTACTTGATGCTCCCTGCTAGATTTCCCCTCCAGGTGCTGACCTGGTCCACATCTCTTTGGTCTCATGAATAGATATTCTCTTCTCTCATGCAGCAGGAGAATGATGACTGTGTTATTGAGACTGTAAGGCTGCTTCCCAGCCTCTGTACTGTGCCATATTATATTATTATCTATCATTAGTATTTTAATTCTAACTCTCCCTTCATCCAAGAATCACAGGGCTATGTGCAGAATCAGAAACCATATAAAATATTATTATTATACATATGCACACAGGCTTAAAAACATCACATAATAATAATAAAAATACTATATAGGTATTCATAGGGCCAGGTGAAAGACATTTGTGTCTGTGTTTGAATGTCCCAAGTCCTGAGCAGTGGGGAGATATGGAGGCCTCAGGTACAGTTTGGCATAGAGCAGGAGTTTGGCCCCAAATTTCATTCAGGTGGTCCGTGTGTGGATTTGTGGTTGAAGATGGGAAGCAGCACCTCCATCACATTGAATATTCATATTAATTTTCAATGGTGTCTTATGCCTTCCTTTGTTTCTTACATAGCATTTTATTTTATTCACATGGAATTCAAATTGCAACACAACAAAATGTGATCTGTAAGAAATAAAAGAAGCAATAAATACACAATAAGAATCATACAGCATTTAGTATAGCACATTACATCTGCTACAACAGGCAGAAAAACAACCATTAAGTGGTCTTCCAAGAGCCTCAGCAATCTTCAAGTGGTCTGTGAGCCCTCCATTGTCCTATTTCCAATACTGCCCATGTTAAGCATGTGATGTGGGCCACTATCACTTGGCTTGTACAGAGGATGGAGCTGAGAAAAATGGCTTAGCCAAGCCTCCATGGTTAGTCCCATCAGGAGTTTACAGTAATAGAATCCACAGAGTTGGAGGGGGTTTGTGTCGGCCAACTAGGACAACCTTTTGGCTGCCCAGCTTCTGCTCAATGACCTCGAGTGGGGGAGCCACCTGGCCCTCTTACAGGTGCCACATGACGCTCATTCTGCATTTGCAGGAAATTATCTTTCAGTGTGGCAGCACTCATACTTGGCAACTGCCTGCCTGTTGGCATTAGGCAGGCACCTTCACTGGACTCTTTTCGGTGTCTGCCTAAAGCATTTTCTTTAGGCAAGCCTATCAAGTCATGTAGAATTGCTGGCATGTGTTCCAATCTGGTTTTTAGCTTATTGTTGGGTTGTCATTTTTCATGTTTTACATAGTTGTTTTAAACTGTTTTTTACTCATGATTTTATTGTTTTATTATTTTAGTAAACCGCTTTGAGGTCTTGCTATAATCAAGTAGTATATAAATATTTCATAAATAAGTTTGTTCATTTATTTTTATTTCTAGAAAGTACCACCCTCTCTTAATATATCAGGGTGGTTGGTGTGCATCAACATAAAGACTAGCTACAAGGGAAGGGAATTAAGCATTGCGTAGGGCTGTCATCATGGAAAAGTCATCTAACGAATTGCACTCAGGGGTGACTGCGGATGTACATTATTTTTTGTGACTTGGAAACTGCAGTTTTATTAATGCAGCTTAAATTTGCTGAATCTCACCTAATAGCTTCAGAGCTGGGTAGCAACTCAGTTTGAATAATAATAATAATAATAATAATAATAATAATAATAATAATAATTTATTATTTATACCCCGCCCATCTGGCTGAGTTTCCCCAGCCACTCTGGGCGGCTCCCAATCAGTGTTAAAAACAATACAGCATTACATATTAAAAACTTCCCTGAACAGGGCTGCCTTAAGATGTCTGCAACTGAAAACCTGCAATAAAAGCCATACTCAGCCCTCTGGCCCTCCTAATCTGGCATGGTGGGTGCTCAACGACCCCTCTGCTGTTGCAGTCCAAGGCAGCAGAAACGGGGGGGTTGGGGGGTTGGAGGCATTCTGCTTGGTAGTGTGACAAGGTTGTGAAGCCCCTGGTGGTTTATACATTGGGGCGCTGGAGTCAGTTGTGCTTGGTCTGCATTTGCACTGTTGCCCCCTGCTGGAGGACAATGGCAGTAACCACCAGATCCCTGCTCAGGAGGGAATTTATACTCTGCTGGTTAATCCAGCAGCACCGTTCCTTTGACAAGGCTTGTTTTGGATACCCAGAGTGTTTGTTTAGAAACCTGCTGTTGCCAGTTGCTGTCATCTCTTAGCATTCATAACGGTGCTAGAAAGCCATGAGTCACTTTTCACTGGAAATGTGCATTCATTGTTTGACAGAACAAAGGGTTCTGCATTAAGAAAGCTATCTGATCTTGCATGTCATTTCTTGCAGCTAGAGAATGGCTCCCTGCCTTTGCCAGGCAGCTGTGGAGAAAACTGTGCTTTAACCAGAAAGAGCCTGGAGAGACTGTTTGGTCTCAGAGCTTGGTCCGAAGGGTACATGTTACACCAGCTTCGCTGGAGCTATGCAGTCAGTCAGGATCTCATAACACTAGAACGGAGGCAACATTGGAAGGCAAAAGGAAGTACTTCTTCACACAGCACATAGACTACTGAATTTGATCCAACAGGAGATAGTGGTCGCCATCAACTTGGATGGCTTTCCAAAAGGATGAGACATTTCATGGAGGATAAGACTATCAGTGGCAGGGAGCCATAATGGCTATGTTCAGCTTCCACTGCGGAAGGCAGCATTCTTCTGAATACCCTGTGTTGCTTGGTGTATGGCGGGTGTATAATCTGGACTCTCCACTTCAAGCACTAAAATGTCTTGGGTCTCATTTGTTCAGGCTCTGATCTACCTCAGATTGGGCTCTCTGTTATCTCTCACGGCATATATAAGACTCATATATAAGGTAAAGGTAAAGGGACCCCTGACCATTAGGTCCAGTCGTGGCCGACTCTGGGGTTGCGGCGCTCATCTCGCTTTATTGGCCGAGGGTGCCGGTGTACAGCTTCCAGATCGTGTACAGCTTCCAGAGCAGCGCACGGAAACGCCGTTTACCCTCCCGCTGAAGCGGTACCTATTTATCTACTTGCACTTTGACATGCTCTTAATTCCTGGCATTTATCTGGCCACAACCAGAAACACAAAACAAAAATACTCTTTCTTCATTGCTGTCATAGTGGTAAGGCAACTTGTCTTTCGCATTAAGCATCCCTTCAGAGACCATTCTGGAGACACCTGCCAGTGTGTTTGGTCTTTAATGGGGCTCTGCTTCACCGGTAGGAATCCCATGCGTAACCATATTGGTGTGACCCAAGCAGCAGTTCTTCAGAATGATCTGGAAATGTGGTCTGACAAAACTATTTTCATGCAGACATCTGTTGCAGCTGATTTCCCCAGGAGCAAACCGTTTGCTTTTTATCAGGCTTTAACACATTTTGGCTTCAAATTCATAGCTGATGAGTACCACGAGTTATCAGAAGAGTTGTGAACCATTTAAAGGGTGTTTCTGTTTTAAGTCTCCTGACAGTATTGCTTTCACTGAGTCATTCATAGATTTTAAAAACTCAATACTATAGGATCTTAATATACCCCTAGGGATTTTCTGCCCTTAAACACCAGACAGTTCAGGGTCTCTCTCCTCTCTGCTCTCCATCCAGGCACCAGAAATTCAATGGAGGGAGAGATTGTTTTACTGATGTCTTTGCCCTCTTTTCTTCCTTCCTCAAATTGAGCCACTGTGCACATGCTCCGGGTCTTGTTCTAGTCCATAATCTGGGAAGGCTGAATGGGAAAACATGCAGAAGTGGAACCTGCTCAACATGCTTCAGGCCATATACCCAGTGGTGCACAGGGGCATATACCAAGTGGTGCTTCAGGCCATATACCCAGTGCTGCACAGGGGCAGTTGCCTCAGATGCAAAATATCAACACCCAGTGCTGCCTAAATACAGCTTCATGCTTCCATCTCTGGGCTCCGTTGAAAGCAACTTTCCCATGCAAACCAGGAAGTGACATCTCTGACACCGTTAGGCAGTTGAATATGCATACGTATTCCATCTACTTCCCTCCTTCCCACCCACCCCCTCTATGTGGCTCCGGTCACTGGCAACCCATGTTATACCACTGCATACACTCCCTTCTTTTACACCTGAACGGAGATCCTGTAAGAGCGTGAAGTCATATGAGGTTATTCCAGAATTCTGCTTTTCTGGAGAGTAAGCAGACTGTTCTGTGGAGGACTGAGGATAGGTGAACCTCCCTCTTGTTCATATGAATTGACAGATTAGGAGCAGAGGCTTTATTAAAATTGTTAGAGAGACAAAAGAAAGAGAACAAATTGTTACAGTTTCTGCTTTAGGAGGCCTGACTTCATCGGTCGTTCAGAATTCTCTCAGACTGCCAACAGGTAGATAGATATGGTTGGACTGATAGGCATTATACACTTAGATCTTGTAAAAACCTTCTGACAAAATCCTTCCCCGAAGGCTATTAAGTACACATAGCAGTCACAAGATAAGAGGTCAGGGTAGCCAACAGGGCACCCTCCAGATGTTTCTGACCTACAATCAAGCAATATATACATTTTATGAAATAATAACATCTGGAGGGCCCTGCATTGGCTATCCCTGCTCTGATGAAATGGTAACTGGTTAAGGAGGAGGAAGCAAATGGGTACGTGAGTGTAGGGATCATGCTAAATTATTTGGGATGATGAAATCCAAGGCAGACCATGAAGAACTCCAAATGAGTCTGAACTGTTGGTGACTAACCAGGAAAGAGTTAGCGGGGTTGCACTGGATAACTTGATGAGGAGGTCATCTCAGTGTGTGGCATCTGTGAAAAAGGCAGGGATTCCATGTGAAGCTCATTAAACTGTAGATTAAGAGGAGCAAATAAGAGGTGCTAATTGCCTTTGTTTTGCTGTGAAAGCCTGTTCTCTGTTTTTGAGAACTCTTGGTCTATGCTCCATTTCCGTTCTCCAGTCAGCCAGCTGATGGACTTGATCATGCTGCTTGCACTGATTAATTGGCGTGAACCCAGGCTGAACACACTGTTTCAACATGGGATATAAAAATTAAAGCTATGTTTTTAAGGATGGCTTGAAAACTGGGGTTCTTGTTGAAATTTCAATGACAAAGTGGTAAGTACTCCAGCACCATTCACCAGAACTTGCCCTGTCTGGAAAGCCTTCAGCAATAACCCCTTGACACTCAGCACCAGCTGAATTTTTAGCTGCAAATGTAGCTATGGAGCTGTGCCACAAAGGTAGGTTTTTTAACTAGTAGCACCAGCGTTATGGAATGCTTTCTGTGCTGAAATATGAGAGGCCCCATCAGTATTGACATCCCACTGGCTCTTGAAAACACAGTTATTTAGACAAGCATTTCCCTCAGCTCCTCACCTGAACCTCCAGATGCAATTGCTGTTTTGACTGTTTTCATTGTTATGTTACTTTAATGGGCTTGTTTTATTCTACATTTTAAGCATGTATTTAATGTTTTGATGAAATTGTTCAACTGTATATTTTAATTCTGAGTGGATATATTTTTGTAATTGGTTTTATACTTGGAAACCACTTAGAAGCCAATTTGACAAGTAAGCAGTGTGTGTGTGTGTGTGTGTGTGTGTGTGTGTGTGTGTGTTGTAACTCCCATTTACACCTCAGCCATTTCTCTGTTGCCTAGCTTCTCTGTTTGGCACACATACACATCCCAATCACAATTTCAGGCATAAACTCCTTGGGGAAGGAATTTGCCCCCTTTAAAAGTACCATATTATTTCATTTATGAATTGCTTCCTATGAAACATCTTGAAGCAATTTCACAATGCAATAAATGTGCATATAAAAGCATATATAGAAACAATTAAGAACCAATACATATATAAAAGCAGTTAAAACAATTACGTAGCTAAAAACAACAGCAGCACAGATGCCAGCCGGAATCTTGTATAAATTCTAAATGATAACGTGAATGCTAAATGTCACTTAACCATTAGTGTTTCTGGGGTTGTTGTTTTTTTACAACCACCCATGCACAAACACATGGGAAGTAGAATAAAGATCCATTTCAAACTGTTCTGTTTTCTGCTGATGCAGGAGGTCTCCGGGGAGCAACTGTGGTGGATGCCTTAGATACTCTGTATATCATGGAGCTGCAAGAAGAATTCCAAGAAGCCAAAGATTGGGTGGAGAAGAACTTTGACTTGAATGTGGTGAGTCAGTCTTTGAATATGTTTCTCTGAGCTGCAGAAACCGCCTGGCATGTTTGGGACCCTGGAGTTTTCACTTTGGGCTCTTCACAAACAAAGGCATGCAGACCCAGCAGAAGCAAGCTGAGAATTGGGAATTGGTGCAGTTCTGTCAAGTACCAAGAAAGGGCTCATCCACACTTAACCTTTGCTGCACACTTTTCTAGGCAAAGGTCCAGAGGCTTTCCAAGTCCGTGTCCAATCTGTCTGTCTGTCTGTCTGTCTGTCTGTCTATTTATTTATTTATTTTGTTTGTTTGATTCAGTGGTAACATGTCTATTTTCCCAGGGAAAGTGCCAGGACAAACAAACAAGCAAAATAATGGAGCAATCCATTGAAAACCTGATTGCGGTAAAATGTGGGTTTACCCAGTGAAAGCTCTGGTACAAAAGCAAAAAAACACTGGGACGCAGACCTGGAATTCCCAGACCTGTGCCTAGAAACACGGCACAAAAGGAAGTGTGAATGAGCCCAAAGTGTCCTTGATGCTTCTTATTCTTTAGGAATTTCCCTTGATCACTGGATAAGAGCACCAGAGAAGATAAAATCCAATCATGTCAATTTCTCTGTTGCTTTCCCCTTAAGTGTCATTTATTTCTATCTCCAACTCCTACTCCTTGTCCACTCAGCAAGGTTGGTCGTTTCAGAAGTCAAACATGGCTGCAGGCATTTGAAGCTCAAGTGTTAACAGCCTAGCACTTTCAATTTGTAATAAAATGTTGTGTTAAATCTAACACCACATTTTTATTGGAGGTGCAGAATGGGGCAACTTGGTGGAGGAGAGACTTGAACCCAAACCTCCCAGACCTGAACCGAAATCACTGGGTCGCAGGGGCTCTCTTATGAACATTTAAGTCTGATATTGGTATTTGGCCATCGTGAATGGGTTTCTGAATCTTCCACTTCAGTTAATCACCATTTGAAAACGAAGCTAAACATAACTTTGCATGAGCTAGTGCAGCCTTCTGTGTAATAAGCCTAGAGGCTAAATACTGGAAGAGAATCGCCACTGTTCTTCAGACCAATGAGAGAAGCTGACCTAGAAGCTGGACTAGGGATCAGGATCTTCTCTGGCCTATTTCTGTTAAGAGACAGAGGAGCATAGGAAACCGGGGAACCTCAGGCCTAGGGCCAAATGCAGCCCCCCAGGCCTCTCTTTGGCCCTCAGGTCTGCACCCTCCAGGCCACGCCTCCTCTTCCAGGACACACTCCTCACTGGATATACTTTGCACCCTCTTTTATTGTTTTTGCCTGGCTGGAATGTGTTCTTGGACTCTTATAATGCCTCTTACTTGCCTTGCAGAAGGCTGTGTGAGTGTGTGTAGAAACTCGCCTACTGTGTAGAGTTGACATTTTTATTAGTTGTTCCGCCCACTTTTGCCTTTGGCCCCTCCCACAGTTGGTAAATGGTCACTAAAAGGGAATGTGGTCCTTGGCCTGAAAAGGGTTCTCTACCTAAAACAATATTGCCTACACTGACTGGCCATTACTCTTCAGGGAAGGGAACTTAGCAGCCCTAGCTGGAGAGTTTGCACAGATTGAATCTGGGACCTTAGCAGATGCTCAGCCACTGAGATACAGCTTCTTTGCCAGTCCCAGTGCCACTCTCACCTAAGGTTAGAGCTTGGTCGTGATATGCACAGGCTGGTATGCATCCCTTGGGTCTCTGGTTCAAGAACTACTGAGGTTTCAGATCCTGTGTTTACCAAGATGGTGTTCAGATTCTAATTTCAGAGCTATGCTGCAGTTGTTGCAGCATAACTAGCATTTTCTTTGAAGCAAGAGCAGCTAGTTCAGCTGCCTCACCATCCTAGAAAAGCGTCATTTTGAAAGAGGTGACCAGCACGAACTTGCAAGTGGACAGTCACATCTGATAAATTCTGGTTGAATGGTTTGTGTTTGGCATCAGATCGATAGGCCAAGAGATGGAATAGACAGGGATAATTGATCTGTGTTTTCACAAAAGCTCTTCCTCCCACCCCATCCGCCCTCACAGATCAATCTGCAAATTCAAGAATGAACCTTTTAAATAGCTGGATCGCAGGATTTAAATGTGGGTGAGACCAGGTCTCCATTAAAAACCGTGTGTGTGTGTGTGTGTGTGTGTGTGTGTGCATGCGCGTGCACACATATTTGATACTGTCAGCAGTCAAGAATCAACCAACATGAAGGTGATGCACTTGGAAAATAAAATATACAGTGCATTGTTCCCAAAGGCTGGTAACTCGGGTTTGTTTTTGAGCAGAGATGAATTAACCATTTCCTAAAAGGATTGGACATAAAATTGGAAGTCCTAGGTTCAAAACTGGATGGTCCTGGGCAAGTGTCTTATCCTTAAATAAAAATGCCACACCTCATGGCTGTCTGTCCTTCCATTGGATGGTGTGTGGGCTACACTTCAGGGCACCCCAGCCACTGTTTCGCCTCACCATCTCATTTCCCATGTGTGTTCATCTGATGCTTCCACCTGGCCACACACAGCCAGGCACTGGTAGCCTAGCATGGGGCAGGCTTGACCTATCTAACAGCTGGATTCAGCCACCTGCCCTGCCTGCACATCTGAGACCCAGTGTTACTAACGTGTATACTTAGCTATGAAATGTCAGGCTTGTGGCATTCCACACATTACTCTAAAGTCACACCAATCTGAAAATGTTCAGAACTTGAAGTATGCCACAGTAGTTGTATATGTACCATACACAGCTTCCCTCAAATAACCCTGGAAATTGTAGTTTGTTAAGGGTTCTGGGAAATTGTAGCTCTGGGGGTAAACTACAGATCCCACCATTCTTTGTCAGGTGGTGAGGGGTGTGTGTGTGTGTGTGTGTGTGTGTGTGTGTGTGTGTGCTTTAAATGTATGGTGTGTACAGAGCCCTGGACTCAGATCCCTGTTGCACTGTAAAACTCACTGGGTGACCCAGTTGCACACTCCTCATATAACCTTCCTCTTAGGTTGTTGAGAAGGCAATAAGAGGAAAACCATGTGTACCACTGAGAGTTCCTTGTGGGGAGTAAAGTGTTTGTGTGAAAGAGAAGGAGGGAGGGAGAGTTATTCCCTGTATATGATGTGAGGAGAGAAACCTGCAACCCTTTCTCAAGGCTGATGTATGCTGCTTTCTTGCACTTCCTTTCCATTTCCCTTTTTCTAATGGTGCTTTTTACTTATCCCTGAAGTAGATGTTCTACCTGGAAGCTGTGTATGCGTGCGTGCGGGTGTGTTGCAAGAAGCTGATATTTATTCAGAAAGCAAAACTGAATTGTCATGCAGGATCAGGCTTGAGGAGCAAATCTTTGAAAGGAACAATTTGACTGCAATTGCTTTGACATTTCACTGATCCAAAGCTGGATTATTATAGATCACAACTAGCTGCAGGTAAAGGGTTATCTGAAAGACTCCCATTTACAAATCAGCGGATGCCCAGGAAAGAAAGAAAGCTACGCAGGCCTGCCTTCTACACCATACTGTCCCAAATGTCTTTGCTTTGAAATACCCCATTGTCTCCTGCCTATCCATAACGTACCCCTCCATTATTTGAACGAAATGAATATCCGAGTTCTTCAAACGAGACACAAAGCAGAGGGAACAGGAAGCATTCAGCAATCATGTTTCCTGCCTTCTCCTGCCAACACCCTTCTTGTAACGTTCAAACACTCAGTTGCTGGCACTGCTGGCCCAGTCCCCCACCTATGAATTTACATACGTTAGGGAAGTCATGTAAAGCTCTTTCACTTTTTAAAATGGCTGTATTGGATGTAGGGAACCTTTGACCCCTGGAGGTTGCTGAACAACAGCTCCCATCATCCCTAGCCATTGTCCCATTGGCAAAATCTGGAGAGCACCATTTTGGAAGCCCCACCCTTTCCTTTGCATGTGGGAAGGCCTCGTCCGCTGAGTAAAGTTCACAGCAGGGCTAGTAAGCAGGTAACTCTAGGGTTAGTATATAGGTAGTTTACAACTTACAGTTCTTTAACATGCACACATTCAGCTTTACACACTTGGCAAAAAAAATTAAAATTAAAAAGGGAGTGCGCGTCTGGGAAAAAAGACTTTGGCAATCCCCAGAACGTAACCCCACTGTAAATTGAGAGTCACCTGTACTTTCCTCATGTGACTTCATCATTTTGAATCTTTTTAAGAACCCCTCAGGGATAGCCAACATGGTGCCCTCCAGATATTGATGAACTACAACTCTCATCAGCCCCAGCAAGCATGGCTAGGGGCCTGGGTTGATGGGAGTTTTAGTTCAGCAGCACCTGGAGGGACAAAGGTTCCCCACCACTGTGCTACATGATATGTGGCAGTTCACACATGGCCCTGGCATGTCAGTTTCACACACAGGAGTGGTTTATGGCATAGGGGCAGACTGTGGATGTGCATATTCTCTCCCATTTCACATAGCCTCTTAAGTGTGATCAGAGGTCTGTCTGCAAAAAAACCCTTACATGGAAAGCCCCTCCACTCCCGTTTTGCCAACCTATGGATTGTGTGAGTGGGATCCTGCTTGGGAACCGACCTGCCCAGGCCCCAGTTTTCATTTGAAGCATAATGTGGATGGGGCTGAGCAAGTCCAAGGCTCACTTCTGCACCCCTTCAGTGTGTGCTGCAGCCATGTGTGATTTCTTCTCTAAGAGCACTGCTAGATATAGCACTG
Organism: Podarcis cretensis; assembly: GCF_951804945.1. NCBI lineage: Eukaryota > Metazoa > Chordata > Lepidosauria > Squamata > Lacertidae > Podarcis > Podarcis cretensis. Next base: position 29,029,396 of record NC_137177.1, on the reverse strand, counting down.
CTGGCAAAGGCCCTGCATTTCCATCTCTCCTTCCCCCATGCTAGCATCTCACTGCTAGGCACCATTATGTTCCCCCCACCCCTTTAAGCAGCTAATGGAAGTGGGCAGCGACACGCTCAGTGCTATGATGTCATGCAGTGAGATTTACTGGAGGAGAAGTTGCAAGGAAACTCAGGGCTTCTGTTTTGGCCAGCAGCCTCACGCTCTGTATCAGCTTCAAGTTCCATCCTGAGGAATGTGTTTTTGCTTACTTTGTGTCACTGGTCAGTCTTACAGTCTTACCATCTGGTTAGCATATAACCTGAAACCTTCCCACATTGTTTTCCACAGAATGGCGAAGCTTCCTTGTTTGAAGTGAACATCCGCTACGTCGGAGGGCTTCTGGCTGCATATTACCTAACTGGAGAAGAGGTTTGTTCCACATCGTTTAATACATGGAGCGTCTGAGAGAGCTGCATTCGTACACCCACCCACCCACCAACATCCACACAACACACACAATTGCCCCCAGAGAACCCTAACCACCAAACCCTTCGAAGCAGTCCCCTGTGTCTCAGCAAGCTAAAAATCTGACTCCTTTATAAATATTGGAATGCTGATGATGGCTGTTAATTAAGTCTTGCATAATTACTTTGCCTGGCTCATCTGTATAGATATTTTCTCCCGTGGACAATTTTTCCTAAATAGCTCTTTGGTTTGGTACATTGGTCCCTGCTGAAATGCTGTTTGCCGTGATCTTGGCCTTGCGTTCAGAACTTGTTAATTTCCTGATGTTCGAGAGAAGAACTTTCATAGGTCCCTCGGGGTCACGTTAAATGCTGCAGTGGGGTAAGTGTCATTTTTAGTGGTGGCTGTTTTCCGCTATATCGCCGTAAAAGCAGCCATGAGTGTCAAGGCAGCTTGACAAGGCCTTCAGCTCTGTTTTTTGCCTTCCAAGGCATCCTGCACCATTTTGCGGAAGCCCCGCCAACTGCAAGGCCCCCACCCCCACGTTTTGTAACCACCACCAAAACTCAGTCCAAAGACAGAAAGTCCCATTAGGGTTTTCATTTATCAGATGAGTAAATACTTACCTTCAGAACTTTTAGTCAGAAGATAGAGCAGTCTTGTAAATAATAAGCCAACGAAAGTTACCAACTTACCGAAAAACAAAAGACTAGTCTGCTAAGAGGGTGCATTCCTATGCCAGCTGCAGTGGAAGAGAACCCACCCTCTTCTACAGCCGGCATGGAAACGCCAGCCACTCGCTGTCTTAGCAAGCTATTTAAAAAACAGAATTTTTTTTTTGGGGGGGGGATGGAAACCTCCCTTCGTACAGTATGCTGTGTGTGTTTGAGCTTGTTCCTCCATGCAACCGGTGTCATGTGTTAGCGTACATCGCAGAATCCTACGCAGGGATTCTACCATCCATATGCTAGTCCTCTGTGCACTGAAGAGGGAGAGGGTGGCAATGGCAGAAGCTGCCCAGGGTATCTTTGGCAGGAAAAGGCAGGCTATAAATTTGCTAAACTACATAAAAATAAATAAGCTGTCTTTGAGGCAACTTATCCTCATGACTGATTTTCTCATTCTCCCTTTTGAAAACCAGCATCTTAGCACATGAAGCTGTGGCCTTGGATTTGAGAGGGCTGGTTAGAAATCCTAGCTTGCTTGTGGATTTCAGTCCTTGTACTTGCAAAAAGCACACAGACCCCGCCCCCGCCCCTGGACTGATGCTATGCAAGGACGGGAAAGGCACAATAATTCACTGCTGAGGACAGGATTTGGTACCTTGAAAATTCCAGCTTTCATTTGAGAGGGGTTCTGGCCCGTACGACTGCAAATGTAGTCTTGCAAGTGTGTGAGCAACATCTGGTGATGCGGCATAAGCCAGAGAGGGACTCCTGTCTGTGAGATTTCCAAGGATCAGGAGGTAGGGCTTTGGTGTCCCTCCATACTTCTAGCACAGGAATATAGGAAGGTGCCTTATACTGAGTCAGGCCACTGGTCCAAATGGCTCAGCAGGGTCTACACTGACTGGCAGCACCTCTCCAGGATTCCAGACAGTGTTCTCCCCCTTCCCTACCTGGAGATGCTGGGGATTGAACCCGGGACTTCTGCATGCAAGGCTGGTGCTCTACCACTAAGCTACAGCTCACCCTATTCTACAGAAACAGAACGAATGATGCTACCTCTCCATTCCTGGTTCCCTGCCCCAAAACTTAATCTTCACACCTTGAAAATATGTATTTGCATACAGATCTGGAGGGAGTCATGCTGCCTATTCAAGCCCTGAGGAACTGGGCCATCCCTGATGACCCAAAATCCCAGATCTGGTTTGGAGAGGAAGTTTGCTTTTAACTGACAGGCTTTGAATGGGCAAGGTATGAACCTAGGGCAGGGGGAAGAGAGGGCCTTAGTGATACCCCTGCAGCCAATGGTGTGTCCCTCCAAAGATGTTTCTTCCCTTTTGAGTGAATGCCATCTGCTTTCCAAAGGTGATGCAGCCTCCAGCCTCAACAAAGATTAATCTTCCTTGCCAAAATGAATTTTGCTGAGCGATAAAATTCCACTGCAGTACGCTTTCTCCTTGTTTTCCCGCTGCTCCCAAGTACAAGCAGAGGCTGTTTGCATCATATATTTCTGACGGTGGGCATGGAGGGATTGCGCAAAATGCCCAAGGCAGAGGCTGGAGCATTCGGCAAGCTCCCTGTCCACAGATCTGGCTGGGGGCTTTGCATATCTGAGCAAGAGAGTTAAATGGAAGGGCCAAAAATGGAAGGAGTTGTGTGCAAATGTTCTAGCATTTTGCTACTTAAAAAAAAAAGAATCCTAGTGTGTTTTGAGCTGTGGAGCTGTTTATTTTAGTAGCTCAGCCTTTGCCAACCTGATGTCTCCTTAATGGTTTCAGCTGCAACCCCCCTAGACACCTGGTTGACGAAGGCTGCCCTAGCTCTTGCAAGTATGTCATTTGTGGCAGTTTCCACTCTCTCTTCCATTTCTGATGAAATTCTGTGACATACCTGGCTTAGGTACATCCAGGTCATTTTTCTTTCCACCTCTTCTCTCTTTCTGGACCAGATCTTTGCCATCTAAATGAAAGGCCCCCAAATATATAGGAAACAGTGTGGACTATAGCCTCCAGAGATTTCCTGCTGTCTTAGAACCATCAGCTGCAGCTTGGACTCACTTAGGGGGGCTTGAAGGAAAAAGCTTGTGCACGATCCCCTAAGCAACTTAATAGGTTTCCTGTTGTCATGACTAATCTATTGAGCACTGGTAGTAATTGTTCCTCAAAAGAATTGGCAGGCCCAGATTGGGGAAACTTAATTTGCCAAGTTAAAAAAAAGAAAAAAGAACCCTGGAAATGAACTAGAACAGACAGTAAACTGTTAAAAACAGGAACAAGGAAGATATTAACTGTGGACTTGAAGTTCTAGATCCTGATGTTCATTGTGTAGTAATGAACTGTGAGCAAAAAGGCTGTGTGATGTGGGTATATTTACACTACATTAGGAGCTGTTGTGGTTGTGCTTCAAGTTTCAGACTCCTTGTGGCTTCTGTTTCCTGAAATCATTTTTGTCCCTTGGCGTGAACATCTCAGACATGCAGTGCCCATCCTGCTCCACCCACCCTTCCAGCCAAAAAAACCAAAAACAAAACCAAAGATTACACTTCTCAAAGTAGAGTGAAGGCACGCCTGCCAAGGCATTAGCATAAGAATATGTGGAGAGAAGCCATAAGCCAGCTTCTCCGAGTGAGTTGGCAGTAGATCAGGTGGCAGGATTTGAAGCTGAAACCTTTGACTTATTGGTTAGTCTTTACTCAGCTGGTTAAAGGAGCAGTGGCTTGTGGGGAGGAGGGGGGAGAGATGAGCTGTGCCACACGAGGAGATGCCACGTTTTTCATGCCAGATGTAAGGACGCATTCACGTAATCCTCTTCATTTTCCATTTCCTCAGATAACACAGGGCTCGCCTGTAAATTACATGGATGGTGGGCGGGGGGAGAAATGGGGAGAATGCAAATGCGGAGTCTGATAGTAGGTATCTTATTGCAAATGAATTACTTGTGCTGAGTCCCAAGACTGCAGACGAGCTGAGGTCCTCTCAGCTCTCCCAACCCCTTGTTGTTTATTTGAATGTACACCACACATTCTTGGCCAAAGAATTCTACAAATGTCCAAAGTGGATCATTTCATAGGTTATTGCTTAGTATCCTAAATTGGCAACTCCTGACATGCTTAGGCTGCAGACCGGCAACAGGTTTAAAGGCTGCTGAAGGTGGTATGAAAGAGGCATCCTTATTGGTGGTGTTTATACCAGTTTCTTTTGTATGCTATTGCATCTGGTCAAAGAGAGCTTTGCAGGCTTACCGGGGTTTGTAGTGGGCTGAGTGTGCACCTTATAGACAACAGTGCCTCTTTCCTATCATCCTAAATGCTCTGCAAAAATGATGCCTGTCTCCAGCTGTAGAAGATCAATTTCCAGGGTGAATCTTTCCTCACCTCCTCAAGTCATTCACAGGTGACTGGTTCAGGTGCAGTCACTTCATCTCCCTTTGCATTGCGGCTGCTGTTTCGAATCATGAATTCATTTGCGTCCTGGTTTGCTTTGGCGGGATTTGGGGTTGGTGTGAAGCTGCCATCCCAACCTGATGCACCAGCTGATGGTTGAAATAGTTCATTACATTTGCATGGGGGGCGGGGAGAGATAGCCCCTGTGGCCAATGCACACAAACACATTGCATTTGATCCTGGCAGAAAAAATAAAGTCTGTGTGGATTGAAACCCCAGCCTGCCTCTCTGTGAAGTGCCTCTTACAAACTAAACATACGGAGATTTCTATTTGGAAACACAACACAATTTGCATTCCTGCACAGTTCTTATTTTCCTTATCTGCTTTCTCACGATGTCTTTCTTCTCTTTCTCTCTCTTTCAAACAGGTCTTCAAAAGCAAAGCCCTAGAACTTGGAGAGAAACTTCTGCCAGCCTTTAACACACCTACGGGCATCCCACGGGGAGTCATAAACCTGGGCAGGCAAGGCACATATTGTTCATCTGTTGTCTTCAATAAATTCAGATGTTGCATCTGGTACGAGAGCAGGCAAGCCCAGCTAGAGGGTAGGCTAAAAGTCTAGCATCCCGTTTCCACCGGCCAGGTACCTCTGGGAAGCTCACAAGCAGAGCATGATGGTGGTAGGCTTCCCCTAGTGCCAACATGTTGCCGTCCAGATGTTTTGGACTACTTCTCCCATTGTCCTTGATCACTGGGCATGCTAACTGGGCAATGCCTCCGCTCCTCAGGCCACACCCCTCACTGGCTCTGCTTTGCACCCCAAATGTTTTTGTCTGGCTGGAATATGTCTTTGCTCTTCGATGTGGAGGATAGAGAGAGGAATATGTCTGCAGAAACTAGCCTACTGTACAAAGGCAATATTTACATTATTTGCTGTGCCCACTGCTGCCTCTAGCCCCACCTACTATTGACATGTGGCCCCTGGAAGGTTGCCCAGAAAGGAATGTGGCCCTCAGGCTGGAAAAAAGTTCTATACCCGTGCCCTAGGCAAACCGGAACTGGCCTAAACTGAAGCATTTGCTACTTCAAATCTTTGATTGTATACGCATGAGACATACCTCCTCTCAGCTCCATCTTTTTATGTCCTAGAGTTAGGGGCTGGGTAGAGGAAAGAAAACCCTCCCTCTCCACTTTCTCCACACCAGATCTCGCTTTTAAAGCATTGCTGCCATCCCTGCAGCTCCCTTACGGTGGATAGCTCAGTTGGTAGAGCACGAGACTCTTAATCCCAGGGTTGTGGGTTCAAACCCCATGTTGGGTGAAAGATTCCTGCATTTCAAGGGGTTGGACTAGATGACCCTCATGGTCCCTTCCAACTCCACGATTCTTATGATCCAATGAAATAGCTTTCAGGTAGGCTCACTCCCCACCCCCACCCTGCCCTGGCCAGCATGCCCACCCTCAGATAGAGTCTGGCTTGCTTAAAGAGGCTTCCTCATTCCCTTGCACCCACATACAGCAGCTGACTGGGAGTTTCACCCTAAGACAGGGAGAGGAACTATGCCTGAGTGTGGGGGATGGCATCTTCTAAAACGAAGAGTGGGCAACATCCTATGCATAGTGATGCATAGGCTTTTGGAAGAATGGAGCCTGAACCCCACGGACAAGGGTACAGCCAGGGCACAGCCTCTGGTCAAAAGACCAACAGCTGCTGGGATCATGTGCCCCGCTCCTCCCTCCCCACAAGAACTGCATCACAATGGCCAGCTGCTCTGAGCACAGCTATTTTGGGACTGCTGATGGAACATTTCAAGAAAAGCTGGATTTTTCTTTGTTTGTTACCCTGCCTCTTTATTTTTTATATGTAAAAAGTGCAACATGGTAAATATTAACGGTAAATTTATGTACAGTATATGTGAAAGGTGCCTTGAGGCTTAGGGACAACCCAATCTGAGAGTCTCCGCTTTCAAAGTCAGTTTCTGTCTCTCATGGTGGCAGACAGAAACAACTTTTTGAAAATGTGATCTAATGATTGGGAGGAGAGGGGAAATAAGAAGAGAGGCAGAGCAGAAGAAATAACTGATTCAGTGGCACAAACCATCTCATATTCCTGGATTGCTTGCAGGGAGGGGGGTGTTTAGCCACAGCCCCTCTATTTTTTGTGTGGCAGAAGGGCATCATCTTACATCAAGGCCTTTGCACACTTTTGTCATAATTTTACTTCAGTCTTTCAAGTTGTAAGATCTTTCTATAATTCTCCAGCCACACAAACACCTCTGGGCATGCCAAGATTTTCTTCACCTTGTGAAACTAGTCTAACCTATTGAAAAGCTCTCAGGTGTCAGGTCTGGGAAGGGTTCAGAGGCTTTGGAGAGCTGTAGCCAAGAGGGAGTTGCAGATGAACCCAGTGGCCTAACTCTGTACAGGATGTGGTTGTGTTTTTCCCCTCACATTGTGCCTGTACTGCAATGGGTTACAGTCGGTTCAGGATGCTATTCTCATAAAGTCCTGTCTGTTTTTTTCTATTTCTTTTTAATCCGGCTGAATCAGCATTGAGGTGAATTTTGAAGTGCAGAAGTTCATCTCGATAGCCCCCATAGCTAATCGCGCGCGCGCACACACACACACACGCACACACACACACACACACACACACACAAATACAAATAAATAAATAAATAGGATCTTATGCTATGTGGTGCTGCTCTTTGTCTGTGTATACCAGCACAAATACAGCACATACAACAGCACTACATAACAGAATGCCCAGTATATTAGGATTAGCGATGACAGCAATCCTATGCATAAATTCCAGGAAGTAAACTTGGTTGAACTCAGTGCTGCTTACTTACGACTTCACAGGTTCAACACTAGGCTTTCACAAAAGTTATTCAGGCAGCTGTAATGTAACCTTTAGCTTTTGATTAGAAACGTAAACAATCCTGCAATGAAGTGTTATGATTTAAACTGCTAGTGTGAAAGAGGAACCCGCATCAAAGAAAAAGAATTACCTCGCCTTTGCTTGGTTATTTCCCCCATTTTCTAACTTTCTCCATGCTAATTTGTCACAAACACATTTGTAAGCCTTGCTAGAGCAACGAGGGCCTGTCAATTGCCCTGTCACTCCAGTACATGGCATTGATGCTTCTGCTCTGAAGAAATTAGCATGGAGCTGCGCTTCCCCTCTGTCCCTTTCCACTAAACTCAATACCACCAGCTAGGCTTTTTGCCCCAAATGCCACATGTGTGGCACTTGAGAAAATGATACTGCTGGTCTAGAATCCTCCAGGCATCTCACCGGAAACCTTGGCTAACAGTGAACAAATGAAAATGTTTGGGGGTTTCTTGAGGCTTTACAGACTCTGAAAGAGCAGTGTGCTGCGATGGGAGGGTATGGAGGAGGCAGGGGAGCTGAATGACCATATGTGAGAACATAATCCCAAAGGGGTGAGAGAAAAGGGCATGATGGTGACAATTATCAAAGACATCTGACTGGGACGGAAGGAAGAAATCTGCACAGACCCTCCCCCTGTTAACCAAGAAGAAGTAAAAGGCCATACAGGTTTTCTGTCCTCTCTCCAAACCTCCTTTCAGTTTTTTGCAACTTGAAGCAATTTTCTGTAACTTGTGTCTGTGGAGAAGTAAAGTCCCACTGAGTTCAGCGGGGCTTATTTCCAGGTAAGTGAGTTTAGCATTATTGCAGCCCCTGGCACATACCTTATGCCTGTTGCTAGAGGCAAACAGACCTGGATTTATGACCCAACAAATTTCTTATAACTTGACCCTATTAATCTTGCTTTAGTGACAGCGGTACAGAGGATGAATTGCTAGGCAACCACCATCCGAAATGCTTAAAAAATAACAAAAATGTTGAACCCAACGTTTGTGTGTTTAATGAATTTTTATTTTTCTCAAGTATGTACAGTAACTAGGAAGCGTATATAAAGCAAAATTAAAAGATGCAGGCCTTGCCCTCAAGCTTGCAGTCATGAGACCACACACACACATAAGGGCATAAGAAGAGCCTGCTGGATCAGGCCAAAGGCCTATCTAAGTCCAGCATCCTGTTCTCACAGTGGCCAACCAGGTGCCTCCATGGGAAGCCCACAAGCAGGCCTGTGAGAAGCCCGTGCGCAGAGGATGAAAGCAACAGATCTTCCCCATTTTTTTGCCTCCCAGCAACTGGTATTCAGAGGTATCTGCCTCTGAACATAGACGTCTCCTTCAGCTAATAGCTGTTGAAAGATGCATCCTTTGTGAATCTGTCTAATTTCATGATGCCTTTTGAAGGTAGTTTGGGTTCAACTTCTGTTGGAGGTGTAACTGCCCGTGGAAAATATCTTGCCACACACCCATCCTATTATCTAAACACAAGGCAGATCCACACTGTACATTTAAAGCACACTCAATGCACATTTAAAGCACATGACTTTTCCCAGAGAATCCTGGGAACTGTAGTTGGTTAAGAGTGCTGGTAATTGTAGCTGTGTGAGGCGGAAACTGCAGTTCCCAGGATTGGGGGGCAGGTTACGTGCTTTAAATGTGAGTTGCGTATGCTTTAAATGTATGGTGTGGATCTGTCCGCAGTTGACATCTCGCCAAGAGAGCATTTGTCTACAAACCTCGAACCAGCGATCCTAGTGCCTGCTGCACAAGCCTTTCAGCGCCATCTGCTGTCTCCCCCCAGTTGGAGCAATATTAACTCCTCCTTTTTTTAATTAAAATAACAAACAAAACCAAGAGAAGGGAGCATTGCGCAGCAATCTGCCACCCATGACCATGCTATTCAAGAGATTGTAAAATCAGGCCTGCATCTCTCCTGAAATGAAAACTACTGAAACCCTCCCAAGCCAGCAGCTGCAGAGGCTATTTTCAGATCAAACCCTGAAAGATATGGGTTGCCGTGCAGGAGGCAGAGATGATTAAAAAGAAAAAGAAAGACTGTAATCAAGAATGTTGTGTTATGAGATTGAAGCAGATAAGTGAGAAAGTTTCTGCCTTTGGTGAGCAAGTTCTTAACACTGTAGTGGCTCTCTACAGAGTTCTCAAGGGCTGGGGCTGCATGTGGCATTTTTGGTTTAAGACCAGAAGCAGTGCTTTTGTTGCTTCAGGCTTTGAGTTTTGTGCTCTGGATTATCCCAGTCACCTGTGACCGGTGCTGCCAATGGTGTTGTTTGCACTCTGCGTGAATGTGGGGAAATGTACACTGTCCTCAGGCTTGCACAGCCTGTGACATTCAGGCTAAATACAGCTTGCTAACCTTGTCCGAGAACTCACTCACTAGTACAGTCTTATCCAACTTGGTGCCTTCCAGATTTTTAGGACAAAACTCCCAACATGCTGGGTTGTACTCTAAAACATTGGGGGCGGGGAGCAGTTTGCGAAAGACTGCCTTTGAGCCTTGAGAGCCAAAATAATCAAAGGAATGGAGAAACTCCTTTATGAAGAAAGGTTATAACATTTGGGGCTTTTTAGTTTAGAGAATGTGCAAGTAAGAGGAAGATGTGATAGAGGTGTGTAAAATTAAGAATGGTGTGGGAAAAATGGATGGAGAACAAGTTTTCTCCCTCTCTCTTAAGAGTGGAATTTAGGGACATCTAATGATTGGGGGATTCAGAGCAGACATAGAACTTACCCACACTTACCTTTTGCCCTGCTTTTTCCAGGCAAAGGTCTGTGCTTTAAAACGCCATGTCAGAGCACCCCTTTTTTCTTTTTTGCTCCATAAATTTTCCTGCGAAAACCCACTCTTTAAAACTGAATCTATTTGGGCTATTTGTTTGTCCATGGACTGCCATTTGCTCTGATTCAGGATGCTCAGACCACGTCTGCAAAGCGCAGAGGAAAGGTAAGTCTGGATAAACCCAAAAGAAAGTACTTCTTCAAGCAGCCCATAGTTAAACTCTGGAATTTGCTCTCAGACGAAGTTGTGATTGCCACCAACTCGAATGGCTTTAAAAGAGCATTAGACTAATTAATAACACTGGTCAACAACAAATTTGTTGTCTGCATTTTTTCAGTTGATTTAGGACGAATCTGATGTGCTGAATCCAAAAATCACATTGGTTTTGCTCAATCAGGTCAAGTTTTTGAGCTATGGCCACATGTCATTTTTTTACCTTTTTGTTCACATGTACGTTTGTGTGGAGCATTTTAGAAGAAGTTGGTGGGGTAAAATGCCCTGTCGAATAATTGTTTTGATTGGAAATGATTATTTTAATGACAAGAAGTATTCAGGTCCGATAGTTCTGGGTGATTATGTCGAAAAGGGATCAGTTTGAAGTCATAAAACCTCGAAATCTTCCATAAATTGGTGCGGCAAAGCATAAAGTTGGGGGATCAAAACTAAGTTAATGGGGCAGCTGCCCCACGAAGTATCCTGATCTTCAATCAGCACGTCGTCCTGTAGCTCATTGTGATGAAATTCCAGTGCCTATCTTTGGAGAACTTCCTGACGTTCGGAGAACTTAGTGACAAAGATGCCTCCAGTGTTGAAGGACATGAAGAAGAAGAAGTGGTTCTTGAAGATGATGCTCCACATCCATTTTCCCAAAAGGAGTTGAATAATCTAGTTCACGACTTCAGCTTGTCAAAGGACTCTGCCGAACTGTTGGCATCCAGATTGAAGGAAAAAAACCTCCTCTCTGACAGTGCTCGCATCAGCTTCTTCCGCAACAGGCATCAAGAGTACCTCCGTTTTTTCTTGAAAGAGAAGGACTTGGTGTACTGTGCAGATATTGCGCAGCTTCTGCTCAAGCTTGGAGTGCCACAGTACGAACCCAAAGATTGGAGACTGTTCATTGACAGCAGCAAGCGATCACTGAAATGTGTTCTGCTACACAACGGCAACCAGTTTGCCTCTATACCCCTGGCTCACTCAAGTACACTGAAGGAGAACTATGAAGTGGTGAAGTATGTGCTGGAGAAAATTGGTTATGATCATCATAAGTGGTTTAATTGTGTTGACCTGAAGATGGTGAACTTTTTGTTGGGACAACAGTCTGGCTTCACCAAGTACCCATGTTTTCTGTGCATGTGGGATAGTAGGGACCGTGCTCAGCATTACACGAAGAAGGACTGGCCTATGCGGGAGGAATTGGTGCCTTGCAAAGAAAGGAACGTCATCAACGACCCTCTGGTGGACAGAGACAGAATACTCTTCCCACCGCTGCACATCAGGCTCGGCTTAAACAAGCAGTTCACCAAGGCTCTGGACAAGGATGGTGACTGCTTCACTTACTTTTGCCAGGCTTTTCCAGGATTGACCATGGAGAAGTTGAAAGCTGGCATCTTTGACGGTCCTCAGATCCGTCAGCTCATCAGAGATCCAGAGTTCGGAAACTCAATGAACGAAGTGGAACTGGAAGCGTGGAAGGCATTTGTTCTGGTAGTGAAGAACTTTCTTGGCAACAATAAGGCCAGAAACTACGCAGAACTTGTCAACAACATGCTGACTGCTTTCAGAAACCTGGGCTGCAACATGAGCGTCAAGATGCACTACCTATTTTCACATATGGACTGGTTTCCTGAGAACCTGGGTTCAATGAGTGACGAGCAGGGGGAGAGATTCCATCAGGACATGAAAGAGATGGAGACCAGGGATCAGGGTCGCTGGGACGCAGTCATGATGGCTGACTACTGTTGGACTCTGAAGAGAGACCTCCCTGCCGCTGAGCATTCCTGGAGTTTCAAGAAACGGAATTTCAAGCCCTGAAGTTTGAAAAATGGCGAAGCAACATGCAATTTACATGTACTTACCTTTATCAATGCCCACCATTCAGTTTACAGTAAACCTGACCTGATGGAGAGAAACGGATGCCATTTCCTGATTCAGCAGTGCAAAAATACCCTAAATCAGTTGTAGAAATCTAGACAACATTCAAAAAGTAAAAAAATTGTTGCCCAGTGTAATCAGTGGCTGGGAACCATGATGGCTATGTTTTGCCTCCACCGCTGGATCTTCTGCATGCCAGTTCCTGGGAATCACAAGTAGGGAGAGTGCTGTTGCGCACAGGTCCTGGCATCTGGTTGGCCACTGTGAAAGCAGTATGCTGAACTAAACCAGCCATTGCCCAGCAGCATGCTAGACTAGATCAGCAGGCTCTTGTTTTCTTATGAGAACTTCCTGTTTTTGCTGTCTGCAAAAACGCAGGCTGTAGCCCACCAATATTATTTCTCTCTAGTGGGCTGAGTGCGTTTTATTTTTATATACTATGGTTATGGCTTAATATCCCACATTTTGATCTAATGAAAGGCAGCAATAAAATCCACAATACAAATTAATGGCAATAACCAAGAAGCCACAAACATAAAAATTTTAATTGAGCAGCAAAAAGATCAGGGAAAGATAGCCATAGTATAGTTGTTTGAAGGTGAAAAATGATCAAAGTCTTTAAAAGCCTATTTAAGAAAAGCAGAACTTCTGGGATAAGGTGAAAAGACTTGATTTAAAAAAAAAATCGCTGCATTTGCTTCATCTCAGACACTGAAGGGCACTCTCCAGTGCTTTCAGTTTACTTGTGTTAGATAATGCAGCTTAATTGGTTTATGACCCCAATTAGCTGCAGTTTATAGCGGTCCGGCACGCTCCTCAGCTAAGCTGCGCCGATCTGCGTCTCTCCGGTTTCACCTTGCAGAGTAAAACACAGCGGAAAAACTGTTGCTTCAGATCCATGCAAACACATCAGGCACTTGTGTGTCCATTTTATCAGTCTTTTATTACAGCAGTAAAATAATAAATCTCAGATTTCCCCTGGGCTGCTAGCAGCCATGGCCACCGTCTCCTTCAGCTGCGGAGACGGAACAGTGAGGAACAGCTCCTCCCTCCTTTCGGGTCACGCGACAGGAATTGAGGGACGTCACACAGAACTCTTTAACCCTGTGAGTTCTGAAACCATTCACACCCCCTCTTCCCTCCATTCCTGAGGTGACTTGTGGCTGTACCTTTACAGACCTCTGTGAGATCAATCCCTTCCCTAATGCCTTGCGCCCTCTCCTGGCGTTCCTGCCAGGCATCTGTGGAACATCCTCACAACTCTCAGATTCGCATTGTGCGAATCTTACCCACGCACCTGTGGCCTGATACCTCTCAGGTGGAATACCCTTCGTTGTGCGACTGGATCGCCTGGGCACAAACTCAGGTGTTTCCTCTGACTCACTGTGGCCAGTAGGTGTGTCCTCTGTATCACGGGATTCCCCCTCTGACTTGAAGCGTCTTCGAATCCTTTGCATCACGCTAACAGGAGAACTAGGCTCACTCTTGGGCTCTCTTTTTACAACTTGTGGAGATGCCCCATCCTGTTCCTGACTTTGGTCAGTGAGCTGATCGTCATCAGCAGACTCAGCCTCTCCTTCCTCCTCATTAGAACCTTCCTGCTCTGAATCAGAGAAACATTCTGAGAGAACATCACGCTTTGCAGGAGTCTTTGACCTTTCATCCTGCTCATAGAATTCAGCGTGTTTACTGATCAGCAGCTTACTCTGATCACCTGATGGGTACGCAAACCTCCATGCTTTAGAAACCGGCTCATACCCACAGAAGATCATTTTCTGGAACTTGGGTACATCTGGCCCTCGCAAAGCCTTAGGCACCGGCACAGATGCAACTGACCCAAAAGAACGCAGAAAGTGAATCTGGGGTTTCCTGCCGTGCAACATGAAAAAAGGTGTGTCACCTACCACTGAATTGTAGATCCGATTCCAGGTGAAGCTCACATACTTAACTGCCTCCATCCAAAAACTTGGAGGTAATCCAGAATCTGACAGCATCACCTGTGCAGCCTTAACCAGAGCCTCACTCCTGAGCTCTGCCACCCCCCTCTGTTGAGGAGAAGTCACTTTGTGACGTATCCCTTTCTGGTGAAAGAACTTCTGTAAAGCAGACCCAGTAAACTGTGCACCTCGATCGCTAGTGACTGCTTGCACCTTGGTGGAGAACCTTAGTTCCACCTCCTCAATCCAACTTTTAATCAGTTGTGCTGCATCTTCCCTGGATTTGAGAGCATGAGTCCAGGAGTTCTGCGAAAAACTATCCTGCATCGTCAGCAGAAACCTGGCCCCTCCCAGACTTGGTTCCCAACAGATCTATGTGCACAAGATCAAAAGGTTTTGTGGTTACCCTCTCCACCTTTGGGTAACTGCACCCTTTTACCTTTGCCTTTCTGCAAGTCTCACAATCTATGGCACTTCCACATTCTTGAATTTTACAGCCTTTGGTGCATTCAGGTAGCACCTGTAGCTCTTCAAGAGAACTATGAGCTGTCTTCTTGTGCCAAACACATGCACAAGAAACATGAGTGGGAACTGTAGCACGCAAGGTTTGTGCTTTCTCAACCTTCCCCTCACCCTCCAGAGGCGTTTTAAGAATGAAGAGATCATTCTGCCCCTTTTTAACTTTGACCAGCTGCTTTCCTCCTTTTGAGATTGTACAAGCATCATTCTCAAAGGAAACCTTAAACCCCTTTTTTAACAAATAAGGGACAGATAAAAGACAGTGATGCATCCCTGGTACAGTGCAAACCTCCAACTCATCCTGCAAAACAGAAAGAAAGAATTTTGCAACATTAGTTACATTTCTTTTTTCCCCATCTGCAAACAGAACAGTCTTTCCAGCTGGAATTGCCTTGCAATTCCACATCTCGACAGCAGGGGTCTCTGGAATCAAGTTGCGGTTCGCTGCTGAGTCGATTACAAAGCAGAGTTCATTGTCTCTCTCAGAGCTGTCTTCAAACATTGCCATACTAGCTGTCAGCTGATAAGCTTCTTCATTGTCTTTAGCACCAAAAGTCTCGCTGCCCCCTCCCTCTGGGCGTCTGCAGCAGTTCTCTCTGGTTGCCACGTCAACCAACTCCCCCTTGTTCAGGACCTGACCAGCTTCAGTAGAAACAACGTCCTCTGTTGCCTTGGAGACCGGACTGGCCTCTGCTTTCCCACGCAACTCTTGGTAGCCTTTGGAAAACAAGCCGCTTCTGAGCTTCCACCGCTCACTGCCCCCCCACTGCTCTCAGGGCTCCCAGGACGTTTCCCTGCACCCCCTCTGGGGGGTAAAGGGCTCCCAACGCTTGGCCTCTGGCCTGGCTCCTCACACAGGTACGGTGCAGCACTCAAACAGCTGCCAGCAACAGTCCCTTCGTCCCCCTCTGGGGGCCCACAGCTTCCCTCAGCTGTGTGCTGGCTCTCAAGAATGTGCCCAGCGCCATCTTGCCTCTCCCCTTCGGATGCAGCCGTGTCTAGGCTCTGGCGTTCCACTCCTGCTTCACAAGCCTCACGGAGTGCCAGCCATGCAGCCTCAGGCCTCTTAGCATCCAGGAAGACATGCATCAAATCAGCACTCACATTTTCTTTCAGAAAAGCAAGCACACACTCTTCAGCTTCACTCAGCTCTGTAGCTGCTCCAGCCGCTTTCTGTGGCGGCTGGACTGCCTCCCAAAGGCTTTCTCTGACCAGGGAAAGTTCTACGTGGAAACTCCACGTCCACCAGCCTTCACGCGTCAGCTTTTCACATGGCAGCTTTAGCTTGAAGCCATGCTTCTGGAACTGCGTCATCTTCTCCCCCAGTGCCCCAGCTTACTCACGTATCAACAGCTCTCCGGCGCCTGTCTCTGGAGAAGCGATTCTCAGCTGCTCTCAGCTCTCAGCATCAGGCAAAACTCAGCTTCTTTCAGCCAGCTGCTTTGCCTCAGAACGCAGACCTCCGCTTTCGGTAGCGTCTTCCCAGCTGACCCAGCTGACTTCAAAACATCCTTCGCAAACTCAGCAACAGTTTTATAACGGTAATTAGGTCCATAACCTGTTAGATAATGAAGCTTAATTGGTTTACGACCCCAATTAGCTGCAGTTTATAGCGGTCCGGCACGCTCCTCAGCTAAGCTGCGCTGATCTGCGTCTCTCCGGTTTCGCCTTGCAGAGTAAAACACAGCGGAAAAACTGTTGCTTCAGATCCATGCAAACACATCAGGCACTTGTGTGTCCATTTTATCAGTCTTTTATTACAGCAGTAAAATAATAAATCTCAGATTTCTGCTGGGCTGCTAGCAGCCATGGCCACCGTCTCCTTCAGCTGCGGAGACGGAACAGTGAGGAACAGCTCCTCCCTCCTTTCGGGTCACGCGACAGGAATTGAGGGACGTCACACAGAACTCTTTAACCCTGTGAGTTCTGAAACCATTCACAACTTGTATGGAACAAGTCCATATCTGATGCTTTCAGTTTACTTGCATGGAACAGACCATATCTGATAAATCATGGTCTATGTCCAGGGTGTGTCCTGGGGGCCGCATTCCCTTCTGTGCAACCCGCCAAGGGCCACTTGCCATTGGTGGGTGGCATTCAAGGCAAAGTGGGAAGTGTAACTAATGTGCAAATTGCATTCTGTACAGCAGCCTAATTTCTTCACATTCACCCACTCCTCTCTATCTGCCCTCCAGGCAGGCAAGAGTCATTTTATGAGTTCACAAGTCACATTCCAGCCAGGCAAAAACACTTTGAGGAGAGTGAAAAGCAAGGCCAATGGGAGGTGTGATTGGGGAGGATGTGTAGCCTGGGAGACTGCAGAGGCCCAGAGAGAGGGACCTGGAGGGCTGCCTTTGGCGCCTGGGCCTGAGGTATTCCACCCCTACGTCTAGGTCCATGGTTTTTGAACAGCTGCAAGGAGTCCTTTCCACATCTGTTCCACGTACATTGGAAGTTTCCTTCTGGCAGTGACCTTGTAGACCTTTATTGCTTACTCTGACTGGCAGTGGATCCATAGGAGCTTAGACAGAGGCATTTCCCCATTACCTGCTACCTGGGGGGGGGGTCTTTTTAACTGGAGATGAGCTTGGGGTCTTTAGCATGCAAAGTATGTTCTCTGCGGTTGAGCTGTGGTGCTTTCTCGGTGAATTTGTCTGCTGAGAAACTCCTGCACACTTGTCAGTCCTTGCAGATGGTTCTGGGACAAACAGTCAGTGACTCAGGCCTGGTGAAGGCTGTAAGGGAGGGCTGTGGCCCTCCAGATGTTGCTAGACTACAACTCCCATCACATCTGGGCATGGGCCATGCTGGCTGAGCTTGATGGGAGCTGTAGCAGAGCAGCAGATTACCCGTCTCTGCTGTGCAGCAAGGCTGTTCTCTGGCTAGTGTACTTCAGAACACACTCTGGGGGCACTGTAGAAGTGAAGTATTGGTAGTGATGGGGGCCACTGACCCTTTTCTTTGAGGGACCCCGTTAAGCCTCTGAGGAATCCCAACATTACCAGTAACACTGTTTGAAAGCCACTGACCTGCAGATAGACCTTGCAGTAAATAGACTGTACCAGCTTTGCAGCAGGGCTGGCTCTGGGAGTCTGCTTTCTGTGCTTAGCAATTTAATGCTTTCTTTTCTGCCCCCTGCAGTGGGATGAGCTGGAGCTGGGGATGGGCATCCGCAGGAAGCAGCATTTTAGCAGAATTTGGCAGCCTCCACTTAGAATTTATGCAGCTCTCGGAGCTGTCCGGAAATCCTGTTTATACTGAAAAGGCAAGTACATTCCTTACACATTCACGGGTACGTGCTTCCTCCCTAGATGTAATTGTAGCTTGTGATGATGATGGTGGTGGTGATGATGATGATGATAATTTATTTATACTCCACCCATCTGGCTGAGGAGCTTCTGAGGAGCAGGAACCTCTTGCTGCTACACAAACCTGCCCATTGCCTCTTTGGTGACTCAGACTCAAGCCTGCAGCTGCCTGGCTCTGCCCACCAGGCTGCGTCAGTCAGTCTCTGATGAGCTGGATGGAACTCTGGGAGCAGTTGCTGTCAGCACTCTCCCTCCAGCCCCAGAGCCAAGACGCAGGGAGTCATCAGGGTTAAGCGCCTTGGCTAACTCTAGCAATTGTACTGGGGCACCTTTTTGACTGTCTGTCAGTAAAATAAGGCACTCCTGAATGTGCTGTCCTGACCGACGTAATGAGGACACTGTGGATGGAAAGTCTGAGAAGCCCTTAGAAGACCCAGTTTGGGAAAGCAGAGTTTTTTAAAGAAAAAATCCTGATTCTTTTATGGTTCTTTCTAAAAGCAGCTGTGTTGCTGTTGGCCATGTCCAAAGGAGGGTTGTGTATTTAAGCCCAAGTACTGCCCCCGCCCCAACTTCCTAGGCCTGCCAAAGTATTTGTTGATGAGAGAGATGTGTTAATACTAAGACAGGTTTATGCCCCCCCCCCAGGTGCTCACTATATTTTGTGATTATGCAATTTCCTCCTTCAGCAGCTCAAGGAGCTCCTCTGGAGCTGCTTTCAGCCAATAATTGTATTAGCGTTGGTTTTTTACCTCGAGGTTTTATTCCGTGCTCTTGTTCATTGTGTGTGAGAGAACGAAGAACTAGATGTGATGCTGGGAACCTTCCTTTCCTCCCTTGCTTCCTTCCAGCTCAGCATCCTTGGAATAGCTCATTCTGAAGGAGACAAACTGCTCCAATTAGAATAAGAACCCACCCCTTGAGTCCAGCAGGAATAGATCAGCCCAGAGTTCCACCCTGGGAGAAACTGCTCTGATAAGTTCTCCCTGCTGTTTCAGCAAGACACCTTGCGAACAATCAGCCCGTTCCCAGAATGGATAATAGGAAGGCAAGATGCAAAAGGGCAGGGGCAGCAGAGAAGCAAGAGACACAAGCGTAGCAGGAGATGAATGTGAAACAGGGAAGCCACGGAATCGGAATGGAGAAGATAAGGCCTGAACAGAGCAGGGCAGCAGAAAGGCCCATTGCATAAGAGTGATGAAGTTTACTGAAGGACGGAGTGAATGAGAAAGGGCATGAGCAGAGAAGAAGATCGGAGAAAGGAAACCTAGCAGGGTGGGAAAGGCAAAATCGGAAAGGAAGAGTAGAAACACCCTGGTGAGAGGGTAAGGGCCACTGCCTTAGCCATGGTGTGTTCAGTGTAGGTGTAATATTTAAAACAGAGGACAGTGCAACCCATGGTTTGCAAACTCAGATTTAAATCTGGATAGCTCAGTTGGTTAGAGAGTGGTGCTGATAACGCCGAGGTTGCAGGTTCGATTCCTGTATGGTACAGCTGCATATTCCTGCATTGCAGGGGGTGGACTAGAGTATCGTCAGTGTCCCTTCCAACTCTATGATTAACCTAGAGATATGTCTTGTTCATAAGACATCCTATGGTGTAAGGGGAGAGCTCTGGGTTTGGGGGAGGGGGTGAGGTTCTTAATGCTTTTCCAAGAGGCCGACTGAATCTCTATTGTGCTATTAAGCCCAGCCAATCAATAAGTGTGAGAACCAGCTTGTTTAATGGATTCACCTGCTCTGAACATGCAGTAGATTAAAGCTAAAGCTGCGTGAGAAAACAAAAGCGCACAGGAGGAACCAGTTGCAGACAGCCATCTAGAGGGAAATGGGCTTCTGAAAAGCTGATCAGCTCATTAGCGCACAGCCAAGGCAGCCTGGGCCCTTTAATAGGGCACTGCATGTCCCTGTTTGTTATGGACACATCATTAACACGCCATGTTCTTCGGCTGCACCAGTATGATGTTGTTGTTTTGTTGTTGTTGTTGTTGTTGTTTATTAAATGTATATTCTGCCTTATACCTGCAGGTCTCAGGGTGGTTAACAGGATAACAGTTGTGATTATGTGGCTGGAACCAACTTTTTTGGCTAGTTAAAAGCGCCTGGGGCAGACTTCATACTCAATCCTAGTTATTGCTAACCCCTGTTTGTTGCTTAACCCTGGGCTGGAATGCAGGGGAAGCTGCCTTAACCATGGTTTGTTCAGTGTAGGTATAATATTTAAAACAGAGGACAGTGCAACCCGTAAAACTCTGGTTTCACTTTCTAGTTTGTAAACCAGACTTCCATCACAGTTAAGTGATGGGATTTATCACAACTATGGAAGATTAAAAGAAACTATGATTAAGTATTGTGTCTTCATAGGACCACTTTAGCTAGATTTTATAAAATATGTGGGAAATAGGCGACCAGAAACGCCTCCTGTAAAAACCGTCCACATTGAAAGTAGTGGGACTCACACACCTGCCTGAATTTCTCACTGCCAAACAGCTATTAAATTTTGAATTATCAGGAATATTTATTGAGGTAAAATGCCAACACCCTTGGCCATTGCCCTTTGTGTACCATAGAACCAGTTATTGGCAGCCTTCAAGCCAGATCCGGCTGCTGTTTGGCCCACCGGACGCCATTGGCTTGGCTTTTCCAACTACAAGAGATGTCCCAGCCAGCCAAAGGTCTGTTGGCAAAGGGAAAACAGGAAGGAATGCATGGGTAGTTGCTAGGCCACAGGCTGCAGTTGCTCGGCAACAGATTTATTTTTTCCTTATCAGGAAACTTATAGGAAGCTGCATCTATTTCTTCATTCTTTCTTGCTTGGGATGGGCCTTCAGTTGTCAGCCTGGTGCCTTTGGCCCCTGGTGAATCCGAAGCAATGATAGGAAAGTGAATGGGTGAGATTTTTCTGGCAAGCAATGTCAACTATAGCTATATGTCCCGGGACATGTACTTCCAGGCAGTATTCCTCAGAATGCCTCATACTGGGGACAGACAAGAGGGAATGTTCTTGTACTCTTGAATCTGCCAGAGGCATTTGGCTGATTACTGTTAGAAGCAGCAAGCTGGGAAGATGACTTTGACCTTATCTGGCAACACTAGGTTTATATTCTTTAGGAGTAACCCACTGCAAGGCCTGAGACACAAGAAAGGGAGCCCTTTCCCAAGCCTGAGTGCCCTTGTGGAGGGAGGTTGACATAACACTCACCAAATCACATCACTTCCTTAGTAAATGTACCAATCTGTACTAGTGGTCTGACTGAATATAAGGTAGCTTCCTATGTGGAGCAGCAGACCCACAGAACAATTCCTGGCCCACTGACTCCCCTCCTCAGCAGTAATTAAAGGTGAGGGAAAGCTTCCATTGCTTCTCCACAAGCCTAATTAGTGTTGAGTGTGTGAGTCACAGCTGGGAAGAGTTAATGCATGTCTGAAAATTAGAATTCTACCCAGTGTATTCATATCCTGCACCTGTTCCTTCTTGAAACTCCTGTGGAGTTTTAGGCCAGTCTCCCATCAAAGGACTGACTAGGCCCCAGCCCACATAGGAAGCTTCATGACATGCCTTCAGACTTTTCAGAGCATGCCCTGATACCTTATCACGTGTTCCTATAGGAAGGTCTTCTCTTGAAGACCACAGATTTGGAAGTGAAGGACAGTGTTTGCTTTCCCAAAGGACAACAAGGTGTGCACAGAACTGATTGAAACTGGTGCTGCTTGGCAGTTTGGTTGGTTGGTTAGGTAGTTTGTTTATGGGTTGTTGTTGTTGCTTTAAAAAAACCCACCTGTGAATTGGAAAAAAGAAAGGAGCTTATCTCTTCTTTTTTGCTTGTAGGTGATGAACATCCGCAAAGTCCTGAACAGAATTGAGAAGCCACAGGGACTTTACCCTAATTTCCTCAGTCCAGTAACCGGGAACTGGGTGCAGCGTGAGTATTTCAAGAGTCCCTCGGCTGAGCCAGAGAAATACTTGCTGTTGTGTGGCAGACTTTCTAGCGCCTCTCACTAGGGCAAGAGCATCAAGCCAAGGAAACATTAGCCGCCAAATTAAAATCCTCACTGATGCTAATCAAGGAGCTCATTATGCAGGGTGCTTCAGTCAAAGCAATTCTCCTGAACAGATGCAAGAGAGTCATCACTCACGCCCAGAGCCCTGATCCCTGCCAAGTATCTCTTAACATCCAGGACCACACAAGGCAAACTAGACTAAGAGGCGGGGATGGCAGCCTTGGACAAGTGACCTCCACAGCGCACCAACTGTATTAACCCTTGGGGTGTTCCTCTTCTCTTTCTTCAGCAGCCACCTGCTGCAGTTGCAAGCATGGGCTGAAAGACTCCTATCAAACAGGGATGGGAAATCTCTGGCCGTCCACATGATGGTGGACTCCAAATCCTATTGGCATGGTCAGAAGTCAGGGGATTATGGGAATTGTAGGTCACCAGTACCCCAAGGACCACAGTTCTCCCAGGCCTGCTATTCAGGATTCAGGATTCTAGGACTCTGTTCTCCCCTGTGATTGTCAGAGGGCAAAAGCACTTCCCTAAGCTAAAACATTGCAAGGGGCAGGAAGGACCAGACCGGGGGAGGGGGGTACTAATATGAGGGACAAGTTAGAGGTTTATAAAGTATATATGCTGTGGATAATTCCCTGCCCCTTTCTTATAATAAGAGAACTCTGGGGCATCAAATAAAATTGATAAGCAGTAGATTTAGGGTAAAGTATGAGGAGGTCCCTGATGGATCAGACCAAAGGCTCATCTAGTCCAGCATCGTGTTTTGCACTGTGGTCAAACAGGGAAGGTCACAAGCAGCACATGTGTCACTAGTCCTTCTGTTGCTGTCTGAGCTACCAAAAACAACAACAACAACCTATTTTAAGAATGGAAAGGACACCGATAACAGTGCAGATGGCCCACCCAATCCCACCCATGGCTAGCCTTAACCATGCCCTCCATCCCCCTTCATCTACTGCTACAGCAGCTTCCCTCCATCCAGTGCCCCCCCCATGTTCCTGGCAGTCAGCTGTGCAGGCTAGAGCTTAAGGGAGCTGTGATCAAAACCTCTGGAGGGTGCCAGGTTAGGGAGCAGAGTATGTTGCCAGGCTTGACTGTGCTTGAAACCAATGAAAAACTGTAGAGAATCTTCAGAACGGGATTTTGGTATTTCCAGTAAGCTTGAAAACATGCAAGAAGCCACCACATAGTAACCTGCATTTCAAGTGGAAACCATGAATACTCATTGATGGAGAGGCTCGCCATACATGTATTCACATCTAGGAATATATATATAGCAGTGGGAATAAATTCTGTTCTTTTCTTTGAAAAAAAAAGGTGATTTGCACACCCTTGGCTGCCCTGAAGAATCTATGCGCTGAGATGTAAAAATAAAATCCCCCCTAGTGTACTTTAAAGTTATAAATCTGTCCAACGGTTTTCCAGGCAGATTTCCCTCAGGCTAGCAGGTTGCAGAGCTGCTTAGTCTGAGCAGGTAGCCTTGGAAAAGCTCTGCGATTCAGTATTCTGCACACATTTCCACACCTGGCATCGTGGTTCTCTGCTCAGTCCACCTCCCCTCTTTGTCAATCTGCTATGGCTATAGAAACCTCCACAGGACTCTAATATGTCACTCCAGGCACAGAATCACAACTACAAAATCTAGACGGCTTCGCCAGCTGCCAGGAGGTTCTGAACTTGCTGTTCTGTCAATTGATGGGCTTTTCTGCTGTGATGCTTGCAGCCATGGCATGTTCCTCATCCCCTGCGGTTTGTGCCCCTCCTGTAAGGAGAACAGAATGTCTGGCGGAAGTATATAGCATCAAGCAGGGCTGAGTGTATGCTGTCTTTTGGAGGGAGTGGTATGGGATGCAAAATTCAGCTTCCTGGGAATCTGGGTTTTTTTTTATTGATTTTAATTTTTAAAGCAAGATTCTAGTCCTTAGGTTTGTAGGCTTATGTTTGAAAGTGAAATTCTCAGGAGCCAGAGAATTTGCAGAATTTTCCAGAAGTCATTGGGAGGGAGGTGTTTGCGCCATGTGTAATTCCCCTGCTATGAGACAGTTAATACTTTGGGTATTTCCAAATGAGATTTGGGTGTGTGTGTGTGTGTGATTGGTGCTGCTTATGCAGCCGTGTTTTTCGCAGCATGAAGATGTTCACGTTGGCATCAAAATGCCACCCTGTGTTTTTATTAATCTGCTTTTCCCCTCTAATGTGGAAAATCCAATAACTAAAGAATAACCCAAGCCAATACAACCAGGGATTTTTTGAAAATAAAAATCAGTGCATTTTTCTTGAATGAAATACTTCCCCTTCCAGTTGTTTTGAAACTACAGCCTGGGAAAATAAGGAGGAAAGAAGCAAGAAGGAAGGAACTCTGATAGGGTGGGTGACTGGGGTAGGTTCAGGAGGTGTCAGGAGCTACATATGTTGAGGATGGAAGAAGAAGGGTGCTTTCCTATAGCTCGGATCATCCTCTGGGACCAGCAAAAGGAAAACACTGTTTTAAAATGAACACTATGGAATTCGCTCCCATCAAAAGCAGCAGTGGCCATCAACTTGGAAGTCTTGAAAAGAGTATTAGGCAAATTCATGGAGAATAATGCTACCAGTGGCTACTAGCCATGATGGCTTTGTATTACCTCCACTGTTGGTATATTTATTTCATACTAAAGGAAAGAAACCTCAAAGCAGCTGGAGGCAGTATGCCTCTGGATATCACTTGCTGGGAATCACAAGAGGACAGAGGGCAGTTGTGCTCAGGTTCTGCTGCTTCTCACACAGGCAGCTGGTTGGCCACTGTGAGAACAGGATGTTGGACGAGGTGGGCCTTTGGCCTGATCCATTGGGACTCTGATATTCTTACATTGGAAGAGGCATTCTACACACACATAGAGGGCATGTCTCCAAAGAGCATATGCTTCAAGGAAGCATGCTGTCTTCAGAGTGACTGTTTACACCCCTGTGCAGATTTAATCAAACAATCATATTCATGTTAATCTATTAACCAATCAAGTTTTCTTTCATTGGATGGCAGCCCTAATCACAAGGCAATGCTTTATTCTTCTTGCTGCTGCAGATCATGTTTCCATCGGCGGCCTTGGGGACAGTTTTTATGAGTATCTGATCAAATCTTGGCTGATGTCGGACAAGAAGGATGCCGAAGCCAAAACCATGTATGACAATGCGCTAGAGGTAAGCTCAATTCCTTTTGCAGCTGAGAAAATGTCACAGCAAATTGGAAGGCAGCAGTGTGTAGGTCACAAGCTGCCTCAAAGAACTTTAAACACTGCGATGCTTAGAGTCAAATCTCACCTCTGCTGTGGAGTCACTGGGCAGCCTCAGGCCAGCTGGCCATTTGTCTTTCATCCTCTGGATGAAGCCAAGGCATGTTTTGGGAACTTTGGGGTGTGGAGGGCACTTTCCAACATCACTTCTTCTGTCCCAGGGTGGGCTCTGATTTTAAAAAAGAAAAATCTTGCTTCTTTTCTGAATGGTTCAGATTGAACCAGGGAAAATCCACCTTTAGAAGTTGTGTTTTGGCTAGCACCAGTGACATCACTAACATACCTCAGTGCATTCCTGGAGCAGGTCAGCAACTGTTTTAAAATTGTTTTTTGTTTTTGTTCTATTTCGACAATATGAAGATGAATGTATAAAGAAACAAATACATGCAGTTTAAAAAGAAAAACTGGCACACTTAGGTTAAAGCAAGGAAAAATGTACAGCTGATTCAGTGCATGGGCTGTTGAAACGTGCATTTGCAGTGCAAGCTGCAATGCTGGACTTTCACTGTAGAGTGAATAACCGGCTGTGTTTGGCCTTAAATTCTTATCTCTGTCTCCATTCAGTTTTCATCCTCTCTATCAAATGGAATTTTTATATGACTTGCCCCACAAGGTGGTTAATGATAATGAGGAAATATATGGACTGAAAAGAAAGCAAAAGTGCTGTAAACATAATAAGTGTGATCCACCCCCCAACCCCCCCATAGTATGATTTTGTACTGCAAGTTTCTTTGGATATTTGTTGTTGTTTAAAGGTGATTAAAGGGGACGCAGGTGGCGCTGTGGGTAAAAGCCTCAGCGCCTAGAGCTTGCCGATCGAAAGGTCGGCGGTTCGAATCCCTGCGGCGGGGT
This sequence comes from Podarcis cretensis, assembly GCF_951804945.1. Taxonomy (NCBI): domain Eukaryota; kingdom Metazoa; phylum Chordata; class Lepidosauria; order Squamata; family Lacertidae; genus Podarcis; species Podarcis cretensis. Next base: position 29,003,237 of record NC_137177.1, on the reverse strand, counting down.
GCGCTCCCGCTGCTCGGTCCCAGCGCCTGCCAACCTAGCAGTTCGAAAGCACCTCCGGGTGCAAGTAGATAAATAGGGACCGCTTACCAGCGGGAAGGTAAACGGCGTTTCCGTGTGCGGCTCTGGCTCGCCAGAGCAGCGATGTCACGCTGGCCACGTGACCCGGAAGTGTCTCCGGACAGCGCTGGCCCCTGGCCTCTTAAGTGAGATGGGCGCACAACCCCAGAGTCTGTCAAGACTGGCCCGTACGGGCAGGGGTACCTTTACTTTTTACCTTTAAAGGTGATTAATACATTTATTAATAGGATTATTGCTGTTTAATAGGGTTGTATGTAGGATTGTATCCAACTAAGTCCTGCTTTAATGAGCAGACCCATTAAAATTAGCAGACCTAAGTTAGCCACGTGCATTGATTTAAATGTGTCTACTCTGACTAACACTGGATACAACCGCATATATTTAGTATATAAATAACATAGTAGCTGTTCAGGAGGATGCATGTTTGTCAGCCCTTTGTTTCCTTGGGAATAACACCCATTTATTTTCTTCTCTTCTTAATGCTGTTAAATTTAGGCCATAGAAAAACACCTGGTGAAGAAATCAGCCGGTGGGCTGACATACATTGCAGAGTGGCGAGGTGGCGCCTTGGACCACAAAATGGGCCATTTGGCTTGCTTCTCCGGAGGGATGATAGCGCTTGGAGCAGAGCATGCCGGGGAAGAACAGAAACAGCACTACATGGACCTAGCTGCAGAAATTACGAACACCTGTCATGAGTCTTACGTCCGCTCAGGTAGAAGCTGAGCCTGCACTAAAGATCAGTGCAAAGCCTACCCCAACCACTCCCACCACCCAGTTAAAGGTGGAGGAATAATAACTCAGTGAGAGAGCATCTGTTTTGCAAGCAGAAGGTCCCAGGTTCAATCCCAGCATCTCCAGTTAGGGCTGGGAAGAGCTCTTGCCTGAAACCCTGGAGAGCTGCTGCCAGCCAGAGTAGACAGTAGTGAGCTAGATGGAGCAATGGTCTGACTCAGTATGAGGCAGCTTTTTATGGTCCTGACACAGCAGGGAGGCCTATGCACAGGGAAGTGTGCATTTGGGACCTCTCCATTATGACTGCCCAGAATCTGCTAAGAAAAGCTGCATACTGTAGTTCCACTGGGGCTATGGATCGGGATCAACCCCATATCCCGTAGAGTCTGAGAGCACACCCAGCATGTTCAGCTTTTAACTATCAGGGCTTCTCACAGCTCTGAAAAAACGTTTCTGATTCTTAGTCGCTGCAGATGTATATTTTAGGAGCTTCTCCCAACTTCAGCTTCCTAGTTGTGATAAGCATAAAAGTTCTAATCATCTCTGAATGTCTAATGTATCCTTTGCCAGAAACCAAGCTGGGCCCAGAAGCATTCCGCTTTGATTTTGGCACCGAAGCAATGGCCACCCGACTCAGCGATCGCTATTACATTCTGCGCCCTGAAGTTGTTGAAAGTTACATGTACATGTGGAGGCTGACGCACAATCCCAAGTACAGGCAGTGGGGCTGGGAAGCTGTACAGGTATTTCCTCCCAAACCGTCATTGCTAAGTACCATTCCCTTGCCTTAGGACAGGGGTTGCTTGAAAAAAAAGGGGGGGGCTTTTGTTTCTGGCCGCCAAAGACCCAGCCAGTTTTTGCAACTGCAAAAAGGTAGAGGGGTGTGTGTGTGTGTGTGTGTGTGTGTGTGTGTGTTTTAAGAAGAGACACCCTTGGGGTGGGTAGAGCCCAGCAGCCTGGTGCGCATGCAAATTCCTCCCTCCCTGGTCATTAGATTAATTATATGATGAGCAGTGAGGAGGTGATTATCTACTACCTCTGCTGCTCTGCACGTATCAGTTGAGGGGTGGCTATCTGTGTGCAAGTTTGTCTGTTAGATGTTGGATGCTCTCCTCCTGGAAGCTTGGCCAAGGGTGAATGTGGACCTCTAGTGAAAATTGGTGAGCCACCCGTGGCTTAAGAATACATCTGAGGTGGAAATTGTGGTTCAGTTTCTCACTATCTTCCCAGGTGAGAAAGAGAGCCAAGTGCAGGCCACTCTTTCACAGCTGAGTCAGGTGCGAAAATCCTTTCTGTACCTTGGCCCTTCAATGCTGGAAGCAGCTCAGCTCAGCCACCATGCTTCCACAATATTATTTAGCATAGCAGTAAAAATACATGTGTTGGGATGGGGAGAAATTCAATTCAGTTCTCATTTAAAGGTGAAGTTACCTAATTCTCACTTTCTGAAGCAATATGCAAACTGCAACTCCAGCTACTCTTTGAAATTCATGCTTCTCTGAGTTTTGCAATGTAGTGCCCCAGCCAAGTAATGGGCAAAAACATATATGCATATATTGGTGTATGGTGTGCATAAAGATGTATATATTAGTAACAGAGATATTTAAAAACGCATCCTTAGGACTCACCTTACTTTTGGGATTGTAAGTTGTTTTAAACTGTTTTTAATGTTTTCTTTTAATGTTGAGACCCCTGGGAGGGCAGGTAATAAATAACAATTATAATTGTTACTAGGAAAATTGCTCTGCAAAATTGCGTACAAAAATGTGTAAATTAGGAGATATTCGTACTAAAGTGCTGATAAATTTTCATTGGAACTTTTTTCCTTAAAAGGGAAGCTGCTGTGTAAATGTGGAGAACTGAGCTTAAGATTGGAAAATTGAGAAACAGAGAGAAACTGAAATTGACAGATTTCACGTAGGCTTTTTAACAGTAGTGGCAGAAGGGGCCAGGCTGCAGGATATATAATGGCAGAGATCCAAACAGCTCTATTTATTTTTTGTATATTTGTGTGCTCACTTATCAAGTTAATGCAAAAGGCAAATGAAACATTTTAAATAGTTTTTAAAAATGTTACTGCACTTGCATTCTAAATAAAAGAAAAATAAGGGAATGATGCCAACCTGTGCTATTGAGAGAAAACGAGAGACCACACCGCATGGCATATAAAGGGACAATCTGGCAGTTAGTGAAGATGGGTCTTCACTGTCTGTGTTGCCAGCCTGTCTTGCTGACCACTTGTCCTCCACCAAGTGAATCAAGTTGCGCTTTGCCACTCCACGCTGGCCATTGTGAGGGCGGGGGAGCGGGGAAACAATACATAGCCAGACCTCTTAAAAAAGATGGGAGGACAAGAAGGTTTATGGCAGCAGCACTGTCTTGGCTCCCTCTAACAACTGAGTGAACAAATCACGTCAGTTCCAGAGAAAACGGCTAGCGTGCTACTCTGGGAAGCCAATCTGAGGTCAGTTCCAAGACACAGCCCAAGCAAGACAGCAGAGGAATAGGGGATAGCCGGCAGCAGAATTGGCAGGAGCAGCTCATCCAGGTGAGACACTGGGAGCTTCATGGTACCTAGTCAGCTGCCAGGAGGGAAAAGCCTGCTCTTACCAGCTAGTAAGCTTGCATTCTGCAAACAAGGTGTGGGCTTCTGCTTCCCACTGAACTTATTTGGATTATTTATGTATCAACCTTTGCCCAGACCACTGGGCAGTTTACAGCAAAAACAAATAGATAGCAGCTGATAAAATCCAGAAAACTAACACAAGCCATTAAAAGCAAATCAATCACCAAAACCAATTTCTAAAAGCATCAGCAGCCGGGTCTCTCCTCGTCCAAATGCCTGTTGAAAAAGGATGCATCTTGACCAACCGTCCCTCTCACCTGGAGGTAAACTTTGTGATCCCATTATCAGGCATTTTGAGATAAAGGTACATGAGGATTCACTCTCTTACAGGGGTATTTTTAAAAATTCCTCAGTTTGTTTAGAGCCACGTTGTTCAGCACATGCATGGCCCCTGGTATTCTAGTTGTTGGAAAAGTCTGAAACCTGGGCTCTTCTTACATTTCTCTCCTAAAACAGGGATCTCCAGGTGTACACCTGATTAAACTGGTAGCTAGGGAGCTGACATTTGGTTACACACAGAATCCAAGCCACCCTGATAGTACCAGTAAAGTCTGAAGGGAGTGGGGAGCATCTGTCAATCCCTCCTGCAAACACGGAAGACTCACCACACCAGCAGATGGTTAGGATACTTCCAGGCCTTTCTGGAAATTGAAATTTTAGCGAACTCACAGTTCATAGACACTGATTATGGTGTGGACATTCTAAACCTGAGTAGCCTTTAAGTCACTCTGCACAATTTTCTTGCCACAAAGGGTTATGGTGTTTCTGAAGAACAAATTTGGTGCACATATCTGAGCACAGAGCATGCCTAGCACATGTGAGGTAGAATATTGGGCTATGAGTTCTGTTTCCTCAGCACATCTGTTTTGGGTGTAGTTCATGGAGAACTTGAAGTGGCTAAAGTCCACGATGCTTAAAAAATTATAATCTGTGCCAAGGCTGATCACCACACGCATGACATGTAGTAATCAAGAAGGAGCTGCCTCTGAGAATCTGTAGTGTGTCGTCCCCCCCCCCCCCCGCCACTACCATTGGGCAACCCCAGTTACACACATCTAGGATTGGGAGGGAGGGGGCATCTGTAGCCCAAGGAGCACAAAGTGCCTGGCATGTCTGATCTCCGCATCACTTTAGCAATGGAGCATTTCTGGCTCACCAGATTACAATTATTAATTTGGCATTATGTGGGGGGTGGGGGGTCAGGTGATGGAATTCCAAATTCCATACTTGGAGCCAAATGTGAAGCGAATCAGATTAAGGTGCATATTTCAGTTATTAATTTTTGCTTTTGTTCCTTATTGCTGAGTTGGGCATTCTTGTTGCTCCAGCTAACTCACTAATCTGCGCTGGAGTGTCAGGGCTTGGCAGGGACTCCACGCCTCTCGGTTCCTTTTTAAAAAAATAATAATATATTTATTAAGTTTTCCATTTTGTAATATTAAATACATCCTTATAAAATTCTTAGATTTTTGCTTATATGAGCTGTCGACTTCCCTCCACCCCACTTCATGGTTTTCCTAATTCCAATTTTACATCCTCGCATTTGTACCTTTTCCAATTTACTTTCCCCTCCTATATTTTATCTCATATTTTAAAGTAAATGTAAGATGGTAATAAGAATTAACATTACAAGCCTTCTTACTGCAACCCTGCCAGTTTTGGTAAACGTTTACAATTGTCCTTCAAATATTGTACAAATTTACTCCAGTCTTTTTGGAAAGCTTGATCTCGCTGGTTTCGGATTTTCCCAGTCAGCCTAGCCAATTCCGCATACTCCCATCGTATTCATCTGCTATTTCTCAGTTGTTGGTATTTCTTGTTGCTTCCATTTTTGGGCTAATAGAATTCTTTCAGCCATTGCTGCGTACATAAACAATTTTTGATCTATCTTAGGAATCTCTTCTACTGTACCCAACAAAAATGCTTCTGGTTTTTTAACAAAGGTATTTTTGTACATTTTCTTTAACTCATTGTATATCATATCCCAATAAACCTTGACCTTACTGTATGTGGTAGAAATTCCCCTCTTTTTCTTTAGGTTTCCAACAATCTTTTTTTCTTGGCGTTCCAACCAAGCAGGAGCACAAGGAAACCCTGTGACTCCTCTGCTCCATGCTTAGGGCTGTCTGTCCCCCACTCCACCATCCCTAATGGCGCCCCTAGAGTCCGCAGCCTGTGTCAACCACTTCCCTTTGCCTTTTCATGGAGCCACCTCTGACAGGATAGGACATTTGAAGACCGCCTCCTAATGTGCTGGCAGTTGTGTTTGTCGGGTGGCCTTCTGTCAATTGTACAATATTTCAAGGAAGGACTTCTTCAGGGGCCGGTACTTGAGGGCTCTTACAGGAGACTGAGTGTAACAGAAAGTGCTAACCATCAGAGGCGAGCCTATTTTCTTGGACCCTTGGGGAATCATTAAAAGCTCTTCAATGGGAGCTCAGCCTCTATAAAAACACAAATCCAACTCATAAACCTGCATGGGTAAAACACAACTGATTATGATTAATGAGCTACTTGTTTGCTGTGCTGCTATTACTGGAAGAGATTGACTGTTTCTCTCTCTCTCCCCCCACTCCCACTCCCACCCCCCAACCAGGCACTTGAGAAATATTGCAGAGTAGATGCTGGTTTCTCCGGGATCCGCGATGTTTATACCACCAACCCGAGTCACGACAACATGCAGCAGAGCTTTTTCCTAGCAGAGACGTTAAAGTAAGTCCTGAACATTTTCAGCGCCTCTTCCACAGAAAGCTGTGTAGGGTGGAGAATGTTTTCATGGGGGAGGGGGTCATCAACAGTGGCTGCATCTTAAATAAAGCAGGAATCTGCCAATTGCCCTTGGCCATTTCCTCTCTGATCCGTTGGAGTGACTTGGAATGTACTTTGGAATATTTAAGATGAGGCTTTGCTGACTTGCTTTCCTTATGTGCCCTGTTGAACTAGCTTTGTGTGTGGACTTGACACCTGTAAGTGCCATGCGTGTCTTTGGAAACTCACCAGAGGGCTGGTTCATATGTACATATTCATCACTTGGAATCTGTATGGATAAAATATAAGAAGAGAGTTCAAAGTGCACCCCCCGCCCCCACTGTGATTGACTTCTTGATGTGGTGGCATGCCTGCAAACTGAGCCCTGGTAGATGTTCTCCCCATGCCCATTGGTCACCTGCCTCATTGTAGGTTGTACCTCTTTCCCCTTTTGGGAGAGGAAGCATCCCGTAGCTTGTTGCCTGAGAATGGAGGAGGCTGCCCTTTTTCCATCTCAGGCTGCTAGCTGCAGGGTGATTTCTTTCCCTGCTCACTCACGGCTTGTCCCATCTCCCACTACTGCTGCCACCATGACTGCCTGTTGAATAGAAAACACCTCCCAGCTGAATGGAAGTGACACAATCACCACCCGTCTTAGGGTCCCTGCAGGCTTGTGTTTTATTACGGGTGTATTCTGCAGCACGTTTTTGACACAGTAATAGTGCATTAGCAATGGATTTCCTCTGTTTTAGTTGGTTCTGCAATGCTCCCCAGTGTTACCACATTATTGCTGCGTTCTGCAGAGGGCACTGGACATGCTCTCTGGGTCAGGGGTGTAAGGAAACTTGTCTGCTGTCAACTGCACTTTTTGCTGGGCAACTTTGGATAAGCTTCCAATAAACCCTTAGCTTCTCTGGCAATCTAACACAGGCTTGAGGGTCCTGGGACCTTCTAGTTGATGCTAGACTACAATTCCCTCATCCCTAGCTGGGGCTGATGGGAGTGGGAGTCCAGCAATATCCGGAAGGCATCTGCTTTCCTCACTAACCACTGATTCTCCATTGATAGGAGCACCCCATCTGCACATGAATTCCTTTGACTTGTCTCCTTCCTCCAGGTACCTCTATCTTCTGTTCTGTGAAGATGATGTGCTGTCTCTTGAGGACTGGGTGTTCAACACCGAAGCCCACCCATTGCCCGTGAACCGCACAGACCTTATCCTGAAGACAAGCGTGCAATAGGGGCGCTTGCTCCCTCGCGGCTTCTGCAGTGGGATGTGGAGGGTTACTTGCTTCCCCACCCCTGTTTCTCCTTTCCAGTAAAGGAATGTGCGTGTTCCCAGAAAGGTATTTTGGGGGCATTCGTCCAATTCAGGACAGTGTTATATCGGGGAGCATAAAAAACTGTGAAACAAGCACCTTTGTGGTTTTTTTTTTCCTCTATGAGGGAACTTACACTAAACCTGATAATGAGGATGTTGAATATGGGCCATAATGCACACAAAACCATGGACGTTCCTTTCTACGGAGAATTTGTACGGAATCCACTGACTTTGTTTTCACATGGCCAAAGGAGTTTGCCATAAAACAGACGCTGGTTTGTGCCACTCTTCTTGTCTCCCTCCCACCCCTTTCCACATGCTCCTTTTTAGATACTGTTGATTTTTATCATCTTTCTAATTTTCACCTCCCCCCCAAAAAAAGACTTGCATCCTAAGTGGAATCAATGCCATTAATGATCAGAAGATGTCTGCAAAAGTCTGAATCCTAGGCATCATTTCTCTCTCCCTCCCTCTCTCTTTTCTGTGCTCTTTAAAATGTTTACTGAATATTGCATCATGTGTAATTCTTTTTTGCTTTGTAAAGTTTGAAATTTGTTCTGTTCCCTCCCCCGCCACACACACACTTTGTTTTTGTTTTCATCTGGAGCTTAAATATTACAAGGCACTTGTAAGGATTTCATTTCTGTAATACTCAGAGATGTGGAATAGAATAAAAATTCCTATCCGGTAAGGAGTGTGACTGAATTGCTCGTGTATTGGCACAGAAGGTTAAGAGGAAGGGACTGACGACCATGTGAAGATCTCAGTAGATCCTCTAAGGAAGCCTCCAAATTCTTTATTTCACAGGAGGAATTCAAACTCACAGTTAAAGTGCTATGTTGCCCTACTTGCAGCTTTAAAAACGGACTTCTTGCAGTTGGGAAAGTGATGGGAATGCACTGAAAAAGCGTGAGATGAACAAATGATTAGCAGGAAGATGTAGAGATGCAAACAAATCAAGGTTACTGCTCTTTGCCATATAACTGCCCTGCAAACAAATCAGAACAAATCCTCAATAAAGACTGGACATGTTCTAATCACTGTGTAAGCTTTGTGCAAGCAAATCAGGATATATGCTCAATGAACAGGTCTCTGGAGGAGCCCCAATGTATTTTCTACATGAGCAGCTGGAAGAAGAATGTCCCTCTCCTGCTCTGGAACAGCAGGTTGCGAAGGCACTTGGTGCAGTAAGAATGGCGGGAGGAGATTGGGCACATTCCATTGAGCAAGTGTGGGCAGAGATGGCAGACTGTTAATTTACTTGTGTATCAACTTCTGGACCACCCATTGAGCCTGTGCAGTTTGCAAAATACAGAAATGTATTATAGTAAAAAAGCAATCTCAATGCAAAGTACATCAAGATTCGGAACCCAGCATAAAAACAGACCAGCATAAAATCATTGTGTTTAAATAATAATAATAAACAGCTGACAAACCAGCAAAAGGGAAAAACAAATTGGTTGCAATGCAGAGCACTAGAGGAAACACTTTTTCTTCTTTTCTTTCTGAACAAGTCTGTTAACCCAGATTGAACTGCCTGCTGTGAGTGCAGAATATCTTAGCATGCGTTTGAATGCCCACAAGATTGGGAAGAACTGATAAGTGGCTTCTGCTAGGCCAAAGGACAAGGAGTTCATCAGGAGAGGTTTGTCACTGTTCGTTAGCCTGGATAGGTAAATGGAACATTCAGTAGAGAGTGATCCACTAGGACAAATAGGGCTCTGCCCTGCTTTAAAGCCCTACTAGGATTAGGACCCAGCTCCTTGTTTTCTCCCCCCCACCACCACACATCCTCTTCCCCTGCCTCCTCTGCTCAAGTGACTTGCAAAGGCCTGCTACCGCGAGGTGACAGGGGGAGCTGTCCTATTGCTCCTCTATCCCACCCTTAGGGCTTTCGAAAAGGGCCATGGAGCAGCTGGGAAACACATACCCCACCCAAAGAAAAACCACCCAGGGCATGCCAATCGATCACCGGCTTTTTAGCACCGTGGAAATAGTCCGTGCCATGTCCCCAGCTCTCTTTAGAACCTTGAAAAATAGTGCGGCATCAAACTATTGAAATACAATGAAGTGAGAAAGCATACTCTTATTGCTTCTTATAACTTCGCTTGCCACCTGGAGAACATAAATTTAAGTTGAAGCTGTGGGATATAAATTTATGTAAATAAACCATATAAAAGCATGCAAACATTCATGTCACAACAAATCCTTTAGGCAGGCAGGATGCAAATGTAAACAGTTCTCAGCCACATTCTGAACCATGTTCTATGATGAGAACCTTGTTTCCTAAGGAAACTGTAAACTGCCCAGTCTGCAAGCCTTGGCTTTCAACTCCAGGATCAGTGATATAATGGAATGGAAACGAAGGAGAGTGCAGTTCTGTGACTTCTTTCATCTGCAAGAGTTTTCACGATAATGGACAAGCCCTTGCTCCTTGCTCTGGCAAGTGAATGTTGGGATAATAAAGCTTTCAAGTGTCACTATTGTTTGTGACAGTTTAGCATAGAGGATGTCAAGGAATTGGGAGTCCTACAGCAATCTGGAGGGCACAGGTTCTCTACCTCTGGTTGAATAAACATTTTTACTTCCACGTTCCTCAGTATATATGCTACATACACTCTTTGTCTGTGAGGTTTGTGTGTAAAATGAATCATGATTTTTAACTGTCGGGGGGGACATGAATGGATGCTGTTATGATATGTACTGTATTTTAAAAAATTCACTATGACTTTGCCAAGGAGGAAGTGATAAAGGAAGCACACGCTGCCAGAGCTCAGAAACACTCTTCTTCAAGCAGCCGACGAGTGTTGAGGAAAAGCAGTCCCCTTTGAAACAAGGAACGGTTGATATTCTTCATAGTAGTTCATGATGGTTCATTTTAGGTTACACACGAGGCTAGATTCTGCTAAGGATGAGGGAGAAATCCGCATTCAAGCAACATGAGAACCAAAACACAACCATCCTTCAAAACCCACACTTATTTGAATTTCGTGATGCAGTTCTCTAAGTAAACAAATGTTTATAAAAATGCATGCATTATAGGGAAATATGCACAAAAGTGACCATACGAGTGAAAATAACCTACAAAATGTTATCTGTTAGGAGAAATTGCTTGCAAAGATGTGTGTTGAAAATGCATACAGAGAATTAGAAGAAATTCTCACTAAAATGCTGAAGAACTTTCATAGGATTAAAAAAAAATGCAAATTGCAGTGGAAATATGGAGAACTGAATTTAAGATTGGAAAAATCAAAACAGGATCAAAATTGACAGATCCTTCCACACCTAGATCCTGCCTGGTCCTGTGTGTTAAGTGCTAGCACTTCCGATTTACTATTTTGCTGAAAACTAGTTTTTCTCCTGTAAGAGTGGATCATTCAATTCCTCTACCACTAGAAGTATTTTTCTCTGTTCTCTCATCAGATTCTAGGTTCCTTCTTCTTTGTCACCAATGAAAAAGGGGGGGGGGAGAGAGAAAAGCATTTCACGCAGGCAGCAAGACAAAGCTTTCATTTTGAATTTACACCTCTTGAAGTCTCAGAGGGAAGGAAGACTTGTCGGATAGAGACTTAAATTTCATCTTGGGTATAAGGAGGTGGACAAATAATCTTCTTCCTAGAAGGATAGTTGTTAGTAAGTAAAGCTTTGAGAATGTGAGTCATCCTGTTGAGAGGTTTTGATAGCAGGGAAATAAGCTTAGCCCAAAGTAATTTTACAGTGGATTAAAATATCCTCCTTGTGGAATCAAAAGCTTCCTTTTGACACGAATCGCACAGTCATTCCAGCTGTGAGGGTTTTCTTCATTTCTGATTTTGATTGATTTTTGAAGTGTGCCAAGACAAGGTAATCTGTAGAAAAATAAAGAGAATTGCCCCCACCTCTTATCCTGTAATCCAAAGTGCACACAATTCCCTAACCATTACGGAGAGAGAAATGAGATATTTTGTTTATGTGCAATATTTATATCCTGGCTTTCTTACAATGGGCCTCTGAGGTGGCTGACAATAAATGAAAACCAACACACAAAGATCAGTTTACTTTTCAAGGATAGTAGTGACTTACAAAGGCTCAGAGGTCTGATGGTTATTCTTTAATATTATTTCTGTGCCACCTTTTGGCCAAGAAAGGCCCCAAAGGCATCTCACAAAGGATGAGGGGTGGGTTTGTGGGTGTAAAATTTACAAAATCCTAACACTTTTAAAAATACTAAAATTCATTCATGTTCTGGACATAAAACAAAAGAGCAGCCCCCAGAAAGATGTCAAGATAAAGCAGGAGTTAATTCATAAAGGGCAGCACCTCCTTATAAGGGTCCCAGGCAGGGCAGGTGGGAAAGGTTCATCTTGATGGTTCCAGCAAAGCCTGTTCCTGCAGATGTTGCTGCTGGTGTGAAGAAACAGGCAGAAGCAGTGTTTTAATTTTGGAGAAGTTGGGGAGGTTCATTCTTACTCCTGTCTTTTCAGGACCCAAGCTAGCCCTTGCATTACTATCTTATGTTCTTAGGATTTTCCAGGAAGCATTTAACCTCCTACCATTTCAACACCCTGTGCTTCCATGGATGATTTTGTAACATCCATGTGCATGGTGTGGTAGCTGAGAATTGCAAGTGGGGCGAGTGTTCTTGCACTCAGGTCCTGCGTGTGGGCTTCCCATTGGGAGATCTGATCAGCCACTGTGAGAATAATAATGATGATAATGATAATGATGATGATGATGATTTTATTATTTATACCCCACCCATTTGGCTGGGTTTCCCCACCAACTCTGGGTGGCTTACAGCACATATAAAAACATAGCAAAACTCAAACAATAAAAGCTGCCTGATACAGGGCTGCCTTCAGATGTCTTCTAAAAGTTGTGGGCTGCCGGGACCTTATGTTTTTGTACTTTCCCATCTGAATTTCCGCTTTAGCTGATCATTGAGCAGAGCCTCTGAATCTGACCTTAAAGAGATCAGACCGCTTTATATGAGGAAAAAGCAGCTGCATCTTGTCCCTGACTTTTGGTCCCATTGGGGAAGGAAGGGCCCTGCAGAAGCAGTTAGGAGACGTGGAGAGAAACTGGCTACCTCTCAAACAAGTCACTTCTTTTATTTTTAGGGCAACTGCTAAGGTTCCGGCTACTAGAGAATTTGAACAATTGTCACTCTTGGTAAACACAAGGGGGCTGGTGTCTTAATTTACATGAACAGCTGATAGCCTTGAATACTGATACTCTCTAGAGCTTAAAAGAGTTTTTGGGAAAGGATGGTCAAGGGGCCATGGATGAAGTCTCTTGAAATAGACTTAAGTCTACCTTTGCATGAAATTTTTGCTCAAGCCCAATAACCCATGCTCAAAACTGTTTTCCAATGGCATTTTGCACCAATAAAACTTTCCTCTATTTCTAAATCAATGTCCTCAGCATTTTGGCATTGCAGGAGCAGTGAAGGACCGCTTTTCCACCAACCTTCTGGGAGAAAGAGTTTAATGAGATTAACTGAATAACGACACATAATCTCTTCCTTGTACCTACACTAGCGCTTCTCAGTATTTGGGATGAACAAAACAAAGATGGCAAATGCAAAGACCTACGAGGGAGACCTGTTGTTGAGCATTCATCCTAATTTGTTTGCAGGGAGATTAGACAACAGTGGCTATTTAATGAGGATTCACTCAGATTTGTTTGCGGGGAGGCTAGATGATGTTGCACCAAAGCCCGTGTCACCCCCCCTTCCCAGCACATTTTCCTAAATGGTCTGTAGCCACCATGTCCAAAACATCTGGAGGGCATCAGGTTGGCAAGGGCTGCCATAAAACATCTGCTTCTCATGCTTTCCAATATCTTCAACAGATCAAAAAACATTTAGTGTTCATAGCGTGCTTGTCCGCACACACAGTCTGAAGCAGCAGAGAAAGCCTTAAAACTTGATTGGACTAAGAATTTCATAGGGAGCATAAGACTTGAGTGAAACAAAGAAAGGGACTGGGTGACAGTGATTTATGAAGGAAGATTAAAATAACTTAATATGTATCGCTTGGCGAAACAGGGAAGGAGGGATGTGATATTCATGCAGAAGGACTTGAGGAGAGTAAACATCAAGGATGGGGAGGGATTGTTTGGAAAGGTGATGTAAAAGGAGTGTAATAATCAGGAGTAATGGGAGGAAATTAATCAAAGGCTGACTGGAAACAACCCTTTCAGATCAGTGTCAGCAGCAGTCATGTTCAAGAGTCTTCTGTGTAATTAAATAGGACCACAAGAAGCTGCCTTCTACAGTTAGACCACTGGGCCCTCTAGCTCAAGATTGCTTACACTGACTGGCAGCAGCTCTCCAGGGTTTCGGACAGGGGGTCTCTCCTTGTCCTACCTGCAGATGCCAGGGACTGAACCTGGGAACTTCCATGTATAAAGCAGGGATGGGGAACACATGACCTTCCAGGAGCTCCCAACAGCTCCAGCCAGCATGGCCAATGGTCAGGAATGATAGAAGTTGCAGTCCACCAACATCTAAAGAGCCACAGGTTCCCCATTCCTGGTGGAAAGCATGATTGCAGGCGCTATAGCTGTCAGGTTACACTCCCAGGATTCTGGAATAAAGAAGCGATGGCTGCTTCTGCATGTGTGGAAAAGAACAGGGCAGAGATCCTTGCAGAACTTTGCTTCACAGCATACCCGCCATTTATGGGGTTAGACTAGATGACCACCAAGGTACCTTTTAATCCTAAAGATCTAAGAGTTGGTTTTAAATGAGACCTATGTTAATTGTACCACCCACAAACTGCTGAATAGTAAATCCCAACCATCAGGGGGACATATAAAGGCCCTCACAACAATCTTGTGAGGTTGGTTAGACTAAGCAGGGGTAGCCAGCGTAGAGCCTTGGTTCATCCCTTAGTCCAGGACTAGCCAACATGGTGTCTTCCAGATGTTGCTCATCTCCTGCTTGCATGCTTCCCATAGGCATCTGCACGGCTACTGTGAAAGCAGGATGCTGGACCAGATGGGTTTTTGGCCTCTTCTAGCAGGGCTCTTCTTATATTCTCACATAGTGGGGTTGCCTTACATCTGGATTTTCAATAGGAGAAGTGACGTCTGGGGGGAATTTCCAGAAAGCGGTTCATCCTGGATTTTCAGTATATAGCCCACTTCTTGAAATATGGCAACCCTTTCACATAGGGACATTTAGCTGATTAAGGGCCTCTCCAGACATCCTTTGTATTGTGCCTTCATTGACAATTTGAGCCAATTATGATATTGGGGTGGTTATATGCAATGCCACTTTTCATACTGTTTGTGCCTACAAAAGTTGTGGGCCTGTCACACTGCTTCACTTCCAATCAGAGCCTCCCAATTGTTACACACCAAAAATGTTATGCTTTTGCTGTGCTATATGCTTTTGCTGTGCTATATGCTTTTGTTGCGCTATAGACCCTCCAAAGAACAATGGTGTGGTAGGACTGGGGAAGCATTGCAGAACAAACAAAGTCAAATGATGTGCAGATGGCCCAGTGTAAATCCACCATTAATGGACTATTGTTGCACCAAGAACATGCTGCATAAAAACAGCTACCAGAAAATACCAGTCTGGAGGGGCCTTAAGCGTTTTTTCTCTGAAGCAAATGCACACCACATAATACTCCGCTCTGACCAGTAGGAGTCAGTCTTTACTAAAAAAAATAATCTAAATACCCCCTTCACAGGTCCTTCCCACTGTGCTGCTTTAACGAACTACAGTACTGAAAAGTTGTAATTGTTTGAATTTTTATTTAGTTTTTTTAAATAATAAAAAGCCCTATCTCCCACCTTCTCCCTTCATTGGGGCCAAAAAGGTTGCAAGCCCTTGCTGTGCACACGTACTTGGGAGTAAGCCCCCTTGAGCATCAGTAAGGCTTACTTCCGAGTAGCAGACGTGCATACGATTGCATTATAGTCCTATGCACCATACATACTGACAGCAACCTTCTAATGCTCCAGGCGGGGATTCTTGGGTTGCCAAAACGGCCCACACACAAGGCGTGGTATTGACAGAGGAATAATAGGAAGTAATACTGTTGGGCAGACGGACCTACGCACGTTTGCGATGCATAACCATTAATAGAAGTACAGTACTGTAATAATGATGATTTCCCCCGCCCCCTTGTATCAGTACATCTCCTATGTGGGAGGACGGTTTCACCTGGAGCCCCTTTAACTCTCCATAAACCAACATTGCTATTATTATTATTATTCGGAGAAGCAGCGAGGCAACAACGCACGCCAGGGAGACATTGCAGTCTGTGGGCCGAGCGGGCCGCGGCTCTGCCTCTCTGGCGCCTCCTCAGCCAGGCGAGGCTACGCGAGGCGGGAGCGAGCCAGGGAAACGGGGCCTCGGAAGCGGCCGTGGCGGCGGGCGATGGCCGGGGGAGAAGAGGGGCGCCCCAGGCCCCCCGACGCCTCGCCGCCCTGCGCTCCGCCAGAAACGGCGCCCGGCGAGGCCGAGCGCGAGGCCGGCGGCGGTAGTTCCCGGCGCCTTCCCCCGCCGCGTTTGCCCCGGCTGGGCCTTGCCTTGGCGCTGGTGGCGGCCCTGCTGGCCGCGAAGTACTATCGGGACTCGGAGGTGGCCCGGCGGCAGGTACCGGCGGAGGGAGCCTCGCCGCGGGGGACGGAGAAATCTTTGCGCGGCGCCTGCGGGGAGGGATGCGGGAAGTCGGGGCTGCTTGGGGGGCAGCGAAGGGGAGAATGAGCGGGGTCGGGGCTGGTCTTGTGCGGCTAAGAAGTTGGCGGGCAAAAAACGGCATTTCGGGGGTGCCTTTTGTTTTGCATTTGGGGAGCCTTTTTGTTTTGCAATCTGCGTCTAGTGCAGCCTCAGAGCTGCCTGTTCAGAAAGGAAGCCTCGTGACTTCCAAGTAAAGTGTGTATCGCATTGCAACTTCACCGTGCCGTCCTCTCCCAAGTCCCGTGTGGGATTTTTCAGCGGGATATACCAGTGAATAGGCTGGTAGCCTGAGGTTTGCAATCGTGCGTGCATGAGTTTGGGGGAAAGTCCGCTTGAATCCCACGGGGCTCACTTCTGCGTAGACGTGCATACGCTTGCACTGTAAATATACCTCGCGTAGCATTTAATGAATGTAGGCAATTAACAGCCACAGGGATGGGATCGCCGTCATTGCTCATCTTCCCTAACACTAGTCATCCAATGAAGCACAATGGTGGGAGATTCACAGGCACAAATTTATTCACCCCTTACAATCCAGATGTTGAACTACAACTCCCACTAACGCAAGCCCATCCGATATGGTGGCTGGTAGGAGCTGATGGGAGTTGTAGTCGAACAACATAATATGGGGACAAAATAAAAAAATTCCTTCCAGTAGCTCTGGGACTTCCCACTTGAAAATACTTAAATCTCGTTCTGCATCGCACACCAGTAGCACCTTAACATAATATGGGGTGCACCACAATATCTGCCCCTGTGGCACATAGTTAAACTATGGGATTTGTTGCCACAAGATCTGATGATGGCTACAGGCTTAGATGATGTTAACAGGGTGTGTGTGATATGTTCATGAAAGGTCTGTTGGGGCTATTAGCTCTAACAGCTACCTAGAAACCTCTGTGTTTGTAGGCATTATATATCTGAACGCCAGTTGCTGTGGTGGGGGACGTCTTGTCATGGTTGTGGGCTTCCTAGAGTATCTGGTGTGTGATGCAGAATTAGATTTACCGGTAAGTATTTCCAAGTGGGAAGTGCCAGGCGCTGCCCAGGAATTCGAGGAAAACAAAAGTCATGGATGCTTCAGTTGAGATTCCTGCATTGCAGGGGTTGGACTAGATGACCCTTGGAGTCCCTTCCAACTCCACAATTCTATGATCTCCAGTGCCAGAGGCAGCACGCCTCTGAGACTGTGTGCACACCATACTTCAAAGCACATTTAAAGTGCATGCACACGCTACAAGAATCCTGGGAACTGAAGGATGCTTGAAAATGCTGCTCTTTTGCGTAAACTACAGTTAACAGGATTATTTTTGGGTGGGTGGGCGGGTGCTTCAGAAGTGCTTTAAATGTATGGTGTGTATGCATCCGGAATATGAGTTACTGGGGAATGGCAGTGAGAGAGGGCTATGGTGCTCATGTCCTGCACAAGGGCTTCCCATAGACATCTGGGATGGTCACTGTGGGAACTGAATACTTCACTAGATGGGCTCTTAGTCTGCTGCTACAGAGCTCTTCCTGAGTGAGGATATCCCATAATTCTTCTTGACAGATAAGCACTGTTTTTAAGTGAACAGGGAAACATTACTGGTGGTTCTTTTCCTCAACACTTTGAATGAGGTACACCTAGCAAGCTTTTTTGTAGACTGATCAAGGCCGGATTAATACCCTAATTGCTGTCCTGTTTGTTTACGTGCAAGCTGAGAAGTCAAGTTTTCTCCTTCCCTATCCATCATATTGGGCATGCCTATATTACAAATGTAAACTGTTTTTATCAGTCTCCCCCTAGCTGATCCCCACAAACTCTTAGGGAGTTCTGAGAGGGTGCTTGGGATCTTTATCAAATGATAAATCCCAGGATTATTTGCAGGAGACCGTGATGCTGTTATAAATAAGCCAATGTATTTTCCATATAGATGAATCCAGAGAGTGTGGCCACTTGCTCTGTCAGTAGGGAGAATAGCCGCCAGAGCAAGAAATGTACTTACAGAGGAGAATAGAGATTTTCAGCTTCTGCAAGAGCTGCTGTATTCTTTGATGTTTGGCAGTGCAGTCTGGGAGAAGAGAGATGGTGTTTCTCTCAGCTCCAGGCTTCCTTTCCCATGCTTTTCTTTTGTTTCCTTCCTATGAGCAGAAGCAATGTGGTATCAAGGCCAGCTCTAGGTTTTGGGCGGTCCCTTTGGCAAGATGCTCAGTTGGTTAGAGTGTGGTGCTGATAATACCAAGGTTGCAAGTTCAATCCCTGTATAGACAGCTGCATATTCCTTCATTGCAGGGGTTTGGACTAAATGATCCTCAGGGTCCCTTCCAACTCTACAATTCTATGATTCTATGACCCTTTTCCTCAGAGAGTGGGCCCATCTCCTCCCTGCCACCATCATAAGAACAAAACATACCTAAGTGTCAGGAATTCAGCCTACACTCAAGTAGGACCCTGACAGAGACACATGCCCAACTGGCATGTTCTCTCCCTCCTGGTCGATCGTTTGGGAGCTTCAAAAGCTTTCTTCTGCCCGAACATCACAGCGACCGATGCCAACCGACACCGGCACACTTAGGGATCCGCAGAGTTTGCGCAACTTGCGTAACAGACCTCAGCAACTCAGCATTTTGGCTAATCTACTTTATTTACATATAAACACACACAGAGCACTGCAACATGGCTCCCTCTCTCTCTAGCATCAGACAGCAAAGAGAAAAAGAACAAAGGACAATAGTCCCACTTCACTGAACACAGTAACTCAAACATCCTGTTTCCATCACTTCCCACTTTGTGGAGTCAAATATACACCGTCATGTGATGGACAAAAATCCTATGACTGCAATCATGGAGCAGGAATTCTAACAATAAGAAGAACCCTGCTGGATCAGGTCAAAACCCAATCTGGACCAATATCATGTTCTCACAGTGGCCAACCAGATGCCTGTGGGACCTGGACACAAGAACACTCTACCCTCCAGCTTTTTCCAGCCATTGGTATTCAGAAGTATTGCTGCCAGTGCCTATAACTGTGTAGGCAGAGTATAGTCATCATGGCTAGGAGCCTTTGATAGTCTTCTCCTCCATGAATTTGTCTAATCTTTTAAAGCCACCCACATTGGTGGTCATCATTGCTCCTTGTGGGAGCATATTGCATCCTTTAACTATGGGCTGCTTGAAGAAGTCTTCCTTTTGTCTGTCCTGAATCTTCCAACATTGGATATCCATGAGATCTAGTGTTAGAAGAGAGAGGGGGGGCGGGGAAACCCCTTCTTTCTATCCACTTTCTCCATGTGATGCATAATTTTATATACTTCTACACATCACCACTGACCATGAAGTGCACCTGACAATAGCCTTGACCCACTGCCAGAGATGTCCTCGCCCCTGGTACCTAGTGTCGTCTGGGCCCTCTGCTCGGCTTTCATCTCCAACTTGGGCTTCCAGCTTCTTCTGAATCCAGGCTTTGTGTTCCTTGCCAGCTTGTCTTTGCTTTTTGTCTGCTTGGTGCAGCCCTGGATCTGCCCTACAAGACACTTGAGTGCTTTCCTGACGGTAACTGACAAGAGCAGCACCTTCCAGGCAGCATTAGCATCCTTTTAGGCTGGCAGGCGGCAGATGGAAAATAAACGGGTTTGGGAGCTGTGGGAACACTAATGGTGTCACAGGCAGCACAGAATCACTGCAGCTTGAACTGCGGAGAGAAGGAGACTCGTTGCACAGGGAGGAGGAGACTCCTTGGCTGCAGGGAAGAGAGCAGAGTAGCCAACGGAAATGCAACTTGTATGAATCCACCCAAGGCTGTGCCTCATCAGCCTAGAAATGGGCTTGCTGGTGTTGGCAGTCCCTCCCATTTGCTATATGTAAGGGATTGGCCTGAGTCTCTAATATCCTTAAAACAGACTAAATGAAGCAAAATTTTGCGCCACTGCAATCGGAGTGAGCTTAGCTTGAAAGAATGCAATGAGAACTTCGCCCTGATCTGGCTTATGGAAGCTGGAGCAAGAAAGTTAGCTGTGACTATTATTTAATACTTTACAGCCTCCCCATGTTTTAGGAGTGCATGACATGACCTCTCCCATTTCTGTCAATGTGGATTGTGCAGTAGAAATTTCTGAATGAATTCCGCCCAGCTGAATGTTAAATGTAAGGGATTTTGTCCTGCTCAACGCTAAGAAGCTGGGATGGGCTGTTGTAGGGTTACACCAGGCTTTTGGTGAGTTGGGAAGGAATGTTCCCCAGTGCTTAAAACTCTCCACTTTTTCTGACCCAGGGAATGCAAACCATCTTCACTTTGCCCAAGTCAGTGTATAGCTTGGATTTCTTGAGTTCAAGAATTAAGAAATGTTTTGGTATGGAAAATACTTCGTTGTTGAGGAAGCTCATTGGTAGAGCCCATGGGTTGCATCTGATGCTAGTGCTACACAGAGTAAACCCATTGAAATAAATAGACATGACTAACATGGGTCCATTGTTTTCAATAGGTCTACTCTGAGGAGAACTTCTTTTGCATACAGTGCAAAAGAACCCAGATTTATCTCCAGGAAGGGCCCCAGTCAGAAACCCTGCAGAGCAAGATGGACCAATGGGTCTGGCTAATCACAAACCTTCCTGTGCAGGAGGTTTTCCAGGATTTTACAAGAAAGGAGCATAGCTCAGTGATAGAGCATCCAGAATCCCCATCATCTCTGAATAGACTCCTCTGTGAAACTCTGGAGAACTGCTGCTACTCAGCATGGACTATACTGAGTCAACTGTCTGACTTGCAATGGTAGTTCACCATGTTCGTCTAGTCACAGCCAGTTCATTTATATATTAGGTTTCCTACACATGCATTGTGCTCGAAGCAGTTCACTGAAAATAATGTGGCAGCAGTCTAAATACAATTAACAACACCTTCTTATTGGTGATGCCTTCCTTGCTTTAAAAAGGTAAAGGTAAAGGTACCCCTGACCGTTAGGTCCAGTCGTGGACAACTCTGGGGTTGCGCTCTCATCTCGCTCTATAGGCCGAGGTAGCCAGTGTTTGTCCGCAGACAGCTTCCAAGTCATGACTAAGCTGCTTCTGGCGAACCAGAGCAGTGCACAGAAACACCGTTTACCTTCCCACCAGAGCAGTACCTATTTAACTACCGGTACTTACACTTTGACATGCTTTCGAACTGCTAGGGGGGCAGGAGCTCAGACCAAACCGGCAAGCCCTAGGCTTTGTGGTTTAGACCACAGCTCCACCCACATCTTTGCCTTAGCATACCTTAATTTGCTGTTCAAAGAGTGAAGAAGCTAGGAGGGCTGCCCTTAGAGGCTTTTCTGCAGCAGAAAGTCCAAATAGCGGCTTCCAGGTACGCACTCTCATTGGCATAGGGCACAAGGCCGGGATTGTGGCCCAGGTGCGAAATCAACCCACCTCCTTTAACGGCAGCACCTCGCCTTGCATCATTTCAGGGCTCCCTCTAGAATGAGGGTGGGGGACCTCAGCGCTAGGGGCCAAATACAACCTTCCAGGCCTCACCACCTGAACTTTAAGACTCTCCCCAAGCCACAACCCTCCCCAGCCCTGCTTTGCACCCCTTTGGAGTGTTTTTGCCTTTACAGGAATGTGTCCTTGGATTGCAATACAGTAGTACCTTGGTTTACAACCATGATCCGTTCCAGAGGTCCGGTTGTAAACCAAAACAGGTTGTAATCCAAGGCGCGCCAATGAGGCCTCCCCAAAAAATGGGTTGTAAGCCAAAAAAAAGGGACACACACTTCCGGGTTTGACATGGTTGTAATCCAAAACAGTTGTAATCCAAAGCGCTTGCAAACCAAGGTACCATTGTAATGCCTATTGCTTTCCTGGATGGAGGCTAGAGATTGGTGTTTGTAGAAACCAACCTACTGTACAAAGGTAAAATTTGCAGTCG
This sequence comes from Podarcis cretensis, assembly GCF_951804945.1. Taxonomy (NCBI): domain Eukaryota; kingdom Metazoa; phylum Chordata; class Lepidosauria; order Squamata; family Lacertidae; genus Podarcis; species Podarcis cretensis. The sequence goes on along the minus strand of NC_137177.1, from coordinate 28,981,170 downwards.
GTGCTCCACCCATTTTTGCATTTGGCCTACCCACTGGAAGGCTGCCCAGAAGGGAATGCAACCCTTGAACTGGGAAAAGTTCCTCCTACCCGTACTCTGGAATTTAAGGCTCTCTGGGCACTCCTCTTCCTCTGAGAGCTTAGCTGGCAGCACTGAAACATGTAAGGCTGGGATTCCTGGATTGCTGGCTTCACTGTTACTTCAGTTCGCATGCATCTTCACATGCTTCAACTGCTCCCAACTCCTCAGTTCTGTGACTTGAGAGCCAGTGTGGTGTAGTGGTTAAGAGCGGTAGACTCGTAATCTGGGGAACCGGGTTCGCGTCTTCGCTCCTCCACATGCAGCTGCTGGGTGACCTTGGGCTAGTCACACTCCTCTGAAGTCTCTCAGCCCCACTCACCTCACAGAGTGTTTGTTGTGGGGGAGGAAGGGAAAGGAGAATGTTAGCCGCTTTGAGACTCCTGAAGGGGAGTGAAAGGCGGGATATCAAATCCAAACTCTTCTTCTTCTACTACTTTAGACAGTCATGTTTTATTGCCATACAGGAATTGCCGCTCTGCTGTCAGCGTCACTTGGAAACCCAAGTAGCCTGAAGTGGTCTCAATATCCACCCAAACTACTGCACTTTCCACATTCACAGTGTGTCCGTAGCCTTAATTTGGATTTGGAGCTGCTTCCTGTTGCGTTTCGGAACGTGAAATGTGACTGTAACCTTTACGGTTCATGCACGGGGTTGGTTATATGAGTCCATGCTATCAGAGGAGTGCAGATCACGCTCCACAGTTCACTGGCCAGCGCTGAGCCAAACAAAAATATCTGCAGGTCTGCCAGCTACCTGTGGACAATTCCCTGACAGTTTGGGTGAGTCTGATGTGATTTCCATGGCAGGGATGCTCCTTGACTAACAAACGGGGTGTGGATCATTTAGGTAGGTTTTCCTTAAGGAAAAAGAAAGAAAAGACTTTCATATTTTTCTTCTTGCAAAATCAAATGTGATTCATATGTGCCAGTTTGGGTCCCAACCATGCAGGGAGACCAATCCCTACTCCAAAGAGAGTCTAACTAAGCAGTGAAGAATGTAAGGAAGTCTCTGTTGGATTCAACCAAGGCCCTATCTAGACCTTTTCTCCAGAGAGAGAGAAGGGAAGCAGAACCATTCCACCAAGTCTCAGCTCTTGCCTATCCTTGAATTGTTTCCACTTAATCCAGGAGTAGCCAGTGTGGTACCCTCAAGATGTTTCTGGATTACAGCTCCCATCATCCATGACTTTTAGCAGTGCTGGCTGGGGCTGATGGGAACTAGAGTCCAACAACATCTGTTCTGTTCAAAATTGGGGGGCACCCTCCTCCAATCTTTACAGTTAAAAGCAAACTTGTGAGATCTGATCTCAGGACTCCCCTGAGTGAGTGCTTGAGGGCCCTGCTCTTGCCACTTACCATCTGGCCTGGGGCGGGGCCTGAAGCCTCACAAGGACTTGCTGCCTGCTGCCCAGGAGGACTCCCCTGAGTGAGTGTCTGAGGGCCCTGCTCCTTCCTGCCACTTACTACCTGGCCTGGGGCGGGGCCTGACAGGCCTCACTAGGACAGTTGTTGTTACTGCCAGAGGGGCAGAGTGTTTTTAAAATGTTTTTTTAAAAAAATTTGTATGTGGGGGGTGGGATAGATGTTGGTTTCTGCTCTCTTCACTGTGCAGCGAAATGCTTGTCACAAGACAATGTTTACATTCCACACTCAGAGTTGCTGTTGGAGTTTCTCACGGGAAAGGAGACTGGATGTGACGTACACTGGTTTCCTGTTTTTCACTGTTCTCACTGTGTTCTCTCCGTGCTTTAGAGGAGAGAGGATGCTTTCTCTGCTCAGGCAGAGGCAAGATGTTTTTCTGTAATCTACCAGCTTTGAAGTGTAAATAAAGTAATATAGAGTATGTGGCACATACTCCTCATCATTCCGCTGTGCTTGGGACTCTGCAAATTCAACATTCCTGGTTATGGGCCCAGAAAGACGCAGTCATCTGAATGCCGGCAAAAGGATCGGAATGCAGAGGGACGGATCGGACGGTATCTGCTCTGCGCGTCAAGATGATTGATGAAAGGTATGTTGCTCATGCTCCGGGCAGCCTGCCAGCTTCTAATTAATGGCTTTATGGCTGGACTTTGAACTTTTAAGGCCATTTTGCCGGGCACAGGCAAAGGCTCAAAAGAACAAGCTCCTATGCTGGGGGAAATCGAAAGCACTTTTGAAATTGCTTTTGGAATGAGGTTTGAAGCAGCTGCAGTTAAACACAGACGCACCTTGTTTAACGCAGCACAGACACAGCTTGTATAAAGCAGCTTGATTTAATGCAGCAGAGATGACACAGAAGGCTAATGCCAGAGTCATGATGGCTAGCTGCAGAAGGCTGGCTGATGCAAGTGGGGAATCTGATACCAATCAGCCACATGCTCAGCTCAGAGTAGCCTGTGATACTGCCATGATTCAGAATAAAGCAGACCGCCAGGGTGATAGCTGCATGGGTAAGGGGGAGTCTTCACAGACGTCATCCCAGAGTGCAGTGGAACTACCAGATGGCGCCAAAGCTTTGAAGGCAGTGAAATGCTACTCGTGTGGACGTCAAGGCCATATGAAGAGGGAATGCAAATATCCCAGGGCCAAGACAGAGCAGCGCAGCGAAAGCTCATCGCGTGGAAGAGGCCAGAGCAAAGGCAAAGGTGCGGTGTCCAGGACAACGCAGCACAAGGCAATGGTCTCACGCTTCACTCCAGAGGTTGCAAAGGTCCAGAAGACGTCTAGATCTTTCTTCGTTGTTGATTCGGCGGCAACGCACCACATGTGCAACGATAAGCGACTGTTCGTGTCTTTTACACCACAGGAAGGTGCGATTCACCAGGCGGATGACCACACAATCCCCAGTAAAGGCTACGGAACTGTTGTTCTTCACAGTTTGGGCTTATCGATACAGAATGTACTTTATGCCAAACATAATCTGCTCAGTGTTGGACAGATGAATGAGCGGAATATTGACGTTTCCTTTAAGAACAAAAGGTGCATCATCACAAAGAAAAATGATTATGTATTGTATGCTGAATATGTTGATCGTTTATATGTTTTGTATTATGATGATGTTGTGCAGGATGACACTTGTTGCATTGCAGGTTCTAACAAAAGTTTGCATGTAGGATGTATTCATGATTTTCACCCAAAATTTTGTCATTTGAATTTTGAGGCAGTATCTAAAATGCCTGCCTTGGTTGAAGGTATGACTATTAAACCCTGCAGGTACCACAAGAAGTGCAAGGCATGCGCAGCAAACAAGGTGAAAATGGCTGCGAAAGGTAAGGTGTCTAGTAGGCAAGCTACAGAACCATACCAAATTGTTCATGCTGATTTGGTTGGACCACTAGCGCCCTCTTTGGGAGGAAATAGGTACTTCATGGTTCTCATTGATGCATTTTCCAGGTATATTTATGTGTACAATCTCAAGCAGAAATCAGAGGCTTTTCCTAGGTTCAAGGAATTCTGTGCTTGGTTGGAAAATGTGCAAGGTAAGAAGGTAAAGACTCTTTTCACAGATCGCGGGGGAGAATTCACTTCTCAGCAGTTTGAAGCTTTTCTGACTGAGAAAGGAATTCAACACGATTTGTCTAGTCCTCGCTCGCCATGGCAGAATGGACTTGCGGAACGGGCAAATCAAACATTGCTTCAAGGGTTAAAAACCTTGCTACATGATGCAAATCTTCCAGAGAGTTATTGGGCCGAAGCTCTCTCATGTTTCACTTACAGTTATAATCGCAGCGATTGGTTGTACCCCCTATGAGAAGATGTTTGGCAAGAAACCATACATCAAACACATGAGAATTTTTGGTTCTGACATGTGGGTCCACTCACCACAAAACTCCAAGTTAGACAAGCGTGGTTTGCATGGTATCTTTTTAGGTTATGAGAAAGGTTCTTACAGAATAAGGATGACTGACTCTAAGACTATTAAGCTCACAAGAAGTGTTGAGTACAATGCCAAGTGGGGGGAGAATGTGGGAATTTTCCAATGTTACCCTGATGACAGTGATGAGACTGAGGATAGTCAAAAGCAACCACAGCAACCCACACCCACTGATGAAGGTTCTGATTCTGAGTCTGAAACTGAATCAGGTGATTCAGAGGATTTCAAGAGTGCGAAAGCCTCTATGCGACCCTCTGAAAGCTCTGATCAGGAATTGGAAGAACCATTGTTCACAATAGGTCACTTTTCTCCTAAGAAGGAAGAGGAGAGTGTTGAAGACCTAAGGCTAATTCGCAGGTCACAAAGAGCAACAAAAGGCAGACCTCCAAAGAGATTTGCTGATGAGTTTGCTAAGATAGCAGTAACAGCTATTAAAAGCTCCAAGAAGGTATTTGAACCTTCAAGTTTCCAAGAAATCCAGGATTTGGATTCAAAGGAAGCTGAGCCATGGTTAAATGCCATGAAGGCTGAGCTTGATTCCTTGGAAAGGAACAAAACATGGGAACTTGTTCCAGTAGTTCCAGGAATGAAACTGCTTGGAAGCAAATGGGTCTTCAAAGCGAAGACTGATCAAAATGGCAAGATAGTCAGACACAAAGCCAGATTGGTAGCCAGAGGTTTTGCACAAGTACCAGGTGAAGATTATCACGAGACCTACTCACCCACAGTAAGGTATGAGAGCATTAGGCTTATGCTCAAGCTAGCTGCAGAGGAAAATCTACACATTAGTCACCATGATGTGAATACAGCTTTTCTGTACGGATCTCTAGATGAATCACTTTATATGCTTCCACCTGATGGCGTACAGGTAAAACAGGGATTTGTTTGTGCTCTGAAAAAGTCCCTTTATGGTCTCAAACAAAGTGCACGGTGTTGGCACACAAAACTCACTGAAGTATTGTTTTCTCTAGGTTTTAAGCAAGGGAAAGCTGATCCATGTGTATTTGTCAAAGAGGAGGGGCAAAAGAAACTATTGTTTGTTTTATGTTGATGATTTATTATTCTTTTGGAAAGATGTCACAATGTAAATAACGCCCTAGCTCAACTGAAAGAGCACTTTGACATGAAAGATCTTGGTGAGGTAAACAACTACCTATCTCTGGAAATAGAGAGAGATCAAGATGGTAACATTCTAGTACACCAGTCACGGAAAATTGCTGATGTGTTAGGCAAACTAAACCTGATGGATGCTAACCCTGTAGACACACCGATGATAACAGGTTATCAGGTAGATGATACTGAAGAAGCATTTTCTGACACTACACTGTACAGAAGTGTGCTAGGCAAGCTAAACTTCATTGCCAGATGTTCAAGACCAGACATTGCTGTTAGCTGTAATTTGCTAAGCAGACAAGTCAACAATCCTACTGTTAAGGATTGGAAAGCTCTGAAACGCATAGCGCGGTATTTGAAAGGCACTATGCATTACAGACTGAGATTTAACAATCAGAAGTCTGGTGGTCTTGAGATATTTGCAGATGCAAGTTTTGGAGGTGACACAACAGACAGGAAAAGTACGTCTGGAGTTTGCTATATGTACAATCAGGGTCTATTTGATTGGTCATGCAAGAAGCAAACAACAGTTAGCTTAAGTACTTGTGAAGCTGAACTGAATGCACTGTCTTATTCACTCAAAGATTGTGAATGGTTGTTACAATTGTGCAAAGACATGAAAATTCCTGTCAAATGTCCAATCCAGGTTTACCAGGACAACAAAGCATGTTTGGCTTTGCTGAATTCTGAAGGTTGTAAGCAAAGCACGAAGCACTTGCAATTGAAGTTGCAACATGCTAGGGAACGTATTCAGAAGGGACTCGTAACGGTGTCCTATATGCCAGGTAATGAAATTCCTGCTGATGTATTGTCCAAGATTGTATCAAGGGATCAACACTGTACCTATGTGCAGAAGTTGGGTTTGTACTGATATTGTACGAACACGCTGCCCAGTGATGTTCACAGAAAGGGGGAGGATGTTGGTTTCTGCTCTCTTCACTATGCAGCGAAAGGCTTGTCACAAGACAATGTTTACATTCCAGTCAGAGTACTGTTGGATTTTCTCACGGGAAAGGGAGACTGGATGTGACGTACACTGGTTTCCTGTTTTTCACTGTTCTCTCACAGAGATTCTCTCCGTGCTTCAGAGGAGAGAGGATGCATGAGGAGGCAAGATGTTTTTCTGTAATCTACCAGCTTTGAAGTGTAAATAAAGCAATTAAGAGTATGTACACGTATTCCTCATCATTCCGCTGTGCACGGGCTACTGCATATCAACATTCCTATCCAGTGAAGCATTCTCCTGCCTCCCAAAAGACATGTCAGAGATATTGGGTTTCACAGGTGCCAGAGCAGATTTGTGGTTCTCTAAGCTCAGGTTATAAGTTAAATTGAAATATTTTAAGTTAAATTGAATTAATTTAATTTGAATAGCTTCTGAATTATGTATGCTAAAATATTAATTTTATTATATAGTTTATATTCATTGTTTCAAATTATATGCCTCCCCCCCCCCCGGGTAGAAGTTCTTATTTTAGCTGGACTTCCGGGTTGGCACCATCGCCGAATGGCGGACTCCCTCCGAGCTCCGGAGGGAGCCTGCTCGGCAGGGGCTGGGTCCTACCGCACCGGCGACGCGGGGACCCTCAAAAACCATGGGCGCTGAAACCCATGGACATGGTGACTCGGCTGTCACCTTTTGTGCCCCCCGACCCGCGAAGGAGCCTTTTTAAAGGCTGCGGAGCGGGTGACAGGGGGGGGTGCTTTGAGTCCTTCGCTTCCCCTGCCGAGCGAAGCCGCATGCCATTCGACGGAGAGCGCTGACTTCTTCTATTGAAAATCTGGACTTAAAAGAATAACCCGTGAGTAATCGGAACCTGGACTAAAAAGGGGGATAAATTTTTTTAAAAAATTCGGAGCGAGCGGGGGAGGCGCAAAAAGGAAGTCAGCCCCCCCCCCCCGTTGTAGAAGAGTTAAAGCAAAGGATTTGACAACTAAGATCGAGTGCAACCCTATTTTGACAAAGTTATTAACTTCGCGAGGGAAAATCATAAGACTGAGCTGGAGGAGAAAGGTGGAATTGAATTAAAAAGCAACCCCCCCCCCCGGAACCCTGGGAGCGATTTGTGAGAGCGCCGGGAGAAGAGAAATAGAGGTTTTGACAGCTGTCAAAGAGCTGTCAAAGCGGAAAAATAAAATAGAGATCTTTGTTACGAGGACTTTGCCGGTTACATTTGTTATAAATTGGATACAAATTGTTATAAACAAGGAATAACAAGTTATTTTGACTGGTGGACGTGATCTGGAAGGGAATTTAGTTATTGCAATCCACCTAGAGGAGCCGAGGGACATTACAAGTATTGTTGGCGTGGAATTTGACCAGAACTTTCTATCTCCTGGGAAACTGCAGAAATGGAACACTATTTTGTCTACAGAGGTCTACGCACTAAAGGAGACAATAGATTTATCTATTGAAGAATGAAAAGGACTTGACGTAATGTTTTGTTCTTGAATAACAAGCCTCTGCAGAGGAATTAGAAGCTTTTGGAATTGGAACATTTGTGCAGGAGAGCAGGGAAAAAGAAAAAAAAAGGAGGAGTGAGATCAACAAGAACAACAAAAATAATAAGAACTGGACAAAGTTGGAAGTGGGAACATTTGGGACATCCAGATTTGACAGGTTTAAAGGAATAAAATTGGAGCTTTCACCCCTAGATATAAAAATCTGGATGGAAGAAATGGGCCTTTTTTGAGACAGACTCCTTCCAAGATTGGACATTCGAAACTAAAGATGACTGGGAAAGGACTATGGTTTAGAGAGATGTGGGAACTCCAGGAAGATATCAGACGTCGAGGAACATTGGGAACGCAACCGGGAAAGGGGGGAGGGAAATTTGGAATCCAAAGGGCGTAAAATTATTATTTTATTTTTCTTCTATTGTAACCTGTATTGCATATTAAAGGGGGGAACTCGCAGAAGAGAACAGGTCGATTTTAGGGGATGGGAAAATATTTTTAAAATTGAGTCAATGATAATAAGTTTAAATTTGGGATAAGAACTTGTTGAAATTCTTTTTTGTTTATTTGTAAGAATTGGAATACAGGAGGGGGAGGGGAGGGGAAGTCCTGAAAAGATGTTATTGGGAAAAAGATTTTATGGAAAATCTTAATAAATATCATTTTTTAAAAAAAATAGAAGTTCTTATTTTAATTCTGCACAGAGCCATGTAAATAAATGTATTATTATTTCAGGCTGTATGCCTAACTCCATTTACCTGGCAGTAAGATCCAATGAATTCAGCAGGACCTGCTTCTGAGTAGACATGGTTAGGCTTGCATTGTAACTTGTGCATATCAACACCTCTCTTATTTCCCAAACAGGAGACAGCCCTGAAATCTTTGGGAAACGAAGGTCTTTTCCTGTTTGCGTCCCTGGATACGAACAATGACCTGTACATCAGTCCTGAGGAGTTCAAACCAATTGCAGAGAAGCTAACTGGTAGGCATCTAATTTTTTGAGTAGACAAATACATGTTCATCTTGTTTTTTAAAAAAACAACAACCCAAAACCAAAATCATGGTCCTTGAACACAGATTGTCTAGTTCTTGCATTAGGGTTGTCACTCATTCATTGTCTGCTTAATCCCCGGAGGAGAGGACAACGACATTCCAGCCATTTTTTTCCAGCTGGAAAACTGAAGTAATAATCCAGACCAGGCTTTCCTAACCTGGTCCCCTCTGGCTATTTTGGACTACAATGCCCATCAGCCCTAGTTGTGTCAGCTGGGGCTGATGGGAGTTTTAGTTCAAAATAGCCAGATGCCAATAGGTTAGCAAAAAGCATTTGAAACCATCTCATTCTCTTGTTACCACTGATTCCCTAGGCAGGCGTGGAACTGCTGTTATAGGTCTCCCAGTGCTGGTGAATTTGGGTTCGAAATCAAAGCTCCCCAGGGGAAGAGGGCCAGGCTTCCAGAGACAGGGCACATCCAGTGGTGGTTCCAATAGCAAAAGAGCAGCAAACATCTAATGAAAATGAACACTTAGTAAGAGTTATGCATGGGTAAAATGCTATTTTATTTTTTACTTTTAAGAAGCATTCTTAACCTGTGCTATGACTACGTGGTCCCCAAGGCAGCTTGCAACTCGTCACGTACAGCGATGGTGTCATAAAAAGGCAAAACAATTAACATATAAGATAGATGAAAAATCCCAAGCACAGGATCATAAAACCCTGCGCAGCGGGGGACAGCATAAAACAGAATTGCTCATTAATCTCTCATCATTAAAAGCCCAGGCAAAAAGGAACAGATCTTTGCCAGGGACCTAAATGCCACTAAAGTGCATGCATTTTAAAGGTCAGCCTTAAATATGTGCCTTTCACGATATATATATGCCAGGATCCCATCTGACCCATGACCTTTCCCCCGGAAGAGGCTTGGGACTCTGCAGAGAACCCCACTGCAGCTGAGGACCTGGAGGAACCTGCAGTAGTCCCAAGGCAGGTCCCATCTTGCTTGGGCTACCCCAATCACCTCTTCTCGCCACATCCCAAGCCCCTCCTCGGTCCCCGATTTCCCCCTTTGATTTTGAGCTAAAATGTCATGGCAGGGGTATCATGGATACCCCTGCCATGGGCTATCATGGATACCCCACGCAGGTACATCTTCCTGTCTTGAGTCTCATTCAACACCATTTCCTCATCTGGCTGCTGTTCCTTCTATGTTGGTCACATAAGAAAGCCATCCCAATCGGTGACCGTTTCTTAAACAGGATGATGTTACTTACAGTAGCCACTGTAAGTACAAGTACCACTGAAAACAATAGATGAATAAGTCAACATCTGGGGGAAAGGAATGCCAAAAGTCACCAAGAAGGGGAGGTTGTTTTGTTTTTCTTTCTGGGAACCAATGGAACTATTTTTTTTAAAAAAAAAACCCAGTATCTTTAGCTAAGCTCTGCTTTCATTGTGTGTGAGTACCATAGCTATTTGCACGGCTTAGGCGGCAATCCTATGTACGCTAAGCTTGGAGGAAGCCTCGCTGAGCTGGGTGTAACTTCTGGGTAGAAATGCATAGGCTTGCACTGTTAAGCAGCATAATCTGAAGGGACTCCCAATGTCCAGGAAGCATTGATGACTACCTGAAAGCATCTGCTGATAGCAATGCAGCAGCCATTCCATGTTTCTTCTGGAGCAGCTGCTCAGGGACCTCCTAGCAACCCGTGCAGCTCCATTAAGCATCAAGAGCAGCCAGGTGACCCAAATGAGTTTCAGGTCTTTGCAGAGACTGTTTTGAAAAGTGTGCCATCTTGAAGTCCCCCTTGGGCGTGCAAATGACCTGCCTCTTGGTGTTTTCTTGGGAAAACAAACATCATAAGCATATAAAAACTGGAGATCTCTTGGCGGGCGGGTGGGGTGGGTGTTAGCTGCCCCCAGCACACAGCTGCTCTTGCCTTAATTCTCTTTGCTCAAGCCCTAGACTGATTTACACAACGAAAGGCTGCTAAGCTTTCTGTGTTTTTTGAAAGGCTTATGCACCAGACGCCTCTTTCACAAAGGGCAATTTTTCTAAATCTGCGGTTCCTATTGTCGGACTTGCAGAACTGCACGTGTTGGCTTTGTCTGGGGCTTAAAGGGGATTCAGAGCAGCTGAATGCAAGAGATACTGCTCTGCAGTAATGTGACCAGAGAGCTGGCGGGTGGCGAGACGCAAGCAATCTCGGGAATCTTTTTGCATACAGAAATTGCGGCGCTTCCACCTGCTGGCTACTTGTGGGCTTGATGACACTCGCTTGGGTAGCCCGCCCGATTGCTCTCACAGCCAGCGCAGAGGGGAGTGGGATTCAGGCAGCCCTTGTTTCCTGCCCATCTGCAGAGCAGATAAAGGGGATTGTGACACCAGTGTGGGTTCTGCAGTCCTCACAGCTGGCTGCCTGTTGTGCTTGCAAGAGCACAAACATTTCTGCCCCTGTGCTGTCATGTCAGACAAAGAGCAGAAACAGTGGTTCTGTGGGCATGACCCAACACAGCAGCAACCAGTTTAGTCATCCTGGGAGATCAGGCTCTTCCCAGCCAAATTTCTCAGGGGCTGGCACCACAGTGTTTGCCCCCTCCCCAGGCTGAAAAACTTAGCCGCCAGGTACAGAGTGGTTCCTCCTGCTTGCAGCCAGCGGTAGGAAAAGTGGCTGCCTGGAATTAGACTGTATGATTGCCCACAGATCTCTCCTTGCCAGTCACAGCCTTGACATGCCCACTTGGTAAATGTAGCAGATCGGCAGCGCTCTCACAAAAACGATGTGTGCTGTTGCACACTCAAGCTGAGAACATGCACAAGAAATGAAAGAGCCTTGTTCAAAGCAGAATGCAAAGGAGTTGCTGGCGGTCTGTTGGTGCCTCCTGCTGCACAGAGATAGAACTGCTCAGCTGGATGCTTCGTTTTGCTCTTCATCCTTCCCAGCCTTAGGGCCAACAATACACCTTAGTAGTAGGAATGTGGGCCGAGCGTGTTTGGCCTTCATGAAGCGTGATACCTTCATGAAGACGTGTGGGTTGCATCGTCTTGCAACCTAGGCATGCAGGCGAGCATTGGTGCAACCACCACAAAACCACACCAGTTCAGCTTATGTCTTCAACATGTCTCTATCATTATGTAACACAGAAAAACCCATCCTCTCAGTCTTTCAATGGCCAGTCGTTCTAGAGTGCAGCAGGGGCAGGGGGAGAATAAGGCTGTTTATATTGTTCTGCCTGGCCTAGCTGAAATCCTGTCCCTTCCCTCTTGGACTCCAGACAGCCACTACCACCATCAAAGAAAGCAAGGCCCTTCCGTTGACTGTCTTGACAACTATTCACCCTGGTTTCTGCCAGTTGATTCTCCTTCACAGGAACATATGGAGGACCCTGCTGGATGGTGCCAATGGCCCATCTAGTCCAGCATCCTGTTCTCTCAGTGGCCAACCAGGTGTCTCCATGGGAAGCCCTCCAGCAGGAGCTGAATGTATCTACAACTCTCCCCCTTGTGAGCCTCAATAGAAGGCATACAGAGGAGGTAGTTTGTAGCCGTTGTGGCTAGTAGCCATTAGCATTACCCTCTGTGAATTTGACTGATTCTCTTTTGAAGTCATCCAAGCAGGTGGCCCCCATCAGCGCATCTCAGGAAAGAAAATTCCACAGTTTAAGTAAGCGCTGTGTTTGTCTGTCCTGAATCTTCCGGCATCTGGCTTCATTGGCTAGTCCTGAGAGCTAGAATTATGAGAAAGGAACCTTCCTGCCTTTTACAGTGGTACCTCGGGTTACAGATGCTTCAGGTTCCATACGCTTCAGGTTACAGACTCCGCTAACCCAGAAATAGTACCTCAGGTTAAGAACTTGGCTTCAGGATGAGAACAGAAATCACATGATGGTGGCGCAGCGGCAGCGGGAGGCCCCATTAGTTAAAGTGGTGCTTCAGGTTAAGAACAGTTTCAGGTTAGGAACGGACCTCCAGAACGAATTAAGTTCTTAACCCGAGGTACCACTGTATTTTGCTTTTACTTTCTTTTCTTTCCTCCCTAAAGTGTCTTTTATTTACCTTTTAGCAGGGCCTGTGTGGTTTCCAGTTGTTGTACAATGCTTCACAATTTTTTGTGCTTTACAATTAGATGCATACATGAATTCAGCTTCTCAGGCAGAGCTTCTCAGTGTTTGCTATCTGACTCCATTGGGGGTAGCACAGAAAAGGCAGTGCAGGGGAAATTACAGCTTTCTGCAGGACCAAGAGTATATCTGAATGCGTAGAGCTGGGATAAGAGACAGAGGAAGTAAAAATATATTTTTATTGAGCCCATTTCTTTCTGGAATGCTTCATTCCAATTTGCATGGTCATAAAGGGTGCTGTAATAATAATAATTATTATAATAAATTCTTCTTATTGCTTTATTATAGAGTTGTAGAAAAACCAAGCTGGTTCATATCACAGTGAAATGAAAACAGTGCAGGAGGCATACAGACTGGTAGGGGATATGCAGACTTAAATGCGCTGAAAGTTTGACTATATATGGAATACTTGGTTTAACTTACCATATTTTTCACCCTATAGGACGCACTGGCCCATAGGACGCAGCTAGTTTTTTTGGGGGGGAAATAAAGGGAAAAAATTATTTCCCCCCCAGCCGCGGATATCTGCCCAAAGCGTGGGGCGCTCTGCTTCAGCGCGCCCCGCGCTCCAGGCAAGCAGGCTGCTACCTGCAGCCTAGGGAGCCCTGCAGGAACTCCCGCAGGGCTCCCTAGGCTGCAGATGTCTGTCCGAAGTGCGGGGCGCTCTGCTTTGGCGCGCTCCGTGCAGCAGGCTGCTATCCGCAGCCTAGGGAGCCCGTCGGGAACTCCTGATGGGAACTCCCGCGGGCTCCCCAGGCTTGCGGATAGCTTCCTATGGCCTGGAGAGCGAGAGGGGTCGGTGCGCACCGACCCCTCTCGCTCTCCACGCTTCAGGGAAAGCCTGCATTCACCTCATAGGATGCACACAGATTTCCCCTTCATTTTTGGAGTGGAAAAAGTGCGTCCTATAGGGCGAAAAATACGGTATTTAATTTATTTCATAAAATTTATATACCGTTTGATTATAAAAATAAAAAACCTCAAAGAAGTTTACAGAAAGAAGAAAGGAATAAAATTGCTAGTAAAAACAATTACTGTACAACAGTTGCTGAAAACGCTTAGAAATTTGAAACTTGCAATAAACTAAGAAAGTCATCAGCATTCTAGATACCTGAATAGTCTCCTCTAAACAGAAATGTTTTTAGCAGGGGCCTAAAAGAGTAAAGTGAAGATGACCAGCCTGATATCATTAGACAGGGAGTTCCAAAGTGTAGGTTCTGCCACAATGAAATATCGATTTCTTACAAATGAGGAAAGTATTATATAGCACCTGCAGCAGTGTCAGTTCTGAAAGTTGAAGTAGCCAAATAGGCATATAAGGAGCAAGGAGATCTCACAAGTAAGCCAGTGCCAGGTTTAAAGTAATACTGGGTTTTTAAAAGTTGTGCAAAATTTTTGTATAGCTTTTTCTTATTCGCGTATCTATTTAAATTAATATAGTAATTGTATTTTCATAGCAGTGGTATGCATACAAATGAATGTTTTTATTTATTTTTTATGCTGTAGTTTTATAAGCAATCATTAATATTAAGAATACATAATGATTTTAAGTCACAAGCTGCAGTATAATAATCCACCATGAAAACTGTTATATGCATTGGGGGAAATAGTATTTTCTTTCAGTAATTTAAATAGTGGAACTTGCAGTTTTCAATGCAATATGTTGCAGCATTTGTAATAGGTACAATAATAGCTTCACTGTGGCAGTGTGTTTTTTTTCTTAATGTAATTTGGATGGTTACTTCTTCAATTGGATTCGTAGGTCACCAATAACGTTATGTTAATAATAACACTATGGATGGATCTAGACACATCGAAGAAGCATTTCATTTAAACATGTTGTAAACTTTGTATGAGAAATCGGGTTTGCAAAAACAGAACTCCACAGCGCCATCTGGTGTCACAGTGTTATAATGCACATACACATAAAGCGCTTTTTCTTTGCCAATGTAGCTGAGTCCTATGTTAATGAAATGCATACATAAATCTTGTAACCCTTGATCTGTTTTCAGGCATTGCTCCAGTAACTGGGATTGAGGAAGAAGAGATATTGGATCCCAATGGGGAGACTCTTTCTATCATTGCAAAATTCCAGCCTTTGCTTATGGACACAATGACAAAGAGCAAAGACGGTTTCCTTGGAGTGAGTATCACATTTAATTAGCGCTGCAAGTTTTAATCAGTAGATCAATCAACTAGAAGCATTAGTGGATTGATACGAAGGCTGGTCCAGTTTTAACCATCAGGTCAATGAATTAAATGTGTGCTTGTTTTTCGTTTGCTCCAATTATATTGCTGTAACTGGGAACGTAAAATAAAGTGCTAGGCAGTCTTTCCTTCTAGTAATAGCTTTGTTCAGGCAACCTTGGTTAAGAAAGCTTAAGTATGGAGTAATAGTGTAATATCTGAATGTCTTGTGATCCGTCAGCCTCCTAAAGTGGAAGAGGCTTCACAGGGCTGCTTCCTAACGTGTCTCTCTGGCTCTGCAGATTTCTCACATTGCGCTTTCTGGGCTTCGCAACTGGACGGCTCCGGCTTCCCCTCTGAGCTTGATGTTCGCCCAGCAATTCAAGGCCTTCCTTCCGCCAAAGAATAAACTGGAACTTGCTGATCCTTGGTGGGTGATTCCCAGTGAGCTGAACATCTTTACTGGGTACCTTCCCAACAACCGTTTCTACCCTCCGGCCCCCAAGGGGAAAGAGGTAGGCGAAGTGTTCATCATTGCCATCAATCTGAAGGCTAGGGAGTAGTAACGATGGATAATGTTTTGAGTGTTCAGAGTGCTTCATAGACGGCCTCCTTGCAATCCCATCTAAATCTTTATTGCTTGGCCAAAAGCCGTCTGCAGCTATAAGATAGCATGGTAAAAAGTGGGACACCGTTCAGCTGTGGTGAAGACACAGACTAGTAAGAGAGCCCATTACTATATTCAGTGTAGATATACTTACATACAGGTAACTCTCAACTTTCACACATTTAACTTGTGCACATTCAGTTTTAGGTGCTTGGCAAAAAAAATAAAAATAGAAGCAGGGTGGAAAGGGGGCAGGCGGATGACTTTGGCAATCCCACCTGCCATTGAATCCAATGTGCTTTGATTATATGCGATTTTGGCTTTATGCGCTGTCTCCAGAATGTAACCCCAGCATAAGTTAAGTGTCACCTGCACACTGATCTACTTAACAGAACTGCTGTATCCCTAGTTTGATGCTTAAGGACATGGATTCTGATAACAGCCTCTACTTCTTGGGGGCTCATATTAGTGCTTGCTGGCATTTGGATAACAGTGTCATGCGGACACTGTGAAAAATGTGAGCAGCGCTGATTTCGCAATAGACTCCCTTTTGGGAGCACCCCAGATGCGTAGGGTGGTTCACTCAATTCTAGCACATGGCTTGAGATGAATTGGTGAAGGGACCTTCCTTGCCTGTGGTATTTTGAGTTCAGTGGCATCTGAACAATACAGAACAGTGAAAACAAGCAGATCCATTTCCAGTCCTTGGCTGCCGTGTTCTGGAAAGATGGAGTATGGCATGTTAAAGCTCACTAACAGCAATATTCAGAATGCTCGAGGCTATAAATGGCTGAAAGAGGCTAAGAAAACAGAGAAGATGACCTTCCTTAGTCAGGTGTGGTTATTGAACGTGGCCTTGGAGGGGAGTAGTTTTGAGGTCTTAGGTTCACTGGCTGCAACCTGCTGTAATCCCCTGTACTTTCCCCCCCAACATAGGTCATCATCCACAAACTCTTGAGTATGTTCCACCCCCGGCCGTTTGTGAAAACTCGGTTTGCCCCTCAAGGAGCCGTGGCCTGCATCCAAGCTGTTGCCGAGTTCTACTATAAGATAGCCTTCAGGTAAAGTTGCGTAAGGGGAGGACGCTTGCGGTTAGACTGGTTGAGTAAATGTTATCTTTGCCATTTCCCCTGCCCCATTTTCCTTTTCTGCTGTTTCTTCTATGCTGTGAGCCTGCAGACAGGGACTGCTCTGTTTAATTGATTGTATATAAGCCACTCTGGGAGTCTTTTTGGCCAGGGTACAAATGCTCATAAATACAAGAATTGTTCTTCTTCCCTGATCAGCTTTCCTTGCATTGATATGGGCCACATTTGTACATCTGCTTCCCTCTGCATAGATACTGGCTTGCTTCGTTCCTCCTTGCTCATGCTGGGGAGAAACAAACCATGTTCCCTGTCCAAACGAGGGTTCATGGGTTGTTTCACTCCAACACACCCCAAGGACTAGCTTATTGTCATGGTTTATTTGTAGTGCAAATCCCACAAATGAAGGGCTATTTCTCCCTAGCATGGGGAGGAGTGAAGCAGGACATTCAACTCATGCACAGTAAACCATGGTTTAGAGCTTACTTACAGTGACGCGCTATAGCTGCCATTAAGCAATATCATAGGAGTTGCATGGACCATGTGGGTATTCCCCACATCAGCAGTGTCCTCTGTGGGAGCCGCTTGACGTTGGCATGGGAAGCCCCCATGTGATCCAAGCGACCAGTGAGATGCAGAGTTTCATATATTGATGCAAGAACACTACAAAGATAAATTAGACTTCAAACCATAGTGATGGCTCCATCTTAGGAGGAAGGCCTAGAGTGTTTCCAGCAAAAGATAGAGCAGCTGCCAAGCATACTTCCCATCCAGAAATCTGTTGCAGAACTGCAAATATGGTAAATACAGGTAGTTCTACTGTATGTGCAGATGTTGGTGGAAGAGAAAGCGTCCTTTATGGGCGAGAGTTGTGTGGGACTCCAGGATATGGTCCCATGCTTTTGCCCCCAGCCTAGGCAAACACCATTAGCCACATAGCAGCTGGGCCTACTCTTGGCTTTTTAGCCTTCCTCAGGACAGCTAATTGCTTGGTGACTTTCTCTCTTATTTTCTTCCAGGATCCATGCAGAGTTCCAACTAAATGAGCCTCCCGATTTCCCGTTCTGGTTTTCCCCTGCCCAGTTCACAGGCTATGTCATTCTCTCCAAGGACTCCTCCCACGTTCGAGAATTCAAGCTGTTTGTTCCTAACAACAGGTGAGGGTTGTCCCACTTCCAACATCTTCTGATTAGAGACAAAATCACAAATGGCCTTTTTAACTTGAACGTGCAAGCTCCACACATTTGATTATTTTGCATTTTTCTACTTAAAGTCCGGCTTCTGAGATTTACATAATAAGTGTTTTGGAAGTTGTTCATTTGTAGAACAAGATCAGCTTGGCTTATGCTTCAGTTCTTAATAGATTTAAAGCTTGTCTCTTTAAGAACACAAGATAGGAACATAAGACTCCACCTTATGCTGAGTCAGACATTTGGTCCACCTAGCTAAGTAATGTTGATATTGACTGGCAGCTCCAGTTTCATGCAGCAGTCGCCCTCAGCCCTACTTGAAGATGCTGAGGGTCAAACCTGGGACTTTCTGCATGCAAAACAGATGCAGTACCAGTGAGACCAGGCGCTTCCTCTTTCCCCAGTGAACCTGCACATGCTCTTATGTCAGCACCAGAGGCCCTGCTCTGTGTCCCCAGGGCAGCTAAGGTTTGCTAGGTGAGCAGAATGCTGTCCTGAGAGACGCCCACCTGGCCTTATCACTGCTGGCCTCTTTGCAAGGAGCAAAGGCATGGATTTGCATTCAACTAATTCCTACTCAGGGTAAACCCATTGAAATGAATAAACCTAAGTTATTCATGTCCATTAACTTCAATGTGTCTTCTCTGAGTAGGACTAGCATTGGATACTGCGTTGTTGTTGTTGTTGTTGTTGTTGTTGTTGTTGTTTAGTCGTTTAGTCGTGTCCGACTCTTTGTGACCCCATGGACCAGAGCACGCCAGGCACTCCTGTCTTCCACTGCCTCCTGCAGTTTGGTCAGACCCATGTTTGTAGCTTCAAGAACACTGTCCAACCATCTCGTCCTCTGTCGTCCCCTTCTCCTTGTGCCCTCCATCTTTCCCAACATCAGGGTCTTTTCCAGGGAGTCTTCTCTTCTCATGAGGTGGCCAAAGTATTGGAGCCTCAGCTTCACGATCTGTCCTTCCAGTGAGCACTCAAGGCTGATTTCCTTAAGAATGGATAGGTTTGATCTTCTTGCAGTCCATGGGACTCTCAAGAGTCTCCTCCAGCACCATAATTCAAAAGCATGGATACTGCTACTGGCAGTTAATTTATTTCATGTACCTACATACCGCTTTTATCCCAAGGTGGTTTATGATTAATGTTTTAAAATAGTAATACAAACGAATGGTATAGAATTTAGGCCAACAGACCAAATGAACTGGTGGCGTGAGGTCCCTGGCCTAGACTTCCTTGCTTCTACCTTCCTCCAGTGCACACCCATTCTAAAGTAGCTATAAAGAAAGAGGAGAGGGGCTACATCAGGGAGGAGGCACCTATGGTCATCCATTTGTTTTTGGACTACAGTTCCCATCATCCCTGGCCATTGCCCATGCTACCTGGGGCCAATGGGAATTGGGAGTCCCAACAAGATCTGGAGGGTCACAAGTTCCCCATCCCTGGACTGCCCCAACATTGTCTCAGGCCACTGATAGTCCTTCAGAAGCTGATGGTATGTTCTCCTTGCTTCTCTACTTCTGTCTTCCATCAGGGTGCACAGGCATTTCTTTAAAAAATAACCATCTAAGGTAGATGGCTATTTCAGCAGGCATTTAGCTAACTGTAAATTGATTCCATGCTGCTTCTTGGGAGGTCTGGTGTTTGGGGTCTTCGTTTGTTGTTTTTTAATCGTTGCTTTCAAATTGTGTTAATTCATTGTAACCTACCTGAAGGTTTCCAGACTGAAGAGCAAGATAAAATTTATTTTGATAAAATTAACAAACATTGTTTCAGCACATGTGGATATCCTGCACCTGACCTTTTTTTTTTGCTTTTTCTCACCAGGTCTCTCAATGTAGACATGGAGTGGCTCTATGGTGCCTTGGAGAGCAGCAACATGGAAGTAGATATTGGATACTTGCCTCAGGTCAGTAGCGAGAATCACATTTGGACTGTCTGTGCCGCTGTATTTACAGTACTGACTGATTCCATCTTATACATTTGCATGCCTGATTTGTATTGTATTCAAAAGAGTATAAAGTGAAAAGTTTCATTGTCTCCTTGGTTTTTGCAGGACATTTTGTTGAGTAGAAGGAGTAGCTATTGATAGTGGTTGGTAATGGTTCATTTTTAAATATTACAGTGCTTTGAACTTTACATTGTAGACTACCCTGGGCTCACAGTGATGAAGAGTGGCTTAGAAGTTGAATAAATAAATAGCAAATAGCTAGATGGTTGCAACGTATCTTCTAGCCTTTTAGGAATGGGACAGTAGCTTAGGATCTGATGGTAGATATTTAAGTGATTTGAAGTAGATTGGCAATTATTTCTGACCCCAAATTATTTAACAATGGCAATCCCCACCCCCTTTTCACAGCTGAAGTGGGAGAAAAACTGGAAGGAGGTAAGCAGAAGTGGATTTTTTGAACGGAAAACAAATTCTGGGCTCAGAATTCTGTAATTCCAGTCATATTTATTTGGCAGCTGGCTCAGTTGGACCTCAAGGAATCTAGTAAAAAGAAAAATGTGAAGTAGATCCCACAAACCCAATGTCTACTCACCGTGGCTCTAGGCTGCATTCCACATCCCTGTGTGTGAAATCTCTATAGCGCTGTCTGTTTTTTAGAAACCAGAGTATGTTCACTGAGAGTTAAGTGCCTTCTGTCTTGCAGATGGAACTGGAGTCTTTGGGGCCTTCGGTCCCTTCCGTGATTCACGACGAAAACGGGAATGTGATTGACAGCAGAAACTCAGAAGGAGAACCAATTCAGTTCATATTTGAAGAGATCACCTGGCAGCGAGAAATAAGCTGGGAAGAGGCTGCTGGCAAACTGGAAGTTGCCATGTATCCATTTAAGAAAGTATGGAAAGAGCCTACCTTGCATCCCCTTAAACGTGATTAAGTTATTCTGCCAGCACTCATGTATGGAAGAGCTAAATGCAGAGAGCCTTCCCAGCCTGAGTTGGTGGTTGTGAAAGTGACCAGGCTCTGCAGTTATTGATGTCTGCTAACACAGCATCACAGCAGTTCTATCCAAGACTCTGGGATCTTTTAAATGACTGTACAGTACATCCTTTTGATGGATGGATGCAAATGTTGGCAGAGACCACAGAGGAGTATTCTGACTGGAACCAGGTTTCTTAGGGCACAGGCAGGACCTTAAGTGCTGCATTGTTCATCCTTCCTGTTATCTTAAGTCCCTGGTGCCATTTTAAAAAGATGAAAGTGATGGAGGTGTCTTGGAGGGCATTTTTCTGCTGCAAGCAGAGCAGGATACCCAGCAGGCTTAGCACTGTACTTACCTTATCAGCAGGAAACACAAGACATGTGTGGCTTGTGGGAGTTGAAACAACGAGCGAATTTATAGCATGAGCTGTTAAACGCTATTCTCATTCATCCAGCAACCAGAACTACCCTTCCACATATAATTAATCAGCTGAAAAATGTGGGGGTTGGGGTTGGGGGGGGCAGAATGTAGTAAAAGCAGCTTGTGAAAAAATGTGCAGTTTGAAGGGATTGTTTATGGTTAGCTGTTTCCTGAAGAAGCCTGGGTTTCCTTAAGGGGGCTCATCTGTTTGACCTGTTGTGCGACTTTTAAGGATTGTAATTAACCCATCTCTCACTTTAAAAAAAAAGTGTCGTCATAGGCTATAAAGCTTTGTATTTAAGGGCTATCCTAGTAGCCATAGGCAAGAAGGAATTGGCTCAGATGTAACAAGAGACCAGAAAAATATTTTCATGTACAGCAGCCCAAATGGTATAATGCTCAGAAATGGAAGGAGGGTACAATGCCAACAAAGGAGGAATGGCAGACGAAACTGACGGGGCATGCAGAAATGGCTAGTTTAACTAGTAGAATAAGAGACCAGGAAGAAAGAACTTTCAAGGAAGATGGGAAAAGATTTGTAGAATATTTGAAAAATTATTGTAAGCAAATTAAGGCGTTAGAAAGATTAAGAGTAAATTCAGCAGTATAAAGTAAAGTGAGATAAAACTGAGAAAGAGAGAATACGGAATAACTAGAATATGCAGCACTAAAGGGTAACTAAAACCATCCATGGAAGGGGCGGGGAGGGAAATCAGTATTAAATGTATGGTTTGCATTTTGGTAAATGTTAATTTGCAAGTGTGTGTGTGTGTGTGTGTGTGTGTGTGTGTGTGTGTATGGAATAGAATGTAAACAAGCAAGCAGGCTGGTCAGGGATGGACCAAGCTCTCTGTCCCTCATGTTTTCAACTTTTTCTGTTGCTTCTTTTGGTCTCAGGTTTCCTACCTTCCCTTTACTGAAGCTTTTGAGAGAGCAAAATCTGAGAGTAAACTGGTGCACTCCATACTGTTGTGGGGAGCACTGGATGATCAGTCATGCTGAGGTAAGAGGGGCATTTCACATCACAGTTTGTTTTTAAAGGACATGTGAAAAAATCCAAATCCATATTAGGGCCAGTAGTAGTAGTAGTAGTAGTAGTATTCCTTTCTCACATAATACGAAATATTAAAAGATATAAACATATACAGTACATTATAAAATAATAATATAATAATATAATAATATAATAATAATATATAATAATAATAATAATATGTATTGGTGGGTTCCCCACCCCCCTGCCCCACAAGCAAGTGTCCTTTTTCTTTCTGTCTCTGAGCAGGTTCAGGGCGAACTCTCCGGGAAACAGTCCTGGAAAGTTCGCCCATCCTCGCCTTCCTGAATGAGAGTTTCATCAGCACCTGGTCTCTGGTGAAGGAGCTGGAGGAATTACAGGTAAGCATTCAGCTGCACCAGCTTAGTGCCAATGGATGGTGCTGGCTTGTCAATACAAGGTGGTGGTGGCAGGTCAAGAATGGGTGCATCAAAACCCCACAAGCAACCTCACTAGCGCCTATTCTAGACATCCAAAGAAACTAGAGCTGTCAATTTTGGACTAAGTAGGTGCTCTTTATAACTGAAAGCAGTTTAAGACATGGATTTGTTTTCCACAGGCTAAGAGAGAGAACGAGGTCAACAGCAAACTCGCAGACCTGCACCTTGAAAAGTATAACTTCCCCGTGGAGATATTGATCTGTCTGCCCAATGGCACTGTGGTAGGGCTCTGGCTCCCATTTTTCCTTTGCTAATTCCTTCTTTTATGAATTTGTGGTGTCTGCTGGGGATGGCAGTTGTCTTCCTCTGATATGCTAGCAGCAGCAGCAGCAGCAGTAGCAGTAGCTGAGCATCTAATAGCTGCCTCTCAAGAGCTGAAAAACAGTTTCATTTTGGAGCAATACAAAGTACTTGTGCTAAGCAAGGCATTTACAGATTGAAGCTGTCAGGGCATTTCGTAGTGATTGACTTTTTCTTGTTCTTTCCAAAAGCTCAGGAAACCAGGTCCACAAAAAGTCGGTAGGTTCACAAAGCGTGCTTCTTAATAGACACAGAATATTTCCGTGGGTACCAAATGGTATTGAAGAACTTGGTAGAATGTTACCTTGGAGGAGGAGATATGACTGAGTGAAGGTTTAGGAGAGAGTTCTGTGCTTCATGTTGCAATGTTTAGTAGGCCACTTAATGTTTTTTAATAACTTTTAGAATACCCATATCCAGAACAGTTCCAAAAGATTTTTTTCTTTACTTGGGAGCTAGGTGCTCTCTCCCTCTCCTTCTCTCTGTCTTTACATACAAAGAAGCTAGACCTAATCAGGCAGCCATGTAAGATTCTGGTAGGCCTCACTTACTGATAAAAATTCTTTTACTAAAACCATACTCTGCTCAGGCCACTTCTCTGCATTTTCCTGGATCCCTGAAGAATCTTTCACATTCCACATTTCACCTCCCATCCAATAATAATAATAATAATAATAATAATAATAATAATAATTTTATTATTTCTACCCCACCCATCTGGCTGGGTTTCCCCAGCCACTCTGGGCGGCTTTCAATTAAAAACTTCCCTAAACAGGGCTGCCTTCAGATGCCTTCTAAAAGTCAGATAGTTTATTTCCTTCACATCTGATGGGAGGGCGTTCCACAGGGTGGGCGCCACCACCGAGAAAGCCCTCTGCCAAATTGTACAGGCACACATTTCTGATTCACTTTTTGCCCTCTTAAACCATTTATTTTATCAGGGGTTGATCTGAGAAAGGAATACATGTATTTCCACTGTCTCCATTTTTGAAAGCTGGGGAAGGGAGCAGACTTTATCAGTAGCTACTACAGGCAAGTGGGGCCTGGGGACTGGCTGGCTTCCCTTGCCCTGTGGCTCCCAAAGAGGAGGAGGTGGAGGCCTCTTTTCATCACCCTCAGCAGCAGCCACCTCTGTTTAAAATGGAAGGGCATCAGCCACCTTTGCCTTGAAGCAGCAGGTGCTAGATTTAAACAATGCAGTACTTCCTGCTCCTTGGGAGAGCAAGGCAAATGGGCTTCAACCTCCATCCACCTGCAGTGACTTCTGGGAGAAAAGAAAACTAACGTAGGGATTGAATGGTCTTTTCCTAAACACATCCTCCCATTTCCCAGGTCCACCACATCAATGCCAACTACTTCCTGGATATTACTTCTATGAAGCCCGAAGAAGCTGAGAGCAGCATCTTTAGTTTCTCTGCCAGTTTTGAAGATCCCTCAACAGCAACATACCTCCAGTTCCTGAAAGAAGGACTTCAGAGAGCAAAGCCGTTCTTGCAGGCCTAAGCAGAGAAGCAACCCAATGCCCTCCTATTGATCACCAAAGACACAGGAGTTCTTGTTTCTGGCACGCCTTGAGCTCATGCAGGACACAGTACTGAATAGTAAAGTGTTGTCCTCCAGTCAAGTAAGTGTCCCTCAAAAATATGAAGCTGCTACACCTGCAATTACACGAATTATTTTCAGGACCATTTTGAAAGGAACTGGTCTTACTATTATTCTAGTTATTGGAAGCAGATCGTCCTGCAGCCAGCAGTAGAGACTGGGAACAGGGCAGAACAAAAGTCTGAAATGGGGACTGTGGTTCCTGGGCTGTGGTGTGTGAGGTCAGCAGGTTGTGTCTCATGCAAAGCCTGGATTCAATTGGTGCTGTTCCTTTAGTAAAAAGGCTGTGTTGATTCATGAATGGGATACCATGTTTATGCACTGGCTCTGGCGTCTGATCCCATTCATGGCCCTGAACTGCTCTTATGTTGCGAAGGCCTCCACATTTTGCATCACATGTTGTATAGGAGCCTAGGTATAGGAGCATAGGTATAGGAGCCTAGGAAGCCACCTTATACAAAGTCAGGCCGTTGGTCCATCCAATATTGTCCATTCTGCCTGGCAGCAGCGCTCTGGGATTTCAGTAAGCAAGGCATTCCCAGCCATGCCTGGAGATGCTGGGGATTGAACCTGGGACCTGCTGTATGGAAAACAGTTGCTCTACCGCAGGGCTACGGTTATTTCCTAAAGCATCACCTGTGTTATTTGCTACATTCCTGGCTTACAAGGCAAGACCTGTGTGTTTCCTACACTCGCACTGATGTCTGGAGGGCTGCTCAGGTGGGTGCTATTTCACAGAGGGGGGAGCCTTCGAAACAAACATTTTAGCATGGTTAAACCAGGCCACAAAAGGCTCTGCAGACCCCTCCGGGGGCCAGATTTTGTCCTAGGGCTTCCAGCTGCTGATCCTATGCATTTTCATCATTGTGACTTCAAGTCAAGAAAAACCAGTTGCTCTTTCCTAAAGCACATACAGTCTTAGAGGGTTGCGTTCACAGTAATCATGTCACTGTCCAAACCTAAATCATGTTTAAGGGTGATTTTACATAACTGTTTTTTCCCCCACCGCAGAGTTCGTTCTGAGTCACAATCACATGGTTGCCATGCCCATAATCCTGGGCCTGCAGAGTGTTCTAAAATGGGGCTATTTATCCCAAGATTGCTTTTCTTCTTTGCCATACGATGCCGTCCATGCAGTAATGCCACTTTGCACGTACAGGGAGAAGAATCGGATCTAAGCAGTTTTTTCATTTCAGGGCCAGCCTTTCTGTGCTGCCTGCAACACATGTGAGTTCAGCTCCTTCCTACACAGAAGTGGCTTGCCTGGTGGGGTGGAGCCACTGCACTAACTTCTGGTAGGGAGAGGGGCCAAGGGCGGGGGAGACGTCAGTGTACTGCAGTCCCACTGTGTTTAATGGGGCTTACAAGCCATATTACACTGCATGGTGTAATGTGTGCTGCAGCTATGTCTTTGGGGTTTTCTTTCCTAAGTTGCATTGACATTGGTGGAGCTCCCCTGTGTGTGTCGTGACCAGGACAGCAGTGTGTGTGGAGGGGAGGCTTATTTGCTTTCCTCCTTAGCCATGATTTGAACAAAAACCACACCCCCACAGGGAGTTCCCATTGTGTAGTTTGGTCCACAGATGAGCCAAAAAGTGCTCTGTGCGTGAATACGCTGCCGTGGAATTCTACTCAGTATTGATCCAGAGTACATTCCAATGTATAGTTAGCAGAGTAACAACTTAAACACACTGCAGGATTCCCCAAAAATAGATCAGAGCAATTGTATTTCATCCAGCAGAGCTTTACTGCTACTGAAGACAAATGAGCATAATGGTCACAAATCCAATACATTCAAGATTGGCATTGTCCATAAGAAATCCAGTTGCAGCAGACTTAACTTAAACTTACAATAACTTATAATAAGTCTAAACCTCAACACTATGTACAGAACACCACACCAGAAGGAAAGAGAGACAGAAAGAGTCAGCATGACTTTGACAGAAGAGATAACAGAACCAGTTTAAACCAGCTGTACTCAGCTTCTCTGAAGGAATAACCCAAACGTGAACCTTCTGCTTGCTTCTTTCACATAGAGAAGCTCCCAGAACCCTCTTGAATTAATTAGAATAGGAAAGATCTCTACACATCAGATCAATACTTTCTGCACTAAGAAATGCAAACTGACATACACCCATTCCCAAAAGGCTGAAGGCAGACCTTCCAAATTTATTTTCATGTACAGGCAACTCCCTATTTACATGCATTCAAGGTATGCGCAACAACGCATACACACATAGCCATGAACCTGGAAGTGGCATGAAAGGGGGCAAAAATGGCCCTAAAAGAGTATGAAAATTGCAAATATGGCATGAAAACAGTGTCAAGCAATCCCGCAAGCCTTTGCAAGTACAATCCCAGGAGCCCTTGCACTGACCTTTGAGGGCTGTGGAGAGTTGGGAGTTTGAGCAAGGAAGTATGGAGGGAGTGGTTGTGGTGTTTGCAGGCATTTTCATCGGTGTTCCCAATATATGCAATTTCACTTAAATGTGCGCTGCTTCGGAACGTAATGCCCGCATAATTGGGGAGTTGCCTGTAATGAGATGGTCTTCAGATGATCTTAGGAAATCCAGGAATGTTTATCTGCGGTTCCTCAATTTGAAAGTCAGTAATGGTAGAGAAGCATCCCTGAGACACTGCTCGGGCATCACCACCCAGACTTCCAGTATAGTGCACAGACACGGGGCACAAATGTAGACTAAGCTCCACTCTCAGTTCAGACAGGCTGTGGTGAAACCCAGCAGGCCTAGCATAGCCTTGCCTGTGTCTGCCCTAGAACTCTTCCCAGCCTCCTCGTCAATAGGCAGGGGCTCCAGACAGATGTGCAGGGGCTCCTTTGCAGATCAGTTGCTGTAGGAAGGGCTCCCTGCAGCTGAGAAATTTGAAGGGCACTGATGTAAAAGCTACTGATACAGACCAGTAAACAGCCTAGGGTAGTGGGGGAGAGAGGAGCTGTAAATCTGAGAATGGAAACCCATCACTTTGAACAGGCAATTGCAGTTTAGAGAGAGCAGCTTTTGGTCAAGATTGCACGAAGTCTGCCATAGTTCTCCTTCAACCGTGAAATGTCAGGCTTGTCTCGAGTATTGTTTCTCATATTTTGCTTGGTTGCTGCAAGCTTGGAACATTCTGATATTTTCCTCTGGAAGTAATATTGTACAGCTGCTTGTGCAATCTCCAGTGTTTACAACATTTTTCCTTTAAAAGAAGCATTGAGGAGATCGTCAAATATAGTTTCAAAGTCCTAGATGCAAACTTAGAAAGGTATTATGGGGGGGGGGCGCAATGGGAGGACCTCAGATGGGAAAGGGTTGCACTTTTCTTATCTCCTATTGATTATAAAATAAAGTATCCCCCCCTTTTTTGTTATTATTCCTGGCCATTGGGTTGTGGTTCTCTTTCAAGCTGGTAGAGTAAAGAAGCCATTGGTGGGAAACCATCAAATGCAGCCACTTGCCACAGCCTAATAAGAGCCAGACAATGTTCCTGAGAGCACATCCTGTTCAATAGTTGGTTTGAAGAATGTCCCTTGTTTCCCTACTTCTCATTACATTTCCCAGCATTAATTTTAGCAGGGTGGGAACTTGTGTGGGATTTGTACTTCGTTAGTGACTGATGTGATAGAAACACATTGCAGAATTCACTTCGGCCGGGGGGGGGGCAGTGAGGTGGGGGAAGGGATGGCATTTGCAAGCAGTATTCATTTCTCTCAACAGCATTATTCTTCGATTGCCTTCTGCAGCTTTTCTTAGTGATAGGAAAGTGAGCCAATAGCTAAACATCAGCATTTCTCATTTGAAAAAAGAGCACTTTCAATTTCGGCTGGATTTTCAAGCATTTAAGAGTTGGCTATCTCTGAATGCTATTCAGCTGATGTTCAAGAAGCAATTACTGTCAGGTCCACTTCAGAACGTTACATCTAAAGCCCTGTAGCCACTTACCTGGGAACAAGCCCCATTGAACTTGGTGGGGCTTACTTCTGTAGGACTGTGCTGTAAATTAATAAACCCAACTGCTGAGTCTCTTGATTAGAAAAGTGTTGTTGTTGTTTAAACTTTGTCCTACTCTTCTGATTAGATTACCAAGAGCTTTGACTGCTGAATAAAGATCTCCCTCTTCATTTGCTATGGTCTGTGCAAATAAAGAAAACCCTAGCAAACAAAAGCAATCTAGTGCCTCCCTAAGAACTGGTCTTCTGTCTAGAAAGGCTGCTGTTGTTGCAACCCTATATGCTGGCACCCTCCAGCTGTTTTGGACTACAATGCCCACCAAGTTGGTGAAGGCTGCTATGCCAAGGGGCCTTGGAAGGGCTTTGATCCAAAAGCAAGGATTATAAATACTCCTTTAATAACAATAAGTCAGTGGACCTAGGAGGAGTGAGTCTCCCTGAATGCATAAGGACTCCTGAGAAGACATGTAATAGAATTGCACTGTAAAACGCATTTCATCTATTCCAGGGTGTCAGATACAAAAGAGAGCAGGGCTCCTGCACTTTCAGTGTGCAGTAGAGGGAACTGCAGTAGGTTCAGCTTGTCGTGCAAGCCAGGACCAATGACAATTCTTTCTTCTACGCCGCTATTCAAGGTGCAGGAGCCTTGCCCTGTTTTGCACCTGGCGACGCTAACCCATTCTAGTTTTCAAGCCATGGACTTCAAGCAAAAGTTGTGTCTTAACTTTTTTAAAAAATGTTGCCAACTTTTTTCATATTATCTCTCTATATATTTCAAGAATTTTATAAATATTTTGATAACTCCAAAGAGAGGAAAATTTAGGTGTTTGTTACATTTTTTTCTCCCTGTTCATCTGTACTTTGTGATGGTATGATCTTAAATCAAGAGTGGGTCATGCCTGATTTTTGACAGTTGACTGTTGGAGAAAAGGAACCCCTGTGATTTTGCTCTCTTCTTTTTTAAAATGTTTACTTTAAAAAATGTGTGTGTTTTTGTTTTTTGTTTGCTAAACATTTACTTAATAGAGAGGATTCATTTAAGACGTGAGCTTTCTCTGATGCTGTACATTCTCTATTACATTGGGAATGTTTCAGACCAAATCAGTGTTACTAGTCATATTAGAGGACAATTGTGGGTAGTTTTTTTGTAGCAGTATTGAAGAAATTTTAAGAATTACTTAAAATGCAGAAAATACGTGGTCAGTAATGTGATGATCTACTTATTTTTAAACTTGATATTTTTTTAACTAACTGACGTAATCCATATATTTATTATCTTAACCTGTGGCACTCCTCCCCACTCCAGATCCTAAATGTGTTCTGGTCACTCTGAAACTAAACTGGTGTATTAGATTATTATAATTATTCAGTACACTATAAAGAAATCTGTGTACCTGCAACATACTTCCTTTTAATTATTTTTTTAAGACTTATATGTTTCAATACATAAGCACACATTTCACTAATACAAGTGTGTATAGTAACATGCCGTCCAGTTCAGCCAATTAGTTTAATGCTCTAGGAAAACTTTATGAGTATATTCTTGTATGGAATGTCCTCAGTATATTGCAGCTTTGTTTACTTTTTTGAGTAATAAAAATTGAGAACCCAATTTGTGTGTGCTTTATGCTTTGATACAGTGCCAATATACATTATATTTGAATTTTTTTAAAGGGAATGGCAAGTCCGACATTTTAGCATACAGTGGAAGATGTACAGTGGTACCTTGGGTTACATACACTTCAGGTTACATATGCTTCAGGTTACAGACTCCGCTAACCCGGAAGTAGTATCTCGGGTTAAGAACTTTGCTTCAGGATGAGAACAGAAATTGCACGGTGGCGGCACAGCAGCAGCAGGAGGCCCTATTAGCTAAAGTGGTGCTTCAGGTTAAGAACAGTTTCAGGTTAATAACGGACCTCCGGAACGAATTAAGTACTTAACCCAAGGTACCACTGTATATGTGAGTGATGTCAGAGCTTTTTAAAAATGCAATAAATAAATTCAAAGGAGGCTGTTACATATTGCCAGAGTCTTGTGTGTCTTACCCAAATTATTCCTGGCAGTTTAATTGTTCAGGGGCAGCAGACACACAGCAGATGCAACACAACTCCCACATTGGCCTGAATACTCCAGCTGGAGTTGGCCTATACATGCAAGCGGAATGAGGCAACAAAATGCTGCAATAGGGGATTGGGCTATAGGTGCAGGATTACATTTTTGAATGTTCCCCATGTAAACAACTAGCACATAAAGGAGGGGTTTGTTTGTTTGTTTGTTTGTTTGTTTGTTTGATCCAGATCACCTCATGCTGTGCTGGTTTTCTACTTGCAGGGAATTGCTTGATTAGTACAGCAGAACACTAAAAGATGGCATTATCTACAGTGGGAAGTGGAAAAGTCCACTCTGCCATAACTCTATCACCTCATTCTGACCTCCATTTCCTGCTTGTATAGAGCAGGGGTCAGCAAACTTTTTCAGCTGGTCCACTGTCCCTCAGATCTTGTGGGGGGGGCAGACTATTTTTTTTTTGGGGGGGTGAACGAATTCCTATGCCCCACAAATACCCCAGAGGTGCATTTTAAATAAATGCACACCTTATACTCATGTAAAAACATCAGGCAGACCCCACAAAAAACCCAGAGATGCATTTTTTAAAAAAGGGCATATTCTACTCATGTAAAAACACACTGATTCCCGGACCATCCACGGACCAGATTGAGAAGGCAGTTGGGCCACATCCAGCCCCTGGGGCCTTAGTTTGCCTACCCATGGTATAGAGTAAGCTACATCCCACAGAAGATGAGAGCAAAGTGGTTTCTTAACTGCAAAGGAGGGCAGGAAAAGCTGCATCTGTGGACTGGCCCATATCTTGAAGCAGCAAGATATCTTTACAGCTGTGCACCCAAATCCTATGCATGTTTATTAAGTAGTGTCACAAATTTCAGTAGATTGGAGGATCACAGCTTTAGACTTGCTACAAAAAGACCAATTTCATAGCATCCCTTCTATTCCAGATGTCCAAGTGTGAGTGCTCTTGCTTATGTAGTAGCAGACTTGAGGGAACTCCAAAAATCTTTAGGGGAGAAACACCCCAAGCAGTTCAACCAGGACTGAATGAGGTGGGAGGGAATGGAATGGAAAATCATGGAGGAGGGCACTGAACACTCCAGGCAGCAACATTTTGTTGCGGGACTCCTTCTCTCACAATTGATTTGTAGCACTGAAAGAGTGAAAACAAAGGGTTGTATCCGACCACTCCAAGCAGACCCAATGAAATTAATGGATCGAAGTTTTGCCCTTTAATTTTGACGGGTCTACTCCGAGTAGGACGAGCCTTGTTTACAACCCTGTGGCACCTTAAAAGACCAACAAATTGATTATGGCATAACGCTTCTGTGGTGCGCGGAGTATTATCCTGAATTGCAAGCGCGCTTATATTATGGTTGGGGTGGGAGAGCTGGTAAAAGTTAAGATCTGCAGAAAATGAAACGCAGAAAACTACAGACGGTGATCACGGCATGCTTAACAGTGCGTAATGAGGCCGTTATACTGAGCAACCGGCATCCTCCTCCTCGCATCCTAGGAGAGGGCCGCATCAGCGGCGGAGCTTGCGCCTGGGGGAAGATGCTTATGCCCGTTTCCCGCCCTTTCTTGGAGAGCAGCCCAGGTAAGCGGAGAGCGGGGAACTCCCGCGGCTCCCCTCCCCTTTCCCGCACGGCGCGCATGCGCGGAGAGGGACCCGAGGGGTGGGCTCCGCCGCCGCCGCAGCTGTTTCCGAGCGGAAGGGCGACGCGGGGTTGCTGGGAAGCGGCGGCTTCGCCTCGCGGCGTTTCTTTTCTCTCCCCGCCCACCTCGCTCTGCGGCGCCGCCTGTTTTTTTCCGCGGGCGGGTCGCCCCCCCCCTCTCACCCCGAAGCCACGCAAAGCCCCCCTGCGAGGGGGGCGAGCAGCGGCCTCCAGGCCGAGGGAAGGGTAAGCAGGAGGAGGGGGAGGCGGCGGCGTTGGTTGTCACAGGGAGAGGCGTGTCAGGAGAACGTGCGAAGGGAGGGAGGGAGGGAGGGTTTCCCGGGAGGGTTTTAATTTCTGTCATGGCCGAGGAGGAGGAGGAGGCGGGTCTCGGCCTCCCTGCCTGGCATCTTTCTTTCCCTCCCGCCCCCCAGATTTTTAGAAGGCCCAGCCCTTGGGGCGGTGTGGCGTCAGCATGGACGGCAGTGCCCCTGAGCGGGTGCAGAGTGCCTACCCCCTCGCCGCTTTGAGGGAAGCGCAGAGGGGTGGCCGCGTCAGTCCGTTGCAGCAAAAGCCGTAAAAGAGGCGTGTGGCGCCCTAGAGGAGGCCGACAGCATTATTATGGCGTAGCGCAAGGTTTTTGGGGGGTGGGCTGCAGCTTTGCTTCCTTAAATGCATCTGATGAAGTAAGACTCTCCAGACCATGAAAAGGTTACGCTGTGGGAAATGTGTTGCAGCACAGTCCTAACTATGACTACTCAGAAGTAAATCCTGTTGAATTCGGAGGGGCTTGCTCCCAGGCAAATGGGGATAGGACTGCAGCTTTAGTCAAATTGCATCACAACATTATTTGTTGGTTTTGCTATAGAGAATTTATTCTCTTATCTCCACATTCCAGTACTAACTACAAAATTGGGGGCTTCTGGGAGGAACAGCTTTTAGAACAAATACTGTACTTGAATCTTATTAATAACTTTTGTATAAGATTATCAATTGTGCAGAGCCATTTAATGCTCTTCTCTGTGTGCTGTACACACACACACACACACACTTTATCTTATTTTAAAACAGGGCTGGGGAATATGTGATGTTGCTGAACTCCAGCTGCCATCAGTCCCAGGCAGTATGGCCAATTGTAAGGGATGATGGGAGTATCTGGATGGCCACAGCTTGCTTATCCCTGCTTTAAAACTGTCAGTCTGCCTTGAGTGCACTATATTCAGTTGAAGAGTACAATATAAATTGCCTGAAACATGTTTGTGCAGAAGTAGCACCTGCTGGCTTTTCTTGGAAGCTTGTGCAGGATTGCAACCTGACAATGTAGTTGTCAAAAGTAAGCCGCACTGAGTTTAATGGGACTTTTCCCCAGGTAAGTGTGTAGTTAATTGTAACATTAGCCCCTTGTACCAAAAATAGCTTACCAAAGGACTTTATCCCTACCTACTTTAAAAAAAAAAGCCTTGCTAGGCCTATTCATTATTTAGTAAAATGTCTTAATGGCATAATAAATGTGCGAGGTTGATAGTAGTAAGTCCTCAGTCTTTGGCATTTAAGAGTCTTTTTTTCTCAAATTGTTAAATGTTTCCCACAGGGATCAGGTTGTTGATGGAGTGGTAATAGTGGAGCTGATGACCCACTCTTCACCATAAGGCAGCTGGCAGCACACTAATTTTAAATGTGCAACTGGCAACTGCCAAAACCAAGAGTACATCTAAGCTGCAAACCTGAGTTTTTAGGGGAAGAGTAACACCCACCACAGGTCAATTCCCTATTCCCTGATCTTTCTTTCAACTGACCACAAACACCTCTGGCTTGTCTGGATTAAGCTTCAGTTTGTTCACCCTCATCCAGCCCATTACTAGCACTAGACACTGGTTGATAGAAAGGAGAGGAGATGTCACCTGTGGCTACCAGGTTAGATGCAGGGCTGTTGAAAACTGATAGATGCATCCAGTATAGTAACATAAATTCTCAGTATGGTTCAGCCCCTCTCATGGCAAAATTTGGGAATTCCTGGACCAAAGTGATTCGATGCAGAGGGCACTTTGCCTCTCATATCTTAAGGAGCTATAACTATGATTTTTCTTTTTCAAGTGTTTATTTGTTAAAACATATCTGCCCCACCATTACACTTGAAAACAACGCTACCTAGGCAATTCAAAGCTTTCTTAAAACAACTCGGTTGAACAGCAATAAAAAAACAAGACAAAAATACATTGACTAAAACGGCATCTACTGGTTCTATGCTTGTTGCTCAGAGTGCATTATTAAAAAGCACATATAAAACAAAACTGTTTTAAAGCAGATGCCTAAGGGCACATAAAGAGACAGCTAGGCAGACTTGCTGTGGTATGGAGTTCCATAACTTGAGTTCCACCTCTGAGAATGCTCTGCCTCTGTTGCCCACAAGGCCATACCTCATATGGACACAGAGCAGAGGCCCAAAAGCATCCGACAGGTTTAAGAAGGTGGAAGTGGGCCATTCAGACAGTTCTGTGGGCTATACAGTTGGGCCCATTCCTCCTTCAATAGACAAGGTTGGAGAGCACTTCAGGCATACAAGTCGAGAATCCTTACACACACAAAGAGAGAAACACCCCCTCCTTCCCCATTCACCAGTGTAAAGTGAGCGAAATGTGAGTGCATTTTGATTTTTCAGCTGAGAAAGCAGTTGATTTGTCCTCAGCAATAGATTTTAATCTCTGATCTGCTGTTCCTGCTACTGACCTTGTTAAATCTCTCTCTGGCTTCTCTTCTTTAAGCTGCAGGCTCCTGTGCAGACAGTGCCTTCACTCAACATAAACAGCATGTGAGCTGGGGTAGATAAGCAACAACTCCACTTAATGCCTCTGGCTGAGTGACTTGCCAAAGAGCCCATCGCTGTCATGCATGGTTATCCTTGGTTGGCTGAGTTGTGATATCATTAGCCGTGTGTGCCAGTCTGTTGACCTTGTCTCAGAGCAGAGGAGGCTGCTGAAGGCTCAGCTTTCTAACACTTTTATCAGACCTGTTGCTGCTGAGGAAGAAATTTTGGTGGCTTTTTTCTTCTGAAGAATGTAACAAACTTAAGAGGAAACTAGAAAGTCATTGGTTAGCACACTGGGAGATCTTATTGATGCAGGTACCAGTCTTTTAATTAGACCTAATATTACCATCACTTTTCCTTGTTTGCTTTCTCCTCCTTGCAACCCACTATAACTGGAATTTCCTTCCACCTGACACTCTTGTTTTTACATTGAAGTGCCTTTACCCTGGCTTTTCCCAGTGTAAGTCCTTTTCCTTTCCTGCCTCACATACCTTGCATTTTCCTTTTAGGGTGCTTGTACAGGGACAGTTTATAATTTTTTTGCAGAGCACTTAGCACTGTTAGCGGTAAAGTTATTTATAAAATATTATTAATGGTCATATTGCTTTCTGTAGCACTTGTATAAAGTGCATTACAGTCATACTTCATAGCTGTGATGCATGTGGCTCTTGTTTCCCCTTTAAACATGGACAAGCTTAGGTTGAAAGCTGGTTTTTGCTTCTGGTGGCTCTATTGGGATTTGAACCCAATAGTCATATGCAAGCCAGTGCCTTTTTGCTCAGAGCTGGCAAGCTGTATTAAATCTGGACAATGTTTCATTTGTAATCACTTCAGATAAAACTTGTAATACAGATCAGTGGATCTAAGGGCTAAATGTTCTCATGTGTGATCACTGCTGCTTACTTCTAGTAGATTATATGTAAGATATGTAAGACAGTATATGTAATTCCTCATGGCAAATGTTAAAAGTATAGTAGGATACTGTATCCTACTCTAGTCTTGCCCAGTGGTGCATAATTTTGGAAAGTTTTGATATAAAAATATTTCCTATGCAAATCAGGTTAATTTGCACTGGAAGCTTTCCTGATGCCTTGGGAAATTATTTGATTTAACAAGTTTATGCTATTTGTATTTGGTAATAAAAGCTAAAGGTGTTGAAACTTCCAAGCTTTTCTAAATTTTATTTGCAGTTGGCATCTATTCACTGTTACTAATTAACTTGGGAAACAGAAGAATTTCTGCAGAAAAACAGAGCACTGGAAAACAATCTTTTTTGGAAACTTTTCTGCCCCACCTCAGTGGTCTTATTTTTGTAGAGGCCAATAAATATCCTTCAGAGGATGAGTTTATGTTTTCCAAGTAGATCTCCAAAACCAAATTGGTCTAGTCTCTAGTGAAATTTGGTGAAATCGGAATTTACGTCACCTTTGAGAAGCTTTATACCTTGCTTATCTGGTTGGTTGTAGAAATGGCAAAATTGTTATTGGGCAGCATGCAAACAAATAGCTGAAAGGGGAGAAGTTGGAATACAATATGTTCTAAACAGCTGAGTAGATACTTTTGGAATATATTTCCCATAGGCAATTCCTGGTGGTCTCTTATTCTTTCAAAACTTTAGGGTTTTCCCCCCTATCTTTGTAAGTAAATGGGTTTTTCTTTCTGCAGAGTCAATCGTATGAAAGTGGGAACAACTACAAAGGTGTGGATTGCTGATTTGTTCTATATACATTTGTGGTGAATGTGACATCACCTAGCAACTCCATCATGAGAAATAGCTGAATTCCTTTTGGTTGTCCTGTGAGTCCCATTTTTAGAGAAGGGAATGCTGTAATTCTACAGCAGCGCTTGCCATCTTCTCTGGGGTCTCTAATTCTTATATCTCATTTTAAAAGGGTAGAGGGAGACTAAAAGGAAGAAAGGCCCTGCATCATCCCTCTGTTGTGAAGAAATCTACTGTCAGCATCCAAATCTAACAGACTCAGACAATTTAGGTGCATCAGCCTTACCCTATTGTGATTCCTTTGACAGATTATTAATGCTTAGGTTGGATTGTATGCTTGGTAGGCTGGTTACAAAGGGAGAAAATTGGAGGAGAATCTTCAGAAATTGTAGTATATCTGTGGCGGAGCTGCTGACTCAAAAGTCCCAGTTTCCATTGTGGTTACTGAACTATTTGATGCATATTTCCTAACTAAGTTCCATCTTGATGGAAGGTACATTAGGGTACCACTTGTTCATTATCTGCTGCAAGGTTATAAGGGCAACCAGCCGTTTGCTGGCCAGAAGGGTGGCTTAGCTCTCATTAAAGAAGGCATTTGTCTTTCTGCTTGAAACATTAGTCCTTCTACCAGGATAATATTCAAACACAAGGATAGTCAATGTGGTCATTTCCATAAGTTCTTGGACTACCACTCCCATCATCCCTATTCATTGGTCATCCTGGCAGGGCCTGATGGAAATTGTAGTCTAATAGCTTTTAGAGGGCACCCTTGCCTCGTTCTGTTTGTAGCAATTGTTGGGCAGTGAAGTTAACTACCCCGGGAATTTGCAAAATCAGTTGCATTAGGTTTTAAGACGGTATATGTGCCTGCCAGGAACAGTTTCTGTAGAGTGCATTCTGCTGCACCTTGTGTATGGTGAACTACATAACTGATGATATTCTGCCTGACTCTTAAGTCTGTGAGCTAGTTTAATCCTAGAATACAGTTACATAACTGCTTAAGATGTAATTGGGATTCTTTGTATCACTGCTTATCCGCTTTAATGAGACAAATTTAGAACGTGCCCTTGTCTATGTTCATAATGAGCAGATAATTTTCTTCCAAGGGTGGAATACTATGAAGCTAGTGCACAATCTGGAGCTGCAGTTTTGACCTTTGACTTACTTGTTCCTGTTTGGTCAGAGATGGAAGCAGATTCAGTAAGTACACAGCTGTTAACATCATTTTTTATTTTTACTTTTGCAATATTGAAGACCTTTAAAGCTTGTGTTTTCCAAAACATACTGTTCACTTTGAGAATATGGCTCTTCTGAATTAGGCTTTCTTTCCTGGGTCTATACAATTTCTGCTGCTCGTGAGAAATCATCCTTAAATCCAACTGAACATTGTTGGAATTCAATTTCCGAAATCTCTTGGGCATCTTTGAAAACTGTACTTCTGTAAAATGGTGATGATAATAATAATAATAATGTTCTTGTGTTCAGTGTGTATAATCGTGCCTGCCCACGTGACAGTTTTCTATTGCAAAGCTCCCCAAAAGTGAGAAAGTTAAAAGCTTGCACCCATTTTTTTCCAGGGGGTGGCTCTCAGTCTGAACGTACGTTAGGTGAAATAAGGAGGGAACACGTCTCCATTGCTGAGGCAAATGGGCCGATTCCTTGTTTTGTCTCATGCTTTTTTAATTGTCGCAGTGCAAATTGACAAATGGGGTATGCTAGCCTGGTTGGACACCCTTAGAGCAATGTGATTGGAACTTAGTGATGACATCATGTAGCTAAATCTGTTAGACTATGTGGTGCCAGAGTGTCATTGCATTCCAGTTCCCATCAGCCCCAGCAAGCATTGCCAGTGACCACAGATGATGGGAGTTGTAGTTCAGCAACATCTGGAGGGTCAAAGTAATAAATCTCCTGTGGTGAAGTGAATGCTTGGACTTTCTTCCTTCATGTAGCCTAGTCCACGTTTTCAGCAGTATATATTTTAGCACCAGAAGAGATCCTTTTGCTGTCCAGATGTTACTGGATTATAGATCCCATCAGCACTGACCATTGGGCTTGCTGACTGGAGCTGATGGGAGTTGGAATTAAACAACATCTGGAAGGTCCCAGCTTTTTTACCCATTTTCTAGCAAAGCATTTGTAAATCAAGGTATAAACTCTTTTACTTAAAATGAGAGGTCAGCTTAGTGTCTGTTTTATCAGAAATGTGTTTCGCAGCCTTGCATGAAAAATAAACATTAAAAAATGTAATAGACAAACTGACAGGTGGCCCTAGGCCCCAAGGTATGTAGGGGTGTATTTATAGTACCAGCTGTTGACAACTTTATTAATGGATTAAACAGAAGTTCTCTCTTACTTTAAACAAAGTGACCTTAGCCACTCTAGCAAGGAAAACATTTTAAAATAATGTATTCAAACCACAATTCCCAAAATTGTGTCAAGGCAGACACCTCTTAATTTTTTACTATCAAAATTGCATGGTTTGTATTATTTAGGCCTCCTTCAAAGCCCTTGCCATTGATTGGTTGTGATCAGCATACAGAAATAGGTTCCTGCACATAGTATTGGTGTTAGAGAGGGTGCAATACATGGCAGGATAGAATGTGGTCAGAGTGGAAACCCTTGCAGCAGTCTGCTAGTTCATTAGCACAGGTGTCTGTATGGGATGGTTTTGGTGGCCTCTCCCAACAACAAACTGACTGCAAAAAGCTTCTGTCAACTGTTTGGCAGGGGTAGATGCAGTGACCAGTTCAGCAGGTTCTCCCAGGTTCCTTTATACTGGAGTGATGGGGTTCTGATCTCTCACAGGCTTCTGATCTCTCTCCTGGGGCTCTGTGTCTACAGTAAAACCCAGTAAATTGCACAGCGCAGCAATTGCTGTGCTGCTATTCCTCTGGGCCTGGGCTATTCACAGTTTCATCCACAAAATGAGGGAGACTATCTAAAAACTGAACTACTGATTATTGGTTAAAAATATCATTACGTGTTTTATTTCGACCCTCAGACTGTCCCAATTTGGCAGAACAAACCTTATGGCTCGGCACGCAGCTTTGTGAGAAAGATTGGGACAAACCTTCCTTTGAAGCCGTGTCCTAGAGCATGCTTCCAGGTAAAATACTGAAGTTCAGATGAATTTGCACACCTGTTCAAGGCAGGTTTAAATGCGGAGCCCTGCTTTTCAGCCTTGCTTTGCTTAAAAAAAGAAGTTTCTTTATTGCTACGTGTCAGTCTGTCAGAATTCTTCGTAGAAAGGCAATAATTACTATTCCAGCAGTGGTTTGATGGTTTTTAGCCACTTTCAAGCCCATATTTTAATGACTTTTTCCTGTAATGAAATAAGTGTAGCTTGTGACTTTCAGGACCTGCATAGGAAGTGCAGCATGCTTCTAACTAAATA
This sequence comes from Podarcis cretensis, assembly GCF_951804945.1. Taxonomy (NCBI): domain Eukaryota; kingdom Metazoa; phylum Chordata; class Lepidosauria; order Squamata; family Lacertidae; genus Podarcis; species Podarcis cretensis. The sequence goes on along the minus strand of NC_137177.1, from coordinate 28,941,132 downwards.
AATTCTTTTTGCTACCCTTTAGGATATGTTGGCATACGATTTCTTGATGTAGGGTGCTATAGCACTCTCATTTATAGCCCAGTACTGTTCATGTTTTCTCAAAAAGAAGTTTCTTTTACTTTAATGGAAGCTACACTCTGCTAAATGTGCATATATAGGACTGGCATCCTGGGAAATGGGGTGCAGCTCCTGAGAGAAATTTGGCTTGGTGATCTAAAATCTTGACAGTCCTACCATAAGCTTTAATTCTTTTTGCCTTAATGACTGCTTCATATGCTGGTATATGTATGGACTTTATTTGGACACAGCCTCTTCATTCTAGGAAGTCCTCAGCTAGCTATAGTTTCGTGCTTGGTCACAACTGGGAAACCATGGTTTTAACAAAGCCTGGCTCAATTCAAAGCTGCCAATGATAGTTTCGCAGTTCAAATGAAACTACAGTTAATGGAAGACTCAGTTGGTTTGCATGCTGGCTCATGTAAAGGAGCTGCATATGTGGCTAAAAGGTGCAAAATGTGTGTATTGTCTGGCCACTGTTGGAAATGGAATGCTCTAGCAAGATGATGCTTGTGTTTGTATATTGATAGTTCAAGGTTAGGTTATTTTTAGTTTATATGCTGCGTTTCCAGGGTGGACTGTGCCCAACGTTGCTTACAGTAAATAGGAAAATTACATGAAACCAGAAAGCAAGTCCTAACATCCTCATTATTATTTTGAGGGGGGTGGATTTTAACGGGTCATGTAGGTGGGAAGTGTTTAGCTATACTAGAACTTGTTTATAACCCCATAAACTTAGAATTCAGATAATGTGTGTTCTTGCCTTCTCAGACTTTGGGGCTAGGGGTTAGTATGTCTTCCCAGCTGTCAAGCAAGAGAGCTTAGCCTGGGATACCTAATAGCAAAGAAAGTAGGCAGTTCTACATAACCTCTGCTGCATGAGGCTCCTGAACTACAGCATTAATTTCTCCAGCTGTTGAGAAGCTTGCAAAAAGGTAGATAGTTATGTTGTGTTGTAGTAACTCATTAACTCATCTTCTTGCCACTTGCACTATTGTAGGCTTCAGAGGCCATACATAGGCCACTTTTCCAACTCCTATGTAACACAGAGATGCTTGGAGGGCTGCTTATAAAGTATTAAAATGTGTGCACGATGTATCCATTTTGGAAATCATAAATTTTTGAATACCCTATCCTTGCTCACTTAGGTTTGGCTAATTGTTTGTCTAGTGCATCATCACCTCTAGTCCCACGTAACGCCTCAGAGGAGCATCCAACCTTAAAGTTGATGCAAATTAGCTACAGCCTCTAAATGCATGATTGTTGGTGCTGAACAAGTTGCCCACAAATCACTCCGTCTAATAGTGGAATCAGTACTGCTATGCCAACAGAGATGAAGCCGAAAAGGGGGAGGTATTTGCAAGCTCAGGGGAACCCCAAGGTTCGCACAAGGCAATATATATATATTTTTAAAAGGTGAGAAGGCGCAAACCCTTTTCCACCCCTGCATGTACTGAATGGACACCAGGATCCAGGGAATGTTGAGTGACAGCTGGAAAATAAAAATGGCAAATGAAAACTGAAAGGAGTCACTTGGGTTGCTTGGGTCTGTAATGGCTCATGGTATCATGAAAAGAGGTCATGGCTGGCTGGCTAGAATCCTGATTCAGACCACACCTGTTGGGTAATGAAGATATACTGCATTTTGCTGCAGGTCCCGTCTCTCTCCTTAATACAGAACAGATCAGAAAATGATTCTACAGCCCCGTGATAATGCTATTTTCTTTTCCTTTCTGTTCCTCAGGAATTACCTAATGTTTCAGATCTTTATTTAAATGACACGCCCCCTGTCCCCACTCTGGCAGACGTAGCATGGATAGCTTCAGATGACGAAGAAACATATGCTAGAGTCAGGTACAACCCTTTCTCCTTTTCTTCTCATGCCTCCCGACTTTCCTTCTTCCTTTCTTGGTCAGTTATTGCTCATGATCACTTCCTGAAAACAGGGCAATATTGAGGTGGCTTCCTATCTTTATCTTTCTTTTAATAGTAGGTCTTTCAAGGTAATGAGGCATGGGTGCCATTTCAGAGAGAGAGAGAGAAAACCTTTTCATATATCTTGGTAACCAGAGAGCGAGAGAGGTGCTCCAGACCTAAGGGATATTCATGTAAGGGCAGAAACATGGAGTAGGGGACCAATTGGTGCTCATGTTGAAGAAAGAGTGACCTTGAATTAGAAGTTGATTCTTACACAAAGTGCTAGGGGGAGCTATTGGTGTAGGAGAAAATCCTGCATGAAGAATTGAGCTACTTAAAAGGTTTAGGCAGGTACAGAAGACATTTGCAGGACATACCAATATATGGATTGTGAAGTGGCAGCAGGCAAACAAAGAGGAATAAGGGCTAACTCATACATGCACGATGATTCAGGTTTGAACTGCTTCTATTGAAAAATACTATTTTCAGGTGGTTTCAAAGCTCTGTAGGTGGTGTCTAGGCTATCTTCAGCCTTTTTTATTGTAATTTGTCCTAAATACCACTCGTCTTTCAATGCTTTAAGACTTAAATTTTACTCAAGAATAATGCTATTGAAATTAATGAACCTAATTTAGGGTGGAATTTCATGCTAGGCGTACTCAAAGTAGAACCATTGGAATTGATGGACTTGACTAAGTTAGGTCTATTTCAGTTTGATGTGCTCTGAATAGATGTTAGTTGAACTCCACCCTTAGTTATGTTCATTAATTTCAGTGGGTCTACATGGAGTAAAATTTGGTTGAACACTTCTTCATGTCTTTATAAACTTGAATTAGGGATAGTGTTGTCTAAGAAAACATTGCACCATGGGTGCATTCAGGTTGGTTTGAAGTGATGGGAGTTTGAGAGATAAATAATGAGAGAGAAAAGAGACTAATGGGTAGCTAAAAATGGGCTCCTGTAGTGATGAGAGAAGGGCCAGTCACAGCTAGCGCACTTTGTATGATACAATGAGCATGGACTCCTATTATTCACTGGGGCCAGTTTCATTTGAATTTCTGGCATCTTGACTTGTAGGACAGACACTCGTCCACTAAAGCACAAATGGAAGCCCACGCCACTTTTCGTTATTCAGCGGAATGCCTCTGTCCCAAATTTGAGAAAGCAAGAAGAAAAGCTGCTGGCTTTGAAGAAACCGGGTTTACCCGCTTTGAGTCGGACAACAGAACTCCAAGATGAACTGAGCCATCTGCGTAGTCAGATTGCCAAGATTGTATCAGCAGAGTCAGGTAAGTACCCAGCATCAAGCGCTCAGAGGAAACATCTCAAAATCTTGTGCACAAATTTGAAATGGTGTGGGTGTGGGTGGGTGTGTAAGCGTTTGCAAGCCTACAAGAGTAGATACAGCAGATGAGCAAACAACTTGAAAATTATATTTCCACTTTGATAACCAGAAGTTGTGGCAAAGAGGATGGTAAAAATTTGTTTTTTTATTGTGGAGAAAGCATGATGCATGTTTTGTTTTGTTTTGTCCTGTTCTCTTCTAATTTGAGGTGGAGATTCTACTCAGAACAAACACATTAAAATTAAGTGACCTAAGTTTTGCTTATTAATTTCAGTGGGTCTACTCTGAGTAGGACTAGCATTGGATACAGCCCTTGGAATTGTGTGTCAGGTTTGACAAGTACATAGTAAGTTTGGAGATTCACTTGGGAAGTGCAGTAAGGGTTTGCTGTCTCTCCTGGTGAAGAGTCAGGTTGTTAACAAAATAGTGCAGGTATGGCTAGTTTAAATTTGGAACACATGAGAGGGAGCAACATATGCAGGTGTTGCCTGCCACCTTCCTTTGTTTGACCTCATTCCACAAATTTCCTTAACTTTCTTGTATGGCTGCTGCTTTTATTCCATGTTGAGAGGGTACCAGAAAACTTTGCCCCTTTTCACTGCAGTGTCACCTGTGATTCACAGGCAATCAAGGGTTAGGTATTCAGACATAATGTTGAACTGTGTAATGCCCACATTTGAAATGTGTATTTTGTAAGGGCAAGACTATGAGAAGGAGCATGGAGCACAGTTAGAATAGATAAAGTGCCAAGCGATTATAGTCCGGCAGCTTTTAGAGATCATTCTAATAGCATAGTATAGCTTGAAAGGTGGGAAGTTCTTTAGTTTTATTTCTAGGGCCATCAACTGAGTAGCTGTAGATATTAGACACTGTGTGGTTTTTCTCCATCATGTAGCTTTGGCATTATTCCTTGGGGCCAAAAAGTGTTCTACCTACTAGGCTTATGTGCTTAATTTTAGATATTCCACAGTCAGTAACTAATTTCTGCAGTTGGTCGTCCCCCCCAAAGCCGGTTTTGTAGCAAAAACATTTATTGGTTTTTGCCAGTTCATATCAATCTACTTGATTACAGCAGTTTGTTTTTTAAACATAGGGGACAGTAAAATTCCAAAATCATTGCTTGTTAAGAATATTATTCAAGCTATTACTATATTAGATAAATGAAGTCTGCACTAATTTTAAAAAGTTTGACACACACATTTCATACCCTTGTTTGTCCATCCGTTCCCTAAATCAGAGGAGGCCATACTCAGTACTGACTTGGACATATAGCTGAACCGTAATTGAGTATCATGTGCATCATCTGTAGTGAGCCTCATGGTGGCGTGTGGACACACCATTCTCCTGCATGCCAAGAGGAAGAGGCTGAAAACTTCCTCTTCTGATTGAAAATAGAGTTCCTTGAACAAGCTAGCATTATCAACCACAATTTGGTTCTTTCCTGTTCTGTCTAACCATAGTTTAGTCAGGGCTTCTGGATTCAGACATAAAGGATAACTCCCGGTTAATCTAAAATCCAAGGCAGAAGTGTTAACGTCTCCTCCTACTGGCATGCAAAAGAGGGAAGGTGAGGAGCATGGAAACTGAAGACTAACCACGGCTCAAACACATAACTCTAAATTATGGTTTATCATTAAGTTTGAACCAGCCCTTGGTCTCTTTGCCACAGGAAGTAAAGTTGGCAGAAGCCACAAAGCAGGGCCCAGCTGTCCAAAGAGACCCACATTGATGTTTCCTTGTGCACTTTGAGAAATAAAGATTCAAAGTTTTTCTTTTATTTACCCATTACTATTAACCGGGCATCTGTCTCACCCGCTTTAAAATGCTATGGTGCTTTTTGGTTCCATTTTATGAGTGGCAACTTTATCAACTGGTTTTATTGTATTTAAGCTCATAACATTACACTTCTATCTAATGTGTGTGCCCCTTACAGCATTTTGATAAACAGACCAGACATAAATGAGAGACTTATATAATGTTAGAAGAAATTGCACAGAATTTGTCACAAATTATAATTTATAATGGCCAGGATCCTATGATTTCTGCATCCCCAGTTTTTCAGGCAAAATATTTTGCTTAATTTTTAATACAATGTTATTTGCTTATTTGTATTATTGTTGAGCCAACCATTTGCATGGTGCTGTACAGAGTAACAAACAAAAAGACAAAGTCCATGCCCTGAGGAGTTTACAGTCTAAAATTTACTATGGGGAGTGTTAGAGGGAGAAATAAAGGTGAGAGTAAAAAGGAAAGAAGATGCATTCTGCTTCATTCTTCTTCATGCCCTTTTCTTGTAATGGCCTATGACAGGGATGGGGAACCTTTTCTGGCCTGCTTGTTATCTCCTCACCCCCTGATGGACCAAATTTGACAGGGTGGTGGGGCCACCCACATCACTATGATGTCAGGTGATGCTTCCAGGCAGTTTCTGGAGGATCAAATGGGGAGGGGGGCCCCGCTTCTCGGGTTTGTTAAGCCACAGTTCCTCTTATGACTAAGCTCGTAAAACAGTTGTGTTTGCACGTAACTAAAGTCAGTGTTGTGAAGCACTGATCACAGACTGCCACGGTTTTCATAATATTCCCTTAACAGAGCATCAAGGTGATAGATTTCCCAAAGATATCACCAGATGACTTTGAACATAGATAAGGAGTTGTGTTTGAACCAGCACAGGCGATTTGTCCATTTAGATCAGCATTGACTGGCAACAGCTCTCCAGGGCCTTGACAAAAGGAAGCCATCACCTGCTGCCATCACCTTTCCATCCATTTTAGCTGGAATGCCAGGGAGTGAACCTGAATCCTTCTCATGTGCTTTGTTCTCCTCCTGTGATATCCATTTGAGATCTTGCACCCAAGGCACATGAGCTCTCACAAATGTGTGTCATTCTAGACTAAAAGACAGGTATCCTGGTTCCTGAAATTGCTTCAGAGTTACGCTTTCCACCCTCTCAAGGGTGGCACTTAAGGAAAGTGATTCAGTAGAGGTGATTGTGTGCACAAGGCTGGGTTGGGTCTAACTAGGAAGGCGAGGATGGGCCTTGGTTGATGCCAGAAGTGGCCTCCTGTGACTGTGGGCCAGTTCTCTTCCTGTCTGTGATATAAGGTGGATAACATGCTGCTTCTGAGAACTTTGTGCTCAGTGATTGGGGTGGAACAAGATAATCTTAACAGTATACATTGAAATACTGCCATATGGAAGATGGTGGTTGTAATGGGAGGGTGTGAGATGGAAAAGTGCTTCACCCCTTTTGCGGCATTATAGCCAGCATTTGAGTAAAGGCAGGAGGCAGGCTTATGTCCATGTATGGGGAGGTTTGTCAGTATATAGGCTTGGCGTACATGTTCTGTTGCAGAATATAAAACTTGTAGTATGGCACTAGGTTTATGTCAATGTGTATTGTTCTTTTTTTTTTTCCAGCTTCCACTTCATTAACACCTGATTTATTATCACCAGGAAGTTCAAATGTCTCTTCTCCCTTACCTTGTTTTGGATCCTCATTCCAGTCTACAACTTCCTTTGTCATTAGTGACATTACAGAGGAGGAGGCAGAATTAGAAAGCCCAGAGCTTCCATCCGTTTCCATGCTTTGTTCTGCAACCTCTGAATGTTGTAAAGCAGACCCAAAGGATTCCGACGACGAAGATTCGGTGTCCCTGTCCAAGGCCAGCAGTTTTGCCGATATGATGGGCATTCTTAAAGACATTCATAGGATGAAACAGAACAAAGACTTGTAAGTTTTTGTTTGTTTGTTTTCTCTTTTTCCATCCCCAAAAGTGTCTCTTTCTTTTCTGATTGGAAGCTTTGCAGTTTTGCTTTGTGTGAAGGTACCTCTGCTGATCTTTAGCACTGTAACTGATATTTGCAAGGGTTAGTTCTAATGTACTTTCCCTGCATCACCACAACACAGGTTTTTAAAGCCTTTCTTATAATAGGCTCTACAATATTGATCTCTAAGGACAACTGTGCAAATCAGTTCACCAAAGTTGCTAGCCTGCCTGTGCTTATCACAGTCAATTTTGGCTAATAAGAAAAGAATCAGTTTTGGTAAAGCTTCTTTGCCTGACCACCAAGGCAATTTAGTCACCATGGTCAAAAAGACAAGTAGCTTCTTCTAAACTGCCTCCAGATTGAAGTTATTATAACCACTGCCCTGAAGATCTGAATGTTCTAAACTAGCGATGGGGAATCTGTAGCCCTTACAATGCTATGGACTGCAACTCCCTTCATCTCTAAGCATTGGCCATGCTTGCTGGGATTGATGGGTCAGTGCATTTGACTGTTAACCAGAAGGTGGGTGGTTTGAGCCCACCCAGGGGTGGCGGTGGTCAGGGTTCCTGCATTGCGGGGGATTGGAACAGATGATCCTTGGTGTCCCTTCCAACTCTATGATTCTGTTATAGGAGTTGGACTCCCAACAGCCTTTGGAAGGGCCATAGTTTCCCATGAGATTATTACTATTCTAGCAGCTGAGACAAGGGTAACATGAGCGCTACAGATCGGAGGTTTTGCCTTGTCTCTTGCTGTTTGCCTGCTTCTCCCTCTGTTACCTCCCAGATTCCCCATCATGCAGTTTATGGTTAAAATTGCCTCACTATGTGTCATTCTGGAGATGGGTATAAAATGTTGTACTTCGATAAGCAGAAAACCACTTGCCAAGTGTTCTGCAAGTTTCTAGGCATGAAGCCTTCCTAGGTTGCTACAATATATGCATATATGATGACATGATTAGCACGATGTGGCCCTTCAGATGTTGAACTACAAATTCCATCACCTGTGACTGTTGGCTATATCTGATTGAGGTTGATACGATCCAGGGTGCCACAGCTTCTCCATCCCAGGATAAGGGAGACTTGAGTTTAAATCCTTAGTCAACCATGTTATAGGCATTGGCTCCAAAAAACAAAACCTGAACTTGTTTCTTATGGTTAATGGATGAATTAAAGCTAGCCATTCTTTATCGCATAATTGTTGTAAGGGTAAACAGGGATCACCCCCATCCCTCTAATCCTCCTGAGCTCACTGGAGGAATAATAGAATATATAACTAAAACAGTAAGCTGGGAATGCTTGCTAAATAATAGATAGTTTTTTACATGCAAGTTTTTGTGTTTTGTTTATTTAGACTATTTATATGCCACCTTCCAACAAAAAAACCACCCTTTTATGCATTAATATTGGGCAAAAATTAAAACCTCTTCCAAGCTAAACTTTTCACTATTGTTTCATCTGCACTCTGTTTGAACATAGTGTTTCTTGAGGTTTGGAGGGTTCAACAGGCAGATGGTATCATAAGTTGAATTCATTAGAGAGAGGGAAGTAAGGGGAGCACATTTAACAATAATTACAATATTTCTTATTCATTTAATGCACAATCCAGTTAGAGCAATTTAATTCTGGTAATAAGCAGTGAGATACCATGGAAACATTGAATTAAAGTGTAATTTGTTTGATCAGCTGCCCTTGGTTTGTCCCTTCTGGTTTCTTAAGGAACAGAATATTATGCAGAAGGAAGAATCACATTCTCATTTGAGCTTTCTAAAAAAATTTGCTTGAGTTTATTGGAAACTGGAATAGGATTCTCAAAGCTGAAATTGATCTCTTCTCATACTGCTTGTATATCTGCCAGATTATTCCACTCTATATATTAACTTTTAAGAAGAAAAATCTCAGTTACAGTAAAAGGGGTGCAATCTCTACTGTTTTGACCTGTTGCAAGAATTAGCTGCAATTGCTGCACTTCCTTTCATAAGTTAGACTCATTTGCTTTCAGATTTGAGTAACCTACAACATCCAGTAACGGGGAAATTGCATTGCTGTTCTTCCAAAAAATACGTAATGCAGCTGTACTTGCACTTGTTGAACACATAACATATCATATATCACATCATATCATATCATATCAATGTTATTCCTTGAACAAGTAACTGCTAATTCTTTTATTAGATTTTATTTTCAAATCGCAGGTCTTACAGAATTTGTACAAAGTCTAAACTTAAGCAAATAATAGCAGAAAGTCTATCCACATCAATAACGGTGTTTCACAAACCCATATTTGTGACCATGGTTCTTCTAAAAGAGAGTCAGTAGTTTCCATAATCAAGTAAACATACCCATATGTATCTTTTCTTTATTTAATTATACTTGCAACAATTGCCTCCATGACTATTTGTTTCTTTTTTCACATTTTTTTATTTATGTATCCCTTCAACCAAGACACTCGGGGCAGTCAGTGTACATGGCTTGACTTTAAGCAATCCCTGGCCCATTCTTATTAAATAGCTAGACTGGGAGACAATTGCAAAGGAATACAGTGAGGCATGGGGGAAGAGAGGCCAGTTTTAGCATAGCTCAATCAAGGTGCTCTCTCATTTTTATACCAAAATGTGGCACAGATGTGAATCAATACACATTGATTCACTTGCCCTGTCAGTGTCCAGTTTGGACCAAAGAGCATAGGGAAGCTACCGAATTCCATCTAGCCCAGTATCGTTTACTCTGATTGGCTGCATGTCCCCAGAGTCGCAGGCAGAGGTCCAGCTTGCTGTCTTTTCTTAACTGGAGATACTGGGAATGGAACCTGGGAGTTTCTGAATGTAAAGCTTGCATCTTTATGTAGTGGCTTTCACTACAATTTTTTTTAAAAGAGGCTTATCTTTACAGTTTTTAAAAGCAACCCAGATTCATAGAACTTATTAAAAATGCCATTTTAATCTGCCTCTTGTGTCTCTTCAAATTCTGTTAGTTGCATCATATGTAATGTGCACATCCCTCCTTGCCATACCCACAATGACCTGAATTGTGAGTGCTGGAAGTCCATGGTAAAATGATGAAATTAGTTTCCTTCTTAGTAGAAAACAGGAAATCCTGCTTTCCCCTTTTTAGCAGCAAATGGGACCCTGCCCTGGCAGAAATGCGTGTCCTTTGTTGCAGGGTGGAAGGAACTCTGGACAACAAATGTTGCAGAGTATACGTAGCTACAGCAGCGAAGCCACTGGGCACATCTGAGACAAAGAGAATTAAGGCGCTTAAGAGCTGCCCCCTCCCTTTGTGCTTTGCAGTGAGCAGCAGCAGACAAGGGCTATTATGGGAGAGAGCTGTTCAGCTGGGTGCAGCCTCATCCTGCTGAGCAGAGGAGACGGTTGCAAACACATGTTGTCAGATGCCCACGGGAGTGTTGGTACTGGATCTCAGCACTACAGCTCTGCACAACTGGTCCCTCGGATAAAATTGAATAACCTCTGATACAATGAAATATGAATCAGAGAGGTTTGCCATTATCCATTGTGCCAGCAGTTTGAGGAAGTTTAGTCTAAGCATCTGTGAGAAAAGCAAAGAGACAAATAGATTAGAGGAGTTTACTGGTGCTTTTGCCAGTCTTACCGATAAATTACAGACATTACAAGAAGTTATAGAAATTGGGAGTGGGCGTCTGTAAAATGAATTTGTAGAACTACAGAGTCAAGGGTTGCCCTTGAAGCTGCTTCGTCTTACGGCAATGCAGACCACTGCATTTCTCCCTGTGCATGACACAAATTTAGAGCATGGTGGGTGGGTGGCTATAGCTGGGCTTATTCTTGAATCTTTTGAGTTGCTAAAGTGCTATCAGAGTACAGTGGTGCCCCGCAAGACGAATGCCTCGCAAGACGGAAAACTCGCTAGACGAAAGAGTTTTCCGTTTTGGAGGTGCTTCGCAAAATGAATTTCCTATGGGCTTGCTTCGCAAGACGAAAATGTCTTGCAAGTTCCTGCGGGTTTTTTTCCCTCCCCCCCCTTTTTCTAAGCCGCTAAGCCGCTAAACCACTAAAAGCCGCTAAGCCGCTAATAGCGCTAATCCGCTAAGCCGTCAATGGGCTTGCTTCGCAAGACGAAAAAACCGCTAGACGAAGAGAATCGCGGAACGGATTCTTTTCGTCTTGCGAGGCACCACTGTATAACATTCCTTAATCTGTAAGTTGCAGAAGCAAGCAGGGTGTGGCACTGTGTAATGAGTGCAACGCTTTGGACTTGCTCTTGACCCAGCATATGCTGACTATGAATAAATGGTGAGAATGATGATAAATGGAAAGCTGTAATTGAATCCATTTTGGACAGGGAGAAAGTAGCCAAGTGGTGCCATTCACTTAAAAACAATGCAGGTCCAGTGCTGCTGTCATTCAGAATCCTTGTGAATGGTTTGCCTAAATTAAATGGGTCAGTTTGCCAACTTTCAATTTTTCAGGGTGTGGGTTTTAGTTTAGGAACTGTATGCTAATGGCTGAAATTTCAGGAACAATGTGGTGGGGGTCCTAGGGTTCACATTTCTTACCATTGTCATGCTTATAGATGAGGTGCTTTGCTTAAAGAATGGTAAATATATAGGTGCCCCCACTTGCTTTTTAATCACATGCTTATGCATGATGTAAGTTCTAATATACTCTAGTAACGGTGAAAACAAAGGAAAATAATAATTCTGAACTGGTTCACACAGAGCAAGGAAGTTAATGGCATATATATATATATATATACCGTATTTTTTGCCCCATAGGATGCACCGGCCCATAGGACGCACCAAGTTTTTTTGGGGGGAAACAAAGAAAAAAATTTTTATTTCCCCCCCAGGCGCTTGTGGGGCCGGCAGCGGGGAGAAGCGCTCTTCTCCCCGCCACCCGCCTGCAGACCGGGTCCGGGGACAGCGGAAAGATGCGCTGCGCCTCCCCGCTGTCCCTGGAGCTTGCGGGGCTGGTGGCCGGGAGAAGCACTCGTCTCCCCGCCGTCAGCCTCCAAACAACGTCGGGAGACAGCGGGATGGCGGCGTTCCGCCTCCCCGCTTTCCCCCGACCTTGTGGGACTGGCGCTGCGGCTCTCCTGAAGCCTGGAGAGCGAGAGGGGTCGGTGCGCACCGACCCCTCTCGCTCTCCAGGCTTCAGCGAAAGCCTGCATTCGCCCCATAGGACGCACACGCATTTCCCCTTCATTTTTGGAGGGGGAAAAGTGCATCCTATAGGGCGAAAAATACGGGTGTGTGGGTGTGTGTGTGTGTGTATATATTACTACCAACTTATGGTTACCATGAGGAAACAAATCTGCCAAGTTAAAAGTCACAAAGCAGGTATGATGAGCCTGTGGCCCTTCATATGTTGTGGGCTACAGTTCCTGCCTCCATTGGCTGAGATCAATGGGAGTTGGGAATCCAACATCTGGGGGACCACAAGTTTCCCATCTTTGGAATGAAGGAAGATACAAATGTTCTTTTGCATGGAGGAAATCCTATGACTTCTGTGCCTCTTGGGCTCAAAATGACTTTTCTTTGTCCCAAAGCATGCTGCTCCTATTTGAGGTTGGCACAGTATGAAGGAACTTGGTAATGTATGCAGAAAAACTAAAGAAGAATGGTTGGAGTCCTTTTGATAGAATGATGTTGCTTCAAATCATCAGTATTTAAGTTGTTTTTTGTGGGGTGGGGAACCACCACCCTAAGGAGAAAATTAATAACGTTTTGTAGAGAAGCCTTTCATTTGCTTACCCATAGGGATTCCCGCCCTCACCCCCTAGTTAATTAAACTGGTAAACAAAATTATCTAGGTATCGGGGGAACGTAAGGTGGTTGAAAACCAGAGCTACAACAGATGTGAGTAAACGTGTTTGAAATAAGAGAGCTAAAATTTAAAACTGGACAGATTCCAAATCCTTACGATGCTTATTGTACAAAGGAATCAATGTTCTTTTGCACACGCAAACCGCATACATTTACCTCAGAGACTTTAGTTGTTGCTGTGCTCTTGAAATTGCACACATCACCTTGTAGTAGCCCATATTGCAAATCTATGCATACAGACATTGATGACTCTTCACTTATGCATACTGTGCTGGGCAGAGAAGCAGGTGGTGAATTGCTTCTGCTACAACAGGAATGAGGAACCTTCCCTCCGCTCCCCAAATGCTGCTGAATTCCCAACTCCCATCAAGCCCAGCAATTCCTGGCTAATGGCTGGGAATTATGGGCATTGAATTTCAGCAAGATTTGGAGAGCCAAAAGGTTCTCCACAGAGTTGAGTGCGTAATCTGTTCTTTATCGTGCCAGTTCATCCTGGTTTTTGTACTTTTGCCAGAAGGTAGGCTTCATCCTTGCAGATTTGTTGGAGAAGTTCTCTAAATCTTACTAATTCTACTCAGACAATAGAATAGCACTTCAGGGTGCAAGAGAGATTGCTTTATTGGGTGCTTCCTCTCCCCCATGGCATAAGGTTCCTTGGCACATAGAAAATTAGCCAGTTGGAGGAATCCAGTCTAGCATTATCCTTGACAGTTTTGTCGAGGGGAGGAAGCCATGTCTGGTGCATCCAGTGCATTTTGTAATTTGTGCATGTGGAATGTTGCACAAATAATCATGGGTGCCTGTGACATCATTAGGGATCAGCGAAATCTCTAGAAAGGCCCTTAATTTGCTAGGTAAAAACTTGTATGCTGGAAGTAATTTTTAAAAGTCTTTTCTATTCTTACTGTTTATCTAATATCAAATATATGGGATATATATAATATCAGATGAGTCTGTCCAAACTGTGGGAGGCAGTGGAAGACAGGAGTGCCTGGCGTGCTCTGGTCCATGGGGTCACGAAGTCGGACACGACTAAACGACTAAACAACAACATAATATCAGATATATGGGATTTGATGGTGACAAGAATTAAAAAAAACACAAACCCGTAATAGATTTGGAAGAATAGCCCCTTTGTTGAAAAACATGCAGTTGAACCACAACTAATTTGTTAGCTTATTTTATTTTATTTTTTAAAATCCTGTTGAAGAAAGCAATTGGGGATGGTGGAGCAGAATGTGATTTGCACTCCTGTTAATACCCTTCATCTTGTATCCTCCTTTCAGGAACAGAACTTTACTGAAAGAGGAGGATCCTGCAGTTCTTATAGCAGAGGTTTTAAGAAGAAAGTTTGCCTTGAAGGATGAAGATGTAAACATGAAGAAGAACTAAAATTATGCTCATTGGTTACCTTGTAAAGTAAATTATCGTTCTCCTAAGATCTTTCTCCACAGTGGCTGCCTTCCTTGAACATCAAAAGTCCTTTAGGGATTAGGTTTCTGCTCTGTATGTGCGTGTGCTGGAGGGGGGGAATAATTCCTACCCAAGCAGAACTGTGAATTTGCTGTTTTCCACACAGCCAAGAGAGACTTTGAAAAGGTAAATGGTTTTCCACATTTTGAACTGAAGCATTGTTAGCAAAGTAGCGAGATGAATTAAAAAGGATCTATTCATAATTTTGCTGCAATTCTGAAGCCTGTGATAACTTACTGATAGAAATGTATCCCTTCCGCATTCAGGTAGAGATGTTTTTAAAATTTAATCATTGAAAGATGCATTTTCTCTTTTTCTCCGGACTTAACTTTTCAAGGCTATCAAGTACCTTTTCAAAGTGGATAGATATTCCAGCACTGGCTGACAAGGAAAGGGAGGCACACCATATAGCACTTGTAGCCAGGTGGAGAGGTGGTAAACTTGCAGCCTTCAACCACATGCTTACCAAGTGTTAGCAAGGCTACCTCCCCTCCAGTGTATTTTTGGGAAAACCTAGGAGTGAAAGTCTGGGCAATGTAAGAAAATATTGACTCCCCATTAAGTACATCCATTACAAGTGAGCTTTAGCATGGCTATCTGAATCCATCCTCTTGTTGACTTGGAGAGAGAAGCCTCGTAGCAGTCTGTGCCTGCCTATGGAAGTTAGATTGCTTTTACCCTGCAGATACTAAGCTGATACTGTAGCTGAAGGATGTGTCTTCCAAAAAACTTTGAACTTAAGGTATCTCATGTGAGAAGTATTTTTTATTTTATTTGTGTAGGATTTTGAAGAGCAAACCAGCTTTTGCACCCAGAGCAGTGGGGAGCCTGTGTCCCTCCAGCTCTTGCCCGACTACACCTCCCATTATCCCTGAGCCTTGGTCATGCTGCCTGAGGCTGATGGGAGTTGGAGTCTGTCATCCACTGGTGGGGCACAAATTTCCCACCCCTGACTTAAGTGGGATGCATCTGTACTGCAAACGTGGTTGAGCCTCATGTATTTTATCTTTTAAGTTCCTTGGCTCCTTCAAAGCTTGTAATTAAGGGATAAAAAATGCAGAATGTCAGAGAGCAATTACGGAATAAGGAGCAGGATTGGATTTTGTCTGTTAAAGGTAGGGTTGTGTTTAAACTCATGGGGACCTTCTCAGCCACTGTTTATTCTATATTTAAGAGCAATGACAGATATCGTAAGCAGTTATATTGTGCCTCTGTCCTCTATACAGCTCTAGGAGCATCACTGCCATTTTCTTTAAGCCACGGTTGTGAATCTGGTGCATCACGTTTTCCATGTAGCAGAGCAGGGTTCCTCTTTCTGCATTTTTCTCACAAGAGCCTTGTAGGTGGGTGAGGTTAAGAACTCATTGAACGGGCAGTTTTGACCCCTGACCTTTCTCAGAGTTAATTTTGAAATCAGGTCTCCCTTCTTAACGTTTGACAGCAGCCTCTCAAAGTAATGGCTGCACTCAGAACTCCCATCCAGTCCTTTGGGAGAGCGCAGGGACGAGGAGAGGATTTTTGCACACATTAGTGCTAATGTGTGGGTCTGAAAGAGACTCAGTTCAGTTAACTTTAGAGAAGTCAGCAGCCTTTCTTAAAAGCTTGTAGAGGCTTAAGTTGTAAGGTGAGCGATTGACATGCTGTCACTTAACCTGCCTAAGCTGTGTCCTCTGTTAATGTGGCCTGTTTGGCAGATCATTCAAGGTTTTATATATCATGTTTTTTATAAGCCAGGAAGTTGCAGTCACTTTCGCATGAACCTGGGATCGCTCAGTTGGTAGAGCATGAGACTCTTAATCTCAGGGTTGTGGCTTTGAGCCCCAACGTTGGGCAAAAGATTCCTGCATTGCAGGGGGTTGGGCTAGATGACCCTGGTGGTCCCTTCCAACTCTACAATTCTCTGATTGCTTTGGCATGAGGAGCTTGCTATATACTAAGCCAAAATTCTCCATTATGTCAGTTACAGACAAGGGCCATAAAAATGCTTCCCTTCTGGTGTGTTGTAAGCTCAGTGCTCGTTAGTCATGCAGGCTTTCTGTAGCATCCACACAACACTGTTAGCATCAAAATGCTAATCTGTAATCTTTTGTCCTTTATCTTTTCCAGGGAAAAAAACTGATTAAAACAAAAATAGTAAGAAACCAGATGAAATTTGCAACGTTAAAGCAACCTCCCCCCTGCATACAAAGATCCAGATTTTTAAAAAGGTACCAATTCATTTTAAAACACAGAGAACAGAGTCCAAGGCAGCCTCCACTTTAATTCTACCTCCACCTGATAAAGAAAATTCATAGAAAAGTGAATGGTAGGTAGTTGGGAAGCCTTGCAAGGAGCAGTGGGGAAGGCAAGCAACAGTCTTCTTGCTTAAGACAAAAATGACCTAATAGAGCAAATGAAGACCCTGCTTGTTTAGAATGTAATCTGGGTTTTCTTCTTGGCACAGCTGCATATTTTGCCAATTGCAGCTTCTGGACCCATTAACAATACTCCATATGATATCATTTATTTATTAGGCAATGTACAAGTTATAAAGAAACCAGCATGCAGAATAAGTATGAACACTACATATATACCTAAGGTCTGCATCAGTTTGTTTTGAAAGTCTGCATTAGGGGCATTTCTCTCTCACTGAGCAATTATGAGTTAGTGTTTAATGACTCTATTGCCTTCCGAATCCTCTGTGAATAACAAGTCATAACATGACTTCTCACTACTGTCTGTTAGAGCAGACACGCTCCCACCTGGGGATAGGTGGGTCCAACTCTCTGCAGAGCAGCAGGCCCCCAAGCAGCCATGGTAGGATGGGCTCATTATAAAGTTGCTTTCATCACCAAGAAGCTTCTTTTGTAAAGATGTTTTGCCTCTCCCCTGAACAAAGAGGTGAGAAATGACTTTGTGACCCTCAGAGTCCTGCGTAAACATTGGCAGGCCTACCTGGCTGTCCTCAGTCCCTTTATCAGAATTGCAGACGGCCTTGTTGATTTTCAAACAGAGCCCAGCAACAGATTGATTGATACTCTTCAGAGGCTTCACTTCCATTGTACTCTGCTCTAGCTGAGGATTTATGTTCTCAGAGTCACAGGACTGCATGAAGGAGCTATAACAAGAGGGTGGGCATCTGTGTCTTCTCTGAGTTTTGGTGTCCTTGCTTGTAACTGTCAGGCTTTGGCTGCTTTGAGGAAACAAGGTGGTATGTTTTTCTCTTTCCCAACCACTATTTTTCTCTCTCAAAGCCAACTCAGAAAGAGTTCTGTGATCAGGATCCCTTTTCTCCTCTAGCTGCTGAATGAATTTTAATAACTGAGGATCTTCTGTCTCCGCAGCAGAGTCTCTTCTTTCAGTTGGGAGGATGCAAGTGGTAGTCTGGGCTTCAGGAGGGGTAGAACTGTAAGGAGAAATGTGTAAATCTGGTGTTTGTTGGGTCCATCCTCCTCCTTCCTGAAGCATGTCAGCTGGCAACAAGGTTTTTCCGCTCCTAAACAGTCCATGGTTGTTCACCTTGGAGGCACGGTTTGATGCAATAGCCAGCCTTCTGTTTCGATTGGTTTTCTTTTCCTCTGCAAAAAAACAACCCCAAGCTGAATCTGAACATAACCAGACAGATCAAACACACAGCCTGTACAAAAACTTAGTATGATGCTGGAATGGCAAATACAAATCAGCAGCCTTCCATGGGCAATTTTTAAAAAAATAGGTATCACATAATTGCTTCCATGACAAACTGCTCAACCCTTGCCTCTGGACAGATTAGTAACACTACAAAACTACCAGTCCCCTCTGGAATCACTATTGCCTCAAAGACTCAGAAGAACTACCCACCCCAGAGGAATCCACATGGGCACCTTTCTTTGTCATGGGTTTCTGCTACCAGTTGTGGGGGGAGGCCCAGAACAGTGACTTATGCAAACAACTTGCACATGGACTCTGACACATGCGAGTGGATGAGTATATAAGCAAAAGGTACTGCAGCTTTTCAGAAAAAGTGTGCCTTAACCACCGTAAGTTTGGGAAAGCTTGATGTAGCAGTCCCCCCAAAAAAGACACTACTGTTGATAACTGATAGAAGAAACATTAGAAGTGTTGTTATAGGCTCCCCCTTTTTGCAGATTTGTATCCTGGAAATGAAGGATTGTTGCATGCAAGGTCTATGTTTCAGTATGTTTTAAGTTACTTTAAATTAAAAGGGCAAGAGATTTCTGGTGTTGCTGGATGGCCATGAGTGCAAGCAAGATTTTCCCTATTTAAATCAGGCATAGGCAAACTTGGCCCTCCAGATGTTTTGGGACTACAACTCCCATCATCCCTGACCACTGGGCCTGTTAGCTAGGGATGGTGGGAGTTGTAGTCCCAAAACATCTGGAGGGCCAAGTTTGCCTATGCCTGATTTAAAAAGTTGACTCCTCTAAACTCACTCCACTGGCCCCTAAGCAAGTCACTATTCTGCCTTTACCCACCCACCTTCCTGCAATATGAGGGCAATGGGTCTGATCAATATTCTGCCTAAAAGGAGGACTGTTCAAGGAACACCAAGAAGTTTAGTGCTGCACCATTGTTGCTGCCTGGCAAGTTAATCCTCAGACTGATACCAGCAGACCACACTCTTATTTCCCCCAGATCTCTGCAGCTCTCCCGTCATACCCTTTCATGGGATTGCAATCAACGAAACAGCTGGTCTGTCCTTTTTGAGAAAAGTGAAGTGAAAGCAAAGTAGGGTCACTTTTTGCTGCTCTTCTCAATTACCTTTTCCCATCTGCCTCTGGTTCCTCATAGGATTTTTCAAGTGATTCTAAATTTGATGTAGAGTGGGCAGTTGCTACCTCCTCTCCACACCCTTGTTTGCAGACAATGGAGAAGCAAAGCTTTTTAAAGGACATTGTGTGGTTTTGTATAGTGTTTACACAATGCAAGGTGCAATGGAAGTGTGAAATAATAAATCCTCTTACAGAACGCATTGCAAATGTTGTGCAAGTTATTAAACCCTATACGTTCCTTTTCATTGCTGTTGGGATAATGTGCAAACTACTGCACCTTAAGCATTTTAGCCAGCTTCGCCATGCTGGTGCCCTGCAGATGCTTTTGTATTGCACGTCCCATCAGCCTCAGCCAACATGGCAGCAGGGTGACAAAGGCAAGTTTAAGCTTTCCACTCCATGAAAAAGAGTCTTGTGGTTGCACAGTAATAAAAGTTTTTGAACAGAACACACAAGTTCCAAAGCCCACAAAATAAAACACGATGATAGCAGTCTCAGTATAGTAATGGAGAGGTGGTCTACATTTAAGAAATGGTACAAGCTTGTTGGAAAAGAGTACTTTTCCCTCCATAGGACAGCACATCTGAAGAGTTAAATATTTAGTCAAAAGTAGCATGGCTTGCATACCACTTCTATGTGCCAATCCAGCTAGGACATGCGTGCCCATATCTATCCACCAGGCATACAGGTACAGAGCACTAATCAGATATTTCACAATCAGTCGTGCATGAAAATGAATGAGATTGGATTTGGTCACTGTGCTCCCTGTCCCAAGATGCTTGGCACTATTGCTGTGTACCTGACCAGAGGCCAGACACGCAGCTGGATCAGGTCTCTCCTCACAAAGTCCAGCCTTGGGGTATTTGACTGCAGTTCCAGCCTATATATTTTCATTCACATGAGTAAAAATCACACCAAAATTTTAGAGATTTGTTTGGTTAAAATTTAAATAGGGGATCTAACCTAATTTGCTTTAAAAACAGAAGGCACCCATTCAGCTGAACACCCAGTGCTCTGCTTCTTGACAAATCCAATACTGTAAACAGAGGTGCTTCCATTTGTTTTCGGCATATGGAGTCAAGTGCAGCAAAAGCCCCACTGACACGTTGCTCATGTATAGGGTGCAAGCAGGTACAGTAAGGGAAAACACTCGTATCAGATCCTCAGAACTCTGCCCGGGACTTGCGTCTCCGTGGCCCTGCTTTGCACCCAGGTTCCTGCTTGGCTGAAATGCACCCTTGAACTCTTAATGCCTCTTGCTTACCTGGATGAAGAACTGAGAGGGATGTATGCAGAAACTAGCCTACTGCACAAAGATATCATTGACATTCATTGACCAGCCCACTTTACCTCTGGCTCCTCCCACCCCTGGCATGTGGCCCTTGAAAAGTCCAATGAGGCACTCGGACTGAAAAAGGCTCCCTGGTGTAGAACAATGAATGCTTTAAGCCCTGTCATCCACCCACAATCATTGCATATGGTTGTGGAATCAGAAATCCCCATGCACAACCCCCTGCTCACAAGTAGGGGCTCTGCCCAATTGGGGCACTTGAATATTTTTCCTGATAGCATGTACCTGCTACTCATGAGTGGGAGCTCCTGCTTTGAGCTTTTCTGCTCACACCACCACATGCAACAGGGTTATTTGCAGGGAGAGAAGAAACATGATGTCAGATGCAGTGCTCAGAGTGCAGCTCTACACCTTACTCTAGACATGAATAGGGCTGCAGACTGATCTGGAAGAGCCTGGAGCCAGACTAGGAAACCCACATACCTGCAGATGCTGCTGGATTCCCAGTTCCCACCAGCCCAAGCCAGGAGGCAAGGGTCAGGGATGTTGGGAATTGTAATCCAGAAACCTTTGTAGGGGCGGCACAAGTTCCCTAGCCCTGACCTTAAGTATTTTGAGCATCACATCCAGAATCCTAAGTTCCAGTTGCCCAGCTTCCATCCATGACATGTTCTGGCTTTTGCCCTCAGCTAGAACACAAAAAAACACCAACATACCTGCTTGTTGTGTGCTGAAGAAGGTGGAAATGGTGGTTTGCTTGGTGCATTGAAGAGGTGCTTTTGTTGGAAGAGGACAATGCAAAAGTTGGTTCAGTGCTCTTAATACTGGCTTAGCCATGAAGCTCTGGGTGGGAAAGCAGAAATTCTGTGTCAGAATACATCACCATGCAGGAATTCATCCCTTTTAATAGCAGTTGTTGGGAGTCACAGGTGGGGAGTGTTGCTGTCACACTCAAGTTCTGCCTACAAGCAACCATGAAAACAAAGTGCTGGGCTAGATGAGCCTTCGAGTGTTTGTTGTGGGGGAGGAAGGGAAAGGAGAATGTTAGCCGCTTTGAGACTCCTTCGGGTAGTGATAAAGCGGGATATCAAATCCAAACTCCTCCTCCTCCTCCTCCTTCGGCCTGATCCTGCAGGGTTCTTATGTTCTCTTCCTTATTGTTCAGAACTGATTTATTCCCATAAATGTTAATTCCATGGGAACATGACTTGCACGTAGGCCCTGTGACAAAGTGTTGCAGCACCTATTTAGGGGTCCTTCCAACCAGTCATGGCCCTCCTCCAGGACAGTGTTTGTTCCAGGTTTGGGCAGGCCCTCAGGCCAGACAGCCTGCACGGTGTCTACCTCCTCACTGCACATTTCCCAATATTAAGTGATGTCCCAAGTACACACCAACCACAAACTCACCAAGTAGTCTTAAAATGATCATCTGGCACCCAAAAAAATCTCCACCATATGCAGATCTGGGACCTTACAATGTGGAGTTATAAAAACATATTTTCAGGCTTGTTCCTCCATTACCTGTATTTTGCGTTTTTTAAGGGCTGATGTATCCAGCCAGACACCACAAGACTCAGGCTGCTTCTGCGCTGGGCTTTTGGCCTTCTGTTTCATGAGCAGTTTGTCTTCTGTGTTCAGATGATGCAAGGCTTTCTGCAATCTAAGAAAAGATGAGAGGCATGCATACTAAGTTATACCAGTCTCTGTGGCTGCAGAGGAATGGTTGAAAAGTATACACCTGCCCCAATAGCTTCAGGGCTGAAATAGGCAAGGGATAAGACCAGCCTATACTGTAGTATTGTTTCAACACGTTGATACCATCTGCTTCCACACCCATCTCCGTGGTTGGTTGGATGCAACCTACATTGTAAACAATTCTGCGTCTGACAAGGAATGTGGAAAAACAAATTTCCCAGGAGCTCAGCCCTCCCTGTTTTATCCTATGAACCCAGCCAGGTAGGTTAAGCCAAGAATATGACTAGCCCATGGTCTCCCACCAAGTTTCATGGCTAAGTGGCAATTTAAAACTTGCATCTCCCTATTCAGCTACTTAAAGAACCTGGGTGCCTGCTGGATCGGCGACATGTAAATTCCACAGCAGCCACCCATAACCTCAAAATGCTGAAGACCTCCCCACTACCTCTATCAGTTGCTATCGACTGCCAAATCTTTTTTAAAGCCTTTAATTGGTTTTATATATTTTTTACAGCCTCCCACCTTTGAAGGAAGGGAAAGGATTCTCTAACAGCAAACTCAGTTCGCCAAGCACTGACTTATGCTGCCATCCACATTCAGTGAAGCCCCTGTGTAGTGGGAAGGTGGTTGGCCTGAGACCTATTCCCCACTCAGCCACGGAGCTCGCTTGAGCCAGTCACTTCCTCTTCACCTAGACCTATTCCACGGAGGTGTAAAGATAAACCGGGGCGACGGAGAGCCCCATACACCACATGGAGCTCCTTGGAGAAAAGGTGGGGTGGAAGAAACAAGACGGAGGTCTCGGCAGGCTGAAGGAAACCCAGAGTTTTGCATACACATCTGCATATGGTGGAGGGAGCGTAGGAAGACCAAACTATCCCAGGAGAACTGAGCATGCTCAGTGGGCACTGAATGCTTCCTGGTAGAGAGGATGGCTGGCAACATTTTGACGGTGGTCCTACTTGCAACCTGTTTTTAAAAAATAAAATAAAATTCCCACCCTTCCTCCAAGGAGCTCAGAACAGCGTGCACAAAATTCTCTCCTCGCCATTTCGTCCCGCGGAGGCTGAAAGAGAAGGAGCGGCCCAGGTTTTTCAGTGAGGGCGGGATTGCAATCTGCGTCTCGGAAGCACTACACCGCCCTGCCTCCCTCCCTCCCTTCGCCCACCTTGCATTTGCAACAGCATTACCTGCATCCGAGGAAGCGCCAACAAGAGCCTATCCCACCAGGAGACTTTGCGCTTCAGCCCAGACTTGCCTGTTGCAAAGCGATTCCCAGAATTCAACGTTCCCGCGTCTCAAGCCCCGCCCGTCGCCCTAGGAAATGCCCAATAGCAGAACAAGCAGGAACCTTGCCCCGCCCACTAGCCTCTTCCCGCCGCCTTGCCACGCCCCCTTCTCGCTCGCTCTCGCAGCTGCGCCCAGCGGGTCTTTGTGAATGTTTTGCGACGTTCCGAGCTAGTCGTCTCTATCCCCGCATCCCTCCGCACACTCTCGCCAACACACACACAGCCCCACCCGCTGCCTGTTTACTTTGCAAGTAAGCCCAGGCCAACGGATGCAACAGTTTTAACAGCTATAACCGCGGAGATTACTCCCAGGGGTCCAAGACAACTCTCATTGTGCCAGAGATCTGGACAGACACACACCAAATACGAAAGTGGCTGTGTAGTTCAGTTTCAAAAGTAATCCCACAAAGAGCCAGTGTGGTGTAGTTGTGAGTGTGTCAGATTAGGAACTGAGAGACCAGGGTTCAAACCCCCCACTCAGCCATGAAGCTCACCAGGTGAACTTGGGTCAGTCACTACCTCTCAGCCTAACCTACTTCACGGGGCTGTTGTGGGGGTATAAATGCAATAAACAAATTAAAAAGTCAAAGCAGACGTGTTGATTCAGAAGGTGGAGCAAGAGGGAGGGGTACAGAATCCACAATCCATACTGGGGCAATCTCCCTGCATTAGGCCCACACATGACAGTCAATGAGTGTACAGCCTGTGTACACAAATAGCTGAGCTGTACACTCCTATGTTATTCACATGTAGCCTTTGATGAGTGTAGTCTGTACCAGTGTACACAACAGACTGAGACAAAACAACTGAAAACATTATTTCAGTATTTCAATATTTTGTTGGAAGCTGCCCAGAGTGGCTGAGGAAACCCAGAGAGATGGGCTGGGTATAAATTGTTATTGTTATTGTTATTGTTATTGTTATTGTTATTGTTATTGTTATTGTTATTGTTATTGTTATTGTTATTGTTATTGTTATTGTTATTGTTATCAGCTGGGAGAACATGAAGACAGGAAACCCACATTTGGCCACAGTCTTAACCCTACACTGTGGGGGCAGAAATTCAAAGGAGATTCTGTTAGGTACTGCACAGGTTTCAGGAAGCACCACCAAAGGCTGCTTTGAAAAAAACACAAAAGCATACATTCTTTATCAAACAAGCTTTACTTTTCATGATGTATGACACCAGTATTTATATTTTTGTCTGTGCTGCGGATTTTATTTCCTGCATATTTTAACATAGGTTTTGATTATATTTTACCACATTTCACAGAGGACAGAGAAGGAAGTGCATAGCAGCACAAAGTTAAAAGATGTAGGGACAGCAACCATCAACCTAGATGACTCTAAGGGGAATTAAGACAAATTCATGGAGGATAAGTGCAAGTAGATAGTGTTTTCGAGGTTACCAGCATGAGTCTGACCAAGCTGCGGGGGGCAGTGGAGGACAGGAGTGCCCGGCGTTCTCTGGTCCATGGGGTCACGAAGAGTCGGACACGACTAAACGACTAAACAACAACAACAAAAAGTGCAAGTAGATAAATGGGTACCATTCCATCAGGAAGGAAAACGGCGTTTCCGTGCGCTGCTCTGGTTCGCCAGAAGCGGTTTAGTCATGCTGGCCACATGACCGGGAAGCTGTACGCCAGCTCCTTCGGCCAGTAAAGCAAGATGAGCGCCACAACCTCAGAGTCTGTCACGACTGGACCTAATGCTCAGGGGCCCCTTTACCTTTTTTTAATACTACCAAAGGCAACCAGTCACAATGGGTATATATTACATTCTATATTGGGGCAGGATATGCCTCTGGGTCCCAGTTCCTGGGGAACATAAATAAGTGAGGAGAGCCATGCTGCCCTCATGTTCTTGCTTGTAGGGCTTCCCCTGGACATCTGGTTGGCCAGTGGGGGGATGCTGGACTAAATGGGTCCTCTGGTCTGATCCAGCAGTGCTTGTCTTATGTTCTTA
This sequence comes from Podarcis cretensis, assembly GCF_951804945.1. Taxonomy (NCBI): domain Eukaryota; kingdom Metazoa; phylum Chordata; class Lepidosauria; order Squamata; family Lacertidae; genus Podarcis; species Podarcis cretensis. Next base: position 28,915,770 of record NC_137177.1, on the reverse strand, counting down.
GAACAGGAGCTCCCAAGCTGGTCCCTGGAGCATCCATGGACTGAGAGCTTCTTTCTTCACTATCTGTAAAGTTGTGGAATTCCCTCCCCACAGAGGTGCTTTACAGCTTTCAGTGACTGCTGAAGACACACCCATTTACCCTGTCCTTAGATGTATGAGGTATGTTTCCAGGAGCCACCCTATTCCTCTGACTGGAATTTGTTTTATCTGTTTCTAAGGGCGGGTCATCGTCTCAAGGTGTACATTTTAATCCACATGTGTGTCCACTACCCACGTGTCTCCCTAGGGCGTAGGCACCCACCCAAGGCAAACAAATACTATTTATTTGTTTAGCCAAAGCCATCACAAAAGATAGAACACTCCCAAGAAGTTTAGGATCTTTCTACTGGACAAACAGAGGGGACGCAGGTGGCGCTGTGGGTAAAACCTCAGCGCCTAGGACTTGCCGATCGCATGGTCGGCGGTTCGAATCCCCACGGCGGGGTGTGCTCCCGTCGTTCGGTCCCAGCGCCTGCCAACCTAGCAGTTCGAAAGCACCCTTAAGTGCAAGTAGATATATAGGGACCGCTTACCAGCGGGAAGGTAAACGGCGTTCCGTGTGCTGCGCTGGCCCGCCAGATGCAGCTTGTCACGCTGGCCACGTGACCCGGAAGTGTCTGCGGACAGCGCTGGCTCCCAGCCTCTAGAGTGAGATGAGCACACAACCCTAGAGTCTGGCAAGACTGGCCCGAATGGGCAGGGGTACCTTTACCTTTACCTTTACTGGACAAACAGAAGCGGGCAGCAAATGACAGAGCATACGCTTCTTGATCTAAAGGGTAGAAGTCTCCCTAGCAAAAGCCTAGAGTGAGTAAGAAAGGGAGGGGAAGGGTATACCAGATCTTGAAGCAGGGTCAAAATGAGGCTTTATGTCACGCAGGTCAAAAAGCCAGTTTCGCACCCCCTCTGTGCACATTTGCGTACACACATATACAGGCTGGGAGCCTCAGTGGGGCCCCTCTGGAGGCTTCACCCAGGGCAAAAAAAACTGACTAGAAGCTACCCCCCCATAGCTACAGCTTTTCTTGAAGCCTAAAAGAACACAAAGTCTGGGATGAGAAACGGGTAGATCTACTATGAAACTAATGAAGCTTAAGCTTTAGATGTTATAAGAATTTTAAGGTCTTAGATAGGTAATAAATGTCAAAACTGTTAGATAATCACTCAGATGCTTGATATCACCAGTTCTGCTTCAAAAACATCACGGCTTCCACCTCTCACCCTTTAAAACTATCTATTCTACACTCTAAAAACCAATCTTTCCATCTTTCTGTACCAAAAAGCAAAGCTGGGCTGAATTTCAACCCATCACCAAACACCAGAATTTAAGAATTAGCCTCCTATGCTTGCAGATACATTGCCTTCCATGTAGCCATAAACTGGCAGAGTTGGAAGAGACCCCGGGGTCACCTAGTCCAACCGTCTAAAATACAGGGTTCACAGCAAGATTTGTACTATCAGAGAGACACACGCATGTAAGTACAGATGCACAACTGGGAAATGCCCTATCATGCAAACACACATGTGTACTAAAGGAAAAAAGAAGGAAGGGGAAGATTAAAGTACCAACTTCATATAGAAGCCTTTAACAAACCTTAAGATAAACAGTTTTAAGAGGGAATTTACTTTCTTAAATGAAAGAGTCTAAGGGGTGCTTATAATGCATAAAATACCCAGATTGGGCAAAGTTTCTAGAGAAGAGTTATAAAATAAAGAGTGAACAATTTCCTGAACTTGCATCATAAGGGTAAGCCTACTATACAGGATAGGAGTAACTTAAGGGTTAAAATAAGCACACACAGAAAGTGAAAAGGGGTGAGAGTACCTTCCACACCAAAAGGAGTTGTAGCAAACACTCCACCCCCCCCCCTTTGCAGTTTCCTTATGAAAGGAAGCTTACTTGGGAGTAAATTTACCTGTTAAGGCACAGAAGTAAGAAGGGGGGGACTGAAAGAGACTGAAACGAGGGCGGGGGGCATTTTCCAAGAAAAGAGGTCAGGAAATCCTGGCTGACCTTACAGAGACTGATATTGGGAGTCAAAATGGTTTCAGGGAGTCAAAATGGTTTCATGAGGTCTTCCTGTGCTGCTCCAGACATTGGTACATTTATGAACATTTATTATATATATACAGTATATGACCTTAAAAGTCTATTACAGTACCAAGCAAACACGTACATAAATATATAAACCAAACCATGTCTGGAACAGCACAGGAAGACCGTGCTGAAACCATTTTGACTCCCGAACTGACCAAATGTTTTTTTCTGCAAGGAGGGAGGGGGTAAGGGAACCTTCCCATTGTCTCAGGAATTTGGTAATCACCATTTCAAAGGAATGGCCAGACTACCAGGAAAGGCAATCAGATAAGGCATTATCAGATAACCTGGCAGACAGGAAAAACAACAACATTCAAATTTCTGTTGTAGACCACCTTTTCAGTAATGTAGGTATGATGTTTGTGGGGGGTGGTCTTGGGTTACACCCCTTCTGTGATGTATGTATGATGTATGTATGGGTGGTCTTGAGCTCCAGGGCAGGGAATTTAAAATGTCTATATAAGGGCAGGCACACCTTTGTTCTGGGTCCTCCTGCGTGTGAGAGGAGCACCCTGTTGCAACAGCTTTAATAAAGATCAGGTTTACTAGCTGCTTTGCTTCTCAATATTCTCTGGTTGGCCTCTGTTATCTTCTCCTACCGATAGAGAACCCATTTAAGGACCCTATATGGGCTCTTGGATACCCCATAAGGAAAGAAGGGCAGATTTTGTTTACAATACAGAGCCCCTGATCCCGTGGAGGCCCCAGAAGCAACATTAAACCCAAATTGAGTTGCACTACTCAAGTTGATTAATTTTTTGCATTTCAATCATAGGGACCAACTCCCACAAACCATAGAAGAGGTTCAGATTGGCACACACCATTATTATTATTATTATTATTATTATTATTATTATTATTATTAGTGGCATCTGTAAAAATACAATTTAAATTGTAATAAAACACAATAAATGAACTATTGGAAGCAATGAAAATAAAATGAAAAATCATACAGCATCTAACACATCCCATTACAACAGAAAAGTCATTAACTGACCCTCAAGACCCTTAGCAATTTTCAAGTGGTCCATGGAGAAAAAGTTGGGGAACAGCTGTCTCAGAACTTACAGGAGAGTGTTCTTTGCCAAAGCTGCTAAGAGAGTCTTTGCGATAAATTGGGTGAAATAATTAGCTGTTTCTTGAGCTGAAGGCCAACTGACGTAATAGTACTGGTATGTTACTGAAGTCTAACTACTGTGTATTTTTGTTATTTTCCACTGGAAAGACTTCCAGTGACCTTTACTTAATGTAGATAAATGGACTTTGAACAGTGAAAAAGAAGCAGCTTGTGAGACTCCTCAATTTTATCTCCCCTCTCTCCTAGCCAGTGGCGAAGCTGCATGCTCTGCTACTGGGGGTGGCGAGCAGGCAGGGGCGTAGCTGGCGCCCCCATGAGGGCATGCCACTTTCAGGGGCATGGCGCACGTTCTGGGGGCATGGTGCACCGCCTGTGGGGGCTTGGCGCCCAGCGTGGGGGGTGCGCAGCTTGTGTCCGGGCAATGGCACTCTACTGGAATAGTGATGCTGGGGGCGGTCCACTTCCTCTGCACTCCCGTTCCTCCGCCAGCGCTCCAAGCAGGTTACTCAGGATGCCTTGCCAGGCAGTGCTAATCCTGGGAACAGCACTGCCCACTATCCAGCGGAACTGAAGAGCATCACTCCTTGGCAGCCATTTTCTGATCTCTAGTCCTCCATAGGAAGCTGCCCTGTACTGAATCAGCCGGTTGATCCATTTGAGTCAGCATGGTCTACGCCCAGTGATGGGGAGCTTCCAAATGCATTTTAGGCATCTTAATTTCGCCCGCAGGACTGTTTTCCCCAAGCCACTCTGTCCTGCACCTGCTGTTGTATATGACATCAGCTGTGGGATGGGTAAAAATGGAGCTCCCTGCCAAAAGTGGAATTTGCCAAACCCCTAAACCTTTGCCTGTGTGGCTTGATTTCAGATTGCCCAGGGCAAGCAAAACACTTTACCTAATGGCATGATGATATCAGGCAATTGACAGATGAGCAGCTACATCCACCTGCCCAAATGGCCTGCAGGCTGGGCCCAGCTCCCCCTCTCGGACTCTTGATCGATGCTGACAGCGCTCCATGATTTCAAAGTGGGGACATTCCCAGCCTTATCTGGAATTGAACCTGGGCCCTTCTGCATACAAAACAGATGTTCTACCACAGAGTTACAGCCCTTCCCTGGGATCTCTGCAGTTCTTGCAGTGGGGATGGTTGGAGCAGACATGGCCAGCCCTGCCCCTGGGCACAGTGAGTCACAGGTATCCACATTTTCCTTTTCCCTCCTGGCTTCCCTGCAACACACCAACCTCTCTGCTCCTCTAGATTGCAGGCTTGAAAAGTCCACCTCACTCTTACGTACCAGAGGGTCGGAATAGGCACACTTCCACAGGGGAACTTGCAGCAAAATCCTCTCTGCTCAGAAGTAAGTTTCAGGCTAGGGATCTCATACTCCTAATGGCTTAAAGAGAAGAAGGCGGAAGGGGTGTTCCAAACCACGGGGGCAACTACGGAAAAAGCTCCCTGTGACAACCTTAGTGGATCCAACAGACCTGCAAATGGGGAGGTAGTCTTTAAGAAGATAATTCCATCTTCTACACAAGTTTTTTTTAAGAGCAGGACAACAGAGGTCCTCCTTTGCCTTGAGTCCCCCTGCCAGGAAGGGAGAATCGTAGCCACTTGGAAGATGCTTTCAATACAAAGTCCGACCATTCGCCTACCTAGTTCAGTCAGGTATACCTGGAGATTTATTTATTTACTGCGTTTCTATCTCACCTTTTTCTCTAAGGAGTTTCCATGGTTCTCCCCATCCTCATTTAATCCTCACAACAACCCTGTGAGGAAGGTTAGGTTGAGAGGCAGTAACTGACCAGAAGTTACCCAGGGCCAGATTAAACCCTGCAGAGGCCCCTAGGCAGTCAAAATCTCAGGGCTCGCAAATTATTTCCTAATATGATTTTTTTTTTTACCAACCAACAATTTTAATAAATGAATTTTATTATTTTGATTCATTGTTGTGGGGGCCCTAAAAGGCATGGGGCCCACTCTGTGTATTTGGGAATCCGGCACAGAAGTTACCCAGTAAGCTTCATGGCTGAGTAGAGATTTGAACCCTGGTTTCTCAGGTCCTAATCCAATGCTCTAGCCATTGCACCACCACTGGCGCTCTGTTCCAGGGATTGAACCTGGGATTGTCTGCAGGCTCTACCACAGGGTAGACTAGGGCTCAGACAGACCGTACCATAGGGTATCCCTAGGTCTAACCCTAACAGGAATTAGAATTGAAGGTCTGTGCCCCATTAAAAAGCAGTGCATTCAAGATGCACAGTTTGGGGTGGGGTATTTTGGCTTCCCCCCCTCAGGCCCCCACATGTCTTGGGCTGTCTCTCTGTCAGGCATCCAGCCCAGACAGGGTCAAGCGACCACATAGACTTTTTATCAACTATTTAAACATGGCATACATTTAACCTTGCTTTGGGCTGTCTGGCTGGACCTTTGCACAGCGGGTGAGTAGAGGACGATGGACTCAGCTCTTGGGGGTACTGATAAAGCCTGCTCAAAAATCAAAGTCCCTTGATTCATCCCTCTCTGTCCCCAGGGACTCTGATGCAGGGACTGTCTTCCGATTTGCCAGGCTGGGAGGACTGCACCATTATTAGACTTGGGAGATTTTACTCCCGCCAAGTTTCCTTCCAACCACCAAAGAGGAATATCTCTTCTGCACATTGGAACAGGGTTTGCTCACCTGTGGCCCTCCAGATGTTTTTTGACTCAAACTCCCATCAGCCCCAGCCAGCATGGCCAATAAATTATCCAGCAATTATCTGGAGAGCCACAGATCACCCCCCACCCAAAATAAAACTTTTTATGCCAGGGATGGGGAACAATTTTCAGTCCGAGGGCCACATTCCCTTATAGGCAAACGTCCGAGGGCCACATGTGAATAGTGGGTGGGATCAGAAACAAAAGTGAGCGGAGCAATGAATTTGAGTTTTGCCTTTGTCCAGTACGTTGATTCCTAAACACAGTCACACATCCCTCTCTATCCTCTGTCCAGACAAGGAACAGCCATCATCAGATGGACACATTCCAGCGATGCAAAAATACATTGGAGGCTTTAAAGCAGAAAAAGTACAGAGCAGAGTCAGTGAGGGGTGTGGCTTGTAGAAAGTCCTGAGGCCCAAATGGAGAGGCCTGGAGAGCCGCATTCAGACCCTAAGCTTGAAGTTCCAAACCCTTGTTAATAGGGGATTAGACCAATTGACAGAGGATAAGTCTTTCAGTGGCCACACCATGTGTAGATTAGGCACAAGACATTGCACTCCCTTCCTTCTGCACTTCTACTTCTGTTGCTGCCTCTCCCTCTCCCTGACCTGCACAGTTTTTGCTGCTGCCACCAGCGCTCTCAAAAAGTGATCCCAAAATTACAGGGGCAATGTCACCTCTCACCCTGTTGCCGTGCTCTGAGGAAAGGGTCTGACATGGGTGGTGGTGAGGAGCAAAGATTTGGTCTGCTGAAGCAAACAGAAATGACTAAAAACCCTAGCAGCTCCTTAAGAGGAACAAATAGCATCTAACAAATTAACTTTTAACATGTCTACCCTGAAATAAATCCCCTGGAATTTAACAAGGTTTTTGCCCAGCTAAGTGAGTATAGAATTAAACTATTAATAGTCTTTTAACTAGTGTTGTTGTTTTTTAATAGCATTTTCTATTTAAAGTGGCCCAAGATTATTTTGTTATTTTTAGACATGGGACTTATTTGTGCAGCTAATTAGCCGCCTTGTTTTTGCACAATTTCTGGACTTTCCTGGATCAATCAGGCTGCAGGACAGCGGGGCTGTTGGCGCTGGGTTCGTTTCACTCCGGCTTCCTGCTGTGGGTTGCAGAATGGAGGCAGGGTGCAATTGCTTATCGCATGTGAGCAACAGGAAGGAACGTTCTTCTGTGGTATATACAATGACGCACCCTCCACACCACATCTGCTTTGAGGAGTACCAGCTGGAGTCAAGGCAAGGAGTCCAAAAGGGGCCAGAGGTGCCTGGGGAGCTCTCCTGAGCAAGTTCTGGGGGTCTCTGCCAACCCAAGGGCCACAATCCTTCAAAGGCAACCTTCCAAGGGCCACATGCCAGTGATGGGCACGGCAACAAAAAGGAGATGTTTCTACAGGCCCATCACAAGCTATGTGTTTCTTTTTAAGCCATGCAAGGGCTAAAAATGCAGAAAACATCGTGTCTAAGTGGGCCTTCATCTGCTTGCAGTAGCAGGCAATAGAGGGCAAACCCCAGTTGGACACTCTGCTTCCAACAAAGCTTTCCCAGCTTGGATGAACAGAGGTCACATCCTTACTATACATTTAAAGCACTCTTAGTCATGGAAAATCCTGGGAACTGTAGTTTATTAAGAGTGTGTGCACACTCAAAGAATGACCTCCAAACCCTCCTAAACATCTTCGAAGAAGCTTACAAAAAGCTTGGCCTATTGCTCAACATTCAAAAAACCAAAGTGCAGCACCAGCAAGCACAAAACAACTGCTCTTCAGTGCCACAAATCCAACTCAATGGTGTAATGTTGGAAAGTGTTGATCACTTCTCCTACCTGGGCAGTTATTTTTCCACAAGGGCTGACACTGATGCCGAAATCCAGCATCACCTGAGCTCTGCGAGTGCAGCTTTCTCCCAATTGAAGTGCAGAGTGTTTGAGGACCAGGACATTTGCAGGGAAACCAAAATGCTCATTTACAAAGTTATTGTACTACCAACCTTACTGTATGCCTGTGAAACGTGGACCACTTATAAACACCATCTCCAACTCCTTGAAAGATTCCATCAACAGTGTCTCTGAAAAAAATTACACATCACTTGGGAAGACAGGCGAACTAATGCCAGTGTACTGGAAGAGGCAAAGTTCACCAGTGTCGAAGCATTGATTCTTCAACATCAACTTCGTTGGACTGGTCATGTTGTTTAGATGCCTGATTATCATCTTCCAAAGCAACTACTCTATTCCGAACTTAAAAATGGAAAGCGTAGTGCTGGTGGTCAACAAAAGAGGTTTAAAGACTCTCTCAAGGCAAATCTAAAAAAAATGTAGTATAAACACCAACAATTGGGAAAAACTGGCCTGCGAGTGCTCCAGTTGGAGAACAGCCTTTACCAAAGGTGTCATGGACTTTGAAGACGCTCGAACTCAGGACAAAAGGGAGAAATGTGCTTTGAGGAAGGCACATTTGGCAAACCCTCACCATGATCAACTCCCACCCGGAAACCTATGTCCCTACTGTGGAAGGACGTGTGGATCCAGAATTGGCCTCCACAGTCACTTACAGACTCATTGTTAAGACTGTGTTTATGGAAGACAATCTTACTCGGCTACGAATTATCGCCAAAGAAGAAGAATGGGGGCCAGGGATGAGCTGCTGTGCTCACTAGGCCTGACACCCTGCCTAGTCTGTGCAGATCATACTTTTAGTAATAAAGAGTTAACTCTAACTTGCATGATGTGATTTACTGCTGGCTCACTTGTGACAGAGGAAGACATTCAGTAAAATAAAACTACCATTTTCAAGCTTTTGGGACCCTTCCAGGCGACCTGTTAGTATACATCCTGATTTGCTTACATGGTGATTAGACTATTCCGATTTGATCCTTGGGAGGTTATGCAATAATGAGCATTTATCCTGAGTTACTTGCATGCTATGTTTACACATCTTCCCATTAATCATTAGTTTATCCCATACTTTTCATTAAATTTCCCTGTGACGTTCCTAACCACAAAAGATCCAGTTGTTCTTTTTAAGTGGGTCTGTTGTCCTAGGGCAACAGAGAACCTTAATTCACTTTAATTGCACAACCCTAGTGTTCAAGTATGGGCTTAAATCCTTCCCTTAAAATCAGTGGCGTAGCGTGGGGGGTGCAGGGGGGGCCGGCCGCACCGGGCGCAACATCTGGGGGTTAGGGTTAGGGGGCGCAAATCCATGGGTTAGGGGGCGCAAATTACTTGCCTTGCCCCGGGTTAGGGGGCGCAAATTACTTGCCTTGCCCCAGGTGCTGACAACCCACGCTACGCTGCTGCTTAAAATACTGACCGTCTGGAGGCAGCTTTTATGACTTGAAAGAAAGAAAAAATGTGATGATGGTTCTTCAACATCAATATCAACATCAATAAATACCCTAACAGTCCAAAGCTCTTTGGGGCTTTTGGCTGCTATCAACAGACATTGTCAATCATTTAGCAAATGTCATGTGTAATCTGCCTGATAAATTCTGCTTTGGTTTCTTGGGTTCAGAATATACACAGGAAACCTCCAGGCTGCTGCAACCACATGCCTATTATACAAACAGTTGTTTCTGAGAAGAGGAATTCTTATTAGGCAATAGCCCTGATCTCCACCCAAACCAAGCTAAGCCAAGCACAAAGCATTAGCATCAATTTAAAAAAAACAAGTCTGGATATCGAGGGAGATGGCTGCAGTTTGCAAGCTTGGTTTGCATGGATAAAAAGTGCCAAATTCAGAGCCTGGCATCTGCATTCCAAGGCTGCCTCTGAAGTACCAGAGCTGAGGAAATATTTTCTGCAAAAGCTCCTGCAGAGCCAATCTGGGTATAGTATCACAGAATTGGATAAGGTTTTGTAGGTGATCTAGCATGGAATATTAGGTGGCTCTTAGACAAAATTCTGGCAGCTATAGACTGAAGTGGAGTTACATAGTGCTAAAACTCTGTTTGAAGCCCACCCCCTAGTTTCAAAATGAGCTGCAGGGATTATCATCTAATCTTCCTCCACACACCCCATCATTCAACGCATATGGACTAGAAACATAATTTTTAAAAACATTCTCCAAATGTAAACTGCTATTTACAGCATGCTGAAAAACAAAAAAACCCCGTGAATTTCATTAGAGGCCATGTTTCTGTTTACTCTTGAAGGAGCTGCAAAATCATACATCACTTCCTGAGCCTTACAATGTGATGATGTTCTTTTCCAAGACAGAAGTATTTCAAGCTTGATATGTCTTGTAATATTTTTGTAACATGGGCCTATTTTTAAGGATGGTCCCATAACTTTTTTTTTTTTTTTAAAAAAAGCACTTGAGATATATGCAACGGATAAAAGAAGACATTGCATAATTGTGCCTGTGGAGTGTGACTGGTAAAAATTGGGGTGCATTAAGAATGGTTATGAACTGTTAAGGAACAGTACTGCTGAAATCCCCACTTCTCAAATAGATTACTCTTGCTCACAAATTGCTGAGCAAGAAAAACCTGCTGGCTGTTGTCACCAAGAGGCTCACGTGTAACTTGTCTCCCACACATGTAGAAGCAACTCTTAGCTTTATTAAAACTGAAAAATAGCTCCCGAAGGCTGCCAATGGGAATGGAGAACCAGGGGTGCAAGCATCTGCTTAATCCTTTCCCTCCAGCTGTTTTTCTGCTCAAAATCAATCCCTCCAGCTGCTTTTCCACCCAAAGGGAAAAGAGAATTATGCTGCTGTTCCTCTGTTCCCCATCAGTCTCCTGTGACTTTTTCTTACAAACAAAACAAGAAACTGTTGCGGACATCTCTGATGGAGCCCCAGGAGACTTTGGCCAAAACCAGACAATGGATGGCTGGCTTTTCATTGGCACTGGCTGCAAATCTGAGGGGGTTCTTGGCAAAGGGACCTTGGTTATTATATAATAGGTTCCCCCCTGCCCCCCGATTTGTGGGATAGAATACCATATAACAAAGCAGTGGGCTTTATTTTTTTTTAAAGTGACAGAGCCCCTGTGGGTGCCTGTCTCCCAGTAGCTGCCATTTTAATTTATCTGCAATGCCCCAAAATACTATGTCAGTCTAAGACATTGTGGGGGAAACAAAATGGTAGCTACAATAAAAACTTAAGGACATAAGGTGAACTTGGTGGGATCAGACCAAAGGCCCAGGATCCTGCTTTTACAATGGCCAAGCAGATCCCTATGTGAAGCGAAAGAACAGGGCCGAGGTTCAACAGCAACTCTCTCCAATTTCATTTTTTTTTCTTTTTTTCTTTTTTCTTATTAATTTTTTAGAAAAATTTTCTTTTACAGATTTAAATAACACATTCACATCAACCATAATGCCAAATTCTTTTGGACTTCCCCCCGCTTCCTCCACAATCCTCATAATTTTATATTTATTTCACATTTCCTTTATAATTGTATTGCCAGTTAATTAATCTTTACAACTCTTATCCCTCCCACAATACCCTTTCTCATCACAAAGCCTCTTTAAATCCAACTAGCGTTGTCTGTTCATCACAAATATTTTCCAGATAAATCGTAAACTTTCTCCAGTCCTGTGTGAACTTGTGATCTTTCTGGTATCTAATTTTTCCTGTCAGTTTATCTAGTTCCGCAAAGTCCATCAATTTCCGTCTCCATTCTTCCAATGTTGGTAATTCTTCTTGTTTCCATTTTTGAGCCATTAAAATTCTTGCCGCAGTCACTGCATATTGAAAAAGTTTATAATCACTTCTATTAATTTCTCTTCCTGTAATTCCTAACAGGAAAGCTTCTGGTTTCTTCACAAACGTGTATTTAAACATCCTTTTCAACTCATTATATATCATTTCCCAGAAGCCTTTTACTTTCTTACACTCCCACCAATTTCAACTCCTAGCAACTATTCAGCAGCATATTGTCTCCGACACTGGAGGCAGAACATAGTCATTATGTCTAGCAGCCATTGACAGCATTATCCTCCATAAAGAGGATGGGTATCATATCATAGGTGGAACAGACTCCCTCAGGAGATGGTGGACTCACTGGAGGCTTTAAAGCAGAAATTAGATGGCCAACAGTCCTGGATGCTTTAGCTGAGATTCCTGCAATGCAGGGGGTGGAACTAGATGACCCTCAGTGGCCCTTCCAAGTCTACAGTTTTATGATTCCTCCCTTGCAATGCTCTGGACTGCCTGAGGCATTCCAGCAAAGCAAAATGGCAGCCCCCAGCTGAATGATGACTGCTATACCTAGGTCTGCCCTGCAAGCGGGGGGGGGGGGGGAGCGGAGGCCATGCAGGCAGCAGTGTGAGGGGGCTCTGCCAAGGTGCCAGGGCCAGATGTTGGATCTGCTTCTCATCTACTGTATGCAGGAATATTTCCCTCCTCAGAAAGCTGCCTGCACACTGCAAGCATTGTGGGAGACCCTGCGGAGCCTTTTCCTCACCAGCGGCCAGATTGTGACACCCCCACCCCCCAAAAAAGACACAGCTGGTTACAAATTGGGAGTGTCAAATGGCAGATCAAAATTGCCTTCCTTAGTCTGCCTTTCACAGAACTGCTTTTTGATTTCAGTTCCATCTGGATTCCCCTAGTTTGATTTGCTGGTAAGCTTTGTTACTGCTGCTGGATAATTATTTGTCATTTTCCTTTAAACTGCATTTTTGTTTTAAATGGTGGTGTTGCTAAGTTGTCTTCCTTGAAATCCACTCTCCGGGGAAGAAATGAAAGTTATGAGTTTGTGGGTACCAGAGTTTATGGGTGCCAGACTCCCATAGTTCATGGATTTAATAAGTGTTAGAATTTAATCAATGCTTGAAGAATCACTAGAAGTCAGATTCTTAACAGCTGGACTCAGCTACTATGTCAGGAGATTGCCTGAGAAATAGGTCATTAACAGAGAACAAAGACAAGGAAATGGGCTATCAGCAAAGCAAAGACCCTGTTCCAGCCCCGCCCTGAGATAGTGAGCAGAGACAAAAGGAGAGCAGTTCTTTAAGAGAGAGCCAGTGTGGTGTAGTGGTTAAGAGTGGTAGTCTCGTAATCTGGGGAACCGGGTTCGCATCTTCGCTCCTCCACATGCAGCTGCTGGGTGACCTTGGGCTAGTCACAATTCTCTGAAGTCTCTCAGCCCCACTCACCTCGCAGAGTGTTTGTTGTGGGGGAGGAAGGGAAAGGAGAATGTTAGCTGCTTTGAGACTCCTTAAAGGGAGTGAAAGGCAGGATATCAAATCCAAATCCAAGGTTTCAGTGGTGGAGGTGAGGATTTGCCCTAGCAGAAAAGGTTCCAGTTTGTTGCAGCAAGATGGAGAGAGGGGCTGGAGCACAATGTGGACTGCCTGTTTGAATTGGAAGGTTGACAACAATGGGAGAGAAAGGACTCTATTGGAGTGTAGTGCTTTGAACCCCTCCTTCGTAGGCTCAGGTCATATATATGTACAGTGGTACCTCTGGTTACGAACGGAATCTGTTCTGGAGGTCCATTCATAACCAGAAACCGCTCGTAACATGAGGCACCATTAGCAAAAGCGCACCTCTCTATTTCCGATCACATCCTGGAGCAAAGTTTGCAACCGGGAGCAGCTACTTCCAGGTTACCGGAGCTCATAACCCGCAGCGTGCACAACCAGAGGCGTTCGCAACCAGAGGTGCCACTGTATAAATAAACCATATTTCATACATATATCACAAAGACATCATGTTCTCCACTGTGCCTCATTTCCCAAGGAAAAATGAACCCTGGAATCTCGCACTGCTTGGAGACTGGGGCGCCATGAAACACTACTTTCAGAAATAAATATACTACTCTGGAAACAAGCTTAATTATTGCAAAGCATGACATTATTATCACCATCCCTTCTGTATTCAATGTCCAGGCAGTTCGTGTTGGTCCTCGTGTAGCCTAACCATCCATGTACAAGAAAGAGGTAGCAGAAGACTTGAGGGAACCCCAAGGTTTGCAGAAGTACAAAAATACTTCAGGGTGGAAAATCATAGAGGATAGGAAAGGGAAGACCCGCCTCCCACAAGAGCATATCGGGAATGAGAATGTCCAGTGGTCACAATGCCAGCTGAGAGGAGAGAAAGCCAGGAGGAAACATCAATATGTGTTTGTGACTACTGGTAACTAATTTTGCACCCTGTAATGGTTCTAGGGGTTGCTCATGTGTAAGCCGGTGCTTATCTCCCCGGCTGGGTGCAAACACCTGGCTGGGTTGCCAAAGTGAACCTTTTCTGTCCGGACAGCCACTCACCCGTGGCTGACTCAATCGCTGGCAGAATCCGTCAGTGGGCGTTTCTTAAACTTCTTCCAGCAAAGAAGCTCTTTGATGCCTAGTCTCCTCCTACTCTCTCTGCGCGAAAGCCTTCTGCGCAAGGAGGGCATGGGCAACGGAGGACCCCTACTCTCCCCGCTGGTCCCAGGCAAGGAGTCATGGGACCGCCTCGCCGCTTCCCCCATCTGCCCCCCTTCTCCACTGGTGCTACGCTGATTCTCTTCCCCAGAAGATGGGCTGCTTCTCCCGATCCCTGGACGCTCTCTGGAATCCCTCTGGCTTTTGCTCTCTCCCTCCGGCACTGATGGCAGTTCCCTGACACACCCCTATCAAAGTTGTCTCTACAGACGATGTCCTAGTTATACTGCTGTCGAAAGGGTTGCTGTGGGGATGAACGAGACAGAAGACTATAAAACATTTGGCTTGTGAAAATTGCTTTATAGAAACAAATGGCAGAAACAGGCCCATTAAAATGTATAAAATATCAGACAGACAGGAAAAATCACACACAACATGACCTTCCCAGCCTTAGTTCCTGCAAAATTCTGCATAACTCCCTGAAATTTCCTTTATATGAAACTCTGAATTGCATCATATTCATTAGGTGAACACCAAACACATTCAGAAATAGTGTATATCTGGTATATCTCTCTTGAAAGGATACCACTTTAGAATTCCGATGTGTGAGCATGTTGCTTCCCCAGAGAGAAATCACTGCCATGTGGGAAAGGAGCATGTTCTGGACCAATTTGCTCCCTAACATGATAGGTTTTGTTCTTTAAATTTAAAAAATGTTCATGATTAAGTATGGCCATTTGAAGAGATTAAGATCATCTTTCCAAAATGTTGTACAAGACCAAAAGTGGCTGTGTTGAGATATAAACAACCCCCCAACACACACAGGGATGGTCACATGCAGCCTTCAAAATAATGCCATGCAGCCCATGGGGCTTTTGCTCCTAACCCCTCTTCATCTTCTCTGCTAACTATAGTCTAGAATGATGCCACATTTCTGTGTCCCGAGAGGTTTCTCCCCCCCCCTCACTTTTAAGCACCAGAAATAACTTGAAGAAGCAATTCCACCAGGTATTCTGAAATGGCACTCTTCCGAGAGGTCTACTTTAAAAGCAAGGGCTTTTTAGTGCGACTGAAAGCAAGACTCAAGCCAGCTAAAAGCCACACCTTTGATTTAAGAGGTTTGAAGAGCACCCCATTTCCAACCAAGCCCACCCCACCCCTTTAAGGAAGCTCATAAGTGCCAATCCACACAACTCTTCCGACAGGGTGAAGTCAAATCAGATGGCTGCATTTTGAAAAGCAATGAAGATTCCAACCAGGTGGGTGGCCACAGACTGTCTCAAGACACAAGGCCTTGTCGTCTTGCCACATGCCACCGGTAGTCAGGAGTATTTCTACAAACTTGCTTGGGGCACTGAAGTGCAACATTATCAGCCCCTTTAGGCCGCAAGTCTATGAATGCTTACTTGGGAGTCAGGAGCCCTACTGGACACAGCAGAGCCTACCTCTGAGCAAATTAAGGAGGATGTTGACAAGCTGGAACGTGTGCAGAGAAGGGCAACCGAGATGATCAAGGGTCTGGAAACCAAGCCTTATGAGGAACAGTCGAAGGAGCTGGGTATGTTTATCCTGGAAAAGAGGAGACTGAGAGGAGATTTGACAGCCATCTTCAAATATCTAAAGGGCTGTCACATGGAAGATGGAATTTTGTCCTGTTCTGGAGGGTAGAACTCGAACCAATGACTTCAAGTGACAAGAAAGGAGATTCTGACTAAATAACAGAAAGAATGTTCTGTCAGCAAGAGCTGTTCAACAGCGGAATGGACTCCCTTGGAAGGTGGTGGACTCTCCTTCCTTGGAGATTTTTAAGTAGAGGTTGGATGGCCATCTGTCAGGGATGCTTTAGCTGAGATTCCTGCATTGCAGGGGGTTGGACTAGATGACCCTTGGGATCCCTTCCAACTCTCCAATTCTATGAAATGTTCATAGGCTCTTCCTGAGGTTAAATGCCTTTAAACCAGTGGTGACTGACCTACTGTCTTCTGACTGTTGTTGCACTAAAGCTGCCCTTATCACTGACTATTGCTGGCTGGGGCTGATGGAATTCCAGTAACACCTGGAGGGTTGCAGGTGAGCCACTGCTGCTTTAAATGAAGAAGGAGAAGCCTTTTTTCATCAGCTGCATAATTAACATGGGGATTTATCGGCACAAGATTTCTCAATGGTCACAAGCACAGACGGTCTTTTAAAACAAGACACACACAGGCTTGCAAACCATAGAATCGTAGAGTTGGAAGAGACCACGAGAAACATTTAGTCCAACCCCCCTGCAATGCAGAAACCTTTTTGCCCAACGTGGAGCTCGAACCCACAGCCCTGGGATTAAGAGTCTCATGCTTCACCAACTGAGCTGGCACCTCCAGGCAAAGTACACCCTGGTGTTCAGGGAAGTGCTATCCACAAAACACCCCACCAAAGAGCTTTACAGGCATCTCTGGTTGGGGGTGGAACATGTGCTCAGCGGCAAAGCAGAGGGCAGTAGGCCACAGGTCGAATCCTGGCTGCCTCCAGTGAAAAGGCGCAGCTGCCAGTCAGCATAAATCCTGGGGTAGATGGTCACATGACCTGGCCTGGTATGGCAGCTTCCTGTGTTCCTGCTGGAGACAGAATGTTGCTTTAGATCAGGGATGGGGAATGTCAGGCCTGGGGGCTGAACGTGGCCCTATAGGCCTCCCTATCCAGCCCCCTGGACCAGGCCATATGCACTCCTAAGCTACACCCATCGCCAGCTGAGCTTTGCATCCTCCTTGAGTGTCTTTGGTTGGCTGAAACATGTCACTGAACTCTAATAATGCCTCTTTGCTTGCCTGGATGGAGGACAGAGGGGTGTGGGTGTTTAGGAATTACCATCCTGTACAAAGGATGCCCACTTTTGTCTCTGGCCCTGGAAGGTTGCCCAGAATGGAATTCAACCTTCAAGATAAAAAAAGGTCCCCAGCCCTGCTTTAATTGGTCCTTTGGCCTAACCACTTGTGTGTGTGTGTGTGTGTTCATTTTACTTTTAAAATCCAGCCACAAAAGCCAGCCCTACACTAGATAAACACATACAAGACACTCATTTTTCCCTGGATGCATCACATTCACCTAAATTACTAGGGTGAGCTTTACTCCAAATATTACCATTCGGCTTTACCCCATCCAAAGGGTTACGGGGTTCCACTCCTTAAGGCACGTAAACATGGCAGCTTCCCAACTAGTTGGATGATTGTTGTTGCACCTGACAGGAATGATATTTTTCTCTGGGACACCCCTACCTTGTGGAAAGCCAGAAGGCAAGCTATGAAGGCACCACAGTCTGACCCAACCTTGCTAGGGTCCCTTCCCCCTGCATCTGTGGAGATGCACCATGGGGTCTGTGACTGCATAGGTCAGGCATGCCGAAAGAGCATCAAGGGATGGCTTTGGCATGGAGCAAAGTTGGCATGTGCCCAGAGGCCGTTGATGCTTGAAGGACCCTCCCACCTAGTCAAGTATGGACCTGGTGCTAGCCTTCATCCATCTCTCCTGGAACTCTTCCACCACTGAGAAGACCAGAAGGGAAGACATATTAAGTGTATGAGTAACTGTCTCTCTCAAAGGGAAGGCAGGGGGAAACAGAACCACCTCCTGGAAAGTCCTATTGCATCCAGGAAGCAGGCCTCTTCCTCCCACAAGATGGCTGTGCTCATGTCACTTCCTTTCTGGTGCAATATCTGACCCACCCTCGCTGCTGCTCGGATGTAGTAAGCAACCCAAAAGTGAGCAAGCGACGTGCTCTTAACCATAGGAAGAAACACCAGTTGTGCCAGGCAAAAATGTCCAGTCCTCTGAATTACAGTGACACAGGCACACCCAAAGCGAGAACAAGGAAACTGGCAGATCAACACCCACCCACCCTCTGTTCCCCCACTCTGTCCTTCTCACTCCTCTTTCCGATGCAGTTTGCGCTGCACTCTGGCAGTCATGAGGAGGGCCGTAAAGAAGCAGATGGACGCCACGAAAAGGCATAGGGAAGAAAAAAGTGGAGCCAGGTCGCCGTGGAGCCGTGAGTAGATGGGCAACCTTGTTTCGTAATCCAGAAGCACCGCCTCCACCTGGGTGAGGGTGCAAAGCATCAGGAAGACGTGGAAGATCTGGTGCCCCTGGCCCACAAAGTGGCACTTGCCGGGAAACCACTTTTCGGGGTAGGGGTAGGCAAAGAAGAAGGCCGCAATCAGGAAAAAAAGGACGTGGCACTTGTGGTATAAAATGGCCACATCTGTGAGCCCGGAGGAAGGGGAGACGTAGATGCGGTGCAGCACCGGGCTGATGTCCAAGGCGTACGCCAGGGCAGAGGGCATTTCCTGGCAGAGCCTGCCCCGCAGGGAAGAGAGGTGAGGGCTCCTGTATTTGGCATAGCAGGAGCCGGCGCACGAGAGCCAGGCAAGCAAAATGGCTCCCGGGATGTAGAAGCCCGCAACCCTTGCGTGCCACTCCGGCTCAATGGCGTAATAGTAATGCACCAGAGCACTGCTGTACTGGTATGTGGCTACGCCCACGTAGTCCAGGAAGAAAAACGCACAGTGCCAGAACTCAGACTTGGCCTGCAGGAGGTGTGCCAGGGTGCTGAAGGTTGCGTAGATGACCGAGGAGGCGGCGATGACGAAGAGGGGCTGCGTGTGAGGGTCGCCTAGGAAGTCCACTGCCTGCGAGAGCCGCCAGAACCTCACCACCAGGACCAAGGCGGCCACCAGGTGCGTCCAGACATTGACGGCCTCGTTGTGCCGCTGGAAAAGCGAGAGGAAGTAGAACTTCCAGGTCTGGTTGAGGGGCCGGTAGCCGGCATGGATGTAGGGCTTCTGGAAAAGCCGGGGCACGTCCGATGCCTCCACCGTGCAGGAGGCTGAGGGGAGGGCCTCCTCCAGCAGTCGAGGGACTTTCCAGACGTGCTGGGCACTGATGAAGAGGCGGCTGAGCTTTTCGGACACGATCGTTGCCATGGCAGGAATGGGCAGGCCCTGCAGAGCAAAACAACCCCTTTCAGGAAGAAAAGAGGAGGAAGCAGAGTTGGGTTTGTGTTGGTTTGCATTTTGAAACAATGGATGCAATAACTGACAGTGGCTGAAACGGGAGCCACTGGGGGAACAGGGGGAATTGGGAGAGCAGATGGCTGCTTGGGGAGCAGAGGAGAAGCTCAGCAGTGTAATCCTAACCCTACTTACCTGGGAGTAAGCCCCACTGCAGTCAATAAGGCTGAGTTCTGAGCAGTCATGGTTAGATTGTAGACTGTTAGCGTACAATCCTAGGCGCAGCAGGAGGAAGCCCCTTTGAGCAAAGTGAG
The DNA here is from genome assembly GCF_951804945.1 of Podarcis cretensis. Lineage (NCBI taxonomy): Eukaryota > Metazoa > Chordata > Lepidosauria > Squamata > Lacertidae > Podarcis > Podarcis cretensis. The sequence goes on along the minus strand of NC_137177.1, from coordinate 28,896,229 downwards.
GCAACTTATAGGTAAACATGCAGAGGAATTGCACTGCCTGGCTCTGATACTTAGCTGGAAAGAAGACCCTTTGAAGGAAGTGGGTCTTGCTTCTGAAATGAAATGTGGCCTTGCAAAAAGGAGCTATTCCCTTTAGAGTAAGGAGGGAAAGGTGTAAACTATGTGGGCAGTATTATAACATGAATCTATGTAACGTTTTTTCACTCCTGCTTTGATTACATCAATCACTTTTGCAAGGCAAGAGGTGAGAAGCTGAGAATGAGCTTGCGAGGAGGCACACCGTGGGCAGACGGTCAGGCAGAGAAGCGCAACAGCGGCTTATCAGTGGTCCACTGTTTGCAGACTAAACTTAGTGGCCTGGTTCACAAATAAAGCTAAGCCATTATTAACGTTAAGCAAAGCAAAGTTCATAAACCAAGAAAAAGCCATGGATTGCAGGTGTGCCTTTTTGTAGTTAATACACAATAATTAAGCCATTGGGTTGACTTGAGCAATCAAATCATGATAGAGGAAGAACAACACTGGAGATACGGGATTCTGGCCAGCTGGCTAGCAGTAGCCAGCAGCTTACTTTGTACAACAGCATTCGAGCTAAATCCATTACAGCAGGCTACCTGAGCAATGGGAAATTAGGATTCCAACACCTGTATCCTTTAAGATCCAAGAACACTCAGCTTCCATCCCAGATTTTACCAAGTTCTTTCATCAAGCCAGGGGGAAAAAATCCTGTTTCACGCTTCTAACTTTTGTAACTACAACTCTAGATTTTTTGTCAAATAGATTGGTGTGTGTGTATGGAAATTCTTCTTCCTTTTTTTTAAAATCCCCAAAATGAATGAAATAATTAATCAACAACAAAAGCATTGCCTGGCCCTGATTTCCACCACCATTAAACTGCAACCTCCTCCTTCCAGGAAACGCCTTCTGTTCAAAGGCATTTTTTCATCTGTTGCCAAAGATGGGCTTGGTCAGAATTCCTAACACCACAAGCACCCCCTCCTAGCCAAAGGTTCGTCTGGCTGAGATCACTTTCTTAACATAACAAACATGGGGTTTTTTTGCAGTGCTCAGAGGGAAAATGCCAGGCTCTCTTCTACTCTGAATCAAGCCATGGGGAGCCAGAACCTGACTAAATACCAAGGCAGGCAATTTAGCAGTCTTAAGTCAGGATGGATGTAGTGAGAGTGATTAGGTGGCAGCTGAAGGGAGCCTTCTCTCTGAAACCTTGGAGCCCCCTTTCCCAACAGGGTGCCCAGCAAAGTTTCAGGTGAAGGGCTGGCTCTCCCTTCAACTACTAACTGATTTCACCACCTGCCACCCCAAGAGTGGCTGTTCCTCAGCACTTCTGAGCAGGCCTTGTATATTGAGGATGTGTACCTGTTACTGTTAAATATGCTTACAAAAATAAGCATACTGTATTTACTACACCAACTCTGCTAAAAAGAGCAAGACATCCTGCTTATTCAGTGATAGGTGACTTTTTTGAGACAATGAAAGTAACATGAGGGAATATGCACGCGTCAGTCTTTGAATCAGCTGAAAGTCTGATGATCATTAGACTTCCAATTCTCCCACAGGCTGCCAACAGCACTAATAGCAACCTCCTCCCAGTTTTCCCCCACAACCCAAGAGCCTGGATACATAACAGAACCCCATTGTTATATAATGCAAAGGGATGAAGGCGGGGTTTGAATTGTTTATATAGGAACGGACCCGTAAGCAGCTGCTTAAGCCGGAATCCATGTGAGAACTTGTTTATTTTCCTGCATTCAGAAATTCCAATACCACCTCTTCTTTCTTTTAAAAATAAAGATGCCTGCGAGACTTCGCATTCTCTTTAACACCTCACCCAACATTTGCAAGCCCTGGCTTGCTTTGCCTCTCCCTGTACTCAAACGTTTGGTTCCATATTTTAAAGTTGTGAAACACTCTCTTTTTTAAAAAAGCCATATACACTGGCTGACCGACGCTCTTTTTCCAAGCAAGGTATACACACCCCGCCAGCAATGGAAAGATCCACAAGCTGATTGCCCCATTTTATAGCCCTAAATCCAGGAGAGAAAAAAACACCTCACGCCCATTTTAGAAGAAAAACTGGTCTCCCCACCCGAGTTCCCTCCTATTAGGGAAGCTCCCTGATCGCCCCATAGTTTAAACTGACCAACTTTTCTTACGAACTACCAAGATGTTAAAAAGTTTGAGCCGTTAAAAGCTTGCAGACTAATCCTATGCACGTTTACTCTGGAGCAAGTCCTCGTGAGCTGTGTGGGGTTTATTCCGAAGAGTAGCCAAGCCGCAAAGGAAACCGTGAATCCTGTGCACACTTGCTAGAGAGTAAGTGCCGCCTGATGTCTCTGGGGTTTTACTTCTAAAGCAAGCTTGCATAGGATTGGGGAGCAAAGGAAACTGCCCCCCACCCACCCACCCACCTTAACTCAAAAGCGCGCGCACTTTCCTCAGTTTCTTTAAACGCCTCCCGGACTCGCGTTGCATTATGCAAATAATTGCTCCCCGCAGAAATCTCTCATCCCCGGTTTGCTCTATTACTACACAGTCCCGTCGCACTGGGCATCTTGTCCCTTGAAAAGAGGGGGACCCCCATTTTCTCACTCCGGTGCCCCCCCTCCTCTTACCGATCGCCAGCAGCTTCTTCCTGAGGATGCTCGTCTGAAAGCGCCGAAGGAAGAGCAAAAAGAGAGAGGCGCCGACCCAGCCTAGCCGGGCAAGGCCGCCCCTCTGCGGCAACAGCCGCCTCTCCCCAAGAGACCCGCCTCGTCTGTTTTGCTTTTTCCCACGCAGCTGCAGGCAGAAACCAAACAGAAGCGCCGCCGAAGACTTCGGACCAACGAGGCGCTGCGCCCCCTGGAGGTTGCAGCCGACACCCGAAAGTAGCGCCGGGCGGGAGAAAGGCGCGCGGGGGGGGGACCCCAATGCGGAAGCTGCAGGACGTGCATGCTGCGTTTCCCTTCCTCAGACTCCGAGGGAAGATGCATGTGGGGAATCCCGGGAAGCGCAGCTTTTCTCGCCTCATGTGCCAAAAATTCCATCCTCTGTGCAGTCATTAAAGGCAGAGGAGCCCCGTTCTCCGTGTCCTTATCCCCAATCGCCTCTGTTGCAAAACAGGAGCTGCCATAAGGCATGGAGGAGATAACCTGAGATGGTCCATTGCAGGCTTCCTCAACCTCGGCCCTCCAGATGTTTTTTGGCCTACAACTCCCATGATCCCTAGCTAGCAGGACCAGTGGTCAGGGATGGTGGGAATTGTAGTCTCAAAACATCTGGAGGGCAGAGGTTGAGGACGCCTAGTCCAATGCCTGCCAACCCATTGGACTCTGCACTAGGATCCTGCACTGTTCCTCTGGGTCCTGGGCAGCTTCTTTCCGCTTTATGTTTACATGGACCCCAATGGGAAGCAGCAAAGAATCATAGAATTGGAGAGTAGGAAGGGACCCCAAGGGCCATCTAGTTCAACCCCCTGCAATGCAGGAATTCTGCCCACCACCATCCTTGAGTGGGCTCCAACCACCGACCTTCTGCCTTAGCAGAAATTCACCAGTGTAGGGACTCCCAGAAAATGACTGCTTTGCTTCTCATTGGTTTTTGCTGTTGCATCACTCTGTGTCAACTTATCCAGACCCATGGGCGTAGCCAAGAGGGGGCAGGGGGTAGCTGCCCCTCCCCAAATCAATAAAAATACATAGCTAACTGAAGCGCTGCCCTCCCCCACAAATCCTGGCTACACCCACGTCCAGACCCACTGTCCCTAGACTAACTGCAAGGTTTGTCCAGGAAAGCTAAACCAGGAGCCCAGGTTCATGAAGGAAAGTGTTTGTCTCTACACATGCTTCCGCACACACTGTTCCAAGAAAACATGCCCAGAATGTTCAGTTCATATTGAGTTCACTGATCCCACGAAAAACATGGTATTCTGACCTGTTCTTAATGCATAGTTGATCACATCTATGGAGCGTGATTGATATGTCCTTTTAAGTTTCACATTATCCATCATAAGTATTTGTTTTAGGTCTTGTTCTATTAATCATTACTTATAATTTAATTAGGAGGTTTTTATGCCTGTCTAGTTCTGTGCTCCCTTTCCCAGCCTTTAATCTATTGGTGATTAATACCTATATGTATTCTTTGTTTTGTACTTGTATTAACCAATCAGCACCAAGCACATATGTGGCATGTATTCTTTGCTTTGTACTTGTGTTAACCAATCAGCAACAAGCACATATGTGGCAATATTGTAATATTCAATAAAAGGGACTCCCCAAGACATGCTCAGGAGGATGCCTCCCATATGACACCTGCTACTCGTCTGTCGTTTATTCCAACCCAACATCTGGTGACCCTGACATGATAGCCAGATCCCTTCGCAGCCATCCTCATACTTCACTCGACTGGAAAAGTCTCAGCGCGCTACTTCGTGAGTATGGAAGGGGAATTGACAAAATTCCAGCAGGAGCATGCCAAAGAATTGCTCCATCTAGTTAGACAGTGGGTGGTGGGTGCTCATATCTCTTTGAAAGAAATTGAACAATTGTTATGTGAGATTGCTTGCCAGTGTCCCTGGTACCCGGAAGCTGGTTCTTTAGGGTCAGAGACTTGGCAAAAGATCGGAAAAACCCTCTTTGCAGAACCAAGGGCTCCGATTCAATGTCAGCTCACTTGGCAAAAATGTGCAGATGCCGTCGCTAAATTAGGACCACAGGCAACCCCGACGGCACCTGCCCTTCTGGCCGCTGCAGACGATCCCCCCCCCCCTTATCCAAAGCTTTTGCCTCCATCGCAACCTTGCCAAACCCTCCCTATGCCTCACCCCACAAACCCATCCACCCCCCCATCCCTCCTTCGCCTGCTTTGCCTGCCACAGCCCCTGCATGTTCCTCCACCAGAGCTGTGCGCGCCGCGCTTTCTCAAGCTAGAGGAAGAGGCTGGATGGGCTGGGGAGATGCCATCTGCTTTTCCTATCTCCTATACAAACCCCGGCACAGCGCAACAACAGGTGATGTATGAGACACTTTCTTACTCTGTTTTAAGGGAATTAAGGAAAGCCATCACTGATTCTGGCCTTAAATCTTCTTATGTGCTGGGGATGCTGGAGGGGATTGCAAATGGCTATATAATGCTACCTCAAGATTGGAAGGATTTGATGCGCATGCTTTTATCTCCTGCTCAGTATGTAGTTTTTGAAAGTGAATTTAAGCATAGCGCATTAGCCCTGGCTGATCCACAGTATTCAGCCAACCAACTTTTTGGTGCTGGTCAGTATGAAAATATTACAGCCCAGGCGCAATTGACACCTTTACATTTCAGTCGCACCGCGACCTGTGTACAACACGCCTTTCGGAAAGTCCCTGTCTCAGGGCAACCATTGAGCTCCTTTGTTAATATTAAGCAACAACATTCGGAGCCTTACCACCAATTTATGGACAGATTGAAGGAATCAGTCTCCAGGCAGATTGACAATACTACAGCTCAGAATGAGCTGATGAAAAAATTGGCTTTTGAAAATGTAAACACTGACTGCAGAAAGGCTTTGCAGTCTATCATACACCGCCCCAAATATGACCTGGCCGATATGATCCAAGCCTGTACAGATGTCGGCAGCCAGAGCCAAGCAATGTCTTTGCTTGCCGGTGCCATCCAAGCTGGAAATAAGCCAACTGGTAATTGCTTTAACTGCAAGCACCCTGGTCACTTTGCCAAAGAATGCAGAGCCCCTGGCGGGGGGGGCAAACAGGAATGGTGATGCCAATAAGGCTAGGCCTTGCAAAAAATGCCCAAAATGCGGAAAAGGCTATTATTGGGCAAATCAATGCAGGAGTTTGGGAAACTCCATGCCGGCCCCGCTCTCGGGCCAGAACAAATAGAGAGCTCTCCGCCGCTAGTTTCCTCCATTGAAAAATCCTCTAAAGCTACACCCTCTGATTTTACCATTGATTTAATTAATCAGGAAACTAAAGACACTGTTTTAACTGGTGAAATTGTGCTCATGCCCACCCAATTGGCGGGCCCACTTCCACCTAAGGTCGCAGGCTTAATTTTGCCCAAATTCTCTGCGGCCGAAGGAATCCTGGTTATTCCAGGGGTCCTAGATCCTGATTATGTAGGTACAATCATGGTTCGACTTTGGAGCCATATGCCCATGCAGCTAAAGAAGGGTGAGTCTTGGGCGCATTTGGTAGTGCTCCCTTCTCATCCTACTGCTTCTATTATGGATAGTAATTTGCACCAGCTCTCTCCTCTCTCTCCGCAGCTATTAGCTGTAATCCAGAGGATCGGTGAACAGAAACTTCTTCGTAAGTATAAAATTAATGGCAAAGTTCTGGAAGGCTTGATTGACACGGGCGCAGATATTTCTGTAATATCCAGTAATTGCTGGGACCCCACGTGGCCCCTCTGCAGTTTGGGGTGTGGGTGGACCTCAAACCTCTTCCAAAAGCATACAGTGGCTGCCTGTTTCTTTGCCTGATAGCTCTGAAACCATTGCATACATCCAGCCCTGTGTGCTGAAAATCCTCCCAGATGACACCACCACTCGTCTGTCGTTTATTTCAACCCAACAGGTTCAGACAACACACTAAACCAAATCATACCTTAGCACAACAGCAAAGGACCAGGGAACAAAGCAGCCACAATCACCTTTCATAGATCCTATGCTTTCATGCTAAGACAGGTGTGGAAAAGTTCTGGGGCACAGGCCAAATTAGGCCCAGCACAAACCCCAAGTAGGTTCAGGAGGCCTTGTTCCCTAAACTACACTCACTTGGAATGGAGTAAATGCATGGCTGAAGCAGCTGTGACCTACTTGTGTGAGAAACTTTTCACAGCCAATCCCTGCAGAAAACATTTTTGCCCAACTCAGGTCTAGCAAAGTCCCATGCCGCGCGTTTCCCGTGCCCAACACCCAGCAGGCTGTTTGGGAAATGCTGCACAAGGGACATCCACCTTTTGATTCACCCAACGGCTAATTTAGTCTTCCCCCTACCCCATGGCAAAGCCATTATGGGAAAAATCATACTATTAAGTAAGTTGTATGAATTTCACTTCTGAGTTTTATGCTATCAAACATTGTTTACCTGCATTTATGTGCTACAACCATTTGAATATAAATGTGTACTGCATACTGGTAATCTTATTTGCCCAGTTTGGAATTCATTGATATTTTACTAACTAGATAGCAAGCTAAATCTGAAGTACTGAATAATGCAAAATCTGTTACAAGTCCAAATGGCTGCTAGCAAAGGCACACTAAGCTGTATATAGTGTTGGACCATATGCACAGCTATTAATAATTTAGAAGTTTTGAAAACTTCTCAATACTCTTCCACCACCCACAGTAAGGTAAAAGTAAAGGTACCCCTGCCCGTACAGGCCAGTCTTGACAGACTCTGGGGTTGTGCGCCCATCTCACTTAAGAGGCCAGGGGCCAGCGCTGTCCGGAGACACTTCCGGGTCACGTGGCCAGCGTGACATCGCTGCTCTGGCCAGAGCCAGAGCCGCACACGGAAACGCCGTTTACCTTCCCGCTGGTAAGCGGTCCCTATTTATCTACTTGCACCCGGAGGTGCTTTCAAACTGCTAGGTTGGCAGGCGCTGGGACCGAGCAGCGGGAGCGCACCCCGCCGCAGGGATTCGAACCGCCGACCTTTCGATCGGCAAGCCCTAGGCGCTGAGGCTTTTACCCACAGCGCCACCCGCGTCCCACCCACAGTACACACCTTTTTTATTTATATTTATTTATATTTATTTATATGGAACGCGAGTGGCGCTGTGGGTAAAACCTCAGCGCCTAGAACTTGCCGATCGCATGGTTGGCGGTTCGAATCCCCGCAGCGGGGTGCGCTCCCGTCGTTTGGTCCCAGCGCCTGCCAACCTAGCAGTTCAAAAGCACCTCCAGGTGCAAGTAGATAAATAGGGACCACTTACCAGCGGGAAGGTAAACGGCGTTCTGTGTGCTGCGCTGGCTCGCCAGATGCAGCTTGTCATGCTGGCCATGTGACCCAGAAGTGTCTGCGGACAGCGCTGGCTCCCGGCCTATAGAGATGAGCACACAACCCTAGAGTCTGGAAAGACTGGCCCGAACGGGCAGGGGTACCTTTACCTATATTTATTTATATATAGTCTTTCATCAAAGATCTCAGGGTGGTCCACAAAATAAAAATTCTTATTCATGGGGTAGAGAATTAAGCCACTGCTTATTTGTCCCATTAAGTTTTAAAAACCCTGCTTGTGCTTTTTTCAGAGCAGCCTCTCCTGCATGCCTGGCTCATCCCTTCAGATGGCAGCTGCATTGTGCTGTTATATTTGTTGTTTAGTAAAGTCCGACTCTTCGTGACCCCATGGACCAGAGCACGCCGGGCACTCCTGTCTTCCACTGCCTCCCACAGTTTGGTCAAACATCTCGTCCTCTGTCGTCCCCTTCTCCTTGTGCCCTAAATCTTTCCCAACATCAGGGTCTTTTCCAGGGAGTCTTCTCTTCTCATGAGGTGGCCAAAGTATTCGAGTCTCAACTATAGTAAATAGTTATATTAATTAATTTACCCATTTCTAGTCTCTGCACTCAGGACTTGACAGCAGAAAGTACCAGAAAGCCATGTCAACTGATATGTTTCTTCATCATTACCTTGTGAACTTTGGTATCAAACAAACTTTTTACCTGCACAAGGTCTGTTAAGCAAGATATTTCCATCTGGTGCATAGCTAGAGGACAAGTGATGCAAAATATTGAATTATTCCAGACTATGGGAGTTTGTGTGCCTCCAGACTTGCCACTATTTTGCAGGAGTGATTCAAGCACATACAAGAACTTTAGCTTTGGACAACTGTGGTCTGTCACCCTAGTGCATCAATTTTCATTTTTAAAAACCTTGTTTTAAGTGATGGGGAAATGCCCTGAGAAGTGTGGGGTGGGGAATCAATGAACAGTAAGACATGTAGACAATCCCACAAGCAAATTGGGATACTCAATAAAGACCAGATGTCTAACTGCCACCTAAGCTTTGTGCAAGCAAATCAAATTGAAAGTTCTAAGGAGCCCTTAGCAACAGAACAGGGACAAGACTATCCTGGATGCACTTACCTCAAGTCCCATTGAGGTAAGCAGGAATGCACTGAGACCCTATTTCTCCAAGAAAACTTGGGAGATATGTTTTAAGAATATTTCCCAGTTAGCAATTACACACATATTCAGCATTCATTGTTCTCCATCCCCCCACATGTTAAAGCATCACAAGCGCTTTCGGTGTCAAGGTATTTACTATTTATAGGCAGCAAGGAAAAGAAACCAATTTAGTTATGTCTATTTATTGATGGCTGACTAAATCTAATAGGTTACAGAGTAATGTTTATATGTTGATGTAATGAGCAAGTTGACCAAGCACACATCTGTACAGAGACATGGACAGGAAGCAATTTCGCATTTATGCCATTAAAATACAGCTTGAATAACCTGGTACCAGTCACACTACTTATGAAACATTCCAGAAGCTTGGGGGGGGGGGAGTTGGGGAGGAAAGGTCTGTTAAGTGGCTCTCATCAAAGTAGGTTGGTTATGAACACAGTACTAGCTAGGTTGGGCGTTCTTCGTACTGCAAGTGAAGAAAAGCCATCTATTCTTTAAAATATTTATAATTTATTTTCTGAATTAAGTATTGTGCCTGCAGAAGTTTTTTGTGCACTGAAATGTTAAGTATTTATTACAAGCCCATACTTCAGAATGGAATATTGAATTCCATACTGGGACTATGTTGTTACATTTTTTGCCACATGGGGGAGTTGCTCCAACTGGCAAATACATTTTACAACACTAAGATACAAAACAAGCACTATTTGGCAGACACTATCTTTCAGATCATTGTTTTGCTATCATTCCCCACACCCAAACTCCCAAAACCAATTTAAGGCTCTACAATGCAATCATTTTACAAGATCCACAAGTTCCCTTTTAAAAGTATTAAGTCAGTATGTTTCAACAATAAAGTCTCTTTAATATCCAGCACCACCTAAGCTTTCTCTTATCCCAAGCACTGTACTTGAACCCAGAGCAGTTTGCAAAAATGGTGACTTTGGAGCTTGAGGGTGTATGGACACCCCAAAATTTTAAATGAAACTTAAAAACAGGCAAATGCTTTAGAAGTCAGATCACAGTCATGTTAACAAGAAGTTATTTGTTACAAAGTGCAAGCCTATCCAGGGAGGGAGGTGGTTCTTAATTGTTTAACAAACCACCAGCTGACAACTGCTGAGGTGCAAGACAAAGCTCTTATTGTGAAACTGGGACAATAGGCAACAACTAAGGAAGCTGGCTACTGTGAAACATCACTAGCCATTGGATATATTGCTTGCAAGCATTTTTTGTTCTTTATTGCATCAAAATGTTCTAGCCATAGCTATGCCCAAGTTGCATATTTAGTCATGCTAGTCTCAGAAACAGTCACCTGTGATAACAGCACTGTGCAGCTTTTATTAAGTCACTTGGTTACAGTAATATGTTTAAAACCGACAGATTCTGAAGTGTAACAGATTCAGCATGAGCATTACACTACATATTTCTTTCACAAATATGTCAGAGCTGAATACAGCACTAGCCATCAATCCAGGAACAAATGCACTGGAATAGAAGAAATGCAACAAGATAGCTACACTGGAAAGACAACATTTTAGAAAAAGAGTGAACATGAAAAGGGCTCCCCTCTAGCTCCCCAAAGCATGTGTACAGTTGGATCTAACTATACAAGCTCTACATCAGTTTTCTAGAAACTTAACAAAAACACTGGCCAATACAGTCTTTGGATATTTAGACAAAGGGGAGAAAGTCAGTTTCCAGGATGAAGTCAGTCGCTTTCGTTGTCACCAGATTCTTTCCCCCCTTCTTTGTTCTTCCGTACTTCTTCAATATGCTTGTCCTGGTAAAGCAAGAGTTAAGATAGTGAGAGAGAACTTGGTTCTTCAGGGGTTTTACTGCTACCAAAACTGTTTTGTTTCTATAAACACAATGCAAAGTCTGGACTAAAATAAAACTTACAATTTGCAGTTTCTGCGGAGCATATCCTGGGGTTTTACATAGTGATGCACTCAAGCAGATTGGCATCCTATAGTTTAATGACTTGAGAAGCATGGTTTTCATCCCAACAGGTTAACATTTAAGCTTCATGCAGCCAAAAAAATTCCACCCATCCAGTTTTTAAGTACCTCCAGCTCTGTGCAGTTCTCATTTATCAAAAGCATTCTTTAAACTCTACCACTAAATACCTATTCAACACAGTATTTAACACAGGGACAAAACAAAGAACTAACTGCAGCTATTTTGTTTTAGTCAAATGTTAGGGAAGTGGTTATCAGTAGAAACCTGTATGTGTTAAGTGTCTATTTGTTGACTTGGTCTTACCTTATTGCTACTTAGGAAGTCCTGTGATTCCAATAGTTCATTCCCTCCAAAATTAAATAATTATGTACAAATTCTGAGCAGTTAGGTGTTAATTTTTATTTTTTAAACCAAAGTCTACTGTTCCTAGTTTGTAAATGTCACTGGTGGTCCAAGTTCATATTCCATTATTTTATAGAGAATATTAAATACCAGACTTACTTTCTCTCTCAAGCGCTCCAGTTTAGCAGCCATTTGTGCTTCTCTGTTCTCTTTGATAGCTTCCATTTTGTGGGTCAACTTTTCCTCTGCCATTTTGCTGAAGTTGTTATTTTCTTCAATTGCCTTCTGCAGCACCTCTTTCTCGTGCTCTCGTTTTTCAGCTAGCTGCTTCAACACTTCAGCTTCATGGGACTAGAATATAGATCCATTCCATGTTTAGTTGAGAGTAGTCTGTATGTAATTACAGTTGTTGGGCTGTGTTAAGTATCATCTGAGTCATTGATAGTGGCCTCAGTCTACTAGCAGCTAAGCTAGTTTCAAATCAGGGCACACATGGAATAGACAAGTGTGTCTCCCCTATTTGTCCTGGAATCTCTTCCTCCACTTCCAGTATACTTAAATTCAAACAGAACTGCAGCAATTCTATTTGAACTATTAATCTTTATCTAATCCTCAATTTATTATAACTATTAAGGTGCTGTAACATCCAGTTTGAGGCATTTTTCATGGGCTACAACATTCCTAATGGTAAATTCTATAAACTGGCTACCATTTCAAGTATACACTTTTGCACAATGTAGTGTAGTATTTAGAACTAGAAAAATAATGTTTACCTTGCGCCTTTCTTCTGCTGCTTCTAGCTTCCTTTGAATTTCTTCCAGTGAGAGATCTTTTTTCTTTGGAGGAGAGAGGGGAAACTCTGGAACAGCTTCTTTTGAAGGAGGGCCAAGTATCAATTCAAATGCCTGTCCAGAAGCACGTTTTTCTAGTTCTTTCACCTGAATGTCTAGAAGAGACATTGTAAGTAATAGTTAGTATCCTTGAGCCACATCATGCTAACACACACTTTTGCTTAAAAGTGCCCTCAAGCTCAAGGAAGCAAATCAAATTTCAAGTCTGCATTTGCAGTACAAACTTTATAACCTGTTTGACTAGTTAATTGAGGCTCCCACTTCCCTCCGCATCGTTAAGTGTTGTTTGAGGTCCCCGGGGGCCTATAATGGAATACAAAGTACCTCCACAAAGGCACAATCCCTGCTTCCTTGAAAACAACAAATCCAGTTTAAAAGTGCCTTATGTTTTAATACAGGCATTTGCTAAATATTCACACTTAAGACCTGTACAGTTATCTTACCATCAATATTTGGGCACCTACAGCAAAATTTAGTTTCACACATAGTCAAACTACAATAAAAACACCATTTGAGGACAGTTATAGACATTTTAATAGTTGTCGCAGGATGTAGGTATGAACCTTAGTTATATTGCACCGGACAAGAACACCATCATTCAAGCGTAGACGTCATCTGTGCTTTTCAGTATGTGTAATATAGCTGTAACACTGGCAGGTTAATGCTGATGCGATTGAAAAAATTATAATGCGTTTTAATATACATTTTACTGATGTTTAAGTATTAAGTAACTTAGAACGCTTTTAATTTATTAAAAATGTATCTTGAGACATCATTACGTATATCTGGATAGCTCAGTTGGTAGAGCATGGTGCTGATAATGGTAAGGTTGCAGGTTTGACCCCTGTATGAGACAGCTGTATATTCCTTCATTGCAGGGAGTTGGACTAGATGATCCTCAGGGTCCCATGATTCTAACACAAGTATTAGTAGATAAAGTAGCACTTACCAGAAGAAGCCATGGCTGAAGTAGATTCCAAAATAATTTGCTGCAGGAACTCCAATAGGTGAGCACTAAGAAGATGGAAACATTAGATGGATAGTATCATTACATAAGTGTTAGGACTTGAACTTCTCTATTCAGCGTTTTCCTTCTACCAGTTTCTAGTCCTTATTTAGGTTTGGATGACATGCAAAATAACACATCTGGAAAAAAGAAACCAATCTGCTATACATAGTAAATATCTAGAATGATGTACTCTGAATTAAATTATGTCCTCAGATCAGCCCCACCCCCAACACTAAGGATCCACCACTGTTAACTCATATTATTCAAAACTGTATTAAAAGAAATTAATCAAGATGCTACAACACAATCTTGGTGCTTTACTGGAGTGAAGCAGACCAGTCTTACACTGCATTACCGATATACACAATAAAGCAGGGGCTGGTCCTGTGTCTCAAGCTAGGTGAATATGAATAGTTTTCAAATTACATGTGTCCATTTCAAACATCCTGTTATGTCTGGGATTAACAATTCTGTGCCCCAAGCTCTTAAGTAGATAGTGGGCAACCAGAAGTGCAAGTATTTTGTAAGAAGGTACATCAGATTTTCCTACCAGCTAGTCAAATGAAGGCATATAAGGCTAGATAGATTGCTAGAGTGCAGGCTGCTTGGGCACCAAGAAGTTTGATAACAGCACCTGAGAATTTTATTGCCTCCCCCTCCTCCAGCTATATCCAAGGGTACCTAAAAGTAAGACACTATGGTTTGTAATTTATTTCCAGCAACGAATACTAATCCACTGGGCAGATGTGCTCCATCTGTCCCTTCAACGTTGATTAAAAGCAATCAAAGCCTTACATATATGCTACTAGATTCACCAGAACCCTCCCTCAGGAGCCTCAGAAGGATGACATATTTCCTTTTTATCTGCTAGCCTAGGATTGGTATGCGCCATTGTTCTTGCTACCTCGAGACACAAAGGGTGGCTCACTATAATCGAGATCTAGAACCGTTTGTGCTAAACCCAGTATTAACAAAGCAAGGCGGCATACATTAAATAAATCCGAGCCTTGCCCTAACCTCTTCTCTTCTGCTCCTGACCTCTTAAGATACTATCTAATTAAATGGAGCACAATGGCACCCATATGTATGTTTGTATTCCCAGACAAACAAAGCTCTTTTGCGGGGAGGAGGAGAAGAAATAAAACACGCACAATAGCAAAAAGCTGGGGTTCTTAAGGGGCACCTCTTCTGCAGTCAGGCTGGAAAACCAAAGGCTAGCAACAACGCCCAAGATCTGAAAGCAGGGGTGGGTGGTTTCGAAAAAAGCCCTCACTGGCTTTTTACTACATACTATGGGGCGGGACCAGGAGAAAATACTCACAGCCAATAAGGATCAGAGATAATGCAAGATAGTGGAAGGGGGAAAAGATGGGGGAGGGGGGAGAGAAAATGAAGAGCGGCGCCTGCCTCGAAGCCCCGCCCACCCCACGCGCCATTCTAGAACCGCACCGAATTCAAACAGCCCGAGAGCGCGCGCGCGCGCGCTTCCACCCTCAGCAAAAAAAAAAATTAAAAAAATTGAGGGGAGGCAGGGAAGAATCTGAGCTATAACGGTAACATCCGGGCACCTGCTGCTCGCGCGTTCCTCCACCCTCCCGTCTTCGGCGCGCCAAAACAATCCCGAGCGAGACGGCGTCACACACAAAAAAACCCGCCTCAGCCGCTTGCCTCTTCGTCTATTTGGGCTCGGGGCTTCTTCTCGCTTTCCTCCCGCTGCACGCGGGGTCTCTTCTCTTTCCCGCCCCCTCCCACCTTTTTCCTGTGTCACATTTTAACCCCTCACGCCGCTTGAGGAACGCGCCTGCCGCCCCCTCCCTTTAATCCCCGTCGGCGGGCGCGACAAGGTGGCGGCGGTGGCAGCTTCGACAGCAACAGCGGCGCCGCCCCTTTCCCTCCAACAATAGACGGGCTACTGCTGTCAAGAAGAAAACCAGAGGAAGGGGGAAATGGGAGCGGGCGCCGCCAGTCCGTTCAGGAACTGGGGTGGGGGCGCGAGCGAACAATAGCCTCCGCGAGGAGAGCACGCGCCCCTTCTGCCTTCCTCACTCGCAGTCCTTTGTCCCCCGCTCCTACCCGCTGGTCACCACCGAGCCACGCACTCGCTTAAAAAGCGGCAGCAGCCCATTTAGGTGACAAAGCAACGGAGCCGCCTGAGACAAAAGCGGATTTTTCAGAGACCCCGCCCGAGAAACCCCCTTCACCCCTCTTCCCCGACAACGCACTCCGCTGCCGCCCCACTAAACGAAGCCCCATTTGCTCCTCGCAGTGAAGGACCGACCGCTCGTTATCGCCGTTCCCGGCCCCGCCTCGGATTCAAACCAGCTTCTTAGGCAACCCACCTGCTCCTGTCACTGCGGCGGCTACACACAGACTCAGCTCCTAACCGCCCAGCGCTCCCCACAAAAGCGGCAAACAAAGGCACGTGACCTGCATCGGCCACGCCCCCTATTGGCCGAGAAAGGCGGCACGTGCCGCGCAGCAGGGAGGGGGAGAAAACGAGGGGAGCGTTCTCTTTCTCTCTAGCCCCTTTGACTTTGATGGCATGATGGGAAATGTAGTGCAGGGGAGTGTCTCTGGGTGCAATAAAAGTTTTTTTGGTTTTTTTTAAGACGGGTGGAGGGAGGCAATATATGGGAAATTGGCAGGCTCTTGGTTTCCTTCTCCAACTTCAGTGCAACCTTTGTGGGCGTCGCGGTCCATTCCTTGCCTGGGGCAACAGAAGAGTGTCCCTTTGTTCTCATTCTCCCTCCTGTCTCCGCTGCTTACATGTCAATCATTTGACCTTAGAATAGACAAAAACGCCCTCCCTCCGCAAAAAAACCGAGGTCTAATCACACTCCCTTCTACTCAGAAGGCCTTGCAGCCCCTGCATGTGGCCCTTTAACTCTCGAGCAAGCTTCACTGAGCTCAATGTAGCTTACTCTAATAAGATGTTTATGTAAGTTTCAACTTTCAACTCATGCCTGAACATGCTTACCTGAGTGGGTCTTGCACCATAAGACTGCAAGTGTGTAGTGTTAGGATTATAGTCCTAAGAACAAACTTAGTTGGTCTCTAAGGTGGTACTGGACAATTTTTTAATTTATTTTGAGGGCGTCATACCAACAATCACACCAGTCTTTAATTGAGCAGTTCCACCTCCTTTAGATGAAGTTATTTGGCACCTTTTGATGATCAAGAGCTCATTTCGGTGGAATCTGGCCATATAACAGAATATAGGATGTCAAAATCTGCTAAAAGGAAAATGAGAAGGAAGCTTTAAAATGTGGGTGAGGAACTTGTGGCCCTGCAGATGTTGAACTTCAACCACTGTCAACTTCAGCCAGCATAACCAATGGCCAGGGATGGTGGAACCCTGAGCCCAATGGCAACACCTGGAAGGCCACAGGTCACCTACACAGGTTTAAACAAAATGAAACCTCAAGATATACATGGCTTTATTGTTAGGGATTTTTTAAACACAAACATTAAAAGTACTTGCATTTCACATTTCTAACTCAAATGTAAAACTGCCATTGGCTCGACATTGTAACTTGCAACGTATGTACACCATGGGATTAAGGCAGTGTAACTGTGAACAACAGCCAAAGGTCCTGTGCCATCTTAAATATTATTATATAAACTCGGGGGGGGGGGTTCTGGGAAACTAAAACCTAGTTGCAAAAAGCTTGTGCCACAATACAGTGGTACCTCGGGTTACATACGCTTCAGGTTACAGACTCTGCTAACCCAGAAATAGTGCTTCAGGTTAAGAACTTTGCTTCAGGATGAGAACAGAAATCGTGGTCCGGCGGCGCAGCAGCAGCAGGAGGCCCCATTAGCTAAAGTGGTGCTTCAGGTTGCAGGTTAAGTATGGACCTCCGGAACGAATTAAGTACTTAACCCGAGGTACCACTGTAGTGTAGATGTGTTAGTCTTTAAGATGACTCAGTACAGTACTCTAAGATGTCTGCATTCTGGTTAAATCGTTCCTACATCCCTTCTCTGGAACTGCAGTCCTGTGCAATATATAGCACATCTACCCTACATCTTTAAATTAAACCCATTTGGAAATTGTTTTAATTCACTGGTAGAACCCTAGCCATACACTATAGTTAGAAAAATAAGCATGTTCACACAGCTCAACCAATCCTGTTTCCTAGTGTAAGGAAACAAACCACAGAGTGGTTGGCTTAGTGTTAACATATGAACCAGCACTCATGGGTTCTTTTAATCACATACAAACGATGAGCAATCAAGGAGGTGGGGGGGGGAATCACAAGTGCTGGTTTGCATGTAACATTAAACCAGATGTGCCATGGTTTGCTTCTCTAGAAAGAGAGCAGCAAAGCAGAGTGCCCTTGAGCTGCACACACTGGCTAATTTCCCTAACCATGGTTCACAGCCAACATTATGTTTGAATGATGTCACTTTCACATCTTTTGAACAAAGAAGTCGGATACATGTTAGCGCAGAAAGACTGCAGAGCCAATTCTAGCCCACTTCACAGAACTACAGTCCCCAGGATTCCTTACGAGAAATGGCAGTGAAACAGGCTTGAAGCTGATTTAAGTTTGTCACACAGCCAAGCCCCACAATCTACATTTAGTTTGGAAATAGCCATTTTCTGCTTTTTTAAAACCTACGAACAACATTCTGACCATTTTCCTGATTGACACTAAAGCAGCTTCTCCTGTGCTGTTTGTGTGCATGGGTTAACTGTATTCCCTGGAGAACCTCTGCCTCATTATTTTTCAGCAGGTGTCCTCACATATTTGGAGGTCTGCAACAATAGGAAGTGAGTCTGTTTAGTCACACCCTGGAGGCTCTTTGCATATCGGCAGTTCCTCCATTTGGTACATTCTCTGATAGAAGTTCATAAATTACGGCTAATTCAGAGGAGCATTGTTAGAGTTCATTTACTAATGTTTGTAAAATGCTGGCAGATGCTTTAGTGGAAGCTGCTATAAAAATACTAATTATAAACTGAAAACCACTCACGTGTGTTACCATAAATTGTATGCTGTAACTTTAACAAGGATGAAATATACAAATTAGACATCAAATAATAAAATGCAACTGCTATATCAAAAATGTACAGTCCTCAACACATATTTTGTTAATCTGTTAACTGATTTATTTTTATCTTTTTTCTGGCAGAAAAGAGAGACAGACCATGATACATCCAGAATTAAGGCATGTTTAAATCCCATTGATTTCAGTGGGGGAAAGTTCTCATTAAACTCACTGTGGCTCTAACTTCTAAGTGTGCACAGGATCAGCATATTTACCGGTACTCCTTGCCTTCCCTCCAAGGAGCGTCAAGATGTACATGGTTCTTCCCCCTCCACTTTTTATCTTCAAAGCAGTCCCATGAGGTAATTAGGCTAAGAGACAGCAACTGACCCAAGGTTACCCAGTTAGCTTCATGGGGGTGGGGATTGGAATCCTGGTGTCTCAGGCATAGCTGTCAAATTTTCCCTTTTCTTACGAGGAATCCTATTCAGAATAAGGGAATTTCCCTTTAAAAAAGGAAAATGTTGACAACTATGGTCTCAGTTTGTAGTTTAGCACTACATGGTACCTATATCAAGGCCTGTGCAGAGCTTGTCTGAGGCCTGGGACAAGAGTCTTGTTAGAATAAAGTTATAAACTCAAACAAGTTTATAATTGGTCCCTGGTCCCATTTTTAAACATAGCACTGGGTGCTTGGGATTAATTCTGTTCACATGTAAATTAATCATGCTGCATACTTACCTAAACAGCAAGTCTATGCAGGTTACTCAGAAGTAAGTCCAACTATGCTCAGTGGAACTTATCCCAAGTAAGTGTTGCAAAGGATGCAGCCCCAATTCCCTGCCCTTTCTCAAGAGTTCAACATAGAAACCATTCCAAACGTCTCCTCTTTCTTCTCTGATTAGTTTTGTAGCCACAGGTGTGTGCGCCTTATCCCTGTTTATTGGTAGAATTAAAAGCATGCTGGCAGTATCTTATCCAATTGCTTACTAAGGCCACATTATTATTATTTATTTAAAATACAAAATGAAAACACAAAATACTAAATAAAATAAAAACAGAAGCAAAACAAACCAATAGCACCCCCCACTGACACATAGAATGTTAATCAGCCAAACACCTGGTTGAAGAGAAATGTTTTCACCTGACACCTAAAGGTATGTATTGAAGGTGCTGGGCGAGCCTCCTTGGGGAGAGCATTTCACAAATGGGGAGCCACTGTCTCTGTTATGTGGTGATGATTCCTCAACCCATTAAATCCCATTTTGAGACCATTTCTGGCTATTGGCTTGCCTCTGTCCCATCCCAAATGCCATAACTATCTGAAATAAATCATGTTTCAATTCATCTCAATATTGTAGGAGGTTGCTTTCTGCTGGGGTGACAACTTTGCAGGAAAAAATCCTACTAATATGCCACTATGCCTTAAGAAGCAGCATCATAAGCAAGAATTCACAGGTGAAAACTTTGCAGCACAGAGATAAGCTGAAACACTGGTTAATGCCTATAGGGTTAAAGGGCTTTTAAATACATAGTTAAAGGTTGGTTTACAAATCTGATAACCTTATGGCTTCCAATTGTCTCAAAACAATAGTCTTTCCCCCCCCCCCCCCAATCTACCAGGCTTGACAAAATGATCAGAGACAAAGCACTAGTTGCTGAACACTCCCTTTAGAGCACTCGGGACAAATGTCCCATTTATTCAGTAGGTGGCTGGGCTGGATCCACAATTCACATAAGCCAAATGCTTGAACTGAAGCCCATTTAGTGCTGTCTGGGCTGTGGAATGGTAAGAGGACCGTAGATAAAGCATATACATAAATCATCTGTATGGGTTTTTATTGTTAAGCGATTCTGCCTTTTTCTTCATCTGTCCCCATCTCAAATATTGAATATATCTACCTACCTAAACACATGAGTGTGCACACTCAGACACAGCACTCTCAAAGGTTTGGTTTCCTACTGGTAATGGATGGGTTTTTATGACCTTTTCATTTAAATCACAGTAGAAATCAATATACATGTCAAGGACAAATGACCATGGACTAACTGCACCAGTGGTGATAAAACCAAGCCCTTATTTTCGGAGCTCTTGCCTTACATTACCCATGAACTGAGCTATATCAATAGGACCCTGATGTGTTACGTATCTCTACTTTTAAAAGGCACAACGATTTCTGCACATGAATTTCTAGATTAGAGTGGGTTAATATTGTGACAAGCAACAATAGATCCTTCAAAACACACATTACCTTAAAGCTGGGTTGTTTTTTCTCCTCCCAATCGGATGTCTGTTTCCATGGAAACAAGCATCCGGCAGCCAAACATGGGTAGATTTTTCAGACTGAATAATCAGCAGTAGATGTTTTTTTCAAGCAGATGTTTACAACCCGAAAGACTCCGCGGTATTTTTGATGTGGTTCAGCTTCTTGACCCCTTGATGAAGATTTCTATGCTAGTAATAACCATAATTAATTAAGTTCTGTGGTGTTTAACGTGCTGTGTTTGCAGTACAAACCCTACCTAGTTCTACATGTTGTTCGTCGTTCTAAATCAGCCTTCACCAACTGGGGCTGATGGGAGTTGAAGTCCAAAATATGGGGGAGCACCAGGTTGGAAATGGGTGTTCTAAACATTCTGCTAAAGCAGGAATGGGAAATCTGGGGCCACCGAGATGTTGTTGGACTAGAACTCTTAACTTTAACCACTGGTTGTGCCAGTTGAGGCTCATGGGAATGGAATCCAACAACATCTGCAGGGCTACACATTCCCCAACTCTCATCTATGAAAACAGCCGAGAGATTTTTAAAAAGAACTCTTAGCATTAAAAAGTTTTCAGCACCAGTCAAAAAACACAGAGAGGGAGCTTATAGGATCTTTGGGAACTGAGCTCCATAACTGCAGTGGCACCACTGACATGATACCCTTTAAATCAGCTTTTGCCAACCTGGTGCAACTCCCATCAACCCTTAGGCCCCTTGACTGCAACAACATCTGTAGGACCACAGGTTCTCTATCTCTGGCCTATTGCTTGTCAGTTATTCCAGTGCCTTGACATTCATTGGCCAGAATGATGGAAGGTGGAAATAAGTTTATTTTTTTTTTAGAAAGCTACTGGGCAGAATAGCCTGCACAATGTCCCTAAAAGCTACATGAGGCAAACGGTCTAGAGAATTACTTTTCCTGATTGCAAATTATAGGAAGCGAACTAGAATAACCTTGCAGGACCAGACCTTTACTGTTCCCCAGTGGCACAGGCTACAGCCCTGTATCCTACCTCTATTTTAGGTATGGGTGAATCAGTCCATTTCAGTTTCTCATCTGTCCAATCTTAAGTTCAGTTGTTCATATTTCCACATCAGTTTGCACTTTAAATAAAATTCTGGTGAAAATTCATCAGCGTTTTAGTGCAGGTTTTTCTTACTATACATGTTTGAGTACAATTTTGCTAAATATGTACATTTTGAAAGCAATTTCCCCTATAATAATGCATTTTGTATGTTATTTTCACTAATATGTGCATTTTTTGCATATTTTACCCCAGTTTATGTACTTTTAAAGACATCCGTTGGCTAGAGAAAAACATGGCAAAATTTGGAGAAGTATGAATTTTGAAGAATGATTGTCTTTCAGTTCTCATATTTTGGAAATTGCAAATTAGGTAGACTTGCCTTTAAATGTGAACTGAATCACATTTCTCCCCCATACCTACTGTCTACCCCAACTCAACAGATGTTGAATAAAATATAGATTTAGATTTCTTTCTTTTGACCCATCTGGGAAAATTATAAAGTTTGGAGGCATCAAGAAGACCCTCACAACTTCTAGTGACCGTTTAACTAACTAACTAACTAACTAACTAACTAACTAACTAACTAACTCTCTCTCTCTCTATATATATATATATATTCAGATAGTCTAGAATTAAAATTGCATTATTATTAATTGTGATGTGGATGAGCAAGACAGGAGGGGGTGCAAATAACCAAAATACCCCTTCAACTGCATTGTCCAATAGCAAGTGAGATAATTATGCAGCTCACAGAGAAGCAGAACACAGAAGGGCTTTTATTTTTGATCAAGGTAAAAATATCTATAGAGAACAAAATTAATCTGTGAGTGAGAGGAGGGTGTGCATGTGTGAGAGACAGAGAAAATGTGCAAAGCTGTTTAAGCATCCAAGCTGCATTTTTCCTACCAGCAGTAAACCTGTGTCTAGTCTTTTTGATATTGCAAGCCATATATTCAAATAGATTTAATATTAGATTTGCCAAGTCAGAACCATCCTAGACCCTGAGATTTCAGAGCCCAAACCTGAGACCTAAGGGTAGCCCCTGGTGGTGACACAGGGGCAGGCCCTGGATATAGAGGTGGTTGTTGTTATATTTTCTATACCATCGAAAGAGCACAGGGTGGCTTACAATATAAAAAAACCAAAATGCATACCATAGTAACAAACAAAAACAATAACTCCCCCCCATACAGTTTCAAAGCAATAGCTGGCATCAGGTCCATACAGATGTGAGAGCAGCCGGGTACACATACCCCAGGCCTCAGAGGGCTAAGCTGGCTAGGGGTGGTGCTTAAGGACCTGCCGAACTTACGCTGTCTTGCCAACAACAAGACTCCCACCCTGGGCCTCAGACAAGCTCTGCACTAGCCTGGCAGGCAGCTCTTCTGCCGGCAAAACAGTGGGCGAAGGCAACAGGCCAACAGCTGTGGCAGGTGGCCTGAGGCCAAAGCATTGATCTGCCGCACCACATGCTCTGCCACCTGAAGCAAGGGGCTCCCTTTGTTACAGTTATCCAACCCGTACCCTCTTTAGGGGGCTGACATAGGAATAGCAGAGATAGCTGCCCCGACAGATCGAGTTGGGCCTAAAAACCGAAACTTCGTGCTTGTGCAGATTGTAAAAAATGGCTGAACCTTCACTTTAGCACTTTGAACTAGTTCTAATCCACCACCAGCAGTGTCATGTTTACATGTGATGTCTATGTGTTTGATAGAGAGCAGGGTGCGCATAGTTTAATTATGACAAGATGTGGGGACGGCCACCAACTCGGCTTTAAAAGGGGATTAGTCAGCTTTGTGGAGTATAAGACTATCAGCAGCCTCTAGGCATGATAGTTCATATGCTATCTTTGAATGCCAGTCACTTGGAAACAACAGCCAGATGCTCTCACATCCTGCTTGTGGGCTTCCCATAGGCACTTGCTTGGCTACCGTGGGATGCAGAGATGCTGGGCTAGATGGGCCTCTGGCCTGATCCAGCAGGGGTCTTCTTATGCTCATAATTACTGAAAACCCTGGGAGAGAGGCGGTGCACGTCCCATACAGGACGAAAAATACAAACAGGAAATAGTTGGGTCTTGCTGCAAGAGATGGAAGGGCATTAATTCTCACCCCTTCCCCTACCCCTTCTAAAAGGGCTTTGTGGCAGTGTCTTTGCTTGAGTGGTATTGATGGGGACTGCTCAGCTACCAAAAAGTGAATTAAATCTGTGAAGGATGTCATAGTAACACAGTATGGGCCTGAAGCGGGAAAGCTGCAGGGCTGGTGTTAGGGGCAGCATAACCTAGAAACAGCCAAGGCTCCTTCCTCATCAGAAGAGGCTCTGCAGCCTTGCTGTTTTCCCCATCTCCTTTGCTGCCACTTCCTGCTCACCTCACCTGCCCTCTCTAAGTAAATGAGCAGTGACAGGAGTGAGAAGGATCAGCAGCCTCTGCTTGCCTCCCCCACCATCCTGGGCCCACAGAAAGCGGGCAATTAGTGGAGGAGGAGCCTATTGAGGGAGGGGGACACAAATGGTATCCTCCTCAAGGTTACTCCCCACCCCAATCTGGAATCAGCATTGGTGGCTTGTGTACTTATGATCAGCAATGTGGCAGGAATGGTATTTGGACCAGTAATGTTTGTATAACTGCTTTGCAGTCACTACTGACTGGAACAACCTTGTTAGCTGGAGGAAGACGCTGCCTTTCCCCAAAACCACATATACATGGTTTAAGCCCCAGGAAAATGCCTGATCCATGAACTGGAAGCATCTTATTGATGGAAGATTCCTGGATCTTACGCAACAAATGAGTAACAACCATGCAATCGACTGAATGTCTGGGAAGGACAGTAGGTGTTTAAAGTGGCATCACAGTCTCCAACAACTCCACTTTGTGACATACGGTACTTTTGCTAAACACACATTGATGCAGAGTCATTGTAATGTAGTAGTTACGAGTGTCAGACTAGCACCTGGGACACCAGGGTTCATATCCTCAGTCTGCCATCAAGCGTGCTGGGTGACTTTGGACCCATCTCAGTGTCTCAGCCTAACCTACTCCACAGAGTTGTTCCTTGGAGGAAAGGCAGGATAGAAATGTAATAAATACATCAACAGTATTTGAATAGTAAGAACAGGGGTGGGAAACAGCCCACAATAGTTAAATCAGGGATGGGAAACAAAAGACTGTTCAGGCCTCTCTGTTTGGCCCCCAGGACACCCGAAGAGCCACAACTTCTCCCCAGGCCTCCCCCTAGGCCAATATGGAGTAAAATGCAAATATCCTAACATATTATTTCTTATATTTTTTATTCAAAGTCATTAGAAACACAGTTCCTCAAGGTGTTGCGGCTTACACCTCTTCCTTAGAGATATCTCGCCATTCTTGAGCAAGCTTTGCTACTTGTGCATTGCCAAAGAAGAGGAAATAAATCACCAGAAAACAAGACAAAGGAAGACACAGATTTGCATAAGTTATTTTCACCAGTATATTCACTTTTATGCATGCTTTCCTCTAATATAAAACCTTTGTTGTAAACAGTTTAGTTGGAGAACAGTATCACAAAATTAAGAGAAGTGCTAATTTCAGAGGATGGTGTGTTTAGGTTCTCACATTGTCTTGGCAAGTGTGAATTATGTAAGTTCACCTTTAATTGAGAACTGAATTGAATTTCTTCCCCAATGTTAGCTTAGAGGTGTGGGAGGGGGCTGGAAGAGCTGAATGAACTATTGGCCTGAATTCGCATAAGGCAATTTTGTATGTGTGTAAGAGCTTAGTGCTCTTAAGGGTCTGTCTTAGATCCCCCTGTTCTAAGTGCCTGTTTCCCCATGCCAAATTGAATTAATCTGTATAAAAGCCAGCCCCCTATCCACATACAGCATATATTCGCTTCTGTGCTTTGTCGCAGCAATGGCTGAAGGGAAAAATGCAGCTTGTAGGGCAGCTGTTCAGGGACATATCAGTCCCTTAAGAAGAAGATTTATGTAATCACAGAACCTTCCCAGATTCATAGAGGACCACCTCCTGCTTCTGCCATATATGGTGTGCTTATGTAAACCCCAACATTTGCTTGACTGTTGTGTTCAGGATGCCTATATTAAAGATGGATAGCTGCTTCTCCCCCAGTCTTCAGATCACCTCTGCCTTCGCCTCCATGTATTATTGCCTCCATGGAGTCCCATGAAATTTCTAGGCCAAGTGTAGAAAACAACTGTTTTGGGTCCCAAAATAACCAATAACCAAACTGTACATCAGGCTTCTGCTCTCTAATAACCAAACAGCTGCTGTGAGGAGGGGGATTTCTCTCCCCCTCAGCCTGCATCATAGCTGACATGAAATGCACTAATTGGATTTCAAAAGTGTCAGGAACAGCTCCCTCACCTTGGATCTAGAGCAAAGACAATGTGATTCTTGACAACCCACAGCATAGCGATGCAATGCGGAAGAACCATAAAATATTCAACACATACAGAAAAAAGAGAGAGTGTGTTCCAATCAGATATTTGCTTTTGCTCTTTGAAACTGAAATAGAATGAACTAAAAGCATTGGGTGAAGCACTAACTATTCCCCAGTCTCTAATTAGTCTTTGGGATTCAACAAAGTAGGCTCAGGCATAACAGAAGCAGCAATATCCTTTGTATTATTAACACCAGCTTGCGATGAGATGGTTAAACGTACACCTATGATACAAGAAACCAGGGCCTCAGTGGGAGGAGTTCTTACATGGAATCCCTCTTAGGTGGCTTGTCCTTTGTAAGCAAGATCATTTGCAGTATTGATTGGTGGTGGTGGGAATTAGCTACCGATCCTGCTGCTTTGATTAAAACGAGAAACCATAAACTGCTTGGCTTCTGATTAGCAAAGCAGTTGTTTGGGAGGTCAAAACCCTGCAAACAGACCACAGCATCCATCTCTTACTATGAGTAAGCCATTCACTGCATGGCAGAAATATACTGCTAACAAGAGCCATTGAGTGAAAGGTAATGGGGTAACAAAGAAAAATAAGAAGTACAAAATGAGCTGGATCTTGCAGACAAAAAGTCACTCTGTAAACTCAGGCTTGTATTCAGTGAAGTTCTACTCAGAGCAGACCTACTGCATTTAATAGATCCAAATTAGCATTGCCCATTAACTTCAATGGGTCTACTGTGAGTAGGAATAACACTGGACACAGCATTCAGTTCTAGGATATAAAATGTATGCTACATAAGTCTTTTTTAAGTGCCGCAGTTATCAGGCTATACACATAAGATTTTGGGATAGAAACAACAACGGGTGCTCCCAGCGGCGTAGCGTGGGTTGTCAGCACCCGGGGCAAGGCAAGTAATTTGCACCCCCTAACCCGGGGCAAGGCAAGTAATTTGCACCCCCTAACCTGGGGCAAGGCAAGTAATTTGCGCCCCTAACCCCTAACCTGCCGCCGCTGCCAGCTTCTTCTTGCTGCTGCCTGGGCTGGTTGGGTGTAGTTCTCTCCCGCGCTCAGCGCTGCACTGGGCGGCCGCTGCACTGTCCCTCCCCCAGATAGTCCCTCCCTCGCTCTCTCTCCACTCCGCACCGCACCGCACGCCTGGCACCCTCCCCCTCCACAGTGGGCAGCAACCCGGCAGCTCGGATCGGACTCGCACAGCCAGCACTGCAGTGAGAGAGAGTGAGTGAGCCAGGTAGGGGGAGAGAGCTGCGAGTGCGCCCCCCAATGTTGCGCCCGGTGCGGCTGGCCCCCCCTGCACCCCCCACGCTACGCCACTGGGTGCTCCCTATTTTTTAAAACATAAAAATTGCTGTTACAGTGGTACCTCAGGTTAAGTACTTAATTCGTTCCGGAGGTCCGTTCTTAACCTGAAACTGTTCTTAACCTGAAGCACCACTTTAGCTAATGGGTCCTCCTGCTGCTGCCGCGCTGCCGGAGCCCGATTTCTGTTCTCATCCTGAAGCAAAGTTCTTAACCTGAAGCACTATTTCTGGGTTAGCGGAGTCTGTAACCTGAAGTGTTTGTAACCTGAAGTGTATGTAACCTGAAGCATATGTAACCTGAGGTATCACTGTACTGCAATCTGTCCCTAAAAGAAGTTCTTGGTGGCTTGAAGCAGAGGTGGATTTAGGGGAGCGCAACTGGTTTGGGCAAACTAGGTGCAGAGCCTCAGGGACACTGCAGTGGGCACTGCAACTATGATTTCAGATGGAGCACAAGGGGGGCGTCGGATTCTGGTGTTGCCCAGGATGCCGCTTAAATCTGAGCCCCAAAGTCCACCATTGCTTAAAAATGCTTCCTTAATGGTTCTTGGTACCCAGTTACTACTGGCTAGCTGCTGGACATCCCTATCAGACAGGATGTGAACTAAGGGTATGTTCACATTAGCAATTTGAAACTGTGAGGTGGTTTGCCTTCTGCTGTATTTTTGACATCGCTTTCTCCTGATGCTGTTCACACCAGAGTGGGGATGTCCTCACCTGAGGATTTCTTTCCCTGTGCTGAACCCCAATTCAATTATGCTTTCATCTGTACATGTGCTGTCATTTGTGCATGTGCAAAAGCTGCCTGAACTATTCTCACCGCAATGGAGCTATGACTTTGGTTTTTGAATCACATGGAAGTTTTAAAATCTATCTATCTATCTATCTATCTATCTATCTATCTATCTATCTATCTATAGATATAGATATATATTTAAAGAGTGCATCACAGAGGAATATTTCTCTTAAAGCCACTAGATTCAGATGGATTGTGGTTAACGGCGTGTGATTGTGGTTAACCTCGATTAAAAAAACAGTGGTGGGAGCATGCTGGAGCTGCAGTAAACAATAATTAGAACATACTCTAAGACTAGCCGCTCTGTGTAGGTATGGCAAGAAAGCTGGGAATTGGCATGTAGCCAGATAAAGAAAGGAGAGTTTGGGTTATGCAGTTGGCTTTGTGGCTTCCAGGGTGTGCCATTTCCTTTTGGAGAAATCTATAAAGCATCAAGATGGCTTCATCTGTACTCTCCTATGCTCAATTTGCATAATGCAAATAAGGAAATGTTGTGGGGGAGGAAAACACCCTGTAATCTCCAATACTTTCTTACAGGGAAACTGTACTTGAAAATTCCTACCACTGAGGAAAATAGAAAACTTCAGCTGTATGTTACAGCCTGTGGTGTTGAAGGTTAGTGGGCTAAAATAAAAGCCCCCTTTTTTTTCTTTTTATCTCAATGTGATGTTCTCTATTAACCCTACACAGCTTACCTCCTGGCAGAGTTAGGGCTGCAGCGAAATTGGGGTCACCAGCTGCTTAGTGGCACAATGTGTGCTCATTACATTAGTGATCTAAGCTTTATATGTTTTGGGTCTGCTGTATCGCTGGGAACACCTCTTCCTTTACCAGTCTTCCAGTTTTTAAGATCTCATTGGGAGGCTCTGTTATGTGAAGACTTCACAGAGAAAGAGAGAGAAAGAGGGAGACTGAACGGTCTCTCACTTTCACTTTTTGTTTTCAGCAGGGTGAACTCTGAGGGCAGGGGACAAATCTCACCAACAGTGGCCCTTTAAAACAGGGGTGGGGGACTGTATTTGGGTCAGGTCCTTATTTCTCTCAGTTTCCTTTGGGCCAGGTCTGATGTCACAATGATGTCACGTGACCTGTTTTTGCCAGGTCGGCTGATTGTCAGATCTTGCACTGTGCTGTGCAAGTCAGTCACATCTTAACTGCAGCTGACATCATGTAAGAACATAAGAATTTGCATTATACTGACTTAGATCACTGGTCCATATAGCTCAGTATTGGCTGCACTATTCTTCAACTTTGGGTCCCCAGATATTGTTGAATACAACTCCCATATTCCCCAGCCCATGGCAGGGATGATGGGAATTGTAGCCCAACAACATCTGGGGATCCAAGCTTAAAGAACAACAGTGTTTCACTGAGAATTTCTCCTAATATAGACTCTTCTATGCAATTTCCCCTGACACAGACTTTTTTCAAAGCAATTGCCTGATATGTTGCTTTTATGTATTTTCCACAAATTTATGAATTATGTACACTTTACCCCAATGTATGTATTTTTATATTTGTTTTACTTTGTTGGAGAACTACACTGCAAAATTTGGAGAAGAGTGAATTTCAAAGGATGGCTGTGTTTCAGTTGCTTATTGTTTCGGGAAGGGCAAAATAGGTAGGTTCACCTTTAAATGGGACCAAAATCAAATTTATCCACCATCCCTAACAGAGGTAAGTCTGTGGGTGGAGACTAAAATTCTCCTATGAATGCCTTCTCATTGCAGTGTCAGAAAGCTCTGCTGCCAAAGCTCCTCCAACAATGCTCCCGCAGTAGTAGCAGCTGAAAAAAGATGATGTTGAGTGCAGATCAGGGCAGGCCTTGGATCTTTCAAACAAGGAAGACAAGCTGTGCTAGTCTTGGACCTGGTGCCATTATATTCCCAATAACTGCAATCTATTAAGGTAGGTGTGGGTGTAAAGCAGAATATAAGTATTTTAAACAAATATAAAATCAAGGCATCAAGGCTCTTATTCACATAGTTAAGGAAAGCATTAGAACAAGCACAGTATCATCTGTATTAAAAATGTATCCATATACAAAAAGGAGAAATGTCATATCTATAATTCCTTTATCAGCAGCTACAAATCTTCATGCTACAGATTTGTCCTTTTTTGCAGCATCAAATATACTGTCCAGAAATTTCAGTTATTTTCAAGGGGACCGCATAGCACTAAATGAATACAAGGCCTTCATTTTAACAAAAAGCAGATTTCTTTCTTCCCTAGATAGTGCCTCCAAACAGGTTTTTTTTTATTTTTGGAGCCTGTTAAACACACTCAACTGTCCCTTCCCCAGCTCTTTTCTGTATAGATAACCTCTTCTAAGAGTCACACATTTACAGCTCCAATAACGATTTTTATTCTTTTAAACTACCCTCTCCACCAATTAAAAGCTGCTTCAGAATGTGCTGGTGTTGCAGTCTCCACAATAAATCCATTTCTGTATAGCCATCATTTCCACCCTATCTTCTTTTATCTCCATTTCACATCGCATGGGAAGAAGATATGCAGGGGCGCTTCTGGCCTGTGCCAGTAAAGAGCGCTTTTAGCATCTCTGTTGGAGGCATCGTCTAATCTAATGCATCATTATAACAAACACAGCTGGGGAACGCTAATGCTTGCATATTGTACACCACACAGTACTTTGTTCTTCTTGTTTTGTGTTGCATCCCACAGACAAAATAGCACTGGAATATTGTTAGCGGCCAGGTGAGTTAGCTTTGAGACTCACCTCTTGAATTCACATTGATCGCTCCTCACACACATGTGCTCTTCTGCAGTTGCAGGCACTGACACATGTGAAGGGCCTTAGCTCAGTGGTGGAGCAACTGCCTTGCATGCAGAAAAGCCCAGTTCAATTTCCAACTGGGAGAGACCCTGTGTCTAAAATCCTGCAGAGCTGCTGCCTGGTGTAGTGTGTGTGGGAGGGGCAAAGGGGGTCGTGGCCCCAGTTGCAGAATTCTGAGGGGGTGCAACCTGGCGCCCCCATGACAGGCTCCCTCACTGAGGCCACATGACTGCTGCCTTCCAGAGCTGTGGGAAGGCGAGCCATGCCCAGGCTGGGCCTTTAGGGCTATGGTAGCATCTCCTTCTCTTCATGATTGACGAAGGCATACCTACCCCTAGGTGGAACTCCCACTGACCGGAGTCTGGGCTTTCCCCAGCCTGCATTGGTCCTACCCTGGGGCTTCCCACCTGACATGTGCCCCTGGGCGAGGGAGCATGCCCCAGTGGAGAGCTGCCCACTCACCCAGGACCCACTGGTGCATGCCCTCATGCTGTGGGGCCAAGGAGAGGCGACAGAAGAAGGGCTGCACTTGGTGTCTTAGCCTGCTCTCTGCCACCTTCCTCCTAGGCCTGCTGCAGCTGCAGCTTTGGTGTTGCTGGGACACTGCCAAGCCTGTCAAGGAGTGCCAGCCACTGGTCCGGGAGCTCGCCAAGCTGAGAGGACAAACGCAAAGACTGACGAGCAGGCAACCTTCATGAGGAGCGGCCACTGCAGGGGTGCAGCAAAGTCTGCCTGTTGCCTCCCATACGGCACCCACAAGGAGGTTGTGGGGGGGAATCCTTGCCTTGCCCTGGGCACTGCAAGTGCATGTTATGCCACTGCTGCTGCCCATCAGTATAAACAATAATGAGCTGGATAGGTCAATGGTCTGAGTCAGTATAAGGCAGCTTCCTCTGTTCCTATGATGCCTTGGTCCAGGCATGGCCAAACTTGGCCCTTTGGATGTTTTGGGACTACAACTCCCATCATCCCTAGCTAACAGGACCAGTGGTCAGGGATGATGGGAACTGTAGTCCCAAAACATCTGGAGGGCCAAGTTTGGCCATGCCTGCCTTAGTCCATAGGTGAAGTCTTTAACATGTGCATATGTAGGTTGAACTAACAGTGATAATGGCTCAACCGGATTTGTGGTGGTGGTCTTGACTGTGGCAACCAAATAAGATGATTTTTTTTTTTAGATGAGCCAATAAAATGTAGTAAGTGGATTCCAAAGTCTTAGCTAGAAATGTCTGATGTGGTAGCATAAAGGCAACGTGGGGGAAGTATGGATGAGTGAAAGAAGAATAGTTAGACCTTTAATACAGGTACTCTAATATATTTACAGTTATTTAATTGTTAACAATTAGAAACGGAAAACCAGGTAGCATTCCATCTGTTTCTAATTAGTAACAGAATAATTGGTTATTGTTAAAAGGAAGAAATCAAACGCAATGGTACCAAATGAGTAATACCTAGTGCAGTACTTTGTGGGAAAGTAGGAGATATTACTGAATCACTGGAATTCATATTGTTATAAAATCTTTTTCAACTTCTTCTTCTTCTTCTTCTTCTTCTTCTTCTTCTTCTTCTTCTTCTTCTTCTTCCTCTTCCTCTTCCTCTTCCTCTTCCTCTTCCTCTTCCTCTTCCTCTTCAAAATTACCCCAAGGTCCCAGAGCAGGTTACAACAATTAAAACACAACATTAAAAACAGGGGTTTGGGTTTTTTGCTATCCCTTAAGTATTCCTTTATTTTATGTGTTTCTTTGTGTTATCTGTAAACTGCAGCATTTTAAAAACGGACCCATACTCATCTGGGTCTTTTCATTGCTCAAGCAACTGTCGCAGACACCATACATCCTGAAAGTGTGATCGCATATATAGGGTTGCCATATTTTAAAGAGCAAAAAAAGAGGACACATTTGCCGGCACCTGGGGTGGGAAGGAGGTGCAGGAGCAGGCACATTCTACAATGTCCCTTCATAATATAAAAAAACAAGGACCTGCTCCTTTCCTGCATCATGTAAAACTCACACAATATATACCGTATATGTTTTGCACTTGGTCATCTAGTACTGTGTATGCAAAATAAAAAGTAGCCCACTCACACACACACGCCCTCAGACATTTTGGAAAATTCAAAAAATCCACCCAGATAGAAATTTTACTCCTGAAAAAGAGGACATGTCCTGGAAAAAAAGAGGACGATGGCAACCCCCTGTTATAACATCATGAGCACAAATAATAATGAACACTCAATAAAAAGTGTTATGTAGTGAAGTTTCACCCTGGGCCAGCAGGGGGATACTGTATATAGTTTTCACTCAGGTCTGTAGATAGTTTTCACTCAGGTCCACGTCAGTTATTTTAGGCGGGAAACGCTGGGCTGTTGTTGCTACAATGTTGACAGCCAGCTGCCTATAAAAGCAGGCCGGCTGAGCTGTTTGCAGTCAGTTCTATTCCAGCTTACAAAATAAAGAGCTACTTGGAGAAATCGCTGTGTCGTCTGCTATGTCAACCCACAACTTAACACTGGCGACGAGGATGGGATCGATGGACATCAGAGCACAGCCAGATGCGGCCAGCCTCTGAACTGAGCTGAATCACTGAGCTGAATCACAGAGCGAAATCACTGAGCGAAATCACTGGACAGAACCAATTCAGAGCTGACTATTCTGGCTAAGAGCACTGTGTTCCATCCATCGCCCTTCACGCCGGCATCGGAATCATGGCTTCACTTGTGCCTCTACCGCCGTTTGCGCCAGCCTCTGAATCATGGGACTCCTACCTCGCTCGGTTCGACTGCTACCTCCAAGCCAACGAGCTGACAGCAGTATCAAAGGATCGGAAGCGGGGCCTATTCCTCAGCCTCTGTGGGCCTGAGGTGTTTGAGACAGCCCGAGCATTGGTTGCGCCTGAAGCAGTCCAGGCAACACCATGGGACACGATCCAAGAGAAGCTCCGCAACCACTACGCACCAAAGCTGTCCAAGATTGCTGCCCGCCATGCGTTCTACCACCGGAACCAGGCAGAGGGGGAGTCAATCAACAACTACACCACCGCCCTGCAACAGGCTGCAATGCACTGTGAGTTCCGAGACTTAGACGATGCCCTGATGGATCGAATCGTCTGCGGGGTCCGGGACATCCATCTGCAACGGCGTCTCCTCGCCAAGCCAGACCTCACGCTACAGAAAGCCATTGAGGAGGCTGTGGCCTCAGAAGCTGCTGAACGCTCCGCCCAGGAGATCCGCAAGTCCAGCAGCCCGCGTCTTGCTAGGGAGCCAGTTCCGGTGCATCATGAAGAGGCCAGCAGTGATGAGGCATCCTCCAGTGAAGACGATGACGTGCACCAGACAAAGCGGGAGCGCAGGAAGTTCCAACAGAAGTCCAAGGGCCAACCGGAATGTGCCGGCTGCGGAGGCAACCATTCCCGTGCCAAGTGTCGATTCAGAGACGCCATCTGTAGGAAGTGTTCCAGAAGGGGCCACATCGCTAAGGTCTGCCGATCGGCTCCGTCTGACAACCCCCCTTCATCGACTCGCAAGTCCAAGTCTTCACTCCAGTCTGCCAAGGAAAGTTGTTTCGCTCTCACCAACTGCCGCTGCCCGTCTGGAACCACGATTGGCCAAACCGACTCGCCTACACGACGCAAGCTGAACGTCACGGTGCTCATTGAAGGAGCTCCATGTGACATGGAGATCGACACCGGGTCTGCCCTGTCCATCGTGTCATGGAGCACCATCAAAAGACTAGTACCCAGAGTGTCCAAAAGGCAACTCGACTCTCACCGCGTACACCTGAGAGACTACCAGGGAAACGACATTCCCGTGGTAGGCGTTGGCCGGTTCCGGATTGCCTTCAAGGATTTTTCGGGCCTGCTCCGGTTGGTGGTGGTCGAAGGTCAGCGGCCAAGCCTCCTAGGGCTAGACTGGTTTGATGCCCTTGGCCTGGAAGTCACCGGCATCAACTGCATCTCTAACGCAGAGACTGAGGGTCTGGTCAAAGACTTTGCCGAGGTTTTTGACGGCACCTTGGGGCAATATACAGGTACGCCCATCTCCTTTAGCCTTGATCCACAAGTCGCCCCCATCAAGCTAAAGCCACGCCGGGTTCCCTTTGCTCTCAAGGCTAAGGTGGACAAACAACTGGACAAACTGATCGCCCAAGGAGTTTTGGAGCCGGTTGACCACGCCAAGTGGGAAACCCCCATCGTCACGCCTGTCAAGCCAGATGGGTCGGTGAGAATCTGCGCTGACTACAAGTGCACGATCAACAAGGCACTTCAGCAGCACGCTTATCCGGTTCCTGTTGTCCAACACCTGCTGCATTCCCTGGGTGAGGGTAAGGTCTTCACTAAGCTGGACCTTGCCCAAGCCTATCAACAACTGCCCGTCGATGATGCCACTGCTGAAGCCCAGACGATCGTCACCCACCGGGGGGCATTCCGTTGCCGCCGGTTGCAGTTCGGGGTGAGTGTGGCTCCTGGCATCTTCCAAAGCCTTATGGAGCGTCTCCTGCAAGGGCTTCTGGGCGTGGTACCATATTTTGATGACGTCTTGGTGTCTGCAGACTCACACCAGCAGCTGTTCGAGCGCCTCCGTGCCGTGCTGACCAGGTTCCAAGAGGCTGGGCTCAAGGTAAAGAGGGAAAAGTGCCAGATCGCCATTCCACAGGTAGAGTTCCTGGGCTATCTTATCGATGCCTCTGGCCTTCACCCGACCACATCCAAGATCCGCGCTATCCAGCAGGCCCCCATCCCAAAGAACAAGACGGAGTTGCAGGCGTTCCTGGGGCTGCTGAACTTTTATAACATGTTCCTGCCCCACACAGCCACAGTAGTGGGAGTCACTGGACCTCGCTCGTACCAGGTGGCACTCGAAGACGGACGCTTGTGGCGACGGCACATAGACCAGCTTAGGCGCAGGGTTGGGGACTTGGACACTACCGTGGTGCCCCCAACTGTGCTTGCGGCTCAAGAAGAGACACGTACAGATGGCGAGGCCCCACCTACACCTCCCTCGCAAACTGCCAGCGTGGAGCCGAACCAAGCCGCTTCAGAGGGTCTGCCAGACTTACCACAGACTCAGACCACTCCACTTGCGGAGGCTCCACCCACAGCAGCGGATCCAGGGGAGTTGGTTCCAACGCCACCTAGGGTCGCACCACAGCCTCAGCAAGAACTGTGCGGCCCTCTGGACTTGGCTACCAGTCCCCGGCGGTCTGGCAGAGTTTCCAAGCGCCCAACTTATTTAAAGGACTATGTTGTTGGACATGTATCACTGTTGGTCTAAGTATGGGAAATGTAACCGATATGCTTTTGTGCCTAATTGAACCATTACGCATAGTGCTGTATATAAGGAAACCATTACGATTGTAACTAACGCCATATCTCGGTGGGGAGGGGTGTTATGTAGTGAAGTTTCACCCTGGGCCAGCAGGGGGATACTGTAGATAGTTTTCACTCAGGTCTGTAGATAGTTTTCACTCAGGTCCACGTCAGTTATTTTAGGCGGGAAACGCTGGGCTGTTGTTGCTACAATGTTGACAGCCGGCTGCCTATAAAAGCAGGCCGGCTGAGCTGTTTGCAGTCAGTTCTATTCC
Organism: Podarcis cretensis; assembly: GCF_951804945.1. Classification (NCBI taxonomy): domain Eukaryota; kingdom Metazoa; phylum Chordata; class Lepidosauria; order Squamata; family Lacertidae; genus Podarcis; species Podarcis cretensis. The sequence goes on along the minus strand of NC_137177.1, from coordinate 28,859,765 downwards.
AGCTTACAAAATAAAGAGCTACTTGGAGAAATCGCTGTGTCGTCTGCTATGTCAACCCACAACTTAACAAAAAGGACGTTTGGAGGAGCCCAGTACGAAGGGGTTTGTTGTCTTACCAGAATATGAAACAGCTGGCCACAATAGGGTACACGTTAGTCCTTTTGGCTTACACATTCAGCAGGAGGAAACTGATACTTGGCACTGTCCATTTGGGGCCATCCCATGCCATCTGATCTGCTGGGCACAGTGTTCCGCCACCATCTTTCAGCCTCCCCCCCCCCTGCATCTGCTGTCTGTCTCTATGGCAACAGGGGCAAAGGCCTCATCCACTGGGCTCTGCAGCTAGGCCTCAGCCTCCAACTTGCACAATGTTTTCCTCTCAGATCAGCTTTTGCTAGTCTCTTATCAGCAGATGGCCAGAAGCAGAGCAGGTCACTTTATGGAGTGCCTAGTCTAATTTCCATTTAAAAAAAAAAAAACCAAAGGGGAGGGAGATTAAAATGAAGGGACTTCCTTTTCCTCGCTGCCTATAATTTGACAGTGCTGGTCTAATCCATGTGCTCACCCAACTGAAGTCGCGGTCGGCCAGGAATTGAAATGCTGACCTCCTCATCCTGGCCCAATCACCTTGTTTTGCTCAAAGATACAGTCAGGGAGGCACAATGGAGCTGTTCAAAATGTTTGCTGAACAGGAATGGGGATTTTTCAAGGGGCTGAGCTGTATTGCTGCCAGGAAGTAGAAAGGAATCACTTCCAGCGGAAACTAATTGCAGGGTTGTTCCATGACATTTTGCTGCCAGGAAGAGAAGGACAATAAGGCAGCTCCCTCCCATTCACTCATCAAAAGCTGGACAGGCTAGTTAAGACAACACTCCACTAGCTTAGGTGGTGCATGGCTGCTCATATGACTTACTTGTTTTATTTACAGTGCCCTACAAATTTCTGCCACTTTCTTCCAGTACCTTCAAACAATTCGCCACTGGTCCCTGCCTCCCACCACCTGCCACTGAGGCAGATGCCTCATTCTGCCTAATGGTAGGGCCAGCCCTTACTAGTTGTGAAATAATCTGGGAGACAGGGTCACTCTCGAAGCAGCACTAAGTCACATGTTCTGTCAGCACAAGGATGTTCTGTCACCTTGTGCAATGGAGCTGTCTCCCCTCTTCTCTCACCGCATGTGCCCCTAAATCTGTTATGGGGGATAGGGCACAATGTGCATTAGAGTTTGAATTCCACGGAATTTAAATTATAATACACCATATAATAAATAAAAGAAGCAATAAAAATACAATTAAAAACCATGCAGCATCAAGCATAGGGCATTACAACTGCTACAATAGGCAGAAAAACCATGAAGTGGTCTGCCAAGACCCTCAGCAATTTTTGTGTGTTCCATGGGGCAGAAAGTTTGGGAACCACTGAACTTGAGGAAGTTACCACATTTTCCCAGCAACATTATTTTTTAGTTTGAAGACTGGGAAAATGCAGTTTGCCTGTGCCACAAATCCGAAACCCCAGGTTGTACAACTCTGTACAGAACATCATTTTTAATTGCTGTGTTGCTTTAATGGATTTGTGTTATTGTCTCTTAATTATGGATGTTTATGTTTTAATGTTTTCATGGGATTGTTTTATTGTTTATTTTAATTATGGATGTTTTAATGTTTGTGTAATTTCCTTTTATGCTTTGTAAACCAATTGGAAGTCTATTTTGGCATTGGTATGAAAAGTAGTAGTAACGGAGGTAATAATAATAGTGATAATTCCCTGTGCAAACAATTATCCGCAAAGACTCAAAAGTCCTTTGTTAAGCATGCATTTTATTTAACGTTTTATTTTGTATATTGCTTTGTGCACTCTAGAAGTATTCTAGAAATCTAAATCTAAAAACTCTAAATGCACTTTTCCATGGGGCAGGATTGAGAGACAGACATAAATGCCAGGGAAAAAAGGAGCATAAGTACTTTGTCCTCTGGTCTTCATCTGGAGGAATATTGGGAACTACCTTATAGAGAGTCAGACTGTTGGTCACTCTAGTGTAGAATTGCCTACACTGACTGGCAGCTGCTCTCCAGGGTTTCAGACAGGGGTCTCTCCTTGGAGATGCCAGAGATTGGACATGGGACCTTCTGCATGCAAAGCAGATACTCTGCCACTTTGCTACAGCTCTTCCTTTGTATGATCGCCGAGCGCCTCACTTCCCAGCCTAAGGTTGCTCACTGTTGTAGGAGCATTACAATTCTCTTCCTCCTTTTTAAAAAGAGTTAAGAAAGACAACGATCAATCAGGGTCAGCTTCAGGAACCCAGGCCCTGGCCTTGGCTAATGAACCTTCCTCAACCAATGTGGGAGGGCAGAAGTGAGACACAGAAACAGATCGCCTCAAACATATCTGTTCAGATGACTTGTGTGAGTTTTTTCCAGGGGTGAAGTTCAATAAGATTACTAGACACACACATCCCTGCTTGGGGGTGGTAGAGAGAAAGGATGTGTTGTGAGGGCACCACCACCCTCCCAAAAGCAAGCAGATTTAGCATATTAAGACATTCATGTCTTGTTGATGCTGTCAGATTTCACTTGAAAACCAAAGTTCTGCTCAGCTGCCATCAAAGCCTTTGAAGTCCACGAGGGCTGAGAACTGATGCTGCTCTCTAAAGATAAGACAGGGCTTTTTAAAATGTATTCCTTTTCTGAGGCAATTGGTATCTTAAACACAACCATGCAAGGAATTCCAATAGGGATGGTTGGTTATTCCCATCCATTCAGCTCCTCTTACAGCTGTACTTGGAATATATATATATTTTAAATCAGAAATAATTTGTACAACAGCAGTTTGGAGGACTAGGTATTAGTATTCACACCACCTTCATCTGAGAGTGCTGGAGGAAGGATTTTCTTTGACCCAATCCCACAATTCTGCACATACGTATGAATCTTTATAGGGAACCTTTTTAAAGTGTGTACAGTACCCCACTTCCCAAAAAAAGGAAGCCCTTGCCAGTGCAGCCAGGAGGACTTGTAACGTAGACTCTAAAATAAAATAAAATAAATTTTATCAGGAACAGATGGCTCATTATTCAACACTGAGAGTGGTGGAGGCCACACCGTAAAAGGAGATTGCATTTTCTTGCACTGTCAGAAAAACTGATTAAGTCAGACTGATTTGGATCATCTTATTTGTCCCATATGTAAAGTTGAGGTATGCCTCAAAATAGCCATTTGTATTTGGGTTCTGATTATCTTCTAAGATGATCAGTTTAAAAGTATAGTCTTATATTTATACTTACTTTTCTTATTTTGTGTTTGTTTCTAGATATACAGTAATGTTCAACTAATCCTTTCCCATGATTTTTGCATATGGATTTTGAAATTAGCTATTGCAATTGCTTGTAATTGAAACCTTGTACGTGATCAATTCAGATTTTTTTTTATTAAAGCCTGAAAATTTCCCCCTCTTTCTCTTTGTTTTCTGTACATTTTAAACTAATACAGTTTTTAAAAAGAAGAAAGGAGATAATAACTAAAATTATCAGGTAATGGGGAGCACCTTTCCTGTCAAGCTGAGTTGCCATCCTATATACCAGCTGTGGGTAACTTCTGGCCTGAAGATATAATTAGCCTGGTAGACCATCCCTCTTGCCTGGTAAAGCCATCTCATTCCCAAGATCCCCTACACCTGATGTCAGCTGACTGGTGATGCCTGCAAAGTCCTGTGCTTTTGCAAGGACCCCCATGATTGCTAGTCCTTGCAAAAAGCACAGAACTTTGCAGGTGCCAACAACCAGCTGACTGGAGGTGCTTGCAAAGACACAGGGCTTGGTAAATGCCAACAACCAGCTGATTGTCAGTGCCTGTGACTCGCTGTGCCATCACCTGTGATATCAGATCATTGATAAGTAGCCCTGCCTGGCTCCCTACTCCTGCTACATATTAATAGTGAACTCAATTCTCCATGTACAGTTCCTGATGCAGCCAAAACAGCACCATCTGCACAGGAGGAGACCTGCAAGATCACTTAGATCAGGAATTGACAAACTGTGGTCTGCAGACAACAGCTAGCCTGCAGTTGTCTCCCTCCTTATTTATAACCTGTCCAGAGGCTGGCCCTGGCTGTAAGCTTCCTCCTGCTTTTTTGTCTCAGTGTTGCCCCTGTGGAATACTGAGTTCTACAGAGAGGAGGATGGGGACAAAACTAGAATGAGTTGGCTCCGTCAGCCATTGGCTCTGGCTCCGCCTACTGTGGGGCTCTCTGTCTTCCACCTAACCAGTCCCAATGGGCACCAGCCACCACTGGCAGACACCCAGCTGTCCCCCTCTTTGCCCCTGGCTCCCATAAGTGTTGTGCTTCCTGGAAAGCTTTGCTACAGAGGTGCGGAAATTAAATGCAAATGTAACATGTTTGAAAGCTAGATTTGCTTTCAGAGTCAGTGTTCGTATTTGATGAATATGTAGATTGCTTTTGGTAACACGGAATAAAAATAAATGCCATAGCTAAATACATAATTTGAATGATTGGAAATAGCCTTCGTCAATACTTTGATGTGGCCGTACACACACATACACACACAAACAATTTTTCTTGTTTATGAGTGCCCAAAGAGGAGATGATCTGCTATGATATCACAAATGTACATCATTTCCAGCAGGGCACATTTGCATGACTAATATGCTAACTACATCCGCTTTTCCTATAGCGAATAAATCTCAGAGGCCCTGAAGAAAAGCTATGTGATCAAAACTGCCTAAGACCGAAAATAGCTCTTCTTCATGTCACTGTTTTTAACACCAGATTTTCCTTCCCTATGCTCAGCCTGTGTTTGCATGCAAGCTTACTGTTTTTGTCTAGGATACAGTAAAATGGAGATTAAAAAGAGTGGGGGCGGCTGGAGGAAGATGCTTGAGTCCCAGTTTTCAATGACAGGTGGTGGAGTTAATGGAGCCGAAAGATTATACAACTGTATCAGTGGAAGAGACTCGGAGAACTCTTAATTCATCCTTTGGCTTTGAAGCCAGAGGTTCTTCCATAATTAAACATCCTACTCAGATTATGCCTTATATGGAAATGCAGCCTAATGGCTTCCTATAGGGAACACCTAAAATCCATGAAGTATAGCATTGGACCATAGGTCCCTGGCTTTAGTGTGGAAAGGGACTCACATTTGCCCCCCCCCCAATTTAAGTTATTGGGCTACATTGCAGTCATGAAATGCAGGAGGAAATCTAGCTTTGGAGGGCAGGCATATGTCTGAGGCAGGACGGCACTGCCCCTTACAGCTGTCCACCGCTCCCTGGGGAAGGCTGTTCCTCGCGCTTTTGTCAGGCCTCATCTTGATCAGAAACAAATGCATGTCTGGGGCTGCAGTGGGTGGCGGGGGGCAGCTGCTCCCAATGAAAGCTTTCTGCCCCCTGTGCATTGCCACCTGCAAGATGCCACTTGAAAGATGAAAACCTGTTTGAGGACGGCAGCATGTGTGCGATCAAAAGCCAAGCAGCACTGAGAGCAGGGGTGAAGTTTTCCTTTGCTGTGCGCAGGCACCTCCAGAGGTAGCTCCACTGTCTCTCTTTGCTGCCCAAGATGCTCCCTGCACCACCCCAGCCCTGTTACATAACCACATTGCACAACCTGATATGCGCCTTTCTCTAGCGCTGCCAGGACGAATTGGGTGAGACAAGCTAATTCTCTGTGCTCTGTGTCGCTGTCAGAACAAATCCCTAGCAATGCTGATTCAGGGTGGGAGTGAGCTGTGATTTCCACACCAGTCGCCTTCTTAGGCTGTTATGAAAGGAAATGACAAGAGTCTTTCTCACAACGGCCTCTGTGCACCTTATCACTGGGTGGCAGCTGAAAGACCTCTCCTGTCATCATGACCCCAGAGTCTAGCAGTGACCAGGAGAGCCAGAGACTTAACAGGGTCTCCCATACATCTGAGTTCATTGACTCCATCATAAGCTTGTCATTGACCCCAACTCAAATTCTTAGGAATGTAGATGAAATAGTCAAGAAGTATAAATATATGCTGTATTTTTCAGTGCAGTGTATAAGACACACCTATGTATAAGACAACCCCTATTTTTTTGAACCCCGAATTAAGAAATTGGGTCAGAGCCTTAGCCCAAGCCTGGGCTGCCCTTTCCAGAGCCTGTGCATTCACCATCTGTGTAGAAGACAACCCCCAATTTTTGATTAATTTTTTTTAGCAAAAAAATTGTCTTATACGTGGAAAAATGTGGTAATCAACATTGATTAATCACCAGTCACCATTACCAGAACTCATAAAACAGAAACAAAAAATATTATTAAACACAGAGGTACCTCATTGACAAAGAAGGTACACTCTGTGCTTGCCCGGGCCCTTTATTTCTGAGGCTCTTGAGAGTCCCATGGACTGCAAGATGATCAAACCTATCCATTCTGAAGGAAATAAGCCCTGAGTGCTCACTGGAAGGACAGATCATGAAGCTGAGGCTCCAATACTTTGGCCACCTCATGAGAAGAGAAGACTCCCTGGAAAAGACCCTGATGTTGGGAAAGATGGAGGGCACAAGGAGAAGGGGACGACAGAGGATGAGATAGTTGGACAGTGTTCTTGAAGCTACCAACATGAGTTTGACCAAACCATGGGAGGCAGTGGAAGACGGGAGTGCCTGGCGTGCTCTGGTCCATGGGGTCACGAAGAGTTGGACACGACTAAATGACTAAACAACAACAAGTTCCTAATTTAATTTTTCACACTATACAATATAAGCTTCTTTCCCACCCCTAGGCCCTTTCTGACCCCTTTCAACCCCTATATCTTCATTCATCCCCTGCACAGTCCCATCAATCTCAGAGGGACAATACTGATCACATTGCAAAACCCCTGGCTACAATCTCATCAGTTAGGGTTGCAGGAGAAAACTGCCCTGCTCACCTGATACAATCTGGGTGGATCGTGAACTGTAAATTAGGTAACAGTCCACTTCAGCATCTAAAATCCTTGAGACTGTTTAAAGGCTGCATGCTGTCTCCCTGCTCTGTCCCCATTCCCTTTAACACAGTGTATGCAGCTTCCCACGCTCTCTGTGGCTACTGCGTGGTACTCCTTGCCACTATGCACATTTAACAAGCACAGAGCAAGGCTGTGTGCACACCATACGTTTAAAGCACAGGACTTCCAAAGAATTCTGTGAACTGTAGTTTGTTACGGGTGCTGGAGTTGCAGTTCCACAAGGGATAAACTACACTTCCCATAATTCTTTGGGGGAAGTTATACAGGGTCAGCCATGCTTTTTTTTCTGTACCGTTCCCTTCGCTCCCAAAGAACGGAGTCAGCGCACAGCACTTGGATCACTTCATAAGTTCTTTTAAACGTGTACTTCCCTGTAGATTTTAAAGGATTTTCTATTGAAAATACTTTCCTTGTTTAGGATCACTCTGGCTTGTGTGATTCAGAGCTCTGGCCTAAGCCCTGATGGGAAGCAGCCTTTCACCAGGCAAGCTGCTCTGTTAGCACAGTCAGTGAGAGGGTGACAGAGTTGTGGGCAAGGTGAGCTCATGACAGCTGCCTCTTGGCGTTCCATCACCTTGTGCAGAGAGGAGGGAGAGGCATTGTAGGGTGAAAACAGGAGATGGAAAACAGGAGGCGGGCGTGGACTGACCCAAACCAAGATCCTTCCTGGTGTGCCACAGCAGTCTGATGAATATTGCTCCTCTTTAGCGACTCTTCCACAGAAAGAATGAGGCTGTCGGCACATTACTGCTTACTCAGGCTCCAGTGCGTCCCCACTGCTGGGATCTGAAGCCAAGTACCCAGTTTCTTGAGAAATGCTGCTGAATGATGGCCTTCCCTGAAACCAGCTTCCATCCAATTTGAAAATGTTAAGCTGCGTTTATGCTGAGCTGTGTACATTTTAGGTGGCTGTTGCACATGCACAGATGACAGCACATGCGCAGATGATGGCCTCATTGAATAAGAGTTGGAGGGTGCAGATATGGGGAAACAAATTATTTCATTTGTTTTATTACATTTCTATCCCTTTTCCTCAAGGTAGTGTACATGGTTCTCTCCCTTCTCATTTAACCCAACAACAACCTTGCAAGGTATATTAGGCTGAGAGGCAGTGACTGGCTCAAGCTCATCCAGGGAGCTTCATGGCCAAATGGGAATTTGATCCCTGGTCTCCCAGGTCCCAGTCCAACACTCTAACCACTACACCACACTGGCTTTAGAAATGCAGCAGGGGGCAGCCTCTTTGTGCTTTAAGCTGGCAACACATACATGTCCTGAGTGTGGCCTTATATTGCCAACAGATCGTCCAGATCCAGCTCTTTTGTATGTGTGATTGGCACTGTGGTTTACACCTTACATTTTAAGCACTTGGTTTCTTCCCCAACTGCAGTTTCCTCCCTCCCTGAGCTACAATTCCCAGCACCCTTACCAAACTACAGCTCCTAGGATTCACTGGGGAAAGTCATGGTGCTTTAAATGTGCGCTAAACATGCTTTACACGTATGCTGTGCATGTGATGTGAGCCAGCTTCAATGTTTTTATGAGAGTTATTAAGGCCAGGGCCCAAGTCTAGGGCCCTCACAGCCCGGGGGCCTCCAAATGCATGCCAGGCTGAGGATAGGGGCAACGTGGCAACAAATGAACAAGACATCATTGTGTGGCAAGGAAGTGCTCCAAAGTACCAGTCAGCACAACATTCCTCCTTCTTTGTTTTTCAAAAACCCTTCCCCCAACCTCCACACTGAAAAACTGTTTTGGGGGAGGAAAGATGAAGGAACCTGCTTCTTCCCCATCACTGCCTGCTAAGCCGGGGGGGGGGGGGAGAGAGAGAGCAAGCAAGCAACCAGGGCGTCTGTGTGTGGGGTTGGAAAGACAGCGTCTACACTGCCTAGCTAGGGCAGTGCTGGTGGAGGACGTGGGGCGGGGGGAGCAGCAGAGCATGGAGGGGGCACCACTGTCCTCTGAGAACCTGCAAGAGCCAAAGGGCACCGGAAGGCTTCGATTTCAAGCATCCTGTGCTAACTGGCTATGCAAAGAGGCTGGACATGACTGTGGGAAAGTTGGTTCTTCAGCCTGTGTTGCATAAGCTGCTTGATCATTCTTAAGAGGGAGGCAGCAGCAACCTGTGTTCTCTGTGTTCGCCTTTTCATCACCAACAGAGGCTCACAGCAACCACCATGCAGAGCCACAGATGTCACAGCAACACTTTGCTGCACCCAGCCAAGAGTGGACCATTCTCGTTGCTGGAGATCGGTTCCCTGTTATGATCAAACAGCCCCCTTTATTCAGCAAAGAATAATTTGGATCACATTCTGAGTTCTGTCACCATTGCTGTGTGGAAAAGTAATTTTGTCTTCAGATCCAGGATGTCAATCCACTAGCACACAATTTGCTTTCGACATTTATCTACAGGTTGGGTTAAGCACCAAAGGCTTTTAAAAAAAGAAGGACTCATTTCGTGTGTGAAACTGGGCAACTGCTGTGTACAAAATGGTTCTCTCCTCCAGAAAATCAGCCTGCGGTTTCGGTGATCCAAAATGATATGCAAACCGAAACACAGCCACACTCCAATGTTTGTACTTTCCAATTTTTGCAATGTCTTTCTCCAGCCAAGTGATGTGTACAAAAACGCATCCACTATGGGAAGGTGTGCATAACAATGCATATATTAGTGGATATAAAATACAAAAGTGCATTATTCTGGGGAAAACTGCTTTGCAAAAATGTGTATATTAGGCAAAATTGCATAGAAAAATATGTACATTAGAAGAAATGCATAATAAAATGCTGATGAACTTTAACGAGCGCTTTTGAGACAAAAATTTGCAAACTGGCGTGGAAATGTGGATAACTGAAGATTGGAAAAATTAAAAAATGGATGGAAACTGAAATTGACAGATTTGCCTATCTCTCACCCTAACCATATAACCTGAGTGGCTATTGAGAAGGGTCCTTTGCTCTGTCCTGTGATCCCACTGTCTCCTCCCTCCTTGTAAAAATAAAGAGTCCAAGCAAAATGAATTGTATATAAACATGTTATGAAGCTCAAGTTTCCAATTTAACAGAATTCAAACAAACAAAAATCAACGCAGGCACTTTTGACGGACACAAGAGGGACATTAGGAAGAACTTCCTGACAGTAAGAGCTGTTCGACAGTGGAATTTGCTGCCAAGGAGTGTGGTGGAGTCTCCTTCTTTGGAGGTCTTTAAGCAGAGGCTTGACAACCATATGTCAGGAGTGCTCTGATGGTGTTTCCTGCTTGGCAGGGGGTTGGACTCGATGGCCCTTGTGGTCTCTTCCAACTCTATGATTCTATGATTAGGCTGTGCACTTTCTGGAATTGCACCAGGGCTGGAGAAGGCAACACGGTGGAGGTAAACTAGGTCCTGGTTTTTGCTGTCTTGGGCATACAGTAAACACAGGAGGGTCATTCAAGCATTCGGGAAGATCCACCATATGTGGAGGGTCACACCTTGTACCAGACAGGGTTAGATATACCTGACACTCACATTCATCAGCAAGACTCAAAGGTGGCACTCTTAGCTACTTTCCCCATTAAGACCAAAATTAAAGTGCATACAGGATATGCAAGAGTGCTGCTTCGAAAGTGCTCCGAAGCAATCTGGCAAGTACTTCATGTGTTGCAGGTTCGAGCCTTGCTATTGAACTCAAGGGTTCTGGGGTGCAGCCTTGGCTTATATTAATTAAGGCCTTCCTGCTAAGCTGCATTAACACTTTTGGGGCTCAGACGCCCCCAGGTGCATTCTTGGTACAAGGCATCCCTAGAAGTTCTTTTCTTAGCCTGCAGGCCAGCTGAAGAGGAGTTTCCGTCTCACACAGATGTATAACTACGGCTAATGCCCACTTCTCCATGATTAAAGGAGTTGTGAGGGCCAGAAGATATTATTTCAAGACATATTTAAGGACCAGGATCTCCATTTGTAGAAATCAAAGTCACAATTGCTTCCCTACACCGTCTTTGCTAAATTTGGCCTATTGTAACTGTATAGAGAGATTCACTACGCCCCAAAGAGATTGCATTACTGTTTGGGTACAATTAAAAAAAAGAAAAGCCTACAGAGGCACCAAGAGGAATCAGTCTGAAAGATGATGATAGTTCTGAGAACATCTGTGAAATAACTGGTATATATAAAGAAAGCATTCAGAGAGAGATGCTTCTACACAGCACTGAACTTCTCCAACCTGGAATAATCTTCATTCTAGTTTCTATGGTGAGCTGTAGACCACTAGGCCCAACCCTTCATTCACTTAATGCCACTATTTGGCTGACATTTTTTGTCTTGTTCAGAAATGTTTCACAACTCCAAAAAAAGCACTCTGCTAATTTTTATTGGCAAAGGATGCCGTCAAAGGTGGAATTCAACCCAAACGTGCTATGTTGTGGTCAAGCTCCCTTTCATTTCTGCAAGACTTTGTGCAAGAGAACTTCCTCAAGGATGGGTCCCCAAAGTGACAACCCTTATTTCTATTCCTCCAAACAATCACAGAGGAACAGACAGATCAGCCCAAAAGATGGAAGCATTTCTGATCACCTCTCTGTAGTCCTGGAGAGATCAGGAGCATGTTTAGGGAACTCTTGTAGCAGCAGCAAGAAGAAACCCACCATGAAGTTGATAGCAGGTGCTGTGTCTGGACAGTGACTGATTTTTAGAACATGCTCCTCCCAGCTTCATAAGCTGGGGAAAACAGAGACTGGCCAAAAGCACCTGAGAGAGATTAAGTTCGTTCCCCCAGGTCTAGAGGCTGGACTTCTGCAAAGGGCTGTCCGGAACTACAGAATCACCAACGCCTTCCAGAAGACTATCCCACCGATCAAAATCTTCTTTCAGCTCTAGGGAAGGATGAAAAGAAATGGGGATTAGCCTAGGAAGATGATTATTGCACATGATGTAACTGCTGGCAAGGCTCTGCTACAAGCATTAAAAGGAAGAATACCATTGGATCCATTAGTACCCAGAGGAAATAGCAATTCTTTAAAACCCTCCCAGCTTGCTGGAACAACCACCACCTTCCTCTAAAGGCACAGTCCATAAACACCACCACCACATTGACTTACGGAGGTGTTTCTGCAAGAAGGCAAGAGAGGCCTGGCTGGTGATGTCAAGGCCCTGGTAGGGGTCGATGGTGCCTCTGGTTCTGAAGACTTTGTTCACGAGGTTCCCCGCAAGGAAGGTGAAATCAGTCTGACTCTGGTGGACTGTACCCCTGAGAAGTGGACACAAGCACTTTGACAATGCTCTTTTCATGAACATATGCATTTGTATGCACACACTGCTCTAGTATATGCATTTTTGCACACAACAGTTGGCAGGAAAACTGCAGCACAAAATTCAGAGAAGTGCCCATTTCGAAGGATGAGGCCACTTCGGAAAGTGCAGATTAGGTACATTTGCCTTTAAACACAACTGAATCAAACTTCTCCCCCAGCCTCAGGTCTGATCCACCAGGCCCCTTCTTTAAAGGGAAAATGCCACGTTTATTTAACTGCTGGTTAAAAAATAGTTTCCTACGAATTTGACCTCCAAATCCCAAATGAACTTTGCACAGCTTAAGTTTGTTGAGTGTACCAGCAGCTGGAAACTGCAGCAAAAGCTTCATTCTAGCCGATTACCTTTACGCTCTAAAAGGTAAAGGTAAAGGTACCCCTGCCCGTACGGGCCAGTCTTGACAGACTCTGGGGTTGTGCGCCCATCTCACTTAAGAGGCCAGGGGCCAGCGCTGTCTGGAGACACTTCCGGGTCACGTGGCCAGCGTGACATCGCTGCTCTGGCGAGCCAGAGCCGCACACGGAAACGCCGTTTACCTTCCCGCTGGTAAGCAGTCCCTATTTATCTACTTGCACCCGGAGGTGCTTTCGAACTGCTAGGTTGGCAGGCGCTGGGACCGAGCAGCGGGAGCGCACCCCGCAGCAGGGATTCGAACCGCCGACCTTTCGATCGGCAAGCCCTAGGCGCTGAGGCTTTAACCCACAGCGCCACCTGCGTCCTACCTTTACGCTCTAGAAATTCCCAAATATTATAGCAGAGCTTTCACTAGTAAATGTGTAACCAGTGTGTCTGCCCTTGTCAATTGGGCATCAAAATGGCTGAGCGTGCATAACTATACTGTTCATACTATAAAGACATTTGCTCCTTATATATTACACCCATTCAAATTAATTTCTCAGGAAGAGCTGATAATTTTTACACCTCCCTCCTCTTCCTGTCAAGACACCCCTAATGAAATTACTACCAAAATGGCAAAATTCTGTGCATCAGAATGCATGACTAGGAACCGGATCTTCTTACTCAGTAATCCATCCTAAGCATACCAGTGAACCACACACACACACACACACACACACACACACACGTCTTAGATTTTGGGCTGGGCTGTTAATTTTTCATAGTCTGCTGGCTCATAAATTGCTAATTGCATGTGTTTGATTGTAATTTAGTGGCTGATCTTTGACTGCAATAATAAAGAACTGAACAGTTTAAGTATGAATCAAGGCGGCATGTCATTTCTGATGGCTGATCCTATCTTGGTTCTTTTGGGACTCCGCACTCCTCTTTTATGTTTTATTATCCTTTCCTTGTGCTTTTGCAAACTGGTTTTCATCTCTTTTTCTGCTTATCATCTCAACCCTCCCCTGTCTGTCTCATTCCCCCTCCTCGCTTCCTCTATGTGTCACAGCTGCTTCAGATTGCAAACCTGCAATCATTTACTCCCTGTGTAGAGCTGTATTATGACAAAGCTCTGATCACACCAGTTGAGCAAGTCCAGACCTTCAGACTTACAGGATGGTTATAACCTTGGTTTCATTGCTCACAGCACTGATCTTTTTCATTTTGGCCACGCTCTCCGCGGTCTGGAAGGACTCAGTGTTGACAAAAAGCACCGGCTTGGTCACTTTCGGGTAGACAGAGTTCTCCAAAGGGAACATCCAGGCATCGAGGGCAACAGCACACCTGCAGGGGGAGATAAAACCAGGTAACCAAGGCCTTGGATTCCCACCAGGCAGCGTGTTACTAGAAGGACGTCCCCAGCTACCGCTCTGAAGTTTTTAAAAATAGGCTGCCCCAAAGTCTCCCAGGCAGCCTCTAGAGCATACTCACTTAAACTGGGCTTCTTTAACAAGAGCCAGCACAGCCGTCGTTCCTCCAAAAGAGTGGCCCATGACGGAGACTTTGGACAAATCCACGTTGTCCTGGAATGGAAGGGAAGGGAAGGAAACCTCTGAAAGTTGAAGCCACTCCCCAGAGATTTCATTCTTCAACAAAATATCACCAAGGAATGCTAAGAGAGTCGTGGCTACAAGGTATGGGGAGATTGTATGTTCAATGAACTGTAGGATCTCCTGAATAGATTGTTGCCTGAATTGGTTTAAAAATACGACACCATCTCTTTTGACTCAAATAGTACAAACAATCCCTAAAAAGCCCCAAGGTTTTAAACGTTAGCACTGTCCAACCTGTTTAATGAATCAAAACGCAGAACTGAGCTAACAAAAGTGTCACGATTACCTAAAAGGTTTTTTGAAAGCCAGGGCTTCCACCAACCAGCAAAAGGAGGCATTCCCGGGGGGGGGGGTCCCCACCAGAAAAGGCCCCACCCCTAGTTGATTTTGGTTGGTCAGTTTAGCAGGATTCAGTATGAACTCCTTTCTGATCATGAAGGGGCTTGCATTGAAACCCCTGCTGAAATGAAGTTCTCCCTCCTCTGTTTTAGTAGAACCTTGCTGCCTGCAAAGTGCTTTGAAGTCCTGACCCTGGGACTTCAAAGCACCATATCGCCTGATGTCATTGCGGCGCCAGGTGACTGACAGGTGGTGGCCCTGCCCACCTGCCAAATATGTTCCATGCGGCCACTCCTGATAAGGATCTGGCCTGTGCAGCCAAAGAAGGTTCCACCCCCCTGCCTCATAAGGTTCCTTGGTGGCTTTCTGCAGAAGCCACTGCTCGCAGGTCTTGCAGGAAGCAGGGTACGTGATGCAACAGCTTCTGCAGGGCTGGTAACGTGAATGAGGCTTGCTAAATATCAGGAGGAGGAAAGCAAGAAGGGACTAGGAGAGGACACAGAAGCATTTCGCTTTTTCAAGAGAAACAAAAAAAGGAGAGGCAGCAACAAAATGCTTTGGAGAGCCTTTCTTTTGTTTCTTTCTGCTGATTCTGCTCCCACGTGGCCAAGATGTACCTTTTGAGAAAAGCAAAACAGGGTCTGGCTCCCCCTGGTGACCAAAGGATACAATCACAGGGAGGCCTCAGGAGGAGGAAGACAGATGGGAGGTGGGTGCGAGCGAGGCCAGGCTGTTAACAGAAGCAGCCCAAGGTTGCTTGTGTGAATCATCTTCATGTATACCCCGCAATGTTTTACACAGTGGTGGCTGCTGCCTATTGGGACTGGGAGGGCAGAAGGCAGGGAAGCCAACGGAATGTAGAGCCAGAGCAAAGTAATTCTCATTGTCTTCCCTTCCTCCTCCCTGCTGAGTTCTACAAGGACAACACTGAGGCTACGGAAGAGGAAGCTGATAGCCGAGGACACCCCCAGGTGGAATTTAAAAGGACAGGTGGGGGGGTATGACTGGCTGGAGGTAGACAGAGGTTGTCGAGACAGTGTCCCCTCTGCCCTAATGGACTAGCCCACAGTCGTTTTACAGGTGCACATAGGCACTCATAAAAGAACATGCTTGCACCCTTCCTGTTTTCACATCAAGGATTGCTGCCTCAGCCACAGGGAAGGGACGTAGCTCAGCTCAGTGGCAGAGCATCTGTGGTGTGTTCTTCAGGCCTCAGATTCAATCCCTGTCAACTCCAGGCAGGAAACGTCCCCTGCCTGAAATGCGGGAGAGATGCTGCCAGTCAGTGTCAACAATACTGAGCTAGATGGAGCAATGGTCTGACTCAGCTTCCAGCATCTCCTTCTCTCTCCTGCCTGCTGCTACTATGTTTGCTTATCCTGCAGTGGTATGCCTTGTATTGACTTCTGAAGCAAGGTGAATTGGTACAACTGCCTCTAGTTCAGAGATCCATTAAAAGCGTGCCCCCCCAACACACACCACACACACACACACACACACACACAGAGAGAGAGAGAGAGAGAGAGAGAAGTGCAAGAGATAACAGGTTAGATTTAAAAGATTATGGAAAAAAATTTTAAAGTTCTTAATCTAGCACTGAAATGACATTGATGTAGATACCAGGCAGGTCTCTTGAGGGAGAGCATTCTACCACTGGGATGCCGCTAGGGAGAAAGAATAGCAGCTCCCAGAATCCCCAGCAACACACACTGGTTTCTTAGCACACAAAGCTGACATAGAAAAGATTTCCTCAAGCTTGAGAGCTACTTATGGGGACCTAGATTCAAATATCTTCTCTGCCATGAATACAGAGCAACCAGCCTCAGTCCTCCCATCTGTAAAATGGGAACAATGGCGACCTACCTTAAGCAGCTGTGAACACAAACTTCAGCTGTGGCGCAGAAATTAGTAGCAGCAGTTATTTAGAATTAAGCGCTGTTTGCTGTCTGGCAAGCCATTAAGTAAGGTATATGGTTGCCTCACATCACATGACAGATCGGATGAGCGCAATGTGTTTTACCTTCAGCACAGACAGTTCAAAATCTGTGCGCAAGAGGTTGACGACATCCTTGCCGCTATCGATGCTCCGGATCAACTTAAGTCCTCGTATGCATTCGTTTGCTCTTTGATGAAGCTGCAACAACAAGAAGAAGGTCTATGGTTAATCCTCTTGTTCGTTAGCTAGCTTTAATGAGGTTAAGCCCTATTTAAAAGTGCTTGTGTGAAAACAGAATAGGAGTCGAAAGCCTGCCATCCAGGCTTGTTGCTTAACTCTTACTAACAAATCACAATTTGTAAACCATAGGGCAAACCTTGCTTACAGTTTGTGATTAGTCTGGATCAGGGATCAGGGATCAAATTCACACTTTCTGAAACAATACACAAACTGAAACGCAGCCGTCCTTTGAGATCTGAACTGCTCCAAATTTTGCAATGCAAAATTGGAAATGAAAATAAAAAACATAAAAAGCAGAGAGAAGAGCACCCAGAGACATGTCAAATGTCCCTGACAAAGAACCAAATGTCAGCCACAAAAATTCTCCTATGGGGTTTTTATTATTTATTTATGCAGTGTCATATTTTAAACAATTTTCAAAAGATGACAGGTCTAACCACCCTTTTCTTCAGGCAACCCTGAAACCTGCAAGGGTGGGAAGAACCTTCCACACCCTTGGGGCCACCACTGTGAAGGCCTTGCCTCTGACAGCCCACGTTTTAACTTCCCCTACTGATAGAGTAGACTCAATATATAGATCAATGTTCTGTTAACCTTTCTTGGATTTTTGGGCACGGGCATGGAGGAGTGGTAAACTAACTTAAATGACTTTGATCACAGCAGCTGATAATACCTTGAAAACACTCATCTCTTTGTGATCCAAGTTCAGCCAACGGTGAGGAGCATGTACCTCTCCTGATGTTGTCCAACTTCCATCAGACAACATGGCCAATGTTCAGGCATGATGGGATTTAGAGTCCAGTAACATCTGGAGGGTGCCACCCCTGCTTTGAAAAACACAATCTTTGTGCCAAGTTCAAGCTGCAAGGGCACACAGAGAGGTGCTCAAACTTTTTTTTTTTTTTTTAAAAAAAGAAGTACTACAAAACCTTTTTGGACTGGTTGCTAGCAGGGAAGTCTGCCAAGGGATATTAAGATTTTAATATTGTTATGTACTGAGCTGAATCCTAGAACAATAGGATCCAGAATGCAGCGGTCTGATTGGTCTGCAGGAGCTATCCGATCTAGTTCCAGGTGGAAGTGAATCAGCGACCTGATTGGCCTGCAGGAGCAGCCAATCAGGCTTCTGGAGGAGGCGAATCCACAACCTGACTGGCCTACAGGAGTAGCCCGGAATTAGCCAATCACGCGGGGCCCATTGTGTAAATAATGTATATATAGCTAGACGTTTTGGGGAAAGTTTCATTCATTCCTGCTACGAGCTGAATAAAGAGAATGAAATTCACACTCGACTCCAAGTATATTTCAAATATTTATTCTTCTTTGCACCATAGAGGAGTCGACTAAGAACAAAACAAATGTTTGTGTGTCTGTGTGTGTTTTTAAATCAGAGCATACCTGTGGGTTTCGGAAGCGAAACTCCTTCTGACCTTTCGGCACCCTTTGATATGAGAGCCATTCTTCCCGTATCTGAGCCTCAGGGAAGTCTGGCGTTTCAGGATCCAACTTGCAAAAGTAAGTGGCAGAGGCAGAATGGTCTCTGGGAAAAAACAAACCAAGTACAGGCAGTCAGGCAAAGAAGACGGGTCCAGTTCAGCACCTCAAATTTTCCAGAGTCCCAGTTGGAACCAAGATTGTTCCCACAGGAACAATTTCACACACTCTCCTTTTTCTCTTTTAGATACCAACATCCCTTTCATACTGCTGGAATTGTGGGAACAGATGCTTACAAACCGTGGATGAATCCAGCAAATGCACACGTGAGTGAGGTGGGCAACTGCAGCATATCAGAGTCAAATATCAGAGTCATACCAAAGCACACAAACAATGGGATGTCTTCCTGTTCTAAAGGGATTCTACCTCTCACCTGTGCTCAAGCGCCATCACCACAAAACCACGCGAAGCCATTTCAACACAGATGGCAGAGTACACAGTTCTGGAAATTGAAACAGAGAAGATAACGTTACAAATAGTGGAAAACCCCTGTAATTCCTCTGGATTTTTGTTTCGTTTAATGGAAATTTTGTACTGCTTAATTGTAAATAAAACCTCTGTGTGGTTTACCAAGACTATATAATATGCATTAAAATTCTCAGTAGAGATTGAAGTTAAAAACAAAGTTTTTTTTTTAAAATGGTGAAAATACGAATAAATGTAAAATACAAATAAAATGCAAGATTCAGTCATACCTTGGTTGCCTTGGAACTCGTACATTTTGGCTCCCTAACGATCAAAAACCGGAAGTGAGTGTTCTGGTTTCGAATGATTTTCGGAAGCCAAATGTCCGGTGCGGCTTCTGATTGGATGCAGGATGTTCCTGCAGCCAACTGGAAGCCACGTCTTGGTTTTCGAACAGTTCCAGAAGTTGAAGAGACTCCCTGAACGCATTTTGTTCAAGAACTAAGGTACAACTGTATAAACTAAAATTACTTATTAAAATATGTTGGATGCATCTGTTTCTAGGAATCTACTACATAGCTAGTGCCCTCAAAATCTTGTTGGACTACCACTCCCATCAGCCCCATTGAGCATGGCCAATGGCCAAGGATGATGGGAACTGTAGTTCAGCAACATCTAGAATGCCACAGGAAGTGTGTGGGAACTTTTGATCCTTCAGTTATTGTTGAACTACAACTCCTCCCAGATCCAGTAAGCGTGGCCAATGGCAAGGGATGATGGGAGTTGTAGTTCAGTAGCATCCAGGGGACCATAGGTCCCAACACCTGGGCTACAGATCAAAGTGTGTCTGCTCCTGAACCTCAAAATAAAAATTAATCTACCTGTATGCTATCTCTCTCTGTCCAGGAGACTGTCCTCTTCAAGATGCAGAATACATTTCTCTGAATATAACTGCTCTGCTGGCAAAACATTCAAAGGTGTGATGATGACCCAGATCAGAAATTTGCATTCTACACCCCTCAGTAAGCTTTGGGTCACCTGAAATCATCTACAAAATATTGAATCACATGCAGCCCTGAGTGCAGAACACTAAAACCTGGCACCCGCCCTCCATGCTCCTTCAGACCACCTTTACACTGTACATTTAAAGCCTGATGACACCACTTTAAACAGTCATAGCATCCATAAAATAATCCTGGGAAGTGTAGTTTGTTAGGGGTGCTGAAAGTTGTTAGAAGACGCCTATTCCCCTCATAGAGGTACAATTCACAGTGTGGTTTAACAAAATCAATCCTTTTTCCCAAGTACCTCTGGGAATTGTAGCTCTGTGAGGGCAATAGGTGTCTCCTAACAACCCCCAGCACCTTTAACAAACTACAACTCCCAGAATTCTTTGGGAAAAGTCACGACTGTTTAAAATGTTATTGCAGTGTATGGTATGAAACCGGTTGTAGTAGCCTCACTGTTGCTCAGTCTCCCTCCAAAGAAAAACGCAACTTCTATGGTTCCTTGCAGCTTCCTACATAGAAATCCTGTTTATAATGGTAGTGTAAACGGGGTGTCAGTTTGGGAGGGGAATTAAACACAAGATCACAGCTAACACTAAATGCACTTTAAAAAGCAACAACCATTCACCCAAAGTCTAATCCAAGATGTGTCTGGGCTCATGTGAACTAAGCCATTCTAGTCAATATTTATCCCTTGGTGCTTTCTAATGAGCTCACAAGGATTTGTGGGAAGACTGGACGGCAGAGAGCGGGCTTTTCACACCTAAGGCATCTTTCCAATCCCTCTTGAAATAGATCCAAACCTGTTGGCAGTTTTAGTGCCCTATAAGCACCTAGAGGACTGCTCTTGTTCCAGATGATTGTGCCCAAAAATGCCACTCAGACAAGGAACACTGCCTGTTTTAAGAACTCCAGGAATGCTAAAGATTGTGACGCACGTTGGATACTCTGAAGTGCCAAAGAAATGCCAGGTACAGTGGTACTTCGGGTTAAGAACTTAATTCGTTTCGGAGGTCCGTTCTTAACCTGAAACTGTTCTTAACCTGAGGTACCACTTCAGCTAATGGGGCCTCCCGCTGCTGCCAGCGCACGATTTCTGTTCTCATCCTGAAGCAAAGTTCTTAACCCAAGGTACTATTTCTGGGTTAGCAGAGTCTGTAACCTGAAGCGTCTGTAACCCAAGGTACCACTGTAGATTGCAACAGGCTAACGCAGTGACCTCTTGGTCACAATCCATTGTTTTTCCCAGCATTACTGTCCTTTGCTGAAAGGCCAGCTCCATTGGGCCTCCTCTCCTTCTACAGTCACCCAGTAGCAGCCGTTCCAGCCTAAAGGCCCTTCTAGACTTGGGTGTGTTTTTCTGGAGGTGTATCTCGCAACATGTCATTGATGCAATGCAACACTGCATTAGTGGTGGATTTACGTATACTGTACCAGACAAGCCACATATCATCATTCACTTTATCATTTGCACTGTCCATTTTATCAGTCCGCAGGAGGTCTTGCAAAGATGAAGGAAATGTAAGCAGAAAAAACTTACCGAAAGGCTCCTAATCCGTGGGAGAATATGATCAACGGATACTTGTGGGAACATGGTTTAAAAGGAGCATCCCAGCTCACAGGGATCTTGCACGAACCTGTGGAAATCAATGGTCATATATGAATGTTCCAAGGCCTTGTTATGCAGCAAGTGGTCAGTGCTTCACTATCCCAATTATGCTACGCTACCCAAGAAAACCTTTCACTCTCTCATCTTTTCTTAGTGGTTTCTTGAAGTTCAGAATTGTTTTAGATACAAAAGGCACAACCTTTTGCGTCCCCTGCAAGGTGCACATAGCAGGTTAGTGGCATCTACCGGACGTAGTTCTTGCTTGTATTGGTGGCACAAGTTAAGTAAATTTAAGACACTGGATTGACTGATCTTATGTCTCTCTTCCAATAGATGCTTTTACTGCACTATATATTTAAAGCACATGACTCCTCCCCCCAAAAAATCATGGGAACTGTAGTTTACCCCTACAATTCCTGGCACCCATAGCAAACTAAAGTTCCCAGGATTCTAAGTACTTTAAACATATGGTGCAGATGTGATGTTACTTCAAATTGTTGCAAGCCAGCAACTGCTGCATTTGGGAGGCGGGGGAATCCCAGTTCATTCTGCTGAGCAGAGCCCGAAGCTTCTGTCCCAAAGTCCTGCCCTGATAGTACCGCTGGTATGAGCAAATTTCAAGATCTTAAGGGTTACAGGTAGAAGAAGGGCACAAAAGCAGCACTACTGCACCAAGATGCTGGCAGCCAGCAAACCCCTTACCGAAAGTCACGCTAAGCAGTGGGGCACACCACTTCCTGTTCATGTTCATGTAGTCAGAGATTCCATAGTAGTACTCATAGCGAGGGATCCAAAAGGGCTGTTCTGCCCCATCCTGCTGGATGCAGGGGTAAAATAAGCGGAAGAAGAGGCCCTGAGGAAGAGAAAAGAGATTGTAGTGTAAACTCAAGCACCTGCCTGTAGAAGGAGGACTCCACACTTTCTCCCACCACCACCTTTTTCTTCATTAAAGACCGTAGGAATGAGGTACGGTTGTCTCCTTTGCGCTTACTGAAATCAATCCAAGTAACAGCACAGGACTTGCTACCAGAGCCCTCACTGGCACTGGGAAGTATCTGGGGGCAACCAGAACAAAGATGGGAAAAGTTAAAACTGTATTTGGATTTGTTTTGATGGCTGCAAATCTATTCATCTCTAGATACTGGAAATATGTGGAGGGCCTTTCTATAGAGGCGTGGTATAAAAAGGTATGTTTTTAGCAAGTTTCAGAGAAGTTGATCACTAAAGTGTGATTATTTAGGGGACAAATCAAAAAGGACAAATTTGGCCTGACTTCATTGATTATACAGCAAAATCGGAAGAGCCCAACAGAATACCAGCATTGCTGCATTTATATGGGACCAATAATCTCAGCTGCTTCTCTTCAGAGTCTGGATACATTTGATGAGTATAACAAGTTAAAATTTATTAACGTTTCTGCGAAGCAACTGATAACCATCTCATGATTATTTTTTATTTAATTCATATTTGTAGGTAGCATTAACATTTGTACTGCGGAAAGCATGGGAGGCGTGTCAGGGCGCTATTGTAAAAAAAAAACAACAACTATCAGGTGTGTGCCTTCATGGGTTGGGGGTGCCTAGGACAAGGGGAAATCTAGCTATCTGTAACCACATACATTTTGTTTTCTTTTAAAAAGTTAATTTTGAAAATTAAAAAGCCTGTTCTCCTAATCCCACCTTTTCTGTGAAGCTTTGGGCACAGCCTCCCAGTTCCCATCCTATGCCCTAATGTAATTCAGTCAGTACAAAAGGGGGAGGAAACCTTCTCAGCCTGAGGGCCACATTCCACCCTAGGCAGCCCTCTGGGGGCCACATGACAGTGGAGGATGACTCCAGAGGTAAAAATGTGCCAGGTATATGAATATTTTGCACAGAACAGTAGGCTTGTTTCAACATACAACACACAAACCTCTTCCTCTCATCTATTCAAGTAAGCAAGAGGCACTACAGGATCAGGGTTCAGAGGACACTTTCCTGTCACCTCAGGGAGTGACGCAAGGCCAGTGAGGGGGTGTGGCTTGTGGAGAATGCCAAGGGTCAAAGCGAGAGGCTGGGTGGGCTGCATTTGCACCCTTGGACCTGCGATTCCCCACCCCTGCTTACTTCAGAAGGCATAGATCAGGCATGTTCTCCTTGTCATATGTTCAATTAATAAAAATAATATGTTGAAGGCACAGGAGTAGAGCAGGCTGCGTTTGTTTCCTGCAAGTTGGTCCTGGCATCCAGATTATTCATTTTCCCTCTGTGCCCAACCCTGTCTCCCCCAGCCCGAAAGAACCTTGGCTGGCTTTGCTGGTGACAGTGAGTCACCAACACAAAACATCACAGGGATACCAACGATACCAGCAGAGGGCACCCTCTGGATAGTTTCACCACCACCTGAAGTGCAAAGGGTAGCCGGGGTGGCCGGGAAACTACCTTCCCTGGGGCAGCCCCTAAGTTGTGGAATCCCCCTCCCCACAGAGGCAAGGCTGCCTCCTTTATTATGTGGTCATCCATACTAGGCTATGAAGCTCAATAGGTGACCTTGGGCCTGTCACTGCCTCTCGGCCTAAGCTACCACACAGGGTTTTTGTGGGGGATGCCACCTTGAGTTCCTCAGAGAAAAGGTGGGCTAGAAATGTGATATATACATTTTTTTAAAAACCCACCCTATTTTCTCTGCCCTGAAAATTGTTTGAACTGATTTTAAAATATGTTTAATTAAGAATTGTAACCTGCCGTGGGACGTCATGGTGGAGGGTGAGAAAAATAACAATCTAATAAACAAATAAAAATAATAAAGGCAAGATACAAAACCACTAATTGCCCAATTCATACGACTACTGTGTTAGAATATGCTCTCTCTCCAACCAGCCTTTTTTTTGAAGGGGGAAGGAATGGGAAATAATTGGTGTGACATAACTGGGGGTTCCCAAGCTGTGGTCTGTAAACCACCAGCCGCCCCTGAGCTTAGCGCCTGTGAAGGACACTGGCGATCAAAATCCTAGAGTTCTGTACTCAACTTGTAACGCAATAAAATACAATGTAAGGAACGCAGCAAAGCAATAAAAAAATCACACAGCTAGCAGTGCATTACAATGGCTACCACAGGCGGGGGGACGGACCCATTATGTGGCCCGCCAAGACCCCCACCTATTTTCAAGTAGGGAGAATAGAAAAAAAAATGCCACAAGAAGCAGGTCGGCGGAGCGCTGCTCCCTTCTTCGTTGACCCTCCAAGCTGACAGGCTGGGCCAGCCTCACTTCTGCCCCCATCCCCGCCCCAGCAAATCACTGTACCTTTGGCGTCTGCCCCACCATGACATCCGTGCAGCCCACCGGGAAGGCTCCCTTCCCACGAGGCAACCCCAGGGACTGGCTGACCCCCATGCTCTCCTGCTGCTTCGCTCTCAGCGCGAGCCGAAAGAGACGGGTCCGCGGGCGCCCCTTCTTTGAGAAAGACACCAGCGGGCAGTTTCATTTCCTCCTTCGGTTCCTGCTGCGCCTCGAGAGGCGAATCTGACGCTCGGCTTGCGCATTGGCCGGCATGGCGCGCCCTTTGCCTCCGAGGCGCAGTGGGCGGAGACGGGGACCGGGAGGCGGGAGGCGGAGGCGGGACCCGAGTTGGGCTCTGTATTGTTTTGCTTATAAAGTGGGGAGAGAAACGGCTTAAGGTGCAGAAGTCGAGAAAGCGGAAGGATCCCGCGCCCCTTCACGCTGCCCAAGCCTGCTTCGTTGCGCTCAGTCGGGAGAGCATGAGACTCTTCTTAAGCTCAGGGTTCTGGGTTCAAGCCCCACGTTGGGCGAAATGGGGTTGGACTAGATGACCCTTCTGGTCCCTTTCAACTCTACCATTCTATGATTTGTCAAGTAAGGGCGAAGGAGGATCTGTCACGTTTCAGGATCCTCTTACGCCTGCCCTCCACTCCGTCACGCCGCCTTGCGACACAGCGCTTGGTTTGTTTTTCTGGCGTCCTTGGGCGCAGGCTCGTCACAATTTTTGCGAAAGACAAAAGGAAGGGGGAACTCTTTCTCAACAGCTGAACTCTGGGTCAGATCTGTCGATTTGGGTTTTCTTGTTTGTTTGTTTGTTTGTTTGTTTGTTTGTTTACTTATTCGATGCGTTTGCACCCCGCTTCAGCCAAAGGCTCCCAGAGTGGCTGGCATACAGTACAATCAGTTAAAACTAGATGGTCTCTGCCCGCACATGCTTACGATCTAACATTCCTCCAGTCTTCAGTTCAGCTCTCCACATCCGATTGAGGGTTTTCTTGTAAAATACTCGTGGGAATTTATGAAGCTTTTATTGTTATTTAGCTGTTTATGTACCGCTATGTCGTTAAAAAAAATAAGCAGTTTACAACAAAATCTACATAGCAATAAAAACTGTGTAAAAAAAGAAACATAAACCCTCAACTCACTATTATGGAAATGTGTTTTCTTTAATTGTTTACTTTGGCCATGAAAAGTTTTCAGCCAGTGTTTAAAGGCATTTTGGTGCATATCTCTCCTCATACACATTTTTGCTATGGAATTTTGTCTAGTACGCCAATTATTTCAAGCAATTTCCTCTAATAAAAGGCTTTAATTTTTATTTTATTTTTTGCCAATATCTGCATTTTTCATGCACATTTTATAGGGTAGGATAACTCTGGTAAAAGTCAGATAAGTGCATATTTCAAGGGATAGCTGTGTTCTGGTTTGCATATTGTTTTGACTAGGTAGAGTCACGTGAGAATTTAAAGCAAAGTGAATTCCTTTCTCGATTTAAAAAGTGGGATCGAAATACTCTCCAGCAGATAGATGAATCAGCATGATAATGGAAAGTTTCATCTGTTGAGTTACTGCCTGCACTTAATCTGCACAGCATGCACTGCCAGAATACAGGGGTGCAGCTGGGGAGCACAGATACATTAATCTTGCAGCCTAAGTGTCAAACATTGGAGCACATCCTGCAGCTGAACTCATTTGGCCTGCAGGATATCAACTTTCATGCTCTAATGCTTTTTAATGTGTTATTTTACTATTCTGAAAATTATAGGATAGGGGAGCTAAGTGTATATTGCTCACTGGAAAATGTACAGATCTATGGTTTGTGATTGGTTTATTTTAAAGTGTTCTTAGTGTCAAGGGAATGTGCTAGTTGGATTTTCCATAAATCCGATGAAGAGATTTTCACAATCATGTATTATTATCATTATATGGTTTTTCCCTTGTCTGTGTTTTCCACTCGTCACCATCCTTGTGATGATTAAAGTAACAGCCACTAACAGCAAACTCAGGCCATGAGTGCCAACAAGATTGTTGCCAAAATGGGGCCACTGAGAATCAAGGAGGAGGTATCAGTAGGTACATGTGTTGGACATGCAACAGTGTGGCTCATTCAGTCTGTAACATAAGGGTGAATTCTGTTAATGCTAAAGTCAACTAGCCAAGAGATGGATGGGATGCTGCTTAGCAACCAGGCATGAACTGCACTGAGGCAGCACATGCTCTGACTGGCTGTGTAATTCTGAGGGAGTTTTCCTCTGTATGTTTGGTTGAATGTCTTCCTGCCAAACCAAGAAAGACAAAACCTCCATTTCTTTCTCCTCAAATTATATACTGCTTTTGTTCAGTTTCCTCAATAAGGTGTTATCAGATTTATTTTTTTTCTCTGGACTCAGTCTGTGTTATTTAAGTGATATTGCTAATAAGGAGGTCATACTATATTGGAGGGGGGAGCCAAGGGACCACCCCTTCTCTAAATAACTTGTTGAGGAGGAATGGGCATGTTTATAAGTTATGGCAGGAGCATCTGGAAGTGCTCTTTTTGAATTGCTTTATTACTTATAGCTAGGTTGAGGAACCTGGGGCCCTCACAGGTGCCGTCTGTTTGGGACGGAAAATAGAGGCAGCGATGTGAACTGGCCTGCTTGAATTCTTTACCATTTATATTGTCCTGAACGACAGCATGGTTGGTTGGTTGGCTGGCTAGCTACAGAAGCACTACTGTTGGGGGTGAGGCTACACTGCAACATTTTGTTGCAAGCCCTACTTGTCAACCCTAACTTTTTGCCTGCAGTGCAAAGCAGGAATGTACAGTCCAGCAGAGGGTGCCACTTAACCATTCAGTAGCAACCACTCCTCCTGTCTTTAACTTGCTTCCAAGGGAGCATCAAATGGATTGAATGGAGCTGAAGAAGAGCTGCTGAAGGAAACCTTTCAAAGCAGAACAGGGGGGCCTGTGCGCCCTCCAACTGCTGTTGGACTCCATCTCCCATCAGCCCCAGCAAGCACAGTCCATAGTCAGGGATGATGGGAGCTGTAGCCTGGCACCATCAAGAAGGCTCCTGCTTGCCAGTTTCCCATAAGCATCTGATTGGCCACTGTGGGAACAGGATGCTGAACTTGATGAGCCATTGGCCTGATCCAGCAGCCTCTTCTTACACTCTCCTTTAATGGCAGTTTGATCTGCAGAAGCAGACGTGCAATCATATTTAGGAGAGACATGTGGCGCTGTCGTAAGAGTGCTGTTAATTCTCCATAAGTTGATATAAAACTTTCCCCGTGCAGGACGCAGCTGCAGAATACTCATGACTGTCTTATCTCTGTTGCTGTGCAGACTAGCACATAGTGCTGGCCTCTATCAGAAGCTCCAATTACAGCATTCTTTGTGGAGAAGGATTGTTGGAGACAAAACTGTAAAGAAACTGAATCCTGAAGTTGCAGGGCTTTGTCAACTTCGGACCTCTCTGGGCTCAGAGAGAGAAGCCAGAAAAGGAATACCAAAACCACCTTTGTTTGCAGGTGTATATAACACACTGTGTTTAAGTCTTGATCATTTGCCTTGGCATATAAACGAAACAAGGAATTTGGGCCATTTAAAGTATTATCATTAGTCTGTCATGGAATGTTTTGAATGAGAAAAAATATTTTAGGTAATAACATCATCTTAACTGCTGCCATACGTCATGGCAATGTTGTCTTTTCTGGTTACGTATCTTAGATGTGAACTCATAAATAACAGTTGAATAATCTAGCTTTTCCAATATAGAAATGTCTTTGGGAATTAAAATACCAAGATACTGAAAATGCAAAGTACAAATTTTGAGTCCAGATACTTTTCATAGGTTTAGTAACATGTTGGGAGGAGTGTGAATGCAGAGTAATTCCATCTTGCTATAATTTACAGCAAATCCCGATGCCTGACCAGAGCCTGCAATTTCTGACATAATTACAGGTACAGACTTAGCTGGATTGGAAGTCATGAGAGTGACATCACCGGCAAAAATATTAATTATATGTTTTTGGCCATTAATAGTGACACCTGATAGTCAGTCTAATACGCTCAGTTACTTTCAGTTCCCTTGATTCTTTGCGGGTGAAATGGGTGAAAGAGTGCTTGAAAAGTAAGGTGCGGATGTGGCCAATGTCTGCGCAGACTTACTCCCACCTATCCACCCATCACCCCAGACTTTTATTTAGAGAGATCTCACCAGTGGAAATCGGAATGCAGAACCGCAAAGTGGATGCTCCACAGTTTGGCTCTGGCAGCCCTTAACTTGCTGGGGATGATGACTTCACCCCTGTCATTTTCCTGCCTGCTTTTTTGTGTGATCTGAGATAAAATGAAGGCAACTACAGTAGGATGAAAGAATGAACAGCATGACCGTCGCCAAACCCACAAGGAGCAAAGAGGATATGAGAAGCCGAAAGTTATCCCAAACCACACCAGATCTGCAGTCTTCAGCAGTGCTGGGAAGAGGGCAAACTCCTTTCAGGCATCTGGGAGCTATTTTCTTCTTGGGCTCAGCGAGAGTGACTTCTCTTTTCTTCTTCCTCTGCAGAAACAGTTTAGCTCATCCCTAACCAAAAGCACAAAGCTGCACCATTCTAATAGATCCTTTCTCTTTTTTATTCTTTATTTTTTTCTTTTTAACCAAATGGAACGGGGAGGGGGGGCACAGAGGAGAAGCCATGCTGTCAAGATAATTACATTTTCTGTTTAATTAAAAACACAGACACGGCCAGTATCTTGTGGTACAGCTTCGCATGAAGGAGAAAGCCGGTTTTTCTTGCTAATTAATATGTTTCATTGTGCTGCTTGAGAGGAAGTTAGCATGCGGAGCAAAAAACAGATTGAAGTTGAATTTTAAGGTTGTCCTACCCTTCAGATGCATGTCATATTGAACAGATTCAGCACCTGCTCAAGTCAGGACCAGAAAACTCCTATCTAAAGGAGCTCCTTCTGCTGTATGAACCTGCTGACCCACTGAGATCATCATCTGAGGCCCTGATCTTATTGGTTTTCGATATCTGGGTGGTCATCGATCAGAGGCAGGACTCCTTCTGTGGTGGCACCCCACCTGTGGAGCCCCCACCTGAGACATGTTTGCCTGGCCTCATTAGCCCTCTTCAGGCATTATCACCAGTGATGGCTGATGCTGACTGAGACTGGTAGGGTAGAAGACTGGGAGCCAAACAGCGGGTGGCGCCAGAACCAATGGCAGGTACAGTCAGCTAGTTCCAGTTTTGTCCCCATCCTCCTCCCAGCTGTGTTCTACCACTGAGACTAAGGTGGAAGAAGCAGGCAGGCGGGCTGTGGCACCACCAGGAATGACTGTAAGTAGAAAGGCTGGCAAGTGTAGGGGGGGCTGGGGCTGGCTGTAGGTAGGTTAGTGGAGTAAGACCCTGTTTGAATCTAACAGACTAGCCCTCACTGGTTATTCTAAGATGCAACCTGTTAAATCTGGGCTATGGTGACACTTGACATTAGATAGGCAGCAGGTGCAGCAACCATTTCACGCAGCAGGTGCTGGAGGGGCAGCCCCTCAGCCCTGTGCTCCTCTTCTGTTGGGAGAAAAGGGCTGTGTGTTCCCTGTTGTCTGCCCTGCACCCATGTAACTACCCTCTTGCCCTCAACAATATCCCATGCCTGTATTGAACTAAGATTCAACTCCCATCCCTGCTGGTTCTGTAAGAGGAATGGGGGTGCCATGTTAGGCACTTAGGAAGCTGCCTTATACTAAGTCAGTCGACTCCTGCAGCCCAATTCTGTCAGTGCTGACTGGCAGTGGGTACTCAGAGTTTCAGACAGGGTTTTTGCCCAGCCCTACCTGGAGATGCCGGCGATTGACAATACACAAGACTCCCTGCTATGGAAGTTTACTTTAATCACACAAGGGCTGGAATGAGTGGCACAGCTTCAGGGCCAGGGCTAAATGTGTATCCCAGAAGTCCCAAAGCCTAGGCCTCCAACCTTTACCTTTGTACCTGGGATTACTCCATCTCAAATACTAGCACTTGTAGACATGTATACAATTGTACTGTAAGTTAGCTATACAGGGAATTCTTCACTCCTGCACATCAAGAGACATGACTAAGTCTCTTTGCAAAGTTTTGACACTTGTCTTGGGGTGGGGGGGAAGAGGATTCTTTAACATTCAATCATGCTTGTTGTGTAATAGTAGTTGCAGAAAACAATTTCCAGGGACTACTTGATCTCAGATGAACTCACCACAGGAAAGATGCATCCTGGGTCCTAGGGGCAAAGGAAGAGCCAACAAAAGGGGAGGGGGCAACAGCAGTTCTTTAGGACATCATGAATTCTTATTGCCTGGTGTCCAAACAACTCACTCATCAGTCACACTTTTGACTTCATCCATTGGCTAAAAACACTGACAGGCAGGAACAACCAGCCTGGCTCATTTCACAGAAATTGCTTAGACAGGTACCCGCCCAGTTTGCTTTCTTTCTAGAAGGGCTAGGGACTAAATATTTTTATTCAAATAAATGAATTAAAACTCAGGGGTCTGGGGTCCCTGCTGGCAGTACCAATGAAGGCCTTGGTGGGTGCCCAGGCGCCCAAGGGTGCTGGATTGGCAGTCACTGCACTATTCACTGCAAAATGTGGAATCTCTTTAGAAAGACGATGTCATTGCCCTCCAGTCATGTCTGCCATGTTTCCTGGAGGGGACAAGGCACGAGAAGAAGAAGAAAACTACTGTAGAAGAACATTTACATAAAGGGTAGACTGAAATTAATGTTTACTAATGAGAGCTGCCAGGTACTCTGGGGACCAGTTTATGAAAAATAAATCACGGTGTCCTTGCTTTGGAAAACAGGCTGTTAATTACAGCCGGCTCCCCTTTGGGACATTCTCACTCGGAGGCAGAGAAAATAACGGCTCCCATAGAGCAAACGTTTATGGAGCCTTTCCAAGCTTTCAGCTATTTCATCTCTGTTTCACTGTGGCTGGACGCAGCCGGCCCTATCCATAGGCAAGGTGAGATGGTCGTCCTCATTTCTGGACCCACGTGAATCCCATTAAAACCTTTCCTGTGCAGTAGAGGCTGGTCCATTGGGGCAAATGGGGCACTGCCCCACCAGAGTGTGGCTTTGTGATCCTCTGATTCTGTAGCTCATAGCCCGCTTGGAGCTGTTAAAAGTTTGAGCAAGACTTAGTTTTGGAGCAAGCTAGGCTATTTTTGCTTCTGGGGAAGGAAGGAGCAGAAAGTCAAAATGCCATCTTGCCTCCTTGACATCACAGCCCTCCCCTTTTAAATGCAT
Organism: Podarcis cretensis; assembly: GCF_951804945.1. NCBI lineage: Eukaryota > Metazoa > Chordata > Lepidosauria > Squamata > Lacertidae > Podarcis > Podarcis cretensis. Next base: position 28,827,972 of record NC_137177.1, on the reverse strand, counting down.
CTACAGTGGTACCTTAGGTTACATACGCTTCAGGTTACATACGCTTCAGGTTACAGACTCCGCTAACCCAGAAATAGTACCTTGGGTTAAGAACTTTGCTTCAGGATGAGAACAGAAATCGTGCTCCAGCGGCGCGGCGGCAGCAGGAGGCCCCATTAGCTAAAGTGGTACCTCAGGTTAAGAACAGTTTCAGGTTAAGAACGGACCTCCAGAACGAATTAAGTACTTAACCCGAGGTACCACTGTATATTCTGCCTTTGATCCAAGAAGTTCACAGCAGCGTATGTTGCGCTCCTCCAATTTCATATTCATAACAACCCTGCGAGGTAGGTCATAATGAAAATATAGGAAGGTGCTTTATGCAGAATCAGGCCATTGGTCCATTTAGCTCAGTACTGTACTGCCTATACTGGCAGTTAGCAGCTCTCCAGGACTGCACAAAGAGAGTATTTCCCAGCCTATCTGGAGATAGTGAACATGGCACTTTCTGCATATAAATCCAATCATCTACCACTGAGCTCTGGCCTAGATATTTTTGAGAACCAGGATTGTGTTGGACTGTGTGACTTATCCCCATTCCATGCTGGTGTTCCCCAAGCACTCTGTTTCCTTGGGGAGGTTCAGGAACCTGCCAGTCTTGGAAATTTAAGAGGCAGCCCCTACAGGCCTGGCTGCTTTTTTGATCTTATGCCACCTTCAGCCCATTTCCATGCTGAGGGGCCAGAGGCAATGCTCCAATCTGATTGCTTTGCAGCTGGCTTCTGTCCTGCGGGGCGTTTTGACTCTGTGCCGAGAATGCGGTGGAAGGGTGTGGAAGTCCTGTGGATACAAACAGAACTGAAACCAGGGGAAGGGAGAGGCAGCCAGTTCAGACATGCAAACTGCCAACTTTTATTGTCATGACGATTACAAAACATGCCCTCTCTAAGTGGTGGCGGCTACTCATTCCAAGTCTTGCTCCCTAGAACCAAAAAAAATTCCTTCCAGTAGCACCTTAAAGACCAACTAAGTTAGTTCTTGGTATGAGCTTTCGTGTGCATGCACACTTCTTCAGATACACATGGACTTCCATTTCATGCGGCTCAGTGTGGTGCCTTCCATCTGTAACTGATCCCTAGAACCAATAACTCTGGCATCAGGACCCAGGGGCAAGCAGTTTCCCCTAGTATAATGCATTTTGTATGATATCTTCACAGATATATGTATATTTTTATGCACGCTTCACCCTAGTTCATGCATTTATATCTGTCTTGCACTCATTACTTGGCTAGAGAACTGCATAGCAAAATTTGGAGAGGTGCAAATTTTGAAGGATGGCTGCGTTTTGGTTAATTCATTGTTTTGGGAAGAGTGAATTGGGTAGGTTCACCTTCAAGTGGGAACTGAACTGAATGTCTCCTCCATCTCTTGTGGCACTGCAGCTTCCAGCTCAGGGTGAGTCAAGGGAAACCAGAACCTAGATGTGTGCAGGTGGGTTTGCGGGGAAAGAAGGTACTAGTCAGTACTGGAATTCCCCTGGTCACATAGCCTTACCTGCCCACCATTCCTTTATCACTTATTTTCTATTTATTTATTTATTTTCTATTTCTTTACTAGAAAAACAAAATTATAAATATAATATAATTTAAATATAAAACAATACGGACTATAACAAATGGATGGATAACACCATCAAAACACAATTTAAAAAATGTGTTTATATCCCACCTTTTTCTCCAAGAAGCTCAAGTTTACATGGTTCTCCCCTGCTCCTCATTTAATCCCCACAACAACCCTGTGAAGTAGGTTAGGGTGAGAGGCAGTGACTGGCCCAAGGCCCTCCACTGGGCTTCCTATGGTCAAGCAGAGATTTGAACCCTTGGCCTCCCAGGTCCTAGTCCAACGCTCTGACAACTGCATCGCACCGGCTCTCTTTGGTATGTGCTTGAATCCATCCTGAAAAATACTCCGAGACTTTAGAATTTAAGATTGCAGGAGAGGGATGACCCTGAAAATGGAAGACCTTTGAAGCAAAAGTGTGGGAGGAAAAAAAGGGAGGGAGCAAATTAAGTATTTAGTAATCTCCAGTGTCACCAATTTTAAACTCTCTTACTTAATTTTATATGATGTGGCTTCTAGGTTGTGGAAGTATTTTAAATTGCTGTTTTAAATGATTGTATTTTGTTAGAATGTGATTTTTGTAGTTTTTTTTGGGGGGGTGGCATAGAAATGTTTAAGAACCCAGGACCCTACTGGATCAGGCCAGGGGCCCATCTAGTCTAGCATCCTGTTCCCACAGTGGCCTTGGAAACCCTTGAGCAGGACCTGACAGCAACAGCACTCTCCCCTCCCTCTGGTTTCCAGCAACTCACCCAAGTTGGTGACCATTTACAACAATGCATATGTAAATAAAGGCAATAAAATGGATTTTAAAGCTTCATAGTGGCTTGAGTGATGTCTTCTCTCTTCATCCGTTTTTTTGACAGTTGTAATAAGTTTGCCAAAATTTTACTCATAATTGATTAACCGACATGGACCTCACTTTGTTAATTAATTGAGCTGAGCTCTTCCTTGGCACTAGTTCCTCAATTCCCATAAAATTACCTTGCTTTATATCCTAACGCCAAGTCTTTTCTCTGCACCCATGTAACGATTATGCCTAACTTACTTTGCACACATCCACTGACGTACCTGGGCCTTACCTTGTTAATTAAGCTGGAGAGGAGCTGGGTGGAAAAATGTTCCCCAGATCTGAATATTTGGCAGTTGCAGAAGTAATTTTGGGGCTCATCCAGATGACCTATTTATTCCGCATTCAGCCTGATTTGGACCCACCCTATTCATGTGAGTGTAATTTGTTTTAACTGTTTTTAATATTGAATTTTAAATTGTTGGAACCTGCCCTGGGACCTGCTGGGGGAAGGGTGGGTAATAAATTTAATAATAATAGTATATTAAAGTAAAATATGCTTGCACAACACTTATGTGAAGATGACTAGTGATGAGGGAGCAAGTCAAATCAGTTCACATTTAAAGGAGAGCTTACCTAATTTGCACTTTTGAAAACAAGATGCAAACTGAAACACACTCATCCCTCAAAATTTGCACTTCTCTGAACTTTGCAATGCATTTTTCCAGCCAATTAATGTTTACAAAAATTGATATACTAGTGTAGAGTTACCATAAAAATGCATACATTCATTTTTTTTAAAAAATGAAAATAATTCATTTTATAAGGGGAAATCGCTTTGCAAGGACGTGTCTGTAAAGAGAAATTCAGATTGAAATGTTGAGGAATTTTCACGAGAACTTAAAAAACAACAATGCAAACTGTTGCAAAAATGTAGAAAACTGAATTTAAGATTTGAGAAATGAGAAACTGGAACTGACAGATTAAGCCATCCATAGGCACTTTCATCGCTGGATGCCTCCAGACTAGGCTGTGTAACTATATGACAAACAATGTGAGATATGAAATTATTCCAGATTATGGGGCAACTCAGAGCCTTGTTTCTCAGGCTGCCTCTGGACTGTCACTATTTTGCAGAAGTGATTCAAGTGCATACTAGAACTTTAGCTTTGCAGTTATAAAGTGGATTAAAGTACTATACTCTGTACCCCCTAGCACAACACATCCACTTTTAAAAAAAACAGCTGGTTTTTTATGGTCTGGAAAGTAATGAGGAAATGGGCTGAAAAGTGTGGTATGAATGAATAATGGGAAGCCATATAAGCACCCCACAAGCAAAGCAGGATGAATGCTCATTGCCATATAACCTCCCCAGAAATAAATCAGAACAAATACTCAGTGAAGACTGGACCAAGGCTGGATCTACACACAGGGGGGAAACGCTGTAAATAAGTAATAAATTAGATCATCATGACAAAAGCAAAACAAAACAAAACAAAAACAACCCTATGTAAAATCACATAGACAAAGTTTTTGCTCTGCAGTTCCACCCGGTGTTTTATCTTTACAATGGAGTTACAATGATATAACTGACTGAGTGTAGCTCAGTCCCTAGTCTCTAACCACTGTGTAATGTTTGTGCAAGCAAATCAAGATGGATGCTGAATAAACAAATAATCCAGAAGAGCCTCATTTTAATTGCAGAAACCTAAATATCCAATATGCACTTAAATCCCCACTGCAAAATAATGGCAGTCTGGAGGCAATGCTGCTCTCTCCAGATAGCTTTACTTTCAAAATCTGAGGAAAGAACTATCCTTTGTTTCTTTCGATAACATTCCTCAGAAGAAGAAGAATGAAAACTTAGAAGAGTGAGAGTTATATGGACACTTTCTAGAGCTACGTAGTTTACTGCCTAAAATGATGGAGAGGGCAGGTCGTAGCACATGTCCGAATCTGCAACATAGCCTGTTTGTTCTGTCTCCTGTTTATGTTCTCAGACCAGACCCTAAGAAGGCCCCCCCTCCCTGCAGTCCTAGAGGGGCCCCTCTGCCTCCCCATTCTGAGGTTAGCTGTGCCTGCCAGATCTCTAATGATAGCCTTTGCAGTGGTGAAAAGCAAGAGGACAGGGGGAGTTTTGGTGAGGTCTAAATGTAGCCTGAGCCATAAATGTAGGGTTTGGGGAGGGAAAATGTGGAGGGGAACTGCAACTCAGCTGAAGAGCACTTTAGCAGATTTTAGTTTAGAGGAAGGGTAACACACCCAGAAATGCAGCCCCAGCTACAGCTGTGCACACAATTCTCATAGACCTAAATGAGTTGATTCTTTAGGACATTTACACTCCGACTTTCCTCCAAGGAGCAAAAGGCAGCATACATTGTTGTTGACTGTTCCCCTTATCTTTGATGTAGGTTGGGCAGACAGACAGGGAATGGGTCAAAGTCGCCCAGTGAGCTTCAAGGGCAAGTGGGGATTTGAACCTGGTTCTCCCTATTCCTAGGCTGACAGCCTAACCACTATACCACACTGTCATCTGGGCACTGCTACAGATCAGGCCCTCTCTCTCAGTCCAACCAATTGTGTTTCAGCCATGAAGAAAAGCCTCTCCAACAGATCATAGGGAGCAAGCAGGAGGGTGCAGAATACAGTATTTCAGGTATCCCTGGCCTGAGCCATTAGGACAGGAATGGGGAACCTCAGGTCCTCAAGATTTTTCCTAGGCCATGTCTCCCCAGGTTATAGTCCTCACAAGCCCTGCTTCACATCTTCCTCAAGGGCTTTTTCCTGGGTGGGATGCATCTTTGAACGGTGATAACACTTTTTGCTTCATTGGATAGCGAGATTGCGACTGTACGCAGAAACCTCTGGTGTTTGTGCACAAAGAAAAGAAACACACCTGTTGCTCCTCCCAATTTGCCCCCTAAAAGGCTCCCCATGAGAGAAGGTGACTGCCTTTTAGCTAAAACAGCAGTAGGACTTTAAAAGTAATCATGCTGACAGCTTAAATTGTGCCAGAAACCAAACAAAGTTTGTTGGAGGAAGGATAGCATAAAGTGTAAGAAATAAATATTATTTCTCATCCTGCCATGAAAAGATCCACTGTCGGCGCCTTAAACAAACTATTGTTTCCAGGGTGCTTTTGGGGGAAGCCATAACTATTTAAAGCAGTATAATACTGATTTAAATATATAATGCAGATTAGGCCATTGCCTCCATCTCTTCCGCAACAGGCTGTTGAGGAAATCAGTAATGCTGGGCACCGCTTTCTCCGAGACCCTTCTCTACCATGGCTGATCTTCTCGTTGCAATACTCCTAGGACATTTCTGAGGGATCACAGGGCTTTTTGGAATATTGTTTGAAAATCCCAGGAGAATCAGAGCTGTTAATTTAAACGAATGCCCCCGAGACAGAGGCAGACACATTCTGTGTGGGTGTGTGCATGTTTCTGTATGCAAGGGGGCGAGTCAGAGGCAGACGCAGAGGCACATAAAAGCTATTAAAGAAATAACTGCAATGAAATCAGACTTTCTAATCAGCACTAAAGAATGTGCCTGTAGTTGGAAAGAGAGAGAAAGGGCTTAAATTAAAACACTTAGTGCTCCTGACTACAAAGGGATTCCACACTCATAAACAAATCCCCAAAACTCCAGCTAACGTTCGTCATGTTGCCATGTTTTTTTAAGGATGAAAAATTGGAATACTGACAAGCTTCTGCTGCAACTGACTAGCATGCTTACCAACTTTTCAACATGTCTCTGTAGAAGCCTGATAGGCATACATTAGCCAGAGTAGCGGACAGTGTGGCGGGGTGGTGGCACTAATCTGACTTCCCAACACCTAAGTCACTGCTCCTTACTGGGGAGGAGCAGGGAGGAAGCAGGGAGGACAGTGCGGTGCAAACATACTAACAGAGCCTCTCTGGCTCTCCTGCCAGTGTGTTTGCACTGCATCAACTTCTCCTGACACCGTCTCTCCCCCCTCTCCTCCCTGGGAAGCAGCAGCAACTCAGCCGTTGGGAGGTCAGATGAGCTCCATCACCCCACCACACTGCCCACTCCTGATTAGCAGGTGATATTAGGGGTGTTCAGTTTTTACATTCAACCAGTGGACAATCTGCATTCCTGTGAACACAAACAGCTGAGTTTTATGAATCAACAAGAACAGACTCTTTCACACACACCCTTGTACATGTGTAGAGATGGCTTGTACCTGTGTTCAGCATAACATGTGAACAAGATTAATGAGTGGGCCGGCCCACTCATGAGGCAAGGTGGGGCAGGATCCACAGGAGCAGCAGATCCTCATGTAGGATTTTTATTCCCCCCTCGTTCCTGATGTAGCTATTCAGTCACTCCTTCTTACTTGGTGGGGGCAGCATTTTGTGGTTCACCTCGAGTGCCAAAATGTCTCATAGAATTGTAGAGCTGGAAGAGACCGTGAAGATCATCTAATCCAACCCCCTGCAATACAAGAATGAATATGCAGCTGCCCCATACGGGGATCAAACCTGCAACCTTGGTATTATCAGCACCATGCTCTAACCAACTATCTCAGGCTGGTTCAGTCTGAGGCTCAAGTTGCTATTAAAGCATGCACAGCCACCCTATGAAGCAGTTGTCAGTGGGGGCAGTCCTGGAGGCATGTGCAACAATGCAGGGCAAAGAAGCAACATGAGGTTTCTTACACACATACACATATATATCTCAGTCTCCTTGGCTGTTATTCTTTCTTCCCCAGGGCAGAGTTGTCCCCCCCCCCTTTCCTATCCCCTGGCTGTGAGTATTTATGTGGCTGGCACACACCAAAGTAATGCTGGTGTCTCCATAGATCATCCCCACAGCCATAAAAGCTGGCAGAATGAAATGAGTTTAGTGCACGGGGATGGGGAGGGGTGGGGGGAAGAAGACGAGAAATGATTGAAAATGTTGCAGATTGGTCCAAGGCCTTGTCTCACTCTTGCAGGGAACGGCTCCCCTCTCTCATCATTTGCCGATCCCAGGGCGGCTCTGCCTCCTCTCTGCTCCTGATTAAATTGGTCTCTGCAGCTTTTTACATATTTATTGGGCCACCGGGGAAGTGGGGTGGGAAGGAGGGGTGTGCGATGTTCCTTGGGTAGCCTCTAAACATCGCAAGGACACATCCATTTGTCCTGAGGATGGAACGGCTCCAAGGTCTTTCTTACAGACTCCCCGTGTAAAACAATAAATAAATAAATAAATAAATAAATAAATAGGAAAAGCCGCTACAGATCCAAGGATTAATCTGATTAGATCAAAAGATCTTCAGAAAAATAGTGCAGGAGTGAGCTGACCTACTCCCCTCACACAGCAGCCCACAGCAGCCCTATACATGTGTTTGCAGAAGTTAAGTCCCATTGAGTGTGGTGGAGGCGATGCTCAGCAAAGGGGATGGAGCATTGCAGCCTTACAACTGCTTAGGCTTCAGCTAGCCAGCATTGGTTTGTTTACCCCTCAATCAGCTGAAGTTTCCAAAAGGCAGTTTTATGTAGTTAGGGGTGGGCGAGAAATTCAGTTCCTATTTAAAGGCGAAGCTAATTCACACTCCATCCCCCAAAAAACAACAACATGCAAACCAAAACATAGCCACCCCTCAAAGTTTGCGCTCCTCCAGATTTCAAAGTGCAGTTTTCCATCCAGGCAATGTGGACAAAAATGCATATATTAGGGTAAAGTGTGCAGTTTAAAAAATGCATATCTTAGTGAAAGTAACTTACGAAAGTGCATTGTATTAGGGGCAAAAATGGGAAATTGCATACAAATATGTGCATCTTAGGAGAAGTTCACAATAAAATACCGAGGGGTTGTCATGAAAACAACAATGCAAACTGATGTGGAAATGTGGGGAACTGTACTTAAGACTAGAAGAATGAGAAACTGGGAGAAACAAAAAATGACAGTTTTGCCCATTTCCCACTTCAACTGTTCTTAATTGGACAGTCCTCTTTTCTAGGCGGGGTGCCCATGGACCCTACTTTACAGAGGACAGAACCTGGCCAGAGAGTGGACTGCCCCCTATAAAGGAGGACACCCAGACACCCAATGGCCATATTTTAATGCACAGAGTTCCAGGAATCGGTTTGTTGTTCATGCTGCCATTCCTATTTTTAAGACTGGTATCATTTTCCTACACTGCAGCCGTCTCCGCTAAAGAGAGTTATCTCAGGACCAGCTTGCGCCTGGCACTTGCCCCAGAGAGGTCATCGGAAACAGACATGTGACAAGAGAGGCTGTCACAGGCTTCACCCTGCTTAGCACACATTTCCTGGTTATCTCATCAAAAACCTCTGCAGCAGATGGAGTTGACAGCGAAGCCTGCACACTAAAGACTTTGGGTAGGTTTTATGAGTCAACCGATCTGTGAACTCCTTTGAAACAGGATTGTAGTGGTAGCAAGCTACCTTATGAGTCAGACCCTTGATCCATCAAGCTCAGGAATGCCCCCACTGGCTCTCCAGGGTTTCAGGCAAGGAATCTTTCCCAGCCCTACCTGGAGATGCTGGAGGATTGAATCTGGGATCTTTTGCATGCAAAGCAGATGTTCTCCCATTGAGCGACAGCAAATTCTGGTCCAATGCATTATTTGAATGGCTGTGATGATGCTATGAGTGTGCACCCATGGTCCTGCTGTGGCATGTGTAACCAGTATGGTATCTTTCGGATGTTTTGGGCTACAACTTCCATCAGCCGCAGTCAGGGATGATGGGAGTTGTAGTCCAGCAACATCTGGAGAGCACCATAGTGGCCACAATCCCCCCTGCACCATCTGCCCCAGGCAGCTGATTTGGGGAGCCATGTAAGGGCAGAAAACTGTTGTTGTATTATTGTTGTATTTTTACTGCTTACAGGGTTTTCTGCCTCTGGTGCCAGATATCTTGGCTGTACTATATAGTGCTATACAGTGTGACTGGCTTGGACAGAGGGCTTTTGCTGCTCCAGCTCAGGCAGCAAAATATATAGGGGTGGGCCCTATATGATATAATTGCCATAAGGCAGGGAAAGGGAGCCTGTGCCCCCCCCCCCCGAGGTTGCTGCACTACAACTCCCATCAGCCCCAAACTTTGGCCATGCTGGCTAGGGGCTGATTGGAAGTGGAGTCCAACAACATCGGGGGTGGGAGGTGGGCACGGGCTCCCCACAGCTGCCATATGGGCATGAACTGAATCTAATCTGGAATCTAAATTAATTTTGTGCACAGTGCTTCCAATCACATGTGATGCTAAGCCAAACCATGGCTCAGTGAACATGCGGACTCCTGGATAAGAGATCACTTCAACTTTGCTTTTCTTCTGATCCTGCTCCTACTGCATGGTTTGGCTTATCTTGTTGTCTGAACCTGGGTTTGTCTCCTCCAGACAAACCAAGAACAACCTTTGGTTGCTGTAGCTTGTGGCTTGTCTGGTGTGATACAAACCATGAGCCCAGGATCAGATGACATGCTAACCATGGCTTAGCTTGCAGCAACAACAGGACTAGAAGAACATAGGAATATGCCTGGAACTGAATCAGACCCTTGGGTCCATCTAGCTCAGTAGTGCCTACATGGAGATGTGGAGGGTTGAACTGGGGACCTTCTGCATGCAAAGGTGAAGCTCTACTACAGAGTTACAGCCCTTCCCCAAGGAGAAGCAAAGCAGATACAATCCTACACACTCATGAGTTTGCACCAAGCCATGTTTTGGTTTAGCATTATATGCAAACCACGTCAATCCTCCCACCCTCCACCCGATTATTTTTTGGAGTGCACTTTGCACAGCCTGCCCATCCCTCTCCTCTCCCTCTCATCAACAACATCCAGCAAGGGGCATTGGGCAGGGTAACTGATATTCGAAATACGGAGAGCCAGGAAGAATAGCTCACCTTGGGAAAGTGGTTTCAGACGGTGGCATCCCTGGGTGGAGTGTCATGTGCACCCTCTCCCCAAGCAGCATCAGATTACTCAGCGATAGGAAGCTTCTGTAGGCTGAGTGTTTTGAATCACCCCAGTTAAAACCCCATTGTCATCTCCAACAAGGGAGAGCTTCATTTGAAGCAAATAGAAGAGAACGTAAAACTGGGCATGTCAAGAAAACAAAGTCACAAAGAGCAGGCTAGCTAACACAAGTTACAAGGAGCTCTTAATCCACTTCAGGTGGCTCCTTGTTCCCATAGCCAGAGTGCAAACAGCAAGCACATACCCCACCCAGCATGGGCACGCTGGAATCTCAAGTTTCTGCTTCCAGCAGCCAAGGCGGGGCAGTGAGGTGGCGGGGTACCTTCTTTTCTAAGAGATGCTCTTAGATGAATCAAGTGTTTCTGGAAACCAATTAACATACACCAGTTATATATTTCACATGTAGATAAAGAGTTGAGTCACCATGTCTGGGGAGAAGGTAGGATGAGGGTTTGGGACTTTTTTGTTTGGAGAAACGGTGAGTAAGAGGTGGCAGGGCAGGAGCTGGAAAAATTATGCATGGTATGGAGAAAGTGAATAGAAAAAAGTTGTTCTCTTTCTCTCCTAACGCTAGAATTTGGGGACATCCAAGGAAGCGGAATGTTGGAAGATCCAGGACAGATAAAAGAAAGCAAATTATTCACGCAGTATGCATAGCTACACTTGGGAATCTGCTTCCGCCAGAGTCAGTGATGGCCACCAACTTGGATCTCTGTAAAAGAGGATTAGACAAATCCATGGAGCAGAAGGCTATCGATGGCTACAACTGGAGGCAGTAATGCTTCTGAATATCATTTGCTGGAAACCACAAGAGGGGAGAGCGCTCTTGTGCTTGGATGCTGCCTACAGGATTCCCACAGGCATCTGGTTGGCCACTGTATGAGCAGGATGCTGGACTAGGTGGGCCATGAGCCTGATCCAGCAGGGTTTATGCAAATCACTGCTGAATTACTGCCACACTTTGCATGCTTCTCTTTGAGTGGTGTCTGAGGGTGGTTGGATCAGTTCAGGTGGGTCTGCATCCATTGAGTGAACTGCCCCCCCCCCTTTTAACAGATGCCAGTAGGGCCTGATCTGAAGGCATGTGACACACCACCCTTGTGGGAGATAAGCAGTTCTGGGCTCTGTCTGTACCTGGGCGGGCGGCTGCCTGCAAACCTGGTATGTGCCACACTGAGTTCCATGAGGGAAGTAAGTTAGGAGTCTTAGGGACTGGAGGGGGAGGAGGGATTTGATTCCCTTCACATTTCAAGGTGAACATAACTAACCCACGCTTTCTGAAAGTATCTGAGAACGGAAAGAAAGCCATCCTTCAAAATGTGCACTTCTCTGAATTTTGCAGTGTGGTGTTCCAGCCAAGAACAAAATGCATAAACTGTGCATAAATGTGCATATATTAGTGAACATAACACACACACACGAAAGCATCACATATGGGGAAATTGCTTTGCAAAAATGTGTCTATTAGGCAAAATGACATATACATGTGTCTATTAGGAGAAATTCACAGTAGAATGCTGATGAATCTTCATGAGGACTTTTTTTTTTAAAAAAAATTATACAGTGGTACCTCAGGTTACATATGCTTCAGGTTACAGACTCCGCTAACCCAGAAGTAGTGCTTCAGGTTAAGAACTTTGCTTTAGGATGAGAACAAAAATCGGGCTCTGGCGGTGCGGCAGCAGCTGGAGGCCCCATTAGCTAAAGTGGTGCTTCAGGTTAAGAACAGTTTCAGGTTAAGTATGGACCTCTGGAATGAATTAAGTATTTAACCTGCAGTACTACTGTATATATATAGCAAACTAATGTGGAAACATGGAGAACTGAACTTAAGATGGTGGTGGGGGTGGAGAGAAGTATAAGAAACCATAACTAACATCCGTAAGTTGGAGAAGGGCTGTAGCCAATAGATGAGCATCTGCCCAGCATGCAGAAAATCCCCAGTTCAATCACCAGTATCTCCAGGTAGGACTGGGAATGTTCCCCATCTGAGACCCTGGAGAACTGCTGCCAGTCAGTGTAGACAATACTGGGCTAGAAGGAACAATGTTCTGATGGTATGAAGTAGCTTCCTATGTTCCTATGACATACCCACCCCCATCCTTGTTTGGGATAGAAGTATGATAAATATATCCTAAACGCTCTATGTAGAGATATCTCTGGACAAAGAAAGATGGGAAGAGTTTTTAAAAAGTAAGGGGAAGGGAATCTGGGGTGTGATGCAAATAGTTGGTGCTCAGGGCCCAAGGCCACCCTTTAACACAGCTCATATCAGGGGCAATTGCCTACCTCTTCTTCCCAACCTGGGCAAAGCGACTTACCTGCTGTTGCCTCCAAGATCAAGAGAGCTCAGTTAGTTATTCAGAGCTGCACCTTCTCTTGGCCAAGTTTCACTGCCAAGAAAGTGGTCATCTCTCACCAAGGATGTTGCTGCATTTTAAGCAGCACTGGGGAGGGAGGGAGAGAGGGGAAAAAATCCCATCCATATAGTTGTATTTCATAGTCATATTTTCTCAGGTCACTTTCAGTCTCAAAGCTCTGTTGCAAATCTTTTCTCCTATAAGGAGTTTTAGTGTGCATGAGAGAGTGTGTTTTTCCTCCCCCTAAGCAGGGGTCAGGGACCAGTGTGCCTTCAGCCTAATTTCAGGCATATCACAAGGAGGGGAAGTGGGGTAGCCGAAAGAGGTATAAAGAGGAAACAGGGTGCCTCACTCCCTTTCCAATTGGGCCTTGTCCACTTTTGGCCCTGGCTCCAACCACCTCCAATATCTGACCCCTGACAGATTACCCCCAATGGAAAGTGGTCCTTGAAATTAAAAAAAGGGTTCCCCATCCCTGCCTTAGATTATACATTCTAGAACGGTGACTGCACAAACACCAGACATTTAAAGAACATGACTTCGCTAAATAATCCTGGGAACTCTAGTTTGTTAAGTGTGCTGGGAACTGTAGCTCTGTGAGGAGTCAACTCCACACACCTATCTCTCCTCCACCCAGACGCCTTATCAGAGTTCAAAGATGTGTTCCAGCCAAGCAAAAGCACTTGCAGGGGCTGGCAGGGCCATGGTGTGTGCCCTGCAGGGAGTCCATGGGGTTATTATGAGGTTAAAAACAGAAAGGAGGTAGACCCAGGAGGAATCAGTTCAAATGAAGCCAACTTTCATCTGCCCCTCTTTCCCAAGCAAATAAGAACCCAGTGATGAGCAGAAGGATTCAATGGAACATATCCAGTTAAAAGCCCAGTTGAAGCAGACATCAATTCTCGACTATTTAAAATCTCTTTATTGAGCCCGAGGCTCAATACATGTGTAAGGGGACCATAATGCACATCTTGGCGGTTGCAGTCCTTTAAAATAAATCTCTTGTAAAAGGGAATAGCCCCCCAGGGCATGGTTAGGAATGTAAGAGCTTACCAAATGCCAACAGCCGAGTTGTTTGAAGCACTCGAAACAGCCCCTTACCAGTAAAAGAATATGCCAGCCTCTTCATCATTGTCTGAGGAGGAGCCAGAACAAGCTTTGTGGCCAATATGTAGGCGCACACGAATTGTTGTGCTGCAGCAGAACGAGGCCTATCTGCTTCAGCAGCCTGTGTCCCTTAGGAGCCAGCTGGATGCCTGTGGCTAGACCAGAGTGAGCAGCCATTCCCATGGAGGCAAGCTTCTGGGAACTGAAGACCATTGGTGGGAGGGGCCAAAATCAAAAGTGGGTGGAGCAATGGAAGTGACTCTTGCCTTTGTGCAGTGGGGCTATGTTCTTCCCAGTCAAAAGCCAGAGGTTTGCACACACATGCATACCTCTCGATCCTCCACCCAGGGAAACAAGAGGCATTACCACAGGTCAAGGGCACCAGGCCAAAGTAATCACTTAGCACACAGAGCAGGGCAAATGAAGAGAGAGGGGCTGTGGCCTACAATGTCCCAAGGACTGGAGACAGGTTCCTGGAGGGCCTGAGGTTCCTTACCCACAATGCTTTGATTCAGGACTCAGCTATACAGCTGCAAATAGAACGTTTTAAGTGTGTTTAAAGTGCATTATACAAGTGTGACACTAGATGGCGATGGTGAGCAAATTCAATATGCCATATTTTTCCGTGTACAAGACAATGCCCCCCCCCCATCTTATACACTGATTTATATTCTAAGTCTTGGGTGAGCTGGTGGCTCCAGCGAGTGCCGGACTCAGGGCCACGGAGCTAGCTTGAGAGGCGAGGCAGTGCCGAGGTGAGGAGGGAGCTTGGCCGCAGCACTGTCGGCTCTCACCAGCTGAGGCAAGGTGAAGCCAGATGCAAGCTGGAGAGGCAAAAAGCTCAACAGCTTTTTGATGATTTCCCCAAAAGGCTGAACAACTTTAAAATACTGATTTCTTAATTTTGGTCTCTCGAAAGAAGGGGTCGTCTTATACATGGGGTTGTGTTATATACGGAAAAATATGGTACAGTGGTACCTCGGATTACATATGCTTCAGGTTACAGACGCTTCAGGTTACAGACTCTGCTAACCCAGAAATAGTACCTCGGGTTAAGAACTTTGCTTCAGGATGAGAACAGAAATCATGCTCTGGCGGCGCGGCGGCAGCAGGAGGCCCCATTAGCTAAAGTGGTGCTTCAGGTTAAGAACAGTTTCAGGTTAAGAACGGACCTCCGGAACAAATTAAGTACTTAGCCTGAGGTACCACTGTATTTTTCAAAACTGTAAAAAAACAACAACAATTTTCACAGCATTTTTTATATGTGTCTAGATTCTAGCTCAGTTAGTAACATTAATGAAGTGATTGGCAATCACATTGCAGGTTTTTCTTTTTTTAATAAACATAAATTGGGGGCCGGGGGTGTGTGTGATTGGCACTGCAGGGCACAAGGCGGGGAGGTTTAACCCCCTCCCAGCAATGATTTCAATAAAAACCACCTTGTTCTCATGTGGCCATTAGTATCATACAAAGCCATACAAAATATATCTTAATGTTTTATAAAATAATGCTAATTGCTGCATTGGGTTGTGTTTTTTTTCTGGCCCCAAGGAAGGAAAAGGTTAAGCATCTCTTCCCCAAGTGTTGTAGTGGTGATCACAATCTCTCCTTGCACTTGGTACCATAGTTGGTTTGTTTGCTAATCCTGTTGTGAGCATATCATGGAGATAAGCCTTCCATAGTAGCACCACAGTGATAAATATTATTGGGGAGAGGACTGTAGTTTGTAGGTGGTAGAGCACAGGTGCAGGGTCTCCATCTTAATTCCTGGCAATGAAAAGCATTCCAGGGAACAGATGATGGGGAAGGTTGTCCTCTACCAGAGACCCTGGAGAGCTGCTTCACAAAAATTATGCAGCGTGGATTTCTTTTAATAGACACATTCTTGTATGCAGTTTTGACTAATGCACACATATTTGCAAAACAATTTCCCCATATACAATACATTTTTGTGTTATTTTCATGAATATATTCATTTTAATGAATATTTTCCAAATATATATATATATATAGTGTAAACATTGTTCAGTTGGAGAACTACTATACCGGTACATTGCCAAGTTCCAACAGGTGCAAGTTTTGACAGATAGCTGTGTTCTGGTTAGCATATTGTTTTGGGCAGTGCAAATGTGATAGCTTTGGTTTTAACGGAGAACCGAATTGAAATTCTCCCGAGTCCCTAACCCTGACTGGCTGTTAGGAGTGGTAGAAAACTGTGGGGTAGGTTGGAGATCGGAGTGCACTGGAAGATAGCATGGCTATCTGGCTGGAACCCTGAGCAAGAGAACTCCAGGCTTCAACATGTTGTTTCAGGTCTCACTTGTATATTGCTCAGTTCTGCTTTACTTTTACAGATTAACAACTTAAAAGCAGAGAGCCAATGGTGGAAAAGGAGGGGGGAGCTCACCAAGCGACCATAGGCAGGTCAACTGGAGTGTCGTGTGAGGATAAATGAGATAATCTCATGTATGATTTCCCTGAGCT
Source organism: Podarcis cretensis (assembly GCF_951804945.1). Taxonomy (NCBI): domain Eukaryota; kingdom Metazoa; phylum Chordata; class Lepidosauria; order Squamata; family Lacertidae; genus Podarcis; species Podarcis cretensis. Next base: position 28,811,681 of record NC_137177.1, on the reverse strand, counting down.
CCTTTTTGGAAGGGTGTGATAAATATAATATATCAGAGAAGCTCATGGAGCTGGCCTAAAAGAATCTTAGAGCGCATCACAAGGTCTCATTGGTACTTACGTTAGAAAAATCAAATGCATGGCTTTCACTGCACAACTGGCGGCCTTCAGATCTTCCCAGCCACCTTCTTCCAATAGCTCCAGTGGGCCTATTCCCACAGTAGTGCCCCACACCACTGCATTCTAATATATACATGCAGCTTTCAGCACACCAATAAAATGCAATGTCTGCCACACCTCTGTATATATCAGGTGCGGTGGGGAACCTTGTGGGATGTAACATCACTGTAGCAGTCAAGTACAACATTTCCTGTTTGCCCAGAGTGGACACACAGGGGGATGTTACTCCAACCAGGAGGACTTCCTGTGACACCTGGTCTGGAGTATCCTCCCTCTGCGTGTGACTAGGTAGATGGGCGTGACCCTGGGAGACCCCATATAAGGGCTAGTCACACAGCCATCTTCCCTTACTCTCCTTTTGCTGTTTCGCCTTGTTCCACCTTGGTGTTATTTTGCTGTCTGCTGGCCAGCAGCACATGGGCTCATTTGCCACATGGGATGAACCCACACTCTCTTCTGTTACTACAAGCCAAAGCCTACCTTCATGATCATACTGTGAACTGAATGTAAGTAAACTTCTCATTACTTTTAAGAGAAGACTGTTGTGTCTTTATTCTTTTTAAAAGGGAACAAAGGGAATTTACCAGGAACAAGCCAATCTGGACAAGCCAGACTGGATTGCTTAACTCAAGAGATACTACCAATTAGCTTCCTGCAATATACAGGGGAATGTACTCTGCTACCAGCTGACTAGCGTGAGTGAGGAAGGATATTTTTTAATCAATATATCCTCTCCTACTATCCTCAACATTCCCATAAACCCTGGGCACTACAACTCCCATCAGCCCCAGCAAGCATGCCCAATGGCAAGGGATTATGGGAGTTGTAGTCCAGCAACATGGCCAAAAGTTCCCCACACCTGATATGTATGAGCATGGACTTGCTATAGGTTGACATGATAATGTCAGTAACGTTTCTCCACTAGGGGCTACTGCAGCTGTGCCTTTAACAATCTGCTTGGTCACTATAGGTGTCCAGGAATTCCATGCAGACAAGTGAGCAGGCTGGTAGAGAGAGGAGAGCGTTCTCCATCTGTCTTCACCAGTCTACCTGGTTTCTATATCAGTGGTGCCACTGCTAGGTGTTGCCCGGATGGCGTTGACCTGTGACAGGGCCTTCTTGGTGGTGGTTCCCCATTTGGGGAATGCCCTCCCTGGTGAGATGCATCTGTCTTCCTCCAGTTTCAGCAGGAATTTAAAAACATTTCTGTATACCCAAGCATTTTATGCCTTGCAAACATTGAAAGTATTCCTGTGAGAGTAGGCAGATATTTTTAGGTACTTTTTAAATATGTTGTTTAAATGTATTGTTTTAACATTGCATTTGCTGCCCTTAGCACCTTTGGGAGGAAGGGTGGGGTTTGAAGTAAGTAAGTAAGTAAGTAAGTAAGTAAGTAAGTAAGTGTTATGTAGTGAAGTTTCACCCTGGGCCAGCAGGGGGATACTGTAGATAGTTTTCACTCAGGTCTGTAGATAGTTTTCACTCAGATCCACGTCAGTTATTTTAGGCGGGAAACTCTGGGTTGTTGTGGCTACAATGTTGACAGCCGGCTACGTATAAAAGCAGGCCGGCTGAGCTGTTTGCAAGTCAGTTCTATTTCAGCTTACAAAATAAAGAGCTGCTTTGGAGAAATCGCTGTGTCGTCTGCTATGTCAACCCACAACTTAACACTGGCGACGAGGATGGGATCGATGGACATCAGAGCACAGCCATATGCGGCCAGCCTCTGAACTAAGCTGAATCACTGAGCTGAATCACAGAGCGAAATCACTGAGCGAAATCACTGGACAGAACCAATTCAGAGCTGACTGTTCTGGCTAGAGCACTGTGTTCCATCCATCGCCCTTCACGCCGGCATCGGAATCATGGCTTCACTTGTGCCTCTACCGCCGTTTGCGCCAGCCTCTGAATCATGGAACTCCTACCTCGCTCGGTTCGACTGCTACCTCCAAGCCAACGAGCTGACACAAGTATCACAGGAGCATAAGCGGGGCCTATTCCTCAGCCTCCGTGGGCCTGAGGTGTTCGAGACGGCCCGAGCATTGGTTGCGCCTGAAGCAGTCCAGGCAACACCGTGGGACACGATCCAAGAGAAGCTCCGCAACCACTACGCACCAAAGCCATCCAAGATTGCTGCCCGCCATGCGTTCTACCACCGGAACCAGGCAGAGGGGGAGTCAATCAACAACTACACCACCGCCCTGCGACAGGCTGCAATGCACTGTGAATTCCGAGACTTAGACGATGCCCTGATGGATCGAATCGTCTGCGGGGTCCGAGACATCCATCTGCAACGGCGTCTCTTCGCCAAGCCAGACCTCACGCTACAGAAAGCCATTAAGGAGGCTGTGGCCTCACTGGGACTAGATTTTGTGACATCAGATAGGGTGAAGAAAAGAGGGGTGGTAATTTATATAAAGGAAAAATATGACCCACAACTATTGTATAAAGATGATCAAGGGAGAGTAGTCATAGTTCAGATGGTGTTTCAGGGAGAAAAAATAATTGTTGTGGGAATATATGCTCCAAATGATAAAAAATCCGCCTTCTATTCTGAATTAGGAGACAAATTGATGGAATGGATGGACCAAAAAATGATATTAATGGGAGACTTTAATGGGGTGGTGTCTCCAAGCCTAGATAAGCCAATAAAAAAACAAGAGAAGAAGGAAGGTAAATTACCGCGATCTTTTTTTGATATGGTAAATAACCTGGGATTAATCGATGCTTGGAGACTCAAAAACCCCACTATAAAATAATATACTTTCTTCTCAAATCCAAATCAAAGTTGGGGGAGAATAGATAGCATTTGGATTTCGAAGGAACTGACTCAGAATTTAACTAAATCGGAAATTCTTTCACGAACTATATCTGATCACAATGCGGTTTCCATTGAGTTAAAAGGTAAGGATATCAAAACAGCCAGATGGAGAATGAATGAATTTTTATTTAATGACCAGAAGATTGTGAATAAGGCAATAGAGACAATAGAAGATTATTTTAAATGGAATTTAAACGGGGAAACTGCTATAGAGACGGTGTGGGACGCAGGAAAGGCAGTTATGAGGGGCTTTGTAATACAGAAAAATAGACAAGTAAGAAAAGAAAAAGAGACGAAGAAGGAACAGATCCTAACACAGATTATGGAAAATGAAAGAAAGTTAACTATCAACCCCAGTGAGGAGACCGCGAAGCAGAATATAAAGATACTACAAGCTAAATTTTCTACAATAATTGACCAAGAGGTAGAATGGAAAATTAAAATGATGAATCAGAGGACGTTTGAATCTGCAAATAAGATAGGCAAATATTTGGTGTGGCAAATAAGAGAAAGAAGAAAACAAAACACGATTAGTAAGATAAGGGAAGGAGAAAGGATTGTGGAAGAACCAAAAGAAATAAGAGGAGGCTGTGGCCTCAGAAGCTGCTGAACGCTCCGCCCAGGAGATCCGCAAGTCCAGCAGCCCGCGTCTTGCTAGGAAGCCAGTTCCTGTGCATCATGAAGAGACCAGCAGTGATGAGGCATCCTCCAGTGAAGACGATGATGTGCACCAGACAAAGTGAGAGCGCAGGAAGTTCCAACAGAAGTCCAAGGGCCAACCGGAATGTGCCGGCTGCGGAGGCAACCATTCCCGTGCCAAGTGTCGATTCAGAGACGCCATCTGTAGGAAGTGTTCCAGAAGGGGCCACATCGCTGAGGTCTGCCGATCGGCTCCGTCTGACACCCCCCCCTTTATCGACTCGCAAGTCTTCACTCCAGTCTGCCAAGGAAAGTTGTTTCGCTCTCACCAACTGCCGCTGCCCGTCTGGAACCATGATTGGCCAAACCGACTCGCCTACGCGACACAAGCTGAACGTCACGGTGCTCATTGAAGGAGCTCCATGTGACATGGAGATCGACACCGGGTCTGCCCTGTCCATCGTGTCTTGGAGCACCATCAAAAGACTGGTACCCAGAGTGTCCAAAAGGCAACTCGACTCTCACCGCGTACACCTGAGAGACTACCAGGGAAACAACATCCCCGTGGTAGGCGTTGGCCGGTTCCGGATCACCTTCAAGGATTTTGGTGGTGGTCGAAGGTCAGCGGCCAAGCCTCCTAGGGCTAGAATGGTTTGATGCCCTCAGCCTGGAAGTCACCGGCATCAACTGCATCTCTAACGCAGAGACTGAGGGTCTGGTCAAAGACTTTGCCGAGGTTTTTGACGGCACCTTGGGGCAATATACAGGTACGCCCATCTCCTTTAGCCTTGATCCACAAGTCGCCCCCATCAAGCTAAAGCCACGCCGGGTTCCCTTTGCTCTCAAGGCTAAGGTGGACAAACAACTGGACAAACTGATCGCCCAAGGAGTTTTGGAGCCGGTTGACCACGCCAAGTGGGAAACCCCCATCGTCACGCCTGTCAAGCCAGACGGGTCGGTGAGAATCTGCGCTGACTACAAGTGCACGATCAACAAGGAACTTCAGCAGCACGCTTATCCGGTTCCTGTTGTCCAACACCTGCTGCATTCCCTGGGTGAGGGTAAGGTCTTCGCTAAGCTGGACCTTGCCCAAGCCTATCAACAACTGCCCGTCGATGATGCCACTGCTGAAGCCCAGACGATCGTTACCCACCGGGGGGCATTCCGTTGCCGCCGGTTGCAGTTCGGGGTGAGTGTGGCTCCTGGCATTTTCCAAAGCCTTATGGAGCGTCTCCTGCAAGGGCTTCCAGGCATGGTACCATATTTTGATGACGTCTTGGTGTCTGCAGACTCACACCAGCAGCTGTTCAAGCGCCTCCGTGCCGTGCTCACCAGGTTCCAAGAGGCCGGGCTCAAGGTAAAGAGGGAAAAGTGCCAGATCGCCGTTCCACAGGTAGAGTTCCTGGGCTATCTTATCGACGCCTCCGGCCTTCACCCGACCACATCCAAGATCCGCGCTATCCAGCAGGCCCCCATCCCAAAGAACAAGACGGAGTTGCAGGCGTTCCTGGGGCTGCTGAACTTTTATAACTTTTATAACATGTTCCTGCCCCACAAAGCCACAGTGGCTGAACCTCTTCACCGACTCCTTAGCACAAAGACGCCTTGGGCCTGGGGTCATCGGGAGACGGCGGCCTTCAACGCGGTCAAGGTTCTCCTTTCATCAGACAGTGTGCTGGTACAGTACAGTGAATCCAGGCCGCTGGTCCTTGCCTGCGACGCCTCACCTTTTGGCATCGGCACTGTCCTTAGTCACCGTTTTCCAGACGGAAGAGAAGCACCGCTCGCGTACTTTTCCAGGACGCTATCTCCGACGGAACGGAATTACAGCCAGCTCGACAAGGAGGCACTGGCACTTGTGGCTGGAGTGAAGAGGTTCCATGAATACCTCTATGGCAGGACTTTTGACCTCATCACTGACCACAAGCCACTCCTGGGCCTCCTCGCCGGTGATCGTCCAACTCCACCGGTCCTCTCGCCACGCATGCTGCGATGGACTGTTTTCCTGGCTGCCTACCACTACCGGCTCGTCCATCGCCCAGGGAAATCGATGGGCCATGCCGACGTCCTCAGCCGTCACAGGGAGGAGTCCTGCTGAACTGCTCATGGGCCACCGCCTCAGGTCACCGCTCGACCGGCTGCACCCGGACTTTGCCGTGGCTGAACCCCCAGGCTGTGCCAACGCGCCACGGTCATTTTTCCCCGGAAACCAGGTCTTTGCCCGGAACTATGTGGGGGACATTCCTTGGGTGCCAGCCACAGTAGTGGGAGTCACTGGACCTCGCTCGTACCAGGTGGCACTCGAAGACGGACGCTTGTGGCGCCGGCACATAGACCAGCTTAGGCGCAGGGTTGGCGACTTGGACACTACCGTGGTGCCCCCAACTGCGCTTGCGGCTCCAGAAGAGACACTTACAGATGGCGAGGCCCCACCTACACCTCCCTCGCAAACTGCCAGCGTGGAGCCGAACCAAGCCGCTTCAGAGGGTCTGCCAGACTTACCACAGACTCAGACCACTCCACTTGCAGAGGCTCCACCCACAGCAGCGGATCCAGGGGATTTGGTTCCAACGCCACCTAGGGTCGCACCACAGCCTCAGCAAGAACTGTGTGGCCCTCTGGACTTGGCTACCAGTCCCCGGCGGTCTGGCAGAGTTTCCAAGCGCCCAACTTATTTAAAGGACTATGTTGTTGGACATGTATCACTGTTGGTCTAAGTATGGGAAATGTAACCGATATGCTTTTGTGCCTAATTGAACCATTACGCGTAGTGCTGTATATAAGGAAACCATTACGATTGTAACTAACGCCTTATCTCGGTGGGGAGGGGTGTTATGTAGTGAGGTTTCACCCTGGGCCAGCAGGGGGATACTGTAGATAGTTTTCACTCAGGTCTGTAGATAGTTTTCACTCAGGTCCACGTCAGTTATTTTAGGCGGGAAACGCTGGGCTGTTGTTGCTACAATGTTGACAGCCGGCTGCCTATAAAAGCAGGCCGGCTGAGCTGTTTGCAGTCAGTTCTATTTCAGCTTACAAAATAAAGAGCTGCTTTGGAGAAATCGCTGTATCGTTTGCTATGTCAACCCACAACTTAACAGTATGTAAGTAAAAAAAAAGAAAGAAAGAAAGAAAGAAAGAAAGAAAGAAAGAAAGAAAGAAAGAAAGAAAGATATAAATAGCCACGGAGGAAGGAAAGCCAAACAGGCTTGCAGAGCAGAGATAGATGGCTACATCCTTCACCTGCCAATTCCCTTGGTAGAAGGCTTTTTTTTAGTAGTCTGCTAAGAGCAGTAGCGTACTGGTCTTGGATGGGGTGTGTGTGTCAAAGACCTGTTACTATTTCTGCAGCAGAGTCCCTGCAGGGACCTTGTCTCCAGTGTCCTAGAACTAGCCAGTCAGCATGAAAGCAAAGCTTTATAGTTGCTGTGATTCCAAGGCTAAGATTTGGGAACCCGGAAAACACAAGGTGCTTCCATTTCAAGAGAACGACATGCAAGTTCTGTTACATACAACAGAACTTTGTGGAAAATGCAAATTAAGCCCCTCTGAAAAGAAGATATTGGAGCACTCCAGATCATTTGCTCGTGTACATGCACAGAAAATAGTAGATCTAGCTGAAAGACAACACATGGGGATCTTGTTCCAATGCACCCCTAATTATTATTATTGTATAAATATAATATTGTTGTATAATATTAGAAGGGACATGGCTGCTTTGTTGCCAGACTTCGAAGTCTGACCCTAAGTCTCCAGGTTTACCTGACTCCCTACAGGTGGCAGGTGGAGGGCTTGAATCTCCAAGTGCGAGAGAATGGATCCGCCCTCCTCGGCTCCCTTCTCCAGGGCCAACCCTGGGTCTCAGGTTTGGGTCCTGAAATCTCAGGATCTGGGATGCTCTTCACCTGGCAACTCTACGTGGATGTGACTATCATGAAGGGGCTCTGCACTTCTGATTTTGCCACTGCACTGCTGGCTAAGAGGGGCTAGTAGCCTGCATTTCCATGGGGGGGGGTGGGCTTCCCTTCCTCAGCATCCAGCTCATTTCCATGCTCAGCGTGGAAATGAAGGCTACAGCTTCATAGCAGGCTCATAATTTTGTGAGCTTATTTATAAAGCTGGACTACTCGGCATTCGAAATGGCAATGTGAGCAGGGCCCTGAGAATGCCTGCTTTTGAGGTGGATCCCGGCAAATGCCAATCTCAGACACAACAGGGTGGCGGCTGCCAAATTCAACACAGGGGGTGAGATTCAACTTCAGAAGCTGCAATCCTCAGCACGTAGACCTGAGCAGCATCAGGTTTCAGGAGGTTTGCCTAAGAGTGAGAGTTTCAGCAGAGACAGTTTCTCCCATCACCACTTCAGCACCAAAAGGAAAGAAGCTCAAATTCTCCCTTCTCTGCAACTGCGAAAGGCCCAATCTTTAAACGGAGTCTGGTAACGCTAGTTCTGAATGATCCCCACGTCGAGAGATTGATAGAATTTCACCTGCTCCCACCCCCACATCGTCAATTATTTTAGCCTTATTTCATGTCACTCAAAAACAGAGAGCCAAGTGCTGGTTTTAATAGCGGCATGGTGCCAATTGGCAAGGATGGACCATCTACCTTCCCTACAAATCAGGTCAATTGTGTTGCCATGGTAAAAGGCTGTGATCTCGTAAAGAATGGTATTATCAGATTATAAGCAGAACTAAGAGATTCCAGTCAGAGAAAGGGGTGGAGATGGAGTGCAGGCTGGGTGACAGGTCATATGGGTTAGATCCCCTGTGTAGCTGTGCTTGGCAGGAACAACAACAAAAACCTCTCTCTCACACAACCTGTCACTTTTTCCTCTCGTACTAGAAGGAGACAGACCAATGGAACTGGTAGGGCAGAAGACAGGGAGGCTCAATGATAGGGTGGAGCCAGATACAATGACAGGCAGCGTCACAGCGAATGAGAGGTAGAGCCAACTATAATTCTAATTTTCTCTCCATTCTCCTCCCAGCAGAGTTTGACAAGGGCAACCACGAGGTGATAGCGGAGGAGGAGGAGGAGGGGGAAGCTGACAGCCAGGGCCACCTTCTGGTTATGTGTAAGGCAGGCGGGTGCAGGCTTGCTGAGGGCAGATTGTGGTTGCTTGGGGTGATGCCCCACAAGACAAGCCTCCATTGGACAGAGCCACGCTTCAAATGGGGTTGTTATGACAGTGCAAAGTGAGGGTCCTTCCGGATTGTTCCTATTTTGGGGTGGGATTCAAACACATACCGGCAAAGTCAGGTTTTACAGTTAAAGCTGATTTGGCACTCTGGTGCCATGAAACCCCTTCCCCCAAAGACCAGACTTTTCACAATAAGAAAAGTAGTATGGAAATGCACTGGTAAGTATGGGTAAACACTTGCTTTGGCCTAATATCATCTAGCCTCCTGCAAACAAATCAGGATGAAGGCTCAGTAAAAGTCTTGGAAGCGCCCAGAGATACCCTTTAAGCCTTTGCCCAACTTAATAGCTTAATATATCATATATTTGCTCAATTGGTATGCATTGCAGGGGGTTGGACTACATCTCTTTTAAATCAGAACCAGTGAAGGCGGTGAAGGTCCTGTGTGAGTGTCTGGAGGCTGTTGGAGGATGGATGGCGGCTAACAGATTGAGGTTGAATCCTGACAAGACAGAAGTACTGTTTTTGGGGGACAGGGAGCGGGTGGGTGTGGGGGATTCCCTGGTCCTGAATGGGGTAACTGTGCCCCTGAAGGACCAGGTGCGCAGCCTGGGAGTCATTTTGGACTCACAGCTGTCCATGGAGGCGCAGGTTAAATCCGTGTCCAGGGCAGCTGTTTACCAGCTCCATCTGGTACGCAGGCTAAGACCCTACCTGCCTGTGGACTGTCTTGCCAGAGTGGTGCATGCTCTACTTATCTCCCGCTTGGACTACTGCAACGCGCTCTACGTGGGGCTACCTTTGAAGGTGACCCGGAAACTGCCATTAATCCAGAATGCGGCAGCTAGACTGGTGACTGGGTGTGGCCGCCGGGACCACATAACACTGGTTCTGAGGGATCTGCATTGGCTCCCAGTACGTTTCCGAGCACAATTCAAAGTGTTGGTGCTGACCTTTAAAGCCCTAAACGGCCTCGGTCCTGTATACCTGAAGGAGCGTCTCCACCCCCATCGTTCAGCCCAGACATTGAGGTCCAGCGCCGAGGGCCTTCTGGCAGTTCCCTCATTGCGAGAAGTAAGGTTACAGGGAACCAGGCAGAGGGCCTTCTCGGTAGTGGCGCCTGCCCTGTGGAACGCCCTCCCAGCAGATGTCAAAGCAATAAACAACTATTTTACTTTTAAAAGACAACTGAAGGCAGCCCTCTTTAGAGAAGTTTTTAATGTCTGATGCTGTACTGTTTTTAATATTCAGTTGGAAGCCGCCCAGAGTGGCTGGGGAAACCCAACCAGATGGGCGGGATACAAATAATAAATTATTATTATATATTATTAATGATAGCTCAATGAAGACGTTGGCCTGGTGTGCAGCAGCTGTGAAAAAGGCAAATCCCATACTAGAGATAATGAGGGAAGGGGTACAGTGTACAGTTCTGGTCACCTTGCTTCAGAAAGGATATTTTAGGTTCAGAAGAAAGGTTTGGAAAAGGACAACCAAAATGATTAAGGGGATAGAGCAAGGATGGTGAAGAATGGTTGCAGCGTTTGGGACTTTTTAGTTTAGAGAAAAGGTGATTTATTATTATTATTTATTATTATTATTATTAACCCTTGTGGTACCTTCCAGCTCTACAATTCTATGATCTACGGTCTATATTGTTGGCATACTTTGTGGGGGGAGGGTTTGCAATAAAAGGAAGTGCCAACATGTTCAGTGTAGGTTAGGGATGAGGAATCTGTGGTCCTCCAAATGTAGCTGGACTCCAGCTCCCATCAGCCCCAACCAGCATAGTTTGGGATGATGGGAGTGCATTCCAATAGCATCTGGAGGGCTACAGGTTCCCTGTACCAGGTGTAGGTGGACCAAGTACTATCAAGATTTAGTGAGTCACCAGTGCCTTTAGTTAAAACCTTTCTGTTTCCTGGTCCTGGCTGGCTTTTTCTTCCTGTTGATCATGGCTGGGGAATTTGTGATGACTAGCCTCTCTTAACTGCCTCAGTGTTAGATTCTCTTCCCATCGAGGGAGGAGGTTTTAATTAGTCTGATCAGAATTCTCATGTGTAGTGCATGGGACAAGGTGGGAAGGGTTAATTAACTCTGAGGGATGTGAAGAAAACACACATGCTACAGTGTTGGAAATCTATTCACAGAATATTCCCTCACACAAATGGTTTCTGGCCTGTGACTATATGAGTTATTTGTGGCTGCAAGAAGAAAATAAATCAGTTTGTAGAAAGCTCCTGTGCCTAGTCGCATGGAGAGGAAATTTTATTCTTTACTGATAATTAGTGAAATAGCTATTTAAGAACCTGTGCCATAAAACTGCTGGTTTTATTTTCTGTTTTTCTGGTGTTTAACTCTGTTTCAGCTGTGGTTGAATAAACTGTCTTAAGTGCTGTTTTATTGTTCTTTTATGCTGTTTTCTATTTTATATCGCTGGCTGATTTTTTTAAACTTGTTCTATTTGTATTAAATTAACTTTTATGCCGCCAAGTTGAAAAGTGTAGTATAAGTTTTTGAAGTAAGCAAATATATATCATTGCCTTTGGTGAAAATGTTTTAAGATCTGAGCAAAATGGATTTTGATATGTTTGTGCCCCTGTACACCTGTCAATCATGCAGTGTCATAATAGCATCATGTGACTGACAGATGAACAGCCCCATGCACCTGTCAAATTTAGCCCGTAAGGCAGTTCCTGACAAGGATCTGGACCTTGGAGCCAAAAAGCTTCCCCACCCCTGTTACAGTCAGATACCAGAAACTTTTAAACTTATGCCTACCTAGGGCCAGTCAAAATATAACACTTAACCATGGTGTGTTGCTGTAACTCTGATTAAAATTCCAGATGTACAGTGATACATGTTTTATAACCCTAGCCTGTGCATTTTTCCTCAGGAACAACTGACATTAGATTTAATGCCTGTCTTCCAGCAGATGGGAATGGCTGTAGGAAAGTTTAGGTGGTACAGCCAAGGGACTTCCAATGCTGTCCCCAAGCACCTGCCACTTGAGGAAGTAATCTCACTTTGCCTAATGGTAGGGCTGGCCCCGATTATCACTTCTCAAGAAGAGAGTCTGAAGATGTGAGGAAACTGCCTTATTAACGATAGTTTCCTCAGTGTAGATTTAATATGAATCAATGGTTAACACAAACTATGGTTTGTAAATCTGTTTCAAACCATGATTCTGCATCCTGGTTTCTGGGGAATCCTTAAGCTTCATAAAGCATCATATCTGCATAAGGGCAGATAGTTTTGTGGTTGGCCAAAATACTATTGGGATAACATAGTAGAGCTATCTGAACAGGAATCCTCATGCCAAATAGCAACAACATTAGTAAAATATACACTGTCCTGTCTTTTTCCATGATGCAACCAACCACAGGGGAGTTAAATCATTGTAGTACCAACACAGCTATGGATCTCGCTTTAATATTTTGCAGACATCAAACACGGCAGCACTTCCGAATCTCTGGTAATTAAAACCCTGACTTGATGGAGTGTGTATCTCCTATTTCAAAGGAAAGGCTGATGTCAGTGGCATATTTTTAAAGGAAGCTCACATGAAGCAGGATTGATGAGACGACCAGGATAGATTCTGTGAATGGCTGATTGAGACCATGTGACATGGAAATAAGAATTGGCAACTCTGAGAAGTATGTAAGTACTGTACATGATTCTTGAATAATTTGGGAATTATATGGGAAACCACCCTATAAATTATGTAATTTTTTTCATGTTGTAAGCTGCTTTGAGCATGGCTTTAACCACGGAAAGCCGAAAGGTGGCATAAATCATAATAATAAAATTATGATGATGATGGATGTTCCAGGATAGCTCAGTCGGTAAAGCATGAGATTCTTAATCTAAGGGTCATGGGTTCGGGCCCCTCGTTGGGCAAAAGATTCCTGCATCACAGGGCATTGGACTGGATGACCCTCTTGGTCCCTTCCAACTCTACAATTCTATGATTCTAGACTATTGTATTTTAATATTCTGTTGGAAGCCGCCCAGAGTGGCTGAGGAAACCCAGCCAGATGGGCGGGGTATAAATAATAAATTAATAAATTAATAATAATAATTCTGTGACTCCAACTCCCACCAGCCCCAGCCAGCACCCAGGAGCATGGGTGTAGCCAAGGGGGGGGGGAGACAGGGAGGGCCAGCTGCACCCAATCAATAAAAAATACATAGCAAACTGAGGTTCTGTCCTCACAAAAGGCCACCCCCCCAAAAAAAAATCCTGGCTACGCCAATTATCAGGGGTGATGGGAGCCGTAGTCTACACAACAACACCCATAGTACTCTCTTTGCTCTAAGGTTTGGGGTAGAGGGCTTTTTTTCAAACCTGGAGATGCCGGGGATTGAACCCGAGACATCCCGCCCTGTAAAAACACGTGCTCCACCACCGAGCTACCGTTTTGCCGGGGTGGTGGGCAACTCTGGCCACGTGGACCGGCACTTCTCGACGAGGAGCAGCACTGACAGCAGCCAATGGGAAGGGGGGAAATGTAAAAGCCTTCAATCCCACCCCCCGTCAAAAAGCAAGGTCTTCCCCTCCACCCCTCAAGGCAAGGAAAGGGTTATCAGGCAGCCACGCCTTTTTGGTAGGCGGAGAGCGAATGGCAGGCGAGGGGGGCGTGGCCGGGGTGGAATGTTGTGAAGGTGGAATTGGAACGCTGTGTGCAAGGACCAGATGCTGGTTAGCAGGAGGCGAGATGGGGCGGCCAGACCGAGAGATGAGCGGTCCAGCGGTTTAAGAGCAGCCGAGATGCAGGATAGAGGAGAGGAGAGGTGAATGCCATTTGTTGCTTTATTGACTGGAGCAAGAGGGCCGGTCAACGGAGAGTGACGCGGAATGAATCATGGCATAGGAGAGCGCGGCACGCAGCGATCCAGAGGCAGTTAGGTGTGCGGCGAGGCGGTGGTGGTGCTGAGCCCAGGGCTGGCGCCCCGCATGATTTATTCCGAGGAATTCTCCCAGTGCATATCATGAGGCCAGTGCAACTCGAAGTAGAGGGATCAGATCCCACGGGGCAAAAGCAGGCGGGGATCGGGTTCTTCTAACGTCCGAGCCGATGGAGAAAAGTGACAGGTTGATTTTTTGTTTTCTTTTTTTTTAAGAGAGAGAAACAGACCCGCTCAGGGACAGAAATAACTTCAATCAGAGAGAAAGGAGGCGCGGGAGGGGGAATATAAACTAAAGGAGATCAAGGGAAAGAGAAGGAGATTAATATATCAAAAACGCAGCTTAGTCTTAAAGGACCTCCAAAAGGCTTCTGTAATGAGGCTGGGAATGTAAGCTTGTTGTAACTCCTGAGCAAGCTAAAAAGGAGGGGGTGGGAGAGAAAGAAGCGGGGTCGATGGACATCGCTGGGAAAAGGGCAGACGGGACCCTCTCCTGCATCTCAGACGCTCCTTGACGAGGCGCCTGAGAAACGTGGCCCCGGAACCCCTGGCTCGGTGGGTCTTCCGTCCATGGCAGAAGCTGCTGAAGTCTGCCGGTGCGAGTCTTTAAAGGCAAAGGATCCGATTCGGACCCGGCCGGCGTGTGAGGAGAGGCCGATCCTCGGGTTGCAGAGTCAAGTATCCAGAGAGAGGCTGATCTGTTGAGAGTAGGACAGGGTGAACTCCCCAGAGGGGTGTGCGTAGCAGCAAGAGGCAGGGCTGTGGCGTCCCCGAAACTGATACCGGGACTTAAGAGCAACAAAACAAATCTTCAACCGCAGACTGGGCAAGAGAGTGGTTTGAAAGCAACATACAAAAGGCACAGGACGACTTGTTTTTTTAAAATCTGAAGAGGGAAGAAAAAGAGGGCCGCCTCACTGAGGATTTAAAGCAGCAGCACAAGGCTCACACCAGAAAGTGGCAAGGGGGGAAATAGTAACAATCATCTCAGTTCAGGGTGGTTGCAAGCTGCGATAAAAAAACATTGCATTGTGGAGAAACGGGCCCTGTAATGCTTTGCCATCTTCAAAGGGCAGGGAGATAAGGTAGGCTGCATATAGCAGAACTTAAGCAGTGCTGCTCTGAAGGAGAAGAAAGCATTGCCATCAGAATTCGAGGCACAGAAAAAGGAGGAAACCGAACTTCAAAAAGTGGAAGGAGCAGTGGTGCCTGTGAGAGAGAGAGAGAGAGAGAAGATGGGAAAAGGTTTGGAAAGGTTAATACAGTTTTCCAGGTCCTTCTACCAGCATGATTGACACGCCTCTCCACTAGTTTTGAGATTTGGGCCTCCTGCTTAGCTCCAGTTGATTTACTTGCATCTTTTGAACCTGCCTGAATAATTTTTCCTTTCTGGATTGACTGAATGACCAACCTGGCCTCCTTTTTTCAAAGAAAGAGTTGAGGGTTCTGTATGAACCTATGCAGGCCCGGAAAAAATACATTTTCATGACTTTCTTTGCCACCTGGCTTCTGCTTTTCTTATTTGGAGGAGACCAAATCAGGCGCCTCCCATTCTTCTCTAGCAAGAAAGCTGGAGGGCTAAAGAGCTGGCCCCGTTGGGCAGATGGATTTCTCCTGAAGAACTTTGCAGAACCTGAAGAGCTCCAAAGTGATGATGGGGACCATGCTGAGCTGTCCCTCAAAACCCGGAGGGAGTTGAGGAGAAGCATCTACAAGAACAGCAGATGCCGCATGGACACTTGCTTTGATTTTTCCAAGTGTAGGGAACATGGGTTCAAAGTCTTTGTCTACCCCTTGGAAAGAGGGGATCCTGTCTCAGAAAGTTACCTCAAAATCATCACGTCCATTGAAGAGTCTCGGTATTATACCTCCAATCCCGAAGAAGCCTGTCTCTTTGTCCTAAACATTGACACTCTGGACAGGGACCACCTCTCCGTACAGTATGTCCACAACATCAATGAAAAAATCCAAGGTTTCCCTCTTTGGAACGATGGCCGCAACCACCTCATATTTAACCTTTATTCTGGCACGTGGCCTAATTACACCGAAGACCTGGGCTTTGACATTGGTCAGGCTATCCTAGCCAAAGCGAGCTTTTACGTGGAGAACTTCCGGCCTGGTTTTGATATCTCCATCCCTTTGTTTTCAAAGGACCATCCCCGGAAAGGTGGGGAGAGGGGCTGGCTGCAAAAGACCTCTGTCCCTCCAAAGAAAAAGTACCTCTTGGTTTTCAAAGGAAAAAGGTACCTGACCGGTATTGGTTCAGACACCAGGAATGCCCTCCACCATATCCACAATGGCAAAGATATAATTTCCCTGACCACGTGTAAACACGGCAAAGACTGGGTGAAACACAAGGATAAGCGGTGTGACAAGGATAATACAGACTACGAAAAGTAAGTGAGATGCTTTTTCTGACTCTCTGGGGCAGGTCATACCACAAGGCAAGGTAGATTTTGGGTACAGTTTAGGGCAGCAGTGAGGGATGCCAGTGGCTATGATCAACAGGGGACAGGATCCACAGGGAAATTCTGCAGAAGTCCTGTGCCAAGAGCATGTACTCCTTCCAAAAAGCCTTGTGCAAAACAATTTCCCAATCAGCCATGTCCCGTTTTAATAAGCATGTGTGAGGTGCGATTTTTATTTCTCACCTCAGGCATTGAAATGTGTTGGGTGAGTCCTATAATTTGCTTCTAAGATGCTTAGGTGGAGATGTTCATGCAGTGAGGCAAACAGAGGACTCAGCAAATAAAAAATGCAAGTGCAACAGAATTTCCAGGATCAAAAAGCTAAGATATCTCGAAAGCCTTGTTACGTGGATTTGTAGCGTGACCCTCATGTAATGATGTGTCAGCGTAACCTTGTGTGAATGTTGCCAGGTTTGTTTGCTCAAACTTCTTAGGTTGAGCCACTCCTCAGTAGGCTTTGTCCCTGGAAGCTGTCACTGCCAGAGCTTAGCTCTGCAATGTGTGAAATGATAGTAAAGAAGAGTATGCCTCTTAACATGTGCAGAGTGCTATCCTCTCAGTGCTGAGTCTCTGCAGCCAGCGCCCATATTTCTGGGATTGGGGTAGAAGTACTGGAGACGGAAGGCTGTTTCTTTATCCAAGCCTTGGTACTTTTCATTTTTATCATGCAAACTTATGTGGTCTGCACTACTTTGCATAATTTACTGTGCATAAGCTATCTTCTTTAGTCTTTTATGTTCTTCTATAGCATATTGGAGATGGCTAAACAAATATTTGCCTCCTTTTTCTTTTTCTTTCTTTCTTTTTCTTCTGAACAGCTAAGCCTGAAGGGTTCTGTGTGACTTGCAAGCTTCCAGTGCTAATTGGCCTTAATAAAAGAGCTTCATGTTCAACACTGCAGGCAGCAGTTACTCTCTTACTTTCAGATAATCTGCATGTTTTTATTTTAGGCAAATTGGTATAACTTGCATATCATTTTCAGAAAGGCATAGGGAATCCAGGCACTAGACGTTTTGGATACTTCATCTGTGACATAACATTGATTCTTGTTCTGGAATTATTGATCCAATTGAGACCCCTTTTCAGAAATATTTTATCAGGATCTAAAATGCATAATGAATTTGGACTTCTGTTCACTGTCGCTGGGCTTCTTAAGTCAATCTGTTATTGCCATTATTATTTCAAAAAACTATTGAGCCAATGAATGCTAAGAATTTTTCTTTTAAAGCAATTTAAAATATTGCACTCATGTTCTCAGTATTCCAACAAATGACTCAGGGCAATTAAAAACCCATCATGTTCCAGGTGATGTAAGTCTGATCCTGATTGTATGCATGCTTTATTCAGAAGTAAACCCCACAGTATGCACTGGGATTTGCTCTCAAATAAGTGTGAGTACGACAGCTGCATAACTGATTTTAGTGAGAAGGAGCTAAGCACATAGATGAGAAAGTAGTTATAAGGGACTTAAGGAAGTCTGAGGCTGTAATACAGCCTTTGGCTGGAGCTGATGGGTGTTGTATAATTTATTTATATCCCAACTTTCCTCCAAGGAGCTCAAGATGGCATATGTGGTGTGTGCCCCCCCCCCCCATTTTATCCTCACAGTAGGTGAGAGACTTAATGGCTGAGAGGGGATTTGAACACCGGTCTCCCTGATTGTAGTCCGACAGGCTTATGAAGGCTACTGTAATGTGGTGTACACTTGAGAAGGGAACAAGCCCACTGAACCTGGTGGAAGTTACTTCTGAGTAAACATGTGCAAACAAGTGGTGTGCGCTTTTGGATTGTGCCCTAAGCGCATCACTGGTCCCAGTCATTTGCTTTAATAATAATTGTGGTGGGTTAGTCATTAACCCGTCCCAAATAGTATTAACCATTGATGGGTGAGTTGCCAAATGCTGAATAATCAAGGAGGTTTACAAGATTATCACTACTTTCAAGAAAGTGCCTTGTCACTAAACATCTAGTCATGGGCCGTCTCTGATGTTAACTGACATGACCAGGAAATTCTGTGAGTTGTTCTGCAATGGAGTCTCTCCTCTTCCCCTCTCCACCAGATGGGAGGGGGTATAAAAGAATACATTATTATATAAATTATATTATGATGATGATTGAGGGCCAAATCTGCTCTGGAGAGTGCGCCAACTTTCCAGAGCACATACACATAGGGAGTGCATGTGGGGTGGGGAGGAGGGAGGAAAGAAAGAAAGAAAGAAAGAAAGGGAAAGTTCTGGTTGCATTCATTCTGCATCCATTCTGTTCACACAGTGACACAATTGGATCTTTATGATTATTTGAATTTCCTTTGGTTTATTCACTTAAAGATTTTTTTGCCACCTTATAGGACAAAGTTCTGTCTAGGTGACTAGCCAAAATACCGTAAATTCTCGAGTGGTACCCCATACAAAAAATGATGTAACTTATGTATGGCAAATCCCATTTTCAAAAGTCAAGTTGAGATGTTATATTCTGGTCTACAGAGAGAATCACCTATTTATTTGTCATGCAATAGACAGAACAAAGCCCTGCCCAGACGCGGCAGCTAAAAAAGCCAATGCAATTCTGGGCTGCATCAATAGGAGTATAGCATCTAGATCAAGGGAAGTAATAGTGCCACTGTATTCTGCTCTGGTCAGACCTCACCTGGAGTACTGTGTCCAGTTCTGGGCACCACAGTTCAAGAAGGACACTGACAAACTGGAACGTGTCCAGAGGAGGGCAACCAAAATGGTCAAAGGCCTGGAAATGATGCCTTGTGAAGAACGGCTAAGGGAGCTGGGCATGTTTAGCCTGGAGAAGAGGAGGTTAAGGGGTGATATGATAGCCATGTTCAAATATATAAAAGGATGTCACATAGAGGAGGGAGAAAGGTTGTTTTCTGCTGCATCAGAGAAGCGGACACGGAGCAATGGTTCCAAACTACAAGAAAAAAGATTCCACCTAAACATTAGGAAGAACTTCCTGACAGTAAGAGCTGTTCGACAGTGGAATTTGCTGCCAAGGAGTGTGGTGGAGTCTCCTTCTTTGGAGGTTTTCAAGCAGAGGCTTGTCAGGAGTGCTCTGATGGTGTTTCCTGCTTGGCAGGGGGTTGGACTCGATGGCCCTTGTGGTCTCTTCCAACTCTATGATTCTATGATTCTATGACTTCCTTGAAGTGGATATAGTCCGTGCATGGAGAGAGGATTGGAATTGCACCCTCTGACCTCCAACGTGTTGTTCAGACCTTGTGTACAGAGCCTCTTCACAATGCCTAGCCGAGTTGTGCAAAAGGCCCAATCAACGCCTAGAGGTCCCAGCCAGGGGTACAATCCCACCCCCTGCATGTTGACTTTGCTGTCTTGAAGGATGCCTGCACAGGGTGTATTATTCTATTTCTTGGGTAGGATATTAATATTTCCAAAAGGGAAGCACATGCTGGCTGGGGCTGATGGGAGTTCTGCTCCAAAACATCTAGAGGGCACCAGATTGGTGAAGCCTGCTTTAAATGGTTTGGTTATTTTAATAATATTTTATCCCCTTTTGCCATGCAGACTATTAGATTCTAAAGCTTAGAAAGAACAATCTAGTATTCTTTCAATTGTGACATGCAGCTCTTTGCTTATTGCAAGGTTTCCCAAACTTGGGTCTCCACCTGTTTTTGGACTACAGTTCCCATCAGCTAGGGATGATGGGATTTGTAGTTCAAAAACAGCTGGAGACCCAAGTTTGGGAAACCATGGCTTATTGTATTCTGGGTGAGATGCAAGACAACACTATAAGTAGCTACTAGCCCTGTGCAAGTCAGAATTTAACTCAAAGGGGCCAGGCAAACAATCTTTTGAAAACTGGAAGATAGTTGATTCCCCCTTTTTTTCTCTTGTATAACCACTCTTTGATTTATTATTATTTTTCTTTTTGGAAGATATTGTGTGCTGGTCATCCTGTAAAATTCTTCTTGTTGATAATGAGGAGGGCTAGTCTCTTTTGCTGAATATACTGGCAGTGCTAAAGCTTGGATCAGTGGTGTTTAAAGTGCATAAAATCTCCACTATGACTTCAAGTATTTAAAAGACCTAGACCCCAGATCTTTCGGAAATCCAGGCATTTTGATAAAAAAATAGGTTTGGGCAGAAGACTCTTGTGACATCTTCAAGACTAGCACATTTATGTCATAAGACAGCCCAGAGGCTGCTGGTGGTGCAGAATGAAGCTGCTAGGCCGGTTAGTGGGGCAGTCTGACAGGACCCTGTGTTACCGGTTCTGAAAGCACGGAGTGAGCTACTAGGCCCACTTCAAGGTGCTAGCGCCTTGAAATTATTAGCTGTTTTGAAATCTGCCTGCTTTTAAACAATTTAGATGTTTTAATTTTTTTCAAAATGTTTTCAAAATGTTTTTATATTATTTTATCATGGCATTGTTTTACTACTTTGGTATTTTGCTGCCCTAGGCTGCTCTTGGAGGAAGGAGGGATAGAAATTAAATTAGTAATAATAATAATTTTCTTTGACATACAGTTCACTTCAGTAGACTCAGGAAATCTTGTGCTATAATAAACGTGTCAAACTTTGAGGTTCCACAGTGCAAAGCTCTTTCTTTATCAAGGTTTGTACCTGCTTCACCCAAATCCTTAAAGCTTGGGAGTGTGCAGTGCTTCAAAAATGTCATGACACAGATGAAATTGCACCACATGATATATATGTTGAATCAGGAAAGCTAGGAGGTTTGAATGACCAAAGCTGGGATAAATGATCTGGGGTTTTGTTTTGTTTGCTGACCTTTCAAGTTTGTTGAAATCAGCAGGCTTCTGCTGGCATAGAGCTTGACTCTTAGTTTCAAGGAACATAACAGATGGCAAATAATTTCTGTGATCATTCCTGTCTCTTCCACGCCATCCTCAAGTACACCGCTACTCAATTTTCTTGATGGGGTGGAAGAAGGTGAAGTGTCTAGAAATTCAGGGATTCCCAGGCAGCTCTTTGTGAAAGGTCAAATAATCTAGCCAAATGAAAGGCGAGAGAACCTGCTCCTATTTTTCTTGGACAGGATTCTTTAAAAAACAAACAACAACAAAAACCAGACCTCCAGCCGTGATGAATCATGCTTTCATTGTGTGATTGTTCTGTAGTAAATATTGGATTACACTCAACCTAGAAAAAGCTCTTGGTTGCCAGTTCACACATGAAAGGACATCGCTTTGATTATACAACACTCGATGGCTCCTTGCCAGATGTGTGAACAGACTCTACTAGCTTACTGTACTGGGTTTTGAGACGATGCAGAAGGAATATGAAATTGCTGTCTTTGGGTGCTTGACCTCCGGTGAGTCATTTGCACATGCACACCGTCACTTGATGCAGAAATCCTCATGTGACGAATGTGGATGCACGAAGCAGCCCTTTTGTTTCAAACTCAAGACCCACCTGGCACTATGTACTTATTTATTTTATTTAAAATTGTACACCCTTGTTTACAAAAAAGAAAAATCAATAAAATTATCAATAAGAAAAATTAACAGCAACAATGGAAGACTTTCAAAAAGTTAAAATAACAAAGGACTAAAAACAGATTGAAACTCGCGTCAGCTTTCTAAACAACTAGGTAGGCTTGTCTAAACAAAAATGTTTTTAGCAGGCGCCAAAAAGAGTACAGTGATGGCTCTTGCCTGGTATCAGTAGGCAGGAAGTTCCAAAATGTAGGTGCTGCCACGCTAAAATATTGAGTTCTTACAAATGTGGAGAGGGCATTTTGTGGCATATTATGTGCCAGTTCCACAAACTGAAGTCGTCAAGTGGGCGTATATGGAGTAAAGCAGTATCATACCACTTCAAACAGTCATGGCTACCTCAAAGAATCCTGGGAGGTGTTAAGAGCGCCAGTCATCGTTAGGAAACCCTCGTTTCCCTCACTGTCTTACAGTTCCCAGAATTCCTTTGGAAAGAGTGGTGGACTGTGAAACCATTCTGGGATTTAGAACTGTGAGGAGGAATAACGGGCTGCTAACAAGATTGGTGCGGTGCAAGCAGACCAGTAGGAACACTTGATTGGGTCTCCCAGTGCACCCTTGTTGTGTCTGCTGTGCCCTGTCTCAGAAAACTGTGATGCCAGACGACTGGCTCCTCCGAGCGCTGGCCTACCCGCCAGCCGCTCCAGGAGAAAGTATCTCCTTCCCTCTCTTCCTTCTTGCATTTATTCAGTCAACCAAGTATGCTTCTCTGAAGTTGACTGAAAACTGTATCTCATTTTGGAATTTATTTCATTCATTTATTATTAAATCTATATCTTATCTTCCTCCCTGGTTCAACCCCTCCTCGTTTTTCCCTCATAACAACCCTGTAAGGTATTATTATTATTATTCATTTCATTTCTATACTGCTTTATGTTTTTAAGGGGGGGAAATCTCAAAGCGGTTTACAACCTGCATTAAAACATCAAATGAAAAAGTTAGGCAGAAGGACGGTGACCAGTCCAAGTTCACCCAGTGAGCTTCATGACTGAGATGGGATTTAAAACGTGAGCTCCAAGGTTCTAGTTCAACACTGACCACAGCACAACACTGGTGTGCATGTTCAGTAGGTGTGAGGAGTATCTGATGGTACAATGAACGATTGACATCTTTCGTTTTGCATTTATTTATTTGTTTTGTCATATTATTTTCCCTCCCTACCTCTGAGCATTGAGCTTACTAATAAAAAAAAAAATGGTCAAAATGATGAAAACACACTAATTTAACAGAATAATCCACAAATATCTAACATCATCATAAATCACCGAACAATAATTAGCATAGCACAGAAAGATATTCCTAGTCCTTATTAAGGGTGAGGTACGCAGGTGGCGCTGTGGGTTAAAGCCTCAGCGCCTAGGGCTTGCCGATCGAAAGGTCGGCGGTTCGAATCCCTGCGGCGGGGTGCGCTCCCGCTGCTCGGTCCCAGCGCCTGCCAACCTAGCAGTTCGAAAGCACCTCCGGGTGCAAGTAGATAAATAGGGACCGCTTACCAGCGGGAAGGTAAACGGCGTTTCCGTGTGCGGCTCTGGCTCGCCAGAGCAGCGATGTCACGCTGGCCACGTGACCCGGAAGTGTCTCCGGACAGCGCTGGCCCCTGGCCTCTTAAGTGAGATGGGCGCACAACCCCAGAGTCTGTCAAGACTGGCCCGTACGGGCAGGGGTACCTTTACCTTTAAAATGGGATGGTTTACAACTTGAGCCTCTGGAAATCTGAGGTCACGTCCAAATTAATTTGTTTGTTCCCTGATTGTTACGGGAAGTCCATAAACCAAGCAGAGTTTCTGGCCCTAGAAGGTTGGGCATTTTTGTACAAGAATAATGTGGAATATATAAATGCATCAAATCCACTAATTTTTAATTTGGCATCTGCTATGATCTTGAAAACATTAAGCAATCGTTTTAACTAAATGGAACCAGAATATACATAGTAACCAAGCAACGTATTTCTGATGTGGATTTCAGCTCTTTTAAAAATTATTATTTTAATGTTCATTGTAACATTAAGCCGTACAGATAAAGCAGAATAACAAAACGTGCAATTCATTCAGAGGCTAAAATTTGAATCGTCTAAACCGTCTGGAGAGAAAAAATACAAATTAAAGATATTACTTAGAAGCCGGGGGGGGGGAGGGAGAAAAGATAATGAAATTTGATATCAGAGAAAGTTCTGACATTGTCAGGCAGATAGTAAAGCGTTAAACTACTGGCACATAGTAGGGGTCATCACCATTTTTACAGAGAGAAGAGTGACATTTGGAATTCATAGCGATTGCACAGAGATCTGAGTACACAGACTACATTAATGATCAGCACTGATTCCAGGTTTTGGTGGACTCCTGCAGGCTTGCCCATGGCTGCAGGCATTGCAGTGATCAGTGCTGGATGACTTGGAGCTGCTGTTTTGATCTCCATGATATAGGGATGGGCGAATCTGTCAGTCTTGGGATCTGTAGTTCGTTATAGGTACTGAGAGTTGTTGGAAACTCTTATCCCCCTCACATCTACAATCCCAGAGTGGTTTAATAGTCACTCCCTCTTTCCTAGGGAACTCTCGGAACTGTAACTCTGTGAAGGGAATGGGGCGGGGTCTCCTAATATCTCTTGGCACCCTTAACAGACCCTCCAAGTGTCCTTATTTTCCAGGGACAGTCCCGGATTTACAGAAGCCGTCCCGGTTTCTGATTTGATCCCGGAATGTCCTGCTTTTCCTTGTTGTTGTTGTTTAGTCGTTTAGTCGTGTCTGACTCTTTGTGACCCCATGGACCAGAGCACGCCTGTCACTTCTGTCTTCCACTGCCTCCCGCAGTTTGATCAAACTCATGCTGGTTGCTTTTCCTTAGAATGTCCCTATTTTCAATGGAGAAATTTTGGAGGGTATGCCTTAACCAGTTATTATTCCCAAGATTCTTTGGGGGAAACCATGACTGTTAAAGTGATGTAACAGGGCTTTAAATAATAGTGCTCTAAATGTATGGTGTGCACGTGGCCTATCTCTATTCACCAGTAGCAGTCTACACTTTCTTGTAATTTTGAGAGTGATGATGGAGGATAAGGCTAGCAATGGCTAATAGAGACAATGGCTAGGTTCTACCTCCAGCTGGAGGTAGCATGCTTCTGAATACTAGAACACAAGTGGAAGAGCTCTTGCATTCCTGCCCTGCTTGTGGGCTTCCCACAGGAACCTGGTTGATCACTGTGAGAATGGGATGGTGGGTTAAATGGGCCTTGGGCCTGATCCAACGTGGCTCTTCTGATGTCCTTATAAGAGACATGCATGCCACACATGCTATTCAGTTAAGTATCTGAGTAAGGAAATCTCATAGTATACATTCATATTAATATGCACAGTTGCAATCTCAATCCATGCTGCTTTCCTCACCCTGCCATGAACACCATTCAAGACAGTAAGAATTGCTGAATGTTTTTGAGTTGTACCCTATTCCACGATAAATGCAAGCAGATCTATGGTGAAATTTAAGTAAATGTTCTATGAAATATTCTTTAGAAACTGTTGTGGTCAGTTTACTAAATTATGTATTTTATTTATTTAATTCTATGCACAAATCGCTTTCTGTGAAACAGCTGAAAGTGCTTATCCATAAAAAAACCATCCGCAATAAAAGCAGTTTTGCTAGACTGCTAATTATTCAACCTTGGGAGATGGCTATCAACATGAATTTAGTGGCACAATGGGAGAGGGTGTGGAATGTAGCCCAAATGGAGAAACTAACAAAACAACTTAGGGACATAAGAACCTAAGTTGAGTCTGCTGGATCAGGCCATTGGCCCATCTAGTCCAGCATCCTGTTCTCACAATGGCTGTTATGGTGGCTGTGGGAAGCCCACAAGGGGGGGGGGGCTGAGTGAGTGAGGCAGCAACAATCCCAGTACCAAAAATCTTTTTAATATATAGTCCTCAAAGAGAGGACTTGGAGCACTGCGGAATACAAAAAGCAAGGATGACTTTGAAACAGTTTAGTACTGGTCTTTTCCTATGTGTTGAATAAACAGTGTAGCCACCATCAACTCATGGTTCATTTTGGAATAACCTGTTAAGAAGACATGGAAGAGACGCTCAATCTGGACAGAGATCAAAACCAACAGCGTGAAGTATTTCATAAGCTTACCTGCTACTTAAGTAACTGGAACATACTAACCTGCATGGAATGTCTGGGGCGGGGTGAGGTAGGAGGAGGGGAATGGGGTTTCTTTGTTAAATGTACTTTCAAAAATAGAGTTTCAGATATAAAAACCAATTTCAGTTATAAAATCATTCAAATCCAGTGCAGATGCAGACTGGGATTCAGCTCTGCTTTAAAGGCTTGTTGAAAGAGGAAGGGATTCAATACCAGGCAGGCACCAAAAGACAACAGAGGCGGTGACTGTCTAATACATGGGTCAGCAAACTAAGGTCCGCGGGCTGGATCGGGCCCAATTGCCTTCTGGATCTGGCCTGCGGACAGTCCGGGAATCACTGTGTGGTTCGCCAGCATGCACGCTCTTTCCCTCTCCCTCCCTCTTCCTCACATGGCAGCGGCAGAGGCAACTCCTCCTCCCTCCCTCCTCCTGGCTTCTCCCCGTCCTGCCTAGAGGAGGAAGGGGGCTAGGCTTTGTTCGTGCCAGCAGCAGCAGCAGCAGCAGCAGTGCTCGAGGTGCCACCATTTTAAGCAGCCCCTCTCTGGAGCCCTTTCGCGCGCTGCTCATCGTCCCTCCTTTGCTGCTGCCGCTGCCGCTGCCGCCGCCAGCCCCTGCCAGTCACACGACACAGGTAAGCAGCCACCGGGGCTCATGGTGCTCTTGCATCATTCCCCCCCCAAAAAAAATATAGTCTGGCCCCCCACAAGGTCTGAGGGACAGTGGACCAGCCCCCTGCTGAAAAAGTTTGCTAACCCCTTGTCTAATATGTAATGGGGGGCCTTCCAAAGGTGCCACCATGCTAGAGGCCTGACTCCAGCATTGTAGGGAATGGACCTTCTCCTGCAGAGTACAGTTATCGGTTGGGTCTATAAAGGGTGATCTTTAGGTATCCAGATCCCAAGCTTTATGGGGCTTTGTACAGCAGTACCAGCACCTTGAACTTAGTGGAACGGTTAACTTAGCAAACATTGCCTTATCGAGGTTCCCAGTTATGAAGAGGCACATTGCGTTCTTTTGAAAGCTTTAGTACTCAAGAGCAGGTTAATGGGCTTTGTATTAAAACACCTTTTGTTCACTACTTCTAGGCTGTGGAGTACCTAAAAGAGGGGGCTGCCTCTTCATCTGGCACAGCAAAACAGCACACCCCCTATAACATTGAATCAAACTTCTCAGGATGTTTTAGGGCTCGCACTGTGACCAGATATCTGAATGCTGTGAGGAAATAATTCACCCTTGTGGATTCTGAGGGTAAATGAGCCTGATTTTATGGGCCCCACATTCCTGAAGGTTGCATTTTCAAATATTTGCAGGCCTTAAATGTTACACCTCCAAATAAATGTTTGCACATACCAAATGTTTCCTGTGAAAGCAGGGGGGTGGAAAATGCGTCTGTCAGATTGTTGGAGATCAAGTAGTCTTGGGCTCTGTCAGAGTTTTCAGGGGCTCCACTGCAACATCATGAGAGAACAAGAGTGAGATTAAGCTGTAAGGGCCCAGGATGTCTGAACAACTGAAGACAAAGACATTGGTATCAAATGGGCAATGTAAGACACCCTACCATCATGCTATGTGTGAGGTGAGTGTTCCAAACAGAAGGTTCATGCACAATTGCAAAAGGGAGAGGAGCACCAGAACGTATGAACTAGCCCAGTGCTAGCTCCATATATTGTGGCACATGAGGCAAACCACAAAATGGTACCCTGTCCACCATGGAAGATGTGGGGAATGAAGATCTACATCAGGAATGGGATGGCGGTGGATCTAACCAACTTTGCCCAGTGGTTGAACTGGGAATCAAAGTCTGTTGCAGGAGGAAATGGACCCATGCTGAATCATGCTGGGAAGGTGCATACCTCAGCAGACCTGAGGGGCAGCCCCCGCTGTTTCCTCTGTAAGGGTGGAAGGAGACCAGCAGTGCCTCCTATTCTCCATTTCTCAGAATTCATGGACATTCAGTGAAGAGGAATGTTGGAGGATTCAGGACAAACAAAATAAGAACTGCTTTGTACAGTGCATTGTCAACTGTGGAACATGCTCCCACAGGAGGCAGTAATGGCCACCAATTTAGATGGCTTTTAAAGAGAATTCGACAAATTTTAGATGTAACGGCTATCAGTGGCTACTAGCCATTATGGCTATGCTCTGCCTCCACTGTCAGAGGCAACTGCTGGGAATTACAAGGGGGGAGAGGGCTGTTGCACTCAGGTCCTGCTTTCAGGGGCATCCGGTTGACCACTTGGAGAACAGGATGCTGGACTAGATGGGCTATTGGCCTAATCCAGCAGGCTCTTCTTACGTACATATTGCAGCAACTGTGTGTTTGGTGGGGGGAGTACGAGAGAGATGGGGCCAGCCCTACCATTGGGCAGAGTGAGGTCAAGCAGCCTTGGAACCATTTGGCAATGTTTAGGAATAATCTGGAGATACTGGCAGGTTAAGTGATAGAAGATAGGGGAAAGAAGGCATTGCATCATCATAAAGGCGGTTATCAAATGGCAGTTGGGAGTGTCTCGAGAGGATTCTTTGAAAGGGTAAAGCCTCACCACATGTTAGGCTTCCCTACAGAGGCACAGAGCTCAATTATCAGATACAGGAGATAATTAAGTTGTGAGAGGTGGCACCTCAAGAGAATACTCTGATAGGAGGCTGGAATATTTCGCAAGTGGACCAACAAAGAGTCTTGTGTCAAAATTGGGGGTGGTTTACTCTGTCAACTTTTGTTCCTTTCATTTTCCCAGCTGTAAATTAAGTTTTCCACATTTCCACATCATTTTTTAAATAGAAAAAGGTCCTCACCAAAATCCACCCACATTTAAATGCTTACAAAATTATGCAATTTCTCCCAATGCAAAGAGTTTTGGTATGTGTCAGGGAACTGCCATCAGTGCCGGAGGGAGAGAGCAAAATCCAGAGGGATTCCAGAGAGCGTCCCGGGATTGGGAGAGGCAGCCCCTCTTCTGGGGAAGAGAATCAGCGTAGCACCAGTGCAGTGGCGTAGCGTGGGTTGTCAGCACCCAGGGCAAGGCAAGTAATTTGCGCCCCCTAACCCGTGGATTTGCGCCCCCTAACCCGTGGATTTGCCCTAACCCCAGATGTTGCGCCCGGTGCGGCCGGCCCCCCCTGCACCCCCCACACTACGCCACTGCACCAGTGGAGAAGGGGGGCAGATGGGGGAAGCGGCGAGGCGGTCCCATGACTCCTTGCCAGGGACCAGCGGAGAGAGTAGAGGTCCTCCGCTGCCTACGCCCTCCTTGCGCAGAAGGCTTTCGCGCAGAGAGAGTAGGAGGAGACTAGGCGTCAAAGAGCTTCTTTGCTGGAAGAAGTTTAAGAAACGCCCACTGACAGATTCTGCCAGCGATTGAGACAGCCACGGGTGAGTGGCTGTCTGGACATAAAAGGTTCACTCAGGCAATACAGCCGGGTGTTTGCACCGGCTTACGCACGAGCAACCCCTAGAACCATCACAGCATGTTAGCTCCCCTTAAAAAATGACGTTTTATGTATGCTTCATCCTAGCACATGCATTTTTGAACCTATTTTGAATACATGGCTGGAGTACCACAGTGCAAAATATGGATAAATGTGAGTTTCTAAGGATGATGTTGTGTTGGTTCATGTATTGTTTTGGAAAGTATGGATTGGGTAAGTTTGCCTTCAGATGCAAACTGAATTAAATATCTTCCCCATGGCTAGTCTCCAAAGGCTTCACAGGTGAATTGTTACATCGGCAGACTAGAGCCTCTTTTATCAGATGGATTGAGTGCTGTCAAGGAAGTGGGATGTAGTCTAGAAAGCCACAATAAATCTGTTTTTCTTTCAGGTACCACAAGAGACTATTTCTTGTGTTTGCTATCAGATAGGTGCTGCTCTGTAATTTCTCACACCCTACTAAGTTCCCAAAGTGCTTTTGAATAGCCTTTCTGTACCATCTTTTCGAGAGGGTGCACAGGCTAAGACAGCCTCCCACAACCTGGTGCCTTTCATAAGCCCCAGCTAGCATGGCCAGTGGCCAGGGATGATGGGAGCTGCAGTCCAGCAACACCTGGAGGGCACCAGGTTGAGGAAGGCTGGCCAATATGGCTTAATTGTGAAGTTGCATTCCTGTGGCTGCTTGTCTGGGAATGAGCCCCACTGAACACAGTTGTACTTCTGGCTAATGGTTATAGCCAATGTTGCATAGAGTTTCAAGTATAAATGGTTTGCTCTTGGGAAGCCTCCAGTCCTGCCTCCAAGGGGGAATCACCCTTTGCCTACTGCTTCCCTATCCATCCTGGTTGCTGCCTTTCTGCACAGAGAGGCTGCAATCAGTTAATTGCAAAGCAAGCTTTACTTCCCGGTTCTCCTGTGGACTGTGAAACCAGCCAGATGAGATAATGTATCTGTCAGAACAGGAGAGAGAAGCCAATTCATCTTGTGCTGTGCGTGTGAAAGAGAGAGCGAGAGTGTGAGAGCGAGATCCCGTTTGCTTGTTGTTTCTGGTCTCTGGGGCTGCAGTGCAGGGACCAAGCGGCAGGGATGAAGGTGAGGTGACAAAGGTCCTGTGGCTTCTTAGCAACCAAAGGCAAGGGCATTTATGGTGGCACCGTTTGGCTGGAAGGAACCGAGTGGCCTGGGAATATGGCCGTGTGTGTTACGAGAAAGCTGCAATCAGGGGTCATTGCATATGGCAGCGTGGATGGGGAGTGGGGGCAGAGAGAGAAGAAAAATTGTTCAGTGTTTCTCAGATACAGGAAAGTAGATTGGTTTTAGGTTGCCAGCTGTCCAGAAGAACCAGCCACTGCTTTCAGAAGCAGCTTTAGTTAAAACAAATAAGGATAAAACAATTAACAAATGCAGAATGCAGCAGCCAAGGCGTTGACTTGACCATATAAACTTCTATTTGCTAACCCAGGTGTGAGGAACCTTTGCAGGTTGCTGAACTCCAACTCCCATCAGCCCCAGGAGCGCTGAAGGGCTCTAGTAGGCCTCAGAGGTCAAATAATATGTCATGTGACTGTGCATTGTGTCCCTGACCCCAAGGGGGACATATAGGATACTAGGTCCCAACATTCTGGTAAGGTGCTGTGGAAAGGGATACCAATACTCTTGCCTAGGGTGGGACGAATCTATCAAATTTAGTTTCTATTTTTTCCAGTCTTAAGTTCAGTCCACCACCTTTTTGCATCGACTTGTGATTCTTTATTTTTCAAGTCCTTGTGAAATTTGATCAGCATTTAAGCCAGCATTTCTCTCAATATACCCATTTTTGCATGTATTTTTTGTCTAATATGCAGACGTTTGCAAACCTTTCCTCTTAATAAAAAGCATTTTGTGCACATTTTCACTAACATGGATTTTTATGCGCATTTCCTAGCATGTGCATTTTTCTGTATATTTCTTGTTGGAAAAATTACAAAATTTGGAAAAGTGCACATTTTGAATGATAGCTACATTTTGGTTTGCACATATTTTTCTTTTTTTGGGGGGGAGAGATGCAAATTAACAAATGCACATATTTTTCTTTTTTTGGGGGGGGGGGAGATGCAAATTAGGAGAGGTTTGCATTAGGATGCGACCCAAACTGACTTCCTCCCTCATCCTTCTCCTAAGTCTCAGCCCTACCAGACCCCAGTGTCTGGATCTCCTGGAAAGAGACAGGGCCCAGGGATTGTCCTTCGCTTTCCTGGCCTCGTGGCAGGCTGCACATCTTCTCCAGAGTACAGTGGCAACATCTCTCGGTAACTATTTTGGGCTCCTTCTCATACTCCAAGGAATTAATTAAAGGCAAGTCTGAAGTGATGGGGCTTTTTTCCCTTTCATTTCCTCCACATGACGGAGGCATCGGCAGAAGCAGCACAAAGACACTCGCAGCCTCATGCATTATTAAATGGGTCCTCGCCCCATCGCATCAGCTGAGCCTCGCGCTCGGTAATTGTCGTTCTGAGATTTCAGTATAATCCATTGCGTTTGTTTGTTTGCTGCTGTTCTTAAAATGAGCATTCACCTTGCTGGATTTCCCCTCCTCCTGTTTTGACACTCAGCTTCCCACTCTTCCCCCATCCCCACGCCTCCCTTTCCCATCTCAACCTCCCTTTCTCTTTCGGCACAGAGATATTCTTCCTTGGTGGAAGAGCGCGGGTGTTCGTGCAAGTGGTGTTGATGTGGGAGAAGTAACTTTGTGCATGCACTGCTTAGTGTGAGGGCTGCATGCTTGGATTGGTTTATTCAGCGAGGAGGCCAATATTAACTGAGGGGAACCTTGAAAGGGGGGGGTACACTTACAGAAGTCAGAGATTCAGAAACCAGAGAGACAAAGGTGGGCAACAGCTTTGAAGGCAACACCATTTCTATGCACCAGAAGTGTGGAACCTTTTTTGGACCACATTACCCCTGTGGAAAGCTGTTGGGGGTCATATTCCAGTAGTGGGCGAGGCAAGATCCACACACGGTTGCACACACTTAACTAACACACAGGTAAACACAAACACTGTTTCCCATGGAAACAGTTCTGTATTTGATTCTTAGTAACGCCACTGAAATTTCACCTTCCATTTTCTTTATCATCTTTTGTTTACTTTACAAGTATTTTTTAAGAATAGTTTTCATAGTATCCATTATCTGTCCTGTCCATACAAAAGGCATTAAGAGTAATCCAGCAGAAGAATGCAAATAAAGTCAATACTTCTGAACTGCAAAACCTGCCCTACGGCGACGTGAGTTTAAAGTCCCAAACTTCAAAATGCTCTTGCATCCTGAAAAATTGCACGCTTGCAGTTGCAAAGCACATGGACTACTTTTTGCCTACTTGCCAGGAGCACAAGTCTGCCGAGTCATTTTCTTCCCAGCTTTGCACGGTATCAAAGCTCCTTTCCCTCCTTTCGAAAAGCTGTGTGCCCTGATTTGAGAGGAAACCCCATTGAACACAGTGGGACTCACTTCAGCATGGTTTGAGCTCTTACATTTGAAAAGCGGATTAAGAGTTTGTTTCCCATGCACATTGCCTTTTTTCCAGGGGGTCCACAAATGTTACCTTTACTTACTACCAAGCTGTTATTTGTGGTTGTTACCAGTCTCCTTCCCTGCCTCTTCTGGCATCCACAGAGAGCATGTCGGTGAGACAAGGGTTTCTCTCATTTATGTGGGTATGGATAAAGTGAAAAACGGGTTTGTATTGCTGCTCAGAAGGGCCCCATGCCATTTCTTACTAGCTCTAAATCTGAAGTTCAAATGAGACATCTGAGGTAGGGATCTGTGTCAGCTGTTCTGCTCAGCAAAGGGATGAGAGAAGTTCCCCCTAGCGAGCTCTCAGGTAGATTTGTGTCTGCCTGTTTTTGGCCTGCAGTTTCCCCCCCTCAAGCAGCCCTTGTGAAACTAACTTTTGCCTCTGGCCGTAGCTTTTTAGAAATCTGCGCATTTTGTGCAACTAGGAGAGAAATTCAATTCAATTCGCAATCAAATTTGAATTTATGTAATTTGCACTTCCCGAAACACAGCCATCTTTAGAAATTTGCACTTCTCCAAAATTTGCAGTGCAGTTCTCCAGCCAAGTATTGTGTGTATAGAACTGCATATATTAGTGCAAAGTGCATCTATATGAGTGAAAATAACAAACAAAAATGTCTTAGATGAAGAGAAATGGTTTTACCAAAATGTTTTGGGCAAAATTGCATGCAAAAATGTATAGGAGAAATTCCCACCACTAAACTCGCATCATATTAGGAGACATTTGCACTGATTTTTCATGAGGAGTTTCTTTTCAAAAAATATGACTCTATGATTCTGTGATTTTGTATGCAAACTTATGTGGAGAACTGAAGTTAAAGCGTGGAAAAATTAGGAACTGAGAGAAGCGAAATGGACAGATTTGGCCATCTCCACCTTGGGGCAGCAAAAAACATGTATTTGCCCTCTTCTGGCTGAAAATTTGCAGAGTGTTCTTATGTTCCCTTTCAGTCTTCTCTTCTTCAGGCCACATATGTCCTGTTCCTTCAGCCTTTCCTCATAGGACTTGTTGGAAGCAGCCACAGAACATTAATACACCTACTTAGTCTGCCACCCTCAGCCATTTGGGAGCAGAAGAGAGGAAGGAGAGTGCTTGAGTCTAAGGCCTGCTGTGGCTTGTTCCTGCTATTGCAGGTTGCACAAAACAACGCTTTTGTGTGATGTGCTAACACTGCCATTGAAACCACCAATCTGAGAAATCTGGAGGTGTCCTTTCATTGGCTCCAAGAGCCCCTTTGGTCCTTAGAGCTATTCTTAGGTTTTTTTTAATTAAAAAAAAAAAAACACCTTAAGGCATTTCCCCTCTGGACCCTAGATGTGAAGATGTGAGAAATAACCAAGAAAATGTCTGCAGAGGTACTGTAGGAATGCCGAGAAAATGGATGCACTCATTAATGAAAACATCTGCATCTTGATTCACATCTCAGTACATTAGGCCCAAGCACGCCTAGCAGTGCATTTTTCATATCTGTGTATCTTTGCATGAAAGGCCCAAGAGGAGGCAA
Source organism: Podarcis cretensis (assembly GCF_951804945.1). NCBI lineage: Eukaryota > Metazoa > Chordata > Lepidosauria > Squamata > Lacertidae > Podarcis > Podarcis cretensis. The sequence goes on along the minus strand of NC_137177.1, from coordinate 28,777,438 downwards.
AGACGCATCATTGCAAAGAGGAGATGAGCGATTGTCTTGCCAAGAGCTGAGACACTCGGTGATGCTACGATGGGAACAGAGATGCCATTTGTTAATGTAGTACATATGTCATCAAACAGTTGCCAGATCAACAGCATCAAAATGAGCAATGCCCTTTTCTTTGCTGGTGAGGCTTTTCAAGTACTGTGTGGCCACTAATTCTCGCTTTAAAACTCCATTTATTACACGTCCTCATTTCCGTGTGGATCAGCTGGTGGACTTTGTGCAAAGTTTGCACCGACGATACTCACTTTGAAATAGACACATTCAGAGAAGCCCCTGCCCCAAACCCTGCTGAACATTTGCTTTGTTTGGGTGCTCTTTTCTTTCTTTAACTACTGTTTCTTGGCATTCTATTTAAACTTTGTCCTTGCCCTCACTTGCCCTTGCTGCTGTTTAGTCTGTTTAGCAATAACAACCTACCAGATTTTCCATATGAGCGTAAAGTGGTGGGATCACGTTACTCAGAGTATCGTCACACCATTGGCAGTGGCAGACCATGTGATTTTGTCAATCGGATGGGATGGCAACAAGAGCAAGTGAGGCCAAGGACAGTGAGGGCAAAGAAGAAGAAAAATGGTACCAAAGAGCAAGAGGAGGGTAGCGGGGTGACACAAGGATGCTGAACAGCACTGCAAAAATATGTTAAAGAAGCCGGTATGTGGTAAATAAGTGTGTGTGTGTGTGTGTGTGTGTGTGTGTGTGTTGTTCGTTGTGCTTATAAATCAAATCATAAAAAATAAAAATAAGGTGAAATGAAACCAATATAAGCTTATATTGTTGATATAATCTCAGGTGGTTTCAGGCTCTAAGTAGGGTTGTGCGCACTTTGCACGGAGCTCTTATTTCTTATTTCCAGACATGTATAACAGCCGTTCATTAGCCCAGCTTAGCTATTATGTACACAGGTACACAAACAGGACATGCGCTGATCATTACATACAAATTACTATTTGAGTGTACAGCTACACTGTTTTTGTACATGTATACACAGATGATACACTCCCTGAATGTGCCGCTGAACACCCATTATATCTTGCCTGCCCAAATCTTCATCAATGCCAGCACCTCCCCAAACTGCCAGCTTCCCATTCTAGGTCTGAACCGCTACTCAGAACTCCCCATGTCTGAGCCTCACTCCCATGTGCCGCTGCTGAACACCCCCCTCCACACATCCTCTTGTGTGCTAAAATGGCAGCCACCCAGTCTTGACGTTATCCAGGTCTCTTTCCCTGCTGACTGAAGGCCACAGCTACTGCCACACGTTCCACACCCTTCCGCACAGACTCCAGGTAGGGACGGGTGAATCTGTTAGTTTCAGATTCTCTCAGTTTCTTATATTTCCAATCTTAAATTTTGTTGTTCATATTTCCATAAGTTGCAACAACAATAACAACAACAATAACAACAACTTCATGAAAATCCACCATTGCTTTAGTGCAAATTTCTCCTGACACACACATTTTTGCAAAGCTGTTTTCCCTAATACAATGCACTTTTCAGTACAGCTATTTTCCCTACAATATAAGTTGTTGTGCACACTTTACCCTAGTATATGCATTTTTGTAAACACCACTTGGCCTGGAGAACTGCACTGCAAAATCTGGAGAAGTCTGAATTTTGAAGGACAACTGTGTTTCGGTTTGTGTGTTGTTTCAGGAAGAGCAAATTAGGTAGGTTCATATTTAAATATGAACTAACTGAAATTTCTTCCCCATCCCTAACTCCAGGCTGCAAATTCCCCTCTCCTTAATATGAGGATAACAGGAAGCTGTCTTGTACAGAGTCAGACCATTGGTCCATCTAGCTCAGTATGGTCAACACTGAGTGGCAGTGGCTCTCCAGGATTTTCAGCTAACAACCTTTCCCAGCCCTTCATGGAGATGCCAGGGGTTGAACTGCGGACTTTCTGCTCTACCCCTGAGCTACAGCCCTTCCTGAAAGTCAGGCGGCAGCTGTAGCTGGTAGCCCTTTGTCCTGCAAAGGGCATGGCTTTCTTGTGCTAAAGAGGATTCAGCAGTTTGCCTGCAGAGCATGATAAGGGTGCTGCAAACCTCACAGGGGATCCCAAAGGGACAGAAAGCCCCGCTCTGGTCATTGGCAGGGCAGTGCAGCTGGGGCAAATGACTGGGGACATGACTATTGGGGGTGGAAGTCTTCTGGAATTACCAGTGAGGGGAAGGAGTGAGTTATTTCCGAAGAGTCCCTGGTGAGTCTTCTTCCTGCTAATTGGGCCTCGCTTGCAGATGCAGGCGTGGGTATCATTTCCGTGGCAGCCGGTCTCTCGGAAAGGAGAAACCAGGCAGATTTGCCTACCTTCTGTCTGACCACCTGCAGAAAGCACAGAATCGTAGTTAAGAGCCCGCCATATGGCTTTCTAATGAAAACATCACTTCCAATAGATTTGCTCTAGGATATACGCAGCCTGCTCTGCAAAGAGGCAGGCTGGATCAAATCAAGAGCCACTAATCTCCAGGCAGAGAGAAAGCGAGTTCTGATTAAACGAGACTGACCTGTTGGCCCAGAACTAGATATTTCTGAGATGGGGGTTTCTTGATTCCCAGTCTGCGTCTTAATGCATCTGAGCCTCCTCATAGGGAGGGCGGGAAGGTGGGGGAACCTGGATTGCATTATGCCATGAAGTCGATATGATCTCCCTCTATGTGTAAGCCCTTGAAACCTTGGAAATACCTACGTCAAATATGCACACTTTGTTCACATATATAGGCCTAACACTAAATTAAATCAGGCCTTAGTATGAACGAGCAAGTTGGGGGGAGGGCAAAAATCACGCTCAGCTCCTCCCCTGGTCAAGCTGCTGCTGCTGCCCCAGCTAGAGCTAAGCCATGGTTTGTTTTAGTGTCATGTGCAAACCAGAGGTTATGGTTTGACTTCTCCAGATAAATGCAAACTGAATAACATTAGTTAACTAACACACAATGATACGAGAGCTAATTTCAGTGTGCACTCGTGTGTGTGTGTGTGTTTGTGTGTGTGTTCTGAAGTAGTAAATCTTTGTGTAAGAATAAGAGAGTTACACATATATGAGTGCCCCTATTTTCCTAAGCGAAATTTTAGAGGATATGCAACTCTTGTGATTTACACTGTCAACACAAGCTTTCCGGCTGGTAAGAGCTTCAGGTTATTTTAAACACCGAGTCAGTGTTTACAGATGAGCAGAAGCTCATCTGCTGCATTGTAAAGTTAAAAAGCAAAGTGCGAAATGCATTGGGAATAAAGGATACAGGATTTCTGGACAGCTGTTTTAAAACTTATCTTACATGCCTTTTACAGCTGTTTACTCCCTCTTGTTGCATTGATTCAGTATTATTATCCTTTCTGTTTATTTGGAGAGGCTGAAACTGAGATAACAGTGGGTTGTCTACCCTACAACCATCCACTGAGTTTGTGGCTAAGGCCAGATCTGTATTCACAGTAGAGTGAGATGTTAGAGTCCTGGTTTGTAAAGCAGATACCATTTTTAATGCTCTCTCATAATGCACGATAAACAAATAATTTCCCTGCAAGCAAATAACTAGTCTAGCGCATCTGGAAGAAAGATTCTAGTCCAGTCCTTCTCCTTCTCTTGTCCTAGGATTTAGTTATTTTTTACATGCAGGGTAAATGTTGTTCTATTTCTGCAGTCTGAAGTGGTACAGACAGTTCTGCCATGTTAGGACTATACTATCTCATTCTCCTGCATGTGTAGATCCAGCTTTGTTTGATAGGGCCTGTATTAAAAGAGCTGGTAGGGTTTTGGGCAGGGACCTGATGAGGGATGCTCAAGAGCCCCACACATCTCCTGACCTACAAATAGGAATGTAAGAAGACAGGGATTAGTTACTTGTTACCCAAAGGCTTCCAGTGGTTGACATCGCAGATGTAAATACATTATACCATAAAATCAGAACAAAAAAACTTCCGTAACAGCCACAGGACACTTTGGCAGCACTAGTAACAAAACAACATAATCTTTATCAAAAACCTGAGACTGAAACTACAGTGCTACCTCGGGTTACAGACGCTTCAGATTACAGACTCCGCTAACCCAGAAATAGTACCTCAGGTTAAGAACTTTGCTTCAGGATGAGAACAGAAATCGCACAGCTGTGGCGCGGTGGCAGCGGGGGGCTCCATTAGCTAAAGTGGTACCTCAGGTTAAGAACAGTTTCAGGTTAAGAACGGTCCTCCAGAATGAATTAAGTTCTTAACCCGAGGTACCACTGTATGTGAATGAAGGTGCCAGGTGCATCTTACTGGGGAGAGCCATTCATAGATGGGGAGCCACAACTGAAAGGGCCCTCTCCCTTGTCACCACCCTCCAGGACCTGAGAGGAAGATTCAAGGGCCTGGGTATGTTTCATACAGTACTGAGATAAAGGTACCTTTTTACCTATACTGGGATAGGCATTCTGGAAGATTTTGGGTTCCTGAGCTGTAAATAGCTTTATACATAAAAAACCCCCAGCACTTTGAACTGAGCTTGGAAACATACAAGCAGCCATTGTAGTTGCAACAGAATTGGTGTTATATGATATGTTCATGTTGAATTGCACTAAATTGGGGCTTCTGAACCATGCAGAGTTCAGCCAAAAACTTCATTGTTTGTCTTGTTCACTGCTATTTAACACAAGTTATGTAACTATTTAAAGCAAAGGAAACATCCAAACAGCATGAAAAAAGCCATTAATTACATATCTTTTGTGGACCTGACCAAAAAAACCTGTGTGAACGAATGCCAGTCATATTCCTTTCTCCGATTTCCATTCTTGACCACATATGAACATGCAACCTATTGCAATTTCCACTTTTCTGTTTTCACTAGAACTGTCTGACGTCCCCTACCCACAAGGCCTATGGTCTCTTCTGCCATCATTTTTTTCACATGACGAGGCAGCCATGCAGAAAATGTGAATATTCCCAAACTGGATATGCATCACTTTGCAACATCTCTGTCCTGTGAAAAACCGATCAAATTAGCTTTCTTAAGTAGTTTGAAGTCATGCCAGGTTAATCGAGTTTTAACTGGCTTTTGCAGCTTAAAGGCTCCTACCGAACAACAATATCCGTATATTTCTTTGCGTATGTGACACACAAATTATTTCCTAACTTTGAAAAACAGATTTCCTCTGTTGCTAGACACAACCTGTGAGGTGTGGTGAGGCTGTCCATATACCCTGCAGCATCTCACAGGTGAAAAATGGGAATACTTCTTTTGTCTTAATGTTTCTATTCTCATACCCATGAGATTCTGCCTATCACTAGAACACACTGATGCAGATTCTTCTCACTTGCTGTACAAACCAGAGTTGAGCCAAAATGCCTCTCCCATCTTGCATCCCAGGGATAAGGAACCCTTTCACCGTGAGGGCCGCATCTCTCAGAGAGAACCTTCTGGGGGCCGCATTCCAGGGGTGAGCACACTGGTTTCCCCCAGTTCAATTTAACACCAGAAAGTACTAATGAGGATTGAGGTGGAACTGCAACCCTGTCTCTATCCCCTCCCCAAACCCCCCAAAACCTACAGTCTTTTTGGGAAATGGTATGATGCTGTAAACTTCCCAAAGTCCAAGATGAACCGTTCAGAAAGTGATATAGGGTGCATATTGTATGCTCAATTCCCCGAGAGCAAGTTCTGTGGAATTCAGTGGGTCTTGCATCTAAGTAAGCATTCACAGGACTACAAAGGTCACGACCCTTTCCCTTTCTTAGGCTGCAACCCTACCCATGTCTACTCAGAAGTAGGTCCCATTTTACTCAGTGGGGCTTTCTCCCAGGTAAGTGGATTGCAGCATCGTGGTTATATCCAATGCTAGTCCTGCTCAGAACTGGACTACTCAAATTAATGAACATTGCTAATGTAGGTCAGTGGGGCTACTCTGAGTAAAACATAGCTGGATACAAGCCTTACCGCTTAGGAATTGTCCTTATTTTCCTCTTTCTCTCTCTCCCCGCCCCTCCTCTTTTGTGGGGTTTTTTTACAGACTCTTCCCCTGACATAATCAGGTTTCAGCACTGACAGGGATCCATCCATCATGTACAACAAAGGAATTTGCTGGGTCAGAGAATCCCCACCTGAGTTAGCAAAATGCCATGTTCCCACTTCGCTTCTGTGACAAAATAATAAATAACGCCATTTCCCCAGTGTTATGTTTTCTCCCCTTCAGCAATCTGCAATTTGTTTTTTATTTCTTTCAGAAGTGTGCAATCGTTTGCATGGCCATTAGAGTTTGATTTGGAGGAGTGTGGCTGTGATGGCCCTGGGGAAACCAGTGCCAACCGTACCCTAAGTGAGTGCAGAGAATAGGCTGATAAAGGGGTGCAGGGGTAGTGCATGGTGCCGTCGTTATGGGACTGCATTCTCGAGGACCTGGGAAGGGGTTAGATTAGATTTGCATGCTCAAATGCTTCCCTAGGTAAACTTGACAATAACACAAGGTCTACAGATGAGAGCCAGTGTGGTGTAGTGGTTAAGAGCAGTGGACTTGTAATCTGGTGAACCGGGTTCGATTCCCCGCTCCTCCACATGCAGCTGCTGGGTGACCTTGGGCTAGTCACACTTCTTTGAAGTCTCTCAGCCCCACTCACCTCACAGAGTGTTTGTTGTGGTGGAGGAAGGGAAAGGAGAATGTTAGCCGCTTTGAGACTCCTTAGGGTAGTGATAAAGCGGGATATCAAATCCAAACTCTTTTACAGATGGAGGGCGGTATACCATGCTGATAGGGGCTGTTGGGAGTTGTAGTCCAACATCTGGAGGACACAGTGTTGGTTTACACTGAGGAGTGCTGTCATTTTAAATTTTTGTTTATTAATTAAACTATTTCTGTACTCATTTCAGTTCAAAACTGCAAACTGGTGCATGATCCAAGTAGAGAAAAACAATAAAACATTACTATAAAACACACATCTGGTAGCAAATTACAACCACAAAGTGATCCAGGTATCCCACTCCCATACCTGCATCCTGAAGTACCACAGTCCCTTGCTTGCTTGTACAGTAAGCTTGAGGCTAAGCTACAGTAAGATACACAGGCTGGCTACATTCCCTGCGACTTTGGTCTTGACTTCTGTCACTCTTGCCCAAAATATGCCCTCCTTCCAGAAATGGGAGGACACTAGGGATGGATGAATCTGTCAGTTTTGCTTCTCTATGTTTCTCAGTTTTTTCCAATATAAATTCAGTTCTCCACATTTCTGCAGATATTTGGGGGAAAAATCCTAATGAAAATTCATTCACATTTTGGTGTGAATGTTTCCTTACAAACAGATTTTTGAATGTAGTTTCTTCAATGCACAAGCTTTTGCAAACAATTTCCCCCTACCATAATGCATTTTTGTATGTTATCTATGTTCCCCCCTTCACATTCTGCCCTTATATATGCATTTCGTACCTCAGAAGCTTACAGGGAGGGCAGGTAATTAATGATGATGATGATGACTAATGATGTTTGGTTGGGAAACTGCTCCCCATTCCTGTCCTAAGATGCTATGAAGGTTGCCCTACATGCTCAGACGTCTGCCAGCACATGAGGGCCAGGGCATGACCCAGGGAGAGCGGCTGTAAATCGAAGATTGTACTCGGATGCCCTGCTGAGCCTCAGCTTTCTTGCAAGTGACCAGGATTTGCAGGGTCAAGTCAAGTATTTTAATTGTGGGTGGTGGGTAGAGAAGATCTGGTGCTTTTGAACATATGCCCACAGTATACAGTAGTTTCACCTCCCTGCCGACCTCTGCCTTTCAGAGTATTTCCCCTGCAGAAAGTGGCTGGGGAAAGGACAGGTGTGTAGGCAAAGGGCTGAAGGTGGAGTGGCCCCCTTGTATATTCTCCAAAGCAATTTCAAATAGCGACTCCCCGCATGTTTCTCCACAAACCTGATGTTTTCTCATAGCTATTGGAAATGTTGTTTATATTTAATGCTCCCCTGCTCAGTGCCATTAATTCTGCGTTGCTATTAAACGATGAAAAGCAGTCAGAATTCACCTCTGAGGAAATGTTCTAATGACACAAATATGCCTGGTGGAATTAGGGATGGAGGAGAAATTTGATTTAGTTTGCACTTAAAACTGAATCGACCTAATTTGTACCTTCTGAAACAAAGCACGAATGGAAACACAGCCACCTTTCTAAATTTGCCCTTCTCCAAATTTTGTAATCCAGCCAAATATGTATAGAAATGCACACACTAGGGCAAAGAGTGCATAAAACAGTGTACAAAAAATGTGTTATATTAGGAGAAAGGGTTTTCCACAAAACATGTATATCAGGCAAAATGACACACAGGCAATGTATATTATGAGAAATTTGTAGTAAAATGCTGATGAAATTTCACGAGGACTTTTTCTTTTTAATTGCAAACTAATGCGGAGAACTGAATTTAAGATTGGAAAATACGGGAAACGGGGAGAAACTGAAACTGACAGCTTCACCCATTCCTACTGGGGAGATGATATGTGCAGACAAAGGGTTAGATGTGGAATGGTCCCCTTGCATTTCTCACAAGGCAATTGCAAACAGTGACACCTCCGCCCCATGTCTCTGCACAGACTGTTTCTTTGCTTCTGTCTCATGCACATGCACACACCTGCCCTGTCAGCGGCATCAATTCTGCTTTGTTATTAAATGATCAGAAGCAGCCATACCTCACTGTTGAGAAAACAGTCTAATGGCACAAAGATACCTGATGGGGTACTAGTTAAAGCGGCGCTTTGGGCACACTGGGGCACAAGGCCTTTCTCCCATGTGCCTGTAAGTGTAGAAACAGTGAAAACGAGAACTGGCACTCGCTTGGCTTCCATGACCCATTTTTATTTACTTTTGTATGCATTATTAACCCTCCTGGATGTTCTTTAATCATAGTGCCACATTATATTGTTATGCCTACCCCACTTCTCCAAGCAGTGAGATGCGTTTTGGGACAGAGGATAGTTTCTTTTCCTTTGGAAAGAGGTCCCTTGAGGCTTGTTGGTGCTTAGCAATATTTGGGTTGATTTACAAATATCCTAGTTGAGCATGGATGGAAGCATTGGATAAGCTCTCCAGCAGATCACCCACATGCACTCCAGCTGGTACCATAAGATGCTGACAGAGCCAAACTCAACTCTCAGACCCCCCCCTCTCAAATTTTTGTATTTTTTCACACAGAGACATTTAGATCACTTCATCCTTTGGTGGTGGGGGGGAGGGAGATGTAGTTCCTAGTCTTTGAGAAAGGCCAGCTATCGAGAGCCATCAGCCAGTCTCACTAACTAAAGAGAAATACGTGGCGACTATGCTAAGACCAAAGCAATTTCTAGCACTACTCCTCGATCCATTTGGCCCTCTCCTGCTCCCAGTCTTATAAGAATATATATAATTAGAATCCATTGCCCCAAATTTTCCTCCATGGTGCCACTTTCTTTCTATGCACAGGTGATTCCCCTCTTCCTCTTTTCTCCACGATAAGTATTCAGACATGCAATCTTGCTCTGCATGAGTGCATAACTTAGTTGTATAAGAACACAAGAAATGTTCTGCTGTACCAGGACAAGGATCCAGGGGAATTCTGCTTCCAATAATTGCTGTCTACGTAGGCTTCCAGAAATTTGTATACAGGGCATGAAAGCAATGCTTCTCGGCATGGAAGTTCCACTGAAGCAATCGTGACAAACAGCCACCCATAATCCTCCATGAATTTGTCTAGTCCTTTTCTCTTAAAGCCACAGCCATCACTAGAACTTGTGGAAGATGCAGGATTCTTGTTGTTTGGTCTGTCCTGCATCTACTGCAGGTCAGTTTCACAGCTGGTGACCCCATGCTCCATTACCATGGTGAGGCAGTTTCCTGGGTTGTCAGGGTGGGGGTGGTCTGTGACAGCTGCTAGAAGAGCAATCGTATTTGGGCAGCAGCCCCACCCAATTTTCCAGGGTGAACTTTGCCTAACAGTGCAACTACTGTCAGGGGTTGATCTGTCAAAGAGGGGAAAAGCTTTAAACATCCCACATTCACCTCCTCTTGTCCAAGGAACTGTATTAACAAACAGGTTCCATCAAAGCACAAGTAAAGAGGGAGCCTTTGTACTTATGCTGCACTAAGAATATTTATAGGAAATCTTTTACTATTACTAGTTGTTCAGAACTTGGGTTCTGATTCGGATCAGCTAGCAGGATGAACACAAAATAGTAACAGTAAGGGTGGATCTGTGTCTACAAACACAGGCTGTTGCTGAGTGGGTGAGCAAACTTTGGCCCCAATTCCCCCTTCCATCTGGCTTTGCCCCACCTGTCTCCTTGCATCCTCTCTTTTTTCCCACCTTGGGATCTTCACCTCAGTCCCAGCTTCCCCAAGTCTTGCCCTGCCTCTTGGCTGTACCTTCACCCTGCAGCCATGCTCATTTCTGTAGGTCCACATTCATTCATGAACTATGAAGGCTTGAAACATGGTGGTCTTTGCCATTCTTCTCAGCGGGACATTGGCTACTGGGCATGCAAATAGGTCTGTGAGGGTTTGGTGCATAATAGCTGCTGACAAAGCTGCCATAGACTATGAAGCCCATGGTGCACAGTGACTGCTGGTGAAGTAGACACATATCCAAGAAGATTTGGGTCTTGCATGACTTCGCAGATAGGAACAGATGGCTGTGCAAATAAGAGCAGATGGAACCTGCGGAGTAATGGGAATGTTTAAGCATGCTCCTAACTCCAGATTGCACTTCAAATTTTGCAGGATGGCATGTTTCACCCCAAATTCTACTTTGGTCAGAATTTGCAATAATTCTAAGTTTGACATTGACAATGCTGTGAAGCTAGAAAGGAAGACAGTAGACAAGCTTTCTAAAAGAGAGAGAGAGAGAACAAAACAGTGCTCTTTTAGTATGCTGTTCCTCTGGGCCAGGAATCGGCAGGGAGAAGGGCTTTAGATGTTTGCATGCAGGTTCCCCAAATAAAGTGTGCCCCTTTATTTTTATTATATATACACTCCACCTTTCCTCCAAGGTGCTCAAGGCGGCGTCTGTGATCCCTCAGTTTATCCTCATAATCAACCATGTGAGGTGGGTCAGGCTGAGAGTGAGTGACTAGCCTGGGATCACCCATTGAGCTTCATGACTGAATGAGGATTTGAACACTGGTCTTCCAGGTCTACACCCTCTCAGCTTTCAGATGATACCCCTCCACCTGTCTGTCCCAACAAAGCAGTTCAGAAAAAGTGAGCAAAAAAAGCAGTCAAAAAAGATTATCTGCCTACACTCATCACCTCTGCTCCCCATTGGGACTAGCTCTGTCTAAGCTCATTTACTGCCTTACTTTTTCACTTTGCAGCAATGTCATAATTACAGTTACTGCCAGATTCTGACCAAAATAGGATTTGGAGCGAAATATACAGTTCCACTAAAGCAAAAGCACATACTGAGCTGTGGGCATGCTTAAATATCCACATTACTCCTGCAGTTTCCATCTGCTCTTAACTTGCACAACCATCTGCTCCTATCTGTAATTTGATATAGGCTCCAAATATTTTTGGGTATGTGAGTTTTGCTTACGGTTCCTGTGCCTCATAGGTTTGGGTTTTGTAACCTACAGTAAGCTATAAAGTCTCTACTTTGAGTGAAGTACATGGGAGCAAGAACAGAGGGTGGTAGTCAACTGAGTTTTACTCAGAGTAGACCCGTTGAAATCAATGAACATGAGTAAAGCTTAAGTGGAATACCACCCAGAGAAAGCACTGGCAGCATGAAGAGGGTCTTGTAAAGGTAAAATTGCTCTCATGGCAAAATATTAACAACAACAATTTTGTTGGGTTGCCCCAGCCAGTCTAGGCAGCTTCCAACATATATAAAAACATAATAAAGCATTACACATTTAAAAACTTCCCTATAAAGGGCTGCCTTCAGTTGTCTTATAAAGGTTATATAGTTACTTATCTCCTTGGCTCAGGGTTCAGATAATTCCATAGCCTTTAACATTTCTCTTATGAAAATTGGGACATCCTAAGAAAAAGCGGGACATTCCAAGATCACATTAGAAACCAGAGCGGCTTCTGTAAATCTGGAGCTGGCTCTGAAAAATAGGGACACTTGGAGGGTCTAATGTCAATCAGCCTAAAGTGCCTGAGAGGACTCCCTTTATTCTAGAATTTGGGGGTGCCCAATAAAATTGCAGTAGATTCAGGACAGACAAAAGGATTTTCTCAGCTCATGCTTGCAGGTTTCCTACAGGCATTTGCTGGCTACTGTGAGAGCAGGATGCTGGACTTGGATGGACCACTGGCCTGATCCATCAAGGCTCTATGCTCTTAGTTTAAGAATGTCTGCTCTCCCAGACCTGCCTCTGAGCAAAACTTCACCTTGTTGCACTAGTGCTTCTACAGCTAGCCAGAACAGAGGTTTCACCTCTTCCGCTCCTTTTCTGTACTTTTTGTTTTAAAGGAACAGTCAAACAAACAGCGGCCTACATCCTTGTTGTTTCCTTGGGGCCTGTGACGGTTGGGAAAGAATTTAAGTTCTTTTCAGGTCCTTTCCTATTCTGTTAAAATGCATGAAAAGTGAGGCTGGCCCAGCTACTTCTGTCCACAGCTACCTTTGCTCATCGAGACCTCGAATTAGGCCACAGATTATTACAAGTACAAGTCAGGGAAGGACACTCCTCAGGGATGTTGGGTCTTGCAGAAATCCCTCCTAGTCTTGCATGCTGATGGCAGGAGCAGCTGAGCTGTTTCTTCACAGAGATGGAGGTGAAATGTGTTTGGTCTGCATTTTAAAGCGAACTGATCTAATTTGTCAGCAATGGATTTATATGTGGATCAGAACGCAGCTATCACACAGACTATACACTTCTCTGAATTATATGATGCAATTTCATTGGGGAAGGGTGCACAAAACTGTATTTTTTGAGGATTTTTTTTGGGGGGAAACGTACTGAAAAGCAGAACATTTTAGGGGAAGCACACAGATAAAATGCAAGTTAAATGCATGCAGTTTAAATTTGGGGTTTTCATGCATTTTTTAAATCTGCAAAACATGGGATGGACCACAACTATAATCTAGTCTGTGACACAGTATGGAAAAAGGCTGTTTCTTCATTTATACTGGGTGTCATCAATATGAATCATTGTCTCCGTTTGAAAGGGCAGGGGTTGGGAGGCAGAATGCATTCTGTTAAGCAAATATTGTAGTTGTGTGACAAGAGTATTAATTCCTCCTGGGCCTGAAAAGCTATGTTATAAAGTACTGTTGCATGCCACCCTAATCTCCGAGCAGTGTGAGATTCCAGGGGTTCCAGGTAGAATTAACCAGAGTTTGTGTTTCCTTTGGAATGAGGTTAAGTGCAGACGGTGGTATCTTTACAATATAAGGTTTATTTACACATATCTACAGTTTGAGCCTACATTGGAGGGTTCACAGCGTTAACGCACCAAGAAGGATTCAAACAGAAACCAAGCATCACTCTGACTCTCTTGCTTCCTAGCTTGCTGCTTTGCTTCTGGCTTACATCACTCCACTCTCAGCTCTCATCCTTTTTTTAACTACCAACCAGTTGAGGGAGGAGCCCTCAACCCATTTTCTGCTTCCTTTATTCCCTTAATGGCCCCTTACCTAGGCAATTGCCTCACTAGGAAGCTAGCTTGGCTATTTCAAGAATCAGAAGGGATACAAGGCATACAGACTACCTCTCCGCCAAAAAAACCTCATAACACGTTGTCTCTGTGTGCGTGCCTCATTTTTACCATGTTCTCTGGCCTTGCCCACTTTGGCTTCTGGCCCCTCCTGCTTTACTAGAATACATCCCCAAACAGGCCTCAACTGAAATAATGCACTGTGGTGGTTTTGCAACATCTGTGTGAATGAGCAGCAAGCAGGTGTCAAGAAGAGTGGTTAGTGAATGTCAGTGCCTTCTGACATGCTGAATTACGATTCAGCTGTCCAATATTCAAAAGATTATTAAAACCAACAGTAGCTAAAAAGAAATAAAATGCACATAACTTCTACATGCCTGGTTAGGCTTGCCTACGCAAAAATGTTTTAACCAGGTGCCATAAGACAGCAGAGGGAAGGTGCCTGCCTGGTGTCGATAGGCAGCGGGTTCCAAAGTGTAGTGCAACTTTTGATCTAGTTTTACTGACGGACTGTGAGTATAAACAAAACTCAGGCACTAGTTCTTAGTAACATCTTTGTATTCTTTATGGCAAGGAGGGGAGAAGTCAGCTTTCTGCTGCCACTCCTTTTTTGTTGAATTGGTGGGGGCAAGATGAGGCCGGGATATATAGCTGCTTTGACTCGCTGACCAAAGGCAGAGGCCAGAGCATATTACCAAGCCAGGGTGTAAAGTTTTGTTTTCTAATTTTTTTTTTTATATTGCTGTACACTGCCTTGATATTTTTATGAAAGGGCGGTATATAAATACTTTTATAAATAACAAATAAATGCTGCTGTTCATCACACACTGTCACAGCAAATCTGCCTGGGGCCTTTGTGGGACAGAGGTTCAGAGCACAGCTCCTTAAAGGAGGGACTTTATTGATGGTCCTTTCCCCCCAACACAGGATGTTCCATGGAGCAAACACAGATTTCAGCCCCTTTTAGCAGGCTTGGAAAGGCTGTGAGCTGTTAGTGCCAGCCAACAAGCAAAGGAACTGCTCCAAAAGAAATATCGCGTCAGGCCTGCCAACTGTGGAGTGCTTTCGGGATCACTCTGGTGTGGTATGTCGGCCAAAGAACTGGCAGCTGTAGAGACTGCTGGATACCCGCCAACAGCTTGACGTTGGTTCTGCAAAGGGGCATTCTGGCCACAGAGACGTCTTTCTGCTCCTGCCCAGGGCTCCACTGGTACTGCCGTAAGGTCTGCCGGCAGTCACTCGCATCTTGCGCCATTTCTCAGGGCCATTTTTGTAGGTGTAGGTTTGTGACTCAAGAGAAACTCACGCTGCTTACATGTGTATAAAGCCATCTCCACACCATACATTTAAGGCACTATCACACCACAGTCATGCCTCCCCCCCAAGAATCCTGGAAACTGTAGTTTGTTAAGGGTGCTGAGAGCTGTTAGGAGGCCTCCGATTCCCCTCAGAGAGCTACAATTCCCAGAGTTCTCTGGGAAAGCAAATTGGTTGTTAAAATTGCTATGAGAACAGGTGCTCTGTGGGGGGAATAGGGTCCTTCTAAAAAACCTTTTCAGGTACCACACATTTCCCTTACCATTTTAACAAGCTAGGAGTTGGGGTGCAGATATGAGAATAGTTAAAAGGGTGGTGGGCACTGTCTCCTACTTTACCGATGGCATCCTCTGTTTGAATGCTGCTGGGTCTAAATCTGATTTAAAAAGAAGGAACTCCTAAGAGGGGAGAGCAAGAGGGGCCTTGAAGTTGCCCATAATCTGTTAGCAGCACATAGAAAACAGGCCGAGAAGGCACCTGACGGTAGTCCTCCTCACTGTGGTGAGATTAGGGATGGACTAGCCATTTTGGTCATGTACATCCCGATTGTACATGCTTCTGTGCGGATTTTAAAAGGGGGGAACCTTAGGTTCTGTGTAGAAACGCAAATATAAAATAAAGAAACAGAAGTACTTACAAGGCAGCCCAAGGGCTCCAGCGCTGACTCAGTCCATTCTTTAAAAAAACAACCTTTTGAACATCATAAGTCATTTAGTCGCTCACATCCTGAAGTGGCTAGCGTGGGGGCCTTTTTTGCTGCTGCATGCTTAGGGCAGGGCCGCGTTCACACCATGCCTTTAAAGCAATCATAGACATTCATGACTCCCACAAAGCATTCTGGGAGCTGTGGTTTGTTAAGGGTGCTGAGAGTTGTGAGGAGGCCTCCAATTCCCCTCACCGAGTTTTGATTCCCAGAGTTCAGAGGCATGTGCACTTTGATTGATAACTGTGTTCTAATCCAGCTTTAAGTTTGGGAACTGTGAGTCAGGTCAGTTCACTTTAAGAACATGCAAAGATCTTGCTGAATCAGTCCAGTGGCCTATTTAGTCCAGCATCCTGTTCTCACAATGGCCAACCAGATGCCCTTGAGAAGCTCACAAGATGGACCTGAGCTCAACAGCACTCTCCCCTCCTGGAGTTTCCAGAGACTGGTGTTCAGAAACATATTGCCTCTAACAGTGGAGGTGTTTTTGACAAGATTTGAAATCGAAAAATATGCAATTTTACACAGTTTAAAGTTTGTGCAAAATTTTATTTCAGTTTTAGTATAAGTGATTTTTAAAAAAGAAGTAGAGAGAAATGTCAAAATGAGCTGAAACTCTCTGTAAATGTGGACTAGACAAAATTCTCTTCCATCCCTCATTAAAGTGAAACAAGCCCACACACGCATGAACAGATCCTAAACCAGAAGCACAGTCAGAATAAGATGGTGGTCCAATAAATGTCGTCAGATTTGCTGCTAAGGAAACTATTGTGGCTTTTAAGAAACAACCCAAGATATGTACACAAGCAAGTAGATTTTGTACTATGCTATGAGACTGCAGACTGGTAGAGGGTTTTTTGTTTTTCTTAAGATCCCTAGTTTCTTAAGGGTGAGGCTGGGTGGGAATGGTTGGAGAACTTTATAACCCAACAATCTGTTCAGCCTTGCACTACCCTCAGTGTTTTGTGTGCAAGGGGAGCTGACCTACTCCTTGAAAGCCAAGAGTACTATTCCACGTGGCGCCGTGCCCCACACTGGCCCCTTTGTTCTTCCTGCCCCACTGTGCTGCTTGTTGGTGGAGCACAAGTTTGGAACACAAGATGGTGTGTCCAGAGCAAATGTAAATATTGGATTTTCCGCTGTGGTTACACAGGCAGCCTGCAGTGAATTTACCTCTCTCACTGTGAAGTTTGCACAGAGGCTTCTTTCATCTCTGGGTGTTTCATGGAGCATGGTGGTTGCTGCCAGGTTCCAGGCTTCCCAAAATCAGGCTGTGGTAGGAACCAGGAACATTCCCAACAGAGCCCTTTGTGCACTGGGGAAGATGTTTAGAATACATTTACTTACCCAACAGAAAGACTAGTTTCCTTGTTCTCCTTCCGGTTTGAAGGGCTGATGAAGACTCCAGGTGAGTGGACTGCAGTGCAGGCCTCATCATCAGCCTGGATTTATGCATAGGGATCTAAAGCCACGGCTAACAGGGGATGATGACAGTATAATAATCCAGATCCTGAGAGTGCAATGACAACAGCATGGCCAGCTCAAGACTGAGATGAAAAACCCAAGCCCTGCAACCTGGCAGCAGCATGTGTGGTGTAACAGAGGTGTCTTACCAACACTGGTGTCGCTGCTGCTCACCTGTGTTTTCTGTGGCTTTTGTCTTGTTGGTTGTAAAAACATAAGAAACATGGACCAAAGGTAATCAAGGGTGGTAGCTGCCAAAATTAGAGTAATGGTGTAAGAAATGAAAATGTTGCTTTTCATATAAAAGCCACAAGGCCACGGCTATGATGTTGCTTTGCTCAAGACCATAGTTACTGGAAAGCTTCAGGCATAATGTTGCATTGTACAAGGATGCTAGGCAATCTCAGAGAAGCCGGCATCTTGCTGACACCTGGTAGTGGTCAGAACGTGGGTGTGATAAGTAGACAAGCGTCAGCAAGTATAGAGATCAATTCACACTTATCTCCAGGTATTTTTGTTTGGCTTAGCATGTAGTTGCAAAGGAAATAGATCAAATAAGGGAAATAATGAATAATGATAGTAGGGTAATTAGGCGGTCATGATAGGCTGTAAACTTTGTAGTCACCACCCAAGGGGGAGACAAGGGAGGGACCTGCGCTTCGGGTGTAGGGGATATAAGCTTGTGTCTGCTACTTTTGGACACCCACTCTTGCAAGAACACTTTTGCAATCAATAAATTCTTTGCTGCTTCACCAATTTTGTTCAGATTTTATTTTGAAGGTCTCAGACCCACTTCTGACAGTGGTGTGGAGTTTTCCCACAGCACCTGGACAAGGCAGAGGAAGGGTAGCATGCTGGTAAGGTTTGGGCCATGCAGGTGCACCAACAGGAGTGCCTGATTAGTTGTTCCACTGGTGCAGCTGCATGGCCCAGACCTTGCCACAACCCTTCTCTGTCCCTGTCCAGCCAAGCAGCAGCAACACCAGTGTTAGGAGGGTGGCTCCACAGCTCTGATACACTAAGCGTGCCTTTACTTCTCCAATCCCTGCAGGCTGAGCACTTGGCTTTCCCAGGACACATATGTGCATCCATGTGTCAAGCCACACCATTAAAACTTCAACTCTGTAGTCCCAGGGCAACTGGTAGTTGGGGCTAGTGGTGTTTTCCATCCCATATTTATCACATGCACCACCGTTTCTGTTCTAGAGCGGTTCATCTTCTGCCAAAAACTCTGTTATTCATCTTGCTACCCGCTGTGATGAGATTACATAACTTGTGTAATTTACATAATTTACATCCTGGGCTCCTTTGGGAGGGTGGGACATTATATGAACAAATATGTAATATGAATGAACGAATGTGTAAATTGTGTTGTAATTTTGACTCCATACGTTTTAATGCTAAGGAAATGCAATGCAACGAGGGAGTGGACATAATCAATTATGTATCATTTTGGACTGAAAGCAACAACAACAAACTGATCATATTCACTGGATTGATTTCCAATCCAAATGTGGGACGCATAAGCGAACATTGGCAATTTCATTTCCATCTGAATTCTCTGCACATCCTACTTGAGCCCAAGTGTTCTTTTTTGGTAGAGAGTGGGGGAAGAAAGCTTCTTTTAGTTGCTCCTTCTTTGGCTGATGGATGGGACCAAATTGGTCTCTTCCTTACCTTGATGTTCTTCCTAGGAGGCAAAGGGAGCAGCTCCCAACCAGCCCTTGGTCCCCTGGCCAATGGCTGTGGCCAGAGCATATTTCTCTTCAGTTCTGCAGTCCCAGGGCAATTGGCCGTGGGAGCAGAGTGCTTTTGTTGTCAGGGAGTGGGGAAGCAAGCTCCATTTCTGGTCAATGGTTGGGCCCCATCTGGACTTCCGCTTGCCTTGGTGTTCTTCCTTGGAGGCAGGGGCTACACAGCCCTTGTAATAAAGAAATGTGTGCATGTGAAAAATATATTTTCCATGAAATGCAGAATAATGCTTCCCTCACGGAAGGAGACATTTATCACTATTATACTGTTAATTCACACCATTTAGTCCTCTATTGCATTTTCCCTGAGATCCATTATATGTAATAAATGAATCTACTTAACTAACACTCTGGAATTGCAAACTGCTTGGGGTATATTAAAAGAAATTGCTGGCACCCTAAACAGATAACCTGCAGGGGTACGTTTATAGAAAACAAACTATATTGTTTATGGTAGAAAGCACCCTCTGGGTGATTCTGTGCCCAGGACAGAGCCAAATCAAGGCATTTTGCCCAGGCAGAGCAGCAAATGGTGGCTTCTCAACCTCTAGTCAAGTACTAAGGCTGACTGGCCCAGTTATTTTTTCACCTGATGCAGAAAATCCCACAAATACCTCTTCCTGAGATTCAAACAATGACAATAATAAACAGATAAATAACTATTTGCAGCCCTTTCATGTTACTTGGCTTTTCCAGGTGACAACCTCCTTTTGCCTAACAACAGGGCCGGCCCAAACCCAGTGGGAAAATTAAGTCAGGCCCTTGTAATGTGAACAAGCATTTCTGTCCAAAATGCATTCTTTACATTTGCATTACAACCTGTCTGAAGCAGGAGCTGCTTGAAGCCATGTGTAAGAATGCGCTCGCTCTCATTCACAAGCTAAGCAGCCCTGGGCCTGGAAGAGAAGCCATGAAGTATAACTATGCACATATCCTGTGGGAAATCCTTCCATGTACAAAGCTCCTCTGTTGCTCCCCACCTCCCTCCCTAACACTACTTAGGATATTAGTATGTGTGTGGTGAGGGGAACTCGGCACTCTTAGCAGGGCTGTGTGGAAACTTCTGTCTCTCTTCAGCTCCCCCCCCCACCTGAGCTGCGTCACATTCAGCACACACGACTTCTCTGTCAGCCATTCTCTGGGCCGTGAGTGCATTCTTTGTTCCACGGTGCCTTAAACGCATACGGGAAGGATATACGTCATGAGCCCACCTTGGACCTGATCTGATGTGCAATGTGTGTTCAAAGTAGCTGCTTAGAATGGTGGAAACAGGAGAGACCACTGGAGTCTTGTAGTTGTTTTGAGACCCTTGCTGGGAGCTGGTTGTTTGCCCATTACGCCAGCCCCCAAACAGGCAACTCAGGGACATAAAATTATTATTATCAGAAACATGCTGAGTCAGTCTATTGGTTCACCTAGCACAGTACTGGCTCTACTGGGGATAGCTGGTGTGATGGCAACCTCCAGATACAGTGGTACCTCGGGTTACATACGCTTCAGGTTACAGACTCCACTAACCCAGAAATAGTACCTCGGGTTAAGAACTTTGCTTCAGGATGAGAACAGAAATCGTGCTCCGCCGGCGCGGCAGCAGCAGGAGGCCCCATTAGCTAAAGTTGTGCTTCAGGTTAAGAACAGTTTCAGGTTAAGAACGGATCTCCGGAACGAATTAAGTACTTAACCCAAGGTACCACTGTATTGTTATATTTATTAACATTGATCTATTGATCTATTGATCGCATACGCCCCAAGTGCCTCAATTTTCTAGGGACAGTCCTGGAATTCCAAAAGCCACCCCAGCTTCTGATTTGATCCCAGAATGTCCCTATTTCCCCTGCCAGGGCTATTCAGTCAAAGTCTTCTGCTCATAGGTTCAAGGCATAGGGGAGAGTACAGAGCTACCAATGACAACTTTCTGAAAAATAAGTTTGGGTCTTTTCTTCCCAGGTTTGACTACCAGGAACTTTTGCACAATTCCACCTTCTGCATCATTCCCCGAGGGAGACGCTTGGGGTCCTTCCGGTTTCTAGAAGCACTACAGGTACAACAAAAAGTGGTTTTTGTATTTACAGATATAAACCAGTTTAATATTTGTTACTGTTTATGAGGCAACTGTTGCTCACAGAAGGTACAGAGAGCTCTAGGAGGAAGGTGGAAGAAATAAACTTTCTTCCCTACTTCCTCTTTCAGCTCTTTGCTTTTCAGAGGATTTATCCTTTTAAATATATTGGTGGGTGAGAATTTTAGTTTTTGTTTCGTTCATTGCTCTTTTTATCTGAAAATGATACTGAAGCAATCAAAATTCGTAGTGTAGATTTACCTGCCCCACATTCAAGTGCACTGCAGGTATCAGCTGTTTTACGAGTCATTCCCATTTTCCCATTTCCTTACACTGTGAGTTGTAATTCTTTAAACGGAAAGTGCAGTGCTTTCTCTCAGCACAATTCCTAAACTACAGTTCCTAGGATTTCTTGTGGAGGCCATGACCGTTTGTAGAGTAGATATGCCTTCAGCAAGCTCAGTTCCTTTCAATCAATGGTGTAATGGAGGGTGAAGACACAGGAAAGACCTTTCAAGAGCAGGAGTAGTGCCATCATCTGCTGAAGCACCAAAATTACTGGTGGACTCACCTGGCTCTGACCAGTGAATGAAGTGATAATAAGGCTTATTTGAAACAGATTGGCACAGAGGAAGTTAGAGAAAGAGGAAAATAACCAAGCAAGACCTAGCTACTTCTTTCCTTTCCTTTGATGGGGTTACTTCTTCACACCAGCAATTTAATAGTAACATTTCTTTGTGGCATTCTTTGCATTTCTAATTTAAAATTGTGGCATTTCATCTAACTGATGATCTTCCATTAAAGCTTAATGTGTGTGCATATCTTTATTATATACTGAAAAATAATGGATCAACAGAGATGTGTACTTTTAGGGATTCTCCTTGAGGGTATATGATAGCGATGGAGGCATTTCTCCACTCTCTGCCACCCCCTACCAATTTTATTGAAAACCATAATGGGTGGGAAGATGAATTGTGTGGCTGAATTGTGTGGTGGCCAGGACAGAGGCCGAGCAAAAATGGTTGGGGGGGTCAAAGTCCCTGAAACTCTGCAATTCAGGTGAACCCATGATCTGAGTATTTGGTATATAGGTCATTTCCTGAGTATTATTCATCATCATCATCATCATCATTATCATTATCACCATCATCATCCAGCTATTAATTTAGGGGAAGTCTGATCAAAAGAAGCAAAACCCCTCCACATTTCTATACAGAGCTTTTTTCCTGGGGATACGCATACCCCTAAACATTTTCTGAATCTAAGTTTGGCCTCATTGAGGGGCAGTATTTCAATTTGAGTAGGAAAATGAGAGTACTCCCTAAACATTTTTTTAAAGAAAAAAAGCACTGTTTCTATATATGTCTTTTACTTGGGAATTGGATGTCCTAGTACATCGCTCCCCCGAAACAAGCAATAATATTTTATTTAGCTTAATCTCCAATTGCGCATAAATTCCCCAAGCCTCTCCAAGCCCGTTTTCTTTATACTAGGTTGCTGCAGAGGTTCAGGTTGTGTGTGTGTGTGATTCCCACCTACAAACAGGCTCATCTTCTGGCAGCTCAGCCGGAAAGTGTGTAGGAACAGCAACAGAGCACTTGTATGACACACAGAGGTTGCCATTAAATCACTCTTCCTAGCTCAGCAGGAATTTCAAAGGCTGCTACCTTATGCACACTTACCTGGAAGTAATCCCCACTAAGCACAGTGTGGCTTGCTTTTGAGGAAGCATGCATGGATTTCTGCTGTTCATCCTAAAGCTACCTCTGCCTGCTCCCCCCCCCCCTTGCACAGCTCTCTTTCTTCTGTCTCTTTGATCTCTGTTCCTCGTCTCTCATTGATCCAGGCCGCCTGCATCCCAGTGCTGCTCAGCAACGGCTGGGAGCTGCCGTTTTCAGAGGTGATCGACTGGAGCAAATCAGCCATCGTAGGGGATGAGAGGCTCCTGCTGCAGGTAACAATGCCTGGACTGTGTTAACAACCCGAGCCCGGCCGGCAGCCTGGTACAAGAAGGCACAGCATAAGCGGTCCTCTGTGCAGGGCTGTGCTTTTCACACAGAGCACTGTAGACTTACTGTATAGCAGCAGGCGAGATTGTGAGATCATCACGGCTCTGGCCTGAACTGTTTCTTGGTAGATCATGCATCTGAAGAGTCCATGAGGGAAATGTGTGCTCTCCTTTAGTCTGAGGGTGCATTGACAGGAGTGGTGCCTGAAGTAATGAAAGACATCTAAGCAGTTATTTACGGAGGGTGATATCCAGTGCTTTTTTCTAAAAAAGTGTTTAGGGTACTCTCATTTTCCTACTCATATTGAAATACTGCCCCTCAATGAGGCCAAACTTCTATTCACAAAATGTTTAGGGGTATGCGTACCCCCAGGAAAAAAGCACTGTATAGAAATGTTTAGGGTTATGCGTACCCCTGCGTACCCCCCAAATAAAAAAAGCACTGGTGGTATCCAACCAAGGCCCCATCTGCACCGTACATTTAAAGCACTGGTTTTAACAGCCATTTTTTCCCTGCAAAGATTCCTGGGAGCTGTAGTTTCATTAAGGGTGCCGAGTGTTGTTCAGAAGCCCCTATTCCCCTCACAGAGCTACATTTTGCAAGAAGGCAGGACAATGCTCATCACCCTTAATGAACTGCAGTTCCCAGAATGCTTTGGGGGAAGTGGTATGATACTGTCCTAAATATAAGATGCAGAAGTTGCCTACCAGTTTTTATTATGGCGTGAGCTTTTGTGGTCTGGAGCCCACTTTATCAGATGTATGGAGTGCAAGCCTAAATTGAAAGGTCTTGTGTGTGTGTGTGTGTGTGTGTGTGTGTGTGCATGTGCATGTGCGTGCACATGTGCGTGTGTGCCCACACATGCATCCCTGCACAATAGTTAGCGGTGAGGTCAGAATAATGAAATGCAAAAACTACAGGCTGTTACCATTACATTAAAACTTAAATGTACAGTGACCTAATAATTGCTAATGGTAATACAAAATTCCTGGCACTGGTGGAGCAATTAACATCTATATTGGAATAAAAACCTGTTATCTTGATTCAGGTTATAGGTGATAATATTGTATTTCGTAAAATAGTGGTTTCATGCCGGAGTCTCCCTTTGAAGCGCATAGTAACTTATTTCATTGCAGTGACCACAAAACGTCATTTCCAAAGGTTTTATGGACTCCCCACCCCGCCCCAAGTTCAGAATATTCAGACTTCCCAAGTATGAAAAATGTAACCTGCACGAATGCATCTTTCAGGCAATGCCTGCAGTGCAGCTTGTTTGGCTGACTCAACATCTTTACCCTTCACTTCTGAGGGCCCCCCGCTGCTCCTGGTTTTAAAGCCAGTATGTCTGGGTATATATTTGTGATTGGTCATAAATCACTCTGCTTCCTCCCCCCGCCCCCCCCCGCCCCTTCTACCTCCTCACAGATTCCATCTACAGTCCGATGTCTCCACAGCGACAAGATCCTGGCCTTCCAGCAGCAGACCCAGTTCCTGTGGGAAGCATATTTCTCCTCTGTGGAGAAGATTGTGCAAGCCACCCTTGAGGTAAGCCACAAGAGTCTGGGCAGCTGATTCCTTTGATGGGCCAGCTCCTTGTTCAATGTTAATTGTTGCTGAACGGTTTGGACCGAAGAGAGTTGATGGATCCAGGAATACTGCAGGAGGCTGACTTCGTCATTGATGGGGAATCTATTTTGGCTGGCTGGCCAGATCCTTATCGCCTTTCCCCTAGAGGGCCCAATGAGACAGGTGGGTGGGGTCTGACACACTAAGAACTGCCTTGTTGGAACAAACCAAAATGCCCATGGAATTCAGAACCTGGCTTTCAGCAGAACTACAGCAGATGTTTGCAAGCAGGGCATATGATGTTGGCAACCACTCTCTGGCTACAGCCTCTGACCATTCTATCATCCATGCCAAGTCGTCATTGATTGGACAGATTTGCAGAGGAAAAGCCTGTCATTTGGTTTGTACCTACAGCAATTTTAAAAAATAATAATAATCCATTTATGCAAGTGAGCATCCCCTTTCAGTGAAACTGAAAGGAATAAGAGGAAATGTCTCTAGAGGCCATGGCTATTGCTGGTCATAGAACAGTTGTAGACAATTCTGCTTTGTTTAGTGGCTGAAAAATTACGGGAAATTATGCCTTGATCAGGAAGCCTGGTGATGCATGGGAACTTCCAGAGCTGCACTCCTTGCCCTAGTGTTCCCAGCATTAAAGGAAACTGACAACATTTTCACTGCACACTTTTATTTGAAACTGTAAGAAGAGCTGTGCTGCATTAGACCAAAAGATCTGCCTGGTCCAGCATTGTTTCCTCAAAGCAGCTCAACAAATGCTTCTGGGAAGCCATCCAGGAAAACCTGAAGACAACAACCTCCCTTTGTTTGCCCCCCTCCCCCCCGAGCTAAACTGCCTCTAGATGGGAAAGTTCTGTAGGAATTATGATTAATAGTTGCTGGTAGACTGATCTTCCTCCATGCATTTGTGAAATATATTAAAACGAACTAAGCCAGTAGTCATCATTGTGCCTTGGTGGCACTGAACCCTGTAAGTGCATCGAGTGAAATAGTGCTTCCTTTTCTCTGCTTTGAGGCATTTTTTAATAAAAAAAACCCTCAAGTTTCTTTCCAACCTTTCTTGCACAATAGAGCCCAACATTG
This sequence comes from Podarcis cretensis, assembly GCF_951804945.1. Taxonomy (NCBI): domain Eukaryota; kingdom Metazoa; phylum Chordata; class Lepidosauria; order Squamata; family Lacertidae; genus Podarcis; species Podarcis cretensis. Next base: position 28,751,841 of record NC_137177.1, on the reverse strand, counting down.
CAGGCATTGATCAGATCCAGACCTGCTTAGTTTCAGCGAGCTGGTGGTCCCATGTGCCTTCAGATTATATACACTGGCACCTACAGCCTACCCACTTCAGTACTTTACTCAGAGTTACAATATTATGAGAGGAGAGATCTTCATCAACTCTTTCCATGTCGTTTATAACTTGATAATGCTGTGTTGTGCCCGTCATTTGTCTGTTGTTGATGAATGACTGTTGTTGCACTTGAGGAAAGACTTGAGAGATTGATCGGGGGTGTCTGGGGCGATACTGGGCCAAAAGCATGCTCAGATCCTGCATGTACTGATTAAGACAAGTCCAACAAGCCTTGCAAAACTGAAGACAGTGAAAGCAAAGCAACACGCTTTGTACCAAGGTCTCAGGGGCTCTGCAGGTGAAGCCTGCAAATCAGTTTGGAACACCTGATCTGCTGGTTCAGTCCTGAGCTCTTGGCAGTACCTTGTCTCCAATGTGAGAAAGATAAGTAAGATTAATATTCCAAGAGGTCAGCTGCAAGTAAATTAAGATTAGAATTAGATTAGAATCAGCGGAATTGCAGACTTTAGCATGGTGTTTAGATCCATCGCTTTTCAAAGCAAACACACAGACCACATTTGCCTTAAGGCCCAGTGAGCAATTTGGGTGCATCTAGTGCTGTAACAGGTGTCAGTGCCTGTAATTGTGTAATTGTCTACTGTGTGCCCCATGAAAGCCTCTTGAAAAGGGGAAGAGCTGGTTTCTTTCAGTCCAGGCAGGAATAGAAAGCATTAGGACAACTGCATTGTTTGTTTCCATGCCTGGTTAGCAGCAGGATAAACAAAGTGGTGAGAGCTTAGATGAACCCCTGCAGTTTACAGCTGCTTGTCTAAACCTGAACACCTGAGCCTTCAAAGCTTCCCTGAGGTAACTTAGCAAAAAGGCAGAGGCTCAGGTCATGGGGAACACCTCCTTTTGCAAACTGTCTCAAGAGACACTGAACAGGTGACATTCGCCAATCCAGGGTTCTGCTCAACAGAAATTCTGAATCCGCTTTCCAAAAAAATAATTTTAAAAAGGCAAGGAAATTTGGGCTGGAGAGAGAAATAGCACATACAGATAAAGTGTTGCTGGCAGTCTTTTTTCATCCCTTGCTAATGGAAGCTGCTTGTCAGGTGAGGTGGAGCCGCTACACTAGCTTCCCCACAGGTGGGCAGCAAGATGGTTGGTGAGGTGCAAACGTACCAGCAGGAACACCGAATTAGCTCCATCTGAACATTTTCATTGCGCAGATCTCCCTGCTGCGTCTCCCCTGCTGACTTTCCTTCCCAGTAAGCTGCAGGGACCCTCCTGCTGGGAAGCGGGCTTAGCGGCTCCCAGCAAGCCACTTCTGCTTGTTTCTCTCTCTCTCCTAAACAGCTAATCTGCTTTGACTTCTTCCCCTCTCAACTCCTGGGGAATATTAACCAATATTTTAAAAAGAGATAAGAGAATGATAGCCACCAGCCCCTGTTTCCCTGTGTGTTTGCTTATTACGTTCCTCTCCATTGTTCTCTGCCTGCCTCCAAAGGGGTCTTTGGAATTATTATTATTATTATTAAATATTTATTTATACCCCATCTTTTCCCTGATGGGACTCAAGGCGGCTTACATATAAAAATAAGAACCGCTAAGAGGACCACATAGGAGAAACAGTCATTGTAAAACCATATACATATTTAGACCAGCCTTTCCATTGAAAGCAGCCAGTTCCCCAAAGCCTGTTGAAACAAAAAAGTCTTCACTTGCCAGCAGAAGAACAAGGAGTCTAGTTTCTCTAGGGAGGGAGTTCCAAAGACCAGGAGCAGCCAACACTTTAAGCCTGTTTCATGTGCTACTTTGTGCACGCATGTAAATATAGCGAGGTTCTTGTCCCATTGTAGGAAGGGCTATATCGGGGTGGGGAACCTTTGTGGCCCGATGGGACAGTTCTTTTTCAACTCCACTTCCCAGGCCAAATTTGACAGGTGTCAATCACCTATCAAATATCAGGCTCCATGTGGGAATGAGCAAGCAGGGAAGCAGTCTTCTGCAGGATTAAATGCTCTGCTCATCAGTCAATGAGTGGAGGGTTCAGTTCTGCTATCTGCATCACCAGTGTGTGTTGTCTGCAGGGAGTGCGCAGGTGGAGCAGCACTTTGCGGCTATGAACTATGTTCATCAGGTAGGCCTGGTTTCAGGGGGAAATAGCCGTTTGGGTAAAATTGAACACCCTTGCAGGCCAAGACTGGCCAGCAGGTCAGAGGTCAACAGTGTCCCATCCCCCCAAAGTTTCCCCCCATCTGCCATAAGGTAACTATGGAAGCTCACCCCACAGGTGATTTTTGAACTGGGGTTTCTTGGCTTGCAGTTCAGACTCTGGGTGTCTATGTGCCCCTAGTCCAGCCTTCCTTACCTTGAAGTGAGGAGGGCGGTTTGCAGATGATCTCACAGGCCGGGTGACGCCATCTCATCACCTGTCAGGTGCTGACAGCTTCAGGAGCGTAATGCTGCTTGCGTGATGACAGCTTTCTTTCTTTTTTGTCAGATCATAAAGGATCGGATATTTCATCAGGAATCCCGCCCAAAGTTCTTCTGGAACGCCCTTCCAGGAGGGCTGCTGGCACTGCCAGAATACTCCACCCACCTCAATGACTTCCCTTTCTACTATCTGCAACATGGTATGGGACTCTTCCCCCCCCCCCCCCCGCCTTGCACCACCCCTACTGTCACTTAACACATCACATTATGCCTTCTATTTGCTTTTTATTCCATTAGAGATGGATAAATCTGTCAGTTTCAGTTTACCTTCTGTTCTCTCCCCCCACCAGCCTTAAGTTCATTTCCACATCAGTCTATCATCCTCATGAAAATTTTCTCCATCTTAGCACACATCACATATTTTTGCAAGCAATTTCCCCCGGGATGATACATTCTGTATTGTTATTTCTCCCAATATGTGAACTTTTATATGTATTTTCCCTTAATATGTACATTTTTGTACATGTGGCTTGGTTGGAGAACTGAATCACAAGTGCAAATTTTGAATTATTTTGTAAAATTTGCATAGTTTTTTGGAAAGCATGAACTGAATTGAAAGTCTCACCCATCCCTAATTATTACAATAATGATTACTGTCTTATTTATGCACAGTCCTTACTGTGATGCCTGAGTGGGTGACTCCCCCTACATATTTTTGCTATATCCTCCGTAAACCTTGGAGCTTACCCTTGCATGCTGATACTGTCCTCTTCTTTTTTCCAGTGGTCCCATTTTAGCTACAATTCTGCCGGCATCTGGCAGCTGTGTTTGCTATTAGAAGGAACGATGGTTATTACTGCACCATCAGGGCACATCCTTGCACAGAGGCCTATATTCCCAAGGAGCCTGAAAGCAATGGAAGGGATTAAACGAAGTTACGGAGGGTAGAGCAGGCAGGGCTGCCCACCTGTCATTCATACCTGATGCCATAGTGATGGCAGGTGATGCTTCTCTTTGAAGGCCCGATTGACAAGGCTTCAAAGTAAACTGCAGAGCTTTCAAACAGCCTTTTTTCAACATCCTCACACAGGGATGTTTACAAAGGGCTTTCAGACCCCCACCCCTACCCACAGATTTCTCCTTCAAACTGCGGAGCTTAGAACAAGAAGAGGTGGGGTGTTGGAGGTGAATTCACACCCACCCTCCACACTTCTCCTTTAAACCTTAGCAGAGGTTTGAAGGAGAAACTCAAGGAGTGTTTGAAAGCCTTGAGCAAGGTGTACTCCTACCGCTCATCAGCTGATGGGTGGGAGCACACATTCATATGCCTCCCCTCCATGCTTGTCCTTCAACCCTCTGCTGAGGTGTACACTAGAAATAGAGAAGGGGCAAAAAGATAATAGCAACACCAACTGTCTGGTACGTAACGGAAGGGTAGGTGCCGCTACAATAGAGCAGCGGCATAGCGTGGGTTGCCGGTGCCCGGGGCATGGCAAGTGTTGCGCCCCCCCCCAGTGGACTGGTCAGCTAGGGTAGGGGCCTGCCCCAGGAGGGCCCATGCAGAGCCCACGCAGAAGGTGAATGGAGCCTGCCTCAAACAGGCTCCTGACCCTCTGCCTCCATCCACCCGCCCACTAGACCAACCCGCCTGCCTCTGCACCTCAGCTGCAAAGGCTCTATACCTGTCGTAGGGGTGCCTGAATATATCCCCTCAAAACTCTGCACCAGGGGCCATGGTCCCTCTATACCCACATGCTACACTTCGGCAATAGAGGCCTAGTTCCTATGTCATGCTTAATGGACGTCCTGATGAGATGGTATCAGCTGGAGGCCTTCCTGCAGAGTGCAGTGATATAGGTACTAAGATGATCTTTTAGGTTTCCTGGTCCCAAGTCGTACAAGGGCTTTATACACCTTGAGCAGTCAGTGTGATTCTTTTAGCAGCATCACATGATGGGCGATATTCCACCCCAACAATCCCCCAAACCACTCCATTTTGCCCCACTCTCCTCTTTGCCCTTTCCTCTGTTGTTTTCTGTTACATTACAGATGGCAAATTCCTTGGGACAGGCAGGGCCGCATGGAAAAGGTGGGGCACAAGGAGCGGTTTTGGTATTTCATACTAATTGTGTTTCTCCCTGTAACAGGATCCAGCCCCTCCAACAAATTTACAGCATTCATCCGGGCTGTCTCGCCTATTGTCTCCCTTTCTCAGCCCATCCTCAAGCTCATCCAAGCTGTCTCTGGGTCCCAGTACTGTGCCCAGGTAAGCAGGAGGTTTGGCTTGTCCTACCTACAGTATAGTACAGTGACTTTCTGGGAGAACTGCACACCCTGACTTCTAGGTTCTACCACCTCGTCCCCACCTTTATTCTTTCCACCATTCAGTGGAGTAAGGTAACTTTAGATTCTGGTCTTAATGCTGTTATCAGAGGAGCAGAGAGGAGAGGAACTGTTTTGATCAGGTCTGAAGAACCTTTGGCCCTCCCGATATCGCTGAACTACAACTCCCCTCATGCCTGGCCATTGGCCATGTCTGCTGGGGCTGATGGGAGTTGTAGTTCAGTGACATCTGGAGGTCCAAAGGTTTCCCTGCAGCTGCTTTATATGCCCATATGTGTTACATCACTTGCATCAAATGGTGATATGCTAACTCTGCTGCATTTGGGTGGTCCTTGTGCTCTTTCTGCTGAATAGGGCTGTGGGCGTCTGCCCTAAAGTCTGCCTTGATGGTGCCAGTGTAACAATTCCTGTCCTACTGCTGCTGCCCTTTTAAAAAAAAAACTCTCCAGTAATCTTTGATGAAGTGAGACATTCTTCTGCTCCTCCATAAATATGCACCCATATGCACCAAGGCAAAATGTCAGAGATGGTAGATTTCTTCCCCTGGAATGGATGGCAGCTTGGAGGAAGCACCTGGGTGGGCATATAGCCACCGCCGCTGCCAGCAGGTGCTCACCTCTCCTTCTACCTGCAGGGCAAGTCCTGTCAGCAATTATGTCTTGCTGAAGAAGAACTCTGCCAACAGGCCTCACCCATCTCAGGCCACCCCAGGTGCTCAGAGATGCACAGCAGCAAATTGGCCTGGGCACGCCAGCCCACGATGCCCTTGCACCCTAGATCCAGGCCATGTTTACTCTGAAGTAGGGGTGGGGGAAAGAGTCGATTCAGCTCGCATATGAAGTGTGAACTAAATTCACACTTTCTGAAGCAGCATGCGAACCAAAACGCCAGCTTTCTTTCCAAATGTGCGCTTCTGCGAATTCTGAGAGGCAGCTCTCCAGCCAAGTAATGTGTACAGTTTCGATAACAAATGCATATGTTAGTGAAAGTGACATTCAAAAATGCATCGTATTGGGGGAAATGGCTTGGCAAAAATGTGTCTGTTAGGCAGAATGACATATGAAAGAAATGGCATATGAAAGAAAAATTCACAGTAAAATGCTACTGAATTTTCATAAGGATCTTTATTTATTTTTTTAAAAATTATACTTTTATACAGAAACATAGAATTATAGAATTGGAAGGGACCATGAGGCTCATCTAGTCCAACCCCCTTGCGATGGAGGATTCTTTTGCCCTCGAACCCACGACCCTGAAATTAAGAGTCTCATGCTCTACCAGCTGAGAACTGAATTTGGGGGAGGGAACTAAGAGAAACTGAATTTATAGATTAATCAGGGGGCCCATTTTACTTCAGCTGAACTTGTTCAAAGTACATATGTTCAGGCACCCAGTCTCAGGTGGTATGTGGTATGTGGTAGATGGAAGATTGTGTTTTCTCTGGCAGGAGGCTGGGCTGGCTCAATATATTTTGCTGCCTGAGGCCGAGTAGCAAATGGAGCATCCTGTCTCCCAAATCAAAGTGTATCACACTCAAGGCAGGTCAAGTCATTATGCCCCATGAAGCAGATGGAACACCCCCCTGTATACCTCTTCCTACTCCCTGCTTCTAAGAGAATGTGATAATAATAAATAGTTACCAATTTCCCTTTAATGACATCCAGTAGCCTGAGGCTGCAGCTTCATTCTACCTGATGGTAGGGCTGGCCTCTGAGAGAGGCCCAGCTCCCTTGTTCGGTCATGCCACAAAAGATTTGTGGCTTTGGGCTGCCTCCCAACGATAGAGCCGGAATGCCAACCTATAAGATTGTTGTGAGGAGAAAACAGGATATTGATCTGCAACCTATTTACAACTCTGGAGGTAGGGTGGGAAAGAACAGGGGAAATCTACAAAAATGCAGCCATTCTGGTCCTATCCCAGCAGAAGCAGTGCTTGTTGAGGTGTCATCCACAATGGCATGGCGCCAGCTACAACCAGGAATTGAGGCAACCAGTCCTAAACAAGCACAGCCCACAATGGAAATTCAGCTCTTCCCTTCTGATTTGCTACCCTTAATTTTTTTTTTATCTCAGCTGTGTACACAGCATGGGATTTAATGCACCTTTCCCCAAGAATACTGGGAACTGTAGTTTGCTAAAGCTTCTGGGGGTTGTAACTCAATGGGTGGTAAACTACAGTTTCCATGACCATTTGCCCGGTAGGGGGATATGTGCTTTACATGTATGGTATGTACACAGCCTTTATTGTGCATGGTCCTCCCTGCCCTACTCATTTTATTGTTTATGAAGATGAGGATCATGTTTTGATCAGCAAAGTGGAGTCTTGTGCTTTTTCTAGGGGTGGGGCAAAATCCACCTCCATTTTGTGTCTTTTAAAATAATACAGTGGTACCATAGGTGACATATGCTTCAGGTTACAGACTCCGTTAACCCAGAAATATTACCTCGGGTTAAGAACTTTGCTTCAGGATAAGAGCAGAAATCGTGCAGCGGCAGCAGGAGGCCCCATGAGCTAAAGTGGTGCTTCAGGTTAAGAACAGTTTCAGGTTAAGAACAGACCTCCAGAATGAATTAAGTTCTTAACCCAAGGTACCACTGTAAAATGGACTCTGCAGGACCAATATTTAGCTGAGTCAACCTGCAACAAAATAGCAGAATTGTGATATCCAGTCTTGTTCAAAACCACCATATTATTAGTATTTAAAAGGCTGGTATATTTCCCCTTTTTTTACTTTGTGAAGATCTTGAGAAATTAACTCCTTCAAGCTGGGTTCTTGAATCCAGACATGCCTCCAGCCTGCAGCAGTCAGTGGAAGTAGGAACCCTCTTTTAGTCACTTGGGCCTCTGGAAATAAAATGGCCATATTGGGCAAGTGGAAATAGGGATGTGGCAATAGAGAGCAGCCAATGAAACACAACCTCACAAGTGACCAGTCTCCCACCCCTCCACACCATCTGTGACAGAAGATGCATCGTGGCTCATTTTTACAAATAGGATTCTCCATGGTATGGGAAAATCTGCATGAAGTGTAACAAAAATATGGGCTGGCATTCCATTGCGATGATGATACCCTGTGGAACCTGCCTCTGACATGCACATACAAGTCACTGAGATCACACAACAGCTCTCCCGTGTGAAATTGCACAATAAACTCACAGCTGGAAGCATGCTAGATGGCCTAAGCAGCACTTTCCTTGAGTTCATGATTGTGAGTAGAAGAAAATGCTGCTCAAACCTCTGCAAAAGAAAGAAGAAAAAAAGAGTGCAAGGTAGCCCATCCACAATGATTTCTCTTCCCATGCACGAGTTCACTGCCACAATGCATGGCAATCCCCATGAGGGACAGCTGCAGATTCCTGCCTTGCTGGGGGTTGGACTAGATGATCCTCAGGGTCCCTTCCAACTCTATGATTCTATGGTAATAGCTTCGGGATGGCCATATTAGCACAACAAGTAAAGGCTGCTAGATATGCTGGCCTCATAAGAAGAATGATTTGCACCCTTGGGGAAATGTTGTAGTTGAGTGATACAAGCTGTGTGCATGCCATACATTTAAAGCAAATAGCTTCCCCCCCAAGAAACCTGGGAACTGTATTTTACCCCTAAATGAGCTACAGTTCCCAATGCCTTTAACAAACTACAGTTCCCAGCGTTCTTTTTGGGGATAGGGGATCTTGTCATAAAGCACATGTTTTGCATTCAGAAGATCCCAGGTTCAGCTCCCAACGTCTCCAGAGAGGGCTCTGAAAGATCCCTGTCTGAAACCCTGGAGAGCCCTTTCCACAGCCATCGTAGATTGTGCTGAGTCAATGGAACGATGCACTCGCCTGCTGTAAAAGGCCTCTTCCTATGTTCCTGCGTTAACTTTTTAGCTCATGCAGAAGGCAAAGAAGATGTGGAGTGGGAAACTCAAATCACTGGAGAAATATAAAGCCTTCTTGCTAAATTAAACGAAATAGACCCATTACAATACGCGCTCTCCCCCACGAGAGTCTTTTATTAGCAACGATGCTTTGCTTTTAGTAATAATACTGAGGTTGCATTAAAGTGCATACTCTAGATGTCATCTATTAGAGCGGAACTGTAATTGCTTCTAGCATGGTAATTATATGGTCGACGGTAAGTATTCTTTTCTAAAAGAAAAAAAAATTAGAGATACAAACATAAAAATAAATCCTTTGAAATAGGATGTGGGGCAGGATAGTGAGTAGCTAAACACAAAGACAGTTGTCATCAATCCAGGGAAAGTTTCACATAAAATGCAGCCTAAGGCTGACATGACGCCATTCATGCAGGTAGGGAAGGTTTTCTTTCAGCCTGATAATGCTTCTTGCTTGCCTCAGTGGGAGGTGTGTGTGTAAGTCGATATTCTTGCTCTGCCCACTTTTGCCCCTGACGCCACCCACCACTGGAATTTGACCTGGAAAGTTGCCTAGAAGGGAATGTACCATACTTTCCCATCTATAAGACGCCCCCATGTATAGGACACCTGCTATTTTGGGGGACCCTAAGAAAATGGGGGAGATGGTACAGAGTTGTTGAACTTTTTTTAGGTGGGAATGCCGAAAATCACTGACCTGCACACGTCGCAAAATCCGCCTCCCGATGGCCCATCACTGGCAGAAACTGCCTATCGCCCACCCAACTGCCGGAGTGTCACCCAATCAATACCACCTATTGACGCAGCAACCAATAAAACGCACAGTAGCCGCTGACAGACGCAGCAGCAACCAATAAAACATCCACCCTATGCACTACCATGTGTAAGACGACCCCCCACTTTTTAGCATAATTTTTAAGGAAAAAACTTAGTCTTATACACGGAAAGGTATGGCAACTCAGAGGCTGAAATGGCTTCCACATCCCTGGCCCTGATATTTAACAACCACAGGCCAAGGAATAGGAGACTTTATACTATTCTCTCCAGTTTTTGTTTTTTTTATATACAAAACATGGGTGAGGCCCCTGGCAACTCCCTGGTCTGTTTGATTAAAAAGGTTAATCAAGGTAAGGGTACTTTTATTTGCTGGTGTAGAAGAGGGCTGGGCTGGCCGTGGGTTTCGGAGGGAGTTACTGTATGTACATACAGAGGTAAACACACCTTCCTTACTATCTAAATACACACACATGCAAACATATTCAAAAAAACCTCAAGCCCAGGCTGTCTGATTACATACAGATAGGTTTGCCAGCTTTTGCACCTGAGTTGTCCCTTTAAGGCTGTTTGATTTGCAGCAATGAAGCTGGAGACTGGTTATTAATTCCATGCCATTAACTAGCTTCACTTTCTGAGTTCTGCAGACCAAACCTCTCTTAAAGTCCCAAAAGCAAGCCAGTTTCAGTTTGCTTGTTTTTAAAATCTGGTCAGTTGGTGACCTTTCATACACAGCCTTTTGAAGTTAGGATGGAGTGGGGAAAAGTTAGCTTTTATCTGAGAACTCCAGGTAGATAAAAGCATCTTCCTGCACCCTAAAGCTCTTTAAGAAATGTGCACTACCTGCAAAGGGGCCATCCTTCTGTTCTATATCACCTCCCTCTCCCCCCCCCCTTTATAATTCGCTCTCCTTTTAACATAAGCAAGATAAAACCCATTTATCCACCTTCCTCCAACTTTCAGTCAGCTGCTTGGACGAAGGTGGAGGGCCAGCATCACACGGTCTACTCTACTCCAAGAATGCTTCACCTGCAGCCTATGGGGCCGTATCCAGCCCACCAAGCCACAGGAAGTGGCCTGCCAGCCCTTGCAGCCAATCAGATTGGGAGATAAAGCACTCTGCCTGATCTTTAGAGAGCCACTTCTGGAGGGCAGCGAGAGCACTTTATCTCATGATATAAAATCCCGCAGACTGCTCTTCAGAGATCCTCTCTAAAGAACAGGCAGAGGGATCTTTTATCTCTGATCCTAGTGTTGAGATAAAAGCAGGAAGAGGCGTTATCTCTTAAGATGAAAAGGCAACATTCCCCCCTCACTCCTGATCTGGGGTGGGGTTAGCCTTAGAATGATCTGTAGAAAGTAAAAGGAAACTGCCCCCCCCCCCGCAGTGTGGTGGGGGGGTTCTGGAAATGTGTGTGCGCACACATTTGTCTGTGACAGTTGACACATCATTCTGTGAGTGATATGCCTCCTCTTCTTCTTTCTTTAAATACAGATTTTAGTTTTATGGAGCTGTGAGAAGCCACCCCCACAGAGCAGTAAATGGCCTCAGACGACGGTACCTTTGACCATCATCCAAGGCAGCAGCAAGGTAAGCTGCCTTGACTGTTGTGAAGGAGATACAGAAGTTAAAACATTGGCATTAACGTACCCCGGATAAATGCAAATGAAATTCTTCTTACAATTCTTCACAGTAACATATCAGGGTTTATTTTGCCCCGAGTTCTCTCATTCCAATAGGAAATAAAACAAACTCTGATTTTTCAGTAAAGGTGTTATCATGTCTTCCCTGCCTAACCATAACCATTTTTTGTGAATTTAATCCTTGGTGCAATATGCCAGATTAATCATTCTTCTCCTTTTGGTATTTCTTCCTTTTTTCATGCCTGATCTACGGTCATTCGTGCTGCATGAAGTAAATGAACGGTCATTTCTTGATCTTCCTTCAATACTGTTTTCTTGATATGCCTAAATAATACCATGCTGTCATTTTAATCCATGTCCCTCTTGTGTCTCCTTCTCTTCTGCTGAAGGTTAGTGACCGGTTTTTGCCTTACTCCGCCATTGGGACAGATGCAGTGCTGAGTCTGGATGAACACACCAGCCTCTCAACTGGTGAGGTGAGGCAGCTCTCCTGATCCTTTTAATGGTTTGTTCGCAGACATGGGCACCCATAATATATGGGCATGCCAAAGGGCATAATATTTGTTGAGCAGTGCCCTGCACTCACACTCACAATTGAAGAGACACAGCACAAAAGGAAAAGAGGCTGCGAGGGAGGAGGAAAAAAGCAAGCTTAGGCACTAATTCTTAGATAATAAAGTTATTGTAGCGAGCAACAGGAATGGAATTTTTTTGGGAGATGAGTCAAAAGCTGCTGGTCTTTTAGCTGAGCTGCTTGGTGAGGCCTTGCATTCCCATCTCTCTCCTTCTCCAACAGCTTGGTAGAATTTCTCCTTTTCAGCTGGTGAACTGCCAGCAAGGGAAGACCTTTGCCTTCATCATCGTGAGCTGAGTGAGTTCCAGCTGCTCAGCCTCACTCCCTTGCCGCAAAGGTCCTCAGCGGGGAGCTGCTGCCTGGCAACACCAGGGAGGGCCAAGGATGAGAGCAGGAAATGCCGCCTGCATCAGCCTGGCATCATTTGGGCACTGTGCTGTTTCTGTTTCCGATAGGGCTGGTCCAAGACATTTTGCTGTCTGAGGTGGAGCAGCAGATATCATTCCCATTCCCATGTCAAGATGAATAACAGGCACAAGGCAGTATAAATAGGTGGCATTTCGGGCAGAAAATCTCCCAGACACCTTCCACGCCCCACAGCAGGAGTAAAAAAACACAATAAAAATTAAATAACCAACAATTTCCAGCACTCCCATGACATCCAGTACCTGCTGGATGAGGCAGCTGCCTCACTCTGCCTAATGGCAGAGCTGGCTGTGATTCATGATACTGCACTTGAATATGATTGCATTCTGCATATTGTTTGTAGGGCCACCATGAGAGCCTTGGGCGGCGGCGGGAGGGTCTGTAAAGTAGGATTCTGAATTAGGGGTTCCTAATGTTTGGTCTGCAGACCACCAGTGGCCCCTGTACTTCATTCAGGTGCTTCACAGGAGTAACTCTGGAAGCCAAGCCTTATGAGGAACGACTGAGTTGGTGATAGGGACATAGGAAGGTATCTTACACAGAGTCAGATCACCGGTCCATCCATCTCAGTATGATCTACACAGACTGGTAGCAGCCCTCCAGGGTTTCAGGAAGGAGTCATTTTTCTGGCCCTACCTGGAACCTAGGACCTTCTGCATGGAAAGCAGATGCTCTCCCACTGCTCTGAAGCCCTGGCTTTTTGAGGCTCATGCATTTAATTGCTTTAGGGCGTGGTGAGCAAGGGAGAAGTACTGTTCTTTCAAATAGGGCTTGGAGGAGTAGACAGCTTGGGTGGGGAAGATGTCATTCTTTTATTTAAAAACATACAGGCGTGTTGACTTTTCCCAGAGCAAATGCAGCAAAATGCGTAGTAAGTCACTTCTCAAACAGGCAATCACCTGAATGACCACCAACTTGGGTGTCTTTAAAAGAGGATTAGAAAAATTCCTGGAGGATAAAGTTATCAGTGGCTACTAGCTTCAGTTGGTGTGTTCTACTCCCACACTGTCGGAGGCAGTGTGCCCTTGAGTACCTGCTGGGAATCACACACTTAAGAAATCCCCTGCACATGGAAGACTAGCATTTCAAGGAGGAAGATAGGCTCAAATCCTTTCCTCTTGCCTTTCTGTGTGCAGGGAGTTCTTAGCAAAAGGGAAGCATTCAAACATGAGATTGCCCCACCACATTCTGAAGTGGCACAGTCCTAGGAAGTAGATACCACCTGCTCTTTGCATGGTTGGATTGGCTGTTCTTGTTCCACAATCTACTAAAAAATGCTGGAGAAGGGATGGTGGCTGGGAAGCAGTATCCTTTCTTGGAAGAATGGTGCACTTATCCTCTTCCTTCTCTCTCTTCCTGACTCTCCAGGTTGACTTTGCCTTTGTGGTGTGGAGAAGTTTCCCCGACCGGATTGTGGGCTTCCCTATGCGCAGCCACTTCTGGGATGCCAGCAAGAGCCAGTGGAGCTACACTTCAAAATGGACCAATGAGTTCTCTATGGTTCTCACCGCAGCTGCATTCTACCACAGGTACCCCCCCTCCCTTCCTCAGCTATCGCTACTGATAATTACAAGTGGAGCCTGCAACAAAATGTTGCAATGTTCTCCTGCTCAGCCTTCCAACCAGCCAGCTGTGCTCTCATCTAGGGTGCTCCATTCCATTCTCCTCCCCTCCTGGTTTTCTGTTTTTTCCTTCCACCCCCACCCCCTTCGACTGTCTATTGCCACTGAGCGCTGCCCCACCCTCAGTCCACCCTCAGCCTCTCCCCTTGCCTGCCTTCTTTCTTACATCCAGTCCAGAGGGTGGCCCTGCTTGTCAACTTCCTCCTCTTTAGTCCCACTGCTGACTTTGAAGAAGAAGAAGAAGAGGAGAGAAATAGAATTAGTTGACTCCATCTTTCATTGGTTCTGGCTGCTGTTGGGCTTTGGCTCCCCCTACTGTTGGCCTCTTTGCCTTCTGCCCAACCAGTTCCAATGAGCACCAGCCCCATCTGCCCCTACTAGACCACTGATTCCCTGAACCGTCCTGAGATAAGTCAATAATGCACCTGTTTCTCCTTTCCTGCCACTTTACGATGCCTCCGTTTCTTCCCCTTGACAGGTATTATCACAGCCTCTTCACCAATTATTTGCCTGCTAGACTAAGGAGCCTTGTTGATCAGATTGCCAACTGTGAAGACATACTGATGAACTTCCTGGTTTCTGCTGTCACCAAGCTACCTCCCATCAAAGTGACCCAGAAGAAGCAGCACAGAGAGAGTCCCCCGCAGCAGGTACAAGGTGTTTACTGGCCAACATGGGGAGTATAGGGGAAGAGAGCTGAACAAGGGTTGTTTTCACATCTTTTCCCCTCCAATAGTCATTTGGACCCCTGAAATGTCACTCCAGATCTGCCTTCCCCAAGCTGGTGCCCTCCAGATGTTCCAAACTACGACTCCCATCAGTCCCAGCCAGAGAAGTGCAAATTTTGAACAATAGCTGTTGTTTGTTCATTGTGTTGGAAAGAATTAGGTGTTTCCTCATTAAAATGCAAACAAAGTCACACGTCTCCCTCATTCCATAGGCTAGACAGACAAATACTCCGCCCCCCGCATGGGGTGTTCACACATAACATTCAGTATGTGTACCAGCTGTGTACCTGTGCACAGACATAGTTAAGCTGTACACTCGTACACATGCTCACTTGCAAGGCCCCGCATGGGGTGTTCACACATAACATTCAGTATGTGTACCAGCTATGTACCTGTGCACAGACATAGTTAAGCTGTACACTCGTACACATGCTCACTTGCAAGGCTCAATGAGTACACAACCTGTGTACACAATGGCTGAGCTGTACAAATCAACAAGTGCTCACTCTTTCACACAAACTTTCACGTGCATTTAGAGTCAGCTTATACCTGCATTCAGTATAACATGTGAACAGCCCGTATGTGAAATATCTATGTGACTTGCAGAGAGGAGAAGCCACGAACCCTTCCATGACTTCCGAATGGCACTTTTGCAACATCCTTTTTTTTGCAGGGGGCGGGGGGTTAATTCACAGCAATGTGTCTGAACTCTCCCTCCCATTGCATGCCTTTGTTTCCCCTGCAGCTGTTGAAGAGCGCTCCCCCATCCAATGGGAACCTTCATTTCTCTCAGCGCCAGGAGTGCGTCAATCAGTTTGCCGCCTGGTTTGGGTACATGCCTCTGGTGCATTCCCAGTTCCGCCTGGACCCCGTGCTCTTCAAGGACCAGGTGTCCGTGCTGCGGAAAAAGTACCGGCATCTAGAGAGAGCCTAGCTCCAGAGAGAGCAGGAGGAGACCTCTTCCCTCTGGGAGAAGAAATGGTGTAGAAGGAGCACTGGCAGACTCAGCCCTCCCCATATTGGACACTGGGAGTACCTGCAGTGCCGTGGCACACAGATGGGTTGCTGAGCTGGGACCCATTCCATCAGTAGCATTGCAAGGAAGGAGACTACAGACCCCCCCGTGGGGCACTGCACCCAGAGCCTTCTAACTTTCAATGCTGAAAGGAGGAATACTCTCGTCTTGCTGGTAGCTGTGGCAATGCCAGATGAATTTTCAGTCTTTATTGGGTTTTACCAGTACAAATAAAGGTTTGCAGGAATTGGCTCTGTCTCTCCCTGATTGCTTTTAACAGGACTGTTTTTTCATTGTCTTCACTTCAGATAGAAGTGTCAGCATTTTTTCTGACGTAACCTCAGTTGCTCGGAATCTATTGGCCTGATCTACTATGTCACCCTGCTGGTCATGTGCCGGAACTAGAGTAGGATACGCCATATATATATATATATATATATATATATATCTGTTCAAGTTCTTTGTTATTCCTTGCTTTCCAGCAGATGCAGTTTTAAAATAAATAGGTAGGTAGGTAGGTAGGTAGGTAGGTAGGTAGATATATAGATAGATAGGTAGATATAGATAGGTAGGTAGGTAGGTAGGTAGATAGATACTGGGAAGGTGGGGTGGAAGCACTCTGCACATACTCAAAACAATGTGTCCTTGCATTGTTTTTTTCTTCTTTCTCCTGGTTTTTTAATTGGAGGAAAAGGTTGGGGGTCCAATCATGAAATATGCTATCTCCACCCTTTGATTCATGCACTTTTAGCCAGTGGAGGCTGGTGCATCAGGGCAAATGGGGCAGTGTCTTAGTCCAGCCTTGGTCTGCCCTCAGCACCTGCCTGCCTTTCTACTTATATCCAGTCCAGGGTGTGAAACGGCATGTCACCTTCCTCCTCCTTAGTTTCAGTGTTGACCTTTCAGTTCTCAGAAGGAAGCAGGATGTGGACAAAAGTACAATTAGTGGGCTCTGGCGCCACCTACTGTTTGGCTCCCTGTATTCGGCCTTGCTGGTCCCAATGGGAACCAGCCATTACTGGTTTTAGCCAAATCTTTTTCATCTGTGGTAGCTGTCTAAAAACAGGGATTAACGGACCCTCAGAAAAGGTAAGGGGATTGGGAGGACCCTTTGTCCTCTGTGATTTGATAAGTAGTATGTTTATTTGTTTTAAACCACTTACTATTGGAAAGGTAGGGTTGCCAAATGTCCGGAATTTCCCGGACACTGAAGTCAGAAGCAGGGTCTGGGCGGAAATTGCTGAAATTGTCCGGGAAAACACGAACATATGGCATATGATGTTGGAAGTCTAGATTTTGGCGAATTTTCTTTAAAATAGCTCAGATTTTACATACAATAAAAAGCTCAGCAACTTTGTGTCCAGATTTTCACTTTCTGAAATATGGCAACTCTACAGAAGGAAAAACACTTATTTGTCCTTAAAACCACACACACACACACTCTGTCTCTCATGAGCAGGTAAAATGTGCTTTGTGTATGTTCAGAGACACACAACAGTGAGGTGCTAGTTTTTGGAAATGAATGGGTTGCAATGCCTAACCAGGCCTCTCTCTTTTTGCCTTTGAAAACAAGCAGGTGGAAATTCAATAGTTGAAGCATTTCCCAGCATGCAGTTGCAGCGAGAAGATATTCCACCTGTTAAATTTCTGCTTATTATCAAAGACAAGAGATTGGATGCAGGGCAGGTAGGAGAGATTTTTAGCAGGATTTCTCATGTCCTCACTGTTTGCAGCAGACCTTTGTTGTTGCTGCTGCTGCTGCTGTTTTAACAATAACAAACAAGCAGGAGGAGAGAAAGAGGAAACCTTTGCAAACATCAGTATCTGGGGGTTATGTAATCTGGTTCCTCCTTTGGGTTCCCGTTGTCAGAGGCAGCAAGAGGAAGTGAACAGACTTGCACGAGAGGCAGGAGAGGAGGAGGCAGACAGGCCTGCGAAGTGTGGCTGCCAACTTTCCAACCAGCTCTTGTAGTTGCCCATTTTAGCAGCAATCTTCCCCTTCCAGGTGCTTTGGAATCCAGCTCCCATCAGCCCAAGCCATCATGGCTAATGGCCAGGGGTGATGGGAGTTGTAGCCCAACATCTGGTGGGCACTAGGGTTGGGGAAAGCTGATCTGCAGGAACAAGCAGGCCAGTTGTGAGGAACCTTTAGCTTCCCAGTTGGTACTGAACTTCAGTTCCCATCAGCACCAGCAAACATGGCCAGTTGCCAGGGATGATGGGAATTGTAGTTCATCAACATCCTGAGAGGGGCAAATGCTCCTCACAGCTTAAGCAGGTACCAGGTGCAATTAAAAAGCTTTGACTCCGTTTCTGGAGCTCAAACAGGAACAGGGGAAACAAAATAAAAAAATTCCTTCCAGCAGCACCTTAGAGACGAACTGAGTTTGTTACTGGTATGAACTTTCGTGTGCATGCACACTTCTTGCTCATACCAATAACAAACTACAAACAACCACACCCAAGGCCAACCCCAACCTCTCTCACTACCAAAGAAACACAAATGAACAGGAGAGAACCTGCACGAGCAACGCTGACACCAAACCCTACATACATTAAGCAAAACATTGCCACCCGACCCCACCCCATCCCCACCCATCTTCCCCCCTCCACCCCCTTTCCCCCCCAATGTCTCAACAAATGAAACTGATTTGTAAAAATGTTACATGGAAAAAATACGAGAGGCATTACACATACTTCTGTAAAACAAGAAAATCTTTAATAAAAAAAAATACCAATAACAAACTTAGTTGGTCTCTAAGGTGCTACTGGAAGGAATTTTTTTATTTTGTTTCGACTACAGCAGACCAACACAGCTACCTACCTGTAACTAGGAACAAGGGAGGCTGGCTCCCCCCCCCCCCCAAGCCAATTGACAGCCCCAGTGACCCACTAGGGGTGGCAATCCATGAGGCAGTTTTCCTGCTCAATCCCCATTGAGGCTTGCACACTTCCATGCTAACTTCCATGCTAGCTAGTGGGGAAAGGTCTTAGCTCAGCAGTAGAGCATCTCCTTGCATGGAGAAGGTCCCGGGTTCAATGCCTGGCATTTCCAGGTCGGGCTGGGAGAGATACTCCAGCATCAGACTCCAGAAAGCTGCTGCTAGTCAGTGCAGACAGTAATGAGCTAGGTGGACTAATGATTTGACTCTGTGAAAGACAGCTTCCTATGTTCCTGTCCACTAAGTTCCTGTCCGCTCTACCTGGGGCATTAACATGTCTCATGTCACCCCAGCCCTCTCTATTCCACCTAAATCTGATTTGTATGGCAGTGGAATTTTCAAGCTGGGAGGCAGCAATTGGCTAAAGAGAATCTACTCAGTTGCATAATTTCCAAGCAATTGATTTGGTCCAGCTCCCTGTTGCAAAAGAGATAAAATGATACTTGGGGAAGGAGGGGCAGAGGTAAGAAGCTGCTGTTTTGTCTGCCAAAAGACTCCTGGGTTTTTTGGAGGGTGGAATTTGTGGTTAATATTCTCCTGGCAAAAGGCTGTGAAAAATGAGATGCTTAGAAAGACGGGGATGGAGGCTAGGGAGGAGAAAGGAGCCATAAATAATTCCTTGGCATGAGTGTTTCCTGGTGGGGGTTTTGGACGCTGCTGCAAAGCGTTTCCCACATCCGTGTGTTTCATTCCTTTTAGAATTTTTAACTGGCAGAATCCACTCTTTCATGATGATTAGGTATTACAGTGGAGAAGATTAGACCTAGGGCCATGTATGCTTTTTTAAAGAAACTGAGACTGCCACTTGGTTATAGGGATTTGTAGCTGGTATTTGCACAAATGTGCATGCTAATAGGTTGCAGATTTAGAATTAAAACCACCTTTTTTTCTATGAGAGTAAAAGAAGAAACACAGGTTTTTAACGAATAAGGGTTTCCAGAGCATTAAACAATGCAAAAGATAATAATGACAGTCTGCATAATTACTTTTAGCAGTCATGCTTCCTCTTTTTTTCATTGCTTTGAGAATGAGGATGGGAACTTTGTTAAAGCCGAACAATATGGAGGTAGAGTGCACCTGTTGCTGTAGGATTTACTTATTTATTTAATCTGTATACTGCCCTTCATCTGAAGATCACATTGCAGTTCACAACACAAAAAGGACAGTTGGTTTGAATACCAAATTCTCCTTTAAAAAGGTAAAGAACCCCCTTACAGTTAAGTCCAGTCACGAATGACTCTGGGGTTGCAGTACTAATCTTGCTTTACTGGCTGAGGGAGCCAACATTTGTCCACAGAGTTTTTCCAGGTCATGTGGCCAGCATGATTAAGCTGCTTCTGGCGAAACAGAGCAGCGCACAGAAACGCCGTTTACCTTCCCGCTGGAGCGGTACCTATTTATCTACGTGCACATTGACATGCTTTCAAACTGCTAGGTTGGCAGGAGCAGGGTCGAGCAACGGGAGCTCACCCTGTCACAGGGATTCAAACCGCCGACCTTCCAATCAGCAAGCCCTAGGCTCAGTGGTTTAGACCACAGTGCCACCCGCGTCCCTCAATGCTCCTTTAGCTTAGCCCAAACACTACAAATTTATGTACCACGTGAGCCCAAATTCTGCAACAAGAAAAGCTAAAATCAGCAGTCTCTCTCTTAATCATTCCAATGAAGCTCTCTGATAGCACCTAAGAAGGAAGGTAGGGGCCAGTAAGCATCATGGAAAAAAGAGGACACACATTTCAATATGCCAATTTAATAATAATAATAATAATAATAATAAATTTTATTTATATCCCGCCCTCCCCAGCCGAAGCCGGGCTCAGGGCGGCTAACAACATTAAAACAGTGTGATATTATAAAACATTATAAAAATGAATTAAAATCAAAATTGATGGCAACCATAAACTAAAGCTTTGTAAAGATTGCCAGAGGAGGGGGTCAGGCTGCGCCCTGACCAAATGCCAGGTGGAACAGCTCTGTCTTGCAGGCCCTGCGGAAAGATGTCAAGTCCTGCAGGGCCCTTGTCTCTTGTGACAGAGCGTTCCACCAGGTTGGAGCCGCAGCCGAAAAAGCCCTGGCTCTAGTTGAGGCCAGCCTAACCTCTCTGAGGCCTGGGACCCTCAAGGTGTTTTTATTTGAAGATCGTAAGTTCCTCTGTGGGGCATACCAGGAGAGGCGGTCCCGTAGGTACGAGGGCCCTAGGCCGTATAGGGCTTTGAAGGTTAAAACCAGCACCTTAAACCTGATCCTGTACTCCACCGGGAGCCAGTGCAGCTGGTATAGCACCGGATGAATGTGATCTCTAAGCGAGGACCCCGTAAGGAGTCTCGCTGCGGCATTCTGCACCCGCTGGAGTTTCTGGGTCAGTCTCAAGGGCAGCCCCACGTAGAGCGAGTTACAATAATCCAGTCTGGAGGTGACCGTCGCGTGGATCACAGTGGCTAGGTCAGGGCGAGAGAGGTAAGGAGCCAACTGCTTAGCTTGGCGGAGATGAAAAAATGCCGCCTTTGTTGTAGCTGCAATCTGCGCCTCCATGGAGAGGGAGGTATCGAAGATTACACCCAAACTCTTAACGGACGGTGCTGGCACTAATTGCACCCCCGCAAGAGATGGGAGTTGCCCCCTCAGTCCCATGTCGTCCCGTCCCAGCCAGAGGACCTCTGTCTTCGAAGGATTTAACTTCAGCCGGCTCCCACGTAACCATCCAGCCACAGCCTCCAAGCATCTGATCAGTGTGTCTGGGGCCGAGTCCGGGTGGCCGTCCATCAACAGATAGAGTTGGGTGTCATCAGCATACTGATGGCAGCCCAGCCCAAAACTCCGGACAAGCTGGGCGAGGGGGCGCATAAAGATGTTAAAAAGCATCGGGGAGAGTATTGCACCCTGAGGCACACCACACACCAAGGAGTGGCGGGATGACAATTCCCCCCCAAGCGCCACCCTCTGTCCCCGACCAGAGAGAAACGAGCGCAGCCATTGAAGGACTGTGCCCTGGATCCCCACGTCGGCAAGGCGGTGGTCCAGGAGTTCGTGATCGACCATGTCGAAGGCTGCTGACAGGTCTAGAAGAATCAGCAGCCCCGACCCGCCTCGATCCAGCTGCCTGCGGAGATCATCTGTTAGGGCGACCAGAGCCGTCTCGGTCCCATGACCAGCGCGGAAGCCGGACTGGAATGGATCCAGAGCTGATGTTTCATCCAGAAACCTACCAAGCTGTTCAGCAACCGCTCTCTCAATCACCTTACCCAGGAATGGAAGATTCGAAACCGGGCGGTAATTGGATAGATCTAAGGGATCTAATGATGTTTTCTTTAAGAGCGGGCGCACCACTGCCTCCTTCAGTTCCCCTGGGAATGTCCCGGTGCCAAGGGACAGATTGATGATATCCCCCAGGGGGGCCCGCACCTCTTCTGGACACGCTCTAATCAGCCAGGACGGGCACGGGTCGAGAGGACAGGTGGGGGGCTTTCCAGCTCGGAGGAATCTGTCTACATCAGCTGGGGATATCCAGTCAAAGTGGTCCAATACTGAACCCGAGGACAGTCGAGGGGCCTCCAGTTCCTTTATTGTATCCAAATTGGCAGGGAGGTCATGGCGGAGCAACAAGACCTTCTCCGCAAAAAAGCTCGCAAATGCCTCACAGCTGTGTGTCAAATTATTATTTAAATTTGGCTGTCCTTCGAGGGACGTTAAAGACCGAATTATACTAAATAATTGTGCCGGGCGAGAGCTAGCGGATGCAATGGAGGCCGAGAAGTAGGACTTTTTAGCGGCCTTCACTGCCATCTCATAGGTTTTCATAAAAACCCTATAAGATGTTCTTGAGGCTCCGTCACGGGCACCCCGCCATACTCGCTCTAGCCGTCTGAGGTCCCGCTTCATTTTCCGGAGCTCCTCGGTAAACCAGGGAGCCCGGTTTCTGCGGGGTCGCAGAGGGCGCTTAGGTGCGATCTCATTGATGGCTGCCAGGAGCTGGGTATTCCAGGCCTCAACACGCTCAGTCAATGAGTCGCCAGGGGGAGAAAGGTCCCGCAAGGCTTGACGGAATCTATCAGGGTCCATCAGCCTCTGCGGGCGAGCCCAAATTGGCTCGCCACCCAAGCAGGGTGGGGGTGGAACGTCAATCCTGGCTTTCAGAGCATAGTGATCAGACCATGGCACCTTCATCGAAGGAAACATGATCACATCTATACCGACGCCAAAGATCAAATCCAGCATGTGGCCTGCTTGATGTGTGGGGCCCGAAACAAACTGGGAGAGCCCTAGTGTCGCCATGGAAGACACCAGGTCCAGAGCCTGTGAGGAGGGAGTGGCATCAGCATGGATGTTGAAGTCCCCCAATACCAATAGGTTAGGGAACTCCAAGGCCCAGCCGGCCACCGCCTCCAGCAGGCCTGACAGGGTGGCTGCTGGTGTGCTAGGTGGCCGGTACACCAGCCAGACAGCCAAGCTCACCTCGGAGCCCCACACTAGGCCAACACATTCAATGCCGGGGATCGATGGTGATGGTAGAGCCCTGAAAGAACAATCTTCCCGGATTAATAACGCCACCCCTCCCCCCCGGCCCACAGTCCGCGACTGGTGAAGGACGGAGAAACCCGGGGGCGCCATCTCTCGTAGGGTAACAGTATCCCCTTCGCGCACCCAGGTCTCAGTCACACATGCCAGGTCAACCCCCTGCGAGGTGAAGAAATCTCGCAGGGTGGCGGTTTTGTTGCCTATAGACCTGGCATTGCACAACACCAGTGACGGAGGTGAGTAATCCTTGCTCACCCTACCCTCGTCTCTCGGGATGGGGCGCAGATTGGAAGGGGTACGAGCATATCCGTATCTCGATCCCCTTCGCCTATGACATCTGCCCCCACCGCCATACCTCCCTCGCCCCTCCACAGTAGGAATCCCAAGCCTCATACTTGCCTCCATTTACAGAATATAAAAGCAAACAAAGAAAAACAATTACATAAAAACAAAACCAATCCCCACCCCACTCCCCAACCACCCCACCCCAACCCACAATAAATCAAAACAAAATAAAAGTACATGGATAAAAACCACCGCTTATGGTGGTACAACAAAGCAAAAAAAATAAAAACAGTTTAAAACATATAAAAACACTTCCAACAACCGCTGCAGCAGCACCAGTGTCCCCGAGGCTGCGTCGGTGGTGAGCGTGGGCCCCGCCCCCTGGCCTGGTGGAGAGTGGGCCTGCAGGGGGAAGAGCCCTCCCCACAAACGCACGGCAGAGTGGCAGCAGCGATGTTCCGAGGCCTCCGTGGAGCCTTATATGCTGAGGTGGAGTCTGGGGCCCGCCCCCAGGGCCAAGGTGGAGAATGGGCTTGCAGGGGGAGCGGTCCTCCCCAAGACTCACCGGCAAAGCGGCAGCAGCAGTGTCCCGGGCCTCCTTGGAGTCCTTCACGCTGAGGTGGAGTATGGGCCCGTCCCCAAGCCCAAGATGGAGAATGGGCTAGCAGGGGGAAGAGCCCTCCCCACAAACGCACGGCAGAGTGGCAGCAGCGATGTTCCGAGGCCTCCGTGGAGCCTTATATGCTGAGGTGGAGTCTGGGGCCCGCCCCCAGGGCCAAGGTGGAGAATGGGCTTGCAGGGGGAGCGGTCCTCCCCAAGACTCACCGGCAAAGCGGCAGCAGCAGTGTCCCGGGCCTCCTTGGAGTCCTTCACGCTGAGGTGGAGTATGGGCCCGTCCCCAAGCCCAAGATGGAGAATGGGCTAGCAGGGGGAAGAGCCCTCCCCACAAACGCACGGCAGAGTGGCAGCAGCGATGTTCCGAGGCCTCCGTGGAGCCTTATATGCTGAGGTGGAGTCTGGGGCCCGCCCCCAGGGCCAAGGTGGAGAATGGGCTTGCAGGGGGAGCGGTCCTCCCCAAGACTCACCGGCAAAGCGGCAGCAGCAGTGTCCCGGGCCTCCTT
Source organism: Podarcis cretensis (assembly GCF_951804945.1). Classification (NCBI taxonomy): domain Eukaryota; kingdom Metazoa; phylum Chordata; class Lepidosauria; order Squamata; family Lacertidae; genus Podarcis; species Podarcis cretensis. The sequence goes on along the minus strand of NC_137177.1, from coordinate 28,727,492 downwards.
GGAGTCCTTCACGCTGAGGTGGAGTATGGGCCCGTCCCCAAGCCCAAGATGGAGAATGGGCTAGCAGGGGGAAGAGCCCTCCCCACAAACGCACGGCAGAGTGGCAGCAGCGATGTTCCGAGGCCTCCGTGGAGCCTTATATGCTGAGGTGGAGTCTGGGGCCCGCCCCCAGGGCCAAGGTGGAGAATGGGCTTGCAGGGGGAGCGGTCCTCCCCAAGACTCACCGGCAAAGCGGCAGCAGCAGTGTCCCGGGCCTCCTTGGAGTCCTTCACGCTGAGGTGGAGTATGGGCCCGTCCCCAAGCCCAAGATGGAGAATGGGCTAGCAGGGGGAAGAGCCCTCCCCACAAACGCACGGCAGAGTGGCAGCAGCGATGTTCCGAGGCCTCCGTGGAGCCTTATATGCTGAGGTGGAGTCTGGGGCCCGCCCCCAGGGCCAAGGTGGAGAATGGGCTTGCAGGGGGAGCGGTCCTCCCCAAGACTCACCGGCAAAGCGGCAGCAGCAGTGTCCCGGGCCTCCTTGGAGTCCTTCACGCTGAGGTGGAGTATGGGCCCGTCCCCAAGCCCAAGATGGAGAATGGGCTAGCAGGGGGAAGAGCCCTCCCCACAAACGCACGGCAAAGCGGCAGCAGCAATGTTCCGAGGCCTCCGTGGAGCCTTATATGCTGAGGTGGAGTCTGGGGCCCGCCCCCAGGCCCAAGGTGGAGAATGGGCTTGCAGGGGGAGCGGTCCTCCCCAAGACTCACCGGCAAAGCGGTGACTATGTGTGCAGATTTAGAAAAACACACACACAAAAAACGATTTAAACAAGAAATGCAATATATCTCATCATAGTGGAAAAGACTATGGCCATGTGACCTGTGTGCCACTGTGCGCTTCCCCAGGGGCTCAGAGTTTTCCCTTTTCTGGTTCTTTGTCTTTAAACTGGACATGAATGGACAGCCCTTCAAAGACAGGACTTGATGGCGCTGTTACTTTAATAATAATAATAATAATAATAATAATAATAATAATAATAATTTATTATTTATACCCCTCCCATCTGGCTGGGCCTCCCCAGCCACTCTGGGCGGCTTCCATAAAAACCAAAAATACAGTAAAATATCACACGTTAAAAACTTCCCTGAACAGGGCTGCCTTAAGATGTCTTCTGAATGTCAGGTAGTTGTTTATCGCTTTGACATCTGCTGGAAGGGCGTTCCACAGGGCGGGGGCCACTACCGAGAAGGCCCTCTGCCTGGTTCCCTGTAGCTTTGCTTCTCGCAATGAGGGAACCGCCAGAAGGCCCTCGGCGCTGGACCTCAGCGTCCGGGCAGAATGATGGGGGTGGAGACGCTCCTTCAGGTATACTGGACCGAGGCCGTTTAGGGCTTTAAAGGTCAGCACCAACACTTTGAATTGTGCTCGGAAACATACTGGGAGCCAATGTAGGTCTTTCAGGACCGGTGTTATATGGTCTCGGCGACCGCTCCCAGTCACCAGTCTAGCTGCCGCATTCTGGATTAGTTGTAGTTTCCGAGTCACCTTCAAAGGTAGCCCCACGTAGAGTGCATTGCAGTAGTCCAAGCGGGAGATAACCAGAGCATGCACCACTCTGGCAAGGCAGTCCGCAGGCAGATAGGGTCTCAGCCTGCGCACCAGATGGAGCTGGTACACAGCTGCCCTGGACACGGATTTAACCTGTGCCTCCATGGACAGCTGTGAGTCCAAAATGACTCCCAGGCTGCGCACCTGGTCCTTCAGGGGCACAGTTACCCCATTCAGGACCAGGGAATCCTCCACACCTGCCCGCCTCCTGTCCCCCAAAAACAGTACTTCTGTCTTGTCAGGATTCAACCTCAATCTGTTAGCCGCCATCCAACCTCCAACCGCCTCCAGACACTCACACAGGACCTTCACCGCCCTCACTGGTTCTGATTTAAAAGAGAGGTAGAGCTGGGTATCATCCGCATACTGATGAACACCCAGCCCAAACCTCCTGATGATCTCTCCCAGTGGCTGCATGTAAATGTTGAAAAGCATGGGGGAGAGGACAGAACCCTGAGGCACCCCACAAGTGAGAGCCCAGGGGTCTGAACACTCATCCCCCACCACCACTTTCTGAACACAGCCCAGGAGGAAGGAGCGGAACCACTATAGGACAGTGTCCCCAGCTCCCAGCCCCTCAAGACGGTCCAGAAGGATGTTATGGTCGATTTTTACAGCAGTGGTGTCCAAACTTTTTTCAAAGAGGGCCAGATTTGATAAAGTGAAGGGCCATGGGGGCGACCAAAGGGCTAATCTAAGTTGTTGACCTTTTTTTAGGATTGAAGTTGTTAAGGTGTGGGGTTTTTTTAGGATTATATTCCAGGAAACTGCCCCAGGGGCTGGATTAAACTGACCACTGGGCTGGATTGTGCCCCCGGAACAGACGTCAGATATGCCTGCTTTACAGAATGCAGTGGAGGGTGCTGACCTGTTATCCATGTTGAAGTAAGATATTTAACTGCCCAGAAGTCCAGTCAGCCTCTGTATGTGGAAGGGACACCATCTATCTATCTATCCATCCATCCACCCTCAAGGAGCTCAGGATGGCGTACATGGTCCTCCCCTGCTCCCCATTTAATCCCCACAACAACCCTGTGAGGTAGGAAAGGCTGAGGTGCAGTGGCTGGCCCAAGGTCACATCCAGTGAACTTCATGGCTGAGTGGGGGCGGGGGGGGGGGGGTTCGAACCTGGGTTCCTCAGGCCCTAGGCAGAAAAATGGCTTGGACTGCCCAGCCAGCCCAGGCTGAGCTCTGTGCAAAGAATCTTCTACAGTGCCACATGCAGAATCTTCTAAAATCTACCACCTAATGCTGATAGGAATATTTATGCCGCTGTGAATAATGCAACAGTTACATAACAAATTGCTAAGTGAAATAAAATTAATGGCAGGCCTTCTGGTAATTGAAACTCCATGATCTTTGTCGGACATATTACTCTATGAATACAAGACTTCTCAAGCATATTCAACGGTGGGATGATTGTGGAATTTGATCGCTGCCTGGGATAGGCTGGTATGTTTAGTGTCTCTTGCCCAGCTGGTGCATTCCAGATGTTTTGGACCACAGCTCACGTGATCCCAGCCAGAATAGCTATATGTAGAATTTTCTAGAATCAATCACCCTGATGGGAATATTTATGTCACTGTGAATGAAGTCACAGTTACATAACAGGGAATTTAACAGGGGACTTTTTTTGCATGCCAAGCTACAGTATGTTCTTAAGCAAGAGTGCTGTGCTTTGATGCTGGGATGGAAAATTTGTGGCCCTCCAGATGTTGTTGGACTGTGGCTCTCATCAGCCCCAACCGTGAGCCATGCTGGCTTGGGCTGGTGGGAGCCCGAGGATAGTTGGAAGAATGCAAGTTTCCCGTCCCATGTTTACAGGAAGATGATCCTGAACATGCACTCTTCTTAAGAAGTGGGATGGTTGAGGCACTATCTAAAAAAACGTGGTAAGCCATTTTGCTGCATGAAGCGAAGGGCAAGGAGGCATACCCACACATCCTATGTGCAAAAGCTGACCAGATTGGCAGCTGAATCTTATTTAAACATGGGCAAAGTTTCCCTGGTTTAGGAGAATAGGCCATGCTCAGGAGGGCAGGGCAGACTGTGTGGCACAACCAGTTGCATTCTCCATTGCCTCTCCTCTGCTGCCTGCAGCTGGCTCATTTTGCCTAATGCTGGGGCCGGTGCTGTTGATGATTAAACTGTTCCCTACTTCAGGCCTTTTCAAAATAGAAAGCTGGTTAATGAATACTCTCAAGGACGGACAGATGGATGGGAGAAGAGGTTCAGTATCCAGAGATAAGCATATATCAGTTTTATATGCTCTCTAGGTCAGCCCCATCTGTTGAGGAAATGATGCAAACAAAGAGAAACGGATAAACTGGCACCACTTCTGTGAAACCCACAAAAATACAAACTTTGAAGAGCTGGGATCTAGTGATTAAGTATTTGACACTTGTTAGATTTTGGCAATAAAGAGAACAAAACGTTGCACTGTAAATCATAATAAGGCTTATTCTTTCATAAACATTAATTATAAACGGTAAGTGGCTGGGAGAGAATGTTTTTGTAATCAAAGTGTTGCAGCCAAAGAAGTGTGACTCAAGAGTAGACCAACTGAAAGTAATGAACCATAAACTCAATGGGACTACTCTTGAGTAGGACTAACACTGGTGAAACCCACAGTAATATATAGTGAGACTATTAAGATGAGGTGGTGATGGAGGAGACTCTTGAGAGTCCCATGGACTGCAAGAAGATCAAACACATCCATTCTTAAGGAAATCAGCCCTGAGTGCTCATTGGAAGGACAGATCGTGAAGCTGAAGCTCCAATACTTTGGCCACCTCATGAGAAGAGAAGACTCCCTGGAAAAGACCCTGATGTTGGGAAAGATGGAGGGCACAAGGAGAAGGGGACGACAGAGGACGAGATGATTGAACAGTGTTCTCGAAGCTACAAACATGAGTCTGACCAAACTGCGGGAGGCAGTGGAAGACAGGAGTGCCTGGCGTGCTCTCGTCCATGGGGTCACGAAGAGTCGGACATGACTAAACGACTAAACAACATTAAGATGAGGAATAAAGCATGTGTGGTTACCTGCATTGTGCAGTATGATGATTATTATTTTTTGGTAATTTCACATGTAATCTTGTAAAATAAGAAGGGGAAAGTGGGTTTTGCACAAAGCAGGCAGGCAGTTCACTTAATATGTCATCAGCCCTGACACAAGATGATAAGGTGGGTGGGCTATAAATAGTAACCAATCCATCCATCAATCTGAGCCACGAAGTTCCAGGATAAATTGATTAAATGCCACTGCCTTAAACTAATATGAGGATTTATCATCAGTTTCCTCCTAGAGTGCTTGGCTCTGGTCCACAACCCCCTGCTCAAGAACCTTGCCCAAAGAGGAAAGATTGGCAACTGGGTGGCAGTTACTTAGATTTTCCAAATCCAGAGTGGCTTTCTTGAGGAGTGGGCTTACTACGGCCTCCTTCAAGCAGGCAGGGACCACCTCCTCTTGCAAGGAGTCATTGATCGCCTTCCTGGCCCAGCCAGCTGCCCCTCTCTGCTAGTTTTTATCAGCCAAGAGGGGGCAAGGGTCCAGAATGCACACGGTCGCTCAGATCAACTCAAGCACCCTATCCACATCCTCAAGCCTTACTACCTGGAACTCGCCCAACACAGAAACAGCAACGCAGTTGGCACTTGCAAAGCCCCATGGCAGCAAGAGCTGTTCTAACAGGAGGCTTTGAGGGCAAAAAGAAAAAGCATTTCATGTGACGCTGCCTTAAGCAGCTGTGACTTGCTGAGCTCTTTGGGGTCATCGCAGCACGGGGGAAGGCTCTGCACTCCTCCACCTTTTGCACAAAGCACACCAGGCATGCGGCCACGCTGGAGGGATCACGGCGCAAAATGTGCAAGTCTCATGACACAGATTCATCCAGCAGCGCCTGCCCTCGGGGGCTGGACTTGAGGGCATAAGTCCAAGGCCCCCCTCCCCTAAGCCAAACAAGCAGGAAGGCTCTTAAAAGGCCAGCAAGGACCAAATTACCACGTATTGAGGTCAGGGAAGTAATATACTTCCCTGCTCTCTAGGGAGCTGTCTATACCAAGCCAGAGCATTGGTTGATTTAGCTCAATATTGTCTACACTGAACGGCAGCAGATCTCCAGAGCTTTCAGGCAGAGATCTCCCAACCGTGCCTGGAGATGCCAGAAATCGAACCCAGGACTTAAGAGGTTTACTCTTTCTACTTGCAGTGGCTTTTTTTTTTAACCAGGTGAGAAACTGGCTGCTAACAGAAATTTAATTAAGCGGGTCCTTGCCCAACAGAAAGCCCAAACCTGTTACTTAAAGGCCTAGAGGGAATATTTAGAGTATTTGTGAGCAACACCACAGCTTAAGGTAAGCCCTTGCTGCCCTCTAGTGGTTGGTCAGTGACTTAAGTCAGGCTCAGTGAGCACTAGGCATTTACAGTGGCATTCTCGGGTTAAGAACTTAATTCGTTCTGGAGGTCCGTTCTTACCTGAAGCACCACTTTAGCTAATGGGGTCTCCCACTGCCGCTGCGCGATTTCTGTTCTCATCCCGAAGCAAAGTTCTTAACCCGAGGTACTATTTCTGGGTTAGCGGAGTCTGTAACCTGAAGCGTCTGTAACCTGAGGTACCACTGTATGGTTTTTTTGCAAGGCCACATCTGGTCTGTGATGCTTGCAGCCTGCTCACTTCCTAAACCCAGGCCGGCTGCCGTTTGTGGAGAGCCCCTGACCAAGTGTCCTCTGATGGCCACCCATTCCACAGGCTTACCTGGTGCTCAAAGCAGTACTAGAGCTGCTATCGGCTGTGGCTGACTGTAAGGCCATTTTAATTTCCCACACTTCCTCAGAATGGTTTCTGTGGGCAGTGTCAGCAGGTTCTGCCAGGGCACTACAGTTCCAGAACCCCCCCCCAAAAAAAACCCTCCCCCTCAGTGTGGCCAAGCCTTCTCACCACCACTGACTGGGCTCCTGTGATGTTAGTGGCGGCTGGATTCTCAGAAATTAAGGTGAGGCTTTTCCCGCCACACTGGAAATTAAGCAGGTGAGGCCTTAACTCCAAGCCATTCAGAGCATGACTTGCTTTAAGTTCTGCTTTGGACTGCTGTCAAAGGCATAAGAGCAGAGCCCGCCCCCCATTTTAACAGATCACTCTTAATACAATTAATAACAGCTTCCTCGTCCTTTTCCCATGACCTCAGAGCAGCATAACGGTACATAACAATGAAAGCATTGCTTTGTATCCCAACAGCGGTGGCCTTGCACAGCCAGGCTGCACCTTCCACTGCCACCCAGTGGCATCCCTCAAAATCTTCTCCCAGAGGGATAGAGGAGGACGGTGAAGTCCTGTTATATGCGTAACTTGGCTTCAACCAGTTATTAAAAGCTTGCGGTGAAGCCAGTTCTGTAAATTCTCAGTGATGCTACGTTGGACATCTCAGGGCATTGTGGGAAATTTAAATGGTGAGGCAATTCTATGGCTAGGGCTCTCCTCAATCCTGGAGTTGGCACTGAACTCTAGATAAGGGATGGACAGAACTATCAGCATCTTCTTGGTTTCCCAATCTTCAGTTCTCTACCTCTCCTCATCAGTTTGCATCCTTCCTTTTAAAAAAAAGCTCTTCGTGAAAATTTATCACCACTTTTAGAGAGCCTCTCTCCAAAACAGCCTTCTGGGATGCTGTTTTGACAAACATACACATCTCTGCAAAGCAATTTCTCCTGAAATAATGTATTTTTGTATGCTGTATGCTAGGGCTACCATACATCCAGGTTTCCCCAAACATGTCTGAGAATTGGTCGTTGTAAATAGTGTCCAGGCAGGATTTCTGGAAAATGGCAAAATGCCTAGGAAAACCCAGACGTATGGCAACGGGGCTGTTTTTGTGTTGTTGATGATAATAATAATAATAATAAGCTCAAAACACTTATATTTTTGTGCATATAATGGCAACCCCATTATACGCACAAAAATATAATGGTACCTCAGGTTATGAACTTATGGTAATTCGTTCCAGAGGTCCATTCTTAACCTGAAACTGTTCTTAACCTGAGGCACGCTTTCACTAATGGGGCCTCCTGTTGCCGCCACGCGATTTACATTCTCATCTGGGGGCAAAGTTCTCAACCCGAGGTACTACTTCCGGGTTAGCAAGAGTTTGTAACCCAAGGTACTACTGTAACTAACTAGCTAGCTAACTAACACACTTTCCCCTAACAGGTACATTTTTGAGCATATTACTTGGTATTTTGCAGTGCAGTTCTGCAGCCAAGAAGTGCAAATTACTAACAATAGGTGGTGTTTTGGTCCATGTATCGCTTCAAAAAGTGCAAATTACGTAAGTTTGCCTTTAAATGCAAACTGAATTGACTTCCTCTCCCATCTCTACTCTAGATACAAGGAGAAAGATCCTAACTCCACTGAGGAAGAGGAAACTCCTTGCATTGAGGAGTTATTACAGCCAAATCAATAAACAGAAAGATCCCAGTTTTATTTTCAGGTACTTATAAAACTATAGGAGAGAGAGAGAAAAACAGAAAGAGGGAGAAGCAGAGAGAGACAGATCCGAGAGAACGAGAGAGCGCGCGCAGTACTTTCAGTTGCTCCCAACAAACTAAGCATCAGCACTTAGGTGACTCTGCATGAGTTACTTGGCCCTGAGTAACGGTCACACTGGAACAAATTCTGAGGTAGCAGTTTTGACAAGGCAGCATATCCATCTGCAGGCTGCTCTACAACTCTCCTCAGATTCTCTTATTTTCTAAACAGTCAGTCAGAGGGACTCTGGCACTCCCGGCAGTCCTTCATGTCCTCGGAGTAGTTCTCGATCTGGATTGTCGTCGTGTGGAAGTTGAAGGCTCCCTGCAGGCGGGAACTTGCTTCCTTCAAGACAGCCTGAGCATCTGCGTCTTTGTCTGGAAAGGGAGGCAAGCAGTGAGCAGAGCAAAAGGAAGATAGGCACCGTTAATTTGACACAAAGTCCGGGGGGTGAGGGGAGATGGTGTACTGAGAGTTGTAGTTCAAAACATCTGAGGAAGGCAGCGTAAATGGATTGATTTCCTCCATGCTAAGTGGTGTATCTGGGAGCCCTTCTCACAGCACATGTTTGTGGCCCTACTTGGGCCCAAAATATCTGCAAGAGCACCCTTACAGACCTCTTTAGTTTTCCCTGTTGGAAAGCAGGTTTACAGCTGGCTATTAGGGCACCTTCCTCCCCAGAAAGGATCAAAACGGACTGTTCATGAAGGTGACTGTGTAATCAACTCAATGGCAACAAAAACATAACTAAGGACAAGGCCCACAAACTGGTCAGGATCCAAGCAATTTCAGAGCCTCTCTTCCCCCATCCGCACCACCACACCACAAGCACCCTCTGGTATATATGAAACAACATCCATTACCGTATATTTTGCCCCATAGGGCACACCTAGTTTTTTTTTTGGGGGGGGGGGAATAAAGAAAAAAAATATTTCCCCCCCAGGCACGGGGCTGGGGCGGGGGAAGCCCAAGCTTCCCCCGACCTCAGCCCCCAGAACAGGCAGCTCTCCGCAAGCCTTGGGAGACTGGCGCGACTTCCCGCTGGGCTCCCATGCCTTGCGGACATCTGCCTGAAGCCCAAACCAGGTCAGGGGACAGCGGGATGGTGGCGTTCCGCCTCCCCGCTGTACCCCGAGCTTGTGGGGCTGGTGGCAGGGAGAAGCGCGCCAGCCTCCAAACCAGGTCGGGGAACCGAAGCCCGGGGCACGCTGTGCAGCGCGCCCCAGGCTTCGAGATGCAGGCTGCTATCCACAAGCCTAGGGAGCCCGTCGGGAACTCCTGATGGGAACTCCCGTGGGCTCCCAAGGCTTGCGGAGAGCTTCCTGAAGCCTGGAGAGCGAGAGGGGTCGGTGCGCACCGACCCCTCTTGCTCTCCAGGCTTCAGCGAAAGCCTGCATTCACCCCATAGGACGCACACACATTTCCCCTTCATTTTTGGAGGGGAAAAAGTGCGTCCTATAGGGCAAAAAATACGGTAGTTGCTTCAGATGTCATGTGAAGATGTTTTTTCCTTTTTGTTTTTGCCTGTGCTTTCTGTGACCTGCTGGATTGGACCATATTATTTCTGAATGACTGTCTTTAACCAGTTCCTGAGTTTCATTCACTGATTTTGTGATAGTCTTACTTTGTTCAGTGTTATTTTTGTATACGGCTTAAGAGATATTTTTAAAGGTTTTAGAAATATTTAAAAACAAAAAAAAATATTGTGTTTTTATTTTTTGTTGGGAGCCAACCCAGAGTGGCTGGGGCAACCCAGTCAGGTGGCTAATAAATAATAATAATAATAATAATAATAATAATAATAATAATAAACAAAAAACAAATACAAATACAAAGTGTAAAGCACAGGATTGGGGATGTGGGGCAGTTGAAGATCCTCATTCAGCATGCTGCCTAAGCCATCCACCCACTGGGTAGGAGGAGGTAGGATCAAGGGTTGAGGTTGGCAGACCATCCCAGTCAAAGCCTGGCTTTTCTGGGTGCTAGCACTGTCTATGTCCACATGCTTTTCTTCCCTAGTTGCAAAATCCAACATCCACCTCAGCTACAGCGACTGCACCTTGTAACCCCTAAACCTGCAACTCATCGAGGCATGCATAGCCATGTGGGCAGAGAAGGAAGAAGAGGGACTGTCTCCCCTGCCAGATGTACCACAAGATGCCCATATTTCTTATTTTTATAAAAAAATCCAAAACAAAGTAAGTTTCTAGCATTCGTAGAACCTGAGATGCAAGGCAGCGTGTACAGGCACGAGACCCCTCATTTGTTTCTGTGCTCCCACCTTTCAGTTATACTTGTTTATTTAGAACAGCCTTCACCAACCTGGGTGCCTTTCAGGTATTTTGGACCACAACTGGAAGCCTGGTTTATTATATTTTCTCTCCCCAACCCCCTAGAAAAAATCCTGCAGATACTCCTTGCTCAGGAGTGCAACTTACTGATGGCAATGTGGACAGACAACACAGGCTGAGACACCGTCAGGGCCCAAATATGAAGGCTGTGCAGGGCTTTCACTCCATTTATGGACAGCAAGATACTTTTCACATCATTGAACTCCACACCCTTTGGGGTGGCTGCAGAGAAGAAAAAGGTGGAGAAGGAGATGCTGGTAAGAAGAAGACAACAAGATGACACAACTGCTTCTTTGTCTTGCATAAAGCTAAAACTATGTGTTTGATTGGATTATACCAGGCATAGTCAAACTCGGCCCTCCAGACGTTTTGGGACTACAACTCCCATCATCCCTAGCTAACAGGACCAGTGGTCGGGGTGATGGGAACTGTAGTCCCAAAACATCTGGAGGGCCGAGTTTGGGGAAGCCTGGATTATACCATGGAAGATGACTTCGTGTTTCCTTGGAGGTCTTTTTCCCAGCCCTGAGAGCCATGGAGAGAGGACTGGAGGACCTCATTTGGCCCCCAGGCCTGAGGCTCCCCACTCTTCCATTTCAGCAGCTGGAGAGGAAGGGACCCTGCAGAACAAGCATAGGCAAACTCGGCCCTCCAGATGTTTTGGGACTACAACTCCCATCATCCCTAGCTAACAGGACCAGTGGTCAGGGATGATGGGAGCTGTAGTCCCAAAACATCTGGAGGGCCAAGTTTGCCTATGCCTGCTCCAGAGACTCAGAGGAGTGGTGCTTCCTCCCCACCCACCCCATTTTCTGGACTCAAACAGTGCACCCCTCCAGCTGCTATGGGGACAAGGAGACACGGGGCAAAATAACTAACACATTACTACCCAACCCAAACCCTTAGAATGCAACAGAAGTCAAACAAAGGAAAAGTAAAGCAACTACCTGCATTTTAAGTGCTGCAATGTCTGCTTTGACTTACAATGTCCCCCCACACCAAGCAGCCTCCCCCATACATAGAAAATTCATGGCATAGTCCAACCAGATGCTCCAATCTCTTTCGCCCACTTCAAAAGGGGAGACTTGCCTTCCATCAACACAAGGACAACATCTCGGAGGATGCTTAGGGTCGTTCCAAGGACCAGGATGGAAAACAGGAAGGTGCAGATGGGATCCACGTATTTGTACTCTGGCTGGAGGGCGAAGGAGAAAGAAAACTGTGAGCCTCTCTGCCTTATACAGCGTCTGTTCAATGGTCTATCTAGATCAGTACCCACTACAATGACCAGCAGTAGCTCTCCAGGGTTTAAGGGAGGGATGATGCTGAGGACCGAACCCAAGATGCTCTGCCACTTGACTGCAGAGTCCCTGCTCTGCTCCGCACCTAACTTATTACTGGCCCCAAACAAGCTTGTTCTTTACAGAGCCAACATGGTAACAGCAGCAGTTGTCTCCTAAGAGAGTCGGCAGAGCTGCTCCATCATGGAATAAATATTCTTTGCAATTATCAATTATTCCAGACCGCTTTACCTTGAAGTAGATGATGTAGGCTGCCACCAAGACTCCAATGCTTTGTAGGAAATCCCCAACCACGTGGATGAAAGCAGCCCGGACACTGGTGTTGGGGCCACTGCCGTGACTGTGCCCATTGCCATGACTGTGCCCATGCCCTGACTGGTGGAGAACAATGCCCATTCTGCAGGGAGAAATTAAAAGGAAAAGTGGGCAAGGAGAGAAGACTTTGCCAAAAGGAGAGCATCAGGCTGCAGCAGAGGCAAAGATGGGAAGCAGGGCCATACCACTGGCTCTGCTCTCTGATCTTTCCTGAACTCTCTTCCAGCCTCAGCTGGCTGTCACTTGTTACTTTTAAGAATTGGTATTCCTCTTCCCTCCCCATTGCTTTTTCCTCCTCTGTCATTTCTTTCCGACTGCGGAGGGGCAGAAACTATCTTTATTCTTCCATAAGCAGTTCTGGGACCTTTTCCCCAGCTGACGGGCAGAGAAATAATGCTATAGTTAAATAACTAAATCCCACACTGGCTTCTCAACTCTTGCATTCTGTACCTAAGTTTTATTACTTGTTGTTTGCCACCCTGGGAACCTTCAGAAAGAAGGGCAGGACAGAAATCTGATAATTGCACTAAATCAGGGGTCAGCAACCTTTTTCAGCCGTGGGCTGGGCTATATTTTGGGGGGAAAATTGAACAAATTCCTATGCCCCACAAATGACCCAGAGATGCATTTTAAATAAAAGCACACATTCTACTCATGTAAAAACATGCTGATTCCTGGACTGTCCACGGGCCGGATTGAGGTGATTGGGCCACATCCGGCCCCTGGGCCTTAGGTTGCCTACGCCTGCACTAAATGAAGAACATCAAAAGTAAAAACACTCAGAAGCAGGGGCAAGAGAGTTGGGCTCTTCCTTTGACCAGAGGCTTTTGTTCATTCAGCCCCTGTCATCCAGAAGCAAAAACCCAGGAAGCTGTTTCACACCAGCTCAGATGGTCTGCCCAGCCCAGTAATGTAGACCCTTAATTGGGAGTGTCTCACCAGGGCCTCTGGCTAAGGTCTTTTCTAGCACCAGCTTCCTGATCCTTTTTGCACAGATCTCTATCTCCACACATGCCTGCAGGCTAACCACCTGACTTCATTATCACTTCAAGTGACAATATCGCTTTTTAAGTCAGTTTCCAGGAGGCTTCAACAGAAACTGCTTGCAAAGCGACTTCAAAGTGAAGGCAGCCACGCCTTTACCTGATGTCAGTGGGCAGGACCAAAAGGCTGGAGATTCCCCACAATGAACACAAGACGTGTTTTGGCCTACAAAGCATGGTACCACTGATCTATGCAACCCGCAATCCATTGCCAGGGTCAACCCCCATCTGAGGAGAATCTCGAGTTTATGCAACTTCCTTAGGTGCCCATTCAAGTGCATTCTGAGCATGCTTACATACATGATGTTTACTGCCACGGCACAGCCAGAGGTGATGAGCATGGCATTCCCTTCTATCTCGTACTCGCCCGAGATCAGCCGTTGCGCTGCTAAATAAACCAGGACACCAGTCACCACCCAGATAGACAGCACAGACAGCAGGGCTCCCAAGATCTCTGCAGAGAAAGCCAGGAAGGTTTGGTTAGGTTAGGTGTCAATGGCAGGTGAAGAGCAACAACTCCCCAAGCAGGTAATTTCTGAGAGTTTGGTCCTAGCTGCATACACTTGGGAGTATGTCCACCAAATAAAGCTGCCCAATTAGACTGCTCCAGTACATTCTCTTGCAACAGACAGACCAATTCACAAGGCAACAAGAGGCCCAATTCAGTGCTGCTCTATTTGTGCAGGCAGCCTCAACAGTAAAAATTATGTCCTGAGAACTGTTTGAAACAATAAAGACATTAAGCCCCTTATTGGAGGGGGAACAGGAGAAATTGGGACCTGTGTGTAAATTGTCCCGTGTGCAGGAGTTCCATGTGAATCGGGCCCACAAATCTTACCGTCCCCAATTCAGCCCTCCCTGCATCACTGATGCACACAGTTATTTTCTGGGCTTAAAATGAGATCCATTGTTCCCTCTGCTTTCAGAAAACCAAATACTTTTAATTTTACCTTCTGAAAAATGTCAGGTAATGCTAAATAATAATAATATAGCTGCATCTTCAGCAGCACAATTGGATGCCTTCATCTGCCCCAGCTGCAACAAAACATGTCGCTCCTGTATCAGTCTCTACAGCCACAGCAGGCAATGCAACTCTCCAACGGTTTGACTTCACCCCGAAGGCACACTCCTCCATTGTCTCCCGAGACAAATGGAGGCCAACAACAGCTGCAAGTACTTGGCAATCATTTTTAATTATTTCTATGAAATTTTATACACATTTTACTTACCAAGCAAAACTAAGTTACATTAATTTAACCAACATATCTTTTGAATTCCCAAATCATGTTACAACTTTTCAGGCCCGCTCACTGGTTTGGTTTGGTTTGGTTTTTTAAATTCAGCATGCCCGCCCCACCAACACAGCTCTATAGTCTTTGCTCAGAAGTTTGCATTTGATCTGCTACAGTGTGAATGTCACATAGCCAGCAGGCACAACCTTAGGCGGGTTTCCTTGGAAGTCTGCTTAACTGTATTCACTGGGACTTACTCCTTAGTAGCCAGGATGTTGTTACCTGCTCGATGCCAACCAAAATTCATGGTCTTGGTAGGGGGCCGAGAGGACATCCAGAGAGAGAAAAGACTGATCATCATGCTGGCAAAGTCCGTCAAGAGGTGGGCGGCGTCAGTCATGATGGCAAGGCTGTGGGCAAGGTACCCCCCTGGGAAGAGAGAGCCCCACAGGCAGAGGGCAGTATTAGAAACTGAGATATGAAAGCCAGGAGCTAAATGGCACCTTAATCCTAGGTTAAGGGCACAACACCGGAATTTCTAGGCGTGCTTTTTTATAACAGGAATACAAAGCTGAAAATGAATGAACTGCAGCTAAAATATGTTCCTTTTTCATGTGGTCTAGTCCTTCCTCTGCCCACCCCCCTAATATTTTTAAGAGGGTCTCTTCTCCAGTCTTCAGAGAGTAGCTAGAAGTGGGGGGGGGGCAGAAAAGGGTCCTCCTTTCCTTCCACTCTGCAGTTTTAATCTGAAATATTAGGCGCAGTACTGCACCCAGAACTCCGAAGCTGCTCGCACTAATGAAATTCCCTGTTGCAAATGTGCCTAGAACAATGCAAATTTCCAACACTGATTACAGATGATTCATGCATTACAGAAGTTGGGGAAACTCAGGCCTGTGGGCCAAATGCAGCCCTCTGGGCCTCTTTATGCATCCCTTGGAACTCCCCTCCACCCAAGGCTGTGCTACACACCCCTTCAGTGTGGCTGGCCGGAATGTGTTGCAAACTGCCCAGGGAACTTATGGTGAAGGGCAGGTAAATAATAGGAAGAACTAGGACAGCTCAGTCAGTACAGCATGAGACTCTTCATCTTAGGGCTGTGGGTTTGAGTTCCACATCAGGCAAAAGATTCCTGCACCACAGGGGGTTGGACTAGATGACCCTTGAGGCCCCTCCCAACTCTACAATTCTATGATTCTATAGGATGATGATGATAATTTTGTACACAGTCATGATGCACAACCCAAACAGCAAACAGTGATGTCCAAAAGCGTCAAGAGCCTTACCCACAACTTCTCCCACCATGAAGACCAAGCAGATGGCTGAGGCGACGTAGAGCTTCTTCCGAGCTCTCTCTTTTTCAGCATCGTAGCTGCTGTTAGATGCCCAGCTGGAATGGCAGTGCTGGTTCCCGTTCAGGCCCAGCTCGAAGGAGGAAAGGTCTGGAACGTAGCCGACCATTGGGTTTGGGAAGTTCTTACCCACAACTCCTAAATAAGACCTATGTCATAAACATAAGATTTTTAAAGAGAGAGAGAGAGGTTGTATCAGGCAGAGATGCTGCTGTCCCCCCAAATTCTAAATTTGCAGAAGCACAACAATAAACTGAATACCCCCGCCACCACAAAAAAATGTCCAGTAAGGACCAAGTATGTTAGTTAGCCACACCATGTTGAGTGTCAGCTGGAAAAGCAAAGCAAAAAACAGCAGAGGCCTTACTTCAGCTCCTTATGAATTTAATTCAAAGTCACTGTACTGGAGCTATTAGTGTGCAGGACTAGAACATAGGAAGCCCAAGATTTAGGTCCTCACATGGCTGGGAAGCTCACTGGGTGGCCCTTGGTCTCTCAGCTTAACCTACCTCACATGGTTGTTGTTAGGATAAAATGGGGGTGTGGGAAGATTAGGTACATAACCTTGAGCCAACAACAACAATAATAATAATAATAATAATAATAATAATAATAATTTATTACTTTTATTGTGTTGCCCCAACCACTCTGGGCAACATGGTGGGATAGAAATGTATCCCTTGGTTGGAAAGAAAGAAATAGTATCTTGATCACATATATTATTATTATTATTATTATTATTATTATTATTATTTAAAATAATATTTCGTTTGATGGTATGGCATTCAGGTTCTCCTGTGTGGCATTGCCAAGTAGAGATCCTCACAGTGTTAGCAAAACAAGCAGGAAATAGGCATGTGCCTTTGCGTGAGTGTTTGCTTGTGTGTGTGTGTGTGTGTGTGTGTGTGTGTGTGTGTGTGAGAGAGAGAGAGAGAGAGAGAGAGAGTTTGATTTACATGCCCTCCAGTCATTAGGCAGCACTACCCAATCTGGCTTCTGTTGCCTCTGCACATATGCACCACCCAAGTCAAGGGTGGGGACCCTCAGGCCCAGGGGGCAAATGCAGCCCCTCCCCCTCCCCAGTTTTCTACCCAGCCCTCTTGATTCCTCCTTGGCCAAGCCCCATTCATTCCCCGGGTCATTTGTCCTGCAGCACCAGCCCTGCTCTGCCCCTCCCTGGTGTTCTTTTCCTGGGTGGAATGTGCCCTTGCAATGTGACAATGCCTCTTGCAGTCACTGGCAGGGAACCTCTGGGGGCTGCATGCCAAAGGCAGGCAAGAGGGACACAGGCAGAACAATGGGTGGATGTGATTCTTACCTTTCATAGAGCAGGCTGCATTCAAGTGCCAAAGGAGGGTAGGGGAGACCAGAGTTCAAATCCCCACTCAGCCATGAAGCTGGGTGATCTTTACTGCAATAATGCACTTAACATGCAAGGGTTTTCTTCTGTATATCAAACCAAGTTCAAGCTTTTTAATGTATATAGCAACTTGTAAGTTTTTAAGAATATATACAGCACCCCTTGCAAAGCTTGAGCAATCTTGGGACCCTGAGTTTGGGGTGGGGAGGACCTTATTTTCTCTCCATGCAACCTTCTCTGCCAAAAAAACCAAACCCTTTTTCTCTCTAAAGTTGCAATTTACATTTCAAGGGAAGCCTCTGATGGTGCCCTAGAAATGCAAACTGCCGCTTCCAAGAGGCAAGTTTTCTTGGAACAGGGCAGGCAGAGAAAAAGTTTTAAGCTTTTGCCACATTTGCCTGGAAGTTGCTTCCTTGCAGATGCTCTTTATATAACAAGAACAAACGCAGAGTTTAGCCCACGCTGGGTGACCTTGGCATATAATTCTCTCTCCCTAACTTACCTCACAGGGTTGTTGTAAGAATAATATGGCAGGGGGGAGGTAAGCACACTGCTCAGTGCTTCTTCCAGGAGGGTGGTGTGTAAGTGTAGCAAATACATGTCGCAGCCCAGGGCTCTCTCTAAAACAGCCCTGCGTTTTTCCTGAAATGCTGCCATCCCCTGCTGCAAAGCATTTTATGCTAGATTAGACAAGATTCCATTTTTACATTAACTAAACTGGAACAATCCCTACCCTCTGATCCCACTCTCTGTTCGCAATCTCAGCTGCAAGAACAGAACCCACACTCCGCTCATAGGTTTTCCCTGGTATAGTGGGGGTGTACAGAAACAACCCTTTTGCCCTGCTTTTAGATACCCTTATTGCAGTTGAAAAAGGATGTCAAAGTTACTTAATAGTGACTAATTACTCTTTGAACACGCACCCTGGGAGGGCTTGAGCCCGAGGCTGCCATCCTTTTTTCACGCAAAGCTGCCTGCCTTGCCTTTAACAAATACACAACAGATATCGACATTCAACAGATAAAGCTTCTTTGAAATTTCATGCCAGGAAAAGTTTAACTTCTTGATTTGATTCTAGACCACAGACAGGGAACCAGATTCTAGACCACAGACAGGCTTTCCAGATGTTGCAAGCTTACAGTCCCCTCCCAGCTGATATCAGATAGCCGCCCCCCCCCCCACTTCCCTGTTGAACTTCCGGAGCCCATGTCAGCAGTCATTTTAAGCTGCTTTATATTTTAGAGTTAGCTTTTAACTGATTTTATCTCCATGGTGTTTACTGAGTTTGCTGTTTCTACTACTTAGAGAGGAGTACTGTTAAGCAGGATGTAAATTGCCAAAACCAATCAGTAAAAGTCATTCCTGGCCCATGTTCCTGCTGGTGGGGGCTGGCAGAATTGAGGGTCCAACAACATCTGGAGGGCCACAGCTTCTCCACCCGTGTTTTAGGAATTGGCAGGATTTTTCTTTTTCTTTTTTGTAAGTTCATTACACTTCTTTGGGTTCCAGTCCAGTACTGTAAGAGAGAGTAGCTGGAAGGGTCTGCATGCACAATTTTGGATCTGAAGGCTTCGATGGAGCCCCCAAACTCTAACCAATAAGCTGGGTAAGATGGGGAGGTGGGCAGGCGGTGATGAGCCCCTCTCCCAAAGCCAGCGACCTAGATAAGGTTGCAAGGCGCTCACTAGGGCATAACTCCCACTGAACGCAACACGATTCACACCTGAGCAAACACAGGTTTGCACACCTACAGTCCAATCTTGCACCTATTTAGTGTCATCATCAGATCAACCTTAACTTGTTGGGACTTACCCCATCTACAAAGGTACCAACTTAAATAAAATATTGGGGGAAAGGCAAGCTGCGCCCCGTATAATCAGTCACAAGGCGTACACTATTTTGAATGACAATACCTATCAACTTGGGGTGCCTGGGAAGCATCAAATATTTTATTGGGGGGAGCCAGAAGGTACCTGGGCCCCTTGGAGTTTGCTCCTATTGCGGAGTAAACATGCTTAAAATCGGACTGCACTGTGGCAAAGAATGCTGGAGAAGCAGCCAGGTAGTAAATGGATCTGGAGCTATATTGGCGCGAAGCGTCCGCATTGCCTTCGGGGCGGAGAACTGCAGGAGCAGAAAGCAAAGTGGGAGAAAGAAACGCGGAGGCCGCTGGCCGCGACTCACCTGCCTTCCACGCCGTTGAGGAGCTGGCTCTTCTCTCCCGAGCCCGGCTCCATCCTCGCCGGCAGGTGCAAACCGGAGGACGCTCCTTTCCCCGCGGAGGCCCCCGCTCAGCCTCGACCTCTCCGGCCTTGCGCCCCCTTCCTCGGCCGCCTCCCCACCCGCTAAGGCCGGCGTCGCTGGCAGCTGCCTCTTATCTCGGCTGGGCGAGCAGCAGCCCGTGTGAAAACGGCGCCGACTCGTGCGCAAAGCCCCGCAGGGGGAGAAGGAGGGCGCTGCGGCCGGGGCGGCCCGGCTGCAAAGTTTGCAAGCGCCGGCTGACCAGGCGGGCGCGGAGGGAGCAAGACGCCGACCCCTCCCTGCCCAAGGGCCGCTGCACACAAAAGGGTGGGGGGGAGTTCCGGGTTTGTTTTCTTTTTCAGGAGATGGGGCGCAAACCCAAAAACTCCTGGGTCAAAACTGGAACTTCGACTTGTTTGTATCTTATCCAACATAAGGAGAGCCCTGCTAGATCCAGTCCCCGATGGATGCTCAGTGAGCAGGGCTGAAGGGTGCGCTGGTTGCTACAAAGACTTGTGGTCCACAAAGGGGACTTGGCCCACTGGCTCTTTAAAATCCTGCCCAAAATATAGCCCAGTGAGGACTGAAATGAAAGTATAATGGAATAGAATGGAACTTGAAAGAGGTATGGGTGTGAAACAGGAGCATTCCACGCTGCAACATTTTGTTGCAGCTCACATTGGTCTTTTACTGCTTTTTCCTTGCTGTTCAAAGAACAGCTGGAAATTCTCCTCCAACCTCCCCAATGTTCAGTTTTCATTGGCCAGTTGTTTGTCCAGGAGCTTCCTTCTGACTGGAGAGATGCCACAAGTTCTGTGCATTGTTGTGCCTGTGATGTGCCTTATGGTCATGCACCACCAAGCCAGGACTGCCTTTTGCCAACAATCCACCAGAAGAAAATAATTTTAAGAGATGCCAGACCCACTCTGCCTTCCAGCCCCCCAGGTACTACAATTGTCCATTTCAAGAACTGGCAAGTGATGACACCGTTGTATGGTAGCTCAGCTAGCTGGTCTTTGCTGTTTGTTCTCAGGATCTGGTAATCAAAGGTATACTGTCTTGGAAAATGGAGGTTCTGTTTTTAGCCATTGTGCGATTTAGCTTGTTCACTGCACTTCTGGCTAATGCTTTATTTATCCAAAGCTGTCTAGTTCCCACCCACCACATACATTTAAAGCTCATTTAGATCACCTGAACAGTACAGCTTCTCCCAAAGAATGAACTACCGGTACATTCCATAGAACTACAATTCCCAGCACCCTTAACACACTACAGCTCCCAGTATTCTTTGGGGAAAGATATGTGCCCTAAATGTATGGTGTGGACATGACCACAGTGATTATTGTAACACCTCTGACCCCCTGGCCATCCGATCAAGGGCCATTCAGAGGTTATCCTCCCCACCTCCCAAGAAGGTAAGCCAGCTCCCATTCATCCTGGGAAGTTGCTTGTTCTTGATGGGGTTACACTCCCTCTGAAGAAGCAGGTAAGTAGCTTGGGGATACTTCTGGGTCCATTGCTGTTGCTTGTGGCTCAGGTGACCTCAGTGGCGCAGAGTGCCTTCCATCAGCTTTGGCTGTGCCCCTATCTGGGCAGGGACAGCCTAACTACTGTTGTTTATGCTCTGGTAACCCCTAGGTTAGATTACTCAGGGGTGGCCAACTCCCAAGAGAGTGCAATCTACTCACAGAGTTATAAACTGGCTGTTATCTACCCCTTTTGGGGGGATTCGGTTCAAAGTTGTTGAGCTTTTTAGGGAGGAGGAAAGCCCCGTTTTGGGGGGGGGGATGCAGGGCAAAAATGTTGAGCTTTTTTAGGGGTGCCAAAAGTTGTTTTGAGCTTCTTTGGGGGGAGCCAGTGATCTACCAGTGATCTACCACAGACATCCAGTGATCTACTGGAACGTCACGATCTGCCTGTTGGACATGCCTGGATTACTTTATAGGACTGCTTTTGAAGACTGTTTGGAAACTTCAGATAGCATAGAATTCAGTGGCCAGTTTGCTCAATGGGGCAAGACGGTTTGAACATATTATACCAATCCTGCCGTTTAGTTTCCCGGCCCAATTCAAAATGCTGATTTTGACCTATAAAGCCTTAGAGCTAGAAGCCACTGTCCAGTACAAGCTCAGGCCATTATTAAAATGTGTTGGGGAGGGGGAATTATTGGGTTGTTCTTATTTTTGTAATGTATTTTGTAGTTTGATATTGTGATTTTATATTCAGATGTGATTTTATATTGTGAACTGCCCTGAGACCTGAGGGTACACAGTATACAAATGTAATAAATAAATAAACGACACAGGACCATTGTGTGTTGGGACTAATGAGCGTTGTAGTTTAGCAACATCTGGAGCAGACCACGATCTACCGGCAGATCATTGGACGTCTGTGGTAGATCACCGGCAGATAACTGGCTCCCCACAGAGAAGCTCAACTTTGGCTCCCCTATCAACATTTTAGCCTGCACCTTCTTCCTCCCCCTCCCTAAAACAGGCCTTCCTCCTCCCCCTCCCAGAAAAAAAGCTCAACAACTTTGACACCTGAACCCCCCAAAAAGGGTAGATCACTGCCAGTTTTTAACTCTGAGTAGATCGCAGTCTCTTGAGAGTTGGCCACCCCTGATCTAGAGGATACTTAAGTATGAATCATTTGTTTGCAAGGCAGGTTATAAATATTCTAAATAAATACCGGTAATTCTTCCTAATAGTCTTTTCTTGGCCTGAAAACTGCATTTGTTTGACTGTAACTTAGTGGCTGATCTGTGGTCATAATAATAGAGATTGATTGGCTGAAATAAATAACCAATTGAGATAAAACTGGAATTCATTTTATTTTAACTATATACAACAAAGAAGTAAAATCGGCAGACACCTTTTAAAGTTCGGCTACAGGCATTGAGGCAGATAATATTCTTTTATCAGATCCTTCTCCCTAGATCAAAAAAGTTGACTAAAACTATTGGTACGGTTGGTTAGCTAAGGTCTACTAACACTAAAACTTTCCCATTTTTCCTAACAAGTCTAAGCAGTGCAAAGAAACTCTAATTCCCAGAATTGGCATCCTTCGGTCTGCGTGAGGGTGCTCTGAATGCTCCCTCCCCCCGCAAAAAAAAAAACTGAGGGGGAGAAAAAGCTTATCTTTTTTTCGTTACAAAAAAAAATTCAAGTGCATGACAATTATGTACAAAAACACACACACCAACAACATATAAAATGTATGAAAGGTTCCTTTTTGCACCCGTGTATAAAAGTGTCCTTGTGCAAGTATTCTTTCTGGACTGCCAAGAATTCCACATCCCAAATGGCTCTTCTTCAGCTGAACTTCGTCCTGCTCCTTTTCCTCATTGCTTATTGGGCATTCAATTTGGGCGTCCCACCCCACTACACCCCTATTCCTCCCCCTCCCCAAGTCTTCCCAGTCCGTACAGGCAGAATTTCTCCTTCCCCTCTGGAATCCATTTTCCCCTCCTCCTTCGTTACTGAGGACCTGAAACAAACAAAGGTGGAAAAGACATGTAAGTGAAACCAGTTTAGTACACAAGGAAAGGATGGGGAATGTGTGGACCCTCCAATTGTTACTGGACCCCAAAACCCATCGGCCCCAACTAAAGTGGCCAACAGCTGATGGCAGTTGCCTTGTAACAGGGCAGACTGTTTCTCCATCCACACCGTACATTTAAACTCATTTATACCACTTAGTCTCCACAAAGAATTCATCTTTATCACAAACTCTGAATATAATTGCACATTGTATTAATTAACATATTAGTGACCATGTGATAATTTTAGCTTATAAATTTTATTGTTTAATGTCTTAACTTGTATATTAAAGTACTTTTATAGCTCTGTTTAGAGTAGGTAATGTCTTGATAATATAAATGTTTTAAGTTTTTTGTATCAATCCAGTATATTTTCTTTTAATTGTTGAATGATTCTCTGTACATTGCGGCAGCCTTTGGCTATGTGCAATAAAACTGACCGGCTGACTGACACAAAGAATTCTGGGAACTGTAGTTCACCCCAAGTTACAAAGAGCACTATTCCCCTCCCAGAGCAATTCCCAGAGTGCCCTGGGAAGAGGGGTTGGTCATCGGTCTCTCTTCCAAGGGAACTCTGGGAATTGCAGCTCTCAAAGAGTTCCCAGGACACTTTGGGGGAAGTCATGGCTGTTTAAAGTGGTATGATACTTCTTTAAATGTATAGTTGGGGCTCTCTTTCCTCTAGCCTGTGTTCTTTGCTGAGAACAGCGTTCCAGTGACAGGGTGTCATTGCACTGTGAATCTCCTTGCCTCCATCAGTGGCAGCCAAAGCTGTGAAGTTCTGGAAGGGCAAAACTCAAAAAGACATCCCATGGGTGCCATTTTTCCCCTCATGGTATTGAAATGAAAATAGCACTGCCATGATTCAAAGGTGCCACGCAAACCCCTGTCCTCGGCAAGAACGTGGATGCTCTGAGCAGCCAAAGTTAAAATAGTTTCTCAACCGCCACATTTCTCTTTCACTTGCTCAGTTATGCACGTACCATCCACCTTCTCATCTTGTGGGTCTCCCTCTTCTGTTTCTTCTTCCTCATTCAGCTCTTCATCTTCCTCATCTTAAAAGGGTTTGGGGGGGCAGGGCAGAGAGATAAACAATGCAGGAGATTTAGAACCACCTTTTCTACCAAGGAACCATCTACTGACATTTGATGCCAGGAGTTCAGCTAGGAAGGATCTTGCAAACACACCACATACATTTAGAGTACACCACCAGTCCAAAATAATCAGGGGAGTTGTAGTTCACCCCTCACAGAGCTGCAACACCCTTAACAGACTACATTTCCCATGATTCTTTAGGGATGTGTGTGCTTTAAATGTATGGTGTGTGCACAGCCAACACTTAGCTCCCCTATTGTCTACTCTAATGAATGGCAGTGGCTGAGGCTACGGTCTTTCCACTTCCGGCTACCAGATCCCTTTTAAACAAGAGATGCCAAGAACCAAACTGGAGACCTTCTGCATGGAAAAATCTGTGCTCTCCCCCTGACCTGTGGCCCCTCGCAGAAAACACTGGGAGGAAAGCAGTTTGCTCACTACAACCATCCATTCAAAGGAGCACAGAAGGATGACTTAGACCAGATCAAACTGTTGCTCTGCCCAGTTAGTATTGTCTACACTGACTGGCAGGGGCTCACTAGGGTTTCAGGTTGAAGTCTCTTCCAGTCCTACCCGAAGATGCTGAGGACTGAACCTGGGACGCTCTGAATATTTTGCACATGCTCTACCGCTGAGCTGTGATCTCTTCTTCATAAGGAACAATGCATGGGATTCTCTGAAAACCTTTTGTGCCTAAAGGGGCAGTATTTGAAAATATTAGTTATTATTTCTAACTGTGCTAATAATCCTTTATCTTTGTTTTGCAAGTAGCTTACAGGAAGAGGCAGTTTCATTAGTCTGTTCAACCTCTCTAATAAGAGAAAACAAGGTGATGCAGCTGTCCTTAGTAGGGAGCAATGGACCTTAGTCACAGAGCAGGTGGGAGAGGCGATTGAGACACAAGAGGAGTTTTCTCTGCCAAATTTTCCATTATGAATGTTTGCTCAGGAGAACACTTGACGTATTTACTGGGCATGCACCGTATATCTGACAACTGCATGTGACCCCTTTAAGGAAACCCTGAAGGAAATTTGGTGTCAGTATTTGATAGACGGGGTTTGACAGCTGGCATGCAATAGTACTTAGTATAGCTTGAGAGATGACTTGTAACAATTTTTTGTATTGGTGACTGACTCATCTAGTTTCCATTTCTGTTGTATCTTTGGAATTCTGGGGGTAGGGACTTGGTCTTGGTTTCAGTGATCTGTAAGTTACTTTGGAAGTTGTTGTTAATATTAATTGGAGGGGAAAGATTCTTTAAATGACAAGAGCACTGAAAAGGTGCCATATTTACCATACCTGCCTCAAAGTCAAGGCTTCTCAAGGCTTCTGCAATGTTTTCCAGGTCTATGGTAAAATAATCCATGTTTTCAAAACCTGGCTCAATCTTCTCCAATTGAGCACCCTTCGATGCCTCAATAATTCTACGGAGAAAACAGGATGGAAAGAGATTTTTTTTCTTCCTGCTCTTAGTGCGTTTCCCAATGCTATCATATACATGTCTACTCAGAGTTAATCCCCACTTAATTCAATGGGAATTACCCCCAGGTAAGTAGGTAGAGGACTGCACCTGTGCAGTGTAATTCACTCACAAGTAAGTCCTACAGGTATGCTTAGTGGGGCTTATTCCCAGATGAGTTATCCCAGAACTTCATTAACCCATTGTGTTGTTTTAATTTTGGTTATAACTCATCCTGAAATGTATTTCAAATGATGGCTTTGGTTTGGTTCACCTATTGGATTGATCCACACTTCCGATTGTTTTGTGCCTAAAAAGCAGGGGTCCAAGCAGTTTCCCACTTGACCCGCACTTTCTAGGCATGGGTTTGAACTTTTTTTCCCCTTTACCCTGCTCCATTCCCAGGGAAAACCTGCTCTTTAGTGTAAAATCAGAGCAAACATCAATCCAGGGAAAACCCAGATTACAGTTTGCTCTGATAGAGCACTAAAGAGAAGTTTTCTGGAGTGGGGTCTGTGGAAGAAGCGGAACAAGAGGAAGTGGGGATATGGAAGGTTCACCTTTAATGCAAACTGAACCAAGCATACTTTATGATCTTTATTCTGCCTCTCAATTTCTGCAGGCAGGAGTGTTACAACTCAGCAAAGAAACAAAAAACAGCACACTCCTTCTAAGCTGGTCAGCTCTGAAAAGGAGCCTTATTTTTAAGCTTTCAATCAGATAGAGCTTCTCATTAGGATCCTGTATTCATTGAGAAGAACAGTGTACAGAACAATTTGCACACAGAAGCTGCAATTTAGAAAATTGTGTTCCAGGACTTACGTTTTAATGAGCTGCTTGGCAGACTGGAATGAGGAAGAAACAGGGAGGGGAGGGGAAAAAAACAGAGAGTGATCATTAGTGGATAAAGACATTTCACTTTAAAACTATGCCCCCCTTAGTGGCAGTATCTTAAAAGTTTGACCTGCTTTGATCATCTGCCCTTCCTCCAGAGATCCAAGGCAACATTCATGGTTTCCCCTTCCTATTTCATCCTCACAACAACCTTATGAGGTAGGTTAGGCTGAGTGATAGTGGCTGGCCCAAGGTCATCTAATGAGTTTTCTGGCTGAAGGGGGATTAGAACTTGTGTCTCTCCTTTAGTCTCATAGTGGCCTACCTTCCAGGGTTGTTGTCGGAACAACTGAGATAGCATTTATATGGGGGGCTTTGCCCTGCCGGACTTAAAGTTGTATTATGAAGCCGCAGCCTTTTGCTGGCTAAAAGACTGGCTACTTCTTGAGGACACTGACGTATTGGACTTGGAAGGGTTTAATAACGCCTTTGGTTGGCATGCATATCTATGGTACGATAAGGTTAAGATTAATAAGGTCTTTAAGAACCATATTGTCAGGAAAGCAGTTTTTAAAGTCTGGACAAAATACAAAGACTTATTGGAAAATAAAACTCCGAGGTGGCTTTCACCTCTGGAAGCTAAGGCCCGAAAAAGACTCAATATGGAGGCCAACTGGCCAAAATATTGGGAAATATTAGAAAAAGATGGAGACAATTGGAAATTGCAGAGTTTGGAGAAAATGAAGGATAAAGTGCGAGACTGGTTACATTACGCTCAGATTAAAGAAGTTTTTAAAAATGATAAAAAGCTAGGGTTCCAGGTGGAGAAATCGAAGTTGGAAACAGAATTGTTAGAGCCAAAAACTAAGGTTTTATCAAGAATGTATAACTTGCTGCTGAAATGGAATACACAAGACGAAATGGTTAAATCGGTTATGATAAAGTGGGCTCAGGATATTGGGCATAATATTATGTTTGAGGACTGGGAAAGGTTGTGGACCACTGGGCTGAACTTCACTGCATGTAATGCTTTGAAGGAAAATGTAATGAAAATGATGTATAGATGGTACATGACCCCAGTTAAACTTGCCAAAATATACCATTTGTCTGATAATAAATGTTGGAAATGTAAAGAACATGAAGGAACATTCTTTCACCTCTGGTGGACTTGCCCTAGAGTGAAGGCCTTCTGGGAAACGATTTATAATGAGTTGAAAAAGGTATTTAAGTATACCTTTACTAAGAAACCAGAGGCCTTCCTTCTGGGCATTGTCGGCCAGAAGGTGTTAAAGAAGGACCGAACATTTTTTATGTATGCAACAACGGCAGCAAGGATACTCATTGCCAAGAGCTGGAAAACTCAAGATCTACCCACACTGGAAGAATGGCAGATGCAGCTGATGGACTATATGCAACTGGCCGAGATGACTGGCAGAATCCGAGACCTGGGAGAAGAGAGGGTTGAAGAAGACTGGAAGAAATTCAAGATTTATCTACAAAAGTATTGTAATTTGGTTGAATGCTAAGAAGGATGCTAGATCATAAATAATTGCCTACCACTGAATTAGATTGAACCTGACGATAAGTGAGATTGAGGGAAACATAAAATTTGTGGAGAATAGATTAAATTAACTGAATAAAATTTAAGAATATAAACAAGATGATAAATTGCTGGAAAAAATTTATAACGATGTAAGTGGGAGTGGGAGACGCGAGGGAGTCCAAAGAAGTTCTGAAAAATGTGTTATGATCCATGTTATATTGTTTATTATTTTTGCATTTTGTATTTTAAAAAAATCTCAATAAATATTTATAAAAAAAAAAAAAGCATTTATATGGCATTTGACATATGCTAAGTGATTCTTTTCAAATATTTTGATCTAGAGGCCAGTTTTGAGGTCGGGTCTCCTAAAGCAGCAGGTGGCGAGTTGAAAAAGGATATGCAAAGTCTCCCTTGGACTTATTTTGGGTAAAGTCACTCTCTCCCTCAATTGTGATTGGTGTTAGCACTCAGCAGAATTTAATAGTAGATGGTGGGGTGGAGACATTTACCTGGCCTGGCAGGTGAGTCGCTGCTGCTTCCTGGAAGAAGGAGGGAGATGCAGCAAAGGGGGTGTAACAGTGTGGAGCAGGGAAGGGCAAAGCTACAAAGGAACGATCAGGAGACTAAAATGGGCTCCCACTTGTTCCTTTGTTGAAGTAAGGGGGGCTTCCAACAACCCATCAGCTGACAGGTGGTAGGGGGATGGCTTGCTCAAGGAGGGGGAAGCAATTTCCATTTCATGTAAATGGTTTCTTGCTCCCAGCAGTGCTCTTTGAAGGCCCCCTGTGCTGTTCCTTTCCACCCTTGAGGAGACTTGCAAATGGCTCTGTGAGCTGTTCTGTGTGGCTCCTGCTGCACCTCCAGCAACAGGTAGCCATCTTGAGAACCCTGCGCAAGGGATTTTGGCAGGTGGGCAGGGCAACCTGCTTTGTGAGTCATCTGCCATCACAACGGTGTCATCTGACTGACAGCTGGGTTGCCCGGCCCATCTGTCAAAGTTGGCCGGCGGGGTTCCCCCACCCCTGATCGAGGCCAGGAGGATGGCCGTTGCTGGACGTGGATGGAATGATATGTTGCCCCATGTGGAACCAGCCTTTTAAATTCTGCTTCCAGTAGAAAAGCAGTGCCTTGCACATCAGGTTCCTGATGTGCAAGCAGCCATCCTTCCCTACTGCCAGTGATGGACCCACAATGGTCATCAAAGAAAATCCTGCAGTTATGATTACGATTGTCAAGGCCTGCTGCACTGAGTTTCTTGAAGCTATGTAAGTGAGCAGGAGGGCAATCTGGTCTTGGTCCCCAGCCAGAAGACAAAGAGGAGTTGGCCACCCACTCCACTTCCTTAGCACAGGGCTGGAGAACCTATAGCTGTCAAGATGTCGCTGGGCTCACACCAGCAACCCCAATGGCTAGTTATGATGGGAGTTGTAGTCCAACCAACACCGGGAGGTCCACAGGCTGCCCATCATTGCCCATAAGTTTGCCTCACCATGAGAAAAGCAGCTCCTGCCTCTTCCTCCATGGACTGGATGGCGCTCTCCACCAGCTTGCTAGACTGCTCCAGCTGGTCTTTGTACTGCTGGATGAGGTTCTGCATGAAGCCAACTTTCTCTTCTTGCGCCTTGGAGATGCGCTCCAGCAGCCAACTCCGCCTCTCCTCTACAGTGGCAATGAGGGCTTCAAACTTCTCACACAAGTCCTGCTTGACCTGCCGGCCATTCTCCTGCCAGGGATTGAGAGGAAACAAGTGAGGGTGAGGAACATGGTAGGTTTGCAGCGACTGCTTTGTCTAAATGGAGTAGTAGACTTCTCCCCTGATTTAGCTGCCCAGATTTGGAAAAAGAGGGAAGCAAGTGAACTTCAGAGAAAAGCAGACATCTTTCTCCTCCCCCACCCCTCGCCCTGTCAACACCTGCACCAGCCATCTCAGAGTTGTGTTTCCCTTCCGCCGCTCAGATTTCCAAGGGCTCAGTCATTTGTTGCATTCCTCACCTCAGTGGCTTTGCACGACTCTTCCAGCTGGTTGATGATCGTCTGTATTCTGTCATTGCCTGCCACTAACATAGAGATGCAGTTGGTCAGCTCCGTCTGTGTGTGAGAGAAGGCAACAAAAATAGATTGGAATCCTGCATGTCCCTTCTCCTTCGAGAGAAAGGGCATGCCATGCTGTTTCTCTGGATAA
The DNA here is from genome assembly GCF_951804945.1 of Podarcis cretensis. Lineage (NCBI taxonomy): Eukaryota > Metazoa > Chordata > Lepidosauria > Squamata > Lacertidae > Podarcis > Podarcis cretensis. The sequence goes on along the minus strand of NC_137177.1, from coordinate 28,697,534 downwards.
TAGTGAAAGAAGGGATGGCTATGGGAATAAATGAAAAATCCTAATAGAGGAGATAAAGAGGAACCCTCTAATTTGGGTTCGGACAGGGCTGGGGGGGTCCTTGTAATACAAACAGCTCCAGCCTAGATTGGCTTGTTTCCCTTTCTCCTCTATCCCCTTTCCCTTTCATGTCATGTCTCGTTAGACTGCAAACTGGTGGCAGGGACTTGAGGGGGGTTGTACAGTGCAGAAAACGTTTATCATTATCATTATTAACTCAGCAAGGTGCACTTCAAGCACACCACAGTCCAAGACCCCATGTCTCTGAAAGAATGAGGCAGGACTTCTTAAGGAAACAGAGGGTGTTGCTAAGAAAACCTCAGCTCAGTGGTTACTTGTGCAAATCCCTCTCCTCATGCTCCCTGCAAATTCAATACCTTGTAGATGGCTTCTGAAGGCACTTTCACACGATCCTTTCAGCCCCTGGGAGACAATGGGCTTTTCACCAAGCAGAAGCCAGCACAGATGCTCTTTTGTCACCTGGCTGCTTGGCAACACCCCTCCCTGCCTCTTCCAGGGATCCAAAAGGCTGTCTGAACTGTGGCTCTCACATGGACAATGTGCCATGCACAGCTTGGCCTGGGTTGGTTGGGTGAGTGGGCCTTGGGGCAATTGTTTTGTCCCTGTCATGACTCAAACAGTGCAACTGATATTGGTTGCTACGCCAAAGCTCAGCCTAGCTTTGTGGTGAGAAGGATGAGTTGCACTGTGAGCTGTGAATGGTGATGAAGCCATTAGGTGAGCCATTTATCCCTGCATGGCAGGTTTATTTATTTTATAGTTGCAGCTTCCACACATGGGTTCTACTCATGTGTTGGGGAATGAACCTTCTGCATGCCAAAGAGATGCTCTACCATTGAGCTATGTCCCTTTGCTGTGCTTGAAGTGGGGAAGGGACCCAGTGATTGATTTGTTTGACTCCTGTGAGAGAAATCATGCAGTCTCCATGGCACCCATCCAAGAAGCCCAGGGAAAGACCTCCAGCCTCCAGCCCTGCTCACAGCTGCTCCCTTGGGACTGAACGCCTTTCCGAGGGGTCCACCACTGCCTTGCGGCTCTCAAGTGACTCTAAATATAATCTGCTGGTGGCTGCTTGGGGACTGCAGTCATCTGTGTATATCCATACCAGCTGTGTTAGCGGTCAAAGGCTATTCCTGAAAGGCACAGCGCAGCACATCCTGATGTCTCCAATCACCTCTCAACCCAAATGGGAGGTGCTCCCTCCTGCTCTATCTGCATGCCAAGCAATGAGATGTGAACCCCTCTAAGGTCAAGGGACTGAACCCTTTTGTCCTTGTGAAACGCACCAAGGTTTCCTAATGGGTCCCCTTTTTGCTCTAATGTGGTAGTGTCCAATACTGGCACCATCCAGGTAGAGCTTAGTGCAGAAATCCAGGACCCCACTTGGAAAGTGGGTATCAAAACATAGCAGGTCTGGCTTGCCACACGTGAAATAATGTCCATTGCCATCTTAAAAGTCCACTCCTCATCAATAAGACAATTAACTCTGGAATCAAAAATGATCTAACCACCCGCTGAGATTCCTCTGAAGCTTATCAAGGAATCCTCAATGAGAAGATCAGTAATGGTGAACAACAACTTCCTTGAAAGACAGCTTATGCCCTACCACCAACAAGCCAGCCATGCGTGGGAGGTTTCAGTAGGGTTATATATTTATTTACATTGTGAAAAAATCAGGGTCCCTTTTTTTGGCAATTGGATAGAGGTGCAAAAGATAGAGGTAGCCTAGGGTGAGTCCCAAAGGAGAAGACTGGAGGGCCATGTTTGGCCCCTAGGTCTGAGGTTCAGTGACTTGAGAGTTTCCAGGGCAAGGGTTTTGGAGTCCCCCTGCAGGTCAGCCAATGGGGGGAAGCATTTTCTGGAGGCAGAAAGTTGAAAAAAAAGTTTGAAAACGAGTGTGAAGCCATTGAAAGCAACAGTTGGTACCTTTTGGCCCTGAAAGACGCTTTGAAGGGGCGCCACTTCGCAGTCTTTGTGAGCCCCAAAGACTTTGCACATGGAGCAGGTGGGCACCTCACAAGTTAAGCAATAGATGTTGATCTTCTCATCTTCATGTTCCTTGCACATTGGGTGGTTTCCCTTCTTCAGGGGTCGGCTGGAGAAAACACAAAAGAAGCCAGTTGGACAGATGAGACTCTTAGTCCTGGACGTAATGGACTTTTGTTTAAAGACAAGCACACATATTCCCTCCTCTTTTCTCATCTTAATGGCACCTTTTTATTTATGGGAATAAAGCCAGAGTTCACATGTGAGTTTGGTTAATTGGGAACAGTGGCTCAGGTGTGTTTCTCCTTCATCAGCAACCAACCGCTACAACAGAGATGCACAAATCTGTCAATTTCTGTCTTTCTCTGCTTCTCATTTCCCCATTCCAATTCCACATCAACTAGCAATTTTTCCTTTTAAAAAGTCCACACAAATTTTGTGTGTGCACATTTCTTCTAAGCTATGCATCTTTGTACGCCTAATATATGCATTTTGCAAGCTTCCCTCTCCCCCATATAATGTAGTTTTGTACATCATTTTCACTCATCTATTCATTTTTGGCATGCTTTTTGAATGGGTAACTGCATCACAAAATTTGGAGAAGTGCAGATTTCAAAGGATAGTTGTGTGTTCAGTTCACACTGGTTTGCTCATCTGCAAAATTGATCAGCATCCCCTCAATTCCTTCTTCCAAGTCATTTATAAAGAGGTTGAACAACAACGGATCCAGGACAGAACCCTGTGGCACCCCACCTGTCACTTTTTCTGAGGGTGACGAGGAACCGTCAGTGAGCACTCTGGGTTTGTCAATCAGCTACAAATCTACTTAACTGTTACCTCATCCAGTCCACATTTACCAGCTTCTCTACAAGAATATAATGGGGGATGGATTTGACATGAAGGTAATGGAGACTAGACCCTGGCCGTCTCTTTGTACAGTAGGAATTGGACTGACTCCCACCTCCTCTCTAATATTAACCTCCACACTGAGGTTATGTTTAGACCTTGCTTCTGTGCGTGCCAAAGTGTCCAAGAAGCTAGCTCTGGCTCTGCAGAGCTGTTGATTTTATTTTGGGAAGCCAAAGCTATTTCTTCACTCTGGGCAGGACTTAATGACACCCCACCCCCCACAAAGCATCATCAGCGCCTCCCCTACTATATTCAGATACCTCTCTAATCCACCCAAATTCCACTTCCTCTAATGGAAATGGATCAGAGCATATGTGCTGGGTTCCTAAAGTCCTCCCAGTGTTCCTGGACTAGTCTGCTTTTTTCTGCCCGCTTTCTAACAAATGGATCCTTCCCAAATATGAATGACAGCCGTGCTTCTCCCTCAAAGCATAGGAAGCTGCCTTTATCCCATCTCTCTCAGTATTGTCTACTGGGTGGCAGTAGCTTTCCAGGGTTTTGGATGAGGCGTCTCCTGGGCTTACCTGAAGATGCTGAGGATCAAAAGTGGAATCTTCTGCATGCAAAGCAGATGCTCTCCCTCTGAGCTATGACTTCCCCCTTGAGCTATGGCAAACAAGAGGCAGGCAGCTGTGATACAAACCTGGTATATTCCTGCTTGTAGATATCAATGATGTTCTCCACCAGTAGATTCCTCTGCAGGCCATAGACTCCGTGGCGGTCCAGGATGACTTCGTGGCGGCAGGAGGGGCAGCGGAACCGTCCCCCTGATATGGTAGTCCCCCGGGCCGTTTGCCAGTATGGGTTAGCAGCCTGCAAGTGCCATCAACAATGTAAGGGCAAAGTTCAGTAATCTTAAAAAAAAAAAAAATTGCAAAGGACCCCACAAAACAACCAATCCTACCACCGTTTGGCCTGGAAAAGATGACCTGAGGGCTCAGCTATTCAAGTATCATCACAGTTATCTGGTGACGCTTGTAAGAATGATTCATAGTTGTCCTTATGGCATGGGAAAACCCCATCATGCTTTGCACTTGTATCAGAGCATGACATTGGAAAACTGGCCAAGCTCAACAAACCAAGTGGATGATCCAACCAGAACCCTTTTTTTTAAACTGTTGCAACAACAACCTTTCTATTGGAGCTGGAGATCAGTGGCCACAACTAGGTTTTCAATTACATAATTGCATGTTATCTATTTCACATGTATTTTTAGATCTAGAGTGGAAAACCTATGTCTTCCTGATGCTGAGATTCCCCCACCTGTGTTGTAGCTGAATAACACCTGGAGGTCTACTGGTTCACCATTCTTGCTTTAACTAGTAATGCAGGAGAAGTTTGATTCGGCTCACATTTAAAGCTGAATTCATCACAATTTGCACTTTCTGAAAATGTATGAGAACCAAAACTCAGCCATCCTTCAAAACTCACACCTCCAATTTTTCTGATGCAGTTCAACAACCAGTGTAACAAAAATGCATATATAAGGGGGAAATGTGCATAAAAATGAATGTACTGGTGAAGAAAACATGCAAAAATGCATTATACTAGGAGAAATTGCTTGCAAAAATGAGCACATGAGTCAAAGCTGCAAAAAATGTGTATATAAGGAGAGATCTACACCAGGCATAGGCAAACCCCAGCCCTCCAGATGTTTGGGACTACAATTCCCACCATCCCTAGCTAACAGGACCAGTGGTCAGGGATGATGGGAATTGTAGTCCCAAACATCTGGAGGGCTGGAGTTTGCCTATGCCTGATCTACTCTAAAATGCTGAAGACTTTTCATGAGGATTAAAATAACAATAACTGCAAATTGCTGCAGAAATGCGAATTGTATTTAAGATTAGAAACTGAAAGTGACAGATTTCTGCCCCCATCCCTAACTTACAAAGACAAGAACTGAAGAACCCAAATATAGCTTTGCTGAATATGACTAAAGTCCAAAGCAGCTGAGCAACCTCTGGAGTGTGAAAGGTGCCCCACACTTTATCACGGATAATACCCATTGATTTTAAGTCTACGCTCCATGAATTTGTATGAACCAGCGATGGAAAACACATGGTACCCTCCAGATGTTGCTGCACTACAACTCCCATCATCCCTGGCCATTGGCCATGCTAGCTGGGGCTGATGGGAGCTTGAGTGCAACAATAACTGGAGTTCCCCAGTTCCTTATCCCTGATCTAATTCCTTTTTAAAAGCCCATAGAGTGTGGGGTGTAAAGTACTTTCTTTTGGTCCATCCTGTGCCTGCTGCAAATCACATCCATTAGAGAATGACTGTGAGAGAATCTGCTCCAACCCTTGATTAATTTTCATCCTATTGATGAGCAGATCTGACCGGGTTGGACAACCCTTCATAGGAACAGGCCACTTGCTTCAATCCTCTTTAGCAGAGCATTGAGAGATGGTTCAATGAAAGTGGGGGATTATAAGGGAAAGAAGGGTTTTGTTATTTAAGAGGAGCTGAAACAGTGTTGGAATTATTTTTATTTTTTAATTTTATTTACAATAGCTTCTTGTGACTGTACCATGAACTGCCAGCAGTACAAAATGGATGCTGGTGGGATGGAGGATTCTGTAAGTCTACCCATGGCTGTTCATCCTCCTTCAGATTTTGGAGCTGGTATGTCACTGAATATCATTTACTGCTGTGCAAGAGTAGGAAAGGGTCACTGCTGTCTAGCCTTGTTCGTGAGCTTCCTGGAGGCATCTGGTTGGCCACTGTGGGGGCAGAATGCAGGGCTAGGGTAGGCCTTCAGAGTATCTAGCAGGGCTGTTCTAAGGGTCTTATGATCATAAAAGAAGAACTCTGTGACAGCCAGAGATGGGGGAGAAATTCAACTCAGTTCCCATTTAAAAGAGAATCTATCAAATTTTCACGTTCCAAAGCAACATGGGACCTGAAACTCCAGCATCCTCTGAAATCTGCACTTATCTGACTGTTGCGATGCACAAAAACACATTAGGTAAAACTGTGGACCAGCTTTCCCTAAAACTCTGCTTCTAGAAGCTCATGAGGTATCTTCACACCATCTACAAGTGACACATTCACACATGTATTTGTCACATGACCCAGTGGCCATGTGGGTTTTCCTGGATGGAAATTATGCCTGTGCAGGAAGCCATTTTGAGAGAAGCAGCCCTTGGTGATAATAAAGGAACAACAGGTCTGGTTTGGGTTTCAACAAGCACTTCAGTCCCTGCCTTCCCCTCCGCAATTGGCTGTCAAACTGTAAGACCTTTGGAAGACTTTAATCCCCCTGTCCCAGCAAACAGAATCCAATTTCTCCTCTGCCCCTGGGTTTTCCTTCCTGCCTCTCCTTGTTATGTTGCCTTGGAGGTTTGGCAACAACGATCAACACACTTTGGAAAGGCGGTGTCAGAAGTAAAACAGGCCCCCTGAAGGCCCAGCACTCTTATCAACTGGCTCCTGGCCACAGCTTCCCTTGGATATCTTGGGAAGTGGTCTTGGTGCATTCACACAAACTGAAATTGGAAAGGGGTTATATTTGAATTTTCAAGGGGATGAGACCCCTGGCAAAAGTAATGAAGGATATTTCACAGTTATCATTATATTTAACTCATGTTGCAACTAAAGTACATTGATACAGTATATCCTTTTTGTTTCCTTCTTGCTTTTTTGCACAGCGCTGCTAATGAGTTTGCTCAATGCTGGCTCATCTTGTCGTTCCAGTTATTCAGTCAATAAATCAATTCATTCATTAATGTGACTGGGCAGAGGGTGATTTCTTTCAGAACATAACATTCTGTTCAGGGATGAAATAAGAACACGGAAGCCAGAGATGAGCCCAACTTGGATCATTCTATGAAACATCAAATGATATTGTAACACCTTAAAGACTAACCATTTCATTATGGCATAAACTTTTGTGGATTGGAAGTGCACTTCCTTTAGTTCATAAAAGTGAATCCCATAATAAAGTTTTAAGTCTAAGGCAGGTGTACTTGCCAAGGTGGTGCTCTCCAAATGTTGGTGGACTACAGCTCCCATCTTCCCTGACCATGTTGGCTGGGGCTGATGGGAGTTGTAGTCCATAACATCTGGCAGGCACCACCTTGGCTACTTCTGTTTTAAGGCCTCACAAAAAGACTAAAGCAGCTATTTCCCTGCTGGAAATTGCAGGCCATGTAGCACCAAAGTTGAGTTGAGATTATTTATTTATTTTCAACTAGAAAATGGCAACGTTGCATTTGACATCCTGGGTATTCAGGCAGCTGGGAGAGGGGTTTCATGGAACGCCCTGGCTCCATTGGTAGCCTTGGGTCCTTCTGGGGAAAGGGCTTGGTTTTCTTGAGTCAGGGGAAATCTTTTCCACACTCATATAAAAGGGGCACCTTGGCCTTTGAGTATTTGTAGGTAGATAACACTATGGTGGAGACCATTCTTCGTTGCATAAGTGGATAAATAAGAAAGTACATATTGGATGAACCAGACTATTATGTAACACTTCTGACTGTGAAAACTTTTATAATAGCTTATTACTTATACCCCATCTGGCCTAGCCTCTCCAGCCACTCTGGGTGGCTTCCAACAGGGTATTAAATTTTTTAATGGCTTTAGGGAAGCAGAAGACATAGAAGCATAGAATTGTAGAGTTGGAAGGGACCATGAGGGTCATCTAGTCCAACGCCCTGCAATGCAGGAATCTTTTGCCCAACATGGGGCTCAAACCCACAACCTTGAGATTAAGTCTCATGCTCTACCAACTGAGCTATCCCTCAGGCTCATGCATTTACCATTTTAGATTATAATGAATGGTAATAAGTGACAGGCAGTTGTAACAGAATAGTGCATTTTGTAGCGGCTTAATGCATTTTGCATATACCCACTGCTTTTATGCGACTGATTGGTTAATGAGCAAAAATTCTGTTGCTATTGACATATAGGTCTATAATTTAAGATACAAAGTCCCACCCAAAGATGACAGGATGACGTAGGCTCTTCACAACTGTATGTTGTAGAAGACAAAAGCTCAACACATGAGCTCCTGCTCTCTAGAAGAGGCTCCGTGTGATCGGTATACCAGCACAGCCAGGTGTCCCGATGTGGGCGGGACCAGAGGCAAAAGTGGGTGGAGCAACACAGGTGAATTTTTGCTGTTGGCTCATTTTAATACACTCACTCACACACCCTCCAGGAAAGCAAGAAACAATATCATAGTTCAAGGGCACATTCCAGCCAGGCAGAAGCACCCAAGGGGGCTGCAAAGCGGGGCCAGTGAGGGGTGTGGCCTGGGGACAGGGGGTGTGGCTGTAGAATGGTGGGACCTGGGAGAGGTCCAAGGGCCAGAGGGAGAGGCCCAGAAGGTTGCATTTGGCCCCTGGGACTGAAGCTCCCTTTTCCTGCTCTGTACACTTAGGTTTTGCACATGAATAACATGTGAGGAGGGCTGCTGATCTCTTTCTATGACCCTAACCATGCTGACTTGGCCATAAGTCAAAGACTGCCATCTTAGGCAAGCATTATTGAAAGGAAGTTTTGTTGAAATCAGTGGGACTTGCTTCTGAATAAGCATGGATAGGAACATGTGGGCTGTACATTTGAAACACATTTACAGTTCATTGCTTCCCCAAAGAATCCTTGGAACTGTAGTTTGTTAAGGCTGCTGGGAATTGTAGCTCAGTGAAGCTATTAGTTTGTACCCACTTGGGAGGGGGGACCTCAGGGTTCTGGTAACTGCCCCCCTCCCAGTAGAATCTGCAAGCCTGAGATATGTACACCACACTGGGGATATTGTTCGTGGATGAACCCAGATCTTCTGCCCTTTCCCCCTTCTTCTTCTTTTGCACAGAGGTGATCTATACATTTAAGTGGCATAACTCCCCGCTGCTCCCACCTCACCTAAAACACACCCACAACTCCCTCCCCACCCCCGTCGTCCCAACACACACCAATAATGCTAGGACGCCTACTAACCTGGAAGACGTCGTTGGCGCATTTCCTGCAGAGGTTATGCTGGCAAGGTAAGATCACCACCGGCTTGGAGAACATCTCCAGGCAGATGGGGCAAATCAACTGTTTCTCCAGATTCTCCATGGGGTTAGAGTCCCGGATGATGCTCGACTGGTAATCCATTGCCCCCTTCGGTGCTTCCAAATTATATCCTTTCTTTTTTTAAGCGACTGGAGAGAGGCTCCGTGCGGAAGGTCTCACCGTCTGCTTCTGGGTTCTAGAACTGTGTGCGCTGACCCTTCAAGCAAACCTTTGGGCTTCTGCACTTTGTCTGAGACAGCTCCTCTGCTCTATTTATATCATCTGAGTCACATGTGCATTGGCTGGCAGGATCAGTTGGGAAGAGGGTCGTGTTTCCTAAAGGCTGACATGCTGTCACATGGGGAGGGGTGACCCCTCCAGAGAGAGGTCTGTAAACAAGGCTGAGGACAATTTGTTCGAAGGCTGGGAAGTCAACTTCCAGGGATGTATATTATTTTTCTCCTCTGCTGCAGCCGGCAGTGTCTTTTGGGACAAAGAAATTGGAGACATCGTTGTGTAAACACAGTCACACTTTCCAGGGAGTTAAACAGGCAACATGAGCCCACCTGTCACCCCTGACTTCCAGAAAACCGAGGGTTAAACTCAAAGCACTCAACAAAATTGTTTGCTATTTCCAGCACCGGCTGCCTTCCACAGACTCTTGACATCTCCTCCTCTTATTACTGTTGGCTCTGGAATCTCTCAGCCCCATTGCCCATGTCTCAAGCTGCAGCCCTCTCTTCTCTGATCTATCCACTGAGAGTACAAAGTCTGCAGGACTTGTGTGACCCACCAAAGTGAATACAGACCACCAGGTTTTATGGTGGGACCTTGGGGTCGTAGCTGATAGCTCAATGAAGACGTTGGCCTGGTGTGCAGCAGCTGTGAAAAAGGCAAATCCCATACTAGAGATCATGAGGGAAAGGATACAGTGTACAGTTCTGGTCACCTTGCCTCAAAAAGGATATTTTAGGTTCAGAAGAAAGGTTTGGAAAAGGACAACCTAAATGATTAAGGGGATAGAGTAAGGATGGTGAAGAATGGTTGCAGCGTTTGGGGCTTTTTAGTTTAGAGAAAAGGCAATTAAAATGTGACATGACAGAAGCTTACAAAAATTATGCATGTCATGGAGAAAGTGGATAGAGGAACGTTTTTCACCCACTCTCATAATGCTAGAACTCATAGGTATCAAAGGAAGTCGGATGTTGGAAGGTTCATGACAGATAAAAGAAAGTAGTTCTTCATGCAGTACGTAGTTGAATTATGCCACTCGCTCCTGCAAGAGGCAGTGGGGGACACCAACCTAGATGGCGGGAGATCAAAAAGAAGAACCCAATGACACTAACCAGCCTTGCATCCATCCGTTAATACCTTTGGACATTAGAGGTTCACAGATTTATGGAGAGAAACTCAAGGCCCTGAGAAAGAGGCGTGGTTGTTTATAGGTCCCAGTAGCCTCTGCATCCTGAAAATGTTTCACGTCTAGCAAAGACTAATCCAGTTTAGTCTGCTTAACACCTACATTTTATAGCAAAACTCTTGTCAGCTGGAAATTGGGAACAAAACACAGAAAGCTACCAATAGTCGAGGTGAAAGAATAGGTCTGGCCATTTTGTGTTTGTGTTTTTTGGTCGTAAAAGTTGGGTTGCAAAATGACTGCTTTTTACTTTGAAGGCTGTTTTGCATAGGAGGGTCAAAAGTGCAAAAAAAAAAAGTTTTAAATATTAAAGGGATGCTGTTCTGCTGAACTTCCTTTCTGCCCTTCAGCCTAGGATCTTGGCAACTAAGGGGGAATTGAAATACTTTTGATTGGCTAAAAAGTTGGGAGAGGAAGTGAAAATATTGTTTAATGGAAAACAGGGAAGCTGTATGCAATTTTACATATTTCTGCAAATAAATATCCCCTAGCATAATTCATTTGGGTAAATTATTTTCACTAATATGTGCACTGATACTCACACTTTACACTAGCAAATGTGTTTTTCAACACATTACTTGACTTGCCTGGACAACTGAAATGCAAAATTTGGAGACTCCTGGATTTCAAAGGATGACTTTGTTTCCATTTTCCATATTATTTCAGAAAGTGCAAATTAGATAAACTCATTTTAAATGCAAATTGAATTGGATATTGCCCCCATCCTTAGTCCTGGACCAGCCTTGCAAAGAGCCTCTGAAAAACCAGGTATGTCTGTTGCTCAACTTAAAGAACAATTTCCTGACATATCTTTATTGACGTTGGTCAATGATTCCCAGGAAGATCTCACATCTGTGAGAGTGGGCTGGGGGGACTTGTGTGCATGTTTTGAAGAGGGTCAAGTGATTTCCCTGAAAAATAAATGGAAGATTTTACTGGCCCCCACAAGATGCCACAAAGATCTGGAATGAAACGACCCTGTTTACTCTTCCATGCAAACAGAACAAGCCACACCTCTAAGCCTTCTGTGGGGGGAGCCCATTTCTCTGATAGGGCAGAAACTGAATACACAGAGAGGAGGTCCATGACTGAGGAGGGGCAGTGGTGAATTTTGTAATGAAATTATCTCTAGGTCAGTGTCGCCAGTGGGAGTTCAGGAGCAAGGAACAGACTAACTGTTGACTGCTGAAAAATCTGCTTTCCCAGTCCATGACAGTGTTGGGCAGGGTAAGAGGCACAGGGAAGTGGAGCAACAAATATGACTCTTCTCTTTGTACCAGCCTCCATTCCAGCTGTGCAAAATCCAAATGCTTCCATACCCCATCCCTCAGTCAAGATAGGCAAGAAGCATAATCACAGTTCAAGGAAACTGCATTGATCAGCAGGTTAGACCAGATGACCTCCAAGATACCTTCCAGTTCTGTAATTCTAATTCTTAAGAGCTCAACACTATATTAATAAGGCATCAGCCAATACAAAATCAGGGATAAAATAGGACAGTGATTTATCTGGGACAGGGACAACTGCCTCCCCCCAAAAAAACCTTTCCCATCAATTCTATATATATGAGAGACCCACATGAAAACAAAGACCACCACAGCCAACCACAAATGAATAACCACACCCTAGGCGAACCCCAACCTCTCTCACCCCCAAGGAACACAAGCAAACAGCAAAGAACCTGCACAAGCAACAATGACACCAAACCAAATACAGTAAGTAAAATAGAAACATCGCCATCCAACCCACCCCCACCCATCTTTCTCCCCCTCCACCTCTTTCCCCCTTTTCTTCCTAATGTCTCAACAAATGAAACTGATTTGTAAAAATGTTACATGGGGGGGGGGAATACAAAAGAGAGACATTGCAAACACTTTTGTAAATCAAGAAAATCTTTAATATATGAGAGACCCACTTGCAATATAAATGAGAGCAAGCAAAGAACAGAAGAAATGGATTGTGCTGCGTTGGCATCCGATTCTCTGCACCTCTCCCTGCTAGAATTAGGGGAAGTTTGAGTTTGCTGCAGCTGCCAGTGCGAGTCATAGTAATAAGGTTTGGGCTATTTGAGCTCTGTACCCTCTCCCACCTGAGTCTGCCCAACTCCACCCCCTGGCCTCCATTGGCTCCGCCTCCCCCTTTGACCTTACCCAGGTTTCAAAATCTAAAGCTAGCCAGTCTTAGAAAATCTCCCAATGGCTGCATGATGATAGATGCCAGCAAGGCAGAACATTGCACTATCTGCCCAATGACTGAGGTGGCCCTATGTACACAGTGCAGTGCTTGCATCTCAAGAGGACTGCAGACACTGGTCACCTCTGAGCGCCTGCAGCTCTATTTTTGGCCAGCCTCCTCTCTAACCTCTTAAAGAACTTCTGCCCGCGTTCCCATCTCTCTCTTTGCTGATGGGTTTTGCAGGGAGCCAAGTAACAGCTGGGACAAAATTAGCAGCTTTACGCTGAACTTGCTGCCCAATGCCGGGAGCCGTTACAAGGTAGAGTTTCTTTTATTAACATTTCTGCCCCGAGACAGCTAGTCAAGCCCAGGAGCTGTGGGTCTAGGAACAAAAGAAAACTCTCCCCACCTCCATGTTATGTTTCGTAGTGGATTGTAGCAACATGAATTTCAAAACTTGGGGAACTTGCCAAACACAAATAAGACGCCTCCGTTTGCTCTTCCTAACACTGCTGCCATAATTTAAAGCATTGCACCACTGCCACTATCTGAAGTGGGCTAGTTATATGTACTTTCCCACCCAAGAAGTGCAAATTACAACACTTCTTTTAAGGACACTGGACAAACTGAGGCATGGCAGGAGCTGCAGACTCTCCAAGTACAGTGGTACCTCGGGTTAAGAACTTAATTCGTTCTGGAGGTCCATTCTTAGCCTGAAACCATTCTTAACCTGAAGTACCACTTTGGCTAATGGGGTCTGCCGCTGCCGCCGCGCCGCCGGCACACAATTTCTGTTCTTCTCCTGAGGTAAAGTTCTTAACCCGAGGGACTATTTCTGAGTTAGCGGAGTCTGTAACCTGAAGCATCTGTAACCTGAAGCATCTATAACCAAAGGTACCACTGTATTCCTCTTTTCCAGGGACAGTCCCAGATTTACAGAAGCTGTCCTGATTTCTGATTTGAGCCAGGAATGTCCCGCTTTTTCTTAGGACGTCCCTATTTTCATCAGAGAAATGTTGGATGGTATGGAGTTATCTGACCGCCTTGAGCCATCTGAAGGCAGCCTTGAAGGCAGTTTTTTAAAAAATATTTAATGTTTTATTATGTTTTTATATATGTTGGAAGCCGTGCTAAGTGTCTGGGGCAACCCAGTCAGAAAGGTGGGGTATTGTAATTACTACTACTATTATTAAATAGGATGTAACTATTTTCATTGGAGAAATGTTGGAGGGTATGGAACTGGGTAGAATCCTTACCTAACTGTAAGGCTGCAGTCCCCCTAATACTGGGTGCTGTGAATCAAGGGCGAAAGTAGAAGGAAATCTGAGCTCTCTAGATGAGATTATCAGAAGACCCGTTAGTTTAGCTCTTGAACTTAGTTCTGTTTCTACAGCAGCTATTCAGAGCAGCAGCGCACAGAGGCAACAGCTCTCCCATGCTGTTTGTCCCTGTTACCTGGTAGACTGCATCTGGAGCTAGAGGTTTCATTTAGCTGTCCTGACCAGTAAAACCTTCAAGTGCAGATGTAACCTACCACTGAATGCTAAATGCTGGGAATAAACAACAGGGGAGATGGCTGCTTCTATTCTAAAAGAACAGTCAAGTGCATTTTTTTCCGAGGATCTCTAGGTGCTATGGAAGAATCTAGCTCAGGAAAATGGCCAGATGCTGCTGCGAAGACATGCCAATAACGTTAGGGGGGATTCCCCTCCCAGTGATACAATTCGCAGCACCTTCAACCAAAATTACAGCTCCCAGGATTCTTTGGGGAAAGCCATGTGCTTTAAAGATAAGGTGTGAATTCTTATACAAAAAAAGTTGGCAATCCAACAGGAAATATCTTATTTAGCTGTTAGGATGAAATGTAGAAATGCAACCTTTCTGTATGGCCCATGGCACTATCACCAGCCACACCCCTTTTTGCCATGGCTGGGATATTTCCTGAACTCTCTAGGAAAGAAGAAGCACTGAACTATTACCTAGCAATGACTTGATGCAATGATAACCAAGCTGTGGTAAGAGGCCACCAGCTCCCACCAGCCCCAGCCAGCATAGCCAATGGTCAGGGAAGATGGAAGTTGGAGTGCAGCAACATATAGAGGGCACAAGTCCCCGAGCCGTGACTTAATGCTTTTCGCTCAGCTATTGGATATATACAGTGGTACCTCGGGTTACATACGCTTCAGGTTACATATGCTTCAGGTTACATACTCCGCTAACCCAGAAATAGTGCTTCAGGTTAAGAACTTTGCTTCAGGATGAGATCAGAAATTGTGCAGCAGCGGGAGGCCCCATTAGCTAAAGTGGTGCTTCAGATTAAGAACAGTTTCAGGTTAGGAACAGACCTCTGGAATGAATTAAGTACTTAACCCGAGGTACCACTGTAAAGGTAAAGGGACCCCTGACCATTAGGTCCAGTCGTGGCCAACTTTGGGGTTGCGGCGCTCATCTCACTTTATTGGCCGAGGGAGCCGGTGTACAGCTTCCAGGTCATGTGGCCAGCATGACTAAGCCGCTTCTGCCGAACCAGAGCAGCGCACGGAAAAGCCATTGTTATATTGTTGTGTGCATGAGAGGGATGTGTTTTGCACACAGAATGTCCTAGGTTCGGTTCCTGGCATCTTCAGCCGTGCTGTTGTTGTTGTTAAAAAAAACCCAGCAGGTAGCTGGTGATGTAAAAGAATTCTGTTTCAGATCTTGGAGAGCCCTGGCCATTCAGATTAGACAACCACATGAGACTAGACCAGATGTGTGGTCAGGGACCAGGGATGGTGGGAGTCGCAGCTGAGCAACCTCTGGAGTGCGAAAGGTGTCCCACACTTCGACCAGGCAGACAAATAGACTATAAGGCCTGGAAAAGGCATGTTCCTAGAATGATTAGCTTCATTCCACTGGTCCTGGAAGACAGAAATAAATTAAACCAGCTTTCTCCAACCTGGCGAGGATCTCCAATTTTTTTGGCCTACAACTCCTATCAGCTCGAAGCAACATGTCCATGGCCAATAGGAGCCATTGATCATGCTGAAGCTAGGGGCTGATGGGGATTGTGGTCTGAATTACCTGGTGGGCACTTGGTTGGGGAAAGTCGATTCTGGCAGTTGCATAAGGGCTGCTTTGTGCACCCTCGACCACTGGAAATTCAGGGATTGCTCACTGTCATGTGATGAGAAAATGATGACCATATTCTGAAGCCCTGTCACTACTATTGGGGGTTTCCCAGATGTGCCAATGCTGTTTTCCTGAGGCTCAGCACTCCAGCATCCTTGGGTGAATGATTAATCTGGTAAAAATTGTCACCTTCGCCTGGGTTTAAAATCAGCTGAGGTGAATATTTCACCTGCGATGAAATGTTGCGGTGTGGAGTGCTCCCCTTCATAATGCCAGCCAGCCACTCTCTCTCCCAGGATACTCCATTCCATCCCTGCCCCCCGCCCCCCATTTTCAGTTCCCCTCAAATATTCAGTCAGTGTCATTAAGCCTGCTCAGTACTCTTTGGACTGTTTTTTTGGGGGGTCATTCAAAGGTTTTTTTAAAAGATATTTTGCACTTCTGCAAGCCTTGGGATCCCCCAAGCCAGTTGCTACCTCCCCTTGTGCACAGTTGGTGATGTTTTGGCTATGTTCATGGGAATGAATCTGCAATTTGTATGCTATCTAGCCAGTGTGAGGAACCTCTGGTCCTGCAAATGTTACTGAACTGCAGCTCCCATAATCCCTAGCCATTGGTCATGTTTGCTGGGGCTGATGGGAGTTGTAGTTCAACAACCTCTGTTGGGCCAAAGGTTCCTCATTCCTGCTGCATAGTATGAAATGCATGAAAATAGAAAGTGTCCCATTGTTCCATCAGTTTATAAAATACATATGCTCCCAGCTTGGTAGGCACTCTGCTGCTCTTAGAGAAAGGGCTAATTTGGAGGGCTTCATAGATTTCATAGAATTATAGTGTTGGAAGGAACCACAAGGGTCATCTAATCCAACCCCCGCAATGCAGGAATCTTTTGTCCAAAGCAGGACTTGAACCCAGGACCCCGAGATTCAGAGTCTCTTATTCTTCCAACTGAGCTACCAGGAGTTGGGCTGGAGCATCGTCCTGAAACCTGAAGAAGAGATATGAGCTTAGTTCAAGCAAAAACAACCACCAAAATGCTGGCTTTTATCCAACAAAGTTTTACCCATTGAAGTTAATGGGTCCAACTTTGTCATGTTCATTCATTTCAATGGCTCTAACTCTGGACAGGATAAGCTTTGGGTGCAACCCAGGAGCTCATATGACCAGGGTTTCACATTCCATTGCATCTGGGGACCCAAACGATAAACAGGTTATTATTCCAGATCTACACGGAGACCTGTAAATATTGGCAGCCCAAAGGGTGCGGAGGGGAGGCAACAGCACAATTTTAGCACAGTGACTCAGAGGGTTGTGATTCCAGAGAGCCTCGTGTTAATCGGGTTGGCACTCTCCGGGGACGCATTCCAACCTCATGTAAAAAAGCAACTTGGGTGCAAGACCAAGGGGACAGCTGGTCCTGCAAAGCCTTCACCCTGCCCCCTCCTGAGTCTAACAGCCCTCACCAATCTGGTGCCCTTCCAGGTGTTTTGGGCTACAATTTGCCATCAGGCCCACCAGTCCAAAACATCTGGAGGTGCTAGCAGAAGCTGGTCTAGCAAACCCCTTTCAACCCTTTGGGAGAGCTGTGCTGCTGGAATGGCCTAGCCTACCTTGCAGGGTTGCGGTGAAGGCAAAATGGAGAGCGCGAAAGAGAACCATGTGCACTACATGTGAGGAAAGACGGGAGAGAAATGTAGTAAATAAACAAACTTCAGGAGGTTTTGCTTGACTGATGGCTTTTCAAATGCTCTTCTGTTGCCGTCTTCTACAGTTGTACTCTATACTGTATCTTTACTAATGCTGTATTGTTTGAAAATCTTTGTAGAACCGCTTTAGGAGGCTGCATACCTGAAAAGTGGTGGTAAATGCATAAAATAAAAATAAATAATGGGTTGAATCAAGATCAAGGCTATTCTCCTATACCCACTTACATTCCAGTCAGCCAAAAGCATTAAAGGAGGGGACTTCCGGGTTGGCGCCTCCGGCAATGGCTGAGCTCCTCCGATCAGGAGGAACTTACTCCGTGAAAAACAGGGTCTGACCGCCACGGCGAAGGCGGAGACCCATTGAAATCACAGGTGGAAGAAACCTGTGAACCTGGGATTCGGCTGGCACCTTTTGCGCCTCCCCTACTTGCGGGGAAACCCTGTTTAGGGGATCCGGAGCGACGTGGGGTGAGCGGCGCGGTGCTTTGAATCGACCGCTTCTTTCATGGAGTGAAGCCGCATTGCTGTTGCTGGAGAGCGCTGACTTTTTCCTGTGGACAATTGGATTTTAAACAACTACCTGTGAGTAGAACGAAAAATTGGATTTTTAAGTATTTTAAGTATCTTAATTCGGCGCCGAAGCGGGAAGGTCATAAACAGAAAGTCCACCTTCCGCTTTTGTAAATAGACTGAAGCAAAGACGTTACAAGCTAAAGCCTTTTAAAGCCTTTGACAAAAGATTAAATTGCCATCAGTTAAAAATACAGAACCCCCCTTGGAGGCAGGTGAAGAGGGGGGGAAGCTTTGAATTGAACTTAGTAAGCCTGCAGGAGTGAGGGGAAAACCAATTCACCTCAGCTCTGAAACTGGGAACGGGTTGCCAGATGACGTTTGGGGAAAGCTCATTGACAGAACGGATTTGACAGCTAGTTGAAATAAGAGCAAGATACTGTTTCCATTGTCCTCTTCTGCATTCAAAATGGAGGAAAAGTAACCGAAAATTGAAACTTTGTTTATTGCTTGAGCTGTGCTTGAAAGAACTCATACAAGTGGAGACTGTTTCCCTCTAGAGGGAGCTTTTGAAACTGTTATAGGAGTGTAACTGGGGGATCTCCAGCTGCAAGATAAGGATTCTGAGAACCAGTGATTGACCTTGGACTATTCAAAATGTTGATAGGAGAAGATATTGTGACTATTATGTAAAATAAGTCATTCGCTGGAAGAGCTTAATAAAAAGACGGATGCCACGACTTTAAAAGTTGATAACTTGGAACAGAAAGTGACTACAGTGGTGCCTCGCAAGACGAAAAGAATCCATTCCGCGAGTCTCTTCGTCTAGCGGTTTTTTCGTCTTGCGAAGCAAGCCCATTAGCAGCTTAGCGGATTAGCGCTATTAGCAGCTTAGCGGCTTTTAGCGGCTTTTAGCGGCTTTTAGCGGCTTTTAGTGGCTTAGCGGATAAGCGGATAAGCGGCTTAGCGGCTTAGAAAAAGGGGGGAAAGGGGGGGGGGAGTCGGAAAAACTCGCAAGACATTTTCGTCTTGCGAAGCAAGCCCATAGGGAAATTTGTCTTGCGAAGCACCTCCAAAACGGAAAACCCTTTCATCTAGCGGGTTTTTCGTCTTGCGAGGCATTCGTCTTGCGGGGCACCACTGTAATTTGATACGAGAAGAGAGCACCAATACAGAAATAATTCAGGACTTGGCACAAGAACCTACTTTGGCAGAACAAATGGTGGAGGAAAAGGAGAAAGTTTTTGTTTTTGAACCTAAAATAACACAAGTGGGACTCTTAGTTTTACAGAAGCAAATTGAGGACTATAAATTGAGGCCTTCTATGATTGAATATAGAAAAAGTCAGATTTCGAGGGTTGGTTCCCGGTTTGGACTGAAGAAGGAAAGTCGGAATGATCCCTCTATCCAGGGATTAATTGATTTTGGGGACATGGACTTGGACTTGGAGGAGATTGAAGGTTTGGGGGCCTTTGGATTTGGAAGAATCTTGAAATACGACCTGAAATACTTTATTGACCCTAGCCTCAACTATGGAAATCTGGCTGAACTGTCCAGAAGGAATAAAAATATTGTTAAGATGGAGTTTTCTCGTGATTTGCTCTCTAGCATCAAAGAATATGAAGGAGATCGGCAGAAGGGACCTGGAAGAGTTAAGAGCCTCGGACATAAGATCTCCAGGTTGATGGACTATATGGAATTGATGGAAAGGACTGGCAGAATCCGAAACCAGGGAGAGGAGTTGATGGAAGAAGATTGAAAAATTTAAAGTTTATATATAGAAATATTGCAAAATTAATGAGTGATAGATAATTGGTGGATTGATATTTTATGGATTTAGCAGAAATGTTATTTGGAGGAAATTTAAAGACTATTTACAGAAACATTGTAAAATCAATATCTGTTAGAAGGATGTTGGAATAATATTATATGATTTTAGCAGGAATGATATAAAGGATTTGGGAATAACTGACTGTTAATTGGTGAAAGGAGGAAAAGTAAAGTTACATTATATTAAGACAATTTACAGGACAAAAATTTTAAAAGAGGGAAAGGATTTGCTGAAATGGATAATTGACGTAGAATACAAAAAAGGGAGGTGGGAGGAGGTCAAGGAAATAAGCTAATGAAAGATTAGTAATGAGGAGATTTGATGCCTTTTTCTTTGTGTTTTTGTTTTTGTTTAACGGGTTCTATTTCTCTGTTGTTTTTTTCTTCTTCTTTTTATGTTGTGATGTGTTGTTTTGCTTTTATTTAATGTGGCATTTTTTACTTTTTCTTTCTGTAATTTTTGAAACTTTAATAAATATTATTTAAAAAATAAATAAATAAAGGAGGGTAGGAAGTAGGGCTGGTGAGGGACGAGGCCTGGGGAGAGTGGGTGTGGCTGAGGAGGGGATGTGGCCTTTGGAGAGTCCTGAGGGCCAGACAGAGGGGCCTAGAGGGCCATGTTTGGTCCGCAAGTCTGAAGTTCCTCACCCCTATATTGTAGGGTTGCAGATAAAGCATTATTAACATGGTAATAACTCAGGGATGGATCTACACAGGGGAGCGGGGACACTATAAATAAGTACGAAAACCGCAAAGAATTTTTCTTGCTTTCCAGCGCCATCTGGCGTTGTATGTTTATAACGCATTCAGAACACTTTTTTGATGATGATGATGATGATAATTTATTATTTCTACCCCACCCATCTGGCTGGGTTTCCCCAGCCACTCTGGGTAGCTTCCAACAGGAGGTTAAAAATAAATTAAAATATCAGTCATTAAAAATTCCCTAAACAGCGCTGCCTTCAGATGTCCTCTGAATGTCATATAGTTGTTTATTTCTTTGACATCTGATGGGAGGGCGTTCCAAAGGGCGGGCGCCACTACCGAGAAGGCCCTCTGCCTGGTTCCCTGTAACTTCACTTCTTGCAGTGAGGGAACTGCTAGAAGGCACTCGGCACTGGACCTCAGTGTCCGGGCAGAATGATGGGGGTGGAGATGCTCCTTCAGGTATACAGGACCAAGGCCGTTTAGGGCTTTAAAGGTCAGCACCAACACTTTGAATTGTGCTTGGAAACGTACTGGGAGCCAATGTAGGTCTTTCAAGACCAGTGTTATGTGGTCTCGGCGGCTGCTCCCAGTCACCAGTCTAGCTGCCACATTCTGGATTAGTTGTAGTTTCCGGGTCATTTTCAAAGGTAGCCCCATGTAGAGTGCATTGCAGTAGTCCAAGCGGAAGATAACTAAAGCATGCACCACTCTGGTGAGACAGTCCGCGGGCAGGTAAGGTCTCAGCCTGTGTACCAGATGGAGCTGGTAGACAGCTGTCCTGGACACAGAACTGACCTGTGCCTCCATGGACTAATGTAGCTGAGTCCTCAGTAGTAGCGTTAGCTTACAATAAGATATATCTAACTGGCAGCATTGTACATGGTGTTGCTTGGGAACTCCAAGAAACCAAAATATCAGTGTACGGTAGTTTTTAATTCATTGTTTAAAAGCCGTGCAGTTTTTAAAGGTGCAGTCCACCATCTTGATTCAAAATGGCACCCAACCATATAAGAAAAGCTCAGTAACCTCATTTAAACTGCTTGCCGGGTTTAAATGAGGTAATAAAAGAAATTGATCAATTTGGAAGGATGGCCGGATTTATATTAAATAAAAGAAAAACCAAATTAATGGTGAAGAATATGGATCAAAGTTTAACAGAAGAAGTGCAAAAAGAAACGGAAATGGAGGTGGCTAAGAAGGTAAAATATTTAGGAATATGGTTAACCCAAAAAAATATTGACTTATATCAGAACAATTGCTTAACAATTTGGAATGGTATAAAGAGGGACCTTGAAGTGTGGGGCAGGATGAAACTATCCTTTTGGGGCAGAATTTCAACAATCAAGATGAGCGTGCTTCCAAAGATGTTGTTCTTATTTCAAATGATCCCAATAATTAAGGGGACAAAGATCTTCAGAGAGTGGCAAAGAATGATATCAAGATATATCTGGCAGGGCAAAAAGCCAAGAATACAATTTAAGTTACTAACGGATGCAAAGGAAAGAGGTGGCTTCGCCCTGCCAGATTTGAAACTATATTATGAATCATCTTGTCTCTGTTGGTTAAAGGATTGGATAACATTAAAAAATAATAAGTTGTTGGACTTGGAAGGTTTTGACAACAGATTTGGTTGGCATGCCTATTTATGGTTGGGAAAGAAGAAAGTCCACAAAGGTTTTGAGAATCATATTTTTAGGGGTTCCCTGATAGAAATATGGGATAGGTATCAAAATATTTTGGAACCTAAAGTACCACATTGGCTGTCCCCACTGGAGGTCATGAGCGTTAAAAAGACAAATATGAGAGAGCATTGGAGGACTTATGGAGATATAGTCATTAAAGAAGGGGGAAAATGGAAAATGAAGCCATATGAACAAGTTAAAAAATATGTTTATGATTGGTTGCACTATCTTCAAACAAATGAAATGTTTAAAAAGGATTTTAAAGAGAGGGGATATAATGAAGGAGAGTCTAGATTTCAAAAAGAGATAATAAACAATGATTGTAAAATATTGTCAAAAATGTATAAAATGTTATTAGAGTGGCAAACAAAGGACGAAGAAGTTAAATCGGTTATGATACATTGGGCCAGGGACTTCGGTTATAATATACAATTAGCAGATTGGGAAAAAGTATGGAATGAAAATATGAAATTCACTGCATGTATGACGATAAAGGAAAATATTATGAAAATGGTATACAGATGGTACATTACCCCAGTTAAACTTGCAAAAATGTATAAAACATGTAATAAGTGTTGGAAATGTAAAGGAAAGGAACGGTCGTTTTACCACATGTGGTGGGAATGTAAGAAGGTGAAGGGCTTCTGGGAAATGATATACAATGAGTTGAAAAAGATGTTTAAATATACATTTGTGAAGAAACCAGAAGCCTTTCTGTTAGGAATTACAGGAAAAGAAATTAACAAAAGTGATTATAAACTTTTTCAATATGCAGTGACTGCGGCAAGAATCCTAATGGCCCAAAAATGGAAACAAGAGGAATTACCGACATTGGAAGAGTGGAGGCTGAAACTACTGGACTTTGCAGAATTAGATAAAATGACTGGAAAAATTAGATACCAGAAAGATCACAAGTTCACTCAGGACTGGAGAAAGTTTACGATTTATCTGGAAAATATTTGTGATGAGCAGACAACGCTAGTTGGATTTAAAGAGGCTTTGTGACGAGAAAGGGTATTGTAAAGAGAAAATGAGATGTAAGGATATTAAAACTGGCAATATGTTATAAAGGAAATGCGGAATAAATATAAATACATGAGGATTGTGGGAGGAGCTGGTGGAAGTCAAAAACTTGTAAATTGTTGAATATGGTTATGTTTGAACAATTTGTAAAAGAAAATTTTCTTTAAAAATTAATAAAAAAAGAAAAGAAAAGCTCAGTAACCATCACACAAAATTCAGTTATGATATCTTAAGAGATGTCCAAATGCACAGAGAACAAACAAATGGCTTTCCAAAAGATATGGTGGAGTAGTAGGAGAGGAAGTGATGCATTGTTTTCCTCAAATAGCTGTGTAACTTTTTCTTCAGCCTAAACACTAATTTTGCTACAGAAGAAGAAAAAAGAAGAAGGGGAAGGAGGAGAAGCAGCAAAAGCAGCTTGCAAAATATTTCCGTATGTGCAGCCTGGCTGAAAGCTGAGCAATCCAGATCTAATAAGGAGACTCGCATAGGGTGACCAAGGACCAAAGTAGACAAAGCTCTTGCACCTTTCATAGTTGTGGAGCGGGAATTTCAGCAGGTGTAGCTTATCATCCAAGCTGGCAATGGCTGTTCTACACAGTCTATTAAAGGTGCAGGAGCCCATTTGCACCTGGTCACACTAACTGCAGGGTGACCTGTCCCCTAGGTTTCATTGCAAGAAAAAGAGCACAGTCAAGTTTTACAGAAAACAATCCCAAGGCCAAGGCTGCAATCCAACATCCACTGACTTGGGAGTGAACCCCATGGGGCTTACTTGCAAGTAAACAGACATAGGATTGGGCTTTGCAGGTGACTAGCTGAAGACCAGGAATAGAAACTCACCCAGGAGCACAGATCACATTGCCTGCTCTGTTTATTATTTCTAAGGCCAGAATGTGTTTTTGCCAGGCCTGATTCTGTTTGTTTGAATCTTCCAAGAATGAGAGTGCAGTTACACCATCATTCTCCCGTGCGTGCAATTCAGTTCTTGTGACTTTTGAGGGACGGCACAGATGTGCCTGACAGTGTAGACACATTTTCTCAGACAGCAACAGTATGGGTAAGACAGAAATGCACTATCTTGGACCTATCGGTTTATAGGTCTCTCTCTCTCTCTCTCTCTCTCTCTCTCTCTCTCTCTCTCTCTCTCATTTCCAGAAGAGTTAAGCAACACTAACATCTGTTGCGCAGCCTGGGAGAGTCTCAGCTGTTGTTTGGAGAGGTGTTGATCTGGGCTCTCGCATATCAGGCTAGTGAATGAGTTGCGACCTGAACTTTATGACTTCCCCCACCTCCTCCTCATTCTCCTCCACCCCCAGTGAAAATTGACAGAGTCCTCTGGCTGAGGTCAAGGTTTTAGTTTTCAATATCAGTCCCTGGCCATGGGCATTAACTTATCTGCCAGTCAATTAGTTTCATTATCTGTCACTGTTGACATGCTTACTGTTGTTGGCATCCATCTGTCTCGAGAGACAATGGAGAGGGACAATGGAGTGCGTCTCCACAGTCAAACTGCTGTGTTAGCAGCACCAAAGTGACCTCCCTGGAGCACAAGCCTGGGCAGTTTTGGCCTTGCTGATGTGGTCCAAAGGAAAGCAGAGCAATATGTTTGGCACCAGCTTGGCTGCAGGAGGTGCTGGAAGGAGGTGTACAAGGTGCCACCCAATCATCTCCACTCTGGATTTGTGTAGGGTCTACTCTTTAGCCTTTTCTTCTCCTAAAAATATCCCGCAAGGCAGTAGAGGTTTAGGATCAGAGGGTATTTTCTCTTAGACGGGCTACCTTCCCAGATTGACGAGTCCCATCTGTCCCTCATTTCCCTCTATGACATGTGCAGAAACCGCCTTTTTGACCATTGGACCCACTCTTGGTGTCATCTGCTCAATTCACTGGAGCCGGCATCACTGCTCCCCCTTCCAAAGCAGCTGACATTGAGAAACAATGGGGAAAGACTGTCTCCTCTGGCCCTGGTTCCCACCAATCACTTCTTCCTCCTCCTGCGTAGGGGTCTGTCAACCCTAGCCAGACAGTGGGTCCTCCATATTGTTTTCAGCACCTGCTAAAAACTTTTTTATCTAGGCAAGCCTACCTAGACATGGAATTTTATCATGAATGTTCGTTTTTAAACTTCTGACTTTATATTTTTAAAGAAATTTTATACCTGCTAGTTTGTAAATGTTTGATTTTATCACTTTTTATTGTTATATGTAAACCACTTAGAGGTCTTTGTTCAGCTGCCCTTTTTTCTCAAATGTAGCCAATGTTGTGCACTGACTATTGACCCTGCTGGCTTGGGCTGATGGGAGTTGTAGTCCAGTCATTCTTGGAGGGCACCACGTTGGACTGCCCTGCTTTTGCTGATTAAGTAGGATATACATCTTGTTAACCAATCAGCACTGTGCGGAAAAGGACTTCCTTTGAATCTAAAAGAACAGAAAGGGTTAATCGTTTGTGAAGTTTATCTTCATTGACAACTAGTGGTACATAGTGATGCAAGAGCCAGAGCATGATAGAAAGTTTTAAATGGCCAGACTGTCATGTGATCATCATGTGCATGACCTGCAACTGAATCTAAAGCAGGAATTGCTGTTCATCAACTCTTCTCTCCTGCAACAGCTAAGCTGGAAGGCGGCCACTGCTGGTGGATTGTCACTGACATGCTGCAGCCAAAGGGAAAACACCAAACGGCCTCACTCCTTGAGGGAGTCACTTTGGGAGTGATACAAGGGCAAGGGCCACTATGTATTTTTAATGTTATTATTGAGATGGTTTTCGTTGGTTTTATTGTATTGTGTATTTTATTGATTTTTTGTAAACTGCCCAGAAGACTTTCATCAATGGATCGTCTAGGAATTGCAATAAAATGATAATGTGAGATGAAGAGTGCATGTGATTAGTTGATTTAATTTGTATACTGATTTCTGTTTCAAATTTCTAAGTCCCCAAAGTGAATTCCATGTGCATAGAAATGTGTGTGTGTGAACTTAATAGCCGGTTAAAGAAATCTTACAGTGCAATAATATCCAAGTTTACAGTGAAGTTCTGCCTGTTTCAATGGTGGAATGCTGTGCAGCAGTTGAACTAGCAGAAAACTCACGGTGCAGAAGATTGCACTATGCTTCGTGCCACAAACTTACCAGCAACCCACTAGTGCATTCTCTTGCACAGCAATATTTCAGTAGCGCAAAAACATTTCGTTTGCAGAGCAAATATACCACTAAGTGACCTTCCTTACTAATACACTGGAAACAAATCAGTATCCCCATATTGGTGATGGGAGAAGATCTGAGAGACAAAAGATGACCAAGGCCACTTAAGGCCAGAATGGCAAAAGTGAGATTAAGACTGTGCATATCCTGATGAATACTTCCTTACCTCTCTTGGCAAGTACTCTGAAATAGATCTTCTGCCTCAGAAACCCATGGATTTATAGAGAGAACTTGTTTACTAAAAAGTGATTGCCTTCTGGGAACTTCTCTTACAGTGGCCTGGAATTGCTGCTTCTCAGCCAGCAGCTGGTATCCGTCACTCAGTCTTCAATCATCAATAGCCTTCTGGAGAGAGCGCTTAAAATCAAATGCTTCTAATTTACTCCACTGTCTGAAGACACCCAAAGCTGTCCGGACATGTCCTCCTATGCCCTTCTGCCTTGAGGGTTCATTAATGGCCGGGTTCCCCCATTTTTCAGCCACCTGCCAGTGGTTCCACTCTGAAAAGATCGTGAACGATTTCTATATAATTCATCTTTGAAATGCAACTTTCCTTTTGCTCTAGATCACTATGCTTGGAAGCCTTTTGAAAGAAAGGGGGTTGGCCATTTTTAAAAAAAATAATATTTATTCCAATTTTGAAGATTACAAAAAAGACAAACAATCCAAGAGAAGAAAAAAAAGAAAAAAGAAAAAAAGAGAAGGAAAAAACATACAAATCCAACCTTTACATAACTTTCTTTCCTTTGCTTATTTCCTTGACCTCCTCACACCTCCCTTTTTTGTATTCTAGTTCAATTAGATATTTCAGCAAAACCTTTCCATCCTTGTTAATATCCTATAAAATTTATCTTGATATACTATATTTTTACATTCTCCTCTTTCACTCATTACCAATCCATTTTTACTTAATCCTTTATATCATTTCTGCTAAGACCACAAAACTTCATTCCAACATCCTTCTAACATTCCTTAATTTTACAATGTTTCTGTAAATAAACTTTAAATAAATAAATAAACTTCTTCCAATCTTCTTCCACCAACTCTTCTCCTTGGTCTCAGATTCTGCCAGTCATTTCCGCCAGTTCCATATAGTCCATCACCATCTGCCATTCTTCCCGGGTGGGTAAATCTTGTGTCTTCCAATACTTTGCGATAAGTATTCTTGCTGCTGTTGTGGTGTACATAAAGAAAGTTCTATCCTTCTTTAACACCAGTTGGCCGACCATGCCCAGGAGAAAGGCCTCTGGTTTCTTCTGAAAGGTATATTTAAGTACCTTTTTCATTTCGTTATAGATCATCTCCCAGAAAGTCTTAATCCTTGGGCATGTCCACCAAAGGTGAAAGAATGTACCTTCGGTCTCTTTACATTTCCAACATTTATTATCGGGCAAATGATAGATTTTTGCAAGCTTGACTGGTGTCATGTACCACCTGTATATCATTTTCATTATATTCTCTCTTAAGACATTACATGCCGTAAACTTCATACCTGTGGTCCATAACTGTTCCCAGTCCGCCATCATAATGTTATGTCCAACATCTAGTGCCCATTTAATCATAGCAGATTTAACCGTTTCATCCTGAGTATTCCATTTCAACAGCAAGTTATACATTCTTGACAAATTCTTAGTTTTAGGTTCTAACAGTTCTATTTCCAATTTTGATTTTTCCACCTGAAAACCAATTTTCTTATCCAAATTATAAGCCTCCATTATTTGATAATAATGAAGCCAATCTCGCACTTTGTTTTTTAGTTTTTCAAAACTCCGCAATTTTAATCTGTCTCCTTCTTGTTCCAAAATTTGGGGGTTGGCCATTTTGGTGGAGTCCATGACGTGAGCTTCAAGAAGGAACAGTTTACCTATTTCTGCTTTCCATGCTTTAAGCATGGTCTGTGTGTACCTGTTTAGTGTTGCGGGAATTTTCCTTAGTCTGAGACAAAACCCTACACATACATTAAATAAAATAGAAACATCGCCACCCGACTCCACCCCCACTCACCATGGCCCTCTCCACCTCTTTCCCCCATAGCTGTCAACTTACAGATTTGAAAATAAGGGACCAGCAGCCTCGAAAATAAGGGATCAACAATTACTTTGATAAAATACATATTTTGTTGCATGCAAATGGCTTTAGATACCTATTAGGTCCATAAATTACCATATAGCATATATTCAACACAAAAAAGCAACAATTTGTTGTTGACAAAGCACAGCTGGACATACAAACGGCCCCATTATCTTCAGTATCTAATTTAAGGGACATCATCAATAAGGGACAGCAGTGGGACATGGCGCTGATATAAGGGACTATCGTGCCAAATAAGGGATGCTTGACAGCTATGCTTTCTTCCTTTTCTTCCTAATGTAACACTAATGTCTCAACAAATGAAACTGATCTGTAGAAAATGTAACTTGAAAAAAGACACATTGCAGAAGGAACAGGACCTACAAGGCCTCCTTTCCTTAGCAAATTAAACACTTTGCAGTACAAGCTCCACTTCCACTGCACAGTGCTACTTGTGCTTTGTGGCAGGGTGATTTGCATGCCACTTACATTTATTTCTGAAGGGACGCAGGTGGCGCTGTGGGTTAAAGCCTCAGCGCCTAGGACTTGCCGATCGAAAGGTCGGCGGTTCGAATCCCTGCGGCGGGGTGCGCTCCCGCTGCTCGGTCCCAGCGCCTGCCAACCTAGCAGTTCGAAAGCACCTTTGGGTGCAAGTAGATAAATAGGGACCGCTTACCAGCGGGAAGGTAAACGGCGTTTCCGTGTGCGGCTCTGGCTCTGGAAGTGTTTCCGGTCAGCGCTGGCCCCTGGCCTCTTAAGTGAGATGGGCGCACAACCCCAGAGTCTGTCAAGACTGGCCCGTACGGGCAGGGGTACCTTTACCTTTACCTTTTACATTTATTTCCATTGGCTGTCGTGGGACAACAAAATGATCTTTAGCGGTAAAAAATCAAATGCATTCCTCCCCTGCCGTGGTCGCTGCAGCTCCATTTTGTGCAGAAACTTGAGTCTAGTGCAAAGATGTCTCCTTGGCAGTGGCAGGGAATTGAATGTGCATGCTCAACCTGGCTGTCACGGGAGGCCAGAGGAGGCGGTAACCAAAAAATAGACTAGAAGGATTAATGGGAAATCACAGCCTTTCAATGGTCCTCCCCTGGAAAAAAATGAGTAAAATCCAAGACAAGCAGTCAGGTGGGAAAGCAGGGCCCCAACAAAATTATAGCCGGACCTAAGAGTCTAGACCTAAGAGAAAGTTTGGATGGGCTTTCAGGTTCAGGTCCCACAGAGATAAAGGAGCACATTGTGAGAGAATGGTAAGCCCATTGTGAGAGAATCCTTACTGGCATTGCCCATCTTGACACACTTTAGAAATGTGGAGCCAAACCTTTGCTATCAGGAGCAAACTTGCAATATTTAGAAAAGAGAATGGGAGGCGGTGATTGAATGTAGCTCTCGGAATTCTCCCCAAGCCACGCCCCTCATGGGTCTTGCATCATTCACCCAAATGGCTTTCCCTGTCTGCAACTTTGATCGTGCCTCCTGCTTGTCTGGGTACAGGATAAAGAGGGGTGGGCAAATACATGTAGAAGCTGTGGCAGACCTTGGGGTCTCCAATTTCAGCAGGGTTTTGTGCCAAGTCAAAATTCAGAACCCCAAATTCAGAACCCCTCCACCTCTTGCACTCCATTGTAAATCATAGTTGTGGCATCTCCAAGGCTCCGAACTGCTAAATCCATCTCTGGTAGAAACTGGCCTATTGGACAAAAGGGAAATGTGTGTTTGTTGCCCCACCCACATTTGCTTTAGGCCCCACCTACCACTGGTATGTGGCCCTCAGAAGGTTGTCCAGAAGGGAATGTGGTCCTCGGGCTGAAGCAGCCTTCCCACCCAATTTTAGAGATCTGTGTAGAAATTATTTGTTATCTATAACTAAGTTCTATCAGTAGGTTGTTTGATTTTTCAGTGCCCTTTTCTCTCTTTTTCATCATCCTCTGTTGACTGGACAGTTTTCAGTATCCTCTTCTAGGATCTATGAACCAACATTTCACCTACCTCAGAACTCCAGCTCTCTCTAGTGCTTGGTGGGGGAAAGGGCTCTTTCCGAAGCTACAAGGCGCCCCCTCCTGACACGCAAACCCCCAAACACTCCTGGTTTTTCCCCTTCCCACCATGCACTCTGTTAACAGCTGCTGTGACTATTTTTGAGTGCTGTGTGTGTGCCTCTTGAGGATCTACAAAGGGGAGAGGAGAAAGAAGCTTGCTGACAACATGTCCAGAATTACTTTGAAATCCGCATATTCTAAAATGGCTCCGAGTGCTGCTCCATTGGATAAGCAAATGGCTAAACACTGAGATCCACTTTATATATTAGAGTTGCATCCAATCTTATGTTCTCCTACTCAGCAGATTGAAATTAACGGACATGACTAAGTTTGGTCCATTACTTCAATGAGTATACTTTGAGTAAAACTTAGCTGGCGACAACACTAGGTTTTTACTAAGGATGCAATTCACAGTACAACATGTATTAACCTGCGAGTAAGGCTGTGCACACGTTAGAGCTTAAAACACAGCTAGGTAGTTCTTTATCTCCATTTGAATCGAAGATGGTTTTGTGGGGAAACACATCAAAATCTTAGATGGGGGGGGGGTGTGAATCAACATATTGGATGATTTGGTTGCCAATTACCTATTGGAACCCATTTGGTCTGTTGGGTGAGGCAGCGTCAAGGGAATGGTTAGAGCCCAGAGTTTTACCTGTTACAATCACACAGAGGTATTTGTAGGCAATGCTTTTTTTCCTAGAAAAATAGGTCTGGTACTCAGCATGAAGTTGTTTCACGAAGTGGCACACTTTTTAAGAACAAAAAAAGAGGTGTCGGTACCCTTGAACGCCCCCTGAAAAAAAGCACTGTTTATAGGTAAGAAAAACAACAAATCATTTTATTGTAGGAAATACACATTTGAATAGGAAAGTTTCTGGTTCTAGTTTAGCTTATTAGCCTATAGCAGAACAATGCAATCATGCAGGCTGCTTTGTTCTTTCAGAAGACAGTCCCAGGGTGACCTCTCATCTTGAGGTGCAAGAGAAAAGCATGAGAGGAGCAGGAATCTGTAAAGCAGGATGCAACCTAAGACATATCAGTTGAACAACAGAAGGTAAGAGAAAAGCTAATTGGAAGTCAAGATACAAAATAGTTTAGGGAACCTGGATGCCCCCTGACCAGGGCTTTTTCCCAGGGGGAACTCATAGGAACTCAGTTCTGGCACCACTCAGGCCTTGGCCATTCTAAGAGAACAAGGGAGGTGTTCATGGTGAGTTCTGGCATCACAGAAAAATAGCACTGCCCCCAACTCTATTTGCCTCAAACTTCATGCAAGCCCCTCTTCTGCCAGCTATGTTGCACTCAAACTACCAAACAAACCACAGAATACCGTAATGATGCGATAGATACAGGATAGAGGCTATGACCTTGTGTACACTGCCTCACAAATCAGGGTGGGAGTGCACACTGGATGCAAAGTAAATGGGAATGTAGATGCAGCCTAAGTCCCACAGTGATCACATTGGCTTAGACAGTAATCATATATATGAAGCGGGAAACCATTGTCTCTCCAGAAGTCGTTGCACTCCAGTTCTATCACCCCCGACCACTGGCCATGTCAGCTGGGGGTGATGGGATCTGTAGTCCAACATCTGGAGGGCCACAAGATCCCAACCCATCCCATATACATTTACTCCCTAGGACTAGGTCCCACTGAACTTAACAGGGCATATTTCTAAGCAGACATGCATAGGATTGCCCTGTAAGCATGAAAAGTAACATGCAACATGTGCACAGCACACAGCAAAATGCAGGTGTGTAATTATCTCACATGATCATTTATACATGCAGGATACATGTCATTTCCAACATGTAAGTGCATATCATGGACAAAAAATAATAATTAAGCCCCTATGTATATGCTGGAATGTTCAAAACGCTTCCTTTGTTTTTATTTTAATAAGCCTTTTGGGCAGAGCTGTATTGTCCCCATAGTATAGATAAAGGGAACTGAGAAACAGTGCCGAAAATTCATACTTTTTTTTTTTAATGATATTTATTAAGTTTTACAAAATATAACAAACTTCGAAACAACAAACAACAAACATCAGAAATACAAACAATATCAAGAATCATAAGAAGAAAAAAGAAGAAAACATAAAAAGGATTCAACATAATGATAAAAAAAAATTAAAAGAAAGCTCTGGTTCATTTTAATAGTCTTCAAAACCTTATTTTCCTTGCTTCCTCCCGCCTTCCCTTCTTGTATTCCACTTTAAAAGTTTTTTCAGCAAGCTCATTCATATTCGTTTTCATCCTTTATCTTTCCCTTTATACTCTTCCTTATCTTAATCACTAGAACCCCATCATTTCATTTACACTGCCCTTAGCACTCATAGATTTTACAATGATTTTGTAGATAAACTTTGAACTTCTTCCAATCTTCTTCCACCAGCTCTTCTCCTTGATCTCGGATTCTGCCGGTCATTTCTGCCAGTTCCATATAGTCTATTACTTGTATCTGCCATTCTTCCAGGGTGGGTAGGTCTTGTGTCTTCCAGTGTTTTGCGATGAGTATTCTTGCTGCTGCAGTAGCATACATAAAAAAGGTTCTATCCTTCTTTAGCACCAATTGGCCAACCATGCCCAGGAGAAAGGCCTCTGGTTTCTTTAGGAAAGTGTATTTAAATACCTTTTTCATTTCATTATAAATCATCTCCCAGAAAGCCTTGATCCTTGGGCACGTCCACCAAAGGTGAAAGAATGTACCTTCAATCTCTTTACATTTCCAGCATTTATTATCAGGCAAGTGATAGATTTTTGCAAGCTTGACTGGGGTCATGTACCACCTATACATCATTTTCATAATATTCTCTCTTAAGGCATTACATGCCGTAAATTTCATTTTTTTTAATTTTTTTTAATAAATTTTTTTATTAATTTCCAAATTTTTAACAAACACAAATACAACATAAAAACAAACACAAAAAATCATATTTTCTTTACCTTATTTCCATAAACCTCTTTTCCCGGACTTCCCCATACCTTCCCCTTTTTGCATCCTTTATTTTAAACAATTATTCAGCAACCCTTCTTAGCCAATTAAATATAAATTCATTCTCCTTTTCAATTTCACCCTAAATTAAACACAATTTACCGCTGCAATTCTACATCTTCCTCTCCCTCAGCATTTTAGCACTCCTCAATTTTATAGTAACTCTTAAGATATATCTTAAACTTCTTCCAATCTTCTTCCTCAGTCTCTTTCTCTTGGTCGCGGATTCTGCCGGTCATTTCTGCCAGTCCCATAAAGTCGATCACTTTCGCCTGCCATTCCTCCAGCGTGGGTAGCTCTTGTGTCTTCCAATACTTTGCTAGGAGAATCCTTGCTGCCGTAGTAGCGTACAAAAAGAAATTCTTATCCTTCTTCGGCACCAGCTGGCCGACCATACCCAAGAGAAATGCCTCTGGTTTCTTGTGGAATGTGCACTTAAGCACTTTCTTAATCTGCAATTTCCATTTATCTCCCTCCTGCTCCAAAATTTCACAATATTTTGGCCATTTAGATTCCATGTTAAGTTTTTTCAAGGCCTTAGCCTCCATTGGAGAGAGCCACCTTGGGGTTTTATTCTCCAAAAGATCTTTATATCTGACCCAGACATTAAACAACGCTTTCCTGACAATATGGTTTTTGAACGACCTTTGTACTTTATCCTTGCCATACCACAAATATGCATGCCATCCAAAAGCATTATCATACCCTTCCAGATCAAGAATGTCTGTGTTCTCAAGAAGTAGCCATTCCTTCAGCCAGCAAAAAGCTGCCGCCTCATAATATAGTTTAAAGTCCGGCAGGGCAAACCCCCCTCTCTCCTTCACATCAGTAAGAATTTTATATTTAATTCTGGGCTTTTTGCCCTGCCAGACAAATCTAGAAATTTCTTTTTGCCACTTCTTGAAACAATCCATCTTGTCAATTATCTGTAACGATTGAAACAGAAACAATAGTCTTGGCAATACATTCATTTTAATAACTGCTATTCTACCCAATAAGGATAATTTTAAATTTGTCCATATTTCAAGATCTTTTTTCACTTCAGACCAACATTTTTCATAGTTATCTTTAAATAAGTTAACATTCTTTGAAGTCATGTTCACCCCTAGGTATTTTGTTTTTTTCACCACTGTTAAACCTGTTTCTCTCTGAAACCTATCCTTCTCCATTTGTGTTAAATTCTTCTCTAAAACCATAGTTTTTAATTTGTTGAGTTTAAACCCTGCCACCTGACCAAACTCTTGTATTAATTCCAAAGCTCTTCTAGTACTAGGGATTGGCTCCTGTAATGTCAAAACTAGGTCATCTGCATAGGCTTTTAATGAAAATTCATACTTTTTCTGCCTAAGCTTTAATAGAGCAGGTTTTTTTTTTAGATGCACCCATCACATTTATATTCTACCCTAGTTCCCAAATGGTTCCAAGTAGACCAGCTTAGCTATGCTGCTGCATCATGTTTTTAGACCAAGGATGGGGATTTTGTGGCACTCATCCCATACTGGAATGTTGGGATGCAAACTCAGCTTGTCTTAAGACTAATGGAGCTTTGCATGGGGAGAAAACAGGCAGAGAAACCTCCATTTCTGACCTAATTTGTGCTGACCTCTCTCCTCTCTCAAAGTGCTAGACTGATATTTCTTAGGGTTGTTGCCCTCATTTCTGCACTTCCTCCTTCTCGAGCTCACCTCTGCAGAGGAGACATCTTCCCTTTGCCTCTTTCTCCTGCAGAGATTCAACAAGCAAGCACGACTCCTTTGCATTCCCAACTTATCTAGAACCAAGAACTTATTGCAGTGGCCAACTGGATGCCTGTGGGAAACCAGAAAGCAGGATTCAAGCCCAAGAGCACTCTCTCCCCCTCCCATGGTCTCCAATAGCTGGTTCTCACAAGCATTACTGCCTGCAACAGTGGAGGCAGAGAATTGCCATGGCAGCTACAGATTTTGATCACCCTCTCCCCTATGAATTTGTCTCACCCTCTTCTAAAAGTTAGTGGCCATCGCCGCCTCTTGTGGGAGTCAGTTCCATACTTTAACTACGCCCTGCACATAACAGCTTTTATCTGTTCTGAATCTTCTTGCATTCAGCTTCAGTGGATGTCCACGACATTATGAGAAAAACTTCTCTCTATCCACTTTCTCCATGACATGCATAATTTTATAAACATCTGACATGTCACCTCTTACTCACCTTTTCTGCAAACTAAATACGCTGCAGCCTTTCTTCATTGGGGAGTCACCCTAAGGCAGGAATGTCCAAAGTCTGTTTCGGGGGCCTAGTCCAGCCCACTGGTTGATTTAATCCGGCCTCCATGGCAGTATATGTCCCAGGGGCAAAACCCTTAAAAAGCTCAACAACCATGGGGTAAAATCCTAAAAAAATCTGGCCCTCTTTGAAAAGGGCCTAAGGCAGGGGTCAACAAACTTTTTCAGCAGGGGGACGGTCCACTGTCCCTCAGACCTTGTGGAAGGCTTGACTATATTTTTTTTGGGGGGGGGGTGGATGAACAAATTTCTATGCCCCACAAATAACCCAGAGATGCATTTTAAATAAAAGGACACATTCTACTCATGAAAAAATGCGCTGATTCCCAGACCATCTGCGGGCTGGATTTAGAAGGTGATTGGGCCGGATCTGGCCCCCGGGCCTAAGGGATGCCCTTTTCTGAGTGTTTTCCAGCTCTACAAATTCTTTTTTGAGGTGAGGCAACCGTAAGTGTACACAGTATTGCAAATGAAGTCGCACCACAGATTTGTATAATGGCATTATGATGTTGGCAGTTTTATTTCCATTTCCTTTCCTAATGATCCTTAGCATGAGATTTGCTTGTTTCACAGCTGCTGCACACTTGATGTTATGAGTTGTGGAGCTGCTCCGAAGTAGCTCTACAGTGGAAATTCAATGGAGGTACTGATCTGTGCGGATCCTTCTGCAATTGACAGGTGAGCCCCTCTAATCCACAGCAGGTCCTTCTGCAAAGCTGCACTTCATCTTCTCTCTCCCTGAAGCACAGACAACCACCCCCACCCCAGATGCCATATAGATAAAAGTGATTTCATTCTCCCTTAATAGAGAAAAATGGGAAGACAGTGTCCCTTTAAGGGAAGATACCAACAGCCCTCCATTCTCAGGAGGAGAGGGGTGGGAAAGATCTTACCATCAGATTGCAACCTTCATGTGTCTGCAGCAGCCACAGAAGCATGTCCCCATGGCGTGGTGGGGAGAGGGGGGATAACAAAAGGTGTCACTAAGCTTCCTCACGTTGCAAAAGCTATTTATATAAGGACAGCTGACTCTTTCCTCTCTCCTTCCTTTCTTTAAGAAAGGCAGACAAATAAGAGATTCCAATTTTTTTAAGCAGCAGCAACAACAAAAAAAGAAAACATTGGCTAGCTATCTAACTGAAAGAAGAAAAATAAATATGAGAAATGCACAAAAATCCAGCGGGGAATCCAGCAGCAAGACTTCTGGGTGACAGCTACGGTAGGTATTTTGCAGGGGGCAAAACAGCAAGTAGGAGGCAGCCGGGTGACAAGTGGCTTATCGCGCACCATTGCAAATAGGCCTCAGCACCTAATTTGGGAGGTGGGGGTGGCGGGAGGAAAGGGTGGCGGTGCGTGCAGATAGGCTCCCCATTTCTGCGCAACCTCTTTCATTCTTCACCAGGCGCCGTGCACTTCTCCGCAATCGCCTGTAGGAGCCGCCTCGAAAGCGGTGCATAATCCGCCGTTCCTCCGCACGCTTTAACGCGGTTTGCGGCGACTGCGCTCTCGCAAAGGCAAGCGGCGCGCGTCTCCCCGCCGCTTCCCGTCCTCTAGCAGGGAGCTCTCAGGCTCCATGCCCGTTCCCACGCCGCGCGCTAAGCAAACGCTGCTCCGCTTTGCCAAATGCACAAGGGCCGCCGCTCAAGCCCGTCGGCGCGCTCCTCGAAGCTGCGCATCGCGATCCCGAATATACGAAGCGTGCTAGTCAAAGTCAGGAGCAATTAATAATAATCATTATCATCGGACAGGAGCAATTAATAGCAGCAGCCGTAATAAAACGTCTCGCAAATAAAGCACGGGAAATAATACTGCATTAAATAAATAAGCAAAACCGGTAGCAAAGAATGCCGCTTGCTTGCAGCAACATTCCACGCAGTGCATGCAATCTCTCCCTCCCCCCTAAAAACACCCCCCCCCAAAGTCTTCCTAGCGGACTTTGAGCCGTTCTCGCTCCGCGAGCAACCCGAGGTTGCCCAAACTCAGCGCAGGGTGGGAGACAGGAGCTCGAAGCACCGGCTCTGCGGCTTCAGCAGCCAATGAGAAGCGGCGCGCGGCGCGTTGCGGAAGGCAAAGGAGGCGGACCGCCCCCTTTCTCCGTTTTCAGCAGCCAATCCAAAGAGGGGGCGGTGAGTTTGGTGTCGGCCTGGCTTGTCTGTCTGGTTGTGCGCGCGCGCGCAAGCGTTCTGTCTTTGGCGCGGGTGCGCGCCTGCGTGCGCTGGCCCAGAAGGGGGTGTGTCGGCGAACCCGGGAGAAGCGAAGGCGGCGGCGGCGGCGGCGGCAGGAGGGGGGAAGGGAGCCCGATAATGGCGGCCAGGAGAGGAGAACGCCGCGGCGCCTCTGAGGTAAATGTTTGACACATTCGGGCCTCGTCGCCGAGTCCTGGCACGGGAGCGGCGCCCGGAGCTCCGAGGACGCTCCGCGACAGGCCCTAGAGGCCGAGCCAGGAGCCCCGGCCGTCCCAGGGGCCTGGGCCCGAGGAAGCCCTGAGCTAGCGTCCCGGGCCTTGGGCGCTCGGAGCAGGCAGCTCGACGCCCGGCAGGCTTCGTAGCTCCCTTCACACGCCTTCGTGTTGTCCTGGGAAGGCGGTCGTGGGAAATTGCGGAAGTGTTCGCGTGTCCGGAGCGCCGGTTCACACGTTACGTGACAAATACCCGGGTTGGCTTTCCAGGGGCTGGGCGGGGAGGGAGCCCGAAACAAGCTTTCCTAGCCTGGCCTTCTGTCGCTTTAAGGGAGGTGGGGTATCAGCAGCTGAGCTTTCTTTTTTTTAATGATACGGAAGTAAACACAGCCACCTGCTCAGTGCTGCAGGTCTAGCGGCGGTGACATCCCTGGTTGACCGCCGGCTGTCAGCTCCGTAGGTCTGTCACCAACTTTTTTGCATCGGGCGGGGGGAGGGTGCTGCTTTTGTCTCCTAATCAGCTGCTGCTTTTGCGGCTATTGCCAGGTGATAATTCTGCTGGAAAGCTATGCCTGCTGGTTTCTCTGGAGCAAGCGACTGTTAAAGGCGCAGGAGCAGGCCAGGCCGGGTGCCGTCTTTCTTTCCTTTCTTCTAGGCTTTCCTCCTGGTGATTTTATATATATGGGGGCACCCATCCACTCCCAAAGCAGTCCTCATTTTCTTATCATTATGCCTGTGTGAAGAATGTGTTTTGCAAACAAGTATTTTGTGCCATTTACAGGTTGATTGAAAACACTGACATGGCAAACGAGGCTGCAGCTATATGGGTTGGATCCAGACTTTGTCATATGTAGAGTAGGTTTATGGGGGCTTGAATTAGTCGTGGATCTAGCCCTGTGCACACTAACCTGTTGAATAGAATCAGACTGCTGCAGGTGAGCTGCAGTGTCATCTCTGTATATCTTCCAACTTCTGCAAGAGAAATCTGGGTGCCTTTATCTTTTAATGGTTATGCAGGGATGGTGTAAGCTGGCCTTCCCAATCTGATGCTTCAGACATCCAACTCCCCGTCAGCCCCAGCAACCATGGCTAGTAGTCAAAAGGGATGATAGGATCTGTAGTACAAAGTATCTGGAGGACACCAGGCTGCGAAAGAGTGATGTAAGATATACTGCTTGCAGTTCTCCTTCTGCATAACTAATCAAAGGGATGGAACCGTGACCTCGTTCTGCTGAATTATTTCACTGGTTAAAACAGGGATATGCTCAATTTAGATTATATGGAAGAGCTGCCTTTCAGTGAATGGTAAAAGTATGCTGCTTTTCACAGTGATGTGTTAGAGATTCATGAAAGGATTTTGGAAAATCCTTGCCTTGGGAGTATTCCTTTTCATAACATGTAGGAAACATGTAATCTTTAAAACTCGGTATTTGGTACTGGAGTTTCCAGAAGCTACTAAAGTATTTATTCCTAACAAAGGAAGCTGATATTTTTACCAGCTAAATAGGCATACTTGGAGAAAGCATGCACATTAGATACACAGCAATGTCTAGTATACATAAACAAAGCGACACTTGGGGAATGGAGATAGGGAGAAATCTAGCTGATAGGGAGCTTAGAGAGTTGGAGCAAAACCAAATTGGTATGTGTAGTTCAGTGGACCCAGAATTCTGTGTTTTGTAGCAGGGGTTAGGAGCCTCTGGCCTACAGGCCATCCGTGGCCTTCCAGGGAGTCCAGTTTGCCCCATGAGGCCATTTCCCCCAAACCACACTCACTTTTCAATCAGCTGACATCACTGGGTGACGTAGGCAAGGGGTCAAGGTTCAGTCCTCAGTCCTGCTGAACACGATCCCCGCAGGGAACGTGCTGAGGATGCAGATCCCTGCAGAGAATAGTACTGAACTCTCTGCTATCAGCTGATGAACAGAGAGTTCAGTCCTTCAGGGTGCTGCTTTAACATATTCCCTGCGGAGAACATGCTGGTGAAACAGAACCACCACCCCTGCCCCATGGGTCAACTTTGACAGGTGGGCAGGAGCACCTACCTTCTAGGCACCTGACGGTTGTCATGATGCATCATTGCAGATGATTGACAAGTGAGTGGCTCCCACCACCTGTCAAAGTTTGCCTCCACAGTTGGAGGAGATAAAGATTTGGCCCACTGGGGCAAAATGTTTCCTACTCTTGTTTTATAGGTTTCCAAGGATTACCTACAGATTATCTAATAAAGCACCTCCTCGTCAACAATCTTGTACCTGCCACATGCTTTTGACAGTTGTTTCTCCTACTGTAAAAACTAAAATGCCCCTTCCCAAAGATCATACCCCTGGATGGGCCGGGTACAAATAATAAATTATTATTATTATTATTATTATTATTATTATTATTATTATTACTCTTGTCCAAACCATGGCATCATAGAAAATATTTGGCATGTGTCCCATGCTATGTGAGAGTTCTGTCTTTGGTTTAATATCTGTTTTGTAGTTTCTTGTATATTTTTATGTTCATCTTCAATATTGAAATGTTTTGTTTCTGAAGAGCAGCTGCCAGTCTGTAGTTAAAATAACAAAAGATTGGTGCAAAGTCCTGTCCCATCTTAAATACTAACAGATGTTTAGAAGTGGGGTGGGTTATATAGATATTCCTAAGAACAATATGTGTGGTCTGAAATTACCCTATCAGCAAATAGATACAGCCACCACACAGTAGCACAGAAATGAACTGAGAAGTGAGGTCCACAATCGGGTTAGAGTGTATATTTATAGCACTGGGATGGCAGTGATGGGGCATAAGCATTGATAGGACATCTATCAGCCAGGAATTTCTTAACTTGGCTTTTTGTTCTTATAGATACCTTGACCTTGAAGATGGTGAGTAGCCAGCCAAAGTACGATCTAATACGGGAGGTTGGTCGTGGCAGCTATGGTGTGGTGTATGAAGCAGTAGTGAGGAAAACCTCTGCACGTGTCGCGGTGAAAAAGATTCGGTGCCATGCTCCAGAGAATGTAGAGCTTGCCCTGCGTGAATTCTGGGCACTTAGCAGCATCAAGAGCCAACACCCAAATGTTATTCACTTGGAGGAATGCGTTTTGCAAAAAGATGGCATGGTGCAGAAGATGTCCCACGGCTCCAGCTCTTCGCTTTACTTGCAGGTAAATGAAGTTGCAGGTAGTGGAAGAAACACAGTGGGTTAGAAGTAAAGGGAAGCAGAAAGGACAACAAAGACACAGATGCCAGAATTGTGCATACTACAGTATTCTTTAGAAGAGTGTTTGCTTTTCTGTTTTTACTACAGTTAGACACTTTGGAAACATTAATAAAAGCAGTTTTCCAGAAGCAGAAACTTAGGGAAAGCACACAAAACAGTTGTATGCAAAGCTGTCATTGAATTTCACTCATCGCGGTACCCCGTTGCACCAGAAGCAGTTTAGTCATGTTGGCCACATGACCTGGAAAGCTGTCTGCGGACAAATGCTGGCTCCCTTGGCCTGAAGTGAGATGACCTCTGCACCCCATAGTCTAGTTTGACTGGACTTAACTGTCCAGGGATCCTTTACCTTTACCTGCATGAGATTGTAAATACAACTGATTTTTCTAAACTTTGGCTGTGCTTGAAAGAGGAGTGAGATATAGGAAACTGCTGTCCCACTGTCCAAAAGTAATAGGTCTCCCAACAGTCTTAAATGACAGCCGTGCCAGCACAACATTGAAGAACATTATTTTTGCATGGCAGGAATGTTAGTGGTATTATAGCTATAAGTACTGTTGGGATCATCCTGAGAAAAGAAGCATTAATAACCCTTTTAATAATTTTGTATCTGCTTCACAAAGTCATTAGGCAATGTTATGATCAAATCATCTCTAATGAAATACATTTTTCCATGCCTTGAATGCTTATTGCATTTGTTCCAAAGGGTTGTGTTGTCTAACAGCACTATAACAACAAAATTGAAAATAAAAAGCCAGTCAAAGAATAAATTAATCATCTTTTTAAAGTTTTTCTATAGGCTAAATCATTGTTCTAATGTTAATTCTTATTAGCTTCCTCCCACTTGATATTCTAAAGAAGGAAAAACAGTTTCTTTAAAGAACAGCAAAACAAGCTTTGTGTCAAGCAGATTGTGAAAACAGCTGCTCAGCAATCTGCATTTCATGCAGTAAAATAAGCAGTAAAAAAATAACTTTGAGAACAAAAGCAGCAAAGGCCTCTAATATTTTTGTAGTTGTGCATTTTTATTGTTCTGTTAGGTTGGTCTGATGGCATTCATTCATGCAGATGGAGGGGAAAGTGTGTACCGGTGTCCCACTAGATACATATTCCATTAATCCAGAGTCAGTATTCATAATGGAATACTGTAGCTTCATTCACACAGTACACCAAACCATATCAAAGGAAACTTAACTGTGGTTTGTTGTCATGTTTGTTGGTTCACACTATTGCTTTAATCAGCCAGCAAGCCAGAAATGGAAACCATCCTTTAGAGTGGGTTTACAAGCCATAGTTCCAGCTGAGACTAGAGGTCCCCTGCGCTGTAGAAAGGAATGCTGAGCAGATAGAAAATAAAAGCAGACAAGCAGCTCCAAACCATGATATGTCTGCATGTTTGGAAGTTCAAACCACGAGTTTGTACTAAACTATGGTTTAGAATTAAGTCTGTCTTTCCATAGAAAATGTTGGTTGAATGGGTGAGATGATTCCTATGCATGTATGGTGGCATCAGTTGTCTTTTGAAAATACTGTTTAAAGAAGAAAATTGGGAAGAAGGATGAGCACAAAAGGGGTATTTATAATACATGCATTAAAAGATAATGAGTTTCTAGCATTTCTTTTCATCAGCTGCTTTCTTAACTTGACTCCTCCTTGCTGAACAGATTCCTTAAATGTTTTCTTATTACAGCTTGTAGAAACCTCCTTGAAAGGTGAAATTGCCTTTGATCCCAGAAGCGCCTACTACCTTTGGTTTGTGATGGATTTCTGTGATGGAGGTGATATGAATGAATATCTCCTGTCTCGAAAGCCTAGTCGTAAGACCAATACTAGCTTTATGCTTCAGCTCAGCAGTGCCCTGGCTTTTCTGCACAAAAACCAGATCATCCACCGTGACCTCAAGCCTGACAACATCTTGATCTCTCAATCCAGGATGGATGCTAGTGACTTGGAGCCCACTTTGAAAGTAGCTGATTTTGGACTGAGTAAGGTTTGTTCAGCTTCAGGACAGAACCCTGAAGAGCCAGTGAACGTGAATAAATGTTTTCTTTCTACAGCTTGTGGCACAGACTTCTACATGGCTCCTGAAGTTTGGGAAGGTCACTATACTGCCAAAGCAGACATCTTTGCATTAGGGATTATAATCTGGGCGATGTTGGAAAGGATCACTTTCATCGACACAGAGACCAAGAAAGAACTGTTGGGGAGTTATGTGAAACAAGGAACTGCGATTGTACCTGTTGGAGAGGCATTGTTGGAAAATCCAAAAATGGAGCTACTCATTCCTGTTAAGAAAAAGACAATGAATGCTCGTATGAAGCAGCTGATTAAGGAAATGCTTGCTGCTAATCCACAGGATCGCCCAGATGCTTTTGAGTTGGAACTCCGGTTAGTTAAAATTGCTTTTAAAGACAGCAATTGGGACACGTGACCTCCGTAGTACTTTGAACTCTTGTCAGGATTGTGTCTGTAACAATAGGGCAGCACTCTGTGGAAGCAAAAAACAGACTTAACCCAAAATTTAAGGTGTCAGGGTTCAATATTTCCCCCCCATTGCATTTCTCTTGATTTTTGTAAACAAAGCTCAAGGTGGCTGTTCTTGTTTCAGAACCATATGTGTATATTTCCAAGCTGCAGC
This sequence comes from Podarcis cretensis, assembly GCF_951804945.1. NCBI lineage: Eukaryota > Metazoa > Chordata > Lepidosauria > Squamata > Lacertidae > Podarcis > Podarcis cretensis. Next base: position 28,653,589 of record NC_137177.1, on the reverse strand, counting down.
TGTAATGCTATCCACATGGCCAGGAAACTTGACATTTTAGGAGGTGATTGCTTTTTAGGAATATTTCAAACATTCCAGTTTCATACTGCAGAATTTGGAATGCCCATTGAAGAGAAGGTTTGCATGCTGGTAATGCAAATTATTCAACTTTGTAGAGTAAGCATGTATATATTTATGTCTGTATGAGTGACTTGACTTCCCCATCTTTCGAAAATGTCCCCATTATTTATATTGTCTCATATTGAATTGGGTGACTATAGATCATCCGTAAATTCCACATCATAGATATTCTCCACTTTTTTTTAAGAAAAAAAAGTTGATGGCACAAAATATGATAAAACAAATATGATGCAAAGGGAACCTCTGGTTCTAGCACTAAGCTACTGTTGGGCAAATCTCTTAGTTTGGAAGGCTGCAATAGGTAGTCTGATGGCACTTCTTAGTTCATTGAGCATTCAGGTTCATTTTTTTGAGGTAAAGGAAGACTTGTGCTAAATCTCACTCTAGCCCCCCCCCCCATCCTTTGCATTTGACATCCAGCGTTACCTTTAATGCATTGTGTCTCTTTTTATCAATTTTTTATTTTATTTTATTTTTTACAAATGTAAATCATGGGGAACAGAAAAACCTCCCAAATTCTGCTGAAAACTTTGCAAATGAGAAAAAGGTTCCCATATTTTGTTTCCGCCCTGGCTTTTAGAGTCCAGTCATGCTAGCTACTCCCTCCCTTCTTAGCAGAGGTTCTTTTGGTCGCTTCTTAGTGGTGGGCTTGATGATAGGATATTTGTATTGTTCACTTATTTTGTGGAAGAAGGACTCTGAAAGCTTAGTGTACTATCGAACTATCCAGATTCTTCCTTGCTAGAAAATGTTGCCCATTTGAGTGGGTTGGGCATTGTTCTCTGCACAAAGTAATAGTGATTATTCTGTTGCTCTCATGTGAAAGGCACTTTTTTATTACTTTTGGGTAGTAGATGCAGAACATTTGGCACAACCCAGCCAGCTCCATCCATGCATAGAGAGCAGAGTCGAGAAGTGACTCAACCAAAGGCTAATCTAGACCCTCCATCACCTTGGTGCTTCCTCCCTACTGTCTCTGTGTGCACAACATTACATCTGAAGCCTTGACTCTGCAAGAAAGCACTTCCCTTTCTTGACTGCTACTCTGAAGTTTTCAGCAATCTTGATTCTCCCCCTGTGGTTTTTGGGTATGCAGGCTACTCTGCCCATGGCTGTCCACGCACGGGGTAAACAAAAGTTCCACACTATGTTGTTTTGTATTAATATACAGGACTTGATAGCAGACAGGAATAAAGACCTTGATTTCATGAGTAAATAGAACTTCCACAGGGGAAACTGGCATAGTGTGTGTGTTGATTTCATTGGAGAAGTTAACTATATTGTCTCAGTTGAAATAGTCTTGATGCCATCAGCTACAACCTGGAAATTGGAGTGTGAATTGACTCCCCCTGAAGTATGGCTTCAGGAGAATATCAACTTGTATCACTTGACATATATCCGTCTGCCCAGCTTTCAGTGTGATGCTATAGTATATTTTGTCAACTGAGGATCCTATCGATGTCTGTTCTTTGAATGCAAAGGTAATACACAAGCCAGATTTCTTCTGTGCAGTTACAATGTAAATGTTCAGAGGCGGAAAAAACTCTTTAAAGCACCACCTGTGCCTTTAGAGACACGATTATATTGCAGGTAGGAAAGCACTCCTGCAGTTTTATCCATCAACAAATTTCCTTTAAAATGTCAAACAAAAAGCACGACTTGCAGGGGTTTGGCAGTCTTTTTTTTGAGGACTGGAAAAGCAGGAACTCTTAGTCATGTACGTCCTAACTAGTCTGATTACTGTGTACAATTTCTTGGCACTTGCAAATCCTCAGCAAATCCAGATTTTGGATACATTATTGCATGTGCTTCATAGACACAGTGCAGTATCTAGTAATAGCGCAAGTTATATTTATCGTACAGTAAAACTGTTAATGCCCAAATGCACTGCTACTTCTTAAAAGAGTTGGGGAGGCCTCACCAGGTCACCTCCTTTCATGGTGCTTAGCCCCTTGGCATTGAATGCTAACTTGATTGTTCCATTAATTATCCACTGAAAAATTGTCCCTGAGATCTGTGTGTGTGATTTTTGTTGTTGTTGCTTGTGTTTGCTTTGGGTTCTTGTAAAATCTCCAAAATCAAAACTATTGTAGCAGCTACAAAACAATTCACCAGCGTAACAAAGAAGTTGAGATACTCATCAGCACTTCGGAAAGAAAGCAAACTTTCAAAGCTTTTCCTTAAAAATTGTAAACTCTATTTTGTGAAAAAAATATTTAAAAAAGGGTGGAAGGAGAAATGATTGTGTAATTTATTGAGTTCGTGACTTTAAAAAGAAATAAAGTCTGAATTGAAAGAAATTGTGTTTGATATGCTTCTTTTGTGCTAAATGCAAATTTATTTCCATGAACTATCCCGCTTTCTCGTGACACAAAATTAGCATTGGGACCAACACATGGTGGCCTTGGGGTGTGATAGTGGTGGCTTTGTTATGTAGCAAAGGTGGAAGAACCTCAGGCCCAGGGGCCAAGGCAGTCCTCCTTGATGTTTTTTATTGGTTCTGCTTCATACCCTGAGTCTGTCTGGAATGTGTCTTTGAACTCTGATAATGCCTCTTGTTTGTCTAGGCAGAGGATAGATAAGAGTGTGTGAATGTGGTAGAAACTAGCCCATGGGACAAAGATAAACTTTCCACCCTGTTTTTTCTGCCTGTTTTTGCATCTGGCCCCTCCCACTGTTGGCATGCGATTCCCCACCCACAAATGCTTGCCTGGAAGCCTGAAAATAGGTCCTAACCCCTGAAATGTTCAGTTTGTTGTATGTAGGGTGCAGGGAGCTCCGTTTGAGCAAAGCCTATTTCTAGAGGCAGCTTGACAGAGGCAAGGTGAGAGCTGTTCCAAGTGGCTGGTTTTGGGTGCCAATAAGGGCAGCAGAGTAGGGGAAACAGATCTGCCCCATGAGATGTAACCCACCTGCAACTTCTGCACATGCTTCACTGAAATCTCCATGCGGAAACATTGTTATTGATAGGGAACACCGATGAGCCACCCTATAAATACTTGTTCTTCAGGTAATGCTATCCCTGTTCAAGCACCAACAAGTATGTTACTTAATATACATTGTTTGTTCTGGTTGCCCAATCAGGTTTAGCCAGAGAAATGCAACCTTTGTGGATAAGAGCTTTGCAGTGCTCCTCAAGCTTTGACCTGGAGTGTCTCTTATTGGTGTCCAATAAATGACCTGTGTCTGGTACAATAAGGAGATCTGGCAGTTATAATTCCCATCCTCCCCAGTGCTGTTTTCCCAATTTCAAATGCCTCTTCCAAGCTTTAGTGTACAGTCGCACCTTGGAAGTTGAACAGAATCCGTTCCAGAAGTCCTTTCGACTTCTAAAACGTTTGAAAGCCTAAGTGCGGCTTCTGATTCCTGCAGCCAATCGGAAGCCCCATCGGACGTTTGGCTTCCAAAAATCATTCAAAAAGTGGAACAGTCACTTCCGGGTTTGAGTTGTTTGGGAACCAAAACGTTTGGGAACTAAGCTGTTTGACTTCCAAGGTATGACTGTAGTGGCATTCTGCATGTTTCCTACTCTGAGCATAAAAATAAAAAAATTAAAAAAATAAATTGAGCGTTGCTGTTCTTGAAGGAAATGGATAATGAAACAAGAGAAGCTGCATTTAGATGGGGGTTTCTTGGTCTGTCAGAAGCTGACACTCTTGACATTCAACCTCAGAGACGAAAAAGAAGCACTGAACTCCTGAGAGGGAAGGTATGGTTTAAAAAAAGCATGATAAAACAGTGCATCCTTATTCAAACAGCAGTTTAAAGTTTAACCCAGTGCTGTGCTCCTGACAATTATTCTCTTCTTCAGAAACTTGTTGGGAGAGAAAGGACTACCCAACCCTCTCAGATGTTCAGGCCCAATTATGAAGTTGGCTCCAAAGCCCAACGGTATGGAGGACAGTTATTTGGATGGTATATTTAGATTATCAGCTGTGTATGTGCCAGAGGGGGAGGGCCCTGAGGAATAAATGTGGTTCCTGAAAGAGTCACCCACAAAAGAGATCGGAAGTGCAGGTGCTATTCCAGACAACTCACAAAACTGTCCTTGCTTTACGACAAGAAAAGAAAAAGAAATTTATGACCAATGCAAGAAGTATGGCTTCAGTATTAAGCTAGCCTCCCCCCCCCCCCCGACACACATACCAGTTTTGTTCAGAATCCAGCCTGGTGCAGAATTCTGTTGGACTCAAAAGCTTGCTCTCACTAATTTATGACATTTTGGTTGGTAATTACAAAGGGCCTTGGGAACATATGGCGTAAGGGCACATATGGCGTAAGGCAATCTTGCAGGTAAATTAGTCCCAAGTTATAAAGGTTTATATACCAATCGTAACACCTTTAACTTCGTCCCAACCCATGTAGCTCTCTGAGCATAGATGTTTCATGCAGACAAAGTCTCACTCCTGTCAGCAGTCTTGTTGCAGCATTCTGCACTAACTTCAGCTCCTGGATCAAGCACAGGGGTAGCCTCACATAGATTTGACTTCAGGTGTCTCCTAGTCCAATGCCCTAACCACAACACCCCACCTATTCTCCTGTATTCAGAGCTTGCTCTTGCCTTTTGTCTACCCTGTGCCTGCAGATGTCACACGCAAGGTGTTGAGTCTGCATGGCTGGTGTTGAGAACTGTTCCGCTCGTTCCTCATTGCAATCTGTTTCCTTTCTATACACATTTCAAATGGTGCTCTCCTCTCTGCGCCAGCCAATCAGGGCTTCCGTCTGAAACTGCAGAGTAATGCTAGACCGTTGGTTTGTGCGGTTAGTTAGATAAACTTTGAAGGGAAGTTGGGCAACAGCTGAGGCTGCACCTTTTTGGAACGCTGCTTTCATAAAAAGTCACGCCCTGTTCCTCAATCCTGTTCAGTTTTGAATCTTGGAGGCTGACTGAGGATTTGCTGTTCTCACTTGGTTCATGCATTAGCTTGTGCTTAGAATGTACAGGTTTTTGCTAAGTCTTTGTGTTAAGGTATGGAGAAATAACAGGCAATGTATGACGGGGGTGCACAGGGTTCACCTTATTTCCCTGTGCTCTGCTTAGGGAATGGTGACGAGTCAGTCCATTTCAATCTCTCCCCCTTTATCATAGGATCAGAGCATGGTAGAGTTGGAAGCGATCCACAGGGTAATCTAGCCCAACCCCTTGTAATGCAATTTACCATTTTTTCAAAGCTTAAATTCGGTTCTCCACATTTTTATAGCAGTTTGTGATTTTTTTTGTAAAAGTCCTCATGAACCTTCACCATGAACCTTCTGTATGCAATTGTTCCTAATATGTACATTTTTGCAAACCAATTTCCCCTAATACAATGCACAGAATTGTATTGTTTCAGAAAGTGCAAATTTGGTAAGTTCACATTTAAAAACAAACTGAATCAAACTCCTCCCCTTTCCCAAGCTCTGCTTCAGGTCCTCATGTCCTACATCAGGCTTCCTCAACCTCGGCCCTCCAAATGTTTTTTTGGCCTACAACTCCCATGATCCCTAGCTAGCAGGACCAGTGGTCAGGGATGATGGGAATTGTAGTCTCAAACACATCTGGAGGACCGAGGTTGAGGAAGCCTGTCCTACATGCTCACTGAAAACTCGGTGGTTGATGGATTACAGTTCTAGCCCACTTTTTCTCCCAAAGGGCAGCAAACAACAAAGCATCAAAACCATACAATATAAAACAAAAGAAATAAAACATTTCAAAACAGTCATATACGTATCATCACAGCTAATGATTCCAAGGTTGTCAGGCATAGTTATGTTTCAGCCATTTCCAAGCATGGATCCTTAGGCAGCCAAAATGGCTCAACCCAGGCACAAAAGGAAGGTATCAACAGGCTTGGGGGAAGACCATGGTATCGATCAATCAATCAATCAATCAATCAATCAATCAATCAGTCAGTCATTCAATCAATCCTTAAGGCAGGGGAGCCCCCAAAGAATTCACTGAGGACTGAGCATGCTTAGTGGCCACAGATTGCTAACTGCCTGTTGAGAAGTGGGGCTGGGTAAATGGAGAAAGTGGGGAAGGGGGTGGAATGGAGTGTCCTGGAAGAGGGCTTGGCTGGCAGCTAGCCAGCCAACCAACCAACCAACCAGTAAGTCACTGCCTCTCAGCCTAACCTACCTCACAGGGTTGTTGTGGGGATTAAATGTGGAATGGGAGAATCATGTATGCCACTGTCTGCTCCTTGGAGCGAAAGATGGAATATCAATGAAATAAATAGCTAGCTAGCTAGCTATTTAGGGCAGCTTCTTGGAAGGGTTGCAGTATACAGGCTAGCCACAAGGTGGTACACTCCCCTTAAATTTGCTTTCAGCTGTCCCAACTCTCAATTTTAGCTGCTTACCAACTGAACATTTACTCTGCATCCAGTATGCTCATACTGCTGATTTGGGAAACCCTGTTCAAACTATGTAAGCCACTATACACATCTGTGCAGTAGCTTCTTATGAAATACTGTGTTTTGATATGTTCCCCCACCCCAAAATAGCTATGATCCAAATTGAGACAAAGAAAAACCTGGGGCTTCTCTGCATTTCAGAACTAGTTAGTTGTTAATCCAATTCCCCTCTCACACAGACACACCCACCATATTAATTAGACCAAAGTAGTCCACACAGGCATGTATAGGAGTAGCAGCTTTGGTCTTTTCTGTTTATAGTTGTAGTAGACAATTTTGTAATTGTCTCCACCTTTTAATTTGTTGATTCTATCGTACTGATCAAGTCACAACAGGCCATGTATGCATGCAGATAGTTTTGTACACCTTGCTTAAAAAAAATTATTCTGCCCAGGAAGTGTGCAAAAGCACACAGAGATCAGGTGTATTTCCCCACTTTTGATCCCTCAGAGTTGCACAAAACCAGAAAACTGCCCAAGGAAACCACATTAAATGTATTTACATAAATAAATAAATGTTGGCCTGCAGTATTTTAGATATTTCCGTGTGTGTGTGTGTCTGGCACTGCTTGCTCTTATACCATTTAAGTACAGCAAAGCCATCTCTCCCGATCCAAAATAGAATGTTTTGCAGAACAGAGTTAATTCAGTTATATCTACTGATTAAAAGACTTTTTAATCTGTTGACAAACCAGTTAAGCAGCTTAAATTTAGGAAAAAAGCGTGCATTTTGCTGAACCTCCAAACAGCTGCTTTTCTTGAGACATTGAGGGAAATAATTTGGTTTAACAAACAAAAATAACCACTACTTGTTAGGTTGAAATGACATACCTGATTATCACCCCCATCCTAAATATCAGAGCCAAACAGCCTAAAAAAATAAGTAAATTCTTAACTCAGTTTGGCCTCTCCCATTAAAAAAATTGACTTTCCAATTTGTATAAGAATGTTGAAGACTTTTATGTCCCAGGCCAGGGGGTCAGGAACTATGATGGGTTAGTGGGCCCGATCTTTATCTCTTCCTACTCAGCAGACCATCTTTAGAGAGCCCCCTGTGATGTCAGCTGATAGACAGGTGGGCATGGTTTGGGGGAAATGGCATCACAGACCAAAATGGACCCCCTGGGAGATCAGGATTAGCCCATGGGATGGAGATTCCACACCCCTGGTCCATGGCAGAAAATCCAGATAGTATTGTTGCTTTTGCTCATTCGACCACCATCCACTGCTATGTTCTCCTGTGTAGACTGAAGCCACACTTGTATAGTTTGTTAATTTTAGGGGTGAGAGGTGGGCCTTACATCATTTAGTCACAGTTATGGTTACAGTTACAATTTTTAAAATATATTATTTTGATTGACTTGCACATCTTAGTGACTTTTTAAAGCTCTAGTCTCTAAAAGTTCATAAACCTATATTTAAAAACAGCAACAACTTGAGAAGTGGCTCAAACTATAAGGATAGAACGGGCTTCCAACACAATCCCAGATGGACCACTGGCTTAGCCTTGTCCTCAGCGGTGTGGGAAAAGGAAGAAACTAGACAATGCCTGCTCACAGCACGCTTACGGTTACGGTGTTTGGAAAATACTTTGGGGGGAAATAGATAGTTTTGCCATTCATCTCCAATGTTGTCCACTGACACAAAGGCCGGAATTCAAACCTTCCTGTGTTACATTTATTAGAAGAGAAGAAGACTGGCACTTTGCCTCTGCTGGGGCAAGCCAAATACTCATTCCAGGGCAGGTTTTGTAGGCTGGGCTCTGTATATGCTGTGACTGTTGGAAGTGTGAAAGCAGGGATCATTCAGTTTGTAACTTGGGGGTTAATTCTGTTAGTGTTAAAGCCAAGTAGCCAAGAGAGGGACAAGTGGAGGTATTGCTCAGCAACCAAGGAGAGTGGCGCAAATTCACTGAGGAAGCAAGTGGTTGTGTAGTTCTGAGAGATTTTTCTAATATATTTTTCCTTCTGTGTCTTTGGTTGAATGCCTCCCTGCTATGTATGCAACCTGACCTAAGAAGCACAAAACTTCTCTGTCCCTTTCTCCTCAAATTATACACTGATTCTCTTAACTTTACTCAGCAAAGTTTACTCAGGGCTCTTCTTTCTGGACTCCATCTATGTTATTTAAGTGACTCCACAAAGGAGTGAGACCCTGTTAGCATATAAAGCCTCTGTTCAGAGATTGGCACCAGTAGCTTGTTTGCTACTGACCCCAGTTCAATGTATAACTGTTGGCATACAAAGTCCTTAACAGCTTAGAATCAGTTTACCTGTGTGGGCTCACTTTATCCTTCATATGCCCACTTGGCTGCTTCAGTCCACAGAACTGCCTCTGTTAATGGTTCCACATAATACTAATTAAATCATTTTTATTTTTATTTTACTGTGGCAGCACCTATGTTTTGGAACACCCGACCTATTAACATCAGGCAGAGACTTCATTGTACTCTTTTTGGCGTCTGCTTAAAACATTTTTGTTTAAGCGAGCCTATCCAGACACGTAGAAAGTTCACATACATTTTATCTCTTTCTACCTACTGTTGATCCTAATCACCTTTGAATTACCTGTTTTAAACTGTTTTTATTAATTATTTTAATGCTTTGTTTTATATTGTAAACTGCTTACAGGTTGTGTTGTTTTTACAATCAAGGGGTATAAAAATGTTGTTATAAATAACCAAGCAAGCATACATCAACGTCAGTTTGTTAAGAATTCCATCTTTATATAGCAATCAGTGATAAGAGATATTCCATCACAGATCTATTTGTAAATGTAATAAAGTTGTGCGGTACTATTTTTCTAGAAAAAGAGGTGCAAGAACATCTTCCTTGTTCTCTTATAATGGCAATGGCGCCCACCCTAGAAGTGCCGGAACTCAGTTCCAGTGAGTTCCAGCTGGGGGAAAAAGCCCTGAAGTTTTGTCAAACTTCAAAAAGGGAGAAAGGAAATAGTAGCTGGTTTTCCCATGCCTCTTATTAGGCCCATTCCCCCCCCCCCCGCCCTGCAATTTCCCACAAATATATAATTCAAATCCTTAGCTCCCTCCTGATGGGAATCCCTCACGCAGATGTGCGAGTCATTCACTTTTGCCTTTGTGAGTGTTTTGCCACACTGAAAATAAGAAGCCATTGGAAACCGAGATGATTCACACCACAGGAGGCAGCAGTCAGACTATTTTAAACATTTGTTTGTTCTTGTCTGGCTTGCTATTTCCAGCCCAGCATCCTCTCACTTCCCAAAAGTAGGATTTGCCAAGCCTGTGTGCTCTGTTGCCTGAATGCCTCATTTCCCTATCACTGACCATTTTCCTTAAGTTGCATAATTATTATCATTCTTAACATCATCATCATCATCATCACCATCATCATCATTTTTCCACCCAGGGAAAGTAGCTCATCCAGATAAAGTCTAGGTGTGAAATAATTTCCACATCAGCTCTGGCCCTGTGGATTTGGAGCCCCTTCACATTGCTGTTTTATTTCCGGTATATTCTGCAACGCATTTTTGACACAATAATAGTGCACTGGTGGTGGATTTGTTCTGCTTTATTAGTTCTGCTTTACTTCCCCACATTTTTGCCACATTGTTGCTGTCTGGAGAGTCTGCAGCACTACAAATGCCGCACAAACAAACAAAACCCACATTTATGGGATTTCAGCAGCAAATTACAGGATCTGCCTGATTGGAAATGAAGCGGTATGACCACACCAGAACATTTGCAGTTGCAAATAGTATTGAAAGCAGGATTGTGTATGGGGAGAAAACTGGAATTTTTCAGATGGCTCTGGCTTTCGTTGGCTCCGGCTCCCCCTAGTGTTGACCTCCCTGTGTTCTGCCCTACTAGTGGGCGCCAGCCACCACCGGCTAGATCAGGGGTTGTCAACCTGGTCCCTACCGCCCACTAGTGGGCGTTTCAGGGTTCTAGGTGGGCGGTAAGGGGTTCTGCAGCACAAGCAGAATCCTCCTTCCATCGAGCACTGGTGGGTGGTAAGGAAATTTTACCATCAAGAAAGATGCATTAGTGGGCGGTAGGTATAAAAAGCTTGACTAGATGGACCAAAGGACTTGTTCTGTATAAGACAGCTTCCTATGTTCCTTGTAAAAGACATGGCTTAAAAGGTTTGCAATTGGCTATAGCTTATGTTTAGTAAGGATAACCTTGGCTTAGCTCATACTTGGCAGGAGTGACTGCGAGCTCCTCTTGGGGAGCAGGCATGTTCACACAGTCCGGGTAAGCCATTGTTTGGCTTATTGTGCTGTGCAAGCCAGACCACAGATCAAGGCTTTGGCTGCTCTCTAGGAGGTTACTTCTTTTGACTAGCCGTAGTAAATATATTGCTGCTGGTGGTTTGCTTTTGCTTTTCTCAGTAAGAGATGCCCATGTATCCTTCCACATAGCTGTGTGCGATTTCCCCCTGCCCTTTGGCCTTGTTATCTGGACAGCTGGAGTAGCTTTGGTGGCAGCATCTGTCTCTGTCACTCAAGCTGCCTTTGCAAGGTTTCCTTGTACCGAGACTTCCCGCCCCAGCCCCGGATGGCTATTTCAGATGGGACATGTGGAATCTTCCACTTTGGAGATATGACAATGGAAGAAGGAAAGGGCATCTTTCAGCAGGAAGTCATGCTTAGGGACCCTGGTTTGGCTGGTGAGTTTTAAATCTTTGGAGGGTAAGGAGCAAGGGACCAGTTCCTTTGTGTTTGCTTGTTCATTCATTTACCTGCATTTCAAAGCCAATGAGTGATTTAAAATCTCAAAGCAGCATACAAAATGCAACGGCAGAAAACCCAGTATCATAAAAAGCAGAGATGCAACATCAGAAACGAGTTAAAAGAAGAATTCAGAAATAACAGGGTTCAGAGGAAGCCTAACAGGTAACAGAGGAAGCCTAAGCAAAATAGGTCTTTAAAAGACACCTGAAGCAGCTGATGGGTGATGCTCTATGACTGGCAGAGCAAAGGACATTCCACATGGCAGGAGATACCCATTTTGGGTCACTGCCCTGTGATATTCTGTAGGGCGTGGTGCCACCAGTAGAATTTCCCCAGATGATCTAAGTGATCTTAGCAGTCTATACAGGGCCAGGCAATCTTTCAGGTAACCTGGTCCGAAGCTGTTCAAGGGCTTTCTTTATATGTTAGTAACAAGAACTTGAATGTTGTCCAGTACCTGATCAGCAGCCTCTGCAGTTGCCTCAACCAGGGCCGGATTTAGGTTTGATGAGACCCTAAGCTCCTGAAAGTAATGGGGCCCTTTATATGTCCAGCTGTCCTTTGTCAACAACAAATTGTCACTGCTTTTTGTGTTGAATATATGCTATATGGTAATTTATGACCTGATAGGTATCTAAAGCCATTTGCACATGCAGAATGTAGGTACCCTATATATAGAAATGAGCAATATTTTAGGGAGCAGGCTAGCAGGCGGGGCCCATTACTTACATTATAGGAGCCTACACAACACAAAACACTGTTGCTGTATGTAGGTTTTATTTTATTTGTTTTTTATCTTACATGAATGTCATCTATGTCCCCTTTTGATCTCCAAATGAAAATTCCCTCCAGAGCACTTGTGGCATAAAAAGTTACATGATTTCAGCAGGAATCTATGGGACGTACACTGATGGGGAACAAAGTGTGACTGTCCCAAAATGTCTGAAAGCTGGATTACGCACAACCTCCCTGATACCACCATGAGCACAAAATATAATGAATATACCATAAAAAGGATGTCCAAAGGCTCTTTATAGAAATGGAGCTGCTTTGTTATGTATTGGTGCCAGGGGAATTGCAGTTTATGTCAATTATTATTTTTTATTGCTGGGAGCATTAATACACACACACACACACACACACACACACACACACTGTTTGATTGTAGCAAAATCTCTAAGCAGTCTAAAATAAAAATAAAAAATATCTATAAAACAGTTTGTAGTTCTTTTGTTTATTATATATTGTGTGATAACAGTTTAAAAGTAATCTCCTGTATTTTATATCTCAAACATTTCTCTTGTTTTATTTTCCATTTGCTATAGTAACTCTACTGGGGGGAAAAATATTATAATTGTTTTTCTTAAAAAGGAGCAACATTCTGAGCAGTTCAAAAACCAGCCACAAAAATAACCTCTGGCAACTGCTATAGGTTCTAGTGCGGCTTCCTGCAATTTAAATCTCCCCAGGAAAGAGTATGATCAAAACTTCCTCTTGACTGGGAGGGAGCAGGGTGGGGTGGGGCGGAAAAGAGGCTCTCACTCTTAACCCTGTCAGTGCCAGACAGACCCAAGGGCCACAATTACAGTGGTACCTCGGGTTACATACGCTTCAGGTTACATACGCTTCAGGTTACAGGTACCACTGTAGATCAATGCATCTGAATACAGTAAGTGGACTTTCTGGTCCATAAGTGCTTAGGCCATTTAATGCATTTGTTTGTCTTTCAGGTGCTAAAAACACACTGAGACTCAAGTTGATACCTGTCCTATATAGTAAAGGTAAAGTTAAAGGTATCACTGACCGTTAGGTCCAGTCAAGGACGACTCTGGGGTTGCGGCGCTCTTCTCGCTCAATAGGCCAGGGGAGCTGGTGTTTGTCCGCAGACAGCTTCCGGGTCATGTAGCCAGCATGACTAAGCCGCTTCTGGCAAACCAAAGCAGTGCACAGAAATGCTGTTTATCTTCCCATCGGAGCGGTACCTATTTATCTACTTGCATTTTGACGTGCTTTCAAACTGCTAGGTGGGCAGGAGCTGGGACCGAACAACGGGAGCTCACCCCGTTGCTGGGATTCGAACTGCCAACCTTCTGATCAGCAAGTCCCGTAATCTCAGGGCAAGTAGTGGCTGGTGTCCACTGGAGCTGGTAGCATTATAGGGAGGGAGGCTCCCAGTAGGTGGTGCCAGAGCCAATAACAGGCAGAGACAACTTCTTCTAGTTTTGTCTCCATTCTCCTCCCTGCTGAGTTCTACAAGTGCAATACTAAGAAGAGGGAGAAAGCTGACAGCTCATGCCAGGTTGTAAGTAAGAGGGCAGGCCAGTGGGAGCTGTCTGAGGTTAGCAGGGCAGGCCCCCACTCGCCCAAACAGACTTGTCATTTGATGTGGATAGTAAGCTTTCTGTACTTCAATTAATTCTCCGTTCTCCACCTTATGTTCTCCTTCAAATGACTCCCTTCCCACACTTTCCCATCCCTCAATCCGGATTTTATTATATCAGGGATGCTTTGAAAAGGAGGGTGTATGAGAAAATTTGAAGGCAGAGAGGGGAATGCACAGCAGTATAAAGTGTGCATTGAGATGCACATGTTGGTGAAAGGAACATACAAGAATGCTTTATATTTGGGATAATTGAGGTGCAAAAATGTGTATGTTAGACAAAATCATATAAAAATGTACACTTTATGCTGATGATTTTTAATGAGGATATGTGTTTGTTTATAGGTTTGGGGGGTTGTTGTTTTTTAAAAAAATTAAACTTATGTGGAAATGTGGAGAACTGAACTTAAGAATAGAACATATTAGAAACTGACGAGGGGGAAAACTGGCAGATCTATCCATCCTGCAGTGCCTGGAGACAGGCAGGCACGCAGGTCATGTATCCATAGTGGTGACCAGAGGACAATGACTGCTGGGAGGAGTGCAAAGAGTTGAAACACCATGGTACACCTGCAGCAGAATAACCAGACGCCTTCATCTGCCCCAGCTGCAACAAAACATGTCTCTCCTGTATTGGTCTCTACAGCCACAGCAGGCGGTGCAACGTTCTAACAGTTGCACTTTGCTCATAAAGGCACACTCCTCCATTGTCTCCTGAGACGGATGAATGCCAACAACAAGGCCATTTATTTATTTATTTGATTAAACCAGCCTTTCACCATGGGGCCCTCAGGACAGGTTACAACAACCATACGATTAAAAACCACAGAGAAAGTCCTTTCCCAGGCTGCCATTCATTGCACTTCTGAGGGTGGTGGACTACCATGAGGGGACCCCTCTGCTGATCTTAAAATTCAAGAGGGTCTGTACGGATGGAGGTGGGTGTCCAGATATTCCGGGCCCAAGTTGTTCAGGGCATCAAGGCTTGCCATGGCACCTGTGGACACACATATGCCCAAAAAAGGCCTTTCCTGCTATCCCCAAAGTCCCCTCTCCCTACTCATCCCTTGTGCTGAAATTAAGCTTGAAAGAAGTGTTATACCATCGCAGGGGTTGGCAACCTAAGGCCCATGAGCCACAAGCTGCCCATGGGGGTTGTTTAACTGACCCATGGACTCTCGCCCGCTCGGTTGGCTCCCATGCGTGGGGACTGCCTTCCGTGACGCAGGCCGGCTTCCCATTGGCTGCAGGCACGCATGCCTCCTCCATGCTGGAAGGAGTGCTGGAAATAGTGTTTGTACACGCATGCATGTGCACACGCACACACACTCCAGCCCACCGCGGCATTTGCGGGACCGTGAACTGGCCCAAGCCACAAAAACTTTGCCAACCCCTGTACTATATCCTATATACTAGGCTGAAGTGTGAGCTTGGTTGTAGGGAATGTCATGCCCACAGCAGTATCTCCAATTTGCAAATTTCTCCACAACCCCCAAAAGATTTGATTTAGGGGTGTGTGGGTGTGTAAACACACACACATATGGAACTGTGGTTTATCCCTGACAGAGCTGCAGTTCCCAGCACCTTTAACAAACTACAGTCTGCAGGCTTCATAGTGGGAACCATGTTCTTTACACATGCTTTGAATGTGGAATTGACCATCAGTATACTGACGCAGGTGGCGCTGTGGGTTAAAGCCTCAGCGCCTAGGGCTTGCCGATCGAAAGGTCGGCGGTTCGAATCCCTGCGGCGGGGTGCGCTCCCGCTGCTCGGTCCCAGCGCCTGCCAACCTAGCAGTTCGAAAGCACCTCCGGGTGCAAGTAGATAAATAGGGACCGCTTACCAGCGGGAAGGTAAACGGCGTTTCCGTGTGCGGCTCTGGCTCGCCAGAGCAGCGATGTCACGCTGGCCACGTGACCCGGAAGTGTCTCCGGACAGCGCTGGCCCCTGGCCTCTTAAGTGAGATGGGCGCACAACCCCAGAGTCTGTCAAGACTGGCCTGTACGGGCAGGGGTACCTTTACCTTTACCTTTATACTTCATCAGCTTCTTGCAGACACAATAAGTCAGTTTTACACCTTTGTTGCAGGTGCAGCACATGCAAAAATGGCCTCCTCGCTTTTTGGATTTCCGAAAACAAATGTCACTGACGCAACACAGAGGGATGTGTGAGAAGCGGAAGGGTTAATGCTGTGGGCAGAAATGCAGGAAGGCTCTGCGGGGCAATAAAGACTGTGGCATGGAAGGGGTCAATAGCATCATGCCTGGGGCAGCTCAGTTCAGAAAGGGTTAAGGCAGGGGAGGGAGGGAGCTTGTTTGTGTCTTCCTGCCCTGGCAGCCCATATTTACCAGCCAGCCTGTTGCTGCTGCTGCTGCTGCAGCTGCTGAGCTCACTTTGCCCCGTCTGCCTGGCCATCTTTTGCTGGAGATGGCAAAGCAGCGTTGACATGTCTTTGGCCAGGATAGCAAGGTGAGTGCCTCTTTGGGGATAACCCTACCTGCTTCTAGAGGCTCCCTGCCTCCAAGGCCAGCGAGGGTGGGTCATAGGAAGCATCCTTATAGCGAGTCAGACCATTTGCTCATCAGGATTTTCTGTGCTGCCAGGCAGCGGCTGGCTCTCCAGCATTTCAGACAGGGTACCGTCCTAGACTTACCTGGTGATGCCACAGGGATGGAACTTGGGACCGCCTTCATTCAAAGCAGATACTTTTTTGGAACGGTGGTGATGTCTGATTAACTGCTCAGGTAGGTGTGCGTGTGCTTTATGAACTTGGATGAACTGAGGATCTTCCTGCTCTAGGCAATCTCCCAAAAGGAATCTTGTGCTGTATGAATTTGGATGACATGTAGATTTTTGAGCTCTAGGAACCCAGCACTGCCCCCCCCCCAAATAGGAGTCTTGTGGTACTGTAAAGAAATACTAACAAATGCATTGTGGTAGCATAACTTTTGGTAGAGAAAATGGGGAGGTTCAAACAACGGGGTTTTATGAGTACCAGGTGAATACCTTCTTGTTTTCTCAGATCTTTTAATTTAATTTACAGAGCAATCCCATGCAATCAGTTCCATAGAGCTTACTCCTACGAAAGCGTGTGTGTATAGGCTTTTAGCCGCAATCTATTTGATCTTTGCTGATGCGTTGCATTGTATGTGTCTTTTAGGCTGATGTTGCTCTTGTAGATTCTGCTGTTCTTGGTGTATTTTTGCCCACTTTTAACATTTTTATATATTTTGAAAATCTATAACTTGCCCTAGAAATTCGACTGAAGGGCAGGAGGCAGATCCCTGAGATCAATCAATAAAGACCAGTGCACAAACTTCAGGAAAACACTTTATATGCATGTGACAAAATGGGATTTAGTGTACAGAAGCACTGGATGCAATAAACTTGTGTGCCACTCTCTGGAAATGGGCTATAGCACGGTGGTAGAATATTGTAAGGTTCCCCAGGTTCAGTCCTCAGCATCTCCAGGCACAGCTGGGAGAGAATCTTACCTAAAACACTGGAAAGCTGCTGCCAGTCTGTGCAGACATTGCTGAGCACTCAATATAAGGCACCTTTCTATTTTCCTAATGCCTTAAGACCCCATTTTCATTGTTGTCCTTACAGGCAGAGCTGGACAGACCACCCATCTGGTTTGCTAGCAGGTATTTCCTGTGGTGAGCAACCCAGAATGCGACTCTCTTTCTTTTTTAGCCTCCTCTCGGGGGAACGGAGCTTGGAGTTCTTCTCTCTTCTCAGTTCTCAGTCCGCTGCACGTAGGTATCCCATTTGGCCAGGGCTGCCCTGTAGTTAAAACCCGCCTCTGGCGGGTGTGTCGCAGGGAGGAGGGAGGCTGCTTGCCCCAGGCGTGCTTATTTATAGCTGTGGATTCAAGAGGCAAAAAGTTCAGCCGTAATTGGGGGGTCTGGTTCTGTAGCCTGGAGAGGATGACTTCTCTCCTGGCATCCTAGGGAGAAAGCTGGCTGACCTTTGCAAGGAGGTGGGTGTCCTCCTCTTGGGGTCAGCCTACAGAGTGCGTGGCAGCAAGGAATCAGGTTTTTTGCTTTGCCACAGAGTAAAAAAATGATGGGCGGCTGCAGCCAATCCTGGCTCTCTGAGGGCTCCTCTAGACGGTTGGGTGTGCAAAGACTGTGCGTTGGTCAGCATGCACTGATCTACACACATAAAACAAATTCATGCACAGGCGTCTTCCAAAAACCCACCCCAACCCCATGCTTGTATTCTACAGCATGTAATGGACACAATAATAAGGCTACAATTTCATGCATGCTTTAGCGATTGATTCCTCTTCTCAGGAAACTCTGGGGGTTGTAGCTGTGAGAGGGGAATAGCCTCCCCCCCCAAAAACACCAACTCTCAACACCCTTACCAAAGTATAATTCCCAGCATCCTTTGCGGGGAAGCCATGATGGTTTAAAGTGGCATGATACTGCTTTAAATACATAGTGTGGAAGGGCCCAGTATCAAAAGCAGGACCCGGTCTTCCTATAGAGCACTTTTATTAAGTGCTGGGCTAGCTCAGTCTGTAGGGCATGAGGCACTTAATCATGGGTTTGAGCCCCATGTTGGGCAAAATATTTCTGCATTGCAGGGGTTGGGGGCTGGACCTTTTCAACTCTACAGGTTATTCTGTGCTTAAAGCATAAATTATCTTGGCAATCCTTCCCCAAACCCTATATGCCAATCTAATATTATTATTTCCCTGGGGTTGAAGGGAAGGACATGATGAAAGATGGTGGCCTACCTAAGGTTATCCATACTGGAGTTTTTTGCGGTTTGGAAAGTGACAGGAAATGCTTTGGCAGGGTGAGGTGAGTGGATTATTAACAAGGAGACATGAAAACATCCCACAGCCAGGAGGAATGATTGATAAATACGTTGTCTGGAGGAAGCCCTACTAAGGTGCCAGCTCAGAACGGTGGGAATGACTAGGAGTTGGGGCGCTGGAGAAGCAGTCTCCCCAGCATCTGACACTCTGTCTGGTGCAAGGCTGGCTCTGCAGGAGACCCAGTATAAGGAAAGGGGCATCACTCAAGGGGCTGCACAAAGGAATCTGGGCCTTTTCCAGGATGTGCAATTTCTCTCTTTGTACTGATAACCAGATATACTTAGGGCCCCTTCTAGATGTCCCTTTTATTCAGCATTCATGATGATATTGGGGCAGCCATATGCAATCCTGCTTTCGATATTCTTTGCTCCTGCCAAAGTTACACTGCTGCACTTCCAATCAGCACATCTTCTGCGGCTTAAATAATACACCCCCAATAAAACCTCGGTCTGGAGGGGCCCTTAATGCTGCTCTTTGCCCAAAACCATGGGCAAAAAGACAAAAAGTAAAGACAAAAGTAAAAAGTTGCACAAGGCAAAGAGGAAGGGAGAGGCAGTGGGTAGCAGATAGCTCAGGAAACAGCTGGTCTTTTTGCTACAAGGGGTGGAGCAATGGGGACCCTCTGCAGCTTCCTCTCCTCTTGCAATAGGGCTGGGAAGCTACAAGAAAGCTGACATGGCTGATTGCGTAAGGATTAACATTGGACTCACATTTGGGGTGACTCAAGGAGCCAGACAGTTGCTCAAGCCACTTGCAGAAGCTGTGTTTGAAGACCTGTCTATCATGGCATCCCCGGAGGATAATAGCTTTCACTGGGTGGGTTTTAGGTGGCCCTATTCATTCTCATATAAAACAATGAGAGGTTTTATGTATAATTTTTACTAAATAAGATGAATTAGTCATGCACAGTTTGGTGACAGAATAAATGTTCTCCGTATATGAAACTTCTCCTTTGAAACCCGCCCCTTCCCCCAATATTTGCAGTTAAGGCATCTTGAATAGCATGGATGACAAAAAGCCCTGGCCTAGTTCTCTAGGGAGCTACATTTGAGAACTGCATCCATAGGAAGTTCAGACCATTGGTCCATCGACCTCAGTATTGTTTGTTGGTCTTCAAGGAGTAGGATTCTTGCTTTGGGTTCAAGAGGGCCCTGAGTTCGGTTCCTAGACAAGCCCATGCGGTCAGGAGAAAGAGCCAGGCTGGATCTACACTGACCTGTTTAATTGAGCTGGATGGACAAAGGCCTGACTCAGTGTATGACAGCTGCCTTATGTTCCTATTTATCTCAGACCTTTATTCAGAACGATGAGGACTAGAATCTCACTTTATGTTTAGGGCCGTAGCTCATTGGGAGAGTGCATGATTTGCCGGCAAGAGGTTTCAGGTTCCATCCTGGCATCTCTAGGTGAGGCTGGGAATGTCCCCTGTCCCAAAACCCTGGAGAGCTGCTGCTGTCAGCACAGATAATACGCAGCTAGATGGACCAAAGGTCTCAGCAGCTTCCTAGGTTCCAAAAGTGCCCCCCCCCAGCCTTGCTATTTACACCACACATTATTTGCGAAAACAAGTGGCCAAGTGTGGCTTTTTTTATTTGTTTCTGAGAACTCTTTAAGTCTAGCAAGGACATACTCATTGCATTTCCCAGAGACAAATGGCTTTGGGCTACTTAGCATGTGCCAGATATTTGGTGTGAATCCCATTTACTCTTCTGTTCTGAGCACCCCCTGTGTATGATGAAGTGGCTGTTGCTGAACCATTTGTGTCTTTCCTAATAGAGAAGTAACCCTCTGTGATTCCTACTGGGTGGGAGGAGTGAAAGAGGGGGAGGCATTTGCCACCTCTGAACTAAGTGCTGGGACCTGGTTAAGGCCTGCCGAGATCCCAGCTATATCAAATTATATTAATAGTCTGCACAACAACAAAGATGTGCATTGTTCCAACAGGAAGGACGTGAGAATAAGACAAAAAAATATATTTGCCTATATGCTGGTTTTTAGGTGAGGTAGCAGCTTAAAAACGACTCAAGGGATAGCTCAGTTAGTAGAGCATAAGACTCTTAATCTCTGGGTCATGAATTCAAGCCCCATGTTGGGCAAAAGATTCCTGCCTTGCAAAGGGCTGAACTAGATGTCGCTTGTGGTTCCTTCCAACTCTACAGCTCTATGATTCTAAGATTATCAATCTAGCTGTGTACACGTTGTACCTTTAAAGCATGTACAGTGGTGCCTCGCAAGACGAAAAGAATCCGTTCCGCGATTCTCTTCGTCTAGCGGTTTTTTCGTCTTGCAAAGCAAGCCCATTGACGGCTTAGCGGATTAGCGCTATTAGCGGTTTAGCGGCTTTTAGCGGCTTAGCGGATAAGCGGATAAGCAGCTTAGCGGCTTAGAAAAAAGGGGGGAAAGGGGGAAAAAACCACAGGAACTCGCAAGACATTTTCGTCTTGCGAAGCAAGCCCATAGGAAATTCGTTTTGCGAAGCACCTCCAAAACGGAAAACTCTTTCGTCTAGCGAGTTTTCCGTCTTGCGAGGCATTCGTCTTGCGGGGCACCACTGTATTCTCCCACCTCAAAGAATTCTGGGCCCTGTAGTTTACCCCTCATAGAGATGTAATTCCCAGAATTCTTTGAGGCAGTCAAATCAACCGTAGCCAGTGGTTGAAGTGGGAATCAAAGGCCATTGCAGGGGGGAGGGGGAAAGGGGCCTGGCTCTGAATTATGCCAGGCAGGTGCAGAGCCCAGGAGATTGCACCATTTCCTCCCTAGAGCTGGGAGGAGACCATCAGAGCCTCCAATTCACCAAGAGGCCAAGGAGTGCTGTTGTTGCCACAATGGCAGCAGCAATGCGTTCCTTGGAGGCTGGATCTGCGCTTTCAGATGGCAATGAATGTAATAACATTGGGGAAGCACCGCAGAACAACTAATAAAGGGGACTGGTGCATGGACATTTCAGTGCAAATCCACCACTAATGCCCTATTAATGTGTTAATGACATGCCACACTGCTGCAGAATAAACCTGCGCACACACACGATCCCCATCAGTCTGGAAGGGCCCTAGACCCTAGGCTAGCAGTCATGAAATCTGACAAGCCAGTACGCTCCCAATTCTGCCATGCTTAGCCAATGGATTAGTGGGTCTTACCAATGAGGTTCCACCAGTGACCTGCCATATTTCCTCTCTGCCTCTCCCCTGGACTCATCAGATTCCTCCAAGCTCTGCCCTGCTAGCCCTGAGATCAAAGGCAAGCCATCCTGTCCAAAGGCACCTCCCGAGTTTCTTGGCATTTCTTTCTGAAAAGGAAGTGGACATCAAGGTCCCGCGTCAGCCAAAATCCCTTTAGATTATTCCAAGCTGCCTAGAAGCGAAGGCGAATCCATGACACTGTAGTGACTTTTTCCAACCTCCCGCTGTCTCCTCCTTCCTATAACTGACCGCCTGGAGGGGAGTGCAAAGATACCCTTTTCCCTGGCAGAGTTTGCTTTGTTCTGTGGACGGCTGAGACCGTAAAGATAAGATTTCTGGCCCCTTTATTTTTTCCTGCTTTGTTTCCTTTTGGAACCTCAGCACAAAAAAATCAGAGCCCTTTGACAACATGCCCAGCAGAGTTTCCTTTTCCTGGTCGGGTCATTCCCACTTCAAGTGCTGCTGTCTAGAGTTTTGTCTTGGCTCTTGGCTGCATCTTCCTTGGGGCAGGTGCATTGGCCTGGTTTTCACATACAGAGTCTTTTGATGCTAGAACACAAAACTGAAATTCTTCTCCTGCTCATGCTTCCACGACTGTGAGTCACCTCTCTGGAGGGTCAATATTGTTGCATGCCACCCCAGCCTCTGAGCGGTGCAAGATTCCTTGGCTTAGTTTTCCTCAGAATGAGGGACAGCATAGAAAACTCATTGCTGATAGCAATTTCCATTTAAATGGCATAAGGAATGGTAGCTCTCTGAGGGGAATAGGGGTCTCCTAATAACTGTCAGAAACCTTAACAAACTACAGTTCCTGGGATGCTTTAGGAGAAGCTATAGCTGTTAAAGTGTATCATAGTGCTTTAAACATATAGTCATACCTCATGTTACGTTTGCTTCATGTTACATCTTTTCAGGTTGTGTCCCGTGGCGACCCGGAAGTACCGGAAAGGGTTACTTCTGGGTTTCACCGCTCGCGCATGCGCAGAAGCGCCAAATCGTGCCACGCACCTACGCAGATATGGCGCTTCAGGTTGCAGGCTTTTCATGTTGCGAACGGGCCTCCAGAACTGATCCCGTTCGCAACCAGAGGTGCCACTGTACTGTGTGGATGTAGCCTGAGTCAAAACATTGCAATTCACCGAATCAGTTATATGTCAACTGTGTATCACCACCAACAACTGCTCACCTCATTCAACAAAAATCATTCACTGCTAGGATTATTATTGTTAGTCACCAACTGTTCCATTCTTTCTAGAGTCATTTCCTCTGACAGATATTATTTCACTAATTGACCACCTTCTCTGCTTCTAGGGCAACTGTTGACCTGTTGATACCCACCCACTCCTCTATTCACAGAAAAGGAATTTTCCTAATCTTCACAGTGTGACTGAACTTTTAATGACAGGAAGTAGGAAGCAGGAAGCTGGTTACAAGCGCTGCCATAGGAGTTCAGCTGCGGATTCTGAAGAAGTCAGCCAAAACCTAGAGTGGTAAAACCACCAACTTAACCTATTGCCCAGTTCACGGCAAAGCTCTGGCAACCATCCCAATTTCCCAGAGATACTTTGACATCGCAAAGTCTCCTCACAACTCTCCTTCTGAAACTGAAGGTTGCTCATTATCCCAGTACTGTGGACATAAAATGAGGCCTCTGTCTCCCGGAGAAGGACTTTCCCCTCTTGGGCTGCTCAACCGAGGGCCCGACTACCTCCGTAAGCAGCTGGAGGGGAGTACCGGGGGGCGGACCCCAAGTGCCGTGGAAAGGCTGGAGGCCGATAAAGCCAAATACGTCAAATCCCAACAAGTCATCAACAGTCGCCAAGAGCCAGTGCTGCTCTGCTACACTTTCCAGTCACCTGCTTGTGGCAGAAGAGCCTTGACCCTCCACCAACAAGGCGAGTTCTCTCAGGTAGGCCAAGATGGCCTTGGGCCCAAGAAGGTGCCTCCTTCTCCTCAGTCGCCCATAGCACGGAGAGGGGGCGGCAGGCGCATGCTGAGGCCTGATTCGCTTGTCATCTACCGGCAGAAACGGGACTGTTCGGCTGTCAACAAGGAGAACACCAAAGGCTACAGCCTAGTGAGGCGGCTGTTTCAAGGCCCGTTGAGAGATGGGCATGGTGCCTCCCCTTCCTCTAGAGGCATGTTGGGAAATGGACAGCTACAAGTCACGCAGGAAGAAACCTCCATGGTCTGGGTGCCGGCAGAAAAGGAGGAAACAAGGACAATAAGTTCAGTAGGCATTCTAATGAGGGCGTCCGTGGGACGTGCTTCTGAACGCAGCTTGGGACACCAGCCTAGCTCCCAGCTGGTTATGGACCAAACCTCTTCTTCCATGAGCCCAGAACCATCTGACTCCAAGAAAGAGCTGGCACCAAGTTATTCTCTCCCTCTCTCGGAGAAAGAGCGTTTTTTTAACTACTGCGGCTTGGACCAGAACCTGGTGGAGATGCTGGGAGCTGAGCGGTTCAAGCCGGGGAGCTGGGAATTGGGGTCCTCCTGTGTGGTCCTGGGGAGTGTGGGGTCAGCCAGTTCTGAGCATGACTGTCTCTCACTCAACGAAGAGGAGCTGTCTGTGGAAGAGCTGAGCGAGAAGCCACTCACATCGGTCTCTGTCATTGAGCGAAATGCCCGTGTCATTAAATGGCTGTACAGCTGCCAGCAGGCCCTGTCTGTGGCCAAGGAGTCCACTGTGTGAATGGAAACATGGTCTCAAATGCAATTCTTATCACAGGAAAGGGAGGGCCAGGCGGCTGGGCCTCGCTGTTCCTGTAACCTTGCAAGTGCCAGTCATGTGCCTAAGTGAGGGCCCAGTTCTTGCCATCTTGATGATGGCAACATTCCCATCATAGGAAGCCAAACAGGGAGTGTCTCTCACCATGGAATTATGGCAATTGGTGTATGATGGGTGCTGTTTAAAACAGTCCTGCATTGCCTGTATGCAAATATGCCTGTGAGGTAGAAAGGGATACACATGTCAGGACCAACGTGATTTTCAACTGAGGCCTAAATTATGAGGGCAAAATTTGGGGGTTTGGGACAAATAATTTTCCTCCTCTCTTTCCCCGCTATAAGTAGTGGTGACCAGCATATAAATTATACGTTCTACAGCAGCGATGGGGAACCTGTGGTTCCCCAGATATTGCTGGACTACATTTCCCATCATTCCTGACTCTTGGCTGTGTGGATGTGGACTGAGGTTGATAGGAGTTGGAGTTCAATGATACCTGGAGAGCCACAAGTTCCCCATGCAGGAATATGGGTAAATCTTCCCCTCCCACAGTTATCAACAGCGAGCATGTTGTAGGGGGTTAGAGTGTTGGATAGGGAAGGCTTGGGTTCAAATCCCCCATGAACCTGCCTGGGAGACCCTGAGCCAGTCATATGCATTTTGTCTAGCCTACCTCACAGGGTTGTTATGAAGTTACAACCAGAGCATCTCTTGGGATAACCCCAAAGTTCTGTGGAGGTGTGTGATGCAAACGTGAACAACAGGAGATCATTAGTGTTACAAAGCACTTCTCAGGCTTAGCCCTTCTATGTTTTCACGCAACAAGCTGCCAGAGAACCACCACTGTGGCTAGTGGGGTGTATACAAGCCCCAGTCCAGGCTGTGTGGTTTTCATGCAGTCTGGGAGAAACATTTTGTGGTTGCCAGGCCCTTGACTATACTGAGCCATTCCATGAAATGTAAGCAGGAAGAACAGGAGCAATTTCTGAACTGGCACAATCTCTAGGGCAGGCCCCCAGTGCTGCACCCAATTCTCTTTCCTTCTGTGCCTTCCTTCCTCAGACATTCTTCAGATATTCAAAGCAAAACCCATGTTTGTATCTCTTTCCTTGTTTTCAGAACTAGCTTTGATAGCTCAGGATGATGGGATTAGCTTTATGAATGGGTATTAATAGAAGCGCTCAACCTTTTTCTCAGTGATCGGCCATGAACATAAGAAGTGTCCTGCTGGATCAGGCCAATGGCCCAAGTAGTCCAGCATCCTGTTCTCACAGTGGCCAACCAGGTGCCTTCGTGGAAGCCCACAAGCAGGGCCTGAGCACAACATCACTCTCCCCAGTTGTGATTCCCAGCAACTCGTATTCAGAGGCGGACTGCTTCCAACGGTGCAAAGCAGAACAAAGTCATCGTTGATCTGAAACTGATGGGTCCTCCTGAGGGCCAGCTAACATCTTATTTACAATTAAGAAATGTTACCTCTGTCTCTGAATTCTTAATAAAAGTGAAGCTTTTTGAAGAATTGCTCCATGTCGAAGGTTTCTGGCAGAAATGTCATAACTTATAGAATTAAAGAATTGCAGGGTTTGAAGGAATCCCGAGGGTCATCTAGTCCAATCATCTCCTTCAACTATGGGTTCCTCATCTCCAGCATCCCTCTATGAAGCTTGAGTGAAACAGTTAGGACAGCTGCTAGGTCGTCTTTGGTCAAGGGACTGGGTTCAAAAAGGCAACATCCTGCACTGCAGTTGGGGACATCAGGCTACTATTAAGGGTTTTCAACCCTTTGGGGCCAGTGGGTGCATTTGGAATTTTGAGCAAGTGTCATGGGTGCCCATCACAAAATGGCTGCTGTGAGGCGTGGCAGAACACAAAATGGCTACCCCATCTGAAAGCACAGAAAATGAGGCTAGACCACAAAATAATGGGGCAACTCCCATTAGCTGGCACTTCAGAGAGGGAAAGGTACCTATGCTGCCCACTGCCACATATGACCACAGAGAGAAGCTCTTTGTACCTCTTCTCTTTTCATAATGGTTAGGAAGGTAGACAGTGAAATGTGGGGCTGCTTCAGGGGGCATTTTCATTGTAGGTGGGGCTGATCCAGTGCAAATAGGAACCGAGCAGGAAGAGCAAGGGGTCTCTTGTGCACTGTGGGGTTCTGAGGGGATAGTTACTGAAACCTTTTGTGGGCACCATAGGCAGTACTGGTGGGTACCTTGCCATCCATGAGTATCATGCTGGTATCTCTCCACAGCTAGTTTAACGGCAGGACATGCAACATGCAGGGTTTTATACACTCTAACACCCCTCAGCATCTGCCCGCCCCCCCCCCGAGGCAGCTGCCTCATTTTGCCCAATGGTTGGGTTGTGAAAATGTTTTTTTAAAAACCGTTTTGAAAAATGCATTGAATTTGCTATAGCTCACAGTTGCCATCTAGTGTCACAATTGTATATTGAACTTTACAACACATTCAAAACGTTTTATTTTCAGCTGTATAGCTTGAGTCCTAGGTGTTCCTCTTTTGCTTCCCGAGACTGTACAAATACTGCCACCTTGTGGCAGCCCTAGGAATACAGGAAGATCATCTTATGTCAAGACTGTACCTGCCTTTTCTTGGGAGACTAGCAGGATTCTCTTCAAATCCACCTCCTGAGAATCTTGGATTTCATATTAAAACAAACCCAAGTTTCTAGCCCTCATGATTGCAGAACATGTTTTTGAAGTGTTTGAAGAATGCAAATCTCAGAAGCCCAAAGGACTGCTGAACTGGATTTCTAACGACCTTCAGGGCCCTGCATAAGCTCCCCATAATTAGTAGAAGCAGACTAAATTACACAGACTAAATTATTCAGGAGAAAGTTGGAAGAGATTGAATTCAAAAATTTGCCAGAAAATTATTTTCTGATAAATTTCAGCACAGCCCTAAAAACACAAGCACAACCTGATCCATTCCACCCTGAACCTTTTACTTCAATACCCTGTGATTGGTTTCCTCTTGTTTTCAGCTGCACCCCTAATCTTCAGCTACAACTAAAGTGGAATTCAGTCTCTTCCAACTTTCTCCTGAACAGCTGGGTGACATTCAATAGAACGGCGTCTGCAACTTTGTCATCCATGTATTTTGGTTGCCACTGCAGATCCAGTCTTAAAGTGGTTTAACTGGCCAGTCTCCACTTGATATGGGAAGCCCCCTCTCTCATTGTCTGTTGATTCTCATATCCAGTGGAGACTGGCCACAGAGCAAATGGGGCAGCCAACACCCAAGTGCCCTGGTGGAACTCAGCAGGGAGGCGGATGGGGACAAAACCAAAATCAGTTGGCACTGCCTGTCGTTGACTTTGGCTCCCCCTACTGTTGGGCTCCCCACCTTCCACCCAGTGGGCACCAGCCCACCACTGCTCATCCACCAAAAAGAACATAGAACAACACAGGAAGCTGTCTTATACGGAGTCGGGCTTCTTGGTCCATATAGCTCAGTATTTACACTGTCTGGCAGCAGCACTTCCAGACAGGGGACAATTCCCGTTCCTAACAGCAGAGTTTTGTTCAACATCAAGTGAGCCAAAATTTCCCAGAAGATAGATAGACAGATATAAACTATTGGGAAAATTTAATCTCCCTATTCCAATAATATGCATCAACAATCCCCACTCTCAAAATTTGTTGACCACGAATCGCACGGAGAATTTTAAGAGACCATTTTTGCTCATTCCTGTTTATTATTATTATTATTATTATTATTATTATTATACAGTTGTCAATGAAAATCCAAAGAAAGATACTGCAAATAAGAGGGTCACCATGAACGGTCTAGGTAGGGATGCCCCCTTTCTGCTCAGCATGCGGGCCAGAACCCAGGGAAGGCTGCTGAACTGCCCCCACTCACCCAGTTGCCAGCTGGTAACAAGGCAGCAAAAGGGCACCCCAAACCCAAAGGCCCTTCCTTGCTGGATAATGGTGCCAACATTGATGGAGACACTTCGCGAAAGGAGAGTTGGATAATGGAGGATCTTCAGTGATGGACTCAAGAACGCAAAGCCAATGCTCTCTCCGGGCTTATCTATACTTACCTTTCCCCTCGCTTTTTCCAGGCATAGGTCCACAATTGAAATCTCTGCATCCTAGCCCATATGTAAGCATGAGCTTTCCCTGTGAAAAGCCGCTCTTTAGTGCTCAATCAGAACAAATGTCAATTTGGGTTTTCCATGGATTGGCGTTTGCTCCGACCAAGCTTTAAAGAGTGGGTTTTCTCAGAGAAAGCACCGGAGCAAAAAGAAGGGTGCTCAGACACAGAGCTTTAAAGCACAGACCACGCATGGAAAGAATGGAGGAATGGTAAGTGTAGATAAACCCTGAGTCTTCCTTTGTTGACCTTCTGTTCCCTTGGAACAGGGCATGGGAACCCATGGCCCTCCTGCTGTTGTTGGACTCCAGCTCCCATCAGCCCCTGCTAACATGGTCAATGATCAGGAATGATGGGAGCTGCAGTCCAACAACATCAGTTAAGAGAGGAAACTTTGGTAACTGAAGAATATCTGCTCCTAGGGCAATTGGAGAAGTTCTCATATGAAACCGCCTCATACTGAATCAGGCTATTAACCGGTCCAATCCAGTACTGTCTACTCTGATTAGCAGTGGCTCCCAGGTTTTAGGCAAAGCTCTCCCCTGCATCACCTGGTTCTTTGAAACGGGTTGAACCTGGGACCTTCTGTGTGTACAAAGTTGATGCTCTATCACTGATCTATTGGTCATTTCAAAGCCATGTCCCTAAGGCAGGAGGGGCTAACATGATCCTCCAGATGTTGTTGGACTCCAACTCCCAGCAGCCCAGGTAACCAGCATGTCCAACGGTCAGGGACAATGGGAACTGTATTCCAACAATCTCTGGAAGGCCACTGGTTCCCCATCCCTGCTGCCAAAGGAAAACCTTAGCAGGAGAGAAAATGTGGTATAGGGATGGACGGATAGATGAACCAATGGACCTAAGTTCCTTGATGTGGGTGGTAGTCCTAGGCTGTTGACAGGCTATGGATTAAATGTCATAATCCCAGAGTCCAGGAGTAACCAGGACAATGAGTTGGAAGCTGCAGTGTCATTGATTAAGACGTTGCATTCCTGGCTCTGAGTCTGACGCTGGTGATCAGAAGCTGAACCTGAATCCCCCTGGGTGCCTTCCTGTAGGCTCAAGGAACCAAGTGTTGCCCAAACTGCCTTGTCCATTCCATGGAGCAGGGAGTGTGGCAGGCAAGAGTCCGTGGAATGCAGAAGAATTGCCTGTCTTTAAGAGGCTCTAGCTCCCCACAAGGGGATGAAGCCCAAGAAAGATGGGCTGGAGGCACTTCCAGTCCTCGTCAGGGCAAGTTGCTCACTAGAAGCTTGCCTTGAGTTGTGTGACTGGAGCACGATGATAGCCATAGCAAGATCTGCACCCCCAATCCTCCACTGTTCTAGATTGCGAGTGCATATCTAGTGCAGGCATAGGCAAACTCTGGCCCTCCAGATGTTTGCGACTACAATTCCCATCACTCCTAGCTAACAGGACCAGTGGTCAGGGATGATGGGAATTGTAGTTCCAAACATCTGGAGGACTGGAGATTGCCTATGCCTGATCTAGTGTAAGGCCCCAGTAGAGAAGGGGTCCCCCCCCTGGGGTTTTCAGCGATCAGCCCCTGGTCAGTCTCACCTGGCTCTTTTTAGACTATGCTCCTGCTTCTTGCCCAGTTGGGCTGATAGCCAGATCCTCCTAGGCTAGGAACATGGGAAGCTGATTTATACCAGATCAGACCATCTAAATGTCAGAGCCAAGCAGCCTGTATCTTAGGAAGCTGCCTTCTAGCAAGTCAGGTCATTGGCTCACCTAATTCAGTATTGTCTACACTGACTGGCAGCAGCTCCCTGGGATTTCAGGACGGTTTCTCTCCCAGTCCCACCTGGGGGTGCGGGGGTGGGTGGGTTTTGAACCCAGGACGTTCTGCATGCAAAACAGGTGCTCTACCACTGAGCTAAGGCCCTTTTGCTTAAGAGAGGGGGCTCCTGGGATTCGAACACCACAGAGCCATTCTTCAACTGCAAGGCCAGCCTGTCAGTGTTGGGGCGCCATTGCTGGTCCCATTAGGAAGGGTCTTGATGCAAGGATTTGTTTATTTCCTATTGAAAACCCCTGTAGCCCGGTCATCCTCCAAGGACAAACTGCATGGAGCTATCCTATTCAGTCCTCGTAAGAACTCTACAAGGGAGGTTAGACTGAGAGATGGTCACTTGCCCACATCTTCTGTGGCTGATCTGGGATTTGAACCCAGGTCTTCTCAGTCTATCCAATGCACCATTTTCACTCAGGATCCCCTGCTGCCTCTTCCACACTTTGATTGGACGCTTGGGTGATCAGCACTCAGGAGGAGGAAGCTTCCTTAGAAAACACACAGGAGTGTCGTCAAACCATGCAAGCCTGGAAAACAATGAGACTGTCCAAGCTCTCTCCTTGCTGGGCAGAAAACCTCTGGCAGAAGCTTCAACCTGTCTATTTTTGTTATCTCAAGAAAGCAATGTTCAGAGAAGGGGAGAGATGGAATGGATATGGTTTGATACACGAGACACACACATTTGGGGCATCCTAATGTTTTGAGGGTTAAATAACACTGAGCTCTGGCCCCAGGACTTTCACATCATCTCTGACTGTTCTGTCAAAGATTCCTGGAGAAACGGGGGTGCGGGGAGGCTAAAAACGCTTGCCCTGCATGGAAATAGGTTGTCTCTTATGTCACAAAGTCCATTTATTTCACGTTCATTCCTAGTTGCTCTTAGAGGCACTTTTGTTCTTTATCTCGGCCAGCTTGCTGGTCAGGAAGCTCCACTTGAAGGCCACCCCTTCAGCTTCTCGGAGGTCGTTGTCCAGGCTGGTGCAGCTGGCTTCCTCAGCCGCCATTTCTCCTGATGCCCCAATGCCCTCAGACATCTGGTCTCCACTCTCAGCCTTCGAAGCTGCCTTTTCCAGAGCTGAAGTTTCCTGCCACTTTGTGGCAAAGACGTCCCAAAGGCCAGATGTCTTCTTTTCAGAAGGGGAGTCCTCTTCTGGCCTGGCTGCCAGTGGGCTGTGAAAGCAAGAGGAGAATTTAGGAAGGAAAGAGGTGCAGGCAGTGGCTTTGAATGAACTGGTTCCGATTAGCTAATTCACATAATTCTAAAATCTCTGAATTATGCCTGTTCCTGTAAATTCTGGGCAAAATGACTGTGAATTAAGGTCCAGTGGAACTTTGGGCAATTTTTTATTCAGTTCAGTTGAATCCTGCCCCCAAAGCACAATTCCCAGAGTTTCCTGGGTAGATGAACAGATTGTTAAACTACTCTGCAAACTGTAGCTGTGTGAAAGGAATAGGGGTCCCCCCCAAATATCTCAGCACTCTTAGTTACCAGGATTCTTTGGGGAAGCCATGACTGTTTAAAGAGGTATAGTTGTGCTTTAAGTGTGTAGTACAGAAGGGGCCTGACTTTCAGATAGGAAGTCTTGCTCAGCCCTGCCTGGAGAATGAACCTGGTAAAACAAATTAAAATTAAAAAATAAAATAAAATAAAAGAGAAGAGAAGAGAAGAAAAAAAAATGAACCTGGACCTTTTGCATGTGTAGCCTGTGTTCTGACACTGAGCTAGGGTCCCTTCCGATAAGAATGTTTCAGAAGCATTGTTGGTTCCACAGCAGAAAGCTACCTATGCCTTTGTGGCATTCTCTCTAGAATAGAGGTGGGAACCTCTGGCCCATGGGCTGAATTAGGCCTGGAAGACCATTTCCCCCAAGCCGCACCCACCTGCCAATCACCCAGCCAACCTGCTTCCCCTAAGGATCAGACACTTTGCAGTAAAGAAAGTTATGGGGAAATGCACTGGAAAGTGTGGGATAACACTTCCTTGGGTGCAATTTATTGATGCATGCTCAATTAACAGATTCTCAGGAAGCACCCAAAAGCTAGTTTCTAGAAAGGAGCAAAGATGATGCTGCCCCAGCACTTTCCTTTCCACATTCTCTCTCTTCTTCTTCTTCTTCTTTTTTGAGATTATGTCTTTATTGTTTTAAAATAAATACATTTATAGAAAGAAAAATGAAAAACAAACAAACAATAGAAAAAACAAACAACAATATAAGAAACAACAATAATAATATAGCAAACATCATTTATAAACAGAGTCTTGTGAACTAGCTGGTCCTTTGAGAAAGAAACATTGGGGAGGGGAGGGGGGGGAATTAGGGAAGGATTTCACTTACTGGTCGGGACAAGGCTCAGGAGCCAGCAACTTATGTTCGTCTTCCCGGCTGAACAAAGATGAGACACTTCTCCAGCCTTTGACTCCAACTCCCTGGACCTGCAGAAGAAGATGGGAGAAGAGGGAGGGAGATCAGGGTCTACTAGTCACACCCAGGGCCATACGTGGTAGATAGTGGGAGATCCCTGGCCCTTTCCCTGAAGTTTTAGCTTTCATTTAAAAACAAAAAGTCAGTCTTTATTCCTTTTTACATGTGGAGCTGAAACGAAAGGAACAGAGTGCTGTGAGTATTCAACCCAATTGGTTAGCGAGAAGTGCTCCTGTACTCTGGCTGCAGTCTATTGCTTTCCCTGTGTGCAAAGCACTGGGATGATTGACAAGCCTGTGGACACTTACTAAACTTATTATGCTACTGACTTGTAGGGGGTGGGTGGCTGCTTTCCATTGAGAGCCCCTCCCCATACCCAGTATTTTGCCCCGTTTCCCCAACACGATGACCACACATTCATATTTCTGTCTGCAGTCCCATGAGCCCTCCCAGGAAACAACAGGCAATTGAAATTATTTTACAAGGTCAGTGGAGATTATTTTACAAGGTCAGTGGAGCTCTACATAGACCACAGTTTAGATACGTTTCACACAGTATTCAGTGGTTCTCATGTGGTCTTTTCAGGAGGATGCACTCAGCGTTTTTGCCCTCGTCTAAATTTTGCTGTACAATTACATATATAATTTAATATGTCTTTAAGTATAGTTTCTCATACAAATAAATTGTTAGTATTATTTTAAATGCTGATACATGCAGGAATGAGGTAGGGTGGAATTATGAAAGAACAGATAAGCAATTGACACTCACTGCAAATAAGTTGACCCCCGCCCCATATGTAACAGCCATATGCTGATGCATACTCCCTGCCTTCTGTGCAACCAGCCCCAATGGGCACCCACCAACACAAGTTACCTGAGACCTGTCAGTCACTCAGCAAACCACACAATACAGCATTAGTGGGTTGATTGGCTGAGGCAAGGCCTGCTCTGGAGTCTAATAAGCCTGCCACCTAATGCAGCTCCAAGCTCAAAAGCAACTTGAGTTCTGGAGAGAAATAACTACTGGTCCTTACCCGCCGTGCCAGCTGAGAAACAGGATTTGACCCCTCCTCTGTCAGCAGGGTTGAGTCTGTGGTTTCCATCAGTTCAGGGTTATCTCTCTGAAACAAGAAATCAGCTTCAGGAGTGCTGGAGGATGGAATAGTCCAGATGTAGCCCTTTTGGACTACACTCTACGGCAGTGTGGAAAAAGCTTTTTCCTGCTGGGGCCTGAACTGAAGAGGGATTGATTATTAAACCACTCTGTGCATTGTAGCTCTGTGCACCCTTAACAAACTACAGTTCCCAGTATTCTCTGATAAAGTGGTATAATAGTGCTTTAAATGTATGTTATGGGTGTGGCCCCCTGTTCTCCCTCTGCCTGCATTTGCCAGTCTCCCTCCACCAGCTTCATAATGTAGTTTCTGCCCTACCACAGTCAATTTCCTTTCTAGTAAAGCCTTAGCTTTTTGTCAACTAATCCATTAAATAAATCACTTAAAACATTTCAATCAGCTAAAAAAAGGGGGGGGCAATTATCAGCCAGCAGGTGTTTATTTACTTATTAGTAAACAATTATTTCCAATACAAGCTCTTATCCAAAAAAGTAACAGATGGCAAACTCCATGTTAGAAGAAGCATTCTGTCATGTATGAGAATGAATGGGAATGCCTCCCCTCAGACAATGGCTTTTATGTACAAGACAGACTCATCTGTGTCATCTGAAAACAAAGAACGGACTCTTTTATTTCTTTAGATCTATGCTTCTTTCTTTAGAATCCCCCCCATCATATTTTTTAGATTTAAATAGCCAGCCTTCCCCAACCTTGTGCCCTCTGGATGTCACTGGGCTGCCAACTTCCATTTACCTCAGCCAGCATAACAAATGGTATGGGATGATGAAGTCCAGCACAGCACCTGGAGAGTTCCAGGTTAATGAATAAATAGTTCAACTAAAATGCATGTGATCACGAGTTTTCTTTAACCAGGGGGCATGACCCCTCTTCATAGACATCTTATTCTTCCCCATAAATCAGGCACAGAGAACCTATGGGCTTTCAGATGGACTACAACTCCCATCATCCTTTGTCTGTGCTGGCTAGGGCTGATGGGAGCTGGAGTCCGGCAACATCTGGAGGGCCTTAGGTTCCCCCTGCCTGCCATAAATTAAGAGAGGGCAACCCATTGCCTGCTGCTACCCCACGCTCAATGACCGAAGGAAGGGAAAGGGCCCAGCTGAGGATGCCTCTACCTCATCCTGGAGTTCCTCTTCTGGCAGCTCTCCGCCAAGGGTCTGTAGAACTTTGGCCTTGTAGACCTTCCAGAATCCCTGAGTCATCCTGGCAACAGCCCCGCTCACTCTCAGGTTCTTCTCCCAGGAGCTAGACGGTCACACAGTAAGTAAGCCCCTGAGATCCCGGCAGTTTGGAAAACTGGGGGCTTACAGTCACCACTTTGGATTCTCTTCCAAGTCTAAGCGGGTCAGGTTCCGGTTGCCATTGGGCCTCTGTGCCCAGCTGCTTTGGAGACTCTGCAGGGAACCAGGAGCTCAGGCAGATGCTTGTGCGCCCTGCAAATTCACACCTGTCACTGGCTGCCTCTTTCTCGGATCTGGTGTCTTCATTAAAATTTCAGAAGCTTCCAATGTACATCTCAAAGAACTGAGAGGAATCGGATCCATGACTGACCCAGAATACCAGTGAATTCCGCCAATGAAGGCCCCTGGAACAGATGAAAGTGCAGTGGACACGGATCCCAACAATCTGACTCCTCCGATCACCCTTTATGCATCCCATCTTCAGACTCTTTTGCCAAAAAGACCCGCTGGACTTCTTTCCATTCCGGATTTGAGACGTGAATCTTTGTTAGCTAGTTCTCTCACTAACATTGAACTTACTAGCTGCACCCTTGGTTGGTGTAGAGTCCTGTCTTATTCAGAAGAGTGATGTGCTCCCCTCACAGCTCCTGAGTCCCCCTACCACCCCCATGCAGAATCTTCTACTTTCAAGTCTTGAGGAAAGCCTCATTCTGGCAATGCTACACTCTTGTATTACTCTCCATTGTCTGAGTCCTGTAACTGATCTCCAGCGAAAAAAAGGACTTTGGAATGCGGTAGCTCAGCAACAGGCTCTCAAAATAGTGCCTGGCAGCTAAATTATTTCTTAGGGCTGATAGCCTCGCAGACCTGTGTCGTCTTCTCCTTTGCAGATTTAGTTTCTGCCTTAAACAGGAAGCTTCGGCTCCTGCCCCAGAACAGCTTCGTGCAAGTTGCAAACAAGGGGCGCGGGTTCTTTGCTTGCTGTTAAAACTATCAAGCTCTTCTAGCTCCTTCACCCCCAACTCATGCTCCGATTGTAGGAGCGATGAAAGGATGGGTTGTCTTTCCATTGCCCATCTTTCTTCTCCCTGCGGCTAATGACAGATGCCTGTCTGCTGCCTTTACATGCCTGTAAATGTATTATTGATTTCCCGGCCTGGTGCAAGTAACGTGATCG
The DNA here is from genome assembly GCF_951804945.1 of Podarcis cretensis. Taxonomy (NCBI): domain Eukaryota; kingdom Metazoa; phylum Chordata; class Lepidosauria; order Squamata; family Lacertidae; genus Podarcis; species Podarcis cretensis. Next base: position 28,617,406 of record NC_137177.1, on the reverse strand, counting down.
CGAGTAGTTCACTGACTGGCGGTTGTTCCTTTGTCCTGCTCTGACAGCCGCATCCTAAATGCACAAATCCATATTGGCTACGCTTGATGCTGCCGATAATGCTCCACTGTGTACCTCTCCCCGAGTTGAGTTGCGCTGGGAACAGTAGTGCTCAGGGCAGTGTGGTGACCCACAGAGTTCTCGTCCTTCAAGGATCACTCAAAGTGAAACCACTGTTGCTGTGTGAGTGCTTAATTCAGGAGGGAAAAAATATGGCAGGGGTCAGATTTGTGCTTACAAATCACATCCTGTGTGTTAGAACTGGACACACAATGCTGTTCATAAACTCAAAATGAGCCCGTACTTGAACAAAGGTTCTTCATCCAGGGTTGACTCTGGGCTTAAGGGAACTCTCAGCATAGAAACATAGGGAGCTGCCTTATACTAAGTCAGACCATTGATCCACCTAGCTCAGCATTGTCTAACAATGACTCATCAGGGTTTCAGACAGGGGACATTCCCAGAGACTGAACCTGGGACCTTCGGTATGCAAAGCAGATGCTCTACCACCACTGAGCTGTGGCCCAGTGACAGTGTGGATGGGCTTATCCAGAAAGGTTGGTGCTCCCTTGGCTGGTAGAGGCCAGGTGGCACTATAAGTGGTATCCATATTAGTGTTACTCAAAGTTGCCCTGTTGAAATTAATGGACCTGACTAACTTCTTGTCATTATGGGATGGCCGTTTCCAAAAGAAATCAAGGGGAGGGGGGCTTTCTGACCTTCACAGTTGAGGTATAAAAGATTGATGGGGGATTTGCTAGGTACAAAAGTAATTAGCTTTGATGATACTTTGGATATTTTAAATTGACCTACTGGCAAGCGTTATGCTCACTTAAATTCCGATGTGTTAAGTGAACTGTTAATTAAAAAAAAAAAAAAAATGCAACACAGTTGGGGAAAATTTATAGATAAGCTATTCAATAGCTGCTATGCAGCTTCCTGTACCAGGCAGGTTCTGTTCTAAGAAAATACAGATACTGTATGGTAGAAAAAGTATGAAATTTTTCACCACAAAACTAATGGTTACCACCACCAGTTAAAGTTATACACGAAATATATCTAAGTGAACTGTTAATTGTTCATTTATTTAGTTTTACTGTTGTGGTGGTATTATATTAATAATTTTAATAATTTTATTATTTATCCCCTGCCCATCTAGCTGGTTTGCCCCAGACACTCTATTGTTATAGGTTTGTGAGTACTAAATGCCTGGGCTCAGTACCATCTGCAGGGCACCACATTGGCTATCCCTGTTTAACCCATGGGAAAGTGCATTACATTTCCCTCCTACGCAGCCCAGCTCAACCTTTATCACATGTCTCTCACACTGCAACATCTTCCCTAGTTAATTTTTGGGGTGGGAAACCAATCCAGGATGGATTTAGGGTGTGTTCACATTACTGCCTCTGAGCACAGCGATGCTACTGCTTTTTCGGTGTGTTTCAGTTCTTTCTGCACCTAGGTGTCCACATCAACAGGACTTCATTAGTGTCAGAATGAATTCTCAAGTAATTGACTGCAGTAATTCTACATAGTCATTAGCTACTTTTTACTGTGTTTCATCTATAGATTGTAGATACAAATATGCCATTTTGTGAGAACTGCTGTTGTCAAACAGGAGAATGAATTAGCAAGCAAATCAATAAACAGCATTTGTTTAACTTCACTACTGGGGAAGCCCAAAGAAACTATGGAATGCTGATTCCTCAGTGTCCCAGCACCATCAGTGGGATCTTGCTATGGAATTGCCCCAAGACCAATTCTGACTACATCTCTAATCCAGTCTTCCTCCGCAGGGACTTTTAAGCTCCTTCCACCCAAGTGTGAAACATTGCTCATAATTTTGCACACGTACATCACCTTTTGTGCCACTGGCATTCTGAAGCCCTTTCGAGGGACACCATAAATCTGCTATTTCGGTTAGGCAATAATATATAGGAATGGTTGTACGACAGGAAACAAAGAACACCGTATCCAATTCAAACTGCAGGGGAAATTTAGGTCAGCCGAATCTAATGAGCCACACGGAAACCTGGCCAGGACACTGGGGTTATCGCCCTTTGCTTGCAAAGGGTACTACGAGATCTTTTGATGGCCAGGCCTCGGGGTTTAGATTTCCTTCACGAAGGATTAGCTGAACACCAGAAACAACAGTTACACAGGTCAAAGGGTCATCCTTTGCGGTGACTGGCCATTAATCAGTGGTGAGCTGCAACATGATCTCCCTATGGAATTACATTCCACTCGTTTTCATCTCCGAGACTTAAAGTGGACTTCCAAGGAAAGACAAAGAATTGGGATGGATGTTTTGTTTTCAAGGCAGAGCTGTGGATCCAGAATCATAGTCATGCCAGGAAATCTGCAGGCCAAGACTATATTTATATTAATTGCTTTTTAACATTTAGATGCTACTTTATTTTATAAACAAGTGGCCAAGTGGCTAATAGAATCATTAGAGCAATAAACACGAACTGCTGAAAAATTACATGCAACAACAGAACAGAATTAAAAATAAACAAGCTAGCCTTTAGGGGAAAGGCCATAGCTCAGTGGTGGAGCATCTGTCTTGCATGATGGTGGTCCCAGCTTCAATACCTAGCATCTCCAGGTTAGGATGGGGAATTTCTGTCTGAAACCCCAGAGAGAAGCTGCCAGGCAGTGGGCAATGTAGACAATACTGAACTAGAAGGACCAATGGGTTTGATTCAATATAAGGTAACTTCCTATGTTCCTAACCTCCCTGTTAGCATAAATAGAAACAGTAATCACTTAAAAATAGGGAAAACCCTATGTTAAAAAAGTTAACTGTCAGCAGGTTGACTGACCTCAAAAGCCAGGTCACTGACTCAATGGAATGTCCTTTAGGTAAACACCCAGATACAGTCAGTGTTGAGGCCATAAAGGCCTCCCTCTAAAGGACATTCTATTGAGTCAGTGGCACTACTAAAAAGGGCCTGCTCCTGGTGGTTGGCCTATCACTGTTCGCCTCCCTGCCTTGTGTCCCACCAGTCCCAATAGACATCGGCCATGACCAGCCAAGCAAACCACTGGAAGGACAGGTGGTTCCAGCGTCATTCAGTGTCTCAAACCATTTATGGGCACCATCCCATGTGCAGGCAATCTTAGGCTTATGTTTAAAGCACTCAGAGGTATTTTGTTCTAGTAAACAGTATATATATATTGTGTTAAAATAAAAAAATGCTCTGCTCTTGCAACTGCTTATGTCTATTAAGATAACAGTTACCTCATCCAGCCCACATTTTACCAGCTTCTCTGCAACAATATCATGGGAGACTTTGTCAAAAGTCTATTTTATTTGGTTTTGCTGTCCTTCATTTGAATTTCAGTAATTTAACGAGTGACATCCAAAGCTGGACCTACTGAAATGATATTGGCTATCACACATTTAAAAAATTAAAAAAATTAAAAAACCCAAGCCTACTTGCGTTTCCTTTGTTTCAGCTTGTTTTGTTGAGCTTATGTTACATATGTTTTATTCATTTATGTTGTGGACTGGCAGAATATACGTATAACTGGCAGAATATACGTATAAATAATTTAAATAGATACATCTTAGTTCAAGTTATGCCCCATTAAACCGGACGGAGGAAGGAAGACAGAAAGTACACAGGTATCCAGTTATGGTATCCACAATAATAAATGTCAGCAAGCGCAGACAGTTGCTTTATTAATAAGCGATGTTTACAAATCGCCACCTTAAAAATATATATATATAAAAAATAGTTTCAGGGGTGTCGGCATGTGATGACGTTGTGAACAGTCGCCGGAAGCGGAAGTTCCTTTCCCTCCTTTCTCTCGTTGGTGAGCCTCTCGAGCGAAGTATGGCCCCTAGCCGTTGTCGCCGGACAGGCTCCCACAAGGCACATTCCTTGGCGCGCCAGTGGAAGACGAAGCGGCGGCGCCGGGATCTGGATCAGATCCACGAGGATATGCTGCCTGAGAAATCGGCCAAGCTGCTGCGCCAAGAGCCGGACCCTGACATGCCTGGGAGCGCCCAGCACTATTGCCTGCATTGCGCGTGCGTAAAGGGGAAAGGCGGGGCCGGGGTTGGGTTTGTCTCTACGACTTCGTTTTTGCTTACTGCGCCTGCGTCAAAAAGAAAGCTGCTTCGGGCGTGACCCTGCTCTTCTTTTAGCATAGAGATACGAAAGTGTAAAGTAGGCTTCCTCACACTCGGCCCTCCAGATGTTTTGACACTACAGTTCCCATCATCCCTGATCACTGGTTCTGCTAGCTAGGGATCATGGGAGTTGTAGGCCAAAATCATCTGGAGGGCTGAGTTTGAGGAAGCCTGGTTTAAAGTAACTCAATCCGTTGCAGCACTATAGAACTCCTTTTATTTAGATTTTCTTACCCTAGGATGGAAGTGAGCACTGCCTATAGAAGTGAAGAATTTTAGCCTGGCTATCCATGCAGAAACCCAAGGAGGCCTGTCTTTTTCTAACTCACGCCTTCCCTTGGGTTTTTAAACGGTTCCCCACCACATGTACCATATACATGTGCCAGTATAGCCAATTATATCCATATTGGGTAGGGTTGAGGGGTCTTACTGCAGTAAGTGCACTGGAACGCAGGAAGGGCTGTGCAGACACCGTATATTTAAAGCACTCCGCCAAAGAATTATGGGAACTGTAGTTTAGCTACAATTCCCAGAACTCTTTAACTCCAGTTCCCATGATCATCTTGGGAGAAATATGCTTTAAATGTTTAGAGTGTTTACAGCCTGCCTGAGCCAGATCACTGGTCCATCTAGCTCAGTGTTTCCTACACTGACTGGCAGCAGCTCTCTGGGCTTTCAGGCAAGAAGTCTTTCTCAGCCCTACCTGGAGATTGAACCTGTAACCTTTTGCATGCAAACTGGTGCTCTCTTGAGCTGTGGCCTTTTCCCTCTTCTAAGATTGCATGTGAGAGGTGGGTCTGGTTTGGCTTTCCTGCTGCTCCCCCCCCCCCCATACTCCTTGGGTTGCTGCAAATGTTATTCTACTTGGAATTCCTATCCCTGAGGCAAATCTAATCTTTGGCTGTCTGAAGAAGCCTTATGCTTACCATAGCAAGATGCAAGGGAGGCAGATCTCCTTTAACACTTGAATAGAAGAGGGGATTTCAGCAGCTGTAGCTTTTCATGCTGAGTTTCCCTCCTTTACTCTTATTTGTGCTTCATTGCCTTGCACTCAGATATGTTGCATTTGTGGGTTTTTTCATATAGAAAACAACAACAGTTTGCACACAGGACTGGATTTAAAAAGAACACAGAATTCCTGCTTTCTCCTCTTTACTGCTATCTTTTGTTTCAAACAATAGGATAAGCATTCATGCCTTAACTCAGGAGTAACCAACATGATGCCCTCCAGATGTTGTTGAGCTCCAGTTCCCACCATCCCCATCCAGCATGACTAATGGGCAGGGATGATGGGGCTGGAGTCCAGCCACATCTGGAGGCCACAGGTTTCCTGCCCTTGCATTAGGACAGGCTTCCTCAAACTCAGCCCTCCAGATGTTTTGAGACTACAGTTCCCATCATCCCTGACCACTGGTCCTGCTAGCTAGGGATCATGGGAGTTGTAGGCCAAAAACATCTGGAGGGCTGAGTTTGAGGAAGCCTGCATTAGGACCTTAACTGATGTATCCCTTAATTGGTTAAAATGAAAGGGGCTATTTGTTCATGGGAGAGAGCATATGTTGCTGGATCCCGCACTCCTAACTGGGCAGAATCAGGGCAGTTTCTTCTGCACTGCCAAGAAAAGTGGACAAGTTTAGAGCTTTGCTAGAAACTGAAATATGAAAGCTAGGAGCTAAATGGCACTTTAAACCTGGGTTATGGGCACAACTGAATGTCTAGGTGCGCTTTTTAATAACAGGAATACAAAGCTGAAAATGAATGAACCGCAGCTAAAATATTATGTTCATTTTTCACAAGATCTAGTTCTTCCCCTGCTCACCCTCCTAATATTCTTAAAAAGGGTCTCTTTTCCAGTCTTCAGAGAGTAGCTGGAAGTAGGGAGGCAGAAAAAGGTCCTCCTTTCCTTCCACTCTGCAGTTTTAATTTGAAATCCTAGGCACAGTACTGTGCCCAGAGCTCAGAAACTGCTTGCACTAATGAAATTCCCTGTCGCAAAATGAACCTAGAACAATGGGAGTTTCGAACACTGGTTTAGAGGGTTGAGGTGATGTGAAATGACATGAAAGCTCAGCCTGCACTTCTGATGGCCATTTTCATGCATTCAAATATTTGCTTGGTGCCGTTGCAATAGGCACAGATAAATGTAGGTCAACAAAATGATTTCTGGGAATGAACTTTCTGTTTTTCAATAGGCATCAACCAGCTTAACTTTTTTTCCTTTTTCTCCCTCAACAGGCGATACTTTGTTGATTTAAAAAGCATGAAGGATCACTTCAGATCTAAGGTTCACAAAAAGAGGTAATTTGAATCCAGCATATTATACAGCATAGCCTTTTTCTCTAGGGAATACATAGGCTTGCCTATGCACCCGGCTCTCTTAACCATCCAACGTTTTGGAAAAGCACTTCACTAATTATATGTATGTTGCCTGGGTGCTGTCTGGATAATATATGTTTGTTATAAAATAAGTGAAAAAGATGGGCAGTGGGGGCCCTCTTGGCAGTTTGAGTAGTACTAGCACTGGCTGCAACTGTAGGGAGAAAAGTAGTAGAAACTGGCTTTATTAACACTTAAGTAAATCAGTTTAAGCAGCTCGTTTGACTTAAGTTGATTTTGTTTGCTTTGTAGACTGAAGCAGCTGAGTGAGGAGCCGTACACCCAGGAGGAAGCAGAGAGAGCAGCTGGAATGGGGTCCTATATACCTCCTAAGAAAGTCGAAGTCCACACACAACCGTTGGACGAGATGGAGGAATCTGGCTGAGAGAAGTGGAGCCCATCTGAAAATTCTGTAGATAACTTGAGACAGTGGGGAGGGGTGTGTGATTTGGCATGTGACATGGGGCTTCAACCACAACTATTTCATGGTAGTAGAACTGGGGCATAAAATGGCTTCAGTGGACATAAGCGTCGTTTTTATTTTTTTGTGACGGAACAAGCACTCTTATCCTGTCCTTTTGGCAGAAGATGGAGTTCAGCTGGAGGTCTGGGAGCGGATGAGCAGACCTCCCCACTGTCCTATTGACCTGCTTATGTAACTAATTGCGTCTCTCATAGCGGCTCATGTTTGTAAGCCGTGGCTGTGGATTTTTAGCATTCTGCTCTGAATGTGACCTTTCTCCAGCTTCCAAATGAGTCCCTTTTAATAAATGAGCTGGCAAGCTGTTGAGCTGACCCTGGGCCTTATGCTTCGCTTGATTTGATTTAATGCTCTAAAGTAGACTTTCAAGGGCCTGGAAGAAGAAGAAGAGCAAGAGATGCCACACCAGAAACCATTCAGTTTGCATGATTTACTTGAGGAACAATTGCTTTGGGTTCCATGTTCAGAACAATTAACTTGGCTTAGAGCTCTCCATTCATCCATTAAGTGTGCATTGGTGGGTTAAGAGAAATCTTGCCATACTTTAGCGTCTCTTATTGTGAGTGCAGCCAGATAGTTAGAATGGGATGAGGTATTCTGGTGCGGGAGAACAGGTGGAAGAGAGAACAAGCCATGTTCTTGCATGTGCCCTCCTCACCTCTTCCCTTCTCATCGCATGCCTGGTTTTGTTGCTTCTGCCCTGGGCAGATGGGGCTTGTCCACTTGGGAAGGTAGCTCATCCAGGAGAAGGAAAACTCTGATCCTAAAGCTCCACTGCCTTGCGGGATAGCTTTGGGAGAAGAAAAGGCTAAAGAGCCAACCCTACACAAATCTGGAGTGGAGTCCCTAATACAGTTGGATGGCGCTTTGTACACCTGCTTCGAGCAAGTCCTGCAGCCAAGCTGGTGCCCAAATGTATTGCTCTGCTTTCATTTGGACCACATCAGTGAGGCAGAGAGGGGGGTCTTGTCATCTGGGCAGCCCAAGACCTCCACACACACAGTCCAGGCTTGTGCCCCAGGGAGGTCACTTCAGTGCTGCTAATGCAGAAGTTTGACTTAACACCCGCAGGCACCCTCTGTTGTCTGTCAAGACAGACAGATGCCCACACCAACAACCTTAGCTTGTTTCGATGAAAGGGAGCAATTCACACCGCACATAGTAAACCTTTGGACTTGCTCCCACAGGATGGTTGGTTGGTTAGTTAGGGAAAAAAATTATATACCACTGGATTGTAAGGGGGGGGGAACCCTCAAAGTGGTTTACAAAAAAGAGGAAAAAGCCAATAAAATTATCAATAAAAACTCTTTAAAAACCACAAGTGGAAACATTAAAAACATAGTAAAAATCAGTGATAATCTAAAAACAGATTAAAACACCTGTCAGCATTCTACATGTCTGGGGAGGCTTGCCTAAACAAAAATGTTTTTAGCGGGCTCTGCAAAGAGAACACTGAAGGCAGCTGCCTGATGTCAACAGACGGAGAGTTCCGAAGCGTGGGTCCTGCAGACATTTAAATAGCTAGTTGTGTAACGTTATCACTTGATAATTCTTTACAAATGGTCTGCTAGCTTACAACAAGGAATATTACGTTGCAAGGTCTGGATGCATTTGTGGGGTTTTTTTTAAACCTTTTTTGGTAATTAGGTGATTGAATGAGATACTGCAAATGTACATCTCATTTAGGTAAGCATGGAACTGTGTACCAGGTTCAGATTTCTGGGTGGTATGGAAGTAATTGAATCATTTTGGGTTACACTGTGGTGTATACTACATGCCCACTTTCTAGGCCATATGGAAATATCACTAAACTTAATACTGCTGTGATCGAGTGAGTCAGGCCCTAACATCTTGTATGTCTTGTGTGTCTTGTCATGCCTGTTGAATTGAGATATTGCTAGCCCTTTTAGACCCTAGAAATCATGGGAGGGGAACATGCTGTCCTCCAAATGTTTCTGGACTACAATTTCCATCATCCCCAACCCTTGGCCTCACTGGCTGGGGCTGATGGGAGCTGAAGCCCAACAACACCTGGCGAGCCAAAGGTTTCCAACCCCTGCTATAAATGGTTGGCATCCTAGGAACAGAAATAAATCCTTTGCCACAGCCGTTCGTGCATATTGCTGCAACGCGTTTAGCTGTTGACATCTGCTGAAACAAGCACATCATTTGCTGTGGATCAGCAGAGATTAAGCCTCTATACAAAAAGGCTTTTGGAAGAAGAGGGAGGGATGCTTTTAATCGCCACTACTGCCTCTCCCTTAGCTATTTAGGGGGGACACATAATTATTCTAGCCTTTGTTTATGGCTCTGATCATGGAATCTGTTGCAAGTTTCTAAACTCTGATAATCTGTGTTGTTTGTTTTTAACTGGTGAGGAGTGTGACTTGGGAGGGGAGGGGCCTGCACAGGGTCCCAGGGAGCACACAGAGAGGTCTGAAGGTTCACATTTGACCCCTGGGGTTTCCCCACCCTTGCTTAAGGAAAGACTGGCTTTGGTCATGTAGCGAACAGCTGCTCCCAGGGTGCAAAAATGACACAGGCAACATTCTTTAAAACAGAGATTTATTGTACACAGTGCAACACGTTTATTCCTAGCATTGTTGGTATGAGACAGATGAATCGGCTAGTATGGTGTTTGAGATCTAACTGCCTTAGCAAGAGCCTAATCCAGAGAGGAACAAGGGCAGATTTTGGTGTTGAAGATTTAACGGGGGGCCATAGCTGAGTGGCAAAGCACCTGCTTCGTATGCAGGGTTCAAGCCCTGGTATCTTTAGCTTAAGGAGCAGTGGATAGCAGGTGATGAGAAAGGCCTCTGCCTGAGATTCTGGAGGGCCTCTGCCTGCCAAAGTAGACAAATACTGGGCAAAATGCAAAAACCACTCTGACCAGGTAAACAGCAGCTTCCTGTGTTCTGTGGGTAAATTGGTCTGAAACTCCCTGAAGAAGGCAACAATTATCCTCCTGTAAGAGGTGAAAGATTCACCTGCCTCGCCTTTGCACCCTTTGAAACTCCTCGCCAACCCCAAACTATGGGTGCATTTTTTAAAACGGAAGGCTGAGCACCTTTAAAAACCCCCCTCTCCTTAATTGCTCATGGGAAGGCATGATGTAGGTCACAGCTGTCTGGCCACATATTCCGTTACGTAACGGGCAGTCTGCAGTTCCTTTTGGTTTTCCCATGATGCACTGCTTTGCCCAAGTCAAGTGGGAGGGAGCAGACAGCGAATGCACTCGTTCAACCGTCTGTAATACATTCGCTTGCTTTTTAATGCAGTGCATTATGCTCATCCGACTTTTTCTCCCTGCCCCTCTACATACCGTGAGGGGGTGGGCCTGGCCCTCCAGGAATAAACCCCTTTCCTTTGGGAATTGTGTAAGACTTCGATCTTAGTCTATAAAAGACCCGCCTTTAAACCTCCATCTGTAACAAAGGATCCATATTTAATTTCTTACTGTAGATCTATGTCGTCTTTCTCCCTCTTTCCTATTCTCTCAAAACAAATGTGGGGAATCTTTTTTGACGCATGGGCCACATTCTCTTCTGGGCAAGCTCCCGAGGGCCACATGCTGGTGGTGGGCGGGGCTGGAGGCAGAAGTGGGCAGAGCAGCAAATGCAAATTTTAACTTTTGTACAGTATCTGCACACCCTCCTCTGCATCTTCCAAGGCAATATTGGACCCAACCAATGAGGTCAGTTCTTCAGCTTCCTTCCTGCATGGCCATCCTGGTTTAAATCCATTTCTGGGCTTTGAATGAGGATCAGATCCAGGGGAAATTTGGGGCAGGGGGCTGCAACCCTGGTAGTGGCCCCCTGAAACTAGAATGAAGCAAGTTGGACAATAGCTGAGTTGACCAGGAGGATCCAGTAGGAGAGAATGAAACTAGCATGGCCGGAAGGGGCACTAGCAACACACCGTCTGTGAAAGAACAAGGAAAGTTGGCGCTGAGTTTTCTAATGTGAGCCACCCAGCCGGCGCATGCACAGGATACCTAAAGGATGCTGCTTGTGCCAGAGTGCATGCCAGGATCTCTCTCCAACCTTGTTTCTTTTCTGTGCGTTCCTGGAGTCCTCTTTGGCCCGTGCAGCTGCCGCTTGGCAGCCCAAGGGTCAAGGTTCCGGATTTGGTTTGGTCTCTTCACTCATTTGCCGGGCGCTGTAATAGGAGAGGCTTAATCCCATAATGGCCAGCAGTAAAGCCAGGTGATTCATCAGCCGGTCTTGAGGTTCCGACTCCAGTCCACTGGCCAGTTGCATCTGTAGGGATGGAAAAGTTGAGATGTAAATCTTTAGAACTGGGGTGGAGAACCTCCTTATACAGAGTCAGAGCCACTTGACCCATCCTGATTGGCAGTGGCTCTCCAGGGTTGTTGGGCATCAAAAGCAGTGCCCTCATGTCTACTTGCAGGCTTCCTGTTCACATCTGGTCGGCTACCATAAGAACAGGATACTGAACTAGGCGAACCTTTGGTCTCAGCTAGCAGGGCTCTTCTAATGCTGCAGGACTCCCAACTTCCTTCAGCATGACCAGTAATCAAGGATGAGGGGAAATGTAGCCACCATTTTGAGAGCCATGGGTTCCCCATCACTGCCTTAGAATGTCAAAAGCAAACCCAGCATTCGTATAGTGCAAATTGGTCAAATTCATACTATGAATTATACCCCAACACCAAAATACAATGCCGTGTTGCAAATTACACTTTTAGGCAGCGGGAGAGAGGTTTTTCAGTTTTTTTGTTTTTGTTTTAACCCTCTACCTTTTTTTAATTATTGATAATAATAATTTATTACTTATACCCAGCCCATCTGGCTGGGCCTCCCCAGCCACTCTGGGTGGCTCCCAACAGAAAATTAAAAACACGTAAAACATCAAATATTAAAAACTTCCCTAAACAGGGATGCCTTCAGATGTTTTCTAAAAGTCAGGTACAGTAGTTTATTTCCTTGACATCGGATGGGAGAAACCACTCCAGTAGCTAACAATTGCTAAATCTCTTTTCAAGAACGAGACTTTGTTTACTTTTACACTGTGTTTTGGCAAACTAGACCATACCTCATGCATTGTGCACCGCCAGTTTAGACTTAAGACACACCCTCTCTCAACATCCTAGCAAACAGGGAACTTTGCTGAAGAGTTTGCCTCAGGGATTGTCATCTTGGTTAGTTGTACATCATTAACTTTGAAGTAGCTGATATTACACAGGCTGCTGGAGCAATTCTGTGTTAATTAAGTGATTAGAGCTGTTTCCTTATATGACACTCGGGGGAGAAATAGGGTTGCCTGTTTAATTTTGCAATGGACCTTGCCTGCAGGTCAAGCAAATCAGCCATGCTTGCCAGCCAGCCAGGTAGGTGGTGGAGGAGAGTGCACACACATTGTGAGTTCATGCGCATGCACACTACAGCCAAGAACCAGAAATTTACAGCGTGATCCTTTATAGGTCTATCCGAAAGCAAGTTCCAGTGTGGCTTATTCCTAGGGGAGTGAGTACAGGATTGCAACCTTAATTTCTAGAAACCTGACGGAGGGAGGCAGAGATGAAATCTGAAAGCTGCCTGGCATGTTTGGCAGAGAGGTGGTGGTAGTGTGAGGTTTTTTTGTGTGTGTTTGTACTAATAACGCTTTAAAAAGGTATTCCCAGCAGTTCCCCAACTGTCTCTCGTGTACCAGGGACAGGTACCAAGTGTAGGATTAGCCAGTGGATCTATTCTTTTTTGATGATGCTGAAAATCCCATTTGGGTACCCTAGAGTATGGTTAAACTAAGTGCAGTCTCCAGCACTGCAGGGCTTTGCATGAACTAGCCAGCATCTCCTCACGTGGCTCCGCCACATGCAGCATCCTCCCCTCTCCTCCTCTGCCCAGAAACGCACAGCTCTGTTCGGCAGGCAGTGTGATCTAAGAGATGCATGTTGCTAGCCAGCTCTTGTTCACGTGAGCTTGGAGTGTTAAACTGACAACCTGGTTTGAAGGCAGGTGCGCAGGTGTTAAGTTAATATTCATATTAACTTAATAAGAGTGCAAAGTTAATATTCAGGCTTTTAAAAAAATCTATGGAAGCTGGATGTCAGAAGATGTGCAAGTGGGATTTAGGCTAAGGAAGGCCAATTTCTTAATGGGGGTGGAGAATAATGCTGCTTCCCCATTCACCCGCCCCACACGCTCATGTAGGAAGCCACCTTACACTGTTTCAAATCGCTGGTCCATCTAGATCAGTATTGTCTACACTAACTGGCAGCATCTCTCCAGGATTTCAGACGGGGTCTTTCCCAGGCCTACCTGGGATCAAACCTGGGACCTTCAGCAAGCAAATCATGCACACAATTGCTGAGCTAGTACCCCCTCCCCTAAACAGAGTCAGACCACCTAGATTTGGTCCACCTAGCTGAGCCTTGTCTATAGTGGATTTCAAACAACAATCTTTCCCAGTCCTGCCTGGACACACCAGGGATCAAGCTTGGGACCTTCTGCTTGAAAAACAAATGTTCTGTGGCTGAGCTATGGCTCTTACCTCTTTTGTTCCCCCAGGAAAAGTAGCTGGGAGATAGCTGCTTTTGTACAATAAAAGAGAACAGCCAGAGGTGATAAGGTTAAGCAAGGTGTTCCCCAGCTCAAAGTGGCAGCAGCCTATGGTCACTTTTTGTCAGCTGCAAACCTAAAATGATCCTCACTGTTGATACGTATCTGTTGCTGTGAAACAAGTTCCATTGCAATCAATGAATTTCTGGTTAAGACAGAGATAAGACCTATCTCGGAGAGCTGCAACCCTTCTAACTGCATCTTTACGTGAAAGTAAGCCCCACTGAGCTTCGGTATTAAGTGTTCCTTGGCTACTCAGTGGATGGATCATGGCAAGTTCTCAATGAATGCATTGACTGAAAAACTCAAGGCTCTCCAAAGGTTTAGTTGTGGCACACCTTGAAATTGCTAGGAACTGGAAAGTGGTGAAACCACTTATTGACAAGAACTTGGCTTGATAGAGTCTGGCACTTGGCACTTGGTGAAAAGATGACCCAAGAGTGCAAACTGGTGTGGGGCAGGGTTAGCATTAACTGACAAACCATGGTTGCTAGCCATCTATGCCCTCCTAAATGTTGTTGAACTCCGAATCCCATCAACTCCAACCAACATGGCCAATGGTCAGAAATGATGGGCGCTGTAATCCAGCAACAGCTGCAAGGCCACAGGTTCTCCACCTGAGATCTAAAGAGTTCCCTATTATTATTATTATTATTATTATTATTATTATTAGCCTACCCTTCACCCTAAGGACCCAGGGCAAGTTACATCAATTTAAAACACAACATTAATAAAATAATTGTAACTTAAAATCACAAAATGCAATCACAAAAAATAGGATGGGTCCTGCAAATATACATCACAGGTATCAAAAGGGCAGGGTAACAATTCATTCAGAGACTAAAATTACCTAACCACACTAATGAATACGCTACTTTGGAACTGATTCTGCTCAAGATCACAGACTTTAAAATATTCTAACACTCCGCAAGGTAAGAAGTATTGAGCTTACTTGTAGGAGGCGGAAGTACCCTGGGGTTAAACACTTCAGACGGAAGATCATAGCCCAGAGCAAGTGAGAGAAAGGATAGGTTGCTGTCACCTTTCCCCCCTCTGATTCCTCCCTCGTAGCTTTGTACAGTTATTTTAAGTTGATTCAGGCTGTGGGAAGAAGGGGAAAGAGTTCGTTAGAACATGGTGACCAAGAACAGAAGGAGGAAGAAGAGGAAGAGGAGGAGGTTGCAGCAAACACCCACTGAAATTTGGTAGTGGAACTGTCCATAGATATTGTCTACAGGTAGCCCAGTTGACAATCAATGAATTATCTTTGTGGAGTGCCCACCATTGCTAAGAGCTAATGGCACGGACTGTTTTAGAGTTAATTCACAATTCACATTTCAGCCACATCAGTCGCCTACTACAGGGCAACTCCCTGGGTCACAGCGGTGCACGGTGGAACATCGTCCTACATCCCCCCCATTGCTCCCAACTATCTTCCCCATTCTTCAGCCTGCCCTGCTCCCATCCTGTTCATTTTTTACTCAGACGCAAAGGCGATATTCATAAGTATTCATCCCACCACTCACCAGCTTCTGGATCCCGTTCCTTGTGTGTCGCGTTCCAGCAGTACAATCGGGCAAGTGTGTTACGGGAGCGCTTAAATATTGCCCTCCTCCCATGGCTGCCCGATGACGATCCCTTCCGCAGCCAGCCTCAGGAGCAGCTGTCACAAGAGATCAGTGCTTGCTGCTCTGCCGACCGCACGCTATCCACGTGTGAAGAGGAGTCGGCTTTGGTGGTGGAAAGAAAACTTGTGAGGGCTTTGTGCTGCTTGCACCATCCAAGAAGAACCAAATTCCACCCCAATGCAGCAAAAATTTCAAAGCTGGCCTTTGTGTTTTCCTCTTCTAATTTTATTATTTTCAAAATCATGTGCATATATGTCTGAGAAACAAAGATAACCCAACAAACCCAATGGAGTTTTCCCTGGAGAACCCCCTAAAGTACATTATGGAAGTCAGCATTCCCATACATACACCAGGATTTATAACAGTATACAACTGTAAAACATGTTCTTATGTGATCTACAAGTTAGTAGAAACCTTTGGAACTGGTCTTTGGTTTTCCAAACAAAATAAAGCTCTGCCATTCTCCAGGAAAGATGTCTTTGTGCTTCGTTCCTCTTGCCAGTCTCAGCTGGTGCAGCTACAATACTATTCCACGATGGCAATACACCTTGTGCCAAGTATTCAAAGTTTGCATCTTTTAAGTCTTTCCAAAATGTGGCTATAACCATACAACACAGGCTTTTGTACCTGTAGGCCTTACCAACAAAGGGTGCTTTCACAAGGTTGCCACCTAAAGCAGATGCATTGTGGGAAAGATCACTGAGTGTAAAGATGGGGAGGTGACCTAAAGATGCATCCATCGTCCTCTGAAATGTATTTTTTTCATTCCAACTTTTTTTAAAGTGAATATAAAAGCATAAAAAGAGCCTGGCGGAATCAGGCCAAAGGCTCGTCTAGTCTATCATCTTGTTCTCACAGTGACCAACCAAATGCCTTTGGGAAGATGCTCCTTCAGGTATTGTGGTCCTGAGCTATTTAAGGCTTTATACTGTAGGTCAAAACCAACACTTTGAACAGCGCTGGGTTTAGGGTGGTATGGGCTTCCCCTGCACAGGACATCGTGCCGAGGAGCGCAAAACAACAACAACAACAACAACAACAACAACAAAACAACAACAACAACAACCTACACTTATACAGGTACCTGCTGAGAAGATCCATAAAAAAGCAACTGTACCAAAAGAAATTGTTGTGAAAGTAAGAAATATGGGAAGGGGTGTCATAATCATATTACCAGAGTCTGTCTGGAAACTAATTGGAAGCCAGTGCAGTCGGGTCAAGATCCGTGCAATATGCTCATAATGCCTTGCGTCAGTGAGCAACCTGACTACCAAATTCTGCACCAGCCGAAGTTTCTGAACCATCTATAAAGGCAGCCCTACATATAACATGAGACAGTAATGTAACCTAGAGGCTGCCAGGGCATAGACAACAAGTGATTAATGTTCCTGCCTTGTCCATAACCACCCACCCCCCTTCAAAAAAAAATGTAGAATTTTATAAGGTGGTTCAATTGTGGAACCTATTCATTGCAAGTGGCATGAGTTTTGGAGTGATAGTTCATCAGCATCAAATATTTAGCCAGTTATGCCTAGGCCCTACACTGTGAAATATTATTTTGAAACAACTCCAGTCTAGAGGAAACCCACTAGCTCCAAGCAATGGACCAGCTGCAGATTACTTTGAGCCATACAGTTCCCTGAAATAAATCACAGGCGATTATCTTGACGCTCTGCTTCCTGTTAATCTGCTGGCCCCTGGTCATCTTCCCCAAATAAGGTGGGGCAAAAGATAATTACTGTGGAATGATCTTGGAAGCATTGAGGCAACATCTGCCTTCTGTTATATTTACCCCCACTTCTCTGGGCAGTGAGCAGCCCAGGGTAGCAGTGAAAGTGTTTAACTGTCTTTGGATGAGAGCTCTGAGGCAACCTCTGGTCTCTTGGCAATATATGTTTCATGCATCAATGTACAAGCAGAGGGCACTGAAAGTGATCCCTAAAACAGGCTGCGGATCTGCCAGCCCCACATCAAATTTGACTGTTTGGATGCTAGTCTATCAGGGCAAATCGGGCACTTCCCCACCAACATGTCAGCCCTTAGCCAGCCCCCACCTGTCTGCCTTCTTAAAACCAGTCTAGACAGTGCCCATTGGCTATCAGCTTGCTCCGCCTTAGATGCAGTGTTGTCCTTGTAGAACTCAGCAAAGAAGAGGATAAGGGAAAAACTAGAAGTAGCTGGCTCTGCCTGTCACTGGCTCTGGCTCCACCTAATGTTTGTCTCCTTGCCTTCTACCCTGCCAGCCCTAATAGGCACTAGCCATCACTGCCTGATGCTGCTCGACTCCAATTCCTATCAGCCTCAGCCAGAGATTGTGGGAGTTGTGGTCTAACAACACCTGGTAGGTCATAGGTGCCCTTCCCCTGATTTCCTGCCCTTTGTGAAAAATTCCAGGGCTTTTTGCAAAATGTCAAAACCAGAAAAATATAGTGTGTGTGTGTGTGTGTGTGTGTGTGTGTGCCGTTTCTATCAGATTTCTCCAAACAGGACTATTGGTGTAGGCTGCCCCAAGGCAAATATGTGGGCAGCTTCCTGAAAGCTGACAAATGAATGCTGATAGCCGATTCTGGAGCTTTGTCTTCTTGGGATTCTAATAAGGCAAGATGGTTGTCAGAAGAGATTACTCATCCAGATACCCATCCATGCCAGCCAGGAGGAAGAGAACAAATTGGTGTGAAAACAAAGAACAATAGGCTACAGCTTGGAGAAGGACACAGAACTGTGGGGATGCTAGCGGTTCCCTAGAGAAGCTATGAAGGAGCACCAGGAAAAGGCTGTAGCTCAGTGGTCCCAGGTTCAATCCTAGTATCACCAGGTAGGGCTGGAAAATACTCTGTGCCTCAAACCCTGGAGAGTCTGTGTCTGTCAGTGTAGGCAGTACGGAACTACATGGACCACTGATCTGAGTCAGTATAAGGTCAGCTTCTCCTATGGATTTGACTGTCTCTTGGAATGTGCAAGCTTCATCTTCAGCTGTGCTCCACCTGTATATTTGTAAATAAACACAAATATTGCAGAACGCTGATAAGATTGCAGCGACCTCCTGGCAAAGGAAACCAGCTTCCCCCTGAAACTTCTCGCTGTTTGCAGAACTTGGTTTTTGTGTTTCACACTGGTGTTAGCTGTGGGATTGCATTTCCCCTGAGTGGAACTGCAAGGTGGTGTGATGAACAACAATGCTGCTCATGCAATTTGATGTTGGAGCCCTTGCAAGAGAAGTTTGAAGAGAGTCTCAGAAGACACTTTGAATCCAATAGAGCATACAAAATTCTCTGAGAAAGGTACTTCACCTTCAGCCAGTTCACAATTCTCTGCCTTGACCTGCATTCAAAAAATTATAATAATTCAAAAAGGACCATTCTGTTTCCAAGGGATATTGCATTTAAATTGTACACTTCCCAAAACAGTATGAGAACCAAAACACAGCCATCCTTTGAAATTCACACTTATTGTACGATGCAGTTCTCCAAGCAATGTTAACAAAAATGTACATATTAAGGGGGAATGTGCCCATAATTCTTTGAGGGAAAGAATGTGCTTTGAATGTGTTTTGAAGGCATACTGTGTATACAGCCCTAGTGCAAAAAAAAAAAAAAATGTAGCAATGTGGTCACCAACTTTTCTTTTCACTGGTCCTGCTCTGATGCTTTTAGTGGCAATAACCTGCAGAAATCAATTAAGAACATAAGAAGAGCTCTGCTGGAACAGGTCAGTGAGCCATCTAATCCTGAATCCAACCAGATGCTGATAGGAAGCTCACAAGCAGGAGCTGAATGCAACAGCAACACTCCCCACTTGTGAGTTCCAGCACCTGGTATTCAGGGGCATGTGCCTCTTCTGACAATGGAAGTAGAAAACAGTTGTTGTGGCTACTAGCCATTGATAGCCTGACCCTTCATGAATTTGCTAATCCTCCTGAAAGCAATCCAGCAACTCAACTTTGACACAGAAATTATTGAAGAATTATTCCATGATGTAATAGCATAGATACGTAGCTATGCATGCAGTGATGTCTTCAGTGATGAGTAGATCTCTGGCATTCTTTGTCTGCTGATTTATCTCCCTCTAGCGGTGATTCGGGCTCATCTTCACACCAGCACTGAATAGTTTGAAGATCATTATTTGATCATGTGCAGGTTTCTTTCTTTCCTTATTTTAAAATACTACTCTGTAGGCATTGACAGCTCTGAAATTATTGCTGCAACATATTTTTGTAACAAAGCGGCACGAGTGGCGCTGTGGTCTAAACCACAGAGCCTAGGGCTTGCTGATCAGAAGGTCGGCGGTTTGAATCCCCATGACGGGGTGAGCTCCCGTTTTTTGGTCCCAGCTCCTGCCCACCTAGCAGTTTGAAAGCACGTCAAAGTGCAAGTAGATAAATAGGTACTGGCGGGAAGGTAAATGGAGTTTCCGTGCGCTGCTCTGGTTCGCCAGCAGCTTAGTCATGCTGGCCACATGACCCGGAAGCTGTCTGCGGACAAACGCCGGCTCCCTCGGCCAGTAAAGCGAGATGAGCGCCACAACTCCAGAGTCGTCCACGACTGGACCTCATGGTCAGGGGTACCTTTACCTATTTTTGTAACATAACTTTCAGATTTCAAGAGTTTGCATCCAAGTGATTAAAATCCTCAGATTACCCTGATTTTAAGATGAACATGTCATAATGTAAAATCACCACTGCAATTTCAGCTCTGTAGTATTTGCAAACACAATGAATTTAAGGCAGAACTGCTTCTTCATCTTTTTTGAGACCAAATGTGGTGTAGTGGTTAGGACTTGTGAGGCCAAGCTTCAAATCCCAACTCAGCCATGAAACTCACTGGGTGACTTTGGACTAGTCACAGTCTCTTAGCCTAGCCTACCTCACAGGGTTGTTTTGAGAATAAAAATGGAGAAGAGAACCATACCTTGAACTCCTTGCAGGAAATAAATGTAAACAACAAGTAAAAATAGTCTCCCTTCATTTTATGTGTTTAGATTTTTGTTTTTCATTTTCTGCTTTTTTATGTTGTGTGCACTGTTTCAGTTTTGCACCCAGCCCTGGAGTCTTCTGATAAAGGGCGTTTCAGGAATATTTTCAATACCATCAATCACTCGTCAGGGCCTACTGGGGCAATTGTCCAAATGATAAATGGCACACCTCTTTGTGAAGAAAGACCCTACGCAGCCCTTTTCTTCACTGTGTGTTTACTGAAAAGTTATATCCCCGCATATTTTAGGTGGACTTGCCCTCCCATAAGCGTGTATAAGACTGCAGGTTTACCTTTCCAGGCAAACTTCAGAGTGATAAATGCACTGTACCTTTAAGGAAGTTAGACAAGGCGGTGAAACTGGTTTGTGTGGCATCCTGTTGAATCAGAAGCTCGAAAATGGGGAGGGAGTGTGTGCCTTCTCAGCAGCCAGAAGGTTATCAGCACCCAAGGACTGGAGAATGAGAGCTTCTTTGAACGGGGGTGAACTGCCCCCTCTACCTTTCCCAATTCCCCAAAGGGGGACAGCTGGACAACATTTACTGCCTGCCTTAGAGAATCCTGCGTTTTAGAGAAGGCGGGCTTTACTGCCGAGTGACAAGTGGGCGGACAAACCAGAAACCCAGCTGGGAGTTACCTGCTGGAACCTGCAGGTGCGTCTTGAGTTTCATCCGTGATTTCCCTGGAACGGAAACATATTCCTCGAATAGGAGTGTCCAGAAGGGACTAAGCCAGGGGCTTGGAACATGGATCCCATCTCCACCTGGAATACTAAAATGGTGGTGGCCTGGATGAGAGGTGAGAAGGAGAGCGGAACTTTTGGGGAATCTTTTACACCTAAATCAGACAGGTGTGTGTTGCTGGGAGGTTTCTGTATTCGCCTATTGCGCCTCCATGGGACTCGAGGCTCGCCCATACTCGAGGAACTGGTAGGAACTAGGAGGTGTAAATCTGAGCTAAAACTGCAACTATGACAGAGATGGCAGGAGTGAATAAGAGCCGACCTCTTTGCCCACTGGAATGAAGCACATTCCTGCTCTGGGCCGGCCCTTCTTACCTGGCCGGGCGGTTACTACGTGTTCAATGGAGTGGGAGGAGAAGCCACTCCCCCAAGCAGTGTTGTGATTGCCATAACATGCCCTATTTTTCCATGTGTTGACTGTGGAGAGGTAAGTAAAGGATCTGGAGGTAGCTGTCGGACATGAATTTCTCTTCCTCCTTTGCCCACTTCTGGCTTCTTAACACAGGGCAGCTTTATTTCCAAATTTGCAGACCTGGGAGAGCAAGGAAACCAGTGCCAGATTTACGTATAAGCTAAAGAAACTATAGCTTAGGGCCCCACTCTTTTGGAGGCCCCCAGAAAAATTTAAAGGAAAAAAACCCCACTGGATGTACATTTCCAAAAAACAAATAAAATAAAACCTACATACAGCAACAGTGTTTTGTGTTGTGTAGGCTGCTATTTGTTATGTGCAAATGGCTTTAGATACCTATTAGTTCCATAAATTACCATATAGCATATATTCAACACAAAAAGCAGTGACAATTTGTTGTTGACAAAGGACAGCTGGACATATAAAGGGTCCCATTACCTTCAGTAGCTTAAGACCTCATCAAACCTAAATCTGGCCCTGAAGGAAAGGGAACTGGAAAACTATGGGGGTGGCTGGGAAGAGGAAGAGAGATCAGCCAAGTCCTCATTTGTCTGCAAAAATAAAATTCTAATTAGATTTAGGACAGGGATAGAGAAGCCTTGTCTTCCAGATGTGTTTGTTTACAGAATTTATATTGCTACTGTTAATCAATTTATTACTCGACCATCTATATGTTTTTAACACTCGATTGGGAGCTGCCCAGAGTGGCTGGGGAAACACAGCCAGATGGGTGGGGTATAAATAATAAATTATTATTATTATAAATTATTATCACCAACAGGTTGCAGGGTGGGTTGCCACAAATGAAGTTCAGCATTCTATCCCACTTCTCACTTATCCTGCCCTGAGATCTTACAATGAAAGGTAGTTAATAATAATAATAATAATAATAATAATAATAATAATCTCAGGACAGGTCAAAACCATTTAAAATAAAATAGCTGTAATTTCTAATTAGATTTAGGGCAGGAACATGGAACCTTGGCCTTGTGGAAGTGTTAGTTTAAAGAATTAATGTCCTACTCCTCACTACTGATTTCAGTGTGGGTTATTGCAATTTAAAATACAACAACCAGGAAAAGGCAAAAAAGTAATTGCAATGAAAAATCACAGCTGCGAATTCATCTGTTGTTTGACTCCAACTCCTATCGGCTACCCCCACCTCCCAAAGCATGGCCAACAGTCAGGGATGATGGGATTTGTAGTCACACTAGATCTTGAGGGGCACAGCTTCTCCATCTCTGATTTTGGGGAAGAAATCAAAGTCATAAAAATATTTGTGGCCACATGATGCTTGACAACATCTTTCTTCTGCTCCCTTCCCAAGACTCCCCCAAACATGTGATTTCAAAGTTAAAATATGAGATTCTGTAAGCCTTGCCAAATTTGTTATCAGCTGTAGAAAACAGAGTCCTTGGACTCTGATAATGCTTCTTGCATGCCTGGATGGGAGATGAGGGCGGGGGGGGGGGGGGACGGGACTGTGTGAGTGTATTTGGAAACTAACCTACTATGCAAAGGTAAAAATGACATTCATTGCTCCTGCCACTTTTCAGCCTACCACTGGCATGTGACCCTTGCATGGTTACCCAAAAAGGATCCCGGGCTTAAAAAAAAATGGTTCCCCACCCACCTCCTAACTGAAGATGCCAATGTTTGAACCTTCTGCATGCCAAGCAAGTGCCCTGCCATTGATCTATAGCTCTTTCCAAAACTTCTGGGCCAGTTTCATGAAAGAAAGAGGATCAAATGCTTTCCTCTTCTGCGTTTAGGTTTGGATCCAGCGTTACAAGACTATCCCTTTGAGACGTGGGGCCTGACTGGGAAGGGGCTGCTTCATCTGTCCTATCGGGACCTGGAAGATCTGGGCATGAGGCGCGTTGGCCATCAGGAGCTGCTTCTGGAAGCTGTGGAGCAGCTCTGCGTATTGGTGAGCACATGGCTGTGAACCTCAGTGTGGCTCACAAATCCCTCAACAACTTGGGCCTCTGAAGTACTTTAGGGACCATCTGATTCCTTATCTTCCACCTCAACTAGGGGCATCTTATGACGGGGCCCTTAAGGTGGTTCCACTCATGAGATTCAGTTGACCTTCACTAGGGAGCAAACCTTTAGCGCTACAGGCCCTGCCCTATGGAGATTCAGGGGGGAACCTTCCCTCCCTTCTTTCTTTTAAAAACTTTATTATTTAGACTAGCCTTTGTACTATGAATTTTCTCTTTTTTAATCAATCGCTCCAGTCTGTCTCTCACACAGATCTGTTCCATCAATCTTCTCTGTTTATGTGTCTTCATAAAAAAAATCTCCAGCATTTTCATGCAACACTAAACACAGTTATGCAGTTGTGACCACCTATTTTTGCGAGCAGTTTCTCCTAATATAATGCATTTTTGTATGTGTGTTATTTTCACCAATATCTTCATTTTCTGCATGTTTTCCCTTCATATATGTATTTTTTGAGGGGACGCAGGTGGCGCTGTGGGTTAAAGCCTCAGCGCCTAGGGCTTGCCGATTGAAAGGTCGCGGTTCGAATCCCTGCGGCGGGGTGCACTCCCGCTGCTCGGTCCCAGCGCCTGCCAACCTAGCAGTTCGAAAGCACCTCCGGGTACAAGTAGATAAATAGGGACCGCTTACCAGCGGGAAGGTAAACGGCGTTTCCGTGTGCGGCTCTGGCTCTGGCTCTGGCCAGAGCAGCGATGTCACGCTGGCCACGTGACCCGGAAGTGTCTCCGGACAGCGCTGGCCCCTGGCCTCTTAAGTGAGATGGGCGCACAACCCCAGAGTCTGTCAAGACTGGCCCGTACGGGCAGGGGTACCTTTACCTTTACCTTTTTATGTATTTTTTGTAAGCATTATTTAGCTGGGAAACTGCACTGCAAAGTTAAGAGACGTGTCACTTTCAAAGCATGGCTGTGCTTGAGTTCTCATTTTGAAAAGTGCGAATTTGGTTTAATTTCTCCTTTAAATGTGAACTGAACCAAATCCCGCCCCCCTACTTTGAGTGAAACTTTGCTGTATACAAGCCTTTGTTTCCATTACTGAGGGTAGCTGGGCTTGTTTCCCTCTCCCTAGAACTATGACCTGGCAACGACCAATCTGCAGGTGCTGACTGAGAAGCTGCAAGGCATTGTAAGGACGATTGAAACCTTCATCCTGAGCCATAGGAAAGTTAGCACCTACGACGGATACACTATGGAGAAACCCTCTTCGGACCTCCTGGGCTGTGTGGTGGAGCTGATTGGCGCTGCAAAGGGTCTCTTCTTATGGCTCAACAGGTAAAGATTGTCATGATCATCTTCTCCATTCCCTTTATTTCGAATGTTCAGGCTGTGAGTGTTGTTTATGTCATGGAAATGGCACCTGCCATCCGAAAGGGCAAAGCTGTGTGTTTGTGAATGAACCTCCCAAACAGTCAGATGAGGACTGAATAATACTCTGTGGTCCTGGAACACTGACTGGCTCTTAGGGGAGAACGGAAAACAAGTTGGGAGATGGAATGGAGTGGAGTGGCTGGGATCCTGAACAGTAGAGTTCCACGCTGCAGCATTTTGTCACAGACTCCATTGGTGTAGACCAGGTGTGGGAACCTTTGGCCCTCCAGATGTTGCTGAACTATGGTTTCTGTCATTCTTGGCAATTGGGTATGCTTGTTGTGGCTGATGGGAACATCCAGAAGGCCAAATGTTTCCCACAAAGAGATACTGCTTCTTGTTATCCACTTTGGGGCAGTGAAGGGGAGATAGTCTGAACACTGAATTAACTTAATGGCCTGGAGGAAAATAGTATAAAAGGGCTGGAGAGGGGAAACGTTTCATGCAGATTTAAGGGAGATGGGTGTGTGGAATGGAAAGGGTTTGGGAGTGTTTAAATGATGATTCACTTGTAGAGTTCTGTACCCGAGGGGAGATAAGGAGTGAACCTTGAGAGAAAAGGTACCAAGGGAAATTGGAGGTCCTGTGTACAGCTTCAAACACCCACTGGCTGCTGGGCCAATGCCAGAGCTCGGCATAATCAAGTAGGAGGCCATTTTTCTGAGAGCCAAATTGGAGCCAGATGTCAGCAGTTTTTCAGACTGTCTATGTGAACATAGGAAGCTGTCATATACCATGTCAGACTGATGGTTTGTTTAGCACGATATTGTTTATTCTTGCAGTGTTTCTCTTTTCAGTGCAGTATTACTTACCTGTAATACCAAAGTCAGGTGGAGAGTAGACAGAAATTCTATTAAAATGGGATCTCCGATTATCAACTAGGAGGCATTGGCATGTAGGAAGAGGCTTATTGATCTTTTCTTGCAGGTATCTCTTCTCCCACCTTAATGATTTTTCAGCCAGCAAAGACATCATCTGGCTGTGTGGCGATCTAGCAGAGATTATGAAAGTGGTAAGTTGTTCAAAGACAATGCCTATAATGTGTGTTTTCTGGGAAGCTTAGCTTTGGCCCTCTCTGGGAGAATAAGTGCCTATTTGTGCCACCAGCTGAAGGTATTCTGAAGGCCAGAATGTCCAGTGGCCTCTTCCATGGGTCTTTGACTGCCATAAATCTTTGTACTACTATCCAGAGGTGATTAGCTGCCCTGCAATGGCAAGGCAAGTGATTTGGGTGTGCTGGCTCTGTTGGGTCTTCTCTAGTCATTTCTCACTCCTAGCAAGCTGGGCTTACATGTTTTAGGGGCCATAGGCTTTATAGATACAGGTTGTGCTGTGACTCCAGAAACTGACACCTCCTCTATGCTGCTAATTCCAGTTGCTGGGAATCACAAGTAAGAAAAGCCCTGCTGATTTGGTGTGCTCAGATCCTGTTTGCAGTCTTCCCATGAGCTGAATGCTTGACTTGAAATGAGTTTGGTCCACAGGAGGTTGTGGACTTTCCAACGCTATGTGAAGAATTCATGATTCAGCATGCTTTAGGAGGTGTTGGACAGATGTTTCCCCCAAATACGTGCTGTACCCTATGATGATTTGCTGACGGCTCGCCACAGATGGGGATGCACCTTATCACAGGCTTTCCCCATATGCAGGACACACCCAGACTATCATGTGGTTTGGTGAAATTGAAGCTGGTTTTATTTTTGTGCCTCTTGAGCTGGTCTTATGCTCCCACACCATGGCCACATACTTAACTGAAGCCTCACCCTGGGACATGATGAGATCCAGTTACATTGTCGAGAACATTCGTAAGACTTCCTCCGTATGTCCCAAATTCTTTCCTACCAACACACAGAAAGGCAATTTAATACTGATTTCCTTCGCTCCATTTGGACAGTGCACCATAGGTTAGAACACATATCCTGATTTGAGCCTCTCGGTGTACAGGTGATCAAACTATGATTTCATTTTCGGTATGTTTGGCATGCCTGTTTCAGGGGAGGAGTAGCAGACCGAACTATGGTTTATCATTTCAGGCATCCACACTATAGCACCTCCTTCATTTAGGTGTCCCTGTGTGTATTCTCCATCCGGTGCCTGAGGCCTTATTCTGAGTGCCAAATGTGGTTCAAAGAGTGTCTTACCCAGTTGAAGAACCTAATTGTGAAATACTGTACCTTCCCTAAGGAGGCTGTGGTTCTTTATTCTTTTTGGTGTTTTAAACAGAACATGCATGGCTATGAATTTTCTTTTCTCCTTTCTATCTAAGCTATCTTTTAAGTGTTCCTGTGATCTGCTTTTGTTTGCTGTTATAGTAATTGGAAGAAATTACTATGGTCCTTTATTTTGTTTTTTGGACTTTGTGTGAAGTGTTTTTGTTTGTGTGTTAAACTGTAACTCATTTGGAGTTTATGCTTATGAGGAAAAGTGGGCTGTAAGTTTGAATAACAACAATAATAATCGATAGGGAAACTTCATTAACTGCGGTTTGGTGTGATTTCAAAACTGAGGTTGTATAAACACCATACATTTAAAACCTGCCCCCAAGAATGTTGAGAACTGTAGTTTAAGGGTGCTGGAAACTATAGCTCTATGGTGCTAAACAACAGTTCCCATTAATCTTTTTGAGAGAAGGTGCTTTAAATATATTGTATGTACATAGCTGAGCTGTGTTAAGAAACAGTCTGCAAATTGGCCTGAAGTTTAATGAGCCTCCTGCAGATATTATTGCATCAGGAGGTTTGTTTTATGATGTAAGAACTGGGTCAATCCTTCGGAACTCCCTTCCACAACACATGAGACAAGTGCTGTCTCCACTGTCATTTCAATGTTTTTCAAAAAACCTTCCTTTTTCAACAAGCCTTTTAAGTGGCGATTCTTCTCCTGGTCTGTGTTTGTGTTGGATTTGAAATTGGATTGATGTTTCTATTGTTAATCCCTTAGTTTAGGGTGTTTCCTAGGAAACTGTTCAGAAAGGAAATAAAGGCTGTGTACGTACTACACCTTTAAAGCACATTCAAAGTACGTTCCCCCCTCAAAGAATTCTGGGTCCTGTAGTTTGTTAAGGGTTTCTGGGAATTTTAACTCTGTGAGGGGTAAACTACAGGGCCCAGAATTCTTTGAGAAAAAGAACATGTTTTGAGTGTACTTTAAAGGTACGCTGCTCCAGAAAGATGGTCGCCCCCATGTTTGTGTCAGAGAGGCCATCCATCTGTGAGTTGTAAGGTGCCAAGCTCTGTGGCTCATTGTTGGCTGACAGAGGATGAGACACCCTATTCTGAACTTGAATGAACTGAGGGAAATGGCAGCTGACCAGAAATGGGTGG
Organism: Podarcis cretensis; assembly: GCF_951804945.1. Classification (NCBI taxonomy): domain Eukaryota; kingdom Metazoa; phylum Chordata; class Lepidosauria; order Squamata; family Lacertidae; genus Podarcis; species Podarcis cretensis. Next base: position 28,589,342 of record NC_137177.1, on the reverse strand, counting down.
GAGGAGTGAGACCGAGAAGAGTGAGGTAAACAAAACTGGACGGGGGTGAGGGAGCGACTTGTTTTTTGTAGAAATAATCCAGTGAGTCACGGTTTGGGATCGGGGTCAGGGTTGGATAGCTGAGTTTGGGGAATCTCCATTTTCAGTTGGATGTAGCCCAGTGAAAGGAGGCATATGCGCTGAGGGGAGACAGAAAGTCTCTTCAGGGAAACTTTTACAGGTAGGCACAGCGGTAGGTAGCTTCTTTGTAAAATGTTCCTTCTCTGTGTGACCTTCTGCGATGGAATCTGTGGAATGAGCTGGAGGGACTTGATGACAAATGGTCCTACTGGAAAATCCCGCCGGCTCTAGACGAGAGCATGGGAAAGGAAAGGAAGGAAAGTGTGAAGGTCGTAATAGCAAGAAATTGTCAAAAGCTCCATGCTATAGATTTCTTAAAAGAACTGGGAGCAGAGGGGAGGGGCGTGACAAGGTGTGCCATGTTGCAGAAGAAACTAAAGAATTAGGCTTCTTTATCTAAGTAGAAGTAGCTAGAAACTTCAGGTGAGTCCCCCCCCCCCCATTATAGTATTATAAGTGGAAATGTTTTACCTTACTAAAACTATTTGAACTTTAGGAGTGCCCTACCAGGTGAATGATATTTTATGGCATTTTGAAGCAAAGGTTCTTTTGTGTGTGTGTGTGTGTGTGTGTGTGTGTGTGTGTGTGTGTTTAGGGCTGTATACACCCTGTACATTTGAAGCACATTTAAAGCGTGCACACACACACCAAGAATCCTGGGGACTGTAATTTGGTAAGGGAATTGTAGCTGTGTGAAGGGTAAATTACAGTTCACAGGATCCATGGAGTGGGTGTGCTTTAAATATATGATGGACATGCAGCCTGTATTGTTCGTTCTGTAGTTCATTTAAGATAAAAAACATACAAATGACCAGGAAAGAAGAATGTGCCCAACTCATTTTGACGGATGGGAAGGGAAGCTGGGAATGCGGTGGGAGAAGGTCTTCATTCAGCTGTGATCTGCAAACCTTCTCAGGCCTGTAGGGTAGGGCTTAGATGTGTGTATTCTGAAAATTTCATATTCTTTCATAGTGTCTCTTAGTACTCTGCTTTTCACTCTTCCTTTTTTCCCTTCCCCACTTCCCACAAATATTTGTTTTGTTTGTGCAGTTGGGTTCCTGTCATTAGTATTTGCTGGGAAATCTGAGTCTCTGGTCCTGAGACTTGGGGCTTGAGCCTGGGAGCCTGAGGGTGGTGCGTGTTGGAGAAGGGGACAGAGACTTTAAAACTTAGTGTTTGTATTTTAAAGAAATCTCAAGACTCCTTCTAATTGTGCTGCAGTGCTGGATTGTTATATCTTCAAACTGTCTCTATTTTACTGGAACAGTCTCTGAATTCTGGCGCCTGTCCCTGATAATGCATTGTCTCCATTTTGCCCTTTTGCTGGATGCATGTATGAGAGCCAGTATGGTGTAGTGGTTAGAGTGGAGTTGCACTAGGACCTGGGAGACCCACGTTCAAATTCCTCACTCAGCAGTGAAGCTCACTGGGTTATCTTGGGCCAGTCATTTTTCTCTCAGTCTGGCCTACCTTACAGGGTTGTTGTGAGGATGAGATGAGGAGAGGGAGAACTGTTTGTTCCACTTTGAGCTCCTTGGAGGAAGGCTGGGATATGAGCTTCGTGGCTGTTTGGGGTTTTTAACTCTGGTCTCCCAGGTCCTAGTCCAGCACTCTAACTAGTGCATTTTTTCTCTCTCTTTTTAAGGGGGGATCTAAGGGGATATTTTAAAAATCCATTGGATCAGCATGTGGTGAGCAGAACAGTAAATAGTCATTTTACCTCCAGTATAATTGCATCCAAAAACACATCATTTTGTGGAATGTGTACCTCCCTCTGAGATGTGTGCATGGCATTACTTGGAACCTAATACCCTATGTTAACTGGGGGAAGGTCAGTGTTTGAAGATAAGATGCCCTAGTGTGATCTTTCTTGATCCTGGAATACCATCGAGTGGAACACACATGATTGATGACTGTGCAATCTTTCTGGCTGTCATAGCTGAAAGCCAGATCCCTCAAGGCAACTTGCCTCTAATGCACACGCATGCAGATGCACGCTTGTGCACATTTAAGATGCCATGTGTGCATAGCTTGATGAGACTTGCCTTGAGTTGTGGATAGCAGATGAAAAGACAGAGCTGTCTTCTATAGTACAGCTTTCATCAACCTGGTGCCCTCAACCTGTATTTTGAACTACAGTTGTGCTGGACTGGGCTGATGGATCTTATATACCAAAACATCTGGAGGCCACCAGATTTTGGAAAACTGTTTTAGTCTCTCTTACACCAAAATAAAAACCCTGAAATGCATTAATGGTGTTCTTATTTTTCTGTGTGTGTTTTTAATGCTGCAGGGACTATGGTCAGTGGTATGCCATGTGGAAAATAGATCCATCCCTTGTTGACCCTAGAAGGAAGCTGAGCCAAACCTAGGATCTAGTAGCCATTACCCACCATTCTCATGGTTCCTCCAGATATTCTGTTTGCTTAGCATTCAGCTTGATTTGCTTGCACAAAACTTGCATGGTAGTTGGAATATGCCCAGCCTTTACTGAGTGTTCTTCTGATTTGTTTACAAGGCAGTTATCTGACAATGGATATTATCCTGATTTCCTTGCAGGCTTGTCTACACATCTTCCTGTTGATCATTTGTTCATCCCACACATTTTGGTGCATTTCCCCATCACTTTCCTAACTGCAGAAAGTCCTTTGGGGCCAAGCACTTTAATTGTGCAAACCTAAGTTTCTGGTATGGGCCTGCAAGATAAGGACCGCCTGGAGGCACCCAGAGTTTGGAGTGTGAATGAAGCAACTGGCGGGGGTAGGCATTGGAGGGAATTAACATGCAATCTGTACTACACCTGTACTACAATCGGTACTGCTTCCAGGCTGTTGCTATCTTTGGGTGGGTTTCAGTCGCATACTGGCGAATTCAAGCTATCCAGTTAGTGTTGACTGAGAGGTCTTGTGCAAGAAACCTGCTTCTCCAGAAAGATCAGACTTTTCGTGATAAACGAAGTGATGAGTAAATGCAGAGGAAAGTGTGGGATCACACTTGCTTTGATGCAGCAGCATTTAACCTCCCCATAAACAAATCAAGAATGGATTCTCATTGAATAAACAACCTTGTCTAATCTCCCTGCAAACAAATCAGGATGAATGATCAGGTGAACAGGTTATCTGGCAGGACCCTAGTTCTTACCTGTTTCTGGGATAGTTTGAAGAGTCTAGCTTGGTTTTCTTTGTACTTGCAGGGCTGCACTGTGTCTGAGAGGGAGGACCGGATTTTACTGATTGTAAGTACTGCAATCAGCGGATGGAATGTGCTATGAGATGAGGCCTGATGTGGAATCTTGCTTTAAATTCTTGGGCTGACAGCTATTTTTTGGGGGGTGGGATGTTCAGGTCCCTTTAATCTAAATTGGACATTGTCAAGTACACAAGCCCCCTCAGATGGCCAAGTATGTTTTACTGGCATGAGAAATGTGTCCATCGCCTCTGTTCTGGACTTGTGCACACCAGGGATGTACAGCAGAAAATGTTCCAAAACAGCATATTTCCCATTTCTTAAGTTCATTAGGGATGATGAATGCATGCCAACTCCAAGCTTGACAGTTTCAAAGTTTTGCTTTTGTTTACTAGATACAGATAAAACAGCTAAACTAGATCGTTCTGTAGGACCAGAGTACAGTGGTACCCCTAGTTACGAACTTAATTTGTTCCAGAGGTCCGTTCTTAACCTGAAACTGTTCTTAACTAGAGGCGTGCTTTTGCTAATGGCAGCTCTTGCTGCCACTGCGCTGCCGGCACACAATTTCCGTTCTCATCCTGGGGAAAAGTTCTCAACTCTCTTCCAGGTTAGCAGAGTTTGTAACCTGAACCATTTGTAACCTGAGGCGTTTGTAACTTGAGGTACCACTGTAGTTGATATGATGCCTTCTAGATGTTGATGGACTATAACCCCCATCAGCCATGACCATCGGCCATGCTAGCTGATGGAAGTTGGAGTCCAGCAACATCTAGAGCGCACCACATTGTGGAAGCCTGAAACAACCTATTGATTTATATATTTTTAAAAAACTGAATAGTATGGAGAGAGTGAACTGGGAACAATTATTTTTGTTTCAAAATTGAACACTTGGCGTAATCTAGGTAAATAGCATAGTCTTACGATGGAGTAAGCTGCATCAAAACCATATTTATCCCATTTGGGAAATAGCAAACCCAGGTCACATCCACACCATACATTTAAAGCATGTTTCCTGGGAATTGTAGCTCAGTGAGTTCCCAGGATTCCTTGGGTGCTATAAATTTATGGTGTGCATGTAACCTCCCGGTTAGCAACTGCATTTTTTTAAAATTGGGGTAGGGGAAGATCTAGGAGGATCTTGTGCCTCCAATTGCATTTGTTCTTACCTCTGTCAGAAGGTTCATAATCCACCTGGCATCTTCTAAAAGAATGAGTTTTTCCCTCTTTGCGCCCTGCAGGGCAGACACATCTCAGGAATCTGTGAGCACATCTTGAATTACAGTCCAGCTGAACTCCTGCATCGAACTGCCACCTTGGAGACAGTGGAACTTGTGGCAGCAGGTCCAGAGGACAGTCTGGTGAGCCTGCCAGGCTATTTTATTTTTATTTTATTTTGCAAGGCCATCGCAGGCAAAAGAGCTGAGTGCAAAGCCCCCACCCACAGTTATAAAGTGCATATCCAGCACTTATCAAGGCGGGTGTGATTTTTGGTTGCTCCAACATGAAATAAGAAACAGGAGCAGGAAATCACTAATAAGTAATAATCACAACAACTAGCATTTACTTACCTACCGGAGGGGATGGGAAAGTCCCACAAAGCAACATGATGCAGCTAAACAGCATTTCGCGCTGCTCAGCTTTACCTGTACTGACTGGCAGTGCCTCTTGAGTGTGTCAGGCAGGGAGTCTTTCTCAGCCCTACCTGGAGATGCCAGGAATTGAACTCAGAACCTTTTGCATGCAAGGCAGGTGCTCTGGCCCTGAGCTGTATGGCCTTCCCTGTTTATGTATGTCTGTCAAAGCTGGGTTGGCAAAGTAAAATGTCAGGTCCCTCTCCTGCAACCTGGAAGCCCCAAGAATAATTGTCCTTTATTGAAAGAATGTTGACCTTCATCACAGGCAGGGTGAATGAACTCTTCTCCCTCCTCCCTTTAAGTTGTCTTAAACAGAGTCAGGCAGGGATGTTGTTGGGTACTTAAAAGCAGTGAGCCCATGACATAAAATTGCTTCTGGGCAAATTAAGACAGCTGGAGCTTCACTGTTACTGTTCTCTAAGCACACCTAGCTGCCCTGTAAACAACGGGTGTTTTTAAACAAAACAAAGATTATAGAGAAGAAAGGACAGGAGATCTGGGTGTCAGTGCAAAAACCCCAGGGCTCATGCTGTCTGCCCCCCCCCCCCCCCCCGCCAAGACAGGCTTCTAGTCCGTTAACCCCATCATTGTCTATTCTGCAAACCAGAGATACTGGGGATTTCACCTGCAAACTTCTGCATGCAAAAGCAGGTGCTCTGCTGCTGAACTACAACTTTTATTCTGCTGATATAGCAAGATGCCTTATACTGAGTCAGGCTGGGAAACCAGGGTTCAAATCACTACTCGGCCATGAGGCTCATTGGGTGACCTTGGGGCAGTTACTGTCTTTTAACCTAGCCTACTTCAGGGGTTGCTGTGTGGATGAAAATGGGGAGAGGGAAAACCATGTGTGCCACCTCGAACTCCATGGAGGGATAACTATGTGAATATTTATGGGTCTCCAAAGCCTCAGATACGGGTCTTCCCCAGCCCAGCCTGGCATTGCTGGGAACTGAACCAGGCAACTTTTGTGTGCATAGTTAATGCTCTTTTACTGAGCTAAGATCTCTTCTGCCACTGTCTCAGTAACCATGTCTGCTACATCTTTTCCTCTGCAGGGCATTGAGATTAAGTCCTCGCCCACCTGTCTCCATTTCATATCAGGAACTGCCCCAGAGGTGAGTCAGAAAGAAGATACAGGGGGTTATTTGTGTCTTCGGGGCATTCCCAGACTGTCACTATATTTCACAGGGATTCGGTTTCATGCTGGCAAATTGAAGATGCACAATTATAGTTGACTGTGGGTGGTCTTGCGCAACAAACATGCTTCCCTGAAACCTCAGACTTCTTATGCTAAGGAAAATGCACTGGAAAGTTTGGGATAAACACTTGCTTTGGTGCAACGTCATCTGTCCTCCCTGTGAACCAACTGGCATAAATGCTCATAGCCAGCATCACCACATCTCCTCACAACAAATCAGAATGAATGCTTAAGCAGGTCGCCTTGAAACGCACTCTTGGTTTTCCCATAGGGAAGAAGGGAGCATTAACTTAGGTCCTAAAATACTGCCCTGCCCTGTCCCACCACAGTGACTTCAGGTCTCTGAAATGAGCCTGTGTGGGAAACCTAGCAACTCATCTAGAGGTGGGGGAGCTCATATTTCTTCCTCAGATTGTGCCAGGCAGAACATGGCTTAGCCCACCTGCTTTGCCCCCCCCCCCCCCTGACAGTGACTCTGCGTCATCCGAAGCTTGGCCAAAACCTTGGTGTGTGTGTGCGTGCACACGCTGTTCAGCCCAGCTAGTTTCTTCATTCCTTTGCCTCCTTGCTGAGCAGGAATTACCCCAAAGGTCAGAGCTTGAAGTTAATACTTAATCCCCTCTGCAGCAACTCCCCAGCCCTCCCCCAGTCTCAGCTTTCACTGTCCAAGAAAGCTGCTTACTTGGATTTGTCGAAGAGTGAGAGTGACCAAGTTGCCTCCTTCTCCCTTCCAGCAAAGGAGATCTTGACGTTTGTTTGTTTGTTTGTTTGTTTGTTGCATGTGTTGCTCCCTTCCAGTCCCCGGCTGAGCACTGCAGCAGCGGGATCCTTCCGGGGGATGAGATAGTGCAAGTCAACAACCAGGTGGTGGTAAGTGTGGGCCTCTTCCTCATTTGGCTCAGTGGCTGACTACTTGGGCAGGACTAACTAGGATGCTAAGTTAGCTACTGTGGTGGGTGGCAGCCAAATTCGATGGGTCTTCATTAATGCCAGGCTCAGATTTTCCTCCTGCAGTGCTGCTGCTTGACTGCCTTGTCTTGTTTTGATGTGGGTTTGGTTGTAGTGATAGAAAGTCATGGAGGCAGAGCATAGCCGTCATGGCTAGTAGCTGTTGATGCCCATGAATTTGTCTAATCCTCTTTCAAAGCCATCCAGGTTTCAGACGAATTTGCTTCACCTCCTTTAAAATGGCAATTGGTTGCCTCCTATAGGTAAATTTGCAGCTAGCAACTGGTGAGTGCAGCAGCTCAGGCCTGTAGCCAGAAATATTGTGGTGGTGAGGGAGCCTAAGGGTACATAGAAAGTTAATTAATTGTGTGACACGTCAGTAACAATTTTTAAAATAAATCTTAAGTGCCTAGTGCTTGCCAAAAGAGACGCTGCGGCTCAGTGCTCTCCTTTTGTTTTCAGCGTTTTGTTTTGTTTTCAGTGTTTTGTTTTCATTATTTTTACTTGTTCTGAGTATGTTTGGCCGGGCAAGAAAGATTTATAGCAGGCAGGAACTTCTGAAGGTCGGGTTACAGTGTGAACAAGCTGTGAGAGCTGATTATTTTCGCCCAGATAACGCTCCTGTGGGAGTAGCCAGGCCACCGGGCTCTCCATGGATTACTATGCCTCCAGGGAGGAGGCGAAGGCGGCGTAGAGACAGGAGGCAAAGGCGGGGTTGTCGGGCCGGCGTCCTGGTAAGATTGCAAAGGAGTCCATCTAAACCACCACTCCCTAGCATATTTCTTGCTAATGTGAGATCTCTTGCCAACAAGATGGATGAATTGAGGCTGCTGGCAGCAAAGAACAGTCTCGTAAAAGATTGCTGCGTCTTATTTGTCATTGAGACATGGCTTCAACCGTCCATACCAGACACGGCTATTCAGTTGGAAGGCTGTGTGGTACATCGTCATGACCGAGGCATGGACTTCGGAAAAACCAAAGGAGGGGGGCTGTGTGTATATGTGAACAAATGCTGGTCCAATAATTCTAAGACCGTGGGCAGTTACTGTTCACCGGATTTGGAATATGTGGCTGTTAAATGCAGACCAGCCTATCTCCCTAGGGAGTTTACAGCTGTTATGCTAACTGGTGTGTACGTGCCACCAGATGCCAATGCCAACTTGGCTCTGGGATGCCTGCAGAGCCTTATCAGCAGCCAGCAAGACAAGCATCCTGAAGCTGTGCACATCATTGCGGGAGACTTCAATCATGTTGAACTTAAAACAGTGCTCCCAACGCTCTATCAGCATGTGAAATGTCCCACAAGGGGGGACAAGACACTGGATAAAGTTTATTCGAATGTAAATCACGGCTATAGGGCCTTACAGCTGCCACATTTGGGCCAGTCCGACCATATGTCTCTGTTCCTGGTACCAGCATATATCCCACTCAGGAAACGGGCTCCCACAATATCAAGGACTGTTAAAATCTGGCCTGAAGGCGCTATCCACCAGCTGCAGGACTGTTTTGAGAGAACCAATTGGGATATTTTCGATCGTTCAGACCTGGAGGAGCACACGGCGGCAGTTCTGTGCTATATCAATCACTGCACAGACACTGTCACAGTAAATAAATCCATCCGGTTTTATCCCAATCAGAAACCCTGGATGAATAGAGAGGTCCAGTGCCTGTTGCGGGAAAGGAATAGGGCTTTCAGGTCGGGCGAGGTGCAGCTTTACAGTGTGGCAAGAGCAAACTTGAAGAGGGGTATTCGACGGGCAAAACTGGTCTATAGGCAGAGGATTGAGGATAATTTAAGGAGTAACAACACAAGACAGATGTGGCAGGGGATTCAGCATATTACCAACTACAAACCTAACCTTGGTGCTGTCGATGGTGACCCTTTGCTGGCGGAGGAGCTTAACTTTTTCTTTGCTCGCTTCGAGAAGGAGCCACCTGAGACGCCGGTATTACAGCCACCAGCCCATAGGGGCCCCTCATTCACTGTAGAGGAGCATGAGGTGAGACAGGTATTGAGGATGGTGAATCCGAGGAAGGCTGCTGGACCTGATGGCATCACGGGAAAGGTGTTGAAGGGCTGTGCGGATCAGCTGGCGAAGGTCTTTACTAAGATCTTCAACAAGTCCTTACACCAGTCTATTGTCCCACCCTGCCTGAAGTCGTCAACTATTGTTCCTCTGCCTAAAAAAATCTACAATCAGTAGTTTGAACGACTACAGACCAGTTGCACTGACTCCAATCATCATGAAGTGTTTTGAGAAACTGGTGCGCCGTCATATAATTTCCTGTCTTCCATCAACTTTTGACAACTACCAGTTTGCATACAGGGCAAATAGATCCACGGAAGACGCTATCACTATCACTCTCCATGCTGCTCTGTCCCATCTGGAGCAGCCGGGGAGTTATGTGAGGCTGCTGTTTGTGGATTTTAGCTCTGCTTTTAACACTATCCTCCCCCATAGACTGGTGTCCAAGCTAGAGGCGATTGGACTCTCCAACTCCACCTGTCTCTGGGTTTTGGATTTTTTTGTCAGAACGTTCTCAGAGGGTTAGAGTGGGGTCACATATGTCCACAGCCCTTAGCCTTAACACCGGCTCACCACAGGGTTGTGTGTTGAGTCCCCTGCTCTATACTCTCTATACGTATGATTGTACAGCCATCTATCCCAGCAACAAAATCATCAAGTTTGCTGATGACACTACGGTGGTGGGGCTCATTTCAGGAGGGGATGAGTCCGCCTATCGGGACGAGGTGGAGCGGCTTTGTGTTTGGTGTGGAGAGAACAATCTGGCTCTTAATACGGCTAAGACCAAGGAATTGGTGGTGGATTACAGGAAAAAAAAGGCGGACATTCAGCCCTTGTATATCAAAGGGGAACGGGTGGAGAGGGTGGCGGAATTCAGGTTTTTGGGAGTGACTATCGATCAGGGCATGACTTGGAGCGCAAATACCACTGCTCTGGTGAAGAAGGCCCAGCAGAGAATTTATTTCCTCAGACTTTTAAAGAAGAACAATCTGAGTGAGAGACTGCTGGTGTCCTTCTACCGAGGCTCCATAGAGAGCATTCTCACATACTGTATTTGTGCCTGGTTCTCCAGTTGTACAGCTAGGAAGAGGAAGGTGCTCCAGAAGGTCATAACCACAGCCCAAAGGATTATTGGTCATCCTCTCCCATCTTTGGAAGAACTGTACAGTTCCCGTTGTCTTAGGAAAGCAAACAACATCCTGCAGGATGCATCTCACCCGGGATACAGTCTGTTTGCACTACTGCCTTCTGGCAGGAGATATAGAAACATCAAGTCAAGGACAAATAGACTGAAAAATAGTTTCTATCCAAGAGCTGTGGCCTTTTTAAATGCTGTAACTCGATAGTGTGACCTGGGAGTTTGATGGGTGTGGGTGTGGGTGTGGCTGGAATGTGGTTTGTTTGGTTGTTGTTGTTGTTTTGCTTTTGTTGTTTTTAAGGGATGGCATCCAATTTCGTTGCACTTGTGCAATGTTGCACTTGTGTAATGACAATAAAGAATCTATCTATCTATCTATCAAATTATCTTCTGGCATCTTAAGACTAATACATTTTAACGTGGCACAAGCATTCAGGGGCTAGAGTTCCCTTCAGCAGGCCTATGAAGTGTAATCCTCAGTTGCAGATGGATGGATGCAGAGTGGCTAGTGTTGCACGTGGAGTAAGCAAAGGAGAGAAGGACCTGAAATGCAAACAGTACAGATAGCGGAAGTTCGGTTTGAGCTAGAATGTGTGCAAGATAAGCAGGATGGTCCTCTACAACAGCCCCGAGAGGTGATAAAACAATCAACTTGGCAATGCTGAGTTAACTAACCCTTGAATGGGAAAGGAAACTATTATCTCTATTGAAACCCAAATGAATAGATCAGACTTCAGGAATTGCAATTCCATTTCCTGCTGGAGCCCCCCAACCCCTTTGAAATTCCTTTAAGATCACTGACAGAGTATGCTGGCACACTGAAATGTTTTGGGTTTTTTTACTGGTTTATGAATATTGCCAGTTCTGTCAGTGTTTTAACCCAGGGCTTTTGCATAGGGCCAGCCTTATCATTAGGCATTGCGAGGCAGCCACCTGAGGCAGTGGATATGGGGTGGGGAGTGGTGCTGATGTGTTAGAGCAGGATTGGCCCATGATGTTTCGCTGCTGAAGTTTAACAGTGTGTAGTTTAACAATCAAGCCCTCTCCCCAGGGAACTCTGGGAATTGTAGCTTTGTGGAGGGAGCTGAGGCCTCCTAACAACTCAGCACCCTTTGTGAGGATTCTTTGAGGGAAGACATGACTGTTTAAAGTGGTATGATACCGCTTTAAATGTCTAGTGCAGATGAGGCATATGACTAAGCTAGCCTGCTGCTGTTCCGTCACCGGCGTTAACATAAGATGTGCCCAAGCCCTGAATTTTGCAGCCCTCGTTTAACTTAATTTATTTGACAATTGTTTTTATTTACAGTATTTGCAAACTGTGTTTCTACATTGGCTCATCACCAAATAATAGTGTAGGTAGGTAGGTAGGTAGATAGATACAAAAATATTTCAAATAAAATAATGTTGAAAAATGTGAAACTTAACAAGCACTTTGAAGCTAAAAAATATCATTAAAGGCAAGACAATCTGTCAACCATGTAGGTGGGCTGGACGCGGATGAATCTGGTGAAGAAGCTTCTTGAGACGTCATGTCAGGTGACTTTGGTGCTGAAGAAAATACCACTCGTTTTCCCAGGGACTCCCAGTTCCCCTGAGTCTTCTCCTCTACAGCAGAAGGTAAGCGAGGCCTAGAACAGCCACATTTCCCTTTGGGTACCACTCTGGGGAGCTGCTTCCCAGTGGTGGGTGAGGCCAGAGGCAAACATGGGCGAAGCAAAGGACAGGACTCTTACATTGTACAGTAGGCAGCATTCACATCTACAGGAAAGTCAAAGAGTTTGGCACCCCCATATACCTCCATCCTGCACCCAGGCATGCAAGAGGCGTTATCCCTATTCAGGGACATATTCCAGCCTGGAACAATCACCTGAGTGTTAGGATGCGTCTGGGGAGACGGGGGCAATTGGCAGGCCCCCAGCTGGCTCTAGCCCACCTGTCGGCAGCCAGGCGAACTCCGGTTCTCGGAACAGCATCAAAACTGTGACTCAAGCCTCAGAGACCTTTAGAGACTGAGCATGCAAGCCAGCAAAGATAAGAACTCTTTGCAATAGAAGTAGCGGACAGAGGCATATGTAAGCATATTTACAAGCATTTATTCAGCATCAGGACAAAAGAAAAACATGTCTGCTTTCCTTCGTGTCCAGGCAAACAGCATAGGCAAAAGCTATACACAACAGAAGTTCCCAGCAGACTGTGCTGGAAGTAAACAGACATGTGACATACAACAACTCCACATGCCTGTTCTAAAGGTGGAGCGGAACTATATCCTAACACTGAGGACCTCCTGAGATCTCTGTGAAGCTGCCCCATGTGGTAAACCACTGAACGTTAGCTAGCAGCTTCTCAGATCCTGGACTGACTCCACCTCCATGTTTGGCATAGGAGCCTCCTGGAAAGGAGGTTATGCACTCCCTCCTTCCCTGGAGTTTTTAAGCAGAGGATGGGTGGCCACTTGTCATATATGATTTAGTTGAGATACCTGCATTGTAAGAGGTTGGACTAGATGACCCTCAGGGTCCCTTCTAACTCTACCATTCTATGATTCTAGGGGTGTTTATCTGATTACTCCCTGTATAAGTCCTGACAAGAGCTTCTAGAGCTGCTTATCATCACTATCATTATTATTGTTATTTATTTCCCTCCCTTCAACCTAAGGTCTCAGTGCGGGTAACAATATTAGAAATGGTTCAAAACAACTTAAAATCACAGAAAGAAGGTGGGTCATAAAAATATGCACCTCAGGTGTCAAAGGCCAGGTAAAGAGGTGTGTCTTCAGCATTGGATGAAGCAGAGCTGGAGTGGTCTCCTTAGACCATATCTTTGCAGCTATGGGTTGCTTACTCTGAAGTGAGCACTTACTCTGAAGTGAGCTTCAGAGTCTTAGTAATCTCACATTTCCAAATAAAACTGTGACTAATCTTTGCTTGTCCTTCCTTGTCAGGCTTTTTTCTTTTTTTTTACGACTCCCCTGGAGTGTCATTTGCAACCCAATGGAAAGGCAAAAGCAACATCTCAACAATATACCGAAGGCACAGTGTAGACTGTCCCCTTGACTGTAACAGATAGGTGACTTTTGTCTGTTCATTCCATAGGTGCTGGAAGGTTTGTTCGATGTTGTGGAACCCCTGAGCTTGCACAGTGATGAGTCTGCGACTAGTTTTGGTTCTTCGACTTCCAGGTTAGGAATCCAACATTTCTGGGGATTTTAGGGTTTCGGGCCCACTACTGTGCTATGTAGATATTGACATGTGGATTGCTTTCCCTATCACAGAAAGTGTGGTATTTTTTGTGCTGGGGGGTGGGGCAGTGGGCAGCAAGTTTGCTGTACGAATCAGCTTTAAATGCTCATCTTGAATTTGCTAGTATGTGGTCAAATGCCGCCCCAAAATGGCGACACTCCAGAAGTGCCCTAAGTTGGTGGGTCATCACTGCATCCCGTGGGAGCAAATTCTGTATAAACAGACATTTTGTGAGGATGCCCTTCATTTTCTCTGTCCTGAAACTCCCAACTTCTTCAGCTTCACTGGATTACCCCCAGGGTTCTGTGGACTTGACTTAGAAGCTGTAGCAAAATCTGCAACTCAGTGAGTTATGATGATGTCACACTGTACTCATACTTTCAGTGGGAACGAAACTGCAAAGGGTCATGCTGGAACTCGCCCAGGGAGGGGGCATTCTCTGGTTCAACGCGCAGATGGAGTATCTCTTGAATAAATTAGTGACCTTTCCCCCTTCCTGTTGCGCAAACCAAGGTCTGTCCGAGTTTAAACATCCCAAGAATAAAATATTTTCCATCCTCTTGGCCTCTCGCTCAGCAGAAACTAGGGGCAGAGGTACTTAGAAAATCCCTTTGTGATCTCATGCTGCAGGGAGGGCTATCTTGAGGACTGTTGCATGGAAGATGGAGCAAGCTTGTTTTCTCCTGCCCTAGAGGGTAGGACTTGAATCAATGCCTTCATGTTACAAGAAAGGAGATTCTGACCAAACGTCAGGAAGAGCTGTTTGACAGTGGAACAGACTCCTTCAGAAGGTGGTGGACTCTCCTTCCTTGGAGGTTTTTAAGCAGAGGTTGGATGGCCATCTGTTGTGGATGCTTTAGCTGAGATTCCTGCATTGCAGAGGGTTGGGCTAGATGACCCTTGGGGTCCGTTCCAGCTCTACAGTTCTATGATTCTATCTCAGGCATAGCCAGTGCTTTTTTTTTCTAAAAATAATAATAATTTAGGGGCACTCTCATTTTGACTCAAGAAAATCACCAGTTTGTAGTTTAAATCGGGGAAAATAAATACAGTAAAAGGACAGAGATTCACAAACTGTTTAGGGGTATGCATAACACTGTGTGTCCCCCAGGGGGAAAAAGCACAGGACATAACCATTCTTGTTTGAATTTTACTAGAACCTTGAGAGAATTAAGGATTGTAATGCTTCAGAGCACACACACTGCTCAAGAATTTCTTTTCGGTTCCAGAACTAATCTTAGTTTTCACCCATGGATCTACTCCTGGTTCCCCCACCCTCAAATGTTCTTACTTTCAGTAACCTAATTTGGAAGGGAAAGTATTTTGTTGGTTGCTGCTGTTTTAAGCAAATGGTTGTAAAGCAAAACAATTACTGATCTACTGCAAATTGCCTTGGAATCTAGTGATTCTGCCTGTCCTAGATTTCTGGTGGTTAGGGAGAATAGCTGTGTGTGTGATGGAGAGCCAAGATCTCTCAAGGTGTGGTGTTAAGGGAAGAAGGGCAAGGGAGAAGGCAGGGGCAAACATCCAGCTCTGTAGCTGTCTGGGTCCCAGCATGTTTTGCTGCCAAATCAGCATTTGCTGGACTCCTTCTTGTGACTGAAGTGCCAGACAACTGGGATCTGAAGTTCTGGTAAACAGTGCACAGCTGCTATGAAAGATAGAGCTCCAAGTTTGTTTGTTTTGTTTTCTTTCTTTTCTCCTTTAAAAGCATGACTGCTGAGGTGGATGGGAGACCGGATTTTCTTCTAGGTCTCCCTGCTGATGAAGAGGAGCAGGAAGCAACCAATTCATGGCATTCGGACGGCTCTCTAGAAGAACCTTCTGGGGCAGGTAAGGATTTGGACATTGGCTTGCTGGTGGTGGACACACTGATGCTGGACTCCATCTCCCATCAGTCGCAGCTAGCCTAGCCAGTGGTCAGGGATGATCGAAGGCAAGAAGATGCCTTACATCAGTGATGGCCAAACTCGGCCCTCCAGCTGTTTTGGGACTACGATTCTCATAATCCCTGACCACTGGTCCTGTTAGCTAGGGATGATGGGAGTTGTAGTCCCAAAACAGCTGGAGGGCTAAGTTTGGCCATTCCTGCCTTACATGGAGCAAGAGTGTAGCATTGTCTCACTGACTGGCTGTGACTCCCTGGGACTTCGGACAGGGGACATTTGCTGCCCTACTGGAGAATCTAGGCCAGTATTTCCCATACACTGGTCTCCAGCTGTTTTTGGACTACAATTCCCATCATCCCTGTCTTGCTAGCTAAGGATGATGGGAGTTGTAGTTTGAAAACAGCTGGAGACCCAAGCTTGGGAAACACTGATCTAGGTACTAAACCAGGAACTTTCTGCATGCAGAGCAGCTGTTCTGCCACTGGGCTGCAGTCCTCTCGCCATTTGAGTATTTTTAAAGAAGCTTTTTATCAGCTTTGGCTGGCTCATTACCTGTGGCCTTCTCTAAAGCGTAGAGGTCTCAGTTAGGTGTGCTTTGGTTACATCCAGGCTAGATTACTGTCGTGCACACTACTCACAACAAAGAAATGACAATCGGTGCAGAATGTGGCAGCTAGAATGCTTGTTGGAGTTAGGCATTTAGACCGCATTATGCCTATTCTGTTCCTGTTTAAATTGTCTATTTGTTTCCAGGCCTAATTTAAGGCTGTGGTGTTAACCTGGTTCCAAACTGTTTAGAGCAATCTTCACTCTAAAGAGTTTAACTCAAATATGCCCCAGCTTAGCACTTGGAGGATGCCAGCTTGATGAAATCTGATTTGAGGGTCTGGAGCTTGGCTTACAGCTGTACACAAACCTGCCCAAACTTTGAGATCAGTGTCTGAGGCTGTGTATTTTATCTATACTATATAGTGATTAATTTCAAATAAGCAGTTTACAGAGAATATAAGATATACATTGAATTGTCAATAAAAATAAAAGTTAAAGACAATGTTTTTTCAGGGGAAAAGGATCAAAATATTAGTAAGATCAGTGGTTAAAAATAAACATTATGCACTAAAATTATAGATTAAAATACATGTCACCTTTACATGTCAGGGTAGACTTGCCTAAACAAACGTTTTTAGCAGGCACTGAAAGGAACAAAATGCCTACTTAATGTCAATGGGCAGGGAGTGCCAGTGGGTAGTAACTACTACACTGAAAGATTGGTGTTTTTCAAGTGCAGAATGAACATCATGTGGCAATTGTACAAATTCCACAAAGTCCTCATGTGGGCATACATAGGGTAAGGTGATCTTCCAAGTCAGCTGGTTCCAACCTGTTAAGCACTTTATATATGAATAGTAACAACTTGAACTTGTCCCAGTAACAAATTGCCAGTCAAGGGTCTGAATTAACATGTTACATGCAGACAGGATCTCACTCCTCTCAGTCAGTAGTCATGCTGCAGTATTCTGCACTAACACCATGCTCAAGTGGAGCCCCACATAGATCAGGGTTGTTTTCATAGTTTAGAACTTCAGAATATTGTTTGCTGCTATGCTGTTATGGTATTGATGTATTTATAACTGTTGCAAACTGACTTTTTGAGGACAAGTGTGCAGAAAGGTGGGTTTTTAAATATCTCATGAACAAATGAATCTTTCTGGTGTAAAATCTTTTTCCAGACTGATTAACTTATGAGCTTTGGTTTGGGTTTTTGACTTGTTCTTCCAGGTGCATTTGCTGAACCTGTGCTGGAAGGTGAGAGCCTTGTCAGGGTCGATCCTGAAGGATCCAGATCCACTGATGCTGCTTCCCCTGCCAGACCCAGTACCTTGGAACTTGAATCGAAAGACTCCACAACCCCTGAGAATGGTTTTGTCAGAGGAATCCAAGGGCTGGGATCTGCAGATTCTTCCAAAGAGGTAAGAGTTGCATTGTGTTTTGCTTATTTCTAGGTTTTATTTAGACCCTTTGGCTTCAGGTCTAAAAAGGCCTCCCTGAATGCCTGATGCAATAGAAACAAAAATGTAAACTAATTCAGCAGGAGCAATCCCAGCATTGTCTCCAGGCTGTCAGCATTTTGCAGGAGTGATTCAGTCACATGCTGTAAATTTGGGTTTCCGCAATTAAAGTGGATTAAAGCACCCTATTGCTCTGGTGCAACAAATTCACTTTACAAACAAAACAGGTTTTTGTGGCTAGAAAAGTGACAGGGAACTGCATAAAAAGTGTGGGATAGATGGTTGATCGTTGGGAAGTCTAAGGGCATGTTCTATTTACTGCATCCAGTGCACTCCCACTGCTAGTTTTTAAAGCTACATAGACATGTTAGCCACAATCCATATCAATCCTGTGATTTCTTAACAAATGCTGCTATTTGGTGAGTTCCCCCCCCCCTTTCGAACCAGTCTTAAACAAATTGTAAAACTGTGAGTTTGCGTTTCTACTGAATTGTAGTGTGATTTCCCCCACTCACTTTTTATTATGATGTGGGGTGGCTGGCACCAGCAACACTCAGCCACCCCACATCACTCAGCCATTCTTGCAGATCCTGATAAATTGTTTTTCTCCCCCTCGATTCCTTTCAGGGCAGTGTTGAATATCGACGAAAGCAAAAAGGTGAGTACCGGTAACATCAATTCATCCTTCAATATTACAAGCATTTCAGCCTATGCTAAAGGTGTGTAACGTGTCCATAAATATATCCTGGTTAGAAGGAGAACAGTTCTTTCTTGTATGCCACTATTCACCAGACAAGGGAGGGGGGAACATTTATGTCCCCCACGGGCCAGGTTTGACAGGTGGGTGGTCAGTCTCTTGGCATGATACCAGGTGACCCATGTTTGCCCATGTGGTTGGTCAGCTGATTGTCGGAATTGCATACAGCCACGCATGGGGAATGTTGTCCCAGCCAAGGTCCAGAGTTACCTGAAGAATTATGAAGACTAGCAGAGCCTTTCCTTCCAGAGGCCCCTGCCCCCTTGAGAGAGCTGAATGCAATCTTTAAAGGGCCCGTGGTAGATTGCACAGCTGCATATTGTGGAGTGGCTGTGAGGTTACTGGGTCATCCTCCAAGTCCCTTGCAGATAGGGACCTGCTATCTGGAGGGCACCAGGTTGGTGAATACTGGTCTGGTGTAATGAGGAAGCCACAATTCTAGAGGCAACAGGAGAAGGGGAAGCAAGGAAATAATGAAAAGGAATGGGATTGTGCTTGAAATTGGCAGTCCTGTTCTTTGTAAAGTGTCATGCACACAGATTTCAGTTTGTCTGAATCGGAGTCCTTCTCATGCCATCCCTGGGTCCCTAAGGCAGGGGATGTGACACCTGGAACCCTGAAGAGGCGCATTCTACACTGCAACATTTTGTTGCAGATTCCTGTTACCTCATCATATGGGATGCGTAGACTAAACTCACACCCACACTGTATACATTTAAAGCTTGAGGCTTTCTCCAGAGAATCATGCTGGAACCTGTAGCTCTGTGGGAGTTAAACTACAGTTTCCAGGATCCTTAGGGGGGAGCCTTGGCTGTTCAAGTGGTATTAATGTGCTTTAAACCTATGGTGACCAAAGCTGCATCCCTAGAAGGATGGGTTGCTCTTGGCCCTTCTATAAATGCCTCCCTAATTCAGCAAAAGTTTTTTTAAAAAGTGCTTGTGGTGGAAAAACCGCAAACTGTATACTATGAGCCTGATTTTTTTTTTTAGTGAATTGCATTGTGCATCCTGTCCTTCCTTTTTGTCATAATAAACCCCCCCCCCCCCGCTTGTGTTGAGGAATGGCAACCCGACTGAGTCGCCGCCGAATCTCCTGCCAGGATCTGGGCCAGGTGGACTGCGATGGCTGGCTCCTTAAGAAGAAAGACCACGGGGGCTTCATGGCCCAGAAATGGAAGCGGTTTTGGTTCGTGCTGAAGGGTCAATCCCTCTACTGGTACAGCAACCCCAACGTGAGTTCATCCTAGGTTGCTCAGTATTTCAGAGAGTCATGGATCACCAAAGGGTAGCCCTGTTTGTTGTTGTTGTTGTTGTTGTCATCGTCGCAACAGAGCACCTGTCCACATTCAAGCATTATTTAGCTGTTAATCTACGCCCCCCCCCCATTTGAATTAGAATGGAATAGTCCACACATTTTTGAACTTGTATATGAGGAGCAACTTCTGTTTTTTTTTTTGTTCATATCAGTAGATGTTCGCTTTTGTGTTTGTCCCTGCCTTCTAATTTCTTGACTCCTTTATTCCAATTAAGTGCTGATGCGGCACATACACTCCCCACCCCCCCGGCCTAGGAAGTGCGTGAAAGCACACAGTCAGGCAAGTGTAAATTCCCAGCACACATCTCTGTGGTTTTCTGGTTTTGTGCAAATCTGAGAGCTCCCCCCCAAAATAACAAATTTTCCTTCTTATTTATTTATTTAATACTTTTGAATACCGGCTTTCTGCCAAGGCACCCAAAATGGCTTCCAGTGTTAAAATACTAAAGCAAATGAACGCTATAAAACATAAAATTGGTCAGGGGAGGGAGCAGTCTGACTCTGGAGCTGGCCCCAATGTTGTTTTTGCCTCCCTCCCTCTCTTCTTACAGAACAGAGAGTGTCCTGTACAATATACAGGATACAATGTATTACGACACTCAGATTCTACAGAGATGGGCAACTATGCTATGGGATATGGGGGGAATGCAAAGGGGAGTAACAGGAAGTGACAACTGATCCACCAACCACCGAAACAAATTGGTGAGTGGAGCAGTTTGGAGCACATTTCCCCCCAGCTTATCAATGTATATCTAGGGCAGTTCACAACATAAAATTACATTCTAAAAAACACAAAATGATTCGTTCTCTGCTATTGCTAGTTGCATCCAGGTTGCAACTGGTCAGTTTCAATGCAAGTTGAAGACCATGCCCATGGAAGCTGGCTGCATCTCTATGATCATGGACGATGGGCGCTGTGGTCCCGCAACATCGGGCGGTCTGCAAGCTCCCCTTCTTTGCTTTATAGCTTGCCCATGGAAGGTTAGGAGCAGCCTGCAGGTCCTACAGCTTTCCCTTGCTTTCTGTAGTAGAAACCTGTTCAGCATTCTAGGGCTGCCGCTTTATATATGAGTAGCAGCAATTGGAGCCAATCAGGGTATGAAGTGCTGCTCTGTTTTAATTGGTGCTTTCCCTTCTCTTACCCCAGGATGAGAAGGCTGTGGGTTTCATCAATGTGTCAGCGTACAGACTGGAAAGCAAAAAGGAACAGAAGAAGAAATAGTGAGTATGTGCAGTGAGCTTGATGGGTGGCTCTGGAGAGATCTTGACCACTGAACAAACAGGGGAAGCTGACTTCTACAGAGTCAGGCTGCTGATCCATCTAACGCAGTATTGTCTACACCACCCTGGGTTCCCTAGAGGGACGTGCACATCATAAATCCAATAATTCACTGACTGGCAGCAGCCCTCTGGGGTTTCAGGCAGGAAATCTTTTCCAGCCCTTCTTGGAGATGCTGGGGATTGAACCTGGGAGCCTTCTGCATGCAAGGCAGATGCTCTTATCACTGAGCTACAGCCCTGCTCATAAATGAAAGGGAAATGCATCCATTAAGTAGGGAGAAAGAATGGCTAGGACCAACCACCCTCTGAGAATCACCCCAGCGTGGGGTTTCAACTAGCAACAGTGTAAGATGCTTACTGTTTTTGTTTACTTCACCTACTAATGGCTTCCTGTAAAACCACCTTGAGCAGTTTAATAATAAAAACAGCAGTGGTATATTGTGGGATGTGAAACAGGGACCTCAGGTATCTGATCTGGTCGGGAGGAGGAGGAGGTTTGGATCCCAAGGAGGGCTGTCAGAGGAGAGTTCAGCTCCCATAACACAGAGTTCCCCAAGCCTGACATTGTCCAATGAGGAGCTACTTCCAGCACTTCCACCTGTCAGCAGGGAGGCTTCCCCTCCCAGGGTGGTGTTTGGGGGAAAGTCTGACATCAATCTGGCTCCAACTCCACTCCTGACTCCCAAGGATGTGGCAGTGTCAGCACCAGGGCAAACATACCTCACAAATCCAGCCTATATGGAGGAATAACATTGGTTTGCCCAATCCGGAGGCTCTAGGTGCAAACTGCATGAATTGAAGGGCCCACACCACCCCTTCAAAAGGAGGATGCCAGGCGCATGTCAAGTGTTGGATCAATGTCTTACCTACCCCTAGCCAGGGCTTGTTCTACTCCTCTGCACTTCACCTGTTTGTAGCCTGTAGAGCTGTGTTGGGATGCTGTATTGATTTGCACAATAAAGCTTTCAGGATAGACATAGTGAAGAGTCCAGTTCCAGGTCTAAGGAGAGGAAAGCCAGGATAATGGGGAGGAATATGCAAAGCAGCTTAGTGAGGACCGAGCATGCTCAGTGGGCATGGAATGCTGACTGACTGATGCATGTGATGGTTGTTGTGGGGGAAGGAAGAAGGAAAGGAATATCCTGGAAGAGAGCTTGGCTGAATGGCACCCTGAATGTGAGCATTCCATGCTGCAGCGCTCTGTTGCAGGTCCCGCTAGTCCGTCATATTGTACAGTTCATCAGTCATTTTATTCAAGTTCTTGGACCATAATTCTATCTTTCATGTGCCTAGAGTAGAATTATCTATCTCAGCATATCCTGAGCCAAAGAGGTTGGGAGAGTGAAGTTGCCCACTGCAACCATTTTCAAGCCTTGACACACAACTGTAACCATGCAGATTTGTAGTTGGGTATGGGCGTACCTTGCAAAGAATCATGGGGAATTCCACCACAGCCACCTTTTTCTCTTTTCTGCAGTGTCTTCCAGCTTACCCATGAGAAATACAAGCCCTTTATCTTCGCAGCAGAGACCCTGGCTGACCTGAGCATGTAAGTAGCCAAATGGGAGTGGCCTAAGCAATCTCAGGTTCCACCCTAGAAGCAGCTTTGGGGACTGATGCATCCCATGCAAAGTCGTCTAGAGTAGTGTTGCAATCCTTGACAGATGTTGCCTGATTTCCCTTAAGGCCTCACTGCAACCTTATTGTGGAGGGCCATAAACCGAGAAAGATGATCCTAGTCAAATTCCAGCCAGGGTTTGCACAGAAAAACGAAAACTGTGAAGAAATCTAGGGAGTATCTGTTATCAGCTGCTTCAAGCTGACAAATTCCTGAGTCTGTGGCTTTCCAGCAAATACCCAAATACACTTTGGGGAATGAAGTCATCAAGGGGAGTTGAGAGGCAAAGCAGCGTTAATACTGCTAATAAAAAGATCATATTCAAGTAGATATTTGTTTTTAGTGATTTCATATACCGCAGTGAGGAAAATTGTCTTGAGCATCTGGGTAAATCTCAAAACAAACTGTTTCTCTTCCCAGGTGGGTCAGCCGTTTGATAACTTCTATGATGAAATACACTCCAGTCCATAAATCTGTTCCACATAGTCAAGAAGGTGGGCTCTCAATACTTGATTCAAAATGTTTATGTCTCAACTTTGTAATTTACAAAAATCACTAAAATATATCCTTGAAACAGCAGTATCAGATCTATTCCTGCCTTGCAGGGGGTTGGACTAGATGACCCTTGGGGTACCTTCCTTGATTCTATTATTCTACTAGGAGTGCCTAAAATGCATTAAATTAGGTGCCTGGCAAGCATCCCGGGATGTGAGAATTCCAGAGGCAGGAGAGTGCCCTTTCCACAGTTGCTATCCACTTCTGATAGAAAGGTTATCCGCAAAAGGGCTTCCACTTCATAAACAAAACCTATTTAGCATATTCTCTCTCTGTAAACTAAAGAGACTCTATTGCCTGTGATTCCTAAATCCATTTTGATTCCTAAATCCAGGTCTGGAGATGTTCCATTTGGTTTTGGCAGACAAGAGTCAGTGTTGTAGGCAGCGCTGAGCTACTTCACCAAAGGTCCAACACTTGGTTTATTTCTGTGTCACGCTAAGCCAAATCATGGTTCTCAAAGACATCACGGCCACTTTGCTCCTCCTCAGATCCTGCTCCTGTGAGCTTAAGCCATAATTCAGCAGGCATATGGTTTGTCTTGTTCCAGGCAAACCACAAGCTGCAACCAAGGTTTGTTCTTCGGTTTACAGCTCATGGTTTTCCTGGAGAAGGCAACCCACAAGATTGGTTTGGGATGCCACACTAAGCTAAACCATGGCACAGTTCATAGGAGCGCAGCAGCAAGACTGAGGGGAGGAGTGCAGCAGGAACTCATAGTTTGGCTTTGTGTTATGTGCAAACTGGTCCTCTGAATAAGGCAGCTTCCTCCATTTCTGTCTCGGGATTTTCAGAGACACAAACTTATGTGTTTTGACAGTGAGAAAGAACAGTACCACATTCTCTTTAATTGCCCCCTACAGAAAGGTAGAGAAAATATGTCTCTTGCTGGGACTGAATTTCATGGTGAATTTCATGTAATGGAATGCGATTGGCCATTGAGAATTTTCTTTGAAAAAAATTCCCCTTTGAACAGATTGCTACAGTGAAACAGAAGCAGAGGACCCTGAGGATGACTCTCCTAGGCATAGCTTTGATCTGGTAAGTATCTTATGGAAGGATCATCTTTACTATGCACTCCATAGTAAAGATGTGTGACCCAAAAGAGGTCCCCTGAAATTGCAAGCCCATTCCCATTTATCTGAGCCATGGGGGTAAGTGGGAATGGACTCACACACTCAGTGCCTGCCAAAAGGTTTTGATAATGCTATATTGATGGTGCAATTGAAATGTTGCTGTGGGGAATCCCCTTTTCACATCAAACGCAAATGGGGATTCTCCACATTTTTTCATTCCTCTTGTTCAATGCATGATGTATTCAAGTAAAATTTAGTGCTGATGTTGATTTCCCCATCTTCCCTCCCCATCCTTTTTTCCTCCAGTTTCATGTCTCTTAAATTGTGAGCCTTAGGAAAGGGGCTGTCTTCTCACTGATATTTTCAAGCAGCTCAGGGAGCCTTTGGGGCTGAAGCATGGCATAAGAATGCCAAAATGGGATTATCCACCTTTCTTCTTGTCCCACTGCTTTCCCCCTGGGGAAAACTGCTCTTTAGCACCCAACTGGAGCAAACAGCAATTTGGGTTTTCTCTGGATTGATGTTTTCTTAAAAAATAATTTTTATTAAGTTTCCATTTACCAAATTAAACATATCATACCAATTAGTCCAAATTATATCAATACACATCATAAAGTCCAAATGTTTTCCAAATTATAAATTTTTGTGAGGGGTACCCATGCTTCGCGATTGGCAGGAGTCCAATCATCTATATTTCTGCTGCTTTCATGTTTACAATGATGTTTCCAGTCCCATCTTCTCAACTCTTCGTCATTACTCATTTTCCTTTTCAGTCACCTCCGAGTTCTCTCCACAAGTGGATTGAAAGAAACAGACTTATTTATATCTCTGTGTGGACTTTGTAATGCTCTCTCGTAGATCTCTCACAGAAATCCAATAGTCCAGGCGTTCCGTTCGAGCAGGCATTCAAGCAGACATTGGCCATCTTGTTCCACTCCAATGAAATACAGTCTAAATGTCCGCTCATTAACTTTCCAGACCCGCTGCATCGTAAATTAGTCTCTCCAGGAGGATAATAGCCCTTCCATATTTACGATCCCAACCTGATAACCGATCCACGGCTCATCCTCCCTAGACCATATATCATGTAGCAAAGGTCTGCCTGTCCATATCGGATCACATTTCTTGCTGCATCACAAAGAGAGCCTCTTTTCTTTCCAAATCTTTCACAGAATAAAACCTTTAATTCATACCCCCCCCCACAGTTCATTTTTAATCCCACTTGCAAATTGGTCATTGAGACGGTTCTTTAAGGGGGAGCGTTGTTAGGTAAATCACATGAAAAAGTAGAAAGTCTCCCCCCCTTTCTGTTCCGTTCCACCTACCAGCATGTCTGTGATTCTCTGATGTTATCTCTGTTCCTTCCATCCCGATCTTCTTCATCTCAGTGGTAAAATTATTAGCAGATAAAAACACTCCTGACCTCTCTTGAAGCATGTGCGTTTACTTCTCCAGTTTTTTCTTCTTTTTAAGCAACGCAACCAGGTTCGCTCCTGAAAGCAGCTTCAGGGAGTTCCAAGCCCGCACGAGGGCTATCCGCCCAGTGCCTCTCACCCCCTCCTTCATCCGAACTCGGGGGTGATTTATGGCAACCACGGGTGAGGGCAGCATCTTCCCATTTCCCTGGGAATCAGCCTCTAATTACCTCGTGCAAGCTGGATAGATGGTATTGTCAGCCATCTTCCAAGGCGCCCCTAGTGGCCCCCTCTCCGGTTTAATAATAATAATAATAATAATAATTTTTTATTTATACCCCGCCCTCCCCAGCCAAGGCCGGGCTCAGAGCGGCTTACAAGCAATAATAAAAACAAGATGAATGATTACAACTTAAAAACAAAAATAAAATACAAAATTAAAATAATGGAACATTAAAATATTAAAATGTAGCCTCATCGCAGGAGGAGAAGGAAAAGAAAAAAGAAAGAGAGGGAGGAGGGAATCAAATTGGCTCCAAGCCAAAGGCCAGGCGGAACAACTCTGTCTTACAGGCCCTGCGGAAAGAAATCAGATCCTGTAGGGCCCTGGTCTCATGAGGCAGAGTGTTCCACCAGGCCGGAGCCAGAGTTGAAAAGGCCCTGGCTCTGCTTGAAGCCAATCTAGCTTCCTTAGGGCCTGGGACCACTAGGGTGTTGTTATTTATGGACCTTGAGGCTCTCTGTGGGGCATACCAGGAGAGGCGGTCCCGTAGGTACGAGGGTCCTAGGCCGTGAAGGGCTTTAAAGGTCAAAAGCAGCACCTTAAATCTGACCCTGTACTCCACCGGGAGCCAGTGTAGCTTGAAAAGCACTGGGTGAATATGCTCCTATGGCAGAGACCCCGTGAGGAGCCTCGCTGCAGCATTCTGTACCCGCTGGAGTTTCTGGGACAGCTTCAAGGGCAGCCCCGCGTAGAGCGAATTACAGTAGTCAAGCCTGGAGATGACCGTCGCATGGATCACTGTGGCCAGGTCGGATTGATATTGGCTCTGATTTAGCACTAAAGAGTGGGTTTTCCCTGGGATAGGAGCAGGGCAAAACCACTCAGACTCGTGAGCAGAAAGTGAAGTTCAAGCAGAAAACCGCTCAGACTTGTGCTTTCTAGACTTGGGACAAGCAGAAGGGTAGACGAGCCTAGTGATAATGAATTTAGCTCTTCCAGACTCCATTTCTTGCATGCTATAATAAAATCTTGCTTTCTTTCAGCCAAAGCGGAGGGAACTGGAAAAAGATCAGCTGCTAACAGGAGCCGCAGGGAATAACGAATCCCCAAGCAGGAGTCCTCTGGGTAGTCCCCTCCCAAGACAAAATGCAGACCACAGCCCAGCATTGCCCTCTCCCACAGGTGAGTTTCACATTGCCTCCCCCTTCCATGTTTATGTAAGAAGAATAAAATGTGAAAGGCTGTTCCTCTTGTACTAGCCCTGCCCTCTAGGGCAGCAGAGTTCTAGAATGCTTTTGCTTATGGTTTTCAACCTTCTGCCTCATGAAGATCCTTCAGGAGAAGAACTGGAGTCTTTGATCAAGTGTCTGAAGCAAGGCGGAGTGTCTCTCATTGGGAAACAGCAGGTGTTCACCCGCGAATATTACCGGAAGTCCTTTGTCAAGCGCAACAAGAACCCAGAGATCAACGAGAAGGTTCATCTTGTTCGGACCCTCCAAAGCACACTCAAGGTAGGTGGAGCATCACTTTACACTGGGGAGGAGAACATCTTTCAGCCTGAGGGCTGCATTCCCTTCTGGGCAACTTTCCAAGGATCACATGCTAGTGGTGGTCAAGGCCAGAGGCAGAAGTGGCCAGAGCAATAAATGTGAATTTTACCTTTGTAAAGTCAGCTAGTTTCTATCAACAGCTGCACACACTATTGATCCTTCATCCCTCCAGACAGGCAGGAAGCATGATCAGAGTTCAAGAACATGTTCTGCATAGGCAGAAACACTCAAGGAATGTGCAGAGCAAGGTCAGGGGGGGGTGACCTGGGGAGAGGAGGTGTAGCATGGAAAGTGAGGGGTGGACTAGAAGTCAGGTGTGGGGAACCTATAGCTCTCAAGATGTTGCAGAACTACAGCTCCCACCACCCCTGGCCATTGGTCATGCTTGCTGGGGCTGATGGGAGTTATAGTTCAGTAAGATATAGAGGGCCAAAGGTTCCCTACACCTGTGATAGATACCACAACCAGCATGGAAATGCAATAGGCTGGCAGTTTCCTAAGCTTTAAAATCCTTGCAATTCTGGGCTTCAAAGACTTAAAAATAAATTTAAAAAGAACAGTGCATCAGCATTAAAGATAGGACCTTCCTTCCTCCCTCAGGCAAAAACAGCTGAACTTCAGCTACTCGATATTCTTCTGGATGACTCTGAACTGACCTCTGAGAAATTCAGAGCATGGAAAGAACAACATCAGGAGTTGTACCAGGAAATCCAGGCCTGGTGGGCCAAGAGGGTGAGCCAAGAGGATGGTGCAAGAACAGACTGTGTGTCAGACTTCAACCCAGAGGACACTGTTGCTGCTGCTGCTCCATAAACTATTTTGTCAGCAGGACATGTGTTCTGTGGATATTACCATCCTCCCTGTTCCCATAAACAAACTCAGATGGTCCTCTCATCCTAGAGAGAAAGAATATGAATGACAAAGAACTTCTTGCTGAACTGAGAGATTGGGAAGCTTGTTTGTTGTCATGGCGGGCATTTTTATTTCATCTGGGTTTATTTTTTTAAAAGAAGACTGACACATGATTCTGACAGTGCAAAAGAGAAGCCTGACCAAGGGAGCAGGATACTAACTGCTGTCTGTGGACCAACATCTTGAAAAAAGCTGAAAAAGCAAGATTTTAAAGTTGCTTTCCGTAGCTTTGTTTCCCTTGAAAAAGTTATTCAGAAAGCAGCAATTTTACTGACACGTTTCAAGTTGAAACTCTTATGTGTAATTTTAATAACTAAAAAGGCATCCTAGCAATGTGTGGTTTTCAATTTTAAATGACTGGTGGTTTGCATCAGGAACCAGCTAGGGTTAAGAAGTGGGATAAGCATATGCAAGAATAAATAATATTGGCTACATGTACTATTAAACTGCAAAAAATGCTCTGACAATATATAGATTCAAGGCTGTCAAACATGTTACTTTGCATATATCTTCAAAATGATGGCTTTCAAATTGTCCAGTCCCAAAACAATGAAGTGTACGTTGAGCTATAATAAATCAACTATTTTTTTTAGGACAATGCTTATCCTTTTTAAAAAGAACACTTTTGGAGAAGTATCAAAGACACCCTTTTTAGCTTGTATTTATATCAGCTTCGTGCATATTTGTGTTAATTATAGCCATCCAAATAGACTTCCATTTTCAGTGGGCCCACGTAGGCTTATTTGGCAGAAGTGGGTGTCACATTTTAAGAGGCTGCAGTGATGCATAGATAGTGTCTGGCAGGACATGCCCTTTTAATACCCCGCAATGTCCCTGTTGCACAGTCACTGTTGCATTGTGGGAAATCGGCTGATTGGTGCTCACAGCAAACCCCACTATTAAATCAGGAGCACATTTTAAGGCCCCTGCTTTTCCTTTACAGCCACAGCTTTAGCTGCCCTATACAGGAGTGTAGGAAGAGGGGTGCGGCACGCCTCTGGTGTCATCCTTGAGGGGCAAACCGCGGGAGTCAGCACTTACCATGGGGCCTGGCCTGCAGCGTGCCTGATCCACGCGTCTCTCTTGGGAGTGACATGGTGGCTTGGGCCCCTGCGCTGCCCAAAATGGCAGCGTGGGGCTTGCATCCACCATTGCGGCGCCCCCATATGCAGATCGCCACGGCACCCCCGCATGGCGCATCCGTGGGCAGCTCGCCCCACCCCCACCGCTCCAGGTGCCGAAGCAGCTAGCTACGCCCCTGGCCCTATACTTGGTCACATATGACTTGCTCGTTGGGCTGGAGATTCACAGAATCATAGTTCCCCAGTGCTGTTCCAGGGTATCTGGGTTCAAACCCCACCTGCCCCTTTTAAAACTTTGGGCAAGCTGGTTTACCATAGACAAGACCAGGAACAGTGGTTACCTATCTGTTCAAGGAGTTTCCTCCTAATTATTTATGTTGCTGCTGGAATTATGTATATTTTTTGCCATGGTTTAACCAGAGCTTGTATAATTTAATATGCCCTTTTTGTGTTGGTTGTTTAAAGTCCTTTGTTGATCTTTTTGTAAGTCACTGCATTCTTTTAAACAAAAAAGTAACTTCAGCTTCAAAAATAATAAAATCCTTCATAGGGATTTGTTGCAAGATCAAACAACTTGCAAAATACTTTTTTTAAAACCCCTGTAAGTGCTGAATGATAAATATTTGTTTCTGACTTCTCATTTCCTGCAATTCTTTCCAAGAAGTGGGTGGGTTTTGTTTTGTTTGTTCCAAAGCTCTGCATACCTTCACTATTATCTAAACGGAGGCACCAATACAGCGCTGGAGGAACAAGTATCCTGAAGACCGGAACTCTTGGCATTGCAGTGCAGGATTCCATCACAAACATTCCTTCCTAGTTATTCATTGATGGGTGGAGGCAGGAAGAGAGGGAGTGGCAGAATTAAATTACTGACCATAGTAAAGCTTAAAACCACCCCATTTCCAAAATAAACACAGAATCTCAAAAAGAATCCCACAGTCTATTAATGCTTCCTCTTAGCAGTAAGACTTTGTCAAAATAGGAATGCTCCATAAATCTAAATCCTCAGGGAAATCAAAAAGCCAAATTTTAAAAGGGTAAAGTATTTGATCAAGATACATGCAAGATAAAGGGGAGATCCATACATCTTTAAAGAACTTTCAATGCACATTTAAAGCACTTGACTTCCCCCAAAGAATCCTTGGAATTGCAGGCTCATTCCTACCCATTCCTGGGAAGTCTGTTAAACTAATATATTATAAAATAACTATCAAAAGAAATAAAAGCATTACAATTATATAAAATAAGTGAAATACAGCATTGTTTTAATGAACAAAGCAGAGCAGTATAGATCCAATAAAAGAGGTGAGTCTCATTTAAAGACCAGGATAAAGAGGTATGAATCTTCAGCATGCAAGGAAAGCTATAGAATGAACATGCCAGACTCACTTCCATGAGGAGGGGTCTGTAGGTATGTAGTTTTTCAGATATTTGGGGCCCAAATCATTTAGGCTTTAAAACACTAAAGTGAGCACCTTGAACAGAGCCAAGAAACAAACTGGCAACCACTGCAGCTGTTTTAAAACAGGGGTTATACGAGTTCTAAAGGCAGTACTATTTTGGGGAGTGCCTTTTACCTGTTGGATAGGTTGAAGTTTCTAAATTGTCTTCAGTTGCTGCCCCATGTAAAACACATTGCAGTAGTCCAACCTGAAGTTCACCACTGCATGGAGTATGGTGGACAGGACATTTCTCTTTGAGAGGTACCATAGTTAGCAAACCAGCTGAGCTGGAAAGAGGCACTCCTAGTCATGAGCTTTCAGTGACAGTGCTGGATCCAGCAGCACCCACGAGTGGGAGACCTGTTCCTTCCAGGAGAATGCTACCCCATCCAGGACAGGGATATGAAGAGTACTGTTCTTCAACGAATCCTTGCAGCATCAACATTTCAATATAATCTAATGTCTAGTCTACATTAGACTTGAATTCAATTGGATTTACTCCCTGGTAAATGGGATTGCTGTCTTAATCCTCATGTTCCAGCCCTATCTCAGTATAATCCCACCCCCTCTAATTTTGGTTGAAATGTGCAGATACATTATATTCTTATGTCCATTACACCCTACCTGTTGATCTGCCCACTTCAGCCTTAACAGGTTCATCTCCCAGTCTTCCTGTCATGAAGCACAACACAGATTTCCTGATAAGCTTTTGTATCTTCAATTTGCAAGTAACCACTGAGCCACATCCTACAAATATTTTTAAAGAGTGCATGCTACCACATACAAAGGTTGGATTAAAAGACCCACCAACCCATTTTGTTCCACCAGTTATCCTGAAAGACCAAATTCAGTTCCTTAATAATCCACGTAGTAGGGCATAGGTTGAGTCCTTAAGCTGTTGTCATGATTCCTTTGGAAGCTTGTAGCCAGGCACATCCCAGCAAAGGTCTTGGCTGCTGCTCCACTCCAACCTAGATAGACACATGTTCCAAGATGGAATTTGTCCATATCTGGGGTCTCTGTGTTTGCAATGTTAGATAGGACTCTGTATGCCATATAGGATGTTGCATAGAGGTATAAGACTCCAGAGAGCAGGAGCAGGAGCCCAGAGCCTCCTGTAAGGCAGTAGTTTGGATGTTCAGACCACCAACGTGTCCCCACATGGGTAAGAACATAACTCAGGAAGCCACCAAGCAGAGAGATGATAGTCAGGGCTCTCACCATCTGAACAGGCCAGGAGATAGCCATCTCCTCTGGAAATGGTTGGCATACCTTGTCTTGTATGCTGGTCATCTCCATACAGCTCTCCCAAAGGCCGTCACTGAAGAAGACATCTTGAGGGAAGCCAGGTCTTTTGGGGAACTCCCGCCATTCTGGGGTTACTGTAGCTGCCAGCATCAGAACCCATCCCATGGGTGCAACCACCAGTCCTAGCACCATGGCGCCGGTTGCCATAATCCACTTAAAATGTCCGTCCTTCCTATATGAGAGCTTAAACCAGACTTGCTTGTCTCCCTAATTTTGGTCTAGCATCAGAATCCAAACTGTTGCTTTTATAATTTTAGTAGCCACATCAGCTTCATCTCTTTCAAAGCAAAATTACAAACAACTGGGAAAGGAGCTCACTTCCTAGAGGGCAAGCGTCATAGCACAAATGAGACAAACCAATTCCATTGAGTTACATATTAATGATCCTTCTATTTCTGGACCTTATTCATGGCCAGTCATAATGAAGGCCTTTAATCATTAATAAGCAACACACCAGCAGCATGCACAACAATTAATCTTGAATGATTATGCTTACATTTATAACCTAACCCACGGTGGAATCAAGGGGATTGTAAAATTAAAACAAGGGAACAATTAACAGTGGAAGGTTAAAATTTTCAGTGGTTTTTCTCATTTACAATCAGCAGAGAGACTTAAGTTGGGAAAAAAGACTTGAGGTATGGAACAAAGCAAGATGGATTCTGAGAAGCAATTGTATAAGGATGATGAACATGTTATATAAAAAATGTTCAAATGTTTGTTGAAATTTGAAATGTAAGAAGAACTAGTTAAATAATGCAGGATTAAATGAGCAAAAAGTGTTGGTTATAAAGATGGAAAAGTGGGAACATATACGTATAGGTAAAAGGGTTAAAATACGTACTGTGCTATGTTCTAAAATAGAATTTTTACAAAATGATGTACCATTGGTATTTAACTCCTGAGAAATTATTTAGAATGTATAAAAATATTCCAAATGTTTGTTGAAAATGTCAAGAACACGAAGGGACACTTTATCATGCTTGGTGTATGTTCAAAAAAGCTAAAAAATACTTGATACAAATACACAAATTGAAAAAGAGGATTTTGAAAGTTAATATTCAGCTGAAACAAGAACTCTTCCTGTTGGGACTAATGGATGATATATAACCAGAAAAAGAATATGGAATATTATTTCAATATATGCTCACTGTGGCGAGATTTTTATATGCATAAAGATGGAAGATAATAATAATAATAATAATAATAATAATAATAATAATAATAATAATAATAATAATTTTGTATCCCACCCACTCTGGGCAGCTTCCAACAAAAATTAAAAATACATTAAAATGTCACACATTAAAAACTTCCCTGGACAGGGCTGCCTTCAGATGTCTTCTAAATGTCAGGCAGTTTATCTCTTTGACATCTGATGGGAGGGCGTTCCACAGTGCGGGCACCACTACCGACTATGGAAGAATGGTTATTGGAATCAATGGCTTTGGCTGAGATGGCCAAGTTGATGTGTTTAATTGGAGAAAAATCATTGTTGATTAATAATTAGAAACCCCTTGTGGTCTTTTTGCACAAAAAGGAAAATGAGCTTTAGTATGAAGACTGAAAAAAGGTTGGCTTATGGAAAGGAGAAGAGTTGGAATTCTATTACGGAGCAAGGGTTTTGCATAAGTCTATAAAGCTGATAGTCATAGACCCACAAGTCTTTTCTTTTTCATTTTCCCCCTTCTTTAGTTTTTATGTAAAAAACTAAAATGCTTGGCGTTTGATGTTAACATTTGTATATTGCTTCTTTTTTGTTTTTCTTTTCAAACTTTAATAAAAAAACTTTTTAAAAAAATAACCTCAGCTAGGATTTGGCCAATGTGGTATCCTTCACATGGGGCTGGACTGCAACTCTCCCAGTCCTGACCACTGGCTATGCTGCCTGGGCTGTTTCTGAACTAACCTGTCCACTAGATTTAAAGCAGATAACATCCATGAGCTGGATGACATTAATGTTATTAGCAACATAAAGAATGGGATTTCTTTTCAAAGGTACGGCAGCAATACACAGAAAGCATTATAAAGAATCATAGCATTGTAGAGTTGGAAGAGACCCAAGGGTCATCTAGTCCAACTCTAACCAAAACATACCGGTAAGTAAATCAAGGTTTATATATATGCAGGTAATTATATAATATGCAATTTTCTTGGTTTTTGAAACAGACATTCTCAGATAAATGTGCAAAGGAGATTTACGCAGTAAATCAAACATTTAAGAGAAATCCAAAATCCACAGTCGGGCAATACTTTTATTAGGACAAACTAAAACTATTGCTCAACTGTAGATTTGAGTGGGTTTTTTTGTTGCTCTTCAAGAGAAATGGAAAAGTGGAAGTACTTCTCAAAAACGCAGTGCTCTAATTTATTAATGACACATACATATAGCAACTATAGATGAACATTATTTTATTATTAATGGTGGCTCCTATTTACCTGGGAGTAAGTGCCATTGAATTCAGTAGAGCTTACTTCTGAATAGACATAGTTAGACTTCTGCTGTCAGGTTACAGAGACCTGCCGTGAATAGCTGTAATGGTCAAATTTAGGGATGAATTAAAAGTTGCTGGTTGTACAGTACAACTGACCATAGAAACCCCGTTTTGATGGAATGAGGCTTCAGGTATTTCCGCCCTCTCCTCCACTACCTCTGCCCTCACTACGGTTCTCGAGAAGGGACAATTTTTTTCTTACGAGAAATTGAATATTCGAGGAGAGGGGACTTGAGTCCGAAAAGAACATTCATTGGGTGCTCGCCGGCCAATTACATTCGGAGGCTGTGAACCAATAGGAAGGGAAAGGGAAACTCCTCCCTTGCCAACTGGCAGAGAAAAGAGGCGCGGCGCCGCCCCGCGGCCGAGGGCGCGAGCCTTCAACGGTCACTCTACGAGGGAGGGGGCGTGGCAACAATGGAGAAGGTGGAGCGTCGTGAGCCTTTTTCTTTTCACCCGCGTGCAACGGTCGTTGCGCGTGCGCAGTGAGCGGCGGGAGGTCTAAGCGGCTCCGCTTTCCCGGAGTTGTCTGGGGAGATTTCGTCGTCGTCTGCTCTTATCCGAGCTGTGAACGGATGTGTTTTACCTCAGCACTCGCTCAAAGGGACCTTTGTTCGCGGACCCGTCATTTGTACGCTAGAGGTAAAATAATAATAATAAATAACTTTCCTCTTTGTGGGTTTAGCCCTGACCCCATTTAATTCGCAGCTCAGAAGCCCTGAAATACTGTATATTCTTCGGTATAAACAACCACGGCTTTACCCGAAACCGGGATGGAGGGAGAGGTAGTGAGGAGATGGGTGTCCTTCTGTGCCCTCAGATAGGCACTAGGTATCTGAAGAAGTGTGCATGCACACGAAAGCTCATACCAAGAACTAACTTAGTTGGTCTTTAAGGTGCTACTGGAAGGAATTTTTTTATTTTGTTTTGACTATGGCAGACCAACACGGCTACCTATCTGTAGATAGGCACTATTTAGCCTTAAAATACACTCATAACTCCCCCCTAAAACACCATTGCTGGATTTCCCCCCCCCCCCCTTTGGTGGCTCTTTGAAGGAAAGATGCTCTTCATGTACACATGATGCGGATTGAGAGGATTCTAAATAAGTCATGGGCTAGAAACTTAAAACCAGGCTTACTTGAAAGTGAACTCCATCAAAATGGATAGACCACTTAATGATTCCTCTGCCCATTGTAGTAATTGCAATGTGCTCTGCTAGATGTTGAATGCTTTTTAGTTGTATTTTTATTCATTCTTTTGTTTTATATTGTATTTTATTGTGTTGCAATTTGCATTCCATAGAACTCAAATTGTAATATAATGCAAGAAATAGAAGCAATAAAAATACAATTGAAAATCGAAATGAATATTTAATGTGGACATGCCATGGACTACATGAACGAACCTTGTAGGCCACTGGTGGGCCACAGACCACAGTACAGGGAACCTATGCCTTAAGGTGCATTTCTTGGCGTTTGCACTGAAGACGTGAGTCCAGCTGAGTGCAGTAGGACTTATTTCCAGGTACGTTCCAAACTTGTAGAATTGCAGCCGCAATTAGAAGCAATACATATTTAGAGGCTGCGGTTGGGTAATGCCTTTATTGCGTCCAACCAAAATGCCACAAAAATGGAAATCTTTTGAGATCTATAGAAATTTTGATTGGGCAGGATGTTACACAAAATAGGGGTAACTACTCTGGATGTTCACTTTAAGATCTGCTTGTAGTTAATGTCTAAAATGGAGATTACAAGCTGAGTCCCTCACAGATGCTGAGATACTTGCTTACACACTTGGGGTTTAAGGATGGAGAAGGAAAAAATGGCTGCTGCCCCCATTTCTTTGAAAAAAACAACGCCTACCCTGTAAACCTGTTCTTTCCTACACACTTCAAATGAAACCACAAGTTCCTGCTCAGGTAAACAGCAGAGATAAAAAGAAATGTGGCATTCTTTATTTTAGCAAACCCATAACTTAATTTTGGCAGATGCATTAGGTGACAGGCAATTTAAGTGTGCTACATGACTCCTACGTTCTTAATATGCACAATGGCTGTAATCCTATTCACACATTTGGGATTAGGTCCTATGAAATTTAACAGGACTTTCAAATAAACATGCACAGCATTGGTAATGCAAAGGTTTTTTTAAACTTCCCAGGTCAGTGAACAGGATAAAAATATTATACATGTGCTTTTAAAATGTGAAAATAAAACATGTTTTGGCAAAAATATGGATGATCTTCTATATATCACACATGACACAAGTCATATGAGAGAGGCTCAAAGGCATTGCTCCAGATTTTGCATGAATATGCCCCACAGAGAACTGTTGAACTCTTGCCGCTATTGAATGTTGGAAATGAATGTGAAAGCTTTTAGGTGTGTATTCTAGCCATTGAATCAGAATTAAAAGGATTGTGTTATGTATTCATTCATTTATTAGACTTAGTCACTTGTCACCTGAAGGTCTGCAAGTGACTTACAGCAAATATATATATATATATATATATATATATATATATATATATATATATATTATAGTACATAATACCTTAGAAGGGTGAAGTGAGGGAGGGAGTGTGACTAACTCAACATACAAGAATTAAGCCTGATCTTACACCCTTTCTCTCTTCATAGCATATTACCATTGAATTTTTTTCCAGAGCCTGCCTGTTTGTCTGTATACCTTGTACACATACTGTAGTGATATCTTTATACCATACACAAGAGAATGAGAATATACTCTGGAGATCTGTCTATAGGTTGTGGAATAGGATGTGTTCCTTATACTTGGTTTAGGAATTCTTATAGATATAAAGCTTTATGTAAGATTAGAAGAGTGATTGGCTAGATACAGTCTTGTAAATTTGGTATTTATCTTAAATTCCAGATAGTTCCAAGCATGGCTGCCTTTGGGGACACTCTAACTGAGACCTCCTCCTCGAACAGAACTGATGGTAAGTTTCCATTTTTAAGTTCCAATACATTCCGGGTTACTGTTCCTTCTCATATTATTGCACACTTTTTCAGATGAGACAGTGGCAGAACTGAATCTGTATTTAGGATTGTTAATGAACTGAATGAGGACCAATAAACTGAAGTTCAGTCCTGACTATTGGACTGTTGCGGTGTGTTGTATGTGGGACTCACTTGAAGACTGTTCAGAAACTGCCTTGGATTGGCTGCAAGGATCAGATATTGCCATTTTTAAAACTACTCCACTTGCTAGTAGCCTGTTTTCTGAACATAATTCAAAGTGCTGGCTGTTGCCTGTAAAACCCTAAATATGTGTGATCTGACTCGTTGAAGGATTGCTTTCTCCTACACATGTCTGTCTGATAGTTAATGTTAATTTCCAGAGTATTTAATGTTAATTTCTCTGAGTACTACTCCTACCTTGAGAGGCTAGGCAACTGGTGATAACCTCCATTTGAAGATTTTTTCCTAGAAAATTATCCTGGCACCAAATTTGTTTTTGTTTTTTTCTTCTGGTGACATGTGTTCTCTGTTGTCCAGGACTTGCAGGCTATAAACTGGCTGATATTAATTGCTGGTTTTGCCTCCACTCTCTGTTTTATTAATATATTATTTTATTCTATTTTAGTAAGTTGTTTTTTGCTGCTCTGAGTATATTAGCTGAAGAATGGATCCAGATTTTGAAAATAAATAAATAGGCCTCCACAGTCTGGTTGTCTTTTTATCTCCCTTTTCTGAGACTTTGTCAACCAGGAAACAGATCAGCTTCTTGCTGCACATGGTCTTTTAAGTTCCTTTGAATTGAAATTTGTTTCCATTTTAGGAAATTTCAAAGGTTACAGTTGGTTACAGAGCTAATGGCTTTGGGGACTTCTGACTGTAGAAAAATTATCCATGATGTGACTGTGTACCATATAAGGAAACTTGATATGCCCTTTAGCTTATCTTAGCAGTGGGCAACTTTGCATATAAAACTTTCCCTACACAGATATACATTAGTATGGGATGTGGGGGAAGGCATTTGCTTAGTGCATGCTATGTGTGATGTTAATGAAACATCTATTTTGCTGTTTATATACGCATCAATTGAAAAGTAATTTGTTGGTACCCTGTCACATATACAGTGTCCATTTCTTTTTTGCATTATATGAAGTTGTCTCCTTGGTTTAGAAGGTAGACTACACCCTAAATACATTTCAGAGTGTCCAGAGTGCCCAAATTAACTCAGAGTGTCCAGAGTGTCCAAATTAACTCAGACTCCCTTGGTACTCAGACTCCCTTGGTAAGGAAGCAAGCACTTGCCTCACCACTTCAAGATCCAAATTGCTGGCACTGAACTAAAGACCTGTTAACCAGTGTCCCGATAAGGAGAGCAAGCACTTGTTCATGAGGTGCCTAGGGGTGTTCAGGTGGGAGAAAGGATATGACTTGCTCCATCTTTTCCTGGCTACTGTGGGTGCCTTCTCTTTCTCTGTCATCCACATCTGTAGCTGTGCCCCTAGTCTACTTCCCTCTTTTCATCTCTCATAAGGAGTTCTTATGGAGATGTTGCATAGCCTGCATATGTGCATTGCCTCCCAACACCATTCTACACTCTTGATGGGTAAATGCCATGTGCGAAGTAGGCCACCAAGGTGAGTGGCTTAGCTGAGATGTGAATTTTCCTATGCAAATATTCTCTGGGCACATCCAGATGCCCCTACTTTAAGAGACAGCATGTGTGCTTTTAGTTTTCCAGGGTGTCTTAAATAACTTTCCCAGCACTTCTGCATTCTGCAAACAAGAAATTCTAGAAATCTAATGTGGGATCGCATACATGCAGAGTCATGCTCTGTTCTGCTCTTAATAGAATTTGTTTCCTAGTGCCAGTATTCTGATTAGTATATAGCCATCACATCTTCGTATGATTGGCTTAATAAATACTAAGCAACACTGTGTTGCCCTCCTGTTTTTGAAATGTGTCTAGCTCTTGCATAATCAAACTTCAGTTCTTGGAGGAGTTATCAGCTGACCAATTCTTCTGACATATTTCATATTGGCATCTTGTCAGTAGATGCTTACCCATGCCATGCATAGCATCAATCCTGTGATAATCAAACTAGGGCCCTGCATTCCCCTTCATAACAGCATTTGGGTATTGCAAACATGTGGCAATATGAGATCAACAGGAAAGAAGCTGTATCCCAGAGAGACAAACTTTTAAATTGTATTTTTGCTGACTTAAATTCATGCAAAGGTACCCAAGAATATGGAGAGGAATAAATATTGTTAGTCAATATGGTGCCTTGCTGTTTGGTTGAACTGTTGTTGTTTTTCCTGTATTGAAACCTGAGAGTTGCTAAGAATAACTTCACACTTACATCTAGTCAGATCTGGTACTTCTGCGTCAGTATTTTCAGCATTCATACAGCCTTATTCTGTACAGCTGTTGGGGAGAATCAAAGCTTATTTTGGGGGGAAGCTAATGCCAAACAGGGCAGCAATTGCTTCACTTTTCTAGGAGGTGTTCCAATCTACTGCTGCTTTAGGGTAGTCGCCAACTTCACTTGACATGTCCAGCAGCAAATGAGAATTGCAGTGCTGTGGGTTGGGAATGTAATCAAGAGCTCAGCTCCTCGGTCCTGAGTAAGTGTTAGCATTTTATAAAGCCACACTTCAATACGTTTTTTATGAGCAGCTAGAAAGTTCCACTTTTCTTTTAAGATCTCATTTGATCAAATGAAAGTTAGTCTGGTTGCATATTCACATTTGAATTGTCTCCAGAGGCTGATGTAAATAAGCTAGGAAATATAGCTATTGTTTATAAGAAAATGGCTTTTCCTTTTTATCATATACTGTAGTAGCTCTGCTGCAATGTGTGAGGTGCCTAGCTGCGTAGTGTACAGATAAGCTACATTTCTCTAAAGTATAATGTTTTGAGCCTAATCTACCAGTTTTTTTTCTTTTCCCAGCATTCTGCAGTTCCAGTGACGGTTCTTCATTTCAGCCCATCAAAACCCAAGTGGCCATCCCTACAGCTCATGTCATGCCTTCCATGCTAGATAGGTCTTCTTGTTCAGTGGGTGAATCAAGCATACTTCGGACCACCCTGACTTCCTCTCTGCCAGTCTCTTCAAGTAGCACAGGAGGGCTGATGTCCAACCATGATCCTGATACTCTGAGGCACTCCCAGGTGTTTCACAGGAACCCTGTTCATCTTTATCAAACTTCAGTGGAAAATGGCTGTAACCAATCCTCTTTCCTTGCTCCTGACCAAACAAGTGTGGAATGTGCTCAGAAACCCATTAGACTGGCTGCTGAACTCACGTTTAACCAGTCTCCTCTTCTGGATAAGCAATCTGCTGGTCCTTGGTCCCAGCTTCAAATGTGTAATTCAGATACTGCTGTTACCGGCCTAGAAAAAGACCCATGCAAAGTGCTGCTAGATGTTAAACCAGCAACAGAAACCAACAGAGTCTGTGAAAAGCAGGTACCCTTGAGGCTTAATCCTGCTACTATGTACCCCAGCCCAACAGCTGCTCAGTCTCAGCTGTGGAAGCAGGAAACTTGCACACTACATCAGCATGAGAATTGTGCGCTTAGTGCCTGGAATCAGCACTTGGACCGTGTTCGCCTGCAATTGGAGCAGATTCAGGTAGAAGATCTTCTTGAAACAATCTGCTTTAGTTTAAGAGAGTGTGTGGACACAACAAGAGTATAAAGTTGAATAGCACTTTTAGCCCTTATTCACAGTTGCATATAAACAGAGTTATTCCATTGCATGTTTATTTTTCTGAAATATATATGTTTCCACTTTCTATTTAAGTGTGAGTCTTTCTCCTCTAAATTGTTTTCTGCTTTAATCTCTATGATAGTGGTTTAATAGAAATAAAATATACAGTTGTCAGTGACCATTGCTGTTGTATGGATTTGTCTGGTGAAAGAGTACAAGGTAATATGCTTCCTTGACTAACGATTAATGAGGGTGGAATTGATAATCATTAGTATTGTCTATGTGGTGCTTTAGTTTACAGGGAGGGGTGGCACTGTGCCATTTTTAAAGGAGAAGTTCCTGAAAAAATGGGCAGCCCATGGGTATGCATAGGGAGAAGTCCTGTATTTGTTGTATCTGGTTTTTAAGGGGTTTAGGGATTCTCCAAAGTGCATATTCCAGCCTTGTTTTTCCAAATGTTGTTGCTATAAATCATGAGTTCTTTTTGACTGTGTATGGAAAAAATTGCAGACAAGTAACAGCAAAATGACTGTGATTCATTTTGCCTTTTTGAAAACTTTGTCAAAAAATCCACACTCTCCCAGTGAGATGAAACCATCATTGTTTAGTGACTTAGAGCAAATCCCCTCCATTCCCTGAAGAAAGGGAACTTTCATGGTTGGTCCAGTGTATCATTCCTCTGTAACACAGAGAGTGATCTAAAATTATTGAGTGCAGTTCTTTATGGAGCTATTTTTTTCATAGTGTTTTGATGTGTGTCTGGAATAGCTGGGTGTAAGATGAGTCTTCTATGTATTGGTGCATGGAAGCGAATAGCCTCTTAAAAGTTGTGTCTGAGCTGAACCTAATGCCTTATTTCTGTCTGACCCTCATGATTCCAGCTGCAAAACAAAGCTCCTTGCTACCATCCCTTGGGGAGCAGTACTTCACTGCACACTGTTGATCCAGCCCAGTGGGTTGGTATTGTAAATTCAAATGAGAACCTGCTCAGGGAGAAAGAAATCCTCATTGACAGGTAGGAAATGGAAATAATATTTTAGATTTCCAACTATCAAGTCTGAGACTGTTGCTCAGTTAGCATGTAATGAACATGTAACACTAAGCCATACTATGGTTTAGCATGAATGAGCAAACATGGGGGTTCTGGCATTTAAGTTGTCACACTAAGCTGTGACTTGGTTTAGTGTTATATTCAAACCTGGGCTCATGTTTTGTCTCAGTTTCAGACAACACATATTTATTGTTTAAATTGAGGGATGACAATGGAAGGTAGCCTCATCCCCAGTTACCTTTTCCCTTTCCATTACTCTCCCTCCCCCACCTTTGCTTCCTGTCTTTAGATCATAAGCAGGCATTGGTAAATGCCATTTAAAAACTTGTATAAAGTCCATCCTACTGAATAAAACTTCTTGCTTTCTGAATATCTGACTTTGCAAATGTAAATATGTGTGTTGGGGTTATTCCTTTTTTGAAGGCAAAGGCAACACATTTCACAGCTGGAGCAGAAAGTACGAGAAAGTGAGCTGCAAGTCCACAATGCCCTCCTGAGCCATCCTGCTGCTTATGGGGATTTGTATCTGCTCAGAATGCAGGTAAGTACCATCAATTCATGGCTGGTGTGGATTGAAGATTCTATTTGCTTCATTTTTCTGAAGTAAGAGCTACAGAAATAATGCTTGGGTGAAGAAGGTTGGATTAGGGAAATGCCATACTAGTCATCTATCATTTCAGGATCTTCTGAAGCTCTGGATCTGACAGTATCCACCATACCATTGGTCTTTTTTTGCAGGAAATGCAGCGGGAAAACATATTCTTACGAGCTCAGTTTACTGAAAAAACAGAATCTCTTACTAAGGAAAAGATTGAATTGGAGAGGAAACTG
The DNA here is from genome assembly GCF_951804945.1 of Podarcis cretensis. Taxonomy (NCBI): domain Eukaryota; kingdom Metazoa; phylum Chordata; class Lepidosauria; order Squamata; family Lacertidae; genus Podarcis; species Podarcis cretensis. Next base: position 28,546,342 of record NC_137177.1, on the reverse strand, counting down.
GCTGCTTTAGAAGCAAGTGTAAAACAGATCCAGGAGGCCCATAAGGAGACTATACAGAAGCATACAGTGGAGCTGAAGAAACAAGATGAAAGGGTGAGCTGTTTCTATTAATACAATAGTTATCTCCTGGTTTCCACTAAGATACTTGGTTACAAAAGGAAAACAGTACATGGGCACATGGTATATGCAGAGTGTTTTGCTTCTGATTATGGACATTGCAGGTAGTAATTATAAACTATCACAAAATATGCAAGGAATGTTGGTATACAGAATTCTCCCCCTCATGAATTTGGGGTTAAGGCAAGAGTACAACAGCTTCTTGCACTTGAGTTTATATTGAAAGATTGACTCTGGAGCAAAGAAAACCTAGTACTTGGCTCTTCTGACATCTAAACCTGGAGTCTTGATACAGTTCTTGCTTGCTGATCTTGCATCATGTAGCATTGCTTTTGGAAATTGGTTTCTGTGTTGAAGATCAGTAATGTGAGTTAGAAATACAGTGGTACCTCGGGTTACATACCCTTCAGGTTACATACCCTTCAGGTTACATACCCTTCAGGTTACAGACTCTGCTAACCCAGAAATATTACCTCGGGTTAAGAACTTTGCTTCAGGATGAGAACAGAAATCGTGCAGTGGCGGCGCAGCAGCAGCAGGAGGCCCCATTAGCTAAAGTGGTGCTTCAGGTTAAGAACAGTTTGAGGATATGTACGGACCTCCGGAACAAATTAAGTACTTAACCTGAGGTACCACTGTAGTACTGTTTCATTAGTAACAATGAATGAATGCTAATTGCAATACATTTATTAGGCAAGCTTAGCAAATTCAAAGTTTATTTACTAAATATAAATAAAATAAACATGTTAAACAATTTTGCTCTCTGGGGCATCAGAATTCCTCTCCACCAAAACCCCACATCAGCGTTGAAGATTCTACATAATGAAATGCAATGGGCAGAAAGCTGAGCACATCAAGATTTTTCCAAAACGGTGGCACCAGTACTGGACTGGGTTTCTCTGAGCATCCAAATCCTACAGTTTTTCAATATGAAGCTTTAACTGTGCTCTGCATGTAAAATGTGTTGCATTCTTCATCAGCATGTCTTAAGGAGAATATTTTTTTTACTTAGCTGACACAACTTATCCCCTGACATCATGTTGCTGCTTTTGTGTAGCCTGGAGTGAGATTAGCCTGTGTGATGGCCCATTCTGTCTTGAAGTACTCTGCTTGAATGAAGTCTCTAATGTATATTTTATTTGTTGCTTGTAGGTTAAAATAGTGTTTGCCCCTCAAAGCTGATACATGCACTCACTCAATGAGTGAAAAACAGTCCTCTAAGAAAGCCCCTACTTTTGTTCTTTGTGCAGGTAAAGGCAAGAGATAAACATATTGAGCACCTGAAAAAGAAGTGCCAAAAAGAATTTGAGCAGAACCGTGAAAAGCAGCAGAGAATTGAGACTCTGGAGCGTTACGTTGCTGACCTTCCAATGTTGGAAGATCATAAGAAACTCCACCATCAGGTATATTGGTATCTCCTGGATACAGCTGCACTTATGCCAGGTCTTTGCATCTAACTGAGTGTGCATGGCTGGCTGGAATGGCAATCTGTTTTCAGGAAGTGAAATATTCTGATCTATTCAAATTTCTTGGAAGAAGATGTAGGAGACATATGCTTTGCGTGAAAGAAAAACTGCTAGGAAAGAATTCTATTGGTTCTGAAGTGTGCTCTCTCTCTCTCTACTTTTTTAGTTAAAGGAATCTCAGCAGGCAACTACAGCTTTGCAGGAATCAGTGACCACTCTTGAGAAAGAGCTTGCAGATGTTCGTGCCAATTGTAGAGAGAAGGAGCTGCACCTAGAAATGCAGAAACACAAAGAAATGGAACTGCTTTCTACCATGCGCAGGTAATGCTCTTGGGAACTGTGAGTGAAGAAACAGAACGAAATAAGAGAATGTTATTTGGTGTGGTCTCAAAGTCTTATATTGTATAGTGCTTGTGGTGGAACTTCCCTATAATGCATTTCTATCAGGGATGCAGTGAGAGACAATATGATAGTATAAGCCTCGGGAATGAGGGTGGGGGCAAGAGGTGGGAATAGCTGTAGAAGAGTAAACTTGAGTAGCGGTCGAGTGGGAAAGAGATCGTGTTCAGCTTGCTGTGTAGATGCACAACATTCAGTTTTTAAAACTATAAAAGTGAGTAACGGAGCTTGGGGGCAAAGAGTGGACTCTGGAGTTAGCGTGATGCTTGAGAGAGAAAAATGGACAATGGAGGAGCAGACACCACAGGAGCTGAGTATATGGGTATTGGCCAAATCTGCCTTGGGTGCCTTGGCATAAAGGCAGTATATACGGTAAATGCAATAGATAGATAGATAAAATAGTTGGCTATAGGCATGTAGTGAGCTTGTTATTAAAAGTGTGTCATATCAGTTTTGTCTTCCAAATTATGGTATTCTGGCTTCAGAATCAAGAGGAGATAATTTGGCACTGGGCTTTGGGCTGCTTTTAAAACATTAGTAGCATGTGATGGAGGCAGATCCATTTTGTTTAAACTACCCAGTTGTGTGGAAGAGGGGTGTGTTTTGAATGATTAGCAGTAAAGGGAGTTTACAGTGGGGGTGGGGGGACATAGTCCTTCCTCCTGCCCATGAATCTGTTCCCCATCAACTGAGTGTCCTTGCTTGGGATATCTTTTTTAAAAAATTGTAGCTGTTTATATTCTGTCTCTAGGGATACAAATCCTTCCAATGTGAATCACAATTGCCATCAAAATCCATTGACACAATCACAATAAACAATATAAAAACATAAATAATCAGAATTCTTCCCACAATGCCTTGTATTTGGGGAGTTGACAGGACAGTCTAGTTGAAGCAGGCTTCGAGGCCTGCTGCCTCTCCTGAGATCCAGTGGAGACAGGGTGAACAAGTTTAGGGAACTTGCCATGCTGATTATGTAAGGTTGTCAATTTCTTCCCATGTTGGATGAGGGGTAGGGAAGAACTACAACACAATGTTTGGCTTTTTCGTTCTTTCACAGAAAAATGTGGCCTTGTCTCCTTAACACAAATGTGACTTAAGAATGTCTTTAAAATGTGTTTTTTGTTACTTAAAAGTGTATGCTTTTGGAGCAGAGTAGGATTTCTACTTTGTCAATATGGGATCAAGGGGTGGCTGTAGTTCAGATTGAGTATTATGAAATCCATCTTCAAGGGGTGAACTTGTTGAGGTCATTCCATTTAGCATTGGCATCTTGTTTCTTAGTTTACAAGATAAAATGCAGCGTGGGAAGAATTCCGCAACAGATGACACTGCCCAGGAGTTGAAGAAAGAGAAACAAGAAAAAGATTCTCTGCAAAATGAATGTGATCTCCTTAGGAAGGTAACCTACTCCCAGTGGGGAATTGGTGGTTATTGTGGATCTCATATTCTCTGGCAATTGGATCATATTCTTTGTGCAGTCCCACATATGGGTTCTGTATCTGCTAAGATAGACATCTCTTTTAGATAGGTTAGCTCAGTGATTAACATCACACCCCTACCTCTAGGTAGGCAACCTTGCTATTCTCCTATTTGTGAAACTGCACAGAGATAACAAAGAATAACATTCTAACAAAGAATGTCATTCACTGAGGCGTCATTGTGTACTTGCACCCTTCTTCCTCACTGCAAATGCCATTAGGACCTGCTGTCACTTGAGTACTTCTTGTATAGTCCCTGCAACAGTGTGTTAGGAACTGAGCAGGAAGGCAGGAGCCATGTCTCCAGGATATGCACTGTGAGGGTTGGGAGCAGGCTTCCCATCAAAATTAGTATTGTCTAGTTCTAGAAAGCTCCTAAAATTGTTTTATTCAGGCACAGAATAGGGCTGGGCGATATCTGGTTTTCAATATCACAATATCACCAGCAAAGCATCACAATATTTTGATATATCATGATGTTTGAAATAAGGTTGGAACTACGTAGAGGTGAATATGGTAATGCCCTGGCAACTGCTAGTACATACGGGTCTAACTCTAAAACTGATAAATTTTTACTTACCTTTAGCATGTTGTTAAAACTGTTATGTTATAGTACTACTGTACAGATAATGTTTAATTAGCACATTGTCTCTAAAATTAAAGCTGTAGAAGTAATTCAGTAGCATAGATATCAAAGGTATGGTGAGATAATGTTTACTGAAAAATTGATTACATTACTAAACAAGAAAAAAAACCAATTCACAATCACAGCCACACTTTTAGATATTCAAATATACCGTATTTTTTGCCCTATAGGACGCACTTTTCCCCCTCCAAAAATGAAGGGGAAATGTGTATGCGTCCTATGGGGCAAATGCAGGCTTTCGCTGAAGCCTGGAGAGCGAGAGGGGTCGCTGCGCACCGACCCCTCTCGCTCTCCAGGCTTCAGGAAGCTATCCACAAGCCATGAGAGCCTGGCGCGAAGTCGGACAGCTCTCCCACGGCTTGCGGAGAGCTGCCTGCACCCCGAAGCCTGGGGCGAGCTAAGCTCAGCACGCCCCAGGCTTTGGGCAGATATCCGTAAGCCTGGAGAGACAGGTGCGACTTCCCGCCGGGCTCCCTAGGCTTGCGGATAGCAGCCTGTTCTGGGGGCTGGGGTCGGGGGAAGCTCTAAACCAGGCCAAAATAGAAATAATGGAATGGATAAATTTTAACAGAACAAAAAATTGCTAAACAAAGTTTATAGTTTAATGCCAGGGGAATTTGCATTTCTTTTATAAACCAGGCCAAACCAGAAAGAATTGACAAAATTTTACAAAATAAAATATTATTAAACAAACATAATTTTTTTTGCAAGGAAAATTTGATGCATTTAATTATATGAAGATTTACTCAATGATAGCGTGCTTCAACTTTATCATTACAAATTTCTGGAGAATATATTAATGTTCATATATTAATTTGTTATTAGTAAGAACAAATTTGTAAGAAACCAAAGGGGCAAGAGGAGAACTGAGAAGAGTTCTAGGGTAGGGAGAGGGTCTGGAGGAGAAAATGAGGAGCATAATGAGGGAGAGACAGAGACAATTGAGCATACACACAAACCAACAAGAAGCACATGCATATGGGGAAAAGAGGGAAGTCGCCAGAGCAGCGTGTTTTTGTTTTTTGTTTTTTACTATTACCCCAGTTTATATTTTTATGTGAGAACAGGAGGAGGAAATGGGCCCCAGATTCCAGAAGCCATGCTTCTACCTAAGCCACCTACCAGCCCGGTGCCTGCCTTTCAGCAAGAGACTGGCGTCTCTAAGGAGGTTCCCGCTTGCAGGCTGTTGAGCTCCACCTGCTCAGGAGACAGAGCAGTCAGGCGACGTTAGGCTGCACACTCACTCGCACACATGATACCTCCAAGGATGATTTTTGCCTGCTGTTGAGGAGGCAGGCAGGGGAGATGGAGAGCTAAGGCAGAGAGTTACCCTGCAGTTCACACACAATTTCTCAAAAAGCAATTTTTGCATCAGGCTGCTGCTGCTGCTGCTGCTGCTGCTACAGGAGGCACAAAAGAGCATCTGAGGCAGAGTTACCAATAGTAATGGCTGCACAGGACAGGAAGAAGCATCGGCTTCCTGAGTTTTGCAATGTTGCGCTTTTTGACTATTGCACACAAGCGCACACACAATTTACGATATATTGCCAGATTTTTTTTTTTAAAAAAGTGGTTATCACAATTTGCTCTTTATATCGATATAAGACAATATATTGATATATTGCCCGACCTTAGCGTAGAACTTGTATGTGACTGCACAGATGACCATGTGAGGAACCACGGTTACAGATAAACATCTGAAGAGGGAAGAATTTAAATCATGAAGATCTTAAGCTCAACAATCTAGTACTTCCTGCAAGTGTGGTCCTTAATTAGTGGTGTATTGCTGTGAATAGTTATATTTCAGGACGAATAATCTCTTCTGAAGAGTCCACAAACGATTTGGGGTTGAGAGTAAGATCAGAATGTAACCTCTCTAATTGCAAATATGGGGTCATACACAGTATTGCAGTGCTCATAAATGCATTTGTTAAAGCAATAAATGTTCAGTTTTTATTATTTTGCTAAGAGTACATCTAAGGGTGCTAATAAATAAATGGGAAGGTTTTCATCTTTTTCAGATTGTGGATAATCAGAAGAAGAAGATGAATCGGTTATCTTCAGAAGTAAAGGTGAGTTCAAATTGAAGGGTTGGATATATGGTTCATGTATCCAAATCACCAACAGGATAATAAGAACTTGTTTGTTCTTGTATTCCAGGATCTAGAGAATCGGATTGCTCAGGAGGAAGACACAGGTCAAGCTCTCAAAGTGGAAGCACTGAGGCAGGAGAATGTAATGCAACAACTGCGCATAGCAGTGAAAGAGGTAGTCTCCCTTTTAAATATTGGCATCTGTTAAACAGATTAACCAGCCAAACAACTAGGATCTCCATTCCCAGTCCCTCCTTCCCTCCCTTTTCTGCTTTAGAGCACCTTCATTGCCTAATAGGTCTGTGTTTTACTTCTCAGATTTGTAACCTTATTTGAATCCTCCTTCCCTTTGGTTTATTATACCCATATAGCAATAGTGTTTAGTGTTTTTGGTGCTCCTAGGCCTGTACAGCAATGTGTAGCTTGCAGTGGCTTTTGGTTACAAAAGCATAGTATCAAGTAGCTCAGGATCTAGTATCTCTTTTATTCCCACCTCCCCAGTAATTATGGTTAGAATTGAGATCACACAGTGACCTCTGATATTTTATAACGACATTAGGAAGTGGGTGCTGCTGCTAATCTGAAGGTTTCCAAAATAGAAGACATACTGTAGAATTGCAGTCTCACACTAGGGGGTGATAGAGATCTTCTCTAATGCTCCAGCTTCACTTCCCCATTCCTTTTTAGCTTTCTGTACAGAACCAAGAACTGATGGGAAAAAATCTGACTCTTCAGGAGCACCTCCGGCAGATTGAGCCGGGTCAGCTACTGTCTGATGAAACAGCCCACCTTATTCAAGAGCTGCATAGAGAGCTAGCCAGCTGCCTGCAGGACCTGCAGTCTGTCTATAGCGTTGTAACGCAAAGGGCTCAAGGAAAGGATCCCAACTTGTCTTTATTGTTGGGGATTTGCAGTAAGTAAAACTGAGTTTTTTCAGCAGCTAGTAGTAGAGGAATATTCTTTCTTTGGGATTCTGAAGATGTAATGCTTCTCCTGTTTTATTGGTTGCCTGTTGATAGCACAAGGGTTGCCAACGCTTTCTAGGTCTGTGGGCATATTTGGCGTTTTGAGATAGGTCTGTGGTCATAGCCATGTCTCTCCTCAATCCCCATGGTCATTCTGCTCCCACAATGGACAGAGGAGCACACACAAATTCCTTGCTTTTTCGTGAGGTCTATGTAAAACTGAGATCCAGTAGAACTGATACAGCCTCATGAATTTGCCTGATTTTACACAGAGCTCTCAAAAAGCATATTCAAAATAAAGCTTACATTGGTAGCCTGTTCAATAAAAATTACATCCAGCCGCTTGCCAACACTGCTAAAATATGAATACAAATCACAGATTTTAATCATTACACACAATGGTGACTTTAAGGGGATCTCTTGAAAAAAATGATGATCCATAAGCCTTAGATTCATGTGTTTGCACCATGTCAGTGCTGGAAAACACTGGATCCATGAATCTTATGACTCATTAAATGGGCATATGATCTGTGAGGAACTGCAAAAACGTTATGCAATTTCAAGAGGATCCATTTTACATGTGGTGCGTGCACCCACATGCTCTCCCTGGCACTCCTCTCTCCCTCCTGACTCCAGCACCCTAATTTCTCTCCCGAGCCCCCCCTCTTTAGCTGCTTGGGTGCTGCTTGAAGCCTTGAAAAGCCTATGGAACTGAAAAAAGAAACGCAGGAGAGGGTAGCTCACTTCCTCCACCCTTGCCTCCTAATGACAAAGGTTATGGAGAGTATTGGGGGGCACTAGGAAAAGTCTGTAGGAAAAGAGTGTCATGGTGCCCCCATTTTGGCAGCTTGGGGTTTTATGCTGAGGATATCTTGTAAATTGTTTTGCTGTCATCAAAATTATTCAGTTATGTTTGCTTCACTTGAAATACCGTTTCAGAATCACTAGACCATTGACATTCAACACTTCTCAGTATACTTTCTTAACCATTTGGAGACATACCCAAATGTGTATTAATAATAGTGAGAGCTAGAATGTGCTTTAAAAGGGGGGGGGGGGAATAAATCTGTTTCTAGCCTTAAATGGGATATCTGCAATCCCTGAATATTACCTCACTCATCTATAACTTTGTTCTCCAATATCACAGCTGTGCACTGTTCAGTTAAAGAAAAGGATGACTTACAGAAACCGGGCATGATAGCGAAGAAGCTGGAGGATGTAAAACAATTGCGCAAAGAGATTGAAGATTTACGGACTGCTATTTCTGACAGATATGCACAGGATATGGGAGATAACTGTATCACACAATGAAGGCAAAATGATGGGATCCAAGGACTAAGATTCGACATCCATGAAAGCTGCTATAGGGTGGGATTTTCCAAAGCTCCTTCAATATATTATACTTCCTATTTGATGCCAAGTGGAGCGTGTTTCCTGCACCAAGAAATCAAAGTGTTTCTCTTGCCAGGAAGGTTCTTTGAAGAAAATGTCTGTGTTTGGCACACATTTCCTTTTTATTTGCAATTGGTTAAGATTTTGGGCAGGCTACCAAATAGCTGGTCCTTCCAACTGTGAGTTCTCAGCAGTGACATAATTGCAGTTCCAGGGCTAGTTCATGCTTGCAATCACATGCCAGTAAATGCACCCTCTCTTCAGCTTGTAGCCTGCAATTTCATGAGGAAGTATGTGAATGGAGTAGTACATGGTTATAGCTGACAATCATTTCTGTGATTTTTGCAGCAGCACTTTTTCTAGATACCATAGTCATAGGAATCACTCTGGCTACTGTGCACTGCAGCTTACGCAAAAAAATATTAGTGCAATTGTGGACATGCACAAGACTGAGGAGCCACTATGTCAGCGTATGTGTAGAAACATTTAAATTGGTCTGGATAAAGATGTTCTGAAATTCTTCAGTACTCTGAACTGTTCTGGTTTAGAAAGGACCCCCAAAGAAGCAGGAGTACAATGTTGGGAGTTCTAAAAAGCCTTGATGCATTTACCCTCAAAAGCCTTATAAGTACAGCTGCTACCAAGGAGTCTGGTCTTAAAAGCCTTTATTAGTTCTACAAATGTCTAACTGGGGCAGGGGGGCTATAACCTACATTAGTAAAATGGCCTTTCACAGTGCCTGTTTTAATGGGTTAAAATGTTCCCATTCAAATGCACCTTTTAAACTGTTTTTGTATGTCTCTGTTCTTTACGCACATACTATATATTCCAAAGTGTGGATTTTCATACTCGTGTGCCTTAATTCCTAGAAATAAACTGTCTGAGATCAGCTGCATTCTTATAGGTGTGTGGCTGTATTGCAGCATTTGGATTCTTTCCATCTATCATGTGGATCTGACTTGAGCAAAAATATTGAGATCCTTCACTGGTTAGTTACTATGACTAAACTGATCTGTACAAGTTATGGAATGTAGGTAGAGGAAGAGTTTTTGAATGCCCCTCATGTTTCAAAATAAAACGTCACACCTCCAGTTAGAACATTTAAGATCTTGGCAAGAAACCTATGCCTCTTTCTTTACACAGATGGGAACTTTATAATATGGAAGAATGTTCAGTCATGTAGCCCAGATGTGTTATGCTCTTGGTGCAATGCATGTACTTGTTCTAAGGTTTATGAATACACATGGAATTGCCAACTTAACAAGCAGTTAACTACAAACTTAACAAAGAGCATTTGTTGCCTCTTGCTGCTGTTCTCCCTACCTCCCTGGATATAACTGCAAGCGTACTTTTTAAAAATCTGCCTCAACATGCAATTGGCTGACTAACATCCCACCAGCAGTCCCTTTCTATGTAGGCATTGTTAAAAGTTCCTATCTCATCTAAAGTGGTGGGTTACATATCTCTGAATCCATCTGAGGTGCATTAATAATCATTCATAAAGAACTGAGTAAACTAGTAATAAAGATGTATATGAGAGAGGAGGAGAGAGCATTGTGAAGTAGAAATTGAGGAACTTGGTAACCATCTATCTAGGCTTCAGTGTGAAAAGGGTAGATTGAAAAGGGTGTATCGAACCTGCAGAAAGATGGGCACACATGACCCATCTCAAACGCCAATATCTGTTTGCTGTTGAGAACAGATGATGCAGAAATTGAATATTTTGTTCATAGTTTATTGCGGCTATAACTTCTTTCCAGGAGGAATCATTTTAAGCCTGCTGAAAAAATGGATTTAAAATACAGCTTTAGGTTAGTGAATGGATTGATCAAGTACAGTCATACCTTGTTTTGCTACCAGGATCCATTCCAGAGCCCCAGCCGCTAGCTGAAAAGGACGCAAGGCAAAGCACCGCGTCTGCGTTTTTGCACATGCGCGAGTGGCAAACCTGGAAGTAACCCGTTCTGGTACTTCTGGGTTTCCTGCAGACGTTCGCCAAAGTGGACATTAGACGAGGCAGGCGTTCGCGGAGGTATTACTGTAGCAGGTTGAATCTGTTATCAGCATGAAAGGCTGGAACATCCAAAGTTGTGTTTTGGGACAAGAATATAGTTTTCTTGATGCTAGGCCGCTACACCAAAGAGCCTTAACCAACAGAAAATAATGAAAGTGCTGAATTTCTGACAGTTAATGGAAATGTGGCATTTACATGACATTCTGCCCACTGGCAACTGCTACCCCTGCCAAAGCTATTTCCTAATGAAGTGGGAGTTGTGTGACTCCAGCCAGTGAAGGGATAGTTGCTTTGTTGTCATGGCAAACTCACTGCAAAATACCAAAGGAAGAAAACATTATTATTATACAACAGGTTTACCGGAAAGAAAAATCTTAGTTATAATTTTAAAATATCTGAGTCACAGATTTTGATTTTGTACCTAAAGAAAGCTTACTTTGCCAGGCTACTTGGTACTTAGTATTTTGGTTACAAAATAAAGTGGAGTTTCTGCTTTTTAAAAAAGTGCCTTTATCCTGGACTGCTTTGAGTTTTACCTCTGCCACACTTCGCCTTCACCCTGCCTTGCTACCCTCCCATTTCATGAGTAATAGACTAATCCAATTTGGCACTAATTTATTGTATTCATACCATTTTCTCTGTGAGGAACCTTTGGCCCTCCAGGTGTTACTGAAAGTACACCTTCCATCATCCCTGCCTGGTGGCCACGCTTGCTGGTCTAGGTAATGCTAACACAATGAAATAACTTCAGGTGTTATTTTGTTGCTCAAGCAAACCCACATATCGGGTGTGGGTGTACAGAAATGTACATGCTGGTAGTGCTAGAGTTGTTATGTATGCAGGGGTAGTATTACAGAGAAAACAAATTATTAGCTGAGTAAATAATATGTGTATGAATTCCGAGGCAAACTTGCTGCCATATACAGATAGGTAGCCGTGTTGGTCTGCCATAGTCAAAACAAAATAAAAAAATTCCTTCCAGTAGCACCTTAAAGACCAACTAAGTTCTTGGTATGAGCTTTCGTGTGCATGCACACTTCTTCAGATACTGGTATCTGAAGAAGTGTGCATGCACACGAAAGCTCATACCAAGAACTAACTTAGTTGGTCTTTAAGGTGCTACTGGAAGGAATTTTTTTATTTTGTTTTGCTGCCATATTTTATGCATCATAAAAGGTGTTCTCTTTCTGAAAGCAGGGAGTGTCTCTTTCCACGATGGTGTTTGCCAGCTGGAATTTTTATGAGCACTTTTATCCCTGCTTGTAGAGTTCATTCTTCCTTGATTAACTGGGGAAGCTTTTTAAGTCGAGCTTTTTAAACCAATTAAACGTTGCTTCCTTACTGATAAAGGACCGATACAATGTAGTTCATGGACCATAAACTATACTTTAATGGAAAGTAATGGTTGGTATTTTCAACTTTCTGCTGTCCAACTATGCACGGTCGATGGTGGTAAACCTCAGGCTGCGCGTTCTTTCCTCGAGAGCAAGTCTGCGCGCGAAGGAGCTTCCTTCCAAGTTAAGACTTCCCGGACCAACTGCAAGTGGATCGTGAAAGATCTACAGAGACACACACTCCTCCTGAGAGCCTTTGGGCTGAGGCTCCGCGCCTCCTGAGGGAAACCGAGTCCCAATCCAATGCATGGGGACAACGAGCGACCCGCCTCCAAAGCATCGCCTGGCGGCCGGATCGCAGACTATCCGCCCCGCATGCCCGCGGCTGTAGACCCCATTGGCCTCCGCGATCACATGCTGGGCGGGGCTGGGAAGGAAGCAGATTCCTTCTCCACCCCTTTCCTCCGCTTCCTTCCAGGCACCCACCCAGCAGCCAAAGAAGAGAGGGAGCGGCGACAAAGCCCAGCATCATGGCCAGCCTCACGGTCTACAGCACCTCGGTGACAGGCTCCAGAGAGGTGAGTGGCGCGCCAGGGAAGGTGAGCTGCCTCGCCGAGCGGCTGGCTTCTCCCCCGCCCTCCTGGCACTCCGAGGCGGAGCTTTTCCGCCATCCCTCTGCAGCGTGCGCTCCCCTTTCTTGCTCCCTCTCCCTTCCCCGCCCCCATGCAGCTGGCTGCCTTTTCAACCCTCGCGTCCTCCCGCTTGAATTGAGCCCCCCGTTTCTTTCCCCCTCCCTTCCAGCTCCCTAGACGGGCTTCTCTTCCATAGGGGATTCTTCTCTGTCCAGATGCTACAGTCATCTTGTTTTCTCCCCCAAACCCCGCGAATGATCTATGAGAAACCGGAGGGGAATCCAAACGGGGAGCCCCTCCAGTTCTCTGATGGCGGAACGAACCAGAATGAGAGGTCCAGATCTCCCTTCCCATTTGAAAGATGATTTCCCCCCGCAGCCCAGTGTCTTCCTTGAAGAACACAACGCCAGGCTGATGGGAGTTGTAGTCCAGAACATCTGGAGGGGACCAGTTTTTTCTAGGGGTGGATCCTCCCTTCCAGATGCAGTCTGAAGCAGCAGCTCCCTCCCCCTTTCATTTCTGAAATGGCCCTGCCCTCTCATCGATGCCTAGAATCCCGCCAGCGCTGTCATTTGTACATACTGGGCTTGGTCTGTATTTGGAGAGAAGTGGAACCTCCTCCCTCACAAAGCATGGCTGGTCTTGCAATCCCTGCCTCTGGCTCTTTGTTTTGCATTGAGCAATATGAGCAGGCTGTGTTCCCATGTGTGACCTTCCCTATGTATCAAATCCCAGAACAGGGCGTTTAATCTCCCACTCACCCTCCCTCCCCCTTTGTGTGTTCTGCAGATCAAATCTCAGCAGAGCGAAGTGACCAGGATCTTGGATGGAAAGAACATCAAATACACCCTGGTGGATATCTCCCAGGATAACGCCCTGCGGGACGAAATGAGGGCCAAATCGGGCAACCCAAAAGCCATCCCTCCCCAGATTTTCAATGGGGACCATTACTGTGGGGTGAGTGGTTGGTGCGGAAAAAGTTATTTCGCTCCCCGGTCAAGGCTAGTAGTGAAGAGATGAGTTGGCTGTTCACAAGAGGTGTGACTGGTGTGCCCCCCCCCCCCGGACAAATTCTGATATATAACTATAGATCTGAAACCTGCAAGACTGTTCATATATTTAATGGCCTTCAAGAGGCCTTTAGTTTGAAGCCTTGAATGCAGACCAGACCTATGTATGCAAATACATGTGTGAGTAGGCCTGTGTGCCTTAAAAGAGGAGGCCTGTTGCTTAAGTCAGGGGCCAAATGCAGCCCTCCAGGCCTCACCCCCCCACCCCCCCGTCTTTGGGACTTTCCCTACTTTACTGGGGATTGAACCTGGGACCTTCTGCATGCAAGGCCAATGCTCTGACACTGAGCTATATGTGTAAACTTGTTGTTGCCCTGCCCATTTTTTCTTCTGGCCCTCAATCTGAAAAGATCACACGTACACACAAACACACACAAACAAACGTGGCTTAATGGATGCCTACCCTGGTTTATGTACAAGGTTCTTTATGGCCCTATGTATGAGTTGCACTTACAGCTTTTTAAGGCAAGGCCTGCTTTGTCATTCTAGCCCTATTGTAGTCTGTCCATGGTTATGCCCTAGCAGGCTGTGGTGGCTGGTAGGATGGAAGGCAGGGAGACTAACACTAGGTGGGGCTAGAGACCAGTGACAGGCAGAGCCCCCACCCCATGTCTGGTTGTAAGTAAGAATACGGCAGGCAGGCAGGTAGGGCTGGCTGAGGGCAGGCTGGGGTTGATGGGGTGATGCCCCATATGCCTGAATGGACCTAATTAGATTTGTGGGTAATGCATGTATAACGCTCAGGTGCTAGTTGGGTTGTATGTGAGTCTCATGCTTTTTTTCAACTCATTGTAGTAAATGCTCACTGCAAAAATTACAAATGTAGTATATGCGCAGTGACGTATTATTTTAGAGATTTACAAGTTGACCAACATTTGAGCTTTTGGGCTCCTTCCCCCCAAATGGGCTTTTTAAAAATGTCCCTTGGGTGAAAAGCCTACCCTGGCTATTTGTGGACATTTGTGTACTTAAAATGGCATTTGTTATTATGACATCCCTGGGGTGCTGCTCTTTTGAGGTGACATGCCGTTGCCATCTGACATCTAGGGAGCAAGCAAAGGTTCATGCTCTTCTTTTGTCATCAGCTGCTTGTTGCAAAGTGCTTCAGAATGTGTGGTGAGCAGCAGGTTAAGTCAGGAAATAAAAGTGAATCAGAGGCAATGTGCCTCTGCTGGGAATTACAAACGGAAAGAGTTGCTGTTGCACTAGGGTCTATTTGTAGCCATCCCGTAGCCATCTAGTTGACCAACAGGGCCCCTTTTGAATCAGAGCGAGGCTAAACTGTGTTTTTTAATATTAAAACAAAACTTTGTTATTGAGCCTCTTCTAGGTAGATATGTCAGTGGACTACTAACTGTGCCCTCCCTGTCTGGAATAGATCTTGGGATCATAAGGATCCTCTTTCCTCCCCACCTCGAGGATTCCCTGATATGACAGGGAAGCTGTGGCCCTCCAGAGGTTACTGAAGTTCCCATCAGCTCCAGCCAGCCTACTCAGTGGCCAGGGATGATGATAGTTGTATTTGCATTCCAAATGGACCCAACCTCCTAAGTCCTTGTCAGCCCTATCCTGGTCACAGGTTATCCAGCCTCCATGTTAACAACACCCAGAAGTGACAGATTCCAGATCAGAAGTCATTTCCTGTGTCACTTGTGAAAGCTCCCTTTGTAACACCCAGCTAACAGGAAGCCTTGTTTGGTGAAAAGGGCTTTTCAGCCATGAGCCACCCATAAGGATTGTGTCATATACATCATTAAATAAGCTTCACCCTCTCTGTCTGGGGACAGATTTCCAGTGTGGTACTTGGGCCAAGTTCTGAACGACTTTTATGCTTTAGGAGTGGGGGGTGAGAGAGATTTGAAAGAGAGTTGCTTTCTGTTGGACCGTTTTTTGAAAACTCTGAAGCCAAGGTGCTTGATTCCGTGGTTATCCTCCCTCCGCAACCCTTGTTCCTGACCGCACAACAGTGCTCACTTAGTCTCTAGGTCACTTCATCTGTTCTAAAGTCTGCCTGTCTTTACAGACAGGAGGTAATGACCATTGTTTACAGCAACCACTTTTTCTGAAACAAAATTTTAATAATGAACCTCTGGTTAACTTTGGTCCCTACTCTTTCTGCTTCTGATGAGCCTCTTGAGTGAGCAGGTTGCGGAATGGAGCAAGCTAAATTTGGGAGCACAGAGGCTTCTTCGGTGGTTGGTGCAGAATTCCTCATACAACTCTCTTGACTTTTGTTTGAGTACTCGGTTCAAAGGCTTCCTGTGTCATGTTCCTGTGCCTTGATGAGAAAAGAGTTCTGTTGAGCTTCTTGCCCTAGTAGCAAGAAGCTCAACAACTGCACTATACATTTAAAGCAGTATCATACCACTTTAGACAGGTATGATGGCTCCCAAGAATCTTGGGAACTGCAATTTGTTAAGGGTGCAGAGTGTTGTTAGGAGACCCCCTTTCCCCTCTGAGGGCCACAATTCCCAGAGTGGTTTAAGCATCAATCCTCTCCTCCCAGGGAACTCTGGGAATTGTAGCTCTGGGGAAATAGGTGGTCTAATAATTCTCAGCATCCTTAACCAACTACAGCTCCCAGGATTCTTTGGGGGAAGCCATGACTATTCATAGTGGCATGAGACTTCTTTATGGGGCCTTGGAGAGAAAGAGGCTTCTAGCTTTCAATTACATATTGCCTTATTATTGACTCTGTATTTGAGTTTTGTTTTTTGCTTCTCCCATCCGGCAGGACTACGAACTGTTTGTGGAAGCAGTGGAACAGAAGACCCTGCAGGAGTTCCTCAAGCTAGCCTGAGCATGCTTTGTTCCTTGCCCCTTGACCCTCTGCCCTACCCCAAACCTGGACTTTGCATTCCAAATGGATCACTACCCAACCTCATATGTCCTTGTCAGCCCTAGCCTGGCCCTGTGTGACCAGACACCTCTCCAGCTCCCTTTCATTGCCTGCTTCCCTCTCAGCATGGTCAAAAAAGAAAAAACACTTTGCACATTCCTTTGAATGCTGCTGGGCCTTGCTCCTCGTGCCTCTGTGGATGAGAAATCTACCAGTCAAGGACATCGGAAAGCAGAGCTTTCCCCAAACCTCCTCCCCCCACCCCTTGTGCCGAGCCTGCCCTTGAGAAAAGAACAAGGGGAGGTGTTGCCTCTTGTCTTATAACCAGTTGCAAATGCTGGCTTCCACACTTCCTCTTTCATTCCTACCCAGGAAATGAGAGCAGCAGCCGTCTGCTATAATTAATATTACTTTGTTATATACCAATGCAAAAGTACTGCACAAGATGATGCGCTGAAATTTCATTTTCTGACAGAGAGATGGGGTAGGGTTGTACGTGTGTCTTAAAAATTACTTCAGTGCAGCTCAGACTCTCCTAGGAAAAGCGGTTTCCAAGAGGATAGTGAGAGCAGATCTTGTATTCCATTAGTGTGTTCCCACCCCAACTCATATGGGACGTATATAGAATGCTAGGTCTGTTCTTGCATCAGCTGTTTCACACTTTTTCTTTTTTTAAAAAACAAAAAACAAAAACTGGCTTTTTGCAAATATGGACCAAGTGCATTTTCAGGTTTTTTCCTTGCTAAAAGCAAAATTTGTAAAAATGGCCATCTCATTTGAGATGCTATTAAATGTTGCTAAAAACCTCAACTGTGGCTTTGTGTGTATCTTTAACTGGAAGATAAAAGTGGAGTACCATCCTGATTATTGATTCAGAAATCCATTTTCCAGCTCTCCTAATAGCTGGGTTGATCACATTTACTATACCTCAGCACAAAACGATTTGTTCCTGGATCAAGCGTTGGACAGGTGGCAGAGCCTTGTAGGCTATATTGGGATGGTTTGAGCACAGTTGCATCAAATACCCATAAATTTCTAAAATACTATCCTTGCGCCCTTCCTCAATAACTGAAGTTGATGTATTACAAAAGCGTAAATTGTAAAGACTTGTGCACTGAACCCAGGATTGTTTTGCTGTGGATGTACGATGGGAGCTGCGGCATCACAGAATTGTTTCTAGTTACAGTCAGGTTGTCTCTAGGAAGGAGGCTTGGTTGCGATTCGTCTATTCAATGGCAAGATTGATTAATTCATTGTGTGGGATTACCTGCCAGTGAAAACAATGCCATGCAGAAGGTGCTAGTAGGGGAAAATGCACTTGATAGTGATCATCAAGAAGAGGCCCTTAACTCATCATGCACTACTTCTTTAAGTGGAGTTCCCCTCACCTCCCACAGAGGAAGGCAGTAAGCCGGTGTAAAATGTCAGCTTACTCATTTGAGCTCTTCTTAATTTGAGACTGCAAATGGGAACTGCAACAAAATGTTGCAGTGTGTGTGCCTTATGCTCAGGGTGCCAACCAGCCAGCATGCTCTCTTCCAGAATATGCCTTTCTGTTCCCACTTTCCCCAGGCCTTTCTGTTCCCACTTTCCCCAGGCTTTATGTTTTTTATTCTTCCCCATCAATCATTCAGCATTCAGTGCTCAGTACTCAAGAGTGGTTTAACAATTGATCCCTCTCCAGAGGGAAGGAACTCCGGAAGCTAGCCTTGTGAGGGGAATAGCAGCCTCCTAGTAACACTCAGCACCTTTAGCAAACCACAGTTCCCAGGATTCTTTAGGGGAAGCCCTGGCTGTATAAAGTGGCAGGATACAGCTTTAAATATATAGTGCAGATGGGCCTAAGTCTGGCAGGAAAGTAGTCCCCATCTCCCAGTTCGGCACCAAGGAGGGGAGAGTGGGGTCTTGTTTCTGTATTGGTGCTAGGCTGTGGAGACTCAGGACAAAGCTTCAAATCAGAAGAGGCAGAGTTTACAATGAGCACAAATGGCTGAGATTTGTGGACCTCCTGGGCATTGGTGATTTTAGGGGTTAGAGGTGCTGTGCTATGCATAGGGAAGGCCAGATGCATTGGCGTTCCTGTTGAAAAGGTGCAGATCACCCAAACTTTGGACATCTCTCCTTGTGGCATGCAACCAGAAACAATTAAGTAGATAAGGCAGTCATGGATTAGTAAGCACTAGGAACCAATTTAACAGGTCAGAAAAAGCATCTGGTGTCTTCATAGAACAGTACAACTTCATAACTTCGGAACAATTAAGAAGGTGGGGAAGAAGAGGAATTGGATATGCTTGAGTCCTTCCTCCTTGTCAAAGAAAAGGCTGAGTCCATTCGGTACACCACTTTTTAGCAGAATTGTGGGTTAATAATTATTTTAAAACCCTTCTCTCTGGCCAGTTAATTTTCTGGAGGAAGGGAGGTTTTGACATGGACTGATCATTGAAACATGCAAATTCCATCCCAGAAGGCGTAGGGAATGACACCCTGAAACATGGCTGTCAAGGCCCTCTTTACTGAACAACTACAAAGATCAGTCAGGGGGTGGAAGAACTTGCTACCTAATATTGCAAGCCTTGGGCAAATGGAAACAATAACAAGGGACATTATATTGAACAAGGTGGGTTGCTGTTATGAGATTCGGTCAGCTTTGCATATAACTCGCCAGAGGAAGAGAAATTAACTGTGTTTCGTTGTGGCCTCAAAAGAGACCTGCTAAAGGTAATTTCTCCCACACACTGGCTGGTTTTTAACTGCAGGACATCCACGTTTGGCCGTAGCCAGAGTTGTATGTGTGGGGAACCTAGTCCCTTCAGCATTTGCTGAACTACAACTCCCACAATCTCTGACCACTGGCTAGACTTACTGGGGCTGGTGGGAGTTGTAGTTCAGCAATATCCAGGGGGACAAAGACTCCCCAGTCCTGCCAGAGACAAGGGATGGGCTGCTCTGGCACTGCATCCATGCTATGGGGGTGGAGGGAGAGGCACTTCTCACTAAGCTTTGGGGCATTACACACAGTGTATGGGCTGGCTGAAGTTGGGACTCCCTGTTTAGCCTATTGCACAGGGGAGGAGAAGCTTACATGTGGCTGAGTTGCCTTTGTGGCCACACAAAGTTCAAGGTTGGGTGCGCAGGTCCTTTTCAGCTTCAGGAAAGGCAAAAAATGTTCATCTCCCTTTCCCATTAGAACTAGTGGAGAACCATGGGCCTTTCTGATGTTGCTGAACCATAACTCCTATCAGCCTTGGCAAGTGGCCAGGGATGATGGGAATTATAGTTCAGTAACATCTGGAGGGCTGAAGTTTCTGCACACCTGCATTAGATGAATTAACAGGCTTGCATCACAGGTGCCTCTAACCCCACCAACTAGTTGGTAAACCCCATTTTTGAGGCCCTTGTAGGCTACAGGAACAGGGTGGGTGCTATCAAGCACATGGTGTGCACCAGTGCATGGTCTGGGACTCAGCGCTCATTTGGTGATGCAGCAGCTTAGAAAAGGGAAACTTCATGCTAGCACCAGTAGCCCAACCGTGTGCTCTTTCTTGGAGCGAGGGTCTAGTGTTTCTGATGAGAGCTTTACAAGGGCCAGTCTCTTCATCCACTTGAGGCTAATGATAACCTAGACCTGGGGCTAAGCCCCACTCAAGCTGGGTAACAAAGGGAGGGTTAATGCCCAGTATTCCAACTACACCCCAACCCTGGCTTTCTCCTTTGACTGGAGGGCTGAGAATAGCCGCAAAGGTTGGAGCTTGGGTAAGTGGAAAGGTCAGTCCTTCCCTGTTTCTCTCTCTGACTAGAGGATGTCATTTTTGCACAGGCTCTCCTGAAGAAGGCACACTACTCCCTAGCTGAGTGGCAGCCAAGCCTGATGAATCATCCACTGTAAACCATTACACTTGTTGCCCTTGTGATTTGGTTGACGGGGCCCTTTTCTGCAGCCGGAGCGAGGCATTGGGGACCAGCCCACACTCCTCCAGCGTCATGAAGTTGTTGTTATACACTCGATAAGGAAAAGTGCTGATGATCTCGTAAGGTTCCATTTCTTCTCCCCTAGGAAATGAGCAGAATAGTGCTTGTAAGTAAGCTGATTTGGAATTTGACATTCAAATGCAAATAATTTGTTTAATGCAAAATTTTAAAATTTGAATACACATATTGAATAATTGTTTTAAATTTATCGGCATCTTCGTTGCTGTGGCTTTGGGAGGCATCAAGCCAAGAGTCTGCATTTCAGAAACTATGCTATGTCACTGCAGGACCTAGACAATAATGCCATTGGAAGATTCTCTAGGGAAAAGACAGCAGAACACCACACTTCAGTTTATTCTCTAGAGAGGCTCCTTACATTCAAGAATGAATAATCTTTGCATGATCCCTAGTATCTCTACATCTGAGCTATGCAGCTTACCCTGTTTCCTGTGGTCCTAACAATCTCTGTGGGTTCAGCCACACATATTGGGCATGGAATGAAGAGGGCCTATGGCAAGATTTTCCAGGATCCTCACTACTACTATCCCTTGGCAGTACCCCTACCTGCTTTGATGGTATCATGACCCCAACCAAAAATATGAAAGCAATGTCAAAGTGGAAGAGGCTGACATGGTATGTGATATCACAGGCACTTGTATTTATTCTCTGTACAAACTCCACTATGGAGTTGTGGCAGAAACTGGAGAACTCAGCAGAGGTCAAAACCAGAAGGAAATAAGGACAGATAGTAAGGAGTAGGATACACAATGGTGAAAAATTAACTGGAAGGTGAGTCAGGAACCTAGATGCCTGTATGATGTGATAGATCAATTCCTCCAAAGCCATGGGATCTTTCCTACCTTGTCCCTCCCCAATAACCTGAAAGTCAGTAATAACCCCGGAAGTGTTTATTATTTGCCCTTCACCCCCAAACATTTACTCCCCATATTGCATTGCAGAGGCCTGGTCCTCCCAGATTCTAGGTGGGAGATCAGTCTGAATCAGTTGGCAACATTAAGCAAAAACACACACTTTCCCCCTATTTGTTTATAGTGAGCACAGACTTTAGTTGCTGATGTTAGTTGCAGAATCAGGAGTTTAAGGTTCAGAAACTTCTACAAAAGGTTATCTGCTAGAATGATCCCTGTTACTACCTGCTCTGGGCAAGATGCTGGCGCAGGTCTCCGATGGTCTCGGTGAATGGCATCTTGATGATATAGGTCTTCTCCCCATTCTCTGACTTTATCCGAAGAGTTGCGACATTGGGGTTGGAGGCCTTCTTTCTTTCATTCCCTTCCAACCTGAAGATCAGAAAAGCTGGTTAGAGAAGGGACAATGCTTTCTTTGAAGAGGGTGGGGAAACCTTCCCAGGCTGACAAGCCCCATCTGACCCTCATTTCCCTCAACAGAACATGCAGAAACTTGTTCAACCCATATGGGGTATTAAGGAAGGAGCAGTATCTCTGGTGGGGGACAGTTTGTGCAGTAATTTCACCACCTTTGATGCATTCATTTCTCACCTGTGGCTCCTAGAAACTGACAGTAGCCAAACCCCAGGGAATGGCTTCAACTGGCCAGCTAAACCTGATGGGTCTTAAACCCTCAATGAATCAGGTGTGTAAGGGACTTGTCTGTCCCCTGTCAAAGGTGAATTATGAAAACCCAAATCACATACTTCTCAATGCAGCTCTGAATAAAGGGAATCACCGTGAAAGAAAGTGCTACAGTGACCCTCCAGATGCTGCTGGACTCCAACTCACATCAGCCCCAACCAGCATGGCCAGTTGTCAGGGAGGACGGGAGTTGTAGTGTAGCAACATCTGAAGCACCACAGGTTCCCCCTCCTGCACTACAGCTTGAGGAGACTGCATGATGCCACAGCCATTAATGTGAAGAAGGGAAATTGCCTTTTCTTTTTTACCTCTTCTTCATTGCTGCAATACTGGGGGTCTCCACCACAATCACTTCGTGGCTTTTTCCACCTGAGCCCTGGAACCAAAGAAGGAAATCTGTGTCAAAATCTGACTGTCCTGAGAAATGTAAACGGAATCAGCTGCCCTGCTCATCTCAGCACAACTAAACATGAAGCAAAGTTGTCTTTTGTTGTACTGTTTAGAACTGAAGGGTGTGGTCCTGGGTCCTTGGCTATTAATTAAAACTTCCAAACTCAGCTCATACTCCAAGCTCAGAGTCTGGGGAAGCTGCCCATGGGCTGGCAACCCTTACTCTAACCACTACACCACATCACACTAGCTTGATGGCACTATTTGAAGGCCAATAATATATAGCCTTTGGGGAAGTGAGAAGATGACCATATGAACCCCAATTTCCTGTTCTTCTGATACTTGGGATTACAGATGTGCATTCCCCCCTAACCTTGGCTACCATGTCAGCATTGATTCTCAAAATGAAGGCAGAAGGGGAACGATTATCATTGTGTATCATTTGTATTGGGCTTTAGGTGGACAAAGAAGGAGACCCTAAAAGGGCAGGTATTCCGCATGTGCATCCTATATTCTTTTGACACATTCTGGTCACAAAATTAAATTCTGGTAGGGAGAAGGATTCTAGGTAGGGATATGGTACCTAAGCTCATGCTGCTGCAAAGTATTGGCTATTAGCAGAAGTGCTGACCAGAAGAAGGAACCCCAGAATCAAACCCCATTACATGCAGGCTGGAGAAGGAGTTCCATCCTACCTGGAGGGTTTTTTTTATTTCTCCTCGGATATCGATCACTTGCCCATCTTGAATCCGTGACTTTGGAAGCTTATTCAAAAACTGCTCCATGGTGAGCTTAGGACCTGCCATAACAGAGGATTGTGGGAGTAAATGCTTTAGTACAGGGATGCCCAAACTTTTTTCAGAGAGAGCCAGATTTGATGAAGTGGACATGTGTGAGGGCCGACCAAAGTTGTTGAGGTGTTGTTTTTTTTAGGGTTGAGGTTGTTGAGCTTTTTTTGGGATTTTACCCCAAGAAAGAAACTGCCATGGGGGCTGGATTGAACCGTCAGGGGGCTGGATTAGGCCCCCAAAATGGACTTTGGACACGCCTGCTTTAGCAGATAGGCAAAGAAAGAACCCTAGGCATAACACTGGTACTTTGCACTAAGATCTTGTCATCCAGTGGCTGCAGAAGTGAGAGACAATTACTCTCTGGTTGCCAGCCACTAAAAGAAAGAGCTCCAAGCCATTTATAATAATAATAATAATAATAATAATTTATTATTTATATCCCGCCCATCTGGCTGGGCCTTCCCAGCCACTCTGGGCGGCTTCCATAAAAACCAAAAATACAGTAAAATCACACGTTAAAAACTTCCCTGAACAGGGCTGCCTTAAGATGTCTTCTGAATGTCAGGTAGTTGTTTATCGCTTTGACATCTGCTGGAAGGGCGTTCCACAGGGTGGGCGCCACTACCGAGAAGGCCCTCTGCCTGGTTCCCTGTAGCTTTGCTTCTCGCAATGAGGGAACCGCCAGAAGGCCCTCGGCGCTGGACCTCAGCATCCGGGCAGAATGATGCCCTGAAACTGACTGATAACTGACCAAAGCACAGCCCATCTCTGCCACCAGCCAAAGTGCTACTTCTAATCAGGTAAGAAAGCCAGCAAGGGGAAATCAGTCTGGTTTACAGTCAATTTAAATGCCTGTTTCACAGCTCATCCCTCCTTTCTGGCACTGGCAGACAGGATCTTCCTCCTCTGTCTTTGTCCTCTATTCCACTCTCCCTTCTTTGTCATTTTCATTTGGGAGCCTGGGGGTTGGGCCTGCGTCTTGTTTTGATTTAGTTACAGTGCCTGCCACCAGCTCTGAATTGTACCTTTTACTGATGTAAGCAACTTTGGAAACCACTCTTTGTCCCGCCCCCCCAGTGCAGCATGTTACACTATCGTTGTTGTTAGTAGTAGTACTGTATATACATTGTTTTTTCATTCATTCATTTTTAGTAATTGACTTCTTTCCCAAAAGCCTTCTGAAGCGCTTCTTGTCAAGATGTTTGACTGGTGGGGGGAAACAAAAGGTCCTTTCCATCACAAGCAGCATATAACACAAAATGTCATTCAACACAATGCAATGTCAAAAGTTTTGTCATACAAGAAATGGAGCCATAATTAACTGAGTGGTTGTAAGTAAATAAGGAGATGAGTCGAGGACCAGAATTTTAAAACACTGAACGACACACACACACACACACACACACACAGAGAGAGAGAGAGAGAGAGAGAAAGAGAGAGGTTAAAGGAAACCAAACAAATAAGAACAAGAACATAGGAGACTGCCTTATAGTGAGCCAGACCACTGGTCCATCAGTAAAGTCTATTCTGGCAGCAGCTATGCAGCAGAGAGGGAACCGTTCCCAGCTCTACCTAGAGAAGCTGGGGATTGAACCTGAGACCTTCTGCATGCCAGGCAAATATTGCTGCTGAGTTAGGGTCCTTCCTACACTCGCCATTAACCACCATCTCACCTGGTATCTCATTTGTCTCCTTTAATCCGCTTGGTCTGGCAAGGCCAATGACGTGTCCCTGGCCTGGAAAACTTTTGTGCTGCAGCTTCCTCTCCTGAAATACGGTGTCTCTCTTGTCGGTGACCTGTGGAAGAGACCCGTATTGCTATTCAATGCCCTACCTAACCCCAAACTCCAGAGTTCAGTGTTAGGCAGGGAAGTGTTAGTAAATGTTGGCAGCAGTGACAAATGGAGGATGGAAGAGAAGTCATCATTTCCTTGTGCAGAAACTGCAAAACAAATGATCAGTCAGCAGGGATGCCTCAGCCTGATCAGCAGGACAGTTGCCACAGTGGCACTGCCTGTCAAGCTGGTAATGCTTGATCAAAACTCAATAAACCACACTTGGAGAGAGGTGGGTCAAAAAAGGTTCACTCAAAGCAAAACATTCAGGGTTGTATTCAAATCTAGTCCTACTCACGAGTAGACCGGGATGGCTAAGTAATGACCAGTAATTTCAAGGGACTACTCTGAGTAAAGCTTAGGTTGGATACAACCCTCAGCTGGGAGCCACCACAAGCAAGGCCTTTTCTGCAGCCATCATAAACCAATGTGTTTGTGTGAGGAGTCTCAATGATCCAAGATGTGCCACTGCCTCTACCAGACCAGCTGCTGTATAAAAGGAAAGAGGGTCCTACCCCTTGTTCTTTCCTTCTATCAGAAAAGCTACATGAATCTAATCCAAGAGCCACCACTTAAAATCCAGAAGCAAACTCAGGGCCAGTTTATGCAATCCACAAAATCAAGTGGCAGCTCATTTCCAGACTGCTCAATCTGGGCTATGGGAAGAAGTGGGTTGCATATTTGAAACATTATCCTAGAAAAAGAAACACACACATATAGAAAAAACACTCTGCATGTGCTCTGAAAACAAGCATGGTGGGAGAAAGGCTTCTGGTTATCCTGCTACATAATGCATTACTTTCCTTTGTGCTGTGAATTTTCTCCCATGACACGCGGACAATCCCTCTGGCAACACAGCATAGTACCGAACAAAAATACATCACTACTTGATTCTATAACTATCTCTCAGAAACTAGAAGGTGAGAGCAAATGGGAAACCAGAAAGGTATATGAAGCCAAAGAGGCCCAGCTGTCACGTGTTCTGGATCTCTAACTGTATGATCCTCTAGAGAGGATCCTCTGCCCCAGCTAACTTTTGGACCCTGCGGCTTGTGCACTCTTCCCTGCTTGAGTCTAACTGACTGTTCAGTTCTGGCGCTCCCCACACTTCACCTGCAAAAGGAAAGGGAGCAGGTGCTTCCTCTCTGCTGTCTCACAGGGGCTTTTTTCAGAAACCCCAGACCACATTTCCTTGTTCTTGTTCTTTTCTCTTTTATGTAAAACATTTTCCACTCATCTATGAATAATGAGAACAAAGAAACACAGTTTCCTCCACCTACTTACGAATAATGGGCAAGAAAGCAATACAGTTTCCTCCCACCTGTTTGGAAGAAACTGCTCCAGTTGCCTCCAAACAAAGCAAACACACCATCTTAATAAGTCACTTCTGCTGACAAGGATCAGAGCAATGCTGTATCAGTAGTTCCACCCGAATACACTACTCTAGAAAGTTAAAAATAGTCTATTGATAAATGACTTCCTCATTTCCCTTCTTTCTCTAAAACAGAAGGGCACAGCAATCCCAAGGAAGGTGGTAGGGGTGGGAGAAGAGACTATAGCACGACTTTATTAGGGAGCACCCCTGGGCTAGCACTGGCCTGGTCAAAGGATGGGTGGCAGTCCCTCTCTGTTTACTTTTTCTCCTCCCCCCCATTCCTGCTGCAACTGGTTTCAATGGAAAAGGAAAGAACTACACCAGCTTCAAGAGTGTAGTATTACTTCCTAGTCAAGGGCATGTTCAGAGAACAAAAGGCCTCGTATCCTGTGAAGCTAGGGCCTCCCACAATCTGCCTCCAACACACACCCTTTCTTCAGTTGCATCAGAGCATTAATAGAATGGGATAGCGCCAATAGAATGGGATAGCGCGGGTGGCGCTGTGGTCTAAACCACTGAGCCTCTTGGGCTTGCCAATCAGAAGTTTGGTGGTTTGAATCCCCGCAGATGGGGGTGAGCTCCCATTGCTCTGTCCCAGCTCCTGCCAACCTAGCAGTTTGAAAGCACGCCAGTGCAAGTAGATAAATAGGTACCGCTGCGGCAGGAAGGTAAACAGTGTTTCTGTGCACTCTGGTTCCTGTCCTGGTGTCCCGTTGTGCCAGAAGCAGTTTAGTCCTGCTGGCCACATGACCCGGAAAGCTGTCTGTGGACAAACGCCGGCTCTCTCAGCCTGAAAGCGAGATGAGCGCTGCAACCCCATAGTCACCTTTGACTGGACTTAATCGTCCAGAGATCTTTTACCTAGTGTGCTTTCCATGGCTCCCCCAAGAAGGTCTCCAATGGCAGACCTTCTCTACGCGCAGACCTCCCTCTCTGTAGTCAGAGAGGGAGGTCCACAACATCCAATGACCCTTCAGGGAGCTTAGTATCAGTTAGGTTTTACCACAGGCGATATATTTAATCCTCTTCTAATCAATTCTCAATAGATGAAGCAGCAACGTTCCAGTCACATGCTTTTTCAAACGTGGCTGTTTATAGCAAGTTAATCTCTAATTCTTTACTTGCCTTATATAATATTGGGCATAATCTAAAAGAAGAATTTGTGCACAGTTTCAACTTTCCATAAAGCAAACACAACTTGGGGACAAGCCTACCAAATATAATAACCACTTTCAGGCACTGTCATTTTGCAGAAGATAACATATTTCTTAATTTGTGGTAACTTGCACCTGTATGCTTTTCACCATCCCTGGCCATTGATCATGCTTGCTGGGGCTAATGGGAGCTGGAGTCCAATAACATCTGGGGATCCACAGGTTCCCCACCTCTTGTCTAACATTTTCTGGCTTTTTGGTCTGCCCTTTTCTCAGAGATCATGTCCTATTATTCTTCCCATTTGCCTGAGAGCTCTCTTCTCCCACTCCTCTTCCTTTATTGGGTCTCAAAATGAAACATAAACTCATTTTCTTCAGAGAATGTTCATCCACACAGTCAGTGTTAATCTATTACTGCACACAGAACAACCAATGATGATCGCAGAAAAGGTAAGTGGTTTTTTTTAAGGAGGGAATCTCCATTTTTAAGAACTGAAAGGTGTTCCAGTTTTTTAAGCAAAAAGCACTCTTAGTTCCTCATATATAGAACAATCAGTTCCTGAAAGAGGAAAAAACATTATAACTGCTTACAGAGAGGTTCTCAGTTCTGCTTAAACAATGGAGCTGCTCTAACTTCAGACCACATTTTTTATAAGCAAATGAAACTTCTGCAAACGAAGAACTCAATAAACAGGAAGCTGTAGGAGAGCAGGGGGTGGCATACCTGAAATGGGATACCATCTGGGTAACGCTTCTGCAGCTCAGAAGGGAAGTAACCGTCCATGATATCTCGTAGGAGTTGCTGAAACCACAAGCAGGGCCCACATGTCAGATTTTTCTCTATACTGAGGGTGGTAGTGCCCCTAAACATTTTTTGGGTCTGGGGACCAGTTTAAGACACTATCATGCGAACCACAAAATACAAATTTCACAGATGAACAATTGGTGATGCTCAGAACACTGAAACAACTAAAAAACCTACAGCCCCTTCAGAATTAAAATGAATCAAGATAAAAATGGGAAAAGGAACCAACCAAACAGCCAGAAAAGAACGTGCCAAAAAAGCTTGAAATAAAATAAAATAAAATTTTGAAGTAAAAATAAACACTGGGAGGAACAGAGGCTTTGGCAGGTCTAAGGGAGGAGGAGGGCAGGGTTAAGGGGGCAATAGCACCTGCAGGAACCACAGTAGAGGCCCCCAGGGCTGTCTGGTGACTGATCAACCACAATAAGCAGTCCAGATAAAGGAATACCTCTCATTTATTTCAGTTTACAGAATACTCTCTTACCAGAGCTGGAGGTGAAACAAAAAATGCACATAACAAAATGTAAATGTGCCAACAACCTCAATTTCACCAATCCAATTCTGACTGCAAAATATTCAGTCTGAAAGAGGAATTGTAGCTCAAATTCAAAACAGTTCAGGGACGAGAAACCCACAATAAGGAAGAAGCAGACTACAATTTTGGGAGGCAGCTCTGAGTGCCCAGTCTTGGTGAGCATGAGCCCACAGCAGCATCTGGTGGCAGCAATTCTGGTAGTGGTCTGTAGCAGGTAGCACGAGCAGGGGACTGACAGGCAGATCAGAGCCACAGCCTTCAGAACCTTGGACAGGTCTTGGGGGTAGACCACTTGCTCCAAGGACTGCTTATGCTAACTGAGCTATAGCCCCTGGGCTTGAGGGTAGGCACAAACCAGGTCCCACAAGCCCTTTGCTCTGGATGCCTCCTTGATTTCATTCTCCACCTCAGGATGACCCAGCACATTTTGATCAAGAGGTTGATAGGCTTTAAAGAGACAGTCCTCTGCCTGGAGCTTGACACTCCGTTACCTCTGCCTGTTGTGGTGAGTAGGCTTGGAGGCACATTTGAGACTAGGTTGCTGATGTCTGGCTTTGGAGCTGCAGCCACTGGGGGTCAGTGGCTCAAACATTTCAGATTTGGGCACGCCTGGTTTAGAAGGGCCTTGATGATACAACTCAGATTACGTCAGGGCCCCAATCAATGCTTCCTGGTTCAGCTGTCTACTTTCCCCAAGTCAGTGTTCAAGGTGCTGCTGGCAGTCTGGGTCATAACACTGTCGGGTTTCACTTCCTCCTCCATGGGGTACAACCACAAAGCTGGGCATATTTCCCTATCCTCACACCATCAACTGGGGTTGGTTAATGCTGAGAATAATGATACCAGGATACAGCAAAGGTTATGGGATGGTGATCAGGCAGAACTCAATTCAGGGCTCCCATCTGAGGAGGTGGGCAGCCTTCTACTTCATATTGTGTGGACCCATCCTTAGATCTGGAGGTATCTCCAGACAGCTTTCCTTTCTAGCAGGTGTCAAACACAAAATCTAAATCTCACTGCATGTGCTTGCCAGATATCAAATATCACTGAATATTGACATCAAATATTCATAGAACAGCCAGGGAACATTTTACATCATAATGCTCAGAAAATAATTTTGAAGAGCAAATTAGTTTTCGGTTTACTCAGCTCATCTTCCTTATTTCTTATCCTTATTCCTTATTCCTCTTCATCCTGGAGAAGAGTGACTAGTGGGGTGCCACAGGGATCTGTCTTGGGCCCGGTCTTATTCAACATCTTTATCAACGACTTGGATGATGGACTGAAGGGCATCCTGATCAAATTTGCAGATGACACCAAACTGGGAGGGGTGGCTAACACCCCAGAGGACAGGATCACACTTCAGAACGACCTTGACAGATTAGAGAACTGGGCCAAAACAAACAAGATGAATTTTAACAGGGAGAAATGTAAAGTATTGCACTTGGGCAAAAAAAAATGAGAGGCACAAATACAAGATGGGTGACACCTGGCTTGAGAGCAGTACATGTGAAAAGGATCTAGGAGTCTTGGTTGACCACAAACTTGACATGAGCCAACAGTGTGACGCGGCAGCTAAAAAAGCCAATGCAATTCTGGGCTGCATCAATAGGAGTATAGGATCTAGATCAAGGGAAGTAATAGTGCCACTGTATTTTGCTCTGGTCAGACCTCACCTGGAGTACTGTGTCCAGTTCTGGGCACCACAGTTCAAGAAGGACACTGACAAACTGGAACATGTCCAGAGGAGGGCAACCAAAATGGTCAAAGGCCTGGAAACGATGCCTTATGAGGAACGGCTAAGGGAGCTGGGCATGTTTAGCCTGGAGAAGAGGAGGTTAAGGGGTGATATGATAGCCATGTTCAAATATATAAAAGGATGTCACATAGAGGAGGGAGAAAGGTTGTTTTCTGCTGCTCCAGAGAAGCGGACACGGAGCAATGGATCCAAACTACAAGAAAGAAGATTCCACCTAAACATTAGGAAGAACTTCCTAAAGGACTTCCGGGTTGGCGCCATCGCCGAATGGCGGACTCCCTCCGAGCTCCGGAGGGAGCCTGCTCGGCAGGGGCTGGGTTCTACCGCGTCGGCGTCGCGGGGACCCTCAAAAACCATGGGCGCTGAAACCCATGGGCATGGTGACTCGGCGGGCACCGTTTGCGCCCCCCCAACTCACGAAGGAGCCTTTTTAAAGACTACGGAGTGGGTGCCGGGGGGGGTGGTGCTATGAGTCCTGGATGGAAGAAATGGTCCTTTTTTGAGAAAAAGTCTTTCCAAGATTGGACGTTCGAAACTAAAGATGATCTAAAAGACGGCAAAGACTATTAAAAAGACGGCAAAGTGGACTTGGCAAGGATCTCGGCCTAGATGTGGGATCTCCAGGACGACAACAGGCATTGATGGACATTGGGGAACACAATCGGAAAAGGGGGGAGGGAAATTTGGAATCCAAAGGGTGTTAAATTATACTTTATTCTTTTTTCTATTTTCTTTTAATTTAATTTGTTCTGCATATTTAAAAGGGGAACTCGTGGAAGGGAGCGAGGTCGATTTTTAGGGGAGGGAAAAACATTTTTAACATTGGGTTAATTGTAATAAGTTTAAAATTTGGGGTAAGAACTTGTTGAATTTATTTGAAGGAATTGGAATACAAGAGGGGGTGGGGAGGGGAAGTCCTGGAAGGATGTTAATGAAAATAAGGATATAAAACTTCTTCTTTTTTTTTTTCATTTTTCTGTTATATTTGAAAATGTTCAATAAATATTATTAAAAAAAAAAAAAAAGAACTTCCTGACAGTAAGAGCTGTTCGACAGTGGAATTTGCTGCCAAGGAGTGTGGTGGAGTCTCCTTCTTTGGAGGTCTTTAAGCAGAGGCTTGACAACCATATGTCAGGAGTGTTCTGATGGTGTTTCCTGCTTGGCAGGGGGTTGGACTCGATGGCCCTTGTGGTCTCTTCCAACTCTATGATTCTATGATTCTATGATTTCATTTATCATCATCACCACCACAAAGGTTAATTGTTGTTATCCCCATGTTTACAGATGCAGCATGGAAGCCACTGAGATCTGCCCAAGACCATACAATGAGCCTATTATGAAAAGTGAGATTTGAAGCCAGGCCCACATCCAGCACTCTGCTTACAGACCTCCCTGGCTTCCACATAGCTCACCTATACCATTCAGATCTTTGTAAAGTGAAAACACTTGCAGATACACCAAGATAGGTACTAGGGTATGATCTGAAGGCACATGACCCAGTTATCTTGTGGAAGCTAAGCAGTCTGGCCTGGTCAGGTTGCAGATGAGACACTGCTTGGGTACCCTACATGTGGATCTATGACTCAGTCCCACACAGTGCAAGTATGAAAGTTGTGTAAACTGGAGTACAGCCTGAAGTCTCTTAAAAATAAGTACATTCTCCCAAAAGAGGGTGTGAGACTTTAGTCACTAGACTCCATGTCTTCCCTTCACAGGGACTGAGACTTAAGCTTAAACTTTCTCTTCAACCATAAGAAATATTAACTTTTTTTTTTAAGGAAAATCAAGCTTTGTTCAGGCATCTGCTAGGAACGAACCTGCACCCTTTTCACCACAGGTTTCTCCTGGTAAAAAATTGTAGAGACTGGGCAGTTACAAAATTGAGTGTTCAAAAATACACAGTACTGCTTTTTAAAAATGTTCAGCCAATAGTTGACTCATTCACTGGGAGGAAAGTCTGGCAACCTGCTTGCTGCTGCAAACCATCTCTGCGGGGGCTGAAGAAGGACGTTCAAAATTCAAGGATTTACCGTATTTTTCCTTCTATAACACGCAGATTTTTTCTCCTAAAAAGGAAGGGGAAATGTCTGTGCGTGTTATTGAGCGAATGTGTGGTCCCTGGAGCCAATTGGTGCGAGGGGAGGCAAAAAAAAGCAGACAAAAATCAAATCGCGCGTCTCCTAGAAGGGAAACTTGAAAAGAGGAAGCGGCTGCTTTCCGGCATTCTGCCTCAGGGTCTTACTGCCCACCCACCTCTGTTTCCTTGCTGTGTTTGCTCAAACGGAACAAAGAGCAGGGAAAGCCCCTCCCCTCCAGGCAAGCAGAGGGGAAAGCTGAAAACATGCAGAAGGGAGAGAGAGAGAGAGAGAGAGAGAGAGCTGGCTGGCTTGGGTGGGTAGGTGAGGGAAAACTTTTGCCTTCCTTTCCTCCCTACCCCTCTCCTGCATTCTTAGCCAGCTGCTTCTCTGCACACCCCTCTCCTGCTCCTTGTCCCTTCTGTGTTTTTCCTTCCCTCCCCACTTAAAATGTGGTTAAAAAGCATGGATCCACATGGATCCTCAGGATCTTTGCATTGGGTCAGCCCAAATTCACCATCAGATCACATAGCATGTCCATGGCTACAGCCTGCCCCCCAAAAATCACGCACCCACTGTTGCCTGGGGCTGCAATGGTGCAAAAATGTGGTTAAAAAGCATGGATCCACATGGATCCTCAGGATCTTTGCATTGAGTCAGCCCAAATTCACCATCAGATCACATAGCATGTCCATGGCTACAGCCTGCCCCCCAAAAATCACGCACCCACTGTTGCCTGGGGCTGCAATGGTGCAAAAATGTGGTTAAAAAGCATGGATCTACATGGATCCTCAGGATCTTTGCATTCAGTCACCCCAAATTCACCATCAGATCACATAGCATGTCCATGGTTACAGCCTGCCCCCCCAAAATCACGCACCCACTGTTGCCTGGGGCTGCAATGGTGCAAAAATGTGGTTACAAAACATGGATCCACATGGATCCTCAGGATCTTTGTATTGGGTCAGCCCAAATTCACCATCAGAGCACATAGCATGTCCATGGCTACAGCCTGCCCCCCCAAAATCACGCACCCACTGTTGCCTGGGGCTGCAATGGTGCAAAAACGTGGTTACAAAACATGGATCCACATGGATCCTCAGGATCTTTGCATTGGGTCAGCCCAAATTCACCATCAGAGCACATAGCATGTCCATGGCTACAGCATGCCCCCAAAAAATCACGCACCCACTGTTGCCTGGGGCTGCAATGGTGCAAAAACGTGGTTACAAAGCATGGATCCACAGGGATTCTCAGGATTTTTGCATTGGGTCACCCCAAATTCACCATCAGATCACATGTCTGTGGCCACAGCATGAAGCACAAAAATGATACATCCACTGTTTCATTCAGAATGTTTTTTCCCTTGTTTTCCTCCTCTAAAAACGATGTGCGTGTTATGGTCAGGTGCGTGTTATAGAGCGAAAAATACGGTACATGTGGTGAAGAGTCCAGCAGGTTGCTCATTATGTGTAGGGAGCTGCAATGGCCGCAAACAGAAAGGTCCCATGTGTGAGTTATATAGGACAACTTTCAAACATTTGCAGGGGCAGCAGGTGGGACTTTGTGCCTGAGAACGGAAGCTGGAATGGTTTCAAAGTCAGAAGCAGAACAGCCCTGTGCTCATTCTTGCTTTCCGTTACTTCCTCCTTAACTTGTAACTCATTTCTAGAATGATGGCCACAGTTAGCATGATGGGGGCACTTCCTTCAGGTTGAAACTGTGCCAATCGCATACACAGAGAGGGATGGGGGATACACTTTTCAAGTAAAAAGTCTAGAGAAAGGGGTTGTGGCAAGGGTACTGCACTCACCCCCCTCATTTCCCTTTTGCTCACCCAACCCATCTTTCTGTGCAATTTGTGAATGTATTCAAACAGCACATAGAAATGCTGCTAACGTGGGCCTGAAGAGCCTTGGTAGCTTTCTTTCAAGGAGGCACATATTGTGTTTCTGAAGGAGTGCCTTAGATCAGGGCAGGATGACTCCCAGAGTCTGTAGTCTACCTTTTTCTTTTTTAAAAAATGAGATGCCTCGTGGTTCAATGGCACATTTTAAATTTATAAAGCAAGAGTGCATGCTCCAGATCTGTGTTCAGTGACCCTGACTATGCACTCCCACTTAAGAACATAAGATACTGTTCAAGATCCAGCCAAAGTCCATCCAGCCCAACATTATTTGCAAGAATCTCAGCATCCAGCTGGTACTAAGTGACCCACTGGAAGTGGGCCAATGGGCCACAGTATACATCCTGCCCACTCCATCCTAATAGCACAATTCCCTTGGGAGGGGCTGAATTCTCATCTCTTGTCTCTTCATGGACAGATGCTAAATAGTTCCTCTTATTTCAAGATCACTATGAAATACTCGTCCTGGCAGTCCTTTCCTCTGCCCTCTGCAGTGGAAAGGGAACTGGGTTATGCTGCAACTCTGAATCTTTATTTGCTTCCTTCGCCATGTCCCTACCCTGCAAGGTTCAATACCTTCATTCTATTTCATCTCTTCCCTGCTATACTCTTCCTGCCCCGGCCCCTAATTCTTCATGATTTACTGGTCAGTTCCAGGGGTGGAAAACCTTTTCAGCTTGACAGCTGCAGTCCCTTCTGGGCAATCTTCTGAGGGCCACGTGTCAGTGCTGGGTGGGGCCAGAGGCAAAAGTGGGCGGGGCATGAAATGTAAATTTCATCATTTGTACAGGAGACCAGTTTCAACACACACTCCCAAAGCCCTCTCTATTCTCCATCCAGGCATTGGAGTTCATGCACACATTCCAGCACAGCAAAAACACTTGGGGGGGTGAAGAAGGGCCAGTGAGCAGTGTGGCCTAGGGACAGAGTGTGTGGTCTGGGAGAGTTCTGACAGCCAGATAGGGAAGCCTAGAAGACAGAATTTTGGCCCTTGGGCCTGAGATTGCCTATCCCATGTTTACCCAGATTATGGTTTTGTAGAAGTCACTGATTCTGGTTTGTTAGGATTTAGGTGATCAGATTCCCCATTTAGCCAATAAGCTGGAGCCTGAGAGAAAGCAAACTTTAGTAGCCTACCACTGCACCATCCACCTGAGCTCCTGAAAATTGTGGTGCATACAGATGTATGTACAAGCATAAGGCAGCATATTTTTTTTCCTACTGCAAGAAGAGCTTGGTTGTCATCATCCCCACCTCACATCAGAGGCGAATTTAGGGGAGCACAACAAGTTCGCCCACATTGGGCGCCAAGCCGAGAGGGCACCACAGGAGGTGCTGCAACAATGATAAATAATGGATGGCAAGAGGCAGGAGGTGCCGAATTTTGGCATTGCACAGGGTGTGACTGAAATGTTAAAGCCCCAAATCCATCACATTACATAGGTATTGTGTCTGAATCCAGTTATGGTTATTCTCATTCCCCTGCCTCAGGCAGGCTTTCGTTTTTTAAAAAGGTCAAGCACCTCGCAAATGCATCAATTTGGTCTATGCTTGTGCCAAATTATTACTATTATTACAAGTCAATCATTTTTAGACAAGAAGAACTGCTGCAGAGAGTGGGAGATGTGCTTTCATGATGTCAGCCAATCAGCACTATGCACAGCCAGCTTCTGCTAGAAACTAGCAGAACCAGTCAAAGCTCTGAGCACTAGCCTTCAGAGAAGATTGCACCCGTCCAAACTGAATGAGTGCAATTCCACTGAACCTTGACCGCCCTAATTATGCATAACTGTATATAATCTCGTC
The DNA here is from genome assembly GCF_951804945.1 of Podarcis cretensis. Taxonomy (NCBI): domain Eukaryota; kingdom Metazoa; phylum Chordata; class Lepidosauria; order Squamata; family Lacertidae; genus Podarcis; species Podarcis cretensis. Next base: position 28,509,881 of record NC_137177.1, on the reverse strand, counting down.
GTCTTACCAGGCTTCTTACAAGAAAATGGAAAGAGTCATAAATGCTGTAACTTATTTCTGGGCAGAAAGTGGGGATTTTGTGCTATCAGGAAAGGCACACAAGAATGTCTGCTTTGTCATCATGTAGCCATTACTATGGGTACACCTGTCAGCCAGCCAGCCAGTCGGTAATTAAATTTCTTTAATTCATACCTGTGTGGAAGGTTCTTCATATGACCGGAAAGGCCCTTTGAACATGACAATCCCATTTTGATAGAAGGTGAGGGGGATTGAGTCCAGCTGCTTCAGCCTAGCACCCCCTGCCGTGCGCTCGATTTGGGACATGCCTTCCCCAGCCAAAGCATTTAAATCTTTCAGGTTTGCAAAAATTAAATCAAAATTGGTTTCTGAAACGATGGATTCACCTATGACAAAAGGAGGAGAAATGACTAAGGGGAAGAGAAACTCTCAACACTGCATTTTAACTGCAAAATCTTTTCCAGCATCAAGAAAAGCAGTTTCCATGACAAAGTAATGGAGGAATGTTGTCAATAGGACACTATTTCTACAATTAGAGTTGGATTACATAGGGTGGTATCCAATGCACTTGCTCTGTTAGTGCAAGGACTTAGGCTTGTTCAAATGAACTTTCCACCCTCTCCTCCTCCTGGACATGCCCAGTGCCCTTCCCAAATCTGCTCTGGAGGGTTGGGAAAACCCCCAAGAACAAATTTGGGGAATACAAACAGAAAGGAGAGGGAGTAGTTCTGTTGCACAAGCATAAATCCTTGTGCTAAAGTAACAAGTTACTTAGTCATACACTGTGTACAACCCATAGGGACAAATATGGATTTTGTGCTCTAGGTGTGGAGTTGTTGCAAAGCAGGGTACATTATACCTCAAGGTTCAGGATAGTTATTAGGAGTTTTTCTCCATTTATACCCTGCTTTTCAAGGCAAAAGCTTTCAGAAACTGGCTTATGGTACGAGTAAAACAGTTTAATTAAAATTAATAAATTGAAAACTTTTTCCCCAAAACCACTTGTGCCTGACAAGTTTGCACTATTTGCTATGAGAATCTTGGTAATGCTGATTTGTAAGGTTATTAAATGAATGACAATGGGGATAATTTATGATGTATACATTGCCATCAATGTACATAGCATATTATTGAGTTCTGTAAACGAAAAGACTGGTCTCTACGCCAAGGAGCTTACAGTCTAAATGGAAGTAAAGTATGCTCTGTTGTCTTAAGGTATCTAAAACAGGGCAGTCTTTTGTCCCGGCAAACCTGGTTTCCAGTAATGCTTTGACAGCTCACTCCTTTCATCACTTTGTGCCTGCACTTCTCCCAAAGAGTCTGTCCCTTCTCCAACCCAGATCAATCCATAGTCATTCAGAAACAGCTGCATAGGGGGAAATGGGGACAATTTAGACAGGAAGGAGGATAGCCTAACCAATGGTGAGAATAGAAAAATGCTGAAGGAAAAATAAAATTGCTACTTTCCCAAAATGAACTTTTATTTAAGGCTGCAACCTAATTAAATCAATTTTAAATAAGGATGATGTGAAAGTTCCTCAGAGCCCAACTCATAATCAACCCCTGGGGATTTGGAAGACCTGAGGCCAACCAGAACTTACGAGATCTTGTTTCCCCCCGCTTCTCATTGTCTTAACACAAGGAGTAAAAAAAAAAAAAGGCAAAAGAGAGATTCCTCTCCCTCCCATTTCTGCCTGGTACCATGGACTCTGAGAGGTTAGTTTGTTCAAAGGCTCTTGTTCACGTCCAACCCGGTAGCCACCCATAGAATGAACAGAAATTAAGCTCAGATTCATAGAGAAATAATAATAATCTCTTGCTCCCATTAATCTTACCTCCATTTCCCAGACCTGATGCTGCAATTTAAGGCATATCACTTCCAGTTCCTCTGCTCTGCTCACCCAAGAAGATTCAGCTTGCAAAGAAAAAAAAACACCCAAAGATATGTAGGGGTTCCTCATTTTGATTAATATTAAACTGCACTTGTTGTTGTTTAGTCGTTTAGTCGTGTCCGACTCTTCGTGACCCCATGGACCAGAGCACGCCAGGCGCTCGTGTCCCCCACTGCCCCCCGCAGTTTGGTCAAATTTTGGTCAAACTGCACAAAGAGCAGCAATAGTCCAAGTCTCTGTTATAAATTAATGTTCTGACTCAGAATGGAAAAGGTTAGCGTTTTACCTTCAAACACACTTCCTTCCAATGGGCAATTCCATATGGTGACCTGGCCGGTTCTGGACTTACTGGTGCCTTAGAGCTTAAAACATGACCTGCATTATGGTGAGGCCTCAAAAGCTGCTCTCTCCACATGCTCATACACACCCTGCTGTGTCCTGGAGGCTGGACTTCAGCCTCACATCCCTCAACTCTAGCAAAACTTGGCATCTGCCTCTTTGTTGAAGAGAAAAAGAAGCATTGAGACATGTGCTACAATGTTACCTTTTCCTTTCTTAAGGATTTTTATCTGCTCCTCAAGCTCCTCAATCTTCTTATCCTGCAGATCCAAATATAAAAGGCAAAATTTAATACCAGTCACTATTAATTCCATGTCATATATGAACTGCTTCCTATGAAGCATCTCAAAGCAATTTCACAACAGAATAAAAACATATACAAAATAATTGCATCAATACAAGCAGAACAATTGCATATATAGGAAACCAAATTCAAAACCAATACAGATGTTGAATGGGATAAAAGATTCCACTCTGAAAGCTTGCTCAAAGAGGAAAGTCTTCAACAGACGCTAAAAATACCCGTGTCTCCAAAGGGTAGGTGCTGCCGCAATAAAGGCAAAATTCCTTCATGTTATGAAGCAGGTCTTCAGATATGACAGTATCTGCAGGGTGCCCCCTTCTGTGTTGCAGAGTGATCCCCCTAGTAGTTTAACTATCAATGCCTCTTCCCAGGAACTTTGGAATTGTAGCTCTGTGAGGGGAATAACAACTCTCAGCGCCCTTAACAAATTATATTTTCTAGGATTCATATATTGCTATGAATCAACACACATGATCAGAAACAGACAGATCAGTCCATCCTTCCTCCCACTGTGAGTTTACTGGTAGTGGCTAGGAGTGAATGAGCCTTCTCCATCGTGGCTCTCCGGCTGTGGAATGTCCTCCTCAGGTAAGCTGTACTCTTTGGAGTCTGTAAGCAGAACAGTTGGAGCTACTGCCATACCTGAAGCCCCTCCACTCATGCTGTCCTGGGTGGGAGATGGAGGGCAGCTTCATCCTCCTCCCCTGCCCCTTTTCTGCTGCAACAGCTCCAGGATGGTGTACCAGAGGGGTCTAAATGGGGAACATTGCTGGTAGCTGGATCAGCTTAGGATCCAAAGATTCTTGACCGCCAGCAAGGATACTGCCTGCAACAGCCAGTGCCTGCCTGCATTTTCAACAGTGCAGCAGGGACAAAAGCAGAAGATTGTGGGTTTGGATTGCTCTCCTAATTTTCTTTTCTTTTTTTACACTAGGCAAGGACATTTCATTTTCCCAGGCTTTTTTCTTTCGTATTGTTTTTTCTCTATTCTTCTGATCTGGTTTTTTTTTTTTAATGTATAGTTTTGTCCTTATCTGGTGTGTTTTTACTTGAGGCATTGCATTCTTATTCCCATCTGGCTTTTTAAAAATTTGCTGTTTTAGCCAATCACAGATCACTCTGTTATAAGACAGCCTATACATAGTGTAAATGATTGTAATTTTATCAGATTGTAATTTTATCTCTCTTTTTTTTTTTGCATACCATGTTGTGAGACACCCACCCAGATTGATTTATGCGATTTAGAAAAAATAATTAAATAATAAACAATTGAATTAAAAAAATCTAATAAATAAAATCTTAACATGATTCTGAGATCAACTATGACCAGTTTGAACTGTTGCCATGCTAACGCAGTTCCTTTGAAGCCTGGCATTTTCACCTTGTGGTATATTGCCCGTGCTTGGCTCTTGATGCTCTGTTCCAAGGAAGCAATCTTCTGCATCATGGAGGCCATCAGCTCCATATCATTGGGAGCAGACCCTAAAGGCACAAAGTCAACAGATTGTGAGAACAATTTGGTGACAAATTTCCATCGAGATGCCGACCCCACAATGGCATGTTGTGCTCCTTGGAAATGGAGCACAGGGCCAGAATGCTTGGTATGTCCTCTGTGTCGGCTCTCTGCCCAAATCCTTGGCGGAAACAACAAAGGACTAGTATCTGGGTCACCAATGGGGGAAGACTGCGGAGGTACAGCTATGTTGGATCCCAGACATAGGCTGACATTTCAGTGGTAGGTGGTAAACTCTATTTTCCACAGATTCTCTGCACAAACGCACACATCTGTAGATGCTCTCTCTCTCTCTAGGATGGGAATATGGCTATTGCCAATCACCCTACATTTTCTATGTTGTACTCAGAAGGATCAAAACATACAGGAGGCAAGGGAACAATGTTCCTCACCATGGCATAAACTTAATCTGTCACTCCTCCCTCCCTCCTTCTAGTTACCCAAAAGAGCGAAAAAGGAAAGAGAAGAAGGAATGGATACAACTGGAGCTAGATGCGACTCACATATATGCCTTGATTCTTAAGGAATGAAGGGAAAGCACAGAATGCACAGATATTTGACCTAGAATTCAGTTTCCTGAGAGTCTCAGCTTTTGTAAAAAAAAAGTTTCTAGACTTTATGGTTGCAAAGATATGATTGAAAGTGTATAAGTGAGCAAGGCATGTTGAAGTGAGACGTGTTGGATAATAATTCTGGTGGCTGGAGATGGAGACCTAGTGCCCTGAAAAGCTCCTTGCCAATCCCCGTGATAAGCAAAACCAGAATAAAAACATGCAACTTTGTTTTTAAAAGTGCAGGAAAAATATGCAAAATAAAATAAGTTATGCAAAAGTTCTGTTTCCACAACTTATACAGGGTACAGAATTTCATTTGTTTTGACACAGATCCTGCATCGCCCAGCTGTATAATCTTAATTCTTTTGAGTACCCCTATTTATTTATTTTTTTATTCCCCCATCTACAGAGAAAATCTTGTTTACTCCTGGCTTTTCAACTTAAGAGATGTGCAGGCTGGCTGTTCCACTGCTGACTCAGGCATCAGTCGTCTCCCCCCCCCACACACACACACACTATCCTTCTGGTGGGCTGCGTGGTTTTTTATTTTTAAATGTGCTGCATGAACATTTGGGTTTCTATCTGTTCATTAGTCAGCTAATTAACTAAAAATAAAAGGGCCTGGTTAAGAAAAGAAGCAGAAATTGTGCACAGAATTTGTCATGGGCAGAAAAAAACAAGAGGGTGAACTTGGAAAAGTCTGTACATGTGGCTTCATTGGCATGTGGCAAAGTGTGTTGATGCTGGCAAAGAAGAGTGCTGCTTATTGGACAGACATGTGTGAGGTCTCAGAATTCGATTCTGCTTAAAGGACCTAAATCCTTTAAGATCAGAGGCAATGTTAGTGTGGGTCACTTGGCCTAGCTTGGGAGAAAAACATCTTCATCAGCAATGCTGTCCATACTCTATGCAAATCAATTCCATATTTTAGATCAAGGGCCCTTGAGACTCTCTCTGAACCACACCCTTCAGCAGCCCTACTCTCCTTGAATGTTTTTGTCGAGCTGGAATGTGCCCTTCAACTCTGATGAGGCCTGAATGGAGGCTACAGAGAGGTGTGTGTAGAAACTAGCCTACTGTATAAAGGGAAACTTTGTGTTCATTGCTTTGCCCTTTTTTGCCTCTGTTCCCAGCCACCACTGACATGTGGCCCTCAGGCTGAGAAAGGTTCCCCAACTCTGTTCTAAATAAAGGGAACCCACCTGCTACAATCAAACTACATCACACAAATCAATGTCATTTGTGCTGAGATTTTGCATACACTTTCTCAGTATGCATGGTTCTTTCTAAACTTACACTACAGGCAGACAATGGGTTTTAAGAGAACTGAAAATGGGTAGGAGGGAGGTTTTGCTTCCCACAACATGTACTTATCTTTGTTTGGCCCCACTGTTGCCTCTGGTCAAAAACAAGTTCTGCAGGTTTTTAAAAAATACTAAAATAAACTCCTGTAGAACCTGTGTGACTTCACACAACGAACAACAAGGCTTTCAACCTTGAAAAGAAAAACACTGGATCTTGTCAGATTTAATGCTAAACACTGTAGGGTGAGATTAAAGCTTCTGCTTTTAATTTCAAACTTACCAGAGTTCCCCATTATGTACAAACTGCAAAACTATTATTAGTTTGGGATGGGGAACCTGTGGCTTTCCAGATCTTACTGGATTCCAACTCCCATCAGTCCCAGCCACTATGGCAAAAGATGATGAGACCTATAGTGCAGAAACATCTGGAGGGTCACAGGTTATCCATCCCTAGTTTAAATTATGGTTAGTTTGGAGAAGCATGGTTTATTATCCCAGCATGTTTACTAACCAGAGTTCCCTGAGTTTGGACATTTTCAAATGTATTTCCACTATCCTTAGTGCTAGAGGTAATAGAGACTCAAAGCTGAGGTTGTCATGAGTTCAAATTCTGTCCCAGTTACCCAATGTGATCTATACATGAGGAACTACAAAAGACAAACAGCCCTTATAATGAGAACATAGAGCACACAATGTCTGAGTTAGCTACGGAAACAGAAAAACAGGAAATAGTGGGAAGTGCTGTGGCCTTTACCATCCCAGACCTTGAATTTGCATGGCTAATGTTAGCCCTTGGCATTACCCAAAACCAATCTCATCTCCAACCCTTCCACTCATACCCAATGTCGTTGGTTTTTCTGCAGTTCCATCTGAGCATGAAGGCCTGCTGATCGGAATCTGAGCTCTGGGCCCCAGGATTTCATCCATCATTGCTGCTTCATCCTCTGTGAACAAAAATGATCAAATCATTATGAGGAGCACAAAAAGGACTTCCTCTGCTGTGTGGGTGGGTGCACACATGTGTATGTGTGTGTAAGCAGAAATGTCTGTTGCCTTGAGACAAAGTAGCTAGACTTCCCAACTGTACCAATTTCCATTGAGAAGGCTAATTGACAAGAAGTAAAGTAAGCTGTAAAAAAAAAAAAAGTGAGCCAAACTCTAGATCAACATAAGCTGGTGGACTTCCAATGTAAGATCCTTCATCAAGATCCTGTCAAGACTAACTACATCTTCTACTTCCCCTGAGGAACCTATCCAGAGCTCTCTAGAGTTATTCCACTTTAATTAGTAGCACCCAGAAACTGCAGCTTGCTAGATTTTTTTCAGGATTAGTAAAAATGCTCATATATCACTAATGATATATTTAAAACATAGACAATTTTTAAACTGCTGGGGGTGAGGGGGAGGCCCTGAGCCTCATTAGATACCACAGCCAAATGAGGCAAGGATTGTAAAGACAACAGGCACCCCCATCTCACAAACAGCCAGTTGACTGGAGCACAGTTGAATTTCCAACTCTGCCATTGACTCTTGGGTAGCCTTAGGTTTCATACACTCTCAGCCTAATTCTTTGCCAATAAAGGGGAAAGAGTAATCCACAGGTTTATGTAGGAACTGATGAGAAATTAGAAAGATCATACACTGCTGTATACATAATTATTTGGAACAGAGTAAACAAAGCAATGACAAGGATCTTACCACTCACCATTCTGAATGCTCTCTTTGAAAGGTGCTGTCCTTTTTCTGAAATCCAGAAGAAATCAGGAGTTGTCACTCATAAAACAGGCAAGAAATCAATGATTATCCATGTAAATGTATACTTCAAACATAACTGATGAAGAACATGCTTGCAATTTTACACTACAGTTGGGAAATCATGCCACAGCCCTTTGGCTTTCTGATATGAGCACACATAATGAAAAGAGTGACTTCAAGAATGTGATGTGAGTAGAGGCCATAAAGCCCCTAGATAACTACACTGTAAACACATAGACCGTTCCTAGTTTCAAATTCTGGTGTGAGGTACATACAATGCTAGAATGAACCTGAAAGCTGGATTCTCTGTTATAAAACTAACAGGCCCTGGTTTTCTCTGTGGCTCCTACATGTCCAGGTGGTTGTATGAATGAACCCTCACTTACCCTGGTGTCTGCAATTGGAGTGGCATCCTGCGAATCTTCCCCAGAGAGGAAAGAGGAGACGTCATGGTTTACCATGAATTTACAGTTTTAAATTCTAAGGAGGAGGGGAGGGAGAGAGATAGAAATGCATTACAATTTGTGGCATACATATGCAACCCAGAATTGCCTATGTGGCTTATCTATATGATGCACACATCTCTGCACATTGCTAATTTTTGAAGATGTGATACACTCCTACAGCATCTCTAAACTCAAAGTCCAAATGCATTGGATGCAGTGAGGGGGTCAACCTAGGCTGACACTCTATTCACATGACTGACTTGACAATTGCAAGACCAGCTCAAGGACTGTCTAAACTACAAAATTACCATCTTTTGCCAGAGAAACTTTTCGCACTCCTGACTGTAAGATTTAGTACCAAACTGAGATACTATCTAGATAGCTACCATCTGAATCTGCCTGACAGCCCACAGAGCACTCAAGTCAGCTACAAAAATGGCTGCATCTGTTTCTATCTCATGTTTTTGTGAGCACAAAATGAGAATTTTTTTAGATGTACTCCAGCCTGAGCTCCTTGAGGAAAGGGCCGTGCACCAATGTGCCAAAATAACAATGGAGGGGCAGCACTGGAAAAATATCTGGGGAGAAAGCACCAAATATTATGTGGCCAGATGCAAAGGAACACAGAGCGTAACATTTTGTGGACTTGGGGTCATTTTGTTAGGTGCACGAAGTGTTACACACAGGTGGCATATCATACCATACACACAGAGGAGGTATTGTACATTAAAGCCAGACCTGCAATGTAAGTGGTCACAAAGAAAACTGTAAGGGTATTGCAGAGTTGAAAAAGGTGTACAAAAGGACAGCTAAAATGATCAAGGGACTGGAGAAACTTCTCTATGAGGGAAGGTTACAATGTTTGGTGCTTTTTAGTTAAGAAAAAGGGTGATATGATAGAAATATATAAAATTATGCATGGTGTGAAGAACGTGGATAGAGGTTTTCTCCCTCTCTAGTAATACAAGAATCAGGGGTTTCTCAATGGAGTTAAATTCTAGAAGACAAAAAGGAAGTACTTCTTCACACAGCACATAGTTAAAGTTGTAACTGTGGAAAACTGGGAATCTAAGTTGGCAAGTGCTGTTGCACTAACCCAGAGGAACTCTTCTTATGTTTATCTGTGGGATTGTATTTGATGAAGAAGACTGAAGGAAGCCCATGAAAGCTTCTGACATATGAATCTTCCACAGCAAAACCCTGTTCATTCAGCAGTATATCCTACTGATTTCAATGGGATTTGGATCCTAAGGCTGGGGCAGATGGCAGGTGAAGCCCAAGGACCATCAGGAGCACCACAAGCTCCCCACTTCATGCACATGGGATTACAGTTTAACAGCACAAACCTATATACAGTATATGTTTACTCAGCAGTAAGTCTCACTCTTACTCCCTAGAAAGGAGGGTTGGGGTGGCAGCCAAAGGATTGCACACTTACCAGAGAAGAAAGCCTCATTAAATTTAAGTGGGGCAAGGATGTTGAGCAAGCATATACACAGGATTATGGGGGCTGCTATCCTTTATCCACTTACCTAGAAGAAATTCCTATTGAATCCCATGGGACTTACTTCTGAGTAAAATGCGTGGGCTGGCATAATTTGTCTTTAAAGTACCACGAAGGTTTGCATTGTTTTTGCTGCAAGAGACTTAACGCGGGTTCCTGGGTGAATTAGGTAGGAGCCGCGCTTGTGAGGATGAAAAGCAGCCTCCCGACCCGTTTTAACAGTTTGCCTGATCTTCACAGTTTAAGAGACTCACCCGCCCATCTTGAGGCTTCAGGCCGGCGCCGCCATCTTGTTTACATTCGGTTGCCTAGGTAACGACTCCAAGCCAGAGCCTGGAGTCAGGAGACTACAATTCCCAGGATTCAGCGCTCCTGGGCCAGTTTCTTTCTTTCTTTCTTTCTTTCTTTCTTTCTTTCCCCTTCAGATTGGCGGCGCAATGCTATATGCATGTTTACTCAGAAATAAGCCCCCCTTGTGTTCAGTGGGGTTTACTTCCGGGCAAGTGAGCATAGGATTTCAGGCTGCATAAAAGTAGGACAGAAAGCAACATGTTCAGGTCTTCAGGAAATTCCCCTGTGAGGGAAGCTTGTGGCGTTGGGGGCTTTTTGGTTTAGAGAAAAGGCGAGTAAGAGGGGACAGGAGAGAGGTGTCATGGCATAGAGAAAATGGCTAGAGAAAAGTTGTTCTACTTCTCTCAGAACACTATGACTTGTGGCCAAGGAAGAGGAATGTTGGAAGATTGCAGACAGGTGAAAGAAAGTACAGTGGTACCTCGGGTTAAGAACTTAATTCGTTCTGGAGGTCCGTTCTTAACTTGAAACTGTTCTTAACCTGAAACACCACTTTAGCTAATGGGGCCTCCTGCTGCTGCTGCACCGCCGGAGCACGATTTCTGTTCTCATCCTGAAGCAAAGTTCTTAACCCGAGGTACTATTTCTGGGTTAACGGAGTCCGTAACCTGAAGCGTATGTAACCCGAGGTACCACTGTACATATTCTTACAGCACATAGCTACACCATGGCATTCCCATATTTTAAAAAATGAGAATTTGGACAGAAAAATTGTTGAGGTTTTGTTGTTGTTGTTTTGCAAAGTTGCTGAGTTTTTGGACGTTTTTGAACAATTTCTGAGGGAAATCGGCAAAAATGACACTGCTGACATGGGCTGTCATACATCCAGATTTTCCCGGGCAATTCTTTAACCAATTTAACCAATTCCCTCCCAGACACTGCTTGCAACAGAAGTATTCCGGATATGTCTGGGAAATTCCAGATGTATGGCAGCCCTATTTCCACACGAGGCAATGATGGCCCGCAAGTTGGATAGTTTCAAAGGTGGCTTAGACAAATTCATGGGGGTAACAGGTATACTAGATACGATGGCTACTAGATACGATGACTATGTTCTGCCTCCATACGTACAGTTTGAAGGCTGTATGCTTCTGAATACCAATGGCTGGAAACAGCAGAGCATGTCCTTGTGCCCAGGCCATAGCTGTCAACTTTCAGATTTGAAAATAAGGGATCAGCAGCCTCACCTGTCCCGGGGACAGTCTACGGGATATCAAACAATCCGGGATAGCAGCAGGAAGCAGTGGGAAATGGTGCTGGAATAAGGGAATTTCCCGCAAAAAAAGAGAAGGTTGACAGCTATGGCCTAGGCCTTGCTTGTGGATTCCCACTGGCATCTGGTTGGCCACTGTGAGGACATGATGCTGGACTAGATGGGCCAATTGGTGTGATCCAACTGGATTTTCTTATGATGCCAGCAGCCATGCCCTATTTCAGGATGTTCCATTTCTACCACTACATTTTCCCAATTTGCTTCCCACATGCACACCCACTTCTAAGGAGCTTCCCTCCTTATTTATTTTACTTCTGCAAAATTTGGGGTTCCCCAAAGCTTGCTGATACTTCCCTCTTTTGCATGTGGATGGTGTCATTTTGACTACATTTGCAATGGCACTCACAGCTTGAATGTTGAAAATATAGAGAGTTCAATGCACACAGTCCCTCCAGCATTATTCAGACAAAAAGTAGGGTCAGTTTGATGTTTGTTATGTAGACATTTCTCTTGTGTAAAAATGTGTCATAAAAATACTTTAAGGAGTGTCTCATCCCAGACTAGCTTGCCCGCATGTTAAGATAATTAGTTATATGGAAGGTTGTGTGTTATATTTAATAACAACTGCTGGGTTACCTTTGCAAGTACATGGAAAAATTCTGCCAGACTGGGGGGAAATTGCTATAAAAATGAATCGTCTAATGAAACTGGTAAGATATCAAAGGCCTACTAGAGACTATAGTAAAATTGTAGCATACTGAGAAGCAATAATCTTTTTTTTTTGGGGGGGGGGGAATTCCCCCTATGCATTTGGACACCTCTTAAGATATCCTAACCATGGTACATGACCCCAGTCAAGCTTGCGAAGATTTATCATTTGCCCAATAACAAATGCTGGAAATGTAAAGAGACTGAGGGTACCTTCTTCCACCTTTGGTGGACCTGCCCAAAGATTAAGGCCTTCTGGGAAATGATTTATAATGAAATTAAGAAAGTGCTTAAGTGCACCTTTAACAAGAAACCAGAGGCATTTCTCTTGGGTATGGTCGGCCAGTTGGTGTCGAAGAAGGACAAGAACTTCTTTTTGTACGCTACTACGGCAGCAAGGATTCTTCTAGCAAAGTATTGGAAGACACAAGAGCTACCCACGCTGGAGGAATGGCAGGCGAAAGTGATTGACTTTATGGGACTGGCAGAAATGACCGGCAGAATCCGCGACCAAGAGAAAGAGACTGTGGAAGAAGATTGGAAGAAATTTAAGATGTATCTTAAGAATTATTATAAAACTGAGGAGTGTTAAAATGCTGAGGGAAAAGAAGACGTAGAATTGCAGCGATAATTGGGTTTAAAATTTAGGGTGGAATAGAGAAAGAGGACGAATTTATATTTAATTGGGCAAGATAGGTTGCTGAATAAGGGTACTAAATTAAGGATGCAAAAAGGGAAAGGTATGGGGAAGTCCGGGAAAAGAGGGTTATGAAAATAAGGTTATGAAAATATGAGTTTTTTGTTTGTCTGTTTTTTGTTGTCTTTTGTTTTTGTTAAAAAATTGGAAATTAATAAAAATCTTTATAAAAAAAAAGAAAAAGATATCCTAACCAAATTTTGCGCAATTGTTCTGGAGATCAAAGAGCATGTTTTCATTTATATCTGGATACAGCTGGACACCATTTTGAATCAAGGTGGCGTACTGAGATGGCATACTGAATCTTTCAAAACTGCAGACTTTAACCACCATTTTCAAACCTGCACAGATTTTTTTTGGTTTCTTACAATTCTCAAGCAGCATTGGCTACTATTAACCTATATTAAGAACTTTAATGGAGTGGATATTTGTAAATTTAAATTGCACTAAAAACATATTAAAAATAAACTCATTTGTTACCACCCTGTGCCAAATTGCATCTTCATCAAAACTGCTTCAATATATTTGTCTGTCAGCAGCAAAGATCCATTTATAGAGTGTCATCCCCAAGCAGGGTTGCCTAGCACTGACTCTGTTGTCTTTTGAGTGCTATGAGGAATGAGGAACATTTGAGTGCCACCACTTCCTCATCACTGAAATGGATAATGCAACTCTGAGCTCCATATCTAATCCTGTCCAAAACGAATGACCTTAAGGTGCTCCTCCTTCATAATACCCCTGCATCATGTGTACAGCAAGCTCAATAATCTTGAGTGTTGTTCCATATGTAGCCAGAGGCGGTGCTAAATTGGCTGAAGCCTAGGGCCTCTAAATCTAGCAGGCCTCCACTCTCCCAAAATTGCAAACCCAAGACTTCATGTGAGGGCAGGGCAATTCGGACCCAGCAACTATGAGATTCAGAGCCAGCCAGTAGGGCCCAATTTGAAACTCTGGGGCACAACTTGAAATATTTTTGTGGGGCCCTAGTTCACAGCCAAAGTCTGCAGAATCTTAGAGATATAAATCCTTGTGCTAGGTCATTTTCAAAAGGTCAACAAAGCCCTTCAGAAATCAGACCTGTAACTGAGTTCTTGTACAAGTTTGTACAGTTCTCTTCTGGATTTTTTAAGGAAAATTAGAGAATATTTTGATGAGCTTGAGAAACAAGCAAAAGCCACCTTGCCAAATGTTAACTACAAAACAAGGAGACAGTGAGGAAACGGCAAAGAAATGACAGAAGTGCACCTGATGCCTTAGATGCACTTTCTTCAAGAGATAAGTTTAAGATAAATCCTTTATTTCTATATTAGATGCACTTGAAGCCAATTTAAAAAGAAGTGCTGTGTACAGTGATGTTGCACAATTGTTTTTCTGTCCTTGCTATTCTGATAGCATCTAAGCAAGAAATTCAGCAGGGTGTTGAACTGTTGATGGAAGCATACCCAGAAGATGAAACTTATTGATGAACTTTTGCACTTTCACCTATATGTGAGACAAAGCCATAGGCTTACAGCAGAGCACTCTCTGTCTCCTACAGACCTTTATCAAATTCAGATGGCCTTTCTTAACGTGGAAGCAATTTTGTGGCTATTTCTTAGCTTTATGGTCACTAACTGCTCGGGGGAGAGGAGTTTTTCAAGACTCAAAAGAATTAAAAATGAATTAAGGGCCACAATGTCTCAAGAGGTTGTCCACACTGAGCATTCTGTACATTGAAAGTGACAAACTTAAACAAATTTTGATGAAGTTTTCTGATGTCCTTTAGAGGAGAAATTGTGAGTTGCAGAATTTTAAATACCCATCAGCATCCTTGGCTTCACTCAGTTTTGTTTATAGCACTCTTCCATTTTCTTCTAGTCGTGAGGGTGGGGGAATGGGAGGGGCCTCACGAGTAGCCTAGGGCTTCTCTTCATCTAAAAATGGCCCTGGCCAAAGGGTTGGATTCAGTTAACTTGGTGCACTAGCAGGAGTCAGCCAATAACTCCTGCTAGCACAGCAGGCCTTTCCTACCTCTCTTTCCCCCCGTGCTCCTACAGTTCCCCCAGATACACTCTAGAAGATTGGGAGAACTTCCAGAACAGCTCACAGGGCAAGAGAGGGGAGATTGTTCCATCTAGCAAGCAGAAATGCTTGTGTTGATGGACCAATGGTTTTAGCATGATGAATTCCACCTAAAATGCCACCACCCACAAGAGAGGTATCAGCAAGCTTGGGGAACCCCTGAGCTTTTGCAGACATGCAGCAGTCTGGGTGGGGGAAACCCTAACGCTGAGCATGGGGATCGCTTGCGCAGCACACCTACACACTGCAACCAACACGCTAACGTGTCATGACACAGTTTGGAAAGCTCTGCCCTAAGGATAGGCAACTAAAAATAACCCAAAGAGGAATGAGCATGCTCAGTGAGTGGCCAGGGAATGCTGACTTACTGTTGAATGGAAGGGGAAGAGGGAGAGCAGAACAGAACAGAAAACTTGGGGAGGGGGGTGGAATGGAATATCCTGGAAGAGGATGCAACTGGCTGGAACACTGAACATAGTAGCGAATGGCATAGTGGGCCAGTGATGCTTACCTGACTTCCCTGCAGGTGCAGTACTGTTGCTTACAGGGAAGGAGAGAAGTGAAGCAGTTGGGAAGGTAATGCAAGTTCACTAGGAGGACCACCTAAATGGCTCTGCTGGTGTGTTTGCACTGCACTGACTTCTCCACTCCCTTGCTCCCCAACCCCCAGTGAGCAGCAGCGACTGACCCATCAGGAGGTAAGGTAAGATATCTCAGCCTCACCATGCCATCCGCTGCTGCCTGAAGGGGAGCACTCCACACTGCAGTATCTTGTTGCAGACATCACTTCTGATCACTCCTTGCATTATTGCCACAACAAACGTGGGTCAAAAAGCTAAACTGGAACATTTGTGGTGTAAACTGTTACAGGATTGCAACATGGAGTTTTGGTGCATGTGCTGATTGGAAAAGAAGCAGTATGGCCCCCCAGAAATTTTTGCAAGCAGAACAAGAATTGAAAGCAGAATTGTGTATAACCATCCTGATACCACAACAAACCCAATAGAAAAGGGAGCATTCAGACACTTAGACAACAACCTTGCTAAATAAAACACGGTGTAGTTATCAGTATATATGTTGGCTGATGGCAAAGTACAATTGTACTTGTAGACTTTGTACAAAACAAGAAGCATGATGGCAAAGCTCAGAACTTAAGTGCTATAGATATGAGACAAAAACCCCAGAATTAGCAGCAGTACATAGAGCTCTCCGGAGAAAGGGACCCATATTGTTGCTGAACGGCTGGAGCCCTCCCACTAGGACAGGCTACAAATAAAACTAAAATCTACTATCAAAGGAGTAGCCCTCTTGCGCATCAGAGACTTTTTTATCCATTTGCTGGAATTCAGAGCACCGAGTTGCTGCTATTATATTCCATTTAGGTTAGCAGAATTCTAGTGTCTTACAGGAAGTTTTGGAGGCCCCCCGTAAATCTATTATAA
Source organism: Podarcis cretensis (assembly GCF_951804945.1). Taxonomy (NCBI): domain Eukaryota; kingdom Metazoa; phylum Chordata; class Lepidosauria; order Squamata; family Lacertidae; genus Podarcis; species Podarcis cretensis. The sequence goes on along the minus strand of NC_137177.1, from coordinate 28,493,780 downwards.
AGAACACACGCAAATGCACACACACACACATCACCAGCTAATGTTAGAGAGCCATGTAGGAAGCAGCAAGCAGAGGAGTTTGTGATTGGTGGACTCCTCCTGCCTCTTTTCCATCTACAGTGTGAAACCTCTTGAGCGTCTTATCTCAGAGAAGGCAGCTCCCCTTGCAAAAAGTTCCATCCATCAGAGCTCTGAGACAGCTTCACCATGAAGGCCATCCTGATCATTGGTATTGTGCTACTGATGAATCTGACTCTGGCTGTTGCCACTGAGGTAAGGAGTGGTCTTATTGGATGTGACAATTGAAATGAGAATCTTCAGTTGCTTCAAAACCCTTATTTCGGGTACTGAAAGAAGGCTGTGATTATGTAGTGGCTGCAGTTTGGGGGAGTGGAGGCGGCATTCATACATAGGAATTGAACATATTTAATACCACCTGTTTCTGAAATGCAAAGCCCAATCCTGTGCATATTTCCTTGGATGTATGTCCTGCACGGAGTTCAAAAGTGCTTACTCCTGTCCCAAGTGAGTTCACATAGGGAATGCAGACATTGCGTACAGTGGATGTAGGAGGCAATTCTAGAGTAGGACCATGGATATAAAGCTTGGAATTTTTATTTTGCAAAGGCATGCTCCAGCCAGTGTTAAGTACCCTTAGACTCTGCTGGTTTCTGTAGATCGAACTCTGCTAATTTTGGTTTCTCTCAGTTGTTCATTTTCCCAAGCTTAACTTCACTTCTCCACATTTACAATTAAAAAAGAAGTTAATACAAGTTCGTTAGCATTTTAGTGCACATTTCTCCTAATATATTTTGCCTAACATACCCATTTTTGCAAAGCGATTTCCCCTAATATAATGCATTTTGGTGAGTTATTTTCAACAGTATACACATTTGCATAAATGTAGCTACAGCATATGCATATTTGTATACATTACTTGAATGGAGAACTGCATTGCAAAATTCAGAGAAATGTGAATTTGAAGGGGTGGTTGTGTTTTTGTTCGTGTATTGTTATGGAAAGTGAAAATTAGATAGGTTTGACTCTAAATGTGAACTGATAGGGATGGAGGAGAAATTAAGTGGTTCAAAATGTCAGAAATTTGTAGTCCAATGTACAATCCCCCCGCTTTTTTTGGAAGTGAGTGCTGTGTATTTAGGTTGGGCTGGACTTTTAACAAGGCACATACACATAAATGTGCAGGTCTCCTTACAAATAACCCTTGGTGAATTCAAATGGAGATATGTTTCTTTGATCCTTACAAAAATATGTGTAAAGAAGCAGACATATCTGTGAAGATTACCATCTGACCAAGGGGAAACTGTCTACCCCATCCCACGTAGCCTACTTTTACACCTTTAACAAAAAGCTCATGGGTAAAAATATGCCTGCAAAATGTTTCCATCTTTTGGGAGATAAAACAGGTGGGGGACTTTGTGGTCCTTCAGAGATTTTCTGGATTACAAAACCCATCATCCCTGACCATTGGATATGCTGGTTGGGGCTGATTGGAATTTGAGTCTATCAGCATCTGGTGAGCCGCAGCCTCCCCATCTCTGAGACAAAGCATTATCAATCTGTTCTTAATGGCACAAGCTGTTCTTAATGGCCAGTTTAAAAATGTCCCGGACATTTTGCCGCTTTCTGCCCGGACATTGCTTCTGGCCACAAGGTACATTCACAGGATTAAACAGCAGTTTTTCCACTACTTCCCCTTGTGAGGGCTGATAAAGCAAGCTGCTGTTTATCTGACATTTTAAAAATCTAAACTGGAAAAGTCAATGCTTGTCAAAACCTTCAAACTCACCTCTTGTGGTTTATGGGTGATGACCAACTGAGGATTATAAACATGGGTGAGTACCAGATTGCTGCTTTAAAACCACAACCATTCTGATAGATGCAATTTATCACACACAACACTTTTCTTCTCTTAACTCACATAACCAACTTTCTCTAATTTCCTGCCTAGGAAGCTCCTTAAGAGATCACAAATGGGTCATTGGCAACAAATGTTTGTTTATGGGTTTCCACCCTGGAAATAATAAAAATGGGTTAAGTGCGTGGGGAACAAGATGCAGGCTAGCTTTTTAAGGACAAAAAACATGCATGCATGAAAATAGCAACAGATATCTCTAGAATATCTGCCTGTTCAACTCTTAACAGCTATAACTGTTTAAAGTGGTATAAGAGCACTTTAAAAATATGGGGCGAATGTGGCCATTGTCCCCATGGGAGGCCTAGGTGCTCCTTGGCTTGCTTTCAAACAGACATGGACACTGTTTTATTTCAGCAAGCTTTTTATACACAGCCATCTTTGTTCCACACCTTTACTACTTTTTTCAGTCTTTTGAAAAAATATTGTAGTTTGTGAAGGGTACTAAGAGTTGGTAGGAGACGCCTATTCCCCTCACAGAACTACAGTTCCCTGAGGGGTTTAACAACCCCTCTTCCCAGGGAACTCCGGGAATTGTAGAGGGAACAATTCTCAGCACTTTTAACAAACCACAGTTCCTTGGATTATTAGGGGGAAGCCATGACTGTTTTAAGTTGCATGCTGCTACTTTAAATATATAGTGGAGTCCCACTGAGTCCAGTGGACTTTATTCCCAGGGTGTAACCAGTGCAGACTGGAGCTGATGTGAATTATAGTCCTGATCATCTGGAGGGCACCAGGTTGCAGAAGGCTGATGTACTAGCTAGATCTGATTTCCCTGGTATTTGGGGCGCGGTCTCCTTGCCACCGCTGCAGTTCTCAGAACGTTGCATCACTTTCTGCCTGTGTTTCCTTCTCTGCTAGAATAACAGGAAACAGGTTTCAGGTGCTGGCATTGCCTTGAGCAGGGCCTGTCATTCTTTACTGCTTACCTGCCAATCTCAAGGCCCAGAACATCAGCTGCTGGGGGCCGGCTGGGGAGAGGCAGTCAGTCAGTTGTAAAACTTCCCGGGAAATAGGTGCCAATTAGATAGCAGTGAAAAATAACCTTTTATGAGGGTAGGCACATTACATATGCAGCAAACATCTGTGGCACCATGCTACTGTGGTATCTTTCTCATTGTGTATCTAAAACAGAAGTAAGGTACCTCAGGATTGAGAACAAATTGAGGCCCTTGGACTTCCTGTGGACTCTACCGAGGCCTCAACCTTTACAGGCCCTGCTCCCCCGCTGCCTGAAAGTGTTCTTGAACTCTGAAAAATGTCTTTTTCTCTGGATGAAGGACAGAGAGGGGGTGTGGGGGTGTAGCCACAAGCTATTGCACATAGGTGGGAAATGTAGCTCTGTTGCTTCACCAGCCTTTGTCTCCGGGTCTGTTTTGGGTTGGCTGTCCACATTTTGAAGTACAGTCATACCCTGGAAGTTGAACGGAATCCGTTCCAGAAGTCCATTTGACTTCCAAAACGTTCAGAAACCAAAGCATGGCTTCTGATTAGCTGCAGGAAGCTCCTGCAGCCAAGCGGAAGCCCCGGAAGCCCCGTCAGATGTTCGGCTTCCAAAAATAGTTCACAAACCGGAACGGTCACTTTCGGGTTTGCAGCGTTCGGGAGCCAAAACGTTTGAGAACTAAGCTGTTTGAAAACCAAGGTACGACTGTACTTGACATAACGCTGATGTCACATCTGAGGCTCTCCAGTTGTTGTTGTTGTTCTTCTAATTATTATTTATGAAATCTGTTGGTCCCCTTTTTGACCAAGGTAATGCAAAGGGACTTGGAATCTATAAACAAACACATACATTAAAACCAGCACAGAATAGAAACAAGGAAAATGCCAAATGGCAATCCTGTTTTTAAAAGGCAGGATTGAAACATTTTACCCACTCAAGGAGTTAAGAGCCAAAGGCCTGGTGAAACACACATGCCTTGGCCTGGTGCCTAAAGCTATGTAATGATGGTGCCTGGCGAGCCTCCCTGGGGAGAACATTCTACAAGTGGGGAGCCTGGTGATGGGTGTAAGAGTCTAACAACATCTGAAGGGCATCAGGTTCCCCATCCCCAATCTAAATAGACCCAATCTGGGAAGACCATTAGGCTGTATCCAAGTAAGTTTTGCGCAGAGTTTTCCCATTAAAAGTAATGTACCCTAACTTAGTCATGTTCAGTCATTTAAATAGGTTAGCACTGGAAACAACTCATTGGCCCAGATTCAGCATTCTCTGACTGCCAATGTAAGGGCTGTTGCACTAGCATAATGTCAAAAGCAAAGTTCAAAAGTTTGTGATCCCTTCAATGTGAGTAAACAGCACTTCCTCTATTTGGTCCAGAAAAGAACAAAAGCATGTCAAGATGCATGTGAATGCAGGGAGAGCAGTTTTCTCATGCAAGGCGGAAGAGAGCTTTGTTTGAAGGAAAGGGGTGTAGCTCCGTAGTAGAGCAGCTGCTTTGCATGCAGAAGATCACAAGTTCAGTCCCCGGTATCTTCAGGTAGGGCTGGAAATGTCCCCTGCCTGAAACCCCAGAGAGCTGCTGCTAGGCTGTGTAGACCATACTGAGCAAGATGGATCATTGGGCATGACTTGGTATAATGAGTCTTCCTATGTTGGTAAGGTATCAACTGTGTCAACTAACGTAACCAAGTACCCTGCAGACCTTCAGTTTTGTTGAGAACTACTCTGACCCTGTATCATATACTCTTCTCATTTGCTCTTTAGGACGCAGCAGACACTCCCAAAGTCACAACTCCTGCTTCTACACCAGCTTCCAGAGCCATGTCCCTCAATGGCCCAGCTTGCTTTCTGCTACCACTCCTGATGGTTGTGATTCATCTCCTCCGAGTATACTGAGCCTGGAGAGTCACTCCTATGAGGGTATTCCTTGGAGGGCAAATTCATCTCTTTTCTGCCTTTAGGGAAACCTTTCCTCCACCGATGATCCAGCCAGCACCTATGCTCCAGCTACAACCAACCCACAATTTTGGGCCATGTGGCAAAATTCATGGTCCAAAGGCTTTTGGCTTCATCTTCACCACAATGGCTGCTTTATTTGCAGAATGAGAGGCAAACCAGAAGGACTTCTTGAACTTGATCCAGATCTGAGGGCTCATGCTCAGATGGTCTTCACAGCAGGCAATGCACGCAGGTCTAGAATGCATCTTCACAAAGACATATCGGTTCCCTGAGATAGGCAACTCAAGTGTCACCTACTCATGTGCACTAATTAACAAGAGGCACAAATCCACTAGGATGTTTGCTCGGTCAGGCCCTCCAGGAAGAAACCGGAGTTGTGCATAAGCACTGCAAGGCTCCTGTTTATTTCTGTCAGGAGACTGTCCTGAGGCATTGTGTCTCAGATCTGCCTCCTAGTCTGCCACCCTCAATGGGCACCCTAAATCTGTTATCCAAGGTCCCAGAAGATGACCACCCACCTCTTGTTTCTATAAGCCTTTCAGTTAATGCCATGCTATCCTGTGTGAAGCATCCCACCCACGCATCCAACTCCAGGAATCATTTGAGGTCGCTTCCTGGTCTTCTGGAGGTTGCCTCTTGATTTGCAGCAAATTCAGGTGTGGAATGTCAACCCTTTGAAGTGGCAAACCTCAAGAAGTTGGCTGAAGATGGTCCAGGAAGATAAACCATGCAAGATAAAAAGCAGTGTTTGCAAATGTTCTGCCTTTGTTTTCTGTAATCCCCCACGCAGGGTGGGTCAATGAATGAAATAAAAGCTTCTTGGCTGGAAAGCCTGCCTTTGTTGTAGTCTAGACTGTTCCTGTGCAGGGCTGTAGCCAGCCAGCCATGTCCCATTATAGAATATCCCATTCCATTCCCTTTTCATTCTGGTTTTCCTCCCCATTCCTATCACCAAAAAAGCGGCAAGTCAGCACTTCTTGCTCACTGAGTGAGTATGCTCAGTCCTCACTGAGGTGTTTAAAGGTCTGCTCTCCACCCCACACTTTTAGCCCCCCCACCTTTTGTGCTTATAAAAACATGCTTCTGCTCTCTGCCCAAGTATGTTTGCTGACTCCTTCCTCTTGTAGTGGAAATGTGGGATCTACTATTGAAAATGAGGTCACTGTTATTATACATTAGCAGCCTCATACCTGGCATTGCTCAGGAATTCTAAGAAACCAAAAAGTCAATGCTGGTTTGAAATCAGTGATTAAAATCAATGCAGTTTGGAAAGGCTCGGTCCACCATCTTGATTAAAAATACGGTGACCAATTGTATCCAAACATAGACAAAAACCTGCTCCTTGACCTCAGGTGCCAATGAGCAAAATTTGGTTACAATATCTTAAGAGGCGTCCACATGCATAGGGAAGTAATTTTCCAAAATAAATAGTGGACTATATTATAGAAAGGGGATGCAGGTGGTGCTGTGGGTTAAACCACAGAGTCTAGGACTTGCCGATCAGAAGGTCGGCAGTTCGAATCCCTCCGACGGGGTGAGCTCCCGTTGCTTGGTCCCAGCTCCTGCCAACCTAGCAGTTTGAAAGCATGTCAAAGTGCAAGTAGATAAATAGGTACCGCTCCAGTGGGAAGGTAAACGGCGTTTCCGTGTGCTGCTCTGATTCGCCAGAAGTGGCTTAGTCATACTGGCCACATGACCCAGAAGCTGTATGCTGGTTCCCTTGGCCAATAAAGCGAGATGAGTGCCGCAACCCCAGAGTCGGTCACGACTGGACCTAATGGTCAGGGGCCCCTTTATCTTTACCTTTACCTTATATAGGAATGACTTCTCTGGCATACGTTTGTCTAATCCCTGTTGAAAGCTATATTTCTAAGTGCACTTTTGGTGCCAAAGGAGGCTTCCCAATGCAAATAGCAGTTGTGTGTGTGCATGCACATGAACACTATTTTCCTCAGAACAAGACTATCACTAGCCATGATGGCTACTCACTGGAAGCAATGATGTTTCTGAATGCCAGTTGCAGGAAGCCACAGGAGAGAGCGCTATTGTACTTGGATTCTGCTTGCAAGTTTCCCACAGGCATCTGGTTGACTACTGTGAGAACAGGATTCTGGACTGCATGGGCCATTGGCCTCACTCAGCTGGCTCTTCTTACATTCTTGTATGTGAGAGGGATTGTTTTTTTCTGACCTTCAGCTGTAGCTTGGCTTACAAGGTATCAGTAGGGAATCAACTCCATGCCATGAAAAACAAAAACAGAACTGATTTCCGCAGATCAGGTTGAAGCAGAACAAATAGGTTCCCAAATGGCAGTGGCCGAGGGGTTTTACTTTGGGGTGGGGCTCAGAGTAGCTGGCTCCTGTTCAACAGAGGCTTAATATACAAATTACAAATGCTAAAAGTTGAAGCTTTTTTAAAAATGTCACTGGCAAACGGAGCTAAATATGATAACCTGCTAGATGGTGCAGATTAAATTGCTGTTTCAAGAGATTGGTTCAAAAGTTCACATCCCTAGTCACAAAAAGCAGGCCAGGTCTTTTGCCTGATGGGAGTTGTCGTCCAAAACATTGGTAGAACATCAAGCTAGCTGATGTAGTGTATTAGGGCTATGAGGCCTGGGCATTGGGGTTCCCTTTTAGCATCTGCTGTCTCAAATTAATGTTTCTGCCCCTTTGAGCAAAATGCTACAACAGTAATTTTGCATTTAGCCGAAAAACTGTAAAAGGGAATTCCCCTCGCCCCAAGGTAAAGCTAACAATTGCTTTGTTACACCTGAACAAAATCTTTTATTTTTCTGCTTAAAACAGGATACTCATATATCCCACCCACCTTGCTTAGACACCAATGTTTCATTTCCCTTCTAAACATGTGAAAGCCACAGTCTGCAGTCTTAGATCGCATGCAGATAAGTGTGGGTTTCCTGTTGTAACCGAGGTAAGTCAACATCTTTCTGAACAGGTTCGCATCTGTTTCAGAAAGTGCAAATCTGATAAGATTCAGCCTTGAATGTGGACCAAATCAAATATCTTGTCCAAAGATACCTGTGACACTTCCAGGCAAAGTTTTGCATAAAAGCTATGCTGCGGGGAAACCAGTTTCCCTATTAGCAGTCAAGGTGACACAAGACCCTCTTTCATATTCTCTTTAGTAAACTAACTTCTGGGCTATGCCACTCATCAGGAAGCATGCTCTTCATTGGCTGAGTTCCCTTCCTGGGAGGGACAACACAGTCCAGGAGGGAGAGAGGTTCTATTATACATCCCAAACTGTTCCTAATGATATAGGAGATTTGACCTTCCCAAGGCACTGGAAGCACATCAATATTTTATATGTTCTGCACTTGACCCCTGTTGGACATAACAGACTCTGGGGCCCAGTCATACTTAGTTGTGGCTCAAGTTCAGTCCTGACCGTCTGCCAAAGAGGCCACACCCCCTACATTCTGGGCTTCTTTCCCCTACCTGAGTAGTGGGAAGGGACTTTGTCCTTTGCCTTCCTTTCTTGACCGGGAACTGAAGCAACGGTTGAAACCCATGGAGAAGCCCCACCCAGAAATAACCACATGCAAAAATATTCCAAAGAAAGCTAGACAAATCAATGGCCCTGCCCTGCATGCAAGAAAATGGGCTGGCTTCACACATAAAAACAAAACTTCCAGGAGAGACAATTTGTTACGCCAAGCCCCTGCTATTTCCACTATGCCCTCTAGCTGCACATTGGTTAAATACCGTATTTTTTGCTCTATAAGACGCACCAGACCACAAGATGAACCTAGTTTTTGGAGGAGGAAAACAAGAAAAAAAATATTCTGAATCTCAGAAGCCAGAACAGCAAGAGGGATTGCTGCGCAGTGAAAGCAGCAATCCCTCTTGCTGTTCTGGCTTTTGGGATAGCTGTGCAGCCTGCATTTGCTCCATAAGACACACTCACATTTCCCTTTACTTTTTAGGAGGGAAAAAGTGAGTCTTATAGAGCAAAAAATACGGTAATTGATCTTGTTAAACTCCTAATGCACAACTGCATCATACTTTTAGCAACTGCCTGTTAAAAGATTTAGTATGTGCCACAAACGAATCCCATAAAGAGGGGAGGAAGATGCAAGCATTTATTTTCAGAATGTGTACATCCATGCAAGGAACCACTGCTAGCTCTGATTCTGCTAAGTTTTGTGGGATGTACGTATAGTGAAAAGTGTAAGCACCTTTATTTGATATCTACGTGCAAAATGGCTTCCTCACAAAACCCTGCTCCTTCACACAAAAAGACTGAGGAAGAACTCATGTGCTATCCGCTGCTGAAGCAAACAGAACCCTCTAGTGGTGGAAATGAGAAATAGCAGCAACAATTCCTCACTGCAAATAGATGTCTTTCCCATAGCCCCCAAAGCTGGGGCTATGAAAAGTGAGGCAAGAGTTCTGAGAACCAGCACATGGAAGAAGCTGGTCCTGGTTTAACAACCATCAATGCAACATGTGTCAGTGATGAATAAATATGGGGGTTTGCCTAATAGTGAGTCATACTACTGATTCATGTAGCTCTGGGTACGGAAGCAGATCCCAAAGGACTCAAGCATGGATTCCTTTAGGAGCAGAATTTACGCAGTGCAGAAGAACCTCACACATCAAGCACTGCTTCTCCCCATAAGAACCGACTTAGACCTTGTGATCCTCATCTGAGGCTCTTCATCATGTGCCTCCTCCGAGAGGCAACAAAAGAACAGGCCTTTTCTGCAGTGGCTCCCCACTTATGGGCTGCTTTCCCCAGGGAGACTCACCTGGTGACTTCATTACATATCTTTACGTGCCAGGCAAAAACATTCCTCTTCTCCCAGGCCTTTGACTAATTAAACAATTTATGGCCTTTTAAATTGTGTGAGGGTTATTGTTTTTGTTTGTTGCTATGTTATGTATTTTGTGTTTTTATATTGTAAATCACCATGTAAACCTCTGGTGGGTGGTGCAGAAAATTAATAAATAATAATAATCCACCAGCACTGCAGAGAAGCTTGAGAATAGCATAGGTTGAGGTTGATCTCTGACAAACTATAGCAGGGGTGTTTGCCCTTGGCTCTTTAGATGCTGTTGCTTCTAACTCCCATCAGCCCCAGTGAACATGATCAGTTGTGAGGGGTGGTGGGAACTGTAATACAACAATATATGGAAGGCCACAGACCAGCCATTCCTGTACTGTGCCAGCAGCAGCAGCAGCACCACCACCAGCAGCATAATTAATATCCTGCTTTTTCACAGACTGGGACTCAAGGCAGCTTACAAAAATTAAAACAACACAGATAAGATTAGGAGCAGTGTCCAGGCAGAAATTGCTTTTAAAAAGCTTCTTTTTTTGAGAGATTTTGCCCAAAAAGCTCAACAACTTTGGCAAAAAAAAAGGCTTAAAAGTAATTAAACTATAATAGAATTAAAACATATAAAAACAACTCTATTAAAATGCAGATAGTGAAAACAGCACAGCTTTGTAGACTTGCAAGAACCTAATGTTCATCAGTTCCTTATAATATGGGGTTTGCAGCCACATTTGTGTGATACTATTCCTGCTTCTCTATTGTTTATGATCCCAGCTGGCCAACTGTTGTTGTTGCTACAGGCATTTCTCTCCACCACCCAAAACACTTGTGGGCAAGATCCCTACATGTTATGCCTGTGGTTGTAGCCAGTGTCCCCATGAACATGTCCTAGTGTCAAATAACGGAGTCAGCACACCAGCCAGAGAGATGGATTTATAAAAGGCATTGTATCATACACAGGTACATAAATAGAGTTTACAAGGTAGCCCATGCCCTTAGGAAGAAGAGCACAGGGGAAAGGGAATGGGCTGCATGCAAGGACAAAAGGCTCATTCATGCTGTATGTGTGTGTTTGTTTTAGATATTCACATATAAGCCTAAACCAGCAGGGCTGGGGACACCTGTGAGGCGTTGGCAGCTTGCTTTCCTGTGCTCATACAGGTGAGCTGCTTGACCTTGTCCATTCATGAATGATCCGCGTATCAGAACTCGCCAATAATCTCCATCTTGCTAGGCTCAGCTCCAAGGTGTTGGAAAAGAACCAGCTTTTGCCTCCTTCCCTCTACAGAGTCACTTGAGGAGACCAATCTCTGTGCTTCACAGAAACATTTCCCTCTTTCTGGGCTGCAATCTGTGGGGAAAGGATTGCATCTACTAACCAAATGCAGCACCCAGTCACTTATCCATTTCAGCAGCTAATCCCCAAAGATGCAGCTTGGTCACAAAAGGACAAACGTCTGTGACTTGCAGGCTGAATTCTAGTTCTGCACGTGACATGGCTCTCCAATTCCTGCTTTCTTCAAAGCACCCGGACGTCCCAGATCTGTGTAGGCCTTTCCTCTGAACAATCCCAGAGGATGGCATGGTCCCGGTCATAGGTTCGGCCTCCTACATGGAGAAAAGGAAGAAGTAAATGGGCATTTCACCCAATCAATGTTGTTTGTGCGCTGCCCTAAAAAGGATTTGAATCCTGAAAAGCAAGATATGAATAATTGTGATAGATGATAGATGGATGGATGGATGGATGGATGGATGGATGGATGGAAAGATAATAGGTGATATATAGATGTCCCCTTCACTGTTGCTGGACTAGGTTAGAGTATGCTGTGCATAAACATTCCAAGTGACTTTTATCACCAGATCTTCACCTTGATATAAGCTCAGAGAACAGAAAGCGAGTTCCATTAGCTTAGGCTGAAGGAACTGGATTGTAAGCATTACATCTAGAAAAGATAATGCATGAGAAGTGCTTTTGATGTTTGAGAGTGCTATACACATGTTAAGATTAAATAGTGGTGTGGAAAGATTGAACAGGAATTTCCAGGAATGGTGGGTGACATGGGGAAAAGGTGAAAGGAAACTGAGATTGAAGCATTTCTAGCTATATTTCATCCCTTCTACAGCCACATTACTTGCTTCCTGGCCTCAAGAACTCCCTCATGAGCCTAAATCTGAATCTCAACAAAACAACAATAACAACAGCCAATGCCTTACCTTTCACATCCAGGACCTTGTTTTCAAACATCTGGCTGCAGATTCTCCCAAAAGAATCGATTTGCCAAGTCTGCCGGGGCAGTCGGCTCTCAGACCACAACACCACCTTGGATCCCTTTGCAGCTGGACCAATCACCTGTAGGCTCATGTTGGGCGCAACCTGAAAGTCAAGAGAGGCCAATTCAGTGTTGTATGAAAGTGTGTTGCATACAGACAGTGAACATCTAAAGCTTTTACTGAGTCAAGCCATTGGTCTATCCTGCCCAGTACTGCCTACTCTGACTGGCAGTGGCCTTTTGATATCTTTCTCATTACCTGATACCCAATATCCTGTTATCTGGAGATACCTGGGATTGAATCTGGGACTTTCTGTATACAAGACATGAGCGCCATCACTGAGCCATGGCACCTAAATACAGACTTTTCTTCTGTACAGTGGTATCTCGGGTTACATACGCTTCAGGTTACAGACTCCGCTAACCCAGAAATAGTGCTTCAGGTTAAGAACTTTGCTTCATGATGAGAACAGAAATCGTGCTCTGGCGGCGCGGCGGCAGCAGGAGGCCCCGTTAGCTAAAGTGGTGCTTCAGGTTAAGAACAGTTTCAGGTTAAGTACGGACCTCCGGAACGAATTACGTACTTAACCTGAGGTACCACTGTACCAGCCCAGCATATACCAGCATATACCCAGGTGACATTTTATATGTGAAGCAGCCATCTCATCCATCTGTTTAACTATTTATTATATTCATGATTAACTGATTTGGATATTAGTTTTGCCTGGCTTACCCAACTGCTATGTGGACAATAGAGGGAGTGGAACTATTTAAACTTAAGGGTATCATATGGGGTCTTCTGGAAGCAGGCCTGGATTATCCGTGCACCCCAGCTGCTTCTGTCCCTGTAAACCACACAAGAGGAAGAGAAAGAAGCCCTCACCTGGTTCTTCATAAGCCCCTCTTCATAGTACCAGATGGAGCTGCTCTTGCCATTGAGCTCTGAGACCAGAACTCGCCCAGCTTTCATGTCTTCAACATCATCTGGGACAGACAGGAAGGACTTCAACTCTTCGTTTTTTATCTGGAAGTAGATGCGTCTCTGGGGAGAGGGAGGGGAGAGGCAGACAGAAAAGACAATCACTGTGCATTCATCTAAGCTGCCCAGCAAGTTCCATGCTGTGGAGCAATCTGACCACAGTGTCCGTTCTCAGAGTCATGCATGTATGCAGGGTGGATAAAAATCAATTAAAAAAAAATAAAAAAATGGATTTTTTTTATTTAAATCAGATTTTTAAAATAAAATGCTTTTGGAGGAAAAGATCTTTCTAAAGGTAGTTTTCTATTTAAGTTACATTATAGTCCAAAGGCTATTCATCAGGAAATAAGGATTCGTTTAAAGTTTTTCATGTGTGCTAAAACTCAGTCTAAGTTTTTTTTAATTCATTTAACCACATTGGTTAACAAACATGGATGCATATGCTATAAAGTTATTGTTTTAGTTAAATAAATTGTTTAAATTGTTATTAAGGAAATGGTTATTTTTCTCCTTCCCATAAAGTACAGCAGAAAAGTTGTCCAAATATAAACAATAATTTCATTATTATCTGTCTATGTATTTCTGATAGTATCATCAAAACAGTAATTTTTGATATAACTGTAAAAACTACTCTGAAAATTTATTATTCCAAAAATAAAACCTTCATTAGGTTGTAAATATTAAGAGGATGCCATCAAGGTTGAACATTTCTGTAAAAAATGATTTAAATTAAGTCTTACTGACTAGTGATTTAAATTTTGATTTAAATCATGATTTAAATTGATTTGATCTAAATCATATCCACCCTGCATGTATGCCTCAGTGGGCAGCAGGTATGGTGGAATAGCCAGCATTCTGACATCTACCTGCTCCTCAGATTTATAATGGCCCACTTGAACATTTAAGCAGCTTGGCAAAGGACAGAGAGATAGGGCAAATGTGCCACATACATCTGGTTAAACTGCTTTTAAACTGCTCCTTAACCAGTCATCCTTTGCCTATAACCCTTCCCCAGTAGACCAGAGCACTGGGCACTCACCTGACGGATGGGGTAAAGGGAGCCGATGTGCTGAAGTCCACTGTATGTCAGCCAGTTGGTGATCTCCATACAGTCCAGGAGCCACTGGCGGCCTCGGAAGTCGCTGTGTTCACACAGCACCCAACTGTATGAGGGAATTGGCAGAGCAACAAAAAATGGGAGAAAAAGCATTAGCAGCACAGATCACTTTGGCCCTTCATCAATTGGGAAATGGTAATCAAAAACAGGAGCATGGGACCTGCTTGCTGCTGACACTACAGTCCTGGCTAGTGTTCATGATGGCCACATACGGTCTCCTAGACACCTCCAGTTGTTGCTAGACATTTCAAAGACTTTGGGACACAAACCCATAGATGCAAAATTTACACAAGCAATAGGTGTAAATTTAGAATTAAAATGTGTCAGAAGGCAAGCCATCTACTTTCTCATCAAAATCAACACAGATAAAATTCTTCATTTAATTTGCACCCCACCACAAATCATTTAGTTCCCCAGGGGCAGCGATGTTTTTGCCATACAATTCCCTCTGAGAGTGATGGAACATCGAGTCCCGTAACTCCCAGGGGGAATGGCTCCTCTACTCTATTTCCTAGTGTGTGGTGGCAAGAAGTCTCCAGTCCTCCAGGCTGTGGCTGGCTGGAGGACTTTGGGGAAATGCAGCTTTAAAATCAGCAGAGAAACAGGAAGGGGCAGACTCAGTTCTGCCCCATGTGGAATGGGTTTGTCCATCCCTACCTAGCCCTAACAATGGCCCAGGTCCTTATGTGTGATAGCAGGTCATTCTTTACTTACATTCCACCCTTTACCCGCACAGAGAGGACATGGTTGTTGAATCCCTCAGCCTGAAGGCTGCGCACTTCACTGTTCAGTTCAATCTCCTTCCCTTCGAAACACTCCAGTCCATGTAGGAAGATGGAGGGCTCCGAGAAGAACTATGAAAAAAAGTAAAACAGAGTTGAAGGGCAGGGATGAAACTGGGCTTGAGGAACAAGAAGAAGGCTAAACACATGGAAACCTTAAGGTTGGGGCGGCAGGTCTCTGAGCATTCAGGCCGTGTGAAACTCTCAAGTTTTGACAAGGAACTCACTTTGGTTGGTCAAATGAAAGATACCTCAAATAATGGCTAATCATCAGCATATTGCTGATAATGTACTGCAAAACTCTAGATGACCCCCCACAGTGGTTTCATGTAGATATTAAACAACATATAGGGGATAAAATTGAAGCCTGAGGAACTCCACACTGAAGGCTCCATTGTGCCAAAGAGCACTCCCCAAGTATCACCCTCTGGAAACGACCATCCAAGAAGAAGTAGTGCCATCCACTCCTAACTTGGACAGCCACTCCAGAAGGATACCATATCTAGCAGTACTGTATATAGTAAATTTATGAAACCTAACTTTTTTCTTCAGATCCTGAAGCTGAGGCTCTAATACTTTGGCCACCTCATGAGAAGAGAAGACTCCCTGGAAAAGACTCTGATGTTGGGAAAGATTGAGGGCACAAGGAGAAGGGGACGACAGAGGACGAGATGGCTGGACAGTGTTCTCGAAGCTACCAGCATGAGTTTGACCAAACTGCGGGAGGCAGTGGAAAACAGGAGTGCCTGGCGTGCTCTGGTCCATGGGGTCACAAAGAGTAGGACACGACTAAACGACTAAACAACAGCAACAACTCTTTTCTTCCGATTTTGCATCAATGTTTCAAATGAGGTCAGGTTTCTTGTTGCCTGTTCTAATATCCCTTTTCATTTGATTGCTAAATTGGTACCATAACACCCAGAGACATCGGAATCTTGCAGCTGCTGCATCCAAACTTCTTTGGCAGTGCATTGGGCCCTAGTGTGGAAATGCACTGTCCTATCTAAATTCTTGTATATCTAATCCTTTCTAACCACAATTTAATTTAGGGTACAATTTCCATATCTTGTGGCAGAGAGTTCCATAAGTTAACTATGCGTTGTGTGAAAGAAGCACTTTCTTTTGCCTGTCATTTACCTACTGCCAATCAGTATTAGAGCCAAGAAGATGTTTCCAACTTACAATGGGGACTTTCTTCAGCGAGCGGATGGATGTGGTGAAGAGGCAGCCCATAGAGGTCAGTGTTGGATACTCGCCTTCAGAGAGAATGTGTTGCTCTCCATCAAACTGGGGGCAGTCATAGAGAATCCAGCTGAAATAAGACAGAGACATGATTGACTCCATCGCTCAAGTGGCAGCAATTTCATGCTCAGGGCTGTAGATCTGGTTCGAAATCTTTCTCTACTCTAGTGTTTCAAAATCCAAAAGTAAGACAGTTGCTTTAGCATGACCTTTCATTCCTAGCATTATTTGTTCAGGTGAACAAAGAATCATGGATAGCCTCAGTAGCCAACATGAAACCTTCCAGACTTCAACTCCCAATAGCTCCAGCCAGCATGGCCAATGGTCAAGGAAGAAGGGAGCTGTAGACCAGGTATGGGGGAAGTCTGGCCCTCCAGATGTTGCTGAACTACAATTCCTATCATCCCCGGCTATTGGCTAGGTGTGCTGGGGCTGATGGGAGCCGTAGTTCAGCAACATCTGCAGGGTCAAATGTTCCCCCACTCCTAATGGTCCACCAACATCTGGAGAGGGCATCATACTGGTAGTCCCTGCCCTAAATCTTTAGAGCCAACATGATGAGTTCTTCACATCATACCATTTACATTCAGCTGCTGTACTGAGGAAGCATCACTTTACCTGCCTCCATTGACCCTGCAGGAGCGTGGGATGAAATTCTCTGGAAGTGAGGCTTGATCTTCCTTGAAAGAGACGTAATTCCCCAAGAAGTCTGGATCTGAGAAGAGTTGGATCTGGGGAGTCCAGAAAATGTCAGATATGAACAAACTGAGGAAATAATGAACATGGTGGAATCAGACCTGGGGCTGACAGAAATATCTATATCCTGCCAATGTAATTCTGTTTCCTGACAGTCATTTCTTCTCCCCAAAGAAACACTGGGAGCTGTAGTTCTGAAAAGATTTTAACTGAAAAATATTTCCACCCTCACTGAACTACGATTCCCAGGATTCTTTGGTGGAAGTCATAACAGACTGGTAAAATTTTTTAGGAAGTATGGGATAACCAAATTTTGTGTGAATCAGCAGCCCGTCTGGTAGCACCCGTGTAACAGCAGTGTGATGGGCATAAGAACCACCCTCCTGCTTTGCTTCTGAAGTCCACCTGCTCACCTGAGAAATGAAGTGTAGACTGTGTTCCCCAACCTAGAAGTGAGAAACAAGAAAAAGAAGTGGTACACAATATAATCTTTAGGCAAGCCTAGAAAGATAAAAATTATGTGCTTGACTGGATGGTCCTTGAGATCATTTATTCAATCCAAGAGGGGAGGATCCAGAAAAATGCATCCCTCTGGTTAAACAAACCAAATTTTGATGTCTATGATCAAAAATTGTAGAGTTGGAAGGTACACCAAAGGTCATCTAGTCCAACTCCCTACAGCAAAGGAACCACAGTTTAAAAATCCCTGGCAGATGGCCATCCAACTTCTGTTTAAAAACCTCCAATGAAGTCCATCATCTTCTGATATAAGCACTAAGTTCCCATTTGCAGCCATCCCAACTTTCTTCTATATCTTCACAACAGCCATGTTGAGGTGGGTGAGGCTGGGAGCTGGTGACTGGCCCAAGGCAGGCAGTGAGTGAAACCAATACAGTGGTACCTCGGGTTACATACGCTTCAGGTTACAGACTCCGCTAACCCAGAAATATTATCTCGGGTTAAGAACTTTGCTTCAGGATGAGAACAGAAATCGTGCAGCGGTGGTGCAGCGGCAGCAGGAGGTACCATTAGCTAAAGTGGTGCTTCAGGTTAAGAACAGTTTCAGGTTAAGAACAGACCTCCAGAACGAATTAAGTACTTAACCCGAGGTACCACTGTAATGGGTTTCAAGAGCCCATATTCTGAATATTTTCTTTTTGTTTATCAGGGGTGACAAAATGTTTGTATTTTACTGAGAGTTGTAAAACTCCCAAGGCTTAGAGGATTATTATTTTCTGCAGTCAACAAAAGCTTATGCTATAATAAATTTGTTCGTCGTTAAGACAAGACATATTTTGTGGTGGTCAATTTCATGTGTTGCTTTTGAGGGGAGGCAGGCCCTGCTCTGAGAATTGCCCCCAAACATCTTAATCTGGCCTTGCACAAAAACCTATTTGGAAACACAAAATGGAAGGATACGCAAAGCTCCTTCTTGGAGACAGGTGGGATTGGAAACATGCTTTCTGAACTGGGGACACATGAATGCAGAGTTCTTTATTCTCACCTGTAGGATAGGTTGCACCGAGGAGATCTGGCAGCTGCTTGCACCCCAGTCTTCACAGTTGCGGTACACTCCTTTCTCCAGGATATACTGCTCCCCTGAGAAATTCTTATCTTCATAGGCCACCCACCTGGCCGCAAAAATGGAAACGGATTATCTAAACCTCCAAATTCACGATCTGTCACCCAGAGTACTTGCAGCTCAAAGTGCGTGTTTTGCTGACACATCTATCATGTGAAATTTCGACCTACAGTTCTTAATGAGCATAAACACTGCTCTGCTTCTTTCTCCCTCTAGCCTTTGGTGCAACCGTGTTGCAATAATCACCACTCATCCTCGTTAAGTCTGGATACTACCTCCTCTATTCCCTATCAAACTGTTTCAAACAGCAGATTTTGGATATGTACGTACTCTGACTGCATTTGAAACATATTCTACCGCTCAAAGAATTCTGGGCTCTGTAGTTTACTCCTCACAGGGTTACAATTCCCTACAACCCTTAGCAAACTACAGTGCCCAGAATTCTGAGGGAAAGAATGTGCTTTGAAGGTAGAGTGTGTACACAGATTTGGGCTTTCCCTGACACCTATCCTTTCACTTGCTTTTTAGTATCCAGACTGAGGAATAGTTTTGATCATCTCAAAAAGCTCATTTACTTCTTAGAGACCTCTTATTTGGCTCAAACAAAGACAGTCATGTGCTACTGTTCTTTCCCCCCTTCCTTTGTAATTTTTATTATTTTCATTAAACAGTGCAAACAACAAATGTAACCACACAAAGTTATTTCATTTACAAGCTTGTAAAACAACAACAATTTCATTATTTGTACCCTGCCCATCTGACTGGGTCACCCAAGCCACTCTGGGCAGCTTCCAACATATATAAAAACATAATAAAACATGAAACAATTAGAAAAAACTTCCCTATACAGAATCAAACCACAGTGCAGAAGCTTGTGAAGGTTTATGTTGTCGCAGGGATCATGTGCCTCATGCTTCACCCCACTTTCAATGAAACCCTGATGTTGCCTCCCCAGATAACACAGCAATACTCACACTCCACTGAGGACATGGATGGATTGTGTCGTGGTCCCATAGCTGGCCAGCTCAACATCTGGCAGTGCTTCACTGAGTTCAACGCTGGGCCCGTCTTCAAAGTCCATGGCCTCAAACAGCACAAGGGCTGGGTCCAAGAAGTCCTACCGAGCGAAGAAAAATAAAATGTATCAGCACAGCCAGCAGCAACAACCCATCTCCTTGCTGGTGGATTTTCAAGAAAAAGGAGCCTCATTTCACATCCTACAGACCTGAGTTATAGAAAAGGAGGAAAGGCAGTGGGGATGGTTCGAGGGGAGGAGCAAGGCTGTCTTTGCATTCTTGTTTACTATGTTTCTAGTGCTGAGTTTTTAATCCATATTCACATGATATCCAAAATGTATATGCAGAAAATACTACTGTTTGATGCATTGTTTCTCGAATCAGCTTCACACCAAATGGCGTATTTCAGCCATTCCCAATTTGTCTCTTGCCAGGTTGTGAGCATCTTTATGTACGGTGCAAACATCCCCACCCACCCCCGGTCAATGACCCTTGGTGTGTAAACATACAGAAATGAATCTGACACTAATGAAACTATGCTGATGTGAAAGACTACAGTGTGGGGGAGGGGAAGAGCTGTGAAACACACCAGGGAGGAAACAGCTTTACAGCACTCTAAGTCAGTAATGTGAACACACTGTAAGTGACAGCAGAAGGTTTAGGGATTGTTGTGGATGTTGTGTAGGTATTATTTTGTTTTTCGTAACTGTTCAATAACAACAATGACAACAACCAGAAAAGCAATTGCTCAGGCTGTGAAAAGGGAATGAGTTAGTAAACAGCCTGTTGACAGGAAATTGCTAATTAAAGATGCATTCGGAAACACTCTGGCATGGAGAAAAAATAACTAATTTAAAAACATGTAACACGCTTACAGCTACTGTTTTAATTGCTTTTAATTCTGAATTCTAAATTGTTGTAACATGCCCTGGGAACCGCTGGAGAAGGGGGGCAAAATCATCATCAACAACAACAAATTTGTTCTGTCTTTCTACAGAAACCATACTCAAGTGGTTGACAATTCAAAAAATAGCAGCAATGAAACTACAAATGAACAGTAAGGAAAATTACTATAATAGCAGCAGTTAATAATAATAAAATATAATAATACATGGGATACCGCCAGTGCTCCTTTCCTCAGTGCAGACACACGTGAAATAATCATGTGCAATGTACACTAGGATGATTTCTTTAGATTTCAAGGGGGCGTTGTCCTCACTTTCGTAATAAATAATTGGGAAACTACAGCCTGCATCCTGCTTTCACACTGGATAAACAAGACCTATAATTGCATTTTCAGTAGTTTCCATTGCCTGTCCCCGATACAGTCACTATTCCATGGCCACAAAGCACACTCAGTTCTTAGCCAGCAGTTTTGGAGGCTGTACCTCCCTCAAGCTCTTTTCCTAAATATATATATTTTTTGTCCTTCTGCAAACTTTGAAGGTGCCCCCTAAGTCTCCTAATACCTGCCTCGTGTGTGGGTAGTGCTGGTTGGTTACATAAGCATTAGCCGGAACACTGAAGGGAAAGTTAAAAGAAATAAAACAAATAATACTTCTGAACTAGTCCTGTTTCTCCCTGATATGGCTGAACTTTGACACTTCTTATTTTAGGAACTTGGCATATGCTTTGAGCCAGGAAACTTTTCTTCCCTCGTAGCAATAAATCTCCCATCCATCACCCTGTTAAGCAGACAGGTTTTCTCACCGTCCGAATCAGCCGAAGTGACACCAGTTCTTCATTGTAGCCTCCCCACTGTGTCCAGTCATTGTACTCTCCTTCTTCCAGCAGGTACTGGTGCCCACGGAAACCTTCCTTCTCATAACCAATCCAGCTACCAAGGTGAAACAATCCGACAATAAGAGAGTGTGCATGTAGTACAAAAGACAAATTACTCTCCCTCTCCTTCCAGATGTACAACCATCTTTCCTCTCCTCCATCCCCAATAATTCATGGGATCTTTTGGTTGTCCCACTGCCCTCAGAGACTTGGGGGCAATGGTGGCCCAGGAGAGGGCATTCTCTATGGCAGCCCCTACGTTGTGGAGCTTCCGCTCCATCTCAGATGTCAAAAGCCAGTGTAATGAGCAGGGAAATGACAGCAACAAGCAGTACTGTTTATATTGGGGTGGGCAGAAGGTGTGGGATCAGCTGTTAGAGCCATGATTGTGAATACACTCTGCCTTTAAAGCACGTTTGAAACACATTCTTTCCCTCAAAGAATTCTGGGCACTGTAGTTTACCCCTCAGAGAGTTACAATTCACAGCAACCCTTAGAAAACTACAGTGCCCAGAATGCTCTTGGATGCCAGGAGTTGAGGAAAGCAGGTGGGCTAAACAGGCAAGGTTGAGGATGCAGCAAGCTCCAAGGGAGAAGTGGCTGGGTTGAGGTCAATTTCCAGTACAGACAGTGAATGTTGCTCATGCTCAGACTAATTGTCCAGTTCTGCGTCAAGGGCTTCCTAGACCTGGGTGATCAGGGACTGGCGTGTAGGAGTCAGCTGACAATTATTGCTGCCTAGATGGCTCCTTTGCCCTACAACACTTATTCATTCTTCCAAATGCTCACCAGCCTCCTAGGATTTTCAGAGAGCCTGCAGTAGACATCTTGGAGTCCTGGTTGTTTTCTGGCTTCTTCAGGTTGTAAATGTCTCTGCTTACTTCCCAGCTATGACCCAGAAAATGTGGCCTCTCATAGATTAGAGCCTGCAGAGGAAGAGGGAGAAAGAGAGAATGAAACATGGAGAACAATGAGAGTAAAATGGTGGACACCTCCTCCTTCTGGTGTTTTTCACAAACTTTTGAACCTTTCTTGCTTTTAAAGAAAAGAGCAACCAAAATAATGAGGGCCTGGAGCAACTCACTTTTGAGGAAAGCTTACAATCTGGACTCCTTAAATGTCTGGGATTTCTTTTTATAACAGAGCAAATTCCTAGTTCTTGTGGTATGTTCAACAACGTTCAGCTCATGTTTGGAAAAAGCTCCAGTATGGAAGAGTTCCTAAGTCCATAAGCACTGCTTTCTCTCCCCCTTCCTTTTGCATGCCACTCTATTCATCTACATTTTACTGTAGGCTGTAGCCACTTGCTATTTATTCCTTTAAAATCTATAAGCACCACCCCCAACAGCCCAAAGTAAAGGATGCCTGTTGGACATGTTTCTGCAAAAACGACGCATTGGCATATTTCCTGCATTTTATTCTACGTGTAACATTTCAGTTTTCTGAGCTCCAAAATGTGAAATGCCTGTTGTAGAGTGTGTTTTTGCAAACTTTAAACGACATATTTTACTCAGTAATGCCTGATGAATTACAGGTAATGGCAGAAAGAAGGAGGAAAGGTGAAACTAGAAAAGAGAAACTGAACTCACAATCCAGGAAGACCACTTAAGCTTTCTTTCCCTAGGTAGATTAACTGTCTAATGACTTTTTCCACTCAGTACAGTGGACATAAATTAATAAAGACTTTAGCTTATTCCAAACAAAGATTTGCTGATGCCTCTTGCTGAAATGTGCAATGCTAGAGCTAGCTTAAGTCCTCTAGCCCCCTTTTCTGCTGGGAAGTATTTTTGCCCTATGTCAGGGAACTGCCATCAGTGCCGGAGGGAGAGAGCAAAATCCAGAGGGATTCCAGAGAGCATCCCGGGATTGGGAGAGGCAGCCCCTCTTCTGGGGAAGAGAATCAGCGTAGCACCAGTGGAGAAGGGGGGCAGATGGAGACTTCCGGGTTAGCGCGATCGGCTAATGGCGGATTCCCTCCGAGCTCCGGAGGGAATCGGCTCTGCTGAAGACGGGTCCTACCGCGCCGGCGACGCGGGGACCCTCAGAAACCGCAGGCGCGGAAGCCTGCGGACTTGGTGACTCGGTGGGCACCTTTAAGCGCCCTCCCTGACCCACGGAGAGCCTTTTTAAAGGCTACGGAGAGGGTACGGGGAGCGGCGTGGTGCTGAGAGTAGACCGCTACTTCAGTGGAGCGAAGCCGCGTGCCATGGCCGGACAGCGCTGACTTTTTTCCCAAAATTCGGACTGGAAACAAATAACCCGTGAGTAGAATGGAATTTGGACTTTAAAATCTATATCTTTGAATTCGGTACAATCGGGGGATGTGCTAAAGGGAAGTCCGCACCCCCCTATCTACAAACGATCTAAAGCAAGGATCGGTGGACTAAGGTGGAGAGTACTGTTTTTGGTGTTAGATAAAAAATATTTCCATGAGTTTGACAGAAGAAGTCTTTGTGCTGGAGAGAAAGTGAGGAGTTTTGGAAGCTTTTGTGTAAACCGCCCCCCCCTCCCGAACCCGGGAGCGTCCTGTGTGTGAGCCGGAGGAAAAAGAACAAGGAGTTTGACAGCTGTCAAAGGAGCTGTCAAACGGGCGGCTAAAATTTAAGAACTTTGTTATTTAATAACTTTCTGAACTAAAAGTGTTGCTTTTGAACTGAGGTGGCTGGAAACAACGTAGTCATAAACAACAAAGTAACGGGCTGTTGGAAAAGGACTATCAAGCAACTGTAATCCCCCTAGGGGGAACTAGAGACATTACAATGGCTGCAGAGGGAAAATTACTGGTAGAGATAGAAAGAATGTTTTTTCTCGTGGGAATCCTGCAAGAGCAGAGTACGGCTATGAACAAAGAACTTATGACCTTGAATTCCAAAACAAACGACTCTGCTGAATGCATAAAGGATTTGCCTGATAAGGAATCTGCAGCTGAACCAGAAAAAAACTTTTGGAACCGGTGGAGAGAAAAGAAGGAATGGAAAAAGTGCAGGAAAATATCAATCAGAAGCCCATATTGTCAGGAAATAAAGAAGAAGATCTTTGGATTACAAATCTGCGAAAGATGAGAAAGATGAAGGAGGAAGTCCCGAGAGCACTTGGAATATTGGAATTCAAAAGAGTAAAGAAATATGATTGGGACTTCCTCCTTGAGTATGGGAGATCAACTGACTTTTTGCAGCAACTGCTATTAAGTATCTTGGATGGAAGAAAATATGATGTGACTGAGATAGAATTCCTTCGAGACCTGAGGACCAACAAAAAGGGCTACCAACAAAATCGGCAGAGAGAGTCTGACAGAGACTTGAAGGCCTCTGATGTGAGGAATCCGGGCTAGGATAATTGCTTGGGAAGGGATGGAAACTGGGGTAGGGAGGGAGGGGAGAACAGAATTTCAAAATTTTATGATTTTCGTATTTGGCCATTATGACATATAATTAACAAAAATACAAAGGGAGAAATTCGTGGAAGGGTAATTAGGTCGACCTTAGAAAAAAAAAGATTTAATGTTTAAAAGAGAATTGGATAAATTAAATTTGGATAAGTAAAAAGGATTAAGTTTAAAAATAACAATAATATGTTAAAGATGGGAGATAAGAACTTGCTGAACTAATTTTTGGAATTGGGATGTATGAAGAGGGGGTGGGGGGAAGTCAGGGAAAGGGGGTAATGAAAATAAGAGTTTAAAAATATATATGTTTTGTTTTTGTTTTTGTTTTATAAAATGTGAAAACCTAATAAAAATTTTATAAAAAAAAAAAAAGAAGGGGGGCAGATGGGGGAAGCGGCGAGGCTGTCCCATGACTCCTTGCCGGGGACCAGAGGAGAGAGTAGGGGTCCTCCGTTGCCCACGCCCTCCTTGCGCAGAAGGCTTTCGCGCAGAGAGAGTAGGAGGAGACTAGGCGTCAAAGAGCTTCTTTGCTGGAAGAAGTTTAAGAAACACCCACTGACAGATTCTGCCAGCGATTGAGACAGCCACGGGTGAGTGGCTGTCCGGACAGAAAAGGTTCACTCAGGCAATACACCCGGGTGTTTGCACCGGCTTATGCACGAGCAACCCCTAGAACCATTACACCCTAGGATCAAATTCAGCAGCAATTATTTCCTCCTCTTACCTTGGGCTCGCCAGGCTTTTCCACGACAGGACAGCCCTAAAACAAGAATAAGCCAGAGTGAGAATTATGTGAGTGGATCTGTCTACTCCGTCTTCCTTTTCATGGACCACTCTGCCATCGCGAGAACAGGATGGTGGACTAGATGTGTATTAGATCTGATGTAGCGGGTCTTTTCAAATATAAAATGTCATTCTTTCCAAAAAATATTTGCTGTCTCCATGCAGTTCAAGCCTGCCTTCTGAAGTGTAAACAAGAAACCACAAGCAAATGGATAGCTTGGACACTCATGCCCCAACATATATTTATGATTTAGATTTATAAGCTGTCAATCACTTATAATGATCCCAGTTTATGCCAGGCTAAGGGACGAGGGTGGTGCTGTGGTCTAAACCACTGAGCCTAGGGCCTGCCGATCGGAAAGTCGCTGGTTCGAATCCCTGTGATGGGGTGAGCTCCCGTTGCTTGGTCCCTGCTCCTGCCAACCTAGCAGTTCGAAAGCACGTCAAAGTGCAAGTAGATAAATAGATACTGCTCTGGCGGGAAGGTAAATGGTGTTTCCGTGCGCTGCTCTGGTTCTCCAGAAGCGGTTTAGTCATGCTGGCCACATGACCCGGAAGCTGTACGCCAGCTCCCTCGGCCAATAAAGCAAGATGAGCGCCGCAACCCCAGAGTCGTCTGCGACTGGACCTAATGGTCAGGGGTCCCTTTACCTTTACCTTAAGGTTGAAAACAGGAGGAAGATGCTGCCAAACAACACTTACCATCTTAATTGGATGCATGGAGCAGATTGAGGGGTCCTTGGCTCCCCAGGCTCGCAAATTGGGATACCCACCGGGTTCTAAGACATAAGGATCGTCGTCAAAGAAGGGTTTTGAGTAAACAAGCCACCTGTGGAGCATAGAGAGAACCATGAACGACTGCTAAAACTTTGTAGTGTCATGTGCCCAATGAACTGAAAAGCACATCCTAGTGGCAGCCCTGGAAGGAGAGAGGAATGCATATGCTGTGATTGGAAAGACAGCAGTCATGTTCGAACATCATGGTAAACCATAAAGCATATGCTGGGTGTAAACACACCAGAATCCCTTAGCTTAGCATCCCAACCAGGGATCATGGTTTTGCTCCAACAAGCCATATGGCTACAGAATGTAGTTCACTGCGAGGGAGCAGACCACAATCCCAGGTTTCGACATAATGCTAAGCCAGGGAACATGGTTTGTCTCCTCCCAGCGCCAGGAGAAGGGAGCTGGAAGGAGTGAAACAGGTGCCATTTACTTGTGCATGGTAAACCATAGTTTACAGCCAGAGTGAGGCTTCTGAATTGACCAGATGAGATATAAAAAGCAGGAGTTTGGTCTTGTGTATCATCCTGATCTGAAGAGTCCAGTCCACTCAATACTAAGACCAATATTAAGTCCCTAGTTCTGTCTCCAGCAGCTGAAGGCAGGGACTTCTGTGCTTCTGAGACATTTTCTATATTCCAGGATGAGGTAGAGAATAGGAGGGAACTGACCTTCTCAAGCCCCTAACAGTTAACAGCACATATCGTGGGGGTGGGGGTTTAAAAAGCTCCCCTCCCTATATATAGGGAAGCTCCAGCAGAGTGGTATGGAAGGACACACTTCCCACTTCCCTCTTCTCAAGCCTCACCCAGTTAAATAGAAATACCAGCAAAACCACATGTTTGTTCTGAACAGACGCTTCAGTGTGTCAGCACCAATAATTTGGAATTTCCTTCGCAGCGATTATTAGGCAGGTGCCTTCACTGTATTGTTTTCAGCACCTGCTAAAAACTTTTTGTTTAAGGGAGCCATGTAAATTTGAATTGTATTTTAATACATAATTTTATTTTTTAATGTATATTTTAAAACCGTTGATTTTATTTTGCTTTTTAAAGCCTAACTTGTTTTAAATATCTGGTTTTATCCCTACTTTTAATATATATTTTATGCAAATTGTAGTTTTATTTCATAATGCTAAAAAACATTTTTGTTTAGACAAGCCTACTCAGATGTTTAGATAGTTGATGCGTATTTTAATCTGTTTTAGCCTATTGTTATTTTAATTTTTTGAATGTCTTAAATCATTGTTGTTCATTTTTCTTAGTGATAATTTTATTGTTGTATCTTTTTTTTTGTAAACCGTTTTGTGGTATATGCATTTTATGACGTAAAGAGATCATATAAATGCTTCATAATGCTGATTTTTATTTGGATTGTTTTTAGCCTAACTTCTTTCTAGCACCTGATTTTTATTTATATTTTATCTGTAATTTTAATGTATATCTTATGCAGACTGCTTGGAGCCTTTGATGCTTAAGCAGTATATGAATCGTGTTAAATAATTTCAATTTAATAAATAAAATGTTCAGGTTCCAAGCTGAGAGCCTGCCCCCAAACTCAGACCTCTAGCACTATGACGGCAGGTCCCACTTGTCACTTGACTAAAATATATCTATCAAATCTAACCCCAAGCTCAGTCTTGCAAGCTATTGCACATCCCTCCCATTAGGTCAAGTGTGGATTTACAAATTGCTACAAATATGTGTACAAAAGAAAGGCTGAACACACACTTGCTAGCTGGAAAGTTATGCAAATGAAGCCATGAACCTTTAACTACCACTGAGTCACGAGAGGATTTGCACATAACAAATATGTTTATAAAAAAAATAATTAAATGGACCTATGCCAGAGGTGCTTTTCAGGTTGGGCTGAGCTGAAATCAACTCAGGGTGTGTACTTTAAAAAGAGGACTTAGTGCTGTTTTTCCTCCTGCTGAACAAGTTTAGCTCCCCCCACAGCTTTTCAATGGTTTCAACAAATGCAGCTGATCAGCAATAGAGGTGAAAAACTGATCCTAGGGAGGCAGGTTCATGATAAGATCATAAGATGAGCCCTGTTGGTTCAGACCAAAGGTTCATCTAGTCCAGCATTCTGTTCTCAGTGCCCAGCTAGACACTTCTGGGAAGCCTGCACCACAACACTCATCCACTGTTGTTTCCCAGGGACTGATATTCAGAGATGCATTGCCACAAGCCCTAGCTAAGCATTGCTGCGTACAGCCAACTTGTACCCCAAACGTGGGCAAAAAACCCCACCAAGTTTAGGAAGAAGATTGAAATATGAAAGAAACATATGACCCAAACTGCTTTGCCGTAGTTCCACTTCTCAATAAATATATAACAATGTTCACATGTATCACAAAGCAATGGTTTGCTTTAGCTGTGGTTTGCAGATGAGCAAAGTAACCATGGCTTGCTTAATCTAATACTGGGTTTTTTTCTAAGTGCTGTTGACTTGCACCTCTGTTGCCAGAGTTGTGTGAGATGCTGAAACAAACTAGGATTAAACTAGAATTCTGGGTTCAGTGTCATGAGAAACCGAGAATAAGACAAACTGAAATTTATAAGCCAACGTCAAACCATAGTTTCTGGTTTGATGGCCACAAACGAACCATAGTTGGCTGGCTGGAGTGTGTTTGTACAAACAAGCAAACAAAAAAACAAACCATAGTTCGCATTACTTGCAAGCCAGGCCAAAGTGCA
The DNA here is from genome assembly GCF_951804945.1 of Podarcis cretensis. Taxonomy (NCBI): domain Eukaryota; kingdom Metazoa; phylum Chordata; class Lepidosauria; order Squamata; family Lacertidae; genus Podarcis; species Podarcis cretensis. The sequence goes on along the minus strand of NC_137177.1, from coordinate 28,465,016 downwards.
TCCTGATCACAATTTAGCCTTTGCACAATAATCCTCCAGGCTGTGATCCTGTGCAAAAAAATCAGATTATTGGTCTATCTACCTCCCTGGACCAACAAATACCTGTGCTGTGTTGAAAAATGAGGAAACACATACATATGCACACACAACTATTTCCCATAATATAATGCATTTTGTATGCATATACACATTCTTGTGCACACTTTCCACTAGCGTACCCATTTCTGTATTTGATTGCGAATTAAGTAAGTTTACATTAAAATCCAAACCATCCCTAGTTCTAGATCACTTCTCACATCATGAATGCTCAAAGTATTTAAAAGCTGTCACTTACAGGCCAGAGTGCACAATTATAGAAGCTGCCTGTAATGGCTCGTTGTGAATTCGTGTGTCCTCTGCAGAATCTGTGAACTTCTGTTTTCTGCCTTCTCCATTCTCCTCAGAAAACAAACTGATCTCAGGAATCCTGTAATCCTGAAACAGAGAGGATTGGCCTGTGAAAGGGGGGCAAATAAACTACAGAACTCTTTGTTTTCTCGCCAAACTGATTTCCAGCATCCAGAAATGTACCGCAAAGTCCAATTACTACACTGCCAGGGGACAGAGATATTTTACTTGGAAGAGTCCCAAAGGCCTGTGTTGACATTAGGGCTGCAAACATAATGGCTGAAGTCCAGTGCCCAAGAGCACACAAGTAAGGACCAAAGCAATCAATGCCACTGGATGCAGCAGCCCCCTGACCTCACTGGTGTCACCTTGCCCCAATCCTATCCTGATGAATGCATTGCTGCTACCACTGGGAGGATGCACCACTGCCTTCTCAACCACCCCAACTGGACACAATTGCTAAAACTGGAAGAAAAAGCTTCTAGGCTTCTCCTTTCGGTAATGTGGGAGGGAGAGGAGAATGCAAGCTCTGGGGAGAGTAGCCCATTCATGTAATGCTAACCCATGGTTTAGTGTTACATCCAAATGTGGTCACTAACAACTCAAATAAGCCCTTTGCATACATTCAATGTAAAAGGGTTGCCGTATTTCAAAAAGTAAAATTCCTGACACCCGCAAAGTTGTGGAGCTTTATTTAGGAAACAAACCACCAAATTGTTGAGAAGAAGGTCCCCAGTGCCATGACCTGGGTGTGCTCCCCCAAAATCTGCCTCTGCCCGGAGTTTATAGGCATACTGCAATCTTGCTCCCTGCCCCATTCTTGTGTTTTCCTCCCTCCCTCCCATCCATCCATCCATCCATCCATCCATCCCAATGTATAGAGCAGCCTTCCCCACATGATATTCCCACACAAAATGAACAATGGCCAAGTATGATGGGAGTTGTAGCCCAACAAAATCTGGGAACCCAAGGTTGAGGAAGGCTGGTATGAGACCTGCATTTCCAAACAACCGGCTTCCGCAAGAAGTAGAAAGACGTTACTCACAAATGGAAAGGATTCCTGCTTACCCGCACAACCCTCTTGAGTGAGCCAATATGGAATGGAGCATTCTCAGCTGATGCCCCTCCTTTGTGGAACATTCTCCAAGGGTTGGTGATCTCCACATCCCCTTCTGCCAGCACACACTTCCGTCCATGGAACCGTGGCTTCTCGTACATTACCCAGCTGGCGAGTACATGACATTGGGTTAGTTCCAAGCAGAGTTGTGAGTAGGGATGGATCTGTCTATTTCAGTTATCTCAGCCTCTCATTTTTCCAATCTTAATTTCAGTTCTTCACATTTCCACCGCAGTTTGCAATTCATTTATTTTTACAATCCTCATGGAAAGTACTTGAGCATTTAAGTGCAAATTTCTCTGAATATAAACATTTTTGTTTGCAGTTTTGACTAATGTACACATTTTTGCAAGCAAAGTCTCTTAAATGCATTTTTGTATGCTGTTTTCACTAATGTGGTAATTTTTATGTGCACTTTGTATGTTTTGCAAACGCTGGTTGAAGTACCACTTCACAAAATTTGGATATATGCAAATTTTGAGGGCTGGCTGTGTTTCGGTTCTCAAGAAGCCTTTTAAGTTGTGAACCTTCACAGTCCGCATCTGCATTAGAATTGTTTTTAAGGTGTTGTAAAGATGTGCTTAATGTTCTTTATTGTTTTATCTCTTGTTGATGGCCACCCAGGGCTCTTTTGGGAGGAAGGGCAAGTTAAATATTTAATATATAAAATAAAATAATAGATGAACCCTGCCTGGAAATTATGCCCCTTGACCATTTAAGATGTCAGAGGGCAAGAATAGGACCAATGGATGGAGAGCATATTTTGACTAAGCATTAGGAGAAACGTCTTAATCTGCTTCTGATTTCACTTCTACGCGGCACTGTGTTTTCTGTCTGTACAGTAGAGATGGGGACCTGGGATCCTCCAGACATTGTTGGACTACAAATCCCATCATCCACTTCACCGTTGGCCCTAAAACCTGGGAGTGATGGGAGTTGGGAGTCCAATGACATCTGATGGGCCACACAGGTTCCCCATCCCTTCTCTATATGCACAGCACACACGGCCCTTCCCTGCAGCACAACCCAAAGCAAATCACCCAGAGGCTTACTTACCCTCCACGGATCACTCGGATGGAGATGGTGTGGGAGAGCTCCCAAGATGTGGCATCAGTGATATCACCCCATATTGCTCTCTTCTGACCCCCAAAGCCTGCCTCAGAGTACAGAATGATCTAGTGAGAAAAGCAGAAATTGAGATTACCACCAATGCAATAACACCCAGCCCTTAACCTTCTCCCTGCAAGCATATCAGCCCCTTGCCCAGACATTTGGCAACAACAGCCCCCCCCCCATACCTTTCCAGGTCGCACATTAATCTTCGTCGGAAGCTTCTTTTCCTCTTGCTGCAATTTAAACATGAATGGAAAATTAAATGAAGAAAAGGGTGCAAAAAAGGTTACATTTCAGAAACATCTAGTTACCCCAATGCCTCTCCTGCTCTGAAACCACTTTTTGCATTGGGAGGGAAAGAAAGATCCCACCCACTCCATCAGCAACATGGAGATAATAATCCTTGCCTATCCCATACGATATCTATCTATCTATCTATCTATCTATCTATCTATCTATCTATCTATCTATCTATCGTAAGTTAGATATTGCTTATTTGTGGATAACACACACACATATACACATATACACAAAAAGCCCCTCCTGGGGGGAATTCAGCATCATACTAAGGTGATTATTTGGTCAGGATAAGCCAAACAGAGTGACCTTCCTTCTCTTCCCCCTGTGCGCTGTTCAGGAAGTTTGCCTGACCCTGCGGAGCTGATTTGGAAGGGGGCATAGGGGAAGAAAGCCTCCCCCCCCAATGCACTAGTGGGATTTGTTGATTTGGGTCAGACTAGGGATGGGCGAATGTGCCAATTTCAGTTCTTCATTTTTCCAGTCTTAAATTCAGTTCTCCACATTTCCACATCAACTAGCGATGACCCCCCACAAACAGGACTTTTTGAGATAAAGAAAGCGATGGTTGAATGCTGCGGAAAGTGTGGGATAGCAATTGTTTGAGAGAACATTGCCCAACCTTCCCACTAGCAAATCATAATGAACACTCAGTAAATTGTTTATGGTTTCCAACCTCTCCACAAAAGTTGTGCAAACAGATCTTAATGGAGGCTTAACAAACAGATCATTGGGAAGTAAGGGACATGGGGAAAAACTGATTCAGTCCACATTTAAATCCGACTCTACAGTCATGAATCTACAGATTAAACACAGCCACCCTTTGAAATTTACACTTTTCCAAATTTTTCAATGGAATTCTGCAGCCAAGTAATGTCTAAAAAAATGCATATACTGGGTGAAAGTGTGCATAAAAATATACTGAGTGACAACAGCATAGAAAATGTATTATATTAGTGAAATAAACATAAAAAATGCATTATATTAGGGGACATTGCTTTGAAAAATGTACATATTGGGCAAAAACGTTTACAAACCTGTGCATTAGGAGAAATTTGCACTAAAATGCTTATGAATTTTTATGAGAACTTTTCCTTAAATTGGCAAACCAATATGGAAATGCACAGAACTGAAGTTAGGAAAAATGAGAAATTGAAATTGACAGATTTACCCATCCCGATGGAAGCAACCAAAGTTTGAGCAAGACTGGAAATGGTTTAAACTATTTTGGAATAATAATATGATTATCAGCAGTCTCTTTCCCTTTGTTGTAAAATAAGTATATTTTGTTTTTATTTATTAAGTGTTTAAATCAACATTTTTAAAATGATTATTAAAATAAGCATTTTAATCCATTAATTATAAAAAGAAGGAAAAGAGAACGACAGAGGAGAGAGGGAGAGGTGGGGAAAGATTGGACCTATATGATAATGGGCTCCACATTGCAAGTTGTAATTAAAGGTGGGTCCCAGGTCTCAAAAGCTTGAACATTGTGATCTGTCAACTATGCAGCCTTCATCCCTGTCCTAAATGGACCCCTCTGCTTCCCTTCAATTTCTTTAATGAGCATCACCGACTCTGTAGCAGCCATGAGGGAAGATCAACAACAACATAATGAAGCTTAAGCTCTTGTGCCCTTCATCCAGGTGCAAACACCCAGTGACTTGACTAAAAACTGTACAGTTGAGTCAAGACCTTGGTGGTTTTGGCCTGTAATCATTATCCTTATGAATGCAGGTTTTCTCAACCCTCTCAGCATCAACTGGATGTTGTACCACCAGTTCCACTTCAAGTCGAAGGTGGAGATTCTAGGAACAGAACCCATTGGCATGAATTGCGCTACAGCACCCCGCTTTTGTTACACACCCATGCGGGCCCCAAATAGTCCACATTTCCTGAACGCCCTAAAACAACAAAATCTCTTTGTGACATTATTGCAGCTGTTGCCAGCGAAAGAAGGATGGAAGGAACCCTTCACTGCACAGCGCAGACTGACTTACCTGAGCTTTCGACTGGGGAAGAGAGTTTGTTTCTATGGACAGAAGAGTAACCTGCTGGGAGCTATCGTCTGCACCTGGCACCCCAAAGGCAGGCTCAGCTTGCAGCGCAGATGGCGGTGATTCAGAACTCAGATTTTCAGGTGCCTTCAGCAGAAGCTCATTTGGAGATGTCTGGCATTCCCTGTTGACTTTTTGGGCAGCCGGAGCCAGGAGTGTGGGCAAATCTCTTCCTTCTTTCCATTTTTCCAGGACTTTTTGTTGAGATTTCTCTGGTGAGATGAACCTGCTGTAGAGGAGACTGTTGTCCAAGCGAGAATAAGGCTTATCTTCCACAGGTTTCTTGTCTGAGAAGCCAGACAAAAGAGTAAGCCCTTTGAGAATGTTTGCTCTGATTAAGTTGCTCTGGTTGGCGATAGCTTTAGGAGCGATGGCTTTGGCCTTGGCCTCTGCAGCCCCTTCCTGCAACTTCCCCAGGAAAGAGCCAATCTCCTCCTCGGTCTTGAACGTCTTGTTTTCCCAAGGGTATGTCTCTCTGGCCTGGCTGTTCTCCCATGACTTTTCATCCTTGGTAAGATATGGGTTCTCTATTTCCTCCATCTCATCTTCTTCCTCCTCCATTTCTTTTTCTCCCTCTGAGTTCCTCTCCTCGGTAAGAGCGAAAAGCTCACCTATTGCTGCTGGGAGAGGAAGCTTTGACTTGGGAGCGACGTGGTCCTCGTCGATAGGTGGAAGGGATGTGTGCTTTGCAAACGTGGAAGGACGTGGAGGCCTGGGGAGGAGCTTCAGGGGCTTGTGGAGTTCAGGGGAATCCATATTACGGAGGGTGTCTACAAAAAGCTCCATGTCCACAGCTTCTTCAGGTTCCTCTTCTGCTGTCCTGCTGCTGTGTCCTGCTTCCCGGCTTGGAGGTTCATGGGAGGAGTTCGTTTCGGTAAGGGGAATGGCTGGTTCCAGTGCAAACACAGGGGAATCTTTTCTGGGATAACCTTGTTCTTCCTTTAGCTCATTCCAGACGGTGGATTTTTGTTCCCTTGTCACAGATTCCTGAGGTTCAGCAGAGGTTCTAAGCATGTTGGTTTCTTCTGCAGCATCCGAAGAGCAACAAAGTCCTTGGGATGCAGATGTGTTGGCCTTCTTTGCTCTTGAGAGGTTGTTCTCCTGTTCTGACCCATTTGTTACAGGGCCATCTGGATCAGGCATGCTTTCTTCCCTTTCAGACCTGCTTGATGTAAACAAGTTGCTGTGCCTCTGGAATGCAGGTTTGGCGTGCGGGCTGCAGTCTCTCTCGAACGTGCTCAAAGGAGCAACTCCCTCCCTGAGTGTGGTGGCATCTCTATTTGATGTGAATGCAGGGTTTGGCAGAAGCATACACCTTTGCCTTTGGGCGTCACTCACACCGGCACTTCTGGATTGAGTCATGCAGCTTTCTTGCTCGGATCCTGCTATGGAGCAGTTGCAAACATCATCTGGAAGGGATGCAGGGCTCCCCTGTGGGGATTTGTCATCAGGGAGGTCACTCTGGGACTGCAAGTTTTCTTTTGGCGGCAGGGAGCTGATAGAGCTTGGCACGAGGGACTTTCCTTGCAGGGCTTTGCCTGCACTCCCTGTCCTAGAGCTGGACATGATAATTTCTTGCCCTGCTCTGTAGACAGTGGTGGTTCCAGCTTGGGGTACGATGACTTGTCGTTCAGACCTAAAGACGACCATGCTGTTGCCATTGGGGCCATACCACTGGGTTTGAGATTTGGCTACAGTGCTGGAGCTTACAACACGAGGCAAGGGACTTAGCACACAGGGCCCACTGGGAGGTTTAGTGCTTGTGGTGCTGGGCATGTAACTTTCCCCCAGGGATCCACCCAAAGAAGTAGTGTTGGCAACTTGTGACTGGTAGTTTTCTGTTTGGGATCTAAGTATTATGGCACTGGGCTGGGCACTTTCTGTCAGGGATCTGGTGATTATACTGGAGCTAGCACCATTTGGCACATGGCTTTCCCTCTGGGATTCCACTGCCCCAGTGCTGATAGGAATAACAGAGAGAGGTTCCTCCTGAGAGCCATCTGTGCTTGATATGAGGCTCTCTCTCTGAAATCTAGTTGCCAGAGGGGTGTCAGTAGCACTACCGCAGTGGTTTCCTGCCTGGGATCCAGCTACTATGGTGCTATTAGCATCTTGTGTCTCTGTTCCTGACAGGCTCTTTGGCTTTGAAGCTGGGGTGTACACCTGAGCAAACACAGGACCGTGAGCTGTAAAATCTCTCTGTGGGCTGGGAGAGCAAGAGGGCTTCGCATCTGATGTGGGAGAGAAACTTCTAGAACCTGCTGGGGAAGAGGAGCGCTTGCTTTCTGCAGAAGAAAATGAGTGCTTGGGTTCTGTTGAGGAAGATAGGCACTTGGCGTCTGACGGGGAAGGTGTGTGTTTGCCATCTACTGGGGAGGTTGGGAGCTTGTTTTCTGCTGAACACAATGTCTGCTTGGTGTCTGCTGAGGAAGACGTGTGTCTGGCATCTGCCAGAGAAGTTAGGTGCTTGGTTTCTGCCGAAGAAACTGGGTGCCTGGTGTTTGCTGGGGAAGGCGGACACTTGGTGTCGGCTGAGGAATATAAGCGTCTAATATCTGCCACAGAATATGAGTATCTGTCGACTGGTAAAGAAGATGAACACTGTGTATCTGCTGTGGAAGAGGAGCGATGGTCATCTGCCGCAGCAGATGAGTAGCGGCTCTCTACTGGAGGAGGCAAAGGCTGGGAACTTGCTGAGCCCTGGGTATCTGTCATGAGGCAAGATGTCCTGCTATTTGCAGGCGAAAGGGAACGTCTGGTCTCTGCTGGTGAAGAAAACCTTGTATCTGCTGGAGAACGGGACCGCCTGGTCTGTGATGGGGAGAAAGGAAGGCTGGTATCTGCTAGAGGAGAACGCCTTAAATCTGCTGGAGAATGGGACCGCCTGTTCTCTGAGAAGGACAAGAAGGCATCTGCCGGTGAAGGAGACCGCCTGGTATGTGCTGGAGAACGGGACCGCCTGGTCTCTGATGGGAAGAAGGAGTGTCTGTTATCTGCAGGAGATGGAGTCCGCCTTATATCTACTGGAGAATGGGATCGTCTAGTCTCTGCTGGTGAAGGAGACTGCCTGGTATGTGCTGGAGAATGGGACCGCCTAGTCTCTAGTGAGGATAAGGGGCTCCTGGTATCTGTTGGAGATTGCTTTATATCTGCTGGAGAATGGGACCGCCAGGTCTCTGGTGAGGAGAAGGAGTTCCTCGTCTCTGCTGGTGAAGAAGACCTCCTTGTATGTGCTGGAGATCGGGATCGCCTGGTCTCTGCTGAAGAGAAGGAGTTCCTGCTGTCTGCCAGAGATGGTGACTCCTTTACATCTGCTGGAGATCGGGACCGCCTGGTCTCTGATGAGGAGAAGGAGTTCCTGGTCTCTGCTGGTGAAGAAGACCTCCTTGTATGTGCTGGAGATCGGGACCGCCTGGTCTCTGCTGAAGAGAAGGAGTTCCTGGTCTCTGCTGGTGAGGAAGACAGCCTGGTATGTGTTGGAGATCGGGACCTCCTGGTCTCTGCTAGAAAAGGGGGCCGCTGGCTATCTGCTGGGGAAAGGGGCCGCCTGGTATCAGCTGGAAGAAGGGGTCGCCTGCTACCTGCTGGAGAAATGGGCTGCCTGGCATTTGTGGGAGAAAGAGAACTCCTGGTATTTTCTGAGAGAAGTGGGTGGGGAGCATCTTTGGATGAAAAGCTGCGCCTGGTGGGCACGGGGGAACGGGAGTCCCTGATGCCTGTTGAGGAAGATGGGCCAATGGTGCCCGTGCCTACAAGCCCTTTCTCCCAGGCCTCGAGCAACACGGACACTCTGGAGGGGCTGTTGCCTCTGGTTCTGGTACTTCCTCTCTCCAGCATCTGTGTCACAGCTGAGACTTTGCCAAAGGAAGGTTTGGTCTCTTCCTTCAGTAGATCAGAAGGTGTTGTCTTCCTTCTGAGCGAGGCAGTTGCAGTGGATCCCCCTGACCTGCTCTGAGCGGAGCGAGACCCACCAGCGACCTCCTCCATTCTGTACTGAGTACAAAGGAGGCTTCTTCCAATGTCAAATGGTCCTGTAGGCTGAGGTGCTTCGCTTTCAGGTGCCACAGAGAGTCCTCTTGACTCAGAAAAGCTAGACAGGGCACAGAAAGGTCAAAAGAAATGGTCAGGCCAAGAGGAAACAAGAGACTCATTAAACTTTTTGTAGCAGAAGTGGGGAAACATAGACCCAGTAGCCAAATTCAACACCCCCCCCACCCCGCAAATCTCTCTCTTTAGTCCTTGGGGATCTCCTGAAGCCATCCACCCTCTCCCCAGGCCACAAGTCTCCACAATCCAGCTTTGCACCCTTTTTGAGTATTTTTGCCCAGCTGGAATGTGTCCTTGAATTCTGATAATGCCTCTTGCATGACTGGATGGGTGATAAAGAGGGGTGCGCGATGCATACTTATGGTATGATAAGGTTAAGATCAATAAGGTCTTTAAGAACCATATTGTCAGGAAAGCAGTATTTAATGTCTGGACAAAATACAAAGACTTATTGGAAAACAAAACTCCGAGGTGGCTTTCACCTCTGGAAGCTAAGGCCCGAAAAAGACCCAATATGGAGGCCAAATGGCCAAAATATTGGGAAATATTAGAAAAAGATGGAGACAATTGGAAATTGCAGAGTTTGGAGAAAATGAAGGATAAAGTGCGAGACTGGTTACATTACGCTCAGATTAAAGAAGTCTTCAAAAATGATAAAAAGGTAGGGTTCCAGGTGGAGAAATCGAAGTTGGAAACAGAATTGTTAGAACCAAAGACTAAGGTATTATCAAGAATGTATAACCTGCTGTTAAAATGGAATACACAAGACGAAATGGTTAAATCGGTTATGATAAAGTGGGCTCAGGACATTGGGCATAATATTATGTTTGAGGACTGGGAAAGGTTGTGGACCACTGGGCTGAACTTCACTGCATGTAATGCTCTGAAGGAAAATGTAATGAAAATGATATATAGATGGTACATGACCCCAGTTAAACTTGCCAAAATATACCATTTGTCTGATGTTGGAAATGTAAAGAATATGAAGGAACATTCTTTCACCTCTGGTGGACCTGCCCTAAAGTGAAGGCCTTCTGGGAAATGATATATAATGAGTTGAAAAAGGTATTTAAGTATACCTTCACTAAGAAACCAGAGGCCTTCCTTCTGGGTATTGTCGGCCAGAAGGTGCTAAAGAAGGACCGAACATTTTTTATGTATGCAACAACGGCAGCAAGGATACTCATCGCTAAGAGCTGGAAAACTCAAGATCTACCCACACTGGAAGAGTGGCAGATGCAGCTGATGGACTATATGCAACTGGCCGAGATGACTGGTAGAATCCGAGACCTGGGAGAAGAGAGGGTTGAAGAAGACTGGAAGAAATTCAAGATTTATTTACAAAAATATTGTAATTTGGTTGAATGTTAAGAAGGATGCTAGATCATAAATAATTGCCCACCACTGAATTAGATCTGAATTTGACGATAAGTGAGATTAAGGAAAATATAATTTTTTTGGAGAACTGCTAGATTTTATTTAAATGAGCGGAGATAAGATTGCAAACAAGTGGGTAATTTGCTTGGAAAAATTTTTTGTAACGATGTAAGTGGGAGCGGGAAACGTGAGAGAGTCCAAAGAAGTGACGAAATTATGTTATGATATAAGTAATGTTGTTTATTATTTATGCATTTGTATTCAAAAAACTTTAATAAATATGTATTAAAAAAAAAAAGATAAAGAGGGGTGCGCGCGTGTATAGAGACCAGCCTACTGTACAAAGATAAAATTTACATTTGTTGTCTCACCCACTTTTGGCCCTGTCCCCACCCCACACTGACATGTGGCCCTCAGAAAGGAATGTGGCCCTTGGGTTGGCAAAGTTTCCCCACTCTGAGCCAACGTAAAAATCCCTTCGTGCTTCTATTCTATTATAACCCTCCCCCTTGAAAACTTCCTACTTTTTAAATGACTATTTCGACAAACCTGTGTTCCTTTACAAGGGCCCCAATTATCTACACTCATTCTCCAGAGAATGCAGAATCATCACATACTTGGTCTGGGATGGTCTGTTTAAAAGGTCATCCAGCCCAGTGATTGCAAAACGGTGGATTAGAACCAATCCAGGGGCTATGGGAATCTTCTGAATGGCTTGAAAGACAACTAGTAGTTTATGATCAAAGGCACTGACTGACCCACAGCCAGGGCCTATTAATTATACACAAGCACAGTAGCACGTGCTAGCATTTGATTGAAATACGATTGTACAGGTGACGATATGGATTTTGGAACAGATCTGAACCATAATGGCATGGCACAATTTCTCAAATCACAAATGCCAGTTAAAAAAATAATAATTACAGAGCAATCAAAGCCTGGATGGAGAGCAACAAAGCAACAGATTGACTGCCGCACACCAAACCTTGGTACTCATCCTGGTCAGAGTGGAAGGAGGTGGGCAGGCAGTTTCTTTCCCCCACGCCAACTCTCGTTTGTTGCGCCAGCTCTAAGTTCATACAGCTGAGGGGCCCGATGATCAGGCCTCTAAAGGGATCTGTGGGGCTTTGGATCCAGCAGAGAGATGCCAAACCACCAGCATCCTGCATTCTACTTCAAAGAGCCCCCATTTCAGAGCTCTCTATTGCCTACTGCTGGTGGCAGTGTAGCCAACAGAAGCTTACCTCCTGCTGCTGAAGATTTTGCTGTGGCTGAGTGCCCTCCCACCAGCAGCCCTCCTCTCCATCACAGGCCACAGGAGAGGACTCTGCAAGTCATCCTGTGTGCACACACACCCTGCCCATCTTGCTATCACCGGGACCAGATAAAAGGGAGAGGTGGGACGGTGGGAGTCACACCTTTTTCTGCCTTTTGTCTCTTTCCTTCTCTCAACTGTCATCTAGTATCAGCCATTCCACCCAGCTGTACCAGAGGGAGAAATGGAGCAGCAGAGATTGGCAGATACGGTCCTCCTGGCTTCTCTGTCTGGCCCTGGGAACTCTCCCCAGGCCATGCCCCTCACTGGCTTTGATTCATACTGTTATGGAGGGCTGAGTTTGGCCACCACTGTCTTTAGTGTGTAGGAGTGGCACTCTAGGCTTGATTGGTGTCAGCTGGAGGTGCAAATAAAGGGAGGAAGTTGCAGGCTGCAATTTCCTCACGAGGAAAGCACACACACTGAGATTATACCATAGTGGAGAGATAAAGAAGGACTGTAAATAGCTTGTAACAGAAATGCTTGTGCAACCAGTCAAGCAGTAAAAAATCTCTTGACTGAAGAATTTGAGTGTGACTCCTGTTCTTGTCCTCTGCCTCTGGGTAAAAACTTTGCTACAAACAGTAAGAAATAGTTTTACCGAAGGTGCCACCACACAAGCAGAAAGTGCAGTGGAAGTGTGTGGGCAGTTACCCCTATTACATACAGCACACGATTTTGCTAGGTTGGAAGGTGTCCTTGAATTCTGAGAATGCCTCTTGCTTGTCTAGTTGGAGAATATACAGGTTTGTGCAAAAAACTGAGGCATCCTTTTTTGTGTGTGAGATCGCAGCGGCCATTTTGGGTGTCGCACTCTTGCTCGCTGTTGCACTGCACTCTTGCCCCAAAGAAAGCACAGCACGGGTCATGTGACTCACCCGGGCACACGTCCTGGAAGAGGCACGTCCTGGTTTGGGGTCTCCAAAAGTTGGACAGTATGCAAAGATAAATGTTGCATTTGTTGCCCTGCTTACTTTAACCTCACGGCCCCACCTACTACTGGCATGCGGCCCCCAGAAGACTGTGCAGAAGGAAATGCGGCCCTCGGATTCAAGAAGGTTCGCCACCCCTAGAGTAGCAGGACTTACTACTGCACTGGCCTGACTGAGAAACCAGCTGCCACTTGCCCACCCACCTCACCCGTTCCTTCAAGCTGGTCATTATAAGAACTTACACAAATAAAGATGCAATGGCTTGCAAGGTGCAACCAAGACTTGGCAATTTCTTCCATACCTAGCGGTGGGAGCAGCTGCTGCTAACCTTGTTAGTCTCAAAGCATGAAATTCAACTAGGACAACTAAGGGTCAAATATTTTAAGGAGTGGTATCAGTTCAAATGCTTCACCTAGAATACAGTGCCCCCTGCTTTGTTAATCATTTTGGTTGTGTTATTCCTAAAATCAACTGGAACAGGGACACCTTCATTATATCCCACATAAATGTATAGCAACCTGGCATTTGGGGAATTCTGACCTCATACAGAGCCAGTGCTGCAGCATAAATCTCACCTGACCAAACAATTTTGAAAAGGGACCAATGATGAGAAAAGTGGTTTTAAAATGCGAAACTGCACACACTTCGAGTAGTTTAGTTGCTGTTTACCAAGGTTGGCAAACAGGTTTGTGTTTGTCTTTTGCTTTAAAGTGGCAGCAGTGGAATGCAGCAATAAATCAAGCATGAAGGGTGGGGAGGTGCTTCCTTTCTTTTGTGGTTTTTTTTTAATTCTAGTGTCTCATTGCCTTAGTCACAGGTATTCATTTAAAAAAAAAATTAAGGTGCCCAATTTTTTTTTGTTTTTTGCTTTTGCTCTTAATTTGAGTTCTTTGCATGGTTGGCATTGGGGGATAGCAGTGATGTGTGGCAGGCAGAAATCAAACAGGTAGGTTTTTCTAGTGTGGAAATCCAGTGATGGGGAAAGCTTCAACTATTCACAGTCCTGTCTGTCTGTCTGTCTGTCTGTCTACTTGTTTGTGATGTGATTTATTTTTGGGTCCTCTACCCCCATTGAAGGCATAAATTTGCATATGACAAAGGGTATACAACTTTAATGCAAAATTATGTATTCTTTTGCAAGTACAGCAGAGGGCCTGATCCATATACTATATATTGGCAACAGAATATTCGGCGGCACTTCACTAGATGCATGAAGTGTTATTCTGAGCTGCAGATTGAAGGTTAGAGGATTGTAAACAGTCAGGTCAGAAGAAAATGAAATGCAGAAAAATACAGATTATGATAATTCCATTATTAACAGTGGCCATTCACCCTAAAAAGTTGTTGATAACATAGATATCCTGACATTGGTAAGCCAATTAACAAATATAACTTTTTTAAAAAAAGGAGTCCCACTATATAATATTCTCTCTACTCCCCAACCATGTACTGTATATACCAGCAAGTCAGGATAACCCTTCATACATCTATTGAAGTAACTGTAGTCCACAAAAGCTTATGCAGTGATAAATTATTTTGTCTTTTAAGCTGCCATGAGACTCAGGGCTAAAATTTGCACTGTGTTGATTTAAAGATTTTTTATAAATAAAATGATTTCTCACTGCTATCTAACTCCAGCGAAATTATTTAAAATGTATAAAGGTGTCCTAAATGTTTGCTGGAAGTGTGCAAAAATGTGAAGGGACATTTTATCACACTTGGTGGACTTGTAGAAAAGCCGAGAAATATTGGCTACAAATAAATACATTGCTGCAGAAGATTTTAAAGTTTTATATTCAACTGAAGCCAGAACTTTTCCTGCTAGGAATAATGGATATACAATTAGAAAAAGACTATGGATTATTATTTCAATACATGATCACAGTGGCGAGACTTTTATATGCACAAAGATGGAAAGATCCTTACCTACCATGGAAGAATGGTTGCTAAAATTACTGGACTTCGCTGAGATGGCAAAATTAATGTGTTTAATCAGAGAAAAATCATTATCAATATTTACTAAAGATTGGAAACCCCTTATAGACTTTTTGCATGAAAAAGAAATTGAATGTATAATATCTAGGTTTGAGGATTAAAGAAAATATCGGTTTGTAGAAAGTGGAATTGTTGGATGTTACCTTGGATGTATTGAATAATTTTCTACATGTAGCTTACAGAAGAAGAATCAGAAGTTCTTTTTCCTTTTACTTTTTCCTCCCCCCCCCCTCCGTTTGGGTTGTGTTTGTGTTTAGATTAGTTTTTTTATCTTTGATAAAAATATATATTTAGTATTTGTTATTAAGCTCATTGTTGTTTTTGCATGTAGTTCCCTCTTTTGACCAGAGTAGGGTGGTAGTATGCAGGCAATGTTCCTCTCTGGTGTCCTTCAGGTCCCAAAGTTTTAATCAAAACCGTGCACAGGGATGAACCACCTGTCCCTCTCTCTCTTCCTCCCTCCCCTCTCTTTTTAAAATTATGTAATGATAGGATAGCCACCTTTTTGCCTTAGCAGGAAATACACCTGTTTTATTCTTACTTTTATTCTAGCTGCTGAAGGCCTGGGATCCCTGCCCAGAAAGAAAAAAAGGAGGCACACCTAAGTGGCAAACCTGTTGCTCTATTCCTAACCTGAATTGCTGACCAGTGCTTGTAAATGCCATCTGAGCCAAGTCAACTCAGCCTTTCCTTTCTACAGCAGAGAAGCAGACAGGGGTTGAGAAATTCTATGTGTCCTGACCTGCTTAGTCTGACAAGGCATTAATCTCCAGGGTGAGTCAGGTTTGTGCTTTCACCCTGCCAAGCCACCAACAGCGTTCCAAACACAATTCCTTGGAAACAGGAAGGAAACTTCCCCTCCTGTTCTGAGATACGGACTGGTTGAAATACAAAAGCAAGATATTATAAGAGGCCAACGCATAGGTAATTTGTCAGATTTTTTAAAAGCATTCACCCATCTTAGCTGGCTCTTCTCCACAAGCTCAAAGGCGCAGTGGTGCCAGCAGAGAAGGACTTTGGGGCAGAATGAGTGGGAGGGACCCCAAACACATCTAAAGGGCAGCAGGAGTGGGGGAGAGATGTGGGCATTAAAGTCAGAGTCTAAAACAGACTCCAACCTGGTGCACACCAGGTATTTTGGACCACAACTCCCATTAGTCCTTGTTGCTTGAGGCTGATGGGAGTTGTAGTCCAAAAACATCTGGAGGGCACCAGGTTGGAGAAGGCTTGTCTAAATTACCTAAGTGCACCACTGCAAAAATGCAAGGAGTAACGTAACATAGTAGACACACACCCAAAGACATAGGCATGCATGCATAAGGAAGAGTTGGGTAATGCCTTTATTAAGACCAACTGTTGTTGGCATCCGTCTGTCTCAAGAGACAATGGAGTGTGCCTCTGGGAGTGAACTCAAACTGCTGCGTTAGCAGCACCGAAGACACTTTCCATGGTGCACATGGTGGGCAGTGTGTATGGAGGTGCCCAGATAGCAAGACCCCACTCTGGGCCTCACTGATATGGTCCAAAGGAAAGGAAAGCAATCCGTTTGGCACCAGCTGACACCATCCAGCTGTCTTAGGGACTCCACTCAGGATTTGTGTAGGGTTAACTCCTTAGCCTTTTATTTTCTTGAAGATTTCCTGCAAGGCAGCAGAGTTTTAGGATCAGTTTTCCTTCTCCTAGATGGGCTACCTTTCCAGGTTGGCAAGCCTCATCTGCCCCTCACTTCTATCTAAAGCACTTGCATAAGCTGCCTTCTTGACCGTGGGACCCACCACTGGTCTCATCCACTCAGTCTGCTGGGATGTGGCCACTGTCACATGCTGGCAGCTTCTAGAAGCCACAGGTGAGAGCAGAGTGCAGGGTGGGGACCAAAGGTGGTTACGACTACCCCAGAAGAAGGAACTACCCCTCCCCTAACACCACATACACGCCTAAGTCCAACTAAAGGTTCATGCCTAACACTCATCGTGATGAAGCTTTGATATACTCAGAAGGTTGTTTGTGACCCAGTAGATTAGATGGTCTGAAGTCAGGCTTCCTTGTCAATTCCCATCATTCCAGACTATTGCCCATGCTAGCTGTGACCGATGGCATGTACAACTCCAACCGATAGGAATGGCCAGCAGGGCTGCTACTGCTGCCCTCCATACATACACCCCAGTATTTATTCCAGTCTTTGGCTAATTAAACAATTTGTGGCCTTTTAAGCTGTGGGAGGTATTGTTTTTGTTTGTTAATATGGTATGCAGTTTGTGTTTTTCTATTGTGACCTTCCCTATGATCCTCGGGTGAAGGGCGGTATAGAAACTTAACAAATAATACCAGTAATAACAATACCCCATGAGGCAGTAAACAATCAAACAAAACAAGAAATGTAATGGCCCCATTTACACTACACATTTGAAGCAGTATCAGTTCACTTTAAAGTCATGACTTTGCAATTACAATTCCTAGGGTGATTTAACAATCAATCTCTTTTCCCAGGGAACCCTGGGAATTATAGTTCTGTGAGGGGAATTGGGGTCTCCTAACAACTCTCAGCAACTTTAACAAACTACAGTTCCCAGGATTCTTTGGGGGAAGCAATGACTTTTTTAATATGGTATGATGCAGCTTGAAAGGTGTAGCACAGCTGGGGCCTGGAACAGAAGAAGAAGAGTTCTCAATAAAACACTCAAGCTAAAAACAACTATATTGTGAATTTAAAGGCAAATAAGTATGAGAACAGGTCCTAAGCATTTGTAGCTGGGAAGGACATTGCAAAGCTGGGGTGCCACTAGTGACAAAGCCCAATATTCAGTCACTGCCTGAGTAGCTACAGTAGTAAATGAAGTACCCAAAGAAAGTACATAAAAGAAGAACCAGACCTTATCCTCTCTCTTTCCTATGACTACTTACATTAGAGATGGGGAACTTTTTTTAGACCAAGGGCTGCATTCCCTTCTGGGACATCTTCCGAGGGCCACATGCCAGTAGGGGGCAGCACCAGAGGCAAAAGTGGGTGGGGCAATGAATGTAAATTGATCTTTCTATGATAGGTTCATTTCTACACACACACACACACACACCTCTCTTTTCTCTATCCAGGCAAGCATCCACTCAAAGTTCAGGGGCACAGTGCAACCTGGCAAAAACATACAAGAAAGGCATGTAGCGAAACCAGTAGGGGGTGTGACTCAAAAGGAGTTATGACCTAGGGAAAGTCTCAAGGGCCTAAGGTTCTCCACCCCCTGATTTACAATTTATAATATTCTGTTATATTTTGGGCGTTTCATTAGCAACAGAGTGGGGAAGCAACAATCGTGAGGGTTTTTTGTGCAGGTTTGGCATCTGGCTTTGAATCAAATGAATGTCAATTGTTGATTCTCAAGGTTTCTTGTTACGGGACAGAAAATGAAAAGCATTCAGCCCTGCCAAATTTCTAGGCTGAAGCATAATAAGAGCACCTTCCCAAGTTCTGAATGAGTCTGTCAAAGGAGGGAACACGCCTTGCTGCCCCGGATCTCAGTTTGCCAGAAAGATTGGAATCTTCCATGCTTCAGCATTGCAGAGCATGAGATAGGCAGGAGAAAGATCAAGAGCTGCTGGCAGATCTTAGAGGATCAGCAAGGGTTTCTAACTACTCCTGATTGTTTAACACGAGCAACGACAATATAACTTTTCCCTGCCTAAATGAGGCTGATGAAATGACGGAAGCTAAGCAGGGGTGGACTGTTGTGTGAAAGGCCTGTGAACAGTTCTGATACTGAAAACAAATTCCTTGGCTCAGATTGTGCTCAGAGGCACCCTGTTCTTTAATTCCAACTGAATGCCTTTGCACCTGTCTCTGGATAATAGATATTCAAGGTCTGGTACAAAGCAAAATGGGTCTGACAAGTCTCCCCATCTCTGATTTAGAGCAGACTCTCAATAATCAGCGTTTCTGCAACATGCCATTGACGTAATAATGCTGCCTTAGTGGTGGACTCATACTGGACCATGCACACATATTATTGTGCTTGATTTGTTGCACTGCAATGTTTCCTCAGTGTAGTTGCATTATCAACGTCTGGTGCACTATAGTGCAACAAAAGCAGGGGGGAAAATAACTCAGAAGGAGCATTAGTGGTAAAGAAGGTTACAGGATTTCAGGAGGAAGCTAAGGGGCATGCACTGACCAGAAGAAGTATGACTGTCCCAGACCTTTTGCAGGCAAACAGTACTGAAAGCTGCATTGTGTATAACTGCCCTCATATACCATCATGAGCATGAATAATCTTGCATGCACAATAAACAGGACACCTAGAGGCCCCAGTGCGGCACACCCAAGCTGGGGGGCAGTGCAGCATATTTTAACCCTGTGCAATGTTCAGGGGAGAAGTTACTATAGCACAGAGTAGAAGTGACACATATACATTTGTATATGTGTGGATCCCACCGTCTAAAGCTTCATGATGTTCCCCATCAAGAGCATTTTGCTGCGCCCAGGCTCAGCTCCCTAGAAACCCTGTCTCAGCACTCTGCAGTATCTTTGGGAAAGGGTTGAGATTAGTTCATCTCTGTGGGAGTTGCTGAGTA
Source organism: Podarcis cretensis (assembly GCF_951804945.1). NCBI lineage: Eukaryota > Metazoa > Chordata > Lepidosauria > Squamata > Lacertidae > Podarcis > Podarcis cretensis. The sequence goes on along the minus strand of NC_137177.1, from coordinate 28,445,819 downwards.
ATTCCTGCTTGATCTATGGGTGCCTGTGCAATTTGGGAATGATGTGATAATGGGCTTGCCCCACTTATTTCCATAATCCTGGTGTGTGGGTGTTTAGCACCTTTTTGATCACTCAACAAGCCCGGGGAAAGCAGGGTAAATATGAAGGTCTTCTCACTCTTCAAAAGCTAATCAGATTTTTAAAAGCTAATCTGTAAAATCCTAACTTGCCCCAGATGACTTTGGGCCCAACCACCCAAATGTGGAGCATTTGCCCCTTGTGCATCCTTTAATTCTCCCTTCTGCATACAACGTTCACAGGAAACAACTGCTGTCCCAAACTTTCTTCCCAATAAATCAAGTTTTCTTATCCTCGGAAAACCCAAAAAAGACATCTGCTCCAGTTTAAAAGCACTCCAGCCAGCTTTCTGTGAATGCCTTTGTCCATTATTATTTTTTATATTTAATGCAGGTGTTTTTGATGTGGAGTAGCTTATAAAGAGGGGCGGTTGCTTGAAACAGCAAATAGAGGGAAACGGGGAATATGGATGTGGAAACTCTGGATTAAAATCACATTCAAATATACAACATGGACTGCCACTGCCAGGGGACAAACTGATTTTGTGGGCAAGTCTTGATCGGCTCGTAGATTAATAACAATTTTTAAAACCAGTAAGAATACCCTGCCCAGTATCACTGCTCCTTGGAAATGAAGGAGCCTTTTATGGGACATATCTTATCTGAATGTGTATCTGTATCAGATTTATATAGCTATGGTTACATTTGAGTTTCTTTGATGATGCTTGGTAAATAAGGACTCTTTGGTCCATCAGCAGCAAATCATTCCTGGGAAGCAGCCCAAAACAGAGGGCTGTGTGTGGTGTGTGTGTGTGTGTGTGTGTGAGAGAGAGAGAGAGAGAGAGAGAGAGAGATTTCACTTATGCAAAGACAGCCAGTTGCATGCTAATTAGATGGTACTAATTTCTGTCACCGTCACAAAGATGACCCAAGAAGTAATAGTGCAATTTCATCTGATGGCTTCCAATTTCATGTCCTATGAATCAGAATGTGGCGCACTAAATCTTATTTCTGTATCAGCCTTGAGGAAAGTCAGGTCGAAGGGCCAAACCCGACAGTTAGCAGTTTTGTGAATTTAGGCTTGCTATAGGTCCGGTAAATTGAAAAGAAAGAAGCCTGGGGAAATGTCGACAACGTTGTTTTTGCCGATTTTCCTTTAAAAAAATAGCTCAGAAATGTCTTTTTTGCGGTTTTGCAAAAAAAGTTCAACAACCCTAGTGAATTGTTTTTAAAAGAGTCAAGAGCCCCCCCTACACACACACACACACACACACACACACACACACACACACACAAATGGAGCGTTGAATGGGGGGGAGTACTTTTAACACTCCCCACCCAACAGATACTCTGCAGTCTGGGAAAGGCTGTGGCTGTGTTTACACTCCTTCCCCTGCAAGTGTTCCAATAAAGATTGGTCCCCTGTGCCTGCTATTTATCTTTTAAAAACCCCAAATCACCCTATTGCTGCTTGTCTGAAAAGTGTAATGAGTAACGTAGCCTCAAGAACCTGGCCTATTTGCTGGGTGGGAGTGGGAGGAAATTAAGAGAGTTTTAATGGGCAGTCAAGATCAGTGTTCTTCAACTTTGCGTCCTCACGTATTTTTCGGATTTCAACTCCAATCATCCCCAGATGGCTTAGCCAATAGCCAGGGATTGTGGGTGTTGTAAGTCCAACAATATATGAGGATCCAAGGCAACCAGGAAGAAAAGCTTGACAAATATTAGATCTCTGTCTTTTTTTAGCCCATATATGACTAATGCAGGGTTGTTCAGAGAGGTGAGCAATTTTAATAGATATGAGGAAGCTGTGGTCCTCCAGCTGTTGTTGGACCCCACTCCCATCAGCTTCAGCCAGTGTAATCAATGGTCAGGAGTGATGAGAGCTGTAGTCCAGCAACATCTGAAGGGAACCAGATTGGCTACCCCAGTTTGGTGTCTGCATTGTTTTCTTGTGCTTAAGTCTTTGGTGGTTTTGCTGACAAGTACCTTGCTCCTGGCATAAAGGTGAGAAATAAAATGAAAGCGACTCATATTAAAATTGTGGCTTTGGCAGAAACCACCAGTATCAGGGAGAGTGGTGTTCAGATGGCGAGTTGGTAGAGCAGTACACTCCTTATATAGCTCAACAAAAGTTTGGAAAGAAAATGTATGTGGGAGAATTTTGAAAGCACATACAGTTGCCTACTTTTTTTGCTGGTTGTAATCCCATATGTTTAACTCTCTCTTGTTCTCTAAGCATGAAAAGAAAAAGCTTCTTCTGGCAGCTCCAGAAAAAAGCAAAACCATGACAGGGGACACAAAAAGAACATTTCTAGGTGAGAGATGATGGAGAGTGTTGCCCAAAGTAATGTAAAATTTCATTTTTAATGCTTATATAAAACAATTACCGTATTTTTCCTTCTATAACACGCAGATTTTTTCTCCTAAAAAGGAAGGGGAAATGTCTGTGCGTGTTATTGAGCGAATGTGTGGTCCCTGGAGCCAATTGGTGCAAGGGGAGGCAAAAAAAAGCAGGCAAAAATCAAACCGCGCGTCTCCTAGAAGGGAAACTTGAAAAGAGGAAGCGGCTGCTTTCCGGCATTCTGCCTCAGGGTCTTACTGCCCACCCATCTCTGTTTCCTTGCTGTGTTTGCTCAAACGGAACAAAGAGCAGGGAAAGCCCCTCCCCTCCAGGCAAGCAGAGGGGAAAGCTGAAAACATGCAGGAAGGAGAGAGAGAGAGCGCGCGAGCTGGCTGGCTTGGGTGGGTAGGTGAGGGAAAACTTTTGCCTTCCTTTCCTCCCTACCCCTCTCCTGCATTCTTAGCCAGCTGCTTCTCTGCACACCCCTCTCCTGCTCCTTGTCCCTTCTGTGTTTTTCCTTCCCTCCCCACTTAAAATGTGGTTAAAAAGCATGGATCTACATGGATCCTCAGGATCTTTGCATTGGGTCAGCCCAAATTCACCATCAGATCACATAACATGTCCATGGCTACAGCCTGCCCCCCAAAAACCACACACCCACTGTTGCCTGGGGCTGCAATGGTGCAAAAACGTGGTTAAAAAGCATGGATCTACATGGATCCTCAGGATCTTTGCATTCAGTCACCCCAAATTCACCATCAGATCACATAGCATGTCCATGGCTACAGCCTGCCCCCCCAAAATCACGCACCCACTGTTGCCTGGGGCTGCAATGGTGCAAAAACGTGGTTACAAAACATGGATCCACATGGATCCTCAGGATTCTTGCATTGGGTCAGCCCAAATTCACCATCAGAGCACATAGCATGTCCATGGCTACAGCCTGCCCCCCAAAAATCACGCACCCACTGTTGCCTGGGGCTGCAATGGTGCAAAAACGTGGTTACAAAGCATGGATCCACAGGGATTCTCAGGATTTTTGCATAGGGTCACCCCAAATTCACCATCAGATCACATGTCTGTGGCCACAGCATGAAGCACAAAAATGATACATCCACTGTTTCATTCAGAATGTTTTTTCCCTTGTTTTCCTCCTCTAAAAACGATGTGCGTGTTATGGTCAGGTGCGTGTTATAGAGCGAAAAATACGGTACTACCTATTCATTTATTACATTTATAGCCTTCCCTCCTGCTCCACCCCACCCATAGTTATCCTAGGAAGTATGGTAGTTTATGCTGAAAGCTAGTGATAGGCCCAAGCTCCCTTAGGAAGCTTCATGGTTGACTAGGGATTTGAACTCAGGGCTCTCTGATCCTAGTCCAACACTCTAACCTCTATTGCACTCTGGCTATCAATGTATAGAATTCCTTCCTTCTTTTGCATCTGGTCACTGTGTGTGTGTGTGTGTGTCACCCTTTTTAGGTATACTGAGGCCACTTAGAATAATAATGCAGAGTACACAGTTTTAATGTCAGATTGCTGTAATCTTAAAGACAGCTTGATGTAGATAAACTAATACCTTGAATATCATTTCTTGACAGCTGCAAGAATTGTGCACACACCTAACACAGCCAACCTGAGTGTCTAGTACTGATCATCAACCGAGTGTGCACTGCATAGCATGTCGAAATTCAACTTGCAACAGAGTGCAAATGAGTGTCTTCATAAGTCTACTTAATTATTCCCCAAGTGCTTTGGCAGAAGGCAAGGAGGCATAAAGTGCCTTGCCTGAGTTACAAATGACAAATTGCCTGCCAGTTGGAGTGTGGTGGAGTCTCCTTCTTTGGAGGTCTTTAAGCAGAGGCTTGACAACCATATGTCAGGAGTGCTCTGATGGTGTTTCCTGCTTGGCAGGGGGTTGGACTCGATGGCCCTTGTGGTCTCCTCCAACTCTATGATTCTATGATTCTAGGACAGCACTTCATGCATCAAGAATTAGATCCTTGTTCACAAAGGCTTGTGCCAGCATAGATTTATTAGCATTTAAGGTGCCACAACATCTTTGTCGCTTTCCAGTTGCAAAGTTAACACTTCCAAAGAGTTTGGGCGACTACTTGACTGAACAGCACCTGCAGGCTGATTTCAAAACATTTTTCCTGCTTTTTGTTTCCTTATGGGAATATATTTAAGCCCAAACCTCACCTTAAAATACAAGATGAACATACACCCCCTTCTCCTTCCTCTGCCATCTTCTCACTGGCAACATGTAGATGAGAAGCTCATTCAAGGCAGAAATCTGTCATTTCTGCTTACGAAACGCTTCAAAGCTTATATATATACATGGACGAAGATGCATAAATGTTTATATAAAAAGAAATCACTAATGAGTTTTACTCAACAGGCATTAGGCTGCAGCAAGAACCAAGAGTTTATTACAACTTATTTGTTTTTAATTTATAAGCTGTCATTCCATATCAAAGGATCCTAGGGATTGCATGGGATAAATATTGCAGCCTAGGACTATTTACCCCTGCAGATGTTATTAGCCTGGTGAGGGAGCATGCCTGTATGATCCTCTACATTCTGCATGCAAACACATTGAGAGAGGGCACTTATGGATACAGGTGCACTGTGGGGTCCTTTTGGGGTAGTGGTTCAGGGCCTACATGTATCTGCCTTCCCCGCTTTCAGAACATGTCTGTTTAGAAGTAACAGACATATTGAGGCAGCTACATGGTTCACTACCATAGGGTCCACTTAGGAAGGTGGGAGACATAATTCCCCCACTAATGTTTCATACCACGTGATTTTTCCACAGGATATGCTCTTATGGGCTCACTGGTTCTATACAATGAGGGATTGTTAGTACATAGTATGTGTCATTTAAGACCTTGAGGACAGACCTGTTGGGAACCCAAACAAGAACTTTATTGCCCCTCTGCAACATGAACAAAAGAGGAACACCCGAGTCCACAAAGCTAGCAGCCGAGTCCAGTGCCATCTAGTGACTAAACTATATAATGTCACTATCCACTTAGTATGCCTGCCCACGACATAAAATGTTTTTGCTTCAGCAACAAAAACAAAAAATGATTGATGGTAACATTGAAGTAGTTATTATAAGGAGGTAAAGAAGTAACTATGACAAATGTTCTCAGATTTGACTACACCTTCATGAAGAGGACAGCTCAGTGGTAGAGCATGAGACTCTTAATCTCAAGGTTCTGGGTTCAAGCCCCACGTTGGGCATAATATGCCTGCATTGCAGAGGGTTGGACTAGATGACCCTCATGGTCCCTTCCAACTGCACAATTCTACGATTCTAGGAACCTTCTCTCAGTCTAACCTACCTAATAGGACTGTTGTGGGGATGTGATGGTAGGGAAGAACCACATACATTTCCCTGAGCTCTTTGGAAGAAAGGCAGGCTACAGATGTGTAATTTATAAATAATTCTTTGTGACTAACTCCACAGTCACTGAAAATCAACTATTCTTCTCCAGACACCTGTTGCCTGTTGCCAGTACAACTCAAATGTTCAAAAATCAGATACCACAAATAATCTGATTAGATTACAAATGGATGATTAAAAAACAACAACACTTTGTTCTTTTCTTTTATGTTCTTAGTTTTTAAGGTACGCACTCCAGTTATGCTTGCATGTACCCCTGAGGGTGAAAGGATGGCTTTGCTCTTTTAATTAAAGCTACAATTCCCACGATTTTATCCAGAATCCCTGGGCCATAAATGCTGGTGCTTGCAGCCTCCCTGTAATAATCTGGATGGCCATTTGAAATCCACGGTGTGTTCCTCAGCCCTATTATAAAGAGAAAAGAATGAATCTTCCTTCTCCAAAAGTATATGGTCCTAAATTGGAAACATGCTGTGATCTTTACTGACCAGTGCAACAGCTAGTAATTTGCCCTGTGTGAGATTCTACAGTAGATGTGTGTTTACCTTGGAATTCTCTCTGCGAGTGTAATAAATGTGTGGTGATATATTGCAATGAAAAAGAAGCAGGCAGGAAAGCATCATTTCACCTTGAACCAGAGCAACAGCGTTCAGTCACAACAGCACTGAGGATGAATGCTCAGTACAGGCCAGGCATTGTCTAACCTCCATGTAAGCTTTGTGCAAGCAAATCAGGATGAATGGTCAATGAACAAGCTGCCTGGAGCAGCCCAATGTTACATATGCCCTCCTTCTGCTCCAGGACTTTCATGCTGCTCCAGCTGGGCAAGGCAGGGAATGATACCCTGAAGCAGCGGTCAGACCAGGATGCTGCATCTGGGTCCCTGGAGGCCCTGCCCTAGCCTAGATCCATCAACCTTTGACTGGATTGACCTGCTCAGCCAAAGGGGTTTTGCTGAGGGCCTCTATTTATACATATAACAAACAGAGTACATATAACAATCTGAAGCCACACAGGCCAGCTCTGCCCTCCTCCAGCTGCTTCTCCTCTAGCAGAAATGTAATTTCAATTTCCATTCCAATAATTAACAATAGAAATAGTATAAACATCAGGCCAGCATCAACATGTTAACCAACCACAAAACCGGGACAGCACCACTGGCAGGGTTGGGGGGAGGAAAAACATCCAGGAGTTTGAAATAGGATTTATTCCAGGTCCAATTTATTCCAGATGTGTTCGGGACAAATTCTTCCTCGGGGCATTTTTTTATCAGCAATTTTCATCCAGCATGTGGAATACTATCGAGATTCAGGTTTGTTCTGAAACACATTGAGCCTGTAACAAAAGTTACTTCAAGTACCTGGAGTTATTTGCTCTTTCCTTTTTTCCTAGCCTCAGCATTGGGCTTCTTCAGACCCACTGTGTCAACACCTGCCTGCATTTACTCCCCTGCCCCCAAGGACTGAACATTGGGTAGCAGGAATTTAGCTGATGGTCGCCATTTTGTTTCCCTCATAATTTACCACATTGGTTCTGGAAAAAAACAAAAGAGCCTCTCAAGAGCTTTGCTTCTCTTCACACTTTAAAAGGAAATGGGGGTGAGGAAGCCCACCACTCTGCTGCGCTAACCACCATAATAATTAATAATATTTTTAATATTTGTACCCCACTCATCTGATGGGTTGCCCCAGCCACTCTGGATGGCTTCCCTCATATACAAAAAATAATTAAACATTAAACATTAAAAACTTCCCCATGCAGGTCTGCCTTCAGAACTTAATAGGCATGAACTTAATGGGCAGCAGTGACAGCCCCCAAGCCATTCATCCTAAGCCCTTTGGCCATTTTCCTCTGTTGGGGATTTATATTATTATTATATTATATTATATTATATTATATTATATTATATTATATTATATTCCACCTTTCCCCCCAGAACCAGGACTCAAGGCAGCTTACAAAAATTAAAACAAACATGGCTAAAATAAAAATGCTAAGATAATAGTTAATAATTGAACAACAATGGAATTAAAACAATGTATATACGGTATGTTAAAACAGAGATAGTAAAAAGAGCACAACACTATTTAAAAGCCCTTTCCTTAAAAGCAGCCAGTTCCCAAAGGCTGCCAGAATAAAACAATCTTCACCTGCTGGCACAGAGGGAGCCAGTCTAGCCTCATGAGGAAGGGAATTCCAAAGATATCAGGGTGCGCCACAAGCCTTTCATTCATTCCCTAAGATCACTAGCTGAGTAGTGGAGGACATGGCCAGTGTTGAAGTAAGATTCAGCTGCCCGTCCAGCTGGCTCCTACACATGGCTGCCATCTTGTCGTTTGCCACAGGCAGCAAAAGGGCTGTAGCTCAGCGGTAGATCACCTGCTTTGCATACAGAAGTTTCAATCCCCAGCATCTCCAGGTAGGACTGGGAAAAGACTTCTCTCTGAACCTCTGGAGAGTCACTGCCAGTCTGTGCAGACAGAACTGAACTAGATGGGGCGGTTCCCTCATTGCGAGAAGTAAAGCTACAGGGAACCAGGCAGAGGGCCTTCTCGGTAGTGGCGCCCGCCCTGTGGAACACCCTTCCAGCAGATGTCAAAGCGATTAACAACTACCTGACATTCAGAAGACATCTTAAGGCAGCCCTGTTCAGGGAAGTTTTTAACGTGTGATATTTTATTGTATTTTTGCTTTCTATGGAAGCTGCCCAGAGTGGCTGGGGAGGCCCAGCCAGATGGGCGGGGTATAAATAATAAATTATTATTATTATTATTATGGACCAATGGCCTGACTCATAAGGCAGCTTCCTATGCTCCTGTACCCGAGGACGTTTTGTCCCATTAAAACTGGAGTGGCTCTGAATAACAAAAAGAAAGTACCGTAGGTTCAACACTTGTGGTGTCCCACTGCAATGTCTCACTCTTCATCGGTATGTAACGTGGCTCAGCAGTTACCCACAACACCGAAAGCTTATGCCCAACCACATGATAATAACAGAAATATAATGTTGCCACAGAAAAGCATTTCCACAGGTAAAACCACGGGACAAAACCAGCTTCTTACTGAGCAGCCTTCTGTTCTTCATCACCTGACTTTGGGAGGCTCAACCAACATTGGTTTAAAATCATTCAACGTTTAATTAAGAATGCAAGAACAAAAAAAGAGATCTTACTGCGTCAGGCCAGTGGCTCATCTGGCCCGGCATACTGTTCTCACAATAGCCAAACAGATAATGGGAAGCCTGAAAGCAGGACCTGAGTGCAATAGTGCTTTCTCCTCCTGCAGTTTCCAGCAACTGGTATTCAGAGACATACTGCCTCCAATGGTGGAGGAATTGCAAGCGTTAAGGAATGAGATGCAGGGACTGTCAGCTTCCCCCCTGAAATGCTAGTTTATTACATGAGGTGAGCGGTTTATATGGGGGACATGTGACCTCTAATCCTCCAGAATACTACCATCTCAAAGTCTGCTACTTCATTCTGTTGAATGTGTAACACAGCCCATAGGAATGTGTGAACTATTTAAGCTAAGTCAGTCCATTGATTCATCTGTCCAGCTCTCCAGGGTCTCAGGAAGAGGTAATTCCCAGCACGGTGATATCTGTGAACCACAGCCTTTGTACTTGCAGGAGAAAATTTGACTGGCTTGCTTGGTAGAACAATATCAGTGCTATCCTTTTGGACGTTTGCTTTGTCTCTGTTACATTTCTGATATTTAGATATCGTTGCATATGTAGCCAAAATGGCACCCCCACCCCACCCCACATACACACAGGAGGGGGGTCATCTGGAGGCTCAGGGATTTGCAGAAGTACCAGAAAACCACAACCATTTAAACAAGATGGGAGGGAGGATTCTATCAGAAAGACCCGGTGAGAACTGAACATGCTCAGTGGACACAGAATACTGACTGACTATTGTGATGGTATGTGTGGATAATTGGGGAGAGGGGAGAATGAATGCCATATCCTGGAAAAGGGCATATCTGGCTGGTTGGAATGCTGAACAGGAGCAGTCCACACTGCAACATTTTGTTGCAGATCCCATTTGTATCAATAGTCTAAAATATGGAATGAGGGACATAAGAACTGGAACAATTAAAGCACTAATATATACTAGGCTATTGCTTTTTTTAAAAAAAATCATGAAGTAGGTTCCTAGTCCTTAAGGTTTAACACCCAAGGGTGCTATGTTCTGAACAGTTAGTGTCTGGAGAACAAATGTCCCCCACTTGCTTAGTTCTACAGTGGTACCTTGCAAGACGAATGCCTCGTAAGACGAAAAACTCGCAAGACGAAAGGGTTTTTCGTTTTTTGAGTTGCTTCGCAAGACGAATTTCCCTATGGGCTTGCTTAGCAAGATGAAAACGTCTTGCAAGTTTGTTTCCTTTGTCTTGCAAGTTTGTTTCCTTTTTCTTAAAACCGTGCATTCAGGGGATGCAGTTGTGACTTGACTTCTAGGAGCAACTCATAGCACGTGGTGTGGTAGCCTTTTTTGAGGTTTTTGAAGACTTTGGTGATTTTTGAAGCTTTTCCAAAATCCGTGCTTTGCAAGACGAAAAAATCGCAAGACGAAAAAACTCGCAGAACGAATTAATTTCGTCTTGCGAGGTACCACTGTATATCTTATTTATGCCCTAATCTTTTCTTACAAAAAGGATATACTATGATTCTGAAGATTGGGGGCTAGAAATATGGAAGCTCTTGGCCCTGTGAGCTGGCTGGGAGGTGGTGAGAGGGGGGAAAACATGGCCATTGAGAGTTTGGCACCTGCCAAATGAAGTCAGTACCAATTATGCACAAGCAAAATATGCCATAGAGCCAACAGACTTCCGGCTGCTGTCTCCTATTTAATATGGCCTTTGGCATCAGACAAGTTGCCCAACCATGTTTCAAAATCAGGCTGATTACAGATTTGCGGATACTGAAGTGCTAGTGAAGTGGAAAATTCAATAGGTGATATGGAAACAGTAGGGAGAAATAATATCATCCCTCTCTAGCACTGTGGCTTTAATTATTATTATTTTTACCTTCAGTTACCCCTGAATTCATTAGCTGAAGCTGAGGAACCTCTGAATAGGCACACACTATAATGAGCTATTCACAAACTATCCAAGTGTATGGATAATGTTGTAATACAGGTCAGTTATAATAAATAAGGCACCAGACTTATTAGTTTCATCTGGGTGGAGTCAGGCATTTCCTGTGTCTGCTCTGCTCTCCTTGGACAGAGGCACTTAAGTTCTTGTTTAGCTTCCTGACTGTTATGTCCTCAACGCCTTCCATGACATTCAGAACATTGCAGGGGATGCTGGAGAAATGTTCTCGTCCTTACATGCAGACCCCATCAGTACTAGACATTTAGAGCAGTAATCGTACTACTTTAAACAGTCATGGCTTCCCCCACAGAATCCTGGGAGCTGTAGTTTGTTACGGGAGCTGAGCATTGTGAGGAGACCTCTATTCCCCTCACAGAGCTACAATTCCCAGAGTGCTGTAACTCTTGATCCCTCTTCCTCAGAAACTCTGAGAATTGTGGCTCTCTGAGCAGAGTAGGGGTCTCCTAACAACACACAGCACCCTTAACAAACTATGGTTCCCAGGTTTATTTGGGAGAAGCCATGACTTTTCAAAGTGGTATGATACAGCTTTAAATGTATAGTGCAGATGAGGCCTCAGCTCATAGAAGACCCTTGTCCTGACCTTTCGAGCCTCGCCGCTGTTTTGCATGAACTGAGTGTGTTAAGCTGGAATACCCCCAGCCAACACTGTTCTGTGGATGGATGAGGTAAGTAAAGGAAGGTTAGCAGTAGTAGTCAAGGCATCCTCCTAGGAAGCTTCTCTGCTATGGAGCTCCCAGTAAGCTTCAGAGGAGTCCCCAAACTCCACAGGACACAGTTTGGAAACCACCGTTTTAGCAAATACTTCCATAGCCTTGGGGAATGCTAGCAGAAAACGTGGCCCATGAATTTCTGCATCCCATTTCCGTGGTCTCTGGTACCTGGTACGTGGTCTCTTGCTTGCCCTGTCTGCAAGCAATATTACAACGCCCTACTCCGCCATGCAATGAAGCCCATGTTAATCTGCTTTTACATATACAATTAACTAATGTGTGAGAAAGCACAGGCATTAATATTTAGTGGGGTTGGGTGTGAGCAGTGAATAGAATGCCAAGGACCTGCTGAAAAGGAAGGGAATCTGTTGCAATCAGACTTTTTCAATGTGTAAACTGTGTCAGCCTAAATATATCATAGGATCACTGAGTTGAAAGAGGCGTGGGGGCCATTTAGACTACCCCCCTTCTTTTTTTGCAAAGCTAAACCCATTCAATAATAAAAAGCTCCCTTACACCAAGGTGTCCCATTCGCCCATAGAGCTCAGTTCTGACAACACTGACTGGCAGTGGCTCCCCAAGGTACCAGGCAGCACTACCAGAACCAGGGATCATCCGCATGCAGTCCTTCCATGATCTAGGAACTTAGATTGTCAGTCTGAAAGCCAATTGCCATTATACTCAATTCACACCGCTTTGGAGCATTTTGGGCCAAAAAGCAGCTTGTGATCTAATGCAAGCAAAATAAAGGAACTGACCAGAAGGCACCGTAAGTACAGAGAGAATGGAATGCAGCTTTATATTGTGTACTCACAAGGCAACATACGTGCATTAGCATATAAGTAGTATTTCAGAGTGTTGTTCCCCTAGCTGTGTGTAATGATGGTGGGGGTGGGGGGGAGTACTCAGATTTTTTTGATATTATTGGCACCTCCATGATGCACGCATGCACGCGCACACACACACACACACACACACACACACACACACACTACATAATGACCAAAAAAATGGAACAAAGCAATTTTGTTCTGTGGATGTAGTGGGTCAGACTAAGACAGAGGAGACCAAGATTGAAATCACCACTGAGGACTCATTCAGACTTCTTTTTATCACATTTCTAGGCACAAGTCCGTGCTTTAAAACTCCATCTCTGAGCCCTTTTTATTTTTTGCCCTAGTGCTTTAAAGGTCAGTGTGGATGAGCCCTTGACTATGAAGCTCACAGGCAGGAGGGATGGGGGGAGAAATCTTGATTCAGTTCACCATTTAAAGACAAATCTATCGTAAATTGCTGCAGAAGTATGGAGAACTGAATTTAAGAAAGGGAAACTGAGAGAACTGAAATTGGCAATTCCTTCCAACCTTTCTGGCCAGTCAGCCTAATCTGCTTCAAAGGGTTCCTGAGACAATAAAACAGGAGGGGGGGGTGCAACCATGAAGCTTGAGCTTTTTGGAGGATGCAAATCTAGTAAAGAATAAACTTTGAAGTGTTTATTTAAGGCAAACTTTGAAGTGTTACTTAAATTATAACATGTGTGACACGTTTTAAAATTAATATATAATATAGTTCACTTGAAGTGGCCTAGCCACTGTAAACAAACACAGTGACCTGGAATGGGCAAACAAACATCATCCCACAGTAATGTTAATCATACTAGCAAAATCTAGGGCATGCTTTCTGGTTGTCATCTATGCATGTATTCAAGGCACCCCAGGTTCCAAGCAAAGGCAGTGATCCTAAGCAATGGTAGCCTTTAAGGTCAGCTCCTGAATCTTGCTCTTGTGCAGGTGGGATAGGCAGCTTCCTATGCCCCTATCAGGTGGTCAGTAGGGTAGCATTGGGAGAAGGCACCAGAAGACACCTTGTACAGGGTTTCCTCCTTAACTGACTTCTGGTGGAGTAAACTGGGGAAATGACCTACACCACACCCCCCCCCCCCAACACACACTTTTCAACTGATTGCTACATCTCAGAGACTGTAGTCAGGCGACCCTGCCTTTATTAGGTGTTTGTCATGTGAGAAAGGGGTTCTTATTTCAGACTATATTTCTTGCCCATCTTTCTCTAAAAGCAAAGACCAAGGCAAAGCCTTTACTCTTGATTTGGAACGTTTGAGCTTGAGTGCACAAGGAAATATTCAGTTTTAACTGATTTTAATATTGCACTGTATTTTATATTGTTGTAAATTACCTGATTGTCTTTAGTGCTCTTGTAAAGGTTATTCAGAAATACATGCTTCCCCATTCATGCTGTTCACATCTCCTGCCTGGTGTATGACAAATGCTTGCTACTGGATAAAACTCTTTTAAAGAGCAGGGCCATGTTCTCTTGAAAAAGGAGAATATATCTGCGCTTTTCACCATGCTTTACTTTCCAGTTACTTTGTAGGTGGAGGGAGCAATAAAGATGGTGAAAGACTATAACAAAATAATTGCTTTTGTGAATCTGACTGGAGTCATGACAGACACTGAACTGAATTAAGTATTTACATTTTAAGTGATTAACAGTGCAATCCTATACAGAACATGTCTTCTCAGAACAAGTCCCATACATTTCAATGGGGCTTACTTCCAGGGTAGCAGGTGGATAGGATTACAACCTAAAGTTAAATAAATTCACATATTGTGAAGCCAACTTCTCATTGTGGGTGCCTTGCCAAGCTACTTCAGGAAGTATGAAATAATTTTTATTCCTTAAATGATAACTTAATACACAGAAAGCCTGTCTTTTTTCATTTACATTCCTAATTTAATGTATTTGGGCTTCTTTGATAGAAAGGATGGAATAGAAAATTTAATAGTATCAATTTCCAGGAAAAAAAACAGCCTCACAAGAAGCAGCATACCTTTCATTTGCAGACCTGTTGCTTCAAACTTGCCCCAGTGACTATAATCCTAAACAGTTACAAGAGAGCAAGCCTCAATGAACTCAGTGGGAGTTACTTCTGAGTAAATATGTGTGGAACTGTGCCACACAGCTGCACTGAACTTCCCTGTTGATGAAAACCTTCGAAAGAGGAAGCCTTCCTCACCATTTTAAACACAATTCTTTTTCTTTCCCCCTTCAGTTGTGTGGTAGAGAAATCCCCTGGATGACGGCATTACTCTAGCCTTCAGTCAGATGAGGGTGGAAGCCCAAGCACGGAGGTCAGGGAGGATCCAAGCCTTGAATCCTGCTCATTCCTCTCCATGACCCTGAACTTTGCTGTCTGGACCATCAAACAAGAGAAGCTATTAACAGCGCCTTTCCTTGACCCCCTTAAGTTCCTGCCCCCATGCAGCGTGCTCCAAAGACTCTTCTCTCTCTCTCTCTCTCTCTCTCTCTAACGCAAAACTTCCCACTTGCATTGCTGCAGAGCAAAGCATGCAGGGGAAAGAACAGACACTCTGGCTCCCTTTCTCTTTGCCAAGACATGTCTCTCAAGCTATTCTCAGCAGCTCAGGGCTGGCTGGCACACCTGCTGTAGTGTGAGGCTTCCCAAACCTGTTCCCCCACGTACCTGTTGGCTGGGGATCCTACTGCTACGATGTCTGTCTCTTTCGCCAGCACACCATCCTCCGAGTGCAGTCGATCAGTTTCACTCTGGTCTGCCTCACCCACTCCTGGGCTGGTCTCTGATCCCCACTGCAGCGCTGCTGGGCTCCCAGTGGCAAGAGTCAGTATTGGCCCGCACACCTTACAGGTTCCCACCCCATGCAGCCCTCTGCAGTTTTGAAATTCCTCACTCGCTGACAGCTGGGTAGCCGGTCCGGCTGGTTCCTGGTGACGTCGCTCCTTTCTTTTCTCTAACTCAGCAACCCCCAGAGAAAGTGTTTCCTCCCCAGACGGGTGACACGACAGGCTTCTTTCACCACAACTGAATGCGGGTTCTGCTTCAGCCCTCTCCGCCTCCTTGGTCATTGTAATCATTATCTCATAGCAGATCTTTGGGGCATTCTTGCCCAGGCTGATTTTAATGGCCGAGGCAGAATCTGCTACCTCCAGAGGCTGATCAACAGGTGGGCTTGCTGTGGCCGTCTTAGCATCCTCTGCACCACTGACGTTCTCAGAGACGGACTCTCCAAGGCCACTGCTGAAGCTCAGGTTCTCCATCTGTTCTGTAACAACAGGGTGGGACATCCCCGTGGTCAAATACCCTTCAAATACACTTTCAGTCCACTCTGAGGCAGACTTGGGGGCCTTGCCGTTTTCTTCCAGGACTGATGGGAGCTTGAGGGCTTCTCCTTTCATTTCGGGAGCCGCTGGGCAGCACAGAGAAGAATTACTGATGGTGAAAGACCCTTCCCAAGAGCTTCCATCTCCCCAACAAAGCAAAGAGTCAAAGGATGTGGAGGGTTCTGGGCTGGTCCCTAGAGAGTGTGTTTCACTTAGCCTAGATGAAGGCTCAGGTCTCTTCTGCTTTTCAGATTGATTTTCAGCAGGATAAAAATCAGCCCTGCTCCTCATATCCATGTCACTGCCAACAGCTGGTCTCTGAAGCCGCCCTATTGACCAAGGATCGCTTGCCAGGTGCCCAGGGTGCTGAGAGAGTTCAAAATGGCTACTCTGTCGCTTGTGCCAAGTGAGGTTCCCAAACTTGCGCAGTAGGCCATTCCTCCACAAATCAGGCTCTGAATAACTGAGAGCCTGGGTCTGCAGGATGGAAAAAGAAACTGTGAGAAGACAGAGACTGTGAAAGAGGTGTGGGACAGAAACCCTATACATGCAACAGTTGAACAAGATTATATATGTTTGGGTTGCCTGCAGCTTTGCAAAAAGATCCACAACAGTAAGTAGCTTGTATAATATTTTACTAGCCTTCATCCCTGAATTTGTCAGTGTTATTAACTTTTGGCTTAAAAGGGGAGAAAGCCCAGCAGTTCTACAGCTTTCCAGCATGATTACTTGGAGGCAATTTTTATGAACCATAGGTGACTAGACTGATGTATTTTTACAAGCTTGGCAGCATGTTATTTGCTGAATGGAAATGCCTGTTTAAAAAGTATAAGTTTTGCAGTCTTTATCAAAACAAAGCATACATAAACACAGAATGCAAGAATAGATACCAGCATTAACTGCCCCTTCCATAAATCCCAGATGTAGAAGCAATATGAATAAACACTGAGCCAAAACCACTGAGCCAAAACCACTGAATCAAAATTTCCAACTATAATAAATATTTTGCCTTATACTTGTCTAACTTAGACTGATCTTGTCCATCAATCAAACAAAAAAATGGAAACTAGTTATCCACAAATTGTTTTTATGCTATTAATTAAAATATTTATAAACTGCCCTTCAGCGCAAATTCTCAAGGCGGCACATTATAACAAGTTTATGAACAACAACATGAGCCTTTCAAACTACTAAAAGCCATTAAAAGTCAATCAAAAACAAACTTTGGCACAAGTTAAAAGATAATGGAAGAAAGTTCCAAACCTGAGGTGCCACCACCAGGAAAGCCCTGTCTCTGGTAACTACCTAGCTCACCTTAGAGTGGGGTGGAGGACTCAGAGCTGGGCCTCTGGTGATTATCTTAGACACGGTTGGATCCTCTGACTGGATCCAACAGCTGATGCATGGGGAGCTCAGTCCTGCTTGGTCACTATATCCCACCACATTCACTGGCCAATTTTGACAGGCAGGTGGGATTTTCCTCCTATTAATCACCTGACATTGATATGAAGTAAGATATTGACAGGTGCTGGTCCTGCGCTCCTGCCAACTTTGGCCTGTGGGGTGGGAGAAGTTAAAAGATTTGGCCCACCAGGCCAAAGAGGTTCCCCACCTCTGCTGTAGTAGTTTCTGTTGTCTGTGGAATGTTCTCCCCAGGAAGGCCTGCCTGGTGCTAACTTTGTGGCCATTTTGGCGCCAGGGAAATATGCTTTTGTTTTCCCAGCACCAAAGACTGAGTGTTCTTACTCTGTTTTTAATTAAGCTTATGTATTTTTATTGCTATACAGTATTTTAGTCGTCTTGTAAATTGCTTCAGGACCTTTTTGTTGTGGGAAATTACTCATTGGTTCAATAAACCTAACCTAACAAATAGCCATTAACTCTAATTCTAGCTTTGCTGTTCTGGAAATGCCCTGAACAGGGATGGCCAAGATATTTTCCTGCCTGAGGAGAAGGACAATACGGCACTCCTCTTTCTATATACAAAAGGCAAGCAGGCTGGCAGTCAAAGCTTACTACAATACTGATGACGGGACAGCATCTTCCATTGGGCCTGAGGAAGGCGGGTTCAGGAGACACAGGGAAGGCCGCGTGACACTCACAACTCTGTCTCCAAAATCTTGGCACTCTCTCAGTCTCCTGGCAGCTGCAAACCAAAGCAGCTGCTTCACTCTGCCTAATGGGAAGCAAACCTTTGCTGGCCCCTGGGAGAGGATTTTAAATTGCAGAGTAGACCCTTAGGGCAGTTTTATACAGTCAGAGAATTTCATCGGAAATGGGAGCAGAAATTGCCATAATTTGCGTGTTTGTCCAGGGTCAGGATGGAATGTGAGTGGCATTCTCTATTTATTTATTTTTTTAGTGTGCAAATATCATGTAAATAACTATGATTTCTGCATTGTGTTTTTTTTGACATTTCCCCTCCATTGAAATAATTACATTTGTTTTGGTCATAGCAGAATAGCAGTTAGCTAGATGGACAAGGTAGGTTTTGGCGAAATAGAAACAGCACTGGCTGTGAAGAACACAAGATGCAATGGAAAGCCCTGCCTCCTTACATTCCTAGCTGTGTGTGTGGGTGTGGGGGGGAATTCCTGGACTAAGTAGTCTGCAGTCAAAAGAGGGGCAACTTTTGGACATTGGCCTGTAGGAATCCTAATATAAGAAGTCCCCTTTTTGTTCCAAGAAACCTCAAAATTCTGTACTGAAATAAAACCAATAAAATGTATGCTGCTAAAAAAAACCCCAACAACAACTTGCTAATTAGTAATCAAAAGTTAACAAAATATACCCGAACCCTACGCTACCTGAAAATAAAGATAATTTTCTGGAATTATAATGTTGTTTTCTGAATTACTACCATTCCCTCCTCTCTTCTCATCTCCTTCCTTCCGTTCCTTTTCCTATCTTGCTTCAGTCTTTTTTCTTTCTCTTTATTAATTGCTTTTTTCATTTAGAAATGAAAATAAAAATAATTACAAAAAAACCCCATACTTTTGTAAGTATGACCCTATATTCAGAAGCTTCAATTTCTTTTTAAGAGAGATTTGGTCGCAAGAACAGAAAAACAGGGCAGGAGGGCTGCATGGGAAAGCGAAAAGGAGGGCGAGACAAGCCACCACGCCAGGCACAGAAGTCCCACCTCTTGCAGCCTTTACCAATACACTGCTGGCTTAATTTCAAGTCTTCAGTTCACAGCCATGAGGACTAGCCACATAGCTTTCGGAATTTCAATTTAGCATTGAGATTCTCAAGAATCCAAATGTTTTGTATTCAACAAGCCTAATTATACTGCAGTATCTTTTTCTCCCCAAGCCAGATTTTTTTGAGGCAGGTCCTAAGTCCTGTAGCCAACTACAGGGACGCAGGTGGCGCTGTGGGTTAAAGCCTCAGCGCCTAGGGCTTGCCGATCGAAAGGTCGGCGGTTCGAATCCCTGCGGCGGGGTGCGCTCCCACTGCTCGGTCCCAGCGCCTGCCAACCTAGCAGTTCGAAAGCACCTCCGGGTGCAAGTAGATAAATAGGGACCGCTTACCAGCGGGAAGGTAAACGGCGTTTCCGTGTGCGGCTCTGGCTCGCCAGAGCAGCGATGTCACGCTGGCCACGTGACCCGGAAGTGTCTCTGGACAGCGCTGGCCCCTGGCCTCTTAAGTGAGATGGGCGCACAACCCCAGAGTCTGTCAAGACTGGCCCGTACGGGCAGGGGTACCTTTACCTTTACCTTTATCTTTTTCTCCCCAAGCCAGATTTTTTTGAGGCAGGTCCTAAGTCCTGTAGCCAACTGTTGGCTATTTGTAGTGATACTGATTAGGCACATAGCAGCAGGGCGGTTTGTGTCCTTAATGTAATCCTCACTATCCCCCTTGACATACCAGCTAGTGGGTGGTTCCACTTGTATCAGCTGAACCCTGCTGGGATTTGAGGCCTGCCCTCCCTCACAGCAAAGCTCCAGCTGCTACAAAACAGCCCAAGGGTGCTCCACCCAGAGGAGCTGCTGATGTAGCAGGAAATCACTAGATAATAAGCGGCCAAATGTGCACATTCCACACACACCTTTGGAGATTACAGCTGCCACCCAAAGATGTCTCCACCTCCATGTACTGTAGGTAAAGCAAACTGGCCTCTAGAGATGGCTGTGATTGAAACAAGGGCGATTCACCCTACGATCTTCAAAGGAAGCGCTAGAGAAGACACCATCTCCTTCTTGATAAACCCACAGCTAGCAGAGAGAGAGAGAGAGAGAGAGAGAGAGAGAGAGAGACAGACAGACAGACAGACAGACAGACAGACAGACAGACAGACAGAGAGAATTTGATTGATAGCCAAAAGAACCAACTTCCTCCTTGTAGTTCAATATGTATTTTATGCTGGGGAAGAATCATAGATTCATAGGTCTAGAGCAGGCCCTTTAAAATCAATGCATGTGATTAACTTGAGTCTGCTAAGTTCACTGGGTCTACACTGAGCAGAACTTAGCTGGATATAACCCACAAGAACCTGCCTTCCAAATCAGATCATAGGTCTTCGTAGCTCAGTATCGTCTACACTGACTGGTAGGGTTTCAGAATGGAGCTGTTCCTAGTCCAACATGGAGATGCCAGGGCTTAAACCGGGAACTTTCTGCATGCTAAGCATGTGTTCTACTAGTAAGCTAAGTGGCAAGATCTCATTTAGCTCACATGAATCTTTTCTGGGTGGACATCTCTGGCTTCAGGGACCGTAAGGGAAGCACTTGGGAATTTTTGCAGCCCACACATTTCCTTTTCTAAACTGTGTAGGTAATGGAAGCGGGGAGGAAACACCACAGATATATTTGCTCGCTAGATGTGAGCTTCAGGTGAGTTGCTTTGTTCTGCCCCTGGGTGAATTAGTTTGTGGCTCACCCTTCTGCTCGCTCCCAGTGGAGCACGCCATCATTTCCTGAGAACCCAGAGGCTTCAAGGTAGCTCTCCACCCCAACAGGTTCCTGTACCGGTTGACAGTGACACTGCCACAAACATGCCAAGGAGAAACTTTTCTTCTGAGTAATTTGAGTGTCACATTAAATTAATAGGACAAAATATCCTACCTTCCAGGCCTGTTTATACCCATCAAGAACCCTAGGACAACCAGGCATTGGGAATTTACCTTTGTGCAGTAGGATAGTTAATACAGTGGTACCTCGGGTTAAGTACTTAATTCATTCCGGAGGTCTGTTCTTAACCTGAAACTGTTCTTAACCTGAAGCACCACTTTAGCTAATGGGGCCTCCTGCTGCCGCTGCGCCGCCAGAGCCCGATTTCTGTTCTTAACCTGAAACTGTTCTTAACCTGAAGCACCACTTTAGCTAATGGGGCCTCCTGCTGCCCCTGCGCCACCAGAGCCCGATTTCTGTTCTTATCCTGAAACAAAGTTCTTAACCTGAAGCACTATTTCTGGGTTAGGGGAGTCTGTAACCTGAAGCGTATGTAACCTGAAGCGTATGTAGCCTGAGGTACCACTGTACACATGTCCGTACATCCTGCTGTGGGCAAGCCAGAGTTCAAGGGCCCACTCCATCCAAGCAAGTATGCCAGGAGGGTTTGAAGAAGCAAGGCTGATGAGAGGTGCAGCCTGGGAAGAGAGGTTGTGGTTGAAGAGAGTGTGGCCAGAGAAAAAGGTCCTGAAGGTTCCCCACCCCTAATTTAATAAATCCCATGGGGGGGATCCTTGTTCCTCTTACCCTGGATAACACCGTTTCTCACCCCTTCTCTCAATGGAATAATATTTTATATACAGTATCATGCAGACTGGAGTGTGTGCAACAAAGGGACTTTACCAGAACTGCAGAACTCTTACCAAGATATAAAGCAGCGGCACTTCTAGATTATACTTAGTAACTTCTTTTTTTGTGCTCCCCCTTCCCTGCAACTGCTTGTGAAACACTTTGGTTCTTGTGGCTCAGTTTGTACAGTCTACACACATGCACTCACACACATGCCCCAGTCCAGATTTCTACAGTGGTACCTCGGGTTAAGTACTTAATTTGTTCCGGAGGTCCGTTCTAAACATGAAACTGTTCTTAACCTGAAGCACCACTTTAGCTAATGGGGCCTCCCGCTGCCACCGTGCCGCCAGAGCACGATTTCTGTTCTCATCCTGAAGCAAAGTTCTTAACCCGAGGTACTACTTCTGGGTTAGCCGAGTCTGTAAACTGAAGCGTATGTAACCTGAAGCGTATGTAACCCGAGGTACCACTGTATTTTGTTTTGGTGTTCTCCTATCTGACAGCTAACTTTCCTTGGTTATTCAACATGCTGTTTTTTGTCCCCTTAGGATTTTTTCCCTTAAATATATTTCTATACTTCTACAAATCCAAAAGCTTTTCTAAGCTTGCTGATGCCTTTCTCTTGCTTATCAGAGTTGGCTATAATCCTATTGGGCTGTTGGCACTCACCCGCTTATGGTAAGTTCACTATTAAAATGAGTGGTGTCTGATATACCTCTGTTTTAAAGGTGTCTCAGAACGACTATTTCTTAACCAAAGGCACCGACTCAAAGACGTTAGCAATTAAGGTAAGCAAAATGAACTCCGCAAAAGCCAAATCTATAAATAATACTTCACTCAAAGGCAAGCAAGATGTGCTTTGCAAGAGCTGAGCTGCTACATCAAACAAGTCCAAGAAGGATGCTAGATCAGAAAACACTGCATGATCACAGGCTACATATAGGTTAAGCAAGACAAGCTTTGCAAGTCTTCTTCTGCTGCAGGGTGCTGGAGATTAAAACATGTAATCAAAGTCTTAAAATGGCAAAATAAATTACAAGTCGGATCTGCAACAAAATGTTGCAGTGTGTGATTCTGCTTCTTCTAGTTTCCAGTTTCCGTTCCATTTCCCTTCCCTGGGTTTCTGTTTTTCCACCCACAGTCAGTATTATGTGTCCATTGAGCATATTCAATCCTCACTGGTCTGCCTCCTCACACTCTTTGGTATTTTTCCTTACAGTTTTTTGTACTTCACCTAACCCTAACCTTGCTTGTGTGGTGCTCTTTTGGCTACATTTGCAACAGCATTCACTGCCTGAACATTGGAGACAGAGGGAATAAATGTTTTTACTGAAGTGACTGTTTGCGTGAACATGACTTGAGGCATGATTTGAGAATCAAGGTTCCACTCCACTGTCGATTTGCTGGTCTTAATTCATGCTTTAAATTATGTTTGCAATCTGCTAGGTTGGACAGGCATTGTATAATGCTCTGAATGAATGAATGAATGAATGAATGAATGAATGAATGAAGCACATGGTGAAAGGGACGGGATACTTCATTTTAACACACCCTTTAATCACTCCAATTCTGAGTACAAAAAACAGTTGAAGTAAGGAGGGATAACATGGCACAAGGTGTTTCCAGACTATTGCTGTTTTCAGGTGAGACTCAATCCCATACTGACAAATCCAGGTTGCACGATTGAGCTGATTTTGGAGCTCTTGCACAACAAACCCACTTCTCCCACAAAAGTGGGCTTTCTGAAAGTGATGGGGAAATGAATTGGAAAGTGTGGGGAGTTAACACTTGCTTTGGCACAATGTGTCCCCCCCCCAAAAAAAAAACCCCAACAAATACCAATGAATGCTTGTTGAAGAGCCAATGTTGTCTAATCTCCCTGCAAACCAATTGGGATGAAAGCTCAATAAACGGGACACCTTGAAGTGCCCACACTTACTGAAAGGAACTCTATTGCAAAAGGCACAGGCCCATGCAGTTGTGCTTTGCTTCCAGCAGAGGGCATCCTTATCTTTGGGAAAAAGAAGCTGTATGCACCTTGACATAACTGAAAACTTTTTTTTTAACGAGGGACAGACATAGAATTATAGAATTGTAGAGTTGGAAAGGACCACAAGGGTCATCTAGTCCTTGCAATGCAGGAACCATTTGGCTCGAACCCATGACCCTAAGATTAAATTTCGTGGCTCTACAAAGTGAGATATTTTGTTGACTATTCATGTTATCAGCTTGCTAAATTAATGCTGTCCTTCCATGGTTGTTTTTTAATGCATGGTTGACATGTATGTCTCTATATCGCTGAATGGCATATTTATTATTGTTAACTTGCCTCAACATCATTTTGAAATAAAGGAGGGAGAGAATAGCTGTCAAAATACATTAAACAAAGTGTGTAATGACTTAGCGCATAGGTGGAAAGAGCCTTTTTCGGGGATGCATTCTGTTCTGTCCATGGTCACAGTCCAGCCAGGCCAAAACACTCAAAAGAGTTTGCACTGTGGGACCAAGTCCCCCCCCCCTTTTGTTGAGATATTAAAAACAAACTGTTCCCTTGTGTGCTTACACAAAACACAGCTGGCTGTGTCATTTCCAGATTTAGTGTGGTGTAGAATATAGGAATATAAGAAGCTGTCTTATACTGAGTCAGACCATTGGTCCATCTGGCTCAGTATTATCTACATTCTACAATGACCAGTAGCAGTTGTCCAGCATTCCAGACTGGGATTTACTCCAGCCCTTCCTGGCGACTGAACCTGGGACCTTCTGCATGCAAGGCAGGAGCACTGGCCACTAGCTACAGCCCTTCCACATAGAAGGCAGAGTGCTGGGCTTCGACTGGAGAGGCCAGGTTTAAATCCGTGAATTTCACTAGGTGATCATGGACCAGCCTCTCCCTCTCAGCCTAACTTACTTCTAGGTTGTGAGCATCAAATGGGCTAGCCTGGTGCATGCTGCCTTAGGTCCCCTGGAGGGACAGTGAACTATAGAGATGAGAATGACAGGTGATAACAGAGGAAACTAACTGCTGGGCCACCACAAGCACAAATCAGCACACATAAATGTGTGTCAGCTGTGTGTCACGGGAAGGCAACCGAGTCATGTGACATGCTTCAATCAATAGTACAAAGATGGAAGATATCAAAAGCACATCTTATCCATCCCACTAAGAATCACCTTGATGGGTTAGACTAAAAATTATTCTCCACCATCCAGAATTGGTGGGTGATCTCTCCCCACCACCACCATCCACAAATGAACCACCATTAAGGGAGTGGCTTAATGTTTGGGTTGCTGTATGTTGCTCTATTATTGCTCTTTCTGTGCTATTGTTTTGATTGTGAATACTGATACTTGTTTTAAAACGCTTTCAGTGTATTTTTCACACTGCTTTGGAAAGGTATTTTCTATTTTGATAGGTGGCCTAGAAGCATTTTCAATAAATAAATAGCCGTCCTATATACATAAAGGAGCAACCCAACACCTATATACGTATGTATGCTCAGAAGTAAGCCTGATCAAATTCAGTGGGACTCTCAGGTGATTGTGTATCATATTATTAAAAGCAAAACAAATAAATACAAGTTAAAGAGAGCTACCTATCAATTGATTAACTAAATTTTGACTTATTGATCATATGAGTTTAACTGATTTAATCAATCAAATCTGCAAGGATTAAGAATGAAGCAGTTGTTCTGGCAGAAAATATATTTCCCTGTTTCACACATGTGTCACAGCAAGCATTACCTCAGAGGAGCCTTTCCTAGACGTTGAGTGGATTTTACACTTCTGACTTTGCTTCTTGTTTGTATTGATTGCAAGGTTTTTTTAATTGGATGTTTTATGTTTTTAACTTGAAAGCTTCTTTGGGGACAAAAAGCAGGATAGACATTTAAAAAATAAATGAATAAATAATGCCTTTCTGTGTGAGTAGGATGCATGTGTCTTTTCTCAGAAGATGCTTATCACACATAGATGTGCAATTATTTGCCTTAAGAATAATTAATCATTATTTAGAAAATCTGATAATTAGAGGAGCATTTGAAAAAATCAAAGGATTTTTAATTGATATAAATGATTACTCAACTAAGATGTGATCCTGTGGTCCTTTGGCTGGCAGGCATGAATGAGTGAATCTCCCTCTCTCTCTCCTCGGAAAGGGAGCTCTGCCACCATTGCTGCTTCACCATATTTGTCCAATGGCAGTAACAGTAAAAAAGGGATCTTATTCCAGGTATGCTGGAGTGAGATTGAGGGAAACTTTGGATTCATTGGATCCTGTTTCCCTGACACACCTTTGGAAAAGGGTTGGGGAACAAAGTAGGCAAGCCCCTGCTTTTAATTGGTTTGTGGGTTTCAGCCATGTTTCACCTATAATTTTATTTCTGCACTGCTTGGAGATTTTTATGATCATGTGGTTTATTAAGTTTTCTAAATAAATAAACCAGAAAACAGCACTTTTCCCACTTGTAATTCCCAGCAACTGGAATACAGAGGGATACCACCTCTGACAGTAGAGGCAGAACATACTCATCACGGTTAGTAGCTATGGATATGCTCCATGAATTTATTTAAGCCTTCCATGTTGAGAACCATCGCAACATGTCTGCTCAGAAGTACAGTGGTACCTTGGGTTAAGTACTCAATTCGTTCCAGAGGTCTGTTCTTAACCTGAAACTATTTAGCTAATGGGGCCTCCTGCTGTTGCTGTGCCGCCGGAGCATGATTTCTGTTCTCATCCTGAAGCAAAATTCTTAACCCGAGGTACTATTTCTGGGTTAGCGGAGTCTGCAACCTGAAGCGTATGTAACCTGAG
This sequence comes from Podarcis cretensis, assembly GCF_951804945.1. Classification (NCBI taxonomy): domain Eukaryota; kingdom Metazoa; phylum Chordata; class Lepidosauria; order Squamata; family Lacertidae; genus Podarcis; species Podarcis cretensis. Next base: position 28,419,459 of record NC_137177.1, on the reverse strand, counting down.
GTACCACTGTAAGTCCCACTGGGTTCACACTCCTCACAACCTCTCCTGCCCCAAAGAAGGCCCTTCCACAGGTTCTTTGACAGCAGTGGGGCTCACCTTCAATGCCGGCTTCTGTGACCTACTGCAACTAGGGGGCTCCATAACATGCTTCACTTGCACTGAGATTACATCCTCCTCACTTGCCCTGGAATGAAATCGAGAAAGAAGGATTGGAGCAAGAAGGAAGGTACACAAGAGGCCACAAAGACTAGCTGTCTCTCAGCCAAATAATTGCTTCTGCTTCCCTTTTTCATTGAGCACTTGCCCATCCTAGCCACTCCCTATATGAGTGGGGAGGAGATCCTTTTACAGCCCAAGGGCTGCATGCTCTCTTGGGGGGGCGGGTTCCTGAATTGTGACCCCTCACTCATGCTTTGCTATTCTTAACTATCGCCTGTCCTTGCTGCCACCAGCAAGAAAGGTAATATTTTCTTATATTTGGTATTTGGTCCTTCAAAATATTGTCAACAGATGAGGGCTCAGGTAGTGGTTGCTCTGAGCTGAGAGAGAGGAAGTGAGGGCAAAACTAGAATCTGACGCTAATTGTTCATTGAAATATGATCCCTACTGAGCTCCCTGGGATGACTCAGCTGTGGCCTGTTTCCTGAAACAGCTCCTGTTGAAATGCAAACAGGGCAGAGGACAGGAGCATATCAGCAAGCTGTAGAGTGGAAAGGAAGGATTGCCGAAGGCTCCTGGACAAATCTCCAATGTCCTTCTTGTTGCTGATTATGACCCAAACGTCTATTTGTAAAAAAAGAGAGAGAAAATGTTGGCATTCAGGTGCACCTGTCATATGTGCTTTACTGGATAGCTCACTCAGTAGAGCATGAGACTTTTTAATTTCAGGGTCATGAGTTCGAGCCCCACGTTGGACAAAAGATTCCTGCGTTGCTGGGGGTTGGACTAGATGACCTTTGTGGTCCCTTCCAACTCTATGATTCTATCACTGATATGCCGCTGTTCCCTGCAAAACCTCTGTACAGGAAGCTGACTTATGCCAAGTCAAACTATTGGTTCATCTAGCACAGTTATTGTTTGCAATGACTAGCAATGACTCTCCAGGAATTTTCCCCTACCCTTCCTAGAGACTGAACCTGGGACCTTTTGCATGCAAAAGAAGTGTTCTGCACAGGGCTGTCCCAATACATTTTGCAGAGGACAAACACATTCCATATACAAAAGCAAGCTAGTTTAATGGAGCCAGGACATGCCATGTTGCATACATACCTCTGTTCTTCAAAAGGGGAGAATTGCCTGGAGAAGGCACAGTCAGGGGTCTACCACCACTGGTCCCCAATATTTGCTGCCTGAGGCCGTTTCCTCACTTCGCCTAACAGTAGAGCCACTTCTGGCTCTTCCACTGAGCCTCTCCCCAGTTATAAACTTATGCATGCTCCCCCAACACAGGAATGTGCAGATAACTTCAAAAACACATTTGAGCACCTCATTGTACACATTATATATATATATATATATATATATATATATATATATATATACACACACACATACACACACACACACACACACACACACACACACGTGGTCTATGTCCTGACAAAGGTGTAAAGGTGAATCTTCACATCTGCACTTGTAAACTGCAACACAGCTCTCCTTTAAAAATTGCATTTAACTGAATTTCATGATGCAGCTCTCCAACCCATTTTTACAAAAATATATGGGGGGGGAGTGTTTCCATAAAAATGCATATAATTTATTTAATTTTTAGATTTATATACCGCCCTTCATTATAAGATCTCAGGGCAGTTCACAGAATATTTGAGAAAATAACATATAAAAATGCAATATATTAGGGGAAGCTGCTTGCAAAAAAATGTGTAATTGGCCAAAACTGCATACAAAGAACACTGCACTAAAATATGAATTTTCACAAGGATGCTAACAAATAATAATCTCAGATTCATGTGGAAATGTGAAAAACTGAATTTAAGACTGGGGTGGGGGGGTGAGAGAAATTAAGATAACGCATGTTGACAGATTCCCCCCCCCCCCAATCCTTACTCCTGACCCAGGGGCACTTCCAGGCCTATCCTAGTACACTCACCCTTCCGAGGTTCTCTTCTTCCGAGGCCTCATCCTCCGTTTTCCTCTCCCGCCTTCATCTCTCGCTCCTGCCAACCTGGGACCCTCATCTTCATTTTCCCGCCTCTGCTGCAGCTCCTTCAAGCTCAACTCACTCCTTGAGAAGAAGCGAGAAAGCCGCCTTTTCAGACCCTCTTTCTTTGCCATGGTGGCAAACTGAGTCCTGACCTCCAGGCCTGAGGGAAATGAACTGCTAGAGGAGGACGGGCTGAGGCTGCCACTACACCCTGCCTGCAAGCGAAGGCCAGGCGGGTGGCTCTTTCTGTAGCCAGAAGCGCTTTGCTTTTCCACCTTCACACTCCCTCAGCCTGAGGAGGCGGCCCACCTGTGGGGAGGATCCGGGTGTGAAAGGCGTGACACCTGCTGACAGATCCAGGCGTGCCGCTTTGGGAGCAAAGCCAAGGGCAGGCTCCGAGACCTACGCTGGAGAGGGGAGCGGTTTTAAGTTCCCGGCTGATATTTCTCCAACTTGGGGGGTGGAGGGGGGCAGTGTTTGCCTGGTCAGGAGCAGCCTAGAGACAAATGTGCCGTTCAGAGCCCCAAAGGAAAGGTGGGGAAGGACTTTGGAGCGAAGGTGCCTGAGGAATTTGAGAGGTGGCGGCTGAGGGATTAGGTCATAATAAGGTTCCAGCAACAGCAGCTGAGAGTAAACAAAGCAGCCACTGGTAATTTATTGAGGAAAAGCTACCGGTTAATTTATGGGCTCAAGAGGAAGGTGCTGGTATTAACCTTTAAAGCCCTTAATGCAGCCTTTGCCAATCTGGTGCTCTTTGGAAGTTTTTGAACTACAGCTCCCATCAGCCCTAGTCTTGATGGTCCATACAAAACAGAAAGGAGAATGGGCTCTGGTACTCATTCAGGCCACACACACACAAATTAAGTTGTATGTGTTTTAGTGTTTAAAACTTCTTTGTTTGGTCCTACTACTTTTTCAAGCTAGTTCTGGTCGGATTTTAAGAATGAAGTGTTTTTGAATTCCAAACTTCCAGAGAAGAGTGGGGTTTTTTTTACTCCAAAATGCACATTAATAGATTTGCACTAGCAACCACTGGAGCATGTTCTCCTTGTTTTGGGTGGTTGTTAGCTCCACTCTAGACTTTCAGGCAATGAGGTTCAAAGCCTGGGGAGAGATTCTTCATGTGTTTGACTGAACATGTTTAGACTCCTTGGCGCAACCAGGAATTCTGCACAACTACACGAACCTAGGGAAAATTCCTTCAGAATTTTATGCTCAACTGGAGGAAGTTTGAGGGTGGGGGTGGAACAGACAGGGCACCAAGTGTGGGGCTAGCATGGCCACCTCTGCACACTTTGGCCACATTCATGCCATAAAATTAAAAGAATAGCAGGGATCTCCTAACAGCTCTCAGCTCCCTTAAGAAACTACAGCTCCCAAAATTATTTGGGGAAAACCATGACAATAAAAGTCGCATATCAGTACTCCAGATGTATGGGGCAGACTTCCAGTCTCTTCCCACATGCAGTCTTTTGAATGAATAGGGCTTTAGTGTCTTGCATTTTGAAGAAGTGATTATAAATGGGTCAGTTCTCAGACTTTTTTTGGAAACAGTCTCTCACAGTGCAATTCTCTGCACTCTTAACTGAGAAGTCCTGGTGAATTCCACGGCACTTACTTCTGGAGAGACACACACTTTAGATTGTGCCGTAAGTAGCTTTTGTAGGTACCAAATTTCAGAAATGGCAAAAAAACTCTTCACCCCAGCTGGAGATCAGAGATAATGGCTTCAGAAACCCATTAAGTTCTTCAAATCCTCTCTTAATCACCTAACAATCCATTATCCTTGGGGCCACTACAAGCTGGACCTTGTCGGATATTCTCAAAGTGGACATTGCTGTGAGAGACTTCTAACGCTCAATGGCTAGTTGTGTGAATCTGCCCAGAGTCAGAGTTGATAAATGGCTAAAAAGGCAACACCACTTCCCAAAACGTGCTTAACACAGTCTGTTATTGTGAATTGTGTTCAATGTACGCAAGTCCCACTATTGGCCCACTCACTGTGCTAAAATTAAATGTAATGCATTATGGCAAAGCTTTGCTAAAAACACTGCAGATTCAGATATCATATCCAAACATCCAGAGTTTGCCTGCTTGTTTCTGCTTTGCTGGTTGGCGACAGCCATTTTCATGTAGAAACCAGGGTGGAAGGGAGGGAGATTGGATGCTTTGGAGAGCAGGAAAGATCAAACAAATAAGGGAAGAGAGATCAGATTCTCTTCCTGATTGGCTGCAGCCATTTCATTGAGAAACCATTGAAAAATGGGGAGGGAGGAGAGATTAGACAAATCCCAGTTTAGAAATATTTTCAGAGAAATAATGGAAATTGTAGGTTCGTTATGTGAATGCTTGTCTAAATAATGATTTCCATGGAATGCATTGTGTTTAGTAAGCAGGACCTGTGTGTAATTGCAAGTACACATGCATGGTGTGTCCAGATCATTAATCAAAAAAACTGAACCTACTCATAACTGCTGAGCCTTTTCCAATGGAGGTGAGAGGCCAGCATACCACAAGAGCCTCTCCCATCCTTGCCTCACTTTGCTTAATAGTAGGGCAAATCTTAAGCCAATCTCCTACCCTGAGGTTCATACCCCAAATTTGCCACCTGAGGTCACTGCCTCACCTCATCTCAAGGTAGGGCCACCTCTGCTAGCAAGCAGACAGTGTTTTCACAAATTGGTCTTGCAGAAGTTTCTCCAGTAAATCCAAGGTTGAGCAACCATTAGATTCCCAAATCTAGCTCTCCAAAATAATTTGCCTTCACCTCTAGGTATGCTTTGCTGAAAGGAAGAGATGCACAGAAAGTTATGATCCATATTCTTTATTGGTTTCCATCGTTTTCCAAAACCGGTACAAAAATGAAAATAGGGGAGGGGAGGGGAATGCAGTCGTGGGGATTTTTGATGTCGCCACCAGACATAATCAGCAGGATAGCTGCTTGCTTGAACAGCTCAGACATGACCCTCCCCCCCTCTAAAAATAACCCCACACAGTCACCCTCTCATCCCCACCCTCCCCCACCCATCCACCCACCCGCTTCATAAAAAGTCAAAGAGTTTGACACAAAACAAGCTTTGGTCGCTAGCAGTAAACATGGGAGTTACATTCGTTTTGTCTCCTAGTACACAATCATGTAGCCACGCAAGAAGTCGCCATCATCCCCCCACCCTTCCCACCCCCAATACATTCAGTGCTCCCTATTCCACAGTGACCCTGAGTGCAGACTTGGCACCAGCCTGACTGCAATGCACACTGCTTGCCCCTAATGCATAGTGTCCATCACTGTCTAAAATGGTAATGATATTGCCTATTCCAAGCAGTGATTTATTTGCAGGACCAAGCTGAAGAGTTTTAGAAACCATCTTGTCATAAAAAAAAAGGCCTGGGAGACTGACCTAAAGAATTTCCAAAACAATTCTGCAAACTAGTGGGTGGAAGAAGCTGCAATCAACCCCCCCAAAGAACATTGTTCCTCTTGGCTTGCAGATAAATCACTGTTATTTCAGAAGTCCAATTCTCTCATTGGTTGTAGGAAGATATGGGAAATTCCCCCCACCCCTTAACCAGGTCTCATGTGGCAAAGTTGCAAAGTGGCAAGGTACAAAGAGGGTGCCTCCCTCTATGCCCCTCTGGTGCAAATGCCCACCACATGCTTTGGCTATTTCCCACACCCTCAAGTTTGTAAACAATCATCAAAAAGGAAAATTGGAAATAAGCCAGAAAGATTTACATAAGATATTTACACATACTAAATATCTAAGAAGGGAATAGGGGGGAAACAATGCTACTGTATTTTACTTTATTTTTAAGACGGATACAAAACTAGAAGGGGTAGCATTTTAATATTTGGACACACTCTAGGGAAGCATCCCTTTTCTTCTGGCAACTCAGAGCAAGCTATATAAACCAATGCATTTGGCCCCATTGACACAAGACACGTTAACCTGAGGTAGATAAGGTAAAGATCCCCACAGCAATTTCAAAACTAACATCCTGTATATTTCACACCTCCTCGTTGCAATCATTGCAGGAGGGGGAGGGAGAGGGAGGTGGGAAGAGGCAGAGAGCACTCTCAGCTATAGGCAAGTGAGTGTTATCTAATATCAGGTTTTTGTTTTTAGTTTTCAAATTCCACTGCATGGCTCTGTAGCAGCTGGTAATGTTGGCCCTTGATAATCAGCCCACAACCAACACTTTCTTCGACTAGCAAAATGTTTGCAGTCCATCCAGTAAGGGAAAGCATGCAGAGCTGCTATTTGAGTTATGATATTTAAGAAAAAATGCTTGGCAATGCAGGTAATTTAGAAATGGACGGGCCCACCATAGATATGTAATTCAAATATACTGGATAGGAAACTCTATCTGTGGGAAATGGCCGATGATCTAGAGATTAACCAACAACCTTACATGTTTTTAAGTTCCCCCCAAATATCGACCTGTAAATTCACATCTCAGGAAAGCTGGCCAGGCTGATCCCCTTACTCTAGTGTAGAGGTTTAAGAGGCTTAAAAACTTCCAACCTTGAAGAAGCAGCACTTTGCTAAAAGAGTAGAATGCCAGAATTCCTCTTGGGATGCTCTTAATGTGGTTGGACTACAAGAGGAACTCACAAGGCTAACTTGGGCACAGGAAAAGGCGAAAAAGCCAGGATGGTATGGAAATCCAAAAGGATTTTGCTGCCTGAACATATTACAAGGAGCCAACCAGGCTCAGGCAGGAGATCTTGTGAGTCAAGATCTCTCTGTCTTCACCTCTGCCACCCTGATTCAGCAGCACCCAACATTCCCTTGCCTCACAACAGGGCCTTGTAGAAAGCCACCATGGGCTAAATCATTCAAAATTATGTGTGAGTGCAGTAGCAGCAAGATGCAGATATGGTAACCAGGTGAGGACAGGCAGTGTTAAGAATCTTAAGGAATGCTTGGATATCTGGGAGCAAAGAGGGGCTCCACCCTCAGAAAGGTGAAATGGGCTTGATACATAAACTGCTTTTGTTGCCCAAGCTTTATGCACCTGGCTGTGCTGTCTCTGTAGCCCCTAAATGGCCCAAAGGTACAACCCAGAGGAAAGTTCTACCTAAACTCCTTGGGAATGAATAGGAGCTGAGCAGGAGTGTCAATGCACAGGAGAAACGTCCCACCGGATTGTACATGAAATCCATTTGTGAATATAGCTGGGGGAGGACGCAGACAATCTATTCAAATACAGTGCCTAAAAACATTAGTCCACCCACACGCAGCAAGCTACAATTGAAAAACAGAGACTCTTTTGTTCTTTGTGCTGTTAAATGTAACAATGCCCCCCCCCAAAGTTTTTAAGCCACAAGGTTCCAATCTGTTCAGCCCCAGAAGGCTGCTGAGGTTCTTCCATCCCTGAGATGTACAAGAATACCTGAGAAATACATTGCAGTAATCATGTCCTCTTTTTTTCCTCTTCTTTTTCTTCTTTTTTTTCTCTTAAAGATTAAAATATACAAAAATACAAAACAGAATATTTATACTTTTCTTTAAAAAAAACAACAAAAGCAATGAACACTGAACCCCGTCCCCCAAAAAACAAAGAAAACAAAGAAAGCAAAAAGAAAGCAAACCCAAAGATACGTCATACACGCACGTCGTAGTGCAGGTTTCACATCACGGCTTCAGAGCAAAGAGACACCCACCCACCCTCCCCCATGTGTCTCACACGGCAAGTTAAGCTGTCCTGGGAACGAAATAAATTAAAGGCATCAGTAGGGAAAGCAGGCAGGGGGCAAGGGAACAGCAGCTTTACCTGATGAATGAAAGTTCAGAAACAAAATGGGAAAGATTCGAACTCAAAACCTTTGTGCTTGAAATTGTCACAGTAGATCCTGCACTAAATTCCCTGTCAGGCTTTTTGGAATCAGAAAGTGTAAATTTAAAAATACTACAAACAATACGAATTTAGTGTCCTGTGTTTGTGTTTGTATCTGTTACATTCTAGCCAAGTAATATGAAGCAGGTATGTGGCCTGTCAAATGTTGCTGAACTACAACCCCATCATTCTTGGCTATTGGCCATGTTTGCTGGGGCTGATGGGAGTTGTAGTTCAGTAGCAGCTTCCCACACCTGATGCAAAGCAACACATAGACAACAAAGAAAAACAAGCCATATTTCCAAGTGTAGCTCTCAGGCCTGGTTTGACAGTTAGGGTAGGACTTTGGCTTATGGAAAAAATTTCTGCCCACCCCAGTACATGCATTGTTTAAAATGCTCCTATTACATATCTGCAAGCGGGCCTACATTTCCACGAAAACCTGAGGACTAAATCTTTCCACTTGGCCAAGATGAATCCCCACATACATATGGGCAGTAAGAAACTTTGGGGTGACCCACACCTGGGCAGAAAACAGAGGCCACAATATTGTATCTGTCTGTGGTCCCCAAAGGTAGGAAATTTAGATGTATTATTTAGAACAGGGTCCTGAATAAACCCTTAATTCAACAGTGGGGAACCTGCAGCCCTTCAGATGTTACTAGAACCCAGCTCCCATCAACCCCAGCTAGCATGGCCAGCGGTCAGGGATGATGGGATCTGTGGTCCATTTACATCCCAAGGGTCGCAGGATCCCTACCTGTGCCCTAAAGGTCTGATTTAAGTAGAATGTAACAACTGCTTTCTCTGCCTGGCCCACTCCCCACAACATGCAACCACATGAGAACTGGAGGCAGCTATTTATTCCTGACAACTTTAACCTGTGCAAAAATCAAAAATCAAACCACCCCTGAACCAGATTTCTCAGCTGCTTTTTTTTTAAAAAAACACAACCCTCAAAATATTATTTGGATTGCTGGAGAAAGCAAAAATGAGAAAGGAGGAGCTGCTTCCCCATTTCCCAGAACTGAACAATTGGGGACAGGATTTGCAGAACTCCTCCCCATGCTGAAACAAGGGGAGGAGGCTGTGTCAACATCCAGGCTCTCTGAGCTTTCACTTTGCTAAAGTCTTACACATTTTCAGAGCTGCTGTTCTCTTGCTAGGTGCCTGCCTTCCCTAAGCCTGGAGGCAGAGGCTATTCACTGTTCCCCCCACCCACCCGCTCTTTTTTTGCCGACTCGATGCCCTGAAGCCTGTTGATCCGGTATATTCCCTACTGATTTCCCAACATCATTCCCTGGTTTCAGGAACAAGGGGTGAGCTGTGCATGTCCTCCTCCTCCTCCCGGAGGTAGGCGGGCTTTCCCTGAGAACTGGGCGACTGCTGCGTTTTGACGGGGCAGTTGGCCACCATGTGAGCAATGCTTTGGCAAAAGTGGCATTTCTTTGGTTGTGGCGGGAGCTTGCATTCTTTGGCGTGGTGATCCAGGCCGCCACAGTTGTAGCATCTGGGAAAGAGAAAAGAGACGGGGAGATGAGGCACGGGAGAAGTGCAATTTGTTAAAGATCACAAGGAGCCTTCGGCCTTCTCTTTTCAAAAAGAAAGACATCACCTTTAAGCCACAAAACCTAACATTAATTTACTTACAAGTTCTAAGTGCTCTGGGTCCAGAATACTCAAGAGTAAAACAACCACAATGTAAAAGAATTAATAATTTCAAATCCTTTAATAAACAAAACCTGGAAGCAGAATGTGCCACCAGGTGCAGCTACACAAGAATCATATACAGTTGTACCTTGGTTCCTGAACGGCTTAGTTGTTGAACAAATTGGCTCCCAAATGCTGCAAACCCAGAAGTGTTCTGGTTTGCGAACGTTTTTTGGAAGCCAAACATCCAACGCGGCTTCTGCTTGAGTTCAGGAAGCTCCTGCAGCCAATCAGAAGCCACACCTTGGTTTTCAAACAGTTTCAGGAGTCGAATGGACTCCCAGAACGAGTTAAGCTTGAGAACCAAGGTACCACTGTAACTGCAGAGTTAGAAGGGACCCTAAGGAAAATCTAGCCCATGGGTAGGCAGACTAAGGCCCGGGGCCTGAATCCGGCCCAATCGCCTTCTAAATCCAGCCCGCAGACGGTCCGGGAATCAGCGTGTTTTTACATGAGTAGAATGTGTCCTTTTATTTAAAATGCATCTCTGAGTTATTTGTGGGGAATATGAATCCATTCTTTTTCTCTCTCCAAAATATAGTACGGCCCCCCACAAGGTCTGAGGGACAGTGGACCGGCCCCCTGCTGAAAAAGCTTGCTGACTCCTGAATTCTAGCCCTAAGCTATCCCATACAGGGATAGAACCTGCAACCTTGGCATTATCAGCACCATGCTCTAACCAACTGAGCTATCCAGTACAGTTCTCTCCAATTTAAGCATACAATAATTAAGGGCACACACCGTGTGTATCATGAGTGGAGAGTACACATGAACGCCACTAGGGGGCAACCCTGCTCTGCTATCACACTGTTGACAGCTATTTAAGGTCTCCTGCGGAAGGCAAGATCGATACAGTGATGAATCCAGAGTAGAGTCCCTAAGACGGTTGGATGGTGCCTTGTCCGGTTCCTTCTAGCAACTCCTGCAGCCAAGCTGGTGCCGAACGTATTGCTCTGTTTTCCTTTGGACCTTTTCAGCAAGGCCAAGGGGGGTGGGTCTTGTCGTCTGGGCAGCTCAAGACCTCCAGACACACTGCCCAGGCTTGTGCCCAGGGAGGTCACTTGGGTGCTGCTAATGCATCACTTTGACTTCACCCCCGGAGGCACACTCCATTGTCTCTTGAGAAACACGGATGCCAACAATGTTCATCTCCAAACACAGGAGGGCATTCCTCATGAGGAGGCGTACAATTCACTGACAAAGAACATGCTTTTCATGTATGCATCCAGCCAAGCATATTTCCCTGCCACCGGCATTTAAAAGAATCCTGGCTTGCAAGATCTTAAGCTGCTGACATTCAAAAGCAGTCAATTCTGCACAAAGCAGACAAATGGCTGAACTCAGCCTTCCCCAACCTTCAGGTGTTTTGGAGAACGACTCCAATCAGCCCCAGCCAGCACAGCCCACGGTCAGGGATGATAGGAGTTGTAGTCCGAAACACAGACCCATATTATGGTGTCTCTTTTCTTTTTCTGATCTCGCTGCGCAAAGGGGAGGGGGTCTTGGGGGAAATGAGACCGATCACAGCTCCATCCTGCAAACACACGTTCGCAGAACAGGAGCACCAGCCCGTGCTATTCAGCCCCTGGGTGCTTCTGACCTCTGACCTTTCACTTTTGAGTTTTTTGCCCTTTCCTGGGAAATTTGCATCTGCCATTCATTTAAAAGGCTGAGGGAAGCCCCTAGCACAATGTAAAGGCTGCTGCCCAATCCCTGTCCAGAGGAGGCGAAAGCCACTCAAGCTCTTTTGAGTTGCTTGGGCTCCGGCCTTAAAGTAACAAACTCTTGATGCCTGCTACTGTACTGTGGGGAATGGCCCTTTAATTGTAGTGAGGGCAGGCAGGCAGGCAGGCAGGTTGGACAGCAGCTGAAGGTTCTGGAAGCCACACTGCCTCTTTGCCACTCTCCCTATTGGGCCTCTGGGCACTGATTTTTAGCAGCAAACAGTCAGCATTGCCACTTTTGAATGGGAGCAAAGCTTGGCTCCCACCTGCAGTGGACAACCACCAACTAAATTTGCCCCAAATGCAATGCCACGACCTATAGATCTTTTAAATAGATTCCATGGAAACCAGGCCTCTGTAGGACTGGGAAGATTAGGCCTTGCTGGGGAGAAACCCTAAACAACCTGGCTTGGGATTTCACTTTCTCTTCTCACGCCCACTGCTTGAAGAATGGAAGGGAACTGTATTTCTCTGGAAAAGACATGGATGGAAAGTTCCTCTGATGCAAGAAACAAATGATTGCTGATTTTGAAAGATGAATTGAATATTGGGACTTTTAGAATCGTTAGTAATACTGCACTGGATTTGTTTTTTACTGTGGTCACATCGGTACCTTACATTTAAAGCACTGTTATACAACTGTGTCTTCTCCCAAAGCATCCTGGGAACTAGTTGGTTAAAGGATGCAGAACACCCAAGGTCTCATAAGCACAGCAGCTGCTTGTTTCCTTGCTTAAGCCAGGTCTTACCTATCTCCTTTCGGCCTGCGCTTCTGGAGGTTTTTCCCCTTTGGTCTCCTCTCGCTGCCGATGCAGAACACTCCCCCTGGGCCGGTGACTCGGATGGACTCCAAACCCTTGCAGGACTTCTTGAAGGTGAATTCGACTGCCTCTCCTTCCTTCAGGCTGCGAAAGCCTTCCATGTGGAGCTTGCTCTGGAGGCCAAGGGGGAAAAACAGAAAATTATCCTGTCTTTGATTTTGTTCCCTGGATCTCATAAATTAAGTTTAATGTTTCCATCAATGCATAACCCCATATTTTATCATACCATTCTTTAACAGTAGCTGATCACTGTTTTCCTGCATATACTACTACTACTACTACTACTATTATTACTATTATTATTATTATTATTATTATTATTATTATTGGCTTTGTGTCAGGAAATCAGTTATAGAATTGCTGCGAGACATTCTGGTTTTGCTTGCAACATATTAACATGGTTACTCTTCTAGAAGTCATTCAGGCCTAACTCAAACTTCTGCTTTATAGCACATTTGCAGAAGAACCCAGGACAACAAGAAATAGAAAGCATGTGCCAGAGAACACACACACACACGCAGAGATTTTCAACTAATTAAAACTCAATCAGCTACATTGAAAGTCTCCATTGAACCACTGTGCTTGTAACATCTGCAGAGTGCCCCGAACAGGTCTCTAAGGGTCATCCTCTAACGCTTGCTCCGATTCATTTCTCAGCAATAAAAATGGATCGATGGTTGTGTATGTGTGTGTCCCTGGCGTGCTCAGTTTGCCATTGTGACATTACACCGCCTCCTTTTTACCTTTGATAGAGAAACATTTGTTGTTTAAATCCTGAGTTCCACAGCAGTTTTATCTAAGGTGACATAACCGTGGAACTTCCTACGTTTTTCACAAGGAGAAGACTTTTCCACTGTTGCTGAAATAAGACTCTGCTAGTAAAAAAAACACCACCTCAAAGTGAGGTAGTGTAATCTGGGTCCCATCTGCACTGTATTTTTTAAAGCAGCATCATGCCAATTTTAACACTCATAATCTAGGGTTGCCATATTTCAAACAGTGAAAATATGGAACGCTTTTTTTTTTGCCAAAGTTGTTGAGGTTTTTAGCAAATTCATATGGAAACATTAGTGTGCCCCCCCAAAGCATCCTGGGAACTGTCTCCTACAATTCCCAGGGTTCCCTGGGAAGAGGGACTGTTAACCACTCTGAGAACAGTAGCTCTGTGAGGGGAATAGGGGTCTTCTAACTTGCTCCCCATACAAAAGATGGAAAGAATGAGGGTGAGAGATAGCAAGTGAGGTTATGGTTAAAATTAGGTTAGCAATGGGGACTTATTAGTTCAAACTCCCTATTGCAATCATAATGAACAACAGCAACACAGCTAAAATACAGTGTGTGGTAAATTGTGGTGTAAAGTGCCATCTCAGGATTAAAAGGAGCCCTATGGTCATTTTCTTTTCTTTTTCCAAATACATTTTTATTGAGGTTATGCACATAACAAACATACAAACAAATACAAAAGAAAAAATTATAACAAAAAAAAAAGCGTCAAGATATACAAGCCAACTTTTTCCTCTCTCTAACTATACAAAGATAGATTAATCTGGCTGTTTCACAAAACAGTAAACGATTAAAAAAAAAAAAAACACACACACACACGCAAAAACCACCTCCTGGACTTCCTTCCATCCTTTTGGTAAGTATCGAATATCTGCTTCCATTACGTATTTGATTTTTAATCTATAGGCCTAAATTCACACGCTGGTAGTATTGTTCTGACCCCGCCAATCACATTAAGCATTTATTCCAATATAGTTCCAGTATTTACTCCAATTTTTCAGAGATTTCTGTTCATCGTGGTCTCTTAATTTACCTGTTAATTTATCAAGCTCAGCATAATTTATCATTTTAATTTGCCAATCATTTATATTGGGGATAGTTTCCACTTTCCAATATTGTGCCAATAAAATTCTCGCTGCTGTGGTGGCATAGAGGAATATCGTTCTATCTTCTTTCTTAATATCTTTACCCGTCATTCCCAGCAAAAAGGCTTCGGGTCTTTTGGGGAAAGTGTATTTAAATATTCTTTTAAGCTCATTGTAAACCGATTCCCAAAAGCCTTTCACCTTTTTGCATGTCCACCATAGATGATATAGGTCACCCTCCACCTCCCCACATTTCCAGCATTTCTTATCTTTTAGTCTACACATTTTGGCCAACTTCACAGGGGTGTGGTACCACCTATATAGCATCTTCCAAACATTTTCTCTCAGAGACATACATGCTGTAAACTTTATATTACAATTCCACACTTCCAGCCACCTTTCAAAATCGATATTATAACCAAAGTCAATTGCCCATTTAATCATTGCCTCCTTCACCTCCTCGTCCTTTGTATACCACTCTAAAAGTATGTCATAGATTCTAGGTAGGGTTTTGTTTTTACCTTCTATTACTTCTACATTGAATTTTGATTTTTTGTCATCAAAACCCAACTTCTTCTTGTCCTCTTTTAGCAAATCATTCACCTGGTGGTATTGCAACCACCCAGTGAATAGATTTTTTATCTCTTCATAAGGTCTAAGTCTTGGCCCTTGGTCTGTTTTTCTTAACATTTCCTCATAGGTGGCGTTTTTTTCCTCCATGTTTGTTTTCTTCACCGTTAAAACCTCAATTGGTGAGATCCACCATGGGGTCTTTCTTTCAAGGAGATTTTTATTCCTTTCCCATGATTGGTATAAAGGTCCTCTAAAAATATGATTTAGAAAGCTCTTGTGGACCTTCACTTTCCCATACCAAAGGTACAAATGCCTATGGTCATTTTCAATCTGTTTTAGGAAAAGTGAAAATTATATATTTCCGCCTATCCTGTGTTAACCATTTCCAAGACTTGTTGAAGTAGTTCCCACTATCATTCCTTAGTCAGACAGGCCATCTGCTGTACACAACAGTTCCTTAGAACAGAAGGGTGGTTTTTTAAAAAAATAATAATGAATGGAGCATGCCCACCATTCATGAGTTGCTCAGTAACCTAGATCATGTGACTGCACTTAACTTCCCTCTGGCCGAGTTGCAAGGAAAGCCCATATTTAAAAATGGTGCAGAGCCATTGTGTTGATTGGCCATCTCACAGTCAGTGTCGGCTCTCTCTCCCCAAAGCAGAGAGTATTTAATTATCTTCTTCCGTATCCTCTCTGCTACCAACAAGCATTGGCCCCTCGGCCATTCTAAATGCACAGAAACTTTGTTTGTTTGCTAATTCAATAAAATGTAAGTGTATTAAAAGTAAAACAAAGTAAGACACAGGCTGATGAAGTTATTCCAAGAATGAAGCTGTGATAAAGAAGTCACATTTAATTTGCAATCCTAAACACTAGACAAAGTGGGGCTTACTTTGCACTAAACACACATAGGATGTGCAGTTGTTTTAACATGTTTTTTGCTAACCTGGTGTCTTCCAGATGTTTTGCACTATAACTCCCATCAGACTTAACCCTCATTGCTTTTGTCTGACTGCAAGGTGTGCTTGAACTCTAATAATGCCTCCTGCTTTGCTGGATGGAGGGGAGAGAGGGAGTCCAGAAACACACCTTCCATACAAAGGTAAAGTTTAAATCCATAGTTCTTCCCTCTTTTGTCTCTGGCCCCACTCACCCCTGGAATGTGGCCCCCAGAAGTTGCCCAGAAGGGAATGCAGCCCCCAGACTGAAAAAGATCCCCCTTCCCTGATTTGCAATCATTGCACCCACAGAAACAACTGGGCAAACCAGCCAAATGGAATGAAAACTGGGGGCACCTTGTTGATAGTTCAAAGAGGTGCATTCAAGTCTCACCTTTGGCATGGCCTCACCACATAGACCTGAGCATGGGTGTCCAGAGGTAGGGGCAAGGGCCCAAGCACCCACCACCCCAGGCAAACCATAACCCACAATTGCCTGCTTTAAATGATTTTTTACAGAGTAAAGTTCTAGTATTTGTGGAACCTGAGATAGGAGGCAAAATATACAGGCACTATTCTTTTCATATATATTTTTTTCCTGAGGAACTAGCCTGCTTCTCCAGTTTCAGTGTTCTACCTTGCCTTCCCCTCCCCCCACCCCAAGAAAATTCCTGTAGACACCCTTAGGTTTGGTTATGCCACTTGCCCCATCCCGAGTGGAGCTCAGGCCACCGCACCAGAAACCTGGGCTGTGTACACACCATACAGTGGTACCTCTGGTTACGTACTTAATTCGTTCCGGAGGTCTGTTCTTAACCTGAAACTGTTCTTAACCTGAAGCACCACTTTAGCTAATAGGGCCTCCTGCTGCTGCCACGTCGCCAGAGCACGATTTCTGTTCTTATCCTGAAGCAAAGTTCTTAACCTGAAGCACTATTTCTGGGTTAGTGGAGTCTGTAACCTGAAGCGTATGTAACCCGAGGTACCACTGTACATTTAAAGCACACACCACCCTGCAAGAATTCTGGGAACTGTAGTTTTTGAAGAGTGCTGGGAACTGTAGCACTGGGTGGGGTAAAAGGACAGCTCCCAGGATTCTTTCAGGGTGCTCTAAATGTATGGTGCACAAACTGCCTTAAACACCGGTTTCAACTTAGGCTCTCCAAAAGTCATCAAAAAGCAGAATGTGCTTCTCTGTTGACTAAGCAAACAGGTCAGACTCCTGGTACTTTTCAACCAGACCTGGGAAGGAAGAAGCATGCAGCTTTTCCCCATTCAGCACTTTCCCTCTACAACCCCTTCCCCAGCCATTTTCCCCTTGACACAGGAAGCACACACCTGGGAAAGGGTTGTGGTGTCAAGTGGCAACACTCCCTTCCCCAACTCATCCTTTCACCTCTCTCCTTTGCAGCTGTTTGACAGCAGCCAGAGCCCCGTATCTGCCTCTGAGCCCTCTAGCCCGGCCCCTTACACCCTTTGCATTATTACCTGCTCTGTCCTTGCAAAAACAGGGCCAACCAAAGTCACACACTTTTTTTTTTTGCTGGTCTTTCATCAGATAGCTTGCCTTAGCACTCCCAGTAATCAGTCTATTTAGATTGAAAGAACAAAACCTTTACCCCTTATCAGCGTTCAATTCTAATCACAAATGGGGCATATCTTTGATATTTTGAGGCAACGCAAGCATGTAATCCTTGCTGCAGATTGGCATATCAATCTATTGTTGGCATGGATTGAAAGTGCTGGGGCTTCTACAAGCCCTCCTTTGATGTCAATGTATGAGGTTCGATCAAATGATTTCCAAATCCAATTTCACCCCTGGCCACAGATGCTTCACATTGGTGTCTTCTCATGCAGCTGGGAGGGAGGATGCTGAAAACTCTCCCCCATCTCAATAGAGTTGCACCATTCACACATAAGCACAGAGCCATATGGGGCCAAAACACAAGAGAAGCGTCTCCCACCTGGAAATGTGAATCATAGCCATATCCTGAAGGACAGATTAATCCCAGATGCCAGATGTGCCCATTTTGAGAACAGATGGGTCTACTGAATTGTAAGCTTTCAAACAGGTACTGCGAATAAATACAACTCCCCACCGACAAGCCTATTTAGCCTTATCTGGTACTCTGGGAATGCCTATGACTGGGACCTGCAATAAAACGTCACAGCATGGACTGTACCCCTGGCGGCCACTTTAGTGCTTCTAAAGTCAGTGATGGCCACAAACTTGGATGGCTTTAGGATTAGACAAATTCATGGAGGAGAAGGCCATCAGTGGGAGCCAGTGTGGTGTAGTGGTTAGGAGTGGTGGACTCGTAATCTGGGGAACCGGGTTCATGTCTCCGCTCCTCCACATGCAGCTGCTGGGTGACCTTGGGCTAGTCACATTTCTCTGAAGTCTCTCAGCCTCACTCACCTCACAGAGTGTCTGTTGTGGGGGAGGAAGGGAAAGGAGGTTGTTAGCTGCTTTGAGGCTCCTTAAAGGGAGTGAAAGGCAGGATATCAAGTCCAAACTCTTCTTCTACATCATCAATGGCTACTAACCCTGATGGCTAGGTTCTGCCTCCAGGGTTGGAAGCTGAATACAGATTGCTGGAAACCGCAGAGAGAGGATCTTGCTTGTGGGTTTCCTATAGGCATCTAGCTGGCCACTATGAGAACGGGATGCTGGGCTAGATGGACCATTGGCCTGATATAGAAGCGCTAATCCTATGTTTCATTCTGGATTCCAGCCACTCCATCCCCCCCTCATATTGTTCCCAACATTCGTCAGAATTATGTGGCCACTGGGTATGCCCAGTCCTCAATGGACTGTTCTGAGAACATCCTGCCCTTTGGGGATTTTCCCCAAGCCCACTGATACCTCTGCCATGTGTGAGTAGGTGTCAATTGTTTTGGCAGCATGTGCAACTGGTGCTCACAGGTGGAACATCAGAAACAGCGGGAGTGATAGAAGAGTTCACACCAGCATTTCCAGAAATGCTGCCTCCCCCCTCCCCTCCTTATTGAAATGCTGCCCATGAATTACAACATTACAAAGAAAACAGGGCTGCTCTTGTGCAAGGTTTTTAAAAGCTGATTTTCCAACTGCACAAATCTTCCTTAAGACACCCTATGCTAAATCATCATCATCATCCTTCAGGAACAAACAAACCATTTTCATATGGCACCAGAAGGCCAGGAGTGAAGAGGACAAGGGAACCCCCAGTCAGGGGAGCTCCAAAGCCTGGGGGCTGTGGCCAATAAGACCCTGTCCAGAGTACCCACCTGCTTCATCAGAAGGCAAGGGAATAGGGAAATAGACTGTGACCTATGCAAATGGGCAGGCTCATTTGAAAGAAGGAAACCTTTAAGATCTTCTGGTCCCAGGAGTAGTAGAAACGGGCGCTGGCCCTGGGATTTGGAGGGCAACTTTGGTGCAGGGCTCCAACCTGGGAGAGGCAGGACATGCAAACTAAGAATTAGGCTGTGTTTTGTCTTGTTGGACACTCTGTGTTGGGCAGTGGGCCTTTTGCTGCATTGGGGTTCTGACAAATGCCCAACTTTGCCACATTCTGGAGCCAGACTTGCTAGAAGCCACCTTCATCTTCTTCTTAAATAGTTCATGCCCCTCAATACAAGGACTTCCAGGGCTGCCAACAGCAAGTGAGCACCATAGCCCGGTGGTAAACCATTTGCTTTTCGCGCAGAAGGCCCTTGCTGAAATTCCTGGCGTTTCCAGTTATGGCTGGAAAGAGGCCCGTCTGAAGCCCTGAACAGCCACTGCCAGTCATATACAAAGCAGTACAGGGAAGCTTCCCGCATTCCCCGTGGTGTGGTCTCATTCTTTTCTCAGAAAAGCAAAGAGCCACATTGGGCAAGTTAATTCAGAGAGGTTCAAAGTAAGGCAGTTTCTTATGTTCCTAAATAACAATCTTGCCCACCTTCCAGGGTGGCACCCTCAGTTCCTGTAATGCGCTACACTAGACAAGGCTGTGGAGCCTCACCTGTTGCCCTGGCTGGGCTGAGCAACACTCTTAGAGCTCCACATAGTAAGGGGATAGGACTAGAGGAGGGCAAGCTGTCTTGTCTGCCATTGCTGACCTTCTCGAGGAAACCAGGATGCCTTTCCAAGGGCTCCCGGGAATACAGTTCAGAAAACTATAGCAATAAAACTAAGATACACCCACATATACACACCTCAAACTCAGTGATCTGGTGTTTACAGAGATCCTGAGGATAGGTAAAGGTAAAGGGACCCCTGACCATTAGGTCCAGTCGTGGACGATTCTGGGGTTGCGGCACTCATCTTGCTTTATTGGCCGAGGAAGCCGGCGTACAGCTTCCGGGTCATGTGGCCAGCATGACTAAGCCGCTTCTGGCGAACCAGAGCAGCGCACGGAAACGCCGTTTACCTTCCCGCCAGAGCGGTACCTATTTATCTACTTGCACTCTGATGTGCTTTCGAACTGCTAGGTTGGCAGGAGCAGGGACCAAGCAACGGGAGCTCACCCTGTGGCGGGGATTCGAACCCCCGACCTTCTGATCAGCAAGTCCTAGGCTCTGTGGTTTAACCCACAGCGCCACCCGCATCCCGATCTTGAGGATACTGAAACCTTAAAGGCTCGTGTGGGTGGGTGTGCGTGCGCGTGTGGGTGCATGCATGAGCCACATTTTAAAAAGTCCATCTCCCCAGTGGTCAAAGAGATGCACCAATTTGCACCAGGGGACAAGTTAGATCAGTGTCTCCTTGCAAATATGGGCAGCCGACCCTCTGTGCTAGAAGCAGCTGCCTCTCAGGGAGCGCTGAGTGAAATGTGAAATACCGCTGTTTATTTTGAGGAGTGCTTGAGAGATTGGCCAACCAACACCAACAACAAAAAAAGCAATCTTCTCTTCCCCCGGGGAACAGGAGGGAGAAAATTGCAAGGAAGGCTGTCCACCCCCCCTCCCTTTGGCCCTGGGTCTTTTGAAGTGACCTGCAAAAGAAGCTGGTGGTCTTCAGAGCACCCCAAGCCCTCCCCCCTCCTTCACAAAACACACACATTGTTCAAATTCCTCTGTTATCAGATAGGTAATCAAACTGAAGCCCATTGAATTAGTCAAATAGCCCCCTTGCATCTGAAAGAAAGAGGCCCAATGCCCCATCTCCACACACCACACACAAAGCAGGAACATTCCCAGGCCTTCTCCAAAAAACTCTTCCACCACCCCTCCCCCCCTTCTTCCCCCAAAAAAGGACTTAAGAAAAAAAGAAACAGGAGCTGTTAGAGGGAGAGAGACAGAGACAAGAGCACAAGTGGGAGAAGGAGAGATTCTGGTCGCAAAGGCGGCAAAAAGAAGGGATTCGGCTTTTAACCACCAAAACTGGGCAAAAGGAACAAAGAGCTGCCCTGGTCCACAGGGATGGCCAAATTCCAGAAGTTCCAGTGTCTTTGGAGGAGGGGAAACTTGGCTGTGTGAAAACCTGAGTCTGTCTCCATCCATGGAATTACCATCTTTAAAGCCGGTGGACGAACGACTGCCTATTTTTGCCATGGTGGCGCAAAATGTGCAAATAATTGGGGTTCTGCAGCTACCATGGTATAATTGTGGCTGCCTATTGTCATTTTTAGGGACGCAGGTGGCGCTGTGGGTTAAAGCCTCAGCGCCTAGGACTTGCCGATCGAAAGGTCGGCGGTTCGAATCCCTGCGGCGGGGTGCGCTCCCGCTGCTCGGTCCCAGCGCCTGCCAACCTAGCAGTTCGAAAGCACCTCCGGGTGCAAGTAGATAAATAGGGACCGCTTACCAGCGGGAAGGTAAACGGCGTTTCCGTGTGCGGCTCTGGCTCGCCAGAGCAGCGATGTCACGCTGGCCACGTGACCCGGAAGTGTCTCCGGACAGCGCTGGCCCCTGGCCTCTTAAGTGAGATGGGCGCACAACCCCAGAGTCTGTCAAGACTGGCCCGTACGGGCAGGGGTACCTTTACCTTTACCTTTATTGTCATTTTTAAAGCCTGGTTTTGCTTCTTAAAGGCAACGAGGTCTGTAATGGAGGTCTGGAGACGGAAGCAGGCTTCCACCAACAGCTGGATGATGGTCAAATCTGGATGTGCTATGCACACATGCTGATGCTCAGTGGTGCAGCATCTGTTTGCATGCAAACAGTCCCGGGTTCAACCTCCAACATCTTCAGGAAGGGATGCAAAAAAAGACTCCTTTCTGAAATCCTGGAGAGCCACTGTCAGTCAGTGTAGATAACACTGAGTGTGGTGGACCAAGGAACTGATTCAGTATAAGGCAGCTTCCTATGTTCCTATATATTTCTAGGCTGCAGTCAACAGGCCGAAGGTATCATCATGACACAGACAGGGGTGGATTCTCCACCCAGGGCCCCTGGATATTACATGCAAGTAAAATACTGGATCAAGGCCAGAGTTAGAAAAATATCCCCGGTACCTAATGATCACTACTCTTCCTAACCTAACAGTGGCATTTTCTGTTTGCTGAGAAAAAGGAAGCAGTTAACGCTCTGCTTTCTATTTTTGCAATGCAACCTGCACTTATCTTTTGCATTTTGAGACCTCTATATGACATTTTTTTCTGAAACACAATTTTTTTTAGAGGCAAGTCTGAATGAATATGGGCACATAGATAAGGATGCACTCTGCCCACAACAGCTTCTAAGAATATAAGAAGTGCCCTTCTAGATCAGGCCAAAGGCCCATTCAAGTCCAGAATCACTTTCTCACAGTAGCCAACCAGGTGCCTATGGGATGCTCAGAAGCAGTGTTCAAAACTAGCCAGGCACCAGGCACGTTTTGCTGCTGGCATAGGTTCAGTTGCAACTATGTGGAGCTCTCTAGGCGCCAGGTTGGCGACCCCAGTTTAAAAACCTCTGCCTTCGTCCATTTTTCCACTGTGTGTGTTTCTCCTTCTTGCATAACCGGGACAAGTGAATTGTTCTAAGAGCAAGCTACCGTCAAGCAACGTAGTTGAGATCACAGAATTGTAGTGTTGGAAAGGACCCTCCAAGGGCCATCTAGTCCAAACCCCTGACAAATGGACCTTATTCCGTTGTGGCAACCATTTGTTTAAGGTGCTATTTGGCACCGAGCTTATATAGCTGTGTTTCTAACACTGCTCAGAAGCAGGCCCTGAGTGGCAGCAGCACCTCTTTCCACTTGTGACTCTATGTGCTGTGTGAATAATCTTCCAACGTTCAACTTCATTGCATGGCCCCGGGTTCCAGCATGACAGGAGGGGGAGAAAAGTTATTTCTTTCTCCACGCAAGGCATATCTTATACATTTCTATCATGTTTTTGTGACTCGTTTTACCCCCCCCCAAACCAAAATAAATACCACTTATTGCTTGATATGGATAAGCAATCCCTAATAATTCTCATAAAATATCAGCAATCCATAAACACCAATAGGAGGTTATTCTGATGCTCCTCCTCCCTCTGTTCCAGAGCAGGGAAAGAAACTGCAGGTCTCCATTTTCTTCCTTTTTCTGCTGGAAACCCCTTTATTCCTCCCAAAGTTTACCCCTCAACAAACACCATTCAATTCCTTTTCTTCTGACATTGTGCTGGGCAAGTTGTCTTGCTGACCATCCAGCTCTCTTGTACCTTGATTGGACATTCTGTACTTCAAACAGCCTGTCCATGTCAGTCACTGATCTGTACAGGATTTTTACACAAGACTGGAGAAGCCACTCCAAACGAAACCATTTGGCGGTCAATGCAACATTACCCTTCTTGCTTGAAAACTAGATCTTTTTCTCTAACTTAATTTTTCAGTATTATATTTCTTTTTTTATATATGCTTTTCATTAGTTTTCTTACTTAACACACAAAATAAATTGACAAAAATGATAAAATAATAACAAAACAAAAATACATACATCCATAAATCCATATGTTCTTACAAAGGGGCTTAAGCCACCATATGCTTAATTCCCAATTCCTTATCTTCCTCAATAGACTTCTGTCTTCCTCAAAGCGGGTCTGTCTTATCTGTTTAATAAACCGCTTCTTTAATCATTTCGCTATTTCTTCTGTTATCTGAATACTATACTTATAATCCATATTGAGGTTGCCCAGGTTTTAACTTAAGGGCACTATGTTTTAAAAAATATTCTTTATAAATTTCCCACTCCTTTTTAGTTTGGCTGCCTCCTAATTGTCTCCATCATTTTTGCCAGTTCAGATATTCAAATAATTTATCCTGTCATTCCATTTTTGTTGGTACTAATTCTCCTTTCCAATTTCTGACAATTAATGTTCTTGCTGCTATTGTAGCATATAAGAATGTTCTCTTTTTTTCTCCATTTGGAATATCGGAATCTAAAATGCCTAAGAGGAAGGCTTCTGGTTTCTTTATGAAAGTTTGCTTAAACGTTTTTTTCCAATTCCTCATATATAATATCCCAAAAATTGTTAATTTTTTGGCAACCCCACCACATATGAAACAGTGTCCCTTCTGCCTGTTTATACCTCCAGCACGTATTAGATCTCATTTTATACATTTTGAATAGTTTGCCGAGAGTAATATACCACCTGTAAATCAGGTTTTCAGTATTATATTTCTATCCCACCTTTTTTCCCCTCCAAGAAACACAAGGTGGCTTACATGATCCTCTTCCTCCTCCTCTCCATTTTATCCTCACAACAACCCTGGAAGGTAGGCTAGGCTAAGAATTAGGGACAGGCACAAAGTTACCCACAGAGCTTCATGGTCAAGCAGGGACTAGAACCTGGATTTCCCAAGTCTCAGTCTAACACTCTAACCACTACACAACACTGGCTGCCCCCTCCCTCCCCCGCATTCCATTTATTGCCTTTTCTCTCTCCCTTCCTCCAAAAAGCCATGGGCAACTTACTGTCTCCTCAGCTTTATTGTTTTTATTTATTGTCCGCCCCTTTACCCTAAGGTCTCAGGGTGGGTCACAACAATTTGAAACACAACTTTAAAAACCGTTTAAAAACTTATGATGACAAAAAATACAGCCACGGAAAATAACATCTGACAAAAATAACAATAGCATCTAATAAAAAGTAACAAAAGTTTATACAAATGCTTATATTACACTCAGATTTCCAATTTTTGCTTAAATTTGGAGCTCTGAGCTGAGAATGTGACTCGGATCTTGGTGCTCACAACAATCTTGTAGTGTAGGCAGGGCTGAGTGAACAAGTGACAGGCCGATAGTCGTGGCTGGGAGAGGATTTGAATCCAGATGGTCTCCCATCCAGCCATATTCAAAAAGCACAAGTTCTTCAGCCTTGAGCCCCCAGATGTTATTGGACTACAACTCCTGTCCTTAACTGGACTCTGTTGAAATGAGAGGTATTTTCTTAATCTCGTTTAAGGGTATAGTTTTTCCTCAGTTCCCAGCACAGCCTCTTTTGGGGAGATCAAGGGTGGAAAGAAAGAAAGAAAGAAAGAAAGAAAGAAAGAAAGAAAGAAAGAAAGAAAGAAAGAAAGAAAGAGTGCCATATTTGATGGCTATCCCTGCATTTGTACATAGGAACTATGCATATATATATTTTGCATTTCCAGCAGCATTAAACCCTGGATGTTGTTTCTACCTAATGTGTTTAGGAGCGGGGGTGTCAGTCTCTTTGTTTGTTCTGGTCGGTTTCAGACTCTGCCCCTTTGACAGGCCAATAGAAAAAGAACAGCCTTTCAGCTAAACCCATCACCAGTATCAACAGAAATATCCTATGGCGGCCTACATTAATATGACCTCTGAAATGTTTAGGACTACAGTTCCCTTCAGCCCCAGCGTAAGGGAGTTCCAGTTCAAAACATTCGGAGGGCACCAGGTTGGGTAAAGCTGACCGGTGTTTAAGAACCTATTTGTTTCCAGATCAAAATATGTATAGTGCTGAAAGGAAACCAAGAACTGGCACTGCTTTATAGCCCCAAGCTGTGTGCTTTCAACAAGTACCTCCTGCAGTTGCCATCTCATCAGGAGGCCCATTCCATACAGTGTAGGAATCCAGGCCTTTAATGTAACAGCACCTACTCTTTGGAATTCCTCCCTCTTACATATCAGAGGGCAGAGCCTCTTGGGGAACTTTCCTTTTTCAACAAGTCTTTCAAATTGAGATACACTTTTTTATCCCAGTTTGCATCTATATTAGATTTGCAAACATTTTCATAAGTGCAAATTGTTGTATCAATGTTTTCAGATGTGTTTATTGTTAAATTGAAAGGTTTTCTAGGAAGAGATCCATAAATACAGTTAAATAAATAAATGCATGATTTGAATCTGGGCACAGTGCAGTGAACCCTGAAAGCTCATATTTCATTTCTTCTTCTTCTTTTTATATATATAAAAAAGATAACACCCAAGCTTCTAGTCCTTAAGGCTGCAATAGCAGGCTCAAAATGGTGAAACCAAACATCGGAGCAGGGAGCTGGGCAGGATTACTAGTGAGAGGATAGAGAGATTTGCAGAGCACTGAAGAACCAGAATAAATTATGCTCAATACTATATTCCTATTGCACACTTATTTCTGACTTAGCCCCACTGAACATGGTGGGATTTAGTTCTGTGTAAACACATGAGCCTCTTACAATCACTTTATCCTCCTCCCATCAACCCTGTGAGATAGGTTGGGCCAATCACTATCTTTCAGCCTAAGGCTTCATGTCTGATTGGGGGTTTCCATCCGTAGTCCTAGTCCAACATTCTAACCAAAACACCACATTGGATATGGTGCTTGATTTGCGTCATCCACACAGGTGACAGAATTCTGCTTTCCTCAGATAAGTTGGATTGACTACCCAAGGCGCAGGTGAAACTTGAATCCAGGTGTCTCTGCACTGGATCTCTCCAAAGGACTAAGGCAGGGTTAGGCAACCTAAAGCCTGTGGGCAAGATGCGGCCCAATCGCCTTCTCAATCCGGCCCACAGATGGTCCGGGAATCAGCATGTTTTTACATGAGTAGAATGTGTCTTTTTATTTAAAATGCATCTCTGGTTTATTTGAGGGACAGTGAACCGGCCCACGGCTGAAAAAGGTTGCTGACCTCTGGACTAAGGATACAAGACCAATTCTACAGTAGGCAAGAGCAGTCTTGCAAATATGTCTACAGAAGCTACTAGTCTATGAAAACAAAAAAACCCTTTAAAATTGATTAACCCACCTGTGCATATATAGTTAATGTTAGCCACGTGTGGCAGCCTGAAATAGAACCCCCATACCCCGAAAGGTCCCTGGGTGAATGATGAAGGAGAGTCTTACTCAGTGCAGGTAATGATATCCAAACCTACTTTAGATCAGCTTTCTATTTGAGCACTAGTGTGGTAGCTATAGGCAAGAAATCAGATACTGAAGATGAATGTGGGGGTGACCATATTGAAATACGAGTTGGGACTCCTACATTGCTGGGGTTGGACTTGATGACCCCTGGGTAAAGGTAAAGGGTAAAGGTACCCCTGCCCGTACGGGCCAGTCTTGACAGACTCTGGGGTTGTGCGCCCATCTCACTTAAGAGGCCAGGGGCCAGCGCTGTCCGGAGACACTTCCGGGTCACGTGGCCAGCGTGACGAAGCTGCTCTGGCCAGAGCCAGAGCCGCACACGGAAACACCGTTTACCTTCCCGCTGGTAAGCGGTCCCTATTTATCTACTTGCACCCGGAGGTGCTTTCGAACTGCTAGGTTGGCAGGCGCTGGGACCGAGCAGCGGGAGCGCACCCCGCCGCAGGGATTCGAACCGCCGACCTTTCGATCGGCAAGCCCTAGGCGCTGAGGCTTTAACCCACAGCGCCACCTGCGTCCCACGATGACCCCTGGGGTCCCTTCTAATTCTATGGAGGCAGGACTAAGCAAAGGATTCCATCCCTCCTCTGCACCCAGCATAGAAATGCAGTAGCATGCTGCTCCAGGAGAGACAGGGCTCTCTTTCTCTCTCCTTCCCTCTCCTGCAAGTCTCTAGCAGGCTAATAAAAATGTTTTGCAGGTTAGTAACTCTTACTTCCTTGTGATGTAAGACACAGCGCGGACATCTGATCGGCATGGACCAAAACTTTGAATGGAAAACCGTCCTCCACCCTGGCAGTGCTCCATCAGAACATATGATCTGCTTTTCAAATTCTTGACTGACAATCTCTGTAACTAAACACCCCTATTTAACCTGGACATTGAGCAAGAAAGGAGGAGGTGCTACAATGAGCCACACTGCTTCAGAAAGCAGGTGGGAGATAATATTTTGATTGCTCTACTGCCTTAAAATCAACAAGAGATAGCAATAGAAGCGTGCACACAAAACAAGAGTGGCTTTCTTAAAACGATCAGTTTCTAAGTGAAAGGTTTTGAATTCCACCAATCAACAGAATGATTATTACATTGAGATCCCATTGTTCCTCAAAGGAGCTCAAAAAGCAGGATTCCTTGTTCTCCTCATCTCTCCTGCACCATAATCCTCTCAACAACCTTGGGAGGTAGGTTAGGCTGAGAGACTACCCAGTGGGCTTCATTTATTAATGTGGATTTAAAACAGTTCCAGCACACAAAACAGATGCTTTTTTCAATCTTGGGTCCCCAAAATTGGAGACAAATCTGAACTCCTTTAAACCTAAAACACAAATACATCTATCCTCCTTCCTAAAGGCAAAGGCCAGTCCTCCTCCTCCTGCCCCCATCCACAGATTGGGCGAGAAATAGTATGACCTCTTTTCTTAGATTTGTGGGGCAATCCAAACCAATAACAAAACCAATACAGAAGAAGAGCTGTCATTGTTCTCCAGACAGAAGTCTCCTCAAGGAGGCCCATGGCATGACAGCAGATGACTGGGGTTTACACTCTCACCTTGTAAACATAGGAAGCAGCCTTAAACTGAATGGGCTTCATTGGTGCATCAAGCTTAGTATACACAGTATCTACCACGGAGCTGAAGTCCTTCATGACTGTCCATAGCCTACCATCTCAAAGACTTCTCAAGCATGGGAATTAGCCACAGCCCTGCTGTTGTCCAAGCTTGATGAGAGGAGATCTGTCAAGAGGACAGACCTCCTTGTGGTACTCAGGGCCACAGCACAGCTTCCAGCAACAGGAGAGACTGCAGTGGTGCTGGATGCTGCCATCAGGGCTCCACTGTTCTCCTCAGGAAACTCCCAAACATTCCTAGTGCAAATCACAGTTTTCCTGCCATATCTCTTGCAGCACCTAGCATGCGTGGACAAGATGAAGATCATGTGGGATGCAGAGTTCCCAATAGCCTAGAGGCAGCAGTCAGAGTGAAAAGGAGCAAAGGTTCGAGGATGCTTCTGTGTTGGAGCATAAGAAGCTCCCTGCTCATGAGTCATACCACTGGGCCCATCTAACTCAGCAAAGCCTACACAAGCTGGCATTGGCTCTCCAGGATTTCAGACCTACAGTCTTTTCCCAGCACTGCCTGGAGAGGCCAGGGATGGAACCCGGAACTTTCTGCATTCAAAGCAGATGCTCCACCAAAATTACAATATATCGCCTCTGTTTACCAGAACAGAATATAAAGGGTTCTCACGGAACACCAACAGCCTCTGCAACGTATTGTTAGTGGGCAGGACAACCACCTGTCAATCACACATTGTCATTATAGTTTCACTTGATTGCTCCACTATCTCTGTTGGACTAAAAAAAAAATACAGGTGGGTAATTTTAGGTCACATCCACACCATGTGCTTAAAGCACATCCCTCTCCCGCCCAGAGAATTCTGGAAACTGTACCTTACCCCTCTCAGAGATGCAATTCCCAGCACCTCAAGAAACTAAAGTTTTAAGATTCTTTGGGGAATCTTTTAAATGTATGGTGTGAAGTCATACTGTGGACTTCATTGTGTTAGAGCAGGAGTTGCTTTAGATGGCAGTCTCTGTGTGTTACATCACTTATTTAAAAACAGGGTAAGCCTGCTGCAGTTGTGGGGCCTGAACTCTGCCCCAAAGTCCTGCCCTGGTGGCAGCACTGCCCTCCCCTTTTTTACGGTGCAACTTTTTAACCCTTGCCTGGCAAGCTATGTCTGCAAAAATCACATCTCCTATGTAAGAAGTCATTTTCTGATTTCCATCTACTCACTCTCAAGAGAGATGGTAAGAAATGGGTTAAAAATGGACCCCATCTAGTAGCTTGGAATTATAGGTGCCTCTGGGATCTGAAAAGGAGCTGCTGCCTTTGAGTGGTCAGCTAATATCAAATGAGCAAGATAGACTTTGTCCGGGAACAATCTATAATCACTGCCCCCCCCCACACACACCAGGTGTGACTAATGGCTGCATACCTTTGATCAGACCATTTAGGGAAGGAAATGACATGGGTTTTACCATCACAGAAGACTTTCCTGATTAAGCTCAGGCTCCTTGCTTGTTTTACAAGCCTGATGGGCTACTCACCCGAAAGGGGCATGTTATATATCCTTTGGCAGTTGTCTCCAAAACCACTTTACTATCACTTATTCCCAAAGGAAGGGGTATGTATTGGGAATGCACACCCAAAAGCTTTCTGCAGCCAACAGAGCATGCAACATGGCGGAGCCAAATCCATCACTTTTGTTTTCAAACACCAGCAGTGTTTTGTACCATATAAAAAGGTAAAGGGACCCCTGACCGTTAGGTCCAGTAGTGGATGACTCTGGGGTTGCAGCACTCATCTCGCTTTACTGGCCGAGGGAGCCAGCGTACAGCTTCCGGGTAATGTGGCCAGCATGGCTAAGCCGCTTCTGGTGAACCAGAGCAGTGCACGGAAACACCGTTTACCTTCTCGCCGGAGCGGTACCTATTTATCTACTTGCACTTTTGACGTGCTTTTGAACTGCTAGGTTGGCAGGAGTTGGGACCTAGCAACGGGAGCTCACCCCATCACGGGGATTTCAACCACCAACCTTCAGATTGGAAAGCCCTAGGCTCTGTGGTTTAGACCACAGTGCCACCCGCGTCCCTTTGTACCATATACAGAATATAAAAACAAGGAGTTCATTTTTGAAAGGAGAGCTTCTGAGGATCAAGGTTCCCATACAATGAGCTTGAAGCCCTGAGCCCAAAACCCAGATGAAAGAAGGATGAGGTGGAAATTCTCACTCAGTGGTCAAAGAAAAGCACTCTGTACATTTCCAGAGGCATTATCTGCTTTGCATTTTGTAGAATTATAGAATTGTACAGTTGAATGGGACCCCGTGGGTCATCTAGTCCAACCCCCACAATGAAAGAATTTTTCGTGCAAGGTGGGACTCGAAGCCACAACCCTGGAATTAAGAATTTCATGCTCTACTGACTGAGCTGTCCCAGCTGCTATGTTCCAGAGATTAGCCTGTGTAGTGAAAATAGACTCCACAAACACTGTATCGCTGTATCTTTTCAAAC
This sequence comes from Podarcis cretensis, assembly GCF_951804945.1. NCBI lineage: Eukaryota > Metazoa > Chordata > Lepidosauria > Squamata > Lacertidae > Podarcis > Podarcis cretensis. Next base: position 28,388,511 of record NC_137177.1, on the reverse strand, counting down.
ATCTTTCAGTACAGGAGAGTGCATTTATTTTCAGAAATTTACTTCTTGCCACTGCTTGAGGTTGCAAGTTCCTCTTTTTTATCTACTTTTGAGGACTGCACTCCCTTCTTTTGTCTATGCTGCAAGTCAAATGGATGCAACACTAAACCCTAGTTTGGCACTGCAAAGCTTGAGCCCATAAGAAGCCTTGGGTTTCTCCTTTCCCTCCGCTATATTGTCATTCCTTCCTCCCCTTCCCAATTTCTAGAAAACCATATGTTGCCAAACTGTTTTGTGTTTGCTTAGGAAAACAAGGATTGCAGGCCGGAATCAAATATTTGTTTACAGTGCAAAGTGACAAACCATGGTTTGCTAGAAAGGGGTTACATCAGGTCATGGACCCCATTAAGAGAAAAAAGCTTTGTGGGGAGAAGTAGATTGGGCCACCCCACTATAGCCATACATTTCTCAGCCAACCCTTATAGACACTGGCCAAATTCTGCCCACAGTGGTCATGATCAGTTTGGCCCTTGCTTCCAGAAGTTCTTCTTTATATATTTTACATTATTGTGAGTCCTACTGAGGAGAAAGAGCACTTATACAGCACCCAACTATGGTCAGAACTTAAGTCTGGTACAGTCTTCCTCAAATCAGGTGTTTTGGACTGCAACTCCCAACAGCTACAGCCAGCATGGCCATAGATCAGGGATGATGGGAGTTGTAGTCTAAAAATACCTAGAAGGCAGGTAGTTGAGGAAGGCTTAAACCAGCCTAAACCAGCTGTGTTTTGTAATCCCACTATTAAGCTCGTCACAAGGGGGCTGGACTAGATGACCATAGGGGTCCCTTCCAACTTGACTATTATATGATTCTTTGACTCTGCAAGCATAATGAACAATCTTCCTTGGTTAGGAAGGTATGCTGGACAAGGCAGAGAAAAGGCAGCTTGACTAGCATGATGATGCATTATCTTTTAAGATGGCTCAGTCAGTAGTTGTAGAGCATGAGACTCTCATTCTCAAAGTCATGGGTTCCCACATTGGGCAAAAAGATTCCTGCATTACAGGGGGTTCGACTAGATGACCCCTGGGGTCCCTTCCAATGCTACAATTCTGCTTTTTGGAACACATACTGAGCCAAACTATCAGTAGCCCCTGTTATCAGTCCAGCTAGCCTACTCCAGCTAGCAGGCAGGTTGGTGGGACTGTGGTCCACCTGCCCAGTGGACCAGCCTGCACTGATCCCTCCTAACATGAAAGTGGATCAGTCTGGTTCTCTTTTCATCCATCTGTATAGGTATGGACAAATATTCACTCTCCTGGTCAATTCCAGATCTACAACAGCAGTCTAGAGTAGTAGTGGGAACCCCCCAGCCCTCAAGATGCCGGTGAGCTATAGCATCCACCATTGCTGGCCACCGTGTGTAGAGTGGAGAGTGTGGTGCAATGGTTGCGCAGGTTGGACTCAAGACTTGGGAGACCAGGGTTCCAATTTTCACTCAACCATATGAAGCCCACTGGGTGACCTCAGGTCAGTTACCAGCTCTCAGCCTGACCTACATCACAGGGTTGTTGTGGAGGAGAACTATGTATGCCATCTCGAGTCCCTTGGAAGAAAGATGGGATATAATATGTGAAATAAATATTCTCAAATAATCTGGAGGGCCAAAGGTTCCCTGCCCTTGGTCTTGAGCAAAGGTAGATTTAAACCTACCGCTAACATCTCTAGATGATTTGCCGCAGATTTGCCATCCACTTTTTTTTTTTAGTAATAGCAACAACAAGACAACACCACCCTGAATTATACTGCTGAAATTAAGGAAGCATGTGGAAGGCAGGATTTAATTTTGGTGGGGTGAGCTATGTTTAGGCTTGTAACTCAAAAACTAGTTCCTGGGTTCAGAGGAGTCCCCCGCCCCCAGGTGTATGTCTCCCACACCAGGTTCCTTGGTGGACAAAGTAGATTCTGCAAGCCTGATGCCTGCCCACCCCCCCGGGGGGGGGGGTCTAGAGGCTCTGAGCAAATCCATCCTCAGATGAACTCTTCCCCAGTAAGAGGGTGGCCTTCTCTCCTGGCAGCCTTTCCCAGGAATTTAGACAACAACTAGCCGTCTCAGGGAGAGGCAGCCCAACAAACAATGGCTCGATTATCTAAGCATTTTCTCCCAGAGCTGCCCTTTCAAGAAAAGGTGCCGCCTCATGCATAGATGGCTCCGTTTGCCCTTAGGAGACAAGAGTGCTGTCTCTGGAGTGGAATGCCTGAGACCAAAAAGCCCCCCCCCCCACTCCATCATCTTGCATCCCAGCACCTCTGGCAGTGTCCAGATTTTTTTACCTACTCGTGCCTCGGTTTACTCTCCTGCAAGTCCTCAACAGAGGGGGCAGTGTGGCATAGTGGTTAAACCAGGGGTAGGCAACCTAAGGCCCAGGGGCCAGATGTGGCCCAATTGCCTTCTCAATCTGGCCCTCAGACGGTACGGGAATCAGTGTGTTTTTACATGAGTAGAATGTGTGCTTTTATTTAAAATGAACCTCTGGGTTATTTATGGGGCATAGGAATTCGTTCATTATTTTTTCCAAAATATAGTCTGGCCGACCACATGCTCTGAGGGACGGTGGATCGGCCCATGGCTGGAAAAGGTTGCTGACCCCTGGGTTAAACAGACCTTTCCAACCTGGTGCCTTCCAGTTGTTGGTAGACTACAATGTTCCTCCCATTATTCGTGAACAGGCTGGAACTGATGGGACTTGGCAGTCCAACAACATATGGAGGGCACAAGCTTGGGGGGAAGCAGGGTAGGACAGAGATATCTGTGTTCAGATCGCCCACTCTGCCATAACATTTCCTGATCCACAACCTGTCAGCAAAACCCACCCCACAGGGTTGTTTTGATGATTACAGGGAGGAAAAATAGTAATCCGTGAGCTCCACAGAGGAAGGCAGGATACAAATACAATTAATAATTATCAGTGCATATATTTTTTTCCAGCAGAGTGTTTTCCACATGAGCTGTTAGCTGCTCAGTAGCCACAAACCACAGCCATACTGCCTAGTGTGGTGGTTTGGAGAACAGGCTGTGAACAAATCACAGCCCCCACGGGGAATTTGTTGGGTGGTCTCTCAGACAAAAGGTGCTTTTAAAAAACAGCATATACTGTACCCATCATGCTTCAAAACTAGTTTTCTTTGGGGGCAAAATTTAAAAATCTTTTGGTAGCATGTTTTTTCCCCCTAATCACCACATCTAGAGCCATTTGTTTCAGGAATGTTCTGTTAGGTGATTCACAATCTCTCAACTCCCCACCCCCACCTGCCTGCAATATGGAGATGGCAGAACCAGTATGCTTTGCAGGGCTATTATAAAGACAGAAGCACTAATGCATACAAAGCATTTCACTGTGAGAAAGTGCAACGTAAATACAGTGTATCATAAGTGGAGGCCTACAACAAAATGTTGCAGTGTATCCTCTCTTGGATAAATACTTCCGGCTCAGGGTTTCCGCAAGCCATTCCTTCCAAGAAGGACATTCTTTCTTCTTTCAATTTGACATTTCCTTCTGTCATTCTATATTCTGTGAATACTGAGTTTGCTCAGCCCTCATTGGCATTTCTTTTCTCCCTTAAATGGTTTTTTTTTAAAAAAAATCTAACTCCTGCAAAACCTGGCTGATACCTCCCTGCTGTTTCTCACCACTGGAAGAGGAAGAGAAGTGGGGGGGGGGAGCGCACCGCAATCCTAATGGGGTGGCATTGCTGCTGCGCCCCCACAGGCGGCACGCCATACCCCCCGAAAGCCCCCCCCCAGTGCTGGAGCATTAAGGTCCACTGTTTCTCACTATAGCTGGTTGGGCTATAATCCTGGTGGCGCTCACCAACCGAGTTTGCCGTTAAGAGGAATGATTATGAAGCATTCACTCCCGCTACAAAACATTAACAGAATAAGCGCGCAGTGCATTACTGAGCAAATGCAATGCATGAACATCAGAAAGAATCTGTCTGGTTTTCACTGGGAACAAGCCTTGCTGAAGCAAACCAAAGGTCTAACTTTCTGTTTATGGCTTTGGTGAGCCAGAAGCCTTTAGGAAGCAGTAGTAGATCATCCCCCTGCTTTCTTAGTTCTCAGCATTCAAATGCACACCTTCTCCCTTTTGAACCATTCCAAATGTGGAACATGGTGAGCAAACTCCAGGTGCAATATCACAAGAGTTTATCTTTAACTTAACCTCTCAACTGAACTGAATTAGCTCAACAGCAGTTGAAAGAAGGCCACCTTGGCCTTTTTAGCTTCATGGGAGAGATGCAGCTATAATGAAACAATCAATGCTAATATGGCAATAATATTTAACAGATAAACATTTATTAAATCAACAGAGCATTATTAAAAAAAAATCCCCAGGAAAGCTAATTACAACTCCTATCCTGTATGAGGAATTTATCAAACCAGGGACTAAGCTATACAGCTGCAAATAAAATGTTTTAAGTGTGTTTTAAGTGTAATATACAATGTGACATTGGATGGTGATGGTGAGCCTAATGGAAAACTCAACGTAATTTTTAAAATGCTGTTTAAAAAGCATTTTCAGAACTGTTTTTATATGTGTGTAGATTCCACCCAGAAGTGAGGAAAGCTTTTGGACTTGGTGGGTCAGATCTTTATCTCCTTTCACACACACACACACACACACACACACACACACCCCCCCCGTGAGCCAGCTTTGTCATCTGGGCATGTCCACCCACCTGTCCATCATGTGACATCATGCCTACATCAGGTGACTCATAGGGCGGTCCCGCCCACCTGCCAAAATTAACCTGTGGGAGAGGGGTCTGCTTCACCAGTTCATTCCCCACAGGAAAAGCACTAGCAAAAGCAGCTCCCAGCAAGACTGACCGCTACCACTCCACTCATCATCTGACAGCATCTAGTGAAATCAGATGGTTGAAGGTGGTTGTATTTTGGGGAAAATGAACCTTGGGGCCCAACTGGACCTTCAGGTGGACCAAGATTGGCCCCCGGACCAGTTTTCTCGCCCCTATATAGGTAGGTGCATGCTGGGTTATTGTTACATCATCAATACCCATAATATTTTGCAGAGTGCAGTAGGAGTTTACAATCTAAAATACCATGAATTTAACTTAAGTTGGGGAGAAATGCGCCATGTGCCCTGCCACAGGAGAGTTTGCAAGTGCCTGGTATTTGAGCACACATGCCATAGCTATTTGTTTGTTTATTTAAAGTATTTATAGACTGCTTTTTATGGCCTTGCCTTCACAAGGCAGTGTACACAACAAGATATATTAAGACACACTAGAGACACTGGGTTGTAATATAGTTCAGAATTCAAAACCCAACAGCACAAGAATAATGTTATTGAAAGGTAGCCTAGAGCAGATAAATTACATCTTTCTTAAGATGTTGCTTAACTACAATCTCCATCATCCATGACCATTGGTCATGCTAGCTGGGGCTGATGGAAGTTGGAGTTGAACAACATCCAGAGAGGGCCAAAGGTTCTCTGGTTTAAACTACAGTTTGTCTGCATATTGGGAAGCGAGACCAGGGTTTGGGTTTAAAACCATAATTAGCGCAAACTATGGATTGGTGTAATGTTCTGAATGATTCGCTCTCTTCTTCTCCCCCAACTTTCCAAAAGATTATCATAGTGGCATGAATGCGACCTACTTTAAGTAAGGTCAGAACCTAATGGTTGGCTGCTACTCACCAGCTGAGGACCAATATTCTATGGGGCTACAACGTTCTTAAACATGAGGCAGTTCCTTAAACTAAAGAAACATTAAACTTATCCAGACAATTTAGCTTTCATCTCACAACTTCAATCCCTCCCATATCTCCATGCACAATTCTTGATCAATTCAAAGGAAGTGATGAGGCAATGGGTGCTTTGCGATTTCAGACAGGAAGCACTTCCTTTTTTAAAACAAAAAAAAAAAATCACAAATCTGGAAACTGAGTCACAGCTCCCCACCCACATACAGAAAGTTTGCCTTCAAGGATTCTGAGCCTTTAGATTTCACAGCCAAGATGTGATTTTGCTTTCAAAAAGAGAAGATAAAAAAATCTTAAGATTCTGATGATTACATCTCTCCAGAAGATAAAGAGCACAAAAGGAATCGCTTGATTAAATTTACAAGTCTAGGAAGAGATCAGTCTTCTTTTTTTAAAAAAAACAAAAATCCTGTATGCATACAAAGAGGCAGCAGGCCTTTTTCAATCACTGAGCAAGTGAAGGGGGGAGGATGAGGAAGCTACTCCTGTTAATTGCTGGAATTAGCATATGAACCCATAGAGATGGGAATGCAACATTCCTGGAAAGGATTTGTTTTCCCATTGCCCAGGGGGACATGCCTCTCTGCAGCAAAGCATAGAGAAGACCAGAATTACTCAGTCTCTCTGTGATAGGCAGAGCAAGCAATCAAATGAAAAATATGATCCAACACCCCAGCCTGCACTTGAAACTCAGAGATCCTCAAACTTTTTGGAAGCTCTTTAGAACTAATTTTGTATTGGGCTTTCCCACCTCTTTTTTTTCACTAGGACTCCAAGATACCAACCAGAGCTTGTTACAAAAGATAGAGCTCATTCTCACTGTCATGGTAGCAGTTAATGGTTTACACTGATTACACCCAAGAGCATGGGTAGGCAAACGAAGGCCTGGGGGTCGGATCCGGCCCAATCGCCTTCTAAATCTGGCCCGCAGACGTTCTGGGAATCAGCATGTTTTTACATGAGAAGAATGTGTGCTTTTATTTAAAATGCATCTCTGGGTTATTTGTGGGGCATAGGAATTTGTTCTTTTTTCTTCTTCAAAATATAGTCTAGCAGCCCCCCACAAGGTCTGAGGGACTGTGGACCAGCCCCCTGCTGAAAAAGTTTGCTGAACCCTGCCCAAGAGGGTTCTTTTTGCCCCTTCTCTTGCTTGCATGCAGGGAAGACAAACCATGATTCCTGGGCATTGCATTACATCCAAACCAGAGAATGTGGTTTGTTTTGCTCTATCAGACAGTGATCAGTAAGCCAAGAACACAACCTTGGCTACAAATAGACTCTCCTTCATTGGAGATTTTTAAACAGAGGTTGGATTCAGGGATTCTTTAGCTGCGATTCCTGCATTGCAGCTTTGGGTTTACTTTCAGCACTATGATTCTATGAAACAATGGGTTGTTAGACATGAAACACATCACAATCAGGCATACTACCAAGAAAGATGCTTGTTTCCTCCTAGCAGCAGCCAGGAAAAACAAAACAGACTAAAAGCCACCTTCATAGTAAACCATGAACTATGGCTTACTGTGATGTGTGAACTGAGCCATAGCATTAGAATTAAAGATGCCCCTGAGCGCATTCTGAGCCTAGGGATTTGCTTTCAGTACCAAAACTGAACAGAGCTTGCAGTCTTTTCACCCACAGAGACCACTCCTGCTTGGGCTTCTTTGGTTCAACTTAATAAAAGGTCAGTGTTGTTGCTGCTATTTTTAAACAACTGTAAGCAAGCAATCTTTTCTGAGCTACTGTAAATTGGAGATCTCCCAGTCCATCTTCTGCTCAAACTTGTTGTAACCAAACCAATCAAAATAGCAACATAACATGTTACAGCACACCAGTACGAGCCAGATTTAGTGTTAAACGTGGAAGCGTACAGAGCATGGTCTGGCAAACAGAGGAGACATTGCAGAGATGCCCCTGCTTGTCTATAAATTATATCACTTTATTTAGCACTTTTCCTACGCACACATGGACCCAGTTTGCACATAATGTGAAGCCAAAATATGTCTTAGTGAGAGCAAGTGTGTGGGTAATCAGAAAGAAATATCATTACCACTTCGTTCCTCCCCTAGTCCTGATGCTGCCACACTACCCAAAGCTAAACCATGGTTTGGCTTAGCATTGCATGAGCCAGTTGTGCTGCTTATCTCACTTCCAACAAACCATGAGCTGCACCAGCATGCAGAAACAGAATGTTTAGTGTTTACTGGATATAGTGAGTTTATGTATTTGGTATTCTCTTCATAGAGAACACTCAAGAAGACCCACAAAACAAAGACACACAAATGAGTACACATCTAAAACCAGTGTATCAGCAGGTGTATTTTTTTGTGGGGGGTGGAATATCAGCAACAGAAAGGGAAGGGTCTTAGCTTAATGAGAGAGCACATTCTTTGTGTGCTAATGTCCCAGGTTGAATCTCCAGGCAGGGCTGGGAAAGCCAAACACACCCCAGTCTCTGAAAACCTTGGAAAACCAATGCCAGTCCATGCAGATAGCAGCAAGGTGGTTAAAAGCTTCCCCTTTGTAAACTGTTTTCAATATTACGCAAAAGCAGTGTTTGAAATTAGCCAAGCATTTTGCACCTGATGCCTGGGCACCAGGATGGCCCCTGACATCTCTACCATTTGAAGGTGCACACCTGGGGATTATTGGATCTGGACTGCTTTTGCACACTAGTACGCATCCTGTAGAAATCTATCGATTATATTTTATGTGCACAATCAGAATGAATTTCAGGAAACAAAATGCACTTTCTGTGCAGCAGGAGCAGTGAACAAAGATACAGTTAACTGTTGTAGCTTGTGTTCACCCATCCCATTGCTCTGCTCACAGTTGTGAAAAATATCCCTACGCTATGAATGGTCTGTGTCACCACTAAGAAAATGAGATAGGAAGAGGCCAATATATATGTGGGCTGACCCTGGATAAAATGATTTTTCTTTTAAGTTCTCAAAGCTCTTAACCTAGCTTAAGGCTGTCATCTGAACTAGCCAGATGTTTAACTGAGAATCAGTCAGTCCATCATTTGAAAAATAAGACTTTAGAGCCATCTAGTTGCCCGAAAATGGCAACTAGATACCGTATTTTTCAGTGTATAACATGCCCCCGTGTATAAGATGCCCCCTATGTTGGGGGACTCAACCAATCGCATGTCACCCTCAGCACTACCTGTGTATATGACGAGCCCAAATTTTCAACATGCTTTTTTAATAAAAAACCCCCACCCTAGTCTTATACACGGAAAAACGTGGTATTCTGCTGCGGCAACTGTAACCTTGGTTAAAGAAGCCATTTGGTGCCTAGCTTATATATACAGTGGTACCTCGGGTTACATACGCTTCAAGTTACATACGCTTCAGATTACAGACTCCGCTAACCCAGAAATAGTGCTTCGGGTTAAGAACTTTGCTTCAGGATAAGAATAGAAATTGGGCTCCGGCGGCACGGCAGCAGCAGGAGGCCCCATTAGCTAAAGTGGTGCTTCAGGTTTAGAACAGTTTCAGGTTAAGAACGGACCTCCGGAACAAATTAAGTACTTAACCCGAGGTACCACTGTATGAGTTTCTAACACTGCACAAAAGTACTTATTTTCTGATCAAGATACCATAAAATGAACTGACTCAAACAGCTTGAGAATTGTTACATTACATGTGGCAGTGACAACCTTCCTTCTTCCTATTTTCTCCATATAATATAATTTCCTGCCTTTGTCTTTTAATATAAATCAAATTAAATTTGTTGCCAGTACCCCGTTTTTCTTTCAGCAACAGCTATTGAAATATATTGTAATACTTTCTTTCTATCATTGGTAAAAGCTTCCCTTAGGAAAAATACAATGAGGCTTGCAGCACCTTAAATAAATAACAAGTTTATTGTGGCATAAACTTGCACTGACTTTATTAGATGCATGAAGTATTAAGTTGGAAAGTATAAATAAATGGGAGTATAACTGAGGTTTGTGTGGTTAGATTATAAACAGTGAGGATAGAGGGAAATGAAATATATATGAGGCTGGGTAAGAATCAGGTACTGTTTAGGCACCTACACTAGGGAAGTTTTTAATGTTTGATGTCTTACTGTGTTTTGACTTATTGGAAGCCACCCAGAGTGTCTGGAGTAATGCAGTCAGATGGATGACGTATGATATAATATATATTATAATATTATATATTTCTGAAGATGTTTTTGTTTAAGAAGTCTTTCCCTTCTTCAACAGTTATTTATGGTTAATATTAATTGCACATCTGTTGAATTTTTTTTAGAATTTGTAGGAACTGTTTTATTGCTTTTAGAGCCCGTAAGAATAGGTTTAGTTGCTCCTTGAATTTGTATCTTGTTCTTGTTTTCTGGTACATCATTTTGATAGCTTCAGGCTGTGAAGCAGTTTATAAGTTTGTGAAATTAAAAAGCAAACAAACAAAACAATGGCAGGGGGTGGCACAAAGCAGTGCTGATGATAACACAAGCAACCTAGAACTGGTATGCCAATTAACCTAGTATTTGGAGGAAAGGCAGTGACTGAAATCCGCCAGGTCCAAGGTACGTTTTACTACTGGTGCGGGTCAAATTGCGACCATGTGGAGACCTCAGGATGGCATCTCCATCTGGCCTCCAACTTTCTAAAGCAGGTAAGCAGAAGAGCTTGTTCTTGCTTTTCTCCTTTTTCTCCAAGGAGTACATGGTTCCCCCACCCCCGCTTCCTCAGCTGATCCCTACAACAACCCTGAAATAGGTTAAGAGGCTGTGACTGGCCCAAGGTCACCCAGGGAGCTTCATGACTGAGTTGGAATTGGAACCCGGATCTCCAACACTCTAACCATTATGCCACACTGACTTCCTACAGTAGTACTGCTATGGGGCAGCTATACAAGTTAAGTAGGTAAATACCATATCCCCCCCCCCCCCCGTAGGACGCACCGGCCCATAGGACGCACCAAGTTTTTTGGGGGGGAAATAAAGAAAAAAAAATATTTTCCCCCCAGGTGCTTGTGGGGCCGGCAGCGGGAGAAGCGCTCTTCTCCCCGCCGCCCGCCTGCAGACCAGGTCCAGGGACAGCGGAAAGATGCACTGCGCCTCCCAGCTGTCCCCGGAGCTTGCGGGGCTGGCAGCGGGGAGAAGCGCTCTTCTACCCGCCGCCCGCCTGCAGACCAGGTCCGGGGACAGCGGGAAGACGTGGTGCGTCTCCCCACTGTCCCCGCCATCAGCCTCCAAACCACATCGGGAGACAGCGGGATGGCGGCGTTCCGCCTCCCCGCTGTCCCCCGACCTTGTGGGGCTGGCGCTGCGGCTCTCCTGAAGCCTGGAGAGCGAGAGGGGTCGGTGCGCACCGACCCCTCTCGCTCTCCAGGCTTCAGCAAAAGCCTGCATTCGCCCCATAGGACGCACACACACTTCCCCTTCATTTTTGGAGGGGGAAAAGTGCGTCCTATAGGGCGAAAAATACGGTAAATATGGGGAGAGCAAAATGTCACTTAGAGAAGGATTTGCATTTTTATCCACCCATCATGCAAGGAGCCAAGAGCTCTCGGCCTCCTTTATAACATAGAACACAACTATTTTATAATATGATCATGGGACATTCAGAAAGTATGAAACAATGCGGCTACATAAGACCATGAATCATTCCCATAATATACATATAAACGAGCCTCTTAAATGCACCTTAAGTATGTATACAACCTGAATTAGAGGTGTGAGCTTTCTCCTGCCGGGGAATCTCATTTAGGACTCATTTGACCTAACTATGGCTCCCAGTACGTTTCTGAGCACAATTCAAAGTGTTGGTGCTGACCTTTAAAGCCCTAAATGGCCTTGGTCCTGTATACATGAAGGAGCATTTCCACCCCGATCATTCTGCCCAGACACTGAGGTCCTTCTGGCAGTTTCCTCACTGTGAGAAGTGAGGTTACAGGGAACCAGGCAGAGGGCCTTCTTGGTGGTGGCGCCCGCCCTGTGGAACATCCTCACATCAGATGTCAAGGAAACAAACAACAATCTGACTTTTAGAAGACATCTGGAGGCAGCCCTGTTTTAGGGAAAGTTTTAATGTTCAATAGACCCTGATGTTGGGAAAGATGGAGGGCACAAGGAGAAGGGGGCGACAGAGGATGAGATGGTTGGATAGTGTTTTCGAGGTTACCAGCATGAGTCTGACCAAGCTGCGGGGGGCAGTGGAGGACAGGAGTGCCTGGCGTTCTCTGGTCCATGGGGTCACGAGGAGTCGGACACGACTAAACGACTAAACAACAACAAGACTACTGTATTTTAATATTCTGTTGGAAGCCGCCCAGAGTGGCTGGGGAAACCCAGCCAGATGGGCAGGGTATAAATAATAAATTATTATTATTATTATAACTATTCTATACTGAAATGTTTCTTGGATTGTTCTTGACTCTTCCTGACACACTTGCCATCCTCTCCTGCCCCACCATTGTGGCATGCACCACACCCTTTGAGAACCACTGACTTAGGTAATATTTTATCAGTAAATCAACACAGTGACTGCATGCCAGTTCAATCCCAATGCCCTTGCAAAACCACTGTGAATCAAAACTGCTGAGGCAGGCAATTCAACTAAAAAACCATGAATGTGCATGCTTGCCCCAACTCTCAGAAAGCAAGCTGCTGAAATTAAGTGGCAGAAGAGCAGAAACTCTGAAAACAATTATGTTAAGGTACACAACTTTCATATACAGTAAAGTGCTATTGTGGCTACTACCGCACAGTGTTCTCAAATCATTCAGATGAGAGAAAATGATGCATGGAATCACTTGTACTCATAGCAGGGACTCAGCTAAGGTGACGAAGGCAGGACAGCAAGACAATAATGCAGTCACACTCCAAAGACAAGCCTTCCCCAATCAGGCACCCTCTATATGTTTTGGACTATAATTCCCATCAGTCCTGCCAGCATAGCAAATAGTCAGGCATGATGGGAACAACATGGGATTAAGATGATAGTAGTTTGCCCTCTGGTTTAAGGGAGTAGCTTTGCTCAAACTAAGCAGGTTCTGGAGTCCAACATCTGAAGGCTCACCAACTCACCACCCACCCATGTTATTGGACTACAACTCCCACCATCCCTGACCATTGGCCATGCTGACTTGGGCCAGTGCGAGTTGGCTCTGCCTGTCTTGCATGAAAAGCTCTTAAGACTCAGCACAAAAGTTCTATGGGGGCAAAATCCTTATAGCTATATGATAGCAAATTGGTTAGAACAATGGTCAGAGAACTGGCTTTCTACAGAGGGGGATCAGGCAATACACTTTTTAAACCCCACCCCCAGGATACTGTCTGAAAACAGAAGTGGTCTTGAAAACATAGAAATTGGCCACACTCATCAATTTAAGTTTGCTGATTAGGATTAATCCTTTCCCCCAGATAATGCAAAATATAATTATATGTCATAATGCAGTGCTTGCTTCTCCTAGCTATTGATGATGCTCCTGATTTCTCTGTGGAACAAGCTACTCGCCCATCTATAAGGGCTCTTTCTTTACATTTGTGTGCATAACCCCTCATTTCCAGGGAGATGTTTGACTCACTATTGCTGCCACATCAGTCTCAGCGATTGAAAGACAAAGCAAAGCAAGAGAATAATTAATTGGTGGCCATCGTGACAAATTCCAGAAGAGTAGCCGTACTGGTCTATTCTACTGCAACAAAGAGTCTTGTGGCACCTTATAGACTTAACAGATTTATTGTTGCAGAATCATTTGTGGACTGAAGCCAGTTGCTGGAGCCCCCAGGAGGGGAGAGGGCTCTTGTGCTTGAATCCTGCATGCGGATTTCCCATAGGCACCTGGTTGGCCACTGTGAGAACAGGATGCTGGACTAGATGAGTCACTGGCCTCATCCAGCAGGACTCTTCTTTTGTCCTTAGCTCCAGCCAGCACCACGCTGGCCAAAGGTGATAGGAGTTGCAGTCCAAAGCATCAAAAGAGAACCAAACTGGTGAAGGTTGACAAAAATACATGCATCTGATGAAGTGAGCTCTGGTGCACAACATATTATGCTATAGTAATAAATATTGTTTGTCTTTGCTGGTGCCAATGGGGTGCCATTCAGATGCTAGGGACTACAACTTCCATCTTCCATGGCTATTGGCTATGCTGACTGGGGCTTCTTATTGTACTGGCCCAACAACACCAGGAGGGCACCAATTTGGCTAAGGCACCATTGGCATATTCCCCAAACAATGATCACCTTAATAGTAACAGAATCACAATGGTTAAAACCAATAGATAATGCCTTCTTAACTATGCACAGCATAGGGTTTGAACAGGACACCTTTTTAGTGGGTGGGGAGGTTGTTGGCAGAGGCTATTCCTTGGCAGGAACTCCCTTCCATTAGAGGTCCATCAAACTTAAATAAGTTCCAGAAGAGCTTAAGGCTTTCCTCTTTGGGGCTGGCATTCAGTGGGACATGGTTAAGCAGGTGTGGAATATCTGTAATTAAATGGGGTGGCAATCACTGGAGCTCTGTTGATGCTTGAAGGATCAATGGATTTGGCCCATTAGTTTAATGGAGGCACCAAACCAGAGCCTGGCTTTTCTCAATGTAAAATTATTTGCATCCTATTTCAAGCCAAAAAAACCTATCCCTACAAGCGCCATTCTTTCCACAATTTTCACAGCCCACAAAGGTGTGCTCCATTTCTGAACACCTAAGAGCAGGGGCTCCAAATATTATCTACCCAGATCACAACTTGCCAGAGGGAAGGCAACTCAGTTGGCCTCCCAGATGCCAAAATTTTGATTGCTTTGTTATCAGTTGAGGAGGAGGAGGGAGGGGTGAGATGGTTGGAGAGGAGAGAGAGAGGGAGAGGGAGACTAACCCCCTGCCAGGAAGGGCTATTCAGGGCTGGTTCCTGTAATAAAGTGATTTAATAGATCTGAAGAGGCCAGTTCCCTTCTTTCTCCCACAGTTACTTCCTGTGGGTTATCATTCACATGTGTAAATGACCAGGAGAGGGTTATCAATGGGCTCTGCTGCACTTAAAGCAGACCTTGTCTGGTTCGAGGACATTGTCCATGGACAAAGAACACACGCTTTTTCTGTGATGCTCTCCCAGTTTTGTCTACTCATTTCTGGTTGACCAATGACTTGATGAGAAATGGTCAACCCACTTGGAAAATTATCAAATCGTAATGATGACGATGATGATATCAAAAGCTGCAGTAGTTGTTGTATTTATCATTTTATTTAACAAAATTTATGTATCACTTGATTGAAAAAAGCAACCCTCTAAGTGGTTTGGGGGGGGGGAGTAAAATAAAACATTTAAGATTATTAATCCAAAGCAAGGAAAAACATTTCAGAATCAACAATAAGCTAACATGATATTAAAATACACACCAACTTGTCTGGAAATGCTTGCCTATGGAAGCTTTAAGCAGACACTGACAGCATGTATGCCAGGCATAGGCAAACTCCAGCCCTTCAGATGTTTTGAGACTACAGTTCCCATCATCCCTGACCACTGGTCCTGTTGGCTAGGGATAATGGGAACTGTAGTTCCAAAAACATCTGGAGGGTCAGAGTTTGCCTATGCCTGATATATGCAGTGAAGATGCCTGCAGGATATAAGTGGAGGTCCTAGCACACTAAAAGTTTAGCATTTACACAGCAATTTAGAGTGATCAAAAGTCACCACGTACATTACATCTAGAAGTTATTGCAATAGTCCTGTAAGATAATAACCTGTTTGCTCCTTTTTGCAAGGGAGGGCAGCTGAGCCTAAGCTGAGCCTTGTGGGTTCATGACTAATGATTTCTCAGCTCACACTCTTGGCCTCTTTTTCTTCTGCCCATGGACCACTTGAAAATCACATATTATTATTATTATTATTATTATGTTGTTGTTGTTGTTGTTGTTGTTGTTGTTGTTGTTGTTGTTATGATGCCTGTTTTAGCAGTTGTAATGTTGCATGGTTTTTAACTGTATTTTGATTGCTTCTTTTTATTTCCTGCATTTTATTATATTACAGTTTGAATTACATGAAATACAATAAAATGCAGCATGTAAGAAATAAGAGAGGCAATCAGAATACAATTTTAAAAATCAATATATTTAATGTGATGAGGGTGGTATCTCCCATCTTCAACCACAAATGCATAGGCACAGTTTGGAACACCTGGATGAAGCTCAGGGGCTACAGCTGGAGACAACCCTTGTGTGAAAGGATGTTCTCATGTAATTCTACAGAAAGAGGCAGGGATAACTTCCCTGGAGTGTACAACACTTTCCCCCCAATCTACAGATACGGACAGGTAGTTCACAGAAGAGAGAATGAAAAGGTAGAATGGGCTGTACCAGTTCAGACTGCAGGAGGTGGGAAATCACATTTAAAAACCAAATAGAAAAAAAAAACTAAACACAGCAGGGCAAACAAAGAATTTCAGACTTTCCCCCTGATGTTCTAACTTCTTACTTGAAGGGAGACCATTCCCTACCTGCGGAGCATCCACATTACTCACAGAAGGTCCTAGAGTCAATTCCCAGCATCTCTAGGAATGCCTCCAGCCTGGCTCTGGAGAGCTGCAGCTGCTCAGTGTAGCCAGAACTGAGGTAGATGGACCAATGGCCTGGACTCCATGGAAGGCAGCTCCCTACTTAATATCAATGGCTTTGCTGCCATCATCCTGTAACCTTTCAAGCTGTTCAACCTTAGAGCAACTATGGCATGAGAAGCTAAGCATGGCTCCCAATTCACTCTTCAGCACTCTCACACCAAGCGAACCACTTAACACATAATCAAAGCAGGAACCTATAAACCTCAGGGGCAGATCTGAGCTTAGGAAACTATGAGGGAAGTCACTTTTTCTCAGGGTGCCTTGCGTGTGTATGTGTGCTAATTAATCTTCAACCTGAATGAATGGTGATCAGGCAAGCTATGGTAATGAATGAATGAATGAATGAATGAATGAATTGTGATCAGGCAAGCTAAAGATGTCTCTCCTCAATTCTTAATGGGGCCTTGCTGATTTGTTAGTTTAGATTAAAATAATCCCATCCTTACTGGCAATTTCGGGCACTTCTTCCTGCATCCCCAATTTAGCATTAAAGGTGCCAAGATGAGAGTGCTTGGAAATGTCTAGAAAGGGCAGCCCTGGGCATTAGGACCAGCTAACCCAACTACCAGCCACTCTCTCATGTCACTGTGGCTTTGTGAATGATCAGGGTGTCCAAATAGGGACCCTTGACAGCTTCCAAAGGTCTTCTTGCAAGTAGGAAAGAAGACAAAGAATCTTGTGGCCCCCCTTAAATGCAAACTGACTTAACTGAGAGTCACCACATATTAAATACTGTGATTAGAGCCAGAAGGGGCATATTTTCCCTGTCAAGGGCTGCACCTCCCCCCAAAGGAATCTGTCAGACAGGAGCGAAGGAGTGCCAGCCTCACATGGGTGAGAGAATATGGGGTAGTAATCTCCTTGAGAGAGATAATATAGGGAGGTGATGATCTGAGGGAGAGAGAAATGTGGAGTGGTGCTGAGGGGCAGAGAGAGAAAGAGAGAGAAAATGGGGTGCTGGTGGTCTTAAAGAGACAGAGAAAAATATAGGGTGGTGGTGATGTTACCTTTCCCACTTCTTTGTCACCTGCATAAAATCAGGCCTGAGACTGCAAGTTGCCTTCCCCTGGAAGTGTGTTGGACCAAGACTGAGGAGATGAAACCTACTGGATAAGGTTGGTCTGGTCACTATCTCTTAGCCTAACCTACCTCACAAAGTTATAGTGTGAATAAGGGGTGGGGGAAGCACTGTGTGTTGCCCTGAGCTCCTTAAGCCTGGGGGGAATCTACATTTGATAAAACTTGTGAGAATAAATTTATCATAGAAAGCTACTTTATAGCAGCCCATTAATCAAGTATTGTCTACTCTGACTGGAAGTGGGTCTCCAGAGCCTCTGGCAAAAGGGTTGGTGGTACTCAATATTTTTAGCTGTAAATGGCAGGGACCATTTGCTAGCAAACCATGTGTTTTACCACTGAGTGATGCTCCCCCCCCCCCGCCACAACTTTGAGAGACTTCTCTTGTGATACATTCCAGGGCGGAGAACCTTCTTGGTCCAGTGGGCCCGTTCTTTGTTTCCCCCACCTTGACAGGCCAACTTTGACAGATGGGCAAGATCCAACCACCTCTTTGGGGGAGGGGATTACTGCCCAAGCAAGACTGAACTCCCCACACATCCTGTTTTCTGCTGGCCTCAGGTGTGGGTGTGGTTTCAGGGGAAGCCTGGGAGGCCGGGTATGTCTTGCAGTCATGCAGCTCCCCAACCAAGAATTAAATTAACAGAGAAGATGGTGTGTGCACGTTCCAGTGAAAATCTCAACATTTTATGTACAGTATTATACTTTTTTCTTCCCTCATGAAATTCAAGGGGGCTCATTAGGGCACAAAAGTAGAGGCCTATCCAGGCACTGACCAGCCTCTGCCAAGGCTGTTACATCATATGCCTTCAGATCCTGCCTTAAGGACATGTGAATGCAATTGCTGATAATCCCAAATACAGTGGTACCTCGGGTTACAGACGCTTCAGGTTACAGACTCTGTTAACCCGGAAGTAGTACCTCGGGTTAAGAACTTTGCTTCAGGATGAGAACAGAAATTGCGCGGCAGCGGGAGGCCCTATTAGCTAAAGTGGTGCTTCAGGTTAAGAACAGTTTCAGGTTAAGAACGGACCCCCAGAATGAATTAAGTACTTAACCCAAGGTACCACTGTACATTATACAGGTGGCCCAAAGAGATCCATTTTCCCTCCTGCTTTTCCAGCATTAAGAACTGAATGCTGACAATTCCTATGACTGTCAGTGTTCAGTCCAGCTGTAGCCACAGAATTTTGCTCTGGAATGCAGACATTTGCCAAAGTTTTGGTCATTCATTGTAACATGACAGTCCAGCAGAGGAAGGGAAAGGTGCAGCCAAAGGGTTAGCAAGGCAGGTGTAGAAGACTAAGATGAAGAGCTCCAGCGAACCCAGATAAGGCCACCTTTCTAGCACCAGAATGGAGGGAGAGAGGAAGGGAGAGGGGAGGAAGAGAGTGTCTTGATGTGGATACACAAGTCACTATATTCACAAGACAAGTTCAATACAGTATTCAGGAAATTGAACTGTACTGATTTCACCATCAATTGCAAGGTGAGTTGTGGCCCTCTGTTCAACTCCTTTTACTGATAACAATCTCCTGCCCCTGTGGTTTTCAAGCTGTGGACATTAGCTTGTCAGCTGATGAGCCCCCAAACTGCAGAGGGTTTGGAGGGGTCTGTTGTAGTTTGCATACTCAGCTCAGAATGGCCTCTCATTTGCCCCATGTAAAGCAAGAACACACCTTAAAAACACAGCCAGCACTGTTCTGCATTTGTACACTGCTGGGGAAGATACATAGGGGTAGATATAGAGGCAACCAGTGATACTCTTGGGGAAACACTGATCAGCTCACAATGAACCCCAGGTTCCCCCAGAATACAGATTGTCAACCCACTCTAAGGAAGGGCTGTAAAGCACTCTGCACAACTAGAAAGTGCCACATAGTAAGAACAACCACAAGCAACACTATTTAGTCCTGCTCTGCATGTTGCACAAAATGGTGGTATAGTCTGCAGAGCTTCAGATTGCAGAAGAAGGGAATGCCTTATTTTACTCAGAAAAATAAAAGACATCCTACAAGGATGGGGAAAAGGCAGAGCACCAGGAAGCAGCTTTCTGTCCCATCTCCTCTTTCTTTGCTGCATTAGTGTTCCACTTGCAGGGAGTTTGTAGGGAGGAGTTCCACAGAGAAACATTCAAAACTGTGACCCTCCACCTGCAGCCTGAACCAGCCCAGTCCGGTTTATCACATTTGGAGATGTGCTACTTGTTTCTAACGCATGTGTAAACAACCACATACTGGATCAAGATCTAGTTTTGCACTGTTTCCAACAGCAGTTGGAAGCTTGCAAGTGTGAACGTGAACGTGATGTGATGGCCTCCCCTGTTGTGTCTCATGGTGGCCCTAGACCAGCGATAGGCAACCTAAGGCCCATGGGCCACAAATGGCCCACGGGGGTCGTTTAACAGGCCCATGAGCCACCCCTGAGGCAAGCCCCCACACGCTGTGCTAGACCAGTGAGGCAGGGGGGGACTCGTTTCTGCAATACCAAAAATCGCGTCTGCACAGACACCGGAAATCGCGGGCAAGCACGCTCATACGTACGCACAATCCAGCCCACGGAGGGATCTCTGCTGGAGTGAACCAGCCCAGGTGAGGTAAACCATGCCGACCCCTGCCCTAGACAGACCTGGCACCAACATCTGGCATCCTCTGGCAGCTGCTGGCGCCCAGCACCTCAACTGGGTCCATCAGGGCAGATACAGTACAGTTGTACCTTGGAAGTCGAACGGAATCCACTCCGGAAGTTCGTTCGACTTCCAAAACGTTCGGAAACCAAAGCGTGGCTTCTGATTGGCTTCAGGAAGCTCCTGCATCCAATCGGAACCCACACAAGTCCTGTTGGACATTCAGCTTCCAAAATCAGATTGCAAACCAAAACAGTCACTTCTGGGTTTGCGGCATTTGGGAGCCAAAGCGTTCAAGAACTAAGCTGTTCGAAAACCAAGGTATGACTGTACTTACCACCTGCTACGACTCCAGGGGCAAATCAACTGGGTAAGAGCAATGGATGGCTGCGAAGCCACCATTTTAAGCTGCTCATCATGTCCCAGAACAGAGAGAGACAGAGAGAGAGAGAGAGAGAGAGAGAGAGAGACACTCAACTTATGAGTCAGTCATCATTTTCTGGTCACCAGCAATCCAGTCCCCCATGCCCTCTGGCATGCCCAGATGGTTTGGGAGAGAGGCAGGGTCTTCACTCATTTCCATGGGTGCAGAGAAGGTTAAAAAGCAGCAGGAGTCCTGCCTGCTGTTTAGACACGACTCCTGCTGCTCTTTATCTGCTCAAAAACTGCAGGGGAAATTCAGTGTGATGCTATCAGAGGTCTGGAGACACTGATTAGTCAGCTAATAGATTTGTGGGTGCATGAGAAACTGATGACAAAAGGAGATCACCAATGGCATTTTGTTGAGGGGGGCTCTTACTTGGAGCCGCCCTTGACTTGTTTTTCATTGTTATATTGCCTTTGGCCATGGAGATTCTCTTTAAACATAGAAAGGCCTGCACTTCTCTCTAGTCCAAGGGTGGGGAAGCAGGTGCTGTTAAGACCCCTAACTCACTTCTGCCCTAGACACCACGGCCATTGGTCAGGGATGATGGGAATTGCAATCCAGTAACATCCTGTGAGTCTTAGGTTCCCCGCTCCTGGTTTTATCTTTAACCTTTACATTTTCCCCCTTAAAAATATGGGCAACCTGATTTCTAATAGTAGTAGTAATACTAAGTGCATCCTCAGGACTCCCACACCACATGCACTGCAGTGAAGAATGAATTGAGGAACCTGGAATTTTGGGTTATTTTTCTTGAATCAGAGGGTGCGAGGCAAAGCTGTTAGGACACCAGAGACACTCCAACCGTTTAATTTTCTGTGAGGGTGCAAGACTGTTAGTGCCTGCAATCAGAAAACTAGACTGTCTGGGGCAATAAATGCTGGAGAGACCAGAGGACTCCCACCCCGCCTCCAGTACCTGAAGTTGCCTCTGCATTTCACAAACCCTCACTCAAGCACAAAAGGGAAGGCCACTTTCCTTAGAACAGGAATCAGGCATTTCTACATAGATGCAGAACCAGTTCCAAAAAAATGGACTTGCATTGGGCTTCATTCTCCCAAATTCAGCCAACACTAAAAAATTCAGCCACATACCAAAGTGACTGGCAGTGTAGCTAAAACAAAGCGTTGGTCCTCTTCACTTATATCCTCATGCTGCAATCTGCATCCCTCTGGAACAAGGAAATCAGCATTCCATGTTTATTCCCTCTGGGCTTTTCCATCAATATATCCAGGCCCTGACCTGGGGAAACCGTTCTCTGAGGGCAGAGGGGGAGTAAAATGCAGAAATCAGGGGTCACATCCATTCTTTCTTTTCTTTTTTACAGATTTGCCATCTGCCTGGTGGAAAGGAAAGCAAAAACCTAGGGAAGAACTGAGTAGTTGGAATCAAGAGAAGTTCTCAAAAGAAGTCATTTACTGTTTTCATATATAAAGCCACCCACTTCAACCCACTTGCTCTAGAGTAATGCCACCGCAACGGCAACAAAGCAAATGATTTTAGGATTTCAGCACCTGGCACCTCATGAACAGACCTTATAAAAATCCAAATTCCCACCCCAGAATCAACAGTGATTCACTTTAAACTTTTACACACATGCAACACAAGTTCATTTGCCCCTGCCGTCCTCCCTGCCAAGCTAAATTCCTTGTTGAGTTTATTTAAAGCACCTTCTGAACTTTATGTGTCCACTTCGGTTGCAACAAACTTTCATTAAGGGTGCAATCCAAAATGCACTTATTTGTGGGTAAACCCCAGGTTAACACAGTAGCTTACTTCTGTGTAAACATGCATTGTAAGGCTGAAATTCTTTGCAAATGTACCTGAGAGTAAGCACCACTAATCTCAGTGGAAGTTATTTCTGAGTAAATATGCACAGGATTGGGCTGTATGGGGAATCTGTGCCCCCAAACTGAGTGGAACTCACACAAAAAAACATGTGCTTGAAGCTTCTTCCAGACTATCAGTATTGACAAAGTGAGTACGGTTTCTTCTGAACAGAAGCTGCTCATTTCAGTAGGATTACTCATGCTCAGATGCTTAGCATCTAGTCTTCCATCTGAAATGGAAGTGTGTTTGTGTGTGTACTTGATTTCCTTTATTTTGGAGTATCAGCTCACCAATCTCAAGGCTCTACTACAACATCAAAATGGTTTCTGCCATCAATTCCTCGGCCAGTACAAAAAGGGACAGAGAGATAAGAAAAAAGATTTACACACAAAAAGGAAAAACAAATCCTCTACTCACAACTTATCTTGCCCCCCAACCCATTACAAGGTTTGCAAAGAGGCTCCACAAAGACACAAATGAAAATATTTGCCATGGAGTCCAAAAGAAAAGTAGGCTGATCTAGAAGTGGCTCAACAAAATTTTATTTATTGTGGTGGGAGGGGGAAACTAACTTTGTTAGCTATCTGAAGAACCTTGTGCAATGTCTTTGCAACTGTTGACTCCATTGTGGAGACTAATAGGTAGCTTCAAAAAGAACAGGAAACTATGCTGACCTATTTGAAAAAAAACTCAAAAACCCACAATCTGATGCTACCTTGATTAGGCCTAAGCAAAGCACTACAAAATAATAAGCAAGTTTTCAAGTTCTCCAGAACTCTATCAGGCTGCTTATTAAACAAAAGAAGTGGGGTTAGAGGAGAGAAAGCAGGACAGTGCACTGAGGTTGCACTTACCTTGGAGTAAGTCCCAGTGAACTCAATGGGGATTACTTCTGAGTAGACACACATAAAAGCACAGTTTTACAATGAAGTGTAGGGTGAAACAGGAGGCTTGGTGTAATCCTATGCATGTTTACTCAGAAGTAAATTTCACTGTGTTCAATGGGGCTTTCTCCCAGGTAAGTGCATAAAGGATCCCAGCCTATATTAAAACAGGTTCTAGTAGATGCTAGAGACTTGGTGGGACAAAGGAACAAATGATAGCTGATCCCCATGTTTGAAAGGATCAACATCCACTAGTTACTTATATCCAGCCCTAAATGAAATGCACAGGTCTCTTGCAAGAAAGAGAACATAAAAAAATGAGAAACACAGCAGTTTTCATATTAGCAAAGCTTGACATTCATTTCAGGTGACATCTTTAGTAACAAAAAGTAATCCTCAGTATATATGTAAAAAGTGATCCTGTATACCAGGGCAAAATACAGCTGTAAAAGAAGCTGCTAATCCAATGTGTGGTTCCATCTCATGTAGGCAACCAAAAAAATTTAAAAGCATTATCATAAGATTTGGCTTATAGGAGGGTCCACCTAATCTGAAAATATGTGAAACCTGCAAGCAGGGCATGAAGATGACTGTTGCTTGTCCCACCAAGGAATTCAGAGGCAGCCTGTCTCAGAACATGGAAGATCCATTTAGCTACAATATCTAATAGCCATTAATCAGTCTTTTCTACCATGAGTTTCTCTGTTCCTTAAAAGCCACCTACTCCAGTGCCATCATCACATATTGGAATAGAGAATTATTTAATTTCAATGTGTGGAGAAACCCATCAATTTCTTCCCCTCCCCTCTCTCTGCCCATTCATAATATTATAAACCTCTATCATCATTACACATAACCATTTTTTATATCTTAAACCAGGGTGGGGGAACCTGAGGCCCTTTCCAAAGTTGATGAACTTCAGCTGCTCTAAACCACTGGATGAAACCATATTGCATCAAAGGTTAACCCCCAAAGTAACCCCCTTGAATACCCTTGCTATCAACACCCACAAAAGTACCACCACCTCATCCCGGTGGTGGCATGGACAAAACATATCCGTAAAGGACCTTCTGAAACTGCAGCTAACTATTCCCCAAAAAAGTGGCTCAGGTGAGCAACAAGATGGTTTGCTAAAGAGAAATATTGGCAGCACAGGTGTCAGGAAGAGTGTGGCACCAAAGTGGGAGGCTTAATTTTTTTTAGCAAAGCATTTTGCAATCAACATTACAAAACCTTATAGAGCTTTGATATCCCAATGTAAAAGAGGGCATCCTTTGCATTATAACAATATGCATTCAGGCATCAAGTGATCATTTTTGTAGCTGTTTAAAGCTCATATTAAGATGCCCGGCTATCGTACTTTCAAGTCTGGTCCCATCTGGATTTTGTGCTGCAACACTGTACCCCCGTGTCCTTGCATGACCTTCCTAACATTATAGTCATGGAAATCAAAGCAAAAGGCCTCCCCCACTTCCAACTGGGAGAGGGAAAGTTTTAAACATGTGGAACACTGTATCTCAGCATCTTCTACAACTGCCAATTTCCTGTCGTCATTTTGATCCGTGTTTTACCGGCGTTCTCTTTTTTTCTTTTTCTTTTAAAGCTACATTAACACCACCTCACGCCTGGTTAACACAGCAATAATCCCGGCGCGCGCTCCCTCGCCCCTTTTCCCCCTTCTCAAGGCAAATCCCCAAGCGACCCATTTTGAAAAGGAGGTGGGGGGAAATGAAATCAATCTGATATCACTTTACAGCAACCTAACTCTTGAACCCTGAGATCACGGGAAGAAAAGGAACCCAGGAACTGACCCTCCCGGCCTCGAGAAAGAGAGAGAGAGGCCTAGTGCCGTGGGTGGGTAGAAGCAGCAAGGAAGGAAGATCGGGGGTGGGGACCAGGCAGGCGGCCTGCATTCAAATCCGGTATACAGCCAGGCACCGAACCGAGTAGGGAGCCAATGGGGGGGGGGATTTCTTCCTCAGTAAAGAGTAGAGAGAACGTGATAAACTAGCTGCCCCCTCTTTTTTACATAGGGGGGGGCAGATCTCCCCGTCCACACACCTAGCTTTGCTCCGGATCAGCTCACCCCACGAGGCCTGCCGCAGTTCCCAAACTTCGCGCGCGTGCAAACTCCACCCCGGCTGCGTCCAGCCTGGAAGGCCCTCGCCAAGGCGGCGCCCTAGGCCCCAGGCCGGGGTCGCCCGGGCTCAGCCCTCGGGGGAAGCCTCCTCGGGGGCCCCGAGCTGCTCAGGACCAAGGCAGCCCCGCTTCCCTGCCGCCCCCCCCCCAAAACCCCTTACCTGATGCACGAAAACATCCACGGGGCTTTCGAGGGCGATGCCTTCCTTGGTGGTCATGGAGAGGAAGCCGAAGCCCATCCGCACGTTGAACCACTTACAGATCCCGGCGCCATGCAGGAGCGGCTGGCTCTCCTCGTCCGGCCGGGGCGAGTCCCCCGTGGGCTCTTCCTCGCCCGCCTTGGCGCAGCCACCTGGAAACATACGCGCCGAGGATCATCAGCCGGAGTCCAGCCAAAGGAGGGGGGTCCCCCTCCCCGCTCCTCCCAAGGGCCAGCGGGTGCGCAACAGAGGGAGCGCGGGACCTCCGGGGGCCACCCAGGGTTGGGACGCCCGAGAGGGGGCTCACCTCCCGGCCGGCCCCCCAGCCCCCCGCGGGAAACGCCATCGTCTTCCTCGGAGAGCTCCAGCACTGCTGAGCGCGCAGAAGGCTAGGCAGGAAGCCATGCAGAGAGCAGCCTCGGCTCTGGGGTTATTTGGCGGGGGGGGGGGTTGGGGAGAAAGAGGACTAAATCGCAAGTCTTCATCCATGGAAGGGCAGGATTCAAAACATATTAGTGGGGGAGGGATACCAAGAACTCGCTCCCTCTTCCAAATTCCGTAGGGTGCCCAAAATAGAAAACGCAGCTCCAAACCATCGAAGAAATCGGTGTATTCCAAATCTATGCCATCCCGGGTTGCGGGCTGGATCCCACACTATTTTCACAGGATGGGGGGAGGGAGTAAAAGTAAACTAGTGGATGGGACAGCGTGACACCACTAGTCCATTTTCAAACTATTCTAAAGCATTCGAGGTGTATGTATGGACATTGATTATATGGAAATACAAAATATTTATACACTGGGGAAAAATACTCTGGGAAGCGAAGTCTTGGTCTGTCGAAACCATTTGGAAATATATACGCTTTTTTAAGCGTAAAGGTATATACTGTAGTTCCTCTTTAAAAGCAAAACACAAAATCACAACTCGTGCAATTCAACGCATGTCTACTCTGAAGAAACCTCGCCGCGTTTAATGGGACCTGCTCCCAGGAAAACGTTGCCTAAGTTTGTAGCTGCCTAGATACACCCAAAAAGTTTCCAAAATTCCGCCCTCCCCAATTCTTATAAAGAAAAAGCACATGGTGAAGCAAGAAAGTGACTAAACCGACCGCTCGCTCAAAAAGTAACATTTTGGAAAGAATATATGAAAGAATCAACACAAATCTTTCCTTTTAAAAATGAAGAGGATTGATTGAAAACAGCTGTAAAACTATTCCTAAAATGAGAAGAGGTGAGGGAAAGCTCTTCAGGGCACACCGCTGATTTTCAAAACAGGGATGGAGGGCAGAGATAGAGAGAGAAAAAGAGGGAAAAGAAAGAAAGAGTCTTCCTGGGGGGGGGGGAGAGAAGGGAAGGGAAGAATTGGGTATGAAATTTTCACTTAACCTGCAAACTGCTGGTTAGAAACAGACCCCATTCTGCACCCCCGGTGGAAATGGTGGACTCTGGCTGGAGCAGCCTCCCCTCCTCTCTGCCAGCCCGTCTTTGGAGAGGGTGTCAGAGCAGCTCAGCAGCTCCCAAAAAAAAGAGAGGGGGGGAGAAAGGGAGGAGGGGGTGGTGGAAGATTCAAAACAAGCGGAGGGAAGGCGAGAGAAAGGTTTGCTACATCTTCACTGCAACAATAGCAGTGGGAGGGCCCAGGGCCTGCTAAAGCTTCCCAAATTTCTAAGAGACAATAGAATTCCCCTAACGCCAAACCTTGCGCGCTTTCCCCCTCCCCCCGCGAGCCTCCCCTCCCTCCCCCCGCCTCCTCCCCCCGCCCACCTCGCCGCAATATAAGCGCTCTTCTCCCTTCCTAGGAGACAAAAAATGTAACCTCCTGCCATCCTGCAAGCGAGGGAGTGGATCCTGCTTCGTGTCCATGCTTTTTCTTTCTTTTATGGAACTCAGTTTTCTCCTTCCACGCTTTTTAAAATCTCGTTGGTTGGAGAGATCTCAAGAACCCAGAGGGGTCTCGTCCCTGGGATACCTTTCACCATATGCAGTTTTCACACATGGCTCATTCATTCATTCATTCATTCATATTCTCTCTCCCTCTCTCTCTCTCTCTCTCTCACACACACACACACACACACACAGCTTTCCCACGTGATACACAATCACACACACCACACTAGTAATTATACATTCCAAGCGGGATTTTATTTTTTTCCAAAGTGGAGGCAGCAGAATGTGCGAATGTGCAACTTCATTGATGGGTAGATTACCTGTCAAGAGGAAAGAAACAAGATCTCCTATCTTGACTTCTCTCTGCCAGCACACCCACACACACACTATTAGCTTATATTATTGACCCTCCCCACCCCATGTTCGCCTGCCTAGCAAGTTGGCCTGCGACAAGACCCGCTTGACTCGAAGTGACCTGTTTAAAAGGAGAGCTGCCCCCTCCCTCCCTCCCTCCCTCTCCCCGCTCATTCCATTTTGGCATGTTAAGCCTCTTCCCTAAACTATCCCTTTCCGCTCCCATCCGCAGCTACTCCTGGGATCTCCCTTGGCTAGCTTTGGGAATGCGAGGAGGGGGGGTGAAGAGGGCGGTTTGGTTGGTTCCTTACCTTCCCCACCATCTTTAGTCAATGACTCGGGGGTGGGAGGGAGAGAGAGAGAGAGAGAGAGAGAGAGAGATCGGATCTCAAATTGGAATTTATGAGTCCTTTATCTTTCTCTTCCCCAGTTTGGTGAGCTCAGAAGGTTACCAATTTATCCTGGTGCAATTCTAAAAATATAAAAGTTTGCTTTTGGAGCGAGCAGCGGCAGAAGAAAAAGCAGTATAATTGGGGTACAAATACATTTTCAATTAATAGAACTTAATGCATTTTTTGTTTCTTTAAAGAAACATGCCGGAAAGGGTGAATCCCAAGCCAAGCGAGTTTGTTTTTTTAGTGTTTGGAGCCTTTGTTTGCTTTAAAAATGAGCATTATCATGAGATGTTCGATTCCCAGCTTATCTTTAATGAAAGAAAAATAATTGTCCTAAGTTGATTTCACCCCCCCCCCCCCGGTTGCAAAATCGAATTCCACCACAAAAGGTGCACTTGTTTTTATTTTTTTTAAGCTAGAAATTCTTGTTTACATGGCGTTAATAAAGCCTCTATCATCGGGAATGGGAAGGTCGGCTATTTTGAGGAAGGGGGGCTCAAATACATCCAGCAAGCTATGGGGATGTGGAAGACAACTTCGTCTTTTTCCTGAAATTTCCCCCCATAAGGGAAACAAAATAATATAGTATGTAGATATTAAGTAGCAATATCACCAACATCCCAAGGTGATGGCTTTTTTAAAGAAAGAAAGTCAGGCAGAGAATAATACGGAGTGGGAATACTCCTACCTCCACATTGCAGTTAATTAGAACACTTTCATAAAAGCAGCAACGAAATGAAATGAAATGAAATATTCAGGGTCGCTTTTACACGCACCAAAAAATAAAAAATAATAAAAATGAGATACTGTGCAGCTAACAAAATAGGTTCAGCTCAAAATAATACATTTTGTTTAAAAGGCACAAACCGGTTTTAATACAATAGTTGTGCTGGTGGGGAGAGTTATGACGACCTGGAGATTTTCTCACCCTTCATACAAAATGCACCTCACACACACACACACACCTCTACAAACACCCGTTTCTGAATGTATCCCGATGATGTCTATATTACCCCCCGGGAACAGAAGGGCTGATTGATTGGGGCGGGGGCGGGGCCCGAAGGCTGCTTAAAAGACAATCAGAGAAAATGAGAGGCGATCGATGCGCACAAAGTGCTGATGGATAGTGATGGGGGGGCTGGAAATGTGTGGGGGTTCACGGGGGGGGGGGGAACCGGATGGGGGCGGAAACCCACCTCTCCTCTTATCTATATTGAGCTGGTGAGCCCCTCTCTCCCTCCCATCCCTAATTGAGGAAGGAGACCCTCGCCTTGGCCCGGCTCTCTGCGATTTGGAGTCGGTCTGCTCCCCCCACCCCCGCGGCCTTCCCCATCCTGCGGCTCGCTGATATTTGTCAATTCCATATTTTCAGCGGAAATGGCCTATTTGGCTCCTCTGGAGGGCCGGGGGGTGCCGGCGGCTGAGGATTCCCCATCCCCATCTTGACGGCTCCGCGGGGCAAGCGGGCTTGGCGATGGGGCGGGGAGGTCACGCCTGACCCCAGGATGCTGCATCTGATCATTGGGGGGGGGGGGCAGCAGGAGCGGGAAGGGCGAGCGCTCCGTTTCTCCAACGCCACCCCTCCCCCCTCCCTTTTTGGGGGAGAGATTTCACGGCTGGCCGAGGACAATGGCCGAATGACCAGTGCGATCTCTGGAGGCAAATAGCCCCTCCATTTCCGGTGCTCAGTTCAAACTGGACAATACCAGCCAGCTATTCCCCTGGAGCAAAGCGGAGCCCTGTTAAAGGGGCAGCGGCTGTGGCAGCTCCAGAAGGAGCACACGCGTGCACAAGCGTACACACGACCACTAGCACCTTCCACTAGCCCTTTTGCCTCCTCTCCTCTCCACACGCGCAAGCCTTCTCTTTGCCGCATCTCTGGGCTCCGGAATAGATTTAATCCCGAGGCCACAAGGGCCCCTCAAGGACGAAGAAGTAAGATCCGTGTTTGCCAGCG
The DNA here is from genome assembly GCF_951804945.1 of Podarcis cretensis. Lineage (NCBI taxonomy): Eukaryota > Metazoa > Chordata > Lepidosauria > Squamata > Lacertidae > Podarcis > Podarcis cretensis. The sequence continues at coordinate 28,358,396 of NC_137177.1, read as the reverse complement.
TGGATGGGTCCCTTCACACATTACGTTTCAGAGCACAGGACTCTCAGGTGTTTAAAGGCGCCCCCGTAGCCGTCGGTGCAAACGCGTGCGTGGCAAAGGGAGTTAGGACTGGATGCTGCGAGGCTGAAATGGCGCCGAAGGTGGGGGAAGGATTAAGGGGTTGACACGGATGCTACAAGGAGTGGCCAGTGTGGAGGTCAGTGTCCGCCATCCAATCTCCAATTGGAGAGACACACCATGAAAGCGCACAAACGCTATAATAAAGAGATGGAGGAGGCTTCTGAAAAATGTAGGGCTGGCAACAGCAAACAGATCTTAACTTTTTCTGTATAAGCATCTCTTGGGGGATAAACAACAACAACGTCTAACAGGAGACAGCTATCAGTTCTGCTCAGTGGTGTCCAAACTTTTTTCAAAGAGGGCCAGATTTGATGAAGTGAAGGCCCCTGAAACGGACTTTGGACATGCCTCCAGTTACAGATAGGTAGCCGTGTTGGTCTGCCATAGTCAAAACAAAAAAAATTCCTTCCAGTAGCACCTTAAAGACCAACTAAGTTAGTTCTTGGTATGAGCTTTCGTGTATCTGAAGAAGTGTGCATGCACACGAAAGCTCATACCAAGAACTAACTTAGTTGGTCTTTAAGGTGCTACTGGAAGGAATTTTTTTTGTTTGGACATGCCTGATTGTCTCTGGCCTAATCCTACTCTCTTTATAGGCCTGCAAATGAAATCAAGGGTGAAGTTTAGGAACTGACAATCGCGCAATACCCATCTATTTCCCGTTCGGAGCAGGGGAATTCTGAATATACGGATCGTCTTGTAATCTGTAAAAAAACCAAAACATTTTCCCCACAAATACTCTTTCAGAATTCTGTGTGGTGGGACGGGGGGCTTTAAAAAAACAAACATTAAAAAAAATCCCGAATGGCTATACCTGGAAATCAAACTGTTTAGTATTGGCATAGTTAAAAGAGGTGATTTGAAGAGCTTCCAAAGGGTGCTTTAAAAAAACTGAACCAAATCTCCCTCGCGCAATTAATATGTGGGGGGGAGTGGATATGTGGGAGCAAAACTTCAAAGTTTTCCTCCTGTCCGAGGAAGCTTAGGACGGCTGAACGGCAACAACATTCTCATCGCTTCTCCATCAAATATAAACGTAGGACTCTCGGGCTTTCCCTATACAGTAGTTGTCTGTGTTAGTGGACATCTTGGTGAAATGTGCACGAGCTGGCTGCCTTTCAGCCCCGGGAAAAAGGCAGACCGACGGTGCAATTCTCTGCTCGTTTCCTTGGGATTAAGCCCAGGAGGACCCGCACGGGATAGGGGCGGCCAGAGGCAGATTAAAGAGAAGGGTATTAGGTCCCCTAATTAGGAAGGTTCGTTTTCAGCATAACGTATTCGCTGAAATTAGCAGCATCCCACCGTTTTCTCCAGACGAAACCTATCCGTCCTTGCAAAGTGGAGTCTTTTGTCAGTTCAGTATCCAGCAGGAATAGCCTGTCTTCCTGCATCCCGTCAACCCACTTACTTTGGCGTAAGTCCCATCATCAATACAAATCAATACAGATCTGAGGTTCTGCCCCCCCACAAAAGCCTGTCAAAATTCTGGCTACGCCCATGAGTGCCATAGAACTCAAAGGTGCTTACTTCTGAGTAGACATGAATGGGGCTGCACTGCGAGAGAAAACTGAAAAGAGGCCCGTTGCAACGTTATCTTCGAGGGATTACTTGTCATACATCTCTCGACGTTTCCCAGAGAGTGGACAGTCTGACAAAGTGTGGGGGGAATTTATTCATTTGTTTAAAAAGTAAAGACAGATAAGTTTTCTCCCTGAGCCATATTTAACATAACTGGAGTGTAATCAGGTAAGTCACTTAATATTGGAAAGTGATTTAAATTGCACTTGTCTCTAGAATGTCCAGCCACTTTGTATGACACATCCCTGACTCTATACTCCTTTTCCCTAGATCAGGCGGAGTGTATGTCTCCTCCTGCGTGTGTATCAGTAAACAGTGTCACATTCTGAGAAACACTGAAGGAAGAGAAACGTTATATTAAAGAACAGCGCGGAGCTGCACGCTCTGTCCAAGGTGCTGATCTGCGCCGCTCAATGACTCTCTGTAACTCTCCAGGGTGCTGAAAGACACCATGGTTACACACCGTCCAGGATTCTGAGCGGAGAATAAACATAAATTAAAGTAAAACCATATTTGGCAGGACTTGTTCCTTCCCTTTAACTAAATACGTTTCCAGAATCGTCTGGTATTAACAATCTCAGGAAGCTCTCCTGGCCTTCCCAGCAATCTGAAAGTGTTCTGGTACACTTTGATGCAATGAACTTCCAGTAAAAAAAAACCTTCTAAGTCCCTGACTCATATGTTCCATAAAGGAGAATATCAAATGTTGAATGTTATGTCTGTCCTTGAACATTGGATCTTAGGGCAGGAGATAACACAGTTGGGGCTCAAAATGGAATGCGTCATGTGCCCCAAAGTGCTGTAGTGATTGGGTTTTGATTGGCAAGTCCCATCACACTAGAAGAGGATGGGGACCTGAATGGTGTGAATCTGGGTTGAACGGGGGTCTCCCCCTTCTGCCCCAGCTTCAGCGACTTTGGAAGGGGATAACAGATGCCTGTTCTCCCCCCACCTACCTGCAGAGCAGAGACTCCCAATCGAAGCTGGGGGAGGGGCTCGGGGCAACCAAGGCAGGAGGCAGCAGTGACTGAACAGGAACCTGAACAGGAGAGTGTAGTGTTGTCATCTAGAACCAGGCACTGCTTTTGCAGATCAGAACAGAGCCACCCACCCCATAAGATCACACATTTGCAATCCCAACATTCCTGTAAGGCAAGCAAGTCTTGTGAGTGAATGTGGCATATCTCATCTTTAAAAGCTTGGTGGGCAGGGTGTGGAAACTTGTTCTGAACTCCTTGCCTTGTTCCTGAACTCCTGAATCATGTCTTCTATGTCTGCTGTTTTGTCTGTACTATTGTTAGCCTGAATAAAGCTCTCTTACTTACTTTAAAGCACCATTTTTTTCTTTTTTATTAGACATGACCCCCACCCCCACCAAAAATATATATATTGGGAACTGTTGTTTGTTAAGGGTGCTGAGACCCCTATTTGTGTCAGAGAGCTACAATTCTCAGAGGTCCCTGGGAAGAGTGATTGATCGGTAAACCACTCTGGAAATCATAGCTTTGTGAAGGGAATGGGGTTGCCTAACAATTCTCAGCACCCTTAACAAACAACAGTCCCCATGACTATTTATGGGGAGTCCTGACTAACAGTGTCATAATAGTGATTTAAATGTATGTTGCCTTAGAGAACTGAGATTGCCATTGCTATGATAATGGTTATCACTGGAGGCCACACACACAGCTGCTCTGCAGACACTATATATGGTGCTGAAATGGAGTGGGACCATCCAGGGCAACCCAAATCCCACTACTCTACGCAAATAGTTAATGTATGCACAGAATTAGGACTGTTGCCTCATTTCTGTTTGGGGAAAGGAGAAAGGAGAAAGGAGAAGGATCCATCACAATCGCTGCTTCCCTAAAACCACACCATCCTCCATCAAAACAATAGCTGCCTTTTGAAAGCAGGAGCTATTGATTGATTGATCAATTGATCAGCATATATGCCTTGCCCTTACTATAAATTCCCAGGGCAGCTTAGAATAGAAAATCAAAGGAATAATAAGTATTTTAAGAGCAAACAAACACTACAGACTAAATGCCGCAGGATCTGAAATCTAGAAAGAGCTGTGTGAGGCTAATGCAGATGAAGCAGCTTAGATTAAAAGACTTGGAGATTTTTAAAAAGAAAGAAAGTCAAGATGTCAGGAGCAGGTCAGCAATAACTCACATGGTGTCAGTGAAATTAACTCTTTATTCAAAGAAACAAAATAGCTCAAGCCTACTGAGCACAGCAACTCATCCCAGTAGATTTTGCCCCAGTTAGTTGCAAGGTCTGAAGGTGCCCCCTCTCCCACAGCTCCCTAAATCTCCTCCTCTCCTGGACCCTTCCAAGCAATCTGAGACTCTGTCACCTTGTCTGTCTCTGCTTTGCCCTCTTCATACCTCTGCAGGTTCTGAGAAACCAGTGGGGAGGGGAGCCAGTCACAGCAGCAGAAGGAGACACCCTGGCTTCTTCAGGAGCCTGCCTCTCTCTGCCTGTAGGTGTCCCTCCTCTCCAGCCTCTATTTCCGGACTGCTGCCACTAACTCCCTCCACTCACTTAGCCATGTTACCTCTTCAGTCTTCCCCCTCTGACCACTCCTTGTCATCCCACCACCAGTCCCCTGGCTCTGCACCTTCATCCCTTGGAGGTTCCCCAAGCTGGTGCCTCCCACCACTCCTCTGCACCCAACTAGTCCATGACAGTCTACAAGGATCCACCCCTTTCGTGCCATTTGGAAAGATGAATCCTGACCAAGAGCAAAAGGCACCTTATGCAACAGTGTGGGTGAAGGGAAGAGAAGGTTTGCCTCCAAACGATTTCACTCATTGGCCTTACTGTTGCAGCCACCAGCAAGGATGCCAATTAACAACAATTGCAATGATGGCTTTCTGCGTGTGACATGAAGTCCTGCTCATCAAGAACCTTGGCGAGCTCCGGGACTCGTTATGCCAAGGCCAGCAGGTTGCTTGCGACTTCTGACCTAGGCTCAGTGTGAACCAGCGACCTAGAGGTGAAACACTCCATCTCTCATTAGCAGTCAACTGACACTCACTTTTCCTAATGAATTCTACACCCCCATCGAGGAATAAATCAGTTCCTGGAGGGTGAGGCAGGGAGTCCTTTGGCAAAAGTAATTTCAAGCGGGGGTGGAGGGAAGACAGAATGGAAAGACAGCACACCAATATTCCCTTTACTAGCTCATTTGGTGGAACCACTGTGATTTGTATAACAACGATTAGCACTTATACAGGCCTTTGGGGAGTCTTCCAAACTTCACATTGTCTCAGTAAACCAGGGGTGGAGGGCCTCAGGCCCAGGAGCCAGGTGGCCCTCCTGAACTTCAAATATGGCCCTCGGAACTCTTTCCAGGCCACATCCCTAACTGCCCCAGCTTTGCACCCTGGCTGGAATGTATCCTTGAACTCTGATAATGCCTCTTGCTTGCCTAGATGTAGGGTAGAGTGTATAGAAAATAACCTACTGTACTAAAGGTCAAATTTACATTTGCTGCTCCACCCAGTTTTGCAAATAGCTGGCATGTGACCCTTGGAAGGTTGTCCAGAATGGAATGAAGCCCTCAGGCTGAAAAAGGTTCTCCAACCCTGGTTGAAAGGTTGTGAGTTGTTTAGGGCTTTATAAACTAAAATACCTTAAGCTTGGCTCATTGGCATAGAAACAGTCTGTGCATTTTTCTTCAACCAAGGTGTCAGATAGTTGCCCCACAGAACAACTTAGCTGTAACTTCCAGATCAAACTTAAAGGTAGCCCCACAGGAACCCTATTACCAGTGCTATTTTTCTAGAAAAAGAGGTGCCAAAACTCATCATGATCACTTTCCTTGTTCTCTTAGAATGGCAATGGCCCCCACATAAGAGGTGCCGGAACTGAGTTCTGGTGAGTTCTAGCTGGGGGGTGGGTGGGGAGCCCTGCCTATTACCATCTGCTGATCAGGTCAGGGAGTGAATCATAAGGGGCTAAGCAATCCTGTCATGTGACCTGCAAAGACTGGGAGGCACTGAGCATGATCATATTCATCACTGACATATCCCACTTTATGAACTGTCCAACGGACTTCATATTTGTTGTCCCAGTAATGGTCACAAGAGCCCTGTAAGGTAGGCTGCTATTATCACTTCTCAGTGTCTGAGGAATGCAATCAATGATTTGGCAAGATCCTATTTTGGAAACCTCGTAAGGAAGTGGTAGGGTTAGTCACTCTGTGCAAGAAGGAAGAGGGAGAAGGGAGCCAGCTACCTAACCTCTAAACCAGAGTAGGATGAAGCTTGAAGAGCTCACGGGGCAGACTCCATCCTGTCCTTTGCCTTACTACATTGGAGGGGAAACCTGTTAGGATTGCTCCACACGGATCAGAGTCTAAAGGGCATCTTTTTCCACTGTTGACTCATCCCAACCCCCCGCTCCAGTGGGAAACTAATATGGTTAAGACTTTTCAGAGTATCATTCCCTCTGTTTCCAGTGTTCAGGCAATGAGTGCTGAAGTAGCCAAAACTGCACCACCCATGCTCAAGAGGCAGATATCAGCCAGATAGAGAGGAACCTGCAGAACTACAACAAATCTGCAGGTGGAGAAAAATGTAAGACGAGGGAACCCCAGAACAGCAAATGGGGACTGAGCATGTTCAGTCACACAATGCTGACTAAGTGTTGAGGGAATTCTGGAGACCGGAACAGCAACATTCCATACTGCAACATTTTGCTGCAGGTCCAACTGATGTGGGTTGTAACTGGTAATGCCCTTTATTCTTGACAGTGCTGTCACCTGTTGGATGGAGAAAGGTTCTGGAACTTTAAGTAGGCCCACGGCATGCCAAAATCAACAGGATAAGCTGTTCTTGCCACTGCACATCCCAGCATTGCCCATCTTCACCTGTTGGTTTCTTTCTGTCATTGCAGCCAATAAAAGAGAAGGAGGACTTAGGATATGCAGATGAAGATCTGCCTACATTCTGGGCACAGCTGCAAGTAAACCACTGCCACTCTGCCTAGGACTGGGCTGTGCTCCCTGTCCAGCCAATTTCACCCAGCAGAACATTTTCCATTGCTTACTTTTTATGTCTAAAAAAAAATCAGTTGGTCTCTCTTATGCCCCGTACCCTTTATTTGCTGAAATTGTGAGGCTACAGTCAGAAATTGCCTATGGCAGTGATGGGCCAAAGGAGCACATAATCCTTGCAGCAAAGCCACAGGTAGCCAACTATGGTTAAAGTTTGAAATACAATATATCTCTACTCAGATATGTGCCCCATTGAACTCAAGGGATGTTTGTGTTGCATTCTCAGTCTTGATGAACAATTGGGGGGGAAATGCTGCACACATGCTTTTTTACATACAGTGGTACCTCAGGTTACATACGCTTCAGGTTACAGACTCCACTAACCCAGAAATAGTGCTTCAGGTTAAGAACTTTGCTTCAGGATGAGAACAGAAATCATGCTCCGGCGGTGCGGCAGCAGCAGGAGGCTCCATTAGCTAAAGTGGTGCTTCAGGTTAAGAACAGTTTCAGGTTAAGTACAGACCTCTGGAACGAATTAAGTATTTAACCTGAGGTACCACTGTACAAGTAAAAGGACCAGAGATGTCCTTTTTAACAGTCAGAGCTCATTGCTCTAAGAGGGGCCTGAAAATACTCTGAAGTACCAAGGGAAGCAGACCCCACAGGCTTATAGGTGGTTACAGCCCTGTTGCAGGCCCATGCAGAATAGAGTGATAAATAAATCTGATCTGATTAATTAAAGGTTTAGAACTACTGTCTATTTTAAAGCCGCCCCCCTCCCCATTCTCAGAGTGGCCACCAGGCTTGAATGTGCAAGTCATCTTCCTTTAATATTTGCTATTGATGTCTAATACTGCTTTAAAAAAATTATTGAAAAGCAGTATTTAAAAAAATACACTAACGAATTAATGAATAAAGCTTATATGAGAACTTCACAAGGTGTAAAGGGTTACCAAGTAAGTCACTAGCTTTTATTGCAGGGCTGGGGAGCTGCAGGTCTGAATGTGGCCCCTAGGCCTCTCTGCCTGGCCCTTAGAATTCTCCCCAGACTACACCCCTCACTGGCCCTGCCTCACACCCAAGTCTTTTTGCCTGGCTGTAATGTGTCCTTGGACTCTGATAATGTCACTTGCTTGTTTGGGCAGAGAACAGAGAGGGAATGTTCAGTGGCGTAGCGTGGGGGGTGCAGGGGGCCCCGGCCGCACCGGGTGCAACATCTGGGGGTTAGGGTTAGGGGACGCAAATCCATGGGTTAGGGGGCGCAAATTACTTGCCTTGCCCCGGGTGCTGACAACCCACGCTATGCCACTGGGAATGTTAAGTGAGTACAGAAACTAACCCATTGTATGAAGGTAAAATTTGTGTTTGTTCCTCTGCCCTGACCCTGCCTACCACTGGCATGCATCTCCTCATAAAGTTTCCAAGAAGGGAATATGGCCCTGAGACTTAAAAAGGCTTCCCTCCCCTGTTTTAGAGAATAATCTTCTGTTCTTTTCACTCTGTGGGATAATCAAGGCAACTACACCTTAGAGTAATGCCACAGTGAGCATCAAATGATAGGTGCCTGCGTGCTCTCTAAAATCTTAATTCCTATATAGCAGACAAGTTTCTAGGTCTCATGATTTCAGAGGCAAACATGAACAGAGATGTGCTTAAAAGGTTGGAAGGTGAGGAGGGAAATAATAACTCAAAATTCATCATTTAGCTGGAGCAGGGGTAGCTAAACTTTTGGGGGCCAAGTAACCCATAGCTAATCCTCTGAGGGTTGTTATTATTTTTAATTAATCAACTAATTAATTAATTAACCACCCTATACCTGCAGGTCTCAGGGTGGTTCACGATAAAATTGCAACATTAAACACAAAATACCCAATCAAAATTTAAACAGAAACAGTCAAATAACCCTCCCCCAACACGCAAAAACAGCTAAAAACAATTTTAAAAAATAAAAAGCAGTTTAACAGAATATTGCATGGTAAAGGGTATATTTTTGATGCAAGGGGAGAAGGTGGGCATGGGAAAAAATGAAAAGAAAGAACTATTGGTTGTCTTACCTACTAAGGACAGGTTAGGAAGCAACTGGTGTAAACTAAAAATAGCAGATCTGGATTTTTAAATTAAGTTTCTGTTACAAAATCAGTAACAAAGAATTCACAAAATAATTTTTATTATTATTTCTACAAACATAAATAATAAAACATGACAAGGCTAACAAAAAATGGGTCACTAGGGTGTAAATAGAAAATGTATTATTTTACAGTACATAATAATGAGGTGATTACAATGAACCAGTTCAATTGATTCTTCAGTAAATCAACTTGGGAAGCAGAGACTAGCAGGCGAGAGCTAAAGCAGATTTGGATTTTATAAGAAAGCTTCCCAAGGACAAAATAATTTCAGCACTAGCAGAAGCCAGTTCATGCAGGTGTGGCATTGCTTGATTACTTGATGAGTCCCTGAAGAACATATGAAAAAGTGGGAAAGTGCTGTGTTTGAGGTGTCTTTGGACAATACTGGCTGAGTCTCCAGAGGAAACAGGCTGAGGTGGTAGAATGGGCTGTACACTTCAGACAACAGGTGACAAATCATACCTCTGAATGCTCTTCTACAGAAAAACAGAACAAAAGCAGTCTCTGAAAATAGAGAATTAACATGTCAGAGAGGGAGGGGAGAGATTCCAGGCCAGCCCTTTACTTTCTGTGATGGTTTTCTATTTGCATGGAGTCTTGTTATTGTCATAATACAGGGGAATGTCTGAGATAGCCACCTGCAATGGTGACACTCCACTGCCTGGCTCCCATCACATTCCAATAACTTTGTCAGCAAAACTGCCCTGTTAAATACACACATTCCATGCTAAGGGGGGCTGTCAGTTTCTCTGTGAGGTGCCAGCCCCAGCTTTACTGCATCACCCATGTGGTCCTCCTCACTGCAGCTTATTATGTGTTTGGTGCAATTCATCAGAAGTGCCTGTGGAGGCATCCTGTCACCACCTCTTTCCTCTCAGCTCAATACTGCTTTAATGAGACCACAAGCCTAACCCTTAGGTCAGTGTGGCTTGACAAGGGCTACTGCTTGAGCATCAATGGGGAGGTGCTGGCTCAGCTGTGGAAGCGGGTGCCAAATGGCCACGTGTGCCTTGCAGCTGAGTCACACAAGCCTGGTTTTCCTCTCTCCACATAATGCATGGGCTCTCATCCTTTGTCAGCAATAGTGTAGTTAAGAAGAACACACCAGCTGTTCATTACAAAAAGTCTAAAACTAAGAAACAGTGCTTGAGTGTTCTTTTTCCCCTCCTCCTGACCAATCACTTTTCCTTTTGTGTTATGTCTTTTCAATGGTAAGCCCAAGGGCAGGGACTGTCATTTGGCCATTTGCTACAGGGGCCTTTGGGGGCAGAAAATCAGGATAAAAATGCTTTAAATAAATAGCATTTGAGTAAAATCATTTGAGTAAAATAAAAACCCGAAGCAGGGCATCTGAGGAAGAACTTAAATGACAAGTAGACCTATGTGGTATAAGGAGGTCCTTTACGTGTCCTATATGCAGGCCATTTAGTGCTTTCAAGATTAATACCAGCACCTTCAATTTGTCTGAAAACCACCTGCTCCTTTCCATCTGCAACAGGTGGATAACAATATTGAGTTGTTGCTGTTGTTGCTGGTATTATTACACCATTTTCTAAGTGTCCACAGCATGTTGGACAGTACAAGAGAACAGGTCTCTGTGCATCTCCAGGTAGGGCTGGAGATGTCCCCTACCTGAGATACCCCTATCTGAAACCTGGGGAGCCGCTGCCAGTCAATATAGATGATAGTGTGCTAGATGGACTCAATATAAGGCATCTTCCTATATTCATGGCAGGGGACATTCCCAGCCCTACCAGGAGATGCCAGGAATCGAACCTGGGACTTTCTGCATGCAAGGCCTGAGCTGCAGCCCTTTGTCAAAGCTCCTTGTGCCTGGTCCTGCTTTGGTCCTGCTGTCAACCTCCATTTCTTAGCAGGCCTCCAGGTGTATTACCCAGCTGATATGGAGAGGAAGGTGTTGACAGCAGAACCACAGAATGAGCAGCTCTGTAATCTGCTCTAGGATAGGGGTGGGAAGCCTATTTCTTTAGCCCGAGGGTCACATTGCATCATGGGAAACATTCCAAGGGCCACATACCATTGGTTGACAGAGCCAGAAGCAAAAATGGGTGGGTAGGCCACATGCCAGCTGCACAGAAATCAGATATTTTTACACACAGAGACACACACACACACACACACACACAGAGAGAGAGAGAGAGAGAGAGAGAGAGAGAGAGAGAGAGAGAGACTTTTCCTTCTCTATCTTGGCAAGGAATATTTATAAACGAAGTTACAGTGGTACCTCGGGTTACAGACGCTTCAGGTTACAGACTCTGCTAACCCAGAAATATTACCTCGGGTTAAGAACTTTGATTCAGGATGAGAACAGAAATCGTGCTCCGGTGGCGCTGCAGCAGCAGGAGGCCCCATTAGCTAAAGTGGTGCTTCAGGTTAAGAACAGTTTCAGGTTAAGAACGGACCTCCAGAACGAATTAAATACTTAACCCAAGGTACCACTATACAAGAAAAACAACAGCAGAATACATACTTTTTTATTTGATTCATTTGTAATCCGTTTGCATTTGACTTCCCTCCCCTTCTTACTTGGGTCCTCAGTTTTACTTAGTTAACTTCCCCCTTCTTACACATCCATGTATTCAGTAACCTAATTCCATTGTCTTTTACTATTATTTCCTTACAGGAGTTATTCTAAACTGGTCAAAGAAATCTATGTCCAAGGAGCTTGAGGTGGCATAATGGTTCTCCTCCTCCACACTGAATCCCCACAACAACCCTGTGAGGTAGGTTAGGCTGAGAGGCAGTGACTGGCCCAAGGTCACCCAGAGAGCTTCAGGGCCAAATGGGGATTTGAACCCTGGTCCCCCAGGTCCTAGTTCAGCACTCTTCCCATTATGCCACATTATCATAGTTGAAGAATCAATTCCAGCCAAGCAAAAGCCCTGAATGATGGTGTAGTAGGGTTGCTGAGGGGTGTGGCCTAGGGAGAGTTCAGTGGGCCAAATGGAGAGCTGAGGGCCACATTTTACTCACAGGATTTGGGGGGTGGGGCTTGCTTTGGTAAAGCATTTAAAGGACTCAAGGCAGCAACTATTGTAGGAAGGCAACTATTTGTCAGTTGTTTCTACTGTATAACAGCTGGTCTTTTCCCTTTTAAAAACACAAAACTGATGTTTGTTTCATGAACTGCAGAGATCCACTAGATTACAATTTCTAGGTTCTTAAGCATCACAGCGGGATGATTCCAAAATGAGAACTGTGTTGGATACAGCACCCTCTTGTGGTCATATGGAGAAATATGGAAGAAAAAACCTTTTCCATTCTCACTCTTTTGCAAGTATACAGTTGCAATTCTATTACGAACTTTCCTGGGACTCAGAGACATGTATACAATGACAGTACAAGTCTCTTAAGGGTTTGTTTCCAGCCCTGGCATCTTACAGCCTACCGTAGTTCTATGCATGCTTGCTCAAAGGAAGGTCCTACTGATTTCATGGAAGCTTAAAGGACCCCTGACCATTAGGTCCAGTCATGGCCGACTCTTGGGTTGTAGCACTCATCTCGCTTTATTGGCCGAGGGAGCCGGCGTACAGTCATGTGGCCAGCATGACTAAACCGCTTCTGGCGAACCAAAGCAGCGCATGGAAACACCGTTTACCTTCCCACCGGAGCGGTACCTATTTATCTACTTGCACTTTGACGTGCTTTCGAACTGCTAGGTTGGCAGGAGCTGGGACCGAGCAACAGGAGCTCACCCTGTCATGGGGATTCAAACTGCCGACCTTCTGATTGGCAAGGCCTAGGCTCTGTGGTTTAACCCACAGCGCTACCCGCGTCCCTCTCATGGAGGCTTACTTCACTTTAAATGCGTTCTGGGATTGAAGCTATGGACAAGCAAAAAACAAGGGGAAATGCTTTCCTCCCTTTTTTCCTCATTAAGCCCTTTGAGGACTGCTTCATTTTAGATTGCAGCATTTGTTTACAAGTGGGACCTGCAGCAAAATGTTGCAGTATGAACTGCTCCTGTTTGGAGTCCTAGCCAACCAGCCATGCCCTCTCTCAGGGCACACCATTCCATTCCCATTCTCCTCTGGTTTTCTCCCCCACCCACATCCACTCACAACAGCCAAGTATGTTCACTCCCCACTGAGCTGTTTTGGAGTCCTGTACCCCACCCTGCTTAGAGTTTTAATTTTCATCATACTCCTGCAAACTGCAGTTCTGATTTGCTGCTTGCTTATTTAATTATGACCTGGAAGCTGTACGCCGGCTCCCTTGGCCAATAAAGCGAGATGACTGCCACACCCCAGAGTCGGCCGTGACTGGACCTAACGGTCAGGGGTCCCTTTACCTTTATTTATTTATCTGTTTATTTATTTATCTTCTATACCGCCCTATACCCAAAGGTCTCAGGGTGATTCACATAAAATAAAATATAAAATATATAAAATCAAAACAAAACCAACAACCCAATAAAAATAAATCCCCAAAGAGCCAACAATTTAAAAAAGGGTATAGGATGTAGATCAAGTCAGGCAAAGGAATGTTTTTGCCTAGCACCTAAAGGTGTATAGTGAAGGCACCAGGTGAACTTCCCTGGGGAGAGCATTTCACAGATGGGGAGCCACTGCAGAGAAGGCCCGTTCTCGTGTTGCCACCCTCCTGACCTCTTGTGGAGGAGGCACACAAAGAAGGGCCTCGGAAGATGCCAGGTAGGTTCATATGGGAAGAGGCGGCCCTTGAGGTATTGTGGTTCTGAGCCATTTGGATCCTTGCACACTCATTTAGGGCATTCCTCCAAGCCTGCTGATACCTCCCTCTTGTGCATGGATGGTGTTGTTTTGGCAACATAAGCAATGGCACTCACAGTCTGAACACCAGAAACAGAGTGAATGATAAGAGAGAAGTTGCATCAGTATTTCCGGAAATGCCTCCTTCCCCCTGTGTCTACCCTATTGGGATGATGTCTGTGTATCCTCGACATTTCAGAGGAGCAAATAGAGTTTTGGCTACTTAAGGCCTCCCACTCAAAGAATGCTATTAGTGAATAAGATTCAGTAAATTTTGTATTCACTTTATAGTGCGTGCACACACAGTTTTCAAAGCAACTTGCTAAACATGTTAAGAATCTTTCTAAAACACACCAAACTGCTTGGAGCCACCTAGAACTATCAAGTTGTATCAAATGTAGCGCTAAATTGGAGACATTAAGAAGAGTATTTGTTCCACTGGCTAAATATTTTGCACAAGTGTAACATGGTTGCACAAGAGAACGCATAAGCAGGTTGCTGGTAACAGGGTCATGCAGCATATTTTACAATTTGTTGCACAACAAATTTCTGCTTTTGCAACTGTTGCATTAGATTCTTCTGTTTCACGACATTAAAACACACCTGTCTGCTAGCACAAGAGCCATTGCACTAGAGGACAGAGAACACTGGAGGCAGCCCATAAGCTGCAATATGGGGCCCACCTGCAGGAGCCCATGCATGCAGGATGGAGAGGGAAAGCTCTGTTGTGTTGCTGATTTGAAAGTAATTCAAACATATCAGCTATGAGATCCAATAATTGGGGTTAGTGGGAAGAGAGATAGCTATAGCATCAGTATCAAGATTATCTTACCACTTGTAAGATCCTGGCCTGTGTGGGACTTATTTCTAGCTGCTTCAACAGCCAGGAATTCCAGCTGCAGATTAACATTTGTTAGAACATTGGAGAATGGGGTGGGGGTGGGAACCTAGATACACATTTTCTCAGTGTAATTGGCTGACACTGTTAGCTAAAACATGGTTGCATTATAAAGACCACCAGCAGGTGAATGGGATAACATGAAATTTAAAGGTACAGCATCCAATATATACAGAAATGAGAATACAGACGACAGCCACATTAACATGAAAATTAAAACAAAACAATTTAGGTATAATTCAGTGTTTAATCCTCCTGGATATAGGGATTTAAAAAGGAAAATCAACCTAGTTTCTTGCTGGTGTAAGAGTTTGACATAATCTCTCCTCATTCCGGTTGTTGTTGTTGTTTTTAATGTCCCATAAAACTGTATAAAGTAAGTCTGTGTCAGAATGGTTATGCTTCACAGAGTGATCCACCAAAGTGACTTCATCACTTTCTAATGTGGGTGCCGACGGCACGTGTAGTGGGACCAGGGGCATCTTAGCCTTAGAGGCTAGTGGCGCAGGGCACCAGGGAAGAGGCGAAGGCTGGACATGGCACCTCCTGGCATCAGCTCACCACCCTCGCCCACCTCTGCCATGCCACGCCGAAGCAGCACTGTGCCCGGAGCCGAGCCTCTGTCTGCCATGGCCACCATGGCACAAAGTGGCCAGGTGAGCCAGGAGGCGCCGCATCCAGCCTCTGCCTCTTCCCCGCCGGAGGAGCTGCCCTCCAGCCACTGCCCGCCTCCTTCAGCCCTGCCGGCAAACTCTGGGAAACGGGGGGAGGGGGGGGGCTGGAGGGAACTTTGCACCACGGCACCAGATATGCTTAAGACAGCCCTGAGTGGAACTGATGTATCAATCAATTGCAGCCATATTGTGTAATAACCGTTTGTAGAATGTTCTGGTATATCATCTCATTTATTGTATTTGAATGTAATTGATTTTATTTGATATTATTATCAGCTGAGGAAGAACATTTGAAACAGTTGGTTATCCTGGAAGGACTGTCCTGCTGCTGTTTTTGGAGCACCAACATCCTTCAACTTATTCCCTGCAAAACACTGCATAAGTTGTGCTTACACTTACCTTGGTAGGCATGTTGTCTCAAGCTTGAGTGATTCTTTGTGATGTTATGCCAGCCAAAAAAATCCCTTACTTTGGGACATTTTCTTAACTCATATTAGTTGGCGTCACCATGTATATATTGTATGCTATCTGACTGTAAATTAAGATACAATTCAGTAGTGATATAAAAGTGTTGTAATCATATTATTAGCCTACCGTGTTGCTTTTGGATTGTCAGATTTTTCTGTTTGCAACACAGGGGATCTTTGTTGTTTAAATCTATTGTTGGCCATCTTGAGAATTTCAGTTAGTAGGCAGGATATAAATACTCCTAAAGAAATCAATAAATGCATCACTTTGAAATTCAACTTGAGAAAAATCTAGCAGAAAAGAAGCACAGGAAAGGTCACACTTATTCTGTTAGCTGCCTTCAGTTTCCTTGGAAAAACCAGTCAAGAAGGCTTCCGGTCCCACCTGCCTTAACAGAGGCAGCCCCCATGATAGCAGGGGATCGTCGGTGAACAAAAAACAAGGATGACAGAGGGTAAATCATCCTTGCAAATTCCCCCCAGGTATAGGGAGAATGATCTTCACCTGCAGTTTGTCTCGGTACCTAGTTCTCGCTCCAGCATGGTTTGTGGGAGGCAGGGAGTGCAAAAGCACTTCGCCTGTTGAAAACCTTCCTAAACCCTTAACCCCCATTAAGAAGCAGATGTTCTCCATTTAATTGGATCTTTAATTGGCTTTAAAGTACCAGTGCATGATGGGAAAGTGTTGCAACAACATACTGCAGAATATACCAGCTACATGGATCAAAAGTTTTAATTGAGATAAGATTTTCTTCAGCGTGAGAGTTGGTTGGGGAGAGGAAGTTTGTTTATTCTAAGGTGTTTTTTTTTACATATTTATGATTTGGCAACCCTCTCTGGAAAACAAGATACAAATATATTTACAAGTGAGGAAGGGATGTTGGAGTAATATTGATATTAACAAGCAAAAATAGAAACTTTGTGTGATCTGAAATGAATAAAGGAGGGGGAAGGGAAGCTCAAGTACGACTATTTTGGAAAGAGAGTAATTCCCCTCACCTCCATTTAAAAACACCAGAAAGAAAAAAAGAGACTGAGATTTGCGTGTGCTACTGACGGAATGTAATCTAAGATGAAGTTTAATTGGGCCATAAATCTCTTGCTGAAAGGAAAAGAATTTGGGAGCTGTGATAAGAACACTGCAGAGATTCTGGGAGTTGGAAAGGAGTATAAAATCTTCAATGCATGTGAAAATTGCCTACCTTTTCCTAGTCTGAGGGGGAAATGGCGAAGGTCTGAGACGTGTTTTACTAGTGAGACAGAATGGTTTCTAGCAGACTGTCGCCTGTTCTGAGACATCGAAAGAAGGGATGGAGAGATAAGACCTCTGAGAAACTTGGAGATTCAGTTCCGCCCCAAGCCATGATGGGGGAAAACAACAGCTGGGAAGTGAAAGAGACAACACCATATAAGGACAGAAGGAAGCTCCATGGACATAACAGCTTTCACACACAGGGAAGACTAAAGGCAATAGTTTGAGTTCCTCACTTGAAGCTTTATAAATTTACATATTGTCACATCACGAATGGAAATAATTACTTATGTAGCTGTTGACTAAGGGATTATTATTATAACTGAAATGTAACTGACATTAATCAGGATTATGAAACGCTGGTGATATGAGATCGGAAATGCACCCAAACCACCATGCGGGGAGCCATGTATTAATTGCAAGTTGATTGGCATTTTGATAATTGTATAATTTGGGAATTGTTTTCCACAGATCTGAGGGCAATGAAACAATCGCTGAGATGGCTAGAGTGCCAGTGACGGATAACTCATTCTGAAGCTAACCGGACACGGGTTAGAGCTCAATGTCAAGCCTACGAAGTGGCAATAGTGACGGCGAAGAAGACTTTCTTCACTGCCTCTATTGCATCTGCAGAAAATAGCAGCAGGAGACTCTTTTGGGTGGTTCGCCTAAACATAGAACAGGTTACAAGGTGGGCACTTGGCAGGGTAGCATAGGGCTTTAAGGTAGATGGCTTGAGCTAAGATGTTGTCCCAATACTTGACATGCCCACTGTGCTCTCCTTTTGATGCTTAGGGTGGGCACAGAGATTTGCATGAGTCTTGTCCTGAGCCCTGGGACCAAGAGAACAAGGAGGCACTCCTGTGTGCAGGCTGGGTTTGCTCAAGCCACCTCAACTGGCACTGCATCCTCGGAGGTGGAGGGGGATTTGATGGTGCCAGCACACTGTTCAACCTAGGCTCATGCACCTCTCTTGGGGAGAAGAGTGCTTTGCTAGCAGGAGATGGGACAGGGGCCGATTCAGACACCTCTCCCTCAGCACTTGTGACATCTGTTGTCACTGAGGTGGAGCTTTCTCCCAACTACTCACTTGACTCCTCCCCAGCATCCAGATCAGTACTTCCCAAACTGCTGGGCCTCTCCCCAAGACTCTCATCCCATTTCTCCTTCTCCTCCAGCCTGCCAAGAAGTCTTCAGGAGGCGTCTGACAAGTGGTGACTCTGAAGCAGCAGAGTGAATTTTGAAAAACAATAATAATAACAATAAAAGGAGGAAGAGGAGGAGGAAGTAGTAGTGAGGGGAGGTAGTTGTTTTGGTGCCCTCCAAAAGTTGTTGGACTACAACCCCCAACAGTCCCAACCAGCAGGGCAGCAGGGATGATGGGAGTTGTAGTTCAACAATATCTGAAGGGCACCGCATTGCTGTCCTTGCGCTATGCACAGTCCTTCATTTCCCTGGCTCTATTTCACGGAATTGAGATTTGCTGTTTTATTGTCTTCTTCGCCCTATAGTTTTTTTGCCAATAGAAGCCACCCTGGTTTTGCAAAGCAAGCAAGCCAAGCTCTACCATGAATAGCAACGCCAGCGCCTCCTCCAGCGCAACCTTCCTCCGTGCGCAAGTGCGGACGCGCATGTGGGTGTGAGAGAGTTTGGCACCAAGGGCGGAGGGATGCTTCTCTGTCTTGTCCGAGTAATGTAAAAGGAAGGAGGCTCCTTCCTGTTCTTTCAGCGGTGGTGTGGTCACTCGGGGCCGCCTTGCTTCAAGGGGTTGGCCAACCCCACTGGTCACGTTCTCAAATAATGGCTTCATTAGATTGGAAGAAGTGGATGGTGACCTCTTTGAAATGGACTTCCTGACCCTCGGTGACCTTTCGCCCTCCTGCTGACAGCCTGTAAATCTTCTGCCTCGGGACTCCCCACTCCCAGGTAACTGCTGCAATGCAGCCAAGGCTCAGGGCCAAGCAGACATCCAGTCTGTAACCACAGAAGAAAGCTGTGCTGTGCTACCCTAGGGCACTGCAGTTTCCAGCAGCAGCTTAGCACCAAAGGGTATGTCTCTGTGGCTTTATTGTACAGATCCTGCTTGCTTGCTGGCTCACGAGAGCGTTCTGATGGATAGTGGTCCATAGGTCAGATCTGTCTCCTGTTCCTTCCCCCTTAATGGTGCAAAGGAAATGGACAGGAATACATTTCCCTCACCCGCTCTCTTAGAACACCAGAATTCAAGGATCAGCCAATGTAAATGGGCAGTGGGATTCAGGACACACAAAAAGAAGGTCCTTCTTCACACAGCACAAAGTTACGGTACTTTACGGCAGGGGGAGAATGCGGGGAGAAATCCAGTGCAGTTCACATATTAATGTTAGTCTACTGATGGCACTTTGCAGTTCCAAAAACATTGCTTGAACCAAAACGCAGCAAGCCTTTGAAATTCATGCTTCTCTGAATTTTGCAATGCAGCTCCCCAGCTCCCCAAAAGGTATGTATGAAAATGCATATATTAAGGGAGGAATGAGCATTAAAATGCATGAATTAGCAAAAAGCAAAGCATACAAAAAGCATTTTATTAGAGAAAAATGCTTGCAGTAATGTATAATTAGGACTTATATATGTGCATATTAGGGGAAATTCACGCTATGACAAATTATTTTTTTTTAAAGAAAGATTGCAAACTGTTGACAACTTTAACAAATGTGGAAAAACTAGAAACACGAATTGACAGATCTGTCCAGCACAAGACAGGGGTAGTTAATGAGGTGTCCTTCAGATCTTTGCTTGTTTGTTATATTTGCTAGTAACTTTTCTCAGAGTGACCCAAAGTGACGTACATAAAAACCAGTTATGAACATCCAATAAAAATCTAAAAATGCAGCTATACAGCTAAAAAGCGGGACTTACAGATCCCATGCCACTACAAGAGGTCACAATGCCACCATACAAATTATGGGTCAAAAGCCTGGTTTAATAGAAAAGTACAGAAAAAATAGATAGGAATGGTGCCAGGTGTGCCTCCCTGGGGAGAGAATCCCACAAGCAGGGGCCCACCACTGAAAAGGCCTAATCTTGTGTTGCCACCCTCTGCACCTTCCAAAGAAAGGCCTCAGGAAATGATTGCAGGGACCAGGTTGGTTCATGTGGGGAGAGGTCGTCCTTGATGTCCTGAGGTCCTGAGCTGCATAGGAGTTGGACTCCAGCAACCTTTCGAGGGCAGGACATTGCACAGTCCTGCTTTATGGAATTCAGGACCATGACATGCAATGATGGCCACTGGTTTTGATGGCTTTTAAAAGTTCTTTAGAAACCAGACAAGACATGGAGAAAGGTAACTGCACAATCCTATAGATGCCTGCTCAAAAACAGGTCTGAATTAGTTCAATGGATTCATCTGATCCCGATATTTGCATACTACCTTTCAGGCAAATGCCCTCTTTAGGTGCCACTGAACACCACCACTTTCACCGCCATCACTCTAAAAACCTATCTTCCATTTTACAATGCAGAAAGTTTAAACTCTGGGAACACTCACTCCTCAAGCCCAGTTCCTCCGTGCTCCCTGCCTGCCCTGATCTTTGTTTGCATGTCAGTGACCTTTGGCTACAAGCAAAAATCAATATTGGAGGCCAGGGTCCACCACTCCCCATCTCCTGGGGTCCCCGAGTGACCAGTGCCTCGGTCAGTATCTATAATGAATCTCAAAAGTGATTGAAGAGCTGTCAGGCAGCTGTCTGTTCCCATCACCGGGGAAATGGCTTGGAGTGGATGTATTGATCCAAAAGAGTCACAGGTGTGCTGCCATGAGTCTCCTGAATATGGCACTCGGACAGCAGCTTATTGCAACCAAACACACTCATTTACAAAGGAGTGCTTTTCACCTAGCCCTAACCATGTGGGATCTATTCTTAACATCAAATCTGGCGATGTTTTTGTAGGTGACTTTGATCATCACCTGCAAACCGTTCAGGGCTTCTCACCTTTTTTTTTTTTTTTTATTCACCAAGATGCTCTGACTTTGGGGGCACCAATATGGCTGGGGGGTGGGGAAGCTACAGCCCTTGGCCTAATTTCATGCACCCTGCTGTTAATTGAGGCTGGTGTTAACAGAGGCAGGGGGAGATGAGAGAGAGAGAGAGAGAGAGAGAGAGAGAGAGAGAGAGAGAGAGAGATTGCAGAAAGAAATCTGGACACACAGAGAGGGGTGCAGCGAGAGAGATGGGGCACAGAGAGAAAAGGATGGGTGCAGAGGGGAGAGAAAGAGAAGGTGGAATAGAGAGAGACAGAACTTGCTATGCAGCACTGCAAATGCCACCCACCATAGGATGCAGCCCCTCAACTGACTTTCCCCAGGGGCCCCAGTCCCTAAGGGCCTTGGCTGCTGTACAAGATTATGAGAATAATCCAGTTTGAATGAACCATCTCGTCCAAGAGTGGAAATCCAGCCCAGCCCAGTTGGATGACTCTAGACCCACAACCAGGGCATGAAGACAGCAGACCCTTCCATACATACTCATTTAAAATCTTTTCCCCTTGCCTTTCAAATATTTTCTCAGGGTGGCTCACAACAGCGCACATAAGATCCAATTTTTAAACATCCAAACAAGGAAGGAACAGCGGCAACAGCAACAAAAGCAGACTTGACAACATGAGCCCGTAAGTGTCTTCTCAGAAGAAAGTCTTGTTAAATTACTCCCAAGTCAGTGGGTCTAGGGTTGCAGATGGTGTTGAAAACCACCAGCAGAAAGGTATTCTCAGGGGATATTAAACCCTGCCAAAGTCCCATATAAACAACAGCATTTTGTAACCTGCTTCTAAAAGCCATCAGAAGAGGATAAGGGTGGTACGTAGAGATATACTGCCTCTGAATATGGAAGTTCCATTCATGGCTTCATTGCTAATAGTTTGCCTTTGAGAAACCAGGCTCAAACAAGGAAGGGCAAACTATTCGGAGGCCTCGGACAAGTGAGGGTGGGCAGCATGAAGGCACAAGGTGGATGGAGCATCACTTCTCTCCCCCAGCCCTATTCTCCCCTCTGCATTCATTCTCCCTCCTCATTCATCCACTGCTTTCTCTCTCACACAAACATCCACCCTGTATTTATCAGCGTCATCCATCCCCTCCTTTCATTTCCTTCCTTATCTCTCTCTTTCCCACAATGAATTAGGGTCACATGTGGCCGTGGTTCACTCTGGTAAGTGACACAAGGCAGGCACAAGGAACCTCAGGCTTTGGGGACCAGCTTGGGGACAGTGCTTTTCTTTTCATACATCCAATTTTTAAACGATAGGAATTTTAGCTGCCCCACCCCACAGATAAAAGCTGAAGAGGAAGGGACCTCTCTAGCTGGACCTCAAGACTCTCCCCAGACCACATACCCCCTCAGCCACAGCCCCCACCAGCTTTCTATGCATCTTCCTTCCGTGTTTTTGCCTACCTGGAATGAGTCCTTGAACTCACATAAATGCCTCTCAGTTGCCTGGATGGAAGACAGAAAGGGGTGGGGGTGTACTAGCCTAGTGGCATACAGGTAAAATGTGCATTTGTTGCTCTGCTTACTTTTACTTCTTACCCTACCAAGGACTGGCATGCAGCCCCTTGAAGATTACCCAGAAGGGAATGCCATCCTCCTCCTTTCACTCTGATTGACTCCAATCAACACAAAAGTGTGAGAATACTTCTTGTCTGAAAAGCTCCCCTTCCATGTTGATTGGGTGGCTGTAAGATGCTGGAGACAGGGACCCTGCTGCAGAACTTGTAACTTGTTGCATATTTAACTTGTGAAGGTTCAGCTTTACATGTTTGGCAAACAAGTAAATTAAAAAAGCTAAAAAGGGTGTGGGCATCCGGGGGGGGGGACCTTTAGCAATTCCACCCACCATTGCACTCACCTCGAGAGTGCTTGGAGGTGCACGAAGAATGTGTTTTAACTATACACTATTTTGGCTTTATGCACCATCCCCAGAACATAACCACCAGGTAAGTTGAGAGCACCTTGCATTAATAGGTCTCTGACTCCCTGCAACCCCAAACAACTACACCTTTGCTTGTGTCCCTCAGTTTCCCGGACCAGGAAAATTCTGGTCTGAAATGTCTCTATTTGATCTGCCTGCATCTCCCTGCAGCTGGCAGGCCCAACAGTGCAGGGATAAGGGACACCGTCATTGATCTGCAAGGTTTGTTTTTGGGTAGAGTCCCTGCGATGGCAGGCAGCAAAAGAAAGTAAATCCAGTAAATGCCTAATTAAAATAACATGGAAATCTAACCATAAACTGCTGCCTCTTTTAGCCAATAGATGGCACCAGATATGACAATACAGGCATGCTTACAATGGCAAGAAGCTTCTTATTTAAACTAAAGCCATTTAACGCTAACGTTTAGGTCAGAAGAGAGGCAAGAAATAGCTTAACTATAAGATAGTTCTCCAGCTGAAGTTAGCTGCCTAGGGCAAGACGGTGGTGGTTTAATTTCAGGCAAGTAAACAGTGAAGTGAAGTCTTAAGACAGAAGTGGAGGATCTTTTTCAGCCTGAGGGCCGCATTTGTTTTCCAAGGGCCACATAACAGTAGTGGGCGGGGCCAAAAGGAAAATGGGGCAAAGCAACAAATGTAAAGTTTACCTCGACACACACCACTCTGTATACTGCATTGAAGCACCCAAGAGACAGAATTTCAGGGCACATTCCAGCTAGGCAAAAAACATCGAATCTGATATAAATGTTGCAGCTGTTATGGTAAAATCTGGGTGCGAGGCTGCTCTGCCACCCAGCTCGTCGGACTAAGTCCGCGGGTCCCTGCGGAGGAAAATGAGCTCAGCCGGAGACAGGAGCAAGCTGCAGAAGATCCAAGTTTATTGCGCAACAGGTTCAAGGCGAGATTGAACAGCGAGAAAGGGGTGACATGAACTTTTGAAACTTCCCTCCATGTCCCAGAATACAGTGCAAAATACATCCCAGTTACATCATGAATACATTAAGAAGAGGTTGGGTTACACGGGATTAACATATGGAGGAGGGAGGGGGGAATATGCAGAGCTGGAGATATGTGCAGATAAGCACATCCTGAGTACCGGTGATGAGAAGACAATGGTCCATGTACTGCCATTGCCCGGAGGAAAGGCTTGGCAGAGTGATTTGACAGGATTAGGGTCTTGACACCTTGCTTGAGGGATTATGGAGGACAGGGGAGGTGTCATGGAGTCCTAGAGAAATTGAGCAAATTGGCACATTGAGTGTCTATGGATTTTATAGATTTTAGTCCCTTTTGACATTGACAATTGGAAATAAATGGATATATTGTAGCGAAGAAGGTGAAGAAGACATGCCCCCCCCTTCCGTATCACAGCAGAGTGCAGAAACATGTAGCCTGGCAAGACTGTTGGTTGAAAGAACAAAGAAAGCTAAGCTCTATTACACCTGGCAAGCAAAGTCATTCTGAGTACAGTGGTACCTTGGGTTACATACGCTTCAGGTTACAGACGCTTCAGGTTACAGACTCCGCTAACCCAGAAATAGTACCTCGGGTTAAGAACTTTGCTTCAGGATGAGAACAGAAATCACACAGCGGCGGTGCAGCAGCAGCAGCAGGAGGCCCCATTAGCTAAAGTGGTACCTCAGGTTAAGAACAGTTTCAGGTTAAGAACACAGCTCCAGAACGAATTAAGTTCTTAACCAAAGGTACCACTGTACAAGCTTCCATGCAGCCATCATGGAGTTATGAGGCTAATGAAAGGAAGGCCCAACATGAACATTGAAGAAGCAGCAGGAAGGAAGTAAAGCTTGAGAAAACAAAACAAAACAAAACAAAACAAAACAAAATCTACAGGTAGTTACTCTTGAAGGAATCAGTGAGGGAAGAATTGGTTGCCTTTCTGTCTATCACTCCCCACCCCCCACCCCCAGTTCAGGTAACTTCTTGCAAGCGCTGTTGCTTTACTCCCAAAAGGAAGAGGGAATGCTGCCTGGTGAGAGTTATGAGGACAATGCAGAGATACATAAGGCTCCCCACCCCTGCCTTAAGAAGATAAACAATTGCCCGCAGGCCTGGACAACTAGCAACCCACCAAGACAAACACAACCTGCTGTGCCCAAGGGACTTGATGGAACATTTATTATTACATACCAATCCTCCATGAATTTGTCCAATCCCACTTTAAAGCCATCCAAGTTGGTGGCCATCACTGCCTCCTGTGGGAGTAAGTTCCATAGTTTCAGTGGCATAACATGGGTTGCCAGCACCCTGGGCAGCGCAGGGGTTGTGGGGGGTGGGGAGGGAGGGAAACGGATGGCATATGCATGCGTATTCAATTGCCTAACAACATCTGTGGTCACCAGTGCTTTTTTTGTAGAAAAATAAGTACCAGTACTCATGTTACAGTAAGTGCCACACTTTTTAACAAGAAGAAGAAAAAGAAGAACAAGAGGTACTGGTTCTGCATACCCTTGCGTACCCCCGGGGGGGGGGAGCACTGTGTGTACCCCCGGGGGGGGGGAGCACCGGGAGACTGCAACCACAGAGATAATAAAAGGAGTTGTTCCATCATCTGGAGAAGTCACTTCCTGGTTCGTATGGTGTAGCCGTTTTCAACGGAGCTCAGCAACAGAAGCATGCAGCCGTACTGAGGCAGGGGGTGAAATGTTGCACCCCCTAACAATTTTGCGCCCAGGGCAACTGCCCCTGTGGACCCCTCACATACGCCACTGCATATTTTAACTATGCGCAGCAACAGCTAGAGGATGTTAAAGCAGCTCGTCTTCCCTCCACCAGCCTGCTCTTCTGCTCTCAGTGGAAGCTTCCAAGCCTTCTTTTCCTTTCATTAAAAAAAAGGTCAGGAAACATGCAAATTCATGTCAGGTTGGGCCCTTTACCCCATGAACAAGCCAATCCATGAAGGCTGGTTCATCTGGGGGAAAGCAGCGCTGCTCCACCAAGCTCAGTCTCCCTCCAGTTGCCTGCCTTCTTACTTACAACCACACCGATGAGGTGGCCCTAGCTGCCAACTTCCTCCTCCCTTGCCTCAGTTGTTGCCCTAGCAGAATGCAGCAGGGAGGAAGGTGGGGACAAAGCTAGAACCAGTCGACTTTGCCTGCCATTGGCTCCGCCTACTGCGGAATTCCCTGCCTTTCGTCCTGCCAGCCTGACTGGGCACCAGCTGCGGCTGAAGCCAATCTACACCACTCACAAAGAACATGCCACACACTTGCATCGAGAGACTCTGTTAGGCAGAGTTTGCTAGGGGGCAATTCTTACATTGCTTGCAGGTGGCGACATAATGCTTTGCATTTACAGTGCATTCTAGAATGTTCAAAGCACCTCACTTACAATAGCCCTATAAGGTAGGTCAGTATTATGACACCCGCACTTACAAAGGGGTGGGTGAAGGAAGGCTGAAGCTGAGACTGTGTCCACTAATCAGTTCACCTAATCTGCCTGTGGCTGAGGCAATATTTGAACACAGACCTTTTTCACTGACCACAAGCCCCAGCAAACCAGCAGCAAAGAAGACAGAGCTCTGAACGTGAGCTGCTGAAAGTTCGCTACAGTAGAGCTACAAGGCACTGTATTCCCTCCTTTCAACCCCCCCCCCACGCCTCACAATTGTAGCACCCTGCTTGTGGTTAACGCTTAGCTGGAATGAAATATTCAACGCAGCAATAGAGAAATTAAAATAATAATTTATTTGTCAGACAAATAAATATGAGGCACAGTGGTATATGGTTACCAAGCTCTGGCCTGCCCTCCTGCCATTCTGGCCAGCACTTATATTTCCTTAATCCAGCCCCCTTGCTCCTCCTGTGGCTGCCTCTGTCCAATCAGCCTGGTTGAAATTCCTATTGGCTGTTTGCTAGAACCAATCACAAAAGATACACCCATTTCCTCTTGTCCTTTTATGGGAAACAAAAAGATATATATTCTTCTATCTATAAATGACAAATAAGTAGTAATATATCTTACATGTGTCTCAACAAGGAACCTTGATTACCAGCTCACCTCGCCCTATTGCCCTCCAAAACAGATGGTTAATCTTAAATTTTTATCTTAAACAGATGTCAAGGATCATCATTGAAAGATCTCCTTCCTTTGGAGGTCTCTAAACAAAAGCTTGACAACCATATGTATGCTCTAATGATGTTTCCTGCTTGGCAGGGGGGGCTGGGCTGGTGGCTAATGCCCCCTGTGATCTCTTCCAACTATATGAAATAAGAATCTAGCATAAGGATTTAACATTTGTTAGCTTCTAATTCCTTTGCATAATTATATTTAAGCCAATATATTTAATACATAACATAGATAGCTTTTTAGAAGAATAAACCTTTTCAAAGTAAAAAAAGAAGGAACAGTTTCCAGCCTCAAAATAAGATAGAAAGAAAACCTCTTCTCCAGCCAAGCCAGTTGCCTTTTTCACTGCTCTTGACCTTTCAACCTTAGGAAAATATGGCTCAAGTTTAATGGGAGGCACATGGTTTTATTTTACTATTTACCCACTCTTAATTATGTTTTTCTCTGCTTTTTTATCTTCTGTAATATGTAGGGTCAGTGTAACCTTGGCTGTCAGCCTGTAATTCCCTTTTTACGACTTTGAGAATTGTTTTCTGCTATAAATCAGGGGGCCCCCTTGTCCAGGAGAATAAACATCTTGCCAAGGTTCTTAGGCAGCTGGTCTTCTGCCTGGCATGAACATTTGAAAATCTTTAAGCTCATTTTAAAATACAGGCCCTGATCAAGCCTCAATAAAAATGCAGGCTATGATTAGATGCCTCACAATCAGTCTCTCCTCTGCTGCCATCGGGTCTGATCTATGATTCATCTTTCATCTGGAGCTCACATCTTCTCTTCCTGACCAGATTGAGCTCCGAGGTGTCAGCAGAAAAGGCAAAATCAGGCAGGAAATAAGAAAATAAAATGTGAGAGGCAAGAACAACATTCATTCTGAAACTTCACACATTTAATAATGAGGAAAGAGCAAGGCACCCAAAGGTAGCTGCACTCGCTCAGCAGCAGATCTGAGGGGCAGAATCTGCAAAGGAAGGACAGGGGTCTTTTTATTACTGCTATTATTTATTATTATTTAGTAATGTGCTTTCCCTTGTGTGACAACTTTCCGCCAGCACAAGTGCTCCACTCAATATATTTAAATTAGCACTGCATTAGCCACAACCCATTGCCCCTTTCTAAAATTTGTGTATTGATGTGTGTTTTCCCTTTTTGTAAGTCTACCAAAGAATAAAACAAAACAAAACAAACTTGGGATTAAGGGATTTTCTCAGGATGGTGGAGGGTATGTATCAGTGTTGGATTCACGTATAAGCTAAACAAGCTACATCTTAGGGCCCCACTCTAATGGGGGCCCCCAAAAAAATTAAAGGAAAAAAAGACTGGATGTATATTTCCAAAATATAAGATAAAAAACAAATAAAATAAAACCTACATACAGCAACAGTGTTTTGTGTTGTGTAGGCTCCTATGATGTAAGTCAGGGGTCTCCCAACTACGGACCGCATCCAGCCTGCCATGGTCCTAGATCTGGCCTGCCCGGCCATTGCAGAACCCTGCTGTGAAGCCACCACACCAGGTTTAGCTCAGCTGAGCAAGCCCTTTCCCCTGGGGAGAGCAGAATCCACAAGAGCACACAGGGGAGCAAAGGCCAGTGAAGTGCCCAAGTCCTCATGCTCACCAGACTCCTGGTGTGGCCCTGGCAACTCTGTCCAGAAGCTGTAGCTCTCGCTCCCTCTCCCAGAGTGCCAGGCGGACATGGTTGCGGATGGAATGAGCGAGCGCCCAAGCCAGGCAATGCCCCTCCCCCATCCTCCTCCCAACCCCACTCCAGCCCCCCATCCTTCTGCTCCCCCCCTCCGCTGGCCTCGCCACTCTCCTCAGAGTTCCATGGCCGCCTAGAGCCCCCAAGAGTGCCATGCAATGGAGCCGATGCCAGGCCTGTGCGTGCTCCTGTTTTGGCTCGGGCTCCTGCTATTGCCGCCACTGCTGCGCCTGACCACTGCCATGGAAGGTGAGTGCAGCAAGGATGCTGAGCTGGAAAGGGCACCCGGCAACAGCCAGTGCTCGGGGTTGTTTTGTGGGGAGGTGGAAGGGTGGCAAGAGGAAGGGGGAGATTTGAAGGTAGGGGGAGGCAAGGCCGCTCAGCAATAGCTCTTCCTCGGACCAGGAGAGCCAGCACCATGTTGCTCTTTCTCCAGTGCCAGCCGCTGCTTACAGCCCCCCTTGACGGGCAGTGCTCTCTGGGAAGCAGCCGGTGCTTTGGCAAACGCATGCCGGAGCCTGGAGTCCGGGGTGCACTGAAAGGCCGCTCCTTGGCCCGGCTCCGGCCTGGCTGGCAGCAGCCAGGAGGAGGAAGGAGGCCCGGCCAGCAAGCTGCCTATGAGGATTTCGTAAGGAAGCGTATGTAACTCGAGGTACCACTGTACTTGTGTTAATTCACAAAGCCTCAAGCAACTTGGGTCCAAAGTACCATGAGGACTATCCGATAACTTAGACTGCCCCTTGAGCACTGAGGTCCTCTGACTGGGCGCTTCTGGTGGTTCCCCTGTGATTCAGTTGGCCATCACTAGGGGCCAAGCATTTAATGTGGCAGGCCCTTCTCTGTGGAACTCCCTGCCAGTAGAGCTTTGGCAGGAGCCATCTCTGCCTTCCCCGAGATGTCTTCTGAAAAAACACTGCTTAGACAGGCCTTCACAATATGAATTTCCTTTTGGACCAGCCAATATTCACTGGTGTCCTATTGATGCTTTTAATTACAGTGGTACCTCGGGTTACATAGGCTTCAGGTTACAGACTCCGCTAACCCAGAAATAGTACCTTGGGTTAAGAACTTTGCTTCAGGACGAAAACAGAAATCGTGCTCCGGCGACACAGCAGCAGGACCCATTAGCTAAAGTGGTGCTTCAGGTTAAGAACGGTCCTCCGGAACGAATTAAGTACTTAATCCGAGGTACAACTGTTTTGTTTTATGGATATTTAGGGACTGATTATATTGTATATATATTTTTATGCTGCAAGCTGCCTTGATATACTTTACAAGAGCATAGATCATAAATGTTTAAGCAAACAATTCCTTTTTGTTCCTCTCCGCTCTGCATTTCTTGTCAGAGTAGTTACTAGTTAATTTCATGTGAACAGAGTAGGGGCTTCTCTAGATTCTTGTCAGTTTCACCTCTGCTGTCAGGGCTTCTTTAAAAATATCACCTACACCACAAAAGGGGGCCGAGGCAGAGGAGATGGAAACCACAGTGGCGAGAGGGAGGAAATAGGGTGCGACTCTCGCTCCTTTTGACCCTGCCAGTACTGTTAAGAATATAAGAATAGCTCTTCTGGATCAGGTGAGTGGTGCATCTCGCCAGGCATCCTGTTCTCACAGTGGCCAACCAGATGCCTATGAGAAGCCTGCAGTCAGGACCTGAGCACCAAGGGCGTACCATGGGTTGCTGGCTCCCAGGGCAGGGCAAGTGTGGACCCTGCAGTGGTCAATCCCTTTGTCGGCCAGCGTCTAATCAAGGGGGTCTCTCCTCGAAAATCGGCCCCAACCTGGGAGCAGAGATAAGGCAGAAAACATGGAGCCAGGAACACTGCTGTGTCACCTCGCCCTCCTGTCCTTGCAGCAAGGCACTCTGGGCAACGCACGTGGCTCCTGCAGTGCTTTCCCATCTCCCTCTTCCTCCCTCCCTCCTTGGTGGGCGGCTGCGGCGGCCTCATCCCCTCTTGGCCGCCCAGGGGCAGGCTATGCACGGGCCTCCCTTTGCCAGCCACAGGGAGGTGCTGCCGCTGCCGCCCCAGCCCTAAAAGCTCATTTCTTTTACTCTGTATTCCCTCTGCAAGAAAGAGAGAGAGAGAGAGAGAGAGAGAGAGAGAGGGAGGGAGGGAGGGAGGGAGGGAGGGAGGGAGGGATGGATGGGATGGATGGATGCATCATCATACCACCAGGGCCTGCCTGTGGGTTCCTCCACAGGTACCAGACTGTGCTTATTGTTAACAACACCCTAAGTACACGGAATATATGTTAAAATGTGAAGAAGCCCTTCAGTGCAGGGTGGAGAGCTTAAAACGTGTGAGAAGCCCTGCCCAAATGTTTGCACCTTCAGACAGAACACATCTATTCGAAGGTGACCCAACAAGGAAAGTTGACAATGCAATTGTGAACACACCTTATTTCATAGCCAATGATATTCTAGGGGAGAGGCACATGTGAAAAGCAGCATGTACGAAATTGGTGTCTCATCTTCCCTTGCATTTGTGCTTGCGAGGGACAGAGGACAGCAGGCTGTCGCAGCCAACACCTGCTCTCAAGGTGTTACTTGCAGCCTGAGCTTTCACTACAACCCCACTATGCTCCAAATTATTGTGGTTTCTCACTATGGTTTCCCTTGCCACTGGGAGCTTATCGCTTCTCCCCTTCCCGCAATGCACTTGGGCTGTGGGGGAAGAGGCAGCAAGGGGTGGCGGAAACAAATCTATTACTTGTGAAGATCGACTATGCAGTTTATAAGAAAAAGGCTCAGGGCACTCCCTCGCTCACACAGCTGACACGAAGTTGCAGCCCTTAGCAAAAGTTGGTGCAAGCTTTCCTGGTATAGATGTCAGGTACTGAAGAAACTTGCCCTGTTGGATTTCTGCCTGTTATGCAGCTGCTAAGCACACACAGCTTATTTCAGGATGAAAAGTATTGGTGAACTCTCAACCAGGAATGGAGCTAGTATAAACAGTGATGTGTACATAGGCTCAGTCAGCTGATTTTCAAGGTCCTATCTCTTCCCCGCAGGTCTTATAAAGCCCTAACTTCACAATTTGCTTCAAAGTCTGACAACAATGTGAGGACACTAAATGTGCTGTCCCTCGCCATGACTGCCGCCTGGGAACTTGACACTTTTGACAAAGCACCTGCTACTGAGCCTGTTAGAGTTCGTCAAGGCCTGACAGACCCAAAGGCTGGTGCATTTCAGGATATCACCAGTCTTCTGTCCCATACTGTCCAACTTCCTCCAACCTAAAACCGGGATGCATGTCTGCTGGGAAGCACTCCTGGGCAACTCACGTGACCTTCCCCATGTGACACTCTTGCCCCGAAAACATGGCCACCAAAATCTTGTGTTGAAAAATGGGATGTCCCATTTTCCCCAGGGCATTTGGAAGGTATGCTGTCGAACCAGAGGTCTCCACGCTTGCCAGCATGAGGCCTAGTACGTTCTTTTGCTGTATCAGGTTGTGCCTCACACAATCACCAGACCTCAGCTCAAAAGAGACCCAAAGTGGCCAGGACCATAACACAGTTGCTCTACTGTTGGATTTCATTATTTCTGGACTACAGTGACAGACCCGGAAAAAAATTAAAACAAGGGTCTCAGAATGGTCTCCCTACCCAGTTCCACAATCCTATGATTGATCTAATCACAATGTAAGGAGCTCGACTCTTTAATTTATTACTGTAATGAAACTGGGATCCTACCAAGGAAGGTCTCTAGATGGGGAAGATAACCCAAAAGCCCACTCACCCATGAAATCAGCAGCTGTTGTTTTGAACTCAGAGGGTTTAAGCTGTGAAAAGTCTGCTCGTAACTCTTATGATCTGGCATGAAGTAAGCATCTTCTAGAGACTGACTGAAGGTCAAAGGGGAGTTGTGTTTGAGTTTATAAAGTGCTACATGGTTGTAGAAAATGAAGAAAGAGCCGTTTCCCCTTCTACTTTCATAATACTTGAACCGGGGAGTAATCCAATGAAGCTGAATGATGACAGATTCAGGACACACAAAAGGATACACTTACCCACATTGCAGAGCTACAATGTATGCACACCCCACCCCAAAGAATCCTGGGAATGCTAGTTAGCAAAGGGTGAGGGAATTGTGGCTCTATGAGCGGCAAATTACAGTTCCCATGATTTGGGCGGGGAAAGGGTGCTTTAAATGTATAATGTATATGGAATGGGTTGCCAAAAGATGTGGTCGCCAAATTAATGGAGAATAAAGCATGCCACAGCGTCTATAGTCATTATGGATGTACCTCCAGGCTCAGAGGCAGTATATGCCTGAGTCACCAGGGTACACCAGTGGGGCAGGGCTTATTACCCTCCTCGCCTGCTTATGGGCTTGGCAGAGGCATCTGGTTGGACACTATGTGAAGGAAAATGCTCAAGCAGAAACGCCTTTCGTTTGATCCAGCAAGCTTTCTGTGTTGGTCAGAAACCATCCCATTTGGTCACATTAGGCATGGAGCAGGGTAGTTCATTCAAAAGGGACCCAGTACTTTTTTGGAGGCCGAGAGGTTACATTTTAAAAAAGGAAATAATGCAATCAATAGTAACAGGGTTGCCAACCTTTCATCCAACAGTTGCTTGACCAGCAGCAAACCTTCATTCTCAAGTGTGTCGCTGAGCCTAATTCAAAGTGCTGATACCTGAGACCCTGATTGTTTCTGACATTTTTCTGCATGTCGCTTAGAAATTCCAGTGATTAAGCAGTATTTTGTTGGGGTTCAGAACTTACTGGGTTAATGTTTGTTCTGAGTGTGCCTCCCATTCTGACGTGGGAAAGGAGGGAGGAGCTTGTTGTTCTCTCTGTGTCTCTGAGAGAGACGGACGGAAGCCATGAATGCTAGCAGTCCAGGAGATTTTGGGAAATGCTGAGCTGTAAATATTTGCTACAATAAAGAACTGTTGAATTTGGACATACACAGTGCTTGGTGTATTTGGATCTGAAGCAGACTGCGACAGTTTTGATCCGCTGTGTTTTTACTCTGCTAGACGAAACCGGAGAAGAGCAAGGTCTGCGCAGCTTGGCTGGGAGCGTGCCGGACCACTGGGGCTAATTGGGGCCATAAAGCAATTAGATGGCCAGTGCAATTAAGATCTTATCAAGATCGTTTCACAGGTTATGGGAGGACCTAATTACCGCTAATAAAACTGTTGCTAAGAGTCTGCCGGTGAGCTTTGAAGTCTTGAAGTCAGCTTCACAATAGCTGGAAGACGCTACTGAGGCAAGAGTCGCTGAGGCAGAGAGCTGAGAAAGCAGCTGAGGAATCGGGTGCCGGAGGGCTGACTGGTGAAACGTGAGTACAGTAGCTGGGGCCCCGGGAAAGAGGAGAGAATGGCAGACAGCCAGGTCTTTGAGGACGTTCCGCTTGAGAAGCTCACTTTAAGAAGTTGGGCAACCTGGTCCAGAAGAGTAAGGGGTTGGTTCCTGGTTACTGGGCTTTGGAATGTAAGCCAGAGAGAACCACTTCCCTTGAATCCAGGTCCTGAAGGGACAGACGCTGCAGGCTTTGAGGCTGCGTTGCCTGAAGAAAGCCAGCAGAGAATGCAAAGAGAGCTTGCTATGCTAAAAGCATGCGTACATGCATCACTTTTGCCCAGTTTGGAGGGCGTAAAGTCAGCAAGGGCTGCCTGGGAGGTGCTGAGAAGTTTGTGTGAAACTTCAGCAGGAGGCCAGAGCCCTGGAGGAGTTATGCAGAGCCCAGAAATGGCTGTAGCCCCAGTCCCTGAGGTGTATGTCGGGGGGGCTGAGAATTCCAAAGGCAAGGTTCAAAAGTTTTCCACTGTGAGTGCTGAAGTGAAACGCAGTTTCAGCGAGGGCAGGGCTGGCACAGAGTGCTCTTCCGGAACAAGGGGGGCCAGGCCAGCTGAAAGGAGCCCTGGGCAGTATTTTTCCACTGGGGATCGTCGTCATGCAAAGTCAGGAAGGCTGAGGAGAGCTAGACGCTTCAAGGTCGGCCACCTGGACAGAGTGAAGATAAGGCCTAAAGAGTCGCGTGGGAACGCAGAGGCCAGGCCGGTCTCCAAGGCAACGGAGGAGGCTACTTCTACGGAAGCCGCCAAGGTCCTGAGAAAGGGGGAGTTGGTTGCCAAGACAACCAGACAGAACTGCTGTAGAAGCCCAAAGAGAGGGGGCAGCGATACGTTTGTTGCCAGTATGGCTTTGTTTGAGGACAGCTCTGAGGGACACACTGTTTTTCGTTTTGTAATCGACTCAGCAGCTAACTGCAACCTGATCCCAGAGACCCCTGCAGTCGAGATGTGGAATTGCAAGGCAATTCCGGCTGGGAAAACTGTTCAGTTTGCAAGTGGGGAAAAGAAAAATGTGAATAAAATTACAAATGTATTGTTTTCTGTTTTGCAGGAGCAGATGGAAGTTTGCATTGTACCAGGAGTGCAACACTGTATTTTATCTGTGCCTTATTTGTTGAAAAAGGGGTTTAAGGTTTGCTTTGAACACGATGTTTGTACAATCTCCAAAGGAGGGAAGCAACTGGTCAGAGTTGCAAAGGGGCAGAATGATCTCTTCATTCTTAAAACGTCTCTGGAGGGTGAGGGGAAGGTTGAGAAAGCACAAGCCCTGCGTGCTACAGTTCCCACTCATGTTTCATGTTGTTGTGTGTGGCATAAGAAGACAGCGCATGCTTGTCTTGAAGAACTACAGGTGCTACCTGAGGTTTCCAAAGGTTGTAGAATTGCGGAATGTGCAAGAGTCCTAGATTGTCAGGCTTGCAGACAGGCAAAGGTAAGAGGGTGCAGTTACCCCAGGGTGGAGAGGGTAACCACAAAACCTTTGGATCTTGTACACATAGATCTGTTGGGTCCCATGAAGGAACCAAGTTTGGGAGGGGCCAGGTTTCTGCTGACACTGCAGGATGATTTTTCGCAGAACACCTGGACACATGGTCTTAAATCCAAGGAAGATGCAGCACAGCTGATTAGTCGTTGGATTGAGGAGGTGGAACTAATGTTCTCCACCAGAGTCAGGGAAATTGCTAGTGACAGAGGTTCACAGTTTACTGGGTCTGCTTTGCAGAAGTTCTTTCACAAGAAAGGGATAAGTCACACAGTGACTTCTCCTCAACAGAGGGGGGTGGCAGAGCTAAGAAGTGAGGCTCTGGTTAAGGCTGCACAGGTGATGCTGTCAGATTCTGGGTTATCTCCAAGGTTTTGGATGGAGGCAGTTAAATATGTGAGCTTCACCTGGAATAGGTCCTACAATTCAGTGGTAGGAGACACACCGTTTTTCATGCTTCACGGGAGGAAGCCACAGGTTCACTTCCTCCGTGAGTTCGGATCAACGGCCTCGCTGCTGGTGCCTGAAGCTTTGCGAGGGCCAGGTGAACCCAAGTTCCAGAAAATGATCTTCTGTGGGTATGAGCCAACGGCTCGTGCATGGAGGTTTGCGTACCCGTCAGGTGATCAGAGTAAGCTGCTGATCAGTAAATACGCTGAGTTCTGTAAGCAGGAGGAAAGGTCAAAGACCCCTGCCAGACGCGATATTCTTTCAGAATGTCTTTCTGATTCAGAGCAGGAAGGTTCTGATGAGGAGGAAGGAGAGCCAGGGGCTGAGTCTGCTGATGACGATCAGCTCACTGACCAAAGTCAGGAGCAGGATGGGGTATCTCCGCAAGTTGTAAAAAGGGAGCCCAAGAGTGAGCCTAGTTCTCCTGTGAGGGTAATTCCAAGGGTTCGAAGACGTGTTAAGTCAGAGGGGGAATCCCAGGATGCAAGGGACACACCTGCTGACCACAGTGAGTCAGAGGAAGTGCCTGAGTTTGTGCCCAGGAGGTCCAGTCGCACAACGAAGGGAATTCCACCTGAGAGGTATCAGGCCACAGGTGCGTGGGTAAGTTTCGCACAGTGCGAATCTGAGAGTTGTGAGGATGTTCCACAGATGCCTGACAGGGACGCCAGGAGAGGGCGCAAGGCATTGGGGAAGGGATTGATCTCACAGAGGTCTGCAAAGGTACATCCACAGGTCTTGTCAGAATGCTCTGCAAGAGGGGGTGTTGGGGTTCAGAACTTACTGGGTTAATGTTTGTTCTGAGTGTGCCTCCCATTCTGACGTGGGAAAGGAGGGAGGAGCTTGTTGTTCTCTCTGTGTCTCTGAGAGAGACGGACGGAAGCCATGAATGCTAGCAGTCCAGGAGATTTTGGGAAATGCTGAGCTGTAAATATTTGCTACAATAAAGAACTGTTGAATTTGGACATACACAGTGCTTGGTGTATTTGGATCTGAAGCAGACTGCGACAGTTTTGATCCGCTGTGTTTTTACTCTGCTAGACGAAACCGGAGAAGAGCAAGGTCTGCGCAGCTTGGCTGGGAGCGTGCCGGACCACTGGGGCTAATTGGGGCCATAAAGCAATTAGATGGCCAGTGCAATTAAGATCTTATCAAGATCGTTTCACATATTTAACAGTTCAATTAAACAACCAAAGATCACCTACATTCAGCCTGCCCGAAGCTTGCTCTATGGAAATTCGTAGCATAGTTTACTGAGTGCTTACCCAGGTAGTTTCCGCACCAATGTTTTTTAAAAAAGAATTTTTCTCAGGTTTTTTAATCCACCGTATAATTTACGCTGCCTAAATTGTTCCGCTCCTTGATGTTTCCACCATCGAGGTTTCTCATTTATGTTGTTGTTTGAACTTTTCTGTTCTATTGAAATTAAGCAAGCCACCCTGAAAATGGAACGTATTGAAGGACATGGTATGAAATGTGTACCAGCTGACCAGTGGTGACTGTAAACCCTCCGTCAGTCCAACCATGTCTTTTCTTGCCCCACAGCTGACATCAGGGGTAGGGCAGGTGTGTGTGGATTGGCTAAAACAGCCTTGTGAGCCAAATGGTCTGGCAGTTGCTCACACCTGGTTAGGATCTGTCACTATCCGATCTCTGTTTTGTGCTTTTCCAATCTTAAATTTGGTTGTCCATATTTCTTGAGGAATCTGATTTAAAATAAAAAAAACAAAAATCCCCATGAAAATTATCCAGCATTTTAGTGCTGATTTCTCCTAATAAACACATTTTTTTGTCTGGAGTTTGAATCATGTACTCATTTTTGCAAGCAATGTCTCCTAATATGTTGCATTTTTGTTTATTTTCACTAATATATTCATCCTTATGCACACTTTCCCCTGGTTGGGGAGCTGCATCACAAAATTCAGAGAAGTGTGAATTTTGAAGGGTGGTTGTGCTTTGGTTCTCATATGGTTTCAGAAGGTGTGGCTTTAATAGGTTCGGCTTTAAATGTGAACCGACTTTGTTTTTTTCTCTTATCCCTACATCTGGAATAAATGCATGATATCAAATGAATTTGTATACCCACCTTCCACGAAGAACATCACCTGAGAATAGTGTCTTGCTTTGCTCTACAGAAGGGGAACAGGAAAAGGCATGGGTGTGATAGGATTGCCATATTTCAAACTGCTGCTGATAGCAGTATTCCAGATGTGTCCAGGAAATTCTAGACGTATGGCAACCCTAGGATGTGAGGGGAGGGATCCCAACACCTGAGAGTAAGAGGAGTACAGTTATTGCTTAATGACATAAATGGAAGGGAATTTCAGGAGAAGGGAGGCTTGGTTTATGTATTTCGAAGGATTAAAAGGCAACTGACAGTCGGTAAAATTATACGCAGAACCAGACAAATTTTCAGCCTGTTGCAAGGAAGTGGCAAGTATATGGGGTAGTTCAAGCTATGCTCCTTTGCCCCTAAATGCAGAAATGAATCATGGGATTGGCACAACTCCTACATGCATTGTAGTTTTCAGGTATGCCTGCACTATCACAAGCACTGTTACCATTATTATTAATTAGACTTGCTATTCATTTGATACCTGACAGTTTCCTAGTGATTTACAACACAGTAACAATATAAAACATTGTATTGTAAAAACAAAACAAAACTCCCATAACAACCACAGCAAGATTGGAAGCACGCTAATAAG
Source organism: Podarcis cretensis (assembly GCF_951804945.1). Taxonomy (NCBI): domain Eukaryota; kingdom Metazoa; phylum Chordata; class Lepidosauria; order Squamata; family Lacertidae; genus Podarcis; species Podarcis cretensis. Next base: position 28,319,823 of record NC_137177.1, on the reverse strand, counting down.
AAAACATCATTTCAGTCTATCAAAAGCCTTGGTAAAACAGTAAAACTTTAGATGAAGGCAGGAATTGGCATCAGAATGATGCAGCAAGACTGTATTACTATGTTTTTATATGTACTGTCCCAGAGTGGCTGGGGAAACCCAGCCAATGGGTGGGGTATAAAAAAATAATAATATTATTACTAATTATTATGATGGTGCATGCTTCACGCTGTAAGCAAGATGTTATAGGCAAGCACTGGAATCAAGGCTGAAAAACTCACAAGGTGCCCAGTGTCATCTGTGACTTCCAGGAATTTGAAACCAGCTCTAGGATTCTATACATCAGCCCTTGACTTTCAGTCCTCTAGTAAATGGTTTGGCTTCCCTTGGGGACGGGGTTGGGGGCTCTTTTACTGATGTCATTCCCATGAATTCTCTCTTCCCTTAAAAAGATGCCCCAGTTCAAGCTGATCAATTGTTCTCTCCCTTCTCTCCCTCGTCCTCCCCTCAACAGTGCCACACTTTCTTTGTGGTGTTCCTCAACTCAGAGATCCTTAGATGATGTCTTGCTCACTTGTGGGTTTCCTGTGAGCCTCAGACAAAAAGCTTTACTCCAGAGATAAGTAGCAAGGCTCTTCTTCTAAGGTTTTGCATGCTAAAGGTATCTTCCAGCCTATCAATATTTTTGTGTGGGATTCAATTACTTTCCCAGCACATTCTGGTTGCGCCATTAAAGTGGGTTTCTGAAACAAATACACTTTCAGGTACAGAAAGCATTAGGAAAAGGCACTGGAAGGTGCAACAGTTGTTGGACAAGATGTTGTCTAATCTCTCCATGAACAAACCAGGCTGAATGTTCATTGAACAGGTTGTCTGGAAGCGACCTAACGGTGCAACAGAGCTCCGTGGGAATTACTCCAAGTTAAGTGTGTGTGGCATTTGTTGCCCATATCACATTTCACAAAAGTAGAGGAGATTCAAGGGGGAGAAAGGAAGCTTGCATGCCCTGTAATGCAGATGGGGCTGTGCATGTCCCTCTTTGGACCTGCAATAACCCAAGACTTTATTTCCAGTCATGGAATAAGAAGATGAAGATGTGAAAGTGAGATTGCCTTGCATTCGGATCTCCCCCCCCCCCTCTCCCACTTTTAGATTACTTTCTCCCCATCCCCTCTCCCTCTTTCCACAACAGCTCCCTGATCCTATAACCTTGATGCAAGTTTTATGCAAGCAAATCAGAATGAATTCTTAATAAACAGGTTGTCTGGAGGAGTCAAAGAGGGAGCCCGGTAGATCTCCACTGAGAGGGCATTCCATATTTAGGCACTACCACCAAACAGGACCTGGCTCTCTTACTCACCTAACCACACAGAGATAGAGCAGATGGCCTCCAGTGCTGACCTGAAGAGTCAGGCAAATCCACACAGGAGTAGACAGATGAATTAAAATTTCTCCCACACTGCTCCTTATGATCTTGGCTGCTCCATTCAAAGTGAACATAACAATATGGCTGGGGCAACAGCCTTTGGGAGTCTTGGATCTCCAACAAATATCCATAGACCATCCTTGGAGTCCGCTCTGTGTCTCAGGGTAAATTCTACCTGCCACCAAAATGTGACTACTTCATTTTGTGTCCACAAGCAGCAATCCCGTGCCCATCAAACCTAAATTGAGGATTAACCTAAGACTTAGTTTATCCCGGCAGAGTTTAACCACAGCTCTGTAAGTGACCAAGAGTAGATTGGATTCTTTAACAAGTTGGCTTGTGATACAATTACGCACACTGGAAGTGTAAAGATGTGGAACAGCATGGTGCTTGCTGTGAGTGAGATGCCCAGGGACGGTGGGCAGCTTTTTGTGTTTGAGGGGAGTGGAATTGGTCTTTTGCATTTTATTATCAGGGCAGGGTCCAAACCAGCCCCTGGAAGCTGTTTTCTTCCCAGGTGCTGAACTGAAGCTTAGGATGCAAATGTGAAGAAGAAGAAAAGAGTGCCCCCAAGTATGCAAGAATGTCTTTGGACCAGTGAATCATCAGGCGCAGCTGTGTCTCATCTGAGTGTCTGTGTCATACAGGGTAGCTTCCAACCTATCTTGAACCCTGGCACCTCTCTTCTTAGAAACTAAGCACCTCAGAGAATATTCTCTTCTTCCTCCTCCTCCTTGTGGTATAGTGGCTTTGACTTTCCTCTCAGCATATTGCAAGAGCCGAAGAATTAAGGACACTTCCTGTTGCTTCAGCTGAATCATTCAAAACGTGCCCAAAAGGAGATCAGAGTGGATTCCCTTTCATTCTCACAACCGGTTCTTGACTTGAGAGATTAAAGAAGCAGCAATCCAAACCCAGGTAGGCAATCTTTGGTCCTCCTGCCAACTCCATGGAGTCAAAGGGCTTTTCCATTCTGGTACCTACCTCACTCTTTTGGTGGGTCGTTTTGCAACATTCCTTTGCTCTGCGTTTATATCCAGGTATCCCATTAGAAATAGCCAGATAGCCCAGGGGCTGTAACAGCTGTGGTACAAGGGTACTTTGGCAAGCTATCATTTGGCAAAGGTATCACAAGCGCACTCTGCCATTTGTTTCGGCGGAATTTGAAGAGTCGTGGGGGCCTTGTAGGTGGCAATTTATTGCAGACCTGGTGCTGTGCACACATGCATGTTGTGTGCAGTGATCACACAATGATATCCTCTTCAAAATTCTGCCCTGGATTATTTTCCCATTTGACCCTGGTTGACGATTTCCATGGAAAATCGTAAAACATTGCCACAAAAACCTTGCATGCATGAGCAATTAGGGAGAAGGTCACATCATTTTGCATTTAAAAGTGAACCTGCCTAATTTGTGCTTTCAGAAACAGTATGCAACCCGTAACATAGCAGTGCTTCAAAACCCACACTTCTGCAAATTTTGCAATGCAGTTCTCCTGCCAAGTGTACAGAAATGTATACACTAGCACAAATAAAATTAGAAAATGCATTGTACTGTATTAGGAGGGAAAGCCTTGTGAAAATGTGTATATGTCAAAATTGCATATGGAAATAAGTTTATTAGGAGAAATTTGTACAAAAATCCTGGTGAAACTTCATGAAGGTTTTTTGTCTTGTTTTTTTAATGCAAATTGTTGTGAAAATGTGGAGAACTGCATTTAAGATTGGAAAAATGAGAAACTCAGAGAATCAGAACTGATATCTTTGCCCACCAGTATCCTATGACCAATATCTAGTCTACCATAAACTGCCGTGTGGAAGCAACTCAGATGTTATGGTGTGTCCTCCTCAAGAGTTGCTGAGACTTTTTGTTGTCCCCAAATACATAGGTGTCTTCTCCAAACAGTAGTGCCATGGGTAACTGAAATTGTTCAAACACCCCAATCGCAAAACTGTGAAAAGAAAGGAAATAGAAACAATTTTTAAAAGAGAAAAACTGCATGTAACAATAGAAAAATATGGAATTGAAAACCAGGAGCAAGGTGGGAGGGGAGGTAAAGGAGATGGAAACTGGACAATGGAAATAAAATGGGTGGGATAGTTCAGTTGTTTTAATTGCTCAGAAATAGATTGCCAACTGTTTCCCTGTGGCTTTATTAACAGCTTGATCTGCGGGCAATATTTTAAAAATAATGGGCTGTATGCAACCAATTTCTACTCAGAGTAGACCTTTTAAAATTATTGGACAGAAGTTAGCCATGTCCATTACTTTCAGTGGGTTTACTCTGAGTAGGATCCACCTTGGACACAACTCTCTTTTGTTTTGTAAATAAATACCAATCCATGGCAGATAAAAATACACATATTAAAGCAAGCATGGCAATAAAAAAATAAGTAAATAAGAAAGAAAGGGTACTTCCAAAGGGCAATTTATGATGGTCCGAGAACTGAGCAAGATGAACCAATGTCCTGACTCTGTATAAGACATATTCCTGGGTTCCTAGAACAAGGCTGGATGAGTTAAAAAGACACTCAAAACTTTTTAAAAAGTGATAACAGTCACCTGTGAAGACATGTTGGGAAATGATGGTACCTCGCACTAGGGCAATGGTGTAGTACTGGGGAAATTTCTTCCTGTTGGGAGAGCGGCACATTGCCACAGGTGAAAGCTCCGAACATCAAACAAAGACATATGAATAGAACAGAATGCACAACTTTTGCACAGAATGGAATGAAGCAAATCAGGCAAAAAATGGCCAGTATTGCAGACATAGCCCTTTCCATTCCACACTCTCTGAAGGCATAACATACACTTCAAGGCTGCATATATACACCATACATTTAAAGTGCACCCCCGTCTTTAACAATCCTGGGAGCTGCATCTTACTCCCCACTGTGCCACAATTCTCAGAACCCTTAACAAACTACAGTTTCCAGGATTCTTGGGGGAGGCGGTGCTTTAATTTTTTAATCCGTAACTGTTGGGGAGAGTGGCAATTTGCGCAAAAGGCTTAATCTTGCAAAATATTCTTTGTCACAATAAGCCCTCAGCAAAGGCAGGTGAAAATCACTGTTTTTATAGAATGAGAGAGCATCTGGAGCAACGAAGGAGCAAGCATCTGGGAGTAAGCCCCACTGAACGCATTGGGACTTTCTTCTGACTAGAAAGGTATAAGACTGTGGTATAAGAGGCAGGGGCTTATCTAGAGCCCCCAATGGAACAGCTGAAGGAGAATTTGAACCCAGCGCTGACTGATCCACACAACGCCATTATCAACTGGTGTCCAGCAACATTTGGAGGGGTGCAAGTCACCCACCCCTGACCTAAAAGCATTCCCTGTACTTCCCCCCACCCCAATTTCCCTAACGGAAATTGTTCCCTACACCCTCCAAGTTGCTATTAGTTCATGGTGTGAGGAGAACACAGGTAGCCAGAGAAATAAAGCAAACTAAACACAAATATATAAAGCAGAAAATATAGTTTTCTTAATGCTTTAATTGTTGGTGGGAATGCAGTATGGAATTTATCCACTGACATGGTAAGAGATATAAAAGAGTGTAAGTTCCCTCTTAACTTTACAGTATATCGCTAGACTTTTTGAGAAATGTAGTATCTGTAGTATTTCCTTTGGGATTAGTTTTGAATATATTGACATGTTAAAATTGAAACAGTGCTTACAAATATGAGACATCAAACCTTGTGAGATGTGGCTATCTGTATCTTTTCCTAGCAGAGAGAGAAGCAGTTGGGGAGGAGTTTTAGTGGACAAATCACCAGAGAGGAAAGATCAGGAAGCAGTAGGCCCACCCCAAAGCCTTTGCAGGGACAAACAGGGTTGAAAGGATCACATATTACCACCCCATACCATCATAAGCACAATTGTCATGAATGCACAATAAAAAGGACATCTGATGTGGGAGCTATCTTGTTCTGTAAATATTGTGGAGGTTCTAGGAATCTATAATGATCACACGAGTAATGATATTTCTGAAACTAGGAAGAAAATCTACCGCAACTACTGATATAAAATAATTCATTTGCTATACCATAAACATAATAGATAGGAAAAATCTCTCCCTCATCTCTGCTCCCTGTTACAATCAGTCTTAAGCCACCTTCCAAGAAAACGGGGATGGAATTCACTCAGGAGTCACTGTTCACCCTGCAGAATTTACATAGAAGTAGACCTACAACATAGTTCTCTTAATTTATTGTTTCCTGCACCGTTTTCCTCAATATCCCCAAACTGCAGCCACTTACCACTTAGATTTTCATTCGGTAAATGAAAAATACAGTGGGGAGGGGATAAATCTATTGATTTTTGCAGTTGGAGTGTTTTCTTGTCCCAGCCAGTTTTAGCCTCTTTAGGTGGAAAAATGCCCCATGTGGTTTTTCAAACAAATACCAACCCAGGGAAGCAGGCAAGTGTCCTTTTACTGACACGGCACAATGCACGTTGCTTTGTTTGGGGTCATCTTGCCACCCCAAGACATTTGAATTGGTATAGAGTAGAGCTTTTCCAGGTTGTATGGGGCCTTTTACAGGCTGGTCCAAAGGAGGTGGTAGAACCAATGGTAGCTCACTGTGACTTGTTTGCAAAGCATTTTGAGGATAAAATCACTCGCATCCACCAAGACATTGACTCTGCTGTTATAGCAGATGAATCTCATGGCATGTCCAGAGCACAGTCTAGTCCTGTTGTGTTGGATGAGCTCGAGGATATGGACATGGTGCTCAGATCGGCCAGGGCAACCACTTGCACTCTGGACCCTTGCCCCTCTTGGCTGATAAAAACCAGCAGGGAGGGAGCAGCTGGCTGGGCCAGGGAGGTGATCAATGCCTCTTTATGGGAGGGGATGGTCCCCATCTGTTTGAAGGAGGCAGTGGTAAAACCACTCCTTAAGAAACCTTCTCTGCATTCAGAAAACCTAACTACCAGCCAGTGGCTAATCTCCCTTTCCTAAGCAAGGTTCTAGAGCGAATGGTCACAGACCAGGTCCAGGCCCTTTTGGAAGGAACTGATTTTCTGGATCCATTTCAATCAGGATTTAGGCCTGGTTTTGGCAAAAAAATATATGCTTTGGTCAGCCTGTATGATGACCTCTGTCAAGAGAGAGACAAGGGAAACATGTCCCTGTTAATTCTCCCCGACCTCTCAGCAGCTTTCAATACCATTGACCATGGTATCCTTTGGGAGCGACTGTCCAAACTAGGGGTGGCTGGCATCACTTTGTGGTGGTTCCAGTCGTACTTGGATGGCTGTTTCCAGACGGTGTTGCTTGGGGAATGCGTTTCAACCCTGTGGAACCTTCAATGTGGGGTTCAACAGGACTCAATCCTATTCCCTATGTTGTTTAACATCTACATGAAACTGCTGGGTGGGGTTATCCAGAGGTTTGGAGTACATTGTCAGCAGTATGCTGATGACAGTCAGCTCTATTTCTCCTTTACATCTGCAGTTGAGGCAGTGGAAGTGCTGGACCAGTGTCTTGCCTCAGTAATGGACTGGATGAGAGACAACAAACTGAAACCCAATCCAGATAAGACTGAGGCACTGTTAGTGGCTGGTTCTCTAGACTGGATGGATGGGAGATCGCCTGCTCTTGATGGGGTTACACATCCTCTGAAGGAAGGAGGAGGTTTGTAGCTTGGGGGTACTCCTGGATCCTTTGCTGTCACTTGTGGTTCAGGTGGCCTCAGTGGCCCGGAGTGCCTTCCATCAGCTTTGGTTGGTGGCCCAGCTACACCCCTATCTGGACAGGGATAGTCTAACTACTGTCTATGCTCTAGTAACCTGAAGGTTAGATTACTGCAATGTGTTATACGTAGGGCTATCTCTGAAGACAGTTCAGAAACTTCAGCTAGGGCAGAATTCAGTGGCCAGGTTGCTCACTGGAACAAGACGGTTTGAGCATATTACCCCAATCCTGGTCCGACTGCACTGGCTACCAGTTAGTTTCCGGGCCCAATTCAAAGTGCTGGTTTTGACCTATAAAGTCTTAAATGGCTCAGAACCGATATCTCAAGGGCTGCCTCTTTCCATATGAACCTACCCAGACCGTGAGATCATCTTCTGAGACCCTCCTTCGTGTGCCTCCAGCTCGAGAGGTCTGGAGGGTGGCAACACGAGAACGGGCCTTCTCTACAGTGGCTGCCTGTCTGTGGAATGCTTTCCCCAGGGAAGTTTGCCTGGTGCCATCATCATACACCTTTAGGAGCCAGGCAAAAACGTTTCTTCTTAACCAGGCCTTTGGTTGATTTGATTGACATCCTATGCCCTTTTAAAATGTGGGTTTTGGGAGGGGGTTATTGGGTTGGTATTTTTATTTTGATTATGTATTTTGTGATTTTATATTTTGATTTTATTCTGTGAAGCACCCCGAGACCACCAGTTTCTCTCTGTTTCCCATTTTTTTCAATCTTAAATTCATTTCTGCAGCAATTTGCAAGAATGGGTTTTTTTAAGAAGAAAAAAACATCAGGAACATCTATCAGCATTTTATTGTTGATTTCTCTTTTTAAAAACCACATTTTTGTATGCAGTCTTGACTAATACACACATTCTGGCAAGCAATTTCCCCTAATATAATGCAGCTTTGAATGTTATTTCCACACATATATGCATTTTTATGTACAATTTCCCCCAGTTATATGGAATGTTGCACACATTGATTGGTTGGAGAACTACACCACAAGATTTGGAAAACAAAGAATTTCATTGGATAGCGGTTCTTTGGTTCGTGTACTTGTTTGAGAATGCAAATTAGGTAGTTTCTCATTAAAATGCAAACAAAGTAACATTTCTGCCCCATCCCTAATAGTATGCAAAGCTAGTCAAGTTAATTTGGCACCTCAGACAGGAAATCTCACAAAATAATAATTGTAATAATAGTCCATCAAACAGATAACAATTTGCTGCCCCTTTATAGCACCCACAAATCAGTTGCCTGAGAGGGCTGCCTCACTCTGTTTAACAGTAGGCCTAAAATGACTGAGACCATGTATGTGAGATGATTTTGAATGTTTGAAGTCTGCTAAACAGTATTATTTTTATTCTAGGAACATTTGAGGCACTGTCCTGGTGAGTAGTTACTTTCTCTGTTAAGCTTTTCCTCAGCACTTATCTCAACACTGCCCAGAAGCCTGCAAGCTACTGTCACACTTTTCTCCACCTCGTACCCCACCCCTCTGCCCCAATCTTTTACTGGAAATGTTACATATTTATTTAGTCCTCATCATGCTTTCTGTTGAATGCAAACCTTGCTGCTGCTGCTTAGCCATTTTCAACGAAAGTGCTGGAGGGTTGGCTGACTCCTGAGTAGTAAAAAAGAAACTACCTCAGACCTCTACTGACACCACAGATGGGGAGTGGGAAATGATGAGGACTCTCTTTTGTTGTTGTATAACATTTTAGGCATGAAAACACTTGACGGCCTCAGAGTTTGTAGATGTTCTTTGCTGTGGGGTTCTCTAGCAATTCCCACATCAAAAGAGCAATTCCTTCGAGGGTAGTTATACTATTCTGTCTCTTTCTCAGCACCCACAGAGAGACCAGTGATTTCTAGGTACTTCTGCACCAGGAATTAAACATATTGGTTATAGCAGGCATAGGCAAACTTGGCCCTCCAGATGTTTTGAGACTGCAATTCCCATCATCCCTGACCACTGGTCCTGTTAGCTAGGGATGATGGGAGTTGTAATCCCAAAACATCTGGAGAGCCAAGTTTGCCTATGCCTGGGTTATAGCGTCAAGCTAGGACAAGGGAGACCTGGGTGCAGATCTCTACCTAACCACAGAGCCTACCAGGTGGATCTTGGGCCAGTCACTCTTGCCACACCCTCAGCATACATTTAAATCAAATTTTAAAGCACACAGCTTCCTCCAAAACAATCCTGGGGACTGTAGTTTACCCCTCACAGAGCTACAATTCCCAGCACCCTTAACAAACAGCAGTACCCAAGGTTCTCTGGGGGACACTGTCTGCTTGAAAATGTTTGAACCTATCTCTCAACCCCAAGTGCCAGCAAATGTATACTAATCTTAATAATATAATGATGATGATGATGATGTTGGCCTGTGGGCACATTTGGAATTTCAAGTGGGCACTTTTCTCCCCCCTCCCTCAGATCAGTTTCCCACTCCACCCCAAACAGAGAGACAGAAAGAGAGAAAAGACCTGCCTAAAAACTTCACTCTCCCAAGGGATCTGGGTAAAAGTTGGATCCAGTAATCTGAGTTTTAAAAAGCACCTACCACCGATAGAGGAAATGGGAAACAGTGCATTCCAAGCAGTATCATGCCACTTTGAACAGTCACTGCTTCCCCTATATAATCCCGGGAAGACTAGTTTGTTAAAGCTGCTGAGAGTTGTTTTGTTGTTGTTTAGTCGTTTAGTCGTGTCCGAGTTGTTAGGAGGCCTCTATTCTCATCACAGAGCTACAATTCTCAGAGATTTAACAATCAATTCCTCCTCCTGCGGATCTCTAAAAATGCTAAGCATATTTACTACTGTTAGAAAATATAGCCATGACCAGTAGCTCCGAGCAAGCTTTGGTTGGTCAGGAAGCTTTAATTTCATCTTGATTTTCATTCAAACTGAAAACGTTTCATTCTTGGATGAGTTGGCTGATGGGCAATGCTAATTTCCACCAAGTGGGTCAGACAAAACCTCAACAGGCCACCTCCTGGTTCATGCCGGGGTCAGGGCATCCCTCCTGCTGAGGCTGCTGCCGTTAACATTATCTTAGCCTTCTAAGTAGAGGGGCTACCAAATCCTCCATCTGGACCCGCTTTTTCTGCTGGGCGAAACAGGAACCATCTCCAGCTAATCCCCTGTAATCCTCTGCCACGTGATATCCTTGCAAAGTGTGTTTGCAAAAACATACTGTCAGAATCATCTGCTGGTGGTGGTCCTGGGAAGTGATGGGAATGGAATGGTGAGAGCGGGAGGCCAGGCAGGGCCACCATGGACTCCCTGCAGCCACACCAGAAAAAGGCAATTCAAAGTAAGTGCACATTTTTCATCTCTGTCTTGGGAGGTAGGAGGTGTGCATGTTTAGCAATCTGCACACTCCCACTGTAAATGAGGACCAAAGCAACCCAGTGGACAACACTTTACCTCCACTTTCATAGAACAGCAGAGCTGATATGCCAGCTTAGCTTGTAACTCACACTGTCCTGGGGCAAACCGCAGTCTCTCTGCCTCAGTCCTCCAATCTGTGAAATGGGAATTGTTAGATGGCCTGCCCTTCTCACAGAGCTTTTGTCAGAATGGATGAGATTCAGCTACACTCTGCTTCCTAGTAATAGTAGGGCTATAGAAATGGAAGTCCTTGTGTAAGAAATGAACTGAAAACAAAATCCAGTTTTGTAATAAATGAACTGGTTAACAAATTTTTGTTGTTGTACTATGGGGAAAACTGCTACTTTTATCACTAGGGAACTGCAAGCATGCCTCTAAGCACATGCTAAACTAGATGTAAAGTTAAGATTGCCAAGTGACCCAAATAAATAAATAAATGACATGGACTGCTCCTGTTCCTTTAAAAGTAACCCTGAGGAAGAAAAATCAGCAGAATAAGCTTTTCAGGGCATGGCAATAAATATAACCACCTGCTAATAGCAGTAGACCAGTTTGTTAGAGGCATAAGAACAGGAGTTGGTTAAAAAAAGTTACTAAACAAAAAAAATCCTTGCAGAAGGGGTATAATTGTAGTCTGCCTCTAGGATAGGATAAGATTCCCCCCTCTTTTTTGTTACTGGTTTATGAATTGAAACAGTGTTTATCAAACTGCGGACCAGGGAGCATCAGTGGGCCTGGGCCTCAGCACTGGAGCCTGTCCAGTGGTTTGTCACTCAGCCACCCTGCCCCAAATTACACCAGCAGCAGGAGCTCCCCACATGTGTACAGTAGTAGGAGTGGGAACTGGGTGTTGTACACACTGTACCTTTAAACAAAGCCAGCCCCAGACATTTTGGCACCTGAGGTGGACCCCAAAATGGCACAGTGTCCTCCACTGTACAGTACCTGAAATCAGCAGGCTGGCCTAGGGGGTGCTGAGCCGGCTGTGGAGTAGCCAAAACTCTGTCCCCTCCAGCACCTCATTGCCAGAGTCCACAGACACCAGCATCTGCCACCTGAGGCAGCTGCCTTGCTCTGCCTAAATAATAGCGCCGGCCCAGCCCTAGTTTCCAAAACTGCTCATGCTACCGGTCCAAAATCATGAATGAGAGCAAGATTTAATTAGATAAAGCAGCAGTTCTTGGGTTGCATTTATCACAACAGTACAGAAGTGCACCTGCAGTTAGGATGGACGCAACTTACCTGTTCATATGCTCTTCCTATGTAAACACGGGGGATCAGTAGCTCAGCGCCACTTGGACAGATATACCTTCAGAACCTGCAAAAGGCAGAGCAAGCAACAGATATCCATTTGTGAAGGTGGGTCACTCCCAGCCGACCTGCTGACTTAGGAAATTCATCCTGATTTTGCTTGCACAGAGGAAGAGTTTGGATTTGATATCTCGCTTTATCACTACCCGAAGGAGTCTCAAAGCGGCTAACATTCTCCTTTCCCTTCCTCCCTCAAAACAAACACTCTGTGGGGTGAGTGGGGCTAATAGACTTCAGAGAAGTGTGACTACCCCAAGGTCACCCAGCAGCTGCATGTGGAGGAGCAGAGACGTGAACCCGGTTCACCAGATTACGAGTCTACCGCTCTTAACCACTACACCACACTGGTGTAGGGTTGCAGGGAGAATAGACAATGCTGGCCACTTATTTAGCATTTGTTCCGACTTGTTCACGATGTGACATCAAGCAAATGTTACCCCACACTTTCCAGTGCATTTACTCATCACTTTTCTGGTCACGAAAAGCTCCAATTGGAAGTCGGGGTGGGTGGGGAGAGCAGGTTTATTGCACAAGAGCACCAAAGCAACTTTAATTGCACTACCTGAATTTGCTGGTGTGTGACTGAATCCCACCAGAAAACAGTGACAGCCTGGAAGTGCCCACAGACAATAAATATGAACAAACTGTTTTCCGCTTCTCTTGTTCCCTTTATTTCTACCTCTGAAATTCCAAATTAGCTATAAAAATATGCACTGATGTTATTTTCATTTCCTATGGGCTTTTATTTTATGTTTTTACTTAAAAAACACTTTAAATAACAAATAATTTGAGAAAGGGGTGAGATATTAGTGGGCAGCAGTGCTTCCCCCCAAAAAAAATGTTTAGGGAGACTCTCATTTTCCTACTCATATTGAACTACTGCCCCTCAATGAGACCAAACTTAGATTCACAAAATGTTTAGGTGTATGTGTACCCCTGCGTCCCCCCAGAAAAAAAAAAAACACTGGTGGGCAGAATGTGCAGAAGCATAGTTAGGGATTGGTGAAACTGCCCTCCCCAGGGTGCAAGCCCAGGGGGAGCCACAAAAATCACCTCTCAGGCATTGGAGTCCTCCTGAACCTGCAGCCACCTTGCCAGCACCTGCTTTGCCTGAATAGGGAATCTGCCAGGATTTCCAGCTGCTGCTGCTGCTGCTGCTGCTGATGATGATGATGATGATGATGGAAAGGGGTCTTTGGAGCATCTTCCAGGCAGAGAGCAGCATGGGTGTCCCCATCTAGCCCCAAGGAGGCTCGTTCCTCCTGTCCAGACAACCTTGTCTGCTTCTCAGATTCTTTTTGGGGGACAGGAGTTTCTCCAGTACAGCTTCTTGCCAAGGGTACAAGGGACCCTAGGCACGCCTCTGGGAATATGTGATTCCAGGAATTGTCACAGATCCCCCTGGTACCTAGACTTAGCTATGTATTCCTGTGAAACAAACAAACAAATAAAACCCTTCACTCTTGTGCCAGGTTCTTTTCCCCATCCCGTGGTTGGATTGAGAGGAGAAGGATGAAGGAAGAGACCAGCATTCCATGGAGAGGGGAGGGTTTTGAGGATCAATGTACCTACATTGTGAAGGACCAGCTGTACGAACCACACGCCAACCTTCCCCAAGCACAAGCCTCTTTGCCCCGAAACCTGGCCTTCCAGCGCAACAGCAACAATGAGGTAATGCCAGTGGCCAGCCCAGCAGGGCGGACCTTTCATTGTATGGTCTCCCGGACTGATTTGCACCCCTTCCTCTGTCCGTACACCCCAAGCGACACGGGATGGGGACGGAATTTGATTCAGTTCGCAAACCTTCCTAATTCCAAAACAATCTGCTAACTAAAATGCAGCCATCCTTTGCAATGCACACTTTTTCACACTGTGCAAGGGCAGTTCTCCTGCCAAATAATGTATGCAAAAATGCAAATACCAGAGTAGGGGTTCCCAAACGGTGTTCCATGGATGACTGCTTCATTCAGGTAGTTCCACGGCATCTTTGTAAAAGTACAATGAGAAATCATACAGCACCCCTACAATTGCTACAACAGGCAGAAAGATCATTAAGTGGCCTGCCTAGACCCTCAGGGATTTTCAGGTTGTCTGTGGGGTAGGGGAGAGAGAAGTATAGGAACCAGTGTACAAAGTTAAAATGCTGATTAGTGAAAACAGCATCCAAAAACGCATCATATTAAGGGAGCTTGTTTTGCAAAAATGTGTGTATTGTGTGTATTGTGAAAAATTGCATATAAAATGCATATAAGAGGGGAAACTCACACAAAAAATGCTGATGAATTTTCACAATAACTTTTTTAAATACACACACACATCACAAACTGATGTGGAAATTTGGAGAACTGAACTTATACAAATGAGCAACTGAGAGAAATCATAACTGACATATTCACCCATCCTTGCAAGAGACAAAGCAATCCCTCCTCATTCTCTTCCAGCTACATCCCGGCCTCCCTCCCGCCCACCTACCTGGCCAGCTTCGACCTGACCACCCTCTGTGACCTGGTCTGCACCACTGCCAGCCTCTACCATTTCCCCAGCCCCAGCCCTGAATGGGTACAGACTGTGGCAGGTCTTCACAGGACTGGCAGAAGAACCGTGTCTGAAAATCCCTTCGCCTAGGTTTCCGAATCTTTAGCAGGTGCTCCTTGCACAGTTGTCATCTTTTTCTGACTATGACTGCTGGAAAGGAAAGAGGGCTCCAAGCGTTGTGGAATTGACTGTAGGCATATGAGATGCAGAGTTAACAGCCTCTCTGCACACCCAGCTTCCTCTCGCCAAAGTATGTGAGAGGGGAAGGGTGGTGTAGTATTTAAGGAGGGAACACAAGTGGGTTCCTCACCCGCAGCTTGAGCCCAGCTTTGCATGCTAGCAGCATATCAGGCAGTGTGAGTCTCACTTCAGTCTGCATGCTCCAGGCAAGCTACCCCTTTGGGAGAGCCAGAGCTCAGTAGCAGAGCAAGTGCATTGCATGCAGAAGGTCCCAGGTCCACTCCCTGACATCTCCTGGTTGGCTGGCATCCACCTCTCTCAGGAGACAATGGAGGAATGTGCCTTTGGGGGTGAAGTCAAACAGGAGTTACAGCTCCTGCAGTGGCTGTAAAGACTGATACGGGAGAGAGATGTTTTTTGCAACTGGGGTAGATGAAGGCGTTCGGTTGTGCTGATGAAGGTGCACCATTGTGTTTCTTCTTTCTGTGCTCCTCCCTGTCTGAAGCCCTGGAGAGCTGCTGCCAGTCAGTGTAGACAACACCAAGTTAGATGGACAAATGGTCTATGTATAAGGTGCCTTTTGTGATGGCCTGGGACTCAGGCTCGGACTCGAAACCAGAGGTAACTCAGTCTGCACCAGATACTTTGCCTCAGGCATTATCTGAACCAAGTCTGGGGCCTGAACCTGAGGAGTCCCAGTCTGCACAGGTTCCCCTGCAACAAGCACCAGCTGGGCCGAGTCAGAGGCCTGAGCCTGCTCTGGCTCCAGATGCGGGGATTACCTCGTTGCCTTCAGCTGGGCCATCACTTATAGCTGCTCCACTACCAGTTTGGTCAGGGGAGCTGAGGCGGCCCCTGGGTCTAGTAACCCACCGACATCTCCCGAGCTGCAGAGACTAAGGTCTGAGAGAAGGAGAGACCTGAGTACTCGCAGGAGGAGTGCTCGCCTTTGGGTGAAACAGGGAGGTGAGTCGCCGGGGGATCAGGACCGGCCGCTACCCCAACAAAGATAAAAGGCTGTCGGACCCCGCCCCAGGTTGCGGAAGCAACATTGCTGTATACTAGATCCTGCCTGAGATCCTGTACCTGTCCTTGCCTGGTTTCCTGCCTCGTGTCCTGCCTCGGCCCTGTCGGACTGACTCCCAGTGGAACCTTTGGATTCTGGACCAGTCCTGGACTGCGTTTCACGGGTTACACCCGGGCCCAGCACACCTTTTTCTTTCTTTCATATTACCACACTTTTCCATTTACACCAGGGGTGCGCAACTTACCTGTTAATCACCTGACATTGCAATGATCTTGGGTGACCCATTTTCCCCTGCCCACGTGGTTTAAAATCCAACCACACAGGCCAAGACACAGCACAGCTTGTCATTGGTGCTTGCAATAACCTATATTCTTGCAAGCACTGGTAATTATGAAGGTGGTGATTTTATTGCTATGCTTTCAAATGCACTGGGGGTTTTTTGCAAGCACTATCAGATTTATATGCCTGTGTTTTCCTCCTTATTAGAAGGAGCTTCAAATGGTTTTTAAATGGTTGCAAAGGTGTTCTGGGGATTGGGGAGAGGTGTGCTGGTGACAACACAGGACACTGGCCAACTGGCCTCCTCCAAAGCCTGCTTTTCCTGATCCATGCATGCCAACAATTTGTCAAATGGGGTTTTCATAAATCACCTCCCACAATTCCCCACTGTATTTGTGGATACAGTAGACTGCTTCTTTTTACTGAAGGTTGTGAGGGCTCCTCAGAGCTCTGCAGGTATTACACCTGTCTTGAACCTGAATTCAGGTGCCCAGCCAGGAAGGCATGGAAATCTTTTTCAGGATTTTGTCTTGCCTTCCCTGCATACTTGCTGCTCTTTGTGATGCTGCGGTTTGCTGATTTAAAAAAAACCCCTCACAAGAGCAGCCTTGGCCAACCAGCACATGCAGTCTAGAGCTGATGGGAGTTGTAGTCCAAAACATTTAGAGGGCACCCTGTCAGCGAAGGCTGGGCAAAAGGAAACATGGAGCCCTCCCTGTCCCCACCCCTGCCAAGGCTGCAATGCAGAGGCGTGTGTTTTCCCGCCTGTGATTCTTAAAACCGACCAACCCCAACCGCATTGTCTCCAAACACAGAGAAAAGGCATTTGGCTATGTTCACAACCTTAAGAAGCCACTAGGGGGAAGCAGAAGCTGGAGAAAAAAGAGGGCAGGTTTTATATTGGTTAAGCAATCTATACATAGGGTAATACATGGATTTTTAGAATCCATACATGGTGCAAATTTATTTTTTGAAGTGGCTTAACTGGCAGTCCCTCTTCCCAGGGAATCGTAGCTCTGGGAAGGAATAGGAGTTTCCTAACATCTCTAAGCACCCTTAAGAGACTACAGTTCCCTAGAGGTTGTTGTTTTTTTGAGAAGCCATTATTGTTAAAAGTTGTATGGTACTGCTTTAAATGTACAGTGCAGATGGGACCTATAGCGTAGATGTGCTGTGGAAAGGAAGTGGGATTAGAAGTAGGCATGCAGAACAAAACCCTACATTATAATGAGTTGGCTTATTGTCAACGCTGATTGGCAGTGGCTCTCTGTAGTTTCAACACAAGGGTCATTCCCCAGCTCTACCTGGGGAGAGCAGGGGTGCTTTACCACTTAGCCATGACCCCTCCAACAGCTTTGCTTCTTCTGTCTCGGTTGGGTCAGGAAGGTTGACGAAAAGAGAGCCAGCATGGTGCAGTGGTTACAGTGATGGCACAGGACCTGGGAGACCAGTACAATCAATTGTACAAGGGAACTTTCAAACTGCTAGGTTGGCAGGAACTGGGATAGAGCAACGGGAGCTCACCCCATCGCGGGCAAGCCCAAGAGGCTCAGTGGTTTAGACCACAGCACCACCCATGTCCCATGCAGAGTAGATACTTGCGTCCCAGTGCAAGTAGATAAATAGGTACCGCTGCGGTGGGAAGGTAAACAGTGTTTCTGTGTGCTCCGTCATGGTGTTCCGTTGCGCCAGAAGTGGTTTAGTCATGCTGGGCACATGACTTGGAAAGCTGTCTGTGGACAAACGCTGGCTTCCTTGGCCTGAAAGTGAGATGAACGCCGCAACCCCAGAGTCGCCTTTGACTGGACTTAACAGTCCAGGGGTCCTTTACCTTTACCTTTCTTACAAGGGAACTCTTCTTCCACCATGCAGAGGTGTTAATAGATTTAGGTTTCTGGAGCATTACATTACAAGTCTAAAATATTATGTTCCTGGTTTCTCTTTGTGCGCTCATGTGCATGAGTCTCTCCTGCCATAAAATATGTGTTTATAAAATCAGCCAAATATTAGCAGGTACAAATGAAGGACATGAAGACTCAGGCCTAACTTGAACTGACATAGTTTTGGTGCTTCTGTAGGTAATAGCTGTGATCAGCAGAGAGTATATCCCGCAAGGAACACGCTTTGGGCCGCTGGTTGGCAAGATCTACACCAGAGAGAATATCCCTAAAAACAAGGTTCAGAAGCACTACTGGAGGGTGAGTAACAGCTGCAAAAGACACAATGGCCCCTTTTGGCCAGATAAAATCTACAATGTATTTTTAAAAGTTATTTGTTTGTCTGTTTGCTACGTATCTGGACACTTAAGATATTGTAACCCAATTTTGATCAAGGAGATCAAGGAGCAGCCCCTTTCTATACTCGGATGGGCAACACTTTGGTTAGGAAGAAGCAAAACATCACAAAATGGGGAGTAAGCTTCTGAGTTCTCTTCATTAAGCTGCTTGGTGAAAAGCAGGGGTGTGGGGAGAAAGAGAAAAGCTGGCTTGATGTTTAAGCCACAGAAGTTTGCTTTTAATCAGTCGTAAGATGGAGTCTAGGAGGAGACGGCAGCCTTAAATGGATGAGGCTCAAGGAAGTATTAAGACTGTTGGGAGAGAGGAACACATAATAATTGGTCCCCCATTAAAATATATGTATGCCAGCAATTACCCAGCAGTGGCGTAGCGTGGGTTGTCAGCATCCGGGGCAAGGCAAGTAATATGCGCCCCCTAACCCATGGATTTGTGCCCCCTAACCCGTGGATTTGCGCCCCCTAACCCTAACACCCAGATGTTGCGCCTGGTGCGGCCGTCCCCCCTGCACCCCCCACGCTACGCCACTGTTACCCAGATCTTCTTTCTCTTTCCCCTCCTCCAGGTTCTCTCTGCAAAAGGAGAGCTCTACCACATCCTTGACGTGAATGACCCCAACTGCAGTAACTGGATGTGCTATGTGAATCCGGCTCCCACCCACCCAGCCCAGAACTTAATGGCTTGTCAGTGCAACCTGGAGATCTATTTCTATACCATAACACCCATCTTGGCTGGAGCTGAACTTTTGGTTTGGTACATGCATGGCGTACCTAGAGAATTCCAAAGCTTGCTCTCAGGGGAGCTGGCAACTAAACCAGGTGAGGGCACTGTAGGTGGTGAACACCACACTTGTCAATAGTTTGAACAGCAACAATTCAGGCAAGGGCCATTTTGTTCCAGGACCAGCAGCATAAACACATACATCTCTTCCTACTCTCCATCACCCAGCTACATATGCTGAGATGGAAAAAGTTCATTTTTGAGAAATAAACTCAGATATAGCGACGACAGAGGAGAAAATCAATTTTATGTGCATTTTTAATTTGCAATTCTCAGTATGTCAGCTGAAATGCAGCTTTCCTTTGAAATGTGCACTTCTCTGAATTTTGTAATGCACTTTTCCCCAGCCAAGTAATGTGTACAAAAGTGCATATACTAGGGTAAAGTGTGCATAAAAAATACATATGTTAGGGGAAAGAACATGCAAAATGCATTCTATTAGGATAAATTGCTTTGCAAAAATGTGTGCCTTTGGAAAAATTGCAAACAAAAATGTCTGAGGAACTGGAACCAAAATGCTGATGGATTTTCAAAAGGACTTTTTATATTGCAATCTGATGTGGCAATGTGAAGCACTGGATTTAAGATTGGGGAAACTATTAATCCATCTTTATTCAGAACTAGTTTGTCTCATAGAATCTGAAAAGAGGTTTTAAAAATATATATTTGACATTCTTCATTTCTTTCCTTTTTTAAAAAAAGAGGTGATGATTGTGGAAGATATATTTAAAGTTTGTCAGATTTTTTTTGTTACTGTTGTATTTCATTTCTCTAAGTAAAAATAAATACGTTTCAAGATAAAGAGCAACAATTAAAGGTAGATTTGCTTCTTACTTTGCAGAGTATCTAATCTCAAGGGATTTCCTGGTGCAGCCCTTCCCTGAGAAAGTCAGTAGACCACCACAGAATGCCTCCAAAGATGACCAAAAATGCACAGCTATTTACACAAAGATAGACAAGGATGAGGAAGAGATAATTGATGTTGAAGAGCTAGAACAAGACATGCTGCCAAGGAAGACAGCAGAAAACCAAAAAGTGGATTCAAAGGCACAGACCCCTGGGAGCATGCAAGAACAGGCCACAGAGCTTAACTTTCCCCACAATGCATCCAAGGAAGAAGTTACTTCTGAGAAGCCTGGTCTTCCAAGCCAAAGACACACGGGCCCAGAGAGACAATATGGCCCCAGTTGCTACCCATACAACGCAACTACCTCGCTCTGGAAGGAAATTCCGCTCCATCTCAGTAACCCGTCTTCCTCCTGCTCAGAGTGCCAGCCAAGGAGCAACCTACCCCAGGCTTATCACTATGCCTGCAACACCTCAGCTGCCCACCACCCCACATCTCTACTGGCCCCTCAGACCTTCTCATTTCCATTTGAATTGCCGCTAACAGGTCCTAGAGAAATCACATCCCTAAAGTTGTCTTCCCTGGGGAAAAGGCGACCTCCCTCTCCAGGGATGTCTCAAGCTGTCTTCCCTCCCATCTTGCCACATGGAAAACAAGTGGACCAGAAACCACCAAATCATTTCTCTTCCCTCCACACCAGAATCTTCTCATTTCTGGACTCTGACCAAGGGCACCCTGCCATTTCAAGTGGCTCCGTAGTTCAGCAGCTGAAAACTCCCTCCCAGCTTGCCTGCCAGGATGAGACCATCAACCTCAGTACGCCAAAGACCAACCCACCAGATTCCCAGGAAAGCAGCAAGTCTGCGACGTACCCTCTGGGGAAGAAGAATGGCAAAATCAAATACGAGTGCCATATCTGCTCCAAGAGCTTTGGGCAGCTTTCTAATCTCAAGGTACATCTGGACATCCAGCTGAGAACAAATTCCTACCAATTATCCTCCCCAACCAGAATTGTCTAATCCTCTCTCCACACCCTACATGATGGCCTAGATCTGTTTCCTGAAGGTCTGGGCATGGTGACTAAATAGCATTTGCAAACAGCTGGCAAATACCAGTTTGTACCCAGCTGCGCACCCACCCTAGACACTTGCTCAACCCACGTGCAGTTGCAGTCTAGGTGTCTGTACCTGTGTTAACACTGGACTTTACATTGTGACACTGTGTTTGACTATGGCTGCAGAATTTTATTTTGGGGTCAGAATTATGAGATGGGGTTGCAGACATAGCTCAGTAATATGCTAGGGGTGTGGGTGTAGTAAGGGTTCACTCAGGTGTGTGCTCAGTATACCCAGTGCCAGATTTACGTATAAGTTAAACAAGCTATAGCTTAGGGCCCCACTCTCTTGGGGGCCCCCCAAAAAATTAAAGGGAAAAAACCTGGATGTACATTTCTAAAATATAAGATAAAAAACAAATAAAATTATGTTCAAATGGCTTTAGATACCTATTAGGCCCATTTAATTACCATATAGCATATATTCAACACAAAAAACAGTGACAATGTTGTTGACAAAGGACAACTGGACATATAAAGGGCCCCATTAACTTCAGTAGCTTAGGGCCTCATCAAACTTAAATCCGGCCCTGAGTATACCTTACTGAATTTCACATTGTAATTAGATTCTCTGTTAGTGGAGACCAGCTTGGTAGATGGGTTTTGGCTGAAAAAAGGAAGGGAACTTCAAAATGGTGCGGAATAATAGCATTTTCTTTATTTGCACTCCTTCCTGATGCACTGGGAGTGGCATACCCTTCATTGCAGGTGGAGATTCTTTGTCTTCAAGTTTGCTCTTCTTTTGGGGGAAGACACATAACTCAGTCGCAGGGGATCTGCCCTGTTTGCGCACGATCCCAGGTTCAAATCCAAGGCATTGCTAGGTAGGGCTGGGAATGTTCCCTGCCTAAAACCCTGGCCAGCCGCTGCCTGTCAGCTAGATGTGCCATTGGTCCAATTCAGTATTAAAGCAGCTTCCTCTGTTCCAAACCACAACTGAACCCTTTTGTTCCCTTCTCTATGTCTCTCTTTCTTAAAGACACCCTTTTAGGCACCCCTTTTTCCATCCCTTCCAAGCTCACACTGAACTGTCCTCCTCCTACAGGTCCACCTGAGAGTGCACAGTGGCGAGAAGCCTTTTCAGTGCCAGGTCTGCAAAAAACGTTTCACCCAGCTGGCTCACCTGCAGAAACACCATCTGGTGCACACAGGCGAGAAGCCACACAAGTGCCTGGTAGGTGGCACTTTCTTTCCTCATTAAAAGGCCAGGAGACCATTTGGCCCCTTGGAGATATGTGTGTATGGAAAGCATTTGGGGCTTTGGGGGGGGGGAATGGTGTTTAAGGAGGAAAGTCATAGTGATATAAAATTATACATGGAGTGGGGAGGGAGAAGTTTTTTCTCCTTCTCCCGATAAGTCAATATGAATTTGTCCAAACCATAAGGCTGGAAATATGGAGTGGGAAGCTGTTGTCTGGTCCCTCAATACTGGAAACACACTTGGTAGATTCTAGGGCCAGGGCCTGGGATAGTGTCTGTCCAGCTGGTTCACTTTCACACAGGCCATCAAATCATACTTAATTTTATCATTAGCTTATTAGGCATATTAATATTTCAGTATCTAAGTGTAAGAAATGCATGCCAAATCTTTCTTCAAATTTCAGACCTCCTTAATTCTTTTATCATATGTGATTGTTGTATTTGTGTGTTGCATTTTAATTTGATTTACTGTATCCATGGTTTTTTTAAAAAGTTCTATATTTGTACACGGCTTTGGTTGCATAACAGTGCAGCAGGAAATAAAAGTCTCAGCAGGCAATAGAAACCTACAAATTATCATGCAATTCACCAGTGATTCATTGGGGCCACACTGAATTTGTAAGCAATTAGGATTAGAAACCAAAAGGAGAAAGCTTCTAATTAAAGTCATGTGGGTCTTATTTCTTCGTATGACCACAAGGAAAGGCACTGCTGAATTACACTATACTCAGAGCTTGGAAACTTTAAAAAGAAACTACCGGTAGTTCAAAATCAACATGTCCAAAAGAGAACATCCATGAACATCCCTTTACAAAACAAACCAGTTCAATTCAAGTCAAGTTGATCCAAATAATCCTTGCTCATTTTTTCCCTGCATTCAGAATGTTATAAGTCACTGCATTGAAGTATAAAATACAGTGGTACCTCTGGTTAAGAACTTAATTCGTTCTGGAGGTCCATTCTTAACCTGAAACTGTTCTTAACATGAGGTACTACTTTAGCTAATGGGGCCTCTTGCTGCTGCCACACTGCCGCCACGCGATTTTTGTTTACATCCTGAAGTAAAGTTCTTAACCTGAGGAACTACTTTCAGGTTAGCGGAGTCTGTAACCTGAAGCATCTGTAACCTGAAGCGTTTGTACCACTGTATGCTTAAGAAGACTAAGGGAACATCAAAATATACATACAGTAGAATGTAGATGGTTTAATCTCCTTTTCCCAATGATTATGATCTTTACGTTTAAAGGCCCAAAGAGTCTAACGAGAGAGAGGGGGAAACCACATGTAAGAGAATAAACTTGAAGATGAACTAGAAATCATTCATAGTTCTAGCCAAAACTGAAATTCAGTTCACCTGGCATGTGGGCAGTACTTTCAGGTATAGTTCAGAGATTTCTGAACTACCAGTAATTCTGTGGGCATAATTAAACCAAACTAGTTCATTCTGAGCCCTGGCTCTATTAAGCGCTATGAGGAAATTACCGTTTTTAATTCCACTTCCAGCTGATTGTTGGAAAGCAGCACCTCAGTGATGCTAAAGAGCTCCTAGCAGGCTGCTCTTCTGAAGTTTGACAAGTAAAGGAGCAAGCTCAAGGCTTAATATGAACCGCATCGTTCTGGAAATTAAGCACAGATGAGCCAGTCTAGGGCTTTCTCCTTCCCATAGTGCACCAGTGCCTGGGCTAACAAGAAACCAATCTCTCCCCTAGGTCTGCCCCAAACGCTTCAGCAGTACCAGCAACCTCAAAACCCATCTCCGCCTGCACTCTGGGATCAAGGCTTATGCATGCTGCCTATGCCACAGCCGTTTCACCCAGCACATCCACCTCAAACTCCACCAGCGCCTCCACGATCACCAGCGCCTACACCACTGCCCCCGCTGCCGCAAGACCTACATCCACTGTGTTAGCCTGGAGGTGCACCGGCGGGGGTATTGCCCGCTTAACCCGTGTGCCAACTGCTCGCCTGCCCAGCTCTGCCATTTCAACGACATGATTGACCGCTTTGACTTCAGCCCGCATGCCGACCAGCTGGAGGAGGGAGAGCCTGATCCTGTCAGGGCTGCTGTGCTAGTGGAGGCCATCATCCTGAGGGAAATGGGGGCAGCTGGTCAGCACAACGCCCTCTGCTCACCAAGCCCCCACAGGCAGTTTGCGTTCTTCCCAGCGATGAGCTACACCCTTTGTTTTAAGGGAGAGTCTTTGCCGACACAACCAGCCTAAATGTTGGGGTCACGGCTGCCCCGCCAGTCTGTGACTAAGAGGCAGGATGGAAGCCCGCTGACTGCGTACATGCCATATACAGTGGTACCTCGGGTTACGAACTTAATTCGTTCCGGAGGTCCGTTCTTATCCGGAAACTGTTCTTAACCTGAGGTGCACTTTGCTAATGGGGCGTCCTGCTGCGCACGCATCCCAGGGCTAAGTTTGCAACCAGGAGACCTACTTCCAGGTTAGCAGAGCTCGTAACCCGAAGCGTTCACAAGGAGGACGGTTCGTAACCAGAGGTATTAC
This sequence comes from Podarcis cretensis, assembly GCF_951804945.1. NCBI lineage: Eukaryota > Metazoa > Chordata > Lepidosauria > Squamata > Lacertidae > Podarcis > Podarcis cretensis. Next base: position 28,295,255 of record NC_137177.1, on the reverse strand, counting down.
TGTACGTATTTAACACACATTTAAAGCACATGACTTGACTTCCCCCAAAGAATTCTGGGAATTGTAGTTTGTTTTTTTAAAGGGCACTGGGCATGGCAACTCTGTAAAGGGTAAACTACTGTTTCCAGGGTTCTTTAGTGAAAATGTGTTTTAAATGTATTGTGTCTACGTAGCCACTAACTCTGAAAATAACTCCCAAGAGGCGTGCCTTGAACCAGCCTTGGTGGTTCTTGTTAGTGATGATGCCATTGAAACCCTTTTTTCTTTTCCCAGGCCTTTTACGTGTTTGGGGTTTTAAATGTTGCCGTTTCACCTTATTGTATCGCTCAGCTGTGTCTTGTTTTATTTCAGTTTTTATTATTTCCATGTTTTATTGCTTATAAATTGTGATTATTCTCCTATTGTATGCTACTCTGAGAGTCTCTGCTGAAAAGTGGGCTATAAATAGCCCAAATAAATGAAAGAATTGAGCTGATCCAAGACATTTTGCCCCACCCACAACTGGCATGCACCTCCTCCCTGGCTCCCCAGGAGGAAACCATTTGTGCTGGGAAATGGTCCCGACCCCTGAATTAGAGGATATACAAGCCTAGGACTTTAACCCACACTTCTAAAAATGCTTTAATTTCTCATGGCCTTCTGGTATTGAGGCATGGGTAGCGTGGCACAAGGAGATTATGCCTTGCTTTATAGGAAAAGTTCTGACTTTTTTAACTGCTAATTTTTTTTGTTATTTAGGCAAGTCTACACAGATACGTAAGGTCAGCGTGTATTTTAACATGCAGTTTTATTTTATAATGCATGTTTTTAACTGTTGGTTTTATTGATATTTTGATTTTTGTTTGTTTCTTTAGGTTAGCTTCATTTTAACTTTGGACTTTTATTGATAATTTTAATGTATATTTTATGTAAACTGCCTGTAGGTTTATACAATAAAGAAGCTTCTAAAGTCTGTTAAATAAATACACATATAGATGACTAATCCTCCACACCTGCCCCCTGGTGTTGAGAAGTATCCAAGAGTCAAAATAAATGCAAAATAAAATAAATCCATGATTGCACCTCTCAACTGCTTTTAAAACAGCCACGGTGAGACAGGGAGGCAAACTGGATCAGCAGCATTTGTGGAGGGGTGTGTGAAATTCAGCCCTCATTCTACTTGCTCTGTTTTTCATTAAACTGTTTCCCCTCTTCTCTCAGCCCTGCTTTGCTTAACATCCAGCCAGATTAAGTCTTCTGGAAAATGCAACTCATTGTTCTGTAACACTTTGGCTAGTCCTAAATTGTTGCCTGACCATGAGTGAATTTTAGATTCTTTCCCCCTGCCCACCCCATAGACTAACACAGCTTCCTTTGCTTTTGTGTGTCCTCTTCAGAAAGGACTCTTACTAGTACTACCCCCACACACTTCCCCCTCTGAAAATATCTGTCACCAAACAAGCTCTAATTTTCAAAAAAAAATCCTGTATGTTCACATCCATGTCATGCATTTAAAAAACTCATGTATCACTTTAACAGTCATGGCATCCCCCCTGCAAAAAATCCTGGGAACTGTAGTTTAAGGATGCTGAAAGGAGACTTCTCACAGAGCTACAATTCCCAGCCCAGCCCAATAAACAAATTACAGTTCCGTTGTATTATTATTATTATTATTATTAAATTTGTTAGTCACTTTATATTGCCCAGGGCAACCTAAAGCAACTTACAACCAAATAAACAGACAATTTGAGGGAAGCCATGGCTGTTCCAAGTGGTATAAAGGTAAAGGTAAAGGGACCCCTGACCATTAGGTCCAGTCGTGACCGCCTCTGGGGTTGCAGCTGAGTGGTTGGGTGTTGGGTTGGGTTGGAACTGGGTTGGGTTGAGTTGTTGGGTTGGGTTGTGGGTTGGGTTGAGTTGTTGGGTTGGGTTGTGGGTTGTGTTGGGTTGTGGGTTGTGTTGAGTTGTTGGGTTGGGTTGGGTTGGGTTGAGTTGGGTTGTGGGGTGGGGTGGGGTGGGCTCATCTTGTTTTATTGGCTGAGGGAGCCGGTGTACAGCTTCCGGGTCATGTGGTCAGCATGACTAAGCCGCTTCTGGTGAATCAGAGCAGCACACGGAAACGCCGTTTACCTTCCCACCGGAGCAGTACCTATTTATCTACTTGCACTTTGACGTGCTTTTGAACTGCTAGGTTGGCAGGAGCAGGGACCGAGCAACGGAAGCTCACCCCGTCGCGGGGATTCGAACCGCCTACCTTCTGATCAGCAAGTCCTAGGCTCTGTGGTTTAACCCACAGCGCCACCTGCATCCCACTCAAGTGGTATAAGACAGCTTTAAATGCATGGTGTGGCTGTGACCTTATTTTCCTCACACAGATGGAGTTTTGTATTTCTTCACCAGCGCTTTGCTGGTCAAAGTCCTGTTCAGCAAGAAATCTTTGCTCTGATGAGATGCATCAATTTGATACCCTATTGTTGTTGTTGTTGTTGTTGTTGTTATTCCATAGTATTTACAGTGTGCAGTGCTTCACAGAATGCAAGAGGCTAGTTGCCTCTTACAATCTCTAAAATTCAACATGGGAGGCAGGGGAAATAATATGCAATTTTTTCTGCTCCACTTGATTAGGATTAGTTACATAGGGTGTGGAGAATAGGCGTTGTGCCAAAGGCTTGATGGGAAACGTGGGTTCAAAGTAGGGCTTTAAATGAAGTAAGAGAGAGGTGTCATCACACAGGTGTTCTGGAAGGCTGCTCCAAACATATGTGGCAAAGAAGGAGTCGGATGCCTTTGAAAAGTGAAAGGTGGGAGCAAAGTGTCTGAGGATTAGGGATGGAGGAATCGATCCATTTCAGTTTCTTGGCTTATTCCTGTTTCTCATTTTTCTAGTCTTAAGTCCAGACTGAGGAAGAGAGATGCATAGGTGGAAGGATGAGAGAGAGAGAAGAGACATGAAGGCGAATCGTTTCAGTTTTAGCACTAAAATTGCTTTACAGTGGTACCTTGGGTTACATACGCTTCAGGTTACATATGCTTCAGGTTACAGACTCCGCTAACCCAGAAATATTACCTCAGGTTAAGAACTCTGCTTCAGGATGAGAACAGAAATCGTGCTCTGGTGGCGCGGCAGCAGCAGGAGGCCCCATTAGCAAAAGTGGTGCTTCAGGTTAAGAACAGTTTCAGGTTAAGAACGGACCTCCGGAACGAATTACAGTAAGTACTTAACCTGAGGTACCACTGTATTGAAATCTGAACGATCTGTTTATAATACTAAGAACCCATCTACAAGGTTCCAAAGAATGAACTCCAAAGATAGAAAAGCAAGAGGATGGGAGGATGCGGAAGGTCTGGAATTGTCAGGATTTGGAGGGAAGGAAGCCAGAATCACCAATAAGACCATCAGAGTGAGGAAAGTGGGCAAATGAGAGACCCCCAAAAGCAGAGGGCAGCAATGGTGGCTGTCTCAGAAGTAGGGAGGAGAGAGATTTGATTAAGTTTGCATTTGAAGGTAAAGCTAACTAATTCACACTTTCTGAAACAATACGGGGATCAAAACACAGCCATCTTTGAAATGTGCACTTCTGTGAAATGTGCACTTCTGTGAATTTAGCAACGCGGTTCTCCAGCTAACTGATACAAAAATGCACATGATAAGGTAAAATGTGCATAAAAATACATATATTAGTGAAAATAACACACACATATGCATTAGGGGAAACTTATTTGTAAAAATGTGCCTGGTAGGCAAAAGTGCATACAAAAATATGTATATCAGGATTTTCATGAGGACTTAAATTTTTTTACAGACTGATGTAAAAATGTGGAGACCTGTCCTGAACTTAGTATTGGGAAATAAGAAACAGTGAGGAAACTGAAACTGACACATTCACCCATCCTTACTTAGAACATGGAGGTATGACTGCTTTCTGGGTAAGGGAGCAGGCAGGGCCAGCCCACCTATGAGGTCATGTGAGGTGACCGCCTCAGACTTCAAGATCCACAGGGGCAGCAGATTCCCAGTTTGGCTCAAGGAACCAGCCAGGTTGGAAGAAAAGTACCTATAAGATGTCTTCAGCTCCTCTGACATATGTGCACATTTTGATGGTAAAATTAGCCACACCTACCACTTAATACGTAGATAAAGCAGTCACAAGAATAAACATGGCTTCCACCATGACATATAGTGGAGGAACTGCCATATCAGCTTGCTGCTGCTCTCACCAGCTAGGCCGGGCCCTCTTTCCTGTCACCTGCCCTGGAGGTGATGGCATCACCCGGGCTCCCATGAGCCGATCTGTTGCAATGGGAGTGACAAGAAGCTGGCAGTTCTCAGCTGGGCCACAGAAAGCCAAGGCCTCACCCGGTAAGATCTGTCAGGAGCTCTCCTACACTCGAGTAGGACCCTGGCAGAGACACATGCCCGACTGGCATATTTTCTCCCTCCTGGTCAATTGTTTGGAAGCTTTCTTCAGCCCGAACATCACAGCAACCGATGCCAACAGACACCGGCACACTTAGGGATCTGCAGAGTCTTCGCAGCTTGCATGACAGACCTCAGCAACTCAGCATTTTGACTAATCTACTTTATTTACATATAAACACACACGGAGCACGGCAACATGGCTCCCTCTCTCTCTAGCGTCAGACAGCAAAGAGAAAAAGAACAAAGGACAATAGTCCCACTTCACGGAACACAATAACACAAACATTCTGTCTCCATCACTTCCCACTCTGTGGAGTCAAAACATATACCGTCATGTGATAGACAAAAATCCAATGACTGCAATCAAGGAGCGGGAATTCTAACAAGATCAACAGCTTTGGGTTGCATTACAGTCAAGCAAATGGGCAGCACCAACAGTCGTGAGGAAGAAAAGCAGGGTAGGGTTATTGAGAACACCTTGCTCAAGGATTCCCCAGAGCCTGGAGCCAACACTGGCAGACAGCCATCTGGCACCCTTGGGTATATGATGTGGGAGTGCTCACCAACGGCAGCCTTCTGGTGTAGTTTTGACCTGTATATAATTTGGTGCTTGAGGTTTCCTTCACTCTGCTGGTGGGGTATGTGCCAGTTTTATAGGACGTAACCCTCAAGTAAATACTTCCCCAAGCAGTCCCAGCTGCCAAGCAACTCATCTTGCAAAACTGCGAGGACAAACCTGCCCCTTCCATCACCCAATGGGCTGAGGACACCTCTATGAGCTCCAGCTACAAAACAGATTGCATCTATTAAAACAGCTCCAGAAGGACAGAAACCACACTGTCTGTGTGGCAGTGATGTTGCTATAATTACGTTTGTCACCAAACTCTCATGCTCAGGGCCAGCTCAAGTCTGTATCTGTATTGGATTTGAAATGTTTCTTATACACCAAATTGTTTTAATTGTGCTTTTATATATGAAATTGCTGTAATTGTATTTTTTATATATTACCGTAAATGGTTTTAATTATTTGTATACAAGGAAGTGTTTCATATGGGTTGCTATTGCTTTTTTATTTTATTTTATTGTTAAATGTCTCTGAGACATTTCATATGAAGCAATTCAAAAGTGTAGCAATAATAATATAGGATTTTGCTAAATTGGCAGAGCAGTAAATGGTGTGCAGGAGCCCCAGCCCACAAGTAAAGGGGAATCACATCTTATGTGAGGGTTAGATTCCAAGGGCTACACAAACACTTTACTGAGGAAACAGCAAAAATACTGTAAAATATTAAGAGAAAGGAACAGAAAGATTTTATCTTTCTTAGTTCAGTGAGCCATTCAGCTTAAACATACGGGGGAAATTGCATCAGAACTACACATCCAATTGGAGCATGTGTTACCTTGGCAGAGACCATGTCTCTTTGGTCTCTAAGCAACACCAGCCATCCCCTGGCCTTGGCTAGTGGATTTTAACATTAACATAATTAACCCTTATGCTCAACACTGAATGATCCCTGTTGTTGCACTTGGAATGTTTATGGTGGGGCAGCACCTGTTAGGCTTGCCTAAAATGGTGTCAGGGAGGAATTATGGCAAGACAGATGTATGGCAATGCACTTTGTGTGTGTCAGGAACATTACTTTTTGAAATATGGCTACCCTAGCACCTGTTCTCTGGAACTTACTGCCTGATAATGATGTTCAGGCACCTTCATTGTACAGTGGAGCCTCGGTTGTTGAACTCCTCTGTAGTCGTATGTTTCGGCTTTCAAATGCCGAAAACCTGGAAGTAACTGCTCCGGTTTCTGAAGGTTTTTCAGAAGCCAAAAATGCTACATGGCTTCCGTTGTGAGTTTCCCCATTGTATTGAGGCTTCCGCTTTCAGTTTTCGGTTTTCAAATGTTTTGGAAGTCAAACCGTCTCCCGGAATGGATTACGTTCAAAAACCGAGGTTCCACTGTACTGTTTTCAATGCCTGCTCAAAACATGGTGTGGTACATAGGTTGAAAAAGTGAATTACTGACCCAATGCCACCCAGCAAGCTTCGTGAGTTGAACCTGGGCCTCCCCAGTCCTAATCTAAAATGCTAACTGGCTCTCACATTCTATTCCATTTAAATCACTGGTTTCACTGCTCATATTGGTGACACACACGATCACCCACATTTGAAATAATCAGGCTGAGGTTTAATAGGATCTAGGAGTGGCCGACTCACTACGGAAAATAATTGTTCTTCTCTAGGTGCTTATGAGATGCTTTCCCAATTCATTGCTGGATGACAGCAGGTCACACACCCATTTGGATTGGATCTTTTACTCTTCTGAGTGGCTTATACTTTTACTGGTGCTCTTCATCATAATGGGACACACCTATGGGTTGTGTAAAAATATTCCCTCCCCCACATCATCTCTCTGTATATTCCTATCCACTGAGGTTACCACTTTGTGCACCTGATATAGAAGGTTCTGTGTAAGGATGGGCAAATCTGTCTATTTCAGTTTCTTTTGATTTCTAAATTCAATTCTCCACATTAATCTGCAGGGTTGTTTGTTTTTTTAAAAAGCCCCCGTGAACATTCACCTGCGTTTTAGTGTGAATTTGTCCTAATATAATATTTTTGCGTACAATTTTGCTTATACACAGTTACTTTAAATGCACCGCTGTAACTTCAGCTCCTTGAACTTCCTGTCTGTGACACAATTAATAATGATGATGAAAATGAAAAGCCAACCTCAACTTCATGTTTATCTTCACATACATATTTTTTTCTTTAAAGTTTAACTAGCATAGAACAATTGGAATATGTACTGTTTTGGTCTTTGTCCCCCCCATTTTATCGACCAATGGAAACTGCTATGATAATTAAAATTGCTTGAATTGGAATGCAAGCCCTGAACATTATGAAGAATTAATATCTGAATTTACTTGCTTTCCATTTCCCTTCCAATCCCTCATTCCATCCCTACCATGTCTTAGATGAAATGCCATTATTTCATGTAGCAGATAAATAAAATAAAGTGTGATAGAGGCAAGAATTTATTCAGTTTTAGGGTTGTATCCAACTAAGTTCAACTCAGTGTAAATCCACTAAAATGACTGAATCTAATTTAGTCATGCCCATTAACTTCAATGGGTCTGCTCTGAGGACTAGAATCGTACATAACACTTTGTTTTAGAGAGGTCAAGGCTTGAATGGGAAACATCTTAAGTTCTACTCAAGGTTGTTAGGGGGAGTGAGTGTTTCAGAATGATTTGGATTTAGACTGGAAAGAAAGGGGAGTAGTGGTTGAAGAAGTCACTCACTGTATCTTAGCTTTATCTGTTGCTTTGATCATAACAAGGATACGACGGTTACTGTTCTGGAATTTGGTCTTATGACCCAGCCAGTAAATCGATTTCACTGGAAGAGGATGCAAGATAACAAGAATTGTAAAGCATAATTGCAGGTTATTTGAAAATGCTAATGAATGAAGTACACATTAATCAAACAATAGGTGATAATTAGAATAATAATAATTAGAGTTCTTACATTTCCCCCCTTGGCAAGGCTCCTGTGCATTAGCAACTACATGGCAGACAGATTTTAGCAGATAAAGTTTTCCCCATAGCACAGCCTCTCCATGCTGGAAAAAAAGCTATCCCTGTTGAAATTCTACTTGCCTACTGGCTGTTTAAGGCACCAGAAGAGTGGGCAGTGGAGAGCCCTTCTTGCCAACAGCCTTAAGTCTGAACTTTGATAATTTTCTAGAGCTAATGAACCTCCTGAAGCTGTTGGACTACAACTCCTGTCATCTGATCATTGGCTATCCAGGCTGGGGCTGATGGGAGTTGGAGTCCAAAAATGTCTGGAGGGTCAAAGGCTCCCTAGCCCTATTCCAGAGCCCTGTGGTATTCAAAAGGAGCCACTGGAAGCTCTTTTTCGAAGACAGAGACTGACAGAAACCTGAAGTTTCATTGAAGGTAAAGCAAACATTTTACATCCTTTCTTACATGCTTGCCAAATTCAGGCTATCACTTATCAATGTTCTTAACGCAGACTGACAGCAGGGTTACTTCAGAAAATACAGATAATTAGTTATAAAATGCCAAATTTTCTAGGGCCCTATACAAATGTTAAGAAAACCACAGTCACTGCACATATGCTTGCTATCAGATATAGGGGGTTGCCAACATGGCAAGTGTGGGTTTCAAGATACTGAGGTCAGAGGCAGTTTTAGGGTAGCACAACCAGTGCTGCTGCACTGGGCACAGTGCTGCCAAGCAGCACAACAATGCTGGAAAACAGAGTGCAAGAGGCAGGGGAAACCAAATTGTAGCATCACACAGGGTGACACTGAAATTTAAGAGCCCAAAGTCCACCACTGCTGAGGTCTTCCCTGTTGCCCATGAAGCCTCTGAACCGCCCCATTTAATCACTCTTAAAGGATAGTCACCTTTTTCTTCCTCAAAAGGAACAGAGTTGAAGAAAAAAGTTGGAAGAGTCACTTCTTTTTCTTTCAGCTCCATGTGCTCAGATTAATTCTACTAGATCTGCCTTTTATTCGATCCTTTGAAAAGTGAAGTGTGTGGTGTGCATGTTCTTTTTGTGTCTCACATGGTGGTGGGGGGAAAGAAATGACCAGAGGGGTTGGTGTCCACAGCACTCACTGAAAAATCCCGGTGTGCCAATGGGTGTAAAAAGATTGGTGACTCCTGAATGAACCCGATAAAAAAGGGAGAAAATATTGGGCATGAACAGGAAAACAAGCAAATTGAAGAACTAATTATTCATAGTAAATATTTTTTTAAAAAGCCTTAATAATAATTACACACACACAAAGCATTTGCTTTGTTATATCTTGGCTTGGCTTTAGGGTTTGTTTGTAGTTTTTATCTATATCCTGGTATGTTTTAAGGTAACTTTTGTTTAGCAGCGCTGTTTAATGTTATTTCATTACACTGTAACTGATCATGTTTTTATTACTGATTTTGAATTTTGCACATTGACTTGTAAGAAGTTAACCTAAAAGACAGAGTAGATAATAACGATAGCGGTGATAATACTGCTGGCTACAACCCTATGCAAGTTTTCACCATTAAACTCCACGAGACTTACTTCGAGCAAACTATGGGATTGACGGGCTGTCTGTTCCCGATGTACTCTTTTTCTAAAACCACCGACGATCTAGCCAGGCTTCGGGTGGCGCTGGCAGTCGCTACTACAGATAATGCCACGCGATTCGCCTGTACTTCAAGGCTGGTGAACAAAGGTCAGCTTGCCATTTATCCGCCATTTATACCTATCGTTTCACCTCTGCCTGCACTTCCAGTTATTATCGATACTAAGTGTTAATGCTGTTTTGAAATCAAGCAGAATATTATTATCATCACTATTATTTTTACGATCAGAATTTAAATACTGCACTGCAGAATTGAAATACTGCACTGCAGTATTTAGAACCGATTTTCGCGTCACACACACAAAGCTCTAGACAGATATAAGATGCATACGCATATGCTAAGCTAAATTTTTATTGTATGCCAGCGCCGTTGCTGTTGTCAGAATATCGCGAGCCTCTTCGAGCACCATCCGTTGCAGCTGCAACGCGAGCGTTCCAATTCGAATCTTTCAACGCTCGGCCCGGAGATTTCCAAACGCGCGCACGCGCACTCCCTTCTTTCTCTGAGGGGCCAGGCCTTGGAATCCTCCTCCCCTCGTGCGAAGGGGCGCGCGCTCGCCGCGCACTTCCGAGTCGGTGACGTAACTCGGAAGGCGGGTCGAGTCGCAGTGACATATACGGAAGGGCACGTCACGCTCCTTTGCAGAGCAGCCGCCGCCGCCGCCGCCGAGTCTCCAAGAGGTGCAACTTCAGACCCGGCAGGCGGGTGAGTGAGAGGAGCGCCTACTGGTCAAGCTGGGCTTCCTTTGGAGCGACTGCCCTGTAGAGACAAACACGCAGGAGCCCTTCTTAGGCGGGAAGAAGGATCGGGGCTCTTTCTGCTCCCTGCGGTGGTTTGGGGGGTTCCAGTGCCCCCTCCGTCTTGGGAGGGACCCCTTTCAAGGTGGAGGGAAGAGAGCGGGCCCCTCTTCCAGGTCGAATGGCTTTTCTTAGTGTGTTTCCGTGGGTGACATGGTGAACCGTATGTTCATCTTTTGGAAAATGATTCGCCTGTTGCAGTGCCCAAAGAGTTTTGGTGGTGCCTTAAAAGGTGAACGAATAAACTGCGGTGTGAGGTTTTGTGGTCTACAGCGCTGTTCCCTGGGATGGGTTTGACTCTTGATGAATCTGGTGAAGTGGGAGAATCATAGCTCAGGGGTAGAGCATCTGCCTTGCATGGGAACAGGTCCCTGGTTCAACCCCTGGTGTCCTCAGGTGGAGCTGGGAGAGACTGACTCCCCTGAAACCCACTGCCAGCCAAGTGTAGACGAGCTCAATGGTCTGGCTTGGTATGAGGCTGTTTTCTGGGTTCCTGTAAATTGTTCCTAATTGGTCACACTGCAATCCTAAGCATGCCTACTCAGAAGTAAGTCCTGTTGAATTCAATGGACCTTTCTCCCAGGTAAGTGGGGTTAGGCTGACAGCTGAAGTCTCTTACAGGGCACGATCCTATTGTTTTTACTCTTTCGTTGATGCTACTGCTGGAGATTTATAGAACAACTCTATATGGAAAGTAATCCCCATTCTGGGTCTCACTCTGAGATAAGTGGGTATAAGGTTGCAGTTTTTCTCCCTCCCTAATCCGCCCAACAGTCCAACTATATGTAAAAAAAACCCATGAAAGAATAACATGATCCTACATTACTCAGAAGTAAGCCCCATTTAATTGGACTTTACAGGTAAGTTCCTAGATATGCATAGGGTTGAACTGTTAAGCACTTTTTCAGAAACCCTGGAACATACTAGGGAATAAGGAAGAATCTGTTCCAACTGTAAAGGGTTTCATCTTTGAGATACTTTATAGGAAGGATATAAATATTGATGATAAGTATGATCATTCATGTGTGGTGGTTATGTGTATATTTGTTTACCTATACACAGAGAAGAAGTATCTGAAGAAGTGTGCATGCACACGAAACTCCCCCGTCCTTCTCATAATTACTGAGGGTGTTGGGAAAAACAAGGTATTTCATCAAAAGACGAAGATGTAATTATTGTCACCTCTCCCATGACAGGAGAAGGAGGAGAAGGAGAAGGGGGAACCCTACCTTTAAAAACAGAAATCATAAAGCAGGTTCATTTTCTGTGTATCTGAAGAAGTGTGCATGCACACGAAAGCTCATACCTAGAACTAACTTAGTTGGTCTTTAAGGTGCTACTGGAAGGAATTTTTTTGTTTTGACTATACACAGAGAGAGAGAGCACTAGGAAGTAGGGCCTAAGTGGGAATGTCTTGCTTCCACTCTCTTCATTTAGTTGGGCCATGAAAATGAACCTGCGTAATTATGAGAAGGACGGGGGAGTTTACCGACATCTTTAGAGAAGTTCCTCCCACTACCTTTTTCATATTGCTAAATAATCCATATGCATAGACCAGGAACTTCCTGGGTGTGTTCAGAAACTCATACAAGGAATGGCTAGAGAAACTCCAAAGATATATATTTTGAAAGAGGGCTGGGCTAGAATGCTTCTTTCTGATGTGCTACTTTTCTGCATGCAAGGAGTTTCATATCATCATTATTTGTGGGGAGGAGCAGTCAATAATGTGAAAGATCTTGCCTTGTAATCTGAAGTGGGGTTTGCCACTTCAATGAAAACTAGGCTACATTTCTTCAAGTTTATTTTTAGACATCTTTTCCAAATGATTCTCAAAGTGGCTTTCAAGAGCAGTAAATAGAGCTAAAAAAATAAAGCAGAAACACTGATATATTGATGACTAACACCTCCATCATATTTCTAGCTGTGTTAATCTTGTTGCAGCAAGAACAACAAAGTCATGCGGCACCTTAAACAAAGTTTATGATGGCATAAGCTTTCATGGACCACAGTTTGTTTTATCAGATGCACAAAGTGTTATCTTGAGTTACAGGTGTATATAGTCTTCATATTATATTACTACTGTATAGTCATAATTATCATTATGTCACTTTTATTAGTATTAGTCACTTTTTCTCAGAAAGGAGAACATGAATTGACCTACAAATTTAAAAGCTAGTGTAAAAACAAGAGGAAAAATAACCTAAAATATTCACCTGTACAGTACAGTGGTACCTCAGGTTACATACGCTTCAGGTTACAGACTCCACTAACCCAGAAATAGTGCTTCAGGTAAAGAACTTTGCTTCAGGATGAGAACAGAAATCAGGCTCCGGCGGCGCGGCAGCAGCAGGAGGCCCCATTAGCTAAAGTAGTACTTCAGGTTAAGAACAGTTTCAGGTTAAGTACGGACCTACGGAACGAATTAAGTACTTAACCTGAGGTACCACTGTATAAAACAGAAGATCCAACTCAACCCCGCTCTACTAAAAGAAGCAAAAAATTCAAGTCCACAGGTCTGGGTGAATAAAAATGTATTTGCCAGGCACCTAAAACAGATAGTGATGGTGCTAACATGCCTCTCTGGGGTGAGCATTCCACAGACAGGGAGCCGCCATTATTTATTTTATGGAGTACAGCATTCCCTCCATTTCTTCTGTGTTCTAACCCCACCTCAGCCTTTTCCTTCCACTGCCCCAGTAGCAGCCTTCCAAATAACCCCACTAAAGTTATTAGTCTGCCCAAAAACCAAGTGCACACCCTATTACCTTGCTGGGGGTTGGCAGAAGAAGGATGAATAGCTTCGTCCCTCTAGCAGCAACCTACTACATTTCTGTGCTGAGTGCAGAGGAGGGACGGGGCACTGCATTCCTCCTCCTACTTCATGTGGAGTTCCAGGTCTCCTATGGCTGCTGGGCAAATGTATAAAGACAAGGCACTGTCCAAGAGAAGAGAAACAGCCTTCAAACCACTGAAACAATTGCTAAGAGAGAAGGCAGAACGCCTTCTCCCCCTTTGCCCCAGTACTGCTAGAGGGGTTGCTGTTACTGAGGGAGGAGTTATGTAACTGACATTGCAATCCAGTACATGTCTATTCAGCTCCATGGAGTTCAGTGGGACTTTCCCAGGTAAGTACTGCAGAATTGCACCCTGAAACTTTCTTTTCCACAGCAACTGGTTGGTGCAACAATAGTCAATTAAACCGTCTTTTTCTTCAGCCTTGCTGGCTACATGAGGAATTGCTGCTTTGCTGCAGGAGTTAGTTCTGAATTCTTATTTATTTGCACATAAAGAGTGGCAAAAGCTTTGTGGGCAGTACTATATAGGAGCCCATGAGCCTTGTACATGCCCATGGACTCTTGCACAATTAGCAGTGCTAGTATGGCAGGGCCATCCTCTGCAGAGATTAATTTTATTATAGGGTTTTAAAATATATTGCTCTTCCATGAAAATTGCCTTGCGTAAGAATACGCAATTGAAACAGAAATCCAAAAAAACCTGAAAGCACATAGAGGCAGGTGGATCTTAAAAGCCAGGTTAATAAACGGTAAAGGTAAAGGGACCCCTGACCATTAGGTCCAGTCATGACTGACTCTGGGGTTGTGGTGCTCATCTCGCTTTATTGGCCAAGGGAGCTGGTGTACAGCTTCCAGGTCATGTGGCCAGCATGACTAAGCCGCATCTGGCGAACCAGAGCAGTGCACGGAAACACCGTTTACCTTCCTGCCGGAGTGGTACCTATTTATCTACTTGCACTTTGACATGCTTTTGAACTGCTAGGTTGGCAGGAGCAGGGACCGAGCAATGGGAGCTCACCCTGTTGCGGGGATTCGAACCGCCGACCTTCTGATCGGCAAGCCCTAGGCTCTGTGGTTATAACACTGGGCCAATATTCTATCATATTACAATCAATAAAATTGCAAAGGTTCCTCCATAACTGCTGTGAAACAAGGCATGGTGACCCTGGGGGCCTCCAGATGCTGGACTCCCCATTAGCACCAGCCGGTATAGTGAGCAGTTGGCCATGATGAGAGTTGTAGTCTAACAACAGCTGGAGAACCAGAGAACTTTCATTCCTTCTGTTATGGGTCAGTAAGATTCACGCAGGTGGCGCTGTGGGTTAAAGCCTCAGCGCCTAGGACTTGCCGATCGAAAGGTCGGCGGTTCGAATCCCTGCGGCGGGGTGCGCTCCCGCTGCTCGGTCTCATTGAACCTGCTCGGTCCCAGCGCCTGCCAACCTAGCAGTTCGAAAGCACCTCCGGGTGCGAGTAGATAAATAGGGACCGCTTACCAGCGGGAAGGTAAACGGCGTTTCCGTGTGCGGCTCTGGCTTGCCAGAGCAGCGATGTCACGCTGGCCACTTGACCCGGAAGTGTCTCCGGACAGCGCTGGCCCCTGGCCTCTTAAGTGAGATGGGCGCACAACCCCAGAGTCTGTCAAGACTGGCCCGTACGGGCAGGGGTACCTTTACCTTTACCTTTTAAGATTCATGTTCATCCAATGATGACCCTGTGTCCCAAAATTCCGGTGTCTTCAGATTGTATTTTAAAACATTCCTGTTCACAAAGGCATTTGATGGCTGAAAGATAACTGTTCCCAGCAGTTAGTTGTTCTAGTTGGCATCTGCCTGTCTTGGGAGACAATGGAAGAGTGCACCTTTGTGGGTAAAGTCAAACCATTGGAGACTTACAGCACTTGCTGTGGCTGTACAGACCAATACGGGAGAGACATGTTTTGTTGAGTAGAGACAGATGAAATTGTCCGGTTGTGCTGCTGCAGGTGCACCACAACATTTCTTCTCTCTGCACTCCTCCCAGCAGTAATTCTTCCTCTGGTCATTGCTATGGATACACGACCTGACTGTCTCCTAATAGTGCAATTGTCTACAAAGGATTCCCATATGGTGGCATTAATGTTGCCAGCCTCCATGTCACCTTTGCGGCCATCTTTGTAACACAGAGATGGTCTGCCAACTGACCTGGTGCCTAAAGCCAGCTCCCCATAAAGCAGGCCCTAGGGGATTCTGCCATCTTCCATTTTGTAGACGTGACCAAGTTAGTGTAGATGTCACTGAGACCAGAGTGTTGACATGCTGGGAATGTGGACTTGGGAGAGCACATCTTTGTTTGAGTCTCTGTCCTGTCAAGTGATACCCAAAACCTTCCTGATGCAGCTCATGTAGAAGGTGTTGAAGCATCACTCCTGGCAGTTGTAAGTTGTCCACAACTCACTTCCATGAAGCAGTGTGCTCAACGTGCAAGCCTGGTAGACCTTCAGTATTAACTCGAAGGATATGTGACTGTTTTTAGATGTTCTTGATGTTATTGTTTTACTATTTTGTTTCACTGCTTTGTTTCCCACTCCCACCCCCCAAATCCTGGGCTTCTTTGGGATGAAGGGCAGGATAGAAATTTAATTAATAATAAGGATGAATAAAACTTTTATTTCTTCCTATAACTTTCAGGCTCTCCTTTCTCTTCAACTTAAAAAAGTTTGCTTGAAAAGGGAGGACCATGTCTTGGATAAAAGAAGGAGATTTGTCCATCTTGGAGAGATTCTGTGCCAGTGTGATAAAGGTAAGTGTTATGCTGATGCTATCACAAGTTATTTGACTTGGATGCTTGCATGTGAGTGTTAGAAGTATTGCTGCATGTATGATGCTATAGGTCTTGAAGGGTGAAGAGCTGAATCCTGCCAGCAACCCAGATCCCCTCTCTTGTAGGCCATGAGATCTTGCAAACACCGCACATCGCGATGTCATATATGACATTTAGGTGGGCATGCTTGGTCAGAACAGCCTCATGGGCCAAATGGGGAGGCCTGGCAGGTCTCATTAAGCCCATGAGCCATAGATTCCCACCTCTGCTATAGGGGAACACCTCTGGAAATTCTGGTCCTAGAGTCTCTCCTGGAGAACCTTTTTTCTGCAGTGGCATTCCTTCTCTTGCCAGTGATCTCTCATGGGCCAGAGTTAAATATAGGCAGGGGCACCCACCTCTGTCTCCCCCCACCCAATAGTGTACTGCCGAGGGGACAGACAAATTACTATTCTCTAAGTTCTGTAGTGATCACTTTCAGAACTCCGTATGTTTCCTCCCTTCAGGCTTCCCACCTGACATGGTATTAGGCTAAGGGCCATGTATTGCCTGACCAATAGCTGCAGGTTCCACAGCCCTGCCGTAGAGGATAGCTCTTTTGGCCATAGGCAGGAAGGAATTTCCTTCCTGCAGATAAGTGAGTGGGATGGTGGAGAAGGGTTGGTTGGCTCTGCTTGTCCTCTGCACCCAGCACAGAAACAATGTGGGCTCCTGCAAGGAGGACAGAACTCCCTGTTCCTCCTCCACTATTCCTCAGCAGGTTGGTGTGTGTGTGTGTGTGTGTGTGTGTGTGTGTGTATTTGCAGGTTGCCAACCTTTATGAGCATATGAACAAGGCTGTCCTATGGTGCTCTTAGATCTGCCAGGATTAGGCTCTGGACCACCTTTCAGTTTCTGTGTTTTTGTTCTAAAACTCAGCAGTTATTATTTTAAAAAACCTGTAATTTGGGGGGGTAGAGGTGTACTGCTGACTTAATCTGTGTTGCTTTCGCTTCTGCACTCTGCACACAACTGTTATTTTCGGACCACCCTCCCTCCCACTTTGTGCTCACCTTTAGGGAGGGCAAGCCTGAGTTCATGCCTTGTCCTGGTTTGGGAGGCCATTAGCAATACAGTCTACCCACTCTCTTCTATTGCTGTGACTTATTATTGCTACCACCCGCTTGCTTGCCAGACAGAACCAGTGGGCAGACAAGCAGTGGGCAGCAGGTCTTTATTTGCTCATCCCTTCTAGGCCAGAATGAGGCACAGGTGAACAAGCAAGAATAGGAGGATCAGGTTCAGGTGGCTCTTGTTTGAATGTGGGCTGTCAGCAGGTGCCTGATTCTGCTGACCTTTGATCTCTGCCCTGGCTCATGATACATGCTTAGGGTGAAATTGAGTTTGATTATCATTTTTCTGACAGCTTATCATTTCTCTGCTTTCTCTCCCCCCCCCCCTTTGCATTTAGGCAGGCCCAATGCCCAAGCACATCGCCTTCATCATGGATGGCAACCGCCGTTATGCTCAAAAACACAAAGTGAAAAAAATAGAAGGACATTCACAGGGATTTGCAAAACTAGCACAGGTGAGGAGGACCTTTTCTAGACAAGTGGCTGTTTAGGATGCAAAGGCCAAGATGGTGGCTTCAAGACTTGGTTCACATTTGCCTTGGCTAGGTCAAAATGTGTGTGTCTAATCACCTTGTTCCCTGTTCTTTTTTTCTGTCTGCCTGGCCTCAATTTCTTCCTTTTGAGGTCCAGATTAAAATTGCTGGCTTTAACCTTTACAGCCTTAAATGGCTTGGGACCAAGTTATTTTATATACAATTTTCTCCCCTCTGTACTTACCTGAACCTTAAAAGCTTCAGGGGGTTTGTTTTGGGTTCTCTGGATGAATTGAGGTGGGTAAGCTCAAGGGAGAGGGCCTTTCCAGTGGTGGCACCCCAGTGGTCATTGGAGAGATCATTTGATGAGCACAAAGGGAGCAAAAACCACCTATTTAGCAGATATCCGTAAATCAAATGGGGAAAGAGGTTTGCGTGTGTTTCTGTAACCCACCCTAGAGCTATTTGATGAAGGGCGACCCAAAAGCAAAAATTTAGTTTTAGTGACTAGTTTGTTGTCACTTTGGCTTTGAATAAATAGCTCCCTTTCTACAGACACTGCAGTGGTGCTTGAGTCTGGGTATCCGGGAAGTCACAGTCTACGCCTTTAGTATTGAGAACTTCAAGCGATCCCAGGAAGAAGTGGAAGGCCTGATGGAGATGGCAAGGCAAAAATTTACCCGTCTTCTAGAAGAACAGTAAGCTCCTTCTTTCTAACCTTCCGTTGCAACCTGCAAGTCCAGGGCCAGGAACCTGAGACCTTCCAGTTGTCATTGGACTCCAACTTCCATCAGCCCCAGCTAGCATGGCTAATGGTCAGGGATGGTGGGAGTTGTAGTCTAGCAAAGATCTGGAGGGCCACAGGTTGCCCTCATTTGCTGTTAAGGAACATGATGTATTTCTGCATGCATTTAAAAGTTAGGCCTGACTTGAGTCATCACTTCTGTCACCAGCGGGAAACATTGAATTGTATTCAACTGACTTTTACTCAGAACAAACCGATTTAAATTAATGGACCTAAGTGAGTCAAAGCCGTTCATTTCAATGGGTCCATTCTGAGTAAAAGTCAGTTGGAAAGAACCCATGAATTAATCCTGCATTAGAACATGATTTTTGCCCTGGTGGGGGAAGTTGCAGTAAATATACTTGATTCTAAAGTAGCTTTTTTGTATTGTCTCAAAGGCAAACTGTTGGAAGCAGGGTTTGGTTATTTGTTTTACATATTTATAATTTGCCATTCCCACAAATGTTCCCAAGCCAGTTTACCTAAGCAAAATATTCCTTTTATTAAAATAAAAAAGATACTACTGAATAAAAGCAATAATAACCTATATAAGCAGCATAAAATCATTTGGTGGAGAGAGAAAGACAGTTTAGCAGTTTAAACAAATTTACAGGCCTGGGGAAATAGAGGTCTTTGCTGCTGCCAAAAAAAGATATCAAGGTGGTTGCCAGGTAAACATCTTGGGAAATTATTCCATAATTGAGGTGCCACCACTGAAAAGGCCCCATCTTCATTACCTGCCTGCCACATTTCACCTAGTAATTTGGAGAAAGACCTCAGGTGAAGATCTTTAGAGTCTTGGTAGGTACATATGGAAACAAATGTCACACTAGTTGTCAGTCTCCTTAGTGACTAAAATTTTTGTATAATTCTACAGGGAAATGGCTGAGGTTTCTGTGAACTGACAGATTAGTAACTGAGGATATGGAATATTGCTGCGCTTTAACTTATTTTTGGAACAATACCTTCCCAAAGTTTCATCCATTTATTTTATTTTCAGTATATAATTTCAAGGGCATAAGCTTTAGCAGATTAGTGTCTACTTTGTGAAGTGCCATAGTAGGCACATTGTGGGGTGATGGTGGATGGAGGTAAAGATAATCTGGTCAACAGTGACGTTGGAGGGAATTAAAATGGAAAAAATAGAGACTGTGACAATTAAAAGCTTAAATGTACATGCATGGGCCAGTTACAAAGCAGTGCTGATCACATAAACATTAGTAGGCTAATTAACCCCTGTGGTGATAATATGAGAGCAAGAAAGAGACCTGCATAAAATTATTACAATTTTTGTGATCATTTCTAACATTTATTAATTCATAATTATAAAATTATTTACATACCATTCTCTTGCAACAAACCAAGGGGATGTTTACCAGCAAATCTTTTTTTTTTAATGATATTTTATTGAACTGTTTTAAATTATAAAGCAATAAAGTGATACAAACAAAAAAAGGCACAAAACTCTGTAAGGGAGGGGGGGTATATGAATATATACAGCAATACCCTAACCCATACATTCTTTTATAAATTTGATACTGTTCTAACACTAATGTAAATATTAATAGCCTACCACATTTTATATAAATGCATTCCAAATATTATCATTTATCCAAGCAGAGTCTACGTCTGTAAACATGTCTGTTCATCAGTTGCAAGTGTTATCATATTATCAAAAGGAGATCATGTATCCATATCAGTCTCTTGGCTACCATTAAATCGCATAAAATCTATTTTCGTTGTCCCACTGTTAACTTCCTGCAACAAATTAAGCTAAGAAAGCTGGAGGAATATTATTTATAGGTATATTATTCATGTTTCTGCATATTTTTGCACTACGAAATAAAATAAAACTAGCCTGAGCTTTTAGAGGTCTTCCTGTGAATAGCTGCTGCTTGACTGTATTACAGCTGTTAGTGGTACCAGGATAAAAAGAGAAATGTCGTTGTGTTTTGAATTTTACTGGGTCAAATAGACCATTAGTGTATATTGATAGAGCAGCAGAAAGAAACTAGAGTATTGGGTACTTACTGGGTTCTTTTCAGTTCTGTGCTGGACTATGGAGAGTTTGGAGGATTATTCCACATCCTTGTGCTATTATCGGGATGAAAATGGCCATTAGGAATCGAGTTTCAACAGGCCGCAACAATGCCTGCTTTCTCAAACACACAGTTGACCTGAAGAAATACAGTGGTACCTCTAGATACGAATGGGATCCGTTCCGTAGCCCTGTTCGCATCTAGAGGTAAATGTAACTAGCGATGGCACGTCTGCGCACGCACGCGTCGCTTTTCACCGCTTCTGCGCATGCGCGTGACGTCATTTTGAGCGTCTGCGCATGTGCAAGCGGCGAAACCCGGAAGTAATGCGCTCCATTACTTCCGGGTTGCCGAGGAGCGCAACTCGAACACGCCCAACTCGAAGCATATTTAACCCAAGGTATGACTATACTTGATAGAAGGTCTCTCTAGAGATGATGCTGGACTCTCAGTTCCCTCAGCCCCAACCATTGGTGCCCACAGGGCCTCTGGGTATGGTCTGAAAATACATGAGGATCACCATCTTGCAGATTCTGAGCAAGATTCTCTGCAGATTCTGAGCAAGGCTCTGATCAGTGCCTGGATGGATAACCACCTGAGAACCTCATGTATGCCATGATAAAAGAAAGGTGGGGTTTAAATAAATCTGGAGGGGCACAGGCTTTCCTACCTATTATTGTTATTATTATCATTATCATTATGATCATCATTTAATAATAAAATTTATATACTGTCCTTCATCGCATAATAAAATACAAAATAAAACACAAGTAAATAATTAAACCGAAGTTATTTATCATTGAGATGAGGGTAGCATGATGGTTAAGAGAATGAGCTGTGAACAAGGTTATCCCCAGATTAGTCAGCTGTCATGAATTCAGTGGGTGGTTTGGGGGCAAGCTCCAAACCCCATTCCCACCGCTGTTTATATAGGGATAATCGCTGTAACCTACTCCACAAGATTGTGCATAAGGATTACAGAATAATTGTATGTGGAATGTAAGAAAAGTGTCATATGATAGCTATTACATTAATTATAAAGTATGTTTCATACTGTCCTGTCCTGTACTTGAAGTGAAACTTCAGGGTTTGCCAATTGCTGACTGGTTAACTATGGGAAGAAAAGTTGTTAGGACTGGAATTATTAACCCAACTGGCTGTAACCTGCTAGCTGGTACTGTATATAATTTACATTGGGAAAAGTGGCTGGGGAAACCCAGCCAGATGGGCGGGGTATAAATAATAAATTATTATTATTATTATTATTATAACTATTCTATACTATATTTTCAAATTATCTGTTGGCATAAAGCAAACTTTATTAATTGGAGCAGTGCTCTCCTAGAGCTAAGATCTGCTCACAACCAAAACTCATTTCAAATGATACCATAACACTGATAAGAGGGACAGCCAGTAAAGGAAGTAAACAGAGACCCAAACAGCACTCTTGGAGCTTTAGTGTGTGTCCTTCCTAAGTGAAACAATTAAGGTGCTTAATTTGTATATTAAATTGTCTAGAATCTTGGGGGAGCTTCTCCAATTTAGACCAAGATGAAAGTAAATATAATTCTAGTCTAGGGTGGGTATGAACAGCCTTCTTCCTACTGTAGTGTAAACCTGATGTCAGGGAACTGCCATCAGAGTGTCAGGTGGTGGAAGGGCTCAAGGAGGCTAGGAGACCCTCGGATGCTGAGGAAGGAACCAGCAAGGGGAGAGAGAGAGTTCCTGCAGAAACTCAGTCGGAGGGAGGGCTCCAAGATACTTCCAGTGAGAACAGCGGAGAAGTCTCAGGACCTCCGCTGGGGACGCCTACTCCGCGCAGGAAACTGTCACGCAGAGAATCCAGAAGGAGAGTTTCCGTGAAGGAACTCTTATGTTGGCGTAAATTCCGGAAGCGCCCACTGACTGATTCTGCCAGCGATTGAGGTAGCCGCGGTCTGGGAGAGTTTTTAGAAACTGATTGCATGAGTTGAGAACTCAACCATTTACGCACAAGCAGCCCCTTAACCCATAACACCTGATTATATGATTTTTTTCTCAGGTTACGTCTAAGAAGAGTGGGCATTCAGTTGGGACCCTGAAGGCAATAATTTTTATTGGGGCTCTTAGCCAGTGGAGCCTGGCGATGGCAGGATTGAGCACCTTTGCCTTCCACCCTAGGCTGAAGCAAAGTGCAACTGTGTAGATACCCTGGTCCCCTCTTGTAAAAGTCAGTAGACTAAATTAATTAATGTTTCCCCATGCAATGGGTTTGAAAAACCAACACCCACACAATACACTTCATTGCTGTTCATTCACAGCTTATTAAAGTATAGTGGAACCTTGGTTCTTAAACTTAATCCATTCTGGAAGTCCATTCCAAAACCAAGGCGCACTTTCCTGTAGAAAGTAATGCAGAATGGATTAATCCGTTCCTGACTTTTAAAAACAACCCCTGAAACAGCAATTTAACATGAATTTTACTATCTAACGAGACCATTGATCCATAAAATGAAAGCAATAAACAATGTACTGCAGTCACACAATCAATCAGTAGCTGAACTGGGTTCCACACAGTCACAAAAACAAAACAAAAAAGAGCCACAGAAACGCAAAATAAATAGCAAAAACAGACAGACCTCAGTATAACACTCAAAACGGAAGTGTGGCACTCAAATCAGAATCGTAACACTCAAAAAAGAAGTGTGGCACTCAAATTGTCAGCATAACACTCAAAACGGAAGCGTAACACTCAAAACGGAGCATGTTCAGCTTCCGAAAAAAGTTCGCAAACTGAAACACTTACTTCCAGGTTTGCAGAGTTTGGGTTCCAATTTGTGTTTGCGTACCGAGGCGTTTGAGAACCAAGGTACCACTGTAAGCTGAAATCATGGCTGCTGGATGATATAGTAAACATCTTTGGAGCTTTTGGCAGGACAGTTTCAAATGTGTTGCTGTCTTGTCATTGTTCACGTGGCCCCAGATCCAACTCTTGCTTGCGTGGAAAACCCTTGTGACTTGTATTCTTCTCTCCCCCACTCCTCCATGTGTCCTGTTGCAAGATGTAAGCAGAATCTCTGAATAACTGAGTGTCGGTTAATAATGACTGTATACTGTATGTGCTGGCATTGTTGGGGTTTGTCTTGTCTGTTGTGTTAGTCAAATTCCTCCATCCTCTTCCTCTTCTCCCTTTTAGGGAGAACTTGGAGAGACACGGTGTGTGTGTTCGTATCCTCGGGGACCTGCCCCTCCTGCCGAAAGATATCCAGGAACTAATTGCCAAAGTTGTGCTGGCAACGAGGCACTACAACACGTGAGTCCTGTTGCAAAGTCTTGCCATTTTAAAGCATGGTTTTTATTGGAGTCGTCACAAGACCATAAAAGCAAACAGAACATCAGTAGGAGCATGTTTGTCAGATGTTTGAACAAAAACCAAGTGATCATTCATTACTCTCATTGTGCATGTCTGTATTTAATGTCAAAATGGGGCAGGGAGGTATTAAGTCAGGCCACTCCCTGTACATAATCTCTCTGCAGTTGTATCAGAAACCCTGGGCCTGTCCATATCTTGGCTTTGTGTGCATTATGTACCCTTTGTACTTCCTTTAATTGTGTAGTAGTAATAGTAATAATAATAATAATAATAATAATTTTATTATTTATACCCCACCCATCTGGCTGAGTTTCCTCAGCCACTCTGAGCGGCTTACAGAATATATAAAATACAATAAAGCATCAAATATTAAAAACTTCCTTTCAGCTTCCTTTTAGGAGGAGATTCAGAATAGACTATCAGTTTAATTGGATGAACTCAAGTTCATGTATGATAAGAGAGGGAGGAAAACTTCCTTAACACGGTGCATCATTTTTCTTCTCTCTTTATTTTTAAAAGATGTTTTTTGAACATTGGTATTGCATACACATCAAGACAAGAGATTAGCAATGCGGTGAAAGAGCTGGCTTGGGGAGTCGAAGAAGGACTGCTTCAGCCCAGGTAACCTTGCATGTTTGATTTCTGCAATGGGGCTGCTGTGGAAGCATCCACTCTGTGGCATGCCATCTTCAGTCCCAGGTTGAACTCTGTTCCTTAGGCTTGGCAGAAGGAGCTGGATCATCATAGTGCTGACTATCGGGCCCTTGTGCCCACATGAAGCCAGATTTTCACATCCCCCACCCCCATGCTGCTGCTGCCGCCACTCCTTGGAGCACATTCCTGTACACTGATTGGCTGGCCATTGTGTCAATCATGAAGAGCAGTTTTCAAAGCATGAAAACCTTTTTAAAAAAAAAAAATAAACCAAAAAACACCAGCAACCTTAAAGCACTAAGCAAACATTGGAGGGCATAAATACGCAAGGCTCTTGGAAATGCAAACAAAGCAGTCATGAAATCCGAAGCCTCAGCAGAAGGGCAAGCTGGCAGTCAGGACTTGAGTCACAGGCTCTACCTGTGCTGCTTAGGGAAAGGTTGGGGAAAGCAAAGCTCAGGCTGCAGGGGGAAAGCTCATGCCAATTACAGTTTTCCAGTCTGTTTGTACACAGCCATAATAATACTTTCGCAAGGCTAGCCTACATGGTGCCCTCCAGGTGTTTCTGGACTTCAATTCCCATCAGTCCCTGCCAGCATGGCCAGCGGTCAGAGATAATGGGATTGTAGTCCACCAGCATCACGCTGACTTACTCCCAGTGACCTACCCCTCTTCCTCATCTACATTCTCCACTGCAACTCTCTGGGCCTTCCCGCAGAAGTCCAATGCCATTCTGAAACCCCATAAATGTTCTTAGAGAAGCAGTGGTGGATCTTGGGGTCTCAAATTTCAGCAGTGCCCTGGGTGATGCCAAATTTTGGCACCCTTCCACCTCTCGCACTCCATTCTGAATCATAGTTGCAGGGGCCTGAGGCCCGCGCCAGTGCGACCAAACCTCTTGAGAGAAGTCACGTGTACTAAAAATCAGTGTGCCACCTTTCCGTCCCAAATACCTGCTCATATAGCTTTTTTGAAACCAAGCAAAATATTTGAAAAACAAAAGAAACACATAGCAAGCAAATGCTACAACAAACAACATGAAACAGACCACTGGGTACTCAATAGGAGGTTGCTAAGCAGTGCTGGCGACATGTCCCAGGCTACACCCCTTCCTGAGCCATACAAGTCTTAGAGCCACTAAGAGGCCTGAACGGGGCTGTGTTTGGCCTCAGGGCTGAGGTTCCCCATCCTTTCTCTAAATGAAAACTGATTTTCAGCTATTCAAGCCTCAAATCCTCATAAGACACCCTCCTAGCTGTTTCCTATAGCTCATGGGGGACAGACTGGAACTCAGTAGCACAGTTGCTTCAGGGCCAAGTGAAAGTCCCTCAGTGCTACATTCTGGAAGTGGTCCTGCAGATGGGACTGGAACTACCACAATACTGCACCTCTTGACTTCCATCTCCCAGAGCCCCTTCAGGAGGATAGCATTGTGGACTGTATTGAAAGCTGCTGACTGATCAGTGTCACCTGGGAATGTCTTGCATTCTACACCCACCACCTGGGCACAGTCGCAAAACTACTATTTTGGGGGTTGGAGGACCATTGGGATGCAGTGGGGGCTTCTCCACATACAAAAGTATTCTGGTCATTGAGACCCATAGGAATTTTTACATCAGTGGATGCATGGAGCGGGACCACCTTAGCAGTGGTGCCGTTCTTGTGGATTTTGCTCCTCAAGAGGCTCACCACATGCCATCCTCCTGTGCTAGCCTTGTATTTAAGCACGAGTCCGGTAGCCATAGGTGATAAGGATTTGCATGTAGGCAAGCACATGGAGTTCCATTTAGGCAAATGTGGACTGGGGAAGGAGGAGGAGCAGCTCCACACCTGGCACAGAAACCCAAGAAACCAAATCAGGCTGGAAGAGGGTGAGCAGAATTCTCCATCTCTCTCTCTGCCAGGAGGCTTGTGACACATTCTGCATGCTAGTTACTCTTATTCACAAGGCTTTTCCATGCACTGAGATGGTTCTTTAGAACTTCCCTGTTCTTTCTAGTTTCTGGAGGGTGTGAGGACAAAACACAAGTGGATTTATTTTAGGTTTATGATCTTACAGATGTCATGGTCTTAAATGCTGGTACACTTTGTATTGCCTTTTTGTGTTTGTGGTTGTAACTGTGTTGCATTTCTTCTTCACCTACTTGGTGCGTTCTTCTCTGGCGGAAAAGTAGTATTGAAATGAGAAAGAAAAATAAGTGCCATAAACAAAGAATGGGCAATTAGGCATAGTGCTAGTATAGATTCAAGAGCTGTTTGTTTTTTTATTTGGAGTTTAGAAACTCCAAATAAAGGGCACATCTCCCTTGTGCCCTTTAGAATCTGCTCCACACTTTAGAAACAATAATAAAATGAGTCTGATCGTATATGAAACATGTTTATCAAATGTATCTTGTGCCAGTTTACTCCTTACCACCCAAAGCAAGTTCAAACAAAGTCCTCAGTGCTTTCAGAAAAATGCTTGGAATTTGCTTCTTGGGGAAGGCAGTTTCCTAAGTGGGTAGGCCATGCTGCTCTCTGTGCCCTCCTTTTCTTCTTTAAGGAGATTGGCACTCGGATGGAATCATTTAAAGTTAAGATCCAGAGGTGCAGAAATAAGCACATGGTGCCGTCTTTCTAGTCTTCATGGCTAGGAGCCTCACCACTGCCTCCTAGCCATGATGATGAGTGTAGGCTACCCCTGAATTCAGAGACAGTAAACCTTTGGATACCAGTTGGAGGAGCAACAGCAGGTGAGGGTTGATACCCACGTGTACCACTTATGGAGTTTTGCCATAGGCATCTGCATGGCTGCAGTGTGTGGAGGAGGATGCTGGAATAAATGGGCCTCTTCTTCTTCTTCTTCTTCTTCTTTGCCTGATCCAGAAGGTCTTCATGGTCCACCTAATGTGCATTCCACTTTGTAGATAAACATTGCCTCCCTAATTTAAATTTTGTGTCTCTTAGTGATGTATCAGAGTCGCTGATCGACAAGTGCCTGTATACCTGTAAATCTCCTCATCCAGACATCCTAATAAGGACTTCCGGAGAAGTCAGACTTAGCGATTTCATGCTCTGGCAGGTAACAGTGAACTGAAATTACCCATGAGGTTGGAAGAGTGAGATCCACCTCTTCTGCTCTGCTTGGTCTTGTTTAGAAATAATTTAGCACTTTGGCTCTGGGGATTTTGTTGTACGGTTTCAGGAAAGATTTTGCGTTTCAGCTTTGGGGGTGGAATCTGAATCTCTCTTCATTAAACCAATCGAATAAAAATACATTCGAAGATATACAGTCCTGCATCACGTACTGGAATTCCAGTGTGAACAAAGGAGCTGTCAGATCAGGGCTAAATGTTGAGAGTCAATTTCAAGCTTTAAAAACAATAAAGCCACTCCTACGGGCTCCAAAAATCTTGTTCAGATATAAAACTGATGTTGCATAAATGACGGGGTCATGCCTCAAAGAAAGTCTTCTGAAACAAAAATGTACTTATTAGGCGCCTAGGCAGCTTGATGCTGGTGACTGATTTCGGCTGGGAACTGATTCCAGAGAAATGGAACTGCAGAACCAAATGTCTGGTTTCTAGTGCAAGTTAAGGCATTTGGTACTCTCAACACTATTGCATCTGAGAAGAGCAGTAGCTTGGTAGGGCTATATTGGGCAAGGGTCTCCCTTCCAGATCCTAGTCTCTAGTTTTTTAGGTCTTAGAATGCTAAAACAAAACCTTGAACTGTACCACTAGCTAGTGCAGCTCCTTCAGCAGAGGTGTTATATGGTGTCAGTAGAATACTTCAGCAACCAACCTAGCTGCTGCATTCTGCACTAGCTGCAGCTTCTGGGTTAAGCTGCATGCAGGTGCCAGTCCTAAGCCATGGATATGCCTCTGAATATCTGTTGCTGGGAGGTTTGTGGACTTCCTGGTTGGCCACTCTGAGAACAAGATGCTAAACTAGATGGGCTTTTGGTCTGATCCAACAGAGCTCTACTTCCCATACTGCTAACATTACAGCAGGAGTGGCCAGCCTATGGCCCTCCAGATGCCACTGAAGTCCAGCTCCCAACAGCCCCACCTTGAGTGGTCAAGGACAATGGCACTATACCCCAGCAGTGTCTGGAAGGCCGCAGGTTAGCTGCTCCTGAATTACAGCTTTTCGTTTTATGCTAAAGCATGAACTATAAATGGGGAAATTTCCTTTCAGGATTCCCCCTTTGATTTCCATGTCCCGTTTGCTAAGGGACCTCTTCACCCCATATATCCTTAGCTGGCAACTGCCCCCCTCAGCTGGAGAATTCTGGGAGTACCACATGTCCCAGAGGTGCACTTAGCCTGTACCTAGAACCTGGGCTTTGAGTCTTGCAGCTACAGCCTTCTGGAATCGGTTATCAGCTGAGATTAAACAGGCACCTATCATTTTGATGTTTAGGAGGCTAGTGGGTTGAATGTGAAGCAAGTGCAGCTCTCACCCTGCTTCGCAATTGCCGGGGTCATTCTACCTGCTGGTTTCCTGCAACATGATCCTTTTCCCAGCAGAAAAGGAGGGGTGTGCTTTGCTACAAAAAGGACTGCAAGAAGCAGGCCTGCAAGAATCTGTGCTCTTTGGCCTGCATTAGAGTTGGCTAACCTTTTCCAGGCAGAGGGCCACGTGGACCCCATGGTTGTCCAGAGGTATGGCCAAAGTGGGAAAATGTGCACAACAAGAACTGTAGTTCTCAAGGCTGCCTTCCAAAACATTTTCCCCATAATGTCGTTTTGTTATTTTTATTGTAACATAAAAAATGTTACTAGCAAACAAAAGCTCAGTAGTAGGGTATCACATCATACTATACAGAAAACAAGCAAGCAAACAAAAAAGGGATAAGAGGAAGAAATGGCAACACACCAGTCTAAATTGAGGCATCCATATTTCCTGAGCTGGTGTGGATGGTGAATGTTGGGCATCTAAGTCCAAAGCATGCGAAATAAAATCCCACCAGAAATAAAATCCCACCAGCAGTCTGGCTCATCCATCCCTCTGGATAAACAGTGTTATCCCCACCACCACCCCTCCCTGCAATAGCTGAAGTCCATATGTTCTTAAACCATCCTGGTTGCAGTTAGCATCCATGCCAAAGGTTGTTTAGAGCAACAAGCCTTCACATTAACAGTCATCCTGTCCCGTAAAGACAATTGTGGGGAAGCTTGTACGGGTGATTTAATTATTTTAGGTATTTCTAGATAAAGTTGAGACTATTCAAAACCATTGTTATAAGTAAGTGTTAAAGTCATTGTTTTAAAATGGACCAATTGAACTGGGGTGGGGGTGGCTTGGAGGGACACAAGCCATTTGTCATCACAATAGTACAGTAAGGGACCTACATGAGCTGTTGGGGTGGGGAGAGGAGAGGATTTTTTAATTTCTTTTTTTATGGAGAAATTTGGAGGGAGCCACAAATATCTTTCGGTATCACAGCAGGGAGCTCACTGGAGTGTGTGTGTGTGTGTGAGAGAGAGAGAGAGAGACAGAGACAGAGACAGAGTGTGTGTGTGTGTGTGTGTGTGTGTGTGTGTGTGTGTGTTAGAGTAGACCACAGGTTGTCACCTTAGGCATACATCCTTAGAGCTCAATGCCCTTCCTTCTCCTACCCCCAATCCCCACCCAAAAAAAACCCAAAAAAACTTTTTAGAGGTGTAGTGTTGGACTGATCATGCTCCCTTCACTGCCAAAAGGATATTGAGGTGGAATGGCAATTGGTATTGGATGTGCACACTCTAGAATGAGTCCTCACAGCCTCAGCCCTTTCTTTCAGCAGCAGTGGGGAAGTCACTTTTCATGACTGCAAAGGTCCTAGTGCAAAGCTAAACACCCTAACCCTAACCCCTGTTTTCACATTCTTATAGTAGAATTTTGAGGTTACAGAATTCCAGCATGGTCCAAAGTATCTGCACATAACCCATGCAATCAGTGAATAGGAATGTATGTAGCATATGGATGAAAGGCCTTTTGTGGGTTTGTGCTAGAATAATTTCACTGGCCAACGTTGCTTGATTCCCTCTGCGGGCTGCCTGTTAAACTCCTTGTCTTTCTTTCTGCAGACATCTCATACATGCTTGGTTTTCCAGTCTGTGTTGTGGCCAGATTACTCCTTCTGGAACTTGTGGGAGGCTGTCCTTCAGTTCCAGATGAACTACAATGCTTTGCAGGTAACACCCGGAGGGCACAAATCTGAGGCAAATCTGGCAAACCCAGAACTCCCCACCAACATATTATGAATATTAACTGACTTTCTCAAGACTTAAAAGACTGGGAATTGTGCCAGTTTTTTAAAAAGGAAAAAAAAAAACTTTTTGCTTTAAAAGCAAATATTCCCCATCTCAACTGTAACACTTGAGCAAAAATTCTTTCCATCTTATGTCATTTATATATTCACGGGCTGAACATAAGATTTAATAAATAAGAATAATATAATAATAGATCCCAATTTCTGGAGATCAAATTTTGAGTAGGATTTAGTGAGGTCCTCCTAGTTTGTTTTATGGGTAGACCGTAGAATTAGTTCAAAGCTGGTAAAAATAAGTTTCCTAATACCAAAATGGTTAAATATATGACATCATCATAAAGGGTAACTAAGCCCAAATGTGCCCCTAGTGAAAATGGTATTAGGTGATCTAGAAACAGATTTAGACATTGGGTGATGTTCAGTGTTCTTCATATGCAGAACAGACCTATTGAAATGGTTCTGATAGCGTTTCCATTGTGGGTAGATTTTAAAGTGGGTCAGATGTCTTCATCTGTTTCAGTTAAATACTAGTCAAAAATCAGAAGTGCAGAAATATTTGATAGTGACCAAATACACTGAATTTTTGCATGTAGCAAGACAAATGCATTTCCATTGAATGGAATGCAATTGCTTGGTGAGAGTGTGTATGGAAGAAAAATAATTTTAGGAAGAGGGAGCAGACTCTAACTTTGAGAAGCATCAGGGATTGGTTGTTGTTTGTTTGCTTGCTTGCTTGCTTGCTTGCTTTTGGGAGCTGCTGCATGGTGGATGGAGAGGCATTTGGGAACCAAACAGAAGCAAATTTCTCCAGCAATTTTTGCTTCTCTATTCCAGGGAAGCCAGTGAGGTACTTGGAAGATGTTAAGGCACACCACTCTCATCAACCTTGACCAAGTGGCCATGCTGGCTGGGGCTGGTGGGAGTTGTAGTCCCGCAAACATCTGGACAGCACCACATTGACTCTCCCCCTATTGACTATTAGGCTTGCTTCATTTTCACCAACTCATATGCCATTTCTTTTCAGAAAGCCAGGGATTTGTACATGGAAGAAAGGAAGTGGCAGCAGATGGAAAATGACAAGATCTGTGTGCTGGAGAAGCTGAAAGAGGAAGGTTCTGCATCCTGTACAGATGCGCAGAGACGGCGGACTCTCCTCCAGGAATGCAGAGCTAAACGGGAAGAGAGAATCCAGAGTTTTTTGCAAGCCCTGGAGAATAAGCACATGGACTTCCTAGAAAAACTGAGTATGGCATCAGCATGACAAAAAGGAACTTGTAGGGCCAGGAGTCAGGTGCAGGAGAGGAAGGACATGAATCAAGTTACAAACAGTTCAACTGCTGCCAGTGGTCTTCACTTGTTAATGGGAATGTAAAGTTTTGTTTCCCTTTGTGTTCTCAGTAGACATATACAATACTTTACCACCTATGTTTCTGGTTGTTATTCAAGCTTTGGTTGGGGATGACGGTGTCTGAAATAAGTTTATGCTTATGTGGGTTTATAAAGGTAACCAAACAAAGAGGACAAGCTTGAGTAGATGTTCTTGGGAAGGTCTGTCCTTGTTTCACTCCCTCTTCCCAAACTGCAGTGTTTCGGTGCCTCAGCTAAACAAGTTTCCTTAAACTTCTTCGAATTCTGAAAAGTTGCTTGCCGTGCAGGGAGGGATGCAGTTGGGGAAAGTGGACAAGGACCCTGTTTGCATGCACACAGACAAATGGGTGTCTAGTTCTAGATGGGCTTTTTGATGCCTAATTAGAAGACTGGCTGTCCCATTAAATAAAAATAAAAATTCTCGTCTCAATTTTCTGTGTGTGGCCAGAAACAATAGAATTGCCCTAATTTGGTGAACCTGCGTACTTGTGAGGTTCTACAAGGAAACATACATTGCCTGCCCCATAATTATTTTGGCATTGTGGTACATAAATTCATAAAAACTAGATTGGGAGAATGTTCTTTCTGCTTGGCTCTGTATGTGCTACAGAATTTTGGGCACTCCAGTTTGCTGGAGGTGTATCTAATACAGCATACTCTGCTGTCTCTCTGTGTGTGGTTTTTTTTAAGTGTTTTACTTTCAGATGGCACCAGAAAATGTCATTTTTTAAAAATAAAAAACTTGCAGATTCAGCATGCTGGATACAGCTGTGAAGAGGCTGATTAAGGCATCAAGCCATGAATAAAGCAATTTTTGGGGGGAGACAACAAATTTTAAAAATAAGCTGAATATTATTAAAAGTTTCAATTCTAAAGCTATGTGAATCCAAAGAAGAAATGTGCAGTTTAATTATCTTTTTAAAAAATGGTGAGGATGAGCCAATTGTCAGAGAACTGATACTGTAAATCATCAAACCATTTAAGAACTGTGTCCTTTTTCGATGCAAGTAGTTAAGGATATATACAGAAATACATGGTGACCAATAAATTATGGGAACTTTGTTCTCATACAGTGGCTTTACCTACTGTTAGAAGCTGAATCTCTATAGCTTTTATGATGTCTGAAGCAGCTGTTTTAAGAAAGACCTCAAATTCTAAAGGGAATGTCTCTCCTGTTTCTTGAACAGGGCATGCACATAACCTCCCAGCCATGTGTTATCTTTTCAGAGGTGGGAAAGAATATTTGTTAGTAAATGTTTCTTCTGCATTAAAAACTTACAATCAATAAGCTGAAAAACGTGAATGGTTGGTTCTGTGGGAAACAAGAGGTCCAACATCCTTAATAAAGGTGTTTCTTTGTCTACATGGTTTAGAAGTAGATGTTGGCACACCAGTCCAAACCCCCTGGGGGGGGGCAGCCTCCAGTGCATGGGTCAGTTTTGGTGCTTCAGGGAATCCAGTTTGGTTTGTGGTGCCATTTCCCCCCAAAATCACAACCACGTGTCCATCAGCTGATGGGCTTTTTAAAATCCTGCTGGGTGTTACTTCACCAGTGCATTCCCTATGGGGAACATGCTTCCATAGCAGACTCCTGCAGGGAGCCTGACTGAACCCTGAGTAGGTGAGCAGAGAGTTCAATCCTACTTGGTGCTTCACCACCCCACCCCATCTCATGGGTCAATTTTTGATAAGGGAGTGGGACTGCCTACCAACATATCACTTCCATCATGATAACAGATGGATGGGTGATTCCCACTTACCTGCCAAAAGTTGGTGAGTGGGGTGGGGGAGATAATGACCTGGCTCACTGGGTGTATACAGAACAGTTTGCATCAGTGTAGCCACTGTGGCATCCTATGCTGGCAAGCATGCTAGCTGCCGGTTGCATTGGTCACACATCAAAACTAGATTACTGTTAAATGTGCTGGTGGTGGGATGTTGTGTCTCTGAATCTTCTGAGACCTGATTTACAAGATGCAGCAGCCAGACTACTGCATAGTGTTTTTGGAGCTTTTTGCTCTTGATTTATGTCATTTGCACTAGCTCCTGGTCTAATTTCAGGAGCAATTGAAAGTGCTGGACACTTGCCTTCATAGTTCTCAACTGTGTGGGACCAGTATACCTAAAATACAGTCTGCTGTCATATGATCCTTTCCAGTGACCAAAATGTTTGGGTGTTTGGGAACTCCTTGGTGGAGCGTACTCAGTTCTGGCAGGCAGGCTTTTGGACTGGATGGTGGGTCATTTTGCTGGATTCCGGTTTTGTACTAACTCTCTGCTGCTTGCTTGTTCTGCACCCCAGCCTCACCCCCCACATACATTTGTGCTTTGTGATTTTAATTCTTTGCCTTTTTAAAGCTGCCTTGGGTGGCTCAAATTATGAATGAAAAAGGCATTCAACCACCCTCTAGCAGATTTTCAGGGTGTCCAGTAGGTTTTCAGTGGAACTTGCTTCTGTGTGCTTAATGTCAATGACTTTAATCTGACTAAACAGGCTTATAGTACATGCTTGCCTGTTTAAATGGCTTGTAGATCACACTGAGAACAATTGGAATGAATGGCGGCTGTGTTGCCGTTATGTGGTTCATTGCACCTACTGTTAAGGGGTATTTTTATTCCTGGAGAATGAGAGTAAGAGGCCAACTTGAGTTATTTTTAAGAGTGCGAAGTTGTTTAGCTCTACTGTAGTAACTGTGTTCATAGTGAAATATAACTAGAATCCTGATGGAATTAAAAAAAGTTGAAGACTGTTAGATTTGGCAACTGGCATATGAAATGTTAAATCTTAAAAATGCTTCGTGTAGTTACCAATATTGCTTCCAGCCTGTTTAAAATTCTAAAGCAAGGATGGGAAACCATGAGCCTGGGTACCAAAAGTGGTCCTCCATGACTGTTTTGTCTGGCCTTCTGGGCTCCTTCAGTCACATGCCCATGCTAGAGTACTTTTTCCTGGTTAGAATGTGACCTTGAATTGTGATAATGCCTCTTGCTTGCCTGGTTGGAGGGAAGCACATACATTTTATAAACCTTTGCATCGCTGGAAGGAAGCTTAATGTACAAAAGTAAATCTCTCTCTTTGCTCCACCCACCCTTGTGTCTGGTCACCCATGCAGCCTTGGATGGTTGCCAACAAAGGAATTTTGCCCTAAGACTGAAAAAGGTTCCCCATCCCTGAACTTGGAGTGGCTAGGAGCCCACCTGCCCATCTACATGCTCCCCAGACTGTTGCTCTGCTGCTCTGGACAGCAGTCAGGTGAAGCATGCAGGCTCCTCTGGGTGCCTTGGCAGGAGCACCTCCCAAGTGAAATGCGGTGAAGAAGGATGTCATAAGAAGTCAATCTCTGCTGAATCAGGCCAATGGTCCATGTAATCCATCATCCTGTTCTCACAGTGCACGACCAGATGTCTGCTGGAAATCCATTTGGTGTTCTGCCGTGGAGGCAGAGCATAGCCATCACGGCCAATAACCACTGATAGCCTCACCCCCATTCATTTGTCTAATCCTCTTTTTAAGTCACCCAAGTTGGTAGCCATCACTACATCCTGTGAACATAGTTGTGTCTAGTTCAGCATTCTGCTTCCAAAAGTAGCCCCTTCAGCAATTGCCTAGTTGGTGGCACGCTGCCTCTGAACAAAGACGATAAGGTCCTCCATTATTAGCTGTGCATGTGCAATTGACGAATGTGTTCTAATGCTATATAAGCCACATGAAATTATTCATACGAGTGAAGACATCACTGCAACTCTCTCATTTAACTTCACCCTGAATGTAACCTGTACCACTTAATAGTGCAAGCTGTAATGATGTTGCATGGTGTGTCCACTGCAAGGCAAATTATGTTAAAGGAGACACTACATAGGATGACAGATCCAATGTGGGCAACATGCCTTTTTCTGCAGGTATTCCATATCTGTCCCTGCCTCTTTCTAACTGCTGGGGTTTGGGGTGGGTATTCTACCAGCAGCAGGACAGAATGGTGCTGAAAAGGACAGCTCCTCACCTGGCCCCTGCCAAGGAAGCGTCTTCGGTAAAAGTGTCCCCGCGCCGCAAGAATGCTTCCGTTCCCCCTCTTTCTCCCTTTGGAGAGGGGAAAGGCGAGGTGGCTGCTGCACCTGAGGCCCTTTGCTGCTCGCTCTTGAGGGAGACCCTGCCAGTTCGTAGTCAAGGTTGAAAAGGAAGAGGGCGCTGTGGGTTGCGTTCTGCCCTCCTCAGCTAGGCAATGACCGCACCTTCCTTTCCCTTCGAGCGCTAGAAGAGGCCACCATCTTCTTCCACCCAAGCTTCCACCCAGATTTCTTCTTCTTGTTGTTGTTGTTGGCTTGGAGGGCCAGGAAGAACAGGGGAAAGGCCCTTTCTCGGAAACATTTTCTTCCTGCCTTCGCAGGAGAGGCGCGCCATGGCTTGTGCAGGTGCGCCAGGCAGGTCGGTCTTTCGCCCTCCTGCAGCGAGAGAGAGACACTGCACTGGCTTCTCAGCGGTAACTTTCGACCGCAAGCTTTATGTACGCTTACCTGGGCGCAAGTCCAGTCACCGCGCCAGAGGAGTTGGGAAGATTACGCAGAGAGCTCCTTCTCAACCAAGAGGATTTATATTATTTAATTAATTAATTTTGCAGTGCGTTTTTTTAAAACCCAAGAGAAATTATTGTTTTTTTTATTATTTTTAATGGAGGGGGGAGGCAGCAAGAGTGGTATGAGAATCTACGAAATGCATTTTTCTTTCTTGCGTACATACGTAACGAAAAAGAGGTCCGGGTTATTATTAAAAATAAAAATAAAATTCTATACGGCGCCGAGGGTCGGTCTTAGTATTGCCATTTATTGTTGTCATTAAAACAAATTCGCGCCGTGGTCGAAAGACCGAGCAACAGCTCTTGCAGGGAGGATTTACTAGTTGCGCGCGCCCCCTTCGCTCCTCGCCTCCCCTCGCAGCGCCCGCCCTGGCTGGCCCTTGCCACGTGACGCGCTCTATCCAATAGGCAGCCGGGGCGGTGGGGATCCGGCTGGAACCGGTTGGGCCGCGTCCGGCTCTATATAAAACTTTATAAACACCCGATTCAAATTAGTGGGGTCGTGAGCGACACGAGCG
This sequence comes from Podarcis cretensis, assembly GCF_951804945.1. Taxonomy (NCBI): domain Eukaryota; kingdom Metazoa; phylum Chordata; class Lepidosauria; order Squamata; family Lacertidae; genus Podarcis; species Podarcis cretensis. Next base: position 28,258,197 of record NC_137177.1, on the reverse strand, counting down.
AACCCAACAAACGGAGCCCCCCTTTCTCTCTTTTCCTCTTCTGCTCTTCCTTGCTGCGCGGCTTCTCTGTACCCCCCTCCTTTTTTTTTTACAGGCGGTTGAGTTTCTCCCTTCCCTCCTACAGAGACCGCGCTTTTATATTTCCAACCCAGCCTCCTTTTTCTCTTTCTCTCCCCCTCTGTCACGCGCCGCCGACATGCCCAAGAGAAAGGTACGTGGCTGCAGCGAGAGAACCTAATGGCTCGGACGGGAGACGGGGAAGGAGGAAGTGGGGAAGAGACATGGTAGTTTGCAGAAGGAGCGGTGCTTATGCGGGGATGAGATTTAGATCAGCCGCCATTTTCTTTCCTTTCTCCTCCTCTTTCTCCCTCTCCCCCCCACCCTCCCCGGTTCTCCTTTCCTTCCTCCTCCACGAGCGGTTAACGGTTGTGAGGCGGGGGAAGAGCGCGCGCGCGCGAGGCGGCTCGACGGTGCTTCTGAGGACTTAAAAGTGAGGAGGAGTGGGCGGAGCGGAGCGAGAACGACCGTTAACCGTCGCGCATTCTTGATCGCCGGGGGTAGGGAGGGGGGGAACTATAAGGAAGAAGAGAGAGCGAGAGAGACGGCGCGCGCGCGCGCGCACTCGAATGGGCGCGAGAATATTAATCATTGGCAGTTTCTCGCCCGCGCGCTCACTTAAGTCCCCACCAATAGGGAAGGGGCACGCGCCCGCCAGCGGGTGGGCAGAAGAGCAAGATATGGAAGATAAGAGACTAAGCTTAGCCGGAGCGAGCTGGCTGTTTTTTTTGGCGGGAGGGTGGTTGGCTGGAGAGAGGCACGTGCGTGGCTGGTTGTAGGTGTTTGGGCGCGCGCGTGCAAACATAAAGCGGGGTACGTTGGAAAAATGGGCGCGTGCGCGCACTCCCACTCGCGTTCTGTCATCCGCCTCCCCCCCCCCCCCCGCTTCCTTCACAAATAAATACAGTAATGGGGACGGGGGGGGGCCGCAGGCTTTTCTCCCCCGCCATCCCCCGCGCTCTCGAAAAGGCGGGAAGGCCAAAAAAAAAAAAGCGGTAGTTTTGAAAGCCCTGGGGGAGGGGAAAGATCAGCCCTATGGAGTCCTGGCGAGAGACTTGTCAGTTGTTTGCGCGGGGGATGGAGGTTTCCCCTGTCAGTGAAGATGTTGGAGAGGCCCCGCCTCCCGCCCTACATGCGCTCCTTAGCGAATCTTTCCCGCCCCCTGCCTTCTCTCTAAGGGGGAAAGTGACCATCTTAAGTGTTGGGAGGCGAAGGAGGGTTAGAGTTGCCCACACACGTACACGTAGTGGCTTGCTTCTCTGGAGCCCTTTAGGTTGCCAAATCCACGTTTCATTTCAAAGAGGCATTCGGGATTGTTTCCCCAATTGTGTCTTGGGAAGGAGGTGGTATGTTGGGCCCAGGGGAGTTGCCTGAGCTCTGAATCTAGGGATGATCCCGTAAGGCTTAAAGCGACAAGAGAGTCGGTACAGCCTTAAATGTCGCACAGTGAGTGGTTTCATAGGTCTGAAGAGGCACTAGGGGTAGGCAGGCAAGCAAGGTTCAAATTGCGAGATCAAAATTCCAGAAATAAGTGAGATCTTGGGTCTGTTACACAGACTCAATAGAGGTCATAGTGTTCTGAAATAAAAGGAGCCATTATGTTGCCTAGAGCTGCAGTGTTGGGGAATAAAGAATAATGCATCAAAATTAGGGGCATCTGGCAATGCTGTTATCCACACAACCCTCCCACAAACACATCTCTCATTGGGAGAACATATGGTCACTAAGGATGCAGAAATGCATACAATATAGCCATTTTTTAAAATTAGAAGATACTAGTAATAATTATATCAAATTTATTGAAATGATAATTGTCAAAAACTATGGGAACTTGCATTGAGTAAAACTTGGTTATGTAGGAACATAAATTGGAATATTGCAATAATTGATGCTTCTGACAACACTATATGGCCCCAGGGAGCATCTTCTATGCTGCATATTTTCTTTATGCAACCAGAAAAATTATTTGATTTTTCACAAGCAATTTCTTGGTTTTCTGAGCATAGGATTTAAAATGCCAATGTCTTGATTTAAAATATAAAGGCCATAGCTTAGTAGTAAAGCATCTGCCTAGCACACATAAGGTTCCAGGTTCAATCCATGCTCCAGATAAGGCTGGGAAAGACTTGTCTGAAACCCTGGGAAGTGCTGCCAGTCAATGTAGACAATACTGAGCTAGATTGACTAATGGTTTGATTCTGTATATGGCAGCTTTCTGTACTGTATACAGGGAGGAAAAATAATATTAAGTAGTTGTGAGAGTGTGTGCTATTTTAAAATTTGAGGAAAAAGGAATCGGACAAAGATGAGATTGTCAGCTTTGCAATGCATTAAATATTTTTCTTTATATATTTAAGTAGCAGCTTATCCAAGTTTTTAAAACCTCCGAAGAAATTAGATTGGTGGTGTAGGGTTTCTTCAGCTGTTTCACTTTTTAATTCCTTGTAGGCTGAAGGAGATACCAAGGGTGACAAGGCCAAAGCAAAGGATGAGGTAAGAGCATTACTATATTTTTATGTTATAGAGTAAACCTGAAATCCCAAATGTATTCACTTGCCACTAAACCCCATTGAATTCAGTTGAGCTTACTTCTGAGTAGAGATGGTTAAGCTTGTGGTGTAATTTGCAAAGATTTGTATGTATCTAGCTTTCTTACCACATTGTTCTCATTTTAACCTTACCTGTCAGATGGAGATATGCTACTAGAAGTATGTTAGCTTTCTGATCTTGAAAATTGTATCAGTAGAATGTAATGTGTGTATTTGAATGCTGGATTTTAGGTCTCTATTCTAAAAACAACAATTCATTCTAATGGTTAACTTTTCTTTTTTTAAAACAGCCACAGCGGAGATCAGCAAGGTTATCTGCTGTAAGTATGTTGTGTGATGGAATGTCCTTTAGGGTTGTTAGCAGTAGTAACTTCTAAAGAACTACTGATAGTCAACTCATTGACACCCTGAAAGGGATTAAGTTGGCTGTTAAGCATGACATCATATACTAAAGTGAACAAATACCTTATTGTTTCAAAACTACTTTTGAATTGTTCTGTCTTTTCTAGAAACCTGCTCCTCCAAAGCCAGAACCTAAACCTAAAAAAACAGCTCCAAAGGTAAAATTCAAATTGTATGCAATTTGAACTCGAATACATCTTTGTTCTCTTGTCTGAGATACTTATGTTCAAACAATTGTTTTAAATTGTGTGAAGTCCTTTATATCAGCAGATGTTTATGGTTTGTGAACTATTAATTATTTCCATTGATTGGCAGAAGGCTGAGAAGGTACCTAAGGGGAAGAAGGGGAAAGCTGATGCAGGCAAGGATGGAAACAATCCTGCAGAAAATGGAGATGCCAAAACAGACCAGGTATAATAGCAATATAGTAGATTTCTTTACTTTGCTAAACTAAACTATATATTTAGTGATATGGACCAGCATGTTTCCTCCAAACTCCTTTGTTAATTTGTTGTGAAATGATTGTGTATGAATGGAATAGTATGCTCCCGATTGTATATGAGATTGCAGTTTTAAAAATTATGTAAGAAATATTTGTCTTCGTTCTTCTGCTCAAGTCTAACATCAATACTTTCTCATAATAGCTTGCATTGTGTTATTGGTTGTGTGTCTGTTTCATATAATTTACATAGATTCATGCAGACATTGGCCTATGTGGGTAGTAAGCTTGCATTAGCATAAAGAAAACTGACGGGACTGCCTTTGTCTTTCAGGCACAGAAAGCTGAAGGTGCTGGGGATGCCAAGTGAATTGTGTGAATTTTTGATAACTGTGTACTTCTGGTGACTGTACAGTTTGAAATACTATTTTTTATCAAGTTTTATAACAATGCAGAATTTTGTTTTACTTTTTTTTTTAAAGCTATGTTGTTAGCACACAGAACGCTTCGTTGTTGTGTTTTGGGGGAAGGAGAGGGGACAAATGCCATTGACTCTGTTACTTAGAACCTGGGCTTTTTAAAGCCCCCCTTCAATTTTACAAGAGGGGGTCTACATGGACACAAGAAAGGGGGATTCCCTGATATTGTTCATCTTTGGTTTCTGAAATACTTGAGTGAACACTGAAGTTCCCAAAATGCTTGTGTCTGAGGAGAAGGTACATTTAAAACAGTACTTAGACTTCCTCTGTCTGTTCTTTCACATTGTCATTTGCATTGCATTTACCACTCCTTTGAGTGTGGCATAGGGTCTTTTGATACTTGCTCTCATAAATCAGATTCGTACTCACAGTGTCAGGCAATCCAGACTTCTGGTGTCAAATACTATGGGGTGGGGGAAGGATGGCTCTCAGATGAGCCACATTTCTTATATTGTGAATCTTCAAATTAAGAATTCTACGGTTTTGTTTTCCTCTAAAAGTCAGGGTAGGCTTGTGAAAAGTTGTTAAACAACATACTAAATGTGAAAGTGTCCACCCTCACTCTAAACTTTCCCTGTTCTAAGTAAGAATTGAAGATTTCATTGGGTTTTATATAGTAACTTTACATTTTGGTAGTCCAAGAAGAAAGGGGAGTTGGAATTTGTTGTAAAACATTGCAGATTGTAGACCATGTCCTGCCTGAATACCATTGATTGATTGTTTTATGAAAAGTACCTTTAATAAAGCTGGATATTGTTTGGCTTGGACTGTTCTTTTTTTTTTTACTCTGTTCTCTTTGATTTCTAGTGCTTTTCTTTCAGGGTTACATTGGTGAGCTTAAATGTAAGTATATACGTTTCAAAATGGCATCACTGTCATAGAAACACACTAAGCATTGATCTACATGATCAGAAAAACCACATGGTTCAATTCTCTTGGGAATTTTCCAGTTATAAATGTAGGTGAAGGAATTGCTTGACAAAATGCAAAAGTAGCATGTCAAGGAAAATTATTCTCCCCTCACCCCTGGTGCTATTTTGAATATTTTGTCATGCTTTTCTCCATCTGTGTTCTATAGTGGTATAATCTCAGAAGAGTTCTACCAGCCTTGTATTTAAGAACTAGCCCTGATACCCATAGGTGATAAGGAATTGCATGTGAGCAGACAGAGGATGGAAGCTCACAGCTGCTGTAAAAGAGGGCGTTTTGCCCCTTCTCCAAGCCCCAGTAGGCTTAGTAAACGTTTTTCAAGGCTGGTAATGTTTGTGGGCTTCTTTTGCAATACTGAGTTGTACTGTGTGCCTTTTATCTTAATGTTTAAGGCTCTAGACACTGGTGGGGAACCTTTTTCAGCCCAATGGCCTCATTTCCTTGTGAACAAACTTCCAGGGACCATATGCCAGTGGTAGTTAGGCAAAAGAGGGATAAAACAGTTTTGACTCTTTACCTTTAGACTAGGGTTGCCATACATCTGGAATCTCCCAGACGTATCCGGAATACTGCAGTTGGCAGCAGTGTCCAGGCGGAAATCAACAGTATGTCCGGGAAAATCCAGACGCATGGCAGCCCATGACGGCAGGGCTATTTCTGCCGATTTTCCAGAAAAGGAGCTCAGAAACAGCAAATTTCTGTGGTTTTGCCAAGAAAGCTCAACAGCTTTTCTGTCCAGATTTTCACTTTGAAATATGGCAACCCTACCTTTAGACAGGAGGCTACATTCCAGCCACACACAAGTTGGAGGTTTCAGCATACATGCGTAGCTCTCCAAGTAAGCAAGAAGAATTGTTACAGTTCAGCAATACATTCCAGCCAGGCAAAACTACTCAACAACAGTTGGTGAAGGTTGTGCCTTAGAGTCCTCTCTTCGAGGGCCCCATGCAGCTCTGAACCTGAGGCTCCACTCATTCTGTAGACTAAATCTGCTTAGGTAAATTACAGGATTTAGTCATCTTGCCTTTATTGTTCAAAAATAATAGTGATTGATTACATGTGACTCTTGGTGGCTACAGCAGTATGGAATGGAGTAGGAATTCATGGAGAGGTATAGGGTGGACAACTCCATTTGAATGCTTAACACAAGGTTGAATTGAAGGCAAAGAGTGGTATTACACAAGGAGTAAGCAGTGATTTGGTTTAGATCTGATCTTGTTAAATTAATCTTAGAATAACCAAAAAGAAAATAGCACCATAAAAATACGGAAGGTTCAAAGGCTCTAGAATGCAGTGGGACTTTCTTTTTTATAATATGGAATCAAGTTGAATCCAGCAGGTTGAGCAGAGTGCTGAGATTCAGGTTGGGTGAGACTAAACCTTCCAGTGCATCAGCTCTTTTACAGCACTTTCTATAAGTCCTCATAATGTTTTCAAAATTAGTAACTTGGCATGACCTTCCAAAAGCAGGTAGGTGTTAATTTGCATAACTGGATTTTGTGACAGCAAAAAATAAAATTGGAAAATTAAAGAGTTTTGCAGATGCTTGCTGCTTTCATTAGATTGCTCTTTCCTCATAAGCACACCACTCCCAGCTATTCCTTCCATACTATAATGCTGCTGCTGCTGTAGGCCTCTTCTCAGATGCATAAGTTCAGCACACAAGGAAACAAAAACTTGCACATCACTAAATTTCCTTCTGGAAATGATACAAATCTCCAGGTCTAATGTGGGTTATTTGAAACAACTATCATGTTGCCAATATCCCATTGTAGGGAAGGTGCTTAAGAGGGTGGTGCTGGCTAAGCTCTTCTCTGTTCTTGTAGGAAATGTTTAGACCCTTTCCAGTCTAGATTCAGGCCTGGTTTGGCATCTGTACCAGCTTTGGTCATGCTGATGGATGGGGAAGGCAACCTTGTTAATTGTGGATCTCTGCAGCTTTTGATACCATCCACCAGGGTATCCTGAGCAGCTCTGAGATAGGTGTTGGAAGCACAGTGTTGCAACCATTATCGGCCCTTTGCGTTTTGAACTGGTACGGTAAGTTTACAGGGTTCTGTCACCAGTGGTGTTGAAACATTTGGTGGTGTCATTGGGGGATTGGAGTGGCATCAGTATGCTCTCTATACAAGCCAGGTGAAGCTGTGCAGGTTCTGGACTCATGCCTGAATTTAGTGGTGTGCCAGTGAATCCCAAAAAGATTGAGGTCCTGTGAGTAGATAGTTTCCAGATCCAGAAATTGGGCAAATTGCTTGTTCTAGATGGGGTTGCACTCTGAAGGAATGTAGTCCATTATTACCTTTGGCTGGTAGGTCAGTGTTCACACTCTGGAAAGGGAGTTTGCAAGCCTACATGTGTTAAACAACTTTTGTTCTAAATTATTCAAAGAATAATTTCTCTAGTACAAGGCTATGTCCTTGTACAATGACTCAGCACTGCAGTCATTTCCCCCAGTTGATTCCTGTATGATACCATGGCGTTGCCTGGGTGTTTCTGTGGAGCGATGTTTTCATGAGTCCTTGGTGTAGACTTCTGGTTCCCCCCCTGCACCTCCCACACATTCCATCCCTGTTTTCTTCCATATCCACATGCAGCCCCTGATTACAGTCTCCCTTAACCAGATGTACTCCAAATCGCACTTCCATCTCATTCTCCCTCTGTTTCTCTCCCCGCCCTTCTTAACTGCTTCAACTTTCACTTTCCCAACATCCCAAATCCCTTAGTAACAGTTGCCAAGACTGCCCATAACTGTCTCACACTTAGCTATTTACATTTAACTTAATCCCTGTTTTCCCAGGTTAACTAGCCTTAGCAATATATTCAATCCAAAACAAAAATGGTAAACTTGTCAACACAAACATGCATGCATAAAAATACTTCTGCCACACCTACGTTACAGCTGTTCCTGAGCAGCAAAATCCTAGCCTGATGGCCTATGGGCTGGTAACCTCTAGAAAGTATTGGTGTAATGGGCTGGTTTTCAGACTGGTTTAGTAGCTATAGATACAAATTGCAATAGTCTCTTGTTGAATATGACCATAAGCATTTAATGCCTCTTCTGAAGTTAGTGCAGTGGCTGCCAATATACTGCAAGGCCCAACTCAGGATATATTTGTATTGAAAGCCCTATACAACTTGGACCCTGGAGACCTGAGAGGACAACTGCTCCTATACAGACCTTCTCACTTAGTAAGATTTTCCAGGAAGGCCCTCCTAGCTGTAGCATCTCAAGCTGGAGCAAACTATGAAGTAAAAATGAGAGAGCTTTCTTGGTGATGACACCCCAGCTCTCAAGCTCCCTGCGGAGTTTTGGCCTCCAATTGAAGATCTGGCTTTTTTTCTGGGATATGCGCTAAAGTTTGGTGCCAGGATGGATATACTGTTGCTAGTTGTAATTCATCTGCTTTTTATGTGAGTTCTATTGCTGTTTTAACAATTTGTAAATTTTAGTATATATATATTTTGTCACTGATGATGTAAGTCATCTTGTGAAGATAGAATCTCTGAAAGGTGGGATAAAAATCTATATCAATAAATAGATTTGCTGGCCACATTTGTAAAGTGTGCCCCTTTCTGAATCTGGCTGGTCAAGGTAATTAACAAGAATATACAGTCCGAAGCATAGGCTCAATTTATGCACACGCTCAATGCAGTAATCAGATGATTCCCCCCCCCACACACACACACACATTGGGGGGTCTGGTAAAACATTTTTCTACATTGTGGTCTTTGATGTTCTACTCATCAAGTTTATATGTCCCTGATAATTGATTTTTTACATGAATAATGGAAGGTAAATATGTAGTTAATAGTAGTTTGGTATTTAATTATTCAGCTTTGAGAAATAAAATAAGTTGCTATGCCCAAATTGTAAAATTAAATTTGAATCAAATTATAAATGATATTTCTTTTGATATTGAAAGGTGGGGACCTCTAAACCTCTCCCTTTGGGAAAAGGTTAATGTCCTCAAAATGAATGTTGTTCCAAAGCTTTTACACATTCTTAGAGGATTACCAATATATATTCCCAAATTATACTTCCAAAAAAATAAATCTTGTCTGTCACCAAAAATATCACTGCATAAAATGCAACTTCCAACTCAGGAAGGCGGCTTTGGGCTCCCAAATCTGGAATCACATCAGCAGGCTTACCTGCTGAGTAAGACTAATTATTGGAGAGCTAGCAGGAATCCCAATTGGGCTTCTCTCGAATATAGTTTCTGTGAACCTCTTGTAGGGTGGACTAAACTCTGCTCCAATTTTATGAAATATCCTATTATCCTGGAGACTATTAAAGCACCTATACAAATTTGGATGAATATAAATTAAAATAAGAAGGATGACCCCTATCAGCATGAGAAATAAACAATATGGGCCAACCCAAAATTGAAAATCAAGTAGTAATTTGGCAAAATTGGATGAAAAAAGGTATTTTGACATTGAATCAATTAATTGATGAAAATTATAAATTTAGAATATAAGACTTTGCAAGTAAAGTACGGATTAACCAGTGAAACACAATGGCAATGCATCCAATTGAAACAAGTTGGAAAGGCAGTTTGGCCCTGACGCTATAGCAGCATCGGAAACACCCATGCTGCTACAAGATTTAATCTCTGCAACAAAAACAAAAAAACTCTACACTTGCACTATATAAAACCCTACTCAACAGGAAGAAATATGATTTAGAATATGATAGACAAAAATGGAGTGAAGAGTTAGGGGTACAGATAACAAATGATATATGGGAGTCAAGTATAAAATCAACAGAAATAGCCTCTATGGATCTAAGACTAAGACTTATTCAACAGAAAATAATATTCAGAGTCCACTGGACTCCAGCAAAACTCTACCGGAAGAAAATAACAAATGCAGACAACTGCTGGAGATGTGGGAGTAAAAATGTGAACTTAGTACATATGTTGATTAACTGCCCGATGATAAGATCATTTTGGTGTGAGGTGAGGATATTTATAGCAAGAGTAATAAAAAGAAATTGTTATTTAGGGGAACTGAATTTAATTCTAAATTATATTCCGGAAACGGAGATTTTAAGGGGTCAAAAAAATGGATGTACCGTGCTATATTAGAAGCAAAAAAACTTGTTTTGATGAATTGGAAGAGCTGCAAAAAGATTCCATTGAGCACATGGATTGATAATATGGACAGATTAGCTACATATGAACGAATTGCATGTTGACGCAAAATAAGAATGGATAAATATGAAGAAATCTGGAATGAATATTTAAGCGATAAGGTGGATAATGGTGGGGAGGAGAGAGAGGTGGGAAAATATTGTTTAAAAAGGTGTTAGTCATAGGTATATCAGTGTATTCAAATCTGAATTGTCAATTTGTGTTATTGTTACCATGGCTTTTGTTGTATGTGTCTTTTGCGGGTGATGTTTGTATTGAAAAAATGATTAAATAATATTTTTTTTAATGCTCAAAACAACTTTTCCAGAAGTTAAGATCAAAATGTAATGCTGTTTCCAAAACCTATGGGTGCTGCCTGGATAGAATGGATTTTGTAACCTTAGGATAAGCAGTACAAGCCAGATTTTATATTATGTGCTTGAAGCCACCCTTATATTTATTTCTTCCCTATTTGATTCCATCAATAAAGCGGTGGTTACTCTATTTAGCATCTCATTTACTAATTTGAGCTGGCCAGTCTTGATAGATTTTACTTGTCACATGGTTTGATTTGTTGTGCTTTTAGTTTGGTGAATTCCCAACTCTTGTCAACCCCAGCCAGGTCAGAGATGGCGGAGGTTGTACTCTGGCAACATCTGGAGGTCCACATTAGTTTTATTTATTTAACAATATGCGTACAGTATACTTTGGGATGCGGGTGGCGCTGTGGTGTAAACCACTGAGCCTTGGGCTTGCCAGTCGGAAGGTCGGCGGTTCAAATCCCCGTGATGGGGGAGATCCTGTTGTTTGGCCCCAGCTCCTGCCAACCTAGCAGTTCGAAATCACGTCAAAGTGCAAGTAGATAAATAGGTACCGCTCTGGCGGGAAGGTAAACGGTGTTTCCATGCGCTGCTCTGGTTCGCCAGAAGCAGCTAAGTCATGCTGGCCACATGACCCGGAAGCTGCACGCCAGCTCCCTCAGCCAGTAAAGCGAGATGAGCGCCGCAACCCCAGAGTCGTTTGTGACTGGACTTAACTGTCAGGGGTCCTTTACCTTTACCTTTTTTTAATACAGCAAAGCATTTGATTGTAGTGGAACCTCTAAGCGGTTTACAAGAAATATTAAAATTATCTTTCTCCTTTCTTAGTTAATATTCAGCAGAACTCAAAGATTGTAAGAGTTTACTCAGTTGAAAAGGACTGTGGTAAGTTTTGCCTTTGGTGATTTGTATTTTTATTTTACTTATCCTTTTAAAGTATACCGCTCTCCACAAATGTGCCTGTAAAAACTCGCTGACAGTTTCTGATTTCTGCATGACAGTGTGCCTGGTTGCAAGTCTTCAGAACGTCAGTCACTTTCTTCATACTATACAATCCCTTGTTTGCCCATACCTCCCGGGTGTTTATGCCAGCCTTTGGAGAGAGAAATAAATTTGTATCTACTAGAACCCAACTATGGAATTTAGAGAAAGAAGCAATCAGAATTGAGACAATACATTGGCACTTCAATGCATGTTTATTTGGAAGTAAGTTCCATTGAACTCACAGCTTTTGAGTAGACTTGTCTAGAATTTGTAGCCTAACACCACCATCATGAGCACATTGGTATTGTTTCCATTGAACACAATGAAATTTGCAAATATAGGATCTGACTGAAAGCAACTTTTGTACTTCGGATTCCCATAGATATGAATGTTCACACTGCAAAGAAGACTGTGTAGATTTCATTTTCAATAATGGTGCCAAAGTGTCTACTATAGACCTTGCATGTTCATGCAAACATGAGCTTTTCATGTTCAAGTAATGGATGATTTGTGCCTTCTCTTCAAATTGTAGTGCAGGAAATTGTGGTTTTCAGTCTCATGATATTTGTGCATGACTGCCAAAAAAAAGCTTGATTAATGAGAAATATAAATCTTTTAAAGTGGCTGTACATTGCATAACTTACCTTTACTATATTTTTAGTCCTTTTCTTCTAAACATACTTTAGAATGTGTATTTGTACATTTGACTAATTTAGGCAGTTTTCCAAATTAAAATTATAATTGTGCATAGAGGCTGAGGAGAGAGGACTCCTGCTTTAATCCAAATATAACAAGACTAATTGCAACAGTGTAGTGAAAGGGGCCATAGCTCAAGTACTATAGTGTCCGATTTGCATGCAGAAGTATTTAGGTTCAATCCCTGGTATCGGATTAAAAAACGAGCTGCTGACAGGTTATGGAAAAAAATCTGTCTAAGATCCTGGAAAGCTACTGCTGGACCATAGACAATATTGAGCTAGATAGACAACAAGAGCTAGAGAGCCACAGGTTAGCTAACCTGATACAAATTTTCTGATAACTTGTATTTCTTTCAAATCCTTTTCCTTAAAAGTCAAACTTGGCACTCTTTTTATCACATTTGATTAAAATGCTTGTGGGCCCAGGCAGTTACTTTGGTGCCAAATAACTTCAGGCCTCCAGTTGTCCATTTCTGTTTCATATATTGTCCTAATACACTCTGAGATGCCTCTCAAAACCTGTTGGTATAAATGTTTTGAGGGGTATTACAGTGGGTTTTATTCAGTGTTCGGCCATGCTCAGAGTGGGCCTAATGGAATTAATCAACACTGCTAACTTGGGTCTATTTAATTTCAATGGGTCTACTCTGATTAGAACTTCACTGGCTACAATCCAGTAGCTTTATCATGATAAAAATTGAATTATTCTTTGTAATGACAATAATTATCATTATTGGCAAAGTCTTGGTATGTTTGATGACCAAAAAGAAATCATACTTGTTTATGTATTAATAGTTCAATTCAGAAATTCCAATATGAAGCTATATCTGCTTTCCTCACACAAAAGGCATTTTTAAGAAGGTTCAAGCTTTGTTACAAACAAGATTGTATGGTAGATGTGCATTGCAGTTGCCTATATATAAGTGATCCACTTCATGAAGTGTGGAATGTGGAATGTGGAAGTGGGTTGCCCAATTTTTTCTTCCTTGATGGCAAACCCCACAAAGACATTTGATATGCCTTGGAGTTTCCTAATCTCCAGTCTTGTGAGAAGGGAAATCCTTGATTCCTACAGTAGATGCAAAACATACAGAGTGATCCTTTTTCAGCTCGCGTGTTTGAGTCTGTCAATTTGTTTATCATTGCAGTGAGTAATTTCCCTTCACACATGCAATATTTGGTTATATTCCAGCACTTTGCAATTTAAAAGCATCACAGAAAGCTCAGTTTAAGAAATGTTGAAGATGTCAAGTAAGTCCCTTTGGAAATCATCTCCTATGCTGGTCAGTTGCAGAATTGTGCACATCAGAAACAAAATAGTTGTGTGTGGGGTTTTTTAAAAGAGAAAACTTTAAATTTCCTATGTATTGGCATAATCTTGCAGAACTATTTAATTGCCCAGCAGGGAGGAAGTATTCCCCTTTTCTGTCTCTCTTAAAGTAGACCAATTGAAGTTAGCGTAACCTGTCTATTAATTTGCCTATTAATAAAAGTGGGATGTTACATATGGAGGAATTTGGCAATGGGTTATTGGAGCCTTCTCTCAAAACGAACTGGAACTGACACATTTTATGCAGTCTTGGTGCAGTGAAATGGGGCACAGTGTATTTTATTCCTAAAACAACAACAACTCAAATGAAGTCCCAAGTGTTGAATTATTTCATCCTATCACAAACTAAGGGACTGTTTTTGAATTCGGTGAGTCTGGGCTCAAATTGCAGCTCTTAGGGGAATAATTGCTTTGTATGTTTCTATCTTAATTGCAATTACTTGCAATATGCTACCTCGAATAGCAGGAAGGTCCCTCAGGTAAACCCTTAAAAAGGCATCTAGGAAAAAAGAATGTCGAAAACATAAAAACTCCATTAATGACAATTCCACAAACTAAAATAACTGATTATGATCTGTTGTGTCCATTTTATTCAGTTTTAAAATATGCTGCTCTTCAACCAGTTAGGCAAATCTGTACATTTTGGTTTCTCTCAGGCTGGGTTTACATTACTATCTTAAAGCAGAGCTAGGTTGCTTTCCCCCCAATTTGAATCTAAGCTGGTTTAGCGGGGAATGCATCAAAATGCAGTCTTTTGCAAGGAATGACAGGATAGATAAGGATTGTGGCTGTGTATACTGCTTCCCAAAGCAGCAGTGAGAGCTCACTAGATGCATAGTAAACAGGACTGTGTACACAGCCTCAATTTCTCGTTTTCCAAATCTTAAGTTCAGTTCTCCACATTCCCATACCAGTTTGTGATTCAGAAAAATGTCCTCCTGAAAATTCATCAGCATTTTAGTGTGAACTTCTCATAGAAATTTTTGTATGCCATTTTCTTAATATATACATTTTTGCAAAGCAGGGTTCCCTACTTTAAAGCATTTGTGTGTGTTGTTTTCACTAATGTATGCCTTTTATGCACCCTGTATTTGCATTTTTATACTCATTGCTTCATTGGAGAACAACACTGTAAATTTTGAAGGCTGGCTGTGCTTTGATTTGCTGATGATCTTGGAAAGTGTGAATTAAGTAGACCACCTTTAAATGCAAACCAAAATGATGATCTCTCACAACCCTATTTTCAACCTTTACCTTATTAAGACTAGAATTCTGTGTGCTTAACTGGGAGTAAACCTTATTAAACTCGGTGGAACTTGCTTCTGAGTAGATAGCTATAAGATTGCCCTGTAAAATAGCACTCTTTCCACAGCAACCGCACAAGATTCAGAAGAGCTGGTTTACGCTTTGTGCAACAAACATGTTTGGCATAGCTGCAGCAGTGTTGTGCTAGTGTTGCACCAGTATTTCCTGCTGTGAGGACACATTGTGCAAGAAAGACACACATCTCCAAACACACAGTTGCTCCAGCTGCTGCGCTGGACAGGCTGCTGACAAAGAGAATATATTAAATGGCTTTTGCTTATCGAGAAAGCTCAACAATTAAACAAGTCATTGTTATTTTATTGCAGTGAAATCACACTGCAACTTTAAAAGGGATGGCTTCTTGTCATGTACCTAGTTTGAACGCCTGGAACTCTATTTTAACAGAAAACAGTTTCTTTCCACAATGAATTGATAGAGACTGCTTGAAATAGCCTAGGTTAAACATCTGCAGTGATGTAATGTATTCCACTGGAGTGGTGTCTTGACTCAAAGTTGAAGGCAAGATACAAACCATCAGACAAATCTCCACATTTAATGTCTACTGTAAACACAGTACTGCCTGGCTTTGGTCCACAAGGTCATTTCGCTAACGCATTTAAATAAGAACCATTTTGTTCTGCAGTTCAGTGTCAGACAAAAAAATATGTTGTTCACCTCACTGTCCACTGTGGGGGAATTTTACACCATTAATTACCTTATTATCATGTTAGGACGGTAAATATCCTGCAGGTGGGGATTAGGCTTGTAGGTGATGTCTATTTTATTTTTTATTTTTGCAATTTATATTCCACCTTTCCTCTAAGAAGCTCAAAGTAGCGTACATAGTTCTCGGCTTCATGTTATCCTCACAGCATCCCTTAAAGTTAGGTTGAGTTGAGAGTGAGTGACGAGCCCAACATGTGTTATGAGTTTAAAAAGCAATTTCCCTCCTTGCAGATAACAGGGCTCTTTCAGACTGGAAAGAAAAAGTGATCCCTTATCTCTTTCCCACTTCTGGAAGCTTCCTACGCATGTGGTATATGCTACAGCAATAAGCCTCTCAGTTTTGGAGTTGGCAACCAGTTCCCAAGCTGTAATTCTTGATAGCACCACAGAGGAGGTTTCAGCCAGATGGGAAAGGAGGAAATGGTGTCCCTTTTCCATCTTCTGAATCCTGCCCTACATTGAGCTCCAGCAGAGTGCTCCAAGCTCCTCTTCCAAGAGGCCTGGAGTTCTGAACAAGAATACTGCTGTCCAGGGCTGGGGATTCTCACTGCAACATTTTATTGCAGCCCTCCCTTCTCATATCTAGCAGCTGTTTATCCCTCCTGGGTTTGTCAAATTCCTTTTGAAGTCACCTAAGCTGATGAGCTTATGGAATTCACTGCCAATAGCCAATTGTATTCTCTGTGCAGACGTACTTTCTGCCTACCCTAAATATACTCCCAGTCAACTTCATAGGCTGGCCCCTAGTTCTAGGATTATGGGGGGGCACAATATGAAGTCCTTTTTATCCATTTTCTCCACACCATGCATAATTTTATCAGACTTGATCATGTCCCTACCCCACCCCCCTTAGTAATATATTTTTTCTAAACACCCAAGAGCCCAAAACTCTTCCAGTGATTCATAGAAGCACAGTGTTCCAACCTTCATTTTGGTTGCTGCACCTTTTCCAGCTCTTATATATGGTGGGATGACCAGAACTGTTCAATGTATTCCAAATGTTGTCACGTGGCAAATTTATTTGAGGGCATTACTATAATGCCAATCTTATTACCAGTCCCTTTCCTAATAGTGCCCAATAGGATGGAATTTGCCTTTTCACAGCTGCCACAAACTGAGTTGATGTTGTAACTGATCCATCCACCGTAACCCACAGATCTCTTTCCTATTTAAAGCCATTTAGCCCCATCTCTCTGGGTGTATTTGCCCTGATTTACACATGAAACCTTACTTACCATTTTGTTCCCCATTCATCTAATTTGAAAATATTATTTTGGAGTTCTTTACAGTCCACTTGGGTTACATGTCTGAATAATCCTTTTCACTCGCCATACATCTTATCAGGGACTGCTTTTAAAACCTGTTTAGTTTTCAGCAACAGTTGTGATGCAATTGTGAAAGAGGTCAGGGAATTTTCACTGTAAGCTTTGATCGTGCCCTATTGTGGCCTATAGGGAGTGTTTCACACTTGACTTAAGTGGCTTTTATTTCAATAAGGTTTGTAACTCGAATATAAAATCTTCATTCACTAGAATGCACACTCGTGTTGCAAATGCTACCCCTCCATTTTCACATAAATAATGGTTAGATAGTAACATATATGTCATCTGGTCGGCCACTGTGAGAAAAGGATGCTGAACTAGATGGGCAATTGGCTTGATCCAGCAGGCTCTTATAAACCTGAAAAAGGTCCTACTGTTGAGAATTTACAGTCGCCTGAAATTTCTTCAACAGTAGAACTGAGGAATTGGGACTATCCTCTTTGATTGGGAGGAAATCTGTCAGTTGAGATTTCTGTATTGCGGGGGATTGGAGTAGATGACCCTTGGGTTCTCTTCCAACAATTCTAAGGTGTGTGCCTGAAGGTTGTGTGAAAAGGCTCCTAGTCTAATATTTTGCTAGCCTTCTTTTTCTCTGTGGTCATATGCCTATTCTACCACGTGGTGGCGCCAGCAAACTATTAAACCAGTGGCTGAAACCAATCTGGAAGGAATCTGTGGGCTCTAGCACTGGAATTAAAAGACAGAGGCTTAAAATGCAACAATATTCTATATTTCCTTTCCATTCAATACCCCAGACACTCAGTATCCTGTGCCCACTGAGCATGCTCAGTCCTCACTGAGCTACTTTTGGTCTCCTGATCCCATCCCCAGCTTTGGTACCACCCTCCACCTAAAAATGTACTTATACCTCAAGCCTGCTGCGGACGCCTTCCTCATGTGTGTGAATGGTACTGTTGTCCTTTGGGCGTGTGCATGTGAATGTAATATAGCTATGTTCATTTTTTTACTTGCCTGGGGTGGGTATGATGACTATAGGGGCCTTCAAGATGAATTCCTGCTTTTCAGATTTTACCACTACACCACTGGTTATCTGTCTCTGAATTTCAGTGTTACCTAAACTCAATCTTCTATTTACTTCGCTCATTTGTCCAGATTTGCATACCACCTGTCAGGGGTTCAGGAGCAGAAGCACAGGGAAGAGGGGAGATGGAGAGCGAAGGGGAAGAATCTGAGGGCAGCGTAGGAGAAGATGACAGTGGCCCGAGAGATTCCATGAGCCTCTCCAGCGAATCGGAAGATTCACAGAAGGGGGCGCCAGTGGCCAGGGCAAGGGGATTCCCAAGGGGGACACTCCAGGAGCAAGGGGCCAGCAGGGACTCCCAGAGTAGCAGTTGGAAATCAGGACCAGCTTCCCCACCAGAGCATAGTGGGGGGGAAGAGTCCCAGGTATCGAGGGCAGAGGATTCCACACCAGGGAGTGAAGATAATTCAGGGCTGGCCACGCCTCCATCGGAGAGCCAGACAACGGAGGGGAGGTCAGATCCGGGCAGTATCCCGGAAGAGGGAAGCAGTGACAGAAGCAGTGTGACGGTCAGGAGGAAGGTCACTGGGTTGGCGCGAGAGGCAAGTTCAAATGTACAGGAGCGCAGGACAGCAGAGAATGAGGATTGGGAACCGGGTCCTAAAGCCCGCCAGAGACAGGGGGAGGAGTCAGCCGACTCAGCGTCGGAAGAGTCCAGAAAGGGGAAAGCCCCGGCGGGCAGGAGGACCCAGAGGAGGAGAGAACAACGGAAAAAGTGGAGCAGGGCTAGGATCTTAAACTGGTGTCAGAGGGGAGGAGATTCAGACGGGACTTCGCCGGTCTAGGGTTTAAGACGTAGGGCTGCGCGCTGCGGCTTTGGAATGGAAGTTGAACTTCAATAAAGACTTTTGTACATAACGACGATCGGGCGTTGGTCCTCTGTGAGCTGGGACCTAGGGGCAGCTCATTTGTCCAGATTTGCATACCACCTTTCATCATTGATCCCAAGGCACTTCTCAGCAATACATAAAGAAGGCATAGAGAGGCCTGCCGCCTCTGAATGTGTTGTCCAAACTTAGAGAACCAGTTCTGCTTTCTGCCTGGAGGAAGGTGTTGCTGTTGCCTCACCTTAATTAAATTACTGCGGTGGTGGGACAATTCAAGGCAATGAAATGTTGTTAACTGAGCAAATGAGGCCTTAGTTCTATCTTTCTTGCTCAGAGCTGCCTAGATGGGCAGAAAGCATAGTTTTCTTAGAAATGATGATGAGGGGAGGAAGAGGAGGAAGAAGACATGGTTTATTTAGTTATGGTAGCTAAGGTTAGTGTGTAGAGGTAAGTAGAAGATCAGCTAATATGGCTCTAGGCTTGTCAGCATTGGGAAAGCTGAACTGATCTAGTCCCACAGGACTTTCTTTTAAAATGTGTCCTACAAGGAACTACTCTTTGATTTTAAGTTGTTTTGGGTTGCCCTGGGCAAGATAAAGTGACGGGCAAATTTGATAATAAAGTAAGTAAAAACAACATTCAATTGGTGTTACTGTCAATGGACTGACACTAGGCAGGCATCCTACAGCATTCCTTTATTTTTATTTTTAATATGCATTATATTGGTTTTCAACAGTAACACCAGAAATACAACATAAAAATGAAAACAGCATATGGAATACATATTATTGGATTGTTGGTTACAAAAAGTGACAGTAAGGAACATACATAATCAGTTCAATTATTAATTAGCACTCTACATGCGTTATAGTGAGTTGCAATAGCTGTGGCTACAGCATTCTTTTATAGTTAGTGACAAAGCTGGCTCTGATCTTCTTTACAGAGGAAACAAAACTCAAGGGGCTTACAAACATTCTAGAGAACTGGTCTCAAAATTTAAGGTGACATTAACAAATTGGAGCAGAGACTAATATCAAGCATTGACAGTTAGAAAATACGCCTCTGTATAAGATGCGTTGGGCCTGGGGTGCCTAAGTTGCTTTCTTCATGTTTGTGATGGGCCACAAGTGCTCACTGGTTTGTTGCCCCCACCTGGCCCTTTAAGCAAGCCCCAATCCACACCACCACACTTCCAAGCACCAACCAGGCAATGGCTCCAGAGGAGTCCAGGGAAGAGGAAATAAATGTGAAGGGCTGAATATGCCCACCCAGGTCCAACAGTTTCTGGATACTGTACTTAGCAGTGTTTTATTTTTTTTCATAAAAGTGCTTCTCAGCAGCTGGGAGGACAAAGGCTGCAGTTATCTGCACAGTGTCCTTAATTTACATGCCACTAGAAAAAAAAAGTTGCACAGAGGTCTCCCTCAAAGAGGATGCAAACTAAACTTCATATTTATTTATTTATTTATTTATTTATACATGCATGCATATAATTTATGTACTGCTCACCATTTAAAAAATCTCTTTGATTTGCAAGAAAGAATACAGTCATAGGATCCCAAGCCAAAATCTCCGGGATCCATAGTATCAAAATACAATAAATACTAAATTGCAGCACTTACCGGCACAGTTCCCAAAAAAGTTTCAGTACTTGTTTCAATAAATGATGGCTGTGTGGGAGAGAAGGTCAAGGGAAGGGAAAGAGACATGGGGGAAGCAAGACTGACAACAGAGACAAGCAAGCAAATGGCTTTTGAATGTGCAGGGTGTAAGTTTCATGCGGGGATTTTTAACTGGGGGTTGAAGCAAGAGAGAAAAGTGGCTCCAAAAAGGGTAAGTCGGTCAATTCCAGTTTCAATTTTTCCCATCTTAACTTCTCCAAATGTCCACATCAGTTTGCAGTTTTAAAAAAATAAGTCTTAATGAAAATCTTTTCAGTGTGAATTCCTCCTAATATACACGTTTTTGCAAAGCATTTCCCCTGATATAATTATTTTTGTATATTGTTTTCTCTTATATATGCATTTTTATGCACACACCATCACAGTACATGCATTTTTGTACTCATCACTTGGCTGGAGAACTGCACTGCAAAATTGGAGAAGTGTGAATTTTGAAGGTTGGCTGCCTTTCAGGGCTTGTCCACACTTCTGCTTATCCTGTGCCTACAACGTGGCTTTCCACTTGACCCATGCTTTCTATGCATGGGTCCTAGCAGTTTTGCCTTTGCCCCCTGTTTTCCCCCTGGAAAGGCTGCTCTTTAGCATTAAATCAGAACAGACAGCAATCTGCAGAAAACCCAATTGCCATTTGTTCCAATTCTGTGCTAAAGATCATGTTTCCCCAAGGGAAAGCAGCTGGGAAAGCGGGGGTGTGGATAAGCCCTCAGTTCATGCCTTGTATCAGAAAGTGCTAAGTAGGTAGAATTGCCTTTAAATGTGAACTGACTGATTTCTCCCCCCATCCCCAGCTCCACAGAGAGCTTCTAAGAAGCAGTGCCAGTCATAAGGGGCTAGTCAGAGACTTAAATGAAAGCATCAGGCTTTTAGATCAGCTGACCGTGGTCATGCACATGGATATAATGGGAAAGAAGGGCAGAAAGAAGGTAAAGAGCAATTTCATGCTGCATGCATGAGATCCAACACTCCTCGTCTGTAGGCTTAATCACTCATCACCACCAGATATATTGCAGACAAATGGCACATTCCTTTTCCTGCCCCTATATAGGTGATATACTCAAAGCCAGTCATAGCCTAATGTGGATTGTTGTTAAACGTTTGGTGTTGGGACACCTTATGGGTGGAGTTGCATCTCCCCAGCCTATCCAAACCACCTCATGGAAGAATGCAGCCTAATCCTCTCTTACAGCATCATTTAAACATCTCTTTCCACTGTACTGACCTCATTTCTGCTGTCATTTTGCATCTGAACTGCCAAAAGTGGGGCTTTATTTATGTTTGCAGCTTTTTGAAATAGGTAGGAAGGAATGCACAGACACTTGGAGGTGTGATAAATGATCTGGAAGCTGTAGCTCTTTTTAAAGGAATTGCAGACGTCACGTTTTGAGCAGTTTATTTTATCCCCACCCCACCGGCAAATCTACATCCTTTACGCAATTGCAGCATACATGTGGCTTCCCAATCAACTAAATGCAATGTGATTAAAAGTGTAGCCAAACAAACACACAGGAAAGTCAATGTCGAGTTCAATGAATTGTGTGAAATGTGGTGTAGCAGTGTTAAGGGTGCTGAGAGTTGTTAGGCAAACTCTATTCCCGTCATAGAGCTACAATTTCCAGAGTTCCTTGGGAAGAGGGATTGACCTTTAAACCACTATAGATTGAAATGGTAGCTCTATGAGAGGAATATGTGGCCTTCTAACAGCTCTCAGCACCCTTAACAAACTATAGCTTGCAGCTTTATTCTGGGGAAGCTATGACTACTTGAAGTGGTGTGATATTTAAGTGTATAGAGCAGGTGGGGTCTAGGACCTGGTGGCAGAGTCAGTATCAATCTGTAGTGTAGTGAAGAGGGAATGCAGTGGAGTGCACCTCTGGATTCTATTTTAATTATTTTTCTGGAGCAGGAGCAGCCAGTAACGGAGGGGCCCAATTTCTTTTGCCAAGTGTGATAGGAATTTTATGGTCTTAGATATATGGCAATGTTCATAACCGCACATACATCACATCAACACAGGAAGGCCAACCTGGAACCATTTTGATTCCTAAACTGACCAAATGTTTTCTCTGCAAGGTCAAACTGGAAAAGTCTCCCCAGTGTCTCTTTCCTCACAAATCCTGTCTTAAGGACACATTTAAGATATGAATAAGGTGTGAGCCTGTGACCTGGCCCAGGAAATAAGTATTTTACCACTACAAAAGAATGGCCAGGCTCCCCAGGAAATCCAATCAAGTAACTTGCCAGACAGGAGATAAATTGGGACAGGAGAAAAACAACATGCAAATGTTCTGTTTCAGACCACCTTTTCTGGGATGTATCTGAGGGGTGGTCTTAGGTTACACCCCTTCTGTGATGTTTCTGGGGGTGGTCTTGATCTAGAGGATGGGAATTTCAAAAGTCTTTATAAGCCCTTGCACAGCATTTTGGGGGGTCCTCTTTCTCTCCTGCGTGTGAGGGGAGCACCCTGTTGCAACAGATTAATAAAGATCAAGCTTACTAGCTGCTTTGCTTCTCAATATTCTCTGGTTGGCCTCTGTTATTTTCTCCTACCAATAGGGAACCTATGTAAGGACTCTATATGGGCTCTTGGATACCCCATAAGGGAAAAGGGCATATTTTTTATTTACAACACAAGCAAATGAGGTGTAGAGGAAGTCTGAGAATGAGGATAAGAAGCAGACACTGCATACTCAAACCTGATAGTTCATTCATTTTCTTTGATGGGGTTCACACTTTAAGTAGGAACATTTCTTTGCAAGATGGTTTGTATTTTAACTGAAAGTTAAAGGCTGCAGTTGAGCTAGTTGAACATACTTTGGGTAAAACTCACGAGTTTTACAAGTTGATTCTATGCAGTCTGAAGTAAGAAGTGGTGACTGGTGCCTATTGTGACTGGTGAGGTGGAAGACAGGATGGCCAGCAGTAGGTGGAGCCACAGCTAATGAGAGACAAAGCCAATTAATTCTAGTTTTGTCACCAACGTTCTCCCTGCTGAGTTCTACTAGGGCAGCACTGAGCCTAAGCTGACAGACCTTGCACTTTGAATTGGATGTAAGTAAGAAGGCCAGAAGGTGGGGGCTGGCTGAGGACACGATGAGGTTGCTGGGCAGAGCCGGATTACGAAATAGGCAGAGTAGGCCCCATGACAATGGATCAAAATAATACTGATTTGATCTTGAAAGAAAATTGCAAGCAAGCTTTCTTAGTTCATTGTTATCCCATTTAGAGCACGTGCACAAGAAACCTCCAGATACAAAGTTTTATGTGAGTTAGATTCTGGTAGAATATTCGTGAGTAGCCAAGTAGAAGCTTCAAGATAATTTGCAAGGGCCCTCCCCCCCAATTTTTTTTGACTGCCTGGTGTCTCCACTGGGTTTAATCCAGCACTGTTGCTGGGGCAGTATCCTATTCAACCTAATAGGCCAGCCTCTCCTGGAAGTAAGCACACCTCAATGAGTTCAATGGAGCTTACTCGCATGCAGTAAAAAAATGCATAGAATTGCAGTCATGCTGATCCTAATAAACTGGGTGTTATGCTATATACTGTGACTATATATATGCACACACATGTATACCCCACACTCCATCACCACTATGCCTCTGGTGTCAGTAATAGGTGGTAGGTCATGAAATCAGAGGCAGATATAGGGCAGGGCACACAGGGCACAGAGTCAAGGGGGTGTCTGCCTGCCTCCTTCCCAAAGCATAGTATGCTCTTGCTTCGGGAAGGAGGCATGAGGGCTCTGGCAGGGTCCTAGAGCCAGTGGCGGGCCTTGGTGTCTCAAATTTTAGTGGTTCCCTGTGTGATGCCAAAATCGGGCACCCCCTGCCTCTCGCCTTCCATTGGATGTCATAGTTGCAGTGCCTGCTGCAGTGCCCCATACATTCTGTGCCCGGTTCAACCGCCTTTGCTAGAGCTCTCCATCTTCCCAAAGCTGAGCAAGCAACTAGGCTTTGGGAAGGAGGCAGGAGGACTGTAGGACCCTGCCAAAGCCTCATATCTCCTTCCCAAAGTCTGCTTAGGCAGGGGGCATCAAATTATAGCCACACAGATGGCACCATATTGCCAAAGTCCACCCCGATGGGATGTGGTGTGCCTTCTCTTTGTGTAGCAGCTGATAGTGGAGACACCCATTTAACAGTTATGTAGAAGCCAGGGATATTTAGCACATTCATCTTTTCTCACCCCTGCATCTTGCAATGGCAAGCTGCGTCAGCTCAAGTTGCATCCTTCTTTGCCACTTTCAGCATCAGGACTGGTCCTCCCATTAGGCAGAGTGTGGTGACTGCCGCATGCAGCAATTGCTGGGTGAGGCTGTGGCAGTCCCCTGCCTTTTTCTACCATTCCCCCACAATCTCCCCACCACGGCCACCATTTTAGGATAGAGCTGTTGTGTGCTAAACAGTCCATGCCACACATCCTAAACTTGAGTTGAAGTACGCTTTCCTGTTGCCAGGGTGGAAGCCAGTTCAGTTGGCTTCTGAATGTGGATTGGAGGAGGGGCGGTGTTTAGCCATCTTGGCCTCAGGTGGCCAAAATGACTTGGCTGAGCCCTGATTAAAAGTGCAACAGCGCTATCCTCAGTGCCATTTTGTCACCATAGTAACAGAGGGTTGACCTAATTCATAAGAATGTGTGAAGCCACATTACACTGAAGCAGGTCATCATTTTATCGATGTACCTTCTTAACTGGAGAAGCCAGGGGCTGGTACCTTCTGCTCTGCCTGCGAATTATTGAGCTGTGTGCGGTTAGTCTCCCCAAATTCTCCACCATAACTGTGGGCTGAGAAATTAGGGGACGGGGATCATTTCACTGAATTTCTTCTGAGGAAGGGGGAATTCTCCAACAGCTTCTCAAGGGCAGGGCTCACCATTGGCAGTGGAACAGACCTTATTCTTTTAAGGCTGCAGGTGGCAGCAGCCACCGTGTTGGCATCCTGGACATTTTCCACTCTTCAGGTAATGCACCATACCCAGGCTACATACACACCATACATTTAAAGCACATCTCCCTCCCCCAAGAATAATGGGAAGTGATTCTAGTTTACACCCTCAGCTATAATTCCCAGCACCCTTAACAAACTACAGTTCCCCAAATTATTGGGGGAGTGCTTTAAATGTAAGGGATGTGTGCAGCCATAGTGTTGGTTCAGGACACTGTATGTTGGGGAATGGTGACTGCCACAAAAAATGGTGAAGAATATAGGGGGGGTGGGATCTACAAAGTGGCCTCCCCCCCAAAAAAAAGAAATCTCAGAAATTTTGTCAGAAAAATGTCTTCTGAGAAATCTTGGCTCAATTGGTTCAGCATTAATTTATCCCTTTCCTGAAACTGGCTTCACTGCATGAATTTTTAAGAGAGATGCCTGAAGGCACATTTTTATCCCATGAAAAATAAATTCCAGCCTAGATATTGCTTCCTGACTTGACCCCTGAGGTTAGAAAGAGCAGCATTTTATCAGCTTTGAACTTTCTCCTATCACTTCCACAACTACCTATTTGTAATGGGGAGGAAGAGAGAAGAAATGGAAGGCTTAATAAAAACAAAGAGAAATTAAAAATGAGGGGTTTTTTAAAGCAAGTAGACAGTGTTCTCATTTTGCTTTATTGTGATGCATGAAAGACATATATGTTAAAAGAGTTTCACAAGAAAAATTTAGAAATAGAATGTTCTAAATATATCTCTATCTTTTTTATATCTAATATATTGGTCCCTTCCAACACTATGTTTCAATTATATTAATATAAATTTGCAAACCTATACAAATCCAAATACAAATCTTAAACCTCTGTTTAAGAACAGCCCTGTTTACGAACTATTCGGTTTACGAACTCTGCAAAACCGGAAGTAGTGTCCTGCTTTGAGAACTTTACTTCAGTCTAAGAACAGAATCCAAACTGAAAGGGCACTGCTGGTGGCAGGCCTCATTAGGGAAAGCGCACCTCGGTTTAAGAATGGTTTCGGTTTAAGAAAGGACTTTCAGAACGGATGAAGTTTGTAAACCGAGGTACCACTGAACAGTATTATAAAACCACAACAATTATGGATCACAGGCAGTGTGTCCATTTCAACGACAAATCTTTTTTGAGTTATTGGTAGCTTCAGATTTAACGATTCATGCTGGAATTTGACAAAGAACATTTCCCTAAAAAAATCAGAAGCTACCAATGACTTGAAAAAGGCTCATAGATGAAATGGACTTTTTACCAATGATCTAGCTAGCCCGCACCAGCTAGTTAGCATAACTTCTCCTGGTGGTGAAATGCTGTGTATCTGAGCATCTGTTTATGTTTTGCGCTTTGTATGTCTGTGACCTCTGTTGATTTCTGAGGATGGCTGTCAGTGTTCAAGGCCTTGTGCTGTTCCTATGTTGCAGGCCTGTTTAGAAGTAGCAGAAGCTGCGTTATGCTGTATACCTTCAAAGCACAATGTTCCCCTCAAAAAAATTATGGGCCCTGTAGTTTACTCCTCACAGAGTTACAATTCCCATAATCCCTTAACCAACTACAGTACACAGAATTCCTTGAAGGAAATAATGTGCTTCCGATATGTTTTAAAGGTATAATCATCAGGGCTTTTTTTGCAACTGGAACTGGCCAGAACTCAGTTCTGGCACCACTCAGGTTGGTGCCATGGCCATTAACAGAGTTCATGGTGAGTTCCGGCACCGCTTTTTCGGGGGGGGGGGGAATAGCACTGGGTATAGTGTGTACACAAGAAGATAGGGAGGGAAGGAGAATGAGTATGGCTTTTTAATATTTAAAGAAGGGATCTGGGTCAGGTAAATTCATTTTGATTGGTCAGGGAACTAACAAACTGATTGGTTGGAGGGTCCAGTCAGTGAAGAAAGGGCAGCTAACTGCCTGTTGAGAGAAATGATGGCAGCTGGAAATGTTGGCTAAAGATGGAAGTGTGAGGCAAAGGCTGAGGTGAGTGTGGGTAGCTGAGCCTTCAGAATTAAGCTCTTCTTCCTGGTGTGATAACTGTACTTTGCTGGCAAATATAAGAGGAAGGGAGCCAGTGGCTGTGTTGTGCTATGAGGCTGTGTAAAGTTCTTACTGGAATAAGGTGACACAAGTGTTTAGGTTTAAAAAAAAAAATCAGCTGAAGCATTTGGAAATTCAACTGGAAGAGATTTGGGGTTAGAGGCAGATTATTCCCTGTAGCTGGATGGGGTTGTGAGTGAATTTGGCTGCTGGAAGTTTGCCCTGATGTAAAAGCTACTCAGAGGCTAACGGCAGGGTCAATGTCTCTGCCTTAGCATGGACCAACACTGGAGGGTATAATAATTCACTCTCAGGGAGTACCTTCATACAAAAAACCTACATTTTATTTTATTTATTAACTTTTAATCCTGTTCTTCAATAGAACATGTCCTAGGCAGCTTTATTGATTCTATGCAGCCATAGGTTCTCACAGTGAATTACAGGGAAGTTTTATTTTGGCAAGGGTTCTGAGAATTCGCCATCAGATATTCCCCTCCTCCCTTAAAAAAAAAAAAAAAACAACCCCTCTTTTGTAGAAGTATAATTCTCACTGACTTCCCTGGGAAAACAAACATCTGTCACAGAGGCAGTGTGGTGCAGTGGTTAGACTGCCTATGACTGGAGACACCCAGATTCAAATCTCCTCAACCCATGCCACCAAACTCCCTCAGCAACATTGGACCAGTCACATTCTCTCTCAGCCTAGCCAACCTCACAGTATTGTTGAGAGAATAATTGGGGTGGGGGGAGGTAGAATCATATCTGCTGCCTTGAAATCATTGGGAGAAAGGTTGAATATAAAAGTAATAAATAAATGGGCTTGAACTGTAAATACAATCTGAGAACTAATTCATATACCATTGTTTTGTCCTGCTCCCATCTTGTTTATCTTTTCTGTGTTTTTGTATTCAGATGAGATGATATATCACTTTGTCTGAGCAGTGCATACGTCTCCATTACTATTTTATTTTTCCTTTGCTGGATGTGAATGTCACACTTTGAGAGAGAACAGAAGCTCCAGATGTAAGATATTTTGGCCAGCGCCCTTGAACATCACATTTAATAGATTTTTCCTTTTGTGATGGGTTTCTTTCCAACTTAAAAAAAAGATGCACTTTATTTGCTGCTACATGTGATCACAGCTGCCCAAAATGCCACAGCCTTCTGAGGCAAGTCTGGGCAGCAACATGAGTGTGGAAAATGCTTCACAGCAGCAGACAGCCTGCAAAATTAATGCCTGGGGGATGGCAAGGCAGGGAGAATGTGAATCTCCACTTCCCCTGAAAGAGGTGGCCACAAGCATCTGATGAGTCTTGCACTTCTCTTTAATGATCAGGAGGCCATTCAGTTAAATGCAGTTACATAAGAGAAAATGTATTCAGTAATAGGTGGCCCTACCATTAGATGGAGTGAAGCGGCTGCCTCAGGCAACAGATTTGGGATGTCACAAAAAAGCAGCAAATGGTTCTTGGGTGATTTTCTGAATGAAATACGTAAAGAACTTGACTAGCTTTGGGTACTGTTCACTTTGACTAAAGGTCATTTGCTGCTCTGCCTTGGCCAGGAATCATTTGAAACAAACCTAGGAGGGCGGAAGATAATTTCAGATTGGGGGAGGGTGAAGCATCTAAGTAAGGTTTAAAAGGCCTAGTTTTATTTATTTATAATCAAGGTTTAAGTCACAGGAAAAGCATAGCATTGTATTTTATGAGCTTCTGTTATGGTTACTATATACCTTGCTATCAAAAGTAAAACAATGTTATTCACACAAGTCAGCTTCTTCTATACAAAGACTTTTGTGGCTTTGGCATGAAGAGCTAGCACATAGGTCTATTCATTTAAACACATATTATTTAGTGTGTAGAACAGCCTTCCCCCAAATTGGTACCCTTCAGATGTCTTGAATTACAACTCCCATCAGCCCCAACTAGAACATTGCAGTTGTGGAGACCCAGTCGAGATGGTGACCACATCACTGGAGGGTGCAATGTACCTTTTCCCAAATTGAAATCTCCCCTAAGGTGCTATTTGCAAAACATTACAAGGGTAAGTAGCAGCCTTAGAGGATGGAAAGTAATTTTAAAGAGGAAAACTGCAAAAGAAGGGATTTCATCCACACACATGCACCAATCCTGGTCTCACCTTTGCTCTGTCAATAAGGAGTAGAGATCAAATTCTGTGCTTGTGTCATACACCCATGATGATTGTATTTATAATTAGTTTATAGATATTTGTCATATATAATAATAATAATAATAATAATAATAATAATAATAATAATATCTTTATTGTCATTGCCCCCTCTCAGGGACAACGAAATTTACTACAACGAAATTTACTATCATCTAACAACATTACTCCTCCAGCCTCCAGCCCATGTATCCCCAACCAACCAAACGTAATCCACCCCACTTGATAATTTAAACATTGTGTTACAAATGATTGACAGGGCTGAGCAGAATGTTGGACAGAGCTAGAGGAACTGACTGGTAGAGATTGTCATTTAGGAAACTGGCAAACTGACAGCTGGAGACAGGCAGGGGGGAATGGGATTAGAGAGAGATGTCAGTAAATATGTAAACAGAGTAAGGATAGCAGCTAGGGATAGAGGTAGTCTTTTTAGGATAAAACATTTAAACCCTGGAAAGTGTTATATTAGCAAAATAGAATTTGACATGTAATGATCTGTGTTCTGGTCTGGGGGATTTCAAAAGCAGATATATCTCATCCCATGTATGAAGTGACTAGCCTCAGTGCCTATACTTGCCTTCCACTGCAAGAGGCAGTATGCTTGTGATTAAGAGTTGCTGAGAAGTGCAAGTGAAGAGAGGGCTATTTCAGTCATGTTCTGCTTGTGGGCTTCCTATAGGCATCTGGATGACCACTGTGAGAACAGGACACTAGACTAAATGTGTCATTGGTCTGATCCAGCAGGGCTCTTCTTTTGTTCTTAAGTGGGACTGGGTCCAAGTCAGATTTCCAAGGGAGATTCCTACTGCTCTCTCCAAATCAGTAGGTGGTGGCAGCTGATATCCAAGGAATGTTTGAACTTAATTGGATTGATGGAAGAGACTAATCTTAGGGACAACCTGATGACAGAGCCTTTCAAAGGGTCCCAAGAACATCACAATGATATATCATAATTCCTATCAAACATCAATTTAGGTGCTATGCATTCCTAACTTGATTTATTCCTTGTGTCTGCTTGCACATTCTACTAGTGCAGGGAGTAGGAAAAGACTAGAAACAGAAGTCCCTTGGAATGCCCACATGTTCAAAGCCCAATCAAGTGGTACAATCATGAAGCAGCTTTTAAAAGGGTTAACCAGGCTCAAGAAACAATGTTCCTTCCAACCACATTTTGACTGATCTTCCTACGTTGAGAATTCTCTACTTCCATAAATCTGCTCGAAGGAGCTTTCACTTGTCATAGAAACTTGCAAAAATATGGCAACTGAGCCAGAGGTAATATATACCCACAAGGCAGAAAGAGACCCATCTCACTTGAGAGCTTAGCCAATCAAATGAGAGGCGCCCAGGCAGTAGAGGTCATCTCTGCTGGTTGCCATGGCTACAATCTCACCATCATCCTTCCCTCACCTCCCTATACCACAAATTTCCCGTTTCCTGGATGGAAAGAAATGAGCAATGAGGGTCTCGACTTATTTCCAAACATTGCGGAGTGCTTGACATTTCAAACAGGAAAAGAGGCTGCCTGTCTCTTCCTTGCACTAACTGAGCATGGTGGATGATGGCCAGAATATTTGAAATTCCAGCTGCACAGAACTCCAAACACTCTGGGTACCTCACCGTGGCCCCTTAGGACTGCAGGCTTGCCTGTCAAATGCATTGCTTGAGCAAGACAGATCTGGTTTAAGGGTGATTTTTTTCTCTGTCTTCTCTTTTAATGCTCTTGGATCCAATCTATTCACTCATAACTTTGCTTTAAATATGTAGTCAGGTGCCACAGCCTGCCATGGTGATGGCCTTGATCTCAGAGCCAGTCACGTCTGGGGCTGCTAAACCGCTGTCTGGGAACCAGGTTCCTGGTGCTAACTGATTCAGAGCCCACAGAGCCTGAAGCTGGTGGTCCTGAGCCCATAGAACCTAGGCTATGTTAGCAGATTCACTTAAAACAACGCAGGTAGAATCCAGAGAGAAGAGAATGTGATAATGCTTTACTGGGTAAACTTAAGAAAACAGTACATGATATGAGGAGAAATAGAGAGGTTTTGTCTTTCTTAATTCAGGCCTTGCTGGTAGTAGCATGATTTTCAGCTAAACATACAGAGGGGAAACTCCCTAAGAACTGAACAGCCAATTAGCACATTAGTTACCTCAGCAAGGATCATGCCATTCTGACTGGTTGCTAAGCAACACCTCCACCAACTTCTCTTGATTGGCAGCCAACAAAATAAACCATTAGGTGAAGGGTTCCTACTGTTGTAATTCCAACGAGCTGGTGGTCTAGCACCCGAGCCAGGACACCCACAGAAGTGTCCCCTGGGTCTGACTCACCTGAGAGAATTGAGTGCTTCCCACACTGCCACACCTGCAGAGCACCAGAGCAAGTGCTCCGGACAGAAGGCCACATCAAAGCAAATAAGTACGGTACTCAGGCCAGGGGATTAGTCCTTTAAGATCCAGTTTTCAGGCCAGAGGGGTGGAACTTGGGAAAGATGGAGTGGAGGAAAGGACTCATTGAGATTTACTTCAGCTCTAGCCTTTGTTGAAACAAGTTTACTGAAAGCTTTATGTAATGTTGCAGCTGCCTTGGTTACCTGATAAGGATGGGTCAGAGCACAGCTTGGAGGGGTCCCTTACTACATGTTGTGACTGCTAGGACCTCTCAAGTGAAGGAACTGGAATCCTGGACATTTGCAAAATTGGGGTTTTGCTGGTGGGGTGGGGAGGCCAAGTCATTGAACTGGGCAGGGGGAGAGAAAAATGTGGCTAGAGAAAGAGGATACGTTCCAAAAGTTAGCCACAAAGAGAGCAGAAGTGCGAAGGAACAAGGGAAACACTTGCAGGGCTAGGTGCAGGGGGAATGAACAACTTGTAGTAAAATTAGATAAACTCCCCTCTGGCAGTTTGAACAACCTGCCCTCGGGAGCCTCCACCAGTACTTTATAGGAGGGGGAGATGCCCAAGGCTGAAGCTTAATGTGCCTTGTTACTAGTCATCCGGAAGATGATTCTCCAAACCAGTCTAAAGTCTGCAAATGGAAGAACTTGATGTTAGGTTGTATGTATCATTAATGCCACTGTAAACAGTTTAAAGAGTACATTAGTACCAGGCTAACTCTTA
Organism: Podarcis cretensis; assembly: GCF_951804945.1. Lineage (NCBI taxonomy): Eukaryota > Metazoa > Chordata > Lepidosauria > Squamata > Lacertidae > Podarcis > Podarcis cretensis. The sequence goes on along the minus strand of NC_137177.1, from coordinate 28,225,678 downwards.
CTCAAGCGTAGAGGTGTCACAGAAAACTCTGACATCCAGGAGGTCATCATAACAGCCCCTTAACCAAACCCCCAAGAATGGTCCAAAGATGCAAGCAGCTGCACTGATCCATTATATGCACACATTAAAGAGCAGAATCAGCAAATATCCGAATACCCAACTTTATTAAGCAACTGACAGTCACAGAATAGTAAACTGGTCTCGTCTTCTGATGGCCTCTTTTGTAACCCACTACAATGATTAAAACAGCAGCAGCAACCTGAAAGTCTCCTTGGGGTCTGTTAATTACCCTGGTGCTCCAGCAGATGACGTCTTTGCTCCTGTTCTGAAAAAAGACCTGGAACTGCATTCTCCCTCTACTATACCACTGATCAGGAGCTGGGTCAGATAGGAGGGAGAGGCAAGAGAGCAAGAGTGGAGTCATATTATTAATTTATTTAGGCTAAACATTTGCCCTTCATTCATATTCCTGGGTTGGTTTACAATATATATATCAAACAATCAGAACGTGTATGTGCCCTTCATTTGTGCAAAGGATTGGATGGGATCATCAGGAAGCTCCTGGAATGGTAAATAAAGTGAGGTTTTCATGCTCGCTCCTAGCCAACCTGAACTAAGGGATGAAGAGCTGGTGTGCCTCTGACTCCTCCCTCTTGTGCGTTTTTTTTTTGTGATCCTGCCCAAGTGGTGAGATGTATTATCTGCAGTAGAAAGTATCCAGGGCCAAACATGAACACCTTAGCCCTGATACCTCTGTACTGCTCAAGGTAGTACAGGTCAACCTTTTCAAACCCAGGACCAGCTTTGGGGTACACTTTTAATTTTGTAACCACCCGTAGCCATCTTTTATGGAAGCTGTTTTATGCCAACATTCCAAAACCTGGTGCCCTCCAGATTTTTTGGATTACAACTCCCATCAACCTCAGCAAGTGTCACCAATGATCAGGAATGATGGGAGTTGCAGTCCAACAACATCTGGAGGCTGGGGGAGGCTGACTCATGTAAATGATTAGTCCCGGGTCGCCAATGTGGTGGTGCCCTCCAGATGCTGTTTGGAGTACAACTACCATAGTCTCTGAACCTTGACAATGCTGGCTGGGAGTTGGAGTCCAACAACACTTGGAGTGCCATTGGTTTCCCATCCCTGGCCTTCCACTTGCAAATCATTTGCTGTGCAAGACAAGTTCTTTCTGGGTTACAAAAATGTTAGCACTAATTGGCAGAAAAGAAGAACTATTTATTTAGAAAATTCACATTTTCATTCTCATGATTCAGATAACCTTCTTGAGTTGATAGCTGCTATAAGAGTTTTCTGAACCATGCTTTATCATGTTTTAAGAATGAGTAGGATTCCCTCTTTGATAAATATTTAACATATCAAAATGCTTTGGGAATCAAAACAATCCATGCAGTTGTTTGTTTGGCATTACATTTTGGGGTGATACATGAGTGGTCCAGAGGGTGGTGGTATACTACTACTACTAATAATAATAATAATAAAATAATAATAATAAATATTTATACCCCACCCATCTGGGCAGCTAACAGTGCATATAAAAACATAGTAAAATGTCAGACATTAAAAATGTTCTGTTACAGGGCTGCCTTCAGATGCCTTCTAAAAGTTGTGTAGTTCTTTATCTGCTTGACATCTGATAGGAGGGTGTTCCACAGGGAGGGGGCCACTGCTGAGAAGGCCTTCTGCCTCACTTCTTGCAGTGAGGTTTCAGCTAGGAGACCCTCAAAGGAAGACCTCAGTGTCCGGGCTGAGTGATGGGGGTAGAGATGCTCCTTCAGGTCTGCTGTTTGGACAAGCTACCAATGATACGCAATCATGGATCAAACACAGCTGAAAACATTTTCTAGCACAGAAACCACCACATACTTCAAGGATTCTGTCTCTGACTATGATTTTAAGCAAGAGATTCAATAATGGATTAAAACTTATGAAAAGGGAACAAACCTCCCTAAAATAACCATGTTATAGTAGATTCTGGTGTAATAATTTCTGCAAGAAGCTGCACCACAGAATCTATGACAGGTCAAGAAATAAATTGGTGCTGTTTAAATCTGCAGCCTCAGGCTGCTGAAAAGATTGCCTTAAGCTGGATACATCACTGGGGATGTCATACTGTACTTCCTTTCTTTTTAAAATCAGGCACAGCATTTGCCCACAAGGGTTTCTGCAGCTGGTTTTGTACAATTTATTCTTTGCACAGGATTTGTACATCTGATGAATTATGTGATCCATGGCAATGTTTTTGGTACACATGTACAGCCGTGCCTGTGCCACAGAATTGGAAAATGAAAAAAAGAACCAGTTATTTGTTAGCAGGAGAGTATGTATATTAAGAGTCTGAGAACTATTCACTCTGTATCTGGACAAATGAAGTTGTGGAAAGACAACAAGGAATGTGCACAAAACCAGGAAAAATTACACAGATTTGTAATTTTTCTCATTAAGCAACTCTTGAGTTTTCCCACAATTCAGAATATTTGGGCAGAGCAATATGTCATTACAGGAGTAGGTGTTGGTGGAAACGGCCTGGGAAGTAAAGCTTCAACTTATGAGAGACTCACTAAAGTCTTTTCCGTACCATTTGAACCTACGACTGACTTTTGAGTAACCATGAATAGACTGTATGTGGAAGAACATGTAGTCTGCATAGAGAAAATCCCTGGTATGACTCAGGAAAAGGCACTTTCATGTGTTCAATTTAGGGGTTTCTTTTCCCAGTTCTTGGACCGATTTCCCCCCAAGTTTTGGTCAGCAATCAGGAGGACAACTTTTCTTCCCCTCCAAATAGAAATTCAAAGGATGAAATATCTGTGCCCTTGATAGCTGGATTCTATTATTATATTTATTGTTTTTCTTAATGTTTAGATATCACTTTTCTTCCATCCTGGAGACCAAGATGGCATATATGTAGTTTCTGGAAGTTCTCCCATCCAGACACTTACTGGGCCTAGATCTGCTTAGCTTCAGCCAGGTGATGGTCCCACATACCTTCCATACCGTAGGATCCAAGGGTTGCAACTCCTGCAACTTATACAGCATGAAGAACAACTGGATGTTTTCGATGGTTATCCAGATGGCACTGGAAATTCAAACATGTTTTAGTTGGGGCTTATAATTATCCCAATAATAGTTTTTGTAGACTGAGCAGATTTTACATCCTAAGCAATAGTAATTTTGTGTATTTGCTCCTTCCCTCAGAAGACCTACAGACCTGATCATTCAAATGTAAACATGTGCTTTTCCTGGCATATTTTGCTCTGCCCACTTTTGCTTCTGGTTCTGCTGAGAAACTGATATTTTAAAAGTGATATATTACATGAAACACATTAAAGGAGTGCTATTCCACTTGTGGAAGCACCTTATTTGCTCGTCAAAGTGGCATACCTATTTTCAGTGGTGAAATGCCAAGGGCATGTAAACAAGAACCCCATTGTTGGATGACTTCCGGCATTAAATATTGCTTGCAGTGGGAATGCATTTTTGAATGTTTCAGAGGATTTCAGTAATTATTATCAGGGCTGGAAAATGAGCTAGGAAACTGACTCTGCCCTCCCCAGGAAGAGAGGCCATTTCTTCAGCATTGCCACTTTAATTTCTTAGACTCTCTCCTCTGATACCAAGACTGTGAACGTGACACTTCACTTGCTTTAGAAACTTGTGGTTTGGGAAGTATAACTTGGCCAGGTTTTGCCATTTCAAAGCCAGCCCCACCAACTCTGCCTCCCTACTGTAAGAGCCAATCAATCTTCCCATTTCTTTAGGAACAAGAGTTGGGAATTCTTAGTGCACAGAAATGTCTGATCCACATATATAATGCTGCCCTCCCATCCTCTCTGTCAGGCCCTTCTCTCCAGGCTCTGCTCCATTCCTTTCTTGAATCCGTTTCCCTGGCTGGAATGTGTTCTTGAACTCTGATAATACCTCTGGCTTGCCTGGATTGAGAGATGTTTGTAAATGGAATGTAGCCTGCTCCTGTGCCTGGAGACAATCAGTCAGATCGTGTATCCACAGCAGCGACTAGGGGAGGAATGACTGCTGGGAGCAGCATAGAAATAAGAATTGCCATGGTTCTACAGCTACAGCAGGCAATGCAACTCCAATGGATTGACTTTACCTCCAAAGGCATACTCCTCCATTGTCTCCTGAAACAGATGGATGCCAACAACAAAGCTTGCTCTACAAAGGTAATAGTCATATCTTTTGTTCTGCCCACTTTTGCTTTTGTTCCTACCTATTCTTGGCTTTGGCCTCACCCACTACTGGCATGTGGTACCTGGAAAGTTGCTCATGAGGGAATGTGGCCCTTGGACTGAAAAGGGTTCTCTGCCTTTGCTTTAGAACAAACTTGGCCCTCCATATGTTTTTTGAGACTACAATTCCCATCATCCCTGACTACTGGTCCTGCTAGCTAGGGATCATGGGAGTTGTAGGCCAAAAACATCTGGAGGGCTGAGTTTGAAGAAGCCTGCTTTAGAATGTGATGTATTGAGTACTAAAGGGGGAATCATGGGGGATATGTTAGGCATCTGTTTGGTCACTGGATGCTGGACTAGATAGGCTATTGGCCTGATTCAGCAAGCTGTTCTTATGTTCCTACGTCTTTTGATGGCTATTAGTCACCAGTTTTAGGCTCTCCAGGTGCAAAAGAAGACAGGGCTCCTGCACCTTTAATAATTACCGGTATGTAGAAGAGAGGATAATGCAGGTGTTACTTGTCAGACAAACACCACCTATTGAAATTCCCTTTTCTACACTATAATTAAAGGTGCATGAGTCCTATCCTTTTTTGCACCAGGCCATCACATTCACCATGGCTAAACAGAGAACCTCTGCACTGAATACCAGTTGCTGAGGCAGTCAACATTTGGAGACGACTACTGCCTTCCTGTCCAGGCGGTGGTATTCCTGGAAGCAATCTGGTTAGCCACTGCGAGTGGTATGATGCTGTACTTAAATGGGACTTTTGGTATGATCCAGCAGGGCTCTTTGTACAGTGCTAACGTGTCTCATTCAGGATTTTCTGAATGGTGAAATATGCACAAGTAGATAGGTTGCTTCTTCCTTCCTTTATAATCACACACATCATCACTACATCATGCAAGATGTCTTAAAATAAAAATAGGAGACTACATAAGAGGGCGATTTCTCATCCATCCTCAGTGAGGCCTTACAGGGGTGATACACCACTGAAATCTACTCTTCTACACAGCTAATAAAGGTGCACAAACCCCTGTCCTCTTTTTCAATATGCTTTACAGTGGACCCTCTGGATACGAACTTAATTCACACCCCGAAAATTATGTAAATAGAGGTGCGCTTCTGCGCATGACGTGATTGAGCGCTTCTGCGCATGCACGCGCATACACACTTCCAGGTTTGCCGTGGCTCTAATCCAAAGATTCCGTATCCAGAGGGATACGTAAGTAGAGGTACGACTGTATATGTTAGAGGAGTGGGAAATTGGAAGAGAACTCAAAAGCAGGAGATGAAATGATTGTTGTTAACTCTCCACCATGAGTTTATCAACTGTCGTTTTCACATCAACAATTTACAAGGCATTGCCAAGCATACTGATTTATATGACCCTTCACTCTTTGCATTTTTGTTTAAAGTCATACCATCCTGGAATTTCATTTACTTTGCTCCAGAGGCAGCAGCTGGTGTCACTTGTTATTTTCATTTTTTTTAAATTGCATTCATTGATGTCTCCAAGTGCCGTTCTTTCCTTTCTGTTCACATCAAAGGAGCAGACGTGCCTGTGAATGGCAGCAATGTTCCTGTTGTGTTCCCTCTTCTTCTTTTTTGTTAGTTATTGCTGTAGCTGGTTCATTTTCGTCTCCATGAAAAGCAAACACAAGCTCTACAAGAGGTTCATTGCATATCATCATTTCATTACTGAAAAAGCACCCCCCGGCAGCATTATTCCTCTTTTCTCTGCATGTCATGATGTAGCTATCCAAACTGGCATCGTTCTGCTCATATCAGTACTTTACATATTCAGAAGCAACAATGGAAACACGAGAAAAGCATTTGTAACCTGCAAAGCTCACAGTAACAGGTTGCTTTGAGAAGGGATAGTCTGTTACAGCAAACACATCAAAGCATTTTGCGACACCTTAAAGATGAACAGAAGCTCTGGTGGACTAGCGCCAACTTTGCCAGGTGCATGAAGTGTTATCCTTAGTTAGCAGACAGATACACAGATACACATTGATATGAAGAAGAAAGTGGGGCCAAATGGCAATGAAATGAAACGCAGCACAATCTGTGACAACTCATTCTCTGAAGAGCTAATCCTTATGTAACCAACACAACACCATCCATGCACAAGAGAGAGGGTTTGGCAGGCTTAGGAGAACCTCAAGGTTTGCAGAAGTACAAAAACACTTGAGAAAAAGAAGCAGTGGGAGAGTTCCAGAGACAGCCTAAGGAGGCCTGAATGCTCAGTGGGCAGACAACAGCAAGCATCTGTTGAGGGGGAGAGATGGAAGCCCTTAGGGGAATGGCATGGAGTACTGTGGGAAAGGGCATGGCTAGCTGGAATCTTGAACAGGAACACTCCACAATGTTGCTTCTCTCCCCCTCCCCTTTCTTTTGTAGACCTCAACTCCTCTACGTAAAACTTGCACGTATGTAAGTGCAGTGGCTATTTGCTACTCACTGCTTGAAAGAGGAAAGGCACAAATTCTATTCTGATCTGCCAAGGTTTCCTACCTGATTCCTTGGAACTGATCCCGAGTAGTCACCACAGGTAACTTGACAATTGGATTATTTCCATTTTTGTATAATACTATAGTGTAAATGCATTGCCCTTTTGCTTGGTCCTTCTAGCACTGTTCAGAAGTGATGCAGTTACATAATATTGGACTTACAGATTTAATACTATTATTGGTTGTGGTGGGGAGGCTTTTCAGAGGGTAATGTCTGTATTGCTTCAGAACTGTGATAAGCCAGCCCTGCAACATTTTGGGGGGGCCTTCAGCTCATTCTGCTGAGTGGGGCCCTAGTCTTCTGCCCCTAAGTCCTGCTCTGATGGCACCAATGCTGTTCTGACGTGCCAGAACAAGGGTGTCATACTTCACTTGCAATTTAAATTAAGATATTTAAAACTACTGATATTTTAATTTCCCATTACCGTTGTCAGGTATGCTGTCAATATGCCAATTTCCTTGGGATGAAATACTTGCGGCAAGTCTATTAATGAGGGGGCGAAGAAGGAACAGCAGAGATTTTCCTCCAGTTTTTAAATGGTATTGGGCATGCTTTGCCATGCTGCACACAAGATCCCTGTGGATGTTGGCCATTAACCTCCCACTGTGACCTTGACGTCGCAGTGGTGCAATTCCTTCTGGTTACTGTGCACCTACCTATCTGGTGACTTTTGAATAAATAAAAAGGAAGCTGTTTTATTTTTAACACATTTTCCACATTTACAGTGGGGAGTCCTGACCCTGGGTCAGAGATTTCCTAGCAATTAAATAACCAAACCAAAGAGATTTTGGCCACTTCTGTTGGCTAGAAATATTGATGAAGGCCCAGGCCTTGCAAAGCTTTGGCATGGCATGCCTCTTTAAAAATAAGTCAGCATTTCACATTCTAAGAATCTGAAGGGCCCTAAGTTGTGGGAAATACTTTTCATATAAAGTCTGCTTGGTGCTCAAAGGCAGTGGTGGTCATTCAGTTTCATGATGACTTGGGAAAGCCAGCATGTGACTGCAATAATATGGCTAGATACAGGGTAACCCCTTCCACAAAACCTATCATGCTTCTAGTCCTTAGTGCATGGGTGGCTAACTTCTGCCACCTCCCAAACATATTCTCAATAGCCCCCAAAGTTCCCACCAGGTTTGGTGGCAGCAGCAAAAAGAATGCACAAATAAATTAGATGCACTGCTTTGATGGACAAAGAGGTTTAAGCACCTCTGCCCAACCCAGCACCCTGATGGTCATCAGATTGATAAAGTGATGAATGGGGGGGGGGTGTGTGGCAAAAACTGCCCTCTTGAACTGATCTTCATGCATCTGCTACGGAGGATGTATGTGTGTGAGAAAGTGGGATGGACTCATTTGCTACTGGTGTGCATGCTCCAGATAGTTGGCCAAGGGTGAGTGTGGCCCTCAAGTCAAAGAGGATTAACACCCCACCCCCACTCCCCTGTTAGGATTTCAGAGGAAAACCAGGGGGGGGTACTTAGGGTTAGGGAACCTTTTTCAGCCTGAGACCCACATATCCTTGTATGACACCTTTCAAGATCCACATGCCAGTGGTGGTCAGAACAAGGATGTGACTCCTACCTTTGTACAGTAGGCTACACTGCGGCCATGCAAAAGTTAATGATTTGTACACATGCAGAGAGAGAGAGAGAGAGAGGTAAGCAATGAAGCATCTGCACAATTCAAAAAACACATTCAGCCAGGCAAAACCACAAGGAGGGCATGCAGCAGGGCAAATATGGCATTATGGGGACAGTCCTGAGGCTGGATAGCAAGCAATGAGGCATTATCAGGGTTCAAGAACATTCAGCCAGGGAAATGGTAGGATTCATGGCTGTTTTCCTTTTCATTTCATTTTTACAATAACCCTCTGAGGCAGGTTAAGATGAGATACACTGATTGGCCCATGATCACTCAGGGAGCTTCATGATTGAGCAGGGATTCAGATCCTGTTTTACTTGATCCTAGCCCAAGAATGGGGAACCTCAGGTCCCAGGACCCCAATGTGGTCTGCCAGGCCTCTTGGGACTCTTCACAGGGTGCACCCTCTCTGAAACCACACCCCTCACCAGCCCTGCTTTGCATTCTCATTGAGTATTTTCACCTGGCCAGAATGTGTCTTTGATTTCTGATAATGCCTATTTCTTGCCTGGATAGAGGAGAGAGAGGAGTGTTTGTAGAAACTAGCCTACTGCGCAAAGGTAAAATTTGCATTCATTCTGTCCACTTTTGCCACTGGCCACACACACCCATTGTCATGTGGCCTTCAAGCTGCAAGAAGTTCCTCCCCACTCTCCTAGCTTTACATCAGCCTTCCCCAACCTGGTGCCCTCCTGGTGCTTTGGACTACAGCGCTCATAAACTCCAGCTGCAGTAGTGTGCTAGAAAGGCTGCCCTACAGGAATAGTGCAATCCTATTCATGTCTATTTAAAAGTCCCATGTGAATGACTTCCCAGGTAAATCTGTACAGGACTGCAGGCTAATGCATGTTAGTCATTAAAAAACGTGGTAGTTAACAGGGAATGAATGCTGGTAATTGGTTCTACGCGGTTATCAGACCTACGCGATTCTCAAGCTGAGATTCCTTACTTGAGAGTAACACCCAGTCTCCCCCCCCCTCCCGAATTCAACAGGACTTGCTTTCCTGCAAACACGGTTTAGCTAGGATCGAACTGCCACTAACAGCGCATTCCTTCGCCCTTTTACACGGAAGTAAGTCCCATGATATCTAATGTGGATTGGCGGGCAGGAGGCAGGCAACGGACTTTCTACCAAGCATGATCAGGATCGCACGCAGCAGGATGAAGACGCCAGAGCGGCGGCCGCGATTGCGGATGGATGACTTAATCGGGAATTTACGACGGCGGGAGCATTTGGAGGAGGAACTGCGGGGAAGCGAGGTACTACTACCTGGAGCAGCTACGAGGAGGTGGGCTTTCTTGCTCCTCTCCGCCCTTCCCCGGAGCGTGCGGGCCCCGGGCTGGGCCGGAGAATCAGCCGGAGTCGAGGAGGAGCCACCCTCTCCTTCTCCGCTAGGCCGAGCAGCCAATAAGGCGCCGGGGGCCGGCATTCAGCTCCTCCTTCCCGGGGAGAGCGGAGCCCGACGCTGAGTGTGCTGGTGGAGCGGGGGAAACAAGCGGCGGCGCAGAAAGTCTTCGGGCGCCCGAGTAGCCCGCAGCGCCGAGAGGCGAAGGGCGGCAGTGGTCGAGCGCAGCGCCTGACTGCCCAGCCGCCCGGCCACCCTACTCACAGCTCCGCCGCAGCGCGCGTAAAGAAGCCTGAAGCGCGGCTGGAGGCGGAGGAAGGAGAGATCGAGATCCCTTATTAGCCGGACTTGCAGCATTTCTCGGGGCTCCGAGGAAGCAGCCGCAATGCCGCTTGCCCAGCTGGGAGCCGAACCTTGGCCCGACATGGAGTTGGTGGACATGGAGCTGGACGCGGAGGTGAGAGGTGGCGGCGGTGGGGCTCCGGAGGAGGGAGGGAGGGAGGGAGGGGGGCGCTAGGTGAGTCGAAGGAGGCGGCGGTGGGGCATCGCCTGCCTGCCTTCCCTCGGAGGGCGAAGGTCTCCTGGTGACTTTTTTCCAGGATTGCCTGCAAAGGAGTGGCGTCTGCGCCTGTCGCCTCGTTGCGCCTCCACGCAAAGGACCGAGAGCGCGCGTGTTCCAGCTCTCTTATTTGCAGGCTGGGATTGGGTCGTGGGGCTGCTGTGAGTTGGGGAGCGGGTGGCAATGTGTCGAGCGCCCCCCCCCCGCCCCTTTCATGCAAAAGTCACTACATAGGTTGACATACAATCTGTGAAGAAGCGGGTCGGATTCTCTGATTGTATGTATAAGTTTCGTTATCGTTGTCGTTTGGCCCAATGAAAGCGGTTGCTTGCCTCTCCTGGAAACTATTGCAGAAAAAGCTCTTTCCTGCAATTAAAAAGTAACCCAACCCGCATCATTGGGCCGATCAATATGTAGCTTTATATGTTACGTCGGAGACCTGCAGCTAATGGTTAGGTCCTTCCTTCCTTCCTTCCCTTCCCTGGTTGGAAAAGAGTTGAAGGAGGGCCGGGGAGGGGGGCGGGAAGGAAGAGAGGATTGCTTTTCCCGATCCTCGGTTGAACATGCCCACAAGCAGACTTCCAGTTGTCGTGACACGATTGAGTTATTCTCTTTAAGCAGAGCAGGAAGAGTCTGAACATTAAGAATCCTGGAGGGGATTTTATTCATTCTGCCCTGAGGTTGAGGCATTAATGCACTGCATTGATCTTAGCTTGCCACACCAAGGTTGTTGTAACTTTGCCCCCTTGAGGAATAGCATCCTTGTGGATTTGCATCTGGGCCTTAGAAGGGTGTTTAGAAAGAAGAAATCTCAAAACTTCTGGCTCAAACTATTTTTAAGGACAACTTCCAGCTTTGCTCCAAAGGTATGAATAATTGAGGCTTCCAGGCCTGACTTGGATAGAGTTTATTTAATGCTTGCCTGAAACAGCTGTGTGGTAAGATCTGATGTAAATAGAAAGGCAGGTGGAAAGTGGGGAGGGGGATTGGATTGCAAATCTCCGAAGCAGCAGGTTAGCAGTCTAAACACACTGGAGGGTTCCCCACCCACCCCAAAGTGGTAATGTTTTAACATCTAAGGCAAGAAACCCACATAACTCTCAATCCATATATTTAGAATTCATTTTCTATCATAGGAATGCAAATGCAGGCTTTTACAGCTTTGTGAGGAGGGTGAGCCAGGCTGAGTAGGGCTCAGTGATTCATCCAAATTAATAAAATTGTGTCCTGGGTATTTATGTGCGACACTTTTATCCCGCTCTTCAACTAAAGGGATCAGGATAGCCCATTTTAGCCTCACAACAACCATGTTAGGTGGGTTAATTTGTGAGACGGTGAGAATTGCCCAAAATTACCCAAGATGACCCAGTGAATTTCATGGCTGAATGGGGATTTGTACCTCCGTTTTGGACCTTAGTCAAACATTCTAAACTTAGTAACCCACATTTGCTCTTGAGACTGTGAACTTGTGTTCTTGTCTGTCATGGTGTGGCTTGGCTTGTCACCTAGGAATGGTCTGGGTGACAGTCCCGCAAACCAGGATTGGTAGAGTGCCAGCCCCTGCATTTTTTACTTTGTTATAGAAAGGTGTTGTTCTGAAAGCCTGTGGAATGGTTCTAAATATGTCCTTGGTCAAATGATCAGGCATCTCCATCAGGCATCTGGTCTGCACATGCAAGTAGTTGTTGTTGGCATCTGTCTGTCTCTAGAGACAATGGAGTGCACCTCTGAGGGTGAAGTCAAACAGCTGCGTTAGCAGCACCCAAGTGACCTCCCTTCCAGTGGTGGAAGGGCCTGAGGTGGAAAGATGGGCTATGTTAGAGAGTGCCCAAGGGAAGTCTACCTCCTCCCCTACAAAACCATCTTGGGTGTTAAGATTGGCTTGCTCCATCCTGGTTGCTCCACTGCCTTCAGAAGTTTGTGGGTAGCAGCGACCCAGGATAGGGAATTATCTGTGGCAGCCTCTAAGTTGTGGAACTCCCTCAGCATAGAGGTACTTCTGGTATCTTCATTATACAGCTTTCAGTGAAGCATCTTTTTATGCTGTCTTTTGACACTTGAGTGGTATATTTTTTAGGACCCACCTTATTTCTGTGATTGTAAGTTGTTATAAACTGTTTTTGATATTGTGTTTTTGTTTTGCCCTGGAATCTTAGAGTGAAGGGTGACTAATAATAGTTATTATAAGAATAATCATAGTCTGCTGCCTGCTGGTTCACTGGATGGCATTGTCAGTGTTGAAGAAAAATCTAGTTGGCTTCTTATGAAGAATGAGAGGGTGCTATCTTGCCCTTTACCTCAGGCAGGAAAATGTATTGGGCTGCTGGTCCTGGACTTACACCACTTTCAACTGCAGGCAGAATGCACTTCTGAATTATCCCACCCTGCAATGTGGCAGGGGGAAACTTTTTGCAAGTAGAACATTATAAAACGGTAATGCTCTGCAGAGCCTTGCTCCCCCTTGACCTGCCAGGAGTTTTTGTGCTGTTCCTATATGAAGGTAGGTAGTGCTTTAAGTGGCACAGTCCTCTCTGCCAGTTCAGGATTCTCATTCTGCTGTACCTGCAGACCAGGGCCACATCTGTATATTATATTTCTCTTATACCACATTAACAGTCATGGCTTCCGACTAACATTCTAGGAGCTGTAGTTTGTTAAGGGTATTGAGAGTTTTCCCAGAGTGGCCAGGCAGGGCATTGTAAGAATGGCAGCTCTGTGAGGGCACAACTCTCAGCACCCTTAACAAGCTACAATTTTCCAACATTATTGGCATAAGAGTGCTTTAAATGTATGGTGAAGATTGTGTCGCGGGTCTCTCAATCTTTTCCCCATGCTAGGATACCAAGGTGGCTCTGCAGTCCTTTTGTAATGCACAAGAATGAGCTAGTGCAGTATCATGGTCCAAAGGGGGAAGATGAGCATATGAAGAATTCAGACTATCCACCCTTCAAGTTTAGCATTTTCCACACTGGCTACCAGTGGTTCTCCAGGGTCTCGGGCAGAGGGAGGCTTTCTTCATATCCTGCTCTCTGAACCTTTTAAGTGAAGGTGTCTGGGATTGAATTTGGGACCTTCTGCTTGCCCTAACTTCCTTCTGAATCAAATGTGCATAGGATTGGGCTGATTAATGGCTGACTGTCTGGCAAATGGCATACTGGTGCTCTGGTTGCAATGAACCCTGACAATTCTCCTTTAATGCTTTGCAGCGTGCTTGCTGCCACGCAGAATCTGGAAGCGATGCTGTAAGCTCCTAGTCTCAGTCTTTAGGAACAGAGATAAGGCAAATCTTGATCAGTGCTTTATGTGGGTGGTGTGTTGGGTGTGTGTGTTGTTCTGTTAAGGTGAACCTTAGGGTGGAGCACTGAAAGGCATCGCAGTAGTGTTATTTTGAAGAGGTTATATTTAAAACTCTAACCTGAGGCAGCTGCCTTTCTCTGCCTAATGATAAAGCTGGCCTGCTAATAAAGTTTTTCACAGGTTAACAATTTCCAGAGGGTTAGCCCACATAGGTGTGTTGTAGCAAGACTTTTGTTCTTTCCTGGTTAGCAAGGTTTGTGAGCTTATTTACAAGGCTACTCTAACTTTTTCAGACCTGGACCCACCAGGCATTTGGGGATCCTTTTATTTTAACCACATATTTTTGGTTTGGTAGTGCTGTTGCTACAGCCCACCTTAGATCAGGCTGTGATCCTGACCCACCAGTTGCAGGCCAGTGCCCTAGGCTGTGTGTCTAGGAGTTCCTAGGCTGTTGGTTCAGGAGTGTTAAACACACTCGGGACTTTGAGACTATTGCCTAGAAAGTGGGAGTGTCTCCTTACTGTGAAGACTAGAAGAAGCTAGCAGGGCTGATTATGCGGCCCGTAATGGCCACTGCCAGCCATCTCTGTTAGCAGGAACCTGACATACCACAAGCATTCTGCCTCTTTTATAAATTTTAAGAATTTGAATGTTCAGCAAAGAAGAATTAGAAGCCTACACTGAGAGTGGGGCAACCTTTTCAGCTCAGGTGCCACATTCCCATCTGGGAGATCTTGCTGAGGCCACCTACCAGTGGTGGGTGGGACCAGAGGAAAACATGGGTGAAGCAAGCAACAAATGACATTCCAGCCAAGCAATAACACAAGGTAGGAAGTATGGTTGGTGAGGGGTGTGGCTTAGGAGAAGGTGTGGCCTTGAGAAGGGCCAGATAGAGTAGTTTAAAGGGCTGCATTTGATTCCCAGGTTGGAGAGCCCCATCCTTGTCCTAAACAGTGCTTCAGTTTATGTTAATTAAGGCACCCAGGAAATGGCTCATGAGAGGGAAGGAAGGACATCTTACTAAGTTAAAGAACACTGGATTTTTTTCAGTTGCATACAAAATGTACAAGGGAGTGTAATATTCATAATTATGTTGCACACCATTTCCCTATCCACCCAGCCTAGAAGCACTAATGTGGAGCGGCATTATTTGTAGATTTCAGTTTTGTCTGATTCCTTGTATTGGAAGGAAAGGATACCAAGGAGGGTGAATGTCACATTTTATCCCCTTTGTTGACTGTCTGGTTTACCTTATTGATTACCTGGTTTATGCTAATACATTTTTGGTTGTTTGAGATACAGCTAGTCTTATGAGAACTGCAGTTTTATTGTAAGACTTTTCTGCAAAATACACAGTTCATTTTCAGGCGGACTGGCTTGACGCACACACAACTAGAGCAGCCATTGATCTGTTCATTTTTTTTTAAAAAAAATATTTATTAGCCGTTTAGAGATTACAAAAGAAAAGAAAAAGAATTAAACAAGACAATACAATACAAAAACAAAAGAAAGACACCACACAACCCAAACCCTAAAACATTGAGTCAACCAAACAAAACAAAAACAATTTAAAAAAATCCAATAATTTCAATATCATAACTTTCATTCACTTGTTTCAGCGACCTCCTCACACCTCCCTTTTTGTATTCCACTTCAATTAGCTGTTTCAGCAATTCCTTTCCATCTTCCTCTGTTTTCTGTCCTGTAACTTATCTTAACATATTCTAACCTTATTTTTTCCCTTTAATACATTTACAATCTGTCTGTACCTAATTCTTTATAACATTTCTGCTAAATCCATATAACTTCATTCCATCATTTTTTTAACATTCATTAATTTTACAATATTTCTGTAAATAATCTTTAAACTTTTTCCAGTCTTCTTCCACCGACTCTTCTCCCTGGTCTCAGATTCTGCCAGTCATTTCCTCCAGTTCCATATAGTCCATCAACTTCATCTGCCATTCTTCCCGGGTGGGTAAATCTTGTGTCTTCCAAGCTATTGATCTGTTCAAACCTGGCTTTGCCAATCTTTGCCAGCACGTGCTTGTTTAAAGCTTGCTTTCTCTGTCTATTACTATTTATTGTTAACCAGTTGGCTCAATGCAATAACCAAAGGAGTGGTTAAGCTTTACATTAGGTAAAGGAAAAAGGAAGAAATGCACCCTGCTGTGTTTGTCTCAGACTGCCCTGTGGGGGTAGGTGGGTTTCCTCCAATTCTTTTCTTTGCTTCAAAAGAATAATGTTGCCTCATTAAATAAATAATTCAGTCCCTTCAAATACTGTGACATTTAAAGTAAAGGCTGGCAGTCTTTTCTGTCACAAACAGCAGTAGTCCTAAGGGCTGAGTTGACCCTTAGGTTAACTAAGCTTTTGGAGTAGGATCCTTTACACAATCCAAAGGGCACCGCTCCATACAGATTGGGACTTTGCCACTCTGGACTTGGGGTCCTCTTTAATGTCCTTAACTGCTGAAAGAGAGTTTGTTTGTTTACTCACCACATAACAGGGGCATGTTATCTATATTCTCAGTTTGGGAGAAGCTGGAAACTCTGGCTGCCTGCCTGGTGTGAGATGAGTATCAGGAGGGGAAATGATTGTTCTCTGTGTAAGTATGGCAGATGACAGGTGTGGGGATTAGCATGACAGTGAAAGGGTGCCTGCCTGTGAGAGCCATTCAAGGGAAAGGTATGGGGGGATTCTGGACTGTGCTACTTTAGAGGAGCTGCATGCAAAACCATTTCTCTCTGATGTGCTACTTTTCTGTACAGAGGGATTTTTTTAAAAGTGCAAAGCATTCATAAGCTTTCATCATCACCACCACCATAGCATCAAGTGGCACAGCCCCGAAACATTGTGAACACACACTCCCACATCATTCTGCATATCTAGGGAACGCTTTATACAATCCACAGAATTCAGTGCTGATGTTTTTCCTAGAGAGCGCTACTTTAAGCAGTAAGTACAGGGTTGCATGTTTAGGCAGGATCATAGGGAATTGCCTTGTAGAGTCAGATTGTTGGTCTATCCAGCTGAGTACTGTCCACACTGACTGTCAGGGGCTGTCCAGGTTTTCAGGCAGGGGGCATTGCCAGCCCTACTCAGAGATACCAGGAATTGAACCCGAGGCCTCTGCATGCAAAGCAAAACCTCTACCACTGAGCTACAGCAGTTCCTCTTAAATTCCCATGCATTTTTTTTAAAAAAATCTTTCCCTCAAGTAGGGTGGTAGTGTAATAGGCAAATGGGTGAAGTCTATTTTTCACATAAACATCCAAAATGTGGTATTTTCCTATGTGAAAAGAGGAGTCTGTTGTGTATACAACATTCAAACATGGAATCCCCACTACCTTCAGCTCCAGGTGGTATAATCTCACTTTGATTTCGCTGACCCTATAAACTGGCCATAGAACAGATCTCACATTATCTGTTCCTCTTTGTGCAAGCATTGTTCAGAGTGTAGCTGAGAGCAGCAACTCCCATGATTGGGTTCCACCAAGAATTCCCCCAATTCCAGCTTCACGAATTACAGTTCAGTGTAACTCATGCTGTGAAGTGTTATGGGAAATGTTCTAGGGCAGTCCATAATAGCAGTGAGCTCTTCCTTTTGACATGTGGGCATGGAGGCAGATTTATTAGCTTACAAAAAATGTAGACATCTCTGTGCAGCGGGAGGAGGACTGCGTCTTGGTGGCACCTTGGTGTGGGGAGCAGGAACATTCTTAGGTCATTTTTTTAAAAAAGGGCATGAAGCCATGGGGGGGTGGAATGCATAAAACATGCAAGTGCTAATTTATATGCATGGATGCAGGCTGAGCCTTTAAATGTCACAGAAGGCAAGCCAAGTAATTTCATGTCCAAATCACCCCAGGTATGCTTTTAATTTTTGCCCCACCTTGTATCAGTTCATCTTCGGTTCATTTTCTCCCAATTTCTCTGCAAATCCTACTCCAAATCAGTTCAACCCTCCTTCAGTTACTCCTATTCATTTTCCTCCAATCTCTGGATAACATCCTAAATTGATCTTTCCCCCCAAATTAATATCCAACCCAGTAATCAAGTTCAACACTGGTTCAGTTTCCCCCTAAAGTGTATCACCTGCTTGATAATGCTTGGAGTGCTCAGATAAAGATTCGGGGCACACATTTCCCAGGCTCACAGCTAACAACGCCCAAGGGGGGAACCACCTTTGCCACGCAAGGCTGGAAAATGTAGGTCTTTGCCTATCTAAACTCTTGGGAAGCTATTTGCTTTTCCAGCTTGGTGACCCTTTCAACTCTTCATTCTTGTCTCTGTTTCAGAACATCACTCCGCAGTTGTTTAATTGCCTCCCCTAGTGTTATGTCAGGCTTTGTGTTCAGCTTGTCCCTCGTTCCCTGCCTGCTATCCATGCTATCTGGAAAAGGCCAGAGCATCAAGTAACAAGTTGTGGCAGGGGGACGGGGAGGGGGAATGGTCACAGAAAGAATCCTCTTATTGTTTCTGTCAAATCGGGCAGAGTGCTGTCAGGAAACATGAAAACTGCTCTGGGCCATCCTTGGGATAGTCTTCTGGATAGCTCAGTCCCCCCCCCCCCACCCGAGAGCTACAATTCCCAGAGTTCTCTGGGAAAGAGGGACTGACTGTTAGAGCACTTTGGGAATGGTAGCTCTGTGAAGGGAATAGGGGTCCCCTATCAACCCTCAGCATCCATAACAATCCCAGGATTCTTTGGGGGAAGGCATAACTGTTCAAAGTGGCAGGATAGTGGGTCTATACAATTCCAACAGCCTGGCCTGATACAGAGAGTAGCAATCTATGATGGCTATTGAGTTGGGTGGGGTGGTTGCTTTCTTCTTCCAGTGCAAAGGGTTTGTTTTAACTCTAGTTATCAGGAATCTCACTCCAGTAACCAGGAGAAAGGTTAGTGACAGCCTCTGTGACATGCAAGGCTTTTGTCATGCTTGGGATTTATTCATTAATCCTGCTGGACAGGCAGCCGTGCATTTTTTCCTGACTGAGGTCTCAGTTCTGCAAGCGCCGCAGCTTGGCTGCCTTCTGAGTAGGGCTGCTTAATGGGGCTTGAATTTAATGCAGAGTGATAGTTGGGGTTTTTTTGTTCATTTGTTACAAACAACTTGGAATTTAAGTTGTTTGAATCCTCCTGCTTTTTAGTCATAGGGATCCAGAATTTCTATCAGTGCCAAAAGCAAGCAGGAGATAATAGGTTATCTCTTTTCTCTTGATAAGTTGACACCAAACAAAAGTCGAGGAGCTTGGTAAAAAATGGAGGGGGGGGGATAATGATGGGAGTACTTCTCCCTGGCTCCATCTTTATTGCTGCCTTCAAGAAAATATAATAAGTGAAATTTCTTCACAACTGCTGTGTAGCTGAATGCACATCCCTTTGCCCAACACTCAGTATTTCAAGAAAACAAAGCACTTTGGCTTTCATCATCCCTTGCCTTGTGTCACCGCCACTTCCATATTGCTATTTTCACACACACTAAGAAGCATTGTTGATCTTGGTACATATGTATTTTACATTCTCTGTCTTGTTTCATACAGTTTTAATAATCTTGGCTTCCCCCACTGCACCCCACCCTGAAGAATTCTGGGCATTGTTTGTGGATATTAAAAATCTTTCATCAGAGGTCCATAGTAGCTCCTACTTTTTTTTTTTTAAGAATTACAATTCCGTGGGGAGATGGAATGAATTTCATTCTCCACCCACCCACTGTGCATTTCATGGTTTGGAGTGACATTTCACAAATGGTTTTCGCTAGGTTTTTATTTATTTATCTTAATTTTTTTTATACAAGAAGCAACAATCAACACTCAACCATCCCCCACACCCACCTCCAGAAGCAATATTTAAATAATATTTAAATTTTAAATAAATATTAAATAATATTTATGAAAGATATTTGCATGTTGCCTCATAACACAACAGTTTTTGGGCAGTATACAAGAAATAAAGTTTTGGTGATGGTTCCCCCCACCAGCTGCAGATATACCGTACGTTCTGTCTGAACTCTCTTTAAAAAAAAAAAAATCCCCTGCAAACCATTTAAGGAAAAAAGGGATCGTGCCCTGTGCGTGCCAGAAATACTGAGCCATATCGCCAAGTCACAGAGGGAATTTGAATATAAGTTGTTCCCTCTGGCTCTCAGTATGTGGTATGTTGTGTGATCAGGATTACCGGAGTTAACTTGGTTTGTGTGGGCAGGGCTGATAGATGGATAATCTGCTTTAAGAGTGGGTGTTAGTGACCTTCTGATACCTTACAGCCATAAAATCCTAGGATTGGCCCAGGCGGGGAGCTGTTCACTTGCCCTGGGACTTGCAGTGATTTTTTCCTACAAACTCTTTGCGTTGATGCAAGAAGATATGTAGGAATTGGTCTAAACCTCCCCCCCCCCGGGGGGGGGGCACAATCCATAATGTGAAACTGCCAAAAAGCAGAGCTTGGACAGGAATGCTATTTTTCAGCATAGGTAGTTGTATGCTAGCAAATAGTTGTGCATGAAGCAGCCATGCCTGTAAGGCCAGAAATGTTACTATTTATGATGTTAAGATGTTTTTTGGGGGTTGGGGACCAGATTTCCCTAAATGTGTTATAACAATGAACAAATCAATGCCAGGAGTATTAAGGGAAGCTGGCAGGTGCTGAATCTAGCAGTGTCAAAAAGACAGGCCAAACCAGTTTTCTGTGCTCAGAAAGTGACCTGAAAGAAGATGGGCCATTAGCAAGAAACAAAGAGAGCAGAGTACTGGACCATTAAGAACAGTTTGGGGATGCAAATACTGCTGCCCAGCAGAGAGGTGGAGCCCTCCCCCACCCCTTTGAGTAGCAGAGGCACAGGCCAATGGTAGCAGACAAAGACCAGGTTAGGGTTTTAGCTGGGGGCGGGGGGGGGGGGCGGGGGCGGGGAGCTCCTTGGAGTCAGTTAGGGAGAAGGAGGGGCAGAACTCCATGCGATTTGGGGATGATAGGCTGAAACTAAGAAACCCAGCGAATGGCTTTTTGCTGTCCTTTGAATCAAATGCTGTCCTTAAGGGGGAAGCCAAACCCTCATAGGATGTGAGTGCTTTGCAATCCCTCCATCTAGGTGTAGGTTGTATATACAGTGGCACCTTGGTTTACAACCATAACCGTTCCGGAGGTCCATTTGTAAACCAAAACAGGTTGTAACCCAAGGCGTGCTTTCACCAATGGGGCCTCCCAAATTTTTTTGTTCGTAATAAAAAAAGGGGGTTGTAATCCAAAAAAAGGTTGCAAACCGGGACATGCACTTTCGGGTTTGACATGTTTGTAATCCAAAACGTATGCAAACCAAGGTACCACTGTATGTGCAAATAAAAGCACATAAGGACACTATGAGTCTCTCTTGTGTTTCCCTGTCCCCGAAGGGAACATGGATCCTGGTAAGCGCACCTGCACCCCTGAGCTCTTGGACTGCTTGTGGAAATTGGGGTGGCACGTAAGACTGGTGTTAGAAGTGGGATCTGTGTTTCCTGCAGTGGAAGCTGAGAACTAGGTGTGCCTGAGCCAAAATGGAGGGAGGAGTAGTGACACCCCTTGAGCAACTGGGCCAAATCCAGCAGCAAATCCAGCAGCAAATCAAGCAACAGATAAAGCAGTGGAACCAGTGGTTCAGTGAAATGAAACAACTTCAAGCAGAGTATGTGGGAAGTCTCTGTGGAGAGAAAAGTGTGACTCCCTGGGAGGCAGGAGCCCTGCTTGGTGAGATGCTACAAGGTGTCAGGAGTGACCCAGGAGCTCAGCTGCAAGGCACTCAAAAGGAAGGGGTAGCTAGAGAGATCCAGAGCATAGGTGGGCAGGGGAAGGGCTTAAACTGAGAAGAGATGCAGTCTGTAGCTGAAGGTGTGGGGGAAGGCATGTTGGCAGGAGACGAGAGGCTGCTGATTGATTTTTCTACCCCCTGGGCTGCCTGCTGTAGGAGAAGGTGCAAAAGGAGAAAGGCAGGCAGGCAATTTGAACTACTTCAAATTGATTTCTCCACCCCTGGGGTGCCTGTTGTGGAAAAAGGGGGTGCAAGAGGAACAGTGGCTGCAGAGATGCCAGAAAAAAGAGAGCAGACGGTTCCTGCTGAATTGGTGAACTTACCCTGTTTCTGAGGGTGATCAAATAGTGGACTGCTCTCGTGCATATGCCTTTCTCCACTGCAGATATATTAAACTGGAAAGCCACCACCCCTGGAAGGTTGTCAAGAGAGGAATGTGGCCCTTGGGCTGAAAAAAATGTTTTCCCATAGCTGGGGCACAGGAAACCACAGATCACTGCCTGACCCCAGAGTGACAGAAGATGCCCTTGCCATCCATCCCTAATTCATTAAACAAATCTTTGTTCCTGCACTTATAACTTCTGCATGGCAGGGAGAAATCCAATGGGTACAACATTCCTGATCCATGCTGGACAAGGCATTACCTGCTGAATTTCTGCTAAATATGCTGCTGAGAGAGGCAGGGGAGCTCTGCCCACCCCACCAAAGGTAGCAAACCTGGACCAGAATGTCAGTTATGTAAATTGCTCTGGGATCCTTGCCATGAAGGTCTTAACAAGGTTTTCTTAAACCTTTGGGTGTCAGTGAGTCACAAGGCAGGGGTGTTATCACAGTTGCGCTGGGGGGGGGGAGAAGTGTTATACAGTATTTGCAATTCCCAGGCTATTCAGGTATTAATGATTCAGTTTTCGAGACTAGTTACGTGTTTGTGCATGTGTTTTGTGTCCATCTCAAGGGTTAGATCTCTTGATTCAACTTGCAGGGTGGGGCTGTTGGGAGTTGTAGTCCAAAGCATCTGGAGGGTGCCAGCTTAGTGAAGGTGGCTTTAGCATTTAGTAGCCTGACTACTGTGGTCCATGTGTTAGGCACCTTGAGGCTGGATTACTGTAATGCTGCCCTTGGGTCTTGTTTGGAAGCTCCAGCTAGTAGAGAATGTGGTGGCCAGATTGCTAATGGGGGCATCTAGCTGGCTGCAGTGGCTGCCCATCTAACTATTGAGCCAGGTTCAAGGTTGAGCTGCACTCTGTGATTCTTCTGGTCATCAGTTTTGGCCTGCTGTCCAGATGCTTAATATTTCAGACCATGCATAATCAATCTGTGGATTCATTACCACAAGTTGTAGCAATGCTCATGAGTTTCATCTCAGTTTGACACAAATGCAGTCAGTGAAGTACTAGATCAATGTCAGGGAACCTCAGGCCCATCCAGGCCTGTCTGTTCGGCCCCTGGAACTCTCCCTAGGCCACACCCTTCACTGACCTTGTTTCTCTTCCTCTTTGAGTGTTTTTGCCTGGCTTGGATGTTGTCCTGAAACTCTGACAAAGCCTTTTGCTTGTCTGGATGTAGGATGAAGGAAGCTGTGTATAAAAGCTACCTTACTTTACAAAGGTAAAATTCATAGTTGTTGCTCCACCCTCTGTTACTTCTTGGCCCCCTCACCACCAGCATGTGGTCTCCTGAAAGGTGCCCAGAAAAGAATGTGGTCTTTGGGCTGTAAAATGTTCCCCACATATGGGCTGGAAGAATCTTCATCTTCTGACCTGACAAGACAGCTCTTCTGTGTTTTGGGAGACATAAAATAATTGTCTCCACTAGTGGAAGGGTTCTTCTTCCCTTGGGGTTCTTCAAAGGACTATGCTAGTACTAGTAAATTATGATTAATGCTACAAGTTGCACTGAAGTTTGGGTCTTGCTATTGGTGACAGCAGCAGTGGCAAACTGTAGTGTGGCAAGCCAGGTGAGCTTTGGTACAGCTGTGCTTTTCTAAGCCATTCAAAGGGGTGTACCTTTGCAGGGCTAATTTTCTGTAAGGAAACAGTACATAGTTGAGGGATTTATTGAACCTTATTTATTTCCTAGTGTCTCATTGTATGGTTAATTTGAATGCTTCAACCTTCCCAAGGCTCGTGTGTTTTTTGCGTGTTTTTTAAAACCTATTGATAACAATGACTGGGAAGCAATGGGGAGAAAAGGAATCAAATGAGTTTGTCCTCAAATCTGCTAAACAGCCTTCAAACCATGCTGACGCTTTATTATGCTAATATAACAGCAGTGTAGCTGATGTAAAATTACACAACCAACCCCAGGTGATTTCAAGCTGGAATGAATTTGCTTTTCATGAAATACACAACCCTCACACTTGAAAAAATAAATAAAAATTAATTAAAACTTCTCAGTTCTCCAATATTAAGTGGCTTATTTGGACACATTATTACTACAGAAAGTGGATTCCCTCCTGCCCCCATAGGCAGTGTTGCATTTTGACCCACATTCAGGGGGTCTTAAGGCAAAGCTCTCTGTGTTAATTGGGAGCCTGTTTTTTCTCTCCCCCCCCCCTTCCGAGAAACACATGTGGGTTTAAAACAGCAACAACCCACCCTGCTGCACACCTGTAAATAGGGCCCAGACCCGAACATTTTGGCGCCCAAAGTGGGAAATCCAAATTCCCAACCTCTGCATGAACACGCTCTAATTAGCAGAGGACACAATCCACTGGAAATTCTTATTTGTGTGCTTCATTTTAAATGAACATAAAATGAGTTTTCTGGTAATTTTTAAAGACCAAACAGGTTTATTGCAGCATAACTCCTTTGCCTCTAGCATAGGAAGCCACCTTATACAGAGGCAGACCATTGGACCACCTAGCACAGTACTTATATACTGTTAGCAGCTCTCCAGGAACTCAGGGCCAGGGACATTTCCAGCCCTATCTGGAGATGCCGAGGATTGAACCAGGGAGCTTCTGCATGCCAGGCAGATTCTATACCACTGAGCTGCGGCCCTCTTTTAATAGCAACTGGGGGAAAAGGAGAGATAATTTTGTGACTACAATAAATCTGCTCTTTAAGGTATTGGGAGTAGGAACAGAAAGCAATGGGGTTGACAGAAATTTAGGGACGTGGGTGGCGCTGCGGTCTACACCACTCAGCCTCTTGGGCTTGTTGATCAGAAGGTCGGCAGTTCAAATCCGCGCAATGGAGTGAGCTCCCATTGCTCTGTCCCAACTTCTGCCAACCTAGCAGTTCGAAAGCACACCAGCACGAGTAGATAAATAGGTACTACTGTGTCGGGAAGGTAAACAGCATTTCCGTGCACTCTGGTTTCTGTCACAGTGTTCCGTTGGTTGCGCCAGAAGCGGTTTAGTCATGCTGGCCACATGACCTGGAAAACTGTCTGTGGACAAACGCCAACTCCCTTGGTCTGAAAGCGAGATGAGCGCCGCACCCCATAGTTGCCTTTGACTGGACTTAACTGTCCAGGGGTCCTTTACCTTTACCTATTGATGCAATGTTTTTTGGACCCTACTAGTCCTTCTTGAAGAAAAGGAATTAATTCTTCAGGGAGCTTCTGAGAATCAAACATTAAGATCTGCTGCCTCTTTTCATTGGATGTGTCTACAGTACACCATTGATTTTTGTTCCTACTACCAATTCTGTTTTGGAGTTCCCATTTGTGTTGCATTTCTTCTTAGGTGTCACAAAATTTGTGTGTGTATATGTGCATGTTTGCTGTAACAGACTAACACACCTACCCCATAAATTGAATGTTCAGGATCTCTTGTGCACAGTGAGACTCACATAGAAAAGGCCAAAGACTTGGCCCACATGAACACCATATATATTTTAAAGCACATAGCTTCCCCCCCTAAAAATTCCTGGGAACTGTACTTTACCTCTCACAGAGCTACCATACATATCTCAACACAAATTGAAGTTCCTGGGATTCTTTAGGGGAAGCCATGTGCTTTAAATCATGCTGTTGGTGGGGTCTTGTGCTCTGTCCTACAATGGACTATCCTTGATCATCATTCATTTAAAGCAGTTCCCGCCTGGCAGAATCCTGGGACCTGTAGTTTGTTAAGGGTGCTAGGCATTATAGCTTTGAGGGATAAACTTCAGTTCCCAAGGTTCTTTGTTGGAGGAGAAAGTGTTTTAAATGTATAGTGTGTACGCAGCTTTAATGGGCCTAAATTACAGTAAATTAGATTTTTGTTGTTGCTGAATTGGGTGGTTGGGCTCTTTCCATCGCTGGGGGTGTTCAAGCATAGGCCAGCCAGGCCATCTGTTGGTGATGTTCTAGCTCTGGATTTACTCCATTGGGGCACAGGTTGGACTAGATTACCTAAAAGAACCCCCTCCAAGTCAACTTCCTGGAAGAAGTTGGGAGAAAGGGTTATCGCTTAGCCTCCTGCAGATCATCCCATGGTTGGGGTCTCCTCTAGCTATCAGACTCCCATTTCTCCTTTTTCCCAGTGGTCTGAGGCTTGACCATTGCTCCATGGCTGATGCCACGGCTATTCTTAATGGCAACAGCAGCAGCAGTCTGGTTTCATATTTCCTGTGTTGAATCCCTAGGGGATCCCCTTTGCTTGGCTTTAGAACTTTCTTTGGCTTCCATGGTCCAGTTCAGCAGATTGCTTTCTGTCTGCATGGAGGATTACGCGGAATTAAAGAGCTTTAATCAGCAGTTGTCCCCAGATAAACATCTTCTCCAAATTCAGCAGCCTCAGGTGGGAAGTTATGTAACCCACCTGGGCTTGGTTGGGTAACTGAGTTTGTTTTATTGGTGGGAGGGATACCTTTTTGGGGGGGTGACAGTTGGTAATCTCGGGTATGGTTTGTGGGGTGAATCTTCCCTGGCAAAACTGCTTTCTTACATTGCAGGTGAAATAAAGCGTAGTCAGTGGTTAAGAGACTAAGCTGTAGACTTGGCAAGTCTGCAATTTGAATCTCACCTCATATTGTGAGCTTGGGTCACACCCAAACCATACATTTGAATACATATCACTTTAACAAAGTTGGAGAATCCTAGGAACTGTAGTTTGTTAAGGGTGCTGGGAATCGTAGGTCTAGTGAGGTCAGCACCCTTAACACAACAGAGCCCATGACTGTTAAAATGATATAATAGTGCTCTAACTGTATGGTGTGGGTGTGGCCATTGTTACCAGTTCTGCTCCTGGATTGGATTGGGGGGGGTGCTTCTAGGGAGGACAAGACAGCCAGAGTCACCACTGAAAATCAGTGAGAATTCTTCTTCGCAGCAAGAAGCAACATAGATAGAACTACCATATTTTTCCATGTATAAGGTGCCCCCATGTATAAGACGGCCCCTATTTTGGGGGTCTAAATTTAAAGAAAATGAGGGGAGATGGCCCAAGGTTGTTGAGCTTTTTTTAGGGGGAATTGCATGTGCGCGCCATCACCCCAGCAGGGTTGTTGCTGGGGTTTGGCAAAGTGGGCAGCCACTCCCCCCCCCCCGGCACTGAGGGTGGGAAGCTCCCTATAGCGTGGGCCGCTTCCCCTCCATGCCACTGCGGGAAACACTCCTTAGCGCACGCGCCTCCCACAGCGGCTTGGGGGGGAGTTGCACGCCCGCCAACCATCTGGCTGGCAGGCGCAGCTTCCCCTCCACTCCACTATCCATGTGTAGGACTACCCCAGTTTTTTTACATGATTTTTGAGTCAAAAAACCTTGTCTAATACACTGAAAAATACGGTATATATTTGAATTGTAACTTCAAGAATTTATACCCAAGTTGCCTTTCCACTTCCAGATTTGGTTAAGGTGTTTGTTCATGTAAATTAGAAGTGCAGGTGTATGTTGTTTGGGATTTTTGGAGTAGAAAATGATGCAACTGATAAATATATTTGTTTCCTTAATGAGTTGCTGTTGGAATCAAGGCTTTATAAGTGTTGAAATAAAATGGGGTAAGAGCTTTGCAATAAGTCTCTGGTTAAAACCCAGGATATGAGAAGCCACTGCCCACTTTGGCAGTATCAGTTCTCCTTGGTTGACTTTGTTCTTGCCTGGCGCCTGGGGAGGAAGTGTTGATAAAAGGGGCTTCCGGCAGCTGCCTTGGCTACCTATGGCACACCTACCCAGATTACTTTCTGCTGAGTCATCCTCAAGATGTTGAACTACGTTTAACTCTTTCTTCTCAGCAGCAAGGAAAGGATTTGCTTAGTGCACTGAAAAGAGTATCATAACACACCCATGGGAGTGGGTGGCGCTGTGGTCTAAACCACTCCGCCTCTTGGGCTTGCTGATCAGGAGGTTGGCAGTTCGAATCTGCGTGACAGGGTGAGCTCCCGTTGCTCTGTCCCAGCTTCTGCCAACCTAGCAGTTGGAAAGCATACCAGTATGAGTAGAGAAATAGGTACTGCTGTGGCAGGAAGGTAAACGGTGTTTCTGTGCACTCGTCATGGTTCTGCTATGCCAGAAGCGGTTTAGTCTTGCTGGCCACATGACCCAGAAGCTGTCTGTGGACAAACACTGGCTCCCTCGGCCTGAAAGCAAGATGAGTGCCGCACCCCATAGTCACTTTTGACTGGACTTAACCGTAACTTTACCTTTACCTTTCCATAACACACCACTGTTGTACAATATCACTTTGGGTTAAAACTTGTTCTTCACATTTGTGTATTTTGTTGCATGGTCCTGGTCTCTTGGGAATAGCTGCATTGTTAAAAGTACCGCATGATACTCATCCCACATTTGTAAGAAATCAATATTTTAGCGTGACAGCACACACGCTTTGGAACTCCTTGCTTATTGACATCTGGCAAGACACCTTCCCTGTACTCCTTTTGGTGCCTGCTGAAAACGTTTTTGTTTAGGCATGCCTATCCAGGCATGTAGAATGTCGGCATGTGTTTTAATCCAGTTTTTAGCTTATTGTCAAACCTAATTATTTTTTTAACATTTTAAATAACTGTTTTTAACTATTCATTTACTTATAATGTTACTGCTTTATTCATTTTGTAAACTGCTTTGAAGAAAGATGCTAAGGCTTGTAGTAGGCCTGGAGCCTGTTAAGACAGATCATCAAGCGGTGTTTACATCATTGCTGTTTTTGTTCAGCAAGGGATGGTTGCTGCTGGACATGTTACTAATGGGAAGTTTGGCTTTTTTGCTTTGCAGAATGGACAAGCTGCTCCAGAAGGAAAAAAAGGAGCTCTGCCAAAGGTAAAACCACACACATGAATCTTTTTGTGCTTTTATTACACAATGCTGGTTTGGATGTTTCACTATGGCATCGCTTCCAGACTCTTCCTCTATGTGACTTTGGTGTCTGGTGTGTTTTTTTCCACAACTGAGAGTGAAATTAGTGATAGATTAGTCTGTGGCTTTAATTAATCTGCTGCTTCTCCCCCTGCCTCCCCAAAAGGTGTGTTGACAGAGATGGAATTTGCCTTTTCAAATCACAAACATTTTTTACTACCTGATCCACTCTTTCTTTTTTAACCAACTAAGGATCTCCACCATTCCCACTGAATTGCCTTGCCTTTGTCAAGGAGAAGTTTTGAACTACTTGTGTGTGACTTCACTCACGGAGGTTGGTGGGCTGGCTAAGATATGCAGCGCCTGGAAAATGCACTCTGCCTGCAACAGAAGCACAACTTTGGGGAAAGGTTCAGGATTGGTTGCAGAAAGCTAGTAACAACTGCAGTCATGAGTGATGATGAGAAATCAGGAAAGATTTTTCAGTTTTGATGTGGGTGGGTTGTCAAGATTCACAGCAAGGTTCAAAAATCCACTCACAAATTTATTCAGTATTCAGGGGGCTGTGTTGGGAAGGGGAGGGGGAGCAATCCTTCATTTATTTAACAAAATTTCTATACCACTTCAAGCTGTTTACGAGGGAGATTAAAATCAATCAAAACCGTTAAAAGCAAATAACTAAAACATGTTTAAAAACAATTGGAATCAGCAGTAAATGAAAAAGAGATTAAAACACATAAACATCCCCGTATGTTACATATCAATAATAAACTCATTCTCTGAGTACTAGTCCTTTATATTGGCTGCCACAGTTCTAATTCTCCTTTGGAAGCCAGTGGTTCTGTAGCTGCTTAGTGTCAGGTTTTTTTGTGTGTGCTTGATAGTCTGAATAAAATGAATGCAAACTCAGTTTGTTGTATCCTTGGCTTATTCGGCTTCCATGATTTAGATGTTCAGATTACTGACAGCCTGGATAGCTCAGTTGGTTAGAGCATGATAATGGCAAGGTTGCAAGTTTGATCCCTGTTTGGGACAGTTGCATATTTCTGCATTTCAGGGGTTTGGACTAGATGATCCTTGGGGCCCTTCCAATTCTATGATTTCTTGAATCAGAAGGGGGTTTCCGAAAGGGAGATGAGGCTGGAGGAAATGGTGGCTAGCATTTTGGATTTGCTGAGAATGTGGGTCCCGACACTGTCTGTGCGCATTAATAACAGCTGCCTGACTTCTGTGTAAAAGTATTCCCCACCCCCACTCGTTTAAAATATTGTTTGGTTGACTAGGGATTATTTTCTTTAAGGGTGAGATTCCTATCTCTTTTGAGTCACTGAAACTCCGTTTTCTAACTTTATTCCTGAAATCGTAGATTAGTGGGCGTCACAAGATTCCGCCTGACTTGTACAGAGGGCACTTTGTCCTACAGCACCAGCCTCAGAGAGGATTTGTATAGCATGG
The DNA here is from genome assembly GCF_951804945.1 of Podarcis cretensis. Lineage (NCBI taxonomy): Eukaryota > Metazoa > Chordata > Lepidosauria > Squamata > Lacertidae > Podarcis > Podarcis cretensis. The sequence goes on along the minus strand of NC_137177.1, from coordinate 28,195,639 downwards.
TAGCCAATGTGATACCCTCCAGAACGCCCAACAGCTCCAGCCAGCATGACCAATGATTAGAGATGGGGAAATTCTACTCCAACAACACTGAAGGTTGTAGGCTGGCCTCCCCCACTTGGAAAAGGTGCAAATTTACAAATTTCACCATCACTCAACCTAGGTATCTTCAACCTTTTCAAACCCAGCACCCACTTTTAACCCAAATATGCATTTGGGGACCCATTTCTCAGTCTATTACCATATATTTGCATGGTGGTAATGCTCTGGTTGTGACCCACCTTGGATCAAGCCGTAACCTAGTAGTGGGTCCGGACTCAACAGCTGAAGACCAGTGACCGAACTGACCTCTTTTCCTAAGTTGTAAGTGACTTGAAAATAGAGGAAGCATAGGCAGCCCCTTTTGCTATATCTGAGAGAAGGGTCTTTTAATTTCTTTCCCCTAGGACAGAGGTGGTGTATCTTTTTTTGCCGCTTGAGGCAAAATGGGAAGTGCAGCCTTGCTCTGCTACCATCAGCACTTCTGGTGAGACCTGGCGCCAGCATCAGCACCAGTTTTGGGAGAGATCATTGTGATTTTCAGTGAGCTCTCGCAAGAAATCAGCGTAATCTTGCCTGAAACCAGAGCTGATGCCAGCACTGCTTCTCCAACAGCAGCAGAAGCAGTGCCATAGGTGGGTTGCCCACAAGGGCACTGCCTACTTCAAAAATCTTTCAACTACACCTGAATGTAATTCCCATAACAGCCTGGTGAAATGAATGTGAAATAAGTTCATTTTGGGATAGAACTTTGAACAAATTCTAGTTCAATCTCTTGCATGTGGTCCCCCCCCCCTTTTGGGTCTTTAACCTTAAAGGTCATTATTGTTGGGGAATGTAAATTAAACAATTCACATTCCACTGTGTTTGTGTTTTGACGTTTTCTTAATCTTCTGTATATTTTATCCTTTCAACACAGCAGCTTGTAATGTTCTGAATGCTGAACATTATTATTTTTTTGCTGAGGTTCATTTGTTTAAACTTGAATTGATCTGTGAATTGAACATGAACCCAAACTAGTTTGTTTTGTAAAGAGACGAATGGGAATGGGAACCAGTTCCTTTTGGGACATGTCAAACTAAAACTAGTTCTTTTGAAAAATGAACTTTCAAAGTTCTGGTAGGATGTTTGCCTGCTTCCTGGCCTGAATTTAACTTTTTCTTTTAAATTGTGCACAAATGTCTCTTATCTGGTTCGTAGTTTTTCCAGGCAGCATTCTTTAGCTTGACACCCTTTCTTTCTTTTTTAGAAATAGGAGCTTCTGACTTTGATATTTTTTTTCCATAAAAAGCAAGGAAGGTGGTGGATAATCCTCAAAACAATCTTCATGCACCTCTTCCCTCTTAGCATTTTGGTGATGTTGACTGTGAAACTAGCTATCGACTGTTCTTTCTCTGAGCTTTTCTGAAGTTCTGTGTGTCCACAGTGCTTGGGCTTCAGGTCATCTGTACATTTCTGAACTTGCAGAGTTAAAAAAAAAGTTGTAGTCTTTTAATCTCTGAGATAGCTGACTTGAACTTCAAAATTGAATATGTCTTCATCATATTTTGGAGACTTCTTAGTGGGGAAAACAACTGCCTAATAAAATTATTTTTTATTTAATTGAAACCCAAATAACACCCCCTTTCCTGTTAATTTTAACAAGGAGACCAATATATTGGCATGTTGTCTTCCTGCACAAGGTCCAGTGAAATGAGTCAGAACAAAGTCTTTCTGTAGCTCAAGCTCCAATTCACTTCATATGCTGCAAAACCTCATTTTGCATTGAGTTCAGTGGGTCAGATCTGTTTGCTTTCAAAGTTTGTTGCCCTTAATGGCCTCCAGGATCTACCACCAAAGGTAGCCATATTTCCCTGCCATGTTGCAAGACTGCCTCTAAAGATGCTTAGCTTACTGGTTTATTAATTTTATGATTTCCATTTAGAGACTGTCTGAAGGCCTTGAAACAGTTTCAATATATGTAGGAACGCTGCAAAGGAAGGTCTTGTAAGATGCTCACCCCATTTCTGAAGCATAGATGAGCTCATTCTTCACACCCACTAGACCATCTAACATTCCTCCATCTCTCATCTGGGAGACGCCCAGTTTTATACCAGAGCAGGCTCTCAATCTGGAGAATGTAAAACTACTTCCATCACTCAGTCACACAGTCGTAACCTCCATGGTTCAACACAACTTTAACTCCTGATAAATAACCAGTAGGCACTGGTAGCAGACACAAACATCAACATCACACCTAAAGTGGCCCTGAAGGCATAGCAAAAGACCAGAAACATACCTTTTGGGAATATTGAATAGTGATATTTCTAGAGAAAATACTAATTTTTTTCTGTACGCAACATCTGCGGCGAGAATCCTGGTGGCTAAGTACTGGAAGAGTAATCAGGTACTTACCAAAGAGGAATGGTTATGTAAACTATGTGAATATTTGGAACTGGCCAAATTGACGGATGTAATAAGATTAAAGCCAGTGAATACAGTCAAGAAGGAATGGAAGTGCTTGAATGATTATTTAGAAAGACAAGGTTCTAATGTAAAAAATTGGCTTTGTCTAGAATGACCACATGAATGGAAAAGAGGATGGATATATATATATATATGAATGAGAGAAAATAATACTGAAATACAGATAAAATATGAAATGTGAAAGGAAGTGTTGTGAGAGTGATGGAAGTCTATTACTATTATTATTTTGTAAAATAGTGTTTATTGTATTGAAATATTATACTTTATTCTTTTATTGTCTGCTTTCCTTTGCATTTTTCTTTTTTCTTTTTCTTTATATTATTCTTTATGTATGGCTTGTTATTGATGTATTTACTTTGCAATAAAAATTCTTTAATATTAAAAAAAAAGGTTGTTGTAGGGTCCAGGAACCATATTACAATGGTGGAGCAAAGTTTTTGCATCCAGGAGGTCACATGATCAATCCCCAACATCTCCTATTAAAAGCAGCATAACATGGGGAAGACCTTTGCTTTCAACCCTGGAGAGCTGCTGGCAGTCAGAGTACACACTACTGGGCCAGATGCTCTGACCTGGTACAACTGGCAGCTTCCATTGTTGGCTGGTCAGATCAGGGAGGTCCCATTTACATACCAGACCTACCTTCTAGTGGGAAAGGGTGCCTGTCTCTCTTTAATTGCAGACATAGCATAAATTCTGGTGACACGAGGGCAAGAAGTTCCCAGCAATCCAATCACTTGCTGGTATCAGATGCTCTAATCTTAAAAAACCTTTTTTTGTTTTTAAGCAGCTGAATTGGGCAGAAGGCTTTCCTTGAAAACAGCTGGCTAGATCTTGCCAGTGCAATGTTATCCGTGATGCGGGGGAGCAGGATGGGTAGAGCTGTAGGCTTGTAATCTAGCTAAATTGGTTTCCTAGCTAGTGCTTATGAACTGGCAAATCTGCTAGCTTGCCTGCATCCCATGACTCCTCTAGAGTCTGTACAGTCGATTAGCAAAATATTAAGGGCTTGCTACTGAGACCTCTGTTGCTTTCTGTTGCTCCAGCTTCTCCTCTTTCCCTTTTTTGTTTTTTTGAAAAAAGGTCTAGCCCACTTTATTCCTTAGGCTCAGGGTAAGTAACAAACTTCTTTAAAATACCAGCCTAAAGGTCTGATCTCAGGCAAGCCTGTTCCCCAGTTTATGTCAAGTCTTGCATTGGTGCTTCAAACTGCCCTTGGGGAAACATTCCTAGAACAAAGGGAGTGCCAGGCTGTGTTGCATTGCCCCACAGAACTAAGAAAAAGTCAGTAGCACACAGCCCTGTTGGGACTCCTTGTCCCAGGTTGAAGGGCCTCCATTTGCAGTTGCAATTGTTTCAGTCCTGTATGGATGAGGAACACACTGAGCACTGGTGTTTGAACAGTGCTGGAGTTCTTTGATAAGCGTTTTTAGCTCTCCACAGCTATTGTGATGTACTGCCTAGATTGCTAGACATCAGTGTTGCCTAGATCAGGGATGGAAAATCTGTGTGCCCTCCTTGATATTACTGGATCCCATCATCCCTGACCATTAGCAAGGCAAGGTGGGGGTGGGGTTGAGGGGAGTTGAAGTCAAGGAACAATTAGCAAGGCCACACATTCCTTATTCCTGGCCTAGACAGCATGGCCCTGTCTGCAAGACCCAACTAGCAAAGCAAGGGGATCTGGGCTACTCAACATCTTTCAGCCTAATCTACCTAGCAGCCTAATCTACCTGCTGTGATTATAAAATAGGGGCAAGCCATATATGCTGTCCTGGGCTCCTTGAAGGAAGTGTAGGATAAAAACATATATGCAATACTATGTTTTCAAATGCCCAATCTTCAGGGAACCATTTCTTCATGGACTTAACTGCTGAAGATCTTGCCATGGAATGCTTGCATCTTCCACAAGATTCTTGGGAGAGCACACAGTCTGCATATAAATAAAATGGTTGTTGTTAGGGTTCTGTGTGAGTGACCCCTAAAACAGGTGTTCTTGGCTTATCAGTGCAGTTTGGAAGTTTGCTGTCCTGCTTAGATAGGAAGCCACTTCCCCAAGGTAGAGGGCTTTCCAGGCTGTGCCACCTGAGCCTCTTGTTAACCAGAGGAACCAGGGCTTGGACCTTGGATCTTTCTGCATGTAGAACTCATGTCTTCTGACTGAGCTATCCTCAGCCCCCAGGGTCACACAATCTACCCAACAGGCAAAATATGGCACACCCATGATAGCTTCAGTACACACCCTTGGAAACATTGTGGTTGAGAAGTGCACATGGGTGATCCTTTTGGGTCACTGTCACCTACCTCCGCGCCATATTACAGGGTGAGCATGGCAGGAGGAAAATGAAACTGCAAAGATTGCAGATTTGCTCTGTGTGTGTGTGTGTGTGTGTGTGTGTGTGTGTGTGTGTTGCACAGCCACTGTTTCTTTGTTGCTGTGCTCTCAGACACATGCATCTGTTCCTCCCAGAACTCTTGACTGTCCCATGCCAAGAATGGGCCCCAGCTAATGGCAAACTCTTTGGTGCCATTAAACAAATAGATCAATCCTTCTCTCTCTCTCTCTCTCTCTCTCTCTCTCTCTCTCTCTCTCTCTCTCTGCCGTAGGCTTCAATTAATAATTGAATAAGGATCAGCTTTCAGAGCCCTGCATTCCTCATAACCAGCTAGCTTTTTCTGGCACTGTGGAAATAGCTTAGTTGCACAGCCAGGGGTGGGCTGGGGGATGGATGTCTTGAAAGCACTCCAAACTTCTTCTCTTGCTGTTTGTAACAATGCATTGAGCTGCCACAGGTTCTTGGTGTCCTGAAAATCCCGTAACAGTCTCCTAAAAATTCAGGAGCAGTCTAGTGGTGTATTGCTTCAATTGATAATTTGTTGTCTAATGATCTTTTGGAGAGAGAAGTTTTTATTTTTATTTTTAAAAAGTGGGTGATACAAGGAAGGAAGAAATATTTTCAGTTTACAAGCAAATGATGACCTTTTTGCAAAGAATGTCAGTCAATCTCCTTATTTATTTGTCTACTCAATTTCTCAGATTTATATATCCTGTCTTTCCTCCAGGGACCTTAAAGCAGCATACATAGTCTCCTCCACCTGTTGGTATCCTTAAAACAACCTTGTAAGGTAGGTGTGAGGCTGAGAGAATGATTGGTCCAAGGTCACCCAGTGAACTACATGGTTGGGTGTGCATTTGAATTTGGGCCTCCTGGGTCCTAGTTTGACACTATGAACCTGAGGTTCAAAGAGCACGGTGGGGCTGTTTGCAAAAGGGCTTTGGAACAGTCCCATGCTGCACTTTGTACAGTCTTGACAGCTGGGTCTTCAAAGCATAGTACCATCCGCCATCACCTATTCCCCTTGCATAGCTACAATTCCCATAATGGTGTAACAATCCTCCCTCCCAAGAAACTCAGAATTGTAGCTTTGTGTGGGGAATAGGGGTGCCCTAACAACTCGCAACTGCTCTTAAATAAGTTCCAGAATTCTTAGGGGGAAGCCATGGCTGCTTGAAGTGGTTTAATGCTGCTTTAAATGTATTGTGCAGATGGCAGCCTAGGTTGGACATGAAGCCCACAGGGTGATGTTGGGCCAGTCACGATCTCACAGACTAACCTGCCTCACAGGGCTGTTGTGAGGATAAAAGGTGGGACACCAACACTGTTTGCCAGTTGGTGCTCGTTAGAGGAAAGGTAGAACCTAACTGTAATAATGTCTCATACCATTGTCAATTCTTAATTGATTACGTATTTCATAAATTGTATTATGTATTATATACCAGAATAATTGGATTAATCAGAGGGGAAAGCCTCCTATTGGTGGACTAAAAGAGCACTTCAACCTCCAATTCCTGTTGTTGGATCAAAGGTCTATTCCAAAAGAAAATAAAACCCCTACAACTACCTTGTAATTAGTTACCAATTAAGAATATGAGGTTAGTGAGTCTGTCCATATCTCCTATGGCAGAAATAAATGACTTGGGTTTCAGTCAGAGATGCATTTAAATTGTGGAGAATTTGCAGTGTGCACGTATAAATATTGCAGAGATTTCAGACTTCTTTATATGAAAAGATCAAGCTTAAGACAGGCAATAAGAAATCACGTTGGTTTGAATTCTTGCAGTTAAGATCTCAGTGTTACAAGACAGCATTTGCAATCCTATGGTCTAATTTGGACTTGAGAGAGGTTACGTGTGAAAACACTTTGGCCCCAACCCAGCAGAAATTGCTCCTGTTTGAGCCCCAGTGAAATCAATAACCATTTTGCAGATGATGTGCAGCATGGAATGAATGCACACATGTTGAGAGGAGGGAGCAGGATTGCAGTCGTAGTCTCCACCTCCCACTTACACACATGGATTTATAAACGTGTACAGCTCAGGATTCCCGGTTGTGCAAAGAGAACCACAGGCATGTTCAGTTGTATGCAAACATTCAAATGAACATGTATAGGTCAGGGGTGCAACTTAGCATGGCAATTCCGCTTCTTTTGCCAGCCCCAGCCCCACCCTGCACACACACACCCACACACACACACACACACACACACCCCGTTGCATGTTGCCTGGCCTAACAGGACAAGCTGATAATCACAATTTCATGTGTGTCCAGTTGATTTTAATTCAATTTAAACATCACTTAAGTCTTGCTGTTTGGGGCACAAGGACTCTGATGCACAAGATTTTTGGGTTTTTTTACATTATCTTCAGAGTTGGAAGGTACGCTGGAGGAGAGGGCTATTGCTAGCCATTATGGCTATGCTCCACTACTGCCTCCACAGTTGGAGGCAGTAATGCTTCTGAATACCAGTTATGGAAACTGCAGGAGGGGTGAGTGCTCATCCACCAGGTCCTGCTCATAGGCTTCCCACAGTCATCTGGTTGGCCACTGTGAGAACAGGATGCTGGACTAGATGGGCCATTGGCCTGATCCAGCAGGCTCTTCTTACATTCTTTATAGTGGCTACTGCTTTGCAATTAAGTCTTATAGCTCTGTCCTTCTATATACTCGTCTTAAATAAAAGCAACTAATACTGCAAAACCTGTTCTGGTTTTGGCTGATGGTGCATCTAATGAAGAACCTGTTCTCCCACAGTTTCTAACTCTGGGCTCTTTTGCTACATAAACTTTCCCTGAGCATAGTTGCTTTGGAGGCAAGCTGTATCTCCTGCCTGAGGTTGGCTTGTTCCTTCCCAAATGTTTTTGACAGTTATTACATCACGCTTGTGTGTTAACCAAGGGATGAGATGTAATATATTCTTGCAGAATTACAGGGTAATATTAGAACATGCTGTTTCCTGTTGTGTTTTCTTGAGCCGCTTCAAGTTCAGCAACAGCCTCAAGCATGAGAGGGAAATGTACCTGGCCTTAATGATTTTTGTTTTCAGTAATCCTGTTTTTAGTTATAGAGTGACTGTTGTTTTAAAAGCGTTAGGAAGGTTAAGCATGCTTACACCTCGTAACCGTGCGTTCCACAGATGGTATCTGTGCTATGTGAAAAATTATGGCCATGGCTTGGCATAGTTGGACACGCTTAAGCTTGCAAGCGTCGGTGAAGTCTAAAATATGATGAACGTAGCAGCGGATTGCGGCCCGCTTATTGTGTGTTGAACATAATGCAGGTTAGTATAAGAATTGGCTGCTTTTGGCGAAGCCTCGCTACCATCTTCCTGGCTCCATCCTCAGTGAGGCAGCAATCCTAGACATGTTTGCTAGGGGGTAAGCCCCACTGAACACCCTAAGACTTGCTTCCAAGTAGACATGTATAGGTTTGTGCTGTGATGATTATTTTTATGAAATAGACAACAATAAACTGCTAATTCTGTCTCCTGGGTTCAGTCACCAGTAGAAGGTGATAGTGATGATAGATTTTGACAGAAGCAAATGTGGTTGCTCTGAGAAGTCTTCTGTCCTCGAAAATCTGCCTTAGTTGGTGCTATGTATACAGGGCGGTGGCTGAAGAAAAATATCGACCTTTGCATCTGTTTGCTTTCTTGCACTGCTTTTTTTTTTTAAGCGCAGCTGCAGCATGGATTATGTGTTGAAGGTTCTTTACATCTGCAAGGAAGGATATTCTTGCTTGGAATGGTGTCCCCTTCCTTCTTGGAAAGGTGACTCCTTCCTTTACCGTTCAGTGTTGAGTGTCTCCTTTTCCCCTTGTGTTGTGCCTCTCTTCTAATAACCCTCACTTGCTGGGTTGTGGTGGGCAATGAAGCTTTCCTAGTTTGGCATTGTAGAGCTGAAATAACATTAGTGCTAGAAGTCAGGAAGACTCTCCTTTAGATTATTGCCCTAACCAAAACTCATTAGGTGGCTTTAGGCAAACTTTTGTGTCTTAACCTCAGTGCTCCTCCAGTCTCTGACATGGGAAAAATACTGGCCTACCTTCCAAGATTGTTGTATGGATTACTAAAATGAAGTTCATGAATATTGAACTGGAATCCTGGGACTCCTACACTTTGACCCTATTTAAAACACCATCATATCACTTTAAACAGTCAAGGCTTCCCCCAAAGAATCCTGGGAATTGTAGTTCTTTCAAAGGTGCTGAGAGAAGATCCCTATTGCCCTCACAGAGCTACAATTTCCAGAGTAGTTCAACAAACAATTCTTCTTCCCATGGAACTCTTGGAATTGTAGCTCTGTGCAAGGAATAGGATGTCCTAACAGCTCTCAGCACCCTTAGCAAACTACAGGTCCCAGGACCTGGGTTCTTTGGGGAAGCCATGACAATTTTTTAAAGTGGTGTGATAATGCTTTAAATGTATATTGTAGATGGGGCCTGTGTGTGCTTTAAATAATCAACCTGACATCATAAGTGCCTTCACTGTTACATTTCCTTACATGTGAAATTCATAAACGTGCTGGGAGCATAAAGTTTCTCTTTGATGTTGTGGTTTACATGTTTCATTTTATTGCATTACAAGTACACGTACTGCTATATGAAGAAATGAGTTTAAAAAGCAAATGTGGATAAAAGAGGACAGAACAAAAACAATTAAAGCCATAGCCCCAAAGAATAATAAGTGGTGATGTGGCAACCTGCATCAGAAAATTTTCAGTTTGCATGGGGAAATTTTCTGTCCTAGGGCATGATATCATTTTAGCATGTCTATTTTACTTGTATTTAGTAAATGAAGCTAAAACATTGATTTTGATAAGCCTGCCTAATATTTGTTTGTAGTTGTCACTAATTTATGTAATGGCCATTTTTCCTTGGACAAAGCAAGCACAGAGTGGGATGTGGGTCTGTTTTTTTTGGGGGGGGGGTTATATCCAATGTCCCTGCTTATAAAGTTAAATTATAATAGAAATACTTTCAAAAGTGTGATGTATCTTTACAAAAGGGTCATGGAAAGGTGGTGGAGGATGAATCCCTGACACCCCTCTGTTTATGGAGAAGATGTAAGAGAACTACATTTCAAAGAAAGAAACAGATTTTAGGTGCATGAGTTAACTTTTCAGTGCTACAAACCAAATCAGTGCCCCCCCCCACCCCCAGTATCTAGCTGCCTCCATTCTAGCATCTTTAAATGTCCATGCTTGGGGGGGTGCAACATAGGATGTGGCCTATCCTTGTGCAGAAGCCGCTGTTGGTCATGCATGGCTTGTCTCTCATGCTTAACACCGGCAAGGCCTCCCTATATGTCTGCCTCTGCACTTAAAGCTGCCTTAAGTTTCTGGATATCTAAGGTCAAGCTGTAGGGTTATTTGGCCCTGGAAAACAAAATGTGCCAATGGTTGGGCCACTCTCCAAACCCATCCTGCTTCTCCCCTGCCAAAAATAAAAAAAAAACCAGTCAAAGCCATCTTCATTTACCTGTTGCACCTGCCACATTTCTGCTGTTCCGGCGCGGCCCGTTTTAAATCTTGAGTATCAGTGAGATGAGCTTATGGGGCTTGGGGAGATACCATAGCTTAGAGAGTTAGCCTATGGTAGGTAAGTAGCCGTGTTGGTCTGCCATAGTTGAAACAAAGTAAAAAAATTCCTTCCAGTAGCACCTTAGAGACCAACTAAGTTTGTTATTGGTATGAGCTTTCGTGTGCATGCACACTTCTTCAGATAGGTATCTGGGTATCTGAAGAAGTGTGCATGCACGCAAAAGCTCATACCAATAACAACTTAGTTGGTCTCTAAGGTGCTACTGGAAGGAATTTATTTTATTTTATAGCTTAAAGAGAGAGAGAGAGAGAGAGAGAGAGAGAGAGAGCGCGCATACACCTGCATTATATGGACAAGGTCCCAGTTCAGCCCCTAGCATCTCCAGTCTTTTATTTCTTTCTTCAAGGAGCAGAAAATACTTCTGCCTGAGACCCTCTGCCAGTCAGAGGAGACAAATAGTCTGCTCTGATGGAAGGCAACTTCCTAAGCTTTTAGCATATAAATTGCATGATGACTGTGTTTGCCCCCGGTCTCTAATTCTTAGACATGCTGCCGTCAGGTTTTCAAGCTTGTCTGTTCAGTGATGAGCACAATTAAAAAGTACTACCAGAAACCTTTTACTGCATGGTTTCTCAATATGTGGTGGCCAGCCACTATTGTTGCAGCCATCAAGGCACCAGATTTCTTTTATGGGCTGGAATATGACTCTGCTGTCACATTCCATATCTGCATACATGCACATGATTCCGTAATCCCGTCTGCGGCCACAGCTGCATACCAGTTTGAGGATACTTTCTGCAGCTCAGGTGTGGGTCGAAGGAAGGCTGAGAGGTGGCCCAGCATCTGCTGGCCTCAGGGCTCCTTGCAAAGAGTTCTGGACAAGCGCAAACTATGCTGGTCTAATCCAGCAAAGCACGACTTGCCCTTAAGCAAAGGGATAAAGGGTTTGGAGTTGTTGTTTTTTCGCGTGCAGTTGGACACAAAATAAGGAGTTGGAAAAATTGTGTGCAGTTGGAAAGCTGATAGTGTGCAATTTGTAAAATGGGCATTGTGTGTGGGGTAGATTTCACATGTTAGACATATTTGCTTATGAAGCACTTAACATGTCAGGTATAGCATGCATGAAAATTTGTAAGGGTAGAATGCACTCAGTCAACTATCCAACCATATTAAAACATTTCCTTCTTTTGGGCCAGAATCTCTGCTTGCTGCACCTTTGGGCAGTTAATTCTTCATCGCATCCTTGCATACATCCTTAAAGGAATCCTTTTCTGTGTGCCTGTTAGTTACTGGGTTATGGCAGATTCATCAATGAATCGCTGCTGTATAGTAGATATTGCAGAGGGTTTGGCCATATGACCCTTGGGAGTTGCTTCCAACTCTATGATTCTGTGATAAGAACTACTGACTCCTATGGAGAAACCACCACTGATGCAGGGTGTAAACAAGGAGCAAAGTATGTTTTGTGTTCATTCAGCTGTGCATCTGATGGGAATGTTTGCAGTTGGAAATTCTGCTTTTAAAACCCTGCTTGGGATCACAGAGCACAAGACGACATATGGCTTTATTGCTAAGAGATACTGTATATCCGTTTAAAAACACATCAGTGGACCACTGGGAATTCTAGTTCTAAAAAGAAAAGTGGCATCCATAAGCCTAAAGATAGCTTATCCCTCCTGTTCTCCTCTGCAAACAAAAACTCTTGGATAACACTTTTTAGTGAAATATTTATCCTTCCTGCTTCTTACTGTGGAGAGGGAACTTTCTCTGTGGAAACCCCTCAGCTATGTAATTTCTTGCCCACAGAGGTGCGTCTGGCACCATCACTGTGTACTTTTTGTTGTACTGTATTCAGTTCAAAAGCACGTCAAAGTGCAAGTAGATAAATAGGTACCGCTCCAGCGTTTCCGTGTGCTGCTCTGGTTTGCCAGAAGCATCTTAGTCATGCTGGCCACATGACCCGGAAGCTGTACATCGGCTCCCTTGGCCAATAAAGCGAGATGAGCGCCGCAACCCCAGAGTCGGGGTTTTTATTCTGAAAATGCGCCTTTTACCCTCACCTTTGAGATGCATACAGTGGTATCTCGGGTTACATACGTTTCAGGTTACAGACGCTTCAGGTTACAGACTCTGCTAACCCAGAAATAGTACCTCAGGTTAAGAACTTTGCTTCAGGATGAGAACAGAAATTGTGCTCTGGCGGCGCGGTGGCAGCAGGAGCACCCCCCCCCGCCCATTAGCTAAAGTGGTACCTCAGGTTAAGAACAGTTTCAAGTTAAGAACGGACCTCCAGAACAAATTAAATTCTTAACCTGAGGTACCACTGTATTTTGGACCCACCCTGTTCTCTTAAGTGTCACTTACTTTAATTATTTAATATTGTATTTTAAAATGTTTGTAGAAATCTACTAATTAATAATAATAGGTTGTTTCCAACTAAGTTCTACCCAGAGTAGACTGACTGAAATTAAATGATGTACACTAGTCACACCCATTCATTTCAGTGTGTTTAATCTGAATATAAGTAATGTTGAATACAACCTAATAGTAGTAGTAGTAGTAGTAGTAGTAGCAGCAGCAGCAGCAGCAGCAGCTACAGCAACTGACTTATGCAGCTGAATTACTCCAGGATTCAAGAGGGGTGCCCATCGCTTAAATTGTTATATAGTCAGTGGGATATTCCTAATGGTATATTTCAGTTCCTTGGGGAGAGAAAAAAATGTTTCAGTCTTGCATGGTATATGCATGACATGCCTCTATCTGAAATAGGATGCTGCTGTGTTTCTAGGTTGGGCTTGGAGAATACTTCTGGTTTTGGATGGAGAAACAGGCAAGGCTTTGTTTTAAAGCAGGTACTGTACCTTGGCTGTTTCAGTGACCTAACTGGGAGAGACTGCAGCAGCGGTACTCCTTTTTATTTTTCCCTTGCAGCTTTTGTTTCATTGGGGTTGGCATACATAACTTTCCTCAGGCAGCAGTTTTGGGAGTTATCATTAGGGCTGCAAATTGTCAATTATTTAGCTTATTAAATGTTTTAACTACTTGGGCTTCCTCCCTCTGGCATCAAAACACCTTTGAAGATCTTTGAGTGCTTCTATTTGAGAGCTGCTATTTTCTAATATACAGTACACAACCTGCTAACTAGCAGAAGAAGAAAAAAAGGAAAATCCAGGTGACATTGCTGTCCAGTTGTTGCATTCTGGTATTTCCTGTGTTTTGTCCTTCCATCTCTTAAGATTATTCTTAGTATATGTTAATTGATTTATACCCCACCTTTTCCCCTGATAGGGTTCAAGACAACTTACAGATAAAACAAGAATGGCTAAACACATGGGTGGAAGGGCAATCATTAAAAAAAAACACCTGCTTTGTGGTATATTTAAGGGCAATTAATGCCAGCCTTTTGCACAACTGACTGGACTGGCAAAGCCTAATTCACTCCAGCATTTTCTGGTGGCAGCACTGCTTTTTACCTGTCCAGAATTCATAGGACTTTTGTTAAAAGTTAAAAAGCAGAGGTAGGGAACATTTTTTCAGCCTGAGGGCTCCATTTCCTCATGGGAAAACCTTCTGGAGGTCACATGCCTATGATAGGCAGACCAGACGCAGAACTGTAGGGAGCAATAGGTGTGTCTCCTACCACTGTAGAATCGGCTACACCCCAGCCATGCAAAAGTGAATTGTTTCTGGTCCTTCTCTCTTTCTCTTTCTCTTTCTCTTGCACATGGACATACACACTCTCTTTCCTCCAGCCAGGCAAACAAGAAGCATTATCACAGTTCAAGGACACATTCCAGCCAAGCAAAAGCACTCAGGAGTGGACCAGTGAGGGGTGTTGCCTGGGAAGACTACCAAAGGCTGGACAGAGAGAGCTGGAGGCTGCATTTGGCCCCCAGTCCTGAGGCTGACCACAACTGCTTAAAGGAAGCGGGAGGTTCAGTTCAGCCCACTTCCATTTCCACTCCATGAACAGAGTGTTTACCTGCATTGGTCTCTGGCACCTCTCCTATCATATGTTCTGCGGTACAGTCCCTCCCCCCCCCCAACACTTCTTTTTTCAACAGCTACCTCTTACCTTTTGAAGTGCAAGTTAAAAAAAAAAAGAGCGAGAAAAGAAAACTAGTAAATGTGCAAACTCTTTTGTTTGGGACGGATATTGTTGGAGCATTGATGGTACCACCCACTTTTCCCTCTGGTGTTGGGGTGGCCTCTGCAGGACTGTAATGGGCACTAATCCAAGCATATTGTGTAACCAAAACGAAAGACCATCTTTTTGGGGAGTGCAGTGTAGACCAGCGTGTTAACCGCTCCTAAGATCCACACTTTTCACAAAGCTGACTTAGTCAACCTATCTCTTTTGTGCTTCCTGTGAGTGTCAGATTACTCCTTTTCTCACTGCTGCTGCTATCTCTGGCTTCTGTCCTTTCAACTGTCAAGCATCCATGGCTGTTTAAACAGGGAATAATGGAGGACTGTTAGGACTTGCATTGGAAATAGTTGACCCTATTTCCCCTGCCCCCCCCCACAACCTGCCTTTGTTCCACAGAGTTATCATGCCCCCTTGAGGCTTGTGCAGTTAGTACAACTTGCATGGAAAGCACACAGGGAATTTGTTTGTTGTTTGCTGGGATCCTAACCTACAGAGAAGCCATTGCTCACAAGTGAGGAACTTGTGGTCCTCCAGATCTCATTAGGCTCCAGCTCCCATCAACCCCACCTGGCATGGCCAGTCATTGGGCATGATGGGAGCTGTAGTCCAACAACAGCTGGAGGACCAAAGGCCCCCCCGGACCTGATCTGAATGTAAACTCATGTTTCTAGGCATAGGAAAGCATCTGTCCTTGACAGTTTTTGAGCATTGCTTGGGAATATAGGAATCTGTCATATACCACTTCAGACCATTTGTCCATATTGTCTACATTGATTGGCAGTGAATCCTCGGGGTTTCAGGCAAAGGGTCTTTCCTAGAACCTGCTTACCAGATCTTTCTGTGTTGGGGATTGAACTTCAGGCCTCCTATATGAACAGCAGGTGTTTTGCCTCTGATATGTGGCCCCCATGATTCAGTAGGGCAGCCCCATGGGCAAGATGCTGCTGCTTCCTGTCAGCTCTCCTTGCAGGAGGTACCTGAGCACTGTGTTTGTAACTCTTAGCGCCCAAAAGTGCCAGAGTCAGTCCCAGCAAATGGGAAATGCAAATGCAAATTATGTGTCTCTTGTTGCAAGAGGCACAAGGAATTTTACAACTCTGAGAACTCATTCCGCATTAAACCACAAAAGCACTTTGCTTAATCCTACCAGCAAGTACAGACACTGGCCTGAGCTGTACATACAGGAGAATGAGGTGGGACTGAGGTGATAGAATGGGCTGCACCACTTCAGTTTGTAGCTTCTAAGGTGGGTTCCTGTGAATGCTCTTTCTTTAAAAACAAAACACAACAAACAGACAAAACTTTACTGAATATAGAAAAGCAGCACAATAGGGAGGAAAAAGAGCTGGGATGAATTTCCACTTAAAGGGGAGCATGTGCAAATATGACCACCCCACTACAGTGTGAAGTGGTACAGTCTATTCTGCCACCTTATTCTGTTGCATATATAATGAAGCTGGCTGAGGTTTCTGACCTTTCTTTTCTTTCTTTCTTTTTGCACACCCTAGAAATACACCAGAGGTGTGGAGTGTGAAGGAGTCTGGAATCTAAATGTTTAAAATGAAACAGAAGAGCAAGAGTGTGGTTGAGGCAGAGGGCGTTCTTATTTCCTGCTGCAGTTATTTGCTAACCTGAAACTCAGTCTTGTGGCTTTACCATCCCTTAACTTACTGGATTAGTCTCCTGCGGTGGGGGGGGGGGGGCGGGGAGGACTCACAAACCCTGTTCCTATGCCATGCAGCAGAAAATTAAGCTTCGGGATTTGCTCACATGAGAGGTAGTGATGGCCACCAGCTTAGTTGGCTTTAAACAGGGTTTAGATAATTTCATGAAAGATAAGACTATCATGGTGGCTAGTCCTTATGGCTATGCCCTACCTCCAGCCTCGGAGGCAGCCTACCTCTGAACAGAAATTGCTGGGGAGCACCAGCAGAAAGTGTGCTAATGTGCTTATGTCCTGCTTGCAGGTTTCTCATAGGACATGAGCACATTAGCTTGCAGGGAGACAAGCACTCGCCGGAGCCAGAGGCAATGACAGGCAGAGCCACCCGCGGACTGGTTGTAAGTAGGCATGCACTTGATAGAACAGTGCCCCATTTGCCGTAATGGTCCAGCTTCTGCTTGTGTGTTACTATGGATCATGGAGGTTAATAACCAAATTTAGGAGGAGGGAGGGACAAATTAAATGTGTCTTTTTAAAAATCCTGCCTCTGTCAATTAACTTGGGGTTCACAGCGAAAGACCCAGTGCACTTCCATGGAACGTACCCCTGTTTTCCCTTAGCTCGGGTTGGCAACTTCCACCCCTAAATTGATTTTCTCATTTTTATGAGGCATCCACACACTGCCAAATTCCTCTTTAGCAACTGGCAGTGTCTATTTTCAGCCTCCTGGACTTCACACCTTCCGGAAGAGGGTTTCCTTCCTGTGACAACTTTATCTTCCTTGTAATGAGAGATTGAGACATAAATAACCACCTTTTGTTCATTTGTGAACCTGTGTTGGGCAGAACAATTCAAACCTTCTCCACACCCACCCAACCTGTTCATGGCCAGAGTTTTGGCTTCATCTAAGGCAGAGATGGGGAAGCTGTGGCCCTCCAGATGTTGTTGGACTCCCAACTCCCATCAGCCCCATCCAGCTGCATCTAAAGATATTCCACTCCTCATCCCTGCTGAAAGATCTTGAGATTAAGAGATTGTCTTGCCCATTTTGTATCTCTTGTTGTCCAACCAGTGTTAGTGTAAGAAGAGGTGGGGAAGAGGTCTGGCCCGCAGACCTCTTTAATGGAACATGTCACCTGCCCCATACCTGATGCTCCCTGCAGTGAGCAGTTAAAGGAGCCCACAATGCTCTGCCTGCTCATGGGCAAGCGGGGAGAGCACTGGGGGCTGTCTCAGATGGAGAGGGGGAACTTTCCCGATCCCCAGCTGAGCTGCGCAAACAAGCTGCCTTGTCCCAGCCTGCAAACACCTGGGGGAAGCTGCCTCAGCTCTCATGTGAGCTGGGGCAGTTTCCCCCAGTGTCTCGCAGGCAGGGGCCAATGCATCTTGTTTTTTCAACATTGTGGTATGTCACCAAACCACAGTGTTTGGCTTGCGATACACCGCGATGTTGAAAAGCTGTTATCGCCCTTCCCTAGTAGATGGTCCCTCCCACCTGTCAAAGTTGACCTGCCACAGTGGTGAAGAGACAACGATGTCGCCCACCGGGCCAAAAAGCCGCCCAGCTGCAATAATTTTCTACACCTTTCCTTATTAATAAGCGATTAGGTAAGTGATCATGGCAGGTGTTTAAATATTTACTCGTACATGCAATACAAAATAAATTAGGCGTAAGTAGGGTACTTCAATCTCTGGTTTCTTTTGTAGTTTAAAGAAAGAAAGAAAGAAAGAAAGAAAGAGAAAGAAAGATAGATCTAGGTTCTACTAACACACACTTCTGCAAAAATAGAAATAAAAGGCTTTAAAATGTGCAGAGGGTGTGAGAATCAGAGGCTAATTTTTAAATTCGGATTCTTCAACACAGCTTTCTAAGACGTCTCCCAAACTGGTTATCTATCCTGACTTTTGCCACCACCCCAACTTCTCTGGGTTATTTCCTTGGGTGGTTTTTCTTCTTCTTCTATTATTCTTTCAGGCTACTGATTTAGAAACTCTGTTCTGGGGAACTTTGAGATTTCTTGATACCTTATCAACCGTTTCCTCTTCGGTCAAAATGTTTAAATAACAGCAGGGAACATTCCCTGAAAGAGAACTTGTTTATCTCTGCTGATCTTCCTCTGCAGTGCTCTGATGCCAGAGACCTGTTTTGAGGGATGTGCTCAGTACACTGAGGGGACAATGAAATTTTGGCCAAAGAACTGTTTTGCTCCAGTGTACTCCTCGGAACCCTCTTCTGAGGAACCCCAGTGTGTTGCAATAACTGACAGTGTTCCCTGAAGGTTGAAAGTTTGAAAGCTACCGCTGTGAACTGTGCCAAGTGTGCTGGTTGCGCCTAAACACAGCTCTTATCATTTTCCAGAAGAAAATGGTGTCAGCACAAGTCTGTGCGTGCAGCACTTGCTTATGTACACAGTAAAAGTGTATCAAAGCACGCAAGGGAGCCAGATGTGTGTGTCCGCTCCGTGTAAGCATTTTCTCACAAGTTCTTAAGTTCTCCTTCAATCTTTTATTGACCTTTCACAATACAGCAGTAATTCTGTCTCGCTGAGCAGTTTCATATTGTCTGGAGACTTGCCTTGCCCACCCATCCCCTAAATATAAAATGATAATTGTCCAAATTATTTACAAATGAGATGTCACATTTTTGCTCGCTCCCCACGTTTTAATGGCTATAACTCTGAATGCAGCTCTGGGTACAGCTTCATGCTATTCATTTTCCAGGACTGTGAGCCATAAAAATGCCTGCGTAGGGAACAGTAGGGTGTGCCTGGAGTAACTGTGCATGTTTGGCTCTTGTGGCTTCCCTACATGTGCATGCATGCACACACAAGTATATCTCTACACATCAGTGTTTGGCATAGGCACATATTGAGGCTGTAGTGGCCAACCTCTTCCCAGAACCTAGGAGGAAGTAGCCTCTGCACACATAAGAAGGTGGAAGTGCATCTCTGACTATCCACAGCAAGGCTTACATTCTCCATACTGGGAATACCATATTTTGCTATGCATGTTACAAAACAGCAGTGTGGGGGGGGTGGAGCTCTGGCTCAAAGGCTGCCTGTGGCCCTTGGTCTAATTTTCATGTGGGTGGGAGGAGCCTGGGCCCCTGGCCAGAGCCACCTGTTTCTCCCCCTGCAGCCCACTGGACAGGATGCAAAAAACGAAGAGTTGTTGGAGAGTGAGTGAAGGGGGCAGGCAGAAGGTTCCTGGCTCAGTCCCTGGCATCTGTGGGTAGGGCTGCAAAGTCTTTCTTCTGAAATGCTTGATTGCTGCTGCCAGTTAGTGCAGACAGTACTGAGCTACATGGACCGAAAGGTCTGACCTTGTATGTCCTGTGCAGACATTTTGCAGGCATTTTGTGGGGAAGGACTGTAGCTCAATGAAAAAACACATGCTTTGCATGCTAAAGTTTTTAGGTACATGAAGTCAGTGGTGTAGCGTGGAGGGTGCAGGGGGGGCCGGCCGCACTGGGTGCAACATCTGGGGGTTAGGGTTAGGGGGCGCAAATCCATGGATTAGGGGGCGCAAATTACTTGCCTTGCCCCGGGTGCTGACAACCCACGCTACGCCACTGCATGAAGTTATGGTCTGAGTCTGACATAAGGCAGCTTCATTTGTTTAAAACACCCTGGAGAATACAATATTGTACTCTAGCCTGAATACGGGTGCCAGGGGAATCTCCTTGGGGAGGGCATTCCATAACCAGGATCCTGTGGTGTCATTCTGTGATTTCTAGATGTCAAGGAAGCCCTAAGAGGCCTTGGCAAATGTGAGCATGTTGGTATGGAAGAAGGCACTCCATTTGGGTTAACACCACAATGAGACCAACATTTATTTGATTCTATTATTTGTGTGTGTTATGATCTGCACGTGCAGGTCTTTTTATATATAGCCTTCAGAGTGAGGCCAGAAGCCCACTTCTAGTGCATAGTGCAAGAGACAGCTGCTGTTTTGGAGCAGCTTTTATCACACCGGCAGCTTCCTGTTTATGAAATTCTGATCCGTGCTCTGGTTGTAACCAATACTGATTTAGCCACCTTCTACAGGATGCATTTGATTTCTGTACAGGAGAATGGCTGGCTTGCCTCTCTCTCTTTTTTCTGTCTCCGCAGATCCACAACTCTGCTGGGAGATCAGAACATCTCCCAATCAACTGGTGCTTATGTGTGTTAGCCTAGCAGCTGCTAAGGTAGCGCAAGAGCTATTTCACACAACCTGCAAAGGTGTAGGGGGTGGGAGAGGAGAGTGAATTTGGACAGAGTTTGTAGCTTGCAGAGAAGCAGTCGGGCATCTGGTCTGTCTAGGGCTCGAGCCAAAATTCTTTTTCCATGCTGGTATTGTATTACTGCAGAGAGTTTATCAGTAAGCAGTAGCAAAGCAACTGCAGTCAAAGCACTCAAGTGGGATTTTCTGTTATACACTCATATCAATTTCCATTCTTATACAACGATTCTTTTCTTTTGGAAAAGAAAACATATAAATAAAATTCACGTACAAAAAAGCACTCAAGTGGGAGTCCAGAACATAAGAAAAAATGAAAAATTTCAAAGGATGGCTGTGTTTTGGTTTGCATATTGTTTTGACAAGTGCAAATTAGGTAAGTTTTACCATTTAAAGCAAACTGAAAAATATATACAGTGGTACCTCAGGTTACAGACGCTTCAGGTTACATTCGCTTCAGGTTACAGACTCCACTAACCCAGAAATAGTGCTTCAGGTTAAGAACTTTGCCTCAGGATGAGAACAGAAATCGTGCTGCGGCAGCGTGGCGGCAGCAAGAGGCCCCATTAGCTAAAGTGGTGCTTCAGGTTAAGAACAGTTTCACGTTAAGTATGGACCTCCAGAATGAATTAAGTACTTAACCCGAGGTACCACTGTATCTTCCATTCCTACTCCTGTGCAGGTCTGCCTAGATTTGGGAATTCTGCTCTGTTGTAGCCACAGTGAAAATTAAAGTCAGGGTGACCTTTCTTCCCAATTTGTTAATCCACAACACTTTCCCTGCCTCTAGTTCCACCCATCATCCTTTCTGGCTCTGCCCAGCACCAGCACACTGCCCCTGCCCTCAACAGATTATAGTCCCTCCAAGTGTCCCAATTTTTCATGGACAGTCCCACTTTTACAGAAGCCGCCTTGGTTTCTGATTTGATCCTGAAATGTCCCGCTTTTCCTTAGGATGTCTCTATTTTTATCAAAGAAATGTTGGAGGGTATGGAATTATCCAATCCCTGAGCCATCTGAAGGTAGCCCTGAATAGGGAAGTTCTCTTAATGTTTAATGTCCTGTTATGTTTATGTTATATATATATATATATTTATTTCTCGGAAGCAGCCCAGAGTGGCTGGGGCAACCCAGTCAGATGGTTGGGGTATAAATAGTAACATTATTATTATGGAATAGCATGTTGGATGGTATGAGATTCCCCATTAGGGCAGGGATTTGCTGGGCTCCGTGTCGCAGGCAGCATGGCCAGTGGTCAGGGATGATAAGAGTTGTAGCTAAGCAACATCTGGAGGGCCACGGGTTCAGTCCAACTGCTTTCAAATTCATGATGGGCATACCACACTTCCTCCTAGAAGCTCAGTCAGGTAAGCATTTGTCCTAAGTGTAACCTTCACAAGCTTGTGAGGTAGCTTAGGCTAGAAGAAAGTGAGCGACCCGTGGTTGCGCCAAGGGTGAGCATCACAGCTGAATGTGAGGTGGAGATTCCAAGGCTCTATCCACTACTGTACTGTAGTGGTTTCAAAGTCTATACCTTGAAGGAATCCTCTTCACCTTGATGAACTTCTGTTCATGCTTATAAAGCATTCTTGGACTTAGAGTGCATATTAAGTCCCATGTGGCCCCATACAGGCCTTTTCAAGGGATGCTAATAACTGCCTTGCACCAGATCAGACTTACTTATTCATCTAGCCCACTATGGTTCAACCCTGACTGACAGTGGCTTTCCAAGTTCTCGGGCAAAGAAAAGCATTTCCCACCACCTGCTTACTGATCCTTCTAACAGAAGCTACTAGGTATTGAACCTGAGATCTTCACATGAAGCAGATGCATGCATGAGATACCTTGCAATCACTATGGATGAACTCGGTGTCCTCTAGAGTACACCCAGCGCTTCAGTGCCTTTATATTGTGGAGGAAGTTCAGTCATGGTGGGCGAGGTGTCTTTTTCGCAGAAGTGTGTCTGCTGTTAACTTCTTGTTTAAGGAGCCCTTGCTAAGCTTTTGCAGAACAGAAGAGTTCCTTGGAACACATTTGAGATCCCCTGCATAGGTTGAAGTCCAGCTTCAGGGTGATTCTCCAGATGATGATCAAATCTTAACTTTCTCTAGAAAGTTCTCTGCACCCCTTGTTTGCTGCCATCTCTCTATGTATATGTCACCATCCCATCTCTATGTAAGGCAGGGATGGGGAACCTGTGACACTCCAGACATTGTTAAACTTTGACTCCCATCAGCTCCAGCCAGCCTGGGCGATGGTCAGAGAAAGTAGGAATTGTTGTGCAGCAACAACCGCACCATGTTGGCTTCCTCTGTGTGAAGCATGTCATCTGTGCCTGTCTCTGATCATAATGTTATTGCGAAGAAGGCTGCTTCAGAATGGCAGTAACTTTCTGCAAATGATACATTCATTCTTTCATACACACACTTTACGATTTGGTGGTCGATATAGGGGAACTGTGTGGGAGTCGTCAGCTCTCCACGTTTCCACATCAATTTGCGATTTAAAAAAAAAGTCCTCATGAAGATTCATCAGCAAGTCAGTTCAAACATCTCTTAATGGATACATCTTTGTGTGCAAGTTTGCCAAATATACACATTTTTTGCATTGCAATTTCCCCTTATATCGTGCATCCTTCTGTGCAATTCTCAATAATATATGAATTCTGTATACACAATTTACCCTAGCATATGCACTTTTTGAATGCAGAGAAGTGCTAATTTTATAGGCCAATATTTTATAACTGTGTTTTGGTTCACATATATTGTTTGGAAATGTGCAAATTAGGTAGATTCACATTTCTGCCTTTTCCCTATCTACGAAGCACATTAGGGATCACACCCGAGGTCATTCGCCCTTTCAGTACCTTTCTGATTCATCAGCTGGGCTGCATGCTAGAAGCACTCTGTGGTTTATCTGTGGGGAAATTACACAGTTTCCTCTTTGCGGAAAGTTCCAAAATATGCCCAGATGACATAGCGCTGCTGCCCAGAGCAACCCTGCTGGCGTCCATGCTCAGGAGAAGGTGGCTAGCAAGCGATGGGAAAACAACTTCCTAGAGCTACAGAGATGATGAGGCTTCTCTTCCACACCAAGGCAAGTGCTATGATCCCTTGTGGTTGTTTGGGCTGGACTGGGCTGTTTACAACACAGCTGGCCCCCTGCTGGTTTGTCTGCTTCGAGCAGGGGGCAGAAGGTCTGAGATGGATGTGTGATGAGAACTGAGGACCTGTGGGCACCTTTTAAGGGTAGATTGTTGTAGAATTTGTTGCTAAGTTTTGGAAAGTCCAGAATTTTAGGAGGGCCTCTAAATTAAAGGGATAGGGGACATTGCCTTATACCAGCTGACATTGTTTTGTTCATCTAGCTACATGTTGTCTCCTCTTAGTGGCAGTGTGTGTCCAGGGTCTCTGGCAGGGAGAAGTCTTCCACCTTTGCCTGCACTTCAGGTTTTTCAAACAAATTCATGTGTTTCCACTGGCCATCGCTACGTACTTTTTGCTGCTGCTGTTGTCCCAGCCATCGGATGGGGTTTGGAATATTGTTGTTGGAGTTGTGAAACTGTTTTAGTTTTTTGAAATACTGAAGTTTGTTTATACTGGGTATTTTAATGGTTGCAAGCTGCTTTGAGTGGACAATTTTAATTTTAAAAATGATGAGATATTTTTTGCAGCCAGGATTGAATGTGTCCCATCTGAATGCAGTGCTTGTGCTCTGCCACTCAGCCAGGTTTATTCCATTTATTATTGTTATCATTGTTATTTATTATTATTATTATTAGTAGTAGTAGTAGTAGCAGTTGTTGTTGTCTGAAAAATATATTATGGAGACTGATTTCCATGATCAAAATTACACTTTCTCTTGTTGTAGAAAGTGGAAAATATTTTTGAATATATTTTTGGCTTTGACTGCTGGCGCTTTGGTTAGAATGGAGGCACTGAGGAATACCTTTGTGTGAGTGAATGAGAGAGAAGAAGTGGGTATTTATAGGTGTCAGCTAGTCTAGTAGCCAGACTCAAGGGTCAGCTGCCTGGGCTGCTTCTTGTGGTGGCACCTTGACTTTTGGAAACTTCCCTTCCCATTTGCCTGGCACCAAATTTAATTTCTCCTCAGCACTGAATAAAAGCATTTCTTTTTTGCTGGGGCTGTGGGCTTTTCGTGGCTTTTAGATCAGTCTTGCTACCTGCCTCAAGTATCTGCTGCTGCTTTAATAGTGCTGTCTTAAACATTGTTTTAATCTAATGAAATGTTCGTTAATTGCCTTGATTGAGGACACTGTTCTAAACGGCAGAACAAAATCATCTTAAAAGGATTTTAAGTAGGCTGTATTTGGCCTAATGGTAATTACACTGGGTGATATCAAGCTAAATCATACTCAAGAATAGATCTATAGAAATCAATAGGCTCTTGACTATTTATTCCAGTGGATCTACTCTGAGTTTGATTTAGTTAGCCTTTCCCAACCTGGTGCTCTCCTGGCTTGGCACTTTAAAATGGCACCTGGCTTTGCCTGTTTAGGGCTGTTGTTCTGCAGGGTAAAGTGCCATGTATCAGGCGCCACCATGAAGATGGAGAAGGGATAAGTTAAGGGTGGGAAGAAATTTTGGCCTGGCAAGCCAGATCTTTTACCTCCTCATCTCCACACCACAGATCAGCTATTGACACCAGGGGACTGATAGGTAGGTGCCCCATGCACTTGTCACAGCCCAAGGGGGGAGGGGAAGGGTCTGCTGATTGGAGTACACTAGTCTGAGGCCAATTCCTATTCCTTCCTGAAAGTGAATTGCACTAAAATGTAGGTGTTTAGTGGTATGGATGCACAAAATACTGTACAAGGAACAATAACGTGTATCTTTCTTGCTTTATGCAGGGTACACTTTTTCCTTTTAGAGGGGTCAATAGCTCAGTACTGTCTGCACTGATTGGCAGCGACTATCCAGGGATTGACTGTTTTCCCCCACACAAAGCCTGTGCTACACCCACTGAACTGCATTTGTCTGTCAATTTGGCTCCCGTTTCCGATAAGCCTAGCAAGTATTTCATAAATGAGTTGCCAGGGAATTTTGCCCATACTGTTCCTTCCACCTTAAAAAAAAATAAACCCCAAACCTAAACCATCTAAAGAAGCTGTGAAGAAGCTAGTTCCTCTTTATCTTGGAATACAAATGAACATCCTGTTTCCAAAACCACCTGCAAGATACGGAAGCGGGTGAAATGGCAAGAAAAGACCGTATGCGCACCCACCCACACCTTTTCTTATCTTAAAGGAAGGGGGATGTGCAGGATACCTATCTCCTGAAAGCTTCTTGAGAGCAGGGCTTTGCCTACCAGAGGAAGCACAGCAAATCAGTTAACCGGCATTGCCCAACCTGGTGCCCTCCATATGCAACTCCCATCACCCCTAGCTAGAGTGGCCACACGAGCTGGGTCTTATGAGAGTTATCCAGATCATCCGAGGGGCATCTGGTTGCCAAAGACTGCAACGGATTGTTCCTTGGGTGTGTGAGGTTGTTGCTGGCTCCTTCTGCTTCAGCCTTGGTGCTTGTCAAAATATTTGCCTGTTGGTTGTATGGAGGGAGAATTCTGCCTGTGGGGAGGGGGAAGTTAGCAGGATTTGTAGTGCTGCACAGTTTGCATTATTTGGCGGACAATGCATGCGTGGATTATCATTGGATCTAGCCTTGGTTGGTAGCATCCAGCAACTACTTGGCTAAGGCCCGTCTTTGGCCTTGTGATTGCTGTTGTTTATCCCTTTTTTTCACTAGAATCCCTTTGGATTACTACACTACACCCAGATTTTCCTAACAGAGGCAAAGCTTTAGATCAAGGGCTATTATGGTTACAACAGAGGAACTCGTTATTGGAACTCGCTCATCACAACAACCCTGTGAAGAAGATAGCAAGTGGTTCCTGGTGCGATGACCAGAGAGTCTTCATGACTGAGTGGGAATTGGAACCTTGATCTCCTCAGTCAGTGCCACATTATTATGCTAGTCTTAGGAATTGGAGCGCAGGGTGCGGAGAGCTGTTGAGCAATGAATTTTCATCAAGGAACCCCCTTAAACCTGCAAGAGGCACTTTGTGCACCTCACCACTAACACCCTTCTTGGATGGGCTCCACGCTGCGTGAGGATAGCAGCATCAGCACTGGATTAGTGTTTGCCCTTTCTTCTTCAGATTTTAAATGGTCAGATACTTCCCGGTTACAAGTTTGCGGCTTCTCTTTTCGGCCTGGGCTCAGAGAAACCCAATTGTTCCGGAAATGGTTCCCTCTTCTTCCTGCCAGCTGTAGAGACTTTGCTGCAGATTGAGATAAGTGGAAGTAAGAACAGCTTTTTGCAAGGGACTCTTTACAGTTCACTTAGAGAGTCCTGCTTGCCGGAGGCTTGCGGTTTCAGCATTTATTTGGTTCATTTCCTCTGTTGTGTTTTTGTGTTTGTTTTTAAAGTGTGTTAAAGAGCTTATCCTCATCTCTGCACATTTAAATCAGCATGGGGGTGGGGCCGGGCCGATACATCCAAACTTTTTCAAGAGACATGCCCTTCAGATGTGTTCCTCTTTGCACTTAAGCAGTTGTGGAGGCAGAGCATCTAGGAGATGAAGTAATTTACCAAATAAAAATGAAATTGGTTGCTCATCGTCGTCCCCTCCCTCGCACGATGCAGGTGAAAGACAAGTGTCCTTTAAATGCCAACAGGCAGAGAGGCCTTTTACCTATATGCAACATTATAACAATTGCTCCACTCATCATCATTATTTTTTAAATTTGTTTATTATGCCATCGATGCACATGGTACTTTGGAGTTACACAGGGCCAGTCTGGTGGAGTGGTTGGGTTGAGACGAGGGAGGCGAGGAGTTCAAGTCCCTTTTCAGCCATGAACCTTATTGACTGGCACTGGATCTGTTGCTGTCTGGGCTGGCCCTGCCATTTGTTAAAATGAGTCAGGAAGATGAAAGAGTCACATCCTTACTCCATTGGCAGCAGTGCCCCGCCAACCTATGTCTCCCCATGTCAGTCCTCACCTGCTTGCCTTCTTACATGCATCCAGTTTGGGGGGTGCTCAGCTTCCTCGTCCTTAGTCTCAGTGTTCCCCCTTGTAGAACTCAATACGTAGGGGCAAAACTAGAATGAATGAATGTAAGACAGAGTTGTTCCGCCTGGCCTTTGGCTTGGAATCAACTTGATCCCCTCCCCCTCTATCCTTTTTCCTTTCTCCTTCTGTGATGGAACTCCTATTTGAGGACTTCCTTGGCTTCCAGTCTGGATAGTTGGCCTTGATGAAGATTTCTCGTTTTCATCCCCAAAAAGTTTTTGATTTGAGTGTCTACTAAAATGAGGCTGCATTTTAATGTTGTATTTTAGTCTTGTTTTTAAGTTGTATTTTAGTCAATTGTTTTATACCGGGTGTTAGCCGCCCTGAGCCCAGTCTTGGCTGGGGAGGGTGGGGTATAAATAAAATTTATTATTATTATTAATGAGGCTCTGCTTGTCACTGCTTCTGGCTCCTCCAGCTACTGTCGGGCTGGCTGCCTTCTGTTTTTTTTTTTTTTTTTTGTAAAGATTTTTATTAATTTCCAATTTTTTTAACAAAACAAAAAGCAACAATAAACAAACAAACAAAAAACTCGTATTTTCATAACCTTATTTTCATAACCCTCTTTTCCCGGACTTCCCCATACCTTTCCCTTTTTGCATCCTTAGTTTAGTACCATTATTCAGCAACCTATCTTGCCCAATTAAATATAAATTCGTCCTCTTTCTCTATTCCACCCTAAATTTTAAACCCAATTATCGCTGCAATTCTACGTCTTCTTTTCCCTCAGCATTTTAACACTCCTCAGTTTTATAGTAATTCTTAAGATACATCTTAAATTTCTTCCAATCTTCTTCCACAGTCTCTCTCTCTTGGTCGCGGATTCTGCCGGTCATTTCTGCCAGTCCCATAAAGTCAATCACTTTCGCCTGCCATTCCTCCAGCGTGGGTAGCTCTTGTGTCTTCCAATACTTTGCTAGAAGAATCCTTGCTGCCGTGGTGGCGTACAAAAAGAAATTCCTATCCTTCTTCGGCACCAGCTGGCCGACCATACCCAAGAGAAATGCCTCTGGTTTCTTGTTAAAGGTGCACTTAAGCACTTTCTTAATTTCATTATAAATCATTTCCCAGAAGGCCTTAATCTTTGGGCAGGTCCACCAGAGGTGGAAAAAGGTACCCTCAGTCTCTTTACATTTCCAGCATTTATTATTGGGCAGATGATAAATCTTCGCAAGCTTGACTGGGGTCATGTACCACCTATAAATCATTTTCATTATGTTTTCTCGTAAGGCATTGCATGCCGTAAATTTAATACCTGTGGTCCATAACTGCTCCCAGTCAGCAAACATAATGTCGTGACCTATGTCCTGTGCCCATTTAACCATAGCAGACTTCACTGTCTCATCTATTGTATTCCACTTCAACAGCAAGTTGTACATTCTTGATAAGTTCTTAGTATTGGGTTCTAACAATTCTGTTTCTAATTTCGATTTCTCCACCTGGAAACCAATTTTCCTGTCTTGTTTAAAAGCCAACCATATAATTTTTACAAAGTCTCAATAAATTGTAGCAAATAAAGTCTCCTCTTTGCAAAGTCTTTGACAGCTCCCTGTCAAAGTGTATCACTCAGGCAGTCCGTTCCCAAAGATAGAGTCTGCGGTAGATTGTCCCTTTAAAAAGTTTTCCTGCAGGTTTCCTTTCTTCTTCACCCCCCCCCCCCCGTTCCTGCTCCCTAGGGGGGAGGACTTAAGTCAATGCTGGGGTTAATTCCTTTTTCTTAAATTTCCCTTAAAAGATGTCAATTGCAGCTTACCAAGTCCGTTGCTTTAGCAGTCATACAATCTGGGGAAGGCAGGCTTCCTTTGTTTACCGTCCCCACTTTCGGCCAAATTTTAAAAGAAGTTGAATTTAAAGTCCCGAAAGGGTTGCCAATCCTACTCACGGGAGTCTCTTTCAGTCCAAATAACAGGAAGAAGTCAGCGCTCTCCGCTAATGGCGATGCGGCTTCACTCCACGAGCTGGGTAGCGACTCTCAGCTCTGCGCTCCCCCGATGCTCCTCCGGAGCCTTTAAAAAGGCTCTTTCGCAGTAAAAGGGGGCGCAAACGATGCCCACCGAGTCTCCTTGCTCACAGGCTTCCGCGCCTGTGATTTTAGGGGTCCCCGCTTCGCCGTAGCGGTCAGACCCGAACTCGCGGAGCAGCTCTCTCTCCGGAGAACGGAGAGCGAGCCGCCATTAGCGCCGGCGCCAACCGGAAGCCCGGGCTGGCTGCCTTCTGTCCCACCAGCCTTAAAGGTCAGGTTATTTGTTCTAAATCTTCCAACATTCAGCTTCATTGGATGCCCATGGGTCCTCGTGTTGTTCTCCCTCCTTCATAACTTTTCAATGTCCACTTTCTCCATGCCATGCATAATTTTATGAACTTCTATCAAATCCACTCTTTCTTGCCTTTTCTCTAAACAATAAAGTTTACGGGATTGCACCCAGGACCTTCGTCATGCAAAACAGGTGCTTTATGACAGAGCACATCAAGAGTGCTTACAATTAACTTCTGTTGTGGATGCATGCTGCAGGAATGAAAATAGGAAGTTTTGAGAGAGGATTCCTACTTGAGTTTCAGCCTGTGCTAGTACAAGATCTCAGGAGTGATTCCTAACTCTTACACACAGACAGTTGGACATAAAGACTAAGGAATCAGGACTTTCATGTGGTGGGCACCAACACTTTGGAATTCCCTTACCTTGAATATGAGGCAGGCACTATCTTTCTCTCATCTTTTCAGCATCTACTGAAGACCTTCCTCTTCCAACTAGCCTTTTAAGTGGAGGTCATTATCCCAGTCTGAATTTGCATTGGAACTATTTTAACTGTTTTTTAAAAGTGAAATTGTGCTGAAATGTTGCTACTGTTTTTATACCTGGAATTGTTTTTGATTGTCTCATATATGAAACTGTTTTGGAGTGGTACCTCGGGTTACATACGCTTCAGGTTACATACGCTACAGGTTACAGACTCCACTAACCCAGAAATATTACCTCAGGTTAAGAACTTTGCTTCAGGATGAGAACAGAAATCGTGCTCTGGCGGCGCGGCAGCAGCAGGAGGTCCCATTAGCTAAAGTGGTGCTTCAGGTTAAGAACAGTTTTAGGTTAAGAATGGACCTCTGGAACGAGTTAAGTACTTAACCTGAGGTACCACTGTATTGTAGGGACGCGGGTGGCGCTGTGGGTAAAACCTCAGCGCCTAGGGCTTGCCGACCGCATGGTCGGCGGTTCGAATCCCCGCGGCGGGGTGAGCTCCCGTCTTTCGGTCCCAGCTCCTGCCCACCTAGCAGTTTGAAAGCACCCATAAAGTGCAAGTAGATAAATAGGTACCGCTTTATAGCGGGAAGGTAAACGGCGTTCCGTGTGCTGCTCTGGTGCCGGCTCCCCAGAGCAGCTTCGTCACGCTGGCCACGTGACCCGGAAGTGTCTCCGGACAGCACTGGCCCCCGGCCTATAGAGTGAGATGAGCACACAACCCTAGAGTTGGACACGACTGGCCTTCGGGCAGGGGTACCTTTTTACCACTGTATTGTATTGATAGTTTGCTTTCTCATTTGGTGAACTGACAAGAAATTGTACGTTAGGAACAAAATTGGATGAGATTAGGACAATGGAACTTATGCTGGTTGAGCGTGTTGTGTTGGTCAGAAAAAGTTACCCATCCAAGTTCCAAATGAATTCTTGAGGTTGCAAAACTGTTACATTGGTCACATCTTTTAAAAACACAATGAAAAGAAATCATTTAAGCTACCTGTGGCATTCTTGTTGATTATTTTTGTAGAGTTAATCATGCCAGCTAACAGACGAATATAATTTATTGTTAAATGGAGTTCAAATAATATTAGCTAAAGCACAAAACATTATGTAAAGAAACTTACATTGGTCACTATGGAATTACTCCATGACTTGTCTGCCACTATTCTGTAAAGAGTATATAAACCTGTTGGCCCTTACCCAGTACAGTGGTACTTCGGGGTACAAACGCTTTCGGTTACATACGCTTCAGGTTACAGACTCTGCTAACCCGGAAGTAGTACCTCAGGTTAAGAACTTTACCTCAGGATGAGAACAGAAATCGTGCAGCGGCGCAGCGGCAGCGGTAGGCCCCATTAGCTAAAGTGGTACCTCAGGTTAAGAACAGTTTCAGGTTAAGAATGGACCTCTGGAACGAATTAAGTTCTTAACCAGAGGTACCACTGTACCAAAAAGTATCCAAATTCTGCCATCGAACACAAATATGTATGTAAAACTTTTTTGTGGCATATCAGCATTGCTCACTGCCTGCTGCTTCTATGATTCAAACTGATTTTGTCACAGAGAAGAAAATGGCAAAGAAAGATTCACTTTCTTTCTTCCATTCTTTTGCTGCTGCTGCTGCTGCTGCTGTTGCTACTACTACTACTACTATATCAATATGAACTGGGAATTTTACCAGGAAAAATTGAAACCTCAGGTTCAGTAGATAATTGTACTAAGTGTTGATGAGCATGGAAGTCACAACCTTTTGTTTGTGCTATACTTTTGACATTTTAGAGGGACAGCGGCAATTTGGCTATGTCCACAATTTGATATCCATGCTTCAGATGAACATATTTAGAAAGTGTTGCTGTTGTTTCAGGTTCCATAGACCTCCTGCTCAGACACTATTTTCTCATTTTGTTTTGCAGGCAAAACGGAACACCACTTGGATAGAGAGAGACAATGTGAACACAGCAGATAAGGTAAAAACTGCATGCCTGCGGAACACCTGTTTGGGAGAGATGTCTTAATTTGTGTTCTCACCTTACTTCACAAGCAGATACTGGGAGATGGGCTGATTATTTCTGTACAAGATTTGAGTTGAGTTAATGTAAGCTGTCTTTCTCATTCTTTCCTTTTGAGGTCATACTGTCTTTGTGCTTTTAACTCTGCGTGAACTGAAGTTTGGAAGGGTGGAAATAGGTTATCTAAGCAGGGAAGATAGGACGGCATTGTTAGTCACATAACAACGAATTCACCAATACAACCCAATCCCCAAAATCAAACATGGCAGACTTTTCAGTCTCTTGCAGACTGAAGGGCTACAGCTAACATCCAGACTGAAGGGTTACATTGAACATCAGCTGCCTGTTACGAACAATTCATATTTCCATTTTCATGAATGAAGCAGGTAGCAAAAACCAGCAACTGGGGGCTGTTCTACAGTTCTGCATCTTGAAATTACAGTATTACAAATAAGGTTTTAGCCGTCGAAAATTTTTGATGTGGACCAAAACTGAGATTTTAGTGAAGAATTTGTTTTGGATTTTATTATTTGTACAATCACTTTCATGCACTTAGAAAAAAACAAAAGAGAAAAAGTGGATCTCTAAATTATATCCACTACAGTATTACAGGCTAATGACTTGATAAGGTGTGTATATGTAATATGTTACAGGAGCCACATAAAACTTGTTCCACATTGTAAGAAATTGATATTTTAGTGTGGGAGCACCTACACTCTGGAATTTCCTGCCTACTGACATCAGGCAGGTGCCTGCTAAAAATATTTTTCATTTAGGAAAGCCTATCCAGGCAAGTTGAATGTTGAGGTGTGTAAAAAACTGGTTTTAGCTGATTGCTGATTTTGACTATTATTATAATGTTTTTAAAAGTTGGTTTTTTACTCTTTTTATTGACAATTTTCATTGTTTTACTCTTTTGTAAACTACCTTGAGTGTTTTCTTAAGAATCAAGTGGCATATAATTTTTGTGAAATGAATAAATATGGATAAACACACACAAACATAGATACACATGTACACAGAATGAGAAAAACAACCTGACCTTTGCCTGCCTGGAATGTAGCCTACTGATAAAGGTCAGATTCCTGTCCATTGTCCCACCTACGTCTGCCTCTGGGCCCACCTGCCATCACCATGTGGCCCTCCAGAAGTCTGTTCATGAAAGAAATGTGGTCCTCGTGCTGAAAAAAAGGCTCCCCACGGCCCCCTGCTACAAGAATTAAGGGGAGAGGCTTCCATTTCAACAGGAAAAAGTGGAACTGGAACATGAAAGAAGCTCGAAGGTGTTTAAAGTGAACTAACCACAAGTGTTTTGGTTTGAGGGAGGGCCGGAAGTGCTGTTTTTAACCTGCTTTGCTTCTTAAGGCGGCCCTACCTCCCTGCTTCCGCTTGGCTTGGCTTTGGGTACATGTATCAGCGGCTGGTCCCCTGTGAGACCCAGAGTGCACCCCAGCTGATGGTCTGCCTGCAGCCACCAGCCATGCTCCCTTAGGGGACCTTGGGGACCTTGTCATGAGAGATGTGCCGCTCTTGCCAGAGTGGGACGATGAGTGTGGCTAAGGAACCCAGGCTCCCTCGCATCCTTGCCTTCCTCACGCTATGGATCAACGGGAAGCGCCGCCCCGAGCCTTGCAGCCTCCCGCCGCCTCCCGCAAGCAACCTCAGCAACCCGGTCAGTACTTTGGCTTGGATGATGGCTTTTTCTTCTCCTTTGGGTGTACTCTCATCATCTGGCTGGTCCAAATGCCAGCTTGTTGGAAAAAAGCAGGTCTGGGTGTGGTTGGTGCCAGGAATGGGAACTGTACATATGAGTCCTGTTGAAGAAAGGAGGGATGCAGGAAGCTGCCTTCTACTGAGTCAGACCACTGGTCCCTCTAGCTCAGTATTGTCGACACTGACTGGCAGTGACTATACGGCATTTCAGACAGGGATCCCTCCCAACCTTATCCAGAGATGCCGTGGATTGAACCTGGGATTTTTCTCATTGCAAAGCAGATGCTATCTACCGCTACAAATGGAAATTTCGGTTCTCCATTTCGGTTCTCTCGGTTTCTTACTTTTTCCTTTCGTAAATTCAGCACTTTACATTTCTGCAGCAATTTGTTAGTAGTTGTTGTTGTTTTTAAAAGTTTGTTCATCTTTAAAGATTCACCATTGTGTCTATGCAACTTTCTCCTAACAAACACATATTATATGAAGTTTTGACTAATGTACAAATTTTTGCAAGCAATTTCCCCAGATTTACAGCATTTTTTAAAGACTTTGGTCATTTGGAGAGCTGCATTGCAAAATTTGGAAAGATGTGGATTTCGAAGGATAGCTGCATTTCAGTTCTCGTATTGTTTTGGAAAGTGCAGATTCGATAGATTCGCCTTTGAATACAAACTGAGTCAAATGTCTCCCCATCTACCCTGAGCTGCGCAAATATAAATAATGAACAAGCCGAGCTGGAGAGCTTGTGGCCCTCCTGATGTCCCTGGACTACAGTTCCCATCATCTGCGGCTATGCTGGCTGGGGCTGTGGGAGTCTATTCTCGGTAGGACTATACTGAGTACCTTTACATTTTTTATACTGAGTACCACCCACAATTTTTCCTTTTTGTAAACAAAACATAGGAAGCTGCTTAAAGTGACTCAGATCTATGTTCCATCTAGCTCAATATTGCCCACACTGACTGGCAGTGGCTTTTCAGGGGACATTCCCAGCTCTACCTGGAGTAGCCAGAGATTGAACCTAACACCTTCTGCGTGCGGAACGTGTGCTCTCTTCCCATGAGCTTATGGTCCTTCCCTTTAAAATAAAGTTAAGATTCTAGTTCTCATACTTCTGCATAAAGAACTGCATTAAATAGAAACATAGCCCTCTACTGAGTTAGACCATTGATCCATCTAGCTCAGTATAGACTACACTGCCAGAATCTCCCCAGAGTTTCAGATGGGAGTGTTTCAGATGGGAAGCTGAGGATTTAACCTGGGGTCTTTTAAATGCAGTGCTTGTGCTCTACCACTGAGCTATGGGCCAAGCAAATTAGTTACCATGCCATGGTTGCAGCCCTCTGTAAATGTGACATCTGAGTTTGCTTCCTCAGTCTTCTTGTTTCTGATACAAAGTCTGTCTCTTGTTTGATATTTCCGTCTCAAGACGGTGCCAGTTTCAAGCATTGGCATTTCCTCAGTCTCCCCCTGAAGTGAAGAGGAAAGTTGAGGGGGGCGGGCAAGGCTGCCAAGAGGCAGACAGACTCCTTGGGTTGTTTTTTTTCTTCCCCAGAACTGCTCATGTAGCTAAGCAGATGGCTTTGGGGGTGGGGGTCTGCTTCCTCCATGTGCCAGCCACACTGACTCTGTTTTGCAACAAACAAGCATGTTTGCTGTAGGGTGGTGGGTAATTCTGGTGGCGCAAACATTCACACTCGTTGCCGCCCGCCAAAAAGCGACGGGAGTAGATGGCAAAATGTACTGCAGTGCTTAATATTGTGGGAGGGGAAGAGAGGGAGAGTGCATATGTTAATTGTGGGGAAACAGCAAGTGTTTGCAAGCCACCAAGCTGCTGACTTGAAAGCTTTCCTGCAGACAGAAGCATGACACTGAGGCAAAAGCCAGAGTCTGGTGGCTTCTTTAGATCAGAGACAGGGGAACTTCGAGCCCCAGGGACCAAATATGGCCTTTCAAGCCTCTATCTGGGCCTCTGGTCTCTCCCCAGGCCACAACCCCTACATAGCCATACCCCTGACAGGCCATGTTGTGCATCCTCCTTGAGTGTTTTTGCCTAGCTGGATTGCATCCTTGGACTCCGACAATGCCTCTTCCTTGCCTGAATGGAGGTTTTCACACCTGTACACATGCATCCCTGTTCCTTCTTCCCCTTCCCTTCAATCTGACTTCTCCCAGCAGTTTCTCCAAAGCTGCTGTCTTTTGGCAGCTGCTAGGGTCCAATGCCCTGGCAAGGTCCCTTCCAACCTGGAGCCATCCCTAGGTATCTCACAAGATACATGCATGCAACTGCTGCTGACCCTTCTCTCTCCACCAACACCATCCTTAGTGATCTGCTTAACTGATGCCAAATGTTTGGACAGCTTTACTTGGCCCCAGCAGTAAAGCTGTCCAAACATTGCCCCTCCTGAACTTGTGCCCAGATCTGCTTCCTGGAGCCAAGGCCCTTTGCTCCTGTTCACTGTAAACTGTGGCCATGCTTGGGGTGGGGCAGTGTCCATGTAATGTATGAGTTGACAGATCCCACAGTGTCTTGACATTGTTTATGGAACGCTGGATTTCTCAGGGCTGTGAGTGACTCAGACTCGTGTGCTGTCAAATCTCACTCTGCAGCTACCTGCATTTGCGTAAAGGATGTGCAGCTGGCCTCCTCAACTGCAGGAAGTGAGATAAATGCTAAGCACCGCAGCCATCCAGATGTTGTTGGACTCCAACTCCCATCAGCCCTGACAATTGGCCATGCTGACAGGGGCTGATGGGAGTTGGAGTCCAACCGCACCTGGAGGCAGCTAAATAGGAGCTCCTTTCAAAGACCGCCACTCTCACAGATGAATTTTAACAGGGAGAAATGTAAAGTATTGCACTTGGACAAAAAAAATGAGAGGCACAAATACAAGATGGGGGACACCTGGCTTGAGAGCAGTACATGTGAAAAGGATCTAGGAGTCTTGGTTGACCACAAACTTGACATGAGCCAACAGTGTGACGCGGCAGCTAAAAAAGCCAATGCAATTCTGGGCTGCATCAATAGGAGTATAGCATCTAGATCAAGGGAAGTAATAGTGCCACTGTATTCTGCTTTGGTCAGACCTCACCTGGAGTACTGTGTCCAGTTCAAGAAGGACACTGACAAACTGGAATGTGTCCAGAGGAGGGCAACCAAAATGGTCAAAGGCATGGAAATGATGCCTTATGAGGAACGGCTAAGGGAGCTGGGCATGTTTAGCCTGGAGAAGAGGAGGTTAAGGGGTGATATGATAGCCATGTTCAAATATATAAAAGGATGTCACATAGAGGAGGGAGAAAGGTTGTTTTCTGCTGCTCCAGAGAAGCGGACACGGAGCAATGGATCCAAACTACAAGAAAGAAGATTCCACCTAAACATTAGGAAGAACTTCCTGACAGTAAGAGCTGTTCGACAGTGGAATTTGCTGCCAAGGAGTGTGGTGGAGTCTCCTTCTTTGGAGGTCTTTAAGCAGAGGCTTGACAACCATATGTCAGGAGTGCTCTGATGGTGTTTCCTGCTTGGCAGGGGGTTGGACTCGATGGCCCTTGTGGTCTCTTCCAACTCTATGATTCTATGATTCTATTCTATGATTCTCTATTGTGTTGCTGTTTACCAAAGGAATGCATGTTGCATCTGCCAGCACCTTGTCCACCTGAATGTCTTCTACATATTATAAATTATAAATATAATGTGGCCGTGGCATGTCCCTTGATTATAATAGGAAAATCCCTATACAAACACTGTAAGAGTTCATAGCACTTCATACACTTGCACTGCTTGCTCAGTGCTGGCAATTCAGTACAAATGCACAAAGATGGGTTTTGTGTACAACCACCAACATCTCATTCGCTTGAGCTTGCATGATGGGCTCAAGCATATTTTTGTGCTTGGAATCAATGGGGCAGTTAAGTAATTTTAGACTCTGAACTTAATGGTTTTACTGGGAAGGGAGAGCAGGTACTTTTAAAGATGGTTAATGTGTATTACTTGATTTAACTTCAACCAGCCCTGCTGTGCATTCTACTAAATCCAGCAGGTTTCTTGGCCCAAAGTCCTGCCTTGACAGTGCCTCTGCTTGGAATCAAGCAAGCAGTTAACAGACAGACTGGCCACAGGGGCAAGGATTCTGACCCTTGACTCTCGTGCTATTCAGTGGCAGTAAAACGTAAAGAGATTTTGACACTGGTGAGAGAATTAGGCTGTTTTCTGCAAGCTCAAGAGCATTGTATAATCTCTGATTGTCTTATTGTTCTTTTTAAAGCAAGAGGTCTTCTGGTCTGTGGGACCAGCTAACCTTTTTTCTCTTTTTTTCTTTTTCCTCTTTAATTTTAGAATGAAGGCTCTGTCCAAGAATATACCATCACATACCTTGTGAAAGAGGGGTCTGAGAAGGCCGATCCATCACAGTTTGAGCTTCTTAAAGTCCTGGGACAGGGTTCGTTTGGCAAAGTGAGTTCACCTTTTTGGTGTCTGTTAGCTGAGCTGGGTGTCTCATGCTCTCGAGAGAACTCCCAACACTGTGCATGAAAAGGATGTGTGCTCTACAGTATTGTGCAAACTTTTTTGGTAGTCTGGATGCAGCCTTTGTCCTTTTTGCAGGGAATCTAGAGTGGAGGCAGACACAAGGGCACATTTATGTGCACATCCTAGCTTTTTTATTTGTTGGAAGCTCTGGCCAAGACTTCTACTTTCCAGTTGGTCAGTAGGCCCTGCCTACTCATCTGTAGATCTTTTGCCTCTATGTGGACTAGAAGCTTAGGATTTCTGGCTTCATCTGAGACAAGATCCTGTAAGTGCAGAGTCTAGTAGTGGAACAAATTTGCCTGGGAGTATCAGGGCCCCAGATTAGACCTGCTTGTTACATTTGCCAACACAAAAATGACTGTTCTGGTGAGCCCATCATTTAATGCTTTATTATGGCCTTCTCTAACCTGGTATACCCCAGATGCTGTTGGACTCCAACTCCCACCAGGCCCATACAGTGTGACCAATTGTCAAGGGTGGTTAGTGTTGTAAGAGGGCACCTGGTTGGGAAAGGCTGCTCTACAAAGTCTTCAGCAGTATGTGTGTTTCCGGAAGTAAGCTGCATTCGGTTCAGTGGACTTATTCCCAGGTAATATATCTAGTAACCTTCTGGCATTTTCGCTGGCCAGGTTTAATTCAAATTCATCAAACCTCCTTTGGGGAAGGTTCTCAGGCAGGGTGGAAGGAGAAAGAACTTGCCCACGTGAAGACCACCTGGTGAAAACCCTTACACATATGGTTCTTAATTGTAAACTGTATGCTGATCTCCGTCAGCAATTTCTAGATCAACTCTGCATCCCCAAATGGAAACCAGAGTTGCAGGTCATACATTTTCTATTACTGGGGAATGATCAGGAGCTTACCAAGTTATTGGCTAAATATCTCTATTTGGTTTTTTGTCATCAAAATACACTGCAGACGTCTGATCTCCCTGGAGACCTAGAGATGTGACGACAGACTTCTTTGCCTCCTTTCTTTTAGCAAATGTTTTGTGCCACTGGGGAAGTGGTAATTCTGTATTGATTTGTTTTGGATGTTTGTATGTGATGCCAATAAAAGGTCTGATGATGATGATAGTAACCTTCTCTGAGCTAGTGCCTTCCAGATGTAGAACTCCAGCTCCCATTATCCCTTGTCATTGGCCATGCTAGCTGGAGCTGATTAGAGTTGTAGTCCAACACACCTTGGCCCATGTAGCTTCATTTATTTCAGTGGTGGCTGCCAGTGGTGGCAGAATACTCAACATTTCACACCTCTTCTTTTAAAGTAAAGTAGTAATACCTCTGATCATGTGCACAGCACCTTGCCACTCAGCTGCTACACACACGCACACACTTAGAAGCAGTGCTTCCTTTCAGGGCAGGCAGCTGGGTTCCCAGTCAGGCCTTGAGGCCATTTTGTTCTTATAAATGGAGTACTTTACCTTCCATTGCAGCATTCATATAACACAGTCCAAAAGTGTGGAGCAAACACAGAGATGGCATTGCTTCAAGCTGCTCATCCACACCCAGATTCAGTGGCAAACTGACACATTCTGCACTGGCTGCGGCTTCCATAAAGCACCCAGACTCTGTTGATCAGCTGATTGTCAGGGCTTGCACATAGCTCCATGCACAAGTGGCAAAGCCCTATCACCTGCATTGCTCTGTGTGCAGTGTTTGCGAGCGCCAACAATCAGCTGTTGTTCAGCTTGGGTAAAAACAGGTCATCTGACATCACTGTGATGTCAAGTGACTGACAGGTTGGGGACTCTGCCTCACCTGTCAAATGTGTCTCATAGGCGATGGAGGAGTTAAGGACCCAGCCCAGTTCTCCACTCCTGCGTAAAGGCCTTCGGATCTGAGGAAAGGCTTGTCACACTCAACTTATCCTATCTCTAGGCATAGACAGGTAGGACAAGTTGGGGTTTTGCGGAAAGGGTGCAGCATGGCAAAATGCAGAGGACAGACCTCATTTTTAAGATGAGAGCAGCCCCATCCAGTGTTGGAATTGGCAGTTGCAGTCAACTTAATTTATTGGCTTGAAAACACCAGGGAACAGTTACAAGTTGCCTTCTCCCACCTCCAAACTTCAAGGTGCTCCTTTCACTGAATTTTTACTGAGTGTGACTCTCTCTCTCTATTTCTTTCTGTCCTGGCCTTTCTCTGTGCAGGTTTTCCTCGTAAGAAAAATCACCCCACCAGACAATGGCCACCTTTACGCCATGAAGGTCCTAAAGAAAGCCACCCTGAAAGGTAACGAGCCCCACTTTGTGCTAGGAACCTGAATGAACCAGGAAGTTGTGGTGCAGGGGGTACATTTCAGGCGCACGTCATCCTTGGCCATCATTATCCTCGTGCTCACTTGCCCCTGCTAAATGTCAGTTTGATGTGGACCTAGACTAGCTTTGGGTTGAGACTCAGTCTTCAGAGTTGATGCTGGGTGCTTTTTCCCCAGTTGTGATACGTCTGAATTGAGCTTTCTGTGTTGACAGTGCGTGATCGTGTAAGAACAAAAATGGAAAGAGACATTTTAGTAGAAGTCAACCACCCATTCATCGTGAAACTCCACTATGGTGAGTGCAAAACTTCACCTTTCTTCTGGCATTCTCTGTCTCTTTCCACCTCCCTCCCTCCCTACCCCTTGAAATTCTTCCACTTTCTGAACCAAATCTCTGTTATCCCCACCTATTAAACAATTTGTTAGTTGGCGCTGATTCTATCTAATTCCCCTTAACTTGGGATCAGAAGCCCACTTCAATCCCCTGTTTGAAACCTGGTTAAATTGTTCATGTGGGGTACTTTGTTTCTCGGGGGGGGCAGAGGAATAGCTGCCTTCCCCAACCTAGTGCCCTCTAGATGTTTTGGACTACAACTCCCATCAGTCCCAGTCAACATGGGACTGTCCTTGTGCATGCCTAAGGCTCCTTTAACCACTTGAGACATTGCTCAGGCTCATAGCTGTCAACCTTCCCTTTTTTTGCGGGAAATTCCCTTATTCCAGCGCCATTTTCCGCTGCTTCCCGCTGCTATCCCAGATTGTTAGATATCCCGTAGACTGTCCCCGGGATAGGTGAGGCTGCTGCTCCCTTATTTTCGAGACTGCTGATCCCTTATTTTCAAAGTTGACAGCTATGCTCAGGCTTGGCTGGCTAGGTTCTCCTCCAGCCGCTGGCAAGCTCTGGGGGTGCTGATTGTTCTGTATCTTACATCTCAGCTTTCCAAACGGAAGGGAAGCTGTACCTCATCCTCGACTTCCTCAGAGGCGGAGACCTCTTCATGCGCCTTTCCAAAGAGGTGAGTACATGCATGCACCATGTGGCTCATGGGCAGTTTGGCTGTATCTGATTAGATCCTGGGGAATTAAAAAAATTGTGCAATGCAGGTATTGTGCAGTGGTGTGGGGATGTGTGGCTTACCTTCTAGGTTAGAGTGTTGCACTGGGACTGGGGAGATCCTAGCTCTAAGTCCTGCTGAGCCATGAAGCGCAGTGGGTGGCCAGCAACTGTCTCTCAGCCTAACCTGCCTTAGAGTGTGGCTGTGAGACTAAACTAGGGGTAACCATGAAAGTGACTTTGAGCTCCTTGGAGTAATGCATGCATATATAATGGAGATGGGCTGTTTTTTGAAGTAATGAGCAAACATCAGCCCTCTTTAGAACGGCACATACATTCTGCCACATGCTGCTGGGATGTATGCTGGCATCTGCAGGAGGGGAGACTGCAGAGATACCCGTCTCCGCAGATGTTTGTGCTGTACTTGTGGACAACAAAGGAGGGGGAAATGGCAGCGGTGGGGTGTCTCAGCATGCGGCCCTGTCTCTGCTCCCATGTACAAGAGCATTAATGCCAAAATAGGGCTTTCAATAGGGTAGTGTGCAAGTGGTCATAAGAGTCTCCACTGCTGTCATTGATGTATGTTGCCCATCTATGCAGTGGGGATAATGCTGATCCCAGTAAGTCTGCCAGATCTTCTCTTGGAACTATAAAATGCTGAAGAAATATAATTGAGCCCATGTAGAACCTTTTAATGAGGGTGAAAGAGCACAGCGCAAAAAACGAAGATCATGGCCACTGGGCCCATCACCTCCTGGCAAATAGAAGGGGAAGAAATGGAGGCAGTGAGAGATTTTACTTTCTTGGGCTCCATGATCACTGCAGATGGTGACAGCAGTCACGAAATTAAAAGGCGCCTGCTCCTTGGGAGAAAGGCGATGGCAAACCTAGACAGCATCTTAAAAAGCAAAGACATCACCTTGCCAACAAAGGTCCGTATAGTTAAAGCCATGGATTTAGTGATGTATGGAAGTGAGAGCTGGACCATCAAGAAGGCTGATCGCCGAAGAATTGATGCTTTTGAATTATGGTGCTGGAGGAGACTTGAGAGTCCCATGGACTGCAAGAAGATCTAACCTATCCATTCTTACGGAAATCAGCCCTGAGTGCTCACTGGAAGGACAGATCCTGAAGCTGAGGCTCCAATACTTTGGCCACCTCATGAGAAGAGAAGACTCCCTGAAAAGACCCTGATGTTGGGAAAGATGGAGGGCACAAGGAGAAGGGGACGACAGAGGACGAGATGGTTGGATAGTGTTCTCGAAGCTACCAGCATGAGTTTGACCAAACTGTGGGAGGCAG
The DNA here is from genome assembly GCF_951804945.1 of Podarcis cretensis. NCBI lineage: Eukaryota > Metazoa > Chordata > Lepidosauria > Squamata > Lacertidae > Podarcis > Podarcis cretensis. The sequence continues at coordinate 28,152,525 of NC_137177.1, read as the reverse complement.
TGAAAGACAGGAGTGCCTGGCGTGCTCTGGTCCATGGGGTCACAAAGAGTCAGACATGACTAAATAACTAAACAACAGCAACAGCAACAACAACAACAACAACAACAACAACAACAACAACAACAACATATCCCACAGCTCAAGAACCTCATCACACAAGCATGCAGACTCTCTTATGCAGCAACCCTCATTTTGCCTTTCATCTTTGAAGGAAAAACAACCTGCAAGTTTCTAACCCTCAAGATGGCAAAAGATGAAAAATACATTTTGCTGCCTCAAGGCAGCTCTGTGCAGTCAGAGATCCCAGAATCGCTTGCAGACTGCATTGAGTTGAACTTTTCAGATAGCCTGCTACTTTATTACCATCTCTAAAAATAGTTTTGCCGTAAGCAAATGCTTGCCATGCCTAGCCAGTCCTGCCAGTCCTATGAAAACACGTGGGCAGTGCTGGTGAAGTCTCCCCAAGGCCTTGCAGGGGGTGTTGCAGACTCTACAATGTTAGAGGGTCAGGTGTGGGGCTTAAGTGTTGTCCACCTAAGCCACGTCAATGCCTTACGTTTAAAGCAGTCTCATACCACTCTGACAATCATTACTTCCTCCTATGGATCCTGGGAACTGTAGCTTGTTATTGGTGCTGTGAGGGGTCTCATAACAACTCTCAGCACCCTTAGCAAATTACAGTTCCCAAGATTCTTTGGAGGAAGGAAGCAATGACAGTTTAAAGTGGCATAGGGGTGCTTTAAATGTAGGGGGTGGGCAGGCAGAGATGCAGTGGACTGGCCGCATGACCCATGTGGGAGACTTGATCACATAGCAGATCCCTGCAGAAAGCAGGCCTGAAGTCACTGCCCATCAGCAGATAGGCAGAGATTTCATGGCTGCTGATCAGCAGTGATCAATTTAGATTCCAAACTCACAAAGTGGAGAGACTATAGAGGGAAGAGTAAGGAGAAGGTACAGCAATTCTGTTTCCAGACGACTTAGGCTGCCTCAAAATATGCAGACTGTCACGTTTTTAAGACCTGTAGGAGGGAGATTGCGAGACTGTGTGTCAGCATTGGGAGGCAATGCAGTAGGGGGAAGGAGAGAGCAGTGGATTTGACAATATTGTTCCAGCTTAATTTGTTCCCTGGTTTCCAACTGTCTTCAGAGCTTATACGACAGTGGGTCCATTTGCCATTTCCTCTGCACTAAAGGGGGGAGGGGCTTGGAATTCCAAAAGCCAGTTTCTGGGAGAGGAAGGATGCTGTAAGTTTTGGCATTTGAAGAAGCAGGCTTTTGGAAGAAGACAAGAAGCCTCGCCCCCCACCCCTTTTTTCTTCTTTGTCAAGCAGAGCAAGAAAGGATTGCAAAACAGTAACACATTATCTCCTGTTACACCATAGCTGCTTGAGCAAAGCGATTGGTTACCTTGGAGTAGAAGGGGGAAAGGCTGGCAGGAAGTGTGGGGAAGAAGAAGAGGCCCCGATGGGGTAACAGGAAACTGCTCTGAGAGCAAGGAAGCATGTGACACCAGGAGGACAACAACTAGATGATCTTCAAACAAAGATTCCAAATCTGTTCCCCCCCTCCCCACCCACTGCTGCTTAGCAACTTCTAAATGTGCTTTTAAAATTGATGCATTTACTAGAATTGCTTGTAGAATTGAAGCAATGAAGTATATTTTTAATACGGTGGGAAAGGAATGGGAAAGGATCTTTGACAGAGCTGTATGTGCTCATCACATTCACACTAAGAGTGACTTCTGGGGCTTAAGAAAAAACTGTGCAGGAATGGAACCCAGATTCTGCTGCAAGAATAAATTATACCTGTCTATCCAGATTCAGAGATGCTGCTTCAAAGAGCTTAATAGCCTCATCCCTCCAAAAAAATAAGTTGGGATAGTTTAGCACAATTACTTCTTTGAAACCTGGCCTGCCCTCTCTTGAGATTTACCGACATCTGTGCATTTTTTTAGCTATTTCTCTACATGAGTAGTGAGGTCTAGAAACTTGCAAATCTTTTTCTTTTTTAAAAAGAAAAAGAATATTATTATTGATATTTATTAGTCACTTTTTTCAGAAAAAGGAAACTCAAAGCTGCATTGAACATTAAGAACAAGGATAAACAACCTAAAACACACAAGTAATATATGTAAGAAACTGATCTGACACAACCCCACTATTTTTACCTGGCATCTACAGTTAGTGATGGTGCCAGACATGCCTCTCTGGGGAAAGCGTTCCATACATGGGGAGCCACCACTAAGAAGGCCCGTTCTCATGTCACCCCTCCCTCAGGGGGCACAAGGCCAAGGGCCTCAGATGAAGACTGCGGAGTCTAGGTTGCTTCATGTGGAGAGTGGTGGCCCTTGAGGTATTGGGGTCATGAGCCTTGTAAGGCTTTATAAGTTACAGAATTTGACATGGAATATCAATAGTACTTGCTTGCTTAACAGTCTTAACAGACACATGAGGCATACTTAGACCTTTGCTGATGTGTTAGTTCTGCATTTCCTGACCTCAGCTGACTTCTCTGTTCCTCCCAGGTAATGTTCACAGAGGAAGACGTGAAATTCTACCTTGCAGAGCTGGCACTTGGCCTCGGCCACTTGCACCGCTTGGGAATCGTATACCGGGACCTTAAACCAGAGAAGTATGCCCCTACCCCTTCCTGGCTCTCAGGCAGGCCCTGATCCAGGCTGGTGTTTACATACACTTCCCCTTTTCCTGAATGTACAGCTTGTCAGGCACTTCACCAGAAACCTTGCAACTCTGACCTGACTTGCCACCAACTCTGGTCCAGGGGGTGACGGGTGGAATCTGAGAGCTATTCAGAAACCCAACGACTGGTGTGGAGACACCTGGAATCCTGCTTTTCCTCTTCAAATGAGACCCCAAATTCTTGGTTTGAGCAGAGATGAAGCCCACCACACCAGGCGTCAGGGGCTGCCAACTGTTCCTAAGCAGACCATCATTCTGTCAAGGGCACTTTGAGGGAGGGGAGGACAGGATGAAATGTCATGTACTGCATCATTTTTGGCCTTCCCCTCTGTCACACCTTGCCCCAGTGCTCTGTCTTCTGTAGAGCCAAGAAGGCAGCTGGGACTAATTCCAGGGCGAGAGGGCCAAGCTTGTTTCTAGCTTGGCTTGTGAACATAAAATGGTGCTGAGTTGTAGAAGAACTTAAGAGCATTAACCAGCCTGCACCTAGCTAATGGGTCATGTGGGAGATGGAATGCAGCTGAATTCTGTTTTGCAAACTGTTTTGCAATAAGGCTTGTACCCAGTGTTGCACTAAGTAACCATCCTGCCAGTGCAAGTATTACCCCCCCTTCCCCCTGCACCCCCCTAAATCTGCTCTGGATTGCCCCCCCAACCCTCCAGAGCAGATTTGGGGAGAGCCCAGGAGAGGTGGGGGGAGTCCCACTGCACAAGCAGAAATCCTTGCACTGACAGGATGGTTACATAGGCGTCTATCTAATATAGTATTTTGTATTCTGCTGATTTTATTCTATTCTATTTGTTTCTTCACCTTTTGTTCTTTCCCTCTTTTCTTCGCAGTATCCTCCTGGATGACGAAGGCCATATCAAACTCACAGGTACAGCCTGCCCTAAAAAGTTGATTGATTCCTGAATGTGATGATAAACTGCTTCTCTCTGTCTTGTCAAGCAAGCAGCTCATTTATTTTACTTTTTGCTCTCTCTATCTCTCTATCCCCAAACCCCGCTACTGTCCCTAACTTCTTACCCCTTTTGCAGACTTTGGTCTGAGCAAGGAAGCCATTGACCATGAGAAGAAAGCCTACTCTTTCTGTGGGACAGTGGAGTACATGGCGCCAGAAGTGGTGAATCGCCAAGGCCACACCCAGAGCGCTGACTGGTGGTCGTACGGGATTTTAATGGTACAGTGTTTTCTTTCTTTCTTTCTTTCTTTCTTTCTTTCTTTCTTTCTTCCGCCCAGAAGCTGTCATGGCAGCTAACATTGCCTCCCCCAACCTGATGTATTGAACTGCAACTCCCATTGAGACCCAGCCAGTACGGCCAATGGCCAAGGATGATGGGAGTTGTAGTCCCAACAACACTGGAAGGGACGCAAGCTAGGAAAGACGGCTCTTAAGTGCTTAGTGAACAAGGCACAGCGGGCCTCTGAAGGTTCTTTTGACATCTGCTTGCTTCCTAAGTTGAAGAAGGCCACATACCACTTAGAAAGAGTTCTCATGACAGGCATTGCAAGGATGCAGTTGTGACAGGAAAGTGTTGCTGATTTACTGCTATCGCAGTAAATGCCCATTGGGACTGGTACAGCAGGAATGTTACAGGCATGTGAAGTTAAATAGACCAGTCCCTCCCTAGTCTTTATTGAAACCTTCAGCAACCTACAGATGTTTAGGACTATGACCCCTATCGGTCTCAGCCAGCACATAGCTTTGGTCTGAAACATCTGGAGGGCCCCCACTTGAGGAAGGTTGCTGTATAGAATGACCCTGGCCTGTGTATTAATTTTATCCTGCAGTTTTGCCACTGTTCGGGGGTTGTTTTTTGATAATATTATTTTATATTTTATATTAGCTACCTTGAAAGAGCTTTGCTTTTTAAAGCAGCCTTATAAACACATATATAAATAAATAGTCAGGAGAGGAATGTTCCACATCCAGATTTCCAGCCTTCTTGATGAGAACCTCAGATCCACTAGCCAGATGTATTGGGCCCTTGAAAAGGCGTTGTGGATGCCCCCAAGAAGATAGCCTTAGCATCAACCTTGTTGTCCAGTAGGACAATCGTCCTAAGAACCCTCAATACCACACCCAAGACCTCTTCCATCAGCTCAGGAATGGAGGGTGTAGGGAAGCATTTTGAAAATCACTGTTTGGCTGTGTGGAAGCTGCTAGTGAGGGTGGGAGTTAGCTGAAGAAGTGCTGCCATCTTGTGGCCTTGCTAAGGTTTTTGTTTGTTTTTTTTAAAGAAGGGGTGAAAACAGCACAGGGGGCCTTGTGGAACAGGTTTCTTTTGTCTAAGCCAGCGGTTCTCAACCTGTGGGTCCCCAGATGTTGTTGGACTACAACTCCCATCATCCCTGAGCTCTGGCCTTGCTAGCCAGGGGTGATGGGAGTTGTAGTTCAACAACATCTGGGGACCCACAGGTTGAGAAAGGCTGGTCTAAGCTGTCATGGAGGAGAGGAGGTCACTTTATCAAATGCATCCTTTGTTCCTCTTCAGTTGGCAGAGTGAAAGAGCTGCTGCCATTGTCCAGGAAGGTGAAAGGTGGCTGCCACCACTTACACCTCTTTCTGGCCAGCCAGCACCAATAGAATCAGCCTCTTTATTGAACACTGAATCCCTCACCTCAAGGAGGAATTATTTTTGGAACTGAGCATACTGCTTGCAACAACACTGTGAGGTTGGTTGTGCTGAGAGATGGCGACATGCCCAAGGTTACCCAGGGAGGCCCATGACTGAGCAAAGATTTAAACCTACCCCAACACTGGTCCTACTCGGACCCTCCAGTCCAGAGGTAGCCAACACGGGACCTTTCAGCTGTTGCTGGGCTACAACTTCCACTGGCTCCAGCCAGCATGGCCCATGAAAAAGGATGATGGGATATGTAACACTAAGCACCACTGAAAGTTGTCCCCAGGGCCCCCTGGTTCATGAGTGTGATACTTTTGCTTGCTCTCCTTTGCAGTTTGAGATGCTGACGGGGGCCCTGCCATTCCAGGGGAAGGACCGGAAGGAGACAATGACTCTCATTCTCAAGTAAGACCACACAGCTGCAGAGGGTTTACTTTGCGCTAAAAGACCCAGCCAGCAACTCGTTTACAAGGAAGGCCTTCCTTTGCCCAGTACCACCAAATGATTTACTGCATAGTGTCACAGAGGCTGTTCCTTGGTCTTCCCTGGAGTGGATCATGGGGTGGGCCAAAGGGAGTGCAGGGGGTGGTTTGGACCCAGGGTCTGCCGGTTGCCGATCTCTGCTGTATGCGCCTGGAAGCCATGCCATTGGAACAAGGATGGAGAAGCTTTCTGTAGCCTGAGGGCTGCATTCCTTCATGGCCAACCTTTCAGGGTCTGGATGCCAGTGGTAGACAGGGTCAGAGGCATAAGCAGGCAGAATCTCAGGTATGGCTTTTATCTTTCGTACAACAGGCTAAATTCCAGCCATGAAAAGTCTGCAGTTTCTCCAGCTCTTTATAGACCTCTCTCCATTCATGCAAGAAAGAGGTGATGTCACAGTTGAAGGGCACATTCCAGGCAAGGGGAAAACACTAGAGGAGGATATGGGGCAGGGCCATGATGGGGTGTGTGGCTTCTGAAGAGACTTGAGAGCCAAATATAGAGATTTGGGGGGCCGCATTTAGTCCACGGACTGGAGGCTCCCCACCCTTGCATTGGAAGCATAGTTCTGTGTCCCCTCTGCCATTTGAAGAACCCAGGTTTGTGATGTGGAACTGACAGTGCACACTGTATCCTTTGGCTCTGTACTGTGAGAGGAAAGACAGCAGAGGGCGGTGGCGTGTTGGGGAGATGGAGATGCTACGGTCTGTTTGCTGCCTTCTCTTTCTCTCTGTGACTCATGGTTGGTTGCACAATTCTTTGCCTTTTGTTTAGAGCAAAGCTGGGCATGCCCCAGTTTCTGAGCTCTGAAGCACAGAGTCTCCTGCGAGCCCTTTTCAAGAGGAACCCAGCCAATAGGTTAGGTAAGATGTCCCGACTTGCTTTATATCCAACCACATCCCTGAAACAAAAAAGTCTGCCACAGATCGGTAGTCAGATGCACATTGAGTTTTTTCATCGACATGGCACAATGCTGCTGGAAGTCACTGGCACAAAAAGTTTAAATCCTCCTGTGAAATTAAAACTTTTATTAGGGTTCAGAGGGGTGGGTTTGTTTGTTTGTTTTGCAGATTTATAAGCTGCTTGGCAGCAAGAAGCCATAGAAGCAGTGTAGAATAATGGAATGAAACGCAAATGATACAGACTCTAAAAACAATGAAACTGTTTCTTCAGTCATACAGTTAAAGTTCCATAAAATGAGTGGGTCACACACCAGGGAATACCTTCTTAAACAAAAATGTATTCAGTATCTGCCTAAACAGCAAGACACTAGGCCGATTCCAGAGGGCTGGAACCACAACACTAAAAGCCTGGCTTCTAGTACAAAGTGCACCTCTGGGGCATGCAGCACTCCCAGCAATTCTCCATCTGTGGAGCACAGTTGCCAGGCAGGAATATACGGGGGGAAATAGCACCTTAGCTACCCTGGCATCAGCAGTATCATGGAAATCGAAGGGTGTGGTGTGTGTGTTTGTGTGTGTGTGTGTGTGAGAAATCCTCAAAGGATGCTTCCCCCCTTCCTATTTCATGCTTTAGCTCAAAACTGAGAGCTACAGTGCAGGGGTGGCTCACCTGTGACCCTCCAGATAGACATTGCTGGACTACCAACTCCATTGTCATTGACTATTCTGGCAGGAACTGGGTTTCAACAACATCTGGACAGTCACAGATTATCCCTTTCTGCTGTGATAATGTTAGCAATACAGTCAGGAGACCCCTATTGAATCAGATCAAATGCCCATGTAGTCGAAACATCAAGATAACTCTTTTTACTTTTTTTATTTAGAAATTTATAGACGACCCTTTGCCAGAAAGTCACAGGACAGTTTGCAGCATAATAAACAAAATGGTGTCTTTCTGTTTCAGGTTCTGGTCCAGATGGTGTTGAGGAAATAAAGCGCCACCCTTTCTATTCGACTATTGACTGGAATGTGAGTACCCGTCTTTTCCTCTCAGTTTTTTCTCTTCAGTCCTGCAAGTTCTTTAAAATTCACATCTGTAACTGGGAAACAGTACAGCTATGGCTTTTGATTTGCTGTGATAGGTGCTAGTTTGGACATACTGGCTGTTCCAGAGAAGGGAACCAGAATTCTGGGTCCTGAAAGCAACTTCTGTGGCTCCCCAAAATTATGCAAATAGCTGGAGAGCAGCTGCGGGTGGTGGTCTCCTTTCGGATTAAAAAGCCAACCAATTGCTATCCTAACTCTGGTCTATGCAGTTCTATGTATGCAAAATGGCAGCCAACTTTAGTCCATGTTGTCCCGTGATGCCATTTTCCCCAAACCATTCCCATGTGACATCAGCTGATGGGCAGGGTTCAGTCCTGCTGGGCACTGCTTTGCCAGCACATACCCTGCAGGGAACACACTGGCAAAGACCCATCCCCACAAGCCCTCTTTGAAAAGTCAGTCATTTGCTGTCGTCATAATGTCAGGTAATTGACAAATGGGCAGGACGACCTGCCTGTCACAGTTGACCGAGCAGTGGGGTGGGATAAAGATTTGGCCTATAAAGCCAAAAAGGTTCCCCACCCCTGCTTCATATAAAGATAATGTTTTTGCATGAAGGAGCATTTCGTCATGTGATCCCACCTTTCCAAAGTGATGTGCTCCAGGTTCAGATTAGCACCTGGGGGAGAACAAGGCCTCTGATCAGAATTTTGCTTTGCTCCTCCTCCTTTTGGCTTTCTTGGTGCATCTGTGTCACAGTTTTTGGAATGATTTATTAGGTGAAATGGATTCAGCTGCCTCTTGTGTATACCTTTTCACTCTGCAGAAACTCTTTCGCCGAGAAATCAAGCCACCTTTCAAACCTGCCGTTGGCCAACCAGATGATACCTTTTATTTTGACAAAGAGTTTACCTCACGAACGCCAAAAGGTTCGTATTTTGGACTTTGGCACAATAAGAGAGGTGTCTCATGATGCTGCATTAAGCCTAAACTGGGAATGGGAAATACAGTGCCCTCTAAATGTTGCTGGACTATAACTCCCAACAGCCCCAGTCAGCATGGCCAGTGGACAGAGAAGATGGGAGTTGTAGTTCAGCAACATCTGGAGGGCCACACATTCCCCATCCCTGGCCTTTTAAACCCTGATGTCTGGACATGTTGGGTTATACCCAACTAAATTCTACTCAGTGTAGACCCATCAAAATTACCATTTGATACAACTGCTTGTTAATAGGACACAAAAAAAGCCCTGAATTTGGTTTTAAGATCATGCATTAATGCCCAAGTTCAGTTTGGGATGTTTTTTGCAGTGAACTTTGCATATTTTCTCCCTTGGAAGTTTGGTGGATGGGTTTTGCTTGATGTTTCCATGCCCATCTGCAGGATCAGAAGTTCCCCATTTGCTTTTCCAGTATGAAAATCTTCCTTGTGTGCTAATGAAAGTCTAATAAAATTAGTATCCTGGGATGTACAGAGAGACCTTATCTAAAAGGGAGTATTGTGTCATCTAGCTCTCTCCTCTGCCTCTCCCCAAATGCTACAGCCTAGCAAAAGTGGAACCATGTGAAATGCCCTTCTCATTTGTTTCTGTTCCAATATGGCGGGTGGAATCAAGGAAAACTTTATTGTCCCTGGATTGCTCTCACTTGATGGTCCTTACCTTGGGGCCGCCTTGATTGTTCGGAGGGGGCATAAAACAGCCACCTGCCAACAAGCTGCTGTTTCAATACAGTTTGTTTTCTTCTTTCCTCCCTCCCTACCCTTTTCCAGACTCCCCTGGGATTCCGCCTAGCGCAGGGGCCCATCAGCTCTTCCGAGGGTTCAGCTTTGTGGCCACTGGGTTGAATGAGGATGAGAAGGCCAAATCCCCACCAGTGCCGTTGCATTCTATGGTACAGGTAAGAAGAGGTGGGGAGGGTCGCAGACAAGCATCGTGAGAGCTGGTGGGGTGGGTCTGCAGCGTGTTGAAGTAGAGCTGGGCTTAATTGAAGCTGCCTTCCCAAAATTATAGCCTTGGGTCTCTCCCACCCCCCATTTCCAAAGCAAATAACATGACAAAATAGCATGCATTTCAAAAGATAAGGTAGACATTTCACAGCCTAGAGGCAGTTTTCGTCAGACGCAAATGATCTCTTCAGGACTGCCTTATACGGAGTCACCATCCATCTAGCTTAGTACTGTCCACACTGACTGGCAGAGGCTCTCCAGGAATTCAGGCAGGCTCTTTTTCCCTCATTGCGGTTCCCTCATTGCGAGAAGTAAGGTTACAGGGAACCAGGCAGAGGGCCTTCTCGGTAGTGGCGCCTGCCCTGTGGAGCGCCCTCCCAGCAGATGTCAAGGCAATAAACAACTATTTTACTTTTAAAAGACAACTGAAGGCAGCCCTCTTTAGGGAAGTTTTTAATGTCTAACGCTGTATTGTTTTTAATATTCAGTTGGAAGCCGCCCAGAGTGGCTGGGGAAACCCAGCCAGATGGGCGGGGTATAAGTAATAAATTATTATTATTATTATTATTATTATTATTATTATTATTATTATTTATTTCCAGCCCTATTGAACCAGGGACTTTCAGAGGAAAGTAGCAGCGTTTTGGGGAAGGATGTTCATGGGGGAAATCATTCTGGAGGGCAAAGGTTAAACCTCCCCCCAAAAAAACCTCACCTGGAGGCCCAGTCTGGGTCCTCCGCACACCCACAGCCTACAGCCTCTTTTTGAAGTAAAAAAATTAAAGAGACTGAAGTCCTTTGTGTGCCTCAGTCAGCATAGGAAGCTTGGCCCACTGAAGCAGCCTAAATTCTCCCTCTCCTCTTCTCTTTGTACTCAATCTGCCTTCCAGCAACTGCATGGTAAGAACCACCAGTTTAGTGATGGCTACGTGGTGAAGGAGGCCATTGGCGTGGGTTCCTACTCTGTGTGCAAGCGCTGCATTCACAAGGCAACGGGAACAGAGTACGCTGTCAAGGTCAGAGCCTCTCTCGTCAACCTGCTCATTAATAGCTGTACCTTTTTTTAAAAAAAATCTCATGTCATCGTTGAAGGGGATTTTTATTTGCAAATGCTTTTTTTACGGAGAGGAGGAGCCAAGGCTGGCAACCAGCACTTAAATCCTAAGCCTTGTGGCATCAGACTCCAGAATCCCAACCTTCTCTTTGCACAGCAAGACCTTGGACCTGAGTTGGTGCAGCCTAGTAGTTAAGTCAACTCAAATTTCAAATCTCAGTACCACCATGGATTTGCCAGGTGGCTTCGGGCATTTGTGCTGCTGCTGCCCTCTCTCTCTCTGTCTTATGTCTTCAGCCTCAGTCTGCAGTATGGGGATAATGCTAGAGGACTGTTGGAACAATTACTGAGCCAATGTATGCAAAGTGTTTTTGAACATTCATGTGATATAAATGCTAAATTGATGTGGCTTTGCAATAAGTGAGGTACCTTCTTGCAGGTGATTGACAAGAGTAAGCAGGATCCCTCAGAGGAGATTGAGATACTCCTACGGTATGGACAGCACCCAAATATCATCACCCTGAAGGATGTGAGTGTAATAATAGAATAGGGTTGATTGGAAGCTCAGGGCCTTGCTTGCTGGTGGGTTGCATGTGTCTCAGGAACTAAAATTGTAGTTCTTCCATAAAAACATGTAAATGTGTGTCCCTCCTCTCCCTCTGTGCCATCCAGTTTGGATACGCAGCCGACCTTTTGCAAAGCAATAGCCTTGCAAGTTTCATAGTCTCTACATAATAGCCTTGCAAGTTTCATAGTCTCTACATAGCCGTGTGCAAGTGAATTCTGATGTTTCCCTCCAATATAGCTTTGAATCTTTGTTGCAGCACAGAACTTGCCCTTGCAATGGCAATGTGTTTCTGGATGCCTGGGAACCAGCATGAAACGGACACTTTCCCTGAGAGACTAGTCACTGTGCCCTCATGCAGGTTGTCTTTTTTCCAGCTGTGCTTTGCTGGATCAGATGCAGCAGTTTCTCTAGGTTCATGGACTGGGCATCACAACGCCCAAGCCCACCACAAAGCCAAGTTTTGTCCCTGTTACTAAATTTTGTGTGCATTGTGGAACAAATGTGTATAGGACACACTTTGCCCTGTGCAGTTTCCTACCCTTTAATTGACTCTCTGCGAAGCTGGATAACTTGGTCGTAAATTCCACTCTTTATGCTTATAAAAGGTTTCAGGAGTGTAGTTAAATAGTAACTTCTTTAAAACATGTCCATCTGATAGGTGTATGATGATGGCAAGCATGTTTACCTGGTGACGGACTTAATGAGAGGAGGGGAGCTGCTGGATCGGATCCTCAAGCAGAAGTGCTTCTCTGAAAGGGAGGCCAGCTCTGTCCTGCACACAATCTGCAAGACTGTGGAATATCTTCACTCGCAAGGCGTAAGTTGGAGATATGGAGAAGCCTGCCAGTGCTGCAGAGATCTCTCCTTCTCTCATCCAGTTGCAAAGAAGCAAGTGTGTCAACGGGGGAGAAGCAACATAACCAATTAGGGCCTTAAATCGCCTGGTAGATATTAAGGTATTTGTCTAGTGTCAGAAGGATGAAACTTAGAGTGTGTTTGAACAGAAAAACCAAGGTATAAGTGAATACATAGCTATTGTTTGTAAATTGGAAGGCAGCCATGACCGGAGGGAATAACCTGTGGTTTCCACTGTTGCCTTCAAAGGTGGTCCACAGAGACTTGAAACCTAGCAACATCCTCTATGTAGATGAATCTGGCAACCCAGAGTCTATTCGCATTTGTGACTTCGGCTTCGCCAAGCAGCTGAGGGCAGACAATGGGCTCCTCATGACCCCTTGCTATACTGCCAATTTTGTGGCTCCAGAGGTGAGTAGCTCATGAGCCTCGCTGCATCTATTGCTGCCATAGTCTGCAAAATACACTCATTCTACTGTTCTCAACCATTTCAGCATATAGGTGCAAACAAGCAGATTTCCACTGTGCCCAGCTGGAATGTGTCCTTGTACTGATGGTGCCTCTTGCTAGCTATTGTACAAATATGACATTTACATTGATTGACGTGGACACTTCCATTTTGACCTGATAGCTGTCCCTTCCCTGCTTGGCCTAACTGTTGCTAAACAGGTTCACACACAGTTTGATTGCTCAACACAGACCAGAATTGCCTTTCCAGTAAACAGCCAGTTTCACCAAATCATCTTAGGCCTAGAACAAACTAGATGATATCAAGATGTCTGCGCTGCAGATTATAATATGACAGAATTATATTCAGTAGATTAATAGACCCCTGGTGGTTTGTATGCTCTGCTTGGCAGATGCATCAGGCAGGCAGTCAAATTTATCTGCCAAAAAACATTGGCCATCACAAAAAATGCAAACAGTACTGAGGTACAATTTAGCACCAGTTGTCTCCAGCACACTGGACCCCATGTTGTTCAGTGAAATTTTGTCTAATCCATTGGGCTGCTAAAGCAAACACAGAAAGCTAATATGCAGAGTATTAATCTCCACCCATCAGCAAATAATCGATTATCTCTACTATTCCAGGAAAAAAATCTTCTTGTTCTTTATACAGCAGTTATGGTGGCCACTTGTTGGCTTTGCCATAGCTTTTTTTAAACTTTTGGCAGGCAAAATTGGGTTTCTCAGATCCACCTGTGTCGTATGGCAAAAATGTGTTCTGAGACTCAGCTGTAAGACACCATACACACATGTCCCTAAACATCTCTGAGTTTGGGCTTTTGTGTGTTTGACGCAATGTCTTTTTAGTTCATGATGCTACAGGCCTAAAAACAGATAAAATCCACTCGTGTTCTTCTCTTCACTACTTTCTTTTTAGAGCCAAGCAGCTACCAGCTCAAGTTGTCCCCACTTCTTATTGCATTCATTCTCATTCTTACTGGGGAGATAAAGCACTCCTGTGCCACTTGGCTTTCTCCCAAGAATCCTGGGAACTGTAGCTTGTTAATGACGCTGGAAGTGTGGCTTTGTAAGGGGTCACCTAAGAACTCTCAGCATCCTTAACAAGCGACAGCTACCAGCATTCTAAGAATATAATAGTGCTTTAAATGTGTGGTATGGATGTGACCTGATGTTCTCTCTCATTTTTCTTGGTCCTTATCTCATTTAGGTATTGAAGCGACAAGGTTATGATGAAGCCTGTGATATCTGGAGCTTAGGGATCCTCCTCTACACAATGTTGGCAGGGTAGGTGCCAGCATCCATTGTGCTTGGTTAACAGTAGGTTTTCAGCCCTATTTATTTATTACAGTTTTATCCCACCCTTCCACCAAGGAGCTGAAGGGGGTGGGGACATACATGGTTGTCCCCTCCCTGCCTTTTCCTTCACAACACCCCTGTGAGGTAGGTTGAGCTAGAAGAGAATGAGTGGCCCATGATCACCCAGTGTACCTAATGGCTGAGCAAGAGATTTGAGTCCTTCCTATTTCTAATCCATCACTCTTAAGCATTACACCATGCTAGCTCCCTGCAAAAATTTAATTGCTTAATTGTATGATATATATTTTTACACCACACACATGCACATGTGCGCACATGCACACACATTTCTATATAATATTTGCACTAGTCCATCATCACAATGTTTTCATTGGCTGTTTACCAAGGTTCTAGGGGGCAGGGCAGGGTGAGGTTGCCCTGCGAAAACAGCATGTTGACAGGGGAAGAGAAGCAAGAAGCAAGTGGGGGCAGGTTAATATCAGGGCAGGGAGGAGCAGGCGGGAGACAGCCAGGCACCATGACAGAAGGTGGAGGACCGAGAAGAATAGGCAGCCTGAGTAAGCAGCCATGCTGGGAACCCATCTGTTTAGAGAAGCTCCCTGCAGAGCAAGGACAGCATCACCCATGGTGGTGGAGGTCAGGGAGGAGGAGAAGAGGAGGCACAGGAAGGAGAAGGAAAAAGGAGGGAGCCATGTCTGTGGTGGTGAATGACTGTGGGGTGGCAGCAAAATAAGGCCTGGGCAGAGGCTGAGACAGGTGGAACTGGCATGGGGCTCATTGTGGTATTTGGAGGACTGAGGGGGAATATGGGGGGAGGAGTGAAGGTGTATGTGAGAGAGAATTGTAGGGCTCTAATGATGGGGGGTAGAAAGCTGAGGAGGAGGAGGAATTGAGGAGAGGGCAGGTGGCAGTGCCTGGGGTTGAAGGGGACGTTTCAAGCTATGGGAGTATTTGGAGGAATAAGGGGGAATATGGTAAGGAGGGAAGAAGGTAGGTCCTGGAGGAGGGTTGATAGCCAATATAGGGCTGCTGGAAGGGGGCAGGGTGGGGTTAAAGGGGGCGGTTCTTGAAGGAGACCGGGAGAGGCAAATATCAGTCTGTGTCTGTATGTGAGGGAAAGTGGGGAGAGAGATCAATGTGATAACACAGATGGCTGGTGAAAGTGGTGGTGGGGAGCAAGGATTACACTGGGTTCCTTGAAAGGGCTGGGGGAAAACAACAGGAGGAGGCATGGGAATGGGGCGGAAAGTGAAAAATGGAGGTAAAATAAGAGAGAGGAGCACCTTCATAATAGTGCTGGGTGAGTGAAAAGGGATTTGCAGTTGCATTGGGTGGAAGGAGGAAGGGTTACCCTGGGGGAAGTGGCAGGGGAGTCAGTGGCTAAGCATTAAAGATTTAGGTAAAAACAGTATTTCCAAAGCAAGAAGCATATACTCTTCATTTTTACATGATACACATGTGTGTAGCTGACATCATCTTAACAAGAGTCATTATGTCCTCTATAAGAAGATAAAATGCCTGTTTTAGGGTGGCACTTTCCATCTGCAGTTTTTATGAGCATTTGTATGAATGATTTTTTAAAAAGATGCTACTTAGTTTTAATCAGATGCACATTTTCAGATGATTAAAGAGTTTCTATTCAAATCGATCCATTAAACATTGCAGCCCCAGGTTTCTTATTGGTTCTAGATGGATGCCTATTAACTGTCCTGGATCTCCAGCAAATAGCATGGACTACTACACTGAGCACATGCCAGTTGTCAGAGTAGGGCCAGCCTACAGAGTAAGACATTAGGTGGAGAGAGGCAGCTGCCTTGGGGAACAGAGGCTGGGTATGGGATGTGAAGTGTGGACAGTAGTGGCACACACCAACCATTCATCCTGGTCCACCTGGCAGCCTGCTGCTTTCAAATGTGGATATTTGGGTTGTTATCTTTGTCACTTGTGTTGCAGTTAGAATCAATTACCAGTCTGGTCAGCTTTTGGGCATGGAACTGGGGTGTGGGGACCCCATCTTTTTTTTCCACTTCCAGCAACAAACTGTCTTTTTGCAGAGTGAGGTGCCCCCCCCCCATCAGCTGTCATGAAATGGCAGCAAACTGTTTAGTTATTTAATTTATTGTTGCATTTTTACCACCCAGGAGGGAGAGGAGCATGTGAGATTTTCTGCTTCAGGTGCCAAACAACTTGAACAGTGTTGGGTATGACACACCTTGACTGGGGTGGGGGAAGAGAATGTCATTTGCTGCTCCACCTGAGGCAGTGAAATGTCATTGGCTGGCTCTAACCTTACAACTAGATGCATGTCAACAACTGTATCCTGCCTCTCTTCAGAGGGACTTGGTGACGTAGATAGGACTCAAGGCACTTACCACTCTGATCTGTTTAGCCCTAGTGAGGCTGCTACATCAGGTGCCTTCCGATGATAGCCAAGCAGTCCCCAAGATTGCTGTGGAATAATATTCTCCTGTAATGGAAGGTGCGCCACACCCTTAGCTTGGGTGTCCCAGAACTGGTCTTAACCACTAGGTGTCAGCGTTTTCCTTGAATCCACAAAGTGTCCTTCTGTTCTGGTGTTTCTCAGGAGCCCCAGTGGTTGAAGGAAGAATGTAGGGCCTGATGGGAATCCCAATGATTTTGGGAAGAGGCAAAGAGCATGGGGCTGGGGAGAGCGATAAACTACATGGGGTGGGGGTGAGGAATCCCAAATCGTGAAGACCCTTTTACCCAGGGTTCACTGGAGGAATGAGATAATGGCTCAGTGGCTGCAACTGGATGCAGCTATGGAGATTGGGCAGTGCTCAGTGGAGATCCCCAGTGTGCCATCCTTTTAATGAGGCAATATGAAGCAATCTGTTTATATGGCAAGATGCATGGGGGTGGCGGATCTGATCCCCCACCCCACAACAGATCACCTGCCTCCAGCAGCAGAGAAACACCAGCAGCAGCAGCAGCAGCAGCAGCTACTGGGTTCCAGTGAGATCTCATGAGCTTCCATGAGTGCCCCATCACCACCACCACCTCCAGGAAGGGGTTGCTTAGTAACATAATAAATAGGTTGAACTGCATAGATCATAGGAAAGTGCCTTATATCAGGTGGGAATATTGACCAAACTAGCTCAGTATTGACTGGCCATGTAGGTCTTCAGGGTTTCTGGCAAAGACTCAGGAACTGAACTGGGACCTTCTGCATTCCAAGTATGTACACTTCCACTCAGCCTTGGCTTCACTTCTCCCAACACCTGGCACAGAACAAGGCCTACCTGGAACTGTTTTTGAGGCACCCCCATTAAAGATTATTCTTTGTTTCCAGCTGGCGTGTACCTCTTAAAACAGTTTTATATGGTGCCACCCATTCTTTTTCAATACATCTAAGCAGGGACTCTAAACTTTAGAAAAACTGCTGTGAGTATAGTTTTGTTGTTGTTGTTGTTACCACTACTACTACTGCTACAAATTGTACATTTAAAAACTGATGTGAACATATTATTAACGATTGTAGAGCAATAATGAACCTGAAGGTCGGTCTGGCCAACCCTTTGCCCTGTGGCAAAATCTTCTACACCCAGCCAATCATTGACAGACTAGAGCATATAATTCAGCTTATAATAAGGCACTTTTGACTTATTGCACGGTCATAATTATAATGATTTATGACATCTTCTAGTGTGGAGACTGTGTCTGTCTATCTGTCTCTCCTGAGAATCCCAGCTTTCATTGAGGTATTTTTTTACCCCTTTCTTTGCAAAAAAGCAACTTGTGCAGAAAAGCTTTATATCCCCTGAAGTCTCTGCTAGGAGTTTAGCACCTCTTCTTTGTCCCTAGCTAGTTCCACCCCCCACCCCACCCCCATCTACAATCTTACCTCCTTCCTCCCCCTGTTCCAGGCTTACCACCCCTCCTTCCCATCTGCTACCATAGTGTTGCAGTTTTTAAAATAAAAATACTATTTTTCCTCTCTTGCAGGTACACCCCATTTGCAAATGGGCCTGGCGACACCCCTGAGGAGATCCTCATGCGAATAGGTGGGGGAAAGTTCTCCCTCAAAGGGGGGAATTGGGACACAGTTTCGGACGCAGCCAAGGTAAGAGTGAGTGCCAGTGTTCAAAGTGGAGTTTGGGTGTTGCCATCCTTCTTCTGGCTTGGGGCAGGGGCTTGCTAGATCCCTGGACTCCTAAGGAAGGAATTCCTGTCCTGCAGAGAAGTGACCCCTGCACCTTGCTCTTGTCATTAGCATGGTATCTGGAGAGTTATTGGTCCCTTTCAGTTCTCTGCAGAATTTTTGTGTGGAGCAACACTTGGATTCCTGAGAACATCTCCTTACTCACTTTTGTTTTCTAGTTTCAAACTCTGCGGTTTTCAGGCAATATTTGCAAGGCTGTGGTGCCTGTTCCCTGAATGCTGCCTGTGGCTTCTGCTTCTCTTGCCCCCATCCTATAACACATCCTGATCTCGTTCCTACATCTTCTGCTCCATCTTTTCCTCCCTGCCCTTCAGAATAAAACATGCGGATCGTAAATGGGCAGAGATGTGTGTGAGATGTTGATACTGAGTGCTTTTACATAAAATAGGCAGGTCTACCAAAATAGTATTGGATGTTCAGTCCTGGTTGCAGCGTTTCTTGACCTCATTGCCCAGACC
Organism: Podarcis cretensis; assembly: GCF_951804945.1. Taxonomy (NCBI): domain Eukaryota; kingdom Metazoa; phylum Chordata; class Lepidosauria; order Squamata; family Lacertidae; genus Podarcis; species Podarcis cretensis. Next base: position 28,133,913 of record NC_137177.1, on the reverse strand, counting down.
TTAGGGTGTGGTATTCAATGCTAGTCTTACTTGGAGCAGACCCACTGAAGTTGATAGACATGGCTAACTTATGTTCATTCATTTCAGTGAGTCTTGAGTAGAACTTAGTTGACTATCCCTCAATTATTATAATTTGGCTTGGAGCGTGAATCACCCCACCAACATCCATGGTAATGGCAAGAATTTTCTACATGTTCAGTGTGTGTCATATAAGAGAAATTTAGACTTCTGGTATTTCCCCAAATATTGGGCCTGGTGACTTCCATGTTTCATTGTGGGGCGGCAGACATTTTTTCCTTCATGATGCTCCAGAATAATTGAACATCCAGGGCATTGAAGGGTGAAGTGAGATGGTGGCTGGAATCTAGTCAGCACTAGATTCTAAATGTATGAAAAGGGGTGACATTATTTGGCTTTTAAAATTATTTGTTTAATCAACAGGATTTATAAACCACTTAATCACCCATACCTGCTTAATGTTTATTAAGAAAAACTCACAAAATCAAAAATAAAAAGCAAGTGCACTTGAAATTTATGAAAATATATGTAAAATCAGCCATTATTTTAAAATACATATAATAAAATAAGATTGCATGTCAGGATAGGCTTGCCTAAACAGAGAAGGGGCTTTTTTGTTGCAGGCACTGAAATCAATACAGCAAAGGCAGTATCAATGGGGGCAGGAAGTTAAGAGGTCCTAGGGAAGGTCATCTGTGTCCACCCTCAAAAATGTGGCTGGGTTGTTGCCCGCTGGGGTCCTGAATCAAAGCAGCACACACACTTCAGGAAGCTCTGTCTTCCTATTTCTACAGTGGACTGGGATCTTGTTATCAGCCTTTTTTGGAATGCAGAAATTCCCCCTATGGATTGATAGTAATCTATGCAGTCCTCTTGCCACCAATGGGTACTTGGGATGGTATAGGAGTGTAGATTAAATAGAAGAGCTATTACAATAAGAAGGGTAGGTGGAAAGAGAGAGATGGGGGGGTCCCCTAAGTACTTTTAAAAGTCGTCAGATGCACAAGAAACAAAGTTTACTCTCTGTAGAAGACACAGGTCTACACCTGGCTATCAAGGGTATGCTTTCTTCTATAAGACGACCAAAGTCAGATTCTGGGAACAAGTGTCAAATATAGCTCAGGAACTTGAGAAATAGCAGTGCGGGCTTAATCAGCCAGTCAAAAATCTGTGAATTTATAGGTCACCCAGGTGAAAAAGGCATACAGCAGCTATATTCTCTGAATGCTTGTTGCAGGACCTGGTATCGAAGATGCTCCACGTTGATCCTCATCAGCGCCTGACAGCCAAACAAGTCCTCCAGCACTTGTGGATAACCCAGAAGGACAAGTTGCCCCAGAGCCAGTTAAATCACCAGGATGTACAGCTTGTAAAGGTACAAATCTGGGTAGGAGGTGGTGGCAGAGGGAGAGGGATTTGTGAGCTTCCTGCATTGTCACCTTACATATAACACATTGGTCATATTGATATTTATTCATTTAAAATATTGGAAGGGTGTTTATCTTTTCTTTAGCTGAAAATGTTCCCACAGCTGCTTATATAATATCAATAAAAACAAAGCAGTCCCTACAATCTAAAAGACATGTCACAAAAGGAATGAAGGTGAGGAGGGAAAAGGAAACCATGCAAACTCAGGCACCAATTCCTGTAGGTACATATTAGTTCTTAATGACCAGCTGGAATGGAAACAGGAAAAGGATGAGCCAAATGGAGCTGCTCTCTCAGCTTCCATCTTTGTCTGCTGCAGGCTGTTGGAATGGCGGCTGCTAGATGTCACCTGAGGAATAGAGGTAACCAATAGAGGCAAAAAGCTGCTAGACATGAAAAAGCATTGAACATATGCTACATTAAAAGCAGCATCATAAATAGGAATGGCAACAGTCACTATTATTTCTATTGAGCAGCTCTCAATTCTCTCCAAATCCTCCAGGAAATAAGACAAAGAGGAAGTCAGTCCACATTGTTACGGTAACTGTGAGCAGGTCCTGCTCCTAGTAGATACACTAAGGGATGGGACTCCCTGGCAGATTCCAAAATTTGGGGAAGAAGGAATGCAAAATCACATGGGAGGCGATGTTCCCTGAGGCATTCCGGACCCAGACCATTTAAGTGAAGGTTAGCTAATGTGATGCTCTTCACATGTTGTTGGACCACAACTCCCATCAGCACCAGGCAACATAGCCAGTGGCCAAAACTGATGAAAGTTGTAGGTCCCAGTGACGTTGGGAGAGCCACAGGTCCGCTGTCCCTGCTTTGTAAGTCAAATCCCAGCACCTAGAACTGGGTGTGGAAACACACTGGGGTACAGTACAAGGGGAATACATTGTAATTGGCATAGCCAGTCTCTCCTGGCAGAAGCAGCCAGCCAAGCAGAGCAAGGAGTTGTGCATATGGGTGATAGGTTGCACCACTCCAAGGAGCTTGTTCACAAGAACAGGCACTGTGGACTACTCTCAGAAGCAACAACAGCAACCCCTTTGCGGGAGGCTGTTTCACACATTACATGGGCTTGTTTCAAATGTATGTTCAACATGAAGACTGCAGCTAATTCCAGCTGCCAAGGAAGCCTACCTGGTACAGTGCATGTGTCTGCAAGCATATTGGGTGCATTCATACTTTACCAAAGTATCACTGGCTTGGCTTTGTTTCAGGCTCTTGGTGAGGTATTGGGAAGGGTTTCTCTGTGTGTGTCACTTAAGCAAACACCTGTGGCTCTTCTCTCCTAGGGCGCTATGGCTGCCACGTACTCCGCACTGAATAACTCAAAGCCAGGACCCCAGCTGAAACCCATCGAGTTTTCCTTCTTGGCTCAGAGGCGGGTCAAGAAGCTCCCGTCTACCACACTGTGACATGGGAATGTTGGGCTCTCTCTCTCTCTCTCTCTCATACACACACGCATAGCCAGTGCTGCTTCCTTACTCTGCACAAACTGCTCTGGAAAGGAGCCGGAAAATATCACCGCACCTAGAAGTCCACTTTGAAGCACTTCCTCAAATGCACATCAGGGCCAAGTGCCTTCGGGAAGACTAGCTCTTGCTATCCCCGTGGATTTCTTTTTTTGTTGTTGTTTTAAGTGTACAGAGAGACTATTTGTAAAGGGATCTATATAGGTGAATGACAGAATTTGAACTTGCAGCAATCCGTGGCGTGATGCTAGCGACACAGGCAATCTCCTCCACTTGTAAAAAAAGGCGCCTTGGCCAAGTTGATGCCCCTGCAACGCAAACCTGGTACAGCTGGAACAGCATTCGCTCCTCCCCTCTCGCCAAGGTCACTCCAATGGGGTGGCTTGTTTGTTCTTAGGATCCCCTCTGTTTGTGCAGACTCTCTCTCTTTTACATAATCTATGAGTTATTGTGTGCATGAGCTTCTTGAACTTCATGCTTCCTATCCTCCAGGCCACGTGGCTGCTATCCAAGAAGATTTCAAACTTTCTTCTCTTCTTCTGTTCCCCCCCCCTTCCCCATTTGGACATCACAATGTCATGGACACTCTCCCACTTGCAGGGTTCTGGGATTACTCCTTTTTCTATATCCTTGAATCCAGTTGACTCCTAGGCCTCTGCCGGATTATATCTAGCTTTTGAACGTGCAATGGGCTTGTAAGAAAACTTTTCCCACTGTGAAAATATCATTTTTTAGGTGGGGGGTTGTCTTTGGTTTTTAAAAATTCTCTATCAAATAGCACAATCCAGAGCCTCATGATGCAAAGTGCAAAAAATCAGCTTCTTTTTTATTATTTAACTGATTCTGTGGCTGGTAACTCAGGGTTTCTGTCCGAATTTTCAAATAAAGCATACCATGCAGTTGAAGTTTTTTTACTGGTTGACTTCATACTCCCCTGTCCATCCTTGTTGTGCTGTAGGGTTTCTTCTACATTGCACCTAATGTGAAGACGAACTAGTTTATTCCTTATTGGTAATATTATTGTAATCCCAGTTTATTGTTCCTGTGCATGGTTTGCATACTCTCAATCTCCAGTAATCATAATGTGTTAGAGAACGCCTGAGAGGGTAGTGTGTTCGTGTTGATGTTCCTACCTAGAATTTCTTGTAGAATGTTTCAAAGACCTCTTGCAGTTTAGTCTAAACTAAACATGGAGCAGGTTACCATGGGTGGCTATTCCATTCACTTTGATTAAAAGGGCTGCACAGAACAGGAGAGCTTGAACCATCCCATACCTTGCCTCCCTGTGCTTGGTTGTGCTTTTTCCCACCTGGTTCACTTCTCACATCAGTTCCACAATATAGGTGAAGACCCTCTCCCATGTTCCAAATACTCATGCCTCCAAAACCAATAGAAATGTGGAACCCCTATCCCCACATCTTTAAGAGGAAGAAGGTTCATACGGGAGAAGATAGTCTTTATTATCCTGGATGCAAACCTTTTAGAGCAGGAATGGGCAACCTCAGTCCCAGAGGCCAAAAACTGTCCTCCCTTTCCAGATCTCTAAACTCTTCCCCAAGCTGTAGCCCCTCACTGGGCCTGCTCCTCACCCTCCTCAGTTGCTTTTGCCTGGCTGGAATGTGTCCTTGAATTCTGCCTGGACAGAGATGGAGAGAGAGAGAGAGTAGAAACCTTTGACTTCTGCATAGCTGGAATATAGCCGCCTATACACCAGTAAAAATCTCATCTATTTTCCCCAGCCACCATTGCCTCTGGCCACACTGACAACTGTCATGTGGTCCCTGGGCTGGAAAAGGTTCCTTATCTTGACTTGAAGCTTTCAAGGAAAGAACCAGCACCTTGAACAAACTGCTTTTTGATCAAATAAGAATTGAATTCTTCCATTTGTTGCTTTCTCTTCACCTCTGGGGCTAATATATAACATGCTGCTGCGCCTTGCATCTTTTCTTGGCCTCGTAAATAACAGTATTAGGAGGACCCCATTCTTGTCCCTGATTAACTCCCCATAGAACAGACTGGTGAGTTCATCTAAATAATAAAACAATGCAGTGTCTATGAGCTTCCAGACTTGAGTTTGTGCTTTGAAGATGGCCTGTGCAGAACTTGATCTGAGATCACCCTACTAAATCAGCTTCATGTACTGGAGAGTGTTAACATCCTTCCCCCTGACCCTACCCCAAGTTTCCTGTATTTTTACCAGCTGTCAGAGCAGAAATTCAACAGATGGAGCTTTAACTGGGATGCAGCAAGGAAACAACACCTGCTCGAATTTTGCCTGTGTCAGTCATTTAAAAGCGTAGGAGTCCCTGCCAGCAACAACTGAGCAGCAGATGGGAGGACCTTTCATGTCAGTCCATGAGTTCAGTATCTCAACCTGCATTTGATAATTGTATAGATCCTTTAACCACATTACCAGTCTACCCTGGAACAACTGTGGATGGAGAAGCAGACTTCAGTGACATCAAACTCAAGCAGGGCTGGTATTAGGAAATGGGTGAGGATTCTTTAATTAGTCAGAAGATTTTAAAAGATGTATGAAGATTTTTGGTAGGGGTAGAGAGGTATTATTATTATTATTATTATTATTATTATTATTAGTTCTGAACACCCTGTAACTAAAAGAAACCTCTACTTACAGTTAACCCTGAGGTCCTAACTGAGGTCATATAATAAAAACGTCCCGTATGTAAGCTGTTATATGCCACTGTGGCTGCTAACACTGCTTCAATATAGATGCTGAGTATTAGGCAGTGTACACACTATGCACATGACGTGCCCCAAATAATCCTGGGAACTGTAGCTCTCTGAGGGGTAAACTACAGTTCCCAGGATTCTTTGTATGAATCCTGCCTTCTTTTCTATTTGCCTTAGAAAAGAAGTCAAATAGAAGTGCAATTATTAATATATGATCTAGAGATGTAAATGTTGTGATAAATATTTGATATATTAATTACATGTATTTCTGTATTATATCTCTAGTGCTAGAATTCTGTATAATTAATTTTAAAAACAAAGTAGAAAATAAGCAGGGGTGTGTGGACAAGTATAATTAAGTTCCCCTCCGAGGGAATGGCTGGTTGGAATCTTGAACAGCAGAGCTCTTGTATACACTGCAACCTTTTACCACCAGTTCCACTCGTACAAAGTGCAGTGTCAGAATACTGTGCCTTGTTTTATACCCAGCCCCAAGCCCTAATTCCTCCTATTGTTATCTAGGCCAGTGCTAGCAGTCAGACTACTTTTTGTGTACAGTGGCTCTGAAGTAATAGCAGTTGCCAGTCCAGAGAAATTATCCCTATGTTCAGAATGGTTCTGGCCTAGATTTGACTAAATGGAGGTCAGGGTAAGGAGGAGAAAATGGCAAAAATCTCACTTTTGTGTGTGATTTATTTTCCCACAGCAGTATCAAAGAACTAACATAATTGGCACATCAGAGTTTCTAAAATATCAGATAACACCAATTCATTAGCATGCATGTCACCATTTAGGGGCTAGTTTATCCTCCTTTCTTACTGGTACACACACATTTACCCTCTGTATATATCATAGATAGCCAAAATTAGTTTGTCTTGCTCTTTTTGAGGGGTAGGGGTGCCAAGCCACATTTAACTCTTGCCAGTTGAAGATGCCACACAGTAGTAAGCTCCACAGCAAGGGTAGAGAGCCTACGGCCTCTCTGCCTGGTCCTCAGAACTCTTCTTTCACTTGCTCCACATCACACCCTTGCTTTTGCTTGGTTGAAATGTATTCTTGAATTCTAATGCCTCCTGCTTGTCTAGATGGAGCTTTAAGAGGAATGTGCAAGTGTGTGTAGAAACTAGCTTACTGGACAAAGGCAAAGTTTAACTTCATTGCTCTATCAGCTGTTGCTTCTGGCCCTGCCAGAATGTGACCCCTAGAAGGCAGTCCAGAAGGGAATGTGGCCCTCAGGCTACAGAGGCTTCCACACCACTGTTCTACAGCAAGAGGAGTTGTGCTGATGAATGTGGGGCTTTCAGACATGGATGGAAGATGCACCAGGCCAGGCACCCCAAGTTGGAATAGCAGAAGAAAAAGTAGAAGAGGCTATACTGCTTGGATTACAGTGCTATTTCGAACATAGCATAATCCGCATAAATCCAGGTATTTGTCTGATCCACAACATTTGAGTAAATAGAGCACCAGAGGAAACTGTGCTGGTACCCATGATTTGTTTATTATACCTTGGACTCTGGATGCTTTCGGTGGAGGTGGGAGAAGCTATTTTAATAGTTCCTCAAAAGGAACTGCAAACCTGTGGCTCTGTTCTCTGGGTGAAGCTCTTGTGATTGGCCTGAGCAAACGCCAAACTTCCAGCCAGGAAAGTAGTTGGTCTGCAGTTCTAATCTCTCGTTGTCAGGTACGTGTTGACATCTTCTAGGTCTGATCTGGCTGTCTGCATTCCTGCAAAGGTAGTGGTTGTGCATCAGCATGGTGCAAGAGAACAAAGTTCCAGATTGTGCCCTGACTCTGTGCAGGTCATTGGAAACAAAGCTAACCCAGAATAGGAATTTCCCCCATTATTTTACCATGTCCTTCTGTGTGGACTTCTGCAGTGTGTGGATAGATAGATAGATAGATAGATAGATAGATAGATAGATAGATATGAGAATATTCCATCTCCAAGTGCTTGAAGTGCAGGCGAGGGAATCATTCTCTACGTTTGGGGATGGCTCCCTTTGCTGAGGTTTTAGAAGGCTGGAAGAGGGCATGATTTGACCCCTTTTTCTATGTGAAGGACCTCCATGCCCCCTCTACCTGGATCTTTCTATCAGGTGTTTCTTTAGCAGTATGCATCAGTACTGTTTGCTTATTCAAGCTGTCTCTTTAGATCAACCCATGTTCAGTGCTTGAATTAGAGGAGGGCTAGAAGGGGCTTGACCACCATACCTTTCAGGGTGTTCCCCTAAGTAACTGTTTTTAGAAAGCAATGCAAGGAGCAGGGCTTGGCTAACATTGGGCTGCAGCTTGTAGGTTTCACCTCGCTGCACACTTCTTATCCTTTGAGCATTGCAAACAAACATTTTTTAAAAACCTAAAGAAAATGGAGTCTGGTGCCCTCATTGCCACATATAAGCATATACTGGAAACAGTTTTATTTTAGTGGACAAAGCATTGCTTGTTTTAGTAGACCTTTAAGTGAACTGTTTTCCCAGCTACCTGCTATCTTCAGTTTGCTGTGTATTAAATCATTTGCTTACTTTAAATTGTTTAAAATCGCCTTGAGTTTTAAATTTTAATACCACATTGGATAAAACTCTTGAAAGCTGGCAATCTCTGTACTGTGATTGCTTCTCAATCTTTCTACAAGGGAGAAATGATGATCTTTTGGTCTGACAAAACATAATTCACCTCACTGGGGATTACTTCTGAGTAAAATGGCTAGCTTTTTGTTGCAAATTATACCAAAACTCTTATGTAAATAGCACTCCATGTTATGCAAATATTTAGATTAGTCTTCCTTCTACCCAAAGCCCAGGACAATTAGAAGAATGAAGGAGCTGCATGGTGTAATTAATTGATTCATAACCGATCAAAATTTGACTTGATTTTTTTTTTAACTTGGAATTTGCCAATCTGATTGTCATTGGTGAAAAGAAATCACCTTCAACTGACTAACCAGGGATGTTTTACCAAAAAAATGTACCAGTACCATCTCTCTAATTCCTTTAATGTGATGTAAGAGCGACACAAGCTGGACAATGTTTTTTTCCTAACTTGATGGACTTATGAGCATGGCTGGTGCAGGATGTTGTGGCCAGACTACTGATAGGACACACGGCGTTCAACATAGAATCATAGAATTGTAGAGTTGGAAGGGAGTGAAGCCATTGTAAAAATATCTTGCTGCACATTTATTACTAAGCCAAGTTCAAGGTCCTTATATGAATCTACAACTTTACACAATTTAGGTCCAGGGTGCATTATGGACCACCTAAACCTTTATATCCCAGCTTATTCACTGAGATAATCTGCAGGAGTGTTGTTAGTAGATTCCCCAGTTGGCGAGGCTCACATGACAGCAACAAGAAACTGAGCCATTAGTACAATCACCCCAATCCCATTGAACACTCTGCCAATAGAAATTCAGCAGGCACCTTCTGTTTTAACCTTCAGGCGTATGCTGAAAGCTTTTCTGTGCCACCAAGCTTATTAAGAAATTCGGAAAATATTTTTCTGTTATAGTTATATGATCTCCAATTTTACATGGTAATATTTACTGTACATACATGTGATTGTTGAAAACTGCTTTGAACTTTTAATTAAAAGTGGTGTACAAATATTTTTATAAATAAGGCAAGAGACAAAAGATGGGCTCTTGGGGTAGGAAAATTAAAGGCTATTCACTTGCTGGACTTACATAGCAGGGTAGTTAGGGAGACAAATGAGAAAAGTATTGCAAGCCAAGGGCAATATAAGCTAATACGGAATAAAAACTATCTTAGTTGCAAATAAAACATGGTGAGAAATTCGCCTGGTGCTTTAGATGTGCCAGGGGAAGTTCTCTGCATTATCCACACACAGCATATGGATTTATTCCAACAACACCCACAAATGTTGAAATAGGCTTTGGGGACAACATGAGTACCCTTGCCTAGGTGACTCTTGCCAGTTTGCCTTTGACTTCATTACATTGTGAATCAACTTATCTTAGGGTTTCAGTTGTTATAAGAGTATGGAATAAGAGGGATGCTGCAGTCCTGGATTTCCATTTCTTTCTCAGATCAGGACACCTGCTCCCTTTCTCTGCCCTATCAATCCAGTGGCTGGTCTGTCTCAATTATGTCAATTAGAGGTTCAGTGCTGCCTTACTGAATTGAGCTGGCTTTTCCTCCCTTGATAGAATTGGAATCCAAACTGCGGATGGGAATCACTCAGGCTGCTTTTTTATTGTTTGCTGATTAGAAAATTAGTTTCCATGGACCCAGTGGAAAACAGTGTTGCTGAAACATAACGAACTGGTTTCCCCCGCTCCCAATATATTTGAAGTTTCACTGAGGTTTTCAAGACCCAGACACACTAGTATCTAATGCAACTATTAATTCATCTGTTGTAGTAATGCTGCTTGCCTCCTGCCCAGTCTTTTTCCAAATTGGTGCTTAGATGGACAACAAGACAATGTTTTCAGTGAGTATTATCGTGTGTATTAAATTTTTTTATCTATTCACCTGTGAGCCTGCTGCCTTCCCATCCCACCCTATCTCATCAACCAACGCAACATATTCCCTGGCATTCTAACTATTGAGCCTCACTGCTAGGCTATGAAACAACCATTGATTGTCATAAAGTCTACCAACAAAGTAAATGACAAATTGCAGAATGCAAATAATATGCGGACAGAATTTGAAAAAAAAAATGGGGAAGGTTTAAGTGTGGACTTTAATGTTTACATTGGTGCTGAAGGAGTTACTTGTGCAACCTCACAGAGGATTCTGTATTGGGGGGGGGGGAGCAGGAGCAAATAGCAGTAGAGTCCAGCATCCTATTCTCACAGTGGCTCACCAGGTGCCTTCTCTGGGAAGCCCAAAGCAGGATGTGAGTGCAACAGAACTCTCCCCAACTGTGATTCCCGGCAAATGGCATTCAGAGACAGGCTGCCTCTGCGTTAGAGACAGAACATAGCCAGCATTCATGGCTCACTGAGAAAGCAGTATTCATGGGGCTTTGGACTAAAAGGCAGTATATAAACAAGCCATGCCATACACCACTTCTAAAATTACCAATGTATCTTTTTAATTAGTAGTGTTGGGGGGATCTACATTGTTTTAGTGTGTTCACACTTCTTATTTTGAGGTCCTCCAAGTTTAGCATGGAAGAGGGTAGACCTGCCAGAGTATCTCCTATTCCCAGTCTTAGAGGGAATGTGAAGTAAAAGGATAAAAGGTTTTTGTCCCTGCGATAAAACACACAGCCATCAGTTTGCTTCCTATTCCGTGAAAGGCTGCCTCAATGCCACATTGGGCCAGCCTCTTTGAACACAGGACAGTGGCCCATCTAGTCCAGCATCCTGTTCTCACAGTAGCCAACCAGCATTCCATAATTTAACTGTGTGCTGTGTGAAGAAGTCCTTCCTTTTGTCTGTCCTGGATTTTGGTATAAAATCTTCTGTCTCTCCCATCTTTCCACCTCTAACCCTCCAGTTTCAAGCTTCTCAATCGTCCCTCTTCCCTTGCTTTCAATACTTGGGTACATAACCGGTTTAGACTTCTTAAATGTTATTTATTTCTATTAAAACTGTTTATAGCTTGCCCTTCATCTGTCTGGATATCTGAGCTGTCTACTTTTCTGGCTTCCATTCTCCTGCTTCAACCAACACGGCAAGTGCTCTCTCAACACAGAATCCAGAGACTAGACAGCTACTACGCTTCTGACCTGATGGCTGACAATTTTCTGGTTTCAAATTAAAGAGAAAACGAAATTAGCAAATTAATTGTTTGCTGTATTTTTGCTAGGTGTTGTGTCAGCTGCCTCAAGCTTGGCAGCCAATTGAAAGCTGCACTGGAGCCATCCTGTATAGGAGGTGGAGCTCTGCATTGGGCCTTGCTATCCACAGAGTGTCAATCACATTAATTTTAAATTACTTCTGTACAGCCTGGTGTCAAAATGATTAAAGCATGAAGAGGAAAGCAGAGAGGAAGAGACACTTACCTTGCAATTACAACAAGGACACATTTCCCTCCCACCCGCCCTTTCATCAGTCTCCAAACTTGTTGAAACCTTAAAATGTTTGTCCTCTACATGCATACCCAAGATCTTGGAAAATTGAGAGTGATTTTTTTTTAATAAAAAGTAGCTACATTTATGAGGCATTAACTTCTAAGATACATTAAGTAATAGTGAATTATTAAATAATAGTACATAATACATGAGTAATTTTCCTTATAGCATGGATTATCATGGTCTATGTGGTGCCCTCCACATTCAAAGGAAATCCAACAATGCAAGGGTGAGTACAAAGAAAGTAGAGAATCTTTCTTACATCTTATGAGATCTTATCAGCCGATCTTTTCTGGATTCATTTTGTCTAGTTAAAAAAGGAAGAAGAGGAAATTGTTAACATGTGAAGAGAGAAGTTACTTAAATATGATTTGTTCTGTTTTCAGACACATGCCTTCCCCCTACCCCCAACCCCTTTCCCCAGATTTAAGGGCGCTTCAAGTATCTGAAAGAGAAACTCCATATTTCCATCCTATTTGTGCCTTTACTTGCTCTCAGCAGCTGTACTAAGTCACTGTCATGTCCATGTTTTGAGAGTCCAGGGTAAAAAGGTCTAGTAGCTGGACCAGAGATGTACCAGATTCATTTTCTATTGCTTTCAGAATTGCCATAACCATTTTAAGAGTATGGAGAGGGACTGCTTGAAAATGAGAAAAGGGTACAGAATTTAAAAATTGCATCCATTATACCATGCTAATAGCAAATTCATTCTCCCTGGATCCTTATGTAGCCAAAACAGCACCATCCATGTATAAAAGGGAGATATTCGCAGGCTTGGGAGAACTTCAAGGTTTGGAAAAATACAAAAAGAAAAAGAGAGAGACCAAACAAAAAACCCCAACTAGAACAAGGTGGGCTGAATATGCTCAGTGGGCACAGAATGCCAATTGACTTTTGGGGGTAGGAGAAAACCAGGGAGAATGGCATGGAGAAGCCTGGCAGAAGCAAGGAACACTGACCACAGGGAAAAATTTGTACTACTAAATTTGTCTGGTTTTAAGTAGAGAGGGGAGAGGTGATAACTTAGTACCAGAGCATGTGTTTTCTATGTGTAAAAGCTCTGTTTTAACCTCCAGCATCTTCAATTACATTTTCTCAACTCTGGAGGCTGAGAGAGATCCCTCCCTTAAGACTCTGGAGGGCTGCCTCTAGTCAGTGTAAACAATAAGGAGCCAGATGGACTGTTGGACTGACATGATACAAGGCAGATCCTTATTCTTGTGAGGCAATATTATGTCCAGACAAATTGGTACCACTTGTAGATATACTCTAGTAAGATTCAGAACATGCAAGCAATTGACAACCTCTGAAAACACTATACCTACAAATAATTTCTACAATTTTAACGTTTACTTAGCACCAAAAGTGTGCTAGGCTCTATTAAACAGGAATCTGTTGAAGCAAATGTATGGAACCCTGCTGGCACTGGTGTTAGCTTAATGTCTCCCTTTGTCAGCATTGGCAGAAATGGAAGAGGGTTGATAATGATCCTATTTTAAGTAAAAACAAAACAAAACAATGTGTGTGGTGGGGAGTGTCTTGTACCATGTTTGTCCTTCCGTAACAGAAGTAAGAAGCCCTTGAAATTGCTTTTAATCAGTCCTTCTCAATGTGGAAGCCATGGACAGTTGCCAGGGAAGTCCAGGATAAAAAGTATAATCCTGCTTCCTTTCTTTTAGGGTTGAGGTTGGATGTATGGCCCTAAGTCTGGGTTGAGCTTATACTGTTAGCTGAATTGTCTGTCATACATTTGAAGAGGTTTGCATAGCAATAGCTGGGAAAATCTTTTCCAGCAAAAGCATGAGCCTATTGTGACATCTTAAAGGCTAACAAATTTATTATGGTTTAAATTTTAATAGATTACAGCCCACTTTATCAGATGCACAAATCTTGAGTTTTATACACGCACACATATTACACACAGAGAGAGACACAAATACATAGACTGAAGTTTAGGGGAGGAGATTATAAACAGTGAAGTCAGAGGGAAATTGAATGCAAAAAGTACAGAGGTGGTGATAATTATGTAATTAACAGGGGCCATTCACCAAAAAAAAAATATGCTGATAACACAGACATTTTGCCATTGGTAAGCAGAGCTGCCCAGGGCATTTTGCTGCTTGAGGCAGAAAGCAAATACTGCTTCCCCTAGTCAAGGCATGTATTTTGGCACCTGAGGCAGAGAATCCCACGTGCCTCTTTCCCTTCCCAGGCAGTAAAAACAGAACAATCATAAATTTTAAAAAACTAACAATTTGCTACCCTTTCATAACACACAAAACCAGGTGCCTCTGTCTGCCTAATGGTAGGGCCAACCATGTTGGTGTCGATTAACACATGTAATGTGAAAAACAATTGTTATTAATAAATCTGTTAGTCTAATGTGGCACAAGAGTCCTCGTCGTTGGTGTTTGCTTTTAGTACTAGGAGAGGTCCACTCTGACAAAATTAAGGAAGCTCTTGCTTTGACTGTTTGCCACCAAGTGTAGGATATGGCTGGCATCGTTTGCTAAGCGTAGCAGAGCTATTTGCTCTGCAAGCATTTCCTGGGGAATATTCTCTTTGCTTAGGCAAACAGTGGAATAGGTGGTATGGGAACTGATGGATGGTCCATCTACAACAATTTCTTTTTATTTCTATTTTAAATACCATAATTGTGCTCTGCTACAAATGAATAATGGAGTGCCAGGAGAAGGTGCAGACAAGCTTTTCCCACCCCAGCCACACATAGTTTTTTATTGATAAATTAACCAGTGGTTCCTACTCTTATCTCTCTTGCTTTCACAACAGCACCACCCTCTCCCACCCCAAAAATCCTCTCTTCCCAAAGCTCGCACACCCTTGCTTCCTCCTTCCCTACTTACACCCTTGATCCTATGACCAGATAAGCCCCTGTTGTGACTACGGAATGTGCACATAATAGTATTAACATGAATCTGAACTTGAGATAACCCTGCCTGCAATCTAGGAGTTCGTCTGTGTGCTTGGCCTGTTTCACATGCAAATAAAAGTAGCCAAACAAACAAAAAGAAAGAAGGCAGTTTAATTGGAGTAATGCACACGCATATACATATTTTCTCCCTTTTGCTAAGGGAAATTTGCAAGAACCGGCGCCAGGGGGCAGCACAGGGAGAGTTTTTGTTCTCTTCCCTGCAGTTGGGCCGTTTTTTCTCCTGATTGTGCTAAATGCTTATGTACCAATGTTTCCATTTACAAACCCTGCCTCCCCTCCCCCATCCTCCAGCTCTGCTCTGCCATTAACCCTCTGCGATGCTGCTGTAAGCAGCAGCTTGCTATGGAGCCTGTTCCCCACCTCCCAGCTGACATGCAGCTTGGTGATGGGATAAATTGAAGGTCTCAGAAAGGAGACTGAGAAAGAGGAGTGTGTGGGGGTTGGGGGGGAGGCACTCTAGTAGCAAAAAAAAATAAAAATAAAGGGAGATAAAGCGGGGAGGGGGGGGACACACCGAACCGGGTTTGCCCCTTATTCTAGCCCTTTCTAAATCTGTAGGAGTATGGAGAGGTGGGGATGACTGCTGCTGTGCGCTTTACAGATTTGGGGGGGGGGGGGGTTAATTAACTCTCCATTTGGGATAGTGGCGCAAGCTACAGCAGACTCTGAAACACACACACACACACACATACACCCATGGAAAAGTTAGATTTTCCTTGTTTGGAAGTAAGCAAAAGCTGGCCTGCCTTAGATTTTAGTGGACTGGGCGCCCCCTCGCCTTCAGAGAAGCCGCTCCACTATCTCACGATTCGGGGTTCACCCCTGCCTCATTCGCCCCCGTGTTTTTGAGTTGTGAGAATTACACGCGCCCATGGGGTGGTGGTTGTTTTTAAATTATTATTTGAAGGAGTGGGCTTTCTTCCGTGGACAACAAAGGTTCCTCGTTTCGCCCCACCCCAATTTCTGGGTTTGGGGTTCCGCTTGGGAGCAGTGCTTCTGCGCCCCTTGACTTTAAAAAAAAGAGTTATTGGGGTCATTCTGCCCCCCCCCCGCTGTGTTCTGTAAACGGGTGACATTTCCCCCCCTTATGAAGGGGGTGTCTTTTGTGTTCCTGTTTGGACGACAGATACCAAACGCCTCTGCTCTCTTTTTAGGTCAAGTGTACATATGTACCCCCTTTAAAATGTGCGGGTTTTGTGGTCTTTTTTGTTGTTGTTCAGACAGTGAGCGCTGTATGTATGTTCCCTGTGACGATTACTTTTCAGTTCTGTACTCTTGCGCTGCCCTCTGGGCTCAGGCTCGCTTTTTACCTGACTGACTGACTACCCGCCCATTCCCCTCACAGTGTAGGACGTGCTCCCCGCCCCCCTCCTGGCCGCCCCACCCGCTCCTAAGCGGGAGTTTCCAGGAAGCGCTGAGCAGAGCCGCAGTATCGCTCAGCCGCTCTCTCTCGCTAAAACCCCTCCGCCGAGACTGTGGCAACCACGTCAAGTAGTCCCCCCGGTCTCACTGCCGCGAGCCCTCGCTTTCTCATCCCCTTGCGAGGGTTAGGACGAGCGAAAAACAAGCCCGGCATGTTCTGGGATTTGAAGGACGCTTCGGCCGGCGTGAAAAACAAAGTTGTGCGTGTAAATATGTTGTGTGTGAGGCGGGGGGGAACGAGTCCCGGCCGCGGCGGCGGCATACAGTCGACAAACGACGGAGTGAGAGAGCCGAATATCTCGTTTAGCGAGAGGGGAGGGGAGTGAGCGGGAAAACGCGGTTCGGAGCTGGGAACAGCTTTTCCCTCCCCCACCCCCACTCCCTAGCCGGGGGCGCTTCTCACTGAGTTTCAGAGGCGCCAAGCTCTGCCGAGCCTGGGAGCTTCGAGCCTGTCCTCTTTACACAGAGTAAAGGGGGCGCCTGCTCCCTGCCTTTCATTTAGTCCTCCTCGTAAGCCATGTGTATGTGCCAGTTTCAGCCAGACAACCCCCCACCCCACCCGACGCACACACTGAGGGCGCCCCAGTTTTCAGTCACGGGGCATACGCCTCAGATTTCTGTTGCCCAACCTAGCACGGACGTTTGCGGCGAAATAAATACCTGGGGGAAAACGCACATACACACGTTTTCACCCCTTCCCCAATTATTGCCGCACTACAAGAGCTTTAAAGTGTGGCTTTTGAAAATAAGGCAACAACCCCCCCCCCCCGCATACCCCACAGTGAATCCTGGAATTCACTTCATAAAACACCTCAGCAATATCAAGAGCCCAACTGAGTTAAGAATTGCCCCTTTATGTTTTATAAAGCATTCTCTGACCTATGAAACAACCATCCTATTAAGTACAGAGCTCCCTGGAAGCTGTGCACTTGGGTTTTTATACTGTAAACTACTCTGTGGTCCTCAGATGAAGGGTGATATAGAAATTAAATAAATAACAGCAGACACTGGACTATAAGACCTTCAAAACTGTGATAAGCCAGTCCTGCTCCATTTGTGGGGGGCATCTCCTGCACATTGCCCTAAACTTTGGCTCCAAAGCCTTGCCCTGACAACAACCCTGAAGCTGTGCCTGCGGTCACAACATTTTTTAGAGAGAGAAAACGTTTCGTTGTAGACACCCTCTGGATTAGGGGAAATATTCCTTCATTTCTGTGGATCTTTCCCTCAAGTGTACAGATATAACTAGAGCAGCAAATTTGTCCTCTGAAATAGTGATGACGTCGCAGAATTGAAAGCAGGACTGGAGTGAAGCAGGGAAATGGGGAGCAAAGTTGGAAAGCGGGAAAGACCCTGCTTGTAGATGAGATAGGGGTGTGTGGGTTAAGAACAAAGGAACCAGCAGCCTTTGGTGATTAATTTGCAGAAAATATTGACAGGAAGGACACAGAAATCACAGGAAGAAGCTATTGGTGCTGCTTCCAATTCAGACATTCATTTCTCGCTGTGTTGCATCTGGTTCTGAGCTCTCATTCTGACAAGAGTGAAGGATTGAAGAGGAAATGCTGAAGGGAAAGGGGGATTTGAAAAGTTGGTGGATATTTCAGGAGGAAGTGCTAACTAGAACTTGGGCGGGCAACAAGATTTGTAAAACTTGGGCCAGCTTTCAACAGAGCGCCAGTGACATTGGCTCTGCTCATGGACTCATGCCCAAGGGCTTATCAATGGTGTCCAAACTTTTTTCAAAGAGTGCCAGATTTGATGAAGTGAAGGGCCGTGGGGGCTGACCAAAGTTGTTGAGCTTTTCTAAGGGTTGGAGTTGTTGAGCTTCTTTTAGGATTGAAGATGTTGAGGTTTTTTTAGGATTTTACCCCAATATATAAACTGCCACAGGGGCTGTATTAAACCAACCCGTGGGCCTGATTAAGCCCCCAAAACAGACTTTGGACAGGCCTGGCTTAGATGGAGGCAAAAGGCTCTTTTTAAAATGTCTCCACAGTACAAACTACAACAGCAGCTTTGGCAGAGCCCTTTCCTTAGGCATCTCGGAGGCTCACTACCATTTCCCAATATCTTGGCTTGCTCACAGGAGAGAGTCACCAAGGTGCATAATAAGGAGAGGGCCATGCCAAAGCGTTCTTTGCTGTATATGCTGACAGAGAGTAGGATAGAAAGCCTTTTGCTTGTGACTCAACTTCGAAGTAGCAATGAGTGCCCTTGGGATCAGAGGATATGCAGGAGACCAGATGAAAAACCTTTAGGGGATGACTGTGCCCCCCAGTCTTTCCCCTCCTAAAATATATGTCAATTAACACATGGTTTACAATTCCTAAAAGTATTGTTTTTAAACAGGGCCGCAGAGCGGTTAATGGGGCAACTGACAGAATCGTTCCTAATACACCTTCATTCCCATTGATTCTGCAAAAGAAAAGTTCTGAGCTCTACTTCTATGGCATTTTTTCCACCAAAGTCAAATCCAGAGAAGTCTTGCTTTGTCAAACAGTAAGTATACAGTTACATAGGTTCCTTCCTTTGTGGAAATCACATTCTGGCAGAACTACAGCATATAGCACACTTTTTCGGTCTTTAGTTTAAACCAGCTTATTTTTTAAAAAATGGGGTTTAAATGATCTGTCTTTCCAAAGGAAATAGTTTTCTCATTACCCCTTTCCACTGGGTATGTTATTCCCACCCACATGGAATGATAATCCTGAGTCTCTTTCCCAGATAAAGAAAATTCAGAATCTGGCCAGGCTTCTTGCACATTTTACTTTGCAGTACACTCTGCAAATCCTTGCTCTGGATTTCTACCAGAGCTTTGCATCCTCCAATTAAGCTAGCTGGGAGACTGGGGCAAAAACAGTGATCATTCTGAAGACTTGTTTTCTACTGATTCAATTTCTACATCTCAGTTACCCAGTGTACCTATTAACCCTGAGAAAGAGGGCAAAATCCTAAGTATTCTCAAGCTTATTCTTGCTGTTTTTCTTATCCCATTTGTAGCTACAAAGGCTTCGCATCCTCCTGTTAGTGTTGCTGAATAGAGCAGAGGACTGATGAGAATTCTCAGGCCTTGCTCTGGTTTCCCCGCCCCCTCCATTACCCCATCCCCCCTCAAGGCTCCCATAACTTGCATCTCTCCTGTTAACACTGAAGAGAGGGGAATACAAGAAGCTCTCATGGTTCCCCCACCCAGCTTTTTATATATATTCTCTCTACCAGTCAAAACCTATATACACAGCCCTGTCTAATTACAAAACCCACAGCCAGCTTTGTTGTCACATCTGACTGACACACACAGCCCAACTACTCAGCTCAAGAGAAAACAAAAACAGAACTGCCTGCATTTCACTTCTATTTACAGTGGTACCTCGGGTTACATACGCTTCAGGTTACAGACTCCGCTAACCCAGAAATAGTACCTCGGGTTAATAACTTTGCTTCAGGATGAGAACAGAAATCGTGTTCCAGCGGCGCAGCGGCAGCAGGAGGCCCCATTAACTAAAGTGGTGCTTCAGGTTAAGAACAGTTTCAGGCTAAGAATGGACCTCCGGAACAAATTAAGTACTTAACCTGAGGTACCACTGTACATTTAATGGGTATTCTTTATTTTTCTTATTATTATCATCCTCTTTTTTTTTAATATTTATTAAGGTTTTACACAACAAAATAAACATCACAATCAGGAAAAACAAAAAGAAAAGACAATCAAAAACAACACAGTTTAACAATGAAAGAAGAAGAAAAAAGAAGTAATCAAAAAAAAAAAAAACCAGAGAAAAGATTATTTCTTACTTGCTATCTTTATAACCCTCTTTCCTGACTTCCTCACATCTCCCTTTTCTGTGTTCCCCTTTACACAATCAAATTCAACAATTCCCTACCCTCTTTCCAATCTTATTCAATATTATACATTTCAACCTATTATGCCTTTAGTTTCCCTTACTTTTAAAACCATTTATCACATTTTTTTAATAACTTAATCCTTTATATCATTTGTTTAATCTCGACATAATAGTACTCTGGTCTTACCCCTTTTTTTCTTCAAAGCATTTTTACATATTTCTTTTTACCATATCACTGATGCCCTATTCTCTTTATAACCAACCTCATTTTAACATTCAAACATTTTACAATGCTTTTGGAGATATTCTTTGAACTTCTTCCAGTCCTCTTCCACCGACTCTTCTCCCAGGTCTCGGATTCTGCCAGTCATTTCTGCCATTTCCATATAGTCAATCACTTGCATCTGCCATTCTTCCAGGGTGGGCAAATCTTGTGTCTTCCAATACTTTGCGATGAGTATTCTTGCTGCAGTTGTTGCATACATAAAGAATGTTCTGTCTTTCTTTGGCACCAATTGGCCGACAATGCCCAAAAGGAAGGCCTCTGGTTTCTTAGGAAAGGTAAACTTAAATACCTTTTTTAATTCATTATAGATCATTTCCCAGAAGGCCTTAACCTTTGGGCATGTCCACCAAAGGTGAAAGAATGTTCCTTATTATTATCATCCTCAAATATTCAGTTACTGCATAGTTCTTCAGATGCTTGATTAGCGCCCTTTAAAAAAAGTTAAATCTTTGTCATTTTTTCTGGATTGCCAAGTGTCTCTTTAACCTGGAGGTTTTCAACCTTTTTGTGTCCAGGGCTCCCCTGACCAACTACATACTTTCTGCCTCCTCTCCTCTCTCTTTGGGAGTCCTTTGGGCAGCAGCTGCCACCACCACTGGTCTCTGAGTGGCCCCCATCCTAAAGAGAAGTGCCTCCTTATACCACCCCACAAGGGCCTGGGAAGAGGCTACCCCAGCCTTCATGGTCTGACAGAGACTGGCCAAAGGTGAACCTAACTCAACTTGGGAGGCAGCAGTGGCAACAGCAGTGCAAGGCATTCAGCTCCCAGGCAGGAATTGCACATGGCAAGCATTTTAATTGCACACTTCTTATTTTTATTCACACACACACAGTTACCAATGTGTTTTCCCTATACCCCTTGTTGATCACTGAGGCTACCCATTTACTTGGGAATAAGGTTGCAGAATACTGACCTGGGACTTTGGGAATACATTGTACTGACATACAGTCATACCTTGGGTTACAGACGCTTCAGGTTCCATTTTTTTGGGTTACGGACTGCCAAAACCCAGAAGTACAGGAACGGGTTACTTCCAGGTTTCGGCGGCTGCGCATGCGCAGAAGCACTGAAGCGCAACCCGCGCATGTGCAGACACGCCACTGCGGGTTGTGAATGCTGTGGGTTGCCAACGTGCATCCTGCAAGGATCACGTTCGCAACCCAAGCATCCACTGTAATGGGACTTCCTTATAAAGAAACATGTATAGGACTCCTCTGTAAAATGCTTCTGATAACACATTCTCTGAGATGCTCACATCTGTATGGGCAAATTTGTGGTTCAGCTACCTATGTCAGCATAAATGTCCAAAAAGGGCATGACAAGAGGAGATATAGCTGGGGTGGAGATGCCCTTACATTGGATTCTTCAGCTGCTTTTGAAAAAATGATGGGGCTTGAGGAAAGACAAGAAATAATTACAGCAATGGCCTATGGCAAAGTCCCTATATTTGTGACATTAAAAAAATGACTGGATAATCTGATGCATATTCTCTCCAACCAGCTCAAAACTCATTGTCAGGAGCGAGCCAGCAGTAAAACACCCCAAGGAGGAGGAAATAACTCTTCATTAGGAAAAAAGGAATCTGCCCTAATGAGCACAGCAACTCTTTGCTAGGTCCTTGCCCCTATGAAGCAGTTGTGGAGACTTAATGTCTCTGCCCCCTCCCATAGCTGCCTAAGTCCCCCCCTCTCCAGGGTTGTCTCCAAACAATCTGAGACTGTGCCTTCATGCCTGACTTTGCTCCTCCCACTTTATGCCTCTCCTGGTCCTGGGAGACCAGGAGTGATAGGAGCTTGCCTCAACAAGATAGAGAGATACCTGTGCTTCTTCACCAGCCTGATTCTTCTCTGCCTCTTGGCCTCCCTCTTCTCCTGTTTGAGTTTCTGCCTCTGAGTCTGGACTGTTCTCTGCCACAGACTCTCCCTATTCATTACCTCTTTATCTTCCAACACCTGCCCCCAGTCTTCTCTCTCTGACCACTCACTCTTGTCCTATGAACATTCCCTGGGCTCTGAATCTTCTTCCCTTGGGGGTTCCCACTACTCCTTTGCATCTAATCAGTCTCTGACACTTCTTCATGTAATGGACAGAGAGATGAATTTGCCAGTCTCATAGATCAGGCTAAAGATTACCAATAATACTAATTTATTCCAGAGCTGTAGCTGTGTTTGTTGCAGCAAAAATGACCAACAAATGTATTATTTAATAAGCTTTTGTGGACCAGAGCCTACTTAATCAGATGCAAGTAAAGTCCTATATCTCTAGAGTAGTTGATGCCACCTGTAATAAATAGATAATAGTCGTATATATGTAGGCTCATTCCCAACAAAGTGTTATGATGCCTGATTTATAATCACTCCTTACAAATATTTTTTATATACCAGTGTTATACGTGAGTGTTACAATTCCGAAAAGGCAGGTTCTCAATATATGAATAAGCATTTTTAGAGTTTGTTTAACTTACCATTTTCCCACAAAAAAACCCTTTTGTGAGTGCTAGTTAATGTTTGTGAAGCACTTTGAGTTAATAATCATGTGCAGTATTTATCAAATGCCTAAGGGAATAGGCACTGTAGAAGATCGCTATAATATAGACAGTCATTAAATGCAGTCTAGAAATCCAAGGCAAGGCCTAAACACACTGATGGAGGAAGCTTATTGAACACAGTGTGTCTTCCTTCTGAGTAAATGTGCATATCAGAGAAGATATATAGGGTCTTTATGCTCAGATAAAAGTATGATGCAGTACAGAGGTTTTTAATTTATTTTTAAAATACCAATTTTATTTTTTAACTAATTTATATTAATACATTGTTTGCAAACTCCAAGATGCTTATATTATAGTGTCCCATCATGACAGCATCTTATTCATGGCATTTCTTGCTGGAAGAGATCCAGTCAAGAGTAATGCTGGATGGAGGCCAAAGGCTTGTATTTTGAAAAATGTGTTCCTTTGCAAAGAGAGAGAGAGAGAGAGAGAGAGAGGTGAGCAAGCAAAACAAAATATCCTTCAGCTTATTGCAGAGCACTCACACTTTTAATGTATTCTGATACATTTTTACTATTGTGCTTAGATGTCAAGGTGAAATGTGTTGTAAAAACAAGTAGTATGCTATAATAAACGTTTTTGAAGATTTTTTTCGTTTTTTTAGGACAGGAGAGACAAAACCCTTAACTGAGAGTTAAATGCAGCTCACATGCAGATGAAGTGCTCCTTTAAGGGCAATTTTAAAAAGTGCAAAGACATGCACATATGAACAGGTGGCTTAATAGAAATTTGCTTGTGCCCTATCTTCTCTCCCAGTTATAGTACGTTAAGAAGACTTTGTAGGGCTTCAGATTAGGAGACACCCTCCCCAATTTGCAGACGAGACGTAAAGGAGAAACACATCAGCTGCATGTTGAGGTGGTAGGAAGAAGTTAGGAGGAAGAGTATAACCTTATAACAGCATTGGGGAAACAGTTAAACAGGAAGAAGAACGTGAGTGTGTCAGTGACAGGTATCTATGTGTGCGTTCATGCGATGTAAGACTGAAAGTTGAATATGGTAATAGACAGTCTTTATCAGCGATGTAAATTTATTAGGAAAAACAAATTTTAAATAAGGGCAGTGATAAACATGAGTTTCCCTTCTCTTAACAGGAAAGCAGAAACAATAACATGGGAAACATAGACTTTTATAGATCTTTATTGAACTACTGTTGCAATTACAATGCATCCATATTCAGGTAATTCATAATAGAATCAATATTTTCCAGTTGTTGATATGTCTTTTTCAAATGATTAAACAAGCTTAATCTTTCTGTTGCCTCTTACTATCAACAAGCAGCATGCTGGTGTGTGCAGCCCATTTACACCTCTCTTCCTGCAAGCATGGAAACTAACAAGGAAGGGCTAGGTTACTGTGATATGCCGAACAGGGAACCCAGTTGTCGCTTCCAAACAAGCATGAATTTGTAAGCCTTCAAACTCTGGCTCCTTTGGAAACAACAAATCAGGATCCTGGGTTTGGAGAATATGATAAACAAGCTCTTCCTGGTTAGTTTTATCTGTTTGTGTAAGGGAAGGGGTGAAGCAGGTGTAAACAGTGAGTATAAGTCAGGGCATGACCAGTGTTGCTTGGTCATTTGGACCTGGGCTACTAGTTTGCATCTATATATTATCATTTGATGGTGGTGGTGATGTTTGTGATGCTTGTTAGAATCTAATGCAGTGTCCACAATCTTTGGAGCTAGGAGCACATCTGAAAATCTACAAAACTATTGTGGCCAAAACAATGGGCAAAATAGCTGCAAAAAACCCAAATAAAACACTTTAAAAAAACCAAAACTGTCAGCATTCCCAAACCCAGACAACCCACCTCAACCAAACAACAAAAAGCACCCCCCCAAATCAAATAAATAAATACATAGGAGGGGTAGTTGGATATGGGGTTGCCTGAAGGTATCAGGATGCCATTATGGAGACCACAGATATAATGTCTGACTTTGGCCTTTTTAGTGTGAAGTGAAATTGAAAATTGCTATGCAATTAAACAATAGAAGAAATAATGCCTTGGGGCACAATTACTATGCTAAATTTCCATCAGTTACTGTAAATTTAGCACCTTATGATTTAGTTTAAGTCTGGGAGATATCCCAGCCTCAGAAATTCTACACTGTTAGATCACTAGGAATACACCAGCGTGATATGATGCCAGTGTGTCCCCACTGCCAGTACAAGTCAACAAGCAGGGGAACAAAAAACGAGCAGCACTGTGCATATGCTAAGAGAGGGGTGACTTTGAAACCTGACATCCCTCACATATCCCCTACACTATCCTGTACACTATCATATTGTTATGTCTACAAAAGAGGTGGCATAGCAATATGCTTGTATTGAACTCAATAGAGACACAACACACATTGCCTGCCTTACTTCTTCTCACTCTACCCACACTGCCGCTATGGAATAGAGGAGTTGGACTAACAATCTAATCACAGCATACCAATATTGGTAAATAAACTGCTGACAGGAAGCCCATCACTCATATGACTGTACATGCCACATGAGGCTGTAACTCTCACCTCATGATGTACGCACAAAGGGAACTCTGATGACAGGTGTTATAGTAAAAGGGTGCTTTGCACAATGAGGGGGCATATTACAAAAACAGCAAGACTGAGAATGAAGTAGGAAGTACAGATGCTAACACTTCTCAGCATCTTCATAGGTCCTCTGCTTCAGGACTCCATGTACAAAAACCCAACAGAAACTCTCAATCCACTACCCCAACTGCGAATGCAAGACCAATGCATCTCACAAAAGTTAGTAAAGGGATGGGTGGGGTGGGACCATGTTTCAAAGTATAAAAGGCTAGGATGAAACAACCCTGTATCATACACCTTGAATTAGCTATCAACTCTTGCTAGCATCTCCATGAACAAGACCATAGCTACCTTAATCAGATGTGGCAATTTCTGCCAAATATATATAATATATATTTCAGTATAACCACCCTATACAGGTTACAGACGCTTCAGGTTACAGACTCCGCTAACCCAGAAATAGTACCTTGGGTTAAGAACTTTGCTTCAGGATGAGAATAGAAATTGTGCGGTAGCAGCGGGAGGCCCCATTAGCTAAAGTGGTACCTCAGGTTAAGAACAGTTTCAGGTTAAGAACGGACCACCAGAACGAATTAAGTTCTTAACCCGAGGTACCACTGTACTACCCATTACATCAGAAAGGTTATATGTGTTCCATGGAGAATTAAGAGCATAGTTAAAAATAAAAGGATGCCAAAAGCATATTAATTGCCCCTAGTGTAACAGTGAGTAGTGTTCTTTTGTCAGATCTGTGGCAAAGCAGGTATTTTCCAATTGCTTATTGATTCTGCTGAGGCTATATGAGTTTGATATTATATTTAGAAACTGCATTACATTTCTAATATAGATGCAAAATTCTACAGGTGTATGTAGCTTGAGTGGTTCTTACACATTTTTAAGGCCCATATCAACTTCTTGGCCACCTTTTCTGATATACACCTTTCAGTTTTAAGCTTGTTTAGCAAACAATACATTCATTATGTACAATAAAAGGATGAGCACATGGAGGATGTATATACCATGCTTTATAGCACAACATTTTTGATACTTTCTGACAGTACAATCCTATGTATATTTACTTGGAGATAATTCTAAGAGGCTCAATGGGACCTATATAATGTACTGGTTTTTGTATGGTTTAGTGCTATATGGAGCCCAAATCAAGCATTAGGCTCACATGTTCACCCTTCACCTGTCATCCACCCATGCAGCCAAGAAGGCTTCATCTGTGATTACTTTCAGTATCAACACATCTTGGCTTAAAGTTATATGGAAGCCAAGAATCTTGGTTAACTCAAATAATAATTAATTGCAGATGAGCCAACTTTAAACCATAGGTTATGAATCTGGTTTGTTTGAGTAACCATTGTTGGTTTTAAACCAGGATTCCTGGTTCGTTCATAACTAAGCTGAGATTATTTGAAATGGAAAGTAATATTGGCAGAAGTCTTCCTCCTAGCTACATGAAAGAAGGTGGAGGAGTGGGGAGTGCATGAGTGAGATACTTTGCTTGGGTTTGTCCGCAATACCATGATTGTTTTGTGTGAATCAGCGTAGTGTGTTTAGGACTACAGCTTGAGTCTTTTAAAATCAAGATCACTGACCTGTTGGTTTCATCAGGATTGATTATATTTTACATTTTTTAAATTGGCCACTTCTTATATATACACGTCATTACAGTGGTACCTCGAAAACTGAAAACCAAAAGTAGAAGCCTCAAAATGGAAGCCTCAATACGGAAAACTCAAAACGGAAGCCGTGTTTCCTGTTCAACTTCAAAGGTATGTTAAAAAACCAAGGCACTTCCGTGTTTTTGGTGTTCGAGTTCCGAAGCGTTCAACTATGGAGGTGTTCAAAAACTGAGGTACCACTGTATATCTGATCCTGTACAACCGTTCTTCATTTCCTAATATGTTGAAATGTCTAGGGTTTGAGAAAGCAAAAATTAGAAAAGAGGTCAGGGAAAGTAGATTAAAGAACTCAGAAGTCAAAGCAAAATATAAGCTAATGAGAATATAGGTGAGCCTTCTGGTTTCCTCAAAGAAAGCTTCATTTGAGGAGGTAACAAAGTGAGAATTGAATAAAAGCAAATGAACATGGAGAAGGTTGAGAAGCAGGAGGATAACAGAATAAAGGATAAAGAGGAGTGAATAAAAATATCCAGCTGACTAGAAAAGTGTAGCAATCAAATGGAAATGGAAGATACAATGTATGCATAAATGGATACAATTCTGAAAAAGTTTGAAGGAGGAATCCACCAATCTATGTGGAATGAAAAGAAAATAAAGAGTAAAAGCAAAGCAAAAGAAAATAGAGTGGTACCTCAAGTTAAGTACTTAATTCATTCCGGAGGTCCGTTCTTAACCTGAAACTGTTCTTAACCTGAAGCACCACTTTAGCTGATGGGGCCTCCTGCTTCTGCCGCACAGCCAGAGAACGATTTCTGTTCTCATCCTGAAGCAAAGTTCTTAACCTGAAGCACTGTTTCTGGGTTAGCAGAGTCTGTAACCTGAAGCATATGTAACCTGAAGTGTATGTAACCTGAGGTACCACTGTAATAAATGTAAGTAACACTACATTACATTTTATAAATTACTTATATACATGTATGAGGACCATGTTATGCATGGCTTATTAATAGCAATTATTTTCAACATAAATGAGCACATTGGTTCAGGTTGGATAGTTTGCCAAACCATGGTTTGAGTTTCCAGACTACAGGAAACAAACCATGATGTAGAGCTGCTTGTCTGTGTGTGTTGGCTCCCCCTCCTCAAATAATTTTGGGAGTGCAATTTGGTGAGAGTACAATACTAAAATTTATCTGTTGGCAATCACTTGCCTCTCTCACAGAAACTACATCTCCTGTACTGCCACATAATCACATTTAACACCTTATTTCCTGCTCGAGTTGTGTTTATCATACTTTGTTGGTATTTTGAACTGTGCTTATAATTATAGTCATCTTTGTATTTCTGATTTTAAGACTAATAGCCAAAAATAATGTAATTAAGCAAAGGTATTGAAATTTTTAATATACACGTCTACTCAGAAGTAAGTTATATTGAGTTCAATGGGTTTTACTCCTAAATAAGTAGGTATAGGTATGCAACCTTAAAGAGCATGCAACCTCATGTTCAGAGGATACCTGATCATCTGAAGTATCTGCTAAAGTATGGATTGCCTGCCAGGGGCCTTGTTGACAAGCATTAAACCATAGTTTAAAATAAAGTATGGTTTAACATGCGCAAGCTGCTTGCTCTTCTCCTGCTCTTGACTGTACTGTGTGGGGAAGGAAACAAGTCAGAAAGAGCCTGGCATGTCATGACATGCAAACACAGGCTCATGATTTGTTTCCTCCAATCAAACCACAAGCGGTAAGTTTAAAACAAAACTTGGCTTATACTCATGATTTGTTTGAAGAGAAACAAACAATGAAGCTGGGTTCACGTCACGATAAACCAGATTGGCTTGTTTCTTCCCACATACGGCACAGTCAGAAGTGGTAGGGGGGAGCAAAATGCCAGTGTGCATTACACCAAACTACCAAACTACCAGTTTAACATTGCGTGTGAACTGGATGGGGTGGCTGACTTCATAATTATCTTAATTCTTGAGCCCTTTCCCTTCAGTATTCCATTGAGCCCTGTTGCACAGATCTGGCGGCTGAAGCCTTGAGAATGCCTGATATTGCATGAAAGAAAGAAAAGAAATCTCTCATTCAATCACAACAAATACCCAAATGAATATACATAATAAGCATGAGCCCGTTTTTTCCATGTTATAGGGAGAACAGCATATGGCTATTCAGGCAAGCTGATTCTGTATGAAGGGAAATAAAAAAATAACAGTGAATACTGTATAACATTACACTGAATTTGGGCATCATTTGCCTGAGCCTGAGGAAGTCTTAGGTTTCTTAAGCTGTCCAGCCTCAGACCTGTCTAGAGGAAGGATCACTGTAGTTCTCCAAGTACAGTCTGACACAGAGAATTTGCTGAGCACACTTGTATTCTAGGGATAGGTCAGCCTAGCTTCTACTCACTGTGTATTTTATGCTTCTTTGCACTCTTGTGACCTGATTGGCTTTTGGAAGGGAGAGAATCATTTATATTTTGGTTTTCCTTTGCAGGGTCCCTTCGTTTTTGTTATGTTACTTCATATTGTTGGTTTGTTACAAGGTAGATTAATTTAAATCAAACCAAATTAAATAATTTATTTAAATGAGATTCACCATTTATACATTATTTACTTTCTGAAGGAAGGCATTATTTCTGGAAGATATAAGTATTGAAATATGTTGATTTATGAAGAAATAGACCCTCTGCATTGCATTTGGAATGATGTTGCGACTTAAAACAATAGACCTTAACTATATTAATTTGTTTCACAATTAAACAGTTTCATATCCTTATTAACTGAACATTTTAGTAACTGCTAAATAAAGGCAAAATATATATTTAAATATACAGAAATTAGTACTGATATTAATGAACAAATTTCATGATGGATATAAAATCAAATATTATTAATGAAACATCTGAAACAGGGTTTGTTATGTTTCTGTTTTGAAAAAACACGTCTTCCCTGCTGTTCACAATAAGGCAGCTTACAACATAATTTAAAATAATTAAGACTGAAATACTTGAGGTTGGGGAAGTTTTTTTCAGGCAGAAGGACCTATTGTAAGCCGCTCTGAGCCCGGCCTTGGCTGGGGAGGGCGGGGTATAAATAAAAAATTATTATTATTATTATTATTATTATTATTATTATTATTATTATTCCTCCCTCTTGGGCTGCCTTCTAGGGGCCACATGCCAGAGGTGGGTTAGGCCATAAGCAGAGCTAGGCAGAGCAACAGATGTGAATGTTAACTTTTGTACAATGGGTATATTCCAGCCAAACTACACAACTCGCATATCTTCATCCTCTGTGTATGCAAACAAAAGTAGTATCATAGCACAAGGACACATTCCATCTGGGAAAAAGCACGAAGGAGAGTGCAAAGCAGTGTTGATGAGGGATGTGGCCTTGGAAGAGTTTTGAGGACTGAATAGAGAGGCTTGGAAGGCCATGTATGACCACAAAGCTTGAGGTTCCCCACCCCTGCTATACCTGCTCATCTTATAGCAAGTACCACTGCATTCAGTGAAAGTTACTTCTTTGTAGACATGTATAGGTAGTACCTAGTGAGTGGCTGCTGATTTTAATCTAAGCAACCAAGCAAGTTCATATGGGAGTAGGCAGTCCTTCAAATACCCTGGTCCTAGGCTTTCTTTTCACTTCTTCCCTTGCCAAGCTTTGGAGCTTCTTTCCTGACTTGTTAAATCACTGTTTTCCATAACGTCTGAAATGGAAGACTGTCAATCACTTTTAAACCAAATTTATTTGTTAAAAGTAAAAGTAATATCATTTAAATTTTAAAAATTTGGACTTCCGGAGGCGGCGCGAACGGCAATGGCGGTCCTCTTCCTTTAGTGAGGAGGAAGCTCCGTAGAAACTGGGTCGTCCGCTACGGCAAAACGGAGACCCACATCGGAAACCCACAGGCAGCAAGAGCCTGTGGTCCTGAGACTCGGCGGGCGCCAGAAGCGGCTCCTGAAACGCTGAAGGAACCCCGTAAGGGGCTCCGGAACGTGGAGGGGGTAGCGGCGCTGTGAGTCGTTTCGCAATCTACGGAGTGAAGCCGCGCTGCTGCTGCCAGTGAGCGCTGACCTTTTTTCCTGGAAATTTTGGACTCGGGAAAGTAACAACCCGTGAGTAAAGAAGGACTTTAAATAATTTGAGACTAAATTAATGAATTTGGCTGAAAGCGGAGCGACGCAAAACAGGAAGTCCGTCTTCCGCTGTCACTGAACTTCAAAGCAAAGAGCTGGAGGAGTGGAGGCTTTAAAAGAATCTTCAGCCTAATTGATTTGAGCACCCAGTGAACTTTTTCTCAAACAAAATAATGACTTTAAGTATTTGATTATCTGATTTTTATTTGTACTGTGATGGCGCTGTGGGTTAAAGCCTCAGCGCCTAGGACTTGCCGATCGAAAGGTCAGCGGTTCGAATCCCTGCGGCGGGGTGCGCTCCCGCTGCTCGGTCCCAGCGCCTGCCAACCTAGCAGTTCGAAAGCACCTCCAGGTGCAAATAGATAAATAGGGACCGCTTACCAGCGGGAAGGTAAACGGCGTTTCCGTGTGCGGCTCTGGCTCGCCAGATGCAGCTTTGTCACGCTGGCCACGTGACCCGGAAGTGTCTCCGGACAGCGCTGGCCCCTGGCCTCTTGAGTGAGATGGGCGCACAACCCCAGAGTCTGTCAAGACTGGCCCGTACGGGCAGGGGTACCTTTACCTTTTTATCTTTCTTCTATTGGAATTACAATTTGGATGAGAAACCCAGGTGCTGGAGCTGCCTGAGCAACTTGAGCTGTCAGTTCTGCGGATCTGGCTATTGTGTATTAGAACTTGCAACAATCTGAGGGTTTGGACTTGCTACTTTGAAACATCAATTGAAGTACCAGTATGCACTGTTTGATACAATGTGGTTGTTAATACCAACTCTGCTTAAAATCTGCTATTGAAGGTCCTTGGACATTAAACTTGATTCTAGTAAATTTATTAGAATTGGATTCTTCCCTTGAGACATTTCAAGCTCCCCCTAGAGGATTTGGGATTTACAGCAGTGACATTATTTTACTTTCCTTTTCCCCGACCTCCTGTTTTGTTTTCCTCTGGGCCGCTGTTTTCTCGTGGGAACAACTCAGCTTGACCTTGACTTTTAGATAACTTTGGAATGAGTGGCGCAAGAAGGAGGGGAAGAACTAGACAAGCAACTTTGACAACTTTAACCTCAGTCTCGCAGGCACGTAGATCATCTGTACCCACTTTGCCTTCAGAGGAAGAAGCTGCTGCTCTGCCAAGGGCAGGAGAGGGAGAAACTGAACAGTTACAATTGGAAGATATGGCCTCAGGAGCAACTGCTTCTATTCTAGAGAAAATCTATGAAAAATTGGAATCTCTGGACAAGAGAGGGGAATCTCTGGACAAGAAAGTCGATGAACAAACAGCCAAAATTGATCAAAATACAGAAAGTCTAAATAGATTAACTGGACAAGTATCACAGAACGCACAGGCAATTGGGCAGTTGACGGAGGCCATGTTAGAAAATCGGAAACTGGCTGAGGACACTAGTAAAAAATTAGAAAATTTTGAACAAGAGGTAAGACCAATCTGCAAACAAGTAGGTGAACATCAGACTTATCTATCTATGATAGAACTGCGGAACCGGGAGAGTAATTTAAGGATAAGGTCGATACCAGAAGTGGAAGAAGGCAATCTAGCTGAGTTTCTGACTAAATAATTTTCCAAGTTCTGGAATTTAGAGGAAAAGGACTTTAAAATTGTGTCTGCTTTCAGGCTTGGAAGACTTGTAAAGAAAGAAAAGCCCAGAGACTGTTTGATAAGATTGAGATCAAAGGAGGAAAGGGATAAGATTTTGGGCTTACATTACGGAAAGTCACTGGACATTTTGGATAGAAGAATTGAGTTTTATAAAGATATCCCTAAACAACTGTTGGACCTTAGATCCGCCTACCTTGAATTGGTTAAACTGCTTAGGAGCAACTCAATTATCTTTAGGTGGGAATTCCCCCAAGGATTATCTTTCACCTTCAGAGGGAAGAAGGTTAAAATTAGAACACTGGAAGATAGAGACAAATTTCTGACCACATACGGAGAGGACCTTCAAAAAGGAATTGAACTACCTTTTGGGCCTGGAGCACCGGCGGTACCGGCACCCTTGGAATCTGAAGACTTAGCGATCAAGATACCACCCCTGGAAAAATAACTAGATTATTTCAGGATGTCTCTGCAACTTCTGAGCTGGAATATAAATGGCTGTAATATTCCGGAAAAAAGGAGGAAAATATTTCATATATTAAAAAAAGAACAATTGGACATCATTTGCCTGCAAGAAACACATGTGACTAGGCTCCATAGAAAAGTGCTAATAAACAAAAGACTGGGCCAGGAATTTATATCTTCGGACAGAGTAAAGAAGAGAGGTGTGGTCATCTATGCAAAAGAGAGCCTGTCACCCAAATTCCTATTTAAAGATGAACATGGAAGAATTTTGGCAATTGAGATACAACATCAAGGAGAGAAACATTTGATATTAGGAATCTATGCGCCAAATGAGGGGAAATCGGAATTTTATAAGAAGTTGCATGAGACCATGCTGGACTATTTGGACTATAACAACATCATTTTGATGGGAGATATGAACGGGGTCGTATCAACCAACATGGATAAGTCACAAAGCCAAAATGTTACAAAAGATGGCAGACTACCAAAGACCTTTTTCGAAATGACAGACAATATGGATTTGATTGATATCTGGAGGATAAAGAACCCCTTGGGAAGAGAGGGAACATTTTTCTCTGAGGCCCAACTGACCTGGACAAGAATCGACCAAATATGGATATCTAGAGGTCTGGCACCCAAGGTTAAAAAGGTGGAAATCTGCTCAAAGACCTGCTCCGACCATAATGCAGTAAAGTTGGACATGACACTAATACCAACCGGCTCCTTTAGATGGAAGATGAATGACAATCTGTTTAGAGATCAGGAGGTTATCAAGAAGGCCCAAAAAGCTCTAAAGGATTATTTTGAGATAAACATGAATACTACGGTGGAAAAAAGAATTATCTGGGACGCAAGCAAGGCAGTGATGAGGGGGTTCTTGATACAACAGAATGCTGTAAAGAAAAGGACACAAAATGAGAGGAAAGATAAAATCTTGGAGAAAATTAAAGAATTAGAAAAGAAGCTAAGATTAAATCCGAAGTCATAGCCGACGTTGAGAGAAATTAAACTTCATCAAGCACAATATTCTAAATTGATAAACCAGGAAATAGAGTGGAAGATTAAATTAATGAAACAAAAAACTTTTGAATCGGCGAATAAATGTGGAAAACTGCTAGCTTGGCAGTTGAAGAGGAGACAAAAATTAAATACAGTTACAAATTTAGAGATTGAAGGAAGAAACATTCAGAACCCTGTGGATATTAGAAAGTGCTTCCAGAGATATTTCAAAAAATTATATACTCAAGGGCCGCAAGATGAGATTGAAATTAAACAATTTTTGGAAAAAAATGGATTATCAAAATTGTCACAAGAAAATAGATCAATCCTGAACTGCAAAATAACACGACAAGAGATTGAACAAGCCATTCAGAATATGAAATTGGGCAAATCTCCAGGACCAGATGGGCTGACCTCCAAGTATTATAAGACATTAAAAGACTATCTGATACAACCATTGATGGAGGTTAGCAATGAAATTATGGAGGGAAGGAGGGCGCCAGAATCGTGGAAAGAAGCCTTTATCACATTGATACCAAAATCGGAAGCTGAAAAGACACAACTTAAGAACTATCGTCCCATCTCTCTTTTAAATGTGGATTACAAAATATTTGCAGATATTCTGGCAAGTAGACTTAAAAAAGTTTTAAACGAAGTAATTCATAAGGACCAGGCGGGCTTTCTCCCAGGTAGACACTTGTTTGCTAACACAAGGAACATTATTGACATTTTGGAACTTTTGCAAACAGACATAAATACAAAAGCAGTGTTAATCTTTATAGACGCGGAGAAGGCCGTTGTTAGGCCGAATTGCTGCTATCAAGATGAATGTATTGCCAAAAATGTTGTTTTTGTTCCAAACATTACAGATTGTGGACAAGACAGAGTGCTTCCGGAAGTGGCAGAGAGATATATCTAAGTTTGTCTGGCAGGGCAAAAAGCCCAGAATTAAGTTTAAGATACTAACTGATGCGAAAGAAAGAGGGGGCTTTGCCCTGCCGGACTTAAAGTTGTATTATGAGGCCGCAGCTTTCTGCTGGCTAAAAGACTGGATACTTCTAGAAGACACTGACGTACTGGATCTGGAAAGTTTCAACAATGCTTTTGGTTGGCATGCATACTTATGGTATGACAAGGTTAAGATCAATAAGGCCTTTAAGAACCATATTGTCAGAAAAGCAGTGTTTAATGTCTGGACAAAATATAAAGACTTATTGGAAAATAAAACTCCAAGGTGGCTATCACCTCTGGAAGCTAAGGCCCGAAAAAGACCCAATATGGAGGCCAAATGGCCAAAATATGGGGAAATACTAGAAAAAGATGGAGACAATTGGAAATTGCAGAGTTTGGAGAAAATGAAGGATAAAGTGCGAGACTGGCTACACTACGCCCAGATTAAAGAAGTCTTTAAAAATGACAAAAAGTTAGGGTTCCAGGTGGAGAAATCGAAATTGGAAACAGAACTGTTAGAACCTAAGACCAAGGTACTTTCAAGAATGTATAACTTGCTGTTAAAATGGAACACACAAGATGAAATGGTTAAATCGGCTATGATAAAGTGGGCACAGGATATTGGGTATAACATTATGTTTGAGGACTGGGAAAGGTTGTGGACCACTGGGTTGAACTTCACTGCATGTAATGCTTTGAAGGAAAATGTAATGAAAATGATATATAGATGGTACATGACCCCAGTTAAACTTGCCAAAATATACCATTTGTCTGATAACAAATGCTGGAAATGTAAAGGAAATGAAGGAACATTCTTTCACCTCTGGTGGACGTGCCCTAGAGTGAAGGCCTTCTGGGAAATGATATATAATGAGTTGAAAAAGGTATTTAAGTATACTTTTCCCAAGAAACCAGAGGCCTTCCTCCTGGGTATTGTCGGCCAGAGGGTGATAAAGAAGGACAGAACTTTTTTCCTGTATGCAACAACGGCAGCAAGGATACTCATCGCTAAGCATTGGAAAACCCAAGATCTACCCACACTGGAAGAATGGCAGATGCAACTGATAGACTATATGGAATTGGCTGAGATGACCGGCAGAATCCGAGACCTGGGAGAGGAGAGAGCTGAAGAAGATTGGAAGAAATTTAAGATTTATTTACAAAAATACTGTAATTTGGTTGAATGTTAAGGAGGATGCTAGATCATAAATAATTGAGCACCATTAAATTAGATGTAATCTGGATGATAAAGGAGATTGAGGAAAGTATAATTTTTTTTTTTTGGAGAATTATTAGACTAAATTAAATAATGAGACTTAAGAATGTAAACAAGTTGATAAATTGCTGGAAAAAGTTTTACAATGATGCAAGTGGGAGCGAGAGACGTGAGGGAGTCCAAAGAAGTTATGAAAAGATGTTATGATACATGTTATATTGTTTATTATTTTTGCATTTCTGTATTTAAAAAATCTCAATAAATATTTATTAAAAAAAAAATTAAAAATTTGATTTAATCCAAAAATGATGATGCTATACCAGTGTTCCATTGTTCTTCTTCCCAATATCCAGTTCAAACCTTTCCAGCTGCATTTTAACTCTATGTTTCTTGGTTGTGTTTAACTTCAGCCAGAAGATAGCCAAACTGATTCTATACATTCTTCTGAATCTTGGTCTTTCTCAACCATTTAATAACTGAAATATATTCCACTATAAATATGCAGTTTTATTTCTGACAGCTTGGAATGTCTTTAGAATAGGGATGGGATAGAAATTTGATTCAGTTTGCATTTAAAGGCAAACCTATCTAATTCACACTTTCCAAAATAATATGCAAACCAAAACACAGCCATCCTTCACACTTCTCTGAATTTTGCAATGCAGTTCTCCAGCCAAGTAATGTGTACAAAAATCCATATGCTAGGGTAGTGTGCATTAAATGCATATATTAGTGAAGCAAAAATGCATTATAGTATGGAAACTTGCTTTGTAAAAATGTGTATATTAGTAGAAATTCACTGATGAATTTTCATGAGGACTTTTTATTCACAAACTGATGTCAAAATGTGGAGTACTTAACTTAAGGTTGGAAAAATGGGAACCTGAGAGAGACCAAAATTGATAGATATGCCCATACCTACTATAGATGATGTATACAAATAAGGAACATGGCAGAGAAATTGTTTGTTCACACTGAAGCTTACTGAAGCTCCAGCGTGCACTCCATTGATTCATAGGGCTTGTACCACATTGTTTCTGACCATTAACTTCTTTAATAATTACTGAATGAGAAATTATACCAGTGTTTAAACAAATTATCCTGTATAAACACAGACCAACCTTGGATTATCCTGTATCAGAAGGTGGTTTTTGCCAGGATAGTTCTTGTCTAGTATTCTCAGAAATCAGGGATGGCCAGCCTTTCAGCACCAGGGCTTCTGTATCTTTAACAACTATGTAGGTATTCCAGCAGGTGTAGTTTGTCATGTCTCAGTACTACAGGAATTTGAAAAACTGTGTGTGCCAAACTTCCCTCATCTACTGTTAAAGGGACAAGGCCTGTTGACCATATTATGCAGGTGCACTGTCAATTGCATGGATTTCCAGGCTACTTCCAGGCCCAATTCAAAGTGACATTTTTATAAATATGGCTCTTCAGTGCTTGGAGTCAGAGTACCTGATAGACTACCTGTTTCCATATGAGCCTACACTTACACTAAGGGCATTTCCAGACTGTGACTATTTTGGTTGGGATTCAATCACATATTGGCAAATTCAGATTGCTCAATGAAAAATTGATTCAGAGCTCTTGCACAACAAATCTGCTCCTCTAAAAGATCAAACTTTTTGATATAAGGAAAATGACAGAAAAATGCACTGGAAAGTGTATGATAATACTTGCTTTAATGCAGAGTTCTCTAACATCCCCCAAAACAGATCAAAATAAATGCTCAATAAGTAGCTGAAGTTGTCTATCACCCTGCAAACAAATTAGGATGAGTGCTTAGTAAACAGGTTGTCTGGAAGTAACATAAGATCTTCAATAGAGGCCCTATTCCATTTGTTGCTACCACCTGAGATACAGTAATGACTACTGGGGAGAAAGGCTTTTCAATGGTGGTATCATTTGATGCCTACCTTGCTTTTGTTCTGGCACAAGGTGAAGATTTTCTTAATTTTCTTAGACTTCAGTTTGTTTTATCTCAACTGATTTTTTTTTCTGATGATTTTAGATTTTTCTGTTTTTATCTGTGTTTGTGTTAATTGTTTTATTTTGATCTGATTTTAGCTTTTAAATGACCCTAGAATTTAGTCATAGAGTAGGCTCAGTGAAATAAGTGGACTTAACTAATTGTTTGACTTACCGCACATAATAAGTAAAGTTAAAGGAATCCTAAAGCTTAAAGGTTGGCATATTATATTTTAGCCTTAGGATAAATGCTCAATTTGGGTATCATCACCGTCCTAAAGCAGCACTCTTGCACAATTTTATAACTGCACAAGGAACAAAACAGCATTAAAAGAGCAAATCAGGTGGAAATAGACCAATTGATGCACTGTCATCTTCCACATCATGTAACAGAAGGAAGAAATTGGAAAAGACTCAAAGGCAATCAGTTTGGCCCATACGTATTAATTTTGATACATGTCAAATACACTTATGTGTACTTGTCATCATGTTTGTAAAGTATTTCTGCTCTGACCTGCACACTAGTTCTATACATTTAGTTAGATGAATGTTACCCACCCAGGTCCTGCTGACATATTTGTTAGTTTATTCATTTACATTGACAATTTATGTCACTTTTCAAGTGAACCTTACAAAGCGGTTTAAGTAAAATCATGGGTAAATTGTTATGTCTGCTCCTCATACTTAGAGGCTCTGCCAAACATGGCTACCAATTCTCATCTAATATCCTACACTACCCTCAAGAGCCACAAGCACTTCTGGCCAAAATGTAAAATAATTTCTCTGCTATGGCAGCTGAGCAAGTGTGAAGCCAGCAGTATTTTCAATGCAGCATATTGTTGTATTTGCTAGATTTCTAGGAAGCTTTTCCCTACTTTAAACTGGAGCCACTTGCACTATGCAAATATATTATCTAATGGAGCTTACAGTATAGATACTACATGTCAGCTGTTGACTTAGAGTGGACAATCCTGGAGTATAAGAACAATATCAGAGCATTAATGCACCACAGAAATAGTAAACTTCAGATTAATGTTTTCCCATATGGCTAGGAGCTAATAAAGCATACAGAACATAAGTTTTTTTCTTGCACATTATTGAACACTCCCAATATTTTCCCCAGTTTTATAAATACTTTCTCTCTAAGGAAAATTCTGACACAGCTACATGCTTCTGCTACCGCAAAACTACAAATGCTCAAAACAAGCTATCTCTAAAAAGCAAAATATTATTACCATATATTTAGCAAAAGCTAGTGTTTACCACCATCAAAGGCTATGAAAAGTTTGTTCTATTTACCTGTCTGTTGGCAATGTAACTATGAAAAATCTAGTGAACTCCAGGGAATAAGCAACATATCAAGGGCAGAACCTTACTGGTTTCAGTAGCTATACAATTAGCCAAAACATAAACCTTAATTATTCATAATGTTCCATTGGGCTGCCATATACACCATAGCGTTCGGTTCTTGGGTGAAAAATACAGAATGTGGCATTCTGTACTATGCTGATTTCTCAACTAATACTGAAGGTGCACACAACCCCAAATGTTGGTGTGACAAAGTGAAATTTGTTTACACATCAGTTTTAATACCTTAAATACAAAAAGATAATACAAAAATAATACATTCTTACATCACTTTGTTTATAAATGAGAGGTAGCTAACCTGTAGCACTCCAGATGTTGCTAGACTACAATGCCTTTCATCCCTGACCCTAAGACATGCTGGCTGGGGTTGATGAGAGT
Organism: Podarcis cretensis; assembly: GCF_951804945.1. Classification (NCBI taxonomy): domain Eukaryota; kingdom Metazoa; phylum Chordata; class Lepidosauria; order Squamata; family Lacertidae; genus Podarcis; species Podarcis cretensis. The sequence goes on along the minus strand of NC_137177.1, from coordinate 28,093,926 downwards.
TATAAACATAGTATGTAATCATTTAACTGTATCCACAATTGAGTGGTAGTTGCCTTAATACCATATGGTAGAGCTGGCCCTGATGTCAAGTCACTAAGAATGCTCACACTTCCTTTCAGAGTTGCATTGTTTATATTCAATTGTAAGCTTCCTTGAATATAGCAATTTTAAAATCAAAATAAATAGAAGGGAGCATTTTACAATTTCTCCTAATATCACAGCTGTTGAGGAGAGACCTCGTCTTGTTCCATAATGCTAATGATGCAAGAGCTGCAGAGATTTTTGAAAGGAAGGATTGATGGGCAGGAAGGAGTGCTTAACCTTTTTCTCTTGCTTGCTGATTTTACCTTGCAAACCCCCTACAAGCAATATTTAGCCTGTTGTTCTCTTGTTATAACCCAGAATAAAGCCCCTCTAGGGTAAAAGCAGTCTCTCAGGCTATTTGGCAGCAGGATTGAAGTACTTGAGTAAAAACACCTTCTCCTCCCATCTGTTGATTCACCAACCAAACCCCACATCCATGGGCATAGCAGGGAGGGGCAGGTTCCCCCCTAAATAAATAAAAATAAATAAAAAATACTTAGCTAACTGAGGTTCTGCCCCCCTAACAAAACGCCTGCGCCTCCTAACAAAAACCTTGCCTACGCTCATGCCCCCACCTTTGTGTCACCTTAGCAAATGTGGTTTTGGGAACACACGTTTGGCAAGGTGGCGTGTAGTTCCACCTTCCTACAAGAACTCTTTCCGGGTATGGATCTGGCAACCTATTTTGTGCTTAGAATCTTTTATCAACCCTTCCCCATATTGTTCTGTGTATTGTGTATGTGTAATTTGAAACATTTTGGCCTTCAGTTTGTGCATATGTAGTGAGTTTTATAACATTTTTATACCGGTACTTCCTAATAATGGGCTTTAAAATTGAAACAATGGCAGATGTTTAGCTAACATACACTGCCATATCTTGAAAGATCAAGAAGGGTAGGGAATACAGTCATAATTCCTCAAAGCTGATAAATTTTCATTAAATTTATGATTGTTTCTCCTGAATCCAAGTGCTCTCTCCTAGTGCACAGTATAAACATGTTTACTTAGAAGTAAGTCCTACCAAATTTACTGGCTTTCATATCATAGTAAGTATTCTTAGGACTGTATCATTGGTGAAAGAAAGCAGGATTTCTCTTCTTAGTAATACTCCATTCCTATTAGCTCCTTGTCCATATTTTCTGTCTGTTTCATTTTGTTTGGAAAATGGCAGGGTAGAATGTGTTTGGTGTAACCTTAATCCTGACCAGCATCTGGGCTCTGTTTAAAAAAAAATAAAGCAGCTTCGAACCGAGGCTTCTGTATACATTTGCATGCTTTAAGTATAGAACGAACATTTTAAGATCCAGAACAAAATATGTGATATTTTCTTTTGTCTGGAAACAAAGGCTATATCCAGATTTTATTTTTTTATTATTTTAATGTAAATGAAACGTAACTGTGGTATACAGATGAATATGAATTCTCTTGTACATCAGATGTTATCAAGATTGGCATTCTCAAACGTGATACCCATTGCAATCCCATGCACACTTTTCTGGGAGTAAATACTGTATTGAACATAGTGGGGCAAGTAGACATGCAGAAAACTGCACTGTAAATAACTTTGTTCTTTTTTGCTGTTTGTGCTGTGTTTTAATCTTATTAATTCAGAACAGAAACTGTATGAGGAGGGCACATGTTTAAATTTGAAATGTACATCATGGCCAATCTATGGTTTGCATTTGTGTTATAAATCAGATTAAGCCTTGTGGGCAAAAGCAACCTCATACTCCAGTGCTACTCCCGCATATTTAGGAATAAGCTCCATTAGTCAGTGGGTTTTATTCTTGACAGTAAATATATAATATTCAACTGATCAAATACAAGAGAAAACGATAAAGAAGAATAGAGGGTTTAAAAAAAGAAAAGAAAAAGAAAACATTGATCATTCAGGGGCACTTAATTGAGAATTTTCACATTTAAGGTACTGATAACAAATTTCACTCCTCTGTTATAGTTTTACTTCAGCCTTCACAAGCTTTTCCTATCAAATGTGCAAAGACCCATAGTTTCAGTAAATAACACAGAATAAGATGTTGACAATAGCTTTTTGGGACCCTAAGGTCTTTCCTGGCACAACACTGTGAATACCTTAAGAACCAGGAAGACCTTGGTTTTCAAATTTTACCCGCTTTCATTGTGTACACTTTCACAAGCCCACTCTGTGATGCAGTGGTTTGAATGTTGGAGTAGAACTGGAGAACCCAAGTTCAAATCCCAACCATATGACTGTGGGCCAGTCACAAAAACTCAGCCTAACCTAGTGCATCACAGAGTTTTGTGTGATGATAAAATATAGGAGAGGGCCATGCACAGTGCCTTGAGCTTTTTGGAAGAAAGGTGGAATATAAATATAATAAATCAGTAAGCCTCAGTAAGCCCCACAATCTGTATGATGGCTGTACAGGCCTGCCTTAAAGGTTGTTTGAGGCTTACAACAAGGTAGTGAATGTTGAAGGACTTTGAACACTTTAAAGTACTTTATAAATTATTTTTCTTCTTATTACTTCCAGACTATTGGCTTTATAAGCACAAATATGGCACAATGTCCAGGCATTGTTATCAAGGAAGTCATTTTGTTGTATTACTGTGAAGATGCAGTTATTTTTCTATCTAGTCCAGTTATTGTGATTTGAAGTGGTTATGCAAGTGTTATGGGCACTATAATGCATGTACCAACAGAGACAATTTCTCATGTTGGGATCCTAAAAGTGGTATGCTCAGCTTGAGATTAAGGAACTAGTATAGGCACTAAATTCACTTAATTGAAGGCAAGGTTTAACAATGGGCCTCTAGACTGTGTCCATCTTACATCCTCCCACCTGTCAGCAAAGCTGCATCCAAGCCAATCTGAATGGTTGTCAGAAAGGCTCAATATAAAACTCTTCAAAATAACTAGGTGGACATCTATCTATAATAAATATTGACTTTCTAGCTGATAACCTGGATAAACTCTGGACATAGCAATCCTATATTCATATTAAGCTTGGACTGGAGGGATACTACTGTTATGCTAGCAGATCAGCTGCCATATCCAATACATGCTCAGCCTGGGATGGGATGACGCACAAGTAGAAAATACAAAAGTGGTAGCAAAACAACAGACATGCCTCAGCATCTTTGGAACCACCGCCAGAGTCCCTCAATCAGGGACTGTGGTCATAACAACACCCATATCTAGTGAACTCATGGCAAAGGGAAGATGTTCCCAGTACATGCCCCTGCACCACCACACACACAACATGCAAACTTTGCTGCATTGGATACCACTCACAGTGTTTGCACTCCATCAGCTCCAGTGGCTCAGTCAGCAACAACTATTCTGCTGGTTCCTAGGCATTCCTTCAGTAAAGGTTCAAATTCCTTTATGTTGTACACAGTCCTTATTTTGGAACACAGCACATACATTGGGGAGGAAAGGGAGCCTACACAGCACAGCTCTCACCTAGCTCATTGGGCAGGACACCTGCACAGAGCACACAATGTCTTCTTGGAATGAGGGTTTAAAGTGCATCTAGAAAGTGGGGAGGGAGACTCTTTAGAGCACTGGTTTTCAACCAGTGTGCCGTACCACCGTGCCTTGAATAATGGTCAGGGGTGCCATGTGCAACACTGGCCTCTGTCCCTCTTTCTTTCCCTCCCTCCTCTGATGCTCTCTCGTGTCTCTGCCTCCCAAAGGCTTGCATGGCTGTTTGTTGCAGCAGCCCAGGTTACAAGCTCCCCAAGCTGGGGCAGCTCAGAGACCAGGGATGGCAGAAGCAGCTGTATGGAGGACTCCCAAGGAGGGAGGAGAGGAAAGGAGGCTGAGGCAACACTCCACAAGGGAGGGTGTTCAAAAAAGGGTGAGAGGCTGCCAGCTGTGCAAGCAAGGGGTGACATAGCTGGACTCCTGAGCCCCACAGAAGTGCCACAGAAAGAATGTAGTAGGTTAAGGGAGCCGTGGACTTAAAAAGGTTGAAAACCTCTGCTTTAGAGAAAAGGCCAAAGGGAGGAGTCAGGAGTGGCAACAAAGGGAGACTGAGTCAGCCGTGGTCACTCTGATTGATGACCGTTGAAGAGAGTGGGATGGGAGAGTGTGACCTTGCTCCTGCTTCTTGATATTTCATTGACTTTTGATACCATTGGCCATGGTATTCACCTGGATCAGCTCTGGGGAATGGGAACTGAAGGCACTGTGTTAAATTGGTTCCAATTGTATCTTCAGGATCATGTCCAGACAAAAGCATTATATGAGTGCTTTTTTTTGTCCCTTGGCAGCTATGCTATCTTATCTCCAGTACTATCTATGAAGCCACTGGGATTGGTTAAGGTGCTGTCATTAACCAATAACCCTCAGCTTTATTTCTCTATAGCAGGGGTGTCCAACAGGTCGCTTGCGATCTACTGGTTGACCCCCTCCCCCAATAAAAGCTCAACAACTTTGGCTGATGCTCTCCCAGAAAAGCTCAACAACTTCAGCTTCGGCTCATCCTCCCCTCCAAAAAAGCTCAACAACTTTGATGGGTAGATCCCTGCCAGTTTTTTTTACAGTGGGAGTAGATCGCAGTCTCTTGAAAGTTGGATGTGCCTGCTCTATAGCATCTGAATTGAGTAAAGTCCCTTGACTAGTGCTTGGATACAGTGGTGAGATGGATGAGGGAAAAATAAGCTGAGTTTGAATCCTGGCAAGATGGAGGCAATGTGGGAGAGTGGTTCTTGTGTCTGATAAATAGGTCAATTGCCTAACCTGGATAGGGTTGCACTGCCCTTGAAGGAGCAGGTTCACAGGCTGGGGGTGCTTTTGTGTCCAGCTTTGTCACTGGAGACCCAGGCAGCCTCAGTGACTGGTACCAGTTGTGACTGGTACAACAGCTGCAACAATTCCCAGTCGGGGAAACCTTGGCCACAGTAGTTCATGTATTGGTTACTTCATGATAGGATTACTGCACTATGCTGCATGTGGGGCTTCTCTTGCCTCTCCTTCCTCATCTTTCTCCCTCCCCATCATCCTCAACTGACTACCTAATATGCTCTGGCAGGAGTACCCACCCTAGTGTATTTTGAGAGGCCTGACTTATTATCTTCCAAGAAATTTTAGTGAGCAGAGAGAGGAGAGGGCACTATTCCTGTCCTGAACCCATCAAGCACCCTACATGCCCTTCCTCTCAGTCCCATCCTGAGTTCATCTGAAGTAATATCACACTAGGATATGGGAAAGTGATCCCTATCTACTACTCCCCAAAAAACAAATCAAAGTGTTTACTGATCAGCACCCAAAATGCAGTAGATCCTGAAATGGGGTTGCAACAGTATCACCCCAGCATGGCTCTTGTGCTTTGGACAGTGACTTTATAGACAGCAGGGCAGCTGGTGCTGTGTCCCTTATGGCACCAGCTCATTTAGAATTTGCATGTATCATAACTATCCTGGAGCTTGCAGCAGCACAGCACTTTTCCTGGACCAAGTAGGTTAGCCCCACAGGAACAGTCAGGAGCATCCTTATTCAATATCTGCACAGAACAGGGTTTGGGGAGGATTGTCTACCTATGGGAGTGGGACCAGGGCTTTTTTTCAGCCGTAACTCAATGAAACTCGGTTCTGGCACCTCTTAGGTGGGCGCCATTGCCATTCTAAGAGAACAAGTGAGTTCATGGTGAGTTCCCGCACATCTTTTTCTAGAAAAATAGCAATGAGCAGGACCTGTGGGGAGAGGGAGAGACAACAATGAGTAGCAATCAGCAGCTGTCCTGAACCTAGACACACAGTAGGTGATTCTGAGAGAGTGAGCTTAAACTGAATGGTGATACTTGGGTGCTCTGCCAGTGCTCATGCCTCAGCCTCCCCATTGCAGTGACTATGAGTTTTCCCTCTCCCCCTTTGTGGGTTTGTAATGAAACACTGTGTGTCCAGTGACTATTTGTTCTCCTACATGCTGGTCTATGATCCAACAAGGATTATAGGACTCTCCTTTCTTGTAGGTTTTTAAGCAGAGATTGAATGGCCATCTATCATGGATGCTTTAGCTGGGATTCCTGCATTGCAGGGAGTTGAACTAGATGGCCCTTGGGGTGCCTTCCAACTCTACAATTCTCTGATTCTAAGGCAAAAAGTGCCAGCAGTGACAGTGGTTGAAGTGGAGCATCTGGTCTTTGCTGCAGAGACCTTAACTGCATGTGTGGATGAGTGCATCTCCTGTGTGGGACACTACTTTCTACTCGTGGGGGGGGTGTTAAAACAAAACCTAGTAGTCACATATGAGAAAAAAAGAGTGGATAGGTGGGTATGTGGGAGAGAGAGAAAGAGAGATAGGAGACAGTTGCAGCAGTTGTATATTACAGTGTGTGTTCCGCTTTCCCTTGTTTATCTATGTGGGGTGCTCTGTTCTGACTAGAGATGGGTGAATCTGTTAGTTTTGTTTCTTTCAGTTTCTCAGTTTCCAGATCTTAAGTTCAGTTACCAGTACTTGGCTCCAAAATTGTATTGCAGAATTTAGAGAAGTGTTAATTTTGAAATTCACAGAGCCTCGGGGGGTGCTGCTAGGGGTGCCACAGCTGCGATGTATAATGGAAGGTGAGAGGTGGGGTTAGTGCCGAATTTTGGCATCACATAGGGCATCACTGAAATTTGAGACCCCAAGGTCTGTCATTGGTTCTGCTGGTGCATCTGTCATGGTGGTGGTGTATCTGGCTAGTGTAGGGGGGCTTCCACAAAATCCTAAAGCCCTTCAGGTGGTATAAGTCCAGTACAGTGCCTTTAAGCTATACCATATTCAGTAATCTTTTTAAAGTAGTACAGGGAGCAAAATTGTTTGGCCTCCTGGGAGAGGGAGTTCCATATTCAGGGTGCCGTCACCCGGAAGAACTGACTCATTATACCCATTACAGTTAAAGAGGGGGAATCTGAGTCCTATAAAGTGACATTAACATTTGGGGGGCATTTTCTCATATATTCTGAACCCAATCCATTTTAGGGCCTCAAAATGAAAACTAGTAGTGTGAGTTGACCCCAGAATCCAGTGGAGTTCTTTCACCACAAATGTTATCGACTTCGTTTGACTGACTGACTTACTAACTAACTGATGTTTTTGGACAGCTTTCAAAGACATACATACAGTGTGTTAGATTAGTTTAATTTAGAGGTTAACAAGGAGTGTATAATGGTAGCCAAGTCACCATTCACTGGTATAGGCCACTAAGGCTTACAAAACAAAGGTGGTAAAAGGAGCTGGGGAGATGTTGCAGTTTAAATTGTGAGCCTTTGGGCTTGTGTTCAGCTGCCACATGCGTTCCAGTATCTGCCTGGGTCAGGGGACAGTAACTTTTATTTCTATGAAGAGCCACTGACACATGGGAACAGCAAATTTGAAGGCAGTGGAGTTTTTGGTGGAGTTTTAGGAATGGGAGAAAATGTTAATTTCAGGTTTTCTCTGTTTCTTGTTTACCTTATTGTTTTTCCAATCTTTAGTTTGGTTCTCCACATTTCCTCATCAGTTTGTGTGTGTGTCTTCATGAAATTCACCAGCATTTCTGTGTGCATTTCTCCTTATGTACACATTTTTGCATGTGATTTTGCCATGTGTGTGTGTGTTAAAACACACACACACACACAGAGAGAGAGAGCTTCATATTCAGCATTGCTCGGGAATTCTGAGAAGCAAAAAATCAGTACAGTGGTACCTCGGGTTACAGATGCTTCAGGTTACAGACTCCGCTAACCCAGAAATAGTACCTTGGGTTAAGAACTTTGTTTCAGGATGAGAACAGAAATTGTGCTGCAGCAGCGGGAGGCCCCATTAGCTAAAGTGGTACCTCAGGTTAAGAACGGATCTCCAGAATGAATTAAGTTTTTAACCTGAGGAACCACTGTACAGAGAATATCAGTGTGCATTGAAAAGATCAGTCGGCCATTCAAAATTGCATTAAACGTAGGTGTGAGCAGTTTCTCCACTTGTTCTGTGCTTTATGGGTCCAATCATGGCCTTTGTCCCACTGCTTTCCCCTTGAAAACCTGCTCTTTAGATCTAAATCGGAATAAATGGCAATCTGCAGAAAACCTAGTTGCCATTTGTTCCTATTCAGTGCTAAACCACAGGTTTTCTTGGAGGGAAGCGTTGGGACAAACAGAGAGGTGGATAAGTCCTTTAGATGAAAACTTGCTCCTTGACCACAGGAACCACCGTGCCAAATTTGGTGATGCTTAAGAGATGCCCAAATATGTGCTGAATAGACAAACAAATGTGAATTATACCACACAAGCAATTTTCCCTACTATAATGTATTTTTATTGATGCAGTGATCCTCGAACCCCTTCCAATCTACGCCCCATCCCAAGGGATGAGGGTAGGGAGAGCAAGGATTACATACCTCCGTCATTGGTGCTGTGCAATGCCAGGTCCATAGGCAACAAAACTGCCACCATGCGTGACTTTTCTGTCTCGCAGGGGATTGACCTGGCTTGCGTGACGGAGACCTGGGTACGGGAAGGCGAAGTAGTCTCCCTACATGAGATAACACCCCCAGGTTTCTCTGTCCTCCATCAATCGCGGACTGTGGGTCGGGGGGGAGGAGTAGCGTTGTTATTCCGGGAGGATTGCTCTTTCAGAGCTCTGCCATCACCGACGATCTCCGGCATTGAATGTGTTGGTCTCGTGTGGGGCACCAAGGAGAGCTTGGCTGTCTGGCTGGTGTACCGACCACCCAGCACACCTGCAGCCACCCTGTCAGACCTGCTGGAGGTGGTGGCGGGCTGGGCCTTGGAGTTCCCAAACCTACTGGTTTTGGGAGACTTCAACGTCCATGCCGATGCCGCTCCCTCCTCACAAGCTCTGGACCTAGTGACTTCCATGGCAACACTAGGGCTCTCCCAGGTTGTTTTGGGCCCCACTCATCAAGCAGGCCACACGCTGGATCTGATCTTTGGGGCTGGCATATATGTGATCATGCTCCCTGCTGTGGAAGTGCCATGGTCTGATCACTACGCCCTGAAAGCCAAGATTGACTTCCTGCTCCTCCCCGGCTCGGGTGGCGAACCTATTTGGGCTCGTCCGCGAAAACTGATGGATCCTGATAGATTCCGACAAGCCTTGCGGAACCCTGCTCCTCCTGGCAACTCATTAGATGACCTTGTTGAGGACTGGAATAACCGGCTCTTGGTAGCCATTGATGAGATCGCGCCTAAGCGCCCTCTGCGACCCCGTAGAAACCGGGCCCCTTGGTTTACTGAGGAGCTCCGGAAAATGAAGTGGGATCTCAGACGGCTAGAGCGAGTATGGCGACGGACTCGTGACGGAGCCTCAAGAACATCTTATAGGACGCTTATGAAAGCCTATGAGACGGCTATGAAAGCTGCTAAGAAATCTTACTTTGCAGCTTCCATTGCATCCGCTAGCTCTCACCCGGCACAACTTTTTAGAATAATTAGGTCAATAACGTCCTTAGGAGGACAACCAAATTTAAGCACAAATTCGACCCACAGCTGTGAGGCATTCGCGAGTTTTTTTGCAGAGAAAGTCCTGTTGCTCCGCCGTGACCTCCCTGCCAATTTAGATACAGTGACTGAACTGGAGGCCCCTCGACTGACTTCAGGTCCAGTGTTGGACCATTTCGATTGGATACACCCTACTGATGTGGATAGATTCCTCCAAGTTGGTAGGCCCACCACCTGCCTCCTCGATCCGTGCCCATCTTGGCTCATTAGGGAGTGTCCAGATGTTGTGCGGACCCCCCTGGTTGAAATTATCAATTTGTCCCTTGACACGGGGACATTTCCAGGGGAACTGAAGGAAGCAGTGGTGTGTCCACTCTTAAAAAAAAATTCGTTAGATCCCTTAGACCTATCCAATTACCGCCCAGTTTCAAATCTTCCATACCTGGGTAAGGTAATTGAGAGAGCGGTTGCAAACTCTTCCAATATGCAGTAACAGCGGCGAGAATATTACTGGCCCAGAATTGGAAACAAGAACAAGTACCAACAATAGAGGAGTGGAGAACAAAGTTGATGGACTACGCAGAACTGGACAAATTGACAGGGAAGATCAGATATCTACGAGATCAAAAGTTTATCGAGGACTGGAAAAAGTTGGTGGACTATTGGGAAGGTTTAAGTGACAGAGAAATAACGTTAGTAGCATTTAAAGAAGCTCTGTAAAAGTCAAAGAAATATTGCAAAAAAGAAAAACAGGTCTTAAATGGTTTTTGAAAGGCAATAGTGAATTTAAGAACTGTGTATTTAAAAATCAAATTTGGATGATTGTCAGAGAGGCTGAGGGAAGTCCAAAATTGGAAAATCTGTTAAAGTTGAAATTGTGATGTATTATATATTCTTTTTGTGGAAATTAATAAAAATTTATATTAAAAAAAAAGAGAGAGAGAGAGAGCGGTTGCTGAACAGCTTGGTAGGTTTCTGGAGGAAACATCGGCATTAGATCCATTTCAGTCCAGTTTCCGTCCTGGTTTTGGGATGGAGACGGCTCTGGTTGCCCTAACAGATGATCTCCGTAGACAACTGGATCGAGGCAGGTCAGGACTGCTGATCCTTTTAGATTTGTCAGCAGCCTTTGACATAGTCGATCATGATCTTCTGGACCACCGCCTCGCAGACGTGGGGATACAGGGCATAGCCCATAACTGGTTGTGCTCTTTTATCTCTGGTCGGGGACAGAGGGTGGCACTAGGGAGGGAAATGTCGTTGCGCCACTCCTTGGTGTGTGGAGTGCCGCAGGGCGCAATTCTATCCCCGATGCTTTTTAACATCTTTATGCGCCCCCTTGCCCAGATTATCCAGAGCTTTGGGCTGGGCTGTCACCAATATGCTGATGACACTCAGCTCTATCTGCTGATGGATGGCCACACTGACTCGACCCTGAACACACTGACCAGATGCTTGGAAGCTGTGGCTGGATGGTTTCGTGGGAGCCGATTGAAACTAAATCCTTCGAAGACAGAGGTCCTATGGCTAGGTTGGGATGGCATGGGGATGAGGGACCAACTCCCTTCTCTTGGGGGGCCCAATTAGTGCCATTGCCTTCCGTTAAGAGTTTGGGTGTAATCCTTGACGCCTCCCTTTCCATGGAGGTGCAGGTTACAGCAACAGCCAAGGCGACATTTTTCCACCTTCGCCGCATCAAGCAGTTGGTCCCTTACCTTTCCCGCCCCGACTTGGCCACAGTGATCCATGCGACGGTCATCTCCAGGCTTGACTACTGTAATTCGCTCTATGCGGGGCTGCCCTTGAAGCTGTCCCAGAAACTCCAGCGGGTACAGAATGCTGCAGCGAGGCTCCTCACGGGGTCTCTGCCATGGGAGCATATTCACCCAGTGCTTTTCAAGCTGCACTGGCTCCCAGTGGAGTACAGGGTCAGATTTAAGGTGCTGCTTTTGACCTTTAAAGCCCTTCACGGCCTAGGACCTCGTACCTACGGGACCGCCTCTCCAGGTATGCCCCACGGAGAGCCTCAAGGTCATAAATAGCAACACCCTAGTGGTCCCGGGCCCTAAGGAAGTTAGATTGGCTTTAACCAGAGCCAGGGCCTTTTCAACTCTGGCTCCGACCTGGTGGAACGCTCTGCCTCATGAGACCAGGGCCCTGCAGGATCTGTTTTCTTTCCGCAGGGCCTGTAAGACAGAGTTGTTCCGCCTGGCCTTTGGCTTGGAGCCAATTTGATTCCCTCCCTCTCTCTCTCTCTCTCTCTCTCTCTTTTTTCTTTTCCTTCTCCTGCGATGAGGCTACATTTTAATATTTTAATGTTCCATTATTTAAATGTTGTATTTTATTTTTGTTTTTAAGTTGTAATCATTCTTCTTGTTTTTATTATTGTTTGTAAGCCGCTCTGAGCCCGGCCTTGGCTGGGGAGGGCGGGGTATAAATTAAAAATTATTATTATTATTATTATTATTATTATTATTATTATTTTCACTAATATATGCATTTATGCACACTTCCCCCTAGTATATGCTTTTTGTGCCCATTATTTGGTTGGAGAACTGCATTACAAAATTCGGAGAAGTATTAATTTCTAAGTATGTATGTCTGTATTTTGATTCACATACTGTTTCAGGAAGTGCAATTTAGGTAGAGTTACCTTTAAATGAGAACTGGATCAAATTTCTCCCTCATAGTCCTCCCCACCCCCACCCCGTTCTTTCTGTCACACCTTTCCCATCAAATAGAACCTGCAGTCTTAAAATTCATGTGCACTTCTCACTACCCATTCTTTTTACAGTTGTTCCACTCTCAGGCTCCTGCCTTTGAAAGGCCACAGGTTCCCCACCTCTACTGTATACATTTTAGATGGGAAAGGATGAAGAGCTTCTAAAAGAAATGTTCTGGCTTTTCAAGCAAGTCTCAGACATAGTTGTTCTCTTTCTGCAAAGTAGGCAGCATTCTCCTCTATGTTTATTAGATGGTTCCTTAAGCAACTATTGTCTTTTGGATGACTGCAGTTCTATTTGTGCATGTATATCATATGTGTCATGATGTATTAGAAATGTGTGTGGGGTAAAATACAATCACTGTTGTTTATGAGAACACAGTATGTGGTGTAGGTTGGGCTTTTTCCTCATTGTCTTCTGTTCAAATGGATCTGTTTATACACAGTGCTTCCAAAGCACTGCTGAAGAAGGAAACCAAATGAACCAACCTGCTGTTATCCAGATCTGATACTCAGTTGACAATAAGTATTAGAGAAGAAGGGGGTGGTATGATGTGATATCATAACTTGTTCTCATTTGTCATGTGCTCCACGAATCACCCCCTCCAGTGCAGAAGAACAGGCCTTCCTTAGTTGCTTCTTGTAACATGGAGGGGGGACTTTTAAAATCCTCCTCTCAGCATATAGATTTAGATGTGGCAAATAGAACCTTAAAAACACAGTCTGTGTTGGCTTTTCCCATTAGCTTCGACTCTGCTTAACAATATTTATTTTATGACATTTATATCCCACTCTTCCTATCAGTGAGCAAAAGGTAACATGCATGGTTTTCCTCCCTATTTGAGCATCACAACAACTGTGTGAGGTGAGGTAGGTTAGGTTGAGAACTCGTGACTGAACCTAAGTCATCCAGTGAGCTTCAGATTTGAACCTGACCTGAGATTTGAATGTGTTATTTGAACCAAAAAGGCTTACCCATGCTTAATGTAGTTTTGAGCACATATTTCTGGATAAAACTGTAGCTGAGCCTAAGCACTTGCAACTGAAGCAACTGCTTATTCTTTCCCTGCTTACTGCCATCTTCAATCTGCTGTTACTTTTGAGTTGAATTTTATATTGTAAGCTCTTTGGGACAAGGACCTGACCTCTTGTAATCTGTAAAGCGGCATATACAGTGGTACCTTGGGTGTCAAACTTAATCTGTTCCGGGAGTCCGTTTGAGTCCTGGAATGGTTCGAAAACCAAGCTGCAGGAGCTTCCTGCTCTCAATCGGAAACCATGAAAGCCACGTTGGACATTCAGCTTCAGAAAAATGTTCACAAATCAGAATACTCACTTCCAGGTTTACGGCGTTTGGGATCTGATTTGTTCGGGAGCCGAGCCGTTTGACAACCAAGGTTGTGTTATAAATTGAGGATTTCATGGTAATGCCAGCAGTGCTCTGGAGTGATGCTATGTTGGGCATTGTGGGAAATGTGTTAATAATGGCTTATTGCCTCCTGATGTGTGGCGGGGGTGGGGGTGGGGTGGTGGGGACAGTTGTCAGTGCTGGGAGGAAGGTTGACTGGGTGCTAGGGCCCAGCAGCTGACTGAGGTTGCTGTGTGCTAATGCTGGCCCTGAATGCTAGTTCTGATTTCTAAGAACTTAAATACAGTGACAATTGTACTTTGCAAAGGAAATACTGGGTCCTGATAAACGTTAAGGGTTAGGCTATAAATAACATTCTATAGGTGGAGACAAATAGGTATGAATGAATGGATGTTGAAGTATACCTCCTCAAGTATGAAGTAATCTAGGATGACTTCTAGACTCAAACAAAACTTTTAGAAATCACATTGTTAAATTCCTGATGTGCGACAGGGGTTTCATAAACCTCTAGCCAGTGTTATCACACATGAATTGTTGATATATACTCACCATCAGTTATAGTAGAGAGGTTTATATCTAGGGACTGTTGTGTTTGCCTGTGTGTGTACTGGTAATAAAACAAGATTTATTTTTAATTGGCCATTAAAGCTAGATGGGTTTTTAAAATTCAGAATATCTCACTGGTCTGATCTTGGTTCCATGATGAACTGTTCTGTGTTTACCATACTATAAAATGACAAGAGTTGCCTCTTCTCCCTGTTCTTGTTCATTCTAAGTTCAGCATCACTAGAACTAGATGTTGGATTACTCACTTTTGCATTTATATTATTCTACATTATTATGAATGTGCAGAGGTCACAAAACAAGCACACTGAAGCTTAAAACCCGAATCATACACTTGGCAGTGTCTGTACTCATACTTTTCAAGCTTCTTCAGTTTGTATTCCCCTTTTGAGCCCCTGCAGGTTGAGAATTATATTACAGGAACTGAATGTGCCGCATGCTCCGCTCCATCTGACTCTACTTAGATCCAGTTCATATTTTGCATTTCACCGGCTAGGACTGGTAAAATAATAGATTTCCTTGACTCAGATTCAGTCCACTTTCTTGTCTTTTAATATGCAGCTCAAAGTTTTGGAACTCACTGTAAAATTATAATCAGACATTAGCGCCAAGGTTTAGCAACCTGCTGAGTCCTTAACATGTTACATTTCTGAGAACCATGTTGTTAACTTTAATGAAGAGTATGTTCACATTTAAAATCCATGCCACTCTTTGAGCGTTGCAGCTTGTGTTCAGCAAATGCTCAAACTCCACATCAGTTTTTGCTATAACATTTTCTCTTCATGTTCCCGAGTACCATTCTGTCAGTACTGGGAGTGGGGGAGAGTAGGAAGGTTGATAGATCTTGGTGGTACCGAATAACAATTTCAGCACAATTATTGCAGCTTTTGTTATACAATCAGAAATTCAACATAATCTATTTTATTTGGAAATTATTTTGATCTCTCCTAGTACTCTAAGAACTGTATTAGGATATTTTATAGGAGATGATGCACAAAAAGTAGGTAACAGCATACATCTAAGGCATTGCATATTTATAATGTAGCTTCAAAACTACTTAGTATCCACTTGGCTTATTCTGCAAAGTAACCCAACCCTCTTTTGACTCCATTCCGCAGCTTGTAACTCACTCTATTAATTATAAATAATAGATGGATCTCCTGTTCTTGGTCCTGTGGTATATCAGAATGCTGTGCATTTTAGTCAGTATTTGTCTTATATTTTCTTTCCTTTCCTCCTCTATTGTTGCTTTCAACCTTGGAAGCATTTATTGTTGAAATGTTATCCTGTTCCTGAAGATCACTCCATGCCATGTTTGCAGACTGCTTAGGGGCCAGGGATAATGATAAGGGGTATGTGTGTGTATGTGCACTGCATGAGGGAGACAGCGTGTCCCAATCCTGTTTCCATGTCAACGATTCAGTCCACATTTGCCATCACACAGTTGGCAGAACAGGTTTTTTTTATGAGAGAAACCCTATTCCCCTCTTTTTTAGCATCCTAATCTATACCAGGTTTCCTAAACTGCCTTGGTACTATGTTAAATGGCAGGACTACTTTCATGAAACTCCACTTAATAGCAGCCAACCTAGTGGTGGTGGTCTGTACTGCCATCTGGGAGACTTAAGTTAGCTGAACCATGATAGCAAAGCAAGTAGGAACTGGCACTGCTGTGGAGGCCATGTGCTCAGTAAATAACAAGAAGACAAGGGGGGGGGGAGTGCACCACGTTTGTGACCAACTGTCCTGCTAAGAAAGGAGGAGCTGGCTCCCTGTGGTCTCTGCCTTCTGCCTTCCTCCTTAAGCTTCTAGTTATGTTTTTTTTTTTATTAAAATAGGCATAAGCTGTCATTCATCAGCACTGTTTGCAGCAATATAAAATAATAAGCACAAAGTTAAAATACAACACAAAATAGGGCATCGCTGAGGGGTAAAAAAACACCTTTCCATGCCTAAGGCCCCAGAGTCAATCCCTAGCGCCTTCAATCCCTTTCTGAGACCTGAAGAGCTGCTGCCAGTCAATGTCATTGGTCTCCAACTGGAGGATCAGGCCCTATTACTGGGTCACAGCCCGATTTAAGGTATGTCACAACAGAAGCACAATGTTGTTGTTGAGATATAAGAAATGGGTACCAAAATACATTCTACATCCAAAGAGGTAGAAGGCCACTGGTGTATACAGTGTTGCACTCAATGGCCCAATGATCTAGCATAGTATAAGAAACCTTCCTATCTTCCTTTCCCCTCAAAAAAGGACAATGTGGTATAGTGGTTAGAATGTCGGGCTAGGACATAGACAAAGAGATTGAGGTTCTCCACTCAGCTATGAAACTGACTGAGTGACCTTGAGCCAGTCACTATCTTTTAGATCTGATTGTGCCGAACTTGTCATGAATTAAATCTTCACATGCAGTATTATAGACCTCATTAAAGTGGGAAGTGATGCCATGCTAAATTATGATCTGCAGTCATGAGTTCACACAATTTGACTTCTAGACTTAGCCTACCATCCATACCCTTCTCTTTGCTCTATGCAAATTCAGTTGATGACAGCCCTCTCTCATTCCACTTTTCTGGCTTTTGGCATACCTTCCCCTAAGAACAAAACAAAACTCCTTCCCTCACACTATCTCCTTGAAATCAACTACTGTATATTTAAAGGGGTTTCCAAGATTTGAAAAAGCTCCCAGTTTGTAGTTCTGTCTTTTATCAGCTTGCTTCTGTCCTATTGCTTTTGATCAAATCTTCACCTTGATCCATGTTGCCAACACTGTGATTCTAAATCCACTCTTGGAAACAAATACAACTGAATCTGCTAAGTTTATTGTCAAGTAAATGTTTTAAGCCTTCTAAGCAGACGCCGTGCTACTATGTGTTCTTGTACCAGAATCTAGCTTTCTGCTGAAACAAAATACATATTCAGTAGTAACAGCAGACATAATAGTACTCATTCTGTAAGAAGATTATTAGGTTTGGGGAAGAGGATTGGTTGAATGAAATAAATGGTCACAGAATCATAGAACTGGTGAGTTGGAAGGGATCCTGAGGGTCATCTAGTTCAACCCCCTGCAATGCAGGAATCCTGCCAACAGGGGAGGGGGGGCTTGAACCCCCAATCTTCTGGTTAACAGCCAAATGACTCATTGTGCCACAGAGAACCATTTTTCAAATCCCAGTGTTTGGAATAAATAGAATGCTTCAGTATTTGTACTTTTCAAATCAAGGGTTGCATTTTCCTAGATTTGTACGGAACTCAACATACTGAGTGGCTGATGCCGACTGGCATCTTTGTGAGCACAAATGTTTGAACGTAGTCATAACTGTTTCATTTTTAAAATCCCATTTCTATAATTTTATTTATTTATTTTACTTATTTTGTAGAATCTGCCTTTATAGCAAAAGCTTGCAATGTGGAGTAAGAATCACTACATATTGACCTTTGATGACTTACATCCCAGTTTTCTGCTATGGATGGAACTCCCTATGGGATCTATTCTATTATGCAGATATACCAGATGTAGCACATATGGTTTAAATGTTTTGTGCTGAATTTTATGTTACTCCCCCTGTGGAACCTTGAACATGCCATAAATGTACGAAAGCAGCATATTTACACATTATTTTCTTTCTTATATTTATAACCAGCTTTTCAGCCAAGATTGGCTCTCAAAGCAGCTCACAACAATGATCATCCATCACGAAGATACCATGGGAGATAGTAAGTATGCATGAGTATGTGTATATCTTGCAGACTCTTTAGATCACTGCTACATTGTAATTATTAGATAGATGATGCCCTTAAAAGAGCAAAGCTACTTTAGAACAGTAGCTTGATCTGGTGGTGTTAGTATTGTCACCGAATTAGAGAAATCTTACAGCACAATCCTATCCATGCCTACTTAGAAGCAAGTCCTATTGAATTGAATGGGGCTTGCTCCCAGGTAAGTGTGGTTAGGATTGCAGCCTCTGAGTAGACCATGGTTAGGATTGTGCTGTTGAGTAATGATAAGAGTGGTAATCTAGTTTTTAAATCTACCTAAATTTGTATATGAATAAAACAATGGTTTTGAAGAGAAATATGTTATGCTCATGAATGCATATGGAAGGGGTGTTCCATTCCTGTGTGAGAGTGATTAATGGTGGGTGCCTTTCTAGCCAAAGTAGGTAATTACTTAATGTATCTGAGTAAAGGTTGCAGTCCTAATTAAAAATGAGCAGTGGGTTGTCCAAATGGAACATAGGAAGCTGTCTTATACCATGTAAAACCATTGGTCCATCTCATTCAGTATTGTCTTAACTGATTAGCAGTATCATTCCAGGGCAGGCACAGGCAAACTCAGCCATCCAGATGTTTTGGGACTACAACTCCCACCATCCCTAGCTAACAGGACCAGTGGTCAGGGATGATGGGAGTTGTAGTTCCAAAACATCTGGAGGGCCAAGTTTGCCTGTGTCTGTTCCAGGGTTTCAAACTGGAGTGTTCCCAGCCCTACACCAGGAAATGCCAGGGATTGAACCCAGGAACTTTTCAATGTAAAACACGTGCTTCAGCGTTGACCTATGGCTCAGTAATTAGAAAAAAGCCATTGGCTATACATCTAGGAAACACCTAGGTTTTTGTGGAACATCTATCCTGTGCATGTCCATGTTGGAAAGCATGTATTGGAAATTCATTACTGAAGAAGCATGTCTATCAGGGAAGCATTTGTCAACTGGAAGATCTTGGGGTGGGGAGGGGAAGGGAAAGAAGGTGCTATCTATTCTGTCCAAAATATATGAAAATGAGAAAGAGCTGTAGTTAGATGTATTTTGAGAGGACGGTTGGAATACCACTTCATATTTTTACATACTAGAAGCTTAAGTGAAGTAAGAGCAGTTTTTCAGTTACTCTAATGTTAGGGTAACAGGGAAATTGTAAAAAAAAATGTAGTTGCTGAAACTCAAAAAGAAGAAAGGTAACTACAAAATACAGGGGTACTTCCAGTTGTGGACGGGATCTGTTCTGGAGCTCTGGTCGGATCCTGAGGTTTCCACAACCGGAGGGAATGCTTCTACACATGCGTACATGGCGGTAGAGCGCTTCTGCACATGCGCATGCAACAAAAACCTGGAAATATACTTCTGGGTTTGCCACCTACGTATCCTGAAGTTTATGTAACCAGAGGGATATGTAAGCCGAGGTACGACTGTACTGGTGCTGGGTATAGGGGGCGCTAGAAGTTCCATCTCCCTCAATATTTTGAATCAGGGGGTCCAGACCCCCAATATTGAGGGAGTCGACATCCCCTGCTGCTGCCAGGTGCCCTCCGCACACCCCAGCCCCCACCCTGGAGCTGGGAGGGGGCTAGGATGAGCAAAGGCGAAGATCACCCTCCACATGTCTTGCCCCTAAAGGGAGCCCAGCGCTGCAATCCTCCTCTCCACCTGATGCCACATCGCGGAGGCAGGACACCTGTGCAGCCTGGTGCGTAATTGCTCACGCGCTGGGTGGGATGCATCAAATGATGCCCCCCCAATGTGGGGGGCAAGTCAGTGCCCCTGCTACAAAATATTGCCTTGCATTATGAATGCTTGATAGACATATATTTTATGAATCAAACTACACTATGGTCTCGTTTGCATATCACAGTAAGCCAAGCTATGGCTTACCAGAACTACCGGGTACATGAGTGTGTAGAACATGAGAGTGGAACCTGTAGCCAGCCACAATGGCTAACCCAATACCTATGGAAAGCATGCAAGCAACAGCACTCCCCCCACTTTTGATTCCCATCAACTAGAGGTAGACCATACCCATCATGGCTAGTAGGCATTGATAGCCTTATCCTCCATGAATTTGTCTAGTGTTTTTTTCAAGCCATTACATTGATGGCTATCATTACAAGTTGAAAAAGAACACTATAAGTCCTGCCTCCAGCCCCATGCCTGTGGCATTTTGTAGCATTTATTTTTTCATGCATCTGTTTTGTTTAGTGGATGAGCACTCACCTGCTGTCCCACTCAGGCATGAGTGTTTTCATGGTAAGTGTTAAAAACAAAAACCACGCAAAACACTAGCAAGTATTCTTCCGTGTCCTCCTCCCCTAAGCCAATGCCTCATTCGTTTGTGAACTTTTTGTTTCTTTGTTGTTGTTGTTCTTGGAGGTTATGAACTCCTGTTCCTGCATGGAAGGAAGGGGTGGAAGTAGCAGCCTTGGTTGAACCTAAAATGATGGGGCCAATAATGTGATGTAACCACAAGGCAAATGAAAATTCATGATAGTGTTGTGCACATATAGGGAAGTCTTAAGGACTTCTTTGAGCTGTGTCCAATTCTGGTCTACTAAAACTGAAGTGAAGAATTCACCCAGTGTGGTTATTGGCTTATTAGCTTAAAAAGGAAGAGTGAGTTTGGATGAAAGGTCCTAGGTTCAAGAATAAACATATAGTTGGAATTATTATACCCAATGTGTGGCTGATAAACCCAACTATGAATAAAGACAGTAAATACTGAAGTAGGCTACAACTCTCCAAAAAGGTACAGCAAAAACTAAGTAGTAGTCTTCTAGTAAATAATTGTACTATCTTCCTGAATCAACCAAGCTTTAACTTGAACTGGTTAACTGCATGAAGGGTGCTGTGTAATACTTTAGTGTTTCAAGATTGTTTACTGTTCTTCATATGAAGTCATAACTGGAGATATCTAACTCCAATTAATGTGGCTTAACTTGAAGAGGTTATTGGGTGAGTGGATTTGTAGAGTGCTGAGAAGACTTGGTGTATGGATTTCTGCTTTCCTGTCAAGTTTTATTGTGGTTTCTGTAGTAAGGAATTTCACCTGTCAGCTTGGCTGGTTAGCCTGTTGTCATGTGGTACACTTTGGTCTTTCCTTTTATGGCCCTTGTATGCTTACCTGAGCTATCTGAATTTGTTTTTACTACACATATTGCTCTGGTGAGGTGTACCTTGCATACTTCTGCTGTTGGCCTAATATAATCTGGATGATGAAGGCACCTAGTAGATGTTTAGATTTACCAGATCTCATTTTGAGCGGTAGGGTACACACCTTGTACTCAACAAGAGACTAGCTTTGAACCTTGCACACTACATCTGGCACTGCTAATGCAGCATGGCATCAGAGCTCTGCACCCTGCAATCCATTGCAACATGGCAGGGGTTTGGGTGCACACTTCTGGTCTCACATGTTGTTACTGATGAAAGCTTATGGATAGAGGATGCTCCTGAATTCCCTGCAACCCTAAACAGTAATTCATAGAGAATTTAGTTCACTAGTTTTGCTTGAACAAAGTAACTAACCATTGTCATAGAATGGCTAGTGGGATAATGGATTTTGCTGCAATTGATTTCTTGCAACACAACTCTTAAGAATGTTTATGCAGAAGTAAGTCCCCCAGAGTTAAGTGGGATTTAGCCCAATTAAGTATCCTTGGAACTGCGTGTTTGATGTCTGGACTGCATGAAGTGTGAAAATGCATAAAATTGTCCTGGTTAAAAAGTATTAAACTGAACAGCCTACATTATTGGTAATAACAGTTGGAGTGGTGTGACTTTTCCACGACTGCTCTTGGGATATCCTCCTTGAAGTTTTGATCTATTCTAGTTGCCCTTCTACCAGTCCCTCGTTAATCCCTTCTGTCCTTAAAGGCACGAGTCCTGGCCTTTCTTGGTTGCGGGAGTCTTTGTGCCCTGAGCAAATGAGAGGAAGCACCGGAGCATTCGCTTGCGAGGCTTCTGAGAACTGGCGGGAATGGGGCTTTGCGAGCAGTTCTGTTCACCTAGCTTCCTCCAACCCGCCTTGTGTTTTGTCAGCGGAGAAGCTTCCTTTTGTGGCTCAGAGGCTGAGCTCGGCTCCCTTTGCCGCCGATCCGTGGCGGATTTTGCGAGCGGCAGGCTACTGTTAGCTTCAAGCTTCAGCCTTGCTGAGTTGAAAGCGTCCAGGGCCTGGCAGCTCCTCCTTTGTGAGGGGGGAGGGGAAGAAAGCTCCAGTCCGGGCCATATTCCAGTCCGGGTTTGGCAGGCTGCCGCGGCGCTGGGTAAAATGGCAGTGCTGAGCCTCGTGTCGGAGTGAGCAGGACTCGGCGGACGAGAGTCGGAAGCTGCCGCCACTCGGCTCGCCTAGTCTAGCCTCTCCGGCCGCACCGCCCGGCTCCGAGAACGGGGGTCCGTCCGATCCTCCCTCGCCCGCCGTGTCCCCCTTCCCTTCCTCCTCTCCCACACCGGGAGCCCCGTCCTGCCCCCCTCCCCCTTTCCTCCTCCTCCCCCTTTCTCCGCCGGCTGCAACTGAGCGAGGAGGCACAGTGGGGCCAGGCCCCTCGCACCCGCGTCCAGCCCGCCGGAGCTCGCCGCGCCTCGCTCGCCGCGCCGGGGGAGGAATGAGACCCCGTTGTCCCGAGGATCCCACCGCCGCCTGAGCGCGGAGGAGGAGGAGAGGAGCGGTGAGGCCTTGTGCCGGCCGGCCGGCCAAGCAGGGAGTAGGTCGGGGGAGGAGGAGGCGGGGGAGGGGGGCTGGCTGGGTGGGGAGGGGGGATCATGGCCGCTCAGGTGGCCCCCGCCGCCGCGAGCAGCTTGGGTGCCCCGGCTCCATCCGAGCTGAAGAAAGCGGAGGTGCAGCAGCGGGATTGTTCGTCGGAGGAGGCGGGGGGCGAGGCGGCGGCGGCGGCGGCAGAGCGCGGCGGAGAGAAGCAGTCGGAAAGTGAAGGTCCCCCGGGAAAGGAGCTGCAGGACGGGGCCGAAAGCAATGGCGGGGGCGCAGGGGCCGAGCCCGACCTGAAGAGCTCCAACGGGAACCCGGGCCCTAGGCCCGTCGCCACACTGAACAATAACCTCCCGGAGCCGCCCGGCGGTGGTGGCGGCGGTGTTAGTGGCGGCAGCAACAGCAGCGACGGGGTGGGGACGCCGCAGCAACAACCGCCGCCGCAGCAGCAGCCTCCCCCTACTCATCCGGCCGCCTTGCCCCCGCCAGCCTACGGTTTCGGGCAGCCCTACGGTCGAGGCGCCCAGGCTGCTGCGGCCGTCGCCGCGGCCGCTGCCTTCCACCAACATGGCGGACAACAAAGCCCTGGCATGGCAGCGCTGCAGAGCGGGGGCCTGGAGCAGTCGTATTCGGGGCCCACCGGGGGCCCCCCGGGGCCGCCCCCTCCCCAGAACTCCCACGGCGGCGGCAGTTCGGAGCACGGCTTCCCCAATCACCAGTACAACAACTACTACCCTACAGCCGGGCGCAGCGCTGGCGCCTACCCGCCTCCCTCTCAGGCCTACGCCCTGAGCTCCCCTCGGGGAAACGCTCAGAGCCCCGCGCAAGCCGGGGCCAAACCTCCAGCTTCGGCATTCCAGCAGCAGCGTTTCGGGGCCATGGGGCCCTCGGCCGCCGCCGTCGGCGCAGGAGGAAGCGCAGGAGGAGGCAGCGGCGGGGGCGCCACCCCGCAGCCCACTTCCACCCCCACCCTCAACCAGCTGCTCACCTCCCCAAGCTCGGCTCGGGGCTATCAAGGGTATCCCGGGGCCGACTACGGGAGCGGGCCCCAGGATGGGGGAGCGACGGCCAAGGCCCCGGCAGCAGCGGACATTGCCTCCCAGTACACTGGGGGCACCAGCCAAGGCTGGGCGGCAGCAGCCACGGGAGGCCAACAAAGGAGTCACCACGCGCCCATGAGCCCCGGGAGCAGCAGCGCTGGAGGGGGACAGCCGCTCACCCGGACTCAGCAGGTAAAAAGGCACCGGGAGGGCGGGGAAAGAGGACCGGGGCAGCGGGCGCACATGGGCTGGGGGTTGGGTGGTCAGCTGGGCGCAGGTGAGGGAAGGGGCTTGAGGACGCCTCTGGCCGTGGGAGGGCAAGGGCAGGAGGGGAACGCACCCGAGGTCGAGGTTGGGGTGTCCTTTAACGTGACAAGCTTTCTGTGGTCGTCTTCGGGCCCACATTACTAGGGACTGCCATTGTCTGTCTCTTTCCTCTGTCTCTAAAATGGCTGCCTCTCTGCCTTCCCTTCCTCCCTTTCCCAGCCTTTGTGTAAGCTTTCTTGGAGAGAGCCCTTCTCCTTTCACCCTTTCCTGTCCCGGCTGGGAGCCTTTAGGGGGGTCCTGGGGTGGGGTGGGGTGGGGGTAAGGCTTGCCACCACCACCTCTGGGGAGGGAGGGGTTGGGGTGGCAAAAATAGCTCCATGTTGCTGGGTTGGAAAAAAGAGGGTGTGCTGAGCAGATTGCTGCTGTTCAGCTCTACTGTGCTCCACTCCTTTGCGGCTCCTTTTTCCTCTCTTGGTGTGGGTTGAATTGAGCTGTTCCTGTGCTTCCAGGGGGTAAGAAGAGGGCAAGTGACCTGCTCTGACACCCTCATCTTGTCCAGGCTAGCTGAAGCCATTTTCTGAGCAGCCTTTTTAGATAGCCTAGTGCCTTGAGCTCCTGCTTGGAAGTGCTGGTAAACAGTTCAGTGATTGGAGTAGTAAGTGCAGATTGCTTTGGTTTGGGATTTGAATTATGGAGGTAAAATCCTTCTGTCAAAGCCAGGAGACAGTTGGTCTTAGGTTGACATCCTATCTGTGATCTGATTGGCTCCCCATCTCCTGCTCTTGGCCATTTATAATTGCCTCTGATGTAATGGTACAACAATCCTGATGAGCTCATAAACTTTTACACTCTGCTTTTTCTACCAGCCATAACCCACTGCCACTTTCTGCCTTTTTTTTTTTTTAATTCCACAGCTGAAATTGGCTGTGACCTTGAGGAGGTTCAGCAGGAGCAGATCCACAGACGCTGCCCTCGATGCATTGTGCCTGAAACAAAAGAGGGAGCAATGGCATTTTGTTGTACCTTGGATTTATTTTGCTTGTTAAGCCTTATGCAGCCTGGAGTAGATTCTATAGGGCTGAAGCAACAATGGAGCGTGTGTGTGTGGATGCTTTTCTGTCAAACCAATATGTTTTTGGTTTTGTGACTTTCCTGGGTATAAGTGATTTCTCTAGTTTTAAGTGTTCATCTGTTTCTAGTAGAAATTGACCATTATAGTAAAATACCAGCTACAGAACCAGAAATGCTGCAAATGTTGTAATTTAATATTTTCAGAATTGTCATTTTATTCTGAAAGGCAATAAAATAGCACAATTTTCTTAGGGGGGAAAGAGTTGAAAGTTTGCATTTAATATAATTTAAAGACTTTTCAACATACAAAAAAAAAACACCCCAGAAACAAAACAAGAAATAAGAAAGAAAGAGAATGAACAGAAAAGCAAGCAGACGGAGAGATAAAAATAACAGAATAAAGAGAAAGATGGGAAAATAAGTAAGAGTGATTTCAAACTATCCATCTGTTAGTTGTGCCTGTTAAAGGTCTTCATAATAATCCAGTGCAATGTCCAGTTATTCCTCCCTCTGCTAGCTGATGTTTGCATCAGAATCGTAGAATTGCAGAGTTGGAAGGGACCCTGAGGGTCATCTAGTCCAACCCCCCTGCAGGAATATGCAGCTGTCCCATACAGGGATCAAACCTGCAACCTTGCCACTATCAGCACTGCACTCTAACCAACTGAGCTATCCAGGCTGTATTGGCTGCAACAATATTGGGTAATGGAACAGAAGAACATAGAAACTCTTTATATTTTCCTGGCTATAACATAGTTCAGTAAATAAGTATTTAGTATCATAAGCAAATTTGGAATTTTAAAAATGAAGTCATTTCACAAGTTATGTGATGGATGATGTCTCTGGTTTTAGAAGTCCATAATGTAAATCTGATATATTGAACTGATGAGAGACCAGTATTCTTTCTTGGTCCTCCCTAGTCATCTTCAAGGTTCTAGGGCAGGACTTGTTCAGATTATAGTTTAAAGTTTCCCAATTTTTCTGTAAACTAACCCCTAGAAAAAAGTTTGGTTTAATTGTGTTCTTTAATTACTGTGGTAAGGACAATTCTTAATTATGCTCAAATCCCTTTACCTTTATAAGCATTTAAAAAAAATTTTTTTTGTTAAGTTTCTTACTTGTGTGCTTTCTTCAGCTCATTTTTTAAAATTGTTAAGATCTTTATAGTACTGACACTTCTAGAGGAGCAGGTATAAGAATGGTCTCCATCCCAAGGAGCTTGCAATACAGTCATACCTTGGGTTGCAGACTCTTCAGGTTGCACGTTTTTGGGTTGCAGACTACGCCGAACCCGGAAGTACCGGAACGGGTTATTTCCAGGTTTTGGCGCATGTGTAGAAGCGCTGAATCGCAACCCGCACATGCGCAGATGTGGCGCTGCGGGTTACGAATGCTGTGAGTTGTGAAAGTGCCTCCTGCATGGATCATGTTTGCAACCCGAGCGTCCACAGCATCCACTGTACTAGAATATGACTCTGGAGGGAAAGAAAAATGAAAGATACTGACCATGAGAGAGATTCTGGCTATTGAACTAATTCAACTCAAGTAGTATTTTTAAAAGTTTCTGGGCATTTTGCGCAACACAGGATACAGTGATTATTTGTGTGCTGGGTTGAGCCTCTGAGGATGTTTTGTAGGGCTAATTCACATGCTACAGGCCAGCAAAGCCTGGTACACTTAGTAAAGAGTCTGCAGTCAGTTTTGGCAGCCTGAAGTTCTTGAGTGAGGCCTATTAATTTCAGTTACAGTTTGCACTTTTAAGGATTGACATTTGGATGTATCCTAAACATTGAAATATGTGAAGAGGCCCTCTATATTATATAGACAAGGCTTGTTCATACATTACATTGCAGACCACATTTTATTAGAGAAGGTCTGGTTACTCTGTAGCAGTCCTGTTTCTCATTCATGGTTAAAACCAGTCTTGATTGTTTAAGGCAGTGGTTTTCAACCTTTTTGAGTCCATGGCTGCCTTGATGAACTACATTCTTTCTGCAGCACTCCTGTGGGGATCAGGAGCCCAGTTATGTCACCCCATGCTTGCAGAACTGGCAGAGCTCTCATCCTTTTTCAAACACGCTCCCTTGAGTGTTCCTTCAGCCTCCTCTCCTCTCTCTTGGGGAGTCCTCTGGGCAGCCGCCCCTGATCTCTGAGCTGCCCCACCTGCCCCAAAGAGAAGTGCCTTCTCACCCTGCCCCCACAGGGGCCTGGGAAACACCCCATGGCCAGCCCCTGAGGCACCATTCGCCTGGGGAGCTTGTAGCCAGGGCTGCTGCAACAAACAGCTGTGCAAGCCTTTGGCAGGCAGAGGCGCAAGAGGGCATCAGAGGAGGGAGGGAAGGAAAAAGGGACAGAGGCCAGTGTTGCCAGCGGCCCCCTTGACCATCATTCAAGGCACCCCAGGGTGCCACGGCATGCTGGTTGAAAACCACTGGTTTAATGATAGGCATTTAGGTGTGAAGCTATTAATGTGTCAATAGCTGGAATTAGTGGGTAGATAGTAGAAGCTGAAATTTATAAGTCAAAATGGTTCTCTTTTTAAACCAACTTCCTATCAGTATGCATGTTGGCATCTTTTGAGTGGGGATTAGAGAGGGAAGAAATTGTGTGCATATTAGACCAGGCATCTTAAACTTTTTCAGACCCTGGGCCCACTTTAAACCCAAACATGCCTTTGGGGACCCATTTCTTAATCCTTTACACTATATTTTTATAGTGGTAATACTGTTACAACCTACTTTGGATTAGGCTGCGACCTCCCAGTTTAAGACTAGTGCCTTAGACAGATATTGGATGGGTAGTAGAAAAACAATCTATAGAGTTAGGGATGAGTTCCTTCTCTTGCCTATCTTGGTGGCTACGTTAGTTTGAAGCATACAAGTGAGCTTGAAAAATTTCTTGAAGGTGTGCATGTTTTGTAAGGTTTTGGTTCAGTGTTGGTTTTTGGACCTTGCATGAATCTTTGTTCCAAGTCTGGGGTATAGAGGGAAGAATGCAAAATAAGATCAGAAATGAAATACATTTAAAGCACACAGCTTCTCCCAAATGAGCCTGGGAAGTTATTTGTTAGGGGTGCTGGGAATTGTAGCTCTGCGAGGAGTAAACCACAGTTCCCAGGATTCCTTGGCGGAAGTTGTGTACTTTTAAGTGTATGATGTATATACAGTCTAATTTTTGTTTTCTGCTTAACACTGTTGCATGATTTGATTTGATAATTGCTACATCCGACTTGGGCTACAATCCTAAAAACACTTGATAGAGAGTAAGATTCATTTGGACTCAAGGGAACCTAAGCATGTGCTGTTAGTCCCTTGGGTGCAACTGTTGTAGCAGTATCACAGTTTATCTGTTCAGCATTACGTGGAAGGTTATTATATATTTAAAATTAAATAGACTCTGGAAACATCTAGAACCACCACAAAATGTGTACTTGAGGAATACCTTTTTCATGGAAATAAATATGTGGTATTTGTGCCTGCTGCTGAGGTTGATATAGATACATACTGCCTGTTGTGATGTTTCTGAATGGGAAATCAAAGTGAGTAAAGGAAACAGATTTTCTGCTTGAAGTATAATAGAGTGGAAATCTAGAGAGTTCCTGATGAATTCTGAGTGACTGGCATAGACTCTATAGTGTATGTAGAGAAAGTGAGGAACTTTGGGACCAGCTGACTGGCTAATGTTGATCATACTGCTATACCTACTACCCCTTAAATGTTTTCTAAATGAAGGAATGCAAATTGATCTTCCAAAACTGACTGTTTGACCTTTATATAGCAGCAAAAGTGAAATTTGGAACTTTAAGTGATCACCTCTTTGCAAACTTCAGTGAAGCTGTGTTCTCATCAAGCAGTTTTTCCTGAACTCCGTTTTTAAAATAATGGCATACTTACAAAAAGATACATTCTGACATCTATGTTTGGTCTGTACTATTGCTATTCAAGTGTAGGTGTTCAGGCTAGAGTGCTTTCAGTTAAATTGGTGCTAAGTGTTACTGTGATACCTTGGAATCAGAAGCTGTGTCCTAACTGCTGTGCTGTCTACTGAGTACTGTATATCTTAGATTATGTGAGGCTTTGTATAAAGTAACATGGGACCAGTGAGCCATTCCACACAATAACAAAATGTTGGGAAAATGTGGCCTAGTTGCCTCAGGAATATATCTGTATATTTGGTTCTGCATATGTTTTTTCACAAAAGCTAGAGGAGGTAAGCAACCAGGTCAGGAAAATCATTTGATGTTCCCAGGTGCCAGAATTAAATTGTTGGGTGTTGTAACTCTGTAGACATTCCTGGCTTGAGAAAACATAGTTACTAAGGAAGATGCTGACAAAACAGCACTGCTTTGAAAATTATCCCAGTTAGTTGAACCTGCAGAACTCTTCAGTGCAAGGTCATAGTTCGAAATAAGAAAAATGCGCTGCACATCCATAACTTGGTCATGTGTCCTCCTGGGGGAAATTGGCTCCTATATAGGTGTGGGCAGCCTGTCTTGTCTTCTAAAGATGCAAATGAAAATACTATAGTCCTGGAAAGTTGTATCAAATATAAACTTTATCACCATACCATGGAGATTAGCAGAGACTAGAAAACTCAGTTGGTTAGAGCATGGTGCTGATGATGCCAAGGTTGCAAGTTCAATCCCTGTATGGGTCAGCTGCATATTCCTGCATGACAGGGGGTTGTACTAGATGATCCTCAGGGTCCCTTCCAACACTGCAATTCTATGATTCTATATACAGTTTTCATGGATGTGTAAAATGTCAATCCATTGCATGTTTAGATCCCACAGTATGCATTCAAACTTAACATTAAACCACACTTTGTAAAGATTGCAAAAACGGCTGCCTGAGAGTGGTGTGTTACGCCCCCTTACTGCTTCCTTTTAAGCTAGTGCATAAGGCAATGTTTAAGGAGGCTTTTTTTAGTTGTTTCTGTATTAATGATATGCTCACGCTGTTGGGTTTATTCTTTCACATATTTGGTTTTTATTTTTCACAGTAAGTTGTTCTATGTGTACTTTGCTGGTGGCATTACCTCTGAACATGCACCACCTTGCAAGGTATAGTTTGTAAGTGAGGATGATAATCTGCAGTTTGAATCCGCAGTTACAAACTAGTGTCCATATTAATTGTGGTTTGTTACGTCTGAATTCACAAGCCACGTTTAGGCCTGTTGCTCTACTTCAGATGCCCCAGCATGGGGAAGAGAGACAATTTAGGAACTTAAGAAGCAGAGTGCTAAGCAGATGGAAAACAAATGTAGAGTAGGAGATCTAAGTCATGGTTTGCTTGCTGTGCATCAGAAAGCCTAAACGATGGTGTATAAGCTTTTTATGTATGGTTGGTAACACTATGATTTGGCATAGTGCCACAGTGTCTACATTCTAAATCTGTTCACAGAGAATTGTCTTCTCTTGATGCACCAGAGTTTGGGCTTTTTTGTTTTTAAACTGAACAGCTTTTAATCTGGCTTTTGTTTCTGGTTCTTGAATCATATCTTGTTCTTGTGCATGAGGGCAGGCACTCTTGTTTTGGAAAGGTGGTTTCTAAGTCTGTAGATTGAAGTGTTGCCCACCCCTGAATTAAAGCTTGTGCATCTTGAGGGTAAAATGCAGTGAAGTCCAGTTGTATTGCCCTTCAAATGCTGAGTCTACTGCTGGGGATGGCTAACCCCCCCTTTGCTAATTTGTACAATAACTTGTATAGTAATAATATTATGCCAAGGTTCTTAATCGAGTTATGTACTGTGGAGCCAATGGGACTGTTGCTTTATGAACCATTTCTGGTCAGAATCTCCTGCCAATGTTCTAAACTAATTGGTCTCTTTCCACTGTCATTTCAACTGTCTTTTTTTTTTTTTTTTGGCTTAATGTTGAGTAGTAATATTGTAATAGTTCATTCACAAATTGTGCCCTGTAGGGAGGGATCTTTCTGGCACCAGGAGCTTTTAAAATGTGAATATGAAGAAGAAACTGCCTGAATTTTTAAAGCTTCTTGGATTCAAATTAGAAATTAAGGTAAAGGTAAAGGTACCCCTGCCTGTACGGGCCAGTCTTGACAGACTCTGGGGTTGTGCGCCCATCTCACTCAAGAGGCCAGGGGCCAGCGCTGTCCGGAGACACTTCCGGGTCACGTGGCCAGCGTGACATCGCTGCTCTGGCGAGCCAGAGCCGCACACGGAAACGCCGTTTACCTTCCCGCTGGTAAGCGGTCCCTATTTATCTACTTGCACCCGGAGGTGCTTTCGAACTGCTAGGTTGGCAGGCGCTGGGACCGAGCAGCGGGAGCGCACCCCGCCGCAGGGATTCGAACCGCCGACCTTTCGATCGGCAAGTCCTAGGTGCTGAGGCTTTAGGCATATTCTAACTAGAGAGGAGGCTCCAGCTTTAAGAACTTTTGAGTTGACAGTCAGTGTTCTGGTAAAAATGTTAAGATTGCAATGTTCCTGTGTTCTTTAAAAGGTAAAGGCAAAGGGACCCCTGACCATTAGGTCCAGTCGCGGACGACTCTGGGATTGCGGCGCTCTTCTCGCTTTACTGGCTAAGGAAATGGCTGGCAAATGAGTAGTGTGCTCCAAAATTTCAAATGTGAAGCCATTCTTTCCCTCTTTCCTGTTTTGGACCTAACCATGGTACATACATTAAACCTGTAGTGATAGAAATTGTAACCAATGGGAGGAATAAATTAAAGGCAATAGAGTGCAGGGAGAAGAGTCTGTGGTATGCTTTCATTCTGAGCCATGGTTAGGAAACAACACTACATCTGCACTTGATCAATAGCATTGTGCGCTTTCATTCTAAATAGGTGAACTTCAGTCTTTTAAGATTTATTTATATTTGTGAAACACAACAACAACAACCAGGTTTCTAAATAGCTGCTCACCTGCTATGCCAAATAAGAATGGACTTCTGGGTGACCATGTTGTGAACCTGGAAGGTGATTGGATATTTTTTTAAGGCAACAAATGACTTATGTAGGCTGGCAACTTTTTTGACTTGTTTGAAAGGCTGGAAAAGTACCTTTCTAATTTCTTCATCCCCCAGCCCAATTGTATTACAGCCAGAGAGACATCATGCAGTTAGGAATTCATTTCACTTTGAAGGAATGAAATATATAACTCTTTGGGGGTTGCATTTGAGGTCAGTAGGGTGGAGCATGCAAAAGCATACCTAATTGCCATTCTTGGTCAGATCTATGTTGCCATCTTTCCATTTTCGCTCTGATAGATGCAGTACCTCAAGGATCTCTACTATAGACCCTCAGCATCTGCTGGTTTGGGCTATCTTTGCTGACAAGCTTATTCTCTTGGTGCTTCACTTTCATTAAAATTGCTTATGCTGGCTTTAGAGAAGCATTTCACAGATGTGTGTTCATTGTTAACTAGTTCCATCTTACGATGCTGATCAGTTTGAGTGAATGACCCTTGAAATATGACCCAAGCCATAGCCTAAAAATCAATTTTCTATATGATGGCAGGTGTTTGAACTTTTTCTTGTAATTTGATACAACCCACTCACCAATGTGGTTCCATTTTCCTGCATTTGTAATGGCAAAATATGGTCGTAGATTTCATATTTGGTCAATCTGTGTTGTGAACTCATGTGTACTGGTTGTACTTTAATGAAATCTGCTAAGAATGGGAGGAGGGAGAGAAGGCAGTTTATTTTTAATCCTGTAAAATTATTTGGGCAGTGTATTTGTTAGCAGGTTTATTTTTATTTGAAGTATCCGTGTCCAGGCTTACTATTGATACATTACATTCACAAGTAGGCCTGGGTGATATATCAATATTGTATGCAAGTAGGAGTGGGATTGTGGCTGCTCAGCTGGGGAGCGTGAAGCCCCTGCTCCCCAGCTCTGAGAGCCCTAACCCCACTCCCTCTTCCATAGCTGCTCAGCTGGGGAGCGAGGAAAGAGGCAGTGCGCCTGCATGGGCGAAACTGAAGGCAGTCAAACACATGGAGCCTGACAGGCTCTGTGCAATTGGCTACTCCCACTTGGTCTGTCTTCGTGGAGTGGGGTGTGTGCGAGGTAGCTCACCCACCTCCCACGCTGGTGAAGACAGAGGGAACCTCAAAAAGGAGCCCCAGGTCCCTGCCGCTTGCGTGTGAGTGGCAGGGACATTGGAGCTTGCTCAGCTGGGGCCAGGGGCCAATGTAGCTTCTTCTAATATTGTGGTAAACCTAGCTAGTGATACATCATGTTGTTAAAAATGCAACATCACCCAGCCCTATTCACCAGGTGGCTTTCAAAGAACATCATGAACAATCAAGAACCCATACGATCACAATAAAATAGAAAAAGTAGGAATAGACTTAAGTAGTTTCAAAAATTTATGGAGAGGCAGTACAACATCCTTGCTCTTAATTGAAAAGTTGTAGAGAGAAGAGCTGTTTTAATGGTAGGCAAACCCCTCTGAGGTGTGAGTGTTCTATAAATACAGAAGGCCCTCTCCTCCGGAAAACAGAAGCACCTGTATGCTTTCACTGATGAGCCTAACACACAGGTACATTTATGTGGGAACAAGGAGTACCCTGAGCCCAAGCCATTTAGGGCTTTAAAGCTTAGGACCCATGCTTTGCATAGTGCCCAGACACACAGTGGATGCCAGTGGAGCTGTTTTTTAACAATAGCACGATGTTCCCTGTGGCAAGTTCCAAGTAATAATTAGCTGCTATGGGGTGTAGCCAACGAAGGTCTTCTCAAGAGTAGACCTATCAAAATTAATGAACCTAAGCTGGTTGTGTCAGGTAATTTCAAGGGGTCTGCTTTGAGTAGGACTAGCATTGGAATCAACGCTATATCTTGCATCTGTTGATGTTTAAAATTTGCCTTCAAAGGCAGACCCATATGCAGTTGTGACCGGAAGCATGTGATCCTGTACAAGAGGGATCAAAATTGGCATTTTAATCAAAGCTTGTGAAAGGTACTTTATGCCATTGATACTGTGTGAACATCTAAAATATAAATCAGACCAGTAAGTACACTAAAGTTGTGAGTCTGTTCCTTAAGGAGAAATGCAACCCATCCAGAACAGGATGTAACACTATATTCCTAGTTTACCTGTATATTGCTCTTCAGGCCAAAAAAAAAGGTAGTTGATAAATGTTCTTTGAAATTCTCTTTCCCCCCTATAAACATATAGGTACAAATTTTAACTAAAACGACAACGGCAATAAAAGATTTTAAATATTAGGAGAGAAAAATTATTAACCACCTTGTCATAGAAACTGTTGCTATACATACATATTAGGTAAAAGTAAAATGGGAGGTGACATAGACATCTAGGTGCTTTGCTATCATAAAATCCATATTTTGAACAGCTTGAGAACAGTTACAAGCATTGTATGTGTGTGCCATTCCCCTAATCTC
Source organism: Podarcis cretensis (assembly GCF_951804945.1). Lineage (NCBI taxonomy): Eukaryota > Metazoa > Chordata > Lepidosauria > Squamata > Lacertidae > Podarcis > Podarcis cretensis. The sequence goes on along the minus strand of NC_137177.1, from coordinate 28,059,557 downwards.
CCAAATTTAGAGGTGAGTGGATACCTGTGCAGTGAAAACAACACATTCTTGCACGAGGAGGGAGTGTGCTATCTGCAGGTTCAATCAAACCTAAATAGAATCGGGGCTCTAAAAGGGGGATGTGAAGCCCCAGTAACGAATAGGCCATTGAGGACTGAGTATGCTGAATGGGCAATAAATGCTGATTAACTGTTATGGCGTGGAGGAGGGTCAATGGAAAAGTGTGGGAATAGAATGAAGTATCCCAGAAAAAGACAAGGCTTGCTGGCTGGTATACTGAACAGGAGTACTTCGCACTGCAACATTTTATTGCAGGTCCACTTGTATAACCTGAAAACACATTGGACAGTTTTGTGGAAAAACTAAGCCTTCCAGGTATATATTATGACTTTTCATTTGTTTAAACATGAATGTATGGGTTTTTGTATCTTTCTTACTACCCCCTTCATTTTGGATTATCAAGTGACTATTTAATTGTTGTGTTGTGCTCATGATGGGCTGGACAGCAATGAAGAGAACGTTTTCCCCCAGCAGACCTAGATTCAGCATTCTCTTTCCAGTACTTTTCATAGTGCTGAATAGTGCAGCTCTTCCAAAGTTACAAATCTATTAATTTAGTTGTGAAACTTAATTCACATAGAAACATTTGGTTAGTGGCTTTTTTTGCCAGTGAAAGCTTATTCTGTATTAGACATTATTTGTTTCTGTTTTCAATGTTCTTCTTGCATGCTAACTCTATATACAAAGAAGCTTTAGCTTTCCCAAAATGGTGGTGTGTCTGTTCCAACAACTAGGGACAGAAGCTAGGCCTTTGATTTCTAGTCCTGTGCCTGAACTACAAGGTCATTCCTCCTTAGTGCATTTCTTTCTTTATGCTCTGTGTTTAAAGTAATAATGCCCAAACTTGCCTTATGAGGCACACAGAGGGTGGAATAAGCACCAACAAGGCTAGAACAGGAAGAACTGCTTCTCTTGGGATTAATGTATTGCTTGTTACAAAAAGGTATAGTGATCTGCCCATGTGATATAATTAGGTATGTGTTGGGGAGGGATTCATATTTCTCTATGCACCTGGACTTGCAGGTCTTGGCATTGCTCAGCAGTTTAGTGAGGCAACTTTGGTAACAATTGTAGCATTGCTTCTAGAGGAATCAAGTGCTCCTGAGTGAAATTGTGCAGTAATCTTAAGAAAACGTCTAGTTTCTGTGGAAGATATTTGAGAACATATTCAAGCGGTGTGATTTCAATATATTCCTTTCCAATAACCATGTGATTCAGTATACAAATTTCCCTGTTGGGGAACTTAAGATGCACACAGACATATGTTTGGAATTTAATCCAAGTCCAGTGATGGTGTTTTAGCAGTTAGACCTTTTTATTTATGGATTTGTTGGCAGGTTATACTTGGTTGTCTGAAATTCAGATATGAAGGTGTTAGTTGGTGCTTTGAAGAACCTAGATAGTAGTTTAGGAAGTTGCCAGTGATCTAGTGAAGTGTGTTATATGTTAGTGCTGTAGGAGCTTCTTGCCAAATATGTGACAAGTCCTGTCCTCCAACAATTTCAATATTAATATGTTCACCAGGCATAATAGCAGCCACTGTCAAATTATTTGCTCTCTCTTGAGTGAGCAGAGGTGTTCAGCCATGGTACTGCCTGCTGAATTGGGGTAGGGGTGGGGTCTGACAGTCTTTTCTTTGTACAGATTACCTCCATAAGTTCATATTGATTCTTTCCTAGGAGGTTCATGGAGTGGAAGGAATTAACAGAGATGAAAGAAATGGTCTGTATGACTGCTAAGGAGTGAACACTGGCTTGGAAAACCATAAAATGCTTTTCATACTTTCCACACGGTGAAAGTATATTGTCCTCTCAAGTTCACTTTTACTAGGTTGAATTTCTTAGTTATAACACTGTTAGATTCAATATTAATATTATATGATAAATATACTTAACTTTCATTCACCATTTGTTTCAAGGTTCATTAGTACATGTTGCAAAACAGATTGGCCACATGGGCCATGGCCATTTATTTGAAGACCAAGATTGCAGTTACTAGGAGGCAGGTACCTTTGAATTCGTTAGGACCATTTCCTGGCAACTATTCATAGGACGTTCCAAACTTTCCAGAAGCAAAATTCATTTGGCAGGGCAGTGTTTCCCCATGAAAAGAGAAGTACGCTTGTGGTTGTCAGGTGGAACTTTGAAAATATTCAAAATTGGTTAAACTTTGCAATTATCTCGGATAAAAGGACATAAAAATAAAATTTGAACATTACAGGCTCTGCCTTCCTTGGAGATGGGGGTTGGATTCCTGTGCCTGTGATGCTATGCCAGGTTGTAGCTCCATCCACATATTTATTTACTGTATATTTTGGAAAGTGATTTGTTTGTCCGTTTGTTCTCTGTAGTTTTGGATGCTTCCTAAATATAGTTGCCAAATTGTGCTTGAGGGTTCTGAAGGTAGGGACACTGGTCTTCGTCAGCATTTGGACTTTGGTCGCCATTTTGAATCAAGATGGCAGTTTGAAATGTACCTTCAGTGTGACTTCGCCCAGTTGTTGGCATAGGTTCAGCCACCTCTCGAGATACCATTGCCAAACTTGGCACAAGGGTTTCTGAGGTGGGCGTGGGGGCCTATGTTGATGTTTAGGTGCCATCACCATTTTGGATCAAGATGGCAGACTAAAACATGACTTTGTGTGACCGCTCATTTTGGGGCATAGGTTTGGCCACCTCCTAAGATATTTGTCACCAACCTTGGCTTGAGAGTTCAGGGTGTGAGTGATGATTTTTGTCAATGTTTGGATGCCAGGTGCCATTTTGATTCAATATGTCAGACTGAAATGTGGAATTGGTGTGACTTTACCCACTTTTTGGAATGGCATGCCCAAACTTACAAATTACACTTAAAAAAAACAAAGAAACTCAAAATAGTTTTTGGTTTCTAAAAATTCCCCAGGAGCCCCACCACTCCCTGCTAGTATTCAGTAAAAGTGTGGCCTATAACAAAAAGTTGCAGTGTAGAGTACTCCTCTTCAGGTTGCCAGCCATGCCCTTCTCCATAGTACTTCACGCCATTCCCATTCAATTTTCTATCTTTCTATCCCCATTTCTTGAACATTTGACATTCTGACTGATCATGGTTGGTCCACATTGGGTTGTTTTGGGAGTTCTCCCTCTATGGGGGGTTTTCCTAAATATTTTTTCTTTTGGCACTTCCTTAGGCCTCAAGGTTTGCACTAGCCTGCTGATAGCAACCCCTCCCCCACAAGAGAGAGGTGTTAGTGACTACATAGGCACTCCCCACCAAACACTGGAAATAGAGGGGATGATTTTGGGATGAACTGTGCCATATTTATAACATTTAACCAATCAGGGCAAATATTTTCCTTTCCACTGACATGGTGGGGGTGGAAGGCATTGCTTGGTGAATATATCTTGCAGTTGTCTGCAGAAAGCTTAATACAGAACACTTTGCTTCTAGCTGAGAGTATCTCAGTCCTAGTTTCAGCTACTCATTTTGACTTGTACAAACTGAGTACAGTGGCACAGTTAAAGGCTAACTATAGCATGAGCCTTTGTATACAAGAGCCTGCTTCATTGGGTGGACAGAGGAGGTGCTAGGAGTACACATCATGAGATGTCCCCCGACAAGTAAGAATTTGGTTGGTTGTCATGGGGTGTCTGGGGCCTAAGTACACCCAAAGTTGTTGCTGAAGATGTTCTAACAGCATCTGAGTTGTATAATGGAGAAAGTCCAACTGTATGCAATACAGTGGTGCCCCACAAGACAAATGCCTCGCAAGACGAAAAACCCGCTAGACGAAAGGGTTTTCCGTTTTGGAGGCGCTTCGCAAAACGAATTTCCCTATGGGCTTGCTTCGCAAGACAAAATGTCTTGCGAGTTTTTCCGACCCCCCCCCTTTTCTAAGACACTAAGCCGCTAAAAGCCGCTAAGCTGCTAATAGCGCTAATCCGCTAAGCCGTCAATGGGCTTGCTTCACAAGACGAAAAAACTGCTAGACGAAGAGAATCGCGGAATGGATTCTTTTCGTCTTGTGAGGCACCACTGTACACCCAAAGTTGTTGCTGAAGATGTTCTAACAGCATCTTAGTTGTATAATGGAGAAAGTCCAACTGCATGCAGTGGTCTTCGTTCATACTTCATGTTGCAAGTCATGCTTCCTGAATGAAGGTTGGTGAATTTAGGCCAGATGGCTGTAGGACTAAATAACTGGTATTTATTAACTTGATGGTATAAGAGAAATAACTGGCATTTATTAACTTGATGTAAATAATTAAACAGGAATACCAAGCTTAACAGTGGCCTCACTGTGGAATCTCTAGAAGACCTGTCTTTCCCTAGAAAAGAAATCTTAACTATTAAAAGGTGTTTGCCTCTGAATTAATCAATATGGGAAATATTTCTACGAGCTTTGTAGTATTGGGTGATGTCTGATTTGTCATATCGTCTGCAGGTCTTGCAGTGCCTTGTTAAGGATCTGTCTGTGCAGAGTACTTTAGTGTTTCTGTCTCATTTGTCTTCATAGTAGTCCCCTTTTTTCATTTTATCAGAGTGAGATTTGTCCCAGAACACTTAGGTGAGTTCTTAACAGCAGTAGAATCCAAGTCTTCGGCTCTTTGACTGGAACATACTGGCTCAACAGTAGTGGTTCTTAGCTTTGTTTGCTACTACAGGAAAAGCTTGGGAAATGACTCCTGATTCTGTAGTGAGAAATTCTTTCCCCATACCCTAGCATAGTTAATATCTGTGCATGGTGGTGCCACATCTTGCAGTGATATAGTATGGGAATGACATTGCATCCTGTAGAACAGGGATAACCAACTTGGTGCCATCCAGATGTTGTTGTATTACAAATCCCATCCCTGACAGTTGGCAGTGTTGCTAGGACTTTTAGTCCAATATCTGGAGGGGTACCATGTTGGCTGTCCATGGTACCTCAAGTTATAAACGTCTCAGGTTACAAACGCTTCAGGTTACAAACCCCACTAACCTGGAAGAGTTACCTCAAGTTGAGAACTTTGCTCCAGGATGAGAACGGAAATCGTGTGCCGGCGGCGCAGCGGCAGCAAGAGGCCCCATTAGCAAAAGCACGTCTCTAGTTAAGAACAGTTCCAAGTTTAGAACGGACCTCCGGAACGAATTAAGTTCGTAACTAGCGGTACCACTGTATTGTTCTAGGAGGTGCTAATTTATTTCTATAGGCCTCAAATTTTGTTTGATTTGCTCTCTCACATAAAAGAGCACTTCATCTACAGTAGTACCTCTGGTTGCGAATGCCTCTGGTTGCACACACTGCGGGTTATGAGTTCCGGTAACCCGGAAGTAGCCGCTCCGGGTTGCGAACTTTGCCCTGGGATGTGAGCGGAAATCGTGCACCAGAGGTGCAGGAGGCACGTGTGCAGCGGGAGGCGTACTTTCACTAGTGGTGCCTCAGATTATGAGCGGTTTCTGGTTACGATCAGATCTCTGGAACAGATTCCGTTCGTAACCAGAGGTACCACTGTATTCACTTTTTTTTAAAAAAACTTCACTTTAAAGTTTCATCTTAACTGATCACGTGGAACATACATTATCTTAGCAAAGTGGAGAAGGTGGGGTTTTAGTTGTTTGTGGTGGTTTGCTGTGATTGTTCTTCTTTATAGTCACTGGCTACAGGAGTGAAAACCTGATTTCAAAATACTGATTGATGTAATAAGATTAATTCCATTTCAGTTTAACATTTTGTACCCCGCTTTTCATTCAAAAGTATCTATCAATGACATCCCTTAACACAATACCAAAATAATATGCAAAACACTCTTACAATGAAATTTTGATTGTGCAATGTAAAATGCTACACACATACCAGTGGCGTAGCGTGGGGGTGCAGGGGGGGCCGGCCGCACCAGGCGCAACATCTGGGGTTAGGGCAAATCCACAGGTTAGGGGGCGCAAATCCACGGGTTAGGGGGCGCAAATTACTTGCCTTGCCCCGGGTGCTGACAACCCACGCTACGCCACTGACACACACGTACATAAAGCTGCCCTGAGGCTTTTTTGAAGCATGTGATTGGCAAATAAAAACAAAATGTTTTTGCTCTGCTTGCTGCCTCAAAAGAAAGTAACTACAAAGAACAGAATTGTAAACAATTACATTTCTTTACATTCCAAATGTGTAACTATGTATATTGGCTACAAGAGTTTGAATTGAAAACTGGAGACCACTACTGTACTTCATGTGGCCCTGATCCTGCTGGGCAGTCTTAGGCAAGCAACTCCCGTTGTCTGAGTATTGGAATAATGGCCTAACTTGCATGGTTGTTGTAAGAAACAATGAAATGCTGCATGTATGCAAACTTAATAGAAGTACTGAATGTTGCCCACAAAGTTATGCCTTGATGAGTGTCTGGTGTGACAACCTCAACCCGAAATTGTCCTTTTCTTCTATCTAGTGAAACTGTTACTAGATGTGACCCATGGTGTTTGAAAATCATCCAGAGAGCTCTGCTTCAGGATTTGCTATCATCATAAGAATTGAAATTGGCTCTGCCTCCTAGTATTATGGTTTCCTGCTATACTTGTTCTTATCCTACTGGAAGGTTTGCAGCATCGGCTGTTCCTCCTTTCCCCCTGGCATTAGTATAATATGAATTTCAGTATCTATTCATCTGTAGCCAGGGATTCCTCTCCTTGCTGAACAACTCCTGGTGTTGCTAACTTTGCTTTTATAAGCAGTCCAATTAATCCATCTGAGCTGATATGTAGATGGTTGGTGTGCGCTTTTTGCCACAAATAGAAGCTTTTGCTATAATATGGCATTTTAAAACACATGGAGAAGGCTTTTGGTTTTGTTTATACTGTAGTTTACATTGCTTGCATCCTGTCTTTCCTGCTAGGAGCTCAGTACAGCATACAGGGTTCTCATCCTTTCTCCTTTTTACCCATTCAATAACCCTGTTGGGCCAAGAGACTGTGACCTGCCAAAGACAATTCAGTGAGATTCATGACGAAATTGGGATTTGAACCCTGGTCTTGTAAGAGCTAGTCTGACAGTGTAACCACTGCAATATTCTGGCTCTCCTCATGTCACTGAAAAGTTATTCCATGTGAAATTTTACAAAAGCAGCATATGCCAAGCCCATAGGATATTGGAGTTAAATCAGCTGAGTTGGCACTAGTTGTTACACTTGCAGGTGTGTTGGATATATATTTGACCCCAAGTTGGATTATCTGATACAAAACCACTGGGTTTTATTCAGTGCTATCCCTACTCAGAGTAGACCCATTGACATTAATAGGCATGGCTAACCTAGGTCTACTCAGAATGGAAGAAAGCTGATTTGAGCTTGAACTGTAAATAGTAAGGAGCTCAATGGGTAGTAACTTTTAATGAAAAAGTTAGTAAAGACTGTGAGGCTGTTTAATAGTAGTGTTTTACAAATACACAGTCCATTAATGATAGCAGTTAGTTGCTTTTTGTTTTGTTTTTTCCCTGGACCTGGCTTTTGTTTGGATGTGAATGAAAAGTGTGAAGGAAGGAGGGCAAGATTCAGACTTTGGGAACCCTTGAGTAGGGCCTTAATAGTAAACTATTTTATATCTACAAAGAGATGTGCTTTGAGTGTGTAAGGTGTTAGCACTAGTTGACACAGTTTTGGCCTGGGTGTGTAGTACTCTGTTTCCGTTCTGCCTTAACGTGACTGATGTCTGTCCTTGATGGCAGTCTGGGCGTCAGGGACAATTTTGAGTTTCCACTGGGGACCAGTAGCATGAAAACTAAAGGATTTTGATAGGATGGAATACATGCCCTGCAAGACAAGGCTGAGGGAGCTGGGTTGGCTCAGCATCAACTAAGTTCAAGGGGGAACTTCAGTTCAGATGACTGTTGCTAAGACATTGATATAAAGGTTGGGAAATTGCTTTTGTTGGAAGGTGGGAATGAGACTCTAGCTCTTGTCCCTTGTGGCCTTCCCAGGCAGGCTGGCCCCTCACCCAATTTTGCAGCTTTTGAGGTAGCTTGCATGCTACAGAAGGAGGATTTAATTCCTTAGGGCTCCCATTTCCCTGACACTGCATTGCATTCCTCTCCATTCTCAAAGTCCTGCACTATATGTGTCCCAATTCTTACCTTTGGTATTCTGCTAATTTGTCTCTTAGCACCACAGCAGTCAACCACCCTGCTTCCCTAGCTGCCATCTGGATTCTTTTCTGCTGCTGCTGGAATTGAGTTGCCCAAAAAGCAGTTATCTTCCCCAACCCATGATTTCTTCAAGACTTTGCTCTTATCTAGACCCCCCCCCCTTTCTCCTCATCCTGCAAAAGTTGCTGTCATTCTTTGTTTTTAGTTTTCTCATAAGTATAAAGGTAAAGGTAAAGGTACCCCTGCCCGTACGGGCCAGTCTTGACAGACTCTGGGGTTGTGCGCCCATCTCACTCAAGAGGCCAGGGGCCAGCGCTGTCCGGAGACACTTCCGGGTCACGTGGCCAGCGTGACATCGCTGCTCTGGCGAGCCAGAGCCGCACACGGAAACGCCGTTTACCTTCCCGCTGGTAAGCGGTCCCTATTTATCTACTTGCACCCGGAGGTGCTTTCGAACTGCTAGGTTGGCAGGCGCTGGGACCGAGCAGCGGGAGCGCACCCCGCCGCAGGGATTCGAACCGCCGACCTTTCGATCGGCAAGTCCTAGGCGCTGAGGCTTTAACCCACAGCGCCACCTGCGTCCCTTCTCATAAGTATACTGCCCCCCAAACATGGTGAGAGCATTGGCTAAGTGCTCCCAGGTGTCTACCCTTCCATTGTTTCTCAATCATTAAGCTGCTTTTTATAGATCTCCACTTCCCTTTTGCATCTCTGCATTGGTTGTATTGGCCTCATGACTCCCCTTCTCTTTCTTTATTTCAGGCCTTGATGCTTGGTATGCTGCCTTTCTCTTAAATGTTTTCGCAAGCTCCTTGGTGGCTTCAGCATTTGCATTGTGATTGTCTGTGACTGAGCAGCCTCTTGCTACCTTCCCTCCAACTTGATTTCCATCCTTTGGAATGACTTCCTCACCTATTGCCACTCTTAATCTCATCCTCTCTTAAGTATTGCTTGTGTGACCTTTCTGGTTTGGATTTTTTCCTGACTGTTGCTGTGACTGTCACAGTTGACCCTCCACCTTTTTCTTTCCTACCAGCCATGATAGTTGTACTTGACCTCCACTGCCTATGGCAGTATGTTTCTGAATACAGGTTGCTGGGAATCTCAAGAGGGTTTTTGCACTCATGTCCTGCTTTCAGGCTTCCCATAGGCATCTGGTTGACCACTGTGAGAACAGGATGCCTGACTATATGGCTACTGACCTGACCCAGTAGGGCACTTCTTGTTCCTTTTGGGAACTTCAGATTTCTTAAAAGCCATGTGTGAACTGTCACTTCTGCCAACATATTTTTTAAGACTCCACTAAAGGCCTTATATTCCTTGTCCCCTACCCCACTGTACTGACGGCCTATTTACTCCAGTAATCATGCTAATAGTGTACAGTCCTATCTTTGATGTTCTACTCCCGGGTTGCTGAGTGCCTCCAGTGGATCCACAGCCACATTACTCATCTTAGCACTTTTGGGTCTCCACTGCTTCACTGTGATTTTTCTCCTCTTTTAAAAAATGTGATGGCTTCTTTGGGATTAGCTGTATATTTCTAACCCAGTCATACTCACGTGTAGAGCCATTGTTTTTATTGTATCTGCTCTGTGTATGGCTATTGTTGGATATCGCCTGATAGGAAACATAACACAACTAGATGTTGAGGTGGATCAACTTGGAACAGGAGGGGCTTCATATAACTTAAGTGAATTGTTATGCTGCTTGGGCTGCAAAGTAGACTGGTTGAACTACCATACTTCTGTATTTCATTATGGTCTTGAAATCTGGTTGAAGTTCAGTTATAGCCGTGTGAAATGCCTTTTCTGTTAATCACCTTTTATTGTGTGTCTAGACAGCTATCCCAGACTTATTCATTAGACAGGAAGGACTTGCAAAAGGACTCTACGTATATTACCAACAAACTTCTGGTTGGATAGGCTATAGCTCAGAAATGGTTTTCTGTTAACTTTCATTCCTTACAGTGTGTGTGTGTGTGTGTGTGTGTGTGTGTACACATTAACAACAACGTTGGTAGTTTGTGTTATTCAGGCATGACAGCAGCAATTACAGCTACTGCAGTTTATGGGAAAGCATACTACAAGTGGGGGGTGGGGAGGAGAGCCATTATCACAATCAAGACACATTGGTGTGATGCTTCTGATACTAGTTCCTGTACGAGAGGCTATTCACATCCAGTATCTCCTTTTATCAATAGTGGCAATCATAATTCTGTGTCTTTAGTCCTCTTGAAATGTACAACATTAGTAAAGGAAAAATGTGTCAGATACCAGAGTGATCTAAAGGTAAGGTAAAGGTACCCCTGCCCGTACGGGCCAGTCTTGACAGACTCTAGGGTTGTGCGCCCATCTCACTCAAGAGGCCGGGGGCCAGCGCTGTCCGGAGACACTTCCGGGTCACGTGGCCAGCGTGACAAAGCTGCATCTGGCGAGCCAGCGCAGCACACGGAAACGCCGTTTACCTTCCCACCAGTAAGTGGTCCCTATTTATCTACTTGCACCCGGGGGTGCTTTCGAACTGCTAGGTTGGCAGGCGCTGGGACCGAGCAGCGGGAGCGCACCCCGCCGCGGGGATTCGAACCGCTGACCTTTCGATCGGCAAGCCCTAGGCGCTGAGGCTTTTACCCACAGCGCCACCCGCGTCCCCCTACCAGAGTGATCTAGCTGATGTTAATTCATTATTACTTAATTCATTTCAGTTTATTTTAATCAGTTAACTGGTTAGATGAAAAATTTTCATTTTTTTTTTTTAAAGGCTACCTCTGTTTAATTAGTAAATTTCTTTTAAACTGAGTTTTCTAATGCAGGTACTTAACCACAGGCGATATGCACAATCTTAGAAGAGGCATTATCTTGTGTATGAGGGAGGAGAAATGCATTTTCAAATAAAACTTAATTAAGACCTTTAAAATTGGGGTTTAGTGTGAAAATAGCCCTGGTATTTATGACCTCTTCATATTTCTAACCTATACTGTATCTGAAGTATATTTGGTTCTTGTTGTTTTCTTCCTGTCACCCAATATTTAGATATTATACTTTCACTTCTATTAATCCTTCAAAGAACTCGTGCTACTTCTGACAGTAGAGATGCTGGATCAATGTGTAGATTTACCTAGCTGCCCACTGAATTTTACACAACTTCAAATATTGTGACACCATTCTCTGCCCAATGCATATTTTGAAGTACAGATACAATCAAAACACATATAAATGTGGGTTGTTATTATTATTATTATTAAAAATAATATAGAAACAGGCAAAGTGGAATTAGTGGTGATCAACTGTGAAAGTGACATGGGATGGAAATAGGCAGACCCATCCCTGATTGAGAAATACTGCGGAATCATTGTCTACTTTCCAGTGCTACTACAGTGGTGCCTCGCAAGACGAAATTAATCCGTTCTGTGAGGCTCTTCGTATAGCGGTTTTTTCGTCTTGCGAAGCAAGCCCATTGACAGCTTAGCAGATTAGCGCTATTAGCGGTTTAGCGGCTTTTAGCGGATCAGCTGATAAGCGGCTTATCAGCGGATCAGCTGATAAGCGGCTTAGCGGTTTAGGAAAAGGGGGGGAAAGGGGAAAAAACCCGCAGGAACTCGCAAGACATTTCGTCTTGCGAAGCAAGCCCATAGGGAAATTCGTTTTGCGAAGCGCCTCCAAAACGGAAAACCCTTTCGTCTAGCGGGTTTTCCATCTTGCGAGGCGTTCGTCTTGCGGGGCACCACTGTATCTGGAGAAATCCCACCCGCATTTCATAGTTGTGTGAAGCTGTATCCCCGCATACAATAAATAGAACTGTGGCTGGCATGGCTTGGCTCAGTTTGTTTGAAGGGAATGCCTACTGAGCATGGCCAAGTATTATATGCCTAGTTAATGTGTGTGGTGCTTTTCACAGTAACAAAAGAGAGGTCTCCCCCAATAAGCTTACACTCAGTTAATTCTACCTAGTCTTGCCTATTTGTCCTACAAGCGCTGCTATAGACAAGTGGTACTGGTAGCATGGCTTGGAAGTTATACAATTTTACAATTTCCTGATTCTGTACTAACAACAATTTTAAAAAGCTGCAGTGTAGGCTGCACAAGACACTAATGACATCTTCTATAACATTTTAATTAAGTTACTTTCTTGGATAAATTGGATGTACTGTAATGTCCTCCAGTGGCCCCCTTCCCCCCGTACTGTCATCACACCCTGAGTATAAATCCAGGTGAAATCTTGTTCATTTTCCATATGGTCTAGTCCTCATCTGAAGACTGCAAAAAACAAAGCCATGCCTCCCCCCCCCCCAATATTCTTATGTTGGTCCCTTCTCCAGTCTTCAGAATGGCTAGAAGTGGATTGAAGGAGGAGTGTGTTAGACTTGGTTTGAAACCTCAGCCATGAATCTTAAGAGTTACCTTGACCCAACATCTGACTTGTGTCTGCCAGACTCTGGAGGGATCTTCCGCTTGAGGATTCTGCTATGGGAAAATATTTTTTAAAGGATGTATTGTCTCTTCATTGGAATTTGATGTGTCCTTCCCAGGGTTCGAAATTAGCATAGCCCCAGGCTCATTTTGTGCCTAAAGACTCACCATTTGCGAGCACCTCAAAAAGTCTGGGTGCCATTTTTTGTGCCTGGCTGACACTCAAGGATTACTGAAATATATGTTGATGCTTCCCATCACATACATCTTAAGGATAGACTATGTGTTAAGGAGTTAACAATAAAGAAAGTGTTTTGAAAACTGAAGTATGGTACCAATATTTTATTGTAAACACCAAAATAAAATGTGTCACTTAGGTGAACTGTATATTAATTCATGCTTATAAAAATAATAAATAAAAAGTGTTGCCTACCCCCCCCCCAGGCAACTAAACATTCTGTTTTGACTCCCAGCTTTTCTATCCCAGTTTCTAACATTGGTTCTTCCTGCATGTATATGGTCCTCTTTGGGAAATTCCAAATAAGCAGTTCCTGATCTCACGGAGCAATATAAAGAATTGTTGGGGAACAACTTGATTTAACTAGAGATACCTTCAGCAAGTAGTGCCTTTAGCAAGGGTTAAGGTGCTGTGGGTTAAACCACAGAGCCTAGGACTTGCCGATCAGAAGGTCGGCGGTTCAAATCCCCGTGACAGGGTGAGCTCCCGTTGCTCGGACCCTGCTCCTGCCAACCTAGCAGTTCGAAAGCACGTCAAAGTGCAAATAGATAAATAGGTACCGCTCTGGCGGGAAGATAAACGGTGTTTCCGTGCGCTGCTCTGGTTTGCCAGAAGCGGCTTAGTCATGCTGGCCACATGACCCAGAAGCTCCCTCGGCCAATAAAGCGAGATGAGCGCTGCAACCCCAGAGTCGGCCACGACTGGACCTAATGGTCAGGGGTGCCTTTACCTTTACCTAAGCTGATATAGCCCCTTGCTACTCAGTACTATATTTGTTGCAGCTAAGTGAGAGAGGTTTTAGAGCCAAGCAAAAATACATGTGCCTTTCCTAGAAGCATGACTCTTCATGAACTCACTCGGATATAGTGATATACCATAGACTAGTGTTTAGACGGGTGAGTCAGCATGAGACTTAGGTTTGTGCTTTCTCCTGCACCCCCCCCCCCCTTTCAGTGTGATCAGAAGAGAAGTTTGGAAACTTTCACTTCTGTTTTTAGATTAATCTTAATTTGTCAAGATGATCAAATTTGGACAAACTGGTTAATCTTAACTACGTCTTGTTGAAACAAAGAAGCTTCATAAACTCGTGATTAGGGTTGTAACACTAAACAATGGTTAATCTGAAAGGAAAGTACACTGGTACCTCGGGTTACAGACTCTGCTAACCCAGAAATAGTGCCTCGGGTTAAGAACTTTGCTTCAGGATGAGAACAGAAATCGTGCGGCAGCGGGAGGCCCCATTAGGTAAAGTGGTACCTCAGGTTAAGAACAGTTTCAGGTTAAGAACAGACCTCCAGAACAAATTAAGTTCTTAACCCGAGGTACCACTGTAGAAGCTTCTGATATCATGGCCATGCTGAAGAAAAAAGCAGGGAAGGGGGAGCATGCAGGTCTAAGGCTTGCTGTAGCATATTCTAAAAGTGTTACAGAGGTACCTCAGTTTTGAGTGTCTCAGAAGCCAAATGTTTTGGTTTTCAGTGCCAAAAACCCAGAGGTAAGTGCTTCCATTTTTGAATGCACCTCGGAAGTCGAATGGCTTCCGCTGCATGTTATGTTTCCGATTTCCTCAATGGAAATTGCAGACGGTCCTTTGCGCCTCAATTTTCAAATGTTTCGGAAGCCAAATGGTCTTCTGGAACTGATTACGTTCGAAAACCGAGGTACCACTGTACATCTGAATGCCACCAACATTTCAGCTAATGCTGAAACTATGAAATTGCTCCTAAAAACAAAGAGCTAGTAGCCCTTTGCTGAAACAATAACTCCCCTGATTAAAGCTATTTTCATATTTAAACTCAGCAATATGTACCTAAAACTTTGCCTGGTCAGTTCTCCGCATCTCAGGAGAGTGCCTTTTTTGACTTGAAATAGTGTGGTGTTTACAGCACAGGGAAGACACCCCCCCCCCCCGCCTAACATGGAACAGAAAACTAATTTCTTTCTTTGGCCCGTGATCCCATCTGCGTTCAGCTGTGGGGAGCTGATGGAGGCTGCATCTGTGCATTTGCCCAGCTGCATTAAATATGTGTTTTGTTGGTGAGAGCTTTCGTCTGTTTGGTGGCTTCCAAGTCCCAGGGGTTCAGTGGTCTCTGTCCTCTCTGCTAGCTAGCTTGAGTGTGGCAGGGTCCAATAGAAGCCGCCACTGGAGCAGCTGCTGCTTCTCCTTGAACTGCATAGGAAGCATTTTTGCTGTCTTTTGTACAGCAGGCCCGTTGGCCAAACAATAGTTTGTGCTTTCAAGGCCATGTGGAGAGTCACATGACCCGTTGCTGTTGCTGCTGGGGTCCTTACCCATCTGTTCTCTCCACTCTTTCTGGGTTATCAGGCACAGGTCCAAGTTTTCTCCAGCAGCCAGCCTCCTGGTCAGAGATTACGAGCCAGCAGCGCTAACCTTCCTGGCGGGGGTGGTGTGGCTTTGCTTTTATGCAGATTAGCCATGTGCTTCTCACTTCAAGACATTTGAGGAAAACACATTTCCTGTGTTTAGCTCTCAGTGGGTGGTTCCTGGCTTTACTGTACAGGGACGGAGGGTTGGGGCCTATGAACTAAGAGCACTCTGGAGAGGGATTACAGTACACTGCCCCCCTTCCCATTCCACCTCCGCTGCTACGTCACCACAACACAACCACTCGTGCTCTCATAGTGTTGGTGTCATTCATTCAGTGCCAAGATTGCTTTAAAAAATTCCCTTGGCCCCAGTTCAAACAGGAGTACAGCTGGGATGTGTTAGATTTTAGGCAGTCTGCCCTCAATTTGAGATGAGTTATAAATAGCTGTGCTGACTTCCTTAACTAGCACACTCTGAGGTAAAATGCAGGTTAATTACTGTGGGAATCAATTAGGGCTTCTCTCCGTTAAAGAGCCAGCAAGACTTTTTTATTATTATTATAATAAATCAGATGACAAATCTGGTCAGGAATGAATTCCAGACCTAAGGTGGGGTTTTCATTTTCTCCATAATCCAAGGAATCTGATTTCTACTTCTGCTCAACACATATACAGTCTTTTTAAAAAGTCCTTTGTCTTTTGCCTTCATTTCTACAATTAACTATGATAACCTTGTAACAATTTCCAGAGGGATAGCTGTGTTACGCTCTTGTAGCAAGAACAAAGAAGGGTCTTGTACACCTTAAAAGACTCAACAAATTTATTATGGCATAAGATTTTGTGGACTTCCGAGAGTAGAACCCGAAGCAGTTGATTCAAATGCAACAAAGGTGATTCTGATTAAACATTAGGAAGAACTTTCTCACAGTAAGAGCTGTTTGACCGTGAAATGGACTATCCTGGAAGGTGTGGACTCTCCATCAGAGGTTTTTAAATGAGGTTGGAATACATCCGTCAATGATTCTTTAGCTGTAATTCCTGCATTACAGTGGGTTGGACTACATTGCCCTTGGGATCCCTTTCAACTCTAAAATTCTTCGATTCATCAAATGCACAAAAGCAAATTACCCTGAATTTCAGGTATATAGATACATGATGGGGGAAATTGTAAACAGTGAGGACATGAAATTTTATAATAACCTTGAACAAAAGGGCCTCCCTGCTTTCTTTTGCTATCAGAAACTAGATTTATGGCACTGTCAGAGCAAGCTTTCTTTATCCAGGAAACAATTGTTTTCTGATCCCTGAAAAGTTGACAGCATTGTTAGTTCTGTGGCTGAAACATATTTCATTTAGCCAGGAAGCAACTGACTATCCTTGGGTCTAGGCCAGGGGTCCTCATACTACGGTCTGAGGGCCAGATCCGGCCCACCAGGGTCCTGAACCTGGCCTGCCTCAAGGCCCGAGGCTCGGAAGTGGCCAATCGAGAAGAGCCCTGAGGTAAAAGTGTGCGTGTGTAACAAAGCCCTGGTAACATGGTTGCTACCACTGGCTCTGGCTGCTTGATAATGGCATGCTGCCCCTTTAAGCCACCAGAGGGTGGGGCAGCGGTGAAGGAACCCCTTCTATGCCAGCCCTTACCTTCCTCCCTTCCCCTCAGGCCGGCTCCATGCAGGAGCAGTGCCTCGCGGCCTGTTGTGCACACGGGTCTCATGCGGCGGCTTGGCAGCCTTAAAAGTTAGGGAAGCACCAAAGACACAGGCAACAAATGCAGATAGAATTAGCAAGAAGAGAAGTCTCAATCACAACAGTTTATTGTACAAGGGAATCTCCATGTAAATAGTGGTCAAAAATAACCCAGAAGAAATGAAGTATAAAGGTGAGGTATAAGTAACTTATATTATTACTGATAGCACCTGTTATGTGTCTATCCTGGCTATTATTTTGAAAAAAGGTGTTTTTTTAAAAAAAAATACATGAAAAAGAGCATGTTTCTGGCACCTCTTTAGTCTCGCCCCCAACAGTGTCTGAGGGACAGTGAACTGGCCCCCTGTTTAAAAAGTTTGAGGAGCCCTGGTCTAGGTAGGTGGTGAGAGAGGTGGGAATTGGGAAGGTGTGGGTCTTGCACAAAGAGGGCCAAAGAACAGAATCCTTAAGCTCTTTGCCTGTCACTGCTAACACATGTTTCAAAAGATTTCAGTCCTATGCATAGTGGTATTTGTGTATGAGCAGGTCACTGCAAATGGGGAATGAATATGCTATGTGGTTTTAAATCAGATTTCCAGTTACCTCATGTATGTTTAATTGTCATAAAGTTGGACTAAGAAATTTTGGGGAAGAGTTGCTCTTCACACAGAAATAACTTGCAGTACACTGCTCCTGCTCCGTTTACATGTTTTACGAGTGCATTATTGGGGAAAGGTGTTAATTCTGCTTCTAAAGTATTTAGACCCTCTTGTACGTGAGAACAAAGTGGCATTTCATAGGTTAATTACATTCTCTACAGTACTGCTTTAGTAATACCCTTGTAGGAAAGCTATTGTATTTGATACTGCTGCTGTTTGGAGGTGAGAATTCTGAATTGGGACCAATTAGGCCAGTAGCTATTGAAGTCTGTTGTATTGCTAATTGTCTATTCAAAATAAAAGTGCAAGGAGAGTAACTGTAAATATCTGTGTGGTGATCAGGCTTCTCACTTTGTACAGATGTGGGTTTTGGGAAAAGTGCTATGGAATTTGCAATTTTGAGATTGCTTCTCATTTCTTTGAATGTAGGTGAGTTGCAAGCAGGGGGTTGGGGTTTCAATGATCAAGGAGTAGCGCTTTCTCTGTTATGTATGTCTGTGGAAGGACCTTCAGCTTTTGAAGTGCAATCATGATAATCTATTCCTGTGGTTTCCTTTTGAAAGGATTTCCCCTGTGTCAGTCCAGAAGAGAATCTCCAGCGCTTTTCAGTCAGGGTTTGGTATTTCCTTATTTATCCTGATGTATTCTTGCAAATGAGCCAGTATCACTTTTTTTCCTGCCAGTAACAGCTTCTGTCTCTTGTATAATATCGTTCCCTGTGTTCAACTCTGGCAGCTGTTCCTCACATCAACATTCACTGATAAATACCCAATTTAAAGTTTAAGTGGAATTTTTGAGAATAGGGTAACTGGTACAAAACGGTGGGCTGTAATGAAAGATTTGTGGAGGGGGCACCATGTTTTATTACTGTGATTACAAACCCAAATCTTTTACTATTTGGGAGTCTTTCAGACCCTTGGCCCTTTCAAACCAGAACTTGCTGGTGTATATGGATTTCAATATTACATACTGCTTTTTCAGGCAGAACAAAAACAAGAGAGTGTTGGCAGAGGTGGTCCCACTTTTTTTTAGTCAAGATAAACAAGGTTAACACTCAGAAAGTAGGCGCATGTCTGCCTCAAGAAAAGAATATCAATGACACTTATATAAATATGGCATTTTGGGTGCTTTGGAAATTGAAGCTTTGTTTTTTGTCAAACTACTTGGCATCATATTAACTATATTTGAACTCAAATGTGAGGAAAGTAATGAGTGTTAATCTGTTCTCCTAAAAGCTGTTTAACTTGTAGGCACTTGTCTACTGGTATTTAATGCTAATAACATCTATAAAATTTTGGAATAGGTGACTTACTCTAGAGGGGTGAAGTTTCCTTGGACTGTGTAGTGACCTACAATATGATGCCTATGCCTTAGTTGACTGAGAATTTTCATTTTCTTCATGGATAATTTTATATGTTGGCAACTTTAAGTGAAATGTATTTGACTTTTGCCTTGTCTATATGTTGTTGTTTTTTACTGATGAGTCTGCCATTCATGAGTAAGACTGTAACATTTATATAGTTACAAAATATCAAATTGCTATTTAAAACAAATCTTACAATTTTCTTTCCTAGCCATCCAGCCCAATGGATCAGATGGGGAAGATGAGACCTCAGCCTTATGGAGGAAACAACCCATACTCACAACAGCAGGGACCTCAGTCAGGGCAACAGCAGGGCCATGGATATCCAGGACAGCCGTACGGGCCTCAGACTCCCCAGAGATACCCAATGGGAACTCTAAGCAGGACACAAACTGCAATGGGCACCGTCTCTTATGCACAGCAGGTAAGGAGAAGTGAATTGCGGATTGATGTTAAAAATCTGAAATGCATAGAATTACTGTTTGTGTGTAGTGGCCAAATGCCAGTGTAATGTGCAAGAATGCCTGAAGTTCTTGTGTGATGAAGTGTTGCCACAAGATAAGCAAAAAAGTGTGTGTTATTTATTGTTGAGTATACTTTAACCAGCTGCAGCAGCAAAGAGGTTCTTTACAGAATCCTAAACCTTCTGGGTAGCATTAGATTTTCTGGCTGCATCTTTGCACTTTGTTTGGATCTCCACCCAGAGGCGTAGGAAGGTCAGGTGGTACCCGGTGTGGGAAATTTCTTGTCAAACCCCCCCCCCCCCATTTTTTTTTCCCCTCCAAAAATGGTTTTACATTATTTCATATTTTCTTACAAAGGAATGTGGATTCTGGGCCTCTGATAACAGGTAACTGTGGAGAAATACTTAAATCTATAGGATGGATTGTGTTAGGATAGGATAGCTTAGTGTTATTTTATTTATATTTATTGTTTATTTATTTAATAAAATGTATTTTAAAAAACCTGCAAAGTGGTTTACCAAAAAACAAAACAAAAAACACAGCAGTAAAATCAAGAAACATTAACAATCCTACTTTAGAATACACAAAAGCTAAAATATTAAGATTTAAATTACTTCAACTTCCTAAGCATCTAGGTATGCTTGTCTAAAGAAGAATGCTTTTAGCAGGTGCCCAAAAAGAGTCTAGCAAAGGCACGTGCTTTATTGCAATATGCGGGGAGTTCCAAAGTGCAGGTGCTGTCACAGTAAACAATGCAGTACAGATATTATATGGAACCTGTAGTAGTGCTTGAAACTACTGAAGGGGAGGTTTTATTTATTGTGATTTCACCATGCTCTGTATTATCTAAAAAGGAAAACATTTATTTAAAAAACAGGACTGCACAGCAGCAATCTAGTCTCATCATGATTAGTGGGACATTCCCGAGCTGATGATGCATAAGATGGGCTGCAGTCCTATGCACCCCTTGCATCCAACTTGTACCTTAAACTCTGCACAAGCCTGCACCAGAGAATTGTAGAGTTGGAAGGGACCCTGAGGGTCATCTAGCCAAACCCCTGGGGCAATGCAGGAATCTCAACTAGACCATCCCTGACCGATGGCCATCCGTCTTCTGTTTTTTCCCCTTAGCCAGGACACACAGCGACGGAGACTGGAGGTGGGGGGAAAGATACATTTTGACAGTGGGGCAGATTTGTCAGGCGCGTGCAGGAACAGCTTGAAGACTTTACACAGAGAGGAACTCCACACAGGTTTCCCCACATGTAACGTAACAGGCAGGGAGCCAGCTCAGATAGAAAGACATTGGGGGAGGGCAGGATAAAAGAGTACCAAAGTCCGCCTATTTTATCCTCTTTGAGATGGTGGCACTAAGGCTCTGGGACCCTCCCCCCCCCCCCAAAAAAAATATTTACTTGTCTTCAATGTATTGTTACCACTGTTGTTCTATAGGCTGACTTTCCAGGACCTGGGTAGCCCAGCGGAGGGTAGGGCAATTCATAAAAAACCCTTTTTTGAAAATGCCTGATCCAAAGGTCTTATCTTACTAAACTAGGGATTATATAGCTATATCTGAAATTTCATGCATATCAGTTAATATCTTGACCCTGCTCCACTAAATTGAAATTTCAGCCTTCACGACATAGGAGAACGGCCAAGTAAACAGCTATTTTTGTGGAGGAGGGTCAAGATGTTAACTGATATGCCTGAAATTTCATATATAACTATATAATCCCTAGCGTAGTAAGATAAGACCTTTGGAGCAGGCATTTTCAAAAAAAAGTTTTTTATGAACCACCCTAGTAGGGCAGTAATTGTTCCTTGATAATTTGTCACCCCCCTCCACGATGGCACCCAAGGCACCCCCCCTTCCTACGCCCCTGTCTCCACCTACATTTTCTCTTTCTTCCTTGCATAGATCCCTCCTTATGGACAGCAGGGACCTAGTGGATATGGGCAGCAGAGCCAGACTCCCTATTACAACCAGCAGAGTCCTCATCCCCAGCAGCAGCAGCAGCCTTCTTATGCCCAACAGCCGCCATCTCAGACCCCTCATGCCCAGCCTTCTTATCAGCAACAGCAAACTCAGTCTCAGCCTCCGCAGCTCCAGTCATCCCAGCCCCCATACTCCCAGCAGCAGTCGCAGCCACCACATCAGCAGTCTCCATCTCCGTATCCTCAGCAGTCAGCGGCTGCCCAGCAGCATCCACAGAGTCAGCCTCCCTACTCCCAGCAGCAGTCACAGTCACCCTACCAGCAGCAGCAAGCTCAGCAGTCTGCTACCTCGGCGCTTTCTCAACAGTCTGCATCTTACCCTCAGTCTCAGTCGCAGCAGCAGTCGGCATATTCTCAGCAGCGCTTCCCACCTCCACAGGTAAGACTTCTTCCAGGTGCTGCTGCAGACCTGTTCTTGGATGGCAAGTGCCAGCACAAAGCAGTGTTGTGTCTCTTGGAAAAATTACACAGTGACACTAACTGATTTAGTTGTGCTGTAGCCTTTTACACCTTGGGTAAGGTTCTTTATGCTTTTAAAGGAAGAAATAAGGATAATTGCAGCGCTGTTCGGGAGCAAGTGACCACTCAGGTGTGGAAAATCATAAAGTGTTGTTGGCTCGTAAATACAAATTGGGTCAGGCATGCACAACTTGTGACCCGGCAAGCTGAATATTCTCATTAGACTGAGAGATAGTGACTGGCCCAAGGCCACAATGATCTTCAAAGTTGGGGTACGGTGGGGTTTGGAGATTTGTTTTTTTTTTTTTAAATGATATTTATTAAATTTTCCAATAAAGACATAAAAAAAACAACAACAATAAAAACAGACACAAGCAAAGACAACAAGTATAACTTTCAAACCTTATTTTCTCAACCTAGTTTCACCGACTTCCTCATACCTCACCGTTCTGTATTCTAATTTCATTATCCCATCAGCAAATCCATACCCTTATTTCCCAAATATTTTTTTACCACTTCCATTCTTTTTCATACTCGTCGTCTCTGAAAACCACGTTATTTTAAATCCATGTCAATCTAACATTCATTAATCTTATAATATTTATTAAAATAGTCCTTAAATTTCTTCCAATCTTCTTCCACTGTCTCTTTCTCCTGGTCTCGGATTCTGCCCGTCATTTCTGCGAGTCCCATGTAGTCTGTCATTTTCATCTGCCATTCTTCCAGAGTGGGTAGATCTGATGTCTTCCAATACTTTGCAATAAGGATCCTTGCTGCTGTTGTGGCATACAAAAATAAAGTTCTGTCCTTCTTTAACACCACATGGCTGACCATACCCAGGAGAAAGGCCTCTGGTTTCTTCAGGAAAGTGTACTTAAACATCTTTTTCATTTCATTATATATCATTTCCCAGAAAGCCTTAATCCTTGGGCACGTCCACCAGAGGTGGAAGAATGAGCCTTCACTTTCTTTACACTTCCAACATTTATTCTCTGACAAGTGGTAGATTTTTGCAAGCTTGACTGGGGTCATGTACCACCTATAAATCATTTTCATAATATTTTCTTTCAGGGCGTTACACGCCGTGAATTTCATACCGGTGGTCCACAACCTTTCCCAGTCAGCAAACATAATGTTATGACCAATATCTTGCGCCCACTTAATCATAGCTGATTTGACTATTTCATCCTGTGTATTCCATTTCAGCAGCAAGTTATACATTTTTGATAAATTCTTAGTATTGGGTTCTAACAGTTCTGTTTCCAATTTGGATTTCTCCATCTGGAAGCCAGTTTTCTTATCCATCTTATATACCTCTAGAATTTGATAGTAGTGAAACCAATCTCGCACTTTATCCTTTAGTTTCTCAAAACTCTGCAGTTTTAAATTACTACCCTCCTGTTCTAGAATTTCCCAATATTTCGGCCATATACAATTCATATTAAGTTTTTTCACAGCTTTTGCCTCCATTGATGAGAGCTACCTTGGAGTTTTATTCTCCAGTAGGTCCTTATACCTGGGGTTTGGAGATTTGAACCATCACCTCCCCAGTGCTAGTCTGACACACTAACTAGTATATCACAGTGTGGCTATCAAATATAGGACAGGGTAATACAAAATGTATATTTAAGCAACTGGATGGAGAATAGATTAAAGCTAGAATCCATGTGCCAAGCACCTTAAAAGTGGAGAGAGAATTCCCTTCTCAACTTTTAGGCCAGGAACAAGTATGAAGGACAGTGGGGAGAGGTAATTAATGATGGGATTGAGACCAGCAGTGAGGGTATTTTCTTTGGCCTCTGTAAAACTATATTGAAGGGAAATGAAATAGCAGCCTAAGGAGCTTTGAACCCCTTCCCTGTGTGCAGCTTGTTTAAGTCATGGCAGTTCCAGTAGCACCATGCCTGCTGACCTTGGAAGACATAGGCAGAACTGGGCATGGATAATGCCTCAGCATAGCATTTTTTTCTCCGTGATGCATTACTGAGGCAGTGGTCTTCTTTAAGACTTTCTATGCTTTCAGCTTAAGGCCATAGGCATAGAAAGATGTGGGCAGCAGTGCTGCCTGAAATTTGCCTCATTGGCAGGGAGAGGGAGAAGGGCTAATGGGGAGCTAACTGTCTGAGTACCTATTTTGTTTCTAAGCACAAGAAATGGCAGAGTGCTTGTGGGGGCTGCCAGCCTATGCATTACCCCCATCTCTTTGCCAGAGACACAGAGAGGGGAACAGCTACCCAAGAGCCCCTACACATCTGGGATATCCAGCAAGGGGCTTGCGTGGGTGGGTGTTCTCCATCCTTTGGCACTACATCAGGGTGGGCAACCTTTTTCCCCCTCCCAAGGCCCACATTCTCTCATAGGGAACTGCATGCCAATGATGGGTGGGGCTAGAGACAAAAGGTGGCAGATTAATGGATGTGACTTTCTCATGCCTGTTAATGGGTCCTTCAGGAGCTGACAGGCACAATCATCCTGGCCTAGACTTCTTCCCTGTTCTGCCTCCCCCTCCCATTATGAGTAGGGTTTTTTTAGTCTCACAGGAAGAGAGAGGGAGAGAAGCCTGCTCCTGACGAAAACAAGGAGCAGCTGCACCGCATTCAAAGGGGTCTGGGATCCTGGCTCTGCGACCCCCGCCCTTTCATGATTCAGACTCCACACCATTGAAACTAGAGACATATGGGGCAGTTGATTGGAACAGTGTGTGTTGATAGAACAGGGCTAATGCTGTGGGCCAGGGTGAGGATAAAATAGGGATTCTTTTTCCATTTCCAAGATCTCTTATCTTTTGTTCATTTGATTGATCTCTTGCATTTCAGGAGTTATCACAAGACTCATTTGGGTCCCAGGCATCATCGGCTGCCTCAATGGCTTCCAGTAAAGGGCAAGATGATGTGAATTTGAATCTTCAGTCCAGACCCTCTAGCTTGCCGGTGAGTCAAAGGTCCCATTTCATAAATGGCTTGGGTTTAAGTTATTGGAAGCACTGCAAGGTACTTAATATTCATAGCACATGTTCTCGTTGGAAATAAAAAATAGGACCATGTATTTATTAAAGCCAACAACATTTGGGCACCCAGTTGCAGCAGGGGGGACTTGTTGGAGATGGATTAAAAATAATAATGTGGAATTCTGAAAATGACACCCTCTACCATACCAGAATATAAATCAAATTTTTACTTGGGCTGTAGAATTATGCCTGAAATTTACAGATTATATGTGGTAAATTCTCTTACTTCATTACACATCAACACCTGCTCTACTCTAGTGGAACTTGTTACTGTGTTAGTTACTATGTTATAGGTATGGACATTTTGGTGTCAGTTTAGATTTATTGCTGCTGTGAAACCAACCAGTAGAAGATGAAGTCAACAAAGCTGCCCTGATACTCTGCAGAAGAGAGAAACCATATTCTACCATCAAATCTTGGTCATCTATTGCTTCTATACTCTGTGTCCTATAGCCATTTATCAGTCATTTATCATTATTCTTTTAGTTTTAGTCTGAGTGTGATAAGGCTGTGGGATTCAAGTTTTAGTGGTGGTCCAATTCACTGTTGGTGCCAAGCAGTGCTGTAGCTGGAGATGTAAAGGATCATACATACTGCTAACTATTTATGGCTGTTGCTGTATCTTCTGTGTCTCATTGAGAATAATTAGTAGGCTAATGACTTCATATGTATAGCTCTTCCCTGTTTCTGAAAGGACAGCCTTTTCATAGTGTTTGGGAAAGCTGTTTAGTGCATTGGCCCAGTGCCAGGTCTCTCCTCAAGAGACTGCCCCCAGCAGGCTCAAAGGAGAGTTTGAGCTGCTGACCTAGAATTTGTTACTTCTGCTTGTGCTGGAGTGCTATTTGGCTTTCAGAGCTCTGAATGCTCTCAAATATGCAGTTGCATGAGCAAAATGCAGAAGAGGTTAAATGGATGGCAGAAACTGCATGTTTTAAATATTTCTAGGATTTATTAGATTACTTTCTGAAGAGGGAAGTTGACGCACAACAGTTCAATAAAAAGTTATATTTAATATATGTAACAGAATGCAGTGTGTGTTTCTCCCCTCCTTCTGAACTAATGAAAGTTGCAGAGTAGATTCATGTTTTCTGATATGATAACATGTTCAGTGTTACCACCACTTCTTTTAGGAAATATTGCTTCTTGTAATGAGTGGTTTCCCTTCTCATCCATAGTTCTTCCGAAACTGTATCTTATTTGACCCTAGATCAGCCTTATTCAATCTGAAGCCCTCTAGATACTTTGAGCTACAGCATCCATCAGCTCTGACCACCAGCCATGTTGGTCATGGCTGTGGCAAATAAGAGTTGTAGTCCAAAAAGTTTGGTGGCGGGCATGGGGTTGGGAAAGGCTGGACTAGACAATGTGGACTTCCTCTAGGTTTTGATGTTAGCTGTTAATTCTTAAGTGACAGAATAAGTTCTGATTTTGAATTGGAATGCAAGATAGAAGTTTCATTTAGTAGTGTAGTGGTGCTGTTTCTGCAAATTCTTCCAGTTGATGGTTTGTCACTTGTTGAAAGTAGTTACTATCTTTAGTGGGGTGATTTCTTTTCAGAACAAAGTAGGGGTATTTCACATTTTTGTGACTTAAAGGGTGGCTAGGCATATAGTCCGCTAGTGTTTTAGGATGTGCTTATGAGAAAGTCTCCATCTCTTTAACCAACACTAGGACCAGTTAAAGTCCCTAGATGCTTGAAGAATTAGTATTCACTAGGGATTGATGGGTGTGCTTTTCTTTCTAAATGAGCTCTGTCTCTCTGCGAATTTAGGTTAGTTCTGCTGGCTTAGTGGATTCTGGGTTGATAGACGGCTGCTTGTTTTGACTAAGCTTAGCAGCCTCTTGCGTTCTCTAGCTTGGTAATCTGCAGTCTCCTTACATTTGTGACAACTAATTGGCACAAGAAAGTGTGTCCAAACCAAAACATCTGGGTACCAGGTCTCTGCTCCTCCAGAGCAGTCATATGCATGTCCACTCAGTCTCATTGTGTTGAGTGGGACGTCTTTCAGATCACTGCAGTTCTGTGCATGCTTGCCTGATGTAAATGACACTGAATTCAGTGGGACTCACCTCTGTGTAGAAATGCATAATATTGGGCTGTTGGTGTCTGTCCTAATACTGCACCTCTGAGAGGTCTGGAACAGCCCCCTGCCCGTGTCCCCCACTCCTCTAATTTTGGTGCTGGAAAGGGGATTGGCAGGATCCCATAATTGTGTTGGGAATTGGAGGCTCTTGAAAGTCTAGTACAACTGTGAGAACCCTGCCAGCCCAAGCCTTCTAATTCAAACTTGCTGCTGGACAAAGGAGCATAAGCGCTTGTTTTGATTCTGGGTAGCCAAGGCCCTTGAACTTCTTCTGCTTGCCTTCCAAAAGAGTCCCAGCCTTTACCTCTTGCTGTCTAGGAAAAGGTTGGGGTTCATGTAGGTAGCAGAGTTCTACCTTTGGTGCCTCAGCAGACTACTGCTGAAGTGGCCAGCTTCCTTTCCAGATTGCAGCTGGAAAACTGGGCTTTCTCTCTGCCTCTTTCTCTTTCCACCATTTTCTTAACATTTTAACTTAGAAAGGAACAACAACAACAACAACAAATGCTGCTGCTGTTGTGACATGCCTGAGGTTGGGGCATGGCCCTCTAACTTAAGGCTACTTTTCTAAATTGAGTACCTGAAGGCCACCACACAATCCAGAAATCCTTTGTCATGGCCAAGTTCGCATCTGCCTGTTTCATATACATTACGCACAAAGGAACATTTCTCCCACACCACCACATTTTTATATAAATAGATTGGTTTTCTGAGCCCTCAGTGTGCAGATAGAAATGTTGCTTGTTCTTTTAGCAGTACTAGGGGGAATCTTGGGAATTCGCTGTTCAGGATCATGAATGCACCCCATCCCTTCTCCAATCTAGACAGATGTCTATATATATTAAAAAAACAAAGTTGTTGTGTGCATGGAACAAGTTCCACATGTGCCTTGAGACTTTCCCCCTCTCCTTTTCCTGTGCACTCCCCTGTGCCACCTGAGTCTGCTCTGAAGGGTTCGGGGAACACCAGAGGGCGAGGGTGGGTGCAGAGAAATTGGGGGAGAGACGTGTTGGGTTGAGAGGACCTTGTTTCCTGTTCACATATCCCACTTAGTGTACATTGAACTCCATCCATTGAATTTGTCTAACGTATTGTACACAGTCTAAAATGGGAAATAGATCACTTTAGTATTGCTTCTACAACATTTTGGATTCAGAAGCAGCTGTATGTACAGCTCTGAATGCTAGTAATAAAATGCACACAGTTAAGATGGCCTCCTCCTTAAGATGGCGGTAGTGATGGCGAATAGTTCAGTAGAGAACAGGGCTGGATGAAGTTGGGGGATTTCAGTGAATGCTGGTTGAAAGAAATGTTCACTTTTGACTCTTCCCCACCCCTCACCCTTTTCTTTATTTGGAATGGGAAGACTGCATGCATTTAAAGAGCTAAACTTCCATCTTTCCCAGCCAGCATGGTCAGTGGTGAGGGACAGTGGGAGTTTTGAGTCCCACAATGTCTGGAGGAGCACAGGTTCCTCATCCCTGGCTTAAAAAAGGTAGGCAGAGCTGTTGTTGGTGTATACTTGCGGGAGGCTCCACTTCCGTGATACTGAGCAGCGTGGCATTTTGACAGCCTGATATATACTGTCTGGCTATGCCAAATGAACTGTGGGTTGCTTAGACTGTATGATGGGATGCTTCTGACTGTGTGCTAACCACTTAATCAGCCTTCCACTTAATCAGAACTTGAAACTAACGGTAAACATGATTATAGCTTCAAAGATCAGGTGTGTGCTCCTTTTTAATCCACTGTTTTTAGTGTATTTTAGGCAGCTTCACAATAATAAATAATAACAGCACTTACTGTGCTTCAGGGTGTTTAAAGTGTTTCATGTTATCTTGTTGTAATCCCTTGCAACAACCCTCTGAAAACTGTATTATCATCATATTTGGGTAGAAAGCTTAGGCTGAAAGTGAGTTGCTTAAGGCCATCTAGCAGAGGCAAGATCTGAACCACAGGCTTTGGAATTCATCCCTCAGACTCTTAGCCGCTGTGCTATACAAGCCATGATGATCATTTGTGCTGATACAACGCTGAACAGCAGTACAAGGCAGGAGGAATTTGTATTCCAGAAAGGAGTGGGTAGTGTGGGGAGTGGCTAAGTGATCTGTGGCCTTCTTCCAACTGCTTAACCATGTTAAGCAAATTGTGACTGTGTGCATATGCACATAACCACCCTTGGTTGCATAGACAATTTTAAAAAGGATTCAAAATGAATAACAGTCCAGGCAAGTCTTGCTTGATCAAAAATGGTCAGTCAGTTGATAAATCAAATGCTATATAAACTCTGAATTCATATAGCTGTGGTCTGCTCAGGAATCATTTTGTCCATGCTGCTGGAAAAGATACCACTGGGAAGCTGAGAGGGTGTCAAATGTGTCATCCAAAGACCAACACAGTTCTTATCTGGAAGCAGAACAGTGCATATCTTGAAGCAAGGACAGAAATAAGGGGCCTAAAGGATTGGAGGAGGAGGAAGAGAAAGAGACCGTGGAGAAGAAAGAGGGGACAAAGCTAGATGAGAATGAAAGTAAATATGTGCCCTTCCTTTGGTGAGCATTTTGCATATTTAAAGCATTTATTGAGAACTTTAATCAATAATACTGAAATCAAATTCTGAATCACTGAATAGTATAGAAATATAAATCTATATGAGTAACATTTAGGATGTGAAAACTTAACTTTGGTTAGCCCTTGTTTTCAAAGATAAAAACCAATGTGGTACCCTCCAGATGTTGTTGGACTACAACTCCTACTACCTTTGGCCTATGGCTCTGCTGGCTGGAGCTGATAGGAGTTTAAATCCATTAATACCTAGAGGACACTATGTTGGCTACCCCTGCCTGAAGTGTTTCAAATATTATATCATGGAATTTTGCAGCATCTGTGAAGAAAGAAGAAGAAAAAGCCAGTTTACAAATGCAGTTAACAATAGTAGAGCAGGTTCCTAAAATTAGAGTGATGATGGTCCTGAATCCTACAGGACTAGGAGCAAGGCAGAGCTATATCTCAATACCAGAGCACTTGTTGTACATGTGGAAAGTTCCAGATTAAATTTCTAGTACAGAGATGAGGAACCAGTGCTCTTCCAGATGTTATTGGACTCCCAAGTCACACCTGTCACAGCCAACATGGGCAGTGGTCATTGAGTTGCCTCCCAAAAGTTTCTGGACAATCATAGTTTCCTCACCCCTGCTCTAGAATCTCCACTTTAAAAGTGTTGTGAAGACATTTGCCCCAGACTCTGGAAAGCCACTGCCAATCAGCGTGGAAAATACTAGATGGATCAATGGTTTGACTTTGTGTAAGGCAGTTTCTTTGTAAAGCTTCACTCCAGCCTTTGCATTTGGATGACATCATGAAGAAATAAGGTAGGCTGCTACCTACAAAAGGCAGTCTTGGCTTGATGGAAGATATGACTACAGATAGAGGTCAGTAGGTCTGTTTATCCCATTCCAACCCTAATCAAACTATATTTTCTCTTTTATGGAAATTCCTTCAGAGAAAGGATTATGGTGCAATAAATATGCCTAATAATAATAGTAATACCCTGTTAGTTACCTTCCTAACTAACACGGGCTTTTCATTGTGACTTTAGCTGCCATGTGTGTTACTCTGAGTTAAAAAAAGGAATCCTCAGAGCATGTTACACATAGACCTGTTTTGCATTTGACTAAACCATGACTTAAGCACTATAAGCATGAGCAGGATGGCTGTGAGGATGATCAACAGAATTTAGTTTCACTTTCCATGTCAACTTGCCTGCTGTTCTATGCAAATCAGAGATTGTGGTTTAAAATGGTTTAAAATGAACTCTGGTCCATTTCTAAATAAACCAAACTGTAATCCATAATGGCCAGTGTTTTGAATCATGATCTGCGGTTTATACATAACAACAATCCATGTTACACGGAAAGTGAAACAAAACAGCTGAAGGGATTGTCCTGGCTGATGGGAGCAAGTCAAGACAGCTTCTTCCTGGAAGCTGACAAACCATTTCACCCATCCTCTTAGCTTCTGAGATTTCACCGAGCATTGCTCAAGCACTTCCCATCTGGTCTTTGCTGTCATAAGGACTCAATACTTTTTAAACTTTTTAAAAAAGAGATTGTAACAAGAAGTTTCTTCTTCATCTAGCACCATACTCTACAATTGCCATACCTTGAACATTATCATGGACATAAACCTACTTCTGAAAGTACATATCCACTTCTAGTCATAAATAGCTCCATTTTTTTATCACCAGTTATTCTAGTGCATAATGATCAGGAATTTATGTGCCTCAAATTCAAGTCCAAAGATTAGAAATCTATCC
The DNA here is from genome assembly GCF_951804945.1 of Podarcis cretensis. Classification (NCBI taxonomy): domain Eukaryota; kingdom Metazoa; phylum Chordata; class Lepidosauria; order Squamata; family Lacertidae; genus Podarcis; species Podarcis cretensis. Next base: position 28,028,410 of record NC_137177.1, on the reverse strand, counting down.
ATTGGCCTTTGGGTGCCAAGCATAATGCCAACAATACCAATTACAACTTATTGTTATATAGAAGAGAATTACCACAGAAGCACTGACACTAATGGTTCTGTAACAAACAAAATGTATTTTATGTGTGAAGATTTATTGAATAAAATTTATGGGTTCTATACTACTTCAGACCCAGTGTTCCTAAGAGGGACAGCCAATTCTGCAACACAGAGGCATTAGCATAAGTTGTGTTTATGTAGGTATGTTGATACCCAGGCATTCTGCTGAGTTTAACGAGTACTAATACATTAGGTTGTGGTTGAATACATCTGTATTTGTGTGTTATTGAGCTATGAATTGCATCGATTGCTCAGGTTATCTGATGTGCAGAAGACATTTCTTCATTTGTGGTTCTGCCAGCTTCTCTCTACCCCCACCCCACAGTGACCCAAATGTATAACGATCCTCAGAAGCTGAAAGTAAAGCAAAAAGAGCAAGCATTCCTTTCACTACAGTTGTAGCCCATAAAATGGGCTCTAATGACCAGGTTTCATGTAGTGGTGGGCAAGATGATGATTTGGGGGGCTGCACTTGCTTAAATTTTGCTGAGCTAGATGCTATCACCTGTTTTGAAGTTTCTGCCTGAAATTTGTTCCCTTGGTCTTGGCGTTTGTGACTCCTTCCCCTCTTTTTGTGGTGTGGAACTGGGCCCAGCAATTTGTAAATTCATGGGAAAATAATATTTGCTTGCTAATTATAACTTGTCTAGGCATTGCTGTAAATGGTCCCAGAGTACAACAGTGCCAGAGATCCATATGGCATTTGAAGGATCAGTGCCTCCCAAATTTGTTCTGGCAGAAAGGTTCCTATAAAGCCTGGCTGTTAAATGACTCTGCTCATTTGCATGGAAAGACTAATAGCAAAACAAACTCTGCACGTGATTACCCACATCTTCCCCCCACTCAAAGAGCCCCAGCCCTTTGAGCCTTTTATAAACATTCGAACAATGTGTTCTAACACCATTACCAAGTCTCTTGCTGGGAATTTTTTGTGTCATTCCAGTGACATAAGTATGACTCGCTTCTTGGAACTGATCTGCTATTTGTCCATGTGGCGCTCCCACCTCTGAACTAAGCCAGTCTAACCTGGTGCTGGCAAGGAAATTCCCCACCCCCCACTGCTGTGTCAGTCATGGCCTTGCAGCACGGAATGCTGTGTGCTTGATTCTCTTCGAAGAGGCAGCCAATCAGCGCCTGCCTTATAAATCATGTTGCTCTGAGCCACTGATGCAGTTTGCTGTCCCTGTGCTTCGTGCAGGAGGCTGTGTTTGCAGCAGATCGCTCTATGCTCGATCCAGGGCCCGTTTCCTGTTTCTATTCTAGTCACTGGTGGCTCAGCACGGCTTCCTGCCTGTATACGTTACAGATTCCCCTGATGGAAGCTTTTTGTTTTTTAAGGAACAATTTCGGTTAGAAAATTAACTGAAATATGAAGCCAGCTGCGACTTGGAAAGGAGCAGATTTAGACAACAGGCGCGTGTGCTTTAAACAGTGCTGCCATTTCTTTCTTGTTCTGCTTTGAGCCTAGCTTCTGTAAGCAGGACAGGCTGGTTTTTAATCAGAATATTGCTAGAGGATACCCAGTTCTGATCTTGGATTCCCAAGAGTGGCGGTTTCTTAATCTTGTATAACCACTGAATTGGAAGAACCACAATTGCAATTGCAATTGCAATTGCTTCAAATGAATAAACTAAATCAATGTATTTTAACTATGTAGAGAGAGAGAGAAACCAAAAACAGTGAAGGTGAGAGGAAGAGTGATGTGTAAAATATAGTATGGATAAGAATTACATTGTTTTAAAGTCATCTCTGAATATTCTAATTTGGAGTTATATTTAATAAACCTCAGACATAAGCTCTCATTAAAAAATAGCTAGGTTTTATCTGAATTAAGCAAACCCTGCACTTAAACTGAATCAGTGATTTTCTATTGCATGACCACCATATCACCCACCAAAAACACAGTTCACGACCTAGAAACTGTTAACTGCCTGCCAGAACTAAGATCTATTTGTCTCAAGAAACACAATTCTGTTTTTGACCAGGATAATTCACTGAGCCCACCCACATGACTTCACACTTTGTCCTCTAAATACCTAAGCACTGTAATTTTGCTTAGACCTATAATATTTATCCCACCTGATTTGAAACACTGATTGTTCAGCAACTACCACTACTTAATTCCTGGAATGTTTGGCTGTACCATGGGTTCACTTGAGAGAGCACCCTGTGTAATTGCATTGACAACATCCAGGGCCACCTCTGGGCTTGTATCCAAACAGGATTTGTATGGTTGTGGGGCATGTTGGTACATTATTGTTGATGATATGATGCTGTCCAACCCTGTACTCCAGCAGGAGCTGTATTCGTTACCAATGTGCTTGATTCAGGCCTGTTGGCCCCTTACCTTCAAGTAAACGGTCTTACTCAGTTTTCTTGATGGTTGTTTTGAAATAAAATTACAGTTTATGGTACAGTGGTACCTCGGGTTACATATGCTTCAGGTTACATACGCTTCAGGTTACAGACTCCGCTAACCCAGAAATAGTACCTCAGGTTAATAACGTTGCTTCAGGATGAGAACAGAAATCGTGCTCCGGCAGCGCGGCAGCAGCAGGAGGCCCCATTAGCTAAAGTGGTGCTTCAGGTTAAGAACAGTTTCAGATTAAGAACGGACCTCTGGAACAAATTAAGTACTTAACCCGAGGTACCACTGTATATGCACACAATTCACTTCTAGCTAATGACCTCTGATAATAAGGGCTAGTTGGTAGAAGGGTTTGCATATTTTCAGATGGGATAGTATAGAGGGAAAGAACATTAGTACACAGTAGTTCAGCCACCATAAAGAACACTCCCTGTATTAACAAAACTGTTAAGCAGGTATACATGTGCAGTCACAAATGGGGAAGGGAGAGGGTGGAGACTCATACTCTTACAGAAAAATATTGAGGTGTGGGGAGGGTGGAATGATTGCTCCCAAAACTCTCCTGAACTTCAAATATGGGTCACACTGCTAGCTGGTAGTTTCATATTGCTATATTTGTGAAGATTTGTAGGGTGGGTGATGGATGAGTAATTTTCCTTAGGAGAACATATACAAGTCTTTACCAACCGCAACTAACACCCGATCATTTAAGCCATTATTATTATTTATTAAATTTGTATACCACCCTTCATCCAAGAGCACAGGGCGGTTCACACCTGAAAAATACAATATACAAAAAAAAAAAAACCAACACAAAAACTATATATCCACACACACACACACACACACACACACCACAAAAACAAACCAATAACCCACATTTAGAAAACATTTTAAAAGCAATAGAATGTTAATCAGCTGGATGCCAGGTTGAAGAGAAATGTTTTTGCCTGGCACCTAAAGATATATAATGAAAGTGACTGGCGAGTCCACAAATGGGTAGCCATTGCAGAAAAGGGCCTTTCTTGTGTTGCCACCCTCATAGAGGAGGCACACAAGGACCTGAGACAATGATTGCAGGGTTTGGGTTGGTTTATATGAGGTATTGCGGTCTTGAACTGTGAGAGGGAGCACTACCTCTGAATCTAATTTTCCCCCTCCTTATTTTCACAAGTCCCTGCATTTAAAATAAAAGTTGTTTTATATATAGTAAAAATCAAATAAGGGATGTTGTATTTAAAATAAGTGCAACACCAGCTGTTCCCGTAATTATAACTTGCATTTATAAAGTTCTGTTGTTTTCTAGGTAAGTTCTGTATTTATAAAGTTCTGTTGTTTTCTAGGACACGGGTGGCACTGTGGTCTAAACCACTGAGCCTCTTGGGCTTGCTGATCGGAAGGTCGGCGTTTCGAATCCCCGCGACGGGGTGAGCTCCCGTTGCTCTGTCCCAGCTCTTGTCAATCTAGCAGTTCAAAAGCACGCCAGTGCAAGTAGATAAATAGGTACTGCTGTGGCAGGAAGGTAAACGGTGTTTCCACGCCCTCTGGTTTCTGTCACAGTGTTCCGTTGCGCCAGAAGCAGTTTAGTCATGCTGGCCACATGACCTGGAAACCTGTCTACGGACAAACACCGGCTCCCTCGGCCTGAAAGCAAGACGAGCGCCGCAACCCTGTAGTCACCTTTGGCTGGACTTAACTGTCCAGGGATCCTTTACTTTAGTAATTAAAACCTCCCCCCTCCCTCCCAAAAAAACCATCCAAAAAAATGGTAAACAGCAGTGTTTAACCAAAGATCAGCAAACTCTGAACTTCAACAAATACCTTTGGCAAAAGGAGAAGCTTACCTGACAGCGGAAACTACACAAAGAGGAGACCAGTCGGTTGCATATGAAAAACAGTTTGAAGAACAGGGTGGTTTAGACTTCAGACTTTCAGGATCTGTCTTGTTTTTTTGAACTAGAACCACAAGTTCCACCACTTCTAAAAAGTCTGTTTGCATATGAAAGAAGCCCCTGGTGGCTGACCTTGGAGTGGGTTTTCTCCTTTGTCTTATTTCCTCATTAAGGTAATTAGGACCAAAGCCATTAAGAGCTTTAAAGGTTAGGGTCATCATCTTGAACAGAGCCCCAAATTAATAGGCAAGCAGTGCTGCTGTGCTGCATCAGAAGTCATATGGTCAGTCCCAGATGAAGTTTCCAAACCATTTCCAAGCACTGCCCAGCATAGATTGTTGCTGTATTGCAAACACAGGGTTGTATGCAACAAAGCCATTATGCAAGTGGAACAAATTCTACTCCCAACCCCCACTCCCCCCAAAAAACCTCATGTGGAAACTTAATTGGACTGTATGCCAGTGAAAACTAGATCCTGATCAAAGAGAAGAGGTTTCAGTGAGTTTGGCAGTGGGTGCTGTGAATTTGACCAATGAAGCAGGAAGGTGTATGATCTCCTCAAAGGGACTGTTACCCAGTTAGCAACAGGCAATATCTTGAAACTCTCCTTCTTGGGTAACCATCATCAATTTGTCCTTCAGTATGTTCGTTAGCCCCCTTCTAACTTGTAATGGTGCCCAGGCACTTGCTCACCTAAATCTTTCCATAAATAAAAAGGTAGTATTAGGTGTCATCAGAATACTGTGACTTTACTCCAAAACAACAGTTAATCTTCCAAAGTGGCTTTGCATATATGATGTTAAAACATTGGGGACAGAATGGAACAGTGTTTTACACCATAGGATAAATTTCATGTGATAGAGCACTGGTTTCTCAGTGCCTTTCCCCGAGAGAGAAGTGCAACCACAAAAGAACAGTGTCCTCAATTATTATAGTAGACATGAAGATCCTGTAGTCCTCCATATGTTGTTTGTACCTCAACTCGCATTAGCCCCAGCTAGCATTTGCAATTGGAATAATGGGAGTTGTAGTCCAACAACACATGGAGGGCCACAGGTTCCCTATTCCTGCCCTAGAGTTCTGGCCTCACCCAGAAGAAATTGATTATCAGTGGTATCAAGTGCAACTGAAGGTTTGCACCAACAGGGTCATATTAGGAGAGCCTACAGAATTAGTTAATTTTGCTGAACGAGTGAGTGAGTGAGGGATAATCAAGAAGTTCAGTTCTGTTGCCTGTGACCTCAAATCCAGATAGTGGGTTTTTATTCCACAAATATCAATGTGAAGCTTTTTGTATTATCAGCACTGTTTTATGAATGGTCATTATTTTTAGTTTTAAGCATTAACACAATTTTCAACAGTCCGTTTAATTTCCTTTTGACTTAATTGTGCTAACATCCCCCCACATGTAAACTTGCCAACATTTTGTGCATCTGATGTAGTGGACTGTATGTAATCCATGAAAGTTTATACCACATTAGTCTTCAGGGTGCCATAAGGCTTGTTGTCAGACAACAGTAGTTCAAGCAGCCTGTCCAGACTGAGCTACCCTCTACTTCCTTTGTGGTGAGTTGCAGTAGCTCCAACCTTTTGAAAGGAAGAGCAGTTGCCACCACAGGAGGTAGCAAACAGTGACTTTGAGTTGGGGAAAACCAGGGTCACTCTTGGCAGGCTTTCTTAGAATGTCACAAGAAACCAGCTTAGTTGGTGCTGGTGCCAGCCCCACATTCTTAACCAGCCCTGGCAAAACAGAGCCAGGAAGCTGAGAATTTCCAACACTGCTGCTTGTTGCCTTGCCCAGTATTTTGCAAGCAGCTTTTTTAAATGCAGGGCTCCTTGAAGGGGTAAGCAGAAACAAGCTTTTGGGGGGTGGCTGCTTGAGGAAGAGATCCATATCCAGCATTCCCCCAGGAGAAGGAGGAGAATAATACTGGCTCTCCTGCAGGGTGGGTTTTTCCTCCAGCGACATCTTGTTGAGTGCATGAATCATGGCGCTTTTTTCCTCTTTACTTTGAGCCTTCAACCACAAGCTTAGTGTTCCCCTTTAAAAAGGAAGGGAAAGGACATGAGACTGATCAGCCTCTACTTACTGCTGGGGCTTTGAGGATATATTTTAATAGGTATTTCTTTTTTTAAAAAAGAACTGGGGAGGGAGGAAAGGGAGAGGAGAGGTGGAATGGTGTTGAGCAGAAGCAGTGGATGTGATTAACGCGCCTACTGAGCAGATCTGTGGGAGTGGAGTATCGACCTCTGAAAAATCAATGGCTGCTGCAGTAGCAGTGCTGTCTCTCCCTCTCCCCCCTCTTTCTTTTTCAAGGTCTTCAGTTGAAGGAGTGTGGTAAAACCAGCAGCTCTTCTCCCTTCCCTTTTCTGTCCCTAGTTTCACCAAAACAGCTGAAGAGCCTGTTCTTTCTCTCCCCCCCCCCCTACAATAACTTGCTTAGATGGGTTAATTTTTGTAATTGGAGTGAAATTTCTCAACACACACACACACATATACACACCAGACTCCTCCTCCACAGAGCCTCCTTTCCAAGCCCTTCTTCCCTGCACTGCAGATGCAGCAAGCAGCTCTTAACAGTTTTGTCTTAAACCCTGAGTAGAAGGAGATTTTGCTTCATTTTTCAGCCTAAAAACAGTCTGTGTTCTGGTTTCCATCCTGAATCATATATACTGCTGTAGAGCAGCAGTAAACTCCTATTGGGAGGAGAAATGAAGTTCCCTCTATCAAAGAAGAAAAACTGAATTCAAATGCCCCTTATCATTTGTGTCCTTTTTTAAAAGAATGAAGGAAGGAAAGAAGGCAGGCAGGCAATTTAATCCATATATAAAGTAGATAGAGATGCTGCCACAATGGGCAAAGAGTTCTCAGTGCATTATTACTTTGCATTCAGAACCTAAGGATCCTTTTTTTTAAACTTCCAAAGGAAACTATATATATTTTAAGGAGGAGCTAAAAAATGTGACCAACTTCATACTTGCTTGCACACAGTTTGTGGCTTAACTCTTATTGGAATACATTGGGAAATTGCACATGTGATATAGTCTGTATATACGTGTCTACACACTCACAAGTGTCGGTGTACAAAATATGAAAAGCTTTTGTGAAGAGATGAAAAAGATGTAATTGCCTTTGCAAATGGGAGTTGTATGATGTACAGGGGTCCCCAAACACAGTTGAAAATCTAAGAAATTATTGGGGGCAGCACAAAATACCCAACACAAAGAAGGAAGACTGAGGATGCTCAATCCCAAAACAGCCAAAGCTCCTATACATACCACAAAACAAATAGAACACAGACAAAAAAGCAAGTAAAATCCTCCAAGAAGCATAGAACACCCCAACAACAAAAAGGGACCTCCCTGATAACCCTTGTTCTTTTTTAAAGGACGCATAATGTTGGGGCCGCCAGGTATAGATTAAAGTAGATAGATTGCTGACTATAGAAGAAAACAAATAGTACAAGACAAACACTAATTTAAAGCTACATAATTTTGTATATTGCTTTCATGAATATTTGTTTTACCCAAGCCTTTCTCCTATTTGTAACTGCCTTTCGTCAAATATACCATCATGATATGCTTTTAAGCAATGGGCAAACTTCCAGCAAACTCTCTTAGCACATTACTGTATAGTGGACCAAGACCACTGTTGGAGCAAAACACTGCCCCCTGCCACAATCGACCCCAAGGTCGGAGACTGATGGTGTGGGATAAGGCCAGGTCTTTAAATACTGACATTAAAATGTTGAATTTGACCTGGTAGTATACAGGTAACTAGTGCATGCAGAAGAACCCATCAGGCAGCAGCATTTCTGCACTAGCTGTGATCTCCAGACTTCATTCAGGGACAGTGTTGCAGACATCCAAACATGAGGCTACAGGGACTTGTGGCAAAGTTATCCTGATCCACGAATGACCACAGCTGGCACACTAACCATAGTTTGTGTCTCAAGTGTCGGTGCTGGTTCCATCTCTGTTGAAAATAGGCCATACACCCAGTTCTTGTATATAGGGAAGACCTAGCAAGAGCACCTCCATTTTGTCAGGATTCAGCTTCAGTTTATTAACCCTCCAGCCCATCATTGTATCTAGGAAACAGTTCAGCACTGATACAACTTCATCTGGTTCAGATGGAATAAAAAAGCAGAGCCTAGGTGTCATCCACGTATTGATGACACCAAGCACCAGATCCCCAGATGACCATCCCCATAGGCTTCTTATATCTATTGGGTGGATTAGAACCCTATGGGACCTCACAATTCAGTTACCAAAGTGTTAGGCATGAGTCACCGCATGCTCTTTTATGGAAATGGTCTTGCAGATAGGAGAGGAACACGATGCCCCCAACTCCCAGTCCACAGATCTGATCCAGATGGTTGATGGTATCAAAAGCCACTGAGAGATCAAGGAGAATTGGCACACACACACACACACCATATCATTTGCAATATAGTGGTACCTTTGTTTAATAACAGTCCTGTTTCTGAATGAGTCGGTTTACGAACTCCACAAAACCGGAAGTAGTGTCCCGGTTTGCGAACTTTACCTCGGTCTAAGAACGGAATTTGAACAGTGGAAGGGCACTAGCGGCGGGAGGCCTCATTAGGGAAAGTGCGCCTCAGTTTAAGAACAGTTTCAGTTTAAAAACGGACTTCCAGAATGGATTAAGTTCGTAAACCGAGGTACCACTTGTACAAGTAATCAACCCAAGCTGTCTCAGTTTTTACTTGTGTTTGATCATTCTTGCTATGAGCAAATTTGGTGGATACAAGACTAAACTTCTCAGTACAGGTTTATCCTAATTTGGAAATTATTCATTTGAAACTAGAGAATAATTTTCCTGCATGAGCTTGAAAATCATGACTTAAAATAACTTTGGATATGTTTATATTTTTGTGTTCTGCCTCATTTCTCATCTGTTTCTGCTGTTGCAGGTATCTTTATAATTATGAACACTAGCTCTTTCAAATGAAGTTAGAAATCGGCCAAAACCATAATACAGATTGCTGGTGGGCACCATTGCTAGTACTCATTTTCAAACGCCACTCCTAGGTGCAAAGTTTTGCCTTTTTTATTAAAGCTATGGAAAGTGTTTAGCTTTTAAACTTGCTATTATTTTTATTAATTTCAGTTTGAAAATACATCTTGGATTTCCTCCTTCGATCTAATATGCAAAAAAGCACCCCCATATCAGTCAGCATCATTTCATTTGTAATACGTAATAATGTTTTAGGTTGTACCAAGTTCCACCGCTACCTAAAATAAAAAAATAAGTTCCCCAGCAGTTAATTTGCAAATAGAAATGCTGATTCTGATTTTTAAACCATAGCATTTCTGATCTGAACTCCACTTGAAGAGTGTTTTACAAGGTAACTATCTGAGTGGCCCTCTCATGCTTGTACACCTGCACTCTACGAGAACACATAAAATTTGAAAACATTGGATGAGCCTCTGGTTGCTGTGAATAAGAGTGCTTTTCTGTATGATAGCCTCTTGTAGATGAGAAAAGTTGACTTGATCTACTCTAGGGATAGCCAGTGTTGTGACTTCAATAAGAGCTACAGTACCCATCATTCCTAACCAGTAGAGCTGGTTGGAGTTATTATAGTTCAGCAATGTATGGAGGACACTACAGTATATGTTAGTCACCCATGTTCATCTTCATAGCAAGTTTATGCTTATGCAATAGAGCTAGAATCATTAGAGAAAGTGTGTGACCAAGTTTTGATACAAAACATTTCCAAACATTTTCATACAGTCAGAGGTTTGCATGTTATGGCTGGCCTTGGTAGTCAAGCCAGAAATTGGGATCACCCTCCCCCTTTCCTTCCAGCTTGGCTAATGCTTGGCAGTGGTGCTCCATTCACTTCCAAGCAGCTGTCAAGAGAAGCCTCCCACTACCCTTTCCTTCAGGAAAGAGCCAGGGAGTGTGCGGTCTTATCTGCTGTTCAGTGAACAATTTCAGAGTGCCTTTGCCAAACAGCAGCCAAGGAGGCTCCCTGCCACTTCTCTTATGCTTCAGAGTAGGAATAAGAGAGATATGCTTGCCATTTTGGCTCTGTGTGCCCAAGGTATTTGACACAGTTGCCAACCAGCCTGTTCTCCTGTGTTTGGATCTGAGGGGAAATCACTGCACAACTTCCTGGGTGATCTCAGTCCACCTTCGCAGCATCAAGGTTTGGAGGAAATCTCATCATGCATCACTCATTGTGCTCTCCAAAGAGTGATGGCTAGCTTGCTGTGGAGATGGAAAATGTAGAAACCTGCTTAAAAACACCTGCCTTGCATGAACCATATAACTTAAAAGGTGAGGGAACAGTTTTGAATAGGTGTAAATGTCAGGGTCGTATGTCATTAATTCTGCACCACTGAGCACCTATTCTATACCATCCTATGCCGTTTGGGAACACTTGTAGCTAATTTTTTTCTAACATGTAAATACTTTGTAGGTCCTGTTCGGTGGTTCCATTATATAATTTTACCTCAGTTTTCTTTCTATCAGATTTCTTCAGCCTTCTCTTTCCCTCTTCCAAATCCAAACTTTCATTTCAGGCTCCTTTCTCCTATATTCCTAGGCCTGTGGTTCCCCCCCTCCTTTTGTGAAAGTCTTTGTGTTCCTCTTTTATAATTATCAGTAGCTTAGCCAATGGTAGATGGAGACCCTTGTCCCTTTTCCACCTGTGTGACAGTAGAGCAAGTTAGCCAGTCATTACCAAAGGCTTTACCACCATGTTGCAAAACCTCATAAGAAAGACTTTTTGGAGCATGCAGTTAAAAGTATAGTGACATCTATGCCATAATAAGAGGAACTGTGAGCACTAATCCATTCTTACAAGGATGAAATGTTTTGTGGTCATTAAACCCAAATTCTGTACAACCTTATTACTCCTTGGAATCCTGTTGTATTTGTAAAGTTAAATTGAATCCCACTCTCTCCCATAGGTAATGTCTACAGACCTGAGATGCTAGTAGGTTGCAGCTGCAAGCAGGCATATTTAGATGCTCACTCCCAAATAGCAATCAACAAATATGTTGTTTGTGCAAAATAAAGAAGTTGGGAAAATGAACATATTTTCCAGTATTTTGTATTTAACATTTTAAACTGGAATTTGATACTGTTGCAATGGACCCTATTAGTTGTGGCACAGCATGCACACATTCATCCCTTTTTGAGAGTGCTGGGAACCTTGAGACTCTTTTTGTAATGCCCAGAGAAGGGAAAATAGTACTGGAATATGTGCTGTTAGAGTAGTAACTCTACTGTTAAAGCAGCTTGGGGCCAAAAATCAGCCCTGATACTAAGAATATTATTAGTCTAATATTCTTAACAAAATCTGACACCTTTTAATTCAGAATAATAAGAACTGCAGGTGTATTCTGAGTCAAAACTATCTAGCTCTTTTGTGTTTGGCTGTACTGGGAATTCCATTTTCATCTTTGAGGCAGCCTTACTTACCCCTCCCTTTTGAGGGCTGTTTGATTTCAGCCATAGTTTTGTTTTTGGTATGAAAAGGTGGTGTTAGCGGCTGATTCCCTATTCACCAGCAGCACGAACAAACTCCTGCTGGCATAAGGTTGAATTGGGCAACCAATCGCAGCTGGAACAGTTATAGTTTCGGAGTCCCTGTGGGCTTCCGCTATCAGGTCACATCCCAAAATAACACTGGGCAGTATTTCAAGTGAAGAAACAGAGGCTTTGGGGTTGCAGCCAGCCTGGAGTGTGAGATTCTGTGTGAAATACTTGGAATCCCTCCAACATTTTTGATCTGCATGGCAGATGAGCAATAAAATGCATAAAAAACACATTGGAAACACGTGAGGAAATTCTCCAGACCAAGACATTTCCTTCATGCTGGCAGAGTTACTGCTGTTGATTTGCACCTCCTGTTTTCCCTTGCTTTATTGGCTGTATTGAGAAAAGGAGGGAAGAGTGCTTTGTTTAGCATTGTTCAGAGTTGCTCTGTAAAAAGACCTTTAAACTGCTCCACCGGTTTACTTCCCTGGAAACATATACAGTGGTACCTCAGGTTACATACGCTTCAGGTTACAGACTCTGCTAACCCAGAAATATTACCTCGGGTTAAGAACTTTGCTTCAGGATGAGAACATAAATCGTGCTCCGGTGGCGCGGCAGCAGCAGGAGGCCCCATTAGCTAAAGTGGTGCTTCAGGTTAAGAACAGTTTCAGGTTAAGTACGGACCTCTGGAATGAATTAAGTACTTAACCTGAGGTACCACTGAATTTGAATTTAAATCTTTTACTACTTCTGATGACCTGCAATACATTGTCCCTCCCCTCCTTTCCTTTCCTTTCCTTTCCTTTCCTTTCCTTTCCTTTCCTTTCCTTTCCTTTCTGAACTCTTATGGCAATTATTATTTACAGGTTCCATAAGTTTTTATGACACTCTTGTGGCCCCAACTGAAAAGTCATTCTAGATGTTAATAATCTAAAAGTGACCACAAACTTCATAAAATGGAAACTATTTAATCAGCAGACACACACAAACGGTGTTCATTCCCCGCAATTTTAAAAGAAAAACCTTAGGAAGCAACATTTGTATATATTCTTCTTATTTCCATAGTTTGTAACATCACTGCTCTCCCAAGATTTCAATAGAAAGCCCGGCTGGAGGAGGCATTGGTGATGCCAAGTGTCAATGAAAGTTCATCTTTGTCCATAGATTAATTTTCCTTAGGGCTGATTTCACATGTTACCCATGTGGCATGATCACCACATCTACCCAGATAACTGCTTGTGTGAAGTGATGCTCACATGGTTTGAGCTTATGGCTGTAACTCCACCAGAGAAGTCCCTTCCTATAAAACAGAATGGTTTCCCTTAAATTGTCTCAGTCAACCTGAATGTTAAGGTGCTGATGTATACAAGTAGTTCATCACTCATGTGTTTGGAAGTGCAGGGCAATATGTGAATAGGCTTTCTGTTTAAGATGAATGAAAATGTCATTGGCTCCCTTTCTGTTTTGCTATTCAGACCTTTCTTAAATGAATGCAATCCAAATGGGATTTCCTGGTATTGTCACCCCTGTCTTTTTATTGTTCTTGTCAGACCAGGAATTGGTGGTTGAGGAGAAGGAAGCTTTGCAAATCACCCTTGAAGATCATATTTCGGATGTTTTGTGGGGAGAGGAGGGCCTCTTCTTAAATGTTCCAGAACAAATATTTTATTGTATCAGAACTTGCTATACTTTTTATCTAGTGCATCTCAAAATATTTCTGGGAATCAGAGTGTCAACTCCAGATGTAACCAAATACCAAAAAAGAGCCATCCATAGATGGAAGGGATTATTACTGCTTATACAGGGTGAGTCTTTCAAAAGAGGCCCTGTGGATACAGAGTACACATGTTCCACAGGGCCTCTTTTAAAAGACTCACTCTGTATATTCTGATCTGTGCAATACAGTTCACCATAGCTTGACTGAAGCAGCCCTTGAGCACTTGGCCCTAAGAATCACATAGCTTAGGCTTTGGGATATTTTTCACTATATAGCAGTATGGGGCCCTCCAGATGTTGTGGACTATGGTCGTCATCATCATTACTTACTGTTTGCCATGTTGACTGGGAGTGATGGGTGTCCAGCAACATCTGGGAAAGCTGTACTGTGTCATATCTCAAAATCAGTGTTAGAAGCTTTGATATACTGTATAAACTAATCTCCAAATGGCACCTTAAACCTAGGTTACAGTCGCCACAATGGAATATCTAGGCGCCGGGGGCTTTTTTGTTTGTGTGTTTTGCAATTGAAATCATCATCAGCATCATCATTTCTATACCGCTTTATATTTTGCAGAACAAATATCAAAGCAGTTTACAACACATTAAAACATCAACTAAAACCTTCCAGAACAAAATAAATTCAAGCTTCAAGGAAAATATTTCAAATCCTTCTCTAAGTGACATTTTCCTTTCCCCAGTCGCTAACCTGCCATCCTGAGATCTCCACATGGTGGTCACAGTTGGATCCACGTCAGTCATAAAATGTTCCTGGCTAATTTCAAACACTGCTCAAAATGATCCAGTAAAACAATTTCCCTACTTGAATGAGCTGAATTTTTATTTTAAAAAATCTCCCCATAACCCCCAAAAGTAAAATTTCAGGCAGACGTAAATTTCATGTCTCCAGATATCTACTAGTAACTATTTAATAACTTCTATGGTCTTGTAAGTGTGTAAAATAAAAAACCATTAATCAATTTTTCCACACAGGTCTTTCATACACAGTTAGGCCTTTGTGGTCATCACTAGATGAGGGTGTAAATGAGTAGAACCCCCTTCAAAAAATAAATCAGTATTAAATGTTGCAAGTGGAGTTTAAAGTAACATACAGTGTGTGTGTGTGTGTGTGTGTGTTCAGGTCTCAAAGATTTTAAATTGTATTGGTGAGTTTCTGTTTATTCTTCCTAGGTCAAAAGTGTATATTCTGAGTTTATAGCTAATGTGTTTGATTCTGTTAAGTTTGTGTATGAAACCCTGCCTTGGTTTTGTGGCACTGTTGTTTAACAATTCCTGCAAACGTGTGTGAGAGTGAAATGATGATTGTTATCATCATCATAATCAAATTTATTATCTGTCCTAATCCAGAAGATCCCAGAGCCCACTCTCCTGACCTGATAAGATCTGTAGGGAAGGAGGCAGTCTTACACATATTTGGGGTCTAGGTTGTTTAAGGCCTTACGCATTAGCATGAGCACATTGAATTGGGCACAGAAATGAACTGGTGACCAATGTCAGTGTTTTAGAACAGGGATGAAGAAGTTATATTCAATGGCAGCCCAGTGTAGAGTGTCCAAAGTCAGTCTGTCCAAAAGGGGCTGTAGCTGACAAACCATCCAGAGCTGGAAATAAGACTGTAGCTGGACTATAACTTCAGTTATCCCTGACCATTGGCCTTCTTGACTGTGACTAGTTAGAGTTGTAGTGCAAAACATAAGAAAAGCACCAGGTTGGAGAAGGCAGATACAGTCAGATTCAGCTAGGTGATACTTGAGATCTCACGTATGCAGCTTCCCATTCAGCTCAGTGGGCCTTTCATATGAAAGATGCACTGAGCTGTGTGGTTTTACTCTGACTCTACCACAGTTTGCAGTGCGATGGAGTTCTTTTATCATTATTATTATTTGTCTCCCTGCTATCCTCTCCTTTAGCCAAAGCTGGGTGGTGACGCAAGACTGAATTCTGCCCTGGAATCAGATCACCAGTTCATGACCAGTTCAGGCGGACCTTGATGCCCTTTTTAAATGGAGCACAACCACAGGGGCTTTGGATTGGAATAACAACTAACTGTTTAATTAGCAGGCCAAAAGAAATACTGTAGAATTTCTTGTGTACTATGAAATTGCCACAAGGCCTTTACCATTAAGAAATACTATAAAATTGACTTCAGTTTAATAATTTCAGACCAATGTTGTTGAGCATTTAAGAGTCTAAAGCTAGACTGAATATTGCTTTCAAGTTTAGCTTTCTCAATTTAGACTGAGAGCATTGTTTTCCATCATACATGTGCTCATCAGTAGAGAGATCATAGGATCTCATAAAAGGTCTGTTTATAGGAATTTTATGAACAATCCCATCTTTCATTACAAGTACTTTCCTTGGAGAAACATAACATTCATAGTCTTGCAGGAAGTAATCTGCACGCAAATGGCTGTAACAAATATTCTGTTGTGGCACCCAAACTGTCTTAATGGATTGCAATGAAGAGCAGTGTATTGCTTCGTTCTGATGCGCTTCTCCCATCACATGCCTGCTAGATTCATTAGTTGTTTGATCAGTCAGTCTTCAAGCATGACCACCAATTAAGTGAAATTTAGGTATCTTGTAGGGCCACCACTCATTTCTCCTCCTTTTAACTAATAGTCAGAGCCTTGTTGTACTATATTTGCAAAGATCTGAAGTGTAGATACTGGAGATTGCATAGGATTTTGTTAGCTAATTCAGTATAATTTTCTCTGTGTAATTTGTGATGGAAGCTGCTTGTGTGTTTTGGAATTAGACAGCACTGAATTGCTTTCTTTCATACTTTCAGAGTGTGTGTTTCTGTAGTAGAGATAGGCAAGAAGCCATCAGTTAGGCTGCTTAAATGTCTTCTGAGAGTTCAGCATGGACACTTGGACAGCCTAGTTCTCCTTTTCCTTCTAAGCCCTGCTCCCACCTCCTGCTCTCTGTACTAGTCCTTCAGCTTTCTCAAGAAACAAAGCATTACCTTGGGGTAGCCGTGATCAGGAGGGTACTCTGCACTTCATGTCTACCCATAGCATACAAGCTCCATAGGTTGTCTACAAACTTAAGCTCCATTTCTCACATAATGAGTTCAGTTGGCTCTTTTTAACAAATAATGAATAAAAGCTCTGTATAACTCTTTCCTTCAACCAGAGTGCTTCAACAAGGCAGCCAGACATATCATTCCGTCTCCTGCTTATGTATTCTCATTGTGGTGCATTGATTAAAAATGGGTGGTTCAAGTGCATCATGAAGTCCTTGCTGCCAAAATGCACGAATCCTGAGAAGCAAGATAATATAATGAAAATAAGATGGTTCTGTCTACCAATGGATCACGCAAATGTTTTGTGTCATTCTGGTCAACCCATCACAGCAGAGACATTGATATAGAACTGAAAACAAAACTGAATTGGCATGCCTTGGTTTATAGAATCATTTGTGCAGGATGAAGAGACTGGAGACATTATCATTACCTTGCACATAGTATGGTGTAATGAAGCAAAGTACAAGTAGGGAACTTAGGACAAGAATCAAGGGGGCTTCAGTTGGAAGATTTGATAGAAATAAGTTGTAAAAATTGAACATTAACAGGATGTACTATTGCTCATAAGACATACTTGTTGGTAAGTAATGCTGTAAAAAGCAGTATAATGGCTGTAAGTTGACA
Source organism: Podarcis cretensis (assembly GCF_951804945.1). Taxonomy (NCBI): domain Eukaryota; kingdom Metazoa; phylum Chordata; class Lepidosauria; order Squamata; family Lacertidae; genus Podarcis; species Podarcis cretensis. Next base: position 28,011,144 of record NC_137177.1, on the reverse strand, counting down.
GATTTATGAAAGATGAGATCTTTCAGTGTCAAGTTGGTGGCCTCCAGATCTTTTGGAATTAGGGTATTTTTTTACTACAACTCCAGATGTCTTGGACTGCATCTGTGCTTGCTGGGGCTGTTGGGAGTTGTAGTCCAAAAAATCTGGAGAACACTAGATTAACAAAAGGCTAGTCAAAACTGGGAATCAGGAAATACTGCCTTTATTTTTAGGATGCCACTAGGTTTGTTTCATTGAGATGTTGGGCATGATGGACTGTAGCATCTCCTCTTGCACCCTTTGAGGGTAGTCCAAGATTTTCAAAATTACATCACTCCTGGTTACAGTCAGACAATTTCCAGTTCCACTTGGTAGCACATAAGTCACTGTTGCAACTGTAGGAATTGCTCATCTAAAGGATTTATTTCTACCCGGAACTATGTTGCAGCCTTCCTTATTGATAGCAACCTAGGTCTTCGTCTAAAGGAAAAATCCCATAAATTCTGTAGTAGATATATGTATAGTAGCATTCTCTCTCTTCTACTTGTGACATGCTTTCCTTTGTGTGTCTCTATAGGATCTCTCTGGTTCAATAGACGATCTGCCCATGGGTACAGAAGGAGCACTGAGTCCTGGCGTAAGCACATCAGGGATTTCTAGCAGTCAAGGAGAGCAGAGTAACCCTGCTCAGTCTCCTTTCTCTCCGCATACCTCTCCTCACTTGCCAGGCATCAGAGGACCTTCCCCTTCACCAGTTGGATCTCCTGCTAGTGTTGCTCAGTCACGCTCTGGCCCACTGTCTCCTGCTGCAGTACCAGGTAAAACTTTCTTTTTTACAGGCACAACCTTCTTAGTTTTAACAAACTGCTTATTTTAGGAAGGTGGTTAGAGTGTCTGACTGGGAGTGAGGAACCTCAGGTTCAAATCCATATTCAGCTATGTAGTCCACTGGGTGACCTTGGGTCTGTGATCTCATTATTTTGCAGCCTAACCTACCTCACAGGGTTATTGTGAGGAAGAATGGAAGTCAGGGTGGTGGTGATATAGAACAATGTAGAGGAAAGGTAGAATATCAATATTAGCAATACATTACAAATAAATATGGGGTAGAGACATGAGTTCAGAACCCATGTCCTGGGTGACTTTGGTCTACTTCATTATCTGAATGAGAATAAAAATTCTTTATCTATAAATAAAATACATTTTATTACATGCTTTCATCTTTAAGGGATAAAGCAAGCTATGAGCCAGAAATTTCTTTCTTTATAAGTGGGGTGGGGAACCTCAGGCCTGGCTGAATGCAAGCCTCTAGGAGCCTCTGTCTGGCACATGGGACTCTCCCGAGGCCACATTCTGCACTGGGCCTTCTTTGGGGCTTCCTTGAATGCTTTTGCCTGGCTGAAATGAGTTCTTCACCTATTATAATACTGCTTGCTTAACTAGATGAAGTATGTGGTGGGTATAGAAATCTGTACTTTGGGGGTAACTCTACAGAGGTAAGAGCCACATCTGTAGCTCCACCTACTTTCCCCTCTGGCCCTGCCACTTTTTGTACCACTTTCAGGTTTGTCTTTTTTGAGCTGCTTTTGTGGGGAGTGGGGTGAAATGCGGTTCTTCACCATCAAATTTTTCTTTGTTGTGCAGGTAACCAGATGCCACCTCGACCGCCTAGTGGCCAATCAGACAGCATCTTGCATCCCTCCATGAATCAGTCAACCATAACTCCCGATAGAGGTGTGTGCATGTGTGCAATGACAGTTGCGCTGTTTTGCCTGGCTTCTTGTATATAGCAAACATCTCAGTGGTTCACGGATCAGTCCTGATGCACATGCCTAGCTTTTACATGATAATCTTCCATGAAAGGTGTAACTGGTGATTTACGAATTAGAGTAGGGAATTGGGACAGTCCTTAATGTGGAATGTGAACTAGAAACATACACAATGCTTTTGTGACAAACTTAGTTTTGCCATGGTGCAGTTTGCATCATTCTCCAAATTATGCTAGATACAGACACACACACCCCCCCATACTTGTTTTCCTTTTGCCATTCCACCTCAGGTTATTGCTTACAACAGCCTTTCCCAACCTGATGCCTTCCAGATGTTGGCGATTTCCAAACTCCCATCATCATAATCATTGGTCATACAGTCTGGGGTTGATGGGAGTTGGGAGTCCAAAATAGGTGCAAAGGTGCCCAATAGTAAACTCAAATGTAACCTCTTAACTATAGTGATCAGTGGGAACAATGCAAATTTGTCATTAGCATCTGGTACAGCTGGCTGTTGCTTGTTCTGTTTATTCATTGAAATAGGGTACCATGTTTCTTTTATTTTTGCCACCCCATTCTCACTATTCTCAGTGGGTTCAGATAACTTAGCAGTCATCATAAATAACTCCTCAAAGTGACAGCTACAAAATAAGAGTGTGCTGTGCCACAGTTATCATAAGACTAGGGAATTACCATGTGAGAATTTGTCATTGAAGTTTTTAAGCTATTAATGTGAAAACCTTACCAGGCATGTCATTTATGAAGAATTTAGGATTTCCAGAACGAATTATTTTTAAAAATGTGTTTTGAACTGCATATCCTGCTTTTATAACAATATCCTTTGAAATCATTATTAATTAGGTTACATACAGAGGACTCCACAGATGCCCCAGTATAATTCCCCTCAGCCTGGGTCAGCCTTATCTCCACGTCAGTCTTCTGGAGGACAGATGCATGCTGGGATGGGACCTTACCAACAAAATTCCATGGGCAGTTATGGACCTCAGGGGGGTCAATATGGGCCTCAAGGTTAGAGTATTACACTTGTGTTTCAAATAAAATGCATGAACAGTGAACATGTGTTGTTTCTGTGGTTGGATAAAGAACACCTGCTTAAGACAATGAGATGCATGGGTAGAAAGCTTGAGCAGTCTTGTCTCTTGACCTACAAAGTGTGTGTTTACAGTTTTTCTTATGGATGTTGTTTATTGGATTAAAGTAAACAGTGGGTGTGTTCAGCCACTATTGCTGAATCTGAACTTGGGAGTGTCTAGGCATAAACTAAGTATCAACAGAAAACACTTAACAGAAGATTTTAAAAATGTGTGCTACAGTATTCATTTAGAAATTTTGGGAAATGGAGGGGGTTAAGTGTGACTTTGTCTCCACTTCATAGCCCTTAATTTTTTCATCAGTGTCCCATACTTTACTTGGCCAATACAGTTAGTTTTGGTAACCTAACTAGTCATCGTAATATTTGGATCATTATTGATTAGTCCAGCCTTTGACAATTATTAGCTGATTAACTTAGTTATGAGATCTCTGGTGGGATGATCCATGGAAAGATTCCACATAATGTGGGTACTGCTTTGTGGTTGATATTGCAATGTAGCTGTGGTGTGTGTGTGTGTGTGTGTGTGTGTGTGAGAGAGAGAGAGAGAGAGAGAGAGAGAGAGAGAGAGAAAGAAAGAAAGAAAGAAAGAAAGAAAGAAAGAAAGAAAGAAAGAACTGATGTGGAATAGATTAACATTAGGACACTATTTTGTGAAGCCAGCATTCTCCCATCTTTTATCTTCCCTTGTAATATGCAGGCTCAGGATGCAAATGCAAGAATTGCCAGGATATTCTTTAGTCTTACTGATCATGCTCCCCTTTTCTCTGTAGGTGGATATCCCAGGCAGCCAAACTACAATGCTATGCCCAATGCAAATTACCCAAGCCCAGGAATGGGAGGAACCATGAACCCAATGGGAGCAGGGAGTCAGATCCATGGTCAAACTGGTGTACCACCCTATCCTGGGCTTCCTCCAGGGAGAGGATTGAGCCATGCTGCCATGGGGAATAGGCCCTATGGACCCAACATGGCAAACATGCCTCCCCAAGTAGGGACTGGGATGTGTCCTCCACCAGGTGGCAGGAAAGCACAAGAAGCTGCTGCTGCTGCTGCTATGCATGCTGCTGCCGTCAACTCAATCCAGAATAGGTAAGCCATGGGGGACCCCTTACCTCTGAAACAGAATTTCCTAGAATATCAGCTCTTTAAAACAATACCTCTTTAAATAAGTCATAATAGACTTCCCTAAATCCAGAGTAAAATACTGTTAGTCACCCTATTTGCAATACAGAAAAGGCAAAGGCAGTCTCAGATACTGGCACTGAATTATTACCAAAACACTCCAAAACAAAGTACAGTCACAAGAATAAGGTGGAACTAAACATCTGTATTTGTATATATAATATCAAGTGTCGCAGGCCAGAGTAAAGAGATATATCTTCATCTTACAGCAGAAACTGCATAATGAAGATGCCAGACACATCTTTGTGGGGAGGAAATTCCACAATTTAGGGGCTGCCACAGATGAGCCTCTCTCACGGGATACCATCCTCCAGGCTTCTGAGGGCACAGAACTACCAAGGCGCCCCCGCCCCCTGCTGATCTTAACACCAGAGAGGGTTTGTGGGAAGGACGCATTTGGGGCCTAAGTCATGGTTAAATACCGTATTCAAGTCGGGGGGGGGGAGACAATACCCTCCTAAAGCCACTTCCTTCCTTGCTTTCTCCCTTCCCGGCCTTGGGGGAGAGGACGGGGGACTATGCATGGGGCGGGCACTGCTTTGCCATGCTCCTGGCGCTGTTTACCTCGCGCTCCTGGCTGCATTCTGGGCGGGGGTGGGGGAGGCACGCTGCGTTGCCAGTGGCCTTTCCCCTTCCCTTCCCTGCTCTCTCCCTTTCTCGCCTTGAGACTATGTGCGGAGTGGGCACCACTTTGCTGTGCTTCTAGCTGCACACTGGATCATTTTTGTAAGGTTGCGAATATAAGCCACACTTCAACTTTTCACGGTCAGAATTTGGGGGGGGGGGAGTGTGGCTTATATTCGGGCCAATATGGTACTAACATCAGACCTTAATTTGGGTCTGGAAACAAACTGACAACCAGTGGGAGTTAGGGAAGGCAGATGGGGTGGGTAGTGTCTTCTGTTGGATTATAATGGAATTCATTTTTCTGCTGTCCAACGTTACCTGGAAGAGACAATAAAATAAGTGGGGTGGGTTTCTTTCCTCTTGTATTGGGAAGGCCTCTGCTTCAGTTGCATCTGGAGCATGTATACTCAGTGAGTAATATACACAGCATTGAGAAGCTTGGGGAAGAGGGCTGTGCCAATTTTAGGCGTGTCCAGTTGACAAGTGGTCGCCAATGGGTGGGTCCTTTTCAACCTGGAAGAAGGCAAAATGAGGATGGAATGGGGTGGGGTGCACTTTAATGCATTCCACCGATGCACATGGGGGCCAGGAATGAAACCCCCACACAAAATGGTTTCCACCTGTATCTTGATGCTAAAAGAACTCAAACCTCTAAACCTTAGAAGAGCTGAACTTGCCTCAGTAGCCCAGATCTGAGTCTCACTTTTTCACCCACACAGCAAGTCAGAGATACACTAAGGAATGCCCACTATGGAGAAAGATCTCTTTAGTCTACCTGTTTGTATAGGGAATTTAATCAGGAAAAATCACATTATTAGCCAAGTGCTCGTTGGTAATGTACACAGTTGACTATTTCTAATATAGTTGTGTTGTTTTTAGGCCATCTGGTTATCCCCATATTAACCAAGGAGGAATGATGGGAACTGGGCCTCCCTATGGCCAAGGAATAAATAGCATGGCTGGCATGCTCAATCCCCAGGGCCCACCATATCCAATGGGTGGGAATATGGCCAACAATTCTGCAGGTAAGATGCTGTACCCAGTCTTTCTGCCCAAGTTCTTTGTGTTTTTGAATGGCAAGCTGAAAAACATTTTCATGTTGGTGTTTGACTCTCTAGGGATGGCTGCAAGTCCTGAGATGATGGGACTCGGGGATGTTAAACTAACACCAGCTCCCAAAATGAACAATAAGGCAGATGGAACCCCCAAAACTGAATCCAAGTCGAAGGTAAAAAAAAAGTTTTCTGTAGCTGCTGCAGATATTGGGAGGTAGTTTGTCAGCACTGGTTTTTAAAGAAATGTGAGCCTGGATTTTATTAGTGTGCATTTGACTCTATCTTATGTGATTTGGTTATGTTGAAAGTATGAGGCTTTTCTTGTTTTACCACCCACATTGTTGCTGAACAACATCATTTCCTTGTAGAGAGCTGCACTACCAACTTCATATGATTGCCAAATGAGGCATTTGTTTGTGCAAATTCAGAGAACACGTAAGCATTTATGGGGTTCTTTGAAGCTTGTTGGATTGTGCCTGGAACACACTTAGACCATGCCTGCATAATATTCTCCTTTTTAAAGTAATGTGTATTGTACCTCTTGCCTGGGGTTTACCTCCAATAAATCATGGCCCTAAGGCATGAAGAGCTCTACAGCTATACAAAGCTTTTCACTCCAAAGCACTTTATTCTATCCTTTGCTTGCATTCTGTTGCGTTAGTGGATATTCTCTGTGGAATTAAGAGTAGAGTATCTTATGCATTTAGTCTATATTTCTAGTGTGTGGAATGGCCATGCCAGGTTATGTGGGATTAGCTTTCAAAGATGCACAGAAATGTATTTCTAGTTATGGGAGTCGACAGTCTTCCCCCATGAGAGCTTTGTAGCAGTGTTTATTATAATAGCAGAAGCAACTAATCATATTTGATTAGATCTAAATGACAAGATGCTGTGCGAGAATTTTTTTAAAAAGTATTTGTGGGTGCTCGGACCCCAAGCTTCATGCATCTTCTGTGTCTTTAGGACCTGATTTATAACTTTTATTTATTTTTGTTTTTTAAAAAATGGCAAAATTTCCAATATGTCCCTCAATGCCAACCTGAATTAGTGTATAGTTCTTCTTCTGATGATGTATCATAGAGGGTGGGATTCAAAAAGAGCTATTGCAAACAGGGTTTGAAATCCTTATTAAGTGGAAACTGTAGTTACTGTTTGTGTCACCAAAACACTTTAACTGTGGTTAAGGAAGAAAGAGAGAGTTGGCTCCAGAGTAGATAAGGGGATAGGAAGCACATTGTATCTGTGGCCTGCTCATATTCTGATTTTACATCTGCGGCAGCCCAAGTAGATGTGGCCTTGGACAATTCTATGCAGGATGTCTCATTCATATTACATGTTACATTGGCACCTCAACTTTCACCAATCTGGAATAGAGATATATTTCCCTCAAGGATTATTATAACCCTTAAATGTTAATTTTGATGATAAGGGAAATGCAGTGATTTTATATTTTTCTTCTGCCAGACATTTGGTTCTTAGAGAATTAGCTTCTTCAATGTTCTACAGTAGCAACCTACTTGTAAGGTTAACAACTCTTTATATGGGATCGTAACTCAATTTGTCAATTGTATCAACCTCCTGGCAGTGGCCAGGAGGTTGTCATCCTGGTGCCAAAAAGCCTTGCAGGATTCTCCCCATACCTTTGTTATTTTTAATTGCAACAAAGTAGAGGAATAGTAAAGGAATAGTAGAGTAGTTTAATAAAGCTTTGTTCTTTTTCTCAGTCCAGATCTAACAACTACAGTAGTGCTGTTGTAGTACTAAACAAGGAGCCTCATAGTTAGTGCTTCAGAGAGTCTTCCTTGTACCCTTCAGACTTCCTCGTAGCAAAATACTGACATAGCTAAGCAAGTTAGCTTCATTGATCTTTACTAAGCTAGATAGGGTCTGTTTTCAACTCTGGCAAATAAGCCTGGTTCCTTTAAACTCAAACTGCTCTTAGACTTTGATTACCTGGTATCTCCCACAGCTTTCTGATTTAAAGACTGCAGTTCCAAGTGCTTGAGGTTGGAGCCATAAGGAAAGGGACTAATGAAAAAATTCAGTGTACATTTCACAAATAAATTTTGCTTACATTTTCTTAATGCTCAGACAATTGGGCCATTGCCTAGTCCCATTAAACGCCCCCCCCCCCAATGTTTGTTCAACTAGTCTAAAATTCACTGGGGAGAGTGATCCTCTCATATGTTGGATCAAATGAACCTTCCCTGTCTCTTAAATGAAATAATTCCCTGGGAGTGTTTTTCCTGAGTCAGCTGTTGCCTTTTCTTCTGCAGTACAATCTTCCTGCAGTAGGAGAAAAGTAAGAGAAGAACAATCTGTCTAGGTAGTGGCTAGAATGCCATATGGGTTCGACTTGAGACATCTTAGGAGCCCAAAAGGAACATTATCAAAACTGATTACCAACTTCTTTGGCTGGGAACTTGCATAGACAGCAAAGTTATCTTGAGGATTCTGACCCTGACAAAGGAAGCAACTTTGACCACTAGTTGTCTAACTTTAGTTTGTCCTAAAGTCTTCTTTCTTGCCTTTGTTTGGTGAAATGCCTTTCACTTTAACTAATGCTGATCTAAGACTTGCGACTATTTATCTGATTTGTATATTCATTTTCAACAATAGTTGTGAAAGCAGGTTACCCTTCCAGAAAAATAAAATGACAGTAATAACAATACAGTGTTGTAACAGTGACAGATTAAAAAATGGACAGCTAGTATTAAAGTAACATCTTAATAATAAAAGGCTTGCCTGAAGAGAGAGATTTTAACAGTTCATTGGTAACAGATTCCAGAGCTTGGGGGCCACCAGCAAAACAGCTGCTTGGATGGTGGCCACTAGCCTGATACATGGTGGGAGTGCAAAGAGGTATTCATCCTTACATCTCAAAGTGCATGGCAACAGGTCATGTGCTTCCAGACTTGGAAAAATCTGCATACTATCATTGATCAGTTGCTTGAAAGTTATATTAACACCCCCTTCTTTCTATTTTAAAACTCAAAGCTGTGCAAGCACTGTGTCTCACACTATTGCTGTGACATAGTGCATGTAGTTTGCTCCTCCAAAGATAAGTTGGCTAACAGAATTAGGAGACATCTGGAAGTGGGTGTTCCGTTTTTCACCCCTGATGTTTCCTACATCTCTTACTGACTCTTAACAACAGTGGAGCTTCTCTTTCTGTCTAAATCCTCACTTCTTCCCCAGGCCAGTTTGTCATTGTCAAGAGGTTTTCCTTCTGGCCTGTGTACAACTACATTCAGATAATACTGGGCTGACCTGCATCCACATTTCATGCTTTTTAACAAAGTTCTACCATCTCTATAACCTCCTGCTTCTACTACAGATCTCTTAGTTCCTTGGTTGTCTCTTTATTGAATGGTTGTGTTGCTAGTTTCTCTTCATTGACTTGTTTCCATTATTGCTTCTTTGCTCAAAGACAGAATATTTTGGGATTCTCACACAGTGTTGCTGAACTTGCTTTGACTGGTCTTTTTAACACCAGGTTGGTGTTCTTCATTACCAAGCCTTTTTGCAGTGAGAGACCAGAAATGTTAACTAGTTCCTTTACTGCCAGAAGATCTGATGTTTGTGAGAGAAGTTGGACATACCAGTGAATGTGCTTGTCTGCACCAGTCCATAGGTGCTGACCCTTCTCCTTGTTGTATGTGAACTTACAACTCAGCAGCCTGCATTTCAGGAGCATACAATATGTGTTTACTGAAGAGTGCTCTTCATAGCATCTTGATTATTCTGGGAGCTGGGTGAGGGACAACTTAAATAAGGCCATGCCTTACAATTCTGAGAAAGTTTTACTATTTGGCATACCCCTCTCTGTGGTTTATGAAAGTCACTGGTGAGTCCAGGCTTCTTCTGTGTAAGGATTCAATGAGGCTGCAGCTTTCCCAAAACTCATGTGACGTTTTGTTTGTAAATATTATCTTTCTCTTTCAACACCCATAAAGATAATGTCTGAAATTCTGCTGGAGCCCATTATATTGGCTTTTTATTTTATTGGCTATTCACTTGTTGCATAATCACTGTAACCAGCAAGACTTGAATCTAAATTATTATGTTTCATTTTTCTGGCACATTTGTACTGAAATTAAACTTTCATAGGATCTCAGCCATCTTTAGATGCACCATACTTCTGTAATCAGCTTTATTTCGTAAGTTGTAATGCTTGAACATAGTTACTAGGGTTAACACTTCTTTTACATTTGTTTCTAAGACTTGTTTTTACAGTGTTTTTGTTTGTATTTAGCATACATGCAATTTTATTTATTTAATTTTTCATGTACTGCCTTTCTGCAACCTGCCCCCTCCCCATGCAAAGTGGCTAACAAAAATAACCAAACGAACAAATTAACCAAAATCCTGTATTGGTAAACAAAGCAGCAAAGATAGTATCAGCACATCAATAACTAGCATTATAAAAAGAAAATTCAAGGCACTTTTAGTAGCCATCAAATAAAGCAGAAAATTGAGATTAATTCAAATTAAACAATGAGACTACAATAAAACAACAATAATGGAAACAGAAAGCTAATTAATATGAATTCAGAGTCATTAATCAACAAATGCATGGACGAGCAGGACAGATTTCACTTCAAGTCTAAAAGATTTAAAAAGAGGCTAGACATATATTCCTCAGGTGGAGTTGCATCATTTGGGCATAACCCTTAGCCATGGTCCACTGTCTAGTAGCAACCTGCATAACCTCTGGAGATAAGTACATCCAAGAAAGTTCGTTGATGGCTCAGCTGCTAAGCAGGTTCATATAAGAGCAGGCAGCCCTTAGGGTACCATGGTGCCAGATGATGTAGGGCTTTATAAATTAAGACCAGCCCTTTGAATTGTACCCAGAAACAAACTTGAAGACCACAAAGGTATTTGAATATGGATATAATGTGTTGATTCCAAAAGATAAAAGAAGAAGAGTTTGGAATTGATAGCCCGCTTTATCACTACCCTAAGGAGTCTCAAAACAGCTAACAATCTCTCCTTTCCCCTCCTCCCCCACAACAAACACTCTGTGAGGTGAGTGAGGCTGAGAGACTTCAGAGAAGTGTGACTAGCCCAAGGTCACCCAGGAACTACATGTGGAGGAGCGGTGATGCGAACCAGGTTCACCAGATTACAAGACTACCACTCTTAACCACTACACCACACTGGCTAGATTCATGACTAGTTAATGACCTGGCTATCATATTCTGAAATAGTTGTGAAGTTTTTAGAGAGACAGCTGTACATATAATGCACTGCAGTAATGAAACCTGGATGTTACTAAACTGCAATGTCAGTGTCATCTTTGCAGTAAAGGACCAATTTGTAATTATTGTACAACTGATGTTAACCTAGATTTCCACAATGTACTTAGACTGAAGTAGGGTGGGTGCGCCTACATCAGAATGGTGTCATTGCTTTTCTCCCTGCGTTATGTGGTGATATCCGAAGACCTACCTTTTCTCAGATTGTTTTTAAATTAATGTGTGATTCTCTACTCTGCTTCTTCCTCTCTCTTTTTTTCTCTAGAAATCCAGCTCCTCTACTACTACAAATGAAAAGATTACTAAACTATATGAGCTGGGTGGTGAGCCAGAAAGAAAGATGTGGGTAGATCGCTATTTGGCTTTCACTGAAGAGAAAGCAATGGGCATGACCAATCTTCCAGCTGTGGGCCGGAAACCCCTAGACCTGTATCGGCTCTATGTCTCTGTGAAGGAGATTGGAGGGCTGACTCAAGTGAGTTAACTTAAGCTTGTATCTGTTAAGATTCCCTTTCTCAGGTCCGTCTTACACACAACACACGTTTATCTATCTTATTAACCCTGGATGGATGCACAAGGCCACATCTAATTTATAAATTCCCTGCCCTGATAAGCAAAATTCTTGATAGGTTGATTCAGTTTTTTTATTCACATTACTACATCAGTTTGGGGTAGTAATACTACTGTTAGTGCTCCCTCCCCTCTTGAACTTGTGTTTTTATATTTGCTCCCCTAAGATGGACAATAAATTGCTTATTGCTTTTTTTTAAATCCTTTGTTATGAGGAAGGAAACTGGTGATTTGTATTTGAGTTTCCTTACTTTCCTAAACACTACTTGAGAAGGGTATCACTTTGCCTGTGGCATGCTTTAGAAAGGAGATGTGACTTGGATTTAAAAGTTGGCTCTTCTGGCTTTGTGCAGGTTAACAAAAACAAGAAATGGCGTGAGTTAGCAACCAATTTGAATGTGGGTACCTCCAGCAGTGCAGCTAGCTCTCTGAAGAAGCAGTACATCCAGTGTCTCTATGCCTTTGAGTGTAAGATTGAGCGAGGAGAAGATCCTCCCCCAGACATCTTTGCAACTGATTCAAAGAAGTCACAACCCAAAATACAGCCTCCATCTCCAGGTGAGTCAACTTTGACTTCTGAAGTGTTGAATTCATCCTGTCTTGCAATGTCTAGATCAGTGTTTCCCAACCTTGGGCCTCCAGCTGTTTTTGGACTACAACTCCCATCATCCCTAGCTAGCAAGACCAGTGGTCAGGGATGATGGGAATTGTAGTTCAAAAACAGCTGGAGGCCCAAGGTTGGGAAACACTGGTCTAGATCAGGGTCTAGTAGGCCACACCCTGTATGAATATATCACAGTTGCTCAACAGGGTCCTTATTCTACCAGAATGTGGAACTGTGGCAGTTATATATTTTTAAAAGGCATGTTTACAAATGTGATTTATCTAGTAAGCCTTTCTGCATTTGTAAAGGTGTTAGAGCATCATTGAGACCTGGAGGTGGCTTTTGCCTGCTCCAGGCAGGGTAGCTCTTTCAGATAAAGGATGGCATGTTGGGATTATACACTGATGTAGAAACAGTTGACTTTTCTTTCTGTTGTTCGCTTAAGACTTGAAAACGTCTTGCTGTATATCTCAAATTTGACACCTTGTTTTTTAGAACCCAAAAGTATGCTTTATAAGGCTGGAATGATAAATTTAGTGCTGATACATTGCAGATTTCTCATGGGTTCATGGTTTGGATCAAAAATTTTGGTATCTGATATAGAACTTGAGAAGACCTGGTTTCAACATATCATTCACTTCTTACATATAATGTTGTGTCCTTACACAGCTGCCTGTAGAATCACAACATGCTGCTCAACTGAATGGGCCAAATATGATGTGCGCTAAATGTCTTTTTTCTGTTAGTAGTCCTGTGGTACTCATTGTATCTCTGCAAACCACATAGCTGTGACTTTTCTAGCAGCCTGGGATTGTTGCAGTAAAGGGTAGGACTAGTACGAGAAAAATGGGAACCAAGACTAACAATTGGCTTAAATACACTGCTACTGCTGTATTAATGTTCTTCAACATACAGTGGTGCCCCGCAAGACGAATGCCTCGCAAGACGAAAAACCCGCTAGACGAAAGGGTTTTCCGTTTTTCGAGGCACTTCGCAAGACGAATTTCCCTATGGGCTTGCTTCGCAAGACGAAAATGTCTTGCGAGTCTTGCGATTTTTTTCGCTCCCCCCCCCCTTTTGCTAAGCCGCTAAGCTGCTTTGCCGCTAATAGCCGCTAATCCGCTAAGCCGCTAATAGGGTTGCTTCGCAAGACGAAAAAACCGCAAGACGAAGAGACTCGCGGAACGGATTCTTTTCGTCTTGCGAGGCACCACTGTACTAGCTGTCTTAATGTTTGAAGAGCTCTAATCCATATACTTGATTTTTTTTAAAAAAGACTAATATCCACTACAAATTGGGCACTGTAAAAAAAATGTTTTTCTTTCTCCCCCACCCCTTCACTGTGAAGGTAAGCACTGCTTTTTCTTAAGGCAACACTGCTGTGATTGAAGTTCTTTTGCTTTCATTTTTTACTTATGCTGACCAATCCTTGTTTCATGAAAATTTCTCAGAACTTTGATCATCTATTATACTCCTGGCCATATGTGGGGGGAGAAGGTGGGAATGTGAGCCCAAAGCTTACAGTGGCTCCTTACTGCTCAGTAAACCATGGTTTAACATGACTTGCAAGCACGGCCACTGTGTTACTATCATGGTTGTGGAAATCGATTGGGGGGGCATATTAAAGAATTGTGACAAGGCAGCACTGTATGCCTGTAGCTACATTCTGAAGTAACTTCCTTCACAGCAGCATGATGGAGAACAGTTGACACGTCAGAGGTTTTGGGGGCTGACGTATCAAATAGGAATGACATCCAGCAGCCAACCAAAAATGTATTAGGAGTTGTGTTACATAAAATCAGGTGATTTGTCCATCAAATCCAGTGTTGTCATCTCTGGCTGGCAGTGGCTTTCCAGGATGTGAGATGAGAACTTTCCCATTACCTGCTACATGATCCCTTTGACTAAAGATGTCACAGGTTGATCCTGGGACCTTTGGTCCTCAAATCTAATTGGTGCCTACAAGAGTCTTAATTTGACCTGTGAGACTGTTCCCCTCAAGCCACATCCACTCGCTCCAAACCTGGCATCGTATATGTCATGTGTGAGGTAGATAAATACTACAGAGGAACAACCAGGAGCCTTTGAATGAGCTCCTTCTTGTTCCTTGGCAAATAGGACTTGTATTCATCATATTTTAAATTGGATGCCAAATACAAGCTCTGCTGGGATTGTTTCAACATGGGAGTTCCCAAGCAGAGCCAGTCCCTGCTAAAAGTTTGGCTTAAAGTCACAATCAGCTGGTTGGCATTGACTTCAAGCCCCAATTGGATTGACTGAGATCTGTGTTTGCTGTGCAGCTTGAGTCCAAGCCTCCTTGCAAAGGAAAAATGGATCACCTAATATCATGGTGATGGCATGCCTGTCAGAGTAGTGCAGCCAGAGGTGGCAGAACTCAGGATCCAGAACTCTGACCAGATCATGTTCCTCACCCCCCTGCTGTACAATGAAGACGTACTATTCCACAAAACAATAGTCCCTCATTTGGAATCATTCTGTATATTTGAGCAGTCCAATACTGTTCGGTTGCTGAATGCACTAGCTGGGATTCAGTAAAAATATCACTGAGAGTAGTGATGTACTCTTGCTCCCTGCTTGTGACCCAGTCTGAAATCCATTGCTGGAAGAGGACATGGTGGGAATTTGAGATAGACATCATAGGATCTGTACCTACTGTTTTCCTGCTGGTTTGTTCCCCTTCTCTTGAGCAAATGGATATCCTTCCAGTCTTCTGCTCTCTGCAGTGTGAATCCTTTTCATATTCAAATACTGTGGCTGCTTATTCTGAGTTAATGTTATGGAGAGGATGCATAGCAACAGCATCATTTGAACCTGAACCTCCTGGACAGTAATTTTTGTTGTTGTGAGAAGGTGTGGTGACATGTTGCTTGGAGTGACACACTATCTATCCCACACCACATGAGTGAGGGGATGCCCCTGTGGCAAATTATGTGATGGAGGCATCAGGGATACAGGTGTCATTTTGGCTGTCAACATTACGGTTTCATAGGGTTATATCCAGTCCTAGTTCTGTTCAGGGTGGACCAATTGAAATTAATGCACATTACAAACTAAGGTCCATTAATTACAATAGGTCTGCTCTAGAACTCAGTTGGATAAAACCCATAATCCCTAACCCACCACCTCAAAAATAATGGTTGTAGGTTTCATTTGCTGCATTTATTGTATACATCTTCTTATTGCATTTTTATTGTAAAGCCTCTCCAGGAAAGTTTGTTTGAAGGATGAGGCTGTGTATGAATTTAAAAACTCACAAGTACATTAATTGGGGATAACAAATCCAGCTCATTTTTGCTGTGTTGACCAACAACTGTAGTGGGACAGGAAAGCATTGAACACTTACGTTGCAATAATCTCCAAAGTGCCGCAGTATTCCTTGTAGTTGCCGTGAGAGGCTACCATAGCTAGCTCTCTAGAACTTATTACCCCTTTAAGAGGTGTACAGCTCCAAAAACTGGCTCTTGGCTGATTTACCTGCAGGCCTCTTTTAACTAAATGTCCTGTGTTGCTTTGGTTTCTGTTGGCTTCTGTTGAAAAGCTAATGCTTGTGGCTGGAAAAAGCCATGTTCCTGTGGTTGGATGGGACTGATCTGTGCACTTAGGGGTATATCTGAAGGGGTAAACTTGCAGTTACAGCAAACAGCTCGCTTGTGGAAGATGCCAGGGTTCTCCAGCCAGCAAACCCCCCCTATTTATTGTGTGTGCGTTTGTGGTGCTAGGTCCTGATTTGCTTTGCCACTCTCCTTAAAGCATTTGTGGTGCTAAACTCCTCCTTGCAGTGCTGCACAAGTAGTGTGTTAGATGCTGCCTCCTGGACTGCTACAGCATAAGCTTGTTCTTTCTCTCCCCTCCACGATTCTCCCTCCCTTCCCCAATCCCTTTCAGCTTTTTTTGGCTCCTAGTTATGAATGAATGGCTGGCAACATGTGCCCTGGGAAGTGCAGCCAGTTAGGCTTGAATTCACAGTGTATGGAATTGGCATCCCTCCAGCAGTTTGTAAATTTGTGAGTTGGGAGGGACAGCAGGGGGTGGGGACGAACAACAAATGGCAGCGACACAGGGAATGTCTCGAAACCTCTTCCTGCTGATGTCAGTGTATTAGAATGCAGCAGCGACTTTGCTTGTTGGATTCCCAGGGGAACGGAATGGAGCTGAAAGGCTAATGAATGGGGAGAGGGTGTGAGGGGAGGGGTTATGAATGAAGCTCCCTGCTGGGCTTGCCTCTGCCCTTCCTTCTCAGGAGATGTCCCCAGACTGGGAGGGAGCAGCGGAGCAGAGGGAGAGGGTGCCAGGAAGGTGGGGCGTAAACAAACATGACCTGTAGCTGACCTCTAGAGGATTTTAATGAATAGCTGAAATGACTCATCAACTTGCAAGGCTGAGGCAAGGGATATCAGTGCCGAAAATGGTAACTAATGGAAACCTTAATTAAGAGTTTGGCTTTCGCTAGCTGCTAGGAGTGTATAAATCTGAGAGATGGCACCATTAGAGGCTGTGGTTGGCCTGGAACAGCAGAACTCAATAAACTGCACAGCTGGCTTTTTGATATTGTATACCTTCATTTTCAGACAGTTTCCAGTGGTCTTGTGTCAAACGGTCCAGAGTAGCTGCTTGATCCCTTTTCCTTAGCCTTCTATAGAAGAATTTGTCTTGGACTTCCTGGGAAGGCTCCAATGGAGATGCCCTGTGCTGTGCTTTTAGAACCTTTTATTTGAGGTGCTCGAACTAGGAGTGGGGTGTTTAATCTGCCATCAACATGTCTTTCTTGGCCATGTGCAAAACTGGACCATACTGATGTGGAATTGCCTCCCTGCCTGAAGATGCAGTTCAGAACATTGTTTCTCCTAGGAGACTTTGTTTTGTGGTCTAGTTCACAGCACTTTTCAGTTAAGCCTAGCAAATTTGGGTTAATAGTCACAGGCATTATGGTGTGTAGGAAAGAGCAAGTTCTGTTATAAAAATGATGACCATTGACTCCCAATATATCCTAGGATTTCAGGAAGTTGCACTTCCCCGTTCAAGAAGTACTACCTTTGAGAGTTTGCATTGCTATAAAATCCTTCAAGGTTTTTCTTAGTAGCTTCTATTTACCATGGAGCTGATGCCTCTCTTCTCTACTTGCAGCTGGTTCAGGCTCCATGCAGGGTCCTCAGACACCTCAGTCCACCAGTAGCTCCATGGCAGAAGGAGGAGACTTGAAGCCCCCAACTCCTGCATCTACGCCACACAGTCAAATGCCCCCTTTGCAAGGCATCAGGTATTCCGCAGTCAACTTCCTGCTACTAACAAATGCCTAAAGGCTGCTGTGCCTGGCCATGGCTTTTCTAATGGATTGCATTGATTGACTTCCATGTTAAAACAGTTCCTCCTTTTGTTGGCTCAGGAGTAACTCAGTAGGCCTTCAGGACACCTTTCCCGATGGCAGTGACCCTACTTTCCAGAAGAGGAACTCCATGACTCCAAACCCAGGGTACCAGTCCAGCATGAATACTTCTGACATGATGGGTCGCATGTCCTATGAAACAAAGGATCCATATGGCAGTATGAGAAAAGGTGATGTTATCTTTCATACTATAGCACAGAGCCATTAAACTCTCTAATCCCATGAAAGGAGCTTTGGAACAAAATAGCTTTAATTTTATGTCCAATATAGCTTCATGTCTTCCTGCTGAAGATTGATGGTTTCCTTTCTCCACTTTCAGGAAGTGATCCTTTTATGTCCTCAGGGCAGGGCCCCAACAGTGGTATGGGTGATCCTTATAATCGTGCTACAGGTCCAGGGATGACTAATATGGCCATGGGGCAGAGGCAGCATTATCCTTATAGCCCTTATGAGAGAGTGAGGTGAGTATTCACACTGGATGCATTGATTCTATTATTGATTGATTTATCCATCCATCCCACTTCTCCCCTAGAACAAGGCAGTTCTCAAAAATGAAAACAGATACAGACCCTATGCTGCTATACCAAGCAAATCACAGTTATGCAAATATTTGCTAAATGAACACATCATTTTTCTCCCAGAAATATCAGTTTTCACAGAATTTATGTGTCTCAGGTTTGAGTTTACAGGTGAATATGTTTTTCAGGAGTATGTAAGTGGCAGGAGGGCTGGTTATGGGCAAGGCAGGCTTTGAAGGATTGTGGTGTTAGTGGAACAGGACTAGAAAATGTGACAGATGAGGTGATGGCTGGACTCTGTTTCCTGAACTATGGAGCCTTACATGAGTACCACCCCGCCTTGTCAGACAATGAGGACTAGAAATTCTACAAGGAATGAGAAATTTAAAATCCTATACAAAACGTACAAGTTTGCACAGAACTGCAGAAGGCAGCATTATATTTATTTGCAGTGGTGATTGTGCTGTTAGGTCAAATATGGGGAAACAGTAGCCCTCCAGATGTTGGACTATAACTCTCACCATCCCTGGCCATGCTGGCTGGGGATAATGGGAGTTTGGAGTCCAAAAACATCTGGAGGGCTACAGGCTCCCCACCCCTGTGTTAGAGTCTTTCTTTCTAAATGAGGGCTAGAATTGCTTATAGTGTGAGGGTGTGCTGTGTTTTCCTTCAGGACTGAAGCTGGAATGGGACCTGAAACCAATTTAGGAACCGGAACACCCCAGCCCAACATCATGCCTTCCACTCCTGATTCAGGGATGTACTCCCCAAGCCGATATCCTCAGCAGCCACAGCAGCGGTAGGTTCCAGTATGCCTCTATTGTGTCAGCAATACAGTCACAATAGAATTCCATGGTGTTCTGTGCATCTGGGAAGAAAACTAATACTTTCTTCTTTTCTGCAGACATGATTCCTATGGCAATCAATTTCCCACTCAAGGTACATCCTCCAGCAGCCCCTTTCCTAGCCAACAAACCACCCTATATCAGCCACAACAACAGGTGAGCTCCCTGAGGTTTTGCAATTCAACTGATAAAGATTGTGGTGGTTGCGACCTTATGAGCAGTCACAGAAGGGAAGGATAGTAATGGTTTAGTTCAGTGGTTCTCAAAAGGAGTGGCATGAGAGGATGGCAAGTGCGGCGGGAAGATTCAAGGACAATAAAGTAAACATTTGAATATTTCAGTGTAGTATTGTATCAAAATATTTGGGGGGGGGATTTACAATCAGAAACCGTATCCATGCCTCTATTCAAGATTATTGGCTCTGCAACACATTGTTGTTAACAGAGATTTTTAGCTCTGACAAATATGAAAGATCAAAAAGATGCAGGCTTCCTCAACCTCGGCCCTCCAGATATTTGGGGACTACAATTCCCACCATCCCTGACCACTGGTCCTGCTAGCTAGGGATCATGGGAGTTGTAGGCCAAAAACATCTGGAGGGCCAAGGTTGAAGAAGCCTGGAAAAGAGAAACACTTCTTTGCATTGATGAGATGAAAGTTTGTTTTTCTCAAATTAGACATAATATAACATACTATCCTGCAAAAGCAAGCTTACACTTCTCATTGAGTTTGTATACATACTTAAGCTACATATGTAAAAGGCTCGTTTATAATTATATCATGTTCTTATGTAGCTGCGTTGTTTTATGCTTTCTTGATTTCCTATGATCATATTATAAAGTAGTTATGTTCTGTGTTAAATGAAGCACTGCTAGTTGTTTCTTCTTTTTCAATGTATTTCTTATCAATAAAAAAATTGGTGTGGTAGGATAAAAAATTATCCTAAAAGTGTGGCCCAGGGAAACATTTTTGAGAGTCACTGGTTTAGTTTAACAAATGCTGGGATTTCCTGGCTGAAAGGGGGAAGGGGGTGGTCTTCCAAAGCACACCTGAGTTGTCCAGAACTGTTCCCATATTTGTTCTAGATCTCCAGGCCTTAATTGGGCTTTGTGTCTATTGTGCTGTGGATTTTGCAGAGGGAACTTAAACATATTAATGCTAAACAAAGAATCTGTTCTGTTAGTTGAGAACTAACTTTCTAACTTAACTGCAAAAATATTATCTTAAAATGTAGCTGAGCTAAATCAAATTGTAGTTCAGGAAATTTAGGGTAGGTGTCCACCCCTCAAAGATCTCCCTTTTGTATAGAATTCAGTTTCTGTATTTCTTAATATACATAATCACAGTGTAATTTTGTGTACAGGGTTATCTTTCAGTCTTGGCAGTATATATGACTCCTATCTTCTTATTTGAAGTCAAAGCTGGAATATAATTATGTCTCACTTGGATGAGAAGGTGTTTATAGTTGTAAAGCTTGGTCTATAACCAAAAAATCCAGAATTTGATTATTCTTATAGCTTTGCCTTAATAATGTTACCATAGCAGGATACTTGAAGGTTGAAATATTAATAGTAAAAGCCCTGTTATAGAAGCTTAACCAGCTGTTTGCAATGGGCACCTTTTACTCTTTTTATTTTTGGCATAACTCTGCACACTCTTATCTTGCCACAGACCCCTTGCCACAAATCATTTCTATTGTCTGGAGCCATGTGGCTGTAGTCAAATTTGCAGTTACTGATGTGATAGAGTACAGTGGGCCCTGGTGAGCAAGGCTTATGAAAACCAGCATCATGCTAAATTGCATCCAGTCCCCAGTCTTAGACTTGATAGTGTTTGTGTTTTCCCCTCCTAGTATATAAAGGAAACCATGGCCATCTCCAAAGTGCCTTGATATAGTCCTGTATACGGCAAGAGAGAGAGGCAAAATAAGGTTAGCTTTCAATGTACTTTATTGAAAACCTCTTCCAGCCTGAACCAGTTGCACAACATATTCTGTACACAGAGTACAGCTGTTCATTTTGGACAAGGAGATAATCAGGTTTGAAGCTTCTAGTACCAAACCCTGGTACACCAGAGAACAGTTCCGAGTAGGATGAGAGGAAACTGATGACTTCATGCTGTTCTGTGAATGCTGTAGGTTCCTGCCCATAATCTCTTAGAATGAGAGCCACTTATGAATTGCCAGCTTTTGTTTTCTTTCCAGAATTATAAGCGACCGATGGATGGCAACTATGGCCCCCCAGCCAAACGACACGAAGGGGAACTGTACAATGTACCGTACAGCACAGGCCAGGGACAGGCTCAACAGCAGCTGCCTCCGGCACAAACCCAACAACCAAGCCAGCAGCAAACTGCTCAGCCTTCTTCACAGCAGGAAATCTATAACCAGTATCCGAACACATACCCTGCCACAGATCGCCGACCTGCTGCTGGGCCACAGAACCAGTTCCCATTCCAGTTTGTCAGAGAGAGGGTCTCTGCTCCCCCAGGCTCTAGCACACAGCAGAATATTGCTCCTCAAATGATGGGTGGGTCCATACAGTCCACTCCAGAGGGCCCACAGCAGGGCACCATGTGGCAAGGGCGTAACGAGATGAGCTACAGCTATCCCAACCGGCAGAGTACTGGTTCTGCACCCCAGGGTCCTGCATATCACGGAGTGAATCGAACAGATGAAATGCTGCATCCGGATCAGAGGGTTAATCACGAAGGACCGTGGCCTTCTCATGGAAACCGCCAGCCTCCTTATGGGCCCTCTGCCCCTGTGCCCCCAATGACAAGGCCGCCCCAGCCCAACTACCAGACCCAACCCAGCATGCAGAATCACATTCCTCAGGTATCTAGTCCAGCACCTCTTCCCAGACCGGTGGAAAACCGCACCTCTCCAAGTAAATCTCCATTCCTGCACTCAGGAATGAAGATGCAAAAGGCGGGGCCTCCTGTCCCTGCCTCACATATAACACCAGCAGCTGTACAACCTCCTATGATACGACGGGACATCACATTCCCACCTGGATCAGTGGAAGCTACACAGCCTGTGATGAAACAAAGACGACGTCTGACCACAAAAGATATTGGTAATTGAGCTTTCATTCCCTTGAGTTGATGGGAGAGTGGTGTGTGCCAGACCACAAGGAACCTTTTGGTGTATCACTCATGCAGGGATTTGGAACCTTTTTTCAGCCTGAGGGGCTGCATTCACTTGTGGGCAATCTTCCAGGAACCACACATCCGGGGGGTGGGGGTTGGACACACACCACTCCTTCCAGGCAAGCAAGAGGTATTATTACAATTCAAGGGCACATTCCAACCAGGTAAGATCATTAGAGAGGACACAGAGCAGAGCCAATGAGGGGTGTGTCATGGGCAGAGAAGAGCCAATGAGGGTTGTCAAGCCTGGAGGCCTGGAGTTCCTCAGTGCTACATTATTATGAGGGAAAGGACTCTTAGATTGGAAATAGATGCTTGGTTGCTGTGGTTATGTCTAGTGTCCCTTCATGAGCTGGATGCAATCCACAGGGAATTTTGCAAACCTAATAGAAATCATTGGGAGTCATGCAAGAGCTTTCTTAGATTTGTGCAAGGGTGATTCCTTATGGATTGAGAATTCAAGTCTAGTCCACCTGGCTGGGTGACTTGCTTTTGGTTCTTGTACAATGTAGAAAACAGGATTCAGGGACAGGTTTAGTTTCATTTCATTCTGGGAGTTTAAATTGCATCAAATGTGTTTCTATGTTGCAGGAACACCTGAAGCTTGGAGAGTAATGATGTCTCTGAAATCTGGGTTACTGGCTGAAAGTACGTGGGCTTTGGATACCATAAACATTCTGCTGTATGATGACAACAGCATAATGACCTTCAACCTTAGCCAGGTGAGTTGACACCTCCAGGAGACATGGCTTTGAAATTTAAAAGTGGAATTGAAAGACATGAGCAAAAGATTAACATAGAAATGTGACTAAAGTTTGGGCTGCGTGTATTCTGCATAGTGTGGAATTCAGCATCTTGAGAATCATTTAATGTCCTTAGGGCTGAAATATTAGGCTTGATATCTTTGGGGGTGGATAGGGCTTCCAGAAATCAGGCCATATAGTTTCCTGTCTTTGCTTCTTGTTCCTCTGTATGACTAGAAGTAACAAAGTTATATAAAGTATGTAAATCTAGACAAATTTGCATTACTTAACTGGTATCTGTATCTGTGCAGAATGTTAACTGTTGGATGTAAGTGCACACAATTTTTTCTTATCAGTGAAATTTTAAGTGCTGGGGCATTATTATTATTATTATTATTATTATTATTATTATTATTATTTCAATTTATACACCGCCCTATACCCGGAGGTCTCAGGGCGGTTCACAAACAATCAGGGTGGTTCACAAACATGGTGAAGAGTGGATAAGACAAAACAACAACAACAATAACAACACCGGACCTACTAGGGTTAGGATTTGCGAGTTAATAAATACAAAGACCCAAACAATTTACTTCGGGCATTAGTCCACAAAAGCCTTAGTCCACTTTATCAGAGGTCCTGATATACAGGGCATTTATTCATAAAAGCTGTATTAAATTTGTTGACTCTTTAAAGGTTGTTCAAGACACTCTGGTTTTAGTGCAACAGACTAACATTGAAAATTTTGATTGTATTTTAGCATATGCATTTCAACTTACAGGTTTGAAACTAGGCTCAGATGTAACATAAAACTATGGTTTGGTGCTACATGAATGAATCTAGAACTTGTGCACTTACTTTTTCCATTGGGTCCTGCGATTGTTCCCCTCCCTTATTTGTTTGCAGCAAGCCATATTTTTCCATTATGTCTGAATTGGCAAACTATGGTTTGCACTTGTCATTCAAACTATGGTAAAACCCTGGTTTCTAGGGCAAGTGCAAACCAGAATTGTAAACAAAGGTTTGAGCATGGTTTTCAAGCAGTTTTCCAGTTTGGATGTAATGACAATATGTGGTTTTGACACAAATGGGAGAGAGAACTATGATTTGGCATTATGTCCGAATTGGGCCAAAGTTGTCTTCAGGGGCAAGAAAAT
The DNA here is from genome assembly GCF_951804945.1 of Podarcis cretensis. Lineage (NCBI taxonomy): Eukaryota > Metazoa > Chordata > Lepidosauria > Squamata > Lacertidae > Podarcis > Podarcis cretensis. Next base: position 27,987,166 of record NC_137177.1, on the reverse strand, counting down.
GTTGCAGTTTCTTATTTCATGTTCTGTTCCCTTGCAGCTGCCTGGGTTGTTGGAGCTACTAGTGGAATATTTCCGCCGATGCCTGATAGAAATATTTGGAATCCTGAAGGAATATGAGGTGGGAGATCCAGGGCAAAGAACACTATTGGATCCTGAGAGGGTCAGCAAATCTTCGAGTCCTCCTCCTGAAGAGGGGGATAAAGAGGAGCCACAGAGTCCTAACTGTGAGGAGGAAGAGGAAGGGGAGGAGGAGGCTGCCTTTGCAAATAAAGCCACAGCGCCTCTTGAGAGCAACGAGGAAAAGTTAGTCAGTAAATTTGACAAGCTTCCAGTCAAGATAGTGCAGAAGAATGACCCATTTGTGGTAGATTATTCTGACAAACTTGGCCGGGTACAGGAATTTGAGAGCGGGCTGCTGCACTGGCGGATTGGTGGGGGAGACACCACTGAACACATTCAAACCCACTTTGAAAGCAAAATGGAGCTGTCGTTGACTCACAAGCGAGCTCCTTGCAACTCTATTTTGCGAAAACATTCTGTAGCTGAGAGCAACCCAGTCACCCGAGAGGGAGTATCCCCTCCATCTGACAGTCCTCCGGAGAAAAGGATAACGGCTACCATGGACGACATGCTTTCAGCACGACCCAGCTCATTGGCAGAGGAGGAGGGAGTAAGAAATGTGGAGGTGGCAAAGGAAAGCGGTAAATTCCCATTTGGCATTAGTCCAGCTCAGAGCCACAGAAACATACAAATCCTGGAGGACGAACCTCACAGTAAAGACGAGACGCCCCTCTGCACACTTCTAGACTGGCAGGATTCGTTGTCTAAACGTTGCATCTGTGTGTCTAACATCATCAGGAGTTTATCATTTGTGCCAGGCAATGACTTTGAGATGTCTAAACACCCTGGTCTGCTGCTGATTTTAGGGAAACTGATTCTCCTGCACCATAAGCATCCAGAACGCAAACAGGCGCCACTGACATATGAGAAAGAAGAGGAGCAGGACCAAGGAGTGAGCTGCAACAAAGTGGAGTGGTGGTGGGACTGCTTGGAGATGCTGCGTGAAAACACTTTGGTCACATTGGCCAACATCTCTGGCCAGCTGGACCTTTCACCATACCCTGAGAGCATCTGTTTGCCTATCCTAGATGGACTCCTCCATTGGGCAGTGTGTCCTTCAGCAGAAGCCCAAGATCCTTTTCCAACCCTGGGGCCTAATGCTGTCCTCTCCCCTCAAAGACTGGTTTTGGAAACCCTCAGTAAACTCAGCATCCAGGATAACAATGTGGATTTGATCCTTGCAACGCCACCCTTCAGTCGCTTGGAGAAACTCTACAGCACCATGGTGCGTTTCCTTAGTGACCGAAAGAACCCGGTGTGTCGGGAGATGGCTGTGGTACTACTGGCCAACTTGGCGCAGGGCGACAGCTTGGCAGCTAGAGCCATTGCTGTGCAGAAGGGCAGCATTGGCAACTTGTTAGGCTTCTTGGAGGACAGCCTGGCAGCCACTCAGTTTCAACAGAGCCAAGCCAGTTTGATGCACATGCAGAACCCTCCCTTTGAGCCGACCAGTGTGGACATGATGCGTCGGGCAGCTCGAGCGCTGCTCGCCCTGGCCAAAGTGGACGAGAACCACTCTGAGTTCACGTTATATGAGTCACGGCTGTTGGACATCTCCGTGTCACCTCTGATGAACTCGTTGGTTTCACAAGTTATTTGTGATGTACTGTTTTTAATTGGCCAGTCATGACAGCCGTGGGATGCCTATACCCCCTGTGTGCGTGTGTGTGAGTGGAGGACTTAGAAACTGATTGTTGCCCTTTATTTATGCAAAACCACCTCAGAATCCACTGTCTGCCCTGCGCTGTCCTGCTTCTACCTTGGGGAAAAAGATATTCCCCCTTCCCTCACCTCTGCCCTTCAGATCTGTCCTAAACCCCTGTTCAAGGAGACAAAGTTCTGCCTACATTTAAAAAAAAAAAAAGACTTTTTTTATTTTAACCAAAGTTGCTGTTGTTTACAGTGAGTTTGGGGAAAACAACTTTGTCCTGTTACCGCATCAACAGGCGCTACTTTCATAACTGTTTTTAATGGTAAACTCTGAAGGACAAAAAAAGTGACTGCTGAACTCTTGTGTGGTTTATCGTTGTACATTCACAATCTTGCAGGAACCAAGAAGCTACCAGTTGTTAACAGACCTTGTCCAATGGAGGCCTGTGCAGTAGAGTGTAGAACTTCATGTACTGTACACCTTAAACTGTAAACATACTGTAATAATGTCTCACATTGAAGAAGAAAAAAAGCTGGATCAGCAGCAAGCTGTAGTTTTTAAAAATGTTTTTAGTTAATGTTGAGGAGAAAAAAAGGCTTTCCCCCCAAAGTATCATGTGTGAACCTACAACACCCTGACCTCTTTCTCTCTTCCTCCTTGATTGTATGAATAACCCTGAGATCACCTCTTAGAACTGGTTTTAACCTTTAGCTGCAGCCTCATGGCTGCCACGTGTGTATATATATATGACGTTGTACATTGCACATGCCCTCAGACTCCTTGCAGTTTTGTTCCCGTTCTCCCTGCACCCCTTTATAGTATGACGAGTTAAACGAGTTGATGACCTGCAAAAGCGAGACACCAATTATTTAATCTCTTGCCAGACATCTCTCTCTCTCTTTCTTTCTCTTTCTCTATTTCTCTCTCTCTTTCTCTCTCTGGAGGATGCTGTACAGGTCTCTGTGTATAAAGTCATTGCTGTCTCAGCAGCCAATCAACTTATAGTTTTATTTTTCCTGGGGTTTTTTTGTTTTTTGTTTTTCTTTCTAATCGAGGTGTGAAAAAGTTCTAGGTTCAGTTGAAGTTCCTGATGAAGAAACACAATTGAGATTTTTCAGTGATGAATTCTGCATATTTGTATTTCAGACGATGTAGCTAAAAAAAAAACTTGATGTAAATTCCTCCCTTTTTTCCTTTTTTGGCTTAATGAATATCATTTATTCAGTATGAAATCTTTATACTATATGTTCCACGTGTTAAGAATAAATGTACATTAAATCTTGGTAAGATGTTTGTGAGGGTTTTCATTTTTGAATGGTCCAAAAGGCCGCCTAGTGGGATCATCCACACTTCTATTTTGGATTGATTTCGTAAATGTAAATTGCATTTCTAAAAAGAAAAAAAAAACGACTCCTGAGTTAAAGGAAGAGACTGCGCACTTCCAAAGGGAAGTACGTGGGATTTCTGTTTTAAAATCAGGAAACAGTTGTTGCTTTGAAGATTAGAAAATAAGCAGTTCTTGATTTTGGAAGAGTTTTTACCTTAACTTTTAACACCTTCTGCCTGAGGGCCCCAAAGTGTGCCTGCCATGTTGCTAAGAATTTATAAATCAGTCCTGTTCATGACATCTACAAGTGTTGAAAAAGTGGGTAGTGGTGGGTAAAAAATACAGAATATATGGATAAATCTATCTCCCTCACTCCTAGTTCTGTGTTTCTGAAACGAGGTCAGTTTCTTTGACCCTGTTGGAAATGGTAATAAGCAACTTTCATAAAGAACAGGGATCAGCAAACTTTTTCAGCAGAGGGCTGGTCCACTGTCCCTCAGACCTTGCGGGGGGGCCAGACTATATTTTTTTTTGGGGGGGGGGACAAACGAATTCCTATGCCCCACAAATAACCCAGATATGCATTTTAAATAAAAGGACGCATTCTACTCATGTAAAAATACGCTGATTCCAGGACCGTATGCAGGCTGGATTGAGAAGGCGATTGGACCGGATCCAGCCCTCGAGCTTTAGTTTGCCTACCCATGATAAAGAACAACAAGAAATACAGTAAAGCGCTTTTCCAGGTTAAAAGCTGCTATAAATTTACATAACTCTGTGAAGCCAGTATTAACAGAGCTTTGCGAATTGGTAGCTAAAATTGTGTTCTGTCCTTCTACATAATAGTAATGGAGCTTCCCCCCCTCCCCTTTTGTTTCCCCAAAATGGCTCTGGGAGGTCAGGAGAACCCCCAGAACAGCACACGAGGGAGAAGAGGGCAGGTTGTTCCTTCAGGAAAGCAGACATGTTTGCGCTGATGCTGCAATCTGCTTAGTGCTGCATTTAGTTACTCACTATTAAGAATAAATACTCCATTTATATCCCTCCCTTTTCCTCCCATAGGAACCCAGGGCAGAAAATGGTGCTCAAGGCAAAGACAGTGTACAATGTGGGGTGGGAAGGAGAGTTAAGGATAAAGTGCTTGAAAAGGAGTTAAAAGCATAATAATAGATATTTAATATTCCATAACCTGAAATAAACACGGCAAACACATATTACTAAAGCACTCCTGTACTCTGCACATGCCAATTAAAAATGGGTACTCCTTTGCTTAATTGGACAGACATGTTTCAGCTTTGAGTCTTCATCTGTGGTCAAGCATAGATAATTCTTAGGCTTTAGAATAAGAAATTACAGTGGTACCTTGGGTTAAGTACTTAATTCGTTCTGGAGGTCCGTTCTTAACCTGAAACTGTTCTTAACCTGAAGGACCACTTAGCTAATGGGGCCTCCTGCTGCTGCTGTGCCGCCGGAGCACGATTTCTGTTCTCATCCTGAAGCAAAGTTCTTAACCTGAGGTACTATTTCTGGGTTAGCGGAGTCTGTAACCTGAAGCGTATGTAACCCGAGGTACCACTGTATTAGGTAAAGGTAAAGGGACCCCTGACCGTTAGGTCCAGTCGTGAAATTATTACCTGGAACATAAACGAGGGTTATCCAGTTGCAGCATTCTGTCAATCACCACATCCAGTGTACACATTAAATTAAGGATTATTTTCAAATACTGTTAGAAATATTTCAAATAGTTAGAAATATTTGGTTGAGTACAAATACAATACAGAGCAAGCCATCATATTTCTGATTTCTAAACTAAAGCCATAGCACAGAGGTACCAAACTGTCAAATTAGTCACATTTGGGCCTTATTGAAATCAATGTGAAAACTTAAAAGTTGTGGCTAAAGTGCCACAGATTTCAACAGAGGGTAAGTGCAGCTAGCTTAGTCTAGTTGATCCAAGCTATTTGCATTTTACATTGTTAGCCCCTCTGAGACACAGTGGTATGAAGAAGATAGGTCACTAAATAAATTAATTTAGGGTTGTATCCAATGTTAGTCATACTAAGAAACAGGCTTATTGAAATGAATGGACATGACTAACCCATAGATTTCAATGGGTCTACTCTGATTAGAACTTTGTTGGCTTGGCTACAACCCATATAGTCTTACCTTAGAGGCAGAGAGATTTCCCTCCTACTTCATGAGGATGAAAACAAAACCTTGCAGGCAAAAAAAGGATAATTGTTCAAGCTCATTGAATATCTAAGACCTTGATAAATCTAGCTTAAAACAAAAAAATGTATTATATTTGCATCCTTCCCTTTCAGGAGTTCTGGGAGTTGCATACCAGCTTTCTTATTTAGTTGATGCAGCTGAGAGAAGTTAAGAAGTTCTCTGCTGGATCAAATAATCCAACAATATCCAACCAGATGCTGTTGGAAAGCCCACAAGCTGGGCATGAAAACAGCAACACTCTTCTATTGTTGTTCCCCAGCAACTGGTATCATGTTTTGGACTTGGGGTTTCCCTAAAACAGTCAAAACATGTAGTCCATGATTAAGACACCATCCATGAATTTGCTCCTCTTTAAAGCCATCAAATGTTAATGGCAGTGAAGTTCAGGGGTCTACAGAGGATAACTGAACAGAGGATTTGAGCTCTGGTTTCCCTCATTTTCATCCAACACTGTCTACTACACCACTCTTGTCTCTTTTATGTGCTCCACTTCCTAGGTTTTCTACTGTAAGCTCTGGACCAACTTTTTGTAGTCAACTAAGCTACTCAGAGTAGGCCCACTGAAATTAATAGACCTGTCGTGTCCATTAATGGGTCTAAATTGAGTATGACTAATGTTGGATCCAACCTTGTATGGGGACACGGGTGGCACTGTGGTCTAAACCACCAAGCCTCTTGGGCTTGCCAATCATTAGGTTGGCAGTTCGAATCTGCAGATGGGGTGAGCTCCCGTTGCTCTGCCCCAGCTCCTGCCAACCTAGCAGTTTGAAAGCATACTAGCACGAGTAGATAAGTAGGTACTGCTGCAGTAGGAAGGTAAATGGCGTTTCTATGCAGTCTGGCACTCGTCATGGTGTTCCATGTGCCAGAAGTGGTTGTCATGCTGGCCACATGACCCAGAAAAGCTGCCTGTGGACAAACGCTAGCTCCCTCGGACTGCAAGCGGAGTGCCATACCCCATAGTCAAATTCGACTGGACTTAACTGTCCAGGGGTCCTTTACCTTTAACCTTTACAACCTTCTTGTCTCTTCCACCTGTTTTGCCACAGAAGAGCCAATCTCCACATTTGAATTGTTTTGTACTCAAGCCAATGAAAATTTTAATGTGATTATAAATGGCACTAAAGGAAGTTGAATTGATAGAACAAAGGTGTCCTTAGCTTCCAAAGTCAACCCTGAAGCCAAAAGAATATCAGGCCTCCACTCCTGGATAACGAATAAAATAATGTCTTATGGTATTCTGCAGAACCATCATAAGGCAAAGAGGAGAGAATATAGCCACATAGTCCTTTTTTTGTCATTGCTGCTTGTGGATCATGTTATCAGTGGATTGTTCTCTGGGTTCCTCCCTGTCCCCTACTTGTGTAATGAAGAAAATGTTTAGATCTGAGCACACTTGATTATCTTGTTCTCAGAGATATGAATTGTGAACTAGTTGCAAAGGGCATTTGCTCTTCTGTGTAAATCACAGCAATCATCTCTTAAATCCTTGGAGAAGATGGTTGCTAATGCTATGTGGAAAGTGCCTATGTAACAGTAGCTTCTGTTTATTAAATATTATATGCTACTTTTTTGTTAAAATATCCAAGGCAGTTTCCAAGGGATGCTTGGTGTAGCAAAATGGCCTTAAAACATCTTAAGAAGAGAAGAAGGTAATGACATAAGAACAGCCATTAGTTGCCATTAAAAACCTTGGAGAATAAAAAGTTAGTTTAATGCTTGTAGCCACTTTTCTATTTAAAAACAACCCAAGTAAAATAAAATCTAGCAAAATGCAACCATTTAAAAATAATAATACATCCATTAAAAATGAAAAGCAGGTAAAATAAAAGGAAGTGGTACTAAAATTTCTGCAGGTACAGGTCACTGATGAAAAACTAGCTTAAATTAAAAAATCTTAACATTTTTTTGCAAGACAAGAGGGTTCCTGATGATTCTCCAGTGGGGGGGAGTTCCAAGCGTGTCCCACCACTGAGAAGGCCCTGTCTTTGCACTCTTTTGCCCATGTATGGACAGGACAGAAAATAGGTTTCTTTTTTTTAAAAAAAAAATTATTTATAAAATTTTCAAATTTAACAATAAAAGAAAAACATTCCATTTGAATTATACATCCAATTCTAATCTTTCCACTTTCAGACTTCCTTCAGTCTATCTGGAAATTTTCATGTTTTCACAGTTATTCACATTTTTTGCATCTATATTGGGTTTTTTTAACCAAATTAATCTTAACAATTATTATAAAACAATATTTCTTTCCATTATTATCACAGAGCTTCTTGAAAACCTACAAACGTTAATTGAACTTCACATATATTCTTAATATACTCTGTAAATTTATTCCAGTCCTCAGTAAATCTCTGGTCTCGCCGGTTCTGAATTCTCCCTGTTAGCTTGTCTAATTCTGCGTATTCCATCAACTTCATTCTCCATTCTTCTTTCGTCGGGATTTCTTCCTGTTTCCATTTTTGTGCCACCAAAATTCTTGCCGCTGTTACTGCATATAAAAACAACTTCTCATCCTTCTTTGTTATGTCATTTCTTAGTATTCCTAACAGAAAAGTTTCTGGTTTTTTAACAAAGGTATATTTCAACATTTTTTTCAACTCATTATAAATCATTTCCCAGAAACCTTTCATTTTTTTACATTCCCACCACATGTGATAAAATGTTCCTTCTTTCTCCTGACATTTCCAACATTTATTACTCGCTTTATACATCTTTCCAAGTTTTACTGGTGTAACATACCATCTATATAACATTTTCATAACATTTTCTTTTATTATAGTACATGCAGTAAATTTCCTTCCTTCTTTCCACAATCTTATCCAATCATCAAATTGAATATTATAACCAAAGTCTTTGGCCCACTGAATCATTACAACTTTAACCTCTTCATCCTTAGTATGCCACTCAAGTAATAATTTATATATTTTTGATAAAATTTTAACATCATTATTCACAATTTCTTTTTGAAATCTAGATTTTTCATCTTGAAAACCTTTCCAGCATTTCTTTTTTAAACATTGCATTCAGTTGGAAGTAGTGTAACCAATCAAAGACATATTCTTTAACTTCATCATATGGCTTCAATTTCCATTTGTTTCCTTCTTTTATAATTAAATTCTCATATGTAATCCAACTCCCCGTCATATTGATCTTCTTAACACTCATTAACTCCAATGGCGACAGCCAGAATGGAGTTTTAAACTCTAATAAATTTTTGTACCTATTCCATACTTCAATCAGCGGACCTCGGAAAATGTGATTTTCAAAACCTTTATGCACTCTTTTTTTCTCATACCATAAATATGTGTGCCAACCAAATCTATTATCATATCCTTCTAAATCCAAAAGTTCTGCATTTTCCAACTTTATCTATTCTTTCACCCAGCAAAGTCATGCAGCCTCAAAATATAGCTTTAGGTCTGGCAGGGCAAAGCCTCCTCTATCTTTGGCATCCGTTAAAATCTTAAATTTTATTCTAGGCTTCTTGCTCTGCCAGACATATCTTGATAATACTCTTTGCCATTCTTTAAATATCGTAACACCTTTAATTATTGGTATTGATTGAAATAAAAACAATATTTTTGGTAGCACATTCATTTTTACCGTTGCAATTCTTCCCCAAAATGACAACTTCATTCTTTCCCACACTTCCAGGTCCTTCCTAATCTTGTTCCAAACTGGTACATAATTATTTTGAAAAAGATCAATACACTTGGGAGTTAATATAATCCCAATATATTTAACTTTCTTAACCACTTCCATATCTGTTTGTTGCTGAATTCTTTCTATTATCTCTTGGTCCATATTTTTAACCATTATTTTCGTTTTACTCTTATTTAATTTGAATCCAGCAACTTGTCCAAATTGCTCTATCTCTTCTAACACTTGGCTAACACTTTTGATAGGGTCTTCTATTGTTATAACCAAATCATCAGCAAAGGCTTTCACCTTATATTCCTTACAACCAACTGTCACACCTTTTATCAAATCATTACTTCTTAATGCTCTCAATAGGACTTCCAGGACCGATATGAATAACAATGGTGATAAGGGACACCCTTGTCTTGTACCCTTGGTTATAGCAATATCTGTCAATACATTATTAACAATTAATTTTGCTCTTTGTTCAGAATATATTGCCTTTACACCATTCACAAATGAATGACCCATCTCCATAAATTCCAGATTCTTTAACATAAATTCCCAAGAAATATTATCAAATGCCTTTTCCGCATCAACAAATATCAACATCGCTTGCTTATCTTTCTTATTAGTCAGATATTCTATTATATTTATTATATTTCTTATATTGTCTTTCATCTGCTTCCCTGGCAGGAATCCTGTTTGGTCCATATGAATCAATTCCTTTAATGTCTTTTTCATTCTGTTTGCCAAGATGTTAGCAAATATTTTATAGTCATTGTTCAATAGCGAAATTGGCCTATAGTTTTTAACTTGAGTTAGAACTGAATCCTGCTTGGGAATTAGTGTTATATATGCTTCTTTCCATGTCTCTGGTATTTGTCCTTCTTTCAAAATTTTGTTCATAACTTCTACCAATGGTACAAGTAAGATGTCTTTCATTTCTTTATAATATCTTGCACCAAATCCATCCGGTCCCGGAGTCTTTCCACTTTTTAATTCTTTTATAGCCGTTTTAACTTCTTCTATTCCAATTGGTTCATTCAATTTATTTTTATTTATCACTGGAATCTTTTGCACCCCTTTCTTCTTTAAATAGTCTTCTATCATCTTTATCTTAGATTTCTCTTTTCTTGTGTATATATATATCTATAAAAGTCCACAAATCCTTTCCTTATTCCTTTCAGGTTCTCAATGTCTTGGTCTTCTACTTTAATCTTTTTAATTATATTTTGTTCTTTCCTTTTTTTAAGTTGCCACGCCAGCCATTTTCCGGATTTATTTGCAAATTCAAAATTCTTTTGTTTCATTCTTTTTATATTCCACTCTACTTCTTTATTGATTATCATAGCGTATTGTGTCTGAAGTAATTTTATACTTTGCTTAACTTTTTGATCTTAAGGTCTGTTAATCAATTTTTTTTCATTCTCCATTATTTGTCTTAAGATTTCTTTTCCCCCTCTTTCTCTCAATCTGTTTTTTATTGCATTTTGCTGAATAAAGAAACTTCTCATGACCGCTTTACTAGCATCCCAGACCATATTGATTTTTGTTTCCTTATTTATATTGTTCACAAAATAGTCAGTTAAACATTTCTGTGCTCTTTCCACAATCTTCTGGTCATCGAAGAGATTCTCATTTATTCTCCACCTAAACGATTTTTCTTCATACCCTTTCAGAATACCTTGGATGGCATTGTGGTCAGATAGAACCTTGGGTTGGATCTCAATTTTTGTAAATCTTGAAATTAATTCATTAGATATCCAAATTTGATCAATTCTTGACATTGATTGATTTACTTCTGAATGAAATGTAAATTGTTTCTCTAGTGGGTGTCTCAATCTCCAGATATCTATCAAGTTGCAATTCTCAACCATATCAAAAAAAGTTTTTGGTAGTTTCCCTTCTTTTGTTTTACCTTTATTTCTTAATCTGTCCATTTCCATAGACACCACTCCATTGAAGTCACCCATTATTATTACTTTTTGATCCATATATTCAAATAGTTTCTCTTCTAAGTCCTTAAAGAATTCTGCTTTGCTTCCATTTGGTGCATATATTCCAACTATTATCAATTTTTCACCCTGCCAATTGATTTGAACTGCAATAATTCGACCCTCTTCATCCTTAAACAATTGTGCTTCTAATTTATTTTTAACATATAAGACCACCCCTCTTTTCTTACTTTTGTCTGATGAAATAAACTCGTTTCCTAATTTTTTATTGACCAAAATTTTCCTGTGTACTTTTTTCACATGAGTCTCTTGTAAACAGATTATGTCCAAATTCTTTTGCTTTAGATATTGTTGCACTTTATTCCTTTTTTATATCGTTCATTCCATTAACATTCCAAGTCCATAATTTCAATGCCATGATGTCAATCAATTAAATATTCTGTTCATTAACTTTTTATTTCTCCTCTTCCTCTTGCTCTTCTTCTGTTTCTTCTTTTTCTTCTTCCTTTTTTCCTCTCCTATCTTTTCTTTTGTCTTTCCTGCTTCTTTGCTCTTCTTCCTCCTGGTCCGTGGTTTCTCCTTCACCATCTTCTGCTCCTGCAGCTTCTAATTCTGTTCCTTCTCTGGTCAGCCCCTTGTATCTTCTAATAAATTTGTCGACTTCATCCGGTTTTGTCAGTCTGTGCCTCTTTCCTTTATAGGTAAATGCGACGCCTTCCGGAAACTCCCATCTAAATTCTATATCATTCTTTCTCAAAACTTGTACCATCTCTTTGTATTGATCTCGTTTTTTCAGAAGTCTTAATGGCATGTCTTTAAAAATGATTATGAAACTCCCATTTATAATTAAACGTTTTTCTCTATTTTTTTGCAAAATTAAATTTCTAAATTCTTTATGCTTGAAGACAATTAAGCAGTCTCCTGGGAATTTCTTCCCTCTGGTTGTCTTTGTTTTAATCCTAAAGGCATTTTGAATCGTTTTTCCCACATCCTCTAATTTCATATCTAGCCATTGAGCAATCTCTGTTGTCAGCTTTTCTTTCATTTTCTCGCCTTGAACCTCTGGCACAGACCTGAACCTCAAATAGAAAATAGGTTTCTTATAGCTGATCTCAAATGTCATGTACAGCTTTAGGTGTCTTAAATCAGGATTGGGGAACCTTTAGGCCTCCAGATGGTATTAGACTTCAACTCCCATCAGCTCCAGCCAGCATTGCCAATGGTTAGGGATGATGGGTGTTGTAAACCTGCTGTGCTAGCAGCAGCCAAATTGAATTCCAAACTGGGAGGAAACTGTTTTTGCACAAATTCATCCTGATTTGTGGGCTATCTTGATATATCTACTGACCACAATGCCTCAGCCATTTGCCAGTGGTAGCAACGTTCAGATCTAGTTCTCTAAGTACATCATACTTAGGTGTTCTTCAGGGCAGTTTCATCCATGACATTTTCCTGTACAGGAAAGTGTTGGTTTTTTTGTAAAACCTTTGCAGTTTCACATATTGGCATGGTCTATTTTGCTTTGAGGAAATAGCTCAGGATGTTACTTGTCTGCTTCCCAGTGTACTTTCAGCCAGCTCAAAGCTTGTGACTTGATATATATAAAATGCAAGTATCCCTAATTTGAAGGAAAGACAGCTCCACTCTGCTTTCTCAGCCTGGTAGCTTTTGGTTCTTGGAATGTTTCTTGTCTAAGTATATACTGTATTGGTTTGAATATAAGCCTCACTTTCCTCCCAAATTCTGACCATGAAAAATTAAAGTGCGGCTTATATTTGCGACCTTATGGTATGCAGCCAGGAGCTTGCACCAAACAGCGCCAGGAGTGCAGAAAAGCAGCACCCACCCTGTGCGTAGTCCCCCGTTCTCTCTCCCAAGGCCGGGAAGAGCGAGGAAGGGGAAAGACCGCTGGGTAACCCCCCCCCCCCTCCAGTATGCAGGCAGGAGCAGCAAGGAATGGAGCGGCTTATATTCAGTTATTCCTCCCCTCCAATTTTAAAGGTGCAGCTTATATTTGGGCCAGTACGGTACACCACACATTTAAAGCACATAACTTACCCCCAAATAATATTGGTAACTGAATTCTGTTAAGGGTGCTGGGGATTGTAGCTCTATGATGGTTCATGGGAATCTTTGGGGGAAGTCATGTTCTTTAACTGTTCTTTAAGGGGGCAATCCTATGGCAAGGTCTGCTGGAATGAGCACCTTAGGATGCAGCATATCTCCATCTCAGCTGGCTTATTCCTAGCTCAGCTGAGCACAGCCAACATTATATCTTCAACCTCAGCTCAGCTGAAGATGCACTGGCGTGAGCATCCAGCTAGGATGGGGCTTGTGTACGTCCCCAAAAAGAGATATGATGGGGGTGTAGCAGGGGCTGGACCAGAGGGGGTGGGGTACTTAGGCTGGATCCTAAGAGCAGTCAACTCGTTTGTGTGACCAGGCAACCCAGCATACCACTATTTCATAGTCTTGTTTTCTCTCTGCCAGGCTTAAGCAGAGCAGCAGCAGCAACAGCTCTGCTGCTGAACAGAGTTTGGATCTGATATACTAGCTTGACTTACACTGGCAGGCTGAATGTCAACTTTCTGCGCATAGGGGTTGCTCGCTAAATGTATGGTGTGTGTACACCATCCTAGATCTGAAGACAGGCAAACTAATCCTATTGAACAGGATTGCTGGGGTGTGTCCATGACATGTTCTAAAGCAGGGGTAGACAAAAATTTGATCTGGATTTGCTGGTACATGACTTGGGTGATTTACAGATAGGGTGGCGGAGAAAATCATTGTGCCAAATTTGCACTACCTGAACTTCAATGCAGCTGTCTTTTGAAATTTGCACTTCTTTGAATTTTGTGATATGCTTTTCAAACAACCACAAAAATGTTTAAAATGAATGAGAGAAAATTGCTTGCACAGAAATGTGTCTGCTAGGCAAAATGGCATACAAACATAATTATATAAAGATAAATGTGCATGAACATGTGTGCAAAAAATACATTTTCATGTTAAAATAAATACATTAACTATGCAGAAATGGGACAAACTATTTAAGACTGACAAAAATTTAAATCGGAAATGGATAGATTTCTGCATTGGAAAGGATTTATGATGCTCAATTGTTTGACAGTCTCAGCCACAATATCCCTCCCCATCACTGCCCTCTGCCAGCCCACCCTAAAATATAAAATTAAAAGAGCTGGGGGGGCAATAAGAAATGGAGTTGTATGTGGAAGGATTCTGAGCTCCATTCCAGTACTCGAAACAAATCCCTAGGTTCAAAATTCTTTAATGTTAGTATGAATGCCTTTTGCACATACTTTCCGTAGGTGGATCTCGGGTTTCTTGCAAAAAACAAAGTAGATCTAGCAAGCATGAATTCTGTTCATCCTTGTTCTAAAGTCCCAAAGGTAGGTGAGGCAAGAATCCTAAGTTGGAACAGGGAGCGGCAACTCAAATGGAAAAATTAAAAAGCGGTGCATACCATGAGCAAAAGGTAGTTGCTCCACAGAGAAAGAAGGAAGGAAAGAAGAGGGGTTCATATATCTCCACTGATTGCTTATAAAGGCCCAAGTTGTGCTCTGAGAACCCCAGCCTTGTGTTGAGCCAACAGTCACAGGGCACATGGAAGATCATCTTTCTGTTGCCCTGTGACAGTTTATAATGGGGTGGCATACTTTTTCATTACAATGACTTCAGGGAGGCACAACCAGAGACAAAAGGAGGTGAAGCAATTAGTGTAACTTTTACCTTCCCAAGTGCATCTGTCTGGACACTATCAGAACAGGATGCAGGACTAAGATGGGTCATTAACACGCACTTTGCATGATGTATAAGGTCCCAGGTTCATTCTCTGCCAATTCCTCCTTTTAAAAAAGAACAATTTCCCACTAGAACTCTCCATGTTCATTACTGGAGCAGGCACATTGTAAAGAGAGCCAGTGTGATGTAGTGGTTAGTGTGTTGGGAAGTGGTTAGTCTGGACTGGGAAGACCATAGTTCAAATCTCCAATCTGCCAGGAAGCTCACTGGATGACCTTGAACCAGTCACAGTCTAACTCTAACCTACCGCACAGGCTTGCAAGAATAAAATGGAGGCAGACTATGTATGTTGCCTTGAGCTCATTTGGGGAAAGGTGGGTTATATAAATGTCATAAATGAAAAACAAAGCTAGAATAAATAACTCCAGTGTTACCACACACAAACACCAAAGCACTTCTAGGCAGGAAGCTGAGTGGAATTATATTTTGCTGTAGGCCTCCGTGTCCAATTTGACTTTCTATGCATGCAGATTATGCTATGTGCCGGCTCTCCTCCCTGCCCCGAGATGGTTGATGTCACAATCTCTTTGCAGTTTCCCTTGTGGATGTCAATCGCCAGCAGCTCGGTACTGAAGCAGAATCCTTGGATTCCCTATTTAACAAAAGCTGGTTTTCCTTTACAAAGGAAAGGTTGCATGCCCTCAGCACCCTGATTTTTTAAAACAAAAAATGTTGACAACCCACACCATTGGGACAGAGTAGAACTAGTCCCATTGCCTGCAACATGATGCTAAACAAAGGAGCGACTGGCTGCCAGGAAATTATTCGTGAGCGTTTTCCCACTCACACACGTGTATTAATTATACACACATACACGTGCATGCATCTACGGGCACACACCTAAAGAAACTCCAAAGTACTGGGTCTGCAGGAACTGCCTCAGCACACCTCACACTTTTGAGGCACCTTCGAGAGGCAAAATGCTACCAGTGAGTAAGGAGGAGGAGAAACTAGATTTTCTAGAGGAGATAATAAGGGAGAAAATGGTCGCGGGGCACAAAGGAGAGCAGAGAGAGGTTTTTATTGCGAGACAACAGCAACTTTGTTTAATAAATGTGTCAGGAAGAGGGAAGCCATGTTCCGCCCACGGCAGCCCCACCCTGCGCAGCGAAGGGAGTCGGCACCGCCTGGCGCTGAGGGGGCCTTCGCAGCGCCCACCGTGTTGCCCGTAGCAAAGATGGCGCCTCCTCCCTCGCCCACGGACCGAGTCCTCCGCATGAGGCCCTTTCCCTATGTTTCACAAGGCAGCGGCAGCGGCGGCAACCACCATAATTTTTTTTTAAAAAGTAGAACAGTGTCAACACGCTCCTTATTGTCACTTCCGGTAGAACACCGAAACTATTTTATTTGGTCCCGGTGAAAGACAAACGCATATAGGGCTTCCATCATAGACATGCCAGGGGCTGGACGCCACTCCTGCGCTCATGTAGGAGAGAATCGCGGCTAATGGCGGCTTCCAGTGTAGAACCATAGACTTGCAATGGCCTTAAAAAAAAAAAGTTTAAACGGAAGTCCCGGATGTAAGTCTATGGCGAGTCTAACGGCCCCCTCCCTCTCTATGATTTCGCCTACGTTCTGACGCCGGAAGGGCGGCTGCTCTTGGATTACTGCGCAGGCGCCAAGGGCTTCCTTGCCAACGGAAGTGGTTCGCCGCGGGCCGGAAGTGGGAGGAAGAGCGGCTGTGACTGTGTGAGAGACATGGAGATGGAGCCGTTGAGTCCCCGCGCTGAGCACTCAGGTTGGGGGGAGAAGGAGGAAGAGCGGTTGTCGCCGGGGGCCGCCAGCTGAGGGAGAGAGGGGACTGGCTCCCAGACCCTCCTCTGAGAGGCTCGCCCCATAAGCTCCTCTTTACATGGGCTCATCCCATAGGCTGCCGCTTGCCCTATAAGCTCCCTTCTTCCTGCCGATGGAGAGATGGGCACACGCCCCCCACTCCTGACTCCCCCCTCCCGCCTCTCTGAGCTCTCATCCCCATGCTGTCCCCCGCCATAGGCGCTGAGTAACCACTGCTTGCGCCTTTTTTTGTTGGGCTCCTAAGCAGGTTTCTATGAACATATGAAGCCGCCTGTGAGAGGCAGTGTGGTGTAGTTGTTGGACTGTGTTAAACTCTGGAACTCATTCCCACAGGAGGCAGTGTTGGCTTTAAAAGAGAATTATGCAAAGTCAAGCGATCAGTAGCTACTAGCCACAATGGGTATGTTCTGCCCCCGCTCTTAGAGGCAGTATACCTCTGAATATCAGTTGCAGGTGGGGCGTGTTGCTGTTGCAGGGTTCTCAGAAGCATCTGGTTGCCCACAGTGAGAGCAGGATGCTGGACTAGATCTGCTATTGGCTTGATCCAGCAGGGCTTTTCTTTTCTTCTTACTGCTGACCTGGGTTCACAAATGTGTGACTGAATCAGATGTACATGCAAATAAGGCCAAGGGGTTAATATTTGCTGAGAGCCAGTGTGGTGTAGTGGTTAAGAGCGGTAGATTCGTAATCTGGGGAACCGGGTTCGCGTCTCCGCTCCTCCACATGCAGCTGCTGGGTGACCTTGGGCCAGTCACACTTCTTTGAAGTCTCTCAGCCCCACTCACCTCACAGAGTGTTTGTTGTGGGGGAGGAAGGGAAAGGAGAATGTTAGCCGCTTTGAGACTCCTTCGGGTAGTGATAAAGCAGGATATCAAATCCAAACTCCTCTTCTTCTTCCATGCTCCCTCCTCTGTGACCAGTATGGAAATATAAACTGCTGGCTTTTTACCTGGCTAGGTAAAAAGAAGAAGCCTTCTACCCTGGTGGGCAAGGGATAGAGTGAACTGGCTCGCTTCTTAACAGCCTGCTGTGTTTCTGGGCTGACCATGGAGGAAGTGAATTTTCTTTGTAGCTAGCATAGAAACTTAAGTGGGCTGATGGAGAAGACAGATTGATGTGTCTGTACTCTTCCCAGTTTGCTCATTCATCCTGGAATTCTTGGTTGCCTATGGCTACCAGACAAGTTATTAAATGCAAGGCTTGTGTGAGAGGGGAGGTGCATTTTTCTTTTCCTTTTTTCACAGTTATGTCCTCCAAGGAGCTCAGGGTGACCTTTGTGGGTGGCGCTACCCCTTTTATCCTAACAGCCACACTGTGGAGTAGATTAAGCTGGGAAAAAGGTGAGCTTCAAGGTTCAAACAGGTTCAGATCCCTGCTCAGCTCCAAAGCTATGCCAGTTTACCCTGTCTCAGCTTAGCCTATGTTACATTGCACACATCTTCCCTCTCAACAGTCTTGGTACTCCTTTCAACGTTATGCCAGCCAGACACTATGAAAATGACACAGTCTCTACCTGGGTGTCTTACAGTTTACATTTTGACATAAAATGCAGGGATGGATGATACAAAAATGAGCAAAGGGGAAGTGCCTTAAGAAAATCAGAGTGACAGAGATGTTATATTCTGAGGGAGCTCCTGGTGGTTCATTCCTTTGTCCTTAAACCAAAAGTGGGATAGGACAGAGCTGCTATGCTAGATTCCTGGCAGATGGGTGGCTGTTGTTTGCTGGGAGGGAGAGGGACAAGGTGGCAGTGAGGTGGGTGTGGTTCAAATAGTCCAGCGATCCTGCCAATGTGTTTGCATTATGCCAACCTCCCTGCTTCCTTGCTTACACCCCTCATCTGGTAAGCAACAGTATCCCACTAGCCAAGAAACTAGCCTAGGGGGGCTTGCCTGTCACCTACTTTACAGGTGTTAGGAAAAAACATTCCTCTTCTTTGGCTAATTAAACAGTCTCTGGCCTTTTAAAACTGGGGGTGGGGGGCATTGTTGTTATGCTATGTATTTTTGTGTTTTTATATTGTAAGACGTCCTTTGATCTTTGGATGAAGGGAAGGGTAGTATAGAAATGTAATTATTATTAATAATAGTGGCTTTGCCTCAGCTGGTGAACTGTGTCTGCTCTAAACCCAGGATTGCAATTTTTGTTAGAGGCAGATGCCTGTGAGTTAAATACAGTGGTACCTCAGCAGCTTCTTTTTTGTCAAGTCTTAAAATCTTAATCTGTCTTTACTCACAGTAGTGAAGCCAGGGTTGTTAAAGAAAGGCTTTCCTAAAGAACTCTGTTTTCATTAAGAACTTCAGAGCAGGTGAGATTGGGAAGCAACAGCAAATAGAAGCTGACCCAAGTTGAAGAGCAACATGGGAGAAGCAACATGGGAGAAAGCGTGGGAGGCAAGAGAAGATGGTGAGCTTGTGTAGATGTAAGGAGTAAGAGATTTGGAGTAAAGGGAAGATCAGAATGGGGGATCAGATTAATAGGGAGGAATAGAAGCCTGGTGGTGGTGAAAAGTGCAGTAAGAAGCCAGTGAAGCAACTTGATGTGTCTGGGGAGTGGGGAACGATTCTGAATTCTTCTCTGTCAACTCCTAGGTATTTCTTCTCTTCTGTTTCCATTTAGTCTTTGAAGACTTGATTGCCCTCATCTTCTGACTTCAGTACATAATGGTCTCCTGTGTTCTCAGGTTTCCATGCATGAGTGAATAAGTCAAAGTTCAGAGGTGGAGTGCAGGTTTTTTATGTATAAGGTGTTAGGTGCCCTGTTAAAAGATCTTGGGCATTACACTTGGGAAGCAATTTTTGCTTGTTAGAGGGTTTCTTGGTATATATGGAAAGTCAGATGGACCACTGTTCTTGTGGTGCTGGGTATCTCCTTGAAAAAATGAATGTTTGAGGAAGGTGTGTAAATGATCATATGAGAAAGCAAGAAGTGATCTTCTCATTGTAGGAGGTAAAGTGATTTGTTCGCATGAATCTGCTTTTTGACCAGCTTTTTAGCCAGTTTGTTTTCACAGCTTTGTGTTCAACAACACATCAAGGTGAGCTCCCTTTGGCAAAGAAGTCATGATGCTAAAATATCTCTTAATTTGTTAGTAGTTCCCCGCTCTCCCCGCTCTGGCTCAGATTTGGCCACCAGCCACCTGAATTATCAGCTTAGTGTGCATTCACATATTAAAACATATTAGAATATAATGAGTCTGGCACTGGAGGGTCACAGGCCATGTTTCATTATGTGTCAGTGTAGCAAGCACCAGGAAATGTGAGCAGCTGCCTGGATGAGTGGTAGTCAGGTGGCATCCTTTTTGCTTGCTGCTGGCTGGGAGCAAGTGTATTCAGATTTAGCTAACCACTAGCACACATTGTGCTGTTGCTCTGTGTTATAGGTCATAAAATCAGCTCTGGGAGGCCACTGTGTTACTGCTCTTTGGGGTCATGGCCACTGTCTGTGCTTTGGGAAAACCACTTTCAGCCTCCGTTTCCCATCTGTAAAACAGGACGAATAGGGTCACCGAGGGTATGAAGCACTTTGTAAATTAAAAATGCAATAGAGATATAAAAGAGCATGGCTTTCAAAGAACGGCTGAGAAGCAAAGTTAAAAAGAAAATATAAAATAAGTGATCAATATTGCATAAGTTGCTTATGGTCAGTCTGGGAGATCACACTGAAATAATGTCAGTCAAAGACATACTTTAAATTATACCCGAAAGATAAAGCAGCATGGCTGACACAAGTGTGGTGCATCCTTAGTTTAGCAACATTACAAACTCATAAGAACATAAGAACTCTGTTAAATTGGAACCAGTTAATCCAATAACTCTCCCACTCAGGAATTAATGTTTAATTTGGAGCAACAGGACCAGTGGTTCTATATGTGTGAATGGATGCTGGCTGGGCCCTGACTCTTCGCTTCCAAATGTATTAAAATATACTACACCAAGATCTTAACAGCCAGCATGTACTGAAACTGAGACAGCTATTTTTCACTAGTTCCAAAATAGGGAGAAACCATTTTTCCGTTTCTAGAGGGATATTTGTTTCAACAAGTGCAATAAAATAAAAATTTGAAAAACAATGCAAGAGAATGGAGATGTCTTCTAAAAGTCAGGTAGTTGTTTATAATTTAAAGTGAGATATAATAAAATAACAATACAATGAAACATAACTAATAGCTATTAAAAGTAGCAATAAAATCAAGAGCATACAATGAGGCCATTGAAACACTGGAAAACAAAGAAGGCTTCCCCCTTGGTGCCTTAAAACCATCAAATTTTATGCCAGACGAATAGACAGGGGGAGAGAGTTCCACAGATGATGTGAGCTGACTCTTCCTGGTAGCCACCCCCACCTCCCCTCCAAAGATGGAGGCACCCAGAGCTGGCCCTGTGGTGAAGATGTTCATGATTATGCTTTGCCTTTCTGTGCAGAGCAGTTACAGTGCATGCAACCTCTCTCCACTCCTATGAAACAACATAAACATTTTTTTAAAAATCCATACAAAAACCCTGGTCAAAACCAAACGTTATTAAAGCACAGAAGTTTATTCCAGCCCAAGAGCCTTCAGGAAAGGTGCACAATTCATACAAAAATCAAATATTTCTGTAGGTTTTTGTGGGGGTGGGGTGGGGAATGTTTTAAAAGACCTTTAACCTCAGACAGCAAGACTCATTTCCATTAAAACAGGTATATGTTGAAATGTAAACTGCATTTAAAGAAATAACCTCTGCAGAGACTGGGTGCAAAAAAAGGTGGTGGGTGGGACAGCATTGCAATAAGGAAATTAAAGTGACTCAGAACCGAGGGGAAACAAACTACATCTTTTCTTTAGTCAAAAGAAATGAGCAGGTGAAGAGAATTATTTAGACTTATTAATAGAAGTATACAGTATTGAGAAATGAATTCTTGAGTTATTTTTAATATCTTAATCTACAGGATAACTGTAAATACATGGAGAGGTGCCTAAATCATTGCTTTATAGAAGAGTTCAATGCGTGCATTGCCATGGATTTTATCAGGGAATCCTGTATTATCACATATCTATAATTTGATTGCCTCAGCAATGCAAGGTGTGGAAAAGTACCAACACAGTGAGTGCCTGGTGCCCTCTGGTGGCAACTAGGCTACAGTGCAGAACTTGAAAACCATTTCATAGTTCCATTTTAAAGGATTTAAAAAAACAAAACCTGCCGTCTGGCTTTTTAGATTTGCATGCTCTTCTTGACAGGAGGGGATAAAAATGGAGTTAGAGAAGACAGGAGTAGTTTGTTATTGCAACCATTGACCTGACTAGAAGTACGAAATGTTGCCAGGCTTAAATTTGCATAAGTTTATTTATTTATTTTTTAAAACACACTCAAAGATTTTCTCACTTAGTGCTTCAGCCACAGATTGGCTTGTACTCATAGTGGAAAAGCAAGCCGGCTTGATAGTCTTTTGCTGATGTGGTGAGAGGTTTTACTTCCTTTTTCAAGAGGGTGTGTCTTTCTGTCCTTGGGGACAGCTCTAGCTGTTTCATCATGTTGCACAAAGCCTTTCTCTTTCATGCGCAGCTAGTTTCTGCTCTCTTTCCATTATGAGGGATAGGATGGGTATGAAGGAAGGGTTTGTATATTACAACAACCCCGAGGAGGAGGTACAGTGTGTGTCTGCACATAAAGACACATTGCACTCACACTTCTGGGATCCTTGTAGATGAAGGCCAGATCACCAGTTATTGGTCTGGAGGGCAGGTTTTGCCCCCAGCACCAAAAATAGAGTTTGCTGTTCAGAGTTAGTTACGCCAGTCAGTAGTAGATAGGGCTCTCTGTGTCTCTTACTAATGATAGCTAAACAAATGCTGCTGAGTACCAGATGCTGGCACATACAGGAAGGGCTGTTGTCTTTGTGAGCTTCCCGGAAGCATCTGGTTGGTCACTGTGGAAAACAGGATCCTGGATTTAGAAGGACTGTTGCTCTGATCCAGCGGGCGCTCCCCCCCCCCCCCGGTCTGCTTCTCTTAAGTGTAACTCATTATTTCGTCGTTCACCTCTATGGGGAAATTGTTCATTCATACAGAGGCAAGTAAAGGTACACTGAGTAGCCCCTTCTGGCATGGAGGATAAACCTTCTTTCTGACTTTGGTGACTCCAGCCACTGAATGTCAAGCCTGCCCCTGTTGCATTGCTGTACCCCCTTCAACTCAATATCCCCAGGTTTTGTTCAGTGTCTTGGTCAGTTCAGAGTGCAACAATATTTCATATATTTTGGAAAGTGGTTTGTCCATCCATCCACCTGCGTGTCTGTTCTCTATAGGTTTGGCTGCATATCAATATATATTTTTGTGTATTTCTATTGTAAACAAATTTAATAAATAATAATAATAGATCATCCTGTGATCCTCAGATGAGGAGCGGTATATAAATTTAATAAATAATAAATAGTAATAATAATAAAATATAACATTGCCAAACTTGGCACAAGAGTTTTCAAGTTAGGCAACTGTCTTTGTTGGTGTCGGATGTTGAGTGCCATTTTGAATCAAATGTAACTTTGGCATGACTTTGTCCAATTTTCGGTGTGACGGGTCCAAACACACAAATTGCTGTATCCGTTTAAAAATCATGATTTATTTTTGTTGTTTCTAAGAATTCCCAGGCAGTGCCAGGCACTCCCCACAGGTATTTATGTAAACAGGTTCCTGTTTATGTCTGTCATTATGATGGATGGTGTGTGTGCATGGAGGAAGCGTGCAGTTAAACTATGTCATTCCCTACCACATCACAATGATAACCACCAGGAAAATGGCTAGGTAGTGCAGTCAAGAGTTAGCTTTGTTTCTTTAGCTACAGTTAAAATCCCATCTTTATTCCAAGGAGTTCAAAGCAGCACGTGTGGCTCTCCCATTTTATCTGTCTTAACAACCCTATTAGCCTAGAGATGGGGACTGCCCCAAGGTCACCCTGTGTAGTACAGCATCGCAGGGGCCAACCAGATGCGTCCTCTGGGAAGCCCAGAAGAAGGACTTGAGAGCAACAGCAATGCTCCCCACTTGTAATTCCCAACTACTGATACTCAGACACATGGTGCCTTTGGCAGTGGAGGTAGAGCATAGCCACCATGGCTTGTAGCCATTGATAACATTAACTTGCATGTCTAACCCTATTTTAAAGCTATCCAAGTTGTTGCCCACCACTACCTCATAGCTGAGTGCAGTTTGAACCTGTATCTCCTTCATCACCCAGTGGTTAGAGTCTAGCCACTACATCACACCTGCTCTCTTAGTCCAGAGAACGAGTGTGGAAACCATTATTTGCCTGCCATTGACAAACATGGTGCAAGTATTATCCTGCGTGATGTTGAATTTATTATTATTGATTTCAGGTTTCAAAATCTCTCGGTGGATTTTCCTGCATGGAAGGCAGTGGTGACCCGTTGGATGACCTCCAAGGTCAGAATGCTGCAGAGGAAGGAAGGAGACCCTCGTTGCCAAGAGGTGGTTCGGTTTGCAGTGCTTTGCAGAGTGCTCACTCTTTTCCTCCAGGCAAGTCCCCTGATACCAAGCACTGAAATATACAATGTCACTGAAATATAACCTGTCTGGCATTCTCAGATCAGGACAGATGACATCAGAAATAAATACTGGGTTCTTTTTCATATGTTTAAAGTTCAAAAGGTAGTATATCTGTTCTAGATAGAGAGGGGTCATACCTAGCTCAGTGTTGGAGCACATGCCTTTCTTCCAGAAATTTGCAGGTTAAAACCCTAAACATCAGTGTAGAGAGTCTGGGACAATTGGGATCCACCAAGGATCTGTATTATGGGGCTGCTGTTTTTTAACTTGCTCATAAATGATACAGGGTTTGGGGTGAGCTGTGTGTTGACCCAAGTATGCCAATGATACTAAAGTATTAAAAAGGGGATTGTGAAAATGATCAAGGAGCTGTAACAAATCCCATGAAGAGAAAGGATTTCAGCATTGGAGCTTTTTAGCTTAGAAAAAGGGTGAATAAGGAGGGGAGAGGACATGATAGAAATGTATAAAAATTATGCATGGCGTGGAGAAAATGAACAGAGAGACGTTTTTAAAGTCCTTTTTCATCAGCACGTAGTTTGTTATTCTAAGGCATTTGCTGCCATGCAATGTAGTAATGGCCACCAACTTAGATGGCTAGTCCAGCTGGTCTGGCAGAGCCCTGGGACCATCTGTAGCCATTGCAGCTGAAGCTTCCTCTGTCTGCTAGTGTCCTTCAATGGTGCAGGAAATATAGTGACTGGGCCCTGTCGCTGCAGTTCCCCGTCGGAGACTGTTATGTAAATGATTTTAGAGCTCCCAAAAGAGGTGTAATTTTTGGAGTGTGTATGAGTAAGAATGGCATTCCCTCAGCGAATCCAACAGAAATGCAAGAGGAAGCTGCTTCTGCAGATTAGTTATTTGGATGCACAGAATTCATGTGTTGTGGCATAATAGTGTGCTCTCCACCACGTACTCAATAGTTTGGGAACCAAATGTAAGTCCACAGACATGATGTGGACTACACACTTTAAAAAATGAAAACAAAATATTCTCAATAATCCATATTCTGTTCCGGAGAGCCAATCCTATGCAGAATTTCTGAAGATTAGTAGCTGTGCCTTTGTAATCTCTAAGCAGGCAAGATTCACCCCCCCCCCCCAGCTATTCTTGTGCTCAGAGGAACATGAAGCCAGCTGCAGGAGACATTTGACATTTAAATTAGGCATATTTTTACTGCAGTAGCAAAGGAGGCCTTGAAAAGAGAGCATCCTGTGCATTTTGCCAAAGATACCACTTTTTTTCACAAAATCTCAACCAACTTGTGAACCAGAAGCACTGCTTTCAGGCTGATAGGAACGTTGCTCCCAATTTCTCTGTGGTGATGGCAACCAGAAATTCAGCTAACTTATGTCATTGGCAGTGTAAGATGAGTCTTCACTAGGATTAAGGCATTAGGGTTTTGGGGTGGCTAGAACCAAAATTAAATGCAGCCTGTAGAGTTAAGGTAGCCTTCCCCAACCTGGTCTACAACTCCCATTATACCTGACCATTAGCTATGCTGGTTGGGGCTGACAGGAGTTGGAGTCAGCAGCAGCTGAGGGCACCAAGCTTGGGGAAGCTGGTTTGAGTCAAGACTAAAGCAAACAGCACATACAAGTTCTGAGGCTTCATACTTGTGTAGGATGAGAAAACCAGGTAATCTGGAGCCAGAGTAAGCCATTACTAAGAATTCAGTTATGTGAGAGTGAATTGAGGAGAGATGGAAGAGAAACAATGCATTTCTGTGGCAGCCCCCCAACTATGGAATTTATACCCAAAAGAAGTCAGATTGATACTGTCCCTGATGGCTTTTGTGCAGGCAGTGAAACACTTCACTTTTTTCCTGGTTCTTAATCATGGTGTTAACTTCTCTATTCTCTTTGGTTTACAACCTTTGGGTTTAATTTTGTTTAAAATTAGGTTGCAGGAGGCTAGCTTGGGAGATGGAAATCCATGGCTTGTACTTACATGACTCAGAGGCTGAGGAAGTTCCCTGCTGGATCACAGCAAAGCCCATTAAATCCAGCGTCCTGCTTCACGTAGTGGCCAACTAGAAGTTGCTGGAGAGCCACTGCCAGTCAGAGTAGACTGTGCAGCGCTAGATGGACAAATAGGCTAAACTGTTATAAGGCCACCTCCCATGTCCCTGTGTTGTACATGGGGCATATTAACACAGTATGCTGGCCAAAGAGTATTGCATATTCCAGCCTTAGAAGAACTTGGGGTAGAATGCAGTTTCATCTTGACAGCTACAATGGGATCCTACTAAAGTTCCTTGTAGGGCCATGGGTTAGTTCTTACACTGGGAACTGTGCCAAATACACACACAGTTGATGCCAGACAGACTGCTAGCAGGAGAATTCCTTTTTGGTCCCTTATAGCTTGGGCTGGGTATTGTCGTCTGGCCAGCCAAACAGCCACAGGGTTGTTGTTTTTTATGGAAAGGTATGACTGCCTTTATTGAGTTTGATTACATTAGATGTGTGGCTCTCTCTGTTCCTTGTGTGCCAACACATAATTGGATTGATTGCACAAAGGAAACCCCCGAGTTTGACATTTCTGTATGCTTTGTCTGGCTCGGCAAGTTGGAATGACTTTTCATTTGGCAGATGATCTCGGTGCACATTCAGAAATTGCGGTCTTTGGCATGTTGCTTTTTTCTCCCACAAATTAGCAAGAGGTACAAAGCATGCTCACTGATCAGTTGTTTTCCCCCCAGAGCACCTTCATCTTGGCATACAGGACTGTTGGCTTAGCATAGTGGCTAAGTTGCTGGTTCAGATGCCACCTCTGCCATGAACTCATGAAACAGTCGTAGTTTCAGGCCCACATCTGCAATATGGTGATAGTAATACTGGCACCCTTTACTTGGTTGTTGTAAGGATTGCAAGATACCGAGAAGAGAGCCTTCTTGGTAGTGGTGCCCTTCCTGCAGAACACCCTAACTGACTTTTAGAAGACATCTGAAAGCAGCCCTGTTTTGGGAAGTTTTTTAAGGAGTGATGTTTTTATTATGTTTTTAGATACATTGTAAGCCACCCAGAGTGGCTGGGAAAGCCCAGCCAGATGGGCAGGGTATTACTATTACTATTACTATTACTATTACTATTACTATTACTATTACTATTATTTTACTTAACCCACTTCCTTAGTCTTATCCATTATATGCAGTTTACAGTCTGTTGGAGAAAGTCTAGAAGACATTAAGGGTTGTGTCCAATGCTAGTCCTATTTGAAGTGGGCCCTTTGGGTGGTCTTCAGGTATGTTTTACTCAGAGTAGATACACTGAAATTAATGACGTGACTAAGTTAATTCCATTAATTTCAGTAGGTCTACTGTTGAGTGAAAAGTGGAAGTTAATGGACATGATTAACTTAGGTTCATTAATTTCAGTGGGTCTACTCTGAGTAGCACTTAGTTGGACACTACCCTAAGGAAATAACATTGGTGGCTAAAGAAAAAAGTTCTCCTACTGCTGCATTTGCCCAAGTTGTCTGTTCTCCCATTTCCCCGCTAGAAATGCCTCTAAAACAGCTCCTGCATGAGAAATCGCCCCAGACCCAGACCTAATGCCTGCAAGTCCTTGTTTGGGGCAGGGGATGACTTGCTGTGAGGCTTTGAATTCCCTGGTCAGGTTCAGGTCCCAAATTGGAGGGAACATGTTGCTTTGGGGAGGGAGGGGGACAGGACGTTGACTTGGCTGTCATTTTCTATCCTTTCTTCCCACTTCCCAGGCCCTTTTCAACCTCCTGATCCCCGACCATGCTGCTGATGCCTTCTCTCCACCCCGTTTGTCTGAGTACGGGTTTTGCGACTGGATCTTGGAATGGCTCCTAGGAGGCCTGTCACGGTGGGATGCGGAGCACTTCTTGTTTATAGCTGAGCACGGCTATGTGTATGAGCACAATTGTGCCTTCTTCCCCTTGTTTCCCTTGAGCCTGCGAGCGGCAGCAGAAACAGTGCTGTGGCCCTTCCAAGGCTTCTTATCTCTCCGCAGCCGCCTGCTCCTTTCTGCAGCTCTGCTCAATGGTCTGTTCTCTGCCTGGGCAACATGGACTCTGTATAAGCTCAGCTGCGCAGTCCTGCAGTGCCGCAGGAAGGCATTCCTATCAGCCATCCTCTTCTGCCTCACCCCTGCAAACGTCTTTATGGCAGCTGCTTATTCAGAAAGCATGTTTGTCCTCCTAGTGTTTAGTGCCATGTGGTGGCTAGAGAAAGGGCAGCATTGGGCCAGCAGCCTCCTCTTTTCGCTAGCTGCTGGTGTGCGTTCCAACGGACTGATCAATGCTGGGTTCCTCCTCTATTTCCAGACAAAACTCTTTGCCTCCCAGTTGCAGGTGAGGACAGGAACTGGAGTAAAGCCGCCACAGATCTTGGGTCAATTCCTAAACCTGGTAGCTTCCCTGGTGGGGATGTCTGCCTCTGTTTTCCTGCCATTTGCTTTGTTTCAGTTCTGGGCATACCTTCGGTTCTGCAACACCATGTTTAGCCCTGAGTATGCTGTGCCGGACCCACTGTTGCAACTGGCTGTACATAAGGGGTATCGTGTAACAGCCTCAAATGGTGTGGCACCACCATGGTGCTCCTGGAACTTTCCTGTGCTCTACACTTACATTCAAGATACTTACTGGAATGTCGGCTTCCTCAGGTACTTTGAGCCCAGACAGATCCCCAACTTCCTGCTAGCTGCACCCGCCATTGTGCTGGGCTCCTGGGCAGCCTGGCGGTACGTCGCTGCAAACCCCTGGCACTGCCTAACACTTGGCCTGCTGAGAAGAAAGACTGAAGGAATGAAGGGAAAGGACTTGAGCAAGCCAGCTACTGGTTTTTACTCTCCTGGTGCATTTGTTTACATAGTCCACGCAACAGTTCTGTTGGTGTTTGGGACCTTCTGCATGCATGTGCAGGTGAGTTTTGCAGATTCTTGAAGGGCTGTCACATAGCGGGGTGGTGGCAACCTGAGCAAAAGTGTATCATGGTGTTGTCAGTCCAGCCTGGCATAAAACCTTGAACTCTGCTTCGAAGGGATACACACTATGCAGGAGCGAATGCTCAGCAGGAAGTGGTAGCCAATCTCTGACCCAAGACATTCAGACTTGAATTTTTTTAAAGGTGTGCTTCTTACTCATTTTGTGTGTATTCTGAAAACTAATGTGCCACATAGCCTCAAGACTTTGGCTTTCCTAGCTCTGTTAATCTAACATTCCTTAAACTAGAGATGAACCCTAAGTCCCTTTATGTGCTAAGCAAGTATGCTAGTATAGACTTGGCATATATTAGGGTGAAAGACCTTAGGTCATGGTAGAGCATGTGCGCTGCATGGAGGAGGTCCAGGTTTCAGTCCTTGACATATCCAGATTAAAGAGTGGCAAGTGATAAAAATGACCTGAAACCCTGAAGAGCCACAGCTGCCAGACTACTGGGCTAAATGGATGATAATCTGACCTGATATAAAACAGCTTGCTATGTTCCTGTGCACTTTGCCACTGAGCAGTTAATCTAGCTTTGGGTTAAGTACCAAGCAGAAGTGAAACAAAGGAACTAGAAGCAGTTAGCTTGGAAAAACAATGATTCTTAAGTTCAAATATGGGGGGAAAGGGATACTGTGAAAGAAGAAAGGTGGTACTCTCCTCCCAGGGAAATCAACAATACAAAAGTAAAATGCAGTAATAAACGTACATGAACATACTGAAAACACAACCAAAGTATAAACATCCAATCGTTGAAACTTTTTAAACACTTAGAATCTGGGGTGAGGGGAAACTGGCCTTGTCCTTGATATTCAGACAGGCCAATAATCACTGATGTGCAAATCTGCCTCTTGGTGGAAGCCAGAAAAATAGGCTATGCTCTTAGCATTATATGGGGCAGAAGGTGGTCTTTGTGTCTAAAAAGGGTGTGGGTACTTCCTCAGTTGACCTCACAGTTGAAATTTATACACCCTTTAAAGATGGAGAAGTGCCTCTCATTAGATTTGCAGCCTGATTCTGTCCGTGCTTATTTGGAAGCAAAGCCATAGATTTCAGAAGGGATTACTCCGAGATTAGTGTGCATCTGCAGATTACTGTGTATGGGGCTGGAGCCTTAGGCAGTGGGATTTCTTTTTGACTAAGCATGCATTGGATCTAGTGATATGAGCCCCATTTTATGCTCTCTTGAGGAGCAGCAGCAGAATAAAGTATTGAAGCCTTGACTTCCAGAGGTGATACGTTTCTCCCCTTCTACACCAAAGCAGACCCTGCTGTTTGTTGTTGGACTACTTTGCCACTAGGTTAAAAAGTCCCTGTGCTGTTCAGCATTGGAACACTGGTCAAGGGGTGCTTTAAGAGTTTGGGATGAATGCAACGGAGGTGAGGCTACCCCATTACATTTTTTGGCCCAGAGGCTCCCAAAGTAATGCATGGCATATTGATGTAAAAGAAATGTAATAATATAAAATATCAAAAACACCAAATACTCACTAATCACACTGGATATCTGTTTGTGAGCTGTATTCATGCTCTTGCAACAGATGCAGCTTCCCAGCAATCTATCATTTCCAAGCCATGCCAGCTCTCTCACACACCCAGCCTGTCACCTAGGAACAAGGCAATCTACTACCAATCACCCTTGGGGAGTGCCATCACTCTCAACACATCCCAAAGGAACAACTGAAAGTGGCTGCCACCATAGGGCTGGCTCACTGGCAATGACCAATCACCGACAGCAGTCTCCAAATAAATAGGTTTCCTCCCAGCAAACTAACTACACCTATGGCAAAGTTCTTGTCTTCCCTAATGGGCTAGCTGGCCAAAGATGGCTCCTCTGATAGACTGCTATTCTCAAGGTGCAGCAAAAGTGGCTGGGCAGGCTAAGGTTAGTATTCACCTCCCAAGTGAGAACTAGTGTTATGTATTGTGTGCCATAATGCTCCTGCTTTAAATTTCAGTCACTGGGTAGTCTCGGGCAAGCTTCTGTTCACTCATCCTTATCTACTTGTCTGCAATATGTGGGTGGTCATACCAGCCTGCCTTACAGGACTTGTTGTAAGGTTTATTAAGATAATGTATGTGGAATGCTTTCGAACACTCAGGAAAAGCACTATATAAATACTATGCAATTAGTTTTATTAATTATTGTAGCATCTTAATAGCTATGGGAGCAGCAGCTCACTGGCTCCTAGCATTAATCCCAGATGATAATTTTTATTGGGATGATTATTTTTAAATTTATATAATGCTCTGTCCAGGTGAGAACTCTGTTCAAAAGGTTGCCATATAGACAGTAGTCATCACCTGTTCCCTGGAAGTGCTTTAAGAGAGAGAAAGTTACAAGAAAGGGGAAGTAGGGAATTCCCCTAGATTCTTGGCAGCAAGAGTGTCATGTGTTTGCTTAATCACTTCCGATTTTGAGCCTGGTGGTTAGCAGCTTCAGAAGTCAGAGGCATGGTAGAAAAGGCACATGCTGGAAGACACATGCCAGAACCAAACTTCCAACTGAGTCATAATTTATCTTTATTCCATAATAAATATCTTTCAAACTGAGCTTTGATCCAGAAACCCATTTTGCAATGGGTTTTCAAAGGGTCTCACTCTCAGCACCCATCAGCTGATCTGCACAGAGAGGAAGCTCCTTTTAAGGTACACTCTCAGCTCCAGTCAGCAGTGCACCTTCAAATGGATGTGCTTTCAGCACCCATGCCATGCCTACTAGGGCCCATGAGCCAGAGGTTCCCCAGCGCTGCAGTATACTACACCCCTGGCTTGATAAACTGATAAACATTCAGAAATTTTAAAGTGGCATGCAGTTACACGTAGAAAGGACAGTATTTAGTTCTTTTCTGGGTAGAACAGAAGATCTTAAATGTTGAGGCTGATCCTGACCTAAACCTGGCAAATTGTTCACACCACTTCATCTGTATCTTGTGCTTCTTCTTAAAAGGGGATTTATGTATCTTGGAATTATGTTGAAAGGTCTTGGGCACGTGCATAATGAAATAACTTCTTCAATTTTTTAAAATAGGTCCTTACCAGATTTTTGGGCTCCTCTTCTCCAGTACTTTATTGGTTCTGTGCTCATCTGCTTCATGACTATGAGCCTTTGCTACAAAATGGGAGCCAATCTTCACAGCATGGAACACCCCACTCAGATAAGTCCTCTCTTCCTAATTGGAACAGAAATGAAAACCCTGTGCTCACACTTCTGTACAACTGGAGGCAGACTACCACTCTCACTAAGTGCATTCTGGGATATATACTTACCTATTGGATGTTGGGGCTGGTCCTTCACTGCAATTTTTTCCCGTGGACATAAGTATGTAGAACTGGGTAAGCTGATTGACTAGAGCATTAACCGAGCATTTTTCACCTTGGCAGTATTGAAGCTAATCAGCATCTCCATGAAACTGCTAGGAGAGAGTTGGAGCTCAGTGTCACCTGTGTGCTGATGACAACAGAATGTGCCAATTCCTTTCTCTTCCAGCCAAGCCAGAGAGAGTATTGAAGTGTTTTGGTTTTTTCCTCCCAATAGACACTCAGAACTGTGTAGTTATTGAGCATACTTAGTCCGCAATTGGCTTTTGTCATTCCTCCCCACCTTTAGTGTGTGGAGTTGCCATTCTGTAAACTTTTGGGTTCTTCCACACCTGCTGATATCTCCATCTTGTGCTTACATGGTGCTATTTTGGTTATATAAGAAATGACAATCAGGATTAGTTTTCTGTTGGTATATAGGGTGGAGCAAACAAAGTGATGCTTAATCCAGATAGAGGTCTCTTGGTTAGAAGAGCTACCACTCTGGGAATAAGAGTTCAGTCTGTCTTGGAGGGCGGTTCACTTCCCTTAAAAATTCAGGTTCACAGCTTCAGAGTTCTCCTAGGTTAACTCTTAGGTTTCCAGGCAGCAGCTGTGGGTAGGACACCTTAGGCTGCTGTGCCCGCTGAGGTTCCCCAAGAGAAGAGATGTAGTCACAGTAGCACATGCCTTCGGTGTTGCATCAAGATTTGGATTACTGCAGTATGTTCTACATGGGGCTGCCTTTGAAGTGTTTATAAACTTCAGTCAGTCTGAAACACAATAGTTAAAAGCCAGTTATTGAGAGCACATTGGTCCCATGTTGCAAGGGTTTCACCAGCTGCTGGTCTGTTTTCTAGTCCCAACTCAAAGTACTACTCCATTTATGAGTGCTAAGCAGCTTAGGACCAGGGTTTCCAAAGGGCCATCTCTCATTTGAGCTCAACTACTTATTAAGATCAACTGGAGAGATCACCAAGAACTGGAAATCCCTGCCGTTAACCTTTTTTTGTTGGTACCACAAGGTCTGGAATCTGGCACTGATGGAAAAGCTAACTCAACAGATTTAAGGTGCTACAAAAAGGAACTGAGCTGGACAAATTTCAGGACTTATGGTACATTACACAGACCACCAAGGACAAAAATGTTTGTAAAGCTCCAGCCACACATGGTCAACTACACCTAAGTACTTTGGGCTGACAGATAAAATAGAAACAAAAATCAGCTAATGAACTCTCTATACTACTTTGAACCTGATTATATTATGCAACATTATATGATGAATTGTCTCTCCATTGTTACATATTTTTGTAATTTTATATCAAAATCAATAAAATACTTTTTAAAAAAATCTGCTGGAGAGTGTCTCCTTGCATCCTTTCTGTATCTTAGGTGCGTTTGGTGTGGATGCAGAGGAGAGCTGTACCTAGACATTTTGAGGGTGATCTGGCTCACCTCTTGCTGGTTTCCCACCATCTCATGGAAACTTTTGTTTTCCAGAGAGCACTTGGCTTGCTTATTTATTATTATTTAGCTTATAATTGGTTTGTCGACTATCTGAGGAATGATATTTTTAAAGTGAAGGCAGTGAAGGTCCTGTCTGAGTGTCTGGAGGCGGTTGGAGGATGGATGGCAGCTAACGGATTGAGGTTGAATCCTGACAAGACAGAGGTACTGTTCCTGAGGGACGGGGCTGGCAGGTGTGGAGAACTCCCTGATCATGAATGGGGTAACTGTGCCCCTGAAGGACCAGGTGCACAGCCTGGGAGTCATTTTGGACTCACAGCTCCCCATGGAGGTGCAGGTTAATTCTGTGTCCAGGGCAGCTGTTTACCAGCTCCATCTGGTACACAGGCTGAGACCCTACCTGCCCGCAGATTGTCTTGCCAGAGTGGTGCATGCTCTACTTATCTCCTGCTTGGACTACTGCAATGCGCTCTCCGTGGGACTACCTTTGAAGGTGACTCGGAAACTGCAATTAATCCAGAATGTGGCAGCTAGACTGGTGACTGGGGGTGGCTGCCGAAACCATATAACACCGGTCCTGAAAGATCTTCATTGGCTCCCAGTACGTTTTTGAGCACAATTCAAAGTGTTGGTGCTGACCTTTAAAGGCCTAAATGGCATCGGTCCTGTATACCTGAAGGAGCATCTCCACCCCCATCATCCAGCCCAGACACTGAGGTCCAGCGCTGAGGGCCTTCTGGCGGTTCCCTCGCTGCGAGAAGTAGGGTTACAGGGAACCAGGCAGAGGGCCTTTTCAGTAGTAGCACCTGCCTTGTGGAATGCCCTCCCAGCAGATGTCAAGGCAATAAACTATTTTACTTTTAAAAGACAACTGAAGGCAGCCCTGTTTAGGGAAGTTTTTAATGTCTGATGCTGTATTGTTTTTAATATTCAGTTGGATGCTGCCCAGAGTGGCTGGGGAAACCCAGCCAGATGGGCGGGGTATAAATAATAAATTATTATTATATTATTATTAAAGTTACCTTTTCTGTTGTTTCCTTGACTTTATAATTTTTTAAAATAATTATTATATTACATTTTAAATTTTGTAGTAAGCCACCTGTAGCATTTATTCCATAGAAAGATGAGGTATAAATATTTTAATAAAAAATAATTTCAGTATACATGAAAATGAGCTGCAGTTGGGGATAGATTGGGCACAAGTCATCACTGCTATTTATGCCTGCACATGACAGCTTTCACAAAACTTTTTTTAACAATATGCACTTTGTCTATTGTATAAAAAACACTGGATAGCAACACTCTGGTGTAACCAAGAAACAGAACCTGAGATGGAGCTAAGGCATGCAGATAGGAATATGTTTGATTTTCAGAGGTTTGGATTGGGTAGACCAGGAGCAGGTTAAGCTCCCCATGGTGCCCTGGAGTGTAATTGCTTTCCACCGTTTATGTCAGAGGTGGCAAAGATGTTAGACTCCTTCCAGCTTAGCCAGCATGGCCAGTAGTTAGGGATGATGGGAGCTGAAGTCCAACATCTGGAGGACACCATGTTGGCTACACCTGATGTAAGTGAATGGTTGCCATTCATGCCTCTGGAAAAAAACTTAAGTGGGATACTTTGTGGTAACACTTGTAATGGGTTTGTAAACTGGGGTGCCTGGACTTGACAGGGATCCCATAGTGGTATGTTTGCACACAGAGCAAACACGCTGCAGTCCCTCTCAGACAAGGCTGCATGCAGGGTTCAAACCTGTCCTCTGCTCACCCATCACAATGAAGAGCGTTTTGCCAGGGGGAAGCCAGGTATGATTACCATTTGATATTGTAGCCCATTCATCATGTAAAGTGCAACTTACCAGCTGAATATAACACAGATGCAGACAGTCAGTCACTGCACAGGAGACAAAAATGTTTTTTCCCTTTTCCAACCACATCTTTGTTTCACTAGTGCAGCAAACCATATTTGTCTTATATACATTGTGACTTCTGTACAGGATGCAACATAATTTTCATTCATGGGAACATAATAGTATTGCTTTGAAGGGATAGTACATAATTCTGTTGACAAACAATACATGTTTACCTAAGTAAATAGGCAAGAAGTTCTGTAAGCTTAAAATGTTTAAAACAGTGCATGATAAACAATAAACCTTTTTGACATACATATATAGCTTCTCTTGTGTGGGAATAAAGGGTAGCATTTAACTAAGTTTTACTCAGAGAAGACCCATTGAAATGGGCCTTTTCTCCATATCTTTAGAAGTAGGGAAAATTACATATGATAGCCAATGGAACCTCCACCTTCAGAGAGTCTTGTACCAGATGCTCTTACAATGATCAGAGAAAGCCGGTTACAGTACTTTCATGCCCTGCATGTGAGATGCTCAAAAGGACCTTGATTGTTCCTTGCGGGAAACAGCATTTAAGGGATACTGATGTGTAGTAGCAACAACAACGGACCAGCCTTGTATCTTTACAAAAGGACGCCGCCGGCACTCTGCCCCGCGGTCAGAGTCACTTCCCGCGGAATTCAATTTAAAGAGAGCGGGAAAAGCCTTGAACCCTCGCAAGCCGAAGGCCAACAGGCCTTTTACTTGCAGACAAAGGAGTTTTCAGTATAGAGCAGCGCGGTGGGTGAGGGGAGGCGAGCGGGGCGGAGTGAAGAAGCGGAGGGAGCTGCCTGCGCGGCGGCGGCGGCGGCGGCGGGCCGTGGTGCGCGCTTCTTCCCCCCTCCTAAGGGAAGGCAGCGGGAGCTGCTCAGGCAAGGCCGGCGGCTGCAGCGCGGACTCCAGGCCGGCGAGCGCGAGGGGGGCGCTGCGGCGGGAGGCCTCGGCGGGCAGGGGGGGGGTGCCGGTGCCCGCCCGCCGGCCGGCTCATTCTCCCTCCGCCGCTGCCGCTGAGGGCGGGGCGACGGAGCTGCCGAGCGGGTCTCTCCCTGCCTGCCTGCCTGCCTGCCTGCCGGGCGGTCCTGGCTGTGCCAGAGGCCGCCGCTGCCGCCGCTCGGTGGGGTCTGGACGGGGGAGGCCGGCCGGCGCCATCACCATGAAGGAATGCGAGTACCGGCAGATCCCGCCGGGCACCCTGGCCTCTCCTCCTTCCTCGGAGCCTCCGGCGCCGGCAGCCTCTTCCGTGGCGGCAGCAGCCGCCGCCGCCGCCACCCCGGCGCACGGGCGCCGCCGCAAGTGGGAGGTCTTCCCCGGGCGCAACCGCTTCTACTGCGGAGGACGCCTCATGCTAGCCCGGCACAGCGGCGTCTTTCTCCTCACGCTCGGCCTCATCGTGGTCACCAGCGGCCTCTTCTTCGCCTTCGAGTGAGTCCGTGAATGAAGGAGCCCAGGCTGGGGCGCGCGGGGGGGGGGGGGGGGGACGGACACCCAACGCCCCTCCTGCTTTTTGACATTTATTTACTTCCTTGCAAAACCGTGACCTCGCTTTCCAACCCCTGCTCCCAGAGGGGTCGCAGAGTGTTTCCACATAGTCAACCTTTTTCGTTATTGCCGTCGGCAGCAACCGAGCTTAAGGTTAAGCTAATTGCTAGAGGGTGTAACCTGTTTGCGCCTTGTGGCGACTGAAAGGCTGGCCAGGTGCGGCGTGGAATCAAACCTTTTCCTCTAGAAAGTCCCGCTGTGTTCAGTGGGTGTTTCCGCCCACTTTAGGGGTGCATAGGATTGCGGACTAGAGCCCCACTTCGCCAGGCTAGTATCTAGTCCATAGAAGCTTAACATATATAACTGTCTGTGTAGATGCAGGTAAGATTTAGGAGCCACTTTTTGATGGCGTTTTCTGAGCAGTAAACCAGTATGCCCCAGTATATTTGTTAGGTGCTGCAGTACTGTGTTTTGTGTGAAGGCACAGTGCCAAAGCTTTACTTGATAAGACAAGATAATACAGTGGTACCTCGGGTTACATATGCTTCAGGTTACAGACTCTGCTAACCCAGAAATAGTACCTCAGGTTAAGAACTTTGTTTCAGGATGAGAACAGAAATTGTGCTCTGGTGGTGTGGCAGCAGCAGGAGGCACCATTAGCTAAAGTGGTGCTTCAGATTAAGAACAGTTTCAGGTTAACAACGGACCTCCGGAACGAATTAAGTACCTAACCCAAGGTACCACTGTACTGAAAAGGCACAGTGAAATAGGCATGGTTTTTACACTCCTTTTGAAAGGGAGGGTGTGCTTACTTCTGACCCCAACAGGGGAGGGAATTTTGTGATTCCAGTGCCACTGCTGTAATAAAGTTCCTGCTTTTGGATAAGCGCTAAATCCCCCCCCCCCCTTTATTACATTTCTTAGGGCTTAGGGTAGCTTCCCCCCACCCCGCCAATTTATTCTTGCATCAACATTGTGAGATATGTTAGGTGTGAGAAAGCAATTGATACAAGATCATCCTGGAAACATCTGGCAGTGTTCACTTTCTCTCCCACTGGTGGGATTCCCATTGGCAGCAGTAGCCCATAAAAAGCCCTTAAAATAATGTGTTGTGGAGAGAGGCTGAGCCAGTAACACTTGGCCTCTTCTTACATTCTTACTGCTGGCATAGCTCTCCTCTGAAAATGCAGAAACTTTGCTTGGTGCCCACAGCCCACACAAGAGGCACATCAAAATACTGCCTAGTG
The DNA here is from genome assembly GCF_951804945.1 of Podarcis cretensis. Lineage (NCBI taxonomy): Eukaryota > Metazoa > Chordata > Lepidosauria > Squamata > Lacertidae > Podarcis > Podarcis cretensis. The sequence goes on along the minus strand of NC_137177.1, from coordinate 27,948,736 downwards.
AAGGCAACCTGCATTGCATGCTTTAATTGTAAGAAAAAGCATAATAAGAACAGTCACAGTGTTAGGAATACCAGAAAACTGGGGCGAGGTATTGACATCCCTTTCCTCCACCATCTTTCTCAGCCCCCTCTCTCCCATGCCACCAAGGTGTTAGCAGTTTTGTATTGAATTGTTAGGATCCTCCAAGGCATTTTACGACGGATCATAACCAAAGATGAAAGGCAAGATGTACATCATTAAAATAAATAAATGTGCAAGACTTTGGGCTTCTCATCTCACTCAGCCTGTATGTGTGCATGCACATTTGTTCTAATAGGAAAATAAGGGGGCGGTGCTTCTCTTTCCCCACTTTGTCTTCCAAGTGCCCTATGAATGGACCTGAGTGAATCATTTCACCATTGGTTATTTTAGGCTAACATAAGTGAAGAAAGCTGACTTGACTCATTGAAAGTAAGATCTGAGGTTGGGATGATTTAAGAAGTTGTTTTTCAGTGAATAGCACAAACATTCAAGAAGTTAACTTCAGATGACACCATAGGAGAGACTGCCACTTCTTAAATTTGCTCCAGAGCTTAGGTGGAAATGCAGGACATCATTAGAAAGGGTACGATTCATTGTGGTCTTCTTGCAGAGTAAGAAGCATAATTGTCTATGGGGCAGGGAGAATGCAAAGAGCCACTAGGAGCTACATACATGAAGTTGGATGTTCATGCAAGTGAACGTTTGACTGAGCCCTGTCTGACTTGTGTTCATATTCTAAGCCACTTGTGGGCTGTGTTTGTGTGAGAGGAAACAAGATCTTCTGAAGGCATGCTAGCTCTCTTGCAAAGGCAGGTGGAAGTGAGTCAGGTGTGTATGTGTGTGTTCAGTGTTGTGCTAATGAGTATGATAGAAAGGTCAGCAGTTTGAATCTGCGCGATGGAGTGAGCTCCCATTGCTCTGTACCAGCTTATGCCATACCAGTTCAAGTAGATAATTAGGTACTTCTGCGATGGAAAGGTAAATGGCATTTCCATGTGCTCTGGAAATCACGGTCCTACGTGCACCGGTAGTGGTTTAGTCTTGCTGGCCACGACCCGGAAGGCTGCCCGTGGACAAACGCCGGCTCCCTCGGCCTGAAAAGTAAGATGGGCGCCGCAGCCTTTGACTGGACTTAACTATCCAGTGGTCCTTTACCTTTACCTGCTAATGCGTAGAATTGAGGCAGTTTTCCAAGATACTGCTGCCACATGGAGACCGCTTGAAACTGTCTCCATTGCTCCATTTGGGGTGTGCTAGCTTGTATCAGGTCTGCAGGGCCTGTCTCCCATTCTGCTAGAGTTGTTTGGCAGCAGTGTGGGGACCATTCAGCCTATTCAGCTGCCATGCATATGCATTCTCCAGCAGCTTCTATATCAAACCTTGTAAATGTCCACCAAAGTGTGTAGGCAGCTTGAGAGCTGGCATCCGGTTCCTTGCTGTCTATGACTAACAGGTGAGTGCTTAAATACATGCCTGCCATATCATGAGAAACAACTCTTAATCTCCTTCTAACGTGCAATTAAGACATCTCTGTTAGACTCTTTACACTGACTAGAGGCTTTTAGCCAGGAATGGGTGGGGGGGGGGACATACTGTGTACCAGCTTCACGTTGTGGTATCTGGTGTTTTGCCAAGAATGGTATTTGGCTCCCCTGTTAAAAACCCTTTAAGGGGCGGCATCTTTTGTTACTTACACCCTCTCGGACCATTGGGATTAGCACCACTGTGGGGAAGGAAAAGTAGTGGAGGATTCAGGGAAGTATGTGAAGGGCTTATGACATGTCCCTCTGCCCTTGGTTGCACAAAAGGGAAATCAAAGGACAGCTGCAGCAGATGATACTAGGGTTGATCTGGTGTGGCTTCACAACTGAACTTGGGAGATGCATCAGATTCCTCTAATCCTCTCATGACTAGGTATCAGGAAGTATTTGGGCAGCTTTTTTGTATGTGTTGGGAGTCCGTGTGATTATCAGTGCTTATAATAGTAAAGTCCTTCTGCAGTGGGCGGGGGTGTTCTGTGTTTTCCTTATGTAAACGGTGCATTCCCCAGAGTGCTGGTTTTGTCTAAAGCCTCTGCTTGCGTGTCCAGCTCTCCTTGCCTTTGGTAGAAATTTAATCTTGGGAGTTTTAGCAGCTAGGCCCTGTTATTCTGTTCCAGCCATTAGGAGAGTGGAGTTGTAAGCTTTGTCTTCGCTACTGCAAAACTGTGGGCCAGTTTAATATGTTTATACAGCCCATGTGACCTGCGCTGTGGATGGATCTTGGTACTGGTGTGATTGTGGCATTCCCTCATTGTATGCAGTAGCACTAGCCCCATGCCATCTTGTACCACACCACACATGTCAACTACCTAAACATAAACAGAGACCAGCCGCAGTACCCTAGCTGCCTGTAAATCTACATCCAGTTGTTTGCAGTCACAGTAAACCTTAACCACCTTCAGCTTTGACTTTATATTCTCAGAAGCTGACTTTGCTTCAGAAGACATATTAATGCTGTTCCTTAAGTTGACAAGCTTCCTCTCTGGAATTTTCTCTCCCCCTCCCCTGCTAGATCAAAAGTTGATGTGATTTTGAAAAGTGAAATAGGGCCTTGGAATAACTAGGGGCTCTCTCCTCTACTCATAGCCATGTAGTTTTGCAGATTGGAGGGCTGGAGCTAGAAGGGACCTTTGCCATTCTTTCGCTTGTGTACACTTCCCCTTTCTGCCCACTGTTCAGTGAAATCCATGCTTCTTTTGCCTTGGCTGCAAGGCAGACTGCAAGATGCTGGCTGGCAGGGGGGTTTTGTGCTGTTTTCCATTTGCTTGTGCTTTTGGTTATCTGTAGTAGGGGTGGGAATGAAGGGGGAAGCGTGCTTCTTCCTCAGCCAGTGTGCTGGGTTTAAAGGCTGTTACTCCAGAATCCATGCAAATATAAATACATTATTGTTGAGATGATCCATTTCTGGACCGCCTCTCCCTATATAAACCGTCCTGGACTTCTGTGTTCATCATCTGAAGCCCTTCTTTGTGTGCCTCCTCCATTTGAGGTCCAGAGGGTGGCAACATGAGAATGGGCCTTTTCTGTAGTGGCTCCCTGTTTGTGGAACACTCTCCCCAGGGGTGGGTTTGTTTGACGTCTTCAGTATATACATTTTAGATACCAGGGAAAAACGTTCCTCTTCAACCTGGCTGATTAATATACTACAGCCTGTTAAATGTATCTGTGGGAAAGAGGGGTATTGTTTTGATGTTTTGGTTCAATTTTTTACTAGTGTTTTATCTTGTATTTTATTCTGTGACCTCCCCTGAGATCTTTTGATGAAGGGCGATATATAAAATCAATCAATCAATCCTAGTTAACCTTTGAAACAGCCCTGTTTACATAGATAAGCTTAAGTAGCTGCTTGGGATCCACTAAAATCAGTAGGGATTAGTAAACGTGATATGTTATATGTTGCATGCTGCTCGTGATAAACATTTAAGAGGAAGCAGGGCTTGTGCTGAATTTCCCCCCATTGACCAGGGTTGTGGGGCTTTTAGCTGGTCTCTGCATCCGTGCTTCGAATGGCACATGCCAAGAATTGGTAATATTGATCTCCAAGCTATGTGAAATTTCACCTGTTGATTTCCACAGACCAAACGGCTGTTTAAAGACACAGGATCAGACAAGGACATTTTCCCCTGGTTAGTTGACAAGCCTCTGTCACAAACTGTGCTTCTGCCATAGTCTTAGTATCAGCTCATTCACTGTACCTTCTGCAGCCTTTGTGGCTGTCTTTCTGCCAAACAACCCCAGCCCTTGAAAATCTGTTCTTTACTGAAAAGAACAGAACAGAAATAGTATTAATTTACCTCATGACACACAGCTCACTCCCACTTCTCAAATCAAGCTCCCACCCACCCTGCTTCTCCTTTTTAAAAAGAATGCCATGGTTACCCTTGACAACTCCAGGCCCAGCATGATCAGGTTCTCCCTCGCTAATTTCCCCCTCTTCCAGATATGGTGACATGTCCTTGGACTATACTTGTGGTCTCGTATATGGAAACCCTAAATAAGGATTCAAATGTCATTGCTACCTCTGGATTCAGATGGAGTTACTGTTCTTTTATAAAAAGTCTTGTTTGGATCTGGCTTCGTTAACATCAGACGCAACAGTTCCAGTAATCTGGCCACCCACTTTCGTGGACCAGAATACAGTCGTACCTTGGAAGTCAAACAGAATCTGTTCTGGAAGTCCATTCGACTTCCAAAACGTTTGGAAACAAAAGCACGGCTTCTGATTGGCTGCAGGAAGCTCCTGCAGCCAATAGGAAGACATGGAAGCCCGGACGTTCGGCTTCCAAAAATAGTTCGCAAACCAGAACAGTCACTTCTGGATTTGCGGTATCCGGGAGCCAAAATGTTTGAGAACTAAGCTGTTCAGAATCTAAGGTACAACTGTATAGCTCAGAGTAGATGCTGGAGGCACAGTGTCTGGTGGCATGTCAACCTTGAGTTAAAGAGAAGGGGGAAATGGCTGTGCTTCAGCAAGGTGATCCAAAATTGCTGGAGGCAGTGAAGCTTGTTCTTACCAGTGGATTCACTGTGTTTTCCAACACCAAATAATTGTGAACCAGTGTAATCCAGACAAATATTGGCATTGTCAAGTCTCATGCAGTCATACTGGCCCTGGGTAGCCGTTGACAAGTAACTTACCTCATAGTCCCTGTTCTGCTTCAGTGAAACATAATAATTGTGGCCTCCCTCACAATATCTCTGTGATAGAAATCTGAAAAGAGATTCAACTATTTTTTCATTAAAAATAGAGCTGTATCCATTATATAAAAAACAATGATAAAAGTGGATATATACACAGCAGGTTAATAAGACAAGAGGGCATCAGCTGTGCGACTAAACAGTCTTTAGAAACTGTATCAAGCTTACACTTGAAAGAACTTAGTGGAGATGTGTTGAAAAAAGGAGGGGAAAATAGAGTAACTCTAGTTTGTAGATTTGCTTTCTTCAGGATTTAAGGAAAAACTAGATTTTTTAAATTATTGAATTTATATGCCACCCTATACCCAATAACTCCCCCCAGCAAAAAAAAACAACAACACATTTTAAAAGGATTGTGTAGTAGGGAAGGATTTACTCCATGAATAAGCTATGACTGATATAAATGATTCTTACATCATAAGATAGCCATTGCTGTCCACTCTGCCCCTTAATCCAGCCTTGCATTTAGCAATTTGCCTGGCAGTTTTATGTAGGCAGGCATATGAAACTCCATAAAGGGAAGGGGCAGTAGATCAGTCTGTCCCTCATCCACTCTGTCCCAACTCCACAACGAGCATGGATGCACAAGCAATTTGCCTCTTAGCCGACTAGTAATTTTTGCAGACATTTAACTTTTGTGAGCTTATTTGCAAGGTGGTCCTTAATCATATTTTTCTAAAAGATCTACAGAATTTTGCAAGGTGGAATCTGAAGAAGTTATGATCTGTTGGCTCCAGTGGCCAACTAAGAGAAACTGTCCGTGAGTGAAGTGTTTGTGTGGTGAATGGAGGCCCTACTTTAAAAATGTGTTGTTCTTTTTTTCAGCTGTCCCTTCTTGGCTCGTAACCTGACCTTGGCCATTCCCATCATTGCTGGCATCCTGTTCCTCTTTGTCATCAGCTGTTTGCTGCAGACCAGTTTCAGAGATCCTGGAATCCTGCCCAGAGCCACCCCCAGTGAAGCTGCAGACCTGGAGAAATGGATAGGTGAGGTTCTAGTTGTCATTCTTCTACATCCTTGGAAAAATTTTAAAGCTCTGCTTGTGATCTCATGGTATGCAACATCCTCATTTGAGCATTTTCCTGAGTCTGAGGCTATCATGAAGGGAGACAAAGCAGTTGCCAGATCTTCACTGGCTTAAACCTTTTCTAGGGAAAGCCCGTGGTGACAGTGAGCAGCAGGCCCATCCTGTGTGACATTGCCTTTCCAGAATCTCCGGGAGAGATGAAGCCTGGGGACCTAGGAGTATGAATTCATTGTAGTAGGAAGCTGGATCCTAAAATGGTGATTGTGTATGTTTCAAATAAGGGAATTGCAGGTGTCTCTAGCTTCCTGTTGGATATAACCCTTCATAGGTCACATGACCAATTTCCCAGATGACTCAGCCAGATAACATAGTTCTGTTTCCTCTGCCCCAGGCATGTTCAACTCCTAAGAGTCTGCAATCTAGTCTCAGTATAAAAAAAACAAACTGGCAGTGATCGACCCATTGTCATTGGAGGGAGGAGGACCGTGCATGGGGTGGGTGGGTGGGTGGAAGGGGAGGATTGCCCAGAGTAGTTCAGCTTTTCTTGGGGATGATTCCCCACAGTTGTTGAGCTTTTATCGGAGAGGAGAGAGAAGAGTTTCTGAGCTTTTTTAAAGAGAGTATGCAAAAAATCCCTAATACAGTGGTGCCTCGCAAGACGAAAAGAATCCGTTCCGCGAGTCTCTTCGTCTAGTGGTTTTTTCGTCTTGCGAAGCAAGCCCATTAGCGGATTAGCGCTATTAGCGGCTTAGCGGCTTTTAGCGGCTTAGCGGATAAGCAGCTTAGCGGCTTAGGAAAAGGGGGGGGAAAGTCGGAAAAACTCGCAAGACATTTTCGTCTTGCGAAGCAAGCCCATAGGGAAATTCGTCTTGCGAAGCACCTCCAAAACAGAAAACCCTTTCGTCTAGCGGGTTTTTCGTCTTGCGAGGCATTCGTCTTGCGGGGCACCACTGTAGGCTGCTAATTAATGCGTCCAGCACTAAATGAAACTATTGTATCCCCAATCACCAGCAGCAGACGCCAAACGACCGCTCACTAGACGTGACGGAGCGACAGAGAGGGTGGCAGGGGAGGCGAACCCATCTCCCGGGGATCTACCTGTCGATCGCAGTCAACCGGTTGGACATCTGCTCTACCCTACTGCAAAACTTGGGTTGTTTTTGTTGTTACTTCTACTAATAAAAAATGCAACCCTTTATGTGTTGTGATGGTGGCTCACTGAGCAGTCAGTCCAGAGTTACCAAGAGCAAAATGAATACTTTTTCATTAATTTTTAAAGCAAACAAGATTTTCCAAAAGATCTCTATGCTTCCTTTTTTGCCAGTGACATTCAAGGCAACTGCAAACACTCCATAACAACAGCAAACAGAATAAAAACATGTCATTAGTACAAAAATAGTAGATAAAATCCACCATTAACTAATTCAGTAAACTCATCTTCATATCAAACTGGGCAGACTAGCATAGTGATACTCACCAGTCCCTACAACAAATTATATTTAAATCACGAAAATTGTCAAAAAGATTAATATGAAGTGACCAGGAAAAGAGATGCGAATTTATTGGCTTAAATATGAATGAATGAAACTTTATTTGCGTCAGCCATCGGCCATAACAATAAAACAACAATATGGTATACAAAAAATAGAAATAAAAAGTCAATTATATGAAATACATTTTAGCATTTTGAATCAATAGTCAAATAGTGGATCTTATTCTGATTGCCCCAGCTAAAAGCCTTGCAACCTTTGCTGTTGGCTTAAATATTGTACCAGCCTTCTCATTTCTGCACTGTGGCTTGGAACAAATTCTGATGCAGGCATAGTGAGTGTTGAACTTGGAGCTTATCCTGTGTTTTAGCCTTGGTGGTGATAAGCTGTCAGATCATTTCTGCCAATTCCTCAACTGAGCCAGATATTTATTGTTGCTGTTTAGGGCTGGGCAATAACTGGTTTTCAAGATTGCAATTTATAACCAGCTAAACATCATGATACATCGATATCTGAAATAAGGAAGGAACTACACAGAGGCGAACAGGACAATGTCCTGGCAACTGCTACTACTTAAAGGTCTAAAACTGATAGATGATGATATTATCAATCACCTCATGGTCACTTTTAGCAGCAGGCAAGCCAAAATGCATCCAAATGAGACATTTGGTTTTGGGTTTGGCTACCAAATGGTGGTATTCCGGACAGTCCAAAGTATGGTGATGAGTTATAGTGAATACAACCTTGCGGCAGCAGAACTATTAACAAAGAGGGCACAGAAGCAGCAGGAGCCTGGCCGCAGAGGTACAATAATCAGCAGCCCGCGAAGCCTCAGCACAGCAGTGGGCGGCGGCAGAAGCAGTGGCAGCCAGTTAGGCCTTGTGGTGGCGGCAGTAGTGGTGGTCTGCAAGGCCTTGCAGCAGTGGCAGAAGCGGTGACAGCCTGCAAGGCCTTGTCATGCCGGTGGCAGTAGCAGCGACTTTCAAAATCTTGCAGTGGTGGCAGGAGATAGTTGCCAAAGCACAGGTGGCCTGCAAGGCCTCACTGAGGCAGGCTGCCACAACTTCTGCACCAACTCCCACTACCGCCAGGAGGACTTGCTGGCCACCACCACTTCTTGCTACTATGGCGAGGCCTTGCAGGCTGCCACTACTATTGATGCCATCTCCTGTCACTGACGCAAGGCCTTGCAGGATGCCACTACTGCCGTCACCTCCTGTGACTGCTGCAAGTCCCAGCAGGTCTCTGCTGCGAGACCTTGCAGACCACCACCACTTCTGCTGCCAAATCCTGTCACCACTGCGAGGCCTCACAGGCTAATGCTGTTACTGCTGCCACTTCCCATCGCCACTGGAAGGCCTCACAGGCTGCTGCCATCACTCTCTTGCAGGCCACTGCCTTTACTGCAGCCATATTCCATTGCTGCCGTGAGGCCTTGCAGGATGTCATTATTGCAGCTACCTTTTGTCACTGCCTTGAGGCTTTGCATGCTGCCGTCGCAACAGCTGCCACCTCCCGTCACTGCTGTGAGCCCTTGCAGGCTGCCACTGCTGCTGCCACTGCCTCCCATCACTGTTGTGAGTCTTCGCAGGGTGCTGCCGCTACTGCCGTCACTCTTAGCACTGCCACAAGGCCTCACAGGTCACCACTGCTTGTGCCACCACCACTACTGCCCCCAGCTCCTGTTGCCACCGCGAGGCCTCGCAAGTTGTCACTGTTCATTCCGCTGCCGCAAGGCCTTGCAGGTTGTCACTACTACTGCCGACACGTACTGCGGTCATGGCAAGCTGTTTCTGCCCCTGCTGCTTCTGCCTCCTAGCCTCTGCCTCCTGCCTGTTGGCAGTCCCAGATTATTTGAATTCACTAATGACTCATTGCCGTACTTTGGATTATCCTGAATACCACCATTTGGTAGCCAAGCCCAAAATCAAAAGTCCTGTTGGGATGCATTTTGGCCTGCTGATGAAACTGAGTATGTGATGATTGATAATACTGTTATTTATCCATTTTAGACCCCTTAGTTGCAGTTGCCAGGATATTGTCCTTAGTTGCCTCTGTATAGTTCCATCCTTATTTCAGACATTGTGGTAGTTTGCAATGTTTAGCTGGTGATATTGTGAGGTTTAGCTGGTGATAACATTGCAGTGTTTAGCTGGTGAGTTATTGCGATGTTTAGCTAGTGAGTTATCGCAATGTTTAACTGGTGAGTTGTCATGATGTTGAAAACCAGATATCGCCTAGCCCTTATACACTTTGTGATTCACAATATATTGCCAGCTCAAATATTATGAAACAATTATCACAATGTGAACTTCAAACCGGTTTTGGACGATATATTGCCCAGCCCTTTTCCTGTTCCATTCCTCTGAAGCAGTTTGAGGGGCAGCTTGTGTGTGTTAAACAATCTTTCTCTCTCTCATTCAGAGCACGGAGGGAAGACAGCTTCTAGCTGTCTGTCATAATTTGTTTCTGGCTGTTCACTTGTAGGTAACCAGGTAGGGAAGCTTACAAAGTTGTTGGAGAGGAGAGGTTACAGCAGAACTGACTGATTTTTGTGGGCAGGCACACTAGACTAAATTTTCATGGAGTAATAACTTATATAAACATTGTAAGGTCACTATTTTATTCAGAATCTAGTCTCCCACCAGAAGTGCATTTAATGCTGCATCTTAAAATTCATTGGATTGGTAAAAGGAGGTGAAGGATGGCTTACTTGAAATCCATATGATCCCAATTCATTAGGAATTGGAAGTGTGAGTTTAAACCAGTCTTTCCCTGTGCCCAAGCTTTGTGATTGAGGAGACAAATACCTGTTCTCATGGCTTTACTGATTCTTCAGATACATTTTTGGAGGTTTGTTGACAGGTCTGATGAACATTGATTGGCTTGTTTAGAATTGGTTTTATTTATTGGTTTAATGTATATTGTAAACCGTTTTGTGATTTTGTTATATGAAAGCTGGTAAAGAAGCATATTATAACATCACCCCTGTTCATTTTGTCCACTGAAATCTAAAGAACTACATTTTGAGTGTAATTCAGTTATTTGCAAATCAATTTATCCAGCAATATGGAACTGCAACTTAAATGACAATGAGGAGCTGTTGTGGAGAAGGGAAATAGAGTTGTAAGGGTAAGGAACCAAATACATGGGACAAAAGTCAATTGTCCAGATGCATTTTAGAGTTGTGATACTGGTTGGAGTCTAACTCACATGTAAATGCATATTAATCCTATTCTGTCCCAACTGCACTGCTTTCCTATTTGCTTCTGAGTTCAGTTCAAAGCATGGCATTCACCTTTACTGCTGTAAGTGGTCTGAAGCCTGTGTAGCTGTGGAAATGCCTTATTCCATATGTTATCTCCCCAATTCCTTAGATCTGCAGGGGAGGTGCGCTGATGAAATGATTTTTAAATGTACAGTTGTTTATAGCCAAGTAGCCTGGATTTGCTTCTGGCTGTGATTTTACGTTCTGTGTTAACTGTATTTTCTGAATACAGATTTAACTACTGAAGCTGCATGCCACTGAGAATCCAGCTAAATAAAATGAACTCTTCTGCCACGCTAAGAATTATTGTGCAATAGCACTACAGAAAAAATGTCTGGAGGCTGTGTTCAGTAGCTTCTCCCATTTACTTAGCTTCAGCCTGATAGTGTGATGCTAGCTGGGAGTGCTTGGATAAGATGGAGATAAGGTAGAAAGTTGGCATATTTTATGTTTCACAGTGGATCAGATTATAGATTTGACTAGCAGCAATTCTATAAAGAAAGCACTTAAAGCAGGAATGTCAAAGATATGCCCACAGATTGTATCAGGTCCTTTGGAGGTCTTAAATGCTCGAATTGTCATCTTTTTGCTGGAGTCATCTTAAGCCATCACTGTGTGCAAAATTTACAAAGCAAGAGTACCTACTTAGAATCTCTTAACAGTTTAAGGCACAACTAATCTGTTGTAAGTGATCCTTACTATTCAGACTTGCCAGTGGTCCACAATATTTTGCTGGCCTTGTAGTCAAGAAACAAAAACTGTGTTCCTGCATGTGCCCTCCAGCTTGACTAATGAAACCCCCTTTTTTCATGTGTGGAATGCACCTTAATCAAGCATTAGCCACCCCCCTTCTTTTTTTGGCAGAGAGAGTGTTGCCTTTGGCTGCTGTTTGGCAGAGGGGCTCATCTGCTGAGTAGCAGCCAAGGAAACCCCCTACCTCCTTTTCCAGCTCTGAAGTAAGGAAGCAGGCAGGATCTTGCCCCCTTGCCTCTGTATGACTGAAGTGCTTTAGGCACCTTAGGCACATAATTGCCAAAGAACCCAGTCTTGTTTCCAACCTTGGTATTGGGGAGGGAGCCAGGGATTGTCGTAGAGTTGCGGGGACAATCCCTGCCTACCTCTGTAGTTTCAAAGCCTGGAAGTTAGGATAGATGCTGATCATGCTCATTAGGGTAGAGACTGTCTAGCTGCCCTCATTAGTTGGGCAATCAAAGATGTGGAAGCCTGCTTAAGAACATAAGATGTGCTCTTGCTGGATCAGACCATAGCTGGCCCACCTGTTCCAGTATTCTTTGCAAGGATCCAAGCAACCAGCAGACACAGTAGACCATAATATAGCACCTGCTTGCTTCAGAGCTGCAAAAAAAATTCCACAATTCTAAAGCCTCTTGCCTGTAGCCAGGGGCCTGTTCTGTTGAATGTTGCAGCCAGGCTTGTAGCACCAGAGAACATAAGGACTGGATATAGGAATCCAAAGAGAAATCCTGTACAAGATCAGGCTGTCAGTTTATCTTTCTAAAGAGAAAGACATGTGAGAATCCGAAAGGTCTGATTCTTTCTGTCTTGAGGTCAGTAATTCACACATCTATTTTCCACTCTGGCTTTTCTTAAAAATCTAATTCAAGTAAACTTTCATTTTAAAATAGGGTGTGTGTTCTGAACATGGGTTGTTTGTTCAGAATCCTACACTTTTTGTATGAGTTATAATATTGTATAGACATGAGGAACAATGCATATTTAAAAATTAGCCTCTAAAAGATGCACTGCAAAAATGGATTCTGTTTCATACTTGTGGCGTTCTATTGTTCAGATGGCATGTGTGTGAGTTGCGAGTTCTGCTTTTGGACAGGGGACTCAAAGAGAAGATGGTCACATTCCCTCCATCCCTGTGTTCCATTCTGGGATGAGTGTAATATGTGGATGTTTTTGCCTTTGCAGACAGCCTGGGCACTTCAACCTACCGCCCACCTGCCCGCACCATGGAAGTTGTTATAAATAAATACATGGTGAAGTTGAAATACTGCTATACTTGCAAAATGTTCCGTCCTCCCAGGACCTCCCACTGCAGTGTCTGTGACAACTGTGTAGGTAAGTTCAGAAAGAATTGCCTTACAGGCTGTCAGGGTTGCAGTTCTTATCTAATCTTCCTGCTTCACCTGAAGGCCAGAAGTGTGTGAATATGAGGCAGTGTGCCTCCTCTTCCATAATCAATCTCAGCTATACCCCAGATGATGATATTTCAGTCTGGGTAGACACACGAAGAGAAGTATTGTCTATTTGCAGAGTGAAGAGAGGGCTGGGCTAGACTTCCATTGGCTGGTTGATGGGCTTCATTGTGCTTAACGGATCAGATAGGCTTTGTTGACTGTTGCACCTCCCCACCCCAATTTTTGTTGTACTCCCATCTCCATTTTCCTGTTTTTGCTGCTTCAGTAACCATCCCCCCCAATGCCAGACTTCAAACGTGAAAGCCTCAGTCTTGGAAGAACAATAATCTTTTGTTCTAAATTGCTCCAGGATTCTCTCTTGTGTACATGCAACAGATTAACCAAGCCATTTCTCTAGTGTCTTGGAGGAAGAATACATGAAACACAATACTTATAGAATTTCTAAGGTGTATAACATTCTTTTTTATGTAAATTGCAGTGACTAGACAGTACTCCCCTCACTGAACACACACATACACAAAAATGCATGCATTTTGAAAGCAAAACTTTGGTTTCCTTGATATAGGATTTAAATTGACACATTGAATCATAGAATCATAGAATCATAGAATCATAGAGTTGGAAGAGACCACAAAGGCCATCGAGTCCAACCCCCTGCCAAGCAGGAAACACCATCAGAGCACTCCTGACATATGGTTGTCAAGCCTCTGCTTAAAGACCTCCAAAGAAGGAGACTCCACCACACTCCTTGGCAGCAAATTCCACTGTCGAACAGCTCTTACTGTCAGGAAGTTCTTCCTAATGTTTAGGTGGAATCTTCTTTCTTGTAGTTTGGAACCATTGCTCCGTGTCCGCTTCTCTGGAGCAGCAGAAAACAACCTTTCTCCCTCCTCTATGTGACATCCTTTTATATATTTGAACATGGCTATCATATCACCCCTTAACCTCCTCTTCTCCAGGCTAAACATGCCCAGCTCCCTTAGCCGTTCCTCATAAGGCATCGTTTCCAGGCCTTTGACCATTTTGGTTGCCCTCCTCTGGACACGTTCCAGTTTGTCAGTGTCCTTCTTGAACTGTGGTGCCCAGAACTGGACACAGTACTCCAGGTGAGGTCTGACCAGAGCAGAATACAGTGGCACTATTACTTCCCTTGATCTAGATGCTATACTCCTATTGATGCAGCCCAGAATTGCATTGGCTTTTTTAGCTGCCGCGTCACACTGTTGGCTCATGTCAAGTTTGTGGTCAACCAAGACTCCTAGATCCTTTTCACATGTACTGCTCTCAAGCCAGGTGTCACACATCTTGTATTTGTGCCTCTCATTTTTTTTGCCCAAGTGCAATACTTTACATTTCTCCCTGTTAAAATTATTTCTTGTTTGTTTTGGCCCAGTTCTCTAATCTGTCAAGGTCGTTTTGAAGTGTGATCCTGTCCTCTGGGGTGTTAGGCACCCCTCCCAGTTTGGTGTCATCTGCAAATTTGATCAGGATTGCACTGACTTAGGGAGCATCCTCTTGGAGAAGGGGAGATGTATATTCCTGGAAAAGATTGCCAAGTTCTTAGACATGCTAGGATCTGTTGAAGTAGTTATGGAGAGGTGACACAGCAATACTGAGCGCAATGTAACCTTGCTGAAAATTCAAGGGACAGGCAAGTTGCAAAAATATTTCTGCTTTAAAGAAAATTCAGCCCTAAATGCCTTCCATTCCTGGGCTGTTTGTAATGGTGAATTTTTCCTTTAGCAGTGGATTGTAATAAACATTAAAGGGCATATCAAGACATGAACAAAAGCTTTGGATACACCCACATTGTTAACTCTTGCCAGGACGTATAGTGCTTCAGGGGGAGGGGGAGGTCTCTGGGAGACAATCAGTCATGAAATGGATTGCTGGATGCTTGAATTGCGCAGTTTCTTTCTCTCGTTCTCTTTCTATATATGCTAAGGCAGACTGATGAGTATACCTTCAAGAATTCAGTCTGAAAACAGATTTCCTTCCTCAGCCAAGTACATGTATAGTCATGTAGGTTATAGAGAGCAATTACAAGAACCAACTTGAAGGAAGTGTAATGTTAGGTTGAGTTGCTGGGCAGCACAGAACAACCATGTTCTGGGCAGGCTATGGCCAGCAGCCATTCAAAGGCTTTTCAGTAAGACATATGTTTTATATTCATCCAAAGATCTCAAAGCAGTTTGCAGCATAAAAATACAAAATAATCAGTATCCTTTGTGTGTGTAAGAGAGAGGAGGGTGAGGAATATAGGATCAGGGACCAGATATTATAACATGACTAGTGTACTTGTTTTTGTACAAGTAAGGCCACAAATCCTTGCTTTGGGAGTCTTTAAATGCATATAGATCTGGTAGTGCTGCAGGACAAGGAATATAATTTATAACAGGATAGATCCACGCAGAGGGCTTAATGGCCAAAGGAAGACTTAAGAGTTGGCTTTTCCACAACCAAGCCAACACCTGAATATCCCCCGAAAGGTCAGCCCTCAACAAGGTTATGTGTGATACAATCAGAAGCATCCATTGATTTCAGGCAAAGTGACTTGAAATGGCCACAGCCCTCTCCTTTTTTCTTTTTAAAAAAATCAAGTTATTATTCTCACTGTGTATATATTAGAAGAGGACATAGTCCTAAGAGTGGCCTCCAGTATTATTATTTTTTTGCAGTGCATTCTCTTGAAAATATACTTGAAATGCTGAAGATAAAGCTGCCAATATAATAATGCTACTATACAAATCTATTGTGTGACTCCACTTGGAATGCTTTGTACAGTTCTGGATGCCACACCTAAAAAATGATGTTCTAGAGTTAAAAAAGGAAGCAGAAAGAGGCAACCAAAATAATCAAGGAACTGGAGCAACTGCCCAGAGAGGAATGGTTACAACTTTTTAGGTTAGAAAAAATGTCAACTTTGGGGGCACAAGATAGAAATGTATAAAATTATGCATAGCGTAGAGAATGAGTACAGGAGTGAGTTCCCATCTTCTCCTTCCCTCAAAATACTAGACCCAGTGGGACATCCAATAAAGCTGAATGTTGGAAGAGTCAGGACAGACAAAAAGGAATATAGTACACAATATAAAATGGAATTAACTACCATAGGATGTAGTGATGGCCACCAACTTAAAAGGGAATTAGACAAATTCATGGTGCTGCTATGCTTCTTTTGCTTTTGTTTTCCTTGGGTGTGTGGTATGTAAACCACCTTAATATGATCATCTTGTTGCCTTCCCCCCACAGAACGGTTTGATCACC
Source organism: Podarcis cretensis (assembly GCF_951804945.1). Classification (NCBI taxonomy): domain Eukaryota; kingdom Metazoa; phylum Chordata; class Lepidosauria; order Squamata; family Lacertidae; genus Podarcis; species Podarcis cretensis. The sequence continues at coordinate 27,932,756 of NC_137177.1, read as the reverse complement.
ACTGTCCCTGGGTGGGCAACTGCGTAGGGAAGCGAAATTATCGATACTTCTATGCCTTCATCCTCTCCCTCTCCTTCCTGACAGCCTTCATCTTCGCTTGTGTCATTACCCATCTTGCCCTGCGTAAGTATAGCTTTTAATAAAGTACTTTCTGAACCAGAAGCTCTTCAGCTGTCCCTGTAGGTGTCTGGGTGAGCACATTTCCAAGCCAGGATGCTTTTCAATGCACCATGCCACCAATCTCTTTGGATGGAGGGAGAATTTACAACACCAAGACAACTGTAAAGTGTTATTTAAAAGCTGGTAGAACACAACATTTTACATACTTGCATTATCGTGCTAAATTTAGGCAGACCTATCCAGGATAGCCGAAAACGTGCCTCACTGCTTCAGTCTTCCTGAGAACCTGAGCTTCCAGAAGGGTTCTGTATGCTGTCAGTGTCACGTGACCTCTTGCATGCTTGAAATATAAAATGGCTTCATTCAACTCATTCCTTTTTTGCTTTGCTTTGCAGGCTCCCAGGGAAGTGATTTTCTCACTGTTTTGAAAGCAACACCAGCAAGATATCCTTTCACTATCGGTCTTCCTTCCCCCCTCCCCTCCTTTTTTTTGTTGGGGACAAAGAAAGAGCCAGTTTAGCATAACAGATTCTAAAATCTAAAATGTCCTTCAACGTGTTTTCTGAGTGGGTAAAGCAAGAAACAGCCAAACTCTCATGATCACTCACACAGGGAATCTTCTTCTAGCGGTCAAAGAAAACTTTTGCTTTGGGGCTCGATCTTTGTTAATCATCTCTTTTTTTCTTTTTGCAGAATTGTCCATATAATTCTGCCTAACAGCTAGGACTGATACAAAGAATGGCTTCATTTTGTAAAAATTTGACTACGTAGCCCAGTGTTTTCAATCGTGCCCAATCTGAAAAACAAATTCCCAGTGGCCCAAAGCAGAAATAATATTCAGCCATGTGATCAGACTTCCCTTGATGAGAGCCAGTGTGGTGTAGTGGTTAAGAGCGGTAATCTTGTAATCTGGGGAACCGGGTTCGCGTCTCCGCTCCTCCACATGCAGCTGCTGGGTGACCTTGGGCCAGTCACACTTCTCTGAAGTCTCTCAGCCCCACTCACCTCACAGAGCGTTTGTTGTGGGGGAGGAAGGGAAAGGAGAATGTTAGCCGCTTTGAGACTCCTTAAAGGGAGTGAAAGGCAGGATATCAAATCCAAACTCCTCCTCCTCCTCTTCTTCTTCTTCTTCTTCTTCTTCTTCTTCTTCTTCTTCTTCTTCTTCATGCAGCTTGCCTGGTGCCATGTTTATTTCTTATTGGTGTCAAATGGAGACCTTTTACATCTTCATTTTAACCTGGACTGTATGGCTGTCCTGTATGATGTACTGCTTTACTTTGTTGCCGCCATTTGTTGTTAGTTTTATTTTCTTGTTCATGGGTTTTAAATTTTAAAAACCTGCTAATTACTAGTACCTTTAACTAATCATTGAATCCTTTAAGTTTAAAGGACTGAAAAGCTGGGTATCTGATATTGCATATAAATAGCTAGAGATATCAGAAACTGGATCCTGGTCCTCATGTACAGTATGTTTCTTGTTTTAGTGAACTACTTATGATAAGTATCAACCAGTTTTTTTGTTCATGCCACCTTCCAGAAATATGCTGAAAGTGGTTTGAGGGGTGGTAAACTAAAGGAAAAGATGCTTGTCTAGGGCTATTTGGGGTGAGTGGGTTCTCCACAATCACATACTGATGTTCCTTCCTTGACTCTTCACTCACTGTGTTGGAATTGGTGGTCTGTTTTTTCTCAGTATGGTCTATTTTTGGCCTCTCAGGGTTTCACACTTACTTAGTTGCCTCCAACTTGACAACCAATGAAGATGTGAGTATATATTTTTTCCATCTCCGTTCATCAAATAGAAGCCCAATCACTCCTTATTAGGGTTTTAAACCAATTCCATAATCAAGCAGCAGTAGCACCCCTACTTCTAACCAATCACCCCAAAGACTATAATCTTTGTTTCTGGATTATACCTGCATATGCTGCGTCAGGCCCCACCTTAGAAGTCATTCCCTCTTGTGTAGGAGAGAAAGGAGAATGCTTCTTCTAAAGTGGTGCTTGCTATCCACTATTTCTGTCAGATTCTCATACAAAATCCATCTGATTTCATCAGGACAACTTTTTAATTGATTATACTAACTTCTTATTTGATGAGATATGTTGTAGTCCTAATTCATGACTGGGGATAAGAGCAAAGCAGCCCTTTATGCTTCTAAAGACTTTTATTTTATATTTGAATTTGTTAGTTGCTCTTCTATTTAAAGTGTTCAGATTGGCTTGCAAGAGAACGATAAAATTCTATATTATGTAAGACTTTAATCAATATATGGGGAACAAATCATTGTCATGCACTCCTCTATTGTGGAACTCTCTGCTCTGCACCTCAATAGATTTCATATATGTAAATGGGGAGAATACAGAGTAAGGCCTCTTAGATCTCCAGCATATCTAAGAAGGTGGAGAGGTAATGATGCAACAACGCAGCACCAGGGCTCTCTATGATAGCAAAGTGTCATTGTGTGGTTTATGTGCTTGTCAGTACAGTGTTACCTTGGGTTACATATGCTTCAGGTTACAGACTCTGCTAACCCACAAGTATTACCTCCAGTTAAGAACTTTGCTTCAGGATGAGAACAGAAATCATGCTTCGGCGGCGCGGCAGCAGTAGGAGGCCCCATTAGCTAAAGTGGTCTTCAGGTTAAGAACAGTTTCAGGTTAAGAACAGACCTCCGGAACGAATTAAGTACTTAACTCGTGGTACCACTGTATGTACCAACTTTCATAATAAAACATTAAGATGATACAAAAATGCAGATGGTGCTCTCCACTGAATGGTTATAAATTGTGCAAAAGCCAAAGGATTGTAGGAGACTTTCAGCAGAAAATGTATTGTATAGATCACACACACACACACACACACACACACACACACACACAATTTCAGTTGATGCACTAAGTAATTACTGTGTTGTGCATTTTGAGCCCTCTTAAAAAGGTTAAGCCACTAACTTGTCAAGAGACGGAGTAGTGTTTGCATGAAACCCCTTCTTTGCTTCCCTCTAACCAAACAGTTGAAAGTCCCATCCTTTGGATTAGTGTGATAAGATTTGTAGCATTAAAATATACAGTTTGTAATGGAACATTCACAAATAAATGGTGTGTGCTTTGAACTTGATATCTATAAATTTGTAAATTTTCACTTGATTCACCCATGCAACCATTTTGGCTCCCAAGGTCCAAATTTCCGCACCCATCTGCCAGTCAAAGGATGTCATATGACTGAGCACTTGGTGGGGCCACCCATCTGTCAAAATCCCTTATGCTTTGTAAAGCTAGTCTTCTTCCCTTCTTCCTTCTGCCTTTAAAACGCCAATCTCAGAGGATTAAAGGGGGAGCAGGAGGAGACTCACAAAGCTTTTTGCAAGTCTCCTCGTGCTTCCCTTTCTAAGCCTCCAAGATGAAGAACTTAAAGCAGAAGGAAGACTTGCCAAAGGCTTTAAGACAGCCCCAGTTTTCTGATTTGACCCTCCAGAAGCTCAAATGGGATCACAGGGGTTGTCTTAAAGCCTTTGCAAAAGCCTCTTTGAAATAGCTCCCATGAGCTATTTCAAAGGGTGTTTTTGCACAGACTTTAATCCCCACTCAGATGTTGAGCGGGGATTAAGTCCTGCTGCCTGCTGGGAACAGGATAGCACAGCCAGTGCAGGATTAAACCCCTGGTGATGTCTGCTAATGGGTGGGTGGACCTAGTTTTAAGAAAATGGCCTTGCATGTGAAATTAAGGTAGCCTGCAAGCTGGAGGTTTAGTTTATGTCTTTAAATTACGGATAGGGAAGCTGTGACCCTCCAGATGCACATCATGCTGGTGGGAGTAGCAACAACATCTGAGGAGTGCCAGTTACTTTCATCCTTCCTGTAGAAGAGTGATGCGGAACTTGTGGCCATCCAGATGTTGCTGGACTCCAACTGGACTCCTTGACCATTCTGTCTGGGGCTGATGAGAGTTCAACAATATCTGGAGGCCCACATCTTCCTTGCTCCTAATGCAGAGAGATCATAGAAATTACCTACCGTAATCATGTTAACTAAAGGCAGCTGCAAGTTCAGGCACTTTGCATTCTGTGGACAGTAGTTTTCTTCAGAAATTCCTTCATTGCTGAAGTGTGCAGGCACTTCTTTGATTTGCTGATTCTTCAAAACTTGTGCATGTAGTCTATCTGCTCCAGAGCGTATATGAATGACTCCAAAATTATTTTATAGAGCATTCCAACACATGATTTTCATTATCTCCTGCCTCCCTTTCCTTTCCCTAACCATCTCTCTCTTGGATTGTAGCTCAAAGGAGCATGGTCAAATAAAAGAGGCTCTGAATTTGCCAACCCCTACAGCCATAAAAGTATCTTCACCAACTGCTGTGCAGTGCTCTGTGGACCATTCTATCCCAGGTAAGGACACTTGCTCTAGAATACCTGCTCCTGAATCATGTTCAAGTTAGGAGATAGATACTGAACAGTAGTATGAATTGATGTGTGTGTCAATATTGATTTGATGGGTAAGATATCACAGAAACCCAAAAGACAGGGACTTGCTAACTTGCCCAATTTTGCTTCTACTTTTGAATTGTAAAGTTGAGAGAGATGTTGCTGTTTTCTGCCATGACTGGCTTCTACTGCTACTCTGTGCTACAAAGGGAGAAACAACCAGTGTGTCAGGATCACACAGGTGGCCCATCACCGTGAGTAAGGAAGAAATGGGCATGTGCTTCCAAAGGTGGGAAACTAACTGCAAAAACTATCTATACTGCTCAGAATGATAGCTGCTTCCTCCTTACAGCTTGAGAGAGGTTGGTCATATTCACACATAACACAAAGCTGAGGTTATTGGCTTAATAAATCATACTAAGCACAAAGTGCATGCAAATCAATTGCTTCCACCTCGTTCCTCTCCTGGTGAGAGTATGCAAACACATCACAAAGGAGATGGTTTGGCATTGCCTCTAAACCCAGCATTGTGATTGGTTTTGTCCTAACAAGCAGCGATTGCTCGTCAACCTTAAACTGTGGTTTGTTGTTGGCTTACTGGTGGTGGCTTGTTAGGATGAAACAAACAATGATCCTGGGTTCAGATGCAACACTAAACTGTCCCCTTCATGGTTTGTTTACTTGCTCATGCCAGGAGAGGAGTGAAGCAGGACCGATTAAGTTGCATGCACGATATGATTTTTTAAGGCAAGAACCTTTGCTTACCATTATGTGCACACATGTCTGTTGAAACAACACAGAAACACATACTCCTGTGCAAAACATGGACTTGGAAAGATGGAGGAAATTAAAAGAGATGGTGGTGGGGAGGGCTTGGGGGAACGAGACTTAAACTAAAGGCAAGCAAGAAATTAAATGTTGAATGATACAGAGCTCACCCAATATATTTTTGCACTTGAGGCAGGAAATTCAAGCTCATCCCATCTCTCTCTCCTCTCTCTGTCCCTTAATATCACACACAAATTGCCTCCTTCAGGCAGCTTTTCCACTCAGCCTCGTGGCAGACCCAGCCCTGGAAAGATGTCAGATCCGTAGTGGTCTGAATTGCAAGTGCTATTATGAGCATTTGACAATTGCTTCTTGTGAGAAATCTCCATTGAGTAACATTCTTGTCTGTCTAGCACACAGTTCTTCTGTATTTACAGATCCAAGTTTAATCTACCTGGTGCCTCGCTGATAATCCTAATTTAGCAATCTTCATGTAGTCACAAGGGGGCAGAATTGGACAGAATGAAGGGCAATTATATCACTAGCATGTGGTGTTTATGAGATGACTCCTTGAAGGAATTCATGAATACATAGACAGGAGGAAAAGTTGTCAGCAAAAGGTTTTCCATGTAGAGTTTTTGGGAAGGATGGTTTGTTTTTGTTGAGTGGTTTCTATGGTATCCTGAGAAAAACTGGACATCTATGTGAGCCGTAACTTTTCCACAACTACAAAATTACATCAAATAGTCACTCCATGAACACTAAAGTTCAAATTAGGCTTGTAAGAGGGTTCTTGATACTGTATGTTAGAGGGTACAGCCTGACGGTGGTCGAATGAAATCAGTGAAATATAGTGAAAACTTTTTTTATTGATTTAAATGTTTATATACTGCTATATCAGAAAAATAGAGCAGTTTACATAAGAGGTTGTAATGTACGAAGCAAAGCGTGCTTTGGCAAACTCCTGTTGAACATGTCTGCAGTCCAAGAACTACAGTGGAACCTTGGTTTCTGAACTTAATCTGCTCTGGGAGTCTGTTCGATTCCCGAAACAGTTTGGGAACCAAGGCATGGCTTCTGATTGGCTGCAGCAGCTTCGTCTTCCAAAGAATGTTCGAAAACCAGAAAAATTACTTCGGGTTTTCATTTGTTTGGGAGCCAGAACATTCAGCTCCCAAGGCGTTCGGGAGCCGAGGTTCCACTGTAGTTGAAGAGCTCTTTCAGCTCAGCTTATTTTTTTACAGTTACTTTTTGTGCCACTGTTATTTTGGATTCCTCAGCTCATGTCTTCAATATATAGCACCTCCACATTGTTCCCTCTCTGAAACCACAATGGGCAATGAGCTGCTCTCATCATATGGGAATCTGGTCTTTACAAAACTTACTCAGAATTTAGCCATGATTTAACAGTACTTCCAGTATACAGAACTCCATACCATCCAAACCACCTGCAAGAGACACACTAAGTGTTTGATGGACCTTGGACTCTTCACTTATCCCTTCCTGGATGGAGGAATTTATCTGCTTCAGGCCTTCTTGAAGGGAAAATTCAAGGTTTTTCTTTATGAACATTCACCTAAATTTTTGACCACATGCCTTTGTATTCCTTTTTAAACATATTTATCGTTGTTTTAAAAACCAGGAAGAGAAGGCGCAAGTAAATGTATTAAAGAAACATACTTTTCACCATCCATAATGCAAATCTTGATCTCCCCACCCAAGGGGTCAACTTTGAAAGGGACCATTCACCTCTCAATTATCTGACAACATAATGACATCACATTTGGTACATGAGGAGGAGAGAGTGACCAACAGGACTGAACTTACGCACCAGCTGATGCACAAAGAGTTCCCTCCTCCTTTATGTAGAGCTTGGGGGCATGAGAGTGTTCCCTGCAAGGAACGCACACATGCACTTGAACCAAGTGGGATTTAGGTTCTCTACCCTTGCACTAATGCAGAAATGATGCCCCTGATTTCATGTTTGTGATCCAAATGCAGATTGGAATTCCCACCTCATCCACAAACATGCATTGACAAGGTGAAAAAGTGCTGCTGCTGCTGCTGCTGCTGCTCATTTGGTTTAGCATTGATTACCAGACTGACCTTCCTGTTACTTGTTTTTCTTTTCCCCCACTCTAGCCTAATAGACAGAAGAGGATTTATCCAGGCAGATGCTGGGACCCTATCCACTCCTAAGAGTGAAATTCCTTCCTTTGGAACGAAATCCGATGCCAGCATGGTATGAGCCAACCCTTAAGCAGTCCTATGCCTATGCCTACCTCCAGCCGGTGCCTCTCCTCCATTTTACCATTTCCTGGGCCCAGGAAGGACAGCCTTGTAGGGCGGAGCCTCCAAAGTTCCTACTCAAAGCACATCCCATCGCCTTGAGCATTGATTTTTATTTGGTTTCATTTTTATACAGTGGAACTTAAATTGAACACTGCGGACTGCTGCAGTTAAGCCTCTAGACAGGGCCATCTTTTCACAGGGGGGGGAAAGAGTACTGGAGCCGCTTAGAGCAGAGAGTGCCTCTGGTTGGGAAATGCCAGCTTCTTGAAAGCCATCCATTCTCAGAGGGTCTTCTGCAGGTTGGTTGAAAAGGATGTAGTAACTTACAATGAAGCAGGGGGAAACCAAGGTATCATCCCTGAAGCTATACTCCAGGTTATTTTTGAACTTGCTTCTTGGTTAAGGTGGACCGCTCTGCATAAGGGATCCCACCACAAAAGAGAATTGGTGCTGCCCTAAGTTGTAAGGCAGAGAGCTGAACCATTTGAGGACACAGCACTCCATGCCCTAGCAGCAAGTGGTGCTTGCTGATCTGGTTTGCCTGGCTCCCACCGATGGGAATGAAGGGGGTGCAAACAGTTGAAGATCCCTAAGAAAGATCCTGAGCAGATCTACTTGATCAGCAGACAATGATTTCTCACTTTGGGAACTGACCGGGAGTTGTCCTTGTTCGTTTCAATTGCATGATTGCTGTGACAAGAGGATAAACACAGCCCAGTGAGGTTCTTTGTTTAATGGTTAGGAAAAAATGAAGCAAGCCAATCTGAGATTCTTAAGTGATGTGAATAGAGATGAGACATAATTCATTGATGTGCATATGGGTGAGAGAGCTATGGTGGGAGTACGGGTAAGGAAATCCGTACACAGGAGACCTGTTGACCAAAGGCTATTTTCAAAGAGGAATTTGGAGGGATATCTTCCTGCGTACACTGTCCAAAAATAAGCTCGTTTCCTGTAGGAAGTTGAGGCCATTCACTTTGATTCTTAACCAGTGACATAAAGACCAATATAACATGTTTCTTCTTACTGAAGATCCTCTTGCAGTGCCTCCCATCTTGTTCTGCTGAGTCCTTATGCATATAGGAAGGTTAAAATATGTTAGATACTTGAAATGTGTTTATTAAAAGCTGCTGGATATTTTTGCACATATTTTGTAGATTTTTCTAAGGGTTTTTTAAAAAGTGACTTTTTACTATACATAAACCTGTGTCACAGGTTCTTGGAACCATGTTAGATATATAATTATTATTACAATGTTGAAATTTTTGTATCAAGTAATTTACATACACAGAGATCTCTAAGCCATTATTTCCTAGACTTCACCAGTCCATAGGAAAAGATGGGGAGCCCATAGCACACATTACGGCTAACTAGAGTCTCCTTTCTTATCCCTATAGACCTGCAGAAACTAGGGTTTGTGGAAAACATGGTAGGATCTCTGGGCTCAAAGGGACAATTAAAGGGACATGAGCATGCCTTTCCCTGCCTTGCATCTACAGAGAATCAGGAAAGGACAAACATTGCATTTTTTAAAAAATAAAAATTCGCATAATTGAAGTCACCTTGTAGGAATTTGGTGTTAATAGCTAGTGACCGAGTTAGCAGTTGGATAGTGAATAAGTCAGATCTTTCCTTCCAACGTCATTCATGCTGTTCAGGGCCATGTGTTACATCCATCAGCACTTTTGAGTAGCACCACCCCATTCAGCAGAATGTCCTTGAGAGCGATCAGTTACAACAAACAAGCACCTGGCAGACTTCACCCACTGGCCACGTAGAGGATTCTTGTAAGGGTTTCTCAGATGGGCAGCAAATTACCCAGCCCTGTAAAGAGGTATGTGTTTTGTGAAGAGGAAATTAGCATCCTCCACTCTCCATTAGTAAGAGTTAACTGACATATTGTGGTGGGAGTAGCCAACTGTGTGACCTCAAGATGTTTTTGTACTATAACTCCTATCATTCCTAACCATTTATAGGGCTCTCTAGGGCTGATAGGAGTTGGACCTAGAGGTTCCTTATCCCACAAGTTCCTTAACCCTGTTCTATGCTTCCCTTGCTTTTCTTATTAATTTTGATTGTTCAGACAGCATAGTCCCATTCTAATGTGTTTGCCTGACAAATCAGGAGAGTTACGGTGAGAAACCAAGAAGCTCATATAATCACTTCTCTTTCTAAAACTTGGGTTTGTACTTAAGACAAGCTCAGGTACATACTGGACCAGGACCATACTGGAACATTCTGCTGGTGTCTAAAGACTTCCACACCATTTCCCATTCAATCGGGGGGGGGGGGTGTCTGGGCTTTATGATACACACCCATCTCTATAATAGGGCTGCTTGACCAGCATATTTATTCTGATAGGTAAAATTTGCTTTGTTCATAGTGCAGATCTGAAGGGTTTTGTAACTGATCGGCCTCTTGGAGAACCTCTGAGTATGATTTATTCCCCCAGGAGGTATGACAGGTCTTGCAATTCTCTTCTGCTAAATATAGGACCCCAAGATACTATGGGTTTCCTAGCTAGTCCTCATCCTGACATCTGGATGCTATTGCAAAGGCTATTCCAAGTGTTGTACTGGCTGATGCATGGGACAAGCACTTGGAACTCATGTGCCACTTAGGCAAGTGCCAAATCCGTTAATATTAACAGTCTTGAACCTTGATGTTGAAGGCAGCAGTGCCCATCAGTTGTGCCCTGCATCATGCCAGAGATGTTGTCAGCCTGTGCTGTTCCCATTGCAGCCACATTAACAGTCTCATCTGTGAAGGGTGCATTTCCAAAGGATAGCCTTGCCAGCAAAGCAGTTTTGGTTGGCCAATGGAGCCCCAAATGTTTCTGGAACTACCTGCTGAAAAGATAGTAGCTTTGCTTTCCAAGAGTTGATCTTATTTGGAAACACACTCATTTCTTGTACAACTTTTCAGGAACAGAATCAGAAGTGCAGGAGGGAGAGAAGATTCCTGGCTTCCATAAGCCAGGCACACTAATCATTGTCCGTCCTAGATTACCCTCTTATTTACAGAAGGGTGGCCTCATTCAGTTATCAGGGAAGGATCCTGTTCTTGTTGAGGGAGAGCTCATGCCACCCTCCAACACCATCATATTTGTAAAGCTCAGGTGGGGAGGGAGGGGACAAGGACTTGTAGCAGTGTTACGTCTGTGTGGGGAGTTGCTTTTGTTATTTGCTTTTGTAATAAAAAAAATATTTTTAAAGAGCTAATTGCTTTGGATTTTGTGTTTGCATTTCCTGAATGCTAGATTTAAGAAGCTCAAGCTCAAGCTCCTTCCTATGCAAGAAGCTGAGCTTGGGCAAATCACTGGAGGAAGAACACCTGCTGGTTAAGATGGTTGCCTGGATGCTGACACTAGAACCCAGCAGGCATAAAAGCAACTACTAAGGGCTCTCATTGTGGTTGAGGATATACATGGGGGGTGGGGATCTGTGTACTGTTAATTGCAGTGATTTAGTAGTGTAGAGTTTCAAAGTAGCCATAACTTAACCTGGCCAATCCCCGCACAAAGCACGTTATGCTACTGATGGAGGGCACCCATGCTCTTTCTTTCTCTCTTCCCCTTTCCCTCCCCCAATTCTACTTCCCCAAACCTGAGACTGCCACGGTGCATAATCTCTGGTGTCTTCTCTAGGAGGATGCCTGCCAGGACTTTGCCATATCTTGCACTGCCTGATGGGATAACCCCATCCCACAGGATGGGTTAGCACTGCTCTCTGAAGGTTAGCTGGTAAGAACGCATTGGTTTTTTCCCCCTCGCCCTCATCTGGTGAATCATCTCATTGTTGCCGCATGAATTGCTTCAAGCCTGGAGCCCATCTATCCCTCCAGTCTGTGTGGCTGTTCTCATTTTGTTGTGTGCCCTACAACCCATCCCACCAATAGCTTAAGCCACGTGAAGATCTGTGAGGCCTGTGTGACAGCAAGGTAGCCTTGAGGGATAGGTTAGGAGAACCTTGAGCAAATGAGATAGATGTTCATGGTACCTTCTACTCTCACCTCCCACGGCAGGACTCCCTGTGGCACTAAAACCATCATTACACATGTGGAAGTTTTCCAGGCAATCTTTTCAACATGATGGGAACATGTTTTTACACATAGTGTGTTTCTTGCCATGTATGGGCTACTGCCAGATGCCCGGCTTACCCCAGTGGATTTTGAGACTACACAGAAGGCAGGAAATGTCTTCACAGGCTTTTTTGGCAGGTCTTTACACTTCTGTATGATAGCTTGGAGGACTGAAAATTACCTCCCATGTACTAGTTACTATCATGAAGTAGTCCAAAACTAGGCAGAAATGTTTAGGTTATCTCTTGTTTGTGTAAATCAAGTTATAAGTTAAGGTAGGATTGTGGTTGAGCCTAACAGATGTCATGAGTATGCCATGCACAGTTATTTCCCAAAAGCTGGGACCAGGGAGATGCTTAAGCCAGACCTGGGGGTGGGAGTGGGGTGCAAGACCCAATACTGCCAACTCATTATTGCAACTAGTAGCAGATTATTTTTTTATAGTAGGTTATTAGCTCAAAAAGAATTGGGGGGCAGAACAAGGGATGATGTCCAGGCTCATCAGCCTGCACCTACCTTGTTTTCATAAAGGATCTTTTTGTTCAAGGCAGGTTAAGGTGGGGACAGGGTAGAAAATATCACCACTTAGCATTTATATATAACTTTTTATATAGTATGTGAAGAGCTTCACATTATCTCTGTTTTTCTTATGACTACCCTGTATCATCAGTCTTCTCCCTATATTTCAGGTGGGACAGAGGCTGTGTGTGGGTGGTTTGCCTAATAGACCCACTCTCACATTTGAGGTGACAATTGAACCAAGGACTTCTTGGATTATAGCCCAGTCTCTTAACCATTACCCCAGCTCGTGTGCAGGGTATCCACACCCAAATTTTTAGTGAAAAGCCAGAATCTAATCTGCTAACTTGGCTCTGCTCTTTTAATGGCTGTTGCCCCCACCCTCTCTGGTGCTCTCATTTTGTTGTCATCTCACGTCCTCCAAAATGAGGCTTAACTGTATCACATCTGTCTGTGCCCTGCTGGTAAGTAATTATGAGGATGCTTTGTTTGACAACAGTGTTGAATAAGGTGTGCAGGTGTTTCAGAACTCTGCTTCTCATTTGATTCAAAAGAGTATATTGATGTATGGAAGTTCATTGTCTTAACTTTGGGAAGTTCTGAATGCTTATATTGCAGATAGATGGCCTGAGGTCTTGAGATGGACAAAAAATATGGATGTCCTGGAATAAGAGATATCTGGCAGCGTTATCACTCACAAACAGTCTCATATTTTAATGTCTGTTTGCCTGGCTTGAATTGGTGCTGTTGCCCAGCCTCTAGGTTTACTTGTTGTGACTGTTCCATGGCAAAAATAGTCATAGCTTCCCAAAGTCTTTGATTTATATTAGGGATGGGCAGAGAGAGGGGTCTGACTCTTGAGCCTCTCACCAAACCACCCCACCCCTCGCCAGGAGTGCTTTGCACCCTTCCTTGAGTGTCTTTGCCTTGAACTCTGATAATACTTTTTCACTTGCCTGGATGAAGGATAGTGTGTGTGACGTGTGTGGAAACAAGCCTGCTGTACAAAGGTAAAATTAACATCCATTGCTCCTTCTGGCCCTGCTCATTGCTGTCATTTGCCCCCTCAAGCTTGCCTAGGGCTGAAAAACAGGTTCCCCACCCCTAGTTTATATGCTACCCTTGGTGAAGAAATGCATGTTAACCACCCACTTGCCCACCTCACTTTCTCCTGTCTCCCATCAGCAAAAACAAATCTGGAGAACCTTCCTTATATCTTGCTCTCTCTTCATCTTGCCTTCCCCACTCCCCATCACTCACACAGAAGGGAGAAAGCTGCTGCTGCCCACTTGTCCTTGGCAAGAGCAAACAAAAGGAGCGGCAGCTGGGGCAATGAGGGTTCTGCTAGCCGATAAAACAAACTGCTTAGGTTGGGCTTGCGACCACAGTTCTCTCCTTGCTGGAGTGCTGGGCAGAGCAGAAGAAGACTGAGCACTTGGGTTGAGCTGTCCAGCCATCTGCCTGCATTCACTGCTAGGGAAAGGGTGGGAGGTGAATTCCAAGTAGAACCCATCCCAGGCAAAATGCAACTTGCTTCCATCTGTTCCCCAGCAGCCTGAGTGCTCAGCAACCCAGCAAAGCCTCTCTTCATACCAGGGGCAGCCTACGTAGTGCCCACCAACAGCTGTTGGACTGCAGTTCCCATCACCCCTAAACATTAACCATGGCGGTGGCAGGTTGGAATCCAACAACTTCTGCAGCTTCACATTGGCTATTTCCTACTTAATGACTGTTGCTGCTTTTACAGTAGTGTATGATGGGGGCAGTGTGAAATGAAGTTCCTAGCCATCCTGCTGAAAGTGGGCCGTGCATGTGTCTGAATGGAAGAGTCCATCAAACGGTCCTTTACCACACTATTTCTAGTGCTGAGATGCACCATGAACTTCGGGGCACTTCTCTTGTCTGATGTGGCAGCAGAAGCTGTAGCTCAAACAGATGCCAAGGGAAGTGAACTTGGGAGGCAACCTGACACACTTGGCTTCTGCCTGTATTTTGCTATCCAGACATTATGAGAAGGTTTTTCCTTGCCTGTCCTTTGCTTACACTTGCATGCCCACATGAAACACTAATCAGAAACCTTTTTTTGTTTTTTGTTTTTTGTTTTGTAATTACACTTAACTAATCAGGATCACTTTGAAGTCCCTTTCTTTGGTAGTCTGAAATACCCAACGCCTCCTTTTCCTGACATTTCTCACCTGAGCATTCATAAAGTCATCCTTACCAGAATGGCACTTGTTCCACATTTACCCAAACTGCACTAATTTCCCAGGATCTTCCCCCTTCCTCCTCTTTAGCTTGCCTGAAGGCACACCTACTCCTGTGAACACCCTTTTTTCTATCTCTGGTGTTTCCTTTTACTAATCCTATCTCTTTCTCTCTCTTTTTTCCCCCCTTCCTGCACTGCTTGGGAACATCCAGTGTGTCCGGGGCACAAAAGAGATTTTGAGGACCCTCTGCGCCTCGTGGCAAAACCCAAGGCGACCCCAAGAGGCTCTGTCAAATATCTGAAAGTACAGCCATTGCCACCACCTGTGCCTCTCTACCCTCCAGGGCTATCTATTTATTTATATTTAATATATCGCTGCATCTCTTCCCGTTTCACAGCAAGGATAGGGAGATGCCACATGCACAAGGAAAAAGCTACTCCAAACCCTCAGGCAGAGGTTGCTCCTGCTGTCTGTAGGGTTCGAAGCTTAAAGCCATACATGCCACCTGCTGTGAGTGCAATAACGGGAGTTCCTATTTTTTTGTGGGTGGGGGGAATGGACTCTAGCATCTAAGCACATCAAGGCCGGGGAGAGTTTTTATCTAGTCTTGCTCTACAGAAAAGATGTCTCAAGGCTCCAGAGATTCTAGGAGATAATTGTGTTACTTTTCTAGTCAATTGAAGGCGCCCACCTCTTCTCTCTCCCCTCCACCCTGATCTGCTTGTGATGTCAAGAACTGATGTGGTGTCTTTAGCTGCAGCAGAGCAGGGCCCATGTGTTTGCACTAGCTGTTTAATGTGCTCCCACTTGATGCAGTTGGTCAAAACTTGCATCTGTTTGAATGCGATGTGGTGCATTAGAACTGTGAACCAATACCCGGGGCTCTGTGTGTCTGTGTGTGATGTGATGTGATTCCACAGGAGCATTAAAAAGAATTTTGTTTTAATGTGGTAATGGATGCAGAATTCCTGTTCCTGAGAATCATATGCTTTTTTTCTTGAAAAAGGGCAAGTTCTAAACCTTAATTGTTACAAAGATATGCTTACTATGTGTAGGTGCTGTTTCTGCCGAAATTTCAAAGCCAGAAGGGTAGCAGACTTGGATTTCCAATGACTCAAGGTGGAGATTTGGTTCTGTACATCACCTTTCAGTCCTTCCCATCACTGGCAAAAAAAAACCAGAAATATGCAAATTTGTTAAATGATTATGTAAATAAGTCAACTAGCATAATTTATACACTGCGGAATTTAGCTTTTCATGATATAGAACTTTCTTTTCTTCTACCTTCTTAAGCACAGAGTGGTACACAGCCCTGCTATATAGGATGCTGTGCCTAACCCCTGTCTTGGACTGCCCCACGAGGATGAGCGCAGCCAGGTCACCCCTGCTGAAATGCACAAATGTAGCTGATACAGCCTGCAAAGCAGGATTTTGCATAGGCTGTGGATTAGAAAACCCACATCTAAGCTGCTTGTTCAAACTTTTGAGTGTTGGGGGAAGGTGCACACTCCTTGGGTGTAGTCAGATAGGAATTTGTACCTTCCGGCATTTTAACTTGCTAATAAGCTCACTTTTTTTTAGGATTCCTTTAGATCTATTCCCTCTCTTTCATCCTCCACACCAAAAATGAATAAATATACCATTAACAGTATTTTGTAGTGCTTATCTAACAGTTCCTCTACAGAATTCTGCCTTGCCTCACCTTTTGCAGGTAGGTGAGGGCCAAGGAGCAGGGACGTTGTCAGGCGGCTCTATACAGAGAGCAAAACCAAACCCTTTCGGTCCCTTAAGTGTAGTTGTGTAGGGTTTGAAATTCAGTTATGCCTTTCACTTTTGTAACAATAAAATTTCTCCTATCTTACTCCATGACTCTCTGGTTTTTGCGTTTTAATTGATGGAAACATCTTCTTTGCAGGGCTGTCCATTTTCTTTGCTGCCTACTACTGTTGCAGTGCAGTACTGTATACACCTAACTCTGCCTGTGATCTTGCAATCACATGGTGTGACATGGTGGACTGTGTTGCAAACAGCAAACTCTTTAGACTTAAATCTGCAAAGGCTAGATGGATAAATAGCTGGTACGAGGCAGCTTTGTATGATATTCTCTCTCTCTCTCTCTCTCTCTCTCTCTCTCTCTCTCTCACACACACACACACACACACACACACACACACTTTGCATTGTGTACCACAGAGCTGGGGAACTTGTGTCCCTCCATCTGTTGCCTGTCTCCAGCTCCCATCATCCCTGTTCATTGGCCAGGCTGGCTGGTGCTGATGGGGGCTAGAGTCTAGCAACATCTGCAGGCTCACAGGTTCCTCACCCCTACTCTACAATGTAGAGAGGCTCCTGCACAAATGAGAAAACATGGTACAGGAACTGACAACTGTGGTGGATTTTTACACTACATGGAACACTTTTATGGTACAAGCAAGACAATGTCATTCCATACTTATCAAGTCAGAAGTGTTTCTCAGACTCTAGGACAAAGACTAATGTCTGTTCTTGTAATGTATGGTTGGATAATCAAGAAAAATGAATGGAATACGGATCTCCCTCTTTCATTGTTATTTAAATGTTGAACCAAGATAATCAGTACTTAGGTGTTAAAGAAGACTGCTGCTCTGGGTTGCATCTGCTCTCTGTGTACTGAGACAGCCTACTTTACCTTTTTATTTTGCAGCATTTATGTTGCTGTATGTGCAAAAATATAAATTGGCTGGGGGAGCAGAAATCTGGGAAGGATACTGGAAAGTCTGACAACCATTCTTGTGTCAAGCTTTCTATGTTCAGAACCCCTTCTCTATATATGTTTGTTCTGACATTTTTTATTTTTAACATGCAGAGTTCTGGCACCCTTTGTGCTGTTGCCTTGGTTTTTTTTTTGGTGCAGTGTAAGATAGATAGACCCGGAAGTGTCTCCGGACAGCGCTGGCCCCTGGCCTCTTAAGTGAGATGGGCGCACAACCCCAGAGTCTGTCAAGACTGGCCCGTACGGGCAGGGGTACCTTTACCTTTACCTTTAAGATAGATAGATAGATAATACTTTATTCGGCTATAAGCCCACAAGGTAAAACAAATCAATAGATAAAAATAGCATTTTACAATCTAAAATATCAACTAAAATATTTCAACGCATAATCTCAATCACACTATTCAGATGTACCGTATTATTGGTGCAGTGTAAATAAAATTATATTATTATTATTATTATTATTATTATTATTATTATTATTATTCTTACCCCGCCCATCTGGCTAGGTTTCCCCAGCCACTCTGGGCAGCTTCCAACAAAATATCAAAAATGCATTAAAACATCAGTCATTAAGCCTTCAGATGTCTTCTAAAAGTCAGATCGTTGTGTATTTCCTTGACATCTGGTGGGAGGGCGGGCACCACTACCGAGAAAGCCCTCTGCCTAGTTCCCTGTAACTTCGCTTCTCGCAGTGAGGGAACTGCCAGAACGCCCTTGGCGCTGGACCTCAGTGCCCAGGCTGAACAATGGGGGTGGAGACACTCCTAAATGCAGCCCTGGCACGAGGTTGGAAAGTAGACAGCATGGGCACTTTCATGATGGCAGCATACTCTGTACTGTTTGGAACACAGGCACAAAGACCCGCCCAGATGTCTGACATTCCAGCCTGTCATAGTGAGTTTGAACCTTTCCTCTCTAGCACAGCTTCCCATGCTGTGGTCTACAGCATGGCTGTGAAGAGTTCAAATTGTAATACAGCGAAATACAACATATGAAATAAAACCAGCAAGAAAAATACAATTAAAACAATAGCATGCTGCACCTGTGCTCTGCATTTGCTAAAGTGGTTCACCCAGGCCCTCAGCAGTTATCGAGTACTGGAGTCCATGAGGAGGTGGGGAGGGGCAGGGAGGAAGTGTGGGAACATTCAAATATCTAGTTATTTACAGCATAAGTAAAAAGTTGCTTACGGTTTAAAATATGACTCAGAGGTGGCTGGAGTGGCAAGGATAGTGGAGGGATCTTTGTGGGCATATTTCATACTTTGGGTTGCCTGAGGTTAAGCATGTTGTCAGGGGTTCAGGAGCAGAAGCACAGGGAAGAGGGGAGATGGAGAGCGAAGGGGAAGACTCTGAGGGCAGCGTAGGAGAAGATGACAGTGGCCCGAGAGATTCCATGAGCCTCTCCAGCGAATCGGAAGATTCACAGAAGGGGGCGCCGGTGGCCAGGGCAAGGGGGGTCCCAAGGGGGACACCCCAGAAGCAAGGGGCCAGCGGGGACTCCCAGAGCAGCAGTTGGAAATCAGGACCAGCTTCCCCACCAGAGCATAGTGGGGGGGAAGAGTCACAGGTATCGGGAGTAGCGTCTCCCCCAGCAGGGAGAGGAGAGGAGTCAGGGCTGACCACGCCTCCATCGGAGAGTCAGACAACGGAGGGGAGGTCAGATCCGGCCAGTATCCCGGAAGAGGGAAGCAGTGACAGAAGTAGTGTAACGGTCAGGAGGAAGGTCACTGGGTTGGCGCGAGAGGCAAGTTCAAATGTATAGGAGCGTGGGACAGCAGAGAATGAGGATTGGGAACCGGGTCCTAAAGCCCGCCGGAGGCAAGGGGAGGAGCTAAGCGACTCAGCGTCTGAGGAGTCCAGAAAGGGGAATGCCCCAGCGGGCAGGAGGACCCAGAGGAGAAGAGAGCAGCGGAAAAGGTGGAGCAGGGCTAGGATCTTAAACTGGTGTAAGAGGGGAGGAGATTCAGACGGGACTTCGCCGATCTAGGGTTTAAGACGTAGGGCTGCGCGCTGCGGCTTTGAAATGGAAATTGAACTTCAATAAAGACTTTTGTACATTACGACAGCCTAGCGTTGGTCCTCTGTGAGCTGGGACCTAGAGGCAGCTCTGACACATGTGTTTCATAGGGCAGGTGGGTTTCGAAGCGATAATAGGCACCAGCCAGAGCCCTGTTGGTAGCATTTATCTCAACCCTAGGGCAGCCTTTCAGGCCTCTAATTGGAAGAACACCAAGCACTCGCTCTCACACACAATAATTGCCAGTTAAGTCACTGCTGTCATCACACTGTGTGTGTGGAAGGAGACGAAAAGGCTCTAGGTGACTCCTCTGCCTTAGGAAGTCACTGTCCATGGAGGTTCAAATCTCTCATCTACTATCTCTTAAAGTACCCACCCCCCAGAGAATCATGGTAACTATAGTTTATGCATGGCAGCTACAATTCCCAGCATCCTTAACAAACGACAGTTTTTCTTTTTTGCAGGGAGATATGTGCTTTTTTAAAATATGGCAACCCTAGGATATTGACTTAGCTTTCAGCAGGAATGGGTAGCCTGTTGCACTCCAGATACAGCTGAATTACAATTCTCCATCATCCCTGAGCGTTGCCCATGCAGCCTGGGACTGGTAAGAGTTGGAGTTTAATAACATCTGGAGGGGTGTGAGTTCCTCACAGAGGCTCTCCTTAAAGGCTTTGGATGCTCAAAAGCGCTTTACACATGCTAAGTATTGTTCCCTGATGTGGACAGCTGTTAGCCCTGAGAAGATGCAACCGCTTTACACAGAGGTAATATACCTGCTGGGGTTCCTCCCCCATTTATTTATTTATTTATTTTACATCCTGCTTTTAGGCTTTCTGGAGGCAGCAGGCTGGGAATGTGAGCAACAGCCATCTTGTATGAGCTGAAAATGATTCTTGGTGGCTTAGTCATGACATCAGTATGCTGACCAGCAGCAGGCAAACCCCTTAGATTCGGAGCTGACTCAAGAATCATGAACTTTCTTGGTGAGTGATTAGAAAACACTCATCTGTTTCCCAAGAGTTCTCGCCTGGCTTGCAGTGGCGCATTTGCACTGATGGTACCAGCTACATGTTCATTATATTGTGTTCTCTTCTGGGATTGTACTCCAGCACCACCAGTGCCAGAAAACTGCTTGGAAATTCAGCCGCCCAAACCAACATAGCCACAGACGTTGGGGACATTGCTAGTGCCAGCAGAAGCACTGTGTTTGTCATGAAAAAGTGCCACACAAGCATATAATTAAGTGTCCTGCGATTCTGCAATCTGATACAAGACACTCCCTTAAGAACCTGCAGGAATGTGAGGAGGTTGCAAGTGTAGCTCAAGAACCACCTTAGCGCAGAATCTGATAGCAGACGCCCACAAGGTTATTTTGTTTTCCGGTGCTATTGCTTTTTATAACATTTCTATTACCACCCTTCCTATAAAAGGCTGTGTACAATCAAGCAATGAAAACACAGGGACCCTTGACAAGAAACGCAGCCCCTCCAAGTCCCAATAGCTTTGCTAGCTTGAGGAAAGAATTCACTGTTTGCGAACAGTTTTAATTTATTTGGATTGGAATCTTGGGGAAATACCCTGTCCCTAAAACAGGCCAACTTCCTTGCACAACCAATTAGCAGTATATGGATCTGAGTCAGACCCATGACCCATCATCTATATGGGCTGACAGCAGCTTTCTAGCTTTTCAGGCAGTGTTCCCTCCTCTCCCCCCCCCCTTCATCACTTGCTGCTTTTTCAACTGAACCTGGGGCCTTCTGCATATAAATCAGGTGTTTTGGGCATATAGCATATAGCACTCTTCAAATACTTGGTGTGCTGTCATACTGAAAAAAAGGCCAAAGACTTGTTCCCTGCTGCCACAGAGGACAGGCCTAGATCAAATAGGCTTAACTTACAGGGAGTGCAGGTTTCAGCTGAACATAAGGAGAAAGCTCTCAGCCGAACAGTTTGCCAATGGAACCAATACCTGGGAGCAGATGGGCTCTGCCTTGCGGAGATACGCAACCAGCCACCTGCAGAGCTGTACCTAGAGGTTGGCAAGACTGCCCTCCCCCAATCACCCCAGAAACTTGTCTCCAGCTATCTGAAAGATTGTGAACTTAGATAAGGCATAGGCAAACTCGGCCCTCCTGATGTTTTGGGACTATAACTCCCATCATCCCTAGCTAACAGGACCAGTGATCAGGGATGATGGGAATTATAGTCTCAAAACATCTGGAGGGCCGAGTGCCTATGCCTGGGTAAGAGAAATGGCAAGACAGTATACCATCAGAGTATACTGCTGGAGACTATGGGGTGTATGACGTATATGTGTGTGGCGACGCAATGCTGCCGTCACAGCGAGATCAAACACAGGAGAAGATTGCTTCAAGTACTTGGGTCGCGTAAAATGTAGTAATTTCTAGTGCAGCTATTGCAGTAAGGTGATTTTTGTGTGTGGAGGGGGGAGCGCCAATACAGCTCCTTGCCAAGGGCGCAAGGGACCCTAGCTTTGCCTCTGGCCATCTGTAAAAGGCTGCTCTAGCTCTGGATCCCCTGCTTTGAGCAAAGGTTGGACCAAATGATTCACAAGGCCCTCTCCTTCCAGTGCTCTGAAAGTGGACACCCCTCCTACAGTGCTGATTGGTGCCCATTGTGATTGCTGGGGCTGAATAAGGGGAGCCCAAACAGTAGATGGCACCAGAACCAATGAGAGGCAGAGCCACCTAGTTCTGGTTTTGTCCCCATCCTCCCAGCTAGAGTTCTGCTAGAGCAAAATGAGGCTGGGAAGGAGGACACCCCCTAGGATTGCACAAAGTCAGGCAGGTGGGCTGGTTTGGAAGTTGGTGGGGCAGTACCCCATTTCACCTAATGGACCCGATTCCACTATCCTGCTACAAGGCCCTTGAAGCTGTCTGGGTGTGTTCCGGGGCTCCTGACCCATTTTCCTCCCCCCCCCTTAGGAATCTCCCTGCACCACCCAGTCACTTGAGTTGAAAAGAAAAGCGCGGTTGTGTCACCGTGCTAAGATGCTACGAGGGAGTTTTGCTCAGACCACATAACGTAGATCAGCAATGAGTCACCCCTGGTGGAACAATTCACCTTCTCAAGCTGGAGCAACTGAGTTATCAGCCACACCCATTCTCTCCTTATGCTAGCCTGGGATGTATCACCCTAGGCTCAAAAAACACTCAGCAGTGCAAGGAATTTGTCATGCAGTTGGGCTTTCTCCCGTCTTTTTGGCAGTGTCAGAAGAAAGGAGAAGTCTTTCGGCAAGTGGCAACAGGTTTAGTTCTGAGAGTGAAACTTTTTCTGTACTTTCATGGAGACAAATGCGGAGCACGGCAAAGAAAAGAGGAGAATGTATGGGTAATGTTTGCTGAAGTCTCTTTGTAGCTATATAGAAGGTCCCAGGTTCATTCCTCAGCATCCCCAAGCAGGTCTGTGAAAGACTCCTGTATGAAATCCTGGAGAGATGCTGCCAGTTAGTGTAGATCAGTCAACACGGTGTCCTCCATATGTTGCTGGACTATAAGTCCCAGCATTCCTAGCTATACTGGCTAGTGTTAATGGGAGTTGGAGTCCATCAGCATCTGGAGGGCACCACATTGGCTACCCCTGCTGACTATATGTTACTTTATGTAGCCAGTTAGAGTATATGGAGCTAGACTCTGTATATGGCTGAATCCTGTGCAATGCTGTACACCATAGGCACCAACTCCTTAGGGCTGATGTGTCTTCAGCCCCCTCCATATTGTTTAGCAGGGGGCTCAGCCCCACTCCCAATATCAAGGGGGCAGAGGAGGCTGAGCACTGAGCCAAATGTGGTGCGGCAGGCCACATTTGTGGTGGGGAAGAGAATGTGCTTTAAATATACAGTGGTATCTCGGAAGTGTAACGGAATCTGTTCTGGAAGTCCATTCGGCTTCCAAAATGTTCGGAAACTAAGGCACAGCTTTCGATTGCCTGCAGGAAGCTCATGCAGCCAATCGGGAGCCGTGGAAGCTTCGTCAGATGTTTGGGTTCCAAAGAACATTCGCAAACAGGAACACTCACTTCTGGGTTTATGGCGTTCGGGAGGCAAAACGTTTGACTCGCAGGTCATTCACGATCTAGGGTATGACTGTATGGTGTATATGCAGCCTTAGTGATCTGAGTATGGCCTCTCTCAAAATGCAGTGAGCCGGTTACAGTGGAACTTCAGTTCTTGAACGTAATCTGTTCCAAAAGACCGTTTGAGTTCCAAAACGTTTGAAAACCGAGGCACAAAGGGCTGCCCGCAAATTCAACTGAGAAAATTGAAAAACACGTAGTGGATGCTGTTTGAAAACAGAAGCATTTACTTCCAGTTTTTCAGCGTTCGGGTTCTGAAATGTTAGTCAACGGAGACATTTGAGAACCGAGGTACCACTGTATTCTGCTGCATTTGGGGGCCCCTCCTGGTGAGTTGGGCCCTGGACCTCAGTCCCAAAGTCCTTCCCTGACAGCACCTGCAGTTGCTACCAGTCAGAGTAGACAGTACTGGGCTAGATGAACCAATAATTTGATTAACTACAAGCAGCTTCCTAAGATAGGTGTGCGAGATCCTTGGCCTGTGATGATTTGTCGTGGCTGATTCACATATGCCAATCATCACATGAGGTTGCAATCACCGAGTGTGAACATGTGCGAACAGATGCCACATCCGCCCCTCTCCGAAGAGGAGTCCACTCCTCCCTGTCAAACTGTAAAGTGACTCTTAGGTGTGGCAGGTGCTTTTTGGAGATATCACAGAAAATGAAAACAACTCCAGCCAACAAGCTTGACACCTTTGAGCTAAATCTTGATGTCTTTAGGTGATTATCTGTATTATTGTCTTCCTATTAGCTGCAAGTCACTGGGCTAAGGAGATTTATGTTCTATCACATGCAGAGTTCCTTGAACTTGGATCTCTATGTAAACTTGAATAGCTGTGTATCGTCCGCGCGGGACTTGTCTCAAAGAATCCTGGGAACTCTAGTTTGTTATGGATGTCGGGAATTGCATCTCTGTAAGGGGTAAACTGTAGTTCCCACGATTCTTTGGGTGGAACAGTGTACTTTAAATGTATGGTGTGTATGCAACCTAAGGCACCTTCCAATGGTCTTGTGTTCCTAAATGGTAAAGCTGTTCCTGGTTAGTACCGCTTCAGTTTGTAGGTGGCTTATTTCCCCCCACATATTTGAATACTGCTCTTTTCCCCCAGAAAAAACCCCACATATGCTAAACTTATGTGTTAGGAAGAAAGCCAAGTTTAATGTTTTCTGTGTGCGGGAGGGTGGGATTCCTTTTGTTTAATGGCAGAGTATCCAAACATGCCCCCCTTCTCCTCTGCTGTGGTACATTTCAGGGAAAGCTTTATTTGTTAAAATAATTTACTATATATACTGCTCTCTAATTTAAAATGGCTCACGCAGCCATAAAATCACAATAAAAATCCGGTTTAAAAGATCAATAAAACAACAACAGTATATCAGCCGCAGTAACCGCTGTGGTCCTGTTCCATTGATCATATAAACTGGTCCCATGTTTGGAAGGGAGGCAATTTCACACAGTCAGTACTGGTTGTGTAGATGCCACACATTTAAAGCACACACAACAACAACAATTCTGGGAACTGTAGTTTACCCCTCACAGGTCTAGGATTCCCAGCACACTTGGGAAAAGTTCCCATTATTTTTTGGGAGGAGTTCCCATTATTTTTTGGGAGGAGGAATGTGAGTAGATATATGATGTGTAGGCATACTGAAATCCCCTGGAAAATACTGGCTAGAGAATGCTGGGGATGGACAGGGGTTAAGATTGGGACTTGTGGGCCAGGTTAGGTTTTTGTGCACTGCCCCCTGGAGGGGAACAGACGCTCTTTTATTTGAGCTCATGCTCTGTGGCCCATTTTTGTCCACTGATGCCTGTCAGGAGGACAAGCGACCTCTTGCCTAAGAGGTCTCTGGGTCTCTCTCTGTCTGTCTATCTCTCTCTCTCTGCATCCCTGGGCAGGTGAGCATTCATTCACTGTCTTGCTCAAAGAGTGAATCACTGCCACTTTCCTTTTAAGGAGAGGCTGCAGGAAAGGAAGTGGGGGAAGGGCAGCTCATTGAGCGCTTCTTCACCACGCCTTGTTCTTGCTCCAGGCTGAGACGCCAAAGCCAAAAGCCGATCCCGGCAGCTGAACTCGGCAGAGACTCTTGAGGGCTCTTCGAGTAGCTGCCTGATCTCTCTCCTTGCCCAGCACTCCCTTCCGTTGCCCCCACGATGGCCAGGAACCACCAGGTGCAGAAAGCCAAGCTGGCTGAGCAGGCCGAGCGCTATGAGGACATGGCCGACTTCATGAAGGCAGTGGTGGAGGACGGAGCTGAACTCTCGAACGAGGAGCGCAACCTCCTCTCCGTCGCCTACAAGAACGTGGTCGGCTGCCAGAGGTCTGCCTGGAGGGTCATCTCCAGCATCGAGCACAAGACCGAGGAAGGCGACGACAAATCCCAGCTGGTCAACGAATACCGGGAGAAGATTGAGAAGGAGCTGAAGGATGTCTGCAACGTTGTCCTGGGGCTGCTGGACAAGCACCTCATCAAGAAAGCCAGCGACCCAGAGAGCAAAGTCTTCTACCTGAAGATGAAAGGCGACTATTTCCGCTACTTGGCCGAGGTGGCCACTGGGGATGACCGCAAGCAGATCATCGACAATGCACGGAAAGCTTACCAAGAGGCGATGGACATCAGCAAGAAGGAGATGCAGCCCACTAACCCTATCCGGCTGGGCCTCGCCCTCAACTTTTCGGTCTTCCACTATGAGATCGCCAATGCCCCAGAAGAGGCCATCAAGCTAGCCAAAACCACCTTTGACGAGGCCATGGGCGACCTCCACACGCTCAGCGAAGACTCCTACAAAGACAGCACCCTCATCATGCAGCTTCTCAGGGACAACCTCACATTATGGACCGCAGAGTGCTCAGGAGAAGAAGGGGGAGAGGCTGGTGAAGAGCCAAAGAACTGAACTTTGCAGACTGCAGAACGACGGTAACTCATTGTCTCCCCTGCAACCTCACTGTCTCTCTCCCACCCGTCCCACTTTCCCAACCCATCCTATTTTTATAAGATTCATTTTCTCCAGCTCCTGGGAGCTCCAGCTGGATTTTTATAGCAAAAGGGGACTGATCCATGCACAAATGGGACTTCAGCATTTACCTAACTCTCCTCATGTGACAGCTTTTTGGAGGGGCATCGCTATTTCCTGGCCTCTGTACTTCCTGGTATGCGACCTCTTCCTGCAACCCAGAGCTCCTTGCTTTGTATTAACTCTTGTATCTATCTGGTCAGCACCTGATTAACACGAGAGTCTTCCTGACCTGTCATGGAGGACAGAGATATCTGAATGTATATGCGTGTATACATATATTTAGTGTTTAACTATGGAAGAAAGAATTTTTTTGTTTTGTTTTGCGTGGTAAAGTTGCCAAAGTAGCAGCTGAACAGAATTAAGCAAGAGTTGTCACCTTTGCTTCTCGCGGCCCCCTTTTTTAAAAAAATTAATCTGCTGGGTTTTCTCACTCAGGGCATCCTGTTGTAAGAAGATGGAGGTGGTGGGCCTTTTCAAGGGTAGCGGGGGGGGGGGGCAGGACGGGGGGAACTCTTCTGAGCGGGTTAAGAATAGCAATCTCAAGAGGGCCTCTTGTTATCATGGTGTTACTGAGGTGGTTTGCTACAGTCTTCTTCCCCAATAAAAAGTTCACTTTCACACCTACCTTTTGTAGTTCTGGTCTTGACTTTCTTTCTCCCCGCACCCCAGGCCCCCTGAGCAGTAGGAGGGGGAATGGGGTGGCACCCAGAGGGTTCCCCAACCCTTCTTGCTGGCATGCTGTGGGACGGGGAGAGAAGATCCGGGAAATGCGCAAGCCTAAGCAAAGCGTGCGGAAGACAGGTTGATGCACGTCAAGGCAGCTTTTCTGCTCCTCTTAAATCTGAGGCGCTCCTGCAAGCTTCGGGGGAGGCGGGAGGAAAGGTTATGCCTGAAGGCAGAGCGGTGCAACCTGAAGATGAGGTTGGGCCTTATCTGGGAAAGAAAGAGGCCAGGGTGGAGTTGCAGAACCACCCTGGGGAGAGGCAGCCAGGGACAGGTATGGCTTTGATCTGGGCAGAAAAGGGAGGCTGCTGCTGCTTACCTAGCCAGGAGAAGAGCGTGCCCTTGCTTCTCGCTACCTGCTGCAAATGTTTCTCCCTAGCTCAGGTGACAGAGGAGACAGAGCTAATCCCACCAATGGGATCCCACCCACCCTGCGCACCACAAAAAATTGCTTCAGACTTTGGACATTCAGGGAAACATTCCCCTTTGACTCATGTGCCAAGGACTCCCATTGCTGTACAGAAAATTGGTGAGGAGGGTGCATGCCTTAGGGCAAGGCCATGGTTCAGTGGCACAGAGCATGTGTGTTGTGCACAGAAGGTCCTGGGTTCAATACTTGGCATTCCCAGGTCAGGCTGGGAGAGAGATTTTGTCTGAATTTATGGTTGAATCCAATGCTAGTCCAGGCAAAGTAGGCCCATTAATGTTAATAGACCTAAGTTACAGATACATTGATTTCAGCGAGTTTACTCTAGGTAGGACTAGTATTGGTGACAACGCAGAGTTCCTGTGCAGGGCACACACTGGCCTAACCAATTGGCTCCTCACAAAAATGAGAATGGGACCAATAGTTTAACCAATATCCTTATGGGCTGAAAGTGTGGTTGGCCAACTGCAATTCCACTTGCAGCTTTCAGCAGAAGAGGAATAATTTTGTAGAACTTGTGAGTAGGGATGGGGAAGAAACACAATCCAATTCACATTTAAAAGCAAGCTTACCTAATTTATACTTTCCGAAACAATGTGAAAACCAAAACACAGCCATCCTTTTAAATTCGCGTTCTGCAAATTTTGCTGTGGCACGTTATATATGCAAAAATGCATTATATTTGGAGAAAATGCTTTGTATAAATGTGCATACAGTATTAGGCACCAAATATGCACTAAAATATTGACAAGGGCTTAAAAAATCCAACTACTGTAAACACTGATGTGTATAAGTAGGAAATTGAACTGACGACTGGAAAAATGAGAAACTAAAAGACACCAAAGTTGAGATATCCACACATTCCTCCTTATGTGCTATTAGCACCCACAAAGGAATCCTTGATAACCCACCCACCCACCCCCAAATCCCACCATGATTCCCTGGAACACAATTTGAAAATCAATCTTTGATAATAAATTAAGCCAAACCTTCTACTTTATTTCTGGAAGAAAGGGTTTATTAAACTGCATTGCCTCTATCACAGGGCGGATGAGCAAACCTCTTGTTCTCAAATCTCAAAGTGATTTTTCTAGTTTTCACGGAACCTGACAATGTGTTGCCAGTTTCTACTTCCAGTGAAACTGGAGAGGGTGCGGCTGAGACTGCAAGCAGCCAGCAGCTGGGACTGTCTCCTGTGGCATTTCAGTAGCCTAATGCTTTTCCCAGGACCTTGAGAGCTGCTGCAGTGCCAGTCATTCCTGCAGCACGGCATGAGAAGCTTGATCTCCAGGCATGACCAGGAAAGACTCATCTCTGAAACTCTAGGGCAGAGCTAGCCAATGCAGTGCCCTCCAGATGTTGCTGGACAGCAACTCACATCATCCTTAACTTGGCCATGCTAGCTGGGGCTAATGGGTGTTGGAATCCCACCATATGAAGGGCACCACATTGGCTCTTCCTGCTTTGGAAATTTGCAGCCTGTCAGTGTAGACAATACTGAACCAAATGGCCCAATGGTCTTGACTCACTATAAGGCAGTTTCTTACGCAGAGATTTGGCAGGCATTTTATGTGGCAGGGCCAAGCTCAGTAGTACAGCCATGCATTGCATGCAAAAGCTCTTGGGTTCAATCCCTGCCATCTCCAGATACAACTGGAAAAGACTCCTTCCTGAAACCTTACAGAGCCACTGCCAGTCAGTGTAAACCAAATTCGGGGCTTCTGTGGCCCTCCAGGTGTAGCTGACTACAACTCCCATCATCCCTGATCATTGGCCATGGTGGCTGGGGCTGATGGAAGATGATATCCAGCAATATCTACCAAGTTCCCCACTCCTGGTGCAGACAATGCAAAACTAGATGGACTAATGGCCTGATTCAGTATAAGGCAGGTTCTTATGTTCTCCCGGCATAGCTTGGAGTTTCTCAGTGCAGGAAGGAGTGGTTTTTCAGCAGCTTACACACCACTGAGATGAGTAGCAGGCCATGGTATCCCTTTACAGACCAGTTCGGTGTTAGGGAACACTGAAGTGGAAAATTCCACTTCTGACCTACAGCCTGGTGCAAAAAAGCAAAAATACATCAATGAAGGACATGGACTGGAATTGAATTTTGGATGCAGAACACTTGGTGTGCATTTACCAAATTTGCAGAGTTTATAAATATGAAAATTATGTTTGGCAAAGAACACCAGCCCATTTTTCATACACAAAGGGAACCTGCCAATCCTGAATTTATAAGCTGTGCAGCCCCTCCACATTTTCAGGCTTCTTTTGCACATGAGGCACACAATTCACTAAGAAGATCAGTTGTGCAATCCTCACTGAAGTGAATGGGAGCTGACTGAGAGCACAGCTCTGCACCTGCTCATTTCATAGCACCTCCCATTCATTTCAGTGATGCTTACAGAGAAAAACATGCCTGTCTCTTGTGCTCCATTAAATGCAAGAGGACTCTTGGCTCATGGAGAAGGAACATAGAAAGCTGCCTTATACCAAGCTGGACTATTGGCTAATCTAGCCCAGTGCTGTCCCAGTACACTGGCTGGCAATGGCTCTCCAGGCTTTACGATGGGAGCCTTCCCCAACCCTGGAGATGCCAAGGACTGAACCTGGAACCTCCTTCTCCAATGTAGGCCATGCAGCTTACATAGGAAGCTACCTTATATCATTTAGCTCAGTATCATCCACACTGACTGACATCAACCCTCCAGGGTTTCAGAAAGGGGACATTCCCGGCCATGTCTGGAGATGCAGGGCATTGATCTAGGGACCTTCTGCACCCAAAGCAGTTGTCCTACCACTGAGCTACAGCCTTTTCCCTTAGAGGCCAGTATGCCTGCAGACCTGCTGCTGTTCCAGGCACAATTTATCAGCTTCCTTTCCCTCCTTGCATTAGCTCTCTCACCCCCAAGGTCAGGGGTCTGCAGCCCACGGCTCCGGAGCCGCATGTGGCTCTTTTACACTTTTGCCGCGGCTCCGGGGCGGATACTAGCGAGGGGAGGAGGCGCATTGTGCGCCCCGACACTCCCCACTGTGGCGGGCGCTGTACTGGCTGTGATGTCGCATGGGGGCGGTGCGTGCATTAGTCACACACCGTCCCGACGTCACCTTCCCACCCGCCCACCCGCCCGCTACATTGTAAGGGGCATGTACGCTGGTCACTGCATTGAAAGGGGGCATGTACGCTGGTCACTGTTTTGAAGGGGAGTGAAGAACACACACACACACACACACACACACACACACACACAAAAAGGTAACTTGTTAATTTAATGTTTATTTCTATGAGGAGGAGTAATTCTGAGGGGTCAAACAAAGAAATAATAAAAAAGTGACAAAAAAGTTATTTTTATAATGACGAGTTTTGCAGCTCCCAGTTGTTTTTTTCTTCGGAAACGGGTCCAAGTGACTCTTTTTGTCTTAAAGGTTGCAGACCCCTGCCCAAGGTACTGGGACAAGGGAGTGACTTGCAGGAATGTGGGAAGCATCCTTTTAGCATGGAAGGGCATCAGTCACCTACTAGACATCTGGGATGAAAGCCAGCAGGGTTCTCCACCCCACTCACCCACATTCAGCTGTTGATAGATTGTGAGCTCTACCCAAAGGATTACACTAACTTCAAACGAGCAGTGCAATCCTATAAATGTCTACTCAGGATGAAGTCCCACTGGCTTCAGTGGGGCTTATTCCCAGGTAAGTGTGCACAGAATAGGGTTGTGGCCTAAAAACAGCACTCGTATGTATTGCCACTCCTGATGTGCAAACTCAAAAACATGTAGACCATCAAGGACCGTCTACCCTCCTCACTGCCCCACACAAACTGTTTCCTCCCACATTTAACATTTGGAGAATAAGGCTATCGGGGCCCACAATGCTTGCTGGGAATCACAAGTGTGTAGAATGCTGTTGCACTCAGGCCTGGCTGGCAGGCTTCCCACAGGCACCTGGTTGGCCACGGTGAGAAACAGAATGATGGACTAGATGGGCCACTGCCCTGGTCCAGCAGGGCTATTCTTGCGTATCCACTGCCTTGCCTATTTTACAGGGTTGTGAGAATCACTGGGCCAATTTCCCGAGCTTACATATATACACATTCTGCACTTAGACCAAGCAAAGAGCAACAAAATAAATGGAATGAACACCCATATTACATCAATGATACTATTTCAGCATGGGGACATTATATTCAGTAGAGAGTTCTTTCATCTTTCCATTTACTATACCTCCATTAATTATCCACTGTCCATATCATGTTCTCCAAATCACTGCTTTCCCACCCCACCCCACCAGTCTGGATTTCATCATACCAGGGATACTTTGAAAAGGAGAGGGTATGAGAAACCCAGATTGAGGGAATGGGAAAGTGTGGGAAGGCCGTGATTTGGAGAAGAACGTCATATGGACAATGGATAATTATTGGGCAACCATCCATATATGCCAGTGGATGTGACCTGAGGCAGAAGTCAGCAGAACAAAGAGTACTAATTTGACCTTTCTCTATATGTAGGCTAGTTTCTGTGCGCACTTACACACCCCTCTCCATCCAGGCAAGCGAGAGGTGTTATCAGAGCCCAAGGACACCTTCCAGCCAGGCAAACACACTCAAGGGAGGTGCAAAGCAGGTCTGGCGAGAGTGAGTGCAGCTAGGGAAGGGTGTGTGACATGGGGAGAGTCCCAAGAGCCAGGTTGACAGGCTTGGGGGGCTGTATTTGGCCCCTGGGCCTGAGGTTCCCCACCCCTGCTTTAAACTACACATAAAAGCATCTCTGCATTTTTCCTCTGGGTGACTTTTTTATTCTCACTAAGTGTTGTAGCCAACTAAGTTTTAATCAGAATAGACCCATTGAAATCAATGGACCCAAGTTAGCCCTGTTCACATGAACTGCAATGGGTCAGGTCTGAGTAGGACTAGTATTGGATATAGCCCTTTCCCTTTGATCATTTAGCACTGGGAAGCAGGGTGCCTCTTAATTATGCAATCCATCGGGAAGTTCTCTTGCACAAGACCTCTTCAAACAAATCAGAGTTGGGGTACAATATGCCTAGAGCTGCCATACGTTCAGATTTTCCCAGGCATTACCAGGATCTAACAGGCGGAATTGACAGCTGGGAGGATTTCCGAGAGGTGGCACTTTGTCCTGGATCTTAGACAAATCAATCAACGACTTTCGTGGTGTCCTCGTTTTTACTTTTTGAAATATGGCAATCCTAAGCATGCCCAAGTAGGAGAACCTTCTGAAGGATCATGCCCTATAGCTCAGACCTCCTGCTGCGGCATACTTAATGGTGCTCAATAAGATCCACCCCCTGGGGCTTTTGCCTCTGAATTTCCGACGTTCACCAGAATATACGTGCTAACATGTAAGCTTCTAGAAGCCGTGAGTGTCAAACGTTAGACCAGAACCACTCCCACAGCGTCGTTGGAGGAGGAGGAGGAGCCAGAGTAGCTGATGCAACATTCCCCCAATCCTCGTGGCTGATTCAAGCGGCGAATGTCCTTGCTCATCAAACACACTTAATTGCCCAGGGAAAATGAGCAGGGAACATTTCACAAGGCTATAGTTGCTGACTCAGTGCATTTATAGAGATGGTACTTAATTTGGCATTAATCGTGGGCCCACAGTTACCAGGCAGGAGGGGTCACGTTTCAGTATAGTTAGCACAAGGTGTGGGATATGGTGTCTTTACCCAAGCAAAATTATTGACCATGCACTTTGAACTGGTAGGAATCATGCTGGGGCTGAAGGAAGACTCTCAAAGCAGCTGATGAACAATTTTGATCTTCACAGCACTCCACAATCCATTTACTCATTCATTTAAATATTGTCTCAAGGCACTGGACGGATCCATAGCAACCCTCCATCCTCACTTAGCCTCCCCTCAGCCCAATGAGGGCAGTGGGGGCGGGAGGTGGGGGAATCCTCTATCTCTGTCATTCATGTGTTACTGATAGGGAAACTAAGGCTGAGAAAAAGCAGCTATTTGCCCAAGGGCTGCTCAGCGAAGATGGGATCTCTGAACTTAAACTTCCCAACCACATAAAAGTGCTAGAGCTTTTTGCTAGCCCTGCCCCTGTCCTGTTGAGAGCCCACATGGCATACAGGAAGTAGAAGGAGATTTTCTCAATGCAGATCTCCATTCCAGGAAAAAGTCTCTTAGCTGCTAAACTGTATTACAGTATATGTTCATTTCATGTAATAATTCCCAAGAGCCTTAAAAAAACTACA
The DNA here is from genome assembly GCF_951804945.1 of Podarcis cretensis. Lineage (NCBI taxonomy): Eukaryota > Metazoa > Chordata > Lepidosauria > Squamata > Lacertidae > Podarcis > Podarcis cretensis. Next base: position 27,899,076 of record NC_137177.1, on the reverse strand, counting down.
GTTCCCAGGATTTTAGGGAGGGAAATGTGCTTTAAATGTATTGTGTGTAGCCAGCCTAAAAACGAAAAAAGGGTTGCCATAAAGGAAGGGCCAGCCCGAGCATTTAACAAAATGGACTGCCTTAGGCAATTGATGCTGGGGATGAGGGCCAAAACAGCAGCCCCACCCTGCTGTTCTTTCTGAGGCATCCAGCCATTTCCCTATGTTGTTGCATGGCCTTTCCTGGACCCCCTAAGCTGGTCTCCTGCCTGAGCGCCAGTAGCGGCTGCTATCCTGTCACCACTGTTGAAGTAAAATTGGATTATTGTTCCAGGTGGCTTCTGCTTGGGGAATGGGGATGGGGGTGCCATCTTGTCCTTGCCTTAGGTAACAGCATGTCTTGGGCTGATCCTGGAATCTGGGTGGGGTTTGAGAGACACAATATTTGAGAAATAGTGGGCTGCTGTTTGAGAACCACATTTCTCCCTGAGCATGTTTTTTTTTGGGATCCCAGTCAATCGTTGGCAACCATCTGTCTCGAAAGACAATGGAGTGCACCTCCAGGGGCAAAGTCAAGCCACTGGAGAATCACAGTGCCTGCTGTGGCTGCAGAGACTGGTAACTTGTAACTGCTGCCTCCCAAGTTGTTTTTCCTGTGTTAACAGCACCGAAGTGACCTCTCCAAGGCGTAAGCCTGGGCAGTGTGTACGGAGGCTCTGGGCTGCCTAGATGATAACACACCCTCTCAACCTCACTGATGTGGTCCAAATGAAAGCAGAGAAATACATTTGGCACCAGCTTGGCTGCAGGAGTTGCCGTAAGGTGGTGTACAGGATGCCATCCAACCATCTCAGGAACACCAGATTTGTGTAGGGTTTACTCCATAGCTTTTTATTCTCCCAAAGTTGTTCCGCAAAGCAGTGGGTATAGATTTTTCCTCAGAGTTCACTCCTAAAGCCTTTCTCATGGATGAGTATAGCTGCAAGGCAGCAGACGTTTAGGATCAGAGTTTTCCTTCTCCTAGATGGGCTACCTTCCCAGGGTGACAAGTGCCATCTGCCCCTCATTTCCTTCTACAGCACATGCAGAAACCACATTCTTGACTGTTGGACACACTATTGGTCTTGTTCACTCAATCCGCTTGAGCATGTTTTGGCCTGCAGGCAAAGACCCTAACTCACCAAGGGTTTGAGGCCCATTGGCTACACTCACCTAGTTTAGTCAGCCAGTCAATGCTGTTTCCCTGGGTGTGGCTGCTGTCACAAGCTGACAGCTTCTAGGAGCCACAAGTGAGAGCCGAGTGCAGGGTGGAAGCAAAGGTGGAAAAACTACCCCAGAAGAAGCATGACATGTCCACCACCAGAGGTATTAACACCCCAAACATCCCAGTCGATATACAAATGCAAAGTGTGTCAGTTCAGCTCCACCTCTGGAGTAGTTTGTGAAACTGCTGCAGGTAATTTGCTCTAGGGCCTGTTTTAATTGGGAGGAGGGCAGGGAGGAAAATATTTACAAGAAGGAAAGAACAGGTCTATAATGCTTTCAGCGAGAAACCAATAGAACCCCAAAAAGCTCCAACTTGAGTGTCAGGTTATCGGCTTACTCCTCCCTCCTGCTGCTGGACCTTTTACCTGCTGCATGCCATGAATAAATTGAGGAGGCAAAGCTTCCTCACCCACCCTAATCACTGGCATATCAGGAGAGGGGGCCCATGTACCCTGTGTCCTCTGTTTGAAGGGTTGTCTGGACCAAGTCTTGTTGAAAGATAAGGAATGCCTAAGAAGGAAAGCTACCAACATGAGTCTGACCAAACTGCAGGAGGCAGTGGAAAACAGGAGTGCCTGGCGTGCTCTGGTCCATGGGGTCACGAAGAGTTGGACACGACTAAACAACAACAAAAGAAGGAAAGGGGGAGAGGAGGTGGAGCTTAGAAGTTGTCTATCAGTTCTGAGAAGCACCTGGACAGGCACATCTGGCCACAGTCTTCCCACTATGGGGAGATGCAGTGTTGGCCCAATACATTTTAGCACCTGAGGTGAACCACAAAATGGCGCCACGGAAGAAGGGCCGAGTGAAGATCTACATCAGGCACAAGCAGTTTCCTCACTTTGGCTCACAGGCGGGCTGGCTCTGGTGAGATGGATCCCATTTCTCTTTTATTTGTATTAAATATTTCTAAATCTGCACCTATACGTGTAAATGAGTATGTGCATATTTTATGCAAACCCCCCTCCTACAAACACATTGTACATCACTCAAAATTATTTAGGTTTTTCAAACTCCTTTGGCTTGCCAGCACTTATGCCTTGAATAGCTGCCTAATATGATTAGAAATTCAACAGGTGAAGCCTTCTCCATCGTGAAGCTGTGGTGAGCTAGAAAGCGGAACCTAACCTGGCAGAAATGTTGTGGCGAGGTGCCCCAGGGAATAATTGCTGAACAGCTGGAGGACAAATAGCAGGTAAACCTAAAATGGCTAAAATACTTTAATTGTATCATTTCTTACTAGGCAATTGGTTAGAATGCAACTTGCATACTTATATTGCCACACCTAAACGGAGTAGATGTGCTTCTTAAAATAAAGTTAAACATTCAGGAACAGAGCCTGAAATAACCCTGAGGTAGTTAGGCCCTCATAATCCTTGTCTCTACCCCAGGCTACACAGCACTGTGTGCCAGAGGACTTATTTCCAGCCATGCAACTGTTTTAAAGCACAAGCACCTCTGTCGGGAAAGGAGTTGGCAACCCTTTTGACACACCCTACTCTGATGGACTTGGAAGATACATCATGAAAGCAGTGAGCCAGAGAGCACTGGGTGGGTTAATGCAAAGAACTGCACCCTTGCTTGGCTGAAGCAAGAAGCAGCTTGGATCAAAGAACTTAGCACATTCCAAAACGCTTCCACACCCACCTCCTCCATTCCTCTGGGAATCGGGGAAGCTGTGCAGCTCCTGAACTGGCCCCTGTCCCATTTAATTTCTCCTGGGTGGAGCTCGGCAAGCTCAGCTGTGCTGGGGTTTCTCACTAGTTTCAACTTGAGTGATTAATTGTAGCCAAATCCAGTCATGCCACCTTAGGGCTATGAACTGTCTAAGCCAGCAGAACAGAGCCTGGGTGCTCCACGACATGGAGGGAAGGTCCAGGCAGCAGCTGCAGCGAAACTGGGTGGGTGACCAGGCCAGTGTTACTCTCTGCCTTTGAGATGCTCCTCTCTGGAGTATGCTTCCAGCAAATACCAGTTGCTGGAAACCGCAGAAGGGGAGAGTGCTGCTTCATTCATGTCCTGCTTTCGGGCTTCCCACTGCGGCAGCTGGTTGTGAGAACAGGATGCTGGACTAGATGGGCTAACTGGCCTGATCAAGCAGTGCTCTTCTGATGTCCTTGTGGGCTTTCTGTCCAGCTGTCTGTTTCTTCTCTGTCTGTTTGTACTTGGATTCTGATAATGCCTCCTGCTTGCATGTATGGAGGCTAGAGAGCAGTGTGCATAAAAAATAGCCTACTGCACAAAGGTAATATTTACATTTGTTGCTCTGTTCACTTTTGCCTCTGACCCTACCAACCCTGGTCATGTGGCCAGCCTCTGGCTGGAAAAGGTTCCTCGCCTCTGGAGTGAATGAATCTCAGCTTGAGGGTGCAAGAGTCTGGCTTGTAAAAATGAGAAATCTTATGCTCTTCCTGTGTTCTCATGTTTGCACAACAAGCAGAAATTAAGCAGCAGTGTTAGGGAAAACGTCAACTGCTGAATTTCTGCTTTGCACGGAGGGGTCTGCACAGCTGCTGGCCCACCAAGCTCATCACAGCTGTGTACTTGCACCTGCCAAGTGCAGATTTAGAAATATGCTGCTGTTTTTGCAATCCTAGGCAGGGAGCAAAAAAAAGCAGGTGGTTTATTAAGCACCCAGAAGGCTACTATTAGGATTGTCAGTTAACCAGAGGGGGTGGGGAAACTGGCTTGTCCTGTTTCTCTGCCTCTAAGAGAAGTTTGGGCCCAGAAATCACCAGGAGGAGCTTCCAGTGGCCAGCAGCAAAGCATTCAGTTGCTGCAAGCTATACTGCCATTCAAGAAACAGCAAAACAGGCTTGTTCAAAAGTTGGCAGCCCTAGCTGCCCAACGTAGCTGGTAGGCTTCATTTGGCCTCATGGGCCACAAATTGTGCAGGCTGTTAGTGATAGATAGATAGATAGATAGATAGATAGATAGATAGATAGATAGATAGATAGATAGATAATACAACTCTACCATGCCTACCACCCCTAACCGGTCGAGTTCCTGGCATGAAAACAAAGGGATAGGTCAAGTTTTAATTCAAGGATGGGGAGCTAGTGGCCCTCTAGCCCTTGTTGGCCAGAGTGGATGGGAGCTGGAGTCCAATCACATCTGGGGAGCCACAAATCCCCCAGCCCTGATTTCTGTATGTCATGCTGCTTGAATGCACAGGAGGACCAGTAAAAGGGTATTTAGTACTCCCAGTCAGATATGATGCTTCTGGTCTAATCATTTAGCTGGTGGTGATCCAGTAGTGGAAGAGAGAAGCGCAAGCAAGGAAGCATCACTCTAAGGTTTCTAATGGAAAGGGGATTGAAAATTGCTGGTGTTCACTTATTTGACCCATATCCAGAAAAGAAATCAATCCAGTGAATATGATCAGTACTGGTTGATATGTAGTTGATTACACCCCTCCTCCCTTTGGGTTTGCTTTGCATTAAAATGAATGGGGTGGAATAATGTAACGACAATGCAATGCAATGGCAACATAATTTAGGTAATTTATGTAATTAATTACGTAAATTTGTCAATTACGTAATTTCTCCATAGTGAGCAGTGAGGTAAATAATGTTATTTTTGGTGGAGGATGAACTACAGTGAAACAGATACAGTGCTGCGTTCAATGAATACAGGGCAGGAAAACAGAAAAGAATGTGTTCTTGTATTCCTAACAGCGGGATCTTATCAGAAGTGAGCCTGCACAATGGGTGTGCCATTAAGGTCTCCCAGCTCACCTTGCCTACCCTTGGGTGTGTGCTCAGCTTTGAGCTTGGCTGCTGTGCCACACCCCAACTGGTACTCTGCTCTGTCAGTCTTCACCTTTCTTTCAAAGTGTTTGTGGCTTCAAAGTGTGTGTACTCAGAGGCATCTATTGCCAATCTCTTGGTGCAAAGCTGCCTTGTTTGTGCCTTGCTGGAACGGATGATCCCAGCACATTCCATGATCAACATAGCCGGCTATGCCATCCATATTCCAGGTGAATTTGTCTGGAAGGAGCCCAGCCAGGTGGGTGTGGCTGCGAGCAGACTCCGCGTTAAATTTTGAGCTGGGCAGTTGCTGTGCAGGCAGAATGGATGAATGAATGTTAAGCTTAATGGGGCTCTCCTGAGGTCCCCATGTCCCTGCAAGGCCATTATCCCTAGTTAGGGCTGCTGTTGGACCACTTATTTCTTTGTTTTATGGTGTTCATAAGAGCCTGCTGGGTCAGGCCAGTGGCCCATCTAGTTCAGCATCCTGTTCTCACAGTGGCCAACCAAATGCTTCAGTGGGAAGCCTGAAAGCAAGACTTGAGCACAGCAGTACTTTTAGACTCATTCAGTTGACAGGGATCTCAAAGGTAATCTCATCCAGTGGTCTTCAACTGGTCAGGACTTGAGGTCCACCTGTGATCTCCAGCCTGCAACATGAGCCCCACTTTCACATCTTCACTTGTTTTATACTAGGAGCACTGACAAGGCACATAATTAACCAGGCTTTAGGGTGATTACATTCTATGGCTTTTCAAATGTGTTTGTGGGAGGTGAGTTATTGGTTTGTTTTTGTTTTACTACATATTTTGTGTTCTCATTTTGTATTTTTATGTTGTGAACCTCCCTGTTATCATTGGATGAAGGGTGGTAAGGTAAAAGTAAAGGGATCCCTGACCATTAGGTCCAGTCGTGACCGACTCTGGGGTTGCGGTGCTCATCTCGCTTTATTGGCCGAGGGAGCCGGCGTACAGCTTCCGGGTCATGTGGCCAGCATGACTAAAGTAGTAGTAGTAATAGTAAAGAAATAATGTAGGGGGTTTGCTTCACAGAAAGCCTGTAATTGGGTTGGAGAATAGTGGAGCTGATGTGATGCAAGTATTCAAAGGGCCCTGGCATCCAATGAATCACCGTGACTCCCATTGTTCCTTCTGGGCGGGAGTGGCACAGATTAAATGGGTCTGAGCACTGGGTGGGGCAGGTGTGCTTGTGTCAGAGAGGGTTTCCATGCAGTGCCCCAAATACTTCTGCTACGAAATCTTTCAGAACACACTCATGTTCCATGCTGGATTCCAGTGCGTGCCTATGAGTCAGCAATACCTGCCTGGGATTTCTAAAGGCTATGATGGCTAGACAATGAAACCCCAGTCAGCAAAATAGTGAAAGGGACGCTGAGTATGTTCCTGCCTCTACGCCCACTTTGTGGGGAAAATGGGGTCAAGAACTGTGTCACACTGCGAGGGGATAAGCATTGGAAGAGACGTTGGAATGACGCCAGGCTGGTGTGGATCAGCACTGTGTTTGCATGGAGAATATTTTTATTACATTTATATTCTGCATTTCCTCCAAAGAGCTACATGGTTCTCCCCAACCCCATTTTATCCTCGCAATAACCCTGCAAGACAAATCAGGCTGAGAGATGGTTATGGGGGGCTTATCCTCACTTCCACTTGTCCTGTGGCTAGAAAGCAGGGGTCCAAGCGCTGATCCGCTTGTTCTGTGCTTTCTTGACACGGGTCCAAGAGGTTTTCCCTTTGCCTCACCACTCTAACCTAGACATGCGGAACCTTTTCAGCCTGAGGACCACATTCCCTTTTGATCAACCTTCCAGGGGCCACATGACAATGGTGGGCAAGGCTAGAGACAAAGCGGCCAAGGAAATTAATGTGGCACTTTGAAAAGTAGGTCACACACACACCAAGCATGCAAAAAGCCAGGTGCTTCTATCTACTCTCATGCACATCTGCTTCCAGGCAAGCAAGAGGCATGATCATGCTTCAAGGACATATTTCAGCCAGGCAAAAGCACCCAGGAAGGGGCCAGGGCCAGTGAGGGGTGTGGATGGGGAGGGTGGGTGGCCTATGGAAGGACATGGCTTGGGAAGGGTCCCAAGAGCTAGTTTGAGAAGCCTGGAGTGCAACATTTGCCCTCATGCCTGAAGTTCCCCACCCCTGTTTTACACTCACACACCCTTCTCTATTCTCCATGCGGACAAGCAAGAGGCATTATCAGAGTTCAATGACACATTCCAGCCAGGCTAAAACAATAATGGAGGTTTCAAAGCAGAGCCGGTATGGGCCATGGCCTAGGGAGGAGCAGGCATGGCCAGGGAGAACTAGAGAGAATCTTGAGGGCCAGACAGAAAGGTCTGGAGGCCTGAGGTTCTCCACCTGTGTGCTAATTACTACACCATACTGGCTTTCTCAAAATAAGGGCCCAGAATAGCTAACCTTTCCAGTTCGAAAGGATCTTGGCTAGCAGAACTGAGAAAGGCTTCTGCCTCAGATCATGAAAAGCCAGTAAAACAAGAAGTCAGTACTGGCTACATAAACCAGTGGCTCAGTATAATGTGGTTATATGAATACTGAGCAGTGGTGCGCTTAGGTAATTTTAGGACACATCCATGCTAGATAGTTAAAGCACTATAATGCTACTCTTAAGAGTCATGGCTTTCCCCAAAGAATCCTGGAACTGTGGTTTGTTAGGGGTGCTGAGACTGGTTAAGAGATCCCTATTCTGCTCACAGAAGATACCTTTCTCAAAGTGGCCTGCGAAGAGGGATTGACTGTTAAACCACTCTGGGAACTGTAGTGCTGTGAGGCGGATAGGGGTTTTCTAACAAGTCTCAGCACCCTAAACAAACTACAGTTTGCATAATTCTTAGGTGGAAGCTCATGGCAGTTTAAAGTACAGACACCTCAGGTTACAGACTCTGCTAACCTGGAAGTAGTACCTTGGGTTAAGAACTTTACCTCAGGATGAGAACAGAAATCGCTTGGCAGCGGCAGCGGGAGGCCCCATTAGCTAAAGTGGTGCTTCAGGTTAAGAACGGTTTCAGGTTAAGAACAGACCTCCGGAATGAATTAAGTTCTTAACCGGAGGTACCACTGTAGTGTGGTAGTGCTTTATATGCGTGGTGGTGCAGTTATGGCCTTTGGATTAATGGGGTGTGTGTGCTGCTGCTGCATGCATGCACATGTAGGTGAGAGAGAGATCACTCTTTAGATGGTAATGTGTGTAATTTCTGTTCAAAACGTAAGCCAGCCAGCCCTGTGTATTTGGGAGCCCTCCTGCTCAGGCTTTGAACTGGGGCCCTGGACTTTTTCTTCAAATTCCTGCTCTGTGTTGGCTCCTGCCTGTCTACTGGAGCCATCTGTCAACTGGACCCAGGAACTCTCTGTTCCGTTCTCTCTTGTTCATGAAGCCTTTAAGTGTGACTCTTGTGGGGTCTGAGCAACTTCAAAGGGCTGCTCTGGACATAAATGAGGTATGAAAAAGCACAGTTTGTACACCAGAAAGTACGATTCAGGCAATAAACTCAAAAGATGCAAATTACCTCAGGGATGACAAATTTCGAAAAACAGTTGTGTTTTGGTACTCATTGTTTCTGTAAGTGTGAATTAAGTAGTTCCACCCTAAAGTGCAAAGTGAATATAATGTCTCACCCAAGCCTAGTTACGTTTGAGCAGCTTAGCCTGTTTCTTGACTCGGGATGGGAGGCCTTTTTATGGCAAAATTTTGGACCACCCGTGCCCCATTTTGTTCAGCCAAGCAGCATCTTGGTCCTCTTTGCTGCAGCATCACAGGAGGTGCTTGCGATTGGATGATTCATTCCTTCATTTACTGGCGGTCCTAGAGACAGCCACACCCGTATTGGAGGGATGACCTAAATGCCTTGCTCCAGATTGCTGAGCTGTCTTTTCAGTGATGTAACCGGAGATTCTTTTGGCGTTTCGTTACAACTTTCTTTCATGGGAGCACCTGTCTCTCAAGTCTTTTGTCTGATGTAATGTCGTGGGAGGCAGCTCTGCATAAACCTGGACCTGTTTGCCCTGTTTGCAACACCCAGGACACAGCTCAGCCTAGTCCCCTCCCTGGAGTTGTCACTGGAACACTGGAGTCACACTTTAACCCTTGCAATGCTCTAATCCCCTCCCAGTTTAGAAGTCACTATCACAAGTGCTTTTTCACCATCTCCACCTGGCAAGAAAAGTACGATCCTCTCCATAGGCATCACAGTTATCCAGAGTGACCTATGTACGATCTAGGCCAGACAGCTATGACACCAGCTCAGCCAAGGCTGTCTTTGAGTTTGTTAAAATGTGTTGGCATCTTTCCTGACAGCCAGTGAGTCATGGGGAATTAGGGCTGTAGCATTTTCTTGATTAATTAATTGATTAAACACACTTTCATCAGATTAAAAATGTGCCACTTGCCTAGCAATTACTACTCAATGGAAAACAGCTCAAAATCTCACACTGGACACTTGTTACCGCTCACTCTGGAATATAGATATAATAGAGAAAATCATGCTGTCAGAGCTGCCTCTAGGTCCCAGCTCACAGAGGACCAACGCTAGGCTGTAGTAATGTACAAAAGTCTTTATTGAAGTTCAGTTTCCATTTCAAAGCCACAGCGTGCAGCCCTACGTCTTAAACCCTAGATCGGCGAAGTCCCGTCTGAGTCTCCTCCCCTATGACACCAGTTTAAGATCCTAGCCCTGCTCCACCTTTTACGCTGCTCTCTCCTCCTCTGGGTCCTCCTGCCCGCTGGGGCATTGCCCTTTCTGGACTCTTCCGACGCTGAGTCGCTTAGCTCCTCCCCCTCCCTCCGGCGGGCTTTAGGACCCGGTTCCCACTCCTCATTCTCTGCTGTCCCGCGCTCCTGTACATTTGAACTTGCCTCTCGCGCCAGCCCAGTGACCTTTCTCCTAACCGTTACACTACTTGTAACGGTCACTGCTTCCCTCTTCCGGGACACTGGCCGGATCTGACCTCTCCTCCGTTGTCCGACTTTCTGATGGAGGCGTGGTCAGCCCTGCCTTATCTTCTCTCCCTGGTGGGGAATGTACTGGCCCCGATCCTTGGGACTCTTCCCCCCCACTCTGCTCTGGTGGGGAAACTGGTCCTGATTTCCAGCTACTGCTCTGGGAGTCCCTGCTGCCCCCTTGCTCCTGTGGCATTCCCCTTGGGAACCCCCTACCCCTGGCCACTGGCGCCCCCTTCTGTGAATCTTCCGATTCGCTGGAGAGGCTCATGGAATCCCTCGGTCCACTGTCCTCTTCTCCTACGCTCCCCTCGGATTCTTCCCCTTCGCTCTCCATCTCCTCTCTTCCCTGTGCCTCTGCTCCTGAGCCCCTGACACATGCGTAATTTGAGATTTCGACAAGGACCAGAACCTCCAGACACATTTTATATGATTTGGCATTCTATCGTTTTTCAAGACAACCCTTGTTGCAATTGTGGGAAATCTGAAACTATGCTTGATGTTCTGATAAAGTTGATAGTCTTAACTTTGTTATTTAACTTATGTGCAACTACTCATTCTATGTGTCTGCTTTATAGTTTTGTACATCTTAATTTTCGTCTGTTATAATTGTTACCTTTGTTTTATATTCATTATAAAATGAAACAACAATAAAACATTTTACAAAAAAAAAGTCTCTGATTGGGCAGCAAATCCCTTTAAAGAATAAGAATAAGAAGTTATATTTAAACAAGTAATTACAAAACTCCCGATGGCAAACAGCATCTTCAAAGAACCATTCTGTGTTGTCTTTCAAAAAAGGATGGAAAGCCTGCTTATACCCCCCTTGAGCCATTTTGGGACCATTTGGTTCCCCCTCAAAGAATGGGTCTCCTACTAGCACAGAGAAAGAAAATGAAATAAGGTCACCCCATAACTCTTTTACCCTGGTCATTAAATGCAGAACTTTTTTACACAAGTATGGGTAAGCTTTGGCCTGCCACATAGTTGTTGTTGGACTCCAGCTCCCATTAACCCTAGCCAGCATGGCCAATAGTCAGGGATGATGGGAGTTGTAGTCCAGAGACCTTTACAGTAGTTTCATAACATGTATTTAATTATTATTTATAAAAGCATCCCTATACTTCCCTCTCATAAAATATCAGGGGGGTGTACAGCAATATAAAAACATTTAAAAATATTAAAGCCTGTACAGAAAAATAATTAAAATGACTGGCTACTTGAGAGAGTAGCAGGGGACAAGTGACACTTGATTAACTTTCATTATACTGTACAGGTGCTCCATAGCAGCAGCAGAAGAACACCCTTCAGATATGGAAGCTTTTTGAACTTTGCTGCAGTTTAGTCAAAAGCATGCCACTTTTATTCTGAGGAGAAAGCAGCCACACAAGTTCCCAATCTGGATCATACTCCCAATCAGAACTAGGCCTCAAGCCTGTTTCCCACTGAAGAGCCATCCATCTATGCTGGCATTTGATTGATTGATTGATTGATTGATTGAGTTTACTTATATGGTGCTTTTCCACAGGGAACTGTGCCCAAAGCAGCTCACAGCAAACTTCAAAAATGTCAAAAGGTTGAAAATACAAATACGCAAAATACATGTTAGTAAATTCAAATGACAAAAATCAACAATTGGACAAACGCAGAATAAATATTACAAAACAACAACAACACCCAATCAATGTTTAAGTACATAAATACAAAGTAAAGTGAGAGTTAAGCAACAATAACTTGCAGTCTACAGCAGCTTTGGGGACAGGTACCAGCCGATCACTGGAAAATGGTTCAGGGCTCTGATTCAGTTTGACTTTGACACAGACACACACACAATCTGCTTTTCCTTCAAAACAGAAGTGGCACAACTTAAATATGTGTTGTTGTTTAAAGTCTAAATTAACATGCAGTTTGGCCCTACATTGATCTTAAACATTGTGATGGATGAGAGATGAGGTACACATGCATGTAACATATCTGTATACTGTGTAATATATGGTGCGTAAAAAGATTTAAAAATGTAGAAGGATTGGATGTAAGAAAATGATTGGAAGCCAAAGTTTATAACTCTAATTATTTCTATTGGAATGTTTCTGCCTCATCATCACCACTCAGATCCATCAACTGTCTGCTGCTAAATCCCATGCTGTGGAGGCCACACAGCAATTTTTATGTTAATTATATTAAATTAGAAGTAGTCTTATTTATTTAATTAACCTATGCATATTGCCCTTGAAAATACACCCACAAAAGTTACTAAGTCTGCATAACATTTTATTTGCTGGTTAAGAGACTAGTAGCCCACATTTCCATTCTACCCATGGAAGAGGGGAAGTAATATATTTGAAGCACATCGAACATACGTTTAAAGCACATGGCTTCGCACAAAGATTCCTGGGAACTGTAGTTTCTGCCACAAATAGCTACAATTCCCAGTATGTACCTTAACAAACTGATTCCCAGGGCTTTGGAGGGAAAGTCATGAGCTTTAAATGTGCATTGGATGTGGTTTAAATGTATGCTGTGGATCATCTGCCATCTCTTCCACAGTCAGCACACAGAATTACAGGCTATGACCTCTTAGCAAGCTGGTTTTTTAAAAAGGTCTTCTACAAGGTGACTGGTGGAGGAGGGACAGTGTTCTATCCACTATCTCCACCAGGCTGTTGAACCCTACACTGATCATGCATTTGTATGTTATTTTTATTAATACAGTCAAACTTTGGTTGTTGAACGTAATCTGTTCCGGAAGACTGTTCGACTTCCGAAATGTTCGACAACTGAGGCGCAGCTTCCGATTGGTTGCAAGAGCTTCTTGCACTCAAGAGGAAGCTGTGTCAGATGTTCGGGTTCCGAAAAACGTTCGAAAACCAGAACATTTACTTCTGGGTTTTCAGCGTTCGGGAGCTGAAACATTCGAAAACTGAGCCAATCGAGACCCGAGGTTTGACTGTACAGTGGTACCTTGGGTTACAGATGCTTCAGGTTACAGACTCCGCTAACCCAGAAATAGTACCTCGGGTTAAGAACTTTGCTTCAGGATGAGAACAGAAATTGTGCAGCGGCAGCACGGCGGCAGCACGGCGGCAGCGGGAGGCCCCATTAGCTAAAGTGGTGCTTCAGGTTAAGAACAGTTTCAGGTTAAGAATGGACCTCCAGAACGAATTAAGTTCTTAACCCAAGGTACCACTGTATATGCATTTTTATGCATACTTTCCCATAGTATATGCATTTTCGTACATGTTCCTTGGCTGGAGAACTGTACTTCAAAAATTGGAGAAAGTGAATTTTTAAGGATGGCTGTGTTTTAGTTTGTGTGCTGTTTCAGAAAGTGCCAATTAGGTAAGTTTACTTTTAAATCTGAACTGAATCAAATTTATCCTCCATTCCTACAGAGGGGGGACAGGACAATCTCACTTTGAGCAATCACAGAGAGTAGCAACAACCCACTCACTCCCCTGAATATAATTCCTGGTCACCTACCCTGAACCAGACACTGCTCAGCTCCTGTCAACTTTTCCCCAGCAATCTGTTTAAAAGCTGCTCTGCCACATTTTTTAAAGAACCAACAATTTTGTTCCATTCTGGTTCAAGTGGACCCGGTCTCTTTTGTACAGGACCAGCTTGTCCCCCTCACAGAGCTACAATTCCCAGCATCCTTAACAAACTCTAGTTCTCAATATTCTTTGGGGCAGGGGGTATATGCTTTAAATGTGTAGGGTGCACACAGCCTCAATATTTAAATCAAAATGAGGCCTGCTGCATTCAGGGGCCTTCTTGATTCTTCTGCTGAGTTGGGCACTGGACCTCTGCCCCCAAATCCTGCCTCTATGGCGCCAATGACACAAAGGTACAATGCAGCACACTGCCTTTCTTTTCACATAATGCAGCGATAGCCTTTGAAGCTGTTGTTAAAATGATTACACACCTCAAATATATCTTTAACTATAAACAAGGGAGGTGGCTGGGCTGATTGCTATATTAGAATTGGGGTGTGCGTGCATACAAGCATGGCTCTACTTTATGTGAAATTAAATTTCTGTGAAATTAAATGTTGGGAAGGGCCATAGCTCAGCGATAGAGCATCTGCTTTGCATGCAGAAATTCCCATGCTCAAATCCCAGCATCTGCAGGTAGGACTGGGAGAGGAGCCCGTCTGAAATCGTAGACTGACTCAGGGTAAGGCAGCTGCCTCATCTTTGGGGTGGTACGTTGATTCTCAAAAAGCTATGATGCTGAGAGCCTTCAATGAGTTAACAGGGAACAGCTGGAGCAGAGTTGCCCAATTGCAAGATAGACTGTAGCAAGCCAAGGAAACGCTAGAATTGCCATGGGCACCCAGAACCTCAAAGCCGGTCTAACGGCTTCTCTCGAGAGGCCCACAGGGCCATTGGGCTTGCTGAAAAAGCCGTTACTAAGCAGTTTGTTTGGAGCGGGGCATCTCATCACACAGGCTACCAAACAGCTGCCTCTTTGCAAACAAAGCTGTTTGCTCCAAGAGTGCCGCTTGGGTGGTAGATATGGCAGAGGAGGAACAGAAGGGTGAACGCTGGGGAACTGAAGCCAAGAGCAGGTGGAAATCAACTGCAAAGCTCCACCTTGTTCCCATCTGGGGCAGATTCAACTATCCCATTCTAGCCCCATTCTCCAAGCATTTTCAATTTACTTTTTTGTCCACATTGCAATTGTTTAGTGGTGATACATACCAAGACTGGCTGACCAGTGCTGGGCCACCACTGATTTGGGAGGCCCATTAAGGTTATAACAGCGTCCCTTGCAAGTTTCATCACTGCAGAACTTTGATCCCAGTTATTTGGTCTTGATTTAGAGACTCTTTTCTTTTTACATTGTGATGGCTTTGAAACATCCTGTCAAGCCTTTTTTGTTTCAAACACTTCTCCAGGAGCCTTTAATTACACTATAATAACCCATGGATAGGCACTAGTATTTCACAATTAGTTGAACCGCACTAAAGTGCATTGAAGCACATTAGCTACGTATAACTTTAATACATTGGCAAACAAGTGGCAGCATTCAAAGTATGATAAGGAACAGCAATATAATGACAACACAGCTAAAAGTGCAGGGAGGTGGAAATAGGAGTCTATTACAGCTCATTAATTCATTTCAGTAATATATTTGTCACTTTTCAGGACCAAGCCCACAAAGCAATCTACAAAGGCAGATAAAACAATATAACCTTAGGCAGAGTATGAAGCACTGTGTGGATACAGACATACAGATAGCCGATACTGAATTAGATTTCCAGATTCTCCTAAAGACAAGCAACAGCAAAAAGAACTGATGGGCCCAAATGAATGTTAACTCGAAGAGAGTTCCAAAATTGTGGGGACACCACCAAGAAAGGCCCTTTCTCGTGTGCTTCAGCCTGCTACTAAATTAATATGCTACTAGGATGTTGAACCTTGGAAGCCAATTTCAGGGCTGGGAAGGGCCATAGCGCAGTCCCTGGAATCTCCAGGGCTGGGAGAGAACCCTGCCTGAAATCCTGGACAGCCGCTGCCAGTCAGTATAGAATAATACTGAGCTGGATGGATCAGGGGCCTGACTCAGTATAAGGCAGCTTCCTGCATTTCATGTCTCCAACTCTGAGTTCTTTCAGTCTTTATAAGGGGTGGGCCTTGACTTTGCCAGCTATTGTTACTTTACTGCCCACATCAGCTGCTGCTGAGCCCAGCGCACAGGGTGTTGCTGCCATTTGTGCTGCCCACCTCTGCCAATTCTGAGCAAGATCTCATCGATTTTGGGCAAGATCTTACGCACACCGCAATATATGTTGCACAATATTGGTGTGGTCTTGGCCAAAACTGGCACTGGCAGCGGAGGTGATGAGGCAGGTAGGGTGCTTATACTGTCTGAGGCAGGAGCCTCACCCCACCTAATGACTGTGCCGGCCCTGCCAGCACATACCCTGCATAGCTCACTAGAACATGGAGGAGGCTCAAAGGCTGAGAGCTGCTGAGACCCAGCCCTGCCCCATCACACCTGTGAACCTGCCGCAGAGGCTGGCAGAGGGAAGAGCCCTGGCCTTCTCGCAGAGATAAAAGGCACTTGGGGAGGAAATCTAAAGCACCATCTGAAGCAAGGGCTGTGTCTATAGAACAATGTGCAAACCCCATAAATGGGAAATTTGCAGAGGCGGCGGCGGCAGCAAATGATGCCAACACCTTTGGGAGCCTTGGCTGGGAAGAGCTGGAGGGCTGGTCTCTGATGCTCACCCACACCCCATAAGGCTCCCAAGCCAAGAGGTTTCCACGTGCTGTCACACCTGGGCATGGACATGCAACGTAAGGTGGCATGCCACCTGAAGCCTCAATTATGCACAGCATTTCCGTGGTGATGATGCAGGCTGCCTCTCAGAAAGAGTTGCCACTGGTGTGGAAAGTAAACACCGTGTGTGATCCTGGGGAGGCCCAACAAAAGCGGCACAAGATGGCTGCAGTCAGTTTAGAACAGGAACACAATATGGAGTTGCCTCCTACCAATTCAGAATACTTACTAGTCTGTCCAACTCAGTATTGTTTACAGCAGGGATGGGGAACCTGGCTCCAGATGTTTCTTTGGACTAAACTCCCATCATCCCTGACAACCGGCCATGCTCACTGGACCTTAAGGGAGTTGGAGCTTAACATCATTTGTACAGACATAGGTTTCCCATTCTGAGTCTCTGGACTAGCTGTGGCCTTTTTAAAATTTATTTTTCAAATTTATAATTTTTTTATTTTATTTATTAGATTTATATACCACCCTTTGTCATAAGACCTCAGGGCGATTTACAGACTTTGGCTTGACAGGTCTCCTGACAAGGCCTCCTCCCCCACTCTCAATGTCCTTTCTTTGTGCCAGTTGCTTTCTTACCACACTTCCCTCTCAGGCCCAATTTCTTATGCAACTTTTTCACACAGTAAAGTAGCTGTGAGTTAACAGAAAAGAGTAATTCCCTCCTGCCATTCTGGGACCGTATCAGTGAGCTGAGGTATCTTAAGCGTAAGGACAAAAGGGAAGCCAAGTGATTTCCAGAAGCTTCTCCTGAGGACAAGCTATTGGGTTTACCTCAGCAACTATGTCCTTAATCCAGTTTCACCTCACTGGTGTCAAGGACAAGAATTCACTGACTGGGCAAATACTTAGAAAGAGATCTAAAAATTGCTTACAGCATTAACAATGATTATATACAGGCTTTAAAAAATATCCACAGTAATACCCAAGATCTACATTGAGACCAGAGGGCTCTTATCAGCAACAAACACTCAGAAATTGTAAAAACTGCAGCCTCTGCCATGTTAGAATAGATCTAGCAAGGCAAATGTATCTGTTCTTACACGCTTAGTGTTTGACTTTCCACTTTGAGGTATGATAAAACAAGTGACTGTAATGATTTCAGCAGGCTGTGTATGTCTCATGCTGTAATTCAAACACATCAACAACCGGATTTTTATTTTTTAAAGTAAGACTCAAGACAGTTCTGCAGGCTTGCTTCTCCCCCCTTTTTCTTAGGGATCCCCATTCATAATGACACAGACCATGAGAACAAGCCTAAGGCCATCTTTGTCCACAAAGTTTTGTGCTGGAGACTAGTTTCAGTCCTAGGCACACCCCGCAGTCCTCCTACCTGTTCCTTGCAACAGCAACCCCTTGTGGCACCAGAAAAGCTGTACTCAAGTTGAGTGGAAGAGATGCTTCTCCGGCAGCAGCACTCTTGCAAGATCCTTGCTGGAGGAAGCCAAAGTCCAACATCCTGTTCTCACAGTAGCCAACCAGGTGCCCATGGGAAGCCAGCAAGCAGGACCAGAGTCCTGTGATTCCCAGCAACTGGTATTCAGAGGCATACTGCCTCCAACAGAGAAGGTAGAACATAGCCATTGTTCACTTGCAGGATCACCTTAACTCACATATGCCCATTCACTCACTTTGAAATGAAGAACAGGCATTGTAACAGGTGCCACAAAATACCCATTAGTGCTGCAGGACTGAGATAAGCTGCACCTGCTAGAATTCTCTCTACACCAGTTCCAAAGGAAGGCTCCAGCATACAACCACCTCATTACAGCTTATCAAGAATGTCAGTTCTTTCACCTGCAGTTTGAATCCTGGAAACAGCTTCCTGGCCCAGTGTGATTTGAATTGTGATAACGGCTTCCTTTCCCACTATAGGTGTTAAGTGATTTAGCAAAGTTTGATAATCAATTATTGCTGTGGTCATGGTGCTTTTTTTGCTTTCTTTAAAGCTTTACCTAGTAAAATTTACTATAACTGTCATAGATTTTATTTTGCCTTATTCTATTCCTTTCCATCTGAACTCACTCTTCCCATTCCTCTAGTTCATGAAAGCTTCTTCTGTACAATTTAGGCCACAAATATCTAAAAGACTGCCTGCTTCCCTACAGACCCCATTTTGAGTATTAATACCAGCAGAGCCCTCTTGGTAATTCTACCACACACAGATGTTTGGTGGTAGGAGTGGTGGCTCAAGAGAGAGCATTCTGTGGCAGATCCTAGGTTAAAGAATTCCCTCCCAAAATAGTCGTGTCTGGCTCCTTCATTATATAGTTTCCATTGAATCCTAAATATATACCCTCTTTACCCTGGCCTTTGACACTTGAGAAATGTTTGCAGGACCCACTCTATTTCTGTGACTACAACTTGTTATTAATTGCTGTTAATATTAAATTTTACATGGCTACAACTAGCCCTGAGACCTTATGGTAAAGGGTGAGTAAGAAATTGAACAAAATAGTAGTAGTAGCAATAATGATATATTTAAAGGTGTCTTAAGTGTACAGTGGTACCTCAGGTTAAGTACTTAATTTGTTCTGGAGGTCCGTTCTTAACCTGAAACTGTTCTTAACCTGAAGCACCACTTTAGCTAATAGGGCCTCCCCC
This sequence comes from Podarcis cretensis, assembly GCF_951804945.1. Lineage (NCBI taxonomy): Eukaryota > Metazoa > Chordata > Lepidosauria > Squamata > Lacertidae > Podarcis > Podarcis cretensis. The sequence continues at coordinate 27,880,195 of NC_137177.1, read as the reverse complement.
TGCTGCTGCGCCGCCGGAGCACAATTTCTGTTTTCATCCTGAAGCAAAGTTCTTAACCCGAGGTACTATTTTTGGGTTAGCAGAGTCTGAAGCGTATGTAACCCGAGGTATCACTGTATATTGTTTCTCTTCCATGCAGTTATTGTGGGTGGAGCAGGAAAGCAATGCTCATACGAAAAGAAGAATACCAGACGTGGATATGGACACACAAGTATGGAGCACAGTGTATTGGTTGAGCAGTCCCTCCACCAGAAGAAATCTCCTAGAAGGCCAAGGCCAAAACCTGACATTTACCGGGGGGGGGGGGTGTCACAGCAAGTGGAGTCAGGAGGCTTTGAGGGTGCTCCTGTCCCTAGTGCCCGGCATCACTGCTTGTCATCTCCCCACTTTGAAATGCCAAACAGAGGCAGAGCATTGGCGGCCGCAGAAGAGAAGACAGTCAAGCTCCTATGCAATTGTACAAAGTTAACAGAACTCCATGCTTCTCAATAAAACAACAACAGAGCGGTCACACTGACAATCTTTGGTGCAAACTTCCTTTAGGCATCAGACATCTATTACTTTTGCCATTTCACCGGTCATCTTCTGTGCCTCGCAGCTGCCCATACCACAGCTCACTGCTAACTGGGTTTTTTTGGTGGGGAGGCCCCCCTTTGTCTCAAGCACAGAGGCTCCCAAATACACCAGAAAGAAAGTTATTGTGTGGGAGGAACCTAAAGGCCCAAGCTGCATCTTGGTAGTCCATATCTTGCAGGGTACTTCTTCAGTTTCAGGTTAATACACATGGGAAGCCAACTTGGATGGGAGCAGCTGTCCACCTGCAGTGGCCTGTTTACAGCTGCAGCAGGCATGCTACACGTCCATGGTTTCCTGCTCCACAGTTTTCTCCTGCGGCTGCACATACTTCTCCTGGACTGCTAATGTGCTGGTTGTATGTGAGTTAAGGGGAAATAAACAGCAAGTGGTGGCTGATGTGTATGTGTGAGTGTATCAGTGAGTGAGTGAGTGAGTGAGTGAGTGAGTGAGTGGAGCACTGATCTCTGTTTGACTGCTAGCTGACAGTGCAATTAATGTGAGGACATTCCATCCAAAAGGTACAGTATTGGAAGCAGCAAACAATACAAAAAGGAATTTGAGCTCCACGGAACAAGAGTGGGAGAAGCAATTTGTCTCGATCAGAGGTGGCTATCCGGCAGCCCTCAGGCTACGTCCAGCCCACAAAACAATTTTATCCAGACCCCAGAGGTGCTCAGATTTTAATCAAAGAGTGGTAAAAAGTTTGCCCACAGCTCATAAGAAATTGTTTTCAAAAGATACGAGAAAGAGAGTCAGTATTACATCATCTTTGGGCTTTTGCTCTGCTTACTGCCCTAAGGGTTAGAAACTTACTCGTAAAGCCTAATATCTGACCGGACATGCAGAATATGGAGTAATAAACCACAGCTTATGGATTGCATCCATGCTGGCAATCTCACATGCAGGATGCAGGTGGTGTATCTTGGTGCTCCAGTATATCAGCCTGGTATCACCTACATTGGTTCTACATGTATTAATTCACAAAGCCCTAAAAAAATGGGTCCAAAAGGCCCTTAAAGACTGCCTGATTCCTTACTCTCTACTTCAATCATGAAGATCCTTCAATGGGGCACTTCTGGTGGTTCCTCATGCCTCTGAGTTTTGGTTGGCCTCTACTTAGGGACTGGGACTTTAGTGTGGCAGGACCTGCCTGTGGAACTCCCTGCCAGTAGAGGATCATCAGGAATCATCCATACCTTTTTTCAGATGTCTTCTGAATTCAGGTCCTGCTTTGCTTAGACAGGCCTTTGCAATATGTTTTTTTTTTTCTTTTTCACCAACCAGTATTTACTGATGTTATAGTGAAGTTTCAAATGATGTTGCTTTCACTGATTTTATTATAATCTTGCATACTGTATACTGCCTTGATTAAATTGTATGAAAGTGTTGATTATAAATACTTCAATAAAATAAAAATAAATAAATGCTATCGATATTGTCACAAATATAGCTTATTTCCACAATCACAACACACCTTTGAAACTGGGCTGGAGTTGCAGAAACAGGCTTATTCATGCACACTGTACAGTTTTGATTCATAGGTTTATACAGTACAGTGCTTCAACAGCTTTATACTATGAGGCAGACTATAAATTTGTTAAATGAATAAAATAAGTAAGTAAAACTTCCATCTGATCAGCTACCAGTGCCAATGCTAGTGTAAACTGACCCTCAAAACTGCAATATGGTTATGGGCATGAAGCTTTCCTTTAGATGATTATTTCTTGGGATGCATAAATAAGACTCAGCCTTTCTGCAGGGAAGGGGAACACAATAAAAAAGGATACGATGTGAAGTGGAAATCAGCTCCCACTGCTGCAGACATCAGGGCTTGAAGGCTTCTGTGCTCTGCGTCTCCAAAGCAGTAGCCATTGGCTTTGTCCACCGCCTGCATCACACGCTGCATGCTCTCCTTATCCTAGGAAAATGACAAGTTAGGGGCCAAAATTAATTTGTCTTTCATGTTCCATGCCAGTTAACACACAGCATGTACCATCACTTGATTCCTCACCACTTGTGATTTCTCATCACTTGGGACTCCATCTGGTTTGGGTCTGATGAGATACAGAAGTTCTAGCTGTGGATTTTGAATTGTAGTAGCTCATTCACACATGCACATTGCCACTTGGTGCTGCAATCATCAGGTGATGAAAGAAGCACATGTGAGGTGGCTTACAGGCAGACTGCAATCCAAAGATCATCTTTCAATATTCCTTTCCATTTCAGCACTTTTTTTTGGTTCACTTCCAGTTTAGCTGGATTCCCCATTAAACTTCCGTGATTCTTGCTCTAATATAGGCACACCTTTCACAGATAAACAATGTCACATGGTGCTTCCTTATATGTATTTTTAAATCTTTTGCCTGTTAGTTCCATGCCGTATTAACAGATGTTTTCTTCTCAGAATAACTGAGCGTAAATACACATATTCATTTATATAGCATATTAATACATGTGGTGGTTTTACTTTCCTAGTGACAAATAAAAGCAGTCCAGCTCCTTTCTATATTTTTAATTCTCTTTGATCCTTTCAGCATCGCTCTCCAATCTGGCTAGTATATGCAAACGCATTGACAAATTATCATCTGTTTCTTTACTTTCTGGAACATAATTTAAGCAAACTTCCTATTTTAAAGTTAGCGTATAGCAATACTTAGCATTATTAAATAGTGCTTTAGAGCACAATCAGATATACTCAGGTGCAAGCTTCACTCAGTGAAAGAGGGCTTTCCTTCCAGGGAACTGGGCACAGGATTGTGGCCAGTATTTGAAGGCAATTACAAACATTATCTGAATACTTTTTACAGTGGAAGTGGGGAACCCATGTCCCTCTAGATGTTGGTGAACAAAAACTTCCACCATCCCTGTCCATTGGCCATGCTGGCTGACGTTAAGGGGAATTAGAGGCCAACAACATCTGGAAAGCCACAGGTTTCCCACTCCTGCTTTACAAAAATCCTGAGTCTGAAAGACAGAAGCTTGCTTAGATCTACCAAGTGAGCTCATGGTAAAGGCAGGATTTGAATTGGAGGACTCCTGGCTTCCCAGTCCAGTGTCTTAGCCACTAAACTATATTAGCCATTCATTTCATGTAATTTAATGAAACACATTATTATTTAATGCTATAGCAGCAAATTACAGCCAATATCTGAAATGTAAAAGCCTATAAAATCCAGATCCTGAAAGACGTTGTTTACATTTTCCAGCAGGAAAAGGAAGTACTCCAAACCGAACCTAAACTGAGCGGCTGCCAGCTCCCCAAATGTCAATTATTACTTTCCTGCTGATTTGGTTTAGCTACCTGGACATTGAGAGGAACAAAGGAAACCAAGCTGTAGTCTTCAATCACTTCCACAAGCTTCTTGTTCAAGTGTTGATAGTTCTTGAAGAAAGGATCTGTAGCCAGGTGATCCACTAGATAGGACAAATCAAGAACCTCTGTGTAATAATCGAGATTGAAGGCTGCAAGACACACAAAAAAAAAGACAAGTCTCTAGCAAATTCAGGAACAAAAGGTGCAGATAAAGCCAAATCACATCACTCTCTACCCATAGGTTTACAATCTAAAATAGGTATGCTATGCCTATATTAAAGGCCATTAAAGAGTTGGCAAGCCCACTGGAGATCCCAGTCTCCTGTTAATGCCAAAAGAAAGTGGCTTCCTAAATATATAAAGAGCTGCCTTGGGAACCTGGGATCCTGCAGACATTGCTGGACTCCCAACTCCCATCAGTCCCAGCTTGTATGCCCAATGATCAAGGGTGATGGGAGCTGTAGTCAGCAGCACCTGGAGAGTCTCAGGTTTCTCTTCTCTAATGTAGTGACTAGAATCTAGCCCAACAATGGGGAACATTTAGGCCCCCCCCCCAACACTGCTGAACTACAGCTCCCATCAGCCTCAGCAAGCATGGCCAATGGCCAGGACTGATGGGAGTTGTAATTCAGCAATATCTGGAGGGTCAAAGGTTCTGCACTCCTGGGCTAGCCCACAGCTGTCTTCTCTAACTGGCAGCTTCTCTCTAGGGCAGGCATGGGGAATGTCAGGTATGGGGATCAAATGAGGTTCTCCACGTCTCCTTATCTAGCCCTTGGGGATCTCCCAGGCCACATTCTCTCCAAAGCCACATCACTCAATAGCCTTGCTTTGCACTCTCCTTGTGTGTTTTTGCCTGACTAGAATTGGCCCTTGAACTCTGACAATGCTTCTTGCTTGCCTGGATGGAGGATAGGGGTGTGTATTTAAGTATGTGTAGAAACAATCCTATTGTGCAAAGATAGAATTGACGTTCTTCACTCTGCTCGCTTTTGATTCTTGCCCATCCACCACTAGTATGTGGCTCCTGGACGCTTGCTTAGAAGGGTATGTGCCTCTCAAGCTGAAAAAAGTTCCCCTCCCTTGCTCTAGATTAGAGGGCAATTGTCTTTTCCAGAACCTGCTGTCTCCGTTTCTTTTCACTGGAAAGGTAGTAACCAAGCATGTAGGGCAGGTGCTTTAACTGAATTATGGTCTCTCTCAGGCTACAGGATCTGATTATCCACAACTTCTCACTGTCATATAGTAAAAGGTTACATCCGTCTTCCCCTTCAAGGACCTCCTACTGGTGGCTCGCACCTAGTTTCCCATACTGCTCGATTAGGTCCATTTTGGAGAGGACGTTGATGTGGGGTAGCTCTACGTGCAACATGGTGGAGAGGGAAGTGCAGAGAATGGAGATGAACTTGCCGGGGTCCGTACAGTAATGAGAATCCACTAAATGGACAGCTGCCAGCTGTGCAAAGAAGAAACAAGAGAAGGATGAGAATCAGTGTTGTGTCAAGTCTGGGACATCCTGACAAGTTAATGGGAGACAAGTAATCGCTTAAGGCAGGGATGGGGTACATGTGGTCCTCCAGAAGTTGCTGAACTACAACTCTCAACATCCCTGATTATTGACCATGCTGGCTAAGGCTGATAGGATTTGTAGTCCAACAACATATGGAGGGCCAAAGCTTCCAAAGTCTCATTGTCTGATGCAACTGATAAATATAAGTAATATTACATACTGACAGTAGTACCTGTTTAGAAAAACCATTGTAGTGGAAGTTGGGTTGCTTACAGAGTAAGTAAAGAAACAGCCCTCTTTCCCCTCTAAAAGCACATAAACCAGCTGCATTGAAGCCCCCCACCCCCACCCCAGAATCTTGCAGGAACATGATCCTACCAGAGAAGCCAGGGATTGAACCTGCAACCATTGGCATGCAAAAGAGATGCTCTAGACTGAAACAAAGCCCTTCCCCATGTAAATCACGCTCCATCGAGTTTACCAAACAGCAGGGTGGGGTGGGGGGAGGTTATCCTATAATGGTCTTTAGTCTACAGCTAGACAGCAGCAAAAAAGAGGCAACTGCACCTTAATCAACCAGAGATCATTATTTGATATTTATTATTGTTTTCCATGAGGTGACTGGTCTGTTGAACCTAGTGGTGTTCAGAGAGCAGCTAGAATGGGTTATCTCTTTCCTGACATAGAGGTTCCATCTTGTGCCTCCACTTATTCAATGCCTATACAGTCTCTGTGTAATATTATTAAGAGGTTTAAAGCCAAGTGCCATCATTACATTAAAATCAGAGAGCTGTACCTTTTCATTTTCATCTGAATCAGCAACTTTAGTTCTGATACTTCTCTGGAATCTGAACACTATAGGAGGTTGGATGCAATTAAGCCAGCTTAAGCTAAATCCAGACATGGTGGGTGGTAGATTTTTTAAAAAAAATCTTCATAAAGTGAAAATGGCCATCCAAACTGAAATAGGGAATACAAGAGCCCAGGACACTTAATCCTAAAGCCCAATTCATACATGAATCTTTATAGCATGGTAGCCAGTCAAAAACACAGCTGCATGGAGGCATCCAAGCTATTCAGATGACAAACCACCCCTTCCAGCTCAGGCAATTTTAACCAATCAATACAATCCACAGAAATAGTTGCAATTGTGTAGTTTGAACTGCCTGAACCATTTCACTCAAATGGCTTGCCACATGAAAATGAGTTGTAAAAGGCTACTATGCTACATAGAGCTAATGTGCACACTGGAGCCAAATCTGGCTTGCAGTTTGGCACCAAAGGATGCTCTCATTTCCAGTACCCATTTTCCATGCAAAATTCTACCACCTAACATTGTTTTATTTTTCTGTACCAGGGGCAGGAGAACTTTTTCATCCTGAAAGTGACATTCTCTTCTGGAGGTCACATGCCCGGGGCAAAAGTGGACGGAGCAGCAAGTGTGACTTTTACCTTGGTGCATTAGGCTAGTTTCAACACACTCTCACCCACCCTCTCCCTTTCCAGGCATGCAAAATACATTATCAGAATTCAAGTGCACATTGCCGCCAAGCAAAAACTGTAAAAGAAGCTTGAAGGACAGGTGGTGAGGGGGTGCGGTGCAGGGAGAGCCCCAAGGGCCAGATACAAATGCTTGGAGGGCTGCCATCCCTCATCTACACCAACCATACCCTGAAGTTCCACTTAGCAAGCTGAGCAAAGATGTTTCTCAATGAACTATGATGGGTGCAAAGCTCCACTTGTCCCGGGCAGTCAAATAAGAAGTAATGCCCCTTAAATTGGGCCAGTTTCTCTTGCAGCCAGTCCAAGTTGGCCTCCAGATACTCCATGCAATAGATCAAGCCACCGTTGGGTCCCAGTTTCAAGTTCTCCATTACATCGGCCAAGGTGATAAGTTCTGAGATATCCACAGCGCACTGGTAAGGAATCCCCTCATTGGCTGGGTCCAGGTTCACTACAGCTACTTTGCGCCCAATGGCAGAAAGAAATTCCTGCATGCCAAGACAGTAAGTTGTTTTCCCTGAACCAGGAGGCCCAATCACTGCCTGACCAAAGGCTACTGTGGACTGCTTCTGGCTGTACGACATGATGCAACTTTTGTTCTTTTTCTACAAAAAGACAGCAAAATGTCAGAATATATGGACCATTTCACACAGTATTTAGGAAGCAAACATGGGTTTGTTATCAAGCATATTCTCAAGGAAAAAACTGATCCAATTCTGATCCAGTTGGTGAGAGTACTTCCATGACACCATGTTTGCTACATTCACAAATTAAGGGCACTTCTAAAAAAACAACCCCAACAACTGAAGTGTACAACTGAAACAAAAATATTTCTAAGGTAATATCAGGTAACTACTGACTTACAGAAAGACTGATACAGTAATGAGAGCAAGGGCAGCCAATGTGATGACCTCCAGATGTTGTTGGACTACTACTCCCATTAGCCCCAGCCAGTATGGTCAATGGTCAAGGATGAGGGGAGCTGTAGTTCGGCAAGATGTGGAGGGCACCGCAATGGCTACCCTGGATTGTAGTGTTAGACCAGGGATGTTCAGATATCTGAATTCAAATATCCAATTGGGCCCCAAAGCAGTTGATTCTTACTCTGACACTGTTGACACAGTAACTTCCTCCACTACACCTGAGGCAGCAGGATAGTTTAGTGAGACTAGGACAGACCATGCGGTCAGTACACATACAGTTGTTAAGTCCTCCAAAGGAGCAGTATTGTCAGGGGAGCTTTGGAGGAGGAGCTGCTGGAGGGAGAGACTGCCTATGCTGCCCCTCCAGCATCTGCTGCCTGAGGCAGCCACCTCATTTTGCCTAATGATAGAGCTGGCCCTGCCAGTACTGAAATAAGATTCAACTACCAGTCCAGTCGGTACTTCATGTACTTCTGTACATGAAGAGGGCAGAGTGCACCTTGTCCTGTTGCCTCAGGCAGCAAAATATCTCAAGCTGGCCCTAAAGGTAAAGGTAAAGGTACCCCTGCCCGTACGGGCCAGTCTTGACAGACTCTGGGGTTGTGCGCCCATCTCACTTAAGAGGCCAGGGGCCAGCGCTGTCCAGAGACACTTCCGGGTCACGTGGCCAGCGTGACATCGCTGCTCTGGCGAGCCAGAGCCGCACACGGAAACGCCGTTTACCTTCCCGCTGGTAAGCGGTCCCTATTTATCTACTTGCACCCGGAGGTGCTTTCGAACTGCTAGGTTGGCAGGCGCTGGGACCGAGCAGCGGGAGCGCACCCCGCCGCAAGGATTCGAACCGCCGACTTTTCGATCGGCAAGCCCTAGGCACTGAGGCTTTAACCCACAGCGCCACCTGTGGCCCTAGTACTGTGCTATTCTGAATGAGAGTACTCCCCTATACTGGTGTTTTCTGCAGGAGTGTGCGAAGCTCCTCTACTTCTAAGAGGCTTAGTGGGGAAATGGAGAAATGAGGTGCAATTTGAATAAACTGCCTCGGCCCAGAAGTCGTGCATTTTATGGCTAGGATGGGCTTGCAGAGTTGTGCATGTGGTTGAGGGGCAAGAACTCAGAGCTGTGCCTGGAAAGGAACGGCATTGTTAAGATAGGAGGGCTCCTTTCCATCAATCAATCCCTTCTACGCTGCCCCTAAATAAGTTGGGGAAGAAATAAACAAGGACACAGAGGGGGCCAGGAGAGAAGGAGAATTAAGAAGCATTCAGAGCAAGCGCAAATGCGTCTCTCACCTCCCGAGCAACTGCAACACGGACTTTTTTCAACAACACACCTTGACTCTATGTCACAGAGATAGTAAAAAGGTTAGAGTGATGCACAAAGTCTGAACATCGGCAAAAACAACCCCCAGATAGCCATAGCCGTAATCACTCCACTCATTAAAACAGTCTAACTGACTTCTGGTTCACTCAGGTCTCCTCTGCCCACCTCTCCATGGTGGCTGTCAGAGCTGCCAACTGAATTTATTGGGGAAACCTCTGATTGTATGGAGTGACCAGTGTGCCTCTGTGCCACCTCACACAGCAAACTCAGGCCTTGTTTCGTGTGGGAAATGTGGTTTACCACCTACACTTCAGTTTATTTATTATTATTTTTGCATTTCTTTTTCTTGTGGCATTTAAAATTGCAATGTGTGTCTACGGAGGTCAACAGAGCACGAGGTTTCTGCATACAAGAGGCAATGCATTTGGGTGACAGAGAGAAAGGGGGCCCTTTTTCAAATCAACATTTTTCAGACAACATAAACCCCAAATTAGAAACAATTCCACTCTTTGCTGCTTCCTTTGTTCCAGGGTTGATTAATTGGGGCTTAGGCTTTGGGCATGATTCTTGCATTACAGTCGGACTAGATGACCCCCGGGATCCCTTCCAACTCTAAAGTTCTATTCTATGATACTCCGTTGACTTCTACGGGCAGTTGCCAATGGATACTCCGAAAAAAACAGAAACAAACCTGGACGGTTCCTCTGCGGGCAACAGGATGAGCTTCTCTACAATTTTCTTTCTTCTATGGTACAAGCAGCGTCGCTTTAGTGCTTGGCGCCGCCCAGGCAGCTTTGGTCGCTCCGCTGTACGTTCTTATTTCAATCCGGAGGGGAAAAGGAGTGGGAAACGAAGGTTCCGCACGTATTTTTTCGAACATGGGACTCCATCCTTATTAACTAAGCGGCGAGCGCCACTTGGAGGACAGACGTTGACATGACTTGTGCTTTTGGCGTGCTCTCTGAAGACGAAGGTGGGGCATGGCAGCCATTATAGAGCGCGTAGTAAAAGCCGTGAAGTTTGGAAGGAGTTGCTATCCTTTGTTTACTGGAAAATGTGAAAATGATGAAACCAAATGGCATGGCAATATGTTGCATTTCCAAACATTGTTTGGGTAACCAGTCATCCTCACTTCAATGTATTCAACCCCCTTTCTCCCCACTCTCCATGACCATTCGGTGGGAATAATTGTATTCCAATAGGACACCTTTTTGAGACCAGTGGCATATTTGGGAAATGCAAGACACTCATGGGCACCACCAAATACTTACATCACATGGGAGTGGGTGGGATTGTGATGCTCAGAACAGGCAAACAGGCAAAATATCTACTCTCTCCAAAGCCAGTGAAACATAATGAAAAAGCAGGCAACACCTCCAGAAGAAAAACCACTGGGAAGGATAGGTGCCCAGGGGCACACCATTGCAGACCCCTGAAATAGGCACTCTGTCATTATTTATGGCTACATCCTTGGCTTAGGCAGGGTTGACTTTTTGCCAGCACTCACTAGGGCTTAACCTCCAAATTTGCTTTGGAGCTGTGCAGAAACTATGCAAATAAGTGCATCTAAGCATGGGTTGAATGTCTTCCCATCACCCTGGTCAGTCATGTGCAGAAATGGCTGCCAGGACCAGTATGAGCTGGCTTTTGAGGTATATTTGAAACCCAACACTTCTCATTTTAGAAATTAAGCAGCGGGTGAAAGATACAGACATTGCCTTCTACAACAACATTGGAATTATTGTCTGCAAGCTTTAATCATTGGTCCTGATTTAATCATGCAAGATAAAAGCCTTGCCTGTTATTTTCTGAAGCTCTACATATGTCTTGTTATACTACAGTGCAGGGGTTTTTTTATGCTTTGCAAGCTTATTTCCCAATAAATGTTTTCTTTATTCACTAGTTAGCACCAGCTGTGTGTTCCCCTCTCCACACACAAACAAGGAGCAAGTGCAAAATGTTAGTGGGATAAACATAATAGATGTGTGGGGGCGAGAGAATCTTGAGCTCTGGAATGCAGAGCAATTGGTTCAAGGCTGAACTCAATAAAAACACAGAAATGCACTGATTAGTGGAAGGTGAATTGACACGCATCTGATCCATAGATCATGTTCCAAAGTGGTGAGACCTGTTGTATGGAAGAACTTGACTTTCTTCATAGAAGTCCAAAGGGTTGTTGGCAAGGTCAAAATGAGAGCAGCAGCACACATCACGCAGGCCACTTTGAGGAACTTGAAGGGCAGGATAAACCATAAAAACCCATTAAAGTTATCCATGGTGGCTTTAGGATGCTAAACACCACCCAGCACAGACCTGGAGCAGGGAGACCTGGCCTCAAATTACTCCTCAAATATGGATCTCATTCTTTGAGTGATTCTACGATCTCATGGGGTTGTTGAAACAATACAATGGCAAAACAATGTGTATGCTTCCTTGAAAGAAGTTCTAAGAAATATTATAGACCACTTTATTTTATTACTCCCAGTCCAGCAAGGTTAAAATCGCACCACTGATAAAGTTGTGGATATTTCTGTATTTATTCATCCAGGAGTCCCACTTCTCTCTTCTCTCCACAGCAACAATATACTCATCCCCCCCCCCGCCCCCCGCTACAAATACTGTTTTCCTCTCCTATTTCTTGCTAGGAATGGTTCTCTGCATTAGAGCAATGGAGCATGGAAGACATTATTCTTGATAAAGGCCATTGGTAGCTAAGCATGATGTAACGCAGCACAGATCTTGTGGCAACCCAAAAGAAACACAAGCAAGAACCCTTTAATTTAGCTTACAAGCACCAGGATGCACTCATATTGATTAAAAAACACACACTAAATAATAAATACTAAACATTTTGCCCTTTATTTGGCAACTTTTGTTAATGGAAAAAAAATTATTTGCAAAAGCAAACATTGCTGCAACACAGTCCGAAAGCCATTCCTGGCTAGCAGCCCCTTCATGAGGAACTGGAATTGTGATGAACACCATGCATGGCATGGCGAAATGCCACATCCTGGCGATGCTTCATACTGATTGGTAGCTGGCGCCGGAGCAGCTGCTCTTCTGCATCCACAGGATAAGGGTCATCATAGATGGTGGAGATGAGGATGCTGTTGTCCCCACGAGGCTTCTTGGGCTTGGTGAAAGTCTGGAGCTTCTCACCATGGTACCTACAGAAAAGCAATAAAAGGAAGAAAGGTTCCATCAGGCACAGGGAGAGAGACTGGACTGCAAAGCCTCTACATCAGCTTTGCAGGAAAACCACCAGGCTCCTCCTCCTTTAGTTATCGTCTATAGCAGCCATTCTTGTCTGTGAAGCTGTAAGACCTGCTCCCTGCCATGCAGGTCTTTTCTCACCTTTGACTGGGAGGGCGGGGCCCTGGCTGACTCCAGCTACGAGGCTGCTGAAAAAGCCAAAGACTACCTTGGCTTTCTCTTACTACAGAACCAGATCATCGAGCCTGAGCTTTTACAGCCATCACCTGCCATGAACTACCACCAGAAGGATTGAAAGCAACAGCAGCAGTTTTGCTCTATAGTTATATTTATTTGCTTGCCAATTATGCTATTTTAAAAGTGTGTTTTATATTTGACTTCCTTTAGTAATGTTTCCTTTTGAAATGTTTAAAGTTTTTTTGTTAACTTTGCTGCATTGAATGTGCATTCTGTAGTTGACCTCCTTTGTAATGTTTTACTGTGAAATGTTTTAAGATAATCTTTTAGTTTTCTGTTAATTATGTTGCTTTGAATGTTTACTTTATATCTGACTTTCTTCTCTAATGTTTTATTCTGGATTGTTTTATTTGATGTTTTAATGTAGGTTCTAAACAGCTTTGAGATTCTTTTCTTAAAAATATAAAGCAGTACAGTATTGAAATGAAATGAAAAATAAAAATAAAGAAGAGGGGTGATTATGGGACTGCAGGGCCTCTACATTAGCTCTGCTGAAAGACAAGTAACTTTTGACTTCTCCTCTCCTAGAAACACATGCTGCAGGTCATTACAAGAACTCTAAAAAAGAGTGCACTGAGTCGCTTTTCCAGTCCCTTTGTCATTTACAGGGTACATCTGAGGGCAGGGATTGTCCTATCAACCTCTGTAAATTGCCCTGGGAACCTTTTTTGTCTGAAGTGATATTAAAATGCTTTAAACAAAGTCTTCAGAGACACAGCAGAGTGAACGGGAATTTAATTTGACCATATGTTCGTGGAATCCATGATCAGAATTTAAAAGATGAAAACTTTGCTCAGAGCAGCTGCAAGATGAGCAAGAGGCTTACTAGCAAAGGTGTGTTAAAAAACAAAACACAACAGGTCTGAAGAAATGTTCTTGCTTTCATTAAAGATGTCCATGGGGCAATCGTTCTGAAATGCTGCAGACAAGGAATTCCTCACTTGAGTTATGATCTAAGTGTTTGGCTCATGGGAGGGCTGTGAAAACAGACTGGAAAACATGGAGGCAACATTTGCCCAAAATTCCAGTGTTTTGTGTTGAGAAGGGGAAAGGGGTGAGAAAAGAGCAGAGTTCCTGGGTCCTAGGTGGCTGCCTGCTCTTACCACCATTTCTAGTCACTCTCCCTTAGCCAGTGTACTGTAGTGGTTAGTTTTGAACCAAGACTTAAAACAACCAGGTGCAAATCCCCCACAACAAGTGTCTCTTAGCCTAACCTATCTCACAAGGTTGCTGTGAGGATAAAAGGGGGAGAGGAAGACCCATACATGCCACCTAGAGCTCCTTCAACAAAAGGTGGCATATAAATGTAATAATAAATAAATATTATTATATTTATTTATTTTATATAGGTGGGGAGGCTGAATGTCTCGACTGCATGTATTCTAAAAGGACACTCTTCACTTACCCTAAGCCCCTCTTGCATTTGGGATTCTGGCCTTCGTTGTCTAGTGCTTCAGTCATCCCTGAGTTGCTGCTTCCCAGCCCAAGACCCTCAGTCCAGCCTTGCCTCTCCATCACTTTCCTGCCGATACCCTGGGGAGGAAAAAAATATGTTACTTCAGAGATTCTTCTATCAATTCCAGAACAAAGAGAGCAATTGCTGAGGACACTTAGCACCAGAACCAGATTGAGAATGATTGGCACTCCCCCCAAAAAGGCCATTATCAGCAGACCCAATACAGCACAATAACCCCCTACCCTTTGTATTAAAAGTACTAATGCAGTTCAGATCCCCAGGCTCTTACAATAGGGATTTTTCAAATCAAAATAAGTTCAGATGTTTCTATGCTCTTCCCTTTTTTTATTCTTACCTTGGTGTATTTTTCAAAGTTTCCAATTTGTTGGCTCAGAACAGACCCATCTTCCAAACCATCCCGGAGTCTCTGCTCAAACCGCATCTGGACCAAATCCCGAGCATCCTTGTCACCACCATCTGGAATGAATGGAAACCCTGTTATTGTCTCCCCGTGAAGAGCTGAGCTCAGTGGCAGAACAAGTGTATGCAGAAGGCCCAGGTTCATCTCTGGTTAAAAAGAGAGCAGGCAAAAGGTCTGGGAAAGGACTATAACAGAGACCTCGCAGAGCCACTTCCTGTCAAGCAGATAGTACTGGGCTTAGGTGGACAAAGAGCCTGAGTGTAAAATAGCTTCAGATGTTCATAGGTCCAGAATCTCTTTTTAAAGAGAGAGACAATAAGAGCAACCACCACAAATTCTTCATTGCAGCTTTGCCACCTTAATATAGCCACCGCATTTTTTAACTGTTTCTGTTACTGTCTGGTCTATGACCGAAATAAATATTGACTGATTGATTGAACTGTTTCTGTTATACTAAGCGCTGCTGATTTTATGTTAGTTGCCTTGAAAAGTGGCATATAAACGTTTTAAACAACAAAAGGCATTGATAGCATAAAGAGAGTCCTTCCCCTCTCAGTCATCTTTAGCCTTTGCAACCACAATGAGAGAAATAATAGACTAATACCTGTTATGCTGGGTTCAAGTAAAAGCTTTGCAGATTTTACTAATCTGGAACAGTTTCACTTGCTTGGGAGGAAGTGGGAATCCATTTTGGGGCGAATTTGTTGTCATTCATTTTTAACAACCAAAATTATGAGGTAGGCAATTCTAAACAGGGCTTGGAAGGGGTGGTGGTGAAGAAAGGAACTGGTTCCTGTTGAGAGGTTGGAGTAGGAAGGTGCCAACCAGAGTAGAGGAGTATGTAGGATGTTGCAAGACAACCTGCCACCCTTCAGATGCTGCTTCACTACAATATCCAGCACCCATAACCTGTGGCCACACTGATTAGGGCTGATGAGAGCTGTAGTCCTACCTCTGGAAGGCACCAGACTGGGGAAGGCTATTAAGCCCACATACTGGGGCAGGATGGCAGCTATGAAGATTTGTCATACTATAACTAACACTTGAGCAGGTTCTCAGAAATCTGACCACAGCACAGCAGGATGACTAACACAAACACACACAAGCCCCAGCACCTTGAATTGTGTCTGGAAGACTGAAGGGTGCCAGTGGAAATGCTGGAGCCCTAGTGCAATATGTTTGTGATGCCCCATGTAGGCCAGGAAGGCAAGCCAAGTAGTTGCAGAAGCTAAAGCTTCCAAAATGCATTAACAGCAGCCTCAAGTACAGCATGACACACTAGTTTAGGGCTGTGTCCATTCCTTGCATCACAGATCAACAGCCCTTAGCTCAAATACCTTTATCATAGTAGATGCTCATGTCCACGTCCCAGTCATCCGCTGTCTGCTCATCAAAATCTGCCAAAAGAAAAGTTAAGACATCAAGCAAGCGGTATTGGCTCATTGCAGATGAGTGTTACATTAAGATCATCCTCCCCTTTCCCACATTACAATCATGCTCCTCTTCCACACCGAAACACCGCAGGATGAATTCTATGCAGGACATGCTGAACATAGATCTAGAGTTCAGCATCCTAAAAATCTCAGCATCGTTCCTCCCCATTCTTGGCTTTTGTACAGGGATTTATTCCAGGACAACAAGCTCTCACTAAGGCTGCAATATTTAGAGATGGGGAGAAAGCCCTCTCTTCAGAGAGCTTACTGCAGACATAACTATTAACCCCAAATGTAGCTTTGAAGATTCCCCTTATAATCACCATGACCTAATCTATTAGGTCCTCTTGACCACTTCACCAATTTAACAAACATGCTGAACTGAGGATAGAACTGCCCTGGATAATTCTTTGTAGGGCCTACTGTAGCAGCAGCAGCAACAACAGGGAAAAGAACCCTATTCTTGCCAGTGCCATCTGGGTTTTCATGCTCCAATTTTAGGACATGGGGAATAAAGGAAGAGCGGAGGCCTCGTGCACCAGGAAGGCAAGTAAAAAAACACACAGTGGTCAATGAAAGGGAGCAGGGAAAGATATCAGTGGACTTGGACCATTGGAAGATAAACAACAGAACAGCAAGAGATATCAGGGGAAGAAGTGAGAGACTCCAGTAGAGAGTGAGACAAGAAGTATGCCAGGAAACAGTATGGCTATGTTCTTGATATTTTTGCACAAAAGTGTCTCAGACCAGTCCCGAGACATTTTCATGTCTTATTAATGAGGGGCTTTGCAAATTGTCTATCTGGAGATGGGCCATGAGTTCACAAAGACTACACTGATGCACACTCTATCCCAGCTCTCAGCAACAAGGAAGAATCAAACCCAGGATGTGTTGTTCAGGGTTACCTCCTTCTTCTTCTTCTTGCCAGTACTGTGCATCTGTGTAGAAGACCAACCCAGAGCCCCCCTTCTCCCACTTCAGTTCAATCTCCTCCTCAAACAAACGTTCCTTTGTGCGCTCCTGGCTGGTGACATCCTCATGCAAAGCCTCGTGCCGCTCCCACTCTTCGCATCTGTCATCATCATCCTGTAGCAGAAAGGGAGGTGGGGACAAATACAGCAAAGGTTTAGGCCAGTTTCCCCTCATTGCCCACTTCCTCAGTTTCACTGGGCCTGGTTGTAATAAGCTCACTGCTAAGGGCCTGCTCAGACAGAACTCATCTTGAACTTCTGGAGATGGAGAAATTAGGAGCACAGAAACGTAATAGACTGGTTTTTAGAAGCTTATTGTATGTATGATTATGGACCCACTATAGTTCTGCCAAGAGCCTTCATTGTAATGGGCACTGTTTTTACTGTTTTTAAACATTTTTTATGGTTTAATGAATGCTATAAAGTTATCATTATGCACCCAGCCAATGGATCCAAAATGTGGAGAGATCTTTAACAGGCAGTAAAAAGTTTTTAAGGGACTGGAACCAGGTAGTAACAGGATCCGTTGGTCTTCTCATCTCTATTGTTAGTATCTTACTTGCATTCTTTTACCATAGTTTCCTCCCGTCACTCTTTTCTCTACCATGCATGTGTATATACAATTTGCATCTTAAGAGACCATAGGTTCCTTTAGTGCAAAGCAGTCACCCTTGGCTGTGGACTAATATTCATATTAAACCAGTCAACCCCCACCCGCTTGCCATAGCCTCAGTTTGGTTACAAAGTATTTTCCAGTTAAGCACCTAGCCTGCAGTGTGATGGGCTAACGGAACTATACAGTTAGAATAAAAGCAAGCTTGGCAGAATGAATAAGGGGGACATTACAAAATGTCAGAATTAACAGTTTTGATTCTCCCAGAAGATCTGGGGATTTTGAGGTTTTAATGAGTAAAATAAATTTTTCAGCTAGAGTACAAGAATTCCAGCACAACTTTTCTACCTAACATTATCATTATGGGTAGCTGCTACCCTGAAGAATGGGAAAACCGTGATTCAAAATGCAGTCCATAGGCTCATTTGTGTGGGTCATATTAGTTTTCAGATTCATAAAATGACATATTTCCCAACTTGTAAGGATGAATAAAAATTAGCACATTTCCTTCTTCCTTACAAAATAATATAATTACATCTCTAAAATATCTATAAGCACATAACATGACATTGTGTAATTAGGGGAAAAAACTACTTACATTATCCAACTGAGCTTCTGCTTCACTCTCGAGATCATTCAAGTATCTCTCTGCCATGCCATTGCCTTGATTGGCCGTGCTCACTCTTGATAGGTCTCCCCCTTCTGTTATCTCCTCTCCTGAAGCTGTGTAAACTCGTTCCTCTTCTACAATAGTCTCGGTTTCTTCATATGAAAATGGTACATTTCCATACCTGCGAGAAGAGCCAGTTCTGGGAAACTGCAACCGCAGCTTCTTGATAGCACGAGAAGGCATCCTGCAGGCTTTAATGAGATCTAAAAAGACACTCAAAGGAGTTCCCACATTCCCACAGGGCATGAAAGATGGTGGGTTTAGTTCAGGAAGCCGTTTTAAATCATCCTCCGTGAAAGTTTCATTTGAGGATGTGCGGAGCTCCTTTTTAGTCTTATAGGAGAGCGTTTCAGCATCTGCAAAAATTATAAACACAGGGGGCAAGAAAAATCACTTAGCAGTAATCCTTGTATTACATCAGTATACCACTTACGTATCTTTGCTTCAGCCTCATTCTACTCTCCCCAGCCAAAAGGAACAAAGTGTTTCCCAGAATGACAGCAGAGTCCATCTACTACAGCAAACACACATGAAAAGTCT
This sequence comes from Podarcis cretensis, assembly GCF_951804945.1. Taxonomy (NCBI): domain Eukaryota; kingdom Metazoa; phylum Chordata; class Lepidosauria; order Squamata; family Lacertidae; genus Podarcis; species Podarcis cretensis. Next base: position 27,861,496 of record NC_137177.1, on the reverse strand, counting down.
TATTCTATTTACAAGCCTAACAGTTCTAACGTGGCAATAAACTCTAGTGGGCTAAAGGCAAATTCGTTAGATACATAAAGACACCATCTCAATGACTTGTAAATAGGGGAGAAAATGAAATCAATGGGCCCAAAATGCTTTAAAATGCAGTAAGTGCCATCCATAATGCTTTTATTCAAAGCTCGAATGTATCAAAGGTAAATACAGTGACCACACCCAGCACCTCTCCTTCTTGCCTCTCAGTACCTTTGTCAAAGGAAACCCGAACCCTTCGTATAAGGCACCGGCCGGGCAAAGTCTCTCCCTGCGCGTCGATCCAGCGCTTTCCCGAGTACATACGGACCAAGCGGCGGGACCAGCCGGGCTTCACCGCCACCAGGCAGCAGCAGGTTGGGCCTGGCCGGGAAGGAGCGCTCGGACCCTCTATACGTTCAGGGCGATGGCGGTAATGGAAACAGAGGAAGCCACCGGCCTCGATGAACTGGCTGAAGTAGAAACGGAGATCGGTGGAGCGAAGCTGGGCCGGAACGCAACTGATAAGGCAATATCGGACGCCAGGCTGGAGGGAAGGTTTGTCAGTGGTGGGCACCGCCATCTTGAACACCGGAAGCGCATCACGTGAGACAGAGCCGGCGTATGACCGTGTCAGCGGCGCAAGGTAATGGCGTCACGCCAGGCTCCTTTCCCGACGATGCCAATCATAGACTACAGAGATGAAAAAGGCTAGGCAGTGTTAGAGTCACGTGCCAAACATAGACGTGCCAATGGATAGAGCGACCCACTCTCAGGGCGAACGGAATTTGGGTTGTATGGTCTAGTCTCTATGATCCTTCCTGCGATTCTAGAGATATTGCTTAGTCAGCGCCACCCGCTGGTGGCCAGGACGGAGGGACTTCGAGCTTGCTCTTTTCATAGTCTCTATGGTCCTTCTCCAGTTAACCACATGATCTTGAGGCTGAAGTGTGGCAGCCGCTGGACCCTCTTTGCGTCTGGCGTCAACCTTTTAAACTTTCATATTGGAGCTCTAAATGGTGGCTGCTACGCACAATTTTTTTTGTCCTTTTAGCAGCTGCGAGACAGGCTGAAATTCGACAGGTGCAGCTTCCCTTCACCCTCATCATGGGAAATGGTGCAGCTGTTGAATTCCTGCCTATAAATAGGCACAGGAGTCCTGCCACGATGACGGGGGAGCATCTCATAGTTCATTTTAAAAATATAAAACTTCTACTGATCATATTCCTGGGTACAGATTTAATTTTGTAGGGAGTGGGGAAGAAACTACCCAGTCATTCCCTGGCACATGCTTATAAATTAGAACTAGGTACACTTTCTTTTTCATAGTGTTAGCGAAGAAGCAAGAAAAGCATGGCATCTTGCCACTTCTTGGAGGGAAGTACAGCCTGCTAAATAAGTGTAGAACTTTAGCTTAAACATATGCCAAACACTTAGAAAATACATATTTTTACACTTACAAACTTGAAATTGAGTTCCTGCAGGTCACTACTGTGCAGTCAAACCTCGGCTTCCAAATGGCTCCATTTTGGAATGTTTCAGCTCCCGGACACTGAAAACCTAGAAGTAAATGCTCCAGTTTTCAAATGTTTTTCAGAAACCGAATATCTGACATGGCTTCTGCTTGAGTGCAGTAAGTTCTTGCAACTAATCGGAAGCCACACCTCATTTGTCAAACATTTTGGAAGCCAAACAGGCTTCTGGGATGGATTACGTTTGGCAACCGAGGTTTGACTGTATATGGTAAGGTTACGTTGAGTACCAAGGGCAGCGAGTTGGCATTCTACTAGTCAAATTGATACATAGTATCCTTAAGGGACGTGGGTGGCGCTGTGGGTAAAACCTCAGTGCCTAGGACTTGCCGATCGTATGGTAGGCGGTTCGAATCCCCACGGCAGGGTGAGTTCCCGTCTTTCGGTCCCAGCTCCTGCCCACCTAGCAGTTCGAAAGCACCCCTAAGTGCAAGTAGATAAATAGGTACCGCTTTATAGTGGGAAGGTAAACGGCGTTTCCGTGTGCTGCGCTGGTGCTGGCTCGCCAGAACAGCTTCGTCATGCTGGCCACGTGATCCGGAAGTGTCTCCGGACAGCGCTGGCCCCTGGCCTCTTAAGTGAGATTGGGTGCACAACCCTAGAGTCGGACACGACTGGCCCGTACGGGCAGGGGTACCTTTACCTTTACCTTTATCCTTCAGAGACATTCAATATGCATCTGCAATGGAAACACACAATGAAAAAATTGGGTGCCCCCTTGTACAGCTGGAAAGTACACAATATGGGAATGGGAGGAGATAACTAGGCTACTCTACCTGTGCTTGAGTGTGGGGATAGGTTAGATGCCACCGTCATAAATGATATGTCACCCAAACTGCTTAGATGTATCTGTGCCAATACTGTGCTGTTAGAATCATGGAGTCTCTCTCAGCGTGATTCATATAGGATAGCTCAGCACATGGTGATATCATCTTTTGTTGGAAATATAATCACTACAGACAGACTCTCAGGAGACATGCAGAACCTGGCACCCTCAGCTGTACATATGGTCTACTTTATAATGCAATCAGGTTGTGTTATGATTTTTGATAGAAAAGGAGACGGTGAGCTGATTTGCAGTCATGTAGTGTGGACAAGCAACATGCTGTAGTCAACTATGGTGTCTACCGATGAACATTTGGTGAAGGATTTGGGCAGCCTAAGTGGGACATTTGTGGATGATGTGTGAATTCCAGAACAGACATATATTGCTCTAAAATTTGATAAGAAACAGATTTGGATACAATATCTTTATTATCCCTTGGTGTTAAACCATTGATCAGCCCAAATCCCTCTAGTCTTCAAAATGACACCAGCAATTGTCCAAACTGCAAAAACATTTTATTCATTGTTGAGGTGTTGTTGTTTTTTAAAAAATAATAACTTAGCACATCTTATTTTTACACACAAATTACAAGAAAGCATCCATCTACAAAATACTGACACCAAAGTTTATGCCAAGATGGTCTCATTCCGTGTACTACAAACTGGAGCAAATGGGCACTACATGTGAGGGTAGGCTGGAGTCTAGCGAAATCAGGGAGGGCAGCTTTTATATGGATAGTGTGATGAATAGCAGGCAAGAGGAATTACGGTTTCTGAAAGCTGTTCTGAATGTCGTGGCAAGCAAAGGGTGAAGAGAAATAGACAGAGCCACCAGTCACAGAAACTATGTTCCAACTAAATACTTTGGTTACAGGAACAGCAGCTCCCAAGGCTGGGCTTTAAGTGGTAGTATGATCAGGCCAGGACTTTGCAGGGAGTGGACTAAGACTCCACTCCACAGATTGGGCTGATGCTCCTCCTCCCAAACATAGCAGGACTGGCTCATCATATTCTGAAGTAAGTGATTTAATACATAATACAATCTAAAGCAGAGAGACTAACATTCCTGAACTGCACCACTGACTGTAATCAGGGCCAGATCAACACATTTTCCTGCTGTAGACAAAGGACAAAATTCTTGCCCACCACCTTTCTGCAAAAAGCAGCTCATTGGATTAGCAGCTGAATCATATTTCAGCACTGGTGATGGGACAAGCTAGTTTAGGGGCATAGGATAGCCTGAAGGGCTCACAAAGCACTGTATTTCTTCACTGTGTCTCCACACCCCACTTGTTGCCTGAGATGGCTGCCTCACTCCTTAATGGAAGGCTGTACGTCCCTTTGTATTCTAAGATCTACCATCCAGTAGCCCCTTTGTCTGAAAAGTCATCACTAGGAGGCAGGCTCTCTCTCCCACTGCACGATCCAGATGAACTGCACACCGCCACTTGGAAACTGGAGCAAAGCTGAGCATGTGGTGGGTGACCCGGGAGCCAACCCCACTGGAGTCACTGTGGCCAAGGGAGCTCTCTCGCCAGCATCATTTCTGTCAGTAGCTCCAGAATGTCTGCATTCCCAATGACCGGTTGGAAGAAAAGGGCAGTGAGGAGGGCAGGAGGGATGGATTTCAGGGAGGAGGAGATCAGCAGGACATGGGCAAAACGGCCTTGATCCTCTGGGTGGAGAAAGGTCATGACTTCTTGGAGTGCTCGCTGAGCTTCTCGCTGAAGGCTCTCAATGTACGAGGAAGCCTTAAGACCAGGCACATCTGGGAGCAGAGAGAGAGGAGAGAGAAGAGGAAACTCAGATTATTCTGTGAAAATTCAAATGATTTGAACACTTCAATACTGGGCCCCTTCGGCACTACACATTTGAAGCAGCATCATACCACCTTCAAACAGTCATGCCTTCTCTCCGTGAATCCTGGGAGTTGTAGTTAAGGGTGATGGGAGTTTGGAAACCACTACTTTCCCTCACAGAGCTAAAATTCCCAGAGTTCCCTGGGAAGAAGGATTGACTGTTAAACCACTCTGTAGCTCTATGAGGGGATTAGGAGTCTCCTAACAACACTCAGCACCCTTAACAAACTACACTTCCCAGGATTCTTTGGGGGAAGCTATGACTGATTAAAGTGTTGTGATACAGTGCATTGGGCCCTGGAAGCAGGGGGGAAATGCAGAAGAAACAAAGGGCATTCAAGTGGACTCACTTGGATGATTTCATCAGAACATTGTTGCTGGCTGACGGGGCTCTTGTTTTCGCCACCAAGCCAATACAGAATTAACATTCTCTAGAATGCTTTCTCTACCTTGAAACTCAGAACCTAATCTCTACCAGCTGTCAGTAACTCAGGAGCTTAGAGTGCAGGGTTTCATGAAGGCTACAAGCCTAGCTATCATTTTTTGGAGAAAAAAATGAAGTGCTGTGCTATAGTGTTTAGAGCAGGAATGGGGAATATGTGCCAGCCATTTCAAGAAACAGAATTCAGGCACTCTTAAGAAGCAACAAATTGTCACCCTTAATTTTTTAAAAACCACACTGGGGCAGGGTAATTTGGTCCAGTAAAACTTCATGGGCACAACCCTGTGTCCTAAGCCAAGCAGCAGTGGTTAAAATGCCAGATTAGAACCTGGGAGACTAGGGTTCAAAACACCTCTCATCTCTGAAGCTCACTGGGTGATCTGGGACCAGTCAGTCCCTATCCAATCTACCTCACAGGGTTGCTGTGAGAATAAGGTGGGAAGAACCATATATACAACCCTAAACTTTCTAAAGGAAGGACAGGATATCAATGCAATATCCAGTGTTTGGCATACTTATAGCATTTACTGACATTAATGGGCATGGCAAACTTAGCACCATTAATTTCAGTGAATCTACTCTGGGCATTTTTTTCCTCTCTGAGCAAAACTTAGTTGGCTTCAACCCCAGGTTCTTGAAGCAGGTAAACAGGGTGCAATCTAGTTTCATCTTACCCCATACTCAGAGGAGGAGCATTGAAATCAATAGACACGATTAACTTAAATCCATTTATTCCAACAGGTGTGCTCTATGGCATAGTTGGATACAAGCCCGCTGTGTGATTTTCCCTCTCCCTCCCCCATGCCCGTGACTGCGCAATTGTACATCGGTAAACAACAGGATTTTAAAAACAAGCACTCTGTGTATCCACTAATCTTCTCTTCAAAGGAAACCAACTCAGCAAAACCAGCCTGGAGCTCTCCACCACTTTGTAGCAGAAAGGTGTGTGATAATCTTTTGCCAGTGAGGATTCATCCAGACCCTAGGAAAATGCTCTTGCTTAGACTATGAACTACCTGTTCATTTCTAGCATGAAAACCTAAGGTTGCACTGGTTCCTTGATAAAAAGAAAGTTAGGGTCAACTAAAAAGGTGGATCCATTTAATTAACCAAAAGATTTTGTTTTCAAAAAGCCACCAGAAACAGGCATATGTGAAGACTGCATTTTGCAAGCACCATCTTAAATGAAGCAGTCTCCCTTCTCTAATAGATGGAAGAAGTTCTCCTTTAAGATTATGCTTCTTTTGATGCATGGATATTATCACCTAAAGGAAGAACAAGTGGGAAACGCAACCAAATGCTGCAGCATGGGTTCCCACCAGCCATGGGCTCTTAAAAACAACCAACCAGCCAACCAACCAAAAAAACCCCTCAATTATTTATTTATATCCCACCTTTTTCTCCAAGGAGCTCAAGTTAGCACACATGGTTCTCCCCCTCTTCATTTAATCCCCCACAATAACCCTGTGAGGTAGGTTAGGCTCAGAGGCAGTGACTGGCCCAAGGTCACCCAGTGAGCTTCATGGCCAACTGGGGATTTGACCCCTGGTCCCCCAGGTCCTAGTCTGACACACTTACCACTGCACCACATTGTCCTTTCTCCCATGCCCTCAGTCAGTCAGGGCTCTGTGTTCACTGAGCACAATTACTTCCCACTTGAATGTTTCAGGGGTCCCATTTGAGCCTGTCTCCCTCTGGGTTTGTTTACTTCTGTAGTTTAGGGTTCTCCAAAGTCCGTTAATCGCTCACCTCTGGTGAGTAGGTGGTTCTGTTTTGACTGAGCAAGGACCCACACTTGCAGAAAAGAGTTTGCTACTAGTACATAGGATGCTTCTTGTTTCGGAAATATTTTTCAAATCTTTTTTTAATGTATTTTTGATTATGCCAATGCTGATCTTATTTGTAAACAATTTTTATATTTACTGTCACTCATTAATTTCTTAAGGATGGGAGGATGCATCTTGCTACTGTTTGGACTCATGCCTCAAAAAAGTCATGTCTATTTCCGTCTCTGAAAAACAGACCCGTAAGATACACACCATTGGGGTGATGCAGAACCCACAGACTTCACAACTGTTTGGTGGTTGTTTGTGATTTATATGTCCAAAGAATCTCATGGTTGGTACATTCTTACCAAATATAATTTTATTTGGCGACACTTTATATGCTTTGTGTAAATACGAATCTGTATCCCACCATGGAATATTTTACATAATCAATTCTTTCTTTAGCTTTCTTTCCCCACCTTGTATTTTCATTCTCTTTGCACTTATGACTTTTTTTCATGACATATTTTACTTCGTTGTTTTTTGGTATTTGTAACTTTTATTAAAGCTTTAACAAGAATCATTTTTTTACCCCTATCAGATAATTGACTAAAAATGCATTTGATGAAATGGAGTCAAAGTTCTTGACCCAGAATGCAGCCTATGGAAAACACATCCCTAACATGCACTGTTATGATTCTGGCTCTTTTATTCTACTGTCAATGATAAGCAATGGCCTTTACGAAGGGCTCCTTTGCTATGTGAGGGTCCAGCAGCACTTACCGGGGTTGAATAGAATTGCGCCCTTCAGATAGGCGTACTCTTTAGGGCTCAGGTCCAAGCTCCAGAAAGAGTTCAGGCTGCACTGGAGACGCTGAACACTGGCTAGGGTGGGCTGTGCCCTCTGCAGCTCCTGCCTCTTACACGGGCCATCGAGGAGGATCCTCTCCAGCATGCTGGGGGCTGGGGTCTCCATCACCTCAAAGGTCACCATCTCCTGGACCAAGCCCAGAAGGAAGAGGGGAGCCCAGCAGCTGTCCAGCAGCCGGAGCTGGTCTTCCCAAGGCAGGAGGTGGAAGGAAGGCAAGTTCTTCATGAAGCTGATGGTCTTCACCAAGACATCAGACGCCGCTTGGCAGGTGGCTTGAGGGGTCTGGAGGCAGACGGTGCGGCGCTTCTGGCACAAGCAACGCTTCTGGGAAGGGCTGTGGCTGCCCCTGTGATGGCTCAGGTTCTGGCTCAGGAGGGTGTAGAGGATGGCATTCTGGTTCTCTTCGTGGTGGCAGGAACACCTCTCGTACTCCATCTCCACGTCGGAGGGTGGCTTGCAGGATTGCTGCTTGGGAGAGCAAATGCTTTATCTGGTCCTGCTGAGCGTGTCCAGTCCCGTTGCAGAGTTTCTTGGCACTTTTTTTTATGCTATAGGGACCTGGCACCTTCTCTTCGCTTCACACCCTCTTTTTGTCCTTCCAGCAATGGTGGCTGTTGCTTCTCAGCTCTGCTTATAAGGCCCCCGGCAGGGTGAATGAAACCACCCCCCTTCGGCGGCCTTGACCTTCCTTTGATGAGTAGCAGCAGCTCATTGAAAAACAAGTCTGTCCCAAAGTAATTGGTTGGGCAAGCAGCATCTCTACGTGGCACAGAGAAAAGGTTTTCTCAATGAAGGTGCCAGCCAGAGCCAGGAGACTCAGAGGGCTGCCTTATCTGGATTGCCCTTATCAGTATAAACAAAGTCATTAACCCAGCCTGTACCAAGGCACCAAGGCTTCAGGTGTGTAATCAGGTTTCAGGATATGGCAGGGGTCACTGCCAAGGAGTTCACACAACACATCCTGATCACAGCCCAGTGGCAAAACAGCTCATAAAATTCTAACCTTGGAACAAGCAACCTGGAAGTCAAGTTATCTGCAGATTGTTTGTTTAACTCAGACAGTTGCTCTTTGCTGATAACAAAGGAAGGGGGTACGGGAGGTGGAGGAGCCAGTAAGTTACTACTAAAAGAAAAAAGGGCAAGTCTGGGTTCCACATGAGGCTGACTCAAGTGATTTTGCTGCTCTTGGCTGGAAATGAATGGTGGTCTCAACTGCATCTACAAGGGTGGGGAAAATGAGTGTCCGACTGCAGCCCCCTCATTCTATACCAGTGAAAGCCATGCTATGTTCATGGTTGCGATGAAGTCTTAAACAATTCCAATGAAAATGATTACAGTTAATAAAACTTTCAGTTTTTTCTGTAGAATAAAATATTTGGAGTCTTGTAATTTTTAAGCAACATACAGTTGAGGAAAGGAGCAGGTAAAGCACAACAGCAACACTAACTTCTACAGCATTTGGGGGGGGGCAGCTATTGAACTGCTTGGTCACTTTTACTCATTCTGTTCTCTTGTTTTCATTTTAAATGCACTGAGTTCTTGGAAGGAAGACATGCACCTCTCCCCCTTGTACCCCAGAGGTTTTGGTCCTATGAGGCTCGCCACACCTTGCTAAGTCAATGGACAAAAGACAGGATAATCAGACTTGCAAGGAAGAGAAACACATTTCTGCAGGCACAAAACAGGTGAAAGCTTTGTTGTGTGCCAGCCAGCTAGGGTCGGTAGACAACCAAGGCCATTCCAAGGTTCAGAGGATGACAAAAGAGCACAATGGCACAGGGACACTGTATACTGTTGCCTCATGGTGGAAAGTCGAACAGTCATGGGATGGCCACAGGGCGCAAATGAATGGGGTCAATGGCCTGTAGTCAGCTTAGGAAAAAGGGGAAAGGTTGCAGCTTGCACCACAGGGAGCAGGGGTGGAACAGCCCACCGTCAAAGCATGTGAGGGGTGCCTGACAGCCTGGAACTTATTTAAAATGACAGGCTACAATGCTGTACATCAGTCTATGTCAACCTGGTCCTCTCCAGATGATCAGAACTACAACTCCCATCAGCCGAAACCAGCAGTGCCTTGAAGGCTGTATATTCTATGCCCTTGCCTATATTTTATTCCCAGTCACTGCTCTTCCTTCACTGGAAGAACAAGGGTTCATAAATACTCTAATTACAGTTTAGGAAGGTATGGACCATTTTTTCTTTACTATTCCATACCTTCATAAACTCTGTAAGAGCTGCTAGCTACCTTCTGGTGGCTCAAAAATTATTCTGGTAGATGGATAACTGGAATATAGTCACATGACACCACATGAAAACATCACCTTTTTATTTATACATGCAGAATACAAGCTGTTTTTAAAGCAACCACCACAAAAAAAAGAGAACATGCAGAAGGCTCTTGCTTGGCATGTCCAACGCCGAAAGGGGAATGTGGAGTCGCTTCAATGAGGTGGACAGCTGGTCTCTAACAAACCAGAGATCTGTCTGCCATCCAACATGTGTCTGTTGACAGCAGAAAAACCTTGCCTACTGCTAGTTTTAGACACCAGCATTGTTTGTATGGATCAATTCATCTTAGCTACAAGAGTAGAGCAAGTCAACCTTTTTGAAGTAACTGATCACTTAACAGACCCTTCCTATTCCTAAATATTGGTTATGTAAGGCCAAATCACCAGCAGTATTGTAACAGGAAGGATAAGGAAGTCATTCTGAAGGGCAAAAACCTCTAATATCTGGGGCAAATATACACGATTGAAGCTCTGAAATGGGTACATCAGGGACTGGCAGAAACAGCTGAGTGACAGATCCAAGTGGAACAACATGTATGACTGATATACCAGATTCTGATGTGGCCTAAACAGTTTGATACTCCTACACTCCACCCATAAGCCTAAACACAGATGCAAAAGCCATCTATTACTTTTGCCTCCAAGCTTCTGAATGTAACACTTGAAATACTACGGTAACTTTAGAGGTTATAGAAAGTTCTGACAAGCAGATACAGGGGTGTTTTGTGAAGCTGCTTCTCCTGCTTTCATTTTAACGTCTAATGGGAACTTTCTTGAGTGAAGTGCTTATCACTCCAACACAAGCTATTCCTTGGGAACAATGGTGCACATGCAACAAGCATGAGACACCCGTGGATCAAATTTGTCAGTAGTTTTTCTTGCAATGTCTGAAAATGCTCAGTATTGTTGCACTGAATTAGAAGTCTGCAGGGGTTGCTTTGTTTGTAGAAGGAAGGCTGCAGGAAGACTTTCAGCTCTGATTTCAAGAGCAGGAGCTGAGAGAGTAGAGGATGACGAAGGCTGAGTGTTTCTCTTGCTACTTAAATTATTGTATTTTAAATGATACTTCCTAGACACTAAGCAAGAACCAAGGGACAATCTGATTCCATCAAGTACTCCCTTTTCCCATCACTCCTTCCTCTCCCTGAAATATTCTTCCCTGTGCAGAGGTAAAATGGGCCTTAGGTGATTGATACTGCTGTTGAAAATCCAGAAGCATAAGCAGTGTGCTACATGGATTAACCAGTGCAGCTCTTTTTACACAGAAAGTTCACTCTGAGGTGATGTGAGCAGTCCCAGGGCTGGGTGAAACGACTATACCGTCCTGCTGATTTATTTTCATTTATATTTTATCCTAATGAGTTTAGAGGAGGGGAGGGGAGAAGAAAAAGGCCAACCATATCAGTTGAATTTTGCTTTTGAGAAATCCATTTCTGGATGCTGTTCCATGAACCTGTAAATATGAGAGAAGAACATTAGTTGAAAAGCTAGGAAAGAAGGATCAGCAAGGCAATGTTATGAGTACGTGAAAATCAGTATTGCCCTCCCTAGGATCATGTACCTACTCTGAGTTAAACTTGCCAGGTAAAAATGAATTTACTTAAAAAATCAGGATTGTGTTGCTGCTTTCAGCATTTATTTATAGCTCTTGTATGCTACTGTACAATCTGGGGGTTCAAGACAGTTTATAAGAGTTACAGTTTTCGTTGACAGATGCTTTGTTTTTTTAAAAAAATTACATTGTTTTTATTATGGTCCATATGCCTCATGTTTTATTGGTTGATGTTTTACCACTGGGGGTTTGGTGAATTGCATCAAGCTGAAAACAGATCCCACACTTTGATGTTTCCCATTTTGGTTGTTGCATATTGTGCCATGTATGAGTACATGTGCAGTGTTAGGGAAGATGCCCTCACTGCTACATGATGTCAGCTTCATTATGCAGTCTAACCAGCTGGCTCAGGGAAAAGGCCCACCTAGTCCAGCATTACATTCTCACAGTGGCCAACCAGATGCCCATAAGCAGGACTGCAGCACAACGTTCTTTTCCCCATGTGTGATTCTCAGCAACTGGTATATACTTGTGAAAGGGTCCGTTATGTGAAGGAAAACACACTACTGGCCCCTGGGCCATTATCTGAAAAATAAAGCAGCCTCTTAAATGCAGGCAGCTGTCATACTGGTTATTAAGGTCATTAAGCTACTGTAGGACCACCCTCCACCCTGTCTTGACAATTCACAGGTGACCCTGATATCATTATGACTCTGACTGCCTGTAGACTATGATGCTGCCTTAAGTCTCCCATTAGCAGTATCAGTAAAATTGCCCCATAACGACGTACTACAGTTGTAAATGAGGAACGACAAATTAATCTAACGTGCCCTTGGGAACTATTAGCTTCAGTTCAGACACGTAGCACCTGGCTTATAGAAATGAGTTTTCAAGTCTATGCAAACATCATTTCTGTTTGTGCAATAAGAACACCATGGACTGAAGGGGAACCTTAGAGAAAAACATGTTTAAAAGTCAGGCTTCAGATCTTTCTGGAAGATTTGCTCTGACTTGGGTCTCTTTACCACCAAAACCATGCCAGGAACACTACACAGAAGTATTCAATCTTTTATGCAGCACTTAGCTCATGCCCTTGTTTATTTTGGTGACAAATCTGTTCTTTATATTATATTTTTGCAATTCTCCAGTTACAAATGAAAGAAAGAATATAAACACATTAACATTCACACGAAAAGAAAATGTGGTGGTGGTGAAACAATATATGGAAGGGGACTGAAGGGAAAAGTGGGTTAAGGTGCATCAAGCACATGAAAGACACAGATGAACGATGATTCTGCAAGTTAGATCTTTATACATTGTCCAATTGATGGGATGAAGTTCAAAGCATTGCCTTAAAGTCACTCCACTGGACACATGCGTAGTCTGGCAAAACAGGCAGGTAGCTGGGTGGTCTGTGCTAGTGAGCAACAGCAAAGAGATGGTATTCTTCCAAGTTATCAGGTTCTATACATTTATCACCTGGCAAGTCATTTTGGACTGGCAATCTTAAAACTATCAGCCTGTATTTGTCTAGTAGCCACAGGCAGCAAAAAACCATGCATGGGTGATTGAGTATCCAGCAAAGCAACCAGGTAGACTGCCAGAGGATAAAAATCATTGCCCAGCATAGAAATGTAGCAGGATGCCCATCTCTCATTTGCCAGCCACCAGCAGGCGAGTAACTTTTGTGGACTTTTTTACAAGACTGCTACAAATTCATTCTCTCACAACCTGTTTGCTTATTGTACTATTAAATGTACATCTAATGTGCTATCTTGGATAAGAAAGAGGAAGCAGCTAAACTATTATTAAATCAGCCTCCTTACCATTACAGCCATTAGCAGCAGTGAAGGGAAAATAGGATTCATGGTGGAAATCTTGAAAAAGACCCTGTTTTTGACTTAGACATATATTTGAGTAAAGTGCAAATTCTTAGCTCATCAGCAACACTAAAGACTTCTTCTGAAGCATTGAACAAAGCTCTATAGGTAACAGAAGCAGATGCTGCTGCATTTGATGCTTGCCAATATTAAGACAGTGCATAGCACCTCAGTTCTACTCAGAGTAGACCCACTGAAATTTATAGTTCTCAGCTGGTCATACCCATTAATTTCAGTGGGACCATTCTGAGGCTATGGATGCTGCTATTGTGACCAGCCTCTTGTTCTGGCTTTGAAGCACATGGCGATTACAGTCACACAGCACGTAATTGTGCCAAGCAGAGATGGTACTGCCAGGTAGGTAGCTGTGTGCCCTGTAGTTACCCTCTTTCCAACCCAGAGAGCAGGAAGCATCACCCTGCATGGCCTTAACAGGATAATTACTCACAGAAGCATATAGGCAACCTCTGCCAAACAGGGCAATAAAGCCATAAATGAATGTCTAGCGATCCATCTATTGCTGGGGTGAAAGAGGTTAGGCAATCTGGCTCTGAGGAAATTATAGTTACACACCACGTAATTGATAAAAGCCGAGATGGTACTGCCAGGTCATTTGTTCCTGGACAGTGCCCTACTCCCTGGACCTAGAGCTGAACTAGAGCCACAGGTGAGCCATTTCTCACCAACAAGGACTTCTTGCATTCATTGGCCACCAAGATGTGGGTTGGTTTGTGATGCTGTTGACTATATGGATATTTTACTGATTTTGATACAGCAATGCACAAATGCAGATATCTGTGCTCAGAGAGCGACCCTTCATACTTTCCCCTCATATTCCCCATGAGACACACAAACTGGTCTTACTCACTTTTTCAGGATGTCCTGCTTCTTCTGCTCATCAGATGTGGGGAGGCCCATTGATTTCTGTCGCTGGTCATACATCATTTTCTCCACCATGCTGCGGGTTTCACTGTCCAGATCTGATAACTGGTTGCAACGGGAACAAAGCAATGTGGTTTCACTATGGTGTTGGGAATAATTGAGATTCACGCCCCAGCCCTTTCCTTCTCAGCCCTTTCTAGCTGCTGCTTTCCTGGCAGCAGTGCATACCAAGGATCTCTGAGTCACGGGTTGAGCAGCCAGAACCATTGGGGCAGCAGCATATAAAAGGAGAAACCTGAGCCTCTTTAGGGAAGCACACCAACCTCTAAGAACCACAGGATTGTGTGTAATGACTTTGTGTTCTATGAGTTCACCCATTGAAGATGGCACAAAAGTCTTGGCAATTTTTGAACCAAGGAAAGGTATTCATTGTGGGAAATACATGGGGAAAGGACAGTGGTAGAGCATCTGCTTTCTATGCAGAAGTTCAATCCATGGCATTTCTAGGAACGGCTAGGGAAGACCCCCGTCTGAGACCTTGGGGAGCTGCTGCCAATCAGTATAGACAATACTGAGCTAGATAAACCAATGGTCTGATCTGATAGAAGACAGCTTCCTCCGTTGTGACCCAGTGAACACTATCAAATGATGAACTCTCCAGATGAATAGTATATGTGCTTGTTCCATGAAACAACAAGCTGTCACACATCCTTTTAAATAAAAAATTAAGAGCATGAAATGAGCCCTGTTGGATCAGACCAAAGGCTTATCTAGTCCAACATCCTGATTCTTACAGTAGCCAACAAGATGCCTGTCGAAAGCCCACAAGCAGGGCATGACCACAAGTGAGCAGGAAAAGCACTCACTTTTGAGTTCTCTGGGTTAATTTTCTTGGTGTTAATCTCTGGGTCTGTTTGGACTAACTTGTTCCACCATTCCATCTTGTTGATCTAAAAGAAACAAGATTGCAGAATTAAATGTTTTCACAACCAGCGTTATTCATTAAAGTTGTTAGTGTAGGCTAGGGCAACCCAAAGTAATTTACAACCAAAAAGGCAGTAAAACCAAGAGGAAACAGAAACAGATTTTAAAAATATCACCCACTTCTAAAAGGCTGCAGATAGTTTAAGACTAAAGGCCTTGTTATAAGGGAAAGTTTTCGCCTAGTGCCTAAATATATATAATGATGGTGCCAGGCGAACCTCCCTGGTGACAGCAGTCCACGGAAAAGAGTACCTTCTCTGAAAAGCAGGGGATGAGGGAGGGGACATGGGATAGAAAGGGAGGTGACCAAAGATTTTCAGATAACATCCTTGTGGCTCACTGTGGATGATCAGGCAAAACAAAAAGTAGTATTCAGATTGCCAGCTCAGTTTTTGAAGCTCCTCTCTTCAACTGGACATTCAACAGCACATTCAAGAATTTACAACTCTACCAAAATTAGGCATGAACATGGTCTGAATCTTTTGCTGTTACCTTCTCCAAATGCACAGTGACTATTTTCCCATCCTCAATCAGCCATGAACTCTCCTCCACCTTCACCTCGTTATACAAGTCTTCGTCAATCACAGGTGGGTGGCCCTTCAGTCCCACCTTCAGGTGCCGTCTCTGTATGTCGACCAACATATCCTTACCCTTCAGCCTGAAGTTGACTTTAAATGGGATGGCCAGCTAGACAGGAGAGGGAGCAAGAGGGAGCATTGAATCCACACATATAAACCTCTGGTACAATTTGTTCACCGTTACTTGCGGCAATCTATTCCGCCACAGATGCTATATCAGGTCTCCAAGTTTTTTCTTTCTGGAACTGATTCTGTGTCCCAAACTAGTATAGTCTGAAACAGTCATTAATTAACAAGACTGAGACCCAGGAAGAACAACTCCCAATGTTATTCACCTCCCGTCTGTATTCCCCCCCCTTAACAATCAATGCAGGACTGACTTGTCTTTTTATGACTCATCATTAAGTTTATCACCTAGTTAAAACATCTCATGTTCTTAAAAAAAACAATAACTCTATACTTACATCCAGTTCAGAGAGGGTCTGTGTCCACCTGTAGTTTGGAAGGTCTGCCCCATTCCCAGAGTTTGGTTTAAGCTTGCCTTTGTCCTTCTCATCTTCTTCCTCCTCATCTGTATCCTAGATTAAACACAGCAAAAAGTAAAAATACTTCTTAGTATTCAACTTTTAGCAAGCCAAATTCATGTAGTCTTTTTCCTGCCTGTTGTATCTTCTGTATAATTGGTGGTTCAGAGGTTCTGCATGAAGCTTCTTGAAAGATTATCTTGCTCATGAATGTAGTTCTGAACAGATCTAAGGCCTCAACAACTCCTATGTGGGTTCTTTGAAACAAAGCAATCAAGAGGTTTTCCAGTGTTCACATGTATAAACCCTAGAATTCTATTCTGGTAAGCAAATTGTGTGAGCATCCACCACCAAAAACCATCTTAAACCAATGTAGGTTTAAGATGGGAACCATTATCTGTTCACAAGTTTCAAAAACTTCTGAGAACACATTACCTGTTTGCTGGACTCAGGAGATTCCACTGGATTCTCAGAAGGCTTGGAAGGGATACCTTGGGCCTCATTTTCTGTCTTCTCTTTTTTCTGTTTTAGAAGATAACAGTTGAGAACTAGAAACTTCTGTGAAATGTTATGTACTGTTAATAGCAGTAGCACCCTGCCCCTTTGTTAGTTTAAAGCAGCTGGGGGGGGGAAGGGCTTTTTGCTACTTCAGAGCACTATAAGGAGTTGTGATGATTTTGCCATGTGGAACATTGTGGGGAATTTCCAGATACAGAATGTATAAAGGTCTGGGAAGTGCTACGCCTTAGAACATAAGCAAAGAGAAGGAACTGATTGGAGATATTCTAAGACAGTATCAAAATAATTCTATAGGAGTTGATGCTTTCATGGTTGGTTAAATGCAGTCTTCAATCAAATGGAAAGCCACTGATAACCAATCAAGCCAGACATAAGCAATATACTTGTTCTTCCATTACAATGAAGATCCAGTTACAACAAATGGGATTCACACCTGGTCAATTTCCAGTTGCAACCTTTCTGCCTCCTCCTCAGTCAGTTCTTTAATCCTTGGCTCACTTTCTTCCTGTTTTTCTTCTTTGGCAAGTTTTGCAGCACGCTCTGCTTTCTCCCGCTTTTCTGCCTCTTGACGGGCCTTCTTCTCTTTCTGTGCTTTCAGAGCCAGCTTGTTGTGGCGACTGAATGTCTCTGTGATTAACTGAGGGGACGGAATAAATCCTGTGAAAAACTAGTTAAGAAGCAGCATCCTGTAGTAGATAAAATGGCTTTATCTTTCTCTGTGGTCTAACTTAAGACGGGCTCTTCTATCAAAGGAAGGTACTGCTTAGTATCAATTCCACCCCCACCCCTCCAATTTGATACATTTGGTGATAAAGGGGATCAGGATTACTTTCATATCACTTTCAAGTTCTATCATCAGCCAATATATTATGGGGCCGAACACATGATGTGACCACCATTAGCTATAGAAAGGCTATTAATTAATTAAATTTCTAGATTACCCTTCATCACAAGAATAAACCTCAGGGAGGTTCACAGAATAAAATACAAGATAAAATACAAGAAAATAATTAAAGCAAAAACAACAAAACAATAATGCCCGCTCCCCACAAACACACTTAAAAGGCTGTAGAATATTAATCTGCCAAGGGCCTGACTGAAGAGGAATGTTTTCGTCTGATGCCTAAAAATATATACAGTGGTACCTTGGTTTAAGAACAGCTTAGTTTATGAACAACTTGAGTTAAGAATGCTGCAAACCCAGAAGAAGGTGGTTTGGTTTGTGAACTTTGCCTTGGAAGCAGAACATGTTCCGCTTCCTGTTGAGTGTAAATTGAGTCCCCCGCTGCTATGGGAAAGCACACCTTGGTTTAAGAATGCTTTGGTTTAAGAACAGACTTCCGGAACGGATTACGTTTGTAAACCAAGGTACCACTGTACTGAAGGAGCCAGGCGAACCTCCCCGGGGAGAGTATTCCACAAACGGGGAACCACTACAGAAAAGGAGGCACGTGAATAAGGGCCTCAGATGATGAATGCAGAGTCCGGGACCATTTGTATGGGGAGAGGCGGTCCCTGAAGTACTGAGGTCTTGAGATTCCTATCAGCTAGAGAGCTTTTCTTCCATCAGGACTCATTAAAAAAAGTTACTTGCAGTAACATATCAGCCCTTTTTCCAAGAGCCTAGAGTTGGAATGACAGGAATACCTTTGCCCACAATTCAGGGAAAAGAGAGAGAGAGGGGTGTGGGGAGAGGAGAGAGACTGAAGGTCAGGGCTCTAATATGTTTGCTGCAAGAGGTGATGTAGTCATCTGACTGCATAACAGACTGAATTTTAAGAATTCCTGCTGCTGGGTGACCTTCACAGCTGTTGCAGCAACTAAAGGCCATGAACAGAAGCACTGACATTGGAACACATGATCCAGCGTGCCCTTTGGACAGTGACATGTTGAAGACTTGTGCCTACTGAAAAAAAACAGATTAAAATCTTGTGTCTCACATTAAAAAAAAATAGAAGCATTCTTTAGATAGTGTGTAACTTAGATGTGAATTGAGAAATCTCTGGTTCCATCCATAATATGGAATCTGACTTGTTAGCATAGACTCTGGTAGCTGTAACTGAATTGTATGTTTCTACTTAATCCCCCCTCTCATTTTATCAACTTTTTAAAAAGCAGAAAAGCATTCCTCTGTAGCATGAATTCCTGTTTCCATGTCCCTAAAACCTATTGTTCCACAATGTCCACTGGCTTCTTGCATTCCTCAGGATTCTGCCAGGTAAAGAAAAATCCAAACTCTTAAATCCCTCAACTTTTTTCCACTTTAAATATTAATATTCCACCCCCCAACAAATGCAACACAAAAGAAAACCTTGTTGCAATAATCCCACTTCCACTCCTTATATTGACTTGAAAAACAGGCTTGGAGGGACTTCCGGGTTGGCGCCTCCGGCAATGGCTGAGCTCCTCTGATCGGGAGGAACTTACTCCGTGGAAAACAGGGTCTGAACGCCACGGCGAAGGCGGAAACCCATTGAAATCACAAGTGGGAAAAGCTTGTGAACCTGGGATTCGGCTGGCACCTTTTGCGCCTCCCCTACTCGCGGGGAAACCCTGTTTTGGGGATCCGGAGCAACGTGGGGTGAGCGGCGCGGTGCTTTGAATCAACTGCTTTTTTCATGGAGTGAAGCCGCATTGCTGTTGCTGGAGAGCGCTGACTTTTTCCTGTGGACAATTGGATTTTAAACAACTACCCGTGAGTAGAATGGAAAATTGGATCTTTAAATATCTTAATTTGGCGCTGAAGCGGGAAGGTCAAAAACAGGAAGTCCGCCTTCCGCTTTTGTAAATAGACTGAAGCAAAGACGTTACAAGCTAAAGTCTTTGAAAGCCTTTGATAAAAGATTAAATTTCCATCGGTTAAAAATACAGAACCCCCCTTGGAGGCAGGTGAAGAGGGGGGAAGCTTTGAATTTTGAACTTAGTAAGCCTGCAGGAGGGGAAAATCAAATCACCTCAGCTCTGAAACTGGGAACGGGTTGCCAGATGACGTTTGGGGAAAGTTCGTTGACAGAACGGATTTGACAGCTAGCTGAAATAAGAGCAAGATACTGTTTCCATTGTCCTCTTCTGCATTCAAAATGGAGGGAAAGTAACCAAAAATCGAAACTTTGTTTATTGCTTGAGCTGTGCTTGAAAGAACTCATACAAGTGGAGACTGTTTCCCTCTAGAGGGAGCTTTTGAAATTGTTATAGGAGTGTAACTGGGGGATCTCCAGTTGCAAGATAAGGATTCTGAGAACCAGTGATTGACCTTGGACTATTCAAAATGTTGATAGGAGAAGATACTGTGACTCTATTATGTAAAATAAGTCATTCGCTGGAAGAGCTTAATAAAAAGACGGATGCCACGACTTTTAAAGTTGATAACTTGGAACGGAAAGTGACTAATTTGATACGAGAAGAGAGCACTAACACAGGAATAATTCAGGACTTGGCACAGGAACCTACTTTGGCAGAACAAATGGTGGAGGAAAAGGAGAAAGTTGTTGTTTTTGAACCTAAAATAATACAAATGGGACTTTTAGTTTTACAGAAGCAAATTGAGGACTATAAATTGAGGCCTTTTATGATTGAATATAGAAAAAGTCAGATTTCGAGGATTGGTTCCCGGTTTGGACTGAAGAAGGAAAGTCGGAATGATCCCTCTATCCAGGGATTAATTGATTTTTGGGACATGGACTTGGACTTGGAGGAGATTGAAGTTTTGGGGGCCTTTGGATTTGGAAGAATTTTGAAATACGACCTGAAACACTTTATAGACCCTAGCTTCAACAATGGAAATCTGGCTGAACTGTCCAGAAGGAATAAAAATATTGTTAAGATGGAGTTTTCTCGAGATTTGCTCTCTAGCATTAAAGAATATGAACAAGACCGGCAGAAGGGACCTGGAAAAGAGTTGAGCCTCGGACATAAGATCTCCAGGTTGATGGACTATATGGAATTGACGGAAAGGACTGGCAGAATCCGAAACCAGGGAGAGGAGTTGATGGAAGAAGATTGAAAAATTTAAAGTTTATATATAGAAATATTGCAAAATTAATGAGTGATAGAAAATTGGTGGATTGATATTTTATGGATTTAGCAGAAATGTTATAAGGAGTTAAGTATTTTAGTTTTAACGTTAAAATAAGGTTAAAAAAATATGTTATGTATAATATGATAGAGAATAGAGAAAGATGGAAAGGATTTGCTGAAACAACTAGTAGAAGTGGAAAACAAAAAGGGAGGTGAGAGGAGGTCGAGGAAACAAGGGAATGAAAGAGTTTCGAAAAGGAGGGATGTAATTTTTTTAAAAAAAATTTTTTTGATTTGTTTTATTTAGGGTTAGGGTTAGGGAGTGGGTTTTTTTAGTTTAGTTTATAGTGATTAGGTTGTGTTTTGTACTGTTTTTATGTTGTATTCTTTTGTATATTTTTTCCCCTGTTCTTTCTTCTTTTGTGTTTTTTTTTCTTTGCTTCGGTTTTCTTTTCTTTTAAAAGTAATAAATATTAATAATAAAAAAAGAGAAACAGGCTTGGATTGAACTTCTAAGGACAAAAGGAATGACCCGACATGGAAAATATCTCAGAGAATGGAAGGGCAACCTGGCCACCTCTAGCGTTAATGATGCATAGAGGGTGCAATATCTCACTTCTTATACAAGGCCTCATTTAAGACCTCAGTGGTTTAAAAAAAAACCTCCACATTTCTATGTAGGTTGATTTTATTTAATCTAATTCCTAGTTTTTTGGGGGGGGAAATACATATTTCTCTGAAGTTCTTACATTCACTGGAAGATTAAGTAAGAGTTGTCAAATTCTAAAGGTAGGCTATATCATATGCTTCCCCTCCTAAAATTAGCAAAGGAACTAAATAATCACATAGCATCTAAGATCACCAGCAGCATTTCTCACATTGTTAAGCAAACTTTTCTATTGGGGGCGGGGGCAAAGCTACCACTGCAGAAGTGGACTTTAGTGCTTTTCTAGGAGTGAACAAACAGAGCAAGCTGGAATTATTGATCCATTGGTGTCTGTTGGAGTTAACTCAGTACGTCTCAGCATGCTTGCTTCTGAAGCTAGCCTTTGTTCAAACAGCAGCCAAAAAAAAATCACAACCAAACAACCTCTCCACTCTCCAAAAAGGTTGTTAGTAGTGTCATCTGCAGATGTGTATATGCTCCTGGCCTTTCACAACTGAGACGTGTGTTTATTGGGGCCCACTTTATACCTGTGACAGCTCTGCTGTGGCTGTTTTTAATTCTGAATTTTAAATTGCTGCAACCCTCCCTGGGACCTGCTGGTGAAGGGCTGATGAAGGGCGGGTGGGAAACCCAGCTAGAAAGGTGGGGTATAAGTAATAAATTATATTATTATTATTATTATTATTATTATTATTATTAATTTAACAACTGATAAACAGGATACCTTCTCAGCAGCACCCTCTTCTCCTCCTACAAAGAAATCAGTCTTGCGCCTCAAGAAGCTAAAAAAGGTGTTCACAAGCTGTAAGGAAAGGATACAATATATTTTCAAGAACTTGTTCCAAACTCCACAATGAGGAATATGCTCTTTAAAAATTCAACATCTCTTACAAGTGATCTGATTTGTAAAAGAGCTCCCAATATTGTTTCAGTAGAAATGCAATATACGATGTTAATGGCTGCTAATAATATTTTACTATTTCGCTTTCATGATGTCAAAATGCTAAATGCCTTCTTACATACCTTTCTGTTCTTGTTAGGTTATACATAATGGGAACTGAAGCTCTCAAAGAGGATGTGCAAAAACAAAAAATGGCAAGTTGGCTAGTTGGACAAACAATTTTGTCTTTAATTCATATTTTTTCCACTATATATATATAAGATTGACTGCCATTGCAAGATGATGTGATGGCCACAAACTTAGTCAGCTTTTAAAAAGGATTTGGCAAATTCATGGAGCAAAGCACTATTTACCATAATGATAGCTAAATGGAAGCTCCATATTTCATAACAGCAGGAAACCCATCGCCCTCCAACTGTTGTTGGATACCAATCCCCATCAACCCCAAGAAGCAAATCACATTACTCAACTGCAGTGTGATTTGCTTTATTATCAAGCCCAACAACCCAGAAGATGGAAAACCACTGTTTGGCTCAAAAATCAATAATTATCTAGAAGCTAGCTAGTTCAAAAACATTTAGATAAGTCTATGGTCACAGTTCCTAAGGACTTCAATAGGCTAAGGTCCATGTAACCTAGGAACCAGCAGCAAGGCAGATGCCACTTAGGTGCTTACAAGCAGAATGTGAAAAAAGCTTTCTCTCCAGCATAAAGTATTCCGATACTGGCTCTATAGAGCAGAGATGTGGAGCCAGTATCCCTCTAGATGTTACAAAACTAAAATTGCCACCATCTCTGGCTGCTGGAGTTGATGGAAGTTGGCATTGCAATAGTTGACAGATCATGGGTTCCCCACCCATACAAAATTTGGAGCTTCCATTTACCTATCATGGCTAATAGTAACAGGCTTTTGCTCCATGAATTTGCCAAATCCTCCTTAAAGCTATCTAAGCTTGTAACCATCATCCTATAAATTTATTTTGGAAAACAGTTCTTTTGACCAGTCCTGAACCTGTTATTGGCCAACTTTATTAGGTGACCATGAGTTTTAATATTAAAAGGGGAAACTGTTTTCTATAGAGATCAATATAAAAGAAACTGGAAACTTTTGCTTTATGAAACTTAAGTGTATTACAATGATGTCTGTACATGTGATCTTAACACCTTTTGCTGTCTGTTTATGGCACATTTAGATCCTAACATTTTATGTATCCTTGAACGGCAACAGAAGTTGGATTCTTGTCAAGAAATTGATTTTTAGGGTCTATGTTGTTATCTTTCATTAAAACACAGGAATTTCCTCCTATGTCATAAATCAGCATAACATAATACTGAAGGGTGGTCTTATGCAAAAATCCTACTCTGTTGTCTAAACAGGTGCTTTCTACATTGCACAGAAGCACATACAGGCATCCCCACACTTATGCAGAGAATACTTTCCGGACCTCCACACGTATAAGTGAAATCATGTAAAGTGGGGAGCACCCTCTGCATGCCTATTTCCCCCTGCTCTCCAATCCAGACCAAAATATCTAAAGTTGAAGCTCTGGGCCAGATGGAGGCTGTGCAGAAAAGCAGCTGTCAGGCGGGGAGGCTGAGCAGCCTAAATAAAGCCCAGCTGTGCCTCCGGTCTCTGCAGGGCATCCTAAGCTTTCAGTGACATCCTCTTTGGGCTCCAGGGAGGGTCTCCTCACAAGCCACGAGGACTTTCCGGCTCTCTCCTGCCATTTCCTGGTAGGATTAAAGTTATTTATTTATTTCCTGGCACTGTGCCTATATGCAGTTGCAGATGGGTAGAATGCACTAAGAGGTGTGTATGCGCCTGTATTTTGAAGGTAGCATTTCAAACTTTTTCATGGTGCTTATGGAACTCTCCCAAGATCTAATGGAAGGCATTCACACATTTCCATTATGTCAAGCAACAAAGTGAGTACTATGCTGGCTATCAATGCATCTCCTAGAGACAGGATACTAGTTAGATGAACCATAAATTTGACCTAGAAGAAACAATAAAACAGTGTCAGAACACAGTGACAACAAGTAATTGGCGGGGGGGGGGGGGTCGACAAGATGTTGCCTCCCTCTCCTGGAGCA
The DNA here is from genome assembly GCF_951804945.1 of Podarcis cretensis. NCBI lineage: Eukaryota > Metazoa > Chordata > Lepidosauria > Squamata > Lacertidae > Podarcis > Podarcis cretensis. The sequence continues at coordinate 27,837,303 of NC_137177.1, read as the reverse complement.
ACCCTGCAGCCCTCACCGAACATGTCCAAAATAATTGCTCCAGAGATTCCCCACTCCTCTGGAGCATATTTGGAGGAGGTGTGGGGAGATGCAGGGGAGGGAATGAGGAAGGTGAAGTCATCGAATTTGGTGGCCATCAGTTACATTTCATGGCAGGTGTTTTTAACATGCGAGCAGCAGCTGCCGCCTGCTGCTCTTCACCAGCAAACGGCATTCGGAGAGAAGGGAAATCCTGAGGGGGAGGGGCTAGGCCAGCGAGGGGGTTCGCGAAAGAGAGACTCCAGGAAGGGAGACCGTTAAACGGCGGAGCGGGAGGAGAACTCGGATGAAGGGCCTCCCTTCCTGCCCTCCATCTTACCTCCCGGACGCCGCCTTGGTGCTGCTGGGCCATCGCGAGCAACATGCCGTCGAAGCGCTCCTCGCTATCCGTCCCATCCTCCCCGCTGGCCCCCATCGCCCGCTTAGCCGCTTCGCTCTTATTTCAGCTTCGACCACAGACGCTCCGGCCTCGCTCCTCTGTTACCAGCACGCTCCGTCAGCGGCGCCCCCGGAAGCGGAAACAGCGCGCACTCTGCCGAACCCGTTCCTCGGCAGGCTTCTGGCCAACCGCCGGCTTCTCTGCGCTAACTGGCAAGCATCTTGCCCAATCAGAAATGAAAGGGAAGGTCAGGGGACGAACCGTTGGTGGCGGGGTTGGGCTCCGTTTGGCGTCCGTTTCCGTGGTTACCGGTTTCCGATGCGCGCAAAGGACGACGGGAAGCTCTAGAAAGCTCTCGTTCATGCCGTGCGCGCGCGGAGTCTAAAGCTCCCACGTTGGTCAAACCGGGGCTTGGTGTTTATTTATGGCTTGAAATAGCGATTTAAGGCGGGAGCGCTATACTCGCTTACCTTGGGAGTTCACCCCATTGAACTCAATGGGGTTTACTCCTGAGCCGGCGTGTGGGGTTGCGCTGTAACCTGTGGGTCCCCAGATGTTGTTGAACTACAGCTCCCATCACCCCTAGCTAGCAAGGCCAGAGCTCAGGGATGATGGGAGTTGTAGTCCAACAACATCTGGGGACCCACAGGTTGAGAACCGCTAAGCCTTGCTTGCATGCGTTTTATCTGTTTATTAAAGTTGCATCTTGACGTTCCTTCATAAACCCAGAGTACCATCACAACAAGCTTGCGAGGTATTGCAAGTGGAGATTTAACTGGCCCTGGCCCAAGGTCGTCTGCTGGATTTCTTGACACTGCACATTTCAATCCAGGGCTGCTCACAGCCTCACACAACAAACGTTAAACATGCTTTGAGTCTGATGTTCTCCAGCTCTTCAGTTTCAGAATTCCTGAATATTGTATCTTTAAAAGCAATGGGGAGGTAGTTAAGTAATGGGTCCTTTTCAAAAAGGTGATGGTGTTGGTGCTAGGAGAATTAATCACACCCAAATGTACAACTGAAATGAAAATAACGTATGCTCATCCTGGCAACCACCAACATCACCTAGTGAGTTTATAGTAAATGAAAGATCAAAACTGGGTCCCCCTGGTTTGTAGCTCAGTCTCTTAGCCACCATGCTATGCCATAAATAAATGCGTACTGTACAATAAATGTACTTTAGCACAATCTTATTCATACTTGCTCAGAAATGAGCCCTACAGACAAGGTGTTTAGGATTGCAGACTATTGCATCTTCATGTCATGAGCTTCTAGGTCAGAACTAGGGTTCCTGTGACCCTAGATGTTTGTTGATCTGCAACTCCCACCCTCAGTGACCATGGGTCATGGTGGCTGAGGCTGATGGGAACTGGAGTCCAACAATATCTGGAGGGCCAGATACTGTTTTCCATTTTTGTTCTAGATGGAAAGACATGGAGCGCTAGGAATCCACATCTTTCCTGGCTGTCTCCAGTATTGTGATTTTGCTTTATTTCAGCATTAGCATTCAGGGGCTCCTTTGGTCTTCAAAGCAGGATAAAAACAATCCATCTGGGGAAGTCCACCTAAAGCCCTTCCTATGGAGCAATCAACAATGCAGGAAATTGCACAAGGCAAGGTCATCAGAGAGAAACACCTTCTATTCCACAGACTTCAAGGGTTAAAGTCCATAGATTTAGGCCTAAAGCCAACTTTAGTTCACAAGCAGTCATTCCCGTTTGTAAAAGTTAGAAGATATGTGCAATTTAAAAAGTTGCTAAGAAATGTACAGCCTGAATCTAACATGTTTACATCCAAGTCTAGTATGTTCACCTAAACTGTTTTACCATGAAATTTCCCTGGTTATACTTGTACCCAGTAAACCATTGTCCCTCTAGAGTTCCTATTTTTGCCTTTTATGTATGCCTTTTAGATTGTGTCTTTAAAAGTTTTATACCACTAAAGCACACTCAAAGCACATTCTTTCACTCAAAGAATTCTAAGTTGGTCTCTAAGGTGCTACTGGACATTTTTTAAAATTTATTTCGACTGCGTCAGACCAACATGGCTACCTACCTGAATCAAAGAATTCTGGGCACTTTAAGGGCTGAAGGGAATTGTAACTCTGTGAGTGGTAAACTACAGTTCTCAGGATTCTTTGTGTAAAGCCATGTACTTTAAATGTGTGTTAAAAGTATGGTGCATACACAGTTGATGTGTGTGTGTTGTGTGTTATTTCCACAGCAACTTCAAAGTTTGCAAGGCAAAATGAGAATGACATTGTATACAGCTTGGGTTCACTTGGAGGAGGTTTAAAAACTGGAAGAGATATAGAAACAGCTAACCAAAATGATCAGGGGCCTAGAGAAACTCCCCTGTGAATAAAGGTTATGGCTTTTTAGCTGGGCGACGGCAGGAGAACATGACAGAGGTGCATTCCATTGTGGAGAGGCTTTCCATCTCAAGACCAGAACTCAGGCTAACCCAATGAAGCTGAATTGTGGGAGGCTCTGAATAGACAAAAGGAAGTTGTTTTTCATACAGGGCACAGTTTAACTATGGAATTTGCTGCCAGAAGATGTAGTGATGGTCATGGAAAACTTTGAAAGGGGATGAGACATACTCATGGAGGGCAAGGGGAGGAGTGGCTACTAGTCATCATGATGGTTATGTATTGTTATACACCACCCCAATCTCCACAGCAGTCTGAGATTCTAGGGGTTCCAGGCAGTTACTCAGGGTTTGTGTGTTTCCTTTTGGATAATGAGGCACAGCAGAGACTGTGGTGTCTTTATGATATATGGCTTATTTACACCTATATACAGCCTGAGCCTACGATGGAGGAGTTCAGAGCATTCACACCCCAAGAGGTTCTGGCTTCTCCCATAGCCACAGCAGCCTCAGACTAAAGCAGACCCCAATAATTGCTCTCAGATGTTGCTCTCTGACTCTCTCTCCAGCCCACTGCTTATTATCGGTGTTGCATAACTCATAACTTCATTTTTTTTTTTAATAAATGTTTATTAGCATTTCAATAATACACATAGACACACACACAAAAAAAGAAAAAATAACAGAAAATACAAAAATTTAGAAAAAGAAAACAATTACAAACAAATGAAATTTCAATTGCTTATTTTCATATAACTTCTTTCTTAGACCTCCTCTCCCCTCCCCTTCTTGTATTCCAATTCAAGTTATTAGTCCTGCAAATCCTTATTACTTAATTCTCAACCTTAAACTTAATAATTTTGACATACTGTAATTTTACCTTTCCTCATTCTTCCATAAAATTATTATTACATTCCTCATTTTCATTTCCTTTTAACCATTTTAGACACCAATTTTAGCTTATCTAGTCTTAAACATCTTATACATCATTTCTTATTCTTTAACATATTTCTTAAAGTCAATATTTCCCTTCCATAGCTTTCCCAACTTCCATACAAATATCAAAACAAATAAAAGTAAGTAATTAAGAATTCTGTACCCTTTGGATTACCAAACTCCAACCCCCCTTTCCCGGTTTAGTCCCCAGTAAATGTTCATCAATCAATACTGTTTAACCTGGAGATCTCACGTCCGAGGCTCTCAAGTCACCCTCAGTTCCTCTCTGCCGGCCTCTTGGATAGTCCTTTAGGTTAAGCCCCAAGGCTCGAAGGGGCTCTGACCCAACAAGATCCATGATTTTTCCAGTTGGCCCTCCATATTTAAGATTAATACTAATGAGGTGTTCCACTCTCAAATTTGCAATTTCCAACTCAGTCCAAACTTTCCACCTCAAGTTTTTATTCTCCTTTGTTGTCTGCATGCCAGGCCCCAAGCTGTAATTCTCCCTTGACATCTGCAAAATTACCAGTCCACCTTCCTTTTCCTCACAATCCACAGTCTCGTGACTCTCAAATTCCTCTTGTTGTTGATGTATATAAACTTCCTGCCTCCACTCCCTGTCAACTTCAGCAATGTTGTTTACTGCCAGGGCCAGGGTGTTCGCATTTGTAGTCAAAACATCTGTCTGATCTTGTAACTTTCCCAGGAGAGCCAGTATTTTGTTGAGTTTAGTCTGATTATTGCTTCTTTCAGCCATTTTTACAGTATCTCTCAGTTTAAAAACCAGTCAGTAAGTTAATTTGTAGCTGCTCTCCCTTATTTTCTAGAGGTTGCAACAAATATAGCCAGCAGATGCAACAAAGACAAAGTTCCCTTTATCCTTTCCTTTTGACAGCTATTTTGACAGCTGTCAAAATCTTCAATAGTTCCTCAACAGGTTCTCTCACGGGGCGTCCCCGGGTTCTGGGGGGGTAAAACTTTAGCTCCAAACGTCAAGTTTATCCTCCGGTAAAGTTTATAGCGTCAAGCCGTGGAGTTGTTTTTTTTTCTTTTTCTTTAAAAAGTTCTCTCGACCTTAAGTTGCAAGCTCTTTGCGTTAGAATATCTACTCAAAGGGGGGGGGGCGACTTCCTTTTTGACCCTTCCCCGCTCGTTCCCAATTCAGGAAAAATTTGTTTAAGATCCAAATTCCATGTTTACTCACGGGTTCTTGTTTTTGAGTCCGAATGTTTCAAGGAAAAAGTCAGCGCTTCTCCGGCAATGGCATGCGGCTTCGCTCCGCAGAAGGAGCAATCGACTCACAGCACCGCGCCGTCCCCCGTCCCCGTTCCTGAGCCTTTAAAAAGGCTCCTTCGCGGTTTGGGGGGCGCAAATGGTGCCCGCCGAGTCACCACGTTCACAGGCATCCGCGCCTGTGATTTTTAAGGGTCCCCGCATCGCCGGCGCGGACAAGACCCGATCCTGCGGAGCCGATTCCCTCCGGAGCTCGGAGGGAATCCGCCATTAATCGGCAGCGCTAACTTCAATCCTAACACTAACCTAACACTGGCATTGACTTTTAAACTAACTCCCAGCTGTCGTACTCAAGTCCTGATTGTGCACTTACCGTATTTTTCACTCTATAAGATGCACCAGACCACAAGACACACCTAGTTTTTGGAGGAGGAAAACAAGAAAAAAAATATTCTGAATCTCAGAAGCCAGAACAGCAAGAGGGATCGCTGCACAGTGAAAGCAGAAATCCCTCTTGCTGTTCTGGCTTCTGGGATAGCTGTGTTAGAGGGGGATTTTCCACTGGTGGCAGATGACAGAGATTGTGACACCATGAGACCGGTGTAAAACCAAATTAAATAAGGACTTTATTTCAAAACAACAAACAGCAAAACTTGTGGGTGTTTTTCCTGCAGGCAGAGTTCAAACTGCAGCTTTTCTCCTTTTGTAGCCATGGCCAGCTGCAACCAATTAGCCCAGAGCTTACGAAAACTGTTCTTAAAGGTACAAACATGTTTCTGTGCAGAATGTCACCCAACAAGCTGCGCAGCCTGCATTCGCTCCATAAGATGCACACACATTTCCCCTTACTTTTTAGGAGGGAAAAAGTGAGTCTTATAGAGCAAAAAATACGGTACATAGCCTTTTGGTTTGCCACTGAGAACAACATCCAGTAGAGCTCTTACGTTCCTTCCTTTAGGAAAGTTTGCTGCTGCTCACCAATCCTATTAGTTAGAAGCTCTATTTCACCTAATGAGATTTATTATTGTCTTAGTTTGCCCTGCACGCCTCTTACCTGTGCTGCAGGAAAACAAGGCTGTAGAAGTAGTCATAGCCATCACTCAGACTATGAGTTACCACAGCACAAACAAGCAGGTCTCGCTCTGCTTTTCCCGATACAAGGCCACCATGGCGGACTGCCACAGATACAGTGCTGTCATCGAAGGCCAAAATGTTCAGGAACCGCGGCCTTGGCTGGGCTTAGCGCAAACAGCCTGCCATATCCTGCAGCTATGAAAACAAACAGGCATGATGGGAATGGACTTTAGCCCTGTGTCCAGAGTGCTCCTTTTGTTTGAGCTGAAGTTGGCTGGGTCAGGTGGCAATGGTGGAGTTTTCTAGGCACAGGAATGGTAAAAATCCAACTGGGGGACACACAGATAATGTTGACCTAGCATTCAGTTCTGGTAGAAATTCCCCGCCTGTGCGTATCTAGATAGGGGTTAGAAATACAGGCTGTTTTTCTGTTGGCACCAGAATTACACATTACAGAGGACACTGCCCTGTAAGCAAGGTTTTTGCCATTACCAGGTCAAAATGCGTCAGCTGGACCCTGATTCCACTGACTAAAGTGCATCAGGTGAAGGTTAGGACTGTCCTGTCCTCATGATAGCTAAATAAAACGTATCGTCTGCAGAACAAAGTCCCCTATGTCTAGGGCATCTCTTCAAGTGGTGACTCCTGTAGACACCCGAGGCCCTCTAGTAGGGTGGCAGCTCATGCTCTGTCAGAAAAGAGGAAACATGTCACTATAAAATGGCAAAAGACACTGATTTGCATGTGGTTATTTACACATACAGATACCAATGTAGAGATAATTATTACAATTTAAATAGAAAAACAACACATCTCACCCAAGTGGGGAAGACTGTGCCCATGTGATCTGTGTCTGTGTCTAGGTGCTTCTCACTGTGAATGGGCAACTTCAAGGACTCACCAGCTCCTGTATTTGAATTATATATATATATCTCCTTATTTATCAACGGCTATTAGCCATGATAGATGTGTTCTCCCTCCACTGTTGGAGGCAGTATGGCTCTGAATGCCAGTGGCTGGAAACCACAGGTATGCTCAGGTCCTCCTGAGCTTTCCATAGCCATGTGGTTGGCCACTATGGAAACAGGATGTCTGGCCGTTATTACTGTTGAGCTTTCTCCGGCCTTGCTAACCTATGACTTCCAAGGCAGAGAGTAGAAAGGATGATTTTCCAGTTTTCTTCCTTACAAGAATCCTTTTCAAATAATGTGCAGGATCCGCAGCAAAACGTTGCAGTAACGAATGTTGCTGTTCAGGATTCCAGCCACTCCACTGCTTTCACACACACTCTCTCAAGTTATCCAACTTCCACCCAGTCAGTGTTTCATGCCTACTTAGACCTCATAGGGCTGTTTAGGCTCCACTATCTGCCTTGCCCTGCCCGGGGTCCTTTCTCCTCATTTTTTATTTTAATATTTCTGCAACTTTTGGAATTCCACCAAGGCTACAGAGAGTGTAGGTATTGTTGTTGTTTTGGTTTCATGAACAACAGCACTCGCCCTCTGAACATTAGATATAGATGGATTATCATATTCATTGTCATTATTCCTTAGCCACTTTTCTACATACCGTTCAAAGCAGCTTATGCAGAATGATTTGCAAAATGCAATTAAAACCCCCAAATAACATGTCACTCAGTGAAATGGCAGCAATAAAACATGGGAGTAGCAATTGTAATAAAAAACCATATCAGACCTGATCATAAAACTGAACGGCAGTCTCCAGAAAATTCCTAAAAGAGCAGAAAAGTTAAACATTAAAAGCCTATCCAAATAAAAATGGCTTCAATCATTGCTTAAACACAAAATGGAGAGGGAGAATCCCTGTGGCAATTCAGATAGGGATAGGCAAAAATGTCAATTTTGGCTGCTGATTTTTCCAGTCATCAGTTCTCCACATTTCCACATCAGTTTGGAAATAGTCTTTTTTAAAAAAATCCCCATGAAATTTCACCAGCATTTTATTGCAAATTTCTCCTAATACACATTTTCTTATGCCGTTTTGCCTAAGACACGCACTTTTGCAAAGCCGTTTCCCCTTCTGTATCTATGCACAATTTACCCTGGTGTATACTGTTAAGTTGTGGGTGAACATATCAGACGACACAGCAATTCTTCAAACAGCTCTTGTTTATTCACAAGCCAGAACCAGAACTGAACTGAAGGGTTCAGCCAGCCTGCTTATATAGAGCTCCAGTATGATGCTACTGTAACAATTTTCTGTAACTATCCAATCACTGAACATCACTTTCAATCCCTTATTTGCATATGTGGACCTGAGTGAAAACTATCTACAGCATCCCCCTGCTGGCCCAGGGTGAGAACTTCAGTACATAACATATACATTTTAGCATTTTGGCTGAAGAACTGCATTGCAGAATTCAGAGCAAATTTTGAAGGATTATTGTATTTCAATACACAGAGTGTTTAGGAAAGTGTTAATTAGGGAGTAGTGTTAATTAGTGTGAATTGAACCACATTTCTTCTCCCACTCCCCACACCTAGTGGGGAAATGCCACTAGGAAATGCCACTTTTGAATGGAATTTATAACTACAGACATATATAAAATCTATTAAAACCATGCCAAAAACAGGAAAGTCTTCCCCTGTCAGTGGAGGAACAAACAAGGAGGGAGCCAATCAAGTTTGTCTAGTAGCCAGTGGAGCTGTTACAGCAAAGGAATGACGTAAGTAAGCTTTCTTTCAGTGAAGCTGTCTGCCATTTGTAAACCACTTTGAGGTTTGCTTGTTTGTGTGTTCGTTTTACAATCAAGCTGTGGAAAATTTTATGAAACAAATCAATAGCGAATAAGTGAACTTGTTGACAAATGAGATTCAAAAAGAACTATTTAGAAAGCAACTCCAAAAAATACTTCCTGTTCTGTGAATTTAACTCAAGGTCAAGATTTCGTTCTTTTGCAGAATTAAGGCAATGTGCAATATTATGTCAACTCTGGGGAAAAAACTTTTATTTTATTTTTGTTGCTGCTGCAAAATTCACTTCTACAGTAGTAAATGTATCCCGCAATTCCTTCTTCTGGCACTACATCCTTGACTGACAAGAATTTGAACTGCCTGTTTTGAAGCGGTGCCTATCTTTTGCACTAGCCAGATGTTTGAAATTCCCCAGCCAGTTGATCGTGGTGATGCTGCCACCCTCTGGGAAAGAGAAGTGAAGCATGTGTTATGGCTGTACTAAGAACATAAGAGGGACGTGGACGGCACTGTGGGTTAAACCACAGAGCCTAGGACTTGCCGATCAGAAGGTCGGCGGTTCGAATCCCCGTGATGGGGTGAGCTCCCGTTGCTCGGTCCCTGCTCCTGCCCACCTAGCAGTTCGAAAGCACGTCAAAGTGCAAGTAGATAAATAGGTACCGCTCTGGCAGGAAGGTAAATGGTGTTTCCGTGTGCTGCTCTGGTTCGCCAGAAGTGGCTTAGTCATGCTGGCCACATGACCAGGAAGCTGTACGCGGCTCCCTCGGCCAATAAAGCGAGATGAGCGCCGCAACCCCATAGTTGGTGACAACTGGACCTAATGGTCAGGGGTCCCTTTACCTTTTAAGAACATAAGAATGCAAGAAGAGCCAAAGGCCAACATAAGAAGTGCCTGCTGGATCAGACCTATGATCCACCTGGGCCAGCATCCTCTTCTCAGTGGCCAACCAGGTGCCTCTGTGAAGCCTGCAAGCAGAATGTCAGCACATCATTTTCCCCTCCTGTGTTTCCCAGCAACTGGCATTCAGAGGTTTACTGCCTCCGATAGTGGATTTTAATGTTAGATTTTAAATTGTTGTAACCTGCCCTGAGACCTTAGGGTGAAGGCAGGCATACCATCATCATCAAACATAGTCGTGAATTTGTCTAATTATCTTTTAAAGCCATCCAAGTTGTTGGCCATCACTACTTCTTGTGGGAGTGAGTTCCATTGTTTAACTATCTCTGTGTGAAAAAGTACGTTCTGTTGTCCGTCCTGAATCTTCCACCATTCAGCCTCATTGAATTTTCCCGGACTTTGCTTTGATGAAGAACAAAGCTGCTCTGTCTGCTGTCTCCAACCCATTTTATATACCTCCATCATGACTCATCTTCCTCACCTTTGCTCTAAGCTAAAAAAGCGTCAAATGTTGTAAACTCTCCAGAGGTATTCTTCCAATTAACAATCATCAATAAATTCTCATGAAAAATGGAAATCAATGAACTGGAGAAGAGAAGGTGGCCACCTCAGCTCTATTGTTACTTTCCACTGAAACAAAAATGAGCGCTCATGATCACATTTTAAACAGCAGGAGCTGATTATGCCCCACAGTCACACCAAGGAGAGTCAAAAAGAAAAGCAGCTGAGTTTATTCATAATACAGTGGTACCTCGGGTTAAGTACTTAATTCATTCTGGAGGTCCGTACTTAACCTGAAACTGTTCTTAACCTGAAGCACCACTTTAGCTAATGGGGCCTCCTGCTGCTGCCGCACCGCCGGAGCACGATTTCTGTTCTCATCCTGAAGCAAAGTTCTTAACTTGAAGCACTATTTCTGGGTTAGTGGAGTCTGTAACCTGAAGCGTATGTAACCTGAGGTACCACTGTATATTTTACCCCTGCTTTGGGCTGGGTGGGTAGCAGCAATACATATAATGCCCAGTTTATTAGGATCAGCATGACTGCAATCCCATGCATCATTTCCTGGGAGTAACTGCCACTGAACTCCCAGTGGTGCTTTCTTCTGACTGCAGAGTGCCAACGTGTATTTATTTGGGATGGCTCAAAGCTTATTATGGTTTTGCACACCCCTGTTCCTTGTTTTTTATTGTCATCTCAGAGAGTCACTGGTAGAAGCTTAAAATTTCTTTTTTCTGCAGAAGAAGTTGATGGTGAAAGCTGGGGGGGGGGGGGGAGAGAGACTTTTCTCCTAGTAGTAGGAGAAAGGGGAAAACTGGTTCATCAAGTCCAGTGTTCTAACCTTTGATATCCCCTGAAGCTATCTGTTCTCTGACAAAGAGGCAGAGACTTAATCCACCTTGGGCACATTTGAAGCATTTTCCTTAAGACCACACAAGCCTACACCATTTGGCTTCCTTATCTGTGCAGACCCACAACTGATACTGCTCCCCATAGGAATTTGCTCTTATTTTTCAGGGTCATCAAATGCTGCTTGAAAGGGGAGTTCCAGACCTCATGCAACAGATCATACGCTTCCTAAACCAACCAAACCTAAGGGCTCAGACACTACTCAACCTAAACAGCTTTGAACAATTATTTGATACTACCAACACAATGGAAAAAGGAATCATTTCCAAACTATATAAAATCCTCTTGCTACCCCTCCTCTTATTTCATTTTATTAAGAATAAAATGGGGAAAATATTGTGGAGAAGAGCTAGAGGAACAACTATGGAAACAAAATTGGACTAGACTACCATTCGGATCTCTCTCAATTAGGACTTGAGAAAATGCTCTAAAAATAGCACATGTGCCCAGTCAGATTGAATAAAATTAACAATACATCCAAATTCTGCTGGCAGGAATGCAGTTTGCCTAGTTCCCTAATAATCTTTTTGCCCCATTCATTCTCTTTTGGGGAAAATTATTCTTTCAAATAATTAATCAGATGACAGGACAGTCACTATGATGAGACCCAAAACTAGCCCTTTTATTTTACTCTTCAGATTAAGAATACAATAAATAAATATCTCATCCTTCGTTGCAGATTGATTAGTGATAAACAAAGAACTGGAAAGCCTTTAACTGCAAAACCTTTTGAAGCTTGAATTTTGCAAGTACGGGACATTGTGCTTAAGAACAAACTACCTCATGAAAGGAACATTGATCTGGAAAAAAAGGACTCGCGTCTTCTTCTGTACAACATGGTATCCTTTTATTGACTTTGTTAAGACAATTGAACATGGTTTTCACCCTCCATTGACACACAGAACCCTGTGAAGGACCTTCATTTGACTGCCTACTTTCGAATGTTTTAAGACCACAACCATCAACTGATTTCTTTCTTTCCTGAACAACTGTTAAGTTCTGTATTCCATTTGTGGGTATGTTTTTGTCAACTGAAAATAATCAATAAAAATATGTACATATTTGCAAGTGGAACAAACAAACCATTAGAACATTATGCAAAGTTCGTGGTATTTGCAAAAGGCAACATCGGAACCCATTCCTAAATGCTGCTGTCATCCTTGAGATTAAACCCATACCTTGGTATGGGTGGAAGAAGGGTAGATTTTTTTTTAAATCATCATAATCATCATTACTATTTTTTAAAAGTTCACTGGCTTTTTAAAAAGAGCAAAAGGACATGTATTTTCCATATTAGCTCCTTTCCCAAAGAAAACACACTACTCCAGGCAAGTTAAGGTACAAAACAGAAAGGTGCAGGAGAGAAAGAGAGAGGCAACAGTGGGGAGTGACTGGCACTTTTTAAAAAATCAGCACAGTATTGTGTATCCAGTATGTTACTGACAACTAAGTGTGCACATTTAAAAGAGGGGAAATTATACACTGCTACCAGTTCTGATCAAGCCTAAGTTAAAAATGAAGATAAGTATACAGCAAATCACCAAAATGCCACCAGCTGCATGAATTAACCTGGCTGAGGATTTCCCTGCAGTCTTCTGCAAAGAACAAAAGACACACTGGTCCAATCTGGGAAGACTCCAGGTGAGAGTACTGGGGTTGGGGGAACAGAAAGGAGAAGGAATTCACTCACGAGATGTTAGTGGGGGTGAGGGAAAGGGAGAGCTATGCGTTCTCTCTCTCCCCCGTCCCCCTCACAACATATGCATCCTCCCACGAGCTCCAAAAACAGCATGCAGAGTTGTGGGGCTCTGGACTGTGGCCGCTGTTTAATAACATTACACAAACGTGCTTGCTCTGCCCAGCTAAGCCCAATGTTACACCACACTTATCAGTGGGTCAGTGTGTGATGCTGCCATCCTCTATGGCAACAGCTCCAGGGACAAGAGTTTTTTGCACAGCCGTCGCTGGAAACTACCCATCCGCAGTTGCAGAACATTTCATCAACATCTCAGCTCTTCTGCCACTGAAATCAAAGCAGCCTGAATTTGAGGCACAAAGGTGAAAAGGGCTCTGAACAAAGGAGCCCTGGGTACCTTTATTCTGTCAACAGACTATAGGATTGCTAAAAGAATGGCTAGTAACAATTCACATTGCTATCTGAGGGAAGCAAAACAACGTAAATGGGTTTCAAACCAGTTTGAATTTCAAGTTAAATGTCCCAGATACACTGTGGATCCCCATCCATCGCAAACTCCTTGACGTTCCATATGAGAAAAAATGTATCAAGTTTCTAAATGTCATTCTGAGGCTTGACAATTACTATGAAAGCTATGATTTGCTTGATATAAGCTGGCTTGTTTATAAACTGGTTTCTTCTTTTACCCTCCAAGGCTTAACTTTGATGTAGAGCAGGATGGGCTTAGAAAAAAAGAACTGAAAATGACATGTGATGCCGAGTGCTATGGTTTTTCATAGCAAGCCCCAATCTAGCTATCATTTCCAACCCTGGATGATGGTTGTCAGTTGATTGAAACAATGCTCTGCAACAAATGGTTGGCAAGCCATATGAAGTCACGTCTTGGCTGGTTTTCCAAGCAGCTTGCGTTAACTTAGTTAGAAAGTCTGTAGGATGGCCACGGATTACACATGGCTTGAAAGTTGATTTGCCATCATTCATGTCAATTTGCCATCATTGAAGGCGGTTTCATCATCACTCGCTCAACACAGTCCATCCAAGGCACAGATGTGGTACTCTTGAGCCAAGCATACTGTACTAAGTAACGACAGATGTAGAAAGATGTCTTCAAGGTCTCCAAGCTCCATCAAACCAACATAATGTGGGATATTGCATAACAGGAGCCCTTACACTAGTGGGACGATCACACTTAGAAAGACGTGTGCAAAAAAACCATCACTGCTACTTAACGTCCATTACAGCAAAAAGTTGCTTATGGATGTAGTGAAAAAGGCACTAGCTTGGTCATCTGAAGGCAAGTTTACAGCAGAATCTATCTTGGAAAATGGCACCAGAACCAGGCATTTTGGGAAAGCCCAACTTATGGCTGGTGCCAATATCCTTTTCCTGTCATTTTGCTGCTAGACAACAATCTGCTTATGAGGCCCCCTTAAAATGCAAGTTAAGGGAGTCAAGTTCAATTATTAAAAATTGACAAACAAAATAAAGTGGCATCGTATTTGTCATTTAGAAATCGGGAACTTGCCCCGTGGCCTCGTTGCCTAGCACGTTAGTTCCCGAGGTCCATTTTTCAGCAATATACTTTCAGCAGAGGAGCTCCAGAGGAATCTGTCTCTGTATCCTGGAAAGAAGAGCCTCTGCTCAGGGGAGATCCTTGAGAGGGGAAAACAAAGAAGAGGGTGTTTTAGTTTTTGTTTTTGTTGTAAATAACAGATCACACTGAGTTTTATACATAATATACAAAAGCCTGGAAAATGCATACCCAAAGGATAAGCTGGAACACTGTACTATAACCAGGGCTGTATATCATCAGCACACCCACCCACCCCAAATTCAGTGAAGGGGGGGAGGGGGAAAGAGAGAGAGAATGAATGAATGAATAATTCTGGAAATTTGGATTGGTCAAATTTGTTTTACTTTAAGTTCCCAAGAGGCTGCAATTTGACATTTTGGAGACTACAAGTTGCATCTGCAACAGAGTTTTGTGTGAAGTGCTCCTGTTCAAGATTACAGACAGTCCATTCCACCAGCTGGCAGTCATTCAGCATTCCATGCCCATGGAACATACTCAGTCCACTTTCGGCTGTTATGGACTTCTGCTAGCCTTAGGGTTCCTTATTTTCCCTAGTCCCTGGGGGCGAAGTTTGACATATGGCTAGGACAACTCCCCTGTGAATCAACTGATATCATGATGGTGGCAGCACCTACTGCAAGCCCCCTCGGACCCACCTACACCTTAACCTGCCCCAGGCATGAGCGGCTTGGGCAAAATGGTCCTGAGGTCCAAATAGTGCTGTGGTCCTAATTAGGCCTACGGTCCAGTGGTTGCCCGCCCCGGTACATATAATAGTTATAGGGCAAGAGGTAGTTCAGGATCTACTGGGTGATGTGCAATGGATTAACAAGGATTTCCAACCCACAACTGATTAACAAATGCAACAACGAAACAGCTCTCCCCACCCCAATTATGTTGCTGAGATGAAGATTTGGTAACTGGGAGTGGACTTTTTTAAAAAAGAAAGAATTGTGAGCTCAGGTCAGTTCTGGTACTCGAACCAAGTTCCGAGGCTCAGAATGTGCTCAGAGGGACTCTTGCTCTTTCATGCTGCATGACTTTTGTACTTGGCTCTTGGTTTGTACATCTTTAGGTTCTAGTAAAAAAGGAGAAAAAAGTAGATCCAACAAGCCTGAAATCTGTCCACCCCTCTTGTATTATTTGTTAAGCTGCTTAACTGCAGCAAAAAGGTTTTGCTCAGCTGTTGGAAATTCCATTTTCCATCCATAGTGGAAGATATGAAATTGCACAAATGGGTAAACTGACAGACCACATCTGTCAAAGAAGTAGAGAAAAATAAACAGACCTCCTCACAAAAAATGGAACCAATTCATCATTTATTGGACTGAAAATCACAATGCAGGAAAACAGCATCTTCTCATATTTATGTAAACATGGTTGCTTTTTAGTTGTTTTTTTAAACCCTGGACCCATCTGCACCATACGTTTAAAGCAGTATCATACTACTTTAAATAGTATTGGATTCCCCACAAAGAATCCTGGGGACTGTAGTTTGTTAAAGGTGCTGGGAGTTGCAAGGAGACCGCTATTCCCCTCACAGAGCTACAATTTCACAGTGGTTCAATAGCCAACCCCTCTTCCCACTGAACTCTGGGAATCACAGCTCTGTTAGGGAAATTGGGGTCTCCTAACCACTTTCAGCACCCTTAACGAAGTACAGTTCCCAGGACTCTTTGGAGGAAGCCATAACTGTTTAAAGTGGTATGATACCAATGAATTCAAATTACACGAAAAAAGATTCTGACTAAACATTTGGGGAAACTTCCTGATGTTAAGAGCTTTCGACAGTGGAACGGACTACCTCAGAGAGAGGTGGACTCTCCAGCCCAACAGAGGCTGGATGGCCATCTGTTAGGAATTATTTAGCATTGCAGGACTACATAAGATTGGGGTCCCTTCCAATTCTACAAGTCTAGGATCCTATGATACTGCTTTAAATATATAATGCAGATGAGGCCCCTGTTTCTGTTTGCCATAAAGAAACAGCATTAAAGCCCAGTAGACTACAGAAGTGCTGTTTCATGTTCAGCTGAAGAAGACTTAACTGCATATCTTGAAGTGTCTCTTTGTAGCTACAAAAACTTGAAGCTCATCTTGAGAGGTAGGTGGGGAAAGAAAGCCAGCATTCTTAGCCAAACCCTGCATCATGGATGTGCAGAAGACTCACAGCCCTGTTTATAACTAACCCAAGATCCCATGTAAGACCCAAGAACTGCACCCAGCCATTCTTGCATCAAGCTCGGGGAATGTAGCTTGACCACAAGCTGTGTGCAAGGTGCTCTCGAAATCTGTCATAGTCGGTGTCTGCTAAAGCACAGCTAAGGCACACCGGTGATGCTGCTCTTGGCAGCCATTTTAACCCTAAGAACAGGAGGCAGAAGGAACAAGAAGAGGGAGAGGAGAGCCATACAGGACTATGGCATACCTAGGAAAGGGGTAGAAGAAGAAGAAAATATCTGCAAAAATGGTATGCTGCAACCCCTATATTCCAACGCAAGCAGTGGATCCCTCTCAAAAAGTCCACAGCCATGAGGACTAGAACCTGACTTTTGGTAAGAACAAACAGAACCTGAGACTCTTTGTATCCTACTTAACCTGGTAGATTCCACATCAGACATTACAGCCTGCATTCCATAATACAATCATGGCAAAAGCTGTCTGGCAATGGGAAAGACTGTCATGGGAGACAGTAGGCTCTCTTTCACTGGAATAACTTAAGCAGAGGCTGAATGACAGCTGTTAGGGATAGCCATAGTTGTGTCCTGCATTAAGCAGACAGCTGGACTATAAGGTCTCCCCTGTCTCTGTGACTCAGATTTATGCAGCCTCCACCCTCCACTCCCACCAATCACTTGTGTGGAAACAGGTATTGCAGGAGAGAAGTCAAAACTCCTAAGAATCTCGGCGAGCCTGTAAAAACCAAGAGCAAGTTCTTAGCCTTCAAGGCTGTGCAAAGTAGGGTCAGAAAAACACAGGCAATGGCTTTGGGAAACCTCAGGAAGAAGCCGGCAGAGAGAGAACCATTTCCAGCTGCCAGACAGCAGGGCTTCCGTACCTTGTATAGTACTTTGCCTCTCTCCACGGCTAGCAGAAAAAGAATGACGTTACCAAAGGTTGTTGCATATATTAAAACAGGTCAGCAAGACCATAGCCAGAAATGTGCGTGGAAGAGGGTATAGGCTAAAAAGCTAGGCTCATCCAAGAATTTTAAAACAGGATTATCATGGGGAAAGAAGTAGTGACTGGAATTAGTTGCTACGCTCTCTTCTCAAGTCATGTCTCCGATTCTCCTCATTCATCAGTAACACTGAAATAATTAAGCCAATAAATAAAACCAACCCCAAAGTCACATAGGAGAACATTCCACCCACCCTGCTGCCAAAACAAAGGGCTTGCGAATCCTACCAGTGCCTTTGGGCTCATTAGGCAGAAGGCAGGAATGGGTTTACTTTGCACTCAAGCCAATTGTATGTATCACAGGATCAAAAATATATCTCTAAACAGTTTACATAAAATGGTATAAACTATTCATTACATGTTTTGGGTAGACTAGCCCACATAAAACATTTTTGGGCAGCTGTCAAAAATAATACAAGAGAATTGCCTGCTTGACATTAACAGTTAGGGGATTTCAGAAAATAGGTGCTGTCACGGTAAAAGACTGATTTCTTGCAAGTGCAGAGTGGGTCATTTAAAAGCACCAGTTCCAAAGTGGGAGCATATAGGGGAAGGAGATCCTTCAAGTACATGGGTCTGAAGCTGTTGCAGGTTTTATATATTAACAGTAACACCTTGAATTTATTGGCAGCCAGAGCAAATCTTTGAGCAGATGTGCATTATGCTGACAGGGTCTCACCCCTTCTTATAATCTCTATAAACAAGTTGATAATTCAGGGCTGTGTCACAAGTTTCCCAGCCCTGGAGTTCAGAAGCGCTGTTTAGAAAACATACCCCATGCACCTTCAGTTGAACACCTGATTTTCCAGAATTCCCAATAACATAAATAAACGTGCATGATCATAGGTTCCGCACACTTGTTCAAAGGAAATCGTCGAATTAATCAGCAGTTGGATCCCCAGGACCAGTTGGTGTTACCCATTTCTACATTTGAATATTCAAATTGCATGATGATTAAACTGCATGGAGCAGAGCTGTGCTCTAAGCCAGGAGTTCCCAAAGAGTGATCCATGGACCACCAACAGTCCATGACTCAGCTTCATTTGTGTGTGTGTGGCACTGATTCTGTGGAGTTGTGCGGTTATATGTACAGTCATGGGGAAAAGAAAGTGCACCCTCTTTGAATTATGTGGTTTTACATATGGAGACCTAATAGCAATCATTTGTTCCTTAGCAGGTCTTAAAATTAGGTAAATACAACCTCAGATGAACAACAACACAAGGCATCTTATACTGTGTCATGATTTATTTAACAGAAATAAAGACAATATAGAGAAACTAAGTGGACCCTTACTGCTTCCATAGGATAATGAAGAACAATGTATGTGTGTGAAAAGCAGAAGATGCAGAGGCTGTCTCTCTCTGAGAATAAAGGCAAGTACAGCAGCCACTCCAATGTTCTTCGAAACTAGGTGGTTTGCAGAATGGAGCGGTTGGAAGAAGGCTCTGTCTTCCTTAAAGGAATAATGCTGCAGCAAATTACCATTGCTAAACAGGCAGAAAAATCATTAAGTGGTTTGCCAAGACCTTCAGCAATTTTCAACAGGTCCAGGGGACAAATAATTTGAGAATCACGTGGGGGAATCTTGGGAACCACATGGGGAATCTTGACTGTGCAGAGTTCTGCAGGTTCCCCCAAATGCATAGGTGGGTTAGGGGTAGGGTTGCAATGTTGGTGGGGGGCTGGTACAGTGGGCACCGCCAGAGCTCTATACGATTATTCATTCTGCAAGTTGAACTCCTGAATAAGGCTCATGCTATTATTTCAATATAAAACCCAAGCCAATACCTTGCTTAGTAACAAACAATAGTACTGTCTGCAAACAATGTTTATAATGAGCCTAATTATAAGTGACTTCAGGCTCACTTTGGGAAGGCGGTGATGGCTCGATGGTTGCAAATGGAAAAAGGAGGTAACACGATTCATTCTGTGAAGATGGCTTACCAGCAGCGCTGTATGCTCCGTGCCGCATGTTCCTGGCTTTCATATCTGCTGTGGTTTCTACAGATATCTGAACAGGGAAATCTAGAAGACAGATAACCAAAAGAAGAAGAAGAAATTTGAAAGGAAACACACATCATTTGGCATATACATATTTTAGGGATATACCCAAACAGCTAAGTGTGTGAATGTGGGGAAACGGGGAGCTGATGAGCACACACTGGGCAACACAGCCAGATTTGCCTCTGTGAAACAGACAAGGGTATAGCCAGTTTGCTAGTGAGTGCACAAAATGTTACAACCCCCAAATGTACCCAGGATCTTATGTAAGAAAACTTGAGCTTATTTCAGTTTGTAGTCCACCCTCATTCTTTCATTCCTTCTCATCATCACCCTTTAAATTGTGTTGCCGTTATACCCCTTTTTGCAAATACGAGGTTGAGGCTTAGAGGTAGTAACTTGGAGAATGACTCAGCTGCTGAACTGGGATTTTGGTTCAAGTCTTTGCTGAGTCTTCTAGTGGCTAGATCCAGTTGCTAAAGGAGAGCCCACCATATGCTACCTTAGCTATGAGCGAATATTTTCAAGTCATTCAAAATAAGAAGCTACTGATAACCTATAGCAGGAAACCTGTGAATCTCAAGATATTGCTGGACTACAGCTCCCATCACCCCTCATAACTGACTATGTTGGCTGGGTCTGTTAGGAATCCAACAACATGTGGAGGGACAGGGCTCTCCATCCCTGGCATTGGGGTGCATGTGAGAGACATAAAAGCCTTCTCCTTTGCTTGCCTCCCAGGCATTTCTGGCCTACAGCGAAGAAAAAAGCATGAATTCAGGTAGCCTTCCAAGCTGGATTTTCATAGCTTATCAAGGAGTGTTGGCTGCAAACACCCCATGCATTTGACCCTAGCAGAAGGCTCCTACTAGGTGGCAAGACAATGCCCCTCCTCCTTTTTAGAGGAGATAATGGCCCCAGGCTTCACACAAGCAGGGGCCACATTCATACTGACGAAACAGTGCGCTCCAGTTGAGGGGTATAAATGACATTGATGTAGGTTTGTGTGTGAAGGAAGGGGCCACTCAAATGCACATTCAGCCCCTGGGCATCTCCACATCTTAAAACATGCCGGTGTGGCAACTGTGACACTTTGGGAAAAGATGGCTGTTTGAACCTACTTAGGAAGAGTGAGGGATATGCACGTGCATGTGGGAGAGGAGTATACATACAAGCATGCCCACCAGAGGATTTTATTGCATTCTTATTCTATCACTCCTGCAAGCAGCTCAGGGTAGCATACTTTCTTCCCTGCTGCCACTATCGTCTCCACCCTCCATCCAGTTTCATCTTCACAACAGGCCTTCCCAGCAGGGGGACATAGGTGCAAATGGACAACTGATCCAAAATCACCCAGTGATCTTTCTGACCAAACAGGGATTTGGCCAGGGTCTCCCACATTACTCCAGCTTCCAAAGCTTTAAAGTTGCCCACCGCCATATTGTAATGCAGAGCTAGGACCTACAGTGGCATCCTTTTGCAATTTGGGAACGTGGAGTACCTATGAATGCTGACTCCAGGGGAGGATTAGTGTTGTTTGTTAAGCAAATTGGGCTAAAATACAGGCTATTTCTTTGTATATGGTGCATGGGAATTGGAATAACTACCACCGAGAGAAACCAGATCTGGTATTAAAACTGGTGCTTAATTACTCATGCATATTTGCTTATTTCTTCTTCTTCTTCTTTTCTAATATGTATTAAAAAGCCCCATACTTCATAGGCTTTTTAATGTATCTGTGGTACATTACCCTTGAATATTATGGCTCCCCTTTGCTCTACACACAGCACAAAGCTTCATACGTACCTCCTTCGCTAGGGAGCACAGATGCCAACATGGTCTCGTTGCCACTGTCTGGCAGATTGCCTCTGCTCATGCTCTCCTCCAGACTCGGGCGGGTCGGGACAGAAACGCGGGGTCGGACCCGGCTCTTGCGCGTGCTGATGCGTATGATCCCCCGGACCAGCCTGCATTCGGCATCCTGCTCATCCAAGTGATAGTCCTGAGTGATGCTGTTGATGAGGTCTGAGATCTTGTTGGTCTTCTCCAGGAAGACGGTGTCCGACGTACACTTGGCCAGCTCATCAATTTGGTGAATGCTGAAGAGCTCGGTCAGTTTCCTGTGGATCAGGTAATCAATCCGACCACTGGATATAGAGCTATTCTTTGGGTCACTGTCACTGTCGGTATCCAAATCATCGGCGGAGTAATCCTCAGAGCTTCGAAGGCTGCTGGGGAGAGGTTGCTTCTCTATGCTGTTCCTGGCTATCTTCTCCGGAAGAGGCTCCTTGTAGCATGAATCAGTATCTGTGTGGGGGCTAGGGGTATAAATCCCCACTGGGATCCCTTTCAGTTTCACATCTGGGTAGCTGAAACTGCTCCCGATCGTGCTCTTTTTGGTTTGGCTCCCGTTTTTTTCAGCAGGGGAGCTATTGGCAGGACTGTTTGGCGAACGCCCATTGCACTCTCGGCTCTCATCTGTCAGTGCCTCATTGTAGAGGCTCCTAGAAGGGCAGTCCCTGAAGCAATCCCCGCATGTCACAATGCAGCAGAAGATCGCTTTGTAAACACTCCAGGCCTGGGACAGAGTGGGGCAGCATGGGGGCCGGGGGGTCTCCACAGCGCCAGGGATAAAGGTACTCGTTTCGCCCTCCCTCCCACTGGCATCTTTGGGGTCGGCTTTGCGGCTTCTCGCAGCTCGTGTTGGCTTGCGGGTTTGCTTGAGCTCAGGGGTAGAGCCACTGAACACCTCCAAGCTAATGTCAGTCGTTCTGGGAGAGTTGATCTGCTGGGGTACCGCAACATCTTTAGGGGGCTGGTGGTAGCTGCTTAGGTTTTGGCGATGTCCTTGTGTCTTTCCAAGCATGACTTGCCACCCTTTCGACTCCTGACAGGGAGAGAGGAAAAAAACAGAAAACAAAAACCACACATGCTCAAACACACATACTCCCCATCAAATCCAGATGACCTGAGCAGAAGCGGCAGAAGAGAAAGAGGTTAAGATGCTCAAGTTCTGCCTCCACCAGGACAGCAAGAGTCTGCTACGGTCAAGATTCACTTGGTATTAGGTTCCATGTTACTGCTGCTGTAGTGTGGGATCTGTAGCTGCACAAAAATCCCACAAAGCAGAGATTGCAAGTGGCTCAGAGAAGGAACGATGAAAGGCTGGCAGGATTGAGTGCCATATTCTGAATCCCAGCACCTCTTTGCCTCACATGTCCCCTCTTTCTGTTTATATGGGAGCATGGCCACAATACTGCCAGTTTTCTAATGAAAAACTCCTTTGGGCACTGGGAATGCACCAAAGACCCTCCTCCAACATTGTATATAGGTGTCAGATGATACAAGTTTCCCATGAGGCTCCCTTAAGAGGCCAACAAGCTGTGCAACAAATATTTTCTGTACTAGTGCCCACTTCAGATTCTTACCCTCCACCCTTTGCATTATGTGCTGCAATTCAATGGAAGCACATGTGGCAACATTGGATGCAGAATGCAGTTTCCTGAGAATATCAACTTTCTGTTTGAAATAAAAATAAATCAAGTTTCTAGCCCTTTGAAGATACAATGGAGTTCCAGATGACCCCGCATATAAACAGAAAGCACTTCTGTTATTGGTGTTGAAGACAAGGCTTGCCAACTTTGCTTTCCAAGTGCAACCCTTTGTGTCCTATGGAATTTTTGCCCAGGGCTTTCAAGCATAGCTTTTGGAAGGGTAGATATGCCTGCAGGAAGCTGAAGTGAGGATGAGCCAGGAAAAGACACGTGCAATGTGTCTGGGGTGGTTGTGGCTGGTGGTCGGAGTTCTGCGCACACACAACACACCTGTCCTATGTGGGCGCTGGGTGGCTGAAGCTTCAGGAGGTGGAAGCGTGGCTGAAGGAAACCTCCAGTGGTGAAGGGGAGAGTCTGAGCTTTGGCATCACACAGAGCTCCTTGTAATGGCAAAGCCAGAATCAAGTCATGGAACGCCATAAATATTGCAGGATTACACAAATTAAGGAATCGTGCAAATGATCTCATTTTGCCTTATTTGTACAGGTCTAACAAAGAATTCAGCTTTCCTTGAAGACAGAAATAGAGTGGCCTGAGGGAAGAAAGGCAGGATTCCCCCACCCCCCCCAGCACAGAGCATGTCATAATTTTTGTGCTGACTTTTTCCATCTCCCTTCTCTTCTCCCTCCCTCCCCCCAAAAAACCCCTCTCCTTTTTTGTTATTTACCTTTTGCTTTGTCTTCTTTGGGGTTAATCTATACCCTAAGCAGCCGCTTCGTCCATTTCAGAATATCCTGTGCTCACAAAGACAAAAAGGAAAAGTTTTGTTTTTGTTAAGTAGATTCAGGGGATTCGTTTCTCTTAGTTTGTAACTGTGCAAAAGAGACTGCTTTCCCAGGGCAGCTAAGATATTAAAACAATTTTAAAACGACATACAAATATCAAACATTTCGCTAATGTCAATAGCAGCGGTAAATCATTCTCCCTTCTTCCAATCCAGTTCCATTAGCCATCCATCTGAACAAAGTTAAGAAGCTCCTTACCTCTTGCATATCCCCCCAAAAAGCAGTCACAAATACTAATTTAAAAATGCATTTAGGTCCCTCTTAAGTGATATCAAGAAGGAGTCTGATTGTGTATCCTGGGTTAGGGAGCTTCACAATTGTGGAGCCACGATGGAAAAAGCCCCAATCCTTCCTGTCTGCTAGCCTGGCCTCTTTTCCCAACAGGTGTATGAGAAGGGCCTCTGTACAGAAGCTTAAATATCTGGCAGGTTTGCATGGGGGTAGGCAGCCTTTTTTTTAAATAACTGGGCCCTAAACCATTAAGGCAGGGGTTGCCAACTGTTTAAAGTCTTTGGATTTTTGAGCAAGTGGTATGGGTACCATCCAGGGCTGGATTAACCATTAAGCAAAATAAGCATGTGCTTAGAGCATCAAGGAAAAGGGGGGCACCACTGAATGTTTCCATTGCCAGATTTACCATGGACCATATGGCACAGCTGAACAAAAAACAACATTATTTATACAAATATACAAAAACCAACATTGTTTTCCATCTTATTGTAGGTTTCTTTTTATTTTGGCGATGGCGAATTATTTTACGGTTTATTATTGTTTATATTAAAATTAGATATATATATGGGGGGGGGCTAAATCTTTTAAGTGCTTAGAACCTCTAAATGTCTTAATCCATCCCTGGTACCGTCCCCTCTGGTCACTTCTCTTCCCCCTTTCCCAAACCAGCCCTCACCCGCCTAGAGAGAGAAAAAAAGAAAGTGTGCGCACCACCTTCACTTTTTCAAGGGATCTTGCTAGAAGTCAGATCCAGTTGAATGTGCCTGAAAAAACACATCAGACTGAAAAAGGAAGGGGGGGCAGCACCACACTTCCAACTTCATCCTTCAGCTCTATGAACTTTTTGAGGGAGAAAAAGGTAATCACCTCCACCATCTCATGACCAAGGGGCCGGGGGGGGGGGGACCGGGCTCAGAGGTGTTGTCAGCACCAGGGAATGGACTCAATGGCACCATTGTTCTCATAGATGCCACACTGGCAAGCCCAATTAAGGGCTTTAAAGGTCATAGTTAGCACTTCGGTGGGACCCATGCTCTTAGGTAAGAAGCACCTAATAAGTCCAAATAAATAATTAACAACAACAGCAACAACATAAAAGCCTTCATGTGTTTTAAGATCCTCTGCAGAAGCCCAGCTACAAGTAACTTCTTTAATTGGGGTACATTATGAATTTACAAAGGAGAGGTGTTTTCTACAGTGGTGCCCCAACTCCAGAATCACCTCCCTAAAGGAGCACTTCTGGTGCCAGCATTACGATCTTTTTGGCCCCATGTTAAGACCTTTCTGTATGTCTCATTTTAGGCATTTTAGTTGGGATTTTGCCTTATTCATCTCTTCATTCATTTTACTGCATACTGTTATGCTTATTTGTAGGGTTTGACATTGCACTTCTCTTGTGTAAGTAGCTTTATCCACCCCTTTGTACAAAGACTTGTAGTTAAGAAATATTTTAAATTAATACAAATCAATGCTTGTGCAATGGGAACCCTCCAGAGGAAGTAGAACTTTTCCAGGAACTGTGAGCTGTATCCAAAATTAGTCATACTCAGAGAAAAAGGTAGAAGGTAAATGATCCTTGGACGGTTAAGTCCAGACTAAAGGGTAAGGTGCTCATCTCACTTCAGGCCAAAGGAGCCAGTGTTTGTCTGCA
Source organism: Podarcis cretensis (assembly GCF_951804945.1). Lineage (NCBI taxonomy): Eukaryota > Metazoa > Chordata > Lepidosauria > Squamata > Lacertidae > Podarcis > Podarcis cretensis. The sequence continues at coordinate 27,811,575 of NC_137177.1, read as the reverse complement.
GACAGCCTTCCGGGTCATGTGGCCAGCATGACTAAACTTCTTCTGGCACAACGGAACACCGTGATGGAAGCCAGAGAGCATGGAATCGCCGTTTACCTTCCCACCACAGTGGTACCTATTTATCTACTTGCATTGGTGTGCTTTTCAACTGCTAGGTTGGCAGAAGCTGGGACACAGAGCAGACCCACTGAAATGAATGGACATGACTAACTTTATGACAAATCAGTGGCCGCTAACCATGATGTCTATGTACTATCACCACTGCTGGTGGCAGTATGCCTCTGATGGGGATCACAAGTGGTGAAAGCGCTATTGTATTCAGGTCCTCCTTGCAAGCTTCTCTTAAGCAACTGGTTGGCTTCAGTGAGAAAAGGATGTTGGGTGAGATGGGCCACTGGCCTGAGCCAGGAGGCTCTTATATTTTTCTTAGGTAACTTAGGTCCACTAATTTCAATCGGTATACTTTGAGTAGAACTTAATTGGATATAACCCTGTGTGTGGATAATGGCTTCATCACAAACATTTCTAGGACCTATCTGCTACAGATGCAAGAAAATCCAGAAGAACATGAATGCATGGTGAGAATTAAAAGGCTTTGTGAGAGTAATAAGGGGCAGCTTAAGCAGTTAGGCTCAAGCCAGGGTGTCCTTGGTGGACAGGAGCAGTTAAGGTATATGACCAGCATTCAGCATTGCTGCACAAAGGGGTGACTTTGAAATGAAGGAAGGAGACAGACATGTTGAGCAAACACAAGATCTCTCTGTTGGATTCCCTTGCTAAATAATTCCAGAATCATCAGATCAAGCTATGCCACCTATTTGTAGTTTTTTGTTTTGCTTTTTAAAAAGAGAATTGCCCCCCCCCACCTACCACACCTGCATAATTCCTGTTATTGCTTTGGTTTCAACCAAAACAACTGTTCCAATGTTATATGTAACCCCCGCTTCCCCAGTGCAACAGCCAAAGCCAGTAACCACCAGTTTCTTTTGGCCACACTATATTTGTAAACAGAATAACTACTGCTGAGGTGGTGTGCAATATGTAGATGACTGTTCTGGCAATGGTGGGTAGGACCGCAGCCATAAACCAAGCAATAGTCTACTGCATATGACTTACCCCTTAACATACAGTGGTACCTCGGGTTAAGTACTTAATTCGTTCCGGAGGTCCATTCTTAACCTGAAAATGTTCTTAACCTGAAGCACCACTTTAGCTAATGGGCCTCCTGCTGCTGCCGCGCCGCAGAAGCATGATTTCTGTTCTCATCCTGAAGCAAAGTTCTTAACCCGAGGTAATATTTTTGGGTTAGCGGAGTCTGTAACCTGAAGCGTATGTAACCCAAGGTACCACTGTATTCTGAATCCCCATCCTACCCTTAAATTTCTGACAAAGTCAAGGGTGATCTTGGATAGTGGAACATTTGCTCCCACCAGTATATCAATAAGTATATCTATACTGACCACAAAGGCAAAATAAAATAGTTACCCTGCATTCCAGGAAGAATGGGGCAGACATTTTAAGGGCTACTCTTTCAGTTCAGTGAGAGTGACATGTTTGCTCCAAAGAAAAGAGAGTGCATGCATGTGTTATGGGGGTGCAGAGTCTCTGGACTGGTAAAGTTAGTGAGTCTTCAAAAAAACACCAGTTTTTTTTGTAAACCACTTTGAGGTTTCTTTCAAATGGTGCATACATTGTATGAGCTAACTAAATAAATACAAGTCGTCTGTGCATAGACAGTCCTGTTAAATCAGACAAGAGGAAGTTCCAAATTTAAAATACTGGTAAACCTCTAGGCTAAAAATCACCAATTCCCCTCCACTTGAGGCTATAATCTCAAATATACTCACTTGAGCATAAACAGTAGGAGCAGCACTCTCGCCCTGAAATCGATAGGGCCCCCTGGGATTCATATGCAGGATTGGAGGTGAAAAAGCTACTGCAGATTACCTGTAATGCGGTGGGGTGGTCTCTCCACGTAAGGTAGTGTCAGACCTGCATCCGCCTGTCCCCTCAAAGTTGGTCTGGCCTCAGATCTTCTGGGTTAAAGCCCTTCCTCCCCAAATCGAGGAAGATGCCTGGGTGGGAGGCGAGGGGGGGGGGAGACGGGGGTGGGAACCACTCGAAGACTAGGAGGCGGAAGGAAGGGGGCGACGAGCGAGGCGCCGAGGGGATTGGTGTCACCATTAACACCTGGGCAGGGCCTAGTCCTTCTACAGGTAGGTCTGAGCCTAGCCTAGCCGAGGCCGCTGGGGTACCCCGGGGCCCGCGCCCGCTTCTCTCCAAGATCCCTGCTGGATCCCTGCGCCCCTCTTCCCCCCGGGAATGGTTTCCGCCCCGCCAGCCCCGCCTTGGCATTACCTGCCGAGCCAGGTGAACGGCGTCCAGGGCCCCTCCTTCACCTGAGCCCAGGTGAGGTCACGTGTCTACGGGTTGCCTCGCGGGACACACTTTTGCGGAAGGCAAAACCCCCCTATAAAACAAATAAATCGCTCCCTGGATAGGCCACCGCGTTCCCCCTCCCCACTCGCGGGAATGGTCTCCGCCCCCAGTAAGTAACTCTCACGCAACCCTTGACCCCTCCCACTCAGTTAAGACACTTCCAAAAAACAAGTTAAGATAGTGGATGAGCAACAGCAACGTATTATGTTTTTTAATTAATCTCGGATTCGAGGGGTTTTTATTGCACTTGCTTAGCGGTTAGGGAAAGGCACTCTGTAGCTGCTCAAAAGCATTATTTAATCACTGCTTTTATCTCCCCTGCATATATGGTAGCCAGGGAATTGTCCAATATCGCAATTCCCTTTGTTTTCAAAGTTCAGAGGTGAGCGTGGATCTTGATGCAGCCAAAACGGAATAATCGATGTGTAAGCAGACTTGGAGAAACCTCAAGATTTGCAGAACTGCAGCAACACACACAAAAAAACCAAATGGGGTTGGGGAGTACTAAAATTGCCCAGTGGGAATGGAGCTACTTAGTGGCCACCACACAGGGTGAGAAACTGGTTTTGCGGGTAGGGGGGTGTAAAATATGAGGGAGGGGGTGGACTATTCTGGTAGAGCAGAGGGTGTTGCTGTCTTTTGGATAGCTGAACAGGAGCATTTCACACTGCAACCCTTTGTTGCAGATTCAATTTTCTATTGTATTCTATTCGTCTCCTGGGTTATTTTTTGTTGTTTGTTTTTTAAATCTGACCTGCCGCTGGCTGGAACAAGATTTCAGCATGACACAGTTAAAATACACTTTGTATTGAAAACCAAGGCAAATGTCACATACCAGGTGGTTATCTCCACAGCGGCAGCTAGGACAATTAGGATTTTTGAAGCTGAATGTTGTTCATTCTTAAGGAGACTTTCTGATATTTTATTAAATTCTGTTTTGTCTTTTCAGTTCTGCATTTTAAACTTCAGTGTTGACCTGTGGTTTAGTATTGTTCATTAAGGCTGCATTCCAAAAAAACAATTGCTAGCAAGTAAGCTCCGTTGGATTCAATGGGAATTACTTTTGAAAGCCAATATGCATAGGATTGATGTAATCTCATGCTATTATGTTTCAGCAACTATTTAAATTATTAAATTGTATTATAAGATCGCACTCTTTTATTCTGTATTAATCAATTCAGAACAGATACTAGCCCTGTTGGAGTAGCTTTTTTGGTTGATAAGCAAGCATTACTCATTGAATCAAAGAGTTGGAAGGGACTAGTTGTACAGAACAAATGGGCAAATAGGACACTGCTCCACCAACCTCAGCCTGCCCCCACCTTCCTGCCTTCTGACCTAAAAGTCAGAGGGTAGATCTGCCTGTTATTGGCTCTGGCTCCCCCTACTGTTAGCCTCCCTTCCTTCCACCCTACCAGTACGTACCAAGGAACACCAGCTGTCTCTGCCCTGCTGTAAAGCAAACTGAAGTGTTGGGCATCATTAAGGATGGCTAAGTGGGCTCACGTAATGCAAGTTGGAGTTAACTCTTTATTACCAAGAACACAATCTGCCTGGACCCGGTGGCCTATCAGGCTTAAATGAGCACAGCAATTTCTTCCCAGCAGGGCTTGCCCCTATGAAGCAGTTGCCGAGACTAGAGGTCCCTGCCTTCCTCTAGCCGTCTATGTCCCCTTCTCCCCAGGGCTTTCCCGAAGCAATAAGAGATTGCGCCCGTGTTTCTGTCTTTGCTCTGTAACTGTATAATGCACACAGGTACACCACAACACTGGGAGAGCTGTGGTGTGTGTGTGTGTGGCAGGTTTCTTCCTCATTGTTAGAAGTAAGTAGTAGGAGTCACTGAGGCTGGTCTTTGCTCTTGACTTCCATGTGAACCTGAGGTGAAACTGCTTCTTCATTTGTCTCAGGTTAGGTGATACTGATCTTTCTCATGGCTGGGCCTGCTTAATTAACCAAGCCAGAAAAAGAGCTTTCAGATCTTATGAGATGAAAGAAGCTTCAGAAAAGCAATGTAAATGAAGAAGAGAGTTGAAGGACTGTGTCCGCTAGGTGGCGGGCTAGAACTATGGGCTTTGATCCAGACTAAGTCACACTTTATAGTCACACTGAAATCAGTCGGACAAGTTAGGCGTGACCAACTTAAAATCTGGATCCAACCCTATGTATGTGGTTTAATGCACTTGCTAATTAGCTCACCAGTACCCAGATGTTTGTGTTATTGTGAGGTTTCATCAGTGTTTTGTGAATAGTCACAATTAATTATTTTATATGCATTTACTTTCTGATGGTAAGAACTGTTCAGATATACCCACAATGTAACTGGCTGTATCTAACTATATAAATTATTTATACATCATATAAACATAGCTCTTTTCACATTATCTAGTTGAGTAGAAGCAATTAAGGACCAACATTTAGAACAGAAAATACAAATAGATCAGTTCTTATATATGTAATGTCCAAAGATAAGCTTTTGTATTCTATGTATGTACAAATGAATCAGTTTATTTAAACGTAATGTGCAAATAAAAGCTTTTTCTGTTCCACGTATGTCTTAGCGAATACCAGTGTCAAACGTAACAACTTTTAAGAAGCAGTACTTGCAAAAGACGAACTTTTCCTTGTAATGTTCCACATCTGCCTTTGCAAAGTATGGTTGTTGTATGCAGCTGCTGCATATGCAGGTATCAGACAAAGGATACAAAAGATCTTAACATGTGCCTTTGCAAAATGTTGTTTGCTAGTATCAGACGAAAGAACTTAAACATGACAAGAATTCCCGGAATAATACCTTGTTTTGCCCTGCTGGACTTCGTCAGCCAAGCATACTCTAAATAATGCAGATAAAATTAATAATGTAGTTTTTTTTACAAATTAGAAAATAAAACATATAACACACATATTGAACAATGAATCTACATACCATATTTTGTGTATCAGAGACATGACACAAACAATATTGAAAACAGAATCATGTATAACCACCCCAAAACCCAAATCATCATGGATGCACAATAAAAAACTTGTCTGGAGGTTGCCATTGGTTATTTAGTAGTAAGTAAACCTGTAGTATAGCATGAGTGCAAAACATGCTCTAGATCAGGCTTACTCAACCTCAGCCCTTCAGATGTTTTGCGACTACAATTCCCATCATCCCTGACCACTGGTCCTGCTAGTTAGGGATCATGGGAGTTGTAGGCCAAAAAATATCTGGAGGGCTGAGGTTGAGGAAGCCTGCTCTAGATACATTGGCTAATACCCAGCTTGTGTTGTGTTGGATTGGACTTGAAAGCAGTCTTGGTTAAGTTCTCCTAGCATTCTGTCCCTGTGTGTGAGTCACTATTTTTCTGAATGGGAGTGACTCACACTCTCAAAGTGTCTGGTGGAAAGGAACAAAGTAGCACCTCCAGATTGTCACTATTTTCCAAGATGGTTTCATGCACATACCCAGAATGTTAGGTTTCTGCTGCTAAAGTATATTAAAGGACTCTCTTGCCCTAGCCGAACAAATCCACTTTTTTAAAAAAAGGTAAGTTTTTTGCAGTTTGGAAAGTGTCAGAGAAATGGACTGAAAAGTGTGGGATGAATGAAAGGCTAATAAACACTCCACAAGCAAACCAGGATAAATATTGCATTGCATATTCTATGCAGGGGCAGACAAACTTCAGGCTTGCAGGATCCACTTTGGTTTTCCTAGAACACAGAGATCCACCAAGTGGAGCCAGGTAGGTGCAAAAAACATAAGCTTAAAATAAAAGAACCCTATGCCAAGGAATTTGAGAACTACTTTGAGAACCTCAGGTGTGAGAAAGCTTTGGCCCTCCTGAAATTGCTGAACTACAACTCCCATCATCTCTGACCATAGCCTTTGCTTGCTGGGCCTCTGGGAGTTGTAGTTCATCAACATACAACCAAACTGAGTTCATAGTCCTTCCACACAAACATCCACTCCTGATTACCTGCACCCCATAACACTTCCTTCCTGCAGTATAATTCAACGGAAGAGGGGGTCATCATCTTGTTGCCATTGTTAAACAATTGGGAATTTCAATCCATGCCAATCTACTACACATCAAACAAAGAACTAGCAGTAGATCCTGATCCCCCTTCTGCCCATCCATTCTCTAGAACCAATCTGTTAATGGTGTGGTAAGTGGGTATGTTTGTCTGTATTCTGATCTCTCCAGTGTTGACAACCTACCAGAATGTCACTCTAGAACTGCTGATTGCAGGATCAGGTTGTGCACTTTGGCAAAAGCGAGCTGCAGACACATTTGCTGCCTGAGTGATGTCCGGCATCCCAGAGTGAAACGCAGTGTTACTAGTCAGCAGACAGAGCTGTGCCACCAACAGCGCATTAAGACAGCAGCTGCTGACGTCAAGGCTGCTTATTGGGGGCTGAGCTCCCAGATGGATAAGGCTTGGATGAGGGGCCTGAATGCATCTTCAGTGCAGGATGGGCTGGCGGGCTGCTAATTTAAGCATCTGTTCTGCTCATTGTGGTTGATTGGAGTAAAATCCTGCTGTGTTCTTGAACTCAAGGTGCTGCAGCCAATTTCTGATGCACTAAAAAAATAAATAAATAAAAAATCAGCTATGCAGTCAGAGCCAGCCCAAACATATACTGGAGAACTGCAAAATTCAAGTGGCATTCATCTTCCTTCCAGTGAATGCAGTGCACCATCTATTGGAAAGTTTTGCTGAGCAAATCCCAGTTAAATGAAAAGGAACTACGCAAGAATGATCATTGGTATGCTAGAGCTATATTTACAGGGAGGTTTATGCAGTGAAGTTTTCAGAGATGGTGTATCCACTTAGCTATTTGTGGATGTGTTTCACTACATATGATCTACATAAGGAAATCTTCTCCTGTGCCAAAAAGGAAATTAATCAGCAAAAGTAGGTTTCTCTTGCAGCTTTAATTAGCTGTCCTAGGTCACCTTAGGGACGCAGGTGGCGCTGTGGGTTAAAGCCTCAGCGCCTAGGACTTGCCGATCGAAAGGTCGGCGGTTTGAATCCCTGCGGCGGGGTGCGCTCCTGCTGCTCGGTCCCAGCGCCTGCCAACCTAGCAGTTCGAAAGCACCTCCGGGTGCAAGTAGATAAATAGGGACCGCTTACCAGCGGGAAGGTAAACGGCGTTTCCGTGTGCGGCTCTGGCTCGCCAGAGCAGCGATGTCACGCTGGCCACGTGACCCGGAAGTGTCTCCAGACAGCGCTGGCCCCTGGCCTCTTAAGTGAGATGGGCGCACAACCCCAGAGTCTGTCAAGACTGGCCCGTACGGGCAGGGGTACCTTTACCTTTACCTAGGTCACCTTGCCCAGAAACGCTCAGAGTCGCAGGTCACCTTCCTTGCCTGGTGATAGAACTAGCCAGGAACATTTGCTACTGATGCAGAGGTATATTCAGAAGCGGCTGAAATGCCTGCAAAGCTGAAAAGGGCAGGCTGGTGGTGGTTACAATGGGCCCTGACTGTGCAATGCATCTGTCGTGACAGCAGATGGTTTGAAGAGTTGGGTCAACGCCAGAGCAGAGACCAAATAGAAGGCACCATCTCTACCCCTGCCAGAGTGCTAATCCAGATCAGGCTACCAAGGCCTATTATTTACTCATTAAAACCACTCACACAATCCATGTCTAGTTTTGTCCTTAGAACAATGGTTTAGTGCCTGAGGTCATGTACACGCTATACCATTCAAGCACATTCAAAAGCACATTTCCCCTCTTAAAGACTTCTGGGCACTGTAGTTTGCAGACCCTCCAAGTGTCCCTATTTTCCAGGGACAGTCCTTGATTTACAGAAGCCATCCCAGTTTCTGATTTGATCCCAGAATGCCCTGTATTTCCTTAGAACTTTCCTATTTTCATGAGATGAATGTTGGAGGGTATGGAGTTATCTGACCCCCGAGCCATCTGAAGGCAGCCCTGTATAGGGAAGTTTTTAAATGTTTAATGTTTAAATATGTTTTTATATATGTTGGAAGCTGCCCAGAGTGGCTGGGGCAACCCAGTCAGATAAAGGTAAAGGTACCCCTGCCCGTACGGGCCAGTCGTGTCCGACTCTAGGGTTGTGCGCCCATTTCACTTAAGAGGCCGGGGGCCAGCGCTGTCCGGAGACACTTCTGGGTCACGTGGCCAGCGTGACGAAGCTGCTCTGGCAAGCCAGCACCAGCGCAGCACACGGAAACGCCGTTTACCTTCCCGCTATAAAGTGGTACCTATTTATCTACTTGCACTTAAGGGTGCTTTCGAACTGCTAGGTGGGCAGGAGCTGGGACCGAAAGACGGGAGCTCACCCCACCGCGGGGATTCAAACCACCGACCATGCGATCGGCAAGCCCTAGGCACTGAGGTTTTACCCACAGCGCCACCCGCGTCCCTGTCCCCAGTCAAATAGGTTGGGTATTAATAGTAAATAATAATAATAGGAATAGGACACCTATTTTCATCAGAGAAATGTTGGAGGGTTTGAATTTGCCCCTCACAAAGCTGCCATTCCCAGTAGCCCCTTAACAAACTACAGTACCCAGAATCCATTGGTGCTTCAAATGTGTTTTAAATGTACAGATAAGTGGCTTCTCAGCCTGAGTTATGAACCAGAGAACTGTGGGGAAGCTGAATGTGACCCTCCAGGCCTACCTGTCGGCCCTTGGCACTCTCCTTAGCCACACCCCATATCAGCCCTAATTTGCACCTTCTTCTAGTGATTTTGCCCAGCTGGAATGTGCCCCTGAACTCTCCGATAATGCCTTTTGCTTTCCTGGAGAATTGTTTGTTTGTGTGTGTAGCAATAAGCCTGCTGCACAAAGTAACATTTATGTTTGTCGTTTTATCCATTTTTGCCTCTGGTTTCATGCCCTACTAGCAATTGGCCACCAAAAGGTTGATCAGAAGAGAATGCAGCCCTCAGTCTGAAAAAAGTATCTCAGCCCTGATCAAATTCCTCCTGCAGTTGCAATAGGCATTATGGGAATTAAATATTTACCTGCCTTACAAGGTTGTTAGGGATGGACACCTGGACAGAGGAATCTTACATCCCCTAATGCTGGAAGGTACCCAACCCTGTGGTAACTTTGGTGCTATGCCAGTATAGTTCCCCTGTATCAGTTTATCTTAGGGATCCACCAGTATGAGGAGACTTGAAATTATCAAGGCCCAAGCCATTTAGGGCTGGAACAATGCAATCCAAATCATGCCCACTCAGAAGTTAAAAGTTGCAGTTCTAATTTTAGAGAGGTAACTGCTCTTTCTGGGCCACTGAGCATCAGAACTGTATCATCTCTTTCTCTCCAACCAGATCCACTTTTGTCTTCTTCCCTGTTGCCTCCAGCAAAATAAATGTTTATGTTAATTTATGTTTCATATTATGTGCATGTCTGTTATTGTTTTCAGACATTATCTGCTTTGTACTTAATTGAAAACCTCGATATTTATATACAAAAAAAGAAATTAATGCCATTGAGTTCAGCAGGAATTAAATGTAGTTAAGTATGGAGACAATTGCAGCCTAAAGGATAAAAAAGCAACAATTTGAATTGGGCCTGGAAGCAAATTGACAGCCAGTGCAGCAGCTTCCAAGGTGGCAAAATATGAAGAAGCTGGTCCACACCTGTCTGCAGGCAAGTCAATGCAATCTTCAATAGGTGAAGCTTGCAAACTGTTTTTGCAGCTCTAAGTACCAATGATTTGATCTGGATAAGTAAAACAGAGGGGTGGGGCAGGGGATGCACCCAAAAATAAAGCAATGCTTCTGAATGACTGCAGAAGATGGAAACCAATACATATGTTGTATGCTCAATTTACTACGCACTCCGCATCCAGTTTGCTTTTGTTGCTGGTTTTTGAAGCTCCTTACATCTGACGTTAGCCACAATCCATATCAAGCCTATGGCTTCTTGAGAAATATTGTTGTTTGATGCATTTTTTCCTTCAAACCAGATTCAGCTTGACTAGAATGATATTTAAGAAGGATGTTGAAAAGCTGGAACATGTGCAGAGTAGGGCAACCAAGATGATAAAGGCTCTGGAAGCCAAGCCTTAAGGAGGAACAGTTGAGGAACAGTTGAGGGAGGTGATAGGATAACCATCTTCAGCTATCTGAAGGGTTTTCACATGAATGATGAAAACTTGTTTTCTGCTGCTCCTAGAGGGCGGGACCCGAACGAAGGGATTCAAATTACAAGAAAGGAGAATCTGACTAAACATAAGGAATAACTTTCTGACAGTAAGAGGTGCTTGACAGTCAAATGGATTGCCTTTGAAAGTGGTGGAACTCTATTCGTGCTGAGTTTTAAAAAACTAATTTGAACATACCCATAGAATCTACATCTCAGGAGTGGTGAGCTCAGGAAACGCTACAGCTAGAAAAGAGAACTGGAGCAGGGTTCAGCAAACTTTTTCAGCAGGGGGCCGGTTCACTGTCCCTCAGACCTTGTGGGGGGCCGGACTGTATTTTGAAAAAAATATGAACAAATTCCTATGCCCCACAAATAACTCAGAGATGCATTTTAAATAAAAGCACACATTCTGCTCATGTAAAAACACCAGGCAGGCCCCACAAATAACCCAGAGATACATTTTAAATAAAAGGGCACATTCTACTCATGTAAAAACATGCTGATTGCCAGACCGTCCGCGGACCGGATTTAGAAGGCGATTGGGCCTTAGTTTGCCTACCCATGAACTGGAGCTTCCTGAGAAAACCCTGTAGCTAGTGGAGGCAAGTGAGGGAGGATATTCATAGATATTTAAACAGTGTCAGCTTAGCAAACAAGCAAAGCAGTGCTTTTTTCTAGGAAAAGAGGTGCCAGTACTCACCATAAAGCTGTTACAGTAAACACCACACTTTTTAACAACAACGAAAGAGGTGCCAGTACTCTGTACCCTTGAATACTCCCTGAAAAAAAAAGCACTGGAAACAAGACTATGTTCAAAATAAAATGTCAGATCAATCCATCTGCCCGCTCCTTTAATGAGATTTTGTAACAAATACCGTACTTCAAAGAAACCCTGCATTATAAAAGAGACATCAGGTCGAAGAGGGTTTAAATATTTCATCCTATTTAATAAATAGATGTATCCCGGCAGCCTAATTATGAACAGAGGACTGGAGTAGCACAATCTGCCAGGAAAGGGCAATCATTTAGCAAGTGATATGCAGCCCAGCAATGAATTTATTCCTGATTTTCTGTAGCACTCCCCAGAATGACCGTACATTGTTCTTTGCCCTCCCATATGTACAGTCAATTTTCTAAGAAAGCATTTCCGTTAGTTTTCATACAAGAGTGCCTGTTTCCAGCTCTGGCTAGCTTTCTAGCTACAGCCCCTTTTGGACAGAGGCGATCTGGCCATGGTACTGCACACTCTGGTAACTTCCAGATCGCATCATTGCAATGCACTCTACATGGGGCTGCCCTTGAAAAGGACTCTGAAACTTTTAACTGCCCCAAAATGGAGCTGGATAACTCAGTTGGTTAGAGCATGATGCTGATATAGTGGTACCTCAGGTTAAATACTTAATTTGTTCTGGAGGTTTGTACTTAACCCGAAACTGTTCTTAACCTGAAGCACCACTTTAGCTAATGGGGCCTCCTCCTGCTGCTGCACCGCCGGAGCACGATTTCTGTTCTCATCCTGAAGCCAAGTTCTTAACCTGAAGCACTATTTCTGGGTTAGCAGAGTCTGTAACCTGAAGTGTCTGTAACCTGAAGCGTATGTAACCCGAGGTACCACTGTAATGCCAAAGTTGTGCAGGTTCAATCCCCATATGGGACAGCTGCATATTCCTTCATTACAGGGGGTTGGACTAGATGATCCTCACGGTCCCTTCCAACTCTACAATTCTAAGATTCTATGCAGCAGCCAGCTTATTGGATGGGATTGCCTTTAGAACTCATATAACCCCTGTTCTAAAGCAGACACATTGGCTGCCAGTTCATTTCTGAGCCCAATTTAAGGTGCTCTGCTAGTGTTTAAAGCCGCAAACAGCTTAGGCCACAAGCATCTCCTTCCCCACAGACTCTCCTGGGTCTTAAATCAGCAGAGGGGACCCTCTTGGTAGTTCCATCTCCCCCAGAAATGTTGGGCATGACCCCAGAGAAGGCATTCTCTGTGGCAGCCCCTAAGTTGTGGAATTAATTCCCCACAGAGGTACGTCTGGCTTCTTCACTATACAGCTGAGGGCCCAAGCATTTTCATATAAATGACGCTTGTACCCAGAGCTCTTGCAAGGCGGTGATTCCTGCATTTCAAGGATGAGCCTTGGGGATCCCTGACCACTCCACATTTCCATGAGCTGGGGCAATTGCTAACACATGACACTGTTACAATAAAGAGCCATCTTCCTGATATTGCACGGGTCTGTTTCATGTCCTCCGGTATTGTAAACTCACCCTCCCCTAGCCTTTTTAAGGTTCCCTATTGAGAGGCTTAACTTCATGCTATTTTCCTTAGGGAAAAAGACTGGAGAGTAATGGGTAGGTGTACCTCTTGGTCTCCTGAGGCAACCCGGCGGATGGGAAGCACAGCTGATCATTAGAGTGATGTGCCAAGAAAAGCCTTGCCTCTGGGCCATCTTTGATCACCTCCTGCTTCTTACTGGTCTTCTGTGTGTTGGTAAAACCAATTCCACTGGGGCTCATTGTGCAAAAGGTGTACCCCATAGACAAGTGTTCCTTAGGGCCATTCATTTGCAATCATCACATCTTCCAGTCACATGTGCACCTGGCAGAGCTGTTGTCCTTTTGAAGTCTTCAAGCCTGCAGAAGGCTAAGCTGATCCTTTAGGACAAATGGGGCCCTAAGCCAGCCTATCCTCTGTCCTCTTACAACCAGTTTAGAGGGTAGCACAGATTGTCAGCTACCTCCTCAACCTTAGTCTTACGTGTTGCACTTGTAGAACCCAGCAGGGAGGAAGGTGGGGACAAAAGTAGTTTTTGTTCGCTCTGCCTGTCAATGGCTTTGGTGTCCCCTACAGTGAACCTCCTGCCTTGCACTCTGCCAACCCCAACAGGAACCAGGGACCCTTCCCTACAGATATACCCTCTCTCTCACAGGCCCTTTGAGGGTACTCTGAAATCCCCACAGTGCACCTCAGTGCACAGTGGAGCAGTCTACAGCACAGATTTAAACCACTTAAACCAGGAACAGGGAACACAAGAATCTCCAGCTTATAACGCCCATCATCGCTGACCATTGGCTATGTTGACTGGGGCTGATGGAAACTGGAGCCCCACAAAATCTGGAGGGCTGCAGGCTCACCATCTCTGGGTTAAACAGTAATTTCCTCTCCCCAGGGAACGCTGGGAGTGTAGTTATGTGAGGGGATATTACATCAGCAGGTCTCTAACTCAAAGCCCCCAGCAAACTACAGAGATCTGAATTCAAATCCCCACTCAGTCATGAATCTCAGTGTGACCTTGGACCATATTTCAGCCTAGCCTACCTCACAGGGTTGCTGTGAAAATAAAATTGGCAGTGGGACAGGAGAGAACCATGTATGCTGCTCTAAGCTCCTTGGAGGAAGCGCAAGATATAACAAGTAACAATGATGTTCAACTGAATGTACAGGACCCCTTTTTTTTTGCAAGCTATGGTCCTTGATTCAGACACAGGAATAAAAGCTTACCTTATGAGTCAGCAAAAGAAAAACTGCAAATGAAGCAGCGTCTGCCTTTTTTTTTTTTTTTGCATGTGTTCTATATTATGTTTATGCACAATAGATTATATCTTGCCTCAAGGCAGGAAGGGTCTGTGTCCTCATGCCTGGTCTTTGTCTTCAGAGGACAAAGAACAATTCCTTCCAGGGCAGGTATAAATCTCTTTAATGTTAACCCCCCCCCAACCCAACCTTCCTTTGTCAGCTTTGCAAGGTAATATCAGGAGATCAACTCAGAATGAAAAGTCTTTAAATAATTTAGCAAAGAGGCTGAGCTGAGGCTCAGAAATGGAGATGTTTGGAGCTGCATTTCTGCAAGAAGCTAAACATTTATATTGGGGTGGGGAAATCTCAGGCCTGGGGGCTGAATGCAGCCCCCCCGGATTCCCTTGGGACTCTCACCAGGCCATGCCCTTACCAGCAGCCGGTCCTGCTCTATGCAGTGGCGTAGTGTGGGTTGTCAGCACCCGGGGCAAGGCAAGTAATTTGCGCCCCCTAACCCGTGGATTTGCGCCCCCTAACCCTAACCCCCAGATGTTGCGCCCGGTGCGGCCGGCCCCCCCTGCACCCCCCACGCTACGCCACTGGCTCCATGCCTTCCTTAAGTGCTTTTACATGGCTAGTCCTTGAATTGTGACAATGCCCATTGCATTTAAAGCACGTCTTATCTCAAAGAATCCTGAGAACCATAGTTTACTCCTCATAAGTTACAATTCCCAGCACCCTTAACAAACTACAGTTCCCAGGATTCTTTGGGGGAGGGTGGGAAGTAATGTGTTTAAATGTATGGTACGTATGCAGCTTGTCTGTGTGTACAAAAACTCTTGACTTTTGTGGGGCTTGAATGTCACATTGCTCCACTCACTTTTGTCTTTGGTCCCACCCACCTGACATGCATCTCCTGGCAGTTTCCGCCAGTGTGACTGCGGGCCTTGGGCCAAAAAAGGATTGCTACTTGCACCAGTAGTAATGTATGGAAGTGAGAGCTGGACCATAAAGAAGGCTGATCGCCAAAGAATTGATGCTTTTGAATTATGGTGCTGGATGAGACTCTTGAGAGTCCCATGGACTGCAAGAAGATCAAACCTATCCATTCTGAAGGAAATCAGCCCTGAGTGCTCACTGGAAGGACAGATCCTGAAGCTGAGACTCCAGTACTTTGGCCACCTCATGAGAAGACTCCCTGGAAAAGACCCTGATGTTGGAAAAGATGGGGGGCACAAGGAGAAGGGGACAACAGAGGACGAGGTGGTTGGATAGTGTTCTCGAAGCTACCAGCATGCGGGAGGCAGTGGAAAACAGAAGTGCCTGGCATGCTCTGGTCCATGGGGTCATGTAGAGTAAATGACTAAACAACAACACTTGCATCATGGATAGCGATCCTGTTTGCATTTCTAGCTGTGCAATTCTCTCTGCTCAGAAATAAACCTCAATTGTACTCACATGAGGTTTATACCCAGGTAATGCAGGTCTGTATATGATTACTGCCTTAAAACCTAATGACAGAAGTGAATGGGTGGAATTTGCACAAAATGAGCCTCCCTCCTCTTGAACATGGAGATTTGGATAAGAATGCTGGCCACGATGCGGGATTTGATATCCAATTATTATCAGGCTAGCTGCTCTTAAAAGGAGGGAACAACATTTCTGGGAGAAGAAGGGGCATCGAGCCCTCTCTCTCCCTCTTTTCTTCTTCCTCTTATTGCAAGCCTGCTGGGGAGCAGGGATCTGTTTGTACTCTTTTCATTTGACAGCATATGCCGTGAAGCTGCAGAGTCAGTCAAGCTATAAGCTGAAACAGGCAAACAAACATATTGGATGAAGCCCCCAAGTCCCGAAATTCATACTGCAAATTCACCAGTGTCCAGTCTGTTCCAGTTCTAACCGGAAGCAGAAAAAAAATCAAATAAAAAGAAATTCAATTTAGAAAAGCAAGAACATCCCCAATGAGTAGGCTGCCAACACTACCTCCTGTTTAGCAGGATACAGCCAGCTCTATGGATGACATTTCACTGCCACACAGCTCTCAATCTTGTTCTGAGTGGGTTTCCTGTGGTTTCCTGCCAACCCATCCCACTTTAAGCCTTATTAATAAAGCCTTATGTAACTGTGCTGTTGGCAGACACGTTGCAGTATCAGGTGGAACATCTAGTGGAAGGATGCTGTAATTCAGAGAATGTGCAGAAATGGTGGTTATGTGCATGTGTGAGGGGGAGTAATGCGATTAAACAACTCGGAGAGAACAGGAAAACTTGGGGACGGTTCCTTGGGATGAGAAGTGCAAAAATGGGGGAAAAGTTAAATTGTATATGGAATGGCCACTAAGGGTGAAGCAAGTAAACAGACAGAGCTGGGCCAGGTTCCACTTTCTTGGTAGGAACCTCTGTGCCCTCATTCTCCCAAGCACAACCAACTGTCACTCCAGGCATCTTCCCATAGGGATGTGGGTGGCGCTGTGGTCTAAACCACTGAGCCTCTTGGGCTTGCCGATCAGAAGGTCGGTGGTTCAAATCCCTGTGACGGGGTGAGCTCCCACTGCTCTGTCCCATGTTTAGAACTGTCACTCCAAGCATGTTCCAGTCTCTCGCTTCCCCTGGCCCTGGCTCCAAAATTCTCCAGCCCATCAGAGTGCTGTTAAAACCTTCCAACAAATAAAAATAAAAGTACCGTATTTTCCCCATAACATAGGAACAGAGGAAGCTGCCTTATACTGAGCCAGTTCAGTGGTCCATCGCCACTTAACTGATAGCAGCTCTCTCCCTACCTGGGATTGAACCCGGGGCCTTCTGCATCCAAAGCAGATGCTCGACCACTAAGCCACAGCCCTTCCCCTAAAGAGATAATATATAATATAAATTACGGTAAAGCATTTCTTTTATACCCCACTCATATCTGCCTGGTTCATGTAATAGAAGGCTGGGTGTTTTGGGGTTGATGAATCTAAGTTCCATTGGAGAAGAATAGCATGTGCATATGCTGTCCTTGTCAGGATTAGGAAATCATGTAAATATGCACCTCTTTCCAGTAACCACCCATTACCTCCTTTCTCACTGGGCTGCACTGTGTCCCTAAGGTCAATATTTTCCTGTCTGGATTACTATAGAAACATTTCCCGCAGGAAGTTGCCAAGGTTTCACCCTCTCATCCGTTACCCCCTCTGAATTCACGTAGGAGGCATGACTGAGACAGATGAAGCTGCGGCTCTTTGATGAAACTGACTCAAGCTTGCAGTAGCTGCCTTTGCGGGTGGGGTGGGCATGGCAAAGAGAGTCACCTGCATTTTGCACACTGCAGAGAAGGAGCCGAACCAGCCCCCAGTCATGTTTTTTCGGCTGCAATCCGATAAAGCTCTTTCCAGGGAGTCAGTTCTCTTGACTGAGTGGGGACTTATTTCTGAGTAGACATGAGGAGGATTGCACTGTGTTTTACCAGCTGCAAGGGAAGAAAGAAGTTTGCAGATTAATCCCTTCTAGAACAACAACAAAAATGCAAGCAGCAGAATGCAGAAAGTTAATATTATATACATTATATATGCACAGGGCAGTATCCATCTAACACACCCTGCCAGTGAAAATATTTAAGCGTGTGCAACAGAACTCCCCCCTCCTGTACCCTCTCCAAATCTGCTCCAGAGGGTTGGGGGGACTCCCAGAACAGATTAGGGAGGGGCATATGGAAAGCCAGGAGAGGGAAAGTTTCATTGTGCAAGACAAAATCCTTGAGCGAAAGGAACTATTAACTTAGTAATACCTCAAATATAACCCAACATTCCTAAAATCTGCAAGAAAAGTTAACGAGAAAAAGAAAAGATGCCACCAAAATGGCATAAAAATGAGAGGAAAGCCTCAAGCAGTTTCTGGATAATTTATTGTCCAGTATGCTGCTACAGTTGTCCTCATCAGGGGTGCTGGAAATGCAGATAGGCAAAAAGTAAAATCAATATATAACTTTCTATAGTAAGTCTCAAAAGAAAGCAATCAGAGTACAAAATGGGCAAAAGCAGGAACTTACTCTATTATTTCATTTTTATTTATTAAAAAAGCCTACCACTCACTGAGACCCCAAATACTAGACTGGGGTAAAACATAAAAATAAATTATAATACCTAAATCAATAAAACATCCAATTCATTAAAATATTGGAGAGGCAGCTAAAAACAATAGAGGTAGCCTTTTTGGAGTTCACCGATTGGGTCTGCGTTGCTCCCGGACAGGAGGAAGTCAAATGACACCGAGGGTTGGTTCAGAGAAAGAGTTCTTTATTTCTGCTCTCTGGAACAGCAGAAAGGCACTTGCGTGGTCAGTCCACAGCAAGTCCAAAGAAATGAGAGATTACATGCAGTATATATATCCTCCAGGCACCCTCTCCCCCCTTCCCCAGGAATCCAGCCATGTCAGCTTGTACACGCAGGTTGACATCACAGATGTTCCTGCTCCGGCACTCTTAACCATAAAAGGGTATTCCTTCCTATACTTCTGACCATAAAAGGATATTCCTTCCTGTACTTCTGACCATAAAAGGATCTTCCTGTTCCTACTCTTATCTTGGAGCAAGAGGTCCCCATCTCCAAGAACACCCTCTGGCGCTGTTCCCAGACTAGGTCTGTGCGTCTTTTGTGGTCAGGATATACGATAAGGCACAGATGTGTCTTCCCTGTTCTACTGGTACAGTCAAGGCCATCCTTGCCGTCACAAACTGATAAAGGAGAGGTCTCTGAGCACTTGTTTATACAGCTGGGTTTCGGCTCAAGAGCTCAAGTTAAAGCATTTTAGCTAAGAAAAAATAGGGATTTTGGTGCAGTTTCAAACTGCCTGCACAGTCAGTTTTGGGTTTGGGAAACCCATTCCTTCAGAGGAAGCTGCATAACAAGTGTGGGGAACACTTTTCAGCATTATTTTTCTTCTATTGCTTTATTACTCTGTAGGTCATTGGTTGATTAATCAATGAAAGCTCATTGGATTGACAGTGCAATCCTATGTTCATTTCCTCAGAAGTAAGTATAGGTTTAGGGTATAGGTTTAATTAATACATTTACTTGGAAAATATATAGACCATGAAACTTAAGCTAATATCTTTACAGGGTTTACTGGGTCTGTGACTACTATAGTAAAATTCATAATGCATTGCAATGAACAATAAGACTGCAATAAAACAATCAATTTTGTACAGATAGGGTTGTATTAAGATTTCTTTCACCAGCCCTAGTTGTTAATGGGTGAAAGGTAAAGGTGAAGGACCCATGGACGGTTGAGTCTAGTCAAGGGTGACTATGGGGTGTGGCGCTCATCTCACTTCAGGCTGAATGAGCCGGCATTTGCCCATAGACAGCTTTCCGGGTCATGTGGCCAGCATGACCAAACCGCTTTGGCCGCAACGGGACACTGGGACGGAGGTCAGAGTGCATGGAAACGCCATTTTCTTTCCCGCTGTAGCGGTACCTATTTATCTACTTGCACCGGCATGCTTTTGAAATGCTAGGTTGGCAGAAGCTGGGACAGAACGGGAGCTCACCCTGTCACACAGATTTGAACCACCGACCTTCTGATCAGCAAGCCCAAGAGGCATAGTGGTTTAGACCACAATGCCACCCGCTCCCTGTTCTTTATGGTCATGGGGATGGGAATTTGCCATGATTAGCAAGCGTATGTGTTAAGTCAATGTGCCTGTCCATCTTTGCCAGAAGAATGTACTTTGCCCTCAGCAGGGGGGGAAGCCTCGAGTAAAAGTGTGCTATTGGCACGTGTGTATCCGCCGAGGGAAAGGGCGTCGTGAGAATGGGGTGTGTTTGTGCGTGGTCTGGTCTGCCTCCAAGCAGAGCGAAAACGTGTCTGGCCAGAAGCTCCTGCGGCAGGTTGCTGCTGGGTTGGCAGCTGTTCCGTACTGAGGCATGGGGCGTCCGCGGAGGACAAACAGCGGAGAGTCCCCAGACGGACGTGCGCGAAGGTGATGCAACCGCCAGGAGGGAAGAGGGGAGCCGGGGTCGGGACTGGCGAAGGGATGCGCACCGGCTGCAGCCGGGTGGGCGGGCGGGGATTCGCCGGCTGAGTGATGCTCCCGCCGCTTCGATGACTGGCTCAGGGCAGCATCTCTCAGCCGCCCCCCTGCCAACACCCCGCCCGCCCTGCCGTCCCGTTATAAGAGCGCTCGGAGCCGTTCGCCACTTCGCCACAACATCATAGAGCGGCGAGACCTGCGCCTCGCTGCCGCAGCAGCAACGCCTCCGCCGCCGGTCCCCTGGCTGGAGCCTCGGGGCGGGGGATCGGGGGAGAGAAAGCGCACCCCGAATCCCCGAGGCGATCCTGGGAAGGAGCTTCTTAGCCCCGTCAAGAGCGGAGCCCGGCGCGCCCCGGCAGCAGCAGCAGCAGCAGCAGCGGCGGCTTCTCCAAGGTGCGGCGGTGAGCTCCTCTCGCTCTCGGAAGCGCGCGCGCCTGGATGCCCGGCTGCGGACCCGCGCCCTCTGCCGGCGAAGCCATGACGCCGCACAGCCGCTCGGAGGCCGGGAAGCCTGAGCAGACGGCCGCCGCCGCCGCCGCCGCCAGCCGCGAGCTGGAGTTGCGCGGCGCGGGCGCCTCTGCCTCGTCCCTGCCCGCGGCGGTGCGGGGCGCGTTGGAGCTGGCCGAGGCCCGGCGCCGGCTGCTGGAGGCGGAAGGGCGCCGGCAGTTGGTGTCGGAGCTGGAGAGGCGCGTCGAGCAGCTGCACCGCGTCTTCATCGAGGCCGAGCTGCGCATGGCCAACCGCGCCGAGAGCCTGGGCCGCCTGGGCAGCGGCGTGGCGCAGGCCGAGCTCTACCTAACCGCGCACGGGCAGCGCCTGAAGAAGAGCCTGCGGCGCTGCAAGAAAGCCAGGCCGCCCGCCTTGCTGGCTTCGGCGCTGGGACTGAGCAGCTGCGTGCCTTGGGCTGACTGCAGAACGCGCCGCGGCCGAGGGGGCGCCCCGGAGCCGCCCGAGTCCCCCTTCAAGAGGATCCAGCAGGGGGCAGCTCCTTCTCCCCATCAGCCCCGGCGAACCCGGCCTTAGAAGTGGGACGGGGCGCTGCACCCCTCTGCCACCCGCTGGGGGGGGGTAGCTAGGAGGGTGGGGTGGAAGGCGACGGGTGCTAGTAAGCGTGCAGAGGGTCTTCCTTGCAGAATTTTCCTCCAAGAATGGGGACCATTTCCCGAGCCCCCCAGAGCAGGAGGGTGTGATGATGATGTTGGTGAGGATCCTTCCTTCCTTCCTTCCCCATCTGCTTGTGGCAAACAGGTCTCTCCAGGCAGATCCACATTATGCATTTTAAGCACACTTAATGCACATTTAAAGTATATGACTTCCCCCAAGGAATCCTGGCAACTATAATTTGTTAAAGGTGCTGAAAAGGTCTGTGAAGGAGTAAACTACAGTTCCTAGATTCTTTGGGGGGAGTTAAATATGCTTCAGATGTATAGTGTGGCTCTTTTCCAGCTGCTCGTCCTCATCAGATCTCTTGGCCTTGGGCTCAACTGTAGGAGACATCTGATTCTCATGACCATCTCATTCATTGACTTTCCTTTGGTTTGGATAAGTTTGGCTTGCAACCAGCCCCAGATTCAGCTGCTGCTCTGCTGCTCTTGAACTGGTCTGCTGAAGCTTTGAAGTTGTTCCAGAACTGGCTTTTTTGCTCTGACGGTCAGAGGGTGAGATGATGGTGAGAACCAGTCCTAGACCACTGGCCTTTGGGAAGCAAAAAACAGCACCTTCTGCTTCTAGCCAATGAGTCGTTTTTACCAGGAGTCGAGGAGTTGGGTGCTTCAGTTTTGACTTTTAGCAATGTCTGTTACCACAGGAGGCCTCTGCACTGCATTCTAGAGAGGACTCAGAGCAAAATGGGCGGCATGGATATGTCTAGGCAGCCATTTTGGCAGTAGCTGGAGAGAGGCTGTTGAGTCTGCTGGTTCTTATGCAATCGAAAAGTACCCATCTGTTTTGTAGAAACTCATCCTCTTTAGTCCAGGGCCTGGGAGAGCTTCTGGATTCTGCAGAACTTGGAAACATTTCATCTTTGCATAACTCTTAAAAGCAGACAGTTTTTTGTGACTTGACATTGCCCCTCCTTAACTCTGCTAGTACCCATGGGGCTTTGAAGAAAGAAATTTTGGTTCAGGAGGAGAAGAGCAAGTCCCACCCCTCTGATTTTTTTTGGCTTGGCTTCCAAGTTGTCTGCCAAAGATTCCACCTTGAAGTTGCTTGTCCGGCCATGGGACTTTAGTGATGTGGAGGGGGTAGGCTTGCCCAAAGGTAAGCACCTGCTTGACAGACTTGACCTTCACCTGACACTCTGCTGCTAGATCTTCCTCAACACAGGTGCTTCTTTTACCCAGCAAGGCTGCTGGTCATGCTTGGCTTCTGCTCTCCCCTCACCATCACATTTCCGCTTACTGGATCCAAGAAATTGGCCTTAATTTTGCCCTTGTACATAACAAAAGCTTCCTTTGTACACCAGGGGAAAACTGCTACCGAACTGCAACCAAGACAAGAGGTACCACGAATTGCTCCTTCCTGCTGTTTTTGGACAATGGCATTAAGGGGGACTAAGCAGGAACTTCCTACAATGATTGTATTAGAGCTCTTCTTTAGCCTCTTGTCTAGCACTTACTGACCTGAGTTGGACTGACCTGCTGTTCTGAACACCAGAAACACTATAATTTCTCATATTGAGAATCTATCCTGGTCTTTATGGGGGCTAGATTTTGCCTCTTGCTGGTTAGCTGATGGGAACTTCTGAAATACTTTTATTGCACTTTTAATGTAGATGTTGGCGTTGCTTTGCCATTTAGAATCTTACAGGGTAATGAATGGGTGCAGAATATCCACTGGATATTGTGTCCTTGATCCTCTGTATCCAACAGGTTTGGGTATATGGGGTGAAGAAATGCCAGCTTTGTACTTTTGTATTAGTTCCACTTTCAGCTGCTTTGACAAAGGAACAGATTGAATCAGATTTCAAAACGGGGGTCAAAACAGGGCTCTGAAAATGCTGAAACGAAGCCAGGCTGCATTTCTCTTAGGTAGGGCTACAGTATGTGCTTAGAATTCGAAACTAAAATACTCGTTATGTAACAGGAATGTATTCTGCAGTCTAAGTAATACTGGACAAAATTGCACAACTTTCTCACTGCAAAAATAACTGTAGGGGTTTTCTTGTAGAATTCGGATTGCTTTTGCATCTAGCGAGGTAGCTTAGTTTCTGTTCTGCATCAAACGCAACAAGGAGCTTTGGGCACCTGTGAGGTTCACCAAGTTTAAGCTTTAGGTGGTGCCATCCAGGTAGGACTTTGGGGCAAATGTCCAGGGCTGCACTCAGCCGAATGGGCATTGGGTGGGGGTGGGGGACCTACGCCACAGGTTTGGCTAATCACATTCTGAAGTAAATGAAGTAAACAGGCATTGCCATCAAAAGAGGTAGGGAGACAAGACCATTAATTCCAGAGATACTGCAGTTCTAACACCGCTTACCTGGGAGCATGCCCCATTTGATTCAGTTGGTCTTACTTCTGAGTAGGCATGGTTAGAACTGCATTCTAAAATTACCTAGCTGTGCTGCTGCAGGAACTGGAGCAGTGAAGGAGATTGAGGCATGAAGCACGGGGAGATAGTAGGCGGAGTGGTGCAGTAGGAAGAAAAGGAGCTCAGGGAGAGGCATGAGCTCATTGGGGAAATGTGAGTGTCCAGAGAAACCACTTGGGTTTGATAACAGCCAGACTTAAAAGCAAGAGGGGTAGAAAATCCCTTTAAGAAAAAAGGAGGGAGATTGCAAAATCAGGACTGAAATAAAGTCACTGCATTTAACCTGATGTTATCATAACCACCAGGATAACAAGAGGTTGTTTGAACAACAATAAAAATAGTGGGGACAGCAGGAGAGGAATTTTAACATTCTCATTTTTGAACACAGATTTCTCAAGAGACTGACGTAGTATTTTAAAAAAATATTGGTGTGTATTTAAAGCTTCTGAAATAAAAAGCTTTAAATACACACTAAGGGCTCACCCAAACTTACACCAGGCACAGGTCCACACTTTAAAGCACTGTGTCCCAGCGCTCCCCCCACACTTTCCCCAGGTTGAAACCCTGGAAGGACATCTTGAATGGGTTAAATGCATTGAAGAGTGACCATATGAAGAATGACCATTATCCAAATATTCAACCCCTCTTCTCTTTCTCTGGAACATATACAGTGCAGTCCTATATAGGTCCACTCAGAAGTAAGTCCTACTGTGTTCAAGTGTGGATAGGATTTCAGCCTAAGAAAGGGCCAGGCTGCAAACCACTAGCAATTTGAATAAATGCATGCTTTCAACCACAGAGTTGCATTCATATAGAGCAGGGATGTCCAGCTTCCGAGGGACTGTGATCTACTTGCACTAAAAAAACACTGGCAGTGATCTACCCATTGTATTGACCTTAGTTGTTGAACTTCTTTTAGGGAGCAAAATTTGTTGATTTTTTTTTTGGGGGGGGGGGTCAGTGTCTCGCGATCGACCAGGATTGACCACGGACACTCTGTAGATCGCAATCGACCTGTTGGACAGCCCTGACATAGAGCAAAGAAAATTAGGATTCATGTGGTTTGGATAATGAGGGTGCGAGAGGTACTGGTTCTGACCTAGCTGTCTTGCATGGTTGCCAGGCGCAAAAGAGGACAGGGCTCCTGTACTTTTAGTAGCAATGTAGAAAAGGGAATTTCAGCAACTATAGCTGGTCATGAAGCTATTAAAGGTGCAGGAGCCCTCTCTTTTGCATCTGGATACCCTATTCAGTTATAATATTTCCCCTTCCTGTACAGCAATCCATTTAAAGAATGTAAAGGATAGGAAATTTTGAAGCTGTTTCTCCCCTCCACCCCGACCTTTGGCATCAGAAAGGGACTCCTGTTATCTTCGCCTAGTAGGGATAAAATGATATGTCCACTCTCCTCTTTTATAAAGGAACTCGAAAGGTATTTGCTGGTGTGTTTGTTTTAAAAATAAATAGATAAATAAATTGCTATTTCATGAAAGTGCTGCAGGGACTACCTTAATGTGGAAGAGATAATCAGGCAGCTGGTCTGTTACGTAATCTTTGCCTCCCATATGTTTCTGGCGAAGGGCTCCTGCCCTGCTGATGCGGCATTTGGGCTCTGTTGGAACAAATGTACATATTTTGCTACAGGCACCAGCTGGAAAAAAGCACATAGTTTATACCCAAATAAACATTGTGTTCATTGTTTTGAAGGTGGTTGACTTAAGTCAGATGGAAGAGGTGAGACACACAAAGCACATCCCAGCACCTGGGTGATAACTTTGCAAATAAACAATGGGAAATACTTTGAAAGTGTGATTTTCTCCCTCCCTATGGTTGAACACCTGTGCATGCTTACCTGGGAGTAAGTCTCATTGGGGATTGCTTTCAAGAGGGCATGTGTAGGAATGCTGAATAGCCACGATCACAAAATCAGATGAATCTGGAGGAGTGTCATTGAAATTAAAAGTGCTTATTGAGTAGATTTCTGCAGCTGAAAATAAAATAAAGGCACATGATGCAAAGTGGAGGCTGGCTGATTTATGGGAACGTGAATGTGTGCTGGTAAGGCGTTGACAGATGCTTGAAGTAGGCTGAGAAGCTGGTAAGTAAAGAGGGGAGAAACCTTTTAGGCTGGTGGAATCATTGTCCCTACCTTCATGGGTCAGTGTTGACAGGAGGGTGGGACAACCCATCTGTCAGTCATCCATAAATCCCTTGTGGTGCTTCCCAAGCACCCAGCAGACAGCTGGTTGTCTGACACTTGGGAAGAGCAGTGCAGGAGGCTTTGCAAGCCCTTTGCTCAGCATTCAGGATTTGCTGAGCACAGGGCTTGCAAAGTGCTTTGGACAGCACTTCCCAAGCACTTGGCCACTAGCAGGATGGCAAAGATGCTATTTGCGTGTTATCTGCTGTGGGATTGAGTTTGCCACAGGGAATTGTTGTGTAGCTGATGCAGCTGTGTCTCCATCTGCCCCACACATGACATCACATCAAACCAACCAAACAAACAACCCAAAGCCACATCCTGGTAGTAATATGGGCTGGGAATGAATCTGATCAGGGTTGCAGCACAGTGCAGAAGCTGTGAATGCCTCCTAATACCTTAATGAACACCAGTCATTGCAAGTGCACAATAAAAAATGTTTGGAGAGGCCAACAGAAAATACACCTAATGGCAGACGCACAGGTTGGTATGTTTTGTTCCCAATATGTTTTGAAAAATGTTTCTTAAGAAAAAACAAACACCATTTATTTGCAGTGTGCACCTTAGTAAGATCTGGGAGTGGGAGGAAACTGATGCTGCAGCTCACCAAAACTGGCACATAAAACTCTCCAGTGTCATGCACTTAGAACACTGTCAAAGAGTCAATAATGGGCACCCTAAGCCTCAAGTCACAATTCAAAAGCATCTCTGCCTGACTTAAGAGCAAACAAAATTAAGGCACAGTGTCACATAGAGTGCTTGTGTGTGATGGGAATGGCTCACAGGAGCAGCCCGTGAATGAAAATTGTAACATAGAGAACCACCCCTGCATGATTCAGCCC
This sequence comes from Podarcis cretensis, assembly GCF_951804945.1. Classification (NCBI taxonomy): domain Eukaryota; kingdom Metazoa; phylum Chordata; class Lepidosauria; order Squamata; family Lacertidae; genus Podarcis; species Podarcis cretensis. The sequence continues at coordinate 27,784,919 of NC_137177.1, read as the reverse complement.
TATTCATGCTTACTCAGAAGCAAGTCTGCTTGACTTCATCAGAACATATGACTCATCCAGACTTGCCCTTGCCCCAACACTTTCCTCCCAAAAAGCCCAATCTTCAGTGGTATACGTCAATCGGGTTCTGCAGGTTTTCTGGGGGAAAGTGGCGGGGCTAGAGCAAAACCACTTGTCCCACACTTTCTAGGCACAGGTGCAACTGGAAAACCACTAGGACCTGTTCTTTCTAGGCAGGAGACAAACGTAAGTCTGGATGAGCTCTTAGTGTGCTTCGGTCAGGACAATAGTCTTGTCATCCCCACCACCCCAGCCATGATTACGTTGTTATCCCTCCACTGCTGGAAGCAGTATACCTCTGAATATCCATTTCTGGGAATCACAAGTGGGGAGATTGCTGTTGCTTTCTGTTCCTTCTGTTCCTTCTTGTGGGTTTCTCGGAGGAGACATCTGGTTGGCCACTGTGAGAACAGGATGCCAGACCTTTGAACTGATAAAGCAGGGCTCTTTTTATGTTCTGTTGCCTCAGTCATTTCTCCTGCAGCACACGGAACTCCTTCAACCTTTCCTCAAAGTACTTGGATGGCAGGTTTTAGATGTACAATGCAAATCTACACACGTTTCCGCAGAAGTAAGTGCCATTATGCCATTGTTGCCCCAGTGTGACAAGTTGCTGAGATGCTCCATGAGGAGGCAACACAAATAAGCAAGCAATTCTTTTTTTTTTTAAAAAAAAAACACCTCTGCTTGAAATACTCCTGGCAGTGATCCCCAAGCCAGTACTGTTTCCCTTAACCAGCCTGGTGACTTTTCCTACTGCTGTGTCAGAATGTACCAACGCTGTGCATCACAGTGCCAGCTCACACTGTGGAAATGCCAAGAGGCCTAGCTTGCAGCTGACTCATGCTGCCTGCCTTTCTTCATGCTAATGGGGAAAACGAGCTCCTTCTCAATCCCTCCACTTGCTCCAAACTTCACACTGAGCCATGACAATGTCCAGGGAGATATGGTGCTGTTGAAGTTGACCATAGGATGTAAGTCAGCTGCTGCCAGTGTCAGATTCAGGCTTCACGGGGGATTGAGCTCAGATGAAGTCTGAGGAAAGCCAACTGAAGCCAGGGAACTGATCACAAAGATCAGTGCTTCCAGAAGGTTTTTTTATAATTTGTTTTATTTGATGGAATGTTTATATCTCAACACCCTTCATCAAACTGATGGGCCCAGGATAAGTAACAAGATGTAGTCCTCATAAGAAACTGTTTATAAAATTGCAGCCAACAGGGTTGCAAGCACGCTTTGTCTGTGTTTCCTTTTGGAAAACGGGGCACTGCGGAGACTCTGGTGTCTTTATGCTATATGGTTTATTTACACATATATACAACCTGAGTATACCTGGGTCAATGCATTACACTCCAAGAGGGCCAGTTGCTTCTCCCATAGACATAGCAGGCTTGGGTCTAAGAACAGAGAAATCAGCCATGCTCCCTGTCTCTTGGTTGCAGCCTCTTGCAGTCAGCCCACATGGTGCTTTTCACCCCCATTCTTCTTCCTTTTCACCGCTAACCCAGTGAAACTACCCCCCTCCAGCCTCCATCATCCAAACAGAAATTCTAAACCATTTTTTTGTCTCTGCCCACTTACACACAGCTGGAGGAGGGGCTCCATCCCTCTTGCTGTCTGGCACTGAACGTCATGATGACTCATCTTTTGTTAGGTTAACGATTCAGCCATTGTCAGTCAATTACTTCAGGAGGAAGCCAGCATGTGTTATTTCCATCTTGAATCCTTACTGGATCTGGGAGTTCAGTGTTTGCAGTTTAACTCCCCCAACCTTGATTAAAATCTAACACTAAATCTAGAACTTCTGCACCCACAAGCTCTAGCACCAAAAATTTATAATAATATATTTTCTTTTAAAAAACCCCAACAACCTTGGATGTCCTCAGTAGGATGATCACATGAAAAAAGGTGCTCCTGCACCTTAAGAACTGTTTCCAGATGGGTGGCCCCTAACGCTGCCCAGCAGCGACTTGGCTGGTAGGCAGAGCAGCAACAATAGCTGCTGCTTAGTGGGAGACCAATGCAAGGTCTATGTTTTCAGTATTAGATTGCAACTCAGCTTGTATTGAATACTGGTGTGTCTGCATGGGGAGAAAGAGGAGAGAGAGAGGAACCTCCAAGCTCCCTAGACCAGGCATGGCCAAACTTGGCCCTCCAGTTGTTTTGGGACTACAACTCCCATCACCCCTAGCTCACAGGACTAGTGGTCAGGGATGATGGGAATTGTAGTCCCAAAACAGCTGGAGGGCCAAGTTTGGCCATGCCTGCCCTGGGGCTGTCCTTCAACATGTGCTGACCTTTCTTCGGGTGCTAGACTGATACTCTCTGGGTTGCTTTCCTCATTTCCTTTCCCCTTCTCTTTCATCTTCACATTGGGAGAGGAGACATCTTTTTTGTCTCTCCTGCTGAAAGCAAAGTGCAGGCACATGGCTCTTTGCATCTCTCCACCTGGATTAGACAGGCTCTTTCCTAACAAGTATGCATTTCCTTAGATAAACTTAGGATTCTTACATTACAAAACTGAGGGTCTCATTGCGATTATAACCAAGGGTAAGCTGTGCTTATCCAGCAGGGAGCCAGTGCTCTCTTCGGCTTCCAAGCTGTGTGTTAACCCTGCATGCACATTTTAAGAGGCACATCTATGGAGCCAATCTGGCACTCCCACTAGTTCATCCCCACAGCCCTGACTTTGCCACTGCCTTGCGCCTGTCCCTGCTGGCAAGTGTTAGAGACTCTGTTGCCATGAGGCTGCTCCCAACACTATCAGGAGTATTGCACTATTTCTATATGTACATCTGACTAGGTTCTGTCCATACCAGAGGGCTGATTCTTTGGTGGTGCATAGGGATTGGAGAATCTGCCCATTTCAGTTTTTCTCCCTCTTTTTTCCAGTCTCAAATTCAGTTCTCCACATTTCCACATAATTGTGTGTGTGTTTATAAAGTCTCCATGAAAATTCATCATCACTTTAATGTGAATTTCTTTTGATATACACGTTTGGTATGCAGTTATGCCTAATATATACATTTTTGCAAAAAACTTTCCCTTAACATTATCCAGTTCTGTATGTTATTTTCACTATGTTCACTTTGCGGTTCTTGTACACATGGCTTGGCTGCAGCATTGTGGTGCAAAATTCAAAGAAGTGAATTTTTTGTTTTGTTTTGGTTGTTGTATTATTTGGGAAAGTTCAAATTACCATAGGTAGATTCATCTTTAAATGCAAATTGAATCTAAAATCTCCCCTATCCCTAGTGGTGAGTGTCACTTTGACCCTGTTTTGTTTTTATTTCATTGATCTTTTAACTATTACTAAAACACAGTGTGCTGCTGCTTCTTTAAGTGAAAGACAGATATGGTACCATAGACCCCATAAAGGAAGTGGAGGAAGGGAAGGCAGAGCAGACCCCCTCCTTTCTCACTGTTGCCATAATCTCATCCAGGGTCTAGTTGGCCAAAAGGAAAGTGGAGAGGATGGTTTTAATAGCACTGTAAGGGAGGGAGGGAGGAGGGTTCAGACAGGAGAAGGAACACATTATCTCACAGAGGGTTTCAATTAATGGTATGAAATGCACAGCTTGGTCTTAAATCCTCCCGTTCTCTCTCCTCACTCCCAATGAGCGATTATTTTCAAATCAGCTTTTGACCCTATTATAGCAAAGCCTACTTAAAAGAATTGAAAAGAAGAGTCTGTAAAAAAAAAAAAAGGAACCCACAAAGATTAAGATAATGCAGTCTGCCTCCCTTTTTGACCCCTTTTAAATATCCAAAAGGAGACACTAGGATATAGAAATAACACAAATATAAGAACAATTAGAGACCACAAAAAGCCAAATCGGAGCAGAGTAAAATAACAACTGTAATATGCCTGGTCAAACAGACAGATTTTGACCTTGAATTGGGCCTGGAAATGAGCTGGCAACCCATGCAGCTTTTTTAGAGCAGTGATTATGTGAGTTCTAAAAGCAACTCAAGCCAGTAATCTGCATTTTTTTAAAAAATATTTTTTATTAAAGATTTTCCTCATGTACAAAAGCACATGCATTGTCTGTTTCTTCAGGCTGTGTTTTCTACAGATCAGTTACATTTGTTGTGAGACATTGGCGTTATATGAAGTATAGGGCTGGGAAGAAAAGTGGTGGGGACAGGAGAGGGGTGGCGGCAAAGCTTATGTTCTTGTACTTAGTGTATGTGTGGGGTTTTTGTGTCAGCGTCATTTGGGTATGTTCTCTTTCTATTCGCCTATGATGTTTCCTTGGTGATGAGAGAGGTTGGTGTGGCCTAGGGTGTTGTTGATTGTCTTTGGTTGGCTGCAGTGGAATTTGTTTATGTGTGGGTGTGGGTTGTTGGGTCAAGTTAGCCATATTGAATCGAATGCTGTCGGTAAGTTCATGTTGTTGTCTTGTTTGGCTGTGTATGTGATAAAGGGGAACCATACCAGAGTGAAGGTGTCGTCTTCTATTTGTCCCTGTGTCAGTTTAAGTCTATTGGTTAGCATTTCTAGTAAGGCTGTTTCTTGATAACAGTGTTCCATGTTCATTCCTGACAGGTCCCTGACAGGCTATGATGTTTCTGGCTGCTGAGAGTAGGTGGGTTATGAGCTCTTTATAGAATGAGTAGGCATTGTTATCTTGGAAGATGTTCAGTAGGGCCAGTTCTGGGGTGACTTCTAGTACCTGTTTAGCTATTTTGCTTATTTCTTGCATGATTGCCATTTGACGTTTCCAAGTCATTTTCAAGGGCAGCCCCATATACAGTGGTACCTCGGGTTACATACGCTTCAGGTTACATGCGCTCAAGGTTACAGACTCAGCTAACCCAGAAATAGTACCTCAGGTTAAGTACTTTGCTTCAGGATGAGAACAGAAATCGTGCTCCGGCGGCGCGGCAGCAGCAGGAGGCCCCATTAGCTAAAATGGTGCTTCAGGTTAAGAACAGTTTCAGGTTAAGTACAGACCTCCAGAACGAATTAAGTACTTAACCCGAGGTACCACTGTACAGTGCATTGCAATAATCCAGTCTGGGAATTACCAGTGCATGCAGTTGCATAGCCAAGTCATCTCCGTCCAAAAGTGGTTGTTGTTGGTGAACTAGAAGGAGCTGGTAATAGGCACCCTCAGCGTGGCCATCAACACCACCTGGACTCCTCAAGTGACAATGTTTGATCTAGGTGTACCCACAAGATGTGAACCTGCTCCTTCCAGAGAAGTGCAACCCCAACCAGAGCAGGCCATCTTCCCACCTCCTGGACTTGAGAACTTGGAACATACCTGTAGAATACCTCAGTCTTTTCAAGAAGAAGAAGAAGAAGGTTTGGATTTGATATCCTGCTTTATCACTCCCCGAAGGAGTCTCAAAGCGGCTAACATTCTCCTTTCCCTTCCTCCCCCACAACAAACACTCTGTGAGGTGAGTGAGGCTGAGAGACTTCAGAGAAGCGTGACTAGCCCAAGGTCACCCAGCAGCTGCATGTGGAAGAGCGGAGACGCGAACCCGGTTCACCAGATTACGAGTCTACCACTCTTAACCACTACACCACACTGGCTCTCAGTTTCCATTTGTTGGCCCACATCCAGCCCATCACTGCTTCCAAGCACCTGCTTAGCATCTCAACTGCCTTTCCTGATTCAGATGGAACAGAGAGAAAGAGTTGGGTGTCAGTCATATGTTGGTGACCACTACTTGATTGCAGCTCCCAGCGGCTTCATATAGGTGTTAAACAGCATGGGGGACAAGCTGTGTAGCAACCACTTCCACCTGAATATTAGAATCATAGACTCATAGATACATTTGAGAGTGTATATCTTGAGAGCCAGACAGCAGCTAAGTGCAGGAACAAAACTGTGGGGTGAATATTTCAGCCCATAATAGTATTTCTGGAAGCAGTAGTGTAACATGCCCTTTTTATGATAAATTGCACAGCATTACTCCATGAGGATGTTAATGTAACTCCAAAGACAGGATCAATCTCCTGAAAGATGCCCCACCTTCAACCACCACCACCTCCTGCACAAACTCACATCTGTTCCAGGACCTTGTAATACAATGATACAAATGCATACTTGGGAGATAGAGAGATCAACCAACATAAGCTTTAGTAGACATTTTCCCCCCCTAGACTATGCATCCCCCCCCCTAACATGACATGCTTGCATTTTGGAACTGTTGGGAACTGTGGATTGTAACTAGTGTTGTGAGTTGACAGGAGACCACTGTTTCCCTCATGGAACTACAGTTCCCAGACTGATTTAACAAACAATTCCTCTGCCCAGGAAAGAAAGAAAAAAATAATACTAGTAGGGTGATAACTTTCTTCTTGACCAATATCTAATACAGGAGTTAGGAATCTTTTCCAGACTGAGGGCCATATTTTCTCCTGGGTAACCTTCTGGGGGCCACATGCCAGTGATGGGAAGGGCCAGAAACAAATGTGAGGGGAGCAATGTTTATACTTCTTAATCTTACACACAGTAGGCTTATTTTACGCACCCTCATCTACTCCATTCAAGCAACCAAGAGGCATTATCAGAGTTCAAGGACACATTCCAGTCAGGAGGTAACACTCACAGAAGTAGCAAACTATGGTTGGTGGAGAGGGTGTGGCCTGGGAAGAGGAAATATGGCTGAGGAAAATGTGTAGCCTAGAGAATGACCTGAAGACCAGAGAGATCTGGGGGGGGGGGCAATTTCTCCCTCAGAGCAAGAACTGGCCATCTGTTTAGGGTGCTGACCTCTGACAGGACCTTCCCTTCTCCCCACACCATGGAAGAATATATCAAATATCTCCTTCAAGGGTGGAGTTATTTAAGCCACTAGGAAACAGTGTGGCATGCAAATGAGGTGAGTGTGTCTGCATATGAGATGGGTTTATGACATGTGCTTGTACAGCCCAGTGTGTGCACCTAGAGAGTATCTGGAGGGAGCTACCATATGGTGGTACTGATCAAAGGAGCTCTCAGGGGACATGTCCACAATGAACGGTTTGGGGAGTTGCCTGAGCTGGAGGGATGAAGATGCTGGACTGGTACTGCTGCTGCTAAGGTATCTCTTCTTTCTGCTGACGACGTTCCCTTTGCCAGCCACTGCTGGGAATGGGATGTCTAGTAGAACAGTCATTTTAGGCATGAGGGTGGAGAACAGCACCAAACCAGGTACTACAGTCTTGGAAAATGGCATCATCCAAGTGGTGGAAGGAAGCACCATCCGGCTTCGGATCTTCGGCCAGGGCATCCACCGACCTACTTGCCAGATGTTATACTTTGCTGACTTAGCTGATGTGTCAGCTGCTAATGCTCATGGGGACCCCTGCATCAAGAAGAGCAGTGACATGCTGGTGAACCCATACTGCCACGAGGTACGGAACACCACCGCCCTGGTGGATGTGTCAGTCCAGATCCTGCGGAAGGAAATCGAGTTCAAGAACTATGTGATGTGCTTGGAAGATCATTCGGGCAAGCCACGGTATTGGTTCAGCGACCGCGATTTGGTGATCCAAGTGATCGAGGGAGATAATTTCAAACTGCCTTTCTGGCTGAAGTTAGTCCTGGTGGTCATCCTGCTGGCGTTGTCAGGCATGTTTAGTGGTCTCAACCTGGGCCTGATGTCCCTGGACCCCATGGAGCTGCGCATCGTCCAGAACTGTGGCACACCCAAGGAGAAGAAGTATGCCACCATGATCGAGCCTGTTCGGCGGCACGGCAATTACCTGCTCTGTTCTTTGCTCCTCGGCAATGTCTTAGTCAACACCTCCTTCACCATACTGTTTGACTCCATGGTTAGCGCAAGCCTTCTGGCTATAGTGGCCTCTACATTTGGCATTGTTCTCTTTGGGGAGATAATCCCCCAGGCCCTCTGCTGCCGCCATGGCTTGGAAGTGGGTGCCAAAACCATTGTCATCACCAAGTTTGTCATGCTGCTGACTTTCCCTCTCTCCTACCCTATGAGTAAAATACTGGACTATGTACTCGGTCAAGAAATGGGCCTCAGGTACAACCGAGAGAAGCTGATGGAGATGCTGAGGCTGACGGAGCCGTACATGGACCTGCTGAAGCAAGAGCTGAATATCATCCAAGGAGCACTGGAGCTGAGGACTAAGGCAGTGGAGCACGTCATGACCCCCCTGCATGATTGCTTCTTGCTCAACAGCAACGCCGTCCTTGACTTCAACACCATGACGGAGATCATGGAGAGTGGCTACACACGCATCCCCATCTACGATAAGGAGAGGACGAATATAGTTGATATGCTGTATGTCAAGGATCTAGCCTTTGTGGACCCAGATGACTGCACCCCGCTGAAGACGATCACTAAATTTTACAACCATCCGGTGCATTTTGTTTGCCACAATACCAAACTGGATGCCGTGCTTGAAGAGTTCAAAAAAGGTAACAAGGTGGAGATCGAGTCAGCTTCAGCCTCCATTTAAAAGCTAACTTTTTGTTTCTCTTTTGGAGAAGGAGCAACTTTAAAATAGTGGTTACCTTTAGAACAGGCCAGAGGGGTTGGTCATCATCCAGAGAAAGTGATGGCATAGATTGGTGCCAACATTTTATGGATGACAGAAATGACCCTAGCATTTGAGGCCCAGTGTCTCCCCAGGCAGAACTCAGATGAATCACAGGAGGTGGGGTGAGTGAAGAGTTCAGCACCCCCTTATATAGCACCCTGTCAGGGGCAGCCCAACCTGTTTTGCCACCTGAGGTGAAACAGGAAAGTGCCACCCGCGTTGCCACAGTCTTGTAGGAGCCCCACAAGACCTCATGGAGCTCTCGCAGGGCCCTCGCAAGATCTTGCCATAACTCAGAAGTCTCAGCCACTTCTCCTTACTTCTCTGCTGGTGGGGGCACCCATGGCAGCACCCCTTGGATTCTGCCACCTGAGTCGGCTGCCTCATGGGTGAGCTGGCCTGAGCACATGGCTCTGTTATCGCTCTTGGCCTCTGGGGATGACTGTCCTGTAACTTCTCACACTCCATAGCCATAAGGATGTAAGAAGAGCCCTGCGAGATCATGCCAAAGGCCCATCTTAGTCCAGCATCCTTTTCTCCCAATGGCCAACCACATGATTATAGGTAGCCTGCAAGCAGGACCTGAATGCAACAGCCCTCTCTCCACTTGTCTTTCCCAGCAACTGGTGAATCCTATGCAGAAGCAGGTGACTGCAGAATCAGCTACAGGCACTTTAAGGATTGCAGGCAGCTTTCCTGAAGGAACAGGAGAAGGATCTCCTACAGCCTTCCCCAAACCTGGTGCCAATCTCCAGGTGTTGTTTTTCTCTAACTCACAGCCAGAATAGGGATGCCAGGAGTTGTGGTCCAACAATATCTGGAGGGCACCAAATTGGGGAAGGCATATATATACTATGACTCTTCTTTAAATGCAACAGTTGTCTTAGTTAAAGCAGAATGGAAGCGGGGGATCTACAGGATGAAAGAAAAAGGCATGTCGGAGGTGGGATTGCATTGAAAGCAGAAAAGTCCTGTGTCCAGTCCCTGACACATTCCATTTAAAAGGGTCAAATAGCAGAGATGTGGAATATTATTTCCCATCAGAGACTTTGGGGAGCCGCTGCCAGGCAGAATAGGTTGGGCTAGATGGACAAATGGTCAGACCTATAGATAAGTTTGCTGAAGAGCTGTAAGGCACACCTTGAGAGACACAGGTTCCCCATCTCCATGAAAGAACATCTGTGGGCCAAAGCCAAGATTATATAAGAATTTTATTTAATGGATAAAACTTTTTTGAAACTAATTTATATATATATTTCTTGGTTTTTAAAAACACCATCAAATGATGTCTTCGCCTCAGTGCATGGGTGTAGCCAGGAATTTTGTTGGGGGGGGGCAGGACTTTGTTAGGGGGCAGAACTGATGTGATTAGTCAGTTAGTTAAGTACTTCCATTGTTTTACTTGATCTAGGGGGGCAACTGCCCCCTGCTTCTCTCCTTGGCTATGCCCATGCCTCAGTGATATAACCAAAGTCTGCCCCACAGGTAAATCTCACCTGGCCATTGTCCAAAAGAAGAATGAGGTTGAACATGAAGATGAAGGTGAAGTGTTGGGTATCGTGACCCTGGAGGATGTCATTGAAGAGATAATCAAGTCAGAGATCCTGGACGAATCAGATCTCTACAGTTAGGTTCATTCCTAGTTGTTTTTCTACCTATGAAACAGCAGTGTGTGTGTGTGTGTGTGTGTGTGAGAGAGAGAGAGAGAGAGAGAGAGAGAGACAGACAGACAGACAGACAGACAGACAGACAGAATCACTGCATTATATTTCCTCATCTTGGGTATGGGTGGGGAAGCTATGGCCCTACAGATGTTGTTGGACTTTAACTTCCATTAGCCTCAGTTAGTATGGCCAATTTTTAGTGCTGATGGGAGTCCTACAATATTTGGCAGGCCTTGTATTCCTCACCTGTCTTCAGGTGCAACTGTATTTTGTTCCCAGCAATGGTGACTCAGCTAGCCTATCTTGGACCACTGCCATTTCTGCATAAAACTCTCTGAGAAGAACGGTAGAGGGAAAAGATCATGATCGGCATTAGTTGTTTCCAACTGAATTTTGCTCATTTCTCTTGCAGTCTGCCTAGAATCAATAGTGTCATGAGGTAATTTGGGACTTTGGCCTTGGGTTTAAGGTTACTGAGATACTGTTGCAGGAGCTATAATTGCTCCAAGATGCAATGTTATGAAGCACCAATAGGCAGAATTAAAATAAGGAAATTATGGGCTGTCAAAACAAGGTGGTGCAGAAGTCCAGGACCTCACTCAGCAGAAGCAAGTGAAGGAATACACATTTATCCGAGGAGCCCTCCTGAATAATCATTACCTAACCGCACCACTGCTTCTGACCTGCTCCCAGTGGTGACTGGTGCCCATTGGGCCTGGTGGAGCTCAGGGCATTGCAAACAGAGCCGGGGAAAACAATAGGCGAAGTAACAAAACAGTTCCACCAACCCATTTCACGGAAGGCAACATGGTGAGGCTCAGAGGCACTGCCCCACCTTGTCCTCTTGAGGGGCGCTCTCTAGTTGTTCCCCAGTCTTGCCTCATGGTTTGCCCTTCAGTCCTGGCGTCTGGTTTGCTCCTCAACCTTGCTTCCTGATTTGTCCTCCAGTTCCAACCACCTCCTTGGTCCTGACTGCTGGCTTTGCCCCTGGACTCTGATCCCTTTGTGCAACTCCTAGTTCCCGGTCTGGGGCCCCCAGCTCATTAAACTGCAGACAGGTATGGAGCCCTGCCGTTTATCCTTACCTAGCCCTCTGCGTTGCCAGGAAAAATGAGATGCTTTGAGAAATTCCAAGTACAATACAGGTTGCGTGTTGCCGGTATTTTCAAAAAAGGCTAAACTCCATGGATATATCAACTCTGAACTTGATCTTGCCAGTTAAACACATTTATATTTATACAAACGTATTTGTTTGGTGTGCTCTGAAGGGACATGATGCAGCCAACATGCTCAGGCTAAGCAGATCTGGGGCTGCTCAGTGCCTTGACGAGGGACCACATGGGGAGTCCTGTGGATGCCATTTTGGGTTCCATCATGGAAAATTTCAAGAAAAGCCTAACTTAGGGTGTCCCTGCCACCAAAGGCGTGGTTGGTGGTGTTGCAGGGGGAGGAAAGGAGACACCTCAGTGTTGATACTGACTTTGATACCATTTCAGTATCAGGCAAAGGTCTCAGCTGTTTTATCTCTGCTGATCACTCAGACTGGGGAGACCCACCCAGGGACCATAAAGCTCACTGGGTGACTTTGGGCCAGTCACTATCTCTCTGCCTAGCCTACCATGCAGGACTGATGTGAGGATGAAAGGTGTAAGGGGGGAACATCTGGATTTGTTAGCTGCCATAAATGTACTTGTGAAGGCTGGAGTATAAAGTCATCCAAAAATGTAAAACAAAATAATATCATACTTCAAGCTTTTTGTATGGCAGCTCCTACACTTTGGAACTCCCTGCCTGTGGACATCAGGCAGGTGCCTTCCCTGTGCTCATTTTGGCACCTGCTTAAAACATTTTTATTTAGGCAAAGCTATCCAGATACATGGATGTTGATGTGTTTTAATATAACTATTTAATTTTAAATATTTTCAGTTACAGGACGCGGGTGGCGCTGTGGGTTAAACCACAGAGCCTAGGGCTTGCCAATCAGAAAGTCGGCGGTTTGAATCCCCACAATGGGGTGAGCTCCCATTGCTTGGTCCCAGCTCCTGCCAACCTAGCAGTTCGAAAGCACGTCAAAAGTGCAAGTAGATAAATAGGTACCGCTCCGGCGGGAAGGTAAACGGCGTTTCCATGCGCTGCTCTGGTTCACCTGAAGCAGCTTAGTTATGCTGGCCACATGACCTGGAAGCTGTACGCTGGCTCCCTTGGCCAATAAAGCGAGATGAGCGCCGCAACCCTAGGGTCGGTCACGACTGGACCTAATGGTCACGGGTCCCTTTACCTTTACTATTTCCAGTTACATGTTTTGAACTCTTTTATTGATCATTTTAACACTTCTTGTAAACCACTTTTTATTATGAAGAAATGGTATATACATTTTGTTTCTTAAAAATAAAATCCAAATGTATGTCAGTCATGGTAGAATCTAGCAATCTTTTCAACAAGGGCTAAAGGGGAAGCAAAATTGGTGTTGAGATGGGGGGTCACCCCCTCAGAAGGGGGGACAAGACAGGAAGCTCCCAAATTCCATATCACTGGTTTCTGAGCCATCTCGCAGATAGCTACCATGTGCTTTCAGATTTTCCTCAGTGATCATGAGGACTAGAAACATATATGTTCGTTTAGATCCATATGCGTCTGCGAGATTCTGTTCTCTCCATTTCCTTCCACTCTTACATCGTGTAGTGTGCCCATGGCTGCTTCTGTAACCACACAGTGTAGTGATTCCTTATTTGGTTTCCTCCCTTGCAGCCTACAATCGTACCAGAAGACGAGATGCCAGCCCAAGGAAGTGGGACTTCTCTGCCTTCAGGGGCAATGACACTGAGTTGAAGATCTCCCGTCAGCTACTCCTGGCTGCACACCGCTTTCTCTCTACAGGTACGAGCCCTCAGGGACCACCTGGGCCACTGGGAAGGTGGAGAAGGCCATCTAGCATGACCATGAAATCGCTTTATAACTCCTTGCAGGGTTGACCCTGCTGCACAGCAGGATAAATTGGCCTGCTTCAGACAGCACCATGATGGGCAAAGTGGGCCTGGCCCTACCATTAGGCAGAGTGAGGGGGCTGCCTCGGGCGGCAGATGCTGGGAGCAGTGAGGTGCTTGAGGACAGAGCTGTGTGTGCCACATCATCTGCCCTGCACATCCTAAAGCAGTATGAACATGAGTACATAAAAAGAGCCGTGCTGGATCAGGCCAAAAGCCCATTGCACATCAGTGCAGCTGCACTCTCCCCATTTGTGATTCCCAGCAAGTGGAGTTCAGAATAGGAAAGGACAAGAAAATGGATTCAGTTCACCCTTAAAGCCAAACCTACCTGATTCACATTTTCTGAAACAATACAAGAACTGAAACATAGCCATCCTAGAACATTCGTACTTCCTCAATGTCTGCAGCCCAGTTATCCAGCCATGTAATGTGCACAAAAATGCATTGACTGGGGTCAGGTGCCATAAAAATGCATATATTAGTAACAGATGTAAAACAAGTAGTTATCATAAATAAAAGTACTGCAGACGGGAAGAGAGATAGGACATCAGCTTTGAATGCAAAGGGTCCCAGGTTCAGTCCCTGCCCCCAGCGTCCTCAAGTAGGGCCAGGAATGTCCCGTCTGATCTGAAACTTAAAGCCAAACCTACCTGAGTCGCACACATGCATATTCAAACTCCTAGCTCTGTACACATACAGAGTATCTTCCCAATGAGCTGTGCTCCTGCTCAGTTCCTGTTCACTTCAGTGCAGCAGGCACAATAGGATTTTCAGGTAGCTGACACCCATAATATGTGAGTGCCATCACTCTCCTACTCTGTTCCATCCGACGCCACCCGCCATCTGCCTCCAGCTGGCTAACTCGCTTTGCCTCACGGTGGCATGGATCTGGGAGAGGATTTTGCTTCAGGAAGCATCCTTTGATTCCTGTGCCCTCTCCTTGTCACGCAGAGGTCTTGCAATTTTGCCCGAGCCTCATCTCCGAGAAGTACCTGCTACGCCTCCTCAAACATCCTGGTGTCATCTGTGAGCTGAAAATTGATGAGCAGGACAAGGAATCTCCCGAATTTAACTTGTATGAAAAGAACAAGCCGGCAGATTACTTCATTCTCATTTTACAGGTACTTTGTTGGCACTTCCTACTCTCTCCGCACAGCCAAGGAAGCACCAAGTGCATGACCGAACCTGTGGGTCATCAATGCGGCACTTTTGGTAGCCAAGGTGCCCACAGATGTCTTCCTGGTGCCTGCTGGGTCCCATCTCTGTGCTGAAAATTGAAAAAGGCCTTCTTTAGCCAAAGGGGGTGGGGTTTACAGCTAGGGAGCAAAGCACATGTGTGAGGCCCACAACAACTTCTATGGTTTGGCATAAGGGCCCATGGATGCAGAAGTACCCCATGCTTAGGCTATAGTCATGTATCCAGACAAGATGACTCTCATGGTCCCTTCCAACTGTAGTTCCATGATTCTGTGACCCTGCTAGTGACAGGCCAATTGGAACAGAGCCCACCTTAAAAGTCTTATCACTGGTGGCACTCCATGTGGCATGTCAGTACCAACTGCGTGTCCTACGGCAACTGTGTACAGCATCTTCAGGCCAATGTTGCAGAACACAAAAGGGGGAGGGACCCATGAGGTCATCTGGATCAACCCCCTCGTGTAGGAGGAAATGTGCTCACCATCATCCCTAGTGGGGCATGACACACTACAGGATATATATAACTACACACCAGCATACATGTATATATATGCAGGCAAACATAATACAATAGGAAGGCCACTGCTGGACATCTAGTCCAAACAAGCAAGCTGGAAAACCAGAATACACACAAACATACACACATGCATCCAAATTAATTCTATTAGTAATCCTGTGTAGGGTAATAATTGGTGCCATAACAGGAATATGCAGCTGCCCCATACAGGGATTGGACCTGCCACCTTTGGCAGTTTGTAAGAGGCACTGAGCACAAACCCACCATTGTAGATGCCAAGCGATAAACCAGTCATGTACTGCGAACGTCCTTGTGCAGATCACATGGCGCCGACCATGTGGCCAAAAACAAAATGGCGCCGACCATGTGATCACAGCAACATGGCGCCGTCCATGCATCAGGGACAAAATTAACACCAGCCATGTAAAATAAACTGGTGCTGAACTTGTGTCCCCAAGGGGGGGTTAGCCTGGATGCAGCCCCTCCTCTCCCCCTCCCCCCAAGGAGGCCGCTGCCTGAGGACCCAACAATCCGCCCGTCAGCGCCAGAATAAAGGAAGCCCAGCATTGAGGAGAAGGCGACAACAGGCACCACGACATTGAGACCTGGGCCATGTTACCTTAAGAGTAAAGGTGGGTCCAACTGTGGTGGTGGCCCAAAGGGCCCCTGTAAATCCTTGAGTGTGCTTCTAATAGAAAAGTTATGGTAACCTGTTATGTACTTTATGAAACTGATGATTTTGCAAATTGCCGCTGCTCCCCCTCAATTGGGGCAGGAATACAGCTAATACAGTCATACCTCGGGTTAAATTTGCTTTAAGTTGAGCGTGTTCAAGTTGCGCTCCGCAGCAACCCGGAAGTAAGGGAGTGTGTTACTTCCGGGTTTCACCGCTTGCGCATGCGCAGACGCTCAAAATGACGTCACGCACAAGCGCAGAAGTGGCGAAAAGGGGCTCCGGAATGGATCCCGTTCGTATCTAGAGGTACCTATGTATCTATGTGAATCACAAAGATACAGCTCAAAGCTAGAACATAAGTTGCTACATGGTGCAAATGGCTACACGTAACATAGGTTCCCAACACACACACTAACACAATGTAACAGAACATGGTGGGAATCAGAACTTAATCAGCAGAAATTGCCAGTGCTTATTGCACATGTGTATTAAACATGAAATGAGGTAATGATGTATATGATTGGTGGAAACTGAAGTGCTTTGTTTGAAATTTTATAAATACCACCGCCTGGACCACCAGGCGGGGTTGCAATTTTGCAGAACAATCCGACTGTGACCTATTGCTTTGCAATAAACAAGACTGGACTCCTAACTCCTCACGTTTCTGAGTTTTATTGGTGTAAACTCAGGAGATAAGCTATTTTCTGGCTTATAACAAAACAACGACCTTCCTCGCTGATGCTCTGACCAGAATGGCTGACCAGCATTGACGGCAGCTTCCTTTTCTGGTCCCCAGCTCTGGCCCCAGGGCCGCAGCCAATTGGCTGATGGTGCCGGTTACATGGATAATAATGATTATAGATAAAATTCATTTAAAAAAAGATTGATGGGAGTCAAAGTCCAGCAACATCTAGAGGGCCACAGGTTCCCCATACCTGCAGTAGTGTAAGTAAAAAATAAAATAAAATAAAAAATTATTGCAGAATCATAGAATTGTAGAGTTGGAAGGGACCATGAGAGCCATCTAGTCCAACCCCCTGCAGTGCAGGAATATTTTGCCCAATATGGGTCTTGAACCCATGACCCTGAGATCAAGAGTCTCATGCTCTGCCCACTGAGCTGTCCTGCACAACAGAGTGATAGCAGCTGGTCCCTACTTAGAATCAAGGAGCAGGCCTTCTTTCTGGGCCTATCCTACGCATGCCAAAGCTACCAAGCCGGTTGTTTGAGAGATATGAATAATGCTTATCTGCAATGCTTTCTTTTATTGGGTTTCTTGGGAGTTACTTCTGCTTGCCATGGGATGGAATGCTGTGAGATTCCAGATTGGGTGCTACAGGTTGACCCTTGTCTGACGAATCAAGTTTAAAGGTCCTAATATTGCCTCTCTGTTCCAGGGAAAGGTGGAGGTTGAAGCGTGCAAGGAAAACATGAAGTTTGAGAATGGACCCTTTTCCTACTATGGAGTCATGGCCTTGGGTACACCCATCCAAGGAGGTAATCTGCATTCCTTCTCCTCCCACTGTCAGAAACTCTCCCCACTTGATAGTTTAGGCCAGGGGTCAGGAAGCTTTTTCGGCAGGGGGCCGGTCCACTGTCCCTCAGACCTTGTGGGAGGCCAAACTATATTTTGGAAAAAAATACGAACGAATTCCTCTGCCCCACAAATAACCCAGAGATGCATTTTAAATAAAAAGACACATTTTACTCATGTAAAAACACGCTGATTCCTGGACCTTCCGCAGGCCGGATTTAGAAGGCAATTGGGCTGGATCCGGCCCCTGGGCCTTAGTTTGCCTACCCATGGTTTAGGCTGTAATCCTAACCGCATCTGCTCAGAAGCAAGACCTACTGAATTTGATAGGGCTTACTACCAGGTAGGGAGATAAGAATACATCATTTCCCATTATGTCTTCTATTTGTCTCATGCATCACTGTTTCCATTCCACAGCAGTTAATTCTCCACTAAAAAGTGCATCACTTGCCTTTCTGCTGCTGCAAAATTACATAAATTACATTGCTATTACATTATTCCACCCCATTTATCTCAAGTCAAAGGAAACACAATGCAGATGGCAGGGAAAAATGATAAGTATCCATGATTTGCAGACTGAAAGAAACACAAGCACATCCCAGGTTCAGTTGGTAGAGCATAGATGGGTTTTCTGTGGGAAAAGCAGCAGGGCAAAGGCAAAACCACTCTCACCCATGCCTAGAAAATGTGAGACAAGCAGAAAACCTCTTGGATCCATGCTTTCCAGGCATAGGACAAGCGGAAGTATGGGTGAGCCCTATAAGCATTTGGTCTGATTTGTTTGTGGAACAGTTTACAACAAGGAACATGCATCCTAGTTTTCTCGTGGGCAGGGGCAGAGGAAGGGGTGTGTGGTGGGGGCGGGTCACCCCAGGTGTCACCACTGGGGGGGGGGGACAAAATGCAGCGTGCCCTGAGCCACGGAGCATGCCCGAGCCACGCGTCTTTCCTGGGAGTGACGCGGTGGCTTGGGCACCTGCAGGCTCTATGCTGCCCCAAACAGTCCGCCCACCGCCTCCCCCCCAGCTGTAGAGTGGCTGAAGGGGAAGAGGCAGGCAGACTCCTTGGAGGCCCCATGGAGTGTCCTGCCCCACCTGGTCCTGACCCGCGGGCATGTGGCCCTGCCCCTGGCTCTGTCCCTGGGCACAGGGCACACACACTGCCCCAGGTGCCTGATCGACCTGCTCCACCACTGCTCATGGGTTTTTTTATAATATTTTCATTAATCAGAGGCACCAGGTTGCCCCTGAGACTGAGGGGGCCCGGCATGTGATGCATGCAAAACATCACATTGTCTGGAGGCCAAGCATTTTGGAGGAGCTTATGGTGACGCACACATGCAATGTGCATTGGCCTCCTTCAACAAATATTGATGGGGCTGAAGATACCTCGGACCCCTAGAGTTGGCATTCAGTCCACACTTCCCCCCATCACTTTCTTGGCTGCAAAATGTCAGATTTGTTTTTAAAGTGGATTTGTTGTGCCAGAACAACAGAGCATATTTGGTGGTGATGGAACTGAAAAATAAATTGTGTGTGTGTGTGCAAAGCGGATGAGGCAGCAATTAGTCATCTGTCCCTGTGCATTTTTGGAGGCTGGACAATTGCGTATTTGGTTTGCACCATAGTCTGGTGCCATCTAGTGGTTTAATCACAGCGATTCATCCATCCCCAGTACAACATTCAGGGAAGGGCCCTTGAGTTTCCCTGAGGGTGCCAGACCTTCTTGCGGCTGTTTCCCAGACAATACAACTCCCTCTGGCTCATCATTTCTGCTCTCTCTCTCCCTCTTGGTTAAAAGAGTCCTATAAGCAAGTAGTGCTCAGGCATAGGCATGAAAAGTCTAGCACAATGTTGCTTTAACCAAGCAAGCAGGCAAAACAATCCCACCAGTACTTGCTGCCACCCCGTTCCCCAGACCTGCTATTCTTAGTGACCAGCACTCTAGGCAGCCGCCTAGTATCCCCTAGAGACAAATCTGACTGACTGTTGTGGAAGAGGGCTGACAGTTGGGAGAAGGAAATGGAGTACAGCGGCATATTGAATAGCAGCACTCCACAAAGCAACATTTTGTTGCAGGTTCCAGATCTATATCCTTCCATCCATGGCTTCTAGTTCCCCAAGTTGTTTCAGGGGCCTCTTTACAGGGATTGTGTCCTTGGCAAGGAGAGACTCTGAAACACAACAGATGTGGGACACATGCGCATAAGCAGCGCTAGCCTCAAAGCAGAACCATCCCCCCACCCACCCAAAAAACAACAACAGCACACCCTTGCTGTTCCCAGAGGCTGCTTCTTGCAGATTGGAACTGTTTTTCGCTGTGTCCAGTTCAATGTTCCCTCTTGTTCGCTTTCTCTTGGATACACATTCCTAGGCAGGACCCTGGTCTGAGCCCCTCCCCTGCTACATAAATGTGACTTGCATTTCTAGCTTCCTTGGGTTGGTGGAAACATGGTTGAAGGCGGTTCAGCAAAAGTAGATGGAGCTTGGGGGGGTTGGCGGGCCAAGGGAAGAAGCCGGGGAAAAGACCGAGGGGAGCAGGCTGGAGTGTACAATTCTCGCCTCACTTTTTCCCATGTGCAGGTATGGAAATCATAGGCTCCCAGATTCGCATGAGTAATATGCAATGCTTTAGCATCACCAGCACCAACCAGGTCCTCCCCAGCAGCAGCCTACAGTACATGGCAGACTACACTGTCCGTGCTCTCACTGACCTCCTGTACATTAAGGTGAGGCCTCGACGGATTTGTTTGACCCCCGAAAAGGAGATTCTGGGTGAGGTAAAGGGTGATACTTTCCTAATAGATCCCGGTATATTCATTCATCTATAACAAGGGTGGGGAAACTTTAGCACTGTTGCTTTGACAACTCTCATCAGCTCTAGCAAGCCTAACCAGTGGTCAGGGAAGATGGGAGTTGTAGTTCGGCAGCATCTGAAGGGCCCACCTCTGATCTAGAAAATTCCAAAGCTGCCCTCAGTTGAGAGCACAGCTTCAGCTGGATTCACAGCCATTTCCTTTTCTCAGGGGCAAATGGAATGTAATGGCAGCAGACCTGTGTGAAGACACGGCTCTCCCAGGACATTCCTCTAGGACAATGGGATGCAAGGGGCAGGACTAACACACTTCTATGTAGGTCTGCTGAGACATAAGTTCCACTGAGTTCAATGGGACTTCTTCCCGAGTAAGCATGCATAAGACTGTGGCTTTGCATTCATTTTTTGCAGGGTCATAGCCCCACCAGTGAATATTTTTGTGTACTAGGTGGAGGTCAAAGGTGTGGTTTAGCATTTGGAGCTCAGGCCCAACCTTTGCTTTGTAACTAGCCAGGCTGCTCAGGGCAGCCATTTGCCGTTGGCACCTGCAGCCAATCTCAGATTTCCAAATGTGCCCCTGGTCATCAACGGTTCCCAACCCCTCATAGCTCATTCTCGAAATGGTCTGTTGAGGCAGGAGGGGAACACCCTCAGGTTATAGGAACTTGAAAATGTGGTTGCATCTCTCATTATTTTTAAAGTATTCCACTTCCCTTCTAGGCTTCACAGAATTGTGGGGGGTCTCCCTCCTCCCAGAGGTGGAGCTAGCTGCTCCCGCACCTGGAGCAGCGCACATGCTGTGCCTGCAGGTGCGGGGCTAGCCACTCACAGCAAGCGTCCTTGGGGGGCGGCGGCACTGTGATGTCACACCCCCTCAGCGATGACACCTGGGTCAGGCTGCACCCACCGCACCCCCTTCCTCCGCCACTGCCTCCTCCCACTTGGGCAATTGATTTGACCATCCTGATAAGGCTTCTTTTTAGATACCTATGTGCAGGTGGATGCAAACTTGATGTTTGCTACTTCTGACTTTGTAGCTTATTCTTTGGCTGCCTGCAGTTCTGTGGGAGAAGGGGCTGAGCTGCCACCTTAGCAGCCCCCACCACACCATTTCTGGCCAGACTATCTGTGTTTACATAAGACAGAAGTGAGGAATCTCTTTCAGTTGGAGGGCCTCAATCCCTTCTAGGCAACTTTATTGGAACCACATGCCGGTGATGGGCAGAGCAACGAATGTGAATGTTTACCTTTTATACACCAGGCTGGTTTTTACTCACCCCCCTCTCTCACACACCTCTGTTTCCTCCATCCAGGCAAGAGAGAACCATGATCAGAGTTCAAGAATACATCCCAGCCAGACAAAAACACTCAGCCTGCACTTTCCTTGTGTGTTTTTACCTGGCTGGAAAGCGTGAGTAGGCCTGGGGGAGAATCCTGAGGGCCAGATAGTGAGGGCTTGGAGGGTAGCATTGCATAGCCCTCAAAGGTCCTGGGGAAAATGAAACATCCTGGTATTTTGCTCGAGAGCATGGTGGCCATTGCAAATCTCCTATGTTGGGTGGCTTAGCAAATTAAATAAATTGTAATAATAATAGATAGGTGAGGTCTGGTTGTGCATGCTGGGTGTTGGCAGTATGCTTCTGGAGTAATTGCTTTCTCTCTCCAAAACAGATCACACGGAATCAGTATCAGAACTGTCTTATGGCCTCACTGGCGGAAGTCAATGCAGCTGCAAGTGTCATCCCGCAGGCTGAGACTTCTGCTGACTAGAGTCAGTGCTCCAAAGTGTACCCCAGGCTTGAATTGTCTAGAGTCAGTCCTCCGAAGTGTACCCCAGGCTTGAATTGAATTGAATGAATCTTTATTTGCGTCAGCCATCGGCCATAGCAATCTTTCTTTCTCTTTCTTTGGCTATCACTCGTAGCCAAGTAAGATCGTCTTCCATAAACACGGTTTCAACAATGAGTCCGTAAGTGACTGTGGAGGCCAATTCTGGATCCACACATCTTTCCACAATGGGGACATTGGTTTCTGGGCGGGAGTTGATCATGGTTGGATTTGCCAAGCATGCCTTCCTCTTAGCGTGTTTCTCCCTTGCGTCCTGAGTTTGAGTCCCTTCAAAGCCCATGACACCTTTGGTAAAGGCTTTTCTCCAGTTGAAGCATTTGCAGGCAAGTGTTTCCCAATTGTTGGTGTTTATAGCACGTTTTTACAGATTTGCCTTGATACAGTCATTAAACCTCTTTTGTTGACCACTAACATTACGCTTTCCATTTTTAAGAGTAGTTGCTTTGGAAGACCGATAATTGGCATCCGCACAACATGACCAGTCCAACAAAGTTGATGTTGAAGAATCATTGCTTCAACACTGGTGATCTTTGCTTATTGCAGTACACTGGTATTAGTATGCCTGTTTCTCAAGTGATGTGTACAATTTTTCAGAGACACCATAGATGGAATCTTTCGAGGAGCTGGATATGGCATTTATAAATAGTCCATGTCTCACAAGCATACAGTAAGGTTGGTAGTGCAATAGCTTTGTAAACAAGCATTTTGGTTTCCCTGTGAATGTCCCGGTCCTCAAACACTTTGCACTTCTATTGGGAGAAAGCCTCACTCACAGAGCTCAGGCAATGCTTGATTTTGGCATCAATCCCTTGTGGAAAGATAACTGCCCAGGTAGGAGAAGTGATTGACATTTTCCAACATTACACCCTTGAATTGGATATTATCATGGAGGAGCCAAATGATGTTCACAAATTTTTCTGGGCAGCCAATTTTCAGAAGGACAGTCCACAGGGCATTACGATTTACAGTGTTAAAAGCCTTAGTTTGGTCGATAAATGCCATATACAGGGGTTGGTTTTGCTCTCTGCATTTTTCTTGAATTGAATGCATCTTTATTTGCGTCACCTATCGGCCATAGCAATACAACAACAATATGATATACAAAGAATAAAAATAAAAAGTCAATTATATAAAATACATTTTAGGGTGTTGATTCAATAGTCAAATAGTGGATCTTATTCTAATTGCCCCAGCTAAAAAACCTTGCAACCTTTGCGGTCACCTGATCATTTTGATCAATCTCATTACATTCAAACTGCTAGAGTCTTCAGGGACGCTTCAGTCTGTGACCTCCTCACTGGGAAAGCCATAACTGGTCGTGACCCTACAGATAAGAACCAAAAAACCTTACATTCCAAATGTTGCAAACCTGTCAGCCGTGCCAGAAACCAAGAGCCAAACATAGAACGCTTTAATCTGAGGGGGCAATCAGCTGACTTCAAATCAACAACTCTGACACATCCTGGTGCACCCCAGGCTTTACTCAGTTCCTTCCTAAACAAGGACAAGAAGGGACACGGGTGCCAAAAGTGAGGACAGTTGTGTGTCAGTCCAGCAGGCCATGTCAAGCTAAGTCCAAATGAGATGCCTGCTACCCCACCATCAGTGTGAACCTTCCAACTTGTCACTTTCTGGTACTTTATTTCTCTGAGATGGTTTAGAATACAGTGGTACCTTGGTTTACAACCATAATCCGTTCTGGAGGTCCATTTGTAAACCCAAACAGGTTATAACCCAGGGCGCGCTTTCACCAATGGGGCCTCCCAAAAAAAATTGTTTGTAATCCCCCCTCCCATGGGTTGTAATCCAAAAAAAGTTTGCAAACCGGGACACGCACTTCCAGGTTTGACGAGTTTGTAATCCAAAACGTATGCAAACCAGACTGTTTGCAAACCAAGGTACCACTGTAAATGAACCTCAAGGTTAGAAAAAGAAAAGAAAAAAAGGGACCTATGGACTGTTGCCTTGCCTTCCTATCCACTCTGTTTCTCTCTTTTTTTTTGCTGTTGATTGTCCTCCTGTGAATTGCTATTATCTGTTAGGAAAAACCTCCCACTGGAGCCAATGGAAGTCTCTTCTTCCTCCTTTCTAACAGCAGCATAGCACAGGGATGAGCGAATCTGTCAATTTCAGTTTCCATCTGTTCCTCATTTTTCCAGTTTTAAGTTGAGTTCACCAGATTTCTGCACCAGTTTTTTGTTTTAGGTCTTCATGAACATTCATCAGCATTGTAGTGTGAATTTCTTCTGATATACAGTACCTATCTTTGTGTGCAAATTTGCCTAATGTATACATTTTTGAGGACATATTTTCCCTGAATATAATGCATTTTTGTACGTTATTTTCTCTATTTAAATGCAGTTTACCCTGGTAGATGCATTTTGTACATATTATTTGGCCGGAAAACTGCGTTACAAAAATCAGAATAGTGCAATTTCAAAGGATGGCTGTGCTTATGCTTGTGTATTGTTTCAGAAAGCATAAATTAGGTACATTCACCATTAAATGTGAACTGGAAAAAAAAATTGTCCCCTATCCCTAGCATGGAGAGGAAGAATTTGAATCAGGACTGTTGCTGGGAGGGTGAGGGTTAATCCTCTTGTTCTTGTTCAGCAAGGAGCCACCCTTCCTCTTCTCTTTCTTTATAAACTTGATGTAATGATGTGTTTAGCTTCTTGTCTACTTTGACCCATGGCTATCCTAGCTGGGCACCATAAGCAAATACTCATAACTACTTATTTTATTTAACAGGACTTATATGCTGCTTAAATTACCAAAAAACCTCCAAGGGTCTTGTATAAAACAAAACATTTTTTTCATTAAAACTACAAATAAAACCAAACATTAAAAGCAAGTTGACCAAAAATGTATCAAAATGTTTATTATTTATTATTTATATTTTTATCTCACCCTTCATCCCAAGGTCCCAGGACAGGATACAACATTAAAACACAATATTTTTTAAAAAACGAAAATGAAAAAGGCACTCTGCACATGTTTGAGGGAGCCCTAGTCCTCATGACAGTCCTCAAATATTCTAGAGCTCAGCTGAGTGTTGGCACTGGAAACAGGTTCCAGGAAGACTAAATTCTGACGAAGCCTGACTCTAATAATTAATCCTTCTTGTAGGCAGTTTGTGTGCGAGGCTTTAAGGAATTAAGGGATGGGTTGTCTTCCTGGCCCCACCCAACACCTCCACCTTCCACTTTAAAGCGGAGTTGCAACTTATTTTACGGATCCTTCTCCTGCACTTTCATGGCAGTCTGGGACGGAAAGTATTTTCCTAGTATGAAACATATTTTCCAACCCCCCCCCCCTTAATTTCTGCACTCAGGTTGCTGTTAAAGGCATGGATCCAGTAAAAAAAGGAGAATCAAGCTCTATATTAAGCCTTTTACTCACAACATCTATCCTTCTTCCATTGGGATGGGGGGGGGGGAATACTTGGAGACCAGCTAGGAATCCAGATCCAAGATTGAGAGAATGTACCTTTTCATTTTTCATCTCTGCATTTGTGATGTCTGGTTTTCAGAACCTTGCAGGGAACTCGGACCACCACACCTGGGAAATAAACTTTCTCTTGCTTTCAAGACATATGTAAACTAGGCTTGCCAACTTTCTCCCCCAAACCCTGCTCCTGTGCTAGGGTAGCCAAATGCAAAAGAGGGCAGGGCTTCTGAGCCTTTAATTGCAGCTTGATTTGTAGACAGTGGCAGTGCTTACATCTATGTCCTATGAAAACCATTTAACAGCTGATGTTTGCTGCCATTAAGGGCACAAGAGCAGGACTTTCTTTCTTTCTTTCTTTCTTTCTTTCTTTCTTTCTTTCTTTCTTTCTTTCTAAAAAGCATTTATGTATTAATACATTAATTTCAACATTTCCTCCCAAGAA
This sequence comes from Podarcis cretensis, assembly GCF_951804945.1. NCBI lineage: Eukaryota > Metazoa > Chordata > Lepidosauria > Squamata > Lacertidae > Podarcis > Podarcis cretensis. The sequence goes on along the minus strand of NC_137177.1, from coordinate 27,759,224 downwards.
AGCCAGGGTGGATCTCTCCCTCCCCATTTCCCCTTTACAACAAACCTGTGAGGTGGGTTAGGCTGAGAGAGAAAAGTCACCCAGTGAGCTTCGTGGCTGTGTGAGGATTTGAACCCAGGTCCACCTAGGCCTAGGCCCAGCAGTCTGACCCACTGCACTACCCTGTCTCTCTTGATTTGTTGGCAATCCTAATGTAAATGAAAGTCAGGCACAAATACTTTCCCACAAAGGACTCTGCCCCTGTGCTTTGTCTGGGGCTCAGATGTGGGAGGAATTTTGAGCTTCAGTTCCTCGACTGAGCTTCTGTGCAATGAGCCACGGCAACCTGGATTGTCTCAGTTCACCTTCCCACAGCTGTCACTGGCAGCCAGGTGACAAGTGAGCAAGGGATTACAGACAAATAGCTGGCAAAATCTTTTTTGACATCTGAGGAAGCAGGAAGGGAACCCTCCCACAGCCTTGGGGATTAGGGCCAAGATGATGATGATGATGACAATTCAGCCCAGCCCTGCGGTTGATGTTTGAAGTCCCTTCTGCTTCCTTTCCTGAACAAGGAAAAACCTTGTTTAGATGACAGAATAAAAGGCTGAGCTAGCGATAGTCCCAGCTGTTCTACTTTCAGTAAAGTTCTATATATTTATATGTCTCACCCACACAACAACATTCAGTAAGTAACCTTTGTCAGAATTGAGTTGCTTGGCATCTAGCATGATGAGCAGGAACAGAAAGATGTGTCATTTTTGGTTCTCTCAGGTTCTCATTTTTACATTCTTAAATTTCATTCTCTACACCCCTTCAACAATTTGTGATTTCTTTTCCTTTAAAATCCTTATGAAAATTCATTAGCATTTGGGTGTGAATTTATCCTAATAAACACATTTTTGTGTGTGCATTTTTGACTAAATGATAATAATAATAATAATAATAATAATATATTATTATTATTATTATTATTATTATTATTATTATTATTATTATTTATACCCCACCCATCTGGCTGGGTTTCTCCAGCCACTCTGGCTGGCTTCCAACAGAATATTAAAATACAATAACCTATTAAACATTACAAGCTTCCCTAGAATACACATTCTGGCAACAATTTTTTCCTAATGGAATGCATTTTTGTATGTTGTTTTTCCCCCACCAATATATACATTGGTATCCACACTTTCCCCTTTGTAAACATTGCTGGGTGAATCGAAAACGAGAGTTAAGTGCGAATTTTTAAGGGAAGCTCTGTTTCAGTTCACATCATTGCCATAGAAAATGTGTGACACATTAGCCTTTGAACATGAAGTGAATCAAATTTCTCCCCCTTCCCTAACTGTGGGTTTATCCAGACTCGCCCTTGCCTTGCTGCTTCCCCCCAGGAAAACCTGATCTGTATTGCTGAATTGGAGCAAACTTCAATCAGGCTTTCTCCTAAAGAGGGTTTCCCCAGGGAAACTAGCAGGGAAAGAGCAACACTGCTCAGACCTGTGCCTAGAAAGCACGGAGCAAGCAGAACACCACTCTGACCCCTTGTTTTCTAGGCGTGGGGCAAGTGGAAGTGCAGGCGAGCCCCATGAAAAACCTGTCTTTCCTCTCCCATCCTTATTGTTTAGTGGATGTTAGCGGGTGGATGCTTTGCCATTGGGCCACAAGCTATTCCTTTATGAATTGCATTCACACCCCACTTTATCTCCAAGGAGCTCATGGTGGCCTACATGGTTCTTCCCCTCCTCATTTAATTCCCACAACAACCCTGTGAGGTAGGTTAGGCTGACAGGCAGTGAATGGCCCAAGGCCACCCAGTGAGCTTCATGCTCAGTTTGAGATCCAAACTCAGGTCCTCACCTGACACTCTAACCACTACACCATACTGCCTTCTCCCTTACTGGGGCTGTGTTTTGAGGTTATACATTCAGAGCTCATTCACACTTACTTTTTGCCTCACGCTTTCTAGGTACAGGTCCACATTTTAAAGCTCTGCATCTAAGCCCTCCCCCCTTTTGTCCTGCTGCTTTCCCCAAGTGGCAAAATCTCTTGGGCTGACCTCATGTCTGCCCTATTCTCTCCTGGGGTCAAGCTGAGCTAAGGTAACATTACAAGCAGTATTACCACTGAGGAATTAGGATCACTGCTTTCTTTATTTCTCTACCTTCTTGCCCCTCGTCAGGTCACTGTGCTAAACTCGTCTTGTGCCAGATTCTGACTTCTACTTAAGCCCCTCAAATCATTGATCCAGTTATACCTCAGAAAACCGGTTTGTTTCACTCTCTGCACATTAATATATAGCTGAATGACCTTGCTCCCTTCCTGCATCCTGGTATATTAACTGTTTGATGGTTAGACATCTCCTGACCCAAGCCAATTTGGTGTGTGTAGAGGCTAATGTGTATTACACATAGAGAGATAGCTATTTTTGACTATAAGATTTATTTTTTGAAGCATTATTTAATGTTGCATGTTCAATGCATGGAAATATATTCATATTAAAATTTATAGGCTACCATGACTTATTTATCCGTCAGGGAACATAAAGTTTCCCACAGGCATCTGGTTGGCCACTGTGAGAATAAGATGCTGGACTCAGTGGGCCATTGGCCTGATCCAGCAGGTTCTTCTTATACATGAGAAGTAGATGGATTACCACTGAGCTACTGCCCTTCCCCACACTTGCCGCTGATCAAAGCCACAGAACCTTCAATGCTCAACAGGTTAAAAGCAGCCACCCACTGCTCCATCTCCTGCCTGTTTAACACACTTGACCACATCTCTTATTAATAGCCTTTCCACAATGCACCGAAGGACGCCCCGTGTCTATTTCTGTCCACTTCCCTAATCTGTTGGTTGTGCAGCAGCCAGCTAAGCAGCTCCTGCCAGCCAGCCTTTGGGGCATTCATGCCTCTTGGCAAGGCACATTTAGAGAAAACATTTGAGCCAATAGAGATGGTTCATAGGTGTGTCGAGAGCATGAAGGGTCAAGTAGTTCCCTTCGCCTCTAATTCCCATGCATTTTATGCCCAGCTAGAACATACAGGCTCATGACAGGGGATTCAGTTACACTGGCAAAGAAAAAAGCACTTCATATGCATTGTATATGCATTCTAACAATGTGACACCAGATGGTGCTGTGGAGTTCCATTTTTGCCAACCCGATTTCTCATACAAAGTTTAACTGAAACGCTTCTTTGATGTGTCTAGATCCAGCCAGGGTTATGGTAAAAAGGGAAGATCAATACAACCTTTCCCACTAGGAACAGAGGAAGAAATTGGTTCTGCTTGCATTTTAATGCAAACCTACTTACCAAACCACCAGGGCTGGAGCACATTTTTCAGACTGAGGGTCATGTTCCCTTCTCACAACCTTCTGGGGGCGGAGCACATGCCAGCAGTGGGTGGGGACAGAGGCAAAAGTAGGTGGAGCAACAGAGGCAGAGGTGGTGGGCACCGGGGATGGCATCCTTGATTTGAAGAGGTCTATAGGGAAAAGAGGTCTATAGGGAAAAGAGGTCTATAGGGACGCGGGTGGCGCTGTGGGTAAAACCTCAGTGCCTAGGACTTGCTGATCGTAAGGTCGGCGGTTCGAATCCCCGCAGCGGGGTGAGCTCCCGTCGTTTGGTCCCAGCTCCTGCCCACCTAGCGGTTCGAAAGACCCTTAAGTGCAAGTAGATAAATAGGTACCTCTTTATAGCGGGAAGGTAAACGGCGTTTCCGTGTGTGGCGATGGTGCTGGCTCGCCAGTTACAGCTTCGTCACGCTGGCCACGTGACCCGGAAGTGTCTTTGGACGGCGCCGGCTCCCGGCCTCTTGAGTGAGATGAGTGCACAACCCTAGAGTCGGTCACGACTGGCCCGTACAGGCAGGGGTACCTTTACCTTTACCTATAGGGAAAAGAGCATAGGAGCTCAGGAATCTGCCTGCTGCTGCTGCTGGCAGAAAATAAACACCAGGGGTCTCCTGACAAGCACCAGAAGTCGCTAAAGCAGATTCCACACCTTTAAGCCCTGTTTAGATCTGTGCAAACTTAGGTATGAAATTGAACGTTGTCTGAATTGGAGGTGTGAGGGGGTGGTGGGGTTTACAGTGACACAATGCCAGAGAGCCCACTGGTGTAGCTAGCAGCCCCAAGGCCCTGAACATGGAACTGTACTGAGGGCTCCCTCAGTACAGCCGAATTCCTTCCGGCCTGCCTCAGCATCTTGGACGTCAGCAGGGAGTGAAGCGAGGGACTATATCTGTCAGTGACAGGTCAGAATGGAATGTGCTGGGGTGCCAAGATGGGGCCTTTTTCTCTTTCTCCTGTCCACCTCTCCTCTTATGGAGAAGAAGAGAAGGGAGGGCTGAGGGGGGAAAGCCTGGGACCTCTGCACCCACAGCCTGAACAGCTCCTCTTATGGAAAGGCAATGGGGGAAGCCCTCCGTGTCAGCAGCAAGGCGTAAGAGATTCTCCAGGCCTTCCCACAGCTTAACACAGGCTGGAATACTAGCAAAGTGGAATAGCGATGCCACTGATGGACGTCAATGCAGGACAATCTCCCATCCCTGCCTTGCAGATTCCAGAGGAAGTTACACTCCAACTTTGTAAGGTTATATAGGGGTGTAAAAGAGATGCTTTGCTGTCTGAACCAGAGGCAACATGATATATCCCCCTGCTGCCACATTGGAATGCATGTTTAAGATGGTTTAATGTGGGTGGATTAAGGTAAAGGTAAAGGTACCCCTGCCCGTACGGGCCAGTCTTGACAGACTCTGGGGTTGTGCGCCCATCTCACTTAAGAGGCCAGGGGCCAGCGCTGTCCGGAGACACTTCCGGGTCACGTGGCCAGCGTGACATCGCTGCTCTGGCGAGCCAGAGTCGCACACGGAAACGCCGTTTACCTTCCCGCTGGTAAGCGGTCCCTATTTATCTACTTGCACCCGGAGGTGCTTTCGAACTGCTAGGTTGGCAGGCGCTGGGACCGAGCAGCGGGAGCGCACCCCGCCGCAGGGATTTGAACCGCCGACCTTTCGATCGGCAAGTCCTAGGCGCTGAGGCTTTAACCCACAGCGCCACCTGCGTCCCATGTGGGTGGATTAGCTACCCCTTAATTAACGCCATTTTTGTGCAGCATGCAAGCAGAGTGGTTAAAGCGTAAAAAGAATGTTGCACCCTTTCAGCGCATGCCTGCTTAGTTTATGGTGCTTTTATCTTATACTTGTGGGACGCGGGTGGCGCTGTGGGTTAAACCACAGAGCCTAGGACTTGCTGGCAGTTCGAATCCCTGCCCCGGGGTGAGCTCCCATTGCTCGGTCCCTGCTCCTGCCAACCTATCAGTTCGAAAACACGTCAAAGTGCAAGTAGATAAATAGGTACTGCTCCGGCGGGAAGGTAAATGGCGTTTCCGTGCACTGCTCTGGTTCGCCAGAAGCAGCTTAGTCATGCTGGCCACATGATCCAGAAGCTGTACGCCGCCTCCCTCGGCCAATAAAGCGAGATGAGCTCCCCAACCCCACAGTTGTCCGCCACTGGACCTAATGTTCAGGGGTCACTTTACATTTACTGGTATCTTATACTTGTATACCTTGAACGCCTCCTTCTGATACCTCCTGCAGCCAAGCTGCTGCCAAACATATTGACTACTTTCCCTTGGGCCACATCAGCGAGACTGAGAGGGGGGTCTTATCACCTGGGCACCCCAGGACCCGCATATACACTGCCCAGGCTTGCGCCCTGGGGAGGTCACTTCACCCTCTGAGGCACACTCCACTGTGGCTATTAAAGGTAAAGGTACCCCTGCCCATACGGGCCAGTCTTGACAGACTCTGGGGTTGTGCGCCCATCTCACTTAAGAGGCCAGGGACCAGCGCTGTCCGGAGACACTTCCGGGTCACGTGGCCAGCGTGACATCGCTGCTCTGGTGAGCCAGAGCCGCACACGGAACGCCGTTTACCTTCCCGCTGGTAAGCGGTCCCTATTTATCTACTTGCACCCGGAGGTGCTTTCGAACTGCTAGGTTGGCAGGCGCTGGGACCGAGCAGCGGGAGCGCACCCCGCCGCAGGGATTCGAACCGCCAACCTTTCGATCAGCAAGTCCTAAGCGCTGAGGCTTTAACCCACAGCGCCACCTGCGTCCCTACTGTGGCTATTGGATGGCCCCAATTTTATGGAACTCTCCCAGCTACAGTTAGACAGCCCCCCTCAGGGTCTGGGATGCTCCTGACCTGGCAACCCTAGATGTGATCAGAGCAAGGCCTGATTTCCTGTCCATAAGCCACACATAACTGAGACAGGGAGAGGCGGCCTCTCGTTTCCCTCCCTCTTCTTTCCCTTCCTTCTCTTTCCATGTTCCCTTTCTTCCTTTCCCTTCATTCTCTGAGTCACTGAACAGTGTTCCTGACCAGGAGCGATTCTTACCAGTTGGATTTGGATTTCTCTTCCACCTGCTTGAAAGCATAACTCAACTGACAGTTGTGGAGGCCACAATTCCATCAGGGGAAAAGAAAATGAAAGGGCTGCTGCAAAGGAGGACGTTCACATCCAACGTGCCCAACTTTCAAGATGGAATGTTCCAGATCCTGTTTATCTGGCATTGCCTATGAGGAGGCCTGTATAACTCAGGCTCCAACAACTGTGATTGTACATAACAGTAGGGGGGCTTCTTCAGATCAGGACACAGAAGAGACGCTGGTAAAGCTACAGACCTCAGGAAGATGGCAGGGTTAAGGGCCGTCCAACCGGTAGAGGAACTCTCAGAGAAGATAAGGCTGTGTGAATTCTGTTCAAGAAAAGGGAACAGATGGGCAAACCTGTCAATTTTGGCTTATTGCAGTTTCTCAGTTTTTCCAGCCTTAAGTTTCACATCAGTATCCTTAAAAAAAAAGGGGGGGGCCATCATTTAAATTCACCAGCATTTTATTATTATTACATTATATTTATACTCCACTTTTTCTCCAAGGATCTCAAGGTGGTTGTACACGCATCTCCTGCTTACCATTTTATCCTCACAACAACCCTATGAGGTAGGTTAGGCTGAGAGTGAATAGCTGACCCAAGGTCACTCAGTGAGTGGAGAGTTGAACCTTGATTTTCCAAGTCCTAGTCCAGCACATCACACTAGTGTTGATTTCTCCTTGAGAACACATTTGTATGCAATTTGTTGAATATGCACATTTTTACATTTTTTTTCATGTTTCACGAATGTATACATTTTTATACACACTTTACCTTCACATATGTTTTGCTTTTCGTTTTACAAAAGAAATGCATTACTTCCTCAAGAACTGCATTGCAAAATTCAAAGACTTTCAAATTTTGAAGGCTGTCTGTGTTTTGGTGTACTTCAGGAATCAAATTTCTCTCCCATCGCGGAAAATCAGTGTGTGTGTGTACAGACATACGGACAAAATACACAGCAATTGTTTCTAGTCCTTTTTTGTTCAGTATCTAGCCAATGCTTACTGACATCTCAGGAGTCAGAATCTCTCTCTCTCTCTCTCTCTCTCTCTCTCTCTCTCTCTCACACACACACACACACACACAAGTTTATAATCCTTATTGCTGAAAGTGTATGGGCACTGCAGGCTCATATCTCAGGTGTCAAAAGGGTCACTAAATGTGAAGAGGAAGGAATTGGTCTACCTTTCCTCTCTTTCTTTGCAGTCTTCTTGGACTGCATCCAATTACATCCCTATCTAGTTTCCTAGGCACAATTAGATTGACACCATAAAGTGCTAGGGTCTTAGCACTAACGATGAGTTAGAAATGTGATTCGGTTTTAATTTCAAGGCCAACCTTCCTAATTCACACTTTCCAAAACAATACACAAAATGAAACACAGCTGTCCTTCAGAATTCAAAATCATCTAAATGTTGCAATGTAGTTCTCCAGTAAAGTAATGTGTAGAAAATGCATATAATGGGATAAAGGTTACCTAAAAATGCACTTAGTGAAAATAACATAAAAAGGGGCAATATTGTACAGTGGTGCCTCGCAAGACGAAAAGAATCCGTTCCACGATTCTCTTCGTCTAGCGGTTTTTTCATCTTGTGAAGCAAGCCCATTGACGGCTTAGCGCTATTAGCGGTTTTAGCGGCTTTTAGCGGCTTATCGGCTTATCAGATAAGCGGATAAGCGGATAAGCGGATAAGCGGATAAGCGACATAGCGGCTTAGAAAAGGGGGGGGGGGGGGGAAGGAAAAAAAACCCGCAGGAACTCGCAAGACATTTTCGTCTTGCGAAGCAAGCCCATAGGAAATTCGTTTTGCGAAGCACCTCCAAAACGGAAAACTCTTTCGTCTAGCGGGTTTTCCGTCTTGCGAGGCATTCGTCTTGCGGGGCACCACTGTATATTCAAATTCTAATAATGCCAAATGGGGCATTACATACATATGGGGAAATTGCTTTGGTAAAACTTTGCTTTGGAAAACTAGGCAAACTAGGCAAAACAACATACAAAGATGTGTATACATGCAGTCCCCACTTACCAAACATAATGCATTCTCTAGATATTGGTCATTAGGTGTACATTCACATAACGAGTCCACAATTTCTATTGATTCCTTTGAGAACATTTGTCTGATCTCTCTTGCCCCTCTGGGTAGCAGCCAACCAGCAAAAGAGAGATAAAAAGGAAAACTGATCCTTCTATCTGATTAGTTCAGGGGTCAGCAACCTTTTTTAGCTGTGAGCTGGTCCACTGTCCCTCAGACCATGTGGTGGGCCGGACTATTTTTTTTTGGGGGGGGGGAATGAATGAATTCCTATGCCCCACAAATAACTCAGAGATGCATTTTAAATAAAAGGACACATTCTACTCATGTAAAAACAAGCTGATTCCCAGACTGTCCACTGGCCGGATTAAGAAGGTGATTGGGCCGCATCCGGTTCATGGGTCTTAGGTTGCCTCATTCGCTTGTCCGTTCCCTGCATGATTTCTGCTCCAAAATGGCTGCTATTGGCCAGCAAAGCACAAATAAGTGAGGGATTAAGGAAGTGGGCAAATTCAGATATCTGAATTTGCGGAGGGTATAGTGAAGTTTGGACATACAGTAATTATTTACATTCGGAAAAGTGAATATTTGCATAGCGAGCAGGCAGAAACGGGACCTGTGTGTATTAGGAGAAATTTGCACAAAAATGAATTTTCAGAAAGGCTTTGAAAAAATTAACAAATCACAAACACATGGAGATGTGGAGAACTGATGACTGGGACAAGGAGAAACTGAAAGTGACAGACTGTCCCATCCTAACATAGCACATGTGTGTGCATGGCAACAGTATTCAAACATATGCACATTGACAACACGAACAACTGGACTGGATTTGGTCCTCCCGCCTTGATTTTCCACCCTCCAATTCTGGACATTGGCTGAGAAGATCTTCCTTCCTTCTCTGTATGTGCATGGCTGGAAATGGGAGAATTGGGTCATTGGATGGCCTTGTGGACCTCCCTGTTCATGGGAAACCGGCAGAGGGCAGCGAGAAGAGCTCTCTGCACAGAAGCACACGCCACATCTCGTAGGCCTGGGCGTTCTTGTGCCAGTGAATGCTAACCATCAATTAGGCAGTTCAAGGAATGGTTGTTATGGCAATGCTTTGTCTATTAAACAATATGGCTGTGATTAGGAGGCATTCTATGTGCCAAGCAAGATGGGCGGTGTTGGTGATTTATAAGTGTGCAAGAAATGTCTGGATGTTTAATGAGATTGCATTGGGGCTTCCCCAATTTAATTTCCGCTCTTCAGTGATGAGGTCACTAGGCTGGTTGGCCTTCTGCCCTCGGTGACGAGCTCTGCTTTCTCACATCCAGGCAGAGGCATCCTGATAGTATTAGCAGTGCTTGGAATGAACTAGTTTGAGTTAATAAATTTCAGGGGCCCATCTGCATTATACATTTAAAGCACTGTTGTACCACAGTCATGGCTTCCCTCAAAGAATCCTGGGAACTGCAGTTTGCTAAGGGTGCCAAGAGTTGTTAGGAGAACCTTATTCTCCTCACAGAACCACAATTCTGAGAGCTCCCTGAAATGAGCTATTGACTGCTAAGCCACTCTGAGAATTGTAGCTCTGTGTCCTAGCAACTTTCAGCACCTACAGTTTCCAGGATTCCTTGAGGGAAGCCACAGCCTTTTAAAGTAGTATAATAGGGTTTTAAGTGTCGTGCAGCCTAGTTAAAAACTCTGAACTACACCTGAAAGTAGTTCCCATAATTCCTGAGTGACCTGAACTTTTTGGGGCAGTACTTTGAGCAATCTAGAACACTTAATAGAATATTCAAAATTCAACATCTTCAAGTTCAATATGTTAAAACTTTGGGCACCTTTAAGCTTAAATATCATATTTCTTGGGGGAAATAAATCAAACAATTCACATTCCTCTGTATCTCTGTGTTTTTGTGTTTTCCTAGTCTGTATATTTTATGCTTCAGCAGTGCAGCTTGCAACGTTCCACATGCTGAAAGTTGTTGTTGTTTCTTCTTTTTTGCCAAGGATCGTTTGGATCAATCAAACTGTGAACTGAACGTGAAACAAATCAGTTTGTTTTGTAAAGGGACAAAAAGGATCTGGAATAAATTGCTTTGGGGGACATGTTGAATTTTAATTAGTTCCTTTTAAAAATGAACTTTCCAAGCTCTGACTCAAAGTCTTTCCTAACATTCCTATGGTTCATTTCAAGGGATCAAAGTGCCCTAGTAGCCTTTTGCAGATATAATGCTAGTTTTAACAACCACAGTTTGCAAACTCCAAGCTGGTTTTGTGACCACCTGCTCCTTCTTTCCATCTCTCTTTCCGCCATACTGCTTCTCTGATATCCTCCTCCTCCTGTACCCAGTGGGAGTAAGGAGGAGAAGGGGCCATTCACTGTCATGGGAGGTTCCCACTTGGAAGAGCCACCAGAGGGCCTACCAGTGTTGGAGCCAGTCAGGTGCCTCCCCCATCTCTGGCACAGTTTTTCAACTGTGGAGGGGAAATTGATCATGCAATTAAAGCAGTAGTCAAATTGTAAGCAAAAACACACCTGTCAATTGCATTGCAACTTGTGATCATGAGGGTGGGGCAAGGAAATGGGCTCCCCCTTTGTTTTTAAGGTACAGCACCCAAAGAGTGCTGAGGAACACACACATATGTTCCCCCCTTTGCCTAGATTTCTTCATTTCAACTGCTGTATGGAGTAGGGAACTGCCAAATGGAACCCTGCCATTTCCTCATCATGAAAATCTATGGGCCAGATGTTATTTTGACAGGTTTGTGCAATAGTTACATATGTTTTGCTTGTGTAACTAACTTTTCAGTAAGCATGCTGTAACGTACAACTGCTGGTGGTTTGGGATGTTCGCTTATCCCTTCTATCTTGAAGGTCTGGCAATGAAGGAGCATGCATTGAGCCTCTGCCAGATCAACCCCACATTATGCATTCTTTTGTGGTGTGGACTCCTAAAGGACAAAGATTTGCAGCATGTGACATAATAAAAACTAAGGCCTAGTTCTTCACCAAGGTCATAAGCTGTGGGCTGTACCATTTCATATGGAATGCTTTATTCAAAACAAAAACAACTTCCTGTAGCCTGCCAAAGGGAAATATAAATTACATTCTTTCATAATTAGCTTTCTGTGTGCAGGGATTTTATTTTTGTTATTAAGTAGAAGCATTCAGTCCTGAGAAGTGGTCTCCTTTTTACAGTCAGTAGTGGTACAATTCTAGGACAGGTTTACTGTTCTTAATACCTCAGTTGTGGCGTTATATATTTATTTACTATTACATCTATATCCCAAATTTCCCCCAAAGAGAAAGATGGGATACAAACTTCTCCCCCTCTGTGTTGTATCCTCACAGCAACGCTGTGAGGTAGGTTAGAATGAGAGACAGTGACTGGCCCAAAGTCACCCAGTGGGCTTCATGGTTGAGTGGAGATTTGAACTTTGATCTCTCAGGTCCTAGTCCAGCACTCAAACCACTACTCTACACACTGGCTGTTTAATAATATTAATGTTATAATATTAATAAGCCATGTGGTAAGCCTTCTTATTAACAACCCCACAGAGGGTGACAAAGGTATACAGGATTGCTTATAGCTTCATTGGTGTGAAAAAGTTTATGGAACTAGTTTATGGAACTAATTTTGGACTTCGCTACCATTTGTTTGTAAAAATGGTGGTCGGTCTTCTAGGAGGAGAACTATAGTTGTATAGGGAATTTAATGGGGTAATGAATCCCACATTGGACAGGCCAAATAGTGACACATAAGGCCAATGTGCTAATCTCTTATACCACAGGAATGTAAAAAGTCCAGACCAGATGGAGGGCTGACAGATTTATGGGTGTTCTTTATTCCAAAAGGGTAAAAAAACAAAAAAGAGAGAGGAGGCAAATATCATTCTGCTAGAGTGGGGGGTGGTATCTCCTCATGAATCAGTATAATTGCTTTATAATATCCAAAGTATTGCAGATGACTACTTATTGGCCTGGCAGAGTGATCCTAAATCAATCTGACAGAGTACAAGGCATTTACTCATTAGCATGGCCCCAGGTACAGATTTTTGAGGGGGTGCGAGGTAGGTGCCTCCACACAGGCAACCCCAGGGCAGCCCAGCCTGGTGCTCCTCTCCCAGGTTTGAAGAACCAATGTTCACAAAGAGGAGCACTGGGCCGGGCCGGCATGGGGGTGCCTGGTTTGTGCCTGCCAAGAGTTGCATCAGGCGGGCAGAGGACGCAGTGCAACCCTGCTTGACTTCTAGGTGGAGCAGTGTCACATCAGCAGTGAGGGCTGAGGTGCTGCAATGGGCTCCTTCACGCCCTGCCAGCACCCCCCGGGCACACATGCAGCTCCCCAGCAATTGTGTAATTAAAATCAGTAAATCACAGCTTATCATTTTCTATGCAGAGAATGCTTAGATCAGACAACCGATCTTGGGACATTGTTGACTGTAGATCATTCTTTATCCTTTTTAGTCTAGAAAATGATTTTCGTCAGAACAGTGTGTAATCATTAAACACAGGAACATCCTGAACATTGTTTCCACGTTTGGAAAAGCTGTCCGAATTTTCTCCTGGAATATTATTTGATTCATACCTTGGTGTTTGGCATTTTCTTTTTCAGGGTGAGATTCTTTGACGTACAGGTGGAAGAGCAAAAATTCATCAACTAGACTAAGGTCAACATCCTTTAGATACTTCTGCATCAACACCTTAATGCCATTGTGAATTTGTTCCTTGGCTGCTCACAGGTTCATACAAAAATGAAAAATTGCCAGCTACACTCCTACACTGTTACTCTTCTTATCTAGGTTGGTTTTGAGAACATTCATGACAGGACTAAATTAATTTACCCTAAACCTGTCCCTTGGAGAAAGTTCATCTAAGGTTTCAGGTGCTGTCCCCCCTTTTTTTGTACCCTCTGTCTTGTTTTGACAGTTTTGTACTCCATATCCGGTACAGCAAATTTCTCTAAAACAGAACAGAAAACATTGGCACCAGGATAACTAAACTTCAGTTGTCATTTGCTATTACTCTAACTCCCCAATCCTGCCTCTGCAATATGGGCTTTATCTCCCATGATTTTTTTTTAATGGGTCCAAACTAAATACACTTATTCTGCAATAAGCCTGAGTTAGAAAGATCACAAACTCCTGTCTTTGCTACTACCTTTTGTTTTTGGGTACCCATGCTACAATTACAGGTACATGGAAATGTTTTCTTAGGAGCGACAATCGCTTCACCACCAAAGAACAATTAAAGGCTTTAAAACAAAGAAAGATGTTCCTTTACCATACAGCAGGTGTGTCCCTCTGGCTTTTCTCTTTGTCTAACTGTCATTATTGCCATGGCTCCTTCATGCTTTGGGTAAAAATACCGAAAGGCAGGAGGAGGCTAGTTTCACTTGAAACAAACAGCGCCTGCATGTTTTGCCTCAAATCTTGGGTTAGGCACTTTCAAAACAAAACAGAACAAAACAATTTGGAGAATATGGCTTAACCAGGGAAAGGATTTCCCCCCCTCTCCTACCCCCTCTCCCCAGTGGATCACCTCAAAAATGATATTGTACAGTTGGAAAAGTTTCAGAAAGAGGTAACACAAATGATCAAAGGGATGGAGGGAGGAAAGGCTGCACTGTTTGGGACAAAGGAAAGTTCAAAGGAAAGATGAGGAAGGGACAACATGGCGGAAGTGTATAAACTTACGCATGGTGCAGAAAAAGTGGGAGAGAGAAAAGTTTTCCTTCTTCTCTCATGGACATCCATGCAAATTCACTGAGACGAAGGCCATCTGTGGCTACTAGTCATGATGCCTCTGTTCTGCCTCCACTACCAGAGGCATTGTGCTTTCGCTGTGAATCTCAGGTGGGCGAGGTGCTGCTGTGCTCACACCCTGTTTGCGGGGTCTCTGTCCACTGTATGAACTGGAAGCTGGACTAAATGGGCCACTGGCACAATCCAGCAGGCTCACCTTATTACATTCTTATGGGTGCCAAGTAGCCCATCTGTCTCTGATACCTCACTTCCCTTGTTGGACTGTAGTCTTCCCAAAAGGAGGAATCATGAATTGTTTTAAGTCTGTGTTGCAGGTACGCCTGTACTTCCGTGCAGCCCATGTGCGTCTTAAGCACAGTCAGGAACTTTATAAATTCCCTGAACTGAGGATTATGTTCAGCTACAGCAAGATAGTTTCCAGAGGTGTAACTGCATTGGTCTATTGCAGAAAATAGCAGAGAGACCCGATCAACTACTAAAGGATATTCTGTGGTGATAAAGGATTTATAATAGAAATAATGGGTATTACATCAAGACGCAATCCAAACCACCTTTGTGTTGGGCTGGTGGAAGGGGGCTTGGATTGGGTGGCCCTGCCCCCCACATCTTCCAGCCTCCACCCATGGAGTGATGCCAATGCCACTCCACCTGGGTGAATATTGCATTCCACCCCTCAAATGTGTGGGCAGAAGAATCGCCAGTGGGACCCCCCTGGGGTGTTCTGGGGTTGGCAAGGGGTTGAGCTGGCCTAGGTTCTGCTAGATCCTGAGCTATCCACACTGCCATCGCTTGCTGGCACTGGGCCTGATCCAGACTCAGTTGCTGTACCAGCTCCAGGCCTGTCCCCACTTTCTGCTCTACAGCTCCATCGTTTCCTGCCTCTGCCCTTCTCTGATTTGGGTTGTCCTGCCCAATTGCTGTTTTGAGAGTGCCAGGTCTTTGTCATTATACATGGTTGTGTCCAGCATCATAAACTCTGCTGGTGAACTACTGTCACTATCAATTGCAACTTTGCAGATGTTCTGTCTCAATTTTGTGGGCCCTTGTTAAGGTTTCTGTCACCTTGAAGATCAGAGGTGACTAAGCCCTCATTCAGGGGCATTTTTTTTTCCTGCCACCCACCCCAAGAGTCCACTGATTTTTAAGGCAGTGGCAAAACTATGTATATTTAAGTGCATAGCCCACCCCTGATGGATATACAAATCACCCCTTTCACAGTTGTTTAGTAATTTGGTCAAGTTGGAGGTGGGTGATGCCTCCATAGATGAGCTGAAGGGAGACACTGATTGTGTGTGTGTGTGTGTGTGTGTGTGTGTGTGCCTTGTGAGTGTGTGCATAAGAGAGCATAGTGTGGCCACACCCACTACCCTGGAGAGTTGGCCAAGGGTGTACATGGTTTTCAGCCCTTGTTAAAGAAGGGAAGGATATATTCATGATGGCATCAGTTTTCATGGGCTAAAGCCCAGGACTCAGATCTCACAGGACTCCTTGTTCTCTTTCTCATTATAGCTGCAACTTGGGAAAGTGATTATTCACTTTCTAGAGAGGAAGTTAGAACTTGTCTCCATGTTCCTTCTTTCACCCAGTGCAAACTTGGAGCAGCCTCTGCCTGAGGGCTTTTCCACGCCACTATCAGGAATGGGTGAATCTCTCCATTTCCACTTCTCTCATTTTAATGTTTCTTCCACTTCTCTACATTCCCACATCAGTTTGTAATTTATTTCACCAGCCTTGTAGTGCAAATTTCTCCTAATGCAGGATACACAGTTTTCTGTGCAATTTCCCCTAACAGACACATTTTTACAAATCAGTTTCCCATAATATCATGCATTTTTGTGTTTTGTTGTCACTAACATATGCTTTTCCATTCAGTACGTATCCTGTAACTTCCTGCTGAAATCCTGTAACTTTTCATACCACAAATGCTTGGGGTGTATGAATGTGTCATGATTTTCTTATGCTATAGTCCCTTTGAAGAGCAGTAATACGGTATCGTCACAGAACAACAAATATAGCAGAATAAACACACAATTGAATATATCCCATTTGTGGAATGTTTTTGCTAGGGAGAAGTGCCTGGTGCCTTAATCAATTTTATTTAGGGGGGTTATTGGTTTGTTTTTGTTTCTGCTTTTATTTTATGTATTTTGTATTCTCGTTTTGTATTTTTCTGTTGTCAACTGCCTTGGGATTTTCAGATGAAGGGCAGTATACAAATTTTTAAAACAACAACAACAACATACACACACTATTATTGTGTCAAGAACACATGGCAGAATACATCTGCACCATTGTGGAAGGGCCCTAAGAAATAATAAAAGACTGCATTGCTTTGCAGTAGCAAAGAAGGGAATGGCGGAAGACTACACGGTAGAAATTGGAGAGAGGTGGCTGATGCACATGAGTATTTTAGGATGAAGTCATTGGGGTCCATTTGCAAATAATCGAAAAGGTTTTGGAATTCATAGGCCAAGGTACCTGAATGTTATATTACACCCATTTCACTCAAGGCTGTTTCCGAAAACACCCAAGAAATGTCATGTTGGTGCCTCAGTTTAACTTATAAGTGGGACTGGGACTTGCAACAAAATCTTGTAGCGTGGAGTACTCCTGCTAGTCTTCAAGGAGCCACATTTTTAAAAAAACACTGCAGTAATTATTTGGGTCAAGGTAAAGCGAGATGAGTGCCGCAACCCCAGAGTCGTCCACGACTGGACCTAATGGTCAGGGGTCCCTTTACCTTTACCTTTACTCTGAGGCAGGGGCTGCTGGCAATGTCCTACCTCCCCAAACCAGTTCGAATTTTCATCCCATCTACCAACAGCTGTTTTTGCATTCACTCTGAAGTAAGTAGTAATGTTTATTGTCCTTTGAGAACACCCTGAGACAGACAGGAACGTCTGTTGCAGGAGTCGCAATACTGGAGTGTGTTATGTGCACCCCACCGATCTGGGTCATCTGAAGTTTCTGTCCCTTCACAGCCTCTCCTTTCCCGGCTGCTTCACAACTGCTAAGTTGGAGCTGTTTCTCTTGGCTTGTGACTCAGGACATTTGGCTGGAGTGTAAAAAAAAAGGAGAGGGGAGGGAGGGAGTAATGGCCTGACTTGGCCAGAAGCAGCTGTTAGTAATGGCTGGGGACCAGCTACTGAGCAATGGAAAATACCAGGAGCTCCACAAAGGCAGGGGGCAAACTGGGAATCTTGGATTCTTGCAGTGGTGCATCTGTGGGTGCTAGGCACAGTGGCACACGTATCATCTCTGGCCACTGTGCTCCATGCTTTAGTAACTTCCAAGCTGGTTGACTGCAGCATGATCTGTGTGGGGCTGCCCTTGAAGATACTTCAGTGCAGCAGCCAGATTGCTGGTTGTGGTTCCATAGATAGATAGATAGATTTTAAATTAAATGTTATTCCATCATATATTATTTTAATGTATTTTTAATCTTTGTTGGAAGCCGCCCAGAGTGGCTGGGGAAACCCAGCCAGATGGGCAGGGTACAAATAATAAATTATTTTATTATTATATTAGATTTAAACACAAACAGTACAGGTAGGATATCCAATTTGTCAACAAAATTGGAAGAGGAGAGGAGATACCTATTAGGAGAAACATATTTCCCGCATCAGAAGCGCCAGGGAGTCCTGGGGGTTAGTTGTATTGGTATAAAAGATAAAGATCCCACCACACCATATTAAAATGTTCTGGATTTTCTAAGCTGGGATTCCATTTAGAATTCATACAACCACTGTTTTAAAACAACAACAAAAAAAGACTACCGTATATGTGCACCTTACTTCAGCCTGGCAGCAGCTGGCTACAATTTATTACAGAGACTCAGGATATGAATGTGATTGATAAATAAATACATTTAGGTGTATTTATAGGGCTTTTATACAGCCACATCAATACATCATGATTCTCCTGTGCTTTCTCCCATTTCTTCTAGGAGCTCAGGACATCTGACCTTTTAAGGAAGGAACAGATAAGTTTAATCTCCACAAGGGTAGATCATCTCTCCTCCATGATGCCTCTTCACTTTAGACCCATTTTACTCTTTCCTTTCTGGCAGTGGCCATTTCAGCAGCAATGTTTTTAGCTGTTTGGTTTTTTATTTTATTTTTTAAAATTGTGCTTTAAAACTCACTTGCCCACGGTCATTCAAAAAAGATTCATGCATTTGCACAGTACCGCTTAAACAATGACAAAAGTTCTATCACAATTTAAAAAGTGGATTTTAAATTTAAAATAAATATGCTGCTAAAATGGTGTGCTTATGTGCGTTGCTACTCCCCCAATCTCATGCCTAGTGTGGACAGAATGTAGCACGATGCAAAACCTCTACACCTCCCAAAGCATGGAAAGTGAGTTGCAACAAACCACAAGGACAAGCCATTGTAACCATAAGGACTAGGACATTACATTTTCTCATTTCTTTTTATTAAATGAAAGCTGAGATTGTCAGGAAGCAGAATTCTTTGCTAGGGCTGCCATGCACCTGGGGAATTTCTGGTTTGTCCTGGATCTTCAGCAAGTCAACAAAAAAAGCTCAACAACTTTGAGGGTGTCCAGATTTTTACTTCTTGAAATATGACATTGGCCAAATATGACACTGGCCAACACTATCCTATACTTTTTCTGTGTTTTTGCAGAATCACAGCACATTTACATACAGTCTGGGCTCTGTTTGACCAGTGGAGCCTGGTCCATTTGGGCGAATGGGTCAATTCCCTACCAAGCTCAATCTGCCCCAGGCTAGCTCCCCAGCTGCCTACCTACCTTACCTACGAATTCTCCAGAGGTAGCCCAACCTTCCCAGCATTACCCTTGTAAAACTCATCAGGCCTAAGAATGGAGCAAAATTGTCTCTGCCTGTTGTTGGCTGTGTCTCTGCCCATCATTGCCTCTAGCCCCACCTACTGTTAGCCTCCCTGCCTCTCGCCCCACCAGTCCCAATGGACACCAGCCATTGCTGATGTGTATTGAATTTCTAGCTAGTATGCTGACACATCTTCCAACTTTACCCAGTCCTGCTGCAGGACTTTCAAATGCTGGCAGTTCTGCAGCAGAAAGCTAGATTTTTCTCTGCCTGTGCCCTTTCCCCCCAGAAAAGGGAGTGATTGGTTGCTAAGCTGGCCTCTGCAAGCCACACCCATCAATGTGCAAGGGTGTTGACTGTATCTATTCAGTTCCAAGGAAAAGGGATTCTGCACATGTTCAGAGACACCAGCATTGCTATGATGGCTTTCCAATGTTCCAGGGCTGAACCTTGGAGTTAAAAATCCAGGCTAAAAGAAAAAGCCTGCCTGCTGTTTGCACAGCCGCACCCGTGTTTTTCTAGACATCTCATTCATGCCAGGGCAGAAAGGTGTGTATTTAGCTCAGGATAAATTCATCAGTCTGAAGGAAGCAAAATAATTCAGTGAATTCCGCCATGCTGTGAGCATGTATGTGTTGGTTACCAGATCTTCTCTCCAGGCCTGCCTGAGGTCTCCCGTCCCCTGTGTGTGTTCTCTGACTAATCTCTTACCCATTCCTGTGGCCAGGCTTCCCCATCAAAGAGAGAGAAAGACAGCCAGCAGATACTAAGAGGAATCCCTCCGCCCAGCCCGGCAGCGGTGTCCCTGGGCAGACTGCACAGGACAAACCTCGCTGCTGGATCCCTGGGTCTTTCTGGAGTGGAAAAAGTTACTCAAGACAGTTCTTTCCGAGGACAGAGCTGAGATAGCACCAGAGATGGGGCTGCGGGGAAGAGAAGAGATTTGTGTTTGCATTGCATTGAGAAGCCTAAAATGAAATGTTGCAGTGCTGTGTGCTCCTCTTTGGGACCAGCCCACCTGTGGGGCAAGGTGAGACAGTTGCCTCAGGTGGCAGATCTGGCCTCTGAGGAACACACTGCCTGCCTGCCTGCCTGCCACCTTCTCCTCTGGGGCTGCCCGGGGCCACCCACCACAGCCTGCCTCCTGCTTCTCTCTGGCCTCCTTTTACTCCTCTGTTGCCTTCAGCATGGAGCTGCGGAGAAGGAAGAAGAGGCAGCAGAAGAGGAGGAGGTAGTGGGCCAGCACTTTCTGTTTTGTCTCAAGCGGTAAAACATCCTGGAGCAGCCTTGCTCCTCTCCAGGGTTCCAATCTGCCAGCCAGCCAGCCAGCCAGCCAGCCAGTCATGCCCTCCTCTGGGCACCTCCATTCCATTCCCCATGGAGGAAGTCATGTGCTTTAAATGTGTGTTTGATGTGTTTTAGGTGTATGGTGTAGATCTACCCTTAAAGTGGTAAAGCAGTGCTTCAAATGTCTGGCATGGATATGGCCAAACATTTGTGCTTTAGTGTGCAGTTTGGACTCTGAAATGGGATAGTAGGGAATGGAGAGCACAGCTATTTCCAGGGCAGCCCAAGATAATTTTGTTCCTTGAACTGGAGTGGCAAATAGCCCCCTTCCCACCCTCAGTCGAGGTGCAGAGTATCTAAGGCCAGCCAAGTTATTTTGGCACCTGAGGCAGAAAATCCTACAGGTGGTTCTTTTCCTCCCTGGCAGTAAAAATGCAAAGGCTGAATGTTAGAACAAAGTACAAGAATATGTTTAAATAAGTAACCCTTTGCTGCCTTTCCATGACACACCAAATCAGCTGCTTCACTCTGCCTAATGACAGTTTCTCATTTTCCCAGTCTTAAATTTAATTCTCCACATTTTTGCAGCAATTTTGGATTTATTTTATTTTTTTAAAACCCTCAAGAAAATTCACCGCCATTTTTGTATGGTTTTCTCCAAATAAACACATTTCTCTTTGACAGTTTGCCCAAGACACACATTTTTGCAAAGCTATTCTCCCTAATATAACACATTTTTTTGTATGCTGTTTTCACTAATATATGCTCTCTCTTTTTTGGCATGCTTTACCCTCATATATACATCTTTTTACATGTTACTTAGCTGGAGAACTGCACTGCAAAATTTAGAGAAGTGCACATTTTGAAGGACGGTTTGTGTTTCAGTTTGCATATTTTTTCGGAGAATGTGAATTTGGAGATTTGCCTTGAAAGCAAGTTGAATCAAATTTCTTCGCCACCCCAAGCAGTCATATGTGGCCTGTGGGTGGAACCTGGTTCATCCAGGACCTTTGAGCCTCCCTTCCCTGCCTCCTTGTTCTTCCTATATATCAGCACCTGATTGCGCAGAGAGAGATGAAGGGAAAGAATCCTTGTTTCGGTTTCTCCATATACGTGCTACTTTACAACAGGTACCTGCCTATTTAAATTTTGGGTGCCAAATACACATTGCCAAACCTGAAGACATCCTTCACCCTAAAGGAGCAAAAGATACAGATTTGCATAAAGTTTGTTTACTCTGGTGTGTCTGCGTGTATGAACATTTAATTTAATACATCTCACTATAGTGGATAATGATCTGAGTGGGTGATCTATGTACCAGCTCAGTCTGCTGTCCTGGTGCTAATTGTTGATGGGCAACTTCCAGGCCCCTCCTACTCTCCCTTTTCAGGGCTCTTTATGTTTAAAGTGGACTTGGGCCGGGTTTAGACCAGATAACACTTCAAAGAGTGAAGGACTGCTCTGTAAAGTAGGACACATGGCCACTCCATTTAAAAGCAGGCCAACAGGGAGCTGAATGAGCCTCCCTTGATCCTACCATCCCCACCCACTTTTGGGGTTTTTTTTGGCTGAAAGATTGAAAGAATTGCAGGTATAGATGTGAATGTATTGTTATGGATTTGTGGGGTGCCTGGACCCCTCTTCTGATTCCTGGACCCTTTCTTTTGGTTCTTGGTGCCAGACACTGGATTTTGCATGTTAAAATACAGGTCAAACCAGCTTGCCATGTTCAGGAAATCGCCTGGGAGATCACCCATGAACCAAAGAACAAAGGGAAGGTAATGACCCATTAAGAAAGCCATTAAGAAGGCAAAGTCTGAGCCAGGCGGCCCTTGGGAGGGGCCCCTCCTCCAGCTCTGAGTTAATTAGCAGGACAAAGGCCAGAGTTGGGAGGAGAGCAGGGGTTTAGGATTGCAGTTGGCTGGGATGGGAGCTCAGAGAGGAAAAAGTGGGAGGGTGTTAAAAGTCAGCAAGCTGGAGAAAAGAGTCAGAGAGCCATGGCTAATTTCTGCTGGCCGGCAAGGCTGTGGCTATGACAGAAACACTCTTGGGAGTGCTAATGCTGTTAGCCCCTCAGTCACATGTTGTATATATGGGTAAATAAACCATATAACATAAAGACACCACAGTCTCCACTGTGTCTCATTTCCAAAAGAAAACACCAACTTTGAGTAAGCACCTAGCACCCCAGAAGCTCACACTGCTCAGAGATTGGGGTGGCATGTAACAGTATTTATTTTGCCAATTTATACATTGCTTCGATTACAATTGTAAGCACAAGTGTGCTCAACAAATGCAGTAGAGATGAAATCCATTAAAAGCTAACTATAAAATAAGAAGTGAATTTAAATGCCCACTGAAAGAAAAATAATCAGTAGGTACTAGATGTATAACAGAGGGAACACTTGTCTGCCTACAATACTGAAAGCACAGCTCCTGATGGAATCACCGCCTCTCAGCCTAAGCCCACCTCACAGGGTTGTTGTGAAGATAAAATGGGGAGGGGGAAACCATGTACACCACCTTAAGCTCCTTGTAGGAAAAAAGTGGCATGCAAATGTAATTAAATAAATAATATGAGCGGCACATCCAAACCGTGGGGGACTGCTCACAATGAGTCCCCCTGAAGAGCTCAGTGATATATGCACACACATAAATACCCAGTTCACCTATAGCCTATGAATCTATGAGTGAATGGCACAGGGACCTACATCCATCAATGTCTGTGTTTATGCTGAATCTGCTTTGAATACATTCAAACTGAGGACTGTCCACTGTAGAGCAGGACACATTTGCAATCTACTTAAATCTGTTTCTTTTTTCAAAGCCTGTTCCTCTGTTTTCTGTGATGGTAACAGCTTTTGGCCCCCCAGTTTGGAACATTTCATTTTAGTAGCAGCTGCTGTCTTGCTTATCAGAAAAATCTATGGCAAGTTCTAACAAACTACATGATCTACTTCCCTGAAGGCATGGCACTCCAACTCACTGAGATATCTCTGCTTGTGGAAGTAGAATTTGGGCTTTCACAAATTGAAACACAGTGAGATCTTTCCTCCCACCACTGCTTTTCAAGTCGCTTTCTTACGTCACTGTACGCACCAGAGAGGAGATGGGCATGTCTTCATCTGGTGCCCATTATCTGATTTGTTTCCCTGTGCTGAACTGCAAATTCACTGAAGCTGTCATCAGCTGCCTGAAATGTACACACCTCAGCTTAACTGCGGATTTTGTTTTCTAATCGGATGGATGCGGCTCAAGAGAAAGCACATCAAACAGGAGTATTTCTCGAGAAACTACAGGGTACTGATGGATTGTGGTTAACGACATGTATACTCATGTGTAACACCAGTGTTGGGAGCGCAATGGAGTAAGTGATAATGTATACACAGCCTTGGAGTGTGAAATTGTTGTATCACCATCCACCTTGTGATGGTCAACTGGGCTTTACCCAACTGGGTGGATGATATCTAACCAGGGACACTAGTGTGCATGGCTAATTCTGTCTCTTCAACTAGAGTTGAATCTCAGTCCAAGTGTTTAAACCTCAGCTTTTCCTCCTGATTTTAAAGTACCAGTAGTTATGAAGAATGTGTTTTATTCTATTCACCTTCCCTGCCACACAAAGTTCATTATTTATTTGTGTCCTGGCTTTGTATGAGCCAGCAGAACGCCCAATTCAGTGAACGATAAGGCTCAGTGTAGCAATTTATCCCTGAGAACAGAGTCCTAGGTAGCTGCCCATAACTAGATAGCAGCCAAGATGATAATACAGGTTGCTAAGTGGCCAGAAAAGCAACACCGCCAGGCCAGCTCCTCTTTCTTTGACAGAGGCTTGTACTGCAGGAATCAGCAGGTAAAGTAACATCAGAAAAGCCTGCTGGATCAGGCCAAGGTCCCAACTAGTCCGGCATCCTGTACTCACAGTGGCCAACCAAAGGTCTCAAAGGGCAGTGTCACAGTCCGGTTCACAGGCAATCGAAGTCCTAGCAGGGGATGTCAGGACTGGGGGCAAGATGGCGGGGTGGGAGCAGGAACGGGGGTCCAGAAGCCAGGAGTCAAGAAGCCAAGGGTCCGAGGGTCAGGAAGCAAGGAGGCACAAAGTCAGGGGTCCGAGGATCAAGAAGCAGGGAGTCAAGAAGCCGAGGTTCAAGGATCAGGAAGCAAGAAGCCAAACGCAGCAAGGCAGGGAGTGTGTTGCTGTGGCAAAGAGCCAAAGGGAAAATGCTGACCTTATATCCCTTCCCAGCTCTTGCCACCAGGTGCTGTGACTTACCAATTGGCCTCACCTGTGAGGCCGCGCCTTGCCTCTTCAGAACAAACTTAGGAAGGCCCCAGTCCTGCAAAGTCCTATTGGTCACAGGGCCTGGCTGCTGCACGCACACCTGACAGGAAGTCTGCAAGCAGGACCCAAACACAGCGGCTCTCTCCCCTCTTGTGATGCCCAACAACTGGCATTTGGAGGCATATCGCCTCCAGAAGTGGAGGTAGAAGTCGTTGGGCCTCTTCTCAGGTCATACCCCTCCTTGGGTGATTTCACTGGTTGTAATGCATTCTTGAGCAGTAATAATGCATGTTGCTTGCCTGGTTGAAAGATGGAGGGTGTGTGTGTGTGTGTGTGTGTACCTCTGACTTTTGCATTAGTGACTTCTATCACATATGTTACCCCGCCCACTTCATCCTCTGGCCATACCCACCTTTTGTATCTCATCTCATCCACCAGTGGCATGTGGCCCTCAAATGGTTGGCCAGGAGAGAATGTGGCCCTTGAAGAAAGCTCCCCAACCCTTAGCTATGCTGTTCTGTTCTGAGTGAAGCCCCATCATACAACTTTAAATAGTCATTGCTTCCCCCAAGGAATCCTGGGAATTGTCACTTGTCCAGGGTGCTGAGCATTGTTAGGGGACCTCTGTTCCCTTTACAGAGCTACAGTTCCCAGGGTTCCCTGAAAAGAGGGATAAGACCACTTTGAGAACTGTAACTCTGTGGGGAATAGGGGACCTCCTAACAACACTCAGTGCCCTTAACAAACTACAATTCCCAGGATTCTTTGGGGGAAGCCATGACTGCTTAATGTGGCTAGACAGGCCAATGGGTCAGACAGTATAAGGCAGCCTGTTGGCAGTGGGTTCAGAACAAAAATATCTCTCTCTCTCTCTCTCTCTCTCTCTCTCTCTCTCTCACACACACACACACACACACACACACACACACACTGATGTGTAGATTTCATCATTTAAATGGCTTTTAAGAGTCTGTCAATAGCCATTAGTCATGAGAGGTAAGAACTGCAAAATAAATAAATAAATGTTGCAGTGTGGAGCTTTCCTGCTCCTGGTCTCAGGCAGGCAGCCGGCCATAACCTCTTCCAGGAAACTCCATTCCCTTGCCTCTCCCACCTGGTTTTCTGTTCCACTCCTCCAAAGTCAGCACACTCATTCCTTAGTATACTATTCCCGATGTCTTTTCCCCCTAAAGTTTTTTGTTTTGTTCTTAGTTCTGCAAAGCTTGGGATTCCCCTCCACCCCCACAGGCTTCTGGTATCTGCCTCTTGCATGTGGAACTGGATGGTGCCATTTTGGCTATATAAGGACAGGCAGTCGGACAACTGAGGTTGCTATTAGTATAGACATCAGAGCCATCCATTATTTTAGCCCCCCCCCCCTTTAACAGTTTTCTTTTAAATTTGCAATTGCTTCTTTTTTTTAAAAAAAAAAAAATTACCTCCAAATACTCTTTAGCACTTTCTCTGATGACTTCCAGCATTTTTCCTTGACACAGACAAGGACAGAAGGTCGGGAATGCATCCCCGACATGGAATGAAAGCGGAGGCTGGAATTCTTGGAATAGCAACGTACTGAGTTAACGGTTCTAACTTTCTTCATAGAAACAAAGTCCAGACGTTGGTTGCCTGTTCCAAGTCCCAGCTGGCAGCCTGTCTGGGGGCCAGAGGTAGGGGAGGACGCTGGCGTGATCAGAGAAGCTAGTGAAGATTTCCTTCTGAAAAAATCGTATTAGGACAAAACCACCCTCCTAAATTCCACCACCATGGGAATTCTGGAAACAATTAACCCATTTGTCCCTGGACCACCAAAAGTGCAGAGTGGAAGAAGGGCTCTTGCCTGCTATGTTGTGCTAAAAGGGAGAATTGTATATGTCTATATTGTTTTTGATGGGATTGGTTTATTGTGTGTTTTAACGATG
The DNA here is from genome assembly GCF_951804945.1 of Podarcis cretensis. Lineage (NCBI taxonomy): Eukaryota > Metazoa > Chordata > Lepidosauria > Squamata > Lacertidae > Podarcis > Podarcis cretensis. The sequence continues at coordinate 27,732,709 of NC_137177.1, read as the reverse complement.
TGTTCTTTCAGTGCACTGTGTGCTCTTGCTGATTCAGGGACCCTACTTCATGGGAGACAGTTCTCCAAGTCTGCTAAGGGATCGTAAGATGGGGGAGCAGCAGGGGCCTTGAGGTTTCCCCATCAACAGAGAGCATCTGGATAATGGACTGAGCTCACCTGGTCACAAACCTCTCTGCTATGGTGAGATGGATTTGATTTCCGTTTAAATCATATTCATTATTTCTACATGTAAATTAGCATATGCCAATTGAATGCAAACCCATGTCCTCTTTCATCCTTTGTGTGTGTACGTAATACATTTGCTTTTCTTTGGTGATCCATAAAAGGTCACCCTATTATCTATCTATAAAACTCTTACAAATGGAACTGAAGTATCTAAATTCAGCAAAAAAGGTGGGTCCACAAAATGAAATATCTTAACTACAGAGTTCCGTCCATCTAGCCAGCGTTGCTTACTCTAATCGGCACCAGATCTCCAAGGCCAGCTTTTTCCAAGTCCTGCTCCTGAGATCCTTTTCAGCTGGAGAACGAACCACATTCTCCGCAACTGGGCTGTGTCATGGAGATAAGAGCCGCTCAATTCCTCACCTGCTAACTTCCTGTGTGCTGGGCTGCTGCTCCAAGCACAGGAGCAGTGTTCATTTAAAAGATAGAAACACTAACTCCCGGTTAGGGATGGGTGAATCTGTCAATTTCTGTTTCTCTCCATTTCACATTTTCCCAATCTTAAATTCAGTTCTGCACATTTCCATATCGGCTTGTGATTTGTTTTTAAAAAGTCATCATGAAAATTCATTCGTTTTTGGTGAAAAGTTCTCCTAATACACACTTTTTTTGGCAAAGCAATTTCCCCTAATATACTGAGTTTTTGCATGTTATATGCGTTTTAATGCACTCTTTGCCTGAATATATGCATTTTTGTACACATTACTTGGTCAGAGAACTGCATTGCAAAATTCAGAGAAGTGCAGAATGTGAAACGTGACTGGTTTCAAAAAATGCAAATCAGATAGACTTGCTTTCAGTTGTGAATTGAACCAAATTTCTCCCCATTCCTACCCCAAGTAGACCAGTCCTTGGTTAAATTCCACCGCTTGCAGCATCCATATCCCTTCCCACACTCTTTTCTATGTATTATCTTGCCAATTTGACTGGCAAATGCACTATTGGCTTCCTGTTGTGAATTACAGAGTGTAGCTGCTGTTTTTGTAATAATACTGAATGCATGCAACTCATTTGCCTGAGTGGGAATGCTCCAAACATTTAAACAATGCTAACACAGCGTCCTTGGGGCAAGCTAGAATCACCAACAGGATCTGGAGAGGGGATAGAGAAACTCTTTGCCTGGGCTCCAGCCAGTTGAGTTTCCTATGCAAAATATGTCTGGTGCCTAACAGTATTAGGATAAAAATAAATGCCTTCGTCAGATCCGCAGTCCCTCTAGCTCACTGCTATTTGAGCTAACTGAGAGCGACTCTCCAAAATGTATCAGGCAGAGTTTCTTTCCTAGGCCTACAACTTCAGATCTTTAAACTAGAGATTCAATCAACTGAATAAGGGAGAAGGTGACCATGACTGGATACACACCATACTTGTAAACCACATTAAAAGCAGATTATTTTTCCCCCACCCAAGAATCCTGGGAACTGTAGTTTGTTAAGGACGCTGGGATTTGTAGCACTGTGGTGGGTAAACTACAGTTCCCAGATTTCTTTGGGAGATAATAATTTGCTTTTGATGCACTTTAAATGTATGGTGCATATGCAGCCCAAATGCAAAGGTGGATCAGCTTCCTGTACTTTTAATAACTCTAGGCAAACGAGGGAGGATTTTGTTTTTCTCACCTCTGGCAGGAGGGGGGTGTTACTTTGCCATGACACAGTGCAGCAGCCATTTGAAAAGTCCCATCATTTGAAATCTCTCCCCCTCCCTGCCATTAGAATGATGATTAGGGTAAGACCATTAGACTGGGTGCTTTGCACGACGTTGTTGTACAAATTGGCGGGGGTTGTGGCAGTGGCTCTGGGGTAGCATCAGACAGCGTAATGGAAAGGTTGGTCAACAAAGGGAAATGGACATGGCTTGCACAATTGGAATCCAACACAGAACTAAATGGGGAGGGGGGAATGAGGCCTATCTACTCATGCTACAAGACTTCCCTCCTCTTCTCCTCCTGTGCACCTCCTAAACCCGTTTTGTGAGTTCCTCAACCCTCCAGAGCAAATTTAGGGGGTGCAAGGGTAGAAAGGGCGGGGGAGTCTCTACTGCATATGCAACAACTTAGTTGAATCCTCTCTATACAAATTGCCATTTTATTTCCTTACACATGTATATCCCACCTTACATGGGCTCCAAGGTGGCATCCAAGTGGCTCTCAGGTGGTTGCCCATCCAGGTATGAACCAGGCCCAGACCTGCTTAGCTTCAGCGCAGTGGTAGCCACATGTGCCTTCAGGCCATACTGAAACTGAAGTTCTTCTGGTGGATTTTCCAGAGGCATCTGAGAACAGGATGCCAGAGTGGATGAGCCTTTGGACATATTCAGTGGGGCTTTTTGTATCTTCTTGTATGAGGGCACATGTCCTCACAGTAGGCCTTCTTTTCTTTCTTTCTTTTGGAACTGCTGGTTCTTTCTCTCAGTGGCCACTGCAAGGCTGTAGGGTATGTTGACCTCGTAGGAAGCCAGCTGCCAGATCTTTATATAACAACCCTGCACTTTTGCTCTCATTCTTCCACCATCTGGATTTGGCCTTTATCTCTTGATAAGAAAAACAAATGGAAATTCTCCCAAGCGATCTGTTGTCCCTCTTGATACCGGCACAGTGAGTTCTTTGGTACCAAATGGAAAAAAAAAACCCCACAAGTGGCCAGCCAGAGCAAGGAAATCTGACCAATCCGGCCTATTAATATCCGGGATGGAAGTTCCTTCCCACTTTGCTGATAAACTCAGGTGTGCAGTTGTGTTAAACAAGAGCTCTCACCTTGTTGCTTTTCCAGGTCTGGGCCAAGATATTTTGCTGCCTGAGGTAAAAGATATGATGCCTTCTCCCACCACCATTCCACATACAGAAGATGCCTGGTGTGGCTACTGAATCTTACTTAAGCACTAGTGATGGGGTAGTGCCATATCTCAGTGGTCGGGCATCTGGTTTGCATGGAGGCGTCAGGTTCAATTCTACAGTAAATATCTTGTGTAGAAGCACCCTAAGTTCCCCTCTCCTCTGCTACTTCTCAGCTACAAAGAACTTCCCTCCTGCACCACACTAAGCAAAGAAAAAGGGCAGCTGGGGTATTATCATGACTGTTGCCATTTTTGTTTATGGATCCCCCCACTTCATCTGATGATTGCAAGGATTGTTAAATCCTACATAAGAAAAGAAATACCATGGGCTTCCCACAGGCATCTAGTTGGCCACTGTGAGAAAGAGGATGCTGGGCTTGATAGGCCATTGGCCTGATCCAGCAAGGCTGTTCTTACACTCTTGTGATAAATGGATATTAGTCAATAAGTCATTTTGTGACTAAAAAGCTACATTACACTTGACTCCAGTCCAACATGCAGCTTGACCCAGGAGGAGCCGACATTGTATTTAGAATTATCTCTGAATGGTGCAGGGCAAGCTTTGATACCTCCTTCAATAACATATCTTCCCAAGCACTCTGTGTGGTCACTTGTGGCTGAGAGTGAGCGGCATGGATCAAAGTCTGCTTGGTCAGCTTCGCGTCTGAGCGGAGGGCCCAAACAAATGGAGATGTAGGCTGGATGTGATTTCCCCTCTTCTCCCACCCCAACCTTAAAGCACATGCCATGGAAGTGGGTCAGGGGGAGCTTTTGTTCCCAGCAGGAGGGGCTCTTCTTACTTCACACCCACCCAGCAAGCAAAAAATAAAAAAGCAGCAACAAAAACTGATTCTTCCACATTGTGACAGGTAAGTACAATGGATCATGCACAGGCCAGAGCCAGAGGGGAGAAATCAGGCAGAGGAGCATGGCAGGATTTAGCAGAACGTCTTCAGATGATGTCCAAAAAAATAATAATACCACACACACAAACATGGAATGTTACAAAGTACCCCATAAAAATCCACACTTTCTGAGACTGTTTCCCCTTCTTTGAGGGAGGCTTGAAGGAGGGTGACAAGGGAGAAGGCATTTTTTGTCTCCCCGTTTGTGGAATGCCCTCCCTGGTGAGATCTGCCTGGCACTTTCTCAGCATCAGGTAAAAACATTCCCCCTCCTGACACTGCCCCAATACATTTGATGGGCTATGGTGTCCTTGTCTGCTGTTAGGGTACCATCATAGCTTCCTGCTGATGCCGGCGGTGGGTGAGGTTAATTTGGGTATTTTTTTAATGACCTGCCTGTCTTTTTGTGTGAACATGCTTATATTGTAATGTATCCCCCCCCCCAAAGTCTTTGTTTTAAATAAGTTGTAAGTGGCATGGATACCCTTTTGTGTAACAAGTGACTAGCAAATTTAAGAAATAATAATAATAAATAATTCTCCCAGCACTGCTTCCCTGATAAAAAAAAAACTACTTCCCAAAGCTGCTGTTGCTTGCTTATTTATTATTAAAATAGTTTACCCTTCCTTCCTTTCCATCCTTCAAATGAGACTGTCTGTGTTAAGAGCTCCAAATTATTTCACAATTTAAAATCATAGCAACAATAAATGTCAGAAAAATATTCTCAGGTCGGCCTCAGGAGCTGATAGCACAAGGTCCCTGGCCTGCTCTCCCTTTCTTGCACATGCCTGGTGCTACGGCATTTGCACCAACATTTCGATAGACTTTGCTGTTAAGGAAGGTCATGTACCTGTTTTGCTTGTTTTTTAGTTACATTATATTCCGGGAGGATATGACCTTAAGGTTGTAACGGATAGCTCAGTGAAGATGTTGCCCCAGTGCCTGGCAGCTGTGAAAAAGGGCACATTCAATGCTAGGGGTCATTAGGAAAGAAATTGAAAACAAACGTGCTGATGTCACAATGCTATTATCCAAATTTATGGCACAAGCACCTTGGGAATGTGCTGTACAGTTCTGGTCGCCTCACAAAGGATATTGTAGAGTTGGAAAAGAGCAACCAAAATGATCAAGGGGATGGAGTTGACTTCCCTTTGAGGAAAGGTTGCAGCATATGGGGCTCTTCAGTTTACAGAAAAGGCGAGTAAGAGTTTGTAAAATGATACATGGCATGGAGATAGTGGACAGAGAAAAGTCCCCACCCCCCCAACACTTGACCTCATGGACATCAGCTGATGCTGAATGTTTGGAGATTCAGTGCAGATTTTTTAAAAAGAACCTCTTCACACAGCACACAGGAACTTGCTCCCGCAAATGGCAGTGATGGCCACCAACTTAGATGGCTTTAAAAGCACTGGACAAGTTCAGGAAAGACAAGGCTATTATTGATGGCTACTACCTAGGATGGCTATGTTCTACCTTCACTGTCAGAGGCAATATGCCCCTGAACACCAGCTGCTGGGAGTCACAGGTGGAGAGAGGGGTATTGTGCTCAGGTGCTGCTTGCGGGCTTACCAAGAGCATCTGGTTGGCCACTGTGAGAACAGGATGCTGACCAGATGGGCCACTGGCTTGAGCAAGCAAACTCTTCTTTTGTTCTTGGGATAAATGACTACTAGTCATTATGACAGGGCCAGCTAGTATAGCCAATGTTCAGGGATGATGGGAGTCGTAGTCCAACAACACCTGGAGCGACACAGGTTCTCATCCCTACAGTATGTCCCTCTGGATGCCAGTTCCTGGGGAAGAACTGCAAGAGAGGGCTATTCGAGCTCATATCCTGCTTGCAAACTGTCCAGAGTTTGGTCTGGCTCCCTACCATTGGAAACACAATATTGGACTCGGTAGACCTTTGATCTGATCCAGTGGGACTCTTCTTATGCCCAGTTCATCTGGATTTCATGTCGTCCAATCCTATGCTTGTCCAATTGTGTTCAGTACCATTTATTCCTTAGCAAGCATGCTTAGATTGCAACCTAAAATTCCATGCCAAGAAGCAAGAAAGCCAAAGAAAATTCATGTTGATTTAATGATATTTGCATTGCCTTATATAACTGACAACACTGTCTACCTGGACAAAGGCTTTAATTCTCCCCTCCTCCCTGCAATGTTTGGAATAAGTTTGCAGCCTAATCTGACGGCATTCCGCACACTCATAAGTATGTGTAGCAATGCATTAACCTATAACCTCGCACACCAGTGTGCTAGGGAGCAAGCATTTCCCTTAAGTGTGCACAGCCTTGAGAAAATAATAGCACAAACTCCAAAATGTCAATATTTAACAGGTCTTGATTGGAACAATCCTTTTGGTTTATAGGGAGAAAACAGATCTGGAAGGAAAATATTTATTTCCTTTTCGTTAAACAGACAGGTTATTCATTTAGGAGCTGCTTTTGGGGGAACAGTTCCTTTCAAAATGATGGGCAGAGAGAAATAAAACAACAGAAACTCAGCTAGCGTGATCATAGATAAATTGACACATGAGAGATACTGAACTGGATCACCAGCATTTTCCTTAGGAAATGCAATAGTAAAAATATAAGGCCTTAACGCCTCCTTGAATGCTAGAATGGAAGGGGGCAAATGAAGGCTAACAACTAGAGTGCAAAGTACCTTAAAGACCACCTGATTCTTTATGTTCCACCTTGATCACTGAGATCTTCTCATGGAGCACTTTTTGTGGTTCCCCCCACACCTCCACTCTGCCTTAGTCTTTCTAACTACCAGACAGTTGAGGAAGGAGCTCACACCCATTTGCCCCCTGGTGCAGAGCCACTTCCTTAACAACCCATAGTTAGGGGGCCATGACCATGAAGCTGGCATAGCTGCTTCAACAATTGAATCCCCTATTAGATTTTAGCCCTTGCCGGATCCAGGAATTAGAAGGGACTCAGGCACACAGCCTAACCCTGCCCCCAAACTCACAATACATTCAGTATTCCATCTTGTTTGACCCTAAGAAGGATGCTCGGAGACTTTGGACATGATTGTTTAAGAATTTCAGAGCCCTGTTGAATCAGACCACTGGTGCCAACAGGCTGTGCTGCCGGTTGGCCATGACCATTGACTATGGTGCTGGGGCTGATGAAAGTTGTGGTTCACAACATCTGGAGGGCAGCATGCTGGTTACTCCTGCCCTAGATGCTTGAGAGAAGGAGATGGCAGGAAGACACTTGACGTTGGTTCCTATAGCTAAGCAAGGGCTGCCTGTGGCCCTCGGCCTCATTTCATGCAGCCCTTGGCCTAGTTTCAAACGTCTGCCCACTTCACAAACTCCACCCACCTTGAAGCTGGCTCTCCCCATTTTGTCCCCAGTTCCACCCACATTTGGGCCCAGATCTACCTACTCTTGTGTCTGGTTCTGTCCCCTGTGGGGATGCAGGCCCTGAAAGGTTCCCCCACCCCTAATCTACATATACTGACCTACAGCTGCTTGCCAGCATTTCAGCCAGGAGTCTTCCTCAGCCCTACCTGGAGATAGAACCTGGGACTTTCTACAGGCAAAGAAACTGCTCTAACTCTAAGGCCCAGCAGCCTACGCCCTCTGCACATGGAAATTCCATTATTCATTATGGCTAGTCACTGTTGAAAGACCTCTACGCTGCAAGAAATCATTATATATCTAGCTCTTAATTACAACAAGACGCAAGAGCATTTATCTTCGGTAACTACTCATTGCAACACAGAGCTGGAAGCTATGTGATGAAGAGACAGAATGGATCAACAATTACTTAATTACCATGGGATCCTTAAAAAAAAATATGGTTCAGCATTTATGACCCCAACATTGATTTCATTGCTGAAGATATCTGTGTCTCTTCAGTAGGAAATCCAACTGTTTATTTTTGTTTATTAATTAAATTTCTGCCCCACCCTTCATCCAAGGTCTACATGTCGGTTTACAAACATGCAGAAATCGAAGACCCTGGACCAGGGAAACAAAACCAAACAAAGCTCACTCAGAAGGGGAAAAGATGCCTCCCTTCTCCCCAGCCAATCAAAAGCCAGGAATTGCACGGCCATTTGGTCGCGATAACCACTGATTTGCCATTTATACCAAGTTGTTTGCGTTGGTTGAGGCTTTGGAATGGGACCGGTTGTTTGCACACCTGACAACTTTGGGCTGTCGGGCCCATTCATCTGGCGTCATAATTGCCCTGAATCAACTCAGGGCTTTTAAAATGGCTATCACCTAATGCTGATAACCTTCCCAGCTATGTACATAAACGAAGCCTACACACAGCCCTTTCTCAAGCCTATGCATGGAGCTTGCACAAAGGAGGACCACAATCTTGAAATACGGGAATAACAGGGTTCTTCCACGGTGGCTCTGAGTGATGCTAAAAAGGCAATGGAGCAGCACGTGGACCTCAGAGTCACAAAGTGTGTTAAATAGCTTAATAGTAGAGTAATTAAAAAAAAATTGTTCATAAAATCCAACTGCCATATGCTTGCATTCTGATGACTGCTGAAATAGATAGATAGCTATTCCATTGAGATATTCAGAACATTCAGAGCTATTTTAGGGACTAAGAGTATTTCATCTCTTGAGGACATATTTGGTCCTGGGGATGGGCATCTTTGGGCTAAATGTTTAGTGCTTGTTGGAGAGCACATTGAGCCCCTTTTGCTACACAGATTGGAGAACTGCTACACAGACCTTCTTTCTATCATCTCTGAAAAGGGCTGCCTCGCCATTAACAGGACTCTGCCACTGATCTATTCCATCTTATGGGAGACTTAAACACTGCTCAGGAAGTAAGGCTGGAATGTTATTGGGCTGGTTCACAGATAACGTGGCTTAGCTTTATGTGTGAACCCAACCTAGCAGCTTAACTATGGTTTATTACCGTGGTTAAAAGTTGCCTGTTAAATGAGCTGTGAGTAAAGAGCGGCAAAAAATTCAAACTGCTCTCAAGACTGCTCTCGGTGGTGCTTGTGACTATTCTGTGACACCATAAACCAAGGTTTAAGTGATCACCTGCTAGATGCCTCATCTTTAGCTATGGTTTATTAACTATGGTCAGCTTCAATTATAGTTAATGGTATTCATGAATTAGCGTCATTTGCAAACCACTGCTCTCTTAAACAAGGACACCACAGACACAGTAAATGCCTCACCTTGACCCCAGTCCCAGTTCAATTCAGTCTTTGCTAGTTCATTGGAATTTGTATTGGGCCATGAGTAGTTTTAACAATGTGCTTGAGCAAGAAGAGAGAGAAGGGGCACCATCTGAATGCAGCTAAGGTATTTCAGAGAACTTGAAAGCTTGCACAGTATTTGTGACATTTTGGTTGGCCTAATATTGTTCTAAATGTGGATTTTGGAACTATCCACGAAGTTGCTGCAGAGGGGTTTTCATCCTGGGCTCCATGGTTTTGCTTCTACAATGGTACCTCGGGTTAAGTACTTAATTCGTTCCGGAGGTCCGTTCTTAACCTGAAACTGTTCTTAACCTGAAGCACCACTTTAGCTAATGGGGCCTCCTGCTGCCGCTGTGCCTCCGGAGCACGATTTCTGTTCTTATCCTGAAGCAAAGTTCTTAACCTGAAGCACTATTTCTGGGTTAGCGGAACCTGAAGCATATGTAACCTGAAGCGTATGTAACCCAAGGTACCACTGTATTTCCTCTTGCCAGACCTGCAGGAAATTGAGGTCACTCACGCATCCCTGCTTCTATCTAATGCTGTTCCTCCTCAGGAAGGCAATTGCCTGGCGCCTCCCCAGCGAAGTTCCTGCTAAGGTTGCCTTGGGAGAACATTCTTTCCCAGCGCATTCCATTCCTTGATTGATCCAGCCCAAGACATATGAGCAATAGGAGAAATACTTTGGGCTTGCACTTTACATGCCTTTGCCTTTGGCTGGTATGAAGCAATTGGGCTCCACCGTTGGGGTCAAATGGACAGCAAAGGGGCATTGCCAATCAGCTGGTGGGGGCATGCTCTTCCGTTGTATTTCACATAGAACAGGAGTGGGGAGACTGTGGCCCTCCAGGTGTCGTTAAACTCCAATTCCCATAAGCCCCAGCCAGCATGGGCAAATTGTCAGGGACCATGGGAATTTGTTTATTTTTAATTCATAAAATTTATATACCACTTGATTGTGGGGGGGGGGAGGGGGGGAACAACTTAAAGTGGTTTACAAAAAGGTAAAAAAATAAGCTCAATAAATATTTACAACCACAATTTAAAACATATGGAGAATCAAAAACATAATACAGTAGACTAAGACTGCCATATTTTCAGAGGTAAAAATACAGACAAAAAAATTGAGCTTAAAATCTGCATAAAAAATCCCTCCGGATGGGCATGTAGCCCCGCCCCTCAAGAGGACATGTCCAGGGTTTCCTGGATGTATGTATGGCAACCCTGGCTAAAAGAAAATAAAACTCATATAAACTTTCCAAACATCTGGGTAGGTTTGTCTAAATAATAATGTCTGCAGCAGGGACAGAAAAAATGCAGTGGAGGTATCTGCCTGCCTGATATAAACAGGCAGGGAGTTCCAACGTGTCTGTTCCAACATGAACCCAAATGATTGGGTTCTTACAGACGTGGTGTGGGCATCATGGGGCACCTGTAAAAGTGGTAGTTCAAAGCCGTTTGGAGGGTCACAAGTTTCCCCACCTCTGATATGGATGGATACTTTCAACTGAACTCCATTGAACTTCTGAGCAGTATGGAAAGAGCTATGTCATTGGATTTAAATGGTTTCTTAAAGGATCAGTCCCTCTCCACCCTGTTATCCTGGCAAATATAGTTCTGCAAGGAGGTGAGCAGAATAGGGACCTCTAATACAGAATTCTTACCCCCCCAAAAGCAAGCGTGTGGTTGACTGCCTTTAATCGTTGAATAAAACAGAGATGTGGACCCCAGTTGCCATCAACCAACAGCACTTGGAGGCAGTGGCGTAGCGTGGGGGGTGCAGGGGGGGCCGGCCGCACCGGGCGCAACATCTGGGGGTTAGGGTTAGGGATAGGGTTAGGGGGCGCAAATCCAGGGTTAGGGGGCGCAAATTACTTGCCTTGCCCTGGGTGCTGACAACCCACGCTACGCCACTGCTTGGAGGGTTATAGTTTAGCCCCAAATAAAGTGTTGCACTTGATGACTTGCAGCTGACCAAACTATGCTGCCAGCAACCCCACAGGGCCTGCAAGAGAAGTCTCTTGGTAGAGGAAGAAGACACCCACGTGTACACAACTCTCCGTTTGCTTGTTGCCTGCACTGGAATGTCACTCTGAGGATTCCCTCTGAGGCTATTGCTGTTATTATCGTTTGTGCAGACGCGACACACACCCTTTGGACAATTACACACTCTCTGACTTCACCAGCATACCTGCCTGTGCACTGTCTCATCACAAAAGGAATGTTATAGCACCAAGGTAGGTGAAGCACCCAGGCCCAGAAGCAGGAATTAGAAACTGCATTGGAATCTCAGAAAACCCCAGGCTCCAAATTTAGAACCCTGGGGCTGATGCCTTCTCCCAGGTTTCCATATCTTCCAACATTTCTCTGATGAAAATAGGGACATTAATAATAATAATAATAATAATAATAATAATAATAATAATACCCTGCCCATCTGACTGGGTTGCCCCAGCCACACTGGGCAGCTTCCAACAAGTATAAAAACATTATGAAACATTAAACATTAAAAAAACTGACTTCAGATGGCTCAGGGGATATCAGATAACTCCATACCCTCTAACATTTCTCCGATGAAAACAGGGGCATCCTAAGAAAAAACGGGATATTCTGGGCTCAAATCAAAAACTGGGACAGCTTCTGTAAATCCAGGACCGTCCCTAGAAAACACCCGGAGACTGTGGACTTTGCAGGCCCCATTGATCACTTCTTCATTTAATGTTCATTCAGATGGTGGCATCTTGAGCACGTTCCTTGAGAGATGTGCTGGGGCCCGAGGAAGATGGGAGTGATCAGCCCTCAGCATATTTCTCTGTATCAGAGCATGTGCGTTTATGAGTCAACACTTGCAAAGCCAAATGCAATTAACTCTAAACGAAGATCTCAATTAAATGGTGATCATCTGCTGAAGCATCCCATTGCCTTGGATGTCTGTTATTGGTCTTCCATTGTGAGCAGCACGAGCAGAATTACTAAAGGTCTGTGACGCATTTCCCAGCTAGGAGTCAGTCTCTGCTACATTTGGGCACGTTTTATGCAAAGAGTGGTGATCACGGGAGACTGTGGAAACGACAAGCGGCTCGTAAGAGGGGTTGCTTTGCTTCCCTGTGGCCCTTGGGTCAGAACAAATTACCCAATTATGACCAGCCTGGATGAATATAGCGGGGCAAAAAAAAACCCCAACAACAACACCTATGATGAAAATACCAGAGCTCTTCTTCCCACCTTCTGGAAACGCTTCCTGTCACACATTTGCTTGTTTTCCACCCCAAACATCTGCACCGGCCATGAAAAGCCTCAGCTGAGAAGAATAAGAAGTAAAAGAGATCCAGTCACCCAAAGCCCTCTTCCTTACTCTGCCCCTTTCTCCCTTGTTGCCCCCTATGACTGGAGCTGCCTCCCAGAATGCCTCTGTGCCACTGCCGCCACCACCTCCTTTCTTTCCTTCAGTACCCCCTTCTAAATCCACCCTTTCTTGTAAGGCTTCAGGACACCCCCTAACTCCAGATAGCCATATTGTAACCAAATTAATCATTGTAATTCAACTCCCCACATTATCTACCCCTTCTCTATTTCCTTTTCCTTTGTCATTTTCACGTGTCAAATTTTAGGTTGTACGCCTGTGAAGGATATTATTTGCAGAGCGTCGTATACATCTGGGGTGTGGATTTTCCCCCAAATCACACCCACCAGCCCCACACCTGATGTGGGCCGGGTCTCCCTTGGGACTTCCTGTGTGGCTAGTTCCTACACAGATGGAACGTGCCACCCCGACTCTCCTGTGAAATTGTAGGCAGAGGAACTGTTGATTGTTCTTCATTCATGGAAGTAGCCGGCCATACCGACAGCAGCATGAAGGATTAGATTTTGATGCTGCTTATGACAAAGTGTGTACCCCAGTTTTATGTTTTGCTGCTCTAGGCAGAGGCCTTACACCATCTGTGTATGATTGGGCCAGCTCTACCTGGACAACCACAGCCCCAAAGAGATGGCCTAAGGAACATACTTTTCATTCTTCACCAGATATTTATACATTCATCCATCCTTTTTTTTCAAATAGTGTATAGAAGGGTGTGTGTGTGTGTGTGTGTTTTCACACACATATATATTTGCATATATAATCATCAATGGCAAAATTACTCAATTACAATCCAAATGTCTGAATCATATATATCCATTTACAAGTCTTGCTTTAAATTAACTACAATTATCTTGTCTTCTAACAATAAAATAGTTTAGGCTGCAATCCTAAAAGCAGGGTGTGGAGGAAGAACTAATGGTGAGTGAACTACCACAGTGAGCAGGCTCTTTTGCACAGATGTCTTTACTGATCCGCCTCCTTTGCTGTCTGTCAGTGTTGAAGCTCAGACATTGGTGAGGCCAAGGCTGCAGAGATTTCTGCAGTGGCAATACAGGGGCCTATGGCAAGGTCAGGTCTCTCTTTCCCTTCCTTCAAATAAGAAGATTCACTTGATCAGGGCTTTCACCCCCAGGTGGGCACCATTGCCATTCTAAGAGAACTAGGGAGGTGCTCCTGGTGAGTTCCGGTACTTCTTTTTCTAGAAAAATAGCCCTGTGCTTGATCCTCTGGCTTTGGGGGAGCCCTTCTAGGGGCCAAAGGATGGTGGGATCCAATAATTAAAAAATGAAAGTTTATAAAGAAAGGATGATCAAAGAAAGAAGCATATCTTCTAATTTGGAACCTGAGACAATGTGGTCTATTGTTTTTAAGCTCCTGGGTTGCGTCTTGATCCAAGGTGGGTCACTGCCACCAGTCATGTGCCTCAAAGAGCCATTGCAAAGATCTTGTCATCATGGTTCACCCAGTGAGACCCAGTGAGTGTATACATTTTTGAATGCATTACTTGATGGGAGAACTGCACTGTGAAATCCACAGATTTTGAAGGCTGGCTGCATCTTGGTTCACAAAGTCTGAATTAGATAGGTTCACCTTTAAATGTGAACCTGAATCAAATTTATCCCCCATCCCTAACTAGGGACAATGAGATCTTCCTTCAAGCCCTAGGAATTTATTATATGAGGGAAGAGTAGCTGGCTGGTTAATGACAGCTTCAATAGTCAAACATTAAACCTGACAAGTTGGCACTTCTCTCCAAAAGTAAACAAGGGGATCACACAGAGCCGAGAGCAGCTGCCTAGTGCCATGTTCCCTAGCTGCCTGCTCCCTTTGCCTACTGTGGATGACCCCAGATGCTCTCCCCCCAAGGCCTGCAGCGACCAGTGCCCCAGTGTTCCTGTCAAAAGAAGAACAAGGAGAAATTACCAGGTCACCTCTTCTGGTTTGTGTTCGCCGAGTCAAACCAAACCGTGATTGTTTTGGTCTCTGCATTCAGAACTTCCTGAGATTCACTAGAAGTCCTGGGTTAAGGCAGGAAGTTATAGGAGGTGCACAGATCAGAGATGAAACAGGGTGTCTGGCCTGAAATTTTCACAGGGGCAAACAACATTGAAAGCAAGAGCCTGCTGGGTCAGGCCAATGGCCCACGTAGAGCCCAGCTTCCTGTTCTCACAGTGGCCAACCAGATGCCCGTGGGAAGCCCATAAGCAGAAGCCAAGCATGAGAGCCCTTTCCCCCTCTTGTGCTTTCCATCAACTGGTATTTAGCAACCTTACTGCCTCCATCTGTGGAGGCAGAGCATAGCCATCACGACTAGTAGCCAACGAGAGCCAAACAGGATATGTAACTGCCCAGATAACATCATGAGCATAAATAATATTGAATGCACAGTAATAAAGGCTTTCCAGCCCTAAGTTCTACTCAGACCCACTGAAATGAATGGACCCAAGGGAGTCATTCATTTCAGAGGGTTGTCTCCAAAGTAAGTCCTATTTAGAGTTTATCCACTGAAATAATGGGCACGACTAACTTAGGTCCATGGATTTCAATGGATCTACTCTGACTGGGGCTATCATTGGCTGATCATACAGGGAGAGTGCAGGGCTCCTTGCCCAGTCAAAATGTGGCACCTTTTGGGAGTGTGTCTGCTGCAGATATTTAGATTTTTGAATCTTGGGATCAGCATGGCTTGGGATTCAGTTGTTCATCTCAATTATTAAAAGTATTAAAAACTATTTTCTTTATATTAATACTTCTAGACCAGGCATATCCAACTCCCAAGAGACTGATCTACTCCCAGTATAAAAATAAAAACTGGCAGTGGGGAGGATTGCACAGAGTTTTTTTAGCTTTCCCCCCATAACTTTTTGTACACAGTAAGGATCCCATGATCTACCAGGATCAGCTGGGGATCTACTGGTAGATTACAAATCTACTGGTTGGACATCCCAGTTCTAGACCCCTTCTCTACCCATGGACCCCCCCCCCCCCGAGTTTGCAAAGTTTGACCAAAGTTTAAAAGAAAGTAAAAAGCTTAAAAATACACAACCTAACAACAGAACCATGTACTAATGGGTGGGGAACATAAGGTCCAGGGCCAGTGCAGCTCTCCAACCATCTCACATTGGCCCTTGAGATTCTCCCAAGGCCATTCCTCTCCCCAGGCTGCACCCCACACTGGCCCTGCTGCATACTCTCCTCCAGAACTTTTGCCTGGCTGGAGGGTTTCCTAAACTCCTGTAATGACTTGCTTACTCGGATGGAGAATAGAGAGGGGTGTGAAAATCTAGCCTACCGTACAAAGAGATATTCTCTCGCTCCACTCAGCATTGGCATGTGGCCCCCAGAAGGGAATGCACCCCCCTGCAAGGACTAATATGATAATCAATCCATTGTGGAAGGAAGCAAAGAGGGAGGAGGAAACAGTGGGGCTTTTTAATAGAGTCCTCTGCTTCGTCCCAGTTAATTGTGGCCTGTCTCTTGTTTTATCTAATTGTGTGCATAGGAGTGGGATTAATTTGATGGAGGTGGTGAAGAAACCCACACCAAAAGATTATGAAATGCCCCTTTACTTTCTAATTCTGCAAATGAGGGTGCTGGAACTGTCACCTGATGGCCTCTGCTTTTGTCTCATTCTTGGCCGTGCAAACTTGAGAGTTGGCCTCTCTCCATTTCTCATTACCGGCAATACATGAGGAAGGAGCTGCCCAGGGGAGTCAGAGGAGGCGGTAGTCCTAGGCAAAACCAGCAGCGCCTGCAAACACAGCTCCTGCTTTCTTTGCTGACCCTTCATGGCTCGTTCCGGTGCAGCCGCTATGCTGGCTGCTGGCGATGGGCAGAACCCCAGCTCCAAATCCCAGCTGTGTGGGACGATGACGTCTCTTGTCATGGATCATTTGTCAAAGGGCTTAGCAGCACTTTGTAGGGCTGGAGGGATCCAGTTTCCTGCTGCTGGGGCTTCAGGCCCTGCTGAGACTGGTTAACTGAGCATAGGGATGGAAGGGTCTCTCCAGTCCAGCCTTAAATTCAGTTCCTCACATTTCTTCAGCAATTTGTGACTATTTTTTTTTTTTTAATCCTCATGGGAATTCATCAGCAGTTTAGTGCAAATTTCCCCTAACAGAACACATTTTTTCATGCACTTTTGATTAATGTACACATTTTTTGCAAGCAATTTCTCCTAACAGGATGCGTTTTTGTATGTTAATTTCACTGATACATTGATTTTTATGCACGCTTTCCCCCAATATATGCATTTTTGTAAACATTGGTTGGAGAACGGCATCGCAAAATTAGGATAAGTGTGAATTTCAAAGGATAGCTGAGTTTTGGTTGGCATATTGTTTCAGAAAGTGTGGATTGGATCAATTTGCCTTTAAATGAGAACTGGATCCAATTTCCCCCTCATCTGTAGCTGGTCATCTGCTCACAGTGGTCACAGAAAGGCTGAAAGGCTGTATAGATGACAGGAGGGTTTGTCAGACAGCTGGCTTAAAGGTCATGGTGGACACTAAGCTTGAATGAATGGTGGGGAATCTTTTTTGACCTGGACTCAACCGAGCAGAGAAGCAGTCGCAGAGCATTTCCTAGTTTTGAAAAAAGAAACCATCATGTGCAAGACAGTATGATAAGGAATGAATGATTTACTTTTATGGGAGCCAGGCATTTGTGATGGGAATAATCATTCTAACCAATGTAGGTTTTTATGTCCTTTTACTAACCTCTAAAAAACCCCAAAACCATATCTTTTAAATGTACTCTACTACACCATCTATTATAGCACCTTGAAAGCAGGCACACCTTTAAAAGCTGGATGATTTTGGCAACACAAATCTGAACATAGGCAGACAGAAGATCAGCTGGAGCAGATCAGTGGCTCATCAGTGGTCCAGCATCCTTTTCCCTAGAGTATTCCACCAGATGCCTTTAGGAAGGCCACAGGCAGGGCACAAAGGCAACCGCCCTCTCCTATTGTTGCTTCCAGGAGTTTATATTTAGCTATCATGGGTGTTAATGCCTGTTGATGTACCTGTCCTCCATACTTTTGTCTAATTCAGTAGTGTCCAAACTTTTTTCAAAGAGGGCCAGATTTGTAGCTTGAGGGCTGGCCAAAGTTCTTGAGCTTTTATTAGGATTGAAGTTGTTGAGCTTCTTTTAGAATTAAAGGCAGATGGCCAGGAGAGCAAGACAAATGAGAGAGTGAGCTGCACACCGAGTACACAATAGTCACGATAGGGTGCATGTGCGAGCTGGCAGGTGGGCAGTTCCAAGGGTCAATGCTGGAGAGCTGCAGCTCTCTGCCGATGCGTTGGCTCCTGGGCAGAACAAGCTGAGCAGCAGACACTCGGGGGCTGCAACAGATTAATTTCTCAGAATTGCTTGGGGGGGCGGATTAAATCAACCAGGGAGCCGGATTTGGTCCCCCGGGCAGGACTTTGGACATGCCTAGTCTAATCCTTATCTAACAGGACTGTGATGGCCAGAAATGATGGGAGTTGTAGTCCAAAAACATTTGTAGAGAACCACATTGCCTACCTCTGGCCTAAGCCCATTTTAGCCAACTATGCCGGTGGCCATCATTTCAGATTGTGTAGCAATGAACCCAACAAATTATGTGTTTTAAACTGAGGTTTAAAATGCCTTTGAGCCTCTCTTGCACTGTTTATGTTAACTTCTGGTTTTGTTTGTGCAGAAGCGAAGCATTTGTAATGTGAGTGAGCACTATTTACTGTAGGGACAGGGAACATTTTTTGCCTGGCGGGCCAGAACCATATTTTCCCCACACCAGCAGACCAAACTTGATGTCACAATGATGTCATGTGATTGACTGATGGGTGGGTGGATTGTCTCACCCACCTACCAAACCCAGCCATTTTGGGTAGGGAGATACTGCTCAAGCAGAATTGAACTCTCCACACACTAGCCGATCTATGTGTGCGTGTTTCAGTCTTGTTTTCTGAGCATGCCAGTCAGCTCCCAACAAGAACACTCTGACATGTCTTGTGAATTATTAGCAGATCTGCAGGGAGCTCAGTCCTGCATTTGGTAGCTGCAGCTCTACTTTGACCAACACCTGACTTCACATACTACATAATGTGTGGGACATGTAGATGTAGCTTTGGGAAATGGCTTTACAGGCCAAATGGGGAGGTCTGTCCGGCCACATTTACTCTGTAAGTTTAAGTTTTACTAGGTAAGTTTTCTGATCACATTAAAAACCCCACTGAAGCAAGAATGCCTAAGCCACATGTATGAAAATGTTCTAAGTGTATGAGCTGGATTCTCTTAGGTAAGGCACTATTTTCTCAGCCCTGGTTCAAAGTCTGCAAAATGGGATTACTTACACTGACCAAATTGATAGGATTGTTGCACAAACTTCTGAAATGATGTATGAAATGTTCTTCCAAAGAGTTGCAATGCTGTATAAATGCTAATTACTATTGTTACCTGTGACTGTCAAGGCCCCAAGCCTTTGGGGATGGAGTAGATTTCGGGAGGCAGGGGGGAGGCTGCAAGCTTTCATTTTCTTCCTTTAATGTATTCAAATTTAATTGTAGCTTTATGTGCATATTAGTTCACTGAGAAGACACTTGAACTTTTCTCATTTTTTCATCATCCTGCAAACAAAAAGCACCTATATGTTTAACAAATTTATTAGTGAAAACCTGGACATTTTTAATTGCTTGGCAACCCTAGTTAAAAGTCTAAGCCAGTCTTTGGGGATGAACTCTCCCTTAGAGGATCCTGTTGCACATGAGTAACAACAATGGAACCCCAGGTTTTGAGTTATTTTTATTTACTATATTTATATCCTGGCTTCTTCCACATAGACCTCAAAGTGACATACATGGTATTTTCAGGTGGGTTCCTATCCAGGCTCTGACCAGACCAAGACCTGCTTAGCTTCAGCAAGGTGGTGACTTCATGTGTCCTGAGACCATGTTCTGGGATTTTCAGGGAGACTGGGCCCCCCATCTACACTAGACAGTTAAAGCCATATTATTCCCCTATAGAATCCAGGGAACTGTAGTTTGTTAAGGGTACCCACGCAGTGTGTGAGATCTGTAAGTGAAACTCCCTTCCCTAGGTGAGGTTCCCTCTACAGGTGGTTGGAAACTAGTTGGAACCTTTGTCTTGCCTGTGTAGCAAGTCTTAGCTGCTATGCCAAGTTGTTGACCTGTGTTCATTAATAAATACAACAATTAAAGCTACTCTGCTTCCTGGTATTATGAAAGGTTTCCTCACATAGTAAGTACTCTTCCCAAATCCATAGGATACTACAGCTGAGAGTTGTTAGGGAGCCCCTATCCCCCTCACAGAACTGCAGTTCCCAGAGTTCCCTGGGAAAGATTGATTGTTAAACCATTCCAGTGAGGACTGTAGCTCTGTGAGGGGAATAGGTGTCTCCTAAGGACTCTCAACACCCCAAACAAATTACACTTCCCAGGATTCCTTGGGGGAAGCCATGACTGTTTCAGGTGGCCTAGAAGAACAGTCATGGAGCCATTTCCACAGGTGCCAGCAAAAAACTAATGCAGGCAGAAATGGATAACATACAACTATAGAGCCTAGAAGGTCAACCTGTCCACACTTCTGTCTCAAAACACTAACAAGTTTGGGGCTTACCTTCTACTACCACTCTAGGCCCATATTTTGATGGATTGACTCACTTTCCTGAGACACTTGGAGGGGCTAAGCTTCTTTGCGATTTGGGTTTAGAACAGGATTTGGAGTCAGATTTTCACAACCTTAGTCAGGGTGAACCAAAAAGTTACTCATTGCCTTAGGTATGGATGAGTAAAGATACCTTCACTGTGGCAATGGAAGCACATTTCTCATCTGGAGACTGAACTCTTCTGAGAAGAGCAATCAAATGCCTCGTGTCTTTAGCAGCAATACTGAAGCTGAAAGCCTGTGCAGAAGCAAACAACTCCCAGTTCTCACAGAAATATTGATACTGGAGGGCCAAAGATGGCAGGTTCAAGTGTTGAAGACACACACATAACTGGAATGGGCAACTCTGTCCATTTCAGTTCCTCACTTTCCCACTCTTAAGTTTAGTTCTCCACAATTTTACATCAGTCTGCACTATATTTTTCAAGTTCTTGTGAAAATTCAGCAGCATTGTAGCGCAGATTTCTCTTAAAATGCCAAATAAACATATTTTTGCAAAGTAATTTCCCCATATTTAATGCATTCGGGGCTGTTATCTCTACTAATGTGCATGTTTTAATGCACACTTTCTCCAAATGTTCATTTTTGAACATGCTACTTTGAGAGAAGACACCCAGGCAAAATTTAAAGAACCGCAAATTTCAAAGGATGGGTGTGTTTTGCTTCATAGATTTATATATTTTTTGAAAGTGTGACTTATGTTGGTTCTCCGTTAAATGTGAACTGCACCTTCAAATTTCTCCTTCTTCTCTGAGAAGAGGGACTAATTATTAAAACACTCGGAATTGTAGCTCTGGGAGGGGAATAGGGGTTTCCTACAACTCCCAGCACCCTTAACAAACAACAGCTCCCATGATTTTCTGGGGGAACCCATGATTATTTAAACTAGTACCATAGTGCTTTAGATGCATGGTGTGAATGGAGCCTATAATGTGCACAGGTGGTAGATGCCAGCTTTCCTCAGTACAGAATGTCATTGACATTCTGGTATAGAATTTTGGGTAGATTCTTGTAGTACATGGTGCCCTTCATTTGCTTTCCTTGAAAAACTGTTCATTATTCTGTTCTACATTTCCTTTTTGCGGTAATCTATAGTGACATGTACTACACCATAGTTGGCTTTTTTGAAAGAAAGAAAGAAAGAAAGAAAGAGAGAGAGAGATGTCTAATTGCTGCTCTTTTGTCCGGGACACACAAATTTATAGATCTGGGATCTATAAATGTCTCAGTGTGTGACAAACTGCTATGACATTATCATGAGACTGAGAAGGAATGTACACACAGGAGCAGGTGTCATGAATACTGGGTTGTTGACCGATTGAAACAAATGGACTTGCTAACCAGGCCCATTGATTTTAAGAGGTTTCCTCTGAGTTTGACTTAGTTGGATACAACACTCAGAATTGATTTATTCACTACCTTTGTTTTCTTTTACTTTTCTTCCTAGGAATTCAAGAAAGCAAACATTGTTATTATTGATCGGTTGATTACAGTGATTTGCATACTGCATTTCGGGATATGAATCCTTACAAAGCTTACAAGTACGTAACAGTAAATTACATGGTTTTCTCTCTCCTCCTGCCCTTGCATTTTGTGCTTACAGCATCTCTGTGAGGTAGGCCTAGCTAACGAGTCCATTACTAGTCACTGAAATAAATATTTAATTGCCTCCCCAAGGGGCCCCTGCCTCAGAAGGGGGACCAGGACCTTGGAAGGAGCACAAATGAAGGCTCAGTACCGGTCGGGAAAAGACAGAGACCACACCAGGATTTGGAAAAAGCAAAGCCTGATCTTTATTGAAAGAACAGAAAAAAACAACACAAAAAACTGTTGCAACAGGGTCCCCGCTGAGACCCTGAACAAAAGGACTGCCTTGATTCTTATACCTTTTGATTTTCATTTAGATCAATAGCAAGGAGGTGGGGGAAAGCGATATGAGGGGTGTGAAGAGTGGATTAACATAAGGTAAGCAGGATGTTGAAAGACTTTCTGGAGCTGTCAATTTGCTGAAGGGTGGTATGTGTCCTTCGTGTTATTTAATTTTGGATCTTCTTAAAATGGCTTTCCCTTTATCTACAGGAAAACCTCCGCAACTGCTGATAATCAGCATGCAGATGTGAGGCTGGATGTTTGAGAAGATGTTCAGGAAATGACTTAAATGTTAATGTGAAATCCTATTCTGCATTGCTATCAACTCGGGTGTGACAGCCTGATGTTTGCATACTTTTTGGAAAATAAGACTGCTTTATTTTGAGCTCATATCTCTGTGTATTCATGGTATGGTTTGCAGACCCAGTAGGAGGCAGTGTGGTGGATTCAGTTTTGGCAGCCTTTTGGATACATTCAGAAAAGTACAGCATAGTACGGCATTTCATTAAAGATACATCCATGAATACATTTTAAAAGGATAGCTTCATGGAGAAAGAGGTACACAGGAATGGCAACAGGATGGCATATTCCCAACAATGCGTTCTTTAAGGCACAGTTTATTATTGTTGTGGGACTTTTGGGTAGGATGATATCATTAGGATCATTTTTCCTTTATTCCCCTCTCTGATCCTGATTCTCTTATGACATCACCCAGTGAAAATCATGGCTGACTGGGAAACGTCTTGTTTTTCTTTGTCTTTTGCAAGTCACTGTGGAAGCGTTTTGGGCTAAAGAGTGGCGTAAAAATACTTCCAACCAATACTACTAGTATTAATAACCATGATAAACCCATGGCATTGTAGGAACCTCAGGGGAAACTCTGATTCGCCGCAGGATGAACAAGACACTTGGCAGTTGGTAAGGAGGAAACTCCTTTGCTGAGTCTTAATTATACCCTTTGCAACGCAGTTTACGATTTCTGGGTTAGTAGTATATGGGAATTTTTGCTGTATGAACCATCGATTGCTGTTGATATGGAAAAACTGGCTCAGCTTGTACTCTAGAGATTTGAAGAGGAGGATGGGAGAGTAGAGA
The DNA here is from genome assembly GCF_951804945.1 of Podarcis cretensis. Taxonomy (NCBI): domain Eukaryota; kingdom Metazoa; phylum Chordata; class Lepidosauria; order Squamata; family Lacertidae; genus Podarcis; species Podarcis cretensis. Next base: position 27,709,544 of record NC_137177.1, on the reverse strand, counting down.
GCTGAATGCATGTTAGCATTCTGTCCAGCTGCGAATGAATTTACTTCACATTCATTAGCAGAGCAGGAGTTACATGAATCACCCTACAGCCTTGCAGAGTGCGCACCTAGTTCAAACGACCTCTAATTGTGTGCTGAGCAGGGAGAGATGCTTTAAAGTAATCAGATGTTCCAAATTTCCACTCCCTTATTTGTGTGTAAAGGAAGGAGAGATGGGTGTGTCCTTATGGCGGCTGACTCCTCCTCGCATTTGGGAGCCAAATGTAGGACAAGCTATAAACATCCCTCCGAACGAACTGAAGTTGCTTGCCTTTGCTTTGAAGGCATGGTGACACTGTTCTCACTGAAACTGCCTTTTGATAGTGGGCAGAGATAAGGAGGGTAAATATGCAATGGTGGCAGCATGGATGCAAGGATCAATGTCTGATTTGGGGTCAGAGGGACCCTGCCAGGAACATCACAGAGGTGAATTCCCTATCAGTGGCTTGAAAAGGGATTGATTAAACAGCTGTCGTTTGAGTTAGAAGGAAAGGCTGGACTGGACACAACATACTCTTTTGTAAAGAATCCAGGACTTTGGTCACAACACCGCATACTTTTAAGTCACACGGATTCCCCAAAAGAATCCTGGGAACTGTAGTTTATCCCTCACAAAGCTTCAGTTCCCAGTACCCTTATCAAGCTACAGTTCCCAGGACTCTTTGGTGGAAGCCACACATTTTAAATGGGCTTTAAACATTGTGGTCTGGATATAGCCGTAATTTCATGTTCCATAAGCGGAATGTCTAGGAACAAAACGTTATGCAATCCTCTGACATGCAGATGTTGTGCAAGTAGAAGAAGACATTCCCTTTCTCCCCAGAAAACACACCACCACCACTTTCACCTGCCACATCTCTCGCCTCACCTCTGCACAGAAAGCCTTCACCAGTTTGGTAGGTCAAAGCCGAGCCATCAATCTCTGTGGCACGTCAGAAAAGTCCTATTGTTTCATTATGACTGTGGCTCTTTTTGGGGACGCCGGAGAGATGGAAGAAAGGGAGATCCCGGTTGTTTCCAGGGTGTCAATATTTTGTGGTAGGTCTTCCACTGCACACTGGCAAATGCAGGAAGGATAGTAACAGGGAAAACCACTAGGAAGTGTGGGGTCCATTCAAAGGAAGTTGCCCAACCTCTGCTCAAACCAGTAGGATAGATGCTCAATAAACAGGTGAGCTCTGTGAAAGAGAGGAATCTAGGGCTTTGGATAGGGTCTGCCCCAGTGTAGAGACAAAGGGATGTGGAGGTAATGTCCTTGGGAGTGAAGTGAGGGGACGAGCCGTGATAGCCAGTGTGGTGTGGATTGTTGGACTAGGACCTAGGAGACCCAAGTTCAAATCCATACCCCATCTTTAAGCTTACTGGGTGACTTTGGGCCAATCACCACCTCTCAGCCTACCTACCTCGCAGGGTTGTTGTGAGGATAAAACGGAGAGGAATAGAACTATGTGTAGCTCCTTGCAGGAAGGTGGGATAAAAATGCAGTAAGTAGAACAGAACCAACAGAACAGATAGCTACGGTCTACTTCCACTGCTGGAGTCAGCATGCATTTTCTGGGAATTGCAGGTGGCAAGACTGCTTGCTGGCTTCCCATGGGTATCTGATTGAGAACAGAGTGCTGGACTAGATGGGCCTTTGACCTAACCCGGCAGAGCTCTTCTTCTGTTCTAATAACTGGAAGGGAAGATTAATCTTGGGTAGTTTCTACAGGGTTTTTTTTGGGGGGGGGTCTTATTATTTTGCACTTTGTGAAACTGTGAAGCATGGTAGATGCTTCGTGTCGGCAGGATGGAAGGGGGAGAATTGTTGTCAAAGTGTAAACTGTCCTCAGCCTTTGGAACACAGTGGAACTTCTTTTTTAAAAAAATAAATAAAATAAAAATCTAAGTAGAATATTATAGCAGAGGAGAGCAACAAGCACCCTCATTACAGACAGGAGTTCACTAACCCACATCAGAACCTCAAAGATAAGGAAAAAGCTTCCAGGGTTCATAGCAAGCTCTCTTCACACCTCCTCACATGCCCCTCTGATTTTCTTTTTTTATGCACAGACTTTAAAGGCCCAACCTTAGTTTGGGGGATGGGGGTCTGTCCCAAATGGTTCTCTCATTCCAGGAATGATCTCTGCATCTAGAAACCATATTTTTTAAAAAAAATCAGCCCCCATAAAGGGCACCCACTGAACATCCCCGGCAAATTGAAGTGAAATTCTCCTAACATAGGATATAGCTGGCAAATAACAGTGTAACTGTCTGGGTATGTGTTTGCAGCACAAAGAGAGTTTGGGGATATTGGCTTTCAGCCCTTCAGCGCAGTGCTGGATTTAGGTTTGATGAGGCCCTAAGCTACTGAAGGTAATGGGGCCCTTTATATGTCCAGCAGTCCTTTGTCAACAACAAATTGTCACTTTTTTGTGCTGAATATAAGCTATATGATAATTTATAGACCTAATAGGTATCTAAAGCCATAATCGGATCAAAATAAATAAATTATGTATTACATGAAATCAATCAGTAGGTATAAGACTCTTCCCCTTAGTCTATGCTGCCTGATCAGTCTACAAGCACTCTTTAATATTAGATAACAGGTACAACAGCTTGACCTACATTCAACTGTGCTGCACTGCAGTCTGCAGCTGCATTCTCCATATTGCCATGCAACCAGTCCATGCAGAATATAGGCACCCTATATATAGAAATGAGCAAACCAGTGATATTTTAGGGAGCAGGCTAGCAGGCGGGGCCCATTACTTACATCATAGGAGCCTACACAACACAAAACACTGTTGCTGTATGTAGGTTTTATTTTGTTTTTTATCTTATATTCTGAAAATATACATCCAGTTTTTTTCCTTTAATTTTTTTTGGGGGCCCCAAGAGAGTGGGGCCCTAAGCTTGTTTAGCTTATACGTAAATCTGGCACTGCTCCAGAGATCTGCATAGCCTGAGATGGCTGTATATCCTACTAAAAAGAGGGCAGTCCTTTATTTGAAGGGTTGTCAAAGGACAGTTCTCTGTTTCAAGGGTAGGGAACCTCTGGGCCCCAGGCCAAATTTGGCCTGTGAGGCCTCCTCATTTAGCTTGCTATGCCATTTCCTCCAAACCACACCCACCTGCTCCATACCTTACATCATATGTGATGTCAGGTATGGGGCAGGTAGAGAAGCAGTTGGATTGGCTGCTGGGGAGTCCCCAAGCAGGACTGAACTCCCCACTCATCAGCTGTTGGGTGGGGAGTCATTATCCTCACCCTCACTGGCCAGCTGCAACAAGTGGGCAGTACCATTGACCTGCCAATCACTTAAGCTCCCTATGATACCAGATGGTTGATAGGTGGGTTGTCCCACTCACCCATCTAAGTTGAACCAAAGGGATAGGTAAAGATCTGGCCTGCTAGGCCAAAAAGCTTTCCCACCCATGCTCTGTTTGAAAGAGTTAACTATTTGAAAGGCTGTCTGGTCCAAGTCTGATTTGAAGGCAAAGAGTATTAACAAGGAGGAGAGCGGGAGGGATCTTAAAATTGCCAATCAACAGTTAACAGCACCTGGGCAGCAGACAGAGCAGGCACATGCAGCTCACCTGGGGACAGTCTTCCTCGCTACTGTGACATGGATTGTATTTCAATTTAAATTATAAAAATTATTTCCCAAAATTTGTACCTGTCTGTATAAATTTGCACATGCATTCTTAAGGCAAATCTGTAACTTTGTCCTTTTTGGGTTGATGTTTAAATAGCCACCCTAGTGTCCCTTGCCAAGCATTGGATTTTCCAAAAATTGTGGGTGGGTGGAGGTAATTTCCCATCTGTAGGGAAATAATTAGAGAGGTTTTTTTAAATTAAAAAATGGATCTCCCCTCCCCACGGGTTTGCGTGCTTTTGTCATTGCGATATTAAAATATTGGTTCAATATCCACCCTACCCCACCCCCACAAAAACGTATTTTAGATGGGATTGTTTTGCCCTCAGAAATTCCAGACTCTGCAAAGGAAGCAGAGAAATGATGAGCGTTAATAAGATAACAAAGACATTTCAGCAAAGCAGGAAAACACATAATGAGATTTTATCTAACTGCTGACTGGAGCTATTTGGCTGGGACATGCCTATCTATTTAACAAGGAAAGTGCATCTCTCAGGTTTCACTGGTGCCCTGACATTTGAAAATCACCTTGTGAATGTTTTAAGAGCAATTCCTTTTAAAGCATTGCAGCTGGATGACACACCAGGCAAGCACAATGGAGCTGTTGCTCACTGGGTGTGGGTCCACGAGGCAGTGACTTGTCTCATCGCCATTTGTTGCGTCCCACCCTCTCCACTCCTGTCTGCATAGCAGACTGGCATGATGGCAGCAGTGGCGGGGTTGCATTGTTCAAAGGAACGGCGTCAGCACCAGCTCTACCTATACTGCACCGGTCTCGGCTTGAGGTGCTGCAATCTGTCTCGCAGCCGTTCCGCCCACATGGGGCCCATCGGAATCGATAGTGGAAACCTGGCCCAAGCTACGACTTTCGAGTGAGCATCACATGTGACTTGTCTGATCACCCGTGTGCCCTGCCCTCTCCGCCTGTCATGACAGCAGCAGCCGTGATTGCATTGTGAGAAGGAACGGTGTCAACAGAGGTCTTTCCCTCGGAGTAGCATTGAACTACAGCCCCCACATCATCCCTGGCCATTGGCTGTGCTAGCTGGGGTGGATGGGAGTTGGGAGTCCAGCATCAACAGGAGAGCCACAAGCTGGCCAGCCCTGGCACAGACCTGTGGGGTCCCTATTGGAACCGAGAGTGCAAAGTTGGCAATGCAATGAGCACAGAATGGCCTGCTATATTTGCTGCAGCTTTGTGGGTTGGATTCCTTGGCAATGTTGTTTAAATTGCTATAGCACAAGCTGTCTTGACATGTATTGATTAATCACGGATAGCTGTTTTTAAATGGATGAGGAAAATAAAACTGAAAATGTGTCACCTGTGGGTTGACATATTTTGAACAGCAAAAAAAGAGGACGCATTTGCCGACTTCTACTTTTAACTTTGGATCGCTAGGACGCATGAAAAAGAGAACGTGTCCCAGAAAAGGAGGACATATGGCAACCCTAATTATTTGACTATGATCCTCAGGGTCCCTTCCAACTCAAAAATTCTATGATTCTAAGCCGAGCATTATGATTTATTTTTCTTCTGTGGACACTAGGTCCCTACAAAACTGTGTTGTTAACTACTGTAGTACGAAACGTTTGCTCACTTTATTAAGTTGCACTTTGCATCGAGCCTGAAAATGATTGGGCAACCGACACCACTGGACAGAACTGGTGCAACATGATTTGAATGCCAGGCCTCCTCAAGCAACCTGCCAGCTACATGCTGTGTCAGCTGAAGCGCCTCAGCTCTTTAAGGGAGTGCATTACAGTGGCCTAGTCTAGCACTTGAGAGCATGTTATGAGAGCCTTTGTTTGGAGTTTGGAGTATATCTGGTCCTTGCAGCCCAGTCCACACTGCTTCTCTCACCCTACTAGCACATAAAGTGATGGATGGGGTGACTACAGGATGGGTCCAGCTTGTTCAGTCTAAATGCAGTCCCCATGGGACCCAGAAGGAAGGACTGTGGCTCAGTGGCCGAACACCTGCTTTCCTTGTGAAATGTTCTGCGTTCAGCCTGGGGTAGGGCAGAGAAAGAGACAGACACCCCTGCCTGAAACACTGGAGACCATAACCAGACAATGTAAACCAGGGATGGGGAGCTTGTGGTCTTCTAGATGTTGCTAGACTCCATTTCCCGTCAGCCTCGGCCAACATGGCCACTGGTAAAAGATGGCGTGAGTTGTAGTCCAGGAGCATTTGATGGGCTACAAGTTCCCCATTCTCAGTGTAAATAAAACTGAGCTAGATTTATACTGAGTCAAAGCAAGCCTCCAATTAAGAGCTAAGTGTTCTTACAGAATAGTGGGGGTAGACTGGGAATCTACCTGCCATTCCCAGGCCAGAACTCATGATCTGAAAATGCCAAGAGGTATGGGCAGAACTAGCCTTTTTTGCTGCCACAGGCCAAGTCACGCTGTCTATGTCATAGTGCTCCAGACCAACCTCCCTATGAACATGTCCTCAGTGTCCCTGCCTAATATATCACCCTGGAGGGATTTTCTGCTATGCTGTTACTCTGCCCATCAAGAAAGGGTAGAGCCAGGGAGCTTAGGTCCCCAGGGCTTTATATTTTGGCAGGGACAGATCCCATCTCTGTGTCATGTAAGATCAGCAGAAGTCCTCATGAGAAAGACAAAGTATAAATGTAGTTTAATCTCTCTCCTGACAGTCCATTTGTCCTCCAGATATTTGTGGTTTCCCAACCCCTGGTAGCTCCAGGCAGCATGGCCAAGCCAAGGGAGCTGTAGTCTAACTACATCTGAAGATGCAGAGATTCCACATTCCTAGAAAAACAAACAGCCAAGCCCAGAGACTTTTGAGAGGGGGAAATAGGTATGTTTGTGCAAAATGCAGAGAGAGAGAGAGAAACAGACAGACATTATTCAATGGCATGTTAATGCATGACAATGCTCCTTTCTTCCAGGGAGCTCAGAGTGACACACATCATAGAATCTTACAGCTGGAAGGGACCGAAGGGTCATCTAGCCCAACCGCCTGCAATGCAGGAATCCCAGCTAAAGCATCCATGACAGCTGGCCATCCAATCTCCAAGGAAGGTTTGCCCTTGCATCTTACTCCCACAACACCCCTGTGTGGCAGGCTGAGCTGAGAAGTCCAAAGGTAAGCTTCAATGAAGTAAACCAGCTCAAACACAGCTATTCCTGCTCCAAGTCCACATCCTGGCTCACATGAAGATAGCTTCACAGCAGGCAGGCCCAACAAATTTCTTTATGAACCACTTCTGAAAGCAGATACTGGAAAACCCTGAATTGCCAATTGTGATACCAACCCTGTCCTGAAATTCCAAGTGGAAAGCAGCAGGCAATGAGCTGCTAGATATCAAAGGGCAAAATATGGGGCTTATTCATACTTTTCCTCTGCTCTTTCCATGCAGAGTTCATGCTTTAAAGCTCTGTGTATGAGCACGGTTTTCCCTATCCAGAGCTTCCCCCACAAAACCCACTCTTTAATGTTGCGATGGAGCAAATGGCAACCCACAGAAAACCCAAATTGCTGTTTGCTCTGATTGAGAGCTAAAGAACAGGTTTTCATGAGGGGAAAAAAGGGTGTTCTGACAGTTTGAAACGTGGACCTGAGTCTGGAAAGAGGACAAAAGGTAAGTGGGGATAAATCCAAAGCTGTGTTTGTCCAAAAGTCCTATTTAAGATGCACTTTACCCCAACAGAATTATGTATTCATTGCATTTATATCCCACCTTTTCCCCTCAAAGGAGCTTAAGGTGGCACACATGGTTCACCCCCTCCTCATTTAATCCCCACAATAACTCTATGAGGCAGGTTAGGCTGAGACAGTGACCAAAGGTCTCCCAGAGAGCTCCATGGCCGAGTGGGGATTCGAACCCTGGTCTTCCAGGTCTTACTCCAAAGCTAAGTGCTACCTTACACTGGCTCTCTACTGAAAGCAGAATGTCTAAAAAAAAATCTCATCTGACTCCCCATTCCCCAAGTAAGTAAGTATTAAAAACAGTGCTATCAACTCAATAATAATAATTTATTATTCATACCCCGCCCATCTGGCTGAGTTTCCCCAGCCACTCTGGGCTGCTTCCAAGCAAGTGTTAAAAACAATACAGCATTGCTTCTCTGAAATAAGTTACCATTATATTTTCTGGGGATCTAGTGAAGTGTCTCAGCTTTGATTGTTAAGACAAACTGACAGGCCAGTAATGAGCTTATAGGCATTGATAAACCATTGCCTTTTAGCATTTTTGTATTCTGCTTATCCAAGAAATGACAGACCACCTTCTGAGAAAATATATATTTTTTATTTCATTTTTTTTTAAAGATCAGACACTAAAAAAAAATTGAAAGCCTCTTTTCAGATCAAACCTAGTGTTTTCTACCAGCATCCTTTTGTTCAAACAGATCAGGCTAAACAATGGAAAAAGCCAACCAGGTCAGGTGTTTTGTGCTGCTCTAGTCAGATTAAAAGAGACAACTGCCAACTGCGGAAAATAATGGACAGGAAAGATAATGCAACTGGAATAGCAAAAGAGAAAAACTTGGTAGGGAGAAACCAAAGGCATACTATGCATAAGGGTAATGTGTCCTAACACAAGGAGGTCTTAGTTCTGCCTTGAATTCTCCCAGTGAGCTGCACATTGATTGCTGACACAGAACTAGGGCAGTACATGAAGGCTGCTAAATTTTACGTTGCCTGAGCCCATGTATCCACCCCACTCTAATTCTGATATTAGACTGCAATTTCCAGCCAAAGTAAGAAACATTATCTCTCTTGTAATCCAGCTCAGCTTTCCCTAACCTGGTTCCTTACAGTATTTGACAATGCTCATCTACTCCTGACCATGCTATCTAGGGCTGATAGAAGTCAGGAGATAAAACAATACCTAGCAGGCACCAGGTTGGGGGTTTTCTAGCTCAGGTGTGGGGAACCAGATATTGCTCAGCTACAACGCTCATAATCCCAGGCAATCAGCCATGCTTGCTGTGGCTGATGGGAGCTGTAGTTCAACACCACTTGGTGTTCCCAAGGTTCCCAAATCCAGCTGAGTTTAATGGCTTGCTTATGCAACACTTAGCCTCAAGCTAATTTGGCCTTCATCTCGTGGATCAAGGTTTCTCAATGAATTGCTCTCGCCACAATTAAGTCCGCTTTCTCCAGCTTGTTGCCCTCCATATGATGCAGAACTTCTATTCTCAGAGGCTGATGGGAGTTGGAGTCTGATAGTCTTCATGGGGACCCAGGCTGGAGGAAAAGCTCCTTTAAACTCTGCTTCCACCCCTGACCAGTCACTCACTCCAGGAACAGACTTAAACAAGCCTTCATTATAAGCAGTATGCCTGGCAGTTAATGGAGCACAGGTAGAAACATTCATTCTACCAACTTAAGTTAAAAGGGGGGCCTATATGTGCACTGAGTGCTTGTAATTACTCTCTGCCTTCTTCGTTAAGGTGGCTGCCATCAGTCCCGGTGTAATACAACTGGTGAGGTGCCAGCCATTGTTTTTGAAATGCCTGGGAAGATATTTGGCAGAAGATGGGGTAGCAATTTGAAAGCCAACTCAGGGGACAGGAATGCTCACGATCTCTTTTTGCCCAATTCTGCCTTCTTTCAGACGAGTCATCTCAAAGGGCAGAAGGGTGGCAAGTGGTCATGGCACCGTCGTGCAATCAAGTAAGAAGAATAACCCAAAAGAGTTCAATACATTGTATTTATTTATGGTGACAGATTCTAAAGAATCTAGCAAGTTACGTCAGGCCTACCGCATGACAGGTTCAATAGCTGCAGAACACATTCAAACGCAAGACTGGAAGTGCCAAAGTGTTACACTCTTCGAATCTTTCAGATACCCCCACGCATACAAAGAAACAGCAGGATCACAGCATTTGTTTGATGCAGCCATTTGTGAGAATTTCACCACGCATTCGCACACCACAAAAAGTGCAAATTTTCTTTAAATTTCTCCAGCAAGCCCTTGGATTGGAGGGGAAAGTTCGTTTGCTTAAACGAGGCAGGTCTACCACTTAGGCTTCTCATTCACAATTCTGCCAAAAAGTGCTGCTAATCAGCTGTGCTCCTTTAGTGCGAAACCACTTCTCCCCTTTTAAACGTGAAGTACTGAAAGCTGTCAAAAAGGAGATAATCGAGAAGAAGCCCTTTCCTCAAGTGAAAGAGGAATAACCTGGTGAAGCCCCTTACATTAGACCCTGCAGCCACACACATCTTGGAGCATGGAAGGATTTACTGTACATAAAGGAAATGTCTTTGAGAGCCGTTTATTTTTCAGGGGAACTCTTCACTTACATAGTATTGGACCTCTTAAAAGATGAGCAATTGTGCCTTCTCAGCCAGTCAGAGTCGTGACAAGACAGAAGCAAACAACATGGCAGCAGACTTTTAAAACAAACAAACAGCCCAGCTTGGTCTTGCCAGACTAGCTCATGTTTCCCAGGAAGAGGCAGAATTTTACCTAGACACAATCCAAGTATGATATTTTATTTCAATTTTTTTTCAGCCTGCCCAAATGTGGTACAGCTTTACTGCAAAGAAACAGATTAGTAAGTCAGTCGCCCTTCAAGGATGCACCATGAAGCATCTTCTTGTAGCCCTTTCAAAAAAAGCAGGTCTACCCAAAAAGCTAGCAATCTTTGCCTCAGCTTCCTAAAAAAGCATAAAAACAACAACCTGAACTGACACATTGCACAAGGAACTGGCAGGCAATCCAAAAACATCAGTAAAAAGAACTACTGTGCTGTGCAAGTAACTACTTCAAAAGCTTGTGTATTTCAGGTGTAGGCAACACGGTGCTTTCTAGATGTTTCTGGACCAACTCCCATCACTACTCAGTCAATAAGCCATGCTAGCTGAAGTTAATGGGAGTTGTGGTCCAACAGCTGGCGGCCTCTGTATTGACTCTTCCTATTGCATTTGAACAAGACACCAAGAGGCTCTTGGGTTCAGAAATTTGGCTACCAACAGCTCTCTCCCACCGCCTTTCCACTGTTAACACCAAATTACCAGAACTTGGGAATCTTTTTCCACATGGAGCCAAGCAGCTGCACACAGGCCTCCAGAAAGAAGAAGAGCAGCTTTCAGAACCTATGGATGATGTTGGCAGCTGTTGCCCTTCACTAAGAGGACCAGGGCATCTGGATCAAGATTGAACCTCAGCTCTGCAACTACTAAAATGAACAGACTTCTCTGCCCATGTTGGTGCACTGTGTGCAGCTCATTTAAACTCCTAATAAAAGTTAGCCAGCCATTTTAATATCATGCTGAACTCCCATACCTGCTCGTTCCCCTGATGTTACTGATACAGCAAACACTAATCTAGATCCTTTCCTTCAGAAAGTCACATCTTAGGGGGTTTTTGGCACGGCACATTGAGTAAGAGTAATACTTTGGGGGCAGGTTCCCATTCTTTTAGTGTTCATGATCATCTGTCAAAACATCTGCTGCTGTGAATCCAACCCCATTCTCTTGCCCCGCCCCCACCCTACCCCACAGCTCTCCTCTGACTGATAATAAATACAGCTGGTCCATCGGGGCAGCAAGCCATGGTACACTGGCTCCTTTTACAAGCCCCCGGCCCACTTCGGTTCCCTCAACAGAAATGATCAAGCGACCCCCAAACTCCCCCAATATTCATCGCAGGCATCCCAAACTGAACTACTAACAGGGAGTTCTACCCCCTACAAAAAAAATTAAAGTACAGTGCTTTTTTTTCTTTTTTCTTTTCTTTCTTTTTTTTTTTTTTTTGGTTGCAGGCACTTGAATAGGATTTCTTTGGTCCCCTAAAAGGAATCGGCCACTCTGGCATATCTTCAGAAACAGAGTCTGCACAGCCCTTAATGCTTCGTGTACTAAAGAAAGAAAATCAGCTTGCATCTCAGGTAGTGCAGCTCTGCTTTCTTAACCTAATCCTATCCATCCACCTCATACATAAACTCAATCATTTTCTTACTGTAAACATCTCTGGTAACTACTCATAACACTGCACAATTGCCCACAATATACAGCAGACTTTGTTCCTATGTAGGAGGAAGACACTTTGAGCAAGAGACCCATTTTTCTTCTGAATTGTACAGCCTCTGCTTCCCAGAGAACAAGGATTGGAGCAATGTCAGTGGTTAGTTGCAGGGAAGCCAAGTTGGGTAGGAGTGACTGCAAGGCAGCAGAGGTTGCATGTGGGTTACATAGTAGTTTACGTTTACTTCGCTGGCGTAAGGGGCTGGCTGATAATAGCAGGTCACGTTCGTGACAGTCGGGATTATGTTCTGCTCAGCCAGGACCCTCACAGCCAACATGGCAATGAGGTTCAGCGTCTGCCTCCTCTCGTGTCCCATCAGGCACACCGTACTCTCATTCACCACCCTGTGAAGGGTCATCAGGCAATCGTACCGCTTGCTCTCCATCCCAACAAAGTGGCTCTGAAGGTAAGACTCCAGCTTCCGCTGCTGCTCCCCAATGTCAGGAAAGTCTATAAAAAACCTGGAGCACATGTATCTCTGTAGTGCCTTCATGTCTACTTCCGATTTGGGCTTAAATCCCCTCACCAGGAGGTTGCAGTACTTCAGAAGCCCACCACCTCTGATCTCCTCCGGATTCCTGGTGGCAATGATACGGTTCCTCAGGTGGTCCATTGCCTCCTCAAAGTCCCCGTACATGCTCTCCCCGGTGACTGTCGGGTGGAAGTTTGCAGACATCGGGTTCTCTGAGCACTCTCCAAAAAGCAACAGTGAGTCCAATATTATCTGGAAGGAATCTACGCTGAACTCAAACTGCCGCCGGAGAGTGTCTACAAATTTGAGCTCCACGTTCTTCCCGCTGTTGTTTGAAAGTGAAATAAGGCTCCAGCGGTCTGTTTCATTGCACACTTTCACTAGCTTCTGCACATAGGCCTCCTTTAGCGTCATAGGAGTGATCTTATCTTTATTTACCCCTTCCGGGAGGAAGTCCAACAGACAGTCCATCACTACATCTTTCACTAGCTGGAAGACGTCCTCACTCTTCAAGTCTACACCAAAAATGAGGTCCAGATCTTTATACCCCAGACCGCTGTCCTGATGGAGCACGTGGCTTGCGGCCGAGCCATTCAACCTCACGTTGTGGACTGCAATTCCCTGCTTCTCCAGACGGCTACGGACCACCTACAACACGGGGAAAAGCACATTGCTGTAAGTATGGGAGGAAACTTTAAATGGCCTAAGCAAACATCAGCTGGTGTGTTTAAATCGGTGACCTGTGTGAGTACGTTAACATAAGGGCTAAATGCAAGACGTGGGGCATATCCAACACATCCCATCAATACCAGAATTTCCGCTCATGCAATGCAACTTCCCTCCTCTCAGTCCTCTGCACATGGCCCAACACACTCCCCAAATCTGCTCCAAAGGGTGGTCATGGTGGGGAACTCCTAAAACACATTCAAGGGGCGCTGGGGGGAGGCATCCATCGTGCAAGGAGAAATCCATGTACTGATTAAATGAGTTGCTTAATGCTACTTAGGATACAACCTTTAGTTTCCATGGATGCAACTAGATCAGGAGATCAGCGATCATATCTTTTGGTTTTAAAAGTAGTTCAGCAGCAGCAGGGGCCACAGGTCTGATGGTAACCATGCTGCTTCTACTAGCCATTCAGCCTTTTCCAATGTGCCAACACCACCACAAAGTGGCTCTGTGACTCAGAGGGGAACCCAGGCCATAGGTACCTATATGTTTCCAGGGGCGAGTTGCTTTGGCAGAGCAATTTCAAACTAGGGAGTGACATGGGAAGGGTTTACACCTACCCAAGCGACTATTCCATTGAACAAAAAACCAAAAAACCTGGAAGATCACCTATCTGCTGACATTGCATCTTGTTTGACCTCAAATAGGCTTCGGAGCACAAATGGGCTTACATGAGCACTGCTGTTCAGGCATTCCATGTTGGGAGCTGGAGATCTGTTGCTGATCCCCACCCTAAAGCAGCAGCTGCCTGGACAAGTTCAATGCAGGAAACCATGCCTCCTCCTACAGCCTTTATTCTTAAGCCAAGAGTATCCTAGAACTTTCATCTGGCGTGCAAAATGGCAAGATTAAGAGCCAAGGGAGGAGCCTACAGCACCAAACACGTCTAACTGGCACAAGGTGCCTAAAAATATTGGTGGTGCTTTTGTTCATTTCTGGAGCTGCTCTTACCAGGGCTCTATAGCAAAAGAACTGCCATATGAACCTAACCAGAGTCTTGGGTTTCCAGGCTGTGTAATTTTTGAGCACCTTTGGCCTCTCCAGAGGCTGCTGAACTACAACTCCCATCAGCGCCAGCAAGAGTGGTCAGGGATGATGGGAGTTGTAGCTCAGTAACATCTGGAGAGCCAAAGGTTCTCCACTCCCATTTTAGAGATTTAACGTGCCAACATGAAGCCAATCTAAGGGGAAAGCCCCATATTTTTGGGGTGCAGGGCAGACATCCAGTGATCTACCGGTAGATCACAATCTACCTGTTGGACCTGCCTGAAATATACCAAAGGGGAAATAAACCACGCCCCCAGTCTGTTAGTGGATCTTCCAGAGTAAGTCACCGTAACTTCAGTATGCCTGCACCAAACATGTAGGCCAAGTACAACCAGGTATTTGCAAGTATTGAAAGGGTAGCTGAACCATACAAAGTGTACCCTTCATCATCCAGACAAAGGCTGGAGGCAAATATAATTTATCTTGGAGGCATTTATATGTTGAAATTATGCATTTATTTATTTTTTAAAAAATAAACACAGGATTCATAAACCTAGCAGCAGAATTTAGCCTACGAGTACAGCTTAGTCAAACCTTCAAATATGCAGCAGGGAAGAGAAGACTTTGCTTTCAGGTATATTAGGAAAAAAGCTATCTTAATTGTGTATGGGGGGGGGGGTTTAATATGAAGGAATTTGGGGAATTTTCATGTTAAGGAAGTTGGTAACTTTATTACTTTTATCCCCAACAAATGTGATGCGCCCCTGGCGGTTGTAAAATAGCAAAAAAATAATTTAAAAATGAACAGGCACACTTCAGTTTGGATTATGAAAAGAAGAAAGCTGTGCGGTAGGCAAGCTCTCATTTATCTAGCAACAATTTGGGCTGCTTGTTGGCAGAAGCTAACAGAAGAGGGCTGCTTGCCTTCTTTTTGGGAACACGGGTCTGTATATAGAGCTACTGTGTTGCCACCTACCCACTTGGTAGGCCAGACACAGCAGCTTATTCAGCTGCCTTTTCATCCAGTGTTCCTTACCTCTTTTGGTTTAAAGGCTACACACATCAAGCATTCACAGAACTGACTGCCTTTTTAGGTTACTTGCTCAAGACTGGCAAGCTCTGCATCTGAGACTGACTAATGTTTATCTGGTCAGAGTCATTCGCCTTTCTGTTTACAGAAAACTGCCGGGAGCTGTTTGAGTGTGCTGCTAGGGATCTTTTTGTTTTGTTTTTAAAAAGCACTGGCTTCCCTTTAAAAACATCAGCCCTTTAATGCCAAAGTAGCATTGCTGAAAGCTACATGGGTGTGATGTTTCTTAAAACAGAAAAAGATGTGTGGGCAGACACATGCCATCTATAATAAAATATAATAATAATAATAATAATAATAATAATAATAATAATATTTTTATTGCTTATACTCCACCCATCTGACTGAGTTGCCCCAACCACTCTGGTTTAAATAGATGGGCAACAAAAGGCCCTTCTTAAAACCTCTGTTTGAAGCCAAACAGAGGTATGTCTACTCCGAAGGGTACCCCCAGTGCTGCCACTTTTGACAAATTCACTTTCTAGAATTGAATGAAACTAGTTGGATCAAATTGGCCCTGTTTGTACATTGTAGTAAACCATAAAGATGGCTCTAGCTTCAGTCTTCCCTTAGCCGGAGCATCAAACCAAGGTCCAGGGGCTAAGTTTCTTGCGTTGCTCAGGCCATCCATGATTGATAAAGCCAACAAACTTTGGCTTCAGAATGTGGCTTCTTTAGAGCAAAACAAATCATGACTCCTGGGTTTGAATGCCAGAATTGTGGCTTGTTGCCTTTTCAAGGAGTGGAGCAAGAACCACCTGCCCATTCAGAGTAGACCGATGGTTTAGCACAGTGTGCAAATGCAGCCACAGAAAAGTGCTATGCTACCCTTTCTGCTAGATGATGGAATTGCTGGACGGATGCAGTTGTTTAGTGACGTGTCTTCCAAATGACCTGGGCAACATCTTTTGTAAAATATGTAAATGCCATGCAAGTTCTATTGAGTGGTTAAGTAGGTTATATACTTATTGGAAACATGTGCAAAAGCTTTTACAAAATTGGCTGTGACCTGCCTAAAACAGGGTGCTTTGCCCCAACCCATCTGCCTAAATAAGAGCTTGAACAACTCAGGCTTGCAGTTTCTTTCTAGCCAATCAATAGATTAACTTAAATTGCAGCGCATTATACATAATCAGATACCACCTTCACAGGCCTCTATTTGCATTCAATAGAAACTGCACTGTTGCATTTGGTTCAGTGCTCTACTTCTACTTGTCTTCTTCCCCACTCTCAAATGATAGCTACTTTGAATCACATTGCAGCCTGGCATATTTCTGCTAAAAAGCATTCTATTTAGATTTCATAGGTATACGTCCACCAGTTACATGGTGTGTTTAGCATGTCATCCAATTGCAACCAGTTCCATGCCCCAGGATTTCTGAGCATTTCATAGGCAGGGCAAATGGCTCCCTTTTGACTACTACAAAGTAGTAGTAAGTTTAGGAAGTTACTACTGCAAAGGAGGAAGTTACTTCGAAGAGGCAAATCTCTATTACTCTGTATCGTCTTGGAATTCTGCAAAGAAAGTGGATTTACTTGTGTGTCGGTTTCATCATTCCACAGAACTGGAGAGTGTGTGCTGTGTTCTTGCTTCTTGTGCTTGTATAAGGAAACCAGGCAGATACAGAGCATGGGTAGTTGCTGCCAGGACCATTTACTGCCTGTGCTACAATTTCACATACCAATCCTGATGCTCCCTCAAGGCATCAAACCCAAAATGGATTAGAAAGGCAAACTGCCTACCCAGAGGCCATACCATCCCTTTATTCAAAAAAGCTGTTTTCGTTTCCAGTGAGGGAGTGGGGCCAGTTAGAACTACTGATCTAAACCCAGATGTCTCCATCCAGTTCTAGCATGCCAGCCTTCTACATCTAGTCTGCTAAAATCCCATCATCAGCATTACTGCTATCTCCCAACTGCTATCCCATACCCAATAAAGATGAACTCCTCAAACAAGCCCATTTCCTACATGCCAGTGCTTGCCTTCCAAATCTTTAGCATGCTGGATTAGCACTTCTTTATCCCTTGCCAGCAGAATCTTCTCCACTAGCTGCCACATCATTTGTGCCGTCCCGCAAAGAAAAACCTTGCAGGTGTCACACTGCAGCTGCTTTGCCTCTGTGCAACCATTCCTTGTTGACTGGCGTTGCTAATTTAGAAACAGCACAGACATGTACATGTCCATGGGCACCACACCATGGGAACACAGGTCTAGTCCACATAAAAGCTATTCACAATATGTTCTCTTCCTACGTATACACTTTATTGTCCACCTAGGCAAGTGCAGTTTTACCTTAAGTTTTAGGGTATGAGAAGTACACAATTCAAAAGCTCAATGAAATGCAGTATTCTGCTTAGGGTTGCTATTTATTTCAAACAGTGAAAATCCAGACAGAAAAGTTGCTTAGCTTTTTTTTAGTAAAAGAAAAGGCATTTCTGAGCTATTTTTAAGGAAAATCATGACTGCTGAAAAAATTTAACAGCATTTTGAACATGCACATAATTCATTTAATGAGTGCATGCATGCACCTCTTGAAGACCTTCAACTCCTGATAACTGATGTTGTGAAAGGCAGCCAGCTTTATAACAATGCTTTTTTAAAAAAATCAGAAACCAATGTGAGTTATTTTACATTAGTGAGTCATTGCAAAGGAATGAAGCCACCTCCCATACAAAATGAATATGCAGCAGCTTATTGGTGCAACGTTAATGCCTACTAAGCACACTGTTGCTACTTCACGGACAAACAAATCCCTAGTAATTTGCGGCAATTATGACACACAGCAGAGCAGGCTATTTCAGGGCAAATGGACTGTACTGGAAACAACCTTCAATGCTATCTAGCTTCATTGGAAGAGTCAACAAGCATCGGACAGTTTTGTGACTGTTGGAGATTTCAGTGTACCGACTTTCTACACAGATGCTCACTTAAGTCAAGTATACCAAGACCACCTTGCTTCCATGTACATGTTAGCACCAACACATGCCCCTCCCCGCCAAATGAATATGTAAAGAACCAGTGTGGTTCAGGCAGATCCGGGTTCAAAGCCCAGGTTAGGAAAAGTTTTCGGGGTGACTTGGGGCTGGTCAGTTTCTCTCAGCCTAACTTACATCACAAAACAGTTTGGATGAAATTGGGGTGGAGGGAGAACCTTTGGCTACTTGAAGGATGGCTGGGATAAAGAGGATAATAATTTATAAAATATCAAAGCAAACTACAACCGCCTGTAGTTAAATTGCACATATCAGTTTGATTCACTTTCGGTACATACAAACCAGGGCGCAGAGTCCTCCGGCAGCTCCAGCCCTGTGCATGCAACTGACTTCTGCTTTGACATGCAGAAACTGCCCTCCATAAGGGAGAGAAAGGAAATGTACTTCCATTATCAGATCTGCCTGTTAAACTGCCAAGTACAAACGAAGTCCAATTTCCACCCAGAAGTGTTACAATGTGCTAAGATTCACTTTCTGCGGATTGGAAGTGTTTGGCAGCCAAGTGCCAAAATTGTAAACAGTCATGCTTTGGAAATGAGTGTAAGGTTCAGCTGAATGGCGACTGCATAGTTACCTAGCTCCGGTTGTCCCCATTTCAGCCATAGGTCAGGCTACTGTGTTGTACTTAGATGCCTACTTTAAGGGCACTGTGTTCCAGTTAGAATGCTAAAAATCCACCTTGATATTTAGACATGGAGTTGTACAGTTTTACCTTTCCAGGAAGTCCAAGCTAGTAGGTAAAGCTGGGGACAACAAGTTGTTTTGTGCCTGTTAAACCTGTAGGGTTAATCTGTCATTAACCCAGAAGGCACAGAAGCAAGTCAAAGTGTGCTGGAGATAAAAAAAACCCAGCAATATCAGCTGATGCTAAACTGCTATAAGTCAGGTTTGTATCTACGAATCTAGAACATGTTGGTCTACCATGTTATTAAACCTTTGCCACCAAGATAATATCCAAGACTAAAGACCAGTAATAACCATCTATTGTCAATAAAAAAGCAAAAAAAATTAAAAATCTGTCCATCTGGCACGAGCATTGTTGTCATTACTACCTCCCCCATATGTGATAGCCTATCATCAGGTTTTGTCTTGTAGGTCAGTTTTACAGCAATTCTCGGTTGAGCTGGTCAGGTAGAAACAGATATGAACAAATAGAGATTTGAACCCATGGTGCTCAGCAAAGTGGCACTGGGCAAGTCACCATTATCTCATCTCAGTCTACCTCACAAGGGCTGTGCAATACACTTGTGTGTAAACCTACACTTCTTGGATGAAGCACATGGAAATGCTCTACAGCTGTGATGGCCAAACTTGGCCCTCCAGCTGTTTTAGGACTACAGTTCCCATCACCCCTGACCACTGGGTCCCGTTAGCTAGGGATGATGGGAGTTGTAGTCCCAAAACAGCTGGAGAGCCAAGTTTGGCCATCACTGCTCTGCAGTAACCTTTCTCAACCTTGGGTTCCCCATATGTTCTTGAACTACAACTCCCATCATCCATGACCACTGACCATGCTAGCTAAGAATGATGGGAGCTGCAGTCCAACATCATCTAAGGATCCAAGGTTGAGAAAAGCTGCTCTATAGAGCCTGTCTTTGTACACACATCTGTGCTGCCTGCCATTACTTAAACTTATTTACTATTTTATTAACCCCAAGAACCCATTTCTGTGCAGTTTACTTAAAATGCAGACCTGTTGGATAATGGTCACCTGCAATATTTACCATAAAAAGTAAAATGTTCTTCACACCCATTGGAAGAAGTTGAAAATATTTTAACGGCCCCAACTCCTGCAGTCAGATGCCCCACTACATCTCTCAACCATAGGGACTAGGAAACCTGCACAGATTTTTCCATTCCCGCTACAGCTAGAGACTCCCAAGCCCTGATGGCACAGAGCCAAGCCCAAGAGACCAGATATCACTACCTCAGCAGATTTATTTTCTGCTAGCAGATTCCAAGCTCCATATAAGCTGACAGAGGGGTGCCAAATGAAGGGCCAGCCAGCATGCAAGCTCATCAGAGCAGGGTCCAACATTTGACATGAACTGCTTTAGTCAGACTAGTCAATGGTGACATCTAATGCTGAGTGACCTTGGGCGATTGATTGCTTGCTCACTCACACACACCCAACTGTTCTGATAAAATGACATGTACTCTCGTTTCCTAAAGAACCCAGATAATCACTCTGCCAAACTATCACATTCTGAAGTTTTTCCTCCTCTTCTGTCTTATACAGGGCTTGAGATTTCTGATCTGCACCACAACTGCACCACCAGCCAACACATGTGGACTTGTACTACTGAGTCACCTGGGGAATACCCACCCTCCTACATGGCTGGCCTTTCCCCACTGTGCTCCCGTGAGTCTGTTTTCAAAGATGCTACAAGTCTCTTTGCTGGGAAGCAGTTGCTTGGTAGGATTTCAGCCTGCACTGGCTGTTTGTACTCATCATAGCAGGAGTACAAGTCCATTCTCCATTAGCTTCAAAAGATGGCACTTACCTCCATTTCTGCACTAACACACTAAAATATAAGCAGACTTGCATAGCAATTTTATTTCTTCTATTTCTTAGCCGCTCTCAGGCTACGTTCCAACAATGCACTGTGTGCTTTTGCTGTGGTGGGGAGGGACAGTTTTGGAGAATTGTAATGGGGAATCTCGCACACCATTCAATGCCGCATGGAACCATATTGGAAGACTCATTTCCAGCCAATTGTGAGGAAGTAATGCATCAGGTGTGCTAAAGACCTAGTGTGAAAGGGGCCCTCGTTTCACTGAGGAAGGCAGCCACTAACCTTTGAAAGAGGCTGATGCCGCGCTACAGATGCGAACCATACACAGGGGCAACAATTCCTATTGCTTCTATAAGCCTCCCATGCTTTATGAGAAAGCTAAATGAACGCTTCCTCCAGTAAAGGGAGCCACCCTTGGCAGATACTAAGTGCCTTGCACACCTTGGTTTCTTCCCTCCCCAAAGGATATTGAGTAAGAGCTGTTCAAACACAGCTGGGCATAAGAGGCATCTCTGCCAATTGTGGCCTTTCGGTTCTGTTTCCTTATAAATCTTGTGGTTTTACACTTTGTATATGGATGCCTGCTTTTTAACCCCCTTCTGCCAAGCATCGTTACCAAACAGTCTGTCAAGGCAATGCTGTTTTGAGGATTCTAAACACACCCTTTCTCCCAAAGGAACCCCGGGGAGTCATATACAACACCTCCGTTTAACACAATACCGAATTTAATACAATTTAGAATTGACCTCAGACACACTAGTTCTGTTTCAATTGCCAGTTGGCAACAGCAGTTGACATCAATTTGCAAATAATGGAAAGATCAGGCGTTGTAGACACCAACTTCACCTCTGAAGCAGTGACATCCCCCTTTCCTAGACAAATGTACTGTTCTTTCACTAACCCTCAGCCTTTGCAGTATTGCCAGCTGTTTACCAGCGGAAAGAATACTCCCTTAACAAAACAACCTCAGATCCTTTGGGAAGGGCCACAGCTGAGTGACAGAACACCTTTACCTACAGAAAGTTCCAGGTTTGATCACTAGCATCTTCAGGTAGGGCTGGGAGAGAAGCCTGTCTGGAATCCTGGAGAGCTGCTGCCAGTCAGTGCAAACAGTATGGAGCCAGATGGACCAGTGGCCTAACTCAGTATAAGGCAACTTCCTATATGTTCCTATGGGAAGGGGAAGAACTGTCCATTCCTTCCACATCTTTAACATATCTTTGAAGAGGTCCCTGGGGTCCCTGCGAAGGGGGATTGTTTGTTCAACCACTCTGAGAACTGCTCTGTGAGGGGAATAAAGGCTGCCTAACAACTCAGCACCCTTAACTACAGGTCCCAGAATTATTCAGAGGAAGCCATGACTGTTCAAAGCGGCGTCACAGTGCTTTAAATGTATGGTGTGAAGGTGGTCCTGGACCATAGCAGAATGTTCTAATGGAATGGGATTTTGTTCTGCTCAAGGAATCGTTTCTTTTTCTGCAAAATTATCTGGATGGACCTAGAGCAAGTTTTCCTCACCCCCGACAATCAAGTCTAGGGACCCACCATTGCCAGAAATATGGCGCTAGGGAAACACATGGAAGGGATTGGGAAATAAGGAGCAGGGGGTTATTTCTGCCCAACTCCCAGCTCTCTGTGCTCAGCCTATCGACTCTCTTGCTCACCAGCCTGAGGTTGCCTCTCCAACAACCCACTGCAGTCGCACACCCATGACCGACGCCTTCCTATACTCCCAACCCTATTTAAAGTAATTACTGCTCTTCTTGGGACAGGGTTGCCTTCAAAATAGGGCACCTGAACCTAACCTAGTATACAATTGTGGGTTTATACTATGGAAGGTATAGTCTTCCATAGTAGACTTCTATAGTCTTCCATAGCAAGACTATGGAAGGTCTCAAGAGCTGCTCCAATATGGAAGGACTTTGCCAACTTCTTTCTATTGGGATCTGAGGGTGGCACTGTGTGGCACTCCCCACCTCTCTTCCTCTAGGTCCCACAAATAGCTCAACATAAATTGTGCATAGAAAGTACCTTCATTTCAGGCAGCCCCCCCCCCCTCGGTTCATTCTTTCCCCTCCTTACAACCGATTCACAGCCAGAAGATGTATTTGCCCTTCTTGTCTCTCTAGCCACTTTTGTTAATGGGCTGCAGCCCTACCGACCCTGTGATCCAAGAATTCCCACCTGCGAACTAACCCATCTTCTCTAGTACAGGCCAATGAACAGTTGTCAGCATACAATCCTGTGTTAAAGTGAGTGTTGCCTCACAGCTGATAACTCAAATGTCATCCCCAGGCAGCAACACCTACTCCATAGCGATGGCACCCTAAAGACTTGGATCACTATGACAAAAAATTTCATGGATTAGAGCTAGTTTGGATATTCTATAAACTTCTGTGGACTAACAAATCTTAAGGTGTCACTCTTGTTTTTGGTGCAACAGACGGATATGGTTACCCCATGGGAGTTGTTTTGTTTTTTTAAAGTCTTCCATTCCCTTCTGCTTCAGGGACAGAGCCTATTCCTAATCCACAGGATCAAAGGGAAGGGTACCCTAAAACACAGACTGCCTACACTTGTCTTTGTATTACGTTTATGTTATCATGTAGTAAACAATCCTGTGGCCTTTTGATAGAGGGTAGTGTATAAATTTCTTAATACCACCACCCACTGCATCAGGGCACTTTTTAGTATCCTACCAATCACAGCTAACATTCCTCATTTCTAAGATTTCACTTAGACTATTAGTCTCAACTCAGTTAAGAACTTAGAAATTGTATTTCATTAAAGGAACTACAGATCTGGTGCAACACTGCAGCAATCTACCATTCTTGGCTCCCACCTGTAATTGGGGGCATCAATATCAAGGTTGTTGCAATTACTAACTGCACATATACAATACTCTGAACTATTCTCTGCCAAATAAGTTTTTGTCAAACCTACAGCTAGCCAAGGCCTGAGCTGTCAATTAAGACACCCAAATTTTGGCTTCGATATAAGCCTGGCCTACTCTCCACAGTATGGACTTAATGCTCATTTAGTTTAACGGGGGATTATGAGAAGGATTAGCACAATTACTCAAAAAGCTTTACATTCTCAGAATATACTATATAAGGCTAAGTACTCACAGCCAATATGCTTCTTTGGCTTTTCCAGCAGGAGCCACAATAGCTAAACTGGCTACAAAATTATGCTATACAAACACCTATCCATTCCAATCAAGAATGATGGCTACATAGAAGAGCCCTTTAGTATATAAATAATGTTATCCAAGATAGGCTCTTCTAGTTCCTCTTCTAATTGACAGGCTGAGTACACACTGTACATTTTAAACACCCTCCCAAAGAATCCAAGGAACTGTAGTTTGTTAAGGGTACTTGGAATTGTAGCTTTGTTAGAGATAAACTACAGTTCCCAGGATTCAGGGTGGGGAGAGAATGTGCTTTAAATGTATGGTATGTATGCAGCCTCTCACATACAGGCTTTATACCAGATATTCTAGTTCAGAATGAGTCAAATGTGTTCACTTAACACTGTATAATAGCTAGAGAAGGCTGCACTGACCTAATGACAGTTGACAGCTATGTTGCTTATTAAGGCTGCATCCCTAGGGAGACTTCCTGGGGAGTATGACCCGCTGAACTCAACAAGTTTTATATTCAAGTAAACATGACTAAGATCAGGCGACAAGATTTGTCTTTGAGTTCTTTGTCAGGAGGGAAACTCGTGGACTTTTATCACATGCAATAAGAAGCCTGGCGAATGGGTGCAATCTTGGGCATGTCCTGCTGCAAAGTAATCGATGCTTTACCGCTGCTCTTTTAAATGACATGTTTTATTGTTAAATTACAGTGCATTCTCTTTGCTGTTAGGAACTTACGGCTGTTGTTGGCAGACGGGCAAGGTTAAATAGCCTAATAAGAAGAGCCCAAAGATGTGCCTTTAAGACTGTTTCCAGAGTTTTCACTCCTGAAAGAGTCAGAACCTTAGAAGGCAGGTCCGCTGAAGGCAACGGGGATTACTCCCGTGTAAACGTGCCGATTCTTAATAATGCCTCTTTTTTGGGGGGGGGGTAATTAAGTACGCGGCCACCCCGGTCCACCAGGTCCTGCCACTCACCTGCACGATCCTGCGCGGCCGCACCGATAAGGTGGGGAAGTTGCCGCGGCCGTGGATGGGGACGGCCTCCTCGAGGATGTGGTCCAGCCGCTTCACCTGCTCCCAGCCGAGGACGCTGAAGCGCCCGTCCCTGCCGCTGCTGGGCGGCTGCTTCTCCGAGCTCGCAGCAGCGCCCGAGGGCCCGGCGCCCGTCACCGCAGCCGCCGACCCCGCCGCGCGCATGGTGAGAAGAAGAGAAGAAACGCTGAGGCGGGAGGAGAAAATTAAAACGGGCCGGACTCGCCGAGAAAACCAAACCGGATTGATTTTTAATTTTTTTATAAAAAAAAAAGCCGAAAGAAAATTCCAGACCGGGCAGAAAAACAGCAGCAACAGCAACTACGACACTGCGGAGCTGAGAGAAGCAAGTCTATATCTGAAGGGACTGGAGGGGGCGGGGAAAAGGGAGGCGTAACCGCGCCGAGTGCAACTGCCAAGTCCCTATTTCGACCCGTCCCCTCCTTCCAGCCGCGCCTGCAACACGAGCACTGCGGATACCTATAAGTGTGCAGCCGTCTTATATATCCCTGCGGCGGCGCGTTGCGATTGGCTCGGCTCGACCAACCAATCCTCGACGTACTTTGGCAGCTCCCGACGTTCTAATTGGAAACAAGCCCCACCCCACTTTCGATAGCGCCCTGCCCCTTTAAGCAATCCGAATGAAAATATGCGGGGAGGGGGCGGTGATGAAGTATTGGAAGAGGGCAGCTGAGTCTCGGCTCGGACGTCGAAGGGAATCCTGTCTCTGATTGGTCAGCGCGCGGAAGGCTGTGTTTAAAGAGACAGAAGTGCTGTTCAAAGCAAACTGACTTAAAAGGTAAAATAGAAATTAGAGCAGTCTGCGGAGCCGGGGCTCGGAGCCGGTCTGGAATTCACGGCCATCGTCTTAAAAGCGCAGATAAGCCTGGTTGATGGTGGTTATTCAGAGAGGTCGTGGAGAGAAGAGGGGGGACGGTACTTTGCACATACTTAGAAGTACTCTCGCCTTCATGTTTCTCACGATCCAGCCCTGACCCAAGTCTAACCTTGGAAAGGGGAGATAGTGTGGAATAGAAGACAGGATATTGAAACTGACTGGCCTTTATGAAGATTGGAT
The DNA here is from genome assembly GCF_951804945.1 of Podarcis cretensis. NCBI lineage: Eukaryota > Metazoa > Chordata > Lepidosauria > Squamata > Lacertidae > Podarcis > Podarcis cretensis. The sequence goes on along the minus strand of NC_137177.1, from coordinate 27,683,820 downwards.
GTGAGAAGTGTGAGGGAAGATATATGGAATGGTGAGGTATGGGGAGTTTCTAGAGATGCATTTAAAAGAGTTTTGTTTTGTTTTCAGATGGAAGGGAGGAGGATTTGGGATGCAGTAGAAGAAGGGAAGTGATTGGGTGCTGCAGGAATTTTGTGCTGATGGAGCCTTCCAACCGGGTACATGCATGCAAGGTGGGTTAGTTTAAGAAAACAACAAATAAAAAAGCCTAAATTTAAGCCCTTTACTATGTCTGCAGTTAAGTAATTTGTTAAATGTGCTTAATAAAATAAGTGGTAGCTGCTAATCAATCATTTTTCCTACCTTTGGGGTCTGAACTGACTGAACAAAATCCAGCACAGAGTTAAAGCCCCTGATTTCAATGGGTTTAAGGTAAAGGTAAAGGTAAAGGTACCCCTGCCCGTACGGGCCAGTCTTGACAGACTCTGGGGTTGTGCGCCCATCTCACTTAAGAGGCCAGGGGCCAGCGCTGTCCGGAGACACTTCCGGGTCACGTGGCCAGCGTGACATCGCTGCTCTGGCGAGCCAGAGCCGCACACGGAAACGCCGTTTACCTTCCCGCTGGTAAGCGGTCCCTATTTATCTACTTGCACCCGGAGGTGCTTTCGAACTGCTAGGTTGGCAGGCGCTGGGACCGAGCAGCGGGAGCGCACCCCGCCGCAGGGATTCGAACCGCCGACCTTTCGATCGGCAAGCCCTAGGTGCTGAGGCTTTAACCCACAGCGCCACCTGCGTCCCATCAATGGGTTTAGGATTTCCTAAAACTGTGTTGGGTTACAGCAGTTGACCAGAACACTGTAGGCAGATGTAGTGCGCAAGTGATGGAATCTTGTTCGCACGTTTTTTCTTTTGTCTCTGTATCTTGAAATGTTGAAAGAGTAGGAATGTGACATTTTCAAAAAAACAAAACAAAACCCTCTGTAAATTTAGCTTAGGGGCCTTGGGCATCTTGGAGGTGACCAGACTCACTCATCCCTGCCCCCCTCCTCCTTGGCTATGATGACATTGAAGTGATGGAAAAGCTAGAAGCTTGGACAAGTGAAGGGCATTGCTTTGGGAAATCATTTTGGGAGATGGCTGAGATGGTGGGACAACTTGATGGATTAAAATGCAGCATAAATAAAATTTGTGCAGCAGTCTTTCCTGTCTTCATATGGAAAGGAGCATGCACTTTCCATTTATATCCATATATTCCTCCATGGAATATCCTGATTTATCGCATTTATATCCTGATTTATTGCATTTATATCCTGATATTCCTCCATGGAAGCCAAGGCAGCATAGGTCACATCCACACCATACATTTAAAGCACATAGCCCCCCCCCCCGAATCATGGGAAATGTAGTTTAGCCACCACAGAGCTACAATTCCCAGCACCATTGACCAAGTGCAGTTCCTATGATTCTTTGGGAGATGCTATGGGCTCTAAATGTATGGTGTGGATGTGAACATACATGGTTCTCTCTCACACACACTCATGGCCCCGTTTTATTTTCTGTGAGGAAGCTTAAGCTGAGAGGGAATGACTGATCCAAAGTCACCCAGGAATGTCGTGGCTGAGTGGGGAGTCGAACATTGGTCTCCCCAATATTTCTTCAGCACACAAACTAATACATCACAGTGGCTTCTAACACATCAGACCAATTGTACTTCTGCCCATAACACACCAGGCACAAAAAACGTATTTGTGTTTCAAGTATTTTGCTCCAGCCATCCTCCCCTTAAAGGAAGGAAGAGCAAACTTTGGTCTGCTGAAGCCACATTCACGTGTGGGTAATTTGTCAGGACTCGGAACCAAAGATGGACAGGGCTACCCCGCTTCCCTCTTTCTCCATGACTTGTTTCTCTCTTTCTGTCACTCCCTTTTCTTTCTCTCTTTGTCTCTGCCACCCACTTTAGTCCATTGCCTCTTCCCTCACTACCCACCAGGGTAATATGGCGCCCTGTGCGAGGCCAAAATCGGATACCCCTCCCTGCCCTTGCACCACCTTCCCAAAACTGGGCTTTGGGATGGAAGTACAAGGACTCTGGCAGGCTCCTAGAGCCTCCCCACCTCCTTCCTAATGCTGGGAAAGTGCTAACTAGGTTTTGGGAAGGAGGTGGGAAATTAGGCTAAGGGCTGCATGAAGCCATAAGTTGCCTACCCCTGCTTTAAAAAGTGCCTAATCAGAAAGCACTTGCTCATTTACATTACCAGCAGCTTTGAAAAGAGCCATTGCTGGTTCTCTTGTAATGTACCTTCTCCTCCCTATCTTTCAAAATTGTGACTTAATTGACTTTGATGTAGTGTCATCGTACTCTATTGTGTTGTGACATGTAATGTGCCCAGAGCTCCAATCAGCCACTGTCTACGTGTGTGTGTGTGTGTGTGTGTGTGTGTGTGTTTATTTATGCCTTTCCTTTCCTTGAGGGGCTTCTGCTGATGCAGTGCTTTGACAGGCTATTTATATCACTTTTTTTATATACTGATTCTTACAGGACCGGTTTCCAAATGGATACCTGCTCCTTGATTCTAACAAACTGTACACAAGTTAACACTGCTGATTCCAACAGACCTGATTCACACATTGGTTTAATTTTGCCAGCACCGTATGCTTCTAATTCTTCATAGTAAGAGGAATGTTTGAAATAGAGTCCACTTGTCTTAAGACCCACAAACTCCAGGTAAACTTCAGAGATTCTGTTGGGCAGGGCTGGGCTGGTGTCATGAGTCCCTTGTGCCAGTAATTTGATTCAGCAAAACGTTTGTGGCAACGAAGCAACCACCTGAGAAGTGAGCTCCAGCATCACCATCAGCATCGTGAAGCAACCTCATACCACAGGTGCTCACCAAACACAGGAGGCTGCCTTAGAGTTGAAAGAGACCACCAGGGTCATCTAGTCCAATGCCCTGCAATGCAGGAATCTTTTGCCCAATGTGGAGCTTGAACCCACATTCCTGAGATTAAGAGTCTCATGCTCTACCGACTGACCTATCCACAATCATGCCATTAGTTTTTCTAGCCTAGTGCTGTTGACATTGACTGGCAGTGGCTCTCAAGGAGGTGGACAAGGTGCCATCTAACCATCTTAAGGACTCCACTCCAGATATGTGTAGGGTTTGCTCCTTAGCCTTTTCTTCTCCCAAAGATGTCCCACAAGGCAGTAGGTGTGGGCTTTTCCTCAGGGTTTACTCCCAAAGCCTTTCTCATGAATGAGTGGAGAAGTTTAGGATTAGAGTTTTCCTTCTTCTAGATGGGCTACCTTCCCAGGTTGATGAGCGTCGAGCCCCATCTACCCCTCATTTCCCTGTTAAGCCATTGTTTTCGCCATCACTTTCCAAACCGCAAAATGCTTGCTTTTTAAAAAATGGATTTTTGGGGGGGACTTACATTTCCAATAAGCAATTGACTCCCTCCTGCAAAATACTGAGACGACCTTGGTTTCCGTTAATTTTTTTCCTGTTAGCTGTTTCTGAATCTCTTCGCTGGAAGATAGGCAGGATATGAGAAGTCCTCGAATGGAGAAAAGAAATGAGGTTGAAGAAGGACAGAGAGGTGGCCGTGTAGTTAATTAACTAGCATTTAAGGGGTGTGAGTACTGTACACAGAGGCTTGCTAATTCTGCGGAAAAGCTTGCGTAGGCAAGTCTTTGTAGTAGGGTGATTTATTTGCAAGGGAACATGGTGAAACCTTGCTGGTTTGCTCCTTGGCTGTAAACATCCAACAGTCCAGGAAGTGTCTTTTTTTAACCCATGGCTTCCATTATTGTCATAATGATAGCTTGCGCTTGAGCGGAATGTTCTAAATACATTGTGGCATACTGTTTACCACAACTGCTCTTTGCATAACTTAGAAAACCTTCATGTTATTGTGTCTCTCACCTGTCTGCTTACCTGTCTGCCTGAGTGCTATGCACTTCCATTTCCCGGAGCGGAAGAGGAAGGGGCAGTAGGACAGGTTTTTGCTGTACATCTTTTACAGCTCAGTCAGCCTTCCCCAACCTGGTGCCCTCCAAATGGCTGGGATTTATGGGGGCTGGAGCCCAATAACTTCTAGGAAGGCACAAGGTTGGGGAAGGGATACAAACAGACCGCTTTGGGGGAGAAGACTCCAACAGTCGATAGCATACCTGCTATTCCTGCATCACGTTTCCAAAGGGAAGCAAGTGGAGCAGCTCAAGGCAATTCACCTTTAGGCAGCTCACATCTCTTTCAGCTTCTTTGGTCAAAAGCTGCTCAACACTGCTGAAGGGGGTCACCTTCCAAAGGCAGGGAGGAGAGATTCCCAGCCATTAGGAAGGACCCATTCCTGTAACCTTTACTCATTCAGCTCTACCATCCTTGGGTATGTATGTATGTATGTATTTCTTTTCTATCCCATCCTTTCTCCTGAAGGAGCTCAGGGGCAATGGTAAAACATTTTTAAAAACAACCACCACCAGCAGTTGTTTTTTTTTAAAAAAGAAAATTCTAAAAATAGTTGTTAAATACATCCTGGAAAGACTTGAAACATTCACAACCAGTAATAAAAGTAATAATAATAATAATATTTTTAAAAATAATTATACCCCACCCATCTGACTGGGTTGCCCCAGCCATTCCGAAGGTTGTCATCAATAGTGTCTTTCAACCACCAAATGCCTGGGCAAACAGGAATCTTCTAAAATTTCTTCTGAAATTCAATAATGAGGGAGACAGACCTAACTCATTAGGGAGGGCGTTCTATAAATGAGGAATCGCCGCTGGAAAAGCCCTGTCATGGGTCACCATCATAGGAAACAGAAAGGATGCTTGTGGGGCCACACAATCCCAAAGCCTTGGCCCTGAGCAATAATCTCCTAGTACTACTTTCTGGTAGTGATCCTGCAGGTAGGAACAGCAACACAGTAGTACAGTACTTCCAATTCTCAACTCCCACCTTTTTCGAGTCACTCCAGAAGAACGCTGACAATGGTGTCAAAAGCCACTGAGGGGTCGAGGAGAACATGTAGGGTTGCTTGTAGTAAGGTTAAAGCTTACTGAGAAATGATATATAATGAATTGAAAAGGATGTTTAAAATAACGTTTGTAAAAACAACAACCTCAGAAGCTTTTCTTTTGGGAATTATAGGGACAGAACTACCTAAACTGTATAGAAACTTATTCATGTATGCTACTACAGCGGCAAGAATGTTACTCGCCCCAAAATGGAAAGAAGCAGAAGTCCCAACAAAGGAAGAATGGATACAAAAATTTATGGAATATGCAGAAATAGCAAAACTTACCGGAAGAATAAGAAATCAATATAACAAACTTTTTCTAAAAGAATGGAAATGGTTTATTGAATATTTACAGATAAATTGTAAACAGATAAGAACATTGGCAGGATTATTGTAATAACCTGCAGTTTTACATTTATATTTATACATGTATGCAGTATATATTTAAAGTAGATGAATAAATGAGCAAATTAAGTTAATTTGGATATGCAGAAGATATTAAAAATAAATTTAAGGAACCACAGAAAGAGGGAGAAGGAAGTCAAGTTTTGAAGTGTAAAAATGATTGTAAAATTAGTGAAATGTATAAACCTGAAAAGTATAATTAAAAAAAAGATAGCGGTCATCAATCAAGGCAACCAAGGCTTTTCCAGTGCCCAAAGCAGGCCTGAAATCAGACAGGAATGGATCTAGATAATGTGCTTCCTCCAGGCATATCTGCAGCTGGGTAGCCACCACCCCCTTGATCACTTTGCCCCAAAAGGAGATGTTAGAGATTGGAAGATAGTTTTCTAAAACCTCTGGATCCAGGAAGGACCTCTTCAGGAGGTTTTGCACCTCTGTCTCTTCCAAGGTGGCTGCTATAGCTCCCTTCATAGTGAGGCATTGACCACCCCCTGGACCTACCCAGACAACCCCTTCCACTAGATTTTACCATGCCACTCTAAACAGCCCTGCTGGACAATTCACTGAGGATGTAATAATAGTAGTAGTAGTAGTAGTAGTAGTGATAATAATAATAATAATAATAATAATAATAATAATAATAATAATAGTATCTCACCCATCTGACTGAGTTACACCAGCCATTCTGGGTGGCTTCCAACAAATATAAAAGCATCATAAGAAACACCAAACATTAAAAACTTCCCTAGGTAGAGGAAGTTGCTAAACGTCTCCTGCTCCCTGAAACAACTCTTCATTTCCCCCCACTGCTCCCTTGAGCCTGGAACTGTTTGCTGTATTGCCTCAGTGCAACCATTTCCCTTATTTCCTTTTAATTGCTCATCAAAATTACCTTTCCCAGAAAGCCTTTGGATTATCCACCCAGCCTGTAGTGTAATCAAGTTAAAGTATGTGTAAATGAAATTCTCTTTCCTTAGCTACCTGTGCCTCCATTTCCTTCCTCCCTTCTGCTTCCCTCTCTTTTGGAATAAGGACCAGTCCTACCTGTTCTTCAGAAAGCACCATGCAAACCAATTGGTCTGTATTAAATAAATGAAATCGCTCCCATTTAGGGAACTTCAATTGATCACTCTGAGTATTAGCAAGTGATCATCTTAAGATAGGATGGTCCCCGTCCCCAGCAACCGTCATACCATCAAACCCATTTTTGACATTCCGCTAGCCTTTGATGTGACCAAGGAACAGAATCCACAATGCAGTGATGCCCATAGAAGCAGGCTTGATTCTTCATGGCAATAATAGCTGGTTATGTAAAGCATGCATGGCCCTCCACTCCCATGATATCCTCAGTGCACCTCTCTACTCTTTCCCATATACCGGTAAGTAAGTTTGCCACTATTGTTGGGGTGGGAATAAAGTCCACAATGATACTATGCTTACGGTAATGAGATTTGAGTTTGACTAAATGTGTTTTGGAACCCCACCCAACCCTGTGACTCTGGTTGTAAAAAGAGACTGCTAATGAGGTCAAGCCAGATGGACAAGTGTAGCCTGGCAGGTTCCCTTTTGTTGGGAGAATGGTGGGCTTTTGCAAAACTGCAGAGAGGCCAAGTGCAAGTGATGGGTTGCTACAGAAACAAACTTATGGCAGGGGGCATGCCTTTCTTTCTTGGCTGGAGGTTATATCATCAAGGTGTCTATTTCTGAAAGAGAACAAAATACCAGCAGTCTTGAAGCTGGAGCCGAAAGAGACACAGAGGCATGACTCACCCTCTGCAAGAGCTATAGCATTGGGAGCCCTCTAGAAGACTAATGGAGCAGGTTCTGTTGGAGTGTTGATGCTGTATAGCTTCCTTCTTATGCTCAATAAGTGTGGGTGTTGGTGTTTGTAAATAAATTTTTATATCACAGGAACCATCTTTAGTCTCCAGTGATCTTGCTTCTAAGGTACATGCTGGGAACCTCTGAAATCTCTCACCCCTCCGAGATTTGGGTGTGCATAACAATACTTATCTGGTCATGTTGTGCGGATGCCTGATGTTTGTCTTCCAAAGCAACTACTCTATTCCAAACTTAAAAATGGAAAGTGTAATGCTAGTGGTCAACAAAAGAGGTTTAAAGACTGTCTCAAGGCAAATCTTTAAAAATGTAGTATAAACACTGACAACTGGGAAGCACTGGCCTGCGAGTGCTCCAGTTGGAGAACAGCCTTTACCATAGGTGTCATGGGCTTTGAAGACACTTGAACTCAGGACGAAAGGGAGAAATGTGCTGAGAGGAAGGCACGCTTGGCAAACCCTCACCATGATCAACTCCTGCCCGGAAACCAATGTCCCCACTGTGGAAGGACATGTGGATCCAGAATTGGCCTCCACAGTCACTTACAGACTCACTGTAAAACCGTGTTTATGGAAGACAATCTTACTCGGCCACAAGTGATCGCCAAAGAAGAAGAAGAATACGACTTATCTGGGAATAAGTTCTCACTGGACTTCCTTCTGAGTAGACATATGTGGAATTGTGCTGTCACTAAGCTCTATTTCCATGTTCTGACTTAATGTGGGATGATCACAAAAGCTGCTATGTTAGGATGTAGGACTATACTGCTCTGCTGAAGGGAAAACCCCATCATCCGATACTGTTAAGTGCAACTCTGTTCTTTAAATTAAGCTTGTTTTTTGAGTACTGTTGTAGCCAGAATGTTCTGTCTTCGTGCGTCCTAATTCACACAATCACAACAAGCTGTGTGTCAACAGCTACACCATGGGTTAGCTATATGAAGATGGATTCACACCTTTCATCATCCGCTTTTCTCCTTTGGCTGCAAGGAGGCTAATCTAGATTAATTAACCAACATTTAGTGTTACATCTGAACTGTAAAATGTTTTTGACCTAAACATAGTTTGTTGAAACAAGTCACCTTGCACAACTGTGGTTAGAAGATGATTTGTTTCAACAAACCATAGTTAAGATTAACCACAGCTTATCTGGTTTGGATGACCAGGCAAGTTACAGTTAATAGCCAAGTGGGGATTTGAACAACTCTGGTCTCCCAGGCTCTTGTCCAGAACGCTAACCACTACACCACATTGGCTAGAAATAATTGCTATGATTTAAATATGAATACAATCAGGTGATCTGAGTCCATTCTCAGCCTGCTCCTTGGGTGCTGTTGATGGGTCCCTAATAATAATAATAATAATACATTTATTATCTCTACCCCACCCATCTGGCTGGGTTTCCCCAGCCACTCTGGGCGGCTTTCAACAGAACATTAAAAACAGAATAAAACTTCAAACATTAAAAACTTCCCTAAACAGGACTGCCTTCAGATGTCTTTTAATAGTCGGGTAGTTGTTTATCTTCAGATTGTTATCTTCAGATAGTTGGAAAGTTGATCTCTCTTCATATGGTTCATAATCTTTAAAGCAGGCTTGGACTGGACAGCACTTCAGAAAGAGGGCTCTTAAGAGGGGAGGCAGTCTTCAAATATGAGGACTGTCCTCTACAAAGTAGGGCGCAGTGCCAGCCTCTTTGAGAATGTGCAAATCATGCCAGGACCCATAATCCCCAACCATTACCCTTGGAATATGACAGTCCCCAAGTTGGCCACTGCATCAAGGAATTTGAAAGCGCAGCTGTGAGCAGAAACTCAGCAGCATGGGGAGGGAGGAGGAGGGAAGAGAGGGAGAATGACACATGCATTATCAGCTTACAAGTATGTGGTTGTTTAAATCATAGATGCTGGAGCTCTGAAGACATCAAAGGAGGCCTGGCTTGAACACGCCAGCTGTTGGTTGCATGTGACACCTGACCGCACAGAGTATTCCAGCTATGTGGCTTATCAGACAGCAGCCAATTAAGAGATACCCTGACCACACTCTATAATTTTCCTACAAAGGGAAGATAGGGAGCAGAAAGGTGGAGAAGCACAGAGGAAAAGGATGTAAATTAAGCCTAGGTAGGCCATTTCTGTGTCGCCAGCAAATTCCGGATCCAGGTCTATCAAGCCATTACTCCACTTTTCCTTGATCAAGTCTCTAGGGCAGCCTTTCTCAACTTCCTCTGTCTTTCTCCTTCCACTGTCAGAGGCGTTATGCCTCTGAATACCAGTTGCTGGGATTCACAAGTGGGAAAGAGTTGTTGCTGCTCACTGCACTGAGACCCTCCTTGCAGTCTTCTCATCTGGTGGACCACTGTGAGAACCAGATGCTGGACTAGATAGATGGCCTTTGGGAATCACAGATTTATAGCAAGAGGGATGTAGACAAATTGCAGCAGGTTCCAGAAAGGGCTACAGAGATGATCGGCCATATGGATTAGTTACCCACCACCGCTCAGGAATGAGTTGTCCCCATTTCAGCCTTTCAAGTTGGCCTGAAAGAAAGTGACAGCCCACTGTGCCGCAAGGTTGAGAGAGGATTGGAATCCAGCACTTCTTGGCTGAACTTCAGGACTATCCACTGCCCTGTTGTTGTTGTTGTTTAGTCGTTTAGTCGTGTCCGACTCTTCGTGACCCCATGGACCAGAGAACGCCAGGCACTCCTGTCCTCCACTGCCCCCCGCAGCTTGGTCAGACTCATGCTGGTAACCTCGAAAACACTATCCAACCATCTCGTCCTCTGTCGCCCCCTTCTCCTTGTGCCCTCCATCTTTCCCAACATCAGGGTCTTCTCCAGGGAGTCTTCTCTTCTCATGAGGTGGCCAAAGTACTGGAGCCTCAGCTTCACAATCTGTCCTTCCAGTGAGCACTCAGGGCTGATTTCCTTCAGAATGGAGAGGTTTGATCTTCTTGCAGTCCATGGGACTCTCAAGAGTCTCCTCCAGCACCATAATTCAAAAGCATCGATTCTTCGGCGATCAGCCTTCTTTATGGTCCAGCTCTCACTTCCATACATCATTACTGGGAAAACCATAGCTTTAACTATACGGACCTTTGTTGGCAAGGTGATGTCTCTACTTCTCAAGATGCTGTCTAGGCCTGTCATTGCCCTTCTCCCAAGAAGCAGGCGTCTTTTAATTTCGTGGCTGCTGTCACCATCTGCAGTGATCATGGAGCCCAAGAAAGTAAACTCTCTCACTGCCTCCATTTCTTCCCCTTCTATTTGCCAGGAGGTGATGGGACCAGTAGCCATGATCTTCGTTTTTTTGATGTTGAGCTTCAGACCATATTTTGCACTCTCCTCTTTCACCCTCAATAAAAGGTTCTTTAATTCCTCCTCCCTTTCTGCCATCAAGGTTGTGTCATCTGCATATCTGAGGTTGTTGATATTTCTTCCGGCAATCTTAATTCCGGCTAGGGATTCATCCAGCCCAGCCTTTCGCATGATGAATTCTGCATATAAGTTAAATAAGCAGGGAGACAAAATGCAGCCTTGTCGTACTCCTTTCCCAATTTTGAACCAGTCAGTTGTTCCATATCCAGTTCTAACTGTAGCTTCTTGTCCCACATAGAGATTTCTCAGGAGACAGATGAGGTGATCAGGCACTCCCATTTCTTTAAGAACTTGCCATAGTTTGCCATGGTCGACACAGTCAAAGGCTTTTGCATAGTCAATGAAGCAGAAGTAAATGTCTTTCTGGAACTCTCTAGCTTTCTCCATAATCCAGCGCATGTTTGCAATTTGGTCTCTGGTTCCTCTGCCTCTTCTAAATCCAGCTTGCACTTCTGGGAGTTCTCGGTCCACATACTGCTTGAGCCTTCCTTGTAGAATTTTAAGCATAACCTTGCTAGCGTGAGAAATTAGTGCAATTGTGCGATAGTTGGAGCATTCTTTGGCACTGCCCTTCTTTGGGATTGGGATGTAGACTGATCTTCTCCAATCTTCTGGCCACTGCTGAGTTTTCCAAACTTGCTGGCATATTGAGTGTAGCACCTTAACAGCATCATCTTTTAAAATTTTAAATAGTTCAGCTGGAATACCATCACTTCCACTGGCCTTGTTATTTGCAGTGCTTTCTAAGGCCCATTTGACTTCACTCTCCAGGATGTCTGGCTCAAGGTCAGCAACCACACTACCTGGGGTATATGAGACATCCGTTTCTTTCTGGTATAATTCCTCTGTGTATTCTTGCCATCTCTTCTTGATGTCTTCTGCTTCTGTTAGGTCCTTTCCACTTTTGTCCTTTATTATGGAAATCTTTGTACGAAATGTTCCTTTCATATCTCCAATTTTCTTGAACAGATCTCTGGTTCTTCCCATTCTATTGCTTTCCTCTATTTCTTTGCATTGCTTGTTTAAGAAGGTCTTCTTGTCTCTCCTTGCTATTCTTTGGAAATCTGCATTCAGTTTCCTGTATGTTTCACGATCTCCCTTGCATTTTGCTTGCCTTCTCTCCCCCGCTATTTGTAAGGCCTCACTGGACAGCCACTTTGCTTTCTTGCATTTCCTTTTCATTGGGATGGTTTTCGTTGCTGCCTCCTGTATAATGTTACGAGCCTCCAACCATAGTTCTTCAGGCACTCTGTCCACCAAATCTAAATCCTTAAACCTGTTCCTCACTTCCACTGTGTATTCATAAGGGATTTGACTTAGATTGTATCTTACCGGCCCAGTGGTTTTTCCTACTTTCTTCAGTTTAAGCTTGAATTTTGCTATAAGAAGCTGATGATCTGAGCCACAGTCAGCTCCAGGTCTTGTTTTTGCTGACTGTATAGAGCTTCTCCATCTTTGGCTGCAGAGAATATAATCAATCTGATTTCGATGCTGCCCATCTGGTGATGTCCATGTGTAGAGTCGTCTCTTGTGTTGTTGGAAAAGCGTGTTTGTGATGACCAGCTTGTTCTCTTGACAGAACTCTATTAGCCTTTGCCCTGCTTCGTTTTGATCTCCAAGGCCAAACTTGCCAGTTGTTCCTTTTATCTCTTGACTCCTACTTTAGCATTCCAATCCCCTATAATGAGAAGAACATCCTTCTTTGGTGTCACTTCTATAAGGTGTTGTAAGTCTTCATAGAATTGGTCAATTTCAGTTTCTTCAGCACCAGTAGTTGGTGCATAAACTTGGATTACTGTGATGTTAAAAGGTCTGCCTTGGATTCGTATCGAGATCATTCTATCATTTTTGAGATTGCATCCCAGTACAGCTTTTGCCACTCTTTTGTTGACTATGAGGGCCACTCCATTTCTTTTACGGGTTTCTTGCCCACAGTAGTAGATATGATGGTCATCCGAACTGAATTCACCCATTCCCGTCCATTTTAGTTCACTGATGCCCAGGATGTCAATATTTATTCTTGCCATCTCATTTTTGACCACCTCCAACTTACCCATGTTCATGGTTCTTACATTCCAGGTTCCTATGCAATATTTTTCTTTACAGCACTGGACTTTCCTTTCGCTTCCAGGCATATCCGCAACTGAGCGTCCTTTCGGCTTTGGCCCAGCCGCTTCATCAGCTCTGGATCTACTTGTACTTGCCCTCCGCTCTTCCCCAGTAGCATGTTGGACGCCTTCCGACCTGAGGGGCTCATCTTCCAGCGTCATAACTTTTATATGCCTGTTGTCTTTGTCCATGGAGTTTTCTTGGCAGGGATACTGGAGTGGCTTGCCGGTTCCTCCTCCAGGTGGATCACGTTTGGTCAAAACTCTCCACTATGACCTGTTCATCTTGGGTGCCCTGCTCGGCATAGTTCATAGCTTCTCTGAGTTCTTCAAGCCCCTTCGCCACGGCAAGGCAGTGATCCATGAAGGGGATCCACTGCCCTACTGTTCTTCAACCTCTGGTCTCTAAATGTTGTTGGACCACAACTCCCATCTTTCCTGACCCTTGACTAAGATGGCTGGGGATTATAGGAATTGCAGTCCAACAATGTATTGGTTGAAGCACACTGCACTACACCACATTGATGCTTCTTGCACAACAGAATGTCTTAATATATTGCACATCATGCTTGTTGGAGAAGACATGACAACTCTCTTCAAATACCAGAGAGGCTGTCACAGAGAAGAGGGCAAATGTTGTTGTTTTTTTCTTTGCTGCCCCAGAGAGCAGAACTAGGTCTAATGAGTTTAAGTCTCTGGAGGGTAGATCCTGGTTGAATGTGATGGCCTCTTCCTCTCTGGAGGTCTTCTAGCAGAGACTGGACAACCACTTGTTGGAGGGGATCTTCTTTGAGTTTCCTGCATCAAGCAGAGGGTTGGCCTACAAGACCACCTCCTACCCTTATGACTCTATGGCACCATCTGCACTGTGCATTTAAAGCAGTATCATACTGTTTTAAATAGTAATGTCTTCTCCAGAGAATCCTGCAAACTGTAGTTTGTTAAGGGTGCTGGGGATAGTTTGGAAACCCCATTCCTTACACGGAGGTACAATTCCCAGAGTTCCCTGGGAAGAGATATTAACTGTTGAACTGCTATGGGAATTGCATCTCTGTGAGGGGGCAGATGGGTCCTAAGTCTCTCTGCTGAGTAGATGGAGACTGAGATCGGCTCTCCCCCCATAAGGAGGGATAGCACCTCACATGGCAATTTCAAATGTAGCATTTTAAATGTTCCTGGATTGTCAACTGCAGCCTCATTTTGAAGATGTGGATTGGGGTTAAGAAGTGATGCAATTTTTGGAGAAACCTCACATTCCTACTTTTCTAAACAATGATCCTCTGGTGGATAATTTGTATCAGGGCTCTTGAATTGTCCAATATATCAATTATTTGCCTAGTTTGAAAACCATAGTTCAAAACAAACTAACCATAAAAGGCACAGAGAAGAATTCAATACAAGAATTGTCCAAAAGCTCCAAATGATTGTTTATTTATTGTAGATTATTTTACTCATTTGGTGCAATGATATCCTGCCTTCCCCCCAGACAGCTCACCTGGTGAGCTTCTTGCCAATGAAGACAAATTCATGAAGACAAATTTATGGATGATACAGCTCTCTGTGGTTATGCTCTGCCTCCATAGTCCAGTTGCTGGAAACCACAGGAAGGGAAAGTGCTCTGATCAGACTATTCTGATGTTCTTATGGTTGAGTGAAGGATTTGATCCCATGTCTCCTCAGTCCCTGAGTTCCTCCAGAGAGCCTGTTTATTCAGGATTCATGCTGATACTGCTTGGACAGTCTTTACTGAGCATTGCTTCCAATTTATTTACAAGGAGGTGATATGACAATGAGCTTTCATTCTGCATTCATCCAGATTTGTTTGTAGGATGTTTGCATTTCTTCCCATTAATCATGCATTCATCCCACACTTTTCAATGCATTTCCTTATCATTTTCCAAAACGTCAGTGAGTTTGTTTAAGTGGATTTGTTGCAATGAGGTGACAGTGTGTTTTAATCCACTTTAATTGTGTAATCAAGATGTGGAAAATATGAAACAACGAGGAGAGACAGGACTGAGATTTGCATATACTTCAAGGTCCAGACTATGGGAAGCCCCCAAAAATTAATAATTATAATTAGGATGATAATTTGGTCTTTTTTATTTTAGTTTTTTATTTTAATGGGATTATGATTTGAAATGTTAATTGGATGCTTTTTATTGGAAAATTAATAAAAATGATTTAACAATAATTGTATAGACTTAGGACTCGTCCACGCTTGTCTCATGCATAGAAAGCAGGGTTCTGAGAGGTTTACCTCTTGCTCTGATATTTTCCCAGAGAAAGCCTCCTGTTTAGTGCTAAGTCAGAGAAAACGTCAATCCAGAGAAAACCCAGATTGCCATTTGCTCTGACTGAATGCTAAAGAGTAGCTTTCCCTGGAGGAAAGCAGCGGGACAAGAGGAAGTATGGATAAGACCTTAATTCCTCCCAGACAACATTGACAGTCTGAAGACACCCCTAGTCTGACATGCCAACCATTACATCACACTGGCTCTCGGCTCCAATTCATGGCAATAGGATATCATTTTTCTTTTATCCCTTCTCGCCAACTTTTTCAGCATCCACATTTAAAACACTATGATATCACTCTAACAGCCAAGGTTTGCCTTAAACAATCCTGGGAGCTGTAATTTGTCAAGGGTGCTGAGAGTTGTTAGGAGACGCCTATCCCACTCACAGAGCTACAATAACCAAATTTGCTGAGGAAACGGATTGATTGTTCTACCACACTGAGAACAGTTGCTCTACATGGGGAAGAAGAGGTCTCCTAACAACTCTCAGTACCCTAAACAAACTACAGCTCCCAGGATCATTTGGGGGGAGAGCCACCAGGTTTATTTAAAAAGATATCATAGTGCTTTAAATGCACAGTGCCAATGCAGCCCTTGTCTGGATTTAGAGTTTTATAGGACACGACTCAGCAAAGAGCCCTCCTGCATAAGCACCATGAACAGGAGGAGGAGCACAAGATATTCAGGTTCCCTTTATTTCAACGTGGCACTTGCATCATAGATCTTGCTGCTGGATGGGGCCCTTAATTAGCTGCATTAAGGAATGCAAGCCATTTATATAATCACCATGCATTAACGACAGACTACAACAATACCCGGCTACTCGTTGCCTACTGCAATAAAGCCGGTGCGTGTGGCAACACAAAGGGAGGCACGTTCAAGGCCTTGCTGAACACACAGCCCAAAAGCCCACATTGTGCATACGCTGCAATTTCAGCCACGTTAGGGAACTTGCTTGCATGGCACAACTCTCCTTCTGAGGTGCTACCTAAGTAAGCAAGTGCAGGGAGCAGTGAAGGCTAGTCCATTACTGCCCACCGCTAGCTCCAGGCTGCCTTCTTACTGACAACCATCCCAAGAGGCAACCCAGCCTGTCAACCTCTCCCTTCTCCTTCTCCTTCTCCTTCTCCATCTCTCAGTATTGCCCTTGTAGCACTTACACTCCAACATGGTGTGGCCCAAATCCAAAGCACCATCTTCCAGGTCTGAAATCACATGACCTGTGCAAGATCGCTGACCTGGAAAAAGCTCTATTTTTGGGCACGGCACCCAAAAAGCACATGTTTGGGGGCACCGCACGAGATCACAGACCCGAAAAAGTGCTTTTTTCAGGGCGGGATCTGAGCCCGAAATTGCGTGAGAGCAAGGCACCCAAAACAGCTGCCATACTCTCACAGGGGGAAGCGGGATATCCCAATTTTTCCAGGGCATTTGATGGGGATGCAGGAAGGCAAATGGGCTGTGGCTCCACCTCCTGTTGACTTCCCTACCTCTTGTCCCTCCACTCTCAATGGTCACCAGCTATCACTGGTTGGGGGTGGCGTGTGCCGAAGCTAACTCATTTGAAAGATAAAACTCTCCAAATTGATCGCCTGCAACTGTGCAAGGCTTTGACTATACCGGGCGTGTGCTCAAACAGAAAAACGTTGCACACCCCTTTGTTTTTGGTCACACATAACTTTTTCAGGAATTGCCTTTGAGGTAGATCCATGGGAAGCCAGGCCATGGCTGGTGTTGCTAGGGGATTAAACCAGGGATCTTCCAGATGCAGTACCTAAAGCTGCAATCCTAAATCCACCTACCTGGGAGTAAGGCCCACTGAATTCAGTAGGGCTTACTTCTGAGCATGGGCATAGCCAAGATTTTTGTTAGGAGGGGACAGGCTTTGTTGGGGGCCCAGAACCTCAGATTTGCATTGATTTGTATTGATTTTGATTGATTTAGGTGGGCAGCTGCTCTCCCTGGCGACGCCTGTGCTTCTGTATAGACATGGTTGGGCTTGTGCTGTAAGCTCTGCTACTAAGCTTTGGGTCCCTTCTGGTCAAATCTGCCAGGATGACCAGATGCATTTTATTTCCTTCTACTCCTTTCATTCTAATATGCACCTGTCACTCACAGTGTGGTCAAGCATAGTCCTGAGGCAAGCAAAACCTGCTGGGGACTGATCCTAGACGCTCTGTGATTTTGTGACAGGATGACATCTTTTTTAACTTGTTGATACCCATTTTCATTTTACTTTGTGTGTTTTTTAACCCACTGAATTTATTCTATTCTATTCTATTCTATTCTATTCTATGCATTTGGATACTCTGCTTTATGTGTTTTCTATTTTGTTTCCTTATGTTTTGTGCTGGTCATTGGACATAAAAATAAAGATTTCTTTTGGGTCATTGGCCATAAAAATAAAGATTTCTTTTGGGTATAGGAAATAGAATCAATTTCAGCAAATGGACATTTTGCATTGCAAATAAAAACAGATACATAGAAGTCACACAGGGAATCTTGGAAATGTGAAGGAATTCATAAATTCTAAATTGTACTGCTGCATTTGAAATGAAAAAATAAAGGCCCATTCTCAGAAGTTAAGTGTGGCACTTACAGACAACTCCCCATTTGCACGCATTCAATATGTGTGCGACCGCACGTACATGCATCACGAAAAACCCAGAAGTGACCTGAAAATGTCACAAAAATATCACAAAAAGGGGTAGAATAGGATGGGGCAGGGGCAAGGCGGGGATAGAACGGGGTGTTTGCAAACTTTTTCAATGGTGTTTCAAATATATACAATTTCACTGACACACATGATGTCTCAGAACATAACCCCCAGGTAAATTTGGGGGGGTAGTGTTGCCTGTATACTGATGGCATGATTTCTTACGACAACCCTGTGAGGTTGGTTGGATTGAGAGATAGTGAGTGGTATGTGCCAGATGACAAGCAAGAGAGCAGAACCAATGTCAAGACCGTGGTAGGAATGGGTGGGAGGAGCAGCTGCTATTTGAGTTGTGGGAGAAATTTGATTCAGTTTGCATTTAAGGACAATACAACCTAAACAATGCTTTCCAATACAATATGTGAACCAAAATACAGTCATGGTTCAAATTTTGCACTTCTCTGAATTTTACAACGCAGTTCTTCAGCCAAGTAATATTTACAAAAATGCATATGCTGGTGAAAATGGCATGACATCAGGGGAATTTGTTTCACAGAAATGTGCACAATACGCCAGATTGCATACAAAGATATGTATATTAGGACAGGGTTTCAGTAACATGCTGCTGAATTTTCAAGCAACTGCTTGAAGGAGACTTGGAGAATTGAATTTAAAATGGAAGAAACAAGACTTCAAAACTGATTCCAACATTTTTAGTTTCTACCCCTAAGCAACTATGGATAGTGTTTGTGGTAAGCAGTGACACAACCATAGCCTGAACGTTAACCTCATCCATCTCAGCTCAGAGCCCATCAGCAGGGGCGGAGGAAGGGGGGTGCGGTGGGGGTGGGCCACCCCGGGTGTCACCACTGAGGGGGGTGACAAAATGCCGAGCGGTACTCACTGTGAGGCCTGCAGTGCGCCTGAGCCATGCATCTCTCCTGGGAGTGACGCAGTGGCTTGGGCACCTGCAGGCTCCATGCTGTCCCCAAACGGTCCGCCCTCCACCTTCCCCTCAGCTGTAGGGCGACTGAGTGGGAGGAGGCAGGCAGACTCCTTGGAGGCCCCGCAGAGCGTCCTGCCCCAGCTCGCCCTGCCCCCGCCCCTGGGTTCAGGGCACGCACACCGCCCCAGGTGCCTGATTGGCTTGCTCCGCCGTTGCCCAAACAGATGCTATGAGCCAGAGCCACTTCACTGGACACGGGTCTAGCCATTGGCCATTACTCTCCATCTCTCTAGGAAAGAACAGGTCGGCATTGGAAGTTTACTTTGGATATTTTTTTCCCCTGGCAGTTTCTTGGAAAATGATGCAGACATCTGGTAGCAAGAAGGAGGGGAGGGGGAAAAACAGATCAGAGAGGAAAGCAGGGAGGTGCAAATTCCCAGAGGGGAAGGCAGTGCCTGTCTGCTTCTTACATAAGATATATAGGTCGCAATCTGCTTTAGAGAAGGGCAAGGCACTCTGTATGCCAAGGTAAACAGGCTTGTCTTATGGAAAACCACTCTGTGGTTAATATTTATCAAAAGTCATTATTTAAGACCCAGTGATAAGAAGATCAAGAGACAAGGAAATAGATCAGTTTTCAGTTCCCCTCTCAAGTTAATTGCAGTCTTGAGGAGGCAATAGCTACGTGGCTCAAACAAATTAGGCTGCATACGCGTTGTACCTTTAAAGCACACTTGCTCCTCAAAGATTTCTGGGCACTGTAGTTTGTTAAGGAAACTACCGTTCCCAGAATTCTTTGAGGGAAGAAATGCACTTTGAATGTGCTTTAAATGCATACTATGTACACAGCCTCTGTTGAAGCCCTGTGATCTGTTGTATCCACTGTGAAAAGCGAGCATACTGACAGCCATCCACAAGTTTTTAAGCCGAAATGGATTCCTATGACACTTTGAAAGACTAACAATTTTATTATGGCCTTCACTTTCAAAGACCAATGGTCCCCTTCAACAGGCACATCTATTCAAGGTTGCCATCCTATACTCAACTTATCTGGGCGTAAGCCCCCTTGAACTCAGTGGGACCTACTTCTGAGTAGACAAGTCTAGGCTTGCACTGCTGGTCCCACTGAAAGAAGCAGAATTTACTTCTGAGTGATCACATATAGGAATTGCACTGTGATTCAGTTAACACCCTGATTCTAAGGCTGAAATCATCCTCTAATGTACACTTACTTGGAAGTAAATCCAATTGAGCCTGGTACTTACTTCTGAGTAAACATGCATTGACAGGAATGAGTATACACTCTGAATTCCCTCTCAGGATAAATCAAGCCGAGAGCTACACTAGTAAAATGTTTCAAAACTTGTCACAGGCATCATCTTCACCATACATTAAAAGCACTGTCATACCTTGTTAAGGGTGCTGAGAGATGTTAGGGAACCGCTGTTCCCTGCACAGAGCTACAGTTCCCAGGGTTCCCAAGGAAGAGGGGTTGGTTGTCAAACCATTCTGGAAACTGTAGCTCTGTGAGGGGAATAAAGGTAAAGGTAAAGGTACCCCTGCCCGTACGGGCCAGTCTTGACAGACTCTAGGGTTGTGTGCTCATCTCACTCTAGGGGCTGGGAGCCAGCGCTGTCCGCAGACACTTCCGGGTCACGTGGCCAGCGTGACGAAGCTGCTCTGGCGAACCGGCACCAGAGCAGCACACGGAACGCCGTATACCTTCCCGCTATAAAGCGGTACCTATTTATCTACTTGCACTTAAGGGTGCTTTCGAACTGCTAGGTGGGCAGGAGCTGGGACCGAAAGACGGGAGCTCACCCCGCCGCAGGGATTCGAACCGCCGACCATGTGATCGGCAAGTCCTAGGCGCTGAGGTTTTACCCACAGCACCACCCGCGGAGGGGAATAGGGGTTTCTTAACAATTCCCAGCACCCTTAACAAACTATAGTTCCCAGGACTCTTTGGGGAAAGCCATGGCTGTTTTAAGTCACATAATAATGCTTTAAATGTATAATGTGGATGGGGCTGTGGTTGTTGTTGTTTTTTTCTTTTTTTACTTATGCCCTGCTGTAAATGTTAGAACTGAGTAGCCCAATGCGGGGGGAGGGGGGGAGGCTAAACTGACTTTAATGAGAGAAATGCTGAATATTCTCTAATGTCGACGTTCAGCTCAAAATTAGCACACTTAATGTGGCCAAACAAATTTTATGTCCCAAATACTCACCACACCAAGCATTCCCATTGTTTCAACGCTGCATCTTCTTGACATCATTTCCCTCACCCTCCCTGCCTTTGCATCATTTGGCCACTGCACCACTTAACAAGATTGACTGTGGGCACCCATATGATTTTCTTTACAGGCATCTGCAACATCCTTGTCAAAATTGCACAAGCCACTTAAATTGTAGCATGGGCAAATGAGGCCACTGACAGTGAAGGCAAAGGAGAAGGACAGAAAAGGCACGGAGCAGAACGGCAACAAACAAACAAGCAAACAAACAAAAAACAAATAATTGATGATGACCTGGTACCAAAAGCATAACCATTTAGCTGAAACTACATGCAAACTCAAACTCAACCATCCTTTGATATGCTCACTTCTCCCACTTTTTCAATGCAGTTTTGTAAATGTGTGCAAAAATGCATAAACTGGGGTAAGGTGTGCATATATCTGTGAAAATACACTAGAACATTGTCTTAGAGGAAATCCCTTTGCAAAAAAAATATGAATATGAAGCAAAATTGCATACAAAATGTGCAAATGAGAATAAATTTGCATTAAAATGCTGGTGAATTTTCACAATGATATTTTAATTTTTTTTAAAAAAAACTAAAATATAAACTGATGTAGAAAAGTGGGTCACCAAATTTGAGATTGGAAAAATGAGAAACAGAAATTGACATGTTTGCCTCTATCCCTAGATATTTGTGTCATTTTGAAGGAACAGCTCTTGGGCCAGCCCACAGTATTTATTATCTAAGCTGTTTTTAAATAACGGCTTTGACTATTTTTGTACATTGCATTCAGTATTGTTTTGTGTGTTTTCAAAACACACACACACAAGCAGTATAAAAAGAGAATTTGATGTTTTAAAAAGGCATCCAAGTGACTACTTTTCATGGGAAAATTCAGAGCTTTGTGAGACTTCCTTACCCTGCACTCCACACTCTTCCTCCATTTCTCTGTTCTCTTTTTATTATTCATCCCCATCTTAAACTGAGGGGCATCCTGCTAACAAGCTTCATTGAGTCAGCTTTGATGAACTTATCCAGAATTTTGCAATCAGAAAATCTAGAAAGACATTATTTTAATCACGGCATACATGTAGGTTTTGTGCCATTTCAAAAAAAAATAAAAACAATTTGCACGTTAGGGGGCACACACAGAGATGGGTGTGGCTTGGAGGAAATGGCTTTGCCGACCAAATTTGACCACCTGGTGAGCCAGTTTTGGCCCATGGGCCATATGTTTCTCACCCTTGCACTAAAAGAAAACTCTCTCAATTGCAAGAATGGCTCCATCGACTTTCCTGCTCCTTCTGGCTTTGTGCATCCTCCAGTTCTGTGAACGTCAAGAAAATAATGGCTCGCCACTCCTTTTCAGCACCCACAGGTGTTCCCCATGTGCTCAGCTAGGAGTGCTCAGCCAAGGCAGCATAAATACAGCTGCCTCCGGGCCAGCAAATGTGGATCAAGGAGGTGGGGCGCTCTTGCATCCGAAAGCCACCCTTCACAAACTGATCTCACTGAGACTGCATTTGCAGATTCCTGATAACCACATCATGTATTTCCATTGCACCAGCCTCATTCCAAACATGGGCTGCGACTCTCTGGGACGCTGGCTCAAATGTTTTCACAGATGCACTGCAGATGCTTCCAAGGCATCCCACTAGAATGGATATTGTGTCTATAGGCCAGTAAGCATAGGTACTCAACGCTCATCTGGTGCTACAAATAACCCTTCCCCAGTTTACTGTTTCGTGAACATGGATGTGCTTGAATTTATATGTCCAGAACTGCTTGTTGTATGAGAGAGAGAGAGAGAGAGAGAGAGAGATTTAAAAAAGAAAAACCCTCAAAGCAACATACAAAATCTTTGTATCTCAACTTTCAATCAAATAAGAGCCTTTCCCCTGCAAGCGACCTAAAGACAGTTATATGAAACAATGTAAAGGTAACGGGACCCCTGATCATTAGGTACAGTTGTGTCCGACTCTGGGGTTGCAGTGCTCATCTCGCTTTATTGGCTAAGGGAACTGGCGTACAGCTTCTGGGTCATGTGGCCAGCATGACTAAGCTGCTTCTGGCGAATCAGAGCAGTGCACAGAAACGCCATTTACCTTCCCGCCGGAGTGGTACCTATTTATCTACTTGCACTTTGACGTGTTTTCAAACTGCTAGGTTGGCAGGAGCAGGGACCAAACAACAGGATCTCACCCCGCAGTGGGAATTCGAACCGCCAACCTTCTGATCGGCAAGTCCTAGGCTCTGTGGTTTAACCCACAGCGCCACCTGCGTCCCTATCAAACAATGTAAGGCAATATTAAAAATATTTTGTCGTGGCACCCACTACGTGGAATGTTCTGCTCACTGAAATTAGGTAGGCTCACTGGGAAGGAGAGGAACAAGGCACTGGGAAGGTTGGCACTATCCGGGCACACCGGGAGAAGCACCATGTTGGCTGTGCCAGTGTGTTTGGAACAATATTTACCTGCCACTGCCTTGCTTATCCCCCTAAGTGGCAGCAATGCCACAGCCAGGATGCAAGATGCATGGCGTTCTCCCCTCCCCACAACCTGCTCCTGCTTGATATTGGGATGTTCTACTGATAGTTTTTCTTTTATTGCATTGGGAAAGCGGTATCAAAGTATTTTATTTTAAAGACATAAAATGACAACAGAGAGCAGTCCGATCAATAATTAGCAGCAGCTTTAAACATTATTTCAGTTCAACTTCCTCCCAGAGCTCGCTGGCATAGCCAGGCTTTTCAGTAGGGTGACATAAAGCAAGCAGGGAATGGGATGGAGCCAGGTGGGCCTCACATGGGAGGCCATAGCCAAGCATAGGATCAACCACAGAAAAGTCCCTTTCATGTGAGACTAACTGAACTTCAGGTGGAGGTCAGGGGTGGGGATGCAGAGCAGAGCCTGTGAAGCTCACCTGAATGACCAGGACTCAATCTAGTTCCAAATCTGGTGCTTCTTCAGCCTCTACTTCTAGATTAATGCTGGATTCAGAAGTCATGACAAATTATTATTATTATTATTATTATTATTATTATTATTAATCATCATTACCTTTATATTTCACTTTCCTCCATGGAGCTCAAGGTGGCATACATGTCTCTCCAACCACCTCTCCATTTTATCCTCAGAACACTCCTGTGAGGTACTGTGACTGGCTGAAGGTCACACACCAAGCTTCAGGGCTGAATGGAGATTTGAACTCTGGTCTTCCCAGGTCCTTTCCCAACATTCTGGTCACTAGCGGACCAGTTTCTTCTAGAAGCCTTACATGTGTGATCGGTTTAATTGCACTACAACAACCTTCCCACCTTTGCAAGTGTTATGAGCTCAGAGCTTCCTCTCTTTCCGCCATGCATGTTTCCACAAGTGGCGGCTCTTTTGCTGCAGATGTTTTCTACCCTTGGGAACAGCAATGCCTCGGAGGCAAGTTGCTGTTGATTCGTTCCCTTTGATGTTTGATATCTCTCTCAGTGGAAATAAAATCTTGAAATAAGTTGTCAGTGGAATGCAAATCTATGTGTACATCCAGCCAAATGAAGTAGAGCTATGCCGAATATATTTCAACGTTTCTTTTTTTTTAACCATTTGTTGGGTGGTGCTGGGGAAGGGGCAGAGAAACGAACTCTCAAAAGCCGGTGGCTGGCGGATGTTGGATGTACAACAGCAGGGATCATTCCATCAGTAATTTAAGGGTTAACCCTGTTGACAGTCAGCCAGGCAAGGGGTGTGTGTGTGTGTGTGTGTAGAGGTGTTGCCTAGCAACCAGCTGGAGTTCCATGATCCACACTGAGATGCCTATGTAGGCCTGAAGGGAGTTTATATGCTTAGTTGTATATCTCCCTGTTATAAACATGATGCAAGAAGGACAAAACCCCTCTGTTTATTTCTCCTCAAGTTATACAGGACTTTTGTTGCTCTCCCTTCCTTATGACACTAGAAGTTGGGAGCACCCAATGGAGCTGAGCATGGGAAGATTTGAAGTACTTCTTCACACAGTGCAGAGTTAAAAATATGGAATTTGCTCCCAATCCAAAGCCCCCAATTGGGATGACTTTAAAAGAGGATGAGACAAAAACATGGAGGACAAGGCTATCAGATAAAGCTATTAATGGCTACTCTAGACCCATGGTTCCCAACATGGGACACATGCCCCACAGGGGAGCAATTTGATTTTTAAGGGGGGCACTTTGAGAATGAATTATTGACAGTGAATGGCCTTTTAGGCTTCCTCCATGTGAGTACTTCACTTTTTGAATAATAAGAATTATATGTCAAGGCGGGGGAGTGCATCAGGATTTTAGAGATGCTTAAGTGGGGCATGGCCAAAAAAAGGTTGGGAACCACTGCTCTAGGCCACTGTCGGAGGCAGTATGTCTCTGAATTCCATTTGCTGGGGAATCACAAGTGGGGAGAGCAATTGTGTGCACAGGTCCTCTTTTTGGGCTTCCCATAACACCTTTGTTGGCTCCTGTGACCACAAGATGCTGGACAAGATGGGGCTTTGGCTTGATCCAACATGGCTCTCCCTATGTCCTTATCTTCTATTGTCTCTTAATTATCTCTTCTCCAGCATACCAAACTCCTTCAACCTTCCTTCAAAGGACTTGGATGACAGGTTTCAGATTTACAATGCAAATCTGATCCAGCAGGCTCTTCTGTTCTTCTGACAATGCAAAGCTCTGCCCCTGACCCACAGTCCCTCCCCAAAATATTTAATTTAGAAAGCTACTTCAGGTAAAATAATACAACCAAATAAGCCCAGGCAACACTGGTACAGCAGGGAACAAAAAGGACTAGAAGCCGTGTTGCCCAATCAGCTAGTTTCTTACGTCAAATTTAAAGAACAACACTACAAGAGTGGTACCAGTTTTAGCACTTCCCAATGTCTTTTGGCTGCGTTTGTACACCCACTTCAAGCACAGTGAGAAAGATCAGCATTTATGTCACAGTACAGACTGGTATGGGCGTAGGTAGGATTTGGGGGGGGGGCAGGACTTGGTTAGGGGCAGGGCAGGATTTGGGGGAGGGCAGAACTGACGTGATTGGTCAGTTAAGTATTTCTCTTGTTTTACTTGATCTTGGGGGGCAGCTGCCCCACCCCCCATGGCTACACCCATGCAGACAAGAGACCTGGGAGAAGTCATAGTGCAAAAGCCACGAAAAAACCAGTGTTGGATCAGGGGGGTGGGTGGGACAGGAAGCCAGGAAAAGCCTGACTTGCAGCCCCAGCCCCAGATTGTGCTGTCCTCTAAGAACCCTTTTTGAAATTCTGCTTCTATTTTTGGGTGTTGAACTCTTGAGGAATCTCGCTTCAAGCTCCTCTGCAAAGCAGGCCAAAGCTCATGCCTAAAATGTCGTGCTGAGCTGGGATAAGAGAAGGGTACTTGCTCTTCATTAGTGCTTAAGATGAATGGGGTTTATGAGGCTGTGTACACACCATACATTTAAAGCACATGCTTCCCCCCCTCCAAATCCTGGGAACTGTAGTTTGTCCCTCACAGAATTCTAGTTCTCAGCATCCTGAACTTACTACTCTTCACAGGATTCCATGAGCTTTAAAATGGTGCATAGGAAACCTGTATCCTTTGCGAACCATGATGAATATTCTGCTTTGTGTATATCCACAGTTGTTGGAATGCACTGGATTTTAATAACTTGCTAAGGTGTGGGTGGGTGGGTGCGTATAGTGTCTATATTGCTCCTTAGCAAATGCTTCTAGGAAAATTTACCCCCTCACCCCCCAAAAAAACCACCGCAGTAAAAGGTAGAAGTGCTAGTTTAACAAAATTTTATATACCACTTACTAAAACAAAAAACCTGGAAGTGGTTTACAAAAGGCAAACTAAAATATTCATTGCAGAATACCAATAAAAGCAAACAAGTCACAAAAGCATTTTAAACCATTAAATGAAACCAGTAAAACAAATTTACCTACCAAAAACACATGCAAAAATTGTATGGGGAAATAACTATTTATTTAATTTGTTCGTTTTTGAGAAGGAAAGGGAAGTGTCTTTTCTGTGGTGGCACCCCAATTCTTCATCCCTTTTCCTAGATGGGTTCACCTGGTGCCATATTTGTGATCTTTTAGGCAGCAGCTGAAATCCCGGTTCCGTTCTCTCATATGGACTTTATGGTATTTGAGATCCTTTTAATGGTTTTTAGCTGCTGCCTCTGTTGGTTTTATTTTGTAGTTTTACTGCTGTTTAGTATTTGTTTAGTATTTGCTGTTTAGTATTTGTTTTTTAAAATTAATTTCATTATTCTACGATAGATGAAAACTGCCTCAAAGCTGCTTGCAGCAAAAGGTGGGATGCAAATTCTATAAATAAATCGAATGTGGCTCATGCATTTACAATTTGGCACTGGTGACCTGTTTTATAATGCCAAATGATGTCAGCAGAGGGGTGGATATCAGAGAATCTCCCACTGAACCGAGTGTATTCTCAAGTGTCTTTTTTTTTTGGTAAATAAATTTATTAGTTTTCATCCAGTTATACATTTTATATCGAATACAACATATTATACCTGTTTTGAACTTCCTTCAGCGCCTCCCTTTTTCCATATTGCCATTATTCCTCCTTATTCCCATTTTTTTTATATATAAACAATACTTATTTGTATTTTTACAGTGCCTCTTGAAATCCCACTAACGTTGTGTTTATACCACAAATGTTTTTCAGATAATCCACCAATTTTCCCCAGTCCTCGATGAACTTTTGGTCTTTTGTAAATCTAATTTTCCCAGTTAATTTGTCCAGTTCGGCATAGTCTATCAATTTTAATCTCCATTCTTCTATCATCGGTATCTCCTCTTGTTTCCACTTTTGGGCCAACAGGATTCTGGCTGTCGTTGCTGCGTATTGGAAAAGCTTATAGTCCTTTCTTCTTATGTCCTTTCCTACAATACCTAAAAGAAAAGCTTCTGGTTTTTTCACAAAAGTATATCTTAATATTTTTTTCATCTCATTATAAATCATTTCCCAAAAACTTTTAACTTTCTTACACTCCCACCACTGATGAAAGAACGTCCCTTCTTTATCTTTGCATTTCCAACATTTGTTATCAACCTTATACATCTTCGCTAATTTTACAGGAGTCATGTACCATCTATAAAACATTTTCATTACATTCTCTTTCAATAACGTACATGCCGTAAATTTCATATTCTCTTTCCACAGTTTTTCCCATTCATCGAACTGAATATTATACCCAAAGTCCTTTGCCCATTGTATCATTACCGATTTAACCTCTTCGTCCTTAGTATGCCATTCCAGCAATATCCTATACATTTTTGACAGAGTTTTATGCTCATTGTTTATTATATCTTTTTGGAAAATCGATTCCAAAAATCCTTTGGAAAAGGATTCTCAAGTGTCTTTTAAGCCATTCAGCTAGGCTAATATAGTTACCTCAGACTAACTAACAAGATGCTCTGCTTTATGCATTCTGAGTCTGCCTCAAGATAATGGCTGCATTTGGTTTCCTATGATTTATCATTGCATGAACAAGCCCTAGGCTTACCACTTCCTCCCTCTTTTCTGCTTCTCTGGTGTGGCCATTAGCATATTAGAAGATTTCACTCCATTTTTTAACTAACCACTGTTAGCATTCTGTCTGGGTGTGAGAATACATAAACCACTGCGTGGTTTATAAAGTTGGCTTCTTTCAGTCAACCACAGTTAAGATAAATCACCTTTTCAGGTTCAGATGTAACCCTAAACTGCGGTTAACTAACAGACATCAAAGCTTCTAATCTTTTTACAGCTGTGCTGGAGAAGGAGAGAGAGGAAAAAATGTCCCCGAGGCTCATTCATGTAATGATAAACAAGGAGCACCCTGGGCTCCTTGAAGAGGAAGGGAAGGTATGAATTCAATTAATAATAATAATTTACCATCAATGTAATACAAACACATAATATTGCTTGAATCTTTCTTCGCTAAAATGCCTGCCACAGACCTGAGCCCTTGAAATAGAGTGGGTTGTAAATTTGCAATATAATAGCTCAGTCAGTAGAGCATGTGACTTAATCTCAGGGTTGTGGGTTCAAGCCCCATGTTGGGCAAAGGATTCCTGCATTGCAAGGAGTTAGGCTAATGACCCTCATGGTCTCTTCCAGCTCTGCAGTTATATGATTCTATGATTTCCAGACGTTCTTGTTCAAAATGTCCTGCAATATAAAGCAGGTGTGGGGAATCTGTGAAGCCCCAGATGTTATTGGATTCCAACTAACATGCCCAATAGAAGGGGAAGAAATGGAGGCAGTGAGAGATTTTACTTTCTTGGGCTCCATGATCACTGCAGATGGTGACAGCAGCCATGAAATTAAAAGACGCCTGCTTCTTGGGAGAAAAGCAATGACAAACCTAGACAGCATCTTAAAAAGTAGAGACATCACCTTGCCAACAAAGGTCCGTATAGTAAAAGCTATGGTTTTCCCAGTAGTGATGTATGGAAGTGAGAGCTGGACCATCAAGAAGGCTGATCGCTGAAGAATTGATGCTTTTGAATTATGGTGCTGGAGGAGACTCTTGAGAGTCCCATGTACTGCAAGAAGATCAAACGTATCCATTCTTAAGGAAATCAGCCCTGAGTGCTCACTGGAAGGACAGATTGTGAAGCTGAGGCTCCAGTACTTTGGCCACCTCATGAGAAGAGAAGACTCCCTGGAAAAGACCCTGATGTTGGGAAAGATGGAGAGCACAAGGAGACAGTGGACGAGATGATTGGACCGTGTTCTTGAAGCTACCAGCATGAGTTTGACTAAACTGCGGGAGGCAGTGGAAGACAAAAGTGCCTGGCGTGCTCTGGTCCATGGGGTCACGAAGAGTCGGACACGACTAAACGACTAAACAACAACAACATGCCCAATAGTCAGGGATAAAGGGAACTGTGGTCTAGCAACCTCCAGAAGGCTGCAGGTCCCCCATGCGCGAACTAAACATTTTTGCCCAAGCAAGACAATGATAGCATCACTCGCTGAAAGATAAGTTCATCAAATGTACCATTCACCTATATGGCATTAGAAGGATGAGGAGGCGAGGCTAGGGCAAACCATGAGACATCACAGTTTATTGCTTTGATGTGCATCATGCTGGTATTTATTGGAATGGTCAAAGCTAAAAAGGGAGGTGGTGATCCAGCAGCCGTAGGTTCTATTAATGGCTTTGTCACATACTTCCTCTGTGACTGCAGGCAAGTCGTCTGACCGCTCTGTGCCTCAGTTTCCCTCTGTGTACAATGCAGTTAATAACACTTAACACCTCCTTCACATTGGGTGTAGTGAGATTTAATGAGGGCTTAAAACACACTTTAAAATTCAAAGATGAAAGGAGCTGGAGTTGGGCAGGTTGTCATTACAGAAGGAGAGGCAAGTGATGCAGGACTGTGTGAACAAACAGCTGATGCCTCTGTGTGAGCTATTTAGGAATTAACACAATCCCACAGGCAAGGATGACGGTAGTGACATCTGCTGGAAATCCGGACTGTCAATGTGCCTCCACCCTAGAACAAATCCAATGAAGAATACAAAAGTTCAGGGCTTCTGTGTGTACATATGTGTATGCAGTCTTGCTTCCTTGTACAGTCATACCTCGGGCTGAATGTGCTTCGGGATGAGCGCATTTGAGTTGCGCTCCGCGGCAACCCAGAAGTAACGAAGCACGTTACTTCTGGGTTTCGCCGCTTGCACATGCGCAGACGCTCAAAATGACGTCACGCGCATGTTCAGAAGCGGTGAAAAGTGACGTGCGCGTGCGCAGACGTGCCATCACTGGTTACATTTGCTTCTAGATGTGAACAGGGCTCTGGAACGGCTCCTGTTCGCATCTAGAGGTACCAATGTAGTGTATATCACAACACTCAGTCTGGATTGCTTGGGGTCGACACATTTTTGGAAATGACAAGAAAGCAAAGTTTCTAGCCCTCACTGAGGCAAGGAGGAAAATGTGGGGAATATGCAGTCAGTTTCCGCTAAAGGCTCAAAATGCGGAAGACAGCAAGTGGTGACTTATTCCCAAAGCCCCAGTTCTATTATTATTATTATTATTATTATTATTATTATTATTATTATTATTAAAAAGAGGAGGTATCAGGCCTCCAAGGTGAAAACTATTATGTAATCTCAGATGTGTAGGTGCTGGTTGTGATTACACAGAAATGAGGCAAACACACGCTTCAGCAGCACTGTAGTGGTAAATTTAGAAGTTCAGGACCTTATTATGACAGCCTCCATAGCCACACCTCCAAGGATAATTCAAAATGCAGGCAGCTATGTTGCCATGATAGACAAATAGCTATATACAAAGATACATATCCACAAACAGCAGCAATATATACCATAATAGCCAGCTTATTAGGAACAGCTAATAGTAATAGAAAAGTGAGCTGGCTGAATGTGGTGTGACAATCAGCATGTTGGAATTTGGCTGGACATACCTGGGTTCACATCCCTGACCAACCATATGGCATGACTGTAGTCCTAAGTATTCAAGTAAGTGCCATTGAACTGAATGGTGTTTCTTTTCTGACTGCAATGGTTCAACGTGTAAAACTCATTGAGGTGTTTTTCTTCTTATAACAACAACAACAGATCTTCATCCAGCTGCAATGCAACTTTTAGCATTTAATTAGAAATGTAAACAATTTAAACAGGAAGTGTTGCCATTTAAACTGGAAGCATGAAGTAGGGATCCCACAAACGAAAAAAGAAAGAAGTACCTAGTCTCTGCTTGATTCTTTTCCTCATTCTGTGACACTCCCCCCCCCCCCCGCTAATATGTCACAAATAGACATGAAAGGCCCATTATTACTCCATTCTCTTGTCAGAGCAAGGGGAATCTCTCTGTTGCCCTGACTCCTCCTCCCTGTGTCTGACCTTGGTTTGTTGAGAATACAGCACACTTTCAACCCTTGAGTAAGTGTTAAGTGTTAAGTGATAAAAGGCTTAACCCACCTTTCACTTCCTGGAACATGATCAATGCAAGGTGGGATGAAGCCTCTGTCTCTCCCCCCACAAGCCTGCATAGGATTCCTTGTCCCCTATGGCTACTTGGCTCGTGCTTAAATTAATGGCCGCATCTAATGCAGCCTAGCAAAGCAACCTTAAGAAAATGCCGAGCAAGCAGATTCCTGAAGGATAATTATACTAATCGATCCGTTCCATTCCATGGTGTTATTATTAGATGGCCAAGCGTTTCAAAGGCTGCGAAATGGAGGAATGCCCCCACCCCACCCCGAAAATGATCAGCCATTTGCTTCACATTACCTTTGTCTGTAGCAGCCACATCATGGTTGCCAAATCACACAGGGTGTATTGCTTCTGCTTAGACGTATAGTGGCAGAGATAGAAATCTCTTCAGATCCAGCCGCCTAGAGATGAGGAGGCAGATAGTGTCGCCCCAACCCCTGGGTGTGTCTGAACAACCGGGGAGGGGGTGGCTTAGCCACTCATGTTTTCTGTGCCTTCCCTGAGGGGAAGAGATAAGTATATGGTTGCGTGTGGCTCTCTGGATGGGGGAGGAACCCCCCTAGAAGCAAGGCCTCGTGTTTGCAACTTGTGCTGACAGAGTGGGTGTTGAGATTTATGTCTTCACATGTTGTGTTTTAGGAGCATTAAGCACATGTGCTGAGCACATCAAGCCAATATGGTGGGGTCTTGGGCCTCAGTGTCTGGGGAAAGTGCTCAGCAGCACCACAGAGCTCACTGTTTGAGGAGCACAGCTTAGAAGAGGTGCTGGGTGCCTGTTTGAGAAGGCAAACCCAACAAGAGGAGATGCACCCGGAGTTAACCAGTGTGCTTGGCTAGCTCATTTGACGCTGCCTTTCAAATATAGAGGCACATGTTGTAACTGAGTCTAAATTAAACATCAGGTCAAATATTGACCCATATTTTCCAGGCAGTCCTTGGTTTTGTTTGTGTTTTTGTGTGTGTTGTTTCATCCACCAACACATCCAATGTTCATTTCAGCCAAAGGTAAACAGACCCACCAGACACTGCTCCATCCATGTCTTCTGGAATTAGCACAGGTGCTTCCTTCAGAATTTGTCTATAATTGCCCTGAATGGTGCCAAGGCTAGACCTTCAAGAGGTGCTTCCTGGCATTCAGCAGAGGTAAGAATTTGACAGGTGAGGACAAAGGATGGATTCCTAGCCTGTCTGCAGAGGCTTCACATCTGACTTCCTTTCTGATGGACCTCGTGCACTTTCCCCTTCACAACCCAAGATAACTTTTTTGGTCTAGAGAAAAGTCAAGTAAGGCATGAGATGCATGGTGTAGAGAAACGTGGACAGAGAAAGGGTTTTTTCTTCTTCCTCTCTTATAACACTTGAACGAACCTGAATGATGGGAGATTCAAGACAGAAAAAATGAAGTACTTCTTCACAAATTGGTGAGTTGGCATCTGTCTGTCTCAGGTGACAATGGAAGAATGCACCTGGTCTCACCTGGAAACTTCTCGCTCAGGGAATGCCAATGGTTCGCTTGGGTAGGCAGAATGAAACCAGAACCTGGGAAATTTCACAGCCCTCTCACTATTGATTCAGTATCCTGGGCAGAAGTGCAGAGGACCATGGTTTCCTGTGTCCAGAAGCTATAGCCTAGGCATATTGGACCATTGGTTCATGTTCCAATATGAAAGGGATGTTCTGGAGTCAGAAAAAGGGTCTAATAGATTTCTGTCTAGAGATCAGACAAGGTCATGGACTGCGGAGAGCCCAGAGGACAAGGTTGGAGTAGCTAGTCAGATTTTTTTGATGAGGGTCTAGAGAATAGGGCAGAATGACTACAACCACACAGCAGTGGCACTCACGGTGATATGTGAAGTCTGGGGAGCCAATCACACTTTTGGAAGGAGGCACTCAGCCAATCAAAGTCACTAGCCTTGAGTGGTCCCAGGACACGTCCAGTTACACATTTATGAGTCAATTTGTGTTTGGAAAGTCAATATATAATATCCCAGTGACCCCAGGATTCCAACCCCTTTGACAAATGGGCTCTTGCGCCTACAATTTGTGACTCTGCCTGCTCAGAAGTGGCCTCTAGTGCTCCCCCTATTGCTCTCATCCTCAACGTAGATGAGGAAAACAAGATTGTCAGCACCAGGCTGAGCCCGGCTTGGAGGGACTGCCCAGGGCTTGCTTTCCTGATAACCCAATGCCCGTGGTTGATTAACCTCACTCTTCATCTGACTGAAATGGTTAGACTTCTAAACAAGCTTTGGAATGGGTGTGCACTTGTTTATGGGATGTGGTCCTAATTGATTCTGATGGGAGGAGGATCAAGCTTCTTCCGAGCACTTCCTAGACTCCCAAAAGTTTAAGTATATGATGTTTGCCTCCGGTGAAGCTGGCCTTCTGGTTTTCCCAGTCATTTCCTGCTGTGCTTGTGTCTTTTCGGGTTACCTAGTTGTTGTGCAGACCATTTATTTCCTACTTGCTCTTTATGAGTAATTGAGCTTTGCTTGGAGTTCTTTAGGGCTCTCAACGCAAACATTGTGGAGTAGGCACCCTTTCACTTGGAATAAACTTCTGTGGAACCAGTCATGAATAATGGAAGCTTTTTTCCTTTTTTTGCGCTTGATGTTTTGAGCTGTTGGCCTCAGCTGGAGTCTCTCATTCTCAGCTGAAGTGATTGACCAGCAGCCCTTTTGTGTCTGCCCAGAGAAATAGATTTATGTGTTTATTACTTATTTTATCGATTTAATATGAGTTTCATGCTAGACCAGCCAACAATATACACTAGTGGTATCAAAAGCCTATCCAAAGAGATCATATTCCAAGCGGCCTAAGAACAATGCAATTACATTGGCCATGTTTCCTATTTTACAAAGGTCAGTCCTCTACATAGGCGCCTGCTCCTAGGGGCTACGGCAGTTTCAGATCCCCAGCTTATTTTTTGTGGGGGCTGGGCTCCCTCAATGTTCACAGGGTGTTTAGCTCCACCCCCTGGCTCCTCATGATGTCGTACCATACCCCCTCAATCAACTAGAGAACATGGTGCCTCTGATCCTCTATTTGAAGAGCTGCTAGAGCCCAGCCTCGGAAGGAGTTCTCTCTTTAAAGGGCTGTCTGGGTTAACGATAAATAAGGCGGGAGAGTGAGGAAAGCTGAGGTTGTCCCAGCAATAGTTAGCACCTGGATAACAGACTGAATATGCACAGAAATCACCTGGTCATCTTCTTCGTTATGTAGAGATGCACTGCATTTCTACTGATGTTGCAGTAATCATGTCTAAATCTACATCTAGCCATAAAAATCTGCATATGCACATTTTAAGGCAATTTTTATTTTATTTTGTTGGTCCCCATCTGCACTATATGTCTAAAGCAGCAGCATACCACTCTAAGTAGTCATAGCTTCACCTCAGAGAATCCTGGGAGCTCTAGTTTGTTAAGGGTGCTGAGGGTTGTCAGGAGATCCTGATTCTACTCAGAGAAATACAGTTCTCAGAAGTCCCTGGGAAGCAGGACTGATTGTTAAACCACTCTAAGAGTTGTAGCTCTATGAGAAGAATAGGGGTCTCCTAACAGCTCTCAGCTCCTTTAACAAACTACAGCTGCCAGGATTCTTTGGGGGAAGCCATAATGCTTGAAATGTATAATGCCGACGAGGCCTTGGTGATGCATTTTCTCTGTTTTGACAATGTGTAGGTGGCAACCCTAAAGACAACAATCATTGCTTTTTATTGGACGGCTTTAATCATGTAGGCTTTAATTGGATGGTTTTATATAGTAATATGTTTTTGTTATAGTATGTTGTGTGCTGCCTTGTCTGTAAGAACAGTATATGCTGGAAGGCAGCTTAGACTTCTAAATAAAGAAACATTTGCCAGCCTTAAAAAAAAAGTCCTGAAAGAACTATCAAAATGTTTCAGTGGGAGAGGAAGGCATAATGGAGAAGACTTGGCTCTTTGGTTCCAGCTCTACCATGAGGCAGACTGAGGCAGCTGCTTTGGGCAACAGAAGCTGGGGTGGGGAACAGGAACAAGGTGTTAGTAGACAAAATTATGTGTGCTGTGCCGCCTGCCCTGTCCTCCCCTTATCCAGCCTCCTGCCATTTGTTTAGTCGTTTAGTCGTGTCCGCACGCCAGGCACTTCTGTCTTCCACTTCTACTCATGCTGGTAGCTTCGAGAACACTGTCCAACCGTCTCGTCCTCTGCCGTCCCCTTCTCCTTGTGCCCTTAATCCTTCCCAACATCAGGGTCTTTTCCAGGGCCTCCTGCCATTAGTTATGGTGAAAGATGTTGTCCCATTGCCAGCGCTGGAGTAAAGTTCAGCTGCCAGTCCCGTTGGTTACTGTAGTTGGAATGAGAGGGGGAGCCATGCTTTGCCTCAGGCTGCAAAATGTATTGAACCAGCCCTGTCTGCTCCTCATTGTCTCACACTTAACAAAGGAACCTGGAGTAAAACTCCAAAGTCTGTCCAGGCTGAAGCAGGAGTGGACACACACACATACACGCACAGAGAGAAAGGATAAGGCTCTCCTTTGGGTATTCTGGTCTGAGGGAGCTCTCTTCTCAACATCAGTTTCAAAACAGCCTCTGTCATGACTCCTGAGTGGGCAAGCCATGAATGAGTGACTATTGAGACAGGACAGTATCCAGTGTAGAGAGTCAGGATGGACAAAAAACAGTCAACAATGGCTGCCTTGGTAGGGTTTCAGGTTTGAGGCTCTGCCAGAAGAAATGGACTTGTGAAGCCTTCCTTTGACAACTGTAGTTATAACTAGCTACGGAGACAGCTTCCATTCCATGACTGTCTATTATTTATTTGTAAGCATGGGTGAGTTCTGGCGTTCCTCCAGTGCAAAGGATGAGCTTGTCAACAAAATAGCCAACAACTGGCTTTTTAGGTTGAGAGTGGAAATGAGGTCAAGAGATATGAGCGTCTGGCACTTGGACATGTTTTTTTTGGAACACCCATCCATCCTTAGCAAAGCCAGGCAAAACTGGAAGTCAGAGCTCCACCGCCACCCAGCTGGCAAAAGCTTTGGTAAAATTAGAGGCATTTAGGCAAGAGGTCAGGTGGACCAACTTGTTTAGAAAGGTTCTTGGCTGAGCTATTCAACCTTAGGAACAGAATGGAGTGGTGAAGCTTGCTCAACACTTGCTCTTTGTCCATCTTCGTACTTTCCACCAAAAAGCTTTGCAGCACAGAAAGGGAACACAGCCTTTTGTGAAGGCTGGAGATTACAGGCAAACACATTCCATTTCCACCCAAAAGGAAGAACTCTTTCTCTTTCTAACACCCATCTTTTCATGGTATGCCTGAATATGGTTGACACTATGGACTGAGGGGAATTTTGTTCAGACAACATTTTAAGTGAACCAACCAAATTTGCACCTCCCCATACGAATGCATAGGTCAGAATGTAAGTATTATTTGGATTCCACATTTCTCTAAATTTTGCAATCTCCCTCTCTCACACACACAAATATATAAGTTAGGATAAAACATATTCATTTCTTAAAAGAAATAATAAAATAAGTTTGGATGAAATAAGTTTGTATCCAATGCTAGTCCTGCTCAGAGCAGACCCACTGAAATTAATTAACATTAATTGGAATGGGTCCATACTAAGTAGAACTTAGTTGGCTTTCGCTCGATACATTCAAAAATGTTTCTAAAATACAGTGGTACCTCGGTTACAGACGCTTCAGGATACAGATACCACTAACCCAGAAATAGTTCCTCGAGTGAAGAACTTTGCTTCAGGATGAGAACAGAAATTGTGCAGTGGCAGCGGGAGGCCCCATTAGCTAAAGTGGTACTTCAGGTTAAAAACAGTTTCAGGTTAAGAACAGACCTCCAGAATGAATTAAGTTCTTAACCCGAGGTACCACTGTAGGTATCTAGATACATAAAGGTAAAGGTACCCCTGCCCGTACGGGCCAGTCGTGTCCGACTCTAGGGTTGTGCGCCCATCTCACTTAAGAGGCTGGGGGCCAGCACTGTCCGAAGACACTTCCGGGTCACGTGGCCAGCGTGACGAAGCTGCTCTGGTGAGCCTGCACCAGCGCAGCACACGGAAACGCCGTTTACCTTCCCGCTATAAAGCGTTACCTATTTATCTACTTGCACTTAGGGGTGCTTTCGAACTGCTAGGTGGGCAGGAGCTGGGACCGAGCAACGGGAGCTCACCCCGCCGCAGGGATTCGAACCGCCGACCATACGATCGGCAAGTCCCAGGCACTGAGGTTTTACCCACAGCGCCACCCGCGTCCCATCTAGATACATACTTTGCAACAAAATAAGTATCTGAATATTTAAATACAAATTTTATATGGTTGTGGTTTTTTAAAGTGAAAATCACAGATAAATGGGGAAACGGGCAACAGTAGCATGCCGATCCATCCCGATCCAGACTGTCTCAGAAAGGTAGTGCAAGCAGTGGCCAAAACTCCACGCTTCAGCTATGCTAATGGCTTGGAAGGCACGCTTGCACTCGGAGGAGGTGCACAGAAGCAGCTTAGCAGCTTGTCAGCATTCCAGGGGGCATGATCAAGAGCCTCCTTAATCTGCACCAGCTGCCTGGAGCAAAGGCAATGCTATGGAAGAGGAAGTGACTGACATTAAGAATGAAAATGAGAAAATGGTATGTTGCTCAGTCCTTGGTCGCTTGACAGTGCACTCCTATACATGACTGCTCTCAGAAGTGAGCCCCATTGAATTAAATGTGACTTACTCCCAGGTAGGGCTGGGTATATCTACCAGTTTCGGTTTCTCCTTTTTCTACTCTTAAATTCGGTTCTTCTCCACATCAGTTGTGATACTTTTTCTTATTAGTAAAGATCTCATGAAAATCCATCGGCTTTTTCGTGCTAATTTCCGCCAACTCTGTAATGCATTTTGAGGTGCCCTTTTGCAGTAATACCGTATTGGCCTGAATATAAGCCTCACTTTCCCCCCAAATTCCGACCCTGAAAAGTTAAAGTGCGGCTTATATTCCCGACCTTATGGTATGCAGCCAGGAGTGCAGGGCAAACAGCACCAGGAGCGTGGCAAAGCGTCACCCGCCCCATGCGTAGTCCCCCGTCCTCTCCCCCAAGGCCAGGAAGGGAGAGAGCAAGGAAGGGGAAAGGCCACCAGCAACGCAGCGTGGGCTCCCCCCCCCCCCAGTATGCAGCCAGGAGCAGCAAGGAAGGGAGCGGCTTATATTCGGGTATTTTTTCGTTTTTTCTTTTCCCCTCTCCAGTTTTTTAGGTGTGGCTTATATTCGGGTGTAGCTTATATTTGGGCCAATACGGTATAATGCTATGAGTTGGGTGGTGGTCGGGTGGTGGTGTTAAACTGTATGCCAGACCCCATTAATCCCTGGATCCAGTAAGTGTTGAACTCTAATCAAGCCTTCTAATCCCTGGATCCAGCAAATGTTAAAAGACAATCAAGCCCTCTAATTCCTGGAATAGCCAAATCAGCTTCCTGATGATGGGGGTTTAAGGGGCTTGGTGTGAGACAGCAAATGGGTGGGCAGGGACCCCTCCCTTAACAGAAAAAGCCAGAGTTGAGAGCAGAGTTGTCAGTGATGTGGACCAGAGGAAAAGCACCAAGCAGGGAGAAGACAGAGAGACAGATAAATGATTGATTTCTGTTTGAATGCAAGGCTGCGGCTATAGAGGAAGCAAGACCCTGTTGGCTCAGATTGTATATGTATCTCACAATATGCCTTTCAATACATACTTTACCCTAATATATGTGTGCTGAATAACTTTTGTTACAGAATTGAAAACTAAGAAGGCGGGCTGTGTTTTGGTTCCTGTATTGTTTCAGAAAGAGCAGATTAAGTAGGTTCACCTTTGTAGTGCAAAACGAAACCACCTTTTCTCCACCTTCCCTAATCTCAGGTAAATGAATCTAGGATTACCCTCAAAAACAATTATTTTTATGCTTCACAGCATAGAGTAAAAAAAAGAGTGCACTGTTCATTAATAACTTTTTATTGGGTTCTATAAACAGGGATCATAGGAATGGACGCGGGTGGCGCTGTGGGTAAAACCTCAGCGCCTAGGACTTGCCGATCGTCAGGTCGGCGGTTCGAATCCCCGCAGCGGGGTGCGCTCCCGTTGCTCGGTCCCAGCGCCTGCCAACCTAGCAGTTTGAAAGCACCCCCGGGTGCAAGTAGATAAATAGAGCCCGCTTACTAGCGGGAAGGTAAACGGTGTTTCCGTGTGCTGCGCTGGCTCGCCAGATGCAGCTTGTCACGCTGGCCACGTGACCCGGAAGTGTCTTCGGACAGCGCTGGCCCCCAGCCTCTTAAGCGAGATGGGCGCACAACCCCAGAGTCGGACACGACTGGCCCGTACGGGCAGGGGTACCTTTACCTTTTTTATCATAGGAATAATGAATGCAGGGGCGTAGTGGCGGGGGCTATGGGAGCCGTGGCCCCAGGCACACAATGAACCAGGCACCTCCACGCAGGAATCCCCTTTCCACCCTGTCTGCCACTGGGGGCCTCTGGGCTCTGTCCCAGCTTCTGCCAACCTAGCAGTTTGAAAGCATGCCAAAAAGTGCAAGTAGATAAAGAGGTACCGCTCCGGCGGGAAGGTAAATGGCATTTTCCGTGCGCTGCTCTGGTTTCGCCACAAGTGGCTTAGTCATGCTGGCCACATGATCTGAAAAAACAGTCTGCAGACAAACACCAGCTCCCTCTGTAAAGCGAGATGAGCGCCGCAACCCCAGAGTCGTTCGCAACTGGACTTAATTGTCAAGGGTCCTTTACCTTTACCTTTTAGTGGGGGGGGGGGAAGGCTGTGGGGGCTGTGGCCCCAGGCACACAATGAACCAGGCACCTCCACACAGAAATCCCCATCCCACTCTGTCTGCCACTGGGGATCTCTGGGCCCTGGAGCCCAGCCTGGCCTTGCCACCACATCCTCTACCCCCTTGCTGAATGGCTGCCCAGCTAGTGCACACTTGCTCCTCATTCGGATGGCGAGTGGGCATGGAGGGAGGGAGGTGAGCAAGGGGTGATTCAGACTGAAGAGCAGGAAGAACTTTCTGATGCTAAGCGCCATTTGACAGTGGGACAGACTCCCTCAGGAGGTGGTGGCCTCTCCTTCCCTGCAGGTTTTAAGCAGAGGTTGGATGGCCAACTGTCATGGATCCTTTAGTTGATAGTCCTGCACTGCAGTGGGTTGGACTTGATGACCCTTGGGACCCCTTCCAACTCTATGATTTTATAAGCCAGTCACATGCTGCAATAACACCACTTGTGGAGGCACACTGAGTGAAAGATGCTGGCCGTGCTGCACTCCTCCCCTGGTAAAGCTGCTAATTCCAGTCTTGCAACTGACTGACTTTGGACACCTCAGCTTACCTCTCTATGCCTCAGTTTACCTCTCTATGCCTCAGTTTTCCTATTTGTACTATGAGGCTAATGCTGCAGGCTGGTCTGCCCCTGCCTAAACATCTTCTCATTACAATGGACAAGGAAAATCCGGACGATAGTGGTCATAAACAGCATAGCATAGATGTGAATGATGTTCTATTACAAGCAATGACCCATAGCTGAAATGAGATATAAATTTGTAGCACAGGGCTCATTTCGTTTAACAAGTGGTGCAGTGAAAAGCATGGTGGACTTGTGGGATAAATCCAGCCACACATAACCAACATGCTTAGCTCCAGTTAATGCATGAAGGGGTTAAGACCATAGAGTTAGCTGTACTGTCATACTCAACTATGTCACGCCCCTTCACCTTGGGATGAAGGGTTATCAAAGCCTTTGTTCACTTTCTTCCACCATGTGAATCCAAACAGAAAGGACACCCAGACCATGTGGCTTTAGCAAGTCATCTTTGTTTTTCTGTACAACTAATTTAAGAACATTTATTGACTTTGATACTAAGTTTTGCTGCCTGTGTTTTTTTGCTGCTGTATGGAAAAGTACATGAATCTGACCTTTGAGGGGTTTGTAAGGAAATCATTTTAACTTACCAAATGTACGGTCTGTTTCTATGCTAAAGGGGAAGAAAAGAGAACTTTGAAAAGAAACTTAGAAGGCGATATTGTAAGGGCCCAACAGCCTACATTTCCTTACTTTGCTGCATGTTTTTTTATTTTAAATCTCTGCTGGAGCCAGTGGTGGAGCTTCATGCTCTGGCACCGGGGGACGGAGAGCAGGCAGGGACGGGGCTGGTGCGCGTCCTGGGGGTGGGGTGCCCAGCGTGGGCAGGGGGCAACCGCGATGCCACCCCACCGGGATCGCGCTGCCAGGGGTGGGGCACTCTCCCCGTGCTCCTCTTCCTCCGCCAGTGGCTGGAGCTCTCCCACCAATAGAGTATCTGCCTCAAGTCTGAATCTAGACATCCAGGGAATTATTGTTTTATTCTTTTAAACTAATTACAAGCAAACATTTTTAGAAAACCAACTCAACTAAGACTGTTTCCCCAAGGAGCACTATTGCACTATCACATAGTAAAAATGGGACAAATAAAACCCCACCCTGGAACATTTGTAATATGAAAAGTTATGGGATTTCAGCAGGAAACTATGGGACATGCACCTATCATAAACAAAGTGGCATTAGAACCACAAAACATTTGCAGGAACAACTGGTACTGAAAGTGCCATCACGTATAGCTGCCAGGGTACCATCATGAGTACAAATCAGGATGAATGCTCAGTTAAGAAAGGATGTCTGGAGGGACATTTATTCATTATTAAAAATCAACTCCCCCTCCCCCAGCAAGCCACAGGAAAGGCAGTCTTAAATACAGGCCAAAATATAAGCAGAAAATCAAGAACTTGCTCATAACAATTAATGTTATCTAAATGCCTTTACTACAATCAAAACATTGTATTAATATACATCATTCACTGTACATCAAGGAACTTAATAAATGGTCAGAACTATCATGTTCATGTTAACTCAGGAATAAACCTCTTTGTGTTCAATGGAGCTCACTGCCTAGTAAGCAGGCCTTCAGCTGTAACATACGGTACATCAAACAACTCCAAAGTAATGTTCCAAAAACCTCCCAACGCAGTAAATCAGCCTAACATTACTAAAAGTGCCAAACTTGATTTAAAATTCCAGCTCTTAGCCTCATTAATATGCAGGATATGACAACTATAGACTGGCAATTTCATTCACTGCATTGTGAGTGATCTACAGTAATTGTTTGACTGTAAAAAGAGTGTTTAGATAATATCAAGTGTTAACAGGCCAACATCTTGTATTTCTGCTCATTATTCATGACATCACTAGTACTAGCCAATTGTTGCTGGCAACAGTCATGCCCAGAGTTTCAATGCCATGCTCACTCACGCAGAGGGTGAGCTTGCTGTGGAAATGTGACTTGAAAGACACCCAGATTTACCCATACACATCACTCTCACTCAAATCACATCATCTGGAAAGCCACTAAAAAGAGGCAGATTTAGGGGAGTGCAACCTGTTTGCCCGCACTGGGCGCCAAGCCGAGAGGGTGCCACAGGGGGCACTGCAATAATGACAAACATTGGGAGGCGAGAGGCAACAGGGGGCAAATTTTGGCATTGCACAGGCTGCCCCTGAAATTTTAAAGCTCAAAGTCTGCAACTGAATTCAAACAAACAAAGGACTTGTTTTGAAATATTTTAGCTTCATGGAAGCACAACAATCATAGATCAGTGTTCCAGGAGCAGTGGCAGAGCTTCATGCTCCAGCACTGGGGGCGGAGAGCAGGCGGGGGCAGGGCTGGCGCACGTTCTGGGGGCAGGCAGGGGGGGCTGTTATGTACTGAAGTTCTCACCCTACCAGTAGGGGGATACTGTAGATAGTTTTCACTCAGGTCCACATATACAAATAAGGGATTGAAAGTGACGTTCAGTGATTGGATAGTTACAGAAAGTGGTTACTGTTGCATTGTAGTGGAGCTCTATATAGGCAGGCTGGCTGAACCCTTCAGTTTAGTTCTGTTCTGGCCTATGAATAAACAAGACCTGTTTGAAGAATTGCTGTGTCGTCTGATATGTTCACCCACAACTTAACAGGGGCAGCCGCAATGGCACCCTGGGGATCGCGCTGCCGGGGGCAGTGCGCTCCCCCCGCACTCCTCTTCCTCCGCCAGTGTCCAGGAGCTTCATGTATTTCTAAAT
This sequence comes from Podarcis cretensis, assembly GCF_951804945.1. Taxonomy (NCBI): domain Eukaryota; kingdom Metazoa; phylum Chordata; class Lepidosauria; order Squamata; family Lacertidae; genus Podarcis; species Podarcis cretensis. Next base: position 27,639,883 of record NC_137177.1, on the reverse strand, counting down.
TCCAAGCAATTCTTACAGCCCCCCTCTAAGGTAGGTCAGTATTATTGACCCCTTTTTGTAGATGGGGGACTGAGGCTGAGAGAATGTGGCTTACCTAAAACTGCTCTTATGTCAGAGGAGATATTGGAAGCAGGGACTTCCCGATTTTGTAGTTCCATCCCACACCTACTGCCTTGCACCAACTTGGGAATTGCTTATGCGCATGGAGTGCTCACATGAGCTCAGTGCTTTTTGCTTGCTCATCAAGATGGCAATCACTTCCAGATGAACCAAGTCAGCTCCAATAAGCCACAAGGCACAACACTGTCTGGAAGGAGCCTTCATGAATTGGAAATTACTTTCTCTGTGTACACAAATCTGTTGACGGGTAAAGCAGAAGGAAAGGCAAACCTACACAGAATGTGTGGGCTGGGAATACTTTGGTAAGTCTGGGCCTGTTTGATGCAAGAGTTTTCAATATACCCCACCCACATTTCAATATCCTCATGGTGGATTCCACAGCCCAATAAAGCCCATACTTCTATGAATCTCTCTCCTCCCCCCCCCCCCCCAGTATTTTATGTAGCTTGATCCTTTTTGTGTTCAGTAGGGCCAGGGGCCAAATGCACTTCTCCAGGGCTGTTTTGGATAAGGTTACCAGATATCCCCAGATTTACAAATCAGTCCCCATACAAAATCCACTGAAGTTGAAAAGTGTCCCCGGATTCATTGAAAAAAATCTGGTAAGCTTAGTTTTGGGACTCTGTACTGGCCACAATCCCTCCCTAGGCGACAGCCCCTCTCCAGGATCTATGATTTATTAGCCTTGTTCCACATCCTGGAGTTGGGGAGTTGCTTTGCTGAAATATACCCTTGAATATAATGCCCCTTGCTTGTCTGGGTGGAGGGTGTGTAGCCTAGAATGTAGTCTAGTACACAAAGATAAGAGTCACATTCATTGATGTGGAGAACTAACCTTAAGAGTAGGAAAATGAAAACTAGAGGTCCCATCTGCACTATACATTTAAAGCAGTATCGTACCTCTTTAAACAGTCATGGTTTTTCTCAAAAACTCTTGGGTACTGTATTCTGTAAAAGGTGAGAGTTGCTAGGAGGCCCCCTATTCCCCTCACTGACCTACAATTCCCAGTGTGGTTTAACAGTCAATCCCTCTTCACAGGAAATGCTGGGAATTGCAGCTCTGTGAGGGGAATCAGGGTCTCCTGACAACTCACAACACCCTTAGCAAACCACAGTTCCCATGATTCTTTGGGCAAGCCATGGTTGTTCAAAGTGGTATGATACTGCTTTAAATATATAGTGCAGATGGGGCCTATGAGAACCTAAAATGGAAACATTCGCCCAATGCTAGCTGTGTGTGTGACTTGGCTCACACCCTAAACTGGCCTCCTGTCCTTAGGTATGATGGAAGCTGTAATCCTCTAATCCTGTCACAAATGCCGAAGATTCACTTTTGGTGTATGTATGAGGGATGAGGTTGAAATGGCACCTTCCTGTCCTTTACCTCAGGCAGCAAAATGTCTTGGACTGTTCCTGAAATGGTGGCTCCCAGGCCCACGCTATGGGAGCCATTATTAAATTACTGAAAGTGCCCTGAAATAAAAATTAGATCAGCAGTTTGTGGGAAATTAAAATGGTGGTTCCAAGACCCAGCTCCCCAACAAAACAAATGTTTAAGTAGGGGAGGGACCTGGGGGGGGCAGGCATTAATGGTGGGCATTGGCAGCTTCCCCCATCGCCTCAGCATATTGTTAATGCCTATAATTTAGGAGCGAGAGGTCACTCAGACCTGCAAGGGATTCCACACTCTGAAGGCCCTGCAGAATGATGGATGTGTCTGAGATAATGGCTTTTACAAGGCATCTGTTTAAACCTCTAGAAGCACATCGTTTGAGAACCTTGGCTCTAGAACCTTTGTCTTTGCTGCCTGCCTCGTGAATTATTTTCTCCAAATAATATAAAACAACCACACCTGGTTTCATCTGACAAGCATTGACAGCCGATGGCGGAGGATATGTGTTTTGGATCTGAGGAAGTCCAGCTGAATTCACTGTTGACTGCTGTGTCTGTAACCAGAGCCAGAGCTAGGATGCTGCTGGTTATTTAACAATGTGGGATGGAGGGAATGGATCTTTTTCGGCCAGGGTGATTTGAAAGGCAAGCAAACGCACAACCCCTTGGCAGGCTGAGAGCAAACAACGAGGGCAAAGGCTAGCAGGGGCATTTCTTTCCACAGTGTGGCACGCCTGCAAGAGGGCATTGCTTTCCAGTGGCCTCAGCAGCTTTTTGCAGCTGGGAACCTTAAGGGGTGCTTGTTCCACAAACAGAGCAAACTCACCTTGAGCTCGGACACCAGGGCTTGATGGAAATAAAAGAGCTGAATTGCAAAGGACAGAGAGCTCTCTTAGTGGTGAAGTGGTACCTGCCTCTTTTGTGTGGTGAAACAACAAGGTACGTAGCACATTAGATCCCCACAGATAAGCCATTCAGCTGCTGTTGCTTCTCCTTAGGCTTGCCATATGCCCGGAAAATTCCGGATATGCCAGGAAATTGGACACCTAAAATGGCGTCCTGGGGAAAAAATATTGAATTTTAAGAGATGTACGGAATTTCCTGTACGTATGGCAATCCATTTTTTTTGTTCAGTTTTCTGGTTTTTTTCCTCCCTCTGAGCCGTGGAAGGAATGCCCCCCCCCCTTATGTGGGAGACCCCAAGTGCGCTCATGCCCCCTGCCTCCCCAAGCGCAGCAGCCCCAAATGAGGAGGGGAGAGCGGAGGGCAGTGGAAAGTTTGTGAGAGCATCCCTAGCCACCTGCCAGCCGTCTGGAGAGGAAAATAAAGACGACTCAGTTATCCTGCCCCTGCTTTTCTCCCTCTTTGTTTTTCGAAGCTGCTGCAGCGGCTGCTTCGAGGAAGACAATCTTTCCTCTTTCCAGGATGCAGAGCAGGAGGCAAGGAGCCCAGCTAAAAGGGAACAGGGCACCTGTGGCTACTCGGGAACAGATCAAAAGGAACTTACCTCCTCAGTCCTACCCTCCCAAAGGAATCTCCCTTCCCTTCCCTGCTAGAAGAAGAACCAACTCTTGGAGATGCTGAGGTTTGTTTGAGGGGAGGCTGTGCCAACGCCCCATTTGCCCTGTGCGGGGGGAGAGGGGAGAGAAGGAAAAATAACTAAATAAAGTTGAAGTTTAATATGTGTCCTCTTTCTTTGTTTTAGTGGGTTTCCTAAAAAAAAAAAAAAAAAAAAAAACTCATAAATTTGGGGGTGTCAGAAATTTTACTTTTTGAAATATGGCAAGCCTACTTTTCCTACTTCAGTGCCAAAGTGCCAAAAAGGGTTTAAGTCCCCTTACACTTCTTACAAATCAGAGAGAGAAATGAAATGCACATTTTCTTTCTCATATTTTATGGAGAGACTCAGGCGATGATGAACCTCTCTCTGTGCCCATTCCCTCTTTCATGCGACCATTTTTCTCCCATGAAAGTGAAGCGGGGCAGGTGATAGCTGCAATTCTGGGGAGTCATGGATGAAATCCAAGAACTTTCATGGAGTCGGCTTGCTTTTAAACATACAGTAAAGTGGCTGATGGTGTGTGTGTGTGTGTGTGTGTGTGTGCGCGTGTGTGTGTGTGTGTGTGTGTGTGTGTGTGTTTGTTTGCTTTAATGACAGGAAAGTTCTGCTGCCACGTCAAACATCTGCTTGGCTACTGCCTGTGGCTCAATGGCGTTTGCTTTGCAATTAGGAACAGAATGGGCACTATGGGATTGATGCCATGCCATGTCATGAGTTCCCAGTTCTGAGCTTTATACTGGTAACCAAGGAACCACTGAACCGAAGCTGGCAGGCAGCAGCCCACTGAATCTGATGCCACAGCATCCTGCCCTGCAGGACTAGAGGCAGGACCCTCACTAGAGGCCTTCTCTTGCACTCCAGGAAATGATGGTCTTCCACACTACCTCATCCCCTGCTTTGCATGCATGCAGACGGTCACTCATTCATTCCCCAGCTGAAACACTCCCTGTCTGGAACCCTGAAGAGCTGCTGCCAGTCGGTTGTAGACAGGGCTGAGCTGGGTGGACCAATGGATTTGACTCAGCATAAGGCAGCTTCCTGTGTTCCTACGTGTGTGCATGTCACATCAATGAGGTTTGTCCAGGAGAACTTCTGTACTGCTTTTAATGGTATTTACATCTTTATATAGCTGATATTTTATGAGAGGGCAGGATATAAATACTTTTTTATAAATAAACATAATAAATAGGAGCTTTCTGTGGATTGTGCCCATGGCAGATCAAGATCCACCTTTGTCTCCTACCTGGAGCCAAATTAAACAAAGGACTGCCCTTTCTTCACATATAAAGACAATAGTAGGCTGATGCTCAGATAAAGGGGACCACACACATTCCAAGCACTTAAATAATCTGAGCACTTTACATGGTGTTAGGAAAAGTGGTGTTAGGTACCTCTGGTACCAAAATAAGCTTTTAGCATGATGGTTGATAAATGTGGATGGAGTTGTGGCAGGTGATCACAACAAAGCAGGTGCCACCTTCATCACACCAAAGGATATGCATGTTGGGGACAGGAGCGCTTGCTGGGGCCACATCGTTTCATTAGCTCCATCTCTTCTTTGAACCACATAAAGTGGCAGAGTCCTTGACAGTCCTCTAGTTCAACTGCCTCTGTCCTTATTGCAAGATGCACCATGAAGGCTGCAACGACAACAGGAAAATTTTGGCTTTCCAAATATTGTTGAACTACAACTCCCACCATCTCTGGCCATTGTCCAGCGTGATTGGGCTGGCAGGAGTTGTAATTCAGCAACATCTGGAGGGCCAAAGGTTCCCCATGTCTTAACTGCATTCTCCTCATGTTTAGCCAAAATCTGCTTACACAACATTTTCACCCACTGGTTCTAGTCTTGCCTTCTGGAGCCACAGAGAACAAGTCCGCTCCATCTTCTTTCTGCATGTCAGTCCTCTATCACGTCTCATCTTAATCTCTTCTTCTCCAGGCTAGACATACCCAACTCTTTCAAATATTCCGTCTGGCAGCCTTCCCTAAGAAGAACTGAATGCCTTTGCAAATCAAACACCGGTGTGTTTTACATCCCAGGCGCACTTTTGATGGGTGCTGTCCAAGTTTCCTTCTAGGATAAAGACTGAGAAGTCCTTAGGATAAGAACTGAGAAGGGGGAAAGACTGGCCTATAGATTAAGGTTACCAGATGTCCCCGTTTCCCGGGGACAGTCCCCGGATTTACAAATCAGTCCCCATACAAAATCCTATCGTTCCTACTGAAGTTGAAAAGTGTCCCCGGAGTCATTGAAAAAGAAATCCGGTAACCTTACTATAGATGGCAGGTTGTCCTTGTCCCATTTTCCTCTGCAAGTTTCTTCCAGGCTACACAAGTTCATTCACCCACGCAGCACTCCATAAATTACTCCGCCTACTGCAGTTGGCACAGGAACAGCCCTGCTTGCTAACAAGGTTGCTGATCATCACGGCAGAGAAAAGGTGCCTGCAATTCAAAGGCAGCATTAACAGGAATGGAGATGGGGTTGCCACTTCAGGTGGCGCAACCCGTGCATCCATTGCAGGTGGCACAGGGCCAAAGGTGACATGGCAGTAGCAGAGGAAAGAGTGGCTCTGATTTTCACAGCAAAGGGTGAGGGGACTTGCTCTGCCCTGCCCTACCTCCCCATAGCGTCTCTATCCAAATGCTTTCCTTCTCAGCTAAGGTCCCAAACTGGGCATGGTGGTCTCTCAGCTGGCTAAAAGGCAACTGAAGAGCAGCTACAGGAAAGTAAGATGATGATGATGATGATGATGATGGTGATGATGGTGATGATGATGATGATGATGATTTATTGAATTTACATACCACCCTATACCCGGAGGTCTCAGGGTGGTTCACAGAAAAGATCAACAAAATAAATATATATAATCAAAATAAAAACAACAACCCAATAACATCCTCCCCCCCCCCCAAAAAAGAGCCACATTTTAAGAGGGTGTAGGAAGTCAATCAGATCAACCAAAGGCCTGGTTTAAAAGGAATGTTTTTGCCAGGCACCTAGATGCAGACACAGAATAAATTCAGAACCCCTGATCAACACATGTGCCCCAAAAGAGAAAGGGTTGATTTACTATGATAGCCATGATCAGATTGCCCTCTGGTCATATGCAGATTCCCCTGAAAGACCTGTGTGTCTTAATACACATGCACACACCTTTTTTTGAGAAAGGCCAGAACTAGAGCATGTGTTCTGCATGCAGGAGGTTCCGGGTTCAACTCTTGGCAGCTCTAGCTAGGAGACCCCTGGAGAGCTGCTGCCAGTCAGTGTGGTTCAGGGGTGGAGAATCTTTTTGGTTTTCTGGACATAGGCTTAACTGGCCCCACCCCACAGGGTGAACCTACCTAATTTTCACTTTCTGAAACAATACACATTCCAAAACACAGTCATCGTCTTCTTCTTCTTCTTCTTCTTGGAAATTTGCACTTCTCTGAATTTTGCAATGCAGCTCTCCAGCCAAGGAATGTGTGCAAAAATGCATGTGCTATGGTAAATAATGCATTAAAAATGTATTTTATTGAAAATAACATTAAAAATGAGTATACTGGGGAAATTGTTTTGCAAAATCATGTATATTAGGCCAAGTTGTAAAAAAAAAAAAAAAAGGTGTAAATGAGTAGAAATTCTCACCAAAATGCTGGTGAAGATTTAGAAAGAATCTGTGAATTGATGTGGAATTTTGGAGAATTGAATTTAGGATTGGGGAAAACGAGAAACAGAGAAACTTAAAAGAACAGTTCCACCCATCCTTAGTGAATGTGTTTGTGTTGCTCGTTTTTGGAGAAGGTGGAGTCATATTTGAGGAGGCCAACTGAGTGAAGAAGCACATCCAAGTAGTTAGGTTGCCCCCACCCCATCCCAGGCCAGTTTTCCCCAGTTCAACACCACCACAGATTGCTGATCTCTATCGCCCTGGGAACTGGGCCAAGGGATAGGATCCCATTAAAGCCATGCAGCCAGAGAACCAACTCTGACACTCCACCTCCCCGGGGCAAAAAATGCCCTACAAAGGGAGATTCTGCAGCAAGGCTCCTTGCTTTGGCTATTAAAGACAATTATTTTAATTAAGGGACATGGACATGATGTAAGTAACGTCCTCTCCTCGTTCAGTGTCTTAATACCACTCCCTGTGCACCTCCTGCCTGGCTCTTTCAGTAACCAGTGCTGTTTTGAGCCCTAATATTACTACAGAGTCCTATTAGGGAGTCACATCAGTGCTGTGAATTTAGCAAAGAAGCTGAGAGCTGCCTGGGGCAGCTTGTTAAGGGGCTGGAATTTGAGGTTGCAGAGTTCTTTCAGGACCATTTTCCCAGAGTCTGGGTGGAGGCCTTTATCTTTCTCCTCTTCATTTTGGCTCTCTCCCACCCAACCCCACCAACCACTTACCAAACCACCAGTTGTACAGAATAGAGTCTGGATTCTACCAGTTCAGACTGCTGATTGCAAGGAGTCAATTTTTCAGCACAGCCTAATCCACAGCTTGAAAAGTTCATTTTAAAGTGAAAGAGTTCTCTTTCAAGTCGACCCATACGGAATTGATTCCCATTCAAATTCATTCCTTTAGACACAAAAAAGAAAAAAGGCTAGTTTGGTTTATGTCCAATTCATGCTTCATCCAAATGATTCCCGGGGGGTGGGGGTGGAATCAAGCTTTCAGAGAGCTACAAGCTTCTGTGGAAAAATATAAAATATACTTAAGAAGATTAAGAAAGAAGAAAAGCATTCTCTCTCTCTGTGATGCCCTTCCACCCAAAGATGAAGAGCTTTTATTCAGACAGACCTTGGGCTTGTGATCTAATTCCATGCTTTCGCTTCCCATTCTTGAAAGGTTTTAACTGACTGTAGTATATCGATTTTATCTTCTCCCTGGAAAAGACCCTGATGTTGGGAAAGATGGAGGGCACACGGAGAAGGGGACGACAGAGGACGAGATGGTTGGACAGTGTTCTCGAAGCTACCAGCATGAGTCTGACCAAAATGCGGGAGGCAGTGGAAGACAGGAGTGCCTGGCGTGCTCTGATCCATGGGGTCATGAAGAGTTGGACACAACTAAATGACTAAACAACAACAATAATAGTTTTTATCTTTTTTTTATAGGACTGTACAGTGGTGCCTTGGTTTTCAAATGTAATCCATTCCAGAAGACCATTCGACTTCCAAAACGTTCGAAAACCGAAGCATTTACTTATGGAAAACTCAATATGGAAGCCGTGTGGCACGTTCAACTTCTGAAAAGCTTTCGAAAACTAAAGCAGTTACTTCTGGGTTTTCGGCGTTCGGAAACCAAAACATTCAACTTCCAGGACATTCTAAAACCAAGGTGCCACTGTATTTATTTACATTTATTACCTGCCTTAGGAGCTGTGTGTGGAAACATGGGATAGAATTACATTGGAACAATAAACAAAGAAAATTGTTAGATCCATTGCCTCTTGTGAAGTCCACTATACAGACCTTACACAAATTACCTGAGGGGCAAGAATCGTATATCCCACTCACATACCTCTCAACTGTCCCACTTTAAGCAGGACATCCTAGAATTATAGACGCCATCTTGGCTTCTGAGTGGATCCCGGGATGTATTGCTTTGGCTCCTGCAAGAGCGCAGCCCCAAAAGACACCCGTTTCGGAGGGCCATGCTCTCTCACAAGTCACATGACTCCTGTGGTAGCTCGTCCCTGAAAGATGTGCATCCCAGTTTTCCTCTGTGGCATGTTAGAGGGTATGCACTTATTTTCTCCCACTTCTGCAAAGCAGGCCCAAGGTATCATATATCAGTTAACCCAGATAATTGAGCTGATGATCTTCCAATGCAGCTTTCTGCGTTAATTTCTTAAGCTGCACTCACTATGGATAATAAGGGCAGCCCATAATCACGCCCTAAAGAAGCATCCAGAAAGGCAGGCAGCTCTGTTGATCCTTTATATATAAGGATCATCCAATGGTAATAAAACAGTGAGCTGTCAAAGGGCGGTGTAAGGGTATTAGCGCTGTGCTGAAAACTTCTTGTTCGTTTCCTCACCAACCTGTTCTCCATCAATTGGGGGGGGGGGGGAATTGCACTCATAATAATCAAAGTTGAGAGGGAAATATGGTGAAATTTTCAATGGCAGAGTACAGGATTTTAAAAAGTGTGCCTGCAGGTCCTGCTATCCATCTGCTTGCCATCAGAAAATTCACTTAACCACACCCAAAGATTTATGCCCAACCTTGCCATATGCACCACGGATTCACTCATCCAAACAGCCCATTTCCTTACTTCCTTGTTTGTTTGTGCTTTGTATTGGCGGCAGCCATTTTGGGGAAAACCATGGCGAGAGGGAGTGAGCTTGGACACATCTGGGAGCAGTAGAGTTCATACAAATGAGCTTTCTACGTTGTCTAGCAAAGGGATTATATGTGCCATGCCAAACCTGCTTTCCAACCCCACTGTTTTCTAAGTCTAGTAAGCTTCGCTCCAATGACAGGCATCCTTGCTGGTGTGAAAAAAAAGCACCAGAACTAATCGCCCCTATGTTACGGATCGCTACACAACTGGCTGGGTGCTTATCGGTTTTGTGTGGCCTAGTTCAGGGCAATGAGTGCCAAGCAAATGGGCCAGAACTCTTCAGAAACACCAAGGTGAAAGGGAGGCAGAGCAGTCCCCGTGTGTCGTCCTAACCTCCACGGAAATATGGAGCTTCCAATCAGGGAGTGCTGGACTGTGTGCATTTATGCAATAGAATTTCCCCGTACAGTGGTACCTCGGGTTAAGTACTTAATTTGTTCTGGAGGTCCGTTCTTATCCTGAAACTGTTCTTAACCTGAAGCACCACTTTAGCTAATGGGACCTCCTGCTGCTGCCATGCCGCCGAAGCATGATTTCTGTTCTCATCCTGAAGCAAAGTTCTTAACCTGAAGCACTATTTCTGGGTTAGCAGAGTCTGTAACCTGAAGCGTATGTAACCAGAAGCGTATGTAACCTGAGGTACCACTATATCTTTGGAAGTCCCTTGGCCTTGATCTGAGCCAAAGTCTGCAAATGACTCTTATCACGCTTCCTCGTTGCGATGCAAAGGGAAGCCATCGCAAAGAGGTGGTGGTGAGCTTAATTACTAAATGCTTCTAAAGCAAGAAAATTGCAGCATCAATCAGAAAGCCTTGCTTTGTGCAGGGCAGGGCACAGCAGCAGGACTGGCTGACTGTGAAGCTAATTGCTGGACCCGGCTTACGCAATATATATATATATATTGACACCACCAACAGACTTCCTGCTTTGCTAGCAAGATGTGGTCCAGCCAGTTGCCATTCATCAACCCATCTAGGAGGCCAACCATTGAATGCGACCCAACTCTGCGCAGATTCCAGGGCTTCCCTCTCCCTCGGCCCCACCTGAAAAACAAGTGAGTCAGGGCACCTTCAAAAGGAAGGCGGGGCAAGGGAGATAAGGGAAGCAGCAGGCACGGGGACTACAAAAACAAAACAAAACAGGGAACACCCCCTGCAAAGGGGATATAAATGAACTGGAGGAACTGGACACATTGCAAGGAGAGGAATTAAGAACTGGAAGGGCACTTGGAATCTGACAAAGGGACAATGTGCATGAACTGGAAAAATTAAATGCAGCTCCCTTCCATGATTGGTTGGAAGATATGTACAAACTCATTACACATGAACAAGTTGCATACAAATGTAGACTTGCCATGGACAAATTTAGTGATAGTTGGAATTCATTTTTATAAATACAGTAATAAGCTAAGGTCTGGTTAACTATAATGACAATTTTTGGAAAGGTATACAAGTTTTTGGTGCCTCCCCCATTCTGTTTTGTTTTTACATGTGTGTTGCTTCTTTCTTCTTTGCATATTATCTTACTGTGCACTGGTAATTATGTACTTTTTATCCTTCAATAAAATATAATAATAATAATAATAATAATAATAATAATAATAATAATAGAAGAAGAAGAAGAAGAACTGGAAGGGTACTTTCTGTCAAACACCCGACTAAATTCCACAGTGATTTACTTTATTGCACTGCAATTATACCCACTGCTGAAGTCTGTGAAAATTATTTACTATCCAGTGCAGAAGTAATAAGGGTTGTGTGAAATGCCCTCCAATTTTGATATTAATCTCAAAATCAGCACATTCCACACAGCTGAACAAATGTCTAGAAATGACGCCTCGGCAATCATCCACATTGTTTCAGTGATGCACAGCACTGCTTTGACCCCCTGGCAACGGTTTCTTCTGAGCACCATTTTGATTTCTCTTCTTTGCCCTTAATGCTCTTGGACTTACTTGCCTGCCCTGCTCTTCAGCCTGGTTGGCTAGCGATGATCCGTTCTATTATATTTGCAAGTGCTCACGTCGTCACTGTATTGGATGTAGCTTTGTAGATGGGATGCTGCTGGCGAAACTCGGAGGTTGCCACAGCCAATAAGATTAAACACCAACAAAGGCCAACGAGGTTGGGGACTTTGAGAGTAAAAAAAGACAAATGGCACTGGGAACAGCATGGAAACGATTTAAGCGGGCTTATGAAAGACATAAAATGCTGAAAAAGGAAGGCAGTGTTCATTACAAAACAAGGCAAGTCGTTTAGATTTTACCCTTAGAGTAACCAGCAGTGGTGACATGCAAATTTTGGAGGGGGCTGTGGAGTGATGTAGAGAGTCATTGCTTCTGTGAGATGTGGCCTCTGTCACATCTGTGATGCAGCAAACTTGAAGCAAAGTCTGCCCTCTCAATGGGGGCGATTGTGGGTCCGTGGGCTCAGTGGTACAGCATCAGCTTTGAGTGTTAAATGTCTCAGGTTCTATCCCTAGGTCCAGAAATTGTGGCAAAAAACTCCACCAGCAGCAGTAACTGGGAGCCCATCAGAAATTGCCCAGTGGATTGTACCCCCACCTCCTCTATATCATAGAGGCAGGAGTGGCATGGTCTATCTCTGCTCCCAAGGTGAAATGGGAACTGCCCCCAACTTGGCAGCCCCAAAGCTCTTTATGGCCCACCTTTTTAGGTTGAATAGTGAACTGAATGTCATTTCCTTCTTGCCAGTGCCCCTCTCTCTGGTTGCTTAAAAACGAAAAAACCTTGCTAGCACTGCATGCCAATGGAGCTTTATTAAGTACAAACCCCAAAATTTGGGAGACTGTGCCATTCAGGCAAATTTACAAAGCCCCTCCTAAACGCCTGTGTTAGTTAGAAGACTTTTATCTGTTATAAAAAAAAACTCAATGAAAAGTACTTTAAAGAAAAAAACACTCCATATTTGAAACTATAGACTAGCAAGTTCTGAAAGGTATTTAAATATACCTTCCAGAAGAAACCAGAGGCCTTTCTCTTGGGCATGGTCGGCCAATTGGTGCGAAAGGAGGATAGAACTTTTTTTATGTACGCCACAACAGCAGCAAAGTATTGCAAAGTATTGGAAAACACAAGATCTACCCACCCGGGAAGAATGGCAGATGAAGGTGATGGAGTACATGGAACTGGCTGAGATGACTGGCAGAATCCGGGACCAAGGAGAAGAGTCGGTGGAAGAAGATTGGAAAAAAATTAAAGTTTATCTTCAAAAATATTGCAAAATTAAGGATTTCTAGAAAGATGTTGGGAAAAGAAAATTATGTGGTTTTAGTAGAAATGACATAAAGGATTAAGTAAAAATGAATTGGTGAATGTAAAATTATAGTATATTAAGACAAATCATTAAGATAAAAATAAGGTTGGAAGGATTTGCTGAAATAACAAATTGAATTAGAATACAAAAATGGGAGGTGTGAGGAGGTCAAGGAAATAAGTGAATGTAAGCAAGTGATGTATAGGTTTGACTTGTTTCTTATTTTTTTTCTGTTTTCTGGTTTTTGATGATGTTTTTTTTATATGTATTTTTTCTTTCTTTGATTGTTATTTTTTTCTTTTTTTCCTGTAATATTTAAAATCTTAATAAAAATTTATTTAAAAAAAAAAAAAGACTAGCAAGTTCTGTTTCTCGAAAGGACAGGGGTATTTACCAGGTTTGACGTGTTACTTATTGTGATTTTTACGGGGCAAGGCAAAACATTGGGTTTGTGCTCCTAAATGGTCAAATGGAGTCAATCGATGCTGCCAACTACAGTGCCATTAAGTAGGATCCCAGGTTTTAGTATCAATTCCTCATTTTTGGAGTGGGGTTTGTGGTGCAGAAGGGTTTGAAATTCTTGCAAAAGTTTGCGACCGGTTTGGAGTGAATTGGACAATACTGGGTTTGGCAGGGATACCTGTGGCCCCTAGCCTGAGCATCAGTTACTCAGTTTGGGGAGTGGTACAAAACATGGGGTTTGTAGTACAAAACTATTGCAAAAGTTTGGTACCAGTTTGGAGTAAATCAGACAATGCTGCATTTGGGGGTGTTAACTATGAACCCCAGTTTGAGAAACAATTTCTCAGTTGGGGGGTGGTACAATACACAGGGTTCTCAGTACAAAACAGCACAAAATGAGTAAAATTATTTGGCACCAGTTGAGGAAATCCCAAATTTTGGGGTTTATACTTAACAAAGCTCCTGAATGGGGTGAGGGGAGAGTCAAGTCTTTGAGAAACTGGTAATCAAATTTCTCTCAAAGAAGACCACACTGCAGTTCTAACTTCTGTAAAGAGTTTATCACACTATAGATGTTAATGAGCGAAGCCAGGATGTCTATGCTATCGTCTCCAGCAACTGTTTTATGAATGGCTGCTGTTAATAAGGCGATTATCACTGTCTGTGGTCTCTGCATTTCATTTTCCTCTGTCCTCACTGTTTACAATCCTCCCCTCCCTGGCAGCATCTATATAACACATCATGCATATAACAACATAGATTGTAGTATATGAAAGCTTACAGCCACCATTAAGGATGAGCTAATCTGTCAATTTCACTCATTTCAGTTATAAGTTAAGTTCTCCATGTTAGTTTGTGCATATTTTCTATAAAGCCCTCAAGGAAAATTCATCAGTATCTTAGTGCAAATTTCTTCTCATGTACACATTTTTGTGTGCCATCTTCCACAGTACAGTGGTACTTTGGTACACGAATGGCTTGGCTTCTGAACAAATCGGCTCCTGAACACCGCAAACCTGGAAGTGTTCTGGTTTGTGAACGTTTTCCGGAAGCCAAACATCCAATCAGAAGCCTCCCTTTGGTTTTCGAACGGTTTCAGGAGTTGAACGGACTCCTGGAATGGATTAAGTTCAAGAACCAAGGTACCACTGTATGTGTATAGTGCATTTTTGCATGTTCTTTTCACCAATATATGCACATTCTAAACAGGTGTGTGCATTCTTGTATATGTTTCTTTGCTGCAGAACTGCATTGCTAAATTTGGAGAAGTGTGAATATCAAAGGATAGCTCTCTTTTAGTTTTCACATTGTTTCATAAAGGGATTGTGAACTGGATTGAATCTCTCACACAGCTCTCCCTACACACAGCTCTCTGTACCACACCCTTCAGCATCCACCACCTGAGGCAGCTGCCTCTTTCTGTTTAACGGTAGCACCAGCCCTGCACCAGTCCCACAACTCCCCGATAAATGATGGCAGCCCCCAGACACAGATACTGTTTCCTGCTCCCACTAGGTAGGTTTATTGAGGGGTCTAACCAGAGGGCACTGTGCTGAGAAATAATCAATGCCTCATCATTGTAGCCTAGGATAATGCTAATGCTGGGCCTGGCAGCAAGGGATGTCAAATTTTAATAGCCCCTTACACCAAAAACTCCCTGCGTGTAGAAACTTAGCACATCTCGATTCCCCACAATCTTTCTCCTTGACATGCTAGCTTTCCACATGCAAGGCACTTCCGAGATAAGAGAAGCATTCAAAACAATTGCCAGCCGGCGTTGCTAAGTGGTGCTGTCCCAGGGCAACTGTGGTGTGTGTTTTTCCTTAATACGTATTTGAATTGGCTTTCATGTGCTGCTGTCTGTAGCTGTTCTTTAGCCCTTGAACGGCAACCTGGAAAGGCTTGAACAGCACTCTGCACTGGTGAGTCATCTGCTGACAGCAGCAAAGTCAGCCCTAAACACAGGTTTGAGGACAAGGCAGATTCAGAGTTTGTCACAACAGATGTCAGAATGGGGAGCACATGGGAATCATGAACAGTACCTGTGAGCTCTTTCACACAGGATCAGAAAGAGCCCACAGACCACTTCTTTTCATTTCACTTTCCCTCCTTCCCCATTTCATTAAATATTAATTTTCTTTTTGTTTCTAGCTACATTTTTTTCAAAACAGCTTCTTTTCATTGAACTGAAGTGTGATTTTTGTTCTGTAATATTTTGTCATTTCTATGGTTTTCTGCCTGAGAGATGGAGATTTCCACTGTCTCAGCCACAAATATGGATTGTCTGGACCTCATATTTTTGTTTTACCCTTAGAACACGTAACATTGTGTTACAGAGGATCTTCCATTATTGTTGTTGTTTTAAAAAAAAACACAAATAAACATGAGATTTAGTGGGGTATATAAAATTCAGCATCAGACCCTCCCTGTGATCTTAGGCTGAAGTAATAATAAAAATAGCAGTAATACTGACAACAGAAAAATCAGCAGAGCTCTTTTTTCTCCCACAATGCCTTTCCCAACATGGTGTCCTCCAGATGTTTTGGACTATTGATCCCATCAGCCCCAGTCAGCACAGCCAATGGTTAAGGATGATGGAAGTTGTAGTCCAACCATATCTGGGCTGCACAACCATGTTAGTGAAGGCTGGACGGGGACATTGTGTTGAGTGTGTTTGTGGAAATTGTGACCAGCACCCGCAAATGCTACATCTAGAGCATTAGGTGGGGGGAAATGTTGTTCAGGAGCCATCGTTTTTCTGTAGTAATTTGCTGTTGTCTCTGAAGAAAGAGCAAAGGCAGAGCCAACACAATCTGGCATTTCACCACTTTAGATCGAACATCAATGCATTGTTCAGATATCTATACACTGCATAAATTCCTATTTTAAAAAGAACCCAGAATTTCCCAACAATTTTGAGAATTGCCTTATGCAATTCCAGTCTCAGCCACTGCTTCCCATCCACCTTCTGCTTCCTGAGCTACCCCGTCAAAACACACACTTCCAAACAGAAGATTAATATTGCAGAAACATTTTATGGAATAACCTGGCAAAGTTAGAAGCAGTCCGGGGCACTACAGCCTGTTTTCTTTAATCCCCCGAGTCATGCTCCACAGTTGAGTTGGGCGTGCCAACACAGCTTGCCCCCTCCCCTGGCATAGTTCCTTTGCCAGGGCCAACCAAAGCATTCTTGGTCCCGAAACTTGGCCTGGAACCAGTCTGAAATGGATCCAGATCATTAATTTCATCCAGAAGTGCCTCAACCTGTTCAGCTTATTTTCCTGGGAAAGCTTAATGTCTTGAGTAAGAAATGGAGCTTTGCTGATCACTTCTTATATTCTAAATGTATGGAAATTGCAGTCATCTCATATACCAGAAACAAAGAGCTAAAGATGGATTGTCTACACTACCACTAGACAAAATCATGGAGCACAAGGCTACCAATAATGACTAGGCAAGGCGAGTACATGTACCTTGCAGGGTCAAATGCCTCAGAATTACCAGTTACTGGGGAACAGCAGTGAGAAAGGTGCTGTTGCTTGTGGGCTTCCCATAGGTATCTGGCTGGCCACTGTGGAAAACAGGATGCTGGGCCTTTTGTCTGATTAAACAACACTCTTCTTAAATATCACTTGCTGGGGTAACATTTGGAGGAGGAAGGTTGCCCCCTAGTGGTCCAGTGATTTGTGGCACTTTTCCTAAGCGTGTTGCAGCTACATGGTTAAGCAATCTACGGTTCCCAGGATTTTTGAGGAGAAGCCATCGCTGATCGAGGTGGCATGACAATGCAGGTGGGACTTCTCTTTCACTTGCATCACCATCATCATCTATTCCGCCTGGCTTTCAACTTGAATTTAGCCTGATCTTTTATTCCCCTTCCTTCCCTCCCCCTCCCCTTTTTATTAAGGTTACCCGCTCTGGGATCCCACAGCTAATTCTCCCCTGGCCTCCTCGCTGGCCCAAATAAGACTAATTTAGCCAGCTGGCCCTGGTGATCATCTAATGTTTATTGGATGGATTTTCCCCTAAATTGATTTTTGAACTTTGAATTTGTTTTTTTACTTCTTTTTATTATTATTTTTAATTAAAGATTTTCTTGTTTTACAGAAGTATGTGTAATGTCTCTCATATTTTTTTCCATGTAACATTTTTACAAATCAGTTTCATTTGTTGAGACATGGGGGGGGGGGAGAACTCTGAATTTGTTATTCACGCTTTTATACTGTATTTTATGCTGGTTTTTGTTGTTGTATCACAATTAAGTGTTTTAAATTTGTTGTTAGCTGTCCTGAGCCCAGTTTTCTGAACCAGGAAGGGTGGGGTATAAATAAAAAATTATCATCATCATCATCATCATCTCTTCCTCCCCCCTCTCCCATTCCTTCCTTCCTTTTCTTTGGACAGCGACGTGGCTGTTTGAAGCAACCAAGCCCTACCGCTCTTGCTAATTTGCCTCTCCCTTCATTGCCTCCCTGCTCCTGCCAAGCCCTGCTCCCAGGGGGCCATTCTCACTTTGGCGCAACATGCAAAGGTCGGTGTCCAGTGGCCAAACAGCACAAGTGACCCTCTCCTTCATGGATCGACCTTCTCAGAGTAAAGAGAGAGTTTCTGCCTCCATTTAAAGCACTATTACGCTACTTTAAACAGCCATGGCTTTCCCCCAAAGAATCATGGGAGATGTCAGTTGTTAAGCATGCTGAGAGTTGTTAGGAGACCTCGGTTCCTCTCACAGAATGACAATTCCCAACGAGGTTTAACAATCGATCCCTCTTTCTAGGGGGCTATGGGAATTATAGTTCTGTGTGGGGAACAGGGGTCTGACAACAACTCCGAGCAGCCCAACAAACTGCAGTTCTCAGGATTATTTGGGGGTTAAAAGTTAATGACTGTTAAAAGTGGCCTATGAGTGCTTTAAATGTATGGTGATGATGTGCTCCAAGTCTCCAAAAAATCATCAAAAAATAGCTAACCTTTCCTAGTATCGTTCGTGTGTGTGTGTGTGTTGTTTAAAAAACAAAACAGAGCACATAAGATAGTGGTAGGGAGAAATCAGTACAGGCCACTAAAAATTAAAACATTCATTTATTAGAATATTTATGTAAAAAGACTCTCTTTACACTTCTTTTTTTTTATACAATAGTTGTTTTTTCATTGCTTTATCAGCTCCCGCTGGAGAGAGAACATTTGTACATGAAAGCACATACAGGCTACTGCGGTCTACTGATCTCTGCTCAGCCTGAAGCAGAGCGCTATGGCAAGGCCCAGGTTAGGTCAAGAGTACACAGAGCCGTGTGGTGGGAGTGGGGGCGAGACGGATGAGCCCCCTTCTGCCGCTCTTCCCCCCTCTTACCTGTGCCGCTTGCAGCTCTTCCCCTCTTGTGTGTTTGTTGTGGGGGGAGCATGCTGGAGAAAGGAGAGGGTGTTGCTATTTGGGTGGGAGAAAAGATGGACAGGTTTGCACAGTGAGCTATTAACAGGCCTAGTCTAGCCATCCTGGCTGGAGCCGGGAGGGACCAGACAGAGCGAGCGGCAAATCACAACACCATTTTTATTTTATTTTTGCGCAGGCAGACACTGTATGGCTAAAAAGGCACAGCACAGGGGGCAGAAAATTAAAATGCCCCCTTCAGGATGGGGTGGGATGGGGGTGAGGAACTAAGAACTACTAGAAGGGGGGGGGGGGGACAGCAGGCACCAGCATGGCTCTGTAAAGGGCACACTTCTTGAAAGAAGCTTTGATAACAGAATTGCAATATCCAGAACTGGTGTCTAAAGTGCAGAAACTCATTCTACTCTCTACCTTAGTCTTATCACCACCACCAACACACCCATCCTCAGAAAAGGGGGGGGGGGACAAACACAATTAGCTCAGACTGGGTAGATATAGATCACTTCAGTGAGGGAGGAACCTAACACACAGGATTGCCCCCACCTCCCAAACCTGGTGCCCTCCAGACATCCCACAAGCCCTGTGGGAGACGAAGACAGATATCTGGAGGGAGCCAGAAATGCTGCCCTCTTGTCCTCCAGATATTAGACTACAATTCCCATCATCCCAGGCTGTTGGGCATGTTGGCAGATGTTGATGGGAGCTGTAGTCAAGCAACCTGTGGAGGGCCATAGGGTCCCAAACCCCCTGGTATAGAGTGGAAAGCAACCTCACTGAATTCCTTTCTTTTTCTTTGGGGGTAAGCAATGGGGAATCCCTGCAATGCCTTCACAGGAAAGCCATCTTTGGCTAAAGGCCAACTCTACGAAGTGAGCAGACCACTCTTTGATGAAGCTCGTCATTTGAGAATGCAGGGCAGGGGTGCAGCTGAAAGACTCCCATATACCCACCTATCTATAAATACCCAGCATATTGGAAACAACCATCTCAGAGCAAAAATTATAACCCGCATTCAGATTTCCCCCCCTCTCCCCTTCACATGTGAGAACATTCAATCATGCCCCTTCCTCCACCTGCCGCTTTGAAGAGGCACCGTCTCAGCCATGTGATTTGCTTGCTCTGTAGGCAACACTTTGTCTTTGTGAACCCCCATCAGGGGGATGGAGGGGATTTCCTGGAACTTCCAGACACGAAAGCCTTGCTATTATTTGCAAGGTTGGATTTATTCCCGGTTGTAGAATAGTTGTGGCGCTCCACCATAATACATAATTTGGTGGTCAGGGATGGAGACATGAGTTTTATAGGCTAGGATAATGAGGGGCTAGATTTTTGGAAACCAGAAGTAAGGTAACTGAAAGAGGCACTGGGAGCAGCTCTGGGGTAGCCAATGTGGGTGCCCTCCAAAATGGCGGACTCCAACTCCCATCGGCCCCAGCCAGCATGGCCAATGGTCAGGAGTGATAAAAGCTGTAGTCCAAAACATATGGAGGGCACCAAGTTGGGAACAACTGGCCTAGCACCATCTATCAGAGGAGGATGCCCACTGCAGAGTGAAGGCCGGAGGGAGAGCAGAGTCTAGCAGGCAGGTGAGGGAAAACAGAACTGAGAGGAGCTCGTCAGAGGGCGATGGGTCATAAACCAGTTAAAGGATGCCCCTGTCGAGATAGTTCTCTCTGGAAGGAGAAGCAGCTGGCTCCTCTGCAGCTGATATTGCTAAAAGGGAACGCCCAAACCCAGCTACCTATTAGAGTTCATGCTCTCAAGTTTATAGGCAGAAAAAAAAGGCTATTAAAGCTTTTCACAGAAGCAGCCAATCTGATATCTTCCAGACATTTTGGACTACAATTCCCATCAGCTCCAGCCTGCATTGGTTGTGGCTGATGGGAAACTGCATACCCAAAGCATCTGCAAGGCACCAGGTTGGCAAAGGACAAGTGGAACAGCCCTCTGCGCAGGCACCCTAAGTGCCCTTTGTGGAATAATTTGACGCCTTTTAAAGAAACAAATACCCTGTGCCGTTGTTTTTTTAAGGTTAAAATAAACCAGCAATTATATATGTACAGCCATGTATTCATCTTTGGTCAACAAAATGCTCTTTGTGTGTGTGTTTTTAAAAGGTAATTTGGATTATAAGATGAGAAAGTGGGTAACTCCAGGAAAAGAGGGGAAGGTATGCTGGAGAATTTTAGACAGGTGACGGCATGTGATCGGTCCCTGGTGTCGGAGCTCACTTACCGCTCAGGTTCTAGGAGCAAACAGCTTAGTTACACTTAACAGACTTGTGAAACAAAAAGAAACCAGGTGACTCTGAAATTTGGAACGTCCAAAAGGCTAGAATAATTTTCTTATGGCTTCATGGGATTTTAAAAGAAATCCACAAACTCTATATGATTGGAATGCTTTGTTAACCCAACCAACCACCTGGTGCAGAAAACTGGTGTCAGAAAAATGGCACACTCCTTCCAAGCCAGCAGTGCTCTAAAATAAAATTTTAAAAATCACGCCTGGTTTAAAGCATGCCTGGCTCAGTGTTTTCTTTCACGAGCCCTCTTTAGCAGAGAAGCTACTGCCAACGCCATCTCTAGAAGATGACAAGCAAAATATACAGAAAAAAATGAAGAGAAGTGCAGCTGGTGATTTAAAGCCATACTCGAATCCCAGAGTTCCAGCTTCACCACTGGCCCCCAGGAATGCCAGGGACCGGCTTGGGGTGACACAACACGCCACCCCGCCCCAGGCTGTGCTATACCTGATACAAGATGCACTTCCTCGTCTTCTCCAGTGTGTTTGGAAAGGAAAATCAGAGCAGCAACAAAGCAAGAAGGAGAAAAGAGAGGGCTCTCTAAAGTGCAAATGAACAAGAGGCTTCAGGTGCCTAAACGAAAGCAGTCTCTTGGCGCTAAGGGGAAAGGTAGCAGTGGGGCAAAGCATGCCACCCTACCCATCCCAGAGGAAGGGATGCTCCCCTTAATGCGGAAAAGGGGATGAGCAGGGCTCTGGCATTTTTCAGGACAAGGGATTTTGGTCACCCACTATGCCTGCCGCTTTCCTTAGCAAAACAGCCAAGCTGGCATAAGATGTGCATTCCATCTGGGTTATTATTTCTCACCTCCTAGTAAAGCTTCCAAAATGAAGAGCACAAAGAGAGAGAGAGGGTGGGGGGAGAGAGAGGGGAAGAGGGAGAGAGAGAGAGGAAGAGGAAAAAGCAACTGAGAAAAGCCCAAGGTATGTGTGTGTTTGCAGGAAGCTCCCCCTACTGGTCAGGTCTAGAAGTGCATGGGGAGGAGCTCACTGGCCTTTGGGGATGAAGGGTTCCCCCTCGTCAGGATCGGGCCTAGGCCCAGGGTCACTCAAGCATCGCATTATCCGCTGGTTACTGGGGCTGTCGCCAGTTCCAGGGGTGAAGACGTCATCTGTGCCTGGAGAGGAAGGTTCTTTGGCCCGCATTACCAGCCCCTGCTCATCCTCGTCTTCCTCTGGGGATGGTGGGAGGCGGCTCATTCCCTTCAGCGCCTCGTTCACCAAGTCAACAGATTCTGGAGACTGCGGGGACGCAGGGTCGATGGTGATGATAGGGAGGTTCTCGGAGTCCGGCTTGGGGTCATAAGCTAGAGGGTCTGGAGAGGGAAAGGAAAAATCATGTTGGAGGTCAACAGCAGGGATCATTCTGTTGTAACTTAAGGGTTAATTCTATTGCCAAGAAGCCAGCTAACCAAGAGGGGCTGGAGCTGTTGCTTAGCATCCAATCAGAGTGGGATGGTCTTTGCTGAGGTAGCACTTATTGTGATTGGCTATGTAATTCTGAGGGAGTTTTCTCCCCTGTATATTTGATTGAATATCTAACCCTTCTATGTACCAGGAAAATTTGGAGGAACACTGAAAAAACTCCTATTCAATATTTTGTCCTTTGGAAAAAAAGACTTTTTAATACAAGGTTTTACTCACTTAAAATGAGTAGTATGAATATGTTCATGTCCCCTCAATCAACAGCATTAGAGAACAATAATTCATATGTACACTATAAACATATACAACACTCAAATCCTAGATAAATTTCTGCATCTAGGAGCACCTTCGTTGCTTGTGAATTGCTGCTTGGTTTCTTCCGGCGACCTGTTTTAAGCTTAGATATACTAGAAGCAAGTATCCCAAATCTGCTGTCCTTTTGACTGGCACCTCCCTTGACCAGCACATTTTCATATCTCCCTTCAAATGACTGTGACATGTATATTCAAAGTATGCACGCTTTGGGGGCTGCAACCCTGTATGTGGTTTCTTGGGATGAAAGCACCTCTAAAGAGTGCATCTTACTTTTGGGTTAACACATAAAAGATTGCTCTGTAAATTTAATAAATATGCCAAATATTACATGCTAAGTTATAAATGCCACATCTCAGCCTGTTAAAGTAGGAAAATAATTGAGGTTTGATAAGAAAGTATTGCATGTATTTAAATCCCCCCTCCAAAAAAAGTTTTCAGGTATTTCTTCACCGTCAAAAATATGCCCCCACAAGACTACAAAATATCCCTATATTTTACACTCTATTCCTAAATGAAGCCAGTTAAGAGCCAAGACTGGAGCAGCGAGCAAGTCAATCAAGAGCTGCAAAAGCCACTTTGTGGATGGGTAAAGCTGGAACACAAGTAGAGTCCTGCTGGATGAGCCCCAAGGCCCATCTAGTCCAGCATTTGGTACTTACAGTAGCCAACCAGATGTCTGTGGGAAGCCAAGAAGTAGGGCATGAGCACAGTAGCCCCCTGGAGCATTTACATTCATTTTTTGTGCAAACCTGGCAGTTGTCTGAAATGCAGACTCTTGAGTCTCTCAGGACACCGCCAGGGAGTTGCAGAACATGACTAATACAGGAGGACAAACAACTTCACAGTGTCCACGAAGTGATGGGTGACAGGGGCAGAGAGGTAACAATGGGGGTCCAACCAAGTAGAGGAAACTGCTGGGTTTCATTCTTGGTTTCAGGGGGCAGGGGGAGACAGGCTTGTATAGATCACAGCAGGGATGGCTGGGTTTGGTTCCGTTACCTGCTGAGGAGGAGAAGCACCAGTCTTATTTATAGGCAGGGGTCTGATAAAGAAAGAAGAAAGGCACAAGAGAGGAGATCAATCCTTCGCAGAGATCCGTTAGGTACCTCTTGCGGAGACCTGCTGGGCAGGTTCTCCTTTGATCTGAGGGTCTAGCAGAAGGAAGCTGGGGATCAGGAGAAAACATTCACCCAGATCCAACTGGCGTTAGGAACCCTGAAGATTTTTTGCTTCACCCTCAAAGAGTCTGCTGGCTCTCTCTGCTCTCCATCGCTCGGCGCATCCCTTCCCCTGCTCCTCCTGCCTACTGGCAGCATGTGCCACTCTGCATCTTTTGGAAGATCTTCAGCCACCTTGGAGCCCTATGGCACAGGAACCTTGGAGGCTGACTTATACCATGTCGGAATATTGGTCTATTTCGCTCAATACTGCCTGCTCTGAAAGGCAGCAGCTCTTCAGGAGGAGTCTTTCCTAGCTCCACCTGGAGATGCCAGGGATTGAACCTGGGAATTTCTGGAACCCAAAGCAGTAGCGAAGGCACTTGCGAAAGGCTATTGCTGCAGCTCCACCCTAAGTGGGCGAGCAGCTGCTGGGACCGTGTCTGCCCTGCAAGCCTCTCACAAGGAAAGAATCCCAACGCTCAGTGCAGAATTCCGCATTCCAAGATCCTCAGGTTTCTCTCCCTCTCTCTGCAAAATACAAATTGCTTTGTTCCCAAAGGTAGCAGCCTCCCTTTGCTCCAAAATGCACTTAGCCTGGGATGGGGAACCTGTGGCCTCCCGTTGGTGTCAGGCTCCAACTTCCACCAGCCTAAGCCAGCATGGCCAATGGTCTGGGATAATGGGATGTGTACTCTGGCAACCTGTGAAGTTCCACAGGTTCTCCAACCCTGCATTAAACACACACACATACACACACACACCAGAGTTCCTTTGGTACCTCCTGCAGATGGGCCAGGACTATTGGAGTTGCACCATAAGAACAGTCATACTGGATCAGGCCACACGCCCATCTAGTCCAGCATCTTGTTCTCACCGTGTGCTATGGACAGCCTGCAAGCAGGGCCATTAAAGCGAAACTTGTGGGGCATGAAGTTAGTGGGGTAACTGAATGCCAACACAGTAGCAGTGCCTTGAAACTTCCTTCCCAAATGGTCCACCATGCCCCGGTTGCAGATTTCTAATTTCCAGAAATTGCCACAGCCTCCTCCCCTCACCTGAGCCAATGCGCGCCCTTGACATGGTGGGCGAATCGATTTTGTGTGTCGGCACTGTCAGGTAGTTGTTTATCTGGAATCAGAAACACAGCAGCCATTAATTAAAGGGCTCTTCACCTCAGAGACTCCAATGACGTCTCCCCTCTTATCTTCCTCTCTTCAAGATGAACTTAAGAAGAACCTGCTGGATCAGATCAGTGGCCAATCTAGTCCAGCATTCTGTTCTCACAGTGGCCAAACAGATGCCCCTGGGAAACCCTTGAGAACAGGATTTCCCCCCTCCTTTGGTTTCCAGCAACTGGTATCTGGAAGCCACTGAAGAGAAGCTCGCACTTTGAACCTCCACCCCAAACTCTCCACCATTACAGCCTTCCTTCCATCCATGGTACCTTCTGTTCCAGCTGTCGAGCCTTCTGCCTCCTCAGCAACATCTGGTTCCAGGCTTCTTCGTAAGGGTCGGCCACCAAGGTGTGTCGATTATATGACCGCAGCTAGAACAGAACTCAAAAGAGGTTACATATACACACACAGAGAGCCCCCCCCCACCCTCCCGGTTGCCATTTGTGTGAAGACAGTGTGGTTTCTAGGGCAGATGTGTGGGGTGGGAAATACAAATAGTACCTGTAAAATGACAACAGTTATTCAAACAGAGGCTATCGACTTTAACCAGAGGTGCCCAAATTCCAGCAAGTTTTGAGCTAAGCCACTCTTCCTCTGGGATTATGAGAAACGAACTCTTTGACCATGATTTGCTCAGTAAAAATGTGTCTGTCTCCCAATCGATTGCAATGGAAAACCCAGCTAGATTTCTGTTGCTGTAACATTAGTCTTTTCCATCCAAACAGTATAAAATCTGCAGATATTCAGCCAACATGCCTGAAGAATTTCAGGCAGGGGGTCAGACAAAAGGGTCCCAGCGTTATAGGCAACTGGGAAAAAGTGGACAAACATAATAACCTAATGATTATCTTAACTAAAGAGAGTTTCCCCACTCTCTTTCCCCAATTTGTGACTTTTTCGCAAACTGTAGATAGAGCTCTAGCCCATCTCTTCAATGCAAGACAATGCCACCAATGCAAAGCAACTAAAAACGAATAAAACAGCTGAACAAATTTTTGTTTTGCTTTCATTCATTCAAACTACTAATTGTTTTTATTATACAGAGAAAATAATCTTTTGTTTAGCCATTGTTGCTAATGCATAGGGGTTCACCAACTTTGATTTTGACAATTCCCCACTGTTTGAATCACTATTGTTTTGTTTGAATAGGATCATCCCCTAGGTTTCAGATGTCGATGATCTGGGATCCTCTTTGCCCACAAAATCTGGGGGTGCTGTCATCTCACTTGCAAGAGTGAACATTTATCTTCTCTTGCAGCCCCAACATGCTGAAGGCTTTGCAATGCCCCTCTTAGCAGACAGGTGGCAGCAGCTGTTCCTTCAGACTTCCCCCTTTCTCAAATGCCTTGTCTACCATCATAAGGTTGGGCATAGGTGGGCACAGGAAGATGCAACAGGTGTGTCCCCAAAGAGGCCCCTCCTCACAGCTCATTTCTGCTAGGCCCCTGGAGGTGCACAGATCAGGAGCCCCATATGGCATCTGTTTCTGCTGTGCAAGCCTTACCGCTCCCCCCAGTCGAGTGTATCATTGCTCCAGGCACACATGCTCATCTGCCTGATGACTACAGGTTCCATCCTCAGCTTGCAGTCCCATCACTGCCCATCTTTTAGCAGACTGGTCAATTTGCTGCCCCTACCTTTAAGCCAGACAAAGGCCTTTCTACCCTCAGAGTGATGTTCATTTATTGCCTTGTTTATTACGTCAAATTGTTGAACCAAGCTGCAGATTTATCACATTCATCAATGTATCTGGCCAAGTAACAAAGCAATTTTTTGTTTGCTTTGCCAGTTTGCTTGGGTTGCCAGCTGGCTGTAAATGCGGGTCCGGCCTGTAAATATTTTTGATGGACTGCGAGAATCGGAGGGATGGTGAGTGGGGGCCCCTGGAAGAAGGTGCACTGGAAATAGCTCTGACCTACCACAGTTTTCCAGACCAAAGATGCTAACGGGGTCCTCTTTCTTACCCTCTGTCTGGTTTTTTGCAAGTTGGTGCGCAAGATCTTTCGGATTTCCTCCTCTTTGTCCTTCGACAGAGCTGGCAGGATGCGTTCCACAGGCAAAGTTTTCGGATTGATATTTCTGAAAGATTAAGAGAAGGTTAAAAAGCTTCAAAGGTTTGACCTACAAGAGAAAATCAAAATGCTCTATTACTAATCACAATTTATTCATCACTATAAAGCAGGCATCCCCAACCTGCGGCCCTCCAGATGTTTTGGCCCACAACTCCCATGATCCCTGGCTAACAGGAACAGTGGTCAGGGATGATGGGAACTGTAGTCCAAAACATCTGGAGGGCCGAAGGTTGGGGGTGCCTGTTATAAAGCTTATAGAATTAGAGCACATGCTCTGCATGCAGGGGGTCCATGCAGAAGATAGGACTGGGAGAGAACCCTGCCTGAAACCCTGAAGAGCTGCTGCCAGTCAGTGTAGACAATATTGAGCAGGATGGGCCAATGGTCTGACTCAGTATAAGGCAGCTTCCTATGAGAAGGTGAGGAAGGTTTTGTTGTGCAAGCAGAAATCCTTATGCTAACAGAATTAGTGTATAGGCCAGTAATACCAGGGTTTTTTTACAGCGGGATTTTTTAAAGGGTTAGCAAAGTAGCATAGTCGTACCTCGGAAGTTGAACACCTTGCGAGTTTAATGTTTTGGCTCCTGAACGCCGCAAAAACGGAAGTGAGTGTTCCGGTTTGCAAACATTCTTTGGAACCCAAACATCTGATGCAGCTTCTGTGGCTTCCGATTGGCTGCAGGAGCTGCCTGCAGCCAATCAGAAGCCTCATTTTGGATGTCAAACAGACTTCCAGAACAGATTCCATTTGACTTCCGAGGTACGACTGTATATGTGAAGTGGTTTGAACACTCAAAAGCACTGTGTTTCCTCCAATCAGAGTAAGCCTTTCCCCCTTTAATGAATAAAACAGCCCCACCTCCCTTGCTCTCCATGATACTTACTGCATGGAGACAGTGGAGACGGCAGAGGGGATCTTGCCCATTCCCCCGCTCTCCACCAGCTCAATGGCTTGCTTCATCTCCATCTTGTGATAGAAGGCAATCAGCTGGGGCTCCTTCGACCTCTCCCCAGCAATTAGGCACTTCTTCACATATTTCTTGTTGAAGCGATTCAGCCTTTGCAAGGGGATGAGAAAGACAACAACAATGTAAAGCAACAATAAGCATCGCCCACCCTGAAGATTTTGGACAGCAGCTCCTATCATTTCCTGGCAACTGGCCATGTTGATTGGGGGCGATGGGTGTTCGAGCCAAACGACATGAGGTGTGTGGTGTAGCGGCACAGGTTAGCCAGCCTGGGGTTTAGCTCATAAAAAATAGCACCATGTAACTTGCCCAGAGTCCCTGAGATTAAGCCCCCCCCCGCAATGTTAATGTGGCATCTTAGAAAACCGAAACAAAAGAATTCCCAAACATGATTATTACAAAAATCCAGTTACAATAGTAGACAATAATAATTGTAAGCAACTTTTTTCTCCCCTAGCTCAGTAGCACTTACTTGTCTTTCCAGTGGTGATGGCCATAGTGGCCACAAATGTCCTCAATCCCAGTCAAAAGATGATCCAAGAACTATTTGAAGGAGAGAGGAAAACAAAAAGTATGGATTTTGCCTCATCTACAGGGCACACCTGATCTCTGCAACAGAAGCACAACCTGGTGATGAAGTGATCTCTCCTTGCCAACCTCCCTCCACGCTCCATCCCTTTCATCTGCAGTATTTTGCACCTAGGACAAATGTGACTGTAGTGGCAGCACACACAGAGCTCATGGGTATTGTTTTAGCATGACACGGGCAGCGATGAGGGATGCAGCTCATTAAATGTTTTGGAGGAGAGGATATCATGGTCTGAAGTTAAACAAACCCTGGAAAGATGTATGTGCTTCCTTTCCTGTGCTGCAGCACACATTTAACTAGTTAAAAAGGTGGGGTGGATGCAAACTTCCCATCTGTATAATAAAGGCCAGATATTGCACTATAACTATCGAAAACGGAATTGCAGCAAGGCTAAAATACAGCTTACTGACTGTGCAGGAATGTTATTTAGCAATTGAACTGGGGTGTGTGTGAGAGAGAGACACACACACAGAGAGAGAGAGAGAGAGAGAGAGAGAGAGAGAGAGAGAGAACCAATGCTACACAGCATGCCATTAGAGCAGGCATAGGCAAACTCGGCCCTCCAGATGTTTTGGGACTACAACTCCCATCATCCCTGGGCCTGTCAGCTAGGGATAATGGGAGTTGTAGTCCCAAAACATCTGGAGGGCTAAGTTTGCCTATGCCTGCATTAGAGTATCATCCCTCAGCCTTTTCAGGCTGGGACTCATTAATCCCAACCTAAAACAAATCAAAACTAGGTTCCATATTTAACATACATGTTCCTCTCTTTCTTCTCTTGGGGTTTTTCTAGTATTTACGCTTCGGACATACTGGTTTAACTGTTGGCCCTTCCCCCAAAGGATCTGGGAGTTGTACCGTATTTTTCGCACGATAACACACACCCGACCATAACATGCACATAGTTTTTAGAGGAGGAAAACAAGAAAAAAAATATTCTAAACGAAACAGTGGATGTATGATTTTTGTGGTTCATGCTGTGGCCACAGACATGTGATCTGACAGAGAGGTTGGGGTAGCCCAATGCAAAAATCCTGAGGATCCATGTGGATCCATGCTTTGTAACCATGTTTTTGCACCACTGCGGCCCCAGGCAACAGTGGGTGCGTGAATTTTTTGGTGCAAGCTGTAGCCATGGAAATGCTATGTGATCTGATGGTAAATTTGGGGTGACCCAGTGCAAAAATCCAGAGGATCCATGTGGATCCGTGCTTTGTAACCACGTTTTAAGTGGGGAGGGAAGGAAAAGCACTCAAGGGACAAGGAACACGCGTGGGGTGGGTGGAGAAGGATGCTGTTAATAATGCAGAAGAGGGGTATAAGAGGAGAAGGCTCCTCTCCTCTCCCGCTTTGCTCCTTTAAAGGCTCTGCTTCTCTCCCTCCTCCCGCTAGCTGAAAAACTTTGCTACTATTTAGCCAGCTGAGTGGGGAGGAGAAGGGACAGGGAGCCTGATTGCGAAAAACTTTGCTGCTATTTAGCGAGTTGTTCTCTCCCTCCTCCCCGGCTTGCTGAAAAAAACAGCTCCGGACTCGTGTAAGCGGCTCCTCTCCTCTCCACTTTGCTCCTTTAAAGCAAGCAGGCTCTCTGTCCCTCTCTCCTCCTCACTCAGCGGTTGTTCTCCCGCTTTGCTGTTTCAAAGCGAGCCACGGAGGAGGGAAGGAAGGGGAACCATGGATCCTCTGCTCACGACTGCAGCAGATCCCCCCGCCACCCGTAGGCATTCACTCCATAACACACACAGACATTTCCCCTTACTTTCTAGGAGGAAAAAAGTGAGTGTTATGGTGCGAAAAATACTGTTATTTATTTATTTCATTTTGTTTCATAAAATGTATGTGCTGCTTCATTGGAAACTGCTTTGAGCTTCTTTAATTTTTTTTACCAAGAGTACAAAACAATAACACTGTCAGTAAAAACAGTTAAAAGCAACAATTTAAAGAATTAACAAAATAAAACCAGCAATAAACTAAAAACACATTAAAGCAGACATTGACATTCCACGTATCTGATTAGACTCGTCTAAACAAAAATGCTCTTAGCAGGGTCCAAAAAGAGAACAGTGAAAGTGCTTGCCTGACAGCAATAGGGGTTACATGTGCAGGATGGTAGTTAGAGGCCTGTCAAAATTCTTGAACGCAAGTTACAGTTAGTTTCCAGAATTACGGGTGTGGGAGAGAAGGGAGCTATGACTGTAAAGATCTAGTATTTTAAAAATTGTTATGCAGACATATTCTCACCCTGCCCGTCCCCCAGTTGCCACCCGTCCCCCAGTTGCCGCCACCACATTCTTCTTCTACAACTTTTTTTAAAAGCTACTAGTGTGGAAAAGTTACATTTATCTGCAAAAGCCTTCCCACTTTCTGTTGGTATATCTAATGGATTTTGAGTATGACAACTTTATCAGATGGGCTGATCCTACGATTAGACAGAGTGAGGCAGTCTCATTGGGAAGCTGATTTTCAAAGGGCAGCAAAGGTTTGTTATTTTGCACTTTTGCTACCAGGGAGAGGAGAGGTGCTTGCTGGATTTTCATATTCAGGTGCTGAATAACTTGACAGGCCTTGGTGCTTGGCGTGGGGCACCAGTTGCTGTTTCACCTCAGGTAGCAAAAAATCTGCCCCTGAATTGCTATTTCTTAGCTTTGGTATGTGGAGATCCTTTTCCCCAGTCAAAGGAACTTATTATTCCAGAAACAAGGGGCAAACCATCACAACTAGACCACTGGAATGCTTTTGCAAATAAACTATAGCATTTCCTCAGCATCTTGCAAATTTTGTTCTTTTGGGGTGTGAGTGGTTTGGAATTGGTACTGCCACCTTTCCCCCTGCCACTGGTGAGATCCATCTTAGGTGTGACCCACGTGGTCCTGACCCACTAGCAGGAAATAACTGAATTTGAGGACACGGGTTACATGAAGTGCCTTGATCAGCTGCTAGGTGGCACCAGCAAGCTATACCAACCAGTGCTTTGTTGAATTAAGCTATGGAAAATCTTTGAGACAAGAAATACTGGGTGAGTTTAGGTGACATATTTCAGCTTCCAATAAATCTTTTTGTGTGTGTTTTTTTAAGTTACATGTTCTTTTGTACTTTGTAAAGTGTAACTTGGAACCTGATATGAACTAGAAGAGTAGTAAGTATGGCTCAACAATCACTTTTTGCAAACAAAACACAAAAAACCCACACATACCATCACATTTAAATTGTATACGTTTTGTACACATTCTTCCTCTAAAATAAGCATTGGGGGGGGGGGTTCCTTTCCTCCCATAAAATATGCTTTTTGTGTGTGTTAACAGCATGACAAAATGTAGAGAAGTGTATAATGTGGTTGATAGCTCTGTTCTGATTTCCATGTCAAAGTCTGTGACAGGTGAATTAGGCCAGTTTGCTTTTCAATGCAAACTCTAGTATTAAGGCAGCTAAACAGAGGTTCTTCCTCTCTCTCTCTCTCTCTCTCTCTCTCTCTCTCTCTCACACACACACACACACACAGAGAGAGAGAGAGATATCACTCAGCACAAAGTAAAACAGAACTATTACCTGAGTGTGAATTTCCTCATTGATGGACCTCTTAGTCTCTTGCTTTTTTTTCACAGCCAAGAGATCTACCAAAGGGCGGATGGTCATTCCCTGTGGAGACATAAGCCTGGTTGAATTCAGCACGCCTTAAATACGGACTCTAGACTGTGTTTGGTTGGATTAATTTAGCCTTTACTCCACTTTACTCCCCCATATCCCACTAGTTCCCGCCCCCTTTCTTGGGGGACCATTAAAAATGGTCTCCTTAAGTACAGGCTGGTCTACCACCTCCTTTTGTTGCATGACCTCATTGCTGCCATGATGCCCCCAGGCCTGGGAAACAGAGGGGCTTCTACAGGCCTACCTGCACAAACACTGTGAAGAAGATGACCGTAATGATGGCAGTGAGGAACATGTCTCTCATTGGGAAGTGATCGTATTTGAGGAGGTAACCCAAGGAGAAGGCAATGGCACCTCGTAGGCCACCGTAGGCAATGATGAACTGATCCTTTGGAGTCAACTTCACAATGCGGAATTTGTTAATGAACCATGTCAGCCCCAGGACACCTGAGGAAATGATAAAAAGGAATGGTAACAGTTAAGGGAAAAGTAAAGTTCAGGGTCCGTATATTGTCGCTACAGATGGAAAGGCAAAGAATTCTGCCACATAGCTAAAAATTATGTCAAATTTGTATAATTTGGGTGGTATTTGACACTAGCCCTACGCGGTGCATGCTACCAAATTTGAATGAGGAAGTCACCAAACACACACAGATGTGGCTCCAATGAGGTTTGAAACACAGTCTTTAAAAGCAGAGAGAAAGAGAGAGGCTCAGCTAATACATCTGGAAATCACTATGAACCATGTTTTTTGAGACAGGGATGAACCTAGCCTCCTCCTGGGCTCACGCAACACCCCCCCCCTTTCACCTCCTGCA
This sequence comes from Podarcis cretensis, assembly GCF_951804945.1. NCBI lineage: Eukaryota > Metazoa > Chordata > Lepidosauria > Squamata > Lacertidae > Podarcis > Podarcis cretensis. The sequence continues at coordinate 27,606,887 of NC_137177.1, read as the reverse complement.
AAAAAGAGTTTGAAAATTTCGCTTGTTGTTGTTGTTGTTGTTGTTGTTGTTGTTGTTGTTGTTGTTAGCCACCTTCTGTGATGTCTTCTGAACCTTACAAACCGTTGTTAATCTTAACTGTTCTTAACTAATTTGAAACAAGCCAACTTCAAAAAGGCACAACTTCAGGTTTCAAGTGCTAATGCTAAGCTGCAGCCGACTGAAATAAAAAAGTGGAGAATGTGAGGAAGATTAGGCTCGTTCCCATCTTGATAAATGATGGTTTCTCATGATGTCCAAAATGCGGCCATAATGTGCAAACGTGGAATACATGAAGCTCTCGACACAAGAAAAGCATTCAGATGCCTTGGGCTTGTTTGGGGGGATCCTTTTCCTGTTAAGCCTGCTGTTCTGGCCCTTTTCAGGCCTTACACACCTGAGATTTGAGGCCTGCCTTCGGCAGCACAAGCTGTGGGCAGAGGCCACCCCCACGTCTCCCACCACTCTTGCAACTTTTCCTCCCACAGCCTCACCTAAAACCCTAGCGATCAAGCAGAAAAGCAGGGTGCAGATGACGAAGGTCCAGTTCCAGTGATGCTTCCCAGCCACCGTGGACACACCAAGGAAAATGAAGATGAGGGTTTCGCTGACGCTGCTCCACATCTTCAGGAAGTACTTGATGGTGGTGTGGGACTTATGGGAGATGTTGGCTTCCACGTAAGGGCGCATAACCACTCCGGCAGCAATGAGCCTGCAAGGGAGGAAGAAGTATGCTATGGAAAGCCACAGAGCAGGCAGGATTCATTTCTTCTCAAGAATCAGGGAGGCCTTGTTGCCTTTGCAGACTCTATACAGTCCACAACAGCCAATTCTGACTGGGCCTAAGAGATTAAGGAATGGGCCAAAACCCTGTAGTAGATCACATGTTTTGTCTGCACGGAAGTCCCAGATTCCATCTGTGACATACCCAGTTAAAAAGCTTAGGGGCAGGAGAGACCTTTACATAAGTGTCAGAAAAGACACTTGGGGGGCTAGATCCCAGCGTAAAGACAGCTCCTTGCAGCTTATAGTGGAAGGAGTGCATCTCAGTGGGTACAGCATCTGCTTTGTATGCAAAGGTTCAATCCCTGGCATCTCCAATTCAAAAAGCCTGAAAGCTGATGCCAGTCAGTGTGAGCTGAGTGGAGCAACAGTCAGACTTCATTCCCTGCCCAAAGAAACAGGAATGTCTGTGGGCAGGTTCATGCACACCAATACACCCCTTGTGCTCCAGTGGCATTTCAAGCAGCATCATGCCAGTTGTAAAAAGGTATGGCTTCCCCCAAAGAATGAAGGGAAGTGGTTTGTTATAAGGGTGTTAAGAGGGAGGGCAGAAGGTTGGGGAAGGCTGCAGTAAAGCAACAGGGCCATGTATTCAAGTCTTGACAGCTGAAGATGGGGGTGGGGGCCCTAACTCCCTCTGCGGTGCTCCCATGGTCTTCTGCCCAGATTGGATTCACATAATCATAGAGTTGGAAGAGACAATACTCCAACTTCAGACATGCAGGAATCTTTTGCCCAACATGGGGCTCAAACCCACAATCCTGAAATTAAGAGCCTCGTGCTCTACCAACTGAGCTATCTCTATTGCTTCTCCTTTGCCTGCTGGTTTCAAACTATGCAAGTGGGGGCCACTGTTCCTTTTCTGGCTGATGCAATCCAGCCCGACGATGACTCACTTGTTGAGCTTGGTGGGGAGCTGTTGCTATGTCAGCCTCTAAGAAAACAGGGTTACAAAACAGGAAGAGACCATGTATTTTGCTGGACCAATTGGGAGAGGTTTCGTACAGTGCAGGCTTCATACATGGAGACAATGCCTTTGTAGAAAAAGACTTGTATACTGGTGTGTATGCGCGTGTGCGCGCATGCAAAAGGGAGATCAGGTGGAAAGCTGGGTAATTTGAAGCAGACCTGCAAGGGTTTCTCACCCCCAACAATAAAACAATAGCAAGTAAACTTGCACCAAATTGAATAAAATATAGGGGCCCCCACCCACTGCTGAAATGTTGCCAGGAGAACTTGTACACTGGGGGGGCTCACTGGGGCATAATGGTAGGCCCAGCCTGAACACTTCCCCCTCCTATCCCCACCCAGATGCCAACAGGTGGCGGGGGGCTTGCGGGGCACTGGGTCCAGGACAAGGGTGCTGGAAGGGAGGGGAGGGGAAGAGGGAGGGTGCCCTGGGAGAGATGAAAGATTGGGCAGCTTATCTGTGCTCTCACACAGCAGAAATGAGGCTGGGGAGGCTCAGCATGTTCCATTTTGGGAGGCCCGAAGAGGTCTAGGCCCCTTAGAGCTGGCGCCTATGGTTGCAGGTCTTTGTCCAGCTCTGCTAACTAACTTGAGAATTTTGTTTTAGAATTCCCGATCCACAGTGACTTATATGTAGGACTTCACAAACAGATGCATGCTATCCTAGTGGCTGCATTCACATGTAACATTTAGCACAAGGTTTGTTTTTGAGCTAGCAGCTGCTGTTTCGTTCTGGGTTTTACAACTTGGTTGAATTTTTGTTTCTGCCCACCACATCGTTATTATGCACCAAAGGCCTGCATATTAGGATTGTATAGATTGTTAGCCTGAAATTAATAAACACAATCAAGTAAGGTCACAAGGGATACACCCCTTTTGAAAGTCCTGAGCCTCCATACACCAAAGGTCCCAGGTTCAAACCCAACCACTCCCACCCCAAAGGTCTGCCTCCATCTAAGGCCGCTTCCTACATTCCAACTCAAATGTGGCCTCCAAGCCCCCACCCACCGCCATACTTACGCCATGATGCCCGAGAGATGGAACAGTTCTGCGGACAGGTACGCCATGTAGCTGTAAAGAAAGACGAAGAGGGGCTCGATGACACGGATATGGGAAGTGAAGCGGGAGGTGAAGGCTCCGATGATGCCATAGACAACCCCGACAAAGACGCCCCCCAGAGACACCACAAAGAAGCTGAGGAAACCCAGGATGATATTGGTAAAGGTGACTTTGTCGAACGTAGCAAACTCTTCAAAAAGGTGGTAGAGAACCTGGAATGACAAAAGTGGGAGGGAGGGAGGGATAAGCAATGTAAGCTCACGGGAGCACTGATCAGAGGTTGGCCACGGGTGTGCCAACATGAGAGAGACGAGAAATTAGTATCCCACAAGGCAAGTGGGGAGGTTTCGAGAAATGGATCAAAAGGGAGCATTAAAAATAGACAAGAGCTCATCCTGCTGGATACAAATCTCGTTCCTAATTGCTGCCTTAAGAGTTATCAAGGCTAATGCAGCTCTGCTCTGCTTGAACAAAAGAACCCTGAGATCAGTAGTTGGAAAAGAGCTGCCATCTTGCTCTGCTTTCACCAGTGAGTTGGTTAATATGCAGTTAGTAGGAATCTGTGTTCCTTTCTCTCTCTCTCGGACCTCTATACCAGGAATGGGGAACCTTTGGCTCCCCAGATGATGAAGAATTCCCACAGGATCCAGCAAACACACTCAACAGCCAGGTGTAATGAGAATTATGAGTTGAGAACATCTGGAGGGCCCAAAATTCCTCACCACTGCCCTACACTTTCAGTGTCACCCCTAGGGCTTTTTAAAACAATTTTTTGCATGCAATGAGCCTGGTTTCCTAAACCATTGTTCAGGAACTGAGTGATGAATATTGGGCTCCCATGTCTCCCATGTGTTGGTTTCAGGGCTCTGATCCTTATCCTTTGTTATGTCCGTTTACTATTCAGGATCTTCAGCTAGACTCAGATCATGGGTAAACTGACATTAAAGCACAGTTCCTTGTTTCAGACGTAACAGGGAACTGTGGCTTAATGAGAATAGGATTCAAGTGTCAAAGCCAGCCTACAACAGAAATGAAAAGTTTGGAAGTGTGCAGGCTCGTTCTTGGCTTAATGACCAACCCATTGAAGGGAATGATGATACTTAATTTCTAAGAGGGGCTGTTTTGACTTGTAAATGATTCATTCAAAAAACCTGAATATTTCTTTCTAACTTAAGAGTCAGCAGTAGCAATAATACTGATGGATGCTGATGAAAACAGTAAATATATCTAAACACACACTACTCTGCGCCAATCTAGTGTTCTCTCTCTCTCTCTAAAAACAATTGGCCAGGAGCAAGAGTGCTATCCTAACTTTTTGACATTTTAATTTTTAGCTCCTGTTTTAATATTTACCGTATTTTTCGCTCTATAGGACGCACCGTCCCATAAGGCGCACCTAGTTTTTTGGGGGGGAAATAAAGGGAAAAAAATTATTTTCCCCCCCAGGCGCGGGGCTGGGGCGGGGGAGGCCCGAGCTTCCCCCAACCCCAGTCCCCAAACAGGCAGCTCTCTGCAAGCCGTGGGAGCCCAGGGCTGGCTCCCGCTGCTTGAGGAGAGGTCCACGAAGCCTGGACGCGCTGAGCTCAGTGCGCCCAGGCTTCAGCATGCAGGCACCTCTCCGCAAGCGGCGGGAGCGCTCCCGCCACTTGCGGAGAGGTCCGCGAAGCCTGGACGCGCTGAATTCAGCGTGCCCAGGCTTTGGCATGCAGGCACCTCTCCGCAAGCAGCGGGAGCGCTCCCGCTGCTTGCGGAGAGGTCCGCGAAGCCTGGAGAGCGAGAGGGGTCTGTGCGCACCGACCCCTCTCACTCTCCAGGCTTCAGCGAAAGCCCGCATTCGCCCCATAGGACGCACACACATTTCCCCTTCATTTTTTGAGGGGAAAAGGTGCGTCCTATAGGGCGAAAAATACGGTAGCTACTTATTCCTTGCCGAAGCACATTCAGTACAGTCTCCATTGTCAAATGCTTTTTCGAGGGGGAAAGTGAAATCCAAAGCCTGTTCCATCAGTGTCAAAATACCAAAACTCCACTGTACAATTTTCTTGGAATTTCAACCTTGACCAGCACAGAGCCTTTTTCAAAGACTGCCTATTAACTCTGTCCTTCTTCAGCCTCCCTTACTGTTACAGAGCTCTAGAAGAGTTACAAAAGACCATCATTAGAAAAACAACACCACTTTCCTTTGTTGAGACGTCCAAGATGAGAATGAGCCACAACATAGGTCTAAAAGACCTCATTTGAACATTGTGGCGAACTATAAACCATGGTTTACTGTGCACAAGCAAACTGCTCCCATCTTCTTCCCCTCCATTCCCCCCAACATACATTAGGAGGAAACAAAACCTTGAGTCCTACTTTAGCATTACATCTGAACTAGGGGTCATGGTTTGATTTGTTCCCCAAAAGACACAATCTATAGACAAGCTTTGTTTTTGGCTCACTGATCAGGGGTTGTTGAGAGCAAAACAATCCAGGTTCCCTGGCTTGGATACAGGGCAAAGCTAGGAACTGTGGTTTGTTTCTCCCCAGTGTCAGCAAGGAGGAACAAAAAAGCCAAGTTCATTGAGTTCACAATAGTAAACACACAGTAAACTATGGTTTACTGTGATGTGCGGATTGGCTTGTGTAAAACAGATGGGATATCTGTGGCACTTCAGGCATTTGTGGACTCCATCCCCCAGCATCCCTAACCACTGGCCATGGCAGCTGGGGCTGATGGAAGTTGGAGTCAGTCCTACAACATCTGGAAGGCCGCAGGTTCCACATTCCTGCTGTATAAACTTGGCGAAAACTCTCCTACTGCTTTAACATTGCTCCTCTTGCTCTCAATTTCCATTACATATGGTGTTTTTTATAGCTTCTCCCTTCCCAAGATTCTACTGCTTATTCAGGGATGGCATTTAAAAAAAAATCAGTCTGGAGGGGAGGCTTATTAAAGCCAATTTATAAATTCAGCTCCCCTGGGCAAATGAGCTTTGCCCTACTAGGATGGAAGGGAAAATCCCACCCTTCTTAGGTCAGATTCAGAACCAAGTTCACCCGTGAACTCAACCAAAGGAGATGGGGTGGAGGGGCGTGTGGGTCCCTGGAGAGCTGGTGCCAGTCAATGTATAATGTTCTATGTTCAATGTATAATCCTATGTTCCTGGGAGAAGCAAACAAAAAGGGCAAGGCCTCGTAGCATGGCACTCCCTGCCTTGGCCCATTAAAGCAATGGCCCAAAGGTCGCTTAGTGTTCAACGTCTTTCTTGGAGAGATCTCTCCGGTTTGGAACATATGCATCCTCTTTCTCACCATGCCCTGTGTTCTGGAAAGGCATGCGCAAAGGGGAAAACAAGATCACAAACTCTAGTGTTACAGACAATGGAGAAATAAACCTTCCTCTATCCACTTTCTCCATGCCATGCACAAATTCATGAGCTTCTATCATTTCACTTCTTACTTGCCTTTTCTCCAAACTAAAAAGTTCCAAACACTGCAACCTTTCCCCTTTATCATTTTGGTTACCCTTTCCTGAACCTTTCCCAAGTCTACAACATCCTTTCTTTGAGGTGAGATGACCAGAACGGCGCACCGTATCCCATGAAGTGAGAAATTCAAAGAGCTGGTGTTGACCTTTAAATCCCTTTCTGGCTTAGGATCGGGATTCATCTGTCTCTATGGGTAGTAAGACCTTCAGCAGAGGACCATCTTAGGGATGCCTCACCATGTGAGGCAAAGCGAGAGGCTACCAGGGCAGCGCTCCAGAGAAAGGACACAGCTCACATGCACAAGGTTGGCTCTGTTTGCAAACCACAGTCTGTCAGCATTCAGTCTGCCTCAGGCCAAGTGAGGATTCAATGATCTAAGCCTTATGAATTACTGTGTGTACTACTAGTAGCAAAAAATTAAAAACCCCAGAGGACAATAATAGTGAACAGGACTGAGAACACTGCAAGCGGAGATCTGTTTACACTACTGGGCACATACTGACATCAGGCAGCCAGACGCCTTCACTATACCCTTTTTGGCGCCGGCTAAAACATTTTTGTTTAGGCAAGCCTGTACAGAGATGTAGAATGCTGGCGTGTGTTTTAAACTGGGTTTTTTGCTTATTGTTGATGCTAATTATTTTTTGAAAGCTTTGGAAAAGTTGCTTTTAACTTTAAAAAAAACACACCTGATAATCTTATGATTTGATTCTTTTCAGGGTGGCTTTGATTTGAATCAAATCAATTTAAATCAAGATTTAAATCACAATTTAAATCACTAGTCAGAAAGGCTCATTCTTGCTGGTATAATCTTAATATTTACAACCAGATGACAGTTTCATTTTTGGAATAATAAATTTTCAGAGTAGTTTTTACAGTTATATAAAAAATTACTGATTTGGTTATACTATTAGGAATACAAAGATAGGTAATTATGAAATTATTGTTTATATTTGGACAACTTTTCTGTACTTTATTGGAAGGAGAAAAATAATCATTTCCTTAATAACAATTTAAACAATTTATTTAACTAAAACAATAACATTATAGCATATGTATCCATGTTTGTTAACTGATGTGGTTAAACGATTTAAAAAAACACACACACATGAAAAACTTAAAACAAATCCTTATTTCTTGACGAATAGCCTTTGGACTATAATGTAACTTAAATAGAAAACTCTCTAGAAAGATTTTTCCTCCCAAAGCATTTTATTTTAAAATTTAAATTTTTAAAAAATCTGATTTAAATTAAAAAAAATCTGATTTTTAAAAAAATAATCAATTTTTTAAAATAAAAAAAACATTGATTTTTATCCACCCTGATTCTTTTTGCAAACTGTTTTGAGGTTTAATTGCAATCAAGCGGTCCATAAATCTTGTGAAACAGATAAATATATTAAGTAGCAGGGAACACATGAGAAATGAAGCAGTAGGATTGAACCCTCCTGTTCCCTTTGGTGCAATGAGAGCAGGGGAGGAGATACAGCATCTCCTTCCCCCAATCCCCCCCCCCCACTTGAACATTAGCTCCACCCTAGAATTGATTTGAGGTTGAATTTGGATTGAGTGTTTCTGGTTTGTGTGCGCGTGACGTGCACAGCCTTAGAAACTAACAAATTACGTTTTTCCATTTAGAGATCCCAGAACTCTGTTGTTTCTTATAATTCCTGAGCAACACCAGGTACTTTCTGCTAGTCTACTATATATTTTGGAAAGTGGTTTGTCTGATCACTGTTCACCTCTAAAGCAATGCTATTTTTCTAGGAAAAAGAGGTCCTGGAGCTCACTGTGAACTTCTCCCTTGTTCTCTTAGAATGGCAATGGTGCCCCACCTGAGGGGTGCCAGAGTTGAGCTCCAGCTGAAAAAAAAAGCCCTGCTCTTAAGATATCATAACCAAACTTTTCATGACAGTTCCAGAATTCAAGGAGGCCATTTTGAATCAAGATGGTGAGCTGAACAAAACTGCACTGGTTTTAATCACTGATTTAAAAACTGTACAGATTTTCTGATTCCTTTGAATTCCTAGATAAAGCTTGGTATGAGACTGTGAATTACAGTATGCTTAAGCACTGCACCTTCAACTTGATTTATAACAATGCATAGCAACACAAGACTTTCCTGCCTCCACCGTCCTACTGCCTTCTACGGCACTCTTCTGGAAGGCCGCTCTCAAGGTCTCTACTAAATAGCACAGGGTGTGAGGGGGGGGGGGAGCTGGCAGAAATGCCTTCCTCTCCGGCAATAAGGGCTCTGTGTCCCACACATTAGGAAGGGGAGTGGAAGCACCCCCTAGGTAGCTTCGCAGCCTTTTGGAACTGGAAATGCTGCTGCCAAAACAGAACAGCCACAGGTTCAAACTGTCAAAGGGCAAAGGAGTTCACTAGCTGCAATAAATCACAACCACGCCCGAGAAACCCCTTCTGGAAAAGGCAAGGAGCACCACCCTTTGAGTCACTACGAAGTAACAGTACACATCTTGGGCAGCAGAGGCCTCAACGCAGATGAGTCACCCATCCATGCCCTTTTGCCACATTGGTAGTCACAAATCAGCTTTCCAACGCCCTCCTTCCCACTGCACTTTCAAGTGCTTTCTGATGGGTGAGGTGAAAATCCTCATCTGCCTTAGCAACGGAAGGCATGGCAAGGCGATGCCCACTGACAATTTAAGGAAGCACAAATCCCACCAGGTGTGCGAGCCTGAATGTTTGTAGATGGAGAGAGACAAATAGGCTTCAGTCCCAGCTTGGCTCTCCTCTGTCCCTGCCAGATCACACATTTGGAAGGCGAGAAGGTGAGATGTGGGGAGCTGCATGTCCCCCAAAGGCTCTCCCCCCACCCTGCAAAGAGCAGGGAGCATCAAATGTCCCACAGGAACCTTGTCTTACAGCAAGTCAGACATTGGGCCTTCAAGCTTAGTAACATCTACACTGACTGGCAATGGCACCCAAGGGCTTCAGCCAGAGAGCCTCTTCTGCCCTACCTGGAGATGCCAGGGATTGAGCCTGGAACTTTTGCATGCAAGATAACTGCCCTAGCACTGGAACACAGGCAGCTGCCTTATACAGAGCCAGACTGTTGCTCCAGCTAGTTTATTAATGTCTACATTGACTGGTAGCAGCTCTCCAGGGTTTCAGAGTTGGGGGGGGGGGAATCTTGCCTGGAGAATCTAGGAATTGAACCTGGGACCTTCTCCCTGCAAGGCCGATGCTCCTCCACTGAGCTGCAGCCCTTCCCCTTCTCTACAGGCAGAAGGGTATCTTGCAACCAGACCAACACAAGAGCTACAGCAAAGGCACAACTGCCTCTCTATTCTCAGCCATTTGCTGACAGCAATTCCTCATTGGCAAAGTGGAAATCATGCCCTGGCTGATCATCCAGTTTACATCCAGGTCATTCTTAAGAGACTTTGCCTTACAGTATACAGCACAGGTAGAGCCCAAGGGTCGGAAGTACCCTCCAAGCCACACTATCTGGCCCTCAGGACTGTCCCCCATGCTACAACCCCTCCCCAGATATCCCGCTTCTCCAGACCAGGCCCCTCACCACCCCTGCTTTGCAACCTCCCTGAGTGATTTTCAGCAAACTGGACCGTGCACTTCCTTTCACTTGCCTGATGGGGGACAGAAAAGGATGGGTGTGTGTGTGTATGTAAAAACCAACCTAATATTCAAAGATAGCATGTACATTTGTTGCTCCAACTACATCACACCCTTCCTGCAAAATTCCACAGTATATACGTGATCAGTTTTGGAGACAAAGGCGGACTGTGTACCTTGACCAACATGCCAAGGGTGATATGCAAAGTACTCGTTCCTTTTGCACAAGTATTTATGTTTGTGCAATGGAATATCCTACACACACATCCCCAAATCTGTTCCGGAGGGTTGGGAGAACCCCTAGAACAGATTTAGGGGGTGCACAAGGGGAGAAAAGAAGGGGAGAAAAGTTCCACTGCAAAAGTCCTTGAGCCGATGGAACAAGTCATGTAGCACTACTCTGGATACAACCCTACATTTCCATTCTTGTGCCAACCCGTTTGTGTGGCGCTTGACAGATAGTGCCCTAGGGATCAGATCTGCTTCCTATCCTTCCACCTTAAACAGAGCCCCAAATCCAAAACCTGAGGCAGCTGGCACATGTTCCAACTTACGGTCCTTTTCACTTACCACAGTGACCGCATCATTCAACAAAGACTCGCCGAACACCAAAATGTGCAGCAGCTCGTTGATGTGGATTTCCTCAAACACAGCCAGCACAGCAACAGGGTCCACTGCCGAGATGATGCTGCCAAAAAGCAGGCAGGCCAGGAGTTCGGTGTCCTGCAAACCAGTGCCGTTGATCTGGCACACGGCGTAAATCAGCGAGCCCACAAAGAAGGCGTTCCACAACGTCCCCAGCACGGCAAAGATCAAGATGGTGCCCAGGTTCTCTGTGAACTGGCGTAAGGGAAGGAAGTAGCCGGCATCCAAGATGATGGGCGGGAGCAGGAAGAGGAAAAAGACGTCCGACTCTAGGATTGGAGGGGTCTCTCCCACAGCTTTGATGAGCCCCCCGACCAGCAGCCCTACAACAATCAGTAAGCAGCTCTCTGGAACTATACTGGAAATGGTTGGAATCACGTGGAACCCTGGAAGGGGAGAGAGAAGCAAGACGGTATAGGTCAGTTCCTCTTCAGCTGCATTGTGTTGACTCCAGAACTTCTTCCACCCACAGTTACACAAAAAGCCTTTGTCCATCTAGTGCCCTCTATATAATTTGGACTATTCCTTCAGCCACAACGAGTACAGCCATCCTGATGGGAGTTGTAGCCCAAAACACTTGGAGGGCATCATGTTGGCAAAGGCCGAACAAAGAGAATGGCACAGAGTTGTGGGAGGGCAGAAGGACCCCAACTGAAAGACAAAATTTCAAGTAAACCTGAATTTGCTGTGCGAGAAGTTGAATTCTATTACCCATATACAGTATATTACACAAACCGGATATATTTGCATAAATCCTTCTTTCAGCCTTAGGCTGTAATCCTATATGTGCCCAGGAGTAAGCCGCATTAAAATGAGTGGGAATTACTACTGAGTAGACAGGTATAGGATTTCACTGCGGGAATAAATTAATATGTAATATTTCTCTCTCTCTCTCTCTCTCTCTCTCTCTCACACACACACACACACACACACACACCCTCTTACATCAGCTTCCCAGAGTCCAAAAACCAAGACAGGAGTTTATTTGAGCAAAAGAGTCACTTAACTCAGTCACAGAATGATCCCCTGCCCTTTAATGCTAACGGTCCATGCCACAATTAATTTGCTGGCCTTTATTTTAGCATTTCAGTTGAGTTTTTAGCTGTTTCTTTTAACTGTTTTAATTATTCTATATTGTAACAATGCTGTGCAACCCATTTTTACGTTTTGTAAACCATGTCAGAAGTATGCAAACTTAAATTTAGCACACTTAAAAATAATTACAATACAGACATCAAATTGAAACATTAATATTCATGTATTTATTTCCTCACAGACAGATAGGAACCAAACAGGTGAGCACCAGATAACATACAGTGCAATAAAACACTGGAAAACATACACAGCATCTCTTCAAGTAATTAAGTTATACAACAAGTGTTGTAAACAAAATCTGCCCTTTTTCCCTTATGGGGTATGCAAGAGCCTGTATAGAGTCCTTACGTGGGTTTCCTATTGGTAGGAGAAAATAACAGAGGCCAACCAGAGAATATTGAGAAGCAAAGCAGCTAGTAAGCCTGATCTTTATTAAAGCTGTTGCAACAGGGTGCTCCCCTCACACGCAGGAGGATGGAGGAGGACCCAGAACAAAGGTGTGCCTGCCATTTTAAATTCCCTGCCCTGGAGCTCAAGACCACCCCTCCATACATCATACATACATCACAGAAGGGGTGTAACCCAAGACCACCCCCCACAAACATCATACCTACATCACAGAAGACGTGGTCTACAACAGAAATTTGAATGTTGTTGTTTTTCCTGTCTGTCAGGTTATCTGATAATGCCTTATTTGATTGCCTTTCCTGGTAGTCTGGCCATTCCTTTGAAATGGTGATTTCCCAATTCCTGAGACAATGGGAAGGTTCCATCACCCCCTCCGTCCTTGCAGAGAAAACATTTGGTCAGTTTGGGAGTCAAAATGGTTTCAGGACGGTCTTCCTTGCTGCTCCAGACATGTGGTCCACATATCTATGTAGGTGCTTGGTTGGTACATTTATGAACATTTATTTTATATATATATATATATATATATATATATGGACGCAGGTGGCGCTGTGGGTTAAAGCCTCAGCGCCTAGGACTTGCCGATCGAAAGGTCGGCGGTTCGAATCCCTGCGGCGGGGTGCGCTCCCGCTGCTAGGTCCCAGCGCCTGCCAACCTAGCAGTTCGAAAGCACCTCCGGGTGCAAGTAGATAAATAGGGACCGCTTACCAGCGGGAAGGTAAACGGCATTTCCGTGTGCGGCTCTGGCTCGCCAGAGCAGCGATGTCACGCTGGCCACGTGACCCGGAAGTGTCTCCGGACAGCGCTGGCCCCTGGCCTCTTAAGTGAGATGGGCGCACAACCCCAGAGTCTGTCAAGACTGGCCCGTATGGGCAGGGGTACCTTTACCTTTATATATATATATATATATATATATATATATATATATATATATATATATAAATAAAATACCTGTATTTTTTAATTACACAAGCAACACTGTATTCTGTACCTTGACAGCAACTGGCTATAAAACCTAGTGCTCTCCAAAAGCCTGAGCAAAGAGGTATGTCTTTAATCAGTGCTCAATGCACCTTAAAGCAGAAATAATGGAGAGGGCCCTTTCCTGCACCAGTACCCCATCTACTATTGCCTCCACTGGAGAGGGGGCAAAAGCAAGAATGAAATGCCTTGAATCCTGAACAGGAAGTGCTCCGCGCTGCAACGATATGTTGCAAATCGCCATTATAGATAGAGACCTTCAGATCGTGCTGCCTTCCTCCCAGAGCTGTTATGGGTTTTGTTAATTCCTCTAAATTCAGCCCTGCTGTTTAGGGGTGGGAAGACAACTGGTAAGCACGGCGTGTTCTGTCCTCTGACTCCCTGGCAAAGGGACCTACAGTATTTTCATGAGAGGCAGCCATTCTTGATCAACACCTCCGTTGCTTTGTTCTTCCATGCTGAATTGCTGGGCAAGTCCAACCATCTGGCTCAGGGCGCAACCTGTTGAGCTGTAAAATGCATCCCTCTGACACTAGGGGTGAGGAGCACGCAAGAGGGTATAACAGAGGCCAGCCAGTGTGGTGTAGTGGTTAAGAGCGGTAGTCACGTAATCTGTCGAACCGGGTTCGCGTCTCCGCTCCTCCACATGCAGCTGCTGGATGACCTTGGGCCAGTCACACTTCTTTGAAGTCTCTCAGCCCCACTCACCTCACAGAGTGTTTGTTGTGGGGGAGGAAGGGAAAGGAGATTGTTAGCCGCTTTGAGACTCCTGAAGGGGAGTGAAAGGCGGGATATCAAATCCAAACTCTTCTTCTCTTCTTCTTCAACCTAAGATACTCCGTGCCTTCATTCAAATATGCCCCCCCACGAGCATAAAGGGCCAAGAGCAGGTTTGTGGCCTGAAGGCATGAGATGTGTGCACAGGGAAGAGGGAAGGAGTAAAGTTCCTGTTCCGGAGGTGAGGACTCTGAATCTGAACGGCATGCAGGGGGAGCCCCAAAAGTGCTGCAACCCATTGAACCTGTGAGGCCAGTGGCTTTCACCCCCACGTCTGAAGATGTGGCACCGCCGTCCTCGTGACTCCACTGTAGAAGATCCTGGAAGCCCTAAGCCTCCCAAGGCTCCATTGCAGAAGATCGCGAGAGAAGGCTGGGCCTCTTCAAGTAGAGGAGCATCCTGCAGCAAAGGTACTGGTAACTATTAGGCTACATCTGGTGCTGCTGTTCAGTTTGAGCAACTTCAGAGCTTTATAGTCCCCCAAGCACAGGCTTGGAACCAGTCTGTGCCCTGCCTGAGCCACCTTGCCTTGCGTCCAGCCTGAACCTGGTTGAGCCTTGCAGCACCACAAAGCAGGACAGCAGAACTGGCACCTGTTGGTGGGGCACTCTGGCCATGGATTTCCTGCATTAATCAGAGCGTTGATCTGGATCAGGAGTGGGGAACCTATGGCCCTCTGGATGCTGCTGAACTCCAACTCCCATCAGGCCAAGCAAGCATGCTCAATGGCCAAGAAGGATGGGAGATGGAGTACAGCCACATCTGGAGGGCCAAAGGTTCCCCATTCCTGGTCTACATGGCCTCCAAAATCCTTCCAACTCTGTAATTATCTGAGTTTGCTCTCTAGCTGTCTGGCTTTAGCACTTAAGATAATGCAGACATCTTGGCACCGAGAACACAGACCCACCCTCTCCATTTCACTATCTGCCTTTCTTTTTAAATGAAAGTTGGGCTGATAGGGGATAGGTATTGTGTGGAGTGCTGCCTTAAGACCTGGGGGTGGATGATTTGTGGGGTGGACATTATCCTCCTCCTCAGGCTCCATATTAAATTTCTGGGGTGGGGTGTGGAATTCCATTCACTCATGTATCACTAGAAAACCCAGAATGAAGATTGTTTGATTGGCATAACTTAAAACAGCTTCCAGAATTTGGATTGTCTGGGTGCGGAACTGCAATTGTTTTTAGCAAGGGAGTACAGCTTGCTGAGCCCAGCTGGTGAAAGGCAATCCTTTTGCACACTGCAGAGAAACACCAGGCAGCCTTCCTGGAATGGCAAGTGCCTAGCCCCAGCTCAGAACACACTGCTCAGAACCAACAGCTCTGCACCTGGCTCCTCCGGGATCGCACCCTGGTTTCCCCCTCACACCACCCCTCTCTCATATGCAACAGACCAGAATTTAGCAGTCATCCAAGGACAGAACAATGAGTCAGCAGTTTGCCGCCAGTGCCAGATGAAAAAACGCACCAATGGTGGCATGAAGAGAGAATGGACCACCAAAATATGGACACCAACGCCACTATTTCCCTCTTTCTCTCCTCGGTGCACGAAGTAGAGAGGCTTTCATGGTGCTGCCTGCAGAGTATCAGTTAAAATCCACAAACCGAATGCCAAGCAGACACCGTGCCCCCTGGTGCTGCCTGGCATTCAAACCAGTCTGAAGGCAGGCATCATTAGTGATGGCAGAGACAACAAAGCTGTACAGAGCTTTTTGATGGCTGCTCTGTTCTAAAGCAAAGGTATCCCGCTAGATGCCATTATCCCCTAGCTCCCATCAGTCCTCCCTTTTAGAAAGCAGCCTGTTTAATGGTGTGCATACAAACATTGGAGGGATGTGCGTGCAAATCTTTAGATAAAATATATTTTTTAAAAAAATAATCACCTGCCACTAGTAAAATGTTAGTGTTGAATGAGAGATTTCTAAAATAGAGAAGCAAAACCGAATAGCATCTCTTAGACTTACGCTACTGAGTTTATTTGAAGAGCTAGATAAAGACCCGAAGAACTGAGAATCGATCTCCCGTCTTCTTCTAGCTGCTTAAACTATGACTAGGGAATCTTGGAAGGACTTCAAATTCTCGCATCTTGATTATTGGTACTAGTGGGTTTGGAGAGTAGCTCTATTTGAGAAGCTTGTGTGCAAGATGATCAGGAGGTCAAAGAAAATGCAAGCTATTTGTTGGGCTTAGGTACTCATTTATCGAATTCACTTGGTTACAGGAACAATAATAGAACTATTCCAACCCAATGTGTCAGGTTGGTTATTTTAGATATTAGTTGCTCTCTCTTAAGTGTTCAGCAGGGTACTTCTTGCTTACCTCTTTGGATTTTGCAATCTGTAATAACGGACTTTCTAGCTTTCCTTGGTGGGTTTTCTCGTCGTAATGATATGTAAATGCATGCTTTGGACATGTTTGTGTTTTATGGCTCTCTGCAGCAGGTGTGACATGTAGGGGGAATGACCACTTGGAAGTTTTGACTGTGGCAATGTAGTTTGTGTTGCTGAGCATATGAAAACTCAATAAATATTATAATTTTAAAAACCCACAAGCAAAATGTTAAGTACTGAGACTCCAAGATAGTAATAACTAGGTAAGCCAACCCCGTCTCCACCCCAGCCCAGCCCCTTCCTCAGTTCCACCCCTGTCCAAAGTAACAATGCTTTGACCATGATGCCCATTAGCTTTCTCTGTCCTTGCCTAATTAATCCAAAAAAAGCCAAATTAAAGTTGGAAGCCAATATCCATTGAACTCATCACCCACCTGCAGACTCGTGAGCTGCTCGAGTCGCTGAAGGCTGCAGCAAAGTCACTCCCCCAACCCCCCACTTTACAAAAACAGCAGAGTTAAGTACAAATTAAAGACTCAAATCTAGAAATTATAACTGTCTCTCACTTTGTCCCCCTGGGCTGTCAGGATTCCATTAGGATGGAGCACTCCTGAGTTAATGAGAATGAAGGATTCAGAATCTTTTTTGCAATGCTCTAAAAATAACACCCACACTGAGTGTGCTTTCATTAAATCTCTGATCTTGGTTGAAATTCAGAACACCCAGTCACTCTGCACCTCCCCTCTTTTTATAACTAAAGAGCCGGGGGTTTTTTTGTTTTTGGTTCTAGCAGATTGCTGCTGTGAGTGTTCCCGAACAATACAAAAGCCAGATACCGACGAGACAGAAGAACAGCAGAAGCTTGCAAGCTGGGCACTGTGACTAAAACCAAGCATGTTAACTCTGTCACTCGCTTGGTCGCCTGCGGAGAGCAGAAATCAACCCCAGGTGAGCAGGCAGGAAAATTATCACAGTCTTAAACAGAAATCAAGACACGTAACTAGAATCAAGCACATGAATTGCTGGTCGCCTGCAGAGAGCAAAAATCAACTCCAGGTGAGCAAGCAGGAAAGTTATTCCAATCTAAGAAACAAAGCAACTTCACGCCCTCCCTCCTGAAGTGCCATGACAAAAGGCGTAAATCTTTTGGCATTGCCATTTCAGCAGTGGTGGTAGAGGAGCAAATGGAAAATCCTTCCCAGGAGTATCTCGCTCCCACACCAATCCAAGAAGAGAGCTGGTAAGAATCAAAGGAGGAGTGAGTACTTGAAGTTGGGGCATGGGGCAGGTTCAAAATGTGAATCCCTGCTTGAGAAGCAACTTCCATAGAATGCCCCTGTCAAAATGAGGCTGTTCAAAAGTCCCTTCCAGCGTTTAGTATTATAATAATGAGTTCCTGGTGCAGTCAGGGGACTTTATTTGCATCTCTTCCCCAACTGGGAAAACAGAGATTAAATACTGAAGCCAGCACTCCCCAGGACTACTTCACGTCATTTGCTCATCTCTGTAACCAAGGAAACCCTCTCCTACAGGCTGAATCTCCCTTGCTCTTCCAAAACTTTCTCTTAGTGCTGCACACTGGCAAAGGAGGTGATAACACCAAGCATCTCCCAGATCTATCAGAGAGGGTCTCATGCAGCTGAAAACACCCTTCTTTGTTTCCTGGGCAATGTGTGACATCATAGCTCCAAAAAGGCACCCAGAAGACAGAAAAATCTCTTCTACCTCCAAATCCAAAATAGCTTACGCCATGGGTAGGCAAACTAAGGGCCAGGGGCCGGATCTGGCCCAATCGCCTTCTAAATCCGGCTCGCAGACAGTCCAGGAATCAGTGTTTTTACATGAGTAGAATGTGTCCTTTTATTTATAATGCATCTCTGGGATATTTGTGGGGCCTGCCTAGTGTTTTTACATGAGTAGAATGTGTGCTTTTATTTAAAATGCATCTCTGGGTTATTTGTGGGGCATAGGAATTCGTTCATATTTTTTTTTTCAAAATATAGTCCGGCTCCCCACAAGGTCTGAGGGACAGTGGATCGGCCCCCTGTTGAATAAGTTTGCTGACCTCTGGCTTACGCCAACCTTCCCTAACCTGATACCCCCCCTTCAGACATTGTTGGGACTACATATCCCATCGTCCATATCCGACCGCGGGCCATGCTGGCTGGGGCTGATGGGAACTGTAGTCTAAGAACCTTCAAGGTCTCATTGCTCTGCAGCAGCTCCATAAACCACCTCTGGAACTGATATTGGGAATCTATAAGGTTGCTAACAGAGATTAAAAACAGGACTACCGGATATGAGCAACACACCTGTAACATTCCTCTACTTACAAGCGTGGGGAACCTTTTTCACCCAAGCGCTGCATTTCCTTCTGGGTAACTTTCCAAGCTGCCTGTGGTGGGCGGGGCCAGAAGCAAAAACGGACAGAGAACTGAGCGTAAATCTTTACCTTTGTAAAGGCCAGTTACTGTACACTGGCTAGTTTCTGCACACACTCTCACTCCCCCCTTCCTGTGCTTCATCCAGAAAAGTCAGAGGCACTATCAGAGTTCAAGAACACCTTCAGACATGAAGCAGGGCCAGTGCGAGATGTGGGCCAGGCAAAGAGGCCCTAAAGGCCACACTAAGCCCCCAGGACAAAGGCTTCTCATCTCTACCCTACTGTATAAGGAACGGCTACAACAACAACAACAACAACAACAACAACAATTATTTATTATTTATTATTTATTATTTATTATTTATTATTTATTATTTATTATTTATTATTTATTATTTATTATTTATTATTTATTATTTATACCCCGCCTATCTGGCCGGGCTTCCCCAGCCACCCTGGGCGGCTTCCAACCGAATATTAAAAACAATACAGTGTCAGACATTAAAAACTTCCCTAAACAGGGCCGTCTTCTGTTGTCTTTTAAAAGTAAAATAGTTGTTTATTGCCTTGACATCTCCTGGGAGGGCGTTCCACAGGGCGGGTGCCACTACCGAGAAGGCCCTCTGCCTGGTTCCTTGTAACCTCACTTCTCGCAGTGAGGGAACCGCCAGAAGGCCCTCAGCGCTGGACCTCAGTGTCCGGGCTGAATGATGGTAGTGGAGACACTCCTTCAGGTATACAGGACCGAGGCCGTTTAGGCCTTTAAAGGTCAGCACCAACACAAACAGGTCATTTGCTTGATTCAGGTTTTACAGGAAACAAAAATGACCTAGCACAAGAATGTCTGAAAAATTACCGCAATGAAACTTGGTAAGATTTATGAAAAAAATGGTTGCACCCTGACTCAGGCCTGTTGTTTAAGCCTCAACCCCCTTTTCTCAACTTCTTTTCCCTTGCACCATATTCCGTTCTTCGGGTTTCTCTTCCTGCTGAGGGTTTTACTGCTGCCACTCCTGAAAAGTCCTTACAACTCAATTCCCTCTCCCTGCTCCAATGCTCCCAGGTTAATCTGCCATTACTGAGCTTCATTACTTTGCTCCCTTCTTTCTTTCTTTCCTGGCTATTAAAATCCTTCAGCAACACTGGGCATCAACTTCACTTTAGCCTCCCTAGGAATACATCTCGTGGCAGACTCTATAAAAGGATAGGCCAATAAAGCACATCCAGGGAGATCAAAGAGGCAGGGAGCAGCTTCATGTGGAATAAAAGATTTGTAAGGTGGGCTGATTTTGTGCAATGGTGTTTGGCTTGTAAAGCCTTTCATAACCTAGGAGCAACATACCTCAGAGAAAGCCTCTCCAAGTAAGCTCCTCTTTTGTCCTCTAGTAGGACCTTGCAAGGACATTGTTTCTCCTTTCTAAGATGGTCAATCTGCAGTCTTATGCTTTTATTATTAGCTACCCTTGTGCATTTGGAAAGGTGGGTTGCAAAAAATTGATCAATCTAGCTAGGGGTCATTTTGTGTTCCTCTGCATCTTCAGGATGGCTGAGAAAGGTTTTCTTGTATTTTTTCTTGCACCTTCCCCCTCCCAAAGTAGAACAAGGAGGAAGATAATACAAAGAAATGCAAAGTAAAAATATGACACGTCGCAAAGTTGTGGAAGTGGCACCCACACATGCGATTCCATATACAGTCATCAGGTTAAGAGTTACAGTTAATGTAACAGACAAATAAAGGTTTATGAAAACCATAAATCAGAAAGCACTTTAGGAATCTTTCTGTTATTTGTCAGAGTGATTTAAAAAAGTAATAAATCTCCACAGTGTAGCCAATAATGTGGCTTTGTGTTTTCTCTCGTGCTATATGTAGCTTTTGTTTACATTTTCCAAGTAAGTCTATTTGCCATACCTTCTTGTACCAGGATGCCAAGGTAGCCCCCTTTCTTTAATGGACTAGAGTCAAATTCATGCCACAATAAATCAGCTAGTTTTTAAGGTGCAATTAAACACTGGAAATGATCACCATCAGCTCTTAAGGAAGTGAGAGGGCCATGATGCATCCCCCCTCCCAAAAAAACTGCTACATTCTCTCTCCTATTTCTCTCTTTGCTAGAATTTCTAGCTGTAGTTTTCTGAAACTGAGAGTGCAGCCTTGGATGGTTGCCCCAAGTCCCTCTCTGGGAGATTCTCAGCCTTGTAGGACTGGCTGTTCGCCTCCACATATGCCCCACTTGTACATCTGCAGTTAAAGCAAGTGCACACAGATCTTGCTTTTCAAACACAATGCGTTCCCTAGAAATCATTCATTAGGCAAGCATTTGCATAACAAGTCAATGATTTCCACTGATTCCTGTGGGGCAAATTTCTAATGCATTCCCAACCACAGAATTTTGACACCCCCCACCAAAAGTCAAAAGCCCCTAGGAAAACCCTCTGAAATCTTACTAAATACAGCTCCTCAGCCAACCAGCAAAAGGCAAACAAGGAAGCAAAAAAATGCTCTCCATTCAGATACAGTGGTACCTCGGGTTACAGACGCTTCAGGTTACAGACGCTTCAGGTTACAGACTCCACTAACCCAGAAATAGTACTTCAGGTTAAGAACTTTGCTTCAAGATGAGAACAGAAATTGTGTGATGGCAGCGCAGCGGCAGCAGGAGGCCCCATCAACTAAAGTGGTACCTCGGGTTAAGAACAGTTTCAGGTTAAGAACGGACCTCCAGAACGAATTAAGTTCTTAACAAGAGGTACCACTGTATCTCAATCTGTGGTGTGCATAGTGAGTGTTCGGAAAGTGGGCCTGGTTCAGATGCAACAAACCTTGGCCTTTTTGGATTCAGTACAAGCCTTGTGCTTTCACACTCACTTCTCTTCCCTTCATTTACATGACTTCAAGGGAGAGACTGTGGTTAAGCCACAGTTTCCTGTAACTTCTGAACCAGGAAACTGTGGATTTAAAGAGCACAAAGGGACTTACATCTGAGAAAAAATGCATAGCACTATACTCACATATAGCAGAACTGTAGCAAGTGAGGAATGTGTAATAATATATAATATATTTAAACATATGCTCGGTTAAATGGCTTTCATTTTTTAGGGTTTAGGATTTGGCTCAATGGCTGCATTTTTCAAGAATGTAAAGTGAAGGATCCCCTGACTTTTGAGAGGAAAAATCCCAGCTGAAATTCCATCTGGAAAAGCACAGTTACAGGATGACTCACTCTCGATGCATGAGACCCATAAATAACCTTCAGCACTAACAGACACGAATTCAGACACCAACCCGGCATGCTCAGAACCCGTACTTTATAACAACTGTCAGAACATAGCCAAATGCTATGCCAGGCACGGAGCCTGCGGCTGGCTGCTCTTGCTCTTAACGACCTGGCATGCAGAACTCCATTGAAATTATTAATCGCCACAACATTCGAGGGAACGATGTGACTTTGCAATGCAAATAAAGAGGAATTTAAGCAGTAGAATTCTGCCAAACTCAGCCACAATTTGAAAGTTGTTAGGAGTAAGGGCATATGAGTGTGTGTGTGTGTGTGTGTGTGTGAGAGAGAGAGAGAGAGAGAGAGAGTGTTGTGTGGTAGAACCCAGGCAGTTTCCCGCAAATGGTAATCAAAATCCTACTGTTCTGACAGAATGTGCTCTGTTCTTCGAGGACACCACCTTTCACTGTAAGCCCAACCCAACAGAGCATTTTGGCAGCTGACCCCAGGAGCAACTCCCTGTATACTAGGTCCTATGAAGTCCTACCCTCAAAGCTTGGTTCCCTGTATGCAGAACCCATCTCTGGTGCCTGTTCCCTTTCCCTGCTTTAGGTAAAGGTAAAGGTACCCCTGCCCGTACGGGCCAGTCTTGACAGACTCTGGGGTTGTGCGCCCATCTCACTTAAGAGGCCAGGGGCCAGCGCTGTCCGGAGACACTTCCGGGTCACGTGGCCAGCGTGACATCGCTGCTCTGGCGAGCCAGAGCCGCACACGGAAACGCCGTTTACCTTCCCGCTGGTAAGCGGTCCCTATTTATCTACTTGCACCCGGAGGTGCTTTCGAACTGCTAGGTTGGCAGGCGCTGGGACCGAGCAGCGGGAGCGCACCCCGCCGCAGGGATTCGAACCGCCGACCTTTCGATCGGCAAGCCCTAGGCGCTGAGGCTTTAACCCACAGCGCCACCTGCGTCCCTTTCCCTGCTTTAAGGCCACCTTAAATCCTGACCTTTTCCTGGTTTGACTTTTGCACCCAGCTAAAAGCATGGTAAAACTGAGTTGAGTTTCCTCAAAATAGGTGAGTGGTCATGTGTTGGGCAAGCCATCACGTCTCAGTTCTGTGTCATAGATAGATAGAGCAAGACATGACAGGCTTATTAAAGCAAACACAACTAAAGCAGAAATTTCATGTGCACTTTCCTTCAGAGTAAGTCTCACTGAGCTCCAAGTGAAGACGTCCAAGTTCCAGAGTTCTTTGCATGCCAAAAAGCTCTTTAGAACTGAGGAATAATAAAACACAGAAGTGGCAATTAACACACACACCCCCCATTTTTGCATAATGTAATAGCCTTGGATTTCAATTATGCTGAACTGGGAAGGAACTCCTCTCTGCAAGTGTATTGGAACCCACACATTTCTTGTGGGAAATCTTAAGTCAAGTTGCCAATTAGCCTCAGCAAGAAGCCCTTCAAACTCTGTTCAGGTCCCCTCGCCCAGCCCTAGGCATACATAGCAGTATCAACACCCACCTCCCTGTGCAATGCTTGGCTCTCCCTGGAGAGGCAGTTTAAAACCAGGAAGGATCCAGTAAGTAATTTTGGGTAGCAATGGACTAATTGGTCAATTGCTGTTTCTTATCTTAACTAGTCTTAAGCCCATTTCCAATCTGTTTGCATTTTTTTTAAAAAAAAGTCCACACGAGAATTAGTAAGCACTTGTTTTATTTATGAATAGCTGCCTACAAAACATCTTGAAGGGATTTAATAATAAAAACACCAACAATCAAAACATATGCAAACCATTGCCATATATAAAAACAATTTCAAATCCAACACAGATACAGTTGGGGGGGGGAGGTTCCAATTAAAAGGCTTGTTGAAAAAAGGAATGTCTTCAGTTAAGTGCCAGAAAAATAATAAGAGGGAGTGCTAATAAGTTGGATTTTTGTATGTTATTTTCACTAAAGGAATCTCTGCATCTGCACCTGTTATTACTAAAAAAGGAACACACACACAAATTTGATCCTGTACATTTCAATACTGTTCTAGCTTCAAACTGATTCTTCTTAAATTACAAAAAAAATAATAATACAATTTTAAAGGTTTGAGATCGGTATTAAGTCAATTCCTACATCTTTTTTCCCTTTTCCACAAGTAATTGTTAGTCATCATGCCAATCAAATCACTTTCAAATTTCCCACCATAAGCACTGTTTCTAACCCCCAAACATACACACACACACACACACACACACACACACACGAGAGAGAACATTTATTGTCCTCCCTCTCATCTGACATCCTATACTTCAGCCTTTATCTCACCTAATACTGCACAAAGATTTACTGTATCCTGCATTTTATCATTCCAATATAAAATAAACCAACTCCACTTCTCAATAAATTTATATTACATGGTTGTCTGCTGTCTGACACTGATTCTATTTGTCAATTTCACCACGTGTCCTAGATCCCAAGGTATTAGGCACCTGCCATATAGGAGCACGATGCATTTTGTTTCATTCTGTCTTGTCTCTATTGTGATTTATATGAGTTGTTTGTTCCCTTTTTCTAAGAAAAAAGAGTTTTGAAAGAAAAGTAAGAGCATTGTTGGGAAGAATTCTAAAGCCCCTTGGAGTTTTTCTTCCTCTGAGCTGTATGCCAGGACTACACACCAGTAGTCAAGGAGCCGGGAGCCAAAGAACGAATGCTACTCTTTCACTTTGTGGTGACAGCAAAAACCTTCCTGCGTGTGCCACAGCTGTTTTAACAATGGCCACTGCTGCCAACTACTACGCCACACGGCCACAGAACACATCCCCCAAGATGTTAGTTTCCACACCAACATTACTCCTATTGTGGAGTGGAATGTGGGTGCATGTGCAAGGTCAAAACAAAGCTGAGAGTAGTATTCTCCTGGCCTGGTACTGAACCAGACCCAGTGTGCCCCGAGGGAGCACTCGGTATACGACCCAGGAGCCTTTGCAATGCCCCAGAGCATTCTGGATGAACCTTCTTGATTTTTTTAGCGAGTGCCACATTGCCCACGTCCAGCCTGGCTAGCATGAGGCAGAAGCTGCAGTTGAGGTTTGGTGAGCTAAGGGGCTGAACTAAGACTTGGGAGACCTTGACGCTCAATTGGTGGCCTTGGCCCAGTCGCCATCTCTCAGCCTAACCTAACTCACAAGGTGGTCAAGTGGATAACATGTACAGTGGGTGTGTGACATGTACACCACTTTGAGCTCCTCCGATGAAAGGTGGGTTATAGTTGTATTGATAAATGTATATGGCTCCTACTGTGATGTCAAGGGTCAGCCTGTCTAGACCTGGAACCTGGTGGTCTCCATGGAGAAGGAGAAGCACTCCCTGGAAGACCAGTGCACTGCCAGTAATGCTGAGGAGGCATTGGATCCAGATATTGCTACTCCAGAACCAGAGGTCTTAATCTCAGTTGCCCAGGTCCCTGGCCAACTCTCGGACATCTTCCTCTTATCACACAAAGGACCGCAGGGGAAGAGGAGATGGCAAACCAAGCAGAAGAATTCAAATAGATGCAAATGAGGTAACTCAGAAGTGCAGGGAAAACACATATGAGCATGCCTGAGTGAGATCCAGGAAGTAGCAAGACTTCCAGCTCCCTTAGAGCTTCATATTCTAAACCTTCCTGGTGTAAAAGGCATGCTGGCTTCTCCCTGTCTGGTGGAGAAGCTGGCTCTGAGGAGCACTTTGCAACCCATCTTCTTCTCCAGTTACCTCATTCTGGCCAGCTCCTTTCCTGAGCTATGAGCCCAGAAGCTGTACCCATGTATTAATGAGCCAGGACCAGAGACCTGCTCAGGTCAGTGGCTCCTAAACTTGCTCAATGCAGGGACATCCAGTGGCTTTAATATCTGAACTAAGTACTGTTCCCAGAAAAGACATTGCCTCGGTGTTCCATTTTTAGTGCCATTCCCTGCAAAGCATCCAGCACTGGCTGCCAAATGAAACACGATGCTCCACTTGGTTTGAACGGCTGATGAGATGCCTGTTTACATTTCGGAGGCCAAGAATGATGGGTCCCATCAACGCCATTCTGGAATTTGCAGGGACAGGAAGAAGGCATTTATGAGAACTAGGGCCAGGATTAACTTTCCTTTTCTCTTGTCGATGAGGCAGATGTAAGGAAAAATATTTCAAGTATGCATTTCCTATTTGATTGTTATTTTGAATCCTTGAATAAAACCAAGGCAGGAAGCATTGGAATAGCCTGGAGCATCAGAAAGCCTAGCATATTCACTGCTCCAGTAGGTCTGAATTGTCCATTCAAATCTAAACTTGGGGATGAAGGGGAGGAGGCGCAATTCCTCTCCTTTGTGTCAGGACATATGTCAGCCAAAACTTGCTTACAGAAGGGTGAAGCTACTGCAACCCATCCGACTTGAGAAAACCAAATAGGCAGCTCCTGAGAATGAGTAGACTATGGCCCAGTGGAATATGTGAGCTTTGCTTTAAGAGCAGGCCGGGGTGGTTTGTTGCACCTCATCGGCCCACCAGAAGCTTGGTACCTTATAGTCTGGCTCACAGCTTTTGCCATGGCCAGTGATCAGGAGGATTCCAGCACCAAGACAGCAAAAGAAACAGGATTCAAACAATGTTAAGAGTAGCCCCAGAAAGCATCCTGGAAGAGCAATGTTTTAACTACATCAGTCTTTGCCTACCTACCGTAGTTCTCATTAGGGTGCTTAGGACTCCAACTCCCATCAGCTCCAGCCAGCATGTCCCAAACATCTGGAAGGCACCAGGTTGGCAAAGGCTGGAGTAGATGAAGGAAAGCCAGATGCAACAGCCCGCCATAGTACAAATGGCTCAGGGTTCCACAAAGGGTGCATGGCTCTGTGCCTGCACAGCCCTCCCATCTTCAAAAAAGGGGCACAGGGCAGTGCCTCCCTTATTACAGCAGGGCTGGAGGACCTGTTACCCCCTCCAGATGTTGCTGCACTACGTTCCCCATCATCCCTGACTATCAGCCATGCTGGCTGGGGCAAGGGAAGATGGGAGTCCCATCAACATGGCCTAAACTTGCTTTAGGCGTAAATCTCCTTTTGAAAGAGGCTGGCATCTATCAAAAATTAAAACCACCCTCTTTTGGTTTATTACTTTTGCAGGATGTAACAGATCTAATGATGCTCTCAAGCTGCTTTTTCCGCTGCACGCATGAACTGCCTATTCTAGTATACGAGGCTCCAGAGAGGAACAGCCTGCTATAACGTCGCTCATATATTCCCCTCATAGACACTTTAATTATACACTTCTCCAGGCCTTGGGCGATCATCCTTCCGATGGGATGTTAATGAGTTTTTTGTTTTTAAAATACCTATAAAAGGGGACTAGACAAGGAGAAACAGTCTGGGAAGGGGGGAGCCTTCTGTGTCCTTTGGTGAGAAGAAACTGATGCAGAGAACCAAAAAAAGAAGTGAAAAACCTTTAGAAATCAGCAGCATATTTGCAGGCTCCAGAGTGGCTTTCCGAAAATGCAAGCACAGCTAAGTCAGCCACGCACGCCTGTGGCTCCTTCTTCGCTAGGCTGTGTGACGAAGAAATAGGTTCATGCCCTTGCCCCAGATACTGAGTGCAGAGTGAGGATGAGTTGCTAATATGTAGGAAATTGGATTTTATATATAAAGGGAAGAAAAGAGAACACAGTGGGGCCTGCCCTTCTGAAGGACACTGCAGCTAGATTGCTCCAACCAGAGTGTGTGTGTCTCTGTGTCCACAGGCACACACCTCTTCAGACAGCAGGAAAACGTCCCCAACTTAAGGCAAGCATAACTTCTCAAGAATCAAAATGGTAAGGTCATGCACTTAAGGCCAAGAGGATATTCCAAGTCTAGTCTTTGCCACCCCAGCAAAAGCATCCTGTCATATAGGGCATGGCATTTAACTCCCACTAAACATGCATCTTCCTTACTTTTTATGCATCAATTGCCATCCTTTTGAGGGCAGATCCTCACCATATTTTTTAAGTGCATTCAAAGCACAATTTAAAGGACATGACTTTTCCCAAAGAATCCAAGAGTTGTAATTTCCCCCTCAAAGACCTACAATTCCCAGCGCCAGTGCTTCCCCAGGGGTACACAAGGGTACACAGTACCAACACATCTTTTAGTTATTTTTGTTTAAAAGTGTGACACTTACCATAACAACTTTATGGCGAGTTAACAGCACCTACTTTTCTAAGGCGGGGGGAGCACTGCCCAGAACCCTTAACAAACTACAGTCCCCAGAATTCTTTGGGGGAAGTGTGCATTGAATACACTTTAAATGTATGGTATGGCTCTAAGTAGAGTTTTTGCATCCTGCTTTTCAGCCAAAATGGCTCCAAGAGCCATTTACATACCACAAGGTTACCCAGTGAGATTCATGGCAAAGTTAGGGTTTGAAATCGTGTCTCCCTACTCCTACTTTGAAACTCTTAACAACTATCCCACACAGTCATAAGGAACTAGGAACTAACTTATGCCTCCCTGGTCCATGGAGATTGTACTTGTAACCATCTGCCTCTCTCATTCATTTTGGAGCCAAGAGTGACAACAGAAGGAACTAGCATCTCCTCAGGTGTCACACTGATTACGACCTGCTTCCAACAGGTGGAAGTAAAAAAGGTAAAGGTAAAGGTACCCCTGCCCGTACGGGCCAGTCTTGACAGACTCTGTGCGCCCATCTCACTTAAGAGGCCAGGGGCCAGCGCTGTCCGGAGACACTTCCGGGTCACGTGGCCAGCGTGACATCGCTGCTCTGGCGAGCCAGAGCCGCACACGGAAACGCCGTTTACCTTCCCGCTGGTAAGCGGTCCCTATTTATCTACTTGCACCCGGAGGTGCTTTCGAACTGCTAGGTTGGCAGGCGCTGGGACCGAGCAGCGGGAGCGCACCCCGCCGCAGGGATTCGAACCGCCGACCTTTCGATCGGCAAGCCCTAGGCGCTGAGGCTTTAACCCACAGCGCCACCTGCGTCCCTACAGGTGGAAGTAAATCACAATAAATCCTCTTTGTTCTCCCACAACCCTGTAAGGTGGCTCAGTTTTATTATCCTCATACTGCAGATGCAGGGGATGAAGCAGAGATGGAGTGGCTTGCTTAACACTACATAATGAGTTCAATAGCTGAGGTCAGATTTGAATTGGGAGGCTCTCTGGCTCATTCTTAACTACTTGTAAGTACAGTGGTACCTTGGGTTACAGACATTTCAGGTTACAGACTCCATTAACCCAGAAATAGTGCCTCCGGTTAAGAACTTTGCTTCAGGATGAGAACAGAAATTGTGCTCTGGCGGCGCAGTGGCAGCAGGAGGCCCCATTAGCTAAAGTGGTACCTCAGGTTAAGAACAGTTTCAGGTTAAGAACGGACCTCCAGAACAAATTAAGTTCTTAACCCGAGGTACCACTGTATTGTGCTACCATGGCTCTTTCAGGGCAGCTCCCATTTTGGGGCTCAGGGGCTTCTAAGGCACCCAGTTCTGTGCTGGATTAACAATGGGATGCGGTATTAAAAAGACCATGCAGATGTCCTTCACTGGAATTGCTTTTCCATGATCCCTTAACAGTACAGGTGAATAGCAGGCATACACAGGTAAATACACAGTCTGCTCTGAAGGGATCAAAAACACAGAAGGGGAGACTCCTACAGACTCATCTGTGTATAGACAACCTGCTAGTTTCAAATCTAAAAATAATAGTAGGTTGTATCCAACTAGGTTTCACTCAGAGTTCACCTATCGAAATTAATGGACCAAACTTATTCATGTTCAGTAATTTAAACGTGTCTGTTTTGAATAGAACTAGCATTGGATACAACCCAGTGGTTAACAGTGATGTCAAACCTGCATCTCTAGAAGGGATGGCACAGGGCATTTTCTCCTGTACCTAATATTTAAGGGGGAAGGTTTTATGGGAAGCTCAAAAGAAATAGGACAGACATCATTTTTGCACATCCCAGAAGGCCAGTAACAACTGGGCATCATATGATTTGATTTGATACTATCTCTATATACCACTTACATTGAAATTAATCTTTACAAAAGTAAAATACATATTAAAACAATTTAAAATTGAGAAGCCAAAAGCACAAATATGGCAGAAGGGTTTAAGTTAATGAAGTTGGAAGAGAACTGAAAATGAGATTTTCCGCCTCTGAGTGCTCAAAGCTTCTGAAATCCCATCAGAGCCCAAACACACACACACACCCTTAATAATTCATATCTAAAATGGAAGACAAATTGTCCTTCTTAGAGACTTAGAATTAAATTAATGGCAAACAAGTTCAACCAATTTCATCACGACCTGCCAGTCACAAATTCTTTATTTCAGGATAAGCTCGCTCCAAATCCACCCTGCTTTGCAAATGCCAACAACATGACTCTTCTCTAAGACTTAGGTCACATTCACACCACTCATTTAAAGAACATGTCTTCCCCCAAAGAATCCTGGATGATCATCTGTCATGGATGTTTTAATTGAGATTCCTGCATTGCCCCAGGGGTTTGACTAGATGACCCTTGGGGTCCCTTCCAACTCTACAATTCTAAGAGCTAAAAGCAGGGGGGGGGAGGTAGTCGTTCTGATGCTTCAGTAGGCAGATAAAGAAGTGGGGAGATTAACCAAGAGATCACACACCAAGCACCCTGGTCCGAGACTCTAAAAAAAAAAAAGGCATTTTTTAAAAAAATGAATATGCAATAAGCACTGTCCTGTTTGGATGAAGGACACCCCTGACAGTGATTTGCAAATTTCTGTTAACATATCCAGATGGTCATTTTTTGCATGTGTTTCTCCATTCCCAACCATGCATGCAAGAAGAGGCGTTTCTAAAACCAACCAAAAAGAAAGACACTGTGTTCCTTAAAAAGCAGAGCGGAAGAGAGCTGCTTTTCAATGGCATTTGTAGGTGCCTTCCTTCCCTTTGGGAAGATAAAAAGACAGAGGTGCACTTCATTTGATGGTGGAGAGAGAACACAGTCATCAATGCTAGCAACCTCTGGGAGCCTTATCCTCCATGAATTTGTCTTAACCTCTTTCAGAGCCATTCAAGTTAATGGGCAGCCCCACTTTAAAAACTGCGGAAGGCAAAACTGAGCATTCGGTTTGGAAACAAGAATGTCTGTCGCGCAGTGTGAAGTTGGGGCAAAGCCAGGAGTGAGAAAACAGGTCAGCTCCTGCTTTTACACCTGTTTACACAGTCTAAAACTGCCCTCTTTGGCTATTTCCCTAAGCACCTACAGTTTTAAGAAAAGCAAATATACATTCCCCACAGAGGTCCATGCCCTGTGTCAACAGAAGGTTCCCTTTTGAATTTCAAGCCACACCTGTAGATAAGAGATCAAGAAGGCAAAGGCCTGCTATTGTGTGTTCTTCAGGTACCTGGTGCAACTTGCAAGTATAACCAACTTTGTGACCACCACTTCCCTGCCTACAGGGCAAAGCAAATATTTTACAAAAAAGCAGCAGCCTGGCAACCAGTGCCATTACTTGATTATCACTACAGCCTCCTAGTTAAAGTAATGCTTAGCATTTACATAATGCCTTCTTTGCAGCATTGATTGCTCTTTACATCCTGGCCACATTCACAGTTAACTGTAAGCCAGACTTTCTGGCTTTTTGTGATTTATTTGGAATGTGGGTTCAAGAATTACTAGCTTTACCTCTAGTAAAGCAGGTTTGGCAACTGGCCCAGGTTCATTTACCAGCATCTCCAGGTGGGGCTAGGAATGTCCCTTGACTGCCAGCCTGAGTATACAATGCTGAGCTCGATGGACCAGTGGTTTGACTCATATAAGGCAGTTTCCTATGCTCCTAATCTAATCGTATTGCTTTGGTGTTAGTAGGTACGAATTAGGACCAACAGTGAAACTTTCCCATACAGGCAAATGCTTTGGAGCAGTTAGGATGGAACTGCTTGTACTTTTGTGCACAAATGAAACTCCACACTGTTTCTCCATTATCTTATCTGCTCCTTAAAATTCTGCTCGCAGCCTATAATGAGCTGGAGCTACCACAATGAAGATGAGAAATGGCCGTGGAATTGACAATAACCGCGCGAGAGTAGATTTGAGTCTTTAAACAACTGTTTCCCCCTGCAAGCGAAAGACAAGAAGTAATCTCGATAGGAGGACAAATAACATAGGATAGAAGAGAGGAAATGAAAGAGCACCTTCCCTTTGTACAGGACCAAATTCTGCTCAAGATGTGTGCAATTAACACGATAACATGGACTTCCCAGTGATTAATAGCTAGCAAAGAAACAGCTTTTTGAGGAGTTATGAGGAGGAGAATGAAGCACCCTCGTAGCTTAAGAAGGTAGAAATAAAGGTTAGCAAATCCCCAACATAATTAGGGTTGAGGGGGAAAGAGATGATGGAAATCTAATGATTTAAGAGTGCTCCTAGGGACCTTACAAAGGGGGCAAACAGGTTGAACTTCAGACTGCAGTGGGTGTAGGTTTTCCCCTTCAAAAAGTGTTTGTTTGTGAATTGCCTTTTACATGCACCTGAAGGCCATTTACAAACATACCATAAAAGAGGTAAAAATAGTTTTTGAAATAATACAAAAAAAAACCCCAGCTGAAGCTAACATTTTAAACAAGATACAGTGGTGCCCCGCAAGACGAACGCCTCGCAAGACGGAAAACCCGCTAGACGAAAGGGTTTTCCGTTTTGGAGGCGCTTCGCTAAACGAATTTCCCTATGGGGTTGCTTCGCAAGACGAAAAAATCTTGCGAGTTCCCGCGGGTTTTTTTCGCTTTTTTCGCCCTTTTCCTAAGCCGCTAAGCTGCTTATCAGCTGATCCGCTGATAAGCCGCTTCTCAGCTGATCGCTAAAAGCCGCTAGACCGCTAATAGCGCTAATCCGCTAAGCTGTCAATGGGCTTGCTTCGCAAGACGAAAAAACCGCTAGACGAAGAGCCTCACGGAACGGATTAATTTCGTCTTGCGAGGCACCACTGTAAAATGAGCACCTAAGGGAGAGACATTTTCATCCTGCTGGAAAAGCAGGCCGGCTGAGCTGTTTGCTGTTCAGTTGTGTTCCAGCTTACAAATAAAGAGGTGCTTTGGAGAAATCACTGCATCATCTGCTATGTCTACCCACAACTTAACATTTTGCTTTGAGGAGGAGGGGGAGAAGAAAAGAGGCCCCCTTCAGGACAGGGTTTACACCTATGGAAGAGACTATCATGAGCCTTGGTGGGTGCACTAAAACAGCCGATCTCCACCTTACCAGAACCAACAAAGAGACTGATTCACTTTGAAGGTAGTTTTCAAAGGATGAGCTTAAAACACTAGTCTAAGAGAACCAGGTATTCTTAGCCTGCTAGATACAAGTACAGTGGTACCTCGGGATACAGACATTTCAGGTTACAGACTCTGCTAACCCAGAAATAGTACCTCGGGTTAAGAACTTTGCTTCAGGATGAGAACAGAAATTGCACGGTAGCAGCGGGAGGCCCCATTAGCTAAAGTGGTACCTCAGGTTAAGAACAGTTTCAGGTTAAGAACGGTCCTCCAGAACGAATTAAGTTCTTAACCCAAGGTACCACTGTACCCTCCCCAAAAGGAAAGTATAGAGCAAATTAAACAGGGCTTCCATATGTATTTAAAAAGTGCATATTCCCCACAGGTTACAAAATTGCAGAGAGGATGTTCTGCAGCCACATAGGCCATCTACTGGTTTGAAAACAGCTCAGCCGGTCATCATCTGGGCTCATCACAGAGACATGCGGTTTCCATTTAGTCAGCAGCAAGAGATGCAACTCAGTGGGGACGGCGGCAGAGAAAAGAAACTGGCGACAGAGTACTGCAGGTGCAAAGGTGTGCTGCAGAGGAAGACGTCCAAGCCTTGCAGGAAAACTGAAGATAAAACTGCCTGCATTAAAACTGGATCTCTCTCATAAAAGCCAAAGAGGCCCACTTCTTCTAGAGCACTGTATTCTAAAGGCATGTATTGTCACCAATCTATTTTCCTCCCACACAGTTTCTGCAGTTTATCATAGAATCATAGAGTTGGAAGAGACCACAAGGGCCATCGAGTCCAACCCCCTGCCAAGCAGGAAACACCATCAGAGCACTCCTGACATATGGTTGTCAAGCCTCTGCTTAAAGACCTCCAAAGAAGGAGACTCCACCACACTCCTTGGCAGCAAATTCCACTGACGAACAGCTCTTACTGTCAGGAAGTTCTTCTTTCTTGTAGTTTGGATCCATTGCTCCATGTCCGCTTCTCTGGAGCAGCAGAAAATTATAAAATGCTCCTCTCTCTCTATTCATTGGGGAAAATGAACCAAAAGCGTAAAGCGGGAAAATTCACTCCGGTTAAAGAAAGCCTACTACAGAATGCCTGGGAAAGCATTTGGACCCCCAGATGTTGCTGCACTCCTGCTCCCACCAGCCCCAGGTGGCATGGCGAGAGGTCAGAGATGTTGGGATTTGGAGTCCAAAAACATTTGGAGAGCCACAGGTGAATAGACTGGTGCCCTCGAGACCCATCCCCATCTCTGGACCACAGCTTAATTAGACTGCAAGTTCCGATGGTGCTGTGAATTCTTAATGGTCTTCTGCTGACCAGCAAATTTCAAATTTGATTTGACTGTAACTTAAATGGCTGTTCTGTCATCGTAACAATACAGGCAGATTGATACGAAACACCATTGTTTTCAAGAGTCCACTGCTTCCAAATTCAGATATGAAAGATACGTATTCAGATACAGAGAAAAACAGCCAACAGTTAAAACTTTCATGTACCTTGGAGAAAATGAAACCACCACGTGAAAACATTCCCCAACTATCTCCTCCTTTTGCTCTCCTGGGGACCTTATTTTTATACACACCACTCTGGAGCAGACCGATAAAGGCGGATGGAGGGGAAAGATAAGGATAGCCAACACACACACACACACACACAAACACACACACAAAGATGAACATGCGGCACTGGCCACATGACTTGATGAGAGAAATATGTATTCCAGGGAGACAACCAGCACTTATGTCGCCTAGGCTCCTCATACTGGAGAAGAACTAGGCCTTTCTGAAAGACAAGCAGGGCAGCCAAAGAATCTCCAGAGCCCAGAGTTAAGATGCTCTGTTTCCAACAATAGTTTCCTGTTGCTAGAATAATCAGCAGTACCAGAAAGAAGATGGAGCACTGGTGCAAGGAAGGGCAAACTCCCATTATACCCACCCTAGCTGTTTGCCCCACCAATGACAAGGCAATATGGCCACACCATGCCCCTGGATCAGGGCTCCATTTCTACCAGACAAGGAAGCAAATGCTCACTTAGATAGGCTCTCGCCTTTCCTGACCACATTTATTTATTTCAATTATTTATTTACCACTTTTATGCACCATTTTAATTTGGGGGTGGGGTGGGGTGGAATACCTCAAGCACTGTACAACATAAATGCAACAAATAATACCACTAAAACAAAAACGTGTCTGTAAAAGCCAGGAAAGCAGTAGTATAAAAGCATATAATTTTATTTTAAAAATAGGAATTTGGGGGATTTATACAGATGAAAACAGTCTGACCTCATGGGCTAGGGAAAGCCTGGGCAGGAAAAAAAGGTAATAATAAACAATAAAAGGTTATGTCTTTACAAGCCATGTTCCTGTCAGCCTGGCCAAATACTGTACTAGAAGTGTTCTCAACCGCAGGATGATAAGTTGCTCTGATAATCAATAAATCATGCTTCGGAGAGGCCGGTAAGCATCGAGACCAGAGGACTGCTGCTTCCAAAGGAAGGCTTCAGCCAGCCCCATCAAGCTTCAAGCCAGAGGTTATTCCACCAGCTCAGCCTACTGGGTGACATGGGAAGAACTGGCAAAGTCATTTCCTGAGCTGCTCCTTGTGGGTTGCCAGAGAATAGCATATAAATTACTGGCACAATGAGGGTCGTTTCTCCCTCCTCCTTCACCTTTTCTGTAGAAAGGATTTATGGAAGAACGAACTTGTATGGAACGCAACCAACTCCATCTTGTCCCAGCATGCTCCAGTACAGCACCTTCTTGCCAACCTTTCTGGGCCAGTGGGTGCATTTGGGATTCTGATGTGGGGCACCAGTCACAAAATGCACACTGTTGTGCGCAGTGTGTGGCACGGCACACCATGGCAGCCACATCAAGAAGACCAGAATAGAGGGCAAGACCACAAAAGGGTATGGGCATCCCTCACACACCCTCCACCCCAATCAACTGGGGAAAAGGAACCTGCATTGGCCACCATCATGCTTACACACAGAAAGAAGCTGTTAGCACCTTTTCTTCTGCTGCTCAGAACGCAGGGAAGGTAGACTTCTAGTGTTGTGAGAGAAAAGAGAAACCGTGGAGAGATGCTGCCAGTTGAAGCAGAGAATTCTGGGCTAGAGTTGCCCTAGGACTGCATACCTGAAGGGCCTCCGCCATCAGCTCTGGGATCAAGGGCCATGGGGAGGAAGCTCTATCTGCACCCCAGGGTATGGTATGGGTGGAGAATAATCTGGCCCCATCCACTGGCAGATGCAGGGGACTTGCTTTGCTCTTCCCTGCTAGAAGACAACTTTGAAGAACTTTATATAAATTAGCAGCTGAGTTTGCTTTTTCCCTCCTCCCTCCCACTCACTTTTCCTTCTGTAACATGCCATTTAGCCTGTAAGCCTGAAGGCAGGGCTGTCTTGTTGTAAGCCATCCTGGGAGCCTTTTGCAGCTGGCTCATGAGTTAAAAGATGCTTTAAAGAATGTGACAAAAGAATCTGCCCTGTACGAAGTTGCTGCCAGAGGTCCCTGTGCTCTTCCTGGATGTTCTGCAGGCAAAGCATGTTCATGTCTGTGCACATGCACACATGTATTCACAACTTACGTAGCTCACATGCATTGCATTTACTTTGATATCTGCATCGGAGAGGAAACCGTAGCAGCAGATGCTCTTCTCACATCGGCCAACCTGTCACCACCCGCCACGTAACACCAGCTATAATGGCATGGAACGGCTCTTCCCACTGGGGATTACTAAAGCTTTATAAACCATTAAATATGAATAGCCATTAAAGCCACAAGGAGAGGAAAAATTGCATCTTGAAAAACAGGACCATAACTAACCTGGAAACCAAGATTACATTATTACTTCTCATGACTTCCAACACAGTTGGAAACCTGATTTTTATTCTAATTCGTTTTTGTAAACCACCCTGAACTATGGTGTATCGTTTTAACATGTAAAGGCTGATTCACTCAAGATTTAAGGTAGCTCTGAAATTACAGCCAGCAACATACGGGTCATAGGCTCCAATCCAATATTTTCTTATTGGCAACACATAACAGCTAAAGGAGTAAGGCAGGGGCAGGGAGCCTCTGACCCTTGAGCTGTTGTTGAACTGCAACTCCCATCAGCCCCAGCAAGCATGGCCAATGGCCAAGGGTGATGGGAATTGGTCCAACATCTGGAGGACCATAGGTTAGCCAACCCTGACCTAGGGGTTTCAGCTAAGGATAAATGGCCATTTCATTTCCACCACTGGCCATGCTGGCTGAGGCTTGCTGCTTTCAGTTACTGTGTTGTCCATGGTTGCATCTTGTTTTATTCTTAATTTCTGAGCCAACCTGGGAGTTGACCCAAATATTAAATGTCACTAAATAAATAAATACAGGGCTTGAAGCCAGAGTCTGAGAAGCATGTTTGCGTGTTACCAGAGCATCAAATCCAAAACCTTTATCTAAATACCAGGAAGTAAAATGGAGAAATTCACTCCGAAAGGGAGACTGATGCTACTGAAGCTGGTTCCCTGTTTGCACATGGAAACTATTAAGAAGTTTGTAGTCCTTATTGGCTTGGCGCAATGATATGGTTTGGTACCAAGCGTCTGTGGGCCAACCCAGCAGTCATTCAGTTGCTTAGACAAAAAGGCTCACAAAATGCTTGTTGGAGAACTTCATTTGGTGTCTCTCTTCGGCTAAAC
Organism: Podarcis cretensis; assembly: GCF_951804945.1. Classification (NCBI taxonomy): domain Eukaryota; kingdom Metazoa; phylum Chordata; class Lepidosauria; order Squamata; family Lacertidae; genus Podarcis; species Podarcis cretensis. Next base: position 27,569,205 of record NC_137177.1, on the reverse strand, counting down.
ATCTCTGCAAAGATGCTGGTACACGTGTGTTATATTATGAAGAAGCAGAGATTTGACAAGGTAGCACAAGATAAACAGCTTATAGCAGAGCAGTCGGGTGGGGGGAAGGCTTCGCTATCTATTACTGTACATCCAAGCCACTGAGTAGATAAAGCCTTCCTATTTCACTGAAGGGCAAATCAATCATCTTGACATTATTTAAATATTGCTGATAAATTGAATGATGACTCTGATATAAAAGAGCACTTAGCTTAGCCCCCAAGAAAGGATGTAGAATTATTCAGTGTGGCATCTTTTGTTATAATCATTTTTATCATGTTTTTATCATTTTGCTTCTCGCTTATTGCATTTTTACTCTATTTTTTAAACTTTTTTTAGGCTACCCATAATCATATATTGAAAGGTGGTATAAAATCTGATAAATATAACTGATATACTAAACCTGCAACCTCTCTTTTATCCATAGTAAGGTTTAGATAGCGAGTTCAGGTTTCACAAACAGCCCTTCTGCCAGGCAGTTTCCACACAATTCAGATGCTCACTGCTTGGACACATGTGTATGCAGTGTTAGAAACTGAGATATGAAACCTAGGAGCTAAATAGCACCTTAAACCTAGGTTATGGGTGCAACGACAGAATGCCTAGGTGCGCTTTTTTATAACCAGAATACAAAGCTGAAAATATTATGTTCATTTTTCACATGGTCTAGTCCTTCCCATGGGACACGGGTGGCGCTGTGGTCTGAACCACTGAGCCTAGGACTTGCTGATCGGAAGGTCAGTGGTTCAAATCAACGTGACGGGGTGACCTCCTGTTGCTCAGTCCCAGCTTCTGCCAACCTAGCAGTTCGAAAGTACGCCAAAAAAAGTGCAAATTGATAGACAGGTACCGCTCTGGTGGGAAGGTAAACGGTGTTTCTGTGCACTGCTCTGATTTCGCCAGAAGGGGCTTAGTCATGCTGGCCACGTGACTCAGAAAAACTATCTGCAGACAAACGTAGGCTCCCTAAGACAGTAAAGCGAGATGAGCGCCACAACCCCAGAGTCCTTTACCTTTTTAGTCCTTCCCCTTTGCAGGATACTTATGCAAAATACATTATTTTGCAAATTTACCCTGGAAAATTTAACTTGTTGCATAGAATTTGATTTTTTAAAGCCACCAACTATAGGGAAGGGATGCGGGTGGCGCTGTGGGTTAAACCACAGAGCCTAGGGCTTGCCAATTAGAAGGTCGGCGGTTCGAATCCCCGCAACGGGATGTGCTCCCGTTGCTCGGTCCCTGCTCCTACCAACCTAGCAGTTCAAAAGCACGTCAAAGTGCAAGTAGATAAATAGGTACTGCTCCGACGGGAAGGTAAACAGCATTTCCGTGTGCTGCCCTGGTTTGCCAGAAGCGGCTTAGTCATGCTGGCCACATGACCCAGAAGCTGTATGCCAGCTCCCTCAGCCAATAAAGCGAGATGAGCGCCGCAACCCCAGAGTCAGCCACGACTGGACCTAATGGTCAGGGGTCCCTTTACCTTTTTAACTATAGGGAACCATTCCCATTACCTTATTCAACGTTATTATTTGTTCAATAGCAAACATATGAGATTATCTTGCTGCACTTTTGCATTTTGTTTTTGGATTTAGAGCCAATGTTATAACGGCCTTCTGTCTACAATAAACAAGAGAGGGAAGAAATCTCTTTCCCAGCTACAGTATTTACAATGCAAAGGTCTGGCACCTTGCTAAGTATGTATCTGCTCACTGCTTGGTTCTGATGGGAATTGTCAGTTTTGATTTGGGCAAATTAAGCCTTGGGGATCAAAAGAATAAAAAGTGTTTACAAGGCTGGCTCCTGCAATTCATTCCTATTTACATTTCTTTTTTAAAGAAGTTTCTTCCCTTGGCGCATTCAAGCCATTCATGAAGAAGTCAGATGAGGAAAACATGCACAAAACTTTTTCCGCGGTGGTAAACTTTAACCAGCTGGTTGCCAATAAATCAGGTTCCAGAAAGTGAAAGAATTGAGGCATACATTCTCTTTGGTTTTATCTCTTTGGCCTTGCCCTGGCATCATTTTCTTTTCATAACAGTAGGATAGCTATGAATGCCCCCGTCCCCCTTACACACCCTCAAAAGGGGGGGGGGGGAGCTTCCCTTGCATTAAAATTGTATATGTCAATTTGTAGATGCAAAATATAGAAACAATTGCTGTCATTTAAATAGAAATATAATCCATCTCATCATAGTAGGAAAGACTATGATCAAGTGAATGATACCCAGGAACTGATCCCCTGCGCTAACTGTTGATGGGTGGTTTCAAGGCCCTTCCTGCTCTCGCTTTCATATCTCTAAATACATTGGGAAAAGTCAACAGAGGTTATCTAGATAATTTTCTAAACCTTCTCACATAATATTCCTAAAAATTAATCAGGATCCAGGGCAAACCAATCCATCTTGATCTCTCCAGTTCAAATCCTTCAAATACCTGTTGTTTTTTACTGAACAACATAATGTTCTCTGTTCTTTCCAATTCTTCATTCATTAGTGTCAAGGTCTTGACACAGCCCATAAATTTAAGGTTTCCCATTGAGACATTCAATTTGCTTTCTTTTAATAACTGTTGATGCCTCTAAAATATATGACGATGCTGGATTCTCATATTATATTGCAATGGGGACACTCCTGAATCAAGTGAAGACATGAGTGTCTGTTATATAACCTGCTTACTGCCAATGAACACCTGAAGCTATCAAGGATGCTTGTGCAATAGCTGGAAGGAGAAGTTTTCTTGTTGTTATTTTTGTTAAACTCAGCATCACCGTTGGTAGCTACTACCTTCAAACCATCCCACATAACTAGGTGGGGCTGGAATGATAATGTTTCGTTTGGAATACAGCCAGGTAAGGAGACAAGCATTGCTGATGGCTGGAGGAACAGAGACGTTTGGGGTGGGTGGGTTGAGGCGGAGACTCAAAGTAGGCACAGTTTGATTTGTTGGGGAATATATTGCAGTCCCATGGACTGCAAGAAGATCAAACCTATCCATTCTTAAGGAAATCAGCCCTGAGTGCTCACTGGAAGGACAGATCCTGAAGCTGAGGCTCCAATACTTTGGCCACCTCATGAGAAGAGAAGACTCCCTGGAAAAGTCCCTGATGTTGGGAAAGATGGAGGGCACAAGGAGAAGTGGACGACAAAGGACGAGATGGTTGGACAGTGTTCTCGAAGCTACCAGCATGAGTTTGTCCAAACTGCGGGAGGCAGTGGAAAACAGGAGTGCCTGGCGTGCTCTGGTCCATGGGGTCACGAAGAGTTGGACACAACTAAATGACTAAACAACAACATATTGCTTTTTAAATTATGATTGTGGATGTAGCATTCCTGACCTCCCAACCATGGTTAGAGCGGCAGTTTCACCAGAGGGTGGCTTACACACTCCATTCCCTCTTCATAGCCAGCCATGGTTATGGCTTTACATCTCTACAACTGGTCACTTTAACCATGGTTAACTCTAGCCAGGGTCTGCATTGCCCACAGGGACATCTGCCTGGCTCTCATACTGATTTAGGGGGAATCTGGCTGATCGAGTATGTCTTTTTCATAGTTCAGTAAGGAGGGTGCATTCGTATTATGAAGCATCTATTCCACAGCAGTATTTTGTGCATCTGTAAAAGTTCAATAATAATTAAAAATTTGCCTGCCCCCCAAAAAGAGCAAGGTTTGCAAACCACCTTTTGACCCTCACATTAACTGTTAAGATTCTGAGGCAAAGCTAACCACGGTTAGTGTAAACAGGGATGAAGCAGCTTAATTATCTCCTCTTGGTTTTCTGACTTAAATTTGGCTTCAAAAAAATTAATGCCTTTGAACAAGTGACATCACTGACATAAACCTCCAGTGTGGCAAAACTCTCTCTCACTCCGGCACTGTCTAACCTCAAGAGGAACATCTGAGCAAGCCGTTATACTAATTATTAAAGCATACCCAACTTTGAATCAGTCTGTGGTATTCATGAAGCACAGCATATTGAGAGCCTTCAAAATCTCATAAGGGTGTAATCATGTGCAGTTAGGCTGCTTAAGTCTCATATACAAAGTATTATTATTAAGCCACTCCATGAGATATTACCACACTTGAGACGGTAATTATGATCTAAAAATGGGTTCCGGCTCCCTCACTCAGTATTTTATTAGGGTGAGCTTCTCTCTATTCCAGAGAGAAAAGGAAACATGCCTGCATTTTAAGACACTGAAATGCTATCAATACATGTGATTTCACACTAAGAAAGGACGTTTTATTATAAATATAAATTTAATTCAGTGCTCCAGCCCTACCCACCTCAAGCATAATTAACTTACAGAACTCGCTGCCACAAGATGGCTCCTTACTCAGATGGCTTGAAAGGGGAATTAAACAAATTTATCTTTGACAGCCAGTCATGGCTATATATCTAGCATGCAACTCTACAGCACTTGTCCTGGCTAGAAACAGTTATCGTCTTCACACCAAGCTTGTGGGTTCCCCCAAGGGTATGTGACTGGCCTGTTTGAAAGCAGGTGCTGGAGCAGATGGAGCTTTTTGTCTGGTGGCACCCCAGAGAGAGCTGGACCACAGATTAACCAAGGAAGGCCTTGTTGCTCAAGCAAGGCACAAGCCCCTTTATTCTCCATCCTGCAGAGAAGGAGCCGATGGCCAGTCTGGGTACCAGTCTGGGTAGCCGGAGTCAGCCCAGGGGCTGAAGGTACTTCACTGAGAAGGCTGTCACCGATATGGTCACCATACAGGCTTGAGTAGTTCACCACATGGGAGAGGTGCACATGGATCCAGCAGTTTGCCAACCCAATCAGCACCGTCCAGAAAGAAGCACAGTGATTTGGTGGGAAAGAGCGCCATGATCAGTCATTCCAGCAGCCGTGCTATTCATACACACAATGCCAACACCCAGAGCAGTGTGGGAATCACTGCATGCCCCCAAGACTCTGATGCTATCGTTTATTTTGCATGTGTATGCCAAGGAAAGAGTGCCTCTGGTTACTTTGATAGTACTGGGGCATCACCCAACTAACATGTTCCATCAGCGCAAGGATTTATATTGCGCAAGGCAACTCCCTGCTCCTTCCCTTGAACATGGCCTCTCCACATCTGCTCTGGAGGGCTGGCGGGGGAACCCCAGAACAGTTTTAGGGAGGGCACAGGGGAAAGAGGGAGGAGTCCTGTTGGAAAAGCCTGAAGCATTGCACTGTCAGAACAAATGACTTAGTATGACACCTACTATTTTGTCAGTGCTGTACGTCCTTAAACCGAAAGTTAGCCTTCATCTCATGCTCATATGGAATGCAGAAATGCTTAATCTGGGCATTAAGAGCCAAACTACATGTTATGGGCAGGTAAATATTGTTGTTGTTGTTTTTAAAAAAAGAATACCATGGAAAGTTCAGTGTTTTGTTTTTAAAGCAGAAAGCAGTTACTTGTGGGTGTAAAATCAGAAGCAGGGGGAGGAGAGTTGAAGGGGGGGGCACTTAGCACCTGGTCATTTTTCCTCTCAAAATCACCTCCAGAAAGCTTTTCCTTTCCTCTACTCCTGAGAGTAGGGACATACTTGGAGCCACCTTAAGGTCGGGGCAATTTTGAAAGGAAAATTCCACAAGGGCACAACTAAAACTCCCTTCCCCAGTCACTTTTCCTCTGTTTCCAATGCAGTCTCAAGTTGTTGTTTTTGGTTTTTTATTTATTTAAGTCAGGGGGAACTTGCACAGAACGCCATTTAATACATAGTTCTGCCTGAGCAACTAACATATTTTGGGCCAAATATCTTTATTATTTATTTATTTATATTAAATTTGTTTACCGTCCTTCATTCAAAGATCTCAGGGCAGTTCACAAGATTAAAAACAAACAAACAAACCTCATTTCAGAGATTTTAGAGGGTATTTAAGAAAATTTTAGTTTAGAAATTGCTGGGAAAGGAGTGTATCAGTTGTATGCTGCGGTTAACTCTTAAAAAAATTAGCTCTCAGTGCTTTGGATTCAAAGTCTTGCGACTCTAGGGGGAGAAACCACTGACAACAATTTTTAAGCATCAACAAAAATGGAGGGATCCTTCCATTATATGAGGTGACGTAATGGACTCTGTCCCACTCGTCTATGCCTTTGCTATACAGTAAACCCATGACTTAAGCAGCGGTTTTGTTCCAGGGATCACACCTAAAGCTAAAAACACGTACAGTCAAAACACGTTGGGTTCAATGGCAGGTGGACCTTGCCCAAGTCATTTTCACAAGAACTCTGGCCCCTTTTTTATTTCAGCAAAGCTGAATGTGCACAAGTTAAATGTGTGCAAGTTGCAGGCTTACTCTCCTTTGTATAAAACTGGAAAACTGAAGGACCTGAAGTTGTGCATATGAGTTATTTTTATAGTATTATTATTTTCATCATCATAAAATAGCAGTTAACAACATTAAATTGCAGTACAGGACTGGATGCAAAGAATTATGATGGGAAGGGAAATAACCACTAGTGCTATTCTGCAAATGCTTAGGAGTTCAACAAAGGGCTGTAAAAGGCAGGGGTGTTCTAGTCCAGCAGTTCTCCAGCTTTTAACTGTGCCAGAGGTTGTAAAGGCAGATTCTCATCTTTGAATTTACTTCCATTTTCTTGCACAATGCTCTGCTGTGAGGTGTAAAACAGACATTCCATGTGCAGCAGAGCACCCACTGGATCCAGTCCACGAAAGACATTATCTGGTTACCTTTGCATATTACAGTAGTTCCCACACACAAATGTGTTACTAGCCCACATGCATTTACACTATCCTGCCTCCCAACACACACCTACGTTAGCCATTTTTTATACACCAGAGGTCTGAAAGTGGGAGGGAGGAAGCAATGAAAAGCTGAACTACTCTTCCAGATTATAGGAACTCCCCCTCCCTGGTCACTTGGAAGGAAATTCTAGCTCCCCAGAGGCGAGGGGTAATTTACATGCCTAGTGGAAATATATGTTATACTGAGCTACGGTTGTTAAGAAAATTCAGGAGAAGCAGCAGCAGAGAACACTAAGAGGGCTGGAAACAAAAATCAATGGTGTTCATTGGTTAAGAATCATAAGATGACCAAGAGTATTTGGGGAGGTAAAAGATGAAGGTTTACTTCCAGGGTGAACGTTACTCAGGGGTTCAATTCTGTTGAGAGTATATCTCAAGAGAGCAAACGTTGCAGTAGAAAAGCCAGGATGTCATTGCAGGAAGCCGCCCAACAGAGCAGATGACATTTCTGCAACGCAACCATCCCACGTTACAAAAATAGCACATTGTGTAAACGGACCCATGTGAGGCTTGTCGTGGATGAGGTATATCTAATAAGCTCCTTGATAGCACATGGCTCAACCCATCACACAGCGGTTAGACTGTCCAAGTGCACACAATCTGCAAGCAGTTCGCTTTTTCAATCATCATAATTAATATGAAAAGGCTTAAAGCCAAGATCGTTTGGCAGCCAACCTTGCTTGCCTAAATTATAGAGGTACTTTCTCCCCCGCCCTGTCCCCAAAGCACTGGTTGGAGTTAGGTGGCAATTAAGAGCCAGGTCAATGAAGCCGGTGGCTGCACACCAACCCAATCAGCCAGTCCTGACCTAGACAGATTGCAAAACCCAAGGGTTGCAAACAGAAAACCGGCGGGGGGGGGCACCCTCTGCAATGACTCAGTTATTACAGCAGTCCCAGCTAAGAAGAAGAGCTGCATCAGCTGCTGATCTTACATCACACACAGCTTAGCAGAGGGGGGCGGAGGAAGAGAAAGTCAGGAGTGGAAGAAAGTGTACCCAGAGGCTGCATTATGTTAAAGACACCTCACAGTTTACAGTAATAAAATGTTAAGGGCATCTACGCCAGCCTTCACCGGCCAGGGGCCTTCCAGAAGTTTTGGACTACAACTCCCATCAGCCCCAGCCAGCATGGCTATGCCCCTAAGGTGCAGTCATGGCAGAGCAAGCCATGAAACTCAGGTAAATACCAAAAGCAGCCATTTAATAGATTGCACATTAACATAACACACACATGCACGGTGAAAAAGAAAATGCACTCAGACAAAGGCCTTTGAGACAAGTCAGGTCTTAAGTACCTAAAAGTATAAAGTATCCTTGTTAGTAGACAGGGCCTTTCTTTCCTTTTAAAAAGTCTATTGACTAGGAATTTGGGTTTGAAGGGTCCTGGCAGCCCTAACCTGGCCAAGCCAAAGTCTAGCTTCACTTCAAAGGTTGGGGATGGGAGTGCGAGGCCAAGGCCTCCACCTCCAGTATATATTTAAAGCAGTGTCACACCACTTTTAACAGCCATGGCTTTCCCCTGCAAAGAATTATGGGAACTGTAGTCCGTTAAGGGTGCTGAGAGTTGTTAGGAGATGGCTGTTTGTTTCACAGATCTACAATTTCCAGTGTTCCCTGCAAAGGAGGATTGACTGCTAAACTGCTCTGGAACTGTAGGTCTGTGAGGGGGAAAGCACTCAGCACCATCAACAAACTACATTCTCCATACATTTACATTCATTGCTCTGCCCCCTTTGACTTATTGCTGCACCCACAGCACTGGCATGTGGCCCCTAGAAGAAAAAGCGGCCCTCAGGTTGGAAATGGGTTGCCACCCCAGCCTTAAAAAGTCACACTTCTCCAGCTTGCCATCTCCAAAGAATTATTTCCACATTGGATTTTTTTCCTCAGGAATCCTTCTGCACTGCTAAAGATCTCTGGGGCACGATCCAGGGTTTACATAGGGAGCAGGCAAAGCACAACTAAAAGGGAACAAAATATTTTGACAAGGTGATGGTGAGGGTATCCCACTCAGCCAGAAGTATATAAAGACGCTTGACAGAAGATCCAACACCAGTCATGAACATTCATCACCCAAGATCCTTTGTGCCTGATACTTGGACTTTTGACAAAATGTCAAGGAACAGATGGCTTGTGCCTTGCGACTGTCATCACAGATCCAGAACCCGGTGATAATTAAATCTGTCTCCAGAAGAAGGATGCTTGGCCTAGCTCACAAAAGATCAACCACAATTTTAGCTGGAACCCACAACCAGGGATGAAGAACTTGTACTGTGCCAGATGTCACAGGTTGTGCTAGGGGTGATGGGATTTGTAGTCCAAAACATATGGGAGGGCACCAGGCAGTGGCTGCTGGTGCCCACTGAGGCTGGTGGGATGGAAGGCAGGGAGACTAACAGCAGGTGGGGTCAAAGCCAATGACAGACAGAATCAGAACCAATTATAATTTTGTTCTGATCCTCTTCCCTGCAGAGTTCTACACTGAGGCTAAGGAAGAGGAAGCTAACTGGTTTTAAGTAAGATGGCAGGAAGGTGGGGCTGTGCCCCTTTGACCCTGTTGCACCAACATCCGCAAGCACCAAACTGGCATGTATTTAGCATGTATTTCTAATGGGGTTTTCCATTCATTTTTTTATGTTTAAAATAAAAAAGACTAGGTAATGCAGAATTTGCACAAATGTTGCCAGAGAGCAGACTGAAAAGAGGGGGGGGGGAGGAGTTTTAGTCTGGATCAGGATATAGCCAGGTTCCAGGATCACTAGGTAACTGGTTTTAGAACATATAGTTAATAGTTCTCTACATTAATGGCAACACAGGTGCAATTTTAGTCTTAAAGAGAGGACAGTCAGCCAAATAAATTAATGAGGGGCCAAGCGATGGCTGGAAACAGGGACGGTGTATTACTTTCCCCCAATAAAGAGGTACAAATTTTTCCATGATTTAACGATACATCCATTTTTCACCTGGGGATAATACATAATCAGAGTGCTAAATAGGAACGAAGGGTAACAAAAAAAAGTCATTGTACAGAACAGACTGTACCCCTTTATTATAACACTTTTGGCAGGAGGCTGCAGGAAAAGCTGCAGCCTAGAAGACCGTTTAGGTCGCTACAGAGCAAAGCAATTGGAATGAATGCATTTTGGAACAACACATCTAGTTTGGACACAGAGTGCTGTCATACTTCAGGGGCAGCCTACAACTCCCAACAGCACTGAGCATTTTGTTTAGGCTGGCTGAGGCTGATGGGGGTTGTAGCCCAATAACATCCAGGGACAGTGTGTTGGCTACCCTGCCATGCTTTCTAAAGCATGCCCACATACCGTCAGGTTTTCATTTTAAGAATCATTACACACCCTCAGGATTTGGAACAGCAGCATGCTTTTAAAAAGAAGAAAGCTTAGTGAGCATAATTCTTGCCTTACCAATGCCCCATCATGTAAGCAAACAAGTTTGCTTGGTACATTAACACACGAGCCCCCTACAAGAGCAACAGGTGGGGCAGACAATCAGATAAAAGTGCATGGCAAGCAGCACAAGACAGAACCACAGAGGCAGACAAGTATCCTGTTATTTCCATCTCATCTGCAATTGTCTGTCTCGGTACTACAATGAGATGCAGGAGTGGTGCCAATTAAACACCCAGATCATTAGACAAAGAGGTGGATGTGCTGGAAAATGTAGCTCAAGCCCCCTTTCTTCTCCCACATCATTAAAAGTGGAGGTGCATCAGTCCAGCAACCAATTTAAGCAAGCCACACTTATCTGGGAGACACACAGATTTCAGAACTAAATTGTTAGGCTCAACACTGCAATCGAGTGTTATGGGCTAAGGTTGCAAAACACTCCTGGGTAATTATCCTGCCCATGTTGGTCTGACCTTACATTAGATGTCTGGAAACTGGCTGGAACAGAAGCAGCTATTAGAGAGGTGTCTGCATTAGGGAAGGAGAAGAACTTGGTCCAGTCCATATTTTAAAATGAACCAACCACCCAGACTGATGGGAGAATTCAAACTTTGCGCTTTTTCAACCAAAATTAGGAAGGCCACAAATTCCCCATCCTTGCTCTAGGGCAGGCTTCAACAGCGCAGGGACTCCCCCAAGGAAAGAGGCCTGGTGTCAGGTACAGATGTGCCCTCCTAAAGTATCTTAAGTTGCGTCAGTATGAACAAAGGCAACGTATTACAAGATATTTCTGACCACGTTCTGCACCTGCCACGTAGAGCCACTATGGTACAGTGGAAAGCATGTCAGGCTAACTGGAGAGAACCAAGTTCAGGCCCCTGGTCAGTCATGGAGCTCTCACTGAATGATGTTAAGTTTGGTTGAGGGAGACTGGCCTACCTCTCAGGGTTGCTGTGAGGATGAAATGGAAAGGGGAGAAAGAGCCACGTACATAGCCTTGATCTCCTTAGAGGAACAGCCAGATATAAATGAAATGAATAAGTATGGCCCTTTAAGCACTTTTTGTAAAATTTAAGGCAGCTGTTTTATTCTTTTTCAGCACCTACAGTATAAAACAGCCTTCCCCAACCTGGTGCCCTCTAGAAAATGTTAAGGAGTACAATTCTCATCAGCCCTGACTACTGACCGAGCTGGCTGGGGCCCGATGTGAGTTGAGAGAGTCCAACAGCACCTGGAGGGCACCAGCTTGGGGAAGGCTGATATGAAACATAGAGTAACAGAAAGGAACAGAGACTTGCCTGAAGGTTCACTCTCTGAAACATGCATGTAAGGAAAAGGGGGTAGGGAAGGCAATGGATGAGATACCGTGAATCAAAACAACTCCATGAATTAGAGAAGGTTGCATGAAGTCAGAAGTGATGCTTCCAAAGTCATGGAAAAGCCTCTGGATGAAAAAAACCACACATTCCGGGGACAATATACTATTGCAAAAGAAAGATGATGTCCTGTGGGGACTGGGTGGGGCAGGAACTGGTCCACTGGCTAGATCTACTCTGCCAGCCCTGCCCTACCTAGTGCTCTGCACATGTTCTACACTACAAGTATTGGGTGCTCCTGGTCTCCTTTGGCAGGAAGGGCAATGTTAAGTTGTGGGTTGACATAGATATCAATGTAATAAATAAATAAATTCCCATCGGCCCTGACCACTGGCCTGCTGAAGGCATACTTGGCTGTCTCCCTTAGTAAGGATCCTCATTTGTCATACTGATCTGTAATCCCTCTGTAGAAACATGTACGCAGGATGGTTTTCTGCAAAGCTAGCTGTTTAGTAGAGAAGGGCGCTTTTAGCTTTTAACTGCTTGCAAATAAAGATGAAAACTGTCAGTTATTTGTAGTATTAACATTATCATTAATTAAATTTGTATGCTGCCCTTCATCCAAGTCACAGGGCAGTTCACAACATAACAATACAAAATGAGAACACAAAATACAAAACAAAACAAACCAATAACTGCCCTCCCACAAACACATTTAAAAGAACATAGAATGTTAATCAGCCCAAAGTCTGGTGAAAAAGAAAAGGTTTTGCCTGACACCTAAAGATATGTAAGGAAGGTGCCAGGTGAGCTTCCCTTGGGACAGCTTTTCACAAACTGGGAGCCACCACAGAAAAGGCCCATTCTCATGTTGCCACCCTCCGGACCTCTTGCAGAGGAGGCACACGAAGAAGGGCCTCAGGTAACAATTGCAAGATCCGGGTCAGTTCAAAAAAAGAAGAGGTAGTCCTTGAGGTATTGTGATCCTGAAGCATTTAAAGGAGCCTGTGGCCCTCCAGATGCTTCTGAACTACAACTCCTATCACCCCCAACCCTTGGCCACCCTGGCTAAAGCTGTTGGGAGTTGGAGTTCAACAACATCTATAGGGCTACGGGTTGTACTGCCCTCTCTAATGCCTTGAGATTTGTGCATTCATTATATTACAGGACTCTAAGCTGCTAACAACATACCATATCGCAGTGAGAAGGGAGTGTTCAATACTTGTAGGAAATGAGGCTGGGATTTCCACCCAATGATGTAACTTCTGCTGACACATTTTTCACATTTGTGGCATTCCAATTTAATATGAATTTCCATGGAATACTTGCATTTAAGCACCAGGAAGAAACATCCTTCTTCTCCCAGACCTTTGACTAATTAAACAATATATGGCCTTTTAAACTGTGTAGGGGGAAATTGTTTTGTTTGTTACTATGTTATGTATTTATGTTTATGTATTTTTTGTTTATATATTCTAAACCGTCCTGTGATCCTCAGATGAAGAGTGGTATAGAAATTTAATAATAATAATAATAATAATAATAATAATTTTATGGCTGAAGAGTGAAGACAGATTCTTAAGTAGAACCTATTTCCATTAAAATAGTGTATGAAAGTGTAGCAAATAGTTCAAAAGTAACAAACAATTCTTAAAGAGCAAAGATGGGAAACCTGATGGTTTCCAGATGTTGCGAGATGAAAACTCCCGTCATCCTGGAGCATGGAGCATGCTGTCTGAGGATGATGGGAATTGAAGTCCAGCAACATCTGGAGGTCAGCAGGTTCCTCATTCCTCATCTAGCATATGTATCTTCATGCAGATTCAGACTTCCTGGCAGCTTTCTCCTTGCACTGTCTTTGCTTCCTGTAAGCATAAAGTCCAGTCATTTAGAACTTGAGTATTACACCATCCACAAAACACAGGAAGTGGCCAGCCACATCCACATAGGCTTGCACATGGGTACTTGCTTGACCAGCATTCCCACCTCGTCCTTCCGTCCTCCACAAGCTTCTGCATTGTGCTTCCATTTCCTTGTGCATTACCTGCCTGACAATATGCATTAATGAAAAAACTGCAGGGGAAATGTTCTATAAGTCATGTGCAGGAAACAGCATACCCAAAGGAAGCCACCTACTTGTTGGGGAGCACAAGTAGGGAGATGTCCTGGCCCATCCAGAGGACTCTGAAGAGGAGGAGGAGGAAGGAAGAAGAGGCCATGGATCAGAGCCCTCCTGCTCAAGCCCCCGACTTTGAGACTCTCCCTCTGAAAGCCACACAGGGCTCCTCCTTCCTTGGCTCAAGATGAGAAGACAGGGCCATCCAATGCCGGAGAGGCCACTTCTCCACCAGATGAGTGGGGAGAGAGCTGCACATCACAGATGGAGCTCTCAGGGGAGGAGGAAAGAGGAAGGGACAGGAGCAGACCCAGGTCCTTCCAAGAGACAGGAGTTCCCCACATCAGGCCAGGAGTTCACAGTGGGGCAGGCAATGTGCACACGTTAGCTGGACTTTCCCTGCTTCTGTTTAAAACTGATGGGTAGGCAGGGCCAACTGTAGACAGCTTCCCTATGCAGTCTCCATTTGCAGGTCCTGATCCTGGAACTCAGATCCCTGGCCTTGTCCCTGAGCTGCATTTAAGGAGCCTTGCAGCCCTTCTCCTAAGTTGGTTTGATCCTTGCCACATCTCTGGGGCCTAAGAGTGTCTGGACCAAGTCCTCCTCTTATCTTGTTGCAGGGTTTGCACTGTCTTGTCTGCTGGCATAAAGCTTGGCTTCTTTACATAAAGGAAAGGGCACTGCTTTGCAGGCTTCCTATATGCATCTAGCTGGTCAGGATGAGAACAGAATGCTGGACCAGATGAGCCTCTGGCCTGATCCAGCAGGGCTCTTCTCATGTGCTAGGTCAGGGGAAGCAACACAATCATCACTACTCAACTTTTCACCTGCAGGTACTTTGTGCACTGCATACCTCTCAGCCAAAAGCACCTGTCTCCTTTTCAGTACTTACATTTTATCATCGAACAACCTAACCTAAATCAAGGCATTCGGCTGTATGAGATCCCAGGCTATGTTAAGAGAGCCAGTCCTGTCACTGGTACCCAATTTCCCAAGAGGCAAACATGCAACTCCATGACCCTAGTTCTTCATGCAAGTTTTTAACATTAACAAGGGGGCAGATAATAGCACAAAGGAACAGATCATGAAAGCAAGCACATCTCTCCATCCCTTTTCCTTTCACTTCCTCAGTGAAACAGAGGTAATCTCTGCTACAGTCTGGGATGAAGCATAGAGGTGTGACCTCTATTCAGAAGGCAGCTTTAGAGCCTGTGATACACGCCTCTTTCACATGCAGAGATAAGTCATAGTTAATGGCTTATTGGGATCAAGCAGCATGATCACTCCCACTTCACTCCTCCCAAGGTGTGAGCATGAGCAACAAGCCATGGAGTGTTAGCTTCTCATTAGGTCTGAACCTGGGAACAAACCACAATAATTTGTCCTTGGCCTGCTGATCAGTTCAGCCAGGAGACACAAACCGTGATCCTGGTTTGCATATAATGAGACGAGGCTTTGAGGCTTGCTGCTTATGCCAGGGAACAAGCTAAGCAGGAGCGATCAGGCATCGTGCACTAGCAAACCTCTTGACCCTGAAAAGCTATTAACTGCAGCAAAGTGTTACATGTAAATTGGGCCACACGTGTGGGATGGGGAGGCTTGGGACAGGGGGCAAAATGCAAAGATCCACACCTCTCTGTTTGGCCCTTATGGTCACTGGCATGAGGCCCCCAGAAAGTTGCCCAGAAGAGAATGTAGCCCTCAGGCAGAAAAATACTCCCTACTGCTTCTATAAATGGGGGCAGGGCTGCACAATTGTGGAAAAAATCCTTTGCTGCATCCATTTAGGATGCTAAGTTAGTCCCTGACTCTAGGAAGGTCAGCCTTGGCTTCAGAAGAAAAAAGAAGGAAGGCGTAACGGAAAGCTGTCTTTGCGTATGATCTCTTTCGCCTGGAGTTTCCAAGAGCACTGTCGAGCATCAAGCAGAGGGGATGGACCAGATGGCCTACAAATCCACTTCCAATATTTGAGCAACTTCACCTTTGTCCACAGATTGTCTTCAGGGACTTGGATCTACCACGAACACAATCATTGTTACTGGCTTCAATGCAACATAGGAATACAAGAAAGCTACCGTATGCAAAATAAGATCATTGGTCCATCTAGCCGAAAAACATCTACACTGACCGGCAGCAGCTCCACAGAGTTTCAGACAGGGAATTCCTCCCAGCCCTACCTGGAGATGCCAAGGGATCTCTTAGAGCTTTGAATGCAGAAGGTTCCAACACTGAGCTACGGACCTTCCACAGTAAAGTTAACCATTCAAACCCTTTGGAATGGCTGTTCCCTGAAACCCCAGTACCTGGCATTTGAAATTTGCCAGGTACCAGGTACATTTTGCACTAGAGACTAAGTGAATAAGCCCAGACACCTGACATCTCCACCATCTGGAGGTGCATGCCTGGGGGATCCTTGGATCTTCCCTGCTTTTACACATTTAAAAACACATTCTGTAGAATTCTGTGATATTTTATCTGCACAGTCAGAACAAATTTCAGGAACCAAAAAGTCAAATGGAAAAATGTGACATTTGAGCTGTCTGGCCCCAAAATGGCAACAAGCCATTCCGTTTTGGTGATTATAACCCCGGTTTAAGGAGCCATTTGGCGCCCAGCTTATATATATGAGTTTCTAACACTGCTTATATTGCATGTGACTACAATGGGCCAGATAATACATAGCACATACCACAAGGGAGTTCTATCCTGAAGGAGAACATGGGAACTTCCCTTCTTTAGTATGCAGACGTGACCCTGCAGAGTATCAGACGCTTTGCTCCTAAGCAAGCACCACATGTGATCATGTGTCATGTACATAAAGAGCATTACAAGAGAAGTACACCACTCCACAAACAACTAAGCATTCTGCCTGGCCTCTGGTTAAGTCACATAAGTGTCTCAGGATGGCCTCAACAGTATCAAGGGAGTAGCAATTTCAGGGAAATGCAGCCCTGCAATGCTTCAGATCAGTGGTATCCATCAGGGCAAGCCTTGGGGGAAGAAGTCATGGGTCCCACTCAGAAGAATGAGCAGGAGGATCCCCAAGCCCAGCAAGACTGACCTACCACCTTCTGCAGTGAATGAAGCAAGACACGTTGCCACCTAGGAAGAGAAGTCCACACCCACCCACCCAGTAAGATCTTAAATTGAAAATCTAAAATCACCTGGCCAGGGCAGATCTACTATGAAACTAATGAAGCTTAAGCTTCAGGGCCCCTGATTCCCACATTGCATTAAAAGCATGACTCGAATTGATTAATTTGTTGTTGTTGTATATATTTCAACAATCCCAAAGTTTGAGAGTCAGCAGAACAGATGTTGTAAACAACCGCACTGAAGAAAGTAAACAGACCCTGTCGCTGGGGGCCTCATAACAGTTGAAGCTTCAAGGCCTCCAAAATGTAGGTCCACCACTGCACCTGGCAGTACCGGTTCTGCAAAAAATACAAAATGCAGACCCATCATCACACACAAACACACACCAACCAGCCAGACACATTACATACCCAGTTTCATGAGGCAGGCCAGCAGGATCCATAGCGCAATCTCGAAGGGGATCCTTACATGCTTGTAGTCGATGCCCAGGACAGGAAAGGCCTTCTGGTGCGTGTGTTTTCCGGGAGCTGAAGTGTTCTTGGGGTGCTTGGACTCAGGGTGGCTGTCTAGGGACACCGGCGGAGCAGTGGTGATGCTCTCGACCGCAGCTTTCAGCTCCGGGGAGTAAACTTGCTGAGTGACCCCGGGGTTCGCGCTGCTGGTGCTGCCCGGCAGCAGCCCCAGGAGGGCCGCTGCGCAGAACAGGAAGGGCAAAGCCCGGCAAGAGCAAGGAGCCCCCGGGAACCTCGCCCCCATTGGGCCTCCGGATGTCTCCCACTCCAAACGAAAAAGATAAAACGAAACGCACCCAGGAGGAGCTGCGGGCCTTAGCAGGCGGCCGCCGTGGCTTCTTTGAAGGAAGGGGGGAAATGTCAGAGGACACAGCTTCCAGGGAGATGCTTCATTGGAGGAGGAAGAGGAGGAAGCGGGAGCCCGAGAAATAAAACGAGGCCCCCGAAGGATCCCGTGTCCAGGTGGAAAACCTAAACGGAGACTGATGTAGTAAAGCTCTCATAATAAGGTCAGGGGGCGCTTTCTTTCGGCTGCCTTCGGATGGACGAGGGTGGGGTAGAGAAAGAGCCTGCGGCTTTTCGGGGCGGAGGGGAAGAGTCCCAAAAATCTTGCTCCTGCGCCTGGGGTGCCCTCTAGGAAAGAGAGGCAAGGTCTGAGAGCGAGGAGGGAGCAGGCAGCGGCCGACAGCAAGAGCCCCCCGCCCGAGGGGAAAACGGGACCAGATGCCCAGGCGAGAGGCAGGAGAAGGAAGAGGGCGGCGGCGGCGGCGGCGGCAGCTGCAAGCAGGGACCTGGACAAGGAGGCAGCCGGGAGCGTGAGAGGGAGTGCAGCCGCCGGCGGAGGGCGAGGAGGAACCTCTGGCGTGGGGAAGCCGGCCGGCGGGCGGGCAGGCAGGCCGGGCGGCTGCGGCGGGGCAGAGGACCCGCCGGTGGAAGCTGGGAAGGAGGAGGAAGCGGTGCGTGTTCCGGCTCCTCGTGTACTGCAGCGCGGCAGCTCCGCCCGGCCCGGCTCCTCCTTCCCCGGCGCGCGCTGAGCTCGCGCTCTGCTGCTCTCCCGCCGTCTCTTCCAGCCAAGCCAGCGCCGAGACAAGGACACGGGGAAGGAGGAGGAAGAGGGCGAGGAGGCGGGGCCTCGGCACCCACGGCAGCCTCCTCCGGGCGGGAGCAGCACTACACGGCGAGGAGCCCACCTCCAGGGGCGGAAGGAGAGGCGGGCCAGGGCAGGGCGCCTCAGCCCAGGAGAGGCTTCGCGCGGCCTCGGGCGAGCTCCTCCTCCTCCTCTCCTGCCTCCCTTCCCGCCTTCCCTCGAAGAGGAAGAGCTGGCCGGTCGATAGGAAGCTCCTCGCGGGCAGAGACCCGTCTCCCGGTCTCCTCATGCGCAAGGGCGTCGTACGAATAACAACGCGTGGTGGCGTTCCGCTCCCGGCGTCTCTCCAGGAAAAGAGATCCAACAGAAAGTGGCTGAGGGCATTTTTCTTAAGAGTGGCTACAGTTGCATCAAGAGCATAGTAAATAAAACCCGTTAGATGGCAAAAATGGTTCAGGGATAAGGATATACAGAATATCCCAAGGAGGAGACCTTGCTACGATATCGTTAAAATAGCATAGGTGCACACTGCGTTTTTAAAATACCATCAGCAGCAAACGGATATATGAAAAACTGCAAGGCAGCCAGAGTAAAACCAATCATAAAAAGCCAGGTAGTATAAGCTGGTTTTTCAAAGCCAGCCCAAAAATGGCAGGGGAGAGGATTGATAGATATCTACCAGGAAATAGTTCCACATTAGCAATGTGACACCAAGAGGGTCCTGTTCCTGGTACTCATTGGTTCTGATCTTAACTCGTGGAAAGTCAGAATAAAGGTTTTCTGATGCTTATCTTAGGGCTGATAGGTTTGTGAGGGCATGCCTCAGATTACCTGGCTTCAGGCTATTTAGAGCTTTAAGATCCCATCTGCACTATGCTTTTAAAGCCACATAGGACATTAAACAATTAACAGAGTGGTTTAGTAGTTAATCTCTGCAGCCCTCATGAAGCATGTGGTAGGATATTGCTTTAAATGTATAGTACAATGGGACCTTAGTTTGAGCCACGAAACAAATTGGCAATCAATGAAATTGACGTGGGATTGGTTCAATATGTGCTTGACCATCTTGTTCCTCCCAGCATCTTGGCAGCTACATTTCATTTGTACAGTGGTACCTTGGTTTAAGAACAGCTTAGTTTATGAACAACTTGAATTAAGAACACTGCAAACCCAGAAGTAGGTGTTTTGGTTTGTGAACTTTGCCTTGAAATAGGAACGTGTTTTGCTTCCTGTTGAGTGTATTCTATTTGTAAATTGAGTCCCCCCACTGCTATGGGAAAGCACGCCTTGGTTTAAGAATGCTTTGGTTTAAGAATGGACTTCCAGAATGTATTACGTTTGCAAACCAAGGTACCACTGTACTACTCCCAGGGCCATTGTTAGGGAATGGCCCAGGAACTCCAAGATCTGGGTCTGTTGTCCTGGGTTCCAGATCCTTACCCCATTTTTTAATATCTTAAAAATAAAAGCTTTGCTTTATTTTGTCTACATTCACAAAATCTCTATACCACCTTTCCTCCTAAATAATCTTAGGCTGATGTCATGCACAAGTCCATGCCCGGGGCACCCACCCTGTACAAATGCATATTAATGGAAATAACGTACAAAAATGCATTGTATTAGGGGAAATGGATTTGCAACAAATTGCATATTAGATAGAACTGTTTAAACACATGTGTGTATTTGGAAAAATTCACACTAAAATGCCAATTAATTTTGAGGACTTTAAAAAAAAGTGGTAAAACCAATGTGGAGAACTGAATTTAAGATTGGGAAAAATTAAAACTGAGATAAACCAAAATTGACAGATTTCCCCATTCCTGTTTGAGAATTAGCTGTCCTTTAAAGCACATTCTTTCCCTCATAGAATTCTAGGTGCTGTGATTTGTTAAGGGTTTCTATGCACTGTGTTTCTGAGAGGGGTAAACTACAATGCCCAGAATTCTTTGAGGGAAAGAAGATGTTCAACATGTGCTTTAGCAGCGTAGCATGAACACAGCCTGTAATTGTCAAAACTGTTCATGCAGTTTAAGAGCTTTCTTTTAATGCTCAATCCTGGTAATGTAAGTCCCCTAGAACTTAGTCCTGCCTTCTCAGACAGCAGAGGGCAAATTGCTGTCCCCTTCCTTTCAATTAATACAATGGCAGAACCATCCTTGTGTCTTTGATTCCCCATCTAACAACCTCATAGGAATGCAGGAGGAGGAGATGTGAAATGTAAATATTTGGGAGGTAATTTGTACATTGTAAGTACATCACCAAACCTCTATGGGTGAGCACTGTTATCTGTAGCTTCAACTTACACCAGTGTAAAACAGTATATGAAACCACATTAAGTTAGTTTAGTTATGTGGATGCCAGTTTCCCTACCAGCCCACTGACTTACTAAAAAAGATTGTGTTTGTGGACTCACTTCAGCCCAAGTAGCATCTTGGATTCAAATATCCTGATTTAAGTGGACTTCGGTAGCATAACAGCTAGTTTGGTTCAAACTGAGGTCAGCAACTAGTAGCCCCGGGTCAGATTTGCCCATCTCAGATATGGAATTTGGCCCATCACTGAAGCTAGAGAGGAATGTGGATGAGCAGCATCTTCAAGCGATGAAACCTGGAAGCAGGCCATTTTGAGAGGTGGAACAAGCAGGAGGCCGTGCCCCCCACTTATTTATCAATGTTCCTCCATGGCAATGCTTTGCTGCTGATCAACTAAACCAGCCTGACTGGTAGTGATGAATGCACACTTTTGTCTCTGGCTTGAGAGGACATGCAGCAAGTCATGGCACCATGTTTTTTCCATGCAGAAGGAAGTTCAAGCCCCACTAGGTAAAGGTAAAGGTACCCCTGCCCGTACGGGCCAGTCTTGACAGACTCTAGGGTTGTGCGCCCATCTCACTCAAGAGGCCGAGGGCCAGCGCTGTCCGGAGACACTTCCGGGTCACGTGGCCAGCGTGACATTGCTGCTCTGGCGAGCCAGAGCCGCACACGGAAACGCCATTTACCTTCCCGCTGGTAAGCGGTCCCTATTTATCTACTTGCACCCAGGGTGCTTTCGAACTGCTAGGTTGGCAGGCGCTGGGACCAAGCAACGGGAGCGCACCCCGCCGCGGGGATTCAAACCGCCGACCTTTCGATCGGCAAACCCTAGGCGCTGAGGCTTTTACCCACAGCGCCACCCGCGTCCCACTTCAAGCCACACTACCTCCAGTTAAATATATCTAATAACAAGTGGTGAGAAAGATCCTGGAAAGCTGCTGCCAGTCAAAGTAAACAGCACTGAGCTAGATGGACAAACAGCCTAACCAATAGGAATAAGGCAGCATTCACTCCATGTGAAGTCAGCTCTGGTAAGGTCACAAGGATGGGCATTCATCCATGCTTAGCATTCCCACTCCATACTCTGTTCCAAGGAAATTGAACAGGGCCTAAGAAGATTCTCAGCTTGCACACCCCATGTCTTCTTAGTTAAGGGGGCCCACTGAGGGCCTCCAAAACCCTAGACATAGCCAGGAGAGACTAGCATATCAGGGTAAATTTTGTTGTGAAGCTGGGCTCATATAGCACTGAATAATTTGTTGCTTATGCCTGCCTTTACTCTAAGCATGTGTAGGATTACAACCACCTTGAATCATTCACCGAGCCCAACGAATTGTACAATAGCATGCAACCTTTGGAGTTTTCAACAGCTTTGTCCCTCTTTAAACGGGCATTAATAATAATAACGCTTTATAGCACTGGGCAAAGTACTTTGCAATAGTTCTGTGCTTCAGGCTCTCGATAAATCTGCAGTGCATTAATTTGCACACATACAGATGTATGCACACACACACATCTCAGCGTGTGGTTGGTTGCCTGCGGTCAGTCAGAACTTTCCCCAGGGTGTTAGGCTAAGTCTCTATTAAATGCTGGCATTGTCATGGAACTTACCACAAGAAATTACTGCTTTGATCCACTTTGCATGAAAAAGGAATTCTGTGTGGCATTTAGGGCATAGTATTTCCGGGTGAAAGGGACGCGGGTGGCGCTGTGGGTTAAACCACAGAGCCTAGGACTTGTCGATCAGAAGGTTGGCAGTTTGAATCCCCGCAACGGGGTGAGCTCCCGTTGCTCAGTCCCTGCTTCTGCCAACCTAGCAGTTCGAAAGCACGTCAAAGTGCAAGTAAATAAATAGGTACCGCTCCGGCGGAAAGGTAAACAGCGTTTCCGTGTGCTGCTCTGGTTCACCTGAAGCGGCTTAGTCATGCTGGCCACATGACCTGGAAGCTGTACGCCGGCTCCCTTAGCCAATAAAGCGAGATGAGCGCCGCAACCCCAGAGTTGGTCACGACTGGACCTAATGGTCAGGGTCCCTTTACCCTTTACCTATTTCCGTGTGAACAAAGATTTTTAAACTGGAAATCCAATACAGTGGTGCTGTCAGGAGGAAGGACTTCAAGGGGGTTGGGCTGTAGCTCAGTGGCAGAGAGCATGCTTTGCATGCAGAAGGTCCCAGGTTCAGTCCCTGGCATCTCCAGATAGGGCTGGGAAATGAATTCCTCTCCCAAAAACCTGGAGAGCTGCTTCCAGTTAGTGACAACAGCGCTGAGCTAGATGGACTAAGGGTTTGACTTTCTATGCAGGCAGATTATGATGTTCCTAAATCCAGGGCCACACTCAGCAGAATGAGCAGGAGGGGCCCCCAACATGGCAAGGCACTTGGAAGTAAGGGAAGTACTACACATTATTATCTAAGGGGTGGGGTGTGTCATAAAACCATTAAATCCAGAATCAAAAAATCTAAGTGCACTATCCATTCTAGCTTGGTGTGTGAGGCTGATTGTGCATATGCCTTAGAGCATTGGCATTGACCAGGTATGTAATGGACATTTCTAACCTCATGTCTAGCTTTTTATTTTATTTTTATACAAACTACTTAAATTAATATCGGATTTGTGGGGAAGGTGATGGATTTTCACAGAGAACATAGCAAATGAGGTTTTTTAACACTATTCTCCATTGCTGTAGTCCGGATAAAAATTGCAACACCCCCAGGCAGCAGGAGCGCCCCACCCCCTGCCCCACCCCATCCCACTGGGGCCTGTGAGATGGGGTTGTTGAGACCACAGGTGTGTGTGTGTGTGTGTGTGTGTGTGTGTGTGTGTGTTAAACCACTCCCGTACACTGCTAGAGCCAGTGTGGTGTAGTGATTAAGAGCAGTAGACTCGTAATCTGGTGAACCGGGTTTGTGTCTCCGCTCCTCCACATGCAGCTGCTTGGGCCAGTCACACTTCTCTGAAGTCTCTCAGCCCCACTCACCTCACAGAGTGTTTGTTGTGAGGGAGGAAGGGAAAGGAAATTGTTAGCCGCTTTGAGACTCCTTCGGGTAGTGATAAAGCAGGATATCAAATCCAAACCCTTCTTCTTCTTCTTCTACAGTGGCTCCCCACTCCCAGAAGAGGTACTGTATCACCAAAGGAGGACACAACTTTGCATAACATTTGCATACTCTAATTTATATGGACAGATGCAAAATTATAAATTATTTCAATAGAAATGTATCTCATCGTAATGGAGAAGGCAGGTCATCTGTGTGCCTGCTGAGTTTTGTTGTCCAGGAGCTGATCATGGGCAATTCCAAGGCACTTGCTCGCCCTCCTTATCATAGAACTGTAGAGTTCGAAGAGACCACCAGGATAATCTAGACCAAATTCCTATAATACAGGAGTCATTTGCCCAATGTGGGGCTCAGACCCATTGGCCCTGAGATTAAGAGTCTCATGCTCTACTGAATGAGCTATCCCAGAGCCCTGCTTATGAATATATATATATATATACCAGGCGAACTAGACAGCCCTTTGCAGAGGAGGTCTCCTGTAAAGGAGGTCACAGGAACACCCTGCACACTACAGTCCTCTCTCCTCTTACCTCTGGTTTTAATTTTTCAAAAGGCACTGCAGTGGTTTGCAGTGATGAATTTGATGTCACATCTAGTTTGACCCGAAAACAGATCTTATTTATTTCATTTAACAAAATTTACACACTGCTTGATTGTAAGAAAACCTCCAGGTGGGTTACAAAAATATAAAATAAAACATTAACATTATTGATTTTTTTTTTAAAAAAAACAAATTAAAAGCAGGTGTTTTAAAACATTCAAAAGATGAATAAAATCATTGCTAACACACACACACACACACACACACACACACACACACTTCTGTATGTCTGGATAGGCTTGCCTAAACAAATATGTCTTATGCAGGCACTGTAAATAATGTGGTGAAGGTGCCTATCTGAATGTCAATAGGCAGGGAGTTCCAATGTCTAGCTGCTGCCACACTAAAAGATTGATTTGTTACAATTGCAAGTATTGCGGTATGTGGCATTTGTAACGGTGCCAGTTCCGCAGATCAAAACAGTTGAGGGTGCATATACAAATAGTAACAACTTGAACATGACCCAGTAGCAACTGAGCAACGTGTGCAAATCTCTGAGCAAACTTGTTACAGCCTTAAGGCGTCTCACTCCTGTCAGTAATTGTGCTGCAACATTCTGCACTGAGGCCTGCAAATCAAGTGCAATGGAAGGCAAACATAAAGCACATTGTGATGTCACAGCGGCTAGCCAGGTGATGCCCATGGTACTCGCAGAATGGCTTTTTGTTTTTGACAACATTGTGAAAATTTTCATTCCTGGTTTGCAAGGTAAGAACTAACAGAGCTAGGAGGCTGCGAAGGAACCATTTTCAAATGCTGCCACCCTCTGGAGAAAAAAATAATTTCCCAACACAGAAACTGTCATTCAATCTAGAAGTGTCACAGAATTGGATGTACAGGAAGAAAAGGGGTTTTCACCAGCAATGTTAAGATTGCAATCCTAGAAGCATTTCCATGTACATAAATGGCACTGAATTTGATTGGGCTACCTTCTGAAAAAGCAACCATACAGTAAGGTTACAAGCCTCTTGAACCCACTTGCACAGAAGTAAAAAAGGTAAAGGTAAAGGACCCCTGACAGTTAAGTCCAGTCGCAAACGACTCTGCAGAATTTTTCTGGGTCATGTGGCCAGCATGACTAAGCTGCTTCTGGCAAAACCACAGCAGGACACAGAAACGCCGTTTACCTTCCCGCCAGACTAAGATTCGAACCGCCAACCTTCCGATCAGCAAGCCCTAGGCTCAGTGGTTTAGACTACAGCGCCACCCACATCCCTCTTTGCACAGAAGTATATTCCACTAAATCTAGTGGGGCTGGAATTTAAATAAATTCATTCAGACCCAGGCTAGAAGAGTGTTTTGTGGGAGTGGGGTCTCACTCGAATATGTATGTTAATGGAGGATAAAACACTATTATTAAACCAAACATATCCTAGTTTTATGGACTTGAGTCCACCTCATTCTAGACCTGACTAGTGTCTATATGGTCAGATTACGGGTAGATCCACATCATACATTTAAAGCACATGGCTTTCCCCCCAAAGAATTCTAGGAGGTGTAATTTAAGGGTGCTGGCAACTGGAGCTCTGTAAGGATGAAATTACAGTTCCCAGACTTCCGGGTTAGCGCCTCCGGCAATGGAGGAATTCTTCTGATTGGGAGGAATTTGCTCCGTGGAATTCAGGGTCTGGCTGCCACGGCGAAGGCGGAGACCCACTAAAAATCACAGGCGGGAGAAGCCTGTGAACGTGGGATTCGGCTGGCACCTTTTGCGCCTCCCCTACTCACGGGGAGACCCGGTTTCGGGGATCCGGAGCAATGTGGGGTGAGCGGCGCGGTGCTTCGAATTGACTGCTTCTTTCACGGAGTGAGCCGCATTGCTGTTGCCGGAGAGCGCTGACTTTTTCCTGTGGACAATTTGATTCTAAACAACTACCCGTGAGTAGAACGGAAAATTGGATTTTTAAACGTCTTAATTTGGCACCGAAACGGGGAGGTTTCAAACAGGAAGTCCGCCTTCCCCTTTTGCAAATAGATTGAAGCAAAGAATTTGCAAGCTAAAGTCTTGGAAAGTCCTATGTAAAAGATTAAACTTCCATCGGCTAAAATCATTAAACCCCCCTTGGAGGCAGGAGAAGAGGGGGGAAATTTTGGATCGCGTAAACCTGCAGGAGAGAGTGAAAAAAGTTGGATCACCACCGCTCTGAACCTGGAAATGGACTGCTAATAAGACTGACGTTTTTGGGAAAGTTCATTGACTGTGACAGTTAGTTAAATAAGAGAAATACATTGCTTTCATTGTCCCCTTCTGCATTTAAAAAGGAGTAAAAGTAGCTGAAAATTGAAACTAATTTTACTGCTTGAACTGTGTTTAAAAGGATTGATACAAACAGAAATTGTTTCCCTCTAGAGGGAGCCTTTGAAACTGTTACAAGAGTTGGGCTGGTGGAATCTCCAGCTGCAAGAGAAAACCGTGAGATTGACCTTTGATTGCTTGAGAATGTCGACAGAAGAAGCCTTAGTGATTGCACTATGCAATATAAGTGAGTCATTGCAACAGCTCCACAAGAAGACGGATGTGATGAATATTAAAATTGATATTTTGGGACAAAAAGTGACTAATTTGGGACAAAAAGTGAACATCTACACAGAAACTATTCAGGAACCGATACAGGAATCTACTTTGACATGCCAAATGGTGGAGAAAGCGAGGGAGAAAGTTGTGGTTGTTGAACCTAAAGTAATACAAGTGGAGAGGGAGAGAGCCCCAGCCTTACAGAGGCAATTTGATGATTACAAGTTGTTGCCCTCTATGATTGAATTCAGAGAAAGTCAGATTGGAACCCTGCTTGGAGTGGAGAAGGAAAGTTGGATAGATCACCTCATGCAGGGATTTACTGACCTTTGGGATCTGGACCTGGGTCAGGAGGAAATTGGAGTTGTGGGGACCTGCAGATTTGGAGGGACTTTGAAACACGTCCTGAAATATCTTTTGGATTTTAGTTTTAATCACGGAGATGTGGATGACATGTCGAGAAGGAATAAAAACATTGTTAGGTTGGAGCTCCCCCGAAACCTACTCTTCAGCATCAAAGAAAGGAAATTAAGAACAAGATCAGCAGAAGATAAAGTAAAGTGTATGTATAAATATGAAGAAGATTTGCAGAAGGGACCTGGAAAAGAATTAAGAGCCTCGGACAGAAGATCACCAGGTTGATGGACTATATGGAATTGACAGAAATGACTGGCAGAATCCGAGACCAGGGAGAAGAGACGGTAGAAGAAGATTGGAAAAAGTTTAAAGTTTATTTATAGAAATAGGGTAAAATTAATGAGTGTTAGAAAAATGTTGGAATGAAATTATATGGCCTTAGTAGAAGTGTTATAAGGAGTTAAGCATAAATAAGTATTATAGTATTAATGGAAATAAGGTTAAAATAAGTTAAGATATTTATATGACAGAAAATAGTGAAAGATGGAAAGGATTTGCTGTAACAATTAATAGAAGTGGAATACAAAAAGGGAGGTGAGAGGAAGTCGATGAAACAAGGGAATGAAAGATAAGGCATTGAAATGGTATGATGTATGTTTTTAAATTGTTTTTGTTTTGTTTTGTTTAGGTTAATGCGTTAATGTTGTGTGGTGTATTGTTTATGTATTGTATTGTATTGTTTTTTCTTTCTTTTGTTTTTTTTCTTCTTTTTTCTCCTTTTCTTTTTCTTCTTGTTTGTAAGGTTTAAAAGTAATAAATATTATTTAAAAAAAAAAAGAAATTACAGTTCCCAGGCTTCTTTGTCAAAGTCACTTATTTTAAATGTTTGTTGAATGTGTTTTGAATCAGGGCTATAGCTAGGGGGTGGTGAGGTGGGGCCCCACCAGGGGCGCAGGTGAGGGGGGAACAAAATCGGCTAATAATATGTCCATAAATATGTCTATAAATAAAAATATTGATTATTGCCTCGTAAGAAAAGGTTATTATTAGAGAGTGAATTGAATGGGGGGCAGGTTGGAGGAGAGGCAGAAAGAAGAGCTAATTTGTCAGTGGCTGGGAGCGCAATCTGGACGGTTCTGCCAGGGGCGCAATATCACCTAGCTACGGCTCTGCTCTCAATGTATGGTGTGGACCTGCCCTTTCTGACGTACAAAACATCAGAGGGGTAATTGTGATGGCCTGTTGCAGCTTAAATAGGGATTCTCGAGAAAACTTAAATGCTAACAAATATATGGCATAAGCAATCACGGACTAGAGAGTCCACTTACTGTATTTAGATGCATGTGATGCAGTGGATTGCCCGCATAAACTTATGCTGCAATACATTTCTTAATCTTTCAGATGCTTTGATTCTATTTCTGACTCATTTGGTGTGCTGCAGTCTTACACATCAATCCTAAGCATGTTTACTCAGAAGTAAGCTCTATTGAAGTCAAGGGGCTTTGCTGCGAGGACAGTAAGATAAGTCAAACCTTTGCCCTAGTGCAAGCATGATACTTCGAAAAGCACTGGGTAGAAGCCAAGTGGCTGCACACTTCTTTCTGGGAGACCATAGTTTTATAAGGTCCTGGTAAGCCATAGTTTGGTTTACCATGTCATGAGAATGAGGCCTAAATCTACAGCAGAAAGCAGTAAGGGTTCAAAGGCTAAAAATGTCTTGTGAGGCTCAAAGTAAACATCTCGAGCTCTCTTGTTTGCTTTCTTCTAGTTCTTGAGCTGGAGGGAGAGGCAAATCTTTCATCTTCTCTGCTAGATCAATTTAAAAGCCAGATACTGTCAGTGTCAACCTTGGGTAGTTTCACACCTGATGTTTTTCTTCTTTTGAAATGTTTTATAACCTGCTTTTCAGCTTCAAAACAAGCTCCTCAATGTGAGAAACAAAAAAGTTAAGAACTACTTATACAAAAAGAAATTAAAACAAAAATCATGATAGCAGCAAAACATAAAAGACAGAAACAAATTTAGAGAAGCAAATCTATACATGCACTGGTTGCCATTGAAGTACTACATAACTGTTTAGTGTTTGTTATAAGATGCATGCAGAGCAGTCCTATGCAAGTGCATTCAGAAGTAAATACCATCAGGTTCAATGGGCCTTACTTCAAAATACACAGGATTACAGCTGGTATCTGAAGAAGTGTGCATGCACACGAAAGCTCATACCAAGAACTAACTTAGTTGGTCTTTAAGGTGCTACTGGAAGGAATTTTTTTATTTTGTTTTGACTATGGCAGACCAACACGGCTACCTATCTGTAACAGGATTACAGCTGTGCAGTCCAATTCTATGCAAAAACAACAAAGTGTCCTATTAGCACCATAAAAGTTAGTATTTGATTTATTTTTTGATACATTTCTATACCATACTTTGCGCAAAGGCCACAAGGTTTTTTTCTCTGCATGCAGCATAGCAAACAACAACATGACATACATACGGAACATAATATGCATAAAATGGAAAAGATAAAAAGAGCTGAATTAGTACAAATACCATCAAATTGTTCATAATTGTTTTAAGTCACTGATACCATCATTGAAAAGCTGGCTGGAAGAGGCGCTTTTCCACCTGTTTCTCAGGAGGAAAGCAATGGTGTGGCTAGACATATCTCTGGGAGAGAAAGCTTTCCGCAGATGTGGAGCCACCACTGAGAAGACCCTTTCATGGGTCCCAGTGGTTTGCATCTCATCCTGCACAGTGACCACCAGTCAGGCCTCATTCACTGACCTTAGGGTACATGCAAGTTGATAGGTGTGAAATCACGGTCTTAGATCTGGAATGGGAAACCTTTGGCCCTTCCATCATCCCTGACCATCGTCCATGCTTGCTGAGGCTGATGGGAATTGTTTAGCAACATCTGGAGATCCAAAGGTTCCCACCCCATCTTAGATATTGGGGGCCAAATAGAGTCGTGACTATGGCTTTCATGAACCATTTCATCAGTTGCATGGCAAGCTGTTATGAGATGAGAGGCAGATATGAGAAAAAGCAAAGTAAGGGATGCTATTACAAACTCAGGCTGGAAAGCCTAGCAATGCAAGATGTAAGTGTTACTTTGCAGGGCACAACTTTAATTCAAGATCCACATTTTTTTTTTTTTTTTTAAAAAAAGAGAGTTATCTGAGTGAGCTCTGCATTCCTGCATCGCAGGGTTGGACTAGATGACCCTTGGGATACTTTTCAACTCTACAAATATATGATCAGGCGAAGTCTTCAAGGGTGCCAGGTGCCACACTGGTAACCCAACTCTGTTACTGTTTTCTATAGTCATCCTTTGGACTCTCTTCAAGTCTGATGGTATCATATGAAGCCTACGTATACTTAGAAATAAGTTGAATATGTGGGAATTCCTCAGAGTTTGTTGCAAAAGGACTGCAGCTTAACACAGAACCCCCTCTGGAAGAGCTGTAATGCAATTGCATCAACTCTTTTAAAAATTATCCATCTTTAAAAGGTACACATAATTTATGTTGGGAATGTATGATGATACAAGATTTTTGGGATTAAATTTTGATAGAAATGATACATATTACTGAAGAAACTATTGTTTGCTGTCCAAGATTAATGTTACTGATTTTTTATGAGGCAAATGTAGATAGATAGATTGTCAAAATAACTAGTTCTGGATATTATTTTGGCAGCTTGAATAGTAATTCAAGCTTCAAATGTTATATTGGATAATTAGTAACACTCATTCTACAATATAGCTACAGTGGAGAAATTTATGCATTATTTGCTATTTTGACAGGGATTAGAATCTCCAGATACTTTTTTATGATTTGGCATTCCTTCATTACATATACAGCAGAAGCATCATTTTCAAGACAAGCCTTGCCACGAGCCAGGCAAATCTGGAACTAAACTTGGCAATAAAATAACACTAATATTCTTTCAACTTTTATTGTCACTTTTTTCTTGCATGACATGGACTTTATGTAACTGTACTTATTCTATGTGCCTATTTTATCATTTTGCTTTTAACCTTTTAAATTTTCATCTCTTGCTACTATTGTTCTCTCTCTT
Source organism: Podarcis cretensis (assembly GCF_951804945.1). NCBI lineage: Eukaryota > Metazoa > Chordata > Lepidosauria > Squamata > Lacertidae > Podarcis > Podarcis cretensis. Next base: position 27,537,937 of record NC_137177.1, on the reverse strand, counting down.
ATAAAAGGAAATTTTAAAAAATTAAAAAGTAAACACAACAGAGTTCAACAGAACTTACTCCTAGGTAACCATGCATAGCACTACAAGCAAAAGAGAAAAGATTAGTCGCGAAGCTCCCCCAGGCGGCTTTCATAGAGAAGGCGGGTTTCTGCCCTGAAAAATTCCTCCTCCTCCCGCTTTCCGCTGGCCTAGGAAGGAGAGCTCATTTCCCTCTTTCGCAAACTTCAACTCCCAGCATCCCCTCTGCCCCTGGTACGCCGGCCCCTCCCCCTCCCCTTTACGTTACTCTAAGTGCGCAGATTGGCCCGAGCCTCCAACCAGTCAGCGGCCTCCCCTTTGGCCATTCCGGCCGTCACTCCCAGCACGGCCAATTGGACGTTTAACGTCAAGGGAGAACGCGCTATTCCCGAAGTGCTCTTACGCCGCTCGCGCCGCGGAGGGAAGGAGAGCTCATTTCCCTCTTTCGCAAACTTCAACTCCCAGCATCCCCTCTGCCCCTGGTACGCCGGCCCCTCCCCCTCCCCTTTACGTTACTCTAAGTGCGCAGATTGGCCCGAGCCTCCAACCAGTCAGCGGCCTCCCCTTTGGCCATTCCGGCCGTCACTCTCAGCACGGCCAATTGGACGTTTAACGTCAAGGGAGGACGCGCTATTCCCGAAGCGCCCTTACGCCGCTCGCGCCGCGGAGGGGCCGGCGCGGGGATAGGGGTTGGTGGCGCAGTTAGCGTCGCGCAGGCGCTGTGCGGTCCGAGTCGGAGAAAGGGGAGGGGGGCGGTGGGAGAAGGAGGTGGCGTTAGCTGGAGCCCCAGACAGCTGGAGGGGATAAACAGAGGAGGGGGCCGCGGAGGGCTCGGGTCCCAGCCAGGCCGGGGCTGCGAAGTCTGGCGAGCGGCTCAGGCTGCCACCCAGCCACTCACCTCCCGGAGGGGCCCCTGCCCTGGCTCGGGCTTCGGGCCGCCCCCCTGCATGGAAGTTCAGGGGCTTCGTCCACTGGCTGCTGCGGCTGCTGAGCCTGCCCTGAGGAGGCCTGACAGGTAACTCCCGTGACCCTCCTTCCTTCCCTCCCCGTGAGAGATATCGGCTCCCCCCTCCCCACTTTTTTCCCTCCAAAGGTAGATTTCCCCCTCCAAGTGACACACGATCCGCCCCCCTGCACTTCCTTGATTCCGTAATAACCTATTGCCCCATAGTCTGTTTCAACAACCCCCCCCCCACGTTTCCTCCCCCCTCCCCACGTGAATTTACAGGGGCACAAAATGGACCGCAGCATTTTGGGTTTCGAATAAGCATGTAGCTCCTCTGGCTGCTTTTGCAACCTCCCACTGTGTTCAAGAGAAGTTGGTGCACAGCTCATTCCAGGTTTCTTTCCCCCCACCTCCTTGAGGTTTCTCTCTGTCTCTCTCTTCCTAGCAAATTCCAGGGTTAGTCTTTCACACAGCAACGAACTCCCTCTTCCCCTTCGTAAAGAGATGGTGTGCTTTGTGGCCCCAGCAGATTCACTGTGGCGGAAGCTTTTAAGGAAGGTAGGAAGTTGCCTTCATGCAGAGTCCGTCTAGCTCAGTATTATCTATGCTGACTGGCAGTGGCTCTCCAGGGTTTCGAATGGGTCTTTCCTGGCCCTCTGTGGAGATGCTGCATATTGTGAGCTGAGGACCTTCAAGGAACATAGGAAGCTGCATTATACTGAATCAGTCTAATGATCTATCTGTCTCAGTGTCTACCCCTTATCAGCAGAAGCTTGCCAGGATTTCAGTTAGGGCTTTCTTCCAAGCCTACCTGGAGATGCTGGGGGTTCTGCAGGAAAGGGTGCGCTCTGCCAGGGAGCTATCACCCAAATTTTAATAGAGTAAGGCCCAGTTTGTTAGCAGAATTAATAAGTCCATTAAAGCTTCTGCCACACTATGAGGTATTGCAAGACTTTAATAGGTAATGTGTTGAGGCAAACATCTCAGATCGGTTAGCATAGAACAACTGTCCCTACCTTGACCATAGAATAGTTATTTCTCTTGCTGTCCTTGGAACACATTATTTTAATACTGTGCCAGCTGTAAAAGTGATAAAGGTCTGGCAATATTTGTATGTGTTCAGCATTGTGATTGTGAGCAGGAAGGAGGTTTGGAAAAAGAGCAATCGGTGTGCTCTATGTGGACACAGACACACAAACACCAGCCGTCCTCTCATTGCTAGTATTGCCTGTCTTTGTATCTTATGTTTACTGCCTTGCTACTGTTTCTTTCCTGTCTTGCCTCTTCTGTCAGAAAATTGTCCTTCCTAAATTTGATAAGTAATTTCTTAAATTCTACAGTAGTTTTAATATTATTCATAGTTGTAACCCCAACAGTTGTGAACCCTTGGTTGTTCCCATCCCAGTTTTTTATGCATGGGGAAGTGAGGTAGAAGTGACTGTTGTACTGAGGGCCTCCTTGCATTTTCTTAGCCGTGGAGGAAATGTGTGCTAACTGCTAACTTCTGACTTCCCAAATACCTTTCCTTGATGCCCATTTCCCTGCTGCCTAGCCAATGATATCTTGCACCCTACATCCCCTTCCTAAAGCATGCTCCTTAACTACCATTTTAGTGCACAATTTTAAACTAGGTTGGTTTTTGTTGTCAATTGGTATCCAAAGTAGGTTTATTTCGCTCATGTAATTCTGGGCTTTTGAAAATCTCTGTGCCCTGCTTTCTGCTGTGAGTGTGGGCATTTGTACAAAGCAGAGTGCAGTATTTCTTTTTATTGACATGCTTCCATGTAGACCTCATGGGGGGAATTAAACCTGTGCTTGCTTTTTATTGTAATGGCAAAAGGTATGAAATCATGTCACACATGTGCCTCTGACAGCATCAGAAAAGAGGTAGAACAAGCGCAAACATTAACCTGTAAAGCCAATCTAGATTAAATGTTTTATGTGTTAAATGAGTATATCTAGCAAGTGTGAGGCTTAATGGCCAACCTGTGCTAAAGGAAGTTTTGAAACATCATTTGGCTTAATACTGGCTGACAGCCTATATGGGAATGTGTTCAACTACTGGTGGATGAATCGCATGACTGAATATGAAGATGGAAAAGTGCTTATAGGCATCATTTTGCTGTGAATGCAGATCTTCAGCATGGCTGTGATAAGTTACATTAGAAGATCCATAGAGCTCACTACAGCACAAGTATAGTTGCCAATCGTAGGTGGCTTGGTGGTATGATTGACAGATTTATTTTACTATTTGGAGTATGTTTATTCCATCTTTTGGGGTCAAAAACTCTTCAAAGGTAGTTCATGTCTAGAAGCATAACAGTGATTTAAAACATAAAGGGTAGCCATCTAACATGTTACATAAAGAAAATAGTGCCAGTTAAATTGATAATTTCTATCTATTTTTAACTAAACAAGGCTGCCAATTCACAAGGCCTTAAGAGTAATTTAAAAACAGCCAGAGAAGAAGCCAATCATACATCCATTGGAAGGAATTCCCCAGTTACAGGGCCACTACTGAAAAGTCTCTGTATCTTGTGACAACCAACCAAATTGATGTGAAGAGTGGGCCTATAAGCAGTTATCACCACACTGCAGACAATTGAGGAGGATTAGTGACAGTATAAGTGGAGGAACAGGACTGTAGACACAGCAATTGCATTCTGTCCTACTTGCAGCTTGATTCCATGCAGGCTATTCAGGCGTACCGGTAAATTCTGCTCTGTTCAGTGAGATGTGCTCCCAAGTCAGTATGTGTAGGATTGTAGCCTTTTAAAGGGACAGGCAGCATTTTAATGTGGCAGTGTAGCAGTCCTAGTCAGGCATCCAGTTTCCCAGTTTCCCAGTTTCCCATGCCACATGCTCAGTCTGTTTCAGGAAACACATCTGCATGGATTGAGAAGAAAGCCTCCAAAAGTGGGTGGGTGAGTTGACCCTTTACTTCCCCTTCTCATGTAATTGGAGCACTGTGTCTTGGCCAACTATCTTTCTTCTCCCTTTCAAAAGTGAGAGCTCCTTTGGGCTATTAGGCTTCTTTTGAGTGGTTAGCATAGTTTCTTGCTGCAGAGGCTGACAGCCAGACATAATTATATCAGTATGGGACAGAATGGCTGTCAAGTTCTGTCCCCTGTCACCAAGCCTGCCATGTGTTTCTCTGAGGCTGGACTCCATTGAGCACGGATTGCAATGCTGGCTGAATCCCATCCTGAAGAGGCATCCAAGTCTTCAACTGTTCCTCTGTGGAGAGATGGTGTCCTAGCTTCTTCATCCCTTTCTACCATTAAACAAGCCCCTTGGGGTTTCTGTGCATGATCAGTTATCTTGAGTGAGCACTCAGTGGCGTAGCGTGGGTTATCAGCACCCGGGGCAAGGCAAGTAATTTGCGCCCCCTAACCCATGGATTTGCGCCCCCTAACCCGTGGATTTCCCTAACCCCCAGATGTTGTGCCCGGTGCGGCCGGGCCCCCCCTGCACCCCCCACGCTACGCCACTGTGAGCACTGCAGCTTGTTTGTTTGTTTGCATGCATGATGCATGGCACAGCCAAAGCTCAAGTGCACTTTTTTAAAAATGAGGAAAAGTCTATCTTGATATAGGCTGTTTTTCCTTGCTTCAGTGGTCGGTTGCATTGCTCACATTCCTTCCTACAGTTTTGCCTCACGCTAACAGATTAGGTAGTGGAATTGAGTGAGGATCACAATTCACAGCAAGTATGTAGCTAGCTGGTCAAGATAAGTGATGACTAATATGCAGGGATATATATAAAGTTAGTGGGGAGGGGGAACAAAATTTATTTAGAAATTAGAAATTTTATCTTTATTAAATTTATATCCAGCTCTTCCCAAAGGAACCCAGGACAGCAAACACATCAGTGATAAAGCAATACAATTAAAAATGAACATTTAAACATGTAAAAAGATCTAAAATCAATCAAACATTTATAAACAATTATAGTGGTACCTCAGGTTACAGACACTTCAGGTTACAGATGCTTCAGGTTACAGACTCTGCTAACCCAGAAATAGTACCTCGGGTTAAGATCTTTGCTTCGGGATGAGAACAGAAATCGTGGCGGCAGCGGGAGGCCCCATTAGCTAAAGTGGTGCTTCAGGTTAAGAACAGTTTCAGGTTAAGAACAGACCTCCAGAACTAATTAAGTTCTTAACCCGAGGTACCAATGTAAACATCTAGAAACAGTTTAAAACAATCCTTATCCTCTAGGCTAATAATTTCAAGGTTGCCAGGAAGGGTTTCTTTGAACTATCAAATGCCTGAATAAACAGGAATGCTTTTAAATTTCCTCCTGAAACTAAGCAGTGAGGGAGGCAGACCTCACCAGACCTCCCATAAATGGTTTTATGCCACGCAGGTAGCATGCAGTAGTGACACCACCAACAGGGCCTCCCCTGCCAATCATAGGGCCTGAGATGGTTAATTCAAAAATCTCCAAGCCTTCCACACAAAATACTAAAGTAATTATCAGTAATATACAGATAAAACCAGCAGGATTTCAAAAACCATTTTATGCACCTGACCTATGTCCAGATAGGTTTTCTGTACTTAAAAACACACACACAAAAAAAAAATTGGTCGGTATCTAGAACAGCATGATTAAGGTGCCTGTATATTATTAATAGTCAGGGTGTTCCAAAGCGTAGGTGCTGTCATGCTGAAAGATCGACTCATGGATGTGGAGCAAATGTTATATAGCACTTGTGAAATTTATACAGATAGAAGTGACACATATGGGGCAGGGCAATCCCTCAAGTCAACTGGTCTCAAGCTGTTATGGGCCTTATATACTAATAGTAAAACCTTGAACTGGGTGCAGTAGCAAATTGGTAGCCGGTGCAGATCTTTGAGCAGAGGTGTAAAATGCTAACAGGATCCCACTTGGTGGACCAACCACAAGGGAAGCCTCACATAGAGTTCATTGCAGTAATCCAGTCTTGAAGTTTCAATTGCCTGGACTACCTCAGCTGTCACAACTATCGTAAACCTCAAGGTTCATAGGTGGCATGCCAGTGGATGCAGGTTGCTGGGGAGCAAGAGCAGAAAGGGGATGTTGCCTTCCTGCCCTGCTTCACTAGCTTCCTGAGGCACCTGGTTGGTCACTGTGGGGGAGCAGGTTGCTTGAACTAGATGGCCTTTGGTTGGATCCAGCAGGGCTCTTCTTATCTCCAAATGTGAGTGATGGATTCAGGCGGCTGATGGGGGAGAGGGGAGATCATAGTGGTAAGGCTAAGGGGAGAGATGGTGGGAACTAATGACCTTGCTTGAATGGGAGAAGGTGGTGTAGGACCTGAGCCACAAGGTGTTGTGATAGCCGTGTGTTTAGATGGCTTTAAAATGGGGTTAGGAAAGGCAGCAATATGGAGGTCATGTTATCAATGACTACTAGCCCTAATAGCTAAATGGAATTTTCAGGTTCAGGGTCGTCTTCCAAATGCCATCTGCTGAGGGTGGTGAGTCAAAGCAGGAGAGGACCGTAGCCATCATATCATGACTTTCTGTATAAATAATAAAAAATCTTCTCTTCCCCACCCCCCTTATTTGACCACAGGTAATTTCAATGCCTTCTGTATGGACACGAACTCTACTGGAATGCTCGGATGCACAGCAACACCTCCACTAGCTTGCTTTCGTCAGCCCTATTGTGAGAAGATGGCAAAAGCAAACATTACTAGAGACCTCATCCACAGGCAGCTCAAGGTACCTCTTGTGCTAAAGGGAGGGAGGAAGATAATGAACTTGAAAGGCAGTTGGGGTAGTTTGGTGTGGTCTCAGAAAACATACTTTTAATGTTTTAAGCTCAGATCAGATGTCATGGCCAAACCATGGTTTGGCTGTCAGTGATGCTGGCTCTAGGTTCTTTTGAGGAGGGTAGAAGATGGGCAAAATTCCCTCTGAAGGCTTTCCTTGCTGAGTGGCTGTAGCACCTCTGCGCTGCCACTGCCCAGTCACTTGCCCTCACCCTCTGGACACAGTTGGCACAACTGCCCAGAGAGAGTGTGTCTTTGTGCTCTGTCTTATCACTCTCATTTCTGCTAGCCCACTTGGAGAAGGCAATGAACAGGTATATATGTATTCTACTTCATAGCCCAACTGTCATCTGCACAGATAAGCAGGTGGAATACAAAACATAAATAAAACAACCAGATGCACAACAATAAAACACAATTTGAAACAGACAAAGGCAACCAAAAACAACCATTCACTTAAAATGTCTTGGGAAAATAACTTGACATCAGAATGATGACAGCTGTACTTGTGAGAAGAGGGCATTCTGCAATTAGGGCACCACCACAGAAGGCTCATTTATCTAATTTATTTTGCATTATTGTATGTTGCTTTTTGTCAAATATGCGCAAGGTGGCTTACATCAAAACAAATATTTATTTATTAAAATTTATATACTGATTGGTTGCAAGACAGACAAACTCAAACCTCTTATATCTGTAGGACTTACGAAAGCAGTCAAAGTGCAATTAAAAATGATAACAAGCAATATTAAATGCAAACAGACTAGAAGCTGCTGGGTGGGGAAGACACTTGAAATTAAACTAAACATGGACTCTGAAAGCTTGCGGAGAACAAAGAAGTCTTCACTATGTGCCAGAATCCCATCAGTGTCATGGCCACCCATGCATCTCACATTGTTAAATATGGAGCTTCCCCCAGTTGTGAAACAAGGAGAAGAACCTCCTCAGAAGATCTCAAAGCAACAGCAAGTAGAAGAAGCAAGGGGCTTTCCATCATTCCGCAGCTTAGCTGCTGCATTTGAAAAACTCCTCTCCTTCACAGCTACCCTCCATACCCTGGATTGTGGGGGCACTTGGAAAAGGGCCTCCATGGATTATTGTAATGCTGTGCCTTGTCTTGGAACGGTATAGAGTTAGATTTAAGAGCTCACATATTGATTCCTGACATAGTAAGGCATGATATCCATTTGCTCTTTATAGGAGAAGGGTGCCCTCAGCTTTGAACGACACTATCATGTCACTGACCCCTTCATCCAGCGCCTGGGCTTGGAGGCAGAGCTGCAGGTAAGTTGCACGTGCTGGAGGAACTGAAGTACAGCTCCTCCCCTTACAATGACAGCTGCTGAATGCTAACGAAAATCCAGTTTCACCCTCAAGGATTGGTGTGCCTCTTCTGACACGTTTTGCATTTATTTAACATTTTGTGTTGGCAAAGAACCACATGGATTTGTGTTGGCAAAGAACCACCTTCAAGTGCCACCGTTTTTAATCTCTTTCAGGGATGGGGAATCTGTTGTCCTCCAGGTTTTGTTGGACTCCAGCTGCTGCCATCCCTGACCGTTGCTCTTGCTGGTTGGGATGATGGGAGCTGGAGCCCAAGAGTGCTTGGAGAGCACTCTTCTCTGCTGTCCCGCGCTCCTGTACATTTGAACTTGCCTCTCGCGCCAACCCAGTGACCTTTCTCCTAACCTTGGTCCTCCTCCATCCTTGGTCTACTTGGATTTCCCCCTTCCAAGAGCTAGGTCTTTGCCTAAAAGAATTGAGCACCTACTTATGTGTTTGTGATATGCAAATCTCAGCTAGATCTAAAGCGTCAGTATCCTGTGAGTATCAGCCAAGCAGTCTAATCCTATGTGAGGTTACCTAGCTGTAAGGCTCAGTTCATTAGAAAGTGACAACATGAACCTACTTACCTCAAATGTCCATGATTCATGGCTATTTTTTTAAGGTAAAAAGACCACATGGCCACCTTGTCTCTTATCCTCCTTATTTTACTGAACTAAGGCTTTTTAAACAGGAGCACGGGCCTTTGCAGACAGCAAGTTCCTTGGCAGGAGGTGGCAATTCAGTAGCTGCCCCACATTGGTTGGTGCCAGATAACTTGTCGGAACTTGATGTATCTGCATCACAACCCAATTTCAGTCATGTTGAATCCCTAAAATATCAGAGGTGGATATTGTCAGAGCTGCCTCTAGATCCCAGCTCACAGAGGACCAACGCTAGGCTGTCGTAATGTACAAAAGTCTTTATTGAAGTTCAATTTCCATTTCAAAGCCGCAGCGCGCAGCCCTACATCTTAAACCCTAGATCGGCGAAGTCCTGTCTGAGTCTCCTCCCCTCTGACACCAGTTTAAGATCCTAGCCCTGCTCCACCTTTTCCGCTGCTCTCTCCTCTTCTGGGTCCTCCTGCCCGCTGGGGCATTGCCCTTTCTGGACTCTTCCGACGCTGAGTCGCTTAGCTCCTCCCCCTGCCTCCTGCGGGCTTTAGGACCCGGTTCCCAATCCTCATTCTCTGCTGTCCCGCGCTCCTGTACATTTGAACTTGCCTCTCGCGCCAACCCAGTGACCTTTCTCCTAACCGTTACACTACTTCGGTCACTGCTTCCCTCTTCCGGGATACTGGCCGGATCTGACCTCCTCTCCGTTGTCCGACTTTCTGATGGAGGCGTGGTCAGCCCTGCCTCATCTTCTCTCCCTGGTGGGGAATGCACTGGCCCCGATACTTGGGACTCTTCCCCCCCCACTCTGCTCTGCTCTGGTGGGGAAACTGGTCCTGATTTCCAACTACTGCTCTGGGAATCCCTGCTGCCCCCTTGCTCCTGGGGCGTTCCCCTTGGGAACCCCCTACCCCTGGCCACTGGCGCCCCCTTCTGTGAATCTTCCGATTCGCTGGAGAGGCTCATGGAATCCCTCGGTCCACTGTCCTCTTCTCCTACGCTCCCCTCGGATTCTTCCCCTTCGCTCTCCATCTCCTCTCTTCCCTGTGCCTCTGCTCCTGAGCCCCTGACAGATATGATTTTTAAAGGGCATTGAGACAAGTCAGAGGGTGTTGTTGAGCCTACCCTCTGCCCAGTACACTTCCCTGTCTGAAACCTCCTTCCTAGCTGCCTTTCTTCTGGTGGGGCTCCGTTGGGAAGAAGGCCTTTCATAGGACAAGGGGAGTTTGGCACCATTTCATTTCTATCGGAAATCATAGAATCATAGAACTGTAGAGTTGGAAGGGACTCCAAGGGTCATTTAGTCCAACCCCCTGCAATGCAGGAATCTCAGCTAAAGCATCCATGACAGCTGGCCAAATGTTCTTTACATTCTCCTTCATTTTATAAGGATTCAGCAGTGGTTGTGCTGACACATGGGCTGTCTGTTGTCACCTCTAGCATTGAGTCTCAGTTGCTCTAGACTAGAGCAGTCTTCTCCAACCTCCAGTTATTGTTGGACTCTAACTCACCACCAGCCCCAGCTAGCATGGCCAACGATAAAGGGTTAGTGAAATGGGGCTTGAGGATTCCTTTCTCTCTCCTCTCTTGGGAGTTATAGTCCAACAAGATCTGGAGGGTGCCAGAGGTTCTGAGAAAGATCTTCTGGAGTTAGTGGGGGCTGCTTTGCATTTCCTGAAACTTACTCTTGTTAGTCGTGGTGTGGGAAGATTGTTTTCATGAAGTATGTTCAAGCAAGCACATTATGAGTAGTAAAGGGAGTGACAAGGGACAACTCACACTATACATCCAAAAGAGGGTCTGAGAACTTAAAACTACAAGTGGAATTGGACATGTCTGAATAATGTGATATTTTATTTTATCCCCGTCTTGGAATCCTGTAAAATCTCAATTTTTTATAACTCTTTGGATCACCTTGTATAACTCTTCCAGGGTCATACTGGCTGTGTCAACTGCCTTGAATGGAATGAAAAGGGAAAGTAAGTATGTCTTAACATTTAAAGGATGACTGTAGCATGTATCCAGTGAAGGGAACTCTGTAAAATGTGACGAGCAACTGAGTTTACAATGGGGCTGCTTTCCATTTTGCTCTCTTGCTTAGCCAAATGGTGCCTTTGCTATTGTCTTCCCACTTCCAGCAGCAATTTTTCATTCGTTTTTAAAGTGCAGATCAAGCACATTCATGCTGTGGCTAGCAGCTGTCAAATTGAGAAGCCATTTCCTTTGTGCCCTGCTTGTGAGCTTCTGAAGACATCTGGTTGGCTGCTATTTGAAATTAAATGCTGAACTGGATGAGACCTTGGCTTAATCCAGCAAGACAAATTTTACTATTTTATTTCATGCAATACAATGTCGTGACTTTCAGAAAGGATTAAATTGGGAGTGGGGAATCTGTAGATCTCCAGAACTACTTTCAGAATTTTTTTTTACAATCAAGCTGTGTATAAAATTTATGATATAAAAAAATAAGATGAAATAAGCAACATACATTCCCAACTCCTATCAGCCCCAGTCAGGATGGCCAAAGGTTGAGGAGGGTGGGAATGGCAGTCCAACAACATCTTCATGCCTGGATTAAATTCTGGGAGATGGGAGTTATGTTAACCATAACATACTGTAAGCCATATAAAGGCAGGCTGCACAGTACAACCTGGAGACTTGCTGGAATAGAACCTGTGGACCATGTTTGACATAAGATGCTGGAAGTACTTTCTTACCTGTAAGTCAAGTCCTTGTATTGTGGGGAAAGTACAGTAGGGAAGAATAGACAACTCCATTAAATGTCTATGGAAAGCTTATCAGGCCAAGGGAACAGTTTAAATCAAAAGGCATTAGTTGGAGGTATGGGGCACTTTCCACAAATTGTCAGCTGATGATTTGCCATTATCTTCTCCTGTTTCTGTCAATTATCATGCTGATAGTGGAGTCATTTGCTTCTCCTTCTAATTCCTTGCTGTACTCCACAAACCTACATAGATTCTAGAGTGTCCCAGGTTGCACTTGCACCTGAGGTCTTCCTGCAAATGAATGTGGAACAATATGGAAGATCAGAGTTGTTTTCATGGGCAGCAAAGCTCATAACGCTTTGTCTCCTTTGACTTCTCAGTTTGCTGGCCTCTGGCTCTGATGACCAGCACACGATAGTGTGGGACCCGCTGCACCATAAGAAGCTCCTCTCCATGCATACAGGGCATACAGCAAACATATTCTCAGTCAAGGTGAGTGGGTTTTGGGCAAAGCGGTGAAAGGGTGAGCAGAGGGGAAATGGTCTCTTTAAGCAGTATGCATTTATGAATGGGTCATGCAACAACATGTCACAGTGAGGAGTGTTGCTGTTCAGGATTCCAGCCATTCCATTCTATTGTCCCCTGCACTCAACATTTATGCAACGTTTCCTGCCTACATTTATTCCTCAGTAGGCCAATTTTAGGGTTGCCCTGCCTCCCTTTAAGGGTTTTGTTGTTGTTGTTTTTAGTTTTTGCTCTTCTGCAAACCTTGTGACTCCTCTAAGCCTTCAATGGGGAGTCTTCAGCCATCCAGATGTTGCTAAACTGCAGCTCCCATCAGCCCCAGCAAGCAAGGCTCAAAACCTCATGTACTTGTCTAGCTACACAAGCAACAGCACTCCCAGTCTGAATATTTGAAACAGAGGAGAACTTTTAAATCTTCAGCATTAGGAAGCAGACTGGACACTGCTGTGACAAATCTATTGTGCAGTGTCTCAGACCCAGGGACAGCCCCAGGCATTTTGAGGCGAATAATTCAAATGATGCCTGACTGATGGTGCTGTTCCACAACTGTTGCCCATTTCAATAGCACTTGTCCAAGAGAACCTCCCAGTTGGTTGTGCCCTGTGGGTCAAATAATCTGTATTCCACTCTCCTGCCATTAATGGCACCCCAAATCCTCATGGTAGGGCTGTCTCTGCTTCAACTATTTTTACATGGCCCGGACTTGGGACTGTTTTTGAATGGTCAGTGTTGTTATTTTCTCATTCCCCAGTCAATATACCAGTGGTGTGAAATAGCTGTCATCAGCACAAACCTCTGGCATGCCTATTATGGCCTGCATGGGTTTTCTCTCGTAGCTCATTGCATGCGCACTAGCTGCTGTGTTTATGGTGACAGACTCATGTGACTGGTTCATCCAGTCCACATTCAGCTGAGGCTAAAGAGGGAAAAGGCGGCTGCACAGATTGAAAAGTGAAGCTTGCAGTTGTGTGACTCCCTTGCTGACATCAGAATGAATGTACAGACACCAGCTCCACACAGATAATGGTAGAGGCAAGCACAAGCCCCAAGTTGTGATGTGTTCCTGTTTATGCTGAATGATGTGTGGTAGCTACAAATCTCTGGGTGAATGAGTGAATTGGGTAATGTATTGTGCATACTTATCACACATCTCTGGGATGCTCCAGTTCAGCATAAAGCAGGATGTCATGCACTGTGCTGTCTGAATAGGTGGATTTCCTTTGTCACCATTTTTATCTCTCAGTCTTCCATTTCTGTTCTTTTATATTTGAGCATAAGGCCACTTATAAAATTATTATAAAATTATCACTCAGTAGGGCAGACAAAATAACCCACAGTTTGACCAAAAGTAACAATCATTTATTTATTTCATAAAATTTATATACTGCTTGATTGTTTTTTGAAAAAAAACAAACACCACCACAAGACCCCTGAAAACAATTTGCAAAAAGAGGAAAATATATGTGGTGGTTCCAGTCCACATCAAGGCACTCCTTATTGTATGCAACTAGTGGGTCCTGCATAGTGATGTACTTACTCATACGCATTTCTCAAATATATAGTGGGTGCCAAATTAGCATTGTAGCAGCTCAATACATACAGATATGTGGTTCTTCCTTGCTGGATCAGGGTGTATCTCTAAGGCTGGACTGGGGAAGCTGTGGTCCTCTGGATGTTAAGAACATAAGAAAAGCTTGCTGGATCAGGCCAATGGCTCATCTTATCCAGCATCTGATTCTCAGAGCTTTCACCCAGATGCCTGTGGGATCTGAGCACAAGAGCACCCCCCCCCCCAAATTCCAGCAGCTGCTATTCAGAAGCATTGCTGCCTCAGACTGTGGAGGCAGAGTGTAGCCTCCATCTCTTCTAGCAACCATTGACAGACTTATCCACCTTTAGCTTGAGGCCTGGGGCCAAATGGCCCTCCTGCTTTCCCTGCCTCCCCAATTGGCCCTGAATTGTGAGGGGTTGAGATTTGAGATTATACCAGTCCTATCACCATGGTGTACCTGCCTTCCTGGCCATTTGCACATTGAACTTGACGTGAGCATATGCACCAACACACACACACACACACACACACACACAGCCTAATGTGCTTATTTCTCCCTGCACCCCCTCCCAGCTACACACATGAGTGTACATGTACGGTATGTACTTTATGTGCCCTGTAAACATTTGCATGCAGGGCTTGGGTTTTTTCCTCTTGTATTTGTCCTAAAAGCACTCTTAGGAAATACTAGAAATTTCACTGGAGATGGGCACTTATCAGTTATGGGATGTATCCAGTGTTCTTTGTCTATAAGTGTAAGTTCTTTTGCGCTGGCAGCAGAAATTCATTGCACAACAGATTGTTGTACAATAAACTGCACAAGGTTACCAGCAACCTGCTTGTGCATTATCTTGTGCAACAACATTCCCCTGGTGCAAAACACTTTGCCAGCGGAACAAGCAGACCACTAAGTGATTTTCGTTTAGTGCTACATTGGATACAACCCAAAGCCAATCAAATGGGGCTGCTCAGCAGCACTATCCTAAGCAGGCAATAGGATGCCTGTTTGTTGTGAGGGGAAAGTGTTTTGGTTGTGTTGGAAGATCCATGCTTTGAAAATCTTGCTTTGTTTCTCCACAGTTCTTACCACATGCAGAGGATCGGATACTTATCACTGGGGCTGCCGATTCCAAGGTGCATGTCCACGACTTGACGGTTAAAGAAACCATCCATATGTTTGGGGATCACAAAAACAGAGTCAAGCGTATTGCCACAGCTCCCATGTGGCCCAACACCTTCTGGAGTGCAGCTGAGGATGGGCTGATTAGGTACAAGTGCTTTCTTATCCGAAGAGCAACAGCTCTTTCTACTAAGGGCAGTGAATTTTGTGAGGATGCTAAGAACTCTGTTGGATATTACAGTACTGCAGTTCCCAGGCTGGTGTGGTGTGGTGTGGTGTGAAAGCCAGAACTGTTTGAAGCCAAATTCAGTATTAGGTGCAATTCTGCCTTATACTGTATTGATCATTGGCCCATTCAGCCCTGTACTCTCTGCTACGTCTGGCAGCAGCTCTACATAGTTTTTGGCAGAGACTTCACATTGCCCTGCTACTCTAAACCTTTACTGGAAATGCCAGAAATTGCACCTGTGAACTTTTTGCATGCAAAATGTGTGTTCTGCCAATTAGTCTTCATCAAAGAGAACCCACCTAAGCAAAACCTAAGTAGGAAGAAGTAGACCAACAAAGCATTGGCGCCTTAATTCCCCACTTTCCTTGGTGGCTCAGTGTGTGATGCCTATCAGTAGCTTCTTCTGTTCTGCATGTACCTGTTAACACTCTTTAATTTGTTCATTTTTTAGACAGTATGACCTGAGAGAGAACAGCAAACACTCAGAGGTCCTGATTGACCTGACGGAATACTGTGGACAGCTTGTGGAGGCAAAGTGTCTCACTGTCAACCCCCAGGACAATAACTACCTGGCAGTGGGAGCCAGCGGGCCTTTCGTACGGATCTATGATATACGCATGATCCACAATCACAGGTAACGGTAACTAATTCTTGGAGCTTGGTGGGGTTTAAGTCTTCAGGCAGAAGGGAAAGTAATGTAAAAACAAGAAGAGAGACTTGCACCAATTCACATGAACTGTAGAGGGGGCTGCAAACTCAGAATACACTACAGGTTCCTTAGCGTTAGCTGTGCTGATTTTGTAGCACCAGACCATCAGTCATATTGCTGTGGACTACAGGCCAACATTTATTTTAAGCTTAGCCATAGAGTGTACTCTGCCATGAGATGGAGTGCTTGACTGCCTCACCATAAAGGTGGACATGATGCACTTTGAACATGATGGTGCATCCGGGGTCACATGAGCCATTTCTGTTGGCCAAACCTTGGAAATTGTTCAGCTGCGAGCGGATATATGTGGCTGTTGCAGAGAAGTAGACTCTCAAAAAGTTTTCAGGTTAGTTTATTGCAACAAAAGAGAGGGACCCGTAGCAGCTTTTAAAAGGTGGAATGACGTAGCACACAGTTTCGTTTCAGAGAGCTTGATTCTTGTACAGTATGATGTGGACAGTAAAAGTGATGAATATATTCACGTATGTACATGAATAGAAAAACTGGGGGGAGGGGGCGGAGACCAGCTTTATAGAGTGAGATAAAGGGGTACATCTTGATCTTTACTTTTGCTGTAATTGAAAATTCTACGCCTGAATGCCAAAGCTATCAGTAGTATGACATCATACCAAAAAATTGCAGGAGAGCACTGGCTTGTATGTAGTGGAAGCTATTAAGTCCCGTTCCTGATTGAAGTAAATCTATGGCATTTTATTTTGTGTTAGCTACATTTGCTTGCCTTTTTTTCCTTCTTCTTCTTCCCTCCACTCTTTTGAATTGTTCCCATAGTTGAAATCTAAATTGTGAACTCTTTGGGACAATGATTTTTCTTTGTTTTGCTGATGTTAACTTGGTAAATTGCCATGTTTATAACAGCAGGAATCTGTAAATAAAACTTTTTTAAAATAGTCAAACTTTAACATTGTCTGTTGCACTACACATGAAGGATTATTCCTTGTGGTAAGATGCAATCTGACTTCCTAATTTACACCAAGTGATAATGCCTCCCAAATTCAGCAGCCTCCTGTTCCATCAGTCCTCTTCTGCCATCCCTTTAAGCATATAGAACTCAAAAACTGTCCCAGTATCCTCCCCCACTCTACTCCCTGGTAGTTTCTTTGTGTTTCGCCTTTTTAATTTAACAGCTTTGGTACTTTTCTTGCCCTCAAAACCAGCACCATCAAAATTAAACTCTTCCTCCCTTCTGGCTAGAAAAACAATGAAACAGAATCCCACAGCTGGAGTCCATACATTTTGTGACCGGCAGAAACCCCTTCCAGATGGTGCAGCACAGTACTATGTAGCAGGTAAGACAGTTTTGTGTATTGTGACTAATCTGGGGTCTGCTTGTGTTCCAAAAGATGGTGGTTTTACTGTCTCATTAAGGAGGTGCAGGTGCTTTTAAGTTACTTGGACTGGGAGTGGATGGCTCAAACATGGATTTCCTTGACTGTTAGATAGCTTAGTATGAGTTGAGAACTCCTTCATATCACAACTGACGGGTGCTACAAAGGCCAGCACAAATATGAGATGCTTTTACGGTAAAGCATCTTTTGAAAGTTTGTAATAGTGGGCTGAGGTCATTTCCATTCTGTGAAGTTGTAGAGGTGAGCTATGCTTGAGTTTCTTCTCGTTCTTCAGGGCATCTTCCAGTGAAATTGCCAGACTACAATAACCGGCTGAGAGTTTTGGTAGCTACATATGTCACCTTCAGTCCTGATGGTACAGAACTCTTGGTCAACATGGGAGGGGAGCAGGTAAGAAGGATCACAGATGACTTACCCATTAGAAATTGATGGGCAGGTGTTTTGGTACTGGGTTGTTTGGGGGGTTGTTGTTACCATTTCCCAATTTTATTTCTTTGAGCAACCCTCACAGGGCTGGAAAGTCATTCAAAAGATTTCCTAGATAAAACTCAAAGGGGTCAAGGACAGCACCACAAGGAGTGAGTGGCCTTTGGCCCATCCATAGTGCAGAAAATATTGCAAAATAGAGAAAGCAAAGAGTCTAATCAAACCAAATGTGAAACATAGTTCTCTTATGTGGAATTACTGGTGCTGGTTATGCCTAAGAGCTCCCATGAAGAAGACGTGAAACATGTTGGGATCAAACCATACTTCCCTGCACCTGGAAGTGTCATCCCTTCTCCTTTCTCCAAATCTAGGTTTGCTGCCACATAAATCTCTGGAAGGGCCTATTTAATTATAGACTTGAAGCTAAATATATGAATTGCTTTCACTGAAAAGCATTGCATTCACTGCGGGGCCAGGTAGCTCTTCAATGGTAGTGGTTTCATACATGTGGACGATCGCTTGGCAGTCATTAAATGATTTGCACAGTGCTCGTTATGGGCAGCTAGTACTGCATATGTTTGATAGTAGTTTC
This sequence comes from Podarcis cretensis, assembly GCF_951804945.1. Lineage (NCBI taxonomy): Eukaryota > Metazoa > Chordata > Lepidosauria > Squamata > Lacertidae > Podarcis > Podarcis cretensis. Next base: position 27,520,029 of record NC_137177.1, on the reverse strand, counting down.
TCATCCCTCCAATCTCTTTGGGCTGAGTTTCCTGAAGATAACGGCTGTGGGGACTTTCCATGAAGGTCATGAATCCCTTGGGTTGCCCTCCAGATGTTGCTGGGCTAGAAGTCTCACCAATCCTGACTATTGGCTATGTTAGCTGGGGTTGGAGTCCAGCAACATCTGAAGGGCACAGAGTTCCCTATCCCTGCCTTAATTGTCTCTGAAAATCATAGGTGCCCTGGAAACGCTGGCAATGAACAAACACCTTATCCTTCCCAGCACTATCTGGTTTGGGAAGCAAAGGAACACTTTCTTTGGTACTAGGAAAGTGTGACTTGGTGTACAGAACATGAAAGTGACATGGTCTCTGTCCATAGGTGCTTCCTTTTGGTAGTTTCACTGCACCCTGTAGACTTAAGCTGACTTTTCAGTGTGTATTATTATATTTAAAAAAATCATACTCATGGTTTTCAAAATAGGAATTTTGCTGTTGTGTATGAAACCACATAAAATTCTCCATGATATCCTTCCCTACTCTAAATTAATAAACTCCTTCATGCTGTTTGTGTGCACACTCCAAGACATGGGACACATTTTGGTAATTCTGATAATTCTGGGACCATTCCTAGGCTTCTGCATGTAGTCCTAGGAACATATGAAGAAATCCTTTTCCAAATGCAGGAAGTTTTTCCGTGGTTGCTTTTGTTCTCACCTGACAAATCAGTTTCCTAAGTCAAAGAGGTGGCTTGATTTAAAATTTCCATAAACTGATATAGTTTTGTTGTTTTATGTGTATGTATATAACTCTGGGGACGCAGGTGGTGCTGTGGGTTAAAGCCTCAGCGCCTAGGACTTGCCGATCGAAAGGTCGGCGGTTCGAATCCCTGCGGCGGGGTGCGCTCCCGCTGCTCGGTCCCAGCGCCTGCCAACCTAGCAGTTCGAAAGCACCTCCGGGTGCAAGTAGATAAATAGGGACCGCTTACCAGCGGGAAGGTAAACGGCGTTTCCGTGTGCGGCTCTGGCTCGCCAGAGCAGCGATGTCACGCTGGCCAAATGACCCGGAAGTGTCTCCGGACAGCGCTGGCCCCTGGCCTCTTAAGTGAGATGGGCGCACAACCCCAGAGTCTGTCAAGACTGGCCCGTACGGGCAGGGGTACCTTTACCTTTATATAACTCTGAAATCCACGATTCTTTCTTAAGACATCACTAGGCATTCAGTTCCCAGTGACCATCTTTTGAGGGTGGGGAGGCGCCTTTTGGGTTCTGAAGTCATGTTTTACATTACCCAGTAGAGGACATAGTTGCTCTCTACTAGACACGTGCATGTTCATGTTAACTGGCAGAAAACAAATACTTTCATTTCTTCAACATAACTTGGCTTGTATAGCCTGCAAACTTACTGTCCTCCACTTGATTTCTAGGTTTACTTATTTGATCTGACTTACAAGCAGCGGCCATACACTTTTCTCCTGCCAAAGAAATGCCACTCTTCAGGAGGTGAGCGAACTACACTTATCTTGAATTGAAGAAAGCGCCTGTATTTGTATTCAGCTCCTAAGGCATTTCTTTGTGGCCACTCCAGCTTTTTGCCTGTTTCTAGCACTCTTGGAGGTTGACATAGATTTCAAAACCGGTGTTGTCCTTGGAATGGTGGTTGTGTGGAGGACTTGCAACCCAGTTACAGCAAATTTTACAGCTTTTTATTCCCAATTAGTGTAATTTAAGTGTCTTTGAACAAACCGGGGAGATTCCAGTCTTTAATTACTTAATGGGCTTTGCAGTATTCCATAGATAATGCGGTGACCCTCTCCTTGCTATTCTGTCCCATTGTTTTTTGGTGAATAAGTATTAGATTCCCATTTTGACTTTGGTCACATTCATGCCATTGGTATGTGGGTTTTGCTAATAACATGCAAGTAAAATATGCAAAACTCGCTGCTGCTTTATAGCTGTCACATTGGAAGTGGTGATCTTTACCAAACAAGTTGCCAAGGTAGGTAACTTATGACATGCTGTGGCTTTGTTTAAGAAATAAACATACTGGAATGTCAGAGCATGTTGCAAAGCAGAAAATGGGACTTTTTATATTGAGTTGTAACTCCCCAGTGCATCCCTCTTTGCAGAGCAATAAAACCAGATGTTTATAATGGATAGACACTTATTTGCTTAAAGGGAATAGGGCTGAGGGAAGTGTATGAGGCAGGACTTAGTGGCTTTGAACAATCAACAAAACTAAAGAAACAGCACCACCAGGCTTCCTCTTTCCTTGTACCACTGCAAATGGAAGCAACATCGCTGACTTCACTTACCACTCATAGTGCAGTTCTCTGTGTGTTCAGGGTTTCTCTCCCATTTGGAATAGTACAGCATGGAGTTGGTAGTGCAATGCTAGCATGTCAGGACACTACAAACATAAGCAGGTTCAATGGCCAATCTCCCTTTCCCAGGAACTGTAGTTTTGTGTGTGTGCACACCAGGGGGTGAGGGATAGGGATCTTAACAAAATTGTTGTGCTCTCTCTGACTTACGATTCCCAGGGTTGCTTGGGAAAAGCCGTGATAGTTAAATATGAACAAAACTTTGTCATTTAGTTGTTTTTTTGTTAAGTTTAAGTAAATGTGCCTCTGGAGGGCGCTGTCTGCCCATATCTGCATTCCTGGTTGATGTTGACTTTTGAGACGCCTGGCACAGGCTAGTGACCAAGAGTTTTCAGAGATCCAGGAGGAGCTGCTTCTGTCCAGAAGTCCAGGCAGGGGCAAACACCATAGCACTTCTCAAGCTGGCAACCCCACGCCAGGAGGGAGTGCCTACTTGATGTGTGTCATTAGGCCCCCTTGCCTTGAGTTGACCCCAAACGGTATACCTCAGCAAGCAGGTCAAAATGGCTTCCTAATGCCTTGCCAAACCCTTCATCTGTAATCAATAAAAGTTGTGGCCTTATTTGACCCAAGCTACGTGCCTTGTGTAATTGGTATGGGCAGTCTTTGGAGGTGGGGGCGCCAGGCTTAGACAATGAGCAGTGAGCCAGGGAAGAGCAGATTGAAATCTTGCTCCTTGATGAATGGCTACAAGTTCTATGCGAGTTACGATTGTTTATTTCTGGGATGCAGGGGGTGGTGGTGCTTTCAACATATGTGCTTTGTTTTACCCTTGGCCTCCTTGAGGATCGATGAGTCCATGAAACTGAATGGCAAGATGCCTGTACATTATCTGCAACTTACACCTTGCTTGTCTTTCCAACACCCAAGAGGTGCAGAATGGGAAAACATCAACCAATGGCGTGTCAAATGGCATCCATCTCCACAGCAACGGCTTCAGGCTGTCTGAGGGGCGAGCACACATAAGGTAAGGTGACATCCTTGTCTTAAATGGTTTTGTATTTTTGATCTAAACTGTGTCCAAAAAGTTCTGGGAATTTACTTGAAGAGACTGAGAGTGAGAGTCAACTTGACTGGAAACTGTGCCAAGTCTTCACCAACCTGGTGCCCTCCAGATGTTTTAGACTACAGCCTTATCCAACACAGCTGTACTGGTTGGGGCTGCTGGGAGTTGTTGCTGTTGTTGCCATTAATGCTATTATCTTCCACGTATATCTCAAGGTGATGCACAAAGCATAATAAAGCCAACAAAAACCACTTAACAACTGCACGAGAATCAGCAGAATGTAATTTTTTTTAAAAAAATACAGAATAGACTTCCGTGGCAGAAACTTGTTTATCCAGCTGGGAGAACTGATTGAAATAAAAGTGTATTTAGTTTTATAAAAGCAGAATATAAATTTAATAAATCAAAGGGAGGTTGAGGGAGAGGAGGGGTTCCATGGCCAGGATCTATTTTGACATATTCCAGCTCTCCTCTCCTCCCCTCCCTTCTGAAGTCCACAGGTGGAGCTGCCTCCCTATCTAGAGAAAATAAAGCTGCAAGCCAACGAGGCTTTTGCTTGTCAGCAATGGACTCAAGCCATCCAGCTTTATAGCAAAGCTGTCCAGAAAGCCTCCAGCAATGCCATGCTGTACGGAAACAGAGCTGCTGCCTACATGAAGCGCAAATGGTAAGCAAATGAGGCCACTTTCCTTAATGATGGCAAGTCTGTCTTGCCATCTTAGGATAGCATTGTGGGAGTTCCTCTGCCCTTTCATTGATCTTAAGAGTATGTGGATATTACTTCCTCCATAGGTGGCTGACAGTCCAACTGCTAAAGCCACTGGCCTGCAGACTCTCTCATGGGCTGTCTCTTTTTTAGACTAGCCTTCCTCAACCTGGTGATGCCCAGACATTGTTGGACTCAAGCTCCCATCAGCACCAGCCAGCATGACCCAGGGAACTGTAGTCCAACATCATTTTGAGGGCACAAGGTGAGGGGAGAATGCTCTTGCCAGAGGAGACACATGAGCCCCCTCTCAGATAGTTTATGCCTTCCTCTGCTTCTTCTCTCCTAACAGAAAGAATCTATCTTGTCTTTCCCTCCTGGGAAAATTCTGCAAGCAATAATGCCCGTAAATCAGGACCAAGTATAGTCTGGCTTTTGCTGTTGTGGAAGGAAAGCAGAGGTGCTTCTGTTTTGAGGGAAATGTGGGCTCATTCATAGCTCCGTGGTAGAGTGCATGGTTTGGATGTAAAAAGTTCCAGGTCCAATCCCAGGCATTCCAGGTAGGACTAGGAAAGACCAGGTCTGAAACCCTGGAGAGATGCTATCAGACATTTCAGAGAATACTGAACTAGGTAAAGGTAAAGGTACCCCTGCCCATCAGGGCCAGTCGTGACCGACTCTGGGGTTGTGCGCTCATCTCGCTCAAGAGGCTGGGAGCCGGTGCTGTCCGAAGACACTTCCGGGTCACGTGGCCAGCATGACGAAGCTGCATCTAGTGAGCCAGCACCAGCGCCGTACACGGAAACGCCGTTTACCTTCCCGCTAGAAAGCGGTCCCTATTTATCTACTTGCACTTAGGGGTGCTTTCGAACTGCTAGGTGGGCAGGAGCTGGGACCGAACGATGGGAGCTCACCCCACCGCGGGGATTCGAACCGCCGAACTTTCGATCAGCAAGTCCTAGGCTCTGTGGTTTAACCCACAGCGCCACCCGCATCCCGAATACTGAACTAGATGGGGGTAAAAGAGTTTTGGAAGCAAGAGGGGAAATACTTTCCCACTGAATAATTAGGATTTTTGTCACCTTTACAGGGATGGGGATCACTACGATGCATTGAGAGACTGCTTAAAGGCCATCTCCCTAAATCCATGCCACTTGAAGGCTCACTTCCGCCTAGCTCGCTGTCTCTTTGAGCTGAAGTATGTGGCAGAAGCACTGGAGTGTCTGGATGATTTCAAAGGAAAGTTCCCTGAGCAAGCACATAGCAGTGCTTGTGATGCACTGGACCGGGACATCAATGCAGCCCTTTTCTCAAAAAGTGATAATGGTGAGAACTGTTGTGCCAGCGTATTGCCATCCTGCCCTGAGCATTGGTGAAGGCTTAGATTCCTTTTCTTAAATTATCAAACCTCGGGCCTGAGGTTCCCCACCCCCAGGACCCAATAATTTCTGAGGTCCCTTCCAGCTTTAAAATTCCTAGGTGGTTGTTGTTGTTTAGTCATTTAGTCGTGTCCAACTCTTCCTAGGTAGAGGATGTTATTTATCGCTGTGAAGTAGGGTAGACTGAGAAGCAGCAAGGCTTTCTTGTGCTCTCCCAAGTGCTAGAAACAAGTAACATGGTGTTTGACTTTCTTTAGCGGAAGACAAGAAAGGGAGCGGCCCTATCTGGCTGCGAGCAACGGGCCGAAAAGATTCCATTTCGGACGATGAGATGGTGCTGAGGGAGCGCAGCTATGACTACAAGTTCAGATACTGCGGCCACTGCAACACCACCACAGACATCAAAGAGGCCAACTTTTTTGGCAGGTATGTCAACTTCTCTCAAGGTCAGGAGTGGAGTTTCTGCTGTTTATGTGTTGCCCTTCCATCTGTACTGCCTGCTGAATTAGGGATTGAGGGAAATTTTGTTTGGTCCACATTTTACAATGATCAAACCTAACTCTTGCTTCAATTCTTCTACTCACTCTCTCCAACAATCCCTGCCCCCCTCCCAGCAATGCACAGTACATTGTCAGCGGCTCTGACGACGGCTCCTTCTTCATCTGGGAAAAAGAAACAACAAACCTGGTGCGGGTGTTGCAAGGCGACGAGTCCATTGTCAACTGTCTCCAGCCCCACCCGAGTTACTGCTTCCTGGCCACCAGTGGCATCGATCCAGTCGTACGGCTGTGGAATCCCAGACCAGAGGTATGATCAGACAAAGGATTAGACAAATGCATGGATCTGCTTTCTACAGGCAACCTCTAGCCCTGGTTGCTGAATGCTACTTGCATGTGCTGACCTTTAAAGCCCTAAAAGGCCTCAGCCCAGTATACATGAAGGAGCGTCTCCACCCCCATTGTTCAGCCCGGACACTGAGGTCCAGCACCAAGGGCCTTCTGGTGGCTCCCTCACTGTGAGAAGCGAGGTTACAGGGAACCAGGCAGAGGGCCTTCTCGGTAGTGGCGCCCGCCTTGTGGAACGCCCTCCCATCAGATGTCAAGGAAATCAACAACTATATGACTTTTAGAAGACATCTGATGGCAGCCTTGTTTAGGGAGGTTTTTAATGTTTGATGTTTTATCTTTTTTTTAATATTCTGTTGGGAGCCGCCCAGAGTGGCTGGGGAGACCTGGCCAGATGGGTGGGGTATAAGTAATAAATGATGATGATGATGATGATGATGATGTTCAGAGCAATGTGTCTCCCATGGGCTAAGCTTGGAAAACCAAAAGCACCTCCCCACCCACTTTGGTTTGCCCAGCACGAGCAGCTAACGTTGCCTGTTGCCCTTCCTCTTGTTTTGCAGAGCGAGGCACTGAATGGGCGAGTGGTGGAAGACATGGAAGGCGCTTCCCAAGCCAACCAGAGGCGGATGAACGCTGACCCACTGGAGGTGATGCTGTTTAACATGGGCTACCGGATCACAGGACTGACTAGTGGTGGGACTGGAGGCTCAGATGATGAAGACAGCTCCGAGGGGCAAGTCCACTGCCGGACCAGCTAAAGCTGAACTGCCTCTCCTTCCCATGATTTTGGGGTTTTTTTGTTTTTGTTTCTTTGTTTGAAGGGAAATCTAGTTTGCTCAGTTTGAACTCTGATGAACGACTGCACTGTTTCACACTATGCACAGAGTAGGACATGTCAGCAGGGGCAAGAGTGGCTTTGTTAAACTGCTGCTACTATTTCTTCCCCCCTTTTGCCCCGTTCCACTATTGAGCAGCATGGTAACACGGCCTGTTGAGTTTTGCCTCCCAGCAGAATCTAGTCTGTACAGGGGTTCCTTTTCCACGTTGTCTGTGAGCAGTGTAAAACTGGTAGCCATCCCCTCCTCCAGCGCTGCTGCATGGCCTGGATGGCGGGAGGCATTGCCTACATGAATGCATTTTACAGAGAGAATGTTTAAAAACTCAATAAAATGTAAAACTAGGGCAGGGATTATGGAATTAAGTTTAATGCGGTGATCTGTGTCTCTGAAGCTTGGCTTGCCTGCTCTGCTGCTAGCTATTGGCCCATAGTTGTGGCCTCTCTGGTGTCTCTTTCAGCCCACAGGACAGCTGATGAGCCCAGCCTCTGCATCTAAAGCCATGGTCACAACCAAGTGGCTAGAGAGAGCTTAATTCATGTGACTCTGGAGGTGCAAAATACATGACACCAGGCAGAGAAACGGACTTCCTGGTATTCAATACTTTATTTCTTCCATGTGCAGAGAGAGAAATGGCTGTAATAGAGAGAGGCCATGACACGGGGTCTGTGACTTATGTGACTTGAGCTAGTAAAAAGACCTGATGTTGCTGCTCTTTGGAAAACTCCTGATTCCCCCACCCCACCCCCGGCAACTTCTCCCAGAATGTTTTCTTTCTTGTGTGTCTATGGTTAGGCATGTGGCGTATGTGGGACATGCCTCATCACTGCTTGGGACTGAATGCTGAAAGTGAACTGATTCGTTGGCTCTCCACGAGGTTGTCCTTCCCCATTTCGTTGACATTTGTGTGACCTCCCACCTCTGCCATGCATAGAGGAATCTCCATGGGGTTTGTGAACTTCTTAGTGGAGCCGCCTATCCTTTCTCAAACCTTGTTTCTGGTGGGCAGGAGTCTTTAAAGTGGCACAGGATGTTGACTCCTCTTTTTTGTTAAATGACTCCATTTTACCTGTTTGCTTCCAGCCATCAAATGGATACCACACAGTTGATGTAACGTGGCTTTTTTAAAAATATGATTGTGACCTAAGCCCAAGAGTCCCTGGGCAATACACGTAACATTTGTTCTCTCCTCATTTATGTTAAATTGCTAGCATTGTTCCTTGAGGTAAGAATGGAGGGCGGAGAGAGAAAGGTATGCATGACCAGGACAAATGCTACTTTAAGGTTGGCTTTTAGGAACACAGAATTCCTGTGTTTTGTGAAGGATCACATGTTTGGGAAAGTGATCTCTGGACATGGCACACACCTTCACGTCTTTTGTGTCACATCTCTGGAGCAAGTGGTGGCAGAAATAATGATGGCATAAAATCTGCTGTCAATACAACTTCCGGGTGTGATGGTGTTGATAATGCGCCATTGTCTTGAACCAACTCAGACCTTCTCTTCCAGGTAACTCTTCTCTGGGATTTACGCTTGGAATTGGAAGCAAGGCAGGCAGCCATTTGTGGGTGGGTGTTGAGGAGAAATATGACTGTAACATTGCTGTCTCCATTAAACATCTTTGCTTTGCCTCCCCTTGAAAATGTGTGCCCTGAAATAAGACCTTCAATAGCATCCCATGGTCTTTCTGAGTAGAATGACATACTGTAGTCTTGCATCATGTAGCATTCTCCAACTTGGTTCTCTCTAGATCAGTTGGGGCACCAGGTGTTGTTGGACTACAACTCCCAACCCCCCGACAACTGGTCATGCTAGCTTGGAATGATGGGAGTTGTAGTCCAACAACATCTGGGGATCCAAGGTTGAGAAAAGCTGCTCAAGGTGATGTTGAACTCAAATACATAGCTGTCCCAGCAAGAATGGCCAGAGGCCAGAGATGGTGGTTGTTTTAGTCCAGCAATGTCTGGTGGGGCACCAGGTTTGAGAAATCCTGTTCCTTTCATGGTCCCCAATATGTTAACCAGAAAAAAACACTATGTTGTCTTTTGGCTCAACCCCTGCCAAGGCCAAGATGTATGCATATTTTACAGAAGCAAAGACCTTGGTTTCAAATAATTTCTTGCCACTAAGCAAATGGTGATTGTACACCCTTGCAGTCAGCATACCTCTTAGGAAACTTGGGCCAGACTATGCCAACTGTAGATTGCTCCCCTCCCCATTTAATCAAATCGTATTCTGTTGTCTTGGCTGGACAGCCACTTCCAATCTATCACTTTTTTATATTCACTGCACGCCACACTCTCTTTAAAAATCAAGAGCATTGCTGTGTTTTCAAGGATCTTAAAAACAGAATATCTTCTCTGAGTTGTAGGTAAGAGTTTTCCCTTGCAGTTTTCTTATTTCAGGAACTTTCCAGTTGCTTAAAAGTACCCCCCCCCAAAAAAAACCAAAAAAACCCTGAGTTGATTGCCTAGTATTTAGGTCTCTGAGGGAAGGAAATATATTTTTTCTCCTGTCCCACCCACTTGTTTTTGCTGGCTCACCCTGCCGCCTTTTTCATTTCATTGGCAATGCACTTTCTCCAGTCTGTAGGAAATAAGGTGCAAGCTTGGGTCTGCCTCCACTCTGCTCTAGAAGAACATATATACATATACATATACATGTATATATATATATATATATATATATATATATATATATATATATATATGAACATATATACATGTAAGGGACGCGGGTGGCGCTGTGGGTAAAAGCCTCAGCGCCTAGGGCTTGCCGATCGAAAGGTCGGCGGTTCGAATCCCTGTGGCGGGGTGCGCTCCCGCTGCTCGGTCCCAGCGCCTGCCAACCTAGCAGTTCGAAAGCACCCCTGGGTGCAAGTAGATAAATAGGGACCACTTACTGGTGGGAAGGTAAACGGCGTTTCCGTGTGCTGCGCTGGCTCACCAGATGCAGCTTTGTCACGCTGGCCACGTGACCCGGAAGTGTCTCCGGACAGCGCTGGCCCCCGGCCTCTTGAGTGAGATGGGCGCACAACCCCAGAGTCTGTCAAGACTGGCCCGTACGGGGCAGGGGTACCTTTACCTTTACCTATATACATGTATATGTGTATAGAGAGAGACAGGCAGACAAGAGAGACAGAGCAGGGTGACCACTGCTTCAAAAACATTGCAGTCTAGGGATAGGCAACATAGTGTCTGTCCTCCAGATGCTGTAGACTACAACTCCCATTGTTCCTGACCATTGACCATGCCAGCTGAAATTGTGGTCCAGAACATCTGAAGAGAACCATATTGTTTTACCCCGTTGTAGTCCTTTGGATTCTCCTTGGAACTTCAAGCATCCTGTTCATTGGATTCAATTGGCCACAGCGTTAGAACCATCAGCAGCCTCTTGTTTATTATAAATGGAGCAAAAGGAATAAAACTGCCTTGCACATGGTTGACTATGGAAAAGCAGCATACAAATCAATGATGATGATGTATTAGGTGTTCCATTGGATAAGGAGTCCAGCGAGGAGACCCCGAAAGTAATTTGCCTTTCTCTGTTCTGGAGATGAAGCCACTTCAGTGTGTGGAGGGCAGGTCACAGGTGGGAGAGGTGCACAAGCCTTTGGTGGAATAACCCCAATACAGTCTGTAACTTCTCACTCATGTTCAGTTTCTTCATCCTTGCAGCAGTCAAAAGGCATGCCAGTTCAACTTCCTTTTCAAACCTTCACATCCAAAACTTGTACAAAAAAAGTAATGCTGAGATTAGAAACACTGTAGGAAATAGATTCGGAATTCCTCTCTGCAGAGCTTTCACTGTGGCAGCTAATTTTATTTAATATTATTTTGCTGTTGAGCACTGTGTTTTCCTTCCCTGCTTTCCATGCCATGACAACTGAAGTATCCTTTCCTCTGCCATGGATAGATTTTTAGTTAATTGCTGCTTAACTGAAAATAATATTCATGTTTTAATAGTGGGCTAATGGTTGCCCCATACTTGATTCTGGGCTTGTAGACTATACTTGTGAATGAGGGGCATCTGTGTGGATGGAGAGAAGAAAACAGTGATGGAGGAAGAGGCGCTTTTAAATTTATCTTGTCCCCCTGCCTTAGCTTGTGTGCAAGGACAGGATATACTCATATTGTTTTCCTCTTGGTTAACTCTTTCTAATAGAGAGATGCCCCAAGAAATACTATTTTTGTAATCAAGCACAGGGATCTCTTCTGGTGTATAAATATGATGAATGCATAGAAAAAGCTTCATTTTGGCTGCTGGGAAAACAGTTGCCATATAACTTTTCAGGAATCTGAAATGAGATTTCCCCCCAAAGTATATGTCCTTGCAGAACAACTGCCTTAGTTTTTTTGGAAGGTGGAGAGGTAATGGGGTGTTTCTGTTTCTCTGATCCCTGGAAGGAAGGGGTTAAGCTATTAAAAGCATTTTTGTTCTAGTTTTCTTTTGGTGTCCTCATTCTGTTCTTGAGACAGTTCTGACCTTGTGCCACTAGTTTGCTGCAAAGATTTGCATGGTTGGTATGTATGCTAACGAACACCTGATCTTCCTGCTCAGAGGCAAGATTTTTACTCTCCCCAGTTGCATAACTTGCAAAGCAGCAGTTTTGCATAAAAACGCAGAATTCAATGGTGGCTACATTTCATATGCAGGGAGAGAGACTTTGCCAACTTCTTAAATAAAAAATCAGTGGAAAAACCATTAGATGATCCTCCAAGAATCTCTGCATTTTTCCAGTGGGTCCATGAGGGGAAAGGTTTAGGAATTGCTAGTTTAGGAGAAACTCGAATGGTAGCTGTTTGGCCCAGTATATGGTGGTCTGCTTTATGCCTCCTGTCAAGAGGGGTGGTAGCTGCCATATCTATACTTGGGGGAGACTATAGCAAATTCTTTGCAGGCACAAGGGCTTGAGTCCCATCTACTTAAAGCAGGGATGGGGAGTTTCAAGCCTTTGGGGGCCACATGTAGCTCTCCAGGCCTTTATGAGATTCTCCAGAGGCCAAAGCCCCTATCTCTACTCTGTGCCGTCCTTGAGTGCATTTGCCTGGCTGGAATGTGCCCTTGAACTCTGACCATTCCTCTTACTTGCCTAGAGGGGGAAGGGTGTAGACGTATAAAAGTCAGAGTCTTACCTGCAGCCCTGCCCACTTTTTCCTCTGAGTTCTCCCATGCAGTCTCTAGAAGGTTGTCCACAAGGAAATGCAGCCCTGTCCCTGATCCTAAAGGAAGAGGTACCAGGTACCATATTTTTCGCTCTATAAGACGCACCAGACCACAAGACGCACCTAGTTTTTGGAGGAGGAAAACAAGAAAAAAAAAATACTCTGAATCTCAGAAGCCAGAACAGTAAGAGCAATCGCTGCGCAGTGAAAGCAGAAATCCCTCTTGCTGTTCTGGCTTCTGGGATAGCTGCGCAGCCTGCATTCGCTCCATAAGACACGCACACATTTCCCCTTACTTTTTAGGAGGGAAAAAGTGAGTCTTATAGAGCAAAAAATACGGTAATTGAAAGCACACCTGTCTGAAATCTTGGAACACTGCTACCAGTCAGAGTAAATTGCTGGTTTAGGAACAAATAATCTGACCTGGTAAAGGGTCCCACCCTATAGTCCCATAAATCTCTGTGTGTGCATGGATGCATGGATATTTTCTCAGGGAATGTTTGTTGCAGTCCTAGTAGAAAAACTCATGCCTTCTGTTTCCAGTATCCTAGAAAAATTACAAATCCTTATCTAGGCCCTTCACAATTACGTTTCTATAGTGTGGGTAACTGGGCAAGCAATAGTACTGGCAGGATCAGCAAGGGAATGATGCATCATCCTGTGTTTGACAGCGTATCCCTGCAGTGCTCCTGGTTTTCTTGTAGAAATAGAAAGCTCAGAATAGCCTGATTCCAAAGAGTTTGCAAAATGAAGACATCTGCTAAGAGGACAGTTTGTACCTAGACCAGTTGGCTACACGTGTGCACCCAAGGATGAAGACAAGGCTGGCTGATATGCTGGCTTGCTTTCAGTAGAAAGATCCCTCTCTTAGGGATATCTGTAAGAAATCGTGCATACTGATCCTGAAACGGTTGCTTCGCTAGGTACAAACTGTTCTCAAGAGAGCGCTCTATTTTGGGGAAGATCCTATTTTTTTATGCCTGGCGCTCTGACATTTGGCGCACAAGTTTGTAGACCTCCCTTCCCTTCAGGCTGCATTTACTAATCAAAACCAGTAAGCTATTAAGATTTGTGAAATATTTGCTATCTTTTTAACCTCTGCTACATCAGTGGGGTAAAAATGAATGGAGCCAGGTGCAATCACATTACATATCTGTCTTCACTCCTGCATAATTGCATGGTTTTCATTATTAAATGAGGAACTGGTGAGCTGGTCATGAATGCATAATGTCTAAATGCCTTCCTGTACACCTTGCCTCTTTGAATGTTTATATGGCAATTCAGTAGGGACTTGTCTCAGTTAACTGTAAAGCAGAGACAGTCTTGGCTTCCTACAGGGGCCCTTTCAATTTGAAGATGCCTAAATTCACATATGGGATGTGGGTGGCACTGTGGTCTAAACCACTGAGCCTAGGAATTGTCGATCGGAAGGTTGGCGGTTCGAATCCCCGCAACGGGGTGAGCTCCTGTTGCTCGGTTCCTGCTCCTGCCAACCTAGCAGTTCGAAAACATGTCAACGTGCAAGTAGATAAATAGGTACTGCTCCAGCGGGAAGGTAAACAGTATTTTTGTGCACTGCTCTGGTTCGCCAGAAGTGGCTTGGTCATGCTGGCCACATGACCTGGAAGCTGTACGCCAGCTCCCTCGGCCAGTAAAGCGGGATGAGCACCACAACCCCAGAATCATCCGCAACTGGACCTACCGGTCAGGGGTCCCTTTACCTTTAAATTCACATATGCAGTTGGGGATGACCCTAAGAATATATTTTGGGTGCTATTATGGGTAGCAAATTCAGTTTTGATGTATTGCCATCTGGGAGTTTTCTGCCACAGGCTTGGGCCACCCCTACAGAGATGTTTGTGGCCGAAATAGGAGGTTAACCCACCTCCCTCCGGATTCTACCTAGGCTTGATGGCTTACAGTTGCAATCAAAATTATTCAACCACCATTGCAAATCAGGTTTATTGTCAAAACTTACAGTCCTTTAGCTGTTTGCAATGAGCAAGTCAAATCAAAGCTACCGTATTTTTCGCCCTATAGGACGCACTTTTTCCCCTCCAAAAATGAAGGGGAAATCTGGGTGCGTCCTATGGGGCGAATGCAGGCTTTCCCTGAAGCTTGGCGAGTGAGAGGGGTCGGTGCGCACTGACCCCTCTCGCCCTCCAGGCTTCAGGAACACATCCGCAGCCTAGGCAGCCCTGCGGGAGTTCCCGCAGGGCTGTCTCGGCTGCGCATAGCAGCCTGCTTCCCGGAGCGCCGGGCGCACTGAAAGCAGAGCGCCCCACACGTCGGACAGACATCCGCAGCGTGTTGGAGCCCTGCGGGAGTTCCCCGCAGGGCTCCCCACGCTACGGATAGCAGCCTGCCGCCCAGCGCGCCGGACAGACATCGGCCAGCCCCACAAGCTCGGGGGACAGCAAGGAGGCGCAGTGCCGCCATCCCGTTGTTCCTTGACCTGGTTCGGTTTCCCCGACCTGGTTTTGGGGGGGAAATAAAGGGAAAATTTTTTTCCTTTATTCCCCCCCCCCCAAAAAAACTAGGTGCATCCTATGGGACGGAGCGTCCTATGGGACGAAAAATACGGTATTCACACAGCTCAATGCAACAGATGCTTCAAGTGGTTCCCCCAAATTCAGCTGAAATTGCAACTTATACTGGCTTCCCTTTGTGGAAATGGCGGGGCTCTGTCCTCTGGGGTCTCCTAGGTTCTGCACCCGCCTGGTGAAATCCCCCTCCCCCCATAGCCTTTGATTTCCACTTCAGCCATTGGGTAAGGTTGATTTGTCTCTTCCTTCCACCTCTTGTTCCTGGTGAAGATCTTCATTCACCTCTTCTTCCTTGGCAGGAGGACGTGCCATTTTGTGGTTTGCCTCAAGTACCAAAATGTCTTAGGCCATCCCTGCTTAAAGGTAAAGGTAAAGGTACCCCTGCCCGTACGGGCCAGTCTTGACAGACTGGGGTTGTGCGCCCATCTCACTTAAGAGGCCAGGGGCCAGCGCTGTCCGGAGACACTTCCGGGTCACGTGGCCAGCGTGACATCGCTGCTCTGGCGAGCCAGAGCCGCACACGGAAACGCCATTTACCTTCCCGCTGGTAAGCGGTCCCTATTTATCTACTTGCACCCGGAGGTGCTTTCGAACTGCTAGGTTGGCAGGCGCTGGGACCGAGCAGCGGGAGCGCACCCCGCCGCAGGGATTCGAACCGCCGACCTTTCGATCGGCAAGCCCTAGGCGCTGAGGCTTTAACCCACAGCGCCACCTGCGTCCCATATCCCTGCTTAGGGCGCTGCATTTTAATGTGGCTTGAACAGAGAACTCTACAGGATCAGAACTATCTGCCTGCCAGTATTAATGATACCAGAATTCACAATGGGGTGTGCTTGCCTTGGCTGACCTCATGGTGGAGCTGTTCGTTACTTCTTAATGCAGCTATATCGTACAGTGGTACCTGTACAGCAGGCACATTGCTCTGAAAATCATCATCATTTATTACTTATACCCCACCCATCTGGCCGGGTCTCCCCAGCCACTCTGGGCGGCTCCCAACAGAATACAGTGGTACCTCAGGTTACATACGCTTCAGGTTACAGACTCTGCTAACCCAGAAATAGTGCTTCAGGTTAAGAACTTTGCTGCAGGATGAGAACAGAAATCAGGCTCCGGTGGCACAGCACCAGCAGGAGGCCCCATTAGCTAAAGTGGTGCTTCAGGTTAAGAACAGTTTCAGGTTAAGTACGGACCTCCGGAATGAATTAAGTACTTAACCTGAGGTACCACTGTATAGGGAAATCACTTACAGACTGAAACTTCTCAGTGGAAACAGAAAATTATAGGGTTGGGTATGGGTGTTTTTTGGACGGGGAGAGGGCAGGGGTCTTTAGCAGAAGCTCATTATAATATCCCTACTTAGAAAGCAAGTGGGAATTGCAACCCACTCCACTGGAGAGAATGAATTTTCATGGTAAGTCCAACATTCCCTTTTTGCATCATATTGTTCAGAGCGACAACACACAGTTAGGCACGAAGAAAAATTCTACAGTGCAGCGACTTCAGTGGTATAAGATGTCACCCCCTGCAATACAGGAATCTCTTGCCCAACATAGGATGAAGGCTAAACACAACTCAACCAATGTTCTTATTAACAATAAACTGTCTAAATAGATATAATGATAGCCACCCTTTACTGCTTAATACTATTGTTTACTGCTACTATGCAGGGAATGGTTTAGTCAAAGATGACCCTGATAAAAGCACCTATATATTAGCAGAGAAGTGGGGTGCATGGCTGATGGACTTTGTAGAACTGGCGAAACTGATGGGAAGAATCTGGAACCAGCAAGACCAAGCATTCCAAAAAGACTGGAATAAATTTATATTATATCTGAAAGACAACTGTAAGCAATTAACATCTGAAGATTTGTAAGATGAAATTGCTACCTATTCAGGTTGAGTAATATAATATTTTAGGCAATGATATATAACAAGGATAGGAAACGAAGCAAATTGTAAAGATGTAAAGTTTAATTTTGTAAAACATCAGATAGGAGGGAGGGAAGTCAATAGGTTCAGTTGAGCCAAAGAGATAAAATAAGAGGGTACGATGGTACGTAATGTTATTATATGTAAAACCAATAAAAATCTTTATAATAATAAAATAAGAAGTGTGAGACTAAGGGGAATTTCAAGAGGGCATTTGAACACAGAGCTATAGCTAGGTGATCTTGCGCCCAGTCCAGATTACGTCCCCTAGCCACGGACATCCATCCATTCAATTCCTCACACACTTCACCTTGTAATGAATTCTTTCACAGAAATCCAGTATTTAATTTATTATTTCTTAATAAAAGGTTTCAGCAAAGAAAATTACATTTTGATGTGAGTTGACAGTTTTTTAAAAATGTAGTTCAGTTGTATAACAATATACACACAAAAATGGTAAAGGACCCCTGACAGTTAGGTCCAGTTGTGAATGACTCTGGGTTTGCAGCGCTCAGCATGCTTTACTGGCTGAAGGAGCCGACGTTTGTCCGCAGACAGTTTTTCCGGGACATGTGGCCAGCATGACTAAGCCACTTCTGGCGAAACCAGAGCAGCGCATGGAAACGCTGTTTACCTTCCTGCCGGAGCGGTACCTATTTATCTACTTGCACTTTGACGTGTTTTTGAACTGCATCTTCCAACCCACCTTTGTGCAATGGTATGCATGTGCCCTACTGAGGCATCTAATCATAAGCCTGCATTTTTATTAAAGCTTATATGTTTAATCAGGGCTTGTATTTTAAGAAAAACTTAATGATTTTCAAATATTTTATGCCAGGCAGAAGACCAGTTGCCTAAAAACCTTGGCAAGATATTTTTACTCCTAGACAAGGGGCCCCCCTGATTTATAGCAGAAAACAATTCTCAAAGTCGTAAAAAGGGAATTACAGGCTGACAGCCAAGGTTACACTGACCCTACAAATTAAGGGTGGATAAATAGTAAAATGAGCCATATCTTCTTCCTAAGGTTAAGAAGGTCAAGAGCAGTGAAAAAGCATCTAGCTGGCAGAAAGAGAACATTTTCTGGGAAGCCTTTTCTAAAGCTGTTTCTTTCTTAAACTAAGATCCTTTTAAGATTTCTTTTCCTTTTAAAAGGTTATTTATGTATTAAATATATTAGTTTAAATATAATTATGCAAAGGATTTAAGAAATGCTAGATTCTTATTTCATATAGTTGGAAGAGATCACAGGGGCCATCAGGCACCAGCCCCCCCTTGCCAGACAGGAGACGCCATCGAGCACTCCTGATATATGGTTGTCAGGCCTTTTGTTTAGAAACCTTCAAATGAAGGAGATCTCTCAATGTTGATGTGAACTCAATCCTTGACATATGCATAAGATAAAAATTCAAGATTAATTATCTGTTTTGGAAGGCAATAGGGCAAGGAGGGCAAGAGGTGAGCTGGTAATTAAGATTCCTTGTTGAGACACATGTAAGATATATTACTACTTATTTGTCATTTATAGATAGAAGAATATATAGCTTTTTGATTTCCATAAAAGGGCAAGAAGGAAATGGGTGTATCTTTTGTGATTGGCTCTAGCAAACAGCCAATAGGAATTTCAACCAGGCTGATTGGACAGAGGCAGCCACAGGAGGAGCAAGGGGGCTGGATTAAGGAAATATAAGTGCTGGCCAGAATGGCAAGAGGCCAGGCCAGAGCTTGGTAACCATATACCACTGTGCCTCATATTTATTTGTCTAACAAATAAATTACTATTTTAATTTCTCTATTGCTGCGTTGAATATTTCATTCCAGCTAAGCGTTAACCACAAGCAGGGTGCTACACTACTCCTTACTAAAATGGAGACTTTATGTGCACACTGGTCCCCAGCCTCATTCCCTGAAGAATGCGGTTCTGTCCCCAGGTTCATCACAACTACCTGTGAGGAGTTGAGTGAGTTCCAGAATGTTCCCTCAAAGTTTCTTTCCAAAGTTTCCCTTCCCCCCCCCCCAGCATAGGGAAAAGACCACAAGGTTGGTAAAACTTTTTTTTTTAAAGGTTTACTTATAAATTCTCCAAATGTCAGATTCATGTGCTTCAGAAAAGGTTGCACAGGCAGTAAAACTCGGCTTAGATGCAAAGTGTTTAATGTTACTTACTTACTGGTATAGGAATTCAAAAGTGGCTTGTGAGAGCCATGCGATTGAGATGGAGCAACCAGCTCAAACCTCTTCACACACTGAAGACTAGGGGAGAACAAAGGGAAATATTGGTTCCTACCAAGGTGAGGGGAAGTGGACATGTAGCTAAACGTGGCAGGATAGCTTACTCTATGGTATTATCTTCATTCATTCATTAAAATACATGTTGGTTATACGAAGCTGGTTATCCCACACCAACCACATATGGAAGTTGCAGATTCCCCTGCCTTGTGTCTTGTTAAATAACCCAAGTAGGATTTGCACCTATTTCTCTGGTGTTACGCTGTTCTCCTTATTGTCCTCAGGATTCTTCCATCTCTGCTCCTTCTTGGATTTAACCAAAGAGCTGTCACTCCAACCTGCCTATGAAAACTAACTTTTCTGTTCTGTATCATGATACCAATCATATTTTGTAATAAATGGCATATTCTTTCAGTCTAAGCTTGGCTTGCTGATTTCATTGCTAATTTACTCTGTTCTTGAGCCAAGAGCCACAGCCATCTGTGTTGGTTGAGAACATATGCACAAATGCAGTTAACCGGATTCTTACTGGTCCCATCTGCACTAGAAATTTAAAGCAGTATTATACAACTTTGAACAGTCACAACTTCCTCCAAATAATACTGGGAATTGCACTTAGTTAAGGGTGCTGACAGTTGTTAGTAGACCCCTGTTCCCCTCACAGAGCTACAATTCCCAGAATTTCCTGGCAATAGGGATTGCCAAGCTCCTCTGAGAATTGTAGCTCTGTAAGGGGAACAGGGGTCTTCCAACAACTCTTAGTGCCCTTAGCAAACTACAGTTCCCAGAATTATTTGGGGATTGTTTAAAGTTGTATAATACTGTATTGATTTAAATATATAGGCCTTAATTTTATATTTATATGTTATGGAATTGTAGTGACCCAAATGGCTTTACACATGCAGAGTGCGATAGAAATGTCTAAATAAATAAATAAAACCCTCAGTGGGTATTTCAGAAGCCATTTTGTGTCAAATGAATGGTTCCTTAACCCCTGCTGAAATGCCTTGGGAAACCCCACATAGGTTTCACTCCCCTTCTTGATGATAACTCACAGGGGGAGAAACCAACTCTGCTACATGAAGGGGGACAAAACTTTGAGCCTCCAGCTATGGAAAGCACTACATCCAGTATGCCATCTTGAAGAATATGTGAAGTGCATGCCGCTTTTATGGTGCCAAGGTAGAGTAGGGGCAAACAAAAATAGTAATGCTTGGGTTTCAAAGGAAAAAAAGAAACTGAACACTCTCACCCCCCCCCAATGTTTGCCATGAGTTGGTTTGGCCCACTGCTTCACGATCTCCAGCCCTTCTCTTTGCGGACTCAGATTGAAAAGGGCTTTGCAAGGGGGGGGGGGTAAGTCCTGGAGGTTTGCAAACTGGCTGGCGTGTACGTGTTGCCGTAGGCCAAGAGCTAGTGCCATTTCTTTTATTTCAGTCACATCAACCAGACTTCTCTTAGCTTAGATAGCCATTATGGCTTGGGGAGAGGAGCTTAAGGTTGCTTTCCTTTCATTTTCCTTCCACTGGAAGCCTGTGTTCTTCCTTGTTTTGTCTGCACTCTTTAAAAGCAATTATATTTCAAAAGGGTTGCACCAGTGTAATTTCAGCCTAATTTATGCCATCAAGGAAATATTTGTAGGAAATGCAGCATTCTTGACACTTTTTTCAATACTCACCACCCCAAAAGTTGTAATTTGCTTCATTATATTCATTAAAACAACAGGGCTTTTCTTCAGAGAAGATAATAATTAGAATGGGAGTATTAATTTGAAATTGTTTTTCCTCAGCAATTGGCTGTGGCACATTGCTCATCCACACAGAAGTGTGCTTTGTCCCATCTGTGCCATGATTAAAATAAATAAAACTTGTTGCTGCTGCTTAAAAGTTCATGTTCTCAACCCTGAGGAGGGGGAGCCATGACAATACTTCCAAATGTGTACAAACTTCCCATTGGATGTTTTTGTATTTGTTTATTTTATTTGAACAATTTATATATTGCTTAAAATTAAACAGGACTCTGAAGTGAAACTAAACAAAACAAGTGAAAATTAAAAACTTAAAATGGTTAGGCTTCAGCAATCCCTCAAGAGAGATTCCCTCCTTTTCTTCCATATATGGTAATTCCACAGCATACTCCCACATAATGGAGAAACCAGGGGCTTCAGTTAGATCACCATTCATTTTGTTTTGTTTAGGAATCATGCAGATTAAAGTTACCTGTTTCTTTTATGTTCAACTCTTTCTCCAGGGAGCATAAGGCATCACAGATTGTTCTCTACCACCCAGTTTATCCTCGCAGCAGCCCTGTGAGGCACATTGTGGAAAAGGGCTGTGGCTCCTTGGTAGATCATCCACTTTGCATGCAGAAGGTCCCAAGTTCAATGCCTGGCATCTCCCAAGTGGGGCCTTCCCTTTCCAAAACTGGAGACCCATTGCCTGTCACTATTGAGCTTCCTATATTGAGCTCACCTTCCTATAGTTCCTAGGTTAGGCTGAGAGCTAGTGACGGTCAAAAATAACCCTAAAGGCTGAGCAGATTCATTGTTCTTAACACAACTGGAGAAATAAATGAAAACTTTTTTAAGGCCGAGCAGGGATTTTAATAGTCTCCATCTGTAGCTCATCAATCTATCCACTAATGCACTAGTTCTCAGCTATACTCTACTGAGCAGAAGCTGTTAACAGATATCTTAATGAGCAACTATGGCAACAATGCTGTGTTAACTGGTAACCCCAAAGTAATGCTTCTCAACTTTTCTATCTCACCAAAAGTGAGGTTTTCTCGCTGGTCCTCTGACATAGTGCAGTGAACACAAAAGCTGCATACACTAATCCTCCCATGGCTGTTCTGTGACTGTAATCATAAAGACTTGGCTTGAACGTTTCATTCACCTTAGGAATTAGGAACAGTGATCGTACTGATGGTCAGGACTCCTCTGCGTAAGAAAAAATAAAGGAAGTAAGGGGGGAGACCACAGTCACCATGAAAACTCTTTTATTAAAAATAAGCTTCTTGATGGGTAATAACACAAACTAAGGGCAATAATCTTTTAGGCAGTGAGCAATGAACCCACTGACAGCCAATCATTGCTGGTCCCCCATCAATGGTAACAGATGAGAATTGGTGAAGAGGCAGGCAGGCATGCTTGCAGCATAGTTCTCAACACTGAATGCAACGCTCATGTCTGACAACATAGAATAAATTTATATTTTTTGGAACTGTGGTGCTCCAAATGGTTTTACACATGTAGGGTGCGATAGAAATGTATAAATAAATAAATCCCTCGGTTATTTCAGAAGCCATTTTGTGCTGAATGGTTCCAGCAGCAATGCTTAACCCCTGCTCGAATGCCTTGGGAAACCCCACACAGGTTTCTATCTCAATGATTCACCAGAGGCAGGCATGCTTTTTGTAGCATAGTTCTCAACACTGTATGCAACACTCATGTCTCATAACAAATGAAATTGATCTATAGAAAACACAACTTGAAAAAAAGACAATTCGCATATTTTTGTAAACTAAGAAATATTTAATAAAAATATATTTTTTAAAAAAGAAAAAAGCCTGAAATATATCCTCATCTCTCATTTTACCTTTCAGAAGTAGTAGTTTAAGCAGCCCTAACTGGGAGATTTAAGGATGAGTTAATTAGTGATTCAGTCAAAAGCTGATTGCTAACAGCACTTCTTGCTATTTAGGGACTTCTTTTTGTGCAGGCTTTAGTGCATATGACAGTGGGTTGGTCAAAAACATATAGACGGAGAGGGTCCGTGTCTTACCTGTTAAAGCTGACATGTTCTGTTACAACAGTAAAGGAATATATTAGATTCAGGGGTAGCATACAAATGAACCTGTTCTATCGTCATGTTGGTCAGCCCCTGATCCTGACCAAGCTTCAGTTTTTGGTAGGCATCCCAGATTCCAGCTGATAAATCATGATTTTCTTCCCCTCTTTCCATTAGATTGAGTTTGGTATTAGGCATTTAAAATATGCCACAGTGTGTATGCAGAGTAGACCACACAGATGGAAACGCTGAAAAGACACAAAAATAACATTGCATGGTTTAATAACAAAACTCTTAACATTACATCTTACATAGTGTCTATAATCATCGCCCATCCATCCACCAGGGCAGAGTAAGGTACATACTGTGCATTATATATCGTTCACAATTGCTGACACAGCTAATTACAGTGACTTATCGGCACCTGCTACACAGCTGTAAAAACTAGGTCAGGATATGCACCCTGGATTTTAAAGTGGTACACATCCTGTGAAACATTTAAACAAACTATTCAACAGCTTCCTGGGGGAACTTGCACTCCAGTGCAGTCAGCAGTTTTGCCACTTGTCTCTTGTTCTAATCTGGCAGCTTGTTTGTTCCTTTTATGATGACCAGTCCAAAGGAAAAACCCCATCAATAATGGAACTTGATGTGTTAACTTTGAGTGTTCTGGTGCTACTATAGATTACCCGTAATGAGGCAATAGGGGCTACTTCAGCTGAAAACAACATAAAATTAAAACAGCCCACTGTTCTTTGTTCCCTTCAAAAATTACATCATGAATAAGAACTGGGTATTGAAAACTACCATCTGGGAAAGGAAAAGGGTTCCTTAGCCCTGCATCAAATGCATCTGTTTGCACAACAAACTTTTTAGTAAAATCAGGCCCCTTCAGTGCTGGATAATGGGTTCATTAAGTCAGTGCTCCCCAACCTTTTTATCGCCGTGGACCGGTAAATGATAATTTTTCCGTGGCCCGCTTGTTTTGATTTAATAATTTTGATTTAATTGTATTTAAACATGCTTTCAAAATAAAATACAGCTACACCAAAAAATGAATATAAAGTGATTTATTTTATTTAACTCACTAGAATGCCAAATCAATGAGAACCCTGAGCTTGTTTCTTTGCAACGAGACGGTTCCATCTGGGGGTAATAGGAGACAATGACACCCGAAGTGTGTTGCTTATGTCCAGTTTATTCCGTTGTTTTGTTTTGGTTGCTGTCACTGCAGAAAACGCCGCTTCACACAGATAGGTTGTCAGAAATGGCAATAGGGATTTAAGTGCTGTGGTGGCAATCTCGGGGTAGACTTTAATCCAGAACACCGGCAGAGTTGTCGTCTTGAATGTAGTTTTAAGGCCACCGTCATTTGCAATCTCCAGCAGTTGTTCTTCTTCTTGCATAGATATGCTAGATTCACCTGATTTGTTGGCAAATGGGTCGCGGATCCATTCCTTACCAGTTCGTGGGTCTTTTGTGGTTGGGAAGTAGCGCTCAAACTCCTTTAAAAGCAAAGACAGGTGATTGTGCACCATCTGGCAGAATGAATGTTCAAGCTCAGTCTCGCCTACAATCCCTGCTAATGTCTGAAACATGTCCAAAATGCCTCTGTTCACGCGCCGTCCCCACAACTCCAGTTTGGCTTTAAATGCAGCTACTTTGTCTGACAACTTGAAAACAGTTGTCATTTTCCCCTGAAGGCCCAGATTGAGTTCATTGAGCGGGCTGAATATGTCACACAGGTAAGCCAGTTTTGCGACCCATACCTTGTCACTAAAATGTGCTGCCAGCGGTGACTTCTTTTCTGAGAGAAATCTTTGCAATGGCTCTCGTAATTCAAATACTCTGGTTAGCGATTTTCCTCTGATAACCATCTTATTTCTGTGTATAAGAGAAGGCATCTGTACTCTGCGTCCATCTCCTCACAAAGCTGCTCAAACAGGCGCGAGTTAAGTGCATGTGCTTTGATGTGGTTAATAACTTTAACGACATCCATCAATACGCTGTTAAATTTCGGTGACATTTTTCGGCTTGCCAGCATTTCCCTGTGAATGAGACAATGCGTAGATTCTCTCAGGTGCAACCTCCTTAATCCGAGCAGTTAAACCAGACAGTCGTCCGGTCATGGCAGCAGCTCCGTCTGTGCATATGCTGACACAAAAGGACCATTTCAGTTTTTCTGATATATAACCATCCAGTGACTTGAACAGTTCTGCTCCTGTGGTGTTGGTTGGCAAAGACAGTGCACATAACAAATCCTCATGCACATCCTCCTGATATAGATATCGCACATAAACAAGTAGTAGTGCCTTGTCGATATCTGTAGATTCGTCAACCTGGAGTGCATACCACGGTGATGTATTAATCCTCTCCAACAATTGTGCTTCAATGTCTTCGGCTATTTCCTCAATGCGCCTAGTCACAGTGCTAGCTGACAAAGGCACATGTGCTATCTTCTCCACAGTAGCCTCTCCTAGAAGTTCACAGCAAATGTCTTTAGTGGAGGGCAAGATCAATTCTTCACCAATAGTAAATGGCTTTTTAGCCTTAGCAATGTGGTTAGCCACCAAATATGATGCTTTCAGTGCATTCTCCTTTATTGATGTGGTGGCCCTCATAAATATCTTCTGTGCTTCGTGCTCCCGTTTTTTTCTTTCAAAATACTCCAGGGGCTTGTCTTTTATGCCAGGGTGCTTGGCGGTCAAGTGGCGAAGCAGTTTTGAAGGTTTCATTGCCTTATTAGAGAGCTTCTTGCCGCAAACTATGCAGAACGGTTTTGGTGCGTGGGAATCACCTGTCCCGATAAATCCATATTTCAAATAGGACTTATGGTATTGTCTGTTAAAAGTTGCATGTTTCTTTGATGTTGAAGGCTCTTCTGTCTGTTCACTGGGCCTTTTTTTCTTCCCAAGGAAACTTTCTAACGATGTCTGTTTCATACTCATTTTTGCTAATTTGTGGGTTAAAGCAGACACAGTAACACGTCAGTACACACGAGTACCGGTGAACAGATAGAAGAGCTAGAAGAGCGATACCTTCTCTTTCTCTTCACTCCACTGCTGCTTGCAACCGCTCAGCTCCAGATGTCACCTAAATCCGAATGTAAATCAAAAAACTATCAACGCAAAATGTTGTGACATGGGGTTTGTGATTTCAGCTCTCTTGACATAATATGCTGGAGACAGTTCTCTAGTAACACTTCTTTATTAAAGCAACTAAGACTAAGACCTGAGGAGGGGAGAGCTACATTTATAGGGACAGAGAACTAGCTAGAAAGGATACATTTTGGAGGGAACAATATCAGGCAATCACAGTCCTGCCTTTTGGAGGAAACCAATAAGACAGAGGATCCAAATGCAGCAGCTTAAATGAACCAATAGTAGCTGTACCCTCTGGAACCAAAAGGCAGTTACTTTACCCTAATGCAAATACAGACAATAATAATAGATATAAAATCCTTTGACTCAATACACAACACAAAAATGTGATCAGTGTTTTAAGTATATGACCAGTGTATCAAAATTGTGAAATATATATATAAATCACAAAAGATGACTGTGCCCCCTTTCAATACAGAGATGCTAGCGTGCCCCTTTTAATACAGAGATGCCAGTGTGCCCCTTTCAACACAGATGCCAGCATGCCCCTTTCAATACAGAGATGCCTCAGCATTCCCCCTTTGAATACAGAGATCATCGCGCCATAGTGCTGAGTCTCCTCAATAGCAGAGAACCCCCGTCCCCCGCTCTGTGCACTTATGCCTGAACCCGCACAAACACATTCGACCCAGGAGTTGTTGACCTAAATAAGTGCAATAGGCCTGGGTGAATGAGAGTGTAGCACCCTGCTTGTGGTTAACGCTTAGCTGGAATGAAATATTCAACGCAGCAATAGAGAAATTAAAATAATAATTTATTTGTCAGACAAATAAATGAGAGGCACAGTGGTATATGGTTACCAAGCTCTGGCCTGCCCTCCTGCCATTATGGCCAGCACTTATATTTCCTTAATCCAGCCCCCTTGCTCCTCCTGTGGCTGCCTCTGTCCAATCAGCCTGGTTGAAATTCCTATTGGCTGTTTGCTAGAACCAATCACAAAAGATACACCCATTTCCTTTTTGCCTTTTATGGGAAACAAAAAGCTATATATTCTTCTATCTATAAATGACAAATAAGTAGTCATATATCTTACATTTGCCTCAACAAGGAACCTTAATTACCAGCTCACCTCTTGCCCTCCTTGCCCTATTGCCCTCCGAAACAGATGGTTAATAGTTTAAAATTTTTATCTTAAACAGATGTCAAGGATCTTGAGTTCACATCAACATTGAAAGATCTCCTTCTTTTGGAGGTCTTTAAACAAAGGCCTGACAACCATATGTGTGCTCTAATGATGTTTCCTGCTTGGCAGGGGGGCTGGGCTGATGGCCCCTGTGGTCTCTTCCAACTATATGAAATAAGAATCTAGCATAAGGATTTAACATTTCTTAGTTTCTAAATCCTTTGCATAATTACATTTAAGCCAATATATTTCATACATTATCATAGATAGCTTTTTAGAAGAATAAACCTTCTCAAAGTAAAAAAGGAAGGAACATTTTACAGCCTCAAAATAAAATAGGAAGAAAACCTCTTCTTCTGTTTACACCTCCCTTCTCCAGCCAAGCCAGCTGCTTTTTCAATTTGCTCTTGACCTTTTAACCTTAGGAAAATATGGCTCAAATTTAATGGGAGGTACATGGTTTTATTTTACTATTTACCAAGTCTTAATTATGTTTTTCTCAGCTTTTTTATATTCTGTAATATGTAGGGTCAGTGTAACCTTGGCTCTCAGCCTGTAATTCCCTTTTTACGACTTTGAGAATTGTTTTCTGCTATAAATCAGGGAGCCCCCTTGTCCAGGAGGATAAACATCTTGCCAAAGTACTTAGGCAGCTGGTCTTCTGCCTGGCATGAAACATTTGAAAATCTTTAAGCTCATTTTAAAATACAGGCCCTGATCAAAATATAAGCCTTGATAAAAATGCAGGCTATGATTAGATGCCTCAAGAGGGCATTCTAATAAAACCACTGCTGCTCCTCTTTCCGTTTGATAGTGCTGAGTCCCCCCCTCCGTGCACTTACCTCACGGCAGCTTCTCTTCGGTCCCCGCGTCTCTGACCTCGAGTCAGTCCTCCCGTGGCGCCTCCTCCTCGGCCAATGGCATGAGGTTTGCCTTTCGGCCAATCAGGAAACGGGAGGACCCGCACCCTGATTGGCCAGGAGGAGTATCAGTGTAACAATAGCAAATTTTCATTCGCTATTGTCACACAATGGGAGGGCGCAATGCTCTGCGCCTCGGCCGCCCACCACAGTGAAATGATTTGAAGTTCCTCGGGCGGCCTGGTGCCGATTGATCCACGGACTGGCATCGGTCCGCGGCCCAGGGTTTGGGGAACACTGCATTAAGTGCTGAGTAGAGATGTCAGAAAATACTGGTGGAAATAAAAGAACGGCAAGTGCTAATTTTCATTTATTTGTCCCTTGCCCAGAACAAAAATCAATTCAGTGAATACTATCGGTATTCACCACTGTTACTGTTTGCAGACTGAAAGCAACATGTAAATAATTATGTTTGCATTTAGTTTCCTTTATACTGAAATGTTTGAGGTAGAATAACATGCCAATTATGTTTACATAATTTGGTATTTAGTTATGTACGTTATGTAATTTTACCACAGTGGACTGTGGGGCAAATAATGTAGTTTTTTGGGAAAGACAAAACTGGAAACATGGCTGTGGCTGAAGAATTCATAGTGGGGGGGGGGAACTATCTTTGATAACCCTAATGCTGAGCCAAAGCACCCAGCCCAAAGATTTCCGTGGGTGGTTGTTCCTCCCCAATAAATACTTAAGTTCAGAAACAGTACAATAAAACCAAAGGAACACAGAAACTGACATATTCTATATAAACAAAGCAGGCATAAAACTAAACAAAGAAGCCTGTCCGTAATGTGAATATCCACAAAAGGAATGCCGGTTTAGAAGTGGGTTTAGAAAGAAAAAGGAACATTTTCACAGAACCTGTCAAGATTCATACCCAAAGACTGGGGGCATGCCTACTCAATTGATGGCAGAGTATCAGCTCCAAAGGGACATGTTGCTCCAAAAAGGACTCGGGACACATTAATTTCATTAGTAAAAGTTTACTAAGATAAAAATAAGCTTAACAGTTCAATACCAGATCCCTGGAATAGCAATCTCTTAATAATTCACTTGCAGCAAAAATATATAACAGTAGAATAAAACTTACACTGAGCAAGTAAAAATCAGTCCATAATGAGAGAGGAAAAGAATTGGGAGAGGAAAAGAATGAACCCCCATTGAACTGCAGTTGTAGACAGTCCTGGGGCAGTTTGGCCTTGAGAGATAACTCACTAAACTTATCCCAGATGCATTTCTGTTCCCTTGAGAACCCTCCAAACACACTAGAATACGCTAGAATACTTCCGTTGGCTTCTGTAAGCTCTATGGCTTCTGTACCTCAGAAACTCCATTATACCTGACAGAACCTGCCCTTTGTTTCCCCTGTGGCCAATTTAGATTGCTAAGTAAGTTTGTGTGATAAAGCTTGCTGTAGGTAGGTTTTGAGAGAGGGCAAAAGCACCCTCTCTGGGGAAAAAAAGCAAGCGAGCATTTCTCGTGCTGTGTTCTATAGCATTGTCATTGTGTGCCCTGTGGCATGGGACCCAGTGCCGTCACACTACCCTAAAACTGTCTCTGGTCTCTGAACAGCCTGGGCAAGTTCCTGAGGTAGAAGGCCTGTGTCAGACAGAATGTAATAATATGCTGCATTGTTCCCAGACATACATACATGAGAGAAAATATGTCTGTCCCCATTGCGGTCAAAGAAGGAAAGAAAACGTTTCACAGGACAATTCTTAGCATTTGCACCCCTCCCTCAAATTAAACCTGTTCAGGTGGCACTTACATCTCCAGAAACCTATCAAAATGGCAGGATTCCTGAGAAAACATTTATCCCTCTGGGATTGGCAAGTACAATCAAGGGGTGGGAGGAGTTGTTGCTCTTTTACAATTTGGGCTATTGGAGTTTGATAGCTGGAAGTTGTGGTACAAGGGTGTAAATTTCTTTTCATATGCTGATTTTATTGCATTTGTTAATTGCTTCATACCAAACAACAACCTCAAAGCAGCTTAATAAAGAATTGTTATAGGCAGGATAAACTTAGAAATTAATAAATGCTAGGATTTTGGTTATTTGTGGTATGAAGGGAGAATACAAGCTGCAAAGGAATTTCTGTGCTGGCTTATGCAAACCAGCCTGGCTGGCTGGGGGAAGAGCAGACAAGGTGTTTGAAGGGCCATAGAAGGATCCTTTGACCTGGGGAGTCAGATGTCACAAAGGTTGCTGGGGTAACTGTGTTTTGGGGGACAGGAAAGGGGAGCTCTGAGACAGGGGCTTCTGGACAGAAGGAAGAAAGAAAGGGAAGAAGGAAAGGTTGTCAGCAATGCTTTGGGCCATGCTTTAAGATCTGGACTCTCCCCATGCGGACTGAAGGTGTAAATAGGTGAATAAACCATATGTTTCAACGTTAAAATGGTATAGAACTCCGGCACAAATGGTGTATATAGTGAAAGGGTTTAGTCCCAAATGCTGGCATTGTGGTCAGGAAAAAAGGACTATATTCACACATGTGGTGGGAATCTAATCTGGTTAAGGAATACTGGCAAAAGATTATAAAGGTAATTTCTGGATTATTTCAAATAAACATAGAAGTTAATAGGGATTTGTTATTTTTGGGAATACTGGGAAATAACAAAGTAAAGAGTAATAAGCAAGAGTTGTACAAGATTATGATTCTAGCTGGAATGGCAGTTATTGCTTTTGGATGGAAAGAAAAGGCCAAATGGAATATGGAAAAATGGAATGATTATGTTTTTGAATACGTACAATCAGAAATATTCACACAGATAGTGGCAGAGGATAGATGGGAAAATAAATGCCAAAGAATCACAAATAAATGGGCATTTTACAGGAACTGGAAAGAAAGAGGGGAAGCCAACCCTAACATACAAGCTCGAATGAACAGACTGTGTACATGGATAAAAATATAAAGAAGGAAGGCCTGAGGAATCAGGGAGAGGGAGTGGGTCAAGAAAAGGTCTACAGGAGAGGAAGCCGGAGGGTGGGGTTAGTCGGCCTCAAAAGCAGGCATGTCCATGAGGCTCTGGAGAACAATCCCTCCAGTTGCATCAGGCGCCCTTGCAGGCTCTCACCTCTGCCACCTCTTCTGTGTTCTCCAGGTGAATGACCACATTCACCACTTCTGCAATGCCTTCCTCCGGCACACTGGGGTGCCAATGCTGCCCAGCCCTGCGTGGTGTCAAATTGCTGCTGCCTGAACCAGGGCTTTGTCCTGAAAGGGGGGAAAGAGGAACCATGACCACAAATTGTCCCTTCTCACTTCCAAAGGTGAAAAATGTTAAATTCCTGCAGTTCCTTGGAAGAAACCTTGCCATTTCAATTGATTTGTAAAGACGATGCCCTGAAACACCCAGGAGATTCTTTTTCTGCCCATTTTCTGAATGAAATCAAGGAATGTGGGGGCTATGTCTTGGCTCGGCAAGTTCAGCCGCTCATAGCAGCTGCTGAGGACCCTAGGGTCTATGCTGGGCACTGCATCCTGGCAGCCACCTACACACTCTGGTCAGTGACCGAAATCAGTTGACTCTGCCACCTGCTGCCATACGGAGCTGAGCAGTAGCCCGTTGTGATGGCCACTACATAATACATATGGAGGTAGTTTGGGGTTGGATGAGTGAGCAGATGTCGAAGTGGTCCTTCCAGAATTCCCGCAGGGTGATGTTGGTGCAATCAGTCACCTCGAAGCATCGTCTGAAAAGCTCCTTGGTGTAGAGTTTTTTGAAATTGGCGATGAGCTGCTGATCCATCGGCTGGAGCAGTGGCGTGGTGTTAGGTGGCAGGAACATGATGTTGATGAAGTTGAACTCCTCCAACAAGTCCTCAAGGCCTTTAGGATGAGCAGGAGCATTGTCCATCAGAAGCAAAGCCTTCAGCGGCAGGTCGTTGTCCAGCAGGTACTGTTTGACAGCAGGGCGAAAAGCAAGATTGACCCAGTCCACAAACAGCACACGTGTGACCCAAGCCACATGTGGATCGCCACATGACACTCAGCTGCTCCTTGTCGACCTTGTGTATCTTGAAGGCCTGTGGGTTCTCCAAGTGGTACACCAGCAGGGGCTTGATCTTCAGGTCGCCGCTTGTGTTGGCACAGAAGAGCAGGGTCAGACGGTCCTTCATGGGCTTGTGGCCAGGCAACTTGGCCTCCTCCTGAGTGATGAAAGTCCTTTTGGGCATCCTCTTCCAAAACAGCCCGGTCTCGTCGCAGTTGAAGACCTGCTGTGGAACGTAGCCCTCCATCGTCACAACCTCCAGGAACTCTGCTGCAAAGTCTTCAGCCGCAGGAACATCAGAACTGGCAGCCTCTCCATGCCTGACCACGCTGTGGATTCCAGATCTCGTCTTGAACCGGTCAAACCAGCCTCTGCTTGCCTTGAAGACTTCTTGCTCGCCTGAGGTTCCTGGCTGTTGCCGGACGAGGTCTGCGTGCAAGGCCTTGGCCTTCTCACAAATGACGGCCTCAGTCACTGTGTCCCCTGCACACTGCTTCTCTTCTAACAAGATGAGCAGCAACTTCTCGACCTCCTCCAGAACAGCTGGGCGGTTCTTCACGATCCTGGTGACTCCCTTGGCTACATCAGTCGCAAGGATCTTCTCCCTCATCTTCAGGATGGTCCCGATGGTCGATGGATTCCTCCCGTACTCCCTGGCAAGGTCTGTCTCACGCATTCCACCGTTGTGCTTCCGGATGATCTCCTTCTTCATTTCCAGCGTAACCTCCTTCCTCTCGCAGGCCTCTGCAGCAGCAGTCTTCTTGGGCCCCATGGCAGCACAGCTCCTACCTTCGCAAACCCAAACAAAAAAAATCAGTGCTTCACATCCAAAAAATTCAAAAGCACCAAACCTCCTAGAAAACACACAAGCTTCCAGATTCTTGCAAACCCCTTCTCAATTATTCCCCCAGCCACCCACCATACAGAAATCCAAACCCAGAAATTTTTTTTTTAACAACAGCAGAGTGCCCCAATGGTCACAAAAAATCATAAAAATGCAGGAAAAAACACACAAGCTTCCAGATTCTTGCAAACCCCTCCCCAACACCAAGTCCTTGAATTCCAAACACCCCAACCCAAAATCCAAAACCCCGCCAAAAAAGTTTTAAAAGTTTAACTTACCAAATGGCTGCAAAAGAAGTTTTGGAAAAGCTTCAAAAATCACCAAAGTCTTCAAAAACCTCAAAGAAGGCTACCACACCGCGTGCTATGAGTTGCTCCTCGAAGAAGTCGCAACTGCACCTCTTCAAGCAATGCACCCTGGGTATTAACAGTTTTAAGAAAAAGGAATCCCACACCCCTCACCTCCAGGAAGATGGCTGCAGTGACTTCTGGCATCCCGGCAAAACGCTTACTCTTCAGAGCTGAAACAATGTATGCCTCTTCTGTCCTCCAGGTGAATGAGCACATAATAAGTCCCCACCGTAGTGGAGTAGAATTTGGCACAGGACAGGTCAAAAGTTCTGTGAAATCAGGATGTGGCGATCACACAGGGTCCCCAGACGATTAACGGTCTATTGATCCCTGTGTCACCACTGTGCTCGCTTCCCCGCTGCCACCAACCACTTACTCTCTGGTAAAACACTGAGTCCAGAGAAAAGTGAACCAAAAAACCAAGTTTATTTTACAAACATTAACAAGTTTATGGTTTCTCAGATAATATTCGTGTCAGTATCTTTACTGGCCTATACCTTCCTAATACCTTCTGACTGTCAACTGTTTGACTCTTAACAAATTCTCACACTGTGGCGATAACACAGGGTCTCCGGACGTTTAACGGTCTGTTGATCCCTGTAGGAGCTATATTTCTTGTAGATTGCACAGTTGCTCCCCTCTCCCTTCCCAGCATGTTATATCAGCTTCGTCTGGATCTTCACGTATTGCATACAGCCTTCTGGTCTAAGATAAGGCTTTAACATGTTCACATGAACCACCTTATGCCCTTCTTCCCCTTGTTGGATTACGTAATTTACATCACTCATTTTGGACACGATTTTGTACGGTCCCTCCTATGCTAGATGCATTTTATTTCCTTTGGTTGCTTCACTATCGGGTTCAAAAGTTCTTACTCTGGCCTTTTTGTCGTACCCGGTTTTCTGCTTTGTTTGGGCTGCTTTTGAATTTTCCCCTGCTATCTCTAAGGATCTTTTCAGTGTATTTTGCAGGTTGTATACGTAGTCTATTACTGACTCGGGATCTCTGTCTTGATACTCCTCCCAATTCATGTGGAGGAAGTCTAACGGTCCTTTTACTTTACGTCCTAGTAACAACTCAAAAGGACTAAACTCTGTACTTTCTTGGGGTATATCACGATACACGTAAAGAAGATGTTGTAATTTGCAATCCCAGTCATTGGGGTTCTCTGCTACATAGGCTTTGATCATGCGGATCAAAGTCCCATTAAACCTTTCCACCAAACCATTTGTTTCAGGATGGTATGGTGTTGAAGTTGTGTGCTTGATGCCACACAACTCCCACAACATTTTCATTAGTCGTGAGGTAAAAGAGGTTCCCAAATCAGTGACGATCTCACTAGCAAAACCTAACCGACTCATACAATTAACTGGTCTTCTGTGTCTATATTTCGCAACGGGATGGCTTCGGAATACCTGGTTGCAAAATCCACAATTGTGAGGATATATTTGTGTCCTCGTTTAGTGGCTCTAGGTAATGGTCCTATCAGATCAAGACCCAGTCTCTGGAATGGTGTAGAGATTACAGGCAAAGGACACAGCTTGGCCTTTGTCTTATCTTGGCCTGTGCCTCTTCTCGTGACAGATGTCACAGATTTGACAATATAATTTTTTTTTTTTTATATAATAATTTTTATTATTATACATTTATAAAGTTCCCTCCAATTCTTCGTTCAATCCCGCATACAACAAATCATAATTATTTTTTGACTTCCTTCAACGTCTCTGACAATCATCCGTAGTTACACCTTTAGTACACATTCCCTTCTTTCGTATTGCCATTTTTCCTCCTTACTCCTATTATTTCTCATAAACAATACTTATTTTCTTTTTTTACAGTGCCTCTTTAAATCCCGCTAGCGTTGTGTTCACATCACATATATTTTTCAGATAATCCACAAATTTCCCCCAGTCTTCGATGAACTTTTGATCTTTAATATATCTAATTTTCCCAGTTAATTTGTCCAGTTCTGCATAGTCTGTCATTTTTAGTCTCCATTCTTCTATCGTCGGTATTTCCTCTTGTTTCCATTTCTGAGCCAACAGGATTCTGGCTGCCGTTACCGCATACTGGAAAAGCTTACAGTCCTTTCTTCTGATGTCCTTTCCTACCATACCTAAAAGAAAAGCTTCGGGGTTTTTCGCAAAAGTATATCTTAACATTTTTTTCAACTCATTATAGATCATTTCCCAAAAACTTTTCACTTTCTTACATTCCCACCACTGATGAAAGAATGTCCCTTCCTTATCTTTGCACTTCCAACATTTGTTATCAACCTTATACATCTTTGCTAATTTTACAGGTGTCATATACCATCTGTAAAACATTTTCATCACATTCTCCTTCAGTGTGATACATGCTGTAAATTTTAAATGCTCTTTCCACAATTTTTCCCAATCTTCAAATTGAATATTGTACCCAAAATCCTTTGCCCACTGTATCATTACCGATTTGACCTCTTCATCTTTCGTATTCCATTCCAGCAATATCTTATACATTTTTGACAGAATTTTATACTCATTGTTTATAATGTCCTTTTGGAAATTTGATTCCCTTTCCACATAACCCTTTTCCTTCAGATCTTTTTTAAATATTTCATTAACTTGGTAATGGTGCAACCAATCGTAAACTAGATCTTTAACTTGTTCATATGGCTTCAGTTTCCATTTTCCTCCCTCTTTAACTATCAGTTCCCCATAAGTGGCCCATTTATTTCTCATATTGATCTTCTTCACAGTTATTACCTCTAACGGGGACAGCCAGTGTGGAACTTTTGGTTCCAGTATATTCTTGTATCTCTCCCAAACCTCTATTAGTGAACCCCTGAAGATGTGGTTTCCAAATCCTTTGTGAACCCTTTTTTTATCACACCAAAGATACGCGTGCCACCCAAATCTGTTATCAAATCCTTCAAGATCTAATAATTCATTATTTTCTAACTTTATCCATTCTTTTAACCAGCACAGACAGGCTGCTTCATAGTATAGTCTCATATCTGGCAGGGCGAAGCCTCCTCTTTCTTTTACATCCGTCAGTAATTTAAATTTTATTCTAGGCTTCTTCCCCTGCCAGATATACCTTGAAATCACTTTTTGCCATTCTTTAAAAATTCCTATACCCTTTAATATGGGTAAGGTCTGAAATAGGAATAACATCTTTGGTAGCACCGTCATTTTTATTGTGGAAATTCTTCCCCAAAATGATAATTTCATTCTGGCCCACACCTCCAGATCCTTCTTTATTCCCTTCCATACCGGGATGTAATTATTTTGGTATAGATCAATATTCTTGGCTGTCACCCAAATTCCCAAATATTTAACCTTTTTCACCACCTCTATCTCTGTTCGTTGTTGCATTAAATCGATCATCTTTTGATCCATATTTTTTACAATCATTTTTGTCTTTCTTTTATTCAATCTGAATCCTGCCACCGTACCAAATTTGTCCATCTCGTCCAGTACCTCCTCTATACTTTCTACTGGTTCTTCCATAGTCAGTACCAAATCGTCGGCAAAGGCTTTAACTTTATACTCATTTTGACCTACTGCTACCCCCTTTATTTGTTTGTTTTGTCTAATTGCATTTAGAAAGACTTCCAGAACCGTTATAAATAATAATGGCGATAACGGGCAACCTTGTCTTGTTCCTTTAGATATTTTTATATCTTCAGTGATAACATTGTTCACTATTAATTTTGCTCTCTGTTCTGTATAGATTGCCTTTATGCCATTGAAAAACTCTTGACCAACCTCCATATGTTCTAAATTCTTCAACATAAATTCCCAAATTATGTTGTCAAAGGCCTTTTCTGCATCCACAAACATTAGAGTCGCTGGTTTATCACACCTATCAGACAGATATTCTATGACATTAATTATAGTTCTTATGTTATCTCTCAGTTGTCTGCCTGGTAGGAAACCTGCTTGATCCTTGTGAATAATCTTTATTAATATCTTTTTCAGTCTCTTTGCTAGAATTCCTGCAAAGATCTTATAATCTATATTCAGAAGCGAAATAGGCCTGTAATTTTTGACTTGTGTTAAGTCAGAGTCTTGTTTTGAGATTAATGTTATATATGCTTCTTTCCACGTTTCTGGAATGTCTCTTTCTTTTAAGATATTGTTCATAACGACGGTCAGTGGGGTCGTCAACACCTCTTTCATTTCTTTGTAATAACTTGATGTAAACCCGTCTGGTCCTGGGGCTTTCCCTCTTTTCAAGTCCTTTATCGCTTCTTGTACTTCTTCTTTTTCTATTGGGGCATTCAGCTGGTCTTTTTGGTCTGTCGGGATCTTTTGCACCATTTTCTCTCTTAGATATCTTTCTATTTTCTTCTTATTATTCCTTTCTTTATTTTTATATAATTGCTTGTAAAAGTCCAAGAATCCTTCTCTTATCTCTTTCGGGTCGGTTGTCTCTTCTCCCTTTATCATAATTTTATTGATTGTATTCTGCTCCTTTCTTTTTTTCAGTTGCCACGCAAGCCATTTTCCTGATTTATTTGCTGATTCAAAACTTTTCTGTCTTAGCCTTTTGATGTTCCACTCAACTTCTTTGCTTAATATCATCGCGAATTGTGTTTGTAAAGTCTTTATTTCCTGCTTTATTTTCAAATTGTTAGGTTTTTTGATCAATTTTTGCTCATAGTCCATGATCTGTCCTGAAATTTCTTTTATCCTTTTTTCCTTATTGTTTTTCTTCAATGCATTTTGTTGGATCAATAAACCTCTCATTACTGCTTTGCTTGCGTCCCAAACAATACTCATTTTGGTACCTTTGTCCACATTGTCCAAAAAATAT
The DNA here is from genome assembly GCF_951804945.1 of Podarcis cretensis. NCBI lineage: Eukaryota > Metazoa > Chordata > Lepidosauria > Squamata > Lacertidae > Podarcis > Podarcis cretensis. Next base: position 27,482,040 of record NC_137177.1, on the reverse strand, counting down.
TCGGATAGTTTCTTTTGCGCTTTTTCAACCATCTTCTGATCGTCCCACAAATTATCATTCAATCGCCACCTAAATGATCTCTCTTCAAAGCCTTTTAGCTCCAATTCTATGGGATTGTGATCTGAGATCACTCTGGCTTGTATTTCAATTTGATGAATTCTTGGTGTCAGTTCGTTCGAAACCCAAATTTGATCTATTCTTGACATTGACTGATTCGGTTCTGAATAATGAGTAAATTGCTTCTCCAAGGGGTGCCTGAGTCTCCAGATATCAATCAAATTGCAGTTCTTCATCATCGTAAAAAACGTCTTAGGCAGTTTCCCTTCTTTATTCTTTGCCTCTCTCAGTCTATCCATTTCCAATGATACCACACCATTCATATCTCCCATTATTACAATTTTTTGGTCCATGTACTCAAATAGTTTTTCTTCCAATGATCTGTAAAAATCAGTCTTATTTCCATTTGGTGCATAGATCCCGACAATTATTAATTTCTCGCCTTGCCATTTGATTTGGACAGCTATGATTCTCCCTTCTTCATCTTTGAATAATTGGTGAGATTCAATTTTATTTTTAATGTATAGAACAACACCTCTCTTTTTGTCTTTATCCGAGGATATAAATTCATTCCCTAATCTTTTGTTGATCAAAATTTTTCTATGTCTTTTTGCCACATGGGTTTCTTGTAAACATATGACATCTAAGTTTTTCTTTTTTAGAAATTGTTCAATTCTGTTTCGTTTCTTCTTATCATTCATCCCATTAATGTTCCAATTCCAAAATTTCAGCGCCATTCTTCTTCCAATTAAATAAATTTAATTTATTTTGTTTTACAATCTGTCTACCTCTTCTTCTTCCTCTTCCTCTTCTTGCGAGCTTTCCCCGTTTTGTTCCTCTTCTTCTCCTAATTCAGACTCCCCCTTCAGTCCTAATCCTCCCTCTGCTCCCTTGGTCTCTTCCTCTCCCGTCTGTAGTTCTTTGTATCTCCTCAGAAATTTTCCTATTTCCTCAGGACTGGTCAATCTTCTTTTCACACCTTTGTAAAAGAACGAAACTCCTTCGGGGAATTCCCATCTGAAGTCTATCTTGTTTTTTTTGAGAATTTGCACCAGTGGTTTGTAAGCTTCTCTTCGTTTCAGCAGCCTTATCGGTATATCTTTAAAGATGATTATGTAGTTCCCGTCTATGTAGAGTCTCTTCTCTCTGTTTCTTTGTAGAATCAAATTTCTCATTTCTCTATCCTTGAATGTGACCAAACAATCGCCTGGAAATTTCTTTGTTTTGCTTGTTCTTATTTTCATTCTAAATGCATTTTGTATTGTTTTTGCAACATCTTCTTCTGACAGCTCCAGCCACTGCGCAATTTCTTTTGTTAGTTTCTCTTTTATATTTTCATTCTGTACCTCTGGGACTTGTCTCAGCCTTAGGTTAACTTCCCTCTGTCTCAATTCATTCATAGCAATAGAATCTTTTATATCTTCTTGTGCTTTATTTAACTCCACCATCTCAGTCTTTATCTTCTCCTCTTCCCGCTTCATCTCCTTCATCTCCTGTTTTGTCCTCTTTAATCCCTCATCCACTTTTTTTGATACCTCTTTGATCTGTCCTTTCAATTCATTAACTGTCTCGTCAATTTTTCTGTCCATTTTACCGATTTTATTGTCTACCTGTTCTAATTTTGTCTCCAAATTTTTCTCACTTTGTTTTATTTCTGCGAACATTTTCAATATTTCTGTTCTAAACTCTGTTTCCTGTTTTGAAGCTCTCCTGTCCGTAGGGGTCCCCCCCTCTGCCCCCTTTTTTGGCAAATGAGACATCTTTTTCAATTCCACCAAACCCAGTAATGTACGTTGTCTCAATAAATCAAATAGCAAATATAATCAGAATACAAACATACAATTTCCAAATAGTTCAAATAATAGTCCGAATAATAGTCCAAATATAAGTCCAGGGTTTTATAACAATGTGATTAAATTTAGTATAAATACCCACTTTATGACCAAAGTCACTTCCACTGCTGAAAACCAAGCAACAAAAACAAAATCCAATTGACTATAAATGGAGGAGATCCAATTGTAGGTAAATTCGTTTATCTTCTTGCCCCCACTTGGGCTAATCCACAAGTTGTCAAAGATGTAAATATATTGTAATCCAATTAGGGATCAATTAGGTATTATAATCCAGAGAAAATGCAGAATCTCCCAAATAAAGAGAAAAAAAGAAAAGAAAAAAGAAATTCAATTATAATCCCAATTTTTTAATCCAGTCTCTCTGTAACTATTTATCAAGCCTGTGAGGAGATTTTTATAAGTTTTGCTGATTTTTATAAGCTCAGGAGAAAAAAGAATAGGAATAAATATCCACAAGGAGGAGATCCCGTAGGGAACAGTTCTTTCTCAAGTCCTAATAAGTACAGTCAACGGCAAAAAAAATTCCAGAAAAACAACTTGTAGTATTACATTCCATCCATTAGGGGGGTTGAAGTTTAGTCCTCGTTTCTACTTTATGCAATTTACAGTCCGAAACAAAATCAAAAAAATTTAAGCAGTTTGCGTTCCAAATCGAAAAAGAGGAGAAAAAAAAAGAGGAAATAGTACAGAAAAAAGTTCCAAAATCCACCAAAAGGACACTGAAGTCAGATCCAAACTTTGCTTTCTCGTACCCAAATACCCCGAAGAATCAGTTAAAATGGCGTCACTGGTTCTTCTTTAACGTGCAAAACTAATTCTTCAATTTATTAACAAAAAAGTTATTCCTCAGTTACATCTAAGACCTTCGCTTAACTCACAGCTCACCTCTGTTCCCCCTTAATGTTCTCCTTTCCTCTCCTTCTTATAATAAAGTTACTTTTGTCCTTTAACTTTTTTGAAACAGTTTCTAAAAGTTAGGGGGAAACAGAAACAATAGCCGCTAGCGGCAACTCACTTTCGTTTCTGGCTCTGCATACCGTTCTGCGTCTTTATAGATCCCAAACGAACGCTGAACTCGGAGTCTTCTCTTTAATAATTCGAGACTTCTCTTAAAGTTATAATCAGATTCTTCCAGTTATAAATTCAAGTCCGAATTTCTTAGTATTGAGAGCGGAGCGCTGTCTCCCGCAAGCTCGAGGCTTCGCTATTCAGCCGCAGCAATGGCTTCCCGATAGCCAGCTGTCCGTTCCGCCGTACTCTTCACCTCCTTTTCAGGGGCTACCTGACGGCCGGACGGGCAGCTTAGCGGCACCGCCGGGAACCTGGACCTCTGGACACCCACCAGAGGGTTGTCGGGGGGTTTTTTAGCCCGAAAAACCTCCCCTTTCGGCCGAAATAGCTAGGGTTTCCCTCCCGGGAAAAATCCCTCGCTCGCGTCGGGTTCGCGCTCCACCGGAAGTCGACAATATAATTTAATTTGTTTCCCCATGCCTGGCCAATAGAAATTTTGTGCCACTCGTTGCTTGGTTCGTGTAATCCCCATGTGTGCTCCAAATAAACTATCATGAGTTTGCTGCAGGATCTTCTCCCTGTAAGCTTGTGGGATTACTAACTGCCTTCTGATTTTGTTCCCCCCTCTAGATGGTATGGTAAGGACTTCTCTATATAATAGTCCATTGCTTAGACAGAATCGCTCAGGACTTTGAGAAGTTAAAGGCACGTCAGATTTGGCTGCCTCAAAACAATTAAATCAGCATCCTCTTTCTGTTCTTGGGCAAAACTAGGTTTTTGGTTTTTTATAAAAGGAACCAGCAGGTCTTCATTTCTCCCCTCACAGATCGGTTCCTCAGCTCTGTCTCCTTTGGCAACAGTAGTATTCCCCTCAGCATCGGGTGACTGTTGACCCCCCTTGGAGCGAGTAACTACAAAAGAACTCTGTACATGCCCTAAGAGATCCCATCCGATCAGCACAGCAGTGGGAATCTCCTCAGAAATAGCAACCTGCCACTTTCCTGACCAATCTTGGAACTTAACATGGATCTCTGCAACTGGTAGTACCTCAGGCTGTTTTGAAATTCCTTTTAATCGCATAACTTTTCCTGGAATTATTTTGGTGGGACAGATTATCTCTGGCTGGACAATAGTGACTTGTGAACCTGTGTCTTTTAACCCTAGAAATCTCCTTCAATCCAAATATCTTCCCCAGCATTTTTAAAAAGAAGATTGTCTTGTTTAATGGCATAGCAATGTTCCACCTTAGCCTCCACCACTTCAGCAGGCTTTGGCCTATCCTGACCAGCTTGTCTCTCCTCAGCTGCTTTGATACAATGTGTTTTTTTTTTTTTTTTTTTTTTTTGGAGGGCTAATATTGACAGACTTTCCCCCTCCAGCTCTACAATTAAAACTTTTGTGGCCAAATTTTCCACATCCGCAGCATTTAAGTTCTTTGGGATTTGTATAATTCGTTTTCCACCCTTTCTCCTCAGTGAGACCGGTGTTTGCTTGGGCCTTGTCATTTTGCCCTTTTGACAATGGCCTATTTCCCTTGTCTGTCTCTGAAGATGGGTTTCCCTTTGCCTATTGGAATCTATTTCTGGTAAATATTCTGAAACTTGGTTCATCAAACCTATGGTCCCTTATTTCATTTATTTGGTCAGCTAAGTTAGCCGCTTCTTGAAGCGATTGAGGGTGTCTTTCCTTTATAAGATATTTTAATTGGCCGTTTATCGTTTCATAAAATTGTTCCAGAGCAAACACTTCTCTGATTTTTGGAACGGAGTCTCCCCCCTCCTGTCCTAACCATTTTGTGAGGTAGTTTGAGATTTTAGCCTCAAGTTGAGCATATGTTTCCTCCCTCACTTTAGTTACACTTCTAAATTTCTTTCTCAGTTGTTCTGAGGTAATCTCAAACCTGCTGTATATTGGTTGCTTAAACATATCAAAATTTTTGAATTGGTCCTTAGTCATTTGGGCATAGATGTCAGCTAATGCACCATTTATCTTGGCTCTAAGTATCTTCATCTTATCTTTATCTTTCACTTGAAAATCTTGACAAGCTCTTTCAAATGATATAATAAAAGCCTCAGGGTTATCTTTTTCCTTAAACTCAGGAAAGCGCTTTAAATCTACCTTCACTTGAGTTTGACTACTGGTGTTATTACTATTATTTTGATTCTCCACAGCTGCTAATTCCAGTTTCCTCATCTCCAGCTGAAATTGCATTCTTTTCCTCTCATGCTTAGCTCTAATTCTTTTGCTCTCACTTTCCCTCCCAGCTCTAATTCTTTCTAATTCCAATTTGTATTCTTGTTCTAACTTCCACTTTTCAAAGTCTTCAGAGAATTTTGGATCTCCTGCCTCAGGTTGAATATTAGGTACATCTTCTAAACTCTGCTCTTCGCTCTGAGGATTTCTCTGCTCTTCCCTCTGAGCTCACTTTTTATCAGTTCCACAGAGCACCGGTTCCGAACATCACTCCATTTGTTTGCCATCATGGAGAAAATCCTCTCCACAGCCTTTCCTGTCGAGGCTGGAATGCTGAGATGTAGGAAATCATTTTCAACAAATTTGGTAGATCAGTTGCTGTAAATACAGCCAGCCACCCAGCAAAGAACTGGCAGGCTTTGAGAATTTAGCATTTACCCATTTGACAAAATTTTTAATTGGGATTTACGTAGAGTGTTGCGTTCCCTCACAACTCCAGTTCTCCTTTATTTCAGCTTCCTAGTTCTTGCATTTCTGTATACCCTTGAAAGACAACAACCACTGGCTTTCAAGTTTTATATATATATATATCTTTATTGAACATATTTCACAAATTTATACAACAATCTACTATATTAGAGTTTGTATCCCATCCCATACTAGAAAAAAGAAAATTTTAAAATACAAAAAAAAAATTAAAACATCAAAGGACCTAAAATAGACTTCCGATTGTTCTCAAAGATCTGCCTTCCAAGCTAACCCCCAGCCCAGAGACTGCCTTCTCTGGATGAAAATTTTCTCTACAGGCAGATTTTTCCCATTTCTGAGTTTATGCTCTGGAATCAAATTCCGGAACCCACCTTACCTCTGAAAGTGCTGTGCCCATCCACTTCTGGCTAGCTTGTACCCACAGCCAGTCACAGTGAAGCTCTAGCCTGGTGTTTCTCAACCTTCCGACCTTGTTTCCTTCCTGTAGCCCCCTGTCATACCAGTACAAAGGCAGCCATTTGAATGTTTTGTTTGCAAATAAAACATGTTTCTCTTACAATACAATTACAAACACATTATACAAAATACAATTACATAACACATTATAGTCTTAAGTATTTATTTTCAGTGACCCTTGTGCTTGATGGCCAGAAACAAGCTTTATATCTGGTTCTATTGCTGTGAGGGATAACTGAAGATCACCTCTGTCCGTTATGTTAAGGTGATTCTTTGTTAGGCTGAGCATGGCTGAAAATTGATTCTGCCAAATACGAAGTAGGAAATGCCATGAAAACAATTTTGCTTTATCCCAAAGCTGTGGAAGCTTTTTAGATACTGTACTCTTAATCTAAAAATAGTCTGCAGCAACATACTACCTTTGCACGAAGAAACAACACCCCATACACAAACACTGCTGCAGCCATGCACCTTGTCTGTGGCAACTGAAATGTGGACAACTTGGTGCGCACAGTAGTGAAGTTTGGAAGCGACGTTGCAGCACAGTGTGCATGATGATGTATGCACTGGGAAACATGTCACTTCTCTGTTCACTCCACTTCTCTGTTTTCTATTTTCTTCACTTCTGTTTTTCTTTTCTCGGTCACTACTCTGTTTTTCTTCACTTGGTCCCCCATTTATGTGATTTTCACCTGTGACACCCTGGAATATCCTGGGGATCCCCAGGGGCCACATGGCCCCGATTGAGAAACACTGCTCTAACCCAACATACTGAGAGCTATATCCCTCTGGTAGTACCATCAAACTCTGCTTTACCTGGTCCTTCTGTCACAGTAACCTTCAAAATCTTTAGCAGCCTAGTGGAGTGCTAGGTAGAGGCTAAACTTGTCTGGATCCACCCACCACATCACATGCGGGGCTAGCTGGTGATGATCCTACTTTGTTGCTTGCAACACAAGGAGAAAAGCAGAATTAGAAGTCAAGAAGAGCTAAGGGTGGGCTTTTCTTCAGATGGTATCTTCCAGTGGCCACTCTAGGGTGAAGAGTGACCCAAACCTTTCCTGTTTGTGCAGTCCTGTCATGTGTGTGTTTACTCAGAAGTATGTCCCATTGACTTCAGTTGGGGTTGCTCCTGGATGCGCGGCGCCCAGCACGGGGGGGGGGGGGAGCCGCGGTGGCATCCTCCGCAAGTGCCTGCCTGCCTTCATTTAAGGTCTTGTTTGTGGCGATTACTTCATTGAGCCAAGAGATTGTATCAAATCTGATGTGGAAGATACAACAGATAATCAACAGATCCCAGAGCAATACCGAGAATCCATTATTATAGAGTGGCAAATGAGAAAATCCTCTGTCTCTCCCCTTCTTAGTTCTCTCTGGAGTTCATTCTGCTACTTTGGGACAATTTTGCGAAAGAAAGAGGCAGTCATATCAGTTCATGTGGCCTTATGCCTGGTAAGGAGAACAACAAAATCGCTGCCTCACAGAGGCCATTGTGGCCTTCACCTGATCTTCTCCTACAAGGAAGTGATAACTTTGCTAAAGGTGATCAGTGCTGATGTAACTGCAAATTAAGTCTCTGCCCTGCAAGCCTTGGTTCATTAACTTCAGCAGTGAATGAACTCCTTAAGAGTCCCCTATTTCAGGATTGAGATGAAGAGACCGCATCCCTTCTCAAGTCCCTGCAAGCTGAGAGTGCTTCTCTGTAAGACAAGCTGTGGGATCAGGAAAGGAGATATTATGGAAACAACTTGGACGTTGTTGGGGTTTATGATAGGGCCAAACAAGGGAACCCCATGCTGTTTGTCACAGCTCTATTATGATAATTGCTCTCCCAGAGGACTGCTCTGGACACTGAATGTGCTCACTAGAGCCCACTTCCCATGATGAGAAGTGATGGCCCTAATCCGTAAGCAGCCCGTCTACCTATAATTTATTGACGCCTACAGAAGATACAACCACTAAAAATTTCTGCAGGAATACAATGGTGCATCTTTGGGGAGATTCCAAATCTCCCAATACTTACAGGGAAGAAACGTGGCATGCTCCCTCAAAGCTCCCTATACCCCTTTTTGCCAATTTCCCTTGCTTTTCTGGAACAGCGGCACTGGCTTTAGAATGATTTGGCCCAGACCCAGAAAAGAGGAACTGAGTGAGAAGCAAGAGAAAGTTGCATGCAAGCAGCTTTTTACATTGGAAGCCATTAGTGATTGCGGGTCCTTGCTGTTGGTGGATGCATGTACGTTTTTTGGGGACCCCACAGCGGCGTAGCTAGCCCCGTGTTAAGTGCTCCACCCTTGGTGTGGCACCCAGTGTGTGCCCCTCCCCCACGACACATCTGGGACACCAGGCCTAGGTCAGAAACTATGGAGTATCAAAGGTGTCAACAGATTATCACAGAACACCTTTCCACAAAGAAGCAGGAATCAGTTGTAGGTCCTGTCATGCTCCTTTTCAGCTGCCTGTTATAAAAGAACCCCAGTGGAAGTGCTGACAGTAAAAAAATTGAATATGGAGGGGAGGAGGGTAACCTATGAAGAAATCTTAATGAGAACAGAGGAAGGATGGAAACTGAAACCCTATAATTGTATAGAGAATGCATTTACGGGATGGTTACAATATCAAGAGAATGATAAAGGATAAGAAAGTGGGATTCAGTGAAAAGAAGTCGAGATATCAAATCAAAATATTAGAGGGCAGGTCAAAACTTTTATCGAAAATGTATTTTTTTTTATTGGAATAGAACACAAAAGATGAATTGACAAAAGAGGTAATGATAAAATGGGCAATTGATTCTGGGTATAATATTGAATATGACACTTGGGCAAAACTGGAACGGGGGCTTGAAATTCGAGGCGTGTACTACCCTAAAAGAAAACATAATGAAAAGGATGTACCACTGGTATATTATACCTGTCAAACTAGCAAAAATGTACAGAGTGAGCACTAAAGCATGCTGGAAATGTAAAATGAAAGCTGGAGAGTTTTTTCACATGTGGTGGACATGTGAAAAAATGAAAAAAAAAGGAATGTGATTTATAACGAATTGAAAAAATTATTTAAATATACCTTCCCCAAAAAACCAGAAGCTTTTTTGCTGGGGTTTGATAGGCGATGAATTAAGAAAAGCAGACCACAGACTATGTACTCTACAACTGCCGCCAGAATCTTAGTAGCCCCAAAATGAAAAACTCAGGAAATACCAACACTAATGGAGTAGTAGACCAAAATGGTTGAATATATAGAATTAGCAAAACTGACCCACAGGATCTGTAACCAAGAGGAAACAATGTTCAAAAAGGAATGGAGTAAATTTGTAAAATATATAGGTAATAACTGTAGAAGTTTAAAGACTGTAGCAGGATTAAAATAAATCTTGTGATGTGGATAGAATGCAACTAAGAACCTATGAAAGAGAAAATTTAATATGAAAGCATGTTGAAGGGAAGGAGAGAAGTCTGTGTGCAATAGAGCGTGTAGAAAATAAGTAGACATATGATTGTTGAACTTTATAATATTTATTTTGTTTTTATATGTTATAGAAAACGCAATAAAAAGTATTCGATAAATAAATAAAACAAAGCCCATTTCTCGTGGAAAGGGTCTTTTTTGTTGGGCTCTGTGGCGTTCGTGCAGAGCCCCTGGTTGTTTCACAGACTATTGACCTATACACCACTAATCCACTGCCACCAACCTGGTCCTCCCTGGTAAATCACTTGGTCTCAGTCAGGTTCTTGAGTTCATAATGAAGATTGTGGTTTATTGCAAACACAAATAAACTTTAAATACATTTGAAATACTGTTACCCTTTTTGTTAGGTTGTGGGCGAACATAGCAGACGACACAGCGATTTCTCCAGAGCAGCTCTTTATTTGTAAGCTGGACAGAACTGAACAGCAAACAGCTCAGCTGGCCTGCTTTTATAGGCAGCCGGCTGTCAACATTGTAGCAACAATAACCCAGGGTTTCCTGCCTAAAATAACTGACGTGGACCTGAGTGAAAACTATCTACAGTATCCCCCTGCTGGCCCAGGGTGAGCACTTCAGTACATAACACCCCTCCCCACCGAGATAAGGTGTTAGTTACAATCGTAATGGTTTCCTTATATACAGCACTACACGTAATGGTTCAATTAGGCACAAAAGCATATCGGTTACATTTCCCATATTTAGACCAACAGTGATACATGTCCAACAACATAGTCCTTTAAATAAGTTGGGCGCTTGGAAACTCTGCCAGACAGCCGGGGACTGGTAGCCAAGTCCGGGGGGGCCACACAATTCTTGCTGAGGCTGTGGTGCGACCCTAGGTGGCGTTGAAACCAAATCCCCTGGATCCGCTGCTGTGGGTGGAGCCTCCGCAAGTGGAGTGGTCTGAGTATGTGGTAAGTCTGGCAGACCCTCTGAAGCGGCTTGGTTCGGCTCCACGCTGGCAGTTTGCGAGGGAGGTGTAGGTGGAGCCTCGCCATCTGTAAGTGCCTCTTCTGGAGCCACAAGCGCAGTTGGGGACACCACGGTAGTGTCCAAGTCCCCAACCCTGCGCCCAAGCTGGTCTATGTGCCGGCGCCACAAGCGTCCGTCTTTGAGTGCCACCTGGTACGAGTGAGGTCCAGTGACTCCCACTACTGTGGTTGGCACCCAAGGAATGTCCCCCACATAGTTCTGGGCAAAGACCTGGTTTCCTGGAACAAATGACCGTGGTGCGTTGACACAGCCTGGGGGTTCGGCCATAGCAAAGTCCGGGTGCAGCTTGTCGAGCGGTGACCTGAGGTGGCGGCCCATAAGCAGTTCAGCAGGACTCCGCCCTGTGGCCACATGAGGGGTGATGTGTTGCACGAACAAGTATTTGGCGACCCGCTCATGCCAGTCTCCCCGGTCCAGGCGCGCCAGTGCCTCTTGCTGAGCGCACCATTCTCTCCGCTTGCCCGTTGCTGGATGGATGAAAAGGTGGCACCCGGATGACGGCCTCGGTAGTGGTGGAGAGCATCAGGGCCACCTCCAGCCATTTGGAATAGGCGTCCACCACTACCATAAAGGTCCGGCCGTGAAAGAGGCCAGCCAGATCGATGTGCCCACTCGACCAGGGTGTCTTTGGCGTCTCCCAGGTGTGTCCCTTAGCTGCCGGTGGTGCAGGCCTCGACTCTTGGCACGCTTGTCAGGCGGACACCCAGGCAGTGATGGCATCGTCCATGTTAGGCCACCAGACATAACACCGAGCCAACGCCTTCATTTTGACAATTCCCGGGTGGCCAATGTGCAGAGCCTCCAGGACGCGCTGACGGAGTCCCTGGGGAATCACGACGCGGTCTCCCCACAGCAGACGGCCGCGATGAGCCGAGAGTTCATGTTGTCTGGTTGCGAAGGGCTGAAACTCCGATGCAAAAGGCCCTTGTGGCCACCCCCTCCACACCCAGCTGATGGTGCGATCCTGGGCAGATGCGGAGGCCACAGTGGCAGCTGATACAGGCGCTGCCGGAAGATCCTCAATCAGGAGGAGCGATGAAGCTGGAGCCGGGTCTTCCACAAACACTGGAAGAGGGCAACGGCTGAGGGCGTCGGCATGGCCCATCGATTTCCCCGGGCGATGGACGAGCCGGTAGTGGTAGGCAGCCAGGAAAAAAATCCCATCGCAGCATGCGTGGCGAGAGGACTGGTGGAGTTGGGACAATCACCAGTGAGGAGGCCCAGGAGCGGCTTGTGATCAGTGATGAGGTCAAAAGTCCTGCCATAGAGGTATTCATGGAACCTCTTCACTCCAGCCACAAGTGCCAGTACCTCCTTGTCGAGCTGGCTGTAATTCTGTTCCGTCGGAGATAGCGTCCTGGAAAAGTAGGTGAGCGGTGCTTCTCTTCCGTCCGGAAAACGGTGACTAAGGACAGCGCCGATGCCAAAAGGTGAGGCGTCGCAGGAAAGGACCAGGGGCCTGGATTCACTGTACTGTAGCAGCACACGGTCCGATGAAAGGAGAGCCTTGACCGCGTTGAAGGCCGCAGTCTCCCGATGACCCCAGGACCAAGGCGTCTTTGTGCTGAGGAGTCGGTGAAGAGGCTCAGCCACCGTGGCTTTGTGGGGCAGGAACATGTTATAAAAGTTCAGCAGCCCCAGGAATGCCTGCAACTCTGTCTTGTTCTTTGGGATGGGGGCCTGCTGGATAGTGCGGATCTTGGATGTGGTCGGGTGAAGGCCGGAGGCATCGATAAGATAGCCCAGGAACTCTACCTGTGGAACGGCGATCTGGCACTTCTCTTTACCTTGAGCCCGGCCTCTTGAAACATGGTCAGCACGGCATGGAGGCACTCGGAACAGCTGCTGGTGTGAGTCTGCGGACACCAAGACGTCATCAAAATATGGTACCATGCCCGGAAGCCCTTGCAGGAGACTCTCCATAAGGCTTTGGAAGATGCCAGGAGCCACACTCACCCCGAACTGCAACCGGTGGCAACGGAATGCCCCTCGGTGGGTGACGATCATCTGGGCTTCAGCAGTGGCATCATCAACGGGCAGTTGTTGATAGGCTTGGGCAAGGTCCAGCTTAGCGAAGACCTTACCCTCACCCAGGGAATGCAGCAGGTGTTGGACAACAGGAACTGGATAAGCGTGCTGCTGAAGTGCCTTGTTGATCGTGCACTTGTAGTCAGCGCAGATTCTCACCGACCCGTCTGGCTTGACAGGCGTGACGATGGGGGTTTCCCACTTGGCGTGGTCAACCGGCTCCAAAACTCCTTGGGCGATCAGCTTGTCCAGTTGTTCGTCCACCTTAGCCTTGAGAGCAAAGGGAACCCGGCGTGGCTTTAGCTTGATGGGGGCGACTTGTGGATCAAGGCTAAAGGAGATGGGAGTACCTGTATATTGCCCCAAAGTGCCGTCAAAAACCTCAGCAAAGTCTTTGACCAGACCCTCCGTCTCTGCGTTAGAGATGCAGTTGATGCCGGTGACTTCCAGGCCGAGGGCATCAAACCAGTCTAGCCCTAGGAGGCTTGGCCGCTGACCTTCGACCACTACCAACCAGAGCAGGCCCGAAAAATCCTTGAAGGCGATCCGGAACCGGCCAACGCCTACCACGGGAATGTCGTTTCCCTGGTAGTCTCTCAGGTGTACGCGGTGAGAGTCGAGTTGCCTTTTGGACACTCTAGGTACCAGTCTTTTGATGGTGCTCCAAGACACAATGGACAGGACAGACCCGGTGTCAATCTCCATGTCACATGGAGCTCCTTCAATGAGCACCGTGACGTTCAGCTTGTATCGCGTAGGTGAGTTGGTTGGCCAATCGTGGTCACCAGCGGCAGTTGGTGAGAGCGAAACAACTTTCCTTGGCAGACTGGAGTGAAGACTTGGACTTGCGAGTCGGTGAAGGGGGGGGTGTCAGACGGAGCCAATTGGCAGACCTTAGCGATGTGGCCCCTTCTGGAACACTTCCTACAGATGGCGTCTCTGAATCGACACTTGGCACGGGAATGGTTCCCTCCACAGCCGGCACATTCCGGTTGGCCCTTGGACTTCTGTTGGAACTTCCTGCGCTCCCGCTTTGTCTGGTGCACGTCATCGTCTTCACTGGAGGATGCCTCATCACTGCTGGCCTCTTCATGATGCACCGGAACTGGCTTCCTAGCAAGACGCGGGCTGCTGGACTTGCGGATCAGCAACTTCTGAGGCCACAGCCTCCTCAATGGCTTTCTGTAGCGTGAGGTCTGGCTTGGCGAGGAGACGCCGTTGCAGATGGATGTCCCAGACCCCGCAGACGATTCGATCCATCAGGGCATCGTCTAAGTCTCGGAACTCGCAGTGCATTGCAGCCTGTCGCAGGGCGGTGGTGTAGTTGTTGATTGACTTCCCCTCTGCCTGGTTCCGGTGATAGAACGCATGGCGGGCAGCAATCTTGGACGGCTTTGGTGCGTAGTGGTTGCGGAGCTTCTTTTGGATCGTGTCCCACGGTGTTTCCTGGATTGCTTCAGGTGCAACCAATGCTCGGGCCGTCTCAAACACCTCAGGCCCACAGAGGCTGAGGAATAGGCCCCGCTTACGCTCCTATGATACTTGCGTCAGCTCGTTGGCTTGGAGGTAGCAGTCGAACCGAGCGAGGTAGGAGTCCCATGATTCAGAGGCTGGCGCAAATGGCGGTAGAGGCACAAGTGAAGCCATGATTCCGATGCCGGCGTGAAGGGCGATGGATGGAACACCGTGCTCTAGCCAGAACAGTCAGCTCTGAATTTGTTCTGTTCAGTGATTTCGCTCAGTGATTCAGCTCTGCTCAGAGGTGGCTGCATCTGGCTGTGCTCTGATGTCCATCGATCCCACCTTCGTCGCCAGTGTTAGGTTGTGGGTGAACATAGCAGACGACACAGCGATTTCTCCAGAGCAGCTCTTTATTTGTAAGCTGGACAGAACAGTTCAGCCGGCCTGCTTTTATAGGCAGCCGGCTGTCAACATTGTAGCAACAACAACCCAGGGTTTCCCGCCTAAAATAACTGACGTGGACCTGAGTGAAAACTATCTACAGTATCCCCCTGCTGGCCCAGGGTGAGCACTTCAGTACATAACACCTTTCCCTCTTAGTCTTATTTTATTCTGTCTCTAACTCTTCTACCTCCCCTCACACAAGAACCAACTGCACTAACTGTCTATTTTCATCTATCTGCCAACTGCTTTCCCAACTGCCTTTTCTTAAAACACACGCACAGCAGATGGCTTTTTCAGACTCATTAGTCTCTAAATATTTCCTGGTATTTCCCCCATTTAATCCCTCCTAAAATAAGATGCTACACAGTCTTCTGTAAAGTATAAAACATTTACTCACAAGTAAAAATCTGTTCACACAAAGGTACCCAGAAGGCAGACTTAAAAGGTTAGAACATAGTTTAAATGTGGTGACTATCTCCTTGTGGGAGAAAGCCCCCCTTTTCTTCTCTTGGCCTGGAGCCAAGGGTGCATCTTAGTAGTGCTGTTGTTAAGATGGCATCGATAGAGACAAGAGGGACAAGATGGTCGCTAGCCTGTGATTCTGGTTCTTTCTACTTCAGGAGAGGGCATACCCATCTCAAGTAACACTTAGGAAGTTTTATAGTTTCGGCTGGAGGACTGAGACAACCTTCATGTCTACTCTAGCAATGTGTTTGACTACACCTGATTCTTACATCCCACAAAACATTCAATTATATAGAGGCAACTCGGTTATCTACAGGGGGGGGGAAATAACTGTCTATGGTTAACCTTCATCATTGGGTCTTGATAAAGCATCGGCCACAATGTTCAGGGACCCTTTCAAGCTTCTTATGGTGAAATTGAAGTCCAGCAGCAACAGGGCCCACCTCATTAGTTTGCTATTAGTTCTCATCGTCCTTAACCAAAGCAAGTGCGAATGATCGGTGCACAGTATAAATTTCTGGCCCCAGATGTATGGCTTCAACTTCTGTAGGGACCAGACGATAGCAAAAAAATTCCTTTTCTATTGTGGAAAGTTGTTTCTCTCTGGGTAGCAATTTCTTGCTGACATATTTGTTGAATTAATTGGAGGATCTCACTGTCGGGGAGGGGGAGGGTAGAACAGATTCTTGGTTTGGCAAGTGCAGATTTGGAAGGTTTGTGTTGAACAACCTGATTAGATTGCCCCCTCCATCCTTTCTTCTGGGAGTCACTTACTAGATCGGATTCCAGAAGCAGAGCTATCCCTCACAGGCTGAGCTGTTGATGCAATCCAGGCAAAAATACCAGGCAAAAATGCATATAACTGGAGGCAAGACACTAAGCACAGCCATCTCACCACCTGAGATCCTTGTCTATCCTGCAGTGGGGGTTTGGATATGAGACGCCCCGGGTAGACCCTAATGACAGCGACACTTTGGCATTGGATTTGTCTTGCTGTGAATGTTGACTCCATCTAATAAAGTTATTTCTGAAAAATAAAGAAATGAAATTGGTGGCTGGGCAGCTGAGTGATCTCAGCAGATCAACCTGCAGAATCCAGGGGTCCTACACAAAAGATGCGGTCTTTTCAAAGATCTCAAACCTCAAAAGATTTGCTCTTGCCACATATCCCTCACCATTCTTTGGCATTGTGAAGAGCTCCATGAGCAATATGCAACCCTCTCAAGGGAAGTTTTTATTGCTCAGGACTTAATGACATTAGCTTTCATTAATGTCATTTGCCGTGTCTTCAAACCTGTAAAACAAAAAGACTTTGTCTTAATCTTTTTTAGTTTTGGAGCTTCCCTGAACTTGCCTGCAGGGATACTTCTCCTATTTTCTGTTACATGCAGTATGCATGCTGTCTTCAAAAAATGGGGAAATCCACTTTCCAGTAACTTCAGAATTGTCTAAAATTCCCAGCGAGCAGCATATTGGACCTTCTATTTATATAGGGTATACCTCTGTGGATTTCCGGCTGCAGAGTGCATCATTTCTTGCTATGGAGAGATTTTGCTTCAAGACCCCAGAAACATGTTGATTAGAAACTGGAGTGGTTCATACCCCAGGAAGTGCGGTAAAAAGTGAGTCAAACTACTCGTACAAAATGTCGTTCTCTGCTGGATCCGGTCATTTGAGAGGAATCCTGTGCAGTGGAGATGGATGAAAGCACATGACTGTAATCACGTAGATGTTTTGGGAGATCAAATAGAAAGATAGCCATATAGAAGAGAATCTACCTACCGAGAATCTACCAAACTAATTGAGTGCGTGACAAATTCACAATTGTCTGTAAAGAAGTAGCCTAGAAAATCCTCTCACCCACAAATATAATATAGGAATTAGAGGAGAGTTAAAGTAGCTACTGCTACTTTTAAATGACTCTTTTTACAATTGGCTGTAAAAAAAATTCAAACTTTTGGAGGATTTGTCTTGTGAATGTTGACTCCATCTAATAAAGTTATTTCTGAAAAATAAATAAATGAAATTGGTGGCTGGGCAGCTGAGTGATCTCAACAGATCAACTTGCAGAATCCAGGGGTCCTACACAAAAGAGAGGGTCTTTTGAAAGATCTCAAACCTCTAAAGATTTGCTCTTACCACAGACCCCTCACCATTCTCTAGAACTGACCACTGGGCCAACCAGTGCCAGATCTGGAAGCAACCTATAAAGCCGGAGGTGGGATGACCGGAGAATGCGCTGGATCCCCTATTGTTGTGCCTGGGCCCGGGGTGGGCCCAAATGCCGGTTTCCCGGCGGCTGGTTTCTCTGGTCTTGCTGATTTTGCTGGATCTGATTTTGCTGACCATGCTGAGATGCGGCGGAGCGGCACTGGTTGGCCCAGTGGAAACCCTTCTTACAAATGGGGCACTTCGTGCTAGGGCGACGTTGCTGTGTGGTGGATCTGCACTGCGCACGAAAATGGCCTACTTTGTCGCATCCAAAGCAAGTTTTATCCTTTGCAGGATTTTGGGACACAGTGGAGGACAAAGCCGTGGCTAAAAGGCGGGCTTTGTGTGTCTCAGTGCCCACTGACTGGCAGGCTTTAAGCATATCAGCAATGGCTATATTTGGTGTTGTCATCAAAAGGCACAGCGCTTGCTTACAGTCCTCATTTGCATTATCAAACGCAAGCTGGCGGACAATCACTTCTTGGGCTGCCACGTCCTGAACTTGCCGCTTAAGAGTATTATATAAGCGATCGACAAATTGTCCATACGGCTCTGTAGGGCCTTGGCGGACGCTGCCCAAACGCCCACCGTGCTCGGTCTTATCATCAGGCACGGCAGACAGGGCCTCCTGAGCGGCAGCGGTAGTGGCTTCCCAATACATGGGATCAAGGGCTAGCTGCTGGGCGATGGTAAGAAAATTGCCCCCACCCGTCAACCCGTCAAAAACATCAGTATGGGTCAACATAACGGGCTGGGGGTGCAGCGCCAGTGGCGGCAATTGCGGCTTGGTGAGCTGCCTGTGCAGCGTTGTTGAGATTGTTGCGAATACCGTCAACGCGACGTTGGCAAGCCCAGTGCCAAGCTTGTATGAACAAAATCATTTGATGAGGCTGCATAACAGTACGGGCCAACAATTTAATATCTTCTGGTACCAGATTCTGTTGAAAAAGAGTACCAAAAAGTCCCAAGGTATAAGGGGAATGCAAGCCATTGTCCCTGACAGAGGAATATAGTTCTTTTATGAATCTCAAATCAAACTGCTCATGCCGGGCTGTGCCTCCCCCCGGGGCAGCAGGAACAATTACAGGAAAAAGATTTGGGGTGGCAGAATCAAAAGCCAGCAACGGAGCAGCGGCACGAAGAGATTCTTGAAGAGGAGTGGTAGTGGGCGGTGCAGAAAGCGAAGAAGGTGGTGGAGGCAGTGGTGGGACAGGAGGAGCCGAAGGAGAGAAATCCGGTGGTTTAGGAGGTACATAAACGGGAGGATTCAAAGAAGGCAACGTGGGATGCAGAGACGAAGGAGGAGCCAAAAGGACAGGTGAGACAGGCAACGAGGCAGCCAGGAGGATATTTGCAGGAGTTAAGCTCGACATAGCTTTGTAGACTTTACACCAGGCATGTAAAACTTTGATATCAATTTGAGGATGGTTGTGGAAAAAATGTCCTATTTTTTCCCAGTCTTTTAAATCCCAAGTGCCATCATGAGGATACCAGGGGCAATGAGTGTCCAAAGCTTGAATAAGCGCCTTGAGATCGGCATCAAGTACAACAAGGTTGTTACTGGCAAGAAGGAACTTAAGTTCATCAAAAAACTTCTTTTGTGGCGCTGAAAGGGACTGCCCCATAATGGCAGAAGGAAAGGGAGCACTCACCGGGATCTGAAGTGGATGAAAGACGCGTCTGAAGCCCTGGCCGGACGAGGTGAGCGCTGGACGATGAGAAACAACGTGGAGTCCGAAGTTAGTCACACGGGGCACCAAATGACAAGGGCCTGCTCGTCATCAGAAATAATCAGTCTCACGCCAGGATGGATTGAAAGAGCCTAACCGACTAGGGCTGCTGGAGCCCAACATTTATTATGAACAGTAAAAAACTTACAACATTGTATCAACCTGGCAGATAAAGACAATACCATAGATGGAAGTCACCCCATCACCAGGCTATACTATGTGGACCAATCATTAGTCTAGCATGAGGTGTTCACGCGCTCATCATGCCCAGCACAGCCTGCCCTGCCAAAATTTCCACCCATGCGCCCATGTTGTCACATAGGCACAAACAACCATTTTCCTACAGAAAACGTCAAGGGAATCGGCTCCAGAAATGTCTGGATTGGAATCTGGGCTCAGTTTTTGGAAAGACCCTAATGGCGGCACCTCTTTTAGCATTGTGAAGAGCTCCATAAGCAAAATCTACCTACCAAACTAATTGCAAAATCTACCTACCAAACTAATTGAATGCGTGACAAAGTCACAATTGTCTGTAAAGAAGTAGTCTAGAAAATCTTCTCACCCACAAATAGAATATAGAAATTAGAGGAGAGTTAAAATAGCTACTGCTATTTTTAAATGACTCATTTTACAATTTGCTGTGGAAAAAATTCAAACATGTGGAGCATTTGTCTTGCTGTGAATGTTGACTCCATCTAATAATGTTATTTCTAAAAAATAAATAAATGAAATCGGTGGGTGGGCAGCTGAGGGATCTCGGCAAATCAACTTGCAGAATCCAGGGGTCCTACACAAAAGAGAGGGTCTTTTCAAAGATCTCAAACCTCTAAAGATTTGCTCTTACCACAGACCCCTCATCATTCTCTAGAACTGACCACGATTTGCTCATGGGCAGGAGCGGAATAAGACTTAACAGCCTCCTGACCAAGCGCCAGAACCTCCCCTTGGGCTGATCTGCCAAGGCCTGATGCACAACATGGATGGTGCCTGAAGGAACGGAATCACTATCTCACCACCAGAGATCCTTCTCTATCCCGCAGTGGGGCTTTGGAGAGGAAGGGCCCCAGGTAGACAATGGCAGGCATACTGAGGAGATCTTTACCATTCAGATGCAACCATTCAGATCCCCAAATCCAGAGGTATTGGAGATCCTTACTGTCTTGTGGGGGGGGGGAGGGTAGAACAGATTTTTGGTTTGGCAAGTGCAGATTTGGAAGGTTTGCGTTGAACAACCTGATTAGATTGCCCCCTCCATCCTTTCCTCTGGGAGTCACTTACTAGATTGGATTCCAGAAGAGGAGCTGTCCCTCACAGGCTGAGCTGTTGATGCAATCCAGGCAAAACTACCAGTCCAAAACACACATAACTGGAGGCAGGAAACTAAGCACAGCCATCTCACCACCAGAGATCCTTCTCTTATCCCGCAGTGGGGCTTTGGAGAGGATAGGCCCCAGGTAGACAATTGCAGGCATACTGAGGAGATCTTGACCATTGTCTTTACAGTGACCTCAGTTATCATGCCGGATTTCTGTTGTTCTGCCCACCGCTTCCCCCCCAGCTGTAGGGCATCTGATGCCCCACTGCGCACACTGTCCCTACGGGCGTCGTGCACCCCATCCCTAGGGGCGCTTCACCCTGCCCCTGGGCACGTCACCCAAGGGGCCCAAGAGGTTTCCTCCGCTACTGTCTCCAAGGTCTTCCACAGAGCTCTCCCAAGAGCACCTTTGGGCAAAGGATGTGCTCGGCTCGGAAGCTATGGCCTCAGGGTGGGAAGCTTGACTTTAGCACAGTTCAAAAAATCCCCTTTCTAAGTTGATGCAGCAACCAGCTTGTTGCTGACTCGTCTGAGTTCTACTAATCAAGATGCCTCCCTGGTTCAAAATCCCTTGGAATCCTTCTTAAAGAATACACACACAAATCTGATTCATGTTCATCTAAAACTGTTTTACTCTCGGGTTCCTTCAGGTTTACAGAACTGTACCTGAAGGCAGGCTTAGGTTACATAACAAGCAAAGAAGCTATACCAGAGGGAAGTTGGTCCTGAGGTGACTGCAACTGAGCAGTCATCTTTCAAAACTACCAGCAACCGCTTAGAACATGGAGGCTGTTAGTCCTCTGCCAGAATGTTGCACTTGACTGCACCTTTACATCCCACACTCAGATGTTCCTCAACTGAGCAGCAACCTGGAGCAAGCAGTGGACTGGTGCATTCCAAATCCCTGACCCTTCCACTTGGGAAGGTTAATAAAATAATAATAATAATAATAATAATAATAATAATAATAATAAAAAACAACAACAAGGTTTCTTTGCAATTTGAATCTAGACTTCCAAATGAAGCCTGGTTCAACTGTGGCTCCAAGCACTATGCTAAGGGAATCTCTGCCTGAGTTTCATGCTCTGGACAATGGTCTGAGAAGTTGGACCCCCTCCTACCCTCTGCTCTCTGGACAGGGACAGATGCATTTGTCAGCATTGGTTTCTCTATTTTTCAAAGTTTTCTGGTCTTTTTCGTTGGGCCCTTTCTTTGTCTTCTTTGTTGAATTAATTTTACTGTTGAGGGAACCATTGATATCCCCAAATCCAGAAGTATTGGAGGATCTCACTGTATTGCGGTGGGAGGGTAGAACAGATTCTTGGTTTGGGAAGTGCAGATTTGGAAGGTTTGCATTGAACAACCTGATTAGATTGCCCCTCCATCCTTTCCTTTGGGAGTCACTTACTAGATCGGATTCCAGAAGCAGAGCTATCCCTCACAGGCTGAGCTGTTGATGCAATCCAGGCAAAAATACCAGTCAAAAACACACATAACTGGAGGCAAGAAACTAAGCACAGCCATCTCACCACCAGAGATCCTTCAAATATTAATCTCTCTTCACTTAACACCCTTCTTAGCAGAAGCGTTTTCTCCTCATTTACAGGAACAGTAGGACGGCAAATCTTCTACCAAGATAAAGTTGGCCTTGTTGTGAGCCAGGTGTCCCAAAGAGACAGTAGGAAACAGTGAGGTCACACACTGAAAGGCCAATGAATTCACAGGCAGGATGGGAGAAGAACAGGTACTCTCAGGAGTGGCTTCCAAGTGCCATGATGTGCTGGGACAGGGCAGGGATGAAAGCATAGGGGCGCTGCATGCCAGTCCAATTTCTCCAAATTCATTACGCATCCTGAGACTCATAAAATGATTCAGGAGGTGCCTCGGCCCCTGCCTAGCCACATGACTGGATTGTAATTTCCATCATTCAAGAGGCGAGTCCATCCATCCCTACCAGGGAGGGATGTTGCTTTACTTACCCAACAAGCAGCGCTGCCACTCATGACACATACCTGCTTGTTGGCAGCAGGCTGAAATAAGCTTAGGGCAGCACCCTGGACGACATCCTTGCATATAGACGGGTGGACAAGTGGAGGCCACCCTTCCCACCAGCACACTGGGGATTCCCTGGGCTGCCTCCAGGTGACAGGAGGAGGCATGGCAGCAGACTGGGTGCAGGCACAGTGGGGAAGGCGCAGCTGAAGGACTGCTGAATTGCTAGCGTACTTTGGAGCAGCTGGAGACCTTGAAGGAAGGCCTAGTACATCACTAGGAGAGGTACATTTTCAAAGGTCATTAAAGAATTGCTGGGATTTGTTTTCTCCATCTTTCTCCTCTGGATGGAGGGGAAGGGGATCTTCTTGATGAAATTCCTTCCTGCACGGCTCCTCATGCATAGGGATGGGTGTGGCTTCTCTCTTCCCCACTTCTGCATCAGCACCCCTTCTAGGATCTGTTGAGCCCGCTCCCTTCTTTGCTTGGGCAAGGAGGAGGGTGCCTAGGAGGAACTGCAAGGCAGGATTGTGAGCAGGTGGCAGAGCCAGCCCATCATTAGACAAGGTGAGGCCACTGCCTCAGGCTGCAGAAGCCCCCCCAGGTGACACTGCTGCAGGTGCCCCACCTGCCTCACCACCTCTGCCAGTGGCGGAGAAGCACCGGGAAAATGCCAGTTTCTGGCAAGAGCCCAACCAGCAGCAGTGTGGACATGATGACATGAGCCCAGATCCATCATGCTTTGCCTGCAGCAGCCAAACATCCCAGGCTGGGGAGACTTCCGGAGCAGCGCACCTACAGTCGGGTGGGGATCTGCGCTCCTGATATCTCGAGGCAGACCCGGCGTTGGAGAGATGCAGAAATGGGCGATGAGACATAAGTCATCCAACCTCAGGTGGGGATCCTGAGAGCAGAGCCCATGGCGGCGTGATATGGGGTCTCCCAAAGCAAGAAAACAAAGTATTTAGCCAAGACGCAGGGAGGACCTCCACGCAAAAGGGTTAATTCCCTCTCTGACACAAACACCCCAAAAACCTGGCGAGGTAGCGCTGAACTCGCCAATAAGAGAGAGACTGTTTAACAACTCCCCACTAGCGAAGGTGGGGAGCAAGGGAGAGACGAGATAAAAAGCTTGTTTAGACACAGAGTTTGGCTGGAAATAAAGAGAGGATCGCAACACAGCACAGGCAATTCCTGTTATAATACCCCACGAAGAGTTTGTTGGGAGCAAAAACAAAACACCCCAAAGGTTTAAGGAAATTGCGATAAAAAAGAGATGGAGATAAAAGACGGAAAAATAAAGGGTCATACAATAAACAAAAGATGCAGGCAGAGCCCCAAGGGGAAAGCGGGCGATGGATAAGACTACCCCAACTAAAAAGAAACAAGTTTTGTTTGGGTATTAGCTCAAAAGTTCATGAATCAAATAAGTTGTAATTAAGTAGCAAGTCAGTTGATTGTATTTGCTAATCATATGCTATTCATATGTCTGTAAAACATTACACCTGATTTTACTATTAATCAATGGAATGCAGGAATGTGTTCCTATCTTTGTCTAGGCCGGTGGGCATCAACAAAATATATTCGGTTAATTCACAAAGGTGCAAGAAAATTACTGTTATTATTCTGGAACCTATGGTGGCTGTGGGTTTGCAGTTTAGGAAGAGATGTAAATGTTCCTTAATCAGAGAGAGAGAGAGAGAGAGAGAAAAAAAGAAGTTTCAAAGTAAAATGAAGTTCTGCTGCATTGGGAGCCCTTCCTGCTCCTTCTGCTGAATGGGACCCTCGGTGGCTCTGCCACTTATTTCCTCCAAAAATTCCTGGAGCAGATCGTAGATGATCAATGGTAGGAATATGACCTCGACCGCAAGGTCCTTGGCCGGGTAACACACTGCCTGCAGGAGCTGCTCTGGAGGCAGGTAGGCGCCAAAGACCTGAAAGAATAGATGAGGCTCAGGGATGCCATGACAGCCACACTTTGTAGAAGAAAACCGATGGCCCCACTCAGCAGAATGAACAGGAAAGGCTCCCATTGCATGAGGGCTGGCCTTTAGAAATCCATCAAACTGCCACAGTTTCTTCCAAGGAACCTCGGGAATTGTAGTTTGATGGAGGTATTGAGAATATAAAGCCATCCAATAACTGTTGATTTGTAGCATCCAAGTGCACAGCGGAATGATGAGGAATACGTGCCAACATGCTCTATATTGCTTTATTTACATTTCATAGCTGGTAGATTACAGAAAACCATCTTGTCTCTGCCGGAGCAGAAAACTGCATCCTCTCTCCTCTGAAGCTCAGAGAGAAAACACACTGAACTGCAAAGAACAGTGAAAAACAGGAAACCAGTGTACGTCACATCCAGCCTCCCCTTTCCCGTGGGAAACATAACAGCAATGCTGTCTGTGGAATGTAAACATTGTCTTGTGACAAGCCTTTCGCTGCACAGTGAAGAGAGCAGAAACCAACATCCTCCCCCTTTCTGTGAACACCACTGGGCAGCGTGTTCGTACAATATCAGTACAAACCCAACTTCTGCACATAGGTACAGTGTTGATCCCTTGATACAATCTTGGACAATACATCAGCAGGAATTTCATTACCTGGCATATAGGACACCGTTACGAGTCCCTTCTGAATACGTTCCCTAGCATGTTGCAACTTCAATTGCAAGTGCTTCGTGCTTTGCTTACAACCGTCAGAATTCAGCAAAGCCAAACATGCTTTGTTGTCCTGGTAAACCTGGATTGGACATTTGACAGGAATTTTCATGTCTTTGCACAATTGTAACAACCATTCACAATCTTTAAGTGAATAAGACAGTGCATTCAGTTCAGCTTCACAAGTACTTAAGCTAACTGTTGTTTGCTTCTTGCATGACCAATCAAATAGAGCCTGATTGTACATATAGCAAACTCCAGACGTGCTTTTCCTGTCTGTAGTGTCACTTCCAAAACTTGCATCTGCAAATATCTCAAGACCACCAGACTTCTGATTGTTAAATCTCAGTCTGTAATGCATAGTGCCTTTCAAATACCGCGCTATGCGTTTCAGAGCTTTCCAATCCTTAACAGTAGGATTGTTGACTTGTCTGCTCAGCAAATTACAGCTAACAGCAATGTCTGGTCTTGAACATCTGGCAATGAAGTTTAGCTTGCCTAGCACACTTCTGTACAGTGTAGTGTCAGAAAATGCTTCTTCAGTGTCATCTACCTGATAACCTGTTGTCATCGGTGTGTCTACAGGGTTAGCATCCATCAGGTTTAGTTTGCCTAACACATCAGCAATTTTCCGTGACTGGTGTACTAGAATGTTACCATCTTGATCTCTCTCTATTTCCAGAGATAGGTAGTTGTTT
The DNA here is from genome assembly GCF_951804945.1 of Podarcis cretensis. Classification (NCBI taxonomy): domain Eukaryota; kingdom Metazoa; phylum Chordata; class Lepidosauria; order Squamata; family Lacertidae; genus Podarcis; species Podarcis cretensis. The sequence continues at coordinate 27,456,516 of NC_137177.1, read as the reverse complement.
ACCTCACCAAGATCTTTCATGTCAAAGTGTTCTTTCAGTTGAGCTAGGGCGTTATTGTACATTGTGACATCTTTCCAAAAGAATAATAAATCATCAACATAAAACAAACAATACAGTTTCTTTTGCCCCTCCTCTTTGACAAATACACATGGATTAGCTTTCCCTTGCTTAAAACCTAGAGAAAACAATACTTCAGTGAGTTTTGTGTGCCAACACCGTGCACTTTGTTTGAGACCATAAAGGGACTTTTTCAGAGCACAAACAAATCCCTGTTTTACCTGTACGCCATCAGGTGGAAGCATATAAAGTGATTCATTTAGAGATCCGTACAGAAAAGCTGTATTCACATCATGGTGACTAATGTGTAGATTCTCCTCTGCAGCTAGCTTGAGCATAAGTCTAATGCTCTCATACCTCACTGTGGGTGAGTAGGTCTCATGATAGTCTTCACCTGGTACCTGTGCAAAACCTCTGGCTACCAATCTGGCTTTGTGTCTGACTATCTTGCCATTTTGATCAGTCTTCGCTTTGAAGACCCATTTGCTTCCAAGCAGTTTCATTCCTGGAACTACTGGAACAAGTTCCCATGTTTTGTTCCTTTCCAAGGAATCAAGCTCAGCCTTCATGGCATTTAACCATGGCTCAGCTTCCTTTGAATCCAAATCCTGGATTTCTTGGAAACTTGAAGGTTCAAATACCTTCTTGGAGCTTTTAACAGCTGTTACTGCTATCTTAGCAAACTCATCAGCAAATCTCTTTGGAGGTCTGCCTTTTGTTGCTCTTTGTGACCTGCGAATTAGCCTTAAGTCTTCAACACTCTCCTCTTCCTTCTTAGGAGAAAAGCGACCTATTGTGAACAATGGTTCCTCCAATTCCTGATCAGAGCTTTCAGAGGGTCGCATAGAGGCTTTCGCACTCTTGAAATCCTCTGAATCACCTGATTCAGTTTCAGACTCAGAATCAGTTTCAGTCTCAGAATCAGAACTTTCATCAGTGGGTGTGGGTGGTTGTGGTTGCTTTTGACTATCCTCAGTCTCATCACTGTCATCAGGATAACATTGGAAAATTCCCACATTCTCCCCCCACTTGGCATTGTACTCAACACTTCTTGTGAGCTTAATAGTCTTGGAGTCAGTCATCCTTATTCTGTAAGAACCTTTCTCATAACCTAGAAAGATACCATGCAAACCACGCTTGTCTAACTTGGAGTTTTGTGGTGAGTGAACCCACATGTCAGAACCAAAAATTCTCATGTGTTTGATGTATGGCTTCTTGCCAAACATCTTCTCATAGGGGGTACAACCAATCGCTGAAGATAACCTGCGATTATAACTGTAAGTGAAACATGAGAGAGCTTCGGCCCAATAACTCTCTGGAAGATTTGCATCATGCAGCAAGGTTTTTAACCCTTGAAGCAATGTCTGATTTGCTCGTTCTGCAAGTCCATTCTGCCATGGCGAGCGAGGACTAGACAAATCGTGTTGAATTCCTTTCTCAGTCAGAAAAGCTTCAAACTGCTGAGAAGTGAATTCCCCCCCGCGATCTGTGAAAAGAGTCTTTACCTTCTTACCATGCACATTTTCCAACCAAGCACAGAATTCCTTGAACCTAGGAAAAGCCTCTGATTTCTGCTTGAGATTGTACACATGAATATACCTGGAAAATGCATCAATGAGAACCATGAAGTACCTATTTCCACCCAAAGAGGGCGCTAGTGGTCCAACCAAATCAGCATGAATAATTTGGTATGGTTCTGTAGCTTGCCTACTAGACACCTTACCTTTCGCAGCCATTTTCACCTTGTTTGCTGCGCATGCCTTGCACTTCATGTGGTACCTGCAGGGTTTAATAGTCATACCTTCAACCAAGGCAGGCATTTTAGATACTGCCTCAAAATTCAAATGTCCAAATTTTCGATGAAAATCATGAATACATTCTGCATGCAAACATTTGTTAGAACCTGCAATGCAACAAGTGTCATCCTGCACAACATCATCATAATACAAAACATACAAACGATCAACATATTCAGCATACAATACATAATCATTTTTCTTTGTGATGATGCACCTTTTGTTCTTAAAGGAAACGTCAATGTTCCGCTCATTCAGCTGTCCAACGCTGAGCAGATTATGTTTGGCATCTGGAACATAAAGTACATTCTGTATCGATAAGTCCAAACTGTGAAGAACAACAGTTCCGTAGCCTTTACTGGGAATTGTGTGGTCATCCGCCTGGTGAATCGCACCTTCCTGCGGTGTAAAAGACACGAACAGTCGCTTATCGTTGCACATGTGATGGGTCGCCGCTGAATCAACAACGAAGAAAGATCTAGACGTCTTCTGGACCTCTGCAACTTTTGGAGTGAAGCGTGAGACCATTGCCTTGGGCTGCGTTGTCCTGGACACCGGACCTTTGCCTTTGCTCTGGCCTTTTCCACGCGATGAGCTTTCGCTGCGCTGCTCTGTCTTGGCCCTGGGATATTTGCATTCCCTCTTCATATGGCCTAGACGTCCACAGGAGTAGCATTTCACTGCCTTCAAAGCTTTGGCGCCATCTGGTGGTTCCACTGCACTCTGGGATGACGTCTGTGAAGACTCCCCCTTACCCATGCAGCTATCACCCTGGCAATCTGCTTCATTCTGAATCATGGCAGTATCACAGGCTACTCTGAGCTGAGCATGTGGCTGATTGGCACCAGATTCCCCACGTGCATCAGCCAGCCTTCCGCAGCTAGCCATATTATGCAGCTTGTTAAAACAAAACATAGAAGATTCAGCTTCTGTCCTCAAGTGTGCCTCCCTCAAAGCGCCCCAAATTTCTCTGGCTGAGGTCTTATCACGCAATAGACAGAGCTCTTCTGGGGATACTATCAATGTAAGAGTTCCCCTTGCTTTGGAATCTTTAGCTTTCCATGCATCTGTAACTGGAGCTGGGGGGGTGTCTGTAATAACTTCAAACAGACCCTCTTTCCGCAGAATAGCCTCTGCATAGATAACCCAGTCCGTATAATTTTTCTTATTGAGCTTGGGAACCCCACAAGCATCCTGAAGGGCCATCATGACTCTGGCATTAGCCTTCTGCGTCATCTCTGCTGCTTTAAACTAGCTGCTTTATACAAGCTGCGTCTCTGCTGCTTCAAGCCTCATTCCAAAGGCAAGTTCAAAACAGCTTTCTCTCTGCCCTAAATCATGCTGCGTCACTGTTATCAGCAGCTGCTTCAGCCCAAAAGTTACTTTCGATTTCCCCAGCATAGGCATAGCCGCTGCCTGTAGCCGGCAAACGGACATAAAAGTTCAAAGTCCAGCCATAAAGCCATTAAATAGAAGCTGGCAGGCTGCCCGGAGCAGTAGCACATACCTCATCAATCATCTTGACGCGCAGATACCGTCCGATCCGTCCCTCTGCATTCCGATCCTTTTTCCGGAATTCCAATGACTGCGTCTTCTGGCCCATAACCAAAATGTTGATTTGTAGCATCCAAGTGCACAGCGGAATGATGAGGAATACGTGCCAACATGCTCTATATTGCTTTATTTACATTTCATAGCTGGTAGATTACAGAAAACCATCTTGTCTCTGCCGGAGCAGAAAACTGCATCCTCTCTCCTCTGAAGCTCAGAGAGAAAACACACTGAACTGCAAAGAACAGTGAAAAACAGGAAACCAGTGTACGTCACATCCAGCCTCCCCTTTCCCGTGGGAAACATAACAGCAATGCTGTCTGTGGAATGTAAACATTGTCTTGTGACAAGCCTTTCGCTGCACAGTGAAGAGAGCAGAAACCAACATCAACATGGTTTTCTGGATGATTTACCGTTCCCAGGGTTCCCCATTTAAAGAGGTTCTCCATTCTCATGCAGATAACAGGCACCCATCCCAGTATAGATTGTAGCCCCCATGGGAGCAAAAGGTTAAAGCCTTTCATCACCAGGTCCCAATCTGAATGTGGAGTTTGCACCTTCTGGTGTCATGGCTACTTTTATTCTAAGGGTTGTCTCCAGTGTTAGTCATCTTCAGAGTAGACCCACTGGAATTTTCCACTCCCATTTCTGACAGAATCCACCAGCCAAGGGGACTAGTTTTGCTAGAAAGCTGGTTGTTCAAACAGATGCCTTGGGAAGAGTTGTCCTGTTAACCAAATGCCCATCACTGATGCACGTTTCGGAAACAAATTTCATCTTCATCTAAAATGGTAACACAGTGATGATAAAAGTGGCAGGTGAATACTCTTGGCCCTGCCCTGGTCTCCTGCGCTCCAGAATGATCCCTGTGTGATCTAGAACAGGCACTTTGTGTAGTCACTGCCTATTTGCTGTCGTAGAAAAGAGTGGGGGAAAGCACCAGTTCCACCCCTTGCTGCCTTGCGGAGAGGAGAAATGGCTGTCTCGGCCTTCTTGACTTATGCTCTGTTGCTCTTGTTTTTAAAGAACCTAATAGTTTCTGTTATAAACGGTTCCTCAACTATTATTCCTCAGAGTCCCTCATTTCAGGTACCTTCTTAGCTCTGCTTCTCCGTGACCAGCAAATCTCAAAATGGCGAATGCTTTCCCGCTCTTTTTTCTAACCTCGCTAGAGCTGGCTTGTATCTCCCCTCCTCCGAATCTGAGCTATAACTTAACCCTTGTCTTTCCTGTGAACATCCTGTCCCTCTCTGTTGTTCCTGTTGCTCTCTTCTATTAGATTCACTGCTTTCCTCCCCCCTCCTCTTGTGGAAAGCTTTCTCCCTCTGGAAACTTCTAACTCTAACTGTTCCCTGACATCTTGTTCCAGGTATGTGGAAGACATACTTGGCCACTTTCTCCAGGTATTGATACGATAGAACAGAGAAAGCACAGAAAGCCTCTGTGGTGATCACACAAGGGTCCCCGGACGTTTAACAGTCTATTGATCCCTGTGCCACCACTGTGCTTGCTTCCCCGCTGCCAGTGAAGGGGCCATTAGAATATTGTTCTCTATATGATCCCAAAAACTCTTTTAGGCATTTTCTCCTCTCTCAGAATGACTGGCTTAGGTGGGTAAAAGATAAGAGCAAAGTTGAATGGATGTTATTGTACCCCAGACAGGGGGCACAAGAAACAAAGCCCCATCTTATTGCTATTAGTGTAAATCACATGTTTTACATATGAACATGTGTTGAGGTCCATCAGGAGAACAAGGCTGCCATTGGTGGAACAGGCTCAAATGTTTATTATTCAAGGTTGTAAAGAGATAAGCAGACTCAGGAACGCATATTGCCGTGGTGTGGAGAGGCTGGTGAGGCCAATGCAGGAAAGAAAGGGGGCAAGCCCATATAAGGACATAGGAAGTTGCTATAATTTTCGATTCACAACAAATCAGGTGATTTACAAGAAATCAGGTGGTATTGTATTCTGCAATGTATAAAAAGCTGGCTCGCTTAGAATTCGGGGCCAGACTCCAAGCATGAGCTGGTCTGTGCCTTTGTGTCCAAGCAATTGCTTCACAAAATAAAAAAATCCTGCTCTCGTTTGACTCTTGCAGCGTCCTTGATGCTCCTGGTAACAGATAGGGACCTACTTGGTAGGTCCTTCACCACCAACCCGTTACTCTCGGGTAAAACACGGAGTCCAGACAGTTGTTAAAATTGAACCAAATAAACAAAGTTTATTTTATAAGCATTAAAAAGTTTATGGTTTCTCAGATAATATTCCTGTCAGTTTCTTAACTTTAGTTTTTTTACCGGCATATACCTTCCTAATACCTTCTGACTGATTATATCAACGGTTTGACTGACTCCTCTTAACAGATTCTCTCACTCTCTCACATCAGACTAGCCCAACCCACAGACTTATCTTCTCTATCTTTCTAACTCCAGACTGACTTCTCAACCACCCTAACTCTAACTCCTCCCCTTGGGTTCCCATTGGTTAGTCATTTTACAATTACCGTATTTTTTGCTCTATAAGACTCACTTTTTCCCTCCTAAAAAGTAAGGGGAAATGTGTGTGCGTCTTATGGAACGAATGCTAGCTGTGCAGCTATCCCAGAAGCCAGAACAGCAAGAGGGATCGCTGCTTTCACTGCGTAGCGATCCCTCTTGCTGTTCTGGCTTTTGGGATTCAGAATATTTTTTTTCTTGTTTTCCTCCTCCAAAAACTGGGTGCGTCTTATGGTCTGGTGCGTCTTATAGAGCGAAAAATACGGTGGTTAACCCTTTCCTTATGAACCCAGTATGATGTCACACACCTAGGAGGGCAAACGCCACAGCCTCCTTTCTTTCTTCCACTGTTTATTGTATGTAAGCCACTTAAGTGAGCGAAAAGTGGCATAGAAATGCAAAATGCCTCCTGCGGCATCTCTACCTGTCAGGGAAGAGGAGGAACGTCCTCCCACCAGATGTCCAAGAGAACAACAACTACCATACTTTTAGAAGACATCTGAAGGCAGCCCTGCTTAGGAAAGCTTTTAATGTTTGATGCCTTACTGTATTTTAATATTTTGTTGGAAGCCGCCCAGAGTGGCTGGGGAAGCCTAGCCAGAAGGGTGGGGTATAAATACAGTGGTGCCCCGCAAGACGAACGCCTCGGAAGACGAAAAACTCGCTAGACGAAGGAGTTTTTCATTTTCTTAGCCGCTTTGCAAGACGCATCTCCCTATGGGCTTGCTTCACAAAACGAAGCTTGCCCCGCAAGCTCCGGGGATAGCCGGGAAACGCAGTGCGTCTTCCCCGCTGTCCCCGGACCTCTTTTGAAGCAAGGGGCAGCGGGGAGAAGATCGCTTCTCCCCGTTGCCAGCCCCACAATCTCTGGGGACAGAGGGGAAGGCGTGCGCGCCTTCCCCTCTCTCCCCAGACCCCTTTTGAACCAAGAGGCGGCAACGGGGAGAAGCGATCTTCTCCCCTCCACCCCTTGCTTGAAAAGAGGGGACAGAGGGGAAGGCGCACGCGCCCCTTCCCTTGCTTTAAAACAGGTCCGGGGACAGAGGGGAAGGCGCGCGCACCTTCCCCTCTGTCCCTGGAGATTGCGGGGCAGGCAACAGGGAGAAGCAATCTTCTCCCTGCCGCCCCTTGCTTTAAACAGGTCCGGGGACAGGGGAAGGCGCGCGGCGCTTCCCTTCTGTCCCCAGACGGTCTCCATAGGAACGCATTGATTGATATTCAATGCATTCCTATGGGAAACCGTGCTTCGCAAGACGAAAAACTCACAAGAAGAAAAAACTTGCGAAACGAATTAATTTTGTCTTGCGAGGCACCAGTGTAATAAATTATTATTATTATTATTATTATTATTATTATTATTTGAACAACAAATTGAAGCAGGGCTGTCTGAAGGGATTGCTAATGTTTTGGCATTTCTCTGACACGTAGGCCCTCTTGGGGACTGTTGGGACCATCCTTAACATTAGTCTCTCTCAACTCTGGACTTTTCTTAACAAACAGCATTCAAAACGAGCCAGTGTTAGGTGCATTTTGTGACTGGAAACCGGCATTTTGCGAGGACGTGGAGAAGTTTGGTAGCCAGGTTTGCAACTAACCTTCCATCTGGCTTGGTGCTGTGCTGCGCGGAGCAGCGTCGCACCCTAAGACACACGTCTCTTGCCAACCCACCTATCTGTCGCAGGGGCAGAGCATGCGCACAAGGAATAGGCACGGTTCGCGCCAGTTTGTGCCCCTCCTCCTCTCCCTGCGAGGCAGGTCGACAGGCCTGAGGTGGCAGGAACAAGATGTGGGAAATGGCAACTGGCAAACTGCTGCTCCTCCCTGAGGCACCTTATCCACACCTCGTAGCAGAATGACCTCTTGGATCTCCCCTCAGCATCTTGGCGCTGCTTCCCAAGGCATGCTAGTGGGGCAAGAAGAAAACGCCGAGTGATGGATGGTATAGTAGGGCACTATAGGGCATGCCCCACAAGCTCCCATTTGCGGTGGGCGCGTCACCCCTTTCGCTCTAAAGGCTGAGGGAGCCGTGCATTGCTCCTCTCACCACTCCTGCAGAATCGCCTTCAGAAAAGTCTCTTACCCTTTCTTCGGCATCTGCAGGGCCGAGGTTAAGGAAGCCTGCTCTAACTGGTTTGCTGTAATGTCTAAATCTGTAAACTATGATTTGGAGGCTGCTGCTGATCATAGACTGCATGATTCAGGAATATGAACAAACTGAGGCCAAAGCACAGCAAGAAATGAGTGTGAGTGATTTGAAAAGAGCGAAGCTGATGCTGCGGTATTGCTGATCTTCCAAACCATGGATTGGAGGACAGGACTGTGACATCTGAACTGGGCCATAGAGGGGATAAAATTTCTTTCTACCTGTTAAGTAGCAGGGAGGGCATGATCTGCCTCCTATCATTTCTATCAACACATTATAAAAAGCTTTCTTTTAACCTTTCAAAGCTTTCCACACAAAATTGAGGCCTCTAAATTCTATTATTTCATTTATTTCCATTGTTTGTACCAAAGAACAATGTAGGGATTTTACAATGTTGGTTTTAATTTAATACTTTTTTAAACATTGCTTTTTTCTTGAAAAAGAGAAATAAGTTACAAACGTATAAATGCTTCTAAAGGGGCAAATTCAAATTCATGGTGGGATGGGAACATTATTCACTGTTTGCCCAGAGGAAAAAAATGTACAAGTGAGCATATGATTCTTTCACCACACGAAGAATTTCTGAAGCTGCCTTGTGCATTCTGATAGTTGGTCCACCTAACCATAAACCTAGGGGGCTTCTGCATTCAAGGCATGTACTCTACCTCTCAGCAATGCTTCCTCCTCTCAGCAATGCCCCCTCCCCATTTCTATGCATTCCCTCAACACATCTCACTACTGAAAAAGGAGTGTGGTGGCAGCAACAATGATGAAGGCTTGACCCCATGTTGGGAGCTGTTTCATCCAAAACATAACAGAATGAAATGCAAGGCCCTGATGTCTCTGATGGTCACACACAAGACACATAGCATTGTCTAAACCCCACTGGGCACAGAATCCAACTTAGCATTTTAAGTAGAGAACAAATGTTGCTTCCTGTGAGGAGCAAGTCTCCTAGGTCTAAGTGGGCTTTTGGGGGCAACTAGGCCTTTAAAATTGATCCTCCCATGAGAAGGGAAATAAGTGAGGGGGAAAGGCAGCTGCTTTTTCCATAAAGCTGTTTCCTTCTGGGGCTGTTTCACTTGTCTCGAGGTATGGGACTGAAGTCCAGTGCCTTATTTCAAAAGCAAAATGGCCTTGTTTGCATTTTGACAAAAAACAACACCAACCCACAATTTAAGATTCAGCACAGCAATGATTTTGCATTGGTAGCAGGAGCTGAGGTCCCCTCTTTGGTCATCTAGAAGTGGGGGGGGGGCTGACCCTCAATTTTCTTCTTATGTTGGATTTGAAAACTTTTTTCCTGCTCTATTTCACCCTATTTGTTTTTCTTCTGAGAAGGGAGGTTCCTTACTATTGCTATGTAGGTCTAAAGGCTGATTAGGTTTCTGCAGGGTTTGGGGTGTTGTTTTTTTAAGGCAGGCTGGACAATATCCTTATGAACTTACCCAAATGACATTGTCTGCTGAAGTTTCATCATAAGCTATGTACACTACTTCTGTTGTCTTTTTTTTTTTTTTTACTACATTCACTTCTTGGTCCCTTTGGAAGTCTGTTTTTGTGAGTTCTGGGGATAAGATGGTAGCATGCAGTAGCAAAGAACAGCAAGGGCAGTGAGCACGGGGGGCTATAGTACGGCAGGGGAACTGCAGGGCGGCACAGGGGCGGGACACACCTTCATCAAACATGGAAAGGAAATTCACCTACATCTGCCAGGATTGCAACCGAACACTTTATGCTAATCATCAATGAGCTTGGGAAAGGAACATCTTACGTATGATGGGTTTGGATTGGCATGGGCAAACTCAGAATTTATTGCCAGCAAAATAGCTTTTTAAATATTTGCTACTCACTTTCATGAACCAGCCACACTCACTGACCAGATTTCCACCACGAATAACTTGCATGTCGCAGCGCTAACCACAGAGGACACCCTGAGAATGCTGCATTGTGTGAAAAAGGGGACTTGTGAGACCAGAGTTTTGGAACCCGTGTGGCAAAGCTAGCTACTTTCCTCAAGCATGTGAGAATGCCAAGGCAAAGGCCTTGGGAGTTGGAGGAGTTCCAAAAACATGGACAATAAGAAATGCTACAGAGAGACGCAGGAAGGTGAAAAAATAATCCATGATTCCCTTTCTAACGTGAAAGCAATGCCACTGGCGGACATGTCTGAGGAGGACCAAACTGAAGCGGCTGAAAGACGGAAGTTTTGGCAAAACAAAGCTTTGTGAACAAAATCCTTTCCTGAACAAAAGTGGTTGCGTGACATGAGAAAATCTAAACGAGCCATTTGAGCTCAAGCGTGCACTCAATCAAAAGCCATTGCCAAAGGAGATGCTGATGCAGACCCTACATCCCCCCTCCCACCGTTAACATGAGAGAGAACACATGATGTGATACTGCTGTGTTGTGGATTTCTCCACCTGCGCTAGCAACACCCAGCGAAGTGGTTTAGAAAATGGGTGTAATGTCACTGCACTGCCAAACGTATTGCTATACAAAAATGTTAAGTGGGTGGAGTTATTGCAGGGGCTGCGGGTTTTGGTGCTGTTCTCTCTTTGTGGTCCATAATCACACTGAGAACCAGTGTGGTGTAGTGGTTAAGAGCGGTGGACTCGTAATCTGGTGAACTGGGTTCGCGTCTCCGCTCCTCCACATGCAGCTGCTGGGTGACCTTGGGCCAGTCACACTTCCTGAAGTCTCTCAGCCCCACTCACCTCACAGAGTGTTTGTTGTGGGGGAGGAAGGGAAAGGAGAATGTTTGCTGCTTTGAGACTCCTTAGGGTAGTGATAAAGCGGGATATCAAATCCAAACTCTTCTTCTCTTGCTTTAATCATTGAAACAAGTCTTGCCTCAGTTTTTTGTTTGTTTGTTAAATATTTGTTACATTAGTTGAAATGCTTTATGCTTTGTGATTGTCAATATTTTGTCTCCCCTCCTGGTATCAGAAGAAGAGTAATAAAAAAGAAGAGTAATAAAATTGCACCATCGTTGGTGTCTGTCTGTCACAACGGCAGGCACTGTGTTAAGTACTGAAAACCAGAACAAAGTAATATTTCCCTGTAAGGACAAACTTGCATTTTATTTTTTGAGTTGTGTCCTCCTACAATCGTTTGTGGACATGTTGAAAATATCCTAGAGTGTTCTAATTTTGAAATTATTGCCCTTAAATGCAATACATCATGGGGGGGGGGCAAACAGCTATATGCTTAAGACCAGCAGGAGAAAATGTATTTATTCCTCCTTAGAACTCCTGGGGAAAGGAGATCAGTGTTGCATAACTTTGGCTGCAACCCTCTCTATGTTTACTCCCTGTTAAATTCACTGAGATTTCTGTTACTTAAGCTCGACTTTTCAAGAGTTTCCCACTGCCCTTCAAAATGGTTCTATGATTGCGAGGAGGAAGCTGCGGCTCTTAAGATGTTGGACTTCACCTCCCATCATCTCTGGCCATTGGCCATCCAGGCTGGAGCTGATGGGAGTTGGGAAAAGGTTGCTACATCCCTACAGGTTACAAGTTCCCCATCCCTATCTACAAGGGCCACTGCAGGAAATAAAACACTTGGCATATATACACTTCTCAGTAGTTCTTACAATGACCCTGTAAGGTAGGTGGACCATTATCATTGCCATGGCTATTGTTCACATCACCACGTTGCTGACCAAGCTAAGAGAGGACAGTGTCTCTGAGGCCACACAGCTGATTCTTTGGCTGAGCTGGATTTGAAAACAAAAGGAATGACAGCTCAAAGCAAATGCTTTCAACCATGATCAAAGTCAGCTCTTTGCACCAGGCACTGTTTTTGTTCAGAAGACCCAAGGGTGGGGCAGAGAATGTACTCTTGAATTTAGCAGCATTGTTGTGGAGTTTGCCAACACTATTCCAAAACCCAGTGAAGAGCCCCTGCTTGATTTCTGATGAGCACACTACTGATACCAGCAAGGAGAAGAACAGACCCATCAGTTTCTAGTTAAGAAGGAAGAGACAAATAAGATGCCTCTGTTGTTCAGTGGAATAATGCTGTGGATTTTGCCACAGGCTGATCTCTATGCTCAGAAAAAGAATGTATAGCAGCTCTCCTATAACTGTACTATTGGAGAATGAAGGTGAAGGGTAAGACAATGGCAAGATTTAATGCTGTCACAAGTTCTTTGCACGTGGAAAAATTGTATGGCAGAGAGGTGAGAAATAATGGGCAGAGAAGGCAGGGAAGCAAATTTCAGCTTGACGTCGGGAGAAAATACCCAACAGAGCTTTTTCATAGTGGAACAGACTGTGGTGGGCTGTCCTTTACCGAAGGTATTTATTTAAGCAGAGCTGGATGACTATCTGCCAGGGATGCTGTAGTTGCATCCAGCACTGAGTAGGGATTGAACCAGATGACCTTCAAGGTCCTTTACAACTATATGATTCTAAGCTAGTCTTCCCTAAAGCATGCTTATTCTTAGCATGCTGGAGGTTTGGGGCCTTTGACCAAGCATACCACCATAGCATTCCCCCATGTGTCCTCGGAAGCGGTGCAGTTGCTGAGAGAGGTCCTTTATGAAGACCAAAGTTATTTGGCCATGTCTGACATAAGCACCACACCATCTCATGGACCTGTTACTCAATGAGCAAGACAGATAACTGATCCTGTTGAAACAGGACAAAAATAGACTCCCCAGAATATTTAAGACTCAACAGGATAAGATTCCAGACTCCTGGGCCTCCAGGAGGCTAAACGTTTTGGTGACAGCACATCCCATCATAATGGTGACATCTTCTTTCCGTTCTCTGCAGAGCTGGCTCCTAGAACTGCGATATGCTCTTCCTTTTGCGTTTCAAATTAGCCAAACCACCTGCAGAATGTTAAGGATGAATATAAAAGGAGGCTCTTTGAGGCCACACCCATAGTTCTGATCCACAGGTCCCTCTGTCTTAATTGGCTTGGGTTTTCAATGGCAGAGAAGGCATTTCTAAACAGCCCACTTCCAAAAACTATGGGTGCCATCAGTTCAGGGTGCCTGATAGACACAGCAAAGGAACATTGGAAAGCCCCCCCCCCCCAAGTTATCAACAGCATTATACATCCAGTGCCGAAACCTGTGTGATGTGGCGATCGGAGTCTATTTCATAGCGATACTGATACTCCTCCATCAGACTTTGGCAGGTATCCCTCATGCTGTTCATCCATGTCTTGATACCCTTACGGTTCAAGTAAAGCACAAAGAGGAAGATGACACCAATGACTCCTAGGACTGCACCTAAAGCCGCGTAGGATGTCTGAAGAACATTTTCGCCATGCTGGCTGGTGTGGCACTCCAGATCTGCCCCAGCCAATTCCACCAGGGAAGCATTTTTCAGTTCCTGTGGGAAGGCACAAGCTAACTTCTCCACATCCACCACCAGCCGGCTCTGGTTCAGCCAGTTCACCAGGTCTTCTATGTCGCAGTTGCATACAAAGGGGTTGTCCTTCAGGAAGAGGCGGAGGTGCGATTGCCTCCTGAGGGCAGACAACACTTCTCTCCTCAGGGTCTTGAAGGAATTCGAGGTCAAATCAAGGTACTTAAGATCAAGGCCAACAAAGGTGGAGTTCTTGATGTCTACCAAGGAATTATTCCTCAAGTCTAAATGCTCGAGCTTGGAGAGCGTGGAGAACATGCCACCTGGCAAGTAGACAATTTCATTGCTGGGGAGTTCCAGCCTGGAGAGGTTCTGGAAGCCCCCCTGGGCCAGGGCATTCGCCACAGGGCGGATGGCGGAGGAGTTGCATAGCGAGTGGCTGAGGTTCAGCTCTCGGATGGAGTTGTTCCTAGCGTTGAAAGCATTGGGGTGGATGGCAGCCAAAAGATTATGACTCAGGTCCAAGTAACGCAGGCTTTGGAGAGTAGAGAAGGCCTGTGACTCTATGGTGTTAATCCTGGAGGGAGAGAGAGAGAGGAAAGACCAAACCTAAATCATTCTGTAATAACGTCTCAATGATAACACTCTGAGGATCGGTGTAAAACGAGCTTCTAAGCTCTCTACCTTGGGGGGGGGCAAGCAAGGTAGCCCTGTATAGGGAAGTTTTTAATGTTTTCCTGTGGTCAATGTGCTTTATTTATTGGAAGCTGTCTAGAGTGGCTGGGGCAACCCAGTCAGATGGGTGGCATATAACTAATGAATTATTATTATTATTAATTGGTGCACCAGTTCTGGGATGTTCTCGCAAGATCTCACAGAACCATCTGACTTCTGATGAGATCTTGGGTGGGTATTCCAAGCTTTCCAGAGCTTGGGGAGCTGGATGTGATTCAACTGCCAAAAATAATTTAAAACAATTCACTTTGGAAAAGTTTTGGTTGAGATATTTCGCTGTGCCTCATTTCAAAGCGAAGTGAGAATTGCGGGCTGCATCACCTTATACAGCAAAGTGAAGACGGTATCATATATTAGTGATCTGTCACATTAAAAACTCATTGCATGTAGGAAAGTGGATCAACAGGAACGTAGATTGAGCAGATGGGCCTTCCCTTTATTTCTTGGCCCAAGTCCTTGTTTTAATGGGATTGTTTTAGAGCATATTTTAATGATAGATGTTTTAACAGGATCACTTTACTGTGTGCTTTAATTGTTTTACTTCGATGATGGATGTTTCTACTTCATTGCTTGTGTTTGGTTTTTATACTTCTATACCAGTTATAACCCTATTTTGGCATTAAGTGGCAAATAAATAACCTTGCTGTTTATTCAATAATGAAGTTTGATTGCTCTTTTTAGAGGTGGAATTAGATGTAAAAATAAAAAAAATATTATTTAATTTCAGAAGGATATATCTGGTTGTGGGGACCAATGTGCCTAAAAGAGCACCTTCCCCAATGTCAGTCATCGCAGATCCTACAATCAGGAGGTGAGGCCTTATTGGTGGTGGCGCTGCCACTAGGAGCTGCCTGACACATGACGGGGCCTTTTCCCCAATACAGAATGCTCTCCCTGGTGCAGTGCATCTGTCTCCTACGTTAATTGCCTTTCAGCAGGTTAAAAACTGGAAGGTCCAGTTTCCGGCAACCTTGAAATCACTGGTTGAGAGAATGCTTTTAGAGTGCTTTTGAAAATGTTTTTATTAGTAATGTGTTTGCTGCCTGGGCTTCTTTGGGAGGAAGAGTAGGATATAAATTGAAAAATAATAATAATGTTCCTGAGAGCTGTTGGTTCCCAGTTCCACAGAAGAGTCCTATGGAAGAGCCCGTTATCCTTTTTAAAAGGCTCATTTCCATGGCCCCTTTGCACTCAGACCTAAGCTTTTGGCAGGCACTGCAGCTATCCCAGCCAGCCTCCTGGATGGTTGCAGAGGCCTCGTGCCTCTGATACAAAGACCTCAGAAGTCAGTGAGTTTGGTTGCCCCTTATACTCCCTGCCACCAATGAAAAGGAGGCAGGGCACCAGAGCATCAGTCTAGAGCTTTAATTGCAGTCTCCGCCAAGCCTGTTGCCATGGTAATGCCTGTTATATCCAAAGCAAAGGTGGCAGGACATGTAAGCACAGACCAGGGAACACTGACTCCGGGTGAATGCTACAGAAGACGCAACAGATACTCTATTTTTCCTGTCCTGAATCCCCTGACATCCAGCTTCACTGGATGACCCCGGGTTCTAGTATTAAGAAAGAAGAAGAGAAACTTATTACAATACTTGTCTATTCAAAATCAGCAGTGCAATCTTACATAAGTCTACTCAGAAGTAAGCCTCAGTGACTTCAATGGGGCACACCCCTGGTCAGGGGATATATGGGCATAACATTTGAATAAGAACAGAAGCAATAGTTGTAAATCAAAAGCCATACTTTATTTTTAGGTGGGGTGTGTGTGTACACAAGGTGCTATAGTGGAAGAAGCTGTTGTGAGAGAAGGGAGAATACCTTTTCTGAGACGACATGTACATATTTATATATTTGTATTAAAAGCTCTCACTCAGTGGTCCCACCTGCTTTGTACATTATAAACATTTACAGCTCACAGAGCTAAATTTCCCAGAGTTCCTTGGGAAGAGGGATTGATTTCATAAGCCACTCTGGGAATTGCAGCTCCGTGAGGGGAGATGGGGCATTGTAACAACTCTCCACTCAGCCTTTCTCAACCTGTGGGTCCCCAGATGTTGTTGAACTACAACTCCCATCACCCCTAGCTAGCAAGGCCAGAGCTCAGGGATGATGAGAGTTGTAGTCCAACAACATCTGGGGACCCACAGGTTGAGAACCGCTGCTCCACATCCTCAACAAACTACTTCCCCCAGGATTCTTTGAGGGAAGCCATGGCTGCTTCAAATTACCATAAACATGGTGGAAGAGCTCAGGCTTGAGCACTAAATGCCACCCACACTAGGCAACTCTCTGTGTGGCCTTCCAAACTATCCCTAGGCCACGCTCCTCCCTAGGCCTGTTTCATTTCCTCTGTTGAGTTCCTTAATTTCAAACACAGTATGAACTCCATTGCCTTCTAAAAAAAGTGGGTAGGGGAAGTTCAGCAGTTGAGCATCTGCTTTGCATGCAAAAGTTCCTAGTTCTTTATGCCCGGTATCTCCTGATAGAGCTGGGAGAGAACCCTATCTGAAACCCTGGAGAGCTGCCAGTCAGTGCAGACAAGATGGGCCTATGTTCTGATTTGGTATATGGTAGCTTCTTACGTTCGCGCGTGTGTGGGTGTGTGTGTCCCCTCCTCTGGTTCCACTTTCTTTTGAGCACTGCTCCCCAGTTTCTAGCGAGCTTTACCTATTGCTGGCCAGAGAGAGCGTGACCAAATTTGGCAGCCCCTTGAAATCCTGGCTGCCGATGTGGGCGATCTGGTTGCCGGTTATGAAGAGATTGCGGGTATATCCAGGAATGCCAGCTGGGATGGAAGTCAGCTCTTTCTGGACACACTTCACGGTGCGGGCCGGTTCTGAGCACTCGCAAGGGACTGGGCACAGCTGGCCGGAGAGAGGGGCAACAAGGAGGAAGAGGAGCTCCCAAGCGCCCAGGATGGCACTGGGAGAATCCCGAGGGGTCATTTCCAACACAACTCCAATTGCGAATGATCCTGGCTGGTGATGAAGGAAAGAGGTAATTATTAGAACACTGCACAGTTTGCTTAGAGAGAATAAAATCTGCCTAGTAACGTTCCTCCACAAGAGCAAAATGGGAAGAAACAGATGAGCGTGCCAGTGTGGTATAGTGTAGTGTAGTGGTCAGAGAGCAGGCAAACCAGAATTCAGGTCCTCACTCTTGCAAAGCTCACCTTCCCATTTAAAGGGCTGTATGTAGTTCAGTGGTAGAGTGTTGTGTTTTCTATGCAGAAGGTCCCAGGTTCAACCCCTGGGATCTTCAGGTAGGGCTGGGAGCATTCTCTCTGAAACCCCGAAGAGCAGCTGCCAGCCAGCAGAGACAATACTGAGCTCCATAGGCCAATAGCCTGAGCTGGCATTAAGGCAGCCTCCTATGTTCCTACCTCACAGGGTTGCCATAAAGAGAGAGAAAAGGAAGGTCAATGTATGCGACCATGAGCTCTTTGGAGAGAGGACTATATACAGTAGATTTGGAATGCAAGGATTACAAATCAATTACCAGCCCTAGGACAGTGTTCACAATCTCTTAACATGGATTACTATATAGTTATACAAGCATTATGCAGCACTTAATGTAAGCTTGCTGTAGGTTCTTTTTTAGGATTTGGGTTGTTAAAACACTAAAGTTGCCAAAACAGTTCAAACCAGTCACTCAGCATGTCAGTTCTGAACCACAGGTTCACCAGTAATGGCTACATAAATGCCAAACTATGCCAAACTTTTGGGTGTACAAACTGGACACATTAACCCTGGGGAGCCTCAACCTGGAGGACAGTACTGGCTTCAGCGAATGAAGCCCACCTGAGCCATTCCATCCTCAAAACTCTATTTAAGTGTCACCATTTCATTTCTATCGGAGCAGCTGGTTAAGGCAGAAATCCAAACATTGACTCTGTTTTGTTAATTACAGCCTTCCTTCCTTCCACAAAGATCAAGGTGGCAGAGATGATGTTCCCAACTGACGTTCCAACCCAACCAAGAACTACTTAGCACTAGAAAGGTTGCCATATTAAACTATCTCGTGGGGCTCAGCATTGCGTGTTCAAGAGTCTTCATGTATCCTTACAATAACCCTGTAAGGTAAGTCAGCATTATTATTTCCATATATGTAAATAGTTTTAACTGAGTTTAATACTGTATTCTTCAGTTGCTGGAACTCACTCTGCAACCTCGTGGTGAAAGGCAGGTAAGAAATTAATAATAATATTGACAAATGTGGGAATTGAGGCTAAGAGATCTAATAGGGACCACTGAGCAGTAGAACAGGATATGCTTTACATGCAGAAGGTTTAGGTTAAAAGGATCACAGGTGGCAGGAAAGACCCCTGCCCAGGGCCCTGGAGAAATGCTGCCAGATAGAGCAAGCAGTTCTGGGCCAGTTGGCCAAACAGTCTGGCCTGGCATAAGGCATATTCCTATGCCTTTTCCTTAGGACATTTATGAGCATTGGTGAGGTGGGGAGGGTAGAAACATGAGAAGCTGCCTCATAGAGAGTCAGACCTTTGATCCATTTAGCTCAGTATGGTCTACACTGACATGCAGCAGCTCTCCAGGGTTTCAGCAAGTCTCTCCTAGTCCTGTCTGAAGATGCCAGGGATTGAACCTGCAACCTTCTGCACTGAGCTATGTCTGACCCACCCCCTCGCTGACACTCTGTTCTGCTCCTTTGAAGAGTCACACGATGGAGGAAGGTCTTCTTCCTGATCTTCTGCCAAGCCTAGGGAACATGGAGCAGGCCAATATCCATGGCACACGGCTTCTGTTTGGACTAGATCAGCAAGGCCAAGAGCCGTCTGGGAGGCCCAGGACCTCCATACCCACACTGCCCAGGCTTGCAACCCAGGGAGGTCACTTGCTAATGCAGTGATTTGATTTCACCTCCTGAAGGCACTCTATTGCCTCTCGAGACAACAACCATTAGAGGACATAGGGGAACATACATAGGAACAGAGAAAGCTGTCTTATACTGACTAGGTCAGATCACTGTCCATCTAGCTCAGTACTGCCCACACTGACAGGCAGCAGCTCTCCGGGGTTTCAGATGGGGAGATTTTACAAGCCCTACCTAGAGATGCCAGGGATTGGACCTGGACGTTCTGCATGTAAAGCAGATACTTTACCACTTACTGTGTTCACGGTAGAGGTGCAGTTTGAACTGGAGGCTTTCTGATTCACAGTGCTATGTTATCCCTGCTGGGGGCACCATCCTGAGACTCCTGGTCTGCCCAGAAGCAAACTCAATAGGTTAAAAAAGCGAGGTTACGTTTTTATCATTCTGCAATAATCACCCTGACTGTCAATGTGGCAGGCTGGTGGAAGAAGCTTATGAGGACCACATGAAACATTTTTGAAGGCTCAAAACTCCAGGTCACGGCTACGCATCAATGCACCGCTCATGGATTCCTAGTTTCTAAGGCCTTCCTTTGTGCACAAGCACAAACATGCCCATCACCCAAATACCACATCCCCACCTTCTTTAGCCAATATCCAACTTGGTCTAAACATATCACAGAGCAAAAGGGGAACAAGATGCTCAGGTTCTAAGGTGGCAGAATGGCACGTACCACTTTGGACAAGAGGTGGGGGCAACCACTCTGGAATGCTCTGCAGGGCGGGCTTTGAAAACAAGCAGACCAATAAAATTTCCGTGCAAGTAAAAAATTAGCTCAACAGGGAAAAGGGGGAGTTAAAAATCTTTCTTCCTGCTGTGTTAACTTTTAATGAACCATTTTAATGGTTCAGTCCCTACTCTGATGAAGCTAAGCAAGTCGGGGGTCTGGTCAGTGCCTGGATGAGAGACCAATTGGAAAGCAGAGGCTCTGCATGGAAGAAAGGTAGCAACCAAGTGTAAGTAAATAAATAAATAAATTAGAGGATGGATGGATGGATGGATGATAGAAAAATAGATGATAGAAAAAGGAATCATTCCACAGTTCATGCTACACCCTCAGGATTCTAACATGCCAGTTCTACTGCAAGACTAGATCTTGACCCCTTAGGGCCAGTCCACACATCATAACATAATGACCTTTTGTTTTTATTCATTCATTCAATTAGATGTATATACCATTTAATCATCAAAACTTCCAAGCGGTTGACACAGAACAATAAGAGCATATATTAAAAATACTAAAATCAAATGCTAAAAACAATCCCTCCCAACCCTCTCTCACACAGACACACCTCTGCCCTGTTGCATTTGCCCCCCACCCCACCCCACCCCATCCCCCAGAATCCTGGCCAAACGGCAATGGGGGTGGGTGGGATGCCTACTATACGCAGACGCTGCCACCCCAGGGTCCTCCCATCAACAAATGCTAAAAATTAAACACCATCTCCTCCAAAGTAGACACACCTTCTCTCCCTCCAACCTGGCTCTGATGCTTTTCTTCTTCTTGCAAAGAAAAGAAAGATGATGCAAACTTGTTGGAGAGCAGGATCCGTGCTGTTTCCCTCTACCTTCCCAAAGCCACAGATCTCTCTGCTTCCCAGGCTGGGGTCTCCAGGCTACACAATGGGATGAAATAAATTCAAAGGCAAAATCGGAGGCGGGGCTTGCTGGGGGAGGGGGACCGCCCTCCCTTTCCCAGCTCCTATCCTCTGCCTTAAAGGTATAGGAGCCCCCAAAAGGCAGCAAGCTCGCCCATCTCTTCCAGTGCCTCCTTTGCCCCAGGGTCAGTGGGGAATATCAGCTCACTCAGAAGGAGGGGACGAGCTTCCCCAAGATGGCAAAAGCAGGGCAGGATCTTGCAGGTGCTTGGGGTTAAATTGGGAGAACCACGTACACCACCTTGAGCTCCTTGAAGGAAAGGAGGGAAATAACTGTAAATATGTAAATATTTTAAAAAGCAACCCTTCTAGACTGGGAGTTGGGTTGGAGGAGTTCTGCAACATATTATTGGCACAATCATAGGGCATTTGTGGTGGATTTATACTGGAGCATGCACACAGCATTCTGCTTTATTAGTTGTCCTACAATGCTGTGTATGTTGTAGCATTATTGCCCTCTGAAAAGGCACCCTTGGGCTGCAGCTCAGCAAAAGTGGTACCACACAGCCCTCTCAAATGGAACAGTTGTGGGATACAAAGCTACTGATTCCAGCAGGCAGCTTTAAGGAGTTGCACCAGCTGGAAACAAAGCAGAACATGTGCCCTGAAACCTTTGCGGGTGCTGGGAATTGTAGCTTTGTGGGCAATAACACTACAGTTCCCAGGATTATTTGGGTGGGTGCCTTGAATGAATGACCTGGATTCATCCTGGTTTAGGATGGGCCCACGAAAAATATTGCATCGGTCTGCCATCTCAGTTGCAGCTGCCACTCCCCTTAGTGATGAATAGGTTTATGAGAACCCTCAAAGAGCTATGTCCATCCAAGCTGTCACTGGATGGCTCCCTTTGATCTCTCCTTATGAACAGAGGCGCCGGCCACGCACAGTAGGGCTCGAGGCAGTATTGCTCATCTTGGCTTTGTGACCTGCTGCCCCTGCAGAAGCCGACCGGGTAGGAGGCAGCAAGATGGATAGCACTTTCCCAATTGCAAAGCATTTATTTGGTTTTTAAACAGCAATATGTGGGGGGGGGGGCGGGCGGGGAGGACAGCACTTCCTAATCAGATTATTCAGTCACCGCACAAAGGGGCATCTCTGCTGGAATCAAGGCAGCTGGTGGCCAGGGTCTTGTGGGGAGGTGGGGGAAGAAGCAAGCAGCTTGGGGAGTTTAGGGGCAAATGTCTTCCTGCCCAGTGTACAACATGAGCCTCAGGGTTTGTGACAGCACAAGGCAGATTTTGCTGGATAAACAACAGCAGAAGGAGAGAGAAGGGCTAATGAAGCAGGCAAGGCAAGCTGTAGAACTTGGCAGAGATGCAAAGACAGATTCATCCTCGGCGAAGTTCTCTTTCCAGAGAGTTGGTGTCAGTATTCCATGTCCCAAAAGACAATATTGCCAACTACACAACAGGTTTTCTACCAGTAAGGGCTGGTCTCTCTCCCATCTACCCATTGTAGTGGGTGCACTGAATGGCCGTTGCAATGTAAACATACAATACATACATATAAAACACAGAACACGGGGGTCATCAATCCAACAAGACAGGAGTAAAGCTTGTGAATAAATATAAACAGAATTGAAAACATTCATCTGATTAAAAACTTTGCCACAGTGAAATGATGCTGGCTGGCGAGCTTTAGGATTTGGGACAAGTCACCTGAGTTGGATGTTGGCACAACTTTGCCAAGAAAATCTCAATGGCATTTGTGTCCGGCATTTGAAATATGGGACCCCTCTTATGTTGGCTTCCTTGACAGATGGCCGCCCAGTGTTCAACTTCTCCTTAAATTCCTCCCACAAAATAGAGTCTGCCGCCTTCCACTTTCAAACAGCCCATACCAGATATACTTCCTTGCCATTCCCGTTGCAAAATTGGTTGACTGATCTCCTGTTAATAACTTGTTCAGGCACCAAGGCCCTCTTCCCCTCATGAAGGGCAGTCCTGCTCATTTATACCTGGCCTAGAGTGACTACACAAGCCTGGCATTTGACCCAATGGCCTTGCCCTTGTGGCATGTGTGAAGAGGGGCAGGCATCACCTCCTTTTTTCCTTAAGCAAAGGCAGAGTCCCTGTTCCCTTCCCTCTAGCCAAGCCACACAGCCCTGAGATCAAAAGGTGCAAGTTTGCACCTCCTGGAACAAAAGGGTCATCAAAGGGTGCATGTGTGTGTCAAAGGCATGCAAAAAGGAGAAAGCAATAAAGGCAAAACCAATTCTGTCACCTCGGTGTGAAACCCCCACCATCATTATACAAATGAGGAAGGAGGGATGGGAGGCTTTGATGAAATCTGTGCTTTCAACAAGCAGAAAGGCACTTTTTCCGCTGCCAGAACAGGAAGCTGGCGAAGGCTAGTGTCTTCCTTTTCCTTGTGGAAAGAAAACTACATGAAGGAGCTGTTGCTCTTTGACTAAAGCTGCTGTGGGGATGCACTATATTAAAATAAAATATTTTATTTAAAAAAACCAAGCAGAAAGGCATTTTTCATTACCATCATCATTCAGGGCAGATTTGCCCTGCCTTGGGGGGGGGGTCACACTGAGGCAGGGATGGAGAGCTTGTATGATAATGGAAAGCCAAGGGACCATGGGAGTCTATTGCTGGCCAAATAGGAGGTGCTCTTATATTGGGCTGAAGAACATGTGGCCCTCCAGATATCACTGGGCTACAGCTCCCATCTCCCCTTACCATTCGCCATGCAGGCAGGGGCTCAGGGGAGTCTGGAGGGCCGCAAATTTCCCATCCCTCTCCCATACCTTTAAGGACAGAGATGTTGGCCTGCTGCAGCCAAATTTCTACCAAAGGCAAGACTTGAAGTAAATGTGAGACTTGAAGACTATGTTCAGTAGTCTTTCCCTGTATTTGCACGTTGTTGGCACACCAGGAGGAGGTGGCCACGTCTTCACGCAATGCACATTACCTATTTGGTTTCCCTGCACCTGCAGCATCTTGAATTCCTATTCATGAAGCAAATGTACACACTTCAGCTTAACTGATGTGAACGCAGTTTAGGATTTAAAATCGGGTGGAAACTGTTTTGAAGGGAAATGTGTCGAACAGCAGAATTTCTCAAGAAACCACAGATTGTGGCTAATCGTGTGTAAACAGTCGTGTGTGTGTAGCCAAAGTGTTACACTGAGCTGCAGGTATTTGGTTGGGGTGGTGCTGGTGGAGGCATTGTAAACAATGAGGTTGGAAGGAAAGGAAATGCAGAAACCTACAGCCAGTGATGATTACACATTTCACAGCATTCATTCATTCACTGTTGACACAAATATCCTGCCATTTGTTGTTGTTTAGTCATGTCCGACTCTTCGTGACCCATGGACGAGAGCACGCCAGGCACTTCTGTTTTCCACTGCCTCCTGCAGTTTGGTCAAACTCATGCTGGTAGATTCGAGAACACTGTCCAACCATCTCGTCCTCTGTCGTCCCCTTCTCCTTGTGCCCTCCATCTTTCCCAACATCAGGGTCTTTTCCAGGGAGTCTTCTCTTCTCATGAGGTGGCCAAAGTATTGGAGTCTCAGCTTCACGATCTGTCCTTCCAGTGAGCACTCAGGGCTGATTTCCTTCAGAATGGATACGTTTGATCTTCTTGCAGTCCATGGGACTCTCAAGAGTCTCATCCAGCACCATAATTCAAAAGCATCAATTCTTCGGCGATCAGCCTTCTTGATGGTCCAGCTCACACTTCCATACATCACTACTGGGAAAATCATAGCTTTAACTATACGGACCTTTGTCGGCAAGGTGATGTCTCTGCTTTTTAAGATGCTGTCTAGGTTTGTCATTGCTTTTCTCCCAAGAAGCAGGTGTCTTTTAACTTTGTGACTGCTGTCATCATCTGCAGTGATCATGGAACCCAAGAAAGTAAAACCTCTCACTGCCTTCATTTCTTTCCCTTCTATTTGCCAGGAGGCGATGGGACCAGTGGCCATGATCTTGCCACTGGTTAGCCTATTAACGCAGGCTGTGTGATCAATGCCTATGCGGATTCAGTCCACAATAAATTACATTAAGCCTAGCATAACACCACAAAGGTACATTTCCCAGAATGGGTTAAAAACCCATTCCCAGAATGGGTTAAAAACCAATCCCTCTTCCTACAGAACTCTTGGAATGGTAGCTCAGGAGAATAGGTGTCACCTAACAACTCTCAGCAAACTACAATTCGCAGTTACAGATAGGTATCTGAAGAAGTGTGCATGCACACGAAAGCTCATACCAAGAACTAACTTAGTTGGTCTTTAAGGTGCTACTGGAAGGAATTTTTTTATTTTGTTACAATTCCCAGGATCCTTTTGGGGAGGCTATGATACTGGTATGATGCTGCTTTAAATGTATACTGCAGATGGAAGCTTTTAAGGTGCCACCAGGTTCTTTTTTGTTTTAGGAGCAGACACACACCCTCAGGAATTCAGCAGGATATAAACCCAAAACTCAGTCGGGGAGCAGCTTTAATAGGAGTGACAAGAACATCATAATGTGAGGCCTTGTTGGTGTTGCCACCCAGTTTGCCTGATCTGTGACAAGGCCTTTTTGGTGGTGATTCACCTAGTGAGGTGCGCCTGTCTCTATCATTAACTTTCAGGAGGAATTTGAAAACATTCTTATTTACCCAGGTGTCTGGTGACTGAAGGATACTGTTCCTGGCAACCTCAGGATCATTGGCTACAGGAATGTTTCTAACTGTATTTGTTTTTAGATATTTTTAATTGTGATTTTTTATGTTTTAGTCTTGTTTTAAAATGCTTTGTTGTTTTTGCTTTGTTTCTGTTTTTAAATTATATATCTGTTTGCTTCCCTGGGTTCCTTAAGGGAAGAAGTGCAGGACAGATAGAAGTCAATTAATTAGCTAGCTTTTGAGTTCTCCAGAACTTTTCATCGGTTTAAGCAAAGCCATGGGTGGGGGCGGCAGATAGAAAAATACTGGCTTGATCAAGCAGCCACAAAGTCTGCATTTAGTCAGAGTCTTAAAAGGCGTATAGGAGGAGATTACAGACTTAATTGGATTAGACTCAACTAGGAGTTACGGAAGTTTCAGATTACACCTAGAGTTGCTGGGGAAAAGAAACCCATGATGATTATTTTAGAAAAAAGAATCGTTTTTTGCGGTGGGGGGGGGAATCCTTTTTTAAAAATATAAAATCCATCATTTACCTTGACCTGCCACCACACACAGCAAAACACACAGGGCATTTGCTATTGTAAAATTGTTTTAAAATATGCTTTGGATAGAATGGTTACATTTATTGCTTCTGTTTGTTCATTCAGTATGCTGGAAGCCACTTTTGGGAGCGATCTTGAAAAAACTAAAATGAAAGGGTTGATTAATGAGGCGAAGCCTTCCACGCCACTGAACTTCATGCCAGTAACACGTCCACCCTGCTAAATTTGTGTGTGCCAGGATCTGTTAAAGGCTTTGGAAAGGGGCCTGTGATTTTTTTTAAAAAAAAAAAAAAGTTGGAAAACTGACTCTGAATATTCTTGCTAGTCCGCATCCCTCTTCAGCCTGAGGGCCACATTTCTTTCTGGGCAAGCTTCCAGGGGCTGCGGACTCAGTCACATCATTCCCCATCTTCTATCCAGGCAAGTAAGAGGTATTAGCACACACTTCAAGGTCATATCCCAGCCACGTAAAATGACTAGAGGTGGGTGCAGAGTGGGAACTGTGAGGGGTGTGGCCTGAAGGCCAGGCAGAGAGAAATGGAGGGCCGCATTCAGTCCCCAGTCCTGACATTCCCTGTACCTTCTAACTAGGGTAAAGTGGAGAATATAGGAAGCTGCCTTGGACCATGGACCCATCTACTCTATAGAAAGAGATTTGATGCACTGATCAGGATGCTGGACTAGCAGAAATAGGTGGGCAGAAGGTAGACCAGAAGTCCGGTGCTGGATCTTTGGATGATTTCCACATATATTGGCAAGAATTTCACACTCCCTGTTGTTTAACAAGGGCAAAAAAACCCTCCCCCTCCAAAGCAGTGCTCAAATGAAGGCAGCAGGAGCCAGTGAGGGAGAAAAAGGATACCTAGAGGTATTTTTTCAGTTTGTGTGTGGACTGTAATCTCAGTTCTGACCATCATGCTGCCTCCGTGCACCATCCATTTAAAGCACATACAGCTAAGAACCCTTGGGAACTGTAGTTTATTAATGGTGCTGTGAGCTGTAGCTCTGCAGCGTGAGCTACAGTTCTTAGAATTCTTGGTGGCAACAGGTAAGGTGCTTTAAATGTATTTTAAATGGATGGTGTGCATACAACATTAGAAACAAAATCCTGGGATCAAAATTCCCCCCGTTCTACATACTGGTGGGCCTCAGGCTTCTAGTAAAGAGAGAAACAGTAGAACTCTGAAGCCTGAAGCTGGTCGGCCTCTGGACTAGATGGTCTCTGAGCTTCCCCAAAAGCGTTTTCAGTGTCTGTGAGCTAAGGTTCCAGGATCCAGGTTGCTGTGCAAAAGCCAGCGGAAGCTGTTAGTGCATCAAGCTTCGGGCTGGGCTAGGAGGGGAGCAAGGCAGCCCCTGCTGCTGTCATTTCAGAAGTTCCGAATGCGCACAAGCTTAAGTGCAATTTGATATCATTTCACCAAGAAGGCCTTTGATGCTGCAGCGTGTTAACAGGATGAGAAAGGCAACCCTCCCTTTTCCATCCAGCTGTGACATCGCCCTCCCCTCCAACCCCACTTCAAAGGATGCCTAGCAGCTGACCCCTGCTGCGGCATGCCTGCCTTCCTCCACAACCATCCCTCACTTTCACAGGCTTTCCTGCTGGGCGGGTTGTTTCCTTTCCTTTCTCCCCCAAGAGGCAAAGAATTCCGCTTAAGACGAGGAATGTTAATGCTGTGTTGGTAATAATGACAGGGTTCCTTTCCTTTCCTTCTCTCCCCAGCCCTATTCTGGCAGCAGCAAAGGAATCTGATCTGATGCAGGAGGAGGAAGCTCCGGTCCCTGTTTCTTTATGTGGAAGTTAAAGCCCTTTGTGTCCAACCAACAGGCCTTATGCCCAAGCAAGCCTGCAAGGGATGGCAGGCAGGCAGTCCAACCTGATGCATATTTACTCGGATGTAAGGCCCACTGATTGGGACGCGGGTGGCACTGTGGTCAAAACCACAGAGCCTAGGCTTGCAGATCAGAAGGTTGGCAGTTCAAATCCCCGCGACGGGGTGAGCTCCCATTGCTTGGTCCCAGCCCCTGCCCACCTAGCAGTTCAACAGCACGTCAAACTGCAAGTAGATAAATAGGTACCGCTCTGGCGGGAAGGTAAACGGCGTTTCCGTGCGCTGCTCTGGTTCGCCAGAAGCAGCTTAGTCATGCTGGCCACATGACCCGGAAGCTGTACGCTGGCTCCCTCGGCCAGTAAAGCGAGATGAGCGCCGCAACCCCAGAGTCGTCCGCGACTGGACCTAAAAGTCAAGGGTCCCTTTACCTAAGGCCCACTGAGCCCAACAGGACTTAATCCCAGGTAAGTGTGCACAGGATTTCAGCCAAGCTGACCAAGCCTAGGTATACCTACTCAGAAGTAAGGGCCATTGGAACTGGTTAAGGTGGAAGGCAGGGAGGGCAACAGTAGGTGGTGCCAGAGGCAATTCTAATTTTGCCCTCACCTTCCTCCTGCAGGGTCCTATGAGGGTGAGATGGAGCCTAAGCAAGAGGAAGCTGGCAGTGTGGGCTGCCCCCCCACCAGATGCAAGTAGAAAGGCTGCCAGGTGGATTGGTGGGCCCCATTCATGTTCATGGACTGGCTTACACAGATTTATGGCAAGTGACATGTTTTATGCCCTTTGCTTAAAGGTAAGCGGTGAAAACTTGGTTATTTTAGAGGGCCTTTTGGGGAACATACCGGCTGATTGCCTTTACTCACACTGCAACTGCGGTTATGTTTTGTATGCTTTATGACTTTAAAATTGTTTATATGGCATGCTCTATTGTAGCTTTATATTGGTTTTCTTATTGCTCTTACTAGTGGGAGCCTTGCGGGGGGAAATCAACATACAGGTCAAGGGAAAGTTAGGTGAGCCCTAAGAGTTCCCTCAAGCTACAGCCACCTGCTCCACACCTGACATCAAGTGTTGAGCAGGTAGCAACAAACTCAGTCATGCAGCCGATCCCCATGCCCTGCCCTTGGGCGGTACTGAGCACACTGGGGTTGCAAAGCACTTTGTGCAGCTCTTTCCAAGTGCATGGCAGCCAGCTGGTTGCCAGGCACTTGGGAAGATCTGTGCAAGGGGCTTTGAGAGATAAGACGGGACAACCCACCCATCATCTGATGTCATAATAATACCAGGTGATTGACAGGTGGGCTGTCGCACCCATCTGTCAAGTTGCCCCACAGATGAGGCAGATAAGGCTCTAGTCTTCCAGACCAAAAAGGTTAATCTCTGACATAAAAGATACAACACTGTAGTTAAATCATCTCTTAACACAGGATTTCCCAAATTGGGGTTTCCCACTGTTTTCGGAGTACAATTCCCATCATTCCTGACCACTGATCCTGCTATCTAGGGATGATGGGAGCTGTAGTCCAAAAACAGCTAGAGGACCCAAGTTTGGGAAACACTGATCTAACCTGAGGAATAAATCAGCAATACATTTCTTTCTTTGGTTCTTCAATAACACACTACAACTGTGGGCTAAACTGATGGGCTGTGCATCACAGATAAATAGGCTTGGATTTTAAATAAACTTAAGATAAATGCATTTTTTTAATGTTCTTGTCTCTTCCTTTCCGCTACCCCATAAGACCCCCAAAGAGCCTCTGCAGGATTTAGGATTTAGGGTTAGGAGGGCTGTTTATGCATTGGCTCCAAAAGAGAAAGGACTTGTTTGCATTAAGTTTCTGTGTGCTAATTTCTATGTATACATGCAATTTTAGAAATCCTTTACTATAATTTAAATTGCAATTCCCTTATCATGGTGGGAAGGACTGTGATCAGGTGATGTGTATGACATGCTGTCTGGGTGATGCAAACTGGGCAACTTCAAGGCTCCTCTCCTTTCTTAGCATTCTTAACCGGCGTTGGACCTGACAGCCTACCAAACAGAGGCTGGTTCTCCAAAAAGTAGGACACCAGGGGGCCACCCTGAATGTAGAATTGGGTTTGGGTGAGGGAAAATTTCTTGGGGGAGGAAAAGAAGGAGAACTCTCCTCCCATCAACTTGTTTTACTTGTTTACTCCTGATCTCTCCAGGTCTTGTGCTGGCATCAGCTGAAATCTGAGTGCCAAAAAGCTTTTGGCAAGAAACAGAGTTTGAGAACATGAAGGCAAGATTCCAGAGAATGTCACCTTTGTGAGAGGAAGACGAGAGGGGAAGTACAGAAACGGATAATTAAGTTCATGGCCGTGTACCCCGCCCCCCAGAAAAAAATGTTGGGTATTTGCAGTATGGTAGCGCTGCAGAGAGCTTGCTGGGGAGACCATGCATTAAAAAGAAAGGGACTCAAAATAACTTAAGCAAGGTTTTAATTACAAAAAACAAAAACTCCATTTACACTAAATACATCAACAAACCAGACCCAACCACCAACCCAACCCCCAGGGTAATGGGAGAGCTAGGTGCTGCTCCTTATATACTACACCCAACTGCAGACAGGGCTTAATCAGTACAACTCAGCAGCACCTGCTATGTTTCACAGCTGTAAAGCTGGGTCTCGTTATCTTGCTCTGGCCCTTGCTCTGGCCCCTTAAAGACATACACATTAGGTGGAACAATGATGAACCTTTACATTTAAAGTAACCATTCAACAAAAAATATCAAAAAATTATGGGAACTGTATTTTGCTAGGTTTGCTGGGAATTGTAGCTTTGTGAAAGGTAACTACAGTTCCCAGAATACTTGGGGTGGTGGTGCTTCTTTAAATGTATGCAGGTAAAGGTAAAGGACCCCTGGACGGTAAAGCCTAGTCAAAGGCAACTATGGGGTTGTGGTGCTTATCTCGCTATCAGGCCAAGGGAGCCGGTGTTTGTCCACAGACAGTTTTCCGGGTCATGTGGCCAGCAGGACTAAACAGCTACTGGCGCACAGAGGACCGTGACGAGTGCCAGAGCGCACAGAAACGCTGTTTACCTTCCCACCACAGTGGTACCTATTTATCTACTTGCACTGGCATGCTTTCAAACCGCTAGGCTGGCAGGAGCTGGGACAGAGCAACGGGAGCTCACCCCGTTGTGCAGATTCGAACCACCAACCTTCTGATTGGCAAGTCCCAAGAGGCTCAGCATGTATGCAGCCCATGTCCTGTTAAGTGGGAAGAAATTGTGATTGATTTATTAGAAACCTTAAGGTGTAATCTGTGCCTTCAAAACTTGAAAAAAATACCTAAGCATCTTGTGTGCAGAATTCAGCTAACTGCAGTGGTTATTAGGGGAAGAGCCATAGTTCAGTGGTGAAGCATCTGTTGGGCATGCACAATGTCCCAGGTTCAATCCCCAGCATCTCCAAGTCTGAAACCTTGGAGAGATTCTGCCAGTCAGTGCAGGCAATACTGAGCTAGATGGGCCACTGTTCCAACTTAGTATAAGGCAACATCTTACGTTCCTATTACCATGTCCCAGTTTCTTAACCTTTATTTATAAAATCACTGATAATGCCACTCACTAGCCCTTAAACAGACACCAAAGCCCCTCACAAGAAAATAATTAAAATACAATAAAAGCAAATCAAACACAGTAAGTTAAACCAAGTGCAGAATAAGAGTAAAAAATGTAGGCAACAGCAGAGAGGAAAACTTCAAAAAAAACCTAAAGATTTAAGATAATTTTAACAACATATTCTAAATATTATGCAAGGAGGGAGCTGGCTAGACCTCTAGGGATGGGGATGGAGTTCTATACAACCGTGCTCCAAAAAAATTAGAATGGGTGTCCTGCAACTAAATTTTGTTCTAAGTAGACCTATTGAAAGCTAAAATTCTGAGTTTCTTGGGAGGAGGGACTAGTGGTTAAAGCACTCTGGGAATCGTGGCCCTCTGAGAGGAATGCAGTTGTGCCTTGGTTTTCAAATGCCTTGGTACTTGTACATCTTAGCTCCCAAACGCCGCAAACCCAGAAGCAAGTGTTCTGGTTTGTGAACGTTTTTCGGAAGCCAAACATCCGACATGGCTTCCACTTGAGTGCAGGAAGGTCCTTGGTTTTTGAATGGTTTCAGGAGTCAAACGGACTCCCGGAATGGATTAAGTTCGAGAACCAAGGTACCACTGTTTGGGTCTTCTTAACAACTCTCAGCATGCTTAACAAGATGCAGCTCCCAGGATTCTTTGTGGGAAGCCAGGATTACTTAAAGTGGCATGATATTACTTTAAAAATGTATGGTGCAGATGAGACCTGCTTTTAAAACCATTGCTTTTCTCTATACTTTAATAAATGTTCATGATGTCTGTTTGCCTTTAAACTTGATTTCCAGAGCGTTTTCTTTCAGATATTTTACATGGTTTTGTGCAGACTGCTTGAGCACGTGGTTTTGTTTTTTGATCAAGTGGCTACTAAATCTTGTTTTAAAAATTGAATAAATGAAAAGAAATAACACATGACGAGGCTGATCTTGTGTCATGATCTGAACTCAAGCCTCCTTGCTCCCATGACTTGTCCAATTTGCATCAAAAGCATGCAGTCATTATCTAATAACCCAAATGTCAGCCGGGACACAGACTTTGTAATCAATCAAGGCTGTGACAGTGGAGGTGGAAACAACAGCAAAGTGTGTGAACCGCTAGTCCAAGGAGGCAGCAGTTTAGAGGAACTTTAATAAAGGGAAGCTGCAGGGTTTCAGGGATGAAGCCAGCCAACTAAAAGCAACCTGCTTTTAATTAGGGGCAATGTCAGTGCTTAGCTTAGCCATCCTGCCAGTGTGAGGTCTCCATGGACGGGGGGGGGGGGGGGGGGGGCCTTGACATCTAAACCAATAAATGCAAGTAGAGAGTGAGCAACTGAAGATCAAGGCAGCTTTGCAGGTTACCCAGAAAAGCTGCTAGCAAGGATGGACCGTTCTTGTCAATTTCAGGCTCTCATTTTTCCCAGTGTTAATTTCAGTTCTCCACATCTGCATCCTTTTGCTGGTTAATACTTTTTTCTTGTCTTTATAGAAAACACACCAGCATTTTAGCACATTTTCCACAGCAAACATTTTTCAATGCAATTCCACCTGTATTTTGTATATATATTTTTTGCAAGCAACTCTCCCCTGATGCAATGTTTGTAAGCTATTTTAACTCTTGTGTGCTTTTTAGATTGAAGCTTTCCCCCAATATATGTATATTTTTGGTGGGTTGAACTACATTGCCAAATTCAAGTAAGTGCAAATGCGGAAAGGTAAATTTTGTTTCAGAAGGTGCAACGTATGTAGCTTCATACTAAAATGAGAAGTGAACAGAATTTCTGCCTCTACCCAGCCATGTATGAAGGACCCCTCACCTTTCCTTTCCACACACACATCTTCTGCACAGTAGGAAGCAACGGCAAGATGGGAAATTCCTGAGGGCACTTCTAGACTATTCCTAATTTGCAGGTGGAATTATTCAAGCATGTGCTGGCAAGTTCTGGCTGTGCAATTGAAGTGACTGGCATTCTTGTGCAATTTGTTCCTCCACCCCTGACTTAGAAAAGCTATAGGAAAATGCACTGGAATGTGTGGGGGTAACGATTGCTTGGGCTGGCTTAAACCTTGGCGAAATCCTCCAATGTTGCAGGTTGCACTTGATTCATGCATACAAAACAAGCCCCTGACAGGGTCAAGGGGTACCTGCCCATATTTCCTGAAAGCACATTCCAATGGAAATTGTAAGCCCATTGAAAATGGGGTCATCTCCTCCCCCCCCCATCAATGGGCTTCTGTTCACACTCCCCACAGTGAGATAACCCCCCTGCCCCATGTGCTGCATTTCGTGTATTAGGTTGCTGTACCTGAGTTGCTGCCCCACACCTGCAAGCTCCCCTCCCAAAGTCCTATTCAATGAAGCTGTCACCTGAGCATGTGCAATGGCTGACTCGGGTCTAAGATGCCTCAGCCTAACAGCAGGTTCTGTTTTTGAATCAGATGGAAGCTGGTTTGAGCACCAAATGGGAGCATTTCTCAAACTACAGGGTACAAATTGTTTGTGGCTAGTGTCATGTGTACATGGCTTTGAACAGCAGTGCACCAGCACCAGAGTAAGCAGTAATGCATGCACAATCCTTAACTAAGACACGTCTTCTCCACCCGGGCTTTGGAGATGTGAGATGTATATTTTTAGGACCCACCTTGGATTTCGTAATTTTTAGTTGTTTTCAACTAAGACCTTGGGATGAAGGTTGGTAATAAATAGCAATATGTGATAATAGTACAGTGGTACCTCGGGTTACAGACACTTCAGGTTACAGACTCCGCTCACCTAGAAATAGTACCTTGGGTTATGAACTTTGCTTCAGGATGAGAGCAGAAATTGTGCGGCAGCAGTGGGAGGCGCCATTAGCTAAAGTGGTACCTCAGGTTAAGAACAGACCTCCAAAACGAATTAAGTTCTTAATCTGAGGTACCACTGTAATAATGTTGTAGAATACACCTGCAAAAGAACACCATTTTTAGAGGGACTGTTAAGTGGATGTGAACCTAATCAGTGCTTGGTTTCGATATCCACTAGGAATGCCTTTGTAAACTATTCTGCTTTCAAAAACAGAAGAGATAAAAACAGGATGGTAACCCTACCTTCCCCTCAAAAATGTTACAGAAATATAGAATTTAAATATGCTCATCATGAGAATCCACCTATTTGTGTGTGGGGGGAGTAAACATTAATTTATCTACAGTGAGTTTGATCATAGCCATGCAGCCGCTGATCTCTCATAAATTCTGAACACAAGCCCTTCTCTCCTCCCCGACAGCTGGAGGGAGGGAAAGAGGCAGCCTGAACAATGAAGCCACCACTGCTTGGAGACATAGACAGAAATGCATTTATTTTTCACCATCATCGGGATTATGAAATCACAGCAGCAGAGTTCAGTATATACAAAGGAATCCAGCACCCCCTGGAGAAACGACTCACAGGACAGAGGCCCATCTGGCTAATCATCAGCAAAGGAGGGGAAAGGGAGGAGGGGAGAGAGGGGGAACCCCAAGTGGCACATCAATGAAGCTTCCAGAGAAGAAAGGAAAATGAAGAGGCTGGAATGTAACAAAACAAAAAAAAAAAAAGCAAGAACCCTAGAAAGCCTCGACGGGGTAGGTACCAAATAAACAATGACACCTTTGAGAAGAACCTTGGCACCTAAACAAATCTCTGAAGACATCTAGCCGATGGGAATGCAGAATGCGTGCAGAGACAGTGGCATACAATGACCTCTAAACCACAGGTTTCTCACTCCCTACAACCAGCAAATTTCTGGAAAGAAATGGGAGGCAACAGCTGTATGCTAGCGCATACACACACACCAAGAAACCCTCTGTGCTGTACCCTATGAGTGAGTGACACACAGGTGTCAAGAATCCCTGCACGGAAGTGCTTCCCCTTCGAGGAAGATTGTAACTCACACCCTTGCCCTAAAGAGGCGGCGTTAAGTGGGCAGCACAGCATTAAAAAATGAGTGGCAACCAAACAAGTGCTGAAAGGGGAGGGCCAATTCATTCTGCGGGGTCGTGGCTTGCGTGATATACGGGCTTGTGGTGAGGATGTCACAAATTTATTTCTTCCACTAAACCCATATTCCCACCCACTGCCATGGCCATGCCAACAGTTTCAGCTTTTTTCAGCAGTACGGTAAACAAAGGCAGGGCTGAAATTGGGGTGCACAGTGGAGTAAAGTGGTGGCTTTGTCATAAGGGGCAGAGTTAGATGATCAGCAACCGCTTAAAAACTCACCACAGAAGACCTGCAGTGTGTGTTGGGGGCAGGTATGGGAGAGGGCAGTTGCTTCCCATCCGTCATTGCTACCCACCATTCCCAACCTTAGCTGCAACAAGGAAATCCTTTGGAGTGGGATTCAAAACCCAGATTCGTAACTTCTCTGTGCCTTTAGTAGGTTAGCACATTTGACTTCTGGGGTGCGTCAGAGAAGTCTTCTCAATAGGCCACCTCTCTTCACTGCTAAGCAGGCTGTTCAAGAATGTAGAAATATTATGAGAATGCAAGGGGGGGGGAAAGGGAGCGAGAGAGGGGAGGAGGGAGAGGAGTGATGGGAGTTTCTGGCATCTTTGCTCCTCCTGCATCTATTGCCAACTTTAACATGTGGCAAAGCTTGTATAGTTGCATCATGTCAGCAAAGCACTTTTTAATTGACTCAAAAGACCAGTTGAGGCTACTGCTACTGTAGAAAGGAAGTAGGCTTTGAGTGCCAGGTCTGTGAGTTGCTTGGGTTTCCTGGAGCTCCTTTTTTTTTTTTTTTTCTTTGGCAAATCACTGCAAGATTCCCCCCACTCCAACACACACACACACACACACACGAGAGAGAGAGAGAGAGCAGGGAGGGATAGAGTCTATTCAGTGGATCTGGTCTATTATTTCCCTCAGAACTAGAATCCCCGCTGGGTGTGGGAGTGTAAGCGAAGCGGCAGAGGGGCAGCGGGATGGGCCACCGCACGCATTCACTTTGATCTAAGACCTTTGATCTCCAATCAGCCTAGAGCTTATTGGTCGGCTTTCTACAGCTGCCGTTGTTCATGGTTGAAATGGCAAGGGTCCGACACCCAAGAGGACCTGCTCGGACGCAGGTGTTTTAAGGGGAAGACAATGCGCTGCTCCTTTGCACAGTGCAAAGTACTTGGCACTCCAGGGAGTTTGCGAAAGACGACTGGAAAGGGGGGAGATTAGCATGGGAAGGGGAGGGTGAAAGGGGGTGGCATGCAGCAGAGAGCGGTGTAGCACTTTCCGTCCCCTTCGGTTAAAAAAAGGAGGAGGAAGACTGCGCTTTTCATTGCTACATGGGCCAAGGCCAAAATTAAGTGGGCGGCACACAATTTTCTAGTGCAGCCTTCGCCACCCTGGTGCCCTCCAGATATTTTGACTCCAACTCCCATCAGCCCCGGGCAGTATGTGCTAGCTGTGACTGATGGGAGCTGCAGTGCAAAACCTAACGTGGTCACCAGGTTGCTGAAGACTGCCCTGTTTTCAGGTTACCTGGAAAGCAGTACGAGAGAACTTGGCTCTTGAATGAATGGTTCTCTTCCCTTCAAAACAGACTTCATATGGGTAGGACTTCCAGCTTCGCTGGATTAGATCAGGCATCTCCCTGGGGCGAGTTTTGCTTCTAGAGTCTTTCAAGGCACAGTGTTGTGCAGAACTACGTTATAAGCCATAGAGTTTAACCATCAGATGGGTAGAACACTCTGTTTCTATCACACACACGTGCGCAGAAAATCTTTGGGAACTGGTTTTATGAAGGGGAGCGAGATGTCTTAACTCTCAACAAGAACAGCTCAAGGTCACCCTTGGAAACAACTGCACCAAATTATCACTTAGGTTGGTGGGACCTTGCGGGGGGGGAGGGGGTTAGAGAAATCAGCTGCTTTCAGAACAATGGCATTTCTGAGGAGCACCAAATTAAAAGCAAACAAAAAAATGCACTTCTCGTGCAAAGGAGAAGAGGACACAACCTCCACGCTATGGTAAAAAGTCCTATCTGCAGAAGCGAAGACGGAAGGCAACCCCAGCTCTCCTGAGCAACGAGGCTGTCATTTCAGGCCGCCAATCGCTGTGGTACCCAGTCACAGGAACACTGTTGCAACCAAGAATGCCACAAACCCCATTTACCAGCGCAAGCAAGTTTAAAAACCAAACCCCTCCAACTCTAACCCACAGCATCCACTACTATCATTCCTCATAAAGTGCCATCGAGAAGCTTTCTGCAAGAGATTGGGGAAGCTTACAACCAGCCCCGGCGCCTACTGCGACGTGCCCAAAGTCCTCGCCACACCACCTACAAATCCAAGTCCAGGTCGTGCATCCCTACACAGGAACTTTGAACCAGAATAGACCTTTGGCGAGAAGCAAGATGCGGTGGTTCCCCCCTTTCCCTTGATGTTTGAAGGGAATAATTATGAGGAAGAAAAGGGGGGTGGGGAGGGAAGAAAAGAAAGTCCACCAGGATAAAGGAAGAGTTGTTATTACGCAGCACTTCTTTTCTGCGGGTTTCTGGGCCACGCAGCTTACTTCCACAGCCTTCCTGGGCTCGGCGAGCCAGAGTTTTCAAGACTTGACTTCAAAAGAGGGGAGAACGCTGGCGTCGTCCATCATCGCAAGTGAAGAGTCAGGCTGACTATCAGGATAATCCCCAAAAAGAGGATGAAAGGAAGCCAGGTCTTCACAAAGCCCCCTATGCTGCAAGGCAGAGAAAGAGAGATTTAGAGAACAATAGAGGGAGCAGGGCGAGTAAGAGGCAGGTGGGACCATGAAGGAGATGGGGCAGAAACTGGAGAAGGTTGTTGGGAAACTGGAAGCACAGGAGGGGAAACAAGCTGTGCCAGTCATCTCGGCTTTACTTAAGCCTGTTAAGGAAGGTTGTGCCATACATTCAAAGCACGCAGCTTTCCCCAAAGAATCTTGGGAGCCTGTCCAGGGTTTGGTTCTGTGAACGGTAATCTACAGTTCCCAGGATTAGGGTGGGAGGGTGGCTATTTCCAACCTGTGTACAAGGTGGTGAAAGTGTTTGTGTGCAATTTAAGCTCAGCCCTACTTAAATCTGCATAAATACCAGGTAACTCAGGGTTTTTTTTCCAGCACAGGAAAGCTCAGTTTCCAAGCTGTACTTTAGAAAAGAATAGCTGGAGAAAATACATTAACTGGCTACAGGTAGGTAGCCACATTGGTCTGCCATAGTCGAAACAGAATAATAATAAAAAAATTTCCTTCCAGTAACACCTGAGAGACCAACTAAGTTTGTTATTGGTGTGAGCTTTTTGTGTGCATGCACACTTGGCTGTGCTTTTTCAACTGTGCAAGTGAAGTTCCCAGCAGGTTTTGCCCACAGCCACCAACTTCCAGTCCATAAAGTTGGCCACTCATCACAAGGGCTTGCTGTTGACCCTGGGACCAAACCTGCCGTCCAGAAGGGCTTAATGTTGCAAGCACCATCAGATTCTATGAGCTGAATAGTTTTCAAATCCCAATAAACATAACCGGTCACCAGACTGCTACGTACTGCAGAAGCTTGGTGGAGATCAAGGCCCTTGATCGAAGTCTGCACCTCTGCACGCCACAGTATTCACAGCAACAGTCAAGCTTTCTACTCACCTTACGTACTTTCCGTATAGAAGGGAGAGGAAGCAAAGTTTGACCATATTCCAGGAAGTGCTGTTGTCATATCGCATGAGGTTTAAGGCCAGGGCTACGTGAGAGTGGCAGTTGTCACAGCAGAGGTTGTGCTGAAATGGTAAAAAGCATATTCGTTACCCACCCTTCAGCCTAAGGTCCCAGGGCAGGCTACAGCATTAAGAACAATATTAGAAACAATCTAAAACAACTAGCTGGGGCTTATGGGAGTTGGAGTGTGACAACATCTGAGAAGACCACAGGTTGCCAGTCTGCGATGCAGGGTTTTCACAGTTAGAAGGGCTCATCTAAAACAACTCCTTGTTTATCTTCAGTAGCTGGGAAGCAAGCTTGTGTTTCCAAAAGGTTTCTTGATTAGCAGAAAGAGCCTTACTCTGCCCTCCCAGCCCCAAATCAATTCTGGGTGCATGTGACCCTGCCGATTTGAGTACTGAAGTCACCTCACCATACGGTGCTTGTACTCCTCAGAGGCGTCGTGCACCGCAGTATCCCAAGCATTAGGGCCACAGGAATACACTTTGCTGGGATCCAGCTTCCAGTATCTGGGAAAAGGGGGTGGGGATAGAGAGAAGAGAACTGAAGATGCCAGTTCACATGTTTGTTTTCAACACCCTGCTCCCTCCCCACACACAACATTCTCCTTTCTAATAAATTCTGTTGCTAGTAGGATTTTCAAATGACATCTCTGCAAATTTAGATCCAGAAACTCTGAAAGCAAGGCTGTGTGTATATGTGCTTGTGCTGTGTGTGCATTCATCAGCCATTACTTGTGCTTAGGTAATGGAAGTGCAGAAATTATAACTGGATGCAGCATTTAACATCCTGAGAAACCCTTTCCCTACTTAAACTTGTTTCCCGCCCTTACTGCTGCACACACAATATAGAAAGTGCATGGGTGGAATTTCAGAAGCCGGAAATAAGATGGTTCCCAAAGAGGATTCCCAATGTATTGGGGATCTACGTCTTCTAGCCCTTCCTGCTCCTTATGCTTAGATCTGGGCAAAAAGGGGGGGTGTAGCTTTGAAGAGGTCTGATAGTTGTCTTCCCCATAAGGATTACAGATTTGGAATCTCCCAAAAGGATTCTGTTCATTCAGAAGTTTCAGCAGCTTTTTGTCTTAGTCTGTGGGCACCAATAAATTACATTCCGTCCATTCTCAAAGCAGCAGAAATATTATTATTACACTGGAACCTCAGACGGCTGCAGGTTTTCTGCTTAAGGAGAGATTTCATGTTATGCTCCTCACTGAGAAGCACAGGTCCCAGTTCTCTGCTGCAATCTTTAGTCTGCCTTAATAGCTAAAATACGGCATGCATCGCTCAGCTTTTCTGTGGATACAGTTTCTTTGCAAGTAAATGCATCAGGAGAGGGCGGAGAGAAAACAGCACTTACTTTACAGGCCTCCCAAAAGCCATGTTGTCTTCCTAGAGAGAGTAGGAGGGAAAATAATAAGCACACTTCATTTCCTGAGTAGCATAGAATAATTCATATCACTAAATACATAATCTTGGATTCTGAGGAATTACAACAGGGGCTGTTAACACCCACAGAAACCTTCCCTACAAGGGCTCCTCCCCTTGTTGAAGATTGACTTGAAAAACACACACCATTCTGTTCTAGTCAACAGAATAGATGTTTGGATGTGCTTGATGCCAAAAGACTTACTCCAGTTTGAAATATTGCTGACACATAAGTCAGACAAATTTGCTACTGCACCCCTCTCTCTCTCCCACCACCAGGCCCCATTCATGTTTACTTTTCCTAAATTTGCTGGGACACTTGGAACAGGATTGTCTTCTTCAATGCTTATTATCTCTCGAGAGACAGAGAGAGGCCAAGAGGTTTGTGCATTGTCTGCTTCAGAACATTCTGAAACTAGTAACCAAACATGAATTTTCAGAGCTCTTTGGAGCTACTGGAAGGAAAAGGAAACTAACCCTGGAAATCTATACACACTTAGCTGAGAATACATCCCACTGAACTCAAGAGAACTTGCTCTTGAGTAGAGAAGTATATGATTGCACTGTTATAGCCTCCAGGTTTCGTGTACAAGAGGAAGGAGCAACTGGTGGTGGAGAGCCCAGTCTTATTCTTTACATGACCACCTGGATGAATCTCAACTCAGTCTTGTTATTTAACCACTTGCCAGGTTATCATAGGCAACTAGGAATTCCCCTCCCCACGTGCCCTCAGAATCAGCTCTGGAGGGTCCTCCAACCCCCTGGAGCAGATTTTGAGGGTGCTCAGGGGTGCGGCTGCTGAGAAGATGAGGAGAAAGCAAGAGTACTGCTGCGATAGTGGAACAGCAGCACTGGCCACGACTCAGTGGTTGCCAACAAAGCCACAGGAACAAGCTTCTACT
The DNA here is from genome assembly GCF_951804945.1 of Podarcis cretensis. Classification (NCBI taxonomy): domain Eukaryota; kingdom Metazoa; phylum Chordata; class Lepidosauria; order Squamata; family Lacertidae; genus Podarcis; species Podarcis cretensis. Next base: position 27,415,274 of record NC_137177.1, on the reverse strand, counting down.
TACCGAGACATAGTATGGCCCTGCAAAGTCCCGGATGACTCCAGCTGAGGTACAAATGCCCATGTGACCAATAATGGGGAACAGCCATCTACCAAAAGAAGGAAAAAAAGTATTAGAGGGCAAAATTTTTGTCCTTGAAAGTAAGTTGCTAAAAAGATGCTGCAGTGGCTGCCCAAGGCCATGGCCTGACAGGACTGAACAGGGTGAGAGACAGTGACAATTCTGACAGTCCATCAAAGCCAGCAGGACCTAACCTGGGCACAAATCAGATGAGATATTTGGTCTTTTTCCTGATTCAAGTTCCCTGTGCTCTGAATGGTTGTAGACTATATGTATTCCTCCTGAACACACAGGCTTCTAAACAACTACTTTCCAGGCCATAAGTCGATAAGTAGGAATCATCTCCAGGTGATCTGGTGGAAAAAAGCCTTTGTAACCTAGGGGCAGTTGCAGTCAATTCATTTATTGAACATTCATCCCGATTTGTTTTGGGGAGGTTAGATAATGTTGTGCCAAAGCAAGTGTCACCACACACTTTCCAGTGTGATTCTCCATTAAGAGTGATCTTTTGGGGAGGTGGATTTGTCGTGCAAAACCTCCCAATCAACTGATCTGCCAGTTTGTGATTGAATCTCACTTGAAAAATAGCACGTCTGGAAGCATTCTAGAAGAAGAAAGCTGGAGCTTTATTCCCACCAGTCTTTAGGAGACATGGATTCATTTCACAAGAGCAGCCTAATTGTATGACCTAAATATGGTGGTATGCAATTGAATCCCACCCAAAGTACAGCAACAGTTGGGCAGAGTCCATGGTCCTTAAAGCCATCAAGCATATTTGCCAGAAGATAACTAAGACTGCAACTCTAATCCCACTTACTTGGAAGTAAGGCTGGCTCACTGAATTAAATGAGACTTACTTCTGGTAATGGGACGCGGGTGGCACTGTGGGTAAAACCTCAGCGCCTAGGACTTGCCAATCGTCAGGTCAGCGGTTCGAATCCCCGCGGCGGGGTGCGCTCCCGTTGCTTGGTCCCAGCGCCTGCCAACCTAGCAGTTCGAAAGCACCCCCGGGTGCAAGTAGATAAATAGGGACCGCTTACTAGCGGGAAGGTAAACAGCGTTTCTGTGTGCGGCACTGGCTCTCCAGATGCAGCTTGTCACGCTGGCCACGTGACCCAGAAGTGTCTTCGGACAGCGCTGGCCCCCGGCCTCTTAAGCGAGATGGGCGCGCAACCCTAGTGTCGGACACGACTGGCCCGCACGGGCAGGGGTACCTTTACCTTTACACTTCTGAGTAAATATGGTTAGGACTGCATCATGCCCCACATGCCAATCTACAGAACACTGTCAGTACCAACTGAAGAAGTTGACACCCTCTGCAGCAGACACACAAGGTTTATGGCCAGGGAGCCCCAGAGGTTTGCCCTAGAAGATTGCATAAAACCCACACCTGGTCAGAAAGTTTAGGATCTTTTTTCTGACTTGTAGGAGTCAAGGAACATTCTCTTCTTTTGTCCCTCAGGCTTTCAAAATAATTTCTGAGTTATGTAAATACCTGCAATACTGGACAAATATAATTTCTGTATTTCTAAACCATGTTTGTGTTTTTAAACCCCAGGGTGCATTAGGTCTAGGCACCAAAGCCTGCCACATTAAGGCCCAAAGAGACACAACATGGGAGATCATAGAGCTGGGAGAAACCTCAAAGGTTATTGAGACCAGCTTCCATCTTAATGCAAGAAATACACTCTTAGTTACCTGTGATAAGATCCCAAAGCTTTTCTTTAAATGCTATTCAAAGCGGCTGTGTGGTGCACCAATTTTAATTAGCGCACTGGCTCCAAAGCCAGGTATTTAACTCTTTCCCCATAGACACTTTCCCAATCTAAACTGACATCAACACCCTGCTTCTATTTACTCCACAGAAGGGGGGCGGGAGAGATAATCCTAGATTTCCCCATACAAGAGTAGCAGCAATTTTGTGGGTGGGTGGGTGTGAGCATCTGACATTTAGGTCAGGAAAATGAGACCAGCAGGGAGAAAATGTTGAATATCTCTTTCTCCAGCACTACAAGCTGGGGTTCACCATGGCTTCTTTAAAGCCTCCATTCAAAGATCTGACTACAGAACTCCTACATCAGGGGTGGAGAACCTTTCTCAGTCCAAGGTCCATACTCTCTGGCAAGCAACTTTCTACACACTAGGCGAGGCTGGGGCCTGAGGCAACAAAATGGATGGAGCAACAAATGTGACTCTTATTTTTCTACATTCAAGCTACACAAAAGTCAGAGGTGTCTTTGCTGTGATTAACAAGAAGGGTTTTTAAAATTTATGTTGCAAAATGTTTCAGCTTCATCAGCTATTCTGATAAAGATGAAATTATGCTGTTTTTAAGGTGGCAGCTATAGAGCTTTGAGGATGGAATGCTCAGATGGGTTAAGGAGTATTTATTATTTTAGTGATTAGCTGAATCCTAAAAATCCAGACTTATCTATCCATCTCTGTACACACATATTTATTTTATGTTTTTCTGTTGTTCTGAACCTACTGTTCATCTAAAGTGCACCAAGGTGAACCCCCCCATGTACTATTTTTTGTAAGCAGGAAAGGAAAAAAAGATGGAAAAACAAAATTACTAGAACAAACCCGGGGGGGGGGGGAATGGACCCAAGCAACCGTACCAGCTGTGTAGACAAAAAAAAATTAATCACACCACATTCTAAACTTTTTGTTTTGTTTTAAATTACTTCACAAGGGGGAACATTTCAAAAATGAACAGATCCCAATGCTCTACTTAACTACTTGATACTGCACAATTTCCTAATAAGCACAGTCTTATATATGATCCAACAACCTGCTTCTGAAGTTTGATTTTGCCCCTGAAGAAAAGTGTTTAGGAAAATGCAGAGAGGGACATCTTTTGCCTTTGCTGCTGCTGTTCCCCCCCCCCCCCCCCCTCTTCTCCCCCACCATCCCGTCCCCGTTAAAACTGGAGCTATTGCTTCAATAATTCCTGGTCCTATCTTTGTGTCTTTTACACATTTTAGCTTAAATCATTATTTCGACCTTCCGTTTTATTTTGTGAGCGGCCCAGAGAACTTTATTCGTTAATGGGCAATCCGTAAACAACAGTGCTTCGAGCCCCGCTTCCTTCCAAAACCCCTATCTTACCGTCACAACAACCCTGTGAGGTAGGCGAGACCCAGAGCAAGTCTTGCAAGACTGCCCGTGTCGCCCCCCACCCCACCCCACCCCAAAAAACTCCATTTCATCTTCCTAACAGCCCTGCGGAGTAGGCTAGGCTGAGCGGGGCAGGGAGGGGGGGCTCCGACGCGGCGTCCCGAGAAGGGGGCGGAGACTCACGTGAGCACGGGAATGGGCGTCCACACCACGCAGTAAGGGAAGCGGCAGCGCTCCGGATCCAGCCCTGCTCCCCCGGCGCCGCCGCCGACCCCCACGCTGACGCCGCCGTGGAACTGCTTCATCTTCCCCACCGCAACCTCCTCTTCCTCCATCACCAGGAGGGGGAGGTTCCGGGCCGGGGGACGGGGGACGTCACTTCCTGGATGCGGGAGCGCCGCTTCCGGGACGGCGAGGGGGGGCGGGGCGAAGTCCGGCCAGCCTATCGCGTCGCCGCATCGGCGTTGTTCCTGAAGCTGCCTTCTGTCGAGGGTTCTTATGAGCTAGCCTGGTGACGCCACTGAGGCCAGCCCCGTCACTCAGCCGCCCGTTCCCTACGCCTCGCAGAGATGGGGGGTGGGGTGGGAGAAGGGCTGGGCTCCTACATCTTTTATTAAACACTGATGATTTTACTAAGTTTCAGTTTATCTTGAGAAGTCCGTTCACCTTCTATCTGCTGTACGGTCTTGCAGGCAGTCAGCGGAGCCTCGACAGTTTTCCGGCGTAGGGAGGAGGTACGTTGCCTGCCCCCCACCCGCGTCATAGTCTGCCCGTCATTTGTGCTGGGGATTGTTGTTTAGTCGTGTCCGACTCTTCGTGACCCCATGGACCAGAGCAGGCCAGGCCCTCCTGTCTTCCACTGCCTCCCGCGGTTTGGTCCAACTCATGCTGATAGCTTCGAGTACACTGTCCAACCATCTCGTCCTCTGTCGCCCCCTTCTCCTTGTGCCCTCCATCTTTCCCAACATCAGGGTCTTCTCCAGGGAGTCTTCTCTTCTCATGAGGTGGCCAAAGTACTGGAGCCTCAGCTTCACAATCTGTCCTTCCAGTGAGCACTCAGGGCTGATTTCCTTCAGAATGGATACGTTTGATCTTCTTGCAGTCCATGGGACTCTCAAGAGTCTCCTCCAGCACCATAATTCAAAAGCATCAATTCTTCGGCGATCAGCCTTCTTGATGGTCCAGCTCTCACTTCCATACATCACTACTGGGAAAACCATAACTTTAACTATCGGACCTTTGTTGGCAAGGTGATGTCTCTGCTTTTTAAGATGCTGTCTAGGTGCTGGGGATCGCCCCAGCCAATCTGCGGCCAGGGTGGGTGTGGCCTCGGGCCATTTAATTTTGGCGTGGCGCGCTCACTCTTCCTTGCCTTTTCGGAACAGCACCGAGCTTTACCTGCCGTTTTCTTTCGGTCGTTTTTTTCCTGCTCTAGAAGCCTTTTGCTTTGTTTTGAACTTCGTTGCCTTCCCCAGCAGTGCTTAGCAGCCGGGCTGCAGCCACCGCTTCCAGCAGGGCCGGCTGCCTGCAATCAGCTGTGAGGCGGGCGACTTACAGCTGGGGAGCGGCGCGTTTTTTCCTTGGGCTGCAAAAGCAGAGTCCACCGCCCTTCTGCTTGCCTTTTGACTTCCCGCTCGCTAATTGCCAGGAGGCATTGCTTCAGAGGTCTCCCTTCACCACAAGCCTCAGATTGGGTGAGATGGTTTGGATCCCCTGTCTCCAGTTGCTTCTCCTTACCTCTCCCCCCCTTAACCCTTTGCTCCACACACCCCACACCTTGCTTCTCTGTGGATTTTGTGAGAACTCTGCCCCCCCTCCCCGCGGCTGTGCTCGTGTTTATTTGCATTTACTGTGTGGGTGCTTTTGAGGGTGTGTGCATCTGCCTTGTGTTGCTGCTGGTCGTTTTGGCTGTGGCACCCTCTTTTCATGCTTTGCTCTGCTATGATCTTGCTATGGCAGTTGTCAGTCACCATGTTGTTGGGGCCGGGTAGGAATGTTTTCCACGTGGCAAATTGACACCAGCCATTTGGTTTTCACCTACCTAGTAGCAATCCACAGCTTTTGTGAGGTTAGGCATTGGGTAAGCCTTTGTTTCGTTGGAAGAGAGGTTGTTGCCCCACCTACCCCACCTCCGTAAGGGTATCCTGTTAAAGGGATCCAGGTTGTGAATACTGTACTGTCTAAAGCCTGGGCGTGGGCTAGGGCCATGTCACAGCCCCTACAAGGACCTATCTGACATAAGTTATAGGGCACCCCCTATCTGTGGTTTACTCTTCCCTGCAGACGAGCAAGAGTCAAGACATAGCCTGGCTTCACACCTGCACCTAAGCCAAACCACTCACATCTGTAACCAATAAAGTTGTGGTCTATTTGAACCCATATTCCTTGTCAGTGTGATTTATTGTTCTCCTGGGAACTTTGTGGCTCGGGTGCCTTGGCATGCAAGCACAACTTCTGAGTAAGCATGCATAGAACTGGGCTGTCCTCTGTAGTTTGTTAAACACAGATATACTTTTTATTATATTCTCATCTATTATATTATTTATTAAATTTATATACCGCCCTTTGTGCAAGGATCACAGAGAGGTTTGCAGTAGAAAAAAACCCACCATGAGTGTAACAATAACACACACACCCCCACACACAGTTTAAAACGCCATAGAGTGTTTATTTCACAAAAGGTCTGGATGAGGAATGTTTTCACCTGGCACTCAGCTACTTCTGCATATGTATTTATAGGACTGGGCTCCATATGGCCCTTTGTGGGTCTGTAGCTAAAGTCTGCAGGAAAACAATAGAGTTTGAATAAATATGCAGATCATCTCTCAGCAAAGAGAAAAGTAATGCTTTTTAACTTTTTCATAAACTATTGAGGAGCAGGGAGGTAGCGAAGTTTGTGGACAACGCTGATGGGCTGTTAACCAGAAGGTTGGTGGTTCAAGCCCACCTAGGATTCCCACATGGCAGCCAGTTGGACTAGATGACCCCTGAGGTAAGGTTACCAGATTTTTTTTCAATGAATCCAGGAACACTTTTCAACTTCAATGGATTTTGTATGGGGACTAATTTGTAAATCCAGGGACTGTCCCCAGGAAACGGGGACGTTTGGTAACCTTAACCTGGAGTCCCTTCCAACTCTACTGTGATTCCATGATTTCGGATGATCAAACATGCGGATTGTGAAGGGCTCCACAAGAATCTCTCCAAACTGGGTGATGTTAAAATGGCAAATGTGTTTCAATGTAACTTAAGTGTGAAGTGAGGATGCACATGGAGCAAAATATCATACACACACACACACACACACACACACAATCAAATATTATTGTATACAACCATTTAGAATAATAAATTCAACAAAAAAATGTGAGCCAAGGATTTTCCTACAACAACAATAATAATAAAAATCCTATTCCTCAGTGTCTCAGTACAGTTTGATAGGATTTCTGATGCTGCTGGCATTCTTTAAGAGGGGTTCACTGAAGAGCAGCTCAAGATCCAGCTGACTACTGTCCTTGTGGGTATGAAAAACCAGGAGATGGCTGGATTGTGGATGAAAGCTCTGCAGAAGGAACATGTGAGTGGGCAATGAGGTATCATAACACATAGCCTTTGTATAGAACATAGTTGGGGAATAGTGTAACTGATCCCAGCGGGTTTTGCAGTTGGCACTGATCAGTTCGTTTTTGGCAGGTATTGGCTTCGCTTGGGAGTTCATGAGCTTCCTGGCTGAGCACCTTGCTGCTATGCACTAATTTATGACCAGGGACCTCTATTGTTTGCTCCAGCAGCTTATTAAGCACTTCGCTGACAAAATGGTGAAGGTAAGGTGCTGCAAGGATTGTAAAGAAGAGACTTGGACCATTTCTTTTCAGTGTGTGAGCCAACCTCATGCTATTGGGTCCCATGACATGCAATGGAAGCACTTGCTTACTATTGTTTGTTCAGAGGGGCCTGACAATTTCAGGGCAAAAGTTTAACCAGGTGTCCTGAAAAATCTTGTTTTGTGAAAGGCAGAGTTCCCAACAAGTATCTCCTCTTGGCTATCAAATGAGGGGTACTTGCTCATCAAATGAGGGGTAGTGCTCCCAAGTGTATAAACAACTACCTGACTTTTAGAAGACATCTGAAGGTAGCCCTGTTTAGGGAAGCTTTTAATGTTTGATGTTTTATCATGTTTTTCATATATTCTGTTGGGAGGCACCCAGAGGGGCTGGGGAAACCCAACCAGATGGGCGGGGTATAAATAATAAATTGTTAATACTAATAGTAATAATAGTAATAGTAATAATAATAATAAATAATAATATTTTCTTTGCGGGCACAGATACCGGCTGCAGCACCCTCCGCTATGGAATCCTCATCCTCACGAAGTACCCCCAGGTAGCAGGTGAGGTAAATGGCAAAGTCGTTCTGTTGCACACATTTTATTATTTATACATTTACTGCATTTCTAGGCCCCCTTTATCTTCCAAGGAACTCAAGGTTCTGCTCCTCCCCATTTCACCCTCACAACAACCCTGTGAGTCAGGGGTCAGCAACCTTTTTCAGCCATGGGCCGGCCCACAGTCCCTCAGACCATGTGGTGGGCCAGACTATATTTTGAAGGGGGGGGGGGAAATGAATGAATTCCTATGCCCCACAAATAACCCAGAGATGCATTTTAAATAAAAGGACACACTCTACTCATGTAAAAACGCGCTGATTCCCGGACTGTCTGTGGGCCGGATTGAGAAGGTGATTGCAGCCTAACTGGCCACATGAGTACTTTTTCCTGTTCTTTTTCAATGCACATTATAGAGGTGTGTGTGTTCTGAATGCAGGCTATTTATTCCACATTTTTCATCCCACTATTTGGCTCCTAAGAAGCCCTCAAGGCTTCTTGAAGTAAGAAAACACCACCCTAGAATAATGTGGACAATGGGATGATCTGCAGGGGTTTGCCATGCCATCTACCTCTTTGCCAACCAGATCAGAATGCGGAATGGTCTGGCTGCAACTGTGGGCACCTGAGGATGTCACCCGCAGATGCCACTCACTTGTTCACAGGACCCACAGCTACAGCTCAGCTGCGAGTGGGAGATACCCAGAGATAAAGCCATTCTCCCATGCTAGCATGTGGATTTGGTTCCCTCTGGTGCCCAAAGACAGGAAATGCTGATCCTTGCCAGCCTGCTCACATTCCCTCCCCCTTTTGATCAGTCTGTCTTGTGCTCAGAAGAGAACTGTGGTGTGTCCCCCACCCCCCAATTCGTCTCCTCAGGCTTGCCTCAGTTCCCCTTTGTGGATAGTCTGGACTGAGCCAGCATCTGACTGTTATTGTAGAAGTTTCTCATTTCGGTTTTTATCCTAGCTTCAGCACAGGGCTCCTCTAGACACAAGTGGAAAGGGGGCATGGATTTAACGTTTTCACCTTTGGAAGTGAGAAGGGACAATTTGTGGTCATGGTTCCTCTTGTTTCCTGCTTTCAGGATGAAGCCCTGGTTCGCATAGCAGCAGTTAGACACCTGGGGCTGCTGCGGAGCAGGGCTGGGCAGCAGTGGTGTCCCTGCTTGCCGGAGGAAGGCATTGCGGAAGTGGTGAATGCGATCATTCACCTGGAGGACACAGAAGAGGTGGCAGAGGTGAGGGCCTGTATGGATTGTTCTCTGGAACCTCATGGACATGTCCACTTTTGAGGCCGCTAACCTCTCCAGCTTCCTCCCCTTCTCTTGACTCCCTCCCTCTCCCTATCTATGACTTGGGGCTTCTTCCTTTTGGGATGCTCACCCCGCTTCTCTTCTTGCATTGCAGACAGCGAAGGCTCTTCTGAAGCAGCTGGTCCCCAAAGTCATCTGGTGGGCAGAATCAAATGTGTTCCACCTGCACCATGCGCTGCATAAGGCAGCTAAATATTTGGTAAGATCACCTTCATTCTTGGGATGCTTCTAGCTGCTTAGTTGGCTAAGGAGACCAGGGCAGCTTTGCGCAGGGTCGTCCCGTTTTATCTTTCCAACCGCCCAGTCAGGTTGGTAATGGGAGCAGCTGTGCCAGGATCCTCTAAAGAAGCTCCTAGCCATGTGGCGAATTGGGCCTGTCTCCCTCATCCAGCTCCAGTGCTCTTAGTCTGTGCGTTAAACCACATGGGATGTCTTTGGCACTTAGGTTGGGTATAGGATATTCTCCTATGTGCACAAACCTGCCGTTTCTCCATTTTCTTTTCTGATAGATCAAGACATACAGCAAGGACGTCGTCCGGGGTGCTGCCAAGAGCTTATTGCAGCCTGCTGCCAACAAACAGGTGTGTGTCACGAGTGGCAGTGCTGCTTGTTGGGGTAAGTAAAGCAACATCCCTCCCTGGTAGGGAAGGATGGACTCAGCTCTTGAATGATGGAAATTACAAGCCAGGCATGTGACTAGGCAGGGGCCCAGGCACCTCCTGAATCTTTTTCTGAGTGCCCCATGGAGTGTCTCAGGATGGGTAATGAATTTCAGGAAATTGGATTGGTATGCAGTGCCACTATGCATTCATCCCTGCTCTGCCCCAGCACATCATGGCCCTTGTAAGCCACTCCTGAGAGTACCTGCTCTCCTCCCCACCCTCCCTTTGATTCCATTGGCCTTTCAGAGTGTGACCTCGCTTTTCCCCACTGTCCCTCTAGGACACCTGGCTCACAGCACGGCCACGTTCATTATGGAAGAGGATATGTCTTCCTACTGTTCCTGTAAGTGAGGAGAAAATGCTTCTGCTGAGAAGGGTGTTAAATGAAGAGAGTTTAATATTTGAAATGATCTGAAAAGGACTTCACTGCCCTCAAACATCCCCCTATTGAATGGAATGAGTTTGGGGTGGGCTGGGGTGGATTACCAAATGTTGTACAGTTGAAGTGAAAAGGGACAAGAATTGTCCCTTCTCCAAAACGGAAACAACCACTGCTTGTGGACACTTGCGATGGATGAACCTATCCATTTCCATTTCTTGGTTTTGCAATGTTATTTATGATGTAATGCTCTTTGCTTTTAAAAACTGAATTGAATTAAAACTCACCCAATGTTTCACTGCAGAAGGATTGGCACACATGGGAAAAAGCAAACCTAGACAACAAATGGTCAAATAGTATTTCTTAGAACGGCCAGCTGGCAGGGAAACAGTTCAGGGCTAGGAGGTGTCTGGAGGAGCTGGTCCTGGAGCAGAGCCGATGGAATGAGCCCTGCTTCCTATCTCTCCCATTCAGGCAGCTTGATGGAATTACCAGGGAATAAGTTCCATTGAACTCAGTGCAATTAGTTCTAGGCAGACATGCAGAATACTGCACAGTTAAGTAGCTATTCAATGTTAAAATGCAGCTTGTGGCCTTCCCTTTGCATACTACCCAGCTCCCCAAACTCAACACTTTGAAAATTTAGCACAATTCCACTTTGTTTGAAGCTCCAAGCACTCTCAGCTGCCCTTTCTAGGGGATCCAGGATGCCCTTCTAGAGGGGGCAACTCTGCCGTCTTTAGTATTGATCTAATTTCAGAAGATGCAGACCTTCTGTTCCTTTGAACTTTCTAAGTTATCTAACTTTTTATAGTGACAGTCCTTGCAGAACAGTTCAAGGCTACCCTTAGTGGGTAGAAAGTTTCTAGAGTGGAAACATGTTTTGGCCTGATTTTTGAAAGAACCCTGCACACCAGGGATGGGGAACACTTTTCCGCCCGAGGGCAGCCTTCCAGGGGACAGGGGACAATGGCAGGCAGAGTGGACAGGATGCAGTTTTTTTGTATGGCACATGACATTCATAACACAAAACCAGGGGTTTCTGCACATATAAACTCACCCAGTGCTTTTTTTTCTGGGGGAGACGCAGGGGTACGCATACCCCTAAAAGTTTTGTGAATCTAAATTTGGCCTCATTGATGGGCAGTATTTCAATATGAGTAGGAAAATGAGAGTACCCCTAAACATTTTTTTAAGAAAAAAAGTACTGAACTCACCTATATCTCCCTTTAAAAAATAATAATTCTAAGACCGTTCAGGACAAGCAATTGCAGAGGAAATGAATGCATTGCACTGAGTAGATTTGATATAATAATACCCACATTTCCATCTGTAAGACACCGGGGGGGGGTAGTATGTAGCTGCACTTTTTACAAGATAGTTTTTACCTCTACAGGGAGTGCAGAGGTAGCAAACCTCTTCTTCGTTGGAAATTTAAAAACCTCTCCTTCCTTGGAGGTTTTTAAGCAGGGGTTGGATGGCCGTCTGTCATGGATAGCTGAGATTTCTGCATTGCAGGGGGTCGGACTAGATGACCCTTGGAGTCCCTTCCTACTCTACAATTTTATGATACTATAACACCCCAAATCACTCTCTGTATCTGGGAAGTGACTGCACAAGAGGTCGGCGATGCAACTGAGAGGGAGAAGAGAAGAGCAAGCTTTTTCTTTTCTAAAAAAAATTTATTCCATAAAATCTTATTGAAAGGAAGACAGCTATACAATGCAATGATCTGCTCTACAGAAATATATTTTACACACTTTGAAAAAGCAGTTCTGGCATAGAGCACTTCAGCACTCCCCTGATGTCTACAATAGCTTCTCTCCTTGCACTCTTCCTGAAGAAACGCTATTCAAGTAGCAGTAGGAATCCTGTGGGCTCTCCCAGATGCTGGTCTCCAACTCCCATAATCTCCAGCGTTTGGTCATGCTGACTGGGTCCCCTAGGAGTCCAACAAATCTGGAAGACCACAGATTGCCCATCCTCTGCCTAAAGGCAACAAAGCCAAACTCCACCCCCCCACCCCTTGCAAAATATTCTCACCAAGTCAGTGCTCAAGAAAACAATAGGATTTGGGGTGTGGTTTGGGGGAGGGGGAGAAAGAGAGAACAAAAAAGGTCAGCTGAGGGGTAGGGGGTAAGGGGTAGAATGAAACCCTTGAGGTACAAAAGCAGAGTTTGAGATCTTTGTATCCCTGGTCTGCCCAGAAAGGTGACTAGGACATATTGGAATGGGATTATTGATGCTTCAACACAGGGATGGAGAACTCCCACCAGCATGGCCAATGGCCATAGATTATGGCAGTTATAGCCCAAGATTACCTGGAGGCACCCACTTACCTGTCTACTGCTGCATTTAACAGTTGTATAGCAAAGAGTGTTCCAGGCTTTTGTCCTTTGCTCATGAAAAGGTATTCTGCTGGATTCAGATAAAGTGAGTGGTGCAGTCCCCACTGAAATCAATGGTTTTTTTAAGTCTTGACAATCTTATTCCTATAGATTTCAAATTCATTTAATCTGGATCCAGTGTCTCCTGACACTCCTTATCTTATGTGATTGTTGCAAGCTATAGCAGCCCTTCTTCTATTGCATCTTACCCACCAGAAGGTTTGGCAACTGGGTAGGCTTCAGCAGTATGTAATGGCCTCTTCTCAAGGCGAGGAAACAGAATGGCATGGGACACAGCCTTTAGCCATCTGTGCGCTGCCTACCCACTGGTACAGCATCATGTTCTTGCAAGGGTAGCTTGTGCAACCAAATCAGTTGTCAAACATGGAGCCACCTACATCCGTCTTCCCCAAACAGAGGCTTGCCAAGTGATGTTGAACTACAACTCCCAGCAGCCTCAGCTGGTGTGGTCAATGGTTGTGGGCCAACAACATCTGGAAGGCCTGAAGCTGGGGGAAGCTGACCTACGTTAACACGCATCCAAATCCCTCCCAGCCTCTCACACAAAAGGGTGGCCAACCCTGCAACCCAGCAGTGGCTTGCAAAATCATCCAGAAACATTCCACGAGAGATCAAGGGATGCTGTATTTGCTAACGTTTATAAATACGAAAAGGTCAATTTCAAGCCCTTCTCAAGCATGTGACATTTGGAACTTCCAATACATTTTGCTACTTGACTAAGAAAAGGCAAGTTCCACTCTAATTTCAGAAAGTTTTTAAAAAGAAAAGGAAGAAGTCATGATTTTTTTAAATATACAATATATTCCATGCCATCTGCTTCCTGAAGGCAACTTGTTTTAGGCTTTGCAGTTCCTGTTATATAGGACTAAATATGCACCAGAAAAAAGAGGTCTCAACGTTACAAGTTTTTTGTTGTCCATCTTAAAAAAATTGTCTAAAAACAGTCCCCCTCTCTCAAAATGCAGCATATGCCATTTAAGAACTATACAATTTTTCTGCAGGATGATTTAAAATTGGTCAGTAGTGATTCTGCATATTAAGTACATCCAAAAGACATAAGCAAAAAAACAAAACAAAAACAAAATCTCCCATAATGTGTCAGTTTCCTGCTAGGACAGTATTTTAAAGTTTCCTTTGTACAGAACACATGCACGCACAAGCACGCACACACTCTCAATCTCTCTCACCCACATGCACAGGCACACATTCTTGCTTCCTGTTCACTACCTACAAAGTCTGCTCCAATATTATCTCTTCCTTTGAAAAAGCCTATGAAACAGATCAGAACATACTATTTACAGCAGAACAGCAGGGGGGGCATTATCCATTCAAACGCTGGAGCTGTCCACGTCTGACGTGAGTCAGGGCACCCAGCTACAAGCAGGGGGTATTGCTGATTCATCTGAGGTATAGTGTTTCTCCCCCCGCCGTTGTGATTTGATGGCACTTGACAGAAACTCCTTCCAATGAAATGCAACTTTTGGACAAGGCTCTCCCCACCCCTCTTTTGTTTCCCTGAAGAAGGTCATTTCCTGGATACGATCTGAAGGCAAATCTTAAACAAGCCTCAAAGGTTCCTCTTCAGCTCAGGAGAGGGCAACCAGCAAATGCCTCAAGTCATCAGCAACCTTCTCTGACACATCTATCAGTGTTGGGGAGCGAGTTTTATAAAAGATTCATGGCCGATGAAACCTGCAAGAGAATCACATTGTGCTTGTGAGAATGGCAATGGGCTTGGACGCCTTCCTCCCCCCACTTTGGGTCTTGCATGCCGCATCCAGGTCATGCCCTCAGCACATGAGAACCACAACTGTCAAGCTCTCACTGCTAGATGGTGTGGGCCAACCATCAAATATTATCAGCAAATGTCTGCTGTGTTGATGTCTCCATTGCCCCTCACCCAGAGCACACCCACTGCCTTCTTGGCTCCAGCCTGCCACACAATGTTCACCAAACATGGGTTTAGCAGGGGCAGGTCCAAAACTCACTAAAGAATCCATGCGGGCAAGTTTCTGCCCTCTCTCCACCCCCAGACATCACACACTAGAGAGGCGATGAGATGCTGGTTCAAACCTGACCATGGCAAGGAAGGCTAGTGGGAATGCTAGGAGCCACTACAGTTCTACGAAAGAAGCATGGGAAGGAAAGTGGGCACCTCCCTCTTACACACCGTGTGAACTGCTTGCTGTCTTCGTGGACTTCCATTTCAGAGCTCTTGAACTCGTTCAGCTCCTTCCGGATGGCAGCCTAAATGGGGAGAAGGAGCCCTGTCATTTCAGATCTGAGCACTTCCAGCCCTGACAGGTGCTATCCAATCAGCAGGGTGCCCCAGCTTTGTATGTCTGCCTTATGTCTATTTCATCCTATCAGAAGCAACCCAGCTTAGCCATTGTGCTGCACTTCCTCTTTGGATGTTCTGACCAGTAGCCAGGATCAAAGCACGAAAGGAAAGAATCTGTCAGGAGACCAGAAGGGCCCTGGGTGGGGAGGTGGGGAAACAGCTGGCAGGAAACACTGGGTTTCTGGCAGCTTCATTACTTATGGGGGTTTCAGTATGGTTTATTTACTTACTTATTATTTTGGTTATGTAAGAATGCTTCCCCTGCTTTTCTAATGCATAAGCATCACTTAAGGTGGCTTCCAACAAACAGAACATTTCATATCACATTCCAGTATCAAGACAAAACACCCTGCGATATAGTGTATAACACAGACAAGGAAATGCAGATAGAATAATCACTTCCAATAGAACATTGTTGCACAGTTTTCATGCAGCCACCAAGAAGGCACTCACTCTTGCCCAGCAAACAAGCCCCCTATCAAAGAGCCTCTACAACAGATGCAAACACATGGACCTATAAAATAGGTGGCGCTTCTTTGTGTAGGTGTATCAGACTTATTTATAACAAGCTCTATCAGACTATAATCAGTGCTTTTGTGGTCATCATGGCATTTGGTTCTCCCTTTGCAATATAGCACAGGAAACCTCACTATGCAGGGGCAGGTGATCGGATGGTGCTGCAAGAGGCATGAGACACAGCCGGAAATGGAGGCAGCAAGGAGGATGTTCCTCACTGCCCAGAGGATGAGGAACAGAACAAACCCCTTGAAAGTTTGCACATACGCAAGGCTCAACTTATAAGATGATGAAGAGCATGGTGTTGAAATATGGCACTCTCCCATGTGTATGGCACTTTTGCAGAGCACAAGAGAGCAGGAGGTTCCTTGAGAAGTTTAAAATCTAGTATCTTATATAGGCGAGCAAACAGAGAACTGCAAACAGACACAGGCAGGGGTGGAACGTGTATTTACTTCAGATGCACATACCTGAATCTAATTCAACATCCTGCTTTCATAGTGGCTGACCAGTTGCCTATGGGAAGCCCGTAAACAGGATCTGAACTCAACTGTACTCTCCCCTCTTGCGGTTTTCAGCATCTGGCATTCAGAAGCCTACTGCCTCTTACTGTGGAGCTTTGATAGGAAGTAGGGATGAGGAACCTGTGTCTCTCCAGATGTTCTTGGACTACAATTCCCATCATCCCTGATCACCAGCCACACTGTCTTGGTCTGATGGGGGCTGGAGTGCAACAACATCTGGAGGTCCAAAGGTTCACCGGAACAGGAAGGCAGAGCAGAAGGCACACAGCCACAAAACAAACGGGGGTTTCATTACTGCAGGGACGAAAGACTTTGCAGAAAAGGTGGATTTTGAAGGAAATGACAGGTGATGTCATACGAGTATTATGAAAGGCAGCCCCAGTCTGTAAGGTGCAGATGAAGTTGTTTGAGAAGACAGGAGGCCTTGGACATCTGAGGGTGGCAGAGATGCATTGGGACAGGAGTGTGGAGAGACAGGCTGGGCAGAGAGAGCATTTGCCTTTCTCACCTTGTCAGCAGGGGTTAATTTGGTCCATGGCTTGTCTGCTCGCCTGTCGTAGTCCTGGGCATCTGTTACCTCCACATATTCATTAAACCTCAGGATCTTCCTTGCCTGCAGTTCAGCCACAGTAGGCCTTTGACTAAGCTAAAAGGCAGAGAGAGAGAGAGAGAGAGAGAGAAATTGTGACTTGCAAGTGAAATCAGGTGGCCTGCTTCACAAGGCTAAAGTAGATCCTGGCACAAGTGCTGCACCAATCCAGTGTCACAAGTCCTAACATGGCAGCACTGCATATCCAGGTAGTTGCTCCAGTCCAGTGACTTGGAACAGTGTGGGTTGCCTTGGTGCATCTGTCTGGTGCAAAGCCTCCCAATAGTCAGATATGGAAAGAGGGAGTGTGGTGTATGGACAGGGTGGGTGAGTGGTTTTGTGAAGAGAAAACTCACTTAAGTCAACAAAACCAAAGATGTCTCTTGCCTTGGCGCAACCTTGCAAAATAAGGATTAACCCAAAACCAATGAGGAGCAAATGTCACCTCCTGGGCATAATCCTGGTGGGCTGACTGGCTTCCACTAGTGCAACTGGTGCAGAAGGAAATGTGAACAAAGTCATTTGTTAGGGCAACTCAGTATGGTTGGGGTTTTTCCCTATTTTTATTTATTTATATAGAAATTGGAGACCTGGATAAATTACATCTGGGGCAGGGCTCTCTCTGATCATTTTATGCAGAGGAGAGCTATTGGGGTGTCTCAAAAAGGGGTAGGTTTGAGGTGGTCTGCTTTCTGCTCTTCTACTTCAGAAATATGGGGCAGCCTACTCTGTAGACTCTCAGGCTCCACTGTGCAGAGGCCACATGGAAGTTTGTGGAAAGTGGGGTAATGCATGAGGTGCAGGATCCGTGCCACAAGATGACTCTTCACATGTAGGAGAGCAGTACATTGGTGGATACTTTCCGCTGCTTCTGCACTGTGCTTTGTATATGTTTGTAAATTAAATAACTTTGTGTAGTTTTCTTTGTTGTTTGTAATGTTTAATGAAACTTTTTAAATTAAAAAATATTAATAAAGCAGTACAGAATTCCCAGCAGCCCATGATGCTAATACCTTTCTGGTGAGCCTGCGCTTTATTTCCCTTTTTTCAGCTTGCCGGTCAGCCTCATTTTTTTCTGTGAAAGAGAAAAATGATTGATGATGTCTGAAACTTCTCTTTCCTTCCAACATAGTTTAGCATTAACAAATAAAATGTTGCAATTATTGATCTATGAATGGTACACACCTGTCAGTCAAGTGCTTCTACAGATTTGGTCTCTTGCATGAAGAAGGTATTAGGAACTTGGTGTGTATGTGTGCATTTGATACTATATAAAGGTAATATGGGTGCCCATCCACACCCAGCAAGATTCCTTATGACCCTCCATGCAAAAATCTGTTCCCTTGGAAACAATTCGACCCACTGATTTTATTTTACACCACTCATTCCCGGCACGAAACAGTTTATTAAATGACTCTGGATAAATCCAAGCAGAGGAAACCAACTAGATTTATGACCTGACAATCCCTCACTAGAATTGTGGAAGAAGAATAGCATTTATTGCCTTAGTCCACAGAACATAGCTGCATGACATTACTGAAATGCTTCTTCTACACAGGACCTGTCCCTGAAGACAGTTTAGAAACGTCAACTGGTGCAAAACACAGCAGTTTGATTTCCTGCTTGGCCCCACCCCACCCCCCAGGAATCATGTTATTCCCACATCGCTGACAATCTAAATTGGCTGCCAATGTATTCCTGGGTCCAGTTTATGGAGAGTTTGGAGTTTGTTTTACATTTAAAGTCCTATGACTTGGGCTCTGCCTTCTCCACATGTCCTCCTCCTTAGGTTATCTGGGGAAGACTCACTCGTGTGTGGCATCCCTCTTAGCTCAGGTTGGAAGGCCTTAGCAGGCAGGGCTTTTTCTATGGGGCTAGAGCCACGGCTGTGGATCTCTCAGCTCAGATGAATTTAAAAACAGATACAGCTAAAAAAACCCACCCACCCACCAGTTATAAATATTTTTTAAAAAAGCAGGCCGCCATATTAAAACAGCATGGCATATTAAAACAGCACTCTTCCTCCTCTTCCTACAACAAAAGGCAGTTCTACCACCTGCAGTTGCCAAGTGGGAAGAGCTTGCCCTGTGCGCTATTCATTAATTGCAATCCAGATCACCTACTGCAGCATATGGTCTGCTGGAAATTCAAATAAAACTTTCCATGCAAATCACAGGTACGGTAGCAAGAATGCTGCACGGCAGGAATAGCAAGCAACGCTGCAGCAGCACAGTGTTTGGGACAGCAGCCAAGGGACAATGCCTTGGAGCCAGAGTGCTATAGAAATGATCTGAAGACTCCTTAGAAAATAAGCACATGGAGAAGCTTCTACTTACGTTGAAGTATATTCCTTTGCTCCAATTCCTCTGCTGTTGGTCTCTGACTTAATCGCCTAATTTAAGAGTAAGCAGGGGAAGAAAGGCAAATCACAATTGCATCCTTTTAGGACAAAAGCACAAAAGAAGACTCTGACACCGACTACAAGAAAAACTGTGGCTTTCCCCATCTTTCTTCGCACTAAGCTAGTTTGCATGTAACCATGGTTTAGCACCATGTGGAGGAGCCCCAATGAGCCCGAGTGAAGTGTCAGGCTCACACACACTGCTCTTTTCCTGTACAGCTCTAGAACAGCAAAGATAGTTATATTTTATTCCTGTTTTACTGTATTTTGTATTTCATTGCCTTGTATTTGCATTACTGCGGTTAGTGATTTTTGAGTACCATTCGGTGGAAAAGCAGGATATAAAACGCAAGAAATAAATGCATACTTAGACAGCAGAATGTCTGAATGGCTTTGATTTCAGGAAGCAAAGAAAGTGTCCTCCTGCTTCCAGTGCTGGCAGGCCAGATGTGCAAAATCTGCCTAGGACCGCAGCTGGAGGGGTGGCTGTGTTTAGTACAAATTCAGAGAGGAAAACGGCACCTACCTGGGACATTTCCCACACAATCCCTAACTGGGCCCTATTGTACACTTCCTTCTGCCTTCCTACCTGATCAGTGTCGTCCCAATCTGCTGGCGGATTTCCTGCCACTCTTCCTTGCTCTTCCGAGGAAACGTGGTGTTCTCTTCTGGTAGCTCCTGCCTGGGAGCCATGTTGCCCAGTTTCATGGCTAGGGTATCTTTCCTCTTGACTTTGTTGGCTAGTGCAGCTTTGGAAAGAGAGAAAGAAAAGGAGATCTTGTCACAAAACAAGCAGAGTGGCTGACCCCCAGCCAGCTGTACCCTCACTTTCAGATCACATTACCATTTTGCTGATAGTCACAGCATGGATAAGTCACAAAGCGGGAGGAATGTGCCACTGCAGCAAAGGAGCACCTGTCTGCTGATGCAAAGCATGTACAGATATAGGCCTTTTTGATCTTGCACCTCAGGGCCAAAGTAAATGTGACATAACATTTATGTGTGTTGCTTAAACACACACACACACTGCATTAGCTGCAGGGAGAGGCCCTGATCATTAATGGGGTCACAGCAAGTGTGGGGAAGGAGAGGTGCGCTGTTTATTCTAGGTCTTGAAGAGGCTTCCAAAGAAATATATACAGGACTTAAAACATGAATTAAACCTCAAAAACGCTTAACCCCCCTGGATATTTTTTTTAATAGCAGGTTTTTTTAAATAGCAGAGCAGCATTTGTAGATAGAACAGGTGTCTGAAACTCAGCAAGGGCAGTGGCCTGTCTGACTTCTAGTGGGAGGGAGTTCCACAGAGTTGGGCCCACAGCACCTCTCCTGCTGTGGATGTGAGGTAAACATCCCCCTTGAAGTTAGTGTTGGTACTGAAGAAGAAAAACACACGACATCAAAGGGGGGTCCCCTGCTCCCAAGGCAAACAGCACCTGTCCTAAAGAAGGGAAAGGGTTAAATTCTCCCCTGCATTTTAGTAGCCCTCTCTGGAGTTAGTTCTGTCCAAAAGTGAGAGCCTTACTGTTATGGCTATCATCATCTTCATCCTCTTCCTCCTCCTCCTTGTACAGAATAGGTCCCTCAGAGTCTGAGTCGCTTGGACCCTCCTCTTCATCCTGTACTGTCTGGAGGCTGAGCCTGGGAATGACCGTAACAGTGGGAGACTCTCCAATGTAAACATGGGAATTGGAATGATGCACATCCTCTTGGACACCTTCCTCCTCTTCATCATCGTCTGGACTAACAGAAAGGCACACAATTGTGATTTTAAAAACAAAACACTCCAGGTCAGCCTTCTACAAACGTGCAATTGCATGCATCAAGGTTTTATTTTCTTCCCTTGGCCTTGATTCTGTAGAAACTTATGGTTACACTTCGGGACTCCTTTTCAATACCTGAAGAGCAATTAACCGCCAGTGGCTTCTCCCAACCTGGTGCCCTCCAGATGTTTGGGCTGCAATTGTCATCGGCACCAGCATGACCAAGGGTCAGGGCTGATGGAGGGAGGAGGGGCAGCAAGCTGCCCACAGCTCTGGCAACCATTTCCCGCTGCAATGACTAGTCAATGTGTATTACACAGAACATGCTTTACAGATTTCATACTGCCTGCCAAGCTCTATTTTCAGGGCTCAGAGTGCTGGATATTAAAATCATGCCCCACTTGTGAACACCTTAATAAGCTGTTATAATTATACAGTGGTACCTCGGGTTACATACGCTTCAGGTTATAGACTCCGCTAACTCAGAAATAGTACCACGGGTTAAGAACTTTGCTTCAGGATGAGAACAGAAATCGCGTGGCGGCGGCGCGGCAGCAGCAGGAGGCCCCATTAGCTAAAGTGGTGCTTCAGGTTAAGAACAGTTTCAGGTTAAGAACGGACCTCCGGAATGAATTAAGTACTTATTCCCAAGGTACCACTGTAATTAATTAATTGATTGATTGATTGGTTGATTAACTTTGTATAGCGCTCTTCATCCATAGATCCCAGGGCGGTTCACAACATAAAATTACAATACAAAAACCACAAAATGCATAATAAAAATGAGAACAGCAACCAATAATCCCCCTCCCACAACACTTTTAAAAGGGCATTGGATGTCAATCAGCCCAAGGCCTGGTTGAAGAGGCAGAAGTTATCCTTCATGCCACGTAAAACAAACATCCAGAAGCTGCTTAGGACTGAACAGCCCAAGAAAGACTATACCTAGGCAAGTTAATACAATCGTACCTTGGTTCTCGAATGTCTTCCTACTCGTACATTTTGGCTCCTGAACGCCACAAACCTGGAAGCAAGTGTTCCGGTTTGCGAATGTTTTTCGGAAGCCGAACGTCCAACATGGCTTTTGCTTGAGTGCAGGAAGCTCCTGCAGCCAATTGGAAGCTGCGCCTTGGTTTTCAAATGGTTTCGGGAGCCGAAAGGACTCCCAGAACGGATTAAGTTCGAGAACCAAGGTACCACTGTAATAAAATAATAATAATACCAAGTTGAGCATTAAGGATTTTGGTGCTCACGCATCACAAAGTTCTTTGTGTGCCTCCCCATTTGTGGTATGTCCTCACCATGGAAGTTCTGCTGGCACCTTCATTACACACCTTTTGGCACCAGGCAAAAACCTTCCTTTTCAACCAAGCCTTTAGCTGATTAATATTCTATAGCCTTTTAAACATGCTTGGGAGAGAGGAGTGGGGTTATTGTTTTATTGTTTCTGTTTTAACTATTTATTTGTGTTTTAACTTGCATATCTATTTTGGGAACTGCCCTAAGATTTTTTGATGAAGGGCAGTATATAAATCTAATAAATAAAAATAAGTAAATAAGAGTTCAGAAATAGACTATTTCAATAAAGTGTTGGGCATGCAGCAGCCGAGAGACTTGGAGTGGGAAATAAAAGGACAAACGGACCGCACAGAGCTCCACACCAGCAATTTCAAGTGGGACTCACACTTTCAGCATCTCAATAGTAACCGGCAGTGACTTCGTTCTGCCCAGGGTCCCGTTGTCGTCATAGGAGCCTTCGTTCTCAAAGAGCAGCGAGTGTGCCCTGTGTGAGCCTTCTGCTGGTGGTGTTGATGGCAGGGGGCTCG
This sequence comes from Podarcis cretensis, assembly GCF_951804945.1. Taxonomy (NCBI): domain Eukaryota; kingdom Metazoa; phylum Chordata; class Lepidosauria; order Squamata; family Lacertidae; genus Podarcis; species Podarcis cretensis. Next base: position 27,392,986 of record NC_137177.1, on the reverse strand, counting down.
TCAGCGCTTGCTGGATGCGGATGTGGAGCGGGAGTGGGGGCAGCCGTGAAGGCATCCGAGGCTCTCCAAAGCCCTGCTCAGCCATCCTCTTGCCTGCATCTAGCACAGAGAGCCCTTCCTGCAGGGTTTCCGCCCGCAGTTCGGAGGGAAGGGGAGGCTCTGCCCCAGGGGTGGAGGAAGACGAAGGGACATGGGCAGGTTCTGGAGGAATGTGCGACGGCAGAGGTGGCGAAGGAGAAGGCGGTGGGTGATGTGGCAGCATGTGCGCTGGTATCGAGGAAGGGTAGGACGACCTTTCATTAGGCGACTTGGGAGCAGCAGCCGATTCAAGGGATGAAGGCAAGTTTAATGGGATGCCTCTCTTGGGAGGCAAAGGCGGAGAAGGCTTAGACAAAGCTGTGCCACTACTGATTGCTTGAGTCAATTCAGCTAGAAGAGAAGAGAGGAACACTTGTTTGGTATGGTTACAGCAAGCACCCCAGATCACACAAAGGGGACCCAGACCAGGCAAATTCCGGAGAGAGGCAGGACCTTTCCGTGCCTTCAGTCCTTAACCCAATGGAAACCAATTTGCCAGATACTGACAGGTCACTGGGTGTCTCTGTGGTCTAAACCGCTGAGCCTAGGGCTTGCCAATCGGAAGGTCGGCGGTTTGAATCTCCACGACGGGGTGAGCTTCCGTTGCTTGGCTCCTGCCAACCTAGCAGTTCGAAAGCACGTCAAAGGGCAAGTAGATAAATAGGTACCACTCCAGTGGGAAGGTAAACGTCATTTCTGTGCGCTGCTCTGGTTTCGCTAGAAGCAGCTTAGTCATGCTGCCCACATGACTCAGAAAAACTGTCTGAGAAAAAACTTCGGCTGCCCCGGCCAGTAAAGCGAGATGAGTGCCACAACCCCAGAGTCGTTCGCGACTGGACAGGGGTCCTTTACCTTTACTTTTTTACAGGTCATTGGCAGACAAATGGGGCAGAGAGCCAGCAAGGTCGAACGGATAATGAATGGAACTGTAAAGTTTTGTTTTTCCTACTCATCCTTTTATTGATGGCTTTTTCCTCTTTTCTTGCCTCATATATTTAGGTGCTGCTGTTTACACACTGTTAATTTACAGCATTTGGCTGTTAATGTTTCGCTAGCTTAGTTAACCAAGCCATGATTTATTTAATGGGGGTTTCTTAAACTATGGTTTGTTTGATCAACTGAACACTGCCCAGTGGCTTAATTATGTTTAATGCAAACAAACCACAATCTAAAGTCATGTTTTCATTGTTGACTTGCAAACCTTAAGATGGCTTGGCACTAGATGCAAAACCACCACCCTTCAGTAACCATGGTTTGTTTGGCCACATGTGGGGTACCTCTGGCCCTCTGGATGCTGCTGAACTATAACCCCCATCATGCCTAGTCACTGGCCATGCCTGCTAGAGTTGATGGGAGATGTATTTCAGAAACATCCAGAGGGCCAAAGGTTTCCCACATCTGACCCAGATGCTCACTCAACTATAAAGCCACAAGCTGGAAAACAAAAGAAACTTTGGAGATACAGGCTATGGTTTCTTTGATCATCTGTGGGGAATCTCCTGATAAACTTGTGGTTTGTTAAGGAAATCGTGGCCTTCCCCAACTTGGTGCTCTCCAGCTGTTTTGGACTACAGCCCCAGCCAAAACAGCTAAGCTGCAATGTGACAGTTTTACTCTTAAAAAGTGGGGTGTAAAGGCATTTAATAAATAATAATAACCATTAGATTTAGATCTGTGATCAAACCCCTGTTATAATTTTGGGATGTCACTCTCTCAGCCTCAGTTCCTCAACTTACCCCCATCTCAAAAAATTAAGAGAAAGCAACAACCTTGTATAGAAAAATGACAGCTTTAGATCACACGCATACACGGAATACTGGATTTTTACCTATTATTCTACAGCAAGGTAATTTCCAGTCCACAGGCCAATTTTGGCCCACAACAGGTCCAATATTGGCCCACAATTGCTGTTTTCCCCAAACCACATCCACCCGCCCATCAACTGAAGTGCCTTGTTACATCAGCTGATGGGCAGGATGACGGGATATAATTCGACACTGGATGTGAGAGCAGGGAACAAGATAATGCAGTCAAGGCTGCAGGATTTAATCCCTGCTCATCATTCATTCATAAATATTATCTTAGCCCTTTGTTTTCTGCCTCTCCTGGGGCTTTCTTGATCACATCAAGCTCTATAGCAAAAGCTCAAATTGTGACATGTTCCTCCCTGTGGCAGCCCAAACAGGTTCTAGGGGAAGGACAGACTACACCCTACTACTCCCGTACCCCCCCTCCCTTTACATATGCATTGACTTAACCAGAAGATTTCATACACACCTGATTCACCACATCAATATTCTCACATGGATGCCTACATACTTCATATTAACATGGGAAGCTGGGTCACTTCCTTGCTTACTGTGTTGTCTGATGGCTCTGGTTTCTGGTTTTAGTAAAGAGTGTTTTTGTTCCCTAGAGTTTTATCCACAAGAGTGCCATGTTTATTTCCAGGGGATGAGGCGAGTCCTCTTTGTATTAGCTGAGTCAGTCGCCCCAAACTTCATGCCTTCTAGATGTCGCTAGACTCCCACTGTTTTCGGTCCTGGTCAGCATGACCAATGGGCTGGGGTGTTAGAAGCTGGAGTCTAACAACATCTGGAGAGTCACATGCTTCAGGAAGCCTGATCAAAACTATACCTACAGACCAATCTATTTCTGTCTCTGACGTTCTGCTTCCATGCATCCCCCAACACACACACACACACACACACACACACACAATCCCAGGTGCTATCTGGCCAAGTCCCTTCTCATCGCTTTATATTTAAGCTCTTCCCTTCATATAAGATTGTAAGGTAGGGCTCCGCAAGCGATACAGTATAGAATTTCCTGCTATCATTACCTTGTTTGTCAGAAACAAAAGGCACACTACGCCTTACAATGTGAGTACATGTGCGTTCAGAGTAGGATTGTGAAATCTACCACACACTCCCACTGCGAATTCTCAGCAGGTGAGCAGGAACAGGTGCAGTCTTGGAAGATCTGTTTACGTTTCACCCCTCCTTCTCCCCACACCCTCAAACCGCAGGTGTTACATAGCCCTTCCCTATATACTGCCAGGCTGTGAGTGCTACAGACATTCTTTCCAAAAAGCTTATGGCAACCTGCTCTTGTTGGTTACATTCCCTTGCCTTTCTTCCTTCATGGCATTCCATTTCTAAACAGCTCAGGTGAGTGGCTTTGTTGATATACCTTTGAACTGTGTTAAGAGACACATTGGGAAATACAGCACTGGCTTGGGCCACATATTCCCCACCTATCCTTTACAATATATGAAGCGACCACAAAAAAAGCTTTGCTTCAGAGAACAAAGAGTTCTAAAACCTGACCAGCATCTAGAGGGGAGGAACAGCTAGAAATCCCATGAACAGCTGTAGACTTGCAGGATGAACACTACACAAGTACACACACCTACATGCATGCAGTACTGTCTTACTACATGTTCACGCTTGGCCTGCGATGAGCTGTGCTGTGTACACGGCACATTTCCACAGGCTTATGCAATGAATCCTTGCTGTTTGGAATGGGAATGAGTTACCAGAAGCATTGCAGAAAAGGTAGGACAGTTAAGAGTCTAAGTCACAGAACAGTCCTGCTCACGGTGGCCATGCCAAAAGAACAGCAAACTCCACAGCCAATTAAAGATATATCTTATTCTTGATGTTGCCCAGGAGGGTAACCTATTAAAGCACAGAGGCTTGAGAGTTTAGGATTGCCTCTCTGTCTCTTTCTCTCTTACATGCAAACTTCTTTATTATATGCTCCAAGTTCTAGTGCTGTGTCTTTGGAAAAGTCTCCTAAGATACTTACAACAGAGGTATAAGAAGAAAGGAAAGTGGCATCAGGAGGCCTAGCAAAGCAAGAGAAAGGAATAAGAGAGTGTGTAGAGCGTGAATGCAAACCAGATCCATTCAAAAAAATAAAAGATCCAGAGCGTGTGTGCCATGATCCACTCCCAATTGGTAACAAATAGACAAGAGTGAAACAATTATTTCCTGTATCTCAGCATAACACTTCATGCATTTGATGAAGTAGCCCTTGTAGACTTATACCACAATAAATGTGCTAATCTAAGGACAAGTACAGACATTAAAAAGCAAAAGAAAAATGTGGAAAACTGAGTGATTATATATATATATTTGGTGCTTTTTCTTCAGACTTTGCCCCATCCACACTGAGCTCATATCAATTACAACTACAGTAAGAATCAAGGAAGGGCCTGGAGATGGAACAAGGCACATTGCATACACAAAGAAGAGCCACTTACCTATTAAAGGGTTGCTATTCCTATTCATTGGCTTGGGAGGTGGAACAGGGGGTTGCTTGGCTGGTGCTGCCGTGGTAGCATTCGCAGCAGCAGTAGTGCGAGCATTTGTGAAAGCAGAGGGCACAGTCCTAGGGGCTGGGGAGGGAGCAGTGGAAAAATTGACCCCTTTCGCTGTGCTGGTAGCAGCCGCAACTGTGGAGGGAGGCATAGTCCTTGCGGTGCTGCTGGGAGGGCCAAGATCCCTCGCCTGCACGTTGCTCGTTTCCTGAGAGGAGGATGACAAAGGTCGTTTCGGGGGAAGCAGAGGCTGTTTAGGAGCATGGGAATCATGGTGGAGGTGGTGGTGCTCCACTTCTGAATTGGGATGGCCGTCCAAGGTTCCTGCAATGAAACAGATTTTGCTTTTGTTTTCAGCGACATTATGACAATACCTAGAAAAGAACATCTCATCTCAGGGTAGCTCTCTGTTTGATCATTATAGGGAGCATCATTAAAGGGAGCCAAACCTTTTAAAAGTACTGTTATCTGCCCACTTGACCTAAACCCTGAGCTTCCTTACGTACGTGAAGGAGAGGGTTGTGGCATCTTAGAGACTAATTCATCTTTCTGCTGAGTATGAAGGTTTGGACCACAACTTACTTCCTATATAACATGGACCTTCTGCCTCTAATGTAGCTTTCTCGCCTGGTATCCTCCGGATATTTTGGATTCCAACTCTCACCAGCCCCAGCAAGCACAACCAAAGCATCTAGCAGCCACCAGGCTGAGGGGAAAGAGTAGTGCCCACAAAAGCATTGGCTACTGTAAACCAGCTGGCCTTAAGGTGCCTCACACCACTCTCTTTGGATGGCTGCAAGCCAAGAGCATATCCAGACAGTATGTTTTGCACTCCTGATTGGGCACACCAGCTGCAGGTTCCTACCCATGACACCTCTAGCACCGGGAGCCTAAAAAGCTACCATAGACTACATAGATACCACAGTCCATACGGGTTTCTGCCAGCCATGCCAATCAGTAGTCATCAGCAGAGTGTTTAAGACCTTGCATGCCTCTGTGTGTGATACAGATCAAAACCAGCAACAGTTTCCCAGTTCCTGTATTTAGAGCAAGGAAACTGCGCCTCTCCATAGATTGTTGGACTCCATGATCCCTGACCATTGGCTATGTTGCCTGGGGATGATGGGAGAGGGAATCCATCAATTTCTGGAGGGCCTGAAGCTTCTCCATCCCTGACTTAGAATCTTAGCAGGGATATCCTGAAATTTAAGCATTTATGAAAAACAGTGAGTAGTATTATATAATATGCTAACCCTAGCTATGCTTTGCTCCATTGATAGGATCGCTTCATAGCATCCCAGGCATCCCTTCAGGCACTCCCTACATGCATATATGAACACACACCCTGCCATCACCAACTGTTTTGTGGCCTGTTTGTACATGACACATTTTTTTTAATGTTTTTAGGTTTTGTGTTCAAAATTAAACTTGCTTGTAAGCTGCCATCAAATGAGATGGAAAGGGCTTAAACTAATAAGTGCCTCCACTTATCGGAAAACAGGAAGCAACCTTAAGCTGATTCAGATCTTTGGTTCATCCAGTTCAGTATTGTCTACACTGGCTGGAAGTGGCTCTCCAGGGTTTCAGACATGGGGTTTCTCCCACCACTACCTGGAGAGGCCAGGGATTGAACTGGGGATCTTCTGCTTGCAAGGCAGATGTTCCACCACTGACCTATGACCCTTCCCCAATGAAACAGCAATAGAATTAGGTGATTTTAAACTCTGGATTTAGTTGTTTTATTGAGGGAGCCCTTGAAATGGCAATGCTCATTTCTTCAGAATGTAGTTAGCCAGACCTGCGTTTGGGGACCCTCCTGCTCATTCTGCTAAGTGAAGCACTGGACTTCTACCTCCTGCCCCAGCCCTGCCTTTATGGCACCACAGACTTGAAGAGCATTCTGAAAGTGCTGAGTTTTTGCAAAGAGGATCCGATGCACTGTTCTCTGTTTCCACCCAACAGTTCCAAAGAATTCTGCTTAAGCATTAAACAATTGTCCCTGGAAAGGGGTGGGGAAACTGCATTGGAAAGTCTTTGCAGTTATTTATGTGCTGTTTGTTGGAGGAAACTTAAAAGGTTTCTTCCAATTTCCAAACTAGAGTTCAAGGTGAAGGCTGGCACTCAGCAGCAAAGCGTGGGCAGGAGGAAACAGAACGTCTGATAATAAGAAAGATAAATTGGGTGGGGCTAACCCCCTGGAAGTGAAGGTGTGAGTCGCTTGTGTTAGAAACTTGTGTGAGAATGAGGAAATCTTCATGGGTGGGTGTGCTCCACAGGAGAGACCCAAAACTGGTATTTTCACAGTGAAAGCCTGATAGTTAATGAAAAACACTTCTCAGAGAGCCACCACTCCTGCATCCCAGTTTCTCACCTTGTGATTTCTTCAGCTCCTCTAATGGAACAGGCTTCTTAAGGCTTGTTCTTTTTCCAGTCTCTTCCTCCAGGTGTGCAAGGCTGACAATCCCAGAACCGTCAATGGGGATAGTGTGTCCATTTTTCAAGGCATCGTGGCTGAGTTTGTCTGGCTCCTCCTCATCTGTTTTGGTTGTGGGGGGAGATAGATTAAATAAATAAATAAGAGTTAAGGAAAGCACAGACAGGCCTGAAGACTGAGGCAGAAAATTGGCCAGGAAGGAAAAGGTGCACATACCATGTAGCAACAAGCCTGCCAGAAAAACACCAAGTCTGCAGGTGGTGGCTGAGGATTAAATATTGGTGGCTGGGATTTAAAGAAAGAAGGCACCTTTGAATAGGCCTTAGCTGAGACTCCTGCATTGCAAGGGGTTGGACTAGATTACCCTTGAGCTCCCTTCCAACTCTACAATTCTATGATTCTGTGATAACACCTTCAAGTAAAAAGGATTGATGAGTGGCGTTGTTAAGGTAAAATAACATCTGGTCCATTTGTCATGACACAGGTGGGGGAATCCCAAGTATAGCAGCTGGGGCAGCCCTTCTCATTTTCGAGCACATTTTTCTTCAACACAGTCAAAAGGCTGAGGGCCCTATTTATTTAGACCTGACATGGGAAGCTTACAGAGGAATGCAGTCACACTGCAACTGATGGAGCTATACAGCCTAGGAGCTTTCTATTCTAATTAAACACCAGAGAAACTCAAGAGACAGCAGCAAGCAACCCCAAAGAATTCATAAGGTGCCTCTAGCCTTGACAAAGGTGGGAGGCTTTTCCCCACTGTCTGAGTTCAACAACTGGAGTCCAAAGCTTTCCCTGTTAGTGTTATTCTCATTAGAAAAGAACAAAGAGTCTACTGGATAGCTACAATAAAGATCTATGATTCAAAGAGAATTTAAGACAAAAGGTGGCATCCAATGTTAGCTATACTCAGAGTAGACCCATCGAAATTAATGAACATGGCTAACTTGGGTTCATTGATTTAAATAGGCCTACTCTGATTAGAACATAGTTAAATACAAAGCTAGCAGGATGCATCCTATTGGTTATAACATCAAAGTGGTCCAAGATACAAATATAAAGCATTATTTATTTTTAATTGATCTATTTGTGTCAAGGTTCAAGCATTTGTGCACAAATCCACAAGAGTCTTACCAAGTATCTAATCTTTTCTTATTAATGGGGTCTAATCAGCAAGTAGTGGATAGATCAAAAGGCAAGCACCTGCCACCTCTTACTGGTTGGTTTGATAAAACATGGAAACTTTTAAGTTACAGGCAATATTTCAATCCAAATTAAAGGGGTGTGTAACCTGCTCTGTTTCTAGAAAAATGTTTTCTATTTATTACATACGTAGACTTGGCAAAAAAAAAAATATGCATAGAAGACCTTTGCATCCAAGTTCAATATTTATTTTGCACTGTGAGAGGAGATGGGGGAGCAAAGGGAAATGCTAAAAGAAACTGCTGAAGAAATGTAAACTTTGCAGCTCTTGAACTTCAAATGTACAGGCAACAATGCTTCTCTATTTTGTAGCCACTCTTAAAAAAAACACCTCTTAAAAATAAGTCAAACCAGGGAGGGGGGGCAGGGAAAGAAGTGCAAGACCTTGAATGCACAGTCACACAACACTGACTAGAAAAAATACTTAATCTTATTCTGGTTTGGAGGGAACAAGTTTGCTCAATTGCTTTGCCAACTCATAAAGTCACAATTTTTTACATCCAATGACATAGAACTGCACCCCAAGAGCACCTGTTCCTGCATTGCTGCATACACATCTGCCAGGGCCCTGTGTTGCAGGTCCTTTTAACACGGTATTCTTAATGAAAGCACCCTGAGGGTTGTGCTAGGAAGTGATATAGAGAGAGACTTGAATAAATAATGCTCCACATCTCATGTATTGTGCTTAATTCTTCCTGCACTGTCAGCATTTGGTGTAGCAGCCCAGGGCAAGGCCAGATCCAGAGGGTGGCAACATCGGGCCTTTGCTACAGCAGCAGAAGGCTCGCCACTCATATCAGTGCTACCTTTTCCACTTTGGAGAGTATCCAAGAAAATCACCTGCAGCCCCAACAGCCTAACTACACGTTGACATTAACATTGTGTATTTTTAAAAAGGAGCCCAATTGTCATCAAGATTGCACTGCATGGGGAAGGAAGGTTTAATCCTTCCCTCCCTGGCCATAATATACCGTATTTTTCGCTCTATAAGACGCACCAGACCACAAGATGCACCTAGTTTTTGGAGGAGGAAAACCAAGAAAAAAAAAATACTCTGAATCTTAGAAGCCAGAACAGCAAGAGGGATCGCTGCACAGTGAAAGCAGCAATCCCTCTTGCTGTTCTGGCTTCTGGGATAGCTGTGCAGCCTGCATTCGCTCCATAAGATGCACACACATTTCCCCTTACTTTTTAGGAGGGAAAAAGTGAGTCTTATAGAGCAAAAAATACGGTATGTGAAAGTCACCACATTCATTCTCTGCCAGTATGAGGAGGTTTTTTTTTTTCCCTAGCGGCAACTTTTGCACTTGGTAAGATCTCCTTCCTGCACTTAAAAAATAATAATAGCCGAAACTCACGCAAGAATTTTGCACATACCCCAAGCCAGAAAAATACATTTCAAAGAAGCAGTAAAGAGGGAGAGGAATAATAAAGCATCAGTCATTCCCTCTAATGACAAGCGATATATTACTTTTTGGAGCACTGTTCTATTTGCCTCTTTCTTGGATCTTATACTGTCTAATTATGTCAGCGACCGAGCAACGGCAGAAACAAGCCCCCAGTTCTCAAGGGGCTCCTCTTCTTACTCTACTTCCGATTTACCTCTTGACTCAATTTGTTCCAAGTTTGGTTTACTTTGGGCAACTGGGAGTGAGTTGTTGTGGTTCGCTTAAAAAAACCCAAAACTACGATAAGTTCAAGGGAAAAAAAGCCCATTTGACATCGTTTGTGCCTGGAAGATTTTAAATGTTTTAAAATTGTCTGCCGTAGTTCAGCTTTATCTCTCAATGTACTTATCACATTACACCAATGTACCCTTGAACCTTGCAAACATCAGTTGCTCAATCAACAGGTATACATACCATTAATTAGCAACAATTTTTGTCATATACTGTTCCGGGTTTTTGGTTTTCTGTGGGGGTTGATTTGGGCTTTTCCACCACACCACACCCCCCCCGGTACTTTTTTCTGCTTCCAATTTCTCAGCATGCTTCAGTTTAAGGAGGAAATTAAGCCAGAAGTTCATACAATTATCCTGGCAACATATAAAGGCAATGGCTTTTGATGCAATGCCATACAAAGGCAAAGCAAAAAGCCTCTGAAATATGATGGCTTCTAAAACTGAAAGCTGATGAGAGAGAGTGAAGAAACAAGTCGTTTTTGTGAGGGATGGTAGATGCAATGAAATATGTTCTTTGAAGACTAAAACCTATATGAATGGGATAAAGGAGCATAGCAGTAACTAGGCAAAGGATCTGGAAGATAAGCTCAAGGTAGGAAGGAGCACAAACACCCTCCCACCTCTGAATTTGTGTGAATGTCCACAGAACCCACATCTGGAATTAAAGTTCTCCAAGGGACAGGCAGGAAGCACAAGCTGCTTCAAGCTCACTCATTACAGTCCAGCTTTCTGCAACCTGATGCCCTCTAGTTGTTGGCAGACTCTGACCTCCATTAGCCCCAATCAGGATGCCCACTGGTCAGGGATGTGTAGTGAGTCATTTAAAAAACTGTTCTGCATTGCTTTTTAAACTTTTTAAATGTTACTGTATGCCACCCTGATGTTTTGTGAGAGGGCTATATATAAAGGTGATGGACTCTCCTTCACTGGAGGTTTTAAAGAAGAGCTTGGGTGGCCACCTGTCATGGATGCTTTAGCTGAGATTCCTGCATTGCAAGGGGTTGGACTAGATGACCCTTGAGGTCTCTTCCAACTCTATAATTCTATGATTCTAAATACTTAAATAACTAAATGGAAGTTGTAAGCCAACAACATCTGGAGGACACCAAGTTGGAGAAAGCGGCCTAGGTTTTATTTTTGCCAGCTGGGAGGGCTTCAAAAGCATGTTGCTGTCTCTCTTTCTAAAAAACACTCACAGAGAAAGAGTTTATTGCTTCAATAGAAAAATTAGTCCCTAAAACAAGGGGATTGAAACAAATCTGCCAAGCAGCTATACTGTTCTTAACTCTAAATTGTAGAGGTTCAAAGTTACTTTCAACCACCCATCAAGATATAAGAAGACTCATTCTAAAAATTTAGAAATTCCACTAAAATCGTTGTTCCCCTTCTACAGCTATTATCCTCCTCAAACAGGATTACCAGAGGACACTCTGTGGTGCAGGAGGATAAGAGATTATGTGGATATGAAGTAAAAAGGAAACTGGTCTTCTGTGGCTCCCACTTACAATTAGCCAGCTGTTGCCTAGGCACTCAAGTGTCTCTACGGCAGGGCTGAGAGCAAAACAACCAGAATCAGCAGACTCTGTTCCAACAGCAAAGCTGATGTTATCTTTCTTCCCCTCCACCCATCTCTTTTAGAGTCAGAGGGGAGGGCTAGGAAGGGAAGGGGGACTAAGCTCTCATTCTATTGAGAACCTAAGAGGAAAGGGTATTTCCTTTGCTATCTTTTCCTGTGGGCAGGGCTGGATTAACTATTATGCTAAGGCCTCTACAGGGTACGGTTCAGTTTAATGGTTTGACTGCATGCAAAAAATGTGTCCAGCTTGCTTCTTGCAAAATTCCCCATAGCTCAGAACAGGGTGTCTTTCCCCACCAGCACAATGCAGAGGAGTACACTTCCTAGCTGGAGGAAAACAACACACTGAGCTTAGCCAGCCTGAACTTTTTCCTGCAGAAGACTGCAAGGGTGAGGTGCAGTGGCGTTAGGGAAGCTGTGTTCAAGGTGATGTATTGGTCTGCACAAGTTTTTTTTAGTGTAAAAATCATGGCAGATGAGAGACAAAGATCTGCAAGCATGAGAAAAAGACTCCCAGAACACGACTTTGCTTAGCCCCCCTCCTGGGACTGTCCTTCAGCCTAGCCTAGAGGGGAGGAAGTCCGAGTTATTTGTACTCCAATTTGTTTCAGACCTTCCTGCCTCTAGTAAAACGACAACCAATTATTGCCATGCCGTAGCCAAGCAGCCACACTTAAGCAGGGACTTGTCTGAGCATCTGCTTTAGAATATAAGAAGCTGCCTGATATTCCTGCTTGGTGATCCATCTAGCTTAGTATGTCCTACACTGACTGGCAGGAGCTATTCCAGAGTTTCAAACTCCCCATCCCGCCCACACTTCTGTTGAGCATTGATACATGCTCCTTTTGCCCAGACTTACCTGCAGATTTTCGGCATTGAACCTGGGACCTTCTTTATGCAAAGCCACTAGGCTATGCTTCTTTCTCTTTACCATATGCACATGAAATCCAAGAGAAAACCTTTACTACAGAGCTCACTACGTGAACTTTGGCAAGACACAGCCTCCCAAGCTAAACTACTTCATAGGAATGTGGTTGGGGCTAAAATGTCACACTGAGTCCCTTTGGGGAAGGGAACAAAATAAAACAGCTGTTCACCTCCAAGAATGAGCAATGTCCATAGTGTGAAAAGTTTAGAAGGCAGAACAAGGAGAAAGAATCACATGTAACTGATGGGGGTGGGGTGGGGGCGGAAATGACAGGGTGGGGGGCTGCACACAGGCATGGAATCCCAGAGGTGAGGTTTACTGGAGAGTCAGAATGGGCAGTGTAGGGTGGACAAAGGAAGACGGGTAAACTCACCCTGTTCAAGATCTTCCAACAGAACCCCTCTTTTAATGAGCTCCTCTCTTGGCTTTCGCATTGAAATCTTTCGTTCTAAAACTGACATTACATTGGAGAAAAAAACCAGCACTCAGAATACAGGGCAAGTCGGAGATTTTGAAAAAAAAAATCCTGGCCTAAGTGACTGTTTTTTTTAGGGCTGAATGTTAAACTACTAGAGAGTCCAGACTGTTTGTGCTTATCTAAAACACTAGGAGGGACACAAACTATTTCCCCCAAACCATATCTCTGCAAGAAAAGGGGCTAGCAGCATCTTATTGCTAAAAGCACATAGCCTTTACTTTTAAGAAAAGTATTTCCCAAACATCTTTTCAAGAGAACCTCTGTCTGTGGTTGTGCCTTGTTCAAGGCTTCAGTCCCTAATGTTTGACCAGTTTTGAGGGTTTCCCTAAATTTGTGAAAACGAACATTTTTCATCCCACATCACTGTGTATGACATCTTTTACAGCTCCATTCCACCACCACCATCACCACCAGCCTTCTCCAAACACTTAGGGGCCTCCACGACCATTATGTGATGAAGTACAACTTGAGAGAGACAGTTGCAGAAACAGCTGTTCCCTTGCATGAGTGTAGATTACTTCTTAAATTTAAGTTTAAGATTTGATACAGGCCAATTCTGGAATTTTGCAAAAGCAGCTGAGAAAGGTGGGACCCAAGAAGGACAAATCCATTCCATCGCAAAGAACCCTCATAGGCTTGGGAAGAAGGGGATACAAAAGTTTAGTGTATTACCTTCCGAAGTCTCCTTAAACTTGCCACTGCTTTTCTTTTTTCTCCACTTCCAAGGTTTAAAGATCTTGCCAAAACCTGAAAACTTGCTTTTTCTCTTGGAAGGAGGTGTCGTGTCACCAGATTCCAGAACATCAGCCCCCATTCCAGCATCTTGTGATGGCTGATCCACCTCCTCAGCTACACAGAAAGGAAATACAGAAAAATTAATTACCTCTACAGTGGAGATAGAAATAAAGAAAAACTGTCTCTCTTGTTCTGCGTTAGGAAGATGCCTTATACCAGGTCAGACTATTTGTCCATCCAGACCACTATGATCTGGCAGCAGCTCTCTAGGATCTGAGACAGAAAGAGGTCTTTTGCATCACTGGCTACTTGAGCTTTTTAAGTGGAGATGTCAGAGACCTACTGCATACAAAGAATGACTTGCATACGAACCCATCTTTGTAGGCAAATCCACTTAGCTCAGCTGCTTTCTCTTAAAGGTTTTCTAGTGCTGCAGATCTAAAACTATTTTGCATTGGTTAATTCATAATGGTCAGCTCTTGTCTTCAAACGTCTTTTAAAACAAAATATTTATTTTATTTCATTTATTTATTTTATAAGGACATTTATAAACTGCCAAGGAAAGGAAAGAATCATGGCGGTGTACCGTAAAATCATAAAAACATCATAATGGTGTAAAATCATTACATACAGAACAAAGCTAGCAACACTTGGGAAAAGCAAAAACTTTTTCAGCAGGTAAGGAAACATTATAACTGTAGGTGCCTGTTTGATTTCACTAGGAAGTGTTCCCAGTTATGGCACTGTATTTTACGTAAGCTGCCTTGCCTTAAAAGAAATGTTCTAAATAAATAAATCATTTGCAGATTCCATCTTTCCATCCTCAAAGCCAATCCTCCAACTGACCGACTAGCAGAAATACAGGCTACATAGACGCCATACATTTCAAATCACATTTAAAGAACCCTGGGAAATGTAGTTTGTTAAGGGTTCTGGGAACTGTAGTTCCATGAGGGGCAAGCTAGTCTCCAAGATTCTTCTGGTGAGGGTGTACTTTGAACATGCTTCAAATGTATGGTGTGTTCACAGTCATAATGTAAGTGGAAGGGAGAAACAGAGATACAAAGCCAGACAAGATGACTCTGAAACCTTCACACAGCCAGGCATTGTCAAACAAGAGCAGCAAGGAAAACAGTAGATATGCAAAGTCCAATATGTGTGTGCAAGAGAAGGTAGAAATGTGTTCAGAAATCCATTATGTGACCTATGGTTCACAAACAAAAATACTTTCTGTTGTACTGCTTTGCAGGACGATCTTTGCATCAAACCAGCCAAAATTATCTACTTTATCATTAAAGTTACACTATTTGGTTTTTTCCTTCCTATTAAAAAAAGAAAGAAGGTGCTGATATCCTGGGCCAAGAGTAACAATCTCAGGAAAGCAACACAATAATCGCCTCCTACTCCACCTACTGTTCTGGCATTTTCCAAACATTTTCAAAAAGGAAAAGAGCTCAGGAGGGGAGAGTTGACTTGTGGGGAAAGTGTTCTGCAATTTGAAGCACCCAAATGAGTACAGCAAAACAAACAGGACTTGGATATGAATCCTGAGCCCAGATAGATTAGCTACTCATGCAGAATATTTATGTTTTCTGCAACCTTGGTTTGATTGCCCAACTGCAGAATGGGGCGGATGGATGGGAATGGGGAAGCTCCTGAAAACACGGATCAACTGATGGCAAGGCTAGCTGCATAAATGCCTCCACTGGCAAGCAGGTGCCCGTTTCATAGACCTCAGGTTCACCAATAGCTGCTCCTGCCTCTGTGTCCCTTTTTTAATTATTATTACATTTCAAGCACACTTTGATCCTACTTTTTTCCAGTTGGAAAAACTTCCAAAACAGCTACCAATGGTTAAAATATAATCAGTTAAAACGTTAACAGGGGCAGCTAACCTTTTGTGGCCATAAGGCCGTACTCACTCTTGGGCCAATCCTGTAGGGGGCTTCTTGCCAGTGGTGTGTATGTTTACCACACACTCTTGCTCTCTCACACACAGGTATACAGCCCCACCCATGCAAACCAGCTGAGGTGGGGGTTGTTCTCACCTCTTCTCCACTCATCAGATGATCAATCAATTGAATGAAGAGGGGCACTTTACATACCCATCAAGACACTGGGCTGGCTAACTGGTTTAAACCTCTCCACCCACCCCAGCATGATGTATACTCTATATCAGGGGTAGTTAACCTTTTTATACCTACCGCCCACTAATGCATCTTTCTTGATGGTAAAATTTCCTTACCGCCCACCAGTGCTCGATGGAAGGATGCCTTAGAACCCCCTACCACCCACCTAGAATCCTGAAACGCCCACTAGTGGGAGGTAGGGACCAGGTTGAAAACCCCTGCTCTATATTGTATGTTATTTTTGCAGCCACAAATTTTGGTGAGGTCTTTGGTGTGGGGTATAAATACTGGCTTCATGTCCAGATGAGTCCCCCACCCAAAGAACACGTTTGCCACTCCTAACACAGAATGAAAAAGAAACAATTAAAAGAGAGGGGGAAAGAAAGGGGCCAACCAAACAATAATCAGCAGACATAATCAAAGAGCAAGGCTAGCCTTTGAAATATTACCCACCAAAAACAGGAGGAGGGGAAGTCTTTCCTATTGTACTATTTCAGCCACTACATTTTTTGGGCGATTTAGCTTTAATGTTGTGAAGTTTCATTTTACTTAAAAGTGAAAAAGGTATCCGTTCCCAATAAATAAATCAGGATACTATAGGAGTCCAAATGTCACGAGTCCCCTAGTTTAGGAGCTCAGAGCAAACATTATACCCTATGGGCGCAAAACCCTAGAAAGATAATAGCAGCACTATTTCATCATATTGTCACACTTTGCATACTATAAAATATTCAGACAATCAACAGGTGTTGGACACCATAAAGTGGTGTTACACCAATCCTTCCAGCTTGTTCAAGTGACTATACAGTGGTTTGTGATGCAGTGAAAGTAGAATGCAGTGGATAGGGTTTGAACATTATAAAATCAAGCTTCCAATCCCCATTTAAACCTCACTTAATTTCCTTGACTAAATCCTCCTCTCTCAGTGTTACTCACAAAGCATTTTTACAAGAACAGCAGCATGGCACACTGAAAACCATAAAAACCATAAGGAAAACCACTTTAGAAATACAGTGGTACCTCAGGTTACATACACTTCAGGTTACAGACTCCGCTAACCCAGAAATAGTACCTTGGGTTAAGAACTTTGCTTCAGGATGAGAACAGAAATTGTGCTCCGGCGGCGCGGTGGCAGCAGGAGGCCCCATTAGCTAAAATGGTCTTCAGGTTAAGAACAGTTTCGGGTTAAGAACGGACCTCCAGAACAAATTAAATACTTAACCCGAGGTACCACTGTAAATACATTTGCTCCTCTCTCTCTCTCTCTCTCTCTCTCACTCACTCACTCACTCACTCACTCACACACCCTGTATAGGATGTCTATCATCTTTGTGGCATATACTAGGGAAGCTCAAACCAACAGGATACTAGATAAAGGACAATAAAACATTCCAGAAAAAGAAGACTGAGCAAGGAAAGCATGATTTCCACATCACATTTTACTCAGAGAAGAACAATTCATCAGATTCCTTTGTCTAGCTAAATGAATGCCATTAACTTCATTAAAATGTGCAGGCAGGAATGGCAAGGAGGTGATCAGAGAAACAGAAGCACTTCCAAGATGCACTGTCTCCCCTCCTTCTGCTGTGACCTATAACATTAATCTGTAATGCAGATGCTGACAACCTGGATCCAAACATGGATCAACTAAGTCCTCTGTGCAAAGCCTGCTTCTTTCCACATATAAGGGAAGAAGGAAGGGTACTACCAGAAGAAAGGAAGGAAAGAAAAATTCATTCTGCATCAGGGAGATGCCTGCCAGCAGTCAGAAACATTCAATTGCCAAGAAGTGTATTCACAATGCTCATTGGAGCATTCTGAACTTTTGTCTGGCAAGAAATGGTGAGCAAACATTTCCAAGCCTATTCATGGCCAGTAATGGTGCCATGCAAAACAGCAAACACCTATGTTGTGACAGAAGACCAGCAAAGTTGACCTCAAAATATATTTGGGATGCACTTCAAGTACTTTTTGAAACCCAGGATTTGATAGGACGTTCTGGAGCAAAACTAGCTATGTTCCCTCCTTAAAATAAGTTTTCTGATCCTCTAATTAATGGGTGGCATGCAAAGTTGACCCACCTGTCACTTCTTCACTTTTATATAAAAAGTTAGGAGGGTTTCTTTTTCCCCCTTTTGCAAAACCCTCTGGATGTCAAGATAGAGCACTAAACAAAATGATCAATTAGGCAGTTTACGTGTCACAATTAAGCCTGCTTTTGTGTTTATCACAGCTGAAATTCAATACAATGCCTGAATTGCTTAGAATGCACAATCAGTTTAACAATTCTGCTTTTTACTCTTGGGCTTGTAACATTCAGAGACACTGACAAATAACATGTAAGAAGCGAAAAACAACAACAGCATGGCTACAATTTAAAATAAAAAGATAAATGCATGGCCAAACCACCACTTAACCTAAGGCATACAATAGTTTGCCCTTTATTCTGGCTAGTTTATAATTAAGAACAGTTTTCCATCATCTTAAACAAGACTGACACAGAATTATGCTAAAATGCCCAATGAAGTCTAATAAAAACTTCTAGATGCTATTCTTATAGCTCAGAGTGAAAACAGATGTGACTTGGGAGATCTGGGGTTTTGATTTCCCACCCCCTCCAAGTTATTACCCAGCTAGAGAAAAATAACACAGATATGATACAGGTTGTCTTTTCCATCACTAGGATTAATAACAGCAGGATTGGGGGAGGGGGAGAATGTAGGTAAAAGATTACTGCCTGTTCTAATCCATCACCACCATTGCAGCACACAGCTGATTAAGTAAAAAAGAAGTCAAAACAGTTCATGGACCTCCTACCCACACCACGTCTCTTTTGGCCTTTAAGAGTTTATTAATATTCACTTCCACTTATTCATTTATTTAGAGCATGTCTACAGTCACAAATGCTCCCAGAGTGGTTTACGTACAACCATTTGTAGCAAGACAGTCCCTGCCCACAGGCATATAATCTAACAGCATGACACAATAGGAAAGGGGGACAAGGAGGGAAGAGGAAGAAAAGGAAACAGTTCAGGGGCATGAGGTGCTTTCAGAAGAGCTGCTGGGATGAGTGGGATACCACTGACACAAACAGTAAAGGTAAAGGTAAAGGTAAAGGTACCCCTGCCCGTACGGGCCAGTCTTGACAGACTCTGGGGTTGTGCGCCCATCTCACTTAAGAGGCCAGGGGCCAGCGCTGTCCGGAGACACTTCCGGGTCACGTGGCCAGCGTGACATCGCTGCTCTGGCGAGCCAGAGCCGCTCACGGAAACGCCGTTTACCTTCCCGCTGGTAAGCGGTCCCTATTTATCTACTTGCACCCAGAGGTGCTTTCGAACTGCTAGGTTGGCAGGCGCTGGGACCGAGCAGCGGGAGCGCACCCTGCCGCAGGGATTCGAACCGCCGACCTTTCAATCGGCAAGCCCTAGGCGCTGAGGCTTTAACCCACAGCGCCACTAAAAGATCCCCCTTATGAAGCAGCAGTGTCTTCTGTTTGTTCTGTATGATTAATTAGTGGGTGAATCAGCTGCTCCCAGTATTCTTTAGGAGTGAGGCATTTCAGGTAACTGCATTACTCAGAGATGGCTTATGCACTGAGGTGATGGGGCGTGTGTTCCCTTGGATTCCCCCTGGAACAAATCTGGATCTCGGCAAGAGCAGAGATGAGGCACGTGGCAACCCAAGGAAACAACTGCACACTGGCATTTCATGTCCAGATTTGCTCTTAAAAAAATAAAATAAAAAAACAGAAAGGCTTGCATAAAAGCCCCTCTTGGTGCAGATCAATCTTTGTTGCGTAAGAAAGAGCTTCAGAGAGCACATACCAACTTCACGTCTGAGTCATGAAGTTGGGAAAAATAGACACATCAGTGCCTTCCGGAAGACACAACAGGTGGAACTGAGAAATGGGTAGGGCTGCAGCTCAGCTTTCCCTGCCGATGGGCCCAGGTTCAGTTCTTTGCACTTCCATCTCTAAAGGATCTCAGGTAGCAAGTGGTGGGAAAGACCTTTGTCTGAGATTCAAGAGAGTTGCTGTGTAGACATCACCAACCTAGGTAGGCCAGCTGTCTCACTCAGTCGAAGGCGGCCTCTCAATGTATGAATTTATTCTCGTGTTGAGCAAAATAAAAACCACAAATGCAAACACTAATCAAAGTGGTTCACAAATCAAAACATATTCCAGGAAAACAGTATAAAACATTTAAAACTCTTGGAAGACACATATCCACAACATTACAACTATAACACATGTACTACAACAGATGAGCACTACAATACCAGATCAATCACCTGAGGAAAATTTCCACCTTTTAAGAAATTCTTATATTTATATAATGCCTTTCCTTCAAGGAGCTCACGTACATTGCCCTCCTCCATTTGATCTTCACAACCGCACCTTGTGAGGTAGGTCAGGCTGAGAGTATGTGACTAGCCCAAGATACAGTGAGATTCAATGTTGGATGGGGATTTATACCTTAACTCTAGTGTCCAAAGTATATGAAAATACCCAGTTCAATCGCCCTAGCAATTAATTCTGATGCCAATTCAGCTATTTGACGTTTGTGCCACAAAAATTATTTGTGCAAGGTAGGAGGGAAACCCAAATAAAACAGATGTTTAAAAGTCAAGCAGAATAAATAACTGTGGCCTAGGACCCACTTACCTACGGGACCGCCTCTCCTGGTATGCCCCGCGGAGGACCTTAAGGTGCACAAATGACAACATTTTGGAGGTCCCAGATCGGAAGGTGGTTAGATTTGTCAACTAGGGCCAGGGCCTTTTCAGTACTGGCCCCGACTTGGTGGAACGCTCTGCCACAAGAGACTAGGGCCCTGCGGGACTTGACATCTTTCCGCAGGGCCTGCAAGACAGAGCTGTTCCGTCTGGTCTTTGTTTGGACTCAGTCTGACCCTTTTATTTCCCTCCCCTTATGGTTTTGATCTATGGGCTAATTTTAAAATGAGGCTGCATTTTAAATTGCATTTTAACCTGTATTTTAATTTTTCTTTTCTTTTCTTATTACGTTTTTATTGTAATTTTACTGGTGTTAGCTGCCCTGAGCCCGGCTCTGGCCGGGGAGAGCGGGGTATAAATATTTATTATTATTATTAATATTCATAATCTTGCTATAAATTTGGTCCCAAGGAATAAAGATACAAAGCAGTTCTTATATCAGACCAATGTCTCCTTGCATTGGAATATTCAAGCTTTTGCACTGCACAGATTCTGAGAAAGGTGAGTAGAATATCATAATCTGGATCATATCATACTTTTTTTTTATGGTTCTATTGTGCCTGTGATTCCCAGTATATGTGAACTTTTAAGTACATTTGGCAACAAGGTTACCAGAGCAGACAATCTAAGTAAGTGTACATTTATAAATTCATGACCATCTTTTAATCCCAAACAATTTCATACAGCAAATCAAACATTTTCCTATGTTGGTACATATTCTGAACACAGATTTATTTATTTGTTGAAGTATTTATAATCCACTTTCATAAAAGTACAACACAGTGGTATACAACATACAAGATTATAATCAAACCAGTAAAAACATCAATAAAAACACCAATAAAACACCAATAAATCTAAACCAAGGAGTGATTTTCATAAGCATGGCTCACTGAATAGCAATTGCTGGATTTGGGAGACGAAGCTTCACCTACAGCGAAAGACGTTTGACACAACACTGTTTCAGCATTATACAGTGGTACCTCGGGTTAAGTACTTAATTCATTCCGGAGGTCCGTTCTTAACCTGAAACTGTTCTTAACCTGAAGCACCACTTTAGCTAATGGGGCCTCCCACTGCTGCCGCACCGCCGGAGCACGATTTCTGTTCTCATCCTGAAGCAAAGCTCTTAACCTGAAGCACTATTTCTCGGTTAGTGGAGTCTGTAACCTGAAGCGTATGTAACCTGAAGCGTATGTAACCCGAGGTACCACTGTATGTGTAAAGAAGAACCTAGCAGGACCTGCAACAAAATGTTGCAGTATATCCTCATTTTCCACATAGGTGTACTCCAGTGCAAGGTACCAGGTAGCCTTAGTGTCACCCAGATTGCACCATAAGCATAGTTTCCTGTTCTCTCTTCCAACTGACCCTCAACATTCCATGGTTGCTGAGTATGCTCAGTGCCCAAGATGATGTTTTGGTGGACGGGTTGCCCACTTGGCTTTGATTTTAAAAGAAGTTGTGGATTTGGGGAGTACTTCCACAGACCTTAGTTAATGTTCCCTCAGTGGTCCTGTTTTTGGCTCCACTCCTGACACCACCCACTACCTGAATTTGCTATTAAAGGGAGCAGCAGCAACACGTTTGATAGCTGACAGGAAGATAAATTTAGAGTACTGCAAATACCCACACACCAAAATATGTTTTATCGAAGGACGGTGTATCACCATTTGCAGAAGCCATATCAGTTGATCAAGATGAATTATTTTTAGAGTTCTATATAATATAAGGCACTACCATGGTATATTCGGTCTTAATACGAGAGAGAGATTTATTTTAATTGTTTCTAAGCTGCACAGTCAGATAACACACGGTACACCCATCTTGCTGAATCGAAACAAGTCTGAGTCTGATCAGTGCTCAGATGGCAAGCTGCCTGAGAACCCCTTGACCTTAGTGATGGAAGATATAATAAACATAATAAAATAATGTGTCTTAAACACCTTCATATATTTTATTAAACAAGAAGCTGAAACTTATGTGAACACCCACAGCTTTCACACCAAGGCACATTTTTCTATTGACAAGTTGCTTCAAATTACAATATTCAATTATAGTACTAGGCAAAAAGGCAATGGGAACATTGATATTCCACTGAATAGTGGTTCTAAAGAGGCAATTCATTGGAAACACACAATGGGTTGGCACAGGTGTGTAGTGACTGCATTCAACCGCAAGTAGAGGGGAATGGAACAACAACAGTTAAATGCAGTAACCCTAATGAATCAAAGCACCACATGTGGTCAAAGAAACTGGCTCACTCTTATTTTTAAGGATGTTATGAATGGCTGGATGACAGGGACTGATGCAGTTGAGATGCTCGTATCCCTTCACCATTCAAAGACTTTGTGAGCATGGGCTGTCTGGTTCTATCACTATTTTATCTCCTCCTCCTTTTTAAAGCTTTCTTGTGTTATACATTCCAGAAGGGTAGCAAGGTTAGTTACAACAAACACAGGAAGGAGTCCCATGGCACCTTAGAAACTACCAGTTTTTATGAGGCACAAGCTTTTGTGGCTATGTGTTCACTTCATCCAATACATTAACATCAGCAAATAAATTAAACATACAAATATAGATATGCAAACAGATGTGTGTATGCACTCATAATTCAGGTGAAGGCAGCACTTCTTGCATCTGATGCAATAAGCTCTAGCCCTTGTAAATGTATGCCACAATAATTCATATAGTATTTATTAAGCCACAGGGCTCTACTTTATATGACAAGTCGTATGTCCCCAAGTGATGAAAAAAGAAAAAGATTACAAGTGCAAAGCTATATACTTTGGTAAAAGTATGAAGCACACTTGCTCCATAGCAAGTGTATTTCTTTCAGGCCCAATACCAAGACCACAAAATTAGGTGTAAAATTAGCATATTGCATTGCACCAGCAGCAGGTGCCAACTTTGGACATAACACCAACACAGTCATCATGCGGCTAATGTCACCAAGCCAAGAAAACCCCATGATGACAGACACATCAGTGAAAACCTGTTATGCAGCACAGTAAGCCAGTAGGCCTTGGAATAGGGACAAATACAACTCAACGACACTTCACCTTTGCATTTGCTCTCACCTGAAGCCAGCAACAATTCTTCTGAGGTCAGTACAAAATAGCACACACTTTGCACCCTAAAATGCAGCAAAAGAGGTCTTACTCATACCAACCAACAGTGCAATAAAATCTAGGAACATTGGAAGCTGCCTTATACTGAGTCAGAACACTAGTCCATCTAAAAAAAAAAGGGGGGGGGAGAACACTGGTCCATCTAGGTCAGCATTCTCCGCACTGACAGGCAGTAGCTCTCCAGAGTTTCAGGCAGGGGGTATTCCCAGCCCTACCTAGAGATGCTAGGGACTGAATTTGGGACCTTCTGCATGCAAAGCAGATGCTCCACCACTGAGCTATGGCCTTCCCCATGCAAGCCTTTTGTACTGTACTGATGTAGTAATATAAAGGCAGTGGTATTTCCATTTTTGCTCTTTCATTAAGGAAGCCTTTTCACATGCCCTCGACATACCTTCTGCCAAAAGTCATATTTCTCATTCAGAAACTGCAACTCCCATATGATTAAGAGTAGCAGTCAGTTTTGAGACACCTACTTCATTCAGGCATCTGAATGATTCACAGGGAACACTGCTCCCATTTTAGACATGTCTTGCCATCTACATGTACCATCTGAATACTTCCTTGTTTCTTGACAGCAAAATAATATTTTAAAGAATTTGTCATAATTATTTGCCTATACCAGAGGTTGGGAACCTGCGGACATTGTTGGGCTATGGTTTCTGTCATCCCTGACTAGTGAGGTGGGTCTTCTGGAAAAATTCGAATTGGAAACCTATGCAAATTACTGGATTATTACTGGGAATTTGTCTAATGCCCTAAAGAGTGGTCTAATTTAGCATGTTTATTTTACTTGTACTTAGCAAACAAGTTAAAACAGTTTGAAACTGTCAAGATTGCCTAATAATGAATTTGCAATTGGCATTCATTCATTGTTACTAAAGAACTTATGAAAGAAAAAAATCCCCACGGAAAAACAAAGCAGTGGAAAAATTTCCACCGCCCATTACTGTCCCTGACAGTTGCCATCCCAGATGGAGTTGGAAGTCCAACAACTTCTGCAGGGCAACAGCTTCTCCACCCCTGGGCAATACCCAACTTTTCCAACACTGCTCACACCATTTCACAAACGATCAACTTTAAGTCAGATAAGATGTAATTATATGTCCTTTAAATGGCTATACAGAAGTTATACCAAAATTCTGGCAGACAAATACATCACAGGCAGTTAACATTCTTATTTCATAATGCTTTGTGAGCATTGCAGCCTAGTAGGAAAAGGAAATCACTTGTTTCCACAGCTGCTTAATTATACTCTGAAGTTCAAGCTCAAACATGAGAATCAGTTTGGATGGCACTTCTTTTCACAGGGAACCTAAGAACAAGTCAAGGATGAATCTCTTACCTGAAAACTGGACTGCCTCACATTATGTTTGCTCAAATGTTTATACAACTATCATGATCTGAGTGTGGGGAAGTTCATCCCCACTCCCATCAAAGGGAAAGGGCCTATTATGTTGCTTCCATGGCTAAAAATGAAAATAATAAAAGTGTATGTATCTGGCAGATCTTTGCAGATTAAATAGCACTTTTCCAAGGTATTAACAACTGATTTAAAAATGGTTGTTTCCATCATTATAGAGTCAGTCAATACTATCCACAAAGGCCACATACACAGGCTGCATTAGGGACAAAAATGTTTTCTAATTACTTGTGAAAGCACAAGCAGATATAACTATTTGTGTGCCACAGTAGACATAGAATCACAGAATCATAGAGTTGGAAGAGACCACAAGGGCCATCAAGTCCAACCCCCTGCCAAGCAGGAAACACCATCAGAGCACTCCTGACATATGGTTGTCAAGCCTCTACTTAAAGACCTCCAAAGAAGGAGACTCCACCACACTCCTTGGCAGCAAATTCCACTGTCGAACAGCTCTTACTGTCAGGAAGTTCTTCCTAATGTTTAGGTGGAATCTTCTTTCTTGTAGTTTGGATCCATTGCTCCGTGTCCGCTTCTCTGGAGCAGCAGAAAACAACCTTTCTCCCTCTTCTATGTGACATCCTTTTATATATTTGAACATGGCTATCATATCACCCCTTAACCTCCTCTTCTCCAGGCTAAACATGCCCAGCTCCCTTAGCCGTTCCTCATAAGGCATCGTTTCCAGGCCTTTGACCATTTTGGTTGCCCTCCTCTGGACATGTTCCAGTTTGTCAGTGTCCTTCTTGAACTGTGGTGCCCAGAACTGGACACAGTACTCCAGGTGAGGTCTGACCAGAGCAGAATACAGTGGCACTATTACTTCCCTTGATCTAGATGCTATACTCCTATTGATGCAGCCCAGAATTGCACTGGCTTTTTTAGCTGCAGCGTCACACTGTTGGCTCATGTCAAGTTTGTGGTCAACCAAGACTCCTAGATCCTTTTCACATGTACTGCTCTCAAGCCAGGTGTCCCCCATCTTGTATTTGTGCCTCTCATTTTTTTTGCCCAAGTGCAATACTTTACATTTCTCCCTGTTAAAATTCATCTTGTTTGTTTTGGCCCAGTTCTCTAATCTGTCAAGGTTGTTTTGAAGTGTGATCCTGTCCTCTGGGGTGTTAGCCACCCCTCCCAGTTTGGTGTCATCTGCAAATTTGATCAGGATGCCCTTGAGTCCATCATCCAAGTCGTTGATAAAGATGTTGAATAAGACCGGGCCCAAGACAGAACCCTGTGGCACCCCACTAGTCACTCTTCTCACATGTTAGAATTCCTCCAGGTGACATATTTATCAAGCATTTGTTCCGATTTATTTTTATTTACAAACATTATGTGGGGGGTTAGATTACATTTGGCCTTTACAGAGTATTCATTCTGATTTGTTTGTGGGGTGGTTATATGACAATGAAAATTCATCCCAATTTGCCTGCAGTAGTGTTTTCCCATTATTTGTTTACCAAACACATTTCCCTGCCACCTTCTATATTGCTAAAAGCCCAATTCTTTTTTTAAAGTGGTGTGCTGGAGCAAAGCAGTCATAGAATGGTAGAGCTGGAAGGGACCCTGAGGATCAGCTAGTTCAACCCCCTGCAATGCAGGAATATGCAGCTATCCCATATGAGAATCAAACCTGAAAGCTTGGCATTATCAGCACCACACTCTAACCAATGGAGCTAGCCACACAGTTAAGTCCTTTAATCCACTAACTATGCAAACCTAAAGTTCTGGTATATGCTTGAATACCTCCCACAATACATTGGTAGCAGTCTGGAGGTACCCTTAGCTATAGCAAAAGCATGGCACACACACAAATATTGTGGCACTAACAGTTTTATTGCACCTTAAGCTTTCAGGAACTAGAGTCCACTTTATCAGCTGCCTCTGAGGAAGTGGGCTTCAGTCCACAAAAGGCAAAATACACCTACTAGCCTTTAAAAGGCAAAATACTCCTCTTTAACTACCAATGTACCCCCCCCCAAACAGCCAATGAAAATACAAATAAGGTGCTTACAAATAAATAAATTAATACTAAATATAGCATGCTAGGGGCTATGGCACAGATAGCCAATATGGTACTTCCCAGATGTTGCTATAACTCTCATCACCCCTAACAACTGGCCGGAGTCTAATAACATCAGGAACACACACACCATGGTGGCTCCTCCTGATGCAGTACGTCCTTCCGCCTGCCCCCACAAAAAAGCGTCTTAAAAATCAGATGAATCACACAGAAAGCTAGCCTACAACAGAAGCCATGTAACTCATACAAGTCAATCTAGAAAATATATTTAAAGTCCACAAACCATCTGAATCAGTCGTCACCTCAACTAAAACCATCTGTAAAATATTTGCAGGGTCAGTTTAAGGAAAAACTAGTAATTTGGCTTGGGTTACTATGTAAATGTTTGTGGTAGATATACAGAAAGCCTCAACTGCCAAGCTCCCTTATCCAGCCCTTATAGCAGGGAATGCCAGGCAACAGGGTGAGGCCCACCACGCCATCTGGGGAGCGTTACAAATGGGATCTGAAGTTGCCAGCTCTAAGTAGGAGTGGGAAAAGACGACAACTGATGCCACCCCACTGGAAGAATAGTGATAAGCCACATGGGAGATCTTGAAACAAAAAAAATCCCCAAATCAAAAACTCACTCTGCTTCCACTGGACATTACTGGCTGGAAGTTTTTCATTCAAATGCATTCTCCTCCTCAGCCCCTTTGGCAAAGTTAGGTAATCTTAGACTCTGGACTTTAAATGGTCTTACCAGCAGGGGGAGGGGGGGCTTCTCTAAATGGTAATGTGTTTTACTTCACCGCAGCCCTCCCCCAAATAAACTCTTGTACTTCCAGAACATCAGATCACAGATGCAATTTAGAGCCAGCAGAGATTAAAATATCCAACTAAAGATCAGTCATATCAGAGAGGTAAAAAGATAATTCAACACCTGAACCTTAGTATGAAACGCTTAATTCCAGCCCAACGCACAACATGTTGCTATGCTTGCTGCTGAACTCTTTAAAGTCAGCTTTTCCCATCATCTGACCATTTTGGCAGGAAAAAGCGAGATCAAAAGGACTGGTTCTTAACAATGTGGCACAGAAACTACAACCCCCACCGCCGCCCACAGAGCAGCAAGTTAAACAGCAAAGTGTATTCCAACCCAAAGGCCTTTAATAAATAATATTATTTTTCTGGATTAAGAAAACAATCCCTTTTTGTCACTTGTTGAGAACTGGAAGCCCCTCTGAGCTGAGTGCAGGTTACACAATCCTCACATTCTTTTTTGAACATGCTTCACCTGCAACTCTCGCCCTGCCTACAGCCGCAGCTAGACCCTCCATTACTCACCTGAGGGAGCTGGATTTACCGGTCTTGAGTAGCGTGTCTGCCCCATTATGAGAGTCTTCGAGGTAGCTCAGGGAAGGAAGAGAAAGAAAAGAGAGTCTATTCTGGAAGCAGACATTAGCCTTCGGAAGATGACAAGCCAACTCCACAGGGTGAGAGCGACGGAATTGTCTGGAGTCCAGGGAGCAGAACAACAACAGCCAGAACTCAGGAAACGGCCGGGGTGTAGGTCGAAGCACAAACCCCTCCTGTATTTCCTGTACCCCTGGGCCGGACACTTCACGATTCTCATAAATAAGCTCCCATGCCAGCTCCTTTCAAGGAGGAATGCCTGTCATTCCACAGTGCGAACTCTGTTTAGGGCTGGATCTCAGGAAGGGGGGCGGAGTCTTCCAACCCCAGAAGCCAAATAAATCAACACCCCTTGCTCTTTAAAAAGCAGGAGTTTAAATGCTGTAAGGGAGTGGAGGAAGGATCAAGAGAGCTCAAAAGAGACTTCAAAGGCAGAACAGCTTTTACAAAAACAGCCCCACTACCTAATTGCCACTGTTTTGCTATTCGGGGAAGAAACCTGAGCTTCCCCAGCCCCGTTGAGGGCAGATTAGAAGACCAGTAGACACAGATCCAAAATAAGGCTCTTATAAGGTGCTCTGTGTTGGTTTGACTCTGCAGAATAAACAAACAAACAAACAAACAAACAAACAAACAAACAAACAAACAAACAAGAAAGCTGGGGTTTTATTGGGTGTAGGTGTGCTTAATTTCTTCTGTACCAGCATGGACGTGGGGCACTGTGCTCTGCATGAAAAGGAAATGTGAGCTGAGGGTGACAGTGACTTTGCTAATACAGTATATCAATTGTGTGTGCCTCCTATGGGACTCATAAAGCTTGCAAAATGTGCAAACAATTAATTGGGCTAACCAAAGGGATAGTTTTGTTCTTTTTTTTAAAAAAATAATTTTTATTAACTGGCCAATCACATCAAATTAAATCACATCATATAAATTCCGAATTACAAAGCCAAATTTTTAAATTTTGTTGGGGGAACCCATACTTCAAGATCCAAAGGGGAATTCAGATCATCTTCTTATTACTGCGTTAATGTCCAAATCAGTCCCAATCAGTCCAAACAAAGTTCATAATTCTATCCAGTCTTATCTTGGTGTTACCACATCATATCTTGTTCGTATAATTTCTCTTTTTCCTTTACGATCTCTTCTGTTAGTCTCCTTAAGCCGATAGCAAGTGTAATAATCCTGTGTGGATTTCCCGTTCCTCCACTGTCCAGATGGTTTCCATATATCTCCTTCGTAGATAACATCACTTTTTCCATCTGTATGTGTCCATGATCTGCCAATAATTTAATTCCCACCATTATGAAACACTGATATAAGCCCTGTGCATGCATCTGCCAGTGTACAAACTTTCAATTTAAAGTGGTCCTTCCTAAGGAGATGGCATT
Source organism: Podarcis cretensis (assembly GCF_951804945.1). NCBI lineage: Eukaryota > Metazoa > Chordata > Lepidosauria > Squamata > Lacertidae > Podarcis > Podarcis cretensis. The sequence continues at coordinate 27,363,323 of NC_137177.1, read as the reverse complement.
TGTTTTCATGGATTGTGGCAAGTTAGGCATAAGACAGAAAGTTAGTGTGGAAGAGAAATATTGGGGTGGGGGAGCAGGGGGAATCCCACTCCTCTGGCTTCAACGCTTACTGCAGTTGTTGAGCTTGCTTTTCCTTCCAGTTGAGATTTCCAACCTAACAAATGGTTCACAACTTCCTGTGTTGCCCTGGCAAATGGCTGGTTTGCACACAAAAGCAATAATGAACCCCCCATTTCTACAGTAGCTAACTTGACTATATTTTGGTTAATGTCTGAAGGGCATTCATGTGTCTCAAAACACTTAGTAAACATGCCCTAGGAGCCTGTGCTAATTGCTGCTCTTTGGGACACATTTACCACACCTTTTCAGTCATGTTAATGCCTTTTGAGCATTCACAATGGAAATGAAGACTCTGCATTTTGCTGATATCTGAAGCAACCTTGATTGAAGTCAGATATTACACTTCTCCTGGCCCAGTGTTTCAATAGGCCAAAGAGAAGCTAACCCAGTCAGATGTCAAAGCCTCATTAGGGAATGTATGGGGTGTTAGGGGAGGGATAGTACCTCTATAGTGGGGGACACACCATGCTCCTTCTGGGGTAGTTTGCCCACCTTTGGTCCCCACCCTGCAGTTAGCTCTCACCTGTGGCTCCTATCAGCATGTGACAGCGGCCACACCTCGGAAACAGCTTCGACTAGCAGGCTAAACCAGGTGAAGGTAGCCAATGGGTCTCAAACCCTCAGTGAGTTAGTATGTGAAATTAGCATGAGAAAACATGCTCTGGCAGATTGAGCAGACAAGATCAATAGTGGGTCCAACAGTCAAGAAGGCAGCTTCTGCATGTGCTGTAGAGGGAAGAGAGGCAGCTGGTGCTTGTCAACCTGGGAAAGTAGCCCATCTAGGAGAAAGAAAACTCTGATCCTAACCCTCCACTACCTTGCAGGGTTATCTATGGGGGAAGAAAGGGCTAAGAAGTAAACCCTACACAAATTTGGAGTGGAGTCCCTAAGATGGTTGGATGGCAGCTTGTATGCCTCCTTCCAGCAACTCCTGCAGCCAAATTGGTGCCAAACATATTGCTCTGCTTTCCTTTGGACCACATCAGCATGGCTGAGATGAGGGTCTTGTTGTCTGTACAGCCCAGGACCTCCATATACACTGCCTGGGCTTGCACCTTGGGGAGGTCACTTTGGTGCTGCTAACGCAGCGGTTTGATTTCACCCCCAGAGTCGCACTCCATTGTCTCTTGAGACAGACAGGGGCCAACAATTAGGAAAGACAGTCTCATACATTAGGAATCACTGAAATATTGAGTGGTCTCCCACAACTGCAGAACTGAAGGATAGAATTTCCATTACCACCTCAAAAATTGTATCTTAAAATAATGAGGCTGAACTTCAGACTTCAAAGATAAGCAAATTTATTTCAATAAGAGCAGCAAGGTTAAATGTGGTCAATACAAGTAAATAGAGCAACAGCAGCTTTCTCTGCAGCGATAGTCAATCTTCAAAGCCCTTCAGCAAATTTTATTAAAACCAGTTTCAGCGGGAAGACCTGCGTTCAAATCCGTACTGTGGCATAGATTTACTGAGGGGCTTTCCATGATCTCTGCGTGGTTTTCTAATAAATGAGGAACTAAGATCTCCCTTTTAAAAAAGGTGTTATAAGGTTAAGAAAAATGTTGCCACTTGTCAAAAGCTGGAGGGAAAGGATGGGTTTCACCTTTAAGCCATCATCAAGATAAATTACTTCATTAAAAAAAGAACCTTCTTTTCTTGAGCATATTGGGAATACTTCATTATTGTGTCACTGGGCTGCCCTTGAACACTATCCAGAGGCTATACTGAACACAATTGTGCTTCCATCTCTTAGGAGACAAACTCCTTCCCTATATGTGATTAATACACTTAATCTACATTTCTGCCCAATAGCATAGTTCTCTAGAAGGCTCACAAAGATATAAAAATATAACAAACAATATTAAAAATATAATAAAAATAATTGCTGCAGAAACATTTGCAGCACAGGGACATCTAAATCCAAATTGAAAATCAGTGGGATAGCAATCAGATTTTTTAAATAAGCCTTGTGGGGGGAGGGGGAGTCTTCATCTAACACTGAAATTACCTCAAAAAAGTTGTCAGGAGAGTCTCTTGAGACTGGTGCGCGCTCTCTCTCTTTCTCTCACCCTCACACACCCAAGGTGTAGGGCAGGGGTAGGCAACCTAAGGGCCGGGGGCCAGATGTGGCCCAATCGCCTTCTCGATCTGAACAGTGGACGGTCTGGGAATCAGCATGTTTTTACATGAGTAGAATGTGTCCTTTTACCATATTTTTTGCTCCATAAGATGCTCCTGATCATAAGACGCACATAGTTTTTAGAGGAGGAAAACACGGGGGGGGGGGATTCTGAATCAAATGTTGTACTAAACTATTTAAAGCAGCAAAGCGGGCAGCTCCTGTCCGCTTTGCTGCTTTAAAGCGAGCCTCAGAGGAGGTAAGGAAGGAAAAAAGTGTGTCTTATGAAGTGAAAAATACGGTATTTAAAATGCATCTCTGGGTTATTTGTGGGACCTGCCTGGTGTTTTTACATGAAGAGAATGTGTGCTTTTATTTAAAATGCATCTCTGGGTTATTTGTGGGGCATAGGAATTCGTGTTTTTTTTTCTTTCAAAATATAGTCCAGTCCACCACATGGTCTGAGGGACGGTAGACCGACCATAGCTGTCAAGTGTCCCTTATTTGAAGGGACAGTCCCTTATTCCAGCGCCATGTCCCGCTGCTGTCCCTTATTGATGGATGTCCCTTAAATGTCCCTTAAATGATGTCCCTTAAATTTCAAGGAAGCAGCTCCTCTCCCTCCCTCCCTGCCGGCCAGGGAGGAGGGAGGTTCCAACTGTGTTGCTTGGCTGTGTTGCTCAGCCAATAAGAAGTGTAAGAACGACTGGGGGGTGGAGCTTGCATGCCTTGTGTGTGGCTAGTTAATGCAAGTTGAGGGTTTTTTTGAATGCTGGACGCCATTTTGTTGCACATGCTGCTGCAAACTTTGCAGTGCAAAGCCAGGCCGGGGAGCCATCTTAAGATGAGGCTGCATAGGCTTTGTGGTGCATGTGATTCAGATTCTATTCAGTTGAACCTCTGGTTACAAAGTTGGTTGGACAGTGTTCTCAAAGCTACCAGCATGAGTTTGACCAGACTGCAGGAGGACAGGAAGACTGGAGTGCCTGGAACAGGTGAGGCTGCTGGTCCCTTATTTTCAAATCTGTAAGTTGACAGCTATGAGACTGACCCATGGCTGAAAAAGGTTGCTGACCCCTGGTATAGGGGCAGTTCACAGATCCATACTCCAGCAGCCCTTTGTGGATCCTCACTTCTGCCTCTAGGCCTGAAATCCCACTTGGAAGTAGGTTAAAAATACCTCCTTTACTCAGTAACAGTGTTCTTGATCATTGCCTTCAGCAGAGGTATACATATTTCAGGAAATGTTAAGTCATTCATACAGTCAGTACCAAATAAATGCCACAATAGCTGATCTGCAACTATTCTGAACCACCCGTCAATAAGACAAGCTATTTATAGTCATTGGTCTCACTAGGCTTTTATTTGTATACAAAGCAACTTTCCTAGAAGCAAGCATCTTAAGGTTTAAGGAAGTTTGTATTAAGCATTAATTACTTCTAAGGGTCTCCGGGTCTAACTAAGATATCCATCTTTACAGCACACATTCAATGGCCAAAGTCCAGTGGCAGAACTAACTCAGGGACCTCCATATATCAAGGTGACTAGCTCTCATACCCCAGTTCACAATGTGCATATCAAGATATACCTATAGAATAAACAAGACCACATTACTCACACATACCAAGCCATGCACGATAAGCGAAGGCAAACACCACCAAGCTGCCACCACTTATGGAAATTAGAGCCTTGAAAAACACAAAAAACATATGCCTTCCAACATTTCACAGGAAAAACCGGGAGACTTTAAAAAACAGTTTTTACTGTCTGAACCCACCATTGCTGAAGGCTCTTATTTCCCTGTTGTATCTCAAAACTCTTATGTGGCTAGCCAGTGCTAGAAACTCAAGATATATAAGCTAGGCTCCAAATGGCTCCTTAAGCCAAGGTTGCATTTGCCACAACAGAATGTATAGTTGCCATTTTTGGGCAAGATGGCTCTAAATCTTATTTTTCAAATGATGAACTGACTGTGATTGATTTCCAGTTAAACATCTGGCTAGTTTGAGATGACAACCTTGGGCTAGGTTAATAACTTTGAGAACTGAAGAAGGAAAGTCACTTGATCCAGAGATAGTCCACATATATATTGGCCTATTTTGACTTCTTTTTCTTAATGGTGACTGCTCTTGCTCAGGCTGCACAGAAAAAGTGATTTAGTTCCAGAAATTCATTCTGATTGTACAGATATTATATAACTGATAGATATACCCTACAGATGGGGTATTAGTTTACGAAAGCAGTCCAGATCCAATGATCCCGAGGTGGTGATGTCAGGTGCCATCCTGGTGCCCAGGTATCTTCACTTCTTGTTGATGTTGTTGTTGTTGTTGTTGTTGTTGTTGTTGTTGTTGTTGTTGTTATATCCCAGCTTTTCCCCTGACAGGGACCTCAAGGCAGCTTAGAGCTACAATTCCATTTACAGTCGTACCTCGGGTTCAGTACTTAATTCGTTCAGTACTTAATTCGGGTTCAGTACTTAATTCGGTCTGTTCTTAACCTGAAACTGTTCTTAACCTAAAGCACCACTTTAGCTAATGGGGCCTCCTGCTGCCGCCGCGCCGCTGGAACATAATTTCTGTTCTCATCCTGAAGCAAAGTTCTTAACCCGAGGTAATATTTCTGGGTTAGCGGAGTCTGTAACCTGAAGCGTATGTAACCTGAAGCATATGTAACCCGAGGTACCACTGTATCTGTTGAAGATGCTATACACAATCCCTTCCCTCACACTCTTTTTTTTTACAACAACACTGCAATATAGTAAGGCTGAGAGGTTGAAACTGGCTCAAGGTGACCGATGTTGATGTGTATATGACATCTATGTGTGCAGGAGATCAAACATGGGAGAAGCTTCCTGATGTAGAATATGTTGTCCCTATTTTCAACTGAGAAATGTAGAGGGGTATGCGTTCATATTTAACATGAGACCTAGGAGAAAGCTAAATACTGAAGAACTCAGGTGGACAGATATCAACTCTGGCAATATTTTTAAAGGGCACCTTCAAATTCTTTCCAAAAAGAAAAAATGGTGCTATAAAATAAAAGAGAGAGAGATACTAGAAAAATTGGGGCTGTCCCTATAAATAGAAAAAGTTATAACATTTACACATTGAAGAAAAAATAATGTTAGTACCTCATACCTTCTAAGAAAAAGAAACTGCAACCAACCCTTTCAACAGAGTTCAATAAAAATTAGAGAGCCTTAATTGCAAAAGTAGTACCTACAGAAAGTTGCAAAAAGTTCTCTGATTTGTAATTTTGTAAATTAAAAAATAGCTTTTTATTGGTTCTGGAGGGGGGCGTCTTCTGGGTTGTTTTGTGGCAGGCTTGCTTGGATGTTTTATTTCAAAAAAGCACAAGGAAGAAAGTTCTGCTATTCCACCCACCACAACTGAATAATCTGAATAATAAACATCTGAATAATCTAGATAATCTTAGACCTACAGATTGACAGGGATGAGCAAAGCATGATTATTTCCCATTTTAAATTCATCCATCCCCAAGGATGGCTGGAAAGACCCTGCCTAAAGTATCCCTGATGTGGGATTTTGGAAAGTCTTTCCAGCAGCCTTTAGAGAAGGATACTTGTATGGAACATTTGTGCTTTGCCCTTCACCACCCACCCGTGTGTTCAGGAATCCAGTACTGGGGTTCTAGGTATTTTGGCTAATCCCTGGGACCCACAGGATCAAACTCCTACACATATCCATAGCCTGCTGAGGTTGTACATGTTCCCCTCACATCCTCAGTGAGCCCTTGGTCATGGCCCCAAGTGGTTGCTCACACTTGGCACCCAACACTAGCAAGCTACCTAGTTGTGCTTAAAGACAGGATCCGTCGGCCCTGACTGGCAAAGTTTAACCTGCATTTGAAAAAAGAGAAAATGTGAACCAGTACCAATCCCTCCATTCCCTTCAAAATCCTCCCATTAATGTCACAAAAAGGAATTCAACACTTAATTGCACTTGAAGCTTGAAGTTTAGAAGTTGCTTTGAGGCCCCCTGGAGCCATCTGGAGGCCCACAGGATACTACAATAAGGAATGACTAACATTCTTTGCCTTCACTATTGCAACACAAACATTTTCAGTGACTCAAACAATCAAATACATCAGATGTTAACATGGGAGGATCCTTTTGCCAGTCCTGAACTGTCAGTTCAGGATCAACAACGATGGAGCAATTGCTTTACAACTATCTCGGCAACAGGGACCCCACAGATTAGATAGAAGATCCAAATTGAGGAAAGATTTTTTAAAAAGATTCTTATTGTCCGATGAATGCATCACTACTGGATTTATAAACATTCCTGGAGGGAGCTCAAGGCGGGGAGAGGTGGAAACAAATAGCATTCTGAACATTCTTAAAACAAAATAAAAAATTCCTTCCAGTAGCACCTTAAAGACCAACTAAGTTAGTTCTTGGTATGAGCTTTCGTGTGCATGCACACTTCTTCAGATACATGACTATGGCAGACCAACACGGCTACCTATCTGTAACTGAACATTCTTAAATAGTTTTGCTCTGTTTCATCAGGTTCTCCCCTCCCACCCTCCCCCTTTCCAAGTGCCCACTTTGAAGGGCTTTTAACCTGCTTGTTGGATTTTCCTCTTGGCTTTCATATTTTGCTAGACCAAGCCTGTGACACCTGTGGACCTTCGGATGTTGCAGAACTACAGCTTCTATTAACCCTGACCATTGGCCATGCTGGTTGGGATAGATGAGGGTTGCAGTCCAAGAACATCTGGATGACCACAGGTTCTCCATCCCTGACAACTGAAGGCCTGCTTTCTCATGTTCAAGATTTGGGTGCCCACACCTTAAATCTCAAAAGAAGGGCCAGCTAATGTGGCATCTCCAAATACTGTTGGGCTCCAACTCCCATTAGCCCCTGCCTGCAGCATGGCCAACAGGTGAGGGATGATGAACGCTGTAGTCCAGCAGCATTTGGCCACCCCAACTTCTTAAACAGTATGGAAAATGGAAAATGAGAATATAGCACTTGCACTCATTTCCCCACATAATATACTACAACTGAACAAATTTCCACTTAACAGTATTTGCATTCCCCTAACCCTTGAGGAAATAAGGCTGCCACCGTATATATATATGTGTGTTTGTATGTGTATGCGCACACTTTTTATGCAATTGGTAACAATTAATACAACCACATTGCAAAAGCTCAAGAAGAACATTTTTCATTTTGTTCTTTGACAAATCCCAAAGGAAAAACAAAATAAAAAAATTCCTTCCAGTAGCACCTTAAAGACCAACTAAGTTAGTTCTTGGTATGAGCTTTCGTGTGCATGCACACTTCTTCAGATACACTGAAGGAAATTATTACCAAACTTAAAACCACGGAGAGACCTGGTCTGAACAAAGACATTGGATTCTTATCTCATTATACATGACAAAGCCATTTTTCACCTTCTCACCCCTTGCTTTTTCCTGTAAGACCTATTGCAGTCATTAAGAGTCGTCAACAGGCTCATCACAGCTATCTGCCAATCACCCAATCCCACCACCCTTCTGAGTAATACCCCTCCCCAACTTCTCACTATATAGAAGGGTCTGGTGACTTCTGTTTCAGTGTATCTGAAGAAGTGTGCATGCACACGAAAACTCATACCAAGAACTAACTTAGTTGGTCTTTAAGGTGCTGGGACGCAGGTGGCACTGTGGGTTAAAGCCTCAGCGCCTAGGGCTTGCCGATCGAAAGGTCGGCGGTTCGAATCCCTGCGGCGGGGTGCGCTCCTGCTGCTCGGTCCCAGCGCCTGCCAACCTAGCAGTTCGAAAGCACCTCCGGGTGCAAGTAGATAAATAGGAACCGCTTACCAGCGGGAAGGTAAACGGCGTTTCCGTGTGCGGCTCTGGCTCTGGCTCTCGCCAGAGCAGCGATGTCACGCTGGCCATGTGACCCGGAAGTGTCTCCGGACAGCGCTGGCCCCTGGCCTCTTAAGTGAGATGGGCGCACAACCCCAGAGTCTGTCAAGACTGGCCCGTACGGGCAGGGGTACCTTTACCTTTACCTTTTAAGGTGCTACTGGAAGGAATTTTTTTATTTTGTTTTGACTATGGCAGACCAACACGGCTACCTATCTGTAACTGACCCAAAGGAAAAGAAAATGACAACTTCTTAATTTAGCAAAAGGGAGCTTTTAGGTATCCCCCCAAAGGCAGTATTTAATATTTCCCCATCGAACTTGGCAACGAAAACATTCCAAATTACAGTAATGCAATAAAGAAAAAATGACTTCTAAAAAACAAACAAGTTCAAGACCCATTTGCATTATGAAAGAAGATGCTGATTTGGAGACACTGACTTCATTGGTATCACACCCCTTAAAATATTAAAGACTGCAATGTTAGAACCATGACCAGTAACTACCACAAGCTTACCGAACGAATTCAAAACTCCAATCTCTACCAACAGCTTCCATAGTCCAATAAATCCAAAATTCCATCAGAATGGCTCAACTGCAACCAGAAATTCAGCATGAAAGGGAGCCAAATTCACTTTGGGTTCACTCAAACACACTGTTCATATTATTCCAATTACTAGACAGCTCTGAAGGACACACAGGTGTCTAAATTTCACAGTCCTTAAACAAGCTTGACAGCTTTCATCTTTCAGTGCCAGGAAGTGACAGTCAAACACAGATAGAATAAGGTTGTGCCAATAAGTATTCAGATTGGTTGGCTGAATTCATGCACTCTGCTTCATTAAGAAAAAAATAGAATAAACCCAACAGAACTGCTAGGTCTAAACATGAAATATGGTCAGTCACAGTTTGCAAGATACATTAATGATTAAAATCAAATCAGTCAATTTTAATGTCACAACTATTTCAACTTGATTTGCAATCTGATTTGACAATTTCATGGCTGGCTTTTAAATCCAACTCTGTTTATGATTTTCTTCCCCTCCCCCTGCCACCCCCAAATCAAGGGTGTTACTTCTCCCTGCCCCACCTTCTTATTTCACTTTTAGGCACTTTTTCAACAGTAAGGTAAAAGGTAAAGGTACCCCTGCCCATACGGGCCAGTCTTGACAGACTCTGGGGTTGTGCGCCCATCTCACTTAAGAGGCCAGGGGCCAGCGCTGTCCGGAGACACTTTCCGGGTCACGTGGCCAGCGTGACATCGCTGCTCTGGCGAGCCAGAGCCGCACACGGAAACGCCGTTTACCTTCCCGCTGGTAAGCGGTCCCTATTTATCTACTTGCACCCAGAGGTGCTTTCGAACTGCTAGGTTGGCAGGCGCTGGGACCGAGCAGCGGGAGCGCACCCCGCCGCAGGGATTCGAACCGCCGACCTTTCGATCGGCAAGCCCTAGGCGCTGAGGCTTTAACCCACAGCGCCACCAGTACCTTCCTCCAGATACCTGGTTTTTAAAAGAATAATATCCCTCAAAACCAGATATCTGGAGGAAGGTACTGTTGAAAAAGTGCCAAAATTCGTTTGGCAGCTGTGAGCCCATAACTAAACAGGAAATAGAAAGACTTCCCCAAATCTGCTGGAGGGGTAATATATGCCAAACAAAATCATACCCACAAGACTTTAATGAAAGTAGAGAATACAAAGTTTTTGTTTTTGGAAACACATCTGGGAGGCAGAATGCACAGCACAGACTAACTTTCCCTAACTTGGTTTGCTCCAGATGTTTTGCACTACAACTCCCATCAGCCCAAGATGGGAGTCACAGATCAACGTCAGAGGGTGGGCATCAAGTTGGGGAAAGGCTTGTATAGGCAGATGTAGCTAACTTCACTAGGCGAAGGAATAAAATGGTGGATGGCAAGCAATGTGCAAAAAATAATAATTAAACAAGCCAAAGTCTTCAAAACAGGGAACTAATCCAACCTCAAACAAGTAAGTTCAGGCATATGTGGAACTTTCTGAAGATCTGAAAATTGAGCCAAAAACGACAGAAACATAGACAGGAAAGGGCAGTGATGCAGAAACCAGGTGACAGAGCTATCCAGGAGCATCAAAAGGCAACCAGACAAAACAGCATGTTTTTGGAGGGAAGCATATTAACCATAGTTTGCATCAGTCTGCACACAACTGAAAGAATTCCTAACGTAAGGAATGCAATGAAAACATTCCTCGGAGGAAAAGATGAGAAAGGAGTGATCATGCATTCACAAAACTGTCCCTCTTTGCAAACCATAGTTTCCTAGGAGTCTCCAATATACCTGGCACCAGGTTTTTCTTCTATTACTTATGCAGGCAGTGACCATTTTGCACATGTCCGTACTGACATACCCACACCGGCAAGGGCAGGGCAGGCTGACGTATGACCGCTGACGTGCAAATGACCCAGAACACAACCCCCGAGCAAATGGGGAGCTTCCTGTACCAATATGACTCCAATTCAATGTTTTCACGATTGGGTCCAAGAAGCTTTCGAATATGAGAATAATAAACAAAGAGCATAGCTTAGAGGAAGGGCATCTGCTGTGCATGCAGAAGGTCCCAGTTTCAATCCCCACTAGAGCTGGGAATGTTGGAAACCCTGGAGAGCTGCTGCCAGTCAGTATAGACAACACTGAGCTGAGATGGACCAAGGGTCTGACTCAGTCTGAGGCAGCTTTCCATATTCCTACTACTAGCAGTGTTTGCTCTTTTGGCTTAGCTATATAACGCCAAATAAAAGCTCTTTGATTTAGCTTTTGGGAAGCAACCAATATTTACAGGCACCTGCCCTATTTTACTTTCTAACTGGACTAGAAGCTTATTAAAATGCGAAGCAAGTTCAGCATATGCAAGCTCAGCAGCTGATCACTTCGGAAAGACTTTGGCCACCACTGGTAAGTAATTGAAAGGAACTTTCAAACAAGAAACTGGTTAAACTCTTTCATTTTGAAGAGATAAATTCGGGAGCAAAAATGCTCTTCACATTTTGTTCTGTAATCACTAAAACTTTCTCGACTTCCACAGTAGTTCACTTATTTGTCACAGATACACACAAGCTGCTTTTTGCTAGGCTTTCCTAATTGCATGAATCTAACCATAATTACAGGTTTGGCCTCCTTGTACATTGCACCAATATACCTTTTGAAATGATTTATGAATAAATAGTTCCCCAAAGACAGGATCAGCGCAGAAGAAACCCTTCCAGTTTAACAGCCTTGTGATTCAGGTTACTACAAGCCCAACAACACATCTGCCCAATATGAACATCACTAAGTTGTGCCATCTCAGAGATGATCTGGTTGCTTGCTTAGCATCCCAAGCTACTTCCCCATGCCAATTGCCAAGCTCGACTAGAACCTTATTCTCCATGAATTTGTCTAATCCCCTTTTAAAGCACTCCAAACCGGCGGCCATATCTACATCTTGTGGTAGCAAATTCCAGTTTAACTACACACTGTGTGAAGCACATAGTTCTGTTTGTTTTGAATTTTCCTACTATTCTGCTTCAATGGATGTCTGAAAGAGTGAGAGAAGCATTTCCCTTTCCACTTTCTCCAGACCATGCATAATTTTATCCACCTGTATCATGTGTCTTCCCCCGCCCCCGACTTGATTTTCCCCTAAGCTAAAAAGACCTGAACTTTGTAGCTGCTTTTCATAAGACAGAATGAAAATAGACAGGGCAGCAAAACTACTCCATCAGAGAGAGAGAGAGAGAGAACCAGGTGACAAATTAGTCCAATCCAAAGGCCAGATGAAATAAGATAGCCTTAGTGGTCCAGTCACAGGCAAACAGCATAGGGGCCACACAAACATTCCTTAGGACAGGGGCACAATCTCAGCCCCAATGTCAAAGTGGCTGTGTCCTGTGCAGTCACATTTACAAATTCTTCCTCTGTACTTTAAAAACAAAACAAAAAAATTCTATGCAACTTGAAAGAGATCTCCTGGTCACCCCGGTAAAACAAGACAAAAGTGTTTTGCTTACTTAAATTAACCCCAGAGCCAAATACAGAAATCTGATGCCTAACCCAATTTAATGAGGATCAGTCAAGCATGCTGGCAATGCGGGGGAGGACAACAAAGATCCTGCATAATGCGGGTCCAGCCCTACCGACACAATGAAATAACAGCTGCTTACAATGGAAAGGCCATTCTGCAGGGCGGGATGGGAGGGGGGGTGGAAACTGGCAAGTGATGATAACAGGGACTGAAAAACAGGTAGGTGCAGCACTCCAGCATTATGAAAGAAACAGCTGCAAAAACGTTATCCTTCTCCAGATATGATCTTTTACACTTCCTGAGATACTTGGCCTTTCTCTAGACACAACCCCCCCCCACCTCACACTTTCAATTCTACAAGAACAAGATGCACACATTTGGTTTCAAGAGGTTAGCAAACCCTCTTTGTGTGGGCTTTCTTTCTTTTTTTAAAATAATATTTATTAAATTTTTAACAAGAAAAGGGTTACAAAACAGTAAAAGAAAAATACAAAAAAATATATACAAAAGCCAAAATTAGACATAAAGAGAACAAAGAAAAAATAAAAATCCCTTTCTAATATCTTACCACTCATTTACTTGTTTTCATGACTTCCTCACACCTCCCTTTTTTGTATTCCATTTAAAAATTTGTTCAGCAAATTCATACATATTATAACTTCAAATTTTCATCTAATATCAATCCACTCTTGCATATTCTTGTTTTACCTTATTACTAGAACCACTTCGTTTCATTCCAACATTCAATAATTTTACAGTGTTTCTGTAGATAGATTTTAAATTTCTTCCAATCTTCTTCCACCAACTCTTCTCCCTGGTCTCTGATTCTGCCAGTCATTTCCGTCAATTCCATGTAGTCCATTACTTGCATCTGCCTTTCTTCCAAAGTGGGTAGGTCTTGTGCCTTCCAATGCTTTGCAATGAGTATTCTTGCTGCTGCTGTAGCGTACATGAAGAAAGTTCTATCCTTCTTTGGCACCAATTGGCCGACCATGCCCAGGAGAAAAGCCTCTGGTTTCTTCAAGAAAGTATATTTAAATACCTTTTTCATTTCATTATAGATCATCTCCCAGAAAGCCTTAATCCTTGGGCACGTCCACAAAGGTGAAAGAATGTACCTTCAATCTCTTTACATTTCCAACATTTATTATCGGGCAAATGGTAGATTTTTGCAAGCTTGACTGGAGTCATGTACCACCTGTATATCATTTTCATAATATTCTCTCTTAAGGCATTACATGCCGTAAATTTCATACCTGTGGTCCACAACTGTTCCCAGTCAGCAAACATAATGTCATGTCTGATATCTTGTGCCCATTTTATCATAGCAGATTTTACCGTTTCATCCTCAGTATTCCATTTCAACAGCAAGTTATACATTCTTGATAGTATCTTAGCTTTGGGTTCTAACAGTTCTGTTTCTAATTTTGATTTTTCCACCTGGAAGCCAATTTTTTTATCTAAATTGTAGGTCTCCCTTATTTGAAAATAATGAAGCCAGTCTCGCACTTTATCCTTAAGTTTCTCGAAACTCTGCAATTTCAATTTGTCACCCTCCTGTTCCAAAATCTCCCAATATTTTGGCCAGTTGGCCTCCATATTGAGTTTTTTCAGAGCCTTCGCTTCCATAGGTGATAGCCACCTTGGAGTTTTATTTTCAAGTAAGTCTTTATATCTTGTCCAGACGTTGAACAATGCTCTTCTGACAATATGATTTTTAAATGCCTTATGTGCTTTAACCCTGTCATACCACAGATATGCATGCCACCCAAAAACATTATCAAAACCTTCTAAGTCCAAAATGTCTGTGTTCTCAAGAAGCAGCCATTCTTTCAACCAGCAAAAAGCTGCTGATTCATAATACAATTTAAGGTCCGGCAGGGCAAATCCACCTCTATTCTTTGCATCAGTAAGTATCTTAAATTTTATTCTGGGCTTCTTGCCCTGCCAGACAAATCTAGAGATATCTCTCTGCCACTTCTTGAAACAGTCCATCTTGTCTATAATTTGCAATGATTGAAACAGAAACAGCATTCTTGGCAATACATTCATTTTGATAACAGCAATTCGGCCAAACAAGGAAGGCTTCAGGCTTGACCATATTTCAAGATCTTTTTTCACTTCTGACCAACATTTCTCATAATTATCTTTAAACAAATTTACATTCTTAGCAGTCATGTTCACCCCCAGGTATTTTACTTTCTTTACCAATGTTAAACCTGTCTCCTTCTGAAACCTCTCTTTCTCGATCGGTGTTAATTTTTTCTCAAGAACCTTAGTTTTTAACTTATTCAACTTTTTTTTTTTATTATTAATTTTTTAGAAAAATTTTCTTTTACAAATTTAAATAACACATTCACATCCACTATAATGCCAAATTCTTTTGGACTTCCCCCAGCTCCCTCCACAATCCTCATAATTTTATATTTATTTCACATTTCCTTTATAATTGTATTGCCAGTTAATTAATCTTTACAACTCTTATCCCTCCCACAATACCCTTTGTCATCACAAAGCCTCTTTAAATCCAACTAGCGTTGTCTGTTCATCACAAATATTTTCCAGATAAATCGTAAACTTTCTCCAGTCCTGTGTGAACTTGTGATCTTTCTGATATCTGATTTTTCCTGTCAGTTTATCTAGTTCAGCAAAGTCCATCAATTTCCGTCTCCATTCTTCCAATGTTGGTAATTCTTCTTGTTTCCATTTTTGAGCCATTAAAATTCTTGCCGCAGTCACTGCATATTGAAAAAGTTTATAATCACTTCTATTAATTTCTCTTCCTGTAATTCCTAACAAGAAAGCTTCTGGTCTCTTCACAAACGTGTATTTAAACATCCTTTTCAACTCATTATATATCATTTCCCAGAAGCCTTTTACTTTCTTACACTCCCACCACATATGGTAAAATGTCCCTTCCCTCTCTTTACACTTCCAACATTTGTTACATGTCTTATACATTTTTGCTAATTTTACGGGAGTGATATACCATCTGTATACCATTTTCATAATATTTTCCTTTATCGTCATGCATGCAGTGAATTTCATATTTTCCTTCCACACCTTCTCCCAGTCTGCTAACTGTATATTATAACCAAAATCCCTGGCCCAGTGTATCATAACTGATTTAACTTCTTCATCCTTTGTTTGCCATTCCAGTAACATTTTGTACATTTTTGACAATACCTTGTAGTCATTATTAATTATTTCCTTCTGAAATCTAGACTCTCCTTCAATATATTTCCTCTCTTTACAATCCTTCTTAAACATATCATTTGTTTGGAAGTAGTGCAACCAATCATATACATATTTTTTAACTTGTTCATATGGCTTCAGTTTCCATTTCCCCCCTTCTTTAATTACAATATCTCCATAAGTCATCCAATCCTCTCTCATATTTATCTTTTTAACACTCATGACCTCTAGTGGGGATAACCAATGTGGTACATTTGGTTCCAAAATATTTTGGTACCTATCCCATATTTCTATAAGGGCACCTCTGAAAATGTGGTTGGCAAAACTTTTATGAGCTTTCTTCTTTCCTAACCATAGATAGGCATGCCAGCCAAACCTATTATCAAACCCTTCCAAGTCCAGTAGCTTATTGTCTTTTAGTGTTATCCAATCCTTTATCCACCAGAGACAAGATGCTTCGTAATAAAGTTTCAGGTCCGGCAGGGCGAAGCCACCTCTTTCTTTCGCATCAGTTAGTAGTTTAAATTGTATTCGTGGCTTTTTGCCCTGCCAGATATATTTTGAAATCGTTCTTTGCCAATCTCTGAAGATCTTTGTCCCCTTGATTATTGGGATCATTTGAAATAAAAACAACATCCTTGGAAGCACACTCATCTTGATTGAAGAAATTCTGCCCCAAAAAGATAATTTCATCCTACTCCACACTTCGAGGTCTCTCTTAATATTGTTCCAAATTGTCACATAGTTGTTTTGGAATAAGTCAATGTTTTTTTGGGTTAACCATATTCCTAAATATTTTACCTTCTTCGCCACTTCCATCTCTGTTTCTCTTTGCACTTCTTCAATCGCGCTTTGATCCAAGTTCTTCACCATGAGTTTAGTTTTCCTTTTATTTAATACAAATCCGGCCACTCTTCCAAATTGATCAATTTCTTTTATAACTTCTTTTAGACTATTTGTCGGATCTTCCATCGTAATTACCAGATCATCAGCAAAGGCTTTAACTTTATATTGGTTTTGACCTACTGTTACCCCCTTTATTAATTCATTTTGTCTAATAGAACTCAGTAGGACCTCCAGAACCATGATGAATAACAGTGGTGAGAGAGGGCATCCCTGTCTTGTACCCTTCTTTATTTTCACTTCCTCTGTAATTACATTATTTACTATCAATTTAGCTCTTTGTTCTGAATATATTGCCTTTATACCATTATAAAAATCTTCTCCCACTTCCATCATTTCCAAATTTTTCAGCATGAATTCCCAAGAAACATTATCAAACGCTTTCTCTGCATCCACAAACATTAAAACAGCTTGTCTCTCATTGCTGGCAGTCAAATATTCCAAAATATTTATTATATTTCTTACATTATCCTTCATATGTCTGCCAGGTAAGAAAGCTGCTTGATCTTTATGGATATGCTGTTGCAATACCTTCTTAAATCTTGATGCTAAGATACCCGAAAAAATCTTATAATCTGTGTTTAGCAGAGATATCGGTCTATAATTCTTCACTTGTGTGAGATCAGAGTCTTGTTTAGGTATAAGTGTTATGAAGGCTTCTTTCCATGTTCCTGGTATGTCCTGTTGTTTCAAGATGTTGTTCATAACTTCTTTAAGTGGTACCGTCAAGGAGTCCCTCATTTCTTTATAATACGTTGCTGTAAATCCATCTGGTCCTGGTGCCTTTCCTTTTTTCATCTGTTTTATAATTTCTACTATCTCCTCATTCTCTATTGGGGCATTCAGTCTGTCTTTCATTTCTGTCGGGATCTTTTGCACCTTTTTTCCTTTCAAAAAGTTCTCTATCTTCTTTATGTTGTTTTTCTCTCGCTTTGCATATAGATGCTTGTAGAAATCCAAAAATCCTTTTCTGATACCTTTTGGGTTCTCTATTTCCTCGCCATCCACAATAATTCTGTTAATTATACCTTGCTCTTTCCTTTTTTTTATTTGCCATGCCAGCCATTTTCCAGGTTTATTTGCGAATTCAAAATTCCTTTGTCTCAGCCTTTTAATGTTCCATTCAACTTCTTTATTTATAATCATGGCAAACTGTGTCTGCAGAATTTTTATATTTTGTTTTATCTTGATGTTATTTGGCTTCTTAATTAACTTTTGTTCATTGTCCATTATTTGTTTTAGGATTTCCTTCTTCCCTTTCTCTCTGTTCTTATTTTTGATCGCATTCTGCTGGATGAAGAATCCCCTCATTACCGCTTTACTTGCGTCCCAAACTGTGCTAATTTTTGTGCCTTTATTCATGTTATCTGCAAAGTACTCCATCAGTTTTTTCCGAGCATCTTGAATAATTCTTTCATCTTCCAAAAGATAGTCTTTCAATCTCCATCTAAATGTTCTTTCTTCATACATCTTTATCTCCATTTTTATTGGATTGTGATCCGAAATTACTCTAGGTTGGATTTCTATTTGTTGAATTCTAGTAGTTAATTCATTCGAGATCCAGATTTGATCTATTCTTGACATGGACTGATTCGGTTCCGAATAAAATGTGAACTCTTTTTCTAATGGGTGTCTGAGTCTCCAAATGTCGATTAAATTGAGGTTTTGCACCAATGTGAAAAAGGTCTTCGGCAGTTTCCCCTCTTTACTGTCACTTTTTTCTCTTAATCTGTCCATTTCCGTTGAAACAACTCCATTCATATCTCCCATTATTATGATTTTTTGATCCATGTATTCGAACAGTCTTTCTTCCAGTTTCTTGTAAAAATCAGTCTTATTTCCGTTAGGTGCATAGATCCCGACAATTATTAGTTTTTCGCCCTGCCAATTGATCTGTATTGCAATTATTCTTCCTTCGTCTTTGAAGATCTGTTGAGCTTCTATGTTTTTCCTAACATAAAGGACTATGCCTCTCTTCTTTTCTTTGTCTGAGGATATAAATTCGTTGCCCAATCTGTTATTAATCATCCTCCTACTGCACCTTCTTCCTCCTCCTCTTCTACCATCAGTTCTTTGTAACGTCTCTGAAACTTGCTTGTTTCTTCGGGACTTGTCAGTCTGTGTCTCTTGGCTTTGTATATAAAGGAAATCCCCTGAGGGAATTCCCACTTAAATTCAATCTTGTTTTTCTTCAAAATTTGGACCAATGGTTTATAAGGGTCTCTCCGTTTCAACAATCTAACCGGTATGTCTTTGAAAATAATTATGTAACTCCCATCAATATTCAATCGCTTCTCTCTGTTTCTTTGGAGTATTAAATTCCTCATATCTTTATCTTTAAAAGTAATCAAGCAATCTCCTGTAACTTTCCTTGCCTTGGTTGTCCTTACTCTCATCCTGAATGCGTTTTGAACTCTCTTCTCTACATCTTCTTTTTGTAATTCCAGCCATTGAGCAATTTCAGTTATTAATTTATCTTTTATATCTTCTCCTTGAACCTCTGGAACTGCTCTCAATCTTAGGTTCACTTCCCGTTGTCTCAATTCATTCATGGAGATTGCGTCCCATAACTCCTCCTGTGTTTTAGTCATTTCTGAAATTCCCGCTTTCATCTTCTCCTCTTCTTTTTTAACTTCTTTTATCTCCACTTTTGTCTTTTTTAATCCTTCCTCAACCGATTGTGTTCTCTTACTAACTTCTTTTATTTGACCTTTCAGCTCTTTTACTGTATCATCAATCTTCTGGTCCATTTTACCTATTTTGTTATCCACCTGCTCAATTCTAGTATTTACATGTTCTAATTTATCCTCCAAATTCTTTTTACTTTGTCTAATTTCTGCAAACATTTTTAAAATTTCTGATTTGAAATCTGCCTCAGGTTTTGAACCCCTTCTTTCTCCCGGTGTTCCTCCTTCCCCAGCTTTCTTCTGTGGGTGAGACATTTTCTCCCTCTCCTTACTTTCTATCCGTTCCCTTTTTATATAAAACAGTCCCACTATCCCCAATTCCGTTGGATCTAAACCTTAAATTATACTGTGTCCCTCCTCCAGACAATTCTTATCTCAAATATATGAATGACACTTTTTTCCAAAATTCCGTTCAAGAAAAAAAAAAAAAAAAACCTTCCAACCCAGTCCCAAGTCTCAATAAAGTCAATATAATCAAGTACAATCCAATTAAACTCCACAATTCCAATTGTCTATGAACGTCTTCTTGCCACCAATTTGGCTATTCCATCAATGCGGGTATTTGTTTAAATATGACCCAACTTTTACCAATTTGCTGGAGTTAGAGAGAACCCGAAGAAGAAAAGTATCCAAAACGAAACAAAAACAATCTTCTGCCACCAATTAGGCTAATCCTTAAAGTCGATATAAATGGGAAATCTTCTGCCACCAAATAGGCTAATCCAAATTTGTGTATATCAGTAATCCCAAAGCCAAGAGATTTATCAGAAAAAAACAAGGAAAAAAAAACCGAAAAAAATCCCGAAGAGAACCAAGCAAGTAAAAAACAAGTTGTTGTATATCTTCTGACCACTAGGGGCAAGGTCTCCAAGCCGTGTTAAATTGCTCAAAATATTTAATTGTTCAATAAAAAGAAATTGCCATCCAGAAAAAAAAGAAAGAAAATGAATCTTCAAAAGAGTGAGCCGAATTATGTTTAGTCCTAAACGCCAGTCCAGATCAGTTTGAAACGAACCTTCTTTTCTCGGCAAACATCAGACAATCCTGTATAACTTTAACAATGGAGTCTGGAAATCCCCTTTTATTGCGCAGTTTTTATTTCACCACCGCACCAAAGTCTGATTACGACAAGTCAATTTCACAAGCCCCCCAAAGGACTTGAACAACTCCGTCTTACTCCTCTGTCCCCCCTTTTCCTTTAAATCTTCTTTGATAACTAGTATCTTCCCAAAAAGGGTTATTTTTATTCAGTTAAAAGGGGGGAAGAAACAGTAGCCGCGAGCGGTAACTTACTTTCACTTTTCACCGCTTTGTTGTTTCTATGCGTCTAAGCTGATTGCGGACGGAAAGCTGGTCTCGTAGCTTCCAATTTTTCCTCCGGTTACTTTCCTTAATTTTCAATAGTCTTCTTAGTATCCAATTAAGTCCGAATTCCTTCCAAATCGAGAATTGAGAGCTCTCCTTGCAAGCTCGGGGCTTCGTTTCTCGGAGGTAGCTATGGCCTCCCTGCAACCCGCTCTCCCCCCCCGCCGTTCTCGTCGCTCTTATTAAGAGCTACCTGACGGCCGGGAGGTTCGCGTTTCGGCTGCCTGCGGGAACCTGAGTGTCAGGACACCCTCCTGGCACTACTTCAGGGGGTCACTGCGCCCTGTGACACCCCCAATCCTCCGAAAAACTCGGGATTCCCCAGGAGGGAAAATCCCCGCTTGCACTCGGATCGCTGTCAACCGGAAGTCCTCAACTTATTCAACTTAAATCCTGTTACAGGTAGGTAGCCGTGTTGGTCTGCCATAGTCAAAACAAAATAAAAGAAAAAAAATTCCTTCCAGTAGCACCTTAAAGACCAACTAAGTTAGTTCTAGGTATGAGCTTTCGTGTGCATGCACACTTCTTCAGATACACAGTTGGTCTTTAAGGTGCTACTGGAAGGATTTTTTTTTCCTTTTCTTTTGTTTTAATTTAAATCCTGCCACCTGACCAAATTCCTGGATTAATTCCAAAACCCTTTTAGTACTAGATTCTGGCTCCTGTAATGTCAATACTAAGTCATCTGCAAAAGCTTTAAGTTTGTATTGTTTAGCTCCGACCTGAATACCTTTGATCAGATGGTCCCTTCTAATCATATTTAACAGGACCTCCAGGACCGAAATAAAAAGCAATGGGGAAATTGGGCAGCCTTGTCGTGTCCCTTTCTCCATCTTAAATTCTTCTGTCACCACGTTATTGACTATCAGTTTGGCCTTTTGTTCTGAGTAAATTGCACCTATACCATTTTCAAAGCCTTGACCAACCCCGATCCCCTGAAAATTTTTCTTCATGAAACTCCAAGAAATATTGTCAAAAGCTTTCTCCGCATCTACAAATATCAAAACTGCTTTAGTGTTAATATTCATTTGAAGTTTTTCTGAAATGTTAATTATATTCCTCGTGTTATCAGACAAATGTCTGCCCGGGAGAAAGCCAGCTTGATCTTTATGTATCTCTTCCATTAATACTTTTTTCAGTCTTTTAGCCAAAATATCTGCAAAGATTTTATAATCCACATTAAGCAGGGATATGGGGCGGTAGTTCTTGAGTTGTGTCTTTTCAGACTCGATTTTCGGTATAAGTGTAATGTAGGCTTCCTTCCATGACTCTGGCGCTTTTTCCCCCTCCAAAATTTCATTGCAAACCTCCTTTAGTGGTTGAATTAACCAATCTTTCAAGGATCTAAAATATTTAGAGGTTAAACCTTTTGTGTGGGCTTTCTAGACTTTGCTCCAGCTTGCAAGTATAGGCAGCCTGTGGTTGAAGTGAATAAGCAGTTAACTTCTGAATCCTGTAGTGATCAGACTATTATTTCCGCACACAAACACACACTGAATGTATGAAGCTGGTATTTGGGAGGGGTTTTCATTTTTATCTTCACAAGCTCCCCTACCAAAATTTTAAATGTAAGAACTAGAAATCATAGGCAAACACATAGCAGGTAAGGAGTCCCACAAAAAGTTGCTAGAAAGAGAGAAGCGATTGAGTTTGGAAGCAAGAGCAATTGGGGGCATTTCAAGCTGTCAGGCATCAGTATGTTGCGCAGAAGGCTAAAAATTGAAGCTTGATCTCACCTCCTCAGTCATGAACTCCCAAGGCAGTCTTGTGCAAGCTACTATTTTTCAGCACCCTAGTTCACCCCCATCTGTCGCACGGGGCAAAAAACACAGGAGGTTGCCTTATACTGTAGCTTATATACAATGGATGGATTGATTAACACCCAGGTTTTTGCAGTTATATCAAAAATTACTGATTTGGTTATACTATTAGAAATGCATACAGATAATTATGAAATTATTGTGAGGTTTAATAAGTTAACTGTTTATATTTGGACAAGTTTTCTGCTGTACTTTGTTGGAAGGAGAAAAACAATCATTTCCTTAGTAACAATTTAAACAATTTATTTAACTAAAACAATAACATTATAGCATATGTATCCATGTTTGTTAACTGATGTGGTTAAATGATGTGTTTTTTTAAAAAAACTTAGACTGAGTTTTAGCACACATGAAAAACTTAAAACAAATCCTTATTTCCTGATGAATAGCCTTTGGACTACGTATAATGTAACTTAAACAGAAAACTATCTTTAGAAAGATTTTTCCTCCAAAAGCATTTTATTTTAAAAATCCAATTTAAATTTTTAAAAAATCTGATTTAAATTTTTAAAAATCTGATTATTATTATTATTATTATTATTATTATTATTATTTTAAATCATTGATTTTTATCCACCCAGATATTACCTGGGGTAACTTGCACAAGCATGTTGCCCTGTGGAGCAGCCTCACTGCAGCTGCTTTTTCAAATGGTCCCTGAACTACTGGGTTGCCTGCATGAATCAAGTCTTAGCAACATTTGTGGGACCAGCTACCATCAGTCACCATATCCAGGTTTACAAATATAATCAAATGAATATTGATTCAGTCACCAAGTGTATCCATACTTCAAATGTGGCAAGTAAGAAGAGAGTCTAAGTCGGGCTTCGTCAACCTCGGTCCTCCAGATGTTTTTGGCCTACAATTCCCATGATCCCTAGCTAGCAGGACCAGTGGTCAGGGATGATGGGAACTGTAGTCTCAAAACATCTGGAGGGCCGAGGTTGAGGAAGCCTGGTCTAAGATCACATATATGGCAACAGTAATAGCTTGGTGGATAAGCTTCTGAACTTCCATGGTAATTGATGGAGAACCATGTCATCTTACTGGAAGGAACAGCAAAGAGACAGAGGAAGAAATGTTTAAATGTCAGTGAAAATTAGCTCATCATCCATCCATACAAAACTAAGAGTTAATGCAGGGAGAGCCTTTTTGGTTCAGAGAATACACTAGCACCCTGCTGTTTTGCACTAGTACAGTACAGCTTGCTTCCAATTTCAGCTAGTGCTGGGTGAGCAAATTTCCAGATAGAGAAATAATCCCAAACTTATTTCAAAACAGAAAGACACTCCTTTTTGGTGGAGAAAAAGAAAAAAAGCCCTGTACTCAAATCAATAGCCATTTTGAACAAATTTCCTCACCTTGAAAACTTTAGTCCGAATTTCAACAACAGGTTTTTGCTGTAGTAGTAGGAGAGGTCCAAAGAAGCTATCAGCAGTGACAAACTATAGGGAAAGGAACATGACTAGAGTGGCATGTCAGGGTGCATGGATACAGGTGTGTTTGCAGAGCACAGGGACTCTTCACCATGGAGAAAGGCTGTCCGCAACTTTGGAGGCCCAATGCCCAAAACTGAATTAAGAATCTGCAGATAACATTGAGCACCAAATGTCATGTATCTGTAGAACTGAAGGAGAGAGTCGTCCTTAAGTATGATCATCCTTATTTTTTTATTTTATGTAGATATTCTGATGTAGCATCCGACAGCAAGCATTGGAGCAAATTCCTAGGCTTCAAACAGTGAATGGGAAAACAAGTGTCAGAGGGGAAGGCTTCACTTACATCAAAGGTGCAGGCCATTTTAAAGGTTTGTTTAAGACTTTCAGCAGATGTATTTAAAAAGAAAAAAAAGACCTCCCAAAAATTACTCTCCCAAGATAGAGGTTAACACTCTATTCCAAGATTCACAGAATTGTAGAGTTGGGACACCCTGAAGATCATCTAGCCCAGCTCCCTTGCAATGCAGGAATATGCAGTTGTCCAATACAGGGATTAAACCTGCATGGCAAAAAGAGTAGGAACGAATGGCTGCCCTCCGTTGCCACCTCCACTGGAGCCATATAGCCAGGGGCTAAGGAAGCCTCTCCGGCACCCACTGGCAGAGGAAGAGGAGTGTGTGGGGAGCACACCGCACCCAGCAGCGCGATCCTGGTGGGGTGCCATTGAGACTGCCCCCCCGCCCATGCTGGGCACCACGCCCCCAGAATGTTGTCACGCCCCTGTGGGCGGTGTGCCACACCCCCGGGACACACGTCAGCCCCATCCCCACCTGCTCTCCGCTCCCCAGTGCCAGAGCATGAAGCTCCGCCACTGTCAGCACCCAGGGCGGGGCATGTACGGGCGCCACAGGGATGCAGCGGGCCATCTTGTTACCCCCCCCGGGTGGCACCTGGGGTGAGCCGCCCTCCCACCCCCTCTTCATATGCCCCTGCATACAGCACCCATTGCAAACAGCAGAGGGAGAGATCTGATCATCTCAGATTTATAACAGACGATTCTTCTATGTACAGTGGTACCTCGGGTTAAGAACTTAATTCATTCTGGAGGTCCGTTCTTAACCGGAAACTGTTCTTAACCTGAAGTACCACTTTAGCTAATGGGGCCTCCCGCTGCCACCACTGTGCTATGTTCTCATTCTGAAGCAAAGTTCTTAACCCGAGGTACTATTTCTGGGTTAGCGGAGTCTGTAACCTGAAGTGTCTGTAACCCGTGGTACCACTGTATTCTTATTTTGAACTGCATTGTTAAATTGTTTTATACAAGTTTAAGTTTTGCTTGTCACCTAGAACATATAAATTTAAAATAAATGAATAATGCCAGGTTATCAAGGTGAAGACATGTGCTCAGCCCTCTAGAAGCGCCTTTCTGTGAACATGGTGTGCTACGAGACACTTGCCAGAAGTACAAAAGCCCTTTACTGTGCCTCTGCTGCAACAACAGTCCCAGAAGACAAATAACTGAAGAATGAGACCAAAGGAAGGGCCACTGTGAGTTTAGTCCTTATACGTGAACCACCACTGCCCACATAAAATAGGGTGTTGATATTGCTACACACACGAGAACAGTAAACGAACATGAAATAAATTTGGAGCTAACGGAAATAGCTTCCCACACAGCACCATTCGAAACTGCTGAAATGCACAGTTGACTCCCACTGGCCTGATGCCCTTTTGAGAGAGATGTTGCACCTTACTTACAGTGTTTCAGCAATTTGCTAAGAGTCAGTATTTTTTATGCCAATTACAAGGACAGATATAAGGAAGAAAAATTACTTAGGTCCCCCCACCCAGCTCACTAAAACATTAAATTTGAAGCAGAGCTACACTTAAGTTTAAGACAACACCAAACCACCTCGTCAAGTGTCAAATTTCTATTGTTTCATAAAGAATGGAACACAGAGCAATTTCACATGTAATTTCAGTAAAAAGCCCATGGAAGCCCTTTACACCAGGGATAGGGAACCAGTGGCCTTTCAGGTGTTGTTAGACTACAGTTCCCATCATCCCGGACCACTGGCTATGCTGGCTGGGGCTCATGAGAGTTTGGGGTCCAACAACACTGGGAGGGCCATATAGGTTCCTCAGCCCTGCTTTGCCTCATGGGTAGAGAAGCTGCAGCCCTTTAGATGTTGTTGGGCTATGACTCCTATAAAGTATTTTTTTACTCACTAAATTTATATTCCACCCATCAACCCAACTTTTATAACAAGATTTATCCAGTATCAGCTTGTCCATACACTGAAGATCCTTCTGAGAGGCCCTGCACTTTGTGACCCCACCACCACCCATATCATAGATTATCATGCTGGTCAGAGTCTTTTCAACACTGGCATGAAAACTGGAGCTTCCTTCCAAAGGAGGTCCATCTCATTCCATCTTCATTAGTCTACAGCTATTACATGGAGGGGTTTCCCTGCCTTTTAGAGTTAATTGCTGAATGACTGACATTGCTATAATTCTATTGTCTATTTTGTTGTTGCTGTTGCTGAGATGTGCCTTGTATTTTAGCCATGATGCTTTAAAACAATGTACTAAAACAATCAGTATTTTCATAGTTGCTTCATGGAACCACAAATTGAAAGGATGTGGAAAAAATATTTTAACAAACAACTGTAAACAAAAAAGTTCTCATGTATGAATGCTGACGTTATACCTTTGCACTGAGATAGCCGATATAGTGCCTTCTAGATGATGTCTGACTCCCATTTCCATCAACTCCTGTCAGCATTGCCAATGGTAAAAAATGAAGGGAGTTGGAATCCAACAACACTAGGAAGGCATTACAATGACTATTCCTAGCTTAACACTTGGAAGCTGTACATAAGGTAAAATCTTCCATTAGAATTCTAAAAACAACTCATTACAAACAAGCAGCAGGTATTTTTTGCCACACAGGTAGAAAGCTCAAAGTGAAGCCTGCCATCTAGTGTCTCGAGAGCAGAAGAGCCTGACTACACAACACATAACATGAGGCACTTATATAATTGGAGCAACCAGAAAAATTGGGCATGAATGCCAAGTTGAGGCTTGTCAGACAGGCAAGTGCAACAGGAACAACAACATTCTGACCAACATGCCTGCAAATCTTGAACTGAAATAATAAGGGTGAATTATAGTCAGCAGTAAATTTTGTTTACAACTGCCACAGATAAGGCCTTTGCCAAATATGAAGACTCTGTGCAAAAGGCAGCAAATCTATTTTATTCCATTTTTAAAATGTGTATGCCATATCCTTGTCATCATCATTACTATTCAGAGGCTTAACAAGATCTCATTAAACTCTGCCCTGCCTTTTATATGGGACCGGTCTTAAGAATAAGACGTGAATATTGGGAAACATTCCTTTCACTTTCACCTCACCTCCCTATTGACCTCCCCACTCCCACCATCCCAATGTTATTCTTCTCACAGGTGAGCTTGCTTCTAGGATCAGAGCTCAGTTGGGAGGAATAGTGAGGCTGGTGCTGCATAGAAACTGACAAGCTGGGCTCAACCCACCTTGAGGATGTGTTTAAGGAAGAGGAGAGAAGCAGGGCAAACACTGAAACAAACACTGACACAAGTATAGTCCATGTCCCCAAGAAGCCTGCCATCTAAAATCCTGGAGGCTTTATCAACAAAATAGAAATTAGTGTTGCCAGCACATCAGTGCAATACCATTACAATGCTGCATAGTAACATTAAATGCATTTCAAAGGCCTGGTTCACATGTAACGTGAAGTCAAAGTGTGGCTTAGCAAGCCTGTAATATCCATGGGGGAAATTGCAGTCTCTTCACCTCTTCCCTGGTCCTGCTCCTGCTGCTGCACCACCCAGAGGTAAGCAATGGTTAGGTTTAGAATTACATGTGAAACCAGGTCCATGGTCGCTTAAAAAGAACCAAATCATGAGCCTGACTTTGGACAACACAAGTCAAGGCTTGCTGCTCCTGGCACAACTACAAGTAGAGGAGGAATGAAGCAGGGGTTGTTGTGCATCAAAACTCTGCTCATTTGCATTAAGTCATAGCTAACCATTAACTAAGCCTTAATGTGACATTTGAACACAGCGGCAAAAGATATACAAATATACCATTTCCTCTAGTGCTGTGTCCTCCAAGTCAAATCCATTCTGTAAAATTTGCCCCGTTTTCAGTTATGCAAGGAAGGGAAAATAAAAACATACGACTTCAGAATGCTGCTGTAAGAGTAAAAAGTTTTCTAGGAAAGCAAGAATGACACAGCAAGCGTTTAATAGAGACCTGCACCAAAAAGGCATTGCTATGCTGATTCACATTAATCCTCACTGCATCATAAAACCCAGACAACTATTATGTCCTCTGGAGGGTTTAATATCCACAAGCTAAAAAAAAATTAATTAATCTTTTCATGAGAACACAAGGCAAAACAAAAGCTCAGTCTAATAGATTTTATCTTATTATCAGCCATATTACTCCATAAGGCAGCAGATTAGCTGCAGCAACCAAGCAGAAACTGCTTCTTCCTCACAGTTTCTTCAAAAAGCAGCTGGGGAAAAACTTTCCTTGGGATCCCCTCGTGGCCAACAAGGTGCACAACAATGCTACTCAGAAGACTCACAAGGTCTTCTAATCTAAATAGCTAAGCACCTATTGTGCAAGCGGTAAACAAACAAATGGCAAAGGACAGAAATCAGTCCAGCCACCTGGTTGGGAAATACATGTAAGTAAATAAAAGATGGGGGAGAAAATGCTGAAGTCAACAGAGCTGGTCTCAAAAGACCTGGACTGCAAAGCTCTGCTTCATGGCCACTCTGGCCTCTGCCCAGAGCCCTATTTGCAGTAGGTAACTGATACTTGGTGGGAGGGAAGTAGCCTCATCGTCCCCCAAGCTACATGCATTCAATTTAATGTACACATAGAGTCTACAAAGATGCAACTATCTGCATGCAAGATTCTCTTCCAGGATTCCTAATTACCTAGGCTGGAACAGCTGCAAGTACACAGACTCCATGCAGGCACACAAGACTCCCCATGTTCACTCTATGTTGTGAGTACAAGGCTATAGAGATCTTAAATAGTTACTTGGGAAGATAAAACAGCAACATGCTGCATCAATTGCTCCTAGCAACTGAAATCTAGCATTGCCAAGCTGGGCTGTTTGTGGGGAGGGGGGCAGTGTTAAACCCTCTGATTCAAAAGTCACAGGAATTTTGGCTTTAGCTGCATTAACTCAGCCATGAAAAGTTTGCAGATTTGATCACTGCACCATGAAGGCATACATTACTATGGGGGGAATATTAAATACATCTGAGCAGTGGCTTTTTTCTCAAAAAATGTTTAGGGGTTCTCTCATTTTCCTACTCATCTTGAAATACTGCCCCTCAATGAGGCCAAACTTAGATTCACAAAATGTTTAGGGGTATGCGTACCCCTGCGTACCCCCCCCGAAAAAAGCACTGCATCTAAGAATAGAACCCTTACAACAATTATCACTTAGATTATCCAAAGAGCATTCTGCAGTACAGCATAGCTTGCATCAAATCTCAAGGGAAAAGAAATGGGGCAGTAACACTAGTGAAACATCCAATTAAAGGAACAATTACAGCACATAATAGTAGCTCTGCTATCATCAGGAGCACCAACACGAAGACATTTCAGTCACGGATTCCAGCATAGACAGGAAACTGCAGTTATGCCAACCAAGTCATTAGGGCCTTGGAGACCGATTTCTGCTGTGTCCCAAGCTGGCCTTTCCATAACTAATCCCTGTCATTACGGGCACTGGGACAATGCATGACAGAACAGTGCCTCCTGGTTCCCAAGTCTTGGACTACAAAAAATAAAAATAAAAATCAATGGCCACTGTGCAGATTTGGGGTCACAAACTTTTTAAAAGGCTGCAACAATAAAACTAAGTCAGAAAATCTCTTTGCCATATCATTTGGGGGGAGTCTTTTTAAAAGGACAGAATGCATAGTCTATATCATCCACAAAACAAATAGTTTCTTACAATTATCTCTAATAGATCAGGCAACACCAGAAATGTCAAAAGGCAGGTGGGTCACTTGCAAAAGTAATTGCCTTTGCTGCACATTATGTATTGTTAAGAATTTTGGCAAAAAAAAAAAATCAGATGGAAAAGAGTTTACAGCATCTTACTGCCAGTTTTGCACAAATTTTGAAACTTGCCAAATCCTTTTTATGCCATCAATTAAAGTCACCTACATAGGTTAATTTGACCTGGGAAAGTCATATAGCACAGACAACTGTTTTTAATTCCATGTTTAATCCTTTCCTTCACACACAACACATGGCATAATGCCATGCACAAATAAATTAGAGAAGTGCTTCTGAACCCAAATAAATCATTTTCCTTCTCCATTGGTACACCACAACCATTGGTCCATTTAGCTCAGTACTATCTACTCAGAATGAAAGTAGCTCCCCAGGTTTTCAAACAGCAGCTTTTCCTAGCCTTACATGGAGATGTTGGGGATGTAACTTGGGACCTTCTGCCTGGAAAGCATTTTTGAATTCTACCACTGACCTATAACCTCTCAACCGCAGAACTGTCATTGTGACCCAGAAGCTGTTTTGAGAAAAGCTTCTGGCATCATAACTGCTTTTCACAGAAATTTTTGAAAAAGCTGAGTGTACATAAGATCACATACTTGCAAATTTTTCAAACCAAGGGAGAAAATGTCTTCCAGGTCTAAAACTCATTCAGGTCAAAATCTTAAACTAACAGCAAACTCAGAGCTCTTTATGTACTTGTTTGTAGGGTCAGGCATCTGCCTGGTGAAGGACTGATCAAATTCTGTCAAATAATCAGATATACTTTAGGAATTAACTTTATAAATTTAACTTTAGAATTCTAAGCACAGTGACTGCAATCTTGTGCATAAACCAGCTCAATATTTGACTGTGGTCAAATAATATACAATCAGTGCATAATATCTGACTATTCAATTGACCACTGTGCCAATGCCATTTGTGCCAGTGTGCCAATGCCACAATTAAGACTAAAAGTGAACTTTAAAAAATGAAAATTTAGAACGATTGGGGACAGAAGGGATTGCAAACACTGATTCTGGATAATCAGAAGAACACTTACCAATGCTGTCTTCCGTTTCCTGTGACATGCTTGGTTTTTGAGCAAATCTTGCAAAAGAAAAGAGAAATTAGAAATTTTTATTAAATCATGGATTTGACATCCAAGCAAAACAAAAACATCTCCAGTCAAAAACACAAACTCATATACAATATGGTCAAAGAGTGTTCCTAGGAACTTTAGGATTTCCTTCTTACATGCAAAGTTCCAACTTAACGAGAAGGTTGGTGGTTCAAGCACACCCAGGATTCCTACATTGCAGAGGGTTGGACTACATGACCAACCCACTACAAAACTCCATTGAATATAATGGAACTTACTTCCAAGTAAAAATTATGTTGAAGGACAAGATCAGGGTTCTGGTGACAACACATTATGTCACTACCAATGCCAGACAAAATGTGTGGACCCCAAATTACATTTAAACTTTAAAATCATATTATTTTCACTCTGTAGGACAAATCTTTAACCCAGATCAGATCAAAACAGAACTTCTGCACATCAGTAATAACCCTAAAAACACATCAGTCCATTTCTCTCTAAGGTCATTCCATGTCAGTTCAACGCGGTCATGCCACCCACTGTCTTGAATTTTGATGAAACTTGGTGTACACCCTTCCTTTATGGTTGAAAGAAACCCCCTTTCTTGGAGGAAATAAAATAAAATGTACACAAGGCCGAGGATCTCAAGAGGGACAGAAACGCAGATTTCATGAAACTTTGGAGTGCTATAAAATCAAAACCGTTTGTGATAGAGGGGAAAAAATTTAAGGGGGTTTCTTTCAACCAAGGGCAATTCAGTCACATGAGCACAAACCTGCAGTCTGAAGTGGTACTTCCTAAAAGACAGGTTAACATTTAATTACCCAGATTTTTAAAGTCCCAAGTTTGGGAAACCCTGTCTTACTGCAACATTTGATTTTCTAGATAGGTTATGATTTCATTTGTACCCTTAAGAACAGTGGTCGGCAACCTATGGTCCATGGGCCACAAGCGGCCCATAGGGGTCATTTAACTGGCCCATGGACCCCTGCCGTCCACTTGGTCAGCTTCCGTGCACTGCGCTAAACCGGTGTGGAGCAGACAGGGGACCACCTTCTGCGACGCTGGCCAGCTTCCCATTGGTTGCAGGAAGCTCCTGCAGCCAATGGGAAGTTGTGCACGCCTCCTCCGTGTCGGAAGGAGTATCGAAAATAGCATTTGCGCATGCGTGTGTCAGCCCACTCCGGTGTCTGTGGGACCGTGAACCGGCCCAAGCCACAAAAACCTTGCCAACCCCTGCTTAAGAACCATTCACAAATGAAGTTGCATATTAAGCTATTTTTAACCTGGTCTTGTCTGCAGCATCATTTTCTATGCTTCCAGTTTAGCTCTACTGACAAACCAAGTGGGTGGAAATTTTAAGTAGAAATGTATCCTTTGGGCAAAACATGAGAGGCTACCCATCTAGCTCTTCCTTGACCTGAAGGAAAGGCAGAACAAAGGAAAGGAGGCTTGTAGAAACCACACTGAGCTATAGGTTTATTGCTAGTCTCAAGGTGTGTGGGTGAGATGACAAAGGAGTAGCAATCCTCTGAAAACCAAAGCTTTGGTCTCCAGCAGCATTAACACACAAACTGTAATGCAACTAGACAGTGAAAAGTTTTCATCTCCTAAGAAATAGCTCTCATGTTGGGAAGTGATACTAGTTAGGGGATTCTCTCTTATTTATATCCAGTCCTTCCACAAAGGAGTTTGAGAAAGCATGCCTAGTTTGTTTCCCACATCTAATCCTCACAACAACCTTGTGGGGTAGATTAGCCAGAGAGTGCCTGGCTTCACAGATGAGAAGGAATTTGGCATGCACACATAAATTTGCACACATGGGGGGGGGGAGCTCTTCCAGTCTATTCAGGATTGAGGACTACCCATTTTTAAGAAATTAAGAGGCTCTGGAAGTGACCTTCTGTAGAAAACTACTGCCAAATCCCCTACAGGTTGCCACTTGTTCAGAATAAATGTGCCATGAATCAGCCACATTCTTTCAAGTTTATGCTTCAAAAAATTGATAGATAGTAGACCTAATTTATATGGACACCACGTTGGATTTTAGTTTCTTTCACAATAAGCTTCACCAGAAAGGTCAATCTGCACACAAACAAGCGGTTACCAACTCCCCTAACACAGTCACAAGACAGGCCGATACGCATGCTTCTAAATTAAACAAGGAAAAACCACCAACTCCATGAAAGAAAAAAATACTGTAGTATGAAAGCTTGCAAGTTCCAAAAGGGAGGCTTTCCTCACAATAGGGAACATCTGAGCCGCTACTAGTGCTAAATTTCAAAGGTAGTCAGAGTTACAGCTAAAGTAACAAAGTATTTGCAACATCATCAAAACCAAACAAATGTACCACAACGTTCTCATGGCACTTTTTCTCTAGGCGGTGCACATCTGTGCATACCACAGGAAAGCAGCATGTAAGCAACAGTTTATCAGCTATTAGACAACTCAAGAAAGCATGAATCCTCTGGACAATATGCATATTACTATTACATTAGCCATATTACTATTACATAGTTTTAACACACTCATGTGTTTAAGCAGTATGGTTGGAATCAGGTCTTATTTGAGAAGCCCCCCCAGATTTTCATGGATATGCCAGTCAACTCCCAAATGTAGTTCATGTCACAGCTACTCCCTAAAGAAGTTCCCCCTGCATTCCCTGATAACTATGATTGTGAAGGCTATGACTACCCATAGTCAGCTCCATCTATTCATGTTAACTCTTAAACAAGATGAAGCCATTTGTTCTTGAATAGTTGAGCCAGCTAGGTAGCATCAAAAGTT
This sequence comes from Podarcis cretensis, assembly GCF_951804945.1. Taxonomy (NCBI): domain Eukaryota; kingdom Metazoa; phylum Chordata; class Lepidosauria; order Squamata; family Lacertidae; genus Podarcis; species Podarcis cretensis. Next base: position 27,329,798 of record NC_137177.1, on the reverse strand, counting down.
AAGCATTCACACCAAATACCTTTGTTTTGCAATGTAAATTAGCAGGGATGGAGACCCATCACTGGGGGCCAAATACAGCCCTCCAAGTCTCACCATCCAGCCCATAGGAATGTTCTCAAGCCACACTTCCTCTCCCTATGTCACAACCCCCACTGCCCCTCCTTAAATATTTTTGACTGGCTGGAATGTGTCCTCTTGGTTGCCTAGATGGCAACATGGATGTATTCATCAATCCAGGATTCCCAGGAACTCTTCAACTTCACCAAGAACAGTAAGTGGCTTCCTAGCAAGTGGGAGTCAACATGTCTTGTAAAATGGGTCATTTGCACAATTTGCTAGGCCTTTTGAGCTAGTCAACTAGTTAATGCCTCTAGCTAAATGACGAAACTGTACCCTAGAATCCCAGATTCCCCATTTTTCAAAACAAGAAATGATGTGAATACGCACACAACTGACTGCAATTCTACCTAACAGTGTGATTCTACACTCATGATTTCAGGTCCTGATTTATAAGTGCCAGTATCTAATGATTACAACAAAGCAGCTCGGTACTTGGAACTCTGCCAGTTTTATTTAGTGATACTTCCATAAAGCTAAAGCCACAAGACATGCAATAGCCATTTTAGAAGACCAGCCCTCATGGTTTGGTGAAAGACATCAATGCTTTGCAGATTCACCTGAGCCCAAAAGATTGTGGAGCTCAGAAACCAAAAGGCAAAGGTTTAAAAATCCCAACAAGCTACCTAGCAGTGGCAGAGAACAAATAGCTAAAATAAATAAGTACATGTTGTAATAAATTAAAAAATTAAAAAAATTGTCCAGTAGCACCTTAGAGACCAACTAAGTTTGTTCTGGGTATAAGCTTCAGTGTGTATCATGCACACGAAAGCTTATACCCAGAACAAACTTAGTTGGTCTATAAGGTACTACTGGAAGGAATTTTTATTATTATTTTGTTTCGACTACAGCAGACCAACACGGCCACCTACCTGTAACTAGAACTACCTGACGCCAAGTACATGTTGTGTTACTCACATATACAGTTTTATATGCAAAGTTTCAGGAGTAATAATTTCTTGAGAAAGTTTCCATTTCTGATTTCCATACATGGAAACTGCTTTTGTGAGATAATGCTTAACACTCTCTCCACAGGACACTGCACGTAAGTGACTACAATAGTTACCAATATACCCAAAGAATGCCAACAAACCTCTTGATACAAAATGGGATCAAATTTATCAAACAAGAAATGCTTCAATTTGTTGCTGGCTAGTTCTTAAACCAACATGACTTAAAAAGGAATGATGCTTGTGCATCTGGAATAATTTACTTGGGTGTACACTCACCTGTGAGCCAATTCAGAAGAGTCATCAAGCTAGAGGGAATAAAAGAATCATAAACATGTAGAGTTGGAAGGGACCCCAAGGGTCATCTAGCCCAAACAAACCCCTTGCAATGCAGGAATCTCAGCTAAAGCATCCATGAGAGATGGTCATCCAACCTCTGCTTAAAAACTTTCATGGAAGGAGAGTCCACAACCTCCCAAGGGAGACTATTCCACTGTCAAACAGCTCTTACTGTCAGATACGGTAGTTTTCCCAAACCTTAATATCCAAAAAGGCCAAATCTGAGAAACGGGTCAAGATCCCAATAGAAAAACTTAAGATTCAGAATTTATTCCAATCATAGATTGGGAGGAGTGTTTAATGCACGTAAGTATGTACGTACACTTCTGCATATTAGGAAAGAGAGATCATTCAGTTTCAAACATAAATGTTTCAGATTAACATTTTAGCTTTATTGGTGCTATAGCTTACCAGGGCAACAATATATTTCATTTTAATGGAATAAAAAGAACCAAACTTAAAAAAGAACCCCCTCGACTCCTAGCATTTTGCAACCTGCTCTACCTTGCACTTGTCTGATCCACAGCAGGACCCACTGCTGTGAATGCACTGCCTCCTCTGTCCTTTCTCCTGCCTTTGCAGCTGGGCACCTGTATGCCTCAACACACTCAATCATTTTGTAAAGAACAAACAAAGGCAAAGAAGCCGTTGAATCTGGCTAGGTCACCCTCCCCAAACACATTGGGTTAATTCAGAGTAGCAGCTGTGGCAGAAGCACTCTACTTGTAGCTGCCTGATAATCCCTTCAGTTCTGCTCTCAATTCCACTCCCCCCTCCATCCATCCAAATGAGGTCAGGTCAGAATCACTGTAAACAGCAAAATTAGGCAACCACCCCAAACTCCAGCTAAGAACAGGAACTGGAGAAGTACAAGACACCAGATGATTCTGTTCTAAATAGCCACTTACAGTGATCAAAATCAGAGCTTCTGAACATCCTACACATTTCAAAGGAATCTCCATTTTTTTCCAGGACATGCAACATGAATGTATGTAGGTGGAAGGAAGCCCAGAGCATCTTTGGCATGGAAAAGGCAACAGATTCCCTTTATTCTATAACACCACAACACAGCTCTTTAATAGATGCTTTAGAGAAGGAATAGGCAAACTTGGCCCTCCAGATGTTTTGGGACTACAACTCCCATAATCCCTAGCTAACAGGACCTGTGGTCAGGGATGATGGGAGTTGTGGTCCCAAAACATCTGCAGGGCCAAGTTTGCCTATGCCTACTTTAGAGTGTTGTGTCCCTTGGCTTATGACATTTTCATCCAATAACATCACCACTGGTGGCTGCAACCACACTCAAATTTCACAGCTATAACATCCAAGCACAACAAAGCAATAGCACTTCGCTACACAGTTTGTTGAGCATGCAGCATCAATAGTTACTTCCTATTTCCCTTTATACACTGCACACAACTTCTCTCACGTTGTCTTCTGGCCTAGTATTTGAGGCATTAGCAAAACAGACAAGAACATTGGGAACATCAGGGTATTAACAAGACTGGTGATGCAATAGTGAGACCCACGAGAAATGAATGTTCAAAGTCTAACCAACTGGGCAAGCAGTTTTTGTTTTGGCTTTTTTGCAAAGGTGCAGTATTTTCATTTACACTGTCAAGTCATAATGCACAGCACTGCCAAGGAGCTGCCTGCACTGCAGTCAAACCCTTTCTGAACAAGTAAACCAAAGAAGCAAGCTACCAGTGTGAATGAGCCATGATGGTAATTAGCAATGGCTGAATTCAGCTCTTTAAACAATAGACTTTTGGACAGCATGTTAATTATTTTAGCATTATTCTACCATGCAACCATCCCTTCTTTAATTCCCACCCAAACATTGACCAATCACAACAGGCACACTTTGAACTAAGCACAGAGTAGTCCTCCCAAAAACACACCATCTAATAAATGATCCTGAACACATGAACACACACATTTAAAAGGTGTGGTCTATGAACAAATGTTACAGAAATTTAAAGCAAAGGTTGTCAAAGTTTAGCCCAGTTAGTTTTCCTAGTTCCAAATAAATAAAATAACATACAGGAAATTGAATGCAGATTTCCAAAGAATAGCAAGGAGAGACAAGAAGACCTTCTTAAACAAGCAATGCAAAGAAATAGAGGAAAGCAATAGAATGGGAAGAACCAGAGATCTGTTCAAGAAAATTGGAGATATGAAAGGAACATTTCGTACAAAGATTTCCATAATAAAGGACAAAAGTGGAAAGGACCTAACAGAAGCAGAAGACATCAAGAAGAGGTGGCAAGAATACACAGAGGAATTATACCAGAAAGAAACGGATGTCTCATATACCCCAGGTAGTGTGGTTGCTGACCTTGAGCCAGACATCCTGGAGAGTGAAGTCAAATGGGCCTTAGAAAGCACTGCAAATAACAAGGCCAGTGGAAGTGATGGTATTCCAGCTGAACTATTTAAAATTTTAAAAGATGATGCTGTTAAGGTGCTACACTCAATATGCCAGCAAGTTTGGAAAACTCAGCAGTGGCCAGAAGATTGGAGAAGATCAGTCTACATCCCAATCCCAAAGAAGGGCAGTGCCAAAGAATGCTCCAACTATCGCACAATTGCACTAATTTCTCACGCTAGCAAGGTTATGCTTAAAATTCTACAAGGAAGGCTCAAGCAGTATGTGGACTGAGAACTCCCAGAAGTGCAAGCTGGATTTAGAAGAGGCAGAGGAACCAGAGACCAAATTGCAAACATGCGCTGGATTATGGAGAAAGCTAGAGAGTTCCAGAAAGACATTTACTTCTGCTTCATTGACTATGCTTCTGCTTCATTGACTATGCAAAAGCCTTTGACTGTGTCGACCATGGCAAACTATGGCAAGTTCTTAAAGAAATGGGAGTGCCTGATCACCTCATCTGTCTCCTGAGAAATCTCTATGTGGGACAAGAAGCTACAGTTAGAACTGGATATGGAACAACTGACTGGTTCAAAATTGGGAAAGGACTCCCATCCAAGTACTAACCAGGCCTGACCCTGCTTAGCTTCCGAGATCAGACGAGATCGGGCGTGTTCAGGGTAGTATGATAATATCTCTTGGAAATTTATGAAGGGAAATTTAAAAGAAATGGGAGTGGGTCGGGGTTTTGAGAATGGGATTGATGCAATATATTCAGAACAAAAGGCTAAATTGATAGTAAACAATGTGGTCACTGAAGAGTTTAAAATTGAAAAAGGAACACGACAAGGCTGCCCGATTTCCCCTTTGTTACTTATATCAGTTCTGGAGGTGCTCTTGAATATGATTAGAGGGGACCGGTTGGTGGAAGGGATTCAGGTCGGAGTGAAACAATATAAACTTAAAGCTTTTGCAGATGACCTAGTTTTGACCCTGCAGGAGCCAGAATCTAGTACAAAAAGAGTATTACAACTGATTCAAGATTTTGGTCGGGTGGCAGGATTTAAACTAAATAAACAGAAAACTAAGGTGTTGGGGAAAAATCTGACAGATGTAGAGTCGGAACAGTTTCAGAGAGAAACGGAACTAACTGTGGTTAAAAAAGTAAAGTACCTAGGGGTAAACATAACAGCAAAAAATCTGAGTCTATTTAAGGATAATTATGAAAAATGTTGGTCTGAAATTAAGAGAGATTTGGATAGCTGGACAAAATTGAAGCTTTCTCTGTTAGGCCGAATCGCTGCTGTTAAGATGAATGTATTGCCAAAGATGTTGTTTTTGTTTCAAACATTGCAGATTGTGGACAAGACAGAGTGTTTCCGGAAGTGGCAGAGAGATATATCTAGATTTGTCTGGCAGGGCAAAAAGCCCAGAATTAAGTTCAAGATACTAACTGATGCGAAAGAAAGAGGGGGCTTTGCCCTGCCAGACTTAAAGTTGTATTATGAAGCCGCAGCCTTTTGCTGGCTAAAAGACTGGCTACTTCTTGAGGACACTGACGTATTGGACTTGGAAGGGTTTAATAATGCCTTTGGTTGGCATGCATATCTATGGTACGATAAGGTTAAGATTAATAAGGTCTTTAAGAACCATATTGTCAGGAAAGCAGTTTTTAAAGTCTGGACAAAATACAAAGACTTATTGGAAAATAAAACTCCGAGGTGGCTTTCACCTCTGGAAGCTAAGGCCCGAAAAAGACTCAATATGGAGGCCAACTGGCCAAAATATTGGGAAATATTAGAAAAAGATGGAGACAATTGGAAATTGCAGAGTTTGGAGAAAATGAAGGATAAAGTGCGAGACTGGTTACATTACGCTCAGATTAAAGAAGTTTTTAAAAATGACAAAAAGCTAGGGTTCCAGGTGGAGAAATCGAAGTTGGAAACAGAATTGTTAGAGCCAAAAACTAAGGTTTTATCAAGAATGTATAACTTGCTGCTGAAATGGAATACACAAGACGAAATGGTTAAATCGGTTATGATAAAGTGGGCTCAGGATATTGGGCATAATATTATGTTTGAGGACTGGGAAAGGTTGTGGACCACTGGGCTGAACTTCACTGCATGCAATGCTTTGAAGGAAAATGTAATGAAAATGATATATAGATGGTACATGACCCCAGTTAAACTTGCCAAAATATACCATTTGTCTGATAATAAATGTTGGAAATGTAAAGAACATGAAGGAACATTCTTTCACCTCTGGTGGACTTGCCCTAGAGTGAAGGCCTTCTGGGAAATGATTTATAATGAGTTGAAAAAGGTATTTAAGTATACCTTTACTAAGAAACCAGAGGCCTTCCTTCTGGGCATTGTCGGCCAGAAGGTGTTAAAGAAGGACCGAACATTTTTTATGTATGCAACAACGGCAGCAAGGATACTCATTGCCAAGAGCTGGAAAACTCAAGATCTACCCACACTGGAAGAATGGCAGATGCAGCTGATGGACTATATGCAACTGGCCGAGATGACTGGCAGAATCCGAGACCTGGGAGAAGAGAGGGTTGAAGAAGACTGGAAGAAATTCAAGATTTATCTACAAAAGTATTGTAATTTGGTTGAATGCTAAGAAGGATGCTAGATCATAAATAATTGCCTACCACTGAATTAGATTGAACTTGACGATAAGTGAGATTGAGGGAAACATAAACTTGTGGAGAATAGATTAAATTAACTGAATAAAATTTAAGAATATAAACAAGATGATAAATTGCTGGAAAAAATTTACAACGATGTAAGTGGGAGTGGGAGATGCGAGGGAGTCCAAAGAAGTTCTGAAAAATGTGTTATGATCCATGTTATATTGTTTATTATTTTTGCATTTTGTATTTTAAAAAATCTCAATAAATATTTATAAAAAAAAAAAACAAAATTGGGAAAGGAGTACGACAAGGCTGCATTTTGTCTCCCTGCTTATTTAACTTATATGCAGAATTCATCATGCGAAAGGCTGGGCTGGATGAATCCCTAGCCGGAATTAAGATTGCCGGAAGAAATATCAACAACCTCAGATATGCAGATGACACAACCTTGATGGCAGAAAGTGAGGAGGAATTAAAGAACCTTTTATTGAGGGTGAAAGAGAAGAGTGCAAAATATGATCTGAAGCTCAACATCAAAAAAACGAAGATCATGGCTACTGGTCCCATCACCTCCTGGCAAATAGAAGGGGAAGAAATGGAGGCAGTGAGAGATTTTACTTTCTTGGGCTCCATGATCACTGCAGATGGTGACAGCAGCCACGAAATTAAAAGACGCCTGCTTCTTGGGAGAAGGGCAATGACAGGCCTAGACAGCATCTTGAGAAGTAGAGACATCACCTTGCCAACAAAGGTCCATATAGTTAAAGCTATGGTTTTCCCAGTAGTGATGTATGGAAGTGAGAGCTGGACCATAAAGAAGGCTGATCGCCGAAGAATTGATGCTTTTGAATTATGGTGCTGGAGGAGACTCTTGAGAGTCCCATGGACTGCAAGAAGATCAAACCTCTCCATTCTGAAGGAAATCAGCCCTGGGTGCTCACTGGAAGGACAGATTGTGAAGCTGAGGCTCCAGTACTTTGGCCACCTCATGAGAAGAGAAGACTCCCTGGAGAAGACCCTGATGTTGGGAAAGATGGAGGGCACAAGGAGAAGGGGGCGACAGAGGACGAGATGGTTGGATAGTGTTTTCGAGGTTACCAGCATGAGTCTGACCAAGCTGCGGGGGGCAGTGGAGGACAGGAGTGCCTGGCGTTCTCTGGTCCATGGGGTCACGAAGAGTCAGACACGACTAAACGACTAAACAACAACAGATCCAACAGGTCAGCTTTGGCTGCAAGCAACACAAGCAGTGGCCTGCATCCTAACAGCTGAGCCCCAGTCAGATGTTTGATCATGGGGAAACCCCTCTGCATAGGGCTTTGTAAAAGGGAAGACCCCATTTAGGTTCAGCTGTAAACCTGCTTGTGGATGAGAGTGCCAGGTCTGGAAGCTGCAAGTGTCAGGCAGGATGTCCCCAGGAGACAATGATAACAGGAATAAGGGCATTAGCATCAATCAATAAAGGGTATCAATCAGTTGCCAAGAAATCAAAAAAGGCATATTTTAAAATTATAGTCATCCAGAACCCCTTTGGCAAAGTCCTGATTTCCTCACATGTTGGTTTTGACTTTTAAAACTATTAATAACTTGGGACCAGGTACATGAAGGATCGTCAGTCTCCACATTTACATACCTGGAGCTTAATTTTTTCTTCTGCAGCTCTTCTTTGGATGTTTCCACTAGGCAAGGTGCAATGAGTGGCTATTAGGTAAAGGAACTTATGAGTGGTGGTACCTCTACTATAGAATGTGCTCCCCAAGAAAAGCACGTCTGTTGTCTACCTTTGACAGCATATCAGCACCAGGCAAAGGCCTTTTTACTTTCCCAGGCTTTTTAATCTGTTCCAGGTCTTATGTCAATTAGTTTTGTCTTTGCCATTTTTTATGCAGCTTTCATACGCTTTATTGTTTACCTATTTTACAGTATGCATTTTAACTTGCTTTTATTCTTCTTGTAAGCGTCACTGAAGACATTTATAATGTTTAAAATTAAGAAAGAAAAAAGGTTGTGCATGTTTACACCAGTTTCTGCAGATCCTACTGGTAGCAAATTTGCTGTGCAAGCAAACTAAAATGGTATTTACTTCCCCTTTCTGCACATAAGAATGCAATTCATACCCTGTGTCCCTAGCAACTGTGCCAGTGCAAGTTTGATTCCCAGCACTGCCACAAAGGCACTAGTTGTGCTTTCAAACTGGCCTTCTAATCCCAATTATTGATGTTCTTGAAGTACTGCATGAAATAATAAGATATTCAGCAAGAAATTGGTTATTGACTATGCAGTCTGGAAAGGCAGAACATGGTCCAGAAAACAACTTCCTGTCCGCAGCCCAGGTTCATTGTGCGAAATCTATTAGAATCGTTACATTTTATGACGAGGGAGGGAAAAGCTGATTGCTGACCTCCAAGGCCAGCAATACTAATAGTGATCATTTTTTAGAATACCACTGATTTTTAAACAGGCTACAAAAGTCCCCCCAAAAATGTGCACACCCAAATTCTGCATGCAGAGCTATGACAAAATAAAATGGTGTGGGTGGGTTCAACAGGAGCGCAGCTTAATAGACGTCACCTTTCCTGTAGCTTTCTAAGAAAGTTTCTACAGTGGGCTGATAAAAGTCCATATTAGAACATCTGTCAACAGTTTTAACTGCATTAGCTCCTGGTCCATTTCTGGCCCAATTCAAGGTGCTGGTCATGACCTTAAATGGCTCTGAACCATATACTGGTACCTCAAGGGCAAACCACATTACACAAACATTGGCCCAGGTGTTAACCTCCTTTTGCTTTTAGAAGATGCTGGGATCAGTGGGCAGCTGCTCCATGTCATGAGCCACTGAATTGCAGGCAGCAACTTTTCGGTGAAGTGCCCTCAGGCTCTGGACTTACTCTGCCCACCCAAGTTGGGCAATGGCTCCTTTGGGACAGGAAAGAGTTTAAGAGGGCTTTCTGTTGCAGTTGCTTAAGCAACAAAGTGCTCTGAGCTCTGGTGTGTTCCTGTATGCTTTGGCAGTTCTTCAGTTGGCATGCTGCTGAATCCTGCCTCATTTCATAGAACTGTAGAGGGGGAAGGGTCCCCAAGGGTTATCTAGTCCAACTCCCTGCAATACAGGAATCACAGCTAAGAGGCTCTGGAAGAAGGCCATCTAACATGTTTAAAAACCTCAAATGAAAGAGAGTCCAGCACCTCTTGAGGTAGTCCGTTCCACTGTTGAATAGCTATTACCATCAGAAAATTCTCCATAATACAGTGGTACCTCAGGTTACATACGCTTCAGGTTACAGACTCCGCTAACCCAGAAATAGTGCTTCAGGTTAAGACCTTTGCTTCAGGATGAGAACAGAAATTGTGCTCAGGCGGCGCAGCAGCAGCAGGAGGCCCCATTAGCTAAAGTGGTGCTTCAGGTTAAGAATAGTTTCAGGTTAAGAACAGACCTCCGGAACGAATTAAGTACTTAACCCAAGGTACCACTGTATTTAGTCACAAGCTCTTTTTTTGTTACTTGAATCTATTTGGTCAGGTCCTATGCTGTGGAGCAGCAGAAAACAACCTTGCTCCATCATCCATGTGACACCTCTTCAGATATCTGAAGATGGTTATCCTATCACCTCTCAGTCTTCTCTACTCCCAATTCCCTCATAAGGCTAGCTTTCCAGGCCCTTTATCATCTTGGGCATCCTCCCCTGCACACATTCCATCTTGTTGATATCCTTCTTAAGCTGTGGTACTCAGAATTAGACACAGTATTCCAGGTGGGGTCTAACCAAGGCAGAAAAGAGTGGTACTGTTACTTCCCTTGATCTGGACACTATGCATGATGTTGATGCTGCCAAAATTGAATTAGGTTTTTTTGCTGCTGAATCACACTGCTTACCTGTTTGTTCCAACTACTGGCTTTATCTCATACCTCCTGCTCCAGGAACCAGCCCCAAAACTCATCATCTAAGGTGCGGTGGGGTCATCTCAGTTATAACACCCTATCCTTGGAATACATTCCCCAGGGAGGCTGACCAGATGCAGACTATCTTTTTGGCACTGTCCAGGTTTTAACACATTTTAGTAAGAAGAATGGCTTTACTCAGCCTTTGCTTTCCCTCCATTGCAATATAGGATGGTTTAATTATTATTATTATTATTATTATTATTATTATTATTATTTAGGTGGACAGCTTTGTAAAGTTTTTCTTAACCTAAAAGGCAATGTATACCAACCTCAAAATAGCTGTTTGAATTCAGGTCCCTCTAATAAAAAATTACATTCTGTGCCCTCTCACACAAGTGAAATGGACCAAAGAAAATTGAGCAAGTTGATGCTTCCTATTATTTTTATTTCAGACTATCCCTATAATTAAGGGGAGTAAGATTTTTAAAGAGTGGCAAAGAGCGATTTCAAGATACATCTGGCAGGGCAAAAAGCCGAGAATCCAATTTAAATTGTTAACAGATATAAAGGAAAGAGGAGGCTTTGCCCTGCCAGATTTGAAACTGTATTATGAGGCATCATGTCTTTGCTGGGTGAAAGAGTGGATTAAATTAGAGAATAACGAATTGTTGGATCTAGAGGGGTTCGACAATAGATTCGGATGGCACGCCTATTTATGGCATGAGAAAAGGAGAATCCATAAAGGCTTTGAGAACCACATCTTCCGGGGTCCTTTAATTGAGGTATGGGACAGGTATAAAAATCTATTAGAACCTAGAACACCACGTTGGTTATCACCTCTAGAAGTCATGAGTGTAAGGAGAACTAATATGAGAAGTAAATGGATAACGTACGGTCAACTGTTATTTAAAGAAGGAGGAAAGTGGAAAATAAAACCGTATGAGCAGGTAAAAGAACATGTATATGATTGGATGCACTACTTCCAAACAAATGAGATGTTTAAGAAAGATGGCAAAGAACGAGGTTTTACGGATAAGGAATCGAAATTTCAAAGTGAGGTTATAGATAATGACGGTAAAAATTTATCTAAAATGTATAGGCTGTTGTTAGATTGGAATTTGGAAGATGAATAAGTTAAGTCGGTGATGATTAGCTGGGCCAGGGATGTGGGTCATAATATACAATTTGAGGACTGGGAGAAACTATGGAAGGAGGGTCTGAAATTCACTGCTTGTATGACGTTGAAAGAGAATATGATGAAGATGTTCTACAGATGGTATATGACACCGGTAAAACTGGCAAAAATGTACAAGACATGCAATAGGTGTTGGAAGTGTAGGGATAAAGAGGGTACTTTCTACCACATGTGGTGGGAATGTAAGAAAGTGAAAGACTTCTGGGAAAAAATATATAATGAGTTGAAGAAGATCTTAAAATACACATTTGTAAAGAAGCCAGAAGTCTTTCTGTTGGGAATAGTAGGAAATGAGATAAAAAGGAAAGATTGCAAATTTTTTCGATATGCAATCACAGCCGCAAGAGTGTTACTGGCCCAGAAATGGAAACAGCAAGAAATACCGACCGTGGAAGAGTGGAGAATGAAATTGTTAGATTACGCAGAGTTAAATTGACAGGGAAGATTAGATACTCAAGAGACCAAAAGTTCATCGAGGACTGGGGGAAATTTGTGGAATATCTGGAATATTTAAGTGAAGGACAGATGACGCTTAAGGGATTTAAAGAAGCACTGTAAAAAAGCAAGAAATATTGTCTAAAGGGAATAGGAAAAAAAGAGATAAATAATGTCAATATAAATTTGAGAAATGTGTAATTAAAATTATGACTATGGATGATTTACGGAACAGCTGAGGGAAGTCCAAAAGAGAAATAAGTTATGAAAACGATGTGAAATTAATGTATTTTGTTTTGTTTTGTTTGCTGATGTTGATTAATAAAAATTACATGATGATACTTCCTTGGCAAAGTTCTTTGAGAACAAATGAAAGTGTTTCATCGTTCTAATGACTTTTACTGATTATTCGTACTATAAAAGCAGAACTTGCTTTGCTATGAAACATTATACACACCTGCACTTCCTAGGGAAACTCCCAGAGCCATTAGCTTGAAAGAATTGCCAGCAGTCAGGAAAAAGGAAACGAAAACATCTGAAAGTCACCAATATGGTTAAAATATCCACATCGTGTTGCAGTAGTGATGGTGAGTTCAAGTATGTCTTTAGCAGAAAATTCCTTACCAGAATTAAGTATAAAACCATATGTACACTCTTCAAACCAGGTTGCAGTGAACTATGGACCCCACCCTCTTGGTAAATTTTCAGCTGCTACGGAAACAACAGGTGGTTGTGTAGCACCATGAAATGAGTCAGCTACCTGGAACTGAGGTGTACCTGATTGGGCAGCAGCTAAAGAGCAGCCAGTGCCAAGGAAACTCCCCTCACCGTTGGCACCAATGCTCTGTCATGAAAAAGCAGTAACTTCAATATTGCTCAAACAGTTTCTTCCCGCTTTCCCTATTAAATAAACAAATGCATCTGATACTCAGAGGCAACATCATTCCCCTCTATTTCCAGTGTCTAGGTTAGGTGTGCCATTGCTGATATTTAGCCAAAATAGTACAAGTCAGTTACCATCAAAAAACCTGGAGGTGCCCCAATGTTTTAAGAAGTATTTAAAAAATATTTAGAAAAACTGCTAAGGGGTGAGAGGATGGAGCATGATCAGTGGCTAGACAGTGCTGATTGACTGTTTGGAGGGCAGGTAAAATGGAGTTTCTGAAAACTTGGACAGGAAAACTTCACATTTTGTTGCAGGTCCAAATTGTGCCACTAAATATCAGCCCCTGAAGAGCAAGATTGAGGGATAAGCTCCTGCCTTCATACCCTATTGATGGGTTTCCTATCTCGAGTGTAGGGCATAGGATGCTAGATTAGATGAACATTTACACTCTGAATTACACTCTGAACATTTACACACCTAAATTAAGCAAACACCCTCAAATGGTATTATAATCCCCTTGAAACGGGTTGGCTGATGCCATGTGCACAATTACAGGAGAATGATTCGGAGCCAAAGCATTTTTCAAAGGCATATGATGCAACAACCTTGTTGAAGCTTAGGGGGGTGATGCCTAGATGGAATAATGTTTGGGGACCCTATGTATGGTGCTGAGTTCCATGTAGGAAGGAAGGAAGAATTATAAAATGTAATATATCAAGGACTAGAAATTCATTTTATCACATTACCAGAGTTCTTTCTATAATACAATATGTTTTTTTTTAAAAAAATAATTTTTATTAACTGGCCAATCACATCAAATTAAATCACATCATATAAATTCCGAATTACAAAGCCAAATTTTTAAATTTTGTTGGGGGAACCCATACTTCAAGATCCAAAGGGGAATTCAGATCATCTTCTTATTACTGCGTTAATGTCCAAATCAGTCCCAATCAGTCCAAACAAAGTTCATAATTCTATCCAGTCTTATCTTGGTGTTGCCACATCATATTTTGTTCGTATAATTTCTCTTTTTCCTTTACGATCTCTTCTGTTAGTCTCCTTAAGCCGATAGCAAGTGTAATAATCCTGTGTGGATTTCCCGTTCCTCCACTAAGTCCAGATGGTTTCCATATATCTCCTTCGTAGATAACATCACTTTATCCATCGTAAATTTTGGCATTTGTCGCTCTTAAGTCCCACCGAGGAGTTAATTCACGATATGTAAACAACTCTATTTCTCTCTTTCTCCTCCCAAACCCAAGAGCTCCCACAATGCCTCACAAAATGGCGAACGGCATTTTTTCCTGACTGCGTCACTCCAAAACTCTTAGCTTTCCAGCTTCATCTTGAAACATTGCTTTGGATCGAAAGTTTATCTCCACACAGCCTTAAATCCACAGCTTAAGTCCTTAATTTCTGACTCATTAGGGGAGGGGGATTCTTGTTAAATCACATAAAAAGGTAGAGGCAGGTTTTTCCCCCCCTCCCCCCTCAGTCATTACCGTATCTTGACATTCTTCTCGTATTTTATTGTTGTCTTGTTATCAGAGATCTCTTCTGTCAGCAGTATTTACTCCCCTTTTTCCTTGATGTATGTGCAAATAATCATGTCCAAATTATTTCTTTTAAAGATCATTGCAACCAGCAGCGCGAATCGGGGACGGCGTCGAGGAGTGCCGAAAATCCCACAGGAGGGCTTTGTGCCTAGTGCCCCCACCCCCACAAATTCGGGGGTGGTATAGGGCACAGCAGGCAAGGGCCGTCCCCCCCATAATCCGGGGGGGGGGTTAAGGAGGCTAATTACCCCCATCATAGCCTCCAAATTACCTCGTGTGGGTCGGAGAGATGTTATTGTCAGCCATCTTCCGATGCGCCACCTAGTGGCCCCCCTTTCTATAATACAATATGGTCCTGAACAAAAATAAAGTGATGATCAGATTTCTCATAGGAAACATATCCTGAGCTTATCAGCTACTTTGCATATATTCAATTAAGATAAATTAGTTTTGAATATACATGTAGTTCTGCACCTGCAATCAACTGGCACATGTCAACTACTGTTGGTTGTTATCTTACATTGAAGTAATCCTGAAAGGTATAGTGCTTTACGTTCAACCTTAAAGAGGGAGGGAGGGATATACTGATACTACAGACATAGCATGGAAGTTGAAAACCAGGAGTTTCCTTTTGTCTTCCTCATTTCTGTTCCTCTGGTGTTACTGCTGTCATATTTTCAATGCACACACTGCATTTAAAGGAATAGAATTGTTTTTAGGTTTTGTTAAGGCTCCAATAAATGGTTATAGACCACCCTTGAAAGCTTCTTTCCCACATAATGCTTCTGTGTATTCAACATGCATTGTCTGTCCAGTTGTCACCTCTCTCCTCCAAACAACCAGTTTGTGCCTAAGAGTGAAACCACCTTTAGAACAACCATCACACAGAATGCTTCCAGTCAGGCAGACAGGGAAATATCACCACAGGTTTGCAGCCTGGAGGCTCAAATGCAGCAAAGTGGATTTCAAAAATGGTTTTTATTTCTCCATCACTAATGCTGCCAAATCAGAATAAATCCTTCACAGAGAGGAGATAATCTAACTTATGTGCTAACTGGAAATGTAAGCATCTCCAAAGCTTTCAAGCCATCCTACCTGCCTACTTAAAGGAATTAGTATTATTAGTTTATTTATTTTTACAAAGAAAGGGTGATTTTTTTTTTAAAGACAAATTAAGTTTTATTTTTCAAAGCATGATGCTAAAACATAAAGGGCAAATCCTAGCCCCTCTGCATCCTAATAGAACCACATTTATCAAAAAAGGCTGTGTGGTATTTATATCATTCAGATCAAGGTAGGGGAACCTGTGTCCCTTTCAGATGTTGCTGGACTGCAACATGCAACATCCCGAGGCAGCATGACCAATGGTCAGGGAGGCTTAGCTGCAGCCTGTTTCCATGACAAATTTCCAATGCGGACTAAGGCAAGCATTAGATATACTGGGCACTAGTTATTCCCTACAGGAAACTTAATGTGATTTATCCAATGCTCTGCTGATCTCACAAGGCATCAGCTTCATTTGGCATTTATTTAAAATGCACTTCTACAATTAATTGGCCTCAGGCACAATAGCCAGCTCATAACAGATGAGAGCAGGATGGGGCAGAGAGGAAATTGCATCTAAACACTATAATTTGGTCTACATCTCAATAAAAATGAGATGCAAGGAACTCAAAAGGCACACAGTATTTCACACACACTGGAATTTTTATTGTATTAAGTAGTCAATACGGCCGTAGCAGATGCTTCTCCATGCTTTGTTTCCATTTTTATATCTCCAACCACCACAATGAACAGCTGCCTCCCTCTACTTAAAAAGAACATAAATGCACAGGCAGGCAGGTACAAGTTGCTCAGCTAAAGCCAGCTGATTAACTTAAAGCCATCATCATCCGGTTAAGAAGACCCACAAACATACAGACATCACATCTAAAATGCAAAGCAGGTCACACATTGACACTCCTACGCTTGAGCAGTAGATGCTTTCTGACTTCCTCCTGGCTCTGATTACAATTTTAGTCAGCTAGGGGATTTCAGCACACAACTAAAGCAAAAGGGAATGCATCCATCTTAAGGGTCACATTGTGGGTTAATTTTCCTGACATCTGGAATATCCTGTTTTACATGGCAGGTATATGGATCAGGAGCCACAGCATGGACCCACAGCATAATGCATTTGTTATAAAATACACACGGGTGGCGCTGTGGTCTAAACCACAGAGCCTAGGGCTTACTGATCAGAAGATTGGCAGTTCAAATCCCCGTGACGGGGTGAGCTCTTGTTGTTCGGTCCCAGCTTCTGCCCACCTAGCAGTTCGAAAGCATGACAAAGTGCAAGTAGATAAATAGGTGCCACTCTGGCGGGAAGGTAAATGGTGTTTCTGTGCACTGCTTTGGTTCGCCAGAAGTGGCTTAGTCATGCTGGCCATATGACCCAGAAAAACTGTCTGTGGACAAACGCCTGCTCCCTCAGCCAGGAAAGCGAGATGAGCGCGCAACCCCAGAGTCGTCCACAACTGGACCTAACAGTCAGGGGTACCTTTACCTTTTACACTTTGTCCCTACTAGTTGCAGGTGTTAATTTCCAAGCCAGAGAGGAAAAAAGGAAAAGAACAGTTCACACTTTGAACCCTAACCCTGAAGAAAGACACTCTCTGTTGTTACTGATTTCAAATATTTATGCAAGCTACTACTGCATGAATTTTATTGTTGTAAGATGCTTTGAGACATCTTGGTAGAAAAGAACAAATAAACTCAAATAATATATAAAATCAGCTGGAATGGTACCTAAAGCAAGTGTCAGGCTCATCCTCTGAATGTGTTTTCTTTCCTGGGTCCAAATGTGCCCTTAAACTATTTATGATGAGAACTGCCTTTCATAAACGCATATGGCTTCCTCTAAGAAGATTCACATGTGGCAGAACTTGTTGCTGCTTCCCCTGAATCACATGTAGTCTCAAGGCCCTGCAATCTGCAGCTATGCCATACCTGCATGAGCCTCACCCAGGATGTGATTAAGGCTGAAAGCTAGCACAAGGACTGACATAGTCCAGAATGGGCTGAGTTTAGCAAAAAGAAAGGGGGGGGGGGCCTGCAGCTAGTTCAGTGGATTCTTTCCACTGACTAGTGAATGGCATTGTTATCCTTCTCTCCACACCTTTCTTTCAGTTTTGCTGGTAAAACTCCAAATAGGCCCTGCTCTACTACAAGACACTATTCCAGTTTTTTCGCATATAGCTTTGTAATTTGATTTGATCTTGCCTACACAAACCCCTCTGCCTATAATGGTTTATGGTTGGAAACTAATCACTCAGAGTACTAGGCTCTCCATAGCTGACCTCCATCCCTGGATACCCTGCATTGCTTCCTGACTTCCAGGAAGACATGCTCAATTAACTAATAATGGCTGGGGAAACTCAGCCAGACGGGCAGGGTAGAAATAACATATTATTATTATTAGGCTAGACAGCATGTTGTTGTTGTTGTTTAGTCGTTTAGTCGTGTCCGACTCTTCGTGAACACTGTCCAACCATCACTGGTAGCTTCGAGAACACTGTCCAACCATCTCGTCCTCTGCCGTCCCCTTCTCCTTGTGCCCTCCATCTTTCCCAACATCAGGGTCTTTTCCAGGGAGTCTTCTCTTCTCATGAGGTGGCCAAAGTATTGGAGTCTCAGCTTCAGGATCTGTCCTTCCAGTGAGCACTCAGGGCTGATTTCCTTCAGAATGGAGAGGTTTGATCTTCTTGCAGTCCATGGGACTCTCAAGAGTCTCCTCCAGCACCATAATTCAAAAGCATCAATTCTTTGGCGGCTAGACAGCATGCCCAGTCTTAATTAAGCAATTGCAAATTGCATTTCATAATCCACATACCACTGGCACAAAAACAACAGAATAACATCATTTGCAAACGTGCTTTTTCAGATCTTTCCTGCCTTCCCCACATAAAATATCAGAAGCAGCGCAACAGCCTCCCATCTGCCTAAAACCAATGGGAGTCTGTAAAGGCCTGTTACTTTACCAAGTACTGCACTAGTGCAAGCTAGGAACAACTGTACCGTGTCAAGGATCCATGGGCATGGAACAGCCAGGAGAATCAGGCAACTTTGAGCCACTATTTTATTTGACCACAGTGACCCAAAGTGATATGTCAGAGGGAGTACTGGAAATTATAATGCTGCTCCTAGCCACCAAATGTAGGAGTTTAAGGCAGGTTTTGGCACTGCAGCTCCAGGAACTACCCAAGGATGCATCATGCAAGCACCAAGCCTGGGGAAAGCTACTCTGCATTCACTTTTCTTTTTGAAGTATCAGATGTTTATAAGTGAGGGCAAGGGTTGTGGATTGAGTAAAAGTGTCTCCTCTAAGAGTTTTCTGGGGAAAGAAGAGAAGGGAGAGAGGTGCAACATGATACAGACATCATAAGAGGGAATTAAAAGATGTAATGGGCATCATTGAAAATGAGCAGAGTCAATGAAGTTACTATAGTGTCCCGTGCATTTGGCGAGAATTGATATTAAAACCATACCCTCAAGAAAAGAGTCATCCCTGGAATAAATTTCATTTCTAGCACATGACTTTTCTCCCCTTCTGATCCCTCTTTTTTCTTTGCCTTTGAGATCAGGAGATGGCCACACTTTTAGAGAAGTGAAAGTCACAGACAGGGATAATAAGGGCCGGAAATGGGCTGAGTGTTATTGCTCTGGTGGACAGGGTTGCACCTAATAGTACCCTCTCCTCCATTGTGTCCCATTCTGCCTTGCTAGACAACTGGTATCATACAATGCCTCCTATACAAGGCTCCTTCATATGTTCACAGATGCAGTCTGGCTCACGCCACCAGGAGAATATTTTGGGAGAGCATGGTTTCCTCCCGCCCACTCCCCAAAGCATTGTATGAAAGAGCTTTGGTGGCAGTTATTAGGAAATGAAGACAATTCAAACAAAGATTAGTATGTCAATAAGGATTTAGCAAGGTCTCTGGGCAGAGATCAGTTACCGTAGATAGGCATGCCAGGCTAAAGTAAAGTCCATAGCCACGAGTTTTCTTTCATTTTTGAATCTGTGATAGGATAAGGGGGAAAGCGCAGATTTTTGTTTACAACAAAGCACAACACTTGATTTCAAGTCAGAGATTTCTAAAATATAGGAGGAGGGTGTTCTTTATGACCTTGAGAGGGGCAGGGGAAGTTGTCTTCTCTTTAACAGCTCTAATCTACATTTAATGGCGGGAAACTATAAATCAGCTGATCAACATACATACACACACTTGAGATCAGAGCATTTTTTTACAATAATCACTTTGATTAAACATTGTGACCCTCAACTATTTACCTTATGGTAACAAATCTCAAGAGTGTATAAATGCTCTACAATTACTACAGGAAACAACCTAAACTGTGAAACATTGTTTTACTAGGGCAAGGCTAGTTACCAAGCAGTAAGCAAATGAGATATGATCCAGAGACGGAATTTATAGGTACTCTGCTGGAAGCATACATAAGGTTTATAGCATCAAAAGCTGTTATTCAGAAAGAAACCTTTAATGGAATTTAACTGTCAGAGCTTCCTCACTAAATTAGAGTGCTGGGCCACTTTTCATTAAAAAATAACAACCCCAGAAACAAGCAGTTAACTACCCATATGTAGCTTAACTATTCAGTGACTACCCCACCCAACACACTTATTTAAAAGATGAATTTTGCATCACTATTCCTAATGCTTGGAAGAAACTGATTACATACATCCATTCCAGTCTGGCTTCAGGCCCAGCATAGCACTGAAACCACCTTGGTTGCCTGTTGGGTGACATTTGTTAAGAGCGAAATAAGAGGAGTGCAGCTCTGCTTTTTCTCCTTCATCTCTTGGTGGCTTCTGATATTGCCGACCAGAGTATCCTTCTTGGGGGAAGTGCGGATTGGGGGGGGGGCTGTACTTCAGTGGTCCCACTCCAACCTCTAGGGTTGTTTCCAGAAAGTAGTTATGGAAGGCTACTACTGAGCATCATGGAAGTTCTCCTGTGATATCCTGTGGGGGTCCCCCGTGCTATTTAATATCCATATGAAACTGCTGGGGATCTGTCATTAGGAGATTTGAAGTGAGGCAACACCCATATGCAGATGATGCCCATTGATATCTCTCTGTTCATTCTGAATCAGAAAAAGTGATCCAGGTGCTAGACCAGTGCCTGGAGATGGTGAAGGACTGAGATGGGGCAATAAATTGAAGCTGAATCCTGAAAAGAAAGAGGTGTTAAGTGCCCTAAATTCTTAAGTCCAGGAGGTGAGGAAGTGGCATGTCCTGGATCGGGCAGGTCCATAGTTTGTGGGTGCTCTTGGATCCAACACTTGGATCCAACACTGTTTAAGAAACTTAAATGGCCTGATCCACACCTTCTGGACAAACATGTGGATCAGATCATAATAAACATTCTAACTGCAATCGTTACCGTATAATATGATCGGATCAACACATGTGTCCAAGAGGTGTGCATCAGGCCAGTTAAGTTTCTGTTAGAATTCACAGAAACTGAATTCCACAGGCATCCCTACTGACTGTACCAAAGCCTTTAGCAACCTTGTAAATACGCCCACAAAAGTCACTAGCCTCCAAAACTTTTTACTAGCCTGCTGCGTGTTAGCAGAGGAGTAATGTGCAGCTCTTGTCCCTCTTGTAGAAACCTGCTGCATAAGTCCATTTTCAATTATGGCTCCCAGGCTAGTGCTCAAATGCAAGACTGCCAGTGCCTACAGATACCCTTCTAGAGAGAGAAAAATACTAAGATGTTTTGAAAGCAGTTTACAGGGTGGGGTGGTAGGCAATGATCTTGATACCGAGAACTGGAAAACTGAGAAAAGGTTGAAGGAAGCAAAACACAACTATTACCGGTAAGTTGCTTCCCTGCATCCCATAATGATTGCTACCAGTAGCCAAGGGTTGCTTTCTAGCAATTCCTTCCACATGCCATTGCCTGCCATTTTGCAAGCTGCTCTCTGGCTTTTGACCCACCCCACTTTCTCCAGACACTTTATAAAAGTTAAAGCCTTTGGCTTTCCAAATGCAGTGTTCAGAGTTATTATCTGAGCAAACATCTGGTCAAGAATGAAGGGAAGTTCTTTCAGTGGCTTTTTTTAAATACCGCAATAAGTCTTTGGGAATAGAGGACGCCAAACACTTGAAATTAAATAAATAAATGAGGCTCACCACTTAAGTCATTCATAACAGCAGCACCGCTACTGTCATACAGCAACACCCAAAAACAACCCTTATCTCAAAGGACTCAGTGAGCACTGCTAACAGCTAAAAATAAACGTTAGGAAAAGCAAGTTCTTTACTCAAAGGCAAGCTCTAATTGTCTCAGAACATTCTACCTCTCATGTGCTTTAAAATAAATGCAACAAAAGAGTGATATACATTTAACAAAGGGGGTATTGATCTAAGATACATATTCAATAATGGAGCTATAAAACTTTGATGACACAACCCAGTCACAGCTGAACACTTTGAAGTCTAAAGGTACCAGGAGTGCCTCTTCCCCTGAAAATTAAGCATGTGCTGAGATATCTCCCCCTGAAGTTAAAAGGATTTCAAACTTTAGTTGGGACATCTCTTTTGCATGTATATATCTCTATCTCACCTTTCTTTCATGGAGCTCAGGGTGCCACATATTCGCTTCTCCTTCCTCCATCCCAATTTCATTCTCACAACCACCCTATGAGGTAAGTCAGGCTGAAAGAGTGTGACTAGCCTAAGGTCTTATGATTGAGATGCACAGCTGGGATAGGGGGAATTGAACCCATGCTACCCAGCCTAGCCCAATGCTCTAACCATGACATTAACTTATTTTCTAAGCATTCATTACTTCCTGCAGACTTAAAAGGGAAACTCTGTGACTTACTGATTAAAGCCCTTATTTTTGCACCTCCTGGTTCATAAATTTTGAGCTCCTTGCAAAGCATATCTCTTCTGTTTGGCATGCATTTCACTGTCAATAACAAACTAGCTTTAGTTAACTCCTCATGTTTCCTTTATTAAGGTTGGATTTTCTCAAGTTTATGCCACAATAAATCTCTTTTTAAAAACATATTGCTTTTGAGGCTACAGACATAACACATATCCCTCTAGAATTTATATATCAAGTTAACAGCAATTGTCACCTAATTTTATTAATACCTCAACATCACCAATCTCAGTGACTACCATCAAGAACATGACCAATATACAGACCTATTTTGCTCGGTAGAAGTGATTTGCTTCCCAAGATTATCAAATAAAACTAGAGATTAATTTAACTGGTGGTTGAATGAAGTAGAAAGTCTGCATAATCACATACTTCTAATCCGAAAGCACAGAAACAAAGATGCAATCACAGTCTAGATCAGCTCCTCAGCAGCAATTTATATTCCCACTCAGATCTTCTAATGGAAGCTCTGTCTTCTTACTATCTATGACTAGCTAAAACTAAAAAATCTCAATTTACAACTGAAGAATCACAACCATTATTTTCCAGTCTTCATTTTCAGAAAACAGTAGCTGGCTGTGTGTTGATTTGACCTATTTAACATGCATTCCCTCCATTTTGTGGAAAAGCATTACTTCCTGCTCCATAAGACTGTAAGAGTTAACACATTAAGCATTTGCACACCTCTGTCTTACTTCCCATATTTGGGGTTAGGGAAGAACATTCTTGAACGTGATAACTGAGATACAGAAAAAGGGACCTGAAACAATTATTTCATTCTTACCGACAACCCAAACTTTTGCACACTGCACAAGTATGACATACCCCAGTCAAGCCCAACCTGAGGTTGGCACAACACAATCCAAGGTACTCAAAAGGGTTTAATAATCCCATTGGAAGAAGACAGCAAAAAGATAGCATGTTTAGGCCACAGCAACAATATGTTTACATGAGTCATGTGAATAAAAAGACTTGATTAAAGACACACCACATGAAAAAGACAAAAGATACCCCAGGAAACCAACATTGAAGTGCCTAAATAAGTGACCCCCTTTTTGAAAAATGTAGAATAGTCATCTCCCAATTCAGTATTCTGAGAACAAGGACACTTCCCTAAGTAGGTAAAAATATGTTAAGAATCTAATCTTAGATACAGATGCCTAGAAGCACAGATCCTCCACTGCAACATAAGGGGTAGCAATTTCCATATCATGGGCCAACATCCATTTAATTAGGTCCAAATGGGATGGTGGGTACATCTAAAGGTTGGGAAACTCTGGATGAGGGAAGAATTGACTAAAACATTCACTTTTTATGGGGGGGGGCAGATTAAGACATAGTTTGAATACTCCCACTTTTGCAAATGTAAGTATTTATTTTTTAAAAATAAATACAGTATGCTGCCTCTCCTGAGGCTTAATGCAGCTAGAAACATTAAACGATTAGGGTTGCTTCCTTTTCTTAGTGTAAAACAGAGGAAGATACCAGCATCCCAAAAGTTTACTGTCTGTCTCACACAGATTCCTCTGCTTAAGTTCAAGCAAGCCACATCTATTCTTCCCAATAAATTTCATAATTTGTTTAGAAGTTAACAAACATGCTCAGATCAGTTCATTAGGGTAAAAAGAGAATACAAAGACAAATCTCACTTTCTGAGCTACAAAACAACCACAAATCAACCAGCTACCCTTCAAATTGGGTCTTTTGAGGCATTCAAGTCAGTCTTTTGAGGCATTCAACATATACAGCAACATATTTTCATCTTGTACTGGCAGATACATATTGAGACAGACACACAGACACACACACACTTCCAAAAGTAAATACAGGACATCACTCTTGATTTAGTTTTTTGTAACACACTGAAAACTCAAGAGGAGAGTTCCCTTTTGGCATGAGTGGGGAGAAAGAGCCAATATACTTGATAAAACACAACAGTCAAAGTCAGGGAGGGGGCAGGGAAGACGAGCGATGAGTGAGGGGTCATGCAAGTCACTCAGAATGCATTTGGGGGGCAGGGGGCACAAAAGAGAGGTCACCTAGTGACAGGAAGGCACTGACAGATCAACTACCACCTAATATTAGAAGAGGTGGGTTAATACCAGAGGCAGAGAGCGAGAGAGAGAGAAATAATGAGAAACTCCCCATTTTTTTTAATGATGGGTGCAAGATACTATAAGGGCTGAGGGAGCTGAGAGAATTCAGGAAAAAGACAGTGAATTTGGACGGGCAGATGTATTCATTTGTTTAAAAGAGTTACAGCCCGCCTTTCAGAAGCCTCTTTACAAAACCAGCCACAACACAGATCATGTCAACCGATTGAAAATGAGCGGTTAACAACACGGGGAAAGCAGATCTGTTGATGCGAATGCATTAAAAAAAAAAAAAAGCAGCAGCAGCAGCAGCTCGGAAGGATTAAGAAGGAGCAGGAAGCAAAGACCCTTGCAGCGTCTGAAAGGGAGGTTGGCAAATTAGAAAAGCGGGATGTGGTGGGGAGTTGGCTGTAGGGATCAAAGAAAGCAAATGCCCCACCCACCCCTCACAGAAAACTAAAGTAGCGAAAACAAAACAAAAGAGTATTGGGGGGGGTGGCTGCGAGAGAGACCCCCTCGCTTTTCACTGAGAGCGGGGGTGAGAATTAACTGTCGACTAAACTTCTTCACTTTCCTCACTCACTCACCTGGAGTCAGATGAGGGGAACCAGCAGCACCTCCTCACCTGGCGAACTCCTGCCTAGACGGCCGTGCGGCCGGCCCCTACCCTCACTTCACTCCAACTCACCTCACCTCGCGCCACCAACGCCGCCGCCTCTTTCTGAGAGTCCCTCAGGGGCTGAAGGTCCCCGTCGCCACCGCCGGAAGCCCCGCTCCTGGGAAGGGGGGAGTGAGGCGCGCGGCATGACGGGACTTGTAGTTTACGGCGAGGCCCCGCCCCCGCCCGCGGGGGATCAAGGACGCCGGACAGGTGAGGTCAGGAAGGAGGACGGGCCAGGAGGCCGGGTGCTTCGTCGTCTGGTTTGGTGCGGAAAGGAGGCTTAGTGGGGGGGGGGGGGCGGGGGATGCTGTCTTCTCACTAGACGGACGGGCTTCTCGGGAGGGAAATAAGTTCAAGTTATATATATATAGTTCAATAAGTTCAGTCTACATATATATTGCACAGAATACATATTGCAGTTGGGATGATGATGATGAGTTATAACAGGGGAAGGCTTTGTGGCGCCTTAAAAACTTGGCAAGGGTATGAGATTTCGTGGGGCATCTAGTAAACTAGTTCACGAAAGTTTACGCCACTGTAAGCCAATGCGGCACGAGAGCCCTTGCAGTTTTTGCTGCAGATGCCCGATATGATTCCCAATAATAACAACAATAGGTCAAGGGTGCTAACTTGAATAAAATATGGGGGGGCAGGTAAACACCACCCCACATAATCACATGGAATGGCACATCCTCAACTTTTGGGGGGGCAGCCCCCTCAAACATTTTATTGGGAGAGGACCAAGATCCCTAGGAGTTTGCTCCTATGTAATAGGTACAGCAGGTGACCCTCAAAATTTTGCTGTACTTCAGCCCCAGCCAGCAAGGCCATTGGCTAGGGATGATGGCACTTGTAGTCCAGTAAAATCTGGAGAAGCACAGGTTCCCTCTCCTTGAGTTACAGCATAATGTCACCCATGCTTGGTCAGAAGTAAAACCCACTGTGTTCAGTGGGCTGGCGCCAAAGGCTAATATTGCAGTTTTCAGTGCAATCCTGTACATGCCTGCACAGAAATATGCTCCATTCGTTCAGGGAGCTTACTCCCAAGCAGATAGGATTTGCAGCTTTAGTTGATTAACAAAATAAAGTTAAGCTGGTATCCTAAGGGTTCTGTTTGTTTTTCATGGAAAAATGTGAATAGAGGTGAAATACTGACACAATTGCCTTCCCATTTATCTTTAAAATACCTCCCACAATCTGACTAAACACAAAGGATAACTTAGCTTGTGCTGCTAATAACAGGAACTTAGTTATTTAAAAAAATGCATACTTATAAATGAAAACATACAAATGACACCTCCCTGACTTTGAAGCTACTGCAGACAGAGTTTATAACTCAGGTTTCAGTCCAGCCTTAAGTATATACACTCCAAGAACTATCGTAGCTGCAGGTCATCCAAGTTCCACCCACAGTTGCCTCACCTTACAGAGGGAGTGGGTGGAAATCTGCAGATGAACTTTCTCCTTCAAATGTTTAGGCATCCCTTCCGGCAAAAGTATGACTCAGGTACCAGGAATGCCCACAGGATTCCTCTTCTTTCTTTCTTTCTTTCTTTCTTTCTTTCTTAAATTGACTCCTCTTTTAAGGAAGAGCATGTGATGATTTCTTTTTCTGTGTAAAAAAAAAGTTAGCTAGGATAGCTAAGCAGTACTTATGACTAGTGCCTTAATGATACTTGACTCATTGAGCTTGCACATCAAAGTGGCTAATACCATAAACCAAGTGCTTTTTTTCTAGAAAAATAGGTGCCGGTACTCACCATGAAGTTGTTACAGTCACTGCCACACTTTTTAACCAAAAAGGGGGGTGCTGGTACTGCATACTCTTGAGTACCCTCTGAAAAAAGAGGATTGCATAAACCTATGAATGTTTGCTCAAAAGCAAGCTCCATGGAGCTTAATCTGAGGAAAGTATGCATAGGATTTTGGGCTTATGGGCCCCTCCAACCTGTTGGGATGGAGGGTATATTTTGCAATAATAGTGTTTTAGTAGTGGATTTGTGCTGGACTGTCCACACATTGTTTTGCTTTACAGTGGTACCTCGGGTTACATACGCTTCAGGTTACATACGCTTCAGGTTACAGACTCCGTTAACCCAGAAATAGTGCTTCAGGTTAAGAACTTTGCTTCAGGATGAGAACAGAAATCATGCTCCAGCGGCGCGGCAGCAGCAGGAGGCCCCATTAGCTAAAGTGGTGCTTCAGGTTAAGAACAGTTTCAGGTTAAGTACAGACCTCCGGAATGAATTAAGTACTTAACCCGAGGTACCACTGTACTTGTAGTTCTGTGATGCTTCTGCAATGTTGCTTCATTATCGCTGTCTGGAGGAGCACTCTTGTGCCACAGTGCTACAAAAGCAGGACAACACCACCACAGAATGTCAGCAGGAATTTTTCAGGACACTCACCAGTTGGAAACGAAATTGAATGAATGGGTTAACTCCAGTGTAGGGCTAAGTTAAAGTCACTTAGCAGTATATTTGTTCCACAGGCAAAATGTCTTCTACAAAAAAACTGTGCAAGAGACTGCAGAAGCAAGTTGCTGGCATCTTCATTATACCATAGAGTGAGCAGTCTATTGCACAACACACTTCCACTAGTGCAACGGTTGCATTAGATTCATCTGTTGTGCAAGATTAAAAGTTGCCCATCTGCTAGAAAACAGAGAACATTAGATACAGCCCTATGTCCACCCCAACACTTCTGCAAGTAGGCACAAACAGTATTGAAAGCGGAATCACATATAACCACCCAGATACAAGAAGAAGAAGAAGAAGAAGAAGAGGAGTAGTTTGGATTTGATATCCCGCTTTATCACTCCCTTTAAGGAGTCTCAAAGCGGCTAACATTCTCCTTTCCCTTCCTCCCCCACAACAAATACTCTGTGAGGTGAGTGGGGCTGAGAGACTTCAAAGAAGTGTGACTAGCCCAAGGTCACCCAGCAGCTGCATGTGGAGGAGCGGAGACGCGAACCCGGTTCCCCAGATTACGAGACTACCGCTCTTAACCACTACACCACACTGGCTCAAATAATTTATTATTTGTACCCCGCCCATCTGGCTGGGTTTCCCCAGCCACTCTGGGCGGCTTCCACAAAGACCAAAAATACACTAATATGTCATACATTAAAAACTTCCCTGAACAGGGCTGCCTTAAGATGTCTTCTGAATGTCAGGTAGTTGTTTATCCCTTTGACATCTGATGGGAGGGCGTTCCACAGGGTGGGCGCCACTACCGAGAAGGCCCTCTGCCTGGTTCCCTGTAGCTTTGCTTCTCGCAATGTGGGAACCGCCAGAAGGCCCTCAGCGCTGGACCTCAGCATCATATGCACAGATAACCAATGTATAATAAAATAACTTTTGGAGGGACCCAAATAAGCTCAATGATCTGGAAGTTCCCTTTTGCAATTCTACTTCTGCCATGAACCCACTAGGGACAGCAATCCTGTAAAACTTACAAGGAAGTAAGTCCCATTGAACATATACTTCTGAATAAACATGCATAAATTTAGGCTGCATTTGATCTTAAGCAAGCCCTAAGAGCATAAGAAGAATGCTGATGGATTATTTATTCAAGTTGGCACCCCTGCACTTACTCACCATAAGGGAACTGATCCAGCCCCATTATCAATCACCTGACTGGAAAGACAGATAGAGCTGGATTAATGACACCCAGCTCCATACAGCTTTATATTAATGTTGAACAATATGGAGGACAAAATGGATCTTTGAAGGACCCCATAATGAAAATGTCATGATGCAGAAGTAAGATCTTTATGGAATCCACCCTCCAGGTAAGAGCAGAGCAACTTAGAAGAAGGTGCCTTCATTCCCCAACCTCAGTGATATAAAATGCTACCAAATGATCCAGTAGAACCAACAGAGTTGAATTTCCCCCTTTTATCTCCTGGTGTATGGCACCCATCATGGTGGTCAAGCCAGTTTCAGTTACAAATCTGGGCCAGAATCTAGATTAAAAAATGGATCCATCTAATCAGTTTGTGAGCATGATCAATCCATCAGTCAAATAAGACTTCTTAAAACTGGGTGACAGAAGTAAATACAGTGGTAAAGGTAAAGGTACCCCTGCCCGTACGGGCCAGTCATGTCCGACTCTGGGGTTGCATGCTCATCTCGCTCTAGAGGCCGTGAGCTGGCGCCATCTGAAGACACTTCCGGGTCACGTGGCCAGTGTGACGAAGCTGCAGCTGGCGAGCCAGCACCAGCGCAGCGCACGGAAACTCCGTTTACCTTCCTGCTATAAAGCGGTCCCTATTTATCTACTTGCACTTAAGAGTGCTTTTGAACTGCTAGGTGGGCAGGAGCTGGGACCAAACGATGGGAGCTCACCCCGCTGTGGGGATTCAAACCGCCGACCATATGATCGGCAAGTCCTAGGCACTGAGGTTTTACCCACAGCGCCACCCGCGTCCCTAAATACAGTGGTACCTTGGGTTAAGTACTTAATTCGTTCTGGAGGTCCATTCTTAACCTGAAACTGTTCTTAACCTGAAGCACCACTTTCGCTAATGGAGCCTCCTGCTGCCGCCATAGCACGATTTCTGTTCTTATCCTGAAGCAAAGTTCTTAACCCAAGGTACTATTTCTGGGTTAGCGGAGTCTGTAACCTGAAGCATCTGTAACCTGAAGCATATGTAACCTGAGGTACCACTGTACTAGCAACCAACAATATCTTCTCTCATGTCGTAAATATCCTGTCATCTTTCCTATACATAAACGTGAGATCGAGCCACTGGGATACCAAAGGTGAACTACATGAGCAGAGAAGATTCAGGAACTTTCACTTCAGGACAAAGTCAATCAGTAACTTGCTGCCATTAGCAAAATTAGGAGTCGGGCAAACCATTTGACCTTGATCATGCGGAAGAGAATTCTGTTTACGCGGACAAGAGCAGGCTATGCAGAGAGACATATAAAACCACACAATTGCTTTTGCCAACAATGCCTGTGCTGAAAATTATTATTATTAGTTACATTTATATACTGCCCTTTGTCAAAAGAATACAAATGTCAATACATAACATAATGTGTATGCAATATGAAAATCAAGATGGTTATATAAATACAATTACAAAAAGAAGTAATGCATAATTGGATACAGGTTATCATAAAATGCAAACTATCGTAGCAACAACAGTATAAAAAACAAGGAGGAGAAAACTAGCAGGAGAGTATCTAAAATATAAAAACAGTGAACCAATACAGAACCTTCTTTCTGTCCAAAGGCAACTCTTAATTCTGGCTCCCACAGAAAATGACAGACCTTCTCAGCTCTCATCCGAGTCATTTCAATTCCTTTCCCAGTCTCTTACCCTGAGAGATCTTCAGCTTCCCAACTCTCACTCAAAGTCCTTTTACCATCTAGCTGCCACTTTTATGTGGGTGCAGTACTTAGCCCCCAGTGGCACCTCAGAAGGGGAGACACCAGAAGGATAATTCCCTGTGGTGTCTTCCCTTTGAGGTGACTTCCACTGGCATTGGCCTACCACTGGGCTTATCCCTTTGAATGCCAACGAAAGAAAAAAGGCAAAGCATGCTACGATGCCTTAGAGTAGGTTTACCAGATGTCCCTGGTTCCTGGGAACAGTCCCCAGATTTGCAAATCTGTCCCCGGAATGTCCCCAGATTTGCAAATCCGTCCCCAGGAAACGTGGCAACGGCAGTCTCAGCAGCCAGGAGCCAGCCTGGTAGCGCAGTTGGCTCTGGCTGGCTTCAGGAGCTGCCCGCTGCCGTGGCGCCCACCATTTTTCCTCTCCGGAAGTCCCCATATGATGTGTTGCGCACAAGACACATCAAATGGGGACTTCCGGAGAGGAAAAATGGCGGGCACCACAGCCGCGAGCAGCTCCTGAAACCAGGCAGAGCCAACTGCGCTACCAGGCTGCCGCCGCCACTGCCAAAGGGGAACTGGAGATGTCTGGCAGTACAGATCTCCTGCCCCCTTCCCCCTTTGTTTTGACTGATCGGGGGTCGAGAGTCACAGGCGGGCGGCCATTGCCCAGTTTTTTAAAAACTGCACATTTATGTTTCACAGGGTGCAAAAGAAGAGCTTTGCACCTTGCCTGGTAGAGAAACCACGCGCCTTGCCCCCCTCATGGGCAACGGCCACCCGCCCACGACTCCTGAGCCTCCCCTGATCTGTCAAAACAAAGGGGGAAGGGGGCAGGAGATTGGGGAAGGTTCAGGAGTCACAGGCACGCAGCGCGCTATTGCCCAGTTTTAAAAAAATTCTGTGCATTTATGTTTCAAAGGGTGTGAAAGAAGGGCCTTGCACCTTTATACAATATGCATGTGTGCTTGGGCCCAGGGTCTTTTGCCTCACCATCCCCACTACTGACTCCCTGTTGCTATGTAAAGGTAAAGGTAAAGGTAAAGGGACCCTTGACCATTAAGTCCAGTCGTGACCGACTCTGGGGTTGCGGCGCTCATCTCGCTTTATTGGCCGAGGGAGCCGGCGTACAGCTTCCGGGTCATGTGGCCAGCATGACTAAGCCGCTTCTGGCGAACCAGAGCAGCGCACGGAAACTCCGTTTACCTTCCCGCCGGAGTGGTACCTATTTATCTACTTGCACTTTGACATGCTTTCAAACTGCTAGGTTGGCAGGAGCAGGGACTGAGCAACGGGAGCTCACCCCGTCGCGGTGATTCAAACCGCCGACCTTCTGATCAGCAAGTCCTAGGCTCTGTGGTTTAACCCACAGCACCACCCGCATCCCACCTTTATACAATATGCATGTGTTTGGGCCCCGGATCTTTTGCCTCACCATTCCCACTACTGACTCCCTGTTGCTACTCAGCTTTTTTTTAAAAAAAGTGTCACCAGATTCATTGAAAAAAATCTGATAACCATACCTTAGAGGTCATGGATTTTTTTGTGGGCTGACTTGAGTTTTCTCAGGCCACAGATGAATGAAGCACATGGAGGAAATGGGTGGTGCACAGGGTACATAAGCGAAAGGAAACTAAATGAGACAGGTAAGACCAGCAACAATGCAACAAAAGGTCGGTGGTGTGGAGTGCTCCTGTTCAAGGTTCCAGCCATGAAAAAGGCCAACCATTCCCTTTCCCAGGATATACCATTCTACCCCCCCCCACCTCAGTGGTTTAGCATTCCACTCCTCTCATCAGGTCCTAGGGCTGGGAGTGAGATCCTGCCTGGAACCCTGGAAAGCTGCTGCCCATCAGTGTAGACAACACTAGCTGTTCTCATAGTCTGACTATACCTTGTTTTTCGACCTGCCAATGCCTTCTTCAGAGTCCATGTGACATGGAAACCTCTTTGGCTGTGGTACCCAGGTGTAGAACACAATCCCCAAATAGCCTGGTACAAAACTAAAACCTTTAGCTTCATCACTCTATTCTGATGAAGGCTGGTATATGAACAAGTCAGGCCATTGGTCCATCTAGCTCAGTATTGTGTATAGAGCCAGTGTGATGTAGTGGTTAAGAGCGGTGGACTCGTAATCTGGGGAACTGGGTTTGCGTCTCCGCTCCTCCACATGCAGCTGCTGGGTGACCTTGGGCTAGTCACACTTCTCTGAAGTCTCTCAGCCCCACTCACCTTACAGAGTGTTTGTTGTGGGGGAGGAAGGGAAAGGAGAATGTTAGCCGCTTTTAGACTCCTTCGGGTAGTGATAAAGCGGGATATCAAATCCAAACTCCTCTAAACTCCTATACTGACTGGCAGCAGCTCTCCAGGGTTTCAAGTGAGGGTCTCTCCCACCTCTACCTGGAGAGGCCAGGAATTGAACCTGGGACCTTCTGCATGCAAGGTTGATTCTCTAGCACTGAGCTACGGCCTTTCCCCAATAAAATAATGAATACCTAGGTTCCACTCACCCATTAAACTCACTTGTCTCTCAGTCTGTCCTACCTCACAGGGTTGTGTGAATGAAATGTGGTGGCGTGGGGGAAACCATCTATGCCTCGCTAAGCTTCTTGCAGCAAAGGCAAGATAAAAATGTTAAGTTTTTCGGCTCACAAACCTGAGTGTGGAACAAGAAATAAGGAGAAACAAATTTCTGGTTCCAGAAATTTGAAACAGAATTCCTTCCCTTTGTCAACCCAGCAGAAGATCCAGAGTGGAATGAGAGGTGCATTTTTGCTGTTTGCTCCTTCCCCTGAAGCTCCTGATGCCTCCCCACCACAGTGATCTGCAGGATCAATCCTCTGCAGCAGTTTGGGGTCAGGGTGCAGGGGGAAAAATTAAAATTGACAAAATTTGCCTTCCTTTCTCTCTGCCCCCACCCTTCTCCAGCATGAGAGCTTTATGTTTATGGGATTTCTGGATCCAATACCATAATTATAGTGAGAGAACCACCCCGGAATCCTTAAAATGCACTATGAATTGCAGTTTTGCTCCTGCTGTTGTGACTGGCACCCAAAGATGGGAAGCCTACAAATTCCTCCTTTGGCACATTGACTTCCTCCAGGTTCCAGAGCTTCTGCAAAATACAAGCAAAAATAAACGCAACTGGGAAAAGAGGAACAAAGGAAATTCTGGCAGATCAGCAAATCTTTCAGTAGTAGAGAACTGCTATATATTTATATCCCTAATGACCTTTTAATAAAGTGTAACAAACACAGAGGCATTATTCTGAATCGAGTTGGCAGTGAGACTGGCTGACTCTGGAATATAGATGACAAATACTCTTTCAGTTTATTATCTGTCTGTTCTAGCAATTTTGAGCTACCATGATAAAAACGGTAACAATGCAAAGCCCTCTATTTTGAAATAGATATAATCAGAATTGCATTTGAGAGGAGCAGCCTCTTAATCTCTGACCAGTTGAGGCTCCATCTATTTTTTAATGCAGTTTGGGAGGAAGGGATATGTTGCCATTTTCTTCTACTTGTGAAAAGGTTACTGTGCCTGTAAGAGCTGTGTCACAAGCAGATATTCAACAGACATTGTTCTCTACATTTCCACAATGTGAAATCATTATCTCTTGAATATCTGCCTGTCCTGTAAGATGTTAAATGGGAAGGAGTTGGGCAGGAAGACTGACAGCCCTGTTAGGAAGTGATGAGGCCATCACTTTTTAAAGATTCCAAAACCTATCGTAGAACTAAACTGTCACAAAAGACGGAGCAAACTTCAGAGTACTGTACACCAGAAGTCTTCATCAGCTTGGATGTTGAGCAAAGGAGCAGAGGTGGAGAAGAAAAAAGATTGCCTGTTTACTCAGCAGTAATCCGGATTTACTTGCAGAAATCTTACACGGCGGTGAGACTGTGTCTAGTCTTTATTGAGCATTTGTTCTGAATTGCTTATAGAGTAATTATATAACCTGATTTGCTTGAGGAGAGTGCATACATCTTCCCATTCACCATTCATTCATCCCACACTTCATTCGGTACAGTTCCCTGCTACTTTCCAAACCACAAAAAAGTCTATTGTTGTCCTTTTAAAGTGGATTTGTGGTGACAGAGCACATTAATCCACTTTAATTGCACAAACCTAAAGTTCCTATAATATACTTGAACACACACCCTAAAAATTATTGAAAGGCACCCTAACTTGATGAGAACTAACCTTGTAATCTAAAGCTTGGTAGGAGTTCACCTTAATCTGTATTGGTCTCAGCCTTAGTGTAGGAAGAGGTACTACTATGCAGTTTCAGGAGACAAATAGAGAGGCTGGGAAGAAGAAACACACAGCTTTCCCCCTTTTTTAAAATAATGAAATCCTGCCATTTTCTTAATCAAAATGCAAGAGGTTATCATAGATAGCAGAAGTAGGAGAAACGTGGCGATTTTTACATTAGCAATACGGGAGTTTCATTTTAAGTAGTGTACTAGGTAAACAAAATCAATAGAAACAAAGCAGATCCCACCCTCTCCCTCATGGGTCAACTTTGACAGGTGGGCAGGATTGATAGGTAGGTGACCTGCTTTGCTTGCAGGGTGGTATTGGTGGTGAGATAAAGTTCTAATCAGCAGTGCCAAAAAGCTTCCCCACTCCTGACCTAGTGGCTGTGCAGAATGTAATTTCAAAGAAAAAAGTCCATGGGATTCAAAACGACGACTTTGGAAAACCAGGGATGAAAATAATAAAGAGAGTCTCCTTTTCTAATCATGCTGAAGTGGTTAAGCACAGTGGTTTAATCACGAGGTCGGGAAATGTGCAGCAATAAAGTACCAGCAATGTCCAGAAGGTGGCTCTGTTGAATAAAAAAAAGCCTTGGTTTTTTTGGGTACAGGATTGGATCACTGTACTCTATGTTCCCCGCAGAGAAAACACAATTTTATTCAAGGTACTTTACCAGCAGAACGTTACAAATGGTGACAAGGGCAAGGTGTCAAGGAATGCAGTAGGTTAGATTTACACAGGGGGTACGAGCTGCAGATTGGACTAGTCAGATGAAGACAGCATGTTTGGGTCAATATTCCTCCACTGGTAATCCTTCACCCATCCAATCTTTATCCACCCTGTATAAATGCAGGAGTTTCATCCTGTGCCCTCTCTAGCAATCAAACACAGCTTCTCGTGCTTTTAAAGAAAGAAAAAGTGGGCAACTTGTGAAAGGATTCTTCTCGTATTTAATAAGTACTGCTATATGGGCCCAGCGCTGAACACTAAATGACATGTTTTGCATGCAAACAGACGCAGGGGACAGGAAACTGCTTTTTATTGAATCAGGCCGCTGGTCCATCTTCTTCAGTCCTGTCTGTGTGCATGAGCAGCAGTGTAGTGGCAGGAGTCTTGCCCATCCCAATTTGGAGAGGCTAATAGATGAGGACCGAATCCAGGACTTTCTGCATGTAAAGCAGGGGTGGGGAACCTCCATCCTGTGGGACAAATTTAGCTCACCAAGCCTCCCCAAGTGGCCCACTTGCCCATTTCAAGCAAGCCATGCCTGCCAGCCTGGTGTCATATATGATGTCAGGAGTGGGGCAGGTAAGGACAGGGTTTGGCCAAAAGGGGCTCTGTACAGAGGTTCCTAAATGCCTGACAGCCATATACTGGGTACTGGGGAAGCACTGGGTAAAAAAGGTAAAGGTAAAGGGACCCCTGACCATTAGGTCCAGTCGTGACCGACTCTGGGCTTGCAGCGCTCATCTCGCTTTATTGGCCAAGGGAGCCGGCATACAGCTTCTGGGTCATGTGGCCAGCATGACTAAGCCACTTCTGGCGAACCAGAGCAGCGCACGGAAACGCCGTTTACCTTCCCGCCAGAGCAGTACCTATTTATCTACTTGCACTTTGACGTGCTTTTGAACTGCTAGGTCAGCAGGAGTCAGGACCAAACAACGGGAGCTCACCCCGTCACGGGGATTCGAACCACCGACCTTCTGATCGGCAAGCCCTAGGTTCTGTGGCTTAACCCACAGCGTCACCCACGTCCCAGCACTGGGTAAAGTGCTTTGCAAATCAGTGCTCTGCACTTCCCAAGCACCATGCATGGGGGTTGGAAAACTTGCTCAGCTTGCTATGCAGTGCTTCCCAAATGCATGACAATGAAGCCGGCTGAGCAAACCCCATCTTCCCATCCCACCAACCAACCATGACAAGTGTCAATTGCCTGGCATCATTATAAAACTGTATGATTGACAGGTGGGCAGTCCCACCCAAGCTGGCCTGGAGACAATGCTCCAGCCCATTGGGTGAAAAAGGTTCTCCACCTCTAATATATGCTGTACATATCTGTAACTCACGATTTCTGTTCTCATCCTGAAGCAAAGTTCTTAACCTGAAGCACTATTTCTGGGTTAGTGGAGTCTGTAACCTGAAGCGTATGTAACCTGAAGCGTATGTAACCTGAGGTACCACTGTACTACAAAAGAGCAATGTCTGTTGACCTGAGTTTCATCAAGTTACTTTAAGAGAGGATTGGACAAGTTCATGAAGGGAGGTAACAGCTCTGGAGCATGACGCCTATGATCTGCCTCCATGTTTGAAGGCAGCAATGCTTCTGATGACCAGTTGCTGGAAGTCCCAGGATGGGCGAGTGCTCTTGCACTTTGGTCCTGTGTCCAGGCTTCCCATAGGCACTTGGGTGGCCCATGAGGACAAAATGGCCAGAGTGCTGATCTAGCAGGCTCTTCTTGTGTTCTTACCCTCAACCAGGTATACAAGGCAATGGGCGGGGGGGGGGTTCAAGATACAACAAACCAATACATCTACTGTTCTGTAACACAATTCCTTCCCGACTTTAGGGTGTTATATATAACTATATACATACACACAGTTAACCTCTGCTGCCTTGCAGCTATAGTCATTCCTGAGAAAGGCTTTGGGAGTAAACACCTGAGGAAAAATTTGTACCCACTGCCTCGTGGGATATCTTCAGAAGAAAATGCTAAGGCAGGCTTCCTCAACCTCAGCCCTCCAGATATTTTGAGACTACAATTCCCTTCATCCCTGACCACTGGTCCTGCTAGCTAGGGATCATGGGAGTTGTAGGCCAAAAACATCTGGAGGGCACCTGTGCTAAGGAGTAAACCCTACACATATCCAGAATGGAGTCCCTAAAACAGTTGGATGGCACCTTATATGCCGCCTTCCAGCAACTCCTGCAGCCGAGCTTGTGCCAAACATATTGCTATTTTCCTTGGGACCAGAGCAGTGAGGCTGAGAGGGGGTCTTGTCATCTGGGCAGCCCAAGATATCAAGCCCCATACACACTGCCCACCTTGCATTCTGGGAAGGTCACTTGATTTCACCCCTGGAGGCACACTGCGTTGTCTGTCAAGACAGACAGATGCCAACAACAACATACACAGTAAGAAGCTTACCAATTCATTCTCAAGCAGCTGGAGCAGGAACACATTTTTTCCTCAAGCCGTACAACATGGAAAGAGAGTTTGGTTTTGATTTAATAAAAGACAAACAGAACTATCAGATTTTAAACAAAAATAAAAGCTTATTCCAATTGTCCCAAAACTTCAGAGAGGGGGAACACATACCATTAAGCCATGAAAAATAAGAAGCAAACCCAACAGGAAGGAAGAAACTTTGATGGAAAGTGCATGTGTGTGTTTGATTGACTGGTGTGTGTTGATCACGTATGGGTGTGCTTGAACTGAATGGAACGCTTTTTAAACTGAAGTCAGATTAAGTTGTGTTTCTTGGGCAGAATCCAATGTCCTCATTCTGTTAGCACAAGGATTTGCACTTGCACAAGGAAATTCCCTCCCCCCCCCCTCAAATCTGCTCTGGAGGATTGGGGTATACCCTAGGATAGATTTAAGAGGGTGCACAGTGGTAGAAGAGGGCAAAGTTCTGTTGCAAAAGCAGAAGTATTTGTGCTGACCAACAAGTCAGTTTGTGCTAATTCAGATATAACTCTTAGTTGCTTGGAATTCAATGGGATTACTGTAGTTTAACGGGGACACAGGTAGTGCTGTGGATTAAACCACAGAGCCTAGGACTTGCCAATCAGAAGGTCAGCAGTTTGAATCCCCGCGACGGGGGTGAGCTCCCGTTGCTCGGTCCCTGCTCCTGCCAACCTAGCAGTTCGAAAGCACGTCAAAGTGCAAGTAGATAAATAGGTACCGCTTTGGTGGGAAGGTAAACAGCGTTTCCGTGCGCTGCTCTGGTCCACCAGAAGCGGCTTAGTCATGTGGGCCACATGACCTGGAAGCTGTACGCCGCCTCCCTCAGCCAATAAAGCGAGATGAGCGCCGCAACCCCAGAGTCGGTCACGACTGGACCTAATGGTTGGGGGTCCCTTTACCTTTTACCGTAGTTTAAGTGTATGTTTGATTGGGCATACAGTGGTTGGGAAGAGCAAGCTGATCTCTCTTTTGCATAGCTGTCAGTCATGCTATTTATAGATGCGAAATGCATGGTTTTAATTTGTAGTCTTTTATTTCCTGGTGTTTAGAATATGCTTTGTTTGGTTGTTTATGTTTTGCAATGTGGAACTGCCCTTGTATTTTGTAACCCATTTATATTTTGATGCTAAACAGGATGCTCTTAGCAGCTAATCATGTTTTATAGACTGTGGAGCTTCCCCCATCTTTTATTTAATATGCTTTAACTTGCGCTGTAAACTGCTTTGAGATTTGTTTAAATGTTAACATATAAGTTGTCAAAAGAAGAATGGGGCAACTTCAGGAGGCAGCTGGAGGTGCATAAAATGAGTTGCCTGATGTATTGGTTTATCCACCTGCAATGTCATCAGGATTTATTAAGCTGCTCTTAACTTGTGAGGTGTCAGCTGTGAGTCTGTTTTGACGTTGGATTGACTTGTGACAATGGTTACCAATTATGAAAGTAGCAGAAAGGCATGTATGACACACCAACAATGTATAACTTATCTATCACAAGAATGAAGAAATGGTGGACAGAAAATGCACACAACTGACACATTCACAACACATTACGGAGAGGACCCCCAATATATTGTTTTCTGTTTATGCAGCATTTTTGGTGTAGATTAAGAAATCTATCCCCTCCCCCAAGAAAAGCCTGACTGGCTTTTGAGAATCATAATAACTCTTCTATAACCCATCTCCTTTTCTCTTGGGAGAAAAGCAATGTCAAACCTAGACAGCATCTTAAGAAGCAGAGACATCACCTTGCCAACAAAGGTCCGTATAGTTAAAGCTATGGTTTTCCCAGAAGTGATGTATGGAAGTGAGAGCTGGACCATAAAGAAGGCTGATCACCGAAGAATTGATGCTTTTGAATTATGGTTCTGGAGGAGACTCTTGAGAGTCCCATGGACTGCAAGAAGATCAAACGTATCCATTCTTAAGGAAATCAGCCCTGAGTGCTCACTGGAAGGACAGATCCTGAAGCTGAGGCTCCAATACTTTGGCCATCTTATGAGAAGAGAAGACTCCCTGGAAAAGACCCTGATGTTGGGAAAGATTGAGGGCAAAAGGTGAAGGGGACGACAGAGGGCGAGATGGTTGGACAGTGTTCTTGAAGCTACCAGTGTGAGTTTGACCAAACTGCGGGAGGCAGTGGAAGACAGAAGTGTCTGGTGTGGTCTGGTCCATGGGGTCACGAAGAGTTGGACACGACTAGACTAAACAACAACAATAACCCATCTCCACACATGCCTACCCATACTGTGAGAATTTCATTAGAGACCCTCCTCTAGGCTCCCTGCCATCTAGTATGGCAAATGGTTTCATCAAGGAAAGGGTCTTTTCAGTGGTTATACCTTGGTTTTGGAACACTCTCCCCAAAGAAGACTGCTTGCTGCTCACTTTAATATTTTTCACTAGGTACAATTTTTTTATATTTCCTGACTTTTAAACTTTTGATGATTTTGTGCATGCATGCACAGATCTTACATATTTTACTGGTTTTCTTAAATTGCTGTTTTCTGGCTTTCTAAGTTTTGATTATCGGTTGGAAGGGAAGGTAACTCTATCATGCATGTTTTACTGCTGCTTTTATAAATTTGGTATTTTAAGGACATTTCTATAGATGTTATATTTTACTGTAAGCCACTCTAATTGTTTAATTGAAGGGCGGAGTGTAAATCATGAATATAATAGACCCTCAAGAACATGTCTTTGCAAGACAATGCCATACAGCTTTACTGGGAAGCAATTCCCATTAAGCTCCAGCCTGAAGTATCTGGAAACAGTTAGGAGGATGATTTTATTTTATTTGGACATGACAAGTGCATTAAACATTTACTACTCACTTAGCTATAATTATACTAATTATGATTAGTGTTAGCATAATGGAAGTTCTTCAGTGGAGTAATTATGGCCGGTTCTGAAACGATCCAGCTCAGAGAGGATGAGTCTTATGCCAATTACATAACAAAAGAGCAGCGTAATTATTCTGTAAGGGACAAAGGATTCTGTAGGCATATTTTAGGTCCTGAGGCAAAGTTACATTCTGTTCCTATGAAATAATTAAGTGCACCAAGCCAAGCTGCAGTGCAGGTCTCACCTTGGATAAGCACAGCTGGTGTCACTGGTCATTAAAGTGCCTCTGTGCAACACTTGTGTCTCAATGGCAGCAGCACCTTAGATGTGACATTCTGCTCATTCTTTAACAATGTACAAAGAGAAAGTGAGAGAAATTCCTGGGGAGAGAAGTCACTCCCTTCCTCTCCTGAATTCCTGTGCCTTTGCTGGCCAGGTGGCATGATAATCCAGTCTCTCAAAAGTTAATGCAACAGGGGTAACTCATTCTATTATTATCACCATAAAAGCATCAATGTGCAATGGCAATGAGACAAGGATACATCCTGTCCCCTCTACTCCAATTAGTCTACTAAATTCTTATTGTAATATTCATTGTACAACAGCCAGCAGCTCAACCCAATATGTTTATACTAAGATGATGTCCATTCTTCCAACCTTACTTTCCCCCCATATCTTATTCTATGCTTTTAGTTTCAAGTAGCAGGGAGAGAAGAGGAGAAAAACATGTTAGAACTGAATAAACTAAAATCCAAAGGACATTGGTCCAAAAGGAATATCCAGGTCTAAAATTTCCCTTTCCCCAATACTCCAAAAACAATAATACTCCAAAAACAACTCCATGGGTTTCTCATTCCCAGTCCTACTTCTAACATTTCCCCCTTACCCCAAATCGATGTGACAAAAAAACCCCCACAGGAGTATATATATATAGTACTAAGCAGTACAGTAAGCCCAAAACTTATCCACATTTAACTTGTGTGCATTCAGCTTTACATGCAAAAGAATTTGTAAGTTTTTTCAAAAGGGGGTGAAAAGGAGGTGGGCATCTGCGAAAAAAGATTTTGGCAATCCCACCCACATTGAATCCAATGTGTTTTGACTACACACAATTCTGGCTTTAGGCGTGACTCCTGGAATGTAATCCCTGAGTAACTTGCAAGCTTCCTATACTAAGATTCTGGGAGAACTAGTGTGATGTAGCAAATAAGGACAAACTTAGGACATGGGAAACTTGGGTTCAAAAACCTGCTGAGAGATACTTGGGATCATTCCCTCCCAGTCCAACTTATCTCACAGGACTGGGTTTTTAAATATATATATATGAAAGGGATATTTTTTGATTATTGTATACTCCATAAACCATATAAACCACTTGATTGTTTAAGAAAAATCTCACAGGACTGTTGTGGGGATAAAATGATGGTAGCAGGAAATCCATATGCATTCTGACTTAACTGAAACATGGTCAGGACAAAATTTTATGCATGAATGACAAAGAAAAAATCACTTGGCAAAGTGGGATGGCACCATATAAGTAACACTAGGTACATCATTTGTCTTATGATGTGGGGTGTGAACTGAGGAAAGGGAACAGCATATGTAGGAAGTTGCCCATTCTTTTGTATAAACCAGGTGTGGAGAACCTTGGGCCCTCCAGATGTTGCTGAACTACAACTCCCATCAGTTCTAGCAAGATATAGTAGCTGGCTCTGTCCCCATCCTGCCAGAGGAAGATTTGATTTTAAATTACAAAAACTAGATGCCCCAACTCCAAAATGCAGTAAGAGAAAGCCAGTTGCAATACTAATTTTATTTGGAATAAATAAGTAATAATAATAAAATCCATTATTACTTAGTAAGAGACCAACACAACCTTCTGAATTTTGTTTTGCTTTCAAAGGTCTGAGCAAGATAACTCTATCAGTGTTGGTTAAAGCAAGAGTGGGGGACCTGTAGCCCTCCTGATGTGGCTGAACAAAAACTGGCATCACACCCAGCAAGCATGATCAATGGTCAGGGATGATGGGAATCATAGTTCAGCAACACCTGAAGAGCCAAAGGCTCTCCACACCTGTGTTAAAGCTTTCTGCAATTCCCCAGTCTTTGTAACAGGAAAGACTCAAGCTTTAGCTGCTGGCCATCTTGCTCACATCAGTCTTTTAGGGTCAATTTTCTCTAGGTGAACTAAAGGCTTCAGCTGCTCAGCAAAACTCCTCATGTCATCAGAAACCATGTCTTGTCCTGCTGGTGCTACAATGCTGAGCTCCACAAGATAAGAGAGGGACAATGGCTCAATGTTATCAGTGTTTCCTGGAATCAGGATGCGGAAGATCTTGTACACCACAATCTTCATAATGCCCTTGCGGAACACGTGCCCCTTGGCAACAAACTCATGGTCCATGCGGAAGCCCATCTCCACCAGGAAGTCTGTCAAGTTCTCAGATGTGGCAATATCAACACAGTTGCGTACCAAGGCATGGCGGTTTTTGTCGCCCATTTCTGGCTGCCCAAGGTACCGCAAGTGCCAGGGAGTGCCTGCTTTGTCCATTGAGCGCCGAGTGCGGAGAACAAATGGGCTGGCCTGCTGCCCCTTGAGCAGGAACACCATCTCATGATCCAGAAAGGTCTCAGGTTCCATGTTATCACATAGGCCACGGAGTCGATGAAGGAGGCTCTCCAGGCTTTGATCCAAAACACTCCCTAGAGGGAGAAAGGAGGGATTAAGACAGCATCACTGAACAGGTAACCATCCCCATTAACAAATGGAAAGCATCCTACTGCCCTGACAGTCCAGTAGCATCATGCCAACATTAAAAAAAAACCACCTATGGCAAGCTGCAAATAGTACAACAGCCTTGCTGAACGGAACATGGATCAGAGAACCATGTGAACTGGCCAAGTGAAACAAGTGTTTGCTAATACAGCTATCATGCAGGTACACTCAAGGTCAGCTCATTATCGAGTATATACTCTGTGCACAACTTAGGTTTGTGGTTTTATTTGTGGAAAGACCCTAGAGTTGTCCACTCACAATCTCAACAGTTGTTCTGTTTCTTTAACTGTCCTGCAGCTATAAAAGGAAAACACCTACATTGCTAAAGAAACATATATTCTTCCAGTAGAATGTCATATGGAATGAATCAGATATTACAGTTAAGCCAAGTCTTGCCTGTGACTTACCTTGAAGTAAATATTCCATCATGTTAATAGTGCCTCCAGTGACAGGCATCATGGTGACGGGAGGGGCCTCCATGGTATTTTCTTCTCTACAAGCAGCAGGATCAATAAAAAAAACAAGCTGGTCATTCAGGCTGAACCATGAGATAAATGTAAAAACATAAGAAAAGCCTAGCAGGATCAGGCTAAAGGCCCATGTATTGCAACATCCTGTTCTCACAGTGGCCAACCACAGCATGGTTATTTCAGCAAAGCAGAACCATAACGTATCCCCAGTTCAAACACCACAGGTGCC
Source organism: Podarcis cretensis (assembly GCF_951804945.1). Classification (NCBI taxonomy): domain Eukaryota; kingdom Metazoa; phylum Chordata; class Lepidosauria; order Squamata; family Lacertidae; genus Podarcis; species Podarcis cretensis. The sequence continues at coordinate 27,285,597 of NC_137177.1, read as the reverse complement.
CCTTCTTTACCTTTATTACTGTGTGTGTATATAATACGGTCCAAATATCAATTGGGAGACAATGAATCCAGAGCAGGGTTTCTCACATTCATGAGCTTCATTCAGGGGGTCCACGGAGTGCCTGTAAAAATACAATTAAAAGCCATACAGCATCAAAGACAGTGCATTATAGCTGTTACAGAAGGCAGAAAAATCATTACGTGGTCTGTCAAGAGAACTTCAGCAGGGGGGGGGGGGAATTAGGCTCAGAAGCACTCCCTCGGGGTCATGTTCTTACCTCCCCTGTGTGGAAGATGCATGAATCAAGACCTAATTCCTCCTGCCCACCCCTGCACCAGCTTTTCCCCCTAGCAGCAGGACAGGGAAGCAACCAACCTTTTCCCAGCTCAAGGATAAAAACACATGGCCTTGCAGATTTCCATCTCCCATTGGCCCCAACCAGCATGGCCAATGGGAGCTGTCAACATCATCTGGCGAGCCAACAGCTTCCCCATCCCACTCCTAAAATAAGGCAACTTGGTGACAGACAATCTCCAGTGTAAAATCCCATAAGCTCAGACAATTCAGAGGCTCTCCTGGGGTTACTGACATGTATGACCATGCATCTGAAATGATCTTTCCACAAGTTACTCATTGGCCTGACCAAGAACAATCATAAGTCATACAGCTCCATTAGGGTCTACAATATACTAACGGCCCACTCCTAATCAGGCATATTTGATGGTAGCTGTCTTTGATCCAGCGGAATTCCCTTTCATTAAGTAAGCATGCTTAGAATTGCAGCCAGCTTCTCCCACCCCCACTAGAAAGTGCGTATGTAAATATTTAATATTAACAGCTTTATCTTACATACACATAGTAGTAAGCCCTGTGGATTTTTGCAGTATATATTGACAAGTAAACATCCATAAGGATTTTAAATACACTCAGCAAGGTAGCCAGTGTAAACAGACTTTTCAGCTTTATGTTTTTAAGTCGCTCTCTTAACTGACTGATTTATTTTGTTGTTGTTGTTTATACCCCGCCCATCTGGTTGGGCTTCCTTAGCCACTCTGGGCAGAATATAGCGTATCTAAAAACATAATAAAAACATCATGCATTAAAAACCTCCTAATACGAGACTGCCTTCTAAAAGTTACGTAATTCTCTATCTCCTTGACACCTGAAGGGAGGCCGTTCCACAGAAGGAGCGCCACAACTGAGAAGGCCTCTGCCTGGAATGTGGAATACGACAAAAAGAAGGCTGTAAATGCTCCTTATTTCACACCAGTTTCCCGTAAAAGGATTCCCTTTGTTCCAGAGAGAGGAGACACCTCCAGTATCTCCTGAGAAGTCCTACTTATCCCAGCTAAATGCTGTCCGAACTAACCCTCCGTCTGTAGGCCTCAAAGCCCCGGTCTCAATTAGTATCAGCGGCGCAAAAACCTTATCTCCGGCTCGGCTGAACTAGTAACTTCAGGCGGGGGCTGTGCGCACGGCCTAGGAAGAAAACTTCAGGTGTTGTACAGTGGGAAGTCTCCAGCAAGGCGGAGAGGCCTATTACCTGCAACACTCTTCGCCTCACCGTTTGGAAGCACTCTTCCTTCTCTATACAGCCAGTCAAGCAGCGCATGCGCGTTCTCCTCCCCCTCCCGCGCCGTTCATGGGCATCGCCATCTTTTTACTGACGTCACCGTACGGCACGTTCTCATTCATTCTGTGTTCGCTGAAAGAAAACAACAACAACATCGCGGTTTGCGGTAAGAAAACTCCGCCGCAGGCGGAGTGACGTTGCCGCATTACGTTATATATCTGCGCCGCCGAAAAGCAAAATACAAACCACGCCGGATCCCTGTTGAACTGTAGCTATGCGGTGCCCCTCCCGGGGTTAGGGTGCGTCTCAGGCTATGAACGATCTAGGACCAGTCTTTGGAAATCCTTCAGGCAACCCAGTTGAGGGGGGGGCTTACTTTTGAGTAGACCTGTATAGATTTGGGCCTCTCCTCTTCCTAAAATAATAAGTAGTAACCCCAATCCAGAACTGTGGTTCAGCATCCGGATAATTTGTTTTGTTCCCCACCACCACGAAATTTTATTTTACTTCGAAACAAAGTTAATAAATTAAAAGCAAAAAGTTACCCCGAGGCTGCAATCCTGTCTTATGCTCTTACCCGGGAGTAAGGCCCGTTAAACTCAGTGGTTTTTCCTTCTGAGTAGTCTTGCATAGATAGGATTGTGCTGCAAATGAACGAATAAAATCCCTGATTAGACTTATTCGCTTCATCGTAGGGAGTTACTGTTGAAACAGCCTAAGGAGAAGTTCAGTTTTGGTTTTTAAAGACCGCAGGTGAAAGGCTGAGTTTGGGTGTTGAGAAAGACACAGCTTGCAGTGAACTTAAAAACAGGAATATGGGGGACGAAGATTGGTGAGAGCAGTACTGGGAAGGCAATGGACTCAGGCCAAACCCACAAAAATCCTCTGCGTCATGACATCCTCTCCAGGCTTGTAAGGCAACTGTATCTATTGCTTAGTTTCTGTCACTGTGCTGATCAAAAACAATTACTATGCCCTGACTATAGTGAATCACCATATTTTCAGAAGATTGCAAAGCATTTTTTTTTACAAATAGCAGTGACTCAGAACAGGTGTTTATTTTCTTATTACATAATTTGCACCTTTCTCAGAAGTGTCCAGACTGGTTTGCATATAGCTTCCATTTAGGCTCTTTAAAAGACTCGTCCAGTTCAGCACCAGCCATACAGGAACATTGTATATCTCTAAGCAAGTGGCAAAATTCTGTATTTCTGCATTCAGAGGAAGGACTGCAACTCTGGCAGAGCGCATGCTTTGAATGCAGAAGGCTCTGGGTTCAGGCCCCAGCATCTCCACGTAGGACTGGGAACATCTCCTGTCTGAATACCCAGAGAGACCTGCCAGTCGTAGAATACTGAGCTCGATGGACGAATGGTCTGTCTGATTCAGTATAAGCAGTGCTGTTTTTCTAGAAAAAGAGGTGCTGGAACTCACTATGAATGTCTCCCGTGTTCTCTTAAAATGGCAATAGCGCCCACCTGAGGGGTGCCAAAACAGTTTTGGTGAGTTCCGGCTGAAAAAAAGCCCTGATTATAAGGCAGCTTCCCACACTCTCATGGTATGAAAGTACCAAACTGCAGTAAACTGCAATTTACAGTTGTTTACTTGTCTCTCTCTTGGGTAGCTTGTACTTCAGGTTTTGCTTAAGTAATCCACTGAGTAGCAACTTCTCCCATCCCTTTGTGATCTTTGGTTTTTACAAAGCAAAAGCATGGAGCAACTGATGAGTGAATCACAACCTTTCCTATCTCCAGATTTACCTAACCCTCCCCTCCCCAATAGTGTTAAGACTTCTAAACATATTTTGGAAATTCTCTTATTTCCTTCGGATTTCTCAACACCCACCTTTGTTTGGCACAATTTTTTAGTCCACATACCCTGCTGTGGCAAAGCCTAAGTACATTGTTTTGGATGGATGACATCTGTATGTCTCAGGAGACAATGGAAGATTGATTGATTGATAGATTGATTTTCTATACCACCCTGTAGCTGAAGGTCTCAGGGCAGTTCACATAAATACCATTTCTCTTCTCCTTCCTGCTGTCTCTTGTGATAAAGATGTAGATTGTGAGTTCCTCAGGGCAGGGACCTTTTATACTTAGCAAAAGCACCATGCACATTCCTGATGTATTTTTATTATTAATGGTGTTGCTATTATTAATGCTCCAATTTCTAATAAAAGCTGTAGACAAATATCCCAGGAGATTACATTCCTTAATGCTGGTATCAAGCTTCTGTCCTGAATCTCCAAGTAATGGTTTCATTCACAATTTCACAGTAAATCATGGTTCAGTGGTGGTAAACATCCTTCTCCTGTTGTTGTTGTTGCTTGTTTATTTAATTACCCACCCTTACCCCAAGGTCACAGGATGAGTTACAGCCATCTAAAATAAAACAAACCAGAAAACCAGACTCGGAGCAAACTATAGTATGCCCTGACATGTGAAATGGGCCTCTATGTCCTTACTAATGGAGTCCTGGATTTCATTCTGCGCAAAAGGCCAAATAGCTGTTACCATTGCATTGTATCTATTAGGAACATAGGAAGCTGCCTTATTTGAAGTCAGACCATTGGTCCCTCTAGCTCGGTACTGTGTACACTGACTGGCAGTAGCTGTCCAGGATTTCAGTCATTAGATTCCCAGCCCTTCCTGGAGATGCTAGGGATCGAACCTTGGACCTTTAGCATGTGAAGTGGGTGCTGTATCACTGAGCCCTTCTGCATGGACTCCATGGACTTCCACTTTACAGCCCAGCATGTTAAATTTCTGAACACCTTAAATCACCTGCCTTTTTGCCTTCCTTTTATTACTCTAAAGAGCAGGTGTCTGTAGAGCAACCATCTGAGTATATCTGTTGTTATCACCCCCATGTCTGTCTCCTACTGAGTGCAGTTGCAAGAACAAAGTGATTTATAGCTACCTTCGAGGGCACAGAAAGGGCAGCTTGCTGCCACACAAGCTGTAATCAACTCTGTTACATTCAGTTGGAAAAAACTAGTTGGGAGAAGATGCTTCTGAAAGTTGTAGGACTGAGTCATATAACACAAGTCTACCTTCCTCCCTGCCAAGGCCTGGCCTGCTGTGCCTGTCACCGTTTTGCCATTTGCTGATGAGATCCTAAATGCACGTGCAAGTCAGAATTCATCTCCCTTTGCTTTCATAGGCAATTGCATAACAGTGATACAAATACCACCATTGCATAGCCGTGGCAAAAGGTACACTGTGGTTTGCAGTGCAGAGATGTGAAAGGGAAGGGCTGTAAGCTCAATGGGAGAGCACAGGCTTGTCAGGTTTAATCCCTGGCATCCTGGTCAGGATGAAAGCTCAGACTAGGGGTAGCTGAAGTGCTGTCCTTCTGATGTTGCTGGACTACAATATCCATCATCCCTGATCATTGGCCATGCTGGAGTGGATAATGGGAGCTGTAGTCCAACAGCATCTGGAGGGCACCACAGGGCTTCCGCTGGTCTACATCGCCATAAGTATTGATAAGACTGAGCTAGGTGAGCCAGTGGTTTCACTCGGTATAAGGCAGTTTCTTATGTAAAGGCAGGTGACGAATGGAGATGTGTTGTTATAGGTACTAGCGTGTACTCAGGGCATCATGAGAGCATGTGGCATACTTTATTGAAGGGTGCCTGTGCCAGCCTGACAAATTGGTAAGGAAGGCTTCCTCAGCTCATCCTACATACTAGCAATAAATTGAGCTCATTTTCTGAGGCTCCACCACCTGCACTACCCATTCAAAGCAGTATCATATCACTTTAAACTGTTGCTATTGTTGCAATTTATTACATGCCCTTCACCTAAGGTCCCAGGGTGGGTTAAAAGAATTAAAACACAATATTGTGCAATATTAAAAGCAGCAATATAAAATTGCTGAAATAAGGTGGGTCCTAAAAATATACCTCTCAAGTGTCATCTCAAGGGAGTTTTTGAGGGTGGTGGAACCACCAAGTGGGCTCCCCGCACCGATCTTAGCACCTGAGAGGGTTTGTAGGGAAGGAAGTGGTCTTTCCCGTATTTGGTGCCTGAGTTGTTTAGGGATTTAAACACTGTACTAACGTGAGCACCTTGAATTGAGCCTGGAAACAAACTGGAAATTATGGCTCCTCCCCCCAAAGAAACCTGGGAACTGTAGTTTATTAACAGTGCAGAGAGTTGTTAGAAGACCTTTGTCCCCCTTACAGATGACAGTGTGTTCATTTGATGTATGCTACTGCAAAATCAATAAAAATATTTGAGGAGAAAAGTATATCTGGTACTATCTGACAAAGAAAGCAAGCTTGTGAAACGGTATATAGTCTCACATGCTGTTTCTTTCTCTGACAGCATCTGTTTCAAAATCATTTTCAAATGTTTTTCAAACTGTCTCTTCTGCTTGATGACCTCAGTATAAGACATATGTCACCCACAAGCCATCTGTCACTGGCTTGTGCTCTGTGGTTAAGATAGAAACTGGCTGTTTTGTTTTACAGCTGGCGATCTTTGCCCGTCTAGGAAGAAAGCGCATGCTGTAACTTATGGACGGGACCTAGTTGCAGGTGGACTTAGAACAGCTCACCTCATATATTTGCATGGCCCTAAAAGGAAATACTTTTTTGATGACTGTCAAGAAAAGACTGCAAGTTTCCTTGGGTGGCAGGGAAGGTGTCCATGATTTCCACCCCTCACTATCTATCAAAGAAGAATATTGTCAGCTTAGTGAAGCTGCAAAATAAATCAACCAAAACGATCGAGGGGCTGGAGCCAGTCCCACACAAGGAAAAGTTACACATATTGGAAGTTCTTTTGGTAACTAAGCAGGGTAGGGGAAACACACATAGCAACAAAAGAGGCCTTGGAATGAAGGTCAATGGAGACTGTGGCATCTTTAGGATATGTGGTTTTATTTACATACACGCAACCTGAGCACAGGGTGGGAGGACTCGCAAGCCAATAGAGTTTGCCACCCCATTCAGTTTCCAGGGAAGCCCTGACCCATAGCTTTGGTTCCAGCTCAGAGCAGTACCCGCTGCTGTGTCTCCAGGCTCCAGCATCAGCCAAAACTCGCACACCACAAATAATGATGAATGGCCAACTGTTCAGAGACGCAGGAGGCAACTCGATAGAGCTGGCCTTTTAAGCATGGCTGATGGAATGAGCTCTTTTCCCCACCTCTGCAGGCCCATACACTGTTTATTTATCTATCTCACACTTTGGTTATTATTTTCTGTGAATACTGAGACCCCAAGCTACGATTATCTTGTAAGATGTTTCAAACTGTTCTGAATACAGTCATACCTCGGGTTACAGATGCTTCAGGTTGTGTTTTTTCAGGTTACGGACCCGCTGAAACCCGGAAGTACCAGAACGGGTTAATTCCGGGTTCTGGGGCTCGCACATGCGCAGAAGCGTTAAATCACGCTTTGCGTATTCGCCCAATCACAACCCGCGCGTCCATAGACGCGCTGCTGCAGGTTGTGAACATGCATCCCGCATGGATCACATTTGCAACCTGAGCGTCCACTGTGTAGTGTTTACCTTTAAAGGGTGGGGATAAGATAAGAAGGTAAGATAAAAAATGTAGGTGTAGCCCTCTCTGCCCTGAATGCCACCAGCTGTAGCTATTGTAGGACTGATTCCCGCCTCCAGTTAACACAAGGAACCCACTTAAGCCATTGGAATGGCCTTTGTCAGGCAAATGATGGAATCACCATGCTCCAGACTTTGTCCTTGGTGAGAGCTGTCTGCCTGTCTCTGACCCAGATGGGACATAATCTCCATCTGCACCTTGGAGCCTGCAATCAGGAGTGCACATTATTATTGGCGTTGCAGAGTCCAGAATGCCACACTGTCTGCAGAAACATTCCTGAGGCCAAGAAATTGGTGAATGATGGGACTTTGGCTGGGCCTACCCAACAGAATGCCTGTGTTCACTGCACTTTTTTAATGGATTTATTCAAATATCCCTTCCTACTCCTTTTACCTTTTTGTTTTCCTTTTTGTATCCTGTTTGTGGCTCATACAGACTATGGGATTTGCATTGGCTTTTTAAAAAACTGCGTACTGCATTTAATGGTACATTCAGCATAACAACCAAATGCAGGCTAGTGGGCATAATAATATTTATATTTCAGTTACAGCAGTTCTTTTGGAATGCATATGCTTATAAATTAGCATGCGCCCATTTTATGCAAACCTTGGTCGTTTTGGGAGCAGAATAGCATTGCGAAATTCAGAGAAGTGCACATTTTGAAGAACAGCTTTGTTTTGGTTTGCATTTCTGAAATGTGGTTCACCTTTAAATGTGATCTGAATCAAATATCTCCCCCATTCTTACCTTGGACTAGTCAACTATAAGTTCTTATTGTGAAATCAGTACTGCCCATGCAGGCAAGATTCTGTTTTCCACCCCCTCCAGCATCTACATAATATTACCAGCATCAAAATGCCTGCCTGTGTTTCTCCCCATCCATTCAGGCAGGATTTACCCTTGGTGCAGAAAATCCAATAAGTTACTTTACAGAAATACAAAACTGGAATACTGTAATTTGCAGTGTGAAATCCTCATCTGGAAGCCCCTGATCTCTCACCACCATCTACTTCACAGGGTTGTTGTGAGATTAAACTTGGCGAAAGGAGAAGTGGCATGTGACATCACCCTGCACTCCTTGCAAGAAGAATAAAAATGTTAAACATACAAAAAAATAAAGCATTGGGGTGTTTATCTGATATGTCAGTCTGTTATCCTTGCCCACTCATTCCCCTTCTGTTTATGGAGAGATATAAGCCTTATGCAGTAATCGCAGCCCAAGGCTCCCCACGTATTAAGCGGGGGGAATCCACAGATGCAAACGGCAATCCGCACACAACTTGATTGTTGAAATCCTGCTTCACAAAGAGGCCTGATTGCTCAATGTGTGATCAAGCCATCAACTAAGCCTGCTTGTCTCGTGCTCTCGGAGACTAATGATGATGGGAGTCACGTGCTGCTCAGAGCGATCATGTGGTCCCCCGGCCATTGCAGACATCCTGCACGTATTGGCTCTGTCAGCAGGAACCGTTTTAAGACGAGCAAACAGTAGCTGTCAACAAGAGGCAAGGCTACCCTTGTTTAACTAATCACCGGAAGCAGAGGAGATTTGCAACTGTTTTCTCTTGCGTTCATGACAGCGGAGAGGAGAGGCCGCCATTTGGCCAAGGCCACCCAAAGAAGCCTCAGGACAAAGGAAGAGGCAAGCCTCCATCCCAGCTGCCACAAACTCTCTCCTCACCCATGGCTGGCATCAGAGGTTGGCACCATCAAGATATTGTTGTTGTTGTTTATTCGTGTCCGACTCTTCGTGACCCCATGGACCAAAGCACTCGAAGCACTGCTGTCTTCCACTGCCTCCTGCAGTTTGGTCAAACTCATGCTGGTAGCTTCGAGAACACTGTCCAATCATCTCGTCCTCTGTTGTCCCCTTCTCCTTGTGCCCTCCATCTTTCCCAACATCAGGGTCTTTTCCAGGGAGTCTCATGAGGTGGCCAAAGTATTGGAGCCTCAGCTTCAGGATCTGTCCTTCCAGTGAGCACTCAGGGCTGATTTCCTTAAGAATGGATAGGTTTGATCTTCTTCTAGTCCATGGGACTCTCAAGAGTCTCCTCCAGCACCATAATTCAAAAGCATCAGTTCTTTGGCGGCGATCAGCCTTCTTTATGGTCCAGCTCTCACTTCCATACATCACTACTGGGAAAACCATAGCTTTAACTATACAGACCTTTGTTGGCAAGGTGATGTCTCTGCTTTTTAAGATGCTGTCTAGGTTTGTCATTGCTTTTCTCCCAAGAAGCAGGCGTCTTTTAATTTTGTGGCTGTTGTCACCATCTGCAGTGATCATGGAGCCCAAGAAAGTAAAATCAATCACTGCCTCCATTTCTTCCCCTTCTATTTTCCAGGAGGTGATGGGACCAGTGGCCATGATCTTCGTTTTTTTGATGTTGAGCTTCAGACCATATTTTGCGTTCTCCTCTTTCACCCTCATTAAAAGGTTCTTTAATTCCTCCTCACTTTCTGCCATCAAGGTTGTGTCATCTGCATATCTGAGGTTGTTGATATTTCTACTGGAGCCCTAACCCATTAAGACCGGGAGGGGGAACTTTTTTCAACTGCCCTGGAAAAACTGGGATGTCTTTTTCCCCACAAGAGCACGGTGGCCATTTGGGGCAACTTGCCCTTGCATGATTTCGGGCCAAGATCTCTCCCTGGGGAAAGCGTTTTTTGGGTCCACAATCTTACACAGTTCACATGACTCACACAGGATTTCGGACCCAGATTTTTGGGCCACATCATTTTGGAGGGTATGAGGCCGTATTCTCTTCTGGGGGGTGGGGGTTGCATGCCATTGATGGGCATGGCTAGAGGCAAAAGAGGGTGAAACAACAAATGTTGATTTTACCTTCAAGCTATAGGCTAGTTTCTATACATGCACACACACCACTATTTATTTATTTCCTTACGGTACTTACTTACTTACAATATCTCTATACGTCCAATAGAAAACATTATCTGAGCAGGTTGCAGTGAATAATAATAGTAACATAATAACAACAACCATAAAGTGGGATCCTGCAACCTGGGGCTCTCCAGATGTTGTTGGGCTACAACTCCCATCAACCTTAGTCAGCATGGCTAACAGTGAAGGACGATGGGAGTTTTAGTCCAACAACATCCGGAGGGTGCCAGGTTGGGGAAGGCTGCCTTAAAGTACGGAAATAAAACATATAAACAGGAAAAAGCAGCAGCAGAATAATACCAACATAAAATAAAACCAGCAACTGGTGATAACAATAGTGAAAAGGATTTGAAAATCCCTAAATGCTTTTTAAGACCGACACGCCTGGCATAGGAAGGTGGTCTTCACTTAGTGGGCCTCTCAAAAAGGCTCTGAAAATCTCAGTAGGATTGCTGTGTTGATTGCATAGGGACTATCCAGGTTTAGGGAGGAGGAAGTGTGGGACAGCAGTAGGTGGAGAATGAAAATCAAACTCTTCTATGAGCAAATTAATCTGGCCCTTTGGCCTAGTATCTACTAGTGCACTTAATAACACAAAGCACTACTCATATAGTGTAGAATCAATAACCAGGCCAGAGAAGAGCCCTCACCCCTCACCCCAGCATTTAAGGTGATATATTAATGCTCCGTCTGCAGTATTTTATCAGTGCTGATTGACACAAAAGTCATTGCTTGATACTGCCATCAGGAACATTCATGTGTGAGCCCTCCGGCTATCTGCACCCTACCTTTTAGCTCTTATCACCTTGGAAACTTGCTTTTTTTTGTGTGTACTGGTTGATTACATCTTAAAAGCATTCAAGGGTTTGTTCATGGAAATTAGGAGAAGCAAAAGATAAGCTTTGGAAGAGTTGTCTTTTTACTTTAAAGCAATCATTTGCAAGATTTCAGCTCCTGCCTTACAACTGTCAAAATGTGTTGTAATTGCAAGCACACAACTGCAAGATATGTAGAATCAGAAACATGTATGACTACCTTTCATCTAGCTCAGTAGTTTTCTATGCTGCTGGTAGTGTTGAGACTTCAGGTTTTTTTTTAGAAGCCAGAGATCCACTGACCAGAGCCCAATGCAAAGTAGTGGCTTAGCCGGCTGGACATATGCTAAGAATAAATGAACAGGGTGCCTCTGAGCATGCGCACCCCAGGAATATTCTATCCATGCCAGAAACAAGGTTGTTGTTGTTGTTTAGTCGTTTAGTCGTGTCCGACTCTTCGTGACCCCATGGACCAGAGCACACCAGGCCCTCCTGTCTTCCACTGCCTCCCACAGTTTGGTCAAACTCATGTTGGTAGCTTCGAGAACACTGTCCAACCATCTCATCCTCTGTCGTCTAACAAGGTTAGAAAGCTCCATTCCTTGTTTTCTGTTTCAGAAACCTCATTTAGGAGAGTTTTGTGTGCCTTAATAGTAAGTTATGGATATTGTTAGATAACCCAGAATAGAAACCCTTGCAAATCAGATTCGAAAACCTACCAGTAGCTTCTGAGCTACTTTCTGCCCATCTACATACACTGCCTGGAGGCAGCTCTCCAGGTTTTGAGACAGGTGCCTTTCCCAGTCCCAGCTGGAGAAGCCAGGAACTGAATGGGAGGGCTTCCTTCTACATCAGGGGCGGACAGGTCAAAGCCCTATCAGAGCCAGCCTTGCAATGGGCCGAATGTGACAGGTGGTCAGGATCCCTGAGGCTTTGGATCTACCCTCCATCAGCTGATGGGAGGTAGGGCCGAAGTCGGCTTCCCTTTGCCTATGCGTGATCAGAAGCACACTTTAAAGTTCCGAAATGTGCATTTGCAGCCACTAAACTAACTGGCCCATACCTAACATCAGTTACAGGGCAAATGGAGAAAGCAGCCTCAGAGGCCAAATTTGAATCCTAGGTTCCCCAGCCCTGTTTGACATTTATTTTATTGATGCTAACAAAATTCAATACAGTGTCACCTTGGATTACATACGCTTCAGGTTACATATGCTTCAGGTTACAGACTCCGCTAACCCAGAAATAGTACCTCGGGTTAAGAACTTTGCTTCAGGATGAGAACAGAAATCGTGCTCTGGCGGTGCGGCGGCAGCAGGAGGCCCCATTAGCTAAAGTGGTGCTTCAGGTTAAGAACAGTTTCAGGTTAAGAACGGACCTCCAGAACGAATTAAGTACTTAACCCGAGGTACCACTGTATACCACTCAATTGTAAAACAAACAAACAAACAAACCTCTAAGTGATTTAAAATATAAAATAAATCATAAAAACTATCAGTAAAACATAGTTTCAAATAGGTATTTAAAATATGTTTAGAATGATTAAAATCAGCACTAGCTAAAAAATAAAATAAACATGGATAGGCTTGCCTAAACAAACATGTTTTAAGCAGGCACCAGAAAGAGTACAACACAGGAGCCTGGCTGGTGTCAGTAGGCAGGGAGTTCCAAAGTATAGGTGCTGCCACACGGAAAGCCTGATTTCTATCAATTGCAGAAGGAAAATTATCTGGCATCTGCAACAGTGCCAGTTCTGCTGAACCAAGTGGTTGAAGGGGCATATATGTGGTAAGGCGAACCTGCAAGTAAACTAGTCCCAAGCAATCAAGGGCTTTATCTATTAACAGTAACCCATAGGCAACCAGCAGGTGTTATATGCTGACAGGTTCTCACTGCTGTCAGCAACTGTGCTGCAGCGTTCTGTGCTAACTGCAGATCAAGCCCAAGGGAAGCCCCACGTAGAGTGCACTGCAGTAATCCAGCCTTGAGACACACTTTCTCTCCCTGAGCTACAGGCCTTCCCAAAATATGACCAGCTTTGCACTTGGATGGCTTGCATGTTGCCTTATCCAAATGGGAGGCCCATTTTAAGCAGAGCCCCCCCCCCTTACAGGGCTGTTACACTTTGGTGGCTAGTCACATATGAGGTTTGAAATGCCATTGAGCTCTGCTCTTATCTACCACTAACCAGATGAGTTTTGCACTCGTAGCAGCACAGAACATTCTCTGCCTTGCTTCATGCCTGCTCAAAGCTGATAAAAAGTTTGTTATCCCAGAAGCTCTTACAAAACTGGTGTTGAGTAACTCCTGCAAACCGAGAGCCTTGGGATGAAAAAATCCTTGGATGCTGGTCCTCAAAGCTACTTCTAATCCTTTCGCCCTCCATCAAACGCAAACATCCATGGCCTGCATCAGGTTGCTGGCCAAAGAAGACCCCAAAGGAATGGCTGTTTTCAAATGGCAGTGCCCCTCCAAAGTACAAACACATGCCCATTGTAGGCATCTCAGCCAGGGCTGCAGTTAGGGATAGGAGGCAGGGAGACATTCAACACACATTTAGAGGAGGAGGGGGCTACTGATGGCTACTGGTATCTGAACATCAGTTGCTGAAAACCGCAGTGGGAGCCGGCAAGTGCTCTTGTGTTCAAATTCTGCTTGCGGGTTTCCCAAACGAGGCTTCTGATTGGCCACTGAGATAATCAGATGCAGGATGAGATGGACCATTGGGCTGACCCAGCAGGCTCTTCTTATGTTCTTCACTGTATATTTAATGCATATTCAAAGCATGTGACCCTGGCTGAAAGCTCGTCCTAACCACCTGAACATGACGAGGAGAAACCCATTCACTGATCGCTGATGCTATAATGCTAATTCACTTTTAAGGTGCCTTGTTTCAGCAGTCACAAGAGAGTCTTAGTGACTGCCTTAACAACAAGCCAAACAGGGAGGGCCAAGTGGCTGAGTAGGACTAGGAAGCAGACTGGCTTGTACTGGGAGGGAGCAGCTGCAGCCACTCTGCACAGGCACACCTGGGCCTGAGCTGCACGCCTAAACTTTTATCTGGCAGGGTTGATATGGGGATAAGATAAGGCACTACTGTTCAGTCCATCCTGAACTGCTGCTAGGCTATTGCAAGGAAGAAATGGCTTTCAAAGAGGATTGGACAAATTCATGGCGGATAAGGCTGTCGAGGACAGCTACTAGTCACGGGGGTTATGCTCTGCCTTCAATTGTAGAGGCAATAATGCTTCTGAATGCTGCTACCAGTTACTGGAAAGCAGAGGGGAGCAGTCTTCCCAAAGGCATCTGTCTGGCCACTGTGAGTAACAGGATGCTGGCCGAGATGGACCATTGACCTGTTCCAGCAGGCTCTTCTTCTGCTCTTAAATGTGACTGTCAACACACAGAATGATGGGTTCTAGGAGCCTACGCCTGAACAAGGAAAACAGTCTCCCTGCTCCTGAACGTGAGAGAGCTTTTCATCTGGATTCCGCAAGTGCACAAGGGGCCCCAAGTCTTGAAAGCAGCATGCCGTTGTACCCAATACAATAAGCTGGGCTGTGTGTGCTTACTTGTGGTATCCACAAGTCTTTCTCCCATTCAAGGACATAAGAAAAAGCTTGCTGGTTCAGGCCAGTGGCAAAGCACCCTGTTCTCAGAGTGGCCAAACAGATGTTTGTGGGGAACCAGCAAGCAAGATTCAACCCCAAGAGCCCTCTCCCCTGCTGTGGTTTTCACCACCTGGTATTCAGAAGCATTGCTGATTCCACCTGTGGCATCACAGCACAGCTCTTCAGGCTAATAGTCCTCTCCTCTGTGAATTTGCCTAATCGCTCTTTTAAAGCCACCCAATTTGGCAGCCATCAATGTCTCCCGTGGGAGCGCGTTCCATAGTTTAACTATGTGTTGCACGGAGAAGCACTTTCTTTTGCAAATGTGTCCACAGGCTCGAAGACGGTTGGCAACCCCTGGCTTCACTGATGTAGGCAAGAACTCTGTTTAAAAACAAACCGGACAGATGTTTGGAAAAACCAAAAGGCAACTTTATTTCTCAAAAACAAACAAACAAGAACTGGTAGCAAAGTCACAACACTGGTACAGTCAAGAGTAAATACATTTTTTTAAAACACACACACACAACATAACTTATACGGAGCAGAGGTCCCACCCAGGTTCCAGAGGCATCCAAGTCTGTACTGCTGGAGGGGTGGGGAAGGGGGAGTGGGAGGGAGTGAAGCCAGGAAGAGAGAGCAATGGTGTGCATGGATTGGGTTTTTGTTTGTTTTTTTAAAAAAAGTATACTTGATGGCATGAGATTTGAGAATGGTCATTGCAGAGACTGGGAGAAATGTGAAAGGTAGTGGCACATTCAGGCTAAAGTCACAGACACAGCCTGCTCTCTCAGGATGCTGTGGGACCCTCTGCTCCCCTGCCCCACACTGCACCTCTCAAGGTGGAAACAGACAAAGCTTTCCTAAGAAAGACCCACCTGAAACAGGACACATGATAGTCAATCAACAAAACTGCATTTGGATACGGACAGGACCAGGTTTTTCGCTCCTTAAGAAAAAGTGGCGAGTATCTAAATCAGCTCAAAAAGCCGGCTTGGGAAGAAGAGGGGGGTGGCAGGGGGAAGTGAGGAAAAGATCAAAACCAGCTTGAATAAAGAGTCGAGGCCTGCTCAGCTCAGTTTAGTCATGGGCCAAGCTAGCCTTTGAATTTCACAGTGCATTTGCTGCCTTAATGTGCAATACTGCCGTGGGCAAAGAGAACGAGCCATTACGCTTTATGGGGGCTTTGTTTCTCCAGGGAAGCTGAGCAGCAGGCTACTCTGGTGAAGCCACTTCAAATGGATCCCCCCTGTGAAAAACAAGGGGGACAACTTAACCAAGAGTCCTTGCAGAGTGTGGCCTAGAGGTTTAGGTCCTTGCAGAGTCAAGGCCCCACCTTCCGCCTACAAACACTACCACAAGACTTGCTTTGCAGTGCAGGAAGTGTATGAATGTTAACACACAGTGACCGTACAGTGTCTTGAAGCAGAGTTAACTAAGCAGCCAAACATAAACCCCAGCCTTTTTGTTTTTCCTTCCAGCGAGCAATGTGTTTCAGTTAGAAGAAAGAATATCCTTTGCAGTCTCTCAAGGCATCTACAGAGTCAGTCTGGAAAGCCATGATCACTAGTATCTTGAGAATTTACAAAAGGGTGGCTAACCAGTGGCCCTCCAGATGTCGCTAGGAACCAACTCCCATCAGCCCCCAGCCAACATGGCCAAAGGGCCAGGAATGAAAGGGCGTGTGGACGACCACATGTTAATCACCCTGCTTTGAAAGTCAGCATATAAACACCATAATCATTCTGAACTCTACACAACCAGGTGAAATTTCAGAAACCCAAGGCTCCATACCAAATCTACTGTATTGGGACCGATGGACGGACTGGGAAGCCATGGGGCAGCCAATGTGCTGCCTTCCAGAAGCTATGGACTACAACACCCATCAGCCCCAGCCAACATGGCCAATGGTCCTACAATGTCTGTAGGGCACCATGTTGGCTAACTTAAAATACCAATTCATGAGCTGTAAAGCCAGTCATTTGAGGTAGGCCCCAGCAAATGAATCCTGTGTACCTTATCTTTGACCAACAAAGGCCGAAAGACTGTTTTAGCTTCCCTGCCTATGCCAGCTCTGTGATATCTTTACTTTTCCTAGGGCAGGAACTGGGGAACCTGTGGCCTTCCAAGTGTTGCCGGACTACAAATCTCATCATTCCTGAACATTGGCCATGTTGGCTGGCGGCTGATGGGAGTTGGGAGTCCAGCAACATACAGAGGGGTGCAGGTTCCCCTTCCCCCATCTTAAGGCTTATAGAGACAATAAGCATATACTTCCAAAGTCTGGACTCATCACAGGGAGCTCCTAGGGCATATTTACAGCATAACCAACTCAGAGGTAATATAGGCTCTCTCTGACCTGAGCAAACCAGGCCTGGGAGGCCAAGTCAAAGAGGCAGCACTAGCTTTCAATCAGCACCCCCCCCCACAAAACCCCCTGCCTATCTCATCGTTCCTGGTGTCCTCCAAATGCTCTGCACCACAACTCCCATCAACTCTAGTCTGCACAGCCTGGTTGGCCGAGGTTGATGGGAATTGTACTCCAAAATAATCTGAAAGGCAACAGGTTGGGGAACATTGGCTAGCTTGAGCAACCTCTGCCCGTGCCAGTCTTTCATATATTTCAGGAATGCTCCCTAGAGTCCTGTTCTTCTTACCAGTCAAGCCAACACAGGATTTTCATTACTAAAGTATAAAGGGGGGGGGGAGGCACATATATACAGAACAACCAAAACAATCTTGTGGGCATACTCCAGGTGTTTGGTACACGCAGTTTCATGGCAACAATCCAAGAGGTAAAAATTCAAGATTGTGAATATGAAAGGGGAAAGCGCCAGAACTTGATATGCATCTACACCACCTTTACGTGTTAAAACCTTTTGAAATTATGGACACTTAGTTCCTTCTTGAAGTGTAAAAAAACCCACACCCAAAAATGGGTTAGCAATGGGGGGGGGGAGCAGCTTAAGAAACCCAACAAGAGTGTGGTGTTGTTTGAAAAGTTATCTTTAAGGTTTGCTTTTTCACAGTTTAGTGATCTACTCTCTGACCAGGGAAATCAGTTAAGGCAGATACACAGTGGACTCACAAAGAATGTTGTGTGTGTGTGTGTGTGTGTGTGTGTGTGTGTGTGTGTGTGTTTTGAGCATAGGGCCTGAATGGGGTCTTTCTTGGCAGAGGGGAACCCTCCTAACTTGAGAGAGAGATAAAAAGCGCACAATGTAACATTAAGGCATGATGTTTAAATGCTCTCCACTCTCCAGTGGTCAGTGCTCTTTAAATACTTCCATATATTCACATTTCTGGAGACTGCTTTGGCAACAGGTGAGGGTCTGCTCTATACACGCAAGAGAATGAGGTGGGAGAATGGAGCACACCACTTCAGCCAGCCAGAGAAGGATCACATTTTTTCCATGCCCTCTCATGTTATATATATATGTATATCTTTTTATTCCCTGCAAGTAAAGGACTAGTACATCAGAGAGAGGGGGTTTAGTTGAGCCTGCTTCCTTCATGCTAGCTCTTTACATACAGGGACATCTACTTATTTACTGCAGGAGACCATTTAAAAATGGCACCTCTCACCTGCAATCTAAACTAGGGCAGAGCATTGCACGGCAAGTGTTACCACTTTATTCTATCGCACAAACAGATCAGGCCAACCTCTTCTGAAAATGTCTGTTCAGTCCCCAACTCTGGGTCATCTAGGTGGGCCCATTGTTGCCTAATCAAAACATAGAGGAACTTGTGGGCAGGGCCAGGAGGCAGAGAAAATAACAGCTCCATAAATGCTAAACACCCAAGTTATGGGATCTGTGAGGCAGCCTAAATACATGCACGCGCGCACACACGCGCACACACACACACACACACACGTTGGGAGGTGATGCTTTTTTAAGGGAGGCAAGCACAGTTGGACATCTCTATCTATACCCCAATTTTCACAGATGCAGCAGCCTTCTGTTCTGGATCTGGTCCTTGAGAATCTGTGTACTCCAAAACTGGTTTCCTCAGATGAGAGATCTCTCCATCCCTGGCCAGGAGAGACCCTTGCATTTTGCCCACTTTGACAAGGTGAAAAGAAAAAGGGAAATCTGGCCAAACTTAACCACAACCTGGTATACTTTTGCCCCGTGTGACCTCTTTTAAGCCAGTCGCCATATATGGAGTGCAGTGATCTCAGGCAGGAAGCTAAGAAATGTAGTGTAGTCACCAAAATTGCAGTGGGGAAACTGCTTGTTTCATATGATTCTCAGGCCTCCCCCCACCTTCCAAAGCGTGACCTCTTCGAACATTCACAGTCCTACATTCAAAGTCCTGCAGCAGGTAGAGAAAGGAAAGCCCGACATTGCGGCAGAGAGATCTCTTTGGTTAATCAAGTCTTTGCCTCAGCTGGTCCAGCAGCGTTGTCGTTGCAAAGGACATGGCCACGAGATCCGACATTCATTGCACTAATCACCTACTGGGTAGGGGTGGGTGTGTAGGGGGAGGTATCTGAGAGTAGCCACAACAGGAAACCACCACCAATTTCAACACATGACAGGCCAGCAAAAGGGCATTGGCAAAACAAGCCTTCCAAGATGGAGGCCAGAAGCCTGGCCATCCAAACATGACCACCCCTCTTCCCAGCTGGTGGCAGAGCCAACAAGCCACACAGCTGGAGGGGGATGGCTCCCAAGTCTCAGCCGAGAAAGCCGGGGTTAGGCAAAGTTGGTTTTCACCACACGTGTACAGTTTGGTCTCCTGCACCGCCCTCCTTGGCTGGTCGCTTGGCAGGAGATGCTCAGAACAGTGTCAGAAACGCCACACACAGCCCTCCAAAAAGTCACGGGGAGCAAGGTGACAAAAGTGTCTTTCGCAACGTAGTCCAGAAACACGCCTCTGTGTGGGGAGGGGAAGGCTCCCCTGTCCAAAACAGCTGGCCTGCCCCCCTTAGGGACGGCAAGGGGGAGCAGAGTCCCGTCAGGTCATGTAGCGGGTGATGGCACGCAAGGCGTACAGCAGGGCAGCCTGCATGCGGGCCTCCAGCAGAAGCAGGTTGATATGCACCTGGAAGGTGAGAAGAGAGAGGTCAGAATGGAAAGGGGCAGAGAACAAAGCAAACATGCCAAGGCCCAGCAGGGACTACCGCTGATGCCTGCCTGTGCCCTGAGCCCTCCTTTTTAATTTTGTCTCCTTGGCAACTGGTGCTCCTTTTCCCCAGTTATAATCCCCTGGTGTTTCCCTGGGGCATTGTGGGAAATTTAAATGGCGACACCCAATGGAGCCTTCGCTCAGAGCTCAGCATTGATTAGGAGAGCAGCATATATATCTCCAAGCAATTTTGGAGACAAAAGCTCTTATGAGAAAAGTAAAGGATATATCCAATATTAGTCCTGGCCCACTGAATGGATGTATTACTAACTTAGGCCCATTCATTTCATGGAAGGAGAGGTGAAATTCAAACAGGAAATGAAAATAAATCAGCTAGTTTGAAAGTTTGTGGGATAGGGTTGTACTCCGAGTAGACCTGCTGAAATTAATGCTGCTAACTTAGTTGTGTCCATTCATTTCAGTGGGTCTGTTCTGACTAGGAATAGCCCTGGATACAACCCACAGTGTACAAGTGTGCAGCCATATCCTATATTGGGACCCTCCCAGTCTTGTTGGACCCAAACCTCATGAGCCCAGCCAGTGCAGCCAATGGCCAGTGATGATGGAAATTACTGTCACACGTCATCACAGTGTGTGTTGTGTCCTCGGCTCCCCCGTCCCTGCTATCACTCTCTCAGCCATGAGAAACTCAGACCAGTCTCTTGAGACCCCAGAAAGAGTGAGAGAGAAACAGACCTCCCTTCTCCTCTCCCTCACCCCCCAAGGAAATATCATGTGGCTTTACCTTTTCAGAATGTTTGAAATGCCTCCAGAAGTGAGTGTACATGCGCTTGGTGGCTTTCTCTGGATAGCAGGCCACAGTTTTGATGTAGATTTTCAAGCTGCGCTCCAAGAGCTGATTCACCTCCCTGTAATCATAGTCGTCGTACCTGGGGGGGGGGGGGAGCGCAAAGATGTGAACGTTATGGGGCTGCCTTCTGTCAAGTCAGAACATTAAGAACGCGAGTGGCCCAAGTAGTGCAGCATCCTGTTCTCAAAGAGGTCAAGCAGATGCCTATGGGAAGCCTCCATGCCAGACCTGAGTGCAAAAGCAAACCCCCCCCCCCCATTTCCAGCAACTGGCGTTCTAAGGCCTCTGGCGTTGGTAGCAGAACACAGCCACAAAGTACGTCTCATCCTCTTTGAAAACCATCCAAGTTGGTGGCCATCACTACTTCCTGGGGGATTGAATTCCATAATCTAAGCATGCACTCTGTGTAGAGATCCTCTTTCTTTATCCATCTTCCAACAGTAGAGTCCATTTTGACGGGCAGCAACTCTCTGGCGTCTTCTGCAGAGGAGCCCTTTCCTGGCTCTGCTCATCAAGGTACTTTAAACTGGACGTCCCAGTGACTGAGCCAATGAAATTCTGCATGCAAGCACATGCCCTGTACTCTTAAGCTATAGCGCTTCCCAGAGAAATCACTTCTTTAGCCACACGCCAACCAACAGCACAACTGTCCCTTCCCTCTTCATTTAAGTCAGGGGGTGAGCCCCTGGTCTAATTTCATTGGGGGGGGTGGCAAAGAAAGGAAAGAGGGTGGGCAGAAAGAGAAACCAGTGGTAGGAAAAGGTTAGCTATTCCTGCTCTAGGGAAGCTGTTCCATTCACATGGCAGATCCAGCCGAGGATATGACAGGACAAGTCCTCCCACATCCCACAAACGTGCCTAACATCCGACCTCTCTATGAATTAGGTGACTCAGCTCCCTTGAGTCACACCTGTTTGGCGAGATCCGTGCAAGGCTAGTCACAGAAATCAATCCAGCCAAAACACACAAAACAGTCAATCTCCTCCTTCAGTCCTATACTAAACAAAGCAACCGGTCTGAGAAGGACGATGGATCTCAGTAGATTTCTTGTGAACCAGGCTATGGTTTAGCATCACATGACTAAGCTTTGGGCTTGTGTGCTTCCTCCTCTCGCCTATGTGTCCTACTTCCTGATCTGAGGCAAACCATAGTTGACATGAACCAGCAAACTAGGGTTTATCTGCAAAGTTTCTTACAATTTCTAATCCCACTTTTCAGACATTTGTAGTTTCCCAAACGGGTAAGCAACTAATTAAGCAAAATCCATGAAGGATAGATGGCGCACATGAGTACAAGGCTCATCCACAAAGTGCCAAGCTATGGTTTGGTGCTGCAAGCAACTTAATCCAATGCTTTCCTTTCTTAGAAGTAATCATTCAGCAAAGTAAAGGTCTGGAAAGGTCTCAGGTTAGCCTTGATGAGACACAATGCAGTGCGGAGGGGAAGGGAGAAACCAAAGTCTTACCGAATGCCGAAGACACAGTGCACATAATTCCAGATGGCCCTCCGGAGCATGGATGTGTCCACCCCACTGTGCATGGCTATGGTATTATAAGTCAGGTTGTAGACCACCTGGAATTTCTCATCCAGCAATTGCCCCACATCAGGATATAGGCGATTGATGAGTGAGTAGCCATGGTCCTCCCAGGTGTAATCCTGTGTAGAGAATGAAACATAAGGACATAAAGTGAGCCTGTTGGATCAAGCCCATGGCCCATCCAGTCCAACATCCGGTTCTCAGGGTGGCCAAGCAGATGTCTGCAGGCCGGACTGGAGTGCAACAGCACCCCGCCCACCTGCGATTCCCAGCAATTGGTAGTCAAAAGCATGATGCCTCTGGCAACAGAGGTAAAGCATAGCCAATGTGGTTAGTAGCTGCTTATAGCCTTGGCTGCCATGAATGTGACTTATGCTCTTTTAAAGCCATTCAAGTCGGTGGCCACCACCAAACAGCCTCTGTGCCACAAAGCCTACTGATTTTCTTAAGTGGTTTGCCATTTTGACAGATCTTGCCCTGCACTCATCTACTTAAAGTAGAACAATATAGTATTGTAGGATGCACAGGTACTAAGTTCATCTATCTATAAGATTTGAACTCTGGTCTCCAAGGTCACAGCCCAACACTTTTACTGCTACACCACACTGGCAAATATTGCATATTACCAATCTGCTGGATTGCTATCAAAGGACAGAACTGGCATTGCGTTTTAGAGAATGAGGGAGGGGGGTTGGGAGAGACTAGGAACCTTCACACACAGCAGGGACCGTGAATGAATGCGGACAAGGTACCTGAGCTCGGAAAGTCGGGGGCGTCTGTTCTCCTCTCCTGGTGAAATCCTTGTATCCAAATTCTGGGTCCTCCACAAAGCACATCACATTGGGAGGCAGGGAGTGTTCAGCAATGTCTAGTGGGAATAAAGCCCCAAGGAAGATTAATGTGAGAGCATCAAAAACACCTCCCTCTGGACAGTGCTTTCTCTTATACCAGAGCAGGTGCTATGTGCAACTAAGCTGTTCAACTAGAATACAACTGTGTCCTAATATACACCCTAGAAAAATAAAGGGAGTTTGGAGCCTAGAATTATTCTTTATTCATTTTGCCAAGACAGGATAGGAATGGCACAATAGTTCCCATCTTGCATGTGTATAATCCTTCTTTCACAAAAGGAACTTGCTCTCCTTTTTCCAGCTTCAGTGGCTAAATGCAGAACACATCTGTACTATACATGTAAAGCAGTATCATACCATACCAAACTGTAGTTTGTTTAGGGGTGCTGTGAGTTGTTAGGAGATCCCTATTCCCTGCAGAGAGCTACAATTCCCAGATTTCCCTAGGAAGAGGGATTGATTGTTAAACCACTCTGGGAACTGTGGCTGTGTGAGAGCGATTACCTTGTTGCACTAAGTTCCAGTGCAAGAGTCTCTACTTCCCTTTGAACAGTCTGTTTTTGGTTGTTAACAGCACAGTCACTGGGAGATCCCCCTCAAATCTTTTCCAAGTCTAGCAGGCCGTAGCACTAGGAAACTCCCCACTGAAATGGCTTGGATCCCATCTGAGAACTTGCCTGTCTTACCCGAGGGAGTAACGAGCAGACTCTCTCTCTTTTCCATCTCAAAGCGGGTCTCCATCTCCTCCTGGGTGACTGCCTCCTCTTCCAGCTGGCACTCTTGCAGAAGCTTCATCCTCTCCATCAGCACTTCCACCTCCTCCATAGCATCTGAGCCCTGAGAACATTGGGACAGAAACCAGTCAGTCCTCAGAATGACGGCTGGAGAGGGGCACACATTTATGAAGTGCTTAATTGGGGAACGGCCGTAGCTCAGTGGTACAGCACCTGCTTTACATGCAGAGGGGCCTCCAGTTCAATCCCCACTTGCGGGTGGGAATGTCCCCTTCCTGAAACCTTGAAGAGCCTTGGAGAGCTGTTGCCAGTCAGTTTAGACAACACTGAGCTATATGGGCCAATGGTCGTTACTTAAAAGCAGTGCTTTTTTCTGGGGGGATGCGAGGGTACACATACGCCTAAATATTTTGTGAATCTAAGTTTGTCCTCGTTGAGGGGCAGTCTTTAAATATGAGTAGGAAAATGAGAGTATCTCTAAACTTTTTTTTTTTAAGAAAAAAGCACTGCTTAAGAGTATAAGCTTCCTGAAATAAACCTCTAAAGTTTCATAAGCCACTCTGGAAGCCTTTGAGGCTGAAAAGCAGGACAATGAATGCTTTCAGGTAAGCAGATATATAATGTGGAAATCACAGCACTCCCAACACTCTCCAAGAATGGACCCTGCCAGTTTTTGGTGCTGTTTTCTAGTGGGCTTTAAGGGTCCTTAAAGCATTGAGAAAAATGGAACCCCCTCCCCTTACTGCCACTCACACTGGAACTGTTTACTCCATCCTCCGAGGCCGGACTGCTATCACAACTGCGTGGCGAGGGCGGCCGAAAGACGTGGCCTCCTTCCTGGTCGATCTCCAGATTGATGCCGCAGCCAAAAACGAAGGATGCAAGCGAGTGGTAATGTGTGAGGAGCACCAGAGCCTGGATGAGTTCTGCCAGAGACCAACTGTTGTCGCCCGTCTTCAGGAGCGCCTGTTTAAAACAAGCACCACCACCAAAGGGGTCCCCATTTAGCTCCATGCATCAAAAGAAGAACTGCTCATCTTTAAATGGGAAATGAATAATATCTTGCTCAGAACTCTGCTGTACATAAGGCTGGCAAGGCTGTGCTGCGCTTCCTAAACAGCAGGGCAATGGGTTTCAACAGGTGGGCAGGGCAACCTACCTGCCCCCCATCTGATGTCATCTGATTGACAGGCAGGTTGTCTTGCCCAACAAAGATGGTCCATAGGGTGGTGCCAGATAATGATCTGGCTCACAGGCCAAAAATGTACTCTATCCCTGCAACAGACAAGAATGGTCTGACCGGGTATGAGTCAACTTCATATATTTGTAAGTGAATCACTTTCTGTGGCCTGCCATTAACAAGAAAATGGGTGAGTTTTTTGTTTTCGTTTTTTAAAAGAGCAATGGTCTTATGAATCAATACACTGTCCTCTGTGGAGTTCTCAATGGATGTTTGCGCAACTCCCAATTCCTTCCTTCCACCCTTAGTTACTCACCTCAATGTGTTCCTTGGTAATCAACCAGGGCCGGTGGGCCAGGATCTTGTTGATTTCGTTGAGGTTCCTCAGTTTCTGTGGAGCATACTGCAAGCCTCGCAGCCACTCTGGGTCCCCACCCACCTGCAGGAACTCCCCCATGTGGAAGCCAACCAGATAGGAACACTGATGTCTTGCAGCAGCCTGAGAAAAAATGGGTTAACTTAATAAGAGGGGTAACTCATAAAGAAATGCAGGAGAACAGTCTCTGCCAGGAATCAGAGTACATGGCCACATTAACAACACGGGACCCAGATTTGGGGGAAAGCTTCCCATTGGGCAGTGCTTAATTAGCCACCCTGAGCCCGGTCTTGGCTAGGGTGGGGTATAAATAAATTATTATTATTATTATTATTATTATTATTATTATTATTATTATTAATTTCTAAAAACAAGGGATACACAGGAAGCAGTTTTCTACTGCCAAGACCATCGGCCCACTATGCTTTCTCCAGCTTGGTGCCTTCTAGATTGCTGGGTTCCTAGCCAGCTCCAGCCAGAGTGGCCAATGGTCAGGGATGATGGGAGTTGTAGTCCAGCAGCATCTGGAGGACAATAGCCTGGGGGAAGCTGGTCTACACCCATGGACAGTGGCTCCACACAGGTTCAGACAGGCATCTTTCCTGGCCAAATGTGGAGGTTCCAGGAAGTAAACTGGGGACCTGGCCTTCTGCATGACAAGTAAACGTTCTGCCACTGAGCAGAGGTGCTACTGAGGTGGACCCAAGTTAGTCATGTACCTCAATTTCAATGGATCTTCTCTGAGTAAGACCAACATTGAAAGCTGCACGCTATAGCTACGGCTATAGGGCCACATCCGCACCAACTGAAGGACAATTATTACCACTTTGTTACGGCTTCCCCCAAAGAATCTCGAGAACTAGAGTGCTGTTAGGCAAGCTCTGTCCCTCTCACAGTAATATTATTCCCCAAGTGGCTAAACAATCATTCTTCTTCCCAGAGAATTCTGGGAATTGTAGGTGTAGGTGGGGAACAGATGTGGCCTAAGAACTCTCAGACCCTTTGCTAACTACAGTTCCCAGGATTCTTGGGCAGGTGGACAGGGACTATGACTGTTTAGAGAGAGATGATACTGCTTTAAATGTGCAGTGCAGAGGGGCCTCTAAAATTCTAGGTCTTGCGAGGGAAGTCAGTAAGGAGTGTGCAGTTAGGCAACACAAACACACAAAAGTGACCAGCAGCCAGAGGAAAATAAGATGGGAATTCAATCAGGATGATTTGTTTAATGGTCATGAATGATTCACATATGGTGGCAAATTGATTTTCTTTTGCCTAACTGCCAATCACATTACTTTGAAAAATGTTACATTTATAACTTTTATTTGATTCTCATTTATAATACCTTACTTTCTGATGTTCAGAGGTTATTTTGTATAGCTGTTTTCTACCTTCCACACATTTTTGTAGCTGATTCTATGGTGTAATGTTTATTTTGATACTAAAGAGGATTCAGAGGACTTATTATTTTGATACTAAACAGGATTTATTTCAATGCTTAGCCGTGTTTTAGGGAATGTAGAAATGATCTGGGCACTTTTTGTATTTGCTGTCTATTTAAGACATTTTAATCTATGCCGTAAACTGCTCAGAGTTTTGTTTAAATATAAGCAGCATGTAGGTTGTCCAAATAAATAAAAATACGAAGTGAAACAGTGATAGAAACAGCCACTCCATTTAAACAAACAAACAAACAAACAAACAAACAAACAAACACCTGGCATTTTGTGGGTGTTGTTGGGGAGTGGCTGCCAGGGGCAATGCTATGACCACTGGAAGAATTAGAAACAACTCTGAGGTAATTCTGTCGTAATTCAAAACACAGAATCTAAACAGGTGCAGGGATAGCTAGGGAATTTTATAATAATAATAATAATAATAATAATAATAAGAAGAAGAAGAAGAAGAAGAAGAAACATTTTAAAATGAGGTGTTCTTTAACATCTACACCTACTGACCCAGGTTCCCATTTCTCCTCAGTCACTCACCATGATGGCAATGTAATGGCGCTTGTGATATGGCAAAGGCCCATCCATCCGCAGCAGGAGGTACTGAGTTTTCCAGAAGCTTGTCAGGTACTCAGGATGCAGCCCCATCACCATGGTTATGTTATCCACCCTGCCTGTGGAAACAAAGGCCTCAATGAAGAGGCGCCGCTGGGCACTCTCTACTCCTTCTTGTAGGATCTACAACAAGTTAAAAAAAAAAGGCAGGAATGTAATGGGTTGTCCAGGGGAGCCTCTTTTATTGAGCATTCGTGCCTATTAGCTTGCAAAAAGCATATGCAGAAGTTCGATTGCATCCAGTCTTTAATGGGGCATTTGTTCACATTTATTTGCAGGCAGGTTATATGGTCAAGAGCTCCACTAGTTTTCACGGTGCGTTTCCCCATTACTTCCCTAATCACAAAAAGTACAATCCTTTATGAAAAGTGAATTTCTTGTGCGAGGGTGACAAAGCGCTTTAAATTCACTTTAACCGTGCAAACCTAGATTTCCCAGTATGCACTTGAAACCCTTCTGCAAAATACTGAAAGTCTGGAGTTAACCCTGAGTGGCTATACAGTGGTGCCCCGCAAGACGAACGCCTCGCAAGACAGAAAATCCGCTAGACGAAAAGGTTTTCCGTTTTGGAGGCGCTTCGCAAAATGAATTTCCCTATGGGCTTGCTTCGCAAGACGAAATGTCTTGCGAGTTTTTCCGACTTTTTTCCCCTTTCCCCACCTTTTTCTAAGCCGCTAAACCGCTTATCAGCCGCTAATAGCGCTAATCCGCTAAGCCATCAATGGGCTTGCTTCGCAAGACGAAAAAACCGCTAGACGAAGAGAATCGCGGAAGGGATTCTTTTCGTCTTGCGAGGCACCACTGTATAGTTTTTGGAGCTGCTAAAAGCACTTCAAATACACAATGTCAAACACACAATGTTACCAAAACAACCCTGTCCAAGTAGATTACCATCTATATGGGCAGATCCAAACCATACTTTTAAAGGACATGACTCCCTGCCCCTGACTAGAACTCTGGGAACGGCAGCACCCCTTTCACAGAGCTACAATTCACAGCATCCTTAACAAACTACAGATCCCAGAATTATTTAGGGGAAGTCACTTGTTTATTGCTCTGTATTTTATGCTTTTTTAATGTTGTAGGCCGCCTTGAATCCCAACTTGGGGGAAAGATATCATATAAAACTATTAAAGAAATAAATCAACGTGCTTTAAACATGCACTGGATGTGCTTCAAACGTATGAGGCAGATCTGCCCCTAGTAAAGTTGCAGAAAGTCTGCAATAAATCCATTCAGTTGTCACAGCTTCACCTGAAGGAATACTCTCCTTTCCAGCAGGGCAACACATAACACAGCAAAGTTTACTGAGCAAACAACTTTGAGAGAGAGAGAGAGAGAGAGAGAGAGAGAGAGAGAGAGAAATTTAGCCGTTTCCCACAGCAGCTGAAGGGCTCAGCCATCTGATGCAATCGGGTTGTTTGTTCAAATTCCAGGCCAAAAAAACAGCCACCACCAACAGCCCAGCCCATCACACACCTCCTTGCCCCTCCTGCTTGGCAGGGAAATTTCAAAAAACACGGCTCTCTCGGTTGTTGGAATCAAAATCCTGCCCGGTGACGTCTCTGGAAGCAGATACTGTCCTTGTGGCCAGCACCACAGAGCTGTCCAGGAACAAAACCCATATCATTTCCCCAGCCAGACCAGCCAATGGCTCAATGGCTCCGAGTGGCACCCCCTTGTGAAGGAGGGGAGAGGAGCTGCCAGTAGGCCAGAGAGAAAAAGAGAAAGGGGCAGCTGTCAGCCCAGAAGGAACCCCCCCCCCCACACCCAAAGGCTGCATACACACCATATATTTAAAGCACCCCCTCCAACAGTCCTGGGAACTACAGTTTGTCAGGGGGTGTGAGTTGCAGCTGTGCTGGGGTAAACTACAGTTCCCAGGACTCAGGGGAGTGCTTTGAATGTGGTGAGTGCCTGCAGCTGAAGTCTGTAACAGGAGCAGAGTCACAAAGGATTTGAACAGATTTATGCTGCCCAAAGGGTCCCACCCCACCCCAGGGCTTGAAAGGAGGGGTGAGGACAGCATCTGATGGGTGCAACAGTGGCCAGGGAGAGGTAGCTGGCGCTCAGTCTTTTGATAAGTTGTTTGTGCATACACAGGGAGGGAAGGTCATTCGATAAATAAGGAGATGACGACATCACAGGGCAACGCTCACACATGTGTCACTCCCATCACAGGAAGAAAAAAAAAAATCACAAGGGTGGGGGAAGCCAAGGACTTTGCTGTGGCAATAAGCAAATAGCACTTTGTGTTATGTGTTGCCCTGCTGGAAAGCCAGCAGGGCTGGCTGCCCCCCCAAAACCAGGAAGGGGCGGGGGTGGAGATTAACACCTCAGATGCCTCTGAACCCATGGCCAGCAGTTTTGCAAGATTGCCAGAGGTCAGGGAAAGAAACAAGTAAACAATAATCTGTTGCTTTAGGCAAGAAAACCACCATAGAAGGGGGCAACCCTTCTTCAAGGTGCAAGGAAAACATGGGGGAAATACAGGATATTTATTTTTATTTCAGTGCTGGTGGTGAGAGGGGTTGATTTTCATTTGCAGCCTCCCTTCCTTCATCCCAGTTAAATAGGCAGCACCCCAGAAGCAATACAGTCGTACCTTGGATCCCGAAAGCCTTGCAAGTCGAACACTTTGGCTCCCAAACGCCGCAAACCAGAAGTGAGTGTTCCAGTTTGTAAAACATTATTTGGAACCCGAACGTCCTCCGCGGCTTCTGATTGGCTGGAGGAGCTTACTGCAGCCAATCGGAAGTCGCGTCTTGGTTTCTGAACGCTTTGGAAGTTGAATGGACTTCTGGAACTGATTCCATTCGACTTCCAAGGTACCACTGTATTTTGAAACACACACAAAAATATATCCTATATATACAAATAGCAAACTTGTTCTTAATGCAAACCCTTATCTAGGCAAAATAGTACCATCCATGCATGAGGAGGGGAGAGATGTTAGCAGACCCAGGGAAGCTCCAAGATTTGCAGCAATACAATTTTTTTAATTTGTAAGAATAAAAACTTAAGTGGATCCCTTTACCATCCAAAAAAGCTCACTGACAGCCAAGCATGCTTAACAGCCACAGGAACAAGATTGGTAGGGGGGCACCCGGAACATAGTGTTCTCAAAAAGTGCATGGGTGGCTGGCCTTCTAGGGGCAGGGAAGAATGGAGTTTTCTCAAAAAGGGCATGGCTGGCTGTTAGGCCTTCTGAAGAAGAGCACTCCGCACTGCAACATTTTCTTGCAGGTCCTACTCATAAAATAATTGATGTTCTGGTATTTGCTTCTTATCAGCAGAACAACAAACTATTTATGTTATCAGTACCAGGGAAAAAACAAACCTGTTTTTAGCTACTGCAGTTTCCCTCTGGGAATCGGAATTTATGAAGCAGTTTGACTGGCTTTTTCTAACCTCCTTTAAGGAACATGATCCCTAGACTTCAGTAGAGAGCAGTCAGGTGCAGAGACAAGTGACTGAGGTCACCCAGTGAGCATCATGGCTGAGTGGGAACTTGAGCCCTGGTCTCCCAGGACCTAGTCCGACACTCTAACCATAATGCTGCCTTGATTAATTGTCATGGAAGTATGGTCTATAATTATCTCAATAAATAGATAAAACAGAAGCTGGAGACAGTGGTGTGTAGAGCTCAAAACAGTGGTAACTAGAGATCACAAGACCGTGTGTGTGTTCCTGCCCCCTCTTCCCCCCCAAAAGGAAATTCGTCCCACCCACCCTGAGGTTTTTTAAAAAACAGTGTTGGGGCCCAGCCAGGTCTCTCTAGATCTGTTCATGAACTCAGTTCTGGCACCTCTCAGGTGGGAGCCATTGCCATTATAAGAGGCGTTCATGGTGAGTTCTGGCACCTCTTTTTCTAGAGAAATAGCACTGAATACACATGTTCCTTCCTAACATGGATGGGAGGTGGGGATGGAAAGGAATACTAAAGTTTCTGCCCCCCGCCAACCCAACAACGCCCCCCCAACCCAGCTCCAGTTCCCCTAGCTGAAACAGTCTCTCATTCTAAAGTACTGCTTCCTCAAAAACGAAAGCAAAGAACAGGGGCACTGACTAACAAGAGAGCTATTCCCATGCTCAGGACCACCCTGAGGTTTACAGAGTTAAAAGAAATGATGAGGACAACTAAAGAGCAAAGGGAAGTCCTATATATGGCACAAAGAAGATAGAGAATGTTCAGCCATGGAATGTTGAGTGTGGGAACAGCAGGAACCCTGAATAACAGCTCTCCTGCTTGTAGCCAGCAAGCACACTGAACCTTTGCTAATATTTATTATTTATCGATACTCAGTTCTTTAATATTATAGCACCTGAAGACTACTAGATGCTGAATGCTTGCCGGCTATTTTCTTGTGCATATGAGAGATCTCAGGTACATAGCCTGTTTGCTAAGGGTGCTGGGAACTGTAGCACTGCAAGGAATAAACTATGGTTCCCAGGACTCCTGCCCCAAGGTAGGGAGGACGAATGTGTTTTAAATGCACAATGTGTAAGCAGCTAGAGCTAACCTTCCCAGCACCCAGACTCCTCTCCGCCCCCCAGATCCATCCCCAGAAATGCAAAAATAACTAGCCCCATCACTGCAAGGTGCTCTCTAGGAAGGATGATTCCTTGGCCTGGCAGAGAGAGAAAAAGAAGTTCCAAGCTGTGCATCTTACCTCTTCCACCGGGATGAAGGAACTGGGGCCTCTTCCCAACTGCCGGGGGATTTTGACTCCTCTGTCCTGGAAAATGAAAGGAACAGCTGTTTTTAGAAGAACCAACACGCACATCAAAGGGGATTCTGCCCCACCCAGTTACCTCTTCCCTGGGAGGACAGCCATTGCCAGAGGCTGTACGTCACAGTTTGGGGGTGGAGGAAGGGTGGGGTGGGGAGAGTAAGGCAAGAGTGAAAGAAAGCACAAAGGAGTGGGGGGTGGGGAGTGCGCCAGACCCTAGAGAGCAAAGGCTGCTGGAAACTTCAAGTTAGGCTCTGCGGATGAGATGTCTTTTTCTCAACCTCTCCTCCTTGCAAAAGCCGCTTGGAGCAATAGCCCCGGAGGAATTGCATCAGATAAAAGACCTGCCCAGAACTGGTTAGCTCAGTGTGAAGTTTGGGGATTTCCATCAACCTCCCCCACGTTCAGAAAAGAAAGCGACAATATCTCTTAAAGGAGGAGGAGCTGGTCACCCTTTGCTTTTGACTCAGGAATTCTGCTACCTGATGAAAACGGTCCAAAGCGTTACAGGGAGATGTCCCCTCTCCCTGCAACAGAGGGCCTAGCTTTGCATCAGCAAGACGATCTCTCCAGGACAGGAGGCGTTTGGTAACCTAGTTTCTCTCTCACACTCCACAGACCAGCGGTGCCAGGGCAAGAAGAGCTGCAGGCTGGAAGACTTTTATCTAGACAGCTGATCCTAAGAGCCACCTGCTGAATTCCAAGACTAGACAAACAGAAGGCAGACAAACCCAGATCACCACCTGCCACTTCTCTGCTATGCTTTAGGCCAATGGCTAAGGGGGGTTTTGTTGAAGGCGTCAACTGAAGACAGCTTAGTGCTGCAGGGCCTCCGAGCACTCTCCCCCCGCCCACCTGAGCGGAGAGTTTTCTGGCACTCCTAGACAGGACTGGGAGGTCTGTGTATATCAGAGAGCTAGGCCTACACTCCCCGCTGGGCTCAGTACGGAAGAGGGAAAGCTGAGCAAGCAGTGCTTATGCGCTACAACACAGAGGAAAGTAGTATTGTGCCCTAAATTTTGCAAGAGAGATTGGCTACCAGTGGAGTTATCTCTATGCACTGACCAAAGCTAAGGTCGACAGACGCAATTGCCAGCTCGCCACTGGCGAGTGCATCTTTCTAACCTGGCGACTGCAGCATTGGAATATGGAGAAGAACAAGGATTTGTCCTTCAACAGCGTGTGGATTCTAGGAAACTCCTATTCCTGCTCTGGAAAGCATATCGCTGTGAGGGGTATAGGGGTTTTGATACTGCTTTAAATGCACAGTGCAAATGGGCCCCCAGAAGTTATACAGGACTTTTCAGCACCACCCCCAGAGGTCAAAATGCTTCAGCTTGATTATCTCAGTGATCTTTCAAACAACCCTGCAGTTCAGGCCCTGTATCCACCCCATTATGCAGAAGGAACATGGAGCAGGGAATCCAGTAAAGGCTACTTAAGTGAGCTCTTGACGGAGTCAGGAGTTGAACTAGAAACCGGCTGGCTCTTAGCCGCTGCACCACACCAGGGCTCTCCTATTAAAATGTTTCCCCATGCATGGCAATTTCAGGATGAACACTGCTCTATAGGCAACCAGCAACCACATCTTCCCATTTCTTGGCTGTGCTGGAGCTTTCAAAAAAGTTAATTACATCCAACAATAACATGCAAAGTTAGTAACCCTGAGGGCTTATCATCTACTTTTGATGTGGCTGTCAGACCAAACAAGCTGTTCACCACAAAATTAAGAGATATAATTAGAGCCAGCAGAAACTCAGGTGTTTTTTTTTAATAAAAAACCCGTACGTTACCAAAGGTGGGAGTGTGGAGGCAGAGAGAAAGGGAGGGGGGAAAGGACAAGCAGCAACACATTGGCCAACATGTCTTCAAAAGCCAGTCATGAGATTTAAAACAGCCTTCTCCTGGTGACCTGCAGATGTCGTGGGTCCCCATCTCCCATCAACCCCAGTCAGAACGGCCTGTGATTAGGGATAATAGAAGTTGTAGGCAAACAACATCTAGTGGGCACCAGGTTGGGGAAGCCTGCAAAAGATGCCCCTTTAGGCAGAATGTAGTGATTTAACACCCTCTTCAGGTGTCCATTCTTTCCTATCACCTCACAGAAGTTCATTGTATTTTTTAAATGCCGCTTTTACTTATTTACTCTAGAAATTTAAAAAAAGAAATTCAGTGTTGTCACAAGGAAGGAAAGTAATAAGGAATTAGCCTGCATTTTGGAGGGTTAAGTACTTTCAAACATCACTGCAGGCCAGATTTGCAAATGGATAAAACTGATCAAAGAATGGCATAAAGGAGCCTTCTGAAGAGCTGATGGTATGAATTTAAAAGGAGAAACAACCTCCACTATATTATGGTGTGGGCCACAAACTCAAAGGTAGCAAGATCCCTAGTGAAGGTTGCTAAGATGTCACCACTTTATATCCTTTACGTTTGGTATTTTACCTTATTGTTTGTTCTTGTGCTAGTATTATATTTTCTTTACGTAAGTATTGTATTGCATTTGTAGAGTTATAGTCATAGAACTGTAGAGTTGGAAGGGACCAAGGGTCATCTAGTCCAACGCCCTGCAGTGCAGGAATCTCAACACGAGTTTCAGTAATAAAAAAGCAACTCAGATTTAGGAACACAAGAAGCTACCTTATGCCAAGGCAGACCACTCGGGTCTGTCTACCTCAGTGCTGTCTACACTGGCAGGCAGCAGCTCCCCAGGATTTCAGGCACCAGTTTCTTTCAGCGGGGATTGAATTAGGGACATTCTGCATGCAAGGCAGATTCTCTGCCATCAAACTTGCAGCCCCAGAATCCTTAGGACTGTAGGAATACACACACACACACACACACACACACACACACTTCTCAAAAAGTGAATTTTCCCAAATGCAACTTGCTCAGGACAAACATAAGTCTGGATGAGCCCTATTTAAAATACTATTTTGGTCAAATCCTTCAGAGTTTCCATTTGGGCCTTTTCATATCCCTTTCTATTTTAAAAGTGCACATAAAAAATAAGATATACAAACGCAACAGAACACTACTTTTTGAAAATGTAGGTATGCACATCAGTAGGGATACCAGAGAACTTCAACAAAAATGGAAACGGGAGCAGAAATTGCTGGTGTTCCCTTATTCATCCCATGTCTGGAAGGCTAAACAATCCAACAAATATTATCTGTGGTCATTCTTCAGTCCACCAATGAAACATGTTTGATAAATTGCCCCCTGCAATTTGCATTGTGTGCGGATTAATGTAACTGATTATGTAATTAATTCACCATAGTGGAAAAGAAGATGAATAATGCAGTTCTTGTTGGAAGCCAAATTGCAGCAGAACAGAAACAGCGCAGCACGCAATGCATCCAAGGCGGAACAGAAGTATACAGTGGTGCCCCGGAAGACGAATGCCTCGCAAGACGAAAAACTCGCTAGACGAAAGAGTTTTCCATCTTTTGAGGTGCTTCGCAAGACGAATTTCCCTATGGGCTTGCTTCGCAAGACGAAACGTCTTGCGAGTTTTTCCCCTCCCCCCCTTTTTCTAAGCCGCTAAGCCTCTAATAGCCGCTAAGCCGCTAATAGCGCTAATCCGCTAATAGCCGTGCTTCGCAAGACGAAAAAACCGCAAGACGAAGAGACTCGCGGAACGGATTAATTTTGTCTTGCAAGGCACCACTGTATTGCCTTCTTACATCCCTTCTCACCAGAATGTAGGGATGGGTTTCTGCTGTTTTGTGTGCATGATCATCATGGGCAAAATGTGATTTTGTTAGCGAACAGTGAGCAAAACTGTCCTAGATGTTCCCTCCATCAAGTCACGGCCGTTCTAGCGCTGCTCTCTGCAAGCGTGAGAACACAAGTCGCCTGTGGGTTGGAGGGTGAGCGGGGCTATTTATTCCACTCCCCCCCCCCTTTTTTAGACTTTCATTAAACATTGAAAAAACGAGCGAGCGAGCGAGGAACACATACAAACAAGTAGAAAAAAGAAGCCCACAAACCAGTATTTACACTTGTGCAGCTGGCTAAATAAAGGGTTAAAGAAAAGCTTCCTTATTTCAGTCTCCAAAAATGCTGACTCCCTGGAATGACACTTTTTTTTTTTAAATGGAAAGAGCCAGAAGCCTATATCCAGAGGCACACACAAGACACTGGTGAACTAACCTTTGCCACTCTTCCTTCTCTCCCCCCCCCCCCGCCGCCACCATGCACACACCCTAACCAAGCAAGTCTAACTCAGCTCAAATATAAAGCTCTCCAAAGCTGCTGACTCGACAGACTTTTTTTTCCAACCTCTGAGACAGACACACACACACACACACACACACACACACACACACACAGCGCTTTGATAAAGGGAGGGTTAGAAAGCTGAGAAAGGGGAGGGAGAATAGGAAGGTCAGGCCTCGGCTGGAGGCGCTTCAGATTGCCAAACAGCAACTAAACTGGACTCCTTTTTTGTCGCCAGATACTTGAGCCAGCCAATCACAGCATAGAAGAAACACAAGATTTTGTAATCCTTTGAGCTTCCATAAAACAAAGCTTCAAAAGTGCAATATAAATCATCACAGGTGGTCATTAGTAATACAGGCTATATTTATGTCCCACTCACCTTATTTCTTTCCCTGATCATCTAACCATCAATATTTTTTTATTTTTTTTAATAATTAATTCACTGACAAGAGGAACAATGAACCAAGCCAGCATGGTCAATTCCACATCTCTAGCCAGCATGGTCAATTGCACACAGCGCAAATGTCCCGTTTTGAGCGTGACACCTTGGATTGACAGAAGCCACCCTGATCCAAATCCTGGGTTTTGGCTCCCATGCTCTGAATGTGCCACAGCGTGGGACCCAAATACACATGTTCTTGGTCGCAAGACAGTTGGCTCACACCAGAGTGCGGGACCAAAAAATGGAACAGCCAGTGTACTTATGGAAGCCAGTGCTGCACTTTCGGGATTTCAGCCAATGGGGACCAAAGGAGTGTGGAAGCAAAAGACACATGTCTTTTGGTTCCGCGCTCTTTTGGTTCCACACAAGTGAAGGCAAGGCGGTGGCTAGCAGTTGGGCAGTGAGCGAGTGGCAGCAGTGTTGGGGTGCTGTGTGTGTGTTCCGAATTGCCCTCCCGAAATGTTTGGGGGTATGCAATTGTCAAGGAGGAGAGAATAATAATTATTATATTATTTATATCCCGCCCATCTGGCTGTGGCCCTTCTTCCATTTTTAAAACTGTCTGGCGGGTTGCGACTAGGGAACATGACATCCCAACAGTGCCTGCCCCCGCATATATAGAATGCCCTCACCAGGAAGGAAGTCTTGGCTCCCAAAACTGACATACTGTCAGTGCCAGGCAAAGCCATTCCTCTTTTTCTCAGGTATTGGTGGGTTATTGTTTTTCCTCGCAGCAGTTGGGGCATCCCTTCCACACTTTTTGGGGCTGTGTGTGGTGGTTAGACCTATGTTAGCGGGATAATTTATTTTTTATGATATGATTACCTCATATTGTCCTTCATTTTAATGATTTTGTTTTTCATATGTTGCTTATTTTACTATTACTTGTAAGTAACTCTGAAACACTTGTGTAAAGCTACAGCTAATAAAACACAAATAATAAAATGCCCTCCTTTCCATTGTTTTAAGTGTGATTTCAGGTCTCTTTTCTCCATCCATCCTAATTCAATACTTTTATTTTGCGAAGGGATATGTGTTATTTTAATATATATCTCAAAAAAGTGAACACATGGCAAAACAACAGAGAACTTAAATAACATAGGATCACTACAGCTGTCTGCACATAATAGCAAAAAATCTAGCAAACAGGAGGGTATATGTTGGAGAGTGCAAAGAGACAAGTTGGATTAGGTAATAAACCATGGAAATTTTTGTTTTGTTACAGGTTAGCCTATGGTTGGTCTTCATCCACTGGTTCCTGACAGTTCCAGAAACAGGCATGTTGGTCTGGCTCCTGTATATGTGCACCATCATTTTGTCAATGGAAAAAATTAAATCTTGCCAAGTTGTGCTAAATTAATTTGTGTCTCTTAAACAGCATGTTCTTCCAGTATGGCAAAGTTTCATTGCTTTGGCACACAGGTGACTACTATTAGCCATTGTTTTCTAGCATGGATATTAGCCAGAGCCGGCATGGGGAGCCTGTGGCTTTGGGATGGTGTTGAACCAAAACTCCCATCAGTCTCAGCCAGCATGATCAATGGCCAGGAATTATGGGAGTTGTGGTTCAACATCTGGAGGGCTACAGGTTCCCCATCACTGAAGAGAAAAACACGGCAATTACCCAGCCAAGATTGGCAGGTCAGTCTATGGCATGATTTGCTAGCGAACCTTGGCCATTGCAAAAACAGGGAAACAGGTCTTAGCCATGGAAAACAAAAGAAACGAATGCATTAAAGCACTGAACTGGATTGTGAAGTTTATAATGTAAGCACTCGCTTCAAAGCTTGGCTTGGATAAATTTAACTTTCTCTCAACAATAGGATAGATGCCTTGAAACATAAATCAATCAGCGAGGAGCTGTTTGTACTGAATCCCTTTGCATGGAAAAAAACAAACCTGTGAAAGCAAGCCCAACCATGCCTCATCCACCCCCATCCCCGCAGCAAGCCAACAGACGGTATTTTTCGCAATTGAAAAGCTCGAAAATTGCTACCAGGTAGTTACTTCAAGGGACTAATCCACATGCTCTCAGTCACTTGAAGACCAGTGGTGCCAAGTTTGGCAGATACATAAAACCAGAAGTTATAAGAGTATCCCATGTAAGGATTAATAGGAGAGTCTCAGATCTGAAAAGACTGAAGAGCTGAACTTTTGCTGCTTCTCCATTCTTCCAGATAGGAATTTCCTGTTGATAACTTATATATAATCTATTTACTCCCAAGTGTTCCCAGTAAGTCAGTGGACCAGCTCAAAGCAAGTGGATTGTCAACCCAAACAAAAAAGGTCTCTCCCCTTTCAACATGGATCTCTGATGTCAAGCAGCCAAGCAACATTTATTTACTCTCATTTCCTTACAACCAAAAAGTCAGACTGACCTACCTTGATTTTGGTCTCTCTCTCTCTCTCTCTCTCTCTCTCTCTCTCTCTCTCTTTATTAAAAAAGTGGGGTAGCTTCTTTTTGCCTGCCTTCACGACAGAACTTAAGCCCGATCACTTCCCATCCTCAGCAGCTTCTGTGCTTCCTGTTCTAACACACTGCATCCCTAAATAGTCTTGTGTCTGCCCACAGATGCATCACGTCACAGACCAATTCCCTATGATGCAACTTGTTTCCACCAAGAGGGTGGAGAGCTGAAACAGAGGACTCCTTTGGGAAACAGGCAAGTCAGCCAAAACGGATTGTTCTCCCAAAAGGAGAATACTCAGATTATGGATTCTTGCCTCTGCCACCCACCTCCTCTTGATCTGATTAATCTCATCCTCCAGCCTCCCACTGGCACAGCAGTTGTACCAAATGTCCCCACCTTCTCTGTTAAGACACAAAACCCATGCATAAATCCTACACAGTCTGTTCACTCAAGCCTGGCAACATTGGCTTTATAAAACTCTAGAACATGGGCATAGCCAGGGGGGCAGGGGGCAGCTGCCCTCCCCCCAAATCAATAAAAATATATAATTAACTGAGGTTCTGTGTCCCCAACAAAAGGCCTGCCCCTCCAACAAAAATCCTGGCTACGGCCATGATCTAGAATGAATGCAGGTGAAAGGAGAAGAATAAAATGATTACAGCAATGATCTACCTAGCAGGGTGGTGATAATAAGAAAAGAATCTGTAAATCACTTTGTACACTTTTAACAAGTCAGTTCTTAGTGCCTCCACTTCCTTGTCTGTTCTGCCAACCATCTCCCCCTCAATGCAAAGACTGTTTTTATCTCTTGTCTTTAAAGGAGTAGTTTAAGGCTTCCCCTTACTTCTTGATTAAATGATTTTTGGTTAACCATTTAAAAACTCCACCAACCACTTTTTTTTACCCATCCCCATGCCCCCACTTCCTAATTTCCTTGTTTCATAGAATGATGGGGGCGGGAGTATGTTCAGTTGACATTTTACCAAGAAGCTGCCTCATCTTGACTTCCCCAAAATGAGAAGCAAACCAAAACGCAACTAGCCACACTTCTCCAAATTTCGCAACGCAGTTCTCCAATAATAAAAATGTGAATATTATTGGAAAATCTGCCTGAAAATGTAAATGTAAACAGCTCAGGACCGCAATACCTCAAGAACCACTTGTCTCCACATGAACCTACCTCGACCCTAAGATGATTCTCTGAGGTCCTTCTCCATGTGCCTCCTCCATGACAAGTCTGAAGGGCGGCAACATGAGAACAGGCCTTTTCTGCAGTGGCTCCCCTTTTGTGAATACTCTCCCCCCAGGGCGCTTTCACTATATATATATTTTTAAAATTGTAATCTTTAAAATTTGAATAAATACTAGGAGAAACAATAAAAAACAAAACAAAACAAAATAAAATAAAGACATAAGAAATACAAACAAACAATTAAAAAAACCAGATCAAACCTTTACATAGCTTTCTTTCCTTTACTTATTTCCTTGACCTCCTCACACCTCCCTTTTTTGTATTCTAGTTCAGTTAGATGTTTCAGCAAATCCTTTCCAGCTTTGTTTTTATCCTAATAATTTATCTTAATATACTGTAATTCTCGTCTTTCACCAATTAATAAATCAATTTTAACCTAATCCTTTATATCATTTCTGCTAAAACCACATTACTTCATTCCAACAACCTTGTAACATTCCTTAATTTTGCAATGTTTCTGTAAATAAACTTTATTTTTTTTCCAATCTTCTTCCACCGACTCTTCACTTTGGTCTCGGATTCTGCCAGTCATTTCCGCCAGTTCCATATAGTCCATCACTATATACCATTAGGCATCAGGTGAAAATGATCCTTGACAATCAAGCCTTTGACCGATTAACATCCAATCACCTTTTAAATATGTCGTGGGAGATTATTGGTTTGTTTTGGTTCTTATTTTTTTATGTATTTTGTATCTTTTATGTTGTATTTTTAGGTTGCAAACCACCCTGAGATCTATGGGTGAAGGGTGGTATATAAATTTGATTAATAAATAAATAAATTAGTAATAAATATTAAACAACATTGCTTGCAAAGATATGTTCATTGGGAGAAACATAGCAGGCCACAGGTTGTCTATCTGTGGTCTACACCAGTTGGTACCAACTCTCTTAAGTTTTCAGACAACGGTCTTTTATCAAACCTGCCTGGAAATGCTGGGAATCGAACCAGGGAACTTTTGCGCACAGAACATGTGTTCTGCTACAGTGCTCCAATTCCTCCACTGTAGCTACAGGGAATGGAAAAGCCTGCTCTTTGCCCTTTGCTAGATGCTTCACTCCCCACTCGACCCCACAGAAAACACACAGAACAGTATATTCAAGATGAAGCTGGATGTTGGAAGGTTCAGGACAGGTGAAATAAAGCACTTCTTCAGGCACTGCATAGACAAATTATGGAACTCGGTCCCACAAGAGGTAATAATGGCGACCAACTTGGATGGTTTTAAAAGGGGATTAGACAAATTCATAGGAGTACAAGTTCGTGGCTACTGGCTATGATGGCTATTGCTCTGTCTCCATGATCAGAGGCAGTACAGTGGTACCTCAGGTTAAGTACTTAATTCGTTCCGGAGGTCTGTTCTTAACCTGAAACTGTTCTTAACCTGAAGCACCACTTTAGCTAATGGAGCCTCCCACTGTTGCTGCACCACCGGAGCACGATTTCTGTTCTCATCCTGAAGCAAAGTTCTTAACCCGAGGTACTATTTCTGGGTTAGCGGAGTCTGTAACCTGAAGTGTATGTAACCCGAGGTACCACTGTAATGCATCTAAATACCAGCTGCTGGGAACACAGGAGGGTAAAGGGTTTTTGCACTCAGGTCCTGCTTGCAGTTTCTCATAGAAACCTTGTTGGACACTGTGAGTGCACAGGATGCTGGCCTTGGATTCAGCAGGACCCTTCCTATTCTCCAAGATTCTTATGTGATAATTTGGCAGCAAGTTTAATGATCCAGTTCATATACTTTTTCCTGTGTTAACTTCGTGTTTGTATAGGGATTGTAATTTTAATACAAACTGTTTTGAACTTTTATGTGGTATTCTAATAAATGTATAAGGCAAAGAAGGGGGGGGACCCAGGTACCGGATATTACAGGTACCTTATAGATGGAAGCACCTCAGAGTCTGAAACAAATATTTCAGGTGAAGCTGGAGAAAAAGCAATGCTGACTCTCCCGTCTAAAATTTAAAGCAAATTGAAGATTGTAACTGATCCCCATCACCAAAGTACACATGAGATACTACTATAAAGGCAGACAAAACTTCCATGCTTTTCCATAAATGCCCTGACCGTCAACTGGTCCAAGGCTGTTCAATCTCAGGCACACCAAAACCCAGCTGAGATACCCGGCACATGCCAACATAGAAAGTGCATGATAAAGCATCTTGGAATGGTGGTTAGGTTTATTAAAACATGTCCTCCATAATAACTAAGGCTTATTAAAACTAATTAACCATATCAACATCCTCCTCTGGCTACAATATCTCGACTGAAGTAGAGGGTGATTGTCTCAATTTGTCTGATCCCACAGGCAACGGTGCCATCAGGCGACCAGACACCTAAACTTGGCGGATTTCAGCCTGGGAAGTGGCTCCATTATCGCTCTGAAAGAGACGGTATCGGATACCCAAGTCACCCAACAAGAGCCAGCGTGCTGACTAGGTAGGGTGACTCCGCAGGAGATGAGACGCAACGCTTAGTCAGGAATTGGCAAGAGCATACTTGATAAGCAAGTCAGGAAAGGTTAAGCAAATTACAAGCCGTGCAACAAAACAAGGTTATTATAGTGTCATAAACTCAGGAGGCCAAAGAGGCTGCTCAGTCTGTTGGAGCCTATAGAACCAAAGCCAATCAGCTGAGACGGCTCTTTAGGTTGACCCAACATCCCCAGTTTTATTTTATTCTTTTGCCACCTTTCTATTAACCATCCGTCTCGCCTGACAATCCACAAGGTGGCTTTATCTTAAAATCTGATACCAAGTACTAAATAAATTAAACCTTAGCCACATAAACAGCAGCAAAATTACCCATCAGACCAGCAGCAACTAATATAGATCCATGGCAGGTCTCTTACTGGTCCCAAGGTAAGCTGGAATAGCAGTCTTAAGCACCATCTTGGCCTAAGGGCAGTTTGTTAAAGATGCTGAGAGTTGTTAGAGGAGACCTTTATTCCTGCCACAGAGCTATAATTCCCAGAGCTCCCAGGGAAGAAGGATTGCTGACAAGAGAGCCCTAGACCAGCTTCAGTGAGGAGGTAGATTCAGTGGGGCCCATGGAGAAGGGCTGGTTCAGAGGGTCTGGGTTCATCAACCCTAGCTGGCAGGGATCAAGAATCAGGGATGATGAGAGCTACAGTTCAATCAGATCCAGAGAGCTATCTTTCCATGGGTCAGTCTAGCTCAACATCGTCTACACCAGCTGTGGCTGATGGGAAGTTGTAGCCAACACATTTTGAAGGGCACAGGCTTGTCTATCGGCACTGGCAGTGGATCTTCAGGTTTCTAGACGAGAGTCTTTCCCAGCCTTATTTGGAGATGCTGGGAACTGAACCCATGAACTTCTGCATGAGACCATCCCAAACGAAGGACCATGTAAGTTGCACTTTGATGAGTATTTTTTCCAAAAGAGCTTTCTACCTCTTTAAATACGGTATATGTAGCCCAGTTATTTTATTGACTGAAATGTAAGAATTGAAATCTGTGCAGTTGAATACGTTATTTCAGCTCCTGCACCATTGTTCCGTTTCCGAAGTTCAAGGCCGGCTGCTTTCTCTTATGCAGTCAAAACGGCACCACTCACTCACTAAAGGAAGCTTTCAGAAGGCTCAGGAGACTTGCCAAGGTTTACAGAAGCACAAAAAATACCCTAAGTAACTAAGGGAGCATCTTTCCCCAAAAAGCTCAATAGGGGCTGAGGATGTTCAATGGCTAAAGAATGCTGACTGCCTTCTGGAGAAAGGGAAAAAAGAAAACCAGAAATTGAAGGTCTTGAAAGAAGGCAATGCTGGTTGGCTGACACTGTGAACAGAAGCACTTCACACTGCAACTGTTTTGTTCCAGGTTCCATTTGTTCTATGCCTATTCATCATTCTTGCTCAGAGCTGCACCCTCTGCTGGTATATAAGGGACTTGACTGCTGTCGCCTATGCCTTTATGTGGTGCTGCCCATGAAGATAGCACAAAAATTGCAACAAGTGCTATTGGGTGCTGGTCAGTAATTTCACCAGTACTTACAATGGGCCCAAAAGCACTCTGGTCACGGGTTCAAGTTAGCCTTGGCCTATGAATCCCTCCTTGTTGACAGATAAGGGAATTACACAGGGTGACACAGCTAGGTGCTTCCAGTTTTGCATTTGGCTAGAAAAACAGGATATATAACCTGGCAAGCGAGTAATCTGTGGGCCATTGCAGACATAACATTCTTGGCTTGGTAAACAATGGCTTGGTAAGCAAAGAACCAGTATTGGGCCTTCACATTCCTCCCTGGTGTGCCAGCTTACACAATGTGACCCTTCAGGCTCTCTTTAAACCACAGATCCCCACCATTATGTCCAAGGTGGGAAATGCTCAATGTTGATTTCAGCAACCAGAATCTTAAACCCATAAGGTTTAAAATCCTGATAGGAGCTAAAGTCCAACATTGGGGGGCGGTGGATAGGTTCCCTACCCATGGCTTC
Source organism: Podarcis cretensis (assembly GCF_951804945.1). NCBI lineage: Eukaryota > Metazoa > Chordata > Lepidosauria > Squamata > Lacertidae > Podarcis > Podarcis cretensis. The sequence continues at coordinate 27,240,919 of NC_137177.1, read as the reverse complement.
TAAACTATTATTCTTATGTGCACATACTCATATGACCCCTGACATTTTTGCCCAATCTGTTGTTTCCAAACTGAAAAACTGTTCCAGCAAAAAGCTACTTTGTGATGTCACAGACATCAGGTCGATCAGCCCTCTGTTCTGCCTGAAACTAGCACAACTTCCCACCCCCAGAGCTCAATCCTCAGACGACTGTACACATGACAACAGCGTCGTGAGTTTACTTTCCAGAAGAGAGAGGCTCTATTCCAAAATCCACATTTGGGCAATACCCTTATTAAGCTAATCAACGTGTTACAGAATGGCATGTACACATCTGAGCTCTCCAGAACGCCCCATCAGACCAGATGAAGGTTTCTTGGGAGTTGTCAAACAGGAATTAAGAGAAACCAGGCAGTTTGTATACACTGGTACCTCGGGTTACAGACGCTTCAGGTTACAGACTCCGCTAACCCAGAAACAGTATATCGGGTTAAGAACTTTGCTTCAGGATGAGAACAGAAATCGCGCAGCAGCAGCACAAGGCCCCATTAGCTAAAGTGGTACCTCAGGTTAAGAACAGTTTCAGGTTAAGAACGGACCTCCAGAAAGAATTAAGTTCTTAACCCGAGGTACCACTGTGTACAGTGGTACCTCGCAAGACGAAAGAGTTTTCCATTTTTTGAGTCGTTCCGCAAGACGAATTTCCGTATGAGCTTGCTTTGCAAGACGAAACGTCTTGCGAGTTCTTGCGAGTTTGTTTCCTTTTTCTTAAAGCCGCTAAGCCGTTAATAGCCACTAAGCCGCTAATAGCCGCTAAGCCGCTAATAGCCGTGCTTCGCAAGATGAAAAAAACGCAAGACGAAGAGACTCGCGGAACGGATTAATTTCGTCTTGCGAGGCACCACTGTACTGAAATATGTCGGGCCATTGCCAGATCCCAAGGAGAAAGCAGCAAGGCTGGAGGTAAAGCAAAGGTTGCCAGACAGTGGGTGACTCCAAGCGACCAACTTGCTCTGACAAAGGTTGGGAGCAGATTGAGGCCTTGTAAGCTTCTGTGTCTCCAGACTACCTCCTTCACAGCTTCCCTCCTGATGCATTTCTGCACTGCCAGACTATTAATGTGCAGTGGGGGGCATCTTGTGTTTGAGTGTCCAGGCTCTGGCCCTATAGACCAGTGGTGGCGAACCTATGGCACACGTGCCAGAGAGGGCACTCAGAGCTCTCTCTGTGGACACACGCGCCATCGCCCCAGCAGGGCCATAGCTTCCATGCTGGGGGTGGGGGAGGAGGAGGAGAGGAGGGTTTGCGTACACCATCCCAAGCCTGTGGCACCAGGGCCTAGCAAGCATCGAGGGGCTGAGCAGGCATTGACTTTTGATGCGCCAGGGCCTCCCGCCAGTCTGTTTTTCCTACTCAGGAGTAAGACACCTTGAGTTCAGCAGGGCTTAACTCCCAGGTCATTTAGCATATAAAGATGGCAACCTAAGAAAGGGCTGCTGGGTTTACATGTTTGCTGGGCTTTCCTGCAGAAGCCAACAGGGAAATTCATTCCGTGGAGGCTGCGATCAAATGCCAGCTGAAGAAACAGCAAATAATAATAGTAGTAGTAGTAATAATAATAATAATAATATTCTGCCCATCTGGCTGGGTTTATTTATTTATTTATATATCTCATATTAAAAACTGGGAGAGGGTGGCTCTTAGTACAGCCCTTCAGTGTACACTAGTGGCCAACATCGTGGAACCTTCTGGAAAAAACGTATTTCCGAGGTTTGATGGCTCATAATACCACTTGTTTTGGAGTAATACCAGTGCTTTTTTTCCTGTGGGGACGCAGGGGGACGCATACTCCTAAACATTTTGTGAATTTAATGGGAGAAGAAATTCACTATATTTATTTTCCCTGATTTGAACTGTATTTATTTTCCCCTGGTGGCATTTTTCTTTAGTCAAAATGAGAGTACCCCTAAACATTTATTAAGAAAAAGAAGCACTGAGTTATACCATAAAATTTTATATCAATCGAAAAGATAATTTAATGAAGAATATAATGCAATAACTTTTATGAAGGATTATTTATTACAACAGAAGTCATAAAGAAGAAACGTGAAACACACAGAAAAAATGAGAGATACAGGTTAAATTGCCATGTTGGCACTTTGCGATAAATAAGTGGGTTTTGGGTTGCAGTTTGGGCCCTCGGTCTCTAAAAGGTTCACCATCACTGCTATAGGCCCTGGTGGTCTGGGAAGTTCCTCTGCTGCTCCTGTCCGACAGCCTCAGGCACAATTGTCTCCCTATTTTCTGCAGTCAGTTCTGAGCCCTGAATTTGACCATCTGGTGCCCCTGCAGCCTCCAACTCCATATCAGTGTTAGATCTAAGGGCCAAGACATATACATTTATGCTGCATCGCAATCATAACTGGTATGCTAGGTTAAAAAGGAATTCAAAAGAAGCCAAACTGGGTAGCTTTTCTTACAGACTGGAAGGAATGCTCCCTCAGAAAATAGGCATTTTGGTTGGTATTGCCGCTATGGTCCAAAAGAGCTACTTTGACCTTGATAGTTTTTATGTAGGTTCTGGATTTGTACGTCGAAGACATAGAACATCCCCTTCACCTGTTAGGATACGGAGACTAGGGACCAATTGTGGCTTTTTGCAGCTTACAAAGGGATGATACTAATACAGGAATGAAGCAAAATAGGAAATCTCGAAGGTGCATTTGAAGCAGTTTGTTGAAGCCTGTCTGTTTTGAATTAGGGTACTGTTCTTTGGGGGACCGCTGAATCAGTTTCTGCAAGTGCTGGGTTTAATGCAATCTTGCAGACTATGTGATAATTCTCTCTTTACATTAATAGATAGAGCGCAAAACTGCCTTATCCCTACTTTGCAGAAACCAGCTCAGAGGTCTCCCAACCTGAAATGCGCTGGGCCTTAAAGAACTTTTTCAAGTGCATATTAAGTCCTCTCTTCTCTTTCTCTGCAGCACATTAGTATACTAGCAGTGAAAACGTGTTTACCTTGCAATGTATAAGTAGGGGTGAGCAAATACGTCAATTTAGGTTTCTCTCAGTTACTCATTTTCCATGATTAAACTCTGTTCTCCACATTTCCAAATCAGTATGTGATTATTATTTTTAAAGAGGGTCCCCATGAAAATTCATCAGCATCTTAGTGTGTACTTCTAATATACACATTTGCATAGCAATTTCTGCAAATACAATACATTTTTGTATACTCTTTGCACTAACATACACACACCCACATAAAATTTATTGTAGCATACACATTTTTAGATACATTAATTGGCTACTAAACACTGCATTGCAAAATTCAGAGACGTGCAAATGTCAAAGGATGGCTGTCTTCTTCTATTGTTGTTGTTTCAAAAAGTGTGAATCAGGTATGCTCACCTCTAAATTTGAACCATCAGATTTCTACTCCATCGCTTCGTATAATTCAAAGGCTGCATTCAGACAGGTTTTTATTTCATTCTCCCAACGTTCTTCTGGAAACCAAGCCTTATGAGGAACAGTTGAGGGAGTTGGCTAAGAGGAGACTGAGAGGAGATATGATAGCCATCTTCAAATATCTGAAGGGCTGTCACATGGAGCAAGCTTGTTTCCTCCTGCTCTGGAGGGTAAGACCCATACCAATGGATTCAAGTTACAAGAAAGGAGATTCTGACTAAACATCAAGAACTTTCTGACAGTAAGAGCTGTTAAGAACAAACTCCCCTGGGAGGTGGTGGATTCCCCTTCAATGGAGGTTTTTAAGCAGAGGTTGGATCGCCATCTGTCATGGATACTCTAGTTGAGATTCCTGCACTGCAGGGGATGGGACCGGATTACCCTTGGTGTCCCTTCCATCTCTACAATTCTATGTTTCTTTATCAGATAATTTCCATGTCTTATGTGATATTTCACACAAGCCACTTGTGAAATCCAGTGGAAACATAGCACTCATTTCAGTGCTATTTGCTTCCAGAAAAAAATCTGTTTGTAGCCCCACTAACCCAGAAAACCATACAGCTCTTTCCCACCATTTAAAATTTAGCACAGCATAGAAGTACCGTATTTTTCCTTCTAGAAGACTACCCTATGTATAAGACACCCCCTATTTTGGGGAACTCAGATTTAAGAAAATGGGGGGGAGATGTATCCGTGTATAAGACACCCCCTAATTTTTGACATTATTTTTTAGGGGAAAAACCTAGTCTTATACATGGAAAAATATGGTATATTGTTCAAAAAGCCACAGTTCCATAATGCAACAGGTAAAAGATTGTAAAAGGTACATTAGAATCTGGGATAGAAGTGGTAATATTGTAAGGAAAAGTAATGCAATAATCCCCACATCTGAATGTGCCTGAAATCAGGTCTGTAAATACTTCCCCAATTACCGGTACCTCCCTGTGGCATGTACAGCTGCAACCACACCACCATGTATTCCATTTTCACAACATTTCCCCAACTGTGTGTTCAGTTCTACATTGTATCTGAGCTTTCACACGATGCAAAAGTTACTTCCAGAACTATGGAGGAATGTAGTGGAACATAGCATTCATTTCAATTTTATTTGCAGACAGATTTTTTTCCGGAAGCAAACAACACGGAAGTCAGCACTAAATTTGCACTATATTTCACTACAGTTCCAGAAGTGGCTTTTACGTCACATCAAAGCTCAAATATAAAGTTGAACTGAACAATTAGGGAAAAGTTGTGAAAATTGAATTAACTGCCATGAAGACTCAGAATAACTTTTAGGCAACCAAACCAATCAGCTTTTGCAAGTAGAAAGGATTCCGCCTCTGCCCACCCCCTCCTCTTTTTAAGGTCAGTGATATTTCATAAATGACTAACACAGGTATTTGCAGGCCAAAAACAGGCTAATAAACATTTATGAGCGATTAACTTTTGTGAACTCGTTTGCAAGGCTGCAATAAATCTGTAACAGGCAACACGATCCTTAGAAGCAGCAGCTCTTGGATTGCAAAATCACTGGCTGAGATTGAACAGCCTCAAGCAGATAATCTTTCCGACTACCAATGCAGTTCTATGCATGGGTTCCTGGGTGTAACCACCACCAAACATAGTGAAACTTAGCTACGAGGAAACAGTATGAACCCAAGTGCATAGTTAAACTATGGATGTAGCAATGACTGCCAACTTGAATGGTTTTAAAAGAGGATTAGGCAAATTTATAGAGGGCAAGTCTATTAATGTCCATGTTTGGGTGAAATGCTAAGCCAAACCATTGTTTAGCATGAGCATGCTAATTTCCAAGGAGAAGATGGCAGTTGTTTTGCTGCTCCCTGGTGTTTTTCTAGTATATTTATTTGTTTTATTTCAAAAATTTATAAACTGCTTTATTGTTAAATAACCCTCAAAGCTATGTACAAAAAGGAATAAAACAATGAATGGTTAGTGTAGCAGCTAAACCGAAGTGTTGTCCAAACCTAGGCCCAAAATTTGTTTTCTGCTTACAGGCCATGGTGAATGAGAGACCTTAACCACAAGTCGGTAGCATTTTCAGATCCGCCCCCCAAAGCCTTGCAGGAGGAATACTGCCACTACAGTCAGAGTACAATTTTAAAATTAAGAGTGTGAAGTACCTCACCCAATTCTGTTCATGCAAAGAGTTCGAAACTAGAGGTGTGGAAGCTGAGGCGCTTAAGACTACAATTCCCATCACCCTGACCTCCGCCCTCTCCGACTGGGGCTGATGGGAACTGTGAGTCCACCACATCTGGACTGCAATTCCTGATTCAAGAAGCTGAAGAACAGTTTGCCTTTATGTCGGGGAAGGTATCTGGAGGGTTGGATTTCTCCCTTTCTCTCTTTTCCAAGAGAGAACTGTTTTCTCCTCAAATAAGTTTTTTTGCCAACTGCCTTCCTTAGTTACAATGAGTTACATCTGTCTGTTTTGGTTTCTCTCAGTTTCTAAAGTTTTCCAATCTTAAGGTCAGCTCTCCACATTGACACATCAGTTTAAAAATAATGCTAAAAAGTGGGATATTGTTCAGTAAGTGCCCACCATTGCTAATTCTCAAACCTGAAAAATAAAAGTCCACTTAAACAGACAGGAAAATGCAGCCATAACAAACGGAATCAAAAAGACTCCTGTAATTAACAAAAGGCATCTCATCTGTACTCCTCCAGATCCACTGCCCTCCATTGTGTGAAGGTCTCCGGCTTCCTCAAGACTCCACCCTTGCTACCATGCTGCCCCTTCTGCATAAAGATAAGGTAAAGGGACCCCTGACTGTTAGGTCCAGTTGCGGACGACTCTGGAGTTGTGTGCTCATCTCGCTTTACTGGCCGAGGGAGCCAACGTTTGTCTGCAGACAGTTTTTCTGGGTCATGTGGCCAGCATGACTAACTCGCTTCTGGCGAAACCAGAGCAGCGCACGGAAACGCCATTTACCTTCCTGCCGGAGCGGTACCTATTTATCTACTTGCACTTTTAAGTGCTTTCAAACTGCTAGGTTGGCAGGAGCTGGGACTGAACAACAGGAGCTCACCCCATAGTGGGGATTCGAACTGCCAACCTTCCGATCAGCAAGCCCTTGGCTCAGTGGTTTATACCACAGCGCCACCCGCCACCTTCTGCATAGAATAGAACAATTCTGCACTGCCACTACTCTTCTTTCAAACACCTCCCTAAAGTCCTAGTTCCCATGCCCTACTATAACTCAGTCTGTCACTAGTACACCTAAGCTGGGACAGTAGCAAGCTGCCTTATGCCAAGTCAGAATATTGAGACCATCTTGCTCAGTACTGCCTACACCAACTGGCAGCAACCCTCCAGAGTTTCAGGCAGGAATCTCTCCCAGCACTTCTTGGAGCTGTTGGGGATTGAACCTGGAATCTTCTGCATGCAAAGGAGATATTCTGTCACTAAGCTACAGACCTTTCCCATGTGCAACAGAAACAACCACATATCGTTTCCCTGTTTATCCCTGCCTCGGCTTCCTCTAATGTTCAATCTATGTCAGATTTTTTATTACGAACTCCTTGGGGCAGTGACCTGGCCTCTTTTCACGATGTAAAAGTGGCATGCACCCTGATGGTACTATATTAAACTACCATCAACAATCCCTTTCCTTGTGCAGTTCAATACATGCCCAGGCATACAGGGAAATTAAAGAGGACCATCACTAAAGCGGTGCATAAATAATTGCAGATGCTCCCAATTCACAGTGTAGTTCCACATTTAAAACCTTAGCAAGTCTGGGTCCACTATACCTTCCATAGCATCTACTCTATTCATATGCTGTCAACCTCACTCATTCTGCTTGCCAACCCCTTTGTCGCCTCCCCTTTCCCCTGCAACTGGCCAGCCCCTCCTCCCTTCATCCATCCCCTTTCCTACCCCTTCACAGCTCACTCAAATCTCTCCTACCCTCATTGCTCCCCAAGCCCCAACTCACAGCAGCTGCCCCACCCTCTTGTAAAGGAGAGGGGAGGCACTTCAGAAAACCTCCATTAAGCAACTTGCCTGGGCCACCTGCCACTCACATTGCTTTCTAATTCACCTGTCTTCCATTCTGAAATCATGCTGGAATTGGTGTGGCCACCTATTGGTGGCCATGTGAAATGCAGCATGACAACAGCCTTACATTTTCATGTATCTAGGAAGATATTCCACAACTCATCCAAAGTGATCTTGGGGCATGACACAACTTAACATACATACAGAAAATAAGATCACAATTAAAAACCACGAATCCATCTATTAAATATTACATGCATTACATAGACAGCACAGGCACACAACCAATTCAAAAGGCTCGGTGGGAAGCCTATTTCTGTATTTACTTCACTATAGACAAAATTAGAATAGGCATCTCTCCAAGCTGGGATGAAAACAGGGCCTTCCCAGTGGTGACACCAGTGTCATGAAATTCCTTTCTCAGAGGCATTTGTGTCAAGTCAGTTTAATTCTTACTTATTAAATCATAGTGAACCTTTTGGTAAACATTTCAACAGGCATTTCAGAGCCTGGTCTGAGTGTTTTTTTTTTAACTAAGTGACTGATCAAGTGATGGAAAAAATGAATTAAGAGACTGTTTTCAGTTTCTTTGTTTACTTTGTATAATTTTAGCTGTTTTGACTAGTGTAGAAAAGAAGTGTTTGCTTTGTTGTAAGCCTCAAAAGTTCTATGCCATACAGAGCCTAGGGAGGGGTGCTGCGGGCCAGAAGGGGTGGGCAGGGGCCACCTCTGGTCCATGGGCCAGTAGTTCTCCATGCCTGCTCTATGGAAAGACACTGGTAAGACAGAAATAAAATCAACAAACAAATTAAAACCAAGGGATTTTTAAAGCTATTCACACTTCCTGCTCCGAATCTAACAGTGGCTGTTGTCCACCCTCGCACTTAAGACAAAAAGGACTGAGGAGAAGCAGCTGAGGAGCTGCTGCTCTTCCAGCCAGCGAGTGCCCATGCAAGGAGTGCATGTGTGCGAATGGAAGCGAAGACCCTTGGCTTGTGTCTTGAGCTGCATGATCCAGGGAGGGGCTTCAGCCCAAGCCTCTGTTGCTCTTCACTGCAGGGAAGAGATTTAAAGAGCCCTTTGCTCCATCCCAGTGGGCCAACAGGCAAAGCCAATATTGGCTCTGTCTTCAGTGCTTGCAAAACTCAAAATATGGCCTGTCAATTTGGGCTTTATGGTGTCCAGAGAAACTTCACAATCCTGATGGGAAGGCTGGGGGGGGGGGGCGAGGAGAGGGAGAAATGCAGCAAAGCCAAACAGCAGGTATTCACCACTCCATTAAAATTATACACCGGATTAACCCTTTGTAAACCATCACCACTGCCATGTGGTATCAATACACACTGACAAATATTTTGAGATCCAAACTGCCCCATAACTATACACTAAAGCAGCAGGGCCAGGAAATCCATAATTTAAAAACCTTATAGCAATTTAAAAACTCTCTGGCAGCTAAAACAATCTGAAGAAAGGATGCAGTGTGATTTTCCACCCCTTTGCAGTGCTGAGCTGGGTATAATTAGTGGGTGTCCAGGGGACCCAATTTTTTTTTTGGGGGGGGGGGCAGCGGCTAAAGTGCAATAAGTCACATTTTCTGGAGTGGGTCAATCTATGGGTTGCAAAAGGGGCAAGGATACAACCTTTCTTCTTGAAAAAGTTATCAGTGTTTGCTTAGCTAATCCTGGAGATAGAAGTTATCTATGCAGAAATCCTGCAGTTAAGCTGGCCCCCTTCCGCCCTCGGCAGTGTGGGGCACACAGTGTGGGGCATGCCCGTACATGTGTGCTTGACCACTAGAAGAAACAAGTCAAAACGGGAACTTATCGCCTCCCTCTAATGAACATCATGCAAGAGGGAGCCCTTGACCCCCACAAGCCGATAACCCAGAGCAAGGCTGCGGCAATCCTAACCCCTGCTTACACATGGAACTTAAATAAAAAACACAGCGGCGTTTATTTGCTCCAAAAGTCCCACAGTTAGGAGAAGAGTGGGCGCTCTAGTGCACACCGGTAAGTTACCTGGGAGTCAGGCCCGGTGAATTCAATAGGACTTATTTATGAGGGTAGCAAGGACTGCGGGGTAAGGTCTATTTAGCCATTTAGGGGGGCGAGGAGGCCGTCCTAACGGACCAACACACCAAAGTAAAAGGTTCGCAACCGCTTACCATTTTGCAGTTTTCAGAAGGAGGGAAGGCACATCCCCGCTTGCGCCGACGGCTCACTCTCCCAGCCCGTTTGATCATTAATCTCACTTAAGTGGCCTCCGGTACAGTACAGCAGCCACGCTCTCACCCCAGATTTGAGAGTGTGTGTTTTTCAAGACCCCAAGCCTCCGTGTGCTTGTTTGTGTCTCTACGGCTGATGCAACTAGGTTCTAATGTATCCTGTTCGGAGGATCATCATAACAACCACCTTTTACGCAACTCTGCAGCAGCAACTGGAGCGCCCCCCTCCTCCTCGCTCCCCCCTCCCAATCCCCCTAAAATGGCAAAGAACCGGCGCGCGGGGAGGGGAAATAAACAAACACCGACGCCGCACAAAGTTAGCCAGGGTTACAGCTGAAAGGCAAGTGGTAACCCTCCCCCAAAATACCCCCAAGAGGGAGAGAGAGGCACGCGTCTCCCTCGTTTGCCTTACCTCTTTACTCCTCAAAGTTCCGAGGCTCTTGCAGGGTAAATAGCCCTGGACTCCGGGGGCGTCGCAACTCTCGGAGTCTGCGACCATCATGGTGCCGTGTAGCGCTGGGGAGCCGCGCGGGGCACGCACACCAGAATAAAGCGCGATCGCTGTCCGCTAGCCTTTCCTCCGAAGTTGGGAAGAGTTTGAAAAAGCAATTCTTGAGAGAGGGGGAGGGAGGTGGTGCAAATTCTTAAGAAAGAGAGAGGGAGGAATAAAGTGCAAAGAGGCAAGAGCGGGCAGGCGGACCCCCCCTCTCCTCCCGGGCGCGTCAAGTGTCACAGGGAGGCTGAGCGCCCCTCCTTCTCCGCGAGGCTTCTGCGACAGAACGTCCGAAGCTGGCGGAGTTCTAGAACGTCCCGGTGCCCCGGGGTTCCAGAACGCTCAAGAGGCTCGCGAAGCGCCCGACTGAAAACTCTCCTCCAAGTAATCGCTCTCAAGAGCACTGGGGGAGGGAGGGAAGCCCCGCCCCCGAACAGCTGCTTTACTGAAGGGGAGGGAAAAGAGGCGTCGACGCCCGCCCCGAAAGCCAATCGTTGGGATGCAGGCGGGGCTTTCCCTAGACTGGGGCTTCAAACTGCCGACCTCTTTTGCACCAATTGGAAGGAGAACAACAGCCCGCTTTGGGATCATGGGAGGCGTAGTTCCCGCCGAGGTTGTTTTTCTCCTAACATACATGCCCTGGGAAAGGGGTGGAAAATTTGGCGGCGGCTGTGCTGCTGCTGCTGCGCGGGGCGGGGCGGCCCTCCGGCCGATTGGAAAGCAGCCTTGGAAGCGCAGCGATCCGCCGGGGTCTGTTAGGGCCGGTCTGTCGCGATATGCGGGCGCCTGAAGACTGTCGCGCTTTCGCGCGGCTCTCTGGACACATTCTGGTGGGGTTGATGGCCGCATATGCCCCTAATGCGCAATAAGGGCGCTTCCCAACCTCAGATTTCAGGGCTGTTCACAACATAAAAATACAATATGAAAGCACAAGATACATGATAAAAAAAGAACAAAAACCCTACAGACCAATACCTCCCTCCCCCAAAAGTCCGATCGATTGGGGAAAGTGGGTTTGTTGTGCAAGTTTACTAAATTAGCTGTAACTGCGCATCCTGAATCTGTTGGAATGTGACTGACAACCAGCTGATGATAGCATCAGTTTGGAAGTGATACAAGAGGGCAAAGTTCATAACGCCCCCCACCCCCAACCTTCAAAGAAAGCAGGGCTGCTTGCAGACTGTCTCTTGCTGGTGGGATTCAAGCATCTGCTGGCAATTTTAGGTTGCACAGCTAAAGCTCACTTCCAGATAACCAGTTTACTGAGCAAACACCCTAATCTGTTTACGCCAAGTTTGTGAGGAGGTTAGACAATGGGTGCTTCCAGACTGACACTATTTTCGGGTGGGATTCAATCATGTAAAATGGGGGTTTACTTATTAATTAGATTTCTATCCCATCTTTTCCTCCAAGGAGCTCAAGGTAGTGTACATAGTTCTCCCCGTTTTTTATTTCACCTCACAACATACCTGTGAGGTAATGAGACTTCTGTAATGGGAAAATGCACTGGAAGCTGTGGGATAATGGTTGCTTGGAGCATCTTTGTATCACCTCTCTGCTCAATAAACACTCATGGTGGGATACCTTATGGAACACAGCTGTTATGGAGAAACTAAGGAAGTATCTGAGAGCGCTAACGAGCACAAAGACCACAAGTTGATTTAGAACCGTGTGACACATGTTTATTCAGAAAGGACTTGCCACCAGGTACCCATGTTTCAGTCTGGGGCAATCTGTAAAGACAGAGAGTAGAAGGCATGCAACTGACACAAATAGACCTTACAAATAGACCAACTGAGGCAATTGCCTCAGGTGCCGGGATCCCACTGGGACCCAGATGCGGCAGGTCCTGTTGTGTCACACTGCACATCTCCATCTGCTGCCATTGCTGCTATGGTGGTGGGTTCTGGCAAGCTTTTGTGGAGTTCTGTGCGAGCTCTTACTGCTGCCGCCACTTCTTGCTTCTCTGGCGATGGGGGGGGGGGGGGCAGGAGGCCTGCTGTGGTCCTGGAGTTCCATGGGCACCACTTGCCTCTCCCTGCCGCTGCCAGAGAAGCAAGAAGCAGCTGCAGTGTTGGGTTCTGGGTTCCGGATGTGACGAAATATGATGGGCCGCCCCTGCTAACTGATATAATCTTGTACAAAGCTGCTTAATCTTTGCCTATCATTTACTGACTGCTGATTGACTTTGATGCAATCTTACACACGGAATGTTTTTCAGGCAGGGAAGGTACATGGGGATTGTATGTCATATGTATTTTTTGAAACTGAAAAATAAATTTCAGGAGAAAAGCTTAAAAAAACAACAACCACAACCCTCAATAAACAGCTCTTCTGGAAGTGAGGGAATCATATATATTGAGTAATCATCAGGATTTTTCTGCAAATGTTTGCAGGTTGCTGTCAAGTGGTGGTTATCCTGCACTTTCCACTGTAGTTTTCCACCACTTTTTGTACTGCACAACATCAAGTGAATGGGAGCAGATTTGTTGCGCAAGAGTGCCATTTGCATTGCTTCCAGGCAACCTGTTTATCAAGAATTTATCCTGAATTTGAATCCCACTTGCAAAATAGCAACAGTATGGAAGGGTTTGAGTATGTTCACATTAGGGGCTTGAAGCGCAGCAAAGTCATCCCGCCCCTCCCCACTGCACATCGAGCCACATTTACAAGTATTTCTTCATTTTTCAGGAAGGGGAGCTGGGGATGTCTATACCTGACATACATTTTTTGTTTTCCCTGCAGCCCCCCTGGAACTCCTGTTCATTAAGCTGCCGCCAGAACTTGCACACACATCTGCCCCTGCACAAAGGCTGTTAGGGTATGTTCACATTACCGCTTTCTTCCTCATCCATTTTTATAACCAGACTGAAACTGGTGCTGGTTTTAGGGAAAGCACACCAAACAGCAGTAATAAACTACAGAACTGCTAGGGACTGTGGCTAACGTGTGAACGCAGCTTCAGAAACTAGCAGTAGGACCGCACTAGGTGCAGAGTAAGCCAAAATGTGAACATATCCTCAGTGCCAGTTCCCTATTTGTGGAATGCCTTCTCGTGAGGTGTGCCTCTTGTTACTAGCTGAAAAACACTTCTGTTTACCCAGGCATTTGATGCCTGAAAGATGCAGCTCCTGGCAACCTTGAAATTACTTGCTGTGAGAGCGTGTGATTATCTTATGTTTTAATTGTATATGTATTTTTTAACTGCATTGTTTTATCACTGGCTGCAGTGTTTTATCACCCTGGGTTCCTTTGGGAGGAAGAGCGGGATGTAAGTTTAATAAATAAATGACTCAGCCGAGGCAGCAATCCTATGCACAAGCCCCACATGGGACTGACTTTCGAAAGAACATGCATAAGTTTTGAGCTGTAACTATTCTAGTTCGGAAGAATTCTCAGTTTAAGGCTGTGGATTCACTGCTTTAAACGTCTAGAGAGTTGATTGTCTTCCTTTATTTTCACAGGTATGACTAAGAGACGTTTTTGGTGAGTAACTGGCAAGATAGGTGTCTATTCTTTCCTTCAGTTTCTGAGATGAGTTAAGGGGGAAAAAAGGAGGAGTACACAGTGATCAAGTGTGGAGAGGGCCCTCTTTTCTCTGGAATGTGCAAAACAACTGCAGTGAGAGAACAACAAAGTGATAAAGAGAGGGGAGTATGAAGGGGGGGAGGCAGAGGAGATTAGCACACTGTTCAAATAACATTTGTTCCTTGAACGCCCAGAGCAGTTGATCCAGAGCCATAAATTTGCCCTCGAGGTAAGCAGCACTGAAGATGCACTTCTGAAGTTACAGGAAAGAAGTAATCTACTTATAAACAACACGGTTCTCGTTCTTCAACAACACTCATAATACCATCAAGGGGATGGAGCCACTCCCCAAGGAAGAAAGGCTGCAGCATTTGGGACTTTTTAGTTTAGAGAAAAGACGAGGAAGAAGTGAGATGATAGAAGTTTATAAAATAATGCACAGGACAGAGAGAGCGGAGAGAGGAAAGTTTTTCTCTCTGTGTCATGACACCAGGACTCGTGCGCATCCGATGACGCTGAACGTCGGAAAATTGAGGACTGACGGAAAAAAGTACTTTTATGTAGCACTTTGTTAAACTATGGAACTCACTCCCACAAGAGGCAGTCATGGCTGCCAACTTAGAGGTCTTTAAAAGAGGACTAGCTATCAATGGCCACTAGCCACAGCTATGCTCTGTTTGCCATTTGGAGGCAAAATGCTTCTGAAACCACAGGAGAGGAGAGCACTCTTGTGCTCAGATCCTGCTTATGGGTTTCCCACAGGCCAGCCACTGTAAGAACGCGGTGCTGGACTAGAGGGGCATTGGCCTGATCCAGCAGGCTCATCTTCTATTCTTAGAATCCTTAGTTTCCCATACTCATCTCTTCCCAGAGACCTAGTGTGGGGTAGTGGTTAGAGCGCTGGACTAGGACCTGGGAGACCAGGGTTCAAATCCCCACTGGACCATGATTCTTACTGGGGGTCCTTGGGCCAGCCACTGTCTCTCAGACTAACCTAATTCACAGGGTTGCTGCGAGGATAAGATGTGGAAGGGAGAGAACCATGCACACCGCCTTAAGCCCCTTGGAGAAAAGGTGGGGCTTAAGTGTAAAAAATATTCAATAGATAACAGATTCAAGTCTGTTGCTCCATTCCTGGGAAACTCAATCCATTCCAGGCAAAAGAAGCACTGATTGTCCAAAGGTTCACATCACCATTGCCTGGCCATTCTTTGTTGATGATCAGCCTGATTAATTCTAACAACAAAGACATCTGTGGTGTGATAGCTGGGAATGTAGCTTTTGAAAGCATATTGTACTTATCCGAGCACTTGAAACTTTGGAAAAGGAATATTGTATCAAATGGAAGAAGTTTCTATGCTGTAAAAATAACCTCTGACCCTCGTTTAATCTCTCAAAGCCAAAATTAGTTTGTTCTTAGATTTCAAAGTCTGCAGCCTCCCGTTAAAGTATCCTTTACATAGTAATTTAACAGGAACTGGCAGTTCTAAGATTTCCAAGGCCCTAGTCAAGAATTTGGAACAAGTACTTACACTTTACAGTGGTACCTCGAGTTAAGTACTTAATTCGTTCCGGAGGTCCGTTCTTAACCTGAAACTGTTCTTAACCTGAAGCACCACTTTAGCTAATGGGGCCTCCTGCTGTTGCCGTGCTGCCCGAGCACGATTTCTGTTCTCATCCTGAAACAAAGTTCTTAACCCGAGGTACTATTTCTGGGTTAGCGGAGTCTGTAACCTGAAGCGTATATAACCTGAAGCATATGTAACCCGAGGTACCACTGTATATTAGGAGGCAATGCTACTGTACCTTTACAGTAGTACCTCCTGTTACGAACTTACGTAATTCGTTCCGGAGGTCGGTTCTTAACCCAAAACCGTTCTTAACACGAGGCAGGCTTTCGCTAATGGGGCCTCCCGCTGCCACCGCACCACTGGCGCGCAACTTCTGCTTGCATCCCGGGGCAAAGTTCACAAGCAGGAGCATCTACTTCCGGGTTAGCAGAGCTCGTTACCCGAAGCGTTCGTAAGGAGGATGGTACGTAACCCGAGGTTCCACTGTACTAGTAAAGATAACTCTGGCAGATGTTTCTTGCCCTGTTCTTAGTATTATGGGAGGAAGAAAAGCTACAGCCATCTCCCCAAATCCTTTTTATTATTATTAAAGGTACAGATTTCCCAACTATGACATCTCATCCCATCAATTCATAGTGAAATCCAACACGTGTTTATTCTGAAGTTAGTCCTGCTAAGTTCAGTGGGGCTTCCTTCCTATCGAGTGAGTTCAGGACTGCTGCCTTAGTAAGTCATGAAAACTGATCCTTTCCTGGTCTGCCCTAAAACCTCCACTGGACCCACACAGACATCAATAAAAGGTTGTTTTTAAGATACCAGAGTTCTTTTTTTTAAGGGATTAAACAAAATGAGATCATATATTTTATTTTCAGCAAATGACTCAACAAGCTGGAAACCACAAAAGAGGAAAGAGATGTTGGGCTATATATATTGGTTGTTGACAATGTGTTATGAGCTGTCAGTGGCCCAGTTTGCACATAACGCTAAGCCAAAGCATGGCAAATGAGCAAACCGTGTGGGTTCGCGGAGAGAAGATTGCAGCCACTTTGCTCCTTCTCATGTCCTGCTGCTGCACTGCTGGGAGCTAAGCCATGGTTTGGCTTTGCCTTATGTCCAGACCTGAATAGGTGGTTTATCTTGCTCTGGACAAACCATGAGCTGCAGCCAAGGTTCTATGTTCTATGGTTTACTGCTTATGGTTTGTTTGGAGGAAATAAGCCCAGAATTGAACGTAGCACACAGAAGAGTGGAGGCGGCAGGACCAGAAAATGAAAAAGTTACCATGACCTTCTCTCCAGGAACCTGCCTGTTTGCTTGTGGCTTGGCTTTGTGTTCTGTGCCAAATGGATCAAATATGATGTGGTTCCAAAGAAGGCAAATGTAGAAGGTATTATATCCAGTGTTATTTATACCCACAGTTGACATGTTAAAATGGCTTACTTCAATCATAGATCTCCCCTGCAACATCTAGGAAGATCTTGATACCTTTTCACTGGCTTTGCTTCTGGACGGTTGTTGCTTCCAGGTGGGATTCAATTACATACTGGCAAATTCTGCGGTGCTATTTGATTTGATATTACTGGCAATTATAATTGATAGGGAAGTCTTGTCAAAAACACCCGCTTTCCCCAAAGATCAGTTTTTTTGTGACTGTAACACACACTGGCTTTATTTCCTGCTGGCACAGTTTTGACACTGTATTATATTTTTGTTTTGTTTTGGCGGTTTATCACTGCATTTTACACTGCCTAACAAATTTTGTAAACCACTTAATTAAAAAAAAAATCCAAGCGGCATGTATAAAACAATGATGATGAATCCAATACAGATAAAAAATAAGCAGAATTTCAAAACAAGTATTCACAACAAATTAAGTGTCTGGGTGGATCTGCTGAAATAAAAAAGTTTTTAGCAGGGGCCTAAAACTGCATCATGAAGATACCTGCCTCTTGTTTATAGGCAGGGGGTTCCAAAGCACAGCTACTGCAACACCATCTCACATACTGTTTTTATTCTTGTTATAAGTCACCCATAAAATTTTGTAATTGGGCAACATATGCATTCTGTTAAAAAATAAAGAAAATAAAAATCTTATCCACTTTTATTCCTGCATTTTTTAAAAAAAATTAATTTATAGCTATACAAAATTTAGGGGACACAGGTGGCGCTGTGGGTTAAAGCCTCAGCGCCTAGGGCTTGCCGATCGAAAGGTCGGCGGTTCGAATCCCTGCAGCGGGGTGCGCTCCCGCTGCTCGGTCCCAGCGCCTGCCAACCTAGCAGTTCGAAAGCACCTCCGGGTGCAAGTAGATAAATAGGGACCGCTTACCAGCAGGAAGGTAAACGGCGTTTCCGTGTGCGGCTCTGGCTCGCCAGAGCAGCGATGTCACGCTGGCCACGTGACCCGGAAGTGTCTCCGGACAGCGCTGGCCCCTGGCCTCTTAAGTGAGATGGGCGCACAACCCCAGAGTCTGTCAAGACTGGCCCGTACGGGCAGGGGTACCTTTACCTTTACCTATACAAAATTTAAATAGAAATAAACAATAATAAATAAAACACTGTACAGATAACTCACAACTTACACATGTTTAAATTGTGTGCATTCTTTTTCGGCACTTGGCATTTTTTTTTAAAATAAAAAGGGGCAGAAATAGGGTGAACATCTTGAAAAAAATACTTTGACAATCCCACCTGCCATTGAAGCCAATGTGTTTTGACTATACGCACTTTTGACTACACAGTATTTCAGGAACATAAACCAGCATAAATTGAGAGTCACCTATATTGACAAACAAGCAACAGAATGGTAACTAATCCAGCAACATAATTAGTAGCGATTTGACAATGGATATTATCAGACAATACACACTTATAATAAATATATAATTACATATAAAAATAGAGTATGTGTAGTATAGTTATCGAGGGCAATATTTGAAGTAAGTTTTATTGAGAGTGGACCCATTGAAATTAATAGATCTAACTTATTCAGGCTCACTCATTTCAGTGGATCTACTCTGAGTAGTACTAGCATTGGCTACTACCCTATAGTTTTGGTGTATAATTTGAAATTAATTTTCATAGGATCGAAAAAGGAATGTAACTGATGTTATATTTTTATACGGTTCGCAACTCAGGCGGAGAAGGGTGAAGGGCATGTAGGGAAATCGAACAAATACAGAAGCAAGCAACAGTGACTAAAGTGGGAGTTACTTCCCTATAAGCATGTGGAAGATCGGGCCGCACATCTCTCCAAGGGTCTCACAAGGCTGCTTTGCCACTTGCCACTTACTAATGGATGAAAAACAAACAAACATTTGAACCTAGTTGGAAGAAACCTGGACTGTCTCCCACCCCGGTCATTTTCAGCTCTACTTCATTCCAACCAGAAGCTATTTTAAAACCAGGCCCCAGACAGCAATCTCTGCTGTCTGATCTGAAGACTTCCATGCGGCGAAGTCCAGAAAACAGAAATGCTCTGCAACAAAACATCCCAGGTCTTTCTTTGCTCCCCCCCCCGCCTTCTTCTGCCCGGCAACAGCTTGAATCGGGGAAGCCTACCAATTAGAGGACCGTGCCTTTGCACCTTGCCGGAGAGTGAGAGTGCCTCTCAGAGCAGCCATTGAATGGGTTGTTGTGGTGCAGAGGAGAGGCAGTTCCTCAGCCAATCTGGGCAAATAGCACTACAAATAAGGGGGGGGGGGCGTGGAGGACGAAGCTTCTGCTGTACAGTGGTACCTCAGGTTACATACGCTTCAGGTTACATATGCTTCAGGTTACAGACTCCGCTAATGCAGAAATAGTGCTTCAGGTTAAGAACTTTGCTTCAGGATAAGAACAGAAATCGTGCTCCGGCGGCGCAGCGGTAGCAGGAGGCCCCATTAGCTAAAGTGGTGCTTCAGGTTAAGAACAGTTTCAGGTTAAGTACGGACCTTCGGAACGAATTCAGTACTTAACCTGAGGTACCACTGTAGCTCTAGAAGGCTCCTCGCACCCCATATTGATTTTTAATAGCTGTAGAAGTGGGGAAAGGCCCACCAGCCTGCAGACAACTAAGCAAGAGCCCGGGTCTTATTTTTTTTGGCATTCGCCATTGCACAACTCTGTGGCTCAACAAAGGGTTTCCTCAAGGAAGATTGTGTTATCACCAGCCCCTGTCGCTTGACAATGGTACTGGTTCTAATCTTCCTGCCGCGTTCTGCTGTTGCATCAAAAATGTTGGCCGCAACCACATTTTAAAGACAGAAGACGTTTGCGGTGGCACGTCCAGCTTTTCACGGGCCTGACCCATGCCACCAGATGTGTGGAGGGGTCGCGTGATCGAGGAGATGAAGCAACTCCAGCTATGGGGAAAAGTCACAGCGTTCGGGGCTTTTAAGTTTAGGGGAAAGGCAAGTAAGAGGCGGAAGGAGAGGAGATTATAAGATGGTGCGTGGCATGGAGAGAGTGGATGCAGACAAGTCCCCCCCCCAATCTCTCATAAGACTAACAGACAAAAGAAAGTAATTCTTCATGCATAGTTAAACTGTGGAACTCGCTGCCACAAGAGGCAGCGAGGGCTGCCACCTTGATTGGCTTTTTAAAAGGATTAGGCAAATTCACAGAGGACAAGGCTATGTTTTGCTTCCACTGTCAGAGGCACTGTGCCTCTGAATGTCATTTGCTGGGGGTCGCAAGGGGGAGGAGTGTTGTTGTACTCCTGTCCAACTTGCAGGATTCCCAGAGTTATCTGGTCAGCCACTTTCAGGATGCTGGACTAGATGGGTCATGAGATAGGGTGAGGCACATCTCAGTAGGAAGGGATGTTCATATACAAGGAGCTACCACCGAAAAGGCCCTTTCCTGGACAACCACATCACATACTTCATCCTGTGTAGGGACTACTAGGAGGTGCTCGGCTGCTGATGTTAGAGAACGAGCGGACTGATGTGGAAGAAAATGTTATTGCCAGGGAAGGCCAATGAGCTGCCCTCCCCATTTTGACCGGCCACAATTCCCATCATCTCTGACTGACCATTGCACATGCTGGCTGGGGATGAGTCCAATGGCATATGGAGGGGGCCAAGTCAGCTACCGTAGCTCCTTCCTCCAAATATGGTGATCAGTTTGACCCTAATGGGAGACAAATTAATGCTCCTTCCCCCACGCCCGTCCCAGACAGAGGAACCCAAAAAAGAGACCGCCATCAGCTGCCAGCCTGCGTCCTTCTTCTGACAGACCCAGCCACTCTCTAGGGAACCTATCAGCCTATTCACATCTTACAAAAAGGCCATAAGTTCAGGGAAAGGCCAATGGTGGAAGGAGAGCATCTCCTCCCAGGTTCATTAACCTCCAGGCAGAGGGAAATGTGACTGTGTCAAGCCTCGGAGTGACAGCTTGAGTGACAGCTGTGCCTTTTGGGGATGGAGAAGCAGGAGAAATTAGCACTGGGGCTGCTTTTCTTTACACAAAGGTGTAAGAGCACATGCCACAAATCTGTCACCAGATTTACTCATTTGGATCGTCTCTGAACCTTAGAATCCTCAGAGATTGCTTCAGAACCCACAATACAGGGTGTGTGAGAGACAGAGATTCAGTCCCTAATCTCTGCATGGAAAGCCTTTGAAAACCTCTAGACTGGTGTCATTTGTCTATGTGCAGGTTTATTCACCAACGTGTCATTCAGAGCAGATTCATGCCGGACCATCCACACACATTGTTCCATTTTGTTAGTTGTTCTGCAATGCCTCCCCAAAGTTACTGCATTATTGCGACCTAGAGCAGCACTCTTGCATTCTAGCACGGCTAAAGCAGGTCAAACAATAACAACACCCTGGAACACTGGTGGTACGAGAAGTTTCAGCAGGAATTTAAGCACGAAGCTATGGAACATGCACTGATTCAAAACAAAGCAATATGGCCACCCCAAAACCTTTGCAGGTTCAAATGGTATTATGAAAGCAGGATTGTGTATAACTGCCCTAATACCATCATGAGCACATATCATCACAAATGCACAATAAAAAGGAAGTCTGGTGAGGCCTGGAGGTGATAATTCTATCCAACTATATCTGTTGCAAAATAGCACAAATGGAAACCTCCCCCCACCGCCGAGAAATCACTATGGAGTCATTCCTTATTCATACAAATGACATTCCACACCTTCCACTTTTATTGACCAATAACTGGTAAAGGAGCCAATCTCCACACTCGTGATAATTAAATGCATGCCATGGTCAACATGTTTACCACTAGTATGATATGTTCCTGCCTGACGTGCCTTTTAATTGCTCCAATTAATATTATTCTTAATGCGCTGTTCACCTTAAGTTCCCAGGGCAGGTTGCAACATTAATACGCAATACTAAAAACAGTTTAAAACAACTTACAGTCATGCAAATATGGTGGGTCCTCAAAATATCTGTATGTGTGTGTGTTGTGTGGGTACTTATTTATTGCATTTCTATCCCATTTTTCCTCCAAGGAGCTCAAAGCAGCATACATGGTTCTCCCCCTCTTTATTTCATTCTGTAAGGAAGGCTAGGCTGAGAGACAGTGACTGGTCCAAGGTCATCTAATGAGTTTCATGGCAGGGAGTGGGGATTGTGCACCGTGGTCTCTCAGGTTCTGGTTTCACACTATGATGCACTGGCATTATAATCTGAAACCCCACTGTGGGAAATTTAAGATGGTGACACGTAACTACCTACTGTTGCTATGGTGTAAACCAACCTGTAGTTGGGTGGTGGGGGCATCAGTATAGGAGGGGACTTCCTAAGGGCCTTCTCAACCGCTGTACCCCTCTTTCTCTTAAGCATCAGTGGCCTTCAGGAATATCCCCTGTCTCTCACTTCTAAGGCAGATATAAGCGAAGCAAGTTCCCTGTCTCCCCATCTGCTCCCTTTCAAAGAACCCAACTTTTCCTACTCCACTGCACTCCAGATCGCCAATGAGCCTTTAATCTCTTGTTGTTTGCTCCGATTTAAATTGGCCTCATCTGGACATTGTTGCGACTGGGAGGGATCCTCCACTCCTGTTTTGCAACCAAGGAGTGGTGCGGTATCAAACATCTTGGGGGAATTAGGCCATTGTTTGCCAAGGTGATTCAGAGAGTCTCCTAAGGGGGAAATGCTTCCATACAAAGGTTGCAGTGCAGCATGGTCAGGAGTGGAAGAACACCCTGCTCCCAAAAGAGTCATGATCCCATATTAGCAGGGTCTACCTATACTCTGTGATCCTAAGTGATGTTATCCATCGCTTTGGGACACTTCACAGGAACAGATTCAGAAATGAAATAAATAATAGCTAAAGGCTAGGCTTCGTTGTTGGGTAGCCATGCGTCCTACTTTGAAGAGGGCAGGCTTTAAGGGCTACCATGACTAAAGTGGTATGATACTGCTTTAAAGGTATAGTGTTTCAAAGGTATAGGCCCAAGGCCTACTCTGACTAGACCAATTGAAGTTAATGAACATGACTACCTTATGTCTATTAATTTTAATGGGTTTGCTCAGAGTAGGGCTTCGGCCCCTATCTGCACTATACATTTAAAGCAGTATCATACCTCTTGAAACAGTCAATGGCTTTTCCTAAGGGATCCTGGGAATTCTAGTTTGTTATGGTCGCCATGAGCTGCTATGCACCACCTGTTCCCCTCACAGAGCTACGATTCCCAGTGTTTCCTGTGAAGAGGGGTTGATTGTTAAACTGCACCTGAAATTTTGTCCTTTTCTCCAGAAATCCTGTCTTTTGATATTAATTTTATAACATTTGATATCGCAGAGCCACAGGTTCTCCATTCCTGGAGAACACCCTACTAAAACTTGATGTGCCAACAATGGTCTGATCCCATAGCAGAGGTTTTCAACCCTTTTGGGTCCACGGCTCCCTTGACCAACTACATCCTTTCTGTGGCACCCCTGTGAGGCTCAAGAGCCCAGTTATGTCACCCCTTGCCTGCAGAGCTGGCAGCCCCTCACCCCTTTTCGAACAACCTCCCTTGCGGAGTGTTCCCTCAGCTTCCTCTCTTCTCCCCTCTCCTTGGAGTCCTCAGGGCAGCCATTGCTGCTGCCCCTGGTCTCTGAGCTGCCCCACCTGCCCCAAAGAGAAGTGCCTCCTCACCCTGCCCCACAGGGGCCTGGGAAACACCCCATGGCCAGCCCCAGAGGCACCATTCGCCTGGGGAGCTTGTAGCCAGGGCTGCTGCAACAAACAGCTGTGCAAGAGAGCATCAGAGGAGGGAGGGAAGGAAAAAGGGACAGAGGCCAGTGTTGCCAGCGGCCCCCTTGACCATCATTCAAGGCACCCCAGGGTGCCACGGCACGCTGGTTGAAAACCACTGCCATATACAGTGGTACCTCGGGTTACAGATGCTTCAGGTTACAGACTCTGCTAACCCAGAAATAGTACCTCGGGTTAAGAACTTTGCTTCAGGATGAGAACAGAAATCGCGTGGCATGGTGGCAGCGGGAGGCCCCATTAGCTAAAGTGGTACCTCAGGTTAAGAACAGTTTCAGGTTAATAACAGACCTCCAGAACGAATTAAGTTCTTTAACCTGAGGTACCACTGTAAGAGGAGTTCATTAGGACACAATCCAAATTTGAAAAATCAACAATACTTTACACTTTAGGGAGTTCTGTGAAAGGGCCTCACATCTGCCCAGCCGCTGCAGTGTGCTGCTAGACTTTTCTTCCTCTCTCCTATTTTCTGGACCTTTTGAGGTTTGGAGTTCAATCTGGACAAAACAGGAAAGACCTTGACCATGCAGTGGTGGGTGACACCTTCAGGAACCAAATGCCAGCATATGGGTGAACTTTCCAGAAATCCTGATGGCACTTGGGGAGAAGGGTTGGGGTGAGGAGAAATCCAGAAATGCTAACAGGGGAGGCTTCCAATCTGCAGTATTTGCTTGACTAGATCAAATTATTATATCCTTTGTAATCAGAAGTAATATCTAAGACACCTGGCCTGCCATTAGTGCGCAAATAGAAAAGAAATTCATGATTGCCCAAAGGCACTGGGGAAATCAATATATATATTCAAAAGCTTGATGAGAAGAGAGAGAGAGAGAGATAATTTAATGGAACAACTTCTTTTCCAATTTTACCCAGTGTTAATTTTTTCTCTCTTGACAGGCTCTCGGGCAGGAGGGGAAACTGGATTACAATAAATGGGGCTTTGGAGAGTAATGGAAGCTTCTAGCATACTATCAGTATAGGTTTTTGAAAATTTTAAATGGAACGGTATTCATATTTACTGTCTATTTCTTTCTAATAGCCTAGCTTTCATATTAAACCTCATATCCCCAACTGCACAATCAATTTGCAATGCAATCCTAAGCATGTCTACTCAGAAGTAAATCCTATTGAATTCAACAGGGCTTACTCCCAGGTAATAATGGGTTAGGACTGCAGCCTCAATTCTCACAGTACATTTTTTCCTGTTGCCCCCCACCCCACCCCTTCATGCTGGAAGGAGCAAGTTTCTTAGGCCCCATCTGCAGCCTACTGTGAAAGCAGTATCGAACCCCCTTAAACAGTCTTGGTTTTCCTGGGAATTGTAGTTTATTCAGAGTGCTGAGAGTTGTTAGGTAAAGGTACCCCTGACCCTTAGGGCCAGTCGCGGACGACTCTGGGTTGCGTGCTCATCTCACCAACTTTTGTCCGCAGACAGCTTCCGGGTCATGTGGCCAGCATGACTAAGCCGCTTCTGGCGAACCAGAGCAGCGCATGGAAACACTGTTCACCTTCCCGCCAGAGTGGTACCTATTTATCTACTTGCACTTTTGACGTGCTTTTGAACTGCTAGGTGGGCAGGAGCTTGGGCTGAACAACGGGAGCCATGAGGCATCCCAAACAATTAGACTTGCTGGAACCCCTCAGCCTTTCATCTTCCTAACACAAACAGAAAGGAAAATGGAATCAAGTGGGGGATTTCTAAAAGGAACATGTGGGTTTTTCCACACCTCTCACACCTGCTGGACTCCCCTCTGCCGATTCTGTTGGAAGATTCCTGCAAAGATTCCTGCAAAGCCTCTCTCTACAGGCCGTGGGGGAGTTAGAGCTGGATAGAGAGGGAGAAATCTGTCAATTTCAGTTGCTCTCAGTTCCTCATTTTTCCACTCTTATGTTCTGTCCTCCACATTTCTACATCAGTTAATTTTATTTTTAAAGTTCTTGTGGAAATTCACCAGCATTAAATAGTAGATTTTCCCACATAAACACATGGTTTTTTATTATAAAAAATGCAGTTTTGCCTCACAACCTAACCTACCTCACAGGGTTTTTGTGACACTGAAATGCAGGCGGGGTGGTGGTATATATAAATACATTAAATCAATTGCCAAAGGTAAAAATAGGGTCATGCTTGTAACATCCTATTATATGAAACCAAGGATCATGGTCAGATACACAATTGTATGTTGCAGAAGGTTAATACATGTGCCCTGCTGCATTGGTTTCTCCTGCAACAGGCTGTCTTCCGCTAATTTAAAAGCCAAGAAAGTGTTTGCTTCTTTGCTAATTCGCCCAGGAACCTCACCAAAATGCTGGAGAGGGTGCACCTCCACAGGCACATACCTCCACATGTGGTGGGAGTGCCCCAAAATCCAACTATTCTGGACAACAGCCATATGAGAAATATGCAAAATAACTAAGCAAGTATTAGAAATTGCCCTAGAATTGGCCCTACTAAACATCTTCCAAGACAATAATGCCCATTTACACCACAAAGAACTCATAACCCACCTACTTTCAGCAGCCAGAAACACCATAACCAGACACTGGAGAGACCTGTCAGGAGTAAGCATGGACCAATGGTACCAAATAGTATGGGAAACAGCCTTACTAGAAAAATTAACCAATAAACTGAAACTGACATGGGGACATACAGAAGAAGACGCCTTCACCCCGGTATGGCTCCCCTTTATCACATACACAGCCCAACAAGACAAAGACAAAAATCTACCAACAGCATACAAATCAATATGGCTAACCTGATCCAAAACACCCACCCACCCAACTCACACATGAAAACAAAGATCAGCACAGCCAATCACAAACAAACAACCACACCCTTGGTCAACCCCAACCTCTCTCACCACCAAAGGAACACAAGTGAACAGCAGAAAACCTGCACAAGTGACACTGACAGAAAACCCCACATATATTAAGTAAAATAGAAACATCGCCACCCAACCCCACCCCCACTCACCTTTCCCCCACCTCCACCTCTTTCCCCTTTTCTTCCTAATGTCTCAACAAATCAAACTGATCTGTAAAAAATGTTACTTGGAGAAAAAAGAAGAGAGAGACATTGCACATACTTTTGTAAACCAGGAAAATCTTTAATAAAAATACATTTTTTTAAAAAAAGATACGCTTGAAAAAGGTAGCTGCACTCCAGTTCAAAACATACCCCTGCAGTTGCAAGCTGCATGTGAAGTGGCAGGGTTAGCTCTGCGAGGGGCCTTTTGTGTTCGTCACACCTTCCAACATTTCACAAAGGAAAATAAGGACAGGCTTGCAGCAAACACATCTCCGTGTTACACAGAGGGCCTTCATCGTGCCAATGCACCTAGATAATGGAACACCTGGCACTGTGAAGTACAGCTGGCCCCTTCCTGTGCTGCGTTATTAAAGGCTGTTTTGCTCCTGCAGGCTTTCACTCTGTATGCGGCAGTCAATGTTTTGATGCT
Organism: Podarcis cretensis; assembly: GCF_951804945.1. Taxonomy (NCBI): domain Eukaryota; kingdom Metazoa; phylum Chordata; class Lepidosauria; order Squamata; family Lacertidae; genus Podarcis; species Podarcis cretensis. The sequence goes on along the minus strand of NC_137177.1, from coordinate 27,213,960 downwards.
TGGTTTTTAACCAAGCCAATCCTGTCCCCTTGGTTGATTGCCTTATGCCAGGGCTGGGGAGCCCAGTTTCAGCTCAGCAGCACAGCTCCTCATTTTCCCCCACCACCCAGAAGCCACTCTGACAGGTGGGCAGGGACAACCATCTTGTCACATTAAAGGAACTCACTGGCAGCGTTAATGAGCTGATGGACACTAACAGCAAGCTCTTCTTTGAGCATTTTGCATTTTTATTCATTCTGTGCCTGCAAATTTATGTTAGGGCGGCAGGCTTCATGTTGGGGGGGGGGCAGAACCTCCGTTAGTTGAGTATTTTTATCATGGGTGTAGCCAGGATTTTTGTTAGGGGAGCAGGCCTTTTCTTTGGGGATGCAGAACCTCAGTTAGTTATGCATTTTTACTGATTTTTATTAATTTGGGGGGGGGCAGCTGCACCTCCCTTCCACCCCTTGGCAACATTCATGATTTTTATTGATTTGCTTGAATGCGGGGGAGGGGGAGCTGCCCACCCCGCCCCCTGGCTACGCCCATGATCATCATGCCGCTTTAAACAGGCTTGGCTTCCCCCAATGAATCCTGGGAATTGTAGGTTGCTAAGGGTGCTGAGAGTTGCATACCCTCCAATGTTTCTCTGACGAAAATAAGGACATCCTATTCTGTATCCTTCAACCATTTCTCTGATGAAAATAGGGATGCCCTAACGAAAAGCAAGACATTTTGGGATCAAATCAGAAACTAGTACAGCTTCTGTAAACCCGGGACTCTTCCTGGAAAATAGGGACACTTGGAGGGTCTGGTTAGAAGACTCCCCCCTCCCTTTGAGCTGCAACTGTCAGAGTTGTTTAACAATCGCTCTTCCCAGGGAATGCTGGGAATTGTAGCTCTGTGAGGGGAATAGGGGTCAACAGTTCCCAGAATTCTTTGGAGGAACTCATGACTGTTTGAAGTTATACGATACTTTTTAAAAGACATAGTGCAGATGGGGCCTCTCTTACTCAGGAAATACAGTGGTGCCTCGCAAGACGAAATTAATTCGTTCCGCGAGTTGCTTCGTCTTGCGATTTTTTCGTCTTGCGGTGCTAATGGTTTTACGAAAAAGGAAGCAAATCCGCAAGACGTTTTCGTCTTGCGAAGCAAGCCCATAGGGAAATTCGTATTGCGAAGCACCTCGAAAAACGGAAAACCCTTTCGTCTAGCGAGTTTTTCGTCTTGCGAGGCATTCGTCTTGCGGGGCACCACTGTATATATGAAGAAGTTGCTACTTCCCTCTCATTTTTGGGACAGTGAAGAAACTATTCCAGGTCTGGTCACAGACAGCCTTATCTGAAATTCTGGGACTATTGTTTCTCTATTGTCCTAGCCCTTAAATTTTATTACATTTATGGTTATATGATTTCTTGATTGCACACATATTGTACAAGCGCACAGAATGGTACTGGTACAGTTCAACATCTTGAAAAGAATTCTAGTCCTTATGGCCGCCTGAAAATATAAGTTGTTATAAAATATAGAATGTTATCATCTATGGTGACATAGCTCAGCTGAGGCCAGTAAGATGGTATGGAAGATTTTGCTAGGCCTTAATTCCGAACTAGGAATGAAAACCTATTTTCCGTTCCACCCTAGTGACCCTGTTGCATTAGAAGTAATAACAAATAAGGGAGTGCCCCTGATCATGTGCAGAGTACCTATTGGCGCTGAACATCCACATATTCCCAACATAACATCCCAAGTGAGGAGATAGACCTCCTGCATTGGAGCCATTTGTTTTTGTTCCACTAGGTATTTTGGTAGAGCATGAGACTCTTAATCTCAGGGTCGTGTGTTTGAGGCCAATGTTGAGCAAAAGCTTCCTCCGTTGCAGGGGGTTGGACTAGATGACCCTCATGACTTCGTAACTTATAAAGTAGCGCTATATGCGTTGGCAGCTAAGAAGATGAGGAGAAAAGAACGAGATAAAATAGCGGTCAATTGCAAAGGTGATTCGGACATTTAAGCTGGCACATTCTATTTGAGAACCCCCTGCTATTCTATCGTATGCAGCAAACAATTTCTAGGAGACATGACCATGGTTTATTGTATTTGCAGTGCCTGATGTTTTTATGGTTATTGTTGTTTTTCTTTATTGTTGTTTTCCTTTGTGAATGATGCCATGGCCTTTGGCTAGTGCAATAAAGTTGATGATGATGATGACCCTCATGGTCCCTTCCCACTCTATGATTCTATGATTTACACAAGTTGTCTCCTGTGAGCTTGTTTAATATAGGTGGTTTAGACCATGTTCTGACATTCTGCCTTTAATCTGTAACCAGCCTGCCTAGACTTGGCATCTTACCTGGGCAGCCTTTAGCATTTGTGAGCATCGCTCTCTGACCTCTCTGAAAGGGCAGCTTCTGGAGAGCCTGAGCAATAACACCAGGATCTGGTGAAGCTCCAAACCTGCTGCTTCTGACGACGATGAGGACCGTCCATTTTCCAGGTCATTTCGGGAAGGGCAAGGCTGATGGCCGATGGAACTCAGCAGAGCCTGAGCCAAGGTGTCCATTGCTTCTCCCCGGTCCTTTTCTCCTCTGCTATGGAGCCCAACCCACTTTCCAGAGTCCAGGTGGCCCTGTGGCCCTGGCTGAAGTTTTCTCTGGTCCTGTGGGATGGCACTTTGTTGAGCCATCTGCGGATCTTCAGCCCTGATTGGCGCATTAATGCAGACCCCAGGCATGGATTGGCTTGTCATTTTTCTGGGATCAAGCGTACCTGTTCTGCAGTCCTGATTCTCTCTCCCTTCAGCCTTTTACATCTGGAAGTTTCTCAGATCCACTTGCAGCAAGGGGAGGCCACACGAGCAGACAGACATCTCTAGTAGCAGTGGCACACCCACCAGGCTGAGAGGACGACGTCTGCCTGCAATCCTGCCTTGGTGAGCCTCGGTCCTCTAACGTTGCTTTTGTTCGGGTGGGAAGAGGCCGCAGAAAACATCTCAGGCTGATGCAATCTGTCTTGTCTCTGCTGCCGGAGAAAGCACAGAACTGCAAGTCGTGACAGGTAAAGGGGACCGTGGCTAGAGCAACGAGCCCTGGTGCATTCTGGGAGATGTAGTTTTCTTTGTTATGAATGTGCTGGAAGCTGTGAGTTAAGCCCTGACCAAGCGGTATTTACAAGATGCGTTATTTTCCAGAGGCAAAGCTGTGTGAAAGCAAACACACACATATACATATGAAGTCTTGTGGGTCCTTAAAGACTAACATTTTGGTACAAGAACTTATGTTACAATACATCTGTTACAGCTGAAGGTTCCTAACAAGACCTTTTAAAAATATACATTAAAATTATCTTCCGTCTCTCGGTCCTGCCTTGCGTCAAAATGTGCTTAGGCCTTATATTTGGACACACAGACTGTACTTGTGTATGGGATTATGGGAAAGGGAAAGACAATATTTCTAAAATGGACATCCCATTTGATGAAAATTTATGAATGGGGAAAGGATGGATTGTGTATTGGTGTGTGTGTGGGGGGGCAAATTGTGTGCCAAGGTTGCTTGTTTGTTTGTTTTTCACAATACAGTAAGATAACAGATACAAAAACTGCAAACAAAACAAGGTGGCATTTATTCGAGGATTTGTGAATTTTATTGTTTTTGAAATGCACACTTGGGAGAAGCATTTATGTGCTAATTCATTAAAATATTCATGTATCCTTTTGCAAATATTAAAATAAGAATTTGAGTGGGAGGAAAGGACCAGTCATGTTAAGAAGAGTTAGAGTGCCTGAGTCCATGCTGTCAGCTTTTTGCAAGAGGGATTCAACCACATAGATTTGCACAAAGTCGATTAAAAGCCCTCTGTTGTCCTCATGCAACAAAACTATGGACTTTTTCCAGGTAGGAGAAGTGTGGGATGAACAAATGACTAGAAGCAAATCAGGATAACTGTTCATTGTCAGTAAAGACTGGGTACTTTTAGACCTGTTGTTGTTTTTAGGTTGTACTAAGACTGTCTTCCTGCAGTTTAGGATCCTGCTGTTGAATAACTAAATTTGGTATTTTCAGGTCACACAAAAAGCAACATGGCTACCTTTGCTTTTGCATGACAGGAGCTGCCATATGTTTTGATACCCACCCACCCCTTAATGGTGTTATTGACTTCCACCCCTTTACTCTCCCCTGATAGAGCCTGTGGTTCACAGTGAAATCAGTACTATAGGAGAACATGGTACATACTGTCATCAATAGCTGTGAGAAAGTGATACCCAACCTCAGTAAGGATGTAAGGACTGCAGAGACCATGCAATGCTACATGCGTTTGTCACAGCACTCCTGAAAGGGACGGATGAGGGCAAGGGTATAGTAAAGTCACATGAAGCTAATGCATCCTCAAGCAGTGAGCTTAGGACAAAACACCCGCTGCTTATAAAGCACTGGCAGACTAGCCAAAAAATGAACTTGCATGAATATAAATTGTATGGAACCACAGGGAAGGGGGCAAGGAAGACCAGAGGCAGCCCACTCAGAAGGCAGGTGAAGCAGCTGCCTCAGGTGGTGGAAGCGCAAGGGGTGGCTCCCGACCCACCCATTGCTTCTGGTGTGAGGCATTGCTGCTGGTCTTCTCCACCCTTGGAGAAGGAAAAACGAGCAGCAAGGCATTGTGGAACACCCAGTGGCGTAGCGTGGGGGGTGCAGGGGGGGCTGGCCTCACCGGGCGCAACATCTGGGGGTTAGGGTTAGGGGGCGCAAATCCACGGGTTAGGGGGCACAAATTACTTGCCTTGCCCCGGGTGCTGACAACCCACGCTATGCCACTGGGAACACCCCTAAGTTTGGTGAGAGGGGGGCATTCTGGCAAGCGGCACTACCCCTCATCCTCCCCGCCCAGGGCAGATAAGATTTAATCACCTAATATGAACAATAAAAGCATTCAACTGATCCTGACTTAAACATAACAATTGTCAGAACACATCCATCTCTTCCAGGGGGGCTAAATATTGTGCTGCTTGCTGCATGTAAAATGCATCAGGGACAACTTTGAGCAAACTTACCATTTTGTTCTTTATGACTGGCGGTTTATCGTACGATGCAGGAACTAGTGATTTTATTGTAATGGTTCTGTGTTCGGTTTGGTCTTATTTTATATAGATGTACAGGCCACGCCCCCCCCCGGCAATACTGTTCACTGAGTGTAATAAAAGAGATTGATTGACCTAATATTAAGTCCATATGTCCAAGTGGATATCCAAATGAAACTGACTAGTCTAAGCTGAAAGGGCAGTGGGATCTTCACTGCAGTCCCAATCTTAATTAAGCTGCCTGCACCTATTTTAAAGACATTCACAAAATTGCTAAGTTGGCTTCATGTCTAGTTTGAATGGTGTCATGTCTAGTTTGGCCGTCACTCATGCCTGTGTTTTGCTGGATTAGGATCTGGAGCAGTAAGGAAATTGAAGGAGGCCTGCTTATCATTCACACATTTGCACTATCCAATTTCTCCCCCCACCCCAGCATCTGCAAATTGGGAAAGTAAATGCTTTTACCTGTAATCCAACTAACTATAGTACACACCAAGGTCACACGACATGTCAAGTTGCTGGAGTCTAGGAAACAGCTCCTACATCTTTGCATGATTGCCAGGAACAGCTGTTACGGTGAATGTCTACATCTCTGTGCAACCGGTTGGCTGGAAAACCCAGATGAATTTTGTGAATGGCTGAAAGTTGAATTAGGTGACTCTTGACATTTATTCACTTATCTCAGCATTTTCAAACAATGAAAAAAAGTTTGTCTAGCATTTTAACATTTGTTGCTGACACGAGCATCACAGCAGCCCACTCTCAAGGCTGTTGTAAGGATTATTTGGAGAATATACCGTAGGTGGAGTAATCTCAGAACTAAAATGCACAACATAAATGCTATTGTTTCATTTTATTGTAATACCAGTTTTGTGTTTGACACCCTGGGGCCCTTTGGAAGGAACAGCTGGATATATATTTAATAAAAGCAAATACTATTCATTGTGTTTATATCCCACCTTTTTCTCCAAAGAGCTCAGGTGGTATACACGGTTCTCCCCCTCATTTAATTCCAGCAACCCCGTGAGGTGGGTTAGGCTGAGAGGCAGCGATGGGCTCAGGGTGACCCAGTGAGCTTCATGGCCAAGTGGAGATTTGAATCCTGGTCCCCCAAGTCCTAATCTGACACCCTTTGGGAGGAAGGGTGAGGTATAAATTTAACAAGTGAATAGTTTGTTGGTTTCAGTTGTGTTCCATCTACAATTTTATTATGTGCACTGCTTAGAGAGCTGTCTAAGCTGTTTATAAATCTTTCTAAATAAAACAAGCAAGAACATATATATTCTGGTAAGGTGTGATGGGTTCCAATGTTGTGCTAAGGAACCTGTTCAGTTAGTGCAAGGATTAACGCTTGTGCAATGGGATTTCCTCCCTCTCCCATCATCTAAATCTGATCTGGGGGTTCACAACAGCAGATGTGGGGAGGGCACAGGGTGTACATGGGGGTGGGAGGACAGTGTTCCAATGTGCAAGCATAAATCCTTACACTAACATTATAACTGCATTGGGTACCACTCAATGCGACTTGAGCACTGTTCACTCCCCACCCTGTCTCCAAGTGGCAGTCAATCAAACAGAGTAGGGGAACTCCGAGAACAATTATGTTATGCCATATGCCTTCTTCAACGAAACATTTTAAAGAAGATGGCGGGGGCAGTGGGGGGGGGAATATGCATTTCTCATGTTGTGTACTTAAATTTAGTGGGAGTCTGAGATTTTTTTGTGTCGCTTTGTAGAGAACTTCACTCCTTTCCTCACTTGGGTTATTCCAGTTTAGCTCATGAAACTTCCCTGCATGGAAAAGAAAAATGATCAAGGACTTGATGTTCGTAGGATTTTAAAAAATCGGAGAGACTAGCTGTCACCCCCCACCCTACTTTTTTTAAACAAGTGACGATAGCTACAGTAATGTGACAAGACTGAAGGAGACATATCAAACAAGAAACCTTCAATACAGAAAATACTGTTTAATCCTCTACATACATCAAATCCCACAGTAGCACCAAAAGGTCTTTGTGCTTCATGCTGATCACCTGCACCTGGATCAGGCCCATGCCAGTGGGGGGAGGGGGAGAAGGAATGGTTTATCTTTGCCGACTCAACCAAGAAAGGCATAGGCAAAGTATCGAAATATGAAACAACCAAAAGATCCCCCCCTCTCTCCCAAACCATTTTTTTTTTACATTTATTTTGTACAAATCAATGCAACTTTTTTTTTAAAGATTGCCAATGTTACAAACATAGAAAGAAAGAAAAACAGCATCACTATAAATCACCCACTTAAATGCATGATCAAGGTGTCACAGTTAAGAAAAAAGACACAATTTACAGGAAAAAATCCTTCTCCTTGTCTTCATTTTCTGTAGGCTGAGGAAGCTAAAAACTACTCCCGCTTAAATTTCTTTTTCCTAAAAATGTTCTTGAATATAAAAATTAGGCTTCTGCTGCTACAACTCCTTCTGGTGCAATGAATTCTTAATGTACAATGTCTTTTAAACAAAGCAAAAACAAGACTAAAAAATAAATAACCCTCAGCAGAGTGTGTGTTTCAATATTCTTTCTTCCACGTTCCAAGGCTTGTAGGTCTTTCAAAGTGCTACTGGAAAAAAAAATCATCCCATATATTTATATATTTTAAAATATCCATAAAAGCCCATCTGCAGCAAATATCCCTCTATTTATCTTATAGAAAGTTAATCTCACACCACCTCAGATTGCTGTGTTAGGTGCATGTCCATAAAGGGCAGGGGGTGTCCCCCATTATTTCGGGCTGGGCTCTGTACAAAGGAGCAACCTGGCCAAATACCTTGCCTGGATCTCAACTGTATTTGAACGGCTTGCTATTTCCAAAGAGATGCCTTGAGGGGCAGGGCTCAAACAGCTGCAGTTCATCCCATGTCTCCTCTAATTGGGGTAGTGGTCTCATGGCCTTGCTGGCACTCCCAGCAGCTTCTTTCTCCTGCAAAAGCCATCATCTTGAACAAGAAAACGAACACAACCTTCTTCCCTCACACCTCTTTGTTCTGCTGCCAAGTTAGCTGGAAACATGGTGCCTGACCTCCGCCCAACTTCCTCAAAACTCTGCAGAATTGGGCCTTGTTACAGCCCAGTTACTACCACATTATTGGGGACTGGCCTCACCCAACCACTGATCTTGGGAAAAGGCTCCCTTCCTCCCCTCCCAATTCCAGACAAAAGGGGTTGGGGGAATAGGAGAAAAAGCAGGCCAATCTTAATCAGGGACTGAACCCTAATTCTCAAAGAACCAATGCCATATAAGTGATGACGACGACAACAACAACTGAATAAGCGAAACTGCAATTCACCAACCCACTTTCTTCCAAATTAATGTCCCCAGTATTTTTTCCAAGAGGCCCTTCAGCCTCCAGAATTCCTGATAAGACAGTTGCTGCATTAAACCTCCATCTGGTTTAACGTCCCACAATTCTACATACGTAAGGGAAACTAGAATCATAGAATCATAGAGTTGGAAGAGATCACAAGGGCCATCGAGTCCAACCCCCTGCCAAGCAGGAAACACCATCAGAGCACTCCTGACATTTGAGAGGAGCTCTGCATACTAGAGCAAAACGCAAGCATTCTTACGAGTAAGCAAAGTTAGGTACTGCTCTTTAAAAGGCTATACTCAGGCAGGACGTTAAATGCCTTGGGGGGAGGGGAGGAGAGAAAGCAGGAGAAGTCCGTGGAGGGATCCTATCCCAAGCCCTGTTTCCCTTACCGACTCGAAGGAGTGGTAGTAAAACTGAATGGGAAAACCCTGACATTGAAAGTATTTGTTGGCGGGCTTGGAGGGATGGTGCCCCCAGCCACCCTCATCGCTGTACTAGGACAGGAAAACAAGATGTGGAAAACCCAACACCTCAAGCATGCTATTGAATGATCAGACGCAGAGGCTTCCACCACGTCCTTCGCAACAACAATCAAAATGAGGTTCTGGAAGGATTCCAACCCAACCAGCTGGGTTTGCAGCCTTACTGCGGGAGGAGCTCCCAGGCGGTGTTTAAGGGGAGGTTATTGCTCCTGACTTCTCCGTTTTCTTCCCCTTGGATAAAGCTGCGGCTTGTTTCAGGAGCTCTCGGTTCTTGGCCTGTTGGAGGAAGGAGAAGATCCATGTGTTACTTGAATGGGTTGGGAAGTAGCCCCAGGCTGAGTAACTGCTGCCGATTTACAAAGAATCATGGACTGGAAAAGAATAAAAGAACATGGGGGGAGGGGAGAGGGGAGAGGAGTTCTGCACTGAGAAAAGCTCAATTCTGCAACCTGAATAAATTATGCAAAGCAATCTATCCTGTAATTCTCCCAGTCATCATGGGGAAGGCACTGATGCATTCACACAACCATGAATATATATAAGCAATATGATCCAACATGCACACCCCTGAGAGTGCGACCCTTGGGAAAGGGTTGGAGCTCAGTTGTGAACTACGTTTTATATGCAGGAGGTCCCAAGTTCAATCCCTATTGCCTCCAGGTAGTGCTGGGAACACCCCCTTTCTGAAACCTTGGAGAGCTGCTGCCAGTCAGAATAAATGATAGGTAAAGGTAAAGGTAAAGGTAAAGGATGCCTGTATGGTTAAGTCCAGTCAAAGGAGGCCGAGGGACCCAGCGTTTGTCTGCAGACAGCTTTCTGGGTCATGTGGCCAGCATGACTAAACCACTTCTGGTGCAAGGGGACACCATGACGAGTGCCAGAGCACAGGGCAGCACCGTTTACCTTCCCGCTGCAGCGGTACCTATTTATCTATTTGCACTTTTGAACTGTGTGCTTTTGAACTGCTGGTTGGCAGAACCTGGGACAGAGCAACGGGAGCTCAGCCCATCACAGTAATCGGCAAGCCCAAGGGGCTCCGTGGTTTAGACCACAGCACCCCCTGTGTCCCGGTAAAGGATACCGCTTCTCGGTAAACGATGCCAAGCTAGGAAGCAAGGAGGCGCACCAACTTAGATAGCTTTAAAAGAGGACTAGATGAATTCATGGAGGATAAGGCTATTGATTTCTCCTAGCCGTATTGGCTATGTTCTGCCTCCACAGTTGGAGGCAGGAATGCTTCTGAACACAGCTAGAAACCACAAAAGGGGAGAGTGCTCTTGTGAACTCAGATCCTGCAGGCATCTGCTTGGCCACTGTGAGAACAGGATGCTGGACTAGATGGGCTACTGGCTTGATCCAGCAGACTCTTCTTATGTTCTTATGATGCAGCCCTCTGTATCTTTATGTAGGACTCAGAAAGATACCTGTCTGAAAATCTGGAATGCTGCTGCCAATCAGCACAGGCAACAATGAACTAAATGGGCCAAAGGTATTGAATTGTTAGAAATCCAGAGTAGAATATTAGTCGATCTAACAATGCAAAGGTTTGCAGAGCTGGTCACAGTGTTCTCAGCATCCAATCAGTCCTGTAAATGCTAATTAATGGACCAAGTTAAACAAAGTTACCTGCAATTGTTCTGTGACTTCCTTGTGAGTCTTTTCCATCTGGTTCATTTTCACCCTCATCTGGGATTCTTGGTACTGCAGATCAGCCTTCAGTTCAGTTATCTGCAGAACACACACAAGCAAAAGAAATCAAAGCAGTTAAAATTCATTTGCAATTAATATTTGCCATACAATGGGAGATATCCTTGTAGAAATCCAGTATGCTAAATAAGCTGCAGGGCTGCCACCTGGGAACAAGGTGATAAGGAGTTTTATTAAATTCCATATATATTTAGTTTGAAAAATGAAGCAGGAACATAGCTGAGATTCAACAAAATTCTTACAGAAGCCTTTGCGAACCTGGTGCCCTCCAGATGTTTTGTACTACAACTCCTATCAGCTGTTGCTGTGCTGGCTGAGGTTTATGGGAGTTATAGTCCAGAATATCTGGAGGGCACTAGGTTCCTGAAGACTGCCTTATGGCTTAACTTCCAAAATCATGAAACACAACCAGCGCCCAACCACCTTTCAGCTTGGGATCCAAACACCCACAAGAGCACCTCTCCTTACACCATCCTGGCCATGTCTTGAGATCTTTAGAGGAGGCTCTTCTCCATGTTCTGCTGCCAGGATAATTTCAATATGCAGCAGACAGGGAGAGAGTCTTCTATGTGGTGGCACCCCAACTACAGAATGCCCTCCTCCAAACATGACAGGTGGCAATGTGACAATCATTTCAACACTAGCTCAAGACTTATAGAATCTTATTTATCTGTAGCGATACTATGAAAGATCCAGCTCTAGCTTTCCTCACCTTCCTTAGGAAGAAAATTAAGAACAGATTACAATAAAGTGCCCCATTGTCTCACTGAGAGGTGGCTCAAAGGGGACGTTACCTTCTTCTCTTTCTCCAGGATCATCTGATCTTTTTGGTGCAGCATTTTCTTGAGAGTAGCCACTTCCTCTTTCAGCTGGGCTATGATGACAAAGTGGTCAGTGCCAGGAGAGTCCAAGGCAAGATCTGGAGAAAAGCTATAAAGAGACAGTAAGGGGGAGATCATTAATTACTCACCCCTGGGCTCCAGTTCAGATGGGATAGTAAGCCGTGAACAAGAGAGGTCAGTCCCACAGGCTAACAGGAAAGCCTGCAAAGTCCCTCACGGTCATCTAGTTATCATCATTCAGTGAAATGTGTTTGGAGAAGAGAAACCCTTCCCAACCTTGAGTCACTGGATGTTGCTGACCACAGCCAATGGTAAAGGATGAAAGGAACTGTAGTCCAACAACATATGGGGACCCAAGGCTGGAAACGCTGATTTAGAGGATATGTATGTAGGGTGATCTACAATAATTAAAATAACACATATGTGCAACATTGGATGCAGGTTATCTCTGACCCTCCAAAAGTAGCTGAACTCCTACTTCCATCAGCCCAGCAAGTCAGACCAATGGCCAGGGATGATGGGAGTTGTAGTTCAGACACATCTGGAGGGTCTGTGTGGCAGGCTTGACCTATTTGTCAAAAGCATGCTGCTCCAACTACATATTTAATTTGTGCCAGGGACATTTTGTGTCCCTCCCCTTTTAAAATGACAATATAGACAATCCCACCTTCTTCTTTGGTCAATTACCACTCCAAAGGTTTAGCTAATATTTGACGTGTTTCCACACTCTTCACGACAAAGGGGACAACGGCTATGGCTCCAATCCTATGTATGCTTCCTTGAGCGCAAGCACTATTGAATTCAACTTACTTCCAAGTGACTTACTTCCAAGTAAATATGCGTGGGTTGATCTGAATTGCATCTAAACAATTATCACTGTATATCCTGCGAAGAGGGAAGAACGCTATGCACCTTCTTGAGCATATCACTCTCTTTGCACAAAATGAACTAATAAGCAGTTCTCCAAAACTTCTGTCTTCCCCCTTGTTTGCAGCTGTATGATATTATCCTTTTCCGTGTGGATTCATATTAATTTTTCAGTGCAGCATCAATTTTCTCTGTTTGGAGTTTCTCTGCATTATTTAGCGCACCTGTGCATAACACTGTACAGACCTGTCTTTGTTGAATTTCAGTGCATTGCTGTCAGCCTAGTCCTAAAGCTCAACATCCCAATCAACTTCCCATATTCAATATAGCAGCTTTAAGGAAGGGTGAGAAACACTACTGTGAACACACCACCAAAGAGCAGCTTAGAAAATTTCTGAGCTATGGATCTTCTACACTGTGCAAAATGAGTTCATGTGTGTCAGGGGTTCAGGAGCAGAGATACAGGGGAAGAGAGGAAACGGAGAGCGAAGGGGAAGAATCTGAGGGCAGCGTAGGGGAGTATGACAGTGGCCCGAGAGATTCCATGAGCTTCTCCAGCGATTCAGAAGATTCCCAGAGGGGGGCGCCGATGGCCAGGGCAAGGGGGGTCCCAGGGGGGACACACCAGAAGCAAGGGGCCAGCGGGGACTCCCAAAGCAGCAGCGGGAGATCAGGACCAGTTCCCCCACCAGAGCGGAGTGGGGGGGAAGAGTCTCATGAATCAGGGCCAGCGTCTCCTCCAGTAGGGAGAGAAGATGAGTCAGAGCTGGCCACGCCCCCATCGCAGAGTGAGGGAACGGAGGGGAAGTCAGGTCCAGCTAGCCCCCCCGAGGGGGGAAGCAGTGACAGGAGCAGTGTAACGGTCAGGAGAAAGGTTGCTGGCTGGGCGCGCGCGCCAAGTTCAAATGTACAGGCGCGCGGGACAGCAGGAAGCACGGATTGGGAGCCAGGTCCTAAAGCACGCCGGAGGCAGGGGGAAGAATCCGGGGACTCAGCATCAGAAGAGTCCAGAAAGGGCAACACCCCAGCGGACAGGCGGACCCAGAGGAGGAAAGAGCAAAGGAAGAGGTGGAGCAAGGCTAGAGTCTTAAACTGGTGTCTGGGGGGTGGAGATTCAGACGGAGCTTCAGCGGTCTAGGGTTTAAGACGTAGGGCTGCACGCCGCGGCTTTGAAATCGAAACTGCGTTTCAATAAAGACTCTTGTATATAACAACGGACTGGCGTTGGTCCTTTGTGAGCTGGGACCTCGGGCAGCCCTGACAATGTGCTTTGGTATTCTTCATGTTGTAACGTTCAGTGGGCAAAAATGTGGGATGTTAAAGAATGCTGTTTCACATGCAGAGAGAGGGAGGGATAAAACAGTAAGGAAAATCAAAAGCCAAGAGGTGGCTATGGCATGAGGTTTTCTAAATACCCTCAACAAGGACATATCCATACCACAAACCTATGTGGCAGCGGTGGGAATCCTGTAGCCCTCTAGTTGCTGTGAGACTGCAACCGTACTTGTCTCTGACTACTGGCTCTGCTGTTTGGAGCTGATGGGAGTTGGGAGTCCAACAACCTCAGGAGGGAACCAGGTCCCCCACCTCTGTTCTCCTGGCTTCCCCCAAAGAATCCTGGGAATCTACCCTTGCAGCACTACAGTTCCCAGACTACCAAGCTGCTTTAAATCTGCAGTGAAGACACGAATGGCCAACTGATGGCTTGCAGGCAACAACGTACCTTGATATGTCCTCATCAAACTTTAGTCAGAGTAGTAATATATCCCCAAGTGCATTTGGAGATGCACTCTTTGCCCTTGGAGATAAAGGAGACCAAGATTCCCAGCAGCAGCATGAACATGTTCCCCATGAGGAACACAATCACTGCTTTTTCAGGTTAGGTTTGAAACCCAACATGAACACAACACACCATAAATGCTACTGCATTACTATCCCATGCAAGTTTTGGATATGCAAAGAGTCACTGCCACCCCTGATGTAAATTTATATTTTTTAATATTGTGTTGGAAGCTACCCAAAGTGGCTGGGGCAACCCAGTCAGATGGGTGGGGTATAAGTAATATATTATTATTATTATTATTATTATTATTATTATTATTATTATTATCATCATCATCATCATCATCATCATCATCATCTTAAATCTGCAGAAGGTGGATCCAGACCAAGTCAGGCACACTTATTATTTCCACTTAAGATCAAAACTTACTTATCAAGTTGCATGGATTTCAGCAGGTGTAACTACAGTGGTGCCTCGCAAGACGAAAAGAATCCGTTCCGCGATTCTCTTCGTCTAGCGGTTTTTTCATCTTGCGAAGCAAGCCCATTGATGGCTTAGCGGATTAGCGCTATTAGCAGCTTTTAGCGGCTTATCAGCTTAGCGGATAAGCAGATAAGCGGCTTACCGGCTTAGAAAAAGGGTGGGGGGAAGGGGAAAAAAGTCGGAAAAAAACGACTTGCGAAGCAAGCCCATAGGGAAATTCATTTTGCGAAGCGCCTCCAAAACGGAAAACCCTTCCGTCTAGCGGGTTTTTCGTCTTGCGAGGCATTCGTCTTGCGGGGCACCACTGTACTGCCTTGGTCCAGATTTAACAACCCATTTAATGCAACCTAAATATTAATACTGGGGGACGCAGGTGGCGCTGTGGGTTAAAGCCTCAGCGCCTAGGGCTTGCCGATCGAAAGGTCGGCGGTTCGAATCCCTGCGGCGGGGTGCGCTCCCGCTGCTCGGTCCCAGCGCCTGCCAACCTAGCAGTTTGAAAGCACCTCCGGGTGCAAGTAGATAAATAGGGACCGCTTACCCTGGCCTCTTAAGTGAGATGGGCGCACAACCCCAGAGTCTGTCAAGACTGGCCCATACGGGCAGGGGTACCTTTACCTTTACCTTTTTAAATATTAATACTAGAGACAGAAAGAACCACACAAATGGAAAGAGGAACCCTATGAAACAGTGAAAGTTCTTGGGGGAGGCAGTAAAGAGAGAGACAGTATTTCAACTCTGTTGACAGCACTTTCATTACAGAAGCCAAAGAACAGAAAAAGAAGTAGCTAAAATGAGAGTGGGAGGGTGAGGTTTTCCAGAAATACCCCATTTTCAGAAACCATTGTTTTATCTACAACCTCTTCTTGAAGGGTCCATTCACAGTCAACTTCTCCTACACACAAGCAAGCACCCTCCATCTGAACTAGGAGCCACACCTACATTAACACGGGGAAGCATTATTGTGAACCAGGCTGTACAAAGGTACAACTACAGCCACTCCCACGACTGCGGAAGTGTCTGCTTGCTGTCTTCAACGTACACAACTCGGCCAGGAATCAAACTACTCCTTAAGAGTAGAAAGCTGGGCAGGTGAAGGCCTGGGGAGAGTCCTGAGGGCCAGACAGAGATACCCGCAGGGCCACGTTCACCCCATATGCCCGAGGTTCCTCATTCCTGACCTACATAGAATGCCTGGCTTGCCTCTGGTTACCAGGCAAGCAACTCAGTACAAGACTGCACTTATGTAATATTGCTCATTTCCATATAACTTGAGACCCAGAGTCCTCGAAGGGAGGTCAGGCAAAGCAATAACAGGGCAGACAAGGACTCCCTTGGAACTTCAGGTTTTTTCCCCTCTCCATACTGACCAGCCTTGATTGAGGCAGGCATAACTGTACAACGCTGCCAAAAATGTCCACCTTCCTAATTACTCTTCAGCTTGAGACACACCATGCAAAATGCAGTCCATCAGCTTCACAACTCACCGACCCACCCTTTGTCAGTCCCAGGCAGGCAGCAAAAACAGGAGGTATAGTAACAGGCTGCCATAAGCTTGGCGGGTTGCAAACAGTGCAAGTTTGCTGTGAAATGAGAAATGGGAACTGTGGAACCTGGGAGCCTCTAGATAAAGTGTGGGGAACCTTTGGCCCTTCAGATGTTGCTGAACCGAATCAGCCTTGGCCCCGGTTCAGCAATTTCAAGAGGGCCAGAGGTTCCCCATGCCTGCTCTGGGTGCTGCTGTGCAGTTTTTGCAAAGTTTCCTGCTACACCATCCAGAATATAGCAGGTGACAAGAGCCTAACAGACCCGGCTGAAAGACTAATTCCAGCCAGGTTGCTCACAAATCCCAATTCTTATGGATCACAATAAACCTGTGATTTCTTTATGCTGGTTTCTGCCTGCCCTCCCATGGCAATGAGGAGAAATTGCAGGTCTGTGCTAAAAAATTGCACTCTCTTCCTTAGATAGTCGTTTAGAAATCATAACATGTATGCCATGGTCTAGTAGGTTTAGGTGTACCGAATATAGAGTGATTATTAGAGCAATAAGAATTAAATCAAGCATACATATACAAGCCTTGATTCTTACTGCTCTAATCACTGAAACTTGATATAGATTCAGTAATACAGTATCTTGTCTTATGGATGGAGAGGAGAGGACACGCAAGGAGGTGAGAGTGCACTAGCTGTGTGTGTCAGCCCCTCAGCTCTGACCTTGGGAGCTACAGATATGATTAAACAACAAATCTGGGATGTAGCTCTCCAAAAGGATAAAGTTCAAAATGCATGCTACTCAGCAGCAGGAAACTGTAGCAAAAACTTCATTCCAGCTGATTATCATTGTATTATAATCCAATGCTCATCTTTTTTGGCCAAATTACATTGTGAAAATTAAGGTGTGCGTTAGATTTGATGGCACATTAGACAAGTGATTACGGTACTTTTGAAATTTCTAAATACCACAGCTGGCTTTAACACCTTACCATCTACTCTATTGGAAAGGAGATCCTCATACATTCCTTATAACCAATGTGTCTTGCTTTTGTCAATCAAGCATTGAAACCATTGAGCATGTATTACTATATTACTCATATTACAAGGACATCTGCTCCTTATATATTTTAACTATTTTAACTGAATTCCCAGGCAGATCTGATAAATTTTACACTTCCCTCCTTTTGTCAGATTCCACTAAAGGCTGTTGGTAGCTTTTTGTACTTTTGCAAGCGTTGGGGTTCTCTCAAGTAACCTCCAGGCTGAATTACTGCAATGTTCTCTATGTGGGGCCGCCCTTGAGGCTGATCCGGAAGCTCCACCTGGTGCAAAATGTGGCAGCTCAACTGTTCACTGGGGCAGGACATGGCCAACACATCACCTCATTCTTGAAAGACTTGCACTTGCTGCCAATTAGCTACTGGGCTAAGTTCAAGGTGCTTGTTTTGATGAATAAAGCCCTACATAGCTTGGGTTCAGGATTCTCTTTATAAATCCAATTGATTACTGAGTTCTCTTGGCGAGGGCCTCCTGCGGATATAATCTTGTCAGGAGGTCTATTTCCTCACAATACAGGAATTGGTCCTTTAGCGTTATGGCACCTCCTTTTTGGAATTCCTTCCCCTTAAATATTAGGCAGGCACCCACTCAGTTTGTCTGTTCAGGGCCTACTGAAGAACTTCTGTTTTCAACAAGCGTTTTAAGTGGAGACCTTTCCCCGTCTGCATCCACACTGGAGATGTTTTTATTGTTTTACCACCCTGGGCAACTTTGGGAGGAAGAGGGCAGGATATAAATTCTATAAATACATAAAAAACAAATCCTGCCAGTATCTCCATCTTGTGTGTGGATAATGTCCCCTTGGCTCCATGAGAACGCACACTAGAATAAGGAGTTCAATATTAGTGTATAGAACAATATCGTCTCCGCACATGGATTTCATGCCTTGATATTTCTAAATACAGGCATCACAGACAATGAGGGAGTGACAGGAGAGTTGTAACATGGAACTAGACCAGACCTTCAAGCGATGGTTAATAAAGCAATTGCCAACAAATTACCTACACACTTAGAAGTCCTGGCCTACAGTCTGGCCCACGCTCCTGGAATGATATGCTTTAGGAAGAAATCCAAGAGCATGGATTGCTTCCATAAAATGAGACAATTCCCAGGGTTGGGGAGGAAACGGGTGGGGGAGAAAATGATAGGTGATCTCACTTCAGGATGTCAGTGCCTTGAGAAACAGGACAATCATGGGCACCGAGACTCTGTTGGGAAGCAGCCCACTGCACCAACACGGACGGGGCACTCTGGATAGGGGGGCAAAGCATCTCGGGAGAGGAAGGAACGCTGAGAATTAGAGAGGAAAGGGAGGAATGAAAATATGCACATCAAGAGCGTCAATGCTAACTACACCCGCCCCCTCCTCATTCTTTCCAGATTTTAAGTGTCAGGGAAACCCTAACCTACCCTACCATGTCACTTGCTGGGGAAGGGGGGAAAACCAACACATTTTTTTTGCACACAGCAGTCACAGAACAGAAGCTACAGACTTCAGAGATTGGCAGAGGTTTTCCTTCTCCCAAAACAAAGGAAGGGGGTAAAGTGGGTCTCTTTTTAAAAGTATGATCTTGCTTGACAGTAGCTTTCTTTTCTCTAATATATTTCTATTCTGCACTGCCTAATTTAACAGCATAGTCTGGAATCCCAAAACTACACATATAACTACGCAAAAGAAATGCAACATATCACCAAACGTTTTCCCCATAATGATAAAGTTGGTCCACAAGAGCCCTGCAGCTCCAGAAGAGAAGCTTCACCATTTAAGTCTCTAAGCACTGAAAAGTTTTCTAATTCTTTTTCTTTTAAAACTAAAAACAGATCAGACCACCCACCCGCACTTCCAAATTTTAAGATGCTCACCTGTCTCCATTGGCTGATATGGCATCAAACTTGGGCTTTTTCTTTGGGATTTCATTCTGAATAGAAGATGTAGATAATGTTTTCTGGCTGCAAAAGGAAACAAAGCAACAAAACACACCGTTAAGAAGTTTGGCAATTCCAAGTCAGTTTTCTGGTTGTTTTCTATAATTGCAGTATGCTCCTTGAAAAAAAGAACTCTTTGTGGATAAAGCAGCAGGGTTTCTTAAACAGAAGTAAACATGAGATGACCTTTAATGCACCTGTTAAAAAAAAGAGGGGGGGCACCCTGACCATACTCAGTGGCTACACATTTTAATACTAGTTATGTGCCAAAGCTGTGGATTTGCTGACTAAAGTAGAAAAAACTGCAACACTTGTTATTGGGAGTGGTACATTGCACCCTCCTCCCACTTTATCCTCCCAACAACCCAGTGAGGTAACATATGGGATGTGTGTGTGTGTGTAAGAGAAAGAGAAAGAAGGCCAGTATCACCAAATGAACCTCAAGGCAGAGTAATGATTCAAACCTAGATCACTCTGATCGTATCCAATACACTATCCTGACTCACACACTTCCTTGCCAAGCAGTTTCCAAGACACATTTAAGCAGGGCAATGTGCATGTTGTGATCCCATGTGGCACTGGGTGCAGAATTCATCAAAAAATAAACTTTAAACAGCAGCAGTGCATTACAAAGCCACTACAGATTTCCACCTTCCCAGTTGCTGCACAGGGTCCTCAACTTGTACAGAAATACAGAGCAAAGCAGCAATTTTCCAGTCCTCACAGCTGGGAAGAAACGTCGGCCATGCCTGCTTAAATGTCAAAATAGTTTTTAAATAGACAGGCAAGTGCTCTTTCTCTCCTAATCACCTCCCTGCTCTAAATCCCAAATAAACCGAAAGGTGGCTTGGGTTTATTATTGTTTTTAAAGCAAGAGGACTGCAATATGTGTTAGTGCGTACTTTGGTCCTCTGAAAAAGCAAACCACACCAAAAGACAAATACTTCTTATTTACCATAAAGTAACAGCCTGCTATTGAGAGCTCCCTTAATAAATGATTTGAGGAACATATCCTAATATTCAAGAACATATTGGTTTACCCTACGGAAGCATTCAAACATACAGTTTTAGCAGGCAGCCCACCATGGAAGTGCATTAGACACATTTTGTGTCATCCTCTCCCCCCAGACAGAGTTCAGGGAAAACAGTTTTTTTTCTTCACTTTGCAGCAGAAGGCAGTTTTGCCATCTCCAGTTAGGGCTGAGAGAAACTGCTGCCTGAAACCCTGGAGAGCTGCTGCCAATCAGTGTGGACCATATGGAGCTAGATAGACCAATGGCAGCTTCCAACGTTCCATGCCTTCTCATAGAACCCCTGCATGTTTCCATGCATGTTTGTATACATCCTATCTCAGAGTTCAAAAGGCCACTGAAGGTCTGTAGGATGGCCGCAATCCTTTGGCCAGAAAAAGCAAGCCTGCTTTTCTTCTGCATATGCCTCCATATGCCACAGGAGTGCACACAGAGAGTGAAGCTGCCGAGGGAGCTACACTGATAGTGCATTACCTGTTGTAGTGGGTGCCACCGCTGAGTCGGCCATACTGTTCGTTTTCCGGCAGGCTTGTCCGGGAAGAGGTGCTCAAGTGCTTACGTTGCTCTTTGGTCTTCTGCAAGACTCTTTTATAGGAGAGTGTGCAAAGCCAGCAGAGTAGCTTCCCATCCACCTAGGTAGAGGAGAAAAGGGACAAAACAGGCAGGATGTTATCACACACTCTCCTAGACAAAAGGAAAAGCACAACAGCCAAAATGGAACTGAGAAGCAGCTCTTCTGAAACAGACCATATTTAGAAACAAAATAGTCACGTCCGTTTAAACTTAAGGGTAGCCAGTGTGGTGCCTTCTAGATATTGCTGGACTACAACTCCCGGTTTTTCTGGGAACTGGCCATGTTGGCTGGGACTGACAGGAGCTGGTATCTGACATCTGGAATGCACCATGTATTACTGGTGGGAAAGATACAAGCCAATTCACACAGCAATCTTTCCCCTAAAACCAGTGAATTTAAGTTTCACTCCTCATGCTGAATGCCCGGCCAGATCTCAAGATGTTGGCCAGGAACCCATGTGGAATCCATGTCTCACTGAGCAAAGGAGACATCAGGGCAGTGGGCACCTGCAACAGGCAGAAAAACTTCAAGGAAATGCAGTGAGCCAATGAGGAGGAGGTCCCTCAGTCCCTATTGCGAGGGACTTAATGTTCAGTAGTTGGTTTCGAAGCTTACCCCACCTCCTGGCATGGTCAAAATAATAACAATACCAAAGTCATAATGATGACTCAGTAGGGAGCAATCTGATGAGCACACAGAATCATAAAATCTTAAGAGTTGGAAGGGGCGCAAGGGTTATCTAGTCCAACCCCCTGCAAAGCTGTAACATCTGTAGGACATACTTTTAAAGGTGTCATGTGTTAAATGGCCTTTTGGTGCTCAGAATCTACCCACAGCAGACAGCTTTTTCACTTTCCATGCTGAATGTATATAAGCACTCACTTTTTTCCTGTCATCTTTCCTGTCAAAGGCACACTGCTGCTTACACTGCTCACACGAATGTGGTGGTCCGTACTTCTTCTCGGAGTTTGTACAACGCTGGCACTTGTTACCAATAAATGCAGCAATTATATTGCAATACTGGCATGGTTTGGGCTGTAAAAAACCAGAAAATTGTAAAGAGATTAATGATGCACTTTAATTATATATGCAATCGCCAAGACTTGCTCCAGTGTTCTCAATGTTGCCTCCCTGCTTTCTCTCAACTAAGCATGATGAGTTTCCAAAAACACACTACATACATTTAACTACCCTAAGCTTGCTGTGACCTTTTCTTCCACTTGCTGGTCCACTGGAAACTGGCCAGAGTTCCACCCACCTCTGCTTTTAAACCACCATAGCAGGAATGGGGAATTTCCAGCCTGCATGTCAATCTTGTCACACTAGGGAGTCAAATTCTCCCGAATTCATTTTTTTAAAAAAAACACCAAACCCAGTTAGTTGATGTCATTGCAGTGCAGGATGATGTCACCTGATGGATAGAGTTTGATTTTGCATTGGCTGCCACACCAGTTCCCCTGGCCATAGCAGCAGGATGCAATCCCCTCATCAGCTGACAAGCAAGAGTTAGATCCTACTCAGTTTAGCTGACATTCAGGGCTGCAAAGCGCAATGCTACCCAATGTGACTACGATGTCAGGTGATTGACACACAGGTAGATGGCTCCACCTGCCTGTCAAATTTGGTCCTCAGGGTGGGAAGATAAGGATCTGGCCCACTGGCAGGAATAGATTTCCCACCTTTTCACTATACTATAGGAATTAAGATAAACTTCCAGCGCGTAAGGAAAGAAGACTGAAACATACCGTCCCATAAAGTTTCACGTTCTGTGCACACTTCTTGCATATTGTGTTGGTTTTGCTAGCAAAACAACAAAAAGATTAAATTAAGATAGGAAAACATGATGTAACGTGATCTGCATTTATAGATTGTAAAGCAAAAAGAAGTAACTTTGTCACTTTTTGAATTATATACCATTTGTGCCTTACATGATATGGTCAATTTGTAACTATTAAGTTCTGGATCCAATTCTATAATATTTTAATTTAAGAAATAAAAAATGCACAATATATAAAAATGCAGAAAGACAGAATGATTTGCTGTCTCCTGTTTAAAACAGTAGGGGTTGCTCATGAGTGTTCAACTCAATTGGAGTTGCGCAAAGCTATTTCAAATTGTATTCTACATAGCAATTCTACTTTGCATTAAAATTAAATCCCTGGCATCTCCAAAAAGGACATGGGAGAGAACCATGTCTAAAATCCTGGGCAGCTGCTGCCAGTCAGAGCAGACAATACTGGGCTATGTGGACCAATGGTCTGACTCAGCACAAGGCATCTTCCTATGTTTCTATGGTCCAAGCTTGCAATCCCAAGCCTTCCAATCCTTGGAAACAGTCTCTGATAGAGTTCACTTCTGAACTGATGTGTGAATTAGTTAGAAAAAAAAGGCTGAGTATTTTTCGCTATTGGATAGAAAGTCAGACTCCCTGACTGATTCAACCTGGCAAAGCACCACTCTTATGCTTAAAACAATAGCTCAAGTGTGTTGGAGAGTCAACAAATGCTGAATGCACCAGAACAGGCGGCCTTTGTTTTGGAATCAAACAATGAAAAGCCACAATTGAAGATATCGCAAAGAAAGCAGTTCCATTTTCCCCCACCCACCCAGACAATCCAGTGTAAAAAGGCTGAGCAAGTATTTACCTCTCTTGCTGGAATTCAGTTCTGCAATAAGTACATTTAACAATGGGGTGTGCAATCCGACACTCCTGAAAGAGAAAGATTTTTGAAAGTTATAAACATCTAGTTATAAATATCTAGGGAATTGAACTGAAAGGCAAAAACATACAAAAGGTGTTTGGGTTGTCACTAATGTATCATCCCGTAAACTTAAGGAGTGTGATACTGACAAGGAATGGTGAAGAGAGAAATCCCATCGTGATAAAGATGAAGGCAGGTACTAGAGTGGTGACTCAAAGTGGCAAACTATCAAACAACAGATTTTTGTATTCTGGCCCAGGAAGCAATTAGACAGGGCTACTGCTTTACACAGCATCCAATTAGAGAAGATGGCCAGTGCAACAGGCAGGGTCATCTTACAAAGTTATCATCTCCAGAGTCAAAACTCCTCTCTTTATAGTTCATCTTCATATTTTGCTAGTGGCACAGAAAACTGCAATTCTTCTAAGAAAAACAACATAGTGTCTCTTTAGCAATGAGTATGTTATCCCAAAGAAGGGAAGTGCCAAAGAATGCTCCAACTACCGCACAATTGCACTCATTTCACACGCTAGCAAGGTTATGCTTAAAATTCTACAAGGCAGGCTTAAGCAGTATGTGGACTGAGAACTCCCAGAAGTGCAAGCTGGATTTAGAAGAGGCAGAGGAACCAGAGACCAAATTGCAAACATGCGCTGGATTATGGAGAAAGCTAGAGAGTTCCAGAAAGACATCTACTTCTGCTTCATTGACTATGCAAAAGCCTTTGACTGTGTCGACCACAGCAAACTATGGCAAGTTCTTAAAGAAATGGGAGTGCCTGATCACCTCATCTGTCTCCTGAGAAATCTCTATGTGGGACAAGAAGCTACAGTTAGAACTGGATATGGAACAACTGATTTGTTCAAGATTGGGAAAGGAGTACGGCAAGGCTGTATATTGTCCCCCTGCTTATTTAACTTATATGTAGAATTCATCATGCGAAAGGCTGGGCTGGATGAATCCCAAGCCGGAATTAAGATCGCCGGAAGAAATGTCAACAACCTCAGATATGCAGATGACACAACCTTGATGGCAGAAAGTGAGGAGGAATTAAAGAACCTTTTAATGAGGGTGAAAGAGGAGAGCGCAAAATATGGTCTGCAGCTCAA
This sequence comes from Podarcis cretensis, assembly GCF_951804945.1. NCBI lineage: Eukaryota > Metazoa > Chordata > Lepidosauria > Squamata > Lacertidae > Podarcis > Podarcis cretensis. Next base: position 27,189,499 of record NC_137177.1, on the reverse strand, counting down.
CATCAAAAAAACAAAGATCATGGCCACTGGTCCCATCACCTCCTGGCAAATAGAAGGGGAAGAAATGGAGGCAGAAAGAGATTTTACTTTCTTGGGCTCCATGATCACTGCAGATGGTGACAGCAGTCACAAAATTAAAAGACGCCTGCTCCTTGGGAGAAAGGCAATGGCAAATCTAGACAACATCTTAAAAAGTAGAGACATCACCTTACCAACAAAGGTCCGTATAGTAAAAGCTATGGTTTTCCCAGTAGTGATGTATGGAAGTGAGAGCTGGACCATAAAGAAGGCTGATCGCCGAAGAATTGATGCTTTTGAATTATGGTGCTGGAGGAGACTCTTGAGAGTCCCATGGACTGCAAGAAGATCAAACCTCTCCATTCTTAAGGAAATCAGCCCTGAGTGCTCACTGGAAGGACAGATCGTGAAGCTGAGGCTCCAATACTTTGGCCACCTCATGAGAAGAGAAGACTCCCTGGAAAAGACCCTGATGCTGGGAAAGATGGAGGGCACAAGGAGAAGGGGACGACAGAGGACGAGATGGTTGGACAGTGTTCTCGAAGCTACCAGCATGAGTTTGACCAAACTGCGGGAGGCAGTGGAAGACAGGAGTGCCTGGCGTGCTCTGGTCCATGGGGTCACGAAAAGTCGGACACGACTAAACGACTAAATAACAACAAATGTTAATAGGGATTCATAAAGAAAATCATGTCTCCTTCACTGTTGCCCTTGATTGTAATCAGTCACTGAAGAGAGTCATACTGCAGCAAAGGAACAGTAGTTAGATACCACATTAGATAAGTAGCAGCGTTTAACTATAAGCAAGAGTGCAAAACAAAAACAAGAGCAAGATGTCAGTAATTACTTTCAGTACATTTAAACCCAATTGTTTTTAAATTTGATTGTAAGTTGCCTAAGGAATGCCCTTTTTAGATGACTTAACAAGTTAATAAAACAACAATTTAATAAAAACAATAACATATTGTGGTTTTCTTTCTTTTTATGTTGTGAACCGCCCTGAGATCTTTGAATGAAGGGTGTTATACAAATTGGGTAACTAATAACTAATAATAATATTGCCTAGGATGAGACACCAACATCTTTATTCCTGATCTTATTATATGACTCATTTGTCCTGTTATATGGTCTTTAATGTATTTCTTTTATGATTATATTGATTTTATTGTGAAATTGCCTGGGAGCTGTTTGGCTGAAGAATAACTTACGGAACATGCTAACTACATACTGCCATAGGCCACATCTTTCTTAATGAACCCCAATTAGAAGCTAACACACGAGGCACAAGCATACAAATAATAGGAATAAACAAATACACTCTGACTTCACAAAGGACGTATGCAGGAAATAACTAAAGCTATGTTAAGTGGGATTTGTGGGTAGACTCACAAAGAAGCGCCTGCCTACCCAGTTTCCAAACCACCTCCCTAAGCAACAACACCTACTACAATCTATAGGCCAATCCTACCCATGTTTACTCAGAAATAAGGTCCACTACATTCAGTGGGGCTTTCTCTCAGGTAAGAGCACATAACTGAAGCCTTGGCTTCTTGCTCCATTCCTTTCCCATTCTATTGTCTTCATCAAAGCACTTCTTGAAGAAGAAGAAACCAGTCCCAGAGAGTCGGAGTGGCGGTATAATAGCTATATGAAACTGGACCGCAGAGACGTGACTTTGAATTCCCCCCACTCACCCCCAAAGATCCCTGAACAGTCTTGGGCCATACTCAAAAACCTAGCCTACCCCACACAGCTACTGCATGGATATCCAGAGGCACCTACACCTCCTGTGCAGAAAGTTGCAAGGGATATAAAGGCATCCTGATTTATATCAGGATTTCTCTTATTCCCTTCACCCAGCGTTCAAAGATCTCAGCCGTGCTTGCCAGGGATGATGACAGCAACCCTGTGAGGCAGGCCAGTTAATTCCAATATGGAGTGGTGGCCAGTGGGAGGGAGGGAAAGGGGGGGGGGATGCCGAGTAATGCTGCCCTTCGATTACAGCACGCCTCGGCCACAACAACAACCACCACCCTGTGAGGTAGGCCGGTGTTGTTTTGATTCCAGCATGAACTGGAGGGTCAGGGGGGAGGAGGCAGAGAGAGAGAGAGAGAGAGAGAGAGAGAGACAGAAGGTTAGAGGCCGAGCGAAGCTGTTCTGGCTAAGGTCACCCAAGGAGGTGGCTAAGCTGAGCTCCGACGGGAGAGGAAGAGAAGGGTCGGCGGGTGGGATTCCGGCTCACAGCTCGCGCTCCTAACCGCCACGGCGCCCGCGCCCCCTCAGCCCCCGCCCGTTCCTGGCCCTGACCTTGCAGAGCTGCTGTCCCTGGCTGAGCGCCTCGAACGGGAAGCGCTGGTGGCACTTGGTGCAAGCATAAAGCGCCGCCATCCCGCCGCCCGCACTGACAGGCGCAGCTCTAACCCAACCCGACGTGACGCTCCCGCCTGTCTACGGCGCCATTGGTCGAGCGCGGCGCCACTCACCGCTTCGGAGGCGGGGCCTCCGTTCGTAAATGGAGGCTCATTGATTCTCCGGAGACGTCACTCAGAGGTTTAGGGCGGGGCGGGCTCGAGTTGTTGCGGGAAGAAGCCGGGGAAGGGAAGGGCGGAGCTGCGTCTCCGGGTGTGCCTCCGTCCGGGGTTGCGCAAGGGGAGCGGCGTCACGGGACCAACTCGGGTCACCCTTAACCATAGAGATAGCCAGAGAAAATAGTAGAGTAACGTGCAATATGAAATATGTTCTCCCGTGGTTATTGCTGTGGTAAAAACTGGGGGCCTTCCCTTTTGCTAGTGTTGCCCATAAGTATCTTTGTGAGGAAAACAGGACTGATATAACTCGAACTGGAAGTCTGAGTGGCAAAACTAGACCAGAAGCATAGAAAGTATTGAGACAACTTGTGACTCTATAGTTGCATCTCCATCAATTGCTTCTACGCTCCCGCACGTCTTCTGTTCTCTCGCGAGATCTGTGTGTGCTTTGGAGGGGGTGAAGGATGTTATGCTTGTTTCACATATTGTTTCGATTACAAAGTGGTTTTTAATTGTTATGGTCCCCTTTGCAGAGGGTTGCGTCCTGTTGTCGCAGTGGCCACGCAGATGCCTCGAGGAGGAACAGGCATCCAGAAGCCCCACTGCCTCTGATGCATAGGTAGCCGTCCTGGCTAGGAGCCCCCGGCTGCCACGAATTTATCCAATCCTCTTTTAAAGGCCACCCCAAGTTGGTGGCCATCACTGCTTTCTCTGACGAGCGAGTTTTCCAGAGTTTTAACAACTTCGTGAAGAAAAGTACATTTCTTTATTATATGTCTCAAATCCTTCCGCGTTCAGGTTCAGAGGACACCTTGCAAGTTCTACTGTTTCTCCGTGCCATGCATCAGTTTTTGAGCTTCTGTTCTGTCACCTACAGCTCATCTTTTTTCTAAATTAAAAAGTCCCAAACGCCACAACCTTTCCTCATGGGAGAGTTGCTCCACTCCTTGATCTTTTGCCCTTTACTGAATCTTTTCCAACTCTCTAATAATATCACCCTTCTTCAGGCGAGGTGACCAGAACTACACAGTATTTCAGATGTGGTTGCACCATAGATTTGTGTAATGGCATTATGATATTGGCAATTTTATTTTCATTTTTGATATGGAATGGATAAGGGTATTATATCTGACTGTGTATTTTACCTCTGGTGTTTCCTACGGGGTATGTTGTGTATGTGGATGTTAATGGAAATCCAAACTACCAACGGCTAATTTTGTATCAAATGCCATGCTCTACAAGTGATGCAAAATCATGTTGTCCCCCTTCCCCAAGATTTGTTACCAATATTTTCTCACAAAATTATGTAAGGCCACTACACCCTCTCCTCCTAAATGTAGGAGACGTATCTTTATAGGGTCAAGTATGGTACGGGGTAGGGAATGCTTATAGTATTTTATACTCCTTTAAATTCCAAGGGCAGCCTAAAGAATCATCATCATCTTTGGAAAGAGTTCTAGAGACTTTACCATGTCTGTTTAGATCTGTTTATTTGTTTCTCATATACAGGTTGAGCAGGCTAACATACTCATACAAATAATATTAATAATTAAGAGCTACAACAGTCCCCGAAAGCAACAGCTGTCCCCATAACTGCTTCTGTCAAGCTAGCTGCAAAAATTCTAAGGCATTCTCCAGCCAAAAGTCAAACCTGAGAAGCAATATACGTTCTGAATTGCCAGATAGTCAGCATTTCTTGTTTGTGGACCATACTTTGACAGGGTTGAGCCTGTAAGAGCTCTTGAAGGCAGCTCCTATCCTGCATAGGGATGTAGGGGATATCTAGATAAAGGCTGGTTGCAATATAGAGATATGACTCTATGTCTCATTTTCCATATGAAGTCATGGCTTTTAAGTTTGGTTTTGTTAAGTGGTGAAGAAACATAGGAGATAGGCGCTTATTAAGACTTAAAAAATATGTGTGTGAGCACACAACTATACCAGTTCTATCTCAGGCTGGCCTGCTATGAGTTATCAGAAATAGCCGTCAGTGCATTGACCACAATCCGTATACAGTAGTTTCTTGTACCAAGATCCTCAGTAACATGGCCTACTTTAAATCAAGTTCTTGTATCCAAATCTTCCACCTACATCAGCTATTGGATGCATGGGGAAGGGCTGTTCTGCAGAAGGGGTAGATTCAAGAGCTAATATAAAGTAGGACTATGTGTGGTTGTTTGCAGTTAAAAGATTGTTTGGCAGGACTGGGATGAGGAAAATGGCCCTCCAGCTGTCACTAGACTACAACCACCATCCTTGACTGCTGGCTGAGGCTGATGGGAGGGAATTTGGAATCCCAACCACATCTGGAGAGTCACACCTTCCCTATCCCTGACTTAAGGCTACAGAAGGTGCCTGCTCCCCTAGTCCTTATGGATAACCTTATTGGATCAAGACTGGGGCAAGGAGGATAAGTCAGGTGTCACCTTTGTGGAGATGTCTCCAAATTCAGGCTGCCTCACAGGTTAAAATTGGAGAATGCACGAGAGATTGAAGCTGAAGTAGTGCCCAGGCCCTCTGCTGTAAAGCACCCAGCCTACACTAGACCTTTTCTTCACTACCTACTCTGGTCTTATTTTCATGTCCACATATTTATAAGAGTAATGATAACCCTTCCCAGCAGCCCAGTTGATGCCATTGGCATAAGAGCTGTGTTCGCCTTTGAGATAGAGCCCATTGAGGTTAGAATGATGACAGTCCCCATACCACCATGCACCTGTGTAGACTTCTGCGCAGCTGGAGACACTGTTGTCATTATCTTTGTCCCGTGTTGAAAATGGCATGTTGTCGTGCACAGATAGAGAATCTCCTGGGGAGGTGGAATGTAAAGGCAGGTCTTGAATTTACTTGGCATACATAAGGAAGGCTTCTTTTTTATACAAGGCACAGGTGGGATCTGCAACAAATTGTTGCAGTACATCCTCATTCTGTAACAGGAGTGCTTCTATTTTGGGGTCCCAGGTAGCCAGCCACGCCTCCCTCTGGGAGACTGTAAAATAAATTGTAACAGGCCAATGCAACCTCGCCTCAGTTTTCTATTTTTTAACATTCCAAGGCACCTGGTGATCACCAAAATCCACTCCCTACACCTCTTGCCTTCCATTGGACTTCATAGTTATGGTGCCTGCTGCAGTGCCCCAAACGCTCTGCGCCCCATGCGACCGAACCAGTCATGCTCCCCTCAGTCCACCTTTGCTGAGCTCATTACTAAGAGGGAGTGACAGAGACTCTGATTAGATACACAAAACTACTGAGACATGGGTCGGAGGTAGAACCAACAGCTTAGATACAGTCTTACATAGCACTGAAGGATAAACTCTTGTGGAATATGGTATCTAGGTCAAAATAATTTGCATAAACATGATAAATGTTTGACCACTGATGAAAGAACTTGCCCATCTTACTAGCTGAGGAGACCCAATGTGGTTCTCCCAGTAACTCACCCATGTCACCACTGGAGTAAGAGCCCAGAGTCAATGTGTAGTTGTCATTTTCACTCAGGACTTTGAAGCTTGTATACAGGGCAAAAGTTCTGACTTTGGCAAAATCCTCGGCATCGATCCTCAGTTGGTGTGCCCCTAATCAGAAACACAAAAAGTCACTAGAAGCATGAAGTGGGTTTGTTGCACAAGCCCTCCCAATCATCTATTATTATGCAACCTGAATTTGCTAGGATGTGATTGAATCCCACCCCATAGTCAGTCTGGAAGCACCCGGATAGGGTTATCGGAGTCGAGAGAGGACAGGAATACCTGTAGCGAAAGGGAGCCTTTTGGTAAATATGGGTTCTTTTCACAGGAGATGCGAAGGCACATGATGATGCTAAGGCACATGAGTTCTATACTCCAATCATCAACTGGACACACAAAAGCTGCCTTACCCGAACTAGTGAGAACATGGATGTTGTCGTTGCCCAGCCAGAACTCAGATGCTCGGTTCCCAAACCCCTTCTTGTAGGACTCCCAACCACGATAGAAATCTACTGATCCATCCTGTCTCCTCTGGAACACCTGGGAAGATGACAGGCCAAGCTTTCTCTTGAAACCGTACTTTTCAGAAACAATCAAAGCTTTTTTTTCTTTTACAAGCCTTTCTAGATGGATGAAAAGGTCTCTGCCTCAGGTATTCATTTTGTATTGTTATTAGTGCTGGTGGATAGGTGTGGCTCGGGGACAGTTCTGAGGGCCAAATGGAGAGGCACGGAAGGCCACATTTGGCCTTCAGGCTAGAGTAGAGGCAGCCTGTCCATGAGGCAAGGTGAAGTAGCTGCCTTGGTGGTGGAAGCCGAGGAGGCAGTGCCCCTGCAGGCACCCCGCTGCTGCTGCCAGACATAGTGCTGCTTTCAGGTGAGATCTTGTCTCTTCAGCTTTTCAGGTAAGGGGGAGGGAGGTGACATGGTAGCACATTCATATTTCACCTTAGGCAATGAGTGGGATGTGTGACGGCCCCTGGGCTGGAGGTTCCCTGTTCCCACCCTAGAGCTTCTCACAGTTTGGAATGTGAGTTCCAGCCATGAATATCTCTGTAGGCCTCCTATGTAGTGTTAGGTGGATTTGCTGGGTTGTTTCATCCTTCGTAAAACATAAATAAATACATGTACATGGAGGAGGGCTGCTATTGGTGACCTACAGTCGTGACAGAAATGGGCTTAATCTCCAGAATCACTCAGCCCTTAACTACAATAGCAATACCACCAAAAAGCCCAGCTTTTTCTGTGACATCTCTTTGGCCAGTGATGAAGACTAATTTAATCCCCAGTGACCCATCTTATTGCATTCAGTATAGTGAGATGCCATACAGTTTTACTGCTGTTCATGTTTAACAAGCATCTATTTCCAGAATTGTTCTAAGCGTCTGTCAGGGAACTGCCATCAGTGCCGGAGGGAGAGAGCGAAAGCCAGAGGGATTCCAGAGAGCGTCCAGGGATTGGGAGGAGCAGCCCATCTTCTGGGGAAGAGAATCAGCGTAGCGCCAGTGGGGAAGGGGGGCAGATGGGGGAAGCGGCGAGGCGGTCCCATGACTCCTTGCCCGGGACCAGCGGGGAGAGTAGGGGTCCTCTGCTGCCCACGCCCTCCTTGCGCAGAAGGCTTTCGCGCAGAGAGAGTAGGAGGAGACTAGGCGTCAAAGAGCTTCTTTGCTGGAAGAAGTTTAAGAAACGCCCACTGATGGATTCTGCCAGCGATTGAGTCAGCCACGGGTGAGTGGCTGTCCGGACAGAAAAGGTTCACTTTGGCAACCCAGCCAGGTGTTTGCACCCAGCCGGGGAGATACAGCTGGCTTACGCATGAGCAACCCCTAGAACCATTACAGGGCCAATGGAAATGACATAGATTCCTCAGGCACAGTGTGAGCACCATGGTCATACTGTTCTTTCTAGAGCAGGGATGGGGCATCTGTGGCCTTCCTGGTGTTGTTGGACTCCAAATCCCATCAGCCCCAGCCAGCGTAGCCAACAGTCAGGACCCACCTTGGTTGTGAGTCCTAGAAGACCTTTTCCACTTGGCCTGGGAGAGGGGGCCCTGACTGACTCCAGCTTCAAAAGGTTAAAAACAGGCTCTTGGGCTGGGATATTGTTTAGGGGGGTTGTTGTGGGGGGTTTGTTGCTGTTATTGATATATTTGTATCTTCTTTTTTTTTAGATCTTACGGTTTAGGTGGAGATTGTTTCAATTTGTGTACTTCAAGATGCTCTATTTATTGTTGATGACTACCTTCGTTATATTTGTAATTATGTAATTGCTTTCATGTTGTAAGCTGCCTTCAGCATGGTTTGAACACTGGAAAGGCAGCACGCAGATAAAATGATGGATGTATGATGGGAATTGTAGTCCAGCAACATTTGAAGGGCTTGTTTTAGAGTAGGCATCCCCAAACTCAGCCCTCCAGCTGTTTTGGGACTGCAATTCCCATCATCCCTGACCACGGGTCCTGTTAGCTAGGGGTGATGGGAAGGTGTCCCAAAACAGCTGGAGGGCCGAGTTTGGGGATGCCTGTTTTAGAGCTATCAGGCAGGTTGCACAGGGGCAGCAAGACTCACCAGCCAGCCTCCCCCATCAGTCTCCATGTCGCAGAAGACAGCCAGTGTTTTCTTAGCTGTGGGGAAGACGGTGTACCACCCACTTAGGGTCTCGCCCTGGTCTAGAAGCTCTTTGCAGTTCTTGGCTCTTGGGCCTTCTTAAAAAACAAGGAGATTTTTTTAAAAAAACTTTTATTTTGCTTTAAACAAGTACATATAAATATAGACAACCAAAATTACAAAGGAAAATTCCTTAATAGTAATGAAAAAAAAACTTTTAAAACTACAAAAAATATCAAAGTACATGACACAGAACATAAGCAACTATGGAAAAGATAAAAGAAAAGAAAATAGAAAAATAGAAAAAAAATAAAAATAAAAAGGAAGATGAGCCAAAGCAGGAAGGCTCATCTATTGTACACTTCCGTCACGCTCACAACAGATCATTATTCTTATCAATTGTCTCTATCTGCATTCCAAAGGAATCCCTCATCTTGGTATCAGGGAACATTTCTCTATGCGGCATCATTCTAAACATAGCCAGATCTTTCTTGCTGAGCCCTTGTCCCCTAAATAATTATTTAAACATTCCCATTCTTCTTTCACCAAATTTTTAGGTTTATCTCTTATTGCATCTGTCAGCTTTGCGAGCTCCAAGTACTCGCACAATTTGACTACCCATTCCTCTTTAGTGGGTGTATTTTTATCTTTCCAGTGTTTTGCCACTATAACCCTTGCTGCTGACGTTGCATACATAAATAGCCTAGTTTTGTTTTTGGGAATATTATCTGAAACCATTCCTAGTAAAAATTCTTCCGGTTTCTTGCTAAATGTAGTTTTTATCAATCTCTTTATCAAAAAACAAGGAGATTTATGTCAGGCCGACAAGCCATCTGATGAGCAGATGCCTTTCACTGACTTGTGCTTAACTCCCACTGAAGAGATGTGAATAGCTGCTATCTTGTAATCTCAAAGGCTAATTGCCACTATATGGATTGTGTGGGTAGGCATGCATGTATGCACACCTAGGCTGCGTACACACTCTACCTTGCAGCACATTCAAAGCACATTATTTCCCTCAAATAATTCTGGGCACTGTCTTCTGTTAAGGGCTGCTGGGTATTGTTACTCTGCAAGGGGTCAACTACAGTGCCCAGAATTCTTTGAAGCAAATCAGACCATTAGTCCATGTACCGGTAGTTCAGTATTTTCTACATCACCCATCTCCAACCTGGTGCCCACCAGATAGTTTGGACCAACTTCCATCAGCCTCTGCCACGATGGTATATGTATGATCAGAGATGATGGGAACAGTAGTCCAAAACATTTGAAAGGCACCAGGTTGTTGGAGGCTGATCTACAGTGACTAGCATATGCTCTTTTCTGGAAAAAGAGTCTTTTCCAGGCTTACCTGGAGATGCCAGGGACTGAACCTGGGGCTTTTCACATGCAAAGCAGGTGTTATGAATTATGGCCTGTGCACAAATTAGGAATGTAGGAAGCTGCCTTATCCCAGGTCTGACTATTTGTTCCTACAGCCCAGTATTTTCTATTAAGCTTCCCAGAGCCTTGGGCACAAAGCCCTTCCTTACATACTTTGCATTGTCAGTTAATGGTGATTTACATTCATGATGGGATCAGGGCAGTAAAACAGAATCCTGCTTTCAGTACCAATTCTGTGAATGTATTGGTTTATTTTCTGTACTGGTTTTGTTGAGCTTCAGCTCATGAGTGCCCCTACAATGTGGCACTGGGAAAGCATAGCAAAACAAACAACCAGAAAGATGTATGGACAAGTCAATCAGCAATGACTATTGTTGTTGTTAGGAGGCCCCTGTTCCCCTCACAGAGCTACAATTCTCAGAGTGGTATAGCAATAAACCCATCTTCCCAGGGAACTCTGGGAACTGTAGCTCTCTGAGGGGAATAGGGGTCTCCTAACAACTTTCAGCACCTTGAGCAAACTACAGTTTCAGGATTCTGTTTATGGTGGTGTGATCCTGCTTTAAATGCATTGTGCAGATAGGGCATAATCGTGGCTTGGATGAGGAAAGGCTCTACCTTGTTGCTGGGAGCTGCCTCCGCAGTCCGAAGCACAAGCTTCTCCTATAGGGGGTGGAAAACAAACAGCCTTTGGTTAGTGAGGTCAGTGTGAGGGTCCCATGTAGCTAGAACTCACTTCAAATGCAGTAAAGGAAAGAGTTTAACCACAAACTACAAGAAAGAAGATTCCACCTAAACATTAGGAAGAACTTCCTGACAGTAAGAGCTGTTCGACAGTGGAATTTGCTGCCAAGGAGTGTGGTGGAGTCTCCTTCTTTGGAGGTCTTTAAGCAGAGGCTTGACAACCATATGTCAGGAGTGCTCTGATAGTGTTTCCTGCTTGGCAGGGAGTTGGACTCGATGGCCCTTGTGGTCTCTTCCGACTCTATGATTCTATGATTCTACAACCCTGGCTTCAGACCACATGCTAAGCCAGACCTTGCCTTAGCGGTTGTGCTGTGCTGAGTTTAAAGGAGCAGGGAGGCACAATCTTCTCCTGAGAAACAACACGTTCATGTGTTTGGCTAAACCATGGTTTGGCTTAGTGTCACCTGCAAATGCGAACCCATTTATTTATTTACTGCCATTTATGAATCGCTTCCCATAAGGTATCTCAAAGCAATTTCACAGCAAAAGCACAAACAATAACGACAATTAAAAACGGTTCCAGATATAAAAACAAGTTCACATGTGAAAAGAATCTTAAAATCAAGATGTGACATTCAGCACGTGATTGGTCCTTGTGTGCTAGTGGATCCTGCTGCACCCACTTTATTTAGTAAATAACTGCAGGGCTGTGAACAGTTTAGATTGGGACCACCACAGGGCTGGAAGGCTTTAAAAGAAATTCTAATCCTTTCCCCACCTCATCTTCTTGTTTATCTAAATATTTCACTCTTCTTCTCTTTACCTCTTGTTATAACTTACGCTGCTATAACTACTCACACCCTGCTAGGTTAACTATCTTGTTATAATGATTTTTCATATATTCTATATATAACTTCCATTCTTCCTTAAGTTTTTTGTCAACTCTATTTCTTATTCTATTTGTAGAATAGCCGCCAACTCCAACAATTTGTGATGCCACTCATCTTTTGTTGGCGCTGCGTCTGTTTTTCACTTTTGTGCCAGTAAAATCTGAGCAGCGGTGGTAGCATATGGCAACAGACTCATTTGATTCTTTGGGGCTTCAGATGTTGTTATGCCCAGGAGGAAGGGAAGGATCTTGTAAACATTTTTTTGAGCTCGTTATAAATTGTTTCCCAATATTCTTTAATCACACTGTAAGACCACCACATGTGGTAACTTGTTCCTACTTTTTTTGTGTTTTTTTTACACTTCCAGCATTTATCACTCTGTGATTTAAACATCTTTGCCAACCTATTTGGTGCCAGGTACCACCTGTGAACCATCTTTAGATTGTTTTCCTTTAAAGTATAGCATGAAGGAAATTTCAAGTTGTTTGGCCATAGATGTTCCCATAAGTTTAAATCAATATTGTGTCCCACATCCCTAGCCCAACTAATCATAGATGACTTGACCAACTCCTCCTTTGTCTCCCACTCAAGTAATAATTTGTACATTTTAGAAATAATTTTAACCTTGGAACCTAATAAATCCCTTTCGAATTGTGATCTCTGGTCTGCAAAACTCTCTTTTTTAAAATCTAGCTTAAACCTAGCATTGAGCTGATGATAACTTGGCCAGACCATCACTTTAGAAGCAGTGATGCTTTTGAATGGCAGTTCCCAGAAGCCACTGGGTTTCCCACAAGCACCTTGGTGGCCACTGAGAGAACAGGGTGCTGGACTAGATGGGCCATTGGCCTGACCTGACAGGCTCTTCTCAGGTTCTGTCAAGGTTCTTGAACCCCTTGACAGTCCTGATCTGGATCTCTCTCCCTGTTCTTGCTGTCTGCATGGGGAGTGAAATTCCCATTTATACCAAAGAAAAAAACAGCAAGTCCAATGCAGACTAGAACCATGGTTATGGTGAAGGGTTAAATCCCTCTCCACCTTGTGCTGCAGTCCTAATCAAGGGCGCGTGCACACACACAACCACCATCAATTTTGTAAAGAAAAAAACAAACCAGGGCCTATCCTACACTTAACATCCTATCCACAGAATTTGAAGAAATGCCTCTTGTACCTTTGTCTCCTTTGGGTCCAGCTTTTCCATGCTCTCCAGGGGAGCCCTTCTCACCTGAATGAAAGAGAAGGGTTTTATCTCAGTACGGTATTTAAGTGGAGCATTTTTAAACCTGCTCTTCAATTGAAAAGTCTCCCAGAGCAGCTTTCACACAATCAGCTAAAACAACACAGTCTCTGCTCACAGGCTCAGCTCACACCCTAAAAGAGGCGACACAAAAGGAAAACAGGAGGGAGGAAGGAAGAGGGGGGTGGAAAGCAAACTCAGGCATCAGTTCTTAAATAGTAGCTCATATAAAGATCAGCAGGGATGAAAAAGCCCTAGATTAATTGGGGGCCAGCATACTTGAAGTAGCGCCTCTCCCAAGAATATACCAGTCCTAGTTTTGAGATCTGCCCTGCTAGTAGTTCCACCCAGTGCTGTTTTCTAAAAAAATGTTTAGGGGTACTCTCATTTTCCTACTCCTATTGAAATACTGCCCCTCAATGAGGCCAAACTTAGATTCACAAAATGTTTAGGGGTATGCGTACCCCTGTGTACCCCAGAAAAAAGCACTGGTTCCACCTTTAACTGTGGCTCGTGTCACAGTGACTCATAGCAGGGCCTTCTCAGTCACGGCTCCCTAACTGTTGGAATCCCCTCCCAGCAGAGATGCATTATCTCCCCGCATATCGGAGCTGGGAGTCAAACAAGATCAGGAGGGCACAGCATTGGCCACCCAACAACCCCACACTGAGACCGAACAGAGGAGAGTAAATGAGCCATTCTGAGTTCATTTTGAAGCAAGAAATTCTGGAAAGGGGAAATTATCGCTACAGAAGGGTTTAGTCCAACTGGTGTGCCCCATCTTTTGAGGGGTGCTACTTTTGATGGTGACTGTGCTAAGCATAAACAACAGAAGAGTCCAGCTGGTTCTACATCTGTGAGGTTTAGTGGTTGGAGTGCCAATCTAGAACCCGGGCGACCACAGTTGAAATCCCCATTTCACCATGCCTACTGGGTGACCTTTTGGGCAGTCAGTGCCTCTCAGCCTAGTTTATTTCACAAGGTTAATGTGGGGATTAAATGAGGTGGGGGAGAAACAGGGATGCCACCTTTAGCACCTTGGAGAAAGAGGTGGGATAGAAATGCAAACAATAGCAACACTGCAACTGGGACATGCAAGGGCGAGTGGCCTTCTCCACCTGGATATTGATGGGGTCCTCTTACCAGGGGGCCCCAGAGGACCAGGATCTCCCTTAGCTCCAGGTGATCCAATTGTTCCCGGTATGCCAGGGATCCCAGGAGTCCCAGGCTGGCCTTGGAAAAATAATTTCTTGTCTGGCCCACACTCAGACAGCCCCTTTAGCTCTGGAAAACAAAAATGATGCAGTGATTCAAACAGGGTTCTAGGGCCACAGCTTTCTGAGAACTTGACAGTCACAAGGCGAAGTTTTCTGTTTCCCAGCAGGATGCTGTGCATTCAAGATCAGGAGCCATTCAAGGTCAGAACTGCCCCTACACTCCAGCACAACTTGAGAGCCACTTTCCCTTCAAGTTAACCTGCTAGGGGCCACATTTCGGGGGTGGGCAGAGCAATGAATGCGAATTGTACCTTTGTAGGGTAGCTACTTTGTACACATGCTCACAGATCCCTCTTGATCCAGGCCAATTGGTACTTATCTTGAAGTACACTTTTCAGCCAGGCCAAAACTCTCAAGAAAGGTGCAAGGCAGGACTGGTGGGGGGTATTGCCTAATACAGCATCTCTTTGTTATTCAGGTGCAGGTGTCCTTGACTGTACCTATGCACTGAAATTCAGTTTCGGGCTAGATGCTTTTGTTTTACAGGACCAATGCAAGGTGTTAGCGTTTAAAGCCCTAAATGAATCAGGCCACAAATACTTGAAAGACCGCCTTCTTCACTACAGACCTCCCTGGGTATTTAAGATCAGCAGAGGGTCCCCTCTTGCTTGTTCCACCACCCTCAAAAGCTGAGGGGTGGCTGCCCAGGAGAAGGCACGATGTCACAGCCCCCAAGTTGTAGAACTCTCTCCCCACAGAGTTGCATTCACTACACAGTTTTGGGGGAATGCTGGAGAGGCAAATTTCACATGGGAGAAGCATATTTTCAGGATCCAACCTTTTTTAATGATTGTATTTTTTTGGTAACTTCCTTTTTAAAAAAATACTGTGTTGGTATCATTCAGATAATCATACAATATCCTGGAATTATCTGTTTGTGCATCCTGGGTTTTGGAATTCCACCCGTACAATTCACTGATTCTATGCTGTGTTTTAAATTGTAGCAACCCAACCTAGGATCTCAGGGTGATGTACAGGTAATAATATAATTTTTATTTATGAGGGCTCATCAATTCCATCCCAAAAGCTTGTCAGCTGACCACAACACTACTGCCTCAGCTACAGGGCAATTGACAGGTACTGCTAGTTTTAATTTCGGTGAAGTCACTGCAAATGGACTCTGACATGTCAAACAAGCCTTGTTGAGATCATACCCTTCAGTGTGTGACAGATGAAATTAGGGACACTTCTAGATATGCCCAGTGGGTAGATCCTGGTGAATCACTGGGCAGAGCCAGAGCATCTTAGCTACCCCCACCCAGGGCAATTAAGGATGTGCCAGACCTCAGCCTGCAGCATTCTAGCATCAGGGTTGTGCCCATGCAAAACAATGGAATTAAAGATGCTCTGGAGACAAGGATTCTGAACCATGTTAGCAAGACTGGTTGTTGGCTATTCACTCTGGAGAAGTAAAGGGGTAGCCAACCCCCAGCTCAAGAATCTGATCCATCCACCACCAAGCAAAGTTTATTTGCACTCTCTCATTTTGCAGTGCTGTGTGCATGCACACACGTGCACCTACACACAAAACACAGTGCTATCTATACAGAGAGACTGATGGGGATGGAAATCACCCCATTACCAGTCCTCAGATAAATCAGCTAAGGAAAGAATGTAGCTCAGTGGGGCAGCACCTGCTTTGCATGCAAAAGGTCCCAGGTTCAGTCTCCAGCATCTCCAGGTGTGGCTAGGAGAGACTCCCTGCCTGAACCCCCATAGAACATCTTTGAAAACAAGACTGAGTTAGATGGACCAATGGTCTGTCTTGGTTTAAGGCAGCTTCTGTCATCACAGAAGAGCCCAATGAAGGCTGCTGCTGAGCATTTGCCATTTCCACAAACACCTCTTGCCCCCTTCCAAGTCACACTCACGTGCACAGCAGCTAGGTTCTGGGTCCTCTGCCAAGCCTCCCTTTATAGATGCAGCAATGAAGGTCAACTGAGTTAAGAAAAGGCTCATCCAGGGTGCCATCTTGTCCTTTGGCAGCCGCCTCCGGTGCTCATCCAGCCACTTTTTAAAGCTAGGACTGCTTTGTCCCTTAAATGCTTTCCATTGCGCAAGCAGGCGGAACGAGGCGGAGAATACCAAAGTCCTCCCAGTTGCGTAATCAATCAGTGTTCCTGGGTCTGCCTATCACAATGGAAAAACTAAGTGTAAGTTGGCAAGTTTGCACCACTTGAGGACCCTCCAAGGAAACCCTTATAGCTTTAAAAACACTTACTTGTGAAATACTCTCTTATCAGCAAAATTCCCACAGGAAATGTCTGTTTTCTGCTTTCTCTCTGCCAAAGTCATGCTTTTTTGATAAACCAAATGGGTATTTCAGAATTTCCTCTAGGGAATTTCCCAAGAACTGCATCTGGAGCTGCTATATGGGCTGTCTCAAAAGGCTATTTTTCATTTCAAAATGCCATGTATAAATTAAGTTAGATAGATCTTAAGAAGAAACACATATACTTAAAAAACCAAGTTTTTGAAATGAAGTATCACAACCGTCAGGAAGGCAGCTGGGGTGTGTGGGAAAGAGATGAATTCTTGACCTCTCTGGTTCTAGCCAATCAGTACTATGCATAGCTGGCTTTTGTTATAGGCAGACAGGAGCAGCTTCTCCCGAGTGTAGTCCTGCAGAGAAATGTGTATGTTTGAACAACAGTAGGAAACATCTGTGATGTTTCAATTTCACTAAACAAGTTGTGTGTTTATGCACTCTGTTAATATCTTAGGAGGCATCAGGAGAGTAAATAATTCCAGCCCAGCCATGAATGCTTGTCTGCTGCGCATAATTTATTCACATGCTGAGTTATATATGGTCAAATATACCCCCCCCCAATATCCTTGCCGCTCAGTGATTGGCGGAAAAGGAAGTATAGCAAAAGACAGTTACAGCAATATGGTTTGGTGTAGTATTGAACAGTGTGGGTTACACTAATCAGTAAACATGGAGACATATGTTTTAAAAAATACAGGAACCAGACTGAAGTCTTAAATTATGGCTGCATACACATTTGAAGCACAATTCTTTCCACCTCCCTGCTCAAGAACCCTTGGAGTTGTAGTTTATTAAGACTGAAGGGAACTATAGCTCTGTGAGGGGAAATCACAGTTCCCAGGATTTAGTAGAGGTGGAATGTGCTTTAAATGCATTTTAAATGTATGGTATGTACGCAGCCAGAGATGCTGAACTGTGTCAGTGAACAAATGTCTTCCAGTTCAGGACTTTGATCAGACTTGGAGGAATGTGTTGTGGCATGATCACTACCCAAACCCAGGTTCCCAATTTCTAGATTAGGTGGTTCAGAAGAGGTCACTTCAGATAAGGGCTGTTGTACGTTGACTGGTGTGATCCTTCTTGCCAGTGCTTCCCCCCTTAGGCCAGGACTGGGTAGGTGGGAGCTGTTGCCACCCCACAGTTGTTGTCCTTCATCGACATGAGGATGTAGCCATCATTGCCCCAATATGTGGACCAAGAGTTCTTGATGAGCCAGTAGCTCTCCCCTTCGAGGTCCCCATATCCCACAGCTAGGACCGCGTGGTCTAACTCCATTCTCTTGTTTCCTAGAAGAAAAGAGGGACCAGGAATAAATTCACCACCTAGTGCCACAGCTCGCCAAGCTTTCCTTGTGTACACTAAGACCAGGGGTGGAGGAGAAATCAAGTAAGTATGCATTTAAAACCAAATCTATCAAATATGCGCTTTCTGAAACATTATGTGATTTGAAATGCAGATATCCTTCAAAATTTGCACTTATTGGAATTCTGAAATGCAGTTCTCCAACCAACCAGTGTTTTTTTTTTTTTTTAAATGCATATATGAGGGAAGGTTGCTTGTAGAAATGTGTGCATTAGTTAAAACTGTTTTTATTAGGATAAATGTGCACAAAAATGCCAACTGAGCCAGGGGAAAATGTTGAGTATAAATATATAATAATATTAATAACAATGAATTTTCATAAGGATTAAAAGAATAAAATCTCATATTGCTGCAACTCATATTGGTCAACTAAATTTAAGACTGGAAAAAAATGCAAAACTGAGATAACCAAGATTGACAGATCCTTCCCTCCCTCTTCCAGGGCCTTTAGTGTGGTAAAATCTGCCCTCTGGAATGCACTTCTAGTGAACATCAGGCAAGCAATTATCTACAGTATTGGCATTTAAGCACCTGCTTAAAACTCATCTGTTCACCCAGACTTTCCCTGATGGGTGATCCAGCTATGTCAATGCACTAAGCTGATCTAATGATTGATTTGTGATGCATTTTGTACTTGTTTTTAAGGAGATCATTTTATTGTTGGTTTTATGCTGATAGACCTCCAGAGCTGACCTGAAGTCTCCATGTTTGCCTGCCCCACTCCAGGTGCTGGGGAGAGGGCTTGCCTTTAAAAAAATATTTTTTTATTAAGAAGACTATGCGTGCAGCTTGTAAGCTTCAGCCTGGCAGAAGTCAGCTGCAAATGACTGCATGGACTCTCTAGGAGTCTGCCATCCACAGCTCCCTCCTCCCCTGTTCCAATTAACCTCCATCTCCAGGGCTTAGTGGTAAGAAGGAGTGCAGAGGAAGAATCACCAGGGCCCGCCCTGTGACATCACCAAGTCTCATCCCCAGGAGCCACTCTGATCTCAGAATTGGGTTCGGAAGTCTCAGGGTCTGGGATGCTCCCAACTTGACAGCTCTAAGCACCATAGCAGATATGACCCTATGGCTCTGCAGATGTTGTTGGACCACAACCCTCTACATCCCAACCACTGACCATGCTGGCGGGAGCTGGAGTCCAATGACACCTGGAGGGCCACAGGCTCCCCATCTGTGCCTTAAATGGTGACTGGTGGTGCAAGAGAATTTCCATTGTGACACCTGCCTATAAAGTTGACACATCCATAAAATTCCCATCCCACCATAGAGGCTTTGAACTAAGGAGTGACATTAGACTCACCACAGTTTGGCTCATAGTAGATGCCACTGGAGTAGAAGGCAAAGGACTTGTGGGAGGCGTCAATGTTCACGGCCACAGGGCCATGCTTGTAAAGAGCAGCCTTCAGGGCAGTGGTGTTTTCAGAGGCCACACGGACATAGCCAGAGAGAGTTGCAATCAGCTCGGATTGGTTGTAGTGACAGTAGCCATTCTGGCAAAGGAAAAGCAGACACACACCCCAGTTTCACTGCAAGAAAGCTATTCCAGCCTCAGATACAAGCCAGCGACTCTGTGCGCACTCCCTGTTTTTGGGCTGCAATTTGTGCAACGTACATATCGAGCTGTTTGTGCAGAACGCCACCACAAAAGGGCAGGAAAGCCACAGGTTGCAGCATTCAGCTTCCTGAGAACCTTATCTTCCATGTTCTAGCCCTTATGAACACAAAAACATGCTTGGAAGTACCGTATTTTTTGTCCCATAGGACGCTCCGTCCCATAGGACGTACCTAGTTTTTCCCCCAGGTCGGGGAAACCGAACCAGGTCGAGGAACAGCGGGATGGCGGCGCTGCGCCTCCCTGCTGTCCCCCGAGCTTGTGGGGCTGGCCGATGTCTGCCCGGCGTGAGGGGCGCTCTGCTTCAGGGCGCCTCTCGCGCCGGGTGGCAGGCTGCTATCCGCAGCGTGGGGAGCCCCGCGGGGAACTCCTGCAAGGCTCCCCACACTGCGGATGTCTGCCTGGACCGAGGGGTGCTCTGCTTCAGGGTGTTCTTCGCGCCGGGCGGCAGGCTGCTATCCGCAGCGTGGGGAGCCCCACAAGGAACTCCTGCAGGGCTCCCCACGCTGCGGATGTCTGCCCGGCGCGAGGGGCGCTCTGCTTTAGGGCGCCCTTCGCGCCGGGCGGCAGGCTGCTATCCGCAGCGTGGGGAGCCCTGCAGGGCACGAGGGGCGCTCTGCTTAACGGCACCCCACGCACTGGGCAGGAGGCTGCTATCCGCAGCCTAGACAGCCCTGCGGGAACTCCCGCAGGGCTGCCTAGGCTGCGGATGTGTTCCCGAAGTGCCGGGTGCTCTGCTTTCAGTGCGCCCGGCACTCCGGGAAGCAAGCTGCTATCCGCAGCCTAGATAGCCCTGCGGGAACTCCCGCAGGGCTGCCTAGGCTGCGGATGTCTTCCTGAAGCCTGGAGAGCGAGAGGGGTCGGTGCGCACTGACCCCTCTCGCTCTCCAAGCTTCAGCGACAGCCTGCATTTGCCCCATAGGACGCACCCAGATTTCCCCTTCATTTTTGGAGGGGGAAAGTGCGTCCTATAGGCCGAAAAAATACGGTATATGGGGCGTTGGAATCTAAGAGCCAAACTTGGTGCACATCTGCATTCATCATTTATATCTTGCACGGAGCTATTGTTCTCCTGCCCTGTTTTGTGGGCTTCCTACAAGAGCCTGGTTGGAAACTCTAGGAAAGAGGATGCTGGACTAGATATGCTTTTGGTCTGATTCCACAGGGTCCCTCTTGTATTCTTAACATGCAAGTAGCAGCTGATTGGTAGGGGAGGCGACTGGCCTGGATTGCAACAAATGCAGAGCAGGGAATTTAACCCTTTCCTCTCCTGCTGTGGTCCTGGTAAAAAATTGCCCTACCCTCTGAAGCTGCATTGTTGCATTGCATACTTCAATAAAGCCTTGGTAAGCTGTTTTGAGTAACTTAAAGAATGCTGATTCCTAGTAACTCCTTGCGGGATGTGAAACACAGAGCAGTCAAATACAACATTCCTAGAGTGGAAATAAAAGGGGATGTCTGGACCAGCCAGTCGGAACTTCCTGTTTCCTCCTGGGCTGGGACAGACTTCCTCTACATGTGAACAGAGGTGGGCGTTGCAGGTAACAAAACAGCACAAGGGAAGCAGCCACATCTCTCTCTGACTCCATTCGTCAAAGAAGCAACATCCTATCAGTCTGAGATGCTCTCTTGGCTTCTAGCCAAGAGAGGACAAAGGAACTATCTCCTTATGGGATAGATTCCAGGTGTATATATTTTGTAACCTAAGTTTTTGTAACCTAAGTATGGGATCCATCTGTGAACAGACACACACTTTTATACAAGACTGTTGTGTCTAATCTTTTTATGAGGGAATAAAGGGGAATTTACCAAGAAACATTATACAAGCCTGGAAGAGACATATCTGCTGCACAAGTTTAAAAAGGGGAACGTTACTCTGCTAAATTATAGAACTTGTTAACACAAGTTGGGAAGAATATAACTAAACAATATATCCTCTCCTGCCTCCCTGAACATTCCCATACTCCTGAGGGCAATTTTTCACCCTACGCACTGGCAAGCCTACCCAGCCGAGAACCACAACCAGCCCTGCCTCTCTGATGAGTATACCTGGATGATTCACATATTTGTCTTATTGTCCCCTCTTCAAATTAGGTGCTTTTGCCCTGCTGGAATTTGTCATCAAACTGATGCCTTCTGCTTGCCTAGATGGAGGATGCATAGAAACCTCTGACCTTTGCATGGCTATGTTAAAGTAAGGCACGTGGCTCCTGGAAGTTTGCCCAAGAGGAATGCCACTCTCTGGTTGCTCCAGGTGGACATTCTTCACTCACCTGACCCTGGTACGGCCCATAGGACTCTGTGCTGGCAATCCCGCCATGTTTCATAATCCACTCGTAGGCATGCCATTCCTCGCCCCCATCACAGGCATGGTTTCCAAAGCCCCAGGAACAATCGATTAAGACTTGCTGTGACAGTGGAGTGAGCACTCCAGTCTGTACGGAAAAGATGGGATATTTATTTAGTTAGGACTCATCCAGAATTCCCCTTGTCCCACCACTTTCCCCCAGGGAAACCAGATCTTTACCACTCACTGAAACAGAGCAAGCATCCACCAGGTTTCCTCACAGATTGATGTTTGCCCCTAAAGAGCAGGTATTCCCCGGGAAACTGGTGGGGCAAACAGAAAACTGCTTGGACCCTAGGCATGGGACCAGGGGAAGTTTGGGGGAGCCCTCCATTAAGGCATTTTTCTTTTACTCTACTTTTTTGCCAAAATGGTTTCCAGAGCAGCTTACAAGTCAATAATATGACAGATCACGCCCTCGGGACTGAAATCTAAAAGAGATGACATGCAAAGAAAAAGGGAACGGTGTGGAAGGGAGGAAAACCAAACACGCGTAGGTGCCAGCTTTTAAAGTTACAATGGCCAACTGTGAAATGCCCAAGGCAGCGGGTCTCTCGGCTGAGGAATAGCCCTCCTTCTGGTCTCCCACTCTGTTCTGCAGCCTGATGGCATGAAAAGCCAGGGACCAAAAAGTCTAAGGTCTCATTCTGCACTATACATGTAAAGCGGTATCATACAACTTTAAGCAGTCACAACTTCCCCCAAAGAATCCTGGGAACTTTGGCTTGTTAAGGGAGTTGTTAGGAGGCACCTACTGCCCTCATGGAGCTACAGTTCCCAGAGTAGTTTAAAAATCAACCACTCTTCCTTTTTTTTTTTTTAATAATTTTTTATTGACAGGCCAATCACATCATATTATTCAAATCACATTGGTTCCAAATTATACAGCCAAATTTTTATATTTTTGGGGAGTACCCATATATCAAGCTCCGCACGAGTCCAAAATTCTGGCTATTTCCAGCCTTCACTTATTTTACTGCATTCATTAATCAGTTCTATCCAGTCAAAACCAGATAGTTCTTTGTATATTTTCTTCATCTTGTTGTTATCGTATTCCTTTCCTTGCGATCTCTGATGGTTCTCATAAGCCAACTAAAAGCTGGTTTCTCCTCTGTGTGGGTTTAGTCCAGGACAGCCCTGTTCGGCACCTCCATAGACAAAATTAATCATCGTTGTCCTTTATTTTTCCAGGCTAGCAGAATAAATCAAATAGATCAGGGGGCTCTGCCAGGTCAAACTTCAGTTCCGTACTCCTTCTCCTTCCTGCATTCCTGAAACACCTCCCCCATCTTTCTCTTTTCTCCTGCAGCCTGTCTTGGCGAGACGCCATTTTTTGACTGCGTCATAAATACTCTTCAGCGTCCACCGATCTTTTTTCCATCTCCCACACAGCTCTTAAACTTCTGCTTATGCTTCTTAAAAAAACGCAACGATCTTGTTTCTTTCTGGAGTGGAGGATTATTTTATCACATCATATCACATAGAGAAAAAAAAAGTTTTTCCTCCACCCCCCTTCGTTCCAAACACACAGTCTCTTGGTGGTATCATATCAAAAGATTTACTTATCCATCCGTCGCTCTCAGTCGCAGAGATCCATTATTCAGCAGCCTCATCTGTCGTGCATTGCTTGATATATGTGCTTCAGGTTCATTTCCGATCATCTGTTTCCAATTATAAATCCAAACTGAAGCAACCAGCACGCGCTAATCGGAATCGGCGTCAGGAAGAGCTGACTTCACCGAGGGCTCGTGCCAAGTGTTCTGCACCCCCATCTCTCGGATCAGGGGGTGCATTATGAACACCGCTGGCAAGACAGGGTCCCCCCTATCCTGGGGGGAAGGGAAGGCTGCCTACTTCCCATAGCAGCCCCTAAACTACCTCGAGTGGGTCAGAGAGATGTTATAGTCGGCCATCTTCCAACGCGCCCCCTGGTGGACTCCAAAAATCAACCACTCTTCCAAGAGAGCTCTGGGAATTGCCGCTCTGTGAGAGGAATAGGAATGTTCTAACAACCCTCAGCACCCTTAAACTATACTTCCCAGGATGAAGAGGTATGGTCCCAGAACAGGTTCACAATTTCAGTGACATCTATACTAAGTGGAGATTCGGAGGGTGGCAACACGAGAACGGGCCTTCTCTGCAGTGGCTCCCCATCTGTGAAATGCTCTCCCCAGGGAAGTTTGCCTGGCACCTTCATTATACACCTTTAGGCACCAGGCAAAAAACGTTCCTTTTTAACCAGGCCTTTGGTTGATCTGATTTACATCCTATGCCGTTTTAAAATGTGTGTGTGGGGGGGGAGGCTATTGGGTTGTTGTTTTTATTTTATTATGTATTTTGTGGTTTTATATCTGGATTTTCTTCTGTGAACTGCCCTGAGACCCCCGGATATAGGGCAGTATATAAATTCAATCAATCAATTAATCAATCAATCAGATAATAATGTGTTTAACTCTAGTTTATCCCTCACAGGGCTACAATTCCTAGAACCCTTAGCCAACTAGAGTTCTAGGATTCTTTGGGGGAAGCAAGGCCATGTTCTTTAAGTAGATGCTGTGCAGGGCTCTGAGGAATCAAGGAAGCCTCAAGACACAGTCAAGCGCCCAGGTTCTCACCTTGAGAAAGAGGGCGCCTTCCAGTGTTCCTGTTGTAGCAAAACTCCAACAGGAACCACACACGGCCTGGTCTTTGACTGGGGTCACAGCACCTTCATTGGTAGGCAGAGAGAAATGGGGACAAAAATTACAGAGAAACAGATCTCAACCACACTGTCACATTAAATGTTTGTTTTTTTTAAAGCCCAAGTCACTGCTGCATGAAGTTGGCATGGTGCAAATCCACACACAGGAGCACAGGATTGGCTCCACTGGCATATTTCCACCATGCCAAACTTCCCACCATCTTGCCCCTCACTTGCTACTTCCCATTATTTAATATAGGGGGAAGGGGGAGAGAAAAAAGCAGGGTTAATTGAAATATATTTCAGTTTTATGCTGTTTTGAAGTCAAGTTTGTTTAGGTTAGTTAAATTATTATTTAATTTACTTTCAAAAGCTTTTGATATATTGTAGAGTCCTATCTTCCCCTCCCTTTTCTTTTTCACTTTAGTGAAATCCTTTGGAAATATACACTTGCGTTCTATTTAATCTTGTATACATTTTGGCTTGTATACAATGCAGCACTCATTAGTGCTTCATGTCCCCTCCCCAATCGGCTCTAAAGGATTGGGGGACCCCCAAATGACAGATTTAGGGAGGCAGTGTGGAAATAAATGGGACAAATAGAGAGGATAAAATTGCACTCAGGGCTTATCCATAATAACCTTTCCCCTGCTCTTTCCAGGCACATCCACAATTTAAAGCTCCCTGTCTGAGTGCCCTTTATTTTCCTCCACAGCCTTCCCTGTGAAAACTCACCCTTTAAAGCTCAATCAGAGCAAACGTCAATCCACGGAAAACCTAAATTGATGTTTGCTCTGATTCAGCTTTAAAGAGTGGGTTTTCACAGGGAATGTTACTTACTTAGTGTTGCACTGGATAATTCTTTGCAATTAAATTTTGCAGATGTCCTATTTCAGTTTGGATTCCCCCCCCCCCCCGAACTGTTACTATAAGTATTCTTTCCAAATTTAAATTCAAAACGAGGGCTTTATGATCACCATAAAGCCGCCAATCCAGACTCTCTGGCAGGGTGAGGTTGTCATAGCCTTGGGCAGGGAAGGGCCAGCCCTGGTTGGGTTCACCGGTCTTTAGCCTCCCCCTCATCACCGCCATCTCCTCTGGTGTATGATCGGCCAAGTGGTTCACAGCCAATTTGTAGGAAAGGTTGGCCCTGTTCTTGGAGTGGACGTATCTGGAAAACAATAATAATGAAAAGCACATATATATGCCTGGCATATCTGATTTCCCTCTTTCCCATTTTCCAGCTGCAAATTATCAGTTTCCAACTGCACAATTTTTTCTTCCACATTTTGTGTACCTCATGTTGTGGATGAAGTTGTGCTTCCTGTGCTCCATCTCCTCCTCACTCTTGTAGGTCTTTCTGAATTTCCCCTTGTAGTGATGGAATAGGTGCTCGTGGTCTCGGCCTACTTCCCCGGCTACCCCAACAAATTCTTGCATGGGATTGGCCAAGATCCTATGCTCCGGTCCTATACTTGGCCAATGTGTGCATTTTATACCTATGAGACAGAAAGCATGGCAAAAAGTCAAAATAAGATACAGTTTATTTCCCTTCAGTTCTTATTTGCTTGCTTTGGGCTGCAGTCCAGACTGGTATTTTATTGTGGCTGTAGTCTGCAAGATTTTCTTTACACAACAACAGCACAATACCAGCAGATTTATTCTGATTTAGTTTGCCCTGTGATGTTTCTTTAATGCTACCACATCACTGCTGTCTGGAAGTTGTTAACCGTACTTGGTACTTGGGGCTGAAACTAATATTGCTGTTTTTCCTGACAGAATCTGTGGTAACAGAATCTCAGTGCCTTTAATAGAATCCAGAGCAGGCAGAGATTCAACAGGCATAGCTTCTCCATGGTTAGCTGGCAAGTTGAGATGACACCCGAGATGTGCATTTAAAGGACCCACCCTGTGATTGTAATTTGTTTTGACATTTAATTGGAATTTTAAATTATTGTATGCCACCCTGGAACCTGCTGATGAAGGGCAGGAAATAAATATAACATATATATATATATAGTGGCATTAGACAAAATGGTGCTCTCAGGACGTCATTGGACTCCAACTCCCATCAGGCCCAGCCAGCATGGCCAGTGGTCAGGGATGATAGGAGTTGGAGTCCCCAGTATCTGAAAGGCACAACATTGGTTATCCCTGCGCTAGACACTACCACAGCTGCAACATGCACCCTTGTAGTTGAGGAGAAGGAGAAACAGGAGGCTCTCTATGCAAGAGGACAGCTCTGCACTGAACATACCACCAGGGAGATCAAAGACGTCAGAGGGGAATCTGCGGGAAAAGCTGGTGTAGTCTATCTCATACTTGTCGTAATGGGAGCCCAGGAGAGTGTTGAAGCCCCTCATCTCATAGTGCACTGGGACAGGCTCAGGGGAAGCATCTGCAACCCAGAACCTGTAGATGTTCTTCTTCTTGCCCCAATATGACGTACTCTCCAGGACTGCGCAGGGCTGTCCGTTGTAGTCTTCCTGCAGAACAGTCTGGAGTTTGGAGTGCGAGAGAGCAGGAAATAATATAATAATAATAATAATAATAATAATAATAATAATAATAATAATTTATTATTTGTACCCCGCCCATCTGGCTGGGTTTCCCCAGCCACTCTGGGCGGCTTCCATAAAAACCAAAAATACACTAAAATATCACAGATTAAACACTTCCCTGAACAGGAAAGAGTAAGATTCTCAGTGAGAGGCTGGGAAGGGCAGGTTCGAAAATACCACTGATGTGCAGCAAACAAGAGCTTTTGAAACAGGCATGGAGAACCCTTGGCCCTCCAGATGTTGCTGAACTGTAACTTCCATCAGCAATGTCAGCCCAGGACGTTTTGGCACTTCAGGCAAAACAGAAATTGTGCCCCCTTGTCACCATCAACACTTCCTCTGCGCCCAGCCTCCTCCTCCTCCCCCTCCACTACAGCCAGGCACAGAGGCCATGGTAGTGGCAAAGGAGGTAGCAGGACACATAGGAGGAGGAGGAGGAGAAAGCAAATGGAAGCAGATGAGGCCAGATCTGCCACCTAACCTGACTACCTCACCTCACCTCATGGGTAGGCTGGTCCTGCTCACCGGCCCCAGCAAGTATGGTCAGTCACCGAGTACCGTGGAAGTTGTAGTTCAGTAGCATTTCCTAGTTTTTCACCACAGTTCTCTCTCCGCCCCCCCCCCCAGCACTCTTAAATAGAGCTCCCTGGGAAAAAGGGTAAGATGTTAAACCACTTGGGGAATTGTAGAACTGTGAGGGGAATAGGAATCTCCCAATAACTCTCAGCACCCTAAACCAATGTTTCCAGGACTTTGGAGGGGGCTGTTCAAAGTTATATGATACTGTTTAAATGTATGGTGCAGAGGGAGCCAGAAAGTGAGAAAGCAGAGGTGACCTGCCCACTTTTGCTATGGCCCAACCCTCCACCAGCATGCAGCTCCCAATAGATTGCCCCTGAAGAAATGAAGACTTAACAGGAAAAACAAATGCCCACCCCTACTCTAAGGGTGTAAGGAGCAAGTCTATATATGGGAAGCTGGCATAAAATACCTCAGCTTAAGTTAAGACAGAGTAAAACACACCAGCAACCAGACTCTGTTCAGGAGCAAGGCTACTGCTGGCTAAAGCTCTTCATCTCTAAAAGAAATTAGGTTTCTTGGTTAGTTACAGTGCATAAAGCTTCCAACCCCAACTCTGAAATCCAGCTTTCGAAATCCTCAAAATGCACTTCACGGCATATTGGCTGCATTCGGGCGCAACATCAAACCATGGTATAGTGTTACGGTATGTCTAAAACCATACCAGTTCCCAAAGTGTAGTTTATGAGGGGTTTCCAAATCAGGATATCAAACCTCAGGTTTGCAAGCCAAGCCAACTTTTGGGCTGACCGTTGTTTACCATTATGTCTGAATTCACAGTCCACTGGCAAACCATTTTGCTCTGCAAAGAGTTGTTGCACCGTGGAGACAAGGGTGAACAGACAAAACTGAGTGCAGGGGACAGAAAAGCAGATCAGGAACTCTAAAGCATAGTTCACTTGCCGTGTGTCTGGAAACTCAAACCATGGCATGAGCTTATAACTATGGTTAACATAATGCACAGTTTGGTGTGATGTCTGAACTGAGATGATTGGAAGCAGGAGCTTTAGGGACTCACCTGGAATTCAGATAGGTTAGGAAAGACACTTTGAGGCCTAATGGGATTCTCCAATGTTCCATTGATCTGGAAGCACTCCTTAATGTTGGCCTCGGTTTCCGTGGTTTCTGGAGTTACCTTGAAGCTGGCCCCAAAAGGTTTTACAAAGCTAAACTGGTAAGTGATCACCTGGCCTGGAGAAGCAAGGAAAGAAGCATTCATTACACCAATATCTGCCTCAGAAACTACATCTAATTCTTATTTCATTAGATCAGGGGTCAGCAAACTTTTTCAGTAGGGGGCCGGTCCAATGTCCCTCAGACCTTGGGGGGGGGGGCGGACTATATTTTGAAAAAAAATATGAACGAATTCCTATGCCCCACAAATAACCCAGAGATGCATTTTAAATAAAAGGATACATTCTACTCATGTAAAAACATGCCGATTCCCAGACTGTCCGTGGGCCGGATTTAGAAGGAGATTGGGCTGGATCTGGCCCCCGGGCCTTAGTTTGCCTACCCATGCATTAGATCAAAGAACTGTGGCCCTCCAGATGTTGTTGGACTACAACTTCCACCATCCCTGTCCATTGACCACTCTGGCTGGGGCTAATGGGAGCTCAAGTCCAACAGCAAATTGAAGCCCACAGGCTCCCCAACCCCATTAGAATTTCCAGCCCACCATGTTGGGAAACATTATTCCTTTACAACAAATGCTGCATAAATCTGAGGTCTGCTCTTCAACCTCAGCTGGGTGGATTATTTATTTCAGAGATGACAGGAATCAGGTCTGAGGGAAAGCCTGCAGCTTTATTCTTGATCCAGAAATAAAAAGGATGCAGTGGGCCACTCTTATTCCAGAGAAGGAACCAATGGCAACTGTTATAAACATTTTGACGCGCACAGAAAACCACAGTCTTTAAAACTCTATCCTGGTCTACAGATGCAGCAGAGCGAGGTAGCAAAATGGATTATGCCATTCCAGGCTGCATGTGTGTGTGTGTGTGTGTGTGGTGTGGGGGGAATCTTCCCATATCCATTCCACAAAATAAAACCCCATACAAGTTGAAAATTTGCACACAGGGTGTGGGCTGGGCCTAGATTTCTTTTCCTCCCAAATGTCCCAAGCCTTTGTTTTTATTTTACTTGCAGGGATTTGATTATCTTTTTATGTGGGGCAAATGTACCATACACCAGCCCTGGGCTCCTGTGGGAGAAAAAGTAGGGTATAATTGCCATATAAATAAATATGACAAACAAACAAACATCTGAGGTGATACTGCCCTGCTGCCTGCCCTGTGCCCCATATGCTGGATAACTTGTAGCCACCATTTTATACTTCCCAGAATGCTCCAGGGCATTGTGAGAAATTTAAACGAGGGGCCCAAGCTGCTCTGC
This sequence comes from Podarcis cretensis, assembly GCF_951804945.1. NCBI lineage: Eukaryota > Metazoa > Chordata > Lepidosauria > Squamata > Lacertidae > Podarcis > Podarcis cretensis. The sequence goes on along the minus strand of NC_137177.1, from coordinate 27,159,597 downwards.
ACTGGCTGTGGTGCTGTTGCCACCTGCCACCAACCCAAGTAACCTCTCGTACAAATGTATGAAAGAGCATGTTGCTCTTGGCCCACCTGAAAACTGGATCCAACCCTGACCTCCAGCGACACAGAACAGGTCTCATTGACCACCTCTTTGGCTTCGAAGGAAGGGATAGCCTCTTCACAGCCCTATCTTCCCCTTGGAACAGTCTCTGGAGTGGCTTAAGGAGCACATTCCAGGTCTCTGCTATTATTATTCCTATCTTGTGTTTATATAACTCAGGGGTGGAGAACCAGCAGCCCTCCAGTTGTCGTTGGGACTCTGTTGGTATCTTTGAGAGAAGGAATGCACTTTGACTATTTTTTAAAGGTATAATGTGTACATAGACTTAAGTGCTTCTTTGGATACAAGCCATCATTTTCATTGCATTAAAGCAGGCAATGGGAAATACTACCGCCCGAGACGCTGGAGAGCTGCTGCCAGTCAGAGTAAGCAGGCCTATTGTGGGGGTCCTATGGTCCTCCAGATGTTATTGGACTCCAACCCCCATCAGCCCCAGCTTGGATGGGAAGGATGATCAGAGTTGTGGTCCAGCGACATCTGGAGTGCTCATCCGCCATCCCTGGAGTAAACACTATGAGGCTTAACAGAGAAATAATGTGGCCTGGTGTAAGGCATCTAAAACTGTTCCCAATCCAGATGGATATGTTCATGGGAGAAATGAAACAGATGTTTTCACTGGGCTTCCAGTGAATACCAGACGTCTCTTACCGTGATAATACTGGATACGGCTTTTCCCTTCCGTCTCATTGAACCAGGCTTCGAAGGGCTCTTCTATTTCAGCATAAGGCAGTTTCAGGATCCCTGAATGAAGCCAAATGGCAACAGCTGCTTAGCCAGAGTAAAGAATGGATGATGATGATGTGTGGTCAGAGGGTGGAGAGGGAGCAGACTGGGAGGAAGAGGAGGAGGAGGTGGTCTGAAGCTGAAGAGGTAACAGTGTTTAGTGAGCAGGAAGAGTCTGTGGCAGAGAGCAGTTCAGAATTGGAGGCTGGAGAGGAGTGGGGGCAGGCTGCTGAAGAAGCCAGGGAATCTCCCCCTCTTGCTATGACCAGCTCCCCTCCTCCCTTGTCTCCCAGAACATGGAAAGGAATGAAAAGGGCAGAGCAAAGAGAGACAAGATGAAGAAGCCTCAAATTGCTGGGGAAGGACCCTGGGGAAGAGCCTTAAGGAGCAGTGGGAAGGCATGGACCTTTAGTCCTTGCAACTGCCTCATTGGGGGCAAGACCTACTGGGAAGATCACTAGGCTGTGATCACTAGGCCTGCCCTTTGAATAAAGAGTTAACTTCACAGACACTGGGTGTTTCATTGCTAACCTGCCCTTGACTCCGGCTCCTGACACCCAAGGGTAGGGAACCAGTGACTCTCCAGAGATGGTTGGATATTACATGAGCAATAGTCAGGGGTGATGGGAGTTGTAGTGTAGTAACATCTGGAGGGCCAGAGGTTCCCCAGCCTTGCTATAAAAATGGAAGGAAACGCCCTCTGCACACAGAGCCACCTCCATAATGAGGCATCTCTGAGATATGGGCACTGTACTTATCACAACTAATCTAGCTCCAAGCGTGCTGCATTTACATAAGATGGAGAAAAATGAGTGCAATACAAAGAGATAAACATTATTCCAGTGGACATCTGTCAGTTGGCAAATCATACCTAGAAAGAACAGAAGGCTGATAAAAAGTTAAAGTAATGAATTAACGCACAAAGGCAGTGACTGATAGATGGCTGCTTATTTTTTCGAAAGGTAATTTCACAGATGCCCAAGAGAGCCTTTTTTGTTCCAACTTGCTTTGAGATTTATTTGTTTCTGTGTTTGCACTAAGCCTGCAAATTCTCCAGGTGTGCCTCTATGCTGCCAGATGGTCCTATTCTGAGGACACCGCTCTCCACATTTGGGGCTGCAAGCTTCAATTAATTAATGCGATCCGTCAGCATAAGCTTTAATCAGAAACCAGTTCTGTGCTTCCTGTCGCCACAAACCATTTTTAATACAGAAATTAAGGAGCGGATCATCTTCTGCCCTGCTTCTAGTGAGCATACCTCTTAAATGGGAAGATGCAGTTCTTTAAAACAGGGATGGGGAACCTGTGGCCCTCCAGATGTTGCTGGACTCCAGCTCCCTTCAGCTCCAAGCCAGCATGGCCAAGGGTCAAGGGTGATGGGAGTTAAGAGTCCAACAATATCTGGAATGCTGTTGGCTTCCCATCTCTGCTTTAGAAATTGGGAGGGGAGAGGTGTAGAAAAGACCAATAAATTATCCCTTTCCATTATCGCCTGAAGTGTTGCATACTCTGCCCCCCAACACAGTCTCTCATCTCTGCCTAGTCTTTACAAATGATTTCCCCCTGAAGCATCCAAGGGCAGTGAAGATGTTCATTACCTGTTATATGATAGGCACCCCCAAACCTGGGAAGCACCTGCAGACGTTTGTGTGGAGGTGTGCAGTCAACCACTGAAATGCAAAACAAAGACGACAAAAGCATTAGGTCAGATTTGGTTAATGTAGAGAATGGCACTTGCCCACAAAGGAAATTGTGTTCAGTGTGTCATAAGAATATAAGAAGAGGCTGGCTGGATCAGACCAAAGCCCCAACCAGGAGCAGTATCCTGTTTTCCGTGTGGCCAACCAGCAGAGGCACCAGTTTCTCAGGAGGACTGAGGGACCCCAACTTGACATCCTGACATTGTGCATGTGACTTGCGAGGAGTCAGAGTTCTGCCCTCTGAACATTGAGGGGATCCAGCCTCCTCAAAAAACAAAACAAAACACAAAACGTTGCTTCGGCCTCTAAGCCAACCAAATGCTTATGGGAAGCCCACAAGCAGCAAATCAGTGCAGGATCAGTATCAGACTCATGTTCCCCAGAAACTGGTATTCAGAGACATTTCACCTCAGACATTGGAGGTAGTCCACAGCCATCATGGCTAGCAGCCGCTAATAGCCTTAGGCTCCATGCATTTGTCTCATCATCTTTTAAAGCTATCCCATTTCTTGGCCATCACCGCACCTTAAGATAGCTAATTCCATAGTTCAATTTTGATTTGTGTTCCTTTTTGGCTGTCCTGAATCTCCCCCTATTAAATGAATTTGGATATGCCCAAGTTATTAAAAAATAAATTTAAGGAACTGCAGAAAGAGGGGAAGGAAGTCAAATTTTGAAATGTTACATTGATTGTAAAACTAATGAAATGTATAAATTTGAAAAATATAAATAAAAAACTTAGAAGACAAAAAAAAAAAAAAGAATAGCCCACCATTCAATTTCCTTGGATGACTCTGGAATTTAGTATAACGAGAGACAGAGATACCTCTCAATTTATTTGTTTATTATAACGGCTATATCCCACCTTTCCTCCAACAAATTCAAAGTGGTATATGTAGTTCGGCCCCTTCCCATTTTATCCTCCCAGCAACACAGTGAGTTGAGCAGGGATCTGAATCTTGCTCTGAAAGGCCCTAGTCCAAAACTACTGCTACTACCTCTTGCTGTTTGCTTTTGCCACAGCATGCATAATTTTATATGTCCATCACCAACTCTCCTCTCTCCACCCCAAACATTAAGCCCTTTCCTCCTTGAGAAGTTGCTCCATACCCTCTCCAAGGTTTTTGCTAATAATCATTATGCAATGAATTCAATGTAAAAGAACACTTAACTTTAAAGAAACCACCTGGGTATAATTAACACAGGAGAGATCCTTTGTCTACAACAGTGTTTTAAAACATACAAAAGTTAAAATACTAAAACCGACTAAAATAACCTTAACTTCCTAAGCATCTGGGCAGACTGTCTAAACAAGAATATTTTTAGCAGATGCTGAAAAAGAGTACGGAGGAGGTGTCTGCTTGATCTCAAGAGGCAGGGAGTTCCAAAGTGCAGCTGCTGCCTAATAAAATGTATTTATTAGGAAAAATTAGCACTAGAACACTGATAAATTTTCATGAGGATTTCAATAAACGAACACCCAACAAACATGGCAGAAATGTAGAATATTGAATATAAGATTTAAAAAATGAGAGAAAGAGAGAGCACTGAAATTGGCACATCTTTCCATCTCCTCCAACTAGATTCATCAATGTTATTATTAATCTTATATCTGCTAGGTTCTTATGCAGAGTCCTCTAGCCCTAATATCCCAGAAGGGTAGAATAAAATAAAGTAGCTGCCTAGAAAACAAGACAGTCAAACTTACCAAGAAAAGCAGCCCATACTAGGAAGATCAGCAGCATCCCCATTGCTGCTCAGCCACACATGCTCTTTCTCAGAGCCACTTTAACAAGGAGCTGCCTTATTAAGCAGCGGCCAATTAGCCAATAGTTGAAGCCTGGCCCTCCCAAAGGGTGAGGTGAGAAACCCTGGAGAATTTCTGAATGGCACTGCAGAAAGCACCAGTTCCTATTGGCTATTTATACAGCTCCCAATAAGGAAATGGCGAATCAGGCTGCTAGGCTGTGGCTTGTTTGATGTGATGGTGGATGGTGGCCAAAGCAATTTATCTGGAGGCTGGAGCTAGGATGACGTGCGGTAGTATATGAGTCCAAAGCCCTTGAACTTCTTTCAACAGCATGGAGAAGGAGAGGTGGTCTCCATAGCTCAGTCTGGTAGGCGGGCATCAGCAATCTATACCAGGCAGATGAATTCGGTATGGAAAGCATCACTCCATTTAGGCCCTGTGGCGCTGTGGGTTAAACCACAGAGCCTAGGACTTGCCAGTCAGAAGGTCGGTGGTTTGAAACCCCTCGACGGGGTGAGCTCCCGTTGCTCGGTCCCTGCTCCTGCCAACCTAGCAGTTCGAAAGCACGTCAAAGTGCAAGTAGATAAATAGGTACCACTCCGGCGGGAAGGTAAATGGTGTTTCCCTGCGCTGCTCTGGTTCGCCAGAAGCGGCTTAGTCATGCTGGCCACATGACCCGGAAGCTGTACCCCGGCTCCCTCGGCCAATAAAGCGAAATGAGCGCCGCAACCCCGGAGTCGGCCATGACTGGACCTAATGGTCAGGGGTCCCTTCACCTTTATCTATCTTAAGTTTTGGTCACAGGCCGTAATCAGAAATACTCTGACTCATAAGATTGCAACATTAAAACGGGCCCAAATGTGAAAGCTTTGGTATGGAGCCTCCATGTTAACTTGGCATCAAGAGTAAAGAAGCTTTTTTGGTACAGGGGCGACTCAAAACTGGATCCCAAGATACATGTGCCTATTTTTTATTATTGTATGCTGTAGTCCGGCTCATTCGTTGACTCTCCTGGGTAAGACAGCTGCTTCCCAGAGTAGCTTGAGGGCTGTGATGTGCACTCACAGGTCTGTCACACAAAGAGCATCACCAGTCAGGCAGCCTGGAAATAAATCTGAGCTGCATCATGCAGAAGCCCCATTCATTTCAATGGTGGATTGTGATCCCCTATCGTAGGGGACTGGAGGGGGGGGGCGCTTTTTCAGACCAAGGTCTGCACTCCTGTCTGGGTTCTGAAGGCTGCATATCTGTTTGGCAGGGCCAGAAGGAAAAGGAGGTAAAGGAACAGCCGTACAGTATATCTAAGCTTTGTACAATAGGCTAATTTCTACACCCACATGCTTCTGTCTGGACTCAGCTACACAGCTGCAAATAAAATGCTTTAAGTGTGATGTAAAGTGCATTATACAAATGTGACACTAGATGGCGATGGTGAGCTATGGGAGATTCAATATACTGGTACTTTTCAGAACATTTTTTTAAAAAGCATTTTCACGTTTTTATATGTGTGTAGATTCCACCTCTGTCCTCCATCCGGGCAACTGAGAGGCATGATACACCATGGATACATCATGGTTAGAGCGTTGGACTAGGACCTGGGAGACCAGGATTCAGCTCCCCACTCAGTCATGAAGCTCCCTGGATGACCTTGGGCCAGTCACTGCCTCTCAGCCTAGCCCACATCACGGGGTGGTTTTGGGGAATAAATGAGGAGGGCAAGTATGGACACCGCCTTGAACTCATTGGAGAAAAGGTGGGATATAAATGCAATCAATCAATTTCAGCCAGGCAAAATCATTCATGGAAGGTGTGAAGTAGGGTTGGTGATGGGTGTGGCCTAGAGAAAGGGGGTGTGGCCTAGGGAGAGTCTCAAGGACCAGATAGAGAGAACTGGAGGGCTGCATTTGGCTCCCAGGCTTGAGGTTCCTCACCCCTGGCCTGTGGCATAGACCATAAGAGGCTGAATCAGGGTGTTCCATTCTCACCTTCCACTCTTCTCAACTGATGCTCAACATTTGATAGCTGCAGAACATGGTGGACTATGTTCATTATAAAAAATCTAGTGTGCAGCTGCATGAAAACGCCAACTTCTATCCTAGGGGTCATCAGGAAATAGACAGGAATTAAAAAGGTGAGTCCATGATTCCTGATGACTAAGTCATTTTTACTGTATTTTTGGTTTTTATGGAAGCCGCCCAGAGTGGCTGGGAAGGCCCAGCCAGATGGGCGGGATATAAATAATAAATTATTATTATTATTATTATCCAGTCATTGGTTGGGCCACATTTGGGATGCAATGTGAAGATCTGGTCACCCTATCTCAAAAGGACAATAGACAGTTAGGAAAGTGCTGGGAAGAAAAGCAACTGGAATGCTCAAGAGTTGAGGGCTTTTTAACCTAGAAAAAAGAAGAAGATGACCTGTGTGTGTATATTAGGTTTGTGTCCAGATTTTCACTTTTTGAAATATGACAATCTAAAATAGAGGTTTCTAAAATGATATGGGGAGAGAGAAATTATTCTGCTCCCATAGCAGAACAGAACATAGCAGAACATAACAGTAGATTCAGGGCAGAGAGAAGTAAGAACTTCACACAGCACATTGCTAACTTGTGGAACTCATTGCCACAAGATGTAGTGAAGGCCTTTTTCTTAGATGGCCTTAAACAGGAATTGGACAAATGAATACCTGCTCATGGGCTTACCAGGAGCCTTTGTCTCCCTGTTGTAAGCCAAAAATGGCTTATCTTACACCCCCACTATCATAAAGTCAGGGTTGGGGGAACTGTGTGACTCTCTAGATATTGTTGGACTCTAGTTCCTATCAGGCCCAGCCCTTGGCCATGCTAGCGGAGGCTGATGGGAGTTGGGGTCCAACAGTATCTGGAGGGCCATAGCTTCCCAACCCCAGATAGAAGCTTCACCTGATCCAGCAGGGATCTTCTGCATTCTTAAGTAGCAACACAAGAAAATATAATATATTGAGCTTTCATTCCTATGTCGACGTGTCTCATTCATCTTGCTCAAAATCCAGCTGGTTTCTTACCCAAGGTCAGAAAGCAATCTGTCCTCCTCCTTCCTTGTGTCGGCATGTTCTTTTGGAAGTCATAACACAAACAGCAAAGCCAGTCCTTTGAACCAGATTCTGTATTAGCGCGTAATGTTTTGTTATGCACTCAGGACAGTTTGCCTTGTTTGGTCAAGAGTTACTTGATGTTTTCTTTTTTTAAAAAAACAAGCCATTTTGAATACTTTAAAAATATATATCATAATTTCAAAATTAAAACAGATTAAATTTTACCCAGCTCATAAATATAAAAAAATGAAATAAGCAAATCCTGTATCATGATTAGCCTTATTATTAAAAAATCAAAAAAATTAAAACCGTAACATATTAAAACACAAAGGTGGATTTGGGATGAAAAGTTTGGGAAGAATAAACACCTCAAGCGTCTCAAGCCAGAGTAAAGAGATGCATTTTCAGCATTCACCAGCAGCTGTATGATGAAGGAGCCTGATATTACTTTTAAATATGGAGGACTGGCGGGAAGAAATATGGATCCTGTTGGGCCGGAGCCTCTCCGAGATTTGGGGTTCAACATTAAGGACTATCAAAAAGACCGGCAGAGAGGAACTGAGAGAGAATTAAAAGCCTTGGATGTGAGATCTCCAGGCTAAACAGTATATTGGGACTGATGGATGTTGGGGACTGAAACCGGGAAGGGGGAGGGTGGAGTTTGGGAATTCAAAGGGTATATAATTATAATTTGTTCTGTTTTTATCTTTGTTTTGCTATTTGTATGAAAATGGGGAAAGCCGTGGAAGGGAAATTTTGGTCGACCTTAGAAAAATGTTTAAGAATGAGCGATGATGTATAAATATTGATGTTTAAGTTTGGATAACTAAAAATTGGTTTTTAAAATGGTTTAAATTAAATGAAAATAAGGTTTGCAAAAATAAATTGAGAATATGGAAGAAAGAGGAAAAGTGAAATAACAACATGTTAAAATAATTTATTAAGTTAAAGTTGAGAAATAAGCAATAAGGACTTGCTAAGCTAACAATTTAAATTGGAATACAAGAAGGGGAGGTGTGAGGAGGTCTGAGAAACAAGTTAAATGAAAATAAGTAATTGAAATTTTATGTGTTTTTAATTGTTTGTAAGTTTTGGATTTTTGTATTTTTTGTTACTTTTTGTCTATTTTTGTTTTTGTCTTGTTTTTAAAAATGCTAATAAATATTCATTAAAAAAAAAAAGAAAAGTTTGGGAAGAATAAACACCTCAAGCGTCTCAAGCCAGAGTAAAGAGATGCATTTTCAGCATTCACCAGCAGCTGTATGATGAAGGAGCCTGATGTGCCTCAGTGGGGAGGAAGTTCCACAACTTAGGGGCTTCCACCAGGAAGACCCTCTCCCAAGCCACCAACCCTACAACCTCTGAAGGCATAGGAACTACCAAGAGGGCCCCCTCTGCTGGTCTCCACATCCAAGAGGGTGTGTAGAGATGAAGGTGGTCTTTAAGTTCTCTTGTTTATCTTGTTAAATGGTTTTGACACATTTTGTGTATGTAGAGCAACTCACAAATGTAATAGTGAATTAGAACAAATAAAACAAATTACTAGAGCTCTAAGCTTTCTTTCCTGGCACCATGCCACAAGTGATAGTTAGTCAGTCTCTGGAAGGGACAAATACTGCTGCAAACTTTGCATTTTACCTTTATTTTGCTCAGATGCATCAAGCGCAGCTGTCATCGGAAAAGAAGAGAACGTTCAGAAGTGTCTGTGAAGGTCAAATAATGGAATGAAGTCACACTGGGCCAAAAGCGAAGCTTACGTCACCCTAAAACTGTAGGCACCGGCAAGGCCTTATCTCATAGCCATAATAACATCATTCCAGCATTGCATTGTCTGGGGGATGAGCTGTATGTGGGCTGGAGAACAGATATTATCTGCAAGCTATGTAAAGATTTTTCAGTTCCTCTCATTCTGAGATATGCCCCATATGGAGTGGAGGGATAAATATTTTATTGAATTCCGGTTTCCCTTGCTGAATTTGCTTTGCAGCACATTGTCACCCATTTCTGAAGGAACTTCGGGGGTAGCACAGCAATGATCTTGCTGCCACCCACATGGGCAGGCCTTAGGTCTGACGGCACCCCCAGTTGCTGCGGCCATGGCTTCGCCACAGAGGCTACCACAGGGTGGAGGAGGCACAGATGGGGTACACAGGCCCCAGCCGCCACCCCTCCTGCCATCCTCAGCCACTGGCTTGCCTGTGCTAGCCCTTAGCATTGTCTCTACCCAGAGCTGGACAATGGGTTTGCCTGCTGCTACCACAGCTCCTGACACCGCTTGTTGCTGGTGGGGCTGCATAGGAGGCAGAAGGCAAAGGAGGGGTGTGACTTTTCCCTGTGTTTTACACACACACACACACACACACACACACACACACCCTTAATAAACTATGATTCTTGTGGGTGCCATTTTCTGTTCATTTTCTCTAGTGGCAAAATGTCTTGGTCAGGCTGGCCCTGGGGAGGAGACAAAGCAGGTTTTGAACAGGAAAACTCTCCCTGTGTGCCTCTTGGGTGTAGGATGGGTGCTTGAAAAAGGTGGTAAAATTGCTATTCGTAAACCCCCCCCCCCGACAGTGTAAAAAGCAGAGCAGCACAGCACTGGTTTGATTGAACAGTGCTTGTAAACTAAGTTAATCCTCTCACTCAGAGCTACCCAGTGAATAAGCTTCATGTATTTACAGTGGTACCTTGGTTTAAGAACAGCTTAGTTTATGAACAACTTGGATAAAGAATGCTGCAAACCTGGAAGTGGGTGTTTTGGTTTGTGAACTTTGCCTTGGATGCAGAACATGTTTCGCTTCCTGTTGAGTGTGTTCCATTTGTAAATTGAGTCCCCCGCTGCTATGGGAAAGTGTGCCTTGGTTTAAGAACGCTTTGGTTTAAGAACGGACTTCCGGAATGGATTAAGGTACCACTGTATTGCAATTGTATTCCATGTCCAACCCTCTCTCCTAGGGAATCCCACAGGTTTCAATCTTGTCTCTCATGCTTTTAAACTTTTATTTGAAACTGCAGGGAGACGTCATTCAGGGACCTGAAGTGAGCTTGGAATCAGCATTATGGAGGAGAGGGCTATCAGAGGCTACCAGCCATGATGGTTATTCCAATTCCAGTTCCTGGGAACCACAGCAGGGGAGAGTGCGTTTGTGCTCCAATCCTGCTTGCGTGTTTCCCCACAGACATCTGGTTGGCCAATGTGAGAACAAGATGCTGGTCTGGATAAGCCATGGGACTGATCCAGCAGGCTCTTCTTATGTTCTTATCATGGGCGTTGCCAGGATTTTTGTAAGAGGGGGTAAGACTTTTGTCAGGGGGAAGAACTGACGTGATTGGTCAGTTTGTTAAGTATTTCTATTGTTTTACTTGGGTGGGGGAGAGACGCTCCCCCCTGCTCCCCCTTGGCAATAATAATAATAATAATAATAATAATAATAATAATAATAATAATAAATTTTATTTATATCCCGCCCTCCCCGGCCAAAGCCAGGCTCAGAGCGGCTAACATCGTACAAGTAAGACAATGCATAAAAACAAGCAATCAATAAATTAAGATATGTCCCACAATTAATTCAAACAAATTAAAATTAAAACTGGACAGGTGGCAATCTTCAGGTTAAAATTGAAGGCGGTTTCCAACTGCTTCCACTTGTTGCCCATAGTTCTTATGTATGTGTTTGTAGAAGTGTGTGAGTGGAAGTGTGTGTGGATGTGCTGGGTCGTACATGCAAGGGAGTGTGGGCCTCTGGCTGGAAAAAATTGCCTGCTCCTGTTCTGCTGCTACCCATAAGCAAGAAAGCCTGGCTATGCTCCCTTCCTCTGTATTTGACCACACCTGGTGAGGGAACAGAGCTATGCAATGACCCCGGCTGACACCAAGGAGATGGAGATTAAGGTCATCCTTCATTCTATCAAGCCACTTGCTCTGCTGTACTCTGCTTTGGGCTTTTTTCTGAGAGTAGGTTTTCTACAGCCTTACAAGGGAAGGGGAGCTATTATGAACATAGCTCTCGAGGGACCGTGCACTCAAACTGGGCTGCCCTTGTCTTGTGGCTGAAGGACTAACAAACACCACAGACCTTAAAGGAGCAGTGATAGGGGGACCGTTCTGTAGTGCAGCAGTGGGGAAACTCATAGGGCCAGTCTTCCCTACGCCTTGCAGGCCAAATTTGACAGGTGGGCTGCCCACTCGGTATTTGGAGTTCTGTCAGAGAAGGGGAAAAAATTCAATTCAGTTTGCATTTCAAGCCATGCATAGTGAATTGTGAATTGTAGTCTTTTTTTGAAAGACTACAAGAGCCGAAACCCACCCACCCCTTTGGAATTCACACTGCAGTTGGAATTAATGTACTGCAGTTTTCAGAGAAATGCATATGCTAGGGTAAAGGGTGCATAAAAACGCATGTAAGAGTGAAAAATTACATACAAATATGCTTTGCAAAAAGAAACTTAGGACTTATCCACACCTCTGTTTCCCCCTCCACTTCTTCCCACTCTTTAGCGCTAAACTGGAACAAACAGCAATCTGGTTTTCCGTGGATTGCCATTTGTTCCGATTTAGTGCTAAAGAGCAGGTTTTCCGGGGGAAAGCAGTGGGGCAAAGGCAAAACTGTTTGGACCCATGCTTTCAAGGCACAGGACAAGCAGAAGTGTGGATGAGCCCTTCCTTTGAAAACAAAACAGAATGGATCTGGCAGAGACCTAGTCATCCAGATGGGGAAATGGTGCTTTCCTCACTTTGTGCTATACATTCCAGCTTTCTACTCTGGAGCTGGTATAGTTCTCGTTCAAATCCCATGCACAGCAAATGCATCTGGCAATACTGATTCCCCCACTGCCCTACATGTATTTTGCCAGCGGAGAAGTTCAATGCGACAAACTACACACATTTTCCATTCCTTCTGCTGGGCTACAGAGGTGCTATACACAGATTTGATCACTAGGTGGCAACAGCATACCATTCTAGTCTTCAAAATAATTGTTTTCCCACCCAGAGGGTGTGTGGTTTGCCTCTGAATTTCAGTGAAATCGTGCTCCTTGACCTTTCCTGACAAATGTAGACTGTTTAATATATGCACCTCTGAAGCCTGTCTGAAGGCTGTTCTGATGTCCAAAAAGTTGTTTTCTAAGCTTTTGTGAATAACCATTCTCTTGGCTGCTATTTCTTCAGCTACACAACTGGACAGCTTCAAGAGCTCTTGGTCAATGGGCCAATGTGGCCAATGGGAAGGCATGTTGCCAGAGATTCATTCTGCAAGGCAGACCATACGCTTTTAGGAATGCTGCAGTTATTTTTTAAAATTATAATTGAGTCATGTGACCCAAAAATTTGAAACAATGTGGACTAAAGTCAACTTCTGAGGCCTGTCCAGGATTAGGAGCCCTGAAGCTTAAGCTTCATTAGTTTCATAGCCGACCCACCCCTGCCCTGATCCTCTGGGATGAGGAAAGGCTGCAATCTTGCACAGTCTCCATGTTGGGCAGCTTTGCCATTGTCTGCTGTGTGCCAGGAGCCCCAATCCACCCCTTGCTCGGTGTCTCTGAGTTCCTGCCTGCCTGGCAACATTAAAAAAAGTGCTGAGCGCAGAAGCAATTTCACAGCCAGCTTTTGCCAAGGCTTTAGGCAATCTCTCTTCCTCCCTCGTCTCAGGTGCAAGTTCCCATGAAGACTCAGAAGGACAAGATTGTTCCTTCCATGCAGGCACAGCTAGAGTACTGTATTTCAAGGTGTCTGGCCTTGGTTTAGGTAGCTAAAGGATGACATGAGGCCTGTACTGGCTGGCAGAGATGCCCCAGGGAATTCTGAAGAAACCAGAGGCCTTTCTCCTGGGCATGGTCGGCCAATTGGTGCCAAAGAAGGACAGAACTTTCTTTATGTATGCAACAACAGCAGCAAGAATACTCATTGCGAAGTATTGGAAGACACAAGATTTACCCACCTGGGAAGAATGGCAGGTGAAAGTGATGGACTATATGGAATTGGCGGAAATGACTGGCAGAATCCGAGACCAGGGAGAAGAGTCGGTGGAAGAAGATTGGAAAAAATTTAAAGATTATTTACAGAAATATTGTAAAATTAATGAGCTATAGAAAAATGGTGGAATGAAGTTATATGGCTTTGGCAGAAATGTTATAAGGAACTAGGTACAGATAGATTGTTAAGTTATTAAAGGGAAAAAACAAGCTTAGAATATGTTAAGATTAATTACAGGACAGAAAATAGATGAAGATGGAAAGGAATTGCTGAAACAGTTAATTGAAGTGGAATAAAAAAAGGGAGGCGTGAGGAAGTCAATGAAACAAGTGAATGAAAGTTAAGATTTAAAATATTGGAAGTGTTTTTAATTGTTTTTGTCTTGTTTTGTTAATTCAATGTTTTATGTAGTGTTTTTGTTTCTGTTTTTGTATTTTATTATGTTGATTTGTTTAATTCTTTTTCTTTCTTTTTGTAATCTTTAAACTCTTAATAAATATTATTATTATTATTATTATTTTTTAAAAAGAGATGCCCCAGGGAATTTCTGTTGCTTACATAACACGCAAGAGGGCAAAATGGGGAATCTATTCTGGTTGGCCCCACCGTGGCATAGAACCAGGTGGGCAATCTGTGCTCCAGGATCCCGTGGAGCCCTAGATCTAATTTCATGCGGGTGGCAGGGAGAGGGGAAAAAAAAGTTTAGGTCACTCATCACCATAACACGCCCCCCCCCTCCAGAGAGACAGAAATGGGCAATAGGGGTGTGTGGAGTGGCATGTGCAAGATTATTACAGATGGAATGCAACCCTTCCAGGGGTGGGGAGGAGGAGGTTGCTTACCCCTGCCATGGAGCATTGCCAGGTCCCAGGAATGCCAGGGAATGGAATGCATCAACCAGCCCATGTGAAGTAATAACGATAGTGCCTCTGAACATGTCCAGAGAGCATCAACGACTATCCATGGCCTATTCCTCTCTCGATTCACATGGGAAGAGGGGTAGGGCTTTCAAGGAGGACTTTAAAATGCAGCTAATCCATTTTTTGTTGTTCTGGAGTAAGGCTGAATCAGAGCAAATGTCAGTGTGTGGAAAACCCCTACTGACGTTTGCTCTGATTCAGCAGTAAAGATCCAGGGTTTAGCTATACCTACCTTTCCTCCACGCTTTCCAGGCACACCCTACAGTTTAAAGCTCTATGCTGGAGCACTCTTTTCATTTTTGCCCAGAGAAGTGTTGGGTGTTTCAGATGCTTTCCTTATACTGTAGTTGCTTAGCAACCGCTGGCTGTGTTCCCACAACCACCACACTAGGTGAGCCCAGAATTCACCAGTTTGCCTGGTTAGGGTGAAAAGAGAAGTGCATATCAAAAAGATGACAAAAAAGGGGGCACAGACTTACATAATCTTTTTCAAATGCTGGTTTATATGAAATTTATATGAAATCTTATTAAATTTGTAATAGAAATAACATTTTATCAGAGTAACGCAGTGACCAGATGCCCTGTGTGCCTCCTCAGCAGCATTCGAAATTTGCATTTTGCACCTGGCTATCGGCCACTTGTGACCAAGTGAAGATGCCCGGCTGCCAGGATGGCACCTGATGTCTCCACCATCTGGAGGCGCATGCCTGGGGATCCCTGGATCTTGACTGTTTTGAAACACTAGCAACGCACCATGTAGAATTCTCCCCATTATATTTTATCTTCACAATCAGAATGAATTTCAGGAACCAAGAAGTTATATTGAAAAATACATTTGGCCCCCAAATGACAACTAGCCATTCCACTTTGGCAGCTGTAACCCTGGTTTAAGGAGCCATTTGGCACCTAGCTTATATATCTGAGTTTCTAACACTGTTTGCTGTCAGCAGATATCTGCACTGCATTTGAAGTTGTTTTTATATATGAGATTGCTTTTAATTGTTTGTATGATCTGTGAAATCGCTTCGAGGTATTTTGCGTAAAGTGCAATCAACCAAATAAATAAAAACAGCTGATGGGGAATTTCCAAAAAATGCTCTTGTTCTCTCTTCTTAATGGTCCTTTATCTTTAAAACGGTGTCGAATACAGGGCCTTTCCTTTACAATGGGTTTGTGGTTGGGGGGAGGGGTCGGAATACTGCCATAAAGGGGTTCAATCCCCACTCAGTCATAAAACTCACTGTATGATCTTGGGCCAGTCACTGCCACTCAACCTAACCTACCTCACAAGGTTGTTGTGAGGATCAAAATGGAGAGCAGGGAAGAACCACACATGCCACCTTGAACTCCTTTGAGGAAAAGTGGTCTATGAAAAGTGTTACATAGGATTTCATAGCCCCCACCTCATGAATTACAGTCCTCTGAGGGTGTTGAGAGATCCCTAAAACCTGACACCCTCACAGAACTAATCTTTCTCAGGGCTAGCTATAGGGCGAGAGTAGCTCTTAAAGCCAGATTAGGCCTTTGCTGCCCTGCCGAAACCACCGAAATGGCTCCAGGCAGGGACAGCTAATGAAGGCCTGTGGCTGGAGTAAGCATTTGCCACCAAAATTATGCACGCCTTTGATCATGGCAACACTTTCCACGCAGTTATTCCCAGCACTAATAACTGGTGTGTCGAGTGGCCAGCTTAACGCTTAATAAACTCCACCAGCACAGAATCCCTTTTAATAACCATGCTCTATGACATAATTGTGTGCATGAGGCCTAGGGGCAATGTGCCATCATGGCATTTTTTTTGTCTGAGCAGGCAAGTATATACATACACCTGAGTTCCCTTTTCCTCATGTTTAAAGCACTATCCGTCATAACTTTTCCCCAAAGCATCCTGGGAACTGTAGCTTGTGAAGGGTGCTATTAGGAGGCCCCTATTCCCCTCACAGAGCTACAATTCCCAGAATTCCCTAGGAAGACGAACTGTTAAACCACTGTTTAAATTGGTATGAAACTGCTTTGATTGTACAGCGCAGACAGGGCCTTCTGTGTTTTGGTCCCTGGCTTTTCATGCTGTCAGGCTGCAGAGCAGAGCAGAGCAGGAGTTTTTCCAATGTTTCTCCTGAGAGATCAGCTGCCATTAGAAGAACTGTAACCTTAAGAGCTGGCACCTGCACTTGCTGTTTTTCTCGCTCCCTCCCTATCCCTTTTTCTTTGGGTGTCACGTATTTCAGACTATAAACCTGAGGGAATAAGGATCTCCCACAACTCCTCAAGCTAGAGGAGATGTAAGCTCCAGTTTCAGGAAGCGAAACTCCAACCTCCCCCCCTTTATTCACTGGCTTGGTCTTCCTGATGTTGCTTCAACACTGTGCCAAGTGCATTGTGAGAAGTAATAAGACAGACAAGCACACATGGTATGTACATATTTTTAATTGGCTCACTTGGGAAGAGCCATAGCAGCTGATGCAGAAGAGGAGGGAACACCTGAGAATGGAGCTTTGACAAAGCCATAGTTGATCACCCATCCTTCTACAACTGCTGTATATCGCCTTTCATGTAAAAAGAATCCTGCACTCCAGGAAGTGGGGATGAGGAGCTGCTGAGCTCCAGGTGGTATTGGGACTACAACTCCCATCAGCCCCAGCAAGCATGGTGGCTGCTCAGGGATGATGGGAGTTGTAGTCTAGCAACATCTGGAAGGGCACACGTTCCACCTCCCTGACCTAAGGCCCACAAGGACATAGCTCCTTGGCTTGTGCATGGCCTTAAGGAATTCCAGGCCTGGCACCGTAATACATTGTTCTGCGGTTTGTACAGTGGTTTTTGTAAAAGCTTTGGAAACAGGGGTTCATGGTGAGGGGACAGCAAACACCCAAGAAAACGGCTTCTATAATTCTTATTACAGTTGTACCTTGAATCCCGAACGCCTTGCAAGTCAAACATTTTGGCTCCCGAACACCACAAACACAGAAGTGACTATTTTCGGAACCCAAATGTCCAACGGGGCTTCCGATTGGCTGCAGGAGCTTTCTGCAGCCAATCAGAAGCTGCGCTTTGGTTTCCAAATGTTTTGGAAGTTGAACAGACTTCCGGAACGGATTCCATTCGACTTCCAAGGTATGACTGTAGTGGGTTTAAGGAATTGGAGGCATGAAGGATAAGAAGAGACTGGGTGATGAAGGGCCTATTCAAGAAGCAAGCACAAGGAGGATTAGGACTCTCAAAAATACTGGAAGAAGGTGCAGAAGTTATTTTTGTTTCAACAGGGCGATCCCTATAAGACGACTGGACTTTGTGGTTTTATTTATCCAGGCTAGTATTTAGACCCTGCTTCTCAGGGTGGGGAAAAGCCTTCATGAAATAGCTTCCAATATAGTTGAGATTAGGCCTTTTTTTAAACAACAAAAATACAACAACAACAACAACAACAACAACAACAACAACAACAACAACCCCAAAACTCTTCCAGCCCTGTGGCTAAAGATTTCAGCACACAAAAACAAATATGTTAGGGATGTTTAGGAGTTTTGGGCGTATGTGGGGTGGTGGTCCTGATTGAGAGCAAAATATATATTTGGACAGTATCAGCTCTGAGATTCCCTGAAGGAGCTTCCCAAGGCAAGCTTGGGTTATGCCATGATCGGGAACGTGGCATCAGTGGCAACTCCACAGTTGTTGTCTTTCATAGACATGAGGATGTAGCCATCATTTCCCCAGTAGGTGGACCAGGAGTTCTTCACAAGCCAGTAGAGTTCGCCTTGGAGGACACCGTAACCTACAGCTAGGACCGCATGATCCAGCTGGCCTCGTTTGTTTCCTAAAAATGGATTAAAAAAAAAATAAAAGAATCAAGCTTTGTAACAAGTGGGATAATGGAAAAGAGCACAGGAACAAAGCTGCCACCCAAATGTACTGCTGAAGATTGAGAATTCAGTTCCTCATGTGCAATGGCCTCCTGCAGAAAAGGGAGATCATTTTCCTCTCACCATATTAGAACTCAGGATTACAGACCCTAAGAGTGGGACCAGGAAGAGAGAAAGCTACTTACTGGGTTACCTTGAGTGACCCATTTGCATTCTTCCTCATCCCAAATACCATATGCAAAATGGGATTGTGATAATGACCTGCCTCCTAGGTTGGGTCGGGACGATGAATGAGATATGCAAAGGTCTTGGCAGTGCTTGCCAAAAGGCGTAATTATAACCAGCTGATGATTTGCAGTAACAACCATTGCGCACACTTTCTGTAAGTGATGATTATCATCAGCCAGGCTGCCATGTGACACCATCCTCTACCTCAGAGGTAAAGAGGCTATTGACTTGCCAACACTGCTAGACTACAACGTCAGTCACCCTCAACCACTGGCCCTGTTGGCTGCAGCTGATGTGCATTGCTGGACCTCAACTCCCCTTTGGAAGCAGCAGGGTGCAGAACTTTCCCACAAGTAGATCTCTTAGTGAGTGGGTAGGCACCCGAAACTTTTAGATCTATGTGGGTGGTGCTCCAGCTGGCCACAGCAATCAAGAGGACAGGAGATCCCTGCCAAGGCCTATCTAGTTTAGCATCCTGTTTTCAAAGTGACCATCCAGATATCCACGGCCTCGCTCCGATTTGCATAGGGCTGATGTCTGTGCAGATAGCACAGAGGATGTTGCAGTGGAAATCAGCATCTATGTATTTATTTACTGCCTTGCATTTCTTCCATTATAGAACCCAAGATGTCTTACGTGCGGTACCCAGGTGACCACCCATATCCAAGCACTGACCAGACCTAGACCTGGGACATTTGTTTCAGTAGCCTCACATGCCTTCAGACCATAACCTGGGGAGGCATTAGCTTCCAATTTCGCCATACAAAGCATGGAGGAGTTTACCGTATCGCAAATAGCCATGTGGGATGATGTGCAGGTTATGCCAAGTGCTCTTGAGATGCATCGCGGGAAGTGCAACTTTATTTACAGCAGGTAGTGGGGATCCTTGAGCCCAGGGGACAAATGCAGCCCTCTGGGCCTCTCTATTTGGCTCGGGGGGGGGGCTCCCCCTAGGCCACAGCCTACCCCACACCAAGCCACACTCCTCACCAGCTCTGCTCCACTTCCTCCTTGAGGGTGTAACTTTGACAAGGACTCGTTTGCCAGGATGGAGAGGTGTAGTTCAGGTGGGAATATAGCCTACTGCATAAGGGTAGGATTCACACCCACTGCTCTACCCTGTTTTGCCTCTGGCTTTGTTCACCCCTAGCCTACGGCCCCTGGAAGATTACCCACAAGCAAGAGAAAATGTGGCCCGCAGGCTAGAAGAGATTCCCCGCCCTAATTTACAGTTTTCTGCCACAATCTCATAGGCTGGGACTCACCACACTTGGGCTCGTAGTAGACACCATTGGAATAGAAGGAAAAGCTTCGGTGGGAGGCGTCGATGCTGACAGACACGGGGCCATGCTTGTAGATGGCAGCTTTCAGAGCAGTATGGTTCCCAGAGGTGACATTGACGTAGCCTTTGAGTTTGCCCACAAGCTGAGTGTCGTTGCTATGGCAGTAGCCATTCTGAAAGAGAGAAGAATCACCCAGGTGGGGATGAAACCCAAAAAGAAAACCCCAAGATTTCACTCATCGTTTCATTAACCACCATTGTTGTCCAGGAGTTTCTAAAAGCTTTCTGAATACATTTCTTTCTCCATGTGCAGTCTGGAGTCTTCACTGATCTGCCCCTCTAGTCTGGGCTAGATCAGTTTAGCTGGAGGGCTGGGGACACTGCTGCTGGGCAACCAGTTCACAGCACACTGTGCAAACCACAGCCTTCTATGCCCATGCATATCTCCGCCTTACCTCACTGCCTGCCACCCTATGCACAGTCAAGACTGGCATACATATGATGTACATAGTGATGCTGCACATACAAATGCTATCGTGCTCAAGAAACACATTTGTGTGGAGTGCTGGAGTTTCCACCTCCTGCGAAGTCTTCAGACGCCAGTGTGCCTGCCGGACACATGCTTTCCAATGCACAGCATCAGTATAGATGCCCACCCCTCTTTCACATGAACATGCAGCCAAGGATGGAGTCAGTGGGCATAATCTCACCCTGTGAGATTGGCAGACTTTCCTTCTCAAGATTCTTGGATATTCACATTCAAAGCACTATGACGCCACTTGAAACAGTCACAGCTTCCACCAAAGAATCCTGGGAGCTGTTGTGTAATAAATGGCTTATTAGTAAACTAATTCTGGTTTGACTTCTCTCACCTGGCCTTTGTATGGGCCGTAGGACTCTGTGCTGGCAATGCCGCCGTGCTTCATGACCCACTCGAACGCCTGAAACTCCTCGCCACCGTCACAGGCATAGTTCCCAAAGCCCCAAGAGCAGTCAATGAGGATTTGCTGAGACAGAGGGATGAGCTGCCCAGTCTGGGGAAACAGGAGAGAAGCAAAATGTCAGCCTTGGTTGAGAGGAAACTGTTACAGTGGTACCTTGGGTTTTCGGACGTAATCTATTCTAGAAGACCGTTCAAGTTCCGAAATGTCTGAAAACTGAGGCACAAAGGGCAGTCTGCAAATTTAACAGAGAAAATTGAGAATACACTCAGTGGAAGCCACTCGACTTCCGAGGCACGTTAAAAAATGGAAGCGTTTATTTCTGGGTTTATGGCGTTCGAGTTCTGAAATGTTTGTCAATAGAGACGTTCAAAAACAGGTACCACTGTACCTGCTTAGCCACGCAGTGCTAAACCGTAAATGTCAGGATAGCACACATGGAACATTCCCTTTAGAAAAGAAGCATTAATAGCATATTTTACTGCTGAAGCAAGGTTACATTCATAATGTGGAAAATAGGGCCGTTTCTTTGCTGAAGCTGAGCAGCTTTGTCACTGGCCTGTATCTGGATTGGAGACCACTAACCTGGGGTGTTGGAAAATTCCAAAGGAATTTGACCCATGTTCAGAATGAAAATCAATCCAGAAAAAATTATTGGCCTTCACTGTTGGTGCTTTCAGTCCACAAATGATTATGCATCAATTAAGCTTCCTCCCGCCCCCCCACTGCCAAAAAGACCCCTTGCATTGTGTTTCCTTAGCATTGAAAAAAACAGAGTGGAAGAATGAAATGACAGTGTAATTTATATAGCCAACTTTGCAATTTTGCCACAGTGGACAGTGAGGTGAAGTTGTGGTGAAAGATGAACTGTGGCGGAATGGAAGCAGAGCTGCATGCAATAGCTACAATGTGGAATGGAAAATGATGCCTTTTTGTATCCCTGCTCTGTGCTCCCCCTACTGAATAGAAGTGGGAAATTAAATGTACTAAATGAAATATTAAAATAGACGTTGCCACTGCTTACCAGGAGGGAGGTGGTGGGGAGCTCAGTGCAGTGTAAGTGCACCAGCAGAATCACAGCATTATTTCCATCAGCATGCCTGTGCACCGCACCAACCTCCCCATCATGTCTCCTGGTAAGCAGAAATGACACACCAGCTGGGTAGCTCTCCCTGTGGAACGTCGTCCCTTCAGATGTCAAGGAGATGAAGAACTACACAACTTTTAGGAGACATCTGAAGGCAGCCCTGTATCGGGAAGTTTTTAGCCACCCAGAGTGGCTGGGGAAAATAATAGAATAAATACTTTTCTCAGGAATGTGAACAGCTTGGACCTGTGTAGCATCCATTCGCTGAGTTCCCCAACACCTTCCAAATTAGTTGAAAGGAAATTCCCTGGTGAGACATAGGTGAGCTCTTACCTTGAGGAAGAGAGCCCCTTCGAGGGCTCCAGTGCTGGAGAAACTCCAGCAGGAGCCACACACAGCCTGGTCCTTAACTGGAGTCACTGCACCTGGAAGGGACAAGCAGAAAAGAGTTGAGATCCACCTGCACAACCATTTCTGTCGCCATCAAGCTACTGCAACATCACTCCTTTTGGATGTGGAGCAGCAGAGGTGTGTAACTTCAAGGATGCGCCATTCGAGAGTTAATTCTGTTTTCATTTTTAATTAAAACCAACTGGGGGACAGGGAGGGGCCACATTTGAGTGGAGCAGTAGTGCTGGGGAAATTTCTGCTTGCCCCATGCCTAGAAAGTACAGATCAAAGAGGTTTCCCACTTGTCCATTCATTCTAGGCATGAGTTGGAATGGTTCTGCCTTTGCGCTGTCTCCCAGGAAAACCCACTCTTTAATGCTAAATCAGAGCAAACATCAGTCCAAAGAAAACCCTACTGAGGTTTGCTCCAATTCAGCATTACAGAGCAGGTTTTCCTGGGAGAAAGCAAAAAGTGTGGATGAGCCCTTAGGGCAAACAGAGGAATACCTGTATGTATATTGGAATATCTGCATTTGGCTGGGAGGAGACTAATGCCCTTTTCTCCAAGTACCACTGCTCCAGTCGAGTTTCAGAGTCTCCACAGCTGCTTTTCAGGCAAAAATAAAAAACATCAGGAGATTCTATTGCTCTCCTCTGCATTTCCCAAGGCTTAGGACCACAATTGCTTACAACAATTGGCGCCTATAGCTCAGAGATATAGCATCCGCCTTGCATGCAGACGGTCCCAGGTTCAGTCCCCAGCATCTCCAGGTAAGGCTGGGAGAGAGGCCAGCCTGAAATCCTAAAAAGCTGCTGCCAGTCAGTGTAGACAGTATTGAACTTGATGGACCAATGGCACGACTCAGTATAATCCCCTTCTTATTTGTTCCTTGCCTACACAGGATTGCCATCCAAAACCACTCACCGTAAAGCCGCCAGTCCAAGCTCTCTGGCAGGATTAGGCCCACGTACATCTCCTCAGGGAAAGGCAGCCCATTGTTTGGCGCTGTAGTCTTGAGCTTGCCTCTCATCACAGCTATCTCATCCTGGGTGAGGTCCGCTAAGTGGTTCAGCGCCAGCTTGTAGGAGAGGTTGGCCCGGTTCTTGGAATGGACAAACCTGGGGGGGAGGGGGGCAGAAAGAATGGGAAAGCTGGAGGAGAAGGGGCTGGGCTGGGCAGGGGGCGGCTCAGGCTTGTTGTCGTCCTCCCCTAACCCTCTTGGGGTTAAAGGTACCTTGAACACTAACACACGGTTCTTGGAAGTACAGGGATAAAGCCAAAGTAGAAATTTGGTATGGCCAAATTCGCCTCACAGAGCTATAGTTCTCAGAGTGGTTTAACAGTCAGTCCCTCTTCCCAGGGAATTCTGGGAATTGCAGCCCCACGAGGGGAACAGGGGTCTCCTAACAAATCTCAGCAACATATTACCCTTCCAAGGATTCTTTGGGGGAAGCTCATGACTCTTTAAAGTGGCATAGCACTGTTTTCAACGTCCAGGGCACATATCAAGTCTTTTACAATGTTCCAGGCTTTCGACAGCAGATGAGAATTTTTTTAGTGTGGCGTTTTGATACTTGGTTTAGGCTGCTTTTTATTCTGCTGTTTTCATCAACACAGTTTCAGTACGTTTCTGTTACAATGGTGTGCTTTGTCCCCGGTTGTAAATCGTCCTGATAAACTGGCACCGAAGGGAAGTATATAAATGTATTAAACAAAAGCTGCTTCAGAGCACAGTGCCAAAGCCTAGGTCAAAATGCAGGGAAGCAACTAAGCAGAGGGGCCCCAGCCTCGAGGAAGAGCCCCAAATGATCTGGGTCTTGATTTCAGCAAAGCTTAAGCCCCAAAACATGTGTTAAGTGGCAGGGCTCAGCACAGGCTGGGATACTGGGATTTAAAATGAATTTTATTATATTGAACAGATTTAAAAACAACAAGGTAGCCTCAGACAAGCGTAGCTACAGTCACCTCAATATTATCATCAAAAAGCCAAGTGTGCCTCCATGCATGCATGCATATGCAAGAGTACACACTTCCCCTTGAGGAATGGCTGTGGCTCATTGGTAGAAAATCTGCTTTGTGTGCAGAAGGTCCCAGGTCCAATTGCCAGTGTCTTCAGGTAAGGGTGAAAATGTTCTCTGCCTGAAACCCCAGAGAGCTGCTGCCAGTCAGTGCTGACAATACTCAGTTAGATGGACCAATGGTCTGACTCAGCTCAAGGAACTTTCCCGTGTTCCTATTGGCTCTCTAACCCACTGGTCTTCAACTGGCAAGTCAGCAACCACTGCTGACAGTCAGTGTTGACAGCAATGGTGTGAGCACTGGTGTGACTTGGTATAGAGCATCTCCCTATGTTCCTTCCCCTCACCTCCAGGAACCAGAGCCAGATCTAAATACGGTATATTGGCGCAAGATTTCAGATCCCATGCTTTGACTCTGACAGCACAGCCACCACCTGTTTCATAATTACTCCTTTTTATAATATACTCCATCAGTAAAGGTGAGATGGGATGACAGCGCTTCTTCATTAGCTCTGCTTGAAAAGCCACCAATATCTAGCTCCTCCTCTTCAAATATTTCAGTCCTAGGTAAGGTAAGGGGACCTCTGACCATTAGGTCCAGTCGTGGCCAACTCTGGGGTTGTGGCGCTCATCTCGCTTTATTGGCCAAGGGAGCCGGCGTACAGCTTCCGGGTCATGTGGCCAGCATGACTAAGCCGCTTCTGGCGAACCAGAGCAGCGCACGGAAACGCCATTTACCTTCCCGCAGGAGCGGTACCTATTTATCTACTTGCACTTTGACGTGCTTTCGAACTGCTAGGTTGGCAAGAGCAGGGACCAAGCAACCGGAGCTCATCCCGTCGCAGGGATTGAACTGCCGACCTTCTGATTGGCAAGCCCTAGGCTCTGTGGTTTAACCCACAGCGCCACTCCCGTCCCTCTATCCTAGGTAGTCGTTATCAAAATCAGGTTAGTCATGTCAGACTAACCTGATCTTGTTTTTTGACAGAATTACAAGCCTGGTAGATGAAGGGAACGCAGTGGATGTAGCCTACCTTGATTTCAGCAAGGCATTTGACAAGGTGCCCCATGATATTCTTGTAAAGAAGCTGGTAAAATGCGGACTTGACTATGCTACCATTCAGTGGATTTGTAACTGGCTGACTGACCGAACCCAAAGGGTGCTCATCAATGGTTCCTCTTCATCCTGGAGAAGAGTGACTAGTGGGGTGCCACAGGGTTCTGTCTTGGGCCCGGTCTTATTCAACATCTTTATCAACGACTTGGATGATGGACTCAAGGGCATCCTGATCAAATTTGCAGATGACACCAAACTGGGAGGGGTGGCTAACACCCCAGAGGACAGGATCACACTTCAAAACGACCTTGACAGATTAGAGAACTGGGCCAAAACAAACAAGATGAATTTTAATAGGGAGAAATGTAAAGTATTGCACTTGGGCAAAAAAAAAATGAGAGGCACAAATACAAGATGGGTGACACCTGGCTTGAGAGCAGTACATGTGAAAAGGATCTAGGAGTCTTGGTTGACCACAAACTTGACATGAGCCAACAGTGTGACACGGCAGCTAAAAAAGCCAATGCAGTTCTGGGCTGCATCAATAGGAGTATTGCATCTAGATCAAGGGAAGTAATAGTGCCACTGTATTCTGCTCTGGTCAGACCTCACCTGGAGTACTGTGTCCAGTTCTGGGCACCACAGTTCAAGAAGGACACTGACAAACTGGAACGTGTCCAGAGGAGGGCAACCAAAATGGTCAAAGGCCTGGAAACGATGCCTTATGAGGAACGGCTAAGGGAGCTGGGCATGTTTAGCCTGGAGAAGAGGAGGTTAAGGGGTGATATGATAGCCATGTTCAAATATATAAAAGGATGTCACATAGAGGAGGGAGAAAGGTTGTTTTCTGCTGCTCCAGAGAAGCGGACACGGAGCAATGGTTCCAAACTACAAGAAAGAAGATTCCACCTAAACATTAGGAAGAACTTCCTGACAGTAAGAGCTGTTCGACAGTGGAATTTGCTGCCAAGGAGTGTGGTGGAGTCTCCTTTGGAGGTCTTTAAGCAGAGGCTTGACAACCATATGTCAGGAGTGCTCTGATGGTGTTTCCTGCTTGGCAGGGGGTTGGACTTGATGGCCCTTGTGGTCTCTTCCAACTCTATGATTCTATGATTCCTAAGATTGCTTCCCCCCTCTCCCCTCCCAGTCCCTTTTCCCTTTTGTGCTGTGCCTTTTAGATTGTAAACCTGAGGTCAGGGACTATCTTCTTGTGGCTCCCAGAGCCCTTTTTTTTGGCTGAAGGACAGGATGAAAAAAAAAATTCAAATACAACCAATGACCTCATGTTGTGGGTGAAGGTGTGCTTCCTGTGTTCCATCTCCCGTTCATCATCATAGGTCTTTCCAAACCGTTTTCTGTATTGGTGGAACACTTGATGGGCTCGGTCCTCTTCTCCCCCCACAAAATCTGCCATGGGGTTTGCCATGATGTGATGCTCTGAGGAGTCGCCGGGCAGTTCATCACATAGTTTTGTTTCTAGGGAGAAAACAACCCGGCAGATTTATTTATTTATTTCCTAATAAGTATACACTGCTTGATTGTAAAGAAATAAATAAAATCCTCAAAGCAGAATACACAAAGAGAATACAATGATAAAATTATAAAGAGTTAAAAACAACTATTTAGAACATTCAAAAAATAAAATAAGCAGGGATTTCAACTACAGCATCCATGGCAGGTGGCCACCCAGCCTGTGCTGAAAAACCTCCATTGAAGGGGAGTCCACAACCCCACAAGGAAGACTGTTCCACTGCTGAACAGCTCTTACTGTCAGAAAGATGTTCCTGGTGTTTAGTAAGAACCTCCCTTCTTGTAACTTGAAGCCACTGGCTTCCTACCCTTCAGATCAGGAGAAAAAAAGCTTGCTCCATCTTCCATGTGATAGCCCTTGAGATATTTGAAGATGGCCATCGTTATCTCCCCTCAATCTCCTCTGTTCTAGGCTAAACATACCCAACTCCCTCAGCCATTCCACATAAGGCTTGGTTTCCAGACCCTTGATCATCTTGGTTGCCCTCCTCTGCACACGTTCCAACTTGTCAATATCCTTCTTAAATTGTGGCGCTCAAACAGATCAATCAGTTATTGTCCCATCTATTCTCCTAACAAACAAGCAGGTAGAAGGTCTGATTTAGCTGACACATGGAAACAGAGGTCCAGTTGAGGAACGTCAAGCCTGGGGACTGATTGGAGCTCCTGGGGCTTTTCTGATTGTTCCTCGGGACTCTGCCCAGGCCATGCCCCCAGGCCAAAAACTTCACTGGCCCTGCTTATACCTCTTGTTATACCTCTTGCTTGCCTGGATTGGGAGTGGTGTGTGTCTGGCCACATCTACCACTTGTTATGCAGCCCCAGGAAGGCAGCCCACATGGGAACGGGGCCCTCAGGTTGACAAAGGTATCCCACTCTTGCATTAAAACCAAGGGTAGCCAATGTGGTGACTTCTAATCGTCTCTGGACTCCCAGTCCCATCAGCATGGCCAGTGGTCGGTGTGAGTTGTAGTCCAACAGCATCCCAAACACACGACATTGGCTCCTGCAGCACCAACCATAGTTTAAGATGAACTATGGTTTCCTGTGAATGAGCAGTGAGCTGCTGCACAGTAAAAGTTCCCACGACGCTCCTCCCGCACAGCAACCCGATTGAGCCAGAATCTGGCTTGTTGTGTTATACAAACCCAGGTGCATGGTTTGTTTTCCCCCAAATAAACCACATGTGGTAAGCCATAAACACACCTTGGCTCCCACTTGTGGTTTGTCTGGAGAGAAACGAACCAGCCCAAATTCGAATGATGCAACGGGCGATATTCTGGCTTGTCTCATCAGCAGGAGCAGTGGCAGGATGGGGGTTTAAAACTACGCTTTTAATGTGTTCTGCAAAACCAGCTCAGAATATTCCAACTGGACCAGGAAGGTTCAGCAAAGAAATAAGCTCAACACGAAGGTGAAGAAATCACAGTAGTTTACGCTTTTCAGGAAAGAATAGGGTGGGTGCCTGCTAGGGAGGATTTGGGACAGAATATGTTGTCTTAAGGACTAGATACACACACACACACACACCACAACGTTCTGCCAGATCTTGTGCTACAGAACTATTTCATACTTTGTTGCCCTTGTGTTTGTTGTGGTTTGGTTGGCATTCCACAAAGCGCTCCAACCAGTTAGATCACATCCGCACCGTACAATTAAAGAACACATTTAGAACATGTTTAAAGCACATGACTTCCTCCAAAGAATCCCGGGAGCTATAGTTTGCTAAGAGTGCTTGGAACAGCAGCTCTGTGAGGGGTGCACTTTGTGGAATGCCAACCAAGCCACAGAAAACACAAGAGAGAAGCTGCAAAGCAGAAATGAACAGGGAACCTGCAGCCCTCCATGTGCCATGTGACTACAACTCCCACCTTCCCTGACAATTGGGCCATGCTGGCTGGGGCTGATGGGAGATGGAGTCCAACAACAGGCAAAGAGCCCCAGGATTCCTCACCCCTGCAGTGCAGAGGCTAACATGTCAAACTCAGGCAGAAGATCCATTGCAAAGATGCAGACCTGCTTGAGGGCTAGCCCGCCTTACAAAGTTGTTGAGCAAGATCAACCCAGATAAGTTGTTTTGCCGCTGTGAGCGAGATCACCCTAAGCTACTTGGAGGAAGGGTGCGGAAGGATAATCTCGTACTCACCGTTCGGCTTCAGGTCGAAGACGGAAGCTGGGAAGCTGTTGGAGAAGTCGGTGTAATCTATTTCATACTTGTCGTAGTGGGACCCCAGCAAAGTGTTGAAACCCTTCATCTCGTAGTGCACAGGTGTCACACCACAGCTGCTGTTGGTGACCCACATGGTGTAGATATTCTTCTTCTTGCCCCCGTAAGAGATGTTCTGCCACACGGTGCAGTATTTGCCTTTGTAGTATTCTTCCCTTATGGGCTGGGGAGGAGCAATGGAAAGGGCAGGCATGAAAAGGGCTGTAATCCAATGTGAGTCCTACCAATTCATAAACTTAAGTTAGCCCTATCCATCAATTCCGGTGGGTCTACTCTGAGTGGGACATGCACGGCAAACAACCCATTGACTTTAATGGGGATTATTCTTTTTAGTATGTCCACTCGGAGCAGAACATAGCTGGATGCAACCCGAGGTCATCATTCTGGTCTATCTAGCTCTCTTATGTCTCCTCCAAAGGTGGCCAATAGGGTGCCCTCCATATATTGTTGGACTGCAGTTCTCATTGGGACCACCAGCTCTGGCCTGGGATGACAGGAGTTACAGTCCCAAAAGCTAGTTTGGTTCCCCCTGCTCTAGTCTCCCATAGCCTCCAAATAAATAGCCTACCAATTAAGCTGGACAGGTTGCCAGCGTCCACTGTGTAATACTGGAGTTCACTTGCAAGCTGCATCTATTGAATGATGCTTGCTTGCTTGCTTGCAGCATTTTTACCCCACTTTTCAGCCAAAAAAGGCCCCCAGAGTGGCTTGGGGCCAGATGGTTGCAGTAGCCAGGCAACAGCAGGAGGGCATCACATGGACTCCCCTTGGTGTAGAGCAGGCATAGGCAAACTCGGCCCTCCAGATGTTTTGGGACTACAACTCCCATCATCCCTGACTACTGGTCCTGTTGGCTAGGGATGATGGGAGATGTAGTCCCAAAACATCTGGAGGGCCGAGTTCGCCTATGCCTGGCCTAGAGCTCCCCATCTTCCTCCCTGTTTTTTAAGTCTTCCAACTAAAGCAAAGTCACACATGCACGCACACGGACGCACGGACACACACACTGACTTCACTATTCAGGGCAGCAGCTTGGCAAAAGTCAAGTTACAGCTTGTCATCAAACACATCTTCCCTGCAATGAGTGCCACTTTTAACAGCCACCATGGAACAACTTTTCACGATTATCAAGGAACTGCATCTGGGCGTAGCCTATTTTGCATTCGTCCTGGAAGCTTGGCACATGCCAGAGCAGCTTATGGCAAGTGGCTGAATCACTGAGCCAAGCTGCCTGAGGACCTGCCACCCTCTTTCGACAGGAGCAGCTCTCTTGAGCCCTGTCAGAAAGGGAAGGGGCTGAAATGTCAAGTGACATTTGAAGCTGGCGGGTCTCCCTGCAAGCACAGTAGCCTCTGAAGCAGATGTAGACAGGTAGGCTACAAGAGGCTGATGAACTGGGGAGGAGCTACATCTCAGTGGCAGAGCACCTGCCTTGCATGCAGAAGGTCCTGGGTCCAATCCCTGGCATCTCCACTTAATAAGGAATCAAGTGGCAAATTTTTGCATGGGCCAAAGGACAAGGAGTCCGATGCTGATATAAGGCAGAGTACATAGCAGAAACTACTAGGTTTGAATCCCAGGCAGGCCTGGGAAGGTCCCCTTCCTAGAACCCTGGGGAGCCGTGGCCAGTTGGTGTAGGCAATACTGATCCGGATTAACCTTGGGTCTAAAAAGGCAGCTTCCTATGCACCTAATTCCTACGCCGTGGGAGACTGGGCTTGGAAGAGACTTTGAGGAAAGGACCATAGTTCTGTGGCAGAGCTCTATCACAGCCTCTCCTAATCTAGCACCCTCCTTAACACTTTGGACTACAAATCCCAGAGCCAATGCCCTTGCCCCAGCTGCAAGTCTCAGCTGCTTGCAACCAGCCCTATGATCTCCACGTATGTTGCACCTTCCAATGTGTGCTGGAAAGAAGAGCGCTTCCTGCTGCAAGGCCTATGTCCACCTGGCCTAGGGGGCGAGGCTCACACTCACCCTGAAAACAGCTAAAAGACTCCTAAAAAGCTCAACAACTTTCACCAAGAAGAATATGGCAACCCTAGTTTTACAATGTTTTAAACGGTTCTAATTTTGCTTCCTCTGTTTTGTTTTTGTCTGGTGGGGGTTGGGGTTGGTTAAATGTTTAGTTGGGGTTGGTGGTTATTTTAATTTGGGTGTAACTATAAACTGTTATTATTGGTTTCTATTGATTTATTGGTTTGTTTGTTGCCTGTATAGGATATGTTTGATGTCTTGTTGTGTTTTAATATATGCTGTAAGCTGCACAGAGTGGCTGCGGAAACCCAGCCAGATGAGTGGGATATAAATAAAATTATTATTATTAATGTTATTACCAATGAGCAACCTGAAAGGTATGTCGTGTTTATTGACAGGCAACTAAGGCTAAGCACCCAGCAGGCAAAGGTGACAGAATCAGTCCATAGCAGGTGTCCCAGATCCAAGTGGGGAAGGGTCTTAGCTCAGACTGCTTTGCCTGCCAAAGGACCCAGATTCAATCCTCAGCATCTCTGAGGTTGAAATCCTGGAGATCCATTGCCAATCAGTGCAGACAAAGGTAAAGGTAAAAGGTAAAGGACCCCTGGATGGTTGAGTCCAGTCAAAGACGACTATAGGGTGTGGAGCTCATCTCGTTTCAGGTCGAGGGAGCCGGCGTTTGTCCACAGACAGCTTTCCAGGTCATGTGGCCAGCATGACAAAACTGCTTCTGGTGCAACGGGACACTGTGACGAGTGCCAGAGCGCATGGAAACGCTATTTACCTTCCCTTCGCAGTGGTACTTATTTATCTACTTGAACTGGTGTGCTTTCGAACTGCTAGTTGGCAGGAGCTGGGACTGAGCAACAGGAGCTCATACCACTGCACGGATTTGAACTGCCGACCTTCTGATCGGCAAGCCCAAGAGGCTCAGTGCTTTAGCGCAGACAATACCAAGCAGGGTCGACCACAAGGGGAGGATATATTATAAGGCCACCTGCTCTTCAGTTCAACCCTAAACATTTGACTGCTGAGTTCCGCTTGCTCACCTTGAAGCCTTTAAAGCTGGGAAAGACGCCTTGCGGTTTCACAGGTCCATCTTTGGTGCCGTTCAGCTGGAAGCACTTCTCGGCATTCACGACGTCCTCCGTGGTTTGCGGGGTGAGCTTAAACATGGTGCCGTAGGGCTTCGTGCTCCCAAGCTGCAAGGTCACCACTTGGCCTGCAGCAGAAGCAAGGGGAGAAACCAGCAACAGCCATAAAGGAGAGGAAATACAAGTAGGCAGTAAGAGCTCATCCTTGTGCAGGCAGATGGCCCCTGTAGACATGTGTTAATAATCAGAGATTTAGCAAGCAACCCCACCCCGCTCACCAAAGCACACAAGCCAGAAAGGGGCAGGGGAGGGGTTGGAAGGCACTAAAGGGGTGGGGGTGTCTGACAGTGCCAGGGTCCCACATGCATTTTAACCCTGTCTTTCTACTGTGGTTTGAAAGCCCTCTTTTATTGTCGCTCCACACACACACACATTTTAAAGCAGACTGCCCTGAAAGAATCATGGGAACTGCAGTTTACCCTTCACAAAGCAATGATTCCCAGCACCCTTAGCAAACTACAGCTCCCAGGATTCTTTTTTGGGGTGGAGGGGGGACAGATGCTTTAAATGTATGGTGTATACACAGCCTGTGTTGCTTTTTATTGTTGCAAATCTCTTTGAAGGTTCTTGAAAGAGCCAATAAGAAGATCAGGAATTTTTAGGAATGAGTCAAAATCTTTGGAAGAGCAAGCATGTGACGTGGGCCAATCTGAGTGAGGAAGATCACGGGAGTATCCTGTGCTCACAATTCAGTACGAGTTGTACAGGCTACAGCTGCCCACTGACTGCATGCTAATTTTTTTTTTTTTTTAGCTTAGCTTTCAATCAAATAAAATGTAAATAAATTCAGAAATGTAAATTAAAGCAAACGTGAATGCATTTGCAGAATGCCAAGAAGCAAATAAGAGGTCTGAGGTCCTGAAGGAAGCAGGAGAGATTACACTTTAAATAAACATGACCAACTCACTCAAATGAACGACTCTCTTTAATAATAGTAAATAAATTTAATTCAACAGCAAGCAAGCAAGCAAAGATTATCTTCGGCTGCAGACACACCTTTTAAATCTGCCCCCCCCCCCCATTAACAACTAAATGTTGAGGTGAGCATTCCAACTATTTAATTAATTTAAGGCTTGCAGCCTCAGCATAATCAAAGGCCACTAGGGGAGTGGGAAGATCATTTCCAGTTTAACAACACTGGAGGCTGCTGCTTAAATTGAAAAGGTATCCCTTAAAACAGGGATGGAGACTTTGTGAGCCTCCCCACCCTGCTCTAAGATGGGAGACTTAGAAGGGAAGTGGGGAGGGACTTCAAAAGGAACGGAGAGGAGACTTGCAAAAACCCTTTTGAGAATCTCCCCCCTCCACTATAAATCCCGGATCTCATTTAGATCTTGCTCCGATCTTTAATCTCTGTGCATTAGCTGCCAGCGATTCTTCAGCCGTGATTCTTGCACCACGGGGGGCTGGGCTAGGTGGCCTTTGGTATCACTTCCGACGCTAAAATCCTGTGATCGAATCCTGCTGCCTACGCTGTGTGGCCCTGTTTATTGTTGGGAGCAGGACTGTGCGGCCAGTGCAGGATTGAACCCTGTTCACTCACTCGTCAGCATGCAACACCAGTGACAATGGTGAAGGACAGGTGGGTTGTGGTTTGGGGAAAACGTCTTCGGGGCAAGACTGACCTACAGGCCGGAATTTCCCATTCCTGGTGTAGACATCGCTGAGCCAAATGGACCAGTGGTCTGACTTGGTGTAAGGGAGTTTCCTATGCTTATTGCTACTGTCGTTAAAGAGCTAGAAAGGGGGCCTCCATCGAAGCATCAGCTCCAGGTTTTGCAGGGTCCTTGGACAAGATGCCCCTCACCCCCCCCATGGTCTCCCTCCTTCCTTGAGTCTACTTCCTCCTCCCTGCCACAATATCAGGCTGCTGCTGCCCTTCCTCCTTATGACTGCTACCAGTTGCTTGCTAGCCAGGCAGAGGGCCAATGAGCCAGCAGGCAGTAGCAGCCGAGAAGGTTGCCTTGGTGAAGAGGATGAGCAGGTCCAGTGCACTCCTTGCTGGGGGGGGGGGGGCTTGGCTGACACCCAACCATGTTGTCCCTACTCCATCGTCTCATCTTGTTTGGTCTGGGATATCTGCTGGGAACTTTCTCCTCCACTGCAGAAACCCACTTCTGCCTTGTATTATTACTGCATTTACATCCTACCTTTCCTGCAAGGTGCTCAGGGTGACATCTGCAGCGCCTCCTCTTCTCCATTTCCATCGTATTATTTGGGAGCATGAGGTCTCCCATACCAGACCCAAGAGCATTTGGCATCTCCTTCCCACCCCACTGCCCTCTCTACGGCTTCTTACCGTCGTAGTACTCGATGCGACTCTTGTTCCCAGTAAGGTTGTACCAGGCTTCAAAGGGCTCTTCGATTTCGGCATAAGGGAGGTTGATGACTCCTACAGGACACAATGAGAGTTTCCAGGTGAGGGACTCAGAGGAAGGACTTTTTGGCTGCCTGCATATAAAGTAACCTCACATGATTACGCTCACATCCACAGGGTATGCTTCAATGTCTCCGTAGTTGTTGCTGTGACAGAGATGGATTTATAGTGGGCAACCAGATCAATGTTCTATGTACCGGTAGCTTGGGATTTCCCTTTGGGCATGAAAATAAATTCCCCGTCCGGAATATTGGGTCCAGCAAGCTTCCCAGTTCAGCTCTGAGCTGGCCTAGCAGAGTAATGCAGCGGTCCTGAGTCCATGTGAGAAAGGGATAAATCAAGTCCAAAAGACAGATCGGTTCTTATCTCTAGAAGCGTTTATTTACAAGCCATAAATCAGTCTCTCCATCGGAGCTTTCCTGCATTCTCCGTGCTTCCAAAAGCACACAGACACAGCCTGTCTGTTTAGCTGTGTCTCTCAGCGTCTCTCGGTAGAACTGAAAGTAACTCTCACAGACAAAGCCTGTGACGTAAAGCCCTGCTTCCGGCCCCTCCCAGATGCAGGGCACCACGGAGTTTTAACCCTGTCTGTTCCAAACTCCACATTCCCCCCTGTATCTGCGGAAGCTCCCCTGAATTTCAAGGGGTCTAAAACACACAGGGAACCTTTGAAAACTTCCTAGGTAAAGGTAAAGGGACCCCTGACCGTTAGGTCCAGTCGTGACCGACTCTGGGGTTGCGGCGCTCATCTCGCTTTATTGGCCAAGGGAGCCAGCGTACAGCTTCTGGGTCATGTGGCCAGCATGACTAAGCCGCTTCTGGCGAACCAGAGCAACGCACGGAAACACCATTTACCTTCCCACCGGAGTGGTACCTATTTATCTACTTGTACTTTGACGTGCTTTCGAACTGCTAGGTGGGCAGGAGCAGGGACCGAGCAACAGGAGCTCACCCCGTCGTAGGGATTCAAACCGCCGACCTTCTGATCGGCAAGTCCTAGGCTCTGAGGTTTAACCAACAGCGCCACCCGCGTCCCTTGTAAACTTCCTAGCTTGCCTCATAATATTGTATTTGCAACTGTTATTCGCTCATTGGGTTGTACGCAATGCTAAAGATATGCAAAGTAAACCCATTGAAATTAATGAACATGAATAAGTTAGGCCTGTTGACTATGTTAGGTCTACTTCAGGGAACTGCTCAGAGTGAAACTTAAAGCTGGATACAACCAGTAATGTATGTGTGTGAAGTGGCTAATTTCCCAAAGGAAAATGGGGCACAGGGGGGAAAATTCCACTGTGGAAAATTGTCTGACTCTTATCTAGTTTTGCCCATGTTGTTAAATGGAGGACACACCTGAATGGAAGACTGAAGTTGTTAAGGGGGGGGGGGATACTGTAAAGTGCCAAACGTCACCATGAATGCACTGGTTCCAATTCTCTCTCATTGTGAAAGCAGTGCGACTCTCATTTCATTGGAAAGATTGCTCAGAGTGCCTGAAATCTTAATGTTTGTGGAATGCATTTAATTTGTCATTCTTGTGGGCTGAAACAGACAAGGCCTGCTGAAGGCCTGTCTAGCTGAATCACTCTTAGCTGAATCAACCTTAGGGATGGCAAAAATCCTTAACACCACCCCCAGCCCTCTCCATGTGGCCCTCAGAACTCTTCCCAGGCCTCACCTCTCACTGCCCCCCACTTTACACCCTTAAGTGCTTTTTCCTTCCTGGCTGCAATGATCATGGCACTGACACAGTGGGGAATGCTGCCTCCCCTCCCCCAACAAAAATCCTGGCTACACCCCTACTCAGAGGCTGCTGATTTGTTACCACGTCAAATGCAAGGAGTTTGTGTTATTAGTATAGAAAGCTCTCAAGAACTTAGGACCATTGGCTGCCTTAACCTACTTAAATGATTCAGTCTGCAGAACTGGAACTTTTACAAGTGCAATATATAGTAACGCTTATGTCACACTTGAAAGGAAGTGATCCCTCAGTGTGGCAGCACTGGTCTTTGATTTTCTGTTTTCAGCCCCTGCAAAAAAACTTTGTTGGGCGAGCTAACCCAGACATGAAATGTTCATGTGTAGTTTTATTATGTATATTTGTTTTAGCACTGCTTATTTTATTTATATTTTAACTGCATGCTGATTTTTTAAATGTTTGGTATTTTTCAATAAATAATTTACAGATAATATTTTATATTATTATTTTATATTAGAGGTTTTTGTCAACTCAGCACTATATAAATCTTGCTAAATTAAATATGGAAATAAAATGAACATGTGAAGAAGAAATTATGCTCTGGAAAGGAGCAGAGGATGGCTGGGTGTCTGTCTGTGTGTGTGTGTGAGAGAGAGAGTGAGTGAGTGAATGAGTCACCCAGTAGTGCTTACTGGGGCTGATGGGAACTGTAGTCCAAAACATCCAGAGGGCACCAGGTTGAGCAAACATTTGCCCAAGGGCTTTGTCAGCGCTGAGATTTTAAAAGGCATTTCGAAAGGTTTAAACTCTATTGTTCTTCCGAGCTGCAAATTCAAATGGAAGTTGAGAAATCAATGCAAAGTTTTGCTTAACACAGTTTCTGCAAGTCACGGCAATAAACAACTTGTTTGCCAAGCCAAGTTGAAATTCACAAGAAGGTAAAGATTTGTCTCGCTGGATTTGAGACAGACTGTGCATCGCTTTAAATCACACTGGCCAACTCACAGCATCTCTTCCCCACGTTTCCCAGTGTTCTTTTGTTCAAGCAGACAGGTGAGATGCCAGTTTTGTTAGGCTCAGTATTTCCTTGCACTTGGGTCACCTACAACGTGGAGCCAAGGTGGGGAGGCCCAAGTGCAGCACCAACCCCCTGCATGCCAGCTTTAACTAGAAGTTGATGGGAGACATTTCAGGGACGCAAATGCATTTCAAAGACAATGAATATTTTGGCCCCGGACTAAGGTCCAGTATTCTGTTTCCAGCAGCAGACAATCAGATAGATGCTGCTAAACTCATAAGTGGGGCATGAAGACAACAACCTTCCACACCTTTGTGTCCAGCATCTGGCATACAGGAAATTTTGCTGAGATATACAAAGACTTTTTTTTTACGGTGTGATGATGTTCTTTGGAAATATTATTTTGCAGTTCCTCTTTTTGCACAGCACATTTGTCGTGATGAAACAGCTGCTTCTCCAGCAACATGGGTGGGATTGATCTGCCTGGAGACAGGCTTAAGAAAGGACACAGTGAGAAGCCTGCGGTTCTCCTGTTAGTTGACTACAACTCCCATGATCCCTGGACCACTGTCTGTGCTGGCTGGGGCTGATGGGGGTCAGAGTCCAACAACATCTGGAGGG
Organism: Podarcis cretensis; assembly: GCF_951804945.1. Taxonomy (NCBI): domain Eukaryota; kingdom Metazoa; phylum Chordata; class Lepidosauria; order Squamata; family Lacertidae; genus Podarcis; species Podarcis cretensis. Next base: position 27,121,874 of record NC_137177.1, on the reverse strand, counting down.
CCACAGGTTTCTCATCCCTCCATCATACTCACACCCTGGATAAATTAATATTGACTTTCCACAACCCCAGATGCTGAGGCTGATGGGAGATGGAGTCCCAAACATCTGGAGGGCATCAGGTTGGGAAAGTCTGGATTAATCTGATGAAATGCCACACTTTACTTCAGTTCCCCTATTACTTAGACCCAGGTTAAAATATCCACTTAACCCACTGAAAAACTTTATACTATCATCATTCTTTGGCTAGCACTGGGTTCCTCAAACTTGGGTCTCCAGCTGTTTTTGGACTACAATTCCCATCATCCCTGACTACTGGTTCTGCTAGCTGGAGTTTGGGAAACCTTGGCTAGCATGAACAAGACCAAACGGCGTTAGATCTGTGCTCTTCAGCCTTCGGTCCCCTGATGTGGTTTGACTACAACTCCCTTCATCCAGCTTAGCCAATGGTCAAGGATGATGGTCCAACCACACCTGGGTAGGGACCCAAAACTGAAGAACACGACATTAGATATTTCCGAAATGATTGCAGGAGGGGGCGGGAATGGCAGCTTGCCTACTGTTCCTATCAAAAGATTTATATTGGGCAAAATAAGGACACACCTTGGCACAACCCAGTCATTGTACTTCTGCCTGAAGCTGCCAAGAAGAATTGTAGCTGAGTTTCCACACTTCCACGGGAGAGTCACAGAGTTGTTCTTTTTGTGTGTGTACATCCTGCTATGCCCCATCTATGCAAACCTGATGCCCTCCAGGTGTTTCGGACTACAATTTCCACCATGGACTGTGGGGAGCTGCATTCCAAAACATTACTGGGCGTGGCATGGGTGGGGAAGGTACAGTTCACCTGAGCCATGTATTTTTTTCATGAAAAGCACAATTGTACAATGACTTCCACAGCTTGCAAAAGGAAAAAGATCTTGGGAAGCATTTGGGGACATATCTGTGTATTGGCCGGTAGGTAGAATTACGTACAGCTGCCGCCAACTTGGCAATCAGAAAGGCACTGTGGGCTTTTCAGTGTCACTGCTCAAATATTTTAATGGTTGTTAAACAGCAGCCAACGAAGTGTTTCTAGAACAAATTAAAATATAGATTTAAAAACAAGGCAATAAATGAGACCCACTGGAAACAGGAAACTTAACAACGAAAGTGTGCTAGTGACACATTCCACTGTCGGATACATCTCTGCCTAAGGCAGAACAATTCTTCTTCCTTGGTTTTCATTGTGGACTTGATGCCATTTATGCATGCAAGTTTTGCACATAGTGCCATCCTCATCAACATGATGTCCCATACAGTATTTCCCTTCCATTTAATCCACATTTACCATTTTCATGTATTATTATTATTATTATTATTATTATTATTATTATTAATTCTTCTTCTTCTTCTTATTATTATTACTTCTTATCTGGTTCTCTTTGCTTTGTAGAACAAGCGGTGATCTATCTGTCTGTTATTTTCTAAACTAGCCTTCTCCAACTGGGTGTCTGCCAGATGTTTTGGACTACAACTCCCATCATCCCTGACATCCCTAGTCATGCTGGCTAGGGCTGATGGGAGTAGGACTCTAAAAAGTTCTGAAGGGCACAAGGTTTGGGGAATGCAGTTTCCACTTTCCGGCAGAGGTTCTCCAGGGTTTCAGAGAGGGGGCATTCCTAGCCCTTCCTGGAAATGTCGTGGATCTTCTGCACGCAAAGCAGATCATCTACCACTGAGCTACCTTAAGCAAAAATCGGCTACATACTGCCCAACTAATATGTGAAAAATGTTGCGTCTAGCATGGCTGTCAGCTACAAGCATAAGCATTCTTATGTGTGTCCCTGGAACAGTTAAAGTAAAGGTAAAGGGACCCCTGACCATTAGGTCCAGTCGTGACCGACTCTGGGGTTGCGGCGCTCATCTTGCTTTATTGGCCGAGGGAGCCAGCGTACAGCTTCTGGGTCATGTGGCCAGCATGACTAAGCCGCTTCTGGCGAACCAAAGCAGCACACAGAAACACCGTTTACCTTCTCGTCGGAGCGGTACCTATTTATCTACTTGCACTTTGACGTGCTTTTGAACTGCTAGGTTGGCAGGAGCAGGGACCGAGCAACGGGAGCTCACCCCGTTGTGGGGATTCAAACCGCCGACCTTCTGATCAGCAAGTCCTAGGCTCTGTGGTTTAACCCACAGCGCCACCCCCGTCCCTTCCCTGGAACAGTTAGGAAGAACTATTTCACCAGATTCCCAGGAGAAGTGACTAACACATTCAAGCACAATCCTTTTAATTTTGCTGAATCTAATCACAGTTTTGCATTAGAGCTGCCTGTCAGGTTTCATCACTAGCTAAATTATATTCCTGGAAGGAGAGCTTAATAATGGGAGACCTACTTGCTTCAGAGTGTCTCAGGAAGCTTTGCACATACTTGTTCAGGTTATACAGGAAGGGGCTAAATTGAGGCAGGAGGAAAGAGGAAAGATTGGATTCCACAGAAATCCCCACCCTTATCATTTGGCTCAGGAGAAGATGCAGATTGCCCTCTAGGTTTAGCTTCCCACCAAGTCAGCAATGGTGCAAACATGCGTTTCCGGGACACTCACTGGGATATGCCAACTAGAAGCTCTTAATGCAAGCAGGTTAAAATGTGTAGCAATATGAAAGAAACATTAATGAGATGGCAGCATTGGGCATAAGGCATTCCAAAAAAGCGGAGCATCATGGTTTACCTGGTAGTAGTGACCCCTCTGCTAAAGTTTACCTAATGCTGCAATTTCTAACATTAGTGACTCCTCCCAACTGTCTCTGACTGCATAATGAGCAATAAATAACTAGTTTGTTTACTTCAGGAATGGGGAACTTGTGGTCCTCCAGATGTTGTTGGACTACAACTTTCATCATAGCTGGTCATTTGCCACACTGGCTGGGGCAGACGGGAGCTGCAGCCCAACAACAGATTCCTCAACCTTGGTTACTTCATGCTTCCTGAGCAGGACCAGAAGGCTTTGTGCACTGCCGCTCTTGCAAGCAAAGAATGATGGGCAATTCGTGGGTCCTTCGATTTTAATGCAGAAACATGTCCAAAACTAGGGTGTCTATGAATAGGCTGTTTCCAACCTAGAGATTTCCCATAGCTCGGAACTCTTAGGAAGCCCCACATATTATTTTCCAGTGTGGTCCCTATACAGTGGTACCTCAGGTTACATACACTTCAGGTTACAGACTCCGCTAACCCAGAAATAGTGCTTCAGGTTAAGAACTTTGCTTCAGGATGAGAACAGAAATCGTGCTCCAGCGGTGCGGCAGCAGCAGGAGGCCCCATTAGCTAAAGTGCTGCTTCAGGTTAAGAACAGTTTCAGGTTAAGTACGGACCTCTGGAACAAATTAAGTACTTAACCTGAGGTACCACTGTATTCCAAAATGGAGGCTGGCAATAATAAAGGATCCACTAATTCTCAGCCAAACTTGGGATACTTTGCACAATTCCAGATGCAACTTCTACTGCTCATGAAGGGACACCTGCACCCGCTGCACAACCACAGCCATAAGAGACACAAGCGTGGTTCAAGATGGATTCAGTGTCTCTACCTGCACATTTTGGGGGAAAGGTCATAGCTTATGTATACAGAAGGTCCCGGGTTCAATCCCCAACAACTCCAAGAAGGGCTTGGGGAGGCCCCTCTCTGAAGCTCTGGAGAGCTGCTGCCAGCCAGTGCAGTCATTGGTCTGACTTGGTTTCCTATGTTCCTACATCAACTAGTTTTCTGCACTGGAACAATGGCCATCCACTGAAGGGGAAAGTGACATCAGAAAGCAGCTTAGGAGCTTGACTAGGGCACAGCCTGACTCCCTCCTTTGGCAATCTTCACAGAACTCTAGCCCAATGGTTGCCATTAATTTGATTTGAATTAATTTTATAATGAAATGATTTTAGAATGTTGTATTATTTTATTGTTGTTAGCCGCCCTGAGCCCGGCTTTGGCTGGGGTGGGCGGGATATAAATAAAAAAATATTATTATTATTATTTTATTATTATTGGCTAGACATATAGCAAAGTTGCCCAAACCAGACATTTTGGTCAAAAGCAGGAAGAACCACTCCACTGCATGCGCACGCATGTGTTTGTGCCACCTGCCTCTGAAAAGCCATACCAAGTGACGCTTACCTTTGACGTGGTACAGGTCTCCAAAATCAGGGGTTATCCTTGAATGAGCGCACCCATTTCCTGAAATAAGAAAAAAAATTGGTAGCATTGAATGCCTCACAATGGTGATGTAGAAGCGATTGAACAAAGGTTGCCCATTGTAGAGGAAATGTCCCTGAACTGAGCTACAAAAACCAGAAGGCCCTTGTTTGAATTTTGTCTCTGTCAGGAACTTACCAAGTGGCTTTTACCCTCTCAGTTATCCTCATTTCCCACATCTGCAATATGGGGATAATACTACCCATGACAATTTACTGTTTGGGGCTTTTGTGAGGATTACAACTAGAGAATGTGTGTGAAACACATTAAACATTTGAACGTGCTATACAAATGTTAAGTCTTAATATTTTCAGTTGGCACTGGACATTTCATGGACTGACAGATATTCACAAGCCAACCAATGACAGCTTTACAGCATGAATTGCTGGGCGAGTTCTCCGAAGGGTAATTTGGCTGCTCTTAAGTAATTTTTTTAGGACACACACCTCTTCATTCTTCTCGTACTTAGAAGACTGTGTTTCTACTCTCCAGCCCCAGACACTGTCACCAGCTCTGCTCCTGCAACTGCTTCAGAGGAGGGACTGATCTTTATCAAGGGCAAGGCAGCCAGCCCCACTACTGACATCAGTTGTAACTTTTGGAGCTAGAGCTTTCTTTCTTCTTCTCCTCCCTCTTCCTCCTTTTTCCTTGTGTGTCATTTAGTTTTAGATTATGAACTGGAGGTCAGAGACCATCTTAGAGTTGATCTTTGTAAGCCTCTCCAATATAATTTTCGACTAAAGAGTATAAATGCTGTAGAATCAATCAATCAATGTCGACTTTTGGATGAAAGGATTTGCAAGAATACAGTTTTTAAGATTGTGATTTGATTAGGTAAAGGTAAAGGTACCCCTGACCATTAGGTCTAGTCATGGCTGACTCTGGGGTTGCGGCGCTCATCTCGCTTTATTGGCCAAGGGAGCTGGCGTACCACTTCCGGGTCATGTGGCCAGCATGACTAAGCTGCTTCTGGCAAACCAGAGCAGCGCACAGAACCGCAGTTTACCTTCCCACCGGAGCGGTACCTATTTATCTACTTGCACTTTGAAGTGCTTTTGAACTGCTAGGTTGGCAGGAGCAGGGACCGAGCAACGGGAACTCACCCCGTTGCGGGGATTCGAACTGCCGACCTTCTGATCAGCAAGTCCTAGGCTCTGTGGTTTAACCCACAGTGCCACCCGCATCCCATTGCGATTTGATTAAAATGCAGCAAATAGAAATGGTTGTTTGGATGACAGAAGAGGAAATGGGAGAGTTTCAGGTGCTACATTGGAAAGCACCACAGAAGCAGGATTAAAAATTGCACAAGTGCAAAAATAGGGGACCAAACCCAAAATATATATCTGATAAGCTTGTCTTAAAGAGATGCTTTAACAGCAGTGCCAAGGAACACCTATGACTCCTAACCTTATAACGCTTGCCCCTGTCATTAAGCAACTTTCAGTTTGGAATGACTATTAAACAATGCGCAAACCAAAGCCGACACACCCTGAGAATGGGGCCCGCCTCTTCCTTGATGCCAGCATTTCCCGCAAAGGGGGCAAGCTCCTAATTTGCAGATGCAAGAAAGGTTGTGTGACATGGCAGCATACGAACCTCCCACTGTGAAGGACAGCAAGCCTTGCTACATTCTATTCCCCTTGTATTTTACTATGTAATTCTTACTATTAAACTTGAATTTAATAAATAAATCAGTTTTGTCACATCTGTGCAAAACTGACATGGAACAAGCAGCCCCAGTTGCTACTGGCTCCCGGCTAGGGTTGGAGCGTTTGGGCGAGCAGGTTGCATGAAGCAGCCTCTAATTTGGAAGCAGGAAAGCTTCAGGAGGAGACATGCCTTGCTGCTCTCCAAGTTCATCCATGTCAGCATTTTTCCTGAAGATGCCAAAATCCAACTGCCTTCCATAGTGGGGAAGGGCTATAGCTCATTGGTAGGGCATCTGCCTTGCATGCAAAAGGTCCCGGGTTCAATCCTGGGCATCTCCAAGTAGGACCGGGGGAGGCTCCCGTCTGAAACCTTGGAGAGCGACTGCAGGACAGTGCTGAGCTAGATGGACGAATGGCCTGCCTTGGAATAAGGCAGCTTCCTAAGTATTAGGAAAGTAGGTTAATGAAACACCAGAACAGGGTATGCCGGAGAAGAGGGCAGATCATTCCACCTGGCAAACTGAAGCGCTTGTGATTAAGGGAACGATCAGAAGAGCACAATGCTGAATTCCTCCCTGGACAGCACTGGAGTAGCAAATTCAGACAGCCAGAGCCACACACCCTTCTAAGATTATATAATAATTTTAGAAGGTTGTATCATCTCACAATTGTACAACAATAATAATTAGGGACACGTTGCAACAATCACTGCAGCTCTCCATGTGTTGCCTTTCAGCTAGATCTACTATTTTCTGTGCACATACATAGGCAAATGTACCTTCTTTCTAAGTGACTTAAGCTGTGTTTCCCTTGAAGTTCCTTTGTATGTAACAGAATTTGCACACTGTTCCTTGAAATGGAAGTGCCTTGTGTTTTCAGTGTTGCCAAATGCTTAGCTTTGGAGCATACAGAATGAAGCCGATTCCTCCCAGTTCTTCCCACGTTCCTTCTGCAGAGTGACCCTAGGAGCCCATCCTCAGGAGCTGACTCACCTCCTTTCATTCTGCTTGATCCCAACTAGCACAAACAGTGAGAAGACTACTTCTCAGTGGCTAAAAAGCTTTCGCTTCCTAGTGTTTCAGCAGCTCTAGGACAATGCTGCAGAAATAGTGACAGGACTTTGACACCCACCCACACGCACACCCCAAACCTGGACCACTGCACCTCTGTCCCTGGGGCACCCAATGAACTTGAATAGTGGGAGATTCGGGACGTAAGAAATACTTTTTCACACAGATCATTCAGGGTACAGCCATCCTAGGCCTCCAGCATAAGCCACTGAAAATCAACAAAGCAAGAACACTCAATGAATAGCTCAGTTGGTTAGAGACTGGTGCTAATAATGCCAAGGTTGCAGGTTCGATCCTCGTATGGGACAGCTGCATATTCGTGCATTGCAGGGGGTTGGACTAAGTGATTCTCAGGGTCCCTTCCAAATCTACAGTTCTATGATTCCTATGGAAGTGGAGTGAGAAGGGATGGGGGAACCTTGGACCCGAGGGACAAAGGCAGCCCTCCAAGCCCCTCTATCTGGCTCCCTTGGCCACACCTCTCACAAGCCTCACTTCCCTCCCAAAAGGTTTTTACCTGGCTCAGAGTGCTTCCTGCTTGCTTGGATGGAGGACAGAAAGGGGTGTGGGGGTTTCTGCAGAAACTAGCCTATTGCATGAAGGATAAAATTTGCATTAATTGCTCCACCCACTTTTGCCTCTGTCCCACCCACTGCTTGCATACAACCCTCAGAAGGCTTCTCAGAAAGGAATGCAACCCTCACACTGAGGGTTTTTTTTTTTGTGCCCTTATGGTAGGGGGATCATCTGTTCTATATGTGGCTGAATCTTGAGACCAGAGGGCAAGACTGTGGAATGATGCTCTTAACCAATTCATTGTTTTTGTCATTTGGTGTGGGTGTCTGTACAGGGAGTGGCTATTTATAATTTCCAGTGCTCAAGATGAGGCCCACCCAGAATTTAAAAGTTCTGAAGATCAGAGTTTCACCACCTGATCTCTTTTGCTACCTGATTTTAGCAAAGAAATTCCCCAGAATTGTAGTTTTGCAAGAGGGCAGAGTTAGGGTTAGAAGACAGGAAGAGCTGGGAAGTCCTGCCAGTCTCAAAACTACAGTTCCCAGGAAGCCCCAGGGAAACGTCATTCTCCAGATCTACTTGAAAGCAGGTTTCAGCCTTTTGATATATCTGCCCAGAGCATCTGGGTGGTGAAATTAACACCATTATTTGTGACTCTGACCACTGAAGTACAATTGACTCATGTTTTTGCCCTCCCACATACTCTCATGTGGTTCTGAGTGAAACTGCAGCTGCTGTTTGAGCTGTGGTTTTCTATACAGGACAGACATGGAAAGGCACTCTGGCTCTGCCAGTTTGTCAAGCTCAAAAGGGAATGAGAAGTCCTTCTACTAGAAAGGCTGCTACACCTGTTATCAAAAGAGCAAGCGAGCAATTTTATGTACTCAAAAATTTCACAAAATAAGCCAGCCATGCATTTCTTTTAATTGATTGGGAAAGGTAGCAGGAATTTTCACAGTACAGGTTATCTCTTCCAACAAGTATGTGAAATTACTTAAGAGGCAGAGCATCTGCCTTGCAAGCAGAAGGTCCCAGGTTCCATCTTCAGGTGGGGCTGGGAGAGAACCTTGCCTAAAATCATGGAGAGATGCTTCTAGTTAGTATAGACCAGGGTTTCCCAAAGATGCGTCTCCAGCTGTTGCTGGACTACAACTCCCAGCATCCTTGACCACTGGTCCTGCTAGCTAGGGATGACGGGAGTTGTAGTCCAACAACAGCTGGAAACTTAAGTTTGGGAAACCCTGGTGTAGACAACACAGAGCTAGATGTGCCAGTGCCTTGACTCCAGGCAGCGAGTATCTGTGACAAGTCAAAACACTGTATTTCCCAAGCTATTTCAATTGCTAAAGCTCCATTGTGCGCTCACTATGACAGGTACCAGTGATGCAATATGCCCAGTGAGGGGAAAAACACACTAATCATGTTCATGTGTGATGTTACTCGGTGTCATTGTTCTTCAGTGGGTGCGCACTTCCTTCTTGCAGCACAATTAGGCAAATCTCACCAAGAGGACAGCAATGCAAATCCCAGCAAGTGTTCCAATCGTTTAAAGATGCTATCACTGGAGAAATCAGGGTATTTGCCTTATGTAACTGTTAGCACACATTCACAAAGGATTTTGTCACCTGCGGCATGTGGGGAAATGCTTCAATAACCTCAATAACATCTCTGACTTCTGCTATTTGCAGCCAGTCAATACATTGGGTCAACTTTATTTAGACTGACCAGCTGAGACCTCCAGCTTAGGGCATCATACTGGTTTGCACACTGTAAGCACAAACTTCCTGGGTCAAGCTATTCCCACATCCTTTAAGTGTTTTGAACACGAGATAGATGAGAACCTACTGTACATCTGCAATAGCTCAGCACTAGTTTCTGACTCCCAGCAGCAACCAAAAATTCTCTCTTCTAAACGGAGGTGCAGAAGCGAATGAAACTTAGAGTCCTGGGGTGGAACATAGTTCTGGTACCAAAAAGAAACTCCCCAGCTGAGCACACAACACAGAGTAGGGCTGAGCCAAAATACCCTTCCCAATTAATGGGGTGAACGACTCTGGAATGTTGCTGGTGACATTGGAAGTTATCTAATCAAGAGGTCATCAGGGTGTGAATAACTGTGACAAGGCTGTCTCCACTGAAGTTATGCAGACCTGGGGTTACAACATAGCCCAGGATTTCACAACCTGGTGCTTTCTCCAGATGTTCTGGCCTACAACCACCACTAGTCTCAGCAAGCATGGCCAATGGTCTGGAATGACGAGAGCCTTGGCCTCAAAACAACTGGAGGGCACCAAGTTGGGGAAAGTTGGCATACTGCATTGGCCCTCTTGGCTTGCCATACCAGAAACTGCCTGAGTCAGCATTAAAGTTGGGGCTTTTTTGCTTATACAACCTCTATGTGGCTTCCTCTTCATGACACTTTTTCCAGCTGCCATAACCCTTTCTGCAGTGTAGGATACAGAAGAGCAACTTTTGCCAACCTGGCGCCCTCCAGATGTTTTGGATTCCAGTTTCCATATGCTGGCAGGGCCTGATGGAAGCTGGAGTTCAAAAGATCCAGAGGCACCAGGGTGTGGCCAGAAGTACATCTAATAGCTGCAGACAGCCCAAGCCCACTTGCCTCCAGATGCAGATGAAACAGAGATTGGCATTACGAGCAAGGGAGGTTTGAACCCATGGCCTTTGGGGAATGCTGCCCTAGCAGTTTCTATGCATCCTAACTCAAAGATGCCTCTGGATCCGCCTGTAAAGGCAACAGCTTATAATGCCTGCATTCCAAATTACTTGGAGAGCAAAAAGGATCATAGCTCAGTGGTAGGGCATCTGTCTTGCATGCAGAAGATCCTGGGTTCAAACTCTGCCATATCCAGAGTTAGAGAGGGGCTGGGAATGTCCCCTATCTAAAACCCAATCAGAGTAGACAATACTCAGCCGTAGGGACCTGTTATGTATTCCTATGTGGCAAAAGGTGGTGATACAAAGCAAATCCTATGAATCAAGTAAATTAAGCAACCCAACAGATGACCTCATGTTCCTTTCCCTCACTCACTTCATTCCCTGACTCTTTTTTCTAGTCTCCTCTAGAAGAAGACACCGAAGAGCTTCACACCTGTATTGGTCACAGGCTGTGTGCCTAGAAAAGAAGTGCAACAGGCAGATATTCAACCAGGTACAGCTACACCCTCCACTGCTACATCTGTTGGATTCCTGCCTAGTTCACAGCAGCTCAAGGCACCAATCCTGTTAGGGAGAAAAAAGACTGGCTCCCCTACATGCCAAAAGCAGCATTGCCTTACATCACCTCCAAACATCCCCTCATACTTTCAAGGAGACCTTGGCTTTGTCCTCCAAAGAATCCTGGGAACTGTAGTACTTCCCCTCCCAGAGCTACAATGCCCACGACTCTTTGAGGGAAGACATGTGCTTTAAATGTATGGTGTGTATGGAGCCTCAGTTGCTATGATGTAAAGGTAAAGGTGAAGGGACCCCTGACCGTTAGGTCCAGTCGTGGCCGACTCTGGGGTTGTGGCGCTCATCTCGCTTTATTGGCCGAGGGAGCTGGCGTACAGCTTCCGGGTCATGTGGCCAGGCACTGAGCAACGGGAGCTCACCCCGTCGCGGGGACTTGAACCGACAACCTTCTGATCGGCAAGTCCTAGGCTCTGTGGTTTAACCCACAACGCCACCCGCGTCCCTTGCTATGATGTAAAGCAGCATATAAATGGCTGAAATAAACATACATTCATACATACAACAGTGCTGCATGTGTGCAAATTGTGAATAGCTGCTTGCGCATATGGAGGATAACATACATGCAGAACTGGCATATACCATGAACTCCACACAAAGACAGAGAAGGAGCCCATGCAGTCCTAAACAGCACCCCACTGACACAGAATTTCACAGCTGAAAGTACCTTGTAGATAACAGTGGATCAGTAGATACCAGAAGGTGAGAGGAAAATAGGATTAAAGGATGGCATGCCAACATTTCACCAGCCCCATACTCCCATGCTTTTAACAGCATCTTGATCTACAAATATTAACATAGGGACCCACTTTCCTCCATGCAGAAGATAGCAGCTCCTTACCCATTCTTACAAACCAAGGGTGACATTCAAGGTTAGCCATCCTCAAAGCAGGCCCACTGATACTAATGGCCACGACTAACTGAGGTGCATCCATTTCAGTGCGTCTACTCCTGAGTAGAACTTAGCTGCCCACAGCCAAAGGAATAGTTGAAAAGGCACAAGAGCAGGTCAGATCATGCTGCCCAGCGCGGTCAGTTGGCAACCCTTTCTCATCTATTGTAATGATTTGATGGGGCCTTTTCCCACATTAAGGAAGAGCACACAGCAGCTGCAAACCCAGTCTCTTGGGCTTCCTTGTCAGATCGCGTCTGCAGCGCCCAGAAATGCAAACGCCACAGCTGCTTTAGCCGGAACCTACTCACCTAAAGCAAAGCTCCACGAGCAGAGAATCAGGACCAAGGCAAGCTTCCCCATGTCTGCGGCTCTTCCTTTTCCCAGCCGGCACAAGACAGCAGAACTTCACCTTCTGCTTTTAAGAGGAGCGCGGCCAGCCAATGAGAGCGGCCAAGCGCCCCCCGGGGGCGGAGCCTCGCCTCGCCTCGCCTTTCCGAACAGCTGATTACCGTATTTCGCAGCGGAGAGGCGGACTTGGCTTGACTCCAGCCGGCGCATGGCACTAAAGGTGCGCTCCTAAAGACGCGTCTACTCAAAAGTAAACACCATTGCATTCAATGCAATGAATGCAATGGGGTTTAGACGCAGGTAAGTGGGTGTAGGGCTGCAAGCTCTTTTCTTGATTAAGTGCTTTAGTGCATTCGTATCCCTTCTGCAAGGAGCTCAAGATGGCATGCGTGGTTCTCTCCCCCTCCCCATTTGATCCCAACAACAGCCCTGTGATTTAGGCTAGGCTGCTGGGAGGCAGTGGTTGACCCAAGATCACCCAGTGACCTGGTCTCCTAAATCCCAAATCCTCCCAAATCCTAATCTCTAATTTATACACCACTCTGACTCTCCCAAGTCCTAATCTCTAACTTGTACACCACGCTGGCTCTAACCACTACACTCTCCTTTCCTACTGCAACGTCCGCAATGCGGAGAGGGTTTTTAATTTTATTCTTAGCTTCATGGCATGCATCTCCCCACAGTTAATCTGTTCCCTCTGAGGATACTGAAAATAAACATTTGGGGCTTGAGAAGACTAGATTCCTCACCCCATATCACCCTGATTGTAATCCCTCTTCCTCAGTTGCTGATAGCCCAACATTCTCTCCATCCTGGACGTCTGCAGGTCTTTGTCAGCCCCAAAAATATTCATTTAAAATATTTCTTGGTTGCCCTCCTCGTTAAGAGATTCTAGGGTGGCGTATAAAAGCATGAATAAAATAAATCCACACCTACATATAAGCATTAAAAATGCAACAAAAAAGCATGACAAAATACAACAAAAGTGCAAAAACTAAAACCAGACTGGAAACACAAATCTTTATAAATAGAATTTATAAACATATGTTTCTACATGATTATGAGGGAGCATTCCAAAGAGCCTTATTAATACTGATACCAATTAATAGCATCAGCTACTGGACTGAATTACTATTAATTAAAAGTACTGTTTTAATAGTAATAATACCTTAATAATACGAATACAAGGAGGGCCTTATTAACAACTGAATGGTCAGTGTGGTGTAATTAGAGCACTGGCTGGACTGGGACCTGGGAGACCAGGGTTCAAATTGAAGCACACTGGGTGGCCTTGACCTCACAGGGTTGTTGTGAGGAAAAAATGGGGAGGGGAAGAACCATGTACACCACCTCAAGCTCCCCCAAGGAAAAGGTTGTATATTCATGTAATGGATAAATAAATACTGCCCTTTTAGGCAAGACCAAAGATTCACCTGAATCCAGCCTCCCACCAATAGGAGTTATCCAGTGATTTCCACTGATGAATCACTTCCCTTAAAATATGTTGAAAACAATTTCACAGAAAAATCACTGGCAATTAAAAGCAATTTAAAAAGGACACCATGCAGTAAAAAACAATTGCATAAACGAGAACAATTTCCTATGTAAAAACAGTTTCACATCCAGTGCAGATACAGGGAGGGATAAGTATCTCCACACTTCAAAGGCTTGTTGGAGAAGGAATGTCTTCAGCAGGCACTGGAAAAGCCAATAGAGAGGTTCCTGTCTGCTGATATGTAAATTGTGTCCATCGTCTTTCCTTCTCCCTTTGCCAAAATGTTATCATTAACCCTCCCCCTCCCTCTTGGCATACTTGAAATGCATTCAGGAGTCCCTCATAGTTTTAACTCCTACGCTTACAGGTGTATCCAGATCATGACTGAGTGAGGATGCATGGAAATTGCCAGGTGGGTTGAACTGCATTCCCCAGAGGCAGACAGTTCAGACCATGCTTGTGGTGACCACCTGTGCTCCTCCAGCATCAGGGATGGGGAGCCTTTTTTTTTAAGCCAGAGGGCCACATTCCCTTGCAAACAACCTTCTGGGGGCCAGATGCCAGGGTGGGTGGGGCCAGATGCAAACCTTTGTCCAATAGTAGAGCTTCCAGACTGTTGCCATTTTCAGGTGGGATTCAGTCACAAACCGGTAAATTCAGGTTGCACATTTAAAGCCGTTTTTGGAGCTCTGGTGCCACAAACATGCTTCACCAAATCCCCCCCCCCCCCCCCCGCAATGTGATGGGAAAATGCACAGGAAAATAATAATAATAATAATAATAATAATAATAATAATAATAATTTATTATTTATATCCCGCCCATCTGGCTGGGCCTTCCCAGCCACTCTGGGCGGCTTCCATAAAAACCAAAAATACAGTAAAATCACACGTTAAAAACTTCCCTGAACAGGGCTGCCTTAAGATGTCTTCTGAATGTCAGGTAGTTGTTTATCGCTTTGACATCTGCTGGAAGGGCGTTCCACAGGGTGGGCGCCACTACTGAGAAGGCCCTCTGCCTGGTTCCCTGTAGCTTTGCTTCTCGCAATGAGGAAACCGCCAGAAGGCCCTCGGCGCTGGACCTCAGCGTCCGGGCAGAATGATGGGGGTGGAGACGCTCCTTCAGGTATACTGGACCGAGGCCGTTTAGGGCTTTAAAGGTCAGCACCAACACTTTGAATTGTGCTCGGAAACATACTGGGAGCCAATGTAGGTCTTTCAAGACCGGTGTTATATGGTCTCGGCGGCCGCTCCCAGTCACCAGTCTAGCTGCCGCATTCTGGATTAGTTGTAGTTTCCGAGTCACCTTCAAAGGTAGCCCCACGTAGAGTGCATTGCAGTAGTCCAAGCGGGAGATAACCAGAGCATGCACCACTCTGGCGAGACAGTCCGCAGGCAGATAGGGTCTCAGCCTACGTACCAGATGGAGCTGGTAAACAGCTGCCCTGGACACAGATTTGACCTGTGCCTCCATGGACAGCTGTGAGTCCAAAATGACTCCCAGGCTGCGCACCTGGTCCTTCAGGGGCACAGTTACCCCATTCAGGACCAGGGAATCCTCCACACCTGCCCGCTCCTGTCCCCCAGAAACAGTACTTCTGTCTTGTCAGGATTCAACCTCAATCTGTTAGCCACCATCCATCCTCCAACCGCCTCCAGACACTCACACAGGACCTTCACTGCCCTCACTGGTTCTGATTTAAAAGAGAGGTAGAGCTGGGTATCATCTGCATACTGATGAACACCCAGCCCAAACCTCCTGATGATCTCTCCCAGCGGCTGCATGTAGATGTTGAAAAGCATGGGGGAGAGGACAGAACCCTGAGGCACCCCACAAATGAGAGCCCAGGGGTCTGAACACTCATCCCCCACCACCACTTTCTGAACACGGCCCAGGAGGAAGGAGCGGAACCACTGTAGGACAGTGCCCCCAGCTCCCAGCCCCTCAAGACGGTCCAGAAGGATGTTATGGTCGATGGTATCAAACGCCGCTGAGAGATCCAGCAGAACTAGGAAACAGCTCTCACCTTTGTCCCTAGCCCGCCGGAGATCATCAACCAGTGCGACCAAGGCAGTTTCAGTCCCATGATGAGGCCTGAATCCCGACTGGAAGGGATCCAAATGGTCTGCTTCTTCCAGGCGTGCCTTGAGTTGTGAGGTGATGTTTGCTTTTGTACAATGCAATGGTCATCTTGCAAATGGGGCATCTTGCAAACAAAACAGGTTGCCTGGAAATGCTCAGGGTTACACTCCAGCCTTGTAGAAGCCATAAGTTTTAAAACACATCTCTCTTCATCGCCCTTCCAGGCAAACAGGAGAGATTAGCACAGCTCAAAGACACATTACAACAGCCAGGCAAAAAAAGCACTCAAGGAGGGTGTGGCCAGGGGAGGGTCTGTGCTCTGGGTTCCAACTCCCATCGGCCTCGGTCCAGTAAAACTGAAGGAGCGTCTCCACCCCCATCCTTCTGCCCGGACACTGAGGTCCAGTGCCAAGGGCCTTCTGGCAGTTCCCTCACTGCGAGAAGCCAAGTTACAGGGAACCAGCCAGAGGGCCTTCTTGGTAGTGGCACCTGCCCTGTGGAATGCCCTCCCACCAGATGTCAAAGAGAGAAACTACTACCAGACTTTTAGAAGACATCTGAAGGCAGCCCTGTTTAGGGAAGATTTTAATGTTTAATAGGTTACAGTCATACCTCTTGTTACGTTTGCTTCAGGTTAAATCTTTTCAGGTTGTGTTCCACGGCGACCCGGAAGTACCAGAAAGGGTTACTTCTGTGTTTTGCCGCTCGCGCATGCGCAGACGCTCAAAATGACATCACACGCATGTGATGGCAAACCGCGACCTGCACATGTGCAGATGCAGGTTGCGTTCTGCTCATGTTGCGAATGGGGCTCTGAAACGGATCCCGTTCGCAACCAGAGGTACCACAGTATTGTATTTTAATATTCTGTTGGAAGCCGCCCAGAGTGGGTGGGGAAACCCAGCCAGATGGGAGGGGTATAAATAATAAATTATTATTATTATTTTAAATAATTTTTATTAAGTTTTCCATTTAACAATCCAATCATATCACATTAATTATTCCAAATTATACCAATAAATATCATAAAGTCCAAATATTTTGCCAAATTATAAATTTTTGTTGGGGGTTCCCATGCTTCGAGTTCAGTAAGGGTCCAGTCATCTCATATTTCTGCTGCTTTTAGTATTCACCAGTCCCATCTTTGAATCTTCTGTTGTTACCCTTTTTCTTCTTAATAGCCTCTGAGTTGTTTCCACAGGCGAGTTAAAGTAAGCATTGTTATGCTTCTGTGTGAACTTTGTAAGGCTCTCCCTTTTTTTAAAGCTGGTTAATAATATTATTATTATTATTATTATTATTATTATTATTATTATTATTATTAAGCCCACACAGCATGGCCAATGAGGATGGGGGGGGGAGTCAGCAACATCTGGATGGCCACAGTCCTCTGTCCCTGATCTACCATTTAAGCAAGACTTCAGCAACATACAGATTAGGATCAGTATGGGAATCCAGCTAAACAAAACATGGTATGTGAATCTGGCAAAGGCTGCTAGATACATGGCTATCCCCAACCTTGTGCACCCTGTGCTGGGCCATCAAAAAGGGTATGCTGTATCCCGGGTCTTTATATATTGGACAGAGACAGCCTGGGTGCTGTCCTCCCCACACTCTCATCACTTCCAGTTTAGATTACAGCAATTTGTTACACAAGGGATTTGTGTGTGTACATTCTGCAGCATGTGACTGATGCAATAATATTGCATTAGTAGTGTATTCATACTGGACTGTCCACACATCCTTCCACTTTCTGCGGTGCTTCCCCAATGCTGCTGCGCTATTGCCATCTGGAGGGGCACTCCTGCAACACAGCACAACAAAAGCAGTGATGGTGCAAGGAAAAATAGTTATATATGAAAAGAGAATTCCTGGGTGCCAATACCCAGGGATGGGGCAAGTACTCTTTGGCGAGAGAACCCTAGCAGAGATTTAAAGTCACAAACTATGCAGCAAAACAAAGTGTGGAAATATAGGCTGTTAGACCTTCAAAACTGAGAGTTCCAAAACTTCCCTGTTCCCCTAGCATGGCAGGGGGGACGGACCCATACATCTGGTAAGTTAAAAATGGTTTACTTACAAACTCTCCAAAGGTCAGGTTCATGTGATTTTCCATACAGCATTGAGAAAAAGTGTTATGGGCAGTAAAATCTGGCTTAGTTACAATGGTAAAGTTCCTAAATTATTTCCTATAGAACTCAATGATGGCTTGTGAGAGCCATGCGATTTGAGCTACAGCAACCAGCAAAGACTTCCTCGCATGCTGAGCTTCTCAGGGGAAACAGAGGCTTAATTACCTAGTCCCTCCCAAGGTGAGCTAAGCCTGATGGGACAGCTTACTCTTTGAAATTAACCCCTTCATGCATTGGTTAGACTTAAGGATGTTAGTTATTATGAGGCTAGTTATCTCACAAGCAACACAGAAGGAACCAGTGGCAATTGGTCTATTAGGTCAAATGGGGCACTGCTCCATCAACATCAGGCCTCCCTCAGCCAATCTCTCTGACCCAGTGGCGTAGCGTGGGTTGTCAGCACCTGGGGCAAGGCAAGTAATTTGCGCCCCCTAACCCGTGGATTTTAGCATTCGAGTGCGAGTGCGCCCCCCCCCCCGATGTTGTGCCCGGTGCCGCCGGCCCCCCCTGCACCCCCCACGCTACGCCACTGCTCTCACCTGCCTGCCTTCTTGTGTACAGCAACTCCGGAGGGGTAGCACAGCATGTCAGTTTCCTCCCCGAGTCTTGGTGTTGCTCTTGTATGACTCAGCAAGGAGGAGGATGGGTACAAAACCAGAAGTAGTTGGCTCTACCTGTCATTGGCTCTGGCTCCACCTGCTGTTGGTCTCCCTGCTTTCTACCCTACCTGTCCCAATTGCCACCAGCTATTGGCAGTTCGAATCCCTGCGACGGGGTGATCTCCCATTGCTTGGTCCCTGCTCCTGCCAACCTAGTAGTTTGAAAGCATGTCAAAGTGCAAGTGGATTAATAGGTACCGCTTTGGCAGGAAGGTAAACGGCGTTTCCGTGCGCTGCTCTGGTTTGCCAGAAGCGGCTTAGTCATGCTGGCCATATGACCCGGAAATTGTACGCCGGCTCCCTCGGCCAATAAAGCGAGATGAGTGCCGCAACCCCAGAGTTGGTCACGACTGGACCTAATGGTCAGGGGTCCCTTTACCTTTTTATCACTGAAAGAAACCCTTGAACACTAGTGGTATAAAAAGTTGCTGAATTCAGTAGGAAGTTATGGGACAGGCACTGATTGGAAACGAATCTGTATGTCCCCCCTGAAACTTTTGCGGGTGCAAACAGTTGGGTGGCGTGTAACTGCCCCCAAACCATCATGAGCACAAACCATCAAGAATGTGCAATGAAAATGATGTTTGCAGGGTGTTGGGGTATTATAGATTGTATAACAAAACAGGGGTGTGTTGAACTATTCTACAATGAGCAGCAGAGGGTGCTACAGACCAAGTTTGTGGTACAGACAGGGATGGGCAAATCCATCACTTTCAGTTTCTCATTTTTTCCATTTTTAACTTCAGTTGTCCACATTTCTACTTTAACGTGTGGTTTTTTTATTTTATTTTTTAAAGTGTTCATGAAAATTCACCAGCATTTTTATACTCAGGTTTGTATGCATTGCTGCAATACAGTCTTGCCAGCAGGTGGGAGACCATGTTAAATATTACCTGTGACATTTGCACTGGGAATCCTTTTCCACCTATGAAAAATCTCACATTGGTTTCCCTGACATGGGCAAAGATCAGGCAACCAGACTATATTACATTCCAGACACAATCACCCATATGACCGCCTATATTTCCCTCCCAAATAAGTTTTAAGTCCAACATAGAGCCTCTGGTGTAGATTCAAAGTTCCTTATACAAAACTGCAACTGAACATATACGATATCTCATATTAAAGCACCAGATCACAGTTTTTGTAAGAGGTGTAGTGGCCTGGGCACAGATCTGTGCATGCAACAAAAGTTGGGCTACGAGATGAAAACCAAACCGTGCCATTTTCTTGCTGCGTGGTTTTGCCTTAAATCCAAAAGGTCCCACATTTGATCCCTAGCATCTCCTGGTGTGGCTAAGAAAAGCTACTGCTTGAAACCCCGGAGAGCCACTGCCAGTCAGAGTAGACAAGACTGAGCCAGATGGACCAGTGGCCTGACAGAATATAAGGCAGCTTAGTGTCCTCTTTTTGTTGGTGATACAAATCCTCTTTTCCTGCAATGCCTATCCTACTCCCTGGGCAGAAGCGGCAGCAGATGAAAAGGCCATTCCGCTGACATTGCAGGAGCGCATCTCCAAGCATAATTTGAGCATGCATGCGCTGCCTGGCTCCTTTTATAGACTGGGAAACAGTTTTGCTGCCTTTAATTTCCCCCCTGGGATTTTGCAATGGGTTCTTTAAGCTGTTTAGTGCCTTGGAAGGTACCTCCTCCATTAGCAGCCTGTTCCAACAGCTAATCATGCTTGTTACAGAATAATCTGTGGCTCTTTTCTAATTGGAAGGTGCCCATTCTCTTTGGGGGAAGGGCAGCAGTTCAGCAGTAGAGCATTTGCCATGCATGAAGATGCTCCCAAATTCTGGGGAGGCCAGCCCTTTTGGACAAGTGGGGCACTGCCCCACCAAGATCAGCCTGCCCCTACCTGCCTGTCTAGGGGGCAGCCCTGACTGTCAGCTGCCTCCTCATTTTTAGCATTGCCTTTGCAGATTTCAACAAGGAGGAGGAAGTCAATGATGGAGAGCAGAGCCAGGAAGTCCATTGTTGCCAAGACCACGTCCTGTTCTAAATAGGAAGTCTTTTATAGCTCTTCCTGCCTCAGAGGAGCCAATAGCTAACCTGGGTGGGTGAGGGCAGTCCAGAAATCAGGAACACTACCAAGAGGAAAATTCTGTATTCTTGGTGGTGACTCACCACCCAAGGCACTTATATGCAGAGCGAAGAGTTCTTGCATTGCAGCCCCAGTGGCTCTCAATTCAAGAGCAAGTTTTTAGTTCCTTCTCCCACTCCCAGTTGTCAGTTTCTCCATTCATGTTGCTTCCGGATGACCTATTTATCAAGTATCCACCATGGTTTCTTTGCAAGATGTTAGATGATGTCAGCAGATTGAGCATTCATTCCAATTTCTTTCTGGGGAGGCTATATTCCTTATCACAAGAACTGCAGTTTTGAGAAGACGTGGGTTTGTAGTGCAAGAGCGCAACCTGATTGGCTGGTATCGCATGCCAGTGGCAGTGGGTACCTTCAGGAGCTATGGTTGCAGGAGGTCTAAACCAGCATTTCCCAACCTTGGGCCTCCAGCTGTTTTTGGACTACAACTCCCATAATCCTCAGCTAGCAAGACCAGTGGTCAGGGATGATGGGAATTGTAGTTCGAAAACAGCCGGAGGCCCAAGGTTGGGAAACACTGGTCTAAACCACTCACAAAAATACTCACCAATGCAGGCAGGGTTGCTGGTGCAGCAGAGTTCAAGCCATCCAAAGTCCAGCATAGCATAGCGAATCAGTCTAGGTCCAAACATAATCCAAAAGCAACGTCAGGAAACAGTTCATGCTCAATATCACAAAGAGTTCAGCAAGGGATAGGAACAAAGAGTCAGAGCCCTGTGCTGTTTCCAGCGAGTAGAAGACTCAGGAGGAATATCTACTCTGGCCTCTGTAGGAGACTAGCAACCAAACCTAACAAATGCATGTTCTTGCTAGTTGGTATGAAAAGGGGCTAATACCACAAAGCAGTATTTCTGATAGGCAGATACTCAGACCACAGAAATACAATTGGTAGAGAGGGCACTCATGTGCCAGAGGGAGGTATTTGTAGGCTCAGGCAAGGACCCTGGCTTTCAATCCCCAACATCCCCAGGTAGCGGCCCCTGCCTGGAAACCTGGAGAACGGCTGCCATGAAGTGGAGACCATCATGAGCCCAATGGACCATTGATTTGACTCCGCAGAAGGCACCTTCTTATAGGGACGCAGGTGGCACTGTGGGTTAAACCACAGAGCCTAGGGCTTGCCGATCAGAAGGTCGGCGGTTCAAATCCCCGTGACAAGGTGAGCTCCCGTTGCTTGGTCCCAGCTCCTGCCCACCTAGCAGTTCGGAAGCACGTCAAAGTGCAAGTAGATAAATAGGTACCGCACCGGTGGGAAGGTAAACGGCATTTCCATGCGCTGCTCTGGTTTACCAGAAGCAGCTTAGTCATGCTGGCCACATGACCCAGCATCTTCACGTAGGACTGGGATTGTCCCATATCTGAAAACCGGCAGAGCTGTTGTCAGTCAGAGTAGACAGCGCTCCCCTAGATAGGCTAATGATCTGACTCAGGACAAGGAAGCTTCCTTTGTTCCTATAGCTTTTTGTTTATTGCATGGCAGTGACAGGGTTGCTGAAACAGTCCAGTGAGGAGTGAGCATGTCGTGGAATGTTAGCTGACTGTTGGGAGAGGAAATGGGAAAGTGGGGAGGTGTTGGGGGACAGGGATGGGGTAGAGTGGAGTGTCCCTGGAGAGGGCACAGTTGGCTTGCTACACTGCAACATTTTGTTGCAGGTCCCATTTGTATGCTTCTCTTACCTTTGTGGCAGTTCTCCATTTGAAAAACAACCACATAGGATTATAGCGAAGCTACCTATTGGGTTCGTTGTTGTTTTAAATAACGGGGGGGGGGGGGGCTGACAGATGACAAGGGGAGCAGTGGCATTTCAGCTTCTCACCTCCACCTCTCGAATCCTCTCTTCCCACTCGTTTCCCTTTGCAAAGCTGCTGCGCTCTGCTTTGCCTGCCTAAATCAGTAACAATTTATTTTTGTGTTCACAGCCAGTCTTGAGGGAGGGAGGTGGGCGGGCAACCACAGGACTCAGATCACCATTTAGGATTAAATTGGAGCTGTGCCCCAGCTCAGAGCATGGGTGTAGCTCTGGGGGGCAGCTGCCCCCCTAAATCAATAAAAATAAATAAAAATACATAATTAACTGAGATCCCCCCCTAACAAAAGGCCTGCGCCCCCCAACAAAAATCCTGGCTATGCCCATGGCTCAGAGTTCTCCCCCATTTGGCATCTTTCCCCAGGGATGAGAATCCCTCTACATGTCCCACATTCTGCGTGGGTTGAAATGAACAAACTCCCAGCTGTTAAGAGCCTCTCATATAGGAGCAGAGGAAGCCTGCCTTAAACTGAGTCAGAGCACTGGGCAATCTAGCTCATTATTGCCTACCCTGACTGGCAGCAGCACTCCAGGGTTTCAGATGGGGGATATTCTCAGCCCCACCTGGGGATTGAACCTGGGACCTTTGGCGGGCAAGGCAGATGAACATGAAATTTATTACGGTCAGAGACCAGCTTGTGAAACACAAATGGAACTACAATCCCAAAAGCAAAACAAACATGTAAAACAATATACAACAATGGGTTTTAAGTTTAAAAATGTGGTAGGCATATAAATACATAAAGACTTTTAGACTACCATAGAGAAATAACCCATGGATCCGAGTTTGGGAAATTTCTTAACAAACTAGATTGAAAAGGGGGAAGGTCTGTGCCTACAGATCGGTGCACAGAATCTGGCGACCATCCGGGTCGTCTTGTGATCTTTCCCTAACAGGAGCATATCAAAATTTTGCTTTACCGGGAGGTCAGCAAGCCTCACCAGCAGGGGGTCAATGGCTTCTCTACGTGCCTCATTGTAAAAAGGACATCTAAAAAATATGTGTTCGGGCTTCCTATAGCCCCCAATGGACAGGTGCAAATTCTCTGGTCATATGGGACTTTTTAAAAGGAGCCTTCCAAGACTGGCAAGGGCAGAGCCGAGCTCCTGGCAAGTGTAAAAGCCCTTCTTGCACCAAGGCAGATGCTCCACCCCACTGCCCTTCACATGGGAGCAGGAGGCACCAACTCTAGGGGGCAGAGTTGTCGTCAGTCCCCTCAGTATTCCTTAGCAGGGGACTCAGCCTCTCCCCGAATATTGAGGGGGGTGGATGAGGCTGAACCGCCAAGCCAAGCACAGAGGGGAGGAGACACGGCCATTGAAGGTGCAGGGTGCTGGGCAAGGCCTCCTCCTGACAATGTACCTCCTCCCAGTGTTGCATGCATCACACATCACACACGACATCACAGGTGCACACTGCGTGTTGCATGCATGATGTCACACACACACTGCCTTGCTGAACCCCACCCCCCAATCTTTGGCTCATTGTGGCCCCTCTGCATGGCAGTTTAAAAAAAAAAGAAACTTGACATCAATCCTTCACCTTCCTTTCCTCCCCTCATTTTGTTATTTAACTTCCAGTCAGCCTTTGGATTGTAAATGCCTTGGGGCAAGGACTGCTCTCTTTTGCTTATGCCCCCCTTTAGCTGGGACCTTTCCTCTTGTGCAAAGGTCTGTGCTTTAAAGCACTGTGTCCGTGTGTGTTTTTTTCTTTTTTGCCTCAGCGCTTTTCCGGTGAAAACCTGCTCTTTACCACCGAAGCAGAGCAAATGGCCGTCCACAGAAAACCCAAATTGCCATTTGTTCCAAAGAGTAGGTTTTTGCAGGGAAAGTGCTCTGACATGGCACTTTAAAGGTAAGTGTGAATGAGTCCAATACTGAGCAAGATGGAGCAATGGTCTGATCCGGTACATGGCTGCTTCCTCTGTTCCTTTACATAGTGCAATGATAAACTATGGCGTTCGCTCCCATTAGAGGCTGAGAAGGCAACCAACTTGGACCTCATTTGCACTCTACTTTTAAAGCAGTATCATGCCACTTTAAACACTCACTGGAGCTGCAGTTTGTTAAGGGTGCTGAGAGTTGTTAGGAAACCCCTATTCCCCTCACAGAGCTACCAAGCCCAGAAGAGGGATGGATTGTTAAACCACTCTGATTGTCTTCTTGCTTTTCTGCCTGTCATTGGCTCTGGCTCCACCTCCTGTTGGTCTCCCAGGTTTCCACCTTAGCAAGTCCCAATGGGCACCTAGCCCTACTAGCTATATGACCACCCAAGGTCCCTTCCCATTCTCCATTTCTATGAATTCTGCATAAGAATAACTTATGGAAAATAAGTTTCCACATATTTGGCATGCTTTGACAAGGGCATTGTGCTTCTAAAATGCACACTTTTGAAGAGTTTGGATTTGTAAAGCCAACAAAGAAGGTATAGAATTTATAAAGGAAGCAGTAAAGGGAAGCAATGATGGAGAACCTTGTTCTTGTAAGCTAGGCAGGGCATTTAAGCTCCACCCAAGTCTACTGGAAGTCTGCCCACTGTCATCCTCTCTCCTGCCTGCTAAGCTTTCACCAGAAATTTTGCACACAGTTGCAAGCTTTTCTCTTAGACTACAGGCAATATCATTTAACTGAAGTTGTCTATGCACTCTGTGACCTGCAAATCTTATGTCACCCAGGCTCACTCTGTATTGATTCCTTGCACAATTACCCGGGAGAAATTGTGATGTTGTGGAGCAGGGTTCTTTGCACTCTCTCTCTCTCTCTCTCTCTCTCTCTCTCTCTCTCTCTCTCTGATTTCTCAGTTTACAAAAATACATGCATTGTCTCTTTTCTCAAGTTGCATTTTCTAGAGGTCAGTTTCATTTGCTGTGAGACATTAGTGTAACATACAGTGTTAGGTTAGGAAGGAAAGAGGGGGAGGCAGGGCTGGGTCAGGTGGCAATGCTTCTATTATTCTACTTAGTGTACGTGTGAGGTTTTGTGTCAGCGTCACTTGTGTGGGTTCTTTGCTCTTTTGATGGTCTAATGCAGTGTTTCTCAACCTTGGGTCCCCAGATGTTGTTGGACTACAACTCCCATCATCCCTGACCACTGGTCCTGCTAGCTAGGGATCATGGGAGTTGTAGGCCAAAAACATCTGGGGACCCAAGGTTGAGAAAGGCTGGTCTAATGCACTGAACTGAAAATATGGGAAGCTAGCATGAGCATGAAGACTAGAAACTTCCTCTTTTAAAGGGGGGAGGTCTGGACATAGAGAGTTGAAGAATGCTACACTTCTTGTTCAATACTAGATTTTGTACTTGAATGGATGTGCAGAATGAACAGCCCCCCTCCCCCTGGTGCTGCTTGCTCTGAGGATTACTGAGAGAAGTTACTATGCACCATAGGCAGTGCTCCCCCCCCCCAATAAAAATGTTTAGGGGTATGCATACCCCGGCATACCTCCAGAAAAAAAGCACGGACCATAGGTGAGGTTTGGAACTATATGCTAATACCATGAAAGAACAGCCCTGCAAGGTCAATACCTCCAATGTGGGGATGGGGAACCTGCAGCCCTCCAGATGTTGCTGGACTATAGCTCCCATCATGTATGACCATCGGCTATGCTGGGTAGGCTGATGGGAGTTGAAGTCCAGCAGCATTTGGTGAGCCACAGGTTCAAAGAATCATGACCATGAGGGTCTTCTAGTCCAATCTCTTGCAATGCAGGAATCTTTTGCCCAGAGTGGGGCTTGAACCCACAACCCTGAGATTCTTGGGCTCTACCAACTACCCTATCCCTACTGCAGGTTTTTTGTTCTCACCTTAACAGTGGCGTAGCGTGGGGGGTGCAGGGGGGGCCGGCCGCACCGGGTGCAACATCTGGGGGTTAGGGTTAGGGGGCGCAAATCCACGGGTTAGGGGGTGCAAATTACTTGCCTTGCCCCGGGTGCTGACAACCCACGCTACACCACTGCACCTTAAAACACATTTGACATACATTATTTCCATCCAGGGGACGCAGGTGGCGCTGTGGGTTAAAGCCTCAGCGCCTAGGGCTTGCTGATCGAAAGGTCGGCGGTTCGAATCCCTGCGGTGGGGTGCGCTCCCGCTGCTCGGTCCCAGCGCCTGCCAACCTAACAGTTCGAAAGCACCTCCGGGTGCAAGTAGATAAATAGGGACCGCTTACCAGCGGGAAGGTAAACGGCGTTTCCGTGTGCGGCTCTGGCTCGCCAGAGCAGCGATGTCACTCTGGCCACGTGACCCGGAAGTGTCTCCGGACAGCGCTGGCCCCTGGCCTCTTAAGTGAGATGGGCGCACAACCCCAGAGTCTGTCAAGACTGGCCCGTACGGGCAGGGGTACCTTTACCTTTACCTTTTATTTCCATCCAAGAATTCTGGGCGCTTTAATTTACCCCTCAGAGTTAAAAATTGCTGGCAACCCTTAACAAACTACAGTGCCCAGAATTCTTGGAGAGAGAGAATGTGTTTCAAATGTGCTTTAAATGCATGATTTATAACAGGGTTTCCCGAATGTGGGTCTCCAGCTGTTTGTGGACTACAACTCCCATCATCTCCAAGAACCCCTGTCATTTGTTAAGGGTGCTAAGAGCTGTTAGGAGACCTTTATTCCTCTCACAGAGCTCCAGTTACCAGAATTCCCAGTGAGGAGGGATTGTTTAAACCACTTTGGGAACTGGAACTCCATGTGTGGAAACAGAACTCCTAAATGACTCTCAGCACCTTTAACAAACTACAGCTCCCAGTATTCTTTGGGGAAAGCCAGGACTGTGTAAAGTGCTGGCATAGCTCTTTAAAGATAAGGTGTGAATGTCCCCTTATACAGCAAAAGAAACTACAAGAGATTCTGTGATGAGGGCCTATGAGAAGCAGAGGGCTCAGACCACACCCCCAACATACATTTAAAGCACAAGGGTTCCCCGCCATCCAAAAAATCCTGGGAACCGTAGTTTGTTTAGGGTGCTGGGAATTGTAGCTCTGTTGAGGGTAAACTACAGGTCCTAGGATTCTTTAGGGGAAATAATGTGCATCAAATATAGGGTGTCAATGTGCCATAGTTATTGCCTAACTCACATTGACCAAGCCTCTCCAGAAAAAAAAATGTTCTAGGGCTTTTCCAGAGTAGGAACACAGGTAGTTATTCCGGAAGTGCCCTTCTAAGGATGGGGATCTGCACTCGCCCACCGTTAGGCAGTGAATAAGACTAAGAATAATTTTAAAGGAGGAACGTTTCCTCTTCTGAACCAACATGACATGCCTTTTTTTTATTAAAAAAAAAAACCACCCATGAGAGAAGCCCTTGATTGGCCGTTCCTTCCCTCCTCCAGAAAGCAGCAAGCCGGCAATCAATGAATGGGTGGGACCTGGCGAGTCGGGGGTCCCGCCCTGACAGCTGATTGGGGGCGGTGGCGCTGGAGCAGAGGCGCTCGAGCTAGAGAACTGCTCCCCCCACTTTCCTACAATGAGCTTCTGCTCGGCGAGAAAGGGGAGGGCAGAGAGAAGGAAGGTGGGGAAACAGAGGAGGTGCTTTTCTGTTCGTGGCATTACACCAGCTGAAGGGTCAGTCCGGGGAATATACAGATACACACGCACGCACTCACATGCCTGCGCGCTCAGGAAGTACTCTGGCTGGTCCAAGCCCACTTTCCCTGCGCTTTTAGGGAAGGGAAGGAGCAACCCCAGCAGAGGAAGCGCCGGGAGGAAAAGCGAAGCGACCCCAGCGCTGGTCCTGCCAGTGGGGCAAAGAGGGACCCGTAGCGGGCGGGCGAGCAAGCTGGACGAGGGGGCGAAGCAGTTCCAGGTAAGGCGAGCCCTCGATCTCCGGTGCTTTTCGAAGCTGAGTGGCGCGGCGGGTGCGCGGCTTTGTGGATGCGCGCTCGGAGTTGGGGGTCAGGGGCTTAGGATCTCTGCGGGAGGATACCCCTCTCTCCTGTATATATGTCTGTGTATGTGTATATATACATGTATATATGTATGTGTGTGTGTGTGTGTGTGTGTGTGTATATGTATATGAGAAATTCAGAGAGAAGAGGGGGTCTGGTCGCCTTCCTGTAGTAGCTTCGCCATCTCCGTGGCTTGTTGCTGCATCGAGGGAAGGAGGAGGAGGAGGAGGAAGAGAAGAAGAGCAGCCCAGGCCGCGGAAGCTGGAGACTGGGGGGCGAGGAAACGCGTCCCTAAATAAATGATCGGGGGGCGAAGAGTGGCTAGTGGGGGCGGCAAATGTACGGAAGCGTTTGGGGAGGAGGGTGGCATGTGTGGGTGCTCAGAGGAGTGACTTCCCCCAGAGTATTGGGCGGGGAGGAAGGGGGTGTTCTCGGGGTCCAGCACCGTTCCCGGAACTGCAGTGTGGTGGTGTCAGTGGGAGGAGGAGGAGGAGAAGATGGATGGGGAGCTGTAACGCTCTCCGGAGCCCTCGCAATCTCCCTGGTAAACCACACTGCGCAAGCCGAAGGTGGGGAGGAGAAGGAAGAGAGAGAGAGAGAAGGAGGTGTGTTTGATGGGCACAGGTTGATGTACCTTTGTCTCTCCGCCCCCCCCCGGCTGTGTTTCCTCCTCCCACCCATCCCCGTTTCGTGCAACGATGTGCAGGCAAAAAGAAGCAACCACTGTCCTCTCCTCTCTCTCCCCCGCCTCCTATTTCAGCAGCTGGAGTGAGGCATCAATAAGCTCCTTTTGTGATACCCGCCCCGAGATCGGGACCAGAATCGGCTGCTTATACTGGGAACTGGGGAGAGAGGGTGGGGAACGTTTTTTCTTTCTACTGACGCCCCCTCGCCCCCCGACCGCCTTCTCCTCCCTGGGGACGCCTGGGCCATAAATCCTCCTCACAGCAAGCAACAAAAGGCTCGGCAGCAAACAGCCAAGGGGGTGAGTTGCCGGCTGCTCCAGCCCTGCAGGGGGAGAAGCGGTTTGTGTATATGTGCGTGCGTAGCGTGGGAGTGTCCTCCGCCTCCTCCCCCCCCCCACCGTTGTAAGGCCGGCGACCTACGAGGATCCCTTCTGACGCTGGACCAGACACCTGTGGACCACCTGCCTGCCTTTCTCCTTGCCCGCTCCAGTCTCGCGTTTCTTGCCCCGGCCGGAGCTATATGGTTTAGATCATGCTTTCTTAATTCCCTTTCCTCTCCGGCTCTTCCCTCCCCCGTGTCCGCTTATCTGCCAGATCGGATGTTGAGAGGGGTGTAAAATTAAGCCATCTTTTCTCCCCCACCCCCCTGCCAGCTCTCTGGCCATTGATAAGATTCTTCCCAAGCCCCGCCCCCTCTTCGCTCATGTTGTGAAGAGAGCGTGGGCAATGTCGCCTTAAGAGAAGTTGTGCCACGCAGGAGTCGCAGCCACGGCATCCTCGCAGGAGCCCTGATTCCTCACCAGTGAACTTCGGTCCTCTTGGGTTCCGGACTTGGTGGTCTTTTGCAAAGCATGCCTCCCTCTTGCTACATTACAAAATGTAGCAAGCCAGCTGTCTTTCTGGGTGCCCTCCTGCAGAGTGGGGCTCCGCACTTCTGCCCTAAAGCAGAGCTGTAGGTACGGGGGTGGGGGTGGGCTAGCCAGGTTTTTTGCCCTGCGGGAAACCTCCAGAGGGGCACT
The DNA here is from genome assembly GCF_951804945.1 of Podarcis cretensis. Classification (NCBI taxonomy): domain Eukaryota; kingdom Metazoa; phylum Chordata; class Lepidosauria; order Squamata; family Lacertidae; genus Podarcis; species Podarcis cretensis. Next base: position 27,092,053 of record NC_137177.1, on the reverse strand, counting down.
ATGGAGCCTCCCAGCCTCTGTGTGTGCACGCAAATGCACATGAGGGGGGGGTGCCAAACTGGGTCTTTGACTCGCGTTAAACAAAGCTTAGTTTCACCCCTGCCTAAAATCCTCCAGACTCAGGGACAGGGGAACCACTTTTTCATTCTGAGGACCGCATTTCGTGCTAGGCAACCTCCTGGAGGCCGCAAGATGTCAGCAGCGGTGGACGGGGCCAGAGGCAGATGTGGGCGGAAGATTGAATGTGGTTGTTAGCTATGTACCATACAGGGCCGTCTTACCCATAGGTGTCAGGGGCGCAGGGCATCCGGGCGCCAGGCTCTCAGGGGCACCAGGCTGAGAGTCTGGGACCTGAGACTTGAGACTTGAGTGCTGCGACTGGCTCTTTTGCTGCAGGCAGTTATGTGCTGCGAGTTTGGGGGCGACCGAGCCAGCGAGACACTGAGTTGGCTGGCTGGCTCCGCCCTCCTGCATGCCTGGCACTGGGCAACCTGGGGGGCCACTGGGTGGATCTTTGCACCCTGGTGCCGCATATGGTTAAGACAGCCCTAGTACCATAGGCTGACTTTTTACACACATTCATGCACCCCTCTCTGTTGCCCATCTGGGCAAGCAAGAGGCATTATCTAGGCAGGTAAAAGCACTCAAGGAAGGTGTGGCGCAGGATTGTTGAGGGCTGAGGCAGGGTGGATGGGTGGGTGAAGTGGCCTGGGGAGAGTCCTGAGGGTTAGATAGACCTGGAAGGTGCACTTGACCCACAGATCCGGGTTCCCCAGCACTGCCCTACTGCCAGGCTTCCCCCTTCTAACCATGCGCATGGCGACCAGGCCTCAGCACACATTCCGGAGGCTCAGAGTTATGGTGAGAGAGCCGCTGAGGGAAACAGCTTGTTTCCTTCTCTCTTGGAATGGCCCACCCCACTTGTGTCCTTGGTTTCTCTCCTGCATTGTTCTTCTTTTAAAAGAAAAAATGAGAGAAAAAATGCCTGTCTTCTTCCCAAAACTGGGGGTTTCTCCCAGAATGTGACCAACAGTTTCCGCCTCTCATCCAGCACTCACAGATCCGGGAATTGGCATTTCCTTCCGGCGGAAGTCCTGCTTTTCTCAGCCAGAGGTTGAGCTGGGGGGAGATGATAGGGTTTATGGGGAAAGGGTTACTATGACTACTCCTGCGCAGAAATGAACATTTCTCTTTCCTCTGTGTGTGCGCTCGCTCGCATGTGCGCCTTCCTCTGGGTCACTTTGCAGAGAGAGTATTTTTATCAGGTTTCAGAAGGACAGTCCCTGCAAGGGAGGGGCTGCAGCTGAGTGGGAGAGCACATGCTTTGCATGCAGAAGGTCTCAGCAATGTAGCGAGAGCACCGGAAGAAGGCAGGCTGCCTCACACTGAGTCAGGCCATTGGTCCTTCTAAGTTCGTACTTTTTTTCAGCCAAAGGGCCACATTCCCTCCTGGGAAATGTGTCACTGTTGCGCGAGGCTGGTGGCAAAAGTGGGTGGAGCAATGAATGCAAATTTTGTACACATGACTAACTTGACACACATTCACACAGCCTCCATCCAATGAAGCAAGAAGCACTATCAGAGTTGCAGCCAGGCAAAAACATTCACATAGGGTGTGAATAACAGAATCAAAGAATCATAGAGATGGAAGGGTCATCTAGCTTACTCCCTGCATGCAAGAATCTTTTGCCCAACATGGGGCTCGAATTCTCGACCCTGAGATTAAGTCTCATGCTCTACTGACTGAGCTATGTAAGGTGAGTGAGGGGTGTGTCGTGAAAGTGGGTGTAGACTGAGGAGTCCTGAGGGCCAGACAGAGAGGGTTGAAGGGCTGCATTTGGCTCCCTGACCTGAAGTTTCCCACCCCTGATCTATACTCACTGGCAGCAGCTCTCCAGACAGGTGTTCTTCTAGCCATTCTTGGAGATGCTGGGGATGAAGCCAGCATTCAGTCTGCAGCATCTCCAGGCAGGCCTAGGAAAAATTCTCAAGCGGTCCTCCATCTGTTGTAGGACTTCAGGTCATTTCAGCCCCAGAGAGTGTATGTAATGGATGGGGATGTTGGGAGCTGGGGAGTTCAGCAACATCTGGTGAGCCACATGTTCCCCATCCCTAGTGTAGACTTCGCTGCACTAGAGGGACCAGTGGTCTTGGTCTGGTAGATGTCAGCTTGCTATGTTCTACATATTTGGCTTAGCTCTAAAGCAACTGCACTGTGATTGAAAAGACAAGTGTGCCCCAACCCAAAATTTATTGCACTGTCAGATAGGATATAGGGGAGCATAATATTCAAGTTATGTTGTTACAAGGGGATTATTATTGTTGTTTAATTTATGTACCACTTTTATGATAATATAGCTCCTAAGTGGTTTACAACTACAAAACCAATCCACAGTTAAAGTACACAATAATTTTAAAGCACCCTTAACTAAAATACACAATAAAACAGATTAAAAGAGCTTAACAATTGAAAGCAGTCAAAACTATAAAATCCCAAGTTCACTTCAGGGGAATGCTTGCTGAAATGGGTGTGTCTTCAGGAGCTGAAAAGTTGTTTGTCTGTATTGGATCACAGTCTACTTCTGGGGTGCCCAAACTTGTTTTCAAAGAGGGCCAGATTTGATGAAGTGAACATGCATGAGGGGCGACCAAAGTTGTTGAGCTTTTTTTTTTACCCCAGGACATATACTGCAACGGGGGCCAGATTAAATCGACCAGTGGGCCGGATTAGGCCCCCAAAATGGACTTTGGACATGCCTGATTTACTTTAAAAGTCTGTCTCTAGTAACTGGGAGGTCGGTTGCCCCAGATGTGGAAGTATATGACTAACTGTCATGGCAACAGTCATTGGCTGTGCATACCCAGAATGATAGAACTCTTGGGTTGCCTGTGCATTTGGGATGACCAGAGTTTTGGACTGGACTGCAGCAAATGTGTGAAAGCAGTTGGAGGATAATCTTTTGTGTTAGAGTTGGTTGAGGGTGGGAGAATCAACCTCTGGTCCCTGTGCTAATTTCAGAAACCTCCTTCATGCAATTTGTTCCCCTCGAAGCAGCCTGTTGGAGGTGGGGGAGCCACACCCCTTTTAGTTCAACCACATGTTCACATGGGCCCTCTGACAATGGTGGTTCGTGCCCATTAGTACTGGCAGGGCAGAATGCAGGGAGCCCAGGGGAGGCGGAGCCAGAGCCTGATTGGGAGGAGCCAGAACCCACAACAGACAGAGGCAACTAATCCTAGTTCCGCCTCCATCCTCTTCCCTGCTGAATTTTACAAGGGCAACACAGAGACCAAGGAAGAGGAAAGTGGCTCTTCAAAAGAAGGGGCAGACAGAGGTTGGTGGGGCAGTTGCTCATCATCCTAATGGACAAGCCAACACAAGATTTCTTGTTTGCTGCCTGGAAAAAGAAGAAAAAAAATATTTTAATACATAAAGAGAGCATGCAAACATTAATAATGTGGAAGAGGCCACATTGTGAGATTTAAGAAGCAAGCACACCTGTGCTGGAACCCATCCTATGAAATGAGTGCATCTGGGAGCATAAAACTTGTTGTTGTTGTTTAGTCATTTAGTCGTGTCCGACTCTTCGTGACCCCATGGACCAGAGAACGCCAGGCACTCCTGTCCTCCACTGCCCCCCGCAGCTTGGTCAGACTCATGCTGGTAACCACGAAAACACTATCCAACCATCTCGTCCTCTGTCGCCCCCTTCTCCTTGTGTGGAATCAGTTTCTGCGCACAACCTGATAGAGAAAAAGCGAGTAAGAGGTGACACAGTGTAAGATTATTAGATTATGCACCGTGTGTGGAGAAAGTGGATAGAGGAAACTTTTCCTGCCTTTCGCATGACACTAGAACTTATGTCATCCAATGAAGCTGAACGCTGGAAGATCCAGATAAAAGAAAGAACTTCTTCGTGCCGCTTGTACTTTAAACTATGGAACTCACTTTCCCAGGTGGCATTGATGGCCACCAACTTGAATGGCTTGAACAAAGGATTAGACAAATTAACGGAGGACATGGCTATTGACGGTTCCTAGCCAGGATGGCTGTGCTGTCCTTCTATGGTCAGAGGCCGAGAGCCTGCTGCACTCATTTCTGGTTTGTGGGCTTCCCATAAGCGTCTTGTTGGCCACTGTGAGAACAGGGTGCACCTTTGGCTTGATCCAGCAGGCTCATCTCATGTTCTTAACCTGCACGGCCAAGCAAACACCACCATGCCATTTTATTAACAGCTCACACGTGTTTCAGTGGAGGGTTTTGCCTAGAAAACCCTCATGATCTGCACCCCTCCCCACCTTCCCACTGGCACCTATTCTGCAGGGTTGAAGCCTCTGTTTAAACATATGTGAGCCATTCAGAAACGCCACCATGCACATGCAGTTTGTACTCAGGAAATCACCAAGTACAAGATGTAGCAGCATACGAAGCAGCCCCCGCAATTCCCTCTCCTCCCCAAGACATCCCTCTGCCTATTCAAGGTTTTCAATGGCATCTGGGAAGTGTGGGCAAGTAGAAATTTGAATGGAACAAGGAAAGAATGTTCATCTACTCTCTATTGTGTAACCTTGTGCTTCTGTATCTGGAGCTGCACAATGTATGGCAGTTTATTTTTCAGTAGCATTTTCAGCATGCAAAGTGTGCTGTGGTGCTTATTGTCTTCATCCAGTCAGTGCTGGGCTACAACGGAGGCATTTTGCATTCTTTCAGACCAAGTTCTCAAAAGCTTTAATCTGCCCCCTGGAGTATTGTGCTCTCTCTCTCTCTCTGTGTATCCAGGTTGCCCAGTGCCTCCATTCTGCAGCACTGAGCAAAACCATGTTGACTGTTTAATTCAGGAGTATCTAGTATGGCACCACCCAGATGTTGTTGGCCTTCAACTCCCATCCAGCATAGCCAGTTGCTGGGGTTGATGGGAGCTCCAGTCCAACAATATTTGGAGGGCACCATGCTGGCTATGCCTGCTTTAATTGATATAATCACAGAACCGGGAGGAGCTATATGCGGCATCTAGTCTAGCTTTGATTTGATGCAAGAAATCCCCAGAGCATCCCCAATAGAGCATCCCCAGCAGGAGAGGGCTATTTGCTTTTGCTTGAAGGCCTCCCTTCTAGGTAATTGGTTCCATGCCCAAAATGCCCATCCGTTCAAGAACTTTTCCTTAATGTTAACTGACACCTACCCTCCTGTAATGCAGGATGTAAATGAAACAAGTAATAGTGCAAATACAGTGGAACCTTTGTTTTTGAGCGTCTCGGAAGCCAAACGATTCGGAACCTGAATGCTGAAAACCTGGAAGTGAATGCTTCTATTTCCGAACGCACTTCGGAAGTTGAACGGCTTCCAAGGCGCGTTTCTCCCTTTTTCCCTTTTTTTTTATAATAATTTTTATTAGTATTCCAATTTTAAAACAAAACAATAACAACGACATAAAAACATCCACCAATACAAACAAACACACAAATATAAATTCTTAACCTCATTTTCATAAGCCTCCTTTCTTGGACTTCCCCATACCTCACCTTTTTTGCATCCTTATTTTACAGTTTTTCAGCAACCCTTTTAGCCAATTAAATTTAAATTTGTTATCTTTCTCAATTTCACCTTAAATAACATTTTCAGCTGCAATTCTGCATCTTCCTTCCCCTTGACATTTTAGCACTCTTCAATATTATAACAGTTCTTTAGATAAGCTTTGAACTTCTTCCAGTCTTCCTCCACCGTCTCCTTCTCTTGGTCACGGATTCTGCCAGTCATTTCTGCCAGTCCCATAAAGTCAATCACTTTCGTCTGCCATTCTTCCAGTGTGGGGAGTTCTTGTGTCTTCCAATACTTTGCTAGAAGAATCCTTGCTGCTGTAGTGGCGTACATAAAAAAAGTCCTATCCTTCCTTAACACCAATTGGCTGACCATGCCCAAGAGGAATGCCTCTGGTTTCTTGTGAAAAGTACATTTAAGTACCTTCTTAATTTCATTGTAAATCATTTCCCAAAAGGCTTTAATCTTTGGGCAGGTCCACCAAAGGTGAAAGAAGGTTCCTTCAGTCTCATTACATTTCCAACATTTATTATTGGGCAGATGATAAATCTTCGCAAGCTTAACTGGGGTCATGTACCACCTGTAAATCATTTTCATAATATTTTCTCTTAGGGCATTACATGCCGTGAATTTAATACCGGTGGTCCATAACTGTTCCCAGTCAGCAAACATAATGTCATGTCCAACGTCCTGTGCCCATTTAATCATAGCTGATTTAACTGTCTCATCTATTGTATTCCACTTCAGCAACAAATTATACATTCTTGATACATTCTTAGTATTGGGTTCTAACAATTCTGTTTCCAATTTCGATTTCTCCACCTGGAAGCCAATTTTCCTGTCTTGTTTAAAAGTTTCCATTATTTGATAATAATGAAGCCAATCTCGCACCTTGGGCTTTAATTTCTCAAAACTCTGTAGTTTAAATTCACCGCTTTCTTGTTCTAAAATTTCAGAGTATTTTGGCCATTTGGATTCCATATTCAGTTTCTTCACCTCCTTAGCCTCCATAGGTGATAACCACCTAGGAGTTTTATTTTCCAACAAATCCTTGTACCGAATCCAAACATTATATAATGCTTTCCTAACAATATGGTTTTTAAAACCCTTATGAACTTTAACCTTGTCGTACCATAAATATGCATGCCAACCAAACCTATTATCAAATCCTTCCAAATCCAGAATATCTGCATTCTCAAGAAGTAGCCAATCTTTCAACCAGCAGAAAGCTGCCGATTCATAGTACAGTCTCAAATCCGGCAGGGCAAACCCCCCTCTTTCTTTAACGTCAGTAAGTATCTTAAATTTTATTCTGGGCTTTTTGCCCTGCCAGATAAATTTAGATATATCTTTCTGCCACTTCTTGAAGCAATCCAGTTTATCCACAATTTGTAATGTCTGAAACAAAAATAACATTCTAGGCAATACATTCATTTTAATCACTGCAATTCGGCCTAACAAGGAAAGCTTCAAATTCGACCATATTTCTAGATCTTTCTTTACCTCTGTCCAACATTTGTCATAATTATCCTTAAATAAATTCACATTTTTAGATGTCATGTTAATCCCCAAATATTTTACTTTCTTTGCCACCATTAACCCAGTTTCATTTTGGAATCTCTCTCTTTCAACATTTGTTAAGTTTTTTTCCAGAACTTTAGTTTTTTGTTTATTCAGCTTGAATCCTGCCACCTGGCCAAAGAATTGAATTAACTCTAAAACTCTTTTTGTACTAGTGTCTGGCTCTTGTAACGTCAATACTAGGTCATCTGCAAATGCCTTCAATTTATAATGTTTAGCTCTGACCTGAACTTCTTTTATCAGCTGGTCCCCCCTGATCATGTTCAACAAAACCTCCAGGACTGATATAAAAAGTAATGGGGATATCGGGCACCCCTGCCGTGTCCCTTTTTCTATGGATAGTTCATCAGTAACCACATTATTTACAATTAACTTAGCCTTTTGTTCAGAATATATTGCACTTATACCATTTTCAAACCTTTGGCCTACCCCCATCCCATGGAGATTCTTCTTCATGAACTTCCAAGAAATATTATCAAAAGCTTTCTCCGCATCCACAAAAATCAGGACTGCCTTCGTGTTAATATTTACAGTTAGCAGTTCCATAATATCAATTATGTTCCTTACATTATCTGATAAGTGTCTTCCTGGGAGAAAGCCTGCCTGGTCCTTATGAATCTCCTCCATTAACACCCTCTTCAGTCTTTTTGCTAAAATGTCAGCAAATATTTTGTAATCCACATTAAGTAATGATATAGGGCGGTAGTTCTTGATCTGGTTTTTTTCAGTTTCAGTCTTTGGTATAAGTGTGATAAAAGCTTCTTTCCACGATTCAGGTGCCTTTTCCCCCTCTAATATTTCATTACAAACCTCCTTAAGTGGCTGTATTAACCATTCTTTCAATGCTTTATAATATCTGGAGGTTAGTCCGTCTGGTCCTGGAGATTTCCCTAGTTGCATGTTTCGAATGGCACCCTCCACTTCTTGGTCTGTTATTTTCTCATTTAAAATCAACCTACTTTGTTGCGAAATTTTTTGTAATCCATATTTCTTAAGAAAATCTTCCATGTCTCCTTCATTTTCCGGCCCTTGTGAATATAATCTCCTGAAATAACTCTGAAAGCAATTACTAATCTCATTTAGTTTAAAAATGTTCTTTCCATCCACCTCCAAACTTGTGACTGTATTTAATTTCTGTCTCTTCTTCAGTTGCCATGCTAGAAGTTTCCCACATTTATCCGCTGATTCAAATGTCCTCTGTCTCATTTGCTTAATTTTCCATTCTATCTCCTGGTTCATCAATTCCATATATTGCATCTGATAAAACTTAATTTCTCTCAGAATCTCATGAGACTTTGGTTTCGACCTCAGTTTCTTTTCTCCTTTTATTTTTTCCAAAATCTTATCCTTCCTTTCATTTTGTTTCTTTCTCTTTAAAGAGTTCTGTTGTATCAGAAAACCTCGCATCACGGCCTTACTTGCGTCCCAGATCACTCTTTTCTCAACATCTGTCCTCAGATTTATCTCAAAGTAGTCCTTCAAGGTTTTTTGGGCCTTTTTGTAGATCTCCACATCTCTGAATAGGGTGTCATTCATTCTCCATCTGAAGGATCCAGCTGTCGTTAGTTTCATTTCCATCTTCACTGCATTATGGTCGGAGCATGTCTTTGGGCAGATTTCCACCTTTTTTATCCTTGGAGCCATTCCACTAGTAATCCATATTTGATCTATTCTTGTCCATGTCATTTGTGCCTCTGAAAAGAATGTTCCCTCTCTCTCAAGAGGGTTTCTTGTTCTCCAGATATCAATCAGGTCCATGTTTTCAGTCATTTCAAAGAAGGTCTTAGGTAGTCTCCCACCCTTAGAGACCACCTGTCTTTGTGCTTTATCCATGTTTGTCGAGACCACGCCATTCATATCTCCTAGTAAAATCACCTTATGATCCAAATAATCCGTTAATGTCTCATGCAGTTTCTTGTAAAATTCTGCCTTCCCTTCATTAGGTGCATATATGCCAACTATCAAGATTTTTTCTCCTTGGATTTGTATCTCAATTGCCAAAATTCTTCCATGTTCATCTTTAAAGATCAATTTTGGGGCCAATTTTTCCTTTGCATAGATCACCACTCCTCTTTTCTTGACTTTATCTGATGAAATAAATTCCTGTCCTAATCTTTTATTTATAAGTAATCTTCTATGTGCCCTTGTTATGTGAGTTTCTTGTAAACATATCAAATCCAATTGTTCTCTTTTCAAAATATGAAAAACCTCACGCCTTTTTCTGGGAAGGTTGAGCCCATTACAGTTCCAGGTTAAAAATTGCAGAGACATTATTGGTTAGTTGCCTCCAGCTGCTCCCTGCAGCTGGTCTTCCTCCAAAGGTGATTTCAGTCCAAATGTCAAGTTTCCAAGGTCTGCATCAGAGGTCAAGTCAAGGGCTCCTTTCACAAGGTCCTCCTCGTTTCTGTCTAGGAATCGTTCTTTATCTTGCACTGTTCTTATTTTGACTTTTTTTCCTTTGTAATTAAAAGACAAGCCTTGTGGAAATTCCCACCTGAAAGGTATGTTGTTCTTCTTCAGCAGGTCAACCAGATTCTTAAAATAAGTTCTTACCTCCAGAATGTATTTTGGGATATCCTTGTAAATTTGAACAGAAGCATTTCCAATCTGAAGAGTTCTCTGGTAATGTAAGTTTAAAATTTTATCTCTTTCCTCTTTGGATCTCAGAGTTATCAGACAATCCCTTGGAATCTTCCTGCCTTCCCTTCTGCCCAATCTGAAGGCGGTTGTTATCTTGAAATCATCTCCCTCTGAATTTACCTGCCAAAATTCTGATAACTCTTTTGTGAGAAAGTCCACTAGGTTGTCCCCTTCACTTTCAGGGACCAGCCTAAATTTCAAATTCCTCTCTTTCCTCTGCATCTCCCACAAAGACAGGGCCGCCTCATGTTGGTCCAACTTCTTGCAAACTGATAGTAATCTTTCCTGTGTATTTTCAGCCGTAGCTTTAGCCTCTTCTGCAATTTTTCGAATTGTAGCGTTTCTCCCTTTTTCCCCATTGGAATTGCTGACCACCCATTGCGCCTTGGTTGTCTCACATTTCAGAAGTCGAAAGGTCTTCTGGAACAGATTACGTTCGACAACTGAGGTTCCACTGTACCTGCTATTGGGAGTGGGCTCCTTGTGCAGAAGACTACAAGCTCCCCCCTGCTTTGCATTGCCATCATTCTTAGGAACATAGGACGTTGCCTTATAATACCAACTCAAAACGCTGGTTTGAGGAACTTGGTATTAACACAGACTGCCAGTGTGGTTGTGCAGGGGTTCTGAGAAGTATCCAGCTCAGCCTGGAGATGCCAGGGATTGAACTGGGAACCTTCTGCATGCAAATCTTGAGCTCTGCTACTGATTCTTGTGCTTCCTTTCTACCTCCACTGTCAGAGGCAAAATGCCTTAGAAAGCCAGTTGCTTGGAATCACAAGGTGGGAGAGGGCTGTTGTGTTAAGGCCTTCTTGTGGGCTTCTTGTAGGCATCGGTCTAGTCCAAGATGCTAAACTAGATAGGTCTTTCACCTGATCATGGAGGCTCTTCTTATGTTCCAGCTGATAGAACATCACATTAGTGTTGGGGCACCAGCGAAAATATTAATCTCCTGCAGTAGGAAGGGGCAGTGGCAGAAGGGGCAGTGCATGCAAATGATCTATGGTTCAATCGGGGGTATCTTCAAGTAGAGCTGGGAATACCCCTTCTCTGAAACCCTGGAGAGAGACTGCCAGTCAGTGTAGACCATGGGTAGGCAAACTAAGGCCCGAGGGCCGGATCTGGCCCAGTCGCCTTCTAAATCCGGCCCATGGGTGGTCTGGGAATCAGCATGTTTTTACATGAGTAGAATGTGTCCTTTTATTTAAAATGCATCTCTGGGTTATTTGTGGGGCATAGGAATTCATTCATTATCCCCCCCCCCCAAAAAAAAATATAGTCCAGCCCTCCCACAAGGTCTGAGGGACAGTGGACCAGCCCCCTGCTGAAAAAGGTTGCTGACCCCTGGAGTAGACAATACTGAGCTGGGTGGAGCAACGGTCTGATACAGTATAAGTCAGTTTCCTATGTTCCTATGACAGGAGAAGCCATCTATGCTGGTGGAATATTCAACACCATATTTAAAGGTACAAAGAGCCCTCTCTAGGTCAGGAGCTGACACTGTGTCAGCCAGCCAAGTCAATGGCTGTGAAGCTCATGAGACAGACTTGATGGAGACAACCCCACCTTGTTGATTGGCCTCAGCAGCACCTGGGCATCAAAGGTATGTGTGGCCAGATGCAAAAAGAAGAAGATAGGGCTCTTGCATGTTTAATAGCATGATACCTGCTGAAGTGCCCTCTTCTACAGAAAGAGCATGTAGAAGGCAGAAAGGGATCCAATAGACCTTTTGGTGCTTTAAAATAGATTAGCATGGCTTTCCGGGTGCTTCCTCCCTGCCATAGCGCTCTGGAATGTGTTTTCCTAAACAGCAGATTCACTTGGCTTCTTGATAAAGCAGACCTGGCTATTTGCCACGGTTTCTGCTGGATGCATCGTTCTGCTCTGGGTGACTCCCAAATGTTCCATCGCGCAGGAAGCTATGGAGAGAGGCAACATGTTCTCAGAGGTGGAGTGATCCTCTTCACAGCCCGGCCACTGACTCATGCAGCCTTGGGGATGATGTTTCCTCTTCGTGAACCTCTTGCTTTCTCGCCCTAACCCAGCAAACGGAAAATGCTTGCTTAGCGCCTTCTCCTTTGGACACCCTCATGACGGCTGTCACGTCACAACTGTGGCAATCTCTGGCTAAATGTTGCTGGGAAAGTACCAGAGAGCTCCCCCAAGAAGTCTTTCAAGTTCATGTTTAGTGGAGGAGGATGTGGTATCTATCTCAGCATTCTACATTCCTGCTTAATCTGGATACAGATGGTGCTGCGGGTATAAGGTTTTTAAAAAATGAAAATGTGCATTTATAAAGGGTTATGGCATAATCTGTGCATAGTCTGGCCACTGATTGCCTGTCACCCACTGCTTCCTTCCTATGAATCTCCTGTTTGGAGCAGGGGTTCCCAGACTGTGCTCTGCAGACCATGGGTGCCCCTGGTCCAGGAGCTTCATTCCCTGCTAGTGGAATACTGTACTCTCCCCAGAAACACTTGTCTGGCATCTGCTTCGCTAGCTTTTTAGCACCACATGAAGACAAATGTTATTTCCCTTAGCTTTTAGTGGATGATTATTTTTTTATTGCTAAGGATGGTCAGCTCAGCCCATTTCCACTTTGTCAGTTTCACATGCACCCAGTTGTGAGTTTGTTCCATCTCATTTGGACAGATTTCCCCCCTAAAAGCATGAGGGGAAAGAAATTGCATTTGAACCATGTATATTCTTAATCTAAAACACACTTTATGAATGCTTTCCGATGCGTTTGCCCCCATAAAATAGGCTTCTTTGGTGTGCATTTTTGAACTGAACTCATTTAGGAAAATTCAAAGAATCTGTTTGGCAGCTACGCTCCAATCTATGTACAAGCTTGGTTGGTTCACTTCAAAATGTGATCCAAACAAACTTCTACTCCATCCCCAATTTATTACTACTTCTGTTGTGTGTGTGTCTGTGTGCGCGCGCTTCTATCTTATTATTTTAGCTCTAGTGTTAATTTGTTGTACAGTGGTACCTCGGGTTAAGAACTTAATTCGTTCTTGAGGTCTGTTCTTAACCTGAAACTGTTCTTAACCAGAAGCACCACTTTAGCTAATGGGGCTCCTGTTGCTGCCACGCTGCCGGAGCATGATTTCTGTTCTCATCTTGAAGCAAAGTTCTTAACCCGAGGCACTATTTCTGGGTTAACGGAGTCTGTAACCTGAAGTGTATGTAACCTGAGGTACCACTGTATCTGAAATGTTTACTACTTTGGAAGCTTTGTTCAAAAGGTGGAATAGAAATTTATTTAAAATGAAAACAGATTATGTCTACACAGTACCATTGGGTTCAGTGGTGATTACTCCTAGGTAAGCGGCTGTAAGGATTGCAGTTTAAGGATAGAAATGGCAAAGCAGCAGGTTTTGGCTAAATATCTGGAGGAACCTCTTAGTGGTAAGAGTTGTCTGTCGTGGAACAAAATCGTCTTGGGCGGTGGTTGGCTCTCCTTCGCCAACCGCTGGGTGCTCATCAGTAACTGCAAATGTCTTGCACTGAACTGGGTGTTGGACCAGATCATTGGTGGGCAACCTCTGGCCAGTCATGGCCTGCCAGGCCATTTCCCCAAACCACGCCCATCACTCCACCAGCTGCTTTCACTGGTGGCATTGGCTGGTGGGTGGGGTTTGATCCTTCTGGAGTCCTGGGGGAGCAAGCTGGCAAAGCAGACTCCTGCAGTCAGCAGAATTGCACCCACCAGCTGGTGAGTAGAGAGTGCAATCCTGCTGGCGTCAGCTTCACCTACCCCTGCAGGCCAACTCTGACAGGTAGGCAGGACCACCACCTGTCAAACGACAGATGTTGGCCTGGCAGGTTGAAGCAGCCTTTGCCAAACAGACGTGCCGACTGAGTTGCAGTCAAAACATCTGGAGGGCATCAGGTGGGGCTTAAGAGAGAAAACAGAATGCAAGGTCACAGAGGTCACAGATGTGGCTAATCTGACATGGAAGATGATAACTTCCTGACCTGAGCTGCGAAACAGATACCACCTGAAAAAAATTAAATGCTTTGTGGCACTTTTTATAAGCTTGTAGATTGTGATGTGAGTCGCCATGGATTTAGAGCCCTATACGTAATTAGGTGAACGGGGGCCAGGAAACCCTCCAAGATTAAATATAGGCTGCATATACACTGTACATTTAAAGTACATTTAGAGTGCAGGTAGAGAATCCTGGGAACTTTAGTTTACCACTCACAGAGCTACATTTCCCAGCACCCTTAACAAACTACAGTTCCTGGATTTATGATTCTATGATTCTTGGGAGGTGCAGCTGTAAATGTATGGTGTGTCTGCAGCTTCTGAGTTTCCACTGGTGCATTCAGGACACCCGAATGCCTCATTGCAAGTAATAGATAACTGGTCACAGTGCACACTCCAGAGATGAGCTTCTGGCAAAGTGTTGTTTTATAATTTAAAGGAAGTTTCTAACCCTCAGGTGAACAGTGGCAGGATTGAAATAGTACACTGGAAATGGAGTGACGATTATGGTTAGAAAACACCAGGGCCAAATCGGTGTGGGTTCCAGGGGTGAGGTTGCACAACTAGGTGACCCAAGCCATTTCTTCCTGTCATAACCTTCCCTGACTAAAATGATGTTGCTTCCTTTCTTTTTGCTTCTTGCCATATATGTGAAACCCTGGAAAGTCCCAGATTCTTCTATTTCCCATAATTAAGGCAATTCATGTGTCTTGCAGAATACAGTCTATGGCACAGAGCATAGCTAGACTTCAGTGTGCCTTCAGAAGTGTGAAGAGCATTTTGTCCTGACCCTCCCACTCTGCTCAAACCAGGCTCCTGTTCCCACGCCTCCTTAAGAGGCACCTCCTGGGTTGCATCAGATCACAGACAATTCTTACTGGAGGGTTAGACCAGGGCGGGGGAACCTCAGGCTTGTTGGTCATACGTGGCCCTCCGGGCCTTTCCATCTGGCCCTTGGGACTCTTCCTAGGTCACGCCCCTTACCAGACCTGCTTTGCCGCCCTCTGGAGTCTTCCTGCCTGGCTGTGTCACTGGACTCTGAGAACAATGCCTCTTGTTTGCCTGGATGGGGAAGGGACCGTGAAGGTTTGTGTAGAAGCTAGTCTGCTCTACCAAGGCAGGGTTCTCATTGGTTATTCTGCTCATTTTTGCCTCTGGCCTTGCCCACTGGCTCCCCAGATGGTTGCCTAGGAGGGAATGTGGCCCTCGAGGAGCTGAAAGAGGTTCCCCATTTCGGGGGCCCTTGAGAGGAGATTCTCTCCCACGATGGACCCTGCCCTCTATTCCCATTTCCCCTATCTCAAGCCCGCTTATATTGCTGTTCATTGGACATTACTTTGCATGCAGCTCAGCAGCCTTTCGCCCCCCAAACCCCACCCCCCCATCCCCTCCGCAGTCCTCCTCAGCTTCCTCCTTGAAGCTGCTGTGAACTGGACCGGAATCCTGGTGGCTTCCTGTCTCCATCCGGTTTCCCTCCAGCAAACGCCCTCACCACTTCCTCTCTGGCTTGTGCTTCGGACCCTCTCTTTCGCTTGAAAAGGTCCCGGTTGCCTGGCTTAGAAAATATATCCCCTTCCCCACAATGCAGTGCAAAGTGTAGCAGGGAGTCTCGGAAGGGCAGCCGTGTCTTGAACAATTGACAGATGATTGTCTCGCAAGTCTGCAGCCCACTTCATCAGAAGAAGGAAAGCAGAATTCAGTCCTTGCAAGCAGAGGCCAAAAAAATAAATTTGTTAGGCTTTTAGGCAGGGATGCTGTTGGACTGCAGCTTCCCTCCTGCTTGCTTGACCACTGGCTGTGCAGGCTGGGGCTGATGGGAGCTGGAGTCCAACAAAGTCTGCAGAGCAAGGGGTTCCCCAGCCTGCCTTAAAAACGGAACAAATTTAATATATGAATATAGGAAGCTGCCTTCTACAGATTGTTGGGGTTGATCTAGCCCAGTAGTGTCTGCACTGGCTGACAGCAGCTCTCCAGAGTTTTCCACCTGGAGTCTTCTCATCCTTACCTGGAGATGCCAGGGACTTAGCTTGGGACCTTCTGCATGAGAGATAGATGTTCTGTGACTAAGCTACGTCCCTTTCACAAGACTATAGGAAGCTGCTGCATTCTGAGTCAAGACCATTGGGCCATTTGGCACTGTTTACACTGCCTGGCAGCAGCTCTTCAGAGTTTGAGATGGGAGTTTTCTCCAGCTCTACCTGGAGATGCCTGGGATTGAACTTGGGACCTCTTGTATGAAAGCAGCTGCTCTGCCACTGAGCTACAGCCCCCTCCCCCAAATACATTTCCTCTCAGGGCTGGCAGTGAGTTAGCATACGTGCGGGGCTCTTTTTTTCTACTGTTTGGCTCTCCGCTCTCTCGTTTGCACCTGACAGGACCTGCTATATCCCAGCATCTCCTGGCTAAGCCCTTTCTGTCCATGACCATCTGCCTCCATGTGCAGGCTGCCATCTCCTCGCCAGCAACTTGGGTTGTTGGGCAGAAGTTCAAAGGCCACATCTCACGCCCACAAGAGGGGATGGAGAGAGTCCCCTGCGAAGGAAGGTTGCAGCCTTTGGGACTTTTTAACTTTAGAGCAAAGACGAGTAAGAGGTGGCATGAGAGAAGTGTGTAAAGTAATTCAAGGCACGGAGAAATAACTGACTAGAACTTGAGGACATCCAATGCGGGTGGATGCTGGAATATTTGAGACAGATAAAAGAAAGGGGTGGATGGCATTGCTTTGTGGTGGTTCTGGTCCTACTTGGATGGTCATTTCCAGAGGGTAATGCTGGGGGACTATTCTTTGGCCTCATGGAGCCTTCAATGTGGGGTTCCTCAGAGTTGGATATTTTCCCCTACACTGTTTAATCGCTGAGTGGGGTCTGCCATATATGTTGTCAGCCAGTGCTTTTTTTCTGGGGGGACGCATACTCCTAAACATTTTGTGATTCTTGGTAAAGGGTAAAGGGACCCCTGACCATTAGGTCCACTCGCGGACGACTCTGGGGTTGCAATGCCCATCTTGTTTTATTGGCCGAGGGAGCTGGCGTACAGCTTCCGGGTCATGTGGCCAGCATGACTAAGCCGCTTCTGGCAAACCAGAGCAGTGCACAGAAACGCCGTTTACCTTCCCGCCGGAGCGGTACCTATTTATCTACTTGCACTTTGACGTGCTTTCGAACTGCTAGGTTGGCAGGAGCAGGGACCAAGCAATGGGAGCTCACCCAATCGCGGGGATTCGAACCACCGACCTTCTGATCGGCAAGCCCAAGAGGCTCAGTGGTTCAACCCACAGCGCCACCCGCATCCCATGATTCTTTGTACTTTTGTCCATTTACTGTATTTATTTTTCCTGATTTGAACTGTAAAATGGGAGGTTGCCTGCTCTTGATAGGGCTACACTCCTTCTGAGGAGCAGGTATTTAGCTTAAGGGTACTTCTAGATCATTTGCTGTTGTTTGAGGCTCAGGTGGTCTCAGTGGCATAAGGTGCCTTCCATCAGCTTTGGCTGGTGGCCCAGCTGCCCCCCACCCCTGTACAGAGATGGCCTATGTTGTCTATGCACTGGTAACGATTAGGTTAGATTACTGCAATGTGTTATATGTGGGGCTGCCCCTGAAGATGGTTCAGAAACTCCAACAGGTGCACAATTTGGTGACCAGGTTACTCACTGGGACAAGATGGTTTGAGAATTTGAAGTGACCTCTCCAGGGCGCAAGCCTGGGCAGTGTGTCTGGAGGTCCTGGGCTGCCCAGATGACAAGACTTCCCTCTTGGCCTTAATACTGTGGTACAGTGTGGTGTAGTGGTTAAGAGCAGTAGACTCGTAATCTGGTGAACCGGGTTCGCGTCTCCGCTCCTCCACATGCAGCTGCTGGGTGACCTTGGGCCAGTCACACTTCTTTGAAGTCTCTCAGCCCCACTCACCTCACAGAGTGTTTGTTGTGGGGGAGGAAGGGAAAGGAGAATGTTAGCCACTTTGAGACTCTTTCGGGTAGTGATAAAGCGGGATATCAAATCCAAACTCCTCTTCTTCTTCTTCTTCTTCTTCTTCTTCTTCTTCTTCTTCTTCTTCTTCCAAAGGAAAGCAGGAGATGCTGGAAGGAAGCATACAAGGTGCCATCCAACCATCTTAGGGACTCCCCTTCAGATTTGTGTAGTGTTACTCCTTAGCCTTTTCTTCTACTGAAGATGTTCCACAAGACAGCAGAGGTTTAGGATCAGTTTTCCTTCTTCTAGATTGGCTACTTTCCTAGGCTGACAATCCCATCTGCCTCTCACTTCCCTTTACAGCATGTGCAGAAATTGCCATATTGACTATTGAACCCACTATTGGTCTTGTCCAACCAACTGCCGGAGCCTGTCTTAAGTAAATTAATAATAATAATAATAATAATAATAATAATAATAATAATAATAATAATAATAATGGAATGTGCTCCCACAGGAGGCAGTGATGGCCATCAACTTGGATGGCTGTAGAAAAGGGAAAGTGGTGGGCCCAGGTAAGCTAAGTGCAGCTTTCTGTAAGCCCCACCTGTAAGGGAGATAAGACAAAGCCAGAGGCCTAGCCTGCCTCCTTGTGGCTCTTCCCACCCCCAGCCTCAACACCCTTTCCCCTTGCCATTGTGCGAAGGCAGAGCCTGTGAAATATTCTGGGCTCTGTTCCCTTGTTGATTTATGCTGCCAGATTCCTCTGGGGACAACAAGCCTGCTGGGATGTCAAAGGGGGAGTGCCCCAGGGGGTATGCAAAGTCAGGCTCTCTTACGTCTAACAATAGCCCCCCCTGGGTTCAGCTATTTTAAGCTTTCAATAGGATTCCAATTACGGATGCTTTCATTATTCTTGGGGAAAACCCAGCTGCAGAGAAAGGGATTAGCAGCAAGCAGAGGGACTGGTGATGGCAGGGAAAGGGCTAGAGCTTAGTGGCAGGATGTCTGCTCTGCATGCAGAAGGTGTTGGGTTTGATCCCCAGCATCTCCAGGTAAGACCTAGCAGAGTCTCATTTCTGATTTTCTGGAGAGCCGCTGCCAGTCAGCATGAAGCTAGGTGGACCAAGGGTCCAATTCAGTATAAGGTGGCTTCCTATGTTCTTATGAAATCTCTTCCATTGGAGGAGAATAGAGTTTCCTTGCTGTTGTTGTTTGCTGTGATTTGTAGCATCTGCAAGCAAGACTTTGGCCATCTTCTTCCCTGGCCATTCCATGGTTGTTTCCCCCTGTGGGTTGGTGGGAGGAAACCAGGCAAGGGCCATAGCTCAGTGGAAGGATGTGTCCTCAGTATGCAGAAGGTCACAGGTTCAAGCCCAGGCATCTCCAGTTTTTAAAAATAAGAGCAGGTTCAGGTGTTAGGAAAGACCCTGGAGGGCTGCTGCAGAACTGAGCTGAGTGAACTAACAGGGCCCTGGTATAACCTTCGGCAACTCTTGAGTGCACTGGTTCCCGTTTTGTTCTCCTTCTAACAATATTAGCTCTGAGGTTCCATCTGCACTATTCATTTAAAGTGGTATCATACCACTTCAAAGTGCCATAGCTTCCCCCCAATATTCCTGGGAACTGTAGTTCCTTAAGGGTGCTGAGAGCCCCTAGGAGCCCCCTATCCCCCTCCCAGAGACACAATGCTTGGAGTTCTCTGGCAAGAGGGATTGATTGTTAAACACCTCTGGGAATTGCAGCTCTGTGAGCGGGATAGAGACTGCCTAAAAAGTTCCAGCACCTTAATAAATGACACTTCCCAGTATTCTTTGGGGGAAGCCTTGGCTGTTTAAAGTGGCATGGTGCTGCTTGAAATGCATGGTGCAGCAGGGGCCTGAATGCTAGAGCAGTGTTTCTCAAACTCCATCCCATTCCCCATGGGCTACTTTAAAATTACTGAGGGTCTTGGGTGACCACTTTTTTCATTCTACAAATTGAAACACATATACATGGGCATCTGCTGGGGTGTGGGGCAACACCCAGGTGAACACAACCCGCATATCCCCAGCTTTATTAAAAAAGAAAACCTGAGATATATGCAGGTACAACTCTCCTTGTTTTGCTTTGTGAGAAACCAACCTAATTATTTATTTGCAGTATTTACTTTGTGCACTGCCCTGGTTAAAAAAATAAAACAAAACCCTACAGATGCATATGCATAACTCACATTTTAATAACTGTAGTTTTTCCTTCCTAATGTGAGAGATGTGCTTCTGGATTAAATATGAAGAAAAATAGCCTTTTGTTGCTTCTTCCATGTCTGAATCATTATCAAAACCAAGGCAGTATAATGCAAATCTTGGGCACCAGGCCAAGGCTGCCTTAGCCCATTCTGATAATTTGGCTCAGATCCAGACAGCTTTGCTCCCCATCAGAAAAAAAATAAATCAAGTGCATGGCCAGGTATAGATGTTCTCAATTGTTCAGCCTCCCTCCTTTCTGCAGGCCACCTGGATGGAGCTCATGGACCACAGGTGGAGAGCTGCAGCATGTTCTCCAAATAGAGCACACTGGCCACTAGACTATTTCTTCCAAGGTGATATTGTGTACAGGTGACTCCCCACTTACACGGGGGTTACGTTCCTGGGTACGTGAATTTAAAGGTAAAGGTAAGGGGACCTCTGACCGTTAGGTCCAGTCGTGGCCGACTCTGGGGTTGCAGCGCTCATCTGGCTTTATTGGCCGAGGGAGCTTCTGGGTCATGTGGCCAGCATGACTAAGCCGCTTCTGGCGAACCAGAGCAGCGCACGGAAACGCTGTTTACCTTCCCGCCGGAGTGGTACCTATTTATCTACTTGCAGTTTGATGTGCTTTCAAACTGCTAGGTTGGCAGGAGAACTTACGTATTTGTGAAATTGTGTATAGTGGGAACATCATTGGTTTCAATGGCAGGTGGGATTGGGGGGGGGGGACAAATTTCCCGGATGCCCACCATTTGTTTGTTTGTGTGTGTGTTTTGCTAAGCTCATGAAACTGAATGCGCACAACTTGAACTCCCATTAGTGGGGGGGGGGGGAATGCCTGTACATTGGTCTGGTACCCAATAACAAAATACGTATGTTCTCTGTCAGTTGTGAAGTAGCTCCATAGTTTTCAGACAACTTTTTAGGGGACAGAAAGAAGGGAAGAGTTTTGGGTGGGTGAATGGGTGCTAATTCAATGCACTTTGATGCGGAAAGCCATGTCCAAAAACTGATACGGACCGGATTTTGTGCTCTGGTACCTGAGCTTGAATACAGCATATGAATCCTAGTGTGAACTGCAGTTTCAGAGAATCTCAGGGAAGGGAGAGTGCTGTTGAACCCACGTTCAGCTTGCAGACTTCCCCGAGGGAACTGGTTGGCCACTGTGAGACTGCGATGCAGGAGTGGATAGGCCAGCACGACTCTGACCCAGCAGGGCTTTTTTAAGGTTCTTATATCAGGTGGCTACATGTAGCATTTTGTGATTGTTAAAAACAAACCCAGCAGTATTTGGTAGCAAGGTTTGCAGGTGACATTCTGCAAATATGTAAGAATTGGGCCTTTGGTGTTTAAAGCAGGCCTGCGGAATCTGTGTCCCTCCAGGGGTTGCTGAATTCAACTCCTATCAGCCCCAGACAGCATAGCCAGTGAGGAGGGGAGATGCGTTCTGGCAAAGTCAGCCCTGGTTTAAACAATTAACCTGTTAGATTATTCAGTTAACCTTCTGATGGGCTAATAATGTATTCCAGAAAGCTTGGCAACCAATTTCTTTTTTTAAAGAACATCTTTATAACATTGCAGGAGGCAAACCGCATTTTAAAAGAGGAATTCTTTGTCACACACAAAGACATATGCACACACAAAATACATTTTTAAAGATGTGTGCATATATCTGCTGAAAACATAGCATATGCTTCTTGGTTCAGAAGATTTTTTTAAACTGGCATGTAAATTTAATCAATTGCTTAATCATACAAGCTGGGAGTCAATTAATCAGTTTAAATTGCATTTAATTGGGCTGCAGCCCCAATAAGAACGTATTTGTAAAAATGGTTTAATTGCCCCACCCTCAGCCTAGTGGAGGGGACCTTGTTTTAGCTAATGTTCTCAAAGACGATGGCTGTGGTGTGTTACAGGCCGCAGACCTCACAAAGTTGCTTCCCCCCAAAGTATTTATTTGCAGTTCTGCTGCTGTGAACTTCTTTTCTCATGGTATCTGAAGCAAATGTACCGAATTTCATTTATGGTGCGCAAGGCTCACAATGCCTTGATGTGGTTTAAAGAAGATGGGTCTCTCCATCTAGTTTTATTTCATTCGTTTAAAAGCATTTCTCAATGGCTTAATATTTTAAAACCTCTCAAGTGGTATATGGAACATACAACTTAAAGAAACCTTAGCACAGCATCATAAAAACAGAGTTACAATCTGAAAGGATCTGCACTATACTGCATTCAGTGCAGGTTATTTTTTTAGCTGGAACTCACTGGAACTCAGTTCTGGCACCTGTCAGGTGGGCACCATTGCCATTCTAAGAGAACAAGAGAGGGGTTCATGGGGAGTTCCAGCACCTCTTTTCTAGGAAAAATAACACTGATCAAATGTATAATACTACTTTAAACAATCATGGCTTCCAGAGAATCCTGGGAAGTGTAGTTCATTAAAGGTGCTGAGAGTTGTGGGGAGACCCCTGTTCCCCTCATGAAACTACACTTCCCAGAGTTCCTAGGTAAGAGGGATTGGTTATTAAACCACTTTGGGAATTGTGGCTTTGTGAGGAGAATAGGGGTTGCCTCACAACTCTCAGCAACCTTAACACACTGAAGCTCCCAGAATTCTTTGGGGCAGAGCCATTATTGTCTAAAGTAGTACGATACTGCTTTAAAAGTAGAGTGCAGACAGGACATTGTATGTTATCAGTAGTCTGGGGGAAGCCAAACTGCAGCATTCCAGTTATTGTTCAACTCCAGCTCATATCGGCCCCAGCCAGCAAGTCCGGTGGTTGAGGAGGATAGGAGTTGTAGTCAAACAACTAGTGGAGGGCACCAGGTTGGCTACCCTTGCAGCCTCTGGTGATGTTGGACCTGTACCAACTCGTCCTGTGTGCCCAACCTGGAATAGGGAGGATGAAGCACATCTTCACAAAACGTTAGTCAGCTTAACAGTGGCTTTTGCGTGTGTCTCCCCTGTCTGGGGTCCTGATCTCATATTCATGGGGTGCCTGGGGGGGGGTCATGCATCAAGACACATACACACCCGGTTCTGGCATACAATTTTAGACTCTCAGGGCCAGGTCACGCAGAGCTGGCAGGGTGTGTGCGAAGAAGGCAAACTGGGCACGGCTCCATCCCTAAAATGCAGAAGAAATCCTAAAAATAGCTCTTGGGTTTCCTCCAGCCTAAAGCCACTGACTGGCAGCAGTAGGTTCAATACGTACGGGAAAGAAGAATCCTCTTTCCCAGTGCTTAATGAACGACCTTTTATAGTGCAGTTGTGCAAAGGTTGGGATTCTCCCAAGCCTGTTAAAAAGAATGCCACCCAAGCCTGTCAATTCCTCCTCCTCGTGGGTGGGACTGTTTTGGCTGCATAAGCAATGGGGTGGCCAGTGCAATATTCTGTGGGATAGGTATAGGTATAGATATAGATATAGATATAGATATAGATATAGATATAGATATAGATATAGATATAGATATATAATTGCTTCTCTTACTGCTGAGAGATATAGCTCAGCAGCTAAGTGTCTTCAGTTTCTGATGGGTAAGACACAGCCTGCCTCATTTTAATGTGCAAAACATTCTGGAGCTATGGCACTCCCACTGAAAAGGCCCTGTCTGTTGTGCTCTTTTGACAGATGTCTTGAGATGGCCCCTGAAGCAAAGCTGGCGGGGGGGATAGTAGATAAGCCTGCCTGCCGCCGCCAAGGTAGTAGTTCAAGTGTTGCTTGCCTTGTACATAGCCTTGTACACAGCAGGGAGACATTCAACCAAACATACCAATGAAAAACTCCCTCGGAACAGCACAGCCAGCATATGCTCCTTCAGCAAACATCTAGGCCCATGTGCTTGGCGGCTAAGCATCACTTCCAGCCCTTCTGCAGTCCCCCTCTTGGTTAGTTGACTTTCACACGCACCGAATTAACCCATAAGTTGGGCACAGAGTGATCACCGCTGTTGCGCTTCCAATGAGTGGAAAGGCTGCAAGCCTGAATGCATTTACCTACTTCCAAGTAAGTCCTATTAAGCTCAATAGATTCTCCCTCCTACATTGTGCATGGGATTGCAGCCCGCATCTTTGCCTAGCAGGATTACAGCCTAAAGCTTCTATCCAAGTTTTGAGGGACAGAATAGGGAGTAGAGAGACAGTCACACAGGTGCCCCTTCCGCTAAAACATCCCACTCAGAGCCTGTGGGGCTGTAGAGAAGCCAATGTCTCGCAGCCCAGGGCAGCCACTTTGGGATCTGCAGCCTCACCATATACATCCCAGCTTCCTCTTGTGTTCTGAGAAATGCAGCTCCGGGCCGATTGCAGCCAGTGACTGTGCAGAAGTGAAAGTTGGGCTGTGAGTCACAGCAAAAGTAACCAGCCTTGCCTTTGGTTCAAAAGAGCAAGAGGTCTGAGACTTGGCGCCATCACGTTCACTCCACCTGGCTTTCCCAGGGGCTTCAAATGTATGGCATTGATGTGACCCAGGTCTCCCAGTATACAGAGTCCTGGTATGGGAGTGGAGAAGCTTTGGTGCACCTGATGTTGCTGAACTGCACCTCCCATCAGTCGCAGCAAGCATGGCCGATGGCAAGGGATGATGGGAGTTGTAGTTCAGCAACATCTTGCGGGCCAAAGGTTCCTCGCACTTGTCCCAGCATAGCAGCAGCTGTATTTTCTAAGACACTTTCTCTGTTTTAGGGTGCTTCCAGGCAACCTGTCGATGGAGCAACACCATCCTGATTTGTGTGCATGGAGGGCAGATGACGTTGGTTATTTAACGACAACCCTTCTCATTTGTTTGTGGGGAGGTTCAATGACATTCAGTGATCCTTTGCTCCCTGGTGCATTTCCCCATCATTTT
Organism: Podarcis cretensis; assembly: GCF_951804945.1. Lineage (NCBI taxonomy): Eukaryota > Metazoa > Chordata > Lepidosauria > Squamata > Lacertidae > Podarcis > Podarcis cretensis. The sequence goes on along the minus strand of NC_137177.1, from coordinate 27,067,310 downwards.
CCGTAGTATAAAAAGTCTAGTGTTTTGGGGAAGTGTGTCCATTGTGCAAGACCTCCCAATCAACTGTAAATACACAAACTTAAATTGACCAGTATGTGGTTGAATCCCTCCCAAAAATACTTAACAGCCTCAAATTGCTCTTAGTTCCTGTTTTTGTATTTGGGGAAGAAGTTGAGGATGCATTTTTAATTTTTATAAAAATACCAAATCAAATCAGCGTGCCCCCGTGTGAACTAGAGATTGCCCAGAGTATTTAGAATATAAGAGAGGCCCTGCTGGAACATAGGACTGTCTAGTCCAGCGGTGTGGAACCTCAGGCCTGGGAGTTGAATGTGGCCCCCAGACATCTCATCTGGCCCTCATGATCCTCTCCAGGCCACACCCTCACTGACCCTGCTCTATGCTCTCTTTCTGTGCCTTGACCTGTGATGATGCCTTTTGCTTGCCTGGATAGAGGTTGGAGAAGGGGTGGGGTCTGAAAAATAGCCAACTGTACGAAAGTAAGAAACGTATCTATTGCTCCATCCACCTCTTGTCTTTGGCCCGGCCCATCACTGGCATGCCATGTTCCCCACAAGGGGAAATGCAGCCCTTGAATGAAGGAAGTTCCTCAACCCTGGTGAAGGTAAATATCCTGTTTCCCACAGGGGCAAAGTATCCTATTTTACAGGGGACAGTCCTCTATTTGATAGACTATCTGGTCTAAGGACCCATCTCCCCAATACAGTGGTACCTCGGGTTACATACGCTTCAGGTTACATATGCTTCAGGTTACAGACTCTGCTAACCCAGAAATAGTACCTCGGGTTAAGAACTTTGCTTCAGGATGAGAACAGAAATCATGCTCCAGCAGCGCGGCAGCAGCGGCAGGCCCCATTAGCTAAAGTTGTGCTTCAGGTTAAGAACAGTTTCAGGTTAAGAACAGACCTCCAGAACGAATTAAGTACAACATCTCCTGCCAACCTAGCAGTTCAAAAGCACATCAAAGTTCAAGTAGATAAATAGGTACCACTCCAGCGGGAAGGTAAATGGCGTTTCCGTGCGCTGCGCTGGTTCGCCAGAAGCGGCTTAGTTATGGTGGCCACATGACCCGGAAGCTGTATGCCAGCTCCCTCAGCCAATAAAGCAAGATGAGTGCTACAACCCCAGAGTCGGTCACAACTCGACCTAATGGTCAGGAGTCCCTTTACCTTTACCTTACCACTGTACATTTAGAACAGTATTGTACCACTTTAAGCAGTTGTAGCTACTCCCAAAGAATACTGGGAACTGTAGTTTTTTTTAAGGATGCTGACAGTTGTTAGGAGAACTGCCCATTCCCCCCAAAGAGCTACTACTGATTGACTGATTATTTAATTTCTATGCTGTTTAATAAATTCAATATATTGATAAGCAGTGCACAAAAAAACGGAAGCAACAACAGCCAACTTTAAACAAAATATTGCAAAGATACACGATAAAAATGTTACATTAATACAAAGTTACACACAAAAACAAATACAAATAAATATCAATTTCCTATCTGACACGCCCCCCCCCCTTCTCCAGCTGTTCCCACAGTGGCTTAACAGTCAATCTCTCTTTTCAGGGAATGCTGACAACTGCAGCTCTCTTAAGGAGATGGGGATCTCCTACAACTCTCAGCACTCTTAACACACTACAATTTGGGCGGCGGGGCGGGGCTGGGCGGGGTTAGCCAAAGACACAGCTTCAAATTTATAGTGCAGATTGAGGCCTAGTCAAATTTCACCTCAATTGCTATCAAGTGTTTACATTATCTTTCCAGGCAGTTGCCTACTGACTTCCAATCTAGGGTCCAGTTTACATTATTAAATCCCTGCATATCCCTATGAAGTAAGATACAAGCTGAAATGAGAAACTGAGCCATCTCCTGTGGAGAAGGTGAATTTTACCTTAGCACATTGGACCTCTTGAGAGTATCTCGCTGCTGAAAGCTAGATCTCTTGTAGAAATTGCCTTGTCTCTTTCTGGATTGCTGAGGCATTATCTCATATTTCAATTATTCTAGTCTTGCATTCAGAGGAGGAGAGAGGGAGAGCTTTATAAACGACATTAATCAAAGAGGTCTCTAAACATTGCATAGAATAAAATTGTAGATGAAGTACAGCTGAAAGCTACAAAACTATTATAAACAAACAATACATAAAATAACTAAAACGGATAAACTAAGGCAGAACAAGAAGTGGCAGTGACTGGGTGACTAGCAGAGTGTGTGATCACAATCCTGATACTCCCACAAGGCGAGAGAGTCTCACAAGTGAATGTGTGATGTCTTGCCTTTAAATGCTTGGCGAGAGGGGTGGGGGAACTTGCTGGGACATCTTTGTTTCTTCTGTTCAGTTCTGAACTTCTTGCTGCGCTCCTGGGTTCCTGAATCATGACTTCCGAGCACTGTGTCTGCTGCTGATTCTGTCTGGTTATTTGCCTGAATAAGGATCCTCCGTCTCTGTGTGTTGCAGGGGAATCAGGGCAGTTGCTTGGATCAGAATGCTGGTTTGAAACAAGCAAACATGGTTCCAAAGTAGCAACTATTTGAGAGGGACGAATGGACGGGCGGATAGCAAAATGGTGTACATAGAACGTTTTGGAGGGTTATTGGGGGAATATTTTATGGTGTCCCCAAACTCCTCTTCTGTGTCAAAAATGTACACTTCCAGAAACCTGGCAAAAACATTCCCTGTTGATATTCAGCCTTATGACCCAGGTGTGACCATGGCTCAGAAATCTATTGGGTTAATCTTCTGTATTTATTGGTTATTTGGGGGGATTTTTAATATACTGTACACATGGGGATTTGATGTGGATTAAAGGTTTCATTCATTCATTCATTCATTTGATTTATATAGCACTCTTCATCCAAAGATCTCAGGGCGGTTCTTGATGGATTCACTGATGATGAGAAGGGTAACTTTTAAGTCAGGGGAGTGAAGCTCTAGATTGGGTAAGGTCTAAGTCACTTGTCCTGGACTAGCTGGCAAGTTAGATTTATGCTTTATGGTCATGTGGGGGCTGGCTGAGGGCAGACTGAGGTTAGTGGGACAGTACGAGCCAACACGGCTCATAACTTATGTCACCTTGTGAAAACACAGAAGGGTTTGTGGGAACCTGGGGGAGTGTCATGTACTGAGTTAAATAGGATCCAAAATGCAGCAGTCTGATTGGCCCTAGAACAATGCAGCATTATGATTGGTCTGCAGGAGCCACCCAATCCAGATCCAGATGGAAGTGAATCCACAACCTGACTGGCCTGCAGGAGAATTCCAGAATTAGCCAATCACATGCAGCCCATTGTGTAAATAATGTATATAAAGCAGATACTTTGGGGGGACTTTCATTCCTCCTCACCACTATCAGCTGAATAAAGAGCATGAAATCCACTCTCGCCCCCGAGTATATTTCAGGGAGGGAAGGAAGCCATTACAGAGATATCCCAAGGCTTGGAAGAGACATCATCTTAAGAAGCCATAATTCTGGCTGCAGGCTGGGTTAAGCATTTCTCTAACGTATTTAGTGACCATTCAGGGCAACCCCACTAAACAGTTGCAAGTAAAGATTTGTTAAACTTACTGAATGGCAACTGGTATAGAATAAGGAAATTAAATCCCTCATTGAAGGTTGGAAATTTTTTTAAAGTGCCAGGTGAAGAAGATATGTTGCCTCCTGAGCTTTTTAAGCACCACATGGAATGTTGGATACCCATCTTGGAAGGTTTATTTACTTTCATAAATAGCACGGCCCAAATCTCTTCTGGATGGAAGATGAGGACCATTGTCCTAATTTTCAAAAAAGGGGATAGAAATGATCCACAGAACTATTGCTCAGTTAAGGCTACCAGACATTTCCTCCAAGCTTTATCTGTGACATCTCCTTCATATATTATCAGACTGGCTGCACACTAATAATATTTTTCATGAACACCAAGCAGGGCTTAGAGGATACAGTACTATTGATCAATGCTTCACATTGATGCACATCATTAGGAAATATACCGAAAACATTAAGAACACTCTATATGCCGCCTTCATTGATCTCTCTGCTGCTTTTGATTCTATTAAGTGAAGCAGAGTGTGGGAGAGACTACTTAAAACCAGCAACGGCTACAGACTTCTGTTACTGATTTGAAAACTTTACAGTGACATGGAAATGAAGGTTAGAGTAGATCTTAAGGGTGGTGTGTCTGAAGCTTTCAAATCAACTCGAGCATTGAAACAAGGTTGGATTGGGGCCCCCAGTCTTTTTAAGTTCTATATTAATGACTTGGTACCTTATTTAGCCCAAGTTTACTCCCCTTCTCCAGTAATTAGGAATTAAAAAATTCACATCTGTTGTACACAGAAGACACAGTTCTTCTTCCTCTTTCTCACCTGGACCTTAAAAATCTTTTGGCTGCTTTCAGTTCCTATTGTAAGCATGAAAGCCTCTCCAAAACCAAAATCATGATTTTCGGTAAACACAGTATTAGATTTAAATGGAGCATGGGGATCATCATGATTTAGAGCAGATCTGATCTTTTATATACCTTGGGATACTCTTTAGTGAATATCTGCCTTGGAACTGGCATATTGAGGCAGTGAAAGTCGACACATAGAAAGCTAATAGGGGCACTGATGAAATTTTACTATAATGAGGGTGGTTAGCTATTCAAACCTGCACTGAAAAATTACAATAGCAAAATGATCCCTCAAATGTTGTATGGAGCTGAAATCTGGGGCCACAACTTGAACTCCATTAAAGGGTTAGAAATAGTGCAGACTCAGTTTATTAGCAGATTATTCTCCTTACCTACAGGAGTGTCAGCATCTCTTTTACGCACTGAAGCTGGTTGGGAAACGTATAACGCCAGAGCGGCTTGCACCCAGTTAAACTACTTGAAAAGGCTCACTTCTTTACCCATTGAGCATCTCCTGGCTATGTGCTCTGTGGAACTGAGGACTAGCCATCTGTGGAATTCAAATGGTCAAAGTATTCTAGACTATTATTGTTTTCAGGAGTTGAACGTGGATAAGTGTCAGCTAAGGGACTGGCTCTTATGGATAGAATCCAGAAGGGACCTGCAATCGATTTGAACCACCAATTTTTCTCCTTTTGAAAACAGAGCATGTCAGATCTAGCTATTTGACCAAACTCTTGCCTGCCTCATTAAGAACTGCTTTTATAGAGTTGTGATTTCAAGTGCACACAGACTCTTTATTTGTGGGCAACCCCAGGTAGAATATATCTCCCATTGTATGATAACTTGTCCTTTATATGCAGATCCAACGAGGCTCTTTCTAAGACCCCCCCTTTGGACAGGAAATCAGCTCTCCCTGACAGAGAGGGTCCACTGGTTGCTGAGTGACAACAGTGCTGTAGTGGCGCATAAAGTGGCCCTTTTTTGCTCTGAAGGCAAAAAAAGGTTAGGAAGAAGTAACTGAGTTACTGTATCCCTGGTGGTTTCCCTGTTATTGTCACCTTCCTAATTTATGCTTCCTGTTTTTATTTGCAGTTGTTTGAGTTATATTTTAAGCGGCTTGTGGTTGTATGGATTTGCCATGGCTTTTGGCTAGTACAATGGGGTTTTTTTTTTAAAAAAAATTAATTGCAGAGACAGATGATGGGGCAGCTACAACAGGCAACAGAGCTACACTATTTCCCACCTATTTCATTTTAAACCAGCACACACTAGCAGGAAACAGGCTGTGATATGAAAGTGAAGGCAATACACTTGTTGTTGAGACCACAGTTGGTTATTTCTGTGTCATCAGATTAGACTTTGGCCAGCGTGGTTTCTGCTCTGAAAAGCGCCACGTGGTCTGTGAGGTAGAAATGGAACTTTTGTATAGGTTTATTTACTGCAATTTGAGCTCGCCTTTTTTCTATGTACCTGAAGGTATCGTGGGGTGGTTCTCTCAAGCTTCCATTTTTATCTTGTGACAGAACAATCCTGTGAGGTAGGCCAGGCTGCCAGATGGGGAATGGCCCAAGGTAATCCAATCAGATTTCATGGCTGGCAGGGGTGAGGCAGCCTCAGCCCTAGCCCAACACACTTAACTGCTGCACCAGATTGGATTCACAATGTTGGAAAAGTCATGGTTTTCCTCAAGGGTGGGGCTGGTTCATTGCTTCCTGATTGGGGCGGCAGTTACAAAATGGAGAAGTTTGCTCAGCCGCTTGTGAGTCAAGGAACTCTGATCAGGAAGGGTAGTCCAGTTCATCTTCCTCTTCCCGCTTTGCCTCAGGTTACACACAGCCAACCAATGCCCTTCAGATGTTGCTGAGCTGCAGCTTCTATCATGCCTGATGGGAGTTGGAGTCCAACAACAACAATGGCTTCAAGTTGCAAGAAAGGAGATTCCGACTAAACATCAGGAAGAACCTTCTGGCAGTAACAGCTGTTTGACAGCGGGAACGGACCCCCTCGCGAGGTCGTGGATTCTCCTTTTTAAGCAGAGGTTGGATGGCCATCTGTCATGGGTGCTCAATGCAGCTGAGATTCCTGCACTGCAGAGGGTTGGACTAGATGGCCCTTGGAGGTCCCATTCAACTCCACGATTCTATGATTTTATTAACATTTTGAGGGAACTGCACTGGCTACCCCTGATGCAGGCTGGTCCAGGAGGATAAGTGTTCTTCTAAGTGGGGCTATAGCTCGGCACTAAAGAAGGTCCCACATTGGCCCATCTTAGTCCAGCATCCTGTTCTCACAGTGGCTAACTGGATGCCTGTGGGGAAACTGCAAGAAGGATCTGAGCACAACTCTCCTCTTCTGCAGCATTCAGAAGCGTTGCTGCCTCCAGCTGAGGAGTCACTGACAGGTTTATCCTCCACAAATCTGTCTAATCCTCTTTTAAACCCATACAGGTTGGTGGCCATCAGTGCCTCTTGTGGAAGTGACCTGTATAATTTGACCATGTGCAGTGTGAAGGACTTTCTTTTATCTGTTCCAAATCTTCCAAGTTCTACTGTTTTGACAGAGGGGGGAAAGCTTGTCTCCACTACTTGCTTTCTCCATGCCATGCATTATTTTATAAACTTCTGCAATGTCGCCTTGTACTTGCTTTTCCTCTAACTTGAAAAGTCCCAGATGCTGTATCCTTTCCTCCTAGGAGAGTCACTCCATTCAGCTCCCAGCATCTCCCCCTTCCCATGGTTGTAGCCAATGAACATTTACTCAGAGTAGACCTATTGAAGTCCATGGTCCTGATCCATTAATTTCAACACATCTTTTTTCTGAGTAAACGTTAGTTTAGCACAAGCCCCTGTCAGTAGTTTATAAAGATTTGTCATGATCTACAAGAATAACAAACTGCAGTGGAAATGGAGGAGAACAGTAGCTGACATGAGAGCAAAAACTATAAAGGAAGAAAAACAACAGCCCTGATGTCCTTTGGGGAGGCAGAAAACACTAGGAGGGAAAGGGATATCTAATAATTAAATTATGGCTCAGATATTAGCAGCCTTGGGGCCTGTGGAATAACTGGAAACCCAGATATTTGTTTTTGATCAGATAAGTAGGAAGAATAAGGAAAAAGACAAGCAAGGGGTGAGAAAGAGGGGGAGGTGGTAAGTAAGAGCAATCTCTAACTCTCCATATCTCCAGAAAACAAATTTATACTTATATATTATTTTTAAAGAACATTGCTATTTTTCTAGAAAAAGAGGTGCTGGAACTCACCATGAACCCTTGTTTTCTTATAATGACAATGGCGCCCACCTGAGAGGTGCCGAAACCGATTCTGGTGAGTTCTGGCTGAAAAAGGCTTGAAAATAGATACCCCTTTCTGCAACAATGCATCTACGAAAGGAGTGAAGTAACCCAGGCGCAAACTGACCCTTCTCAGCTACACAGCCTCACTGGCTTGGCTTCACATCCTCCTTGAGAGATTTTACTTGGGTGGAATGCATTCTTCAACTTAGTGCCTCTTGCTGACCTGGAATCGGAGCAGAGAAGGGGAATGTGAGTCTGTGCAAAAACTAGCCTACTGTAACAGGCCCTCTGGACTCTCCCCGGCCACAATCTCGCTCCTCTCCTCAGGCCACAGCCCTTCCTGGGTCTGCTGCACTGGAATATCTCCTTGAACCCTGATGGTGCATTTTTGCTTGTCTGGATGGAGGACATACAGGAGTGTGTGTGTGTGTGTGTGTGTGTGTGTGTGTGTGTAGAAACTGGCTTAGTGTACAGTGATAAATTCCCCCCTCTCTCTTTTTTGCTCTTTCCACTTTTTCCTCTGGTCCTTCCCACCCCTGGCACGTGGCCCCTGGAATGTTGCCCAGAAGGGAATGGGGGCCTCGGTCTGAAAAGGTTTGGCTTTTAGAATAACCAGTTTGCCATCAGAGGCACAGGACGGCATGTCAAACGACAGACAGACGCGTCAGTCTCCATCAGAACCTCTCTTTGTTACTGCTCAGTGAAGGGTTAAAGAGCTGTGGTGGGCTTGGCTGGTCCTGGCTTCCCCAGAGGTCTCTATCTTCCTTCTCACCCCCACCCCTTGCCCTTTGGGCCGCTTTGAAGGGCGCCCAACGCCCTTGAGCCACGACACGTCCAATTCGGTCCATCGTTCTTTGCTCCCATTGTGTTAAGGCACCCACCATGGAAAACAATTTCACAGACCAGCCGTCAGGAGAGAAAGATTGGGGGTGACAATTGCCTGGCCAGCAAATGGGCCTGGTGGCGAAACAGAGAGCAGAGCAAACTCGGCAGAGGGCCCAGAGCAGGGAGTCTGGCGCTGCTGCTGCTGCTGCTTTTGTGGGGGTGGGGATGAAGGGAAGGCGCATTGACTTCGCTCCAGCTCTTGGGAGCCAGCAGTGTGTGGAATCAGCAGCCCTCAAGATTGCACAGTCACATGTTTGGGCATAGACACGAGAAAACCGGTGAGCAAACAATTTAAGGTGCCTAAATGCAAAATAGGGACACGGGTGGCGCTGTGGGTTAAACCACAGAGCCTAGGACTTGCCGATCAGAAGGTCGGCAGTTCAAATCCCCGCGACGGGGTGAGCTCCTGTTGCTCGGTCCCTGCTCCTGCCAACCTAGCAGTTCGAAAGCATGTCAAAGTGCAAGTAGATAAATAGGTACTGCTCCAGCGGGAAGGTAAACGGCGTTTCCGTGCGCTGCTCTGGTTCACCAGAAGCGGTTTCGTCATGCTGAATGCCGGCTCCCTCGGCCAATAAAGCGAGATGAGCGCCGCGACCCCAGAGTCGTCCACGACTGGACCTAATGGTCAGGGGTCCATTTACCTTTAAATGCAAAATAACTGGGCATAACAAGCCTCTCTGTGAGAAAAGTAACCTAACAGCTGTCTCAGACCCTCCAAGTGCCCCTGTTTTCCAGGGACAGTCCCAGATTTACAGAAGCCGCCCCGGTTTCAGATTAGATCCTGGAATGTCCCTATTTTCATTGGAGAAATCTTGGAGGGTAGGATATCTTAAATAAGAAAAATAACATAAGAACAAGCCTGCTGGATCAGGCCAATGACCCATCTAGTCCAGGATTGTGTTTTCACAGGAATCAACCAGATGGGGAGCCCCCAAGCAGGCAGTATGTGATTGAATCCCATTTTGAAACAGCAACCATCTGGAAGTGCCTTTCGTCTCACCTCTCTGCAAACTTTTCAACCCAGTCAGGATGGGTGCTCAATAAACAAGCCACCTGGAAATGGCTGAGAATGCTTATGCTGTAGAACAAGCTCCGTTGAAGCTTGTGTGGTCAACTCTCCAGTTTCTTTGCTGGGATCCTGAGGTCCATTGGCTGGAGTCAGGTGCAAAAAGAAGAAAGTTAGGGAAAACATACACTTAGAATTAAGAAAGAGGGTGCCCTTGAGCACCAGGGCTGAGCTTGCAATCCTGCCACACACAAAAATCCACTCCTGGTTTTCCAACCATTTTATTTTATTTTTTGTCATTTCAGCAGCTTAATTTAGGAAGCATTGGGTGGGTGGGGGAGTCATTTTGTTGTTGCAGTTGAACAACTGGGAGTTGCAAAGCCTTGCCAATTTACGGCAAATTACCCAGCTCCTCCCCCCCCCCCACACTTCCTGGCAAAGTGGAGGGTCTCAGTGGAGGCTGGGGAGGGCCGTAGGCAGTGCAGGGAGGCAGGTAACTCAGAAGGTGGCAGCAACTGCTACTAAGCCTGTACTGTTGCTTCCCTGAATAAATACTGTATCTCTTCCTTACTTGCACATAACAGCCTCTCTCTGCATGCATTGATCGCGAAATGGGACAGTGGGTAACACAGGTAAATGTAAATGTAAAGGGATCCCTGACCATTAGGTCCAGTTGTGGACGACTCTGGGGTTGCGGCGCTCATCTCGCTTTATTGGCCAAGGGAGCTGGCATACAGCTTCCGGGTCATGTGGCCAGCATGACTAAGCCGCTTCTGGTAAACCAGAGCAGCGCACGGGAATGCCGTTTACCTTCCCGCCAGTGTGGTACCTATTTATCTACTTGCACTTCGTGCTTTTGAACTGCTAGGTTGGCAGGAGCAGGGACTGAGCAACAGGAGCCCACCCTGTCGCAGGGATTCGAACCGCTGACCTTCTGATCGGCAATCCCTAGGCTCTGTGGTTTAACCCACAGCGCCACCCGCGTCCTGGGTAACACAGGGAACTCTTGAATAGAGTAATTGAGTTGGAAGGGACCCTGAGGATAATCTACTCCAACCCCCTGCAATGCAGGAATATGCAGCTGTCCCATACAGGGATTGAACCTGCAACCTTGGCGCTGTCAGCACCACGCTCTAACCAACTGAGCTATCCAGGCTGTGAGCCTTCCTGTATCCTAAGAACAGTAAGGAAGTACAGTATAACAAATAAGTGGCTTGGCCCCCTTAACCCTCCTGGGATTTGAGCAAAAGACTGAGTCTTATCCCTGCCATATTCCACAGCCAGAGATCGAACCTGGTTACCTCCCAGGACCCAGATGGTCAGGGCAGTATCAAAGGAACACATGCTGTCTTCTCCTTCCAAGTGTGCCTTGCGCCGAACCAAGATTTGGTCCTGAGGGATGGGGCACACTTGTTGTGTGTACATTTATACCCTGCCTTTTCCCCTGACAGGGACTCAAGGCGGCTTACAGATAAAAATCAGAACAGCTAAAAACATAGAACAGATTTAGTGGGTGCACTGGGGGAGGGGGAGAAATGGGAGAGTCCTGTTGCAGAAGCAGAAATCCTTATGCTCGTGGAACATGTTATCTGCACAAGTTTGGATACAACCTTCAGTATTTTGCAGGAGGGATCCAAGTGAATACCAGAACCTTAGGGTTGTGCCTTCGGAGTGGATTAAAAGACTCTGTTGCCCTAGCACAACAAACATACCTTTCTTAAAAAAGGACTTTTTGTAGTTTGGAAAGTGACAGGGAAGTGAGCCCCATGCAAGCAATTCAGGATGAATGCAGAACAAATGCTTATTATTAATATTTACTTATTTAGAGCATTTAATAATAATAATAATAATAATAATTAATAATAATAATATCTTTATTGTCATTGCCCCCTCTCAGGGACAACGAAAATTACTTGGCTGCTCCATCCACCCAGGTAGGGCACTCCACACAAAATCAGAACGACTATAAAAACACTAATTAAAACAATACAATATAATACAGCAAGGAAGATTAGATGACTTTCAAAGTCCAGGTTTCCCATTCAGGGCCGAGATCGCTCTGGAGAAGAAGCTGTTCTTGAGACGGCTCGTTCTTGTCTTCATCGTCCTGTATCTCCGTCCCGACGGCAGGAGCTCGAAGAGACAGTGACCAGGATGCGATGGATCTTTTACTATGTCCAGTGCCTTCCTATGGCACCTTGTGGCATAGATCTGCTCTAAGGTGGAGAGTGGGCAGCCAACAATGCTCTCTGCTGCCTTAACAACTCTGCACAACCCCATCCTGTCCTGGGTAGTACAGCTTCCGTACCACACACATAAGCCATAAGTGAGCACGCTCTCAATGGCACAGTGATAGAAGGCAAGCTGCAGTTTCTGCAGAAGATGGTTTTTCCTTAGGATTCTCAAAAAGTACAGTCTCTGCTGCGCCTTCTTCACAAGCCCCCTTGTGTTGACACCCCAGGACAGATCCTCTTGTAATTCAATACCCAAAAATCTGAACATTGTTACCCTCTCCACACAGACCCCATCAATCAAAAGTGGCTGGACATACCCCACTCTAAAAAGGCTCCCAGAGTGGCTTACATACAGTGAATTTAACCAAGCTGGTCTCTGCCCACAGGCTCTCAAGTTAAAAAAAAAAAAATGACACAGAAGGGGAAAGGGATAGGAAGAGGAAAATGAAGATCAAACTCAGGCACCAATTCTTAAACATTTGTCCTTATAATGACCAGATTGCAAGGTTCTATGACCTCACAAACAAATCAGAACAAATGCTCCATAAAGGCCAGGTATAATCTACCCTCTGCATGAACTTTGTGCAAGACAATCAAATGCTCAGTAAATGCAACGCAGACTTGCAATGTTCTTTGCAATGTCCATCAAAGGAATGGGACCATCATCTGGGTCACCTGTGTTATGAGTCTTGACATAAGGATTCCCACCTGTCTGCAAGGACACTGATATTGATGGATGCCGGTGTGCTAAGTGCTTGTCCCTTGGAGGGGCTATGACAGTGTAGGGCATGAGATTTAGTATCTCTGGGTAGTAACCAAGCCTCTTTCTGCTTGTCTTCCTGCTGTTCTTTCTTAGGCACGTGTTCCCGTCCAGCAGGAGACATGACACAGCAGCACTGACCTGACGGGACAGCCTGGTAAGTGGGCAGATGGTAGGGGAGAAATTTGAGTCAGTTCACATTCTAAAAACAAACTTAGCCTAATTTGCAGTTTCCAAAACAATGAAATTTGAAATTTGCACTTTTCTGAATTTCATAATGCAGTTCTCTGGCCAAGCAGTGTGTACCCAAAATGCATATGCCAGGGTAAAGTGTCCACTGACATGTTGGGCATTGTAGGGGTTGGACTAGATGACCCTCATGGTCCCTTCCAACTCTACCATTTATGACTACAGAAATGCCTGTTTTGTGCTGCAATGACGTTATGGAGATCCCATGGGACAAAATTACTTAAAAAAAAAAATTATAATATTTTTTACCTGTCCTTTATTGAAAAACAGGGTCATCACCAGAGGGTGGCTAGCTTGGTTATTTGCTTAGGCTACAAGCCCAGTAAAGGGGCCACTACCCTAATGTTTGTACCCTTTCCACCTTGCACAGAATACCCAAGAATCTCAGTTGCAGCATAGATGAAATCTCAGTTTGCCTGTCCTGCCTCTCCCAGACTAGGGGGTCCACTGAGGGCTCCCCAAATCCTGGAGCCAGCCCTGATCAAAATATTCCAGGGTAGAGATGCAAGAAGACATCAATTTCTGTTCTACCCTGTATTTGTTGCGTGGAACTCTGTTTCCATTCCACTGCAGCTCATTTTCCATCAAAAAACTAAGTTACTCGTCTCGCTGTCCACCGGTGAAAGTACTGACTTTCATAATTAATTACATAAATTACATTGCCATTATATTATTCCTCCCCGTTCATTTCAGCACAAAGGTCCCACAGTGCAAACAGGGGAAGAAAACGCAATCAATTACATATTGTTTGCAGACTGAAAGCAACGAGAGCAAATGCCAATCCTGTTTTGCTGGATTGATTTCTGTTCTAGACATGGGATGAATAAGCAAATATCAGCAATTTTTGCTTCCATTTTCATCGGAATCCCCCAATATCCCTTTTCCAGTGTGGGGGTCAATCAATGGCACTCCACAATAAATGCAGTTTCAAAACCCACAAATAAGCAACAAGACAGAAGGCTACAAATATATTGTTTTATTGCTGCAATGTGCCCCAGTTATTGGTTGTACGAGAAATATCCCCTAGACAACAGCCGTGGTTCCTCAGTGTGTGTCTGAGAGAAGAAACCCCTGGCAATGTTATTGTCTCTGCATGTTTATATATATCTAACCTCCCCCCAACCCAGTGCCAACCATTCCTCACTTGCTTCCCACTGTCCTACTGACCCAGGGCTGTCGGTGGCAGGTGTCTCTAATGTCTCTGTCACTCCGGATTAAGAGATGCGCTCTCCCACCCCAACCCCCTCCTGGGTGCCTTGCCTGCATTCCTTCACTACTTGCAGATCCAGACTCTGCCTAAGGGCCCGTCTAGATGCAGCTTTGCACTTGCTTTCCTTCCACAAAGATGGGAAGAGCTTGTTTTCTGAAGGTGGCATGGGGTGGGCAGCACATTTGGATTTTGTTTTGCCTTCCCTGGGCAAATTAAAATCCCTTCTCCAGCCCATACAGGGACTGATTTGTTTATTTCATATATTTCAGGGGTGTGTGTGTATAGATCTCTATCTCTATGTATTGATTGTGTGTGTGCGTGTTTTCAATCATTAAATGCAAATAACTAAGACTAAATTCATCTGTCCATAAATATACAAACGTTATATAAACTTTAAATACACATAGTAAGTAAGTAAATTGCAAGTTGTTTTTAATATTGCGTTTTCATGTTGTAACGTTACCCAAGACCTTGGTAATCAATAATAATAATAATAATAATAATAATAATGTGCAAAATCTTTTTTTATAAAGCATTTAAAAATTTATTTCTGACAACCCAAAAGTACAGTAGCAGGGCATTACATTGTACCCCATACAAAAACAAAAAAGGAATACTCACACAGCAGTCAAAATCAAGACACCAATATTTCCCAAGCTGGCTTAGATGGTGAATGTGGAGCATCTAAGTCCAAAGCAGAGGAAATAAAATTCCCCCAGCTGAGGTGGAATTGTTCTGGGCCTCCATTCCTCTGGAGACACACAAATGTACCGTATGTGTTACTCCTTCCTCAAAAACCATAAGTTCTTAAACTACAAGGACAAACGTATATTTTTTCAAACTTTTCCAATGCTGGGCTACTGAAATCCCTGCTGCAGCAAAGGTACTTTAGAGTGATAAACTCTCATGTTAAATATGCATATTGTGCAAACTCATTCAACATTATTCAATATAAGATAACCTGATCGTTTTGTTTAATTTGTAGAACAACCAGGGCTCTAAACAGAATTTCCTTAAGCTGACTATATTTTGTTGTCTAACCGGAGTTACGATATATTTAAAACTGTATCTCCCCTAATAACCACTATGGATTTATCGCCTCCTGTGCCCTTTCTTTCCAATATATGAACAAGCTCCACTTTTCTACAAATCTCACTGCCAGGCTTCTGTAATCCTTATTATATTTGCAAGTTTGGCCATCTGAGCTACATTTAGAATCTTAGTCTCAATTTTCTATTTCTGCATGGTCAGATTTCTTCTATGCTTGACACAGAGCTATTCGGGCTGCTGTAAGAAGGTGTGGCCTCCACTGATTTATATACTGCTTAATATTCACAATTTTAAGCGGTGTGAGATACAGTGGTACCTTGGTTTACAACCATAATCTGTTCCGAAGGTCTGTTTGTAAACTAAAACAGGTTGTAACCCAAGGCGCGCTTTCGCCAGTGGGGCCTCCAAATTTTTTTTTTGTTTGTAATCCCCGCAAAATGGGTTGTAATCCAATAAAAAGTTTGCAAACCGGGACACGTACTTCTGGGTTTGATGTGTTTGTAATCCTAAACATATGCAAACCAGATTGTTTGCAAACCAAGGTACCACTGTAAAATGTCCTGGGTTTTTAAATAAAAGAAATAATACATAGAATAAGAACAATTAAAATTCATCCTAGAAACAGAAAACTACATTAAAATGCTATCAATTTCAAAGTCAGGGTACAGGGACAGTTACAGTTGATTTGGAGGTCTTATGCAAGAAACTTGTTTCCCCAAAAGATTGGAATTTTTGCAGTAGGGAAAATGATGGAGAAACGTACTAGAAAGTGTGAGATAACACTTGCTTTTCATGCAATGCATGGGCGTAGCCAGGATTTTTGTTAGGCGGGGGCAAGCCTTTTGTTGGGTGGGGGGCAGAACCTCAGTTAGCAATGTATTTTTATTGATTGGGGGGCAAGCTTGGCTACGCCTGTGATGCAATACCATCTAACCTCCCCGGAATCTGTTCAGAATTAGTGCTCATTAACCAGCTATTCTTACCAACCTGCACACAGATCGGAATGAATAAACTCAACAAACTGGTCAAAGGGCTTAGAGCAGCATAACTTGGGCACCTTATTTCGTGGAACATTGAACCAGGATACGGTTTCCTTGCTTTTGTTCTGAACATCTTCTTCCATCTTCTGTGTGCGCACCCTCCCTCCCTCCCTCCCTCTCACTCACTGTATCTGTACTCCAGATGGCTGAGAGAGATCAGAAGGCGCTCAGTTTTATGTCTCCCGGATTGCAGGGAATATCACCCAGCTGGCAAGATGTTCTGCTTCCTCTGTGTTGTGCACCTCCTCCAAAAATGCAGGCCGTAGTTCTTCTCTCCAATATGTTAACACAGTCAATGAAGCCTCCCTGAAATTCCGGCATCCAAAGCAATTGCTTAGTTTGTCGCTGGAAATCAATTCTGGAAAATCGGATGCAACGCAGCTTGCTGAGAGGGGTTTTCATAGGGTTTAGACAGATAAAGTAAGAGACGTCCAGATTCCTAGACAATACTTGTACCCCCTTTATGTCTGCACTGACTTCTCACTATTCTCCTCACACTTTCTCGGGGCCTTGAGCACTTAGCCCAGCATCCTGTTCTTGCCTCCCCTCCTGGGATTTCCATAAACTGAATTTCAGAGGTGACCATTCAAAGAGATTGCTCATTGTCTGGTGAGGATGTGCCTTGAGGCACCAAAGATCCTTTTTTAACACCCAGGCCCAAAAATAACCCCACAAACACGCCTGGCAGTCCTAATGGGAATACCATTTGCTTGGAACCACAGGAGGCAGGAGAGCTCCTGTGCTTGAATTCTGCTTATAGGTTTTCCACAAGCATCTGGATGGTCACTGGCCTGATCCAGCAGGCTCTTCTTAGGTTCTTAATGGACCCTCTCTAGCATTAGTCCTACTGAGAGTAGACCGCTGAAAATGACTGAGAGGTCCCTTAATTCCAGGGGGGTCTACGCTGAGTAAAACTTAGCTGGATACAACCCAATAACTCCAGTTCCAACGGGGCCATTCTGAACTGTTCCAAGTGTTCTCCATGAACTCCTGGCCCTATAGAGCCTACCATGTCTCTTCCCTTCGGCTGATGTCCCAGACACGTTGCCATGCAACCGGCATATGGCAGAAAGGAAGAATTGTGGTTGGGGGAGGAGGGGGAGAGAATGACCGGAGAAAAATAAAGCCAGCAAGCTACCTTTCTTCCTCTGCTGCCTCCAGCTTCAAGTTATGTTGCACCATCTCCACACCCACCCACCCACCTGTACGGCATTGTATGTCTTGCACAGATGGATCTCGAGAGCCTTTCCTGATGGGCGATGGAGTAAAGCTGCAACCCTTTATGATCATATCATCTCCTCATGGCTTATAGTCAGGGGTCCTTATAGACCCTCCTGGATGTTAAGGTCAGCACAGGAGGCTTTTCTTGGTAGTTCCTCTATCCTCAGAGGCTCAGGAGGGTGATGGCCCAGGACAGCTCCTATGTTGTGGAACTGCATTCCAACAGAGGTGCATCAGGCACCTCCATTATGTACAGAACTTCCCATTGTATGCTGAAGATACAGCTCTTTAGGCCTGGACTTTCACATTCTCTCTCTCTCTCTCTCTCTCTCTCTCTCTCTCTCACACACACACACACACACACACACACACACACTACCTTCTGTATTCTCTTGACCATATTTTGTTTTAAACAGATTTTAAAAGTGTATTTCAAGTTGCTAAAACACACCCATAGGGAGTATAGCTCAGTCTGGAGACCATGAGACTCTTAATTTCAGGGGTGTGGGTTTGAGCCCTATGTTGGGTGAAAGATTGCACTAAATGACACTCACGTTCCTGTCCCACTCTACCGTTTTATGGTTCTATAACCTTATGGTGAAGGTTAGGTAATAAAATAATAATAATAATAATAATAATAATAATAATAATAATAATCACCCTTTACCTGAGGATTACAGGGCAGTTGACAATATTAAAACATAAAAATACAAACAAAACATTAATCCCCCACCACACACAGTTTAAAAGGCCACAGATTGTTTAATCAGCCAAAGGCCTTGGAGAAGAGGAATGCTTTTGCCTGGCGCCTACATAATAATAATAATAATGTGGAGGGGGCAGTTGCTCCTTTCCCCACATTTCAGATCACATGCTGTTATTATTCTTCAGTATGCACTGTTTGGTTGGAGAATGAAACCGCAAAACTCAGAGAAGTGTGAGTTTTGAAGGCTAGCTATGTTTTGGTTCGCATTCTGGTTCAAAAAAAGTGTAAATGAGGTAGTTTCTCATTTAAATGCAAACAAAACCAACCCATCCCTACTCCTATACCCTGAAATGTCCCTGCAGCCCTCAGTGTTTTATCCAGTCCTAATTTCTCTTCTCTCCCTCCTCTCCGTCTGTCTCTCTGATTCCATTTCAGGTGCTGCCAGCGATGGGTTGTGTGCAATGCAAAAGGAAGAGGCCCAATAAAAACCCCAGCAATGGCGGCGATGGGATGGCAAACCTGCAGCCCAACTCCTGCTACGATCCTGACCCCACCCCACAGAACCCCACCAACACGTTCACACGCATCCCCGACTACAACAACTTCCAGGCAGGGACCTCGGGGCCTTCCACTCCGGCCTTCATGGGGGGGTCCAGCCTGTATCCCAGCTCCCTCCCCATGTCTGGAGCCGGGATTGCAGGTCAGTCTCTCAGGGAAGGCTGCAGCTAGAGGACTCAGGTGTGGTGGGCAGGCCTCTAATGCTTGCTTTGGCTGGGCCAGCCCTTTGGGACAGGGCTAAGTCATGGGTGGGGAACCCAATTCAGTCCTAGGGCCACATTTCCTTCTCAACAAACCTTTGGGGGCCACATGCCAGTGGTGGGAGGAGCCAGATGGGTGGAGCAATGGATGCCAATTTTACCTTTGTACAGGAGGATGGTTGCTAGGTACACAAAAGCACACAGTCCCCTCTATCCTCCAATCAGGCAATCAAGCAGCATGATCACAGAATCATAGAGTTGGAAGGGACCCTGGGGGTCATCTAGTCCAACCCCCGGCAATGCAGGAATCTCAGCTAAAGCATCCATGACAGGTGGCCACCCAACCTCTGCTTTGAAGCCTCCAATGAAGGAGAGTCCACCACCTCCTGAGGGAAACCATCCCACTGTCAAACAGCTCTTACTGTCAGAAAGTTCTTCCTGAAACTCCCTTCTTGCAACTTGAAGCCACTGGCTCATTTCCTGCCCTCCACAGCAGGAGAAAACAAGCTTGCTCCATCCTCCATGTGACAGCCCTACAGATATTTGAAGGTGGCTATATCTCCTCTTTTCCCGGGTAAACATTCCCAGCGCCCTTAACTGTTCCCCATAAGGCTTGGTTTCCAGACCCTTGATCATCTTGGTCGCCCTCCTTTTCACATGTTCCAGCTTGTCAACATCCTTCTTAAATTGTGGCGCCGAGAACTGGACACAGGATTCAGAGCTCAAGGACACACGCCAGTCAGAGGAGTAGAAAGCAGGGCCAGTGAGGAGTGTGGCATAGGGAGAGAGCAGTAGTGGCTGGAGAGAGTCCTGAGGGCCAGGTGGAGATGCGGGGGGTGGGGTGGGGGGTGGTACATGACGACACACATTTGTTCCTCGCATCTGAGCTTTTTTCAAATGGCTTACAAAGTTATTTCTGGACAACTTGTTGGATGCAGCCCAGGTGGCGTTGGCATTTCCTGTGGACCGATTGTAATTCAGGAAATACCATGCTCATACGTAACATACCTGGGCATTTCTTGTGAGCTGGAGCTGCCTCTGCGGCTTTTGCTGGGTCCTCTCACTGCCTTTCTGCTGCTGCCCCCTGCAGGTGGAGGAGTGACCCTGTTTGTTGCCTTGTACGATTATGAAGCCAGAACAGAGGATGACCTCACGTTCAAGAAAGGAGAGAAATTCCACATAATTAACAACATGTGAGTATTGGCTTATGGTGTGGCTTAAAGGAGGTGTACAGAACGTTTGGTGCTCTAGAGTTGGCTCAGCTACAACCCTCACCAATCCTGGCCCTTGGCCGTGCTCACTGGGGCCGATGAGAGACAGTCCATGTATTCTTAGTAATTTATATGCCACTTCCATGTTGTGAACCACCCTGTGCTCTTTGGGTGAAGGGCAGTCTACATATTTAATAAAGAATAATTATAAAATAAGTGTCTTCTAAGTGGTTTACAGCTATACCATCAGCTACAAAATCCACACCTAATTAAAAGGCGCTGTGGGTTAAACCACAGAGCCTAGGACTTGCTGATCAGAAGGTCGGCGGTTCGAATCCCCGCGATGGGGGTGAGCTCCCGTTGCTCTGTCCCAGCTCCTGCCAACCTAGCAGTTTGAAAGCATGTCAAAATGCAAGTAGATAAATAGGTACCAGTCCAGCGGGAAGGTAAACGCCATTTCTGTGCACTGCTCTGGTTCACCAGAAGCGGCTTAGTCATGCTGGCCACATGACCCGGAAGCTGTACGCTGGCTCCCTTGGCCAATAAAGCAAGATGAGCGCCACAGCCCCAGAGTCGTCTGCTACTGGACCTAACTGTCAGGGGTCCCTTTACCTTTACCT
Organism: Podarcis cretensis; assembly: GCF_951804945.1. Taxonomy (NCBI): domain Eukaryota; kingdom Metazoa; phylum Chordata; class Lepidosauria; order Squamata; family Lacertidae; genus Podarcis; species Podarcis cretensis. The sequence goes on along the minus strand of NC_137177.1, from coordinate 27,046,652 downwards.
AATAAAACACACACAAAACCAATTCATCCTTAATTAAAATATACACTAGAACAAACCAGGTGAACAGAATAGTGTTTAAAACAGATTAAAAGAAAAGAAAAAAAGATCAGACATTGGGAATTGAACCTGAGACCTTCTGAATGCAAAAGCCTGGGTTCTACCACTAAGCTATTCCTCCACCCAGGTGAGCTTTATAGAGCTGTAGAGTTGGAAAGGAGCGCAAGAGTCATTCATTCCAACCCTTCCTCGTGGTTCACTGGTTTTTCTTTCCTTTCTCCTGTTTCTCCAGGGAGGGTGACTGGTGGGAGGCAAGGTCTCTCAACACAGGAGCGACGGGCTACATCCCTAGCAATTACGTGGCACCCGTGGACTCCATCCAGGCAGAAGAGTAAGTATGGCGGCACCTGGAGGGGAGCGATGCAGGGGGTAGGAAAGGGGAGATGTACTCAAAGGAGGTGATTCTTTGCTTTTAGTTGGGTAAGGAACCTTTTTGGCCTGGTGGGCCAGACCAGATCACTTATCTCCCTGCATCCCAGGGGGTCAAACTTGAGCAACAGGAGTGGGGAAGAAGGGTCTGTTCCCCCACAGGAAGCACGCTGGTGAAGCAGCACCCAGCAGGATTGAACCTCGCTCTGCTCTACAGAAGCTGGCGACTTGGCCCGGGTCCTCTTCCCCTCTGTCTCCAAGCATTCACTTCTAAATCTTCTTTTTCCAGATGGTACTTTGGGAAAATTGGCCGCAAGGATGCGGAGAGGCAGCTTCTGTGCCATGGCAACCCCCGGGGAACTTTCCTCATTCGCGAGAGCGAGACCACCAAAGGTAGCACCTTTCTCCCAAGGGCACTCTAGTCCAAGCCCCTGCGATGCCGGAATCTCAACTAGATCATACATGACAGGTGGTAGTCCAACCCCTGCTTAAAAACGTCGGCTATTCTCCCTGTAAACAGATCAGGATGACAGCTCATTAAACAGGTCACCTGTGCTTTGGGCACGCTAGGTGTGCAAACAGAAGGGTCCTAAAAGACCCCAGGGAGGACACAGAAATCAAAGTAACTTATGGAAGAAGAAGGTTCATCTCCCAAATAGGTGGGAAATGCAATCCCTTTCGACTTGGCCTCATGGAGTACAGCACCACCTGCTGCCTTGCTGTGCAATTATGTCTTGATCATTCCTTAATCATTTTTTTTTTATTTACTACATTTATTTCCCACCTTTTCCTCCAAGGAACTCAATGTGGCATACATAGTTCAAAGCTGAGGGGCGGGGCTTCAGAGAAGGGGTGGGACCTTGGCTTCTCCAGCCCTGGCTTTTGATAGGTTATTCCACAACTGTGCATAGTGTCTAAGGAATGTTTTCCATTTTGCTTTTGCTCCTCCCTCGGGACCCACCTCTGCCACCTCTGTCTCCTCCTCCCAGGTGCCTACTCACTATCCATCCGGGACTGGGATGAAGTGAAGGGTGACCACGTCAAGCATTATAAGATCCGGAAGCTGGACAACGGCGGCTATTACATCACCACCCGGGCCCAGTTTGAGACGGTGCAGCAGCTGGTCCAGCATTATATAGGTAGGGTGTTGTGGGGCGGGATCAGCAGGAGAACGGCAAAGAAGAGACAGGGACAGGGACTCTGGACCCTCCTCCTCCAGCCCTTCGAGGATTTGGGTGGCTGGAATGTTTCATTTCACAAAGGTCTCCTCCACACCGTACGTTGAAAGCACTCCTTTATACCTCTTTAAGAGCAATGGAGGATCCTGGGAACTGTAGTTCACCAAGAGTACTGGGAGAAGTAGGTCTGTGAGGTCAGCATCCAGAGCAAACTTCAGTTCCCAGGATTCTCTGGGGGAAGAAGCCACTGCTATAAAACTATACATAAGAGAGGGCTTTAAATGTATTGCGTGGAGGTGAGCAAAATTAGTGCCGGAGCTCAACTCTGCCTGGAAGTGGTTTCCTGAAATCCATCAGTGGATGACATCCATTGGCACTGGTGGGACGGAAGGCAGGGAGCCCAACAGTAGGGGGCGCCAGAGCCAGTCTAATTTTGTCCCTACCCTTCTCCCTGCTGAGTTCTGCAGGGGGTACCATTGAGTCTAAGGAGGAGGAAGCTGATAGGCAGTGCTATGCCCTGGACAGAAAGGGTGACAGGGTGGGGGCCAACTGAGGTTGGTGGGGCAAAGACCCATATGCCCTAATGGAGCCTCCACCGCTGGAATCCTTCATCCCTAAGCCTAGGACTTGGAAGATTGTCCTTCCTCTTTGCTCCGGACAAATCCTCAGCATCTCCTGGTAGTGCTGAGAAACTCTGGGAAATGGCTGCCTGTTGGGTGCAGGTTATGGGGATTGGGAATTGCTACTGGCAAATCCAATGAGTGCAATGGTTTTGCTACCGCTTCAGTTTCTGTGTAGTAAAAGGGTATTTCCCCCTTGGTGACCAACTTGTTCTGCACTGGCTATCTTACTGTTCTTTATCTCTTCTTCTCTCCCTCCCTCCCTCCCTCTTTTTTTTAAAAAATGTGTATTCCCCTTTTTTTACCACCGCACCCAATCCTTGCTTTCCGGGGCTCCTTCTTCAAGAGAGAGCTGCAGGGCTGTGCTGCCGGCTGGCTGTGCCATGTCACAAAGGGATGCCCAAGCTGGCAGACCTGTCCGTCAAAACCAAAGACGTTTGGGAGATCCCGCGCGAATCGCTGCAGCTTATCAAGAAACTGGGCAACGGGCAGTTTGGGGAAGTGTGGATGGGTAGGATTGACCGCGAAAACAGAGGAGACGGAGCCCTAGAGGGGAGAAGGAAGAAGGCAAAGACACCAGGCCGAGTGCCAGTCACGGGGTGGGCATGCCAACACAAAGTGGCATCCCAAGAACATCCAGTGGGCCCTGCTGGACCAGGCCAAAGGCTCTTCTAATGGAGCATCCTGTTTTCTCTGTGGCCAAACAGGTGACTCTGGGAAGCCTGCAAGCAGAACTTGAGTGCAACAACTCTTTCCTTACTTGGGATTCCCAGAAACTGGGATTCAGAGGCAGGCTGAAGGCAGAGCACAGCCATAGTGGCTAGTAGACACTGATAGCTTTATTCTCCATGAATTCGTCTAGTTCTCTTTTAAAGCCATTCAAGTCTGTGTCCATTGCTATAGACTTGCTATCAAGGGCTGCTAACGTCCTCACATTATTGTGCCTTTGGGGAAGAAGCAGGAAAAAGAGGGCACCTGCACATGATTTAACGCAGGGATCTCCAAGCTTTCCTTGCCTCGGGCCGGTGTCTCAAGCGATGATTGCATGGCGGGCTGGAGAGCGCGCACCCGTAAGCATGTGCACATGCTATTTCCAGCGCACTTCTGGGTCGGAGGAGGCCCGTGTGCATGCGCACAAGCTATTTCCGGTGCTCCTCTGACCCAGAAGAGTGTTCCCGCGCTGTGCCAGTAGGAGTGGGCGGCAGCAGGGGTCGCTGTGGGCCGGATAAACGAGTCCCTCGGGCCTTATCCAGCCCCCGGGCCGTAGGTTGGTGACCCCTGATTTAACATCTTCATTCCAACATGCAAAAGTCACCGTAGGGCGAGATTACAATCAGCCTCTGTTGATTTGTTCGGAGGCAGCGATTCTTCTGAATGCCCGTTGCTGGAAACCAGAGGAGGAGAGAAGGCTCTTGTGCTCAGATCCCAGAAGCATCTCCTTGGCCACTGCGAGAACAGGATGCTGGCCTAGAGGAGCCATTGGCCTGATCCAGCAGGCTCTTTGTATGTTCTTATGCTCCATCTGTGCTCAAAACAGTGTCAATACAGTAGTATAGTGCCACTTCATCAATAACTTGGGTAAGAGTGGCCAGGCATTAACTTTATGGAGTTGATTTCTGCAGGCAAGCTTGAACCTGCCCTAATGATCTCTTTCTATGCAAGTCAAAAAGGGAAATCTACTGTATTCTTGTTCAGACAGCTGCTGCTCTAAAAGTAAGCCAAGGGCACCAACTAGTGGTCAAAGCAGATACTTCTGCCTGATATAATATGGGGCCTGGTTCCACACTCCTCTTCCTCCCCTTCCTGGGCCCTGTCCGTCCCTCCTGGGTGCATGTGGAATCCATCACTCCATTTTCCATCTCGCATTCTCTCTCTCTCTCTTTCCCACCTTCTCCATCCCACCCCATTCCATCCATTACAGAGTACAATGATGGTCTCTGCCAACTACTAACCAGGGTGTGCCCTTTTCCGAAACCCCAGACTATGGGCCTGTCTAAGGACGCTTGGGAAATCCTGCGCGAGTCCATACGCTTTGACAAGAAGCTTGGCATGGGATGTTTTGGAGATGTGTGGATGGGTAAGGTGGGGGCCTTCCAGGGTCACTCTGTAGCTTGGAGGGCACATGAGTTGGAGGTGGGTGGGGAAGCCCATGGAATGAGAGTGCATTTTAGGAACAGGCAATTTTTGGGGGGTGCTGCTGATTTTATACCTAGGAAAGATCAGTATCCTGCCTCATTTGGAAAGGCTGTAGCTCAACAGCAGGACAACACGTGCGTTGTATAGAAAAGGTCCTAGACATCACTCAGGAGATGTGAACCTGTGGCTCTCTGGAAGTTGTTGGACTCCAGTTTCCATCAGCCCCAGCCAGTGTGGCCAACAGTCAGGGATGGTGGAAGTTGTAGTCCAGCAACCTCTAGAGAGCCGCAGGTGACCCATCCTTCATCTAGTCACTGGCATATCCAGTCACAAGGATCTCCGAGTGGAAAGGCAGGGCAAAAGGTCTTCTGCTACTGCTATTCTTCCTATTCAGAACAGGCTCAGGGGGTCTCTCTTGGTGCAGACGGCACCTCGTAGCTTTTAAGAGCAGCCAGTAAGTACATCGTGCCCTGCAGAGCTGTGATGTTCAGTGATCAGTCCTTGAAAGCACAGGGTTTAGTACTGGATCTACAACGTCTTGAGAAGCAAAACTCTTCGTTTCTTTGTTTAAATATAAGTGCTGCTTTCCGGCATAGCTGTCAGCTTACAGATTTGAAAATAAGGGACCAGCAGCCTTGAAAATAAGGGACCAGCAGCCAAAATAAGGGACCTGCAGCCTCACCTGTTCCAGGCACTCCAGTCTTCCTGTCCTCCTGCAGTCTGGTCAAACTCATGCTAGGTAGCTTTGAGAACACTGCCCAACCAACTTTGTAACCAGAGGTTCAACTGAATAGAATCTGAATCACATGCACCACAAGGCCTATGCAGCCTCAACTTAAGATGGCTCCCTGGCCTGGCTTTGCACTGCAAAGTTTGCAGCAGCATGTGCAACAAAATGGCGTCCAGCGTTCAAAAACCCCCTCAGCTTGCATTAATTAGCCACACACAAGGCATGCAAGCTCCACCCACCAGTCGTTCTTAGACTTCTTATTGGGTGAGCAACACAGCCAAGCAACACAGTTGGAGCCTCCCTCCTCCCTGGCCGGCAGGGAGGGAGGGAGATGAGCTGATTCCTTTGAAATTTAAGGGACATCATTTAAGGGACATTTAAGGGACATCCATCAATAAGGGACAGCAGCAGGACATGGCGCTGGAATAAGGGACTGTCCCTTCAAATAAGGGACACTTGACAGCTATGCTTTCCGGCCCTTGTTGCCTTCAGGCCAGAGTCAGAAGCGGTAAACTCTCAGAAGCCAGCTCATTGCAAAGTAGGGAGGGCGAGGCAGGGGTGCCAACTTGAATAAAATATGGCGGGCGGGGAGAAGCTCCACCCAGCATAATCTATCACAAGAGTGGCAAGGACCATCAACTTCAAGGCCCAGCCCCCTCAAACATTTTATTGGGAGGGGGGTGAAGGGACCTCAACAACTAGGTGTTGGCTCCTATGGGGCGGGGTCATGATTGAGCTGGATTTCCATTGCTCGGGGACTGAGCCTTCCAACGTGCTGCATAGTTCCTAGCCCCCTACTACTAGCAAAACAGAACAAATGAGAAGGACTTACATGTACTGGAAAAGGATTGCTCTTCAGCTAGGAAGTTAGACAAGGGTGGCCCTTCTGAGTTGGGTTTTTCAGAAGGAGGGCATTCCATCCATCCCACACATGTTTCACCTCTCTGCTGAGGGAGCACCATCCTGATCTGGCATAGCTTCCCCCTCCCATCCATCTCCATCTTCACATGGGTCAAGGTGGGAGAGCGCAAGGGAGTGCCCTCACTCTAGTGGGCGCCCCCTCGCCATCCCCCTCTGTGACTCTTTCCCTTGCTTCCCACTGACTCCAGGGACCTGGAACGGCACCACGAAAGTCGCGGTGAAGACACTGAAGCCAGGGACCATGTCTCCGGAAGCCTTCCTGGAAGAGGCCCAGATCATGAAGCGCCTTCGGCATGACAAGCTGGTGCAGCTGTATGCGGTGGTGTCAGAGGAGCCCATCTACATCGTCACTGAGTTCATGAGCCAAGGTGCGGCCATATGCTGGCGTGGCCAAGGCCAAGGCTGGTGGGAGGGCGCCAAGGCTTCCGGGTGGATGGGTGGCAGGCAAGCAACTAGCTGCAACCCAGGGGCATCCCAGGAAGCTCAAGGGCAGGAGATTTCAAAGCGGGCAAAAAGAAGTTCAACTTTGTACAGTGCATGGTTTAAACTATGGAACTGGCTCCTGCAAGATATAGCAATGGCTGGCAATTTGGCTGGCTTGAAAAGGATATTAGACAAATCCATGGGGGGGGGGTCACAACTGGGAATGGTAGGGCGGGAGGCAGCAAAGCCCACAGTAGGTGGCGCCGCAGCCACTGATGGGGCACAGACCATTTATTCTAGCTTTGTCCCCGCCTCCTTCCCTGCTGAGTTCTTCATCGGCAACTTTGGGACTAAGCTGACAAACCAGAGTTCCCTGAGAATGTATATCAGAGAAGGGAAGTTTCCAGGTTTCCTTGCAGTTGAGAAAGAGGGAGGGACTTGGCGGAGGGAGAGCATGCAAGCCTGAGATTTGTGCAGGCTTGTCCATGTACCAGGGAACTGTGGTGTTTCTCTTATGTTTGAAATGGAATTCTGGAAGGTACCGGGAGGTCAATGGTGTTGGGTCCCTGTGCAATTGCAGCCTTTTTAGTTCAGTTATAAAACCACCAATGGTAGTCTACGTGATGCCCTCCAGATCTTGCTAGATTCCAACTCTCATCAGGCCCAGACAGCATGACTCATGGTCAGGGATAATGGGAGATGGAGTCAGGCAGCATCTGAAGGATACTACATTGGCTACCTCTGCACTAACCCAATTGTCTAGTCTATCATGGAAAAGTTCATCATATGCATTCAGCCTTTCCCAACCTGGCACCCACTTTCCAAGATGTTGTTGGACTGCAACTCCCATTGCCCATGATTATTGGCCACACTGGCTAGGGCTCATGGGAGCTGGAGTCTAACACCATTGGAAGGGTGCCAGATTTAGGAAGGCTGATAAGACTCATTCCCCAGCTGCTTGCCTGCAAGGGAAAGCCAGTGGCAGGAAACTGGGCATGGGAAGTAGACCGGACAGAGAAACTGGGCAAAGTGGTTGATGGGTAGCTGCCGCTGGTGGGTTATTGGGAAAAGATCCTAACAAGATGCTGGTCTGATCTCCTGACTCTGCCCTTCACAGGGAGTTTGCTGGATTTTTTGAAGGATGGCGATGGCCGGTTCCTGAAGTTACCTCAACTGGTAGACATGGCAGCCCAGGTAACCGGGGGTGGGGGGCAGTTGGGGAAGCTACATTTAATTTAACAATAAAATTCCCTAGACAGCTTAAAGAAATGTGAAATAAGCAAGCATGCCTGTCATTCAGTCTCATTCTTTTCTTTAGAAAGGGGTGATAGACTCTATGACATCCTTCCCCAACAGATGTTTTGGACTACAATTCCCATCAGTTACCAGCCAGCATAGCACAGCACAGCCAACATTTAGGGGTGATGGGAGGTGTAGTCCAACAGCATCTGAAGAGACCTTAAGTTAGAAGAAGGCTAAAGTATGAAGATGATCCTTGGGCAATGAGCGATGTCATTTGAGTCACCCACCTCCCTGTTGCATTCTCACTTCTGCACCACCCAAGATTGCAGCTGGAATGGCGTACATTGAGCGGATGAACTACATCCACCGGGACCTGCGTGCTGCCAACATCCTTGTGGGCGACAACCTAGTGTGCAAGATTGCTGACTTTGGCCTGGCCCGCCTCATCGAGGACAATGAATACACAGCACGGCAAGGTAAGCTCCTGGAAACATACCATGTTAAGAAACCCAAGATACTGTCTTATACCAAGTCAAGAGTATTTGCCCATCTAGCCCAATATTGCCAACAATGACTAGCAGTGGCTCTCTGGGATCTTGGGTAGAGTTCTCTCTCATTGTCTCTTACCTGGATGCCCAAGGGTCTGAACCTGGGGTTTTATGCATGCAAAGCAGGCAGGGCCGGCGCCAAAGGTTGGCATGGCTGGGCATCTGCCGGGGCCCCACTGACAAGATCCCCTTGGACTTGCTACAGGGAAGAGGCAAGAGTGCCCTATGGATGAACTGGGCCTGCCTGGAGATGTGTTTTGTGGTGGTTTGGTGCTGGGAGGGGAGGGGACATTCCCCTTCTGTGTCATCTCAGCATCTTCTCCCATCTCCCTCCCCTGCCAGGTGCCAAATTCCCCATCAAGTGGACGGCCCCAGAAGCTGCCCTTTACGGCAAGTTCACCATCAAGTCGGACGTGTGGTCCTTCGGCATCCTCCTGACGGAGCTTGTGACCAAGGGGCGAGTCCCCTACCCAGGTAAAGCCTTCCCCTGTCTGGAGAGATGGACCTGACCGTTTTTGGTTGCTCTCCATTTCTCACTTTCCCAATCTTAAATTCACTTCTCGACAGAAATCTACGGTGAATTTCTCCTCTGGAGCTCTCTGCTGAACCCTGCCCAAACCCCTCGCTCTTTTTCTGCAGGCATGAACAATCGGGAGGTGCTGGAGCAAGTGGAGAGGGGCTACCGCATGCAGTGCCCCGGGAACTGCCCTCCGTCGCTGCACGAGCTGATGGTGCAGTGCTGGAAGAAGGAGCCTGAGGAGCGCCCCACCTTTGAATACCTCCAGTCCTTCCTCGAAGACTACTTCACCGCCACAGAGCCTCAGTACCAGCCGGGAGACAACCAATAACTGTTGCTGCAGATGCCAGCAGGGACCATGGACAGCCCATCCCCTGGGGCACTTTGGGACTTGGCTGTCCGCAGAAACAGTCCTCTCCCTTCCTGGAGCAGGGGCCAAGGATCCCTTTTTGTACAAGTGGGGTTGGACTCCTATTTCCTTCTCTCTCTCTCTCTCTCTCTCTCTCTCTCTCTCTCTCTCTCTTCCCCGCTTCCCTTTTTTTTACAATTCCACACCGAGATTTTTTAATTGTGATTTTGTGTTTTAAAGTTCTGCTTCTTCTTGGGCGACTGCCGTGCTGATTTTTTGGAGTTAAGAAGACGACTGTGAGCCAGGGGCTCGGGTTAGCAAAGGGAGAGAGAGGGTTTTGTACAGTACATCCTTGCTTAATAAAGTTTCCTTTCCCCAACCCAACCCTCCCCTCCCTTTCCCTCCTATATTGTTTTGGAACATGATAGTGCTCTTTGGACAATAAACAACCCTCTCTTCCCTTCCCACCAGCCCTGGTGCCCCCAACTCTCCGAAGGAATGAAGCAGGCATGGGGAACCTCTAAACTTCCAGATGCTGTTGAACTGCAGCTTCCATCATCTCTAGCCATTGGCTGATGGGGATGGGTGTGATGGGAGTCCAGCAACATCTGGAGGGTTGACAGATTCCCATCCATCCCTGGAGTGTAACCTATGACCTTACAGAGGCTGTTGGTCCCCTAACTCCCATCTGCCCCAACCAGCATAGCAAGAGGTCGGGGATGATGAGCGTTGTAGTTCTGCAACATCTGGAGGACCCCAAATTATCCAGCCTTGGCCTGTGTGGAGTGACTGAAGTTCTTCAGAGCTTCAGGCAGGAGTCTTTCCCAGACCTGGAGCTGCTGGAGATTGAACCTGGAGCCTTCTGCATGCCAAAAGCCTGCTCCGCCACTGAGCTATGGCCCTTCCACTTTGCACAGTGCAGGTGGGCCACCTCACAAGGATGGTTGAGGCTGCCGAACTTGGCCAGGTGGGTTGCGAAGGGATTATGGGTCTGCCTTCATTGTCCTCTACAATTCCGTTGCCACCCTGCTCAAGGGCTTTGAAAGGGGTTGTTGGTTGTGTTTCACACCTCCCTCCCCACCCTTCTATAGCTTTTCCTATCCTCCCCCATTTCCTTAACCAGCGATGATATTATTAAAGCCGTAATCCACTGGGGGTGCAATGATAGTGGGCGGTGTTACAAAAGGCGGATCACATTGGAGGTGCAAGGGGGAGGTCTGTGCTACGGCTTTCATCGAAGGAAGCAAGAAGGGTTGCTTCAGAAGGAAATCTCTGCAACTGTGACGCATCTATTTCGTATCAGTGCCTTCCAATAGCAAGATACAGTGGTACCTTGGTTCCCGAACAGCTTAGTTGTTGAAAAAATCGGCTCCTGAAAACCGCAAACCTGGAAGTAAGTGTTCTGGTTTGCGAACATTTTTTGGAAGCCGAACGTCTGGCGCAGCTTCCACGACTTCCGCTAGAGTGCAGGATGCTCCTGCTGCCAATTGGAAGCTGCGCCTTGATTTTCGAACGGTTTCGGGAGTTGAACGGACTCCCAGAACGGATTAAGCTCAAGAACCAAGGTACCACTGTAATGTTCCTTATCAGACAGAGAGCTTAGGTAGCCATCTCATGAGAGTTAACCATGACAACATCTATATCATGTGCCCCTTATGTTTAAATCACTTATCATGCCACTTTAAACAGTCATGGCTTCACCAAAAAAAATCAGGGAACTGTAATTTGGTAAGGATGTTGAGAGTTGTTAAGAGACCCCATTTGCCTCACAGAGCTGCAATTTGCAGAGTTCCCTGGGAAGAGGGACTGGTTGTTAAGCCACTCTTTGAATTGAAGCTCTGTGAGGGAAATGGGGGTCTCCTGACAACACTCAACATCCTTAACAAACTACAACTCCCAGGATTCATTGGGGAAACCATGAGTATTCAGTGTGGTGTACAGGCAGCAACCAATGTGCACGGGGATTACATTTTGGATCCCCACGCACATCGGTGGGCCCCTGTAAGGCCACCCTGTTCCGCCCCTTTCTGTGGCATTCCTGTAATGTTTTCAGGTCATTTCCTGGTTCAGGCCAATGTGTGTGCGCACAGTCACACACATATTGGGCAAGCGTAAAACAGTTGTTGGCTGTAGTAGGGCTTTAGGTGTACGACAAATGAATATACAAGATTGGCAGCCGTTCCCTCAGGACTCTGGTAAACCAGGAGTCTAAAATTCCCTATTGCGGAAGCAGAACTCTGGAGTCAGACCAATTCATGCATCTTCCTAATGATGTAGCTGTAAGGATTTTGAACTTTGTGGGCATGAAAAGTACCTGGTTGGTTACTTGTGTATGTGAACGCAAGTAGCTAAACCATCGTATCAGGAGCAGGAAAAATCACCACAGCCCAGAGGGAAAGGGCAGGTCAGCAGTAGCTACCTTGACCACCATTGCCAGTTTCCCACCTGAGCAGACGAACAAGCAAGGAAAAAGTATTGAGGTAGCAGCAGTGGGCAAGACCATCCTGGAAGCTGCCTCAAAAGATGAAAACTTGTCAAAGTGTCACATGAAGTCTCACCGCCGCCGTCAGCCCTTGTCTCAACAGTCTTGTAACCCAGAAATTCCCTTAAACTACAAAGGACTCGGGATTTTGCAGGCGATGAGGAGAAAAGTGTCAGTTGACCAGCTGCGGTGCCTTAGGCTGCCATCCTAACTGCGCTTACCTGGGAGTAAGCCCCATTTAATTCAGCAGGACCTGCTTTTGAGTGGACATGGTTAGGATTGCATTGCTATTCAGTCTGGGCAGTATCTAGTGCTCCAGCTAGCTCAAGGATTTCCACTTGCGCAATGGAACTTCTCCCCTTTCTCCCCTCCCTCCCTCCCCCAAATCTGCTCTGTAGGATCAGAGCAACTTCCGGCACAGATTTGGGGGGGCAGAAGGAGGGGAAATTCCATTGAGCAGCCAAAAATCTCAGCACTAGCAGAAGCACAGAGTTGGATACTGCCCTCTGTTTCCCGTCTTTGCCACAGACTTCTCCCCTGGAGGTCAATCTTTTGGCAAGGAGTTGGGTTCATTGGGGGTGGGGGACCCTGAATCTTCTTCTAAGTGTCACAAGAATGCACCTGAGGGGAACTGACATTGGGGGAAAGGGGAATGATCTGGATTACTGGCTAGGATATTAATTTGTGGAGATAAAAATTTTATTTTTACAATCGAGATGATTGTAATGAGTTGGGGAACTGATCTGTTTCAGAGCAGGGCCTGCTGGGGAATTAACTGGTGAATGGACCGAAGATGAACAGGTTTGGGGGTGATCTGGAGAAGGGTGCCAATTACCGTAATTGACGGCTTTTTCTGGAGTGGCTTGTGTGGGAAATTGTTCGACTTGCCTTCTGGAACATTTACATTCTCAACTTGTATCAATACATATCAGTTAGCGTATGCAAAGGTTCTGCAAAAGTGTGTCTCTGGGCCCCTGCCCCGAACCTTTTCCTTACCTAGCATCACCCCTGCCTGCAGCACATGGCAAGTTCCTTGCTGAGCCAGGCTCAGGTGAGTATCCCAGTTATTCTCCTAGCATGAGGGCCCTGTTTCTCCCCAGAGGCTGACTTGAGGCCTCCCTTGCAGAAACAAAGCCTTGTGTGAACTTGGGACATGAGCTCAGAGTTCTGAAAATGCTTAGGTCTGGAGCATTCAGTGGCTAAAAAGCTCCCTTTCCATGCTGAATGGGCAGCTCTAGGACACTGGAGCCAAGGACCCTGAGGCAGAAATAGTAGCAGGTTTTCAACCCACTGCAACCCTGGACGATGACACCACTGGGTCATAGGCATGATAGACAACTTAGCATAATTTTGAACCCTGGGTCAGCTGCAGCAAGGCTAGGGATACACAAACCTTGCCAGATTTGGGGTTCTCTCAACCACTCATTCTTCCCAAGTTCAGTTCTCCTCATTTCAATATCAGTTTGCAATTTTTTGAGGGGAAAGAAATCATCGTGAAAATTTGTCTGCAGGTTATTGAGAATTTTCCCCAATACACTTGTTTGTATGTCATTTTGTCCAATACACACATATTCCTAAAGCAACTTCCTTCTAAACTAATGCATTTCAGTATGTTCACTTTCATGGACACGTGGCTTTTAATGCACATTTTAATCCAGTACATGCCTTTTTTTGTACATTTGGTTGGAGAGCTTCATTGCAAAGTTCAGAGAAGAGCGAATTTCAAAGGATGGCTGCGTTTTGGTTTTCGTATTGTTTCAGAAAGTGTGAATTGGATAAATTCACCTTTAAATGTGAACCGAATCAAACCTCCAGCCCCATCCTTACTTTCAAGGCAGACAGACCCTTCCTGAGCTGGAAACGTGAACACAAAAGTCAAGTGCCAAGCCTCTACCTGCTCCCCTCCTTTCCAAGTCCTTTGGAGCTACCCCGTTTTACACTATGTTTTCTAATAAACAAATCTGTAAATAAAGAGAAATAAACCTTTCTACCATGAGGGGAAGTTTGCGAGTCTTTGCCACGTGGAGATGAGAGTAAGAATAAAAACAGGGCAAAGGAAGATTGCAGTCTTTGTTGCAGATGGATCCAGGTTGCCACTTGAAGGGAATTAAGTATGTATGGGGGGGGCATTGTTAGGGGGTGGCGCAGGGGGGCTGAAGCATGGACCTTTGCTTACAGGGCTACTGGGCATGGTGCAAAGGTCTATTGAAACCCAGCATCTTAATTTGCTCTGAGATCTACATTTGCACCTATGCCTATAAAATAGCACATTTTATGCATATTTGCATCGTGGCCCTGATCCTTTCAAGTTCCTAGCAATGCCACTTGCATGCTTATTGTTGCATATCTGTCATCCAAGGAGAGGGACTCTGCAGCCCTCCAGGCGTTGGGACTACAACTCCTGTCATCCCCGACCATTGGCCATGCTGGCGGGGGCTGATGGGAGCTGGAGTCCAGCCACATCTGCAGCTGAGTTCCCTATCCCTGCTGTAGTTTCCTGCTCCTTCCACTGCCCAATGTAACACAGAACCATCTGTGATCAGCATCGCTGCTTACAGGGATGTCTAAGCAATGCAAACTGAATTGCATAGAAAGGTCTGCAACAACTTACGGCCCACCATCACAAATGCAGCCCAGCTCTCCTCATTTGTGCAGCGAAACCTCTCCCCCCTCCCCCCCTCGTGCACAACGGGTGATCTGCGCTTGCCATGGGAGTTTACAAGTTGCGCGGGCCCATCTGAGAGTTTTGTGGCTGCAGGCGCCACTTGTATGATGCCAAGGGGCATCTCAAACCAGGGCCTCTGAAATCTGCTTGGGAGCACATTACCTCCTGCACCATCTGGTCCCTAAGAAACTAGGAAGGTTAGAAAGACTCTGCATCAAGTGCACCCTCAGGGCTGCAGTTCCTGGCAGAATGCAGTCAGTTGACCCCACAGGACCCAAGCAAGACAAACCAGGTCTTCACCGTCAAATCAGCTGCTCACTCTGAGCAACTTGTCTTACTGAGTAGCTGCAGCGGTTCCCTTAAAACTTCCCTTCTCTAACCTCATGCCCTCCAGGATGTTTTGGACTACAACTCTCACCTGATGGGAATTATAAACCAAAACCTCTGGAGGGCACCAAGTTAGGGAAGGCTGCCTTAAAGCTTATCTAACTTAGGAAGCTAACGAGTCAGAATATCTGTTCGTCTACATCCACTACCAAACTCTTGAGTGTAAGTCAGTGCCCTGAACCCCAGGCCTACCTGGAAGCAAGTCAGCAGGTCGAGTCCAAAGTTCAAGCCTGGGGGTCAATCCACACAGGCAAAGAAGCCAAAAGCCAAAGGTCAGGAAACACAGTCCAGGTAGCCAAGTCTGAAGTCCAGCAGCCAGGATACAGTCCAGAGTCAAACCCATTGAGGTTCAGGAGCATCCAAGCCGAGGTCCATCAACATGAGCAGTTGAGCAGACCCAGCACCTCAGCTCTGCTTGCCTTTGGTACTTTGCCTGCTGATTGCAGCATCTGGGCTTGAGGAGGCAGCTGATCCTCACCTGTCTCAAGCCTACTCCAGCTAAGGAATCACACACTTTCTCCCAGAGCTAGTGAGCCCCACCTGGCCAGCTAGAGAGCTGGATTGTGGGCCATAGCTGGCCTCAGCTTCCTAGAGTGCCCCTCCCGCTGTTCCATAGGCCTCAGAGCCTGCTCTCTTCGGGGAGACAGGCCCCCCTCGGGTGATGGGTACTGCTGCTCTGGTTCCTGTGCACTGACCTCCATCCCCTTGCCATCCTCCATCATCCTGTGAGTACTACTTCAGTCTTCCTCATGGGCCCTGCCAGCAAACCAAACATTCGTTCAGTGGTCCGTCTTGCCTCTCCATCGTCCTTCACGTGGGCTGTAGGATATTGACCCTCCAGGCTTGCCTGTCGGGAGCCTCTGAGTCAACTCTCAGGCAGTGTGCTCTTTTGTTTCAGCTCTGCCTTACAAGCAAAGCTTGCTCCTTCCATAAACTGTTTTAGATAAAAACACATCCTCCTCTTCAGAATACCTTTCCTAAATAAGATGCCTCTGTGTCACCTTTTAAAGTTTACAGCCCCACACTTACAGTTATTTATGCATTCAATATTCTCATTACCTTTTAAATAAATACTGTAACCCCCTTAAAAAAAAAAAAAGTTGTATAGCTGCTTAGGAACTGAGGTGCATAAATGGAGAGGTCTGTTAACTTCACGGCACCAGTCAGTGAGTGCCCTCTGCTGGTGGACCTTTCCCATTGCAAGTCAGAATGCAGACCAGGTTTTTTGTGTGTGTGTGTTTTCACTGAGACTGCCTCCACCCCTGTCTGTAGGCACTCTCGGGGCTGCCTGGCTTGTGGCTGCAAGCTTAAAGGGCAGAGAGGTTTACAATGATTAGGAAATGGATGAAAGGATGCATGGAGTGTGGAGAAAGAAAAGCTTTACTCCCTCTCTTGTGATACCAGGGCTCACGGGCGCAGCCAATGAAATCAAATGTTGGAAGGTTCAGGAGAGAGATACTGGAAAAGGGTTAGACAAATGCATGGAGGTTAAGGCTATCTGTGGCTAGTGGCCACAGTCAGAGGCAGGATGGCTCTGGGTGCCAGTTGCTGGGAATCCTGGGTGACTGACAAGAAGCTTCTAGGCCACTGGTGACTGGTGTGAGGAAGAAGGACTTTAATATAAGATTTGATTGAATTTTTGTAAAGAATTGCTGAATGGGGCTTGACTGAAAATGGAGAATTCGGGAAGTATAATGAAGGGGGGAAAGAACTACTTTTGGACTTCTGTATTGGGAAAAAATGGATATGTGACGCCTGAGAAGAATTAAACCTGGCAGAATGATAGGCAGCTATATAATATTCTATAGCTGGATGTTCTCCTGTAGTGTATGTTCTGATTAATTTGAAGGATTATTATATATACAGATAGTGGATGGAAAGCCCTTTTTCTCTCCCTTAGCTGTTTTTATTTTTTATTTTTAGTAATCTGTCCTGGACTGATGAAGACATACACAGAGAGGTGATAGGTATCTTATGTCAAAAACTTTTAATTTAAACAAAATTGACACACACAAAAGGAATTGTAGCTGGTTGGAGTGCTGTTGCTCACAGGTCCTGGGCTTCCCAGGGGCAGCTGGTTGGCCACTGTGGGGACAGCGTGCTGGACGATGGGGCTTTGGCTGAAGCGCCAAAGCGGCTCCTGTTTGCCCCCAACTACAAAGTACAGAAGGTGCATGTGAAGAGTTGCTGCGCCCAGTCCCAGAGCAGGTGTCACTCCTTGGACTTCAGTAGCATCCAGGGTTGCCTTGAACAGAAAATATCACTGGGAGGTGGGGGCTTCCTGGCCTGGTGGCTGCGCCTTGGATTGAGCCCTTTCAGGGCAGCCGATGTGAGCTCCCAATGCCCTTCTCTCCCCCACGTCCAGAGCAGCCAGAGATTCCCCTTGCTCAAGGACAGTGGCAGAGAGAACAGCTTGCAGGAAGCTTGGCACCCCGGATGTCAACATTCATTGCAGTGAGAGAAGTGCAGCTAAGCGAGAGGCCTTGCCAGCACCTGCCCTTTCCCTGTCCAGCTGGTGCTCATGACACAGCTCTCGCTCACTTGCTTGCTCACACACATACACACCCCCCAGTTTTCTGAGACTGGCATCAGCCAAGTTCACACTGCCAGCGAGTCGCAGGAGCAAAACACAAAGCAGGATGGCGCTGCCAGTGAGTCGCAGGATCAGGCTGCAAATCTGCCTGTCTCCCTCTCTACTGCAGCTGCCAGCGTACTAGCAATCCTCCTCGGCCACCGTCGGCAAGTCGCAGGATCAAGCCACAAAGCAAGATCGCCCTGCCAGCTGCAAAGCTTTGCCTACTTCCCCCTGCTGCTGCTGCGGTCGTGGCTGCCAGGTTGCTAGCAATCCCGCTCGATCACTGTCAGGATCAGGCAGCAAAGCAAGATCGCCCCGGCTGCGAGTCGCAGGATCAGATCGCAAAGCTGGATCGGGCCGCAAAGCAAGCTCACTCTGCCAGGATGAGGTTGCAAAGCTCTGCCTGCCTCCCTGGCAGCCAGCACACTCGCAATCCTGCTCAAGGCCATCTGCGGAGGCCATTTGGTGCAGCTTCTCCTCTCCACCCCCCCTCCCGCCCCAGCCAAGGCTGCCAGGAGTTATTTTTCATGCTGACCTAGCCAGCACAGACAGCTGGCTGTGCAACAAGCGTGGGAGGGTCAAGGGGCCAGGAGGGTCAGGGAGGAGAGATAGGTGGGTTCCTCCACTTGGAAGAAAGCCTAGGGAGGGAAAGGCGTACATAGAAGGTGGGTGGTTTTTTTTGCCTTTTCAGCCGTACTGGTGCAATGCAAGATGGTTGGTATACTTGGCTAATACTGTAGCAGAGGCCGAGTACAGTGGTACCTCTGGTTAAGAACTTAATTCCTTCCAGAGGTCCGTTCTTAACCTGAAACTGTTCTTAACCTGAAGCACCACTTTAGCTAATGGGGCCTCCCGCTGCCGCCGCCACGCGACTTCTGTTCTCATCCTGAAGCAAAGTTCTTAACTTGAGGTACTATTTCTGGGTTAGCAGAGTCTGTAACCTGAAGCGTCTGTAACCTGAAGCATCTATAACCCAAGGCACCACTGTAGTGCACACACTTAAACTGCAGTGAATTTGTGGGAAGATTTGCAAGCCACTTCTCCACAGCCAGAGGGCTGGGACACTTTTACATGCAAGACAAATGCCCATGGGTCACAAGGAAGAAATGAATGAACGAATGGTGATTCCTGCACACCTCAAACACCTATCACCAGAGGAGGCTGCCCTGCTGCAACTCTGTATGATTTGCTGGTCTGAGGCTGCTTGCTTCCAAGTGGGGTGGATTTCTCAAACCAGGTGCAATTGAATGATCTGGTCACGCCTGATGCAGGCAGGATGACTCATCCTCAGATGGAGGTGGCTTGTATCTTCTGTGTGCCATTGCTTTGGGCTCACCTCCTTTCAGTCAGAAGGACTTCCTAAAACACTAGGCAAAGCAAAACACAGCTATCCTTTGAAGTTTAGACTTGTCTGAATTTTGTCATGCAGATCTACAACCAAAATATGTGGGGAAATGAGTTTATTAGGGAAATGTATGCCTAACAATGCAAATATTCATGAAAGTAACATACAGGCACGCATGCCTAAAACTTTGAATCTGAGGGGAAACTGCGAACAAAAATCTATTTATTAGTAAAACTGTGCGGTGAAACACTGGTGAATTTTCATGAGCACATTATTAAAAAAATGGAAATGTGCAAATGTGCCTAATGAACTTTAAGATTTGAAAACAGAAATGATAAGTATTTCATCATTATCACTATTCTTTACAAGAAAGCATCACAAATAAAAGTAAAAGGCAGGAAGTTTTAAAACAATGATCAATACAAAATACATAAAATGCTCATTCAGTAACATTTAAATAAGGACAAATCCGACACATGCTACTAAAAGATGAGCACCATTGTAGGAGGCAACCTAATTGCCAAAGGCCTACTGAACAAAAGGCCGTTCCCAGGAACCTAAAGAAGGACAAAGATGGCACCGGGAGCATCTCCCGGTTGAGAGCATTCCATAGATAGGGGGCCACCACTGAAAAGGCCCTCCACACCTCCCGCAAGTGGGCAGCAGAGAAGGGCCTCTCATGAAGACTGCAGGGTCTGGGCTGGTTCATATGAGGAAAGAAGATCCTTGAGGTACTGTGGTCCCAAGCCAGATAGGGTTTTTAAGGTCAAAATCAGCCCTTCAAACTCATCATTGGTCCTTACCTTTCCCAGCCCTAAGCAAACACATCAAAATTGCAGAAAGGAAGCGGAAGGAAACACCCAACATCTCTTCAGGACAGGTGGGTTGACTGAAACCATGGTTTACATCATCAATAAAAAGGGCCTTTTAAGAGCACTGATTTAAATCAATTTTTCAGTTCACACACTTTCGGAACATGCCTGCATACTAATTGTTTGCTACAACAATTAAAACTTTATGTGTTGGAAAATAATAAATATGATTCATGAGGACCATTTGTCATATTTATGCTTCATTTCAAAAGTCGCACTTCTTCTTTTGCCCGTTTCATTATTCTACATTTAAAAAGCAGGCTTACACTCAAAAGTGTTTCATAGAGAATCTTGGATTCAGCTTTAAGAGACTGTGACTGTAAACTCTGATATGTTGCTTTGTATGTCATTCTGATATCTTTTTTTTTTTTTTTTTTTACTTTGAGGCACTTGACCTAGCTTTTAAAAATTGGCATAAAAATCCTGTTGAAATAAAAATTGGAAATCAATTTTTGAAATGTTAGCATTCATTTTTAAATCAGTGCCCTTTTCTCCACTCCTGCATTTACAGCAAAAGTCCTATTGTACCAGTTAAAGCTGTGAGGAGGAGACTGACCTGTGCCATGGTCCAGCAACAGATACCAGACAGATACCAGATAGCCTATACATCCAGTGTCCTCGCTACAGGCAATAAGGATGGATTAGACCTGGGACAACTCCCAGTGCAAACTCCTGGAACAGGAGCAACATAAGTTGCTGCAGAAACTCTTCAAATGTTGTTGTTGATAAGTTGTGGGTGAACATATCAGACGACACAGTGATTCTTCAAACAGCTCTTGTTTATTCACAGACCCAGAACTGAAGGGTTGAGCCAGCCTGCTTATATAGAGCTCCACTACAACGCAACAGTAACAACTTTCTGTAACTATCCAATCACTGAACGTCACTTTCAATTCCTTATTTGCATATATGGACCTGAGTGAAAACTATCTACAGTATCCCCCTGCTGGCCCAGGGTGAGAACTTCAGTACATAACAGTTGTCTTTCATCTCTGACCATTGATCATGCTGGTGAGTGCTGACAGGTGTTACAGTCCAACAACAACAGGAAGGCCACAAATCCCCCATCCTGGAACGATGGTCTGAGAAGCTCAGTTGGGGTAGAGCAGGGATAGAGCACCTGCTTTGCCTGCAGAAGGTCTCAGATTTGATCCATGTTGGACTTATATGAAATTCTGGAAAGCTGCTGCCAGTCCGGGCAGAAAAGATTGAGCTAGATAAATGGGTGGTCTGGTTAAATATATGACATATTTCAGTGTTCCTATAGGGACAAAGCAGGCATGACAGCAAATGCTTATTTGCATTGAACATGCACCTTAAATTGTGCAGCCCTTGTGGGGAGGTGGGAGGTGGTGGCAGCTGATAATTCCTGGGATCTCAGCAAACCCTTTCCTTCCCTCCTGCAGTCCTGCTGGAAATTGGTCCTCTGAAGATGCTATTTGCATTTCAAGGAAAGCTCCTGTTGTCATGGACACAAATAGCAGCTGGGGGTGACTGTGTTCACTGGGAAAATAACACGGGGCGGGTTAAAACCTTCTCCTCCCTGCACAGCTGTTTCAATCTGGATCCCCCATCTGCAGGTCCTTTCTCAAAATCTTGGGCTGGAGTATTGTTTAGGGGGTTCAGGGAATGCTGTTAATTTTTGGTATCTTTGTTTTGGATCTTACGATTCATGCAGAAATTGTTCAAATTGGTTGTGTACTTTTTAAATATTTTATTTATGACTACCTTTGCCATGTTTGTAGTTATGTATTTCTTTTACATGTTGTAAGCCGCTTTCAGCTTGGTTTAGACTTTGTAAAGGCCGCATACAAGGAAAATGATGGATTGATTGAAAGCAATACAGAAATGCAGATCACACATTTAACGTTTTGTCTAGTTCAGGCATAGAATCATAGAATCATAGAATCATAGAGCTGGAAGAGACCACAAGGGCCATCGAGTCCAACCCCCTGCCAAGCAGGAAACACCACCAGAGCACTCCTGACATATGGTTGTCAAGCCTCTGCTTAAAGACCTCCAAAGAAGGAGACTCCACCACACTCCTTGGCAGCAAATTCCACTGTCGAACAGCTCTTACTGTCAGGAAGTTCTTCCTAATGTTTAGGTGGAATCTTTTTTCTTGTAGTTTGGAACCATTGCTCCGTGTCCGCTTCTCTGGAGCAGCAGAAAACAACCTTTCTCCCTCCTCTATGTGACATCCTTTTATATATTTGAACATGGCTATCATATCACCCCTTAACCTCCTCTTCTCCAGGCTAAACATGCCCAGCTCCCTTAGCCGTTCTTCATAAGGCATCGTTTCCAGGCCTTTGACCATTTTGGTTGCCCTCCTCTGGACACGTTCCAGTTTGTCAGTGTCCTTCTTGAACTGTGGTGCCCAGAACTGGACACAGTGCTCCAGGTGAGGTCTGACCAGAGCAGAATACAGTGGCACTATTACTTCCCTTGATCTAGATGCTATACTCCTATTGATGCAGCCCAGAATTGCATTGGCTTTTTTAGCTGCCGTGTCACACTGTTGGCTCATGTCAAGTTTGTGGTCAACCAAGACTCCTAGATCCTTTTCACATGTACTGCTCTCAAGCTAGGTGTCACCCATCTTGTATTTGTGCCTCTCATTTTTTTTTGCCCAAGTGCAATACTTTACATTTCTCCCTATTAAAATTCATCTTGTTTGTTTTGGCCCAGTTCTTTAATCTGTCAAGGTCGTTTTGAAGTGTGGTCCTGTCCTCTGGGGTGTTAGCCACCCCTCCCAGTTTGGTGTCATCTGCAAATTTGATCAGGATGCCCTTGAGTCCATCATCCAAGTCGTTGATAAAGATGTTGAATAAGACGGGGCCCAAGACAGAACCCTGTGGCACCCCACTAGTCACTCTTCTCCAGGATGAAGAGGAACCATTGATGAGCACCCTTTGGGTTCGGTCAGACAGCCAGTTACAAATCCACTGAGTGGTAGCATAGTCAAGTCCGCATTTTACCAGCTTCTTTACAAGAATATCATGGGGCACCTTGTCAAATGCCTTGCTGAAATCAAGGTAGGCTACATCCACTGCGTTCCCTTCATCTACCAGGCTTGTAATTCTGTCAAAAAACGAGATCAGGTTAGTCTGACATGACTTATTTTTCAGAAATCCATGCTGACTATTGGTGATCACAGTATTCCTTTCTAGGTGCTCACAGACTGTTTGCTTAATGATCTGCTCCAGAATCTTCCCTGGTATTGATGTCAGACTGACTGGACGGTAATTATTTGGGTCCTCTCTTTTCCCCTTTTTGAAAATAGGGACAACATTTGCCCTCCTCCAGTCTGCCGGGACTTCGCCTGTTCTCCAGGAATTCTCAAAGATGACTGCCAGTGGTTCTGAGATCACATCTGCCAGTTCTTTTAATACTCTTGGATGCAGTTCATCTGGCCCTGGAGTCTTGAATACATCTAAACTAGTCAAGTATTCTTGTACTATCTCCTTAGTTATTCTGGGCTGTGTTTCCTCTGCTGAATCATTTGCTCCAAATTCTTCAGGTTGGGCATTGTTTTCTTTATTGGAGAAGACTGAGGCAAAGAAGGCATTGAGTTCAGCCCTTTCTGTGTCCCCTGTTTGCATTTCACCATCTTCTCCTCTGAGTGACCCCACTGTTTCTTTGTTCTTCCTTTTGCTACGAACATACCCATAAAAGCCTTTTTTGTTGCTTTTAACCTCTCTAGCAAGCCTGAGTTCATTCTGTGCTTTAGCTTTTCTGACTTTGTGTCTACACGTGCTGGCTATTTGTTTGAATTCCTCTTTGGTGGTTTCCCCCCTTTTCCATTTTTTTGTACACATCCTTTTTTAATCTTAACTCAGTTAAAAGTTCTTTAGATAGCCACCCTGGCTTCTTTAGGCACCTTCCATGTTTCTGTCTCATTGGTATTGCATGTCCAACAGATAGATCGTGATCTACCGGTAGATCACTGGATGTCTGCGGTAGATCACTGGCTCCCCCAAAGAAGCTGAACAACTGTGGCTCCCCTAAAAAAAGCTCAAAATTTTACCTCCTCCCTGAAAAAGCTCAATAACTTTGACCCGAACCCCCTAAAAGGGGGTATATCACTGCCAGTTTTTAACTCTGTGAGTAGATCACTGTCTCTTGGGAGTTGGCCACTCCTGGTCTAGTTCAACCTTCTCCAGCTTGATGCCCTCCAGATATTTTGGACTTCAGCTCCCATCAGCCCCAGGGGATGGCTGAACTGATTTGACCCTGGCTTGCAGGGAACAGATAAGTGCAGCCAATGCAGGATTTAACCCCACCTGCATGCCCATCAGATGACATCACAGGTGGTATCTGCTGACTGGCAGGTGTAGTTTTGGGAAAATGACATCGGGGGCCAACCTGGACCACCAGGTGGGCCAAGACTGACCCATGGGCCAAAGGTGCCCCATTCCTGCCTTATGCTGCCCTGAGGCAGAATCCCACTGACTCACCTCCACAGAGATCTCCTCTGCATCAGCATCACGGGTAAAAAAGACCTGGATGTTCACAAGAGCAGTTCCAGGGACTGCCCTGCAGAATCTAGGCAGGCGTCTCTCTTTTTGCTCTTGCAGGGAGGGCAAAAGGGAGGCTTGTTTTCTTGAAGAGCTAGCCCTGAGAATGGGACTCCTGCAGTTTTTTGGCCAGAAGGTGAGATTTCAGCAGGTATAGCTCTGCTTTAGCAGAGGCTTTTTCTGCTGTTTTTCTCACCCCCTGTGTGACAAACTCAATTTGCAACAGTGTTTTCTGCAGAGTACAGAAGCTGGGTTCTCCTCCTGCCTCTGAACGTCCCCATCCCCATCTGATTCACTGCACAAAGTGAGTCAGGCGCAGTGTGTGTATGTGTTTATCAAAGAAAAGGAGATATTCA
This sequence comes from Podarcis cretensis, assembly GCF_951804945.1. Lineage (NCBI taxonomy): Eukaryota > Metazoa > Chordata > Lepidosauria > Squamata > Lacertidae > Podarcis > Podarcis cretensis. The sequence continues at coordinate 27,022,360 of NC_137177.1, read as the reverse complement.
GCGGCACAAATCTTGTGGATGAATGCCAAGTTTGGGACTGTACACGGTTCGTGCTGATCCTGCTAGTTCTTGGGCTGCCATTTCAACCAACAGGGGTGAGTTCATTAGTTGAGGAGCATCTGATTTGCATGCAGGAGGTCCCAGGATCACTCCCTAGCAGCATCTCCAGGTAGGGCTGGGAATATCCCTGGCCTGAAACCCTGGAAAGCTGCTACCAGTCAGTGTAGACAATACTGAGATAAATGGACCAATGGTCTGATACCTTTCTTTGCTCACTAGTGAGCCTGGCAGCCGTTGTCTCAAAGCTATTGATTGCTTGTAATGGATGTCATGTTCATCCCACCTTTCCTACCTGCAGCTCAGGCTGGTGTACCAAGGACACTTTCACACACACATACACTTTTATCGTCACAGCAATGATGTGAGGTAGGTTTGGCCAAGCAGTAGTGGCTGGCACTGGGTCATAGCCCAGTGGGGATTTGAACCCAGGACTCCCAAGGCCTAGTCCAACATAACCCCTGCACCTCATATTGGCTCTTACCTGCTTGAACAAAGGTTTCTTCTTTTATAGTGTGATAGCGAATGGGGTGGGGGGAGTCACGTAGGAATTGCTTTGCTGTGTCAAACCATCTGTTCAAGCTTTGGTTGCTAAATCCAGATTCTGAGTCCACTTCCTACATCTCTTAAAAATTGCATAGGCTTATTTCATCAGTGATGGCTTTTCCCTTCAGTGCTGCAGTGATAGAACTGCAGGAAAAGGGCCATAGCTGAGTTGCAGAGCAACTGCCTTGCATATGGAAGGTCCCAGATTCAATTTCTGGTATCTCCATGCTGAGTTGGGAATGTCTCCAGTCCAAAACCCCAGGGAGCCATGGCCACTTGGTGTGGACAGTGCTGAGCTACATGGGACAATGGTCTGAATCAGCACAATGCAGTTTCCTATGTTTCTAGAACAGAAGAAGCCATCTTTCCTGGTGGAATATTCTCGTCAACACACCACCTAAAGGTGCAAAGAGCCCTCTCTGGGTCTGGAGCTGGCACAGTCTCCAGTGGCAGCCAGCCAAGTCAGTGGCTGTGAAGCTCATGAGCCAGACATGATGGTGACAGCCCCACCTTGTTGATTGGCCTCAGCAGCACCTGGGCATCAAAGGTATGTGTGGCCTGTAGAGTGGCCAGAAGCAAAAAAGACAGGGCTCTTGCACCTTTAACAGCATGATACCTGCAGAAGTGCCTTCTTCTACACCTAGAGCTCGGAGAAGGCAGAAAGGGATCTAGCAACAGATCTCTTGGTGGTTTGAAGTAGATGAGCAAAGATTTCTGACTCCCAACTATGATGACGACGACTTGGCTCCACAGCCTAAATTATGCCATGGAAATAAAGGAAGCTTCAGTGTGTGACCAGGAGTGGATTTTCTGTGTGAAAGGACTGTGAACTCACTTCATTTCTCACCACCAAAACAAATTCTTGGGCTCTGAATTCTTTAATGCTAAGTGCATGTCTTTTGCACCTGGCTCCTCTTGATGGCTCTCCAGGCTCTAATAAAAACAGCAAAGTAGATCCGTCAGAGTCGAAGCCTGCACCTTGTCCTCCTTTGCACCTGGCCAGTGCTTAATGGCTTTGTGTGTGTGTGTGCACGTGCAGGAGAGCAGAGGCACAGGACTTCCCGCCTTCGCCCTAACCTGGAGCAATGAAACCACTCCATGCCCTGTCTGTCCTTGCCTTGCCTTCCTTCCTTTGTTCTCTGTGCTCTTCCTGAGCAGCAGCAGCAGCAGCAGCAGCAGCCAAAACAGCATTGAGGAATGTTAAGTCCCACCCAACTGCTGCTGCGGCAAGTGCCATCCGCCTGCAGAGTTGTAGGCTTGGCAACAAGACGGCTGCTTTGCACAGGACTAAAATGGGCCCCGGTGCTGCTGCGAGCCAGAGATGAAGGACAACTGGCAAATGTCTTCGCTTTCTTCAGCCTGTACAAGCTCAGCCATTGCCTTGACAACAGCAGCGAAACGGCCGATCATGTAGCCTTCCTGGCTGTATTTGCGTGCCTGCATGCTCGGTGGTCACTCGTCTACCTGTTGATGCCTGAACTGTTAGGTGGTGCATTGCTCCTTTGAGGGTGGAGGCTTGCTTTTATTGATTGTCAAGCAATGCAGAGTGCCTGGGCCAGCAATGTTCATGACAAAAAGTCGCATAAACATCCCCTTTCATTTTATGACGTCGCAGCTCAGTGTGGGAGCACATGGTTGGCATGCAGAAGGTCTCTAGTTCAATCTCTGGCATCTCCATGTAGGACTAGAGGGAACCCTTGCCTGAAACGAAATCTGCAAGTGCCTCTGGCATAGCAGCGGGTGGAATTTGAGTCTATATATACCAGCTGAGGGAATACAGCTGAGCAGAGGTAGGGAGGCTTTTTTCAGTGGAGGACTGCATGGCCTTGGACATAATCAGCTGGAGGATGCTGCAGTGAACATGGCTAGAGCTTGCGGGGGATTGCATTTTTCATAGAACTGTAGAGTTGGAAGGGACCCTGAGCATCATCTAGTCCAACCCGCTGCAGTGCAGGAATATGCAGGAATCTTCAGCTCACCCTTACGGGGTTCAAACCTGCAACCTTGGCATTATCGGCACCATGCCAGTCTAGCGAACTTGTCCCGTGCTCCCAGCAGTCCTTTCTGTGCAGCTAGGATGCCCACAGGCAGGGTTGGGTGGTGCCCCTTGAAACTGATAGGGAGGAAGGCAGTCGGGTGATTTTCACACCACGCATTTAAAGCACTGTGATGCCACTTGAAACAGTTGTTACTTCCCCCAAAGTATTCAGGGAACTGTCATTTGCTAAAGATGCTGAGAGATTCTTCCCCCGCCCCCTTCTTCCCTCACAGAGCTACAATTTGCAGAATGGTTTCACAGTCAAACCCTCTTCCCAGGGGACTCTGGGAATTGTAGGTCTGGGAGGAGAAGGGCAGTCTCTTAACAACTGCAAGAACCTTTAACAAAGTACAACTCCCAGAATCCTTTGGGAGAAGCCATGAGCGTTCCAAGTGGTATCATAGAGCGAATGTGGCCTAGCAGGCGGTGCCAGAGCCCATAACAAGCAGAGTCAACTGATCCTAGTTTGGTCCCCGTCCACCTCAACACTGAGACTGGGAAGAAGGAAGCTGACAGGCTGTGGGCAAGAAGACAGGTGGGGGCTGGCTGAGGGTCATACTGAAGGTGGTGGGGCAGTGCCCCACATGCCCTAAGGAACCAGCCTCCACTGCCCACAGAGAGCAGAAGCCACCACACCTGCCTGTTTTCCAATGGAGGCCCTGCTAAACTCTTCCTCTCCTCTGCGCTCCTGTCAGCCGGCGAGCCCGTCTTTCCCCTTGGCACACTTTCCCCTCAGCCACACCCAAACCCCTGCCCGGCTGCCTGCCGTCATCTTCTGGAAGGCTGTCCCCAGAGAAACAAAGCGAGAGAGTCTGAAGGACGCCTTTGCTCCCGCTCTGCCTCATGGGAGAGGAGAGGGAGTGGATGGGTGCCAATCCAGTTGCGGCTCAGGTCCGCCGTTTGAAGCATCTCGCGTGCTTAATTGCAGCTGGCGGTTTCTTGCCGCGCTGAGGAATGAGCACAGGGAAGAGGCCTGGCTGTGCCAAAAAAGAAAAGAAAAAAAGAGGGAAGGGGGAGTTAGCAGAACAGCTGCCCTGCTTTCTGCGGCTGCTGAGGGGAGGTTTGCTTCAGAGAGAAGCTGTTACTACCCAGCAGCCCTGGCAAACAGGGCTCCTCTGAAGCAAAGGGAAAGCAGCCGGAGGGAGGCAGGGAGGCAGGGAGAAGACTTTGCTTGGCATCCAACACCTCACAGGCGTCCTGAGAAAGGCCTGGGCAGTGTCCTAACGGTGCTCTCTGCAGTGCTGCACGTGCACCTCAATCTCCAAGCAGTGAGAGACCTTAGGGGTGCCTGGTTTGGCTCCCAGCGTTAACACGCCAACAGCTCTTTCTCCCCCATTAGGTTTCTAGCACCACACTGCCCCCCCTCGAAGAAAAACCACATAGCTGTGAATTCACCTCAGAATGCAAGTCTGGCCTCTGTGTCTCCTCAGCTCCAGACAACACTGGCTCAGATCCATTGTTCTCTTACAAGAGGGTTGAGGAGCCTTTGGCTCTCTGGGTGTTGTGAAACTACAACTCCCATCAGCCCTAGCATGCATGGCCGATGGCCAGGGGTGATGGGAGTTGTGGCTCTGCAACATCTAGAGGGCCCAAGGTTCCCCAGGTGTAAGTCATGTTCACCTTGAGCCAGGGGGCTGGGCTGGGTTAGGGAGGATCCTGCCCCTTTCTGGAAGCAGCTCTACCTAGTAGTTTTTGTGGCAGCCAGTAACCCACACTTTTTAGTCATGCAAAGGGTTCTTCAATAAACTTAGCAAGAAAAAGCCTGGTCTGGCTGCTTTAGCAGCCTCTCTTCCTGCAGAATCCCATCTTGCTGACAGGCTCTCAGGGGGAGCCAAAGAGAATATCCAGAGCAACCCCACAAATCCTCTAATGAAAGGATTGATTTGGAGCCTGGCTGGCAGTGGGGTTGTCACTTGTGCAGGTTATTCAGCAGCTTGTGGCATTTGTCTTCCTGTCTGCTTAACAGGAGGCTAACTCGTTGAAACTGAGTGGGTAGGTTCCCCTTGCCCTACCCTGCTTACCTCCATGCCAGGGCAAGGTCTCCCTGCTAAGAATCTGAGCTTGGAAGGCAGTGGCCAGCCCATAGCAATGGTGGATGTTGTGTTTTTCCGGATTTCTCAGTGATGGATTGCTGGTGCCCCGTGATGAACGAGAGTGAAACGTTTCCTTAAACAGCACTGGCTTGCTGGTACTCTCTGTACCTGCCGCTACCTGCCCACTTTCACCACTGCTCTTCATATTGAACAGACAAAGCCCTGAATGTAATTAGGTTGTGTGATAGGGAAGTGACAGTATAGCCTGTTTTTTTGCAGCAGTTTATTTATCCAATACAACATAAAACAGGAAAAAGGGTACAGGGGCCTACAACAACCGGATCAGTCCAATACACAGGTCACATCATGACCTCAAAGAATATCAAGTTCCAGGGTTCGTGTTGCGTACATTAAAGCTGCCAAATATCCATAACCACCGTTGTTGGTTTTGTGTTATTCTAAATCTTTGCTGGATGCAGGTGCAATAAAGTTCTGCCAGGTGGCTGAAAATCATTGTGGTTTCTCTTTTCCATGCACAACCTGGATTTTATGTGTCCTTTTCTCTGCTGCTGCTAAAGTCCCAATCGTTGTGTGCCATGCTGGTCAGCTGGGATCACCCCAAATTTTCCACTGTGAAGTGATGGTTTGTTGACCCGCAGTTAGCAAATGCGAAAAGGTAATGAGATGCTTGCTTGGCTGGAATGCGTCATGAAACTTTGATTGTGTGGATAGAGGAAGGGGTCGGGGGACATGTGTGCCAAAACTAGCCTAATGTACAAAGGTGGAGTTTACATTTGCTGCCCACTTTTGCCACTGCTCACCACCCCTGGCATGTGGCCCCGGGAAGGTTGCCCAGGAGGGAAGGTGGCCCTTGGGCTGAACAAGGTTTCCCCCTCCCTGTTCTGTGACTTAAACATTTAGTGCGTGCCGTGTTGCTCTGAACTACTGTATATGCACAGTCTGTGTGCACACACTGGGTGCATGGCTGAGTGCAGCCTCCCCTGTGACCGGGGAGAAAGGTATTCACCTTGGCTGTGGCAGCTTCCTGCACTGCTCCTGCAGCTTCCATCTGCCCTGTTTTCTCTTGGCTTCCTTCCCCACCCCTCTCCCTGCTCTCAGGCCTTTTGCACTCCTCTTTCCCTGACAGCTGAAGCGTTAACTCCCTGACCTGCTGCTGACACCCCCTGGCACACGACCTGCTTTTAGCCCACTCAGAAAGCCCTGACTGTGGCAGGAGGTGATTAAAGGGGAAGCTTTCTTTAATCGGGTGGCACAGGCTCATTCCTTCCTATCCCTCCGTGAGAGGCTGCTTGGCTGCTTCAGGAGGGTGCGGGGAGGGTGCGGGGAGCAGGGGATTGATTTTATGTTAATCACCAGCCCGGTGACTGGGGCGGTGTGACTGTGAAATCAAAAGGCACTTATCAGCTTTCCAGAAGGACACTGCAGGGAATATGGCTGCTGTTCTGTTTCTATCCCAGCATCCTCTGCTCCCCAGGGGCAGCCCTTGCTCTTTCCCCCCCTCTCCTGAAGTGTGTATGTCTCTCTGTTTATGCTTTGGGAGGGATCTCTAGGGGGAAGAAGTGTAAGACAGGAAAGATGCTGTGCTCTAATTCTCATGAATATAGCTGGTCTCTCCACCTGAAATGTCCCTGCTGGTTTTTGCCCTGCCTCACTCTGAGGCTCAAACATTGCAATCACTGCTGATGTGGCAGTTCCACACAGAGGGTGTTTATGTGGCGGGGGGCACCCATGCACCCATCTACCTAAGACTGAACAAGTACCATTCAGAGAGGTGCAGAAACAAGCATACAGGCAGGATGGGATTCATCTGGCTTCCCAAGATCTCGAACTGCACTCCGGTCCTCCTTGTGAGTGTGCTTCTGCACGGATGCATGCGCTCCAAACAAAACTTGTCTCGTAGTTCCCATTTCAGCAGTAGTGGCTGGTGTTCAACAATACTTTTTTTTAAAGACACCTTTATTAAAAAATACATAATTATATGTGCACTAAACAAGGTGAGATGTAAGTAAAAGAGAGAGGAAGAAAAAGAGAAACAGCACCCGTGTAGAAGGCAAAGTAAAGGGGGGGGGGAGAGAGAGAGGAAGAAAACCCAAAACTTGATACTTTACAAAGTTGTTATTGTAATTCACCAGATCTTAACCTATTACAGGATTTGTAAGAGTGGATTCCAAATATCATTGAATTTGCCCATGTCAACTCTGCATTTATATGCAATTTGTTCATATGCTGCGAGTTTATATAGGTCTTCAATCCAAGGGAGCCGCATTTTTATTTTTCCAATTCTTCAATATCAGTCTTCTTGCTGTGGTTAAGACGCAGAGAGTCCACTCATGTTGTCCTTTTGTAAGGTTCCATGTACTCGGCATATAATTCAAAAGGATATTTTGCACTGTAAATGTAAGATTGTCCTGTACAGTTTTGTTGATAGTTTCAGTCTGCCAAAAATCTTTCAGTATAGGACAGTGAAAAACATATGTTTTAAAGAAGCATTGTCCCTATTGCATCTCCAACAGTTAGATACCTTAGATAGCCCTTTTTTAAACAAACTTAATGGGGTCCAGTATATTTTAAATATTATTTTTTGTTGTATGAGCCTCAGTTTAAGGTCCAGAGATGCCCTTGTTATAGCACTTAAAACAGTTTCCCACTGTGAGGTCGAAACTGAGATCTCTAATTTCTTATTCCATTCCTCCCACAAAGCGTGTATATCAAGTTGGTTTGCTAACTGGCGTTCAACAATACTGTCAAGGTGGAATTCTGGGAGCCCAAACAGAGGGTACAGCCCAACCCAATGTCAAGCAGCGTCAACACATTCTAATTCAGCTGGGATAGCTCATTCAGTAGAGCATGAGACTCTTAATCTCTTTTTTTAAAAAAAATAATATTTATTACTTTTAAGCCTTACAAAAAAGAAGAAAAAGAAAAGAAAAAAAGAAGCAAAAGAAAGAAAAAACAATACAATACAATATATAAACAATACACAACACAACATTAACACATTAGACTAAACAAAACAGAGCAAAAACAATTTAAAAACATACATCATACCATTTTAATGCCTTATCTTCCATTCCCTTGTTTCATCGACCTCCTCTCACCTCCCTTTTTGTATTCCACTTCTATTAATTGTTTCAGCAATTCCTTTCCATCTTTCTCTATTTTCTGTCATATAATTATCTTAACTTATTTTAACCTTATTTTCCATTAATACTATAATACTTATTTATGCTTAACTCCTTATAACATTTCTACTAAAGCCATATAATTTCATTCCAACATTTTTCTGACACTCATTAATTTTACAGTATTTCTATAAATAGACCTTAAACTTTTTCCAATCTTCTTCCACCGTCTCTTCTCCCTGGTCTCGGATTCTGCCAGTCATTTCCATCAATTCCATATAGTCCATCAACCTGGTGATCTTCTGTCCGAGGCTCTTAACTCTTTTCCAAGTCCCTTCTGCAGATCTTCTTCATATTTATACATACACTTTACTTTGTCTTCTGCTGATCTTGTTCTTAATTTCCTTCCTTTGATACTGAAGAGTAGATCTCGGGGAAGCTCGGACCTAGCAATGTTTTTATTCCTTCTCGACAGGTCAGCCAAATCTCCGTAGTTAAAACTAAAATCCAAAAGATATTTCAGGACGTGTTTCAAAATCCCACCAAATCTGAAAGTCCCCACAGCTCCAATCTCCTCCTGACCCAGATCCAGGTCCCAAAGGTCAGTAAATCCCTGCATGAGGTGATCTATCCAACTTTCCTTCTCCAGTCCAAGCAGGGCTCCAATCCTCAAAATCTGACTTTTCTCTGAATTCAATCATAGAAGGCAACAACTTATAGTCATCAGATTGCCTCTGTAAGGCTGGAGCTCTCTCCCTCTCCACTTGTATTACTTTAGGTTCAACAACAACAACTTTCTCCCTCGTCTTCTCCCCAGTATGCCATGTCAAAGTAGATTCCTGTATCGATTCCTGAATAGTTTCTGTATAGATGTTCACTTTTTGTCCCAAATTAGTCACTTTTTGTCCCAAGTTATCAATTTTGATAGTCATCAGATGTGTCTTCTTGTGGAGCTGTTCCAATGAATCACTTATCTTACATAATGCAATCACTAAGGCTTCTTCTGTCGACATTCTTAACCGATCCAAGGTCAATCCCTGGTTCTCACGGTTTTTTAATCTTGCAGCTGGAGATTCCACCAGCTCAACTCTTGTAACAGTTTCAAAGGCTCCCTCTAGAGGGAAACTGTGGGAGTCATAAAGCCAAGGCAGAGGCTTGTAAATACCGCAGGGTGCCCCCTGACCTCGGCTGACCAGCACTCTGTGCCTTACAATGTATTAGGATGTATTGACCTTAAATGGAGTTGTGTTTCCTCTGGGCAGTGTTTCCTTATATGGTGATGGGAGTGTAAAGCGATTATTAGGAGGTAACTTGAGACACCGGCAGACCGGCCATGCAGGGAGAGGGGGACAAAGGATAATAAAATTGGAGGAGAGTAGCCGAAGGAGCTGCTTCTTACCCATTATGAAAATACTCGCTGCCTCTTTGTGTCTTTTTTTCTATGCTAAGCACCATCTAATGATGGCAGGACTCAGTCAGGTGGTGCCCTCTCTGAGGCTAACTTAAAATCTGAGGCAAACTTAAAAGAAGAGGCTAACTAAAGAAGACAGTGTGAGGCTGACTTCAAAGGAAACCGCGTGAGGCTTCTTGATCATTGACTCACTACGTCCGGCTAGGGTTGCACAGCGCTGAATTCATCTTAGGATCCCCGGTGAGTCGATCCCTTTTATATTGATTTTAGAAAAATGGGCAGCTCTCTGTCTATTCCCCAACAGAAATTTTTAAAAGACTTAAAATTTCTCTTCTCCTCCAACAAATTGGAAGTTCCTGAGGGTGATTTGATACAGCTTATTCAAGCCATCGATGAAAATTGCCCCTGGTTTCCTGAGGATGGAACTTGGGAATTAAAACATTGGGATAAGATTGGAGCACATTTTCATGGACACCCCAGCTTCGGTGTTCGGATTCTAAATGCATGGTGCAAGGTTCGTTATGCCATGGGCTCTTTATCAGCAAAAAATATCTCCATGGCTGTAGTGCCAACATCACCTCTGGCTTCTTTAGTCCAGCCTGCTGTGATGCCGTCTGTTCTGGCACTTGCCTTGCCCACACCACCAGACCCCAAGCCTCCGGACTATAGTTCCTCACCAGAGGATCCAATCCTGCAAAAATACCGTGGTCTGGCTGGCAATGATCCTACTCTCTCACCGACAGAACCAGCCACCCCTTTTCAACGTGCAGTCCTTGCCTGTTCCTTAATTCAGGATACTGTGGCATTTCCCGTTATAGTGCCACCTGCTGGTGCCCCAGCAGGAACAAGCCCAAAACCAACCTTTTGACTTTAAAATCTTGAAAGAGCTGCAGCAGTCAGTAAAAGTCAAGGAACAAATACAGCCAATGGGAACTTTACAACCTGGCATGCCAAATCCAAATATGCTCCCACGAGAATATCAGTTGGCAGTGATTGATTTAAAGGACTCTTTCTTTCCTATCCCACTGGCCCCAGCAGACAGGGAACGGTTTGCTTTTACATTGCCAGTATATAACAACTCGCAGCCCACCCAGCGATATCAGTGGGTTGTCCTGCCTCAGGGCATGTGGAACTCCCCTACACTTTGTCAACATTTTGTGGGTGAAGCATTGAAACCTTTCCGCATGCGCCACCTAGAGGACAAGCCTTTGTGGGTTCCAGCTCGATGCGTGCAGCCATGGCGAGTCCCTTCAATTGCGGAAGTGCCTTCCCCACCATCTGCCTTGCCATCCTTTGTTGCACCGTTATACAAGAGAAGCAGACGACCCAGTCCAGTTGAAACCACCATATCTCACCTTATCAGCTGGCAAGCCGCAGTCGTCAGAATCCTACTCTGGCTGACAGTTTCCACGGCTCAGCCACTCTCGAACTAGAAGAACTGTGTTGTTAAGGGAGAAAATTATCATAAGATATGGAGGGATAATACTTTTGTACAAGATATGATTATGTTTACCAGTTTATTGCATGCTTCTAGATGCTGGCTGTGTATGCACATGCCCCCTTTTGCCCGTCATTCAGGCATAATGCTTCATGGTGTGCCTATTAATGGATCCTTTCAATTTACAAATGTTATATCACCTAACCAAACTTTTTGGCCTCCAGTACAATTGATCCTCCATGAGCCTGCCCCCATTTGTTTTCAAATTAAAGAGGGGAAAGAATCATGGGGCATATATCCAAACTGTCAATATACATTGAATTTCACTTTTAATAGCTCTTGTTCTCTTACAGGAACATACAGTGACCAATCTCAGTGCTATAGGAGCGATACCAGTGCATGGCTAAAAACTAGAAAAGAAACCTACCATGCGGCTTGGAACCAGAATTCTTCTATCCCTGGCTTAACAAATGCCACAGATGAGCAATTTCATATCAGTTCTTTATTTACTGCAGCCTTTACTTGGTCCCAACAGAGTAGTAATATCAGCTATTTACTCCAAAGAGAGTTATGGTTGCTTTGTGGCGGATCCATGGGCATGGTTATATTCTTGGCTTCTGGATGGAAGTTGGCTTCGACATTTATTGATTTTAGTGATCCTTATAGTAGTTATTTGTGTTATTTTGTGTTGCTGTATACAATGTATTCCTTCTTTAATCTCTGTATGTACTGCATGGTTCTCCTGTCCGAGGCCTGCTCCCGGCCTCACAAGAGTCGCTTATCGCGCTCGATATAACCGTATTGGTACTGACATATATGATTCTGATTAATAAAATAAAGAAAGAGGGCATACTTGCTGCCTCTTTGTGTCTTTTTTCTATGCTAAGCACCATCTAATGACGGCAGGACTCCGTCAGGAAACAATTTCTATTTGTATCAATCCTTTTAAGCACAGTTCAAACAATAAAATTAGTTTCAATTTTCAATTACTTTTACTCCTTTTTAAACGCAGAAGGAGACAGTGGAAACAATGTATTTCTCTTATTTAACTAGCTGTCAACAAACGTTTTATTCACAGTCAGTCTTACTAGCAGCCCGTTTCCAGGTTCAGAGCGGTGGTAACTTCACTCTCTCCTGCAGGTTTACGCGATCCAAAATTTCCCCCCTCTTCTCCTGCTTCCAAGGGGGGTTTAATGATTTTAGCCGATGGAAGTTTAATCCTTTACAGAGGACTTTCCAAGACTTTAGCTTGCAAGCTCTTTGCTTCAATCTATTTGCAAAAAGGGAAGGCGGACTTCCTGTTTGAAACCTCCCCATTTTGGTGCCAAATTAAGACGTTTAAAAATCCAATTTTCCATTCTACTCACGGGTAGCAGTGCGGCTTCACTCCATGAAAGAAGCAGTCAATTCGAAGCACTGCACCGCTCACCCCACGTCGCTCCGGATCCCCGAAACCGGGTCTCCCCACGAGTAGGGGAGGCGCAAAAGGTGCCAGCCGAATCCCACGTTCACAGGCTTCTCCCCCCTGTGATTTTTAGTGGGTCTCCGCCTTCGCCGTGGCGGCCAGACCCTAATTTCCACGGAGCAAATTCCTCCCGATCAGAGGAATTCCGCCATTGTCGGAGGCGCCAACCCGGAAGTCTCGAGGCTCTTAATCTCAAGGTTGCAGTGGCGGAGGAAGCTTCTCCAGTGTCCCTACGGGCTGCTGCACATGGCGCCCGTCCGGACTGCGCATGCGCAGTACCCATACCCGTATAGACGCTGTGTGCGCCCTCGGCCGCTCTACAGTTGGGGAGTAGGTAGCAGGCCATCTTGTCACCCCCTGGGGCACCCGGGGTGCGCCACCCCTGCAAGGTTGTGGGTTCAAGCACCTAAATGGACCAGAATCCACTGCATTTCAGGTACTGTGGGGGCTTGAACTAGATTCCTTTGGGTTCTTGTGTGGTTGCCTGGTGTGGTGAGCCACTGAACTGCAAATTGCAGCATCCATCTAGGCTGGATGTAGCCACTGTGGTGCTTTCCAGATGTCACCGAACTACAATTTCCATCCATTTCAGCCAGCATGGCTGATGGTCAGGGATGATGAGAATTGCAAGATGGTGATATCTGTAGGGCACCATGTTGGCTTCCCCAAACCTAGGCAGTAAAGCATCTTCAGGCCCAAGATGCACTCCCCTCACCCAGGCTGGCCATTGGATCCTTCCGGACAGGAAGTGGCATAAGAGTGTTTCCTGTTCTGATTGAACCTTCTCAGTGTGTTCCTGTATCCTGGCAGTAGCCAACCTGATGCCCTCCCAATGCAGCTGAATCAAAACTTCCATCCTCCCTGATAATTGGCAGGGGCTGATGGGAGCTGTAGTCCAACAGCGGACAGATCCACACCATACATTTAAAGCACAGCCAATGCACATTTAAAGCAATGTTTCAGTCCTGACTAGTGGATTGTCCCATGGCTCTTGGCTCCCAGCTCCCTTCAGGCTGTTGTGCACAGTCCAGTCCTGGTGGATGCTTCAAACCGTCAACTGACTATTGTTCCTCCTCAATAGCCAAGAGTTGCACACAGAAAATCCATTCTTCTATGTTGGCACATCTCTTCTCTCTTTCTCACACTCACAATCTTTTCCTCAGCTGCCAGCAGGCTTGCTTGCTTCCTGTGAGCGCCCAGGAAGCTTCGCCTGAGCAGAGCACTTCTGCAACGATCTTTGAGAGCTCAAATGAAGATTCCCAAACAGTGACAACAATGGAAGCGGCAGGCTCTGCTGGTCTCACTGACATTCTGCGCTTGTTTAATTCTTCCACTGGCAATGCCACCACCACTACCAACCTTTTTTCCTTCATGGCAACATCAATTTCGCTGATGCTGATGTTGCCTCCAAATTCAGTAGGTGGCTGGCAGGCCAACAGAAAATGCTTAGTGGAAAAGTTCTGGCCTACGTTTTGGCTCCCGAATGCCGCAAACCTGGAAGTGAGTGTTCCAGTATGTGAACTTTCTTTGGAACCCAAACGTCCGACATGGCTTCTGCAGCTTCCGATTGGCTGCAGGAGCTCGAAAGCCGCGCCTTGGTTTCCAAATGTTTTGGAAGTCGAACGAACTTCTGGAATGGAAGGAACCACTGTATTTCTATCCTGTATCTTCCCAATCCGTGGAGCAAATAAGTGATTCTTAGAAAAAGCTGCAGAACCCCTTATATACCAAGTTAGACCACTGGTCCATCTAGCTCAGCATTGCCTACAATGACTGTCAGTGGCTTTTCGTGGTTTCAGGTGGGAGACTATCCCAAACATAGCTGGGGATGCCAAGGATTGAGCTTGGGAGCATCTGCATGCACTGTGGAAGCAATGAGCTTGGGAGCATCTGCATGCAATGTTCCCTCACTGAGCTATTGCCCTCCCCCAAAGTAAACTCCCATTGTTCTAGGCGCATTTTGCGACAGGGAATTCTATTAGCTCAAGCAGCTTCTGAGCTCTGGGGGCAGTACTGTGCAGTGGCGTAGCGTGGTGGGTGCAGGGGGGGCCGGCCGCACCGGGCGCAACATCTGGGGGTTAGGGGTAGGGGTAGGGTTAGGGGGCGCAAATCCACGGGTTAGGGGGCACAAATTACTTGCCTTGCCCCGGATGCTGACAACCCACGCTACGCCACTGGTACTGTGCCTAAGATTTCAGAACAAAACGGCAGAGTGGAAGGAAAGGAGGACCTTTTTCTGCCTCCCCATTTCCAACTACTCTCCGAAGACTGGAGAAGAGACCTTCTTAAGAATATTAGGGGGGTGGGCAGGGGAAGGACTACCAGGCATGACCAAACTTGGCCCTCCAGCTGTTTTGGGACTACAACTCCCACCATCCCTAGCTAACAGGACCAGTGGTCAGGGATGATGGGAATTTTTGTCCCAAAACAGCTGGAGAGCCAGACCATGTGAAAAATGAACATAATATTTTAGCTGCAGTTCATTAATTTTCAGCTTTGTATTCTTGTTATATATATTAAAAAGCATGCCTAGACATTCTGTTGTTGCACCTATAACCTAGGCTTAACGTGCCGTTTAGCTCCTAGCTTTCATATCTCAGTTGCTAACACTGAGCTCACACTATTAAGCACTCTGCTGGCTGGGCTCTGCAGGCAGCATATTCACACAGGCCTCCCCAACAATGCAGTCTGACTCCTTTCAGCAGACCAGGGCCTGGTGTGTCATAGAATCATAGCCTCTTTTGCCCAACATGGTGCTCGAACCCACAACCCTGAGATTAAAGAGTCTCATGCTCTACCAACTGAGCTATCCAGGAGGGTTGAGATGCTGCTGTGACGCCACCTTTCTGCATCCACACAGACGATGAAAGGCTAGGTTGCTTCCTAGGAACAGGAAAACAAAAGCTAAGCCAAGCCAAGAGCCACCTGCTGCTGTGATGCACATGGATTTGTGATGTGCACTGGGAATGTGTGTGCGCACATAGGTGTGCCGCCAAGTCCTTTGCACGCCACTTTTCCCACAGAACTTGAAAGCATCGCAGCGCAAGGCGAAATATGCCCAGGAAGGGATACATCAATGCCAGGCAGATCTGGAGATGGGGAGTATTAATTAGAAGGCGGTCAGGAGGAGAGCGATTTCGAGGTAATGGTGGGAGGCAAGGGGGAGATGAGTTCACAGTGTGATGCCTCCGCTGCAAAGGGAGCAGGAGGCATTCTAATTGGGGATGTGTTGAGCGAGCTGCTTGCAGACCAGAAGCTGCCTTTGGAGTGCCTTTTCTCTCTGCATCGCCCAGGGCACGCCTGGGATTCCGTGCTCAGCTTCGGCGCCAAGCTTTTCAGAGGAGGCAGAGAGAGAAGAGTTCAAAGGAGGGCAGGCAGAGAGAGCCAAGGTGGGAGAACGTGACAGGAGAACATACTATGGGGTGGATGGGCAGGGGGGGGGAGGGGGGGCCGGGAGGGAAGCTCACACAAACTGGATCGATGTGACTTTTTGAAACGAAAAGGGGTGGGCGTCGCAATGGGATGGAAATCTAGCCCGGGGCTGCAACAACAACAACAACAACAACAAAACCCTCCCCAGCAGCTCTGCAAGCCGGGGGGGAGGGGAGGGGGAGTCCACATGGTTTCCCCTTCCGGTTAATACAATCCCTATAAACCACTATCTACGATTTGCACCATTTTTGCCAAGGAAGGTTATCTCCCTTTCAGACGCAGATTGCTCTGCAGAGTGTGTGTGTCTGCATATGTGTGCACATTGATGGATGTGCATTTATATCCCACCTTTTTCTCCAAGGAGCTTGAGGTGCTGTTTGTGGTTCTCCTCCTCGTTTAATCCCCACAAAAACCCTGTGAGATAGGTTTGGCTGAGAGGCAGTGAAGCTAGTACTTACCTAGTATGACACTCTCACCACTGCGCCACATTGGCTCATGGCACACATGCAATCCTTCAACTCTCCTTCCTGAGAGCTCCAACCAGCAGCGTCTGGAGGCTCAGCATTTGTGCACATCTGGCCTACAGAACATCATGCAACACTCTTCCCTGCTACCAGAGACAGTTTAAGTCTGGGTGATGCCAGGAGGTGTGCTGTTTCTTCGTATTATTAAGTTGCATTATGTGATAAGACAGCACCTATCTAAACTAGCTATGGATCACTTCTCAGGAACATTCCTTAGCCCCACAACCCAAATTCTGCTCTCAAAGGCCAAAATGGGGTATCCACTCAGACTGGTCCAAGAACAAAAGAATTGCCAAGCTAGGACAGACCAATCTATGTCCCATCTCTAGAACAGCATTTTAAAATGGGAAAGCAGTGGAGATAGCCAAGCACAGAAAGCATGACTTGTGGTTATTCCCCAGAGTCTAGTACTGTCTCAGAAATCTAAGGTTGCCATTATGGCTGTCATGTATAAGAGCCACCATGCATTGACCTTATTGCTTTTAAAGCAAATTAATGCCAGTGACATTCAGCGTGTGCCAATGAATTCTACAGATTAATTGCATTTTGTATGAACTTCTTCACTCAGACCCTGCAGGCCCGCCCATGCAGATGGATGGAAGTGGTGTGGGTAATATTTGGCGATCTTTCAAAGATTGCAAGAGGGGCAGGCTTAACCTTAGAGGGGTCCTCACCTCCTCCTCGCTCCCTCGTCCCAACAAGCCACTTCTGCTGATTCAAGTATTGATCCTCCAGCATCCCTGATGGCTGTGCTGCCAGGGAGCCTTTTCAAGGGTTGGTGGAGAGCCTTCCTGTTGCTCTCTGCACTCGTCTCCCACATAGATTAACTGGAAGGGGTGCAGGGAGCTGGCAATGCTGCAGCTGAGAGACACAAATCGTGGCAAGTCTGCATTAGGAGCGCTTTTCCAGACTCCCTATTCATTGAGCATTCACCCTGATTTGTTTTTAGAGAGTTTAGACAGCGTTGGCTATTTAGTGAGCACTGTCGTTTGTTAAGGTTGCTGGGAACTGTAACTCTGTGAGGGTTAAACTACAGTGCCCAGAATTCTTTGAGGGGAAAAATGTTCTTTAAAGACACACACACACACACACACCCTCAGCAACACTGTTGCTCCTGTCAAAATCAGAGCACCTAGTGGCTGCCTAACAGCAAAAATTAAAATGGTGGGAGATATTGCCTCCCGTGCCTTGCATCACTGGCTCTTCCTCCACTGTGATGCTCAAAGCTCATGAAGAAGCTGCATGGATAAAGGACTGCAGACATCTCAAAATACCCCAGTAAGATGGTGCTATGACTCTGCAGGCCTGTGGCTGCATATCCACCCTTATGTCTCCCAAAGAATCCTGGGGACTGTAGTTTAAACCTCACAGAGCTATAGTTTCCAGCACCGCAAGCAAACTGCAGTTCCCAGGACTATTTTTTTTTGGAGGGGGGGAGTCATGTGCTTTAAAGGTATCCTGTGTAAATGATGGGTTGTTTTCGTCCTGCGGAGAGGAATGGCTGCAAAGGATGGGGTTAAAGGAGCCATTACCCAGGATTGCAAAAAGCCAGCAGCCATGTGCCCTACTTTAAAGGGGCAGAGTTTTCTTTGGACAGCAGTTCAGTCCAAGTAAAGAGCCACCCGATGCAAGAGCAGGGGCTTGGGAGCTGTCCATCATGAGTTAGCACCTGGAGTTACGGTAGCTGCTGCATGCACACTATACATTTAAAACACACACCCCAGAAACTAATCCTTGGAACTGCAATTCGCCTGCACAGAGCTGCAATCCCAGCACCCTCAGCTAACTACAGCTGCCAGGATTATTGGAGGGTTGCTTTAAATAAATGATGTGTATGCAGCCTGGGCAAGTGCACAGGTCACCTCGTCCCAGTCTTCCCAACTATGGTGAGATATATATTTATTTTAAATATAGTAATGGATCCTAAATCTTCATCTGCATACAACTCTGTGTCCTGCCTTGTTCCCCCTTGTGTGATGCATTTCCTCCCCCCACCCTTTTTTTGTGGGGAGGCTGTTGATGCGTCTTGACAAGCGGCCACTCTAGTTCCTGAAAACTGGGATGAATTTTAAGAGAAAAGAAAAGCAAGCGAAGGGAAAGCGTTAACCTCGTCATCCACCCACACTCCCTTCCTGCTTTCGCAGACCCTGGGGAAGATGGAACCAGCCGCCCTCTCCCTTGTGGAATCGCAATTCTCCCATGGTCATGCGGAAGGGGAGCTCTTTGAGAAGGACTCCCGTTAGCCCAAGGATGACCTCAGCACTGCGACTTGCTCGCAGCCTCCATATATAACACGGAAGTAGTGAATTATGCCCATGAGCGAGGACGGCGTTGTGCATTGATTTCTGCACACAGGTGCCTGGAAGGCTGGGACAGACACTTGCTCACGATGCCATCCTTTGCAAAGGCTTCATTATGCCTCAAGGGCTAATCCTCTCGGACTGATAAATGCAGCACAGGTCTATCTATCTCCCCATGTCTGCGATTTATAGGCCTATGTACCTGATGTTTTGCTGAAGGTGCTCCTGCGGCTCCAATCCTACCCTGAACTGACAAACAATATTTTTCAGGCCTGGAGGCGTGTTTCTCCCTTCAGCCACTCCTGTTTTTAGACTGGAGACCAGGGACGGAAGGATCTGCCCATTCCAGTCCTCTCAGTTTCTCCTTTTTCCAGTCTTAAATTCAGTCCTCCACATTTCTGCAGCAATTTGCAATTCCTGGAAGGCCAAAACTACCACACACCTGCCCTAGATTGCATGCATGTCCCCTTTCCATCCTCACAACCACCCTGCAAGGTAGGCTATGTGTGAGAGAATGAATCCCCCAGGGTCACCTAGTGAACTTTATGGTTGACCAGGGCTTGGACCCAGATCTCTCTTGTCCTCACCCAACCCTTAATATAACAACCGCCTCTTGTTTCAGACTACATATGTCTGTGTCTCTTAAGGAAACAGCACCTGTACTTCTGACCAATTCACCGACTCCACACACTAAGCAACTATTGTTATAAATAATGACATGAGTTTGCCTGTGGATGTGGGACCTGTGCCAGAGGCACAAATCTCTCTGCTTTAAAAAAGAAAAGCCCTTGATGGTTCAACCTGTACTGATAACCCTGCTATAGTTATTAGAAGGTGTAAAAAAAAAAAGTTGCAAATTGCTGCAAAACTTGTTGAAAACTTCCCGGTTTACTTTTGCTTTCGCATCTTAGGCTGTGCACAATGCACATGACTGGCTTAAGAAGCAGCTAGGTCATTCTTTTTCTCAGTTCAGATCAAAGCTGGTTCTGGGCGATAGGCATCAAACCCCAGTATTTCATGGACACCTTAGATACAGAATATCTTGCAGCTAATGTTGTGTACCCCACTTCCCAAATTAGCAGTGGGACCACACTGGATGCAGCTTAAATGAGATTATGCACACAGCCTTACTGTGACTCCCCTCCTCCCTTAATACTTGAAGTGGTGCCACTATAAACATAGGAAGTTGCCTTATACAAAGTCAGAATATTTATCCATCTAACCCAGTATTGTCAACACTGACTGGCAGCAGTTCTCCATGGTCTCAAGCAGGAGTCTTTCCCAGCCGTTCCTGGAGATTGAACCTAGCACCTTTCCTGTGTCTTCCCATTCTTTAGCTGTGACTCCATGACTCTTGGGGTCCCTTCCAACCCCCCCTCCCCGCCACTTGCATTATCAGCACTGCTGCAACAACAGGGACCTTCCTGTAGCAGTGAAGAGAAATTCACCAGACACCATCCAGGGCAAAGAACCTGATAGAAATAAAACTCTTCTTTCCAGGAGGATTCCGTGCTTATAACCTTACACTTTTGTAAGCATTTACACAGCTGTAATGAGAGCCTCCTCTGAATAATGATAATTAATAACAATGAAGAAAAGAAGTACAGAACCCAAACTGGAAGGACTGGAAGAAACAAGAACAAGTAATCCCTTGAAGATAATTCGGAAGCTGGTCCAAATTGCAGCAAGCAGGTCACTGGCTGCGGTTGCAGTTCCATTTGGAGCTCGCATCATTTCTGGTCTGAAACAGCTGCATGGGCTGCCATTTTGTTTCTGGGTTCCATTTGAGGTGCTCACTTTGGCATTTAATCTGAATTGATTCTAGAATGTTTTTTAATTAACTGACTGTGCAATTTTATGTACACTGCTATTTTTACCTGTTGTTAGCTGCTCTGAGCCCATCTTTGGCCAGGGAGGGCAGGATACAAATTATTATTATTATTATTATTATTATTATTATTATTATTATTATTAAATAACTTAGGTCCTGAATACCTGAAAGACTTCTTCTATCCTGCCACCCTCAGATGTTCTGTGAAGGCAGCCAAAGAGAGGTCTTTCTCTTCTGTGGCAGCCTCTAAATTGTGAAACTCCCCTCAGAGGTGCATCTGACACCATCATCATTTGGCTTCTGACATATGCTGAAGATGCACCTCTTTATCCTGTCCTTATGGCAGTGAAGCTACTTTTGCTCAGCCCACCTCCTCCGTTCTACGGACATACACCCGGAATTTCCAGGGCATATCCAGAATGCTGCAGTTGGCAGCAGTGTCCAGGCATAAACAGGCGAGGTGTCCATGAAAATTCGGACGTATGGCAACCCATGTTGGCAGTGTCATTTTTGCTGTATCCCCATAAAATCTCAACTTTTCTGTCTGGATTTTCACTGTTTGAAATATGGTGACCCTGTGCTTAACCCACACCATGCTGCTTTTATTTGAATTTTTTAAAAAAATAATATTTGCAAATGCTGCAAGCAAAACAACAGACTAAAATACATCATTAAAACACTCATAAATCCAAGGAGAGTAAAAATACAAGATAAAAAAGCTTTAAAAATATTGGGCAGGACCTGGGGTAGTTTAGCTGGTAGAGCATGAGACTCAGGGGATTGGACTAGATGACCCTTGCGTCCCTTCCAGCTCTAAGATTCCAAGATTTTATGATTCTTAATCTCAGGGTTGTGGGTTCAAGTCCCATGTTGGGGAAAAAGATTCCTGCATTGCAGGGGGTTGTGTTTCCCAACCTTGTGCCTCCAGCTGTTTTTGAACTACAACTCCCATCATCCCTGACTAGCAAGACCAGTGGCAAGGGATGATGGAAATTGTAGTCCAAAAACAGCTGGAGGCACAAGGTTGGGAAACACTGGATTAGATAATCCTCGTGGTCCCTTCCAGCTCTACAATTCAGTGAAAATATTCCTACTAAATATGATTTTATATGGCAACGTTTATGAACACTTGATAGATTTTATATCAATAAGAACATGGGTAGGCAAACTAAGGCCCGGGGGCCGGATGCAGCCCAATCGCCTTCTCAATCCGGCCCGCGGACGGTCCAGGAATCAGCATGTTTTTACATGAGCAGAATGTGTCATTTTATCTAAAATGCATCTCTGGGTTATTTGTGTGGCCTGTTTTTATATGAGAATAATGTGTGCTTTTATTTAAAATGCATCTCTGGGTTATATGTGGGGGAAAGGAATTCGTTCATATCCCCCCCAAAAAAAAATATAGTCCGGCCCCCCACAGTGGACTGGCCCTTGCTGAAAAAGTTTGCTGACCCCTGAATAAGAACCTTGTATCCCACCATGGAATATATGTTATCTGAATCTGTTTAACTTGTTTTTAGAATGATATAAACTGCTTTGCTTGTTTTTAATTGAATGATCATATTGTTAAACCACCCTGTGACCTTATGATGAAGGAAGAAAACTTATAAATATGAGTTATTAATCTATCAGTCTTGAACTTCTTTGACGCTATCTGCCACCTCTCCCAGCATTTACCTAAGACTCTCCTGTCCGCTGAACTTTATTAAACCATTCAGCGATAACAGCTGGTTTAAAAAAAAAAGCCCCCCTTCTGTCATTTCTTTGCTTAAGAGAGAAAGAACATTATTTCATTTTTTTATATACATTTATATCCCACCATTTTCTCTTGTGGATCTCCTGACTGACTTGGGCTCCTACCAGATGTCTTTTTAAATTATGCATTCATGAGGCTTAATGCTCATGATGGTATCAAGGTTTTGCAAAGTTTGCAAAAGTTTTGGGGTGGACGGTCCGGCTTCGTTTCCAATCAGTGCATCATAGCTTCCTCCTGAAATATTGTCCATTTTTATGCCACAGATGTTCTGCTTTGCTTTATTATTATTGTTGTTGTTATTCTGCTGCAACACAAATGTACCCCTCCAGGTGGCAATAATGTGGTAACTTTGGGGAAGCGTCCCAGAATAACAAATATGGCAGAATGATATGTAGACGGTCCAATATTAATCCACCACAAATGCACTGCTACTACGTTAAGGGCATGTTGCTGCAAAAACACACACACACCAGTTTGGAGGGCGTTCATTTTATCCTAGCAGCTGTCTTACGAGATAGAGTTAGCTATGAAGCTCACTGGGTGAACTGGAACCCGTTTCTCATCCAGAGTTGGGATTCAAACCCTGGTCTGGCCCTACTCTAATCACACCACAGCTCTCTGGGGGACAGAGCATGACGTAAACTGATTGCGAGGGTCACACAAAGAGAAGAGGTGTGGAAGAGGCGCACTGAAGCCTGGAGAGGAAAAATCAACGCAGAAAGGAAGCTGTTGGGCAAAGGTGGGCGTAGGTGATTGGCAGTGCCAACAGAACAGGGGAGGTAGAGAGGAGGCAGGTGGCTAGAGAGGGCTCAAGGAAGCTTATCTCTCCTTGTGGGAGGGAACAGGCCTGATCTTGTAGAATGGCATCTTTGTCTAAGAAGCTGGGGTGGGGGGCTGGAGAGAGAGAAAGGAGCTATTTTTGGCCTCCTCCTCTTGCTTCTTGGGATTTGTAGCCTGGAGCAGGTCTGAGCCAGAGGGAATGACGTGCTGGGTGTTAGCAAATTGCCTGCATTGCTAATGCAGCATGCGTGCCTGACCTGGACTCCCAACATCCGAGGAGCAGGTGGACGCTCTGGAACAAGGGGCCTGAACCTGATGCTGCACTTTAGCGTGACTTGTTTATTAAGCCTCCAAGGAGGTCACTGTTCTGCAGGCAGGTCTGGTTATATTTCTGCCTGCCCAGGCTAGCCAGCAAGGCGACATGAGAACAGCTGTATTCAGACAGACTAATGATTTCTCTGACAGTGGTTCGATCTGGCTCAAAAGCATTCCAGAACACGGCCTGGGCCGCTACCGCTAATAGACTCTGAGGCAGGTTTATTGCATCACATCTGAATGTGGCTTCCTAAAAAATTCCTGAGAAGCCCAGCTGTCCTTTAAAAACAAAGAACAGGTTTCTAGCCCTCAGGATGCAGAGATAAGTAGTTGACAGTTAAAGACAGCAGCTGCTAGCTGGGGAAAGTATATCAACACAATGAATGTGATCACATTGCAAGCCTGTCATAGGGCCCTTCCACACTTTTCAGTGGTTAGAACCTATGGGCCTATCTGCACTTTGGCTAGTTCTATGATTTCAAGTCATGGGTCCAAGAGGTGTGGTTTTTATGTCCATGGGCCCATAGTTTCAAACCAAGGAATATTGGGAACTGTAGTTTTGGGAAGGGGATAGGTTTACTCAGTGCTTTTTTTTCTTAAAAAATGTTTAGGGGTACTCTCATTTTCCTACTCATATTTAAATACTGCCCCTCAATGAGGCCAAACTTAGACTCACAAAATGTTTAGGGGTATGCGTACCCCTTCGTACCCCATAAAAAAAGCACTGGGTTTACTAACAAAGAACTTGTAGCACTCATCCACTCTTACAGTTCCACGGTTCCCTGGGAAGAGAGATTTATTGTTACATGACTCAGGGAATTGTAGCTCACTGAAGGCAATAGGGGTCTCCTAATACTGTAGGTTCCAAACCCTTAATGTTATGTACTGAAGTTCTCACCCTGGGCCAGCAGGGGATACTGTAGATAGTTTTCACTCAGGTCCACATATGCAAATAAGGAATTGAAAGTGACGTTCAGTGATTGAATAGTTACAGAAAGTTGTTACTGTTGCATTGTGGTGGAGCTCTATATAAACAGGCTGGCTGAACCCTTCAGTTCAGTTCTGTTCTGGCCTATGAATAAAGAAGAGCTGTTTGAAGAATCGCTGTGTCGTCTGATATGTTCACTCACAACACTTAACAAACTACATTTCCCAGGATTCTTTCGGGGGAAGCCATGACTGTTTACAGTGGTACCTCGAGTTACAAACGCCTCAGGCTTATAACTTCAGGTTATAAACTCCGCTAACCTGGAAAAGTTACTTCGAGTTGAGAACTTTGCCCCAGGATGAGAACGGTGCAGTGGCAGCAAGAGGCCGCATTAGTGAAGCACACCTCTCGTTAAGAACCGTTTCAGGTTAAGAATGGAACGAATTAAATTCATAACTAGAGGTACCACTGTAAAGTGGTATACTGCTTGAAATGTATACTACAGATACAGTCTTAAGGTAGATAATACTGGCTAGATGGACATACAGCCTGGCAAGGCATCTTCCTATATTCCACACTAGAGACGGGTCATGTCACTGGCATGATTAATTACGTAAATGACATAAGTTACGCTGTCATTACATTATCCCAATCCATCCATTTCAATGGAAAGGAAATACAGTGCAAAAAGACAGGGGGAGAGAAGAGAATGTAATTATTTATGGACAAGTAACTTGCAGTTTACACACATTTAACTTGTCTACATTCAGATTTATGCGCTTGGCAAAAAAATTAAAAAGAGAGCAGAAAACGGACAAGCGTCTCGGATAAAAGAGTTTGGCAATCCCACCCAGCATTAAACTATATGCGATTTTGGTTTTTCACACTATCCACAAAGCATAGCCCCTGTGTATGTCGAGTCACCTGCATATGTTTTGTGGAGTGAAAGAAACAGCACATTCGGCTCATATTCACTGGATAGATTTCTGTTTCAGACATGGGCAAATAAGCGAGCATTTCCTCTGCTTCAATTTCTGTTCCCATCAGAATTCTCTGACATCCCTATGGGTGGGAAAGCCATGTCTTCGGGTGCAGCCTGGATCAAACCTGTCTGTCTCCCATGCTACTGTTCTCCCCAAAAACTCTCATTTGAAGCAGCCACTATATCTTAACCCATGATAAGGCCACCAGCTCTGCAGATGATTAAAAAAACAAACCTCCCTTTTTCTTTGTGTTAGGATAGCTTTGGGCAGGAATTTGGACACTACAGCCACCACCAAGAACCAAGACTCCTGCGGTTTAGCTGTTGGCACCTAGGCTCAGCCGTGCGTCGCTTGCTTTGCTGATGCTGACGAGAGGAGACCCGAGGCACTTTACCAGAACTAATGGGCTTTGGAGTGGTGCGATCTTTCCTGACACCTGCTCTCACCTCCCTCCCACAGCAACACAGGTACAGCATGCAAATAATGCTTCTGCGTCCTGACTGTCCCCTCCTCCCCTGAAAACCGGCTCCTCTCAGTTGCCTGCACTCAGAAAAACAAGCGCACACGATGATGCATCACAGAATGCCACGTATGACACTCAGGGCAAATTAATGCAACCACACAGCAGCATGTGTGCCAAAATCGAGGTGATAATAGGTCTGAGCATAATTTGCTTTGATCTGCCAGAATATACGGCTGAAAGATTTCCACAGGCCAAAGATCTGGGCTTCCTAAGAAGAGTTCTGCAACTGGCAACTTCTTCCTCCTATAGCAAACCACCAAATTCCAGACTTTCTATCCCTGGAATTGGCACTGGGGTGATTTTAACAATAGTTGTGTGCTTTGAAAGGTGGTGTGAATGGGATGTCAAGTTCTTGCTCGTCTGCAGTGGCGGCTGGTGCCTACTGGTAGGGCGGAAGCCCACAGTAAGCAGAGTCAGAGCAAATGACAAGTGCAGACAACTCACTCCAGCTTTGTCGCCACCCTCCTTCTTTCCGAGTTCTTCAAGGGCAGCACTGAGATCAAGCTGACAGCCAATGCCACCCCCTGGGACTGTTGCAAGAAAGGAGGCAGGCAGCTAGGCAGCCAGGCAGGGGCTGGTTGGAGGCAGACTGAGCCTGGTGGGCCTGTGCGCCATTCGCCCTAATGGACCAGCCTCTGCAGCTGGTTAGGGAGACTGCTGCAGTCCCTCCAAGTGTCCCTATTTTCCAAGGACAATCCTGGATTTACAGAAGCCATCCTGCTTTCTGATTTGATCCCAGAATGCCCCGCTTTTCCTTAGGACATCCCTATGTTGGAGGGTATGGCGTTATGTGACCCCAAGTCAAGGAGATAAGTACAGTGGACGCTCGGGTGCAGGATGCACGTTCGCAACCTGCAGCGTTCACAACCCGCAGCGGCCCATCTGCACATGCGCGGGTTGCGATTTGGCGCTTCTGTGTATGCGTGACTGCCGAAATCCGGAAGTAACCCGTTCTGGTACTTCCGGGTTTCGGCGGGTGCGTAACCCGAAAAAACGTAACCTGAACCGGCTGTAACCCGAGGCATGACTGTAACTATACAACCTTCAAAAGACAACCGAAGGCAGCCTTGTATAGGGAAGTTTTTTTTAATGCTTAATGTTTTATAATGTTTTTGTATATGATGGAAGCCGCCCAGAGTCGCAGGGGCAACCAAGTCAGATGGGTGAGGTATAAATAATAAAAATGTTTTATTGTTATTGTTATTAATAGGATGTCCCTATTTTCATCAGAGAAACGTTGGAGGGTATGCTGCTGCTGCTCAGAAGTTGTTGCATATATTTATCTCCCCACAATCCTTCTGGCTGCTTCCATTCAGTGCTGCCTGCCTACCATTTTGTCCTCCAGCATCTCTGTTGCTGAATGTGCTTGGTAGACTGCATAGGAGCACAGGGAGTTGCCTTATACCAAATCAGACAATTGACCTGTCTAGCGCAGCATTGTCTACACATTGACTAGCAATTGCTCTCCTGAGTTTCAGGTGTGGGACATTGCCAGTCAGCCCCATGTAAAAGTGTTGGGGTCTGGACCTGGGGCCTTCTGCACGCAAAGCCGATGAAAGCGCTCTGCCCACCCACCTCTTAAGAGGGGAAAGCTGATTGTAATTCAGCAGAAGATAAATGATGACATAGCGCTAGGAGCTGCCAATCTGGAAGCACCCCGTGAGCTTTCATGCTTTTGAAGACGCACCTGTTTGCACAGGCATTCGCTTGATCTCTTGACCCGACTCTCCTGTTTTAATTGCCGTGTTGTTTTAATGGGGTCTTTTTTATTGCACATTTTAATTAATTGCTTGTTTTTATATTTTAATTTTCATGTCTATGACTGGTATTCAAGTGTGTTTTACTCAGAGTAGGCTTGTTGAAATTACCGGTAATGCACCTAACTTAGTCATGTTCATTCATTTCAGTGGGTGTACACTGAGAAAAACGTGGTTGAATACTACCCGATGGGATTGCGACCAACTCTACTTATAGAGTAGATCCATTGCAGTCAATGGGCACTACTAACTTAGTGTCATTCATTTCAATGGGTCTACTCTGAGTAGAATCTAGTTGGCTACAACCCCATGGGTATTTTTTTTTAATGTACAGTACTTCCAAAATGCTTAGAAGTCCTATTTTGGCACTGAGTGACATATGAGTTAACAAATAATACTTATAACCTTGGAAAAGAGGTATAATTATTCGATACTGAAAAGAAAGCATTACAGAAGGGCAGGGCCAGAGAAGCCAAGGCCTCTACCACCTAAAGAGTCATAGAATAGAATAGAATCATAGAATCATAGAGTTGGAAGAGACCACAAGGGCCATCGAGTCCAACTCCCTGCCAAGCAGGAAACACCACCAGAGCACTCCTGACATATGGATGTCAAGCCTCTGCTTAAAGACCAAAGAAGGAGACTCCACCACACTCCTTGGCAGCAAATTCCACTGTCGAACAGCTCTTACTGTCAGAGTCCACTAAGGTCTATTGTGGTTTCCCAGAGGCTACTTCCAGACCTGGCCCAAGTTTTGTTAATAGTGTTTTATATATTATTATTGTTTTATTGAGGATTTAAAAATATATATTTCACTTCATTTATGCTGCATTTGTGATGTTCTATTATGTTCTATTAGATTATTGTTATTTATTGTTTGTAAGCCCCTTTGATATTCATTGGAACAAAAAGCAGCATAGAAATACAATAAATCAAATGTGGCTTGGAGAAGTTATGTGCCTGAAATCCTGGAGAGTCCTTCCCAGACAGTGTGGACAATAGTGAGCCAGATAAACCAATGGGTCTGCCTTTCTATAAGGCAGTTTTCTGTACTATGTGTTTCTCTGCATGGTCTTTGCTTCTTCCTTTGGGAGTGAGGTCCTCCTGATTCCAACTTGTCTCTGCTGAACCCTTGACCCCGTTACCGGGTGTGTTCATCCCATGTACATGCCAGGAATGCTGTGGTGGGGCTATGCTGTATTAATTCCAAGCAAAAGCCCGGTGAGAAAGAGGGAGAGGGAGAAAGGCTATGCAGATCGGCATTGATTTTGATCAGCAGCTAAAAATAGCCAGGGATTTCGAAGCTGACATCATCGGCTGGTAGAGGCCAAATACCTCTGATCGCCCACTGATGCAAAACCAGTATTGTCGAAAAGTCTAGGAAAGAGGGGCATCACAGCTTGAACACATGTATGTTTACTTGAAAGTAAGCCCTGCTTGTCCTTTGGGATTTGAACTGGGTTTTAGCCTTTGTCATGTAGCAGTAGCGCACACAGACATTCTTCCTGTGGTGCCAGCTATTGTTAGTTTGGTCTGCTGGTTGGTGCATGTGTGCCTTAAGATCATAGAATCGTAGAGTTGGCAGGGACCCAGAGGATAATCTAGTCCAACCTTCAATGCAGGAACATCAGCTAAAACATCCAGGACGATGGCCATCCACCCTCTGCTTAAAAACCTCCAAGGAAGAAAAGTCCACAACCTCCCAAGGGAGACCGTCCCACTATTGAACAGCTCCTACTGTCAGAAAGTTCTTCCTGGTGTTTAGTTGGAATCTCCTTTCTTGTAACATGAAGCCATTGGTTCGAGTCCTACCCTCTAGAGTAGGGGAAAACAAGCTTGCTCCATCTTCCATGTGACAGCCAATAATAATAATAATAATAATAATAATAATAATAATTTATTATTTGTACCCTGCCACTCTGGGCGGCTTCCAACAAAATATTAAAATACAATAGTCCGTCAAACATTAAAAGTTTCCCTAAACAGGGCTGCCTTCAGATGTCTTCTAAAAGTCTGGTAGTTGTTTTTCTCTTTGACATCTGTAGGAGGGCGTTCCACAGGTCGGGTGCCACTACTGAGAAGGCCCTCTGCCTGGTTCCCTGTAGCTTTGCTTCTCGCAGTGAGGGAACAGCCAGAAGGCCCTCAGCACTGGACCTCAGTGTCTGGGCAGAGCGATGGGGTGGAGATGCTCCTTCAGGTATACTGGGCCGAGGCCGTTTAGATATTTGAAGATGGCTACTATCATACCTCCTCTCAATCTCCTCTTTTCCAGGCTAAACATAACCAGCTCCTTCAAGCACTCCTCATAAGGCTTGCTTTCCAAAGCCTTTCGCATCTTGGTTGCTCTCCTCTGAACACGTTCCAGCTTGTCAACATCCTTCTGAAGTTGTGGTGCCCAGAATTGGACACAGTAAGGCAGAATAGAGTGGGACTGTTACTTCCCTTGATCGGGACACTATACTTCTGTTGATGCAGCCTAGAACAGCATTAGCTTTTTTGCTGCTGCATTGCACTTTTGACTCATGTTAATCTTGTGGTCTATACTAAGAGCTCTGGATCCTTTTCACATGTACTACTGGCAAGCCCCATCTTATATCTTATATCTTCCTGTCTTAGGTGCAGAACCTTACATTTGAAATTCATTTTGTTAGTGTGGGCCCAGTGCTCCAATCTGTTAAGGTCATTTTGAACCCCGATTCTGCCTTCTGTGGCATTGGCTACCCCTGCCAGTTTGCTGTCATCTGCAAATTTGATGAGCATCCCCTCAATTCCTTCATCTAAGTACACTTCCTTCTGGCACCTCCTGCAGTCAAGCTGGTGTCAATCATAGGCAGTCAAAGCTCCCTGCGTTTTTCAGTACCATCTTGACGCCTGCCTCTTTTGTGCACCTTCCATCAAAGCAAATTGGGAAAACTTCATCTGTAAGCTCCTCCTAACCCTGCTTGCGCCAACGTAAGTCCCTGTAATTCAAAGGGAATTATTGCCAAGCAAATGTGCTTAGGGCTGCATCTTTGATTATACTTGAGCTGGATTGAATCTTGAGTGGTCTATTGGTAGCAATTTAAGCTTTTGTGAGTCGGCCTCCTCACAGGGCTGATTTTTTTTTTACTTTTCTTTTTGCATTTATATTCCCAAGGAGCTCAAGGTGGTGTGGTCTTCCCCTGCTCATTTAATGCTCACAGCAACCCTTTGTGGTAGGTCAGTGACTGGCCCAAGGTCACCCAGCAAACTTCATGGAGAAGTGGAGATCTGCACCCTGTTTTCCAACACTAACTACTATCTTAGTCTGGCACTCTAAAGGGGCAGAGTGGGAGGAAGGGGTGACAAAATTTATAGTGGAGGAGAATAAATCCTCAGCAACATTAAGGTCTTCTAATTGTTGTTGTTGAGATCCATTTCCCCCCTGTGTA
Source organism: Podarcis cretensis (assembly GCF_951804945.1). Taxonomy (NCBI): domain Eukaryota; kingdom Metazoa; phylum Chordata; class Lepidosauria; order Squamata; family Lacertidae; genus Podarcis; species Podarcis cretensis. The sequence continues at coordinate 26,991,690 of NC_137177.1, read as the reverse complement.
TGTAATTGGCACATTACCATGTTCTGTCCCCACCTCCACCCCTCAGTCATGGATATTCATTGTGGTTCTCTGTTCACCATCCACTTCAGCTGGCAGAGCTTGACGGAATATATCCAAGCAATGGGGAGTTAACAGTTTTTCGGTTTTGGCCCCACCAAAGAATCCCAACATGTACACGATACTATGCAACGTCAACCAAAGTTCCACCCAGGGCCAGCCCACCTATGAGGCAAGTTGAGCTGACTGCCTCATGCAGCAGGATCCACGGGGGTAGGCACAGCAGATCTGGATGGACTCCAAGGAATTCATTGCCTGTGGCTGCTGCCTTTGCAGCTGTGGTAGGCTCCTTGGAGACAGGATCTGCCACCTCCTTGGCAGCCATACCACTAATGCTGCCTCTACACAGGCCTCTTGGTGAATAGGAGGTGCTACTGGTCTCCTCCCACCCTTCTTGTGGATGTAGATCTTTATTCTCCCCTTGTTCCTGATGTAGATCTTCACTCATCCCTTCTTCCCTGACTGGGGGTGGGGGACGATGACTCCATTTTGTGGTTTGCCTCAGGTGCCAAAATGTCTCAGGCCAGCCCTAATTCCACCACCACCCCAAGTCTGAGCTTGCTGACAAACATCCAAACGAATATCCTCCAAATGTGACCCCCCCTCATTACAGTATACCCCATTTATGGGTGTCATTCTGTTTAGGAATTATAATTAGGGATATGTGAACATTTTGGATTAACAAACAGATTTTTAATGCAAAAAATATTTTTAAATTTATCTACGAAAGGTGAGATTAAATTTTTGCTAAATTATGCTGCAAATTTCAATAGTGAAATGTAAGCATTTTATCAAATTTCTTCATGCCGGGAATTAGGTGTCCTTTAACAAGTACCTATGACAGCTGAGGAAGGATCAGAATTACTGTACAAGAAAAGAAAATTTTAAAAATATATTTTAAAAGCAACATTTTTTTGGGGGGGGGAACATGAGTAAGAAGACAGCACCATAAAATGAATATAGTTTAGTTTAAAAGGTAAGCAGGAATAATAATAATATAAAAAAGATTTAAAAGTATGGGAATTATTTTATTTTTAAAAAAGATCTCTTCCAGGACAATACATTCCATTTACGCTTTCCCTTGTTTTCTGTCTACTAAGCATGCTCAGACCTCAGTTCAGTTTTGTTTTGTTTGGCATAGTTAATCTCACCCCAAAAGATTGTTTTATACCTCTGCAAGCCTGCTACCTCTCCTCTCACATGTGGGTGGTGCCATTTTGGCTACATTAGCAATGGCACACATAGTCTGAACATTGGAAACGGAGGAGATGATAGGGTTACAATTGCATAGCTATTACTAGGCATATTTTACTCAGTATCTCAGAGGGCCACTAGATGAGTCTTAAAAATCAGATTACCTCAGAAGCTACCATCTCCCCAAACCAGATTACCTCAGAAACTGGGTTTTACTCAGTGTCTCAGGGGGCCATTCGATGAGACCCAAGACCAAATGACCTCAGAAACCACCAGCTCCCAAACCCAGTGCCAACCGAGCCATAAATATTGACCCTGGAGGGCCTACTCCCTGTCATGCTTTATTCACTGTCTCAGGAGGCTGCTAGATTAAATTCAAAATCAGATTACCTCAGAAACCATCAGCTCCCAAAACCAGATTACCTCAGAAGCTGGGTTTTACTCAGTGTCTCAGGAGCCACTGGATGAGATATAGATTAGGACCAGATTACAGACACCTCCCAGACCCAGAGCCAACCAAGCCATAAAGACAGGCAATGGAGGGCCTGTTCCCTGTCCCAACCACACATGAAACCAAACAAAGGACAGGGGCTTCTCTGTGGTGGCACCAAGACTCCGGAACTTCCTCCTAATGGTGATCCACCAGGCTCCCTCTCTGCCTGTCTTAATCTGGGCTTTTAGTAAAGACTAAAAAAGAAAAGAAAAAAGAAGACAGTTGGCATTTAATGTATGCCTTAATTTTAAATCTGCTATCTGCTAGAGCTCTTGGTACTGTTCTTCTTGGTACTGGTCTTCTTGGTACTGTTTTTTAAACCGCTGCTGTTCTGACTGTTTTGTTGTTTATAATGGGTTAACCAGTGTTTTGATGTTGTGTTTTTTCCTATTTTGATGGTAGTTTTATTATTTATTTGTTTTATTTGTAGAAGGCGCTGGGAAGGCACCGCCCTTTAACTCCTAAGCTCCACCCCTTGGCAGTTTGAGCTTCAGGAGAACCGACATTCCCAAGCTGAGGGTAAGGAGCTGAAGAGTTTGGGCAACAACGAAACTCCGCTGAACCGCTAGAACGCCTGTGTCCTTTACAATGTCGTGGGAGAAACTGCTTTAGAGTGACGGGAGCATTCAAGTAAGATAGGGGGGTCCAATTACAGCAGCGGGGAAGAGACCGTAGCCCAGGGGTGGACAACCCTTTTGGCCCAGTGGGCCAGATCTTTATGCCTCCATCCTGTGGGCCAACTTTGGCAGGTGGGCAGGACCTGTCAAGCATCTGCTATCATAATGACATCAGGTGACTGACAGATGGGTGGTGCCACCTACCTGCCAAAGATGGCATGCAGGTGTGAGGGGAGGGGAGGGGAGACAGGAAGCTGGATTATCTCCCTGTACATGAGCTGATGTGTGGGACGTTCATTCCTGCTTTCTTCAGGAAGCAGCTGCATAAGCATTCGAGTCACATGGTGTCAGGTATGGGGCAGGGGTGTGTGGTGTTGGAGAAATTGCCTTCCTGTAGAGTGGGCCATGGTGGGCCAAATTTGACCCATGGGCTGGAGGTTCCCCCTCCCTGCTGTGGCTCTCCAGATGTTATTGGGCTCCAACTCCTGTCAGCCCCAAACTGCAGGGCCAAGGGTCACGTTTGAGGGTTTTAGGCTTCCCATCTCTGAGTTTAGAGTGAAATGCAAGGGTTAGTCAGAGGAGGAAAGAACTGGCAATTAACGAACAAACCGCCAGCAAAATATTCCAGTCCTTCCATCCCGCCTCCTTTCTCCGCCACTTCTCCCCAGTCACTGGCCGTGACAATGCTCAGCCCTCACTGGGCTGGCTTGGTTTTTCTTCCCCTCCCCTTTTTCATTCTGGTGTCTTGTGGGGATGCCTGCTGCTCCTTCTTCTGTCCCTGGGGACACTTTAAAATAGTTTCTCAGTGTAAACCAGGAAATGGCCTATCTCTAGACAATGAAACGGTATGCCTCTGTTCTCGCTTCCCAGTTTGGAGGTCCCACCACAGGTTCTTCCCACCACCACCCAAAACAAAGCTTTTTTCACACCTCAGCATTCTCTGAGCAACAATGAAAGTACCTCCTGTGTGGATGCTCCTTTGTTAAATAAAAGGCTCCACACTCAGGAGACCAAGCTTGCTCTGAATATATATATACAGTTCAGGCAGGTCCAGTTTCAACCAGCCCCATCTGCTAGCTTTCTTACATGCCAGCAGTGGCACCGCCTGTCACCTTTCTCTGCCTTAGTCTCAATGTTGCCCTTGTACAGCTCAGGCAGGGAGAAGGATGGGCTCTGCCTGCTCTGGCTCCATCTGCTGTGGGTCACCTGCCTTCCGCCCCACCAGTCCTCCTGGGCAGCAGACACCACGGAATATATGGGGCAAAGTGCTATATATATACAAAGTGCAAGAAAACGTGCGTGTATGTATACATATGCACAACCCTTTTCTTTTGTTCTGCTAACGGCTGCCTCTGGTCCAAGGAGGTTTGCAGTTTGGGGAAACGCAGCAAAACACGCTTCGTCCGAGGCGACAGGAGGGTGGGCGTGCACACCGCCGTCAGAGGGACCCTCCTACCCCCACAATGCCAGCGTGGAGCGCTCCCTGCCCCAGAGCCAAGGCGAGAGAGCTGTATATGGGCTTGAGGCACACGACTCCCAGTTCCCACCATTAGAGGGCACTGGTGACACATAAACAGTAACTAGTTCGTTAATCACAGGGGTGTTTTTATTTATTTATTTTATTTATTAAAAAAAAAATACTGTATATCCTGAGCCCATCAAACATTCCCTGCAAAGTATGGTTTGTATACCTGTACTATGAATGGGCATATTGTGCATGGATAAAAATACTATACAGAATGTCCAAACTTTCCTCAAGTCAGGCACCACGGTAAGGGAGGGGGAATGAAGTTGCAGCTGATCTTTCTTTCTTTCTTTTTTTTGCGGGTTGGGGAGCGGTTTGAGTCGTGCCGGGTGCAATGGAAACGGGGATTTTTGGTTTCAATTTTTCTAAATCTACCTCGAATCATGCCTGGATCCAGGGGCAGCGCTGGCGTCACGCCCCGCCAATGTTCCATTCCACCCACACGCACAGGCCCCTGTTGAGGATCCCGCAGCCGCTTTGCAATTCGCGGCTCGTAACCTCTCCCCCCCCCCCCCCGCTACTCGCCAGCCCTCCCCTCTCCCGCATCATCGCGGCTGCATGCAAGCTGGAAACGGCGGGGGCCGCGAGAACCCGCAACGTGGGAGAAGGGATCCGAAGCAAAGCCGCCACGCTTTGCGCAGCCCACCAGCGTCCATCCCGCCCCTTTAAAGTCGTCGTCGTCGTCTGCTGCTGCTGCTGCTACCAGCTTCCCTCCCTCACCCTCCCCTTTCTAGCGGAAAGAACTACACCCCCCAGGATGCTTTGCGGGACTCTCCCTGGGGTTCCGGATGCTGCTCCTGCCGCTGACAAGCGAAGGTAAGCAGAGAGCTTCGGAGGCAGCCAAGGCAGCGACAGCAGCTCTTAAGGAGCTCGAGCCGAGGGGAGCCTCAGCCAGCTTTTTCCCCTTCCCTCCCCCTTTCTGCGAGCAAAAGCAAAGCAGCAAAGCGGCAGGAGAGGAGGCGAGAGAAAAGGAGGAGGCGGCGAGCAGGGAGGGAAATCGCCACCAGCACCAGCTGAGCAGCAGCAGCAAAGAGAGAGAGAGAGAGAGAGGGAGAAACAGTCAAGGGTCTGGTTTGTCTTCGTTTCCTTCGCCCCCCCTCCCACCCAGCAGCAGTAAAGAGAGAAGGGGGTGGAGAGAGTAGGGAGGGAAAAAAGAGAAAAAGACACAGGGAGCTCGAGAGAGCGAGAGCGCAAATTCTCCCAGCCTTGCATATTTTCCTTCCTACCCCTCCTCCTGGCTTTTTCTTTTGTGTGGCGTGTTTGAAAGGAAGGGAAGGAGGCAAAAGAGACGGAGGAAGAAAGAACGAAAGAAAGGAGGAGAGCGAGCGAGAGTGGGGAGGGGGGAAAGGAGGAGGCGTCGTAGAGTCATGTCCAGCAGAGTTGCGTGAGGATAATGTGATCGGCCAAAGAGGCGATGAATATGCTGTCGCTGAAGGTTGGCAGTGGCGCCGAAGGGTCGGGCAGTCTCCCCGGCAGCGCGGAGCCCTCTCCTCTGGAGGAAAAAAGTCTCTCCCGAAAGGCAGCCGCCGCCGCCGCCGAAGGGATCGGATCCCCACAGCAGCAGCAGGCTGGTGAGTTAACTCGGGCGATGCGCCCTCTTCTCTCTCCCCCGCGCTCTCTCTCGTCCAGCCCTTGCCCACCACCACAGAGCCCTTGCTCCAGAAGGAATAGATCTCCAACCCTCCCTCTTATTTTAAAATTTATGTGTTTGTTTCTGGCGACCCCCACCCCCAAATCCGCTGCCCGCCCCCTGCTCTTCCAGCGCAGGATGCTTGATGGCTACAGAATTTCCTTTCCCACCCTAGTTCTGATTTTTCTATATATATAAAAAACAAACCCCATGGCTTTGGCTGGGGAGGGGGGGGAGAGGAACACCCCCAGTCCACCCACGGCTCCACGGCGTGCATGTGGGCGCAGCAAAGTATCAATGGGGTTGGAAAGAGGGATGGGGGGGGAGGCGGCGGCGGCGGCGGAGGGAAGCAAGAAATGAATGATTTCATTTTTTTATATATATAAAAAAGCCAACTAGTGTGTAGTCCGTATGAAGCAGCCTTTTGTCTCAACCAGTGTGAGCAAAACCTTGGCAGTTGGAGCAAGACACTTGAAGCGCAAAAAAAGGTTGTTTCTTTTTATTTCCTGCCTTCGCTCCCTCCCTCTTTCTCCTTTCCTAAGCGATTCCTCTTCAGTTGTTCTCTTTCTCTCCCCCCCCCCATGCAATGTGCTGATCATCAGCCGCCACTTTCTTTTCTCCCCCCCCCCCCCCCGCCGCTCTTTAAATTGCTCCCGAAATCGCTTTAGGTGTAAACATTAATCTGGCTTCGCACATGCAGATGGGGGTGGGGGTTGCGCGACGCAAAAAAGCAAAGGAGGGTTTGCATTTGAGAAGGCTCGGAGTAAGCGGATCTGTTTACTGGCGCGCGCGGGGGGGGGGGCACTGGAAGAGACTAGAGGGAGGCGGTGGGTGAGGAGGGGAGGAGGAGGAGGAGATGCTTTGAGAAAGGAAGGAGTTGTGCGGGGGGGGGAGTGGAAGCTCTCGAAGGCAAACAATCCCTTATTATTTCAGCATGTGGGGACTGGCGGGGAGGCGCAACTGGGGACGGAAGCGCCCTGCGGAACCTCCCTGGGAAAGAGAGGGTGAAGTTGCGTCCTCTCTCCTCTGTAGAGTTTGTTTTCTCTCTCTCGTGCGCTCCCCCCGCCCCGCGGCACCCCTCTCCAAGATCACCGTGGCTGTACTTTGCGAAGGGACCCATCGATCGCAAGAAGGGAGGGGGGCGGAAGAGGTGAAGGGTCACGGTGGTGGAGGAGGAAGATCCTGCAAAACAGGTCCTCCTCAGCAGCGTGGGGTTTGTTGGCAAGCTGTGGGAATGGGTGGGGGTGCGGGCGAGAACCGGACCTGTAGCTCAGTTGCCTCGGACACGCAAATAAATTGGTGGTGCGAGAATGCAATTCTTTCAGTAGGCAGAATAAAGCACTTGGGGATAACCTTTTTCTTTCCTTCATACAAGCGCGCGGGGGGTGGGGGGTGGAGTGGAGTGGGGTGTTGAGTGACAGCTGCCAGGCAGGGTTCTGTCCACTAGAAGGCAGGTGGTTTCTAGCTTAAATCAAATGAAGGAAGGCACTGAAGTTCCTGACTGATTCCCTTTAAAGCTCTAATGTGCCACCTGAGTGTGTGTGAGAGGGAGAAGCGGTGCAACCCCGAGCATATTTTTATTTTCACTCAGAAGTTAGTTCTCTCACCTTCAGCGGGTCTTACTTGCAGGTAAGCATGCATAGAATTGCAGCCTGAGTCTATAATTTTATGCAGAGCCTTCTTAATTACTTTGCTTCCTGCCAAAATGGGGCAAGGCATCTGAAGCGTGGTGTGGTGTCTGTTTATTGATCACCTCGTTTATCCTGCCCTTCCTTGGAAGAGCTCTAGGCTGCTTACACTGGTGTGTGTGTTGTTGCACAGATGAATTTCCTGTTGCAGAGGGGGGGGGGAGCCCCAAGGCTTTCCAATCTCTCTCTTAAAGAATGCCATTTACTTTTCTTAAATTTGGTATTTTGAGCACTAAAGTTCTATGCATGTGGACTCAGGAGAACTTACTCTCAAGTAAATGTACATAGGACTGTAGCCTTTACAACCATCTTCTTGGTGCTTGCGTCTAACCCTATGGGGAAATCTTAGTCTGATGTGTGGGGCTTGTAAACATCCTGGGAGAGAACTGAGGCCGCCTTCTTTTTGAGGGGTGGATTCTCCTCCTCCTGCCTTTAGATATTCTACTTTGTCTCGCAGAGCAAGCTAAATCAAAACGCTTGGGCCCATGCAGGAATAAATTATCTGCAACAATTTGGCTGATGAGGTGCACTGGGCGATAGTTGAATTAAGCCTTTGAGGTTTTAGTTGTCAAGGTCTGTTGACATAGCTTTGCATGGAGAAAGTTTCACTAACAAGGGAGAGCTGTGTCTGAACACTTCTCACTTGCCTAAGACTTGACATGTCTGTTCTCTCACCCCCAGCTGGACTGAGTTCAGTGGTATGTGACGAGAGAGTGCCGGTCATGGTGGAAGCAGGAGGGTCCTGAAGCTGGATTCTCAGGTTCTTTACAAGGGTGTAAAGCAAATCCACAGCCACTCTGTTTGGAGGTTGATGTACATGTGGAGTGCTTTTAATGAGCTCCTAGGTGTCTCCTTACTGTTTATGCCAAGAAACATCCCACTGGGGAGGGGCCCTCACTCTGCTGGTAGAGCACATGCCTTGCATGCAGAAGGTCCTCGGCAGCTCCTGTTACAAGAATCTTGCATCTCTGGGTGGCAAAAGACCTCTGTGCGAGACCAACGCTCACTGTGGTGTAAGATGTTGCTAGGATAGATAGGCCAGTGGTCTGGATCTGTAGGAAGCAGCTTCCTATGCTCACTGCAACATAGGAAGCTGCCTTCTACTGTGTCAGGATGCTGGTCTACCTAGCTCAGTATCGTCTGCCCTGACTGGCAGCTGCTCTCCAGGGTTTAAGGCAGATGTCGCTCCTGGCCCTACCTAGAGGTACGGGGGACTGAACTTTCTGCATGCAAAGTGGATGCCGTGCCGCTCAGCTATGATCCACTGGGCTGCATGGGATGGTGTGCCACAAATTCAAGCTTTACTCAGTTGCACCTCTGTGTGTGTGTTTCTGCTTGTGACTGTCTTTAGGCCAGTTTTGCCCTAAGAAAGAGTCAAAACCTGCTCTTGCCGTATATTTTTTTTCAGTTAAGTGACACTGCCTTTCTCTCTCTCTCTCTCTCTCTCTCTCTCTCTCTTTCTCTTTAACAGTGGTGTACCTGAGGACGCGACTATGGACGTCCTAGGGCTGCGTGCCAGAGATATAGATTGCAACTGGAAGCCTGAAAAGGCTTGCTGAAGGGGGACTAGTTTGTGCCTTGGGCAGAGGCAAGGGCATAATGGAACATTTTGGAACTGGAGCCGGGCAGAGACAAGGAGGTGGAAGTATGTGGAAAGTTATGGGTGGCCTAGAGGGGGCTGGCTGGCTGGCTGGAGTCCTTGCCCTAGCTGCCTCAGAGAGAGGCTTCAGGGACCTGGGGGTGGTCTATTTCTGCTGAGATCCTGAAGAAAGATCTGGGAGAATGGTAAGCATCTATAAATAGAGTGTGTCAGCCGAGTGGAAACGGAGCCTCTAAAGCGCTAGAGAGAGGGAGACAGAGAAAGAGACCAGTGTCTTGATAAACAGGTTTGTGTTGCGGGGAGGACTGTGTTTGTAACGAGATCCGGGACTGAGGAATGGGGGCCTGGGAATAGGGGTGATGGTGGGGAAGCTACTTCCTGTTTGGTTGGGGTGTGTACGTCAAGGCCTTGTCCGAAGGCATAATTCTAGCTGTGTGGAATAATGTCCAGGTCATATTGCCCTGCGTGCATGCTCTGGCAAGAATGTGAGGGGGATGAAGAGTGCTGAGTGGTTTGGGAATCTCAGTCTAAAAACACCTCTGGCCTGTCTTCCAGCTTGTGATGAATGAGTCCTCTGGGCAACAGGCCTTCCTATGGAACTTTTAGCTGAAGTGCTGAAGCAGCCTTCCTGGTCAACCTGGTTCCCTCCAGATGTTTATTTGGGACTAAAACTCCCATCAACCCTAGCCAGCGTGATCAGTGGATCATGGGAGTTGTAGTCCCAACAAACCACCTGGAAGCCACCAGGTTGGGGGCGGTTGTTTAATATTAGAACGGGTCTCCGTTTTGTAGGAGCCTTCTGTGTGGTCACCTGTTGGTTGGTCGGTGCCATGAACTTCACAGGATACCATGGCGCTCTCAGCCAGGATAGAACTATCTTACCTGTTAAAACAAATCCCAAGGAGTTGTTGAGCAGAGATGTTTCAAGCTGCTTCAGGGCCAATTCATCAATTCAAATAGCAAGGGGAACTAACAGTATGGGAACCTCTTGTTGTCATTGGAAATAAGGATAAATGGGTTGTTGTTTTTTTTTAAAAAAAGTTGCATTGATGTGGTGGAAAAATGAGAGCAGGGCCAGAGCAACTTGAGACAGTGCTCACTAAAATCAGAGGCAGAATTTGCAGGAAAGTTCCCTATAATTTTGGCAAGCTTGTGCAGGAGACCTACCTTGTAGATCATGCCAACCATGGAGCTAGGCCTGTTTGTCTGTCACCCGTAATAGTGCTCCAAACCCACTGCTTGAAACTTCTGTCCCACCTTGTTTTATGGTAGGAATTCATTTGGGTGATACGTGAGGAAGAGGAGTATGTTTACTTTCTAGACTGAGAGTGTCCCTATCATGGAGATTAGGGATTCTGGTGGTGGTTAACAAGTAAGATTATTCTAAAGCAACCTTCCCCAAACCTGGTTTCCTATAGGTGTTGCTGGACCACAACTCCCATCATCCCTGACCATATGGTTTGGAGATGATAGGAGCTGGAGTCCAACTATATCTGGAGGGCACCAGGGTTGGGGTGCCTGGTTCTTGCACTGGTGGTTGTGGATGAGTGGTGGGTAGCGTAGCCCTGCTCAGTTAGTGCCTTGCTAAAGTGAATGTGCTCTGCCAACCATGCATGCCACCCTGCTGGGCATCCATATCCTGTGTTGTTATTTTGCCACCTGCCCAGAGATATGGGAATGTCAAAGCACCTGACAAGTCTGACTGGTGGGTTATAAGTTGTGCAGGCCAAGAGGAGAGAGACTCCGCTAGATATTCTGCACATCCTTGGAAATTGCAAAGTTCCTCATATGATGATTCCACCCTCCTTTCTTTGGAGCAACAGATAACAGAGGGGAGGAGGAGGACTGTTGCTGTTTTCACGTTTCACACATGTGTGTGTTTTTTCCTTCGAGGAGAAAGGGGTTAAATTTAGTCAGTTTGGATAATCTGCATCCATGAACTTGCAAGTTCCTCATCATGCATGTTGCCAGTCCTGGCGAAGGGGGATGCTCTTGATAGTCTAATTTGCTTTATGCTTTGAAGCAATTAATCAACCTCTGTCATTCAAACATGACCTTAAAAAATAAAATAGTATAGTAATAGTCTGGATAGTCAAAGACTTGTGATGTAAGTATTCTTGATATTGGGAAGGGTTGTAGCTCTGTGGTAGAGCATCTGCTTTGCATGCAGGAGAACCCTAGTTCAATCACTGATATCTCCAAGTGGGACCAGGAGAGAACCTTGCCTGAAGATCTGGACAGCCGCTGCCAATCAGTGTAGACAATACTGCGCTAGATGGGTCCATGGTCTGACTTGGTATATGGCAGCTTCTGGTGCTCCTATCTTATCGCTGTCCCCTCCAAAGTTCACAGCGGGGTTTTGTTAAGAGTTCAGCATCCACTTCAAAAAGTTAAGTCACACTTTTTTAAAAACAACAACTACAATGCAAAATCTGCCATGGTGCATGGAAACTGACAGTGTTCTTCAGGCCATTGACGTACAGTGGTGCCTCGCAAGACGAAATTAATCCATTCCGCGAGTCTCTTCGTCTAGCGGTTTTTTTCGTCTTGTGATGCAAGCCCATTGACGGCTTAGCTGATTAGCGCTATTAGCGGCTTTTAGCGGCTTATCGGCTTAGCGGATAAGCAGATAAGCGGCTTAGCGGTTTAGAAAAGGGGGGGGGGAAGGAAAAAAAACCCGCAGGAACTCGCAAGACATTTTCGTCTTGCGAAGCAAGCCCATGGGAAATTCGTTTTGTGAAGCACCTCCAAAATGGAAAACCCTTTCGTCTAGCGGGTTTTCCGTCTTGCAAGGCATTCGTCTTGCGGGGCACCACTGTATTAGCGTTTTGTCTGCCTTGTTTGTGGTATAGCATGAATATGGTGACCATGGTGCATGATTCATGCTGCATGTGTGATGGGGTTATGGGAGACAAGACACAAGATCCTTGAACTTGTATGATCCTCAACGAATGAGTATCGCACGTTGTTGGATGTGAGCATGTGCTAGTACTTTGCACAGGTCGTTGTGATGAAAAGCCCCATTGTATGGATGTAACTGCATGTTTATTCCTAGTGGTGGCATCTCTCCTGCTCGAGTCATTCACAAGAACTGTAGGCCACGAATCTGATGCATGTTTACTTGGAAGCAAATCCCATTATCTTCAGTGTGGCTTATTCACTGTAAAGGAGTTGAGGGTTATTACCCAGGTCTCTTTCCATGCCTAACCTACAGACCTCTGTCATAAGGGGCAACCTCTTCTTGAGCTCAGTCTCTAGTGTCAAGTGCATCAAACTGTGGATTTCTCTTAGATGCATACTAGAACACAAAACTTTAATATGTGGTGCATTCTACCACAACGTATATCCAAACGTATGCCGATGCATTTGTTTACAGTTGTTTCCCTTTACAGTAAAATGCTAGTTTAAAAATACCTGTCTACTGGCATTTCTTTTGAAAATTAGCAGGCAACCAGGCTTTTGGGTGCTGCTACAGTTATAGGAACACAGGAAGCTTCTTTATATTGACTCAAACCATTGGTCATCAAGCTCAGTTTGGTCCACATACTGGCTGGCAGTGGCTCTCCAGGGTTTCAGGCAATAATAGTCTCTCCCAGCCCTACCTGGAAATGCCAGGGATTGAACTTGGGACCTTCTGCATTCAAGCAAATTCTATGCCACTGAACAACATCCCTTCCTACTGGAGTGTTTGGCTCTAGTGCCCGTTACAAAAGCATTTGTGGCTAATTCTATGCATGCTCTCTTAAAAGAATCAGCTTTGGCTTCAGCCTTGGTGCTTTGGAATTTGGTCTTTCCTGCTGTTCCACAGAGAAGGTGGTGGTCTTCTCAAGGCTAGCTAACATAGGTTGCTGCCTTTATGCTGAGTCAAACAATTGGTCCAACAAGCTTTCAGGCAGGAGTCTCTCCCAGTCCTATTTGGAGATTCTAGGGATTGAACCTGGGATCTTCTGCATGCAAGGCAACTCTGCTGCTGAGCTGTATTCCTTACCCACGATACCCGTCTAGGTATCAGTCCAGGGATTGAGAGCATTGACTTGGTGCTCCCAAGATACATGTACTGCTGTAGACCCTTGCCAGTCTATGTGGCTAGCAGTAAGCAAACAGCTGGGGACCATAGCAGGACTGGTGTCTTGGGGCAAAAAGCTACTTGCCTTTCCCTTGATGCTTTATTGGGTGATAAAGCTCCAGAGTCTAACTGGGTCTAAAGCTTGCATGCCTAGTTCTAGCATCAGTCATGCAGCATAGTATGAGTTTAGGTGGTGCTTATTTTAAGTTGGATCTGGGGTCTGTTTTGGCTTGGCTTGGATCAGGTGAAGTAGGAGTGTTTTCTCTGCAGGGACAATTCATGCTTCTATCAGCTGACCAAAACTTAAGTAGCCTACACCAGGAATGAACCGGGAGGTATCATAGAATCATAGAACTGTAGAGTTGGAAAGGAACAGTTGGCTGTGACTCCTGAGCAGATGCATCTCTGGTGCCTGTTGTATTGGAGCAGGGGTGGGGAAATTTTAGCCCTCCAGATGTTGGACTCCCAACTCCCATCAGCCTTAACTGGCATGGCCAATAGTCAGGGATGGTGGGGGATGTAGTTCAACAGCCTCCAGAGGGCCAGTGGTTCCCCATCCTTTCGTTATAGCAGGGTTTCCCAAACTTGGGTTTTCAGCTGGTTTTAGACTATAATTCCCATCATCCGTGACCACTGGTTCTGCTAGCTATGGATAATGGGAGTTGCAGTCCAAAAGCAGCTGGAGACCCAAGTTTGGGAAACTCTGTGTTAGAGGAAGGAAAGGATAGACCTCTAATGATATTGGTATTAAGGTGTTACCTTGGTTTTGTTAGCTTTTCTATTTTATTTATTTTAAAGAATATAGATATCATTTCTGGCAAGTTTTACAGCACTTGGTTCCAAAACAAAAATCCTGTCTCTAGGCATATTTCCACAAAATGTTTGTAAAGTATTAATTACTTTCAGGGTAAAATACACTACAGCTGAACTCTGAACCCTACCTACCCAGGAATAAGCCCCATTGAATTCAGCAGGACTTACTTCTGAGTAGACATGGCTGGGATTACCTTGTAAATCTTCCAGCTCTTTTTGTATAAGAAGTTTTGGCATTTTGAAGCCCAGCCATTTTGAAGCCCAGTATTAGACATCCCAGGGAGCAATACTTGGGGCTGGCCTAATATATTTTGCTGCCTAAGGCAGAGAATCAAATAGTGTCCCTCGCCCACCTGAGTCAAGGTGCATAGCGTCCAAGGGCGGCCAAGTTATTTCTCACGAGGCAGAAAATACCACAAGCACCTTTCCCCCCTCCCTGCCAGTAAAAATACAAAAACAATAAATTAAGTAACCAGCAATTTGCTGTCCTTTCATTATATTCAAAATCAGCTGCCTGAGGCAGCCTCCTCATTCTGCCTAATAGTAGGATCGGCCCTGGCAATACTATGTTGTTTCTCCTTTGACATTGTGTCCATACAGTGCCATATGAACTTCAGAAGATGACACTAGCTAAGAGGTTAATAGAGCAGGATTCAGGAGTATGTTCATGTTGTTCTTCTGTTGATGTTGTTTTAAACCCAAAGTAGTTGTATCTGAATTATTTTGCCCCATAACTACTTCACTTCTGTTTCTTCCCTAAGCTGTAATTACTGTAGTAAATAATTGCTGTAATTATGAGGCCTTTAAAACAGAGAGAGCGAGTGAGCGGGGGATGGATGGATGGCGTCACTTGCTGTCTGTAGAAAATTGTGGTTACTGTCATGTACTTGTACTTGGGTGTATTTTGAGAAAAGGATGCATGGGTGTCAATCGGAGATGCTTCAGGCCTAGGTGAACCTTTCATTGTAGCCCAGAGGTAGGCAAAATAGAGATCAGGATATCCTGGTAATGATCTGGGGTAAATTGGAAATGGACTTCCAAAGCAACCACAAGAAGACATGTTGTATTCCTGAATTATGCTGCTAAAGCAATAAACGTCATGGGGAGGGGAAGACAAGGAGTGGATTTTGTAGGGTGTGAGGGTCCTGAGCTCAGTTCCTTGGCTGAGGGTGTGCCTGCACAGGGGCACCCAGTTCTATAATTCTATAACCCATTGACTTGCTTTAAGTCATTGATTTGCTCCAGACCCTGGACAGCGGACCCCATAAAAAACCAAACTAGATCCTGCAAGGCTAATGTTCATACAGCCCTGATGTAACCTGTCGTCTGCCTGAAAGGCCGCCTTTTCCCATTGAACCTGTCTTAATCTTTCAGCTCTGTTTAGAAGGCTCTCCTCTGTATGACTGTAGGTAGGTGCAGACTGGGATAAGGGCCTTTTTTGTGCTGCTGCTGCTCCATTTACAGAACATTCTCTTCCCCAGGCTTATGAGGCACCAGTATTGGTGCCCTGCAAGCATCAGTCTAAAAACTTTTTCTTCTCCCACACTGGACTGGGAGCCTGCCTTTAATATGCTGATACCAGAGGTGGCCTAAAGATACCAGAGGTGCCACAGTATATTCTACTGGCTGTAATTTGTTTTATATTGTGTTTTTTTTAAAAAGTATTTTCAAATTGCTGCAACCTGCCCTGGGACCTTATGTTAATGGGCGGGTAAGAAATCTAATAAATAGTAGTAGTAATAGTAGTAATAATAATACACAGCATGCAGTAATCAATTAAAAAATTCAAAATACAGCATCAGAATAATTAAAGGCAGGTGAAGGCCACAGCAGAGCAGATTAGAGTTAGGCTGTAGACAATCTCCAATTTTAAAGCCCTTGATGCCGGGGCATCTTATTGTTTTGTTAATAAATTTACATCTCTCTTTAAATAAATGTTTCCAGGGCAGCTTAATCAATGTTCAAGGGGAAAAACCCCTGAACATTTCAAAATGTAATAAAGTGGGAATGGCAGACATGTTGTTGGGCTCGGGTCCAGATATTGGTGGACAGTTGGCCATGCTGGCCAGGGCTGATGGGGAGAGTGCCACACTGACTATCCCTTTAGGAGGGAGCCTCATTCAGAGTCCGAGCTGCGCTAAAAGGGAAAGTGCACGGCTAATTCACTGTATCTGAATACAACACAGCAGGCCAGTATTATCTCCATGCAGTAGATGGGAGGAGGAGGTTGAGAAGCAATGACATTGGGATCTGAACTGGTGACTTTGAGATGATGAGATTTAGGAGAAGGGGCCACAGCTCAGCAGTTGAGCATCTGCCACGAATGCAGAAAGTCCCTGATTCAATCCCTGACATCTCCAGGTGGGGCTGGGAGAGAATCTGTGCCTGAAACCCCAGAGAGCTGCTGTTGGTCAGTGTAAATAATGAGTCGGATGAACCAATGATCTGACATAACCTAAGGCAGCTTCCTGTGTTCCTCTGATCTCACTATCAGCATGAACATCTCTCTTTATCTCACCCATACCCTTCCCTACCCTGGAACTTCAGTAGAAGGCAGTGCAAACACACCTGGATGTTTTTCCCACAGCCTTAGTTAGCTGGTGCATATTTGCTCCCAAAGGTGGATAATGTGGGTGGTGCTTTGGAGAGGTATGGGAGTGGACGATGGGGCGGCCCTCGCAGGAAAGGGAGTTCGGAGAGGCAGCTGGTGTTGCAGATCCAGGTGCATAGCAGAGTAGGATGGTGCTGGCTAAATGATGGCGGAGATGCCGTTGAGTGAGAATCTGCAGCTCCTGTTCCTCAAGGGAAAGGTTTGCTGGCTGTTCCCAAATGGCACCCACCAGTTGGTATGTGGGAGCTGGTGTTTGGTTACACTGCTGCTCAAAGGGGACTGTGAATGGGATCAGCAGGTGGGGTTTGAAAACACATGCAATACACAGCAAAGTTGAAATTCCGCTGGGGACTTTGCTGGTGGGGGTGGGGTGGGGCGAGCACAGCCTTTTAGCACATGTGCAGGGAACCCAGCTCCATTGGCTGAAAAGCTCAGGGACCTAGTCCACCTATGCAGTCGAATGAGGGGGTTGAATGGACTGCACTACTTCAGGCTGCAGGGGACTGGGAATATCATATTTGAGGGGTGGGAGGGAGAAATTTCTGCATGTCAAACAAAAAACTAACATCAAAGAGAGGTTCTGTCTAGTTTTTTTTTTAACTCTGTAATGAGATTTTCCTTGGGGTTTTCTTCAGTAACATGATCCCACACATAACAGCCTCAAGTGGCACAGTTCATTATTTCACTTCAGGACTGTACTGTTTGGCTGCCTGCATATCATACGTGGTTTTCCGCAAAGAGTGCTGGGAACTGTAGTTTTGTTAAGGCTGCATAGAATTACAACTTTGTCAGGGGGAAACTATGGTTCGCAGAACTATTGCGGGGGTAACCAGGTGCATTAAGTATACGGTGGGGATGTGACCTGTGTTTATCAAGAGTTCTCTGAGATTACAAGGTAGGACATGGCAAATATGTTAAGTTTTCCTACAAGTTCTGGATATCTACATTGTATGAAAGGGGGGCGGCTCATCTGCTTTCCTCCACTGAAGCAGAAGCATAATAATAATAATTAATAATACAGCTGGGCACAAAACTCCTAGTGAAGATCCAGTCCTCTGTCCTGAGGGCATCTTCAAACTTTTTTCCATTATTGGAGGTCTGTACCTTGATAGCATGGGTGAGAACGCAAATCTGTTTCTGAGAGAAGATGGGTACACTTGCATTTTGAACAGCAGTTTCGCCAAGTCCCATCAGCCTCAGTCAGCATGGCCAGTGTTGGGGGATGATGGGAATTGTAGTCTTTGAGCATCTGGAGGTCATTTCGCCACCCCACATCTACAGTGCTCAAGAACTGACTTCCCTCTTAAGTCAGACAACTCCAGTAGGAATATAATGAGAAGAGAAAGGTGTAGAGCTGAAGCAAGCACAAAGAAATTGATAGCAAACAAGAACTGCATGGTGCTTTGTTGTAGGAGGGAAGGTGTACAAGCTCTATCAGTGGATTTCACAACAGCAGCATTTGAATTTTACAATGAGTTTAGGTTGCCTTGGTAGAGAAAAGAGAAGAGAACCTGTTCTGCAACCTTGAAATCCAAGTCCTTCTCCCCTTGCACCCAGCTTTCATTTATATTTGTCTCTCTTTTAAAAAAATTAAAATAAAATAATTTTGAGATTTTGTGTGTGGCTTCTTTTGCTTTTAGCATTATTTTTTTAGCAGGAAAGGAAAAATTGGTACAACTGTAATTACTCAATGGTGCATAAGAACATGAGAAGAGCCCTGCTGCATCAAGCCAAAGACCCATCTAGTCCAACATCCTGCGCTCACAGTGGCCAACCAGATGCCGATGGGAAGCTCGCAAGCCACTCTGCCCACCCGCAAGTCCCAGCAGCTGGTGTAAGGAGGTATACCATAGATTCCGGCGTATTAGGCAACTGGGCGTGTTAGACGAACCCCCCAATTGACAGCTGCAATTTGGGGGTTCGTCTTCTAAGCCCAGTCGCCTAATACGCTGGGCAGCTCCGCGCCGGGAGAAAGCCACCTGGAGCAGAGCGGAGCCCGCCACCCCTGCTGCTGCTTCCGAAGCAGCAGTGGGCAGGCTCCGCGCCGGGTGGCTCTCTCCTGGCGCAGAAGGGAGCCCGCTGCTGCTGCTTTGAAGCCACTGCCGCCACAGCAACTCTGGGGTTGCGGCGCTCATCTCGCTTTACAGTGGTACCTCGGGTTATATATGCTTCAGGTTACATATGCTTCAGGTTACAGACTCCGCTAACCCAGAAATAGTACCTCAGGTTAAGAACTTTGCTTCAGGATGAGAACAGAAATTGTGCAGTGGTGGTGCGGCGGCAGTGGGAGGCCCCATTAGCTAAAGTGGTGCTTCAGGTTAAGAACAGTTTCAGGTTAAGAACGGACCTCCGTAATGAATTAAGTATGTAACCAGAGGTACCACTGTATTGGCCGAGGGAGCCGGCGTACAGCTTCCGGGTCATGTGGCCAGCATGACTAAGCCGCTTCTGGCGAACCAGAGCAGCGCACGGAAACGCCGTTTAACTTCCCACTGGAGCGGTACCTATTTATCTACTTGCACTTTGACATGCTTTCAAACTGCTAGGTTGGCAGGAGCAGGGACCGAGCAACGGGAGCTCACCCCGTCACGGGGATTCAAACTGCCGACCTTCTGATCAGCAAGTCCTAAGTTCTGGTGTCCCCAATACCTACATACACTAGCATAAACTGCTTAGATGTCTTTTGTTCTGGTTAGTAGTATAACAATTTTGTAAAATAAATAAATAAAAATAGTGGGCAGCATCCCTTTCTTTTTTTGCAAAAGCTGGGAGATACAGACTCTTTTTAAGGGGGTGTAGCTCTTTCTTTCTGACACTGTGTCCTTTTTGCAATGTGTTTGTATTATTTGTTTTAAAATGTGTAAGAAACTCCTACAGAAACAGCAACACAAAACAACCCACAAAAGGTGGCTTCCAGCAATATTAAAAGATATCAGAATACCTTAAATCACTCGTTGCAGCAGCAGTAGTGCAGACTCAAAATAAAACAGCAACTGATATCAATGGTCTGCAAAGGCCTGGGAAAGTAAGTAGGGTTCTTAGCCAGGGCTGGAAACGCATCACATTTGGTGCTTGCCTTATTTCAGAGGGGGAGGTTGTTCCATGTAGTCTGAATGTTTGTGATGTGTTAAGGGGGTTGCATTTTGGGGTATCACAATTACCTTTAATACTTTGTCAGATTGGGCTCTTCAATTGTTTTGGCATCGAAATGGAATGAATTGACTTGTGATTATCTTTCCTTCCCTGTCCCCCCGCCCTTGTTACCCACGGTGGCTTGAAGGAACAGCAGCAGAAGAGGCTAAATAAGTAGAACTTTGTGGGTGAGGAGCTGAGAGTGCAGAGGGCACATGCCAAGTGTGGAAAAAGGGTTTATTTATGGTAGTGGCGGAGAAACGAGGGGGAAGGAGGGAAGAATTCAGCTGGGTTTGTGGAACGGGTGGATAGAGGCTGACGAGGGCTGCAAATGCATGGAATGGGCTTTGGTGGGAACAGGCAGAAAACCCATTGTGTGGGGCATTCTTTCCTAGGGCTGTGCAAAGTATTGGTTGGAGCTGGGGATATGTGGCTTGTAACAGCAGCATGTTAGGGAGAAGACAACACAATAGCACATCTGGAGGGCACTACTGGCTGCCCCTGTTTTACACTGGTTGGCAGCGGCTCTGCAGGGATTGAAACTGGGATGTTTTGCATGCAGAGCATGTACTCCATCCCTGAGCTGCGGCCCCATCCCACCAACATTGCAGGTAATGTTGTCTAGCTGTCTTTCCCAGGCTTTCCAGCATCGTAGAATTGTTGGAAGGCACCCTGAGGGTCATCTAGTCCAACCCCCTGCAATGCAGTAATCTCTTCCCCAGCGTGACCCACCACCCTGAGATTAAGAGCCTTATGCTCTACCGACTGAGCTATCCCTTTGCCCCGGGTGTCAATTGTGTGTGAGATAAGGAACTAATGTACCCCTAGGCCTCTTTTTCTTGTTTTCTTTTGGCTGCTTAGCCTCCATTATGGACTTTCTGCTTTCCATCGCAGTCTGCTGGCTTGTGTGGGCCACTTAGGTGCTCTGTTCTGTTGTGGTGCTGCAGTTTAAGGAAAGGTGCTCACTGCCCCGTTGGTCGTGTGGGCTCTTTCCATTGCTTTCCTGTGGGCCAGCATTGCTTTCTAACATATAACCAGTGAGGGTGTGTGGATTCCCTTTCTGAGCTGCACAGCCCCCTAAGCACCTGGCCGTCTGTTAAGGAGTTTGGCTTGCATGTTTTTCATAGTAGCCATGAAGCAAGCTTTGCTTTGTTAAAATGTGGCAGTTGTCGTGTGTGGGAGACCCAAGAAGGACAATTGCAACCCCACTGCCATAGTCGTGAGTCTCTGCTTGCATTAATTTGAGTATTACAGTGGTACCTTGGGTTACATACGCTTCAGGTTACAGACTCCGCTAAGCCAGAAATAGTACCTCGGGTTAAGAACTTTGCTTTAGGATGAGAACAGAAATCGTGTTCCGGTGGCGTGGCAGCAGCAGTAGTCCCCATTAGCTAAAGTGGTGCTTCAGGTTAAGAACAGTTTCAGGTTAAAAACGGACCTCCGGAACGAAGTAATTGCTTAACCCGAGGTACCACTGTATAAGAAATGGGCTGACAAACAAGTCACTAGTCCTTAATATTTGTGTTAGACTAGCCTTTGCCAAGCAAGTGCCCTCCAGATATTTTGGACATCGGGTTGGCTACCTTTTTACTTCTCTGCGTGTTGTTTCCAGAACGGGCATCAACAAGACTGTGTGTTATAATTCTACAATACCAAAAGTTTATGTGTGGTTGGGAGGGGGGAGAAGTTGCAGTTGCTCTTTTCTGCCTCCAGAAGTCCTCAACGTTTATTTTTATTTTTTGAGATTGAAGGCACGATTGATCAAAGTTAGTGTTCCAAACCTTCACAACTTCTATTTCCTTCATGAAACAACCAAAATACCAGTGGAACTCGACCCCCTTATAAGTAGGAAGCTTATTTTGGACTGGGGTGTGTGGTTGTTTTTTTATATATAAAACACCCTCTGAATGGCTGACAACCCTCTGGAGGAATAAGCTGGGAATGAGGGGTCAGATTCCATATTGGAAGGGATGAGGGGCAGGCAAAAGAGCGCAAGGGCGGACAGTAACGCACCCCCCCCCCGGCCGAAAGTGCCATTTAATGCGCTAGTTAAAAAAAGTAAAAAGAAAAGCGAGGCAGAGAGTCCTTCTGCTCACATTGGCTACTGAAGTGTCACAGCTGCCTGCTGTCCCCCGGGTCACTCGGGAGCCATTGGGCAGCTCGGAGGTAGCTATGTGTGCGGTTGCTGAGTCTGTGAGGAATACAGATTGCTGGGAAGAGGAGTCGTGGGGGGGTGCGAGGAGGGAGGTGTCTGAGGGAGCCAGGCTGGCGTGTGGGTGGGGGCGATGTCCTCCTGAAATGCCTGATGTGAACTGTAATGGAACAGGATCCAAGCCTGGAGGGACCTGCTTAGTGTAACCCTAGCTGCCATCTCCTTGTGAGCAAGAATGGGAACTGCTACCTATATCCCTGGGCTCCCTGGAGCGCAAGGTATGTGGGTCTGCAGGGTCAGTGGTGTGCAGCTCAACACATGGCTGGCATCTCTGCCTGACTGATCAAAGGTAAATTCCAGAGGCCTCTCTTCTCCCTCCCCACCCCCCTTCCAGCCAATGTGTAAATCCTCACTGGAGGCCTCTGCTCTCTTCCTCTCCCCAACTCGGAGGCTTTCCAGGTGCAATTTGAGGAGTCATTCTCTCTCTGCTCTTAACCTCCTGCTCCCCCAGGCGCCCAGCTCTGCCCTTAGCTCTGCACTGCAGCCATCTGTACTCCTTAGTGCTCATAATGCTCGTCGTTAAATGGAGATGGACACAATCCAGAAAGCTTCCTCTCACACTCTCTGCTGATCCATTCTGTATTTTTATTTTTTTTACCTCTTCTTTCTCTTCTCTCTGCCCCCCCCCCCAATTTTTCTTTTCTTTGCTCTCTGATGCTTCAAACACCAAGGTACCCTAAAGGCAGCAGAAACACCTAGCAAGCACATGCTAAATATTTGAACAGGACTGGGTGGGTTGGAATCTTTCCTGTTCATTTCTCCCCCCCCCCTCCTCCTCCTCCTCCTCCTCCTCCTCTCTTCTTCCCACCCTCCCCAATTGTTTTCCTTCCATCCTTCTCTCTCTCTGAAAGAGGGGATAGTGGTGCCGGAAGAAGCTTGTGTAAAACAGACAGATGGGGCAGCCAGCTAGCAAATACTCTCCACAAATATGTGGTTTCCCTCTCTTCCTGCTCCTTCCTCCAAAGGCCCCAAGGGAAGTGCAGGTGTACTTCAAATCTCACCTCTACTCATGATTCCATATCCCTGTGAAGCCAACAAGAGGATTTTTTGTTATGATTGGAGAAGAGTACCCTCCTCCTTTGGTGCAAGTATAGGAAATGTAGTGGCATCTTCATAAACATGACCAAGAACCTTGTTTTATAATTTCAGCTGACTGAAACTGTTTTATCATGGCGTATTCTGTAGCCCAGGGTCCATGTCATTGTGTGCATGAATACAGACCCTCTTCCTTTTTCTATCATTTCCAGTGTCCCACTTCCTCCATGCATGTTAATGCCTTGGTTGATTGGGAAATGATTTGGAGGTAGTGTTAAGTGATCCTCTGCAGTGGATTCCACCTTCAGCACAATATTAAGGGCACAAGAAGAGCCCTGCTGCATCAGGCCAAAGGCCCCTCTATCTAGTTCAATATCCTTTTCTCACCGTGGCTAACCAGATGTCTATGAGAAGCTCCCAATCATAGCTTGAGAGCAACAGCGACTGGTGTTCTGCCTGTGGAAGCAGAATGTAGCCATCGTGGCTAGTAGCCATTAATAGCCTTATCCTATGTGCAAAGGGAAATCCCCCCAGTTTTTCATTCATGCTGCTTTCTGCAGAACCATGCCATTTTCTGCCACATAACAGCAGGTCCTGGAATCCCCTTGTGCATTGCTGACCTTCCTCCAAAACCTAGTGGGTGCACGGAGCAGTTCGACAGTTGTGGATTTGCCTTTAATGGGACTTGGCTGACGATAATGGCTCCAATGATGAAGTATATGGGAAGGTGCTGTGCTTCTAAGATGCCTTGGCAAGGGGTATTAAGTAGTGAAGAAGCCCAACTCTCAGCTCCAATCCTGCAAAGGCCACTTCCTTTGATACATGTGTTTCATGCTGTTCACTGAAATTTACTCTCTGGAACTTTCTTCTGGATGGGGGGCTGATGAACATGCTCCCCATAACAGATACCCGTGGTGTATACGTGGATGAGTGTGCCCCC
Source organism: Podarcis cretensis (assembly GCF_951804945.1). NCBI lineage: Eukaryota > Metazoa > Chordata > Lepidosauria > Squamata > Lacertidae > Podarcis > Podarcis cretensis. The sequence goes on along the minus strand of NC_137177.1, from coordinate 26,968,077 downwards.
AAACTTAATGGCCCTTCAATTACCCCCATGTGAGTATCCACATTCCCTTACATGCCCAGTAGTTGGCTAAAACTTGCTTGCAAAAGCCAGCCTTCATCCTGCACCCCTACCCTAGCACAAATACCTTCTGCTTCTGAGCTGTAACCCCGCAACCCTCCCTCACTTCCCCTTGTCCAAAGCCCTTTGTTTGGGGTGGGGGGGGGCTGGGGGGGCTCTCTTCCTGCTCCGCTCCCCTCTCCTCAGCATTCCATGAGAGTGAAACACAAGCGCTGGCAGGGACCATCTCTCTCTCTTTCTCTGGCCCATTCTCCAATTCCTGAACAAAGCCTGCCCCAGCTCTCCTGGGAGCTGAGCCTGAAACAGGAGAGGCCGCTGCTGCCTGGAATGGTGATTGCTCCTTTTCGGCCTACCTCAGGTTTCCATTGTGGGAGCTGGAGCTCAGGTGGGGGTAGGCTGGGGTTGAGGAGGGCAGAGGCAAGGATTGCAGGATTCTTGTGGTGGCCCCCCAGGCAGTGCCCTTCACCACACCCCTCAAATCTCTGGCGAGGGTTCTACCGGTTGACTCGGTTTGTTGAAATGCTGCAAAGTCTCTGGCTGTGGTTGCACATCCAAGGCGTCTCCTAAAGGCCTGGAGGCTGGCTTTGCCCTTGCCGCAACAGCGTTATTGCAAAACTACAGGAACCTTCTGATTTTCCATCCTGTTGCATTTTTAGCAGGACTCCTTCTAGGTCATGCCAGTTGGCATGGAAGCCTTCACCTCAGGCGCAGGAAGATCTTGCACCAGCTTCTTCTTTGTTAGGTAAATGTGGCAATGCAATGCTGCATGAATCCAGAGCAACCTGAGTTTCTTGTGCCCTCTTTGTCAACCAAACGAGGCACGTGGGAGATTTGGGGAGCTGTTGCTCCTTCGTTTTGGGAGTTCCCTGTTGACTAAATGTTGGGCACCCTAGTATCAAGATGATCGTGCTCAGGGCTGTGTGTTATTCTGTGTTTGCGCCGTGGTAGCCTAGCATTTGGCATTCTGGGCGTATAAAGTCCTGGCTTTACTTTTTATTTAAACTCCATCAGGTTTCTAGTCCTCATGACTAGCTTGAAAATTTGTAGACAATGCCTGATGCTGGAACTGGGCAGTAGCAGAGGGAACTAAGCAGAAAGAAGGTGGAAATTGGAGTACTCTCCCCTTCTTCTGCATGGGCTAGCAAATGCCAGATAAATTATCCAAAATAAGCAAATATGTGCAGGTATCTTCAAATTTGTACAAAATGATCAGGACCGCCCCCCCCCCCCGATGGCGCAGAATCAGTGTTACCTAGGAGCAAACTTTGATCAAAAATTTGTTTAATGCACATAACTCTGGTAATGAAGTTGCTTTTAGTTCAGGGATTTTCCAAACCAAATTCCAGGTGTGATTGCCAGCAAGGGGTTCTGGGTAAAAACTGACTGCTCCGGTGATGTAGAAAGCAAGATAGGAGCAGTAGCAAAAGGCACATGATGATGAAAATACAGGAACAGTGGCTGGAATAGGGGAGTTGATCTCAACAGCCCCCTGAAACTATGCAGAGGCTCTGTAGGTGGTTTTCACCTCCTCCCCCTGCTTGCCAGCCTGGTAGAAAGTTGATCCTGTGCAACGTGCCTGTTTGGTGCAGCGCAGCTGCCGAAGAATGGATTTGTGTCTGCGTGGATTCCATCCATTCAGGTCTTAGGTCCCACCTAAACTATAAGTTTACAGCAGTATCATACCACTTCAAACAGCCGTGGCTCCTCCCCAGCAATCCTGGGAACTGTAGTTTGCTAAAAGTTGTTAGGAGACCCTCTACTCCCCTCCCAGAGCTACAATTCAGATCCATTTCCATCTGGGATTAGGCATGGCCACAGAACTGAGTCATCCTTGGTCTCCCTGATGGATGACCTTTGTAGAGAGTAGGATGTGTGATCTTGCTCCTGTTTCTTGATCTCTTGTCAGCATTTGATACCATTGACTATGGTATCCTCCAGGACCGGCTCTGGGAAATGGGAGTTAGCAACACAGTAGGTTCCAGTCCTACCTTCAGGACTGAGTCCAGAAAGTAGCACTGGGAGAGTGGCAACTATGTTATGGTGTGCCATTCTGGTGCTATTTAAGACCTACATGAAGCCGTTGGGAGCCGTCTTTAGAGGTTTTGGAGCGAGGTGCCATCAGTATTCTGATGGTGCTCAGCTCTGTTTCTCCATTACATCTGAATTAGGAGAGGCCGTGCAGTCCCTCGGGCATTGCCTGGACGCAGTAGGGAAATGGATGAGGAGAAACAAGCTGAGCTTGAATCCTGGCAAGATGGAGGCATTGCAGGTGAGTAGCTCCAGTGTCCAAGAAATGGGTAAGTAACCTGCCCTGGAAGTGGTTGCAATCTCCCTGAAGGAGCAGCTTCATAGTTTGAGGGTGCTTCTGAATCCAGCTCTGCCACTGGAAGCTCGGGTAGCCTCAGTGTCTAGAAATGCCTTTTACCGGCTTGTGGTTGGTTTGACAGCTAAATCTTTTCCTGGACCAGGAAAGCATTGCCATAGTAGTTCATGCGTTGGTTGCTTCAAAACTAGACTACTGCAACGCACTCTATGTGGGGTTCCTTCACGCTTGATCTGAAAGCTGCAGTTAGTGCCGAATGCTGCAACATGATTGCTGACAGAAGCAAGACCCTGTCAGCAAATAACACTTGTGCTCAGAGATTTGCACTGATTGCCGATTTGCTGCTGGGCCAAGTTCAAGGTGTTACTATTGGTATCTAAAGCCCTTAACAACTTGGGACCAATTTACCTACGAGATCTCCATACCCCACATTTTGCCCACTCAACCGCTTGGATTGGTGGAATTGGCACTACTACAGGTGCCACATAATACCTATTACTCATTTGTAAGAACTTGATTGTTTAGTGTAGCAGTACCTGCACTTTGGAACTCCCGGCCTGTTGAGATCAAGCAGGCGACTTCACTGTACTCTTTTTGACACCTGCAGAAAACATTCTTGTTTAGACAAGCCTGCCCAGATGGTTAGAAAATTGAGGTAATTTTAATCTGTTTTAGTATTTTAACTTTGGTGTGTTTTAAAGTACAATTGTGAATTTCTTGATTTTATTGTTTTATCTTTTTGCAAACTGCTTTGAGGGTTGTTGTTATTGTTGTTTGTTTTACAATCAAGTGGTGTATAACTTTTGTTAAATAAATAAATAATACAATTCTCAGAGTGGTTTAACAATCGATCCCTCTGTAGCTCTGTGAAGGGGAATAGTGGTCACCTAACAACTCTGAGCAAACTACAGTTCCCAGAATTCTTTGGGTGAGCCATGACTGTTTAAACTGATATGACGCTGCTTCAAATATATAGTGCAGATGGGGCCTCCGTTTTGTTTGTTTTCCCAAGTCCAGTTCCTCTCCCCTGCCTTCTTCCCTCTGGACCCCAAATGAAAGCCAACCCTTGTGGAACACAGTCCCCGGCAGCGAAGGTTGTTTTAATGGATGCATTACTTTAAATGAGCCCTCTGCCATCTGTTCCACCCCCTAATTACCAGTGCAAAAAATAACAAAACCATAGCTAGCGCAGGAGAAGCTAAAGATATAAGTGATTTAAATGCACCAATCTAGAGCTCTGTAAGCATCTGGGATGGGAAGTGTGTTTTCCTCCTTTCTTTGCTCTGCAACAGGAGGCTGGGTTGGACCATGTTGTGAGTAGGAGGGGGGGCACTCTGCTCCCTCCTCCTCCAACTGAAGAAGACTAGCTTTGCCTCAAGGCTAGATTGGATTTTAAGCTTTCAAAGTGCAAAGAAATGTTTTGCCTCTTCCTTTGTGGGTGCTGGTGCATTGTGGGAATGTGAGGGTGTGGGCTAACCATCCGTTCTGTTTTTTCCATTTCTGGGAGGCCCATTGTTCTGATTGCCTTTAAGCACTTTGGTGGCTTTAAAAGCAGCTGATCCCGTGTGTAATTGATCCCTGTGGATAACTTCTCCCTCACTCTCTTTCTCTCTGTCTTTCTCTCTCTCCCCTCCCTGTGCGGAAAAAGAAAATTCGGGGGAGTTGCTCCTACAGCACCCTTGATGCAGCCTGCAAAGTATTAAATTGATGGCCCTGCAGAGGGGAGCTCACAGTTTAAAGAAAGCAGAGCGGCAGATGATTAAGTGAGCGAAAGAGGCCTGAGTTGGAGGGGATGGGCAAAACAAAGTGTGTGTAACTGCATCTCTTACCTGTTGCTCTTCAGTATTTACGTGACATTGGATGCAACCATTTTAACCTACATTTTCATGGTCCCTGCAATTATTTCCTATTTCGGGTATAGGCAGAAGGTACAGCAAAGCAATTATTGCTTGCTTTCAACAAGTAAAGGTAAAGGTAAAGGGACCCCTGGCCATTAGGTCCAGTCGTGACGGACTCTGGGGTTGCGGCGCTCATCTTGCTTTACTGGCCGAGGGAGCCGGCGTACAGCTTCCGGGTCATGTGGCCAGCATGACCAAGCTGCTTCTGGCAAACCAGAGCAGCGCACAGAAATACCGTTTACCTTCCCGCTGGAGCGATACCTATTTATCTACTTGCACTTTGATGTGCTTTCGAACTGCTAGGTTGCAGGGACTGAGCAACAGGAGCTCACCCCGTCACGGGGATTCGAACCGGCGACCTTCTGATTGGCAAGTCCTAGGCTCTGTGGTTTAACCCACAGCGCCACCCACGTCCCTCTTTCAACAAGAGGGCATCCTTAAAGCAGATAGTATTGTAGAGTTGGAAGGGACCCCAAAGGTCATCTATTCCAACCCCCTGCAACACAGGGATCTCAGCTAAAGCATCAAGGGTGCTGTTGGCCATTAACTATGCCTTAATAGATATGGGTATGCACTAATGTTTTGTACTTTTGAAAAACATGGGATGAATATGTATGTATTTGATCAGGGATGGAGAACCTTTTTCAGCTTGAGGGCCGCATTTGCTTCTGGGCAATCCACTGAGGGCCACATGCAAATGATGGGGAGGGCTAGAGGCAAATGTGGGCGGAGCAACAAATGTGAATATTACGTTTCTAGACCAGGTTGGTTTACACATACTCTCATACACCCTTCTCTATCCAGACAAATGAGACATTTTTAGCGTTCAGGGACACAGTCCAGCAGGAAAAACCCAAAACATAGCTAAATCGGTAGAGCACAAGATTCTTAATCTCAGGTTCATGGGTTCAAGCCCAAAAGATTTATGCATTGCCGCGGGTTGGGCTAGATGACCCTTGTGGTCTCTTCCAGTTCTATGATTCTATGAAACCAAACCTTGGGGTGTGAGGTGGGATCAGTGAGGAGTGTGAAATGAGAGTTCTGAGGGCCAGACAAACCCTCCAAGTGTCCCTATTTTCCAGGGGCCACCCCAGTTTAGAAAAGCCATCCCAGTTTCTTATTTGATCCCAGAATGTCTTAGGATGTCCCTATTTTCATTGCAGAAATGTTGGAAGGTATGGAGTTATCTGACCCGCAAGCTGTCTGAAGGCAATCCTTTATAGGGAAGTTTCCTTTTAATGTTTAATGTTGTCTTATGTTTTTATATATGTTGAAAGCTGCCTAGAGTGTCTGGGGCGACCCAGTAAGATCTGTGAGGTATAAATAGTAAAATTATCATTATGGAATGGGGGCGTCCCTATTTTCATCAGAGAAATGTTGGAGGGTATGGCCAGATAGAGGTGATTGGAGGGCCACATTCAGTCTCTGAGCTGTCACCTAAGCAAAACTGATGCAAATCAGCCTTGCATGGTAGGTGAACTCTGAGGCTTCTAGATGTCTGGCCTTGGTCCAGGAGCATGTCACACCTGCACAGGGCTCAACATGCAGGTGGTAGCATGTGTCTGCAGTTACTGGTGTAGTACTGATGCTGCCCCATTGATAAAGCTAGTATGCTGCGTGATCTGTAAGGGAAAGGCCATATCTCAGTAGTGGAACATACACTTTGCAAGCAACAGGTCTCAGTTTCAGTGCCTGACATTTCCAGGAAGGATTGGGAGAGGGTTAAGATCAATAAGAATTTCAAGAACCATATTGTCAGAAAAGCAGTGTTTAATGTCTGGACAAAATACAAAGACTTATTGGAAAACAAAACTCCAAGGTGGCTTTCACCATTGGAAGCTAAGGCCCGGAAAAGACTCAATATGGAGGCCAAATGGCCGAAGTATTGGGAAATATTAGAAAAAGATGGAGATAATTGGAAATTGCAGAGTCAGGAGAAAATGAAAGACAAAGTGCGAGATTGGTTACATTATGCTCAGATTAAAGAAGTTTTTAAACTTGATAAAAAGTTAGGATTCCAGGTGGAAAAATCGAAGTTAGAAACAGAACTGTTAGAGCCTAAGACTAAGGTACTCTCAAGAATGTATAACTTGCTGTTAAAATGGAACACACAAGATGAAATGGTTAAATCGGCTATGATAAAGTGGGCACAGGACATTGGGTATAATATTATGTTTGAGGACTGGGAAAAGTTATGGACCATTGGGCTGAATTTCACTGCATGTAATGCTTTGAAAGAAAATGTAATGAAAATGATATATAGATGGTACATGACCCCAGTCAAACTTGCAAAAATATACCACTTGTCTGATAATAAGTGTTGGAAATGCAGGGAAAGTGAAGGAACGTTCTTTCACCTCTGGTGGACTTGCCCTAGGGTTAAGGCCTTCTGGGAAATGATATACAATGAGCTGAAAAAGGTATTTAAGTATACCTTCCCTAAGAAACCAGAGGCCTTCCTTTTGGGCATCGTTGACCAGAGGGTGCTAAGGAATGACCGAACATTTTTTATGTATGCAACAATAGCAGCAAGGATACTCGTTGTGAAGCATTGGAAAACCCAAGATCTACCCACACTGGAAGAATGGCAGATGCAACTGATAGACTATATGGAACTGGCCAAGATGACTGGCAGAATTCGAGACCTGGGAGAGGAGACGGTGGAAGAAGATTGGAAGAAATTTAAGGACTATTTGCAAAAATATTGTAAACTGTATGAATGTTAAGGAGGATGCTTGATCACAAACAACTTGGCACCACTGAATTAGATAAACTGAATTATGAAGATAAGCTAAATTTAGGAAAAAATCAACTTTTAGATAATGATTAGGCTAAACTAAAAAGTTTTAAAAAGTCAAATGAATATATCTAAAATTTAAGATACAACATTGGAAAATTAGATAAGGTGGGGACAAGGTGATAAATTGCTGAATTAATTTTTATATTTTGGAACGTAGGAGAGGGAGATGTGAGGAAGTCCAAAAAGGATAAGAAAATATGTTATGAAATGTGATGTTTTTTGTATGTTTCGTTTATTATGTTATAAAAAAACTATTAATAAATATTATATATAAAAAAAAAAAAGGACTGGGAGAGATCCCGTTCTGAAACGCAGATAACACCAAGGTTGCAGGTTTGATCCCCATAAGGGACAGCTGCATATTTCTGCATTTCAGGGGGTTGGAATAGATGATCCTCAGGGTACCTTCCAACTGTCCAGTTCTGTGAAACCCTGGAGAGTCTCTTACCAGGCAGGTTAGATCATACTGTGCTAGATGGAGCAATGGTTCATCACTTGGTATAGAGCAGCTTCCTATGACCTGTGTTTGTTTCTCACAGGGGAGTGTGTATGGCAACTGAATTCTATATTACTTGGTGTTGGACTTCAAATCCCATCGCCATGCTGGCTGGGCTGATGGGAGCTGAAGTCCAGTGCATCTGGAGAGCCACAGGTTCCCCACCCTTGCTTTTAGGCTAAAGCAGAGATGACCAAAGTGGTGCCCCCCTGAATTGTTGCAACTACAGCTCCCATCAGTCCTGACCATCGTCTCTGCTGGTTTGGACCAGCAGGCATTGGGAGGTTTTATTATGTCCATTGGTTTTATGGTCTTTAATGTTGGGTCTGTATTTTAATGAAATATTGAGTACAGCCCTGAATGCCTTTATGAATGAATTATAAACATTAATAACAATAGTAATAATGTCATCGGCAGGGTACCACATTGGCTACCCCAGGATTAGTGGCTTGTCAGAGATGATCGATGTGGCATGTAGAGAGCAGTGTGGCCAGATTGGAAGTGGCCTTGCCACATTGAGTTCAAAAGTACATATTTCATGTCACTTCTGGGGGTAGAGAACAGAGTTTTGTACACTGCCAGGAGAAGCTGGCTGGACGGTGCTGATTGGTTGGCCTTCTGTGATGTTGCCAAGAAACCTATCCTGCCTCCAGTGGTTTCAGGCCATGAATTTTTGTGCTGTGCTTGAACGATAACCTCTTTTTGCATAAAGCTTAGTGGGAGGGGTATGACCTGACCGCTAAGCCAGTATTCGATTCCTCAATAAGTACACCTGTCACTTCAGGTTCTAATGCTGGAGGGAAAGTCAGAATTATACCATGGCTGAGGGATGCTTTGTGGATACACTTCCTCACTTGTTCATTTTCTTTGTGCTGTCCTCAGTAGCCTCTTTGCTCACTCTCCAAAATCTGTGTTTGTTCTGTGGCCTCATTCAGACTATTGGAAACAAGCTGGGAATGCTCACACTCCTTCCTCTCTCTGTTTAATGCAATTTATTGATTGACAGGGCACCTGAATGGGCAAACCTGAGGGGAAAGTGGTAACCACCAGAGCAGCATTGGAAGCAGATGTCAAAGTGAGGTTTCCAGCTAACCATAGTTTACCAATTATGCCTTAGCAGACTATGGTTTGTGCTACATAGGAAACTGAGTAGTAGTAGTAGTAGTAATAATAATAATAATAATTAATAGTAATAATTTATTTATATTCCACCCATCCGGCTGGGTTTCCCCAGCCACTTGCTGAAGCCACATGCTAGCACATGAAAATGTATCTTGCTTCCTGGTTGAACTAAGTCAACCAGGAGACTATGCTGACCTGATTGACTGACCATAATGCTAGAAAGCAGCATTGCTGTTTAGACGATCCAGACAGCAGGCATAGGCAAACTCGGCCCTCCAGATGTTTTGGAACTACAACTCCCATCATCCCTGACCACTGGTCCTGTTAGCTAGGGATGATGGGAGTTGTAGTCCCAAAACATCTGGAGGGCCGAGTTTGCCTATGCCTGGTCCAGAGACACTCCTCTCAGTGGTAGGGTGCAGCTTCCTTACTATTCAGGTGTGTGGCCTTGGAATTCTTTTCCAGATCAGTTTCTGTGCCTGCAATTCCAGATTGTGGAGATGACCAGCTTTTCACCAGCTCCTTCTGGTGGGAAGGCTGCCCCACAATGCACACTTCCTCCCTGGTCTAAAAAGGCAAATGGTCCTTTCGTGCGGGCTTTTGATTTGGGATTTCTGCAGCAGAAGGAAGATTTAACTTGCTTCACGGTGGGATCCATGGCAACTTGATCTTATAAGGGGGCCTGCTGTGTACTCTGTTCCATGGTAAGCTGGAATCTTTTGTAGTTTGGCTTGACTTGTGAGCAGAATGCAAGGTGGTTGGCTGCTTCATATCATCACGACTGAGATGGCTCCCACCCCGTGCTACTTTTAGAAAAAGGTTAATGATGTATTGGCCATGAGATCAAAATATTTGCTGGAATTGCGAAAGTGGCATGTGGTCTCTTGAGTGACCAACATGGCCATGTATATTAACCTTTCTACTTCCAATAAAGTATATATGTGAGAGTGTAGCTGTGTTTGAATGGCAATATCTCAGTTTTAAATAAGCTAAGAGATGAAAAAGCCTTTTGGCTGCATGCACAGTCCCTTTGCAGAAATTGTCAAACCTCAAAGTCTATAGTTTCTATTTAATCTAAACCAGGAAATTATGCTTAACGGCTTTGGAACAAGCCAGGATATTAAGCCATGGTTTGACATTGGCTTAAAAAACTGGCTTGTTCTGAAGCAGTTAACCATAGTTTTCCGGTTTGGATTAAATGGGAAGTACTTCGTGGGAGACTTCCTGGTTTGTTTGCTCACTCTGGTGAAGGGAAGAACAAAGGGGCTATAATGTGGCTCCTTCATATCTTAGCTTATTAAGCCCAGGTGTAGCTGTCCAAATGTGGCCAATGTGTCTCAGTATCAATTGTGCCACGTTTGCTATGAATCTGCTGCGGTCGGCTGGGATCCTGTTTCACGTTTGGGTCTCTTGACCATTGGATGCACCAGAAGCTCTGCATATTTTCCTCTGTTCTTCCAAGTCCACATGAGCAGCTTGTGCTTCTGCAGCTGCTGGTTCCTTCGAAAGCGGTTATATGGCACAATGCTGCACTCTTGATGCAAGCCTTTCTCTCTTCCAGTACTATCCAGTCCTCCTGTAGGTTGTAGGGTTCTTACTTGCTCTGTTTAACTGATCAAGTTTCAGGGAGGACATAGGCTTTGTTTCCCATCCGTGCATTTCCCTCCCCCCCCCCCCCACGTCCTACTGAAAGCCTGTAACTTTTTACCACTCAGGTACTATTTTTGCATCAGTGATATGTCACAGAATACACCTGCGGAACACAACAACCAAACACCGGACAGCAGGCAGCCCTTATCGCACAACCAGTGGGGTGTAAAGCTGTAAGATGCTCCATCCTCTGTAACAAGCCTTTCATGCAGTGCTGTGTAAAGAGGAGGCATGGCCAAGGAAGAGAACAGTGTTACATGGAGGAATCAAAACAGGAGCCAGAGGAGACTGCTTCCTACCTCTCTTGGCCCATGGCAGCAAATGGACCCAGGTCTTAAATCAAGAGCAGCTGGATTGATGGAGGATCCAGGGAGTTGCCCAGTCTGTGCAGCGTTCAGCAAGGAGCAAACTGTGACAGGCATAGAACTGCCCTGCTTCTCTCCCCACAAAAAATAAATAAATGTGTGTGTATGTCTTTGTTCCCTTGTGCTCCAGCATCCGTGCGTTAGATTGCAGCAGATGCACAGGCACTGCAGGAAAAAGGGGAATTAAGTTGGGCTGGAGGAATTTTAAAGATTGCTGCAGGCCTGAGGGTCTTAGACACCCCTGTGGAGATGGGCAGTCATGCAGAATTAATCCTATCGGCATCCTAGCTTGGCTTCAGCGGGTACAGATTTTCTGGAGAGGAGATGGGGGCAGGAAAAGAGGAGGGGCTGTGAGTGGGGGGGTTGGGGGGGAGAGAGAGGCAGCTCTTTGACAGGATGTTAAATTTTTATAATAAAAAATTAAAAGCCTTAACATTGCCTTCACGGGGCTTGCAGCAGCAGGGAGATGAGCCAATTCTGCGAGGGCTGAGAAGGCAAACTTGTTTGCTCTGTTGGGCAGATCCTCAAACACTGTGTGTGTGTGTGTGTGTGTGTGTGTGTGTGTGTGTGTGTGTGTGAAGTTATGTGCCCAGTTATGTGCCTGGGGTCATATCTTGCTCCACTGAAGCAAGGCCATTTTTTGCATTGATGAGAAGTTGGGTTTTGACTGTGTGCAAGGGGACACATTTGCCTTTCCCCCCATAGATTTTCTTGCCCTCATCCCCCCCCATGTCCTGTGTCTTTCTCTCTGCTTACTTTTATCCTAGCTCTCCAATAATGAGAGGCTGTTTTGCTCTTCAAAGGGAAGACTTGATCATCACACCCCATGGCACAGGATTGTGATGTATCAAGAGATGAGGGTGGGTGAGTGCTGAGCTTTTGAACCACAGGCACTTGGAAGACTCCCCCCCCCTCTCTCCCGCCCCCATGCCTCTGTGACCAGCAGCATGTGACTGATGAGAGCCCTCATGTTTTAATGGGTGATCTCTCCAAACAGTAAAGCAGTCCCCCCCCCAACTCCAAATCACATGGCTTGCCATGCCACCAGCTTTTTGGGGGGTGGGGAGAAAGGGGGTCTCCAAAGAGGCCACGAATTGTGTAGGCCACCTCTTTCTTACCAGGGTAACACATGCTTCCCTCTCCCAGAGACCGTGAGAATTGCCCTGTGCGCAGCCGCCTTGCTGAAGTTGGACGCGCTCGTGTGGGAGAGGGCAGGAAATGACAGTCCTGTTCTGTGCAAAAGCAGCAAAGGAAGTCTCTCTCTCTCTCCCCCCCCCCTTTCTTTCTCCCTCCTCCCGGCTCCCACCCCCATACCACATGCCCTGTGGTGTCGTGGCGCTTTAAAGCTGGGCAGTGCTGCCGTCCATGGAGTGTTCTGCAGCTGTTGCCTAGCCCTCTGCTCCTCTGTTTTATAAATAATGCAGCACAGAGGCGTGTTGGCAGAGAGCTTCACAGACAGTTGGATCGAAGGAGCCTTCAACACATAGCAGCAGGCGGGGGGGGGGGGGCGGTTAGGTGGAGGTGGTGTGTGCATGGAGTGTGTGTGGGGGGAGAGAAGTGATGCAACTCTAACCTTGTGGTCACTGAAAGTAGAAAGGTTTCACATTGCTTGCTCTGCTGTGTGAAGGGCAGACGCAGCCCCTGGGTATTGGTCAGATGGTTCTTTCCTGTCCTTACGGTAGATCCAAGGGGAGATAGATTTCGGAGCAGGGAGGGTAAGGTTGTTATTATTTATTAAATTTGTATGCCGCCCTTCGTCAGAAGACCCCAGGGTGGTTCGCAACAGAAAAATACAGAGTGAGAATACGAAATGCGTAATACAAAAACAAGCCAATAACCCACCTTCTACAAACAGAATATTAATCAGCCAAATGCCTTGTTGAAGAGAAATATTTTTGCCTGGCACCTGAAGATATGTAATGAAGGTGCCAGGAGAGCTTCCCTGGGGAGAGCATTTCCCAAATGAGCCACTGCGGAAAAGACCCATTCTCATGTTGCTATCCTCCAGATCATCTCTTGTGTAGGGGCACACAAAGAAGGGGCTCAGATGATGATCACAGGGTCTGGGTCAGATCATACGGGGAGAGGCGGTCCTTGGTCCATTTAAGGCTTTATCTGTCAAAACCAGCACTTTGAATTGGCCCCCGGATTGGCAGCCAGTGCAGTCAGGCAGGATTGGTATAATGTGCTTAAACAATCTTTCCCTGGTGAGCAGCCAGTCTGCCAAATTGTTCTCCAGCTAAAGTTTCCGAACCATCTTCAGAGGCAGCCCTACGCATAACATGTTGTAGTAATCTAGCCTAGATGTTACAAGGGCATAAACAACAGTAGACTGTCGCTGTCCAGATAGAGGCTCCGCTGGGCCACCAGCCAAAGCCGATGGAACGCACTCCGCACCACTGAGGTCACCTGAGCCTCAAGCAAAGGATCCCGGAATACCCTGCTCCTCCAGAGGGAGTGTAACCCCATCAAGAGCAGGCGATCTCCCACCCATCCGGTCTAGGGAACCACCCACTAACAGTGCCTCAGTCTTAACTTGATTGAGCTTCAGTTCGCTGGCTCTCATCCAGTCCATTACCAAAGCGGGACAACGGTCCATCTCACCCACTGCTGCACTCCCCAAGCATCACCCTCTTGAAACGACCATCCAAGTAGGACAGTGGCTGTGTGCTTCCCCCACCTTTGAGGTAGCATGCCTCATAGGTATCATTGGCTGCAACATGCAAGTGGAGAGAGTGCTATTGCACTCAGATTCTGTGTGTGGGTTTTCCAAAGGCATCTAGATGCCCACTGAGAACAGGATGCTGAACTAGATGGGCCTTAGGCCTGATCCAGCAGGACTCTTATTATATATTATATTATGAGGGCTGAGGAGCTGCTTCTTCCTGGTTGGAAGCTGGGACAGTTACTTTCAAGCCTTCACTAAGGTATTTTTCACCAGAGGATCACAGAATGCTCTCTAGATCTTTAATTTACAACTTTCCACTTTGCTTGGGGTGGTTGGTTGTGGTAGAGAGGGGTGGGGGTAGGATACATCTAATTGCAGTGGGTGATGCAGAGAGGAGGACCTGCGAAGACATTGTACAGGCATTTGCCAAGGTGAAAATTGGGAGGCCTTGGCTTACTCATCCACTATGGTTACTAGCATATGCTTTGAGAAAGGAGTAAGAACATCCCCCATCCTCTCACCCCCAAGATCCCTCAGCGGCAATTGTGAAACACACTTGTTTCTGCAAAAATCAGGAACAGAACCCCTGTGGCATCGTTCTGCCTTTCCACAGGCGTTCCTACCACTGAGTACAGTCTTCACTTTGGGGATCAGGGGGTCAATTTGTGCAGAGGGAGTGGGGAATGGTGAGGAGAGAAGCAGCATGCGTGAATACCAAAGCCGTGTGTGTGTGAGGAGGAGGAAAATGGTATTCTGGAAGCACCCCGTGGAGACTCCCAAGGGACACCCACGCATGGCGGGGGCCATTGTGTCCTCTCTGCTTCTCCGTGGCCCAGCTGGACCCTGGTAGATCCCAGCTTGAAAAGGTTACCATAGCAACCTGCAGTTGTTAAACTAGCCTGAGTAAACATTAACAGAGAGACCCCCTGTGCGGTTCAGGGTCAGAGGCCGGGGTGCTTGGCAGGAGACTTGCGGGGGGTGTCGGCTGGAAGAACCAAGGGCGGGGGAGAGAAGGCACTAGTCAGGGGTGACTTTTGTAGCTGGATGCGAGGCCTTGTCTAATTTTGGACCTGTGGTTGTCTGGCAGACCTGCCCTGCGAAAGTGAGTAGAACTGAGGGGCAAATGATGGCCGGGATGAAGGGTCCTCCCCCAACTTCTGCCGTCCAAACTGCATTACTGCTGCCTGACTCAGAAACCCACTCTCATCCTTATGAGAGGAGAGAGGTTTTAAAGTTTAAGCGGAGAGAGACAGTGGTTGGGTTTTTGCTTCGCATGCATAAAGCCCAAGGTTCAGTCCCTGGCAACTCCAGGTAGTCTGAACACCTTCCTGAAACCCTGAAGAACTTCTGCCGGCAGTGTAGGCAATACTGAGCTACAATAGTCTCACTCTGTATAAGGCAGCTTCCAGCGTACTATAAATACCCCAGGCTTAGGGACACTTGCTAGGAGATTGGGAGGTGTGGGGCTTAAATCTTTGGTCAAGATAGGAACCCTTGCAGCTGCAAACTGGAGGTTTGGAGGTTCCATTTGCAACATGTGGGCAGCACTGAGGGAGAACCAGGCATTTCTGGATTCATTCCTTAAAGGGTGTGTCTGTGTCACTTTCTCTGGAGGGGAAGGACTTGAGCACCAGCCTCTCCCTCCCCATGCAATTTCTTGCCTAGCTGTCCACAGAGCCAGGAGGACGTGGAGGGCATGAGGGCAGCCTGCCTGCTTCCCTTGTATCTTGGGAACAAGCGGAGCGCGTCCCTGGGGGTGGAGATTTTGCATGGAGCCAGGAAGTTAGAGTCCTCTGTGAGAAGCTGGGTTTTTCCCCCTTCCCTCCCTCCCTCCCTCTCTCTCTCCAGCTCAGGGCTGCCTGCGGGGGCTGTCAGTCTCGTTTGATGGGAGGAAGATGGCTTCGTGGGCAACATGAGAATGTGTGGTGTGTGCTTCGGAGATGGGAAGGGGCGGGGGAGCCTTACTTCAGAATGATGCAGCTTTCAAAAGCCCTGTGTTGACTCACAGGCTCTAGGCTAGAGTTATCAACACCTGCCCTTGAAGGGTGTTTCTGTGCTTTTTTAATTGCTGCATCTTAGGGGAGGCTCGGCAGGTATGGGATTAGGTTCTCCTGTCTGTCATCCTCAGCGTCGTTTTGCTGGTTATTGAAAGCACAGGTTGTATGCCTTTTGGAGAAATAATTGGTAACCTTAAAATGCTTGCTTTTAAAAATTTTATTTTCTGGCATCAAGTGGTCCACCTGAGGTGGACCCCAAAATGGCACCCCCTCTACCCACCAGGGAAGAAGGGGTGAGGGAAGATTTGCGTCAGGAACAGGAGTGGAAGAAAGAACAGCATCAGCATCTGCTGCCCCAGTGGATCTTGCTG
This sequence comes from Podarcis cretensis, assembly GCF_951804945.1. NCBI lineage: Eukaryota > Metazoa > Chordata > Lepidosauria > Squamata > Lacertidae > Podarcis > Podarcis cretensis. The sequence continues at coordinate 26,952,330 of NC_137177.1, read as the reverse complement.
TCTGAAGCAGTTGCTTCACCTTACTCAATAGGTGGGACGGCCCTTATCTAGACCGTAATAATGGACCTCCGCATCTCTTTGAGGGGCTCCCATTTCACCGATGGGGGAGCTAAGCTTACCAGGATGGTAGATGAGAAGTCCATGGAGGAATTGTACGTGGTGCAGTGTTGGTGTTTCCTAATAGGGATGTGGGAAGTCAGGTCCATCTGGCTCAGTGTTGTCTACACTGACCAGCAGTGGTTCTCTGGGGTTTCAGCCAGGAATCCTTTCCAAAGCCCTGCCTGGAGATGCCAGGAATTGATCTATAGCCCTGCACCTAATGGTGGCTTTCATTTTTAAGCTTTGGCACTTAAAATCTCCCAATTTTTCATCCTTTTGCAGAGGAAGTAAACTGAAACAGGACCTCCTGTTTCCGTGTGGAATGACTGCTACGACCTAAAAGCTAGGTGCTGAACTGAAGAACTTATTTATTTATTTATTGCTTGCTTACTTACATTAGTGGAATGGGGCTGAGATTAGAGCCTGGGGTGGTGGTTTGTGTTTTGGGCTCCTGCAGGGTTGGGAGGCTTGGAGTCGCTGAACTGAGCACTCGGAAGGCCAGGAGAAATCTGCCCAGCTGTCGCTCTCATTGATGCAGGTGTGTGGCTCAGATAAACAGGGGTGGCTTCTGCCAAGTGGTGGCAGTGGCTCAGCGAGAGGGTCTCCTTGCTGTTCTTTGGATGCAAAGAAAGATTATAGTGCTGGGTCTGGCAAGGCATCCTCTTCTCCCCCCATCCCAGCGCCACACACGGTGCTTCCTGCAGTCCTGGGATCCGGAGCTTGTGCTCCATCCGTCACATATTTTGCTTGGCACATTTGGGGTTTCTAAGCTCCTTGGACAAGCAACAGAGGCTGGGTAATGATCTCAGACCAATTAAAGGACAAGAATCCCATGTTGACTTTGCAGCAGGGCCCTGGAGGTACATCTGTGCTACAAATGTGACTTGGTTTTAAATCAGTTTTAGCTGTCAGGCTGTCCCCTCCCACCCCCAGGAACCCTGGGAACTGTAGTGTTTTCCCCCACGACAATTATTGAGGAATCCTCTTGTCAAATTCAATTCCCCAAACTTCCTAAAATTGGGAGATGGGGGCGGGATGTATAGCAGTTAGATAAACCTGGAGCTTGTTTAAGGCTCCAGTCCTGTTGAACTCAATGGGACTTCTGAGCAGACAGCGTATAGGGCTGTGCTGTAAATTTGCCTCGCTTGGTTTATAGGGAGATGCTGCTGCTTTCAGCTCCCTGGAAGGCTTGGCTCCATATATGAATCTGCTCTGGAGCAGCTGGCATCTTATTTGGCTGTTGCTCCAGGGTTCCCCTCAGATCCTATTCCTGCTCTTCTTCGCCATATGGGGGAAGATAAGTTGTGCGGCTGGCTGTCTCGGTCCTGCATATGTGCCTTCCCCACATCCTTGCCTGACATTCTTGACCTAGCCCTCTGCAGGACAGCATCCACCCATTGCGGCTGGCTTTGGCTCGAGTTAGCGTCAAGAGACGAAGGCAGGGGGGAGTGTTCCAGGGAGTGGGGGACGTAGAAGTATGTTTGTGGTGAGGATGAGCAGTGTTAGAAACTCAGATATATAAGCTAATTGCCAAATGGGACTTTCAACCTGGGTTACGGTCACCACAACAAAATATCCAGGCGCCTTTTTTCTTCTTCAATAAAGCTGCTGCTTCTTATTCATTTTGTTTCTATACCACATTATATTTTAAAGGGGGGGGGGGAGAATCTCAGAGCGGCTTACAACACATCAAATAAAACAATGAAACAAATTCAAGCTTCAAGGAAAATGTTTCAGATCCTTCCCTAAGTGACATTTTGCTTCCCCATATTTATTTGCCTACTTAATTTATATAGCTGCCCCATAGCAGAAGTACTCTAGGAAGTCAGTGTGATGTAGTGGTTAGAGTGCCTCTATAGGACGTGGGGGATCAGGGTTCAAATCTCCACTCAGTCATGAAGCTCAGTTGGTGACCTTGGGCCACGTAAGCCTTGGAGGAAAAGGTGGGATATACAAATGCAATAAATACGCTCTCCTTACCTGCTTAAGAATGCTGGAGGGGCCAGCAAGATGGAGATGTTGGCTGCCAACCTTGTATCCAGAAATCTCCATGTGATCGCAATTGGACCTGCGCCAGTTGCAAAATGCGCCTGGCATCTGGGAAATTTCTAACACTGGGATGGGGTGCTTCTCAGCAACAGAAGCTCCACTGCCTCCCCTATACTCAGCCATTGCCACAAGTCAAATCTGAGCCTTTTCGCCCCCTCCCTAATTTCTGGCTGTCACTACTATCCCGTTCCAGGGTGTGGGGAGCCACATGCTACCATCCACTATCCCCCTCACCCCAAACTCCAAAACTCCCATGAAGAGGGATGTTCTCCCATGTGCTTATTAATGAGAGGCGCCCCTGGCAACAGAGGTTTGCTTGCACCCTGGGTGTGAGAATTGCCGCTTCAACTTCCCTTGCCAGCTTCAGTAAGCCTGCACAAGCTGGTTGTCAGCCGTGGCTCCCTGCAAGGTTGGCAAAATTGGGGGTGATGGGGCTTATGGCGCGCCAGCCATCGTTGCGGATAAGAGTCCTCTGCCCCCTCATTTGTGCTCGGGACTTCAGGACAGTAATGGAGCTCATTAGTTGGAGGTTGCAGGTGCCCTGGCTACCCTGCTCGTCCCAGAGGGCTGTTAATGAGCGGCCGGCCGTTAACTAGCAGCTCGGCTCTGCACTCTCGCTCCTTCTGAGCAAGATTTGAAGGCAGGAATCCCAGGGCTGTGTGTGTGTGTGGAAATTGCAGAATTGTCTTGCAGCACAAGGTAGGAGAGGGCGGGAGTGCAGTTTGGGTTTGCTTGGCTCAGAAAGGAAAGAGTTAAAGGGACAGCTCTCTCCCCCCCCCCAAATTAAACCCTTTCCCCCACCTTGCCCTTTTAATATTTTGGTGCCATCTTATGTGTGACCTTAGCTTTCAGATGCACCTAGCCTGCAGATGGGGACTTTTCAGATTTCCTTTCTGGGGGTGGCCTGTGGCTATTTGTGAAAGCAGGAGCATGCCCCTGTACCTTGGCACCTCTCTTTTAGGCGTGGGGTGGGGTTGTGCTCCTCATGAGTAATTGTGTTCCAGCAGATGGGACCCATGCCACACAGCGCCAAATGCACAGGGAGGGAGTGCATAATGGGTTTGCGGGCAGTTCTGCCTTCAGCAGCAGCAGCAGCAGCCGTGCTCCAGTGTCTGGGTCTGTGTGGTGTGGCTGAAACTGCTCTTGTGTGTCACTGCACCCCTTCTCTGGGGCTCTGGCGCTGCTCCGCCTACTCCTTCCCACTGCTGTGATTGCTGTTGGCCCTGGTGGTTAAATGCTGATTGCACTTTCAGGCCTTCTGGCCTAGTTGTCTAACAGCCTGAAACCTGCAGGAAGATTGAGTAGAGACTCCCTGCCAGCAGTGCGCCTGCAGTCGGCTGATTTCCCCTCTCTTATATGCACTGCCACTTGCACCTGATTAGCTCAGGCTGCTTCTTTCGCCTGCAATGCCAAACCCTCCCCCCCCCCTTCCTAAAATCACAGTCCTTTTTTGCTATCCCCAACCCCTTCCTCTGTTGAGGTCTTAAATACAGCTGCTGTGCTGAGCCTGACCTCCTCCGATCATGTAGTTAACTGGGAATCTGTCTTTGGGGCAGCATAATTGGGCAGGCTGAATATGAGGAAAGCAAGTAGAAGCCTTTGACTCTTGTTTGGTCAGTTTTCCTCTGACTTGAGGCAGAGCAGAAACCCTATGTCTTTGTCTGATTGTGGAAGACATGCTTGGAATTTCAGGGGCAGTTGGGATTTTTAAGGTCTTGCTTTAAGTTTCTAGTCCTCATGGTGGATAGAGAAAGCACTTGAGTAGGAGCATACACAATCTCTTCAGGTGTCTCTCTCCAGTATTTTGGGAGGGGTAAAGTTCTGGTCCACCCCAGAGGAGACTTGGTCATATTCCCTTCTCATCAATGCCAGTACTCCTGATGCACTGGTACTTTTTCTGCTGGTGGCAGATTCCACACCCCCCATCTGAATTTAAGCATAAACATTTTATGTAAAATGAGCAAATGTACACAAATCCCACTGATATGTAACAGTTAATCTGAGCATAGGATTTTGGGTTCATTGATGTGGAACATGGATGCTTATGGAATGGAATATAAAGAGAGGTGTGTGTGTAATACCCGTGTTGTGCGAGAGGCTAGGGCTGATTGAATGAGTATACTATTTAGTAGCACTTTAAATCTGAGGGTGATCATTCACTACTGCACACTGTAGATAAAAATCAATAATTGAAAAACCAGTTAAATCATTTTAATATATATATATTCAATTACTAGCTGCCTTAAAAAACACACACCACTATATTGTATTCAAATTTTGTGTTAAACAAGCATGTTTGAGCTAACACTTATTGTCTCAATATTAAATCATGGCCATCTATCAGAATGGTTTGCTTCAGAAATAAAGCCAAACTTTCAAAGGGCCTTGGCCTCACACATTGCCTCTTTACCTTGTGTATTGTGAGTCCCTATTTTTTCCTGATTTGTGGCAAACCTTAACTTAGTTCCCCAGTTCCAATAAACAGATAAAACTGTTTGTCTCAAACCACAAAAGGGGGAGGGTATTGCTATGTGTGAATTGGAAGCTCCATGAGCACCTATTTTGTGCCCTCCAACTGTCCAGGCTTTGCAGTATTGTGGTTCTTGAAATATGAGCCTTTTATTCTGCCAATCAAACAGCATCAGCATTTACTTTCCTCGTCAACAAAAAACATAGTTTTGCCCAGAGCTACTAGGAATGTGGCGGGACTTCAGTGGCACTGTGGTCTAAACCACCGAGCCTCTTGGGCTTGCCAATCAGAAGGTCGGTGGTTCGGATCCGTGCAATGGTGTGAACTCCCGTTGCTCTGTCCCAGCTCCTGCCAACCTAGCATTTCAAAAGCACACCAGTGCAAGTAGATAAAGAGGTATCGCTGCAGCGGGAAGGTAAATGGCATTGCTGTGTGCTCTGGCACTCATAACGGTGTCCCCTTGTGCCAGAAGCGGCTTAGTCATGCTGGCCACATGACCTGGAAAGCTGTCTGTGGACAAACACCGGCTCCCTTGGCCTGAAAGCTAGATGAGTGCCGCACCCCATAGTCACCTTTGACTGGACTTAACTTTCCAGGGGTCCTTTACCTTTTACCTTTACTAGGCTTCCAATCTTACATGTATTTGGTTTGCTCAGAATAAAGTTTCACTTGGTTCCATGGGACAAGTACACAGGAAACTGGCTTATACTGAACCAGATCATTGATCCATCCATCTGGGGACACCTAAGGGCTTAGCTACACTTTTTCTTGACCTGCTGCTTTCCCCCCACCCCCGAAATCTGCTCTTTAGCACTCAGTTGGAGCAAACAAGTTGGGTCTTCTCAGGGTTTATGCTTGCTCTGATTTAGCACTAAAGAGCTGGTTTCCCCTGAGAAAGGAGTGGGGCAAGGGAGAAAGCGCTCAGACCTGTGCCTAGAAAGCACAGGTGAAGCAGAAAATAATGACTGGTGCTTTCTAGGCACGGAACAAGTGGAATTGTGGACAAGCCCTAACTGGCAGTGTTTCTCCAGGGCTTCAGACAAGAATCTTGCCCAGCCCTACTTGGAGATGCTGGAAATCGAACTGGTACCTTTCTTTAAGAGGAAGTATTTTTCACTGCAAAAGGCATGTGGGCTTCATGGCCAAAGGGTTTGGATTATGTTCCTGTGTTTGTCTAAAAGCTTTATTTCGTTGCAAGTTGCTAGATTTCAGTGCCTGTAGAAACCAGGTAGTAGGCAAAGCATGGTGAGGAAATGCATGAATTTAAAAATGAGAAATTCCCTGCCCGTGCTGTTTCCAACAGAAACTACTTGCCAACAGAGGCAAGAGCTTCATTTTCCCATCCTCTTGTTGCTTTCCTTCTCCTGCTCCCATCAGATGCCATCGAAGTGTGAGCGAGGCATTTTAAGCTGTGGCGTGAGCACCGAGTGGAAGGATTTCATGCTCCCCCCTCCCCTTTCCTCCTACACCTCCTGCTGGCAACTTTAATGAACAGTGACAAGCCTCACAACTCTCAGCTGATATCCCTCCACTAAGGACAGCCACACAAATGGTGACTATGTTAAATGGTCTAAATCTTCCAGATATGTGGCTATCCACTGTGGCAGCGGCTAGGAATGCCAGAGAGAATTGAACCCAGCCCTGTTAGCAAATACAAGAAAGTTCTTCTCTTCCGCCCTGCCTCCCACATTGGATCACCCTGTAAGGTGTGCCTGGCTTCAGCCACTTGCAAATGATGCTGAGTAACCTTGGGCTTTGCTGCCCTCTTACTCCAGTAAGGCATAACTTCCCATTCCCAAACATCTTTTAACTGCGGCCCTGGCACCTTCCTTCAAGGACATCTCTGAGGTACCATATGGCTTGGTTTAGAGAGCAGCACAACTGTGGGCCTACAGAGCAGGTGTGAAAAGTGGAAGGTCACTGAGGGCTCCAAAGCTCCTTATATTTGCTGATTTCTTATATGTGCTTCGGGAGTTTGGGCATGTGTCTTTGGCGTAATTAGCCGGACTTAAAAAAAATAAATCCTAATCCTAGGATTGGCACTTTCTGTTTTGTTCCCTAGCAGGATGCTTTGCACAGGCAGAACCTTCACAGGTGCAGCTGTTCTAGCCATGCGGATACAGCGAAGAAAGGCTGCATCTGTTGAAGTCATACACACGTACTTGGTTAAATACAGAGGGATCCTATTGTTATAAAGCACTTTCCCCCAAACTGATGTCTTCCAGATGTTGCCTGGACCACAACATCCATAATAATCTCTCTGATCATTGGCCACACTCACTGGGCCTGATGGGAACTGTACTCCAAAATATGTAGGGGGCACCTCTGGATATACAGCCCTGCCCAGGGTAAATAAACTCGAGCTTGTAACTCTGAAAGGTCCTGTGGGGTCCACTGAACCTAGGTTTAAATCTCCAAGTCAACTGTGGAGGTTTCTTTGTCTGTGTAAAAATGGCAACAAACGTCACAGAGCAGTTGAGAGCATGAAAAACGCAGGTTAGCAAATAATGCCCATGCTGGCTAAATAGTTAAGTAGCCACTTGGACATTAGATTATTTATTTTTTTTGACAGAGGGAGTGGGATGGTGGGATAGAGGGCTATCAAATGGTGAACACTGGTATCCTGCAGGCCTTTCTCAAGTGTTCCTCTTTTTATCCACACTTTCTTTCTCTCTCCTCCCCTCCCCTCCCCAACTCATACACACAATTTTCACTTCTAATTAGCACGCTTGGCTATTCTAAGCCCACACTTGGCCTTCGGTTATCTCGGAGGGATTCATAGGGATTCATAGTGAACGAGAGAGCCGGGGTTGCTAGGTGAGGGCAGCGGCCATCTTGCTTAGCACATGGCTTGCTGCTTTTGAAGCAGGAGTTGGCGGCCTAGCCTCATAAGCCCATGGGGCTGCAAGAACCATGTTTTTTGTTTGTTTGTTTTAGTGTACCTCTGCAGAGGGGACAGACATGCCTCTTCTCTCTCTCTCTCTCTGCCTCTTCTCTGGGAAGAAAGAAAAAGAAGAGAGGAAGCAATAATGGCTGGCAGGCAGGTCAGATTGTAGCTCTGGGCAGGCATTTCTGGCGATCAAAGGGGATTTTGTGTGGAATGTCTGTGTCAGCTTAAGCAGCATGTGGGGGAGATCGAATGTGCTGGAGCAGGCAGTGGGGGGGGGCGGCAGGGTGAGAAACTACTCTCCTTGCCCCCTCCCTCCCTCCTCCTCCTCCTCTTGTGGATTCATCGCAACTTCCTGACCTCTAATGATCCTATCCTTGTGGGGAGCGGCCCCGGCTCTGCAGTGGGAGGGAAAGAGCTGAGCTTTCCAGGAGAAGGCCCGAGGGTGCCCTTGGGCTCTGCAGCAAAGCTTAGTGTAGCGGACGAGAGGGAAGCTTGGGTTGTAATAGCTCCCACGTTGCTTACTTGGTGCCTGGGCTGCCATGCTCATTGTTGTGGGGATGTAATCTCCTTCCACAAAATCACACTGAACCTGTCTTGGCAGGCGCAGCCTAGCAGCAGCCTGGCACCTGCGACCTAGCCAGGGAGGCTGGAAACGCCACCATATTCTGATGAAGTACGTAGCTTTGCGGGGGGAGGGGGGGGTCCTGGATCAAGCGCTGTCATTAGAGGACCAAGTGGCCTTGGTGGCATGGCCCACTTTTCACCAGCTGAGACTGGCCAGCCAGCTGTGTCTGCTCCTGGCTACTGTAAAGTGTTATACCTGGGGCTGCCTTTGAAGACTGTTCCGAAACTGCAGTTGCTGTAGAACAGGGGTGTCCAACTGGTCGACCGCAATCGACAGGTCGATCCCCGGGTGATCGTGGTCGATTGCGGGATCCTTATCGCTCGTGTTGTTTAGAATCATGTCTCCGTCCCCCTCCCCCCTTGGTCTTCCCTGCGCTTAGTGAGCATTCCTTTGTTGTCTGCTGTAGTGCTGTGTCTGTTAGCGGATGTGGTGTTAGTGAGCAATTTATTTTAATTCTGCACACTAACTGTTTTTTAAAAAGGTCAACAACTTTGGGAAGCCCCCCTGTAAAAAAAGCTCAAGTACTTAGACCTGTTCCCCTAAAAAAAAGCCAGAGGCACCGACTTGGGCCCCAGCACATGGGTGCTCAGCAATGTGTGTGTGCGACATCAGTGAGAATTTTGTGGGTGCCTAAGGCCCCTTGGAGTTGGCGCCAGTGCAGGGAACGGATTATGCAAGAGTTTGAAGAGTTTCATTGGCCCTTTTCTCCTGATATGTTCAAAGTGTTGGTGCCTATGTTTTTAAGTGGCAGCACAGCTTGGGATCCAGGTACCTGAAGGGACACCTGATCCTACATTACTCTGTCCACAGAAGATCCTCCTCCATAGGCCTCAGCAGTCCAAAGTGAGGCAGGTGGCTACTGGAGACACAAAAGAGGGAACCTTGTTAGTTGTGATACCCTGATTTTGAAATTTCTTCCCGAAGGAGACCTGCCTGGCCACCTGCTTTCTTTTGCTATTTTGAAGTTTTCATCTGACTTTTAATGCTGAAGTGCCTAACATAATTTTATTTATAATTTTCATTTATATACAATTCAACAATAATTTTAACATTTCAAACCTTGACTTCCTCCTCTTTCTGTGATCCCTTAAATTTATTTTCATCATTCCCTGCATATTCCAAATTATCTTGACTTATTATTTTATTCATCTGTTTTCATATATGTTCTTTGAAACTGCAAGTTATTACAATAATCCTGCCAATGTCTTAACCTTTTTACTCAATAAACCATTTCCATTCCTTTATAAAAAGTTTGTTGTCTTGATTTCTTATTCTTCAGTAAGTTTTGCCATTTCTGCATAATCCATTAGTTACTGTAGCCATTCTTCTCTTGTGGAGACTTCTTATTTCCATTTTTGGGCAAATAACATTCTGGCAGCTGTAGTTGCATATGTAAATAAATTTCTGTACTGTTTAGGTAGTTTGGTTCCTATAATTCCCAAGACCAAAGCTTGTGGGGTTTTTTTTTAATAGCGCCTTACAGGTCACTATACGGACGCGGGTGGCGCTGTGGGTAAAACCTCAGTGCCTAGGACTTGCCGATCATATGGTCGGCAGTTCGAATCCCCGCGGCGGGGTGAGCTCCCGTCTTTCAGTCCCAGCTCCTGCCCACCTAGCAGTTTGAAAGCACTCTTAAGTGCAAGTAGATACATAGGGACCGCTTTATAGCGGGAAGGTAAACGGCGTTTTCGTGTGCTGCGCTGGTGCTGGCTCGCCAGCTGCAGCTTCGTCACACTGGCCACGTGACCCAGAAGTGCCTTCGGACAGCGCCGGCTCCCGGCCTCTTGAGCGAGATGAGCGCGCAACCCTAGAGTCGGACACGACTGGCCCGTATGGGCAGGGGTACCTTTACCTTTAACAGGTCACTACAAACAAGACATTCCCTACCCACGTGCGTAAATTAAAAAGATACGACACAAAAGGAAAAATGATTTGGAGGGAGGAAGAAAAAAAGCAAACTTTGATTCAAGTTCTTAGTTACAAGTTCTTCTAATGACAAGCTGGGGTGGGAAGGTTGAAAGGAAAGGAGAGCAAGGAGCAGAGAGCCCTTGGTCTCTCAAGCTGTGCTGATGGAGTGGCTCTGCATCTCTCCTGAAATGGGTGTTTCCAGGTTACAGTTGCTGGAGGGAGGAGCCTGTTCCATCATTTCTTCTACAGGGAAAAGCCTCTTAATTCTTTGGTGGCTGTCACTATATCTTAAGGAAGCAGATTCCATAGTTTTAACTGTACTGTGTGAAGTACTTTTATCGGTCCTGAATCTTCCAACATATAGCATCATTGGATGCAGCAATGAGAGGAAGAAAAAAACCCCATCCATTTTCTACACACAGTGCATTCTTAACAATGACTTAAGTATTTTGAATTAAATAAGCTCTTGTGGGTAGTAGTAAACATGCTTTGGGTGTTTCAGTCCTTTTAAAGTGAAGGATTGGCATATGGTCAAAATTTGAAGATGGTAATTAAAGATATAGAGAAAGTTTGAGCTGTTGGTTTTAAATAGAATTCTAATGCAAAGAGGGCTTCAGACTACTATACAAAATGCTGTAGTATTATTGATGTTTGATTTATCTGAAGAAAAAGGGAAATGTTTTTTTATTAATAGGCCAGCAGCATCCCCATGTGTGAATTTCAAGGGAAATGCCTCACTCCAGAAATAAGTAAAACTGGATGAGAGATGCTAGACCTATAATTGTGTTTTTTGCAAACTGTTTTGAGGTTTGTCTGTTTTTACAATCAGGCGATATATAAATCTTAGGGAAAAAATAAATAAGATGATCAGGGATCTTGAGCATTTGGTGGTTTTGCCATCAAACTATAGAATCTTGGCTTAAGGCAATTCAAAGTTTATAATTTCCTTTAGCTTGTTTAGAGCCACTCATTATTTTCCTTGGCTACCATTGGAAATTGTGTGTTTTAACATTTTCAGCTAGAGGGTTATATTGAGTTAATAGAGCTAGGATTAGGATCTTGATGGCTTCAGTGTGGAAATCTTCTAGATTGAATGGATCTGTTCCCAATACTGCAGTCTTTACTTGCCATGATAGCAAGCAGAGCAGGTTAAGTTCTTGCTGACCATCTCTTGGACTAGTTTCTTGTCAAGGTTGGTCAATCTGTGCCTGCGCCTTACATAAGACATAGGGCTTGTGTGATGGAAAGGTCATCCATACTCTTGGTTTTGAACTGGTGGGTTGGGATCCATAACTACAATTCCCAGGATTCTTGGGGGGGCGGGGACGGAACCATGACTGTTAAAGTGTTACAAGAGCTTTAAAAGCATGATGCGGCTGTGACTTAAGTTGCCCACCTTCAGAAGCAGCTTCAGTCTTTTAAGTGTGCCTTGGGCTTTCCCCACCTGTGGAGCACATAAGGAAACCCTGCTGGTTATCTATCTACCCAGAGCTGGGCAACCACTGGCCATCCCAGCCTGGCCATTGCAAATGTGATGCTGACCTTCCTGCTGAAGACTGCAACTAGGTATTATTTGTAGGGAACAGATGCCTCCTCCTGTTTTACTGGTGGGAGAAGCCCCTGGGCAGAGTGAACATGTGTCTGTGGGGATGTGGCATTGAAAGGGGGAGCATTCCCTTGGATAGTCTCTTGCCCTGTTTCCTGGCAGTTTTGCTTGAGACATCTCTAATGAGCTGCCTGATATCTTCCGAGACTTGCTGGGTGTGTTTCTGTGCATGTGAACACAGAGAGCCCTCCTTGCTATTCTGCTCGTGGTTGACCCTTACACTCAAGTGACAGGATTCCCCCCCCCCTCCCGCAGGCCTTGCAATAAGGGTGTATGTGTTAGCCACAGACTGTGTGCTTTTGGTGGTGTAAACCTCCCAGGGCTGGAAGCTTGGGCAGTCACCTTTCTCTGACTCTCACACTCCTGTAGCTGCAAGGAAGTTCCTTCTTTGTCCTCCAATCTCGCCCTATATATCCTGCTGCTTTTCTTTTTTTTCTTTCTTTTTTTATTCCAGGAATCTCGTCTGGCTTGCATGCAGTGGGTTAATAGCTCTCCCTGTCACACACAGGTGTATCCGGAGGCTGGAGAGGGGTGGGGTGAGGGGGACAGAGGGAGGCAGTCACTGCTGGGAACAGAGAGATTGTTTGGGGGGGGAGTGGATTGTGTATCTGCTCTGCAGCCTGTCTTTGTATCCCTTGCACATCATTAGTGAGTCAGAAGCACTGAGGGGAGAATAACCTGGTGGAGCTGGAATTAACCCCGTGGCGGCTGATGGATGGCAAGGGCGAGGGAGGGGGGAAGAGGAGGAGGAAGATTCAGACCTTGCTTCTGCAGGTTTAATAGCTGGCAGTAGATGGAAAGGCCTGGGGGTTGGTGCATACAGGGAATGTGGCTTGATCTTGGGGAGCAGGGGAGGCTGGAGGAATGAGTTTACCCTTTCTCTTGCTAAATCTTGCTTTTTTGCCAGCTGTTGATGCTTGTGGGGTTTATTGAGCTGCTGCTACAGCAGCATGGTGATGCATGTTGGGGAAAAGTTCTGCTGTCATATGTTTTCCCTAAACATCCAGTTCTCTTCCTTTCCCTTAATCCCTTCACACACCCCTTCCAGGTTTCCAATTGTGCTAAAAGTGGGGCTAAGTAAACAGGATTTGGGTGGGGGAGGTGTGCTGAGGACTACTTCATAAGGCTGGTGGTTTGTTGTGGCATGAGCAAGACAGGTCCCAGTCAGTCTTAACGGCCCAGAAATGCAGAGAGGTTGTTGGGAGCCGGCCAGAGGCATCTCTTAACAGGGGACCATTTCTGAGGCTGTGATTCAAGGCCTTTTGTTTCAGAGCCTAGGATGTATAACAGGAGATTTCATCCTCTCCCTCTGCCACCCTGGCCCCTGATTCTCAGGGTGGCTGCCGATTTCTTTGCCTGAAAGCAAGATGGCAGTCACTTAGTGCTTCATCCGCAGACTCTTGCTTGGTACCTAGCTGAAGTCCTAATCCGCTGTGACACTGCAACCATCTCTGAGGCAGCTAATTGTAGTGTCCCCAGCAGCGGATTACAGTTTTAAAGTGGGGGAATAAGCAGTGGGAGCAGATGAGCGCCTAAGCAACAAATCTCCTGTTTTCATGCAGGCGACTTTCATTATTAATATAATTAAGATGCCGATGAGAGGGGGAAACGCAGGAAGTGGTTGTATGAGAGCAGAGTTCCTAAAGGAGGCCTGGTTTTTTGGCTGGGTACAGGGAAGCCAGAGAGCCTTGGTAAAGTATGCTTCTGTCTGTCAGGTAAGAAAGGAGCATGGGAAGCAGCCTTCTCTTGAGACAGATCTTTGGTCCATCCATCCATCCATCCATCCATCTCTGTATTATCTATGCTGACTTCCATAGACCCTTTGGAATTTCAGACAGGGTTTTCCTAAGCCGTACCTGGAGATGCCAGGAAATTGAACCCAAGACCTTCTGCATGCTCTATCACTGTGCAGTGGCCTCTCCCTGCTCCCCTTGAGTGAATGACCATTAGGTGTGGGGTGGGGAAGCAACTATACTCTTCTCCCCACCCCCTCTTTTTCCCCCAAGACATGGGCTTGCCTTGAAAATGTAGAGAGGTTCTTTGGCTCATCCCTCTTGCCAGTTAAACTGGGGTTCAACAGTGGCACGGGAAAATGATGAAGGGAGTGGACTGTAATTGCTAATCCCCGTCTATTTCCGCTTTCCAGAAAGTTGTCACTGCCAGTTTTTTTTATAGTGGGAGTAGATCGCAGTCTCTTGAAAGTTGGACATGCCTGATGTAGAGGACTGTGCTTTGTAAGGTAGGATACATGGCCACCCTATAAGCCCAGGGATCTGTTCTGCCAGTTCTCTGCCCTAGCCTCCATAAGGCACTGTATTTCCGCGTTTGTGGTAACACACAGCTAGGTCGCTTTTTGGAATGATCTCCATGCCGCCTGGCTCCAGTCTCATCCCCCTATGAAAGGGTCTTTGTATACTGGCTAGAAGCTTTTCTCCCCCTCCCTGGTTCTTCTCTGGCCCATCGTACAACCCTGGTCCCCTTTCCAGTGCACAGTGTCAGTGCCTCAATGCCATCCTCTTCCCTTTTTCTTTTTTGCTTCTCGAGGGTGGTTGGGAGGGAACTGGTCAGCGCCTTTTCTCTGCTCCCATCTTTGTGTGGATATCTAAACAGCAGATAAGGAGAATCTTCTCAGAAAAGCCTCTGGATGTTTCGCACATGCTTCACTGTGTACGCATTTGTGTATCTGTGCTCCAGAACCAGCGTGGCCCATTCTACTAGAAGAATCTCTCACCCTGAAAGTCAGCAATTAATTTAAGGCATTTCTGTGCTGCCTGCCACCCTGTTTGGATTTCAAGGTGCTGGGTGTGATGTAGAATCGGTGCAGTAAAAGATAGCCGCAATGGTAAAAGCAGCTGGTGTACAGTCCTTGGAAACAGACTGACTTTTGCACTTTTCAGGCATCAGGTTTTCATCCTCCCTATCCCCTTTGGAGGGCTGAAAAAGGGGGGAAAGAAAGCCAGTAGTAAAGATAACATAAGCAAGACTGGAGGAAAGAGAGAAAGCAGCAGCTCTGGAGGGAGGCGCTCCTGAAGGAGGGGCTAGCGCAGAACAGCTGCTGCTTGGGCGGTTGCCTGATCCTGATGGTGGAAGAAGTGTGCCCCCACCCTCCTTGTACCCATGTGGGGTGCATTTGTGTGGAGTCCGTGTGGTGTAGTGGTTAGAGTGCTAGGCTAGGGGCTGAGAGAGCAGGGTTCAGATCCTCATTCAGCCAATAATAAGCTCTTTGGATAACCTTGCGCCAGTCACTGTCTCTTAGCCCTGCCTTCCTTACAGGGGGTTGTGAGGACAGCATTGGGGAAGGCGAGGAGGGGAAACCCTGTGTGTCCCCTTGAGCACCTTGGAGAGGTGGGGTATAAATCAATCAAACTGAGCAGTTCCCCAAATGGTGCTCAGGCCTGTTAAATTCTCATCTATATGTATTAGTTCTTCTCCCTCCCCCTCCAAAAAAATATTGCCTGTAGATCAAGAGGGATGGCCTTGTTCTAGGTTTCTTCTTGAGATTAAATGCGGACTTGGGGTAGCACCTCTTTTTTGGAGAGGGGGAGCACTCACCTCCTCAAGCTCCATGTCCCAGAGAATTCCTCCTACCCATTTCTCTCCTGCTGAAAAGCTTTTTCCAGCTGATACTGGGTTGGATCCAACACTGTGGAAGCAGAGTTCCCCTCTTGCAGCAGGACTTCCCCTTCCTCTCTTCCTCCATGCTGCCCCCTCATCAGACTGCTCCAGAGGGTCCCATATTTTGTGGCTGCAGGCAGGGAGGAGAGGAAGGGGAAATCCCCTTGCTCAAGCAGAAGTCTGTTGCATTAGCTGGACAACAGTTTTCAATACACCCCTGTTGATTCCATTTTTTAAAAATGAACATTTTAGCCTGTGCATATTTGTGTATTTAGCATTAATTGCTTTTTTTTAATCCATCAATTGGTTTTTTTTTGGGGGGGGGGCTTGCTTTGAAACTATACTGGTAAAGGGACATGACAAATTTTATAACTTTCTTAAACACATGGCGCTCCTTCCTGCTTGGAAAACTATCATTTGAGCCTCTGTTCAACCTTTGGTTTAGCACTGCATATGCAGCTGTTCCTGGCTACTTGTGGTGGTGCAGAGGTGAGGAATATCAGGCCTAGGGGCCAAATGCAGCCTCCTAGACCTCTATACCTGACCCTTCAATCTCTCCACAGCCCCTCTGTAGCCCTGCTTTGCAGCTTTCTTGAGTGTTTTTGCCTGGCTGGAATATGGTCCTTGAACTCTGACGATGCCTCTTGCTTGCCTGGATGGAGGATGTGAGTGTGTGTAGAAACTAGCTTTCTGGTTCAAAGGTAAAATTTGCATTCATGGCTCCACCCACTTTCCCCTCTGGCCCTTCCCACCATTGGCATGTGCCCCTTGGAATGTTGCCCCAAAGGGAATGTGACCCTTTGGCTGATAAAGGTTCCCCCGCCCTGTGGTAATGGAAGGAAGGTGGCAGCTGGCGGTGGGGGAAGGAAGGTTGGCTGGATGGACAGACTTGCGGAGCACATCTCCTTCCCACTTCAAACTGTATCCCTGGCTCCCTTGGGATTCCGATGGGTATTGACAAACCAGAATTGCTCAGCCAAAACAACATCCTGTTGCAGCTTTTTATAAACCCTTTGCAGTCCTCTTCCCCTAGCAGCTGAATCTGGGTATTTTTTTTTATTTTTAAGAAGGCCACGGTGGTGGTTCAGGAAGAGCCAGACTACTGACACTGTATTTCACAGACTCTTGCTGCTCTCTATGTCTTGTCCTGCTTTGTGATAACCAGCAAATGCCCACCCTGCTTTGCTGGTCTGTTTGTGATGCTTGGGTCCAGGAGAGGTGAGAAGAATGTGCTTGTCCTTGCATCCAGCAGAGTTGGATGCTTTAGTCTAGCCTTCAAAAGAGGTGTTCCCCTCACTTCAGAGATGTCTGCACTTCAATGGAAAGCCTGCACACTGGATTTGTTAGAACTGCATTCTTGCCTCTCTGGTGGTGGAAAGCTGGTAGATAGGGACACCCTGTGTATTTTTAACTTCATTCTTACTTAGGCCATGTACATATTAGTGGCTTAAAATACAGTGAGGTTGCGCCACCCCACCCTTCAGCTACATATCAAGTTGCATCTGCATGTTGCTGTACACACCAGAGACCAGGCGGGGATCTCTTCACCCAATGTGTCTTACCTGTTCACCTACCCCACACCTGCAACCTTCCAGAATTCCTGTTTGTGAAGCTGTTGTCTCTGCATGTGCAACAGCTGTCTTGAATATATTATTATATATTTATTTATACCCTGCCCTTTCAGGCACCAAAGGCGGCTTACAGATTAAAAATAAGAACAGCTAAAAATGTATAAACCTCATCCTAACTGTGGCTTAGGTTTTCAGATTGGATGGAAGCTGGTTTGAGGGGAATTGCATCTATCAGCAGTATTTCTCAAGAAACTACAGGATAGCTGTGTGTTGCAGCTTATGCCATGTGTACACAACTTCAAACGCCAGCGCTGGGAGCGTACTGGAGCCAGAGTAAATGGTAATGTGTACACAGCCTTACTGTTTTCATCCTGCACTTCCTCCAAGTTGCTCAGCACACTATAAATGAAAGGATTAGGCTGAGGGTAGGTTAGGCTGAGATGGAATGGTTCATAGATGAGTAGTGATGTGAAAACTTTAGCCCAGTGTTCAAAATTCACCAGGCATATTTTGCACCTAGCTATCAGCCACTTGTGACCACGTGAAGATGCCTGGGTGATGTTTCCACAATCTGGAGGTGCATGCCTGGGGGGTCCTTTGATCTTGACTGTTTTCACATACTAACAGTGTACCCTGCAGAATTCTACCCATTATATTTTATCTGCACAACCAGAATGAATTTCAGGAACCAAAAAGTCGTATAGAAAAATATGACATTTGAGTCGCCTGGCCAAAAAATGGCAACTAGGCATTTTATTTTGGTGACTGCAACCCTGGTTTAAGGAACCATTTGGCACTTAGATTGTATATCTGAGTTTCTAACATTGCCCAGGGGTAGCTGATGTGATACTCTTCTGATTTTGCCAGACTCCAACTCCTCTCACCTCAGACAGCATGGCTAACGGACAGGGATGATGGGAGTTGTAGTCCCACAGCATCTGGAGGGCACCATGTTGGCTACTGCAGTTCTAGTCACTATGCTGCATGTGTTCTTAAGTGGACATGCTGGCTACATATGACTAGCATGAGACTGGACTGACTTGTCTGGGAATCCTATTATTGCCCTCTCACCTTCCTGTGTCCCATACCACATCTTTCTTGCTTTGTCATTTAAAGCCTTGTACGTGTGACCACGGTTTGATGGTCCTAACCTGTGATATACTGCCTAGAGTGGCTGGATACAGTAGAGGGCACTTTCAGTGGTTGTGCTGAAGAGAGAATTTTGGCAGGTGCAGGTGGTCAGGCAAGCTGCAGCTGAGCCAGTCTCTCCTGCACAAATATTAAATGTGTCTCCTGTCCTCTATTACAGATGTGGGAATCTTCAGCCTTCCTGTTGTTGCTGAATTACAGCTTCCATCTTCCCTGGCTTACAGGGGCTGATGGGAGGTATAGTTCAGCAGCCTCTGGAGGGCCAAAGGTTCCTCACATCTGCTCTATTACCTGCGTGGGCAGACATGAGACTTGCAGGGATATCTTTGGTTATTTGCAGTAGGATCTCAAGATCCACCAAGTGGAGTCAGGTGCAAAAGTAACACACTGAGAAATAACGAAATCTCAACCCAGGGGTTTATTTTGAATACCAGAACTATATGGAACCCCCACAGCCCTTCCATACAAAAATTCACTCTGGGTTTCCTTCAAGTGTTCCTAATTTCAGCAGTATAATTTAGGGCACCGGGGAGGGGGAGTAAAGCAGTTGGGAGTAAGAAGTTCTTTCTGATCTACTGGTAGATGTTGACATGCCTTCCTCCCAACCCTTGCTGTATTGCAGCTGGTCCCCCCAATATCAAAGGCACAGGCCAAAAAGCAATTACATTAAGAATGCCAAGTGCTTTTAAACGAACAGACACAAAAAATGCTACCCCTTATTGCCTTGTCTCTGTCCTTCAAAAGTGCCTGCGATATAGGAACACGAGGGTCAGCATGCCCTGGGGGGGGGGGGCCCTCTGGAATGGAAGATCTGCCATGATGATAGCCTCTTCTTTTCCTGGTGCACAAATGGCAAGCTCAAGAGGGAGTTCTTGGTTTATCCTGGTGATCCTTCGGCGACATAAGGTGGGAGATGATCTCTTGGGGCTCAAGCTGCTTGTAATCTGTGCTGTTCTTGTTCAGGCTCCTGTTCAAAAACAGCATCATAGAATCATAGAGTTGGAGGGGAACCTGAGGGTCATCTAGTCCAACCCCCTGCAGTGCAGGAATTGGAGCTAGATTTGCACTAAGCAATCCTCTGGTGTCTTGTGCCCTTGCGGATTCATTTTAAAGCAAGTATGGGGAACCCATGGCCTTCCAGAGGACACTGGGACTCCAGTTCCCATCAGCACCAGCTGGCATGGCTAATGGTCAGGGATGATGGGAGTTGTAGTTGGGAAGCACCCAGAGAGCTTCACATTCCCTAACCCATCCTGTACAGGGTGTTCATGAATTATGTTTTGGCAATGCACATTAAAAAAAATGTGAATGTGATAAGCAGGTGTTTGACAGGTGTTTGTGCATGATGCACATGCTTCCAGAGAACCAGACCTGGCAATAATTTGCTATGCATTGTATGCCTGGGTTTGTTGCTGTGTAATGTGTGAAATGGCCCCGGCTCACTTGTGTTAAATAGCATCTTAAACAAGATGCTCTTCCATTTCCTGGGGTAACAGCTTGGTCCAAATCAAGGTCATTATTTCCTCTGTAGGTGCTCTGGAGTGAGACTGCCAGCGCCCTAGAGTTTTTCCTCATTAAGAGGCTGAAAATTAACACCCCCACCCCCGCGCCTCATCCGTGTCTCCCCCGTCTTCCTCCAGGCTCCGCACGGTGCCCTGTTGCCTTGTGCGAAGCCCTTGTCCTGATGTTTTATTCTCCTCCATTCTGGCAGGCCGTGCTGGGGTTGTCCTCTCCCTGGACAGGAAGACGAATGAATTCCATTACGGGATCGTGATTTTATTCCACGTGTCAGGGAGTCTGAGATTAACTTGCTCACCAATCTGTGACAAACCCAGATACACACATGCGCACGGACCCCCTGCCTCCACCACCTTTGCTCTCCTTCACATGCGGGCTCTCGGACATTTGCGCACCTGCCTTGGATTTCTCTCGTGGAATTACGGGGGATCCTTCTCCTCGATGCCTGTTTTTGTTGCTGCTGCCGCTAGCATACTCCACACATGCATCGTATAATATGGAACTCCCTCCCCCAAGAGCTGTGTTTGGCTCCTTTATTGATTTCTATAGATGTATACCTGCAAGATCTTTCTTTTCTAGTCCTGTTTTTGATTTTGTTATGCCAATGTGGGATGGCTGCGATCCTGTGCTGGGAGTGAAGGGGCTGGCTGTAATGTGATAATATGCCTCTATTATCTGCTGCTTGGTGTTGTTTTTTTAACTTCAGTTAAGTTATATATTGATTTTAATTGTGTAGTTATTATGCTTTACTGTTTTGGTGTGACTTCTTTAGAAGAAGAAGTTGTATAGAAACTGCTTAAATATTTAGCTGGTGATCATATCAGACAGCTCCCTTAGGTGCTTCAGTGTGATGGCAGAGTGCAGAAGAAATGTAGGGTGTTTCGACTTGCTTGGAAAACGGACTTTTTAAAATGATGTTTAAAAGGAAGTTTCTAGTCCTTATGGATGCTAAGATAAACTTGCAAGCTTGTGGGCGAAGCCTCCTGAAACAAAAGTTCTGGTTGAGGAGGGGCTAAAATGCCTAGTCTTTTTTTGGGGGGGGAATCATTTTCAAGCCCACGATTACCTGATAACAATTATAAGGGCCAGATTCAACTAAGTTGTCCTACTAGCAAAAGCCAGTGCTCCTGCTAGTCCACCTGGGCTCCCCCTCCCCCCATGCCATGCCTCCCCCAGGTATGCTCTGAAGGGTTGGGAGAAGAGAGGAGACTGCTCCATCTAGCAAGCAGAAGTGCTTCTGCTGACGGAACAGCCGTCATAGTGCAACATTGAATTTCACCCTATAAAATCAGAGCTCATGCAAATTTGCATAACTTATGCAGGCTGCTGAATTTAACTTTTCTTGGTGCCTCTTTCGCCCTCCACCTGCTGCTGCTGTTGCTGTTCCTCCTCCTGCTGTTTCTGGAAGCAGTGAGGGGATGACTTTCTTAGTACAGTGGTACCTCGGGTTACATATGCTTCAGGTTACATACGCTTCAGGTTACAGACTCCGCTAACCCAGAAATAGTACCTCTGGTTAAGAACTTTGCTTCAGGATGAGAACAGAAATTGTGCTCTGGCGGCGCGGCAGCAGCAGGAGGCCCCATTAGCTAAAGTGGTGCTTCAGGTTAAGAACAGTTTCAGGTTAAGAACGGACCTCCGGAACGAATTAAGTACTTAACCTGAGGTGCCACTGGACGGCCTGCTGTTGGGTATACCAAAGACTTGCTGGAAAGTAAGCCCCACTGAACTCGGTGGGACTGAGTTCTAAGTAGAGGTGCTTAGATTGTACTGTCAGTTGTCTGTCTGTTACCTGCCCTTCAACAGAAGTAGTTCATAGGCATGTATGTCAACTGTCAACAGGCCAGAAAGAGGTGCTGCGACGGCATAATCTTGAGCCCCTGAGCTCTGGGAGTGGGTGTCTGTCGAGTTGTCCTTGCTGATGCCTGGTGCCAAACGAACAGAATGTGGGGCTGCCCCTCTCTAAATGATACAGTATTGCATCAAGGAGGTAGGAGGGAATGCTGAGCAGAATGCGCCCCCGCCCTCCCCTCCCCTGCTTGGTATGGTGGAGATGGCAGCAGGACCACAGAGGGAGAGGCCCGCTGGCGCAACAGTATCTGCACAGATGCCGGATGGCAGGAGAGGCTGCCTCCCCCCTTAATCTCTCCCGCTATGTTCCCAGTGTTGCTAGGCGAGCCAGTCTTGGCTAGCCTATCCCCCCCCCCCCCCCCGCGTGCTCTGCCACCTGGGACCAAATGGAAAGACTCCATTCTTTTCTCTCTCCTGGGGGAGGATGAGAGGTTGAGGTGGGAGGAGAGGCAGGAGGCAGAGAAGTGAGAGCCTGGTCTGGTTGTTCCTTAAGGCGGGGGTAGGGGGGGTGGCAGTGGCAGCTTAACCCTGTTGCCTAGGTGGCTTGGGCGAGATGCTGAAACTGGAACAATGGCACAGGATTCCCTGGCACCTGGCTAAACAGTGCCCCAGCCTGTCTCTCTCTCTGTGTATACATGTGTGTGCAGTCTGCCAGGCTCTCTTGTATACTGCAGCTCTGCAGAGCAGAGGAACATCAGGAGGGCTTGGTTTATGTGGCTGTGTATTAGCAGCCTAGGAGAGAGAGAGAGAGAGAGAGAGAGAGAGAGAGAGAGAGAGAGAGTGTCTCTGGGAGGGGTGTGCCTGTGGAAAGCAGAGGCATGCACATTGCGGAGCTGTGGGTGGGTGTCGCAGCTGACCCTCTTGGAGCAGCCACAGGCTTGTTCCCTCTCAACCACCCCCACTCCTTTGTGTTGTTCTGGGTACAGGCATCTGGATGTGTTTGCTGGAGGCTTTTGAATTCCAGCTCTTGGGTCACTCCTCCCTGATGCCCTTGGGGAGCTGAAGCAGCCGAGAGAGAGAGCTCCGGGGAGCAACACAAGCAAGCCACAGCTTGGAGGTAGCTCTCTGAACCCCAGCTTCTGAGTTGGGTGATGCCTCCTGTGTGTTGGTGAAGCCTTGGAGAGAAGGAGGGCGCTGGAATGTTCCTCCAGAGGAGCCTGGGGAGCAACTTGAGCTCCGGCTTTTGCAAGCTTTGCATGCATGCACTTTTGCAAAGGGGTAGGAGGATTGGGGTCATCGGAGCGTGTTATCCCTCTCTGATCGCCCGCTCTATGAGCTCTGTTGTGTCACTCCAAGCACAGTCTTGGGCTTGGCCTGTAGTGGGCGTGTAAAGAAAAGTGTGGTAAAGAAGGAAATGCAGTTCAGCCCCACAGGCTGTGGGCTGGGCTTTCTTGCTCACAAGATAAGCTGGTGACCCCCGCTTGGAAGGATTTTGCCCACACTTGAATTTGCATCAAATAGAATGGTGTTCTTTAATAAAAACCCTATTATTTTCTGTACATGTTGGTGAGGTAAAAATGTAGGTGAGGAACATAACTGTGATAGGAATCTGTTATCCAACACCTTATCCAAAGAGCTTGGACTAATTTTCTGATTAAGCTACCTCCCCAGGCCTTTTTGAGGTTTATTTATTTTAAAATGTTCCTAGGCTGCCTTCGTGAATTCCTCCCTCCCTCTCCCTTTCTCCCCCCCCCCCCTCTTTCCGTGTCTTGGCAGAAATGCACAAGTTACCCAAAACATCACGAACATTAGTAAATGAGCGATAATAATAATAATAATAATAATAATAATAATAATAATAATAGTAAAGCAGCCAGCCAGCTCATGATATAAACCACAACTCTGCAAATCCATCCATTGCGAAGAGCAAATGCAATTCACATAAGACCACATGAAACAAACCAGTCTTCAGAACTCTTCCAAAGGGCTGAAGTGTAGTCGCTTTCTGGAGGACAGTAGGCAATGAATTCCTAGAGCTGTGGGTGCACATTGGAAAAGGTCCTCTCCCGTGAACCTCACAACTCATTGTCATTTTTATTTATTGCTATTATCTGTTGAAGCATTTGTATACTCTTTTTTGACCACAGGCGGTTTACATCACTAAAAACAATACAATAGAATGCATATCAAATAATAATAAACACCATTCTGTAATCCCAACACGCAGAAGAAAAGAGGTTGAGGGCAGCAGCATTACATTATAAATGAAGTTTCACATTGAACTTACATATAGTCTTCCGGAAGAGCCCGTTTACCTGGGCCCAAGCCCTGATGAATTCAATAGGACTTACTTCTCAGCAAAGTCTTGTGGCACCTTTTAAGAACTAAACCAGTTTTATTATGGTGTAAGGTTTTGTGGACACTGTCGGATGCAAGCATGCCTGTTGAGGTGGGTTTCAGTTTGTGAAAGTTCACACCATAATAGATGTGGTCAGTCTTCAAGGTGCCACCCTAGGGGGCAGCTGGGGTGATTTCCTTTGAGAGTTAATACTTGGAGGCTGTGGCCCCTTAGCTGTGCTGGGCCCAGGAGCGCTGGCCCCTTTTGGAGGTGACTCCTGCATGCTCCCTAATGTGTCCGCAGAAAGAAGGACCAGAGGCCTGTGGTGTTAAGAGGGAATTTCAGAAACATCCCAATGTTTCTACATATGCTGAAGGAAGAGGGCGCACACCGTGCAGCTTCTGGACAACCTCATCTGTGAGGCTGGGACGCCGTTGCCTGACTTGGCCGCAC
Organism: Podarcis cretensis; assembly: GCF_951804945.1. Taxonomy (NCBI): domain Eukaryota; kingdom Metazoa; phylum Chordata; class Lepidosauria; order Squamata; family Lacertidae; genus Podarcis; species Podarcis cretensis. The sequence goes on along the minus strand of NC_137177.1, from coordinate 26,928,248 downwards.
CGTTGCCAGACACTCAAGCCAGGAGCCCCTCATCTGAAAGGCAGGCAGGCAGGCAGGCTGGGCTGGGTGTTTCCTGTGTGGAAACTGGATTGCAGACCATGGCTGGCTTGCTCTGAAAGGGCAGCTGTCTTCTTTCTCTTCTCCACCCCCACCTCCCCGCCCCGTCCCCACAGCTCCGCTTCTCAGGCCTCCCTTCCGGAGAGCCAGGGGTAGGTGTAGCCACCCTTCCCTCGCCAGCAGCTTTGTCTCTGAGCCTACCCAGTGCAAAGGGCCTTGCTTAATGTGTCGTGGAATGTGCTGTGGAATTTTCCCTGGGCAGATTAAGATTCGTCCGGCCCGGCATGCAACATAACCTGGTTTTCGGTCTTTGTAGGGTAGGGCATGGAGGCTGAGGTAGCAGGAGTTAAATGAAGGCAGCTTGGATGATTAATGGGGAGCTGGGGGGGGGAAGTGTGTGTGTGGGGGGACAATGACGGCTAGATAGTCTGACCGAATGCAGCCCCTTCACTCTTCTTCTTCTTCTCCTCCTCTTCTCCTTCCACCCTCCCCTTCCCCGCCTGCCAGCACTGCGCACATTAATGCAAACACACAGGCCTGAGTGCTTCATTAGCAGCATGTGGAATGGAGTAATGCATCCGCATCCCATTAGCCTAATGAAAGAAGTGAACAGGCACCTGGAACAAAGCGGCTGGCTCTTGGCGAGTGTCCTGGGGCTGGCGGCCTGGGAGTCTGCTTGCCCCCCTGGCTCAGGCAGGATGCTTAATGTAGTCTGGGGGCTGAGTTGAGGTGAGGGGTGCAGGGAAGACGCAGGGGACGTGGCAGTAGCAGCACCAGCATCCCTTGACTAGCAGACTGATTGGCAATAAATGAATCTTTCACTGTGTAGGTAGGTAGGTAGCTAGGTAGCTAGGTAAGTGTGAGACGGGGTGGGGAGGGGGAGAGAGAATGTACCTGGCTCCTTTTAAAAAGGAGATTGACTCTGTTCAATTCTGGCGGACTTTAAAAAAAACAACACCTTGCTTCCATTTAAATGGATGAGGATATGCCAGCATGCAATAAACCAGCTACCAATGTCACAGTTTTATGGGTTGCCATCTGGGGGATTACGCTGTCAGAGTTCCATTCTTTGTCCTGCAGTTTCACCTGAGTGGTTCAGCAGGGTGGAAGATCCTGAGTGGCAAGAGAAGCCACAGAGGTCCAGGAGATCTTTTGGCTGCACAGTCTTTGTGAGAAACAGGATACTAGATTTGCAATTGAGGATTTTGTACTGTGGGAGCTTTTTTTTTTGGGGGGGGGGGGGAATTAGGCAGCCAATTATATATTCCATTAGAAAGAGAACAGAAGACCCCCTCCTCACCACCACCTGTGAATCGGAGGCAGTTTTGAAAGTGGGATCTGCTCATGCTTTGCATGACTATCCAACTTTAACCTCCTGGTATCCCAGTTTTGCAGATTGTTTGTAGCCCGATACATTGAGTTAGTAGTTGGTTTGAAACCCTGTTTGGCCAAAAGCAACAACGGGACCCCAAGGAAAGGAAGAAGCAAAGCCTTTCTTAGACCACCTTCAACTCTGTCTGAAAAATGATTATCTTTCTTGCTCTGTTTTCACAAACTCAAGGATTTTACTGTAGCACCTTGGACAAGTGTGGGCCTCCTTTTCCAATCTATAAAATGGGAATAAAATTCCCAGCTATGCAACGTGAAGGCAGTATGAGAAGAACTTGTGCTTTAGAGTGCTCAAGTGTTGTTGTTGATTTTTAATTTGCAAGTTTTTAAAATTACAAATTATGGTTTTTGGTGCTCCCAGTTTAAATAGCTGGCGTTTCAGTTTCAGGCTTCTGTAATCCTCAGAAAGAGAGGCCAAGACATATCATTCAAGGTAATGAATTACATCAGAATACAAACGTAGGTTTTTTAAAAAGGTAATATAGTCATTTCAACACTCATATGGCACAGAACTTTAGGGAGTGCAGAAAGAAGTAAACCACACCACTTAACACAAACCCCATGATTACTACTTACTCGACACTGCAATGCTTGATTGGTAGCTAACCTCCCAGGAAATATTAGTTTTCTCAGTTCCCTTACAGTCATTCAAGTTTTAGGTTATTTTAGTAAACAAAACAGCATGCTAGGCTTTTAGAGACCTGTACTCAAACCAAAACACATGCAATATATACAGTTTTACACACAAAGCCACTGCAAACATTGAGCATGGCAAGATTGGTCAGAAGAGGCACGTCTCACATCTGATCACCTTCAGAAGATGATTAGTCTTCAGCAGGATGAGGAGACAAGGGGTGAGCTTTTCTTCTGCGCTTTCCTATTCCACTGCATCCTGGCTCCTCAAGGACCTGGTTCTCCTTCTCCAAATGCTTTGGGGACTGTGTGAAGAACTCCCCGATTCCTTTTTGCCATGGCATTGTTGGCCTCACACACACTGGGTTGCCACCAGCACATTTACTTTCAGCTTTCCGTGAAGTAGGAGAGGAGCCCACATCAGTGTTTCCGGAGCCCAGCACTTTCTGTGGAGCCCTGGCAGCCACCACTCTACTGGTCCTGCGCCACACTGCAATGGCCGCTCGCAAAAACAGAATCCGAGTGTAAGATGCAGCAGCAGCGCCTGCTAAAACTAAAGTGCTCAAGTGATGTACCCAGGGCTGCTGCTAGCCTTATAATGCCACGAAGTTGGGCTTGGAGCTGATAGACCAAAACCACACTTTGCTATGCTGAAGTGCAAAGCATCATCAAACTCCGGCCTCACAGGTCCTAGTCCAACTCTCTAACCACTGCACTACACTGCCAGCCTTTTTATATGCAGTCTTTCAAGTTGCACTGAACTCTGTGTTTGAAACAGGAGTTGTTTTGCCTCTCTAAAGCTTGTATACTGTTGTGCAGACAGAGGTTGGTCCAGGAAGTGGCAGTGCCTTACTCTGAATCTCTTATTCTGAGTTCAGCACATCACTAGCTGTCTGTTACCTAAAGGACTTGAAATCGGGTAACAAGTCCCATCTTGGTGGATGGTGCTGGGCTTCCTTCAGCAACCCTGGGCAACAGGTACATGGGGAAGAGAATGAATCAGCCACAATTTAGGTACGGATTTGGGTGTTTGTGGGCATGGCAAAGAAAGGTTGGTAGTGATGCAGTACAAACAAACGAAAAAGGCCACCCTAATTTTTCCAGTTTCTAACAGAAACTGCCCACATGCTTTCTGAGTTTTTCTTTTGTAGCCTTGAAACTACCCCCTGCACTTTCCCTGTGCTCTTCTCTTAAACTAAAAGCTCTGATTCACAGTAGCTATTTGATTCTGCAGGAAGAGGCACTCCACAGGGCACAATAGCTCCCGTGCAAGAACCTCCATCTGTACCACACCGGTTATGCCCTTACTGTTGTGCTCTGATAAAGAAAGGCCACATCTCCACCAGGACGCATCTGATGCTGTCCTTCATTTTCTGTAGTCTCTTTTTGCCCCACCCTCACCTTTTGTTCTTGTGGTGTTGGGAATGACTAAATCCTGCCATTTCAAGGAGCGCAATCCTGTGCCTCAGCATAAGCCGATCTTTCTGGGAGTAAGCAAGGCAAGAGGGTTGGAGGGGTGATGCGCAAACACCATTAGGGACTCCTCTATCAGGTTAGTACCACTTTTAAAGTAACTGGCTTTGCCGTAGCCGAACCTGGAAGTAGTTGAGCCTTGATTGTGGACATTACCCATGAGATGAGGTGCAGCTGTGCCAGCTGTTAAGGGATGCACCACATGCTACAAAGAGCTCATTGTTGCACAGCGCCAGAAACCTAGCTGCTTCAGATCCTCCGCCAGTAAAGCAAGCCATAGAACTAACCCCCACCCACCCCTGGCTTTGATTTCTTCTCGGCCCACTCCTCCAGTTGCGTTCTGTTTAACCGTCTGCGGCTGGGTCAGCCTTACTCTTGCTACCAAATTGCTACCAGGAAGCTCTGGTGGTTTTCAACCTTGATCTGCTCATTGACTCACTCTGGAACTGGGCTGGTAGACCTGTCCCACCTCCCATTATCCCTGACTCTTCACCATGCTGCCTGGGGTTGATGGGAGTTGGAGTCCAGCAGCACCTGGAGGGGCATGGCTACTCTAGAAATGGACCCAGTTAAGCAGCACCCACCCAACCCAGTTTGCCAGCTTCAACCCACAACTGGAAGGTTGTTGATTCTTTGAACTGCGGGACACCTCAGCTCTAACAAAAGAGGAGCTTGTGGACCACAAACACGTTTATTACCAGCAGGAGTCTTGCAAGACAGTTAAAAGAACTCAAGGCGCAGAGCTTATGACACAAATTTGCACATGTAAATTTATTTGTATAGATACCTCTGGGAATTGAGTTGGTGAATGGCGGCGGGGTGGGGTCTTACCAGTACTGGAATTTGGAGGGCACCCAGCCAGGTGTGCAGAGCCTTTGGTCCTCTAGATGTTGCTGAACTACTATGATCCCTTGCTATTGGCCACACTTCCTGGGGCTGATGAGCATTGTTGTTCAGCGACATCTGGAGGGCCTAAGGTCCCCCAGCCCTGTGATAAGCAAAGTATTTTTCCAGGGCCTGATGCAAAAGATCTGGGGCTCTCATGCCTTCACCTTGGGCTAGCCCCAAGCACTCTTCTGGTGCTTCTGAGGCTCTTCTGCCTACCAGCTGTACCAGCACTCTGTTGCTGGAGCCTCTCTTGCCTTTTAGACTCAAAAGCAAAGCCGTTGCAAGGCTGTATACACGCGACAGTTTAAAGTGGATTTGATGCTTTTCCCATGTGCATGTTTTTACCCTGTCCACACATTGTCCTCATCCAGGTGTCAGCCTGCATTCCTCTCTTCTCATTTAATCTGGATTTTTTCAATTTTTGGATAATGAGGGGTGTCTGGGGCGGGGGAATGCAACATAAAATAATAGCTGTGAGTGCACTGAAGTACATGGTATTGGCAGGGTATTATTATTATTTTTTAAATGTGTGTGGTGACATTTTGCTGTGTTTCATCTAGCACCACATCCCCTACTTCCTTGGTGAGGAGGTCCTCTGTGGGCTGCTAGTGGTGCTGGGTGTGGCATGTGTGTTCTGTATTTAAACCCATTTTGTGGATCTCGAAAAAGGCTGTCTCAAAAATTGGCTATACACACAGGCAAACAAATACCTGCGCACATGTCCACAATGGACCTCAGGTTTCCGGAACTCAGGAAGGGTAGGGATGTACTACTAAGTGAGGAGAGGAGACAACAAAACAGAAAGCAGATATATCCCATCAGGCACCGCCCACTAGTGTAAAAGGGAACCGCTTAGCTAGAGTTCAGCCGGCAATGCCCATGTGTGGATGAAGATGCACAAAAGCACACATGGAAAAATGGATCTCTGTGATCTACGTGTTCCTTAACACTCTGATGTGCACACAGCCTAAGTTATAGGAACTTTCAGATGTGATTTTAAATATGTACGCTTTTAAAAATGCAAATAACAGCCCCTGATTGTGGAGGGGAGGTGAGAAGGGTCACATTGACCATTTAGGGGGATTGCTCAAAATGGAGAAGGCAGGAGTGGAACACCCCTTCCCTTGCTGTGGTCCTGATGAAAACTGTTTCTCCAAAGCCACTTGGTTTGCATTGGGAGGAATTTCTGTTGGTGTGAATGAGTTTTTTCTTCTTCTAAGTGTAAATTAGTAAGATGAGTGATTTTTGTTGAGAACCTAACAAAGAAAGAAGGGGTTCAAAAAACATCTCTGGGGCTGCTGCAATACCACTATCAGTCTCCCCCACCCCCAGGGGTTGTTATTAGTATTATTAAAAATGCACGCTCTCATCTAATTTGCCCCTCCATATATTTGCTTAGACTGGATATGGGTACCATTCAAGTAAACAGTTTAGCACCAACAGTATTCTTGTTCCAACAGTTCCAAAGTTTTTGATACTGTTTATAAGAAGATCCCACGGAGGAGATTTGGGCACATGTTTCTCTGATCCCTACAGGACAGGTGCTTTTTTTTAAAAAAGAGATGATAATGAAACTCATTTATTTGTTAAGTTCCTGCCCTGCCTATTTCTCCAGATAGACTCAAATTATTATTGTTCATTGAGTACAGCAATTGGTACATGCCTGTTTGGTAGACAAAGGCAGGTTCTGAAGACAAATTGTTTATCACTACCCTCACTGGAGACCCAGAGAAGGCTGCAGCTCCTTGTGGAGGGCTTGTCAATATGGCACCCATGGGTGCACATGCCTGTTTTGGGACACCCCCCCCCCATTGCTCTGTCCCTTTCCCCCACGAATAAGCCAGCTGTTGCAAAAGAAGCAAATGTGCCAGTTGTCATCTACAGGTTGTAGAATCCAGCTTTTCTTGGTGCAGGATTTTGACTTCCTGGCTGCCTCCGCCTCTCTTTCAATGCGTGGCCTTTGTGGGCAGAACGAGAGCGCGCCTGATAGATGTCAGCCTCGCCTGTCCCAGGTCCTTTTGCGTCTGCTGCCCCCAACTGGCTTGCTCTGTTCATCAGTGGTGGGTTCACTCTGGCGAATGCGCCCGGCTTGAACGCCATGTGCAAGTTAGAAACCTTGGTGCGGGCGGCTGTCTCCTCTCTTCCTCTCTTCCTAGGCTTGGTGGCTTTGCTTCTCACCCTTCCCCCTCCACCCCCACAATGTCAGCAGGGCTGTGTCCAAAGCTGAGCCGGGAGAAATGTTCTCCGCTCTCCAGGGCCAGCATTGCAGGGGCTGGAGCAGACTTGGAGAAAGAGTCGCCAAGCTGAGCAGGCTGTTGCCGGAACCAATTAGCCTCCAGCCAGCAGGCAGAGTTTCAGCCCCTGTTCTTTCCGGCCCTCTCTCTCTCTCTCTCTCTCTCTCTCTCTCTCTCTCTCTCTCTCTGTCCCCGCCTCCAGGATCTCTCTGCCTCTCCATTCCTCTCCTTGTCGGAGCTTGTTTTGGGCAACGTGGGGTTGCAGTGAGTCACGCCGCGCGTAGGGGATTTTAAAAGCATTCTGTTGTCGCTCAGTGCTTTGGCGCTGGGGGCGGAACAAATGATGGGCTCTTGCAGACAGCCTTGGCTGGGGAAGGAAGGCAGAGCTGGGGAATGACTGTGTGTGTGTCCCTTTAATCTCTTCGGTGGGTGAGGGCTTGGTTTGGGGAGGGGGCTCCTCTCTCTCCCCTTATAAAAGTAATTCTGCTATTCCGCAGGTGAAATTCACAAGCCAAAGAGATAAAGATAATTTGTTGCAGCATATGTTGAAACATAGGAAGCTGTTTTATACTGAATCAGAGCACGGAGTCCATTCATTCAGTACAGTATTGTTTACACTGACTGGCAGGCCGTGGCTCTCCAGGGATTCAGGCATGGGCTGACTCTTCCAACCCTACCTGGACATGCTGGTGGATGGGACCTGGGACCTTCTGAATGTAAAACAGATGTGATGGCCCTTGCATGGCTTGCAGTTTATATGCAGGCACACTTTCCTGCCCCTTCAGAGATCACCCACACATTCAGAGTGTACTTGGAAGAAATAGAAGAGTGTTGGTGTGACTGAAACTGATCTGCAGGTATGAATGTCCCATTTCAAAACACTTCTGCGAAGAACTTGGTGGCTTTAGGCAGCCCCCCCATCCCATTCTCAGCCCCCGCTCCCCCAGATCTGCAACCCAGAGATAATATTGACCGATCTACCTTATAGGGCTGTTGTAAGGATTATGACAAGGTAACATGTGAAGCATTTCTGAACATTTGAAAGTGGTACATAAGCGTTTGCGGTGTTATTGGAGTTTATCTTTGTTCCCTCCACCCCTTCCCTGCGATGCACACACTGTAATTTGAGTCTGGCTATCGTCCGGCCTTCCTGCACCACCCAGCCCATCTGCAACTGGGGGCTGAAGGCCTCTTTCCATTTCCCTTGAGGTGTGTGTGTGTGTGTGTGTGTGTGTGTGTGGCTGCTGTCTGAAACAGCCAGCCGCTGAGTCACTGATGAAACTTTAGAGCTAGTGGAACTTATTTGAGCTTGCAGGGAGGAAGGGGAGGGGGAGAGGAAGAGGAGAGAGGTTTATCAGGAAGATTGGGGCCGGATATGTGGTTACCCAGTTTTCAGACTGTGGCGCAGAATAGATGACAGGGCAAAAGATGATGCTGAGGGCCGAATCTTCCTCCTGTCTGTTTCTAAAATGGGGAGCTGGGGTGGGGGCTCTCCCTGGGCAGCTCACATCCTGTTGTCATTCTCTTCTCCTTCACCTCTTCCTCCTCCTCCTGGTTTTTTTCTTTTAAAGCCTTGCCATGCCTTGAGCTGTGCACTGGTAAGACATTTGCAGTGCCACTGGATCTGGAGAGGAGAGATTTAGGTCAAGCGCTCAAGTGAGTAGAAACAGCCATCTGTGAGCAGTATGAAGAAGGCCAGGCCACCCAGAGATGAGAGATTGAAATGGCCTGCGCTGAGAGACTGGAGAAGGGGCGGTATTTGGCGGGGGTCGGGGTGTGCGGGGGCAGGTCATATGGCTGGAAAGCAAGCTGGCTTTTTTAAAAAGGAAAAAGCACCATGATTGGAACGGACATTCTTCCCTCCCTCCCTCCACAGACTCTTATTCCTCTCCCCCCCCTCCCTTGTGTCTCCTGGAAAAAGAAAAAGAAACCCCAACCAAATCCTTCCCTCCCTCCCCCTTTCTTCCTGACCCTCCTTCCCTGGCAGGGCTGCTGTCAAATGAAGGAGAAAGCTATGCTGGAGCTGCCTAGGCGAAGATCCAAGATCATCCTGACATCTAACAGGAAGGTGTGTGTGTGTGTGTGTGTGTGTGTGTGTGTGCTTGCTTGCTTGCGTGAGCATGAGCTGTGCGGGTGGGGTGGAGAGCAGATAAGATGATACTCAGCCAAAGTGTCAGGGACAGAATTAGGCACACACTGGGGGGGGGGAGAGGGAGGGAGAAGTGCTGCAAAAGTTTTACAGCATGCTCTTGAGAATTTGCTGCAGGGAGTCTGGCTCAGCTCTCTGGTGGCAGAGGAGATCTGCAGAAGTAGACGACGGCAAAGCAGCACAGTGTAGGGTGGGTTCAGAAGAGGAGGGGAGCACCAGTGACTTAATTTAGCCGTCCAGGTCGAGGCCAAAGCATGTTGGAGCCACCTCGGTTTGTGACCAAGAACATGCCTCATAAAAACTTAACGATTCACCGAGCAGCCTTGCCTGTGCACACTTGAAAAGCAAGAGCCTCTTGTGGTTCCTGGTGGGAAGAGCATCCTTTGCCAAGCCAGATGTTCCAGACTGCAACTTTCATCAGCTCCAGCCAGTGCTGTAGTCCAAAATACCTGGAGGGGCAGCAGGTTAGCAAGGTGGGGTTAGAGTGTTGGATGTAGATTTGGGTGACACTCCCTTCCAATGATTTGCTTTGTGGCTTTGGGCACGACCTCCTCTTAACAACAACAAATTATTTACATGCCATCCATCTGACTGAGTTGTCCTAGCCACTCTGGGCAGTTTCCAACAAATTAAACACATTAAGCACAGTAAAATATCAAACATTAAAAACGTCCCTGTACAGAGAGGTATCTCAGCCTGGAGCCAACTTTAGGGAGCCGTGGGTGCTTCAGCACCCACAATAATATATTGTGGGGGCTGGGCCCCCTCAAAGTCAGTGGGCAAAGTTGAAGCCCATTTTTGCGGGCACCCACAACTTTCGGTGCATGATGGCACCTATGCTCGGCCTCACCTCAACATCTGTGCCTACAACCATCTTTCGCTATGGGGAGCGGTCGGCGAAGCTCTTTTAAAATAAAATGGAAAATTATGGATCCATAATGTGGGGAGCACAACCTTTACTTGGAAATGGGTATTGAGACATGTTTTCGCCTCCAGGCTTGCACAAGATATGTACTGTGGAGGGAGAGGTTGCCTGCCTTGTTTCTTTCCCTGCCACCCAGCACTATGCCAGAGAGTCTTGCCTCATGAGAGCAGAAGAGCCCTGCTAGATTGGGCCAAATGCTTATCTAGTCAAGCGTCCTGCCTCCCACCATTGAACAAATGCCTGTGGGAAGTCAAGAAGGAGGACATGAACATAAAACCCCTCTGTAGCTACCCAGCTGCTAGTATTCAGTGGCATAACACCTCTCGACCAGGAGATTGTATGTAGGCATTGTGACTAGTAGCCACTGATAAGACTTAGCCTCCTATGAATTTCACTAGCCCCGATTGTACAGCCACTTCGGTTACTGGTCACCCTGTGCCTGAATATTCCACAAGCTCATTCCTTTGTACTGAACCTGCTACCAATTTCATGGGGGGCCTTGCTATCTAGTACTGTATAGTGTGAGAGGAATGGAAAATTGCCCCATGCTTTCTCCATGCTATGCATAATGTTAGTAATGCCTGTGATGGGCCCTCCTCCCCTCTCCCTGGCCTTGATTCCCTCCCCCCAAAAACCCTGAAAAGCCTTTAATACAGAATTGTGGAGTTGGAAGGGACCCTGAGGGTCATGTAGTTCAACCCTCTGCAATGCAGGAATCTCAACATGCAGTCAACCATCCCAAACCCTGCTTAGTTTTGCAAATGTGCTAGCAGTTTTATTGCTTCACCATTAGGGTCACCATTCTACGGGAATTCATTGGGGTCATTTGTAGTAAAAACTTTAAGCGGTTTACAGGAAACAAGTGGTATATACATTTCGCTAAATAAATGGATTTTTACTAAGATTTTCTTTTGGATCTGGAAAAACCAAGTTTGAATTTGGGTTCAGCCATTAACTTAGTGGTTGGCAATCAACAACTTTTTTTGGGGGGGTAAAATAGGAATATAAATACACTTCCCCACCCCCCTACCCCTGCAGTAACGTGGGAATATGGTTAACCAATTGTATGTTATTAGTAAAGACAGATGAGTTAAGGACTATGCACAAGTGATCCTGATGGGAAGTGCAGGTTTTTTTTTTAAGGCGGGGGACTTTGAATCATATTGAAACTCTAGTTGCAGAGCGTCAGAACAAGCCCTGGAAATGCTGTGGCTTTTGTTGTGCAAGCTTCTACCTGTCTCCATGGCTCAGTTTCCCCACTCACTGGTGGCACACCCTTTCGTCATGTTTGCTTCACCTCTGTGCTTTGCCATGGCTGGGGATGCTGCACCTCAAAGCTTTGGTGCATCCTGGGCTCACAGCTCATGTTATGGCAGCCCTCTGGGCGTTGAGATTCTTATATTCTTAAAGCTCCTTTCAGGTTGGTGAGCAGGAAACAGGCAAAGCAGCAAGTTTGTACACATGGCTTGGCCTGGCTGGGACTCTGGGACACAGCAGTTGGTTTCATTCCCATAGGGAGCTGGTTTTCCCCTTGTCCTTTGCTTTTCTAAAGGCTCCGACCCTGAAAGCACGGTCATACTCACATTGTGCAATACTTCTTTCTGCAGTTCTCTCCCCCTCCCCTTTTGTGATAATCACACAACCTCCCTACTTTATCTATTAGGTGGGGTGGGAAGAGAGAATAACTCTGCATTTTTGTAGTATTTTAAAGCCTCTTGGTATAGAAAAGTAATTATTTGCAGGAGTTTTGGAGCAGTGGAGTGCCCACCTACCAAAATAAAAAGCTTAGAATGTTGTGAGCATTGAGTGGGGGTGTCTTGTTAGCCCCCACCAGTGAATTCACAAACAAAATCCAATAGCTGCCCATGGCTTTTTAACGTACTGTGGCTCATGTGGCAATCCAAATAGAAACAAGTGAACTAACTTGAGGGTGGAGTAATGCATTTACTCAGATGCTGCAATTCACGGTGCAGGGTGCGCCCTCCAACTAAAATGCTGCCTTGATGGAAGATGTGTGGAATGCAGGCAACAAAATAGGAAGCAGATGTATATTATGCAAAACCAGGTAGCATAAAAAGACCTTGATGAGGCCAAGTCCATATCAATGGGAGTGTTTTATTTCACTTTGTGATTCCATGCTGCCCCTAAATAATCTGCATGTTTTCTGTTCACATAGCCCACCCCACTTTGCAAGCTTCGTGTTTTCATAGCCCCCCCCCCCCCCCCGCAACCTCATGGTTGGAACTTTTATTTGTAAACATGGAATGCTACTCATTCAGCTATACAGCTTCCAATAGGTTTGATGCTTACAGGGGAAGGGTGAAATGACAGGATAGGGATGCTGACAGCAGTTCATTTTCAGGATCACAGGGTAGTCAAGTTTTTGGGTTCACAAGTTGGGAATTAGTGGCTGCCAAAATGCACAGTTATTACTTTTAGCTGAGTATCAGTTATTATATTGTTGTGGAGTATATCCTATATGTGTTCTGTTTCATGGTAATTGTCGTTTAAGCCTTAATTCAAAGGTTAATTGTGGGGATTATTTAGCATTTCAAAACAGACAAAGTTAGCAAGGTGCCTTAGCTTGGATGTAGTCAGGGTCAAGTTTATCACAATGTGGTTTGAGTTGGGGGAACGGCTTCAAAAAGTTTATGTGGGTGGATCGGCACCACCAGTATCTTGGGGCAGAGGAATTTATTTGTTCAAAAAAATGTATATACCATTTGATTGTAATACAACCTCTAAGTGGTTTACAAGAAATATTAATGTTATAAATACAATTTAAATACAAATACCATTTAAAATCATTTTAACATAATTAAAAGTAACAGGGGAAAAAGATTAAAACATACCAACACCTATTGATATGGGTAGACTTGCCTAAGCAGAAATACTCAAAGCAGAAGCTGAAAAGAGTATAGTGAAGGCACCTCAGATGTCACTAGGCAGGGAGTTCCAAAGTGTAGATGCTGCTACACTAAAATACTGATTTCTTACAACTGTATGGAATGTACATTTGGAAATGGGGGGCTTGACTATGGTGCCGCCACCACCATTTTCAACATTTGCCTAGTACTGATTGTGATGGCTAGCTCTTCTCTGAGAGATTTGGGGCACTGTTCAACTAAACAATTGCGCTCATGCAAGGATTACCACTAATGCAATGGAACTCCCCACCATGCATTCTGTCCCTGCTTTGGCACAACCCCTACATTTTGGCCTTTATTGTCTGCTGAATAAATCAGAGAGCTTTTACCTTCAATGACTTCTTCCCTAAAAACCCTTCTATTCCCCAGCTAAGAAGCTTTTGGTCTGATATTTGACCATCTTAACAAGTTGAACTTTTAGTGTGTCCTTTATTCACTTTCTTACTATTTATCAAGTTAATTTTGCCATTGGAAAGATTAATGTGTGAGATGCAACTGATAGACTATATGGAACTGGCGGAGATGACTGGCAGAATCCGAGACCTGGGAGAGGAACTGGTGGAGGAGGACTGGAAGAAATTTAAGGATTATCTACAAAAATATTGTAAACTGTATGAATGTTAAGAAAGATGTAAGATTAGCAAAAACACGGCTCCAACAAACTAGTTATAAAGAAATATAAATTTAAATTTAATTGGTAGATGAAAAGATAAATTTTGGATAAGTAATATTTTATGATTAAGCTTCAATAAGAGTATGTTAAATCCTAAAATCTGAGACATCAAATATTGGAAAATTATATGAGTTAAATTAAGTTAATAACTTGCTGATAAAATCTATGTTTAGAAAGCAGGAACAAGAGATGTGAGGAAGTCCAAAGTTGAGAATGAAATGTGGATAAATCGAAAATATTTTGTTATTATGTATGTTTTTTATTGGTTATACAAAAATTTAAAAAATATTATTATAAAAAAAAGGAAAGATTAATGTGTGGGCAGCCAGTGCTGGAGATGCGTTTGGTTGTAGTTCCAGAAACAGAACTGTGTTTTTAAAGCAGCTAACTTTTACATGGCAAGACATTGGCATGGGTATTCTAATGCATTTAGACCCTGGTCTTAGCTGGATCCTTCTATTTATAATGAGATCTGAGCAAGCTGCCGTTTGTGGGGAGTGTGTGTGTGTGTGTGTGCGCGCGCGCGCGCAATCATGTATCATTTATATCTGGCGATGGTTATGATTACAGTACCAGTGACAGAAACAAAGCACCATTTAAATATATTAAAGACATATATATCTCCACCATCCTTCTTCTAGCTGCCCACTGAAAACAGAAAAGTAGCCCCCAGGAAGTTCTGGGGGAGTTTGCCCCTTTAAATTGGCCTTTTGTTTATTTATATTTTTTTAAATCACAACTGCATGCAGCTTTGCAAAATCTCCACTAGGAGGTAGTTTTAAAAGAAAAATATATACATATATATTCCATGCTGTTTCCGCTGCCTGCCTTTCTGTGTACACAGTGCCAGAAGAGTGAAAATTGCCTCCTTAACACTGTATGTGTGTGTCTGATGGCTGCTGGGCTGTTTTAGGGTGGAGAAAGAAGGAAGGGAGAATGTGGGCCACCCACATGGTTCAGAGGAGCTGGGTGGTGGGCATTTAGATAAGGGGTTTTGACTGGCAGGCTGTGGTCAAGTGTGGTGACTGGGATTGTGTGTGTGCGTGCGTACGCCAGCAAAATGGAGATTCAGGAGAGAAAAGACTTAGCCAATTCTATACCCTGTAACTCCTGCTGGAGCTGGCAAGGGGATTTGGAGCTTGGGTGCAACTCCGTCTTTTCCCCGCCTCAGTAGGTTCCTTTTCACTCTTTAAATAATATCTAGCTTTACCAGGTAGTTTTTTTTTTTTAATGCTGGAAATTAATTTCCGGAGCTATTTTAATTTTGCTGTATTTAATTTGATGCTTACTTTAATTAACTGCTGCTTAAACCTTCTCCCAAGCTACTTTCAGATGTCTGTGATTGCTGAACTTGAGTGGAAAGATGGGCTGGAGGGAGTCTGGGGAGAAGCAGGGGGTGGCGGTGGAAGGAATGGATGGAGCTAGGTAGCCTAGGTGTCCAGTGCCCTCCTCCCCCAACAGCTCTTCCCATCTGCTCAGTCCTACCTGCGTCCGTAAGGCACCTGAGAGGTACGTTCTTGGATAGGTGGCCTGTAGGTTTTTGCATGGGACAGAGACACTTCCAATAGTCGATCTTTCTCCTGCTTTTCTTTCTCTTTTTTTCTGCTCCCCTTGCCATTTTGCTGGCTAATTAAATTGTAGCACCTTTAAATAAGCTGTCCTTTGAGTCATTGCCAAATCCAGCAATGTTCCTTTGTCTGTCCCCTCACCCCCTTGCTCACAAGATACTATTTAATGAACCCAGTAGCTCCTGTTAAACTGGCTATGAGTTATTTTATGCTGATACCAGTTTAATCCAGTCTTCTGACACGTCATGAAATTGTGCCCTCATCACTGTCTACACACATGTGACATACCCTCCAACATTCCCCAGATGATAATAAGGACATTTCTCACCCCCCCCACCAACCAACCCTCCATTTTTTGGTGTTCCCCCCACAGAACATTTCCCATCAGAAAAAGGACTAGTGCTGCCACCACTACACCAATGGGACACAGTACACACAACCTCCACCACCCCGAAAAACAACCCCGATTTTATTTTATTTTAATCTGGCTGGGGAAATAGGGACATTCCAGGATCAAATCAGAAGCTGGGATGGCTTTTGTAATTCTAGGACTATCCCTGGAAAATTGGGACACTTGGAGGGTATGATGTGACACCCCCCCCCCCATCTTTCTTCCCTTGCATTAAATCATACCCCATTGCTGTCATCCTCTGTCTGACTCTCTCCTTCCTGCTACAAGTGTCCCTGCCTATCCCATCTTGCACCACATCTCTTCAGCTGGAGATAAAGCAGCTCAAGATCCAAAGCTGTAGTGGAGCCTGCAACGCCACTCACCCCACTGAGCAGTCCTTGTGGGGTGATAGCTTTCCCTGTGAGAAACTGAGGCCTAGAGCACTGGTATTACTTACATGAGCCAGGCGTCTCATCTCCAGACACAGAGGGCTCCATGGTGAACTGGCTCTGCTCCCCTAATTTATGCCTGCCATATGTGTGCCTCCCTTTTACGCTTTGCTTTATTGGGTAGAATGGTATCAGCAGAGACTAAAGCCTAAATTGCGTATGAGTCTTGAAACACTGTGTCTTTGTGTGTGCGTGGTTGTTTAAAAACAAACCAGGTGTACACAATTCTTGCCTCAAATGGTAAAAGAAGTAGGATGTACATTTTTTGGGGGGGGGGGGGAGGAAGAAGCAGAAGCTAAGAATAACAATAGTAAAACTTTCACACCAGAGCAGTGTGTATTCATTCTTTCTGGTGTCGAGTTGCTTGTTTTTCTTCTCAGTTGCTGCAAAGGTGTCTGGGGCAGGAATTGGAGCCCATTCAGTGACACTGGGCAAGTGGGTAGAGGGAAATTGGGACAGGGTCTGTTTCAGACAACGTTCCCTCAGGAGCTCAGATCTGCTGGAGCAGAGTTGGCTTATGAGCTGGTTAATGAACACCAATTTGTGGCACCTGGCAGCTTGATGCAGGTCGATGATGGAGGGTAGGGGGAATCTTCCGGAGGAGGGAGAGAGCTGGGAACGGAGAGATCAGAAGGGATGAGACGATGATGGTAAGACAGCGAGAATGTGTTATTTTTTGCTTGGCAGAGGGGGCTGCTTGAGGACAGTGGGTTGTGCTTGCAAGAGAGGCCTGGGCCTAGTTGCTAGGAGCAGAGAACCTGTTTACTGAGGTTTCCTGTCAGGGATAATTGATTCCTGTGTGCATTTGTGAAAGAAAACTCAGGCAACTCTCGGTTAGGCAGAGGCAGATTGTTTTGTGACAGGGATCAGCAGAAGAAAGTCAAACACGGGCCCACAGTGCGAAGTCTGGCAGTCTCAAGGGGGTGTTAAAAATAAATATAAAAATGCTTAGCTGGACCTGGGGTCACCTGGGAGGGACTCGAACAGCTGGGTCCGTCTTGACCTGTTCCCTGGGCTTTGAATGCTGATTCCTTTCACTCATACCTCACACCCACCCTGGTGAATAGAGCTGAGGGAAGAGTTGGGCCCAAGCAAATGACATATTGCAGAGCATGGTTGAATGAGTTAGGGAGGATGTTATTACAGCACAAAAGGCCTCTTTGGGATGCCGCTGAGGAACTGACTCCAACATCGCCCGCCTTAGCCTTTCCCTTTGGACTGGATAGAAAACTCTCCACGACCTCAGCTTTATACAAGCCTTTCAGATTAGGAGTTCTCTGGGAGAGGTGGTGAGCCAGAGGAGTTAAATGACCATTTCTCTGCGCAAGAAATTAAAGCAACCGATTGGGGAGTGGGCAGGTATAGAAATCAAAGCAGTTTGTATAGAATATAAAATATGCATTAACATTACTGATGAAATTCGGAAGTTAAAAGCCTGTTGACCTCAATCTGCCTTATAAGGTAAAGGTAAAGGACCCCTGGACGGTTGTCTAGTAAAAGGCGACTATGGTTTTGTGGCACTCATCTCCCTTTCAGGCCGAGGGAGCTGGCATTTGTCCACAGACAGTTTTCCGGGTCTTGTGGTCAGCATCACTAAACCACTACTGGCGCATGGAGGACCGTGATGAGTGCCAGAGCGCACGGAAACACCATTTACCTTCCCTCTGCAGCTGTACCAGTTTATCTACTTGTACTGGCATGCTTTTAAACTGCTAGGTTGGCAGGAGCTGGGGCAGAGCAATGGGCGCTCACCCCATCATGGGGATTCGAACTGCCGACCTTCCGATCAGCAAGCCCAAAGAGGCTCAGTAGTTTAGACCATAGCGCCACCTGTGTCACCACCCAGTTAACAATATAAGTTGGGAATAAAATTCCCTTTAAAAAATCACTGTTGCTACTGTTCTCTTTAGTCCCCCAGTTCCAGCCTCCCTGTTTCTTTTAAAGCATTAATTTGCAATGCACACATTTAAGAATGACCATTACAACTAAACAGAGTTTGTGCTAAGAGTTGATCAAAAAGCAACTGATTTAATACGCACATCAATCAACAACAATTCCTTGATTATGTGTTACGGGGGGATCAGTTTTTAACCTGCAGGAGCTAATTTTAAATGCCAGGACTGAGTGTTAAAAGCCCATTTTTTAAAAAAAAACCTATACTGATTCTGGTGTAAATAATCATTAAACAAAAACATTACAAATGTCATTTCCTCATAATGGTGAGTAGTTGGTTTGGTGTAATCAAATTTACTTAAATTTAAATGGTCATTAGACAGATGATTAAAGGTTTTTTGTTTTGTATTTTTAGTAAACTAATCATTTGTCAGCCCAAATATGGATTAATATATGCAGAAGAGCAATATGGGAGTATTTGCACCCCCAGTGAGCACTACTTTTAAACTATCATTAGTATTGTCCCCTCTTATGCAACCACAGCATTAAAGGTCTTTGCTCTCTTATACTGGTTAGACTGAGTGTCAGTTTATGACCTGGCAGACCAGGACTCAAATTCCTACTTCGCTGTGAAGCTCACAGGGTCATCTTAGGCCATTCATTGCCTCTCACCCTAACCCACCTCACAGGGTTGTTGTGAACATTAAATGGTTAGGGGGAGAACAGT
Organism: Podarcis cretensis; assembly: GCF_951804945.1. Classification (NCBI taxonomy): domain Eukaryota; kingdom Metazoa; phylum Chordata; class Lepidosauria; order Squamata; family Lacertidae; genus Podarcis; species Podarcis cretensis. Next base: position 26,909,872 of record NC_137177.1, on the reverse strand, counting down.
GTATGCCACCTTGAGCTTCTTGGAGAAAAAGGTGGTACTGTATATAAATGCAGTGAATACCTGAAAGGAAAACATCCACTTGGACTCTTCCAGTTCTTCTGTCATTTCAGAGTTGAAACTCAGGTCTTACCTTACAGAGGCTCTGTATTTGAAAATGTCCTCTGTTTGGAGGGCTGCCTGGTCCAAGTCTTGTTTAAAAATAAAGAGCCCTAAAGCAGAAGAGCAGGGGAGGGTCATCTCACTTAGCACCTGAATGGCAGACTAACCAGGCACACAGGTCACCTGGTCACAGCATTTCCCCTACAGTGAAAAGGTATTGCATTTTTATTTAAATTATAGAAATTGTTTCTACATTTGGGCTGCTTTTGGACTGCTCCATAGAATTAGCATATGCAGATTGTATGCAAATAGAACCACCTTTCATTTTCTGTTTGGGTGATGTATTTCCTCTTGATGTGCAAGTGGCCTCTTGAAACCCTAAATATAGGTAACAGGCAGACACTGGGCGGTGGAGGAGGGGAAAGTGCCACAGTTGGTGTGGAATCGTGTTGCTCAGTGCTTTCTCTCTATGGATTTTGCTACTTCCACAACTTCCACAGTCCACTCATGGACTGCTCTGTGGCAAAGGTCCACTAGATGTGCAAAATTGGCACATCCCAGACTTGCCAGTGGCTTGTTCTCTATGTGGTTAAAAGGCACAATTAGTCAACCTTCTGAGAGCTGTCTTGCTCCTTCCTTCATTCTGTGTTGTGGTGGGTCTTGGTTTTGCAGCTTTGACCTTTGTCGCTGGTGCTAGTGGTCCTTAAGGCCCTTGCAACCTAAGAAAGAAGTAAGGAGGAGGGAGGTGGGCTGGGTCATGGACTAAAAATAAGTGAGAACTGAAGGGTAAGATTGAGAAAAGAAAAGAGTTAAAAGGCAGAATGTGATGTGGAGGGGAGTAGGTAAAATTTATCAGCTTAGAAAGTTTCAACCAGTGGGGAGAGGATTTAGAAATGGTAGATATACAGGTAACACAAGAAATTTCAGGGGTTGCCTAGACATGCCTTACAACCCCTTTCTTTGGAGGCATTTCCCCTTGGAGTGAGAGTGCTTCCTAGTGATATTTCATACTATTTTTTAAGGCTGATTCTGTAAGTTCCATTTTAGTAACCAGGCTTTGAACTTTTCACACTTGTAGATGGGAGTTTGGGAGGATTAACCTGATGAGTCTCAAAACAAACAAAAACAATCCTACTGGGAAAGTAGATGTATTTATGTGCAACTTTAAAATGCACACACACAACACACACACATAAACTGGGCAGTTACATCAGAATGGTTTGTCTTCTGAGCCCTCTTGTTGGACTTGGCCACCCACTTGACACCTCAAACTGCCAGGTCCTCTTTGATCTTCTCAACTTATTCTGGATAGAATCCTGGGGTTGAAATAGCACCTGAAGAGACCCTCAGAATCTCTGGGATTGGTCTGCACAGCAAACACGAGCTGATTCTCCTATAACATTTCTTGAAGTTCCTCAGCTTTCCCTGTTTTGAATTGTGAGCATTGCAACTGAGAAGCGAGAGGGCTTAAGCCACTCTTAGGATCAGTGTTGTTATTTGGGGACAGTAAGTTTCCTCCCCTTCTCCCACCTCTAGTTTCTTGTGTGCTAATGTGAAGATAGTCTGTCTTTTACTGCTGGAATGGCCACTGGAAAATGCCCCTGGCCCATAGGATTCAAGCTTCACCATTTATATCTTGATGTCAAATCTGTTTTAGTGAACCACTGAAAGGTTTGTCTGCAGTTCTGAGCATCCCAACAGAATTGGCATTAGGAAGATAGGAAGCTGCCATATCCAGAATCCCTTGGTCCACGTAGCTTAGCATTGTCTATGTTGACTGACAGCAGCTCTTCAGGTTTTTGGACATGGGACATTCTGCAACTGAACCCCCCCCAAGAAAGGGGGGTTTCTGCAAACAGACCACTTTCTGTTTGTCCTGGTATGTTTCTGGAACTTAAGACTGGCTGTCAGACCATGTTTCTCCATTAGAGAAAACCTATTGAGTTTCCCTCCCCATTATGTAAAGGTGTTTTTTTTTTTAAAAAAAATACCTTTTGTGTGCATGTATAATACTTGTGCAAAGACCTGGAACCTGGTTGGGTTATTTATGCCATTTGTGAAAACTTCCCCTCCTCTAGTCCCCCTAGAGCTTGTGTGGGATAGTGACGTCTCAACATTCAGTAGTGTAGAGCAGCTTAGTAGGGTTGTATTTGTGGATGGATGTGGCACACTCCAGGTGTTGTTGGACTCCAACTGCCACCAGCCCAGGTCAGCATAGCCAGTAGTCAGGGATGGTAGGAATTAGAATTTAACATCATCTGGTGGGCACCATTGTTGGGTGCCCCCATTTTAGGGTGTGGTGGTAAGGAGGAGTTGCTGGCTTCAGTGAACCCCTTCCGTTTTTGAGAAGGTGGCGGCAGTGGTCAGGAACAAGCAGTAATTGGCAATAAGGTGCTAGGTGCTATAGGATTTGGTTGCTAGAGCAGGCTGCTGATGGGCAGGTGGTTAACATAAGAACATAAGAAGAGTCTGCTGGATTGGGCCCATCCAGCCCATAAGCAGGATTTGAGCACAAGAGCACTCTCCCCTCCTATCGTTTTCAGCAACTGGTATTCAGAAGCATTATTGCCTCCAACTGGTTCTAGGCTTAGCCTTTTCCTTGATCTGGCCATTCTATGGGTGGGGTGGCTTTTTTTGTATGGCATATGAAGCCCCCACGTGGTCTGAAGTAGTTACCTATGTGCACGATTGCATATTTGTGCGTGCGTGAGCAAGGGAGGTGTCGTATGTTTGAACTGTGTTGTTTGTGTGTGCTATTGCAGGAGACTGCATGTGCTCAGAAGAGAGGATCTGTTTATCTATTGTGTCTGTGCTGTCTGCTGTAGAAAGGGACTAATATTAAAAGAAGGTGTGAGCAATCTGCCAGAAGAACATAAGAGCCCTGCTGGATCAGACCCAAAGGTCCATCTGGTTCAACATCCTGTTTCCTACAGTGGCCAACCAAAATTCCTTTGGGAAGCCCACAAGCAGAGTAGGAAGGCAGGCAGTTCTCTCCTGCAACTGCTTCCCAGCAAACGGTATTTCATTGTCTTTCTGCCTCTGAACATTGGTGTCTATATAGCAATTTTGACTAGTAGCCATCAATAACCTTATCCTTCATACATTTATCTACACTCTTTTAAAATCCATCTAAGCCAACGGCTGTGGCAGCAAATTAATAAGTTAACTATCTTCTATATGATTAAGTCTTTCCCCCCCTTGTCTGCCCTGAATCTCCTGTCCCATCAGTTTCATTGGTTGACTCTTGAGTTCTAGTATTATTAGGGAGGGAGAAAAACATGTCTTTTTGTGGAGGAAGCAGATAATTTTTACAAACCCCTTTTGCACTTTTTAAAAAATTAAAACTTCTTAATGCTTTAGCCTTGCCTTGAAGGGAAGCTGTTTCAGTGCCCTGATCACTTTGGTTGCTTTCCTCTTCACCTTTTCCAGCTCTCTAATACCTTTTCTTAGTGCAGTGAGCAGAACTGTAGATAGTATTCCAAGTGTGGCTGCACCAAAGGTTTGTATAAGAATATTACTATACTGGCAACTTCATTTTTGATCCCTATGCTGGGTTAGCATTTTCACTGAGCCTGTTCATTGTGACACCAATTCTCTTTCCTGGTTAGTCACTTCAGGTTCAGATCCCATTAGTGTATATGTGTAATTAAGGTTTTGTGGTTTTTTTTAAGTGTGCACCACTTTATACTTGAACAACATTTGCCATTTTGTTGTGTATTCACTCAGTATGGAGTTGCCCTTTTGGAGCTCTTCCCAGTCTGCTTGGGTTTCCACCACCCACAGTAATCTGCAAACCTGGCTACCTCACAGTTCATCACTAACCCACTTCTGGAAAAGTTAAAAACTGGTCCCAGTACAGATCCTTGGTGAACCCATTTCTTCTATCCATATCTATTTAATTCCACTCTCTGTTTCCTGCTCAACCAGTTAATATTCCTTAAGAGGACCCAGGAGCCTTTGGTGAGGCTTTGTTTTTTGCTAACCATGGTTTAAATATTATGTGCGGATCAGGCCACTAATGCAACTTGAGCTATAGAAACTTTTTTGTGTTCTAACAAGTAAAAAGTTTCAGATGCAATTAGTGTGTGTGTGCACATGCGCACGGAGATACATCAATCCCGTGCTCTAAGAATATAGGAACCAGGAGTGGGCCACACCCCTAGTGCCAGACACCCCTTCCCTAGTGACTACATGTGCAGCACAGACATCTGTAGGGAGTGGGCCTTGTGCATATACAGTGGTGCCTCGCAAGACGAAAAGAATCCGTTCTGCGAGTCTCTTCGTCTTCCGGTTTTTTCGTCTTGCGAAGCAACCCTATTAGCGGCTTAGCGGATTAGCGCTATTAGCGGCTTAGCGGCTTAGAAAAAGGGGGGGAGAGCGAAAAAAATCGCAAGACTCGCAAGACGTTTTCGTCTTGCGAAGCAAGCCCATAGAGAAATTCGTCTTGCGAAGCGCCTCGAAAAACGGAAAACCCTTTCATCTAGCGGGTTTTTCGTCTTGCGAGGCATTCGTCTTGCGGGGCACCACTGTACTGTAATTGTATGAAGGCTTCCCCAGAATATGAAACATTGAGTGAGTACTCTGTACAACAGGGCTGGGGAACCTTTTGCCCTGGGGTTAAAATGCAACCCTTTAGGCTTGTCTTTCCCTTTACTCTCTCCAAGTTGCACCCTCCTTGAGTGTTTTTTGCCTGCCTGGAAAGTGTTATTGAACTCTGGTAATGGCTCTTGCTTGCCTGGATGCGTGATAGAAAGGGATATAAGAGTATGTATAGAAATTAACCTGCTGTGCAAAGATAATATTTGCATCCACTACTCTACCCTATTTTGCCTCTGGCTCCACCCACCCTTTGGAAGACTGCCAAGAAAGGAATTCAATCTTCGGGTTGGAAAAGGTCCCCCTCCCTGCGCTTCAGACATTTGTGCTGTATCTGAAGTCGTCCGTGTGGGGCTACTTGGTGCGGTTCGCCTCTTTCCTCCTTTGTGAAAACCGGGAGCAAAGAAGCCAAGATAGGACTTGCAAATGTTTGGCCATTTGTAAGTGTGGCTGTTGTGTAGTGGTTACTGTCTCTCTGCCTAATCTACCTTGCAGGGTTGTTGTGAGGCTGAAATGAGAAGAAGAGAGAATAATGGATAGAAATGTAGGAATAACTACATATAGCAAGTAGCACCAATAAGATATCATTAGCCTGCTGATCATTGATATAAATGAGGGGAGTCCATTGCTCGTTGTATCAGCCGATGGAAGTTACCAGCCAGGTGGGCTATGACCAGACCTCCACGACAATGGATAGAAGCATTGTGAGTTGATTTTTTTTGTTATTTTGATATATTTCTCACCCTTTACCTTAAGGTCCCATTTTAGCAATTTAAAATGCAAGCTTAATACAAGTTCTGAAACCTGTGTTGCAGGAGATGTTTGATGCCTGTGGCCCATCATACGAGCTGCATCTGTTGGTGTATAGTTGACAATGCTGAACGGTGTCACGAAGCTCCCCTAAAACATACCTGGCTTAGGTGCAGTTGTAACCAAAGAGTCTCTTTCTGAGTACTGCCTAAAAGTCCACCTGTTTGGTGGCAAACCTGGCCTGTGTCAGAAGTACTTCAAGTTCAGCCATTTTGCTTGGGGTTTGCTTTGTGTTTGTGGACATGAAGCTGAAGCTTTGGGCCACTTCCAACTTCATTTTCCAGGTAATGGTCCACAGCACCATGTCTCAAGATGCATGTGCACAGTGTAAGAAAAAACATATATATGTCCTGAGCCATGAGAGTACTGTCCAACCTGGAACATAGATTCAGCCTGAGGAGAGCTGTTGAGTAAGGCTGTGTACATGTCATATGTTTAAAGCACATGGCTCCCCCCCCAAATCCTCAAGACTATAATTTACCCTACAGTTCCCAGCATCCTTAACAAACTACACTACCCAGGATTCTTTGCGGTAAGTCATGTTCTTTGAATGTATGGTGTGTACACAGAACCTTGCACACTGCATTTGGAACAGCAGTGTCACTGAATACCCATCTTCTCCAGGAAACAGATATGTGTTCTCATCCATGCATGTAAAGGTACAGACTTTGAATAAATAAACAAAGCCTGAAGCTGCCCTCTGGGGACAGAGGACAGACTCTTCCCCACAAGTTTTATGCCCAGCTGTATTTAATTTGGGATGCATTATTCTCCCCCTTTATGGAGAACAGGATCTTTTGTGCAGAAGGTGGGCTTACCCTCGGCAAGGACAAGGCTGCTGGGATGTTGGTGGCTTCCTCTTGTTTTATCCTTGCCTCAGGTCAGTGCATGCAATCCAGCTGTTGCCTGTGCTCTTCTCCTTTGTTTGCTTGCACACCTTTGCAGTGCATTCTGGGAAGCCCATCCCACAGTGCCAAACAGGCTCTTGCGAGCAGAGAGACGGAATAATTTGCAAAGTAAAGCAGTGGAATGTGGAACTGAATGGGTACAGAACACTTGTGAATATAGGGTGGAGGGGGTTGTGGGTTGTGCCTCAGGCATTCCCAGCTGTGCCACACACAAAAAGCCCCTTATGGTGCGTGCTGCCAAGCCAGATCCAAAACAGGATTTGCTGTAGGCGGGCTGGTCAACACCTAGGCGCTGTGTGTGTTTTACCACTGGATTTGTTTTCTGTTGGAACTAAACTAGCACGGCATAACCAGTGGTGGTTCAGTTAAATTTAATACTTTATTGTTGGATCTTCTGTGACAAAATACTCTTACCAATTTTCCCAATGGAGGTTGATGTTAAATTTGATAGCTGCAGTTCCAAGCATCCCTGGGGAACTAGTGTTAAAGAGGCAGGGCAGACTGTTTTGGAGTTGAGGAGTAATTGCTGCTGTTCTCTTGAACATAAATAGTTGGCTAGCAGCATGCCTCTTTTCAAATGCAGCACTGTTTCCCCTACTCTCTCACAGGGGCCAGGGGACTGGCACTGAGGAACTAAGTGTGGAAAAACAGGAGACAACAGATCTCAAAGGAACTCTGAATGTGGATGCTCCCAGAAGTGATAGAGCAAATTCTGAAGTTGCTCCTGAACACGAAAAGGAACATGTGAATGGTGCCTGGGCATGGCTGCTTGTGGAAAGTCCTGATGTAAGAAGCATTCAGCCAGAGCAAGATAAAGTGGCCCACCATATAATCACTTGGTGATGCAGTTTTTATTTATATTTATTTCATACATACATATGAAGACCAAGGCACATGCAAATATGTGAGCTTTATAAACATGTTGTCCTTTTCAGCTCACCAATAGACTATTGATTCACAGGCAAATACTTTTCGGGCTGAGGATGCGGGTGGCACTGTGGTCTAATCCACTGAGCCTCTTGGGCTTGCTGATCAGAAGGTCAGTGGTTTGAATCTGCACAACAGGGTGAGCTCCCGTGGCTCTGTCCCAACTCTTGCCAACCTAGCAGTTTGAAAGCCTGCCAGTGCAAGTAGATAAATAGGTACTGCTGCGGCAAGAAGGTAAATGGCATTTTCGTGCGCTCTGGTTTCCATCATGGTGTTCTGTTGCGCCAGAAGCGGTTTAGTCATGCTGGCCACATTACCCAGAAAGCTGTCTGTGGACAAACACTGGTTCCCTTGGCCTGAAAGCGAGATGAGCGCCGCAACCCCATAGTCACCTTTGACTGGACTTAACCATCCAGGGGTCCTTTACCTGTTTTTTAACCTTACTTTTCGGACTCTATTTCAGCAACAGTGTCCTCTACCACCACCACTGCAGTTTAATAGTAATAATAATAATCATCATCCTTTGGAAAAGATTTTAAAAAGCACCATTCCTAAAGATAAAAGCTAAGAAAATAATAATAGATTAAAAGAAGAAAGAGAAGGTGAAGCCAGAGGTACCTCAAAGCTGTTAATAAACCAGGTGAAGTAGAGCTCTTTGGGGATAGATATTATGTTGTAATTGAAAGGAGTTAGTGCTTTAGAGCGATTGGAGTTGGTCTAAGGAGGTTCTGCTTCAGGAGGACTCCTCCACAGCCCATCACTGTGGCTCATTTGCAGCTCACTCGCAGGGAAGTAAATTTACTAGGGACTAGATGGCATTCTATTGACAAAAACAGGATCTGTTTTTTCTCACCTTCACTTCTTTCCCCCTTCCACCATTTTTCAAGAAGGGACAGCTGGCACCTCCACACAAATGAGATTAGGGTCTTGGATGTGCAAGGGTGGAGGAGTGGTTTGAACAGCAGGAGTTGAAGGCTACCTTAAAAAGCATAAAGGCTGTCTGTCCTCCTGCAAAGCTTCCTTGTTGTGGACCCCAGCAGGGAAGAGGGATACTGCTGTGGGAGAGGAAAGGATTATCACACTGGCCTCTCTCACCTCTGGGGAGAGGAGGAGGAGGAAGCTGCTTTCTGCTAGGAATCTGCAACCCAACTGGTGTGTGTCCTGCAGCTGTGGGGTTGTGGGTGATGGGCAGGGATGGTCTGCCACTGGGACAAGCAGGGATGAGCCCACTTGGTCATGCAGAGTCTGGAAGTCCTGGGTTTGATGGAACAGAGATGTGACTGCATTGCTCTGCTTTGGCTGGAGGCCGTTCCTGAGGCAGTTTTGTTTCCACTAAGTATTAAGAATAAAAGAGCAGCTCCTGGTCGTGTGTGTGTGTTTGTGTGTGTGTGACTGTTCCCTTCCAATATCCATAAACTCCTTTCCTTTAGCTGGTTGTATGTAATAGGGTCATCTCTTTACTATGCAAGGAACAAGGAATTCATGCAGATAGACAACTCCCATTACAGTAGTTTATGTAGCCTGCTTAATGATTAAATTGTATATAAATCTTGTTGGATTAATTCATTAAAGAAATAAAACTATCTCTGTGGCCAGATTCCTCTTCCCACCTCTAACTGTGTTGTGTGGCCACAACTCCTAGTCAGATGAACCTGTCACTGCTTCAAATGCTAGCTTTTGATAGTGTTGAGCTGCTCACCTGGAAGTATTGAAACCCCGTGTTGAGTAGTGGTAGCCAGTGTGGTGCCCCCAGATGTTGTTGGACTATACTACTACCAGGTCTAGCCAGCATAGCCAGTAGTCAAGAATGAGGGGAGTTGTTGTTCAACAGCATCTAGAGGACCATAGGTTCCACATTCCCCCATTCCCTATTCTACAGAGTTTAAGCAAGCATTCTGTTGTTTGCTAGTCCACTGCCATGGGACAATGCTTGAAAGACCCAAGATAAGCCTATAGATGTAGGATAAGAATGTAAGAAGAGTTTGCTGGGTGAGGCCAATGACCCATCTTGTCCTGCATCCTGTTCTCTCAGTGGCCAACCAAATGTTTATGGGAAGCCTGTAGGTAAGAGCACTCTCCCCTCCTGTGGTTTCCAGCAACTGTTACTCAAAAGTGTACTGCCTCCAACCTGGAGGTGGAGCATAGCCATCATAAATATTAGCCACTGAAAGCCTTTACCTCCATGCATTTGCCTAATCCTCCCTTAAAGCCAGTCAAGTTGGTGGGAGCAAATTCCATAGTTTACTATGCACTGCATATAGAAGTATATTCTTCTTTTTTTTGTCCCAAATCCTCCCAACATTCAGCTTCATTGGATGTTCACCAGTTCTAGTGTTAAAAGAGAGAAAGAAAAACTTTTCTCTATCCGTGCTGTGCATAATTTTAGAAATCTAGTTTGGTGATCATCCAGCCATCCTATCATCTTTCCTGTTTACGTTTTGCTAGTGCTGCTTGCACAGCTTACCTGGGTCTGAGGTTTATCCCTCCACCCTGTGTGCCCCTTTTCTTTCCCCTTTCCCTTGTTAATTAACTACTCAGTGTGCTCTGGTGGTCTGCAAAGACTGAAACAAAACACAGATGTTTATGCAGGTCCAGGTCCAGATCTAGTTCCTTGTTCTCATCCCCACATTGCAGCACTTCGAGTTGCGGGCTTTTCCCGTTACGGACGGGTCTCTGGAACGGATCCCATCTGTAACACGAGGTATCACTATATAGCATTCCCAGAGTGGAACAAAGCAAGACTTGTGGCCCATTCTTTGAAGTCTGTTTCATCAGCAGATACATGTTTGCAATGAAATCTGCCAACTGAAATGTTGTGGTGGCCCAGCATTGTAAAGCCAAATGCTGAACCAATGCACATTGTAAGAATTGGGAGCATTAGTTAGAAAAGTATTTCAGAATAATGCATGGTTGTACTTAATTGAATTGTAATCACTATTATTTTTTAAAAGTTTAATAGACACAATGTATGCATATTTTTATCCTAAGGAATGGAGACAGATACTGTATTGAGAGCCTAGTCCTGGGCTAGTGTTTGGGAGTGATGGAGAAGCTAGCATCTAAGGCAGAAAAGTACCGTAATCTGAGGAGTGCCTTACTTGAGGAAGATGGTGGTATTAAAAAGTTATTCGTGAGGGTGCATGCATGTTCCCTGCTGTTGAGAGGTCCTAAACTCACTCTCTCTCTCTCACTCTCTCTCTCTCTCTCTATCTAGTATCTAATGCCTTCAGTAATTTTTCTTAAAACCAAAAATAAGTCCTCTCTGAGTAGAAATCCTAACATTTTGACTGGCTGAAATCATCATCATCATCAGCAGCAGCAGCAGGAGGAGGAGGAGGATCAAACTACAATGTTCAGCTCTTCTCTCTGCTTAAATTTATTTTAAACGTAGATATGGGTTTCCCCCAGAAACCTGTTGGGACTGCTGCACCGGGAAAGTTAAGCCTCCTACCGTCACCATTTTTCTGATGTAAATTACCTCTTCTCTTCCCATGCTGCTAAAATGCATTGGTAGTTTTTAAGACTTGGCATTGGTCTGAAAACTGCATCATTATCTATACAGTACTTGCAAGGTTTTTGGTCTAGTATTCAAAAACCCACAAAACCAGTTAGATAAAGCCATGTTTGAAACCCGCTATACCTGTTTACCACAGACTATAATGCTCACACTACAAGCAGTGATCCTTGTCTCATACCACCTGAGATACCTAGGCTGGAGACTCTCTAGCTTTTATGGGTTTCCTTTTTGTGTGTGTTTAAGTAAACGAATAAAAAGAATTCTATACTGTCTTTTATCAAACCAGATTCCAGATATAGTATAGTGTCATATAGAATAGATTATATAATCTAAAAACCAATACAGTACAATAAAAAAGAAACAACTATAATAAAATATGCCAGCTAAAAATTCCAGTGGGGTGTGTGTACAAACACTGTAAGCCTATGCCTGCTTCCCTCTGTGTGCCTGTGCATGTGTATGGAATTATGGTCCACCTTGAAATACAGCCCTTCCTGGCCAAAAATTTGCCCAGCCCTGGTGTGCTCAAAGAGCCCTCCTAGATCAGAGCAAAGGTCCATCTAGTTCTGCTACTTATTTGTATGATGACCAGACAGATGCTTCTGGAAATCCTGCAGCAGCCTTCACAGCTGCCAGTTTTTACTGTTTTTCTGCCTCTGAAAATGGAGGTTCCATTTGGCTATCCAGGCTAATAGCTGTTGGCTCACCTGTCTTCCCTAGGGTTTGAAATTACCAGAGTGCCAGGTGCATTGTGCACCTAAAGATTCTCCATTTGCGGGGACCTCAAAAAGTCTGGGTGCCATTTTTTTTGTGCCTGGCTGACACTCAAGGATTACTGAGATGTATGTGTTGGAAGCCTCAAAGTATATGTTAAGGATAGACAATATGTTAAGGAATTTAACAATAAAGAGTAGAGTGTTTTGAAAACTGAAGTATGGTACCAATAATTTTATTGTAAACACAAAAATAAACATGTATTAACAGTTTCCGCTAAAAATGTGATTTTAACAACGTGTCACTTGTGTAAATTGTGTATTAATTCATGGTTATCAAAATAATAAAATGTGTTTCCGACACCCCACCCTACCCCGCAGTGGCAACTGGACATTCGGTTTTGTTGCCCAAAACCCAGGCCCCAGAAACCATTTGGCTTCTAGCTTTTCTATCCCAGTTTTTAACACAGGTCTTCCCCCATGGAATCGTCTCATCTGTTTTTGAAGTCATGTAACCCAGTTGTCTAGCACATGGGTGGCGCTGTAGTCTAAACCACAGAGCCTAGGGCTTGCCGATCAGAAGGTCGGTGGTTCAAATCCCCGTGACGGGGTGAACTCCCGTTGCTCGGTCCCAGCTCCTGCCAACCTAGTAGTTCGAAAGCACATCAAAGTGCAAGTAGATAAATAGGTACTGCTCCGGCAGGAAGGTAAACGGCGTTTCCGTGTACTGCTCTGGTTCGCCAGAAGCGGCTTAGTCATGCTGGACACATGACCTGGAAGCTGTACGCCGGCTCCCTTGGCCAATAAAGCGAGATGAAAACCACAACCCCAGAGTCGTTTGCGACTGCACCCAACAGTCAGGGGTCCCTTTACTTTTTTAACCCAGTTGTCATAATCTCCTTTTTTGATAGCAAAGTCCATAACTTAATTATGCATTTTGTGCATAAATATTTGTGTGCGCATGTCTCATGTATACATATTCAGCGCTAGTCCTACTTGGAGCAGACCAGTTGAAATCAATGAACAAAACTAACCTAACTTCATTAATTTCACTAGCTCTGCTCTGAGTAAAGCTCAGTTGAAGACAACCCATAATCTTTCAGGCACATACACAAACACACTAAAATCACCAGCATGTTTCCACTCCAATCAGCACCTTTGAAAAAGCATCACTTTGTGAAGTTTTCTTGCTATAGTGCTGCTATTGCTGCCACCTGCCTCGGTTTCCCTTTTGTGTTGATGAGGTAGGTGGCACTTGCCCAAGGCAACTGTGTGTTCAGGAGTATGAGAACAGAAACTAGGCTAGTTGTCCCCCAACACCTTTTTGCTTTACAAAAGTTGCAGCATAAATAGCCCCCTGCTGTTCATCTGGACAGTGCACATTTTTTTGGGTGCCCAAACCAAGACAAGGCTTGTGTGCATTACTGGAACGATAACATCCTTCCTTGTGCAGGAGCAGTTTGGTTATTAAAAGCATGCACCCAATTTTACATCAATGATTTTGTATATGTGTGTGCATTTTATCTCTTTAAAGCATCTTAAGACCCCGGGAGTGTAGCTATGTGGTCCAGACTTGGCCCTTCTGGGTTCCCTTGCTGGTTTTGCCCCTTGACTATGGAACTTTAGGCATAGCTATCTCCTGGATAATGAGGAGGAGGGGTGATCAAGTTCTCCTCCTGGCAGAGGTGCCTGGATGCTGATATGCATTTCCAAATTAATGAATGTCTGCAGAGCACTGTGGGATGCCCAGATGAAAGGCAGTGGAGAAGCACAAAGGTATTATTATTGTCACTTACTAATTAAAATGTTCCCCCCACCCCCTCCCTGGGTTTTTTTTTTTGAAGCACTGCAAATCGGTATTGGGTTCTGAAAAGCATAGCTTACCCCATCTCAGCAGGCAGCTGCAATCTTCCAGGGAGAGAATCTTGCTTGCTGTTTCCTCACTTTGCTTTTCTCAGTGGAACAGGGGGGCCAGAGCGCCAGAAATTAAGGGGGAGAGGGAGCTGGAAGAGAGCCTCCCTTTGAAAACCCTAACCTTATTTTCCCAGGTCTGATGCCAGTTTCCATGGAAACAACAGCCAGGAGCAGAAATAGGGGAACCAGAATCCAGAAATGCAAAGCCTGAAGCTCCTGTTAATTTCACTCGCTGGATTCCAGTTCCCTTCCCCCTCCCGCCCCCTAGGAAACTGACATCAGATGGGGAAGCTTAGTGAAAGGCTTTTTTGCTTTAGGACCAAATTCTCTCTTTGGATTCTCTCTCTCTCTCTCTCTCTCTCTCTCTCTCTCTCTCTCTCTGTGTGTGTGTGTGTGTGTAGCTGGCAGAAGCCTCAGGCAGACTTTAGCCCCTTTCTCCTTCCTCCCCCCCTTTTTTTTTTACTTCAACCCTCTTGTTTCTGGAAAACACTCAGAAAAGCTGTTGGCAACTGGGCGCAAAGCTCCTCCCCTGGCTATTTCAGTTGCTGGCTGACTTCTGAGGGATGTGAGTGAGTGTCGGGTTCCAAAACCCAGCCACAGATTTGGACCCACCTTGGTTTTCAGGCAGCAGCTGGGCTACAGGCTAATGAGCTAACTTGTTCCAGACAGCGCTGCTAGCAATTCCATCCTGCCTGGGCACCGTAGGGAGGCTGGAGAGCAGCACCGCGGTCGGAATTTTCAGCGGCCAATCGAATTCATACTTGCACAGCAGCCATGTTTCCTCCCCCCTCCCCTTTACAAGGCCAAATGAAGTGGCCCCTCTATTTCTCGTAACTTTTTAAAAAACCCAGTGCTGAAAATCTGAAAATAATATTTAGTAGTAACATGGTAACTTGCAGCTGATATATTATTTTCATAGCACATTGCATTTTCCCCCCAGTGCTGCAAGTATATGTATTGGGAATGGGAGGGATAATTTGGAAAGTATGCGCAAGATAGCATTTTTAGAGCTTTGCGGCAATTACCTCTGCACCCCCTAGGCCATCCTAGTTCACATTTTATAGGTGGTAAATTGAGAGAGGGCATGCTCAAGGCTGCCCTGGCAAGTCATGACTAACCTGTAACTTGAGTCAATATTGTGCAGGTCTCTCCTCCCCCGACCTGTGTTTGTTTCCTGGGTGATGCTGGATGTCACTTAAAAATGAGTGTCATCTTGACATGTTACAACTCTGATCCAGGGCTCAGTTACCTAAAAGCCACTTGTTTAGATGAGGCTTTATGATCAGGCAAGGCAGCTACCTCAGGCTGCAGATTTTAGGCACCATTAGCAGTAGGTTTTATTTATTTAACCCTATGTCAAATAAAAGCCCTGTTTCCTGCAAACTTGTGATTATCCAGATATTTGGCTGTCCCCCTGGCCATGTGGTGGCCTCTGCTGGCCAAAATACAGTGGTACCTTGGTTTAAGAACAGCTTGGTTTATAAACAACTTGGATTAAGAACGATGCAAACCGGGAAGTAGGTGTTTTGGTTTGTGAACTTTGCCTTGGAAGCAGAACATGTTTCGCTTCCTGTTGAGTGTGTTCCATTTGTAAACTGAGTCCCCCGCTGCTATGGGAAAGCACGCCTTGGTTTAAGAATGCTTTGGTTTAAGAACGGACTTCCAGAACAGATTAAGTTTGCAAACCAAGGTACCACTGTATAGGATATCAGTGTAAGAAATAAATTGCTGGAAAATGCTTTTTAGCATACTGTAAATATGGTTTAGTCTAGGGCTGGGGAACCTGTGGCCCTCCAGGTGTTGCTGGAATAAGTTCCTATTATGTCTTACCATTGGCCATGCTAGCTGGGGTGAATGGGAATTGTAGTCTAGAAACATCTGGAGAGGGGGGTCTGCAGGTTCCCCATACACTGTTTAGTCAAGGATTTTTCTTTTATGGAAGTGACCAATGTCTGTTTGTGAGAGAATTCCAGAACTTGTACAGAAAAATGAAAACACACAGCTTCTCAGTAGATCAGCCTGCCTTCCAGTTGTGCAAAACAGGGCTTATCTACCTCCCTACTCTTGTTCTGCTGGCTGGATATTGGTTTCAGTGTGTCCCAGGTGTCTCTCAGATAGGAGAGGTGGGATGTGGTGAAAGCTCTCCTCCCTCCCTGAGGATAAGCAGAAATGCACATTGCATTGGTAATTTTGAAAGGCAAAGGTTTCTTACAGCCCTTGATGATGTGCCTGAGAAGCTACACCCCCAAGGTCTTTCATCCTGTCACCAAAGCTAGCCTGTCTTTCCTAGCCTAAGCACTCTGAGCAGTTGCCAATCCCCAGGTTTTAAGGAGTATAATCTCCTTAGTCAGCCCTGGTGCTAGTTAAGGGCTTCTGTTCCTGATTTCTGTGAGACTCTATGCATGTTGCTTTTATGCCACCCTCTCCAAGTGTGATTATAGTCATCAAATTTCAACCAAATCTGCATTCAGATCCTTACCAGGATGAACACAGCCTGTTAAGTTTCATTTTTAGAGCACTCAGCCTGTGGATTTCTGTGCAAAAAGTCCATTCAAATTTTTGCCTGTTTGCTTGGATTGCCTTTTCTTCAGTGTTGACAATAACTTACTTCAGTTAAGGTCCAGATGTTTTTATAGATTTCTTTATTAAATTTGTATCTTGCCCTTCCTCCCAAAGGAGCCCCGGGTGGCAAACCCATCAGCCTTAAAACAATGCAATAAAAATAAAATAACAAATCTAAAAACATAATTTATAGATTTCCCCCCTAGGTTGCACAGCATCATGGTTTTTATAGTCTTAAAGCAACATTAATACTTGCCATTCTAGTCTATGTGTGTTTTGCTCCAGTTTTGCAGTAAATAATGAGGTGTTTGGTGGGTGAGATCAGGCAATGGTGTATGTAATATTATGTAAATATTTTCTGATTTCAGAGCAAATAATCAAGCTTGTTGAGTGCTCGTTATATCAGGGATGCCTTCTACATTTTCATGTCAGGAGAGAAAAGACAGAAATCTGTGAGTGAAGGCAAAGAAGCTATATAGAGAGTATACCTTCCCTCTGGCCACTGGGTTTTCCACTGAGTCCATTCTAAGCTTTCTTTCCCTTTGCCATCATAGGGACTAGGAACTGTTCAGTGAAAGCCTGGATTCTCTGTGGTTTGATAGATTCAGTTCTGGAACATTGTCCACAAACCGTGCCTCTATCACAATACAGCTGTGCAGAAAACAGGTTTTCTTGCCTATAGGATGCAAATAGGTTTTATGTTAACCCATCCAGCAGGGGAGGCAGCTTGCAAATCAAGTCCTTAGCAGAGCTTTGTGGATGCATCTCAAACCTTTATTTCCCACCTTTCCCTTTGTGTATCAAAGTGGGCATATGGTACCCAGATAGCATCATTGCCCCTTCACCAGCATCTGTAGACACAGACAGGTATTAAGATATGTTATGGATAGCTCATGCAGTCGGGGTGGGGGTGGGGGGGGCGGGGAAGAGAAGAGAGATGCTATTAATAATACAGACACATACAGAGGGAAGAAAAGTGCACACTTGATTCTCATGCTGCTACCAGGAGTTCTGAAGCTGGCGCTGGCTGCCTCTTCCCACACGTGACTCCAACACAGTGGGTAGCTTGACAGCCCAGAGAGACTGGCTCGGGGCCAGGGGAAAAAAAGCAGAAAACACAATGTCTGTGCATATCCTCTCTCTTAAAATAACACTCCCCAACACCGTCTGAGACGAATTAAAATAAGATCAGGAGCGATCTCGGAAAGAAGTGTGGGGTGGAGGGAGAGAGAGAAAGGCAGTATGTGTGCGCAGGAAAGATACATAACTGGGTTCTTGCAAATGCGGTTGACTCCAGGGCTCACCACTCTGTAAAGGAGGTTCTCTCTTTAGAGAAGTTAGGGGTGTGTGTGGGGGTGTTTGTGCGTATTTTTAAAAGTATAGGGAGAAAGGTAAAGAGTCCAACTCTATGTTAGTCATCGGGGAGAAGAGAAACCATGTCATTGGGTGTGCTTGAATGCCCAACACATGTCTGTCCTTTAGGGAAGACTTGGCAAGGGAAGAGGGCTCTTTGCAAGCAGACTTGCATGATGGAGAGCGTTAGGAATTTCCTGCAGCTGGGGAACACACCAAATGCCAGAATGCGAGAAAGGTTGCGGGGGGGGGGGGAGAGACTGCTGGTGGTGGAAGCAAACTTTAAATAATAATTAAGGAAAACAACAAGAAATTTCTCTAGCATTACTGCATCCATTAGGAGCTCTTGGAAGAATGGGAGGAGAGGGGGTGGGTTGTGGGTTTTTCAGGAGAAGTAGTCATGGAGCATGGATGAGCCTAACATGGATCTTGCGACTTCTATTACAGAATTTGCTTAAATGGTTTAAAAAACGAACAACAACCCGCCTCCCCCCCCCCCCGATTATTGCAAGCTGTGAGGGTGGTTCTTGCATTCCTTTCACTTCCACCTCCCCAGCCAGGTCTATAGCAGAGCATGTTGGATTCCAGCCTCCCTTGTCTAGTTCTCTCAAGGTGATTCTGACGCAAAGCACCACCTTTCCATTTCGTAGGGTTCTGATTTATTTGGGAGGTTTGTTTGTTTGTTTGTTTGTTTGTTTGTTTTGCATGTACCATGGCTTCCTGGCTATCAGGCAAACAGGCATAGACAAAGCCTCCCTCAGTCCTGTTTGTCGTTCAGGTGTGAGGGGGAGGATGAAATGCCACCCATTTTTCCACCGCCACCCTACTCCAGTTCATAAAATGTGCTTTGGATGGGTTGCACTCTGTTGCACCAGACGTTCCTTGCTGCTTGCTTCCTCAGCCCCTCTGCACAACCTTGCCATTGCTGTTGTAAAGAATCTGTCTCTGCAGCATATTGATGCTCAAGGCTGGGTGACTGTTGCATCTCATTCCAGTGAGGTACAGGGACATGATCCTAGATGACACCATCTGCCAGGCATGATCCTATGTTTCCTCCCCTTCTAGGTACTCCCTCAATGCAGAGTTTCTACTCAGGGAGTAAAATAGTGACGTCAGATGGAATACTCCCTTCCGGGAACCATCTGCCATCATTTTGGGGCAGGATAGATGGCTTCATCTTCATCTTCAGAACTCAGCTGAAAGTTTTTCAAGAAAATTTTTTGCCTTTGAAATACAGGTGGGACAGGGGAAAGAGGAAGGAATCCCCCAAAACTGGAGGCTTCAGCAGCACAAATTAGTTCCTTTTTGTTCCCTTCATCTTTCTTAAACATCCATGTATCTCATATAGAATTGGAATTCTTCAAAACGTCTGCTGTCTGGTCTGCCACCAGGAAAGAGCAGGCTGGCTACCAGGGACAAGGCCTTTTCCGTGCTGGCCCCATACCTGAGGAAAATCCTCCCTCAAATACTAGGTCAACATACTTTGCATGTTTTTGAATGGAGCCCGGAGCCTGTAATGTATTTTCATTTCACTTTCCATGTAATGTTTTTATGCTGGCTGCTTGCTTTTAGCTGCTCCCCGGTCTTTAACTTTATGTACTTGTTTGTGGTGGTGTGTTTAACTAGTTGACTCTAAGGTGCCTTGAGGTGTTCTGAAAGATTTTAATAACAATCAATTGCTAGCCCCTCTGTGTGTGTGTGTGTGTGTGTGTGTGCGCGCGCGCGCATTAAAAATGTGCATGCCGAGAACAGTTATATACCACTTTCTGTCAAGGCACTCAGGGTATTCTAATATTTAAAATACTTGCAAGAAGAAGAAAAGGAGAACTGTTTTTAAGGTTGGACAGTGACATGGGGAGAAATGCAGGTATGCTAAAATTCAATGTCCCTCCCAGAATCCCTGGAGAGCTACTGTCAGTCAATGTAGACCAGGGATTGGGAACCTGTGGCTTTGCAGATGCTGTGGGACTGTAACTCCCATCATATCTGACCATTGGCCATGGTGACTGGAACTGATGGAAGCTGACATCCAACAGCATCTGGAGGGCCAATCTGGAAACAGAAGCTTTCAAATAGAGGAGTGTTTTATGCAAAAGTACTACACATGGCTATCATAGTCCTCAGTCATGCTGCTGCTATTATATTAGAAGCTTCTTAATTGCATTTTTATATCAAAAATAGCCAGGGTGACATATGCAAAAATCAAAAGTGAAATACAACCTTACCAAAACAGTTGAAAAATTGTTTTTACCCATGCTGTTGCCTTATGCCAACATCATGCTCCACCCCCCTTTCCTACTCTCTCTCTCCATGCCATTGCCAGGCTTCCTGCTAGAAAATTCTAAAATCCTGCCTGCCACCACCCACAGCCAATTAAAAAAATAAAAAATGGATGGGTAAAGCTCAGAGAACTAAATAAGATTTTCAGTTTTCAGGGGTGGTAACTTCCATTTACTTCATAGCTTCTTGCCCTTCCCCAGAATTAAGTTATGCAAAAGTCTCTGCTTTCTTTGCATAACTGGGATTTGTTTGGCACAAAATTTGGGTTACTTTTTATCACTTACTTTTTCTTTTTACATTTTAATTAAAAAAGAGCTAAGTATGCACAACTCTATATCATACATAAAGTTGTAAGCTTCCCAGGGCAGGGAACTCTCTGTGACTCTGTTTAACTCTACCATGCAGTGAACTTTATACAGTAGTAATGATGCTAATAGTAATTGACCGTTTCAGACAACATGAGTCGCACAGTGCGGTGTTCCTAAGGGCACAGCAAGATAGCCATTCTCCCCCAGTCTTCTGGCTGTGCATTTGCTTGGAAACGTGGAAATCCTAACAAAGTGCTGCCCTCCCTCTGGTTCTTAGTTCACCCCTAATTTTTGGATGCTTGTAGTCAGCCTGGGTTTAAGGTGCATGCGTGTGGACTGTGGGATGTGCATTGACAGCCATCCCAGTCCAAGTCTGTTGCATTGGTGCACTCTAAAAGGGAAATAAATATCACTGTGGGCAAAGAAAAGCCTGGATCGTGTGTGTGTGTGTGTGTGTGTGTGTGTGTGTGTGTAAAGCAAAAGGAAATGGATTCTTTATTGAGGCTTTGCTGGTGTGACAGATGAAGACCATGCAGCTGAAATAGAAGTGGAACAAAGAGGATACCCAGAGGCTGACTCTTGCCCCTGCCAATACACGAAGCTGCAGGTAATAGATAAGAGGGGACAGAAGGTGAGGCACTCTCTCGACTACAGAATATTGATAAGATTGGCTTAGGTTGTGACTATTAAGCCCTGTAGTTGTGTTTACTCTTTTCCTTTCCTGCCATAATGAGTTCGTGGGCATGAGTGGCCTGGGTGCCCCAATCATCTTCTTGCATTATGCTAAGGAAGTCTGTCTCCTGGATCTTCGCTTGCATGACAGGAATCCTTCTCCCTCTCGCCCTCCCTCTTGCTTCCTGATCCATAAGATATCCCTTTTGATCTTAGCACTGGGAGGTGCCGAAGCCTCTGTGTGAAGAAGGGTTTCATTTCCCCCCCTGTTTTTAATTGCTGACCTTCCACTGCTCCAAGTTTTGATGGTGGGGAAGGACAGATGGGAGATAAGGGTGGGGTGAAGAAGGCAGTGTGGAAGAGCCGAGGGAAAGGTCTCATTTTTTTGCAAAAAGTGGAGGAAATTTGGGGTGGTCAGTAGAGCTCATGTGGTTAGCTATGTTCATAATTAGGGCCCTTCCAGCCATCCTTTTCGTTGTGCATTCATGATTATTTGTGCTCATGATGATATCGGGGAAGATACATGTTATTCCTCCTTCAATACTTTTTGTACCTGCAAAGGTTTGGGAGACACACAGCTGATCATTTCTGATTGGTTCATGTTCCATAGCGTCCTTTTGAAATCGTGTAACTTTGTACCACAAATGTTACACAGGGCTTTTGTTGTTGTTGTTCTGCCTTTGATGAAGTACAATCCACAAGTGCCCCTCAGTAATGCTGTAACATTGGGTTGTTACAGGGTTGCCATATTTCAAAAAGTAAAAACCACAAAACGCCAAAAAAGGTGATTTTTTGATTGACTTGCCTAAGATCCAGGCAAAGCAGCACATTTCATAATTTCCCCCTGGATGTCTTTTCTGTCTTTGAAATCCCAGTGGTCCAGTATTAATCCACCACCAGTGCACTATTTTTGTGTCAATGAGTTGTTGCAGAATGCAGCTGCAAAACAAACCAACAAACACAAAAATCAGTCTGAGGAGCCCTTAATTTCCTGCCTTCACCAGGCACACAAGACATTTTTTCTGAAGCAGCACACCCACCATATGAGATTATGAAGCTATTTTATACTGAGTCAATTCACCTAGTCCCAGCATTTACTATTATTCCGGTTTGCTCCTGCTATCCGGAGATTGACGTAGGTGCCTTCTGCCTGCTAGCTGTGTCCATTGCTATTGAACTGCAACCCCTCTCAATTCCTGTCCTGCAACATAAGAATGGCCTGCTGAATCAGGCCAGCAGCCCATCTAACCCAGCATCTTCTTCTCACAGCGGCCAACTAGATGCCTATGGGAAGCCCCAAAGCAGAACCTGAGTGCAAGCAACAGCACTCTATCCACTTGTGATCTCTGGCAACTGGCGTTCAGAGATCCACCCCTGTTCTTAGATCTCATCTCTAGGCTCTTCTGACATTTGTGAGTCCTGATTTTCAGTCTCTCTGTGTTGAGCAAATGTGTTCAGCCAAACTGAGTTTTGGCTTTGTTGCTAGCTGCTGGGGAAAAGATTGGGTGCTGAACTGTTACTTTGTTTTGCAAAAAAACAAAACAAGATTGTCAGGGCCCAAACTATTAGATTTGCTCCCAGCTATACATTAACACACCATCACATGTAACCCAACTCTTTTCCTGAAGAGAGAAGATAATGTAGCATATTGGCTAAGAAAATTAGCAGAATACTTCCTGGTTTAAATATAACATTAGCTCTAAACTCTTTTGATGGCCTTAAACATCGCCATCTGCAAAACTTGGTTAGTACTGGCTAACCTTCCAGGGTGGTTGTAAGGACTACTTACTTGGACAGTGTTAACTAAGAGCATAAGAGCCCTGCAGGATCACACCAAATATAAGTCTTGTCCAGCATCCTGCAGCCAACCAGATGCTTCCAGAAGACCAATAAGCGGAGCATGAAGGCAATAACCACCTCTTGCTGTTGTTCCCCTATAACTGATGCTCAGTAGTATGCTGCTTTTGTGCATTGTGTTTTTCTGTATAGCTAACATGACTAATACCCACGATAGACTACCACCTTCTCCATGGATTTTTCTAATTCTGTTTTAAAGCAGCCTAAGTCAGCGACCATCACCACATCTGTTAGCAACAAATTCTTTAATCAGACTGTGTGCAGCAGCACACTATACAATGCTAAGCTACTTCCGGGACTGAACTTCCATAGCCTTGCATTCCCTGAGTATGGGGTGTGGGTGGGTGCTTTAAAAAATGTGGTGGTGTTGGGCTAGATGAAAGATTTCCTTGACACATACTCCCCTCATACCTCATCTTTGGCTCAGCTCACAAGGAAATGGCAATGGGGGTACCGGATTCAAGCAAGTCTTTTTGCCTGGCATCTGTCCGAATGTCACCTTACTCTGATAACATCTGCTTCCCCCTTGTCGCCATATCAACCGTTCTGCTTGAACCACCTGCACAGTGGGTGGGGATGTAAGAAGGATGATGATCTAGAGGCTTCTGCTCCAGAGCCATTATATTGAGAAGCTCGAGCTGTTTGCAACCATCTTCAGCTCTCCCATCCAAAGCCGACTTCTAAAAAACAGTTTGTTCCTTAAGTAGCCTTAAGCATTCTTATTACAGTGGTACCTCAGGTTACATACGCTTCAGGTTACAGACTCCGCTAACCCAGAAATAGTGCTTCAGGTTAAGAACTTTGCTTCAGGATGAGAACAGAAATCGTGCTCCGGCGGTGCGGCGGCAGCAGGAGGCCCCCATTAGCTAAAGTGGTGCTTCAGGTTAAGAACAGTTTCAGGTTAAGTACGGACATCCGGAACGAATTAAGTACTTAACCTGAGGTACCACTGTACTTTATTATTTATTATTAAATGTATGTCCCATCCTTCCTTGCAAAGGAGATCAGGGCAGCAAACATAAAAGTGATAAAACCCCTGATACCAAGATGAGGGATTCCTTTGGAATGCAGATAGAGATAATTGATAAGAATAATGATCTGTTGTGAGCTTGATGGAAGTGTACAATAGATGAGCTTTCCTGCTTTGGCTCATCTTCCTTTTTCTTTTTCTTTTTTTTTCTATTTTTCTATTTTCTTTTCTTTTATCTTTCCCATAGTTGCTTATGTTCTGTGTCATGTACTTCAATATTTTTTTGTAGTTTTTTGTAGTTTTTTTTCATCATTATTAAGCAATATTCCTTTGTAATTTTGGTTGTCTATATTTATATGTACCTGCTTAAAGCAAAAAAAAAAAAAGTTTAAAAAAGTGATAAAACAATGTAACTAAAAATAAAATGAAAACATATCTAAACACTTAAAAACATTACGAGCCTTTGAATCACATCCTTGCAGCTAATAATTTCAAGGTTGCCAGGATCAGTATCTTTCAGTCATCAAATGCTTGGGTAAATAGGAATGTTTTTCAAATTCATCCTGAAAATAATAAGGAAGGCAGATGCACTTCACCAGGGAGAACATTCTACAAATGGGGAACTGCTATCAACAAGTCCCTGTCACAGGTTAATGGTGACCAGGCAGTACCCAGCAGTGGAAGCACCAAAGGGCCTCCCATGCTGATCATAGGCCCCAGATGGTTGATATAATGACTGTTCTACCCCATACAGTGTTACCACAGGTTAAGTACTTAATTTGCTCCTGAGGTCCATTCTTAACCTGAAACTGTTCTTAACCTGAAGCACCACTTTAGCTAATGGGGCCTCCCGCTGCTGCCGTGCCGCTGGAGGACGATTTCTGTTCTCATCCTGAAGCAAAATTCTTAACCCGAGATACTTTTTCTGGGTTAGCGGAGTCTGTAACCTGAAGCATATGTAACCCGAGGTACCACTGTACTAGAATTGCCAGATATGAAGGATGACTGGACTCCTGTACCTTTAACAGTTGTGCAGCAGAGAAAATGTTGGTTGCTGCTTTTCTTACCTCTGCGTGACAAGCTTGTTTTCATAAGTTGTGGATGGATCCCTTTTCTTTCCCCTTTTCTTCACCTTCTGCTACTGTACCCACCTCTCCCTGAGGTGGGGGGGGGGGGGCTTTGTAGTAGTGGATCTTGCAGTGATAAGGTATTGGGCCAGTTCAGACAACAGTCCCTAGCACATGGCAAAGAGAAGTCTCATTCTTTGGGATATCAGTCTTTGCACAAGAGGCGGAGCTTTGACTATCCACCCCACCAGCTTACTGAAATGAGTTGCTTCCACATAAAGCTAGATAAAATCCCACAGGTGAATTTGCTATGTGATCAGCATGACTTGGCACCCCCTGGGAGTGGGGGATCCAAAGTTAGGATAGACTTTAGGGCAGGTGTAACTGCAATCCCCAGACTGGAAAGCACTTCTGGGCTATAAAGAGCATGAACCCAGTATGTAGATCATGCTCTCGGGTTATTTCACTATCTGTACGCAACTGGAGTGGTGGGGTCGGCGTCTTGTTTTGTTGCAGGCACACCGTGCAATGGCCAATATATGTCTATGTGATTGTTCCATGTGGCCACAGTGGCGTAGCGTGGGTTGTCAGCACCCGGGGCAAGGCAAGTAATTTGCACCCCCTAACCCGTGGATTTGCGCCCCCTAACCCGTGGATTTGCGCCCCCTAACCCTAACCCCCAGATGTTGCGCCCGGTGCGGCCGGCCCCCCCTGCACCCCCCACGCTACGCCACTGTGTGGCCAGCATTATATGTGATTGGGTCATGCGATTTCCTACATGGAAATGCTTTAATGGAATTGAATAGATGAAGATTCACTGATATTAGGGAAGGGTGATTTCTAATAATTAAGAGGAGATCTCAGGCTGAATGTGCGCACATGCAAGGCAGGTTTGCTTAATTTGACGAGAGCTGGATGCTAGAAAATGAGCCAAGTACTGCGTGTGTTCTCTTCATTCCCTTCTCTTTTTATCATGTTATCTCCTCCAAGCCCCATCTTGATTACTTTAATTAAGGCCATCCTAGCCTCCCTTGGACTCACCTTAGTCTGCTACTCCTGTGTACATCTCTTCCCTTATTATCCTTTCCCTTCTGAGATCGGACACATAATAATGTAAGCTTTGAGGGAGAGACTGTCATGTCTTGTGTTTCTGTATACCACTTAGTACTGTACAGTGTTTGAATTAAACAAAGATACAGAGGTTATAGGACTGTGTGGTATTTTTTTTTTAGTTTTGCTTTCCATTAAATGTCAACACAATTAATATTTCCGAAAACAAAGCATTTTGCATGCAAAAGGTCCCAGGTTCAATCTCCCACATTTTCAGATAAGGCTAAGAAAGACTCTGGAAACCCTGAAAAGCTGCTGCCAGCCAGTGTTGACAATACTCAGCCAGATGGACCAACAATATAAGGCAGTTACCTATGTTCTCCTGACTTGTACAATAGGAACAGTGGTGAGGTGCAGATTTAACTTCATATAAAAGCAAAGTTTAGTGGACTGAGTAGGCATATCTCTACACAACGGATTAGTTTGTACCTGGAACTAGCAGAACCATGAGATTTATGCATGCCCAGCCCCTGAACCTACAGTTACAATTCCCAGGACAGGGTGGGGGGTGCTGTCACAGTTAAAAAGATGTGAAGCATACAGTGGTACCTCTGGTTACGAACTTAATTCGTTCTGGAGGTCTGTTCTTAAGCTGAAACCATTCTTATCATGAGGCATGTTTTCGCTAATGGGGCCTCCCGCTGCTGCCGCGCTGCCAGCACGTGACTTCCACTCACATCCCAGGGCAAAGTTCGCAACTAGGGGCATCTACTTCCGGGTTAGCGGAGGTCGTTACCCGAAGCATTCATAAGGAGGACGGTACATAACATGAGGTTCCACTGTATTTTGAAGGGCTATTGTGTATGGCTGTGTGTATCTTAACTCTACATATTAAACAAAATAATACAAAAATGTTTTCCTTTCTGTGCACTTGGAATCTTTTCCATTAGTCCTACTAGGTATATATTTGTAGTGCAGATATTTCTTATTGGATTAGGATCAGAGTTACTCCACTCAGACATAAAACAAATCACTGTCTCCTGGCCTAGTCTACTGCAAAGCGGTAAGATGCGTGAGGAGGAGGAAAATGTGACGATCAAACTAGTGAGGCAGATGCACCAATCCTATATTTTGCAAACATGGTTATGCATGCCATTCTGCTTTGTTTCCAACTGGGTTTTAACAGCTCTACCAATCCTATCCCAAAGGATCAGATAAAAATGCCTGGCAGGTATTCTGTGGAGTGGAGGAAAACAATCCATCAATGAGAGCTGGAGAAGAGAGATGAGAAGAATCAGGCTGGATTGATGGAACATAGGACTCTTAAGTGTTTTTTTGTTTATACAAAATGTCAGTTGTCTCATTGCTCGGGTTGGGCTAGATGACCCTCGTGATCCCTTGCAGTTCTACTATTCTATTATTCTATGATTCACAGTATTTGTAGGCTGACCTATAATAAAGTTCTCTGGGCTGCCCATAACCTAAAAACCCGATTGTAAATGAAAACAAAAGCAACAACAGGAGTCTAAAAACAGCTTAAAGCTGAAAAAGACTAAAAGGCCTAGTGTGAAAAATAGTTTTCACTTGTTGCTGAAATGTCACCAAAGCAGGTGTTAGGCAGGCCTCTCTGAAGAAGGCATTCTATAGCTGGGGCACCACCACTGAAAAGACCTTCTCTCCCATAGCTAGCAACTGCACCTTACTTGGCAGGAGTTTTTGGAGAAAGAGCTTCCAAAGAAGGATTGGTATATGTGTATCCCTTCAGCTGCCTTGTCCAAAGCTGCAAAGGGCCTTAAAAGACCCCAAACCAGCACCTTGAATTGGATCCGGAATGGATGCGAACCAGTGAAGATGGCAAAAACGGTGGCAGAATGTGCTCATCATCACCCAGTCTCAGTTAACAGCCTCACAACCAGATGCTTAATAAACTGAAGTTTCTGAACTGTTCTTTTTCAAAGGCAGACCCATGTGCAGCGCATTACAGTAGTCCAGAGACATGCATACAGAAAGCTACCCAATTATGCTTTACCATAACCCAGACTCTGCGACTGTCATGCAGAGCAGCTAACCTAAACAAACCTTTCTCTTTTTTTTTTCTTGTTGAAAACTTGGCTGCAACCCCAGCTGACTTGCATTGGTGCAGAACTCCCACACCCACCCTTGTATGTTTTTGCATGAATGTGATGGCATTGCTCACCCTCCCTCTGTGTGTGTGTGTGTGCATGCATGCATGCATGCAAAATATAAAAAGGCCAACCCCATTGTTTCTGCTACGGCCTGCCTGATCTCTTCCACCCCCACCTCCCAAGTACTGTGAAGCTCTTCTTTTTCCCATGGGTCTGTTCCATCCTCCCTTGCCTGCGTTTGTGCTTTTTATTCCTAGAGCATGTTGTGAAGAGGAATGGGGGGGGGGAGTAAAATGTTTCTCCTGCTAGTGCGTAATTTTACCATGGTGCCTAAGTGAGGGACAGAAGTAAATTGACCTTTTAACCCTTTTTCCTACCAAGGGATTAGAGCCTGTTTCCTGTTAAATCTCTTCAAGAACCAGTTCTATCCTGTTTGAGAGGGGAATGCATCTTGTGTATGTGGGGGGCAAGGGGGGGGGAGGAAAGAGATTGTTATTTAACCTTCTTTCTCCTCTCTCCCTTCCTATATTTCTCTTCTCCCCTTTTCTGGAATTGCAGCTTTGATTTGCAAATAATAATGTGTGTGTGTGTGTGTGTGTGTGTGTGTGTGTGTGTGTGTGTGTTTGTAGGTTGACTGCTATATTTTAGGTGGCAGTTGCATGCCGCTGCTAAATTGTTCTGGCTTCAACTCTTGCCCAGGGAAAGGGGAGGCGCAAAGTGGAAAATTGCTAACAGGAAAGAGCCGGAAGGCGGAGGGTGATAAATATTGAAAGGGTGGGATTTAGATCTCTGCTCAAACAGCTGCGGTGGCTAGAGTGTCACACTGTCTCTCCACAGGTTTACTGACCCATTTCCATTCACACGGCTGCCAGTATCTTAGCAACTGCAACCGTCCCCCAAGATAAGGCGCTTTGCCTGCCATTAGTGACTGTGCAACTGTGTCAAGGTTAGCCTGCACCCTAAAAGCCGAACCGCCTTTGCATGCCCCCCTTCACTTTCCCCCAAGGAGCCGGTGCAGACTGTTCTTGCACACACGTGTGTGTGTGCAGACAAAGGCAATGTCTTGTACATTCAGCAGGATGTTGTGACCAAATCCTAAAGTGGTAGAGGCAACTGGGCTGCTGCAGGTGAGGGTCACATGTTGAAACAATCCCCTGAAAATAAAAATCCCTGCTGTTAGTATGTGCGTGTGTGTAAATCCCTGCAAATAAGCAACCAGTATAATGGTGAGTGAGATTCTTGCCCAGCTCTGTGCCTGCCGTGCTGCTTTTCTGTTTTTGTGTGGTGGTGGTGGGGTGTTGTTTTTAACATCCCTGAGATTCAGAAATGACATTCTCCACCTGCACATCGATTGTGCATTCTCCTATTTGCTCCTGCTGCATGTGAACACCAGGGCCCCCTGTATTGTGCGGGGTGGGAGAGGGAGAGGGAGAGACCGGCAGCTCCCCTGGTTTTCTGTCATTGTGCTTCCTGGATCATGAATGGCCTTTGTGTGGAAAACTATATTCACCCATCAGTGTAGCAATCCAGGGACATGCACTTGCGTTCTCTTTGGTTGCAACCCTAGCATGAAGCAAGACCGAAATAGCTACTTTTAGGTCTGGGTAGGGGTACTGTATAGGATTGGTGGTTCTCTCTCCCCCCTCCTCCCCCCACTTCATACGGGGTCAAGTTTGACAGGTGGGTGTGATCACCTGCCTGTCAATCACTTGAAATCACAATGATGCCAGGTGACTTGATGTCAGATGCAGAGCAAGCAGGCTTGGCTTACCTAAAACAGCCTTGTGGGCAGAATGTGGAGGCCCTATGGGACTGGTGAGGTCGGAGGTTCCTGACCCCTGTTTTAGGTGGTAGAATGCAGTTGCTGTGAAAGTTGGCAGAGATGGAAACTGATGAATCATGAGACACAACCCACCATAAAGCGGGTCCTGTAAATGCCTCACTGAAATCAGTGGGACCCTCAAGTGGAAATAAATCCTTTTCCTTCCCAGGAGGCTTCTGCAAAAGAACCTCTAGATGGATTGTGCCCAGTTAGTTTATTTTTAAAAAATTATACCCTGCTTTACAAATAAAGATATTTTCAAGGTAACTAACAAAAGATATACCAACCATCTATGAAGCTCATCTAATGAAGCATCTCAAAACAATTTACAGAACAGTAAAAATGTGTATAAAACAATTATATCTATAAAAACCTTTTTTTAAAAAAAATCACATATAAAACAATTAAACAACAATTACATATATATAATCAATTTCAAATCCAGTACAGTGGTGCCTCGCAAGACGAAATTAATCCGTTCCGTGAGGCTCTTCGTATAGCGGTTTTTTCGTCTTGCAAAGCAAGCCCATTGACAGCTTAGCGGATTAGCGCTATTAGCGGTTTAGCGGCTTTTAGCGGATCAGCTGATAAGCGGCTTAGGGCTTAGGAAAAGGGGGGGGAAGGGGGGGGGACCCACAGGAACTCGCAAGACATTTCGTCTTGCGAAGCAAGCCCATAGGGAAATTCGTTTTGCGAAGCGCCTCCAAAATGGAAAACCCTTTCGTCTAGCGGGTTTTCCGTCTTGCGAGGCGTTCGTCTTGCGGGGCACCACTGTACAGATATCTATCGGGATGATGATAGACTTAGAGGGCTTGTCTTCCCATAAGTGCCAGAACAAAATAGAGATGGTTTCCCCCCAGTTGCTCCCTAACCTCTGAAAATGTGGTGATGAGGCACCCGGAGAAAGACCTGTGTTGATCAGCTAATATGACAGATGGACAGGTTCATGTGGGAACAAGTGATCCTCCTTTGTGAGGTGGGGTTTCATTTCTTTTTCACACTAGAGTGTGACAGAATTTTGAGAAAATAGGATGAAATGCTGGGAGATGGTTTTTCTAGACAGATTTATGCTATGGGGGCAGGTTGTACCTACCCTTTGTTAAAAAAAATTAAATAAAGGATATGTGTACAGTGGTACCTCAGGTTACATACGCTTCAGGTTACAGACTCCGCTAACCCAGAAATAGTGCTTCAGATTAAGAACTTTGCTTCAGGATGAGAACAGAAATCGTGCTCTGGCAGCGCGGCGGCAGTGGGAGGCCCCATTAACTAGAGTGGTGCTTCAGGTTAAGAACAGTTTCAGGTTAAGTACGGACCTCCGGAATGAATTAAATACTTAACCCGAGGTACCACTGTATAAGCTTTGAGTGTGGGTGTGTCGTAACCAGTTTGTTTGCTGGGGGAGAGAGATTTGTCAGGCCTTCTTTGGGCACAAGCTCCTTGACTCGCACAGTTCTAGTCAGCTAAGCATGTCCAATGGATGACCAACTGTCTCAATGCCTAGAAAATTCCTGCTGTGGTCTTTGAAAAGAAGTGGTTTAGTGGCAGAAGCTTTGCCATGTTATGTTATTGGGGTTCTTTTTCTTTCAAAAATTGATCTGAATTTAAACTGTTTTGAGTTAGACGTAGGAAGAGCTCGCTTCAGAGGCTGTGCACACACTGTACCTTTAAAGCACTTTTGAAGCATATTTCTGCTGCCAGAGAATTATGGGCACTGTAGTTTGTTAAGGGTTGCTGGGAATGGTAATCCTGGGGGGTAAACTACAGTGCTAAGAATTCTTTGAGGGAAAGGGTGTGCTTTAAATGTGTACACAGCCTTTGTTTTACAATACCCCCCACCCCCTCGAATAAAGTGAAGGGTATAGATATCATGAAAAGCTGGTCTGTTATGTAGTAGTTCTATGTTCCAGACAGCTGAAAGTCATATTCCTTCCAATAATCAAAATAGTCACCATACAAAAGAAAAAGGAGAGTGAAAAATAGTTAGCATCCTTCTCATTGGTCTGTCAGAATTCTTTCTTGGAATAACCCATGATTATCAAAGATAGGTTGTCTTCAGAATTCTATCATATTATGTGACTTGTGTTTCTGGACAGATGTCTATGAAGATATCTGATGCAAATTGTTGCATTCACCACAGTATAATGCAGTGATGAGAGAAATGTCATGTTTGGAGTATGAGAATCACATAGTGAAATTTGTTTCTGGGCGGGCTGCAGCGAAGTGGAAAACACCATCCACAAAGTTTTTGTACTCACACAGGTTCTCATCCACAGGTTTGACCTGTGCAGCCACCTCACATAGTACAGCGTGCATGCATTCTGTCCCCTAAATCTGAAGCGGCCATATGGGTGATTTGTAAATCCAGCCTGGAGGTTTTTTCTGACACTTGGACAATTGTTGGCGGATTATCATCTGTTGAGATAGTTAAGGGTAGCAAGCTGGTTAAATATTTGATGTTAGCAGCAATGGGAAATCTGTGGCCAAGGTGTTATAAAAATATGCAGGTGCATGGGGCTGATTCATTTTGTGTGTGGTTGTTTTTTTTTGGGGGGGGGTTTGATCAAAATTGTATGGGACGCAGGTGGCGCTGTGGGTTAAAGCCTCAGCGCCTAGGGCTTGCCGATCGAAAGGTCGGCGGTTCGAATCCCTGCGGCGGGGTGCGCTCCCGCTGCTCGGTCCCAGCGCCTGCCAACCTAGCAGTTCGAAAGCACCTCCGGGTGCAAGTAGATAAATAGGGACCGCTTACCAGCGGGAAGGTAAACGGCGTTTCCGTGTGCGGCTCTGGCTCTGGCTCTGGCCAGAGCAGCTTCGTCACGCTGGCCACGTGACCCGGAAGTGTCTCCGGACAGTGCTGGCCCCTGGCCTCTTAAGTGAGATGGGCGCACAACCCCAGAGTCTGTCAAGACTGGCCCGTACGGGCAGGGGTACCTTTACCTTTACCTTTACTGATCAAAATTGTAAGGGTACTTACCATATAGGACTAAAAGAAAAGAAAAATGGACAGCATGGCCCAAGAAACCCTGATGACTTAGTCTGAAAGGCAGATATGGAGAAATCTCTCCCGCAGAACAAATGCCTACAAAATATACCTCAGGATGGTTAATGCATTTCCATAATGGGTGGTTAGCATTCATGTAGCCCCAGACGCCTTGATCCACAGAAGTATCTGAAAAGGGTGTCAGAGTGCACTGCAGTATCAAAACATGGGGCATGGAGGGCATCTTTCGTTTATTGGTTCCCATATCAGCCCCACCCTCCTGTGTGCAGCACATGGGGAAGAAGCCCTGGCTGTTGAAGTGAATGATTCTAACGATGGGGGTAGGCCTGGACAACAAATGCAGCCCTCTGGGCTTCTCTATCTGGCCCAAGAACTTTGCACCTTCCCCAGGCCACACCTATCACTGGGTCTGCTCTGTGCGGTCCTTGAGGGCTTTTGCCTGGCTGGAATGAGGCCTTGGAGGGCAATAAAGGCTCTGCCCTGCCTGGGGCTCTTGTGCATAGAAACCTCTGACCTTTTGTGTGGTTGGAATGTAGCCCGCTGTGCAAAGGTAAGAGTCACATCTGTTGCTCTGCTCACCTTTGTCATTCTCAACACTGGCCCCTGCCATACGGGGCTCTCTCCCTGTTCCCCTCCTCTCCAGAAGGCTGCCTTTGAGGGAATGTAGACCTGAGGCTGAAAGGAGTTCACCATCTCTAAAATGTGCCATTGTTGGACTCCCACTCCTATCAGCCCCAGCCAGCATGGCCAATGGTCAGGGATGATGGGAGATGTAGTTGAACAACATCTGGAGGCCAAAATCTCTACCCATATCATAATGAATTTTGGGGTAGTTTTGAACTTTTGTGTACTTTTTTTTTCTTACTGCGTATTTGTTCCAAACGATGGTGCTCTTTCAAATAGCTTTCTTTGTTTCCTCTGTTCTTTCCCTTTCTCCACCTGTTTTTCATCCTAACCATAAAAAATACACAATACGCTTTCCTCTGTTCTAGTGTCTTTCTCTTTGGATGCAAGACAAATAAATGAGACAAGTCAGAGTTAGAAAGGAGGAGAAAATGGCCTGTTTGCTGACTGTCTGCTCTCCAAAGGTGTTTTCAAATAATTTGTAACGCTGTTGGCTGTTCCTTTAAAATTGTGGTGGGACACCTGTGGCCTTTTGCAAGCAATCAGATCTGTGCTAATTGAGGAGGGATTGGTGTGTGGTGGGGGAGAGAATGTAAAACTGATGGACAGATGGAGGGAGGATGGGGTGGCTGGGAGAGGGGCGCTGTGATTTGCAGTGCTGCAAACCCCATCCTTTTTGAGCTGTTGCTGCACTCATCATCAGATGCACCCCAACTCACCTTTTCCTGTGGATCAACAGCCCTTCCTCCGGATAAGGTTCTCACCCCTGTCCTAAAGGCACTTTAATGCTTAGCACCTGCATAGGCATACAATGTACACAACGCAAACACAAGTAGCAATGTGTTTGGAGCATAAGCCTTTGGTTTTCACATCTTGACTTAGGCATGTGCTTCTTTGTGGCTTCAGTTATCTCAGGCCCTACATTCTGTAACACGGGGACAATTTTGCAATCTGTAGGAGAGACTTTACTTTATCCCATCAGTAGTTAAAGCAGAGAAAGGGCATTCTCAGTGCTAGCTATGAAAATTAGACAATCCCTTTCTTTACCTGGTGGTTTTAACTGGTGTTAATAGTGTTGTTTTAAAGTCATTTTATTGTGAGCTGCCCTGGGCTCCCTTTCTGGCAGAAGGGCAGCTTATGGGGGAGCTTTATTGCAGAAGGGCTAATGCTCAGTGTTAGAGCATCTGCTGTGCATTCGGAAGGTCCTAGGTGCAATCTCCAACATCTTGAGGTATGAGAGAGTCCATGCCTGGAACCCTGAAGAGCCGTTCCAGTCATTGTAGCTACATGGATCAGTGGTCTGACCAAGGCAGCTTCTCATGGGAATAGCCAAGGGGAGGACAGCTCCTCTCCCGCTCCCCATCAAGTAAAACAATAGAAATACTTAACTAACTGTCCAATCACGTTGGTTCCCCCCCCAACAAAAGTCCTGCCCCCTAACAATGTCCTGTCCCCCAACAAAAATCCTGGCTATGCTCATGCCGCTTCCTATGTTCCTATGCTATAAATTTTAAATAATGGATAATAATATTGTCCAACCTTACAGGGCAGTTGTGAGGATTCCTGATATAATGTGTGTATAATGTGTGTGAAAGCCTTTTGAGCAGGGTTCTATATGTGTAGGGACGCGGGTGGTGCTGTGGGTAAAACCTCAGCACCTAGGACTTGCCGATCGCATGGTCGGCGGTTCAAATCCCCGCGGCGGGGTGCGCTCCTGTCGCTCGGTCCCAGCGCCTGCCAACTTAGCAGTTCGAAAGCACCCCCGGGTGCAAGTAGATAAATAGGGACCGCTTACTAGCGGGAAGGTAAACGGCGTTCCGTGTGCTGCGCTGGCTCACCAGATGCAGCTGGTCACGCTGGCCACGTGACCCGGAAGTGTCTGCGGACAGCGCTGGCTCCCGGCCTATAGAGTGAGATGAGCGCACAACCCTAGAGTCTGTCAAGACTGGCCCGAACGGGCAGGGGTACCTTTACCTTTACCTTTACCTATATGTGTGCCTGCATGTGCAGCCTCCCTTGGACTGTGCCACCCGCGACTGTGTGTTTGAAAGCTCCCCTATGTTGAGAGCTCCTTGCACCTGGAAAGGGTTATGGACCCAGATGTGGGAGCAAAGATGTTTTTCGCTGCTTAAAAATAGGACTGTCACCCTATTAAAGAAACTGTAGCTAATTGTATGAATTTTAATTGATTGGTTAATTGATTACATTTGCATGGATCCAAGTATAAATAAAAACGATAGTTCAGAAGGAAATTTTCTTTGTCATTTAATAAGACTCTGTTGCCTTAAATGTAAGAGGAACAGCATGCTGAAGCAGGCTAGCTGTAATTCTGCACCCAGAATTACAAAGAAACTAGCTCTGCTCCCATTTTGTGAGAGTGTGAGGTTCTATTCTCAGGTGTGATGGTATACCTACCTGCCTCTCTTCCACTGGTCCCCTTTTCAGCCATTGTGAGCCCTGTGCATACTTACACATAGATGGGAAACTTGTGGCCCTACAGCTTCAGTCAGCATGGCCCCAGTAGTCAGAGAGGAGTGGGAAGGTTATCGGTAGGAAAACAGAAGTAGTATGTATGTGTATCTAAACAAACAAACAAAAACCTGCTTCCCTGAAATATGCAGTGATTCCCTTTGATCAAAAGTTTCCCCAGTGGATTACTCCAATGGATGATTGTAAACCAAGAGTTTTCAACCTTTTCAGATCCAGGGCACTCATGTTTACTCCTAACACTCATTTCAGGACATGCTTCTTCATTTTATACCACATATTTCTGTTGAGCTACTGCTGCCGTTGCAATCTGTCTTAGATCAGACTGCACCCCACTAGTGGGTTCCTGCCTACCAGAAGAAGTAAACAGCGCAGCTCTCCACAGGAGTGCTTGTGGATGCCACTCACATGAATCTGAGCACGACGTGGTCCCAGCCTGTACCCCCTTTACTTGACTGCTCTTTTCTAGCCATGACTGGTGTCCATTGGCATGGGTAGGGCAGAAAGTAGGGAGGTGAAAAATAGGTGGAGCTACATCCAATGGCAGTTGGCCAATTTTAGTTTTGTCTTGCTCCATGTTGAGTTCTACAGAGTCTAAGGAGGAGGAAGGTGATAGCCAGTGCCACCCCTTGGACTAGTTGAAAGTAAGAAGGAAGGCAGATGGGGACTGGCTGAAGGCAGATGTGAGTTCAGTGGGGCAGTGCCCCATTTGCCACAATGGACCAGTTGCTATTCTTGTATTCCAGCCATGTACTTGATAATCTTTTTGTCCGTCCTGGTGTTAGGCAATATATTTGAGAGAAAGAGAGCGTGTCACTGTTATTAACACAAATAGCTGAAGAAAGGCGGGCCTTCCACACCTCTAGAACTCTGCCCATCTTTCACCCTCACTGCTGCTTCCTTGCATCTGGTCTCTCCATCAGCTCAGGGCAGATTTGCAGGAAGGAGGTGGGTCTGGGATGCACAACCCTATCCAGCATATCCGGATGGGGGAGCCTAAACAAAAGGCCACTGTGAGCGAGTGCTTTGGCCACATGCTTTTAGAAGTAGCTCCATACGAATCAGGTAGGTGGGTGAGAGGAAATGAGCCCTGAGACAAGCTCTTCCTCCCCTCCTTTGGCATACTACGCTCAGTGAGCTTTTCAGATTCACAGCAAGAAGCAGCAAAGATGATTTAGATGGCTGATTTATTAAAAAATAATTAAAAAGCTCTAAATATGCTTAACTCAGCCAAACAACCTCCTGTGGGAGGGGGAGGTCTGACCCATCTGCCACATGCATGAAGGGGTGTGAGAGAGAGGCTACCTTCTGGCTTAGGGAGAGGAGCAGGAAAGGCAACTGTTGGTTTTTTGTTAGGTTCTTAGACTTAGCACTTCCATTGTGGCATCTTCTCCACCCCATAGTGACCTGTAGCTTCCTCCCTCTCTCATC
Source organism: Podarcis cretensis (assembly GCF_951804945.1). Classification (NCBI taxonomy): domain Eukaryota; kingdom Metazoa; phylum Chordata; class Lepidosauria; order Squamata; family Lacertidae; genus Podarcis; species Podarcis cretensis. Next base: position 26,872,778 of record NC_137177.1, on the reverse strand, counting down.
TGCAACATACTGGAAGGATCAGTGCAGGCATTGCTTTCCTGTGTGCTTTCCGGGGACTGGATGAACATAGGAAACTATCATACCAAGTCAGACCATTGACCCATCTGTCTTAGTGTTATCAACACTGACTGGCAGTAGCCCTCTGCAATTACAGAGGACTCCCCTGTGCTTTCCTGGAGATGCCAGGAATTGAACCTGGGATATTTTCCATGTCAGCATGTGTTTTGCAGATACACCAACCCTCCCACTGCATGTGTGCATGGAAGAGAAACCATGTACATTTATGTCCCCACTTGATGTTGGAAGCACTCCTTTAGGAGCAGGTTTAGTGGGAAGGTGCCCTCTGTTGTGACAAAGCCACAGGGAGACAGACACTTTAGTATCATGCAGAAGTGTGCTTATGCTTCTCTGTTTTTGGTTTCAGCCTAGCAACACTTGGTGACCTCAACTGTTCCTCCCATCAGTCCTTTTAGCACTGATGTGTGTGCACAAATTCGGGGGGAGGGAGGCAAACACCACCATAGGGTTTCAAAACTTTTAAAGAGATGCTACAGGGTCATGTCTGCTTGGACCACATACCCTCTGAGCTTTGGATGTAGTGACTTCGCTCTTAGTCTCAGGTTTTTGTGTGTGATTGTAATACTCTGGAGCAGGGTTGGGGAAGCTGTAGTCCTCTAGATGTTGTTGGACTACAACTCCTGTTATTCCTGACCATTTGTTGTGCTGACTGAGGATGATGGGAGTTGGAACCCAATGACATCTGTAGGGCTGCAGCTTTGCCACCTGTTCTAGAGTAGCCTTGCCAACCCTGGGTTCCCTTATTTTATTGGACCATACTTCCCATCATCCCTGATAATTGGCTATGCTGGCTGGGGATGATGGGGCTTGCAGTTGAACAACATCTGGGGACTCAAGTTTGGGCAAGGCTGCTCTAGAGTCCAGAGCATTTGCTTTATTGTTACTTGACAAATCCAAGTTGTTGCAAGCAAGAGCCAGGTGAGTTCTGGCCACCATGATGGGAATCTTGGAAGTGGGTTGGCCACAAGTTTGTGATGCTTAATGCAGCCTATGAAGAATAGATTGTCACCTGTTTCCCCAGATCTGCATCAGTAACAGATCTGTTCTGCGCAGTAGCAGGTAACTTGTGCTGTAGTTGCCAAATTTTTGGTGTGCCTCTGTTTTGTGGGATTTTTGAACAGGGCAGGCTTTTGAAATCCACTATGGTTTTTGCTTTTGTTCATAAATCCCATATATTTTCAATCTGTATCCCTTCTATTTTTGCCTTGTGGGTGCAATTCAACTATGGAAAGATGCATGAATGCTGGATGTCATGAGAATCTCATGCCCATTTCATTTCTTACACAGCACAGACACAAAAGAAGCATGATTCACTTCACCTTCAGTCATGTTTGCGAAGCCCAAAACTTCCCTAAACCTCCAAATGATTTTGTGCAGCTGTCCAGTGGTTTGAGCGTAAACTCCCTGCCTTAGGTGGAGTCACAGCCGGGCTCAAATAACTTCGAGCAGAAGCTGGCCTTGTGCTCTCCTTTGTGCTAGCTGTGAGGGATGCCTTGCCTTCATATGCCTAAAAGAGAGAACACAGAACCAATAATGTGCAAGCTTTATAAACAGTGTCAGTGTGACCACAAGAGGGCAGCACCTCTGCCTACTTCCACCATTTGTTACTTATTCCCATGCGCCTTGGCTTCAGCCTTGAGACTGAGATAGCAGTGCCCTTTTATGGAACCATCCATCCTGAATTCGGCAGAACCTTCTTGCACGCAAGGTAAATAAACCCGTAGTTTAGATTCAGACATACTATTCTTTCCCCTCTTCCTTTCTTATCCCTGCCCTTCCTCACTACTCCTTGTAAACCACACATAGAGCTCAGAAATTCAAAATACAAGAAGTGCCTCTGGAGCGCTTGCTGATCACTACCTCTGGGCATGGCTGTTTTTAAAGGTCCTCAGGCTGAAAGCTAGAGAAACTCAGAAGGAGGCTTGAGCAAAAAAACATCAGTGGCCCCCTTTACGTGGCACATGGTGGGATGGTCAAATTGAGAGGGCGTCCCGGGAGTCTTCTGCCCAGTATTGCAAGGCCATTAAACCACATGCATTTATTTATTTGATTCCATTTGTGAATTGCTTCCCATAAAATGCCACACAGTAAAAATATCAGCAATTAAAAACAATTTCATTTATATAAAAAACAAAAACAGTTTCATAATGTAAAAATAATTTCAAGTCTAATGCATACTGGGATAAAGAACTCCACTTTAAAGGAGTTCTTCAGTAGGTTTATTGTGAAAAAGGAAGAGTGGTGGTGCATGCTGCCAGTCATTCCAGGCAGTATAAACAACCAGGAAGCCTTGGCTCCCCATTATAACTGAACCAGACAGGGATCAAGTTGTTTTTGTATTCGTTTTGCCCTCCAACAACCTATAAGCAGCAAGCCAGCAACGTATAATGGCTTCTGGTTGGCTAGAAACCATGGGTTGGTTCAGGCATTATGGGAATCCAAAGCTTTCTGGTGTGTTTAGCCTTCAGACTTTCATTCCTAGCAGCAGAAGAATGAAACCAATTAACAGTTCACTTTATACAGTGAAGCGTTACTCAGACCTTGAAAGCTTTCTTTAAATAACACACGTTGTTCAAAGGATATTTATTTAAATGCATAAAAAGATCTGCACCTAGTACCAAAAAGATAAGGTGCGAAGTGAGCTTGTGTGAGGAAACTATGGCATAGCCAGGGTGCCACCATCAAGAAGGCTCTCCCCATAGCACATAGGAAGCTGCCTTATGCCTTACAGTGCAATCTGGTCAGAGCCGGCCCGCCCATGAGGCGGGGTAAAGTGCCTGCTTCAGGCTCCGCTGACCTCAGTGCTTCTACCACCAGCAAGAGGGAGATGTTCCTGTGCATGGCGTTGCCATGCCCCTTCCCCGCCCCTGGGTGGAGAAGCTGAGCAGCAACACTTTTAGGAGCATCCTGGCTCCAGCTGAAAAGAATGCAGGGCATAAGGGGTCACTTTTCATTGGGAGCTTAAACGTTTGCAAAAAGTGGCATGTTACCCTTTTGGGTTCAGCCCTTTTAACAATCCTAAATCCTTGCTGGGTGGCCTTGAACAAGGTACACTTATCATAATCTACCTCAAATAGCTGGTTTTAGTTATTCAAACAGATAAGCCCAGGTATGCCGACCCAAGTTCCGCTAGATGAAGGGCAGGATAGAAGTGTGACTCTTCCCCCAAAGCCAACAACAATAACAACAACAATCCAATGCAAACTGTTTGCATAGAGAAGAATACCAGAATAATATATTTGTAGAGTTGGGAGAGTCCCAAGAGTCCCAACCCCTTACAATGCAAGAATCACAGCTAAATAAATCGCTGGCAGGTAGCCACCCATCCTCTGCTTAAAACCTCCAGTGAAGGAAAGCCCATCACCTTCCAAGGTATTCCAGCCCACTGTTGAACAGCTCTTGCCCTCAGAAAATCCTTCCTAACATTTAACCAGAATCTCTGTTTTTGCAACTTGAATCCATTGGTTTGGGTGCTGCCCCCTAGAGCAGCAAAAAAACAAGCTTGCTTCATTTTGTAGGTGACAGTCCTTCAGTTATTTGAAGATGGCTATCATATCACCTCTCCGTCTTCTTTTCTCCAGGTTAGACATTCTAGAGAATGAGCTATGAGTCAGGAAATCGCTGCCTCAAATCTCAGCTGTGACCTCACAAGGAGGCCTCCGGCAAGTCCAAATCTCACCCACCCACCAGCAATATGGGGCTAATGCATGGTGGTTGGAAGAGATGAGTGAGATAATATATGGGCAATGCTTTGAGCACTGTGGGAAAGTACTAAGTGGTGGCATGGGTGCAGGGTAAGGGTGTTTGCCTTTTGCTATCTGAAGTGACTTCAGTCTGCACGAACTAGGAGCTCACTCCCAAGGGGCTGAGGTTCCTTCACCCCCACCCAATAAAATATTTGAGGAGGCCGGTCCCCTCCCCAGGTTGATGGGCATTGCCATTCAAACAGTTTGCATGCACCGTGTCATGTGATCGATTATGAGGGGTGGGACTTACCTCCCCCCCCCCCCCGTTTTATTCAAGTTGGCACCCCTGCGCAGGAAGCACTACTGCCTTGGCTTTGCACGCAAAATCTGTGCTTTCCTTCCCACAGTAGCACATGGGAGTGCAGTCCCAATGCACAAAGAAGCACCACAGGCGAATTGAATCTTTCGTCCATCCTGCTCATCTCCCCAAACAGCAGCTTCTAGGGGTGGTTGTAGGCCAAAAAAGCTAACAGTGATAGGGACCCCTCCAGACTTTGTTCGCCTTTGTTATTCTTCGTTGTTGTCTGAAACAAGACATCTCAGAGCTGTTCTGGAAGCCACGTTTCCAACTTGCGCAAGTGTGCTCAGTAGGTGAGGGAATGGCACTCCATTCATGTTCAGAAGCACGCCTCTTGCATTTTATTATTTGCGTGATCTTGGTCAAACGAAGCTATCCTTAGATCAGAGACCCTTGGCAGAAATAAAACAAGACAATCAAACGCCTTTGGTCTAATTAAAGCAGTCCTCCACCTGGCAGATTCGTTATCAGAGTTGTAAGCCATTGGGGCAAAAGGCCCCATAGCTCAAACCATATGCTTCTGTGTTGCAAGGGGCGTTCAGAGAGTGAGAGTGCCCTTAGCTCTGCAAGGGCAAGCAAAGACTGAGGAAGCTGCCCTTTCAAGGAGCTGGGCAAAAGGCCTCTCCCAGTCCCCCCTTTCCTTCCCCAGGGAATTCATTCCCCTTTTTTACTCTCCACCCTTGCTTACTCATGGCGCCACCATTCTCCACCCTTTGCATCGTTCAGGCCCTGGGAGAGCTAGAGAGGGGAAAGAATCTCTGTGTTTGCTTCGAAAGCTGGAGAAGGAGAGGCCACTCCAAATGCACAGAGCAGGAACAAAAGGTCTAACATGCCACGGACTGGGGTGAGCGGAGCCAAGAGCTTTTTTCATTGACCCTGGACCTTACTAACTGGCTCCCTCCCCATGTGATACTCCAGCAGTCACGCTGCCAGGAAGGTTTGTGAGTCAGGTGGAGAACGCAAAAGGGGGAATCCAGCATTTTTCATTCACAAAAGTCCCTTGGGAAATTTACCCTCACGCCCTCCGGTGTGATTCCTCCTTTCTAACCCCAATAGTTTTTTGTTTCTGTCTTCTGGAAACCTTTCCTTTCATTGAGCTACGTTGCGGGGGGTTTTCTGAGAGTTGCAGAGGGATGGGATTGTTGCCAGTGCTATTTTTTTTAGAAAAAGAGGTGCCGAAACTCGCCATCAACACCTTCCTTGCTCTCTTATAATGGCAATGGCGCCCACCTGAGAGGTGCCAGAACAGAGTTCCGGTTAGTTCCGGCTGAAACCCCGCCCCCCCAATTGTTCCTGTTATTATTACTTTTTATCTTTATTTTACATCTTGTTATGGTTTATGTGGAAATTGTTTCAATTTGGTTTTGTACTCTTTGATGTTTTATTTATTACTTATGACTACTTTCGTTATGTTTGCAATTATGTTTTTTTTAATGCTGTAATCCACTTTGGGCATGGTTTTATCTATGGAAGGTTGGCATACAAATAAAATGATGTATTTATTTGATGCCAGGGTGGAGTGGGCAGGAGATATATCCTATAAGGATCCGCTAGCTGATCACTGGGTGGTTTGCAGTATGAACCTACCCAAGTCCTGAGATCATCCTCTGAAGCCCTTTTTCATCCAGTGGTCTGGAGGATGGCAACACGAGAATAGGCCTTTTCTGCAGTGGCTCCCCATTTGTGGAATGCTCTCCCTAGGGAGGTTTGCCTGGCACCTTCATTATGCAAGCCTTTTGCTCCACAATGAGCTGAGAGTGCATCTTGTTACACACACAACATGTCTCTGCAGCTGCACGGGTTGTGAAGAATTCTTAGCAGCCCAGTGTAGCGGTTAAGAGTGTTAAGTCGGATCAAGGAGACCCGGGTTCAAATTTCTGCACATGGAGCGACCTTGGCCCAGTCACTACCCTACTGGCTTGTTGGGAGGATTAAATCGGGATAGGGAAGACTACGTGCCTTCCTGATCTTGGAGGAAGAAATGAAAAGGCAATAAAGAAATAACACACTGGTGGATGACCTGCCGGTTCCCCTCTCCTAGTTCCTAATCTTTCGCGATAATGATGATGCACGCCCTGCCCTGCCCTCCCTCAAACTTTCTGGCATTTCAGGCCAGTTGGAGCCAGGCTGATCTGCGCTTTCTGATATTCTTCTAGGGAGGGTCCTTTATCTCCTAGCGGGTGACTGTGACCAGAACTTCCTTTCTTCTCTCTTCTACAACCCACAAGGCAATCTGCAGTAGGACCAGAGGTCTTGATGAGTTCCCAGTAGCTGAGGGTCTCCTGCCTGATGTCTGGGGCTTGTCTGCTTTTCCCATTATTAGTGTTCTTACTTAACGGATAAGGAAATTCTTGAGTAGCTTCCAAAGAACACTTTTGCCTAGGATGCAATGGTTTTGACCTGATCTCAGATTCCAGGCAAGCTTGGAGCAGAGTTGGGGGGCTATATGGCCCTCCTGAAGGTGCTGACCTCCAACTCCCATCAACCCCAGCCAGCATGGCCAGGGGTCAGAGATGATGGGAGTCCAACAACATCTGGGAGGGAGGCCTACAGGTTCCCCACCCCTGGACTTTGAGCCTTGGAGCACAGATTTGTTTATCAAAAGAATGTAATCCTGCTCCCAAATGTGCTTGTGCCATCTTTTCAACCTCAGTGTGAGTCAGGAGAATAATGACTTGGCACTAACAGAGCCTAGACCAGAACCAGTCCCACAATGCTCTTGGTGCAGTGCATGGATTAAAGCATATGAGGCCTTGCCACAGGATTCATTGTTAGCCACTAGAGTAGTTGATCTTATAAAATTTCTATCTTGCCTAATGTTATTTTGAAAGCAACAGCTGTTAGGCAACATGCAATGAAAAGGTTCACAATAAAGCTCATGAAAACAATCAACATACAAATTATTATTATTATTATTATTATTATTATTATTATTGGCGCCATCTACATACATAGTGTTTTACTCAGTACAGTGTGACAGGTCCTTATTCCAACATGTTATCATTTTAACTCATTTTTAGTTTTACTGTTTTGGGTCGCCTGTACACCGCATAGAGATGAGAGTGGTTAAGCAGTATAGAAATTGTGGGGGGGGGGGGGCGGGACAATTAAACAGGCCTGCAATCCTAATGATGGTATTTATAATTTGCATCACTTTCCCCAAACCTGGTGTCCTCCAGATGTTTTGGATACAACCACCCATCATTCCAGGCCATTGCTCATGCTGCCTGTGGTTGATGTCCAAGACTTCTGGAGGAGACCAGGTTGCGAAGGCTAATGTACGCTACCCAAAACCAGCAAAGGCAGTGAAAAGTTTGCTTAATCAACACCGTACAGCATTATTTGTTACACTGTGTGGGTAATGCTATGTGGGTGTGTACTGTGTTTACTGTGTACTGTGTATCTGCATTCAGATTCTGTGTTCCATTCCTCCTGGGTAAATCTGAAGTTTTTCAAGCATGTGCCCTGGATTGACACCACAGCTTCTTCTAGGCTCATATAGGTCATTGCAGTGATAAAATGGTTTATCTAGACTATTTTAGTTAAGTGGTGTATACATTGGTTAAATAACTGGGCCAGACTAGGTTGCAAGCAGCTTTTGTGGTCTTGTCAACTACACCTCAGATTACAATTTTGCACATTTGGAAGGGGCTGCACCACCTTGGAATAGTTACAGAAGTGCTTCACACACTTGAGGAATTACTTAGAATGGGTGCTATCCAGCAAAATAGTGCCTACTACACTTGACACATATAAGGGGGAGACGCCTAGTGCAATAGTGGTGCTCATGCTTCTTGAATGGGGGGAGGTGTTTGTGATGGTCAGCTTCGCTGTAAATAGTGTGTGCTGCTTTATGCCAGGAATGAGTAACTTGTGGCCTTCAGATGTTGCAGAACTACAGCATCCACCATCCCTGATCATTTGACCGTGTTGGGTGGGGCTGAGGGGAGTTGGAGTCCAACAAAATGGGAGGGGCACAGGTTCCCCATCCCTGCCTTATGCTTCTCCTTCTGTCTTCTCCTTTTTTTACATTATGTATCCCATGGTGGAGGAAATACCCTCCCATGTGGAGCTGGCTGGCTTTGGACCTGCATGCTCCAAAATGGGGAGTATAAGGTCAGGCTGTGGACCTTGCTATGGCGCTAGTTGCCACTTTGCAGAGTGTACACGGAATGCTTTATGTGTACACTTTATAATGTGAAGTTGGAATGCCACAAACATGCATTCTACACACACTTAGCCTCTTGGGCTTGCCAATCGGAAGGTCGGCAGTTCGAATCCCTGCGACGGAGGGAGCTCCTGTTGCTCTGTTCCAGCTCCTGCCTACCTAGCAGTTCGAAAGCACGCCAGTGCAAGTAGGTAAATAGGTACCACTGCTGTGGGAAGGTAAATGATGTTTCCATGTGCTCTGGTTTCCGTCACGGTGTTCCGTTGCGCCAGAAGCTGGCCACATGACCCGGAAAACTGTCTGTGGACAAACGCCAGCTCCCTCAGCCTGAAAGTGAGATGAGCACCTCAACCCCATAGTCGCCTTTGACTGGACTTAACCATCCAGGGGTCCTTTACCTATTTTTAACACACATCAGCAGTTACAAAGCTGGGTTTGCTTCCATAAGGACATGAGAAAGGACCTGCTGGACCAGAATAAAGGCCCACTGTTCTCACAGTGGCCAACCAGGTGCCCCTATGAGAAACCTATAAGTAAGACCCATACATGTACAACAGATCTAATATTTGTACCAATTTAGTAGCACCAGTACGTGATGGCTGGCATAGTTTTATAGAACCTCTTTTTCTAAGCTGGCCTGTGATTCTGTTTTCCCAGCTTCCATCGCCTGTTTGGAATGGAAGCTCTGGAGGAATTTTGGGGCAAAGGGGAGCTGGCATTTTCTCATCAGGGTGGTTGCACACCACTTCTGGAATTGTCTTCATATATTCTGTTCAGACACAGTGGCTTCCCAGTAGCTCTCCAGAATGTGATACATTGCAGTGGAATTTGGCCTCCCACTTATCTCATGTTTTGTTGTCTTTCCTTAAGAAAGCAGGTTTTAAATCCTTCATGGCTGCAAAGAAAAACTTTTAATGGACCTGGACAGAACTTTTGCTGATTGAGAAGGCTGAGGCTTCAGTACCCCTGCTGCATAGTTTTCCTGCCTTCTTTTGCTACTGTGTCCTGACCCTACCACATTCAAACACAGCCCAAATTCTAAATTCCACGTTCCCTATCTTTCTGTGGCCACGTTCCTTGCTCTAAACTGAAATAGTTCTGTTTATTTGAAAACCTGAACCTTCAAAGTGGATTGCATAGTGCAAAATAGGCCAATTTGTTGACGCTGATTTACAGTGCAGAGAGAGAGGAATTTTGAGATTTCTCAGAGTAGAATGTGGGTGGGGCTTTCTCATAGGGAGGAATGCCATTGGCCTGTGCCTAACCCATCAGAAAACTTCTGCCTTTTGCCTGTTTAAACAGCAGGAGGTTGCAGCTTTGGACAACATAAATATCCAACTGGTTTCGCATTCTCTCTAGGTGACCAGCCTTCCGAGTGCACAACGGAAGGAATATAAGTCTGTGCTGCATGTGAAATGTCATTGTGCACACACACGCACGCACAGGACCCTAGACACATTTATAATACAGACACCTTTACCCCCAATTACCTTTGCAGGTTGCAAGCTGTTTCGGGAGTCCTTGAAAGGGTAGGGTGGCGTGCATTTTGAATTGCCGTGCAGAGAGCAGACTCCCCGGCGGTTTTCCTTAGCAGTAGTGCTGCAAGGGTTAATTGAGAGTTTGCTGTTCCTGCAGACAATTAGTGACATCTCCCTGACAAGGCCACACTGAGCTGCTTTCTAGCCACCCCCACCCCCACCCCTTCCCTACGATTTCAGCTGTTTATTCAGGGACTTAACAATTGGAATTCTGACTGGAGGAGCTGGCTCCCCTCTTTGGCCTTTGACCTCTGGTTGCTGTGGAAACTGTATCCCATGTAGGACTCTGATGTCAGGATTGCTCAGTCTGAATTCACAATCTCGAAACTCCCTTAAAAGACAGTTTTTAGATGGCTTCGCTTGTGCCGCCGGCTCCCCTTTTGCATCCCACCCACTTTCCCTCCCTGCAGAAGCAAGAGCCCACTTCCTTGGTAATAAGTCCCTTGCCTTGTTCCGAACCACCATCGGTTTCTGCTCCAAAAGCATTCCTTAAAATGCGGCAGTTTTATGCTGAAATGAAGCCCCGAGCAAGAGTCCAGGGCATGCCTTAGCTGAGGGGGAGAGGAGGTTTGCGCAGTAATTGAGCAAGATGATTAGGATGTCTGGTTTGGGCTGTGGTTTCCTTGTATGGTGGAACACTTTTAGCAACAGCTGAGTGTCAGGTTCTATGTTGGCAGCTCTGCCAGGTCTGATTCTGATTATGCCAAGCTGCTCACATCCAGGTTGGCCTTTCCAGAAAACAGCACAAAGCACAATGAGTGTGGGGAAGATACCTTTTCTGCTTCCATTCACCTGTGTCTAATTTTCTTTTTTCAAGGGGGAATTCTAGGCTAGACTCTGTTCCAAGTGACATTCAGTCTGGCCATACCATGGAGATGTTTAAAAGAAGGCTTGGGGCCTTTTTATTTGGCCAGGTTTGGGGGCTCTGAGGTCAATTATTTTCTGGGTGTGGTTTTATTGGCATTGTTGCTGCTATTTTTATTGTAGTTTTACTGCGGGTTTTAAAAAATCCACTTTGGGTTGCTTCCAGGCCTTTTTAGACATATTCATCTTGATCTGCTTGCACAAACTTTGTTGGGAGGTTAGACAGTGTTTGCTATATATGTGAATGGAACCTGAACCTCTGGGATAGCTCAGTCAGTAGAGCATGAGATTCTTAATCTCAGCGTCGTGGGTTTGAGCTCCACATTGGGCAAAAGAATCCTGCGCTGCAGGGTGTTGGACTAGATGACCTGGAGGTCTCTTCTAACACTACAATTCTATGATTCTGATTGTTTGCAGGGAGATTACATGGTATTTCACCAAGCAATTGCTACTCCACACTTTAAAATGCATTTCCCCATCACTTTGCAGAAAGCCCTATGTGGGAGGAGAACTTTAATTACACAGCGAGAATTTGCAGGTATATGATTGAATCCCACCCAAGAGTAGCACCCTTAAAGTTTTTTTAAATTTGCATGGCTGTTTTATCTGTTTTGGTTCTCGGATATCCTGCACTCCAAGTTGGAAGAGGGTTGAGATAGGAAGCCTTTGTTTAAACAGAATTATGGAAATCTTCAAATATCTGAAGGACTGTCACATGGATGATGGAGCAAGCTTGTTTTCTGCTGCTCCATCCAGAGGGTAGGATCTAAACTAGTGGATTCAAATTACAGTATAAGAAAGCAGAGTCCAACTAATCATTAGGAATAACTTTATGATGGTTAGAGCAGTTCGAAAATGGGACAGACTACCATGGAAGGTGGTGGGCTCTCCTTCCTTGGAGGCTTTTAAACAAGAAGTTGGGTGGCTTTCTGTCAGGGATTATTTAGCTGTGATTCCTCCATTGCAGGGGATTGAACTACATGACCCTCAGGGTCCCTTCCAACTCTACAGTTTTGTGACATAAACTTATAATATGCTCCTACTAACATTGCTGGGGAGTGGGTGAAAGTGCTCACGTGTGTTCAATGTAAAAGTAATTGCCATCATGGCCTCTTGGCAAAAGGAAGAACTCGCTACTCTTTATGAAATTCAGCACTTCAGATAACGAACAGTCTAGACTGGGTTTGGTGTTTGATGCTCAGTTTATTTATGGTTATGCTTATATCCCACATTTCTTCCTAGGAGCTCAAGGTGGCATGCATGGTTCTCCCTGCCTTTAATTGTCCTCACAACAACAACCTTGTGAGGTGGTGAAATGGTGACTGGCCCAGGGTCGCTCAGTGAGTTTCATGGCTGAGTGGAGATTTGATCCTTAGCCTCCCAGGTCCTAGTCCAAGACTCCTTATTGCAACACCACACTGGCCTTGAGTGTCTCTATGTGAGATTGTGTATGCCAAGCACTGTAGCAATCACTCTGATCTTGAATGTTGTTTGAATGTTCTGGTGCTCTTTGGGGTCCACAGTCAGCTTTGTAAACAATACAAATGAGGTGAATGTGTAATCTTTGCAAGCTGTAATTGGACCCACTGTTTCTGACCCCTTGAGCTCTTCATGAAGGCAAGTCCTCACTGGGGCCTCTACAGGCCACTCCACCAGACCAATGCACCGTGCAATCAATACACATTTTCTCCTCATGCATTGCGTGCAGTTTTTCAGCCTTCTATCAAGGTTGCTTTTCTGGCATGGAGGTAATCTCATTCTACCGGCATTCAAATTGTAGTATTTTGTACCTGGAGGGAAAATGTGACACATTTCCCAGAACATGTGTCCACTGCTGATGTTAATGATGTGTAGAACATACTTGCAGGTGTGCCTGGGCACTTGTTGCTATATTTTGTGTGACATGCTGAGTATTAAGGAAGATGACTCTTCTCACACTCATAGCAACTCCAGTTTGTGAATCTTGTTTCTCCCCCTGTACGCAACACATACAGACTGGTTCATTCCACCAACCCTGTACCAGAAGTCCAGAAGTCTCCTTTAAAAAAAAAGAAAAAAAGAGGGTAAACTCCTGCAAGGACACTTTTTGCCCATACGGTCCATTAACACCCCCCCCCCCAATTAGGATGACTGAAGACACTCCTTCCTATCCACCTCTCATCCCAAATGAATATCTACTGTTGTTGTGAGTGCCAATGTGAACATCATAAGAGCCTGCTGGATCAGGCTAGCAGCCCCTCTAGTTCAGCACCCTGTTTTCACAGTGACCTACCAGACACCACAAGCAGGAGCTGAGCACTCCTCCTGTTTCCAGCAACGGGTATTCTGAAGCATTACCACCCATAGGCACTAACTCTATGAGGCCTTGGTCTCTTTGCCCCCTCCCCAATAAAATATTTGGCGGAGGCAGCCCCACCATATTTTCTGCAAGTTGGCGCTTTCCTGCTTTCCTCCCTTGGGCAGCCAACCTCCCCCCTCCCAGCTGGGCGTCTCCCTCTTTTCCTAGGTTTCAGTGCCATTTCCGGGTGTGTCTGAGCCAGGACAGCAGGAGAGAGGTAGGCAGGCAGGCAGGCCAGTAGGAGAGGCAAGTGGGCGGAAACCTTTTGCACACAGGTGGATTAGGGTGAGAGGTGAGCGGGCAGGGGGAAAGGGGAGGCCTGTATGGGCAGAGTGGGGAAGTGGGGAAGTATGGGGAGTGGGGAAGAAGCGTGGGTGCCCCCCTCATATTATGGCGCCTGTGTTACCACCTCCAACTGGGGAGCAGGCAGAGCATAGGCAGCTTGGCTAGTAGCCACTGATAACCTTACCCTCCATGAATTTCAAGGAATTGCTCCATCTCCTTGATTGTTTTGGTTGCCCATTTCTGAAGCTTTTCTAACTTTATAATATCCTTTTGAGGTGAGGCAACCAGAACTGTACATGGTATTCCAAGTGACGTTGCACCCTGGATTTGTGTAACAGCATTATGATATCGGCTGTGTTATTCTCAGTTCCTTTCCTAATGACCCCTAGCACTGAATCTGCCCTTTTCACAGCTGCCTCACACAGCTGGGTCAACATCTTCATAGAGCTATCCACTACAACCCCAAGGTCTTCCTCCTGGCCAGTCAATGCGAAATTAAGATGTTTTTGCCCCAACATGCATCACTTTACACTTGTTTACATTTAAGCACATTTGCTGTTTTACTGCCCATTCACTCAGAGGTCCTTTTGGAGCTCTTCACTAACTCTTTGGTTGCATAGTTTACCCCCTTGTTTTTCTTTCCCTCATGCATATGTCTTGTTGCACGTGAATCTCTTTGGATCTTTGCAGTGGAATCCTATGCATGTCTGTTGGGAAGTAAATCCAACTGAGTTCAGTGGGCCCTACTTCCTGAGAAGTGTGCATATAATTGCAGCCTTCACCTTACTTAATTCTGTTTTCACCATGGGTTAGTGGACAGTATAACATTGACAGTTATTGCATCTGTCTGTTCTTTACCTTGTGTCCAGATAAATTAAATCACAATTTTGTGCCAGGGAAATCTGTAACTTTTTTTGTCGCCACACATATTTGCAGAATTCTTTATATGTACAGCTGTGTCTCTTGTTGTTATATTTTATTGAGGAAGCATGCCCATTGTGTGTGATTCTGTGTAGAAACTAGAAACTTTGGGGGGAAAGAATTTCGGGAGTGTTTATTTTTTATGAATGTTGCAGCAGTGAGAGGAGGAAGGCCCGCAATTGTTCATATGAGCCAGTGGGGACAGGACAACAAGGAGGGGTTTAAAACTGCATGTTTTGGAGCTGCTCTCTCAGGAGTTGTACCTCCCAGACGTACTCCCCTACATCTTTCCTGAATGTTTCCCAGCAAAGACTGACCCAAGCATCTGCTGGTGGTTCTTCAGGTGTAGGATGTCCTGCTTCAGGGCACTGAGCCTTCCCCAACTTGGTGCCCTCCAGATGTTTTGAACTACAACAATGGGAGCTGTTGTCCAAACATCTGGATGGTGCCGGGCTGCAGAAGGCTGCACTTAAATGCTCCATCCGTTTCTCTGGTCCTTGAACAGAGGTGTGATTAAACAAAGGAAAGCTGGGCAAACATTTAATAGAATTTGACTGGAGGCCAAAATGGAAGGACGAACGGCCACACACACTGCCGAGGAGCTCTGCACTCTGCCATCCCCGGCCTTCTCACGGGGACTGCCACTCTTTCCCCTCTCTCAGGAGTTTGCGGAAGGCAGCCCTGTACATGGGCCTCATCACTGGCATTTGTGCAGAGAGCGGTGAGGAGGAATCTGCAGCAGAGCCCCCATTTGCAGGCACAGGTCTTTCTTGCATTCACACGCTTCATTTTTATGTTTGGAAAGCCATTCCAGGAGCACTTGAAGAATATATCCTCGGCAGCAGCTCTAGCTTCGAGGCAGCCTCGGGGCAAGATCTTAGCCCTGGTTTGGGGGACCTGCTGGTTTGCATGGCAACCCAGGAAAAAACGTTCTTCCGGGCCTTGATTTAGAACAGTATGGCTCTCGCTTTCCTGTCTCCCTCCCGTTTGGCTCCTTTTGATTCTGCAAACTCGGTCTTTCCTTTCATCCCCCACATCTCTCTCTAGCAAATTAAAGTCCTCCAGAAGCCAATAGTGTTTTTTCCAGTCTGAACCAGTTTTGCAAAGTCCCAACAAGTGCAAGGAAGGAGGGTTGTGGAGGGTCATTCCCTTGTCCTTGGGGGAGGTCAGGAGGGAGTTGGGGGCCATCTTGGACCCCATGGCCATTTTCACGCCTGAAGTGAGAAAGTCAAAGTTACACACAGGTGCCTGGGCTCTTTGAGTTTGTCTGTTTTAAAATGGTGCCCAGAAAGGCAATGTAGGGGAAGTAAAAAAACCACACACCAAAAAGTGCCTAACCTGGACTCTGCCCCATAAAGCTACTGCTTCATGTCACTTCGTGTTGAGGCTGGCCCTGGAGTCAGGAATGCTGTTAGATCCAGCTGTTGCCAAAGCACGAAGCTCACTGGGTGGTATTGAAGAGCCTGCTCTCCCAGGACTGTTAGGAGGATAAAGTGGGATTACCCCCATATATACTGCAACCTTGAGCTTGATGGAAGCAGAGGAGGAGGAGTACATATGCAACAAAATCAACCCCTTGTTTCCTTGCCTTGCATGTGTGCACCCAAACACTTAATTAAACAGGCTGTTGCCCAGTTAAAAAAGCACTTTAGTCAATTTAATATTAACTTGATCAATCAGTTAATTATAGATTAGTCCCATGTAGATTTATGCAGACTTAAAACAATAGTTTTGAAAGGAAGAAGTAGGTTTTGTGCTTCTTCCTTTGTTCATGTCTCTCTCTCTCTCTGTGTGTGTGTGTGTGTGTGTGTGTGTGAGAGAGAGAGAGAGAGAGAGAGAGAGAGAGAGAAGGGGAAACAATTCAGTTCACTTCTTTAAAGTGTTGCTGGATTAATGGGGGTCCCCTTTTTTTAATCAGTCAAAAGGTTTTTTAGATAACTAATTCATCAATGAAAAGCTGCAGCCCACATTGTTAATCTTTAATAAATAAAGTATTTTAATAGCTTTTTGTTGAATTGACCAGCATCTATGAAGTTTGTTGCAGTACTCCTTTATCCTCAGAACAACCCTGTGAGGACAAGCAGGTTAAACAGGTCTTGTGGATCACAGATCTGCCTGACGGCTCCCCTGCATCTAAACTTCCTCAGCAAGCTAAAGTCTGCAGTGCTTGTTACCACCTCTGCTGAGTTCCTGGGTACTTTCCCCAGGACCAGTAAGAGAGCTCCATGACATGAGCTATTCCATGGGAAGCATTGATTGGATGTGGAACGCTGATTCTCACACATTTCAGGCCTGCTTTGTTTCCCCCATCTCCTAAGCGGGTGGCTCCTGCTGTGTACCCAGAGAAACCAGCAGGGCTACACACCTTGTCCAGTAGGATTCTGGGCCAAAGTAGAGACCTTGCTTTGCATTCTGTGTGGCTGTCCTGCCTGTGTGTTTTGCAGCTGGCTTTCTTCCCTTCTCTTAGCCTTTCTCCAGGCTGCTGGAGAAACCAGACCCCTTTCCCACACTTTGCTCGCAGCCAACTTGCCCCCTAGATGTAATTGGAGCCCACAGCATCTGCTAGCCTCTTGCCCCAGCTGACATTCCAGCCTTCCTGCCACTGCACACTCTCTCATCTGCTCCCTTCTTTCCTCCTCTTTTCTGTTGCTGCTTTCCTCCCTCTCCTCCTGTCTCTTCTCCCCCCCTTCCTCCCCCCCCCCCCCGCCTTCCCAACCTGCTCTCTCTGGATTTCCTTCAGGGCTGTAAGCCTGATTTGGCTTCTGCTTCTCTTTTCTGCAGGCACCTATCTGTGCCTCAAGTCTCTTTGGCTTTCGTCCTCCTGCTCTGTGTGTGTGTGTGTTTGTCCTGCCTTGAAATGCAGCATGGGGCAGAGCCGGAGTGGAGGGAGGGCAGAGGAAGCGCACAAGCCCTTGGAAATGCTTCTGTAAAAACCAAGCCCTTGTCCCCCATTTTAAAGGCTGGCTCATTCTTCCTGCCTGTCTGCGGGAAGAAGAAAAGCCACTCTCTCTGTGCTGATTTGCGGCTGAGCATCAATCTTCCTGCTCATTGCCTCCCATGGAACAGGGAGTGGAATAAATGGCAACTTTGTCTGTGCCCCCCTCCCAGTTCCTCGGCTGCCTTTGCAGTAGTGCTTAGACCAGCAGTCCTTTCATCACCAGGTGACTTCCTGAATGTTTGCAAGACGGAGGCTCACCCCATCACCCCCACCACCATTGCCACAGGACAGTAGCCTCTCCGCTGCAGGGGGAAGCCGGGGTGCCTGTGCTTTGTGCCGCAGGGACAAACATGGCATTCTCCATGGTGATTACGGATGCACTGGCATCCCGCAGTGCTTTTACCCAGGGGCTTCAGCAGGCAGTGGACGAGCTGTGGAGCTGCTTGGAAAATTTTCCACTTGAGTGAGATTCGGAGGGAAGGTTGAAAATATTTGGCATGAAATCCCCCCAGTATTCCTCCTCCTCCTCTCTTTTTCCTCCCCACAACCACTCCTCCAACCTTCCTCCCATAGTGGGCATGACATTGCCTGTATTTCTGCTCTGCCTTGCATGTGCAGAAAAAAGCACCCTCCTTTTTGCCTCCTAATCCCCAAGCTGTATCACATCATGCTGTTCTGCACCCAAATACTCTTGTGTCTGTCCTGCCCAGAGCTGAATCCACTCTCTGAATCCAGAGTGCATTGGGCTGTGGCCAGCTAGGTCTGCAGTACAGTAAATATTGCTGTTGTATCCTCCAAAGGGAGGATGCTGGGCTGCAGACAGCTGCTTCATTGCCAGACAAGACTCAGGGGCCTAGATCCCCCCTTTTTCACTCTTTTTCTTAAAAAAAAAGAGAGAAAAGACATCTGCAGAAGCACGATAATGACCTTGGATTGAGCTCTGCTTACAAGATACATGACAAAAAGTTTTGTCATGCAATGTGACTTGAATTGTTTCTGATAAAAGAGGGTGCAATAATGTCTGCTGGAATACCTCTGCTCTGGGGTGGCCAGGATGGTGCCCTTGCAATGTTGTCAGACTCCCAATTCCCATCAGCACTAGCCAGTGTGGCCAGTGGTCCGGGATGATGGGAATTGAAGTCCAGTATCATCTGGAAGGTACCATGTTGGCTGCTTGCCACAGTGATGCACAGCACAGTAATAAGAGCATAAGAAGAGTCCTGTTAGGTCAGACCAAAGGCATATGTGGGTTAGCATTATTGTTCCTGAAGGTGGCCAACCAGATGCCTCCAGGAACATGGGTGTGGAGACAATGGCCTTCTCTTGGTAGTTATTTGGTGGGGAGTGGTCCACTACCTCTGAACAAGGAGATTCTTCTTAGCCATCTGAATTTGTGTTCCATGAATTTGTCTCATTTCCCTTTAAAGCCATCTAAGGCAGCAGCCCTACGATGCAGCCATGGCATGCAAATTGGGTAGAGCCTTTCAACAGAATCCATGATCGCCCAATTATTGTTCACTACTAGCTGGCAGATTCAGCTACTTTGGGGCACACACCTGTCCCTTTTTATTGGGACACCTTATTGGGCTGTGCACCCATCCTCTGAGCGCCACTAGCAGCATGATTCTGACCACAGAACTTGAGTCACTTTGATGCCAAAGTTTAAATACATTTTTGCATAAGAATATATTCCTGTTTATCACCTGACACTTTTATTGCCCAGACCGTTAGGGAAGTTGGAATAAAAGCCAGTATCTTACCCAGGGCTAGCCAGTGAGAGCATATATTATAGAGCAGAGGCACAAACTGGTTTTAATAGTCATTCTTCTTCATAGGAAGACCTATGGGGAGCATTCTTGGTATCTTCATCAAACTACAGTTTCCAGGGTTCTTTGGGGATAGTTCATTGAATCAATTATAAAAACTCTGTAAAACTGTAATCCTGTACAGTTCCCTTACCTGGGAGTAAGTCCTGTTTAAGTCATCGGTGCTTCTTTCTAAGTATATATGTGCAGGACTGCATTATAAGTAATGTCTTCTTTCTTCTTTGGCGATCACTCATAGCCAAGTACATTGTCTTATGAATACGGTCTTAACTGTAAGTGACTTTGGAGGCCAATTCTGGATCTGCACATCCTTCCACAGTGGGGTCATAGGTTTCTGGGCAGGAGATGATCACGGTGAGGATTTGCTAAATGTGCCTTCCTCTTAGCTTGTTTCTCTCCCTTTCATCCTGAGTTTGTGCTTCTTCAAAGTCCATGACACCTTTAGTAGAGGCTATTCTCCAACTGGAGCGCTCGAAGGCCAGTGTTTCCCAGTTGTCATTGTTTATGCTACAATTTTTTAAAGATTTGCCTTGAGAGAGTCTTTAAACCTCTTTTGTTGCCCACTGGCATTACGCTTTCCATTCTTATGTTGGGAATAGAATAGTTGTTTTGGAAGATGCTATGTCTTCCAAATAAGTAATGTAGGCCTATACTCTAATCTTCACAGTCAATAGGGGACTTGAACCTAGATCGCCTGTGTACAAACTGCATCACACTGAACCTTTTCCACATTTTGTTGTAGTTACATGAAAGGCTCTGAAATTGGGCCCCAATCTTAGTCTCTCCCCAAAAATCTATATAAGGCATTGGGCTAACTTTGTTCTGAGCTTTCCAATGTTCATTTTAGCAACGTAAATGTGGACCCTTGCTTGTTTTGCCATTAGACCAGGGGCAGCCAATGATGGTGCTGTCCATATGCTTGGGACCACAGCACCTACCATATCTGACAATTGACGCTAATGGGAGCTGTAGTGCAAATCATATGGAGGGTATCATCTTAGCTACCCCTGCATTAGAGAGCCACAGGTGCCCAGTTGCTACCATATGTGTTGAATATTATGCTACCCTTTGATTCAGTCTGTTATGTAGTGAGAGGTTTTTACCCCTTACTCCATTTTCCAATTAGATAATACATTAGTTCAGCTGTCCCCAACCTGGCTGAGGCTGATGGAGTTGTAGGTGGAAACATCTGGAGGGCACCATGTTGGGGAAGGTTACAGCAGTTCCAACAAAGAGCATTGCTGGCATTTTGTATAACCTGCATTATATAATTTCCCCTTAGTTATTGTTCCAAAATATGCAAACTTGTTTCCATGTGGTTTTGGAGGTTTTCTTTCCAGTTTCTCTTTCTCTCATAAGAATGAGAGAAGTTAATTTGTTCATCTCTCTTATATCCCATGACCTCTTGAGCCGATCCATAGAGTCAGGGATTTGTAGCTTTGCCAATGCTATTCTGGCAGCAATTAATAAGTTTCCAACCAAGTGTCTGTCTTGCAGTTTAAGCCCTATATTTTGAAAGCTAGAGCTGTACCAGACTTCCAGCAGTTAATGTTGGGGGTGAGATTAGTGATTGGGGTAGGGTAACCCCCCAACCTGCCGAAACAACTTTGCTATGTACAAATATTTCCTGACCACCACCGAACACAGTTTGGTACCATTATTTCTGCCGTCAGTTTCCTCCTTTCTTGACAAATCTCATGCAGCGGACAAAAGAAGTCATAACTCATGAGACGATCACATAATCAATGAGATAATTCAGGTAAACATCGCTGATCAGATTTGGCTGCATGGTAACAACACTAAGAACAATTGTGAATGAGAGTGATTTGAAACAAATAAGCAAATGTTTTCTCAAGATCTTGCTTTTTTAAAAAATGCAGAAAAGGAAACCTGTCTTCCAGTGCTCTTTGTGATGCCTTAATACAGGGATGGGGAGCCATTGGCCCTCCAGATGTTTTTGGGTTCCAATTCAGCATGGCCAATAGGGATGCTATAGCACAACAACATATGGAGGGCCATAGGAACCCCATCCCTGCCTTGATGTCTTGTGTCCAGATTTCACCAACTTTTTTCAGAGCAGTCACTACAGCAAAGCCATTTCAAGGCACATCCATCTGTTGTTGCAACACACATGTCTGCCTTTTAGTGCAGGGAGAGGGACCCCAGGCCTGGGCACCAACAGTGGCCCTCCATGCCTCCCTAATTGCCCCTCTGGACTCTTTCCCAAGCAACACACCCTCCAGAGGTATACCATTCACCAGCCCTTATTCACCACCTACCACCAATTCTTGAGTGTTTTGGCCTGGCTAGAACATTTCCTTGAACTCTGCTCATGCTTATTTCTTGCCTGGGTAGAGGATAGAGTTTTATGAGTTTAAAGAAATTATTGGCCTACTGTACAGAGGAGAATGTTACATTCTTTGCTTAGCCCACATGGGGCCCTTAGGATGTTTTCCTGAAGGGAATGTTGCCCTCAGGCTTAAAAAAGGTCCCCCACTTTAGTGTCTGGAAGAAAAAACATAGGTGCCTTGCCTGAAGCCAGAGATGTACATATATGGCTGCAAGTGGGCCATCAGAACAAAAATGGGATGGTGCAAGGTATTTTGAATTCCTAAGATGGAAAAATCCAAATCCATTTCCTTACTTTATCCTAACTGCTGAATTCTGTTGGAGTGGTTGGTTTCCATTGCAGATTCTTTGAGCACCAGATTCTGTTCCACCTTGCCCCTATATCCATCACAGCTCTGGCCCACCTGCTTTTTTTTAATTACCAGTATAAAAGCAAAAGAAAGGCCTGCCGAATCATGCCATAGGCTCATCTAGTCCAACATCCTATTCTCACAGTGGCCAACCGAGTGCCTGTGGGGAAACCCCGCAAGCAGAGTTATGGGTTTCCCCCTTGCAGTAATGGTGGAAGCATTCCGGGAATCCACCTTCAGATACCAATCTAAGCTATCCCTTCTCTGTCTCTCTTTAAAAATAAAAATAAAAAACCATGCTGCCACCACCCCTCGGCAGCTGCATTCTTCTCAATTAGAAGGGGTAATGGAGCAGTTTATGGGCATCCACAAAGTGACGGCTGACTGACAGGTTGCATATGATCAGCGTAGGGGCTCTGCTGGCACCTTGTGTTCTTCCATTCTGAATACTGGAAACCTTTTCTGCACAAATAAATAAATGAATGAATCTTGTTTTGTTTTGATCTCTCAAAGGGTGGTGGCGGGAGCAGATGGAGGAACAGCAACTTTAAGTACATAGAAAGAAGCTGATCCCTATGTGAATATCTCATAATCTAAACGCCTGGTTTTCTAATGGGTGCTGTGCCTATGTGAGTAGGCAGAGATGCTCACATAAGGCAGCATCTATTGGAGTCCAGTAGTTTATTTTTCACCTCGCCATCACTTCGGGGTAGGGGTGGGAGGAGTGGTTGCTTCCTGGTGATTTAGGTGCATGCTCCCAGCTGTGCCGTGTTCTTGTTTTGGTGAGGGCTCCTTGCAATAGCTAGCTGCGTAGTGCTTGCATTCCTCTTTGCCCAGCCTGAGAGAGGTACCGGTACTTGAACAGGAAGGTAGCCCACAACAGCTCACAAGCAGAGACAGAATAACTTGTAACTAAGAGCTCGTCATTGAGTTTTCTTGCTTGCTTCTCCTTCCCAAGCCATTTTCCTTTTGTGTTGTGTCTTTTGTGAGCTTGAGGGCAGGCAGGGACTGTCTTGATTTTGTGGACTGTAACTATCTCTTGGTCAAAAAGCAGGGTAAGTTCAGAAAGCAGCCATCCCACTCCTGCTTGCATCTCCCCAGCATTTGGTATTTGGAGATACACTGCTTCAGAACATGGAGGTTCCACTTACCTACATGGCTAAATGCTGTATGCTCCAATAACATGTCTAAGCCTTCAAAGGCCATCCAGACTTGTTGGCTCAATGCCCAAGAGTCATTCATACCCACAGCTTCTGCACCTTGCATCAAGCAACATTGTACCTTGAGGGTGGCTGGGAGGAGCCATAATTGCACCAGATTCTTTGGCTTCTTTTAAAATATTTATCTAGTTGGCAAAGGTGCAAGGCAAAGGCCTTGGTGCTTGGGAGGAGAGGCCGAGACTTACTAAAACAATGGATATGGATTATATACAAAGTCTCCCCCCTGCCCCTTTCTCAAGCCTCCTGGTATGCCTCTGTGCCAAAAAGAAAAAAAAGTAACAGCCAGAAAAGTCGTCCTATTCTCCTTCCCTATAAAGCTAGCAGAGGGGCAGTCAGCACAAAAGACACTATGCAGGGTAGCCAAGTAGGTTAAAATGCTTGGTTCAAACCAACCAACCAACCAACCAACCAACCAACCAACCAACCAACCAACTCTAGAGAGACTCATGGCCAGTAATTCCTGTGACATTGGCTACCTGTGGTCTTGGGCAGCTTTCCAATAGGACAGTCCCATGGTGTTGTGAGGGACGTGGGTGGCGCTGTAGGTTAAACCACAGAGCCTAGGACTTGCCGATCAGAAGGTCGGCGGTTTGAATCTCTACGACAGGGTGAGCTCCCGTTGCTCTGTCCCAGCCCCTGCCCACCTAGCAGTGCAAAAGCACGTCAAAGTGCAAGTAGATAAATAGGTACCGCTCTGGCGGGAAGGTAAACGGCGTTTCCGTGCGCTGCTCTGGTTCGGCAGAAGCGGCTTAGTCATGCTGGCCACATGACCTGGAAGCTGTACACCGGCTCCCTCAGCCAATAAAGCGAGATGAGTGCTGCAAACCCAAAGTCAGCCACGACTGGACCTAATGGTCAGGTGTCCCTTTACCTTTACCTTTATGGTGTTGTGAAGCTTTCTAACCCTTTCTCACCTTGCTTTGGGGAGCAGATTCCATCCACCTGAGCTTAAGATCAGGCATCTTGAAGCTTGCTTATTCACCATTTAACAGGCACAAACCTTCCACAAGGAAGGTGCTTGACTACTTTGTCTGCCTCCCCCACCCCATCCAGCCTGGTTGCTCAAAGAACCAATGACCTTGCTGAGAACAGATTGTGAGCGAGTGCTTCTCTCAAGGTGAGCCATGCTGTCCTCTTCTCTGCCTTCTGGCCACATCCAGACACATCCAATTTAGATGGCTGTGGATATGCGGAAGCAGCACCCTGTCCTGACTGTGCTCGTAAGCAGGCGGCTTAATCTTACCGTGGATCCTCTTGGGTTGCAGCCTGCAGAGCTGACTTCCTGTGTGGATTGTAGCAGAGACTCAGCAGGAAATTTACCTCTAGAATTGCCAACTTTTAAAATAAAATATTCTCATATTGTGTTCTAGGGAAGGGAGAGGCGAAGCTTAGGGTGGGTTCTGACAGTGGTGGCTTATCAACCATGTTATCGTTTTGTATTTAAGAAGGGGTCGCTGTAAGAACATAGGAAGAGCCTGCTGGATCAGGCCAATGGCCCATCTAGTTCCCACAGCGGTCTCCCCGACTCCTGCAAGAAGCCTGTAAGCAGTGATACTCCTCACCTGTATGATTCCTCTGACAGTGGGGGAAGAACATGGCCATTAGGGTTACTAGCCACGAATAGCCATAGCATCTTTGCCTAAGCTTTTAAAGCCATCCAAGTTTATGACCCCACTATCTCTTGTGGGAGCAAGTTCCATAGTTTAGCTATGCACTGCATCAAAAAGTACTTTCTTTTATCTGTTCTGGATCTTCTGACATTCAGCTTCATTGGCTTTCCTCGAGTTTTGTGTTTTGAGAGAGGGGAAATCTTTTCTCTATCCACTCTCCCTATGCAATGCATAATTTTATAAAGCTCTGTCATGTCTTTGCTTGCCTTTTCTCTAAACTTGATCTCTCCCCTTGATCCGTTTGGGTTGCCCTTTCCTGAACCCCTTCCAAATATACAATATTCTTTCTGAGATGAGGGAACCAGAACTGTACAGAGTATTCCAAATCACCATATTTCAGTGATTCCAATCCTACCAGGGTGCCATATTCCAGAAGGTGGTCCCGGGAGACTGCTGCTTGGCCCTGAGGTGTCCTTGCTATGGATCTCACAGGGACTCACCCATGCATTTTTAGTATACAGCAAACTACTGACAGAGGTCAACCAGGGATTTTGCATGAGGTGTCATTAGAATCGAGCATACTGCCTGTCCTTTCAGAACCTAACACAGCATACTTAGGGATTATATCATTTTATCCTCCCAACAACCCTGTGATGAATGTTAGGCTGAGAGAAGAGAGGGGTGACCAGGATTCTTAGGGGTGGGCAGTCATGTGCTTTAAATATATGGTGCTGGTTCTGCTACATCTTGCTTACCTTCTTTTCTTTCCCAGGGGGTGATCCAGCCACATCTCTAGACACCCCGACTGAGGAACTGGCCTAACGGGACGATGGGGTGGTTCTGGGTCTGTGCCATAAACAGCAACCAGATAAGGAGGGAAAGTGTGTGTCATAGTCTGGGACTGTGGGAGCTCACAAGGAGCCAAAGGTGGTATGTGCCCGGCAGAGCCATGAGAGCCTTCCAGGAAAGCCCCACTGTGTAGGAGTCATTCTTTGGAATATCTCTGCTGCTGCCACCAGCCCAAGGAATATGCTGAGCTTCCTCCTGTCCTTTCAGATTTATTCATAGCATACTGACTCATGTCTCTCCACACACTCCCATGAACCATCAGCAACAAGGGGATTCCTCCAAGGGGTTAGGGGAGCTGAGATCCTTGGAGCACAGAGAAGTGTAGCTCCTGAATGCAGATCTTCTGAGTCCAATACCCCAGAGCACCACCTTTGGGAAAGCCACCATTTTGTGTGTGGACAGAATAAATAAATTACAAACCCCATTCCGTTTATTTTATTGTTTTGTTAGGTAATGGAGCTGATTGTTGCCATTCAGCAGTGGCAGAAGTGATAACCCTTTATCTGGAAGAAAGCTACCCACACTGAGCTAGACTTAGGTGTTCTCCTTTCTTGTGGTGGAATTGTAAAGACATAGAGCAGCAGGGGGGCTAAATGGGGCCTCCTGGCCTCTCTAATGGACACTCATGGCTTTCTTCAAGCCACCCCCCTCACCAGCCTTGCTTTGCAACCTCCTTGACCATTTTTGCCTGGCTGGGATGTGCCCTTGAGCTCTAAAAACGCCTCTTTGCTTTCCTGTATGGAGGATAGAGCGGGGGTGGGGGTGGGGGTGGGGTGTGTCCGTGTGGAAAGTAGCCTTCTGCACAAAGGCAAAATTCACACTTGTTGCTCTTCCCCTTCCACTTCAGGGAGGGACTTGCCTGACAGAATACTTCCCCTTCTAAAAATAATACACATAGAAAACTGGTTAAGTTAGAACCCTGGACTCTAATATCTGTTTCTTTTGACAGGGAGTTCCCCTCCTACCCCTGCCCATGATGTAATCTGTTGCAGGATTCCATGCCCCCCACCCCACCAAGTGGTACATCCCAGATATAGGTTTGCCACCTTTGTGAGAATTTGGCTTAGAATGCTGCTCACCTTCTCAAAGGAAAAGGGAGGAAGGAACAACCTAAGAGTTTTTAGAAGCTGGTGCTTCAGCTGCCATCCCAGGGTTCTTTCCTAATACACAGACTTGAGGTTTCCCTCTTTTGCCCCTTCATTTCCCAAGTTTGCTTCAAGGACACAGGATCACAACTTGGACAGCTCTTGGCTGCCAGGGAACTTGAGCCATGTGCACAGCTGCCTGCCATCATTGCTTATGTGTTACCCTCTCCCTGGGTGTTCACCCGCTCCTGCTGCTTCCTTCTCTCCCCCTCTGGTTTCTGCGCATCAACATGTCTCCATTGGCAGCCTCCTCTCCATCCCTGTAGGCAGCTCTTAGCCTTCTGCATGAATGTCTGAGTCTCCCAGGAAACAGGATCTTCAGCCAGGAGTTCCCGTTCAACTAAAGTACCTCCCAGGAGAGGGAGGGGTGGAAGGCGGGAGAAGGGGAGAACAGCTAGTGATGGGTCATAAATCCATTTTGCCCGCTGGATTCTCCATTTCTTGTCCAGCCAGTTTCTAAAATTGGAACAGGTCTTGCCACCTTTGTCCTTGCCTCTCCTTTCTGTCTGCTATTTCCCGGCCCCCTTCTCTGGGGGGTGTTTTCTGATAAGTCATCAGAGCAGAAGGAGAAATTTGAGTGGGGTGTGTGTGTGTGTGTGTGTGAGAGAGAGAGAGAGAGAGAGAGAGAGAGAGAGGTGGGGTGGAGGAGAAAGATCTGAACTGTTACCTGGGGTGATACCTTTCAGACAGGTGGCTTTTCTAAACAGATGTAAATCTGTATCAAAATGTTGCAGCGTGCTCCTGTTCAGGGTTCTAACCATGTATGCCATTCCACACACGCCCCTCCAGAACAGCCAGTCAGCATTTTGTGTCCACTAAACATCTTCAGTTCTTAGTGAGCTAATTTCCCCTTTGTCTCCTCACAACCCCCATCCCCCAAAAAGCTGTGTGTGCATTCATTTTGCACTTTGCAGACTGGAGGCTCTTATGCATGGATGGTACCATTTTGGCTGCATAATAATCCACACTCATCGAATGAGTTTGTATTTAGAAGGGGCCAAATTGTGTGATAGCTGGTCCTCTAGCACATGCTTTCTCAAACTCTTTCTTTCATGACAGTTTGGGGAGGGGATGAGATGAGGGAGAGTGTTTCATTTTTCTTCAAGAGAAGCAAGGGGTTGCAGAGAAGAGATGGGGCTAACTGTTGAGCATTTATTGTGCTCTGGCTAGATGGAACAGACAGGGGAGAGCTGTTCATAATAGGTTTCTCGGTAACCAAACATCTGGCTTGACCACTTTGGGAAAGAGAACGCTGGACTAGTGGACTCCTGGTCCAATCCAGCAGGACTTTTATACTAGATTCTGAACAAGCTGCAGCACTTCAGTAGATAACCTACAGCAGATACGTCTCCAACATGTTGACAATATGACCATCACTATAACATTGTGAAGGGGAGAAGCTGAATCCTACGGCCTGGCCTTCCTTTCTCCTCTTCCCCCTTTGGTACATTTGTAGCACTGCAGAACTGGCATAGTCAACACTTCAGATGTTGTAGAACTCCAGCTCCCAGAGTCCCTGATCATGGGTTTTGATATCTGGGGCTGATGGAAGTTGGAGTCCAACAACTTATCCAGGGCACCATGTTGGCTAACCCCGGTTTGCAGAAGGGGAGACTTGGGTGTTCTTGGGACTCCTGCATTAGCCCCTGAGTTTACAACAGGCAAACTCTGGTTACCATAAGACAGAGTTGAGGATCCTGTGGCCTTTGGCCCCCACCATCCCTGAACATTGGCCATGCGGGCTGGGGTAGATGGAAGTGGAAATCCAAGAGAATATGGAGGGTCATTGGTTCTCCGTTGCTGCCTTAAGGAGTCTCACAAAGGCAGCCAGCTTGGACATCACCTTCCAAATCTGGTTGACGGTAGGAATTGCAGGGTGCCCACCCATAGCAGCCATAGAAGCCTCCTTGTGCAAATAGGTCGGAGTACATCTGGCCCTCGTAGACACTCCCAGATCTGGCTTGCTTGCTTGTCCAAGCAACTGGTAGACCTGCTCTTGCTGACCTTTGGACGACTTTTGCTTCACAGGGCTGGATCTGATGCGCTGTGTGTTGCTACATTCTGTTAAGGGACGGGCTGCTGCACAAATAGGATTGGGGGGGGCAGACGCACCACACCTACCCCTCCCTTCATTCCCCAGTGTTTTCCCAGCATAACCATTCTTTAAGAGCTGGCCTTGTGAGCTGCTGCAGTCTCCCCCAGGCCAGGGCTGGGTCCCACAGATAAGGAACGACAAAGGCAGTATGTTCCTCCTGGCAAGCGGAGAGTTGATTGGAGAGGAGAAGAGGCCTGGAAGTGTTGCTGTCAGCCACTTGAGCCTATTGGCGCCTACACCTGACACAGTATAAATTACAGAGGCCCAGTGATTACTTTGTCTGCACAACTCCCTCTGCTTCATTGCACTCTGCCCACTATCCTCCTGCTTCTTTCCCACTCTCTTCTCTCCATCAAGCAGACTGCCAGAAACGGAGAGGTTCAAAAAGTTGATCCCTTTGTCACCTGGCCAATGGGGGCCCTCGAGAGATCCCTCAAGCCCCCTTTTCCATCTCCATTCTCTCTCCATCGCTCCACCTTCCTTTTTATCGTCCACACTGTCCCTGAGCAGCTTCGTGCTGGAAAAGCATTGTGTCTCTTCAGCTCTTAAGACCTTGGGACGGGCGCATATCCAGCAAGTCCGCCCAGCAACCAGCTTGTGCTGCTGAATTAACTCTCTGTGTCCTTCAGCCTTGTGGGCTGAGAGAGAGAAATGCACCAGCAGCATAGATAGATGCTTTGGGTGGCAGGAAGGGATGACCCCTCCTGTTTCTTTCGGCATGGCTTGCCTGAGAGCTAAGAGATCTTCATGCACAACGTTCCTGGTTCAGGGCTGTCCTTGGCTGGCCAGTGTTGGAAAGAAACTGACCCTGGTCCTTCTGAAAATTTGGGAGCGACCATAGTTCTGCTCCAGGGCACAAGCTTTTGCATGCAAAAAGTCTGAGGTTCAATTCCTGGCCAAAGAAGTAGAAAACTCTGCTGGAGAATCTCAGGGAACCTCTCTGTCCACTTCACATGCACTCAATAATAGAGCTGTTCCTTCCTCTCTTTTGCAAATGTAAACATTCACGTTTAAATTGTATGCATTTTGTACACATTGTTTTCCCCAAAGTACATTTTTCTGTCCTTCTCAATGCATTTCCTCAAAACACTGCCTTTGCACATGATTTTTGTGAGTGAAATACACCCGCCGTGATGCCCACCCCAATGCATTCTTACAAACAGATCCAAAACTGCACCACAGAATTCAGGAAAATGTGTGGTCTGAAAGCTGTCTTCCAATCTTTCTCGAGGGCCAATGAATTTAGTTGGTTGGCTTTAAAACAAGAACTGGACATATTTATCCTCCATTCCTACCTGGAGAGATGCTGCCAGTCAGAAGAGACATTGCTGGACTAGTGGGACAAATGGTGCAAGGCAGCTTTCGATCTCTCCTGCACTGGGTGCCTTGACCAAGATGTTAATAAGACAATTAATGCAAGCTGGAGAATACATGAGTTTGGAAAAGACACCCATTTCTTAAGGTAGCTGAAATTTATTTGAGGGAAGTTTTCCACTTCACATTGTGTACACATGTTTCTTTTCTCCTCTTCCTGCCTCTGCTCAAGCCTGCTTTTTTGTGTGTGTGCATTTTGTTTTTGTTTTTTGAAACACTGCAAAACCCCATTTATGAGAGAGGAAACTGGGATGAGTGTACACACTCTGAGCAATGTCCCTTTCTTTCAAATCACCTTTAGCTCTCCTCTCTTGGGCAAAACACACAACACAAAAGTATTCTTTCGCTCTCTCTTTCTCTCCAGCCTGAGATTTATTTGCAAGGCCTTGGCAAGCAGGTCTTTGGGGTGAGGGGAGCTGCCTTTGTGGATGCCGAGAAATGGCGACTCCCTTTTACAGAGAGCCTGACTCAACAGCTGCAAACAATGCAACAGAGCCAGCGTCCCTGGCCTGAGGAAGCAGTGGCATTTACGTCAGGCCCATTAGTAACTTGGTGCTCGGTGGCAGAGGAGAGGAAGCAAAACCATCCCAGGAAAGAAAGCCATACTGAGCTTGAAGGTGGGGAAACAAATAGGAAGCAGGCAAGGCAGGTCCCCAGCTGAGGCAGTGAGAGCAGACCTAGACATCATCGTGGCCCTCTCTGGAGGAAGCCAGTGCAAAGCATGATGGGACAAAGATCTGCTGGAAGAGAGAAGCACAGACACCCCCTCCCCCTTCTCCTGCATGGCGGGGGGAAACAAAGCTGGCACTGGAAAGCAGCTAAATTTAGCCTGTCTCCCTGCTAGCTCTTTTATGAACTGCAGCTTTTTGGTTAGAGCTGGCCGAGCTGCACTATTTCAGCAGCCCATCTGTCGGCTGATTTCACCGTGCCTTCCCTCTACTCCCTTCCAATCCTCAGTACCCTCTCGGAAGGTGAACCAGGTGGCAAAAGGTAGGTGTGTGTGAGAGAGAGATAGAGAAGGAGAGAGAGTGCATCACAAAAAGGTAACATCCCATGCCAATTTTACTATTGCACATCTTTGGGGCTTTGTCCAAATCTCTCACACTCGGGATCCCCTAGAGGTTATGTTCATGGGTGTCTGTGGGATTCACTCAGTTCTCTTTTCCAGCCCGTCTCAGATGTGATTCAGGGAGCCTCAAATCCGAGAACTCTGTCTTTTCACTTTTATTTGATTTCGAAAAGTCGTTTAGATCCCGCCTTTCCAGATTCAAACCTTTCTAGGCTGCTCACAACATTAAACAGCAAAGAATATAGTTAAAAGGCTATCAATCCCTCAGCCATTAAAATGTGCTGGCTTCTAAGCCCACAGGTGGGAAGAGGACTTTCCCTTCATTAGTGAATGTATTAGGGAGAGGAGAAAATGTGAATGAAGGTGAGTTTTAAGATTTTAAAGGGCAGAACCAGGCAGATGGAGGTGGAATAGTTGTTCCACCTTTGCAGAACATAACCAGCAAGGGAGAGGGTGGGTGTGCAAACTTCCTTTGCTTGAGGGCTTACAATCTAAACCAGCCTTCACCAACCTAGTGTCCTCCAGATGTTTTAGGCTATAGCTTCCATCGGATGAAGGGACACAGGTGACGCTGTGGTCTAAACCACTGAGCCTCTTGGGCTTGCCAATCAGAAGATCGGTGGTTCGAATCCCCACGACAGGGTGAGCTCCCAGCTCCTGCCAACCTAGCAGTTCAAAAGCACGTCAAAGTGCAAGTAGATAAATAGGTACCGCTCCGGCGGGAAGGTAAACGGCGTTTCCGTGCATTGCTCTGGTTCACCTGAAGCGGCTTAGTCATGCTGGCCACATGACCCGGAAGCTGTACGCCGGCTCCCTCGGCCTGTAAACTGAGATGAGCGCCGCAACCCCAGAGTTGTTCGCGACTGGACCCTAATGGTCAGGGGTCCCTTTACCTTTACCCATTGGATGGCTGATTGGAATCCAAATACATCTGGAGGCTGCCTGTATTGTATGGTTGCCTATTTGGGACAAATTCCTGACTCCTAAAATGGTTCTTAAATATGGATGGCCACCCCACAAACCCGTTGTAGATTTTCATTCTTCGTTGTTTAAAGGTTATCCCAAAGACCCACCTTTTCACACTGATGCGGATTTGTCTGGGTTACATTCCCCATTATCCCAGAATACACTGCAGCAGGCCATGCTGAATGAAGCTTTTGGGCTGAGAACAGTGTCAGAAAATGGCACTTTATCAGCAGCAGCCCTGCCAGAAGCACAGCCCCCTCTTTTGCTCCACGGGCATCTCCCACGCTTCGTGTCTCTGTGCATCGTTCACTGTCACCAGTCAAACAGAACCGTGGTCTCTGTTTTCGAGAGCCTCCCCAAACAGCTGCCTGATTTATCTTTGCCAGGTAGCAGTTCTTGACTTGGGGGGGTGGGAGGAAAATATGCACACACCGCAAAACACCAACTTAAAGTTATAGGCTCCGGCAAAGGAAACCCAGCAGCTTAGGGGACTCTTGTGGACCCATTACCTAAGATGAATCACTTGCCATCTGTTTTGTCTCCTAATTATAAATGCAAAACAAGAGTTATTCTGGCAAATAGTAAGGAGTGAATGAAAGGAAGAGGAGTAGAAGGGGTTGAACATCGAAATGCAATAAGAAAGGCAGAGACTGTGGGGGATTGCTTCTGAAAGCCTCGCTCAGGTGGTCAAAAGCCTAATGGAATGTATTCTCTTGCATCTACCAGGGTTAGTGTCTAGATTCCATATATGAAGAAGAGCTTCAGGATTAAGGGAGCCTGGAATCATTAAGGAACACAACAGGCAGCCAAAAATGCATTGAAACTGTAGAGAATGTGCCTTGAAACCACTTCCACGTTTCAGTCTCCTGTCTGGAATCCTAGAGCTGCTGCCAGGCAGTGAGAACAATTCTGAGCTGGGTGGAACAGTGGCCTGATGCAGGGCTCACCCAGGCTTCCCTTTGTACTGTGTTTCTAGACACAGGTCTGCACTTTAAAGCCCTGGTGCTTTCCCCACAAAAACCTGCCCTTTTCTGCTGAATCGGAGCAAATGACAATCTGTGGGAAACCTGAATTGCTGTTGGTTTTGATTCAGCATTAAAAGAGTACATCTTCCTGTGGAACGTGGTGGGGCAAAAACAAAACAAAACACAAAAAACTCTGCTCAAGAAAGCCCAAGGCAACCCAAAGGTATGTGTGAATGATCCCTCAGTATAAGGCAGCTTCCTGGGTTCCTATGCTTAGAGAAGGAATCCTAGGCTCTGACTGAACTCAGTCCTATGCCTCCAGGATGTAATCATTCTCCAGAGTATCTGTTGTGTTGTGTTGTGTTGTGTTTTTAAACACCCTCGAAAAGCATCAGGGGACCCCCACCCCTGCCACCTGTGCTGCACTGGTCCACCATTTCAAGAACCCTTTATTACGGCTGGGTCTGCTGCTGGCTGCCTGTTCTCCTGCTATGAAAAGTTGATAACATTGTGCTTACTGAGATCCATTAACACTCACCCACCTCCCAAAATAGTAAACAGCAGAAGGGCTATTCTGCTCTATCAAGGCATACTCTCCTCTTGGGACATCACACTCCTGGGATCTGAGAATAAAATCAATTTCTGCTTAGCAGCTGGAAATGATATTTCTCCTTACGCACATATACACACATCTCCTGAGGGCTAGAAACTTTAAAAGAAAGCCTGAAAGTTTTAGGCTTTCAGGATACTGAATGTCCTGTTGGAGATTGTACCCCATTCTCCATTGCTCCACAACACAAACGTTCTAACTTTCTGATTATAGCTATGTTTAATGGTCCAATATGCATGATGGTGTTGATGAACTGGAAGGAGGCTGAGCTCCTCCACTGGTCCTGAGAATTTCTGATTTCTATGCAACCTTGTCCATGCTTCCTTGTTGCATCTGAGGATCAGCCCTGCAATAGATTGGTTACTGCTTTGGTGTGATCTTCCTGACCCAGCCAAAAAACCCTCTCTGTGCATTTGGGCTTGATTTGCTTGTTACTGCTGTGATGCCTGTGCAAAAGTATCTCTTTTTCCAAATCTGCCTTATCATCACTTAACCTTAGCTTCAGTCTTTGACCTTCCATCCCATTCTCCAAAGCATTGGAGCTTGAGAAGAACTGGCTGGCTTATGACCCCCTTGACTTCTGTCCTCTTTGACTTTGCTTCCTTTGCTTTGTTTTCTAGAGCAGCCTCATTCCAGTCTAGATTCTTCCATTCTGGTACCTGGCTCTTCTCACCACAAAAACCATTTGGATCCCTTCCAATCGGGATTCAGGCCTCACCTTGGGACTGAAACTGCCTTGGTTGCACTGGTTGATAATCACTGGCAGGCTAGGGACAAAAGTGAGAGCTGTTTCCTAGTTTTGCTGGATCTCGAAGTGGCCTTTGATACCATCGGCCATAACATCCTTCTGGACCGTCTAGAGGGACTGGGGGCACTGTTATACAGTGGTTCTGCTCCTTTCTCCTGGGCCATATCCAAAAAAATGGTGTTGGGGGATGAGTGTTCAGATCCCTGGGCTCTCACTTGTGGGGTTCCTCAGGGTTCTGTCCTCTCCCCCATGCTTTTTAATATATGAAACCTCTGGGAGAGCTCATCAGGAGGTTTGGGCTGGGTGTTCATCAGTATGCAGATGATACCCAGCTCTACCTCTCTTTTAAAACAGAACCAGTGAAGACAGTGAAGGTCCTGTGTGAGTGCCTGGAGGCGGTTGGAGGATGGATGGCGACTAACAGATTGAGGTTGAATCCTGACAAGACAGAAGTACTGTTTTGGGGGGACAGGGGGCGGGTGGGTGTGGGGGACTCGCTGGTCCTGAATGGGGTAAGTGTGCCCCTGAAAGGCCAGGTGTGCAGCCTGGGAGTCATTTTGTCTACCAGCTCCACCTGGTACGCAGGCTGAGACCCTACCTGCCTGCAGACTATCTCACCAGAGTGGTGCATGCTGTAGTTATCTCCCGCTTGGACTGCTGTAATACGTTCTACGTGGGGCTACCTTTGAAAGTGATTCGGAAACTGCAATTAATCCAGAATGCAGGAGCTAGACTGGTGACTGGGAGAGGTCGCCGGGACCATATAACATCAGTCCTGAGAGTCCTGCATTGGCTCCCAGTACGTTTCCGAGCACAATTCAAAGTGTTGGTGCTGACCTTTAAAGCCCTAAATTGCCTCAGTCCTTTATTCCTGAAGGAGTGTCTCCACCCCCATCATTCAGCCAGGACACTGAGATCCAGCGCCAAAGGACTTCTGGCGGTTCCCTCACTGCGAGAAGTGAGGTTACAGGAAACCAGGCAGAGGGCCTTCTCAGTAGTGGTGCCTGCCCTGTAAAACACCCTCCCATCAGATATCAAGGAAATAAGCAACTATCCTACTTTTAAAAGACATCTGAAGGCAGCCCTGTTTAGGGAAGTTTTTAATGTTTAATGCTGCATTGTGTTTTTAATATTCAATTGGGAGCCACCCAGAGTGGCTGGGGAAACCCAGCCAGATGGGTGAGGTATAAATTATTATTATTATTATTATTATTATTATTATTATTATTCTCTGTGCCATGCTGTATTAGCAAGATAGCCTCCCTCTGTACAGTAAACTGTAGAATCATAAAGTTGGAAGGGACTCTGAGGGTCATCTAGTCCAACCCCCTGCATTGCAGGAATCTTTTCCTAATGGGCTCAGACCCATGAACCTGAGATTAAGAGTCTCATGCTGCACCGACTATCCCAGGCCCAAGGAGGCAAAAGCCCACGGCACTCAGTATTCCCAGGCGGCCTCCCACTCAAGTACGAAATAAGCCTGACACTGCTTAGCTTCTGAGATCAGGTGTGTTCAGGGTAGTATGGCCATAGACAAAACATGTTTTGATCCAATCCCTTTCACAATACGGGCAAAACCGCCCGGAAGGGCTGTAATGTCCAAAGACCATGTAGTCAGGAATTAGGAAACGTAAGAAGTTGCCACCTAGCTCAGTGTTGTCAACACTGACTAGCAGGGCCTCTCCAGGTTTTCAGGCAGAGAATATTCTCAATCCAACCTGGCAGTGTCATTGGGGAACGAACCTGGGACTTTCTGCATGCAAGTCAAATGCTCTACTGCTGAGCTATGGTTTCACGTGAGGAGGGACATAAAGGCAAATAAGGCTATCACTGGTTACTAACCAATATATCTATGTTCTCCCTCCACTCTCAGAGGCACTGTGGCCCTGAATACCAGTTGCTGGGACTCTCAAGTGGGAAGAGGTTATATTGCACTCAAGTCCTGCTTGCAGGCTTCCCATGAACATATGGTTGGCCTCCGTGAGAACAGCATGCTGGACTAGATGGGCCATTGGTGGGACCCTGCTCTTCTTATGCCATCAGGGACCATACTGAGTTACTTTCCCCTTTGATTAATGCCAGGAGTAGGCCCAAGCAGTGTGACGGATGCAGGACAATTTCTTGCCTTGGTAGTGAAAAGGGACTTTCTCAGTCTGAAAACTGGGTGTTCATGTAATGTACGGCCCACTAACCCAAAGACGCAGCACTGCTGGATGCTAGGATTTGTTATGGTACCTGTGTCCGGCTTGTCTCGTGCTCCAACATTGTTGCCCTTTAGTTCGAAAGAGACATATGGGTCCCCACAGTGCACACCAGCACAAAAAGGCCCCCACCCTGGGAAAAGAAAGAGGGCACGGAGAACTTTTATGTGAAAGTCCTGCTCAATATGTTCTTATGCTCAGTGCTACCATCATCCGTCAGTCTGCCTTGAGTGACAGATAGCCAGAAATTGTTTCAGAATCTTAAGGACTAGTAACTTGCATCCTGTATAGCGAGAGCCGAGAGCCATACAGTGCTGGAGTGTCTACCCAATACCAGATGCTGCACTTGCACAATGTGATCGTGTGCCTTTGGCTATAATGTGGAGGAGGAAGCCAGCTCTGTTTTGGACTGTCCTTCCGTTCTCACCATTTAATAATATATTGAGATTTCTTGATCACATCTACCTCCCATGGACTACGCTCAGAGCTCCAATTCAGTAAGCCCTCCCTTTCACAGTTATTTTTTAAAAGGCAGAGAGCAAGCAAGATCCTGCCCTTCCCCACCCTCTCCTGTGTCTCTTCCCTTCTTAGTGGGAAATTCTTGCCTCTTCCTCCCATCTCAACTAGGGAATGAAGCCGCCTCCCAGGAGGTCCCGTTCTTGAGTTGTGGGGGAGAGGAGAAGGGGGGGGGGGGTAGAGAGGCTGGAGCGCCTGTGTCTGCCATTTGCTGCCTCCATGGAGCCTGAAACTGTTAAACTAATTAAAGATTTTCAGCGCCAGGATTAATCCTTTTGCAGGGTGGTTATTGCGAGCCCAGGTAGTCGATTAGTTCACCAGGCGAGGATATTGGATTTCTGAAAGGCAAGTCAGCACTCTTTGGGGGCTGTTATCTTTCCAAGGCTCCAGGGGTCAGGAGGTAGCAAGGAGAGGTGACTGCAATCTTTCTCACTTGCTCTCTTTTACACACACACACACACACACACACACACACACACACACCCTCCCGCTGTCTCTTGTTGCTGTGCTTTTGGCTGTGCCCACCCGTCTCCCTTTGCAATCTCATGCAAGCTGCATGCCCGCCTTCTCTCCTTTTAAGTCTTTCCCTCCATCAGTCTCTCTCTCTCTCCCCCCCCCCCCACCGCATATCCTCCTCTCTCTCTGCTGCCCCCACTCCACTTGTTGTCCAAGCATCTTTCCCATCTCCTGTGTGGTCTCTGCTAGAGTTTTGTAACTGGGTTGTGGTGGGGGGAGGCGGAGAAGAGAGGAATACCCCTGGCCAACACCCCAGGAATGGCGAAGTCCAGAGATCCTAATGTGAAACATGTGGCCGCTGCCTGCGGCTGAGCAAGGGAGGTGAAAGGGAACAGAGCGCAGGGAAAGAAAGAGCAGCTTGTTGGCTAGCCCAGCCCAGCCCACTCTGCGCCTTCCCTCCCTCTGCAGTGGCCCTCTTCCACCGCTCCCTTTCTGGGGCCAAGCCTTTGAATGCTTGGCACAACCAGGCTTCCGGCAAACGGAGGACTTGGGTCCTGGCAGTTCCCAGCGAAGGGCCGGTGGAGGGGATTTAGGTCAACCCTAGGCTGGGCATATGCGGCAGCATGTCGGGCTCCGTCATTCCAGCTCCTCCCTCTGAGCAAGCAAAACGTGTGGAGGCTTGGAGGAAGAGGATCGGCCTGGCCTGGCCTCGGTCCCGCGCACAGGGGCCATTCCCTGAGCCAGAAGAGTGAGTCACCAGCCTGTTCTTCTGGGGACTTGGCTACTGCCCCCTTCCCAGCAGTCTGTTCTGCTGTCGAACATGTCTGCGTCTAGGCTGGCAGAACTAGGAGAAAGGCCTGTCTCTGGTTTGTCTGATCACCTGCCAATGAACGGGGTAGACGGATCAGGGGTGGGGTCCACTTGCTGTGTTGTATGGTGGGCCCTCTCAGAGACTTAGAGGCCACCCTAGCACAGACTTCCACACATGTACAATGGTACCTCAGGTTAAGTACTTAATTCATTCCGGAGGTCCGTACTTAACCTGAAACTGTTCTTAACCTGAAGCACCACTTTAGCTAATGGGGACTACTGCTGCTGCCGCGCCGCCGAAGCACGATTTCTGTTCTCATCCTGAAGCAAAGTTCTTAACCCGAGTTAATATTTCTGGGTTAGGGGAGTCTGTAACCTGAAGCGTATGTAACCTGAGGTACCACTGTATCGGTCTCCAAATGTAATGCATTGGAACACACTGTTTTCGTTAGGCGAGCATTCGCATAACAAGTTGACAGTTGGTAGTATTCCTATGAGAAATTTTCTAATGCGTTCCCAGCCATGGAATTTTTACCCCCAAATGATGGGGGGAAACAGGAAACCCCTACAAAACCTTGTAAAAAGCAAACAAGGAAGGGGGGGGAATACTCTCTTGTTTGTCCCATCTTTCCCCCTTCCCCCTCCCTCCCAGCATGGTTTCTGCTGCGGACAAGCAAAACACAAAGAAGCAAGGCTTGCTTACGGCTGCTTATTTGTTTACAATATTACACACAGGTCTGGCTGTTTGTATATCTGAATCAGTGTTGTGTATAGTGAGGTTTGGGTACTAATTCATCGTATTTGGATGTGACTTTTGTATAACAAGCATATAGCAGTGCTGCAGCTATGGGGGGGCGGGGCTAGCTGGGTTTTTTGCCCCAGGTGAAGCCTCCAGAGAGGTGCCATTGGGGATCCTGGCCTATGTGTGTTGTTGTTGTTTAGTCGTTTAGTCTTGTCCGACTCT
This sequence comes from Podarcis cretensis, assembly GCF_951804945.1. Lineage (NCBI taxonomy): Eukaryota > Metazoa > Chordata > Lepidosauria > Squamata > Lacertidae > Podarcis > Podarcis cretensis. The sequence goes on along the minus strand of NC_137177.1, from coordinate 26,833,481 downwards.
TCGTGACCCCATGGACCAGAGCACGCCAGGCACTTGTGTCTTCCACTGCCTCCCACAGTTTAGTCAAACTCATGTTGGTAGCTTCAAGAACACTATCCAACCATCTCGTCCTCTGTCGTCCCCTTCTCCTTGTGCCCTCCATCTTTCCCAACATCAGGGTCTTTTCCAGGGAGTCTTCTCTTCTCATGAGGTGGCCAAAGTATTGGAGTCTCAGCTTCAGGATCTGTCCTTCCAGTGAGCACTCAGGGCTGATTTCCTTCAGAATGGAGAGGTTGGCCTATGTGTATTTAGATGCAAATGCATGTGTGTGAGTGCTAAACTGGGTCTTTGGCCTGGGGGAAATAAAGCCTAGTTTTGTCCCTGAGTTTTGATAGTAGGACCTGTGTGTACATTGCTTCCTCCACCTCCAATACTGTTGGACCACAACTCCCATGATATATGTGCTATGTTGTATGAGGTATATTATACAAGATTAACTTTACTCCAGACCAGCTCACAGCTTCAGAGAAAAACTGGGCCCCCTCTGAGTCTTAGGAGCCACAGCACAGCCTTCCCCAATCAATACATTGTCTCCCTGATATTCTTGGACTACAACTCCCATAATCCCTGACCCTTTGGCCACACTTACTAGAGCTGATGGGAGTTGTACTCCAAAATACTTGAAAAGCACCAGGATGGGGAATGTTTCTGTACTGGTTTGCTGGAACTCACAAGTGAGGAGAGAACCCCTTTGCACTCCTGTTCCGCTTTTGGGCTTTTCACAGGTGTCTGGTAGGCCATTTGAGGCCAGGGTGTAGGAGGGCCTTTGGTCTGATCCAGCGGGGCTCTTGCTATGTTGTTATGCCAAAGCAAGTCATGGGGTAGCCTCCTCCCCAAGTGGCCTTCCAGTGGGTCAGGGTGGTGCAACAGGTTTCTCTCACAATTAAGGGCTGTTAGTGGGAGACAGAGAGGCTTGCCCACTGAAGTATAATCCTCTAGGAAGAGCACAGTAGGATAAGGCATTTTACTGAGGCTTCTCCAGGAGAAATTCCCAATGGAAAGCATCTCCTATGACCTTGTGTGTGCGTGTATGCATGTATGTGTTTGAATTCTCAATCTCAAGGACCAGAAATGTTGTGGGCTGAAGGAATGACTAACGCAAGCTCCACATGGGACTGTGATGACAGACTCTCAACAAGCCAGTTCAGGGTGTAGGAAACTTTTTTTTGCGGGGGAGGAGGCAGGAAAGCATCTTGGCCTTGGCACCCCTCGCCACGCATCTCCCAAGACTGCTTTTGTCTGGTTGGAATGTATCATTGAGCTGTGATAATGCCTCTTGCTTGCCTGCAAGGAGGAGTGTGTGCAAGTGTGTAAATACTTCTGACCATTTGCATAGTCGTAGCAGGAAGGTGAAAGCTGACTTTACAAAGGTAAGAGTCAAATCCATTGCCCCACCCACTTTTATCTCTGGTCTCACCTGCCACCAGCATACAGCCCCTGTCTGCCCAAATGTTGTCTATGTAGGAATGTGGCCCTCAGGCTGAAAAACGTCCCCCACCCTTCCTATAAATTGTCAGGGGCAGCCGGGGAAGTGGATGGGCGTGGTTGTATGGGGACAGTATTTGTGCATTTATGTGCTCACATAGTGCTCTGGGTCAGCGTGTGTATGTATGAGAGAGAGAGAGAGAGAGAGAGAGAGAGAGAGAGGGAGAGAACATTTGGGTATGCAAGTGAGTGTAAAAGTGTGTTGTGTGTGCAGTTTGAGTACAAATTGTTTCATGTGTGTTCTTCTACGTGTGCTCTGTGCATAAGGCCCTGCAGTTGGAATCCTTGGTGCATCATTCTCCATACATGCCCTCCTCCAGTCCATTTTTCCATGACCTGCCTGTATAACCTTGCGGGTTTACTCTTTTCAGGTGTGTTTCTTTTGCATGGGTATATGGCTTTCAATATATCTGTGTACACATATGCAAGTGCCATGTCACTCTGCGGGGATTGGAGTGGAGATGTTTCTGAATACGTGTCTCTTTCTGGACATGCATGTATCAGGCTCTAGGTGGCTAGCACACATCTGAGCACTGTTTGGATTCTGCAAGCTTCCCCGCCCCTGGTGTAAACAAGCACTGAGTGAGCTGAAGCCAAAAGGGTCCCTGCAGATTTACTCTGCTTCCCTTGTTGCCCTTCATCCCGTAGAAAGGAAGACTCCTGGGGTCTGAGCTGTTTTTTCAGTCTTTCCACGTTCCACTTGAATTAAAAGGGAAGTGGGGAGGGGGAGAAGGGGGAGCATTGGGCACCCACAGGCTGTAATGAAAAGCCTTCTGTGAGTTTCCCTCCCTCTCTTGTCTGTCTGTCTGTCTCCTTCCAGCTCTGGGCACATTAGCAGACACAGCTGAGACTAGACCAGTCTTTCTAGTGCTGTTTCCTTGTTCCACGTTGCCCTTTGGTGTAACTCTGCACCCTCCCAGCCTGTAGCAGCAGCAGCAGCAGTTCCCCACTGATGCTGGGGAGGGAACCACGTGCGTGCATTTTCCTGCCAGTCTGGATTGATGTTGCCATGCTAATCTGGGTGCGCAGAGCCGGCTGGCTGTGGGATTTGAGCTGTGCTGGGAGGGGAGCTAGGAGATGGACAGGGGCACAAACAAGCTCAAAGGTGGAGGCAGGGCCATGCCAACTGCAAGGCAGGGATGGTGGGATACAAAAGGGCGAAGGTGCACCAGAATAAAGAGGTGATTGTGCAGCAAATTCACGCATAGATCCAGAGCAAGGGCTTCAGTTCAATGGCAATAAACCTCATTGGGTGTGGCAGAAGGGAAGACGGCAAGAAGAAAGCAGCACTCAGTTCAGGAAGGATTTATAAAGCTTTTTTATATATATATAATATTTTATTGCATTTTTAAAGCTTTATAAAGCTTTTTAAGAGAACAAAACAGGGCAACAATTTTAATAGAAAGGCTGAGTCAAAACAACCTAAACCAGAGGTGGGAACCTGATTTCCAACTTCCATAGTCCCAGCAAAGTGCTTAGGGATGATGGGAGTTGAAATCCAGCAGTATCTACAGGGTTCTGTATCCATGGCCAAGGCACAGGCACACAAACGTAAGAACTGCCTGCCCGAATCATCCAAAAGTGTGTTTAAAATTCTCTTTGGCTGCATTCAAACAGTACTTTATTCCATTTCCCCGACATCTCCATATGTGATCTTTCACACAGCTAGAAAACTAATTCTGGTAATCTAGCAGAATCTAGTGGAAGCTGGGTGCTTGTTTCCACATTTAATCGCTTCCAGAAAAAGTCCATTTGCAACCTGGAAAATCACAGGTTGAAATTTGGGGTGGCCAGCATGGTGGCACACAGTTGTTTCCTGCCATTTTCGGGGGGGGGGGGATGCACATGACATAAAAGATGGGACGACGGCAACATATCCAGTGACGTCTGCTGTTGTGTCACACCACACCCCCTGGAGCGAATGAAATTTGGCACAACATGACAGTATATCAGCTAAAGAGCCACAGCTCCGTAATGAAACTGGGACAGAAGCGCTAGAGTTATAAGCTGGAAAACTAATACAGCAAGCTCCCTTTTTGAATGCACCCTTTCTAACAACAGCCAGCCAGATTTGTTTGTTATGGAAAGAACCACAGCTCAATGGTGAAGCACATGCTTCACATGCAGAAAGAACACCTCAAGTTCAATCTCTGGCCACCTCAAGTTAAAATAGGGGCGAGAAATCTTCATCATCCTGAGGGCCACATTCTGAGCAACTATCCAAGGGCCACATGCCAGAGGTGGGCAGGCCAGAGGGGAAAATGGGCTAGTAGACTAGTTTCCACACACATTCACACCCCACTCTGTCCTCCAGCCAGGCAAGCAAAAGACATTATCAGAGCTCAAGGACACATTCCATCCATGATGTGGGATGTAGCTTACAGAGATAGGAGATGGCCTGGGAAGAATCTTGAGAGTGGGAGAGGCTGGAGGGCTGCACTGGACCCCTGGGCCTGAGGTCCCCCCCCCATTAGCTAAAAGGATTTCGGAAAGCAGGTGATGGGGGGGGGACCTCTCTTTTCCTTAGACCCTGGAGAACCACTTCCAGTAATGTGAAGATCTCATACTGGTCCACAAACCACTGGAGGTCTGTGAGTGCCATCCAGGTGGTCCACAGAAAAGTTGCAGAACAGTAAATACATATATCGGTACTTGGCAGACCTGCACATGATTGATTTTTTCCTGGCAGAGATCAAGGCTGTTTTGATCAGGGCTGGATTATCAGACAGGCTAACAAGGCCCTGGGCTAGGACCTATGGTTTTCATAAAACTCTGCTGCTTTTTGACAATGTTCAAGAAGTTCCTGTATGTTCCCCTCCCCAACAGGTTATAGAACATCAGTTCATTATCCAATAGAAATCCATTTGGTTACATCTCAGGAAATGCTAACCATTTCTCCTGTTCATTTTAAACTTGACAGAATTCTATCTGACTGTCTTTAAATGTTAAGCAGAATATGGCAGCATGACCCTATTAGCAATCATGGTCAGCGAACCAGTGTGGTGCAGTGATTAAAGCCATAAAGCTCAGTGGGGACCTAGAGCCAGTTGCTATCCCTCAACCTATTGCATCTCACTTAATCTTTGTAAAGATAAAATGAGGAAGAAGAACTATGTTAGCATCCCTACACGTTTTGAGAGGAAAAGTGGGATATAAATAATGTCTATTAATAATTGCAATAATAATTTCCCATACCTGCATCAACTCCCAAGGCTCAGTAGATGGTGCTAACTTCTTCGCAGAATCTGCCACCAATTTTTGCAGCTGCGAATAACTTTAAAGCCATTTCGTTTCCTCCTCTCCTGACAGAATCTTTCCAGCGCGTACCAGTCGTATAAACATCCGGTTCAGCTGGCAGCAAAATACCTGAAATGGCTTCAAATATTCTTTCCTTTTTCTTTTTTCCACATGAGCTGTCCAAAAAACCACCACCACCACACACACGCAACAACAAAATCTTTCCAAAATCCTAAGGGCATAATCGAAGCAAAATTCAGCACTGTAAAGACCCACAATTTAAGCCTACGCTTCAGTGCCCCAGTGAAATCTACAAAGGTTAGAAGAAGCACTTAACATTTTGTCTGGTTTGCGGCCTATGATTTGTATCTGAGTTAGCACTGGCTTTTGAGGTGTGAGATCAAAACTGGGTGGCCTTGGCATGCAAGGGCACATGGCAGCTGCTTGCACTCCTGGTTTGGCACTGCACAGCTGGAAACAGAGGACTTGTCTCTGGGAAAAAATCAGGTATGTCTCCTCCCAGGACACCCTACTGCCAAACTAAAGAGCCAGCTCTGCAGACAATATTGCCTGCACCGGCCCTGCTCAGTCACGCAGAAGGGCAGGGCTGATGCGTTCTGTAGCCTCTGTGGACCAGTGTGGATTAGGCCCATCACAAGACTACAGCCAGCTTCCAAAAACAAGCAGTCATAGAGGTAGCATGGATTGCTGTGTCTTCTGCTTTGTTTTCCATTGGTAAAATGGGAATATGTTGGGTCTATCTTAATGATGGCACGCTCAGAGATGCAGCTAACATTGGACCTCAGGGCTGAAGTCCAGGGCCCACAGACCAGTCTCCCCTCCAAAAAAATGATTAGCCTGAGAGTGGCAGATGATAGAGGCAGCAGCAAACAGGACCAGTGTAATGACCTGGGCCAGCACTCACACATTCCACTGGCTGGGGCTGACACTAGTCACTGCAGTGCAGTATCTTCTTATTCAAAACAAAACAAAAACAAAAACATTTTATAGTCAGGGGTTGGCTGGCCAAGCATGTGCATGATTACAGATGCTGACTTTATTGTGTTTGCTTTTCAAATGTATTATAATTCTCTACAACAGAATTGTGCTTTCCCCAAAGTAAATGTGTTCATGGCATCAGGGCAACGGAAGCAAACTCCATTTTATACCTGCAGTCATGATCAAACTGTGATTTAAGAGTGTATAATGTGAAGCTGCACATGTTCAAGAGATTCCCACCCCCCAACGTATCAGGAATGTAGATGTACATTCCTGCAACTTACGTGCATTTAACTTCAGTTTTACGCTTGTGGCCAACCCCCCCAATTTTTTAAGGGGGGGGGTTGAGGTCATGGGGAAAATGACTTGGGCAATCCCATCCACCATTGAATCCAATGGGTTTTGAATACACATAATTTTGGCTTTAGGCGCTTATTGTAGTTGCAAAGTATGTAATAATGATGTGGGGCTAAACAGTGGTTTCCCCTGAAAACAGCAGGACAAGTGGATGAGCCCTCAATCTGCTCTCAGTCTACCCCCACCTGCCTGTCACCAGCACAGGGGGTGAATCTGGCTGTCTTTGGCTCTGGCTTCACCTATTGCTGGTCTTCCTATCAATGGTGTCCAAACTTTTTTCAAAGAGGGCGAGACTTGATGAAATCAAGGGCTGTGGGGGCCAACCAAAGTTGTCGACCTTTTCTAGGATTGACAGCTTTTTTCAGGGTTGGAGTTGTTGATCTTCTTTTAGGGTTGAAGTTGTTACATTTTTAAAGGATTTTACCCCAGGAAATAAACTTCCACAGGGGCCAGATTAAACTGACCAGCAGGCCAGATTAGGCCCCCGAAATGGACTTTGGACGTGCCTGCCTTGTTCCAGTGGACACCAGCCCACCCCTGCATTCTCAGTTGGCTCCTTACTGGTAGCTTCTTCTATAAACATTAATGCTTGGAATGCATCAAGTGTTTTACTATTTTTTATGCGTTATTGCCATGATACAACTGAGGTATATCTACCTTCCTTTTGTGCCACACTGTGCCAACTTTCCTTTTGTCTGAGATACCACTTGATTAAAGCACTCTGATATATGTTTGTCAAATGTAAATGAATGTCTATACTGGGCAATTCACTCTCCGCTTATCTTGATGGCTCACCTATTTCTTTGTAGTGCCAAGAGATCTCGTTAGTATTGTAGTATTTCTAAAGGGATTTATGTTTTGAGATCTACATAGTAATTGAGTTTTAGCTCCAGAGGAAATTAATTTTACTAACCACCTGACCATGAGAATCTGTTCAATGTTAAGAACCCCATCATTTTTTAGGTCACCCACCTCTCCCAAGCATCGGAAGGGGATGGGAAGGGGGAAAGACAAAGTAAGGGTGCCAAGACTTGAGTTTGTCTGGTTACTTGGAAGCTAACTTTTGCTTTCCACAATATAGGCTGCAGTTGCTTCAAGTCAAAGAACCCTGGATTCTTAGCTCACAAAGGCTCTGTTCAGATGCGATGCAAAACCATGATTTGGTTCTAGGTGAACAAGCCTTCCTGCTTCTCAGATTTGTGTACAGTGATTCCCGACTTCCCAATCCTAAGTTAGGGTAAACCGTAGTTTGCCCTTTTGTCCAAACAGTCAAGCTGTGGGGTTGTGTTTGCCTGTAAATCAGGATCACAAACCAATGTGTGTGTCCCCTGCCCCCCCCCCCCCCGTTTCTGATCCTGGCTTGCAGGATCACCCCAGGCCATAGTTTGTTGGTTCAGGTGCAATGATGAGCTGTAATATGGTGGATGGAGCCATCTATTTCTGGTCCATGTCAGTTTCACATGTGCTCATTCATAATTCTTTTCCATCTCCCTTCTGTATTAATCTGTGGTTTTCTTTTTTTAAAAAAATCCTCATGTATAATAGTATTATCTCACAAAATACACATTTCCATTTTTATTCTTTTTTTATTATTAAATTTTAACAAACTGTCCAAAAATAAAATAAAAACCATATCAAAAACAGTATTTTCAAACACACAAACAAAACTGTAAGTAAAACCAATTTCAAATCTAAAATTAAGGATTCCCCAAATCCCGTGACTTCCCTCCACCCCATCCTCTGGTTCCTTAATTTTCCTTTCCCACTGCATATCATTATTACTTCAAAAAAAAATTCATCCAATTTCTTTCATAGTTTCTCTAAAATTACAAGTGCTCTTAAAATCCTGCCAATGTTTTAACATGTTTACAATACTTTTGAATATATAAAATGAACATTTCCCAATCCTTTCTAAATTTCTTATCGTCTTGGTTTCTGAGCTTTACAGTTATTTTCACCATTTCAGCATATTCCATTAATTTATTTTGCCAATCTTCTTTGGTCGGGATGGTTTCTTTTTTCCATCTTTGAGCTAACAGGTGGCGGTCATAGCATACATAAACAAATTCTTCTGTTCTTTTGGCACCTCCGCTCCTACAACTCCTAATAGAAAGGCTTCTGGTTATTTTACAAAAGGTATTCTAAACATTTTTTTCATTTCATTATAAATCATTTCCCAGAATTTTTTAACTATCTCACATTTCCACCACATATGATAAAATGTACCTTCCAATTGTTTACATTTCCAACACTTGTTGGATCCTTTTCTGTACATTTCCATTTTTAATGTCTTGTGTACTTTGCATGATTTCATTGTATGTTTATAATTTTATTTTATTTTCTAAAGTACAGATTTCTAAACCTTTTCTCTCAAAAGTATTTCTAAATTTTATCCTAAAATGTGTATTTTTATATGCATTTTAGTACCATTTCTGAGCAGAGAAACACGTCGCAAAATTTTAAGATGACTAACTGTTGAATAACTATATTCATCCAGGAAGTCAGTACATACCGAAATCCACAAAGAATGAATGAAATAATCAAGCATCCCTAAAATGTAGTTTGCCTCAAACTAGATCTGGGAATTATGCACAAGAGAAGGGAACATGTGAACCTGAGCCTTCTTATTCATACCACATCAAACTTGTAATGGCATAATTTTTAAAATTTATTAATAAAATATTTCTGTCCTGCCTTTTGACTTCACATGCCCATAAGCAGCTCAAAATCACAAGTTAAAAACCTAACTTTATGCCCCCAGGGTATGGTCAGTACCTGGATTGGTGACTGCCTTGGAACTCCATGTATGCCAACTTTGGTTCTGTTAAGGAAGAAAGTGGGATATAGATGTAATAAAATAATACAATAGAAAGAATAAAAGCAAAATGTTTGTCAGTCCCAAGAACTGGTAAAAAGAGAGAGGATTTAACATTTGAAAGCCATCAGAAAGGAGACCATCCAGGCCTCCCAAGGTAGGAAGCTCCACCATCTGGTCATGCCCACCCAACTGGGCTCCTGAGCACAGCTGTAGGGCACAGAGCAAAGCTTCCATGGAAGAGCACCGTGGGCAGGCTCATGTGAGGGAGGGCTGACCCTTCAAATACACTGTTTAGGGCATTGCATCTGGACATGCCAGAGGTGCTGTTTTATGACCTAAAAGCCGGAACTATCAAAACAAGTCAGACCATCACTTTGGCCAGCCAAATCCCAGAGAAGGAGGAGTTGGTGTGCAGAGGCTTTTTTTGTTATGTTTTTCAGAAGTAAGCGCCTGTAACTCAGTGCTATATTCGATCTTTTCAGAAATAGCGCCTTTATTTTCTCTGTAAGTTTGTTTGTGTGTGTTTGTGATTCTTCACATTTCTTAGCCTTATAAAACTGCTGGACACTCTATCAAGTTGTGCTGTGTTTCCAGTTGGACTTCCTTTATGGATTAAATAGGAAACCAATAGCAGGCTGCAGTTTGGGAGGGTCTTGATAATGGACTTTCAACTGGTGGGTGAGGGCAATGGTGCACATAGCCAATGTAATGTTCTGCCAGGACTCATTTCTTGTGGCCATGCTTGCTGGGGCTAATGGGAGTTGAGAGCCCAGTGGCACCTAGAGAACCACAGGTTCCCTAAACTTGCTTCACATCAGGAGTGGTTAACCTGTGGCTTTTCAGACATTGCTGAACCGCAACTCCCATGAACCCTAGTCAGTGTGTCCAGTGGCTAGGCATGATGGGAATTGTAGTTCAACAAGATCTGGAAAGGTAACAAGTTCTCCACCTCTGCCTTAGATAATGTTGCATCTTTAAATAGTCTTACAGGGAGGGCTCTTTGGATGACAGTGTGCGCTGTTTCACTTACTTCAATGTGTGGTAAGCCAGCCCTGTTGCATTGGGGGCCTTCCTGATGGGTGGTGTCAGGGGTTCAGGGAGAGAGGCGCAGAGGAGGGAGGAGACCGAGAGTGAGGGAGAAGGATTCCAGTCTGACAAGGAAGAGGACGACAATGACCCGAGATGGTCCATGAGTCCGTCCAGTGAATCGGAGGATTCCCAAAAGGGAGCCCCCCTGGTCAAGCCAAGGGGAGCCCAAGGGGGAAGCAGTCAGGAGCAGGGGAACGTAGGGGGAACCGCCAGTGGGAGTTGGAGATCGAGACCTGCTTCTCCACCGGAACGGAGTGAAGAGGGTGGAGTTACCAGTGTGTCGGGAGGAACAGAACAAGGAGCAGAGGGGGGAAGGAGATCGGGGCAAGACGTCCTGCCGGAAGGGGCGGAAAGCAGTACCGGGAGCAGTGTGGCTGTTGAAAGGAAGGTCAGGAGCAACGTACGCGCGCCAAGTTCAAATGTGGAGGCGCGCGGAAGTGGGGAGAGCTCTGGGGAGGAGCCTGGTGCTAAAGCACGAAGGAGGGGGCAGCAGGCAGGAGAAGACTCAGCCTCTGGGGAGTCCCGGAAAGAGGGAACACAGGGGGGCAGGAAGACCCTGCGGAAAAGGAAGGAGAGGAAAAGGTGGAGCAGCACAAGCCTCTTAAATTGGTGCAGGGGAGGGACGGACTCAGAGGGGACTTCTAACATCTAAGGGTAACAGATGCGGAGCCACGGAGTTTGGATGTAATGACGACAATGATCTTCAATAAAACCTTTTGTATATAACTTGGACTGGACTTTGGTCTCTTGTGAGCTGGGACCCAGGGTGGCTCTGACAGTAAGTCCCCTCCAAAGAACGCAAAAATTTTTTTTTGCAAAGCTCACGAACGGTGACAGCCATGAGTGCGGAGGAGCAGTTGACAGCTCTGCGAACTACAGTTTCCGAACTCACTGCTGCAGTCCTTGCGTCTCAGAAGAAGCATGACGACATGGAGAAGCGCTGCCAGGACCTGCAAACCAGGTGGGAACGTGCAAGCAGGGAAGGGTTCCCAGGGTCCAGATCAGAAGGGATTGGACTTGGACGGAGGGGGGGCAGACTAGTCACCCACTTCGATGGGAACCTGAAGCACTACCCCAGTTTCAGAGCAGACGTTTTGTATGCATTGCACTTGCTTCGTCATGACTTTAAAGATGAGGAGGAGAAAGTGGGGTTTATTGTTTCTCACTTGCATGGGCCGGCCAGAGACTGGTTGCGCAATTTGTGGCGTGAAGATGGCCCTGCCCGCCGCGATGCAGATGAATTCATTAAAGCAATGGATGCCTGCTTCCAGTCAACTGTAGATGTGGATCTTGCACGCAGGGAAATTTTTGGATTGCGGCAAGGCAAAGCCACTGTGCGTCAGTACCATTCCAGATTTTTTGCTTTACTGACTGCGCTAAGCTGGGAGAAGGATGGTGCACCTGTGAGGGATTTGTTCTGGGAGGGGCTCAGCGGTCCCATTAAGGATGAACTTGCCAGGGGAGACAGACCCCAGACCCTGGAGGAGCTTGTGCAGAGGGCTTTGGCGATTGGGATAAGGCACGAGGGACGTCCTTGGCACACTGAGGTAGAACGTCAGGTGCGTCCACCAGCGAGGACGTCTTCTTTCATCCCCAGGGAGTTCAGTCAGTCACATCCTTCGCCACTGGGAAGGCAGGGGGAGGAGCCCATGGAACTTGGTGGTGCTAAGGCTCAAGCAACAGCCAGAGCCCCAGCTTCCGGTGCAGTAAAGGCACAGCCTCCTAGAGGGACCAGGAAGTGTTACATTTGCGACAGTGCACAGCACATGGCGAAAGAGTGTCCCCAGAGGCTGCAGAAACACACTGCAGCTTTAGCAACTGTTGCAGCAGAAATGATGCAAGCAGAGCAACCTCAGGGAAACGACAGTGCCTGGCTGGAAGCAGAGCTGCTGGGGCTCAGCCAGGCGAATCTGTAGAGCAGTCCCCAGCGCTTTTGCAACGCACAGACCCTTTACCACCCAAGCCAGCGGTGCAGCTCACTGCAACACTTCAGTTGCCGAATGGAACCACCCTGGAAGTCCCCATCACGATTGATTCTGGGAGCAACGCAGATTTTGTGGGGACGCACTTTGTCAAGCAGCATCGCATAGCGCTTCTGCCAGCGACAACACCTCTGAACGTAGTCACGGTGGATGGCAGGAAATTGCTAGGAGGACAAGTTGTGCAACAGACGCCTCCCATGGTGATGAGGATTGGAAATCATCGAGAAGTCATCAGCTTCAATGTCACCCGCCTTTCAGACACGCCTATAGTATTAGGCATGAGTTGGCTGGAGAGACACAGTCCTGCTGTAGCGTGGTACCAACGGCAGATCACCTTTTGCTCATCGTACTGTGCTCAACATTGCATCCAGTCCAGCCAGGAGGAGGGAGCTGAGCAGCAGTTGCAACTTGGCATGGTGCAGGCAGTACCCCGCAAGTACGAGGGGTTCCTGGAGGTTTTCTGCGAGAAGGAAGCTGACCAGTTGCCGCCCCACAGGCCTTATGATTGTGCCATCGACCTGGTGCCAGGGGCGCAGTTGCCGACTGCAAAGCTGTATTCCATGTCTGAGGACGAGATGCAAGAACTCAGGGAGTTCATAGAGCACAATTTGAAGCGCGGATTCATCCGAGAATCGAAAGCGGTGGGGGGCAGTCCTGTTTTCTTTGTGAAGAAAAAGGACACGCCCCAAAAAAGACTCATTGTGGACTATCGATTCATAAACAGTAAGACCAAACCCAAGGCCTTCCCCATGCCCAAGATAGATGATCTCCTGGCAACCGTAAGGAAGGGGAAGATCTTCACCAAATTGGATCTGCGTGGAGCGTATAACCTCATACGCATCCGGGAGGGCGATGAGTGGAAGACGGCCATGTTCACGCCTCTGGGCACGTACGAATACAGAGTGATGCCATTTGGTCTCCAAAATGGATCTCACGTCTTTCAAGCATTTATGCATCACGTGCTAGCGGGACTTCTCTACAAGAAATGCGTGTGTTTCCTCGACGACATCCTGATCTTTTCGGAAACGGAGGAGGCCCATGAGAAGGACGTAAAGGAAGTCCTGCAGAGACTACGGGAGAACAAGCTCTACGCCAAGCTAGAGAAGTGCCAGTTTGATGTGACGGACGTGGATTTCCTAGGCTACAAGCTGTCCGACAAGGGGCTGGCCATGGACAGCGCCAAGGTCCGCGCGGTGTTGGACTGGAAGAGCCCTCGCAATCGGAAGGAAGTCCAAAGATTCATCGGCTTCGCCAACTTCTACCGCAAATTCATCAGAGGTTTTGCAAAGGAGACGGCAGCGATCACGGACACTCTCAGTTCCAAGAAAAAGAGGTTCGTGTGGACGGAACAGGCGGAGCGCTCTTTTCAGAAGCTTAAAAGCCTTTTCGCCTCCGAGGAGCAGCTGCTGCACGTGAATCCAGGCAAGCCCATACGAGTAGAGACTGACGCGTCAGACAGAGCGGTTGGAGCCGTACTCCTGCAAGAAGATCCACATGGAAACTGGAGACCCGGTGCCTTTTACTCCAGAAAGCTCAGCAAAGCGGAGCAAAACTACACCATATGGGACAGGGAGCTGTTAGCCATTCACGCAGCGTTCAAAGCGTGGCGACATTTCCTCATTGGAGCCAAGCACACAGTGCAGGTCCGCACGGATCACAAGAATTTAGAGTATTGGCGCACGGCGAAACTCCAGAGCCAAAGACACATGCGCTGGGCAGAGTTCTTCGCGGATTTCGACTTCAGGATAGAGTACGTCCCAGGGGACTCCAACGTTATAGCCGATGCGCTCTCCAGGAAACCGCAATATCTTGAGGAAGCGGCACCAATAGCAGCCAGGCACATTTTTGCACCGCAGGCGTGGGCGTGCGCTGCCATCGCTGTCGACCTGGACGCAGTGCGACGCGCGTTGCAGGTAGATCAGTTTGCACAATCCAAAATAGAGGAGCTGCGTAGGGGTTCGCTGAGAGACGATGAGTTCCAGTTACGCGACGGACTGTTAACTCACAAGGGTGCCCTCTACGTGCCGAGCGACGAGCTCCGAGCAAAGGTTCTGCAGCAGTTGCACGACGCTCCCAGTGCGGGCCATTTCGGCAGGGAGAAGACAATAGAACTGGTGGCCAGGGACTTTTGGTGGCCCCAGATGCGAGGAGAAGTAGCGGAGTACGTCGCCAGATGTGACACTTGTCAGAGGTCCAAGCCAGTACACCAGAAGCCGGCGGGCTTGCTGGAACCACTGGAAACACCACAGCAACCGTGGGAGAGGGTGGCGCTGGACTTCGTCACTGACCTGCCCAGTTCCAGAGGCAAGACGGTGGTGGTGGACTTGTTCACCAAGATGGCGCACTTCATTCCCTGCGCGAAGGTGGCGACGGCGGAACAGACCGCCAAGCTCTTCATCGACCACGTGTTCCGGGCGCATGGGCTGCCGCGGGCCATCCTGTCCGACAGGGGGCGCCAGTTTATTTCCAATTTTTGGCAGAAGCTCCTAGGTATCCTGCGCGTCAAGATCAACCTAGCGTCGGCAAGACATCCACAAACCAACGGCCAGGCCGAGAGGGTCAACGCGATCATGCAGCAGTACCTGAGATGTTATGCAAATCAGCGACCCACAGCTTGGGTGGACTACCTACCGATGGCGGAGTTTGCCTACAACAACACGAAGCATGCGTCGACGGGGGTGACGCCGTTCTTCGCGAACAATGGACGTCATCCCAGGACCTTCCCGGGGTTCGTAGCACCAAGAGAGGGGGAGCCGCAAGAGGCCGACCAGTTCGCTGCAGAACTACAAGAGGTACACGAGGAGCTGCGGAGACATTTGGAGCTAGCCAAACAAGCATATAAGGTGCAGGCAGACAAAGGCAGAAGAGTGGGAGAGGACATCCAGGTGGGGGACTGGGTGTGGTTAGCGGCCCAGGCGATGCCAACCAAGTCGTTGGCCAAGAAGAAGCTAGGGCACAGGCAGCTAGGACCATACCAGGTGGAGGCTAAGATCAACCCCGTGGCTTTTCGACTGGCCCTCCCCGAAGGTTCCAGAGTCCACCCGGTTTTTCATAGGTCGGTGCTCACTCCCTACAAGGCCCCGCACAGGTTTCAGGAGTCTGAAACAGTACCGCAGCCACGCGCAGAGTCACCTAGGAGGGAGGGATCGCCTAGGGTCGAACCACTCAACGAGGTCACAGAGATCCTGGACTCGAGATGGGGGGAAGAGGGAATAGAATACTTTCTAGTCAGAGAGGGTGCACCAGTCAGTGCCAGTGGGTGGGTGCCGGACTACGCTTTAGACGAACCTCTTTTAAAGGACGAGTTCCATGCCCTTTTCCCACATAGACCCATGCCAGCCGAGTACTTCGATGACTGGCTCTTTACCCCCACATGTTCAGGCAGCACTTTCCACGGCTTTTCTTCAGCCGAGGAAAGAACGCCGAACTCAAACTCGCCCAGGGGATCGTGTTCGGGGGTGGACACAGAACCCTCTTATTGGTGGGATGAGCAACCAGAGGAAGCCTGGCGCAAGAAATGGCTGAAGGGGCCTTGGCAGGCAGCACCAGACGAAGTAGCAATGGAAGAGGGAACTGCGAACATTTTGGGTGAAGAACCCGAATTCGAACACACGTACACCGAGCTGCCAGCAGAGGTCATGGACGTAGCCGAACTGTATCCTGCATCTACCTCCGAGGAGCTGCAGTTCCCACAACCCGCACCCGATGGGGGGGAGGGGGGAAGGGGGGGCTTCGAGGGGGGGATGGATGTCAGGGGTTCAGGGAGAGAGGCGCAGAGGAGGGAGGAGACCGAGAGTGAGGGAGAAGGATTCCAGTCTGACAAGGAAGAGGACGACAATGACCCGAGATGGTCCATGAGTCCGTCCAGTGAATCGGAGGATTCCCAAAAGGGAGCCCCCCTGGTCAAGCCAAGGGGAGCCCAAGGGGGAAGCAGTCAGGAGCAGGGGAACGTAGGGGGAACCGCCAGTGGGAGTTGGAGATCGAGACCTGCTTCTCCACCGGAACGGAGTGAAGAGGGTGGAGTTACCAGTGTGTCGGGAGGAACAGAACAAGGAGCAGAGGGGGGAAGGAGATCGGGGCAAGACGTCCTGCCGGAAGGGGCGGAAAGCAGTACCGGGAGCAGTGTGGCTGTTGAAAGGAAGGTCAGGAGCAACGTACGCGCGCCAAGTTCAAATGTGGAGGCGCGCGGAAGTGGGGAGAGCTCTGGGGAGGAGCCTGGTGCTAAAGCACGAAGGAGGGGGCAGCAGGCAGGAGAAGACTCAGCCTCTGGGGAGTCCCGGAAAGAGGGAACACAGGGGGGCAGGAAGACCCTGCGGAAAAGGAAGGAGAGGAAAAGGTGGAGCAGCACAAGCCTCTTAAATTGGTGCAGGGGAGGGACGGACTCAGAGGGGACTTCTAACATCTAAGGGTAACAGATGCGGAGCCACGGAGTTTGGATGTAATGACGACAATGATCTTCAATAAAACCTTTTGTATATAACTTGGACTGGACTTTGGTCTCTTGTGAGCTGGGACCCAGGGTGGCTCTGACAGGTGGGTACTTGATCTTCCGCCCCAAAGTCCTGCCCTGACAGCATCCAGATGAGTGACACCATGGGCACCACCAACTTTTCTTTTTCTTTCGGATTTTATTTATCTTCTAAAAGAAGTAGGAAGAGAGAAGGAAACAAGGGGGTGGGGAGATCAGAAGTAGTTGGAAGAATGAATTCCATTCCTTTAAATGCCTGTGAATATGAAATCATTTTGACAGGAACAGTTTTTCCCATCACTGCATAAGAAGCAGCAATTGCCAAAATTCTCTCTTCTGTACAGCAGTGAAAGATACAGGAGCGTTCTCTGCATAAGCAGAAGCAAATATGGGGACCATGTGACAATTTTTTTTAAAAAAAGGAAATAAATTGAACCCCATGATGTATCATCAGGTTACAGGTGGCCCCTGGGTCTGAAAAGGTCTTCATAACCCCAGCTCATTCATTTGGGAGTTGTTTAAAGTCAGTAACAGTAAACAACAAGGCTATAGCGAGCATATGAATTTGGGTGCAGCTGAGACAGTGTGTATGAAAGCCAAAGAGAGATGCTACACGGCAGGTGTAGAATATCTGTACGTATTGCAATGTCTGAGAACAATTTTTCATTTCCTCCCCACGTCAAACTCTTGACCAAAATTCACACCACACCTTGATTTAAATATTGGTTAGGGTTATCAGAGGCATGATAAAACAGATTTGGGCACTAGATCTGGCCCCCAGGCTGCCGATTGGCCACTCTTGATCACTCCTGATCTACCTTGCCAAGTAGTCGTGAAGCGAGTTGGAATTTTATGTCCTGTTCAATAAATAGACACACAGATGCATGCCTGCAAAATAGCACACATCCAGGCATGCGAGCAAAGCTGCATATCACCAACATTTAGTGATTCAAACAGGGATAACTTGCACAGAGCATGCATGCCCCCCATTACACACACACACACTCACAGACACAGCTTGAGACAGCAGGATGACTGTAGCTAATAGAGTTTGGCCGATCCCCCTGCAGGGCTATGATGAGATGGACAAAAAGGAGAGAGAGGGAAGGGAGGGGAGAGGAGGGGAGCCAGACAAGGAAGGAAAGGCCAAGAGAGCCTGGGCTGGAGATGAGGCGGATCTGATGAGTGACAGCCAGGCCTGGCATGCAGAAGGATGCACGGACATTTTGTCTGTCTGTTTATCAGGGCTGCAGAGACATCTGACCCACAGCATAATCCCTCTGAGTCGAGGTGGGGTTGCATTCTCCAGGAGCCAGGCCCCTTTGTGCACATCTGTTATAGACCAAAGCCAAGCCTCCCCACACCCTTTCCTTTTTTTGGTGACCTTGAGCAGGAGCCGTCTCAAACCTTGGACAGAGAGACGCAATATCCCCCCCTTATCTGGCTGTAGCCTTGGCACAAATTTGTTGTGCCAGAGATGTTGTGGTTCCGGCGGGAGGGTGGCAGCAGGGAAACATGGCTGCGAATATGGGTGGGCATGAATTGGCATGGTATTCTCTATACCCTGCATGACACAGACAATAAATAACCCCAAGATGACCTGTATATGTGTTATTAGCAGTACAAAGTACAATTCAGCAAAATGTCTTCCTGCACTTAGTGATGCCATATACATAACTCCCCTGCCTCACTCTCTCCCCCCCCCCCCCCCCCGTCCACTATCTTTACAAGGAGGCAGCATCAACTTACTAAAAGCCTGCAAGATTGGACAGTGAGGGGGGAAGGAGAGATACCACCACCCTTCTTCCTTCTGCCCTGCCTGCTGCCACAAACACTTGCTCATCTGCCCTGTCACCTGCACATCCATAGCCAAAGCACTGTTGGGCTTTTGTAGTCTTGCTGCCCTCCACTCCCGTTGAAATTAAATTTCCTGGTTATTATTATTAATATAAAAAAAAGATCTGTCCCTTCCTCCTCCTTGTACCTTCTGCCTGCTCTGTTGCTGCTTCACACGCCCGGGTCTGTGTGCTTCCATTTAACAGATGGGAGCTCCATCGCCTGCCAGCCCATTGGACTGGAAAACGGAGCCAACCCTCCAGCTGAATGGTTCCCGCGCAGCCAGGGCCCGGGGCTGCGGCAGCCCAACAACAGCGAGGCGGACGGCAGCGAGAGAAACTTCAGGGTGAACCTCCACTGCAAATACGGGCGGCCCAGGTAAGCGGGTGGGAACAAGGCAGAGAGTGGGCCCTCTCTGCTGCTGCTTGCCCCCTGCCGGTAATCAAACATGCTTTCGTGTGTGTGTGTTTCCAAAATGAATGGGGAAATATTTTGCAGCCCAGGGGCCACATTCCCTTCTGGACCACCACCCGTGGGCCACATGCCAGTGGTGGGTGGGGCCACAGGCAAAAAGAGGTGGAGCAACAAATGTGAATTTCACCTTTGTTCATGAGAATCCTGATCAGAATTCAAGGACATGTTCCGGCCAGGCAAAATCACTTAGTGAGGATGTGAATCAGGGGCAGTAGAGGGTGTGGTCTGGAGAAGGAGTGTGGCCTAGGGAGTGTTCCAAGGGCCAGTTAGGGAAAGTTGGAGGGCTGCATGCAACCCCTGATTCCTGAGGAGTCCTACCACTGCTCTAAAAATTCCATATTGATTTGAACAGGCAAGCAAAGCTAAATAGGTGGGGGATGTGGGTTCACTGGATTGGGCTTAAACTCAAGCTTAGTCTATGTTTTCAGCAGCATCAGATAGTTGATTGGTCTCTACCGCTTGCAGACCAGAGAGGGATGCCAATTTTGAATAGGCTTACCCAGTGCTTAAAACACAGAGATCTACACAGAGTTCCCTGAAAGCAGAAAACTAGCATATCAGAGAGGACTTGACCTAGCTCTTTGCCTGCCATGCTAGTCTTTTATTTGTAGGGAAAGTTTGGGTTTTTTTAACATTAGTGTATGGAACCATTAAGAAAAAAGGTGTCGCCTGGCATGCTGCCCCAAGTAGTGCCATGCATTCATCTACAAGTATTTTGCCACCCTTTCTTCTGTAAATTTGTGTAGTGTCGGCCAAACTTCAGCCCAGGGTAGAGCTGTGACTTCATGATGCTTTCATTTCCTAGACATGTCATGACTGGGTCCCGTGTTTGCCACTTCATAAGCAAATATCATCTTGGTTGCAGGCTTGTGTATGTTGTTGGGAGGGAGCTGGGCCTCAATTCACCATGCCAGTTTGCTCACATTGGTTGACCCTTAACCAGACCATGCATCCACAAAGCTTGCTTTCTCACCATAACCTACCTCGCAGGATGGTTGTGAAGGTAACATGTCAGGAAAAGGGAAAACTTTGTCTCATTGGAGGGAGGAGATATATTTTGAAGCACAGTGCAACCAGACATCTAGGAGATTTCCCAATGCTGATCCTGAGCATCGAAACACAAGGCTGCAAACAAACTATTTAAAACTGCAAGAAAAACCGGGATTCTTGAATCTCTGTATAGACCTCTCCTGGCTGCCTTAGGGACTAGAAACTTGGGTTTGTCTTTAGAAAGTGAGCAGAGTCTGAGAATTCTGAATGTACTGGGTTTATTCTTTGCACAGTGTAATGACTGAATACACACAGCCCTGTTCTTGGCTCCCTAAAGAGCCCTCCCTTTCCTCCTGTTATCTTCAGCCCTTTTGATAGAAGGGGGGAGGGGGCTGAGGAAGTGCTCTAGAAGAGAGAGATCTTGGTTCCTCCAACACCCTCCCTCCCTGCTGCCCTCAAGGGCTCTGTGGGTCCCTGCTGTGCACAGCTACTGCCTCCCTGACCCTTCTCACTCCACATCTGGCCAAGGGTTGCCTGGAAACAGTGAAGCAGAGGTGGGGAGGGGAGCGAAAGAAGGAGTGTTCTCACAAGAACGGGGTGGGAGTGTACGGAAAATCAGGAGGAAAGCCAGGTCTGCGGCAGACATGGGAGTCCTTCCTTCTTACCCGTACTGGACAGTGTCAGGAAGTTTGGAGGCAGGGGACGGAAAAATCGGAGAATCTAGAAAATGAAGCAAAAACAGCCCTTTTGAAAAGATCTGAGCAGATCTAAGGCGGAAGGGTGATGGTCCTTCACAAAGTGGGGAGGAGGAGGAGGAGGAGGAGGAGGAGGAGGAGGAGAGGAGCCTGCTGAACGGTGCAGATGGCTCCTGTAGGTGCAACATGGCAAAGCCTGCCAAAGAACTGAGGTCACTTCCTGTAGAGGCGCTCTGAGCTGTGGAGCCCTCCTGGAGCTGAGCGAGAGGGAAGGAGGGAAGGCTGTGTCTCGCTAGCAGGCTGGCTGGGGCCTGCAGTGGAAAAGGTTTCAGTGCCAAGACTGAAGGGAAGAGGAACAAGAAGAGGCTGGACAATACAGTATGTGAAACAACATGGGGAAGATGTTTATGGGTGGGGGGTTGAAAGTGCAGAGGCACGGGAGGAGAGAATGGAAGGAGGCTGGACTGCCTCCCTCCCAGCCGCCCAGTTGAAGAGGCACATCTTGACCTACACTTCTCCATCTCCAAAAATACAATGTGAGCCTCTCTGAGTGATAATGCAGCATAGCTTATGCCTGTGGATCCGCCATTCCATTCTCTGCCCTACTTGTTTCATAAGGAATGGTGTGCGTTGGGAGTCAAAGCCATTGATGCCTCCCCCCTCCCGCATGCAGGTGCCCTGGATATGTTAACCCTTTCCCATAGTAGCATCTTTCCAAATATAAATAAGTAGCTCAGAGTACCCATCACCTTACATGAGGTGGTAAATCACCCTGTGATCCTTAGATGAAGGGCAGTGTAGAAATGTAATTAATGATAATAAATAATCCAGCCAAAGTTAAGCATTATTTTAAAACAATTCCTGGGATTTCAGCAGCACAGACTTTAATTCCCAAATTGAAATCTGTAGGATTTGAAAATATGTTTAGCTGTGCCTTGGTTGAGCCCCATTGTATGGATTAAGCTTTTTCTTTTAGGGGAAAAAGTCAGGATAGCATGCCACTTATCATTTACCCATGCACCCTTATGTTTTGGCTAAAAGAATTATACCACTTGCTACATCAACATATTATGGTTGAGTAGAGCTATGCCTCCCTTCCATTCTATTTATTGCAGTATTTATTTCAAGTGGAAACTGCAGCAAAATTTTGCAGTGTGGAATGTTCCTGTTCAAAAAGCCTGCCAGCCATGTCCTTTCCCAGGATACTCTATTCTCCCTTCCTACTAGTTTTCTCTACCCTGCCCCACAGCCCGTCAGCATTCCATGCCCATAGAGCACACTCCGTCCTCATTGAACTTTTGTTGGGAGTGCCTCCCCACAACATCAAACAGAATTTTTCTTCTTCTAAATTTGTGTTTTTTCTGTATTCTTTGTTGTTGTCACTTTTCTCTTGTGCATGGGTGGTGCTGTTTTGGCTACAAAAGGATAAGCACTTGGATAATGCAGCTGCTATAACAGGGGTGTGGAACTTGCTGCCCTCCAGACGTTGTTGAGCTGCAGCTTCAAACATCTCTGACCATTGACCAAGCTGGCTGGGCTGATGAGAGATGTCCAACAATATCTACAGATCCATAGGCTCCCTACTCCTGGTATATAGGATGTATCTGATTGTTTTATTTCTTTAAGATAGTTGCATGCTGCATCTCCCACTCTCAGAACGGCATGAAAAACCAACACTTTGTAATGCAGAAGGTAGCTGTAAATTAAAAGCATTAAACAGTATGCAATTGCATTTTTGCAGCACAGAGTGGGACAGGGAGAAAGGAGGCATTCTGTTGAGCTGGGCTGGCTTGTTCTCAGGGGAAATGTTCTTCCTGTGGCTTGCTGTGGCTCAGCCTCTTTCTCCAGCACCAGGCCTGGAACCACCTCAGCCTCCTTTTAGTGCAGCCTGCAAGCCTGGAGCTGCTACCCACCAGACTGGAGCCTGAGGGCATAACCACATGGCATTTTCCCATCAGGGCTTGGATGCACTCATTCAGAATGGCAACTGTGCCAATCCCTCATTGGTCCACATGGCAGGCTTTGCAGAGGAGATGGGGATCATTGGGTCAGTGGAGGTGGCACAGTCCACCCAGAGAAATTGCATGTAACCTTGGTGAGGGCTGTTTCCCACTTCCAGCTTAGCTCTTTAACAAGAAAGTCCTTCAACATGTTCCTGTGTTTCCCAGTTGTGCATTGCAATATTCAGCCACAGAATCAGTGGAAGTGTCAAGATTAGGCTGCATTAGTGAATTTCTCTGAATCTAGATCTGTAGAATAACATTTCCAGTCCAGGACCCCTACGGTCAGGAGATGGGTAAGAGAATTTACCAGGAGAGGCACGTGGCCATTATTTATAGTAGGCCAGGCCAGGCCAGAGGCTTTGTGCTACCTACTAATGACAAGGGTTGATATTTCACACACTCTGTTTCCTGAGTCCTGAAGAACATGCATATGGCCCATCTAGCTCAGTATCTCCTTCTCACAGTGGCCAACTAGGTGTCTGTGGGAAGCCTACAAGCAGGACCAGAGTTCAACAGCACTGCCCCACTTGTGAGCCCCAGCAAATGGTATTCAGAGATATACTGCCTCCCAACAGCTGAGGCAGAAAGTCACTACTTTGGCTAGTAGCCACTGACAGTCTTATCCTCCATAAATTTATGTCTACTCTTTTAAAGCCATGCAGGTTGGTGGCCATCACTACTTCTTGAGGGAGCTAATTCCATAGTTTAACCAGTGCAAAGACCTTGCTTGGTCACAGCTGTCAGAAACAGCTCTATCTGTGTGCATTTGCTCCATGTGGTGAATCACAAGTTGTTCCTGCAACACTTATGGGGCAAGTGTCCCAATGCCTACCACTGTCAGCGCTTTTACAGAAAGTCCTTGCAACACACTGGACTGGTGGATTCTTTGTTCTATTCCGTTTTTAACAAATAATAGAACTGACAGAACCACACAAAAGGAGTTAGAATATATTCTGTTAGCTGTGAGATATACAGTGTAAAGTATAAATACCTGAACTCATTAAATGTGCTTCCTGGGGAACCATGCACAACTTCCAATCTGGTGGAATCTTGACCCACCAGTTGGGAGTCTCTGGACTGGAAACATACCTTGTTAAAAACTGAAAGGCAAAAAGTTTCTCATATCACTCATTGAGGTTTTAAAGGAAACTGCCCAGGTTTTGGGAAACAAGGTTAAATCATCATACAAGGGCACACACCAGGCTAGTTGGCTTTAAAACACAGGGTGCATAATGACAAAACATTGCTTGAGCAGTAGGACGCTCTGGAAGTGCATTCAGTACAGTCTGTTTTAAACAAAACAGATTTTCTCCCAGGTCAAACTTAGGCGAAATTGCTTCTTCTGCTTTGCAACAGAAGTGGGTTGTGCACAGCGCTGATGGTCCAGTGTTTGTGGCAATATGAATCTACCTTCCCACCCCAACCCCCAGTTCTGTTACTTAAAAACAACAACAATATTTTAAAAGCCTTGAATTGAGTTTCATTGACGTGAACTTACGACACTTGCCATAAAAAGGCAGATAGCCTGTCTGAAACATGGGAAAAGAGGCAAAACAAATGACTAATCAGTGTTTGAACTGGTGGCATGTACCCCTGCAGATCAAACTGTAAAGGTCAGAGAAGGTATGTATTTGTGCACAGTCACAGATTCAAGCACCCTGTTGTTCAAAGAGAGCCCAGTGCACCAGGAGCTTTTTCAGCACATCTTGTGGAACATCTCATAAGTAGTTTATTTCAGAATGAAGGCAGGTCTAACACCACAGATAGTTTAACAAAGTCCCTCCCCACAGGCTCATTACAAAGACTCGTCTTCCTCTTTTGGGAATGACCTCTGCTAAACTAGCTCTGCAAATTTCCGGCATGGTGAATATAGACTGGGGAGAAGGCAGCGGAAGAAAGTACCAATTGTCTAGCACCCATAATATGGCCAGCATATTTCTCTCACTCCAGTTCCTCCATCAGTATTGCAAACTTTAATGATGTTTCATGAAGTATGGAGAATGGATGCAAAAACAAGCATTCATGAACCAGTTTTTTTTTAATGCAAGCATAACAATGGAAAGGGCAGGGTGGGGGGACGTGCTTCCTTTGTACGTTTCGACTGTATGACTTAAGAGAGGAGAACCCTCTCAGCCCAGAGCGACCACAGGAAAGTGCTGACCTCTGCTGACGTCCAGCCACTTCTGTGGCAATGCTGTGAAAAGATCCTGTTGGCACATGTGGGACTCGGTCTGCATCCTGCCATTGGCTTCCTGCCAGCACCACATGTGTAGAGTGGTTTGTGGCAGTGTGTAAAAACAGAGCCAGACTTTGATTATCACTGGAAGTAATCCCACCACTTCCATTGTTAACCTCTGAGCGCCATCAGAAGCTCGGGCTTCTGATTTATGCCCATTGCAACTAATATAAATCTAGCAACAACAACAAAGTTGCTTTTACCTTGGTGGTATCAGTTGCCCTATAAATGGGAAAGCAAAGTAGGTTTATGGCCCTGGAAACAGAAAGTAAGGCCCGCTGGCAAGGTATCCAGTTCTTCCTTTGTTATGTGTGTTTGTAGCCACTAATGGCTGAGTGGGGTGAAAGATTTGCAGCAGCCTTTGCCAACCTGATGCCCTCTGGATGTTTTGGACTACAACTCCCATCAGCCCCAGCTCTCCTGGACCCTCGGTTAAAGAGGCTGGTGAGAAAGGAAAGTCCCAATGGCTCTTTCTGCCATTTTGGGAATGTATTCTTACCTTGAGCAAAACTTACTTTTATATTTTATGTCCTCTACTTTTTATTCATAGCCTGTCCTACCAATAAGAGCTCAAGATGGTATTGTGTTGTTGTTTTTTTAAAAAAGAATATTGCTGCATAAACACATCACTTACACAACAGTAAACTTTTAATATGTGTTTTTATTATTTTAAAGTTTACTGTTTTGTTGAACTTAATTGTGCTGTTTCTCCCCACCCCAGGGCACTCAGACATCTTAGTAATCAAGGACTCTATCTAGCTTAGTAGTAAAGCACTGCTTTGCATGCATAAGATTTCTGATTCCACCTCTGGCATCCCCACTTGAAGGCTCAGGCACAGGTGATATGAAAGACCTCTCTGTTTCTGAGACCCTGGAGAGCTGCTGCCAGTCAAAGCAGACAGTACTTGGCTAGATGGACTAATAAACTGACCTAGTGTAAGGCAGATTCCTACGTTCCTATACTTACCAGACCATTGTGGGTTGAATCTGGGACATTTTGCATGCAAGGCAGATCTTCAGCACTGATCTACAGCCCCTGACTCATATTCCCACGCATAATTGCATGGGGGTATACAATGTGTTGAACCAGGCAGCTTGGCTGAACTCTGATTATCATATGATATTCTTTCTTTTATATCTATCTATCCATCTACTTATTTGAAAATTATATTCCACCCTTCTAATGCATATGCATGAGTCCGGGTGACTTACAACAATTAAAAATCACAATATCATAATAAAACAATAAAAACAATATAAAATGGAGACAGGCTCAGCAGATAAAAACTGAGTTAATCCCATTAAAACAGTTTACCTGCCAAGCAACGCAAAAAACTCTATTTGCCTGGCAGTATTTAGGGAGCCAGTCTCAGTGTATAGGGTCTGAAACACACACCACACAGCTTGGTTAGAGCCAGCTCAAATTTCCTTAAGGCGTTTGGACTGTACAATTTTTAACTCCCAATTATTTATTTATTAGATTTGCATACTGCCCTTTATGCATAGAACTCAGGGCAGTTCACAACATAAAATTACAATATAAAAAACACAATATATATAATATCAAGAAGAAGAAAACCAAACCAATAATCCCCCCTCCCACAACACATTTGAAAGGGTATCAGATGTCACTCAACCAAAGGACTTTTGCCTTGTGCCTAAATGTGAATAATGAAGGTGCCAGATGAACTTCCCTGGAGAGAGCATTCCACAAACAGGGAGCCACTGCAGAAAAGGCCCGTTCTCATGTTTCCACCCTCTGGACTTCTCATGGAGGAGGCACATGAAGAAGGGCCTCAGAAGATGATCTCAGGGTCCAGGTAGGTTCATATGGAGAGAGGCAATCCCTGAGACTATAATGACCAAATGCTCCTCCACAACAACCCTCTGTACACAGGAAAGTAGATCTTAAGAGAATCTTCGTTAGAATCTCTTCCCACTAAAATGCTAGGCTTCTGTCAGAAGGGAATGCTTTTGAATGAAGGATCATTCCGTCATATGAGCCTCTACCCACAGTCTAAAGTGATGCAATTCAGGCATAAGAAGAGCCTTGCTGGGTCAGACCAAACGCCAATCCAGTCCCTGCCTTCTTTTCTCACAGTCGCCAACCATATGCCCATGGGAAGACAATATGGTTGCTCGACCCTGTGAGAACTAGGCTTTCGAGAGAACCAGGACCTGTCCCTACCATTAGGCAGAGATAGGGTTGCCATATAAACTGAAGAGCAAAGAAGAGGACAGCCCGAGCCACTGCCAGCCCAAGCTGGGGAAAGAGGTGCATGGGCATGTGGGCTGCCGCCATGCCTGCACCCCTCTTTTCCCAGCTCAGGTTGGCAGTGGCCACGGCATGCAGAGCAGCCCAAGCCTGAGCTGCCACACCCAAGCCAAAATACCCCAACAAACAAACCAACAAACAAACAAACAAACCCTCCCCCCCAAACCCAGACTTTTCCTTTAAAATGTAAAAATCCCCCCGGATGGGAATGTTGGCCCCCCAAAAGAGGATGTGTCCAGGATTTCCCAGATGTATGGCAACCCTAGGCAGAGATTGTGGAAGCTGATGCTCAGGCAGCCAATAGTTGGATCATCTCAAGGACCACCTCTCCCCGATGAAGCAACCTAGACCTTTCATTCTTCATCTGAGATCCTTCTCTGTCTGTCTCCTCCCAAGGGAGGTGCAGAGGATAGTGGCACAAAGCAGGGATTCTCCATGGTGGCTCTTTGGTTGATGAATGCTCTCCCTGGGAAGCCATGGCTGGTGCCATCCCTACCTGTGTTAAGGTGCCAGGCAAAAACATGTTTATTCAGCTAGGCCTTTGGACCTTAATTTCCTGCATATATTCTAAGAGGGGAGGTTGAGTTGGACCTGCTCCTTTATTTGTATTACAGTGACCATCTGGGGTTCTTCTTACTCTACATTTTCTATTTGTTTTCAGGGCTTGGTTTTGTAAGTCACTTTGGGGTTTGTTTGTTTTTTTAAACTACTGATAAATATAACAAATAATCGCAACAGCAGTAGGTGAAGCCAACTAATCCTGCTGTTGCCACCATCCTCTGCAAAGGCAACACTGAGACTCAGGAGGAGGATGCGGGCAGCCAGTGCCACTCCCAGAATGGCTGTGTGTAAGCTGGGTGCTGGCTGAAGGCAGGCTGAACTTGCCTCTACTGGGGAGAGCGAAACAGTCCACCCAGGCAGCTGCCTTTGTGGTGTCATGACAGGACAGCAAATTATTACTGGGGTGTTTTGCTTGTTTTGTTTTTTAGTGCTGGGTGGGGCACTTCTGGAGTTTTCTTTCTCAGGGGCCACAAAAGCATGACGCTCTTTGGGTGCTGTGTTTTGGGCTGGTGGGGTTGGAGCAGAGGACGAAGACGCCATTTACTGCTCGCCTCCGACAGCAAAGCCTGCAAAGACAGAGACGATACACATGTTCTTCTTCATGTGTAGTCATAGCTCCGTTGGCCTCAGTGTAGGCCGGTTGTCGTCCGTGCGGCCAGTCTGAAGCAAGTCTCCCCCAGACTTGGGGGAGCTACAGTCTGAGGGAGGAGACTCCTTTGAAGTGGAGGCCGGCCCTTTGGGGCTAGGCTGGAATGGTGAATGTTCAGTTTGGGCCTCCCTTCTCCCTGCCAAGGAGAAAGTTGCACACAAAGAACTTCCATTCTTTTCCTCAGCGTCACTCTCTTTCTCTGTGTCCTTCCTTCCTTCTTTCCTTCCTTCTGTCGCCCTTCCTTCCACTGTGTGGGGAGGCACAGACCGTGTAACTGATACTATATATATAAAAAAAGGGGGGGGGACCCTTCTGGTGCCAGGTGTGCGTTCCCTCAGCCGGCTCTGGGCAAGGAAAGTGCTCTGCTGCTGTCGCACAAAAAGGGGAACCGCACAAAGAGGGCTTTCTGTCAGGCTAGAGAAGTAGCACAGCCAGGTCAGAAAGTTTAAACGGAAAGTGGGAATAACTTTGGGAGGGGGTTTTAACCATTTGACAGACATGGCGGCTTGGAAGGGGATCTGTAGCTCATCAGGGACACCTAGTGGAGACGTGGCTGCAAGAGCCTGTAGCCAAAAATGACTTGTGCAACATATACCAGATACTTGACTTCCTGTTAATACATCCAGAATATCTGCCTTCCTCCACCATCATACAATCCATGCTTATAGTTTCCATTTCTCCCATTGGCTTGCATCTGAAATATCCACTTTTTAATTTTTTTATTTCTGTCAGAGTTACCCACCTCCACTCTGAACAGAGGCTCTGAGCTTTTAAATGACAGACAGAAATAAAAGCAATTCAGTTCCCTCATGACTGCACCTGTTGAATGTCTGTCTGTCTGAATGTGAGCGAAAGCTGGGTAGTAAGAGCTACCTGACCCACATTAAAGAGTGCAGCCCTAAACACACCTACCAGGCAGTAACCACCACTGAGCCCAATGGTGCTTCTAAGTAAGCGGTCATAGTTAAAATCTTCATAAGATGAAGCAGCCATGTTTGGGAGAGGTGGATTTTCCTCAGAATCTCCACTATAGTGGAACCTCACAATGACTTGCTTTATTCCCTTTGAGAATCAGGGCCAAAACAGGCATGATGTGGGAGAGTTGTTATACTTGCCTATAAAGGAGCCAGGGGTGAATTGAATGCTTAACCCTTTCCTTGGTGCCATATTCTCAATCTAAATAGCTCCCCCTCCCACTTAATTAGCTACAGAAATAGCTTCTATTAGCTCTGCATTAGAACGAAATGCAGATATATGTGCTGTGCTAGTGTTTGTTTGTTTGTTTGTTTGTTACTTTAGGGGTAATAGCAGCATTTGAGGGATATTAGACAGCAAAAGCAACACTTGTTCTCTGAGCACATCTGCTCCAGTCAAAAATGGGTATTGTACCTGCTTCAAAGTGCTTGGGGGTTCCCCCTCCAAAAAAGAAATCCCCCATCATACTTATTTTGGGGCCCGCGAGGGCGACTGGTGAAGTAGAAAGGTGTTCCAGCAATTCGTTATCAGTCATAGCCCAGAAACACTGTTAAGAGCAATCCTCTCAAAAGAAGGTATTGGTTTGAGGTGAAAAGGCACAGTGCTAATGGGAGAGAACCCTTCTGAGGTGGGATAATAATCAGAACCACAGGTGGGACCAGCAAAATAATATGGTGGAGTGCTCCTGTTCAAGGTGTTAGCCAGCCATGCCTTTTTTCATTAAGTCACCTTTCCACCCCCACACTGCTTGTCTGTGCAGAAGTGGGGCACCAGAACACTAAGAGGATATTTGTACAACTAAATGCCCAGCTGTAGATTTGGGTCCCTTATTGCAGAACGAGATTGACATGAGTGAGCCACCGACAGGAAGGACTGCAAAGGGTGGCTCTGATTGTTCTCCAGGCTAAACTTCTTCTTTTTTTTGTCTTCCTTCTCCACAGAGAACTCAAGTGTAACAGCAGGAACAGCAAAGCAGAAGGTGAGTTCTATGCTGTGGACTTTGTAATTTCACCCCACTCTTCTCTTGCAAAGCAGCAGTGAAACAAATGGGCTGAGGACCCTTCTGTACAGTTCATTTGTTGTGTAACACATGCACATTTGTTCTCCTGCATTGGGCTCTGTCTGCATGGCTTTCATCTGGACAGGAATAGCCTAACGTCTGCCATCTATGCTCTGGTAACCCCTAGGTTAGATTACTGCAATGTGTGGTAAATGGGGCTGCTTCCGAAGACAATCCAGAAACTGGTGCAGAATTTGGCATCTAGGTTGATCACCAGGGCAAGATAGTTTGAGCATATAATACTAATCCTGACCCAATTGCACTGGCTGTCAATCAGTTTCTGGGCCAATTCAGGCTGCTGGCTTTGACCTATAATGCCTTAAACTGCTTAGGGCCACAATACCCCAAGGACCAGCTCTCCCTATGTGAGCCTACACTCAGACACTGTGCTCATCATCTGAGGATCATCTGGAGGGTGACAACATGAGAATGAGCCTTTTCTGCAGTGGCTTCCCATTTGTGGAGTGCTCTCACCTAGTGCCTTCACTACAAATTTTTAGGCACCGGGCAAAAACTTTCCTCTATATTAATCAGGACTTTATTTGTGGCCTTTTAGAAGTAGGTGGGATATTTTTAACGTATTTCTCTTTCCTCTTGGTTTTAACGTATCTATGTTGGGTTTATTGTCTGTCTGTTTGTTTGTTTGTTTGTTTGGCCGTAAGTTGCTTTGGGTTGCCCTGGGCAAGATAAAATGACTAACAAATTTAAATAATAACAATAATAGCATCCTCCATGAAGCCTCAGAAGTGAATGCTGTCTTATATTGAAGCCTTTCACACACTTCTACATGAACCAATTAACATGAAAAACTTAATGTCTCCTCTTTGCCTGTTCCAGGTCCAGGTTCCACGTTTGCAGATGTACATCCCAGCAACTGTTCTGCCAAGAGGCATGCCGGTGAAGAAGAATTTAGGAAGCGCCTGAAATCACAGGGCCCGTCAGTCCCACCAGCAGGAGGCGCCATCCGCAGTTCTTCTGATTACTCCCAAGAGCCAAAGTTATACCAGGCAGGGCACCCTGGTCAAAAGGTTTCAGCGTGTCTGGCTGAAAAAGCCTTGTCATTCAGCATGCTCAGCTTTCCTGAAGGTTCCTGTTCAGCATTAGGCCGTGAGCACAAGTCTAGCTCACTGCATCATGCTGAGACGGCTGACCGGTACAAGAGCTTTCACGCCCATGACAGCACCAAGGCAGAGGATTTGCCGTCGGCCAATGTTCTGGGCTGCCCTGTTGACACCCGGGGCCTAGATGAGACAGCCACGCACGACAGAGCTGCCAAGACCTTCTCCAATGCCACTCTGGCCTCAGGAAGGTGCAACATTGACAACATCATCTCGCTGCTAAAGAGCAAGTGTGGAAATGGCCGTATCAACCTCTACCCTGTGGTGCAGCTCATAGACATCATGAAGGACATCAACCGCCTCTCCCAGGACCTGAAGAGCTGTGGCGTTCACCTGGACTGCAGTGGCCTAGAGCTTGACAGCCACCCACCACTCAACGAGGAAGGCCAGGATCAGGGCCTGCAGTACAGCTTCTACTCCTCACCCATGCTTGCCAGCAGCATCCGTAGCCCCGAGGAGGTAGCAGTGCAGGGCAGCACCAAAGCTGAGCTGCCCAAGCAGACCCGACCCACTGGCATCTGTGAAGGAGAGTCAGAGGGGGACACTCAGAGTGCCCAGTACCCCGCCACCCAGAGTAGCCCTGCTTTGAAGGCATCATCAAGCAGCATAGATGAAGCTAGCAGCTTGGAATCTGATACCACTGATTATCCCGAACTGGCTGATACAGATATCCTGAGCGAACTGGCTTCTTTGGCATGCCCAGGCCCCCAGTTAATAGATCATCAACATCTGGAGCCCCACTCCCAGTTGCTGCAAAGCCAGGGGCTAGATTCAAGATCCCAGTTAATTGGTTCACAGTCTCTGGAACACCAGCCTCAGCTAGTAGACTCTAAGTCTTTAGAGCCTCCTCCAGAACCGCTGGCACTGCAGACGGTGGAGCCACTGCCTGCGCCACTGGGGCTGCAGACTCTGGAGCATTTGGAGCTGCAGAATCTGGAGCCCTTGTCTGAATCACTATCACTTCAGTCCCTGGAACCCCTTTCTGAGCCACTAGGGCTCCAGTCTTTAGGGACTCTGGACCACCAATTGCTCGACTCCCAAGCCCAGCTTCTGGATCCGGAAGCCCAGCTGCTAGGCCCCCTGCCCAAGTTGTTAGACTCCCAGCCCCAGCTAGGGACAGACGAGTCCCTAGGAGCACATTCGCTGCCGCCCAGCTCCCACCTTGGAGGCTGCTCCCTGAGAGGAGTAGTAAGGCGAGGAGGAGGGCGGGGAAGGGATGATCACAGGAAATATGCTCTACGTAGAACAGATAAACCAAAGATGCTCTGCCGCCGGCGGAGAGGTGGCCGGGGCCGGCGAGCAGAGATTGTAGCTGAGAACAGAGTCCTCCCCATGGCTGTACCGGTGGAGGTGGTGATGGCACAACCAGATGAAGTCAGGATGCCAGTGACAGCAGAAGTGATGGAGCCCATTGTTTCCCCACTGGAACCTGAAGATGGCCAGAAACCAGCCGCCAACCTGCAGGTCCAAAAACCCAAGTGCCGTGGAGTGCGAAGGATGGTGGTGAAGATGGCCAAGATCCCTGTCTCCCTTGGGAGGAGGAACAAGACGACATACAAAGTGTCCTCTCTCAACAGCAACTTGAACCTGGAAGGCAAAGAGCTTACAACCTGCAGCTCGTTGGAGCCAACTCCGCTGCTGAAGATGAAGAACAATGGTCGTAATGTGGTGGTGGTCTTTCCTCCAGGTGAAATGCCTATTATCCTGAAGCGCAAGCGGGGGAGACCCCCAAAAAACCTGATGCTGGGTCCCTGCAAACCCAAGGAACCCACCCCAGAAGTGAAAAAGCGGAGGAGGAGGAAACAGAAACTGGCATCACCACAGCCCTCGTATGTCGCCGACACCAATGATAGTAAAGCTGACTACTCTGATGTCCTGGCAAAGCTTGCCTTCCTAAACCGCCAGAGCCAGTGCTCGGCTCGTTGCTCCCCGCCTCGCTGCTGGACCCCAAGTGAGCCAGACTCCATCCACCAAGCCCCAGACACTCAAAGCATCTCCCACTTTTTGCACCGGGTCCAAGGTTTCCGCAGACGTGGTGGTAAAGGAGGCGGGTTTGGACGTGGAGGGGGCCACTCTGCCCGGTCACCTCGCTGCTCCTTTAGTGATTTTTTTGAAGGCATCGGCAAGAAGAAGAAGGCAGCCCCAGGAGCAGCCATGCATGCTGACCCTGTTCACCCACGAAAAAGGGGCCGGCCAGAGCCCGACTCCATGGAGAAGCCGAAGAGGAAGAGGCGGTCTCGCAAGAATGGGGCACTGTTTCCTGAGCAAAACCTTGGCCAGAACTTCAGTGATGGGACCTCCGAGTGGGGCGGAGACAAAGAAAGTCTTTGGATGTCCCATCATGGACACCTCTCCAGCCAAGCCAACAGGAACTGCAGTTACCAAGACTCTCGGACCTTCCACTCTTCGACGCTGGAGACGAGTTCATCCAGTAGGACTGGTTTTTATGGTGGGAGCAACCCATCATCACAGTCCGAGCTAAGCCAGGAGAGACAGAGCCTCTTCACAGGCTATTTCCGCTCCCTGCTGGATTCAGATGATTCCTCTGACTTGCTAGACTTTGCCCTCTCAAATACACGCTCTGAGTCACGGAAATCTGCTCCTTCGTACACGGCTCCTCCTAATGCCATCGCTACACAGAGGGGCATGGCATCTTACCCAAGCAGAGGGGGTAAAGTCACGCCCTCCTCCACCACCACTACTGCTACTACTGAGGCACCCTTTCACACAGCCATGACAAGCCGGCAGTCGTTCCCTCCCAGCCGATCAGCGGGATACAGCCTTTCTCAGGCTGCTTCGGAATGCCGCAGCACAGATGCCTTTCAGAAGCTGGCGCCTCTCTCAGCTGTCTCCAGGTCACCCACCGCCCACTCCACAGCAGCCTCCAGCTATGCACAGTACGGCAGCTTCAGCAACAGTGGTGGGCAGAGCGTGACACCTTCTAGCTTGTTCCAGCAAGGGAAGCCATACCATGCCACACAGGAGTGCCCCAACAACAAAGACTGCAGCTTCACGTATGGCAGTGGCAACAGCTTGCCCTCATCACCGAGCAGTGCCCATAGTGCCAGCTATGCCCAGCAGACTTCGGGGCCCAGCTTGCCATTGAATAAGGCCTCCTTCTTCAACAGCTCAGATCCCAGCCAGTTCTCCAGCTCCTCCCACACGCCCATGAGGTGCGACAGCCGGGCAAGCACTGTGTCCCCAGGTGGCTACATGGTCCCTAAGGGCTCAGTCTCCTTTCAGCCCTCCCCGGAGAACTGCCGGCAGTTTCCCAGTGCCTCCCAGTGGGCTTTCCGGCAAGGCTACAGCAACCTGGACTGGAACTCTGAAACCTTCAGCCAGCTTTACAACCCAGGCTTTGACTGCCATATCAACGAACCCAATGTTATCCTGGATATCTCCAACTACACACCCCAGAAGGCCAAGCAGCAGACCGTCTCTGAGACCTTCTCCGAGTCCTCATCGGACAGTACCCAGTTCAACCAGCCAGCTGGCTACAGAAGGGCCAACAGCGAGGCTTCGTCTAGTGAGGGCCAGTCCAGCCTCTCTAGCCTGGAGAAGCTGATGATGGACTGGAATGAGTCATCTTCGGCCCCAGGTTACAACTGGAACCAGAGTGTCTTATTTCAGAGCAGCTCCAAGCCGGGACGTGGTAGGCGGAAGAAAGTGGACATATTTGATGCTGCTCATCTGAACTTCTCGACAGGTGCATACCCCTCCAAGAGGGGCACGGGGGCCAGGCAGCCACGAGGCTCCCGAGGTGCCTGTGCCTCCAAGAAGGAGAGAGGCACTGGCAAGACCAAGTTCCCTACCAAATCCCAGCAAGTGAACCCCATGTTTCAAGACAGTACAGATTTGGGCCTGGACTACTACAGTGGAGACAGCAGCATGTCCCCACTGCCCTCCCAGTCGCGGGGCTTTGGGCTCAGCGAAAGGGACCCCTGCGACTTTGCTGGGCCCTATTCCATGAACCCCTCCACCCCTTCGGACGGCACCTTTGGGCAAGGCTTCCAGAGTGACTCCCCTGGCCTAGGGCAGGCAGACCTGGACAGCAAGCATTTCCCCACCCTGCCCCACCAGCTTGCTGCCCCGCCCCCTCAGCAGACTGTGTTTGAAGCAAGCTTACAGAAAGCCTTCTCGCCCAACTGCTCCCCAACCCTGGCCTTCAAAGAGGACTTGAGGCCCAGCGATATCCGCAAGCTCCCGGCCTGCGACTCGCTCAAACACAGCATGCAAGGGGCTGGTGGCATGCCCCACCCAGCCGCGCACATGTCTTGCCGGGACCTGCCCATGTCCCAGCCACACTACGACTCGCCCAGCTGCAAAAACCCCAACTATTGGTACTCCCCCACCTCCAGCACCCGCAGCCCGCCCTACGACAACAAAGCCGGGGTTGGGATGCTAGTGGACTTCATGGGGAGAAGCCCAGATGTCTCCTGCCTCAACCCCCACCTGACCAGCCCCTCCAACACCAACCCTTCCAAGAGCGAGAAGGAGCCTATGGACATGGCAAGGGCCCACCACCGAGGGGCCTACATTTGCCCCTTGATGAACGACTTGAATATCTCCCCAGTCCCAAGAGACTCTATGCTGCCGCTGCAGGACAACTATAGGTACCCCAGTTTTGCACCCCAAGGGCACCCCATCATGACTGCAGCCCAGAAGAGCGCGTTTTTGGGTCCAATGCTAGAGCAACATCCTGAGGACACATTCACAGTCACCTCATTGTAGTGTCATCTGAAGTGCCAACCAGACAACGAGGTTTTGTTTCAGGGTAGGTGCTGGAGGAAAAGGGGGAGGGGGAGGGGACATGCTTTAGTGGGAGGGAGTCTTGGGCTTGTTGTGTAAACTCAGCTTCATCACAGCTGTGCCAGGAAAGGGCTTCCTGGCACATGAAAGGTGGGACGGGGGGGGATCAAACCTGGGATGCACTGTGGCAAAGGGAGGGGAGAAAGGTGGTGGCTTTGAGATCCTTGAAGCCCCTTGCCTTAAAGCAGATGTCTGTGTGCCAGCAGTTACTACATAGGAACGAGACCTTTGTATGACACGGGTGTGCATGTTATACAGATGCAGGCAGAGGTGTAAATAAGCAGATATGTATTCTGCATCTTAAGGCAAAATGTAGGCGAGATAGCTCTGTGCTAATGATGACTTCACATGTAACAGCAAAATGCAGTTCCCTGTGTCTTTGTCCCAGGTTGGCGTTGTCCCTTTCTGTAACTTCTGTAGG
The DNA here is from genome assembly GCF_951804945.1 of Podarcis cretensis. Taxonomy (NCBI): domain Eukaryota; kingdom Metazoa; phylum Chordata; class Lepidosauria; order Squamata; family Lacertidae; genus Podarcis; species Podarcis cretensis. Next base: position 26,796,905 of record NC_137177.1, on the reverse strand, counting down.
GTGTTATGGCTGTCTCCGAGAAGTCATGGTCAGCAGAAGTTCCTGGACACACATTTTCAGACACACAAACGTCCTTCAGATATTATAGAAAGGATGCTGTCACACTGGGGTAGAAACACAGGGACCTGTGAATCGTCCCTCAAGTTAGCAAAAAGCAAAATGCTGTAAATATAGGAACTATGTGTACATAGCCTCAGCTTCCAGATGCATGCCTGAACTTGAAGGGCCTTTCACTACTTCCGAAATGCACTTCAGCCTGAGCTCTAAAGAACCTCTAGGTGAAAGAAGCTCCATGAATGAGGGGCAGGTATTGAGAATGCCTTTCTACAAGCTCTAGAGGTGAAAACTGTTAACAGGAGATTTGGGGGTGATTTTAGAGAGGGAAAGTAGCTATAAAGCAAGATGGATCCAAGCTATTTGGTTTATTATATTTCTGTTATTGCTGTGTTAGCCACCTTGGGGACTATATGCAGAAAGGCAAGAAATAATAGATAAATAAATAATATTAAGGGAGGAATTCAGCATAATGCTAAGCTGAACGCCTCTGCCAACACTAGTATCTCTGTGTTCTACCCTTTCCTCTTATGTGCTGTTCCAAGGATTCTCCTGAACCAATTCTGGGTATGTGCATGGGGGGTGGGGACCCCATTGTGCCAGCAGACGTTCTTGTACAGTCTTCCATTGTCAGGGCTCATTAGTTGAATGCTGCCCAAAGTGCTGGTTAGGTGGTCACCAAAAGCTAACAGAAGCAAATGCAGGCCTCTCAAGCACAAGTTTAGTATTATTCTGTTGTGCTCTGAACATTGTTCAATTGGAGGCAAAAGGTTTTCATTTGCAAATCTCACTGGGTTTTATGATGATTGTGAGTGTGTAGACCCTTGTACAAGCAAGGAACTAACACATGCAAATACAGCTAGATGCTGTTCCACATTTTGAATCATAGAATTATAGAGTTGGAAGTGTCCCCATGGGTCATTGAGTCCAAGCCCCTGCAATACAGGGGCGGACTTCGATCTTTCAAATTTCAGTGGCACCCTGTGCAACACCAAATTCGACACCACCACCACAGTCATTGTTGCAGCACCCTTTCAGCTTGACACCCGGTTTGGGCCAACCTGCCATGCTCCCGTAAGTCTGCCTCTGCTATCATAAAGTTCTTCCTGATGTTCCGTCAGAATCTCCTTTCCAGTAACTTGAAGCAATCATGGATAGCTCAGTTGGCTAGAGTGTGGTGCTGATAACGCCAAGGTTGTGCACATATGGGATAGCTGCATATTCCTACACTGCTGCAGGGAGGACTAGATGGTCTTCAGGGTCCCTTCCAACTCTACGATTCCAACTCTATGATTCTATGATCATATCTCCTCTCACTTTCCTCTAATGCAAGCTAAACATACCCAACTCCCTCAACCGTTCCTCCTAAGGCTTCATTTCCAGACCCTTGATCATCTTGGTCGCCCTCCTCTGCACACATTCTGGCTTGTCAATATCTTTCTTAAACAGTGATGCCCAGAAATGGCTACAGAATTCCAGGTGTGTTCTGACCAAGGCAGAATAGAGCACTACTCTGTTATTTCCCATGATCTGGACACTATATTTTTGTTGATGCAGCCTAGAATAGCATTAGCTTTTTTGCTGCTGCCTCACACGGGCCATGCTGGCTGTGGCTCATGGGAGTTGGAGTCCAATAACATCCAGAGAGCCACAGGTTTCCCCATTCCTGGTCCAGTGTAATTTAGAAAAATGTGTGCTGTTATATCATTGCCATGTGAGTTTCCCCACCCACGCTCCACGTCATTTGCTGTTTACAGGGATAGTGAATCTTACCATGCAATGACGTTTTGTCATGTGTTTTGTCTTATAGGACTTTGTGGAACAGAAAGGATGGAAAACCAATCTGTGGCTTTCCATCTCCCCCCCCCCCCCTCTCTCTCTCTCACACACACACCATAATGTCCAGTTTCTACCAAGGGTGCAGTGCTAAACTATGGAATATCTCTTTCACAAATATTTGAACACAGCTTTTTAAAGCAGGTTTCTAAAACACAAACCTATATACAGGCAACTCCTGTACGTGCATTCAAAGAACATGCAGCCATGCATGTGTGGGCCATTTTCAGACCCAGAAGGGGATGGAATGGGGGCGGGGTGGGCTTATGCAGGCTCCTCTGACAGGCACAATGATCTGCAATTCAGGCTGACACAAATGGTGTGTGTAATGTTACACAGAACACCTTGGTGGAAGGGTTGGGGACATAAATTGAATAGGTAATTTTTCCTCTATATAAAAAAAACCACTTTAGACTTTTTTTAAAGTGACAGGTTATTTAAATTTAAGTAGGCCCAGTAAGGGTCAGATAAAACTGACCATGTGGATAGGTCAGTTAGCAGGATACATGGCCATAATATGTATAGACCATAATTTATCTATCAATCTCTACTCTAAATAAAAGCAACAAGCATATGTACAAGGAGAGGTTTAGTAGGTTCTTTTAAAGGCCTACTAAACTGAAGATTCAAATAAGGGGATTTGTCGGACAAAAGGGTTTTGGCCCCTCGGGCTCCATGCTCCAGAATGAATGTGCATGCTCTGATGGAATGGGCCACGTTTTGATACATGTTTCTCTTTTTTCTTTTTTTCTCCTCCCTTCCCCCTCTCTTTTTCAGAGCTACTTTAGCCAGCACTTTTTCTGGAACACTTTTCAAGTTCTGTATTTAATGGAAATCAAAAACTGATTTTGTTTGTTGGTTCTTTTGGGGGGGTTTTCTAAGAAAAAAATAAGAGAGAGAGAAAGAAAAAGAGGGGAAAAGGAGAGAGATAAACACCCCCTTTTTAAAAAAAGAAAGAAAAAAGAAAATATATTAAAAAAATAAAAATAAAAAACTCGCTTTCTTTGAGAACGGCATGGAGACGATTTTTGAACCGGACCATGTTGTCAGCCCTCCTCTCCTCCCACCCTGCAGTCCAGCAAAAAGACAATCGAACGATCACAGCCACTGCCCACGTGGAGTGCGAGAGCCAGGGGAGCACCCGTGAGGCCCAGCACCACCCACCCACAGCATGCATACGAGAAACACACCGGAAGGCAATGGACAACCTACATGGATAGCCATGGGAAGGGGAAATTTATTTTTGTTTCTTTTTGGGAGAGGGAAAAGAGAACCGTCTAATCTGTGAACTCAAATGAAAACTCAGTAATGAAGATTGGAGACTCAGCATTTTCCTCCTCCTCCTCCTCGTAGTTCTTTTTCTTTTTTCTTCTCATCTTTCTTTTGTGCAGTTTTTATTATTATATTATTATTATTATTTTTCTCCCAGGTTGTTTGTTTGCATTTTTTTTTATTAAAAAAGAACATTTTTGTCGCCGTTGCTTAATTTCTTTGGAGAGCCCAGAAGATTTTACAAGTCTGTGAACGGGCCTTGGGGACACCATCATCTGCCAGTAAGTAACAATCTCAGTCTCCTACAATGCTAGCAGTCTAATGTCCTTTCAGGGCCTTGTGGGAAAATAAAATGTCTCACTGTGAGATGCATGAGAGCAACGCTGGTGGAGTTCCATTGGCACAGCAGGACTGCCGTTTCCTCTTCTCCTACTGCATGTCCCCATCCCATAAATGTCTGAAGGGTCACCCAACCAAGAGGGCCAACTGTCAAGTGGTGTGGCATGTGCAGACATATCCTGGGAATCGGGATCAGGAGGATCAGCCAATGCCCTCCCCAGCATTCACTGCCTGAGCATCTGCTTCACTCTACCTAAAGGCAGGATTGGCCTTGCATTGGGTCCAAGTGGAACATAATTTATGGGTGTATGCCCCCCAAGTGACGATGCTACTGTTTTGTCACCAACTTCACCTCTTAAAACAATTGCCCGTTTCCAGGCTCGGGTCATCCTGAACTCTCGTTCGGCCCAACCCTTGTTCAGTTTTTCTCTGGCTAAACCATGTCTAGACGCACACCTGTTCCTTTAATCCTCTTGATTGTGCTGCCGCACCTTTTGCACACCTCCTCCCTGCCTAGAGTTTGCCACCATCAGAAAGCATTTTCCTGGAGTGCAGGTGTCTGTCTGGAATTTGCCCCTTTCCACGTGAGTTTCCAGCTCTAATCAGGATGCACTCAAAGCCATCAGGGCTTGGGTAATTTGGCACTAATTGCATGCCAGGTCTGTTTCTCACTGGCTTGTTCAATTTCAGAGAGGGCGTCCCTTTTTACAATCAATCGATATTGGATTAGCATACTGAAACAGGCATATTAAAGTCACATTAAGTGCTCATTTAAGCCCATTCAATGGAAAGTGTGTTGTGTGGGGGAGAGATGGGTCTGTTTATTTCCTTAACCCTTTCTTTGATGTTTATCCTTTTATCTCTGCCACTGAGCTCTCAGGAATCCACAGAACACTATGCATTGAAAACCTGACTTTAAAAAAATAATAATCAGGGAAGTAGGTTGTTGCTTACTTATTTGTTCTAACAGGCTTTTGGGGACTGGCTGCTTTTAATGAAACGGCTGGTGCCCTGCTGCTTTTATTGTAATTATTCGTATGATTTTAAAAGATTTTATATATGTATATGGTTTTATTTCTATCCATGTTTAATTGCTTTTTAATGATGATTTTTTTCTTTGCTTTTAGCAGTTCTTATTTTTATATGCAAGCTGCCTTAAGTCCTGTCAGGAAAAAATATGGGGAATAATAATCATCATCATCACCACCATCATGAAGCCTGGAAGCTGCCTTATACTGAGTCAGACCCCATTGGTCCATCTAGCTTAGTATTGTCTACACTGACCGGCAATCTCTAGAGTCCTCCTCAGCTCTACCTGAAGATGTGGAGGATTGAACGCAGGACCTTTGGCATGCAAAGCAGGGGCTCCCCCACTGAGCTACAGCCCCTCTTCAAAGATCAAGGCAGTGTACAAAACGTGTAAGCAGGCCCTGCCCAAGTACATTTTCCAGTTGATGCATGAAATAATCAAGAAACGGACTGGAGAAAGGAGGGCATTCCACAGCCCCCTCTGCACAAATGCAGAAATTGGCACCGGATATAGAATTCAGCACACAGATAATCTTCACTCTCTTTTTAAGAGCATGTTTATACACCACTCAAGGCTATGTAGACTGGAAAGTGTGTGGGCTGAGCAAGGCTCAAAAGCCAGAGGGGAGCCTGCTGAATCAGATCTGCAGTGGTCAGGGAGCATGGCTGCTATATCCCGCATAGCTCTGTGCTGCAAATCTTGAAGCAGGACAAATGATGGAGAGTAAGGAAATGCATAGAAATTGTGGCAGGACTCAGAGAAGGACTCAGAGAAGGCCTATCTCTCCGACATTGTAGCTTTACATATGAAAGTGTTTTTTGACTTGAATGAACATACAAAGGGGCCCCCATAACTCTTGAAAGGCACATTCTAGATTGATTCATTTATCTATTATTATTATTTATTTATTAGGTTCATTTACATGCCGCTCTTAATATAGAAAATTCCGGTTCAGAAATTATGTACTTTTACAACAATCTTTGTATTGGCTGTGGGGTCTCATTCCTTTTATCATTTTCCTGCTCCTCTGTCCTATCTTTTCATACGTCTGGTTGGCAAGTAGGCAAGCAGTCCTCAACCAGTGTGACTGCTGAGGGCACTGAGAAGAACAGGATGGTGGGGGGCTGCAGCTCATGACAGCTTGTCCCCTTTCTGAATCTGGTTTCAGTAGTGGCCTGAAAACAACTAGCAGGCAATAATATCTATGTTGCAGGCAGAATCGCACCCGCACGGTTTGCTATGCAGTGTAGGCTGCAGAGTTTTTGAGGGGGCTTTGGGGCAAGATGTCCTCGTGAAGCCTCTCCTCTATGAGTGGGCTCCCTTCCTCCTTGCTGTTCTCTGATGCCTATTTGCATGCTATCTGCACAGCTGCTCCAAGAGGCCACTGAACAGACAGTGGTGGCAGCAAAGAGGAAGAAGAGGAGCAGGGCCCAGGGGAGCCAGAAGTCCACAGTGGGGCCTCTTTTGGGGTCCCCACAGTGCCGATCCCTGACACCTGTTCCAGGAACCAAGTTGTGAGCGCAGTCTCAGCTCATCATGTCTCCTGCTGCTGAATGAGAGACTTAACAATGGAGTAGAAGAGTGTTTTTTTCCTCTGCACACCCATCTTCCATTGTTCTGAGACAGAGATGGTGACAGCAGAGCAAAATGGTGACTTGTGAGTGGCCACTGTGGACTTGCTCCTGCATGCACCTCTATATGTAGCTTCTTCACCCCACACTAAAAAAGTTGCCGAAAAGCTTTGGGTTGTTGGTTGTTTGTTTGCTTACTTGCTTCTTTTTTCACTGCAGGGTGGGACATGCTGGGCACCCACTTTTTGATAGAAAGGAGGGCTTGGAGGAATACCTGATTGAGCATACTAGGATGGGAAGGTTGATATATACATAAGCTGACTTAGCAGCTCTACACCTTAAAATCTCAAGCTGTGTGCAGACTGGCTATCATTACTCACTACTGAACAGGGCTGGTGTCAAGGGTCTCCATGGTCAGGTTTGAAGTGCAAAAAGCTCAGTTTCTGTCAGAACCCACTAGGCTGCATCCCTGCCCAGAATCCATGGTTTTTAAAATGAATAGGGCAGAGCTGGGAGAAAGGTTTCAGAGGCAGGCCTTAGCTAGGGCACCCACTTCCACCCACCCTTTAAACATGTGTTTCTAGGGCTGCTGTGGTCAGCACCGTCCCCCCTTCTCCTCCTGTTGCTGCTCCTCAGTCCCTTCCTACTAGCATCCATTTTGATGCCACTTCTGAGAGCCTCTCAGCGGTAGCTGTCCAATGGGCACCTTCTCCTGCTCTCCCATGCTAACTAAGCTGAACAAGTCTTAGCAGTAACAGTCTCTATGACAACTGATCCCTTAGCTCTCCTCATCCTTTGCCTCGCTAGGATGCCTGTCACTCTGTTTCTTCTGCCTGAGGGCCTCCAGCATCTGTCACGGGAGGGTTGGAACGCGCCATTCCTCTGCATTTTTATGCCTCTCGATCCCCAGGTGGCTCTGCCTCTGGAACTACAAAGCTAGGTCCCTTGGACTTGGAAGCAGTGCCTGCTGTTTTTGTTTAGGCATGGCTGGAAAGATCTCCATGGTGTGACCAGGGCTAAATACTGAGCTTGGATTCAGTCCCAGAACATGTATGTGAACACCTTGGAACCACACAGTTGGTACCTCTAACCACACATGACGTGACTACGGTACCACTGGTGGCTCCATGTTTTGGAGGATCCTTGGGCAAGACAGTCTCCGTGGCAGCCCAGTTCAGGACTGAGTAACGACAGTCTGCCTGCATACATCTTGAGATTTTTAAGGTGCAAAGCTGCCAGGCCAGCTCTTGTGCATATCAGCCCTTCAACCTCCATACACTCAAACATTCAGGTATTCCTAAGCTCCCTTTTCTGTCCAAAGGACGGTGGCCACAATCTCTCACTCAGTCAGTATTGCACTCTACCAAGCCACCCTAGGGCCAGTTTGTTTCTCCCTTTTGTTTTCAGGGGCCAACTGCATGCGTTTAAACTACAAGTGCTCTAAACTAGGTAGTTCTGACCTCGAATGCAGCATTTCCCCCTTACAAATTGTCTGTGTAGAGGCCCCATTCCAGATTGGAACTATTCTGTGAGGGGTAGGGGGCCTTTAACCCTTTTCCATCCCGTTGCAGTCGTCATCCAAATCGGGGGCCCTATACTAGCAATATAATTTGCAAAAAAGTGAGGGGGTGGGTAGGCGGAATAGACATCCCATTAACAAATAGGGGCACTTTTTTCTGCAAGGCCCATAGCTCAGTGGTAGAGCATCTGCCTTGCATGCAGAAAGCCCAAAGTTCAATCTGTGGCACCTCCAGGTCAGGCTAGGAGAGAACCTTATCTGAAACCATGAAGAGCCGCTGTTAGTCATTGTAAACAGTGCTGAGCTAGATGGACCAGTGGTCTGATAGGCAGGATTCCTGCATTGTGGGTGGTTGGACCAGATGACCCCTTGGGACTCTACAATTCTATAAGTCTATGAGCTCTATGTTCCAGTGATGCGGTACGAGAACAAACAGGGGCAAAGTGTTAAAAACAACATGCAAGGGTTTAAATCCCCTATCAATAAATAATAACAAGAGCTATGCACAATTCACAATTGTTCACTTCAGGGCTGGACAAAAAACCCTGGACCCAGGAGCAGAGCTACACCGTTACAGTCACAAATAGCTTGGTCCTTATACTGAAAGATTTGTTGAATGGCATCAAGAGACATCGTAGGCTAATATAATACACCTCCCATAGATGGGCATAGATTGCAACGTGCCATGAGCAGATAGCAGATCTGTGGCTGAACAATGCCCTGATACCTCTAGTAAGAAAGAAAAGCCACACACTGGGATGATATGGTAGCTCAGTGGTAGAGTACATGCGCTGCCTGCAGAAGATCCTGAGTTCAGTCCCTGGAATCCCTAAGTAAAAGAATTTCAGGCCACCAAACAAAGGAGAGTGAGTGAGATGGAGCAGGGGTTTGACTCGTACAAGACAGCTTCATGTGTTCAAGGCAAACACTACGTATGTTCAGAGGCCCTCTAAAACTGTTGCATTCTGAATCGGAGGCTACTTTTGAAAAACCACATACTCGGGAGCCACTTGGCGGACTGACCTGCTGTTATGCTGGTGCTATTTACCCGAAGGTGGGGAACCTGTGGCCCTCCATATATTGCCAGAGTACAACTCCCATCTTCCCTAACAACCAACCAATGCTGGCTGGGACTGATCAGAGTTAACATCCAGCATGATTTGGAGGGCACCAGGTTCCTCAAGCCTAGCTTCCGTGTCATTGCTGTTAATTCTTTCCCTTTGTTTCTGTTCCCAGTTCCCACAACCAACAGGAAGATCCTCCCCCGACCACACTGGCTATGCTCTTGTGACAAACGGAAATGCACCCTTCTTGGTTCCTCTTGACATTGCTCCTTCAGGAGGCTGGGTAGAGAGAAGGAGGACTTCCCCCTTGAAGAATCCTCATCCACTGAGAAGTCCCAGCAAGAAGACAGAAGCCTCGTGTTGCCTTTCCCTCCCTGCCCCCCTGCCCAACCCCAATACACACCTGTATTACTGTGGCCCTCTATGTTACTGCCTCTCCTGCCTCTCCCTGCTGCCCCCAACCCCAGGTCTGTCACTGAGATGCTTGTGTCTCCTTTGTTGAGAAGCAAGGTGGGGTGGAGGGTGGGAAAATGGGGCTTTTCTTTCTGCACAAAACCAGCAATTGTAAATACTTTTCAAAAATATGTGAAAAAAATGAAAAAAAAATACAAAAGAGCAAACACAATGAAAACACACGAACACATACACACACACATACACAGAGCGCGTTTTCAAAATCAGAAATATATATTGAGAGGAGAAGAAGAAGAAAAAAAGGAGTCCAGAGAGAGTCAAAGCAGGAGAGAAGCTAATTGTGTCAGATATGCACTGAGAAATCTATTTGCAGATTGATTGACAAAAAGTAACAAGAAGCTATTTATTGTATATAATGTTTTATTATAAATCGTGTATTGTATATTGCATCTGTACATCTGCTGTGGTTTTGTGATGTGCAAATTTCAGCATGGGTTTCCTTGAGGTTTTAAGTTGCTTTTTTATTGTTTGTTGAGGGGGGCGGGATTTTTATTTTTTTGTTTTGTTTTGTTTTTTGGCAGTACGCACCCAAAGATCCAAATTTGTATTTTAAAAAGAAAAGTGGGGGGAGGGAGAGATTAAAGACAAGCAAATGCCCCCTCTTTTGTTAGGGAGAGGGAGGGGAGCAACAGCATTTTCTGAGTTCTCATTGGCCACTTGTAAACCGTATTTCTTCCATGTGTGCCCCGTTGCGCCAGTGCTGAGCTCAGGGTGTATGTGTGTGTGCGTGTGAGCGAGTGACTTCTTTTTCCACCTTTGTCCTGCCCTCTCTATTCCCTCCTTTTCCTGGATTTGGAAACTTATGTACAGCTTTGTGGATTGTGCAAAAACAAAAAAAAGAAAGAAACTTAAAAAAAGAGGAAGACCCCCACCCCTGTTCTGTGTTACCCATTACTGATCTGAACTGTACGACTAAATATACCAGACTTGGTAGTCGACTGGAGACAGAACACACCTGATTTGTCACCATATAAGCTCCTGCTTGCTTGATTCCTTCCCCAGGCCACGTTGCCTTCATCCACACCACCCCTCAAAGCCCCTCTTTTTATTTTGCTTCCCCTCCCCCCTCCCTGTGCCCCAACTGGTCTTTTTGTGTATTTAGGAAGGAATTTTTAATAGACACTTTTTTATATTAAAAGAAACCTATATATTGAGTGACGAGGCTGCTTTGTGTGCTTCTGTTGACAACTGAATGGATGCCTAGGGTATCTAGGGAGCGTCTGTTGCCAGCACTTGGGGATTGGGGAGGGGAGGGGCTGGAACTAATGCTTAGCTCATGCACTTCGGATGCTGTGCTTAGTTATGCATTGGGGTGGGGGTGGGAGAGGCACTTCTAAGGCCAAATCCAGGAACAATGGGTTGCAAAGGCTGCCATTCTGACATTTGGGCTGCAATCAAAGGGCATCATGAGATGGAGAGCATAAGCTTTTGCTCTTTGCAGTTCTGTAGGATCCTGATTTCCAGCTTGCTGCCACTTGGCTCTAGGCTCCCAGCCTCTCTGTTGGCGGCATGAAAATAGCTCGCTTGTTTTTCTCGACTGAGAGGCCTCCGCACCAGAACACCAGAATAAGCTTGGCGGGGTGGATGAGATTTTTTTCTGGCCTGCATTTCAAAGCGGGAAGCCTTGTCTGTGCGACTTTGTCTGCCGTTGCTCCCACTGTGGTTGGAAGACAAGGTGCCCTAAAAAATGCTGTGCTGCTGGGAAGCCAGGAGGAAACTGAAGGGCACTTCAAGATGGCAACTTACACACACACACACACACACACACAGAGTTCAGCATTTGTGTGCTAATTCAGGGGAAAGTGGGTGCCATCACAATGCACAGGTAACTTTTTTTTTTGCTTGTGCACAATGACCAACGGGCAGATTTTTTGTGTGCATTTTAATATGCCAGTGTCTGCTATGTGGGATAAACCAGGGAAGATGGAGTAAGTGAACATCTACATCAAGAACAAAGGGGGAATAAAGATCTTCACTGGAAACAAGTGGAAGACCAGCAGCAGCTCCTATTCACCAAGAGGCCACTACAGAGGCGGCATTAGGGCTGCTGCGGAGGAGAGAGCAGATCCAGCCTCCAAGGAGTGTGCTGCTGCAGTCACTGCCATCCAAGCAGCAGCAGTCACTGCCATCCAAGCAGCAGCAGTGGACAAAACATTCCTTGGTGGCCAAATCTGCTGCCCTATGCCTCCTGCCATCTGTGGCAGTTGCCTCACCTTGCCTCATGCGTGGCCAGCCCTGCACTATTCTAAAGGTTTCTATATTAGATGGAATAACTTGCATGCAGATCTGTTCCCTTTTCAAAGGGAGCGAACAGGCATTATAATTTTGCGTCCAAAGCCTACCCTGGATGCTAACAAATAGTGGTTTAACCATCCATCCTGGTTCTCTCCTTGGATCTTAAAAAAAGTGCCATGTGTGTATTCAGAAGTGGCTCTGTTCATCCTTCACTTTACCATCCCCACCATAACAAAAACATGGGCAATAGGAACAAAGAAATATTTTTTTATACTGAGATCATTGGTCCATCTAGCTCCTCATTTGTCTATACTGGGATGAGGAATCCCATCAGTCTCAGCGCCCACGGCCAGTGGGAGATGTAGTTCAGCCAGTGCAGAATGCACAGAGTGCAAGCTTCCTTCCCACCTCTCACCCCTTGTTTGCCCCCAAATAAAGCAGAGATTCTAAAAAATGTTCAGCCATGAGCAAGACCCCATGGGAAATATGATCCATAATTATACAAGAGCTACCACAAGTTCCTTGACATGTTGCAGAAACTACAAAGTAGTGTAGGTTGTGGAGGTTTACCTCCTTTTTTCTAAAAAAAAAAAGATAAATGACTGGATAGGCAATAAATGCATAACTAAGCCCCTGCTATCCATATACTCCGAGGGTGTTTATATGATGGGGAACAAATCTGATTCGGATGACATTTTAATATGAATCCACCTAATCAGAAACAATATGCAAACTCAAAGATCTCTTGAAATACACATTTCTCTGGACAAAAATGTGTGCAAAAATGCATATATTGGGGAAAGTTCAGATTTTTTAATGCATGCATTCATTAAAATACCTAAAATGTATTCTATTACAGGAAAATGCTTGAAGAAATGCATATTAGACAAAATGGCATACAGAAAAACGTTTGGATTAGGAGAAATGTGCAGTAAAGTGCTGTCCTGCACCATCCCCTGAGCTAGCCCATTGATCTCATGTGCGCTGGAGGCCGTGGCCTGGCTGTCAGTGTTGAAGGAAGATTCGGCTGCCTGTCTGGTCAGCTTTGTTCATGGAATTGGGGTGTGTGCTTGGAGGAATGAGAGGCTAATGCCCCAGTTTAAATAGGATGCCAGGCACACACAACGCTGCATGGGTAAGTTTGACCACATTTCATACAGTTGGGGGTTATCAAGAAGGAAGTGATCTGGAGTAAAGGTAAAGGTAAAGGTACCCCTGCCCGTATGGGCCAGTCTTGACAGACTCTGGGGTTGTGCGCCCATCTCACTTAAGAGGCCAGGGGCCAGCGCTGTCCGGAGACACTTCCGGGTCACGTGGCCAGCGTGACATCGCTGCTCTAGCCAGAGCCAGAGCCGCACACGGAAACGCCGTTTACCTTCCCGCTGGTAAGCGGTCCCTATTTATCTACTTGCACCCGGAGGTGCTTTCGAACTGCTAGGTTGGCAGGCGCTGGGACCGAGCAGCGGGAGCGCACCCCGCCGCAGGGATTCGAACCGCCGACCTTTCGATCGGCAAGCCCTAGGCGCTGAGGCTTTAACCCACAGCGCCACCTGCGTCCCTCCGTGATCAACCCAAAAAAGCCAAAATAGAGTGATGGAAGAGAAGAAAGGGAAAGCCCCCTGCAAATGATCAGTTCAGATTTCTTGAAATAGTGATCTGTCCCTTTACCATCAGCCTGTCTGGGATGGGCAGGCGGGCAAAAAAGGTAGCAGGAAGAGAGACAAAGGGGGTGGCACAGAAAGAGAGAAAATGGGGTAGCCACACCTACTTTAGGGTCATGCAGGAAAAAGGATCACTCCTAGCATAGGACACCTCTTTTGGGGGGTAGGGGATATCTGATTCAATTCCACAATTTTTCCTGGAATACTCAGGGCTGGCCTGCCATTCAACTGGCTGATTGGTGCTAGAATGAAGGCAGGAACTGGTGGTGTAACAAGACCTTTCCTTTTCTTTCTGAAGCACTGCAGCAGGGAGGGAAGAGTGCCATTTAGGCTCTGCTTCAGGAAGGCAAATGTCTTGGGCCAGCACTGAGCTTCCCCCCACGGTTTCCATCTCTGCATCTGCTGCCAGAACTCATCCTCGTCCCCCGTCCCCGTCCCCCCCCCCCCCCGCCCTTGCCCCTGCAGCTGGGCTCCAGGACCAAAAATAAGCCTGGCGGAGTTAACGTGCTGGGCAGGAAGGAGCGATGGGAGATAATCTGCAGGAGGGGGCAGACTCAGATCCTCTCACCAACAGGCTTTGTTTGCTCTTAAAATCCAACCACAACTCTCATGTTTTTACCGACTCCCTTTTCCTTCCTTCTTTTCTCTACCCTTCAAAAGAAAGCAAAAGGAGGTTCACCTTGGGTCAATGTGTGCTTATTTCATTGGTAATCAACTGTTTAGGACAGGGATGGGGAGCCCTAAATGCCTCCCTATCAGTAAATAGCTAACTTCCCTACAAACTTTGGAAAAACAAATCAAGAATGCTCAGTAAACGGGTCTTCTTCAACCTTGGCCTGATCACTCTTTTTCAAGGGAGCTGTCCTGCATTCCTCTTGCTTCAGTTCTCCTTGTAAATATCTTTTATCTGTTGAAGGATCTCTTTCATACCCAGTTAGGAGTTAAGGCTTAGTATAGTCCTAACCTGAGTAAGCAGGAGTTTCCAAAATGGTCTAGTAGGCAGCCCAAACTGGTTGCAGGCTGAAGTCAACTGGGAAATTACATGTTCTTCTCATGTAAGAACATAAGAAGAGACATGCTGGATCCATCTGGTCCAGGATCCAGTGCTCACAGTGGCCAACCAGATGCACATGAGATGCCCACAAGCACAACCTGAGCACAACACCAAATGTCCCCACATGATTTCCAGCAGCTGGCATTCAGCAGCATTCACTGTCTCTGTCAGTGGAGGTAGAATATTGTTATCAGGGTTAGTAGCCAGTGATAGTCGTGGTGCTGAGTGCTGATTTGTCCCCATAGAACTGATAAATTTGGAGAGAGGAGATAGAACCATAGCAGCCATTGCAATGGTTGACCATCACACACACCTCCAGTTCTTGGTCTTGTGCAAGTCACTTTTCTCCCTCTTGTCTTGGCAAGGGGCTACAGCTGAATGGTAGAGCACATGCCTGATGTGCAGAAGGCCATGGGTTCAATGCCTGCCATTTCCAAATAGGGTTGGAAAAGACTCTTGTCTGAAACCCCAAGCAGGCTTATCAGTGGTAGTCTTTGAGTTTCTCCAGATGATGTATTTATCAAATATTCACTCCGATTTGCTTAAACAAAGGTTACAGTCATTGTATATTGAGCATTCATTCTGATTTGTTTGTGGGGGAGTTATACACCATGAGCACTGATTGAATGATTTAAGTTACCGGTATACCCTCCCTCCCTCCAAGGAGCCCAAGGTGGCATGCACGGTTCCCCCCCTCCCCATTTTATCCTCACAACAACCTTGGGAAGTGGGTTAGGTTAGGAGACAGTGACTGGCCTGAGGTCACCCAGTGAGTTTCATGGCTGGTGGGCAATTTGAACCCTGGTCTCCCAGGTCCTAGTGCAACACTCTAACCACTACACCACACTGACTTTCTTAGGCCATGCAAACACCACACTTTTAAAGCACATTCCCACCTCACCCCTGCAATAATCCTGGGAACAGCAGTTTATCCTTCACAAACTATAATTCCCAGCACCACAGTTCCCAGAATTCTTTGGGGCAGAGCAGGGGAATATGCTTTAAATGCATGGTGTATACACAACCTCAGTCAATGGAAATGTATGGATGTGAGTGTGGGTGTTAGGAGACAGATGGGGCTATGGCTATGGCTTTGGGGTGTGGGTGTGGGTGCAGGCACGTGTTTAGATTCTTATGAGAGCTGCACCCTACTAGCCCTAGCTGAAGAAACTTCCACTGTGGTTACTCCTCTACAGACTCTCCCAACTGTCAACTCCATAAGATCGCTCCACCCAGTAGCTATTACTACAGATCGCTTGAATGGGAGGATGCAGGCAACCTCTGCTGCCAACAAACACCTTAACTCTAGGTGGGATTCCTTCTTGTGCGTCCCTTAAGCTCGGATCCTCATTTCTCAAATCCTCTGCTGCCTCCAGCATCGCACCCTGCGCTCAAAAGTGCACAGTTGGAGTTCAGGGTACAGCTGGATGTTTCCTGACTCAGCAATCCCAATGCAAATAAGGCGGGTGGAGACAGAGGAGGGCAGCAAACTGAGAGTGACCCCCGTGAATGCATGCTTATTTTCTCTAAACTAAAGAAGAAGTAAAAAGTGGATTTGCATAATTTATCACTGTTTTGATTCTGGCAAACGCAAAGTGTGAAACAGGGGCCTGTCTTGCAGTCCAATCCTGTTTGTGCCAGAGCTGTGCACTTCTATCTCCTACAGTTATGTAGGCAGAGACCTGGCCTTTGGCCTACGTGGCATCTCTCTTGGGCATGAGCAAACGGCGCGGCATGCGCTCCTCTCCTGCCAGGCAGCCTCTCGCTCTTGCTTGTGGGCGCATGAATCATTGTGGGAAAGTTGTCACCTAGCAGGAGCACCACCCGCCCTTTGCTGTCCTTCAGCATCAGGGGGAGAGAGAGAAGCTGAGGCAAAGCTTCCTCCTTCCTAGCCATTAATGCAGACTGCAGATCCTAGCAAGGCAACAGGTCTCCTAGCACCTGCAGGCCACAGCTTCCCTGGATGGGGAGGCGGTGTAGTGCGGGGGGGGGGGGGACTTGATAGATGGCTGCGAGGGTAGCTGTTGTGTACCAACCAGCAAAAGGAAGAAGGAAGGCAGCAGCAATTGACTCTGGACTGCAGACAGGGTTAAGAGAGACAGATGGGTGGGTGCGGGGGGGGGGTCGGTGGCGGGGAGAATGCCAGTGCCATAAACACAGCCTGGCGTGAAAGTTTCCAGGAATCGAAAGACAGCCCTGCCAGTGTCCTTACTCTAGGAGGGGGTGCAGCAGCCTTGCCGGAGGGTGGGGTGGGTGGAGGTGGAGGGGGCCACAGAGGTGGGAGAGACAGGCAGGCAGGCTGGCTGGGAGAGCAGGAGGAGGGAGGAGGAGGCGCAAGGCAGCCTCTACCTGTGGTGGTGAGGAGAGGTTAGCAATATCCACAGGGTCATGGGTATTGCTACTAAGTGCTTTTGGAAAGCGGGGGGGGGGGGGCTGGGGAGGGAGAAAGGAGGTTGCCATGGTGAAAAAAAACACATGATGCATACTGATGGACTGGTGGGGAAGGAGAAGGGGGGGGTGAGAACTGCCACAGCAAATATGAGAGGCTTGAGAGCCATCTGTACAGTGAAAGGAGAAAGCTAGGAGGAATGAGGGGGGTGGAGAGGGAGGAAACAGGGAGGGGAATGTGGCTTTTGCCGCAAAGCCTCTTTCCTTTGGGGGTGGCATTTCTGAACAATCTCCTTTGCTGAAGCAATGCTCTCACCAGCCTCTCTCTGCCAGGCTCACCCTCCTTCTCTCCGTTGCTAGTCCTCCCCCCCCCCACCCCTTCTCATGAGAAAGGAGAAGGGCACAAAACAGGCATTTCCCTTTGCTGAGCTTCTCTGAGTGCAGGGAGGGAGAGAGAGAGAGAGGGAAGAAAAAAAACCCGACCCCAAAATGTTCCCCACCTCCCTTCTCCTCCTGTGATCTTGGCCAAATCAAACAATGAGCCTGGAAAAAGATCAGAAAAAGCCAGCCACCTGCCAAACCAACTGTGACCTTGCAGGGTCTGATTTAAAGGATCCATGCTCTTTATTTTCACAGCACCAACCAGGCTGACAGCTGGGGGGGGGGGGGGAGAAGGCTACAGGCCCTCATATTTATAGGAGTAGCAAGCAAAAAAGGAGAAAGGGGTGAGCCCAAGTATGTTGCAGAAGCAAGCAAGATACTGTAGACTGAAAGATAAGAGACAAGAGGAGAGAGGGTTTTCTTCTTGCTGAATCAGAAATTCCAGGTCAAAAGTATCTGTCAACAGATAGCATTTCCATTTGATTCTCTCCAATTGGGAGAGATTAGGACTGGCTCCAGGTTTGAAGGAGTCACCAGCTCAAGCGGGCGGGGGGGGGGGGGGGGCTAGCAACTCTGCAGCTGGCAGCTGCGAACTGCCACCTTAAATTTCCCATGGGGATCCCCACTGGGTGGTGCTATCTTGCGGGCATTGTGGGAAATTTAAAATGGCAGCTCACGGACCCAGCTGCTCAGCATGGAGAAGAGTGGGCAGGGCCGGGGTTTGCATCCCACCAGGGTGCTGAGGGTGCAGCAGTTGCCGGCTCTGAATGCAGAACTAGTTTTAGCATTAGGTGCTAGCGCAGGCCAGCAACCAAAAAAATTGTGCTCTGTGTTTGTTGTATGTGGTCTCTAACAGTATAGTGGAGGGGACATTATATGTGAATGCAAAAGAGCAAAATCCTAAACAATGGTTGGTAAAGGGAGATGGTGGCAGAGGCAGTTTTGCTGCTTTATTGATGCACAAATGTCTTCCATCTCAACAGAGGTCACACCTGCACCACACATTTAAAAAAGCATCATGCCACTTTAAACAGCCCTGGCTCCCCCCACCCCACCCCCAAATCCTGGGGACTGTCTTTTGTTAAGGGTAATGCGAGACTCCTGTTCCCCTCACAGCGCTAGCATTCCTAAGGAAGAGGGATTGACCGCTAAACCACTCCGGAGAGGGTAGCTCTGTGAAGGGACTAGGGGTCTCCTAACAACTCTCAGCATCTTTAACAAACTACAGTTCCCAGGATGCTTTGGGGGAAGCCATGACCATTAAAGTGATATAAGAGCACCTTAAATGGTGCATATGTGGCCAGGGTGCCCCTTGCACCTTCAGTAGTTGTGTAGCAGAGGGAACTTCAGGAGGCGCAGTTTGACATGAAAGTGACACCCCCTGAAATTCTGTCTTCTGCATCACTCATAAAGGGGCAACAGCCCCGTTCCCTTTTGCACCTGCCCATCCTTATTCTCAGCTGAGTCCTTTAAAGAGGGTGGCTGCTTAGGCAGCGCTGAAAAAGAGGGCGAAATAAAGCAATGAATTAGCAAATGCTAATGCCAGTTTATATATCCAGATGCAATTTAGAAAAGATTGCTATAATTTATATCAAAAGACAGTACATCTCACCATAGTGGGAAAGACTGTGTGACCAGGTGCCCTTTGAGCCTGTTCAACATTCTGCTGCCCAGTACTGTGGATGGGAACATGAAGGCGTCTCCCGTCCTCCCTAATTCTTTACCTTAGAACAGGACTTGGCCAGACGGTTCTTCAGAAGGCGCCTTTCAATAGAGAACTGTCCTTCGTAAAATAGAGAGCCCTCCAGACTGGCATTTCTTCTCCAGGTGAATCCTGCAACATGCAATTGACACAATAGTAGAGCATTAGTAGACTGTCAACACATCATTCCACACTGCTAGTTGTTCTGCAATGCTTCCCCAGCGTTGCTGCTTGATT
Organism: Podarcis cretensis; assembly: GCF_951804945.1. NCBI lineage: Eukaryota > Metazoa > Chordata > Lepidosauria > Squamata > Lacertidae > Podarcis > Podarcis cretensis. Next base: position 26,778,088 of record NC_137177.1, on the reverse strand, counting down.
GCTGTCTGGACTGGCTCTCTTGTACTATAACACAACAACAACAGGAGATAAAGAGTAAACTAGGATATCTGTGGCATGAAAGAAAAAAAAAAGGGTTTCAGCAAGAAGCTATGGGGTGTGTACCTATTGAAAGCAAAGCAGGGTTTCCACCCTGAAACCTTTGCAGACTCAAACAGTGTCATGAAAGTGGGATTGCATATAACTACCCTGATACCATCATGAGAGCAAATCATCACAAATGAGCAATAAAAAGACCGCCTTTCCTGTGAAACACATTTTATGCAGTTTCAGCATGGAGGAGTTGAATCAAGAAGATCTACCTGTGGAGGGCGCCTTTTGGCTAGTGGTTGTGACAAATCTAACACAAAGTAGTTTCACAACTACAAAAAACTTTTGTATTGAAGACTGTATTTTTTTAAAAAAAGAAAGTTTGATGGATTAACATATACAGTGGTACCTTGGGTTACAGACGCTTCAGGTTACAGACTCCGCTAACCCAGAAACAGTACCTCGGGTTAAGAACTTTGCTTCAGGATGAGAACAGAAATTGCACGGTGGTGGTGCAGCGGCAGCAGGAGGCCCCATTAGCTAAAGTGGTACCTCAGGTTAAGAACTGTTTCATGTTAAGAACAGACCTTGAGAACGAATTAAGTTCTTAACCCCAGGTACCACTGTAAATGAGTAAGCATACAGGTGGCATCCCTGAACCAGAGTAAGAGGGAGAGGGGCCAGGCAGCCAGATGAATCAGCATTTGATTTCCAGGTATGTACATCTGTTGTGCCAATTGTGAAGCTAGGAGGAAGATAGTTCTGCAAAAAAAAATAAGTGGCTGCCTGATGAGACCTCTCTTTTTCTTATATCTGCCTTCCCCTAGACATTTCTAAATTAAATAGAACTTCCTGCAAAATGTAATATAATCTTCATAAAAGTTAACAAAAATCAATGCTGAGGACCCATACCTTCACATTCATTGGTATGAGGAGGAGAAGCAGAGAGCCACTTTACTTCTTAACTCAGCTGCTAGGTAGAACTTTCCTTTCAAACTTCCCCTTTTATGCCTGTAAATGAAAGGGACTAGAAACTTGGCTTTTTTTTTTGATATATATATATATACCTTCCGGTTCCGGTCGTGGACAGAGACGAAGCGCGGAGAGCCTCGCTCGGGCTTTCTGCACATTGTGGAGGCTTGGGGGAGACGCAAAGGCTCTGCGCACCCCAAAAACCCCATGGGGGGAACCCTTGGGGGATAGGGCCCCAGCAGCGTCGGAGCGGCCGTGTCGTTTCCTCGGGTTACAAAGACGCGAGGACGACGGGGCTGGGAGCGCGAACGGGGAGACACCGACTCCACAGTGTGATGCCTCTAGCTTCAGCTGAGAAGTGCGACGGGCTTCCTTAAGGATAAGAAAGGATCCCCCAGCGTTTCTTTTAGTGTTTTTCAAGGTGAGAGTTTGGATTCAAAGCTGGAAGGATCCTGGATGTTTACGGATTTTGGTATGGAGTCCTCCCGGTGGCGGAGTTAAAATGGCGCAGATATGAAGTCGTAGGAATGAGGAAGTTTCAGCAAGTCTGTCTGAGTGAGTACGAACTGAGAACTCACGGCAATATCGCCGAGGGAAATTTCACGGACTTATAAGACTTTATTAATAATAATGAGGATGTCAAATGAAAAGCCTTTAGTTTTTTAATTACTTTATCTCACGCTGCTGAATACAGCTTTACCGAATACGTGTTGAATACCTGGTCTTTCGGTTTTTTCTTCGCATCTGGGCGCGTGGGCAATAGGGGTTGAGGAACTGATCGAATATATAGAAGATATTAGGAGAGAAGCTGTAAAATCCCAAGACTTACCTGCAGGACTTTCTAACAAGGAGGTCAATAAAGGTGCCTCCATTTTAGCATTTGTGTTTGGAGCCGGACCCTGGGGGGAGTTTATTGACCACTACCATTCGGCATAGACTGACAAGTTTACTCTTCCCTGCCTTTGATTTTGTTTGGTTGTACGGAGGACTCTGGCGTGGGACGAATTGGATTACACGTCGTTGAGACTCCAAAGTGTTGCAGACTCCGCAGCGTTAAGACTCTGCAGCGGTTTAACAATCCGCGTTAAGACTCCGCAGCGTTAAGACTCTGCAGCGGTTTAACAATCTCCATTACCTCTGTACATTAAGGACTGGCTTAAAAAAGAGAAGCAGTGAGCCTGAAGTGGGGGGGAACCCTCTGGCACTCTCCCGTGGGACTATTTTGGATTACTGCCCCCTGATATATTGAGAACGTGTTTGTGTTCTGCCGTGAAGGGACTGAGTTGGAAAATATTTTATTTATAACTGGAGACCACAGGGGGAAAAGAGGAAGAAGATTGTGAGCCCGTTAAGGGAGAGATTTGATAATGTTGGGGAAGGAGAGGAGAAGAGGAGGCGGGACCCCAGGGGAGAGGAAGCAATCCCTCCAAGAGGAAATTAAAGATTTAGATAACCTATGGGCGAAAATAAAGGAAGAATTTAGGCAGAATGAATCATACATGGAGGGTAAATTGGGAGAAATGCAGGAGATGATTGATAAAAAGATTGAGGGAGCAGTTGGAGAACTCTCCATTAAGATTCAGGACTTATCTGCTAAATCTAAAATAATTGAGGAATCCAACAAAAAATTGCAGAGAGAGATGAGAGAACAGAAAAAAGAGTCAGTAAAGATGAAAGAGGAATTAAGGGAGTTAAATAAATCACAAGATAAGATCTGGGATAATTTAGCTATGTCGGAAATGCGGCAAAAACAGCTACACCTGAAATTTAGAGGAGTAGGGGAAGAAAGGAATGAGGATATAAAAAGGAAAATGGCCAAGGAACTCTCTAAGTGGTTGGGTTTAAAAGAAGAAGAAATGGCGCTGGCTATAGAAAATGTATTTAGAATGACGAGACCACAACATTTAAAAGCTAATAAATTTCTGGGGGACTGCTTAGTGATTTTTAATTCAATGGAAATGAAAAACTTAATTTTAAAAACGAGCTACCATAACAAATTAAGAATTGACGGTAGGCCTATTATTATATACAAAGAAATACCAGTAAGATTGTTACGCAAAAGAGATGGATACAGACAAGTGGCAGCCGCTCTGAAGAGAAACGGGATACGATTTAGATGGGAGTTCCCGGAAGGGATCACCTTCTTCTATAAAGATAAAAAATTTAAATTGATGGACACACAGGAGGCAGAAAAGTTTATGAGAAGATATGAAAAAGAACTTGGAAAGGCCGAAAGTAGAATAAGAGTCAGAGAGGAAAGTGAGGAGGGGGAGAGAGGGATTGGGAGGGAGAGTGGGCAAGGGAAGGATGAAAGGGTGGAGGACATAGGAGACGAAGAAGAAGAAGCCGTAGTGGGAGAAGAGGCGGCAGAGGAGGAGGAACTCCCAGGAAACAAGGGCTCCGGTTTATAGCCTGTGATTGCGGACAGAGAGACAGTAACGGTTAAAGTTAAATAATAACCTCCACATTAAAATTTTTGTCCTGGAATGTGAATGGGCTGAACGAAAAAGTTAAAAGGAATAAAATTGAGAAGGCCTTGAAAAGTAAGAACTATGATGTGATTTGCTTTCAAGAAACCCATATAGCGAAGAAACATAAGCATATCTTAGTAAATAAAAAATTGGGGGTAGAATTTATTAATTCGGAGGTAAATAAGAAAAAAGGAGTAGTGGTTTATGTTAAGGATAAATGGGACCCTGTGTTAATTTGTAAGGATAAAGAAGGAAGAATATTGGGAATCCAATTAAATTATCGGGGGAAAAAAATTAATGAAGTGACGGTATATGCCCCAAATGCAAATAGAGCTGAATTCTTTGAAAAATTAGAACAAATCCTGCTAGAGTTGGAAGATCATAAATTAATTTTGCTTGGAGACATGAATGGGGTCCCGGTACCTGATTTGGATAGAAGTACAAAGAAGGGGAAATCTAACCAGGGGAAATTACCGAAATCATTTAATAACCTCGAGGAAAATCTAGATTTAATTGATATTTGGAGGCATAAAAACCCTCTTACAAAACAGTTCACTCATTTCTCGGAACCCCACCAGAGTTGGGGCAGAATTGATCAGATATGGGTGTCAAGGAGACTAGTGCCTAGGGTAGCGAGATGTGAAATTCTACCCAGGACCCTTTCTGACCACTGTCCTATAACTTTGGAAATAAAAAATGAAGTAAAGGGACAATACAGGTGGAGGATGAATGAATATTTATTTGAGTCCGAAGAGGTGACGGAAAAGGCTAGAAGTACCCTGAAAAATTACTTTGATTTAAACTTGAATAGGGACACCCCCATCGATATAGTATGGGACGCCGGTAAGGCAGTCCTTAGGGGTCTTTTGATACAACAAAATAGTTATAGAAGGAAATTAAGGGAACAAAAGAAAGAGGACATCCTTACCCAGTTAAAAGACTGTGAGAAGAAACTGACCATAAACCCGGGGGATGAAAGGACCAACCAAATTTCCAAAGTGTTGCAGTCAGAATACTCAGCCATATTAAATCAAGAGGTAGAATGGAGGATCAAGTTTATGAAGCAAAAATATTTTGAGTCGGCTAATAAAACGGGGAAGCTACTTGCGTGGCAGTTAAGAAAAAGGAATAAACAAAAGGTTATTAATAAACTGATACTGGAGGATAAGATTATAGAAGAACCAGAGGAAATAGAAAAAAGGTTTGTCCAATTTTTTGAGAAGCTGTATGAAAAAGGAAAGGAGGATAGTGTGGAAATAGGGAAGTACCTGGATCAATCTGGAAGGAAATACCTGACAGAAGAGGATAGTGCCCAATTAAATAAGAAGATTACAGTAGAGGAGATTAATGAGGCTATTAAGAGAATGAAGCCCGGGAAAGCGCCCGGACCGGATGGTCTGCCCTCTAAATATTACAAAACATTAGGGGAATACTTAGCCCCGGTGCTTGCGGACGTTATAAATAATATTTTACAAGGAGGGAAGATCCCTGAATCGTGGAAAGAGGCATACATTACTTTAATACCAAAAACGGAAATTGAAAAAACAGATATAAGAAATTATAGACCAATCTCTTTGCTTAATTGCGATTATAAGATCTTCGCTGATATTCTGGCAAATAGATTAAAGAAGCATTTAAAGAAATATATCCATAAAGACCAAGCGGGATTCCTCCCTGGTAGGCAACAGAAAGATAACGTCCGGCACATTATAAATGTCATCGAATATTTAGACATGAGGATAGATATTCCGGCGGCCCTGATCTTCATTGACGCTGAAAAAGCCTTCGACAATGTTTCGTGGGAATTTTTATTACAATGTATGAAAACGGCAGGAATAGAAGGCCCCTATATGGAAGGAATAAAGGCTATATACTCAGGGCAACGGGCCAGGTTGATTATTAACAGCAACCTTTCCAAATCCTTTATGATTATGAAAGGCACAAGACAGGGATGTCCTTTGTCACCTTTGTTATTTATCATGGTGTTGGAAGTAATCGCAAATAAAATCAGGGAAACATCTAAGGTAAAGGGAATAAGAATTGGAGAAAAAGAGTATAAATTAAAGGCTTATGCCGATGATCTGGTCTTATCTTTAGAAAATCCAGTGGATAGCACCAGCAGTGTAATAGCTCTTTTAGAGGAATTTGGGAACCTGTCCGGATTTAAATTAAATAGGAAAAAAACTAAAATTTTAATAAAAAATGTGGATGATCAGGAGAAAATTCAGCTGGAGCAAAAAATAGGCATTAAGGTTGTGAATAAGGTAAAATACTTGGGAATTTGGATAACCCCGAAAAATATAAATTTAATAGAAGATAATTACAATAAGGCGTGGCAAGAAATTAAGAAAGACTTGGAAACCTGGAATAGGTTGAAATTAACTTGGACAGGAAGGATGGCAGCGATAAAGATGTGTATCCTTCCGAGACTGTTATTCTTATTCCAGAATATTCCTGTAATTAAAGGTACCACTTGTTTTAAGAACTGGCAAAAAACCCTCGCTAATTTTATATGGCAAGGAAAAAGGGCTAGAGTCAAATTTAAACTCCTTACAGACTCAAGAGAGAGAGGGGGCTTTGCAGTCCCTAATATAAGGCTCTACTATGAGGCAGTGTGTCTATGCTGGATAAAGGACTGGGCCACCCTAAAGAACACAGATTTATTAGACCTAGAGGGTTTTAACATCAGGTTTGGCTGGCACGCCTATATGTGGCAGGGGAAAGGTAAGGTCCACAGAGGCTTCTCTAATCATGTTATTAGAGGCTCACTACTTGAAGTGTGGAATAGGAATAAAAATTTGATTGAAACAGGCACCCCCTGGTGGCTCTCCCCGATTGATATTATTAAAATAAAAAAAGTAAATATGACTGGTGAAAGGTGGACGTATGAAGACCTCCTAGTCAAAACAGAAGAGGGATGGAAACTTAGACCATATGATGAAATGAAGGAAAAGATTAAGGAATGGATACAACTCCACCAAATTAACGCCCTTTGGAGCGAACATAAAAAATCAGGTATGAGCGAAAAAAAGTCAAAATATCAGGTAGAAATACTAGAAAGTAATAATAAAATTCTTTCTAAAATGTACAAGCAATTACTGGACTGGGATACCAAAGACGTACAGGTGAAAGGAGTAATGGTTAAATGGGATAGAGACCTTGGTCACAGTGTGGAATATAATAAATGGCAGACACTTTGGAAGAGGGGTATGAAGTTCACGGCATGTGCTGCTCTCCGAGAAAATTTAGAAAAAATGATGTATCGTTGGTACCTAACCCCGGCAAAACTGGGGAAGATGTATAAAACCGGAGACATCGCATGCTGGAGGTGCAAAGCAAAGGTAGGGACTTTTTTTCATATTTGGTGGACTTGTGACGAGGTGAAAAAATTCTGGGGACAAATATATGAGGAGTTGAAAAAAATATTGAAGTATAATTTCCCTAAAACTCCCGAGGCGTTTCTCTTAGGTATGATTGGTGAGGAGATAAAGAAAGTGGATCAAACCTTTATTCAGTATGCCATGGCGGCGGCTAGAATTTTAATAGCGCAAAATTGGAAATCCCCCAATATGCCTACGATCAGAGATTGGCAAGTGAGACTGCATCAGTATATAGAACTAGCGAGATTGACACAAAGAATCAGGCATCATAATAGTACAAAAATAAAAAATGAATGGAACAAATTTACAAGTTATATGGAGGTTAATTTTGGAATTAATAATTTAACAGCGGACGGTATTTAACACCTACTATGTTGTAGTATGATGGTATTAATAACTGCAGAAAGTGTATAAGATAAGATAACCCAAAACCGAGATGGACGGAGGTTTATTGTTTGTAGGTCTGTAAGTTTGTAAGTCTTGTATTTTTCTTACTCTTTTTTTTTTCTTTTTTTTTTCTTTTTTCTTTTTTTTTCTTCTTCTTCACTGGTGCTCGTTTTCTTTTTATATGCTTGGTATATGCCTGTTATTAGCTCTGTTATATTTTTGTATGTGGTTTTTAATATCTGTTCAATAAAGATCTTTTCTAAAAAAAAAAAAAAAAAGAAACTTGGCTTTTTTAAAATAAAAAAACCAGAGCTTCTGGGAATATTCCCATGAAGTCCCAGCTCCCACAAGCCCTCCCATGGCTATGGCACTACTCTGGAGAGGTTCGGTTCGGTAAATAAAGTTGCAAGGTCATGTTAGCACCTTGACTCTCACAGACAGTTCAATGCCCTCTTGGTTTTCAAAGGTAGCATGTATGGTTGAATCCTACCAGCACTGATTAATTTAGCATTTGTACATGGGACAGCAGACTGCTTCTTTGTCCCAAAAGACTACAGTCATTGTTTGGGAAGCTCTAACAGCATTTTCCTATTTAGTTGCTGTTGGTTTTTCTCTCTGAACATCTAAGCCCAGAGTTTTTTTCCATGAGTCAGGAAGCCTGCTTTCAGCATTTTAAACATCAATTGTTCCAAATGTTTATTTGTGCCTCACCCTCCCCTGTACTTCCCCAGGACCTCAGGGCAGCTGTAGGCGTGCCTCACAACAACCCCGTGAGGTAGGTGAAGTTTTTCTCAAGGCCATCTACCTGAGCATGGATTTGAAGCTACTCTGCCTCACTTTAGTTTTGGAATGTGTGATGCATTGAACCAAAGGCAGCCTGTTCAGATCAGGTCAGGTTCCATTTATTCCGAAAATAATACAGTGAGAAATGAATGGGTATGAATGAAATTCCTGTGCTGTTCAGGGGATAAGGAGCTCACCTGTTCAGGTAGCAGCGGCCTTTCAGAGGCAGTCTCCTGGCCATTTTCTCCACCATAATGCCCCAGAATGACACAAGGTCTGAGGCACTGTAGGTGAGTATAATAGTGGCTGCCAGGAGGACACAGATGCTGATGCCATGGCCACAGACCACAGCAAAAAGAATAATATAAATTAGTTCAGAAAACAAAACAAACTACCCAATGTAAGACAATAGAATTTTCATGACAGAACCAGATTGAACAGGAGTTTCACAAATGAATACTGAAAAAAAGGTGGTAATGATGAAAATGACTGGTGGAGCAAAACATGAGGGGGGAATTCTTGCACACACTATTTTGTTTGTTTGTTTGTTTGTTTGAATCAAATTTCAAAGAATCATAGAATTGCAGAGTTTGAAGGGACTACAAGGGTCAACTACTCCAACCCTCTGCAATGCAGGAATACTTTGCCTCAAATTTATATGCCACTTTAATGTCCATCGTTTGTGTTTATGAGTGTGTGTGTACATATAGCCATAAAATCAAAATAAAAATAACCTATAAAACAGCAACAGTATACCAGTCAGAGTAACTAAGCGGCGCCTAGGATTAGTGAAATATTCTTGGAGTCGAGTGTGAATTTCATGCTCTTTATTCAGCTCATAGTAGCAATGAATGAATCTTTCCCCAAAACGTCTAGCTATATATACATTATTTACACAATGGGCCCCGCGTGATTGGCTAATTGTGGGCTGCTCCTGCAGGCCAATCAGGTTGCGGATCCACTTCATCCAGGAGCCTGATTGGCTGCTCCTGCAGGCCAATCAGGTCGCTGATTCACTTCCACCTGGAGCTGGATTGGGTGGCTCCTGTGGACCAATCAGACTGCTGCATTCTGGATCCTATTGTTCTAGGATTCAGCTCAGTACATAACAATTAGCTTAGCATTTGTGGTCACACTGTGGTAACCTCAAGGTTAGACTACTGCAATGCGTTATAACAGCATGCATAAGAAGAGCATATCAGGCCAATAGCCCATGTAATCCAGCATCCTGTTGTCACAGCAACCAACCAGATACCTGCTAGCCGGACAGGAGAGCATCAGCACTGCCCACCTACACTTCCCAGCTACTGGTATTCAGAGGTATACTGCCTCTGACAGTAGATGCAGAACACACCCATTTTGGCTAGCAGCTATTGGTAGCCTTAACCTCCAGGAACCTGTCTAATCCTCTTTGAAAGCCATACCAGTTGGTGGCCATCACAGCCTCCCGTGGGGGAGCAAGTTCCATAGTTTAACTATGCACTGCATGGAGCACTTTCTTTCATCTGTCCTGAATCTCCGAACATTCAGCTCCATTGGATGTTCACAAGTGCTAGTGGTATGAAAGGGGTGTGTGCATTTCTCTATCTACTTTCTTCACGCCAGGGATCATCTTATACATTTCTGTCCTGTCACCTCTTATTCGCCTTTTCTCGAAACTAGAAAAGAGGCCGCCTTTGAAGACAGTTTGCAGAGGGCAGAATTCAGAGGACAGGTTGTTGACTGAACCAGACAGTCTGAACATCTTACACTAATTTTGGTCGGACTGCATTAGCTGCCAGCTGGGACTCAGTTCAATGTGTTGGTTTTTACCTATAAAGCCTTATAGGGCATTGATACCTCAGGGACTGTCTCTCCCCATATGAACCAACCTGCACCCTGCCTTCATCATCAGAGGCCCTTCTTCTGCCCCCACCCAGGGAGGGACAAAGGGTGGCAACAACAGGCTTTCAGTGGTCACTCTGCATTTGTGGAAACATGTCTGATGCCTTCAGTGTCAGCTTTCAGGAGACAGGTGTTTATCCAGGCTTTGGGGAGAGTAATTAGGATCAAACTGCAGGATGATTTCCAGCCTGTTTGTGGTGTTCATCTTTTAGTTGGGTGGGGTAGGGTAAGCTTTGCTCTTTTTTTCAGTATCGCTGGGTAATTTTCAGATAAAATCTGTGTTTTATTGGGTTTAAATACAAACAAACAAACCCAACGTATTTGTTTTTAAATGTTGGTAAGCCTTATGCACTTTAGGGATCTCTAAATCTCTCTGACATCTTTTTTTTTTGTGGAAAGTGATGAACAAGTAAATAAATAATGGTGGCCAGGGAAACACCTGGGTAAACGGGTATGCATTTAGTGGGCAGAAACTACCGGACACGGAGCAATGGTTCCAAACTACAAGAAAGAAGATTCCACCTAAACATTAGGAAGAACTTCCTGACAGTAAGAGCTGTTCGTCAGTGGAATTTGCTGCCAAGGAGTGTGGTGGAGTCTCCTTCTTTGGAGGTCTTTAAGCAGAGGCTTGACAACCATATGTCAGGAGTGCTCTGATAGTGTTTCCTGCTTGGCAGGGGGTTGGACTCGATGGCCCTTGTGGTCTCTTCCAACTCTATGATTCTATGATTCTACCTCACCTCAGTGGGAAAGTCATTCCGCATGGTAGGTACCACCACAAAAAAGGCCCTTCTCACCACCAGATGAACATCTCTTGGGTGTGGCATGGTTAAAAGGTCAACACCCTCAGGCCACAGAGACTGGGATCGACTATACAAGAGCAGGCACTCTCAAATAGATTGGTCCTCAGCTGTTTAGGGCCTCAAAAACCATAATTAACACATTGAATTTGGCTCAGTAGCTATCTAGCAGCTCCTATATTCATTATGAAGTGGCGTAAAATAGCTAGGTGAATACAAATATAATTCATAACACTAAGAATTGTCAAACAACTTAATAAAAGCAATCTAAGTGGAAATCCCTATGCGAAACATACTTTGCAATACAGGTGTGTTGGGCACAGGGTAGAGCAGGGGTTACCAACACGGCGCCCGTAGGTGCCCTTGTGCCCACCAATGCCCCCTATGACACCAGGCAGCTTCCTGTGTATCAGAGGCAGCTCTCAACTGTCTGGCACCTCTCCCTGGAGAAATGCCATCTCTGACATTTCTGAAATCCTGTCAGCATGCCACACCACCAAGCATTTCCCTGTTCAGCCCCTCCTGTCAGTCTCTTGAAGTTTTCATGTATGTCACCAAACGAAACACAGGTACAAACCAAGGGCAGCTCATGCACCAGATGGTAAAACGCAGCCTGCAACGTGTGATGCGGGGAAGGGAAATCGGAGCCGTGGTCTTCGGTGAGAGAAATGTCCATAGCTACAAGGCGCTACAGCAAGCAGCAACCCCCTTTTCAGATCCTGCATAATCTCGGAAGGCCTAGGAAGTGAAGCTGCGGCCTGTGGTGCCCTCTGTGCAGGCCGCAGCCTCTTCCCCCTCTTCCTCCGAGAAGTGAGAGCGTGCAAATCCTGCCTCGCTTAATTGGCCTCCTCGGCGGCGTGGTGGAGGCCATCTCCCCGGTTGGTGACCTTGCTCCTGCACAAGGCGCTGTGAAGAGCCTGGCACTGCTGAGGCTGGAGGGGAGGAAGAGCCCAGGCCCCGTTGCCTGGCAACTACACAGCTGTCTGTTGACCTAAAAGGAGCTGCTCACTCTTGACACAGCTGGTGTTTACATGGAGCCAAATCTTTCTCCTTCGTGTTTGCATGGAACGAAAGCAAGGCACACAGACACAAGCGCTAACACACACACACATGGAGTAGACAAAAAGGAGAGAGAAAGAATGTGGAAAACATAGAGAACAGACTTCCCCCGCCTGCGCTGCCCTTCATTGCTAACTGGAAGAGAAGATGGGGGGGGGGGGAGAGAATGTGTGTGTGCGCAGAAAGGGGTCAGGGACATCGCAAATCCCTTGGAGGGCCAGATACGTCTTTATCCACTGCAGCACAAAGGAATGTGTTGTGGAAAGCACCGTGTGCCTTGGTATTATCTGAGGCTGTGCCTTTAAAGCACATCCAAAGCACATTCCCTGCCTCAAAGAATCCTGGGCACTGAACTCTGAGGCTATCCTGGGTTCTTGGCGCAGCAACAGAGCAGGCCAGAGGGGTAGGGAGTCAGGAAACCCTTTCGGTCTAGGGTAGGATTTGAGGCCTTAGCACCTCACCTTGGGCCAGAAAGAGGCAGAGTGGGGATGCCAGTGGTGTGTTGCCCACCCTGCTGCCCAGCAGTGAGACTGTTCATGGGGAGGTACCGAGCAGTCTGCCAGGAGACATGACTGCCCGGCTGCTGCTGGACGGCCCAGCACAGGAAGGAGAATCCTGTGAGCCAGCCATCACTCTGCCTCCAGAGAGTGAGTTGCCCTGGCAACCGAGGAAGCACATAGGGCTGAGTAGGACAGTGAGCTGGCCAAGTATTCATGTGCCATCTCCAAGGATGAATCCTCAGATGCACTAGCGCAAGCAGGCGCAGCCTACTGGCAGGACTGTCCATTTGCATGCACAGTCCCAATGGGAACTGTGTGAAAGATTGTGCCCAACTCACTCTTCGAAAGCGGTGCAGGTCAGGCATTGGGACAAAATCTTAGCTTCTATGTTAAGAGCTCAGCTTCTGAACCAATGCTTCTCAACTATGACTAATATTGTTCTTATTATATTTATTTATATCCTGCCTTTGCCCCCAGGCCTAGACTCAAGGCAGCTTGCACGAATTAAAATGACACAGATAAAATTCAAAAACTAAAAACATATAAAAGTTAATTCTTAAAATGTAATTAAATTATAATAGAATTAAAACAATATTTAAAACACAGACAGTAAAAACAGCATAGCACTTTTAAAAGCCACTTCCTAAAAAACAACAACAGCTAGTTTCCAAAGGCCTGCCAGAATAAAACATTCTCCACCTGCCAGCAGAAGGACAACGAGGAGGGAGCCAGTCTAGCTTCTCTAGAAGTTCCAAAGTCTGGGAGATGCCACTGAGAAAGCCCTCTCCCATTGGATCCCCAGTGTAATGAACTGGCAGCACAACTGGGAGGAGGAAGAAGAGGAAGAGGATCCCAGCAAGGGGTGTAGCCGGGACTGGGACATGCCGGGGAGGCAAGCAGGGGATAGGGAAGGAGAGGTTGGTGTAGGAAGTACTCACAGGGTGAAAGAGGATAGCGAGGGGAGGGAGTCAGTGCAGAGGAACCAGAGCAGAGGACCCATCACCAGAGCCAGAGGGGGCCCTGTTTCCACAAACACAGCGGGCTCTGAGGCATAAGGAGCAGCAGGCAGGGTGCTCTAGGAGGCTGAGGCAGGCAAGGGCCTACAGCCCAGCTCCCTAGCTGGCCAAGTGTGGCTCGCTAGCTCTGGAAGGAGGGGTGTGATTCCTCAGATGGAGCTGGCTCAGAATAGGTGAGGGTCACCTGCCTCATCAAGCCCAGATGCTGCAATCAGCATGGAAAGCACCAAAGGGAAGCAGAGCTGAGGTGCTGGGTCTGCTCAACTGCCAATGTTGATGGACCTCAACTTGGACCCTGGACTGAGGACTTGACATACTGACTTGCCAGTAGGTAGGCCAGGGGTTGGGAACACTCACTAAGCATTCCTGTGAGGGTGGTGGGACTGCTAGAAGGGCCTCCCGCAACGATTCCAGAGCTCAGGCAGGCTCATATGGAAGCTTCAGATAGGCTGGGCCTAAACTGTGTGCTGACTTTTGGAATAAAGCCTTTGGGAATTTTGAAGCTGAATGTCCAATTGCTGTGTCCAAAAGTGGGAGCCCAGACACTTGCTGGCTCAATGCATCTTTCAGGGCACTTGGAAGAGAAAGTGATTTAGCACAAATTTTAAAATTGATTGTCACAATAAATAGGCTGCTAAAATGGCACGATCAGGTGTGTTGCCCCTTCCTTACCCACGTGGTTAAGTTATGCCCTCTCGGTCTGGACAAGACATAATTAATTGCATTCATATCCTGCCTTTCCTCCCAGGAGTTCAAGGCACCATACACAATGGGATGTATATTGCCCTGTTCCTTCTGAGGTGCTGGAAAGTCCATTGCAATTCCACATGCGGCTCACAGTGGAAGTGCAATCAGGGGCATAGGAAGGGGGAGCGGTGGGGGTGGTCCGCCCTGGGTGCCCTCACTGAGGGGGGTGACATTTGGCGCGCCTTCCGCCCACAACTCCCAAGCCTACCCCAAGCCATTGGGGTAAGGGGGTAAGCTGCGTCTCTTTTCTGGCAGCATCCCCCCCCCTTCCCCCTTCGTTTTGACAGCTTGGGGAAGGCTTGTCAGTTGCCGGCGGGCGGCGGGCTGAATGTCCGCCATGGGTGGCTCACTGCTCCCCCATGAGTGGCTCGCTCTGCCCCTGGCTGCAGGGCATGTGCACCGCTCTGGGCACCTGAGCGGCTATCCTGTGCCTAGGAAGGCACCCTCTGTGCCACGCCCCCCTTGGGAGCGCGCCCGCCCTGGGCAGCACGGGCATATGCTCCACCGCTGAGTGCAATGAACAAACAGGGTTTCTAGCCCTCTAGAAGCATCTTTGTTTTGAATCGTCTCATTTCCTTGTCAGTGATATTTGACAGGGTAGGGCTGCCATATGTCCGGAATTTCCCAGACATTATTGGGATTTCAAAGGCAGAATGGGTGTCCAGGGGGGATTCTAAAAAAAGATCTACAACTTTGGGGGTGTCCTGGTTTTTACTTGTTGAAATATAGCAACCCTATGATGGGGCCATTGCAGCTGATGGGCTTGGCAGACTTTTGCAAATCTAGGTGACTCCAGATTAAATGGAGGGGAAATCGTCTGGCATTTTTCATACTGGCATTGCATGGGTGCTGTGAAATACTTGCATGCATTGAGGTATTAGGTTGTCCGTAGCAATTTCCTGTTACCCTGAATCCTGGAACTGTCTATGCTGTTTCTTAAACACTGGTTATAACCCTGCTTAGGGCAACTGTTAGACTGAGCTTAAGGCAGCTGCTGAAATTGATTCCCACACCAAAACACCCACTAGCTGAGTGTGAACACCAGAACTTTCCCGCTGTGCCTATGTTTGACGTCTATTCGCGAGCACGCTTAAAAACAAAAATTCTAACACAGCATGGGTTCCCTGTTACTTATCAGAGAAGGCATTTCCATTATGGGAGAAACTGCAATTGTCATCAGTCTACGCCACATGCTTCCTGGCTTTTACTTATGCAATGACAGTGCTCTGCTCAGCCAATGGAAAGCATCCACTTAACTTCAGGTGCGGGAATATTTTCCAGCTTGAGGGCCACATTCCCATTGGGGGCCACATGCCAGTGGTGGGCAGGACCAGAGGCAAAAGTGGGCAGAACAACATATGTAAATTTTGCCTTTGTACACTAGGCTACTTCCTGCACACACATGTCTCTATCCTCCATCCAGGTTAGCAAGAGGCATCATCAGAGCTCAAGGGCACAAATCAGACAGGCAAAAATAGTTGGGCGTGAAGCACAGCTAGTGAGGGGTGCAGCCCAGAGAGAGTCCCAAGGGCCACTCTCAGGGCCACTCTCTGGGTCTCTGATTTACTTGAGGCCAGGCCAGGCATAGGAATGGGAGAGAAACTTGGTTCAGTTTGGATTTTAATACAAACCTTCTTAATTCACACTTCCTGAAACAAGACACGGAATATATTTGAAATCCACTCATCTCTGAATTTTGCAATGCAGTTCTCCAACCCAAAAATGTGTAGGGGGGAAAACTTACATTAGAGGAAAGTTTGAATAACAAAAATGCAAAATTGGTAAAAATGACATACGAAATGCATTATATATGGGGACATCATTTGCAAAAAGTATGCATATTAAGCCAAATTGCATACAGAAATGTACGTGTCAGGAAATTTTTGCACTAAAATGCTGATGAATTTTCATGAGGAACCTTCTTAAAAATCACAAAGGGGTACAGAAATGTGGGGAACAAACTTTAAGACTGGGAAAAATGAGAAACTGAAACTGAATAGATTTGTTCTTCCTTATCCACTGGTTATTGCAGGGGATAGCTTCTACTCCTATTCCAATCCCAGATTGTTGGACTGGAATGTTCTCATTTAAGCTGTCATAAATTAAGTTCCTTTAAAAATTAGAAAGTGTAACTGACTCTCTTTTTTACAGAAACCCACACACGAAAAACCAAATACACCTCACTGCTTCCCAGTGGACAGATGAACATCTCATCTCAAACTGAAATGCACATGTTTGGCATAGAGACTAAAGCAATATATTAGTATCTAGAAAGAAGTTGGAATTTTTCAAGCATGATTTCAAGTTTGTTCAGACAAACCATACTTAAAACTAACCATAGTTTGTTGTGGTTAAAATATAACTATAAACTGTGGCTTGTTGAAAACAGGCAAGTGCTTCCAAAGTGCTACTTGTTGCTATATCAAAAAAGGAAAAGGGAGGTGGGAGGGTGAGAGGCCAAGGCTCACCAGACTTGTTCCCATACCACTAATCTATGGCTTAGCATTGACTAAATGGAGCTCCTATGTTCCTGTCAGACAGTTTTCTTGCTTGTTTGATTTTTAAAAGCCTTTGAACCTACAAACATTTGTATTTCTGTGTACCTAGGATGCTTTCTGAGTTAGGTAGAAGCCGCCACCTTCTTTCAGGGTGGCTCCTTACCACTTCTGTATTGACAGGCATTCAAAGGCAGATCCACAGCATACATTCAAAGTGCATGACTTTCCCCAAAGGATCCTGGGAACTGTCATTTGTTAAGGGTGCTAGGAACTACATCTCTGTGAGGGAGAAATCATAGCTCCCAGGATTATTTGGGGGAAGTCATATTCTTTAAAAATGTACGTCAGATGTGCTCATACCTCGGGCTGAAGTAGCTTCAAGTTAAGTATTTTCGGGTTGTGCTTTGTGGCGACCCAGAAGTAACCGAGCGCATTACTTCTGGGTTTCGCAGCTCGCGCATGCACAGACGCTCAAAATGACATCATGCGCATGCGCAGAAGCAGCAAAACACGACCCACACATGTTACATTTACTTCAGATGCTAACAGAGCTCTGGAACGGATCCCGTTCGTATCCATAGGTGCCACTGTATACAGTATGGATCTGCCCTCAACCACTCGAGTTTACTATTAGAGAGAACAAGTGGGAACTGCAACAAAGTTATGCAGAATGGGGTGCTTCTGTTTAGGGTGCATGCGAGGCATTCTGAATCAACACACCCAATATTGCCTAGCCCCACACCTGAAAGTACCTTAAATTTTACCCTTTACTGCGTGTTTATCCTGCAAGGAACTCAAGGCATCGTAAAGGTCTTCCTCGGATTTTTGTCTTCACAACAGTCTATGTGGTAGGTTAGACTGAGAGATAATAACTGGCTTCAAACCACCCATTGGGAAGGTGGGTTTCAACCTGGGTCTCCCCGGTCCTAATGCAGTACTCTAACTGACTACATTGACATTGTCTTCATCTGTCGTCCCCCCAAATCTCAACCCTCATGGCGTCCCCTTTAAGCAGGTCAGTTTGTCCTTCTGCGTGGTAGAGACTGCCCTGCTATTCATTGCTACAGAAACCCTCACTTGTCCCATTTTGCCCGTGCTGAATCTAAACTCTCGCTCTCCTGTCATTCTTCCAACAGCTCCAGTTTCTCAGTCACTTCTCCATGAAACGAAAGGCAAGACAACTGACCTTGGGAGGCTCTTGAGAGGCTGGGGGTGGAATTGGTACAGTGACACCACCTCCTCTTCTTTCCTTGGCATTCCCTCCACAGTGGCTCAATTCTGAGACAGAGTTCTGGACAGAGAGAAATACACCAAATGAGCCATAAGGTACAAGCAAAGCATCTGTGATTTGAGGCCAGCGAGGACCAAGCAGGGGAGAGTTTTGGAGGCTAATGTGTCCAACCCAGACGATTTTGGTGCTGTTTATTTCAGTTTCTCTCATAGTCCCATGTTGTTCAATCTTAAATTCAGTGCTCCATATTTCAACAACAATTTGCCATTTTTGTTTAAATTCTCATGACAATCCACCAGCATTTTAGTTCACATTTCTCCTAACAGACTTTTTTTTTTTTTTGCCTAATATTCACATTTTTGCATTTATATGCACACTTTACCCTAGTATATGCATTTTTGTAAACTTCACTGGGCTAAAAAAACTGCATTGAAAAATCTGGACAAGTGCAAATTTAAAATGATGACCATGTTTTTGGTTCTTAGATTGTTTTGGAAAGTGCAGATTAGGGAGATTTAACTTTAAGTGGGAACTGAACTGAGTTTCTCCCCAATCCCTTCATGGGAGGGGCATGAACAGAGAGGTGTTTTTCTCCCTTTCTCATAATATTAGAAATTGGAGTCACCTGATGAAGCTAAATTGCAGGAGATCCATGATGACACAGAAAAGGAAGCACAACTTCACATAGTACATAGTTAAGCTAGACACAGTGATGTCCACCAACTTGAATGGATTTCAAAGGGGAGCAGACAGACCAATGTTTAACAGAGGTACTTCAGGGATGCCTTAGTTTTTTAAAAAAATTGATTCGTGTGCTATCCTTCAGGTTTCCTAAGGGGATGGGCTCGGGCTCAGTGGTAGGGAACTTGCATTGCACACAGAAGGTCCCAGGTTCAAACTCTGTCAGAACCCTGACAAGCACTGCCCGTCTGTCAAGACAATACTCAGCTAGATGAATCAGTGGTCTGACTCAGTACAGTGGTACCTCTGGTTGCATATGGGATCCATTCCGGAGCCCCATTCGCAACATGAGCAGAACGCAACCCGCGCCTGCGCGTGTCACGATTTGCTGCTTCTGCGCATGCACACGGCATCATTTTGAGCGTCTGCGCATGCATGAGTGGCGAAACCCAGAAGTAACCTGTTCCATTACTTCTGGGCCGCTGCAGGATGTATCCTGAAAGAACGTAACCTGAACCGAATGTAACAAGAGGTATGTCTGTATCAGGCAGCTTCCTACATAAGGATCCTGAAGCGAGAGCAGTGGGTGGGGGAAGACAGAGCCCCTGTGAGGTAGGAAATGTATGTGAGCCCCTAACTGACAGGTTGATTGATGGTTACACTTTCCCCAACACTTACTGGATGTTCCGATTGATGTATCCTACTGAAGATACCTGGAATATATTTTGGCTATGCATATGGTGTTTTTGGAAGGCTCCCAGGTGCCTCTCTTGTTTTGTCCTG
The DNA here is from genome assembly GCF_951804945.1 of Podarcis cretensis. NCBI lineage: Eukaryota > Metazoa > Chordata > Lepidosauria > Squamata > Lacertidae > Podarcis > Podarcis cretensis. The sequence continues at coordinate 26,758,848 of NC_137177.1, read as the reverse complement.
GGGTTGATGAAAGATACTTGGGATATACCTCAGCACCGAGTTTAATTGGACTTATTTCCGGGTAAATCTCTGTAGGACTGCATCCTTAGATACATAGGGGGAAAGGGAGCTTTGACTGCAACAACTCCAACTCTAGAAGAGTTGGACCCAGCTCCCCTGGTTCTTGAAGTTCTTTAGCTTTAGACTGGACTTGGACTCAGCAGCTCTTCAGGCAGAGGACTGTCTTCTGTAAGGTTAGGCACCTGGCCACCGTTTAAAGGCCTTATACCAGGGGTCAGCAAACTTTTTCAGCAGGGGGCCAGTCCACTGTCCCTCAGACCTTGTGGGGGGCCGGACTATATTCCTATGCCCCACAAATAACCCAGAGATGTATTTTAAATAAAAGGACACATTCTACTCATGTAAAAACATGTGATTCCCAGACCGACCGCAGTCCGGATTTAGAAGGCGTTTGGGCTGGATCCAGCCCCCGGGTCTTAGTTTGCCTACCCATGACTTATAGTAAGTGTACTTAAGACTGCAGTCTTCATCTGCTACCAAGGCCTCTGCTCTGAACAGATTTTGGCTTCCTCCGGGCTGAGCTTTTCAAACAACCGAGCAATCTAAGGAGGGTTTTGTTATTTTGCATAAAATGGAATGGCAATCTCCTACTTTTTTTAAACTTGCATTTCAGATAATACCATAACAAGAGAGAGAGGGAGGGGGAAAAATAAAACAAGAAAGCATTTTTTTTTAAGAGCAAACAAAAACTTATTCAAGTAGGTAACAGTTTTCCCCACAATGGTGAAATGTAGTTTAATGTTTAAATTATGGTAACTATTCCTAAATGTGCATATATATATATATATATATGTGTGTGTGTGTGTGTGTGTGTGTGTGTGTATCTTAGCATATGCACATTTTGTGCATATCTGTGTCCTCCCTTTTTGGGTATATGTAAGTGGCCAACTTAGAAACAAGTCTGACGCCTTTTCTGAGTAATATTGCAAACTGATTCAGGGGGTGGTTGTGAGCAAAATAACCTTTTAAGCCATGGCCTTCACAGACAGACACACTTTGCCCTTTTGCTTGCTTTTCAGGTGCTAGGCAAATAACGTTTGTTTTTAAGGTCTTTTAAACTTCATCCTGTGTTGCACTTTTTGCACAGTTGTTCAGGTCTGTCAATATACATTGGGTCCCAGGTCAGTTGGCAACCCTATTTTTTTTGTTTTTTTGGCAGAGCAAGTTGCAAAGGAGTAACTAATCTGTGCCAAATGATCTTGGGTATGGACTCTTGCACATGGCTACTAAGAGCAGACAGCAAATTGAGTGGAAGTGAGATAACGGTATGTCATTGAGAGGAAGAGACTGGCAGAGGCCTGATGTGTGGTTCTGCAGCTCCTCCATCTGACTCTTCTCATCCGCCTCACCCAGGCAGCTAAAATCTCCAGCCGCGTCTGTGCCATTGCAAGCAGCCAAGGAGCTCGCAGCAAAGGGTTCATTGTGCTGATGGTGTCTCAAGAGCAGAGCAGAGAGGATGGCCACCGTCTTGCAGCTCCCATTTTTGTACCGGTTGCCAATTGGAGGCTCTGGCGACAGCACGTGAAAGATTAAGGAGAGTGGGGTGGAATGGCCAGAAAGTTCATCTCGTGGGCTTTAGGACATGGGAAGCGAATTGGCCGGTAGGAGAAGCTTCTTAAGAGTGGCCTCATGTGCAATTTTTCTTTTCTTTTAAAAATGATACTTCCCGTCCCCTCTTTGTGCACTAGGCTATTTCTGTGAACACTGGATCAATGTGGGCGAGAAGGGCAAAAGGGAGGCATTTGTAATGCAGACAAGCAGCATGGCACAAGGAGGTTTCATATTCACACTACAAAAAGATTACTGATTAAGATGAGAGTTAATACTCCAACCACCCCACTGTTCTGTTCAAATACAGTGGTACCTCGGTTTACAAACTTAGTTTGTTCCGGAAGTCTGTTCTTAAACCGAGGCACGCTTTCCCTAATGAGGCCTCCTGGCGCTGGTGCCCTTCCACCGTTTGGCTTCCGTTCTTAGACTGAAGTAAACTTCGCAAACCGGGACACTACTCCCGGTTTTGCAGAGTTCTTAAAGCAAATACAGTGGTACCTCTAGTTACGTACTTAATTCGTTCCGGAGGTCCGTTCTTAACCTGAAACTGTTCTTAACCTGAAGACCACTTTAGCTAATGGGGCCTCTTGCTGCTGCCGCGCCGCTGCCACGCGATTTCTGTTCTCATCCTGAAGCAAAGTTCTTAACCCGAGGTACTATTTCTGGGTTAGCGGAGTCTGTAACCTGAAGCATATGTAACCTGAAGCATATGTAACCTGGACTTCCGGGTTGGTGCCTCTGGTAATGGCGGAATACCTCTGACCGGGAGGAATTTGCCCCATTGGAATTGGGTCTGGCCGCCACGGCAAAGGCGGAGACCCGCAAAAAATCACAGGCGGGAGAAGCCTGTGAGGGTGGGATTCGGCGGGCACCTTTTGCGCCTCCCTTACTCATGGGGAAACCCGGTTTCGGGGGTCCGGAGCGACGTGAGGTGAGCGGCGTGGTGCTTCGAATCGACTGCTTTTTCCACGGAGCGAAGCCACATAGCTGCTGCCAGAGAGCGCTGACTTTTTCCTGTGGACAATTTGACTTTAAAGTAACTACCCATGAGTGGAGCTGAGGCGGGAGAATTGGATTTTTAAAAGTTTAATTTGGTATCATAACAGGGAGGTTCAATACAGGAAGTCCGCCTTCCCCTTTTGTAAATAGACTGAAGCAATGAGGCTGCAAGCTGAAGTCTTGGAAAGCCTATTGTAAAAGACTGAATCTCCATCTGTAAAGAACATTAAATCCCCCCTTTGGAGGCAGGAGAAGAGGGGGGGAAGTTGTGGACTAAATACCCCTGCAGGAGAGAGTGAAGAGTGTTAAAATACCGCCGCTCGGACCCTGGAAACAGGCTGCTAGCAGGACTGACGTCTTTTGGAATATACACTGACAGCGCTTAGAACGTTTATTGACAGTTAGCTACAAGAGAAATACATTGTTTCTACTGTCTCCGGTTACTTTTAAAAAGGAGTAAAAGTAACTGAAAATTGATACTAACTTCGGTTTTTTTTTTAACTGTGCTTAAAAGAGGACACTATTGATTAATATAAATATAAACTGTTTCCCCCTAGTGGAAGCTTTTGAAACTGGTTGTTTTACAAGAGCTGGGCTAGGGGAATTTCCAACTGCAAGATAAAAAACTGTGAGACTCTGGGACTGACCTTGTATTTTTAAGTGTTATGGCAAATGGAAAGGAAAAAACAGACCAGCAAACCGCAGAAAAAACATTAAGGTCTGGGAGGACTTTGCAGCAACCCAGGAGAGGCTCAACACCAGGTCTTCCTGCTCCTTCTGTGGCTGCTTCTGTATCAGTTCACTCAAAATCAAGAGGAATGTCGACAGAAGAAGCCTTGGCGATTGCATTAAGATAAATGATTCATTGGAACAGCTTAACAAGAAAACAGACGTGATAAATGTGAAAGTGGATGCTGCTACTAGTAAAATTGACTTAAATACGGAAAGTATAAATAATCTGGGACAAAAGGTGAATATCAATACAGAAACCATCCAGAAATTGATACAGGAATCTATTTTGATACGGCAGACTGCGGAAGAAGCCAGCCAGCAGCTGTTGCTGCTGAATGTAAAGTAACAGAACTTGAGGCAGAGAGAGTCCCAGCCCTACAGAGGCAACTTGAGGAACATAAGTCGACGCTTGCTATGATTGAACTTAAAGAAAAACAGACAAATTTGAGGATCAGAGCCCTACCTGAATTTGAGAAGGAAAGTTTGACAGATTTTCTCACACAGGAATTTGCTGACTTCTGGGTCTTGGACTTGGGCCAAGAAGAGTTTAGAATTGTGAGGGCCTTTAGACTTGGAAGAGGAGGGAAAAGAGAGAAGAACAGAATAAGAGATTGCTTGATTACTCTTCGAATGAAAGAAGAGAGAGATAGAATATTGGGCTGGCACTATCAGAAGAACCTAGAAGTACAACGGTCAAGAGTGGAAATTTTAAAAGACGTCCCGAAATATCTTTTGGATCTAAGGTCTAACTACAGAGATCTGGTTGCCCTGCTGAGAAAGAACAAAATTATCTTTAGGTGGGAGTTTCCCCAAGGTCTATCTTTCAGCTTCAAAGGAAGGAAAATAAAAATAAGATCAGTAGAAGATAAAGTAAAGTTTTTGGATAAATATGAAGAAGATCTGCAGAAAGGACTTGGAAAAGAGTCAAGAGTAACGGATAGAAGATCACCAGATAGAGGATCAGAGCAAAGAGCATTGGATAGAGGATCACCAAATAGGGGAATATTGGATATATCAACATTATCCTTTGGACTGGATTTTCCAGTGAACGTGCCGCCACCACCACCAACAGAAGAAGAGCAAGCATTGGGTGCAGTTGGAGGAATATCAGCGTAAATACACGATGGCGTTGCAGGTTTCGAGCTGGAATGTGAATGGACTGAATGCCCCGGAAAAAAGGCGGAGAGTCTTTCATTTATTGAAAAAAGAACATTTGGACTTGATTTGTTTACAAGAAACACATGTGATAAGGCTACATAGGAAGATATTGAGTAATAAAAGATTGGGCCAAGAATTTATTTCATCAGATAAAGTTAAAAAAAGAGGAGTGGTCCTTTATGCAAAGGAGAGCCTATCACCGAAATTCATATTTAAAGATGACCAAGGAAGATTAATTGCAATTGAAATTCAATCACAAGGAGAGAAATTCCTAATTGTAGGTATTTATGCACCAAATGAAGGAAAATCGGAGTTCTTTAAGAAGCTACATGAGACTTTGATGGATTATATGGACTATAACATGATTTTGATGGGAGATATGAATGGAGTGGTGTCTACAAATATGGACAAGGCACAGAGACAGGTAGTCAATAAAGATGGTAGACTACCTAAAACTTTCTTTGGCATGACTGATAATATGGATTTAGTTGACATTTGGAGAGTGAAGAACCCGATGGGAAGAGAGGGAACTTTCTTCTCCAAGGCTAAAATGACATGGACAAGAATTGATCAAATTTGGGTAACTAGGGGATTGGTTCCGAAGATCAGCAAAGTGGAGATCTGCCCCAAAACCTGTTCTGACCATAATGCTGCGAAGATGGAAATGAAATTGATGCCAAAGATGGAGGATGAACGATACCTTGTTTAGGAATGAAGAGGTGACTAAGAAGGCCCAAAAAACTCTAAGAGACTATTTTGAAATCATAGAATCATAGAATCATAGAGTTGGAAGAGACCACAAGGGCCATCGAGTCCAACCCCCTGCCAAGCAGGAAACACCATCAGAGCACTCCTGACATATGGTTGTCAAGCCTCTGCTTAAAGACCTCCAAAGAAGGAGACTCCACCACACTCACTCAGCAAATTCCACTGTCGAACAGCTCTTACTGTCAGGAAGTTCTTCCTAATGTTTAGGTGGAATCTTCTTTCTTGTAGTTTGGAGCCATTGCTCCGTGTCCGCTTAAATATGAATATGAATACTACAGTGGAAAAAAGAGTAATTTGGGACGCAAGCAAAGCGGTTATGAGGGGATTCCTAATACAACAGAATGCAATTCAGAAGAGAACTCAGAATGAAAAAAAGGATAAAATCCTGGGAAAAATAGAGGAAGGAGAGAAGAAACTGAGAGCAAAACCAAAGTCACAGGAGATTCTGAAAGAGATAAAGTTATACCAAGTACAATATACAAAGCTGATGAATCAGGAAATAGAATGGAAGATTAAACAGATGAGGCAAAAGACATTTGAATCGGCAAATAAGTGTGAAAAATTATTGGCCTGGCAAATGAAAAAAAGACAAAAACTAAATACTATTACGAATTTGGAAGTGGAAGGAAAGAATATACAGAACCCAGTGGAGATTAGGAAGTGTTTTCAGAGATACTTCAAACAACTTTATACACAGGAGAAGCAGAAAGAAATGGACATTGATCAATTTCTGAAAACAAACGGACTACACAAAAATTCTCAGGAAAAACAGTTAATGTTGAATTATAAAATAACGGATCAGGAGGTGGAAGGGGCCATCCAGAATATGCAATTAGGTAAATCTCCAGAACCAGATGGTTTGACTTCAAGATATTACAGATCTTTGAAAGAATGGTTAATACAACCATTGAAGGAAGTCTGTAACAAAATTTTGGAAGGGAGAAAGGCACCAGAGTCGTGGAAGGAAGCTTATATTACACTTATACCAAAAACAGAGACTGAAAAGACACAGCTTAAGAACTACCGCCCCATATCGCTGCTTAATGTGGATTACAAAATTTTTGCAGACATCTTGGCTAAAAGACTAAAAAAGGTTCTAGTAGAAGAAATTCATAAAGACCAAGCGGGCTTTCTCCCGGGCAGACACTTGTCTGACAACACGAGGAATATAATTAATATTTTAGAAAAATTACAAGTGAATATCAATACCAAGGCAGTTTTGATATTTGTGGATGCAGAGAAAGCCTTTGATAACATCTCATGGAGTTTTATGAAGAAGAATTTACAGGGGATGGGGGTAGGCCAAGGTTTTGAAAATGGTATAGGTGCAATTTACTCAGAACAAAAGGCAAAACTAATTGTGAACAATGTGGTGACAGAAGAATTTAAGATTGAGAAAGGGACACGACAAGGTTGCCCAATCTCTCCATTACTCTTTATATCGGTCCTTGAGGTTTTGTTAAATATAATTAGAAAGGACCAAGAGGTTAAATGTGTACAAGTGGGAGTTAAACAGTACAAACTGAAAGCATTTGCTGATGACTTAGTGTTGACTTTACAGGAGCCAGAATCTAGTACTAAAAGGGTATTGGAACTGATTCAAGAATTTGGACAGGTAGCAGGTTTTAAGTTGAACAAGATGAAAACTAAGGTTTTAGAGAAAAATTTAACTGTGAATGAGAGAGAAAAGTTTCAGGAGGAGACAGGATTAACATTGGTTAAGAAAGTGAAATATTTAGGGGTTAATATGACAGCCAAAAATGTGAACTTATTTAAGGATAATTATGAAAAATGTTGGACTCAAGTGAAAAAGGATTTAGAAATATGGACAAATTTGAAGTTATCATTGTTAGGCCGAATTGATGTGATAAAAATGAATGTGCTGCCAAGGATGTTGTTTTTGTTTCAAACATTGCAAATTTTGGATAAGATGGATTGTTTCAAGAAGTGGCAGAAAGATATTTCTAGATTTGTTTGGCAGGGCAAGAAACCTTGAATAAAATTTAAGATATTAAAGGTAAAGGTAAAGGTACCCCTGCCCGTACGGGCCAGTCTTGACAGACTCTGGGGTTGTGCGCCCATCTCACTTAAGAGGCCAGGGGCCAGCGCTGTCCGGAGACACTTCCGGGTCACGTGGCCAGCGTGACATCGCTGCTCTGGCGAGCCAGAGCCACACACGGAAACGCCGTTTACCTTCCCGCTGGTAAGCGGTCCCTATTTATCTACTTGCACCCGGAGGTGCTTTCGAACTGCTAGGTTGGCAGGCGCTGGGACCGAGCAGCGGGAGCGCACCCCGCCGCAGGGATTCGAACCGCCGACCTTTCGATCGGCAAGTCCTAGGCGCTGAGGCTTTAACCCACAGCGCCACCTGCGTCCCATTTAAGATATTAACTGATGCTAAAGAAAGAGGTGGATTTGCCCTGCCAGACCTTAAACTATATTATGAATCAGCTGCTTTTTGCTGGCTGAGAGAATGCCTGCTTCTTGAAAACACCGACGTGTTGGATTTAGAAGGTTTTAATAATGTATTTGGTTGGCATGCATACTTGTGGTATGATAAGTTAAAAGCACATAAAGCGTTTAAAAATCACATTGTTAGAAAAGCATTGTTTAATGTTTGGATAAGATATAAGGATTTGTTAGAAAAGAAAACCCCAAGATGGTTGTCACCAATGGAAGCGAAGGCACAGAAAAAACTCAATATGGAGGCCAAATGGCCGAAATATTGGGAAATTTTGGAGCAAGATGGAGACAGAATAAAATTGCAGAGCTTTGAAAAATTGAAAAATAAAGTGTGAGATTGGCTTCATTATTACCAAATAATGGAAGCATATAATTCGGACAAAAAAGTTGGCTTCCAGGTGGAAAAATCAAAATTGGAAACAGAATTGTTTGATCCAAAAACTAAGCATTTGTCAAGAATGTATAACTTGTTGCTGAGATGGAACACTCAGGATGAAATGGTGAAATCAGTTATGATTAAATGGGCACAAGATGTTGGACATAACATAATGATGGCTGACTGGGAACAGTTATGGACCACAGGTATGAAATTTACGGCATGTAATGCCCTAAGAGAAAATTTAATGAAAATGATTTACAGGTGGTACATGACACCAGTCAAACTTGCAAAAATTTACCATTTGCCCGATAATAATAAGTTTAAAGACTATTTACAGAAATACTGTAAAATTAATGAATGCTAGGAAAATGTTGGAATGAAGTTATATGGCTTTAGTAGAAATGTTATAAGGAATTAAGGATAAATAGATTAATAGAGTATTAAAGGCAAAATAAGATTAGAATGTGTTAAGATAATTATAGGATTAAAAATAGAGGAAGATGGAAAGGAATTGCTGAAAAAATTAATAGAAGTGGAATACAAAAAGGGAAGTGTGAGGAGGTCGCGGAAATAAGTGAATGAAAGATAAGATATTAAAATTATCTGATGTGTTTTAAATTGTGTTTTGTTTTGTTTTGTTAGTTTGATGTTAGTGTTTTGTTAGTGTAATGTAGTGTTTTGTTTTTTTGTATTGTATTGTATTGTATTGTATGGTTTTTATTTTTTGTAGTGTTTAAATTGTTGGAAAAGGTAATAAATATTATTAAAAAAAAGAAGAAGCATATGTAACCTGAGGTACCACTGAAGTTCGTAAACAGGGCTGTTCTTAAACCTAGGTACCACTGTAACACTCAAAGCATACTTTAGTTGTATATTGTATTGTAAGACAATATATACTAATAAAATTATATATTGGATATAATCATATCAAGAACAAGAATATATTCCAGTTGCTGTTCCACTTGTCTCCATCAGAGCAGGGTAAGACTAACACTCACATTGTTTGCAAGCAATAGCTCCTAATATAAAGCATTTTCCTGTTATTTTTAATGAATAGATTCTTTTTTATGCACACTTTCCCCTAATAGATGCATTTTTGTACACATTGACTGGTTGGAGAACTGCATCGCAAAATTCAAATGAGTGTTAATTTTAAGGGATGGCTGTTTTTTGTTCTCATATTGTTTTGGAAATGGGTAGATTTGCCTTTAAGTGCAAACTTCCGTATCTGTATAAATGTACTTCATCTATGTGCTGGCGAGGATGTGGGGGGAGAGGATAGGTACTTCGGGTGGACATGTCCAAAAGTGGCAAATTTGGGGGAACAAGTGTTTAATGAGATACGTAACATTACACATCAGCGTGTCACAATGTCTCCAGAGCTTATGGCACTGAATCTGTATTTAAATGAGAATCGGGACCTGGTAGATAAATCTCTATTTGCCTCTCCTTTGCCTTGCTGCCCACTGGCCAGATGGAGCAAGCAGCAGGCAGCTGCTCTGGCTATGGAGGAGTTTTTGGAATGTGGTAAATGAAAAGGCACAGGATCCCCCTATTTTCTGCTCGATTCATTTGTTTTGCTGCCTGTCAGTCACATGGAGCACTAGGCAGCAGCTACTTTTTTTAAAAGCTACTTCTGGGGTGTGGAAAGCATGAGAATCACATGTTGCTCATTTTGCTGCCTGCCAGGTACATAGCAGGCAGCTGCTTGAGGGGATATTTGGAAAGGGTGGTGGTGGAGGAAGAAACATGGGGATCCAGCAATTGTCTTTTTGCTGCTGTGTTTGTTTTGGTTCTGCTTGTATGTGGAGCAGGCAGCTACCTTAGAGGTTGGAACATGAGGGTGAGGGGAGGATGTGGCAATGCTTTCCTGCACTCCATATAACAGAGATTGTTCCCAAGCTGTTGGAGTGGGGGGAGCCCAGTGCAGTGGCACCATAATAATCATACCCACTTTTTCCTGATTATTCTCCTCGTATTCCCTTAATTTGAAAATATCAGTGTTTATGTTTAGGTTGCCATGAATAGGGCCCTTAAAAAGCGTTGTGCACAGAGCCCCACCAACCAGAAATCCACCACTGATGAAAACAGCAGCAAATGGCTACTTGTCTAATGTGTTATTGCTGGCTTTTGTTTCCTGCCAACGAGAGCTACTTTGGGGGGTTTTCTGCGACAGGTGCCAAAATAGAGTGTCTAGCCTCTGCATCCCCTCCTCATCCTGCAAAATGTTTTGGTGTGTCTTTGTTCTAAAGATGCAGTTCTGAGCACTCAGTGGAATATATGTGCACAGGATCAGGCAGTAATTCCCCAAGAAAACACATTGCTTTTCTCTGACACTTGAAAAAGCAGGCGTGTCTGATGCATGCACAACACAGCTTGGGAAGACGTCCCACTGAATTTATGCCCCTAAACATCCCTAGTGCATTCCACTACACCTGTGGCAGATGTGGGGAACCTTTGCCCCCCGCAGCTGTTTTTGAACTACAGCTTCCATCACCCCTGGCTATTGACCAAGCTTGCTGAGGCTGATGGGGGTTGTTGTTCAGCAACCACTGGAGGGTCCAAGGTTCCCTAAACCCCAATATAGGGCATCTTCCATTCACATTGGATGGCCAGATGCAAAATAGGAAAATAGCAAAATAGCAAAATAGGAAAGGGCTCGTGCACCTTTAATAGTTATGTGGAATGTGGAAATCTGGGGCTTCTGCACCATTAATAGTTGTGTGGAAGAGGAAATTTCAGCAGGTTATGCTTGCATGACAAGCTACATACATCAATTGAAGTTCTCTCTTCTACACAATGATTAGAGGTGCATCTGGGAGCCCTGTTTTGCATCTGGTTACCCTCCTGCCATGTGCATATGAATTGGCCCTGAATCACCAGAGTGATTTCAGGGTTAGGCAGAATGCTGAGAAGTGCAGAACTGGTTGGGTGATCAAGAAACAGTCACTAAATGTGAGCTGCTAAATAGCTCTGATCTAAAAGGTTTTAAGGTCTCATTGCAAGCCCTAATACTTGCACTCTCCAGCGGATATCATATTTATCAAACTTTGGTCACCTCCAGGCTCATACAATTAAAATACATGGCTTCCCCCAAGAATCCTAGGAACTATAGTTTGTTACAGACCCCCAGGAAGTGTGCTTCTGTAAAGGGGTAAACTACAACTCCCAGGTTTCTTGGGAGAGGCAGTCCTGTGCTTTAAAAGCATGGCGTGGATGTGACCTTTCTTAATTCAATCCTAAGCAGCTCTTTAGGTTCCCCTTCCTTGCTCGAAGGGAATCTCACATCTGGTGCAACGATGAGTGGGCTGGGGTTGTCTCTGCTTTTACATCAGCTTGCAGAATGTCACCCTGCGGAGGCTAGCAAAGGTGTAGGTAGGGAGAGGGGGTTCAAAGGGATCCTGCATCCATGGAGATCATGAGAGAGCAAATTGTTAAAAAAAGAAAAAAAGAGCAACTCAAGGCATTTATTTTCCACGGGGGCCCAAATTGCTGGAGTTATCGGTGGAGGCAGAAGCTGTCCACCATTTCCTGCCTTGTGTGCGGAACACAATCTCCTAAGGGAAGGGATTAGGGGGATTATATTATTCTTGGTTATCGCTGAAAGGCGGTGGGGGGACAGCAAAGAAGAAACCTCTGTTGCTGGGAATTCTGCCTAATCGGAGCAATTATTAGCTCTCCTCTCCCAGCTCACTCAGCAGTGCTGCTAGGAGGACATCTCAGACAGGCCCCTCTACTGCCCATTTCCCTTCTTTTCAGGAAGGGAATGTTTGGTTAAAGGAGAACCCTGATGCAAAAACAAAAGGGGGCAGGGCATTATTCAGGCAGACCCAATTATGATCAAGCACATTCTGTTCTGATGTAATAAGAAATAGGATGAAAAATCATACTACAGATGACTCTGATTTTTCTGCCTGTTCCAATCCTGGAGCAATGTTGTGATACAATGGTGAGGGCAGCTATCGAGGGGTGCAGTGTGACCCAGCACAAGGATTGTAAGAAGGCACCTTATTCTGTTCCCTGAATTTTGTTGCAAGCAGCACTGTTTCCATGCCACTACAGTTTGCTTTCTGCCCCCAAAATGTTATTTGTCCCGTAATGTATGTAAATTAGTTCGTTCCACCTCCATTTCAATACAAACTAAATGCAAATAGGGGGGAGCAATCAATTAATGTCTTGTTGGTGGAGTGAAAGCAGCAACGGCAACCAGTGCCCATCAAATTTGCTGGACTGGTTTCCATTCCAGACATAGGCAAATAAGTGAAAATTGACCATTTCCACTCCTCTTTCTGTTTTTGTTGGAATTCTCTACATTTCTACCGAGCCATAAAATTCCTTGGAGTGGAGAGCAGAAGAGAAGCACACTCTGGTCCCCTGCCAGCAAAAGGAAATACATGACCCCCACCGTCAAGCTGCAGTTGGCTTCTCTCAAACAAGGATTTTATTGGGTTGCAGCAGCCGGTAACACAACTGCACATTTCACATGGAGCAGCATTTGAGGCTCCTTTGAATTGTTAAGCATACCATGTTATAGAGCCATTATGACTATTTAAGACTTTTTATTCTTTATTTTAATGTAGAGGTTAGAGCTCTGATCTTCCTTGGTCTAAACAAAACCAAAACAAAAAATCAGCAGAATGTTGCCCCTTTTCTCTCCTGAAAAGTAGCCTATCAAGCTACTACTGCAATCCTGTGGCAACTCTTAACTGGAAGCAAGACCCATTGAATAGACCCCAGGGAAGCCCCTCCCCTAGTGGTATAGCCCTGCTAAAAACATTTGTGGTGAGGCCTGCTAGTGGTGCAGCAATAAAACTGCTAGCCCATTTGCAAAGCTAAGCAGGGTCCGGTATGGTTTCAAATTGGATGGGGGATGGTGTGTTGAGATGCCTGCATTGCAGGGGGTTGGACTAGATGACCCTCAGGGTCATTTCTAACTCTACAGTTCTATCATCTAATAATTTGTGAAGGCTTTGTCTGCTTGCCAGGCAGCTGCTACTTCAGCTGCAAAAGTTGTGTCTTGCTACAGAGGCCAATCCTCTAATTTGAGGGGATGCTAAGGGACCGTTTTCTATTTGTAGGCATCCTTGCTTTTATGGGGAAGGTACGTAGCTCACTGATTAGAGAGTCTGTGTTGCATGCAGAAGGTCCCTGGTTCAATCCCAGGCAAGTTCAGGTAGGGCTTGCAGAGATTCCTGCATGAAACCCTGGGCAAACCATGTAGACAGTACAATGCTAGTGGTCTGACTAGGTACAAGGCAGCTTCCTCTCTTCTTATGAAGGGGTGTCTGGTTCAGGTTTGGTTTAAAGATAAAGAACTGCATGGTTCAATCTGCAGTGTCTCAGGTAAGCCGGAGAGTTTCCTGCCTGAAACCCTGGAGAGCTGCTGCCGCTCAGTGTGGACAATGCTGATTTCAATGGATCAGTGGTTTGGCTCAGTACAAGAGCACTTCCTCTGTTCTTAAGAAGGGAGAGCAGGAGGGGATTTTCTGTCGCCCATCAACTATTAGCACTAGGACAGCAGGCTGAGCAGACACCCAGGATCCCAACAATGGTGAGAAGTATTTCTATCGAAATCATAGTGATGTATACATTTGCATCTATTAGCACATGCAAATGTTATGTAGATCCTTTGTCCTTTTGTCCTCTTCTTTTGGTGATGCATTTTGTCTTCCTTTTTTGGACAGCAATGTATGCTACTGTTTACCCAAGTGAATGTGTATATGGAGCCAGACTTCCAGTTACTGCTGGAAGGTTCTGCGGTGGTTCTGGATATCCCAGGTGAGTCTTAAAGAGACAACAGATAAATCACTGACCAAGGTGTTGGTTTTTTTTAAAAAAATCAACTTGTCATTGTTCCTTTATTTTCTTGAAAGGACTGCTGCTCTTTTAACAGACACATGACAGGCAGCGTACCAACAGGTGAAGCTGCCCCTCATATCCTTGCGTCTCTATGCTGTGCATAGCTGCGTTTGTTGGAATGCTGCATCTCACGTAGACGTTAAATCATTCTCTTGTGGGATTCACCCGGCTGGGAGAGCCATCTGCAGTGTGAAGTGCAAGAGAGGAGAAATTAGGACAAGCGCACTGCGGCTTCACTTGGTTCCTCATTCTGCCAGAGGCGTTTGCTCTGGACCCTCGGCTCCCCAAAATGAGTTTTGCAAGTGAGGAGCAATTACACTCTCTGGTGGTGATACCAGACCAGATCCAAGCCGGGGATCTGATCCTCCTCCTCCTCATCCATTTTGTTTTGTTTTGGGACTAGGCCACCATGAAACTGGAAATGTGGTTTCCGCCTAGGCTAAGAGTGCCACTGGGGGCCATTTTGTTTGTTTGTGCTTACGACTTCCCTCTTGCTGTGATGAATGATCTGCCGTGCCAGAGAGCTTCCAAGGCTGCAGCAGCAGAAATGTTGCTCTGTGTCAGCTAGAGGACTGCTGATCATACCGATCAGGGCCAGCAACCTCTCTTTCAGGCCCTTGCATGCTGCAGGAGCAGCAGGCTTTCATGTCGCCTGAGGGAAATCCTCCGGCCTGTGCTAGCAAAGGTCCTTCAGTAAACTGCAAATGAGGCTGCCTGTCCCTGCTCTCATTAGTCGGGGCCCTTCCCACACTGTCATTTACAGACCTTCCAAGTGTCCCTGTTTTGCAGGGACAGTCCTGGATTTACAGAAGCCATCCCGGTTTCTGATCTCATCCTGGAACGTCCCACTTTTCCTTAAGGTGTCCCTATTTTCACTGGAGAACTGTTGGAGGGTATGGAGTTCTCTGACCCCCGAGCCATCTGAAGGCAGCCCTGTATAGAAAAGTTTTTAAATGTTTAATGTTTTGTTGTGTTTTTATATATATTGGAAGCCACCCAGAGTGTCTGGGGCAACCCGGTCAGACAGGTGGGGTATAAAAAGTAAAAAAAAAATTATTGTGGAATAGGACGTCCCTATTTTCATCGGAGAAATGCTGGAGGGTATGCAGTTAGTTTGGGCAAGAAAGCTAGGACGCAAGGAGAGCCGGACTTGCAAAACTGAATCAGAGTTGCCCTCCAGATGCTGTGGCCAGTGGTCAGAGATGATGGGAGTTGTAGTATAGCAACATTTGGAGGGCATCATGTTGGTTACCCAGTCTAGACCAGTGTTCTGTTTCCAGTAGGGGACAGCGACTGTCAAATGCTTCTGTGACGCTCGCAAGTGGGGCATGAAGGCAACAACCCTTTGCTCCTGTTGACTCCCGGCATCTCCTACTCGGGAGTAGGCTGCTTCTGAACATGGAGGGTCCGCATAGCTCACAGCCCCTTGATAACAGGACGGATGCCTGTTGTATTACTATAACTTCGCCATTAAAAAAAATAAGAACAAACTGCTTAAGAAAGACCAGACACCGCACAAATTTTGTGCAAGCAAACCAGGATGAGTGCTCAATAAAGTCTGGAGGAGTCCTGGGTTATTTTTGTTTTTCCTCGGTGACCTTAGAAAACCCCAGCAAGATGTGGTCCAGCAGCCCTGGGCTATTGACAGCCAGTCTCTCGAGCGCTTACATACATCTGCACCCTGTAGGTAGGACACAGCCTGCCTTGCCAGGCTTAGCAGCCAATCACCAGCCGGAGAGCCAGACCTGGAAGGCATGAGATTGCGGCGGGGTGGAGGGGGGGGGCGGCATCACGGAGAGAGGAAATGCTAAAACACCCACATGCAACCCAACAGAGAGAGGGAGAGAGGACGACTGAACGCAAAACAGCCGAGCCCCCCCCCCCCCCCGCGCGCCAACCCGGCTTCTGTTCCTTCAACTCCCTAGTTGCCTCTTTTTTTTCTCACCTGACTTTTCCTTCCACTTGTTTGGCCAGAGCAGAAAGCTGAAGGCTTGTCAACAATGCACACACGAAAGCACTCTGCTTTGTCCCTGTGCAGCCTGGGCTCGGGGCAAGAGAAAGGAGAAGCTACCAGAGACACAGAGGCAGTTTACTGAAATAGAAAGAGGTCCTTTTAAACACCAGATTTTAATTGCGAAGCTTCCCTTCCTTGGAGAAATGTTTTTGTTTTTGTTTTGCAATTGTACTGGTGACATCACTGAAAAAACAGGTAAAGGCAGGTGTGGATTTTTGAAACAAGGAAACAATGGGACTTTGCAGCCCCAAGCGGAGTGATTTTGTCTGCTGTTTGCTGAGGAAGCTGTCTTATATCCTTGGTCTATGTAGCTCCATATTGTTTACACAGACTGTCAGCAGCATTTCAGGCAGGAGATGTTCCCAGTCATACCTGAAGATGATGGTGACTGGACCCTCTTGCCTGGGAGTGAGTCATGTTTAGCTCCATGGGACATACATTGGCGTAGATATGTCTATAGGCTCACCCTGTTAACTGAGATATACCAATGTGTATTTATTTATTTTTCTTCTAGGCTGTTTGTTTAAATACTTTGCCTATCTCGGGGCTTTATTGGGTGGGGAAATAATAATCCACAACAAACATAGCTAATAATGCCATTTAAACAAAGGAAAAGCAGGTAACACCTGATAAAAATCTGTAAAAAAACAAACAAACCCTCCCTCAGTCAGTTTGACCTTGCTCTGAAAAAGGCTATTCTAAATAGCTCAAGTCTGACACCTGGCTTGTCCATACCAGAGCAAAATGCGGATTTGCACCTGCTTGTTTCCCAATTGATGTGAGGATGTCCACATGATGTCTTCCCCATGCCAGAATTATCCCAGACCAGTTCCCCCTTTAAATATAGGTTTTTTTTCAATGCTTGGAAAGTTTGAAATGGCCAGGATTGAAAAACTCTGCATTTAAAGGGGAAAATATCTGGGAAAATGCTGTGGCGGCAAGGACGTCACATGGACATACTTTAATGGTGAGACAGGCTGGTGCAAATCTGTTTTGCTCTAGGGAAAAGCCCAGTGTTTCTGAAAAAATGCTCCTGTCTGGGGTGTTGGGGCAAGAAGGAGGAAGTAATCTCGAGTTGTTGTATTGCAGTTTGAAAGCACGTCAAAGTGCAAGTAGATAAATAGGTACCGCTCCGGCGGGAAGGTAAACAGCGTTTCCGTGCGCTGCTCTGGTTCACCAGAAGTGGCTTAGTCATGCTGGCCACATGACCTGGAAGCTGTACGCCGGTTCCCTCGGCCAATAAAGCAACATGAGCGCCACAACCCCAGAGTCGTCCGCAACTGGACCTAATGGTCAGGGGTCCCTCTCCCTTTTTACATCCCCCCCATGTGCTTTTAACATGGAGCATGGGTGCTTTCTGCTCTTGAGTTGTGATATTAGGCTGGAAGGAAGTAAATAACTTGGGTAAGGCTGGCTCTGTCTTGAGACAGATTCCACTGCCACTCCAGTTGTTGAACCCTCTGTTTGGAAGTCTCTGCCCAGAGAAGTGTGTCAGAGTTGGTACAGTTGGCCATCTGTGATGGGTCCACACTCCAGCCCAACTAGTTATTATTATAACCTTGGGATCCAGCATTTAATCTTTTATTTGTGTTAGGTTGACAGAAAACCCTAGAACTATTTGGGAACTTAACTTCCAGCTAATTGTTTTTATTTTAATCAGCAGCGGTGGTGGCTGGTGCCCTTTAGGACTGGTAGGGCAGCCAACAGAACATTGAGCCAATTGCAGGCAGAGCCAACTAATTCTTCTTTGGTCCCTGTCCTCCTCCCTGGTGAGTTCTTCAAGGCCAGCACTGAGAGTAAGGAGGAGGAAGCTCACCACCAAGGCCACCTCCCTGGACTGGTTTGTAAGTAAGAAGGCTTGTACTTTTGTCATGCGTTCAACCTGTGCTTAATGCAGGATGATGGAATGCAAGAAGCCACAAGTGCCCTCGTGCAAGGATTTACGATCGTGCAACACAGTTTCTCCTGCTTCATGCCTCCCTCAAATTTATTTATTTCATGAAATTTAAATACTATTTGATTGTTTTCTTTTTTAAAAAAACAACCGCAAAGAGGTTTACAAAATAAGGGGAAATGAAATAATAATAGCATATATCAAGCATAGGCAAACTCTGGCCCTCCAGATGTTTGGGACTACAATTCCCATCATCCCTGACCACTGGTCCTGTTAGCTAAGGATGATGGGAATTGTAGTCCCAAACATGTGGAGGGCCAGAGTTTGCCTATGCCTGGCATATATACCACCCACGGACCTTTTAATTATCTTCTTTGACTATATGAAAGAACTGGTGTTGATACAGGATAAAAAAAAAAAATAGTCCGACATTTACCAACTTCTTCTAGAATAACCGTTTGTTACAACAGGGGTGTGTGTGTGTGCAGGGAATGGGAACGCCAGCTTTGGGAAAATGGATTATTGAAGTGCGGGAAATTGTATGCTTGATCAACTTAATGAATACAGTAAGCGTCAGAGGAGGAAGACTGCCTGAGAATTTATTCATGGAAAAAAGTAGCACTTTCACATTTTGGGGGGGTATAACAAGGTACTGGATAACATTGGCCCCGTAGACACTAATAGGAACATTTTGTGACTATATGTTGGAAATCTAGTGGTTGTGTATGCTGCTGGTTTTATGTATGTAGTACGGATTCTAAATATTGGTATTTAATAAATTAAGTGACAAACTCTTCTCTTTGGACACTTTCCCAAGTGCACCCAATAAACTCTTGTTCAATCAACAACCCACCTGCACCCACTTGGTGGTGGTTCTTATCACACACCCCATGGAGACTGAAAGGAGCTGCTGGTCTCCACTGTGGTCTCCCAGACCCAGGAGTTCCAGGGTCCAGCTAGGAGTTCCAGGGTCCAGCTGGAACAGGCAAGCACTATTTTAATACTCCTGCTACTGCATGGGATCCATCTCCTCGTTAGGAGGGGATGACAAATCCCGCAGAGAGCCCCTCCCCAACCCCCATGCGTGAGAGAGGTTCCCAGGGAGAGAATGCATTCACCCACTGAAAATGGATTTATCTTGCTCCTGTTTCCCTCTTCTTCTCACTCTGCAACGACCCCCCTCCTGCCCTTTTGCAAGCTGCAAAGTTTTCTGGGCTGTCGGCCGAATAAAGATTTTTTTTTTTTGTCAACTAAACATGCTGCATTTTCAGCAACAGTTAATCCATTCATTGACTGATTCAGACAGCTAGATGGGCTTGGACCCAACAGCCGTAGGAGGAAAGAGACCACTAGATACAATTCAGGATGGAGATCCTGTCTCTTTAATAGTTGTGTAGGAGAAGGAATTTTGACAGGGCGTAGTTTATCACATCGGTGCTGCAAAGGTAAGAAAAGCTCTGCCAGAATTCCATATTCTGCATAACTAGGTGAAGCACCCATGATATATTGGTGCTTGAAGGAGAAAATCTCCCCATTGTACTAAAAATATAACAATCAACAAAACGATTGGCAATTTCCTTTTGTGGTGCCCTAGGATCTGCCGCCTAGAAACACCAGAAGGCATCACTTTCAATTCCATCTTCTCTCTATTGCCTGCAACACTGCTTGTGTTCCACTGCAGTTCAGTTTCCAACAAAAGCTACGTTACTTGTCTCACTGTTGGCTATGGCGAAATTTTACGCAATTATGTTATCATTACATTATGATTGCCTCATTCCAGTCATTTGTATGCATCATTTGCGGACTGACGAAAACAGCAAACACTGACTGCTTGCTTTCCGTTCCGAACATGGGGCCAATAAGCCAACACTGACAAATTTTGCTCCCATTTCCATTAGAATCCTCAGGTATCCCAACAGCATTGGCCTGCACTGCGGTAGAACTTGCCTTGGAAAGGGAAGCCACTTCAGGCAGGTGAGGCAACAGGCAGACCAGAGTGGGAGAAAGGGAAAGAGAACTGCAGCCCCATAAATACCTACTTAAGAGAAAAATGGAGAAGATGGATACGAAATGAAGCTGGGGTGTTCATGTGCTTCACTTTACAGAGCACAGAATTTGAAGCCCTTCTGCACGACAGTCTTCTGTTTGAACAGCTGTCTGTTTCAATATAATAGTAATAATAATAATAATAATAATAATAATAATAATAATAATTTTATTTATACCCTGCCCTCCCCGGCCAAGACCAGGCTCAGGGCGGCTAACACTGAATGTAACTACAGTAAAAACATTTTTTAAAAAACAAAACAAAAAAACCAGTTGATTAAAATATAAGTTAGACTACAGTTCAAGGCTGGTTTAAAGATTAGGAACCCTGAGTAGGGAGAGTGAGGAAGGCTTGATGTCACCCAGCAGCAGAGAGCACCTGGGCATTAGACTGAGCGAGGCACACCGTGCTCCCGGTCACAGTCTTTCTCACTATGGGGAAGATGCATTGTGTTTCTGTTTGAATTGTGGTAACTGTCTAAATTCGCCTCTCTGCATGTAAGTTAACACAACCTATTTGCCTGTCCATCTCCTTTAAGCACAGCATAAGTTGCCACCCTTGGAAAGGGCTCTGTCATCTGTTTTTTCTTTGCTTGCCCATGGACAGTGTGGGGAGAGAAGGCTTGAAAATGGGACAGGTCATCACCAAATAAGTGCACAGCTTTGGCAGACTCCCCACAAACAGATGAAAACGCAGTGCCAGTGTCTGGCATGACAGAGAGGGACCTCCTGAACAGCTACATCCAGTTCTCTTAGGAGCTGGACCACCAGAAGGTAAATCTCCTGGTCTGGGGATTGCCAGCCATGTAGACCTCTAGGCAGTGGCGGAGCCCTAAATGGCCTTGGTCCGGTATACCTGAAAGAGCATCTCCACCCCCATCGTTCTGCCCAGACACTGAGGTCCAGCGCCAAGGGCCTTCTGGTGGTTCCCTCACTGTGAGAAGCCAAGTTACAGGGAACCAGGCAGAGGGCCTACTTGGTAGTGGCACCCGCCCTGTGGAACGCCCTCCCACCAGATGTCAAAGAGAAGAACAACTACCAGACTTGTAGAAGACATCTGAAGGCAGCCCTGCTTAGGGAAGCTTTTAATATTTAATAGATGATTGTATTTTAATATTCTGTTGAAAGCCGCCCAGAGTGGCTGGGGAAACCCAGCCAGATGGGCGGGGTATAAATAATAAATTATTTTTATTATTATTCACGCTCTGGCACCAGGGGGCAGATAGCAGGCGGGGGCACAGCTGGCACGTGTCCCGGGGGCATGGCGCGCCGCCTGCAGTGGCTTGGTGCCCAGCGTGGGCGGGGGGGCAGCCACAATGGCACCCCACCGGGATCGCGCTGCGGGGGTGGTGCGCTCCCCCTGCACTCCTTTTCCTCCGCCAGTGCCTCTGGGCCACTAAATATAAGACTGTGAATCTCCTGTTGCTCAGTCGGTAGTCCATGGACCAGGCTGGAATAGAGGAACATAGGAATCTGCCTTCTCTCAAGCCAGACTATTGGTGCATCTGATTCACAATTTTTGATGCTAGCAGCAGCTCTCTAGGATTTGGGGCAGGAGGCAGGGCTGTTCTTGTGTTCTTACAGATGCTGGTAGAGAATCTGCTTGAAGGCAGATGATCCCAGGTGTAATCCTTGGTATCTCCAGGTCTGGCTGGGAAAGCTAAAGTCTCCATCTTTGCCTGGGCTCCTCCAGGTGGTGGGCTTGCTTGAGTCTTCCCTAGTATAGAAGAGTGTGTATGCAGCTTCTGCAAGCTTAAGCCCAGCAGGAGCTGACTGCAAAATAGAGTAGAGTCACTTGGGAGATGGGGGTTGCCCTCTTTCTCTCCCCTTTCCCAATTAACTTCTATCTCTAGGGTCCCCCTCCATGACATGGAGGTACTGAGGATAATATCTTCACTGATGCACAGCTGTCAGGGTTGGAGTCTGCATCCAGCCGGTCCATGACAACAGGAAACTGAGGAGGTGCTACAGAAACCTGCTAAAGGTCAGAAAACTACAAGAAGAAAGCAGTCAGAGGGAATGATTCATGGTTTTATTTGTCTCTCAATACCTGATGGTAAATGCAACCTAATAGACACTACTGAAACTTGGTGGAATAAGACTCATGACTGGAACATAGGAACTTGTGAAGAGATCTGTGACCTGGAGCATGGAAGGCAGATTGAGAGTAAATGTGTAAAAATTAAAGGATAAGGAAACAGTGATCTTCCTGTGGGTGTCTACTGTGGGGGGCTCTCTTTTGATGGAGAGTGTGTTTAGCCCCATGCTTTGGATCTAGGGATCCAGCCATTCTTTTATTAATTACCACGCAGGTGTTCTATATCTATTATTACTACCCACCCCACAAAATGGTTCTCATTCAGATTTGGGATAAAAAGCAAGGTTGGCTTGTGTCTGTGTCTTTCTTTCAACCCAGATGCTCAAACGCAGAGCCCTGCTGCAGAAGATAATCAAAGCTCTTTCAGCTTGTGCCCTTTCCAGGCGGCCAGAGCTGTCTTCCAAAGTCTTTTATTTACACTTTTATGGCTCTTGTTTTTGCAGTGGCAGCCTCTGCTGGAGCCCTGAGCAAATCCTTCAGATCTTGGCTGGTGGCAGAGATCCACCTAATCATAGTCATTATCTGGTAGCAGGTAATGGGCATCTTTCCCCGTATTAATTTTGAGAGAGAAGACAAGGGAAAGCAAGGCACTTCTGGGAAAGGGAGGTGCTTTTAACCCTCCCTGGGATTGAAATTCTTTACCTTCTACTCCTTTATCTCCTCTTTTACCACCCCCCTGGAAGTTATGATAAGAAAACATTTCTACTTGATAAGACCAGAACCATTATGAATAAGATTTGGATTCTTTCCCTTCCCAACAGCATATTTGCTTGGAGTTCCTCAAATTTTATTTTGGCTCAGGCTCCTTAGGCTACGTACACAAAATACATTTAAAGCAAACTACATTCCCCTCTACCCTAGAATCCTAGGAACTGTAGTTTAAGTGCTGGAACTGAAGAGTAAACTGCAGTTCCCAGGATTGTTTGGGGGACAGCATGTGGTTTAAATGTGCTTTAAATATACAGTGTTAATATGAACAAAAGTCTCTTCATGCACACCATCTATTTAAAGCACACTATTTCACCCAAAGAATCCTGGGAACTCATGCTTGCTAAGCATTCTGGTCACTCTGTGAAGGGAAAACTACAGTTCCCAGGATTCTTTGGAGGAAACCATGTGCTTTATGGTGTGGATGTGAACAAAAACATCTTAGAGCTCATCCTACCCTTAGGCAGAGGGAGGGGGTTGCGCCAGTCAGGTGATTTTGGGTATCATGAAAGGGCAGCAGATCGTTATTTATCCAATGCATCATTACGGTGTTTTGTTTCATTTTTACTGCTAGGGAGAGGTGCCAAAATAACATGCATAGCCTTAGGTGCTGTGCATCTCCTCCTCATCCAGCAAAATGTAATGGTCTGGCCCTGCAGTCCTAGGCATTCAGTGGAATATATTTCCAAGTAAACTTGTGGAGGGTGAGTCTTTTTGGGAGGAGAGAAGGCACAGAATCCTTGTCAACCGCTGTGTTTGCATAACAGGGGTCTGTGGCTTAGGGCAGCTTTATAAAACCCACCAAGGTTACCTGACTGCAAAGATGACAAGCCTGCTAGGGGCTAGCAGAGGAAAGAGAACTCTGCCTCTCATCCAGCAGACTGCTAAATTTCTCCCATGGAGGGTGAGAAGGGGGCTTCCTTCCCCTGCGAGAACTAGATGGGCCACAGGCCTGAACCAGCAGCCTCATTTTATGGCTTGAGCTTTCAGTTACCGATTCAAGAAAAGGCTCCCATTTCTATGGCTCACCTGGCTTTATAAGCTAGCAAAAGCGTTGATTATTTTTTTTAATAGAGTGAACTGAGTCTAAATGAGTAGGAGATTTTGAACCAGCGTGATGTAGTTTAAGAACGCCTAGCTTCTTCCCTGTGCAATTCTGTTCCTTTAAGATAAAACAAACGTGCCAACAGTGACGCCTCTTTCCAGAAGAATAAAGGTTCATTTAAAGCCCAAAAGAAAACAAAGAATCATGGGAACTGTAGTTTACCTCCACAGTGCTACAATTTTCAATGCCTTGAACAAACTATACAGGGTTCTTTTTTACTGAAAGGGACTGTGCTTTAAAAGTATACTGCGTATGCAGCCAGAAGTGGTTCTTGTCCCCCGCTCCTTCTATTGGGCAAAGTGCCCCTGGTCCACCTGGCTCTAATGGGAAGGAAGGAGAGAGCAGGTTTTGTTTTTCGGTGGTGTTTTTTTGTGTGTGTGTGCTTTTGGAGGTACCATTAGCTTGTGAGCAAAGGTTGCTGTGTGTCTCCATGGAGACAAGACAGCAAGCCAGACAGTGCATGTGTAGATCTAAGGTTAAAGCTGATTAGCAAATGTCAGCAGGATCATGGCAGCAGCGGCGTTCCTAGAACTGCCCTCCATCAGCGTTGGCGTGGGTCCCTATCGGAAAGGGAAACGCAGCAGGGTAGAGCAGGCTGAAAGGCAAGGAGCAGGGGGGAGAACAGAGCGTGGGGGGGGGGCTTCTCCTCCTCCTTCCCAAGCTAAGCATTACAGAATTAAAACAGCACAAAGCCTTTCTGCAGTGGTGAGACGTGCCGCCCTCATTGCTCTTCCGTGACCACCAGCAGCATCAACGCCATATTATTTGGGGCTGTTGGCTGATGGTACCATCAAGTTGGTTGGTGTTTATTTTCAACTGACATATCAGTTCAACTCCGTAGCTTTGCATCTTGCCGTGCCCTCAAACTGAGCTTCCTCTTTGAAAAAAAGTAGGGGATAACTTAATATTTACTATACCAAGGATTGCTGTTCTTGTTGATTTCTATCCCACCTTTCCTAGAAGTCGAGCAGGGCAGTTTACAGGGTTCCCACCCACTGTATCCTCAACCAACCCTCGGTGGTAGGGCAGGTGTGGGGGACATTTGTCCATCCAGACATTGCTGAACTATGATTTCCATCATGCCTCACTATTGGCCGTGTTTTGTGGGGCTGCTGGGAGTTTAGTTCAGCAACAGCTGGAGAGCTAAAGGTTCCCCACACCTGAGGTAGGTTTAGGTTGAGTTGAGAGTGCCTGGCCCAAGGTTGCCACATGAGCTTTGTAGCAGAGTGGGGATTTGAACTGTCTCGACAGTGCTGACCATCTAACCAAGACTTCCTCAACTTGGTGCCTGCCGGGAGCAGGTCAGCAATAACTCACACGGTGTCAGTGAAGTTAACTCTTTATTCAAAGAAACAAAACAGTTCAGGATGCCACGCCTGGTGAGCACAGCAACTCTTCTCAGTAGATCTTGCTCCAATGAGGCAGTTGTAGGGACTAAGGGTTCCTGCCTCCCCACAGTTCCCTAAATCTCCTCTTCCCCCAGGTGCTTACCCCAGGCAAACTGAGACTTCATTGGCTCGTCTGTCATTGCTCCGCCCTCTTCATACCTCTTCTGGTTCTGGGAGACCAAGGAGGAGGGGAGCTACAGTGGTACCTTGGGTTAAGAACTTAATTCGTTCTGGAGGTCTGTTCTTAACCTGAAACTGTTCTTAACCTGAAGCACCACTTTAGCTAATGGGGCCTCCCGCTGCCGCCGCATGATTTCTGTTCTTATCCTGAAGCAAAGTTCTTAACCCGAGGTATTATTTCTGGGTTAGCGGAGTCTGTAACCTGAAACGTCTGTAACCCGAGGTACCACTGTAGTTGCAGCAGGAGGGGGAAACCCACTGGCTTCTTCAGCAGCCTGCCTCATCTCTGCCTCTTCGCCCCCCCCTCCTCTCCAGCCTCCGCTTCTGCCTCTGGTTGTGGACTGCTGTCTGCCACAGAGTCTTCCTGCTCACTAAACCCTGTTACCTTTTCAGCTTCTGACACTTTTCCCAGTCTGCTCCCTCTTCTCCCTCTGACCATTCATCATCACCCCATCACCAATTCCCTGGCTCAGAGCCTTCTTCCCTTGGGGGTTTCACAGCTGGTGCCTCCCTCTGCATCCAGACAGTCCATAACAGTGGCCGCCAGATGTTTTGGACTACAGCTCCCATCCGCCCCAGTCAGCATGATGGGAATTGTCATCCAGGATGTCTGGAGGGAACCAGGGTGAAGAAGGCTGAATCTAACCCATAATTCAGAACCCAGGTGTTGTTAAGACTCCAACTCCCATCAACCCCAGTCAACATGGTCAATGGTCAGGTATGACGGGAGCTATCTAGCAACATTTGGAGAGGCACAGGTTCTCCGCCCCAGCACTAAATAAACAAAACTTGATATTCATTATTAGGTAGAAGGGCCATCTTTAATTGTTTATGATACATTCCTGATTGTAGTAAGATCCTTTTGCTGAAAGACAGGCTAAAAACCTTTTAAATTAAATGTGCAGTAAATTAAATAAATCATTACAGGAATGTGTATTTTATAGTGTACATGGGTACCTAGATCAAAATTGCCCTACGGGTGTTCATTTAATTCAGAGCCCAATTAAAATGTGCCGATCCCAATTATCGCTGTGCAATGCGATCCTATGCATGTTTATTTGGAGGCAAATCCCATATAGTTCAATGGGACTTTGCTCCAGGTAAGTGGATATGATTGCCTTTTTTAGCTGATGGGTAATCTACCAATATAAACCAATCTAAGCTTGCTGTCCTGCTGATTTATTTAGATGTATGGCTCTGCTAAGGATCATGGGAGGCAAAGATCAGAGTCGCTACATAAACGCTGTTGTGTGTGTTGAAGCAGCAAAAGCTAAATCGTTATTTGGTGACCTTTCCATGACTTTAGTTTCTCCACCACTACTTCTGCTGTGAAATTAACGGGGGAAGCGGGGTGGGGGGTGGGGGGAGAATGCGCTTTAACAAAACAATTGCTGTTGGCATAATACCCAAGAGGTATTATATCGTCCCAAAAGGATGATAAAGGTGGAGCAAGATGGGGTGCAAAATGCTGGTTTTCTGCCAAAAATGGAAACCCATATCCAGTTACTCCGCTTCTCCCTAAGTATTTGGTTCTTGAATCTTTTAGGATGCCACACTGTCACATCACTGCGGAGGAACAGACAACTTAATGGTGTCCACATTATAGTGTTATAGGTTTGTGGGGGCCAGACCACTGTTGTTGTTGTTGTTTAGTCATTTAGTCGTGTCCGACTCTTCGTGACCCCGTGGACCAGACCACACCAGGCACTTCTGTCTTCCACTGCCTCCCGCAGTTTGCTCAGACTCATGCTGGTAGCTTCAAGAACACTGTCCAACCATCTCGTCCTCTGTCGTCCCCTTCTCCTTCTGCCCTCAATCTTTCCCAGCATCAGGGTCTTTTCCAGGGAGTCTTCTCTTCTCATGAGGTGGCCAAAGTACTGGAGCCTCAGTTTCAGGATCTGTCCTTCCAGTGAGCACTCAGGGCTGATTTCCTTAAGAATGGATAGATTTGATCTTCTACCATCCCCAAATTCAGAAATCCCTGACCTTAGTGGCTGGGGCTGATGGGAGCTGGGGGCCAATAACGTTTTGCCTTTTTAGTTTAGAGAAAAGGTGAGTAAGAGAGGACACAAGAGAGGTGTATAATACTAGACTTGGCCTGGAGAAAGTGCATAGAGATTTTTATTCTTATTCTTCTCCCCCCATAGCACGATAACTAGTGGACATTCAATGAAGCTGAATGTTGGAAGATTCGGGGCAGATAAAAGAAAGGACCTCTTCACACATAATTAAGCGATGGAAGTCGTTCCGCAGGATGCAGTAATGCCCACCAAATTGCATGGCTTTCAAAGAGGATTAGACAAATTCATGGAGGATAAGCCTATTGATGGCTACTAGCCTTGATGGCTATGCCCTGCCTGCCCAGTCGGAGGCAGTAATGCTTGTGAATACCAGTTGCTGAAAACCACAGGAGGGGAAAGAGGAGGTCTTGTGCTTGGCTCCTGCTTGCATCTGGTTGAACAGAATGGGGCACTGGGGCACTGAGAGAACTAGATGGTGCATTGGCCTGATCCCACTGGCTCTTCTTATGTCTCTCAACATCGGGAGAGGCACAGGTTTCCCAGCGCTGCTCTAAAAAGTAAACTGCAGGCCCAGGAGTGGAGGAGCCCAGCCTATCCTAGGCACCCGCAGCCAAGGAAGGTGCACGTCTGAAAGTTAATTCTTTATTGACAAAAGCATGCTCCTATGGTGCTCCAGATACACACACGTACACACTTCTAAAGGTAAAGGGACCCCTGACCGTTAAGTCCAGTCGCGAACGACTCTGGGGTTGCACGCTCATCTCACTCTATAGGCCGAGGGAGCCGGCGTTTGTCTGCAGACAGCTTCTGGGTCACGGGGCCAGCATGACTAAGCCACTTCTGGCGAACTTGAGCAGCGCATGGAAACGCTTTTTACCTTCCTGCCGGAGCAGTACCTATTTATCTACTGGCACTTTGACGTGCTTTTGAACTGCTAGGTTGGCAGGAGCAGGGACCGAGCAAAGGGAGCTCACCCCATCACAGGGATTTGAACCGCCAACCTTCTGATCGGCAAGTCCTAGGCTCTGTGGTTTAGGCCACACACTTCTAACCATGTGCTTTAAATGCATGGTGTCTACTAGCCTCTCACCCCCTTCAGGTAAATAAGAGGTAGTATCCCAGGTAGTATCACATTTGAATTTTTGACTCCCTGCTTGTGGAATGATTGCCTAGTAAGGTTTGCCTGCCACCATTGTTACGTATCTTTAGCTGCCTTTTTCATCTGGCCTTTGACTTTTACCTATCTGTGGTCTTCACATGTGTGGGATGTTTATATATATATATATATATATATATATATATATATATATATATATAGTGTGTGTGTGTGTGTATATATATGGATATATATATGGAATTGTCTTTTAGAATTTTTTTTAATGCTGGTTTAAATGTATGCCTGTGTGTGTTTGCTTTTGCTAAGAATATTTTAAGTTTGCTTTGAGCTGCTGTGACAAAAGCAATTTAATAAATAATGGTAATCCGTGCATAAGAGGGAGGAATTAACAGGCTTGGGGGAAGTCTCAAGGTTTGCAAACCTGCAAAGCAAAATTAGCACAAATGAACCCTAAAGAGAGCAGGGCAACCGTGAAGGAGCCATACATGGAATGAGCGTGGTCAGTGGCCGTGGGTGAAGGGCTGATGGTTGAGGCTGGGGGAGTGACTTCTTCAGTCCAAGGGCCACATTCTCTCAGGCAGCCTTTCAGGGCACTTGCCAGTGGTGGTGGGTAGATAGGGAAATGTGGGTGGAGCAAGGAATGTAAATGTTACCTTTGTAGAGAAGACTAGTTTCTCCAAACACCCCTCTCTATCCTCCCTGCAGTCAAGTACAATGAGTTGACAAAATCCAGCATGAGCTCTGCGAGTGTGGTTTTCTCTCGATAGAAGTGCAGAGTGTTTGAAGACCGGGACATTCACAGGGAAACCAAAATGCTTGTTTACAAAGCTATTGTACTACCAACCTTACTATATGTTTGTGAAACATGGACCACTTATAAACGCCATCTCAAACTCCTCAAAAGATTCCATCAACAGTGTCTCCGAAAAATTTTACACATCACTTGGGAAGACAGGCGAACTAATATCAGTGTACTGGAAGAGGCAAAGATACCAGTTTTGAAGCAATGATTCTTCAACATGAACTCTGTTGGACTGGTCATGTTGTGCGGTAGCCTGATGATCGTCTTCCAAAGCAACTACTCTATTCCAAACTTAAAAATGGAAAGCGTAATGCTGGTGGTCAACAAAAGAGGTTTAAAGACTGTCTCAAGGCAAATCTTAAAAAATGTAAATGTAGTATAAACACTGACAACTGGGAAACACTGGCCTGCAAGCACTCCAGTTGGAGAACAGTCTTTACCAAAGGTGCCATGGGCTTTGAAGACACTCAAACTCAGGACGAAAGGGAGAAATGTGCTAAGAGGAAGGCACGCTTGGCAAATCCACACCGTGATCAACTCCCACCTGGAAACCAATGTCCCCACTGTGGAAGGATGTGTGGATCCAGAATTGGCCTCCACAGTCACTTACGGACTCATTGTTGAAACCGTGTTTATGGAAGACAATCTTACTCGGCTATGAGTGATCGCCAAAGAAGAAAGAGAAGCAGCAGCAACGTCGACTATTGGCTACTAGGGGTGGGCAGATCTGTCCATTCTGATTTTCTCAAGTTTCTGACTTTTCCCATCTTAAATTCACTTCTGAAATACTTTGCTTTTTTTCTTTTTTTAAAAATACTCTCATGAAAATTCATCAGCATCTTAGTATGCCTTTCTCCTAATAAACACATTTTTTAAAATGCAGTTTTGACCACGGCACACATTTTTGCAAGCAATTGCCCCTAATATAAAGCATTTGTGTGTGCTATTTTCAATGTTGTTTGCATTTTTATGCATACTTTCATTTTCACCAAGGTCGTTTGCCTGAAGAACTGCTTTGCAAAATTCAGAGACGCTTACTATAAGTTTTGAAAATCACTGTGTTTCAGTTCTCACATTGTTTTGGAAAGCGCAAATTAGCCAGCTTCACCTTTAAATGAGGACCAGTTGAATTTCTTCCCTCATCTTTAGCTACAGTAGAATATTTATTTCAAGGCTACCGTTTGTGGTGTGTGTGTGTGGATGTGACAGGGGAGGGGATCCTGTGGGCTCTAGGGAGAGCCTCTGTGGGCTCCCTTAGTGGTCCTGCCTCTTTCAACTGCAACATGTATTACTCCATGTGCTTCAAAATATAGTGATGAAGCTGCTGTGTTTGGGGCCCTCCCATCCATTCTGCAGCCTGGGTTCCTGGGCTCTTGCCCCCAAGTCGTACCCTGGTGGCACCGAGTGGGGAGGCAACTTTGGAAAGGGAAGACTTGCTAAAAATCATTTAGGGATCTGAGTCTTTTATGCTGAAATTAGCAGCAATTGGTGCCCAAATCAGTGAGAAATGTACAAAAATAGAAATGATGTCATCAAAGTGTGCATATTTGTAGAGAGGGGGTCAATTGTGTGAGTAGCAGGTGATTGGAAACCTTCGAGATTGCTAAGGTGCAGAGTATTACATGTGGCTTTTTAATCTTTCCCAAAGTTGATTCAAGCATCTACACCTGCAGTTTGTCTCTTGAAAACACCTGTGTTCCAGCTCTTTAGCGACCCACGTCTCCTAATCTCAGATCAGATCCTTGGTGAGGCTGACATACTAAATGCAGCATAAAGACTCCTTCTCTCAGCTGCAGACTTGAGCAAACTTATTTGCTGAGGAAAACAACTGTGTGCTGGGGGAGAGGGCAGCCCTGATTACGTGAGGGCTGTTTGTTCCCCATGCTTTTGTGAATGTGGGATTGTGTGTGACACCTGCTCATGTGTCTCCAAGATGCTCTGGTTTTTTTTTTTTTTTTTGAAAAGTCAGCAAGCTTCTGGTCTTCATGAAGCTGAAGGTTTGTTTGAAAATATGCAGGGGTGTGTACACACACACACACACACACACACACACCTTTATTCCTAGGCATTGTCACCTCTATGGCCTGCAGAACTAGCACTCCTTTTTCCTTCCTGACCTCTACTACCACTTTCTTGTTTACTGTAAGAAATTCAAAACCCTTTGAAAATTCAGACCCAATTGACCCAACTAATTATGTTTGACAGATACAGGCGAGGACCATTTCTTGTTGGGGTACCCTTCCTGCCCCCCCCCCAGTGGAAGAACTTGCATAAACGCACCCCATCCTGTCATGCCCCACCCACAATGCCCACTTCCGGTTCCAAAAGGACCTGCATGCTGGCAATCACATGCCAATTGGACGCACACAAAATGGTTGCCAGCTGTACAACTTTATGGGTTTTAGCCATACTTGCAAGTTTTAACACATACAGATGAGACATATCAAAGCAAGTGATATAATAATGGTATGAGTTTGTGCAGGGGAGGGGGGAGGGAGGCTGCATGTCCAGACCCTTCTAACCCCTGGATCCAGAAAGTGTGAAATAGTAAGTCAGGCTAGATCCCTGGTGATGTGATCGCCTGGGCGATGGGCCATTAAAGCAACAAAGGAAAAGAGCTCTGTGTGAGACAGCAAACTTGTGGATGGCTAGAAGGACAAAGCCAGAACTGACATCAGAGTGATGTGAGTTAGAAGAAAGGCAGCAAATTGGAGAGTCCATTTGAATAAAAGGATGCAGCTATGGGGGAAGAAAGACCCTTTTGGGGTGCTGTGAACCCCTCCGTAGTAAATAAGCCATATATCATAAAGACACCCATAGTCTCCACTGTGCCTCATTCCAGAAGGAAACATGAATCCTGGGTAAGTGCCTGGAATCTCACACCACTCAGAGACTGGGGTGGTGTGCAACAATAATGATGTCACCTGTATCATGAGGCACTGGTGAGGCATATGTGCCATTTCCCCAGTTAATAACATTTGGAGGAATCCAAGGGGAATCTCAGGCTTGGGGAGACCAAATGCAATCCTCCAAGTCTCTTTAACTAGACCTCAAGGCTCTTCCAAGTCTGCACCCCCCTCAGGCCCTGCTTGGCATCTTCCTTGAGTGTTTTGGGCTGGCTGCAATGTGTCCTTGAATTCTGATAATGCCTCTTGCTTGCTGGGATGGAGAACGGAGAGTGGGGTGTGGGTGTGCACAGAAGCTAGCCTACTAGACAAAGGCAAAACTCGCATTCATTGCTGCACCTGCTTTGCTTCTGGCCCTGGCCATCACTGACATGTGGCCCCCAGAAAATTGCACAAAAGGGAATGTTGCCTCCTGGCAGAAAAGGCACTCTGGCTTAAATGTAGCGTGCACACACAAACACAGTTAAAACAATGCAATAATCATCCAACCAATAGAAAATAATAAAGTTGAGTAGAACATTAAGAAAGAAATGTAAATGAGAAAGGATGGGTTTTAATAATTTATTTAAGCAGGATAAAGAGGCCTGGTGAACCTGGAACTTTTTCATCCCTCTCTTTTACCATATTTTTTCATCTATAAGACGCCCCCATGTATAAGACGCCCCCTATTTTTGGGGACTCTGATTTGGGGACTCCCCAATCTGCACTATTTGTGTATAAGACGGGCCCAGATTTTGAATATAATTTTAGACTAAAAAAAAATAGTCTTATACATGGAAAAGTACGGTAATTTTTAAAAAACTATTCAGTTGTTATGCTTTTTAATTGGCTTGTTTTATTGTATCTTCCTATACTGTACAGTGTATGCATTAAAACACAGTGTTGCAATGCTCTGCAGTTTACACGGCCACCCACAGAGGTTTATCATGGTGGCCAGGGT
The DNA here is from genome assembly GCF_951804945.1 of Podarcis cretensis. NCBI lineage: Eukaryota > Metazoa > Chordata > Lepidosauria > Squamata > Lacertidae > Podarcis > Podarcis cretensis. Next base: position 26,725,660 of record NC_137177.1, on the reverse strand, counting down.
GGGGGCAGAGAGGCCCTTCATGCAGTTTTAGCAAGCTGTGTGAAGTGTCTCGCCCCTCCTTTAAAGGGTTGTGGGGCTTGGGTTGAGCTTTGGGGGGATAGGTGAGGTGTAAAGGGAAGGAGGGGCTGGTCAAGTGTGGGGAAAGAGGAATGAGGTACGTGGAATTGATGCCTGGGCAGTAGCCACTAGTATTTTAAATATGTGTGTTTTAATGTTTTAATGGAATTGTTTGTGTTTTAATTCTGCATATATTTTTATTATTGATCTATATTGATCTATATATTTAGTAAAAGTTAAACACCGCTTGATTGTAGAAACCTCAGAGGTTTACAAAAAGACAAAATAGTAAAAATCAAGAAAAATGCACAGCCCTATTTTAAAAGATAAGGTAAAGGTAAAGGTACCCCTGCCCGTACGGGCCAGTCTTGACAGACTCTGGGGTTGTGCGCCCATCTCACTTAAGAGGCCAGGGGCCAGCGCTGTCCGGAGACACTTCCGGGTCACGTGGCCAGCGTGACATCGCTGCTCTGGCGAGCCAGAGCCGCACACGGAAACGCCGTTTACCTTCCCGCTGGTAAGCGGTCCCTATTTATCTACTTGCACCCGGAGGTGCTTTCGAACTGTTAGGTTGGCAGGCGCTGGGACCGAGCAGTGGGAGCGCACCCCGCCGCAGGGATTCGAACCGCCGACCTTTCAATCGGCAAGTCCTAGGCGCTGAGGCTTTAACCCACAGCGCCACCTGCGTCCCATTTTAAAAGATACAAAATACTAAAAAAAGAAAAAAGAAAAAAAAATTGAAATTAACTCGACTTTCTAAGCATCTGGGTAGGCTTGCCCAAACAGGAACGTCTTTAACAGGCGCTGAAGAGAGTACAGGGTAGTCACCTCCTGCTTGATCTCCAAAGGCAGGGAGTTCCAAAGTGCAGGCTCTGCCACGCTAGACGATGGAGTCCTTACAAAGGCAGCGGACTGATTTTTATGCTTGGAAACAAAACCAATCAATCAACATCTGGAGACAGGTATTTCAGCACAAGGAGCCATCAGAGAGAGAGACAGACCACAACTGGGTCTGAAGAGGAGGGTGGAGAGAGAAAGAGCAAAAGGAAGCAGGGTTTTTTTTAAAGAAAAAAAATATGTGGTTAGTGTTGAGAGTAGCCAGATGCAAACCAGGGTTGGGCTCCTGTACCACCTCAAACAGCTCTTTGGCATTCTACACAACTTTTAAAGCTCCAGGAGCCTTGCCCCCCTTTTGCACCTGGCCACCCTACTTTGTGCTTCGTGAATGGAGACGCCGCCGGCAGAGACGTCTGAAAGTACGTGGGTCATATGCAGGTAAGATCCTCCCTCAGAAGGACTGCATTGACCGCAGGTTCCACTGAAAGAGAAGTCCCGAGAGAGCGCCACCCCGGCTCTCGCCGCTCCCTTCCGTCTCCGGAGTCTCAAAAAGCAACCCCGCCCCTTTCCCCTTCTTGCAGTAATACCCCTAACGCGCTAGGGGGCGCCCTCCTTTTAAGTCCGAAGAGCAGAGCACTGATCGGCCCCGCCCGGACGAACGAACGAGAGGCCGGGCGAAACCACGAGGAGGTCCGTTCCCTGCTGAAAACTCTGACGCGAATTTATCAACAAAGAAATAACTTCTATTTAAAAGCAAAACAGCAACCGATAACAACCTGTAACTTTCCCTTCTCAATCCATTGGCATTCGCTCCTAAATGTGCTTCACCTCCCCGACCTACCACTTTAACGCTCCCCCTACCCACCTCGGCATTATGGTACGCCCCGCGTTGTTCCCTTATAAAAAAAAATCAAAGAGGAGGCTCGGTTTGGGTGTGGTCATTTAAGAAATCTGGGTGGGTACGCAAATCGCGGAAGGTTATCAAGTGACTGACAGCACGGCCCGGCCAATGGCGCTGGGCCGGGAAGACACCGGCCGGCCAATGGGAGCGCGGACCGGCGGCGGAGCAGGCGGGGCCACCTTCAGTCAGCGCAGGCTGGGGCGGGGCGGGGGAGAGGAAAAGCTGTGGAATGGCGGCCGGCTGGGACAGGCCGCTTCGGTGCTGAGGAGTTCGGAGGGAGGCGCGGAGAAGGCGGCCGTGGGCGGGTAAGTCTCGCTCCGTGGCGGCGGGAGGGCGAGGCGCTGCCCTTTTCCGGGTGTCCGCTGGAGGGCATGGGCAGGAGCGCTTATTATGGGATGGGGCAGTTTTTTTGCCTTCGCCGTGTGGGGAGGCTGACACGGGAGAGACCGAGGAGCGGCGGAGGGTCGTGGCGCGGGCGGGGCCTTCGGGCTTTCTGAACAGGAAGGTGTTGGGCAAAGGTGGGTGGGGGATCCGCGGCCCTCCAGGTGCTGCCGGTCTACAACTCCCAGCATCCCTTAGCCTCGGCTGCGCTTGCTGGGGCTGATGGGAGTTGTAGTTCAACTTCATAGAGGGCCGCAGGGTCCTCAGCACCTGGTGCAGGAAGCGGGCTGGGATGGCTACCTCCTCCTCCCTTGGGTGTGTGTCTCGTCCCCTCTGCCTTCTTCGTCAACGCCCTTCCTAGGCAGACCCATCTTTTCGCAGGAGAAGTTGTTTCCCCCTTCACTACGAGCCACTGGTGTAACTTCTACTGGTCGAAGTGGTTTTTATTCATCCCTTAGGCCAAAAGAAAGAAGGAGAGTTAAGGGTTCCCAGAGTGGGTGACGAATCACAGAATTAAGAGGGAGGAGGAAATAAGGAAATGTTTGAAAGTTTAGTTGGGTTCTGCTTTTAATAAGGGTGGGGTGAGAGGGTTCCTTTCGAAAATGAGAAACGTTGGTCTTGATTGTGTTGGTTTAAGATGGTTTTTGTACTACGGAGCGTACAAGATAGTATACACACATGCACACACACTTCCAAACTGCAATAGCTTGCTCTCTTGATAAATTCTGAAGCAAAGCACTTTCTACCATGTAGTCTCACACTGCTTTCTAGGTGGAGGAGTTGGAGTACAGATAGTATCAAGCAGAGTACTTAGCTGCTGAAGCAAGAAATCGTTTTTTGAGAGGGCAATCCTGTATGTCCTTAAGCAAAAGTAAGTTCCATTGTAAGAACCAATGTGATGTAGTAGAGCAGCCTTTTTCAACCATGGGTCTCCAGATGTTGTTGGACTATAACTCCCATCATTCCTGACCACTGGGCCTCCTAGCTAGGAATGATAGGAGTTGTAGTCCAATGACATTTGGGTACCCAAGGTTGAGAAAGTCTGGATTAGAGTGTCAAACTGCAACTGAGGTCCAAATCCTCATTCAGTCAGGATGCTCACTGAGTAATCCTGTTCCTGTCGCTGCCTCTTAGCTTAACCTACCTGATACTAGGAATGTTGCCTAAGTAAAAAGGGAGAGAGAAATCATATATCCTGAGCTTCTTGAAGGAAGGGTGGGATAAAAATGAAATAAATCACAATATAACAATAATAGTTGTGCCCAGTACATTCCTGATCAATGTTTTTTGGATTGCAGCCTGAATTTATTGTCACCTGCCCAATGTAACATAGTAAAGCATTTTGCTTCTGTAATGTACATCAACGGCCTTGGCCCAGTATACATGAAGGAGCGTCTCTACCCCCATCGTTCAGCCCGGACACTGAGATCCAGCACCGAGGGCCTTCTGGAGGTTCCCTCACTGCAGTGAGGTTACAGGGAACCAGGCACAGGGCCTTCTCAGTAGTGGCACCCACCCTGTGGAGTGCCCTCCCATCAGATGTCAAATAAATAAACAACTATCCGACTTTTAGAAGACATCTGAAGGCAGCCCTGTTTAGGGAAGTTTTTAATGTTTGAAGTTTTATTCTGTTTTTAATGTTCTGTTGAAAGCCGTCCAGAGTGGCTGGGGAAACCCAGCCAGATGGGCGGGGTAGGGATAATAATAATAATAATTAATAATAATAATAATAATAATTACACTACCACCCATACAGGGCAGATGCAGGAAACTTTTGTCCTGCCAAAGGTTGCTGAACTACAGCTCCCCATCATCCTTGGCCATTGTTCATGTTTCCTGGGTATGATGGGAGTTACAGTTCAACATCTGCAGGGCTGAAGGATGCCTACACACCTAGTATAGGAAATGCTGTTATATTAAAATGTAAAGTTGCTTTTTAACTGCACTTGGGGCATACTGAGTTGGCAGTGCAAACAATACAAAAGGGGAAAGTTCTGCAGCTGCAGAAAATTATTGCTCTCTTGAGAGCATAGGTATGAATGTACCCATTTGTGTGCTCCGCAACATAGCCCTTTTAGCTTATGGCAGGTTCTTGGGTTTGCCCTAAAGCAATGCATGTCCTTCTCCATCTCTTTCCACTTATCTGGTAAGCTTGTTTGTGGATTGGATTTCCTATCATTTCTTCCTTAGGGGTTCATCAGTTGCAAGTGATGGGGGAAACTGTTTATGAGTGAGGTGTTACAGTTAAATGTGTTGTGTGATAGGAAGGATGTGTGTACTCGGACTGGAAGAAGGGCAGTGTGTTTTTGTGTTTATGATGGTGGAAGGTAGGACAACTGATACACTGTAGGTGGCACAGCTAGGTAAAGACAATAAGAACAGGAAAGGGAATCCAGGAGGAATAAAGAGGACTTTGAATGCAGGTGGGACAGGCTTCTGACCATATTGAATGTGAGGGTGTTGGTGCAGGAGACAAGCAAGTCTGCAAAGAGATGGAGACTGTCTTAGTCACTAAAAGCAAAGATAGCTGTGTTGGTCTGTAAGGTGGGGGGGGGGGGCGGGACCAAATACAAAAGCTCAAGTTGGGCAAATCCTTTTTTAAAGACCAATACTTTTGGTTAGTTCCAATCAAGGTATTGCCCAGCTGTGGATTTTGTCATTTCAATTGTAGGACTCTTGGTAAGAGCATGGTAGATTAGAGAGTCTTTGTGGTTTATGTGGGAGAGGAGCCTAAATTGGGCCCTAGGATTAAGAAGTCCTGGTTTTTAAATCTATAAAGTGTATGACAAATGCCGTAGGCATGGCTGGAGGTCTTGGGGTAGTGATCTATGTATTTGTGACCTTAAAGTGTCAGTGTGACATAGACAATGATACCTTTGAGAAAGGTGGTCATCCTGTAATAAGAATGGTATCCATGCTCCTTAGTTTAATTTCAGATTTATGCTCTATTATAAAGGCAGTGGCTGGGCAGAGATAGAGGAATATTTGCTTTGGGAGGCTTTTGGATTGTGAAATCCAGGGATACACTGAAAAGTGCACCTGCACTCGGTTGGAGTTGTCCAGGTACAAGACTGGATTTTGTAACGTTGCCACCAGCATTGGGGCAATTGTGGTACTCAGTAGCAAGTAATGAGACTCTATGCATCTGCATCTACAAGTTTAGACTTTGGAAAGGGAAGGAAGTTGTGTGCCTGCGGTCTCTCTTGTTGTCCTCAACTTTCGCCAAGGAGGTCAGAGCAGTACACATACAGTTTCCTGCATTTCATTCATACAGCAACCCTCTGATGTAGGATAGGCTGAGGAATTTGTGACAGGCCCAAGGTTGTACAGTGAGCAGTGTGACTGAGTGAGGATTTGAACCTGTTTCTCCTGATCCGAGTTCCATGCTTTGGCCATTACGCTGGCAATGGCATCCTACAGTAGGGGTGCCAGTTCTGGAATGCAGGAATGTTTCCTTTATATGATGAAAGAATTTGTTCCTTTAAGGCCACCTGAAGATCTCTTTAAGAAACAAAACAGGCATTATTTCTCAAGGAAACCTGGTGGATATTATGATCAGCTTGCTCCTGAACAAACCAACAATGTTTATTAGCATTTTTGTTTATGTGGTATCATTTTCTGTATGAACGTTGATGGAATTTGTCTCCATGAAACTTGCTTTGCTTGTGAAAATCTCACCCTTTTTGTTGGCACATTCAGCCAGTTGCCCTTACTTGTAAAATCTATTATGGGTGGAATTGTTCTGGAATATACTTGCATAGTAACCTTTTAAAATGCGTATCAGTTTTCACTGGTGTGCAGTATTGGCTGTGAAACAATTGTCTGCTACTTATTAATTGCCCTTCACAGGGAGCTGCATTTTGGGTGCTTTTCTATATAAAAATATGGAGATATATTGAATGCTCAGCTAATGTTTGCCTATGTATGTACCGTATTTTTCGCCCTATAGGACGCACTTTTCCCCCTCCAAAAATGAAGGGGAAATGTGTGTGCGTCCTATGGGGTGAATGCAGGCTTTCGCTGAAGCCTGGAGAGCGAGAGGGGTCGGTGCGCACTGATCCCTCTCGCTCTCCAGGCTTCAGGAGAGCCGCAGCGCCAGCCCCACAAGGTCGGAGTACAGCGGGGAGGCGGAATGCCGCCATCCCGCTGTCTCCCGGTGTGGTTTGGAGGCTGACAGTGGGGAGACGTGTGCTTCTCCCCGCCGCCAGCCCCGCAAGCTCCGGGGACAGCGGGGAGGCGCAGTGCGTCTTCCCGCTGTCCCCGGACCTGGTCTGCAGGCGGGCGGCGGGGAGAAGAGCGCTTCTCCCTGCTGCCGGCCCCACAAGCGCCTGGGGGGGAAATAATTTTTTTTTCTTTATTTCCCCCCAAAAAAACTTGGTGCGTCCTATGGGGCAAAAAATACGGTAAGTAGAACAGTGCATAGCATAAGATTGCTTCCTTTTGCCATCAATACTAATATTAGAAATGTCTGAACTCCTTAATTGCCCTAGTAAAGGTAAAGGTAAAGGTACCCCTGCCCGTACGGGCCAGTCGTGTCCGACTCTAGGGTTGTGCGCCCATCTCACTTAAGAGGCCGGGGGCCAGCGCTGTCCGGAGACACTTCCGGGTCACGTGGCCAGCGTGACGAAGCTGCTCTGGCGAGCCAGTACCAGCGCAGCACACGGAAACACCGTTTACCTTCCCGCTAGAAAGCGGTACCTATTTATCTACTTGCACTAGCTTTCGAACTGCTAGGTGGGCAGGAGCTGGGACCGAAAGACGGGAGCTCACCCCGCAGCGGGGATTCGAACCGCCGACCATACGATCGGCAAGCCCTAGGCACTGAGGTTTTACCCACAGCGCCACCCGCGTCCCATAATTGCCCTAGTACTTTACTGTAATTATCACTGGCAGCATTGCACCAGAACTGTCCTTGTTTTTAAGTTACCCCAAGATTCTTTGTTTACATAGCATTAATATCCTTTGCCTTTTTTCTATTTGTGTTATTTTATTTCTTAACGAGAGCCTTTTATAGAATCGTTCAATATAAATTTCCCAAGGACTGTGCAACATAAAACCACAACCATCCAATAACAAAAATACAGTGGTACCTTGGGTTACAGACGCTTCAGGTTATGTGTTTGCGGGTTGTGCACCGTGCAGAACCCGGAAGTACCGGAACGGGTTACTTCCGGGTTTCGGCGCATGCGCAGAATTGCTAAATCATGCTTTGCACATGCGCAGAAGCGCCGAATCACAACCCGCGTGTGCGCAGACGCGGTGCTGCGGGTTGCTAATGTGCCTCCCGCACTGATCACGTTCGCAAGCTGAGGTTCCACTGTACAGTTTAAACACACACACACACAAATCAAAGCTAATAAATAAAATAGAAGTTTATGCGTTGCTACCCATTTGGAATACATGACTGAGCCATTCAAAAATAAATCCCATTTGCCCACAAACATACCTTCCACAAACAGAAAAATAGGATTTGTCATGGTTCCCTCTTAAAGAAGGAAAAGAACTGGGGAACAGCTGGCCAGTGTCTGCATAGCATATCTGTGGAAATGAGTCATCTACAGACCAAATGGTCTCATACTAGTTTTATTAGAAATTTTATTTCAAGCCATATATAAAGTGTTTGTTATATATAAGTTCTGATTGTTTCTGCAATTATTAGTCTGCCAGAAGGTCTTGGTGCAAAGTAGATTCATCGCTTGAATTCGTGGTATACTTCTTGTGCAACTTTTCAAAACTGAGGTTGCAGTCTTATGCACACATACCTTTAAGTTCTGTTGAACTCAGTGAGTCTTAACTTCTGAGAGGACATATATTAGAGTGTCATGCCACTTTTAGGTTAATGTCATGTTGCATTGTATTCTGATAGGCATATGTTATACACTACCCTGAAATCCTTTCAATAAAGGATGGCATACAAGTGTTTTTAAATAGGTGGAACAACTGATTTATTCATCACACTTGACTAATCTCAATCTACTATGGTGTCACTCACATTGTTTATCTTGGAATCCCCAGTAGAAAGGAGTAGGGAGGAACACTGCTCGGGTTATTGGGTGTGGCCATGATTACTTAAGTGTAAAGGAGTGGAGAAGCTTTCCAAATCTAGAGTTGGATGTCTTTATTGTTCTGTAATGAGAAATTCCAATTTACCTTTTAGCACAGCCTTTTAGATTTAGTTTAAAATTAAATACCTTTGAAATAAGCCTTCCTAAGAGGATGCGGGTGGCACTGTGGTCTAAACCACTGAGTCTAGGACTTGCTGATCGGAAGGTTGGCGGTTCGAATCCCCGTGACGGGGCGAGTTCCCATTGCTCGGTCCCAGCTCCTGCCAACCTAGCAGTTCGAAAGCATGTCAAAGTGCAAGTAGATAAATGAAGTGAGCCAACTAACATTAAGAAAACTGAACCTGCCTATCCTTGGAATAAATACTTGTACCTCTTCAGGAAATCATTCTGCAACATGAAAAGAAGCTGTAAGCGCAGTTTAAGAGGGGACTGACTATGGCTCTTAAAGGTAAAGGTAAAGGACCTCTGGCAGTTAAGTCCAGTTGCAGAAAACTCTGGGGTTGCAGTGCTCATCTCTCTTTAGTGGCTGAGGGAGCCGACGTTTGTCTGCAGAGAGTTTTCCCGGGTCATGGGGCCAGCATGACTAAGCCGCTTCTGGCTAAACCAGAGCAGCGCACAGAAATGCCATTTACCTTCCCACCGGAGCGATATATATTTCTCACAATAAGTCATGTTTGATAACTTATTTTAAATGAGCAGTGTACCAATGCCTGCTGCTCCATCACACCCCCTGTGTTTCATCTCTAGTGCAAACAAGAGCAACAAGCCAAGACTTTTGGCTTGTCATTAATGTCCAAACACCAGCATTGTGTTTTATGCCTGTGTAACAAACCATGATCATGGTTTGTTCTTGGCTGGTGTGTTGTTACGTCCTGGTTTGGATGTCAGACTTCATGGCTTGTTACTTCTGCTTGCCCCAGGGGAAGAGCGAAGCAGAAGCAACTAGGCAAGCATGTACTATTACTCTGTTCATGCAAGGTAACCTGTTTAACCATAACTTATGGTGGTGTGTGAACTAAGTTACCCCATCAGGAGGCAGACACTGGCTGTTAGTGCATTGCTTTATTTGTATTTGTATTTATATATCAGATTTGCGAATCCCCACTAGATGTTTTCTCTTTCTCGTGTTTTCAAGGCTTCTTATATTTTGTTTTTGCTTGTATGCAAAGTATACGCTGCTAAATCTCATGGTGCCTACTCAGTGCTTAACCAAACAAGAAAAGTTGAGTAGTGCCTAATGGATTGGTATTCCAGTTAATACAGCATTTGTCATACACATTATAGCTTTAAAAAGCAGTTTAAAAATGTAAAACTGTGATGTGGCATGAATATCAAGTCTCCTGCATTGCTACAGTCTTGGAAAAGCACACAACATGCTTACGTTACAATTGCATAGAGGTTTTTATACCTGCTTAACTGTTGTGGTTCCCCCAAATCTTAGAAATTATAGTTTGCTGATAGTGCTGCAGCCTTCTTCTCAATTTGGAAGTGGGGGTAGGAGGTATGAATCTTGCAGTTGAAGCATAGTGGTTGGGGATTATTCCCTCCTTGGCTCCAACCTGGAGATGAGGTTAGGTCCCCTCTCACATTTGCCAAAGGGTAATGGGACACTTGTCCATGGTGACTGAAATTGTGGACTCCTGCTCTTACATTTCTCTTCCCCACCTCCACATTTAAAATGCTGAACTGGCACTTACATGGTTTGATACATTTTAAAGAATGCTCCCCCCCCCCTCATTTTTTTTTAGCACAGTGCTATTGGGTTAAAAGAGTCCATTAGAGCAGTGTTTCCCAGCCTTGGGCCTCCAGCTGTTTTTGAACTACAATTCCCATCACCCCTGACCACTGGTCTTGCTAGCTAGGGATGATGGGAGTTGTAGGCCAAAAACATCTGGAGGCCCAAGGCTGGGAAACACTGCATTAGAGGGATAACTGCACTTCCAGTAGTAGGTCTGAAAAAATGATAGTAGGAATTTGCCATTGGAGGTTGTCTGCTTTTTTGTATGTCCTAGTCACCAGGATAGGTTTTCACTTACTTATTCCCTAGACACTGCAGCTTTCACAGATGATAAGGCTATTAAGGAGAAGCAGGGGTACAGCTGTACAAGGATCCAGTTTTTCTCCTGGCATTCAATGTTCCTACTCAGGTTTTGTTTTTATGTTCTTAATTCTCCCTACATTACTGAACTTTTGGATTCTGATCATCTGTTTATCTCGTTTTTCCCCATGGGCCTGAATAAAGTCTGTGTGCAGTTTATTTTAGCCTTGTATCTACTATGATAGAAATAAATGTCTCCAAACAGATGACTCATAGAAGACAGAGTTGAGTTTTCTCTTGAGACATAGGCAAAAGGGGAGATGGGACTATTGTTCATTTAGCCTCACTTTGCAGCAAAGTTCCACATTCCCTGTAATAAGTATAGGATGTCAGGTATACAAGAAAATGCTGAACTAGTATTAAATATCTATCCAGGATTAATAGACACTCTCATACTTGTTTTTCAGCTTGGTAGTAACCATTAGGTGTATTTTATTTTTTAGTTTCAGACTTGCTCAAAGTGAAGCTACTTAAAATGGAATTTAACTTAAGGATAGTAAGTGCAGTTAAGATGGTTTTGCTTCTGAGGCTGTTGTTCCCACTTGCTTTCTTGCATTCATTGTCTTTGATTCTCTGCATATAGTTTTGCAGGGGAAAACTTGATACTGTCCTTTGGCCTTCAAGCAGCTTTACAGTGAGATACTCCAAAATGCATCCATGGGCGAAAAACATTCCATGTGGGGCATGTTGCTATGGCTGCAACATGCACAGAATGCAAGCAGTAGAGCCTAATTGGGAATGAGTGCTGGTGTAATTGCGGTACTCTCAAGGTTCAACCAAAAAGACCTCTTAAAGTGGTGTAAGAGCAGAAGTGATAGTTCCCCTTTTGCACACATCTGCTTGTATATGCAACAGCTGGTTGCATATATAGCCACACACCTATGATATACTAGTTCGCTGGTGGGATTAGTCCCACAGCCCATTTAGTTTAGCACTGTAACTCAAATAAAGGCCTGTTTTAAGCCATGTGAAACTCACAAGTAGGGGTATGGTGAAGGTAGCTATTTCTTATTTTTCTCTTGCCTTTGATAGTAAGAGGTACACTGTCTCTTGTCACACAATTTCCATTCTTAGGCCATAGTGAAAACCATAATTAGACCTAGCCTTCATGAATTTGTGTAATCCCTTTTAAATAACATAAATGCTAGAGGCCATCCTAACATTTTGTGCCAGTGAATTAAAGGTGGTTATGAGTTGAAACTGTCTGATTCTTTTCAGATATATCTTCTCCCCAATCATGAGGACTAGAATCATTCTTTGAGAAAAGTCTTGAGAGACTGAATATCTCAGAATGTCAAATCCTCTGCTACATTCTGTGAGGAGCATTTAAAGGTAAAAAGAATAAAGGTGACTCACAGCCCCGAGGATTTGACCCATTCTCTCTGACTAACCCAGCCAGTGACTTCCAGCAGTAAAACATCTGAATCCTGTTCTGCTAATTCTAGCAGCTTCTGGGTCTGGTTCATTGGAGAAATCTTCTGAAGGCAACTTGCACAAAGGCTTAACTGTGCCTCTGAGAGTGCAAAAGCTGTCTGTTTCCCCAGAGAAATGCCCTTGACCTACCTATTTTACAAAGCAGCATTTTAAAAAAAAACCTCTGAGAAACCAGAACAGCATCAAGGGCATTTCTGTGAAACTTTGCTTTACGTAAGAGGCTTCAGTTAGCCCTCATTCCTGAGCAAGGCAGATATTATAAAGCCTTCACGATAAAAGGACATAGAATCTCAGGTTTACATTGATGATGACCCTAGTGGTGGTGTGTGTGTGTGTGTGTGTGTGTGTGTGTGTGTGTTTAAAACCACCTCTATTTTAAATTATTTCTGAAACAAATAAAATAAAGCAACTAATTATAGCACTGGGGACAAGGAATGTGTATTTCCAGACTAAGAGCTTAAATTAGTGGGTTACATAAGCTGTTTTTGAATATATTGACATATAGGTCATTTGCGGCAATCTGCCTTCAATAGATGACAGAAAATATAACTATCAAGAAAGTGATCTACAGGCCTCTTGTAATCTCCTGGGTCTGTGATGCTATATTGCTGCTATATTGCTTATCAACAAATAGTCCCAGATATTCGCAAAGCAGCATTGGGCAGATGGATACTTATTTTCACTGAGCAGCAAGTTGAGATTTGCGGTTGCTAAGGGTATATAACTTATAACCTTTAGGAAAGTAACTTCTGGTCTCATTGATTAAATCCAGTGATTTTCTATCTATGGGTGTGGTATGGTACCTTGTTCTCATAGTTCAGGCCTATGGCAAGTTCACCAGATATACTTAAACTACTTTTCCTTTTCAAACCTTCGTCAACACTGGCCAAATCTTACCACTGTGCATCACTTAAGTTCATCAGATTTATGATGCCATCAGTTTAAAAAGTGCTTTGTCTATCTTTGAGGCATGGAGATGTTTTCCAGGCCAGAGCTTCAAGTTTCTTTCTCTGGTTTCCACCACCCCCACTCCCTGTTCCCATAACTTAATGTCTCTTGTTTCTATTTTTTTCCCAGTAGTAAGAACCTAAGTGGCATAAAAATGTCGTAGCACTTTTAAAATATGCAGTATATCTTAGAATCATAGAGTTGGAAGAGACCACAAGGGCCATTGAGTCCAACCCCCTGCCAAGCAGGAAGCACCATCAGAGCACTCCTGACATATGGTTGTCAAGCCTCTGCTTAAAGACCTCCAAAGAAGGAGACTCCACCACACTCCTTGGCAGCAAATTCCACTGTCGAACAGCTCTTACTGTCAGGAAGTTCTTCCTAATGCTTCGGTGGAATCTTCTTTCTTGTAGTTTGGATCCATTGCTCCGTAGCCGCTTCTCTGGAGCAGCAGAAAACAACCTTTCTCCCTCCTCTATGTGACATCCTTTTATATATTTGAACATGGCTATCATATCACCCCTTAACCTCCTCTTCTCCAGGCTAAACATACCCAGCTCCCTTAGCCGTTCCTCATAAGGCATCGTTTCCAGGCCCTTGACCATTTTGGTTGCCCTCCTCTGGACACGTTCCAGTTTGTCAGTGTCCTTCTTGAACTGTGGTGCCCAGAACTGGACACAGTACTCCAGGTGAGGTCTGACCAGAGCAGAATACAGTGGCACTATTACTTCCCTTGATCTAGATGCTATACTCCTATTGATGCAGCCCAGAATTGCATTGGCTTTTTTAGCCGCCGCGTTACACTGTTGGCTCATGTCAAGTTTGTGGTCAACCAAGACTCCTAGATCCTTTTCACATGTACTGCTCTCAAGCCAGGTGTCACCCATCTTGTATTTGTGCCTCTCATTTTTTTTGCACAAGTGCAATACTTTACATTTTTCCCTGTTAAAATTCATCTTGTTTGTTTTGGCCCAGTTCTCTAATCTGTCAAGGTCGTTTTGAAGTGTGATCCTGTCCTCTGGGGTGTTAGCCACCCCTCCAAGTTTGGTATCATCTGCAAATTTGATCAGGATGCCCTTGAGTCCATCATCCAAGTCGTTGATAAAGATGTTGAATAAGATGTTGAATAAGATGTTGAATCTGATTGATTTCTCAAAAAGTTAAATCTCTCAAGTATTTTTAAGATGTGGAAATTGCAAGAACTGAGACCTGGAAATACTGGTACCTAGGGAAATTTACTTATTAGCTAACACTTTATCATCCTGGAGGGTTTAAGTGAATCCAAAATATTTGCATTGGCTCTTGAAGTTGCTGTTCTATTGTATTTGATTTTTTTTGTACATTGCTTTTGTGATTTTTAAAAAAATACAAAATAAATAAATTTACTAAATCAATTCATGGCTATATTCCATGAATTTGTCAAATCCCCTTTTAATGACCTATTGGCTACTGTCCATCTCTACCCATCTTGCCCGTGAATTCCATAAACTAATGGATGTGAGGGTACTTGTAGTTGCTTATTACAGCAATACTTTGAACTACCTCTCTTTTGTAGTTGTATTTGGACTTTATGGCCTCTCTGACATAAAGAACACCATCATTTCCAGTACATGGAATGCAGCTTTTAGCTAGGAGTAAATCTTCCACTGACTTTCTCCATTCCATCAGGCTTCTGATATTTTTACTTTATTGGTGGTCTCTTTTAGCATCAAGTGCTCTACCTCCTCAATCTTGGTGGTTTCTAGTTGACTAACAGAATGCTTTAAGAACTGGTGGTAGTCAGTATATTTTAGCTCTTGCCTTTCTGTTACTCCTGGGTTTAGTGAACTATCCAGTTGCTTGGTTACACCAGAAATAACATCTGGACTGCCAAGAAGCTGCTTAGGTTCTTGAATTCCTAGTTTTTTGTTTGCATTTGTTTGTTTGTTTTAAATAATCTTTTCCTCAGATGCAACTACTAGTAAGCATGTCTGTATTTGTGCAACTAAACGTCTCACAAGCAAAAACTGAAGAAGAAGCCTAAGATGTTAACAAGGACGGGAGCTCAGATTGCAAACCCACTTCAGCGTAGCATGGTCATTGATGAGACCGGAAGGCGCCCCAATATTTTTAACCGGGGTATTTTGTGAAGTTTTATCCTGATTCCTGTAACTTCTGTTCCTTAAACTGAATTTTATCTTGAGGAAGTAAAACATGAGTTTGAAGTATAGATTGCTAACAAAAAAATATAATGTGTTCAGAGCTCAACTCCTTTTCTGTCTTGGTACCATTTGTATACAGGCATTCCTGGAACCCACATATGTGCATTAGTCTGCCCCACCCAGTTATGCCTTCCCCCAGTTTCATCCCCTTTCTACCTTCTTCAGGGTTACACGTCAGTTGGACACGTGCAAAATCTTTGCCGCCTGTATTCTTATTTGAAATGCTTGAGACAGTTTTGTTTTTTTAAAAAAGTTGATTTCGTTTCCAAAAAATTATCTGTAAAAACATTTTAAGAAGATAAAATTGACTGCCATAAATTTTGTAATGTCAAAGGTTGACTTAATAATATGAATGCAGCCATGATTAATTTAAGATATTAAATCTATTCAGGCAAGAATGCATGTACATATTGTAATGACTTCCTTTTCGTACAATTAAAGTAATTGGATTATATTTAATGAGCTATTTACATTTAATAATTAAGAAAAGACTTATCTTTCCAGTATTCCCTAAGTGCAACAAACGGAAGGGTGGGGGCATTCAGTACTGGGATATAATTAACAAGCCATAAGTTGAAACTGAAAGAGCTGCTGAGCTGCTGTGGAAAAGACTGCTTTATTCCTGTAATTTAGAATTGCTATTGAAAGAGCAGTGCATAATTTAGAATCTGCATTAAGGGAAAGCATTAAGGGAAAGAGAGCTGACTGCTTCTAGGGACTTTCTTGTATGATACAATTTTGGGCACACATCCTGGAGAATGCCAACAGATAACCATTCCTAGCTAGATACAATGTGAGAGGAAGGAAATGTCTGTAAAGGGAAGATAAATTTTCTGCTTTTTCTGTAGGGAAGCAACCCTCTCTTTTGTAGTCTGGCTCTAGCACATGTAAATTTTAAGAGAGGAGAAGAAGCAGGGTATTTCCCAGGTGAAGAATGCAGTATGCCAGCCATGAGCAAGTGAGAGTGAACTATCCTTAGATGTACTTTGATACTGGAGTACAGTGGTTCCCTGCAAGACGAATGCCTCGCAAGACGAAAAACCCGCTAGACGAAAGGGTTTTCCGTTTTTCGAGGCGCTTCGCAAGACGAATTTCCCTATGGGCTTGCTTCACAAGATGAAAACATCTTGCGAGTCTTGCGAGTTTTTTCCCCTTTCCCCCCCTTTTTCTAAGCCGCTAATAGCCGCTAAGCCGCTAATAGTGCTAATCCGCTAATAGGGATGCTTCGCAAGACGAAAAAACCGCTAGACGAAGAGACTCGAGGAACGGATTATTTTCGTCTTGCGAGGCACCACTGTAACCCCTTTTGTAAATAGGTGCATAAAGGTTCTGTCTACACTAGAGCTGGGCGATATATTGATATATTGTCCCAAACGAGTTTGAAGGCCGTATCGTGATACTGGTTTCATAATTTTTGACCTGGTAATATATTGTGAATCGTGATGTGTACTTGTGTGTGCTACGCAAAAATCACAGTGTAGGAAAAACCATGACGCCAACCAATGCCTCTACATAGCTCCATCCTTATTTCAGACATCATGATATAATGGTATATCACAATGTTTAACTGGTGATGAAAAAACAGGTAACGCCCAGCCTACTGTTCACCTCTACATAGTTCCACCCATATTTCAGACATTGTAATATATCAATAAATTATGATGTTTAACTAGTATACGTATCACCCAGCCCTAGTCTACGCACACACAAACACACATAGAGAGACGCGTGTATGCTAATAATTTGTGGAATGTCTTTGGGCATGGAAGAAGAAACTAAGCAGTTTACAAATGCTTTCTTGTCTGGTCACCTCAAGGTGTTTATTTGCCACAGGCAAGTGATGATTTACAAGTTTTCTTAATCTCTTTGCAACTGATGCTAGGACACTGAAAAGCATAGGAGGGTTTTAAGGATGTGCCACCTATGGTACACCAGTTGTTTGTAGCTGCCCTCACCCATGTCATCGGAGTAGAGATCATCCATTGTTGAGGAGGCTTGAAGTGTGTGGTTTTTTTAAAAAAAATATTTATTAAAATTTTACAAAGTCAGAAATGCATAGCAAAACAAGAAACAGAAGAAAACTCTCAAACAAAAATACAAGATACAAAAAACAAGAAAAACAGAGAGAAAGAATATAGAAAGTTAAAACAAATCCATTTTTTATAACTTTGAACTCATTAACTTATTTCTTTGACTTCCTCTCACCTCCCCTTTTTGTATTCCCATTAAAATATTCAAATCAGCAAATCCTTACCCTCTTTCATTTATCTTAGCTCTAAATCTTCACATATTGTAACCCTAAAGTTTCACCAAATTTCTAATTCATTTTTGCATACTCTTTTTAACTTTTGTCGCTAATGCCACTTATTTTCAGTCCAACATCATTTTAACATTCATTAATTTTACAGTGTTTCTGCAAATAATCTTTAAATTTCTTCCAATCTTCTTCCACCAACGCTTCTCCCAGGTCTCGGATTCTGCCGGTCATTTCCGCTAATTCCATATAGTCCATCACCTTCATCTGCCACTCTTCCAGGGTGGATAGATCTTGTGTCTTCCAATACTTTGCAATAAGTATTCTTGCTGCCATTGTTGCATACATAAAGAAAGTTCTATCCTTCTTTAGCACCAATTGGCTGACCATGCCCAGGAGAAAGGCCTCTGGTTTCTTCAAGAAGGTATACTTAAATACCTTTTTCATTTCATTATAGATCATCTTCCAGAAAGCCTTAATCTTTGGGCACGTCCACCAAAGGTGAAAGAATGTACCTTCAGTCTCTTTACATTTCCAACATTTATTATTGGGCAAATGGTATATTTTTGCAAGCTTCACTGGTGTCATGTACCACTTATAGATCATTTTCATAATATTCTCTCTTAAGGCATTACATGCCGTGAATTTCATACCGGTGGTCCACAACTGTTCCCAGTCAGCAAACATGATATTATGACCAATATCTTGTGCCCATTTAATCATAGCTCATTTAACCGTTTCATCCTGAGTATTCCATTTTGACAGCAAGTTATACATTCTTGAAAGTATCTTAGTTTTGGGGTCTAACAGTTCTGTTTCCAATTTTGATTTTTCCACCTGGAAGCCCATTTTGAGGAGGCTTGAAGTGTTCCCCCACCCCATCACCTGGGAAAGTTCATGCCTTAGTTTATTGCTGACCAGTCTAGAATCCTTTGCACGTCTTCTCAGCAATAAGCCATGTTGGTAAGTAGCCATGGAATAATTGTTGCATCAATAACAGTTTGAATTCCCTGCTTGTATTTTTGGTGGTGTGGAATATGCTAGTGATGCAGTTTTCACAAATTAGGTGGGCAACTGAAACACACTGTAGAACAAGGAGTGTGGAACCCTTTTCAGCCCAAGGGCCACATTTCCTAATATGGATCTTCCGAAGGCTGCATGTTGTTGGTGGGCAGGACTAGAGGTGAAAGTGTGTGGAGCAGTGGATGTGGCTCCTGCCTTTGTACCATAGGCTACATTCCAGCCAAAAAAAAGTCAGAGGTTTCTGTACACACCACACCTCACCATCATCCATCCAAACAGTCAAGTAACATCACATGGATCAATTTTATCCAGCCAAAACCTATTAAGAAGGACATGGAGCAGGCCCAGTGAGGGGTGTAGTGTGCCATTGCCTAGGACACCTTCCAAGGACCAGATGGAGAGGCCTGGAGGTTTGCATTCAGTCCCTGGGCCTGAGCTTTCTTTCCCTTCTATAATATATTTGCCAACTAGTCGGACTAGCATTAGGCCATACAAAGTGGCTTCAGTCTGTAGAATTGAATCAAAATCTCTCACTAATAACCTAGGGGGTAAACTAGGTTTCCTTTTTGAGGTTGCACCTCAAAATCCGGTCGCAGTCACTGCACAACCAAAGGAGTCATAGATCACGCACGTAAACAGCCCCCAACTGCATTGTTTCACCTATTTGCAGAAAGTGTATGTGCCTGTGTGACCCACAAGAGCAAGACTAATCTGCTACTCACACAGTATTGTTACTAGCTTTGGGCAAGTGATTTACAGGCTTAGAGGTGGTGTAGGGTTAAGAAGAATCCCACAGTTTATATTGCCAAATCACCAACTTCTCTGTTTGGTTGTCTCCCTCCCCTGGCTATAATGAACTCACTGGCTGGTGATAGTGGTGATCTTTATTGGTCTTTATTATTGCAAATTAGAAATAAGTGAATTGGTATAGTTTGATTTTCTCATTAGTAAGACATTTGCTTCAGTTAGACTGGGGCATGCCGTATTTGCGAAACATGACCAGAAAACAGATAAACTCATTTTTAAAAAGCTGGTTAAAGAACATAAATAGCACTTTTGAAATGCA
This sequence comes from Podarcis cretensis, assembly GCF_951804945.1. NCBI lineage: Eukaryota > Metazoa > Chordata > Lepidosauria > Squamata > Lacertidae > Podarcis > Podarcis cretensis. Next base: position 26,706,395 of record NC_137177.1, on the reverse strand, counting down.
GAAGGTGCTGAAGGCATGTTCTCCTCACTGCCTGTTTATTAGTGACAGTTGAAACATGCTGCACATGTGCACACTGCACCTTTTTATGTCCGAAAGATACCTGCTCTTAGAGCAGCTCTGTTGATTTATGGGCTTGAGTTAATATTTACCATCCACAGAAATGTGTGTGCTAAAATGTCAGAATGGTGGGATGAGTGAACCTTCCCAGAGCACTTTCCTAGAGTCAAACTGGCATTGTGGCTTTGCAAAACATGAATCTGAGAATGAATAACCATTCTGTCATTCTTCATTTAAATGTGCATGCTTTTTTGAAAGTTGCTGATATCCAAACATAACACATAAAGTAACAGTTAATCAACCCTTGACCAAGTCAGTCATTAGCTTGTTGACTTAAATTCCAACTTACCGTGATAGGATTTTTTCCATTGGAAGGAAATATTAGTTTTAATCTATTCCACGCTACTCACTCACTATAAATTATATAACCATTTATACAGTGTGGGAAAGCTTTTGCCCCTTATCATTTCTCTTATCTATCATTTATTGCATACAGTTCTAATATTGAAGGTGCATAATGCCTTGGATGCTTGCATAGCTGTAACCAGCTTCCATGGTTGTAGCTCTCTGTAGCAGGGGTTGTACTGTTTATTGTAGAAAAACAAGCTGCAAGAATGAACATTGTGGAGTCATGCCATATTAAAGGGGCATGGGAGTGTGCCTTGAGTACATTCTAAGCCTCAAAATTATACAACTTATAAAAATGGAAGCTGTTGAACTAATAACTTGAAAGTTGGGTTATAGGAGCTACCTGATGGAGTCTACCAATGTGCCAAATGTTGACCTGATCCATGTTTCCTAGCACTGTTGTGATTGATGGTGCCAAAAAATAATTGTTAAAGCAGGTTTAAAGAGGCTACAACAAAAAGTGCAACTTTGCATAGTGAAGATGATTTGCATGCAGAAATGGGTTGCTTAATCATTTATATTTCAATGCATTTGTTGGCCAGTTACTCTCCTCACTCCCAAAGGCTCCCTCAGAATTTACATAAAGTATAAAGTTAGACAGTTGAGCTCACTGATCTTAGCCCCACACATATTTTTTTTCTTGTTGCAAGACGATGTTGGAAACAGACAGTTTAAATAAAGAAGAGCTGTTCTGGATGAAGATCTTCAGCTCCTCGAGAGAGGGAGGGACATCCAGCTCTTCCAAGACAAGCAGAGTCTGGATGCTGCCAATTGCTGTGTCAAAGGCCATGTTTTCCCATGAGTACAGTTATCGGTAGTGCTCTGCCCATCACTTCATCTGCTTACTGCAGAATGTGATAGTCTCTCCAGACAAAGTTTTCAGCGGTGAAGTTTTTCCAACTGTTGTTCCAAAGGCTTTCTTCATGCCTTTGGACATTTTACCCTACAGGTACTAGAAATCTTGTCAGTTGGATGAACATTGGTTACTGCAGTTACCCAATTTTAATTGGTAACCTAGTATTTGAGGAATTAAACCTTTGTCTAGATATTTTCATTTGTGTATTACCGTATTTTTCGCCCCATAGGGTGCACCGGCCCATAGGGCGCACCTAGTTTTTTGGGGGGGAAATAAATAATTTTTTTATATCCCCCCCCCGCCTCCAGAACAGGCTGCTATCTGCAAGCCTAGGGAGCCCAGGCTTCAGGATGCAGGCAGCTCTCCGCAAGCCTTGGGAGAGCTGCGCGACTTTGTGCAGGGCTCCCACGGCTTGTGGATAGCTTCCTGAAGCCTGGAGAGTGAGAGGGGTCGGTGCGCACCGACCCCTCTCGCTCTCCAGGCTTCAGCGAAAGCCTGCATTCGCCCCATAGGACGCACACACATTTCCCCTTCATTTTTGGAGGGGAAAAAGTGTGTCCTATAAGGCGAAAAATACGGTAGTTTGCAGTGATTAGCACACACACACACACACGTAAACTGACCAATTTTTGTTCCGGCAAGCATTTTTGTGAATCTCTTAAACAGATTAATATTTTCAATTTGTGGGTACCATTATGAGGAATAGCCTAGGATTTTCTTAGTGCTGCATTTAAGCCGACTGAGCTGTGGGACTTATTCTGCTCTGGGTTCCTCATGAGGAAAGAAATAATACCTGTTATGAGGGTATAGTGAGGACCACATATGAACTAACTTCCTTATGATTAGGAAATGTGAGAGGTCGGAGTTTTTGTTTTTTTATTTGTGGTGAATATCCAGGCCTCTTAGGGTTGTTGGGAGAAGAGGATCCTGTTCAAATCACTATAGCTGCCCTTTCCTACCAATTATTATTTGGCTGCTGGCTATAGCAGGGCAGCTATAGCCAGCAATGACAGATGAACCCATGATATTTGCGAAAGAATAAGTGCTCATTACAGGGAGATAATAAGCGCTCATTACAGGCGGAAAGCAATAGCATGTGGCATCACGTGGTAGTTGCTTCATAATTATCACTCTAGTGCCGATTGCTGAGGCACCTCCCTTAGGTTGCCCTCTAATTCTAGTGCCCTGGATTTAGAGCATCCTTTTCTGTGAATATTGCTCTGGGCCATCAGCAGAACTTTTTGTTGAACATCCTTTTTATTTTTTGGTCTCTGCATGTATTTCCAGTGTTGTTTTTATTACCTTTTCCCTGGCCTTTTGGAGTTTCGCAAGGCCAGACTTTCTGGCTTTTTCAAGGAGGAACTGCTACTGCTGAGAGACGCTTAAAGCTAGTTGTCTTTTTAGATGTTGGAAGGAAGAGTTCTAGCTCTGTGGCCTGATGAGAATTTCAGATTTGATGATCCTCTTTCTCCCTTGCTTCCAAACCTTCTGGTGTGACTAATCCACCAGTGGGTATTCTCAAAAGCTATCCCTGAGGTTCTGCTTGGTTTTGCTGTCTGGGTTTGTAGGGTGTGTGTGTGTGTGTGTGTGTGTGTTTTGGGGGGGGATAATTTGCAACTACAGGCATCCCATTTACACGTGATTGACTTGAGTGTGACCGCGTATATGTGTGGAGCCAGGAAACAATGAAAGAATTCAATTCAAATCAGGAAATGGCATGAGAGAGCTGGAGAGTCCTTGTGGCTCATGAGGAGACTCTCATCGAAGCCAGAAGAGGACATCAGTGAGGGTGGAGGAAGCCCTGAAGAAACCAGAGGAGCAGTGAGGCTTTGTTTACACTGTTCAACCTCCCTGTCTAACAGCTGGTATACGAGGTAGCGCAGCAGCAGCTGCTCTCTGATGTGTTCTCTAGCCTCCTGCCGGCCCCAGAGCTGCAATTCTAGTTGTGGATATTTTTGGATACAGGATTTATGGTACGGCAAAAAAAAAGAAAAAAGAAAAGTGGCAGAGAGGGCATTTAAAAGGTGTTTAGGAGGTACTCCCCGCTTTACACGATCTTCACTCTTGTGCGTAGCACCCTGGAATGTAACCCCCATGTAAGTGGGGGGGGGGGGTCTCGTCTGTAGAAATGCTCCAGAAACGCTTGCCTTTGGTTCAGGGTCAGGTATCTGAGTTATTGCAAAAGTGCTCAGTTCCTAAAGATGCCAGACCTTTGGGGGGATGGTGTGCTGCTAACAGACAGTCATTGTGGCTGTGCTAGCTTAAAGATGTTTCACACAGATGGTGTTTAGTAAAAGGTAATCTCTCACAGTAAAGAAGAAGTGAAATTGGTAAAGTCCATGTGTGGTTCCTCCCCACCCTTTTTTGTCTTCACTCTCACCTTTAAGTATCAGTGCTAAAGCAGGCTCCCAATTTCCTCTGGCTTACTTGAAGTGGTTCTTACGGTTGTGTTGGAGAGGGTGGGGCATATGTTGGCTTCCTTCCTTTCTGTGTTCACAGCTTTTTTAAAAAAAATAACACCCCCCCCAACAGTTTGGTGCCAAAAGATTGCTGCCATGCGGTATCTTTTCTGGAAGGGCATTTGTGATCTTTGGCACTGCGACTGTGTTGGTCTGCTTTGTTTAGGGCAGTTCTCTAACTTTTTTCTCTGGGTCGCACTTTCAGAACAATTTTTTAAATTCATAGAAATGAAATGGAAAACAAAAAGAAGCACCTAGCAGTGCTTCTTTTGTAACAGAACACAACTGCAGCTCCATGTTGGAGTAGATGACCGTTAAGAGTCCCTTCCAACTCTGCAATTCTGTGATTCTGTAAAACTTTATAACAAGCATAGGCAAACTCGGCCCTCCAGATGTTTTGGGACTACAGTTCCCATCATTCTTGACCACTGGTTCTGTTAGCTAGGGATGATGGGAGTTGTAGTCCCAAAACATCTGGAGGGCCGAGTTTGCCTATGCCTCCTTTATAATATGGTCATGGGATAGTCAGAAAGTAAAACAAAAACAAAAACAATGCAGCTACGTAAGAACATGAATCATTCTCAAAATACAATATTGATTGTCCTTGAATCTTCCCACCACAATTGCTATTTTCTCCTGCCACACCCTTTGAGAACCACTGGTTTTGGGACACATTACCTGGGTACATGCTTATGTGTTTGGTGTTATGCAAGAGTAGCTTCTTCAGCTCATGTGGTAAGTTTGTCTGTATCATGTTTCGAGAGTGCTATATGGGGTTTAATGTTTTTTATATTCTAGGTTGCTTTGGGGCACTGTCCTGTGTATGAAAAAAGGTTAATAAATATAAATAGATAAATAAGCAATATATTTAGCTGTGCTTAGCATGTGGTTGCTAGTGCACTCTATGCAAGTGGGAGACTTCTGTCTCTGACATAGCTGCTGTTCAGTGCTAGAAATAGCCAGTAAGCTTTGTATGTGGACCATTTGGACCACAGCTCAGCCATTTCTGTTTTCTGAAGCTTAAAATAACCACAACCCCACAGGATTACGTTAGCATTATGATTGCCACAGGTCAGGAAGGCTGCTATTGTCGGATCTCTGGTCAAGATACATAACGCAGGCAGAGTTCCTCCACCCTCATATTTTGAGGTTACAAAGTCATATGTTGGCAGGGTGCCCACAGACACTCAGCAGTCCAGGTGGCTCTTTTCTTTACTATTGCCATGGAAGTCAGGCCTTTTCAGTGTGCCTCCTAGGTATGGAAGCAAGTGACTAATCTTGGAGTGCTTTTACATTGCCTTCTACAATTTCCACAGAACAAACCTGAGGTAAACTTTCAGAGAGCAAAACTTGTGAAACAAAGATTTCTTCTCTTTAGTACTGTTTCTATATGACTGGTGGATGATCCGTCTCCCTGCCCCCCTTTTTTGTTCTGTTGCTTGTGCTTGCACTTTTATTTCCTCTTCCTTTCTTTTATTTTTTATTTTTAAATCCATTACAATCCACTCCTTCCCTTTTTTCCTTTTTACATTTGTCTTCCTTCTCACATTCTTGCTTATGTATTTCTGATATGCCAAACTTGATTCTTAGGCTGATTCTTGAGCGTTCCATTTCTACCTCCTGTGATGGTGCAGCGTGTATTTCAGTTCTGTGAAAGGGACTGCGAAGGTCAAAGAGTCTAGCCCCCTGTTTTGCCCAATGTGGGGCTCCAATGCATGACCCTGAGATTAAGAGTCTCATGCTCTACCAACTGTGTTGCAGGAGTGACTAGATATCCCAGTGTGAGTGTTTTTTCCTTAGTCTGGCACAGATTCTGGGGGAAGGGGTGTTCTGAAAGTTATCCTACTCCATATCCCCTCCCCACCTCATCTGCTGTTAAATTTGATAAGATACATGGGCGTGTACCATGCCCATATTTTTCCCCAGTGGGGCAATTTAGGATGGCAAATGGGCAGGAAGGAAAGCACCCCTTCCTCTAGAACTGCTATTCTGACCTAATTTACAGGCCTAACAGCTGTGTATTAAAAAATTACAAAAGGGTGGGGGCTTTATGGGGACATGAGTCCTTCCAGAAGATGGGTTTTGGGGTTTTTTTTGAGGCTTTGTGTTATGATTATGAGCAGAGTACTATTGGAAAACTCATGGACTTTAGAATATGTGGTTTTAATGCTTTAATAATCTTCCAGGTGGTGCATTTGCATGTGGTGTTTATGAATTGCATCACCATTAAACTGCTTAAATCAGTATATGAGATTTTAAAACCTTAATAAACATCAGTCGAACAATAATCAAATGTTATCACAGTAGAATCCAAATCACAATAAAAATGTTGAGCAAAAAAGGCATCCCTTAAGGTGGAATAGGTATTTTTTAATTAGTCCTGTCACTTGATTAAATTTTAGTTGATGATGCATCCACCTTCTTACCAACTGATTAAATATATATGATAACAACAGCAATTGAGGTGACCTTTTCAGATCCTAAGTATGGTGTGAATTTTCATTTCTAGTAGGAAAGGCTCTCTTTAGCAGCACAGAACATTAAATACCGCGTGTAGAAGTCTGTTTCCACCTGTGTGTGTTCATTTCTAATGTTTGTTATGTGGAAGTTGGCATGTTGTATCTTTGCTTCTCCACTGCAGTCCTGAATTCAGTGATAATTTGGTGTGGGTGAATTTTCCTTGTTTTTGGAACATTAACATTAACATGGGATACAGCTTGGGATGATGTCATCTATCCACCTAAACAATCACCAGTGCATCTGAGTGACTTTAAACTGTTAGTATACAGTATTCTGTAGTTGTCCTTGGCAGAACTGACATGAAGAAATCTGTTGCTCTGGGAGTGCCTTTGTACTTTACATAGCTAATCACATGTGGTCTTCCAGACTTTTCCTTTGGACCTCTGCAAGTTATGCTGTCTACTGCAGTGTTTGGAATCACTCCATTGTATGACATTGTGTATTGTCCTCCCACCCCGCCACCCCCAATACTGCAGCCAATGATGTGAGGGAAAACTCACAACATGAAGATTGGCAAGTGATTCTCTAGGGATGCTATTTGCAGCATTTTGTGTAGTTCCGCCTTTCAACAGAAATAGAAAGCTATTCTAATTGTAGTAATAAAAAGTTTGATGCTGCCTTTATGAAGAGTTAGAGTCAGATTCAGGTTTAGCCAAGACTTTGAGCAAATTTTCTTTAGCCTCAGTTTTCCACCTCCGAAATAGATTAAAGAGCTATGCCGCACACAAAAATGGATGAAAGACTTCAGTCATATACAAAGCATACCAACCTTTCTGGCTATGAAAAATAGAAGTCTGCCCTTTTTATCATTTGTTGTGATTATGCATACAGCAAGCTGGCTGACCTCTGCAGTATCCAAGCACAGAAAGACCCATTAAAAGGTGAATGTATTCCTGTCAAGTTTTGCCAGCGCTTCTTGGCTCACACTGTTAATTTCTTGAGATTTTTGTAACCTCATGTTACATATAAAACCTTGGATGCTGTTCTGTGCCCTCCAGATCTTGAACTCCTCTGCAGTGGCAGGTCAGATTTGGAAATTCAGATTTTTGACTTGGGAGGTAATTAGCTAAAGCTAATATCGGCTTCAGTCCCTTAACGCACTGATAGAAAAGCATCCAGGAATGACTCCTGGACCTCAGAGATAAGCTGCCAGCTGCCACAGAGACTATAAAAGGGTGGTTCAAAGTCAAGCACAAACAGCTGACTTTTAAAAATGATTCTTGGTTTGTTGCTGTTGGTGACAGGAAGTCATGTTCCCCAAGCTGTCAGCTTCCTGCTTTTATTTTTTCCATTCCATCCACAGCAGATCAGAGTCTTTGTCATAAGACAGCTGTCTCCTCCGGCGGAGCTGTTCACCATCTGACCTAGGAAGGGGTCCACCCTTTTCCTTCAAAGAAATGAGCAAATGAATTTCAGTGTATTCTATTTTCACTAGTTGGGTATCTTTTTAATGCTTGTTTTTGTTCTCCACTAGAGCTTAAATTTCTCAGAGAAATACTCTCTTGAGGATGAATGACTTAGGCATATAGGCACTACAAATGGACTTTATATTTGCTAGAAACAGGATTGTGTTTTTTTGTAATTAAGTGGAAAGGAGATCGTGATGATCAGAATATTCTTATTGGGATGTGTGTATTTGATATTTTTATACTGGAATGCTGTAAAATGGGGGGGGGTGCTTTATTCAAGTCTCAGGTTAGCATAACTGCAGATTCTTTGATAGTTTAACTTTTGGGAGAGCAGATCAGCACGATTCCCTGTCAAACCCTTTCAAAGCTTGTACTTTAATTCCTAGAGCTGCAGTCTTCGTTTGTCAAGCTATCAGCTGCTGTATGCCTTTGTAAAACTACTAGTGTGCATGTATCTCTAAAACCATAGCTGCTTTAGTGGGAGAACCTTCCAACACAAGGGACTTGGTGTGTTTGTGTGATGCAGACCTCAGACTGAGAAGCATTTGTTAGCAAGCTTCATGGTCAGTTAAAAGTGCTTCTTGTTTTGTCCTGAGAGCCCAACTTGTCTGGTGTGATGGAAAATGTTTAACCCTTTCCCAACTGGACTTCGGTTGGTGTTTGTTCTCCACACCCCTCCTGTTAGCCTTTAATAGTTTTAGCAGTATTTGAAAGAAGTCGGCTAGATAGGAGCACATGGTTTGTGGGACAGATCACAGCAGCCCAGAGTGGGAAGCATCATACAGTGGCTGGCCCCAGCTTCTCTGTAGCAAGCCTTAAAACTGCAGGGTTTTTTATTTTAAAAGCCTAGTTCTGACAGGTGTGTGTGTGTGTGTGTGTGTGTGTGTGTGTGTGTAGGAGGGGAGATGAAAGCCGTGATTTAGATAAAGCTGATTTCTGAGCAGGGAAACGAATGTTGTGCTGCTGGTGATGCCAGCATCTGTGTGGCTGAGTAATCCTTTTCCTGTTTGCGGGATTTTTTTTCTCTTTTCAGAACGCCGCCTGAAGCTGGTCCACCATGCCATTAGTAACAAGGAACATCGAGCCAAGGCACCTGTGCCGTCAGACATTGCCTAGTGTTCGGAATGAGCTGGAATGCGTGACCAACATCACCCTGGCAAATGTCATTCGACAGCTGGGCAGCCTGAGTGAGTACCATGGCCAGCCTGCCTGCTGCCCTCAGGAGCTGCTAGGCTCTTGATTCAGCTGCCTTCTCTCTCTTCTTGTGTCCCTATTTCTCCCCCAACTGTCTTCCATGGGTAGTGCTAAAAGATCTTCCTCTGAAACCTTGAACCTTCTCTCTCCTCCTTGAATTTCTCCCTCCTCTACTCAGCCAGTCTGTGTTGGAGAGGGATGAGCAAGGGATGACTGCAGCTGAAGCACAGCTGGAAGGAATACAAGACAGGCAGCCTCCATACAGAAGCGCTGGGCTAAGAACCTTCAATATGTTGAGCACATTATCAAGTGTCCCCCCCCCCTCATTTGTTTTCAGCATTTAGCGTGCTAGTATTCCTTTTTATCAGATTCCTGTCATGATGCAGATGCAGCTACTTACTGATTTGAAGATTATGCATGTACCACATTGTATACTGAAATTCCCTGATGGAGACTGTGAACTGCCACTCTATTTGGTTTCTTCATGCTGTTTATTTCCGCAGATGATGAATACGTTTTGGCTTTTATTTAGCTGGCTTTGTAAAAGGGCAGGATTACTACATGGGCAGAGGTTTAAAAAGAGAGAAATTGGCCACTTGGGTCTTTGTTACTCTTTAAAAATCATGATGGGATTGGAGTTGCATTAACTCTATTTCTCAAGACTTTTTACTTTCTAAAATGCTTGCAAAGGGGTCCTCATATACTCTGTGAGGTAGATACTCATTAGAGAGTGCCTGTATAAAGTTATGTAGGGTTAAGGTTGAATAGCTGTGTGAATTTAAATAAAGTTTTTTTTAAAAAATGCACATATTTCCTGAACAAGCATACCTGGTTGCAATTAAACAATTAAAACAACTGATTTGCAACTTTTAGAGCTTTTTACAATCAAAGAGCAATATCAAAAGCCTTTTGGTCATGAAGATCTGGGTCTTTTGTTTGGTTTTCTCCATGTACATGCAAGGATACTAAGCAAGATCACTTACTTGATTACTTAATTGAACAAAATGGATCACATATGAGTAAACATCCATAAAATCAGCCTTTAAGTATCCATATCTTTGTAGAAGCAAGAGCTAATACAATATGTATGCGGATGAGCTAGAATCCTCCTCTTGTTAGGTGTCATCTGAGCCTGCCTCTATCTGGGCTGCTGCCTTTTTCCTTTCCAGCATAAGAGAGACTGTTCAAGGAGGTAGGTTTGTGGACTGCGTACCACTTTCTTTTATGTGGTTCCTTGTGGAGTTGCAAAACGTAGTGCATCTGTTTCAACTGGGCCAGCATACCATGGCTGGAAAGCAATACAGCAAGCCCTCAATGTACGCAGGGGTTACATTCCAGGGCTTGTGTCCAAAGCCAAAATCATGTATAGACAAAACACATTAGGTGCAATGGCAGGTGGGATTAATAAGAAGGATGCTGGAATGTGTGAGGAGGAGGGTGACCAAGGTGCTAAATGGTCTGGAAGCCAAAGCCTTATGAGGAACAGTTTAGCTTGGAAAAGAGGAGACTAAGAGGAGATAGCCATCTTAAAATATCTATAGTGCTGTCACATGGAAGGTGGAGCAAGCTTGTTTTCTCCTTCTCTAGAGGGTAGGACTCAAGCCAATGGATTCAAGTTACAAAAAAGGAGATTGTGACTAAGCACCAGGAAGAACCTTCTGACAGTAAGAGCTGTTTCACAGTGGAACGGACTCCCTCGGGAGGTTGTGGGCTCTTCTTCACTGGAGGTTTTTAAGCTGAGGGTGGATGGCCATCTGTCATGGATGCTTTAGCTGAGATTCCTGTATTGCAGGTGGTTGGACTAGATGACCTTTGGGTCACTTCCAACTGTACTATTCTGTGATTGCCGAAGTCTTTTATCCTGGATGCCTGCCCCTCCTTCCCCTTTTAATTGTTTTGCCAAGCATGTGAAGCTGAATGCACACAAGTTAAATGTGAGTAAGTTGCAGGCTGCATCCATAAAAGGGATGGCCTAGGAAGTCGGCAGACTCAGAAATCCCATCTCTGCCTCCCCAGGGATAGGCCAGTTCCCTTGGGTGCACAAGCACCATGAGAAAATAAAATGTGTGTCAAATTCATTAGCAGATGTTGCCATTTATCAAGGGTATGTGTGCTAAAATCAATGGAATGGCCAGGACTGCACCAGAATAAAGCACAGTTCCCACAGTACAGGGTTTCAAAAGAGCCATCCGATAATACTATTTGATAAAGAGTATATATCAGTGCAGCTTTACTTGTGTTTTTTTTTTTAGATGCACATGCATAGACTCAGACTGTATATGAGTTGCACTGATAACTTAATGTGCAAATGCATAATACAGTATCAATGCACTCTTCTCTCTTTTCATGGTGAAACAGCTTGAAATGTGAGTGTGGCTATCCAACACTATAAATGGACTGGTTCAGTTCCATGAGAGTGGGAATAAATGTCCCTTCAAGCAGGTATGGGCAGAACATAGCTCTGTGGTTGAACACATGGCATTTAGAAAGTCCCAGGTTCAGTCACTGGCATCTCAATGTCAAGTGATCAGGTGTTGGGTGGTGGGAGATATTTGCCTGAAGCATTAAATTGCTGCTGCTAATCAAAGTACATAGCACAGGGCTAGAATTTATTTTGACTTTATGTAAGGCAGCTGTATCTTCATATATACACAGAAACTTATTCCCTTGACAGAAGTCTAGTTGCAGTGCAGGCACCCCTTTTTGTGTGAGGGAATATACCATAAAAGCAAGTATTCCACAAAGCTGTTTAGGGGAACTCCTGCTCTTCATCCAGGTCTAACTAACAGTGAATATTGTTTAAACATCTTATGTGGTCTTGCTGACAATGAGAACCCACTGCTAGCAATACTAAAGAAAACAAATATTCTAAGTTATTTTGTTGTGCCCACAGCTTTTATGGGTGGGCTTTGAGGCTGGTATATCTCCGAAGTCTGGCATCTGTATACATTTTGTAGCTATTAGTAGCTGAGGCTTGATTGGTGGCGATGCTGAAACTGAATTGCTTTCCCAGAGTTTCTAGCAGCTGACTTGTCAGATTCCACTAGCTGGCTTCTGCTTTCAAGGCAGCATCACCTGTCTTGCTACCTTTGCTTCCACCTAAACGTATTGAAGTGTCTTTCATTTAAGACTATTTACAGTGGTACGTCTGGTTGTATAAACCTTGGGATCCGACCCGGAGCTCCGGAATGGATCCCAAGGTTTCAGCAACCGGAGGTGCCTGTTCTGCGCATGTACGTGGTAGAGTGCTTCTGCGCATGCTTTCACAACCTGAAGTTTACATTACCCGAGGGTACCATAAGCAGAGGTTCTGCTGTACTCACAAAAATGGTGAATTTTTGTACTTGTAGCCTGCCTTTCAGCCCTCTGGGACCTTCAGGGCTACTCACTAGATTTGACACTGCTTGGGGATGAGGATCTCTCTTCTTTAAATCCTTCCCTGATTTCCTTTGTGTTATACTTTAAGATTTACGTAATCCACTGTACTTGCATGAGAAGTTGACCTGCAGAGCTAAACTGAATACTGAATGGTTTACTTTGCTTTGTTGGCTTCTTAAATACACCAAACACTGGTTTAGGCTACTTGGGTACTAGTGGGAACTTCAAGTGTTCTGTAGTTTTGAATTTCATCTTTAAATTTTAAATTGCTTAACTTCAGGTTTCTTCCTTCAGAATACTTGTTGTAAGTGTCTAGTCTGGCAGGAACATTAACATCTCCCAACTCAAATTCGGAGGCATTGTTTTCAACCTTGAAAGCCCCTTGCTTTTTTTGTGCTGCCACCTGCAAGTAATAAATGACTCTGTGCCTACTGTAAAAGAGAGCCGAGAGATGGGGAGTTTCTTTTGGCAGCATTTAATGAAGTGAGCTTTTAGAGGACAATGATGTTGCTGTCATTGTGTGTCTATCCAGTAGACCATCCTAGAAGCTAAAGAGATCACAGACCCACAAGATGAAGGCTAAATGCAACAATATTATCTGATTCATGGCTGCCCTCCTTCTTTATTATTTTATGGAAGGCTTTAAGTTTTTTGTTTCGCTTCCTTCCTTGTTTAATGATGCTGTGGAAGGGTCATGTTTAGCTAGATTGGTTTGTAGACTTTTCCCCTACATGATTTGCTTGTTACAAATGTCCTGATTAGGAGAGCAAAACGTGACTGTTTCCAGTCATTCCCTCCTGAGATAAGAGGACTAAAATATTTATGTATAAATGCTTAGCACACCTATGCATGCACATACAATTTCTGGCACCCCTCTACCAATTGACATGTGGGGTACATAACAAAACTATAATGAAAAAGGAGCCTTTGCTTTATGACACACAAAGAGCAAGAAACTGTGCATTTAGAATTATAACATTCTGCTATTCTTTTTCAGGTAAATTTGCTGAAGACATATTTGGAGAGCTTTTTACTCAGGCAAACACCTTTGCCTTTCGTGTAAGCTCTCTAGTCGAGAGAGTTGACCGCCTTCAGATCAAAGTTACTCAGCTGGATCCCAAAGAGGAGGAAGGTAATGGTGCAAAATTGATACACTTTTAGGCCAACTAAGCTAAATTGCCATAGCAGCAGCTGCAAAATGCTTGTGGACTTGGAATGAACTTGACACCTGCAGACTGTCAGAGTGTGGTCACCTAACTTGCTTATCACCCCATGGATGTGTGTGTCACTTGGTAGTAATGGCAAAAGTGAGGACTTCTTGCTCCTCTGCTCTGCAGGTTTAGGGACACACATGCATAAGCCTGAGACAGCAGCAGGCACCTTTTTTTTTCTTGCAGCTCCCTCCAAAGAGCTTCTGTCCTCTCCTCTTAAGTTACACTGTTTAGTTATTCCTGCAGGCCATGAAAGTTAGCTGCAGGGATTTTGGAGAAAGCTGAAATTGGAGTTCATGAAGGCTTAATGAAGCAAAAATACAATATGTAAGGATTCTGAGCTTCATTGGCCTCCAGAGATTTTTAGAAGGTGGTAGTTTTTGTCAATAACCATAATTCTCAGTTGTAATAAATATGTTCCAATACTTGGCTATTATTTGACTGGTCATTAGACGAAAGAGGGGTTTGGGTTTTTTATGGGGGTGGGTGGAGGTGAACTGTTCAAAGGCCAATTCTACTTGGAAGTTTTTCTGAATGCATATAGATCTTCTCTTTGATTAAAGGGGGTTTGTCTCCCCCCCCCATGTTCTGTTTTTGTGTGTATGTTTCTTTTCTTTTTTAATGGCGTAATTTCAGGGGATAGTGTCTTGAAAGCTCTATTGATGTGGCAGAAGTATCCCATGTTGTGACAGCAGAGAGTATTGAGAACTATAACTGGGCAAACATTGGCTTAGGTTGTGTTTGAAGTGGCTTTATTTTCCTTATTCTTTCATTTCTCTCCTCTTAGTGTCTCTGCAAGGTATTAACACCAGGAAAGCCTTCAAAAGCTCCACAACTCAGGACCAAAAGCTCTTTGACAGAGACTCTCTCCCTGTGCCTGTCCTTGAAACTTATGGCGTTTGTAATATGCCTCCACCTCTTAATATCCTCTCATCCTACAGGTAATGCACCTTATGCTTCTAGTTAAGTGGGGAGGCTGCCCATTCAGTTGAGAAGGTAATGGACCTGCTCTTAAAGGGCTTTCTTCTGTAAAGACTGTGGCGTGGTCCAGCTAGCCCATAAGAAAACCTGCTGACTCACCAAGGGGCCAGTGGACCTTCCTTACAACGGCTAAAATGTCTTGGCCTTTTTAGTTGAGAGAAAAGTTGATGAGAGTGGTGGGCAAAGACTACACAATACAGATTTGTAACATTAAGGAGATGGGTAAACTTTTTCTGCTACAGTACAGTGGTGCCTCGCAAGACGAAATTAATCCGTTCCATGAGGCTCTTCGTATGGCGGTTTTTTCGTCTTGCGAAGCAAGCCCATTGACAGCTTAGCGGATTAGCGCTATTAGCGGTTTAGCGGCTTTTAGCGATCAGCTGTTAAGCGGCTTATCAGCAGATCAGCTGATAAGCGGCTTAGCGCCTTAGGAAAAGGGGGGGAAACTCGCAGGAACTCGCAAGACATTTTCGTCTTGCGAAGCAAGCCCCTAGGGAAATTCGTTTTGCGAAGCGCCTCCAAAATGGAAAACCCTTTCGTCTAGCAGGTTTTCCGTCTTGCGAGGCGTTCGTCTTGCAGGGCACCACTGTACTAGAACACTCAGTTGAAATTAGGAACTGGTTTTGAAAAAAGAAGAAGCACTACTTCACACAGCATGCAGTTGACTTCTGCATCACTCCCACAGTAACTGGTGATGCCTTCTAGTCTTAGAAAACTGTTAAAAAGCAGTAAACAAATCTGTGTAATATAGGGCCCATCTGTGGTGGGTAGCCATGATACGTAAATGCAACTCCCATGTTCAGAGCCTGCCTAGCCTGAGTATGCTGGAGATGTGCTGTGCATATGAGGCTCTAGAGCCAGCTAGCCAGTCACTGCTCAACTAAGTGAGTCTTTGCTGCAATTCAGCAAGATGGTTCTTAACATTGCTTGCTCTGCAGTGGAGGGATGTCTAATGCCATGAGCCTGCAGACTGGATTTCCTTTAGCCAAACGGCTCAAGGGCCATATTTCTCCACCTGCAGCAGTAGCATAATTTCATGCTCCTTCTGCACACCCTTGCCAGATCAAGCATTTGACGGAACAGCATGTGCTAGGTGGAGAGTCAGAACAGGAGGGTTGCATGGTACATCCCTACCTTGCAAGTGCTCCTTCCAGTGGGAAATAAGCTGCCCCTGCCAATGGAGGCCTTTTGCTTTCAAACGGAGGATATGTCTGTCCATGAGGTCTACACTGGGCGTGGGCAAGTGCTTACCTAGCAGCTCCCTATATTATTTCCTGATGTGTTTCCCAATGTGTTATGGGGAGAGGCTGCTATTTAGTGGTAGTGCTCACACTTTCCATGCAGAAGGATCCAGGTTCAATCCCTGGCATCACTAGGTAGAGCTGGACTCTGGCCTGAAACCACGGAGAACCACTGCCAGTCAGTGTAGACATTATGGAGCTAGATGGCAGGGCTCTTATGTGGCCTGGAGGCCTCCATTAAGCTCTCCCTGCTACTGAGGTTATTTGTAACTTCCCTTTTGGGAATTTTGAGAATTGATGTGCTTTGAAAAACGGTTCGGTGCTTTGTGGTATAGATTTGTAGTCATAGCAGTAAATAAATTTCTGTGGTGGCAAGCCTAGCATATAACTTTGGTGTTTGTTCATACAAACTCTTTTGTGTAATCTTGCTGTTCCTTTCTTACTCCCTTTGTGCAATTTGCAGTGCATACATTTGCACGTATTATTGCCTGAAGTGAGTGCAGACAGTTCTTCTGAAAAGTGTGATTGTCTGTTGGTCCTTTTGCATCTCCAGAGACTGATACATCCTAGAGGAGAATGTGCCAGTGATACCAGACAGCTTTTATTTGCTTTCCATCTAATTATGTCATGTCATCTTGTGAAGATAGTACACATGGTGCAATCGGAATGGGATCAGGGTTAAGAATACACATATTTACTCAGTCCCCATCAACAAATATCTTTTGAGTAGGTAAAAAGTAATTACTGATAGCTGGAGGCAGCTGTCTTTGAGATGCGACTGCACTGCAGTGGAGGTGTGTGGCTGTGAGCTAGTGACCGAGAACCTGTTTCCTCTCCATGATCAGGGACTATGGGGTGTCCCATCCCCAGACTCTACAGTTTAAACAGGTGTCTTGCTTCTTTCAGGAGCAGCCAGATGGACGGAGTATAAATAATAAATTATTATTATTATTCCTTTTTAGCCTATTTATTAGAGCAGAGAATCTCTGCTCATCATAGGGTGGGTGGGAAGAGAAGAGAAAGAAACCCACCTAATACTTAACACCAGTTTTAATATACTTCTTCCAGGTGTGGCCTCTTCCACTTCCCCCTCCTCTTAGAAACTTAGAAGCTGTCAGCCCAAGTTTGGAGGACTTGCAGCCTCTTATCAGCCCCACACTTACTGAGCTGCAGCCCATTGTGTCTGATTGGACTACTTGTGAGAAAGCAACCAGTTTAGACTCTTTCCCACATGGCAGTCATAGTCCAACAACATCTGAGAGGGCAACAGGTTCTCTAACCCTGATGAATACTGTGAAAAATTGCCTTCTGCACCTGGAAGGAACAGCAAATGCCCTGGCTAGTGCAGGATGGGATGGAAAGATTCAATCCTCTTCCACCTGCCCCAGACGGTTTTTAAAAAAGAGGTGGGGGATGTTTTCATTCTTGGACCACAGCGTTTGCATCTGAAATTTGGTGCATCTTAGTTGGGCTTTAGGTAAACATTTGATTATCTTGTGGTGAGTCAGTCTCTCTCTCTCTCTCTCTCTCTCTCTCTCTCTCTCTCTCCCCCACCCCCTCCTAGGGATGACGGCAAAGAAGCACTTAAATTCTATACAGATCCGTCATATTTCTTTGATCTTTGGAAGGAGAAAATGCTGCAGGACACGAAGGATATCATGAAAGAGAAGCGGAAGCATAGGGTAAGATGAAGGGTATATTTTGCTCTTTGTGGGTTTTTTATCCCTAAAACAGGGAAAGGCAAGATATAAGATATTGCCACTGTCTGAATCCAGGCAGCCCTTTTTTGAAGTGGACATGAACACACAACAGGGTTGGTTCTTTTTATTTCAGTTTAAGTAGATAAAGTGGAATCAAATCTGCATCATTGGGTGTTTGTGCTGCGACAAGTCATGCCTTTTATTTACATGTGGAGATAATATTTAGACGCTCTTCACAAATTCCAGTGTGTTGTTAACATCTCTTCCTTGAAGATAGTGAGGTTTGCATCAGAGTAAACACAAATACATAGGATTGGACTGCAAGCTTTTTACTCTGAAGAAAAATCTGGCTTTTGTACTTATTTGTTGTAACTCATCAAGGCTGTCTTTAACATTCTGGAAAATTTTCCTCCCTTTCCTCTGCAGTGTGTCAATTGTGTTGGGATTGTGCTCAGATGAAGCTTTTCCAAAACTAACCCCTTTTCCCCTGATCTGAGGCCTGCAATCCCGGGGGGGGGGGGGACAGAATAAAAGGGAAGGACTGAAGCCCCACTTATTTTCCAGAATTTCCATGGCAGAGTGGCAGGGCGGGGAGAGAAGGCAAATGGGATCCAACACAATATGCTAAAAGGTGTTTTCTCTGAACCAAATTTTGACACTCCCTCTCCTTGATCTCTTCTGAGGCAAAGGGAGCCATGCTTCTCTTTTGCTTTGAAAGGGATTGTGGCTGTACAGATTGTAGTTTTATGGCATGTGCATGAAGGTAAAGGTGAAGGGACCCCTGACCATTAGGTCCAGTCGCGGACAACTCTGGGGTTGCAGCGCTCATCTCACTTTATTGGCCGAGGGAGCCGACGTACAGCTTCCAGGTCATGTGGCTAGCATGACTAAGCCGCTTCTGGCAAACCAGAGCAGCACACAAAAACGCTGTTTACCTTCCCGCCGGAGCGGTACCTATTTATCTACTTGCACTCTGACGTGCTTTTGAACTGCTAGGTTGGCAGGAGCAAGTGCATAGTTGCAGACAATACAGTATAGAAGGAGTTTTTTGAAGGTAAGAAGTGAACGCTATTGGTCTCTTCCACCTGGGTTGAAGGTAGAGTCTTTTGGGAGCTGGGACACAAGGTTTGGCATATTAGTAGCTTCTCCTATGTCCTATGAAGTCTAGGGTGAGGGACAGCACTTGGTCATCTTTGTTTCTTTTGTTCAACATCATTGCAGGTTATTGTGGTAACTCATAATCCTTTTTATATATTTTCTAGAAAGAAAAGAAGGATAATCCAAATAGAGGAAATGTGAACCCTCGGAAAATCAAAAGCCGGAAGGAAGAATGGGAGAAAATGAAAATGGGACAGGAGTTTGTTGAGTCGAGGGAAAAACTTGGACCAGGAGGGTAAGAGCTTATTCAGCAAATGGTCTGCTTGGTTGATCTGAATATGATCCACATAGCTCTGCTGTTCCTCTGGTTTAACATTTCAATGCTACTCTTACTGTGGCTTTTGTTGTTGTTGTTGTTTAGTCGTTTAGTCATGTTCGACTCTTCGTGACCCCATGGACCAGAGCACGCCAGGTACTCCTGTCTTCCACTGCCTCCCGCAGTTTGGTCAGACTCATGTTGGTAGCTTCGAGAACACTGTCCAACCATCTCGTCCTCTGTCGTCCCCTTCTCCTTGTGCCTTCCATCTTTCCCAACATCAGGGTCTTTTCCAGGGAGTCTTTTCTTCTCATGAGGTGGCCAAAGTATTGGAGCCCCAGCTTCATGATCTGTCCTTCCAGTGAGCACTCAGAGCTGATTTCCTTAAGAATGGAGAGGTTTGATCTTCTTGCAGTCCATGGGACTCTCAAGAGTCTCCTCCAGCACCATAATTCAAATCATCAATTCTTCGGCGATCAGCCTTCTTTATGGTCCAGCTCTCACTTATTGTGGGTTTTACATTCTACCAATAATCCATTTGGTGATAAGGTTTTATAACAAGTCCAGGAGTGAAACGTTTGTCATAAGTTTGCAACTTGCATGTATGTGGTGCTTAGGGGAGGTTACTTAAAATTGGCTGAGAGTCTTTAACGAAGTGTTTTCAGAATTTTATTATCCTTGGGCTGGCTTCAGTGCAAGCACAGCAGAAGTGCAAAACACGAAAAACAAAAATGCAAGGAGCTTGAGGTTTCCATTTCTTGAATAGCAGCCCTGTGTCACATGGCAGCCCACGTGGAAACTGGAGGGCCTCTCTGGCTGCTTGTGATCTGGCACAGAGGTGGTCTGTTGCTCAAAGCAAAGTCAAGATTCATATTGAGCATGACCCACCCATAGGCATGCCTGAAGCAGCTTTTCAGATCCTAGCCCAAGTCAGTTTTCTGTATCTCTGGTGCAGAAGTTCAAGGGCTTGAAAGCTGATTTCCCCACTTCTCAGATCTTCTTGATTTTGATAGCTGTCTGCAGGAGTCCTGTCTCATTCTGCTTTCACAAAACCCTCTCCCACTCCCAAATACTGCATGTTTATTGATTTGCATAATTCTGAAATGGGATAAAACGAAGAGGAAAATGAGCAGCTTAGATAGATAGATGTTAAGTACGTGATAGTGGGTGCATGTAACTGCATGCTATACAGCCTGATGGATCGTCTTAAAGTAATAGCTGCTGAACTTGCATACTGGTGCTTGGAGCCATTGCAAGTGGTAATAGGGACTGAGGTAGCTGCTCCTGGTATGACTTACTGGAATTAAGGTCAGAGCATGCTCTCCAAGCTGGCCATTCTTCATGAGGAACACAGCCATTTATAAGAAGAGAATTCTCTCTGCAGAATCCAAATTGAGGGTACTTTCTTCACCCAAACTTGGCCACAAGCTGCGTGTTCCTGTTTGGCCCCAGCTCATGACTGTAGAGGTGGCACTTCGGACATGGCGTTCTGGCAATCAGAACAATTCCCAGCTGGTTAGCTTGGCAGCATTCTAGGCGGTAGCTTTCTACCCGGAGAGATAAGCACACAATATGATTCTGACTCTTTCTGATACTCTTAACAGAAGGGAGGGATCAGAAATGGAACCGTTTAGTAGCCTTTCTCCTTTCAGTTGAATCAGAGATTTAATGGAACTGTCCATTTCAAGGCTGAATGCCACAGCAGGTGGGGAGAAGATGGCAAGGACCAGGTTTAATGGCCACTTCCCCTATAAAAGAATGTGGCCTTCTGTTTTAGACCCATGTAGTATGAAGCTTCCACCCATTTTGCATTTTCCAAGCCTTCCTTTTAGGAAAAGAAACCCTCATTTTTCTTCCATACCACTTTCTTGTTTGTGGATTTTGCTTTTAGTTCTTGCCTTAGCTTCCACAGAATTGCATAATCGTAGTCTGAAGAACACTATTCCTGCCCTTTAAGTGAGTGGACTGGAAAGCTGTGTACACTCAGGTTGTGGATACTTGTTTGTTCCTACTTGCTGTCCCTTTAAAAACATAGCTTGTCTAAAGCTGCTCCTAAAACTGCAAGCATTTCTGTTGCAAAAGAGAAGCCTTTGGCTGTGCTGGAATGGAAGGATGATTGGCAAAGGTGTGCCCTTGCCTTGCCTCTTTTCCAGTGTGCCTTCTGCTGGGCCCTGATCTGAAGGTTATTAGAAGGGAGCTGCCCACACTATCACACTTTTCAGAGTCCCTCAACATGTGCCTGCTAGCGCCTGTTTTCCACACTGATGTGGTCTAGCAGTGAATTGTAAATGTCAATTAGATAACTTTAAAGGGTTTTCTTAATTGTCAGGCAAGCAGGTGAAGCTTCAGTAACTGTGTATTTATGTCCATCACTTACAGCCGGTGCCTGTCGGCTTGGAGACATATAGCAAATTTGTAAAAACAAATGGAGCCTATATCTGAATTGGGTGCAGCACTACAGGCATAATGCTGGCCACACAAATGAGTGTTTGTGATTTGCCTGAGTTGGTGTGATCATGAGCAGGCTCCCAGGACTGCACTTCCCACCTTTGGCAGGAGAAGGTTGTTTGTGTAAATTATTCACCAATGCTTTATCTTAAAGCAGTTCCTGTACTGGATACTTCACTATTTCTAACTGAATCCAATCTATATATGGCTAGATCACTTTCAAATGTGCAGGTAGGGACAGTTGGAGCTCCTAAAAATTGGTGGTCCTTTGGAGAGGACTTACCAAATGTTCAGAACATACATCGCAAATACATGTATGCACATATATTCCTTTCTAGCTCCTCCTGCCAGGAAAAAGTATGGAATATGCAGCCCCACCTCACTCTATAAAGGTCTGATGCAATGAGAGCAATCTGGGGAGCTGGAGAGTCCCCTCTATACCAGTGTTAGAAACTGAGATAAATGGCACCTTTAAGATAGGTTATGGGTGCAACAACAGAATGTCTGTTGTTGTTGTTTAGTTGTGTCCGACTCTTCATGACCCCATGGACCAGAGCACGCCAGGCACTCCTGTCTTCCACTGCCTCCCGCCGTTTGGTCAAACTCATGCTGGTAGCTTCGAGAAGACTGTCCAACTGTCTTGTCCTCTGTCGTCCCCTTCTCCTAGTGCCCTCAATTTTCCCAGCATCAGGGTCTTTTCCAGGGAGTCTTCTCTTCTCATGAGGTGGCCAAATTATTGGAGGCTCGGCTTCAGGATCTGTCTACCCCCTCTCTTCCAAATAAAAGCTTTATTTCAGTATTATATGCAAATCTCGTTCTAATGAGTCAAATTTATATGTGGTGGTTTCCTTTTTTAAAGCCATAATCTTTATTGAAATTTTAACAATACATAATGAAAACAAAATAGGCGAATATAAAATGTTGACTAAGCAAAAGAACCTAACAGTGGGAATGTGCATAAACACAGTTCATAGAACATGCAGTTGTAACAGTAGGGGACACAACTTGTATTTTAATTTTGTTTAATTAATAAACCCTTGCTGCTTCATGTGTGATCTCATAAAGTTCCCCAGCTGCCCTGCCTTGCACACATTAGCAGGAGTGTCATTGGGATTGAAAGTCTTTTGACAGGGGCTGCTCTCTGACTCTTCATGGGCACACAGCACCACTCTGCTACTGAAAATGGTAGCCTCTTACTAGACTTTCAATCCAAATGATCCGGCAAGATGGTACAGTTTTCAGTACCAGAGTGGTTCTGATCTTGATGGCATTGTTTGTATTTCTTCCTGACTTGAATGTTCTGGAAGTATTATTTACTTGGGGTCCATTGAAGCCTTGGAAGGGTTTTTATCTGCTGTAATCCGTCTTGTCCTTTTGCTGATTTTTAGATACCCGTCTAATATGGTCTATCAGAATGGTAGCATTGGTTCCAATGAGAGTGTTGATGCCAACTACTACCCCCCGCCTCCGCAGCCAGATTCACCATTGCCTCCTTTGTTCACAGAGGACAGTCTTCCACCACCACCAATGGAATTTAGGTAAGCACCACTGAAGGACCACAATCAATGGAATGAAAGAAGCAAGCTGTTTTGTTTTTCCATAAAACAAGTGCTTCCAGTAAGACCACAGTGAGCCTGTCATATAAACCCCATCCATGAAGCTTGTAGTGGTAGCTTGGGAGGAGAAGTGCCCATTATTGTTTTTTAAGCAATCCTCAAAACACCTCACAAACAAGGGTGCTGCCCCGTGGTTTCTTGCCACATCCTGCTTAGGGTTGTGTTGCACAGCACATTTAACCTTCATGGAGAGATTAGATTTCCTCCATGTTAGGCTGCTATGTGCAACCCAAGTGTCTTGCCATGATTGCGCATGACTGTCAGCCACGGTGAATCCAATCGGTGAGGAACAGCTGTAGTTACTCTCCAGACTGGGGAAGCGTTTTACTAAGAGGGAGAGTATACTACTCCTTAGGGGAGGTATGTGGAGGAGGGGGGGAGTTTAGGTGAGAATTCACATACAGTGGTACCTCGTCTAGCCTCCGCCTCGTCAAGCATCCGTGGCAAACCCAGAAGTACCGGAACGGGTTACTTCTGGGTTCGCCGCTCATGCATACGTAGAAGTGCAAACCTCTCTGTGCGCATGCACAGACACGGCACCTTGTCCAGCGTCCTTTTCAGCCAGCGACCAGGGCTCTGGAATGGATCCCGGTTGCAAAACGAGGTACCGCTGTATTTCTTTTCGTTACCATGAAATCGATGTCTCACTCATCCTGACATCCTGACATTCCTATGCAATTTTGTGTTAATGTGCCATATTCCTAAATCAAGTTCCGATGGGTTTCCTTCCCTCTTCAGGGTTGCTTTAAGAATGGTTCCTGTAGCTATCTTAGCTGGAAAATGCTATTGTGGAATGATGGGATTCCAAGGTACCAGCATTTCCTGGAGCTGGATTTAAAACAAACAAACAAACAAACAAACACACACACACACACCCTGGCAACAAGAATTTTTAATCTTTTGAGCAAGCTGTGCTCAAATACTTTCACATGTGTGCATGTGTTGGAATACTTTCCAAAGTCAGCCGTTGGATGCTAAACAGAATATTGGAACATAACTCCCAAACTCCTGGATCTCTTAGCCAAGAGTGATCTAATAAATGAAGCAAGTTACTATCTGGGAAACCTGAGAAATAGTGCTTACCCTTTTCCAGTTTATAATATTTGCAAAACTCATGGGACATTATTTCCCCTGTCTCCTTCCCAAATCTCTGCTTTCAACAGCTATCCAGCACAAAATCAGAGTGGTTCCGGAGGGGTGAGAAAACCCAGCCTAGTCAGCCCAAGCCACCCTCCACCAGCTCCACCTATTGGCTCGCCACAGGGTGCCAGGCCAGGATTTGCACCACCTCCTGCACCGCCGCCGCCGCCACCGATGATCGGTGTTCCTCCACCGCCTCCACTGTCAGGCTTTCCGACTGCAGGCATCCCACCTCCACCATCTCCACCCTCATTCCCACCTCACCCTGATTTTGCCGCCCCTCCTCCTCCACCACCTCCAGCAGCAGAATACGCTGCTGTGCCTCCACCCCTGGTACCCCCACCAACAGGAGGTGCACCGCCCCCTCCTCCGCCCCCGCCCCCTCCTGGTCCACCTCCATCATCTTTTGGCGGCATGGATGGGCCAGAAACCCATCTTCCACAACCAGATTCGGGGTCATCCAAGGCCAAGTCCTCATTGCCTGCTGTTAGTGAGGCTAGGAGCGACTTGCTTTCTGCTATCCGTCAAGGTAAGTCTCTTCTCATTTCGCAGTTTTAATGCCTGAAACGAGACCAATGGATTGGGAACTTGGAGTCCTCCAGGTGTTTTAGAGCACCCATCAGCCTCAGCCAGCATGCCTAGTGGTCAGGGATTATGAGAGTTGTGGTCCTGCAATGTCTGGACTAGACATTTCATGTGTGTGTGTGTATTTTGGCGGGGCTTACTGGAGCTGCTAGATCCCTAGTCATTTAGCAAATGTGTACTGGGAATACTTGCAACAAACCTTCCTTTTTCACTCCAGTTAGGGCATCCTCTTTGAACCTTTGCAATTTAGCCTGTTTGTAACTGCCTATCACGTGTCCTAACCTGAGAAAGCAGTGAAAGAGCCACACTTTTTTACTCTCGTTTCCTTATTACTCATTTGAATTCTTCACTGCCAGTGAACTAAATTGGTTCAGACTATAGCTGTAGTGGAATATTAGGACCAGTTGAAACTTTAAAAACTGCACGTCTAAATAACTGCTGGTTTTTGTCTTTTCAAAGACTGCTTGTTGCTGCTTTATCCCAGTATGCTTTACTTCAACCTGAGATCCTTTGCTCTTAACATAATTAGTCTTCAATAAGCTTTCTGTGCCACAGTCTTCAGATGATCATGTATTAGGCCCCTGCTAAGTCCTGCACCAGCAACATTTTTTAAAAAAATCATCTCTCCTGAGATCTAGCTTGTTTGTTTTCAGCTGGCCCTAATAAAGGTATTTCATATTACTCCCATGTCTGCCCCGCCCCCAACACTGAGCAGCCTTATGGGGCAGTCCCACAACATTACCAAAGACCACTGTTCCCTGGAAGGACCACCTCTAACCTTTTCTTTCCTCCCTTGATAGGATTCCAGCTCCGTAAAGTAGAAGAGGAGCGTGAACAAGAGAAGCGAGAAGTTGTGGGCAATGATGTGGCAACCATCCTCGCCCGCCGCATCGCAGTGGAATACAGCGATTCCGAGGATGATTCTTCAGAGTTTGATGAGGACGACTGGTCCGATTAAACACCAGCCCACCATTTGGGAGTGGGGGGAGTGGGTTTGAGAGAAAACTTCTATAACTTCTGAGATTGCCAAAACCATTTCCCCCTTATTTTTCTCTCTCGTCCAGTAACCAAAGATCAATGTGCCCAACTTCCAAGTAACCACCAGCCTCTTTCCATTGGTGGGATTTGTGCCTCCTTCCAGCAAGAAGGAAACTGAAACTAACCCCAGATCTCCATATTCTCAGGGTCCTAATCAAAAAAATCTGCTCTCTTGGGGTTGGGAGATAATTTCGTAAAAACAAAACAAAATAACATTGCCTGTCCTGTTGCAGTCAGTATGTGTTGGTTAAAATGATGGGCATCTTGAAGGGCAATAAAACTTCCAGGCGATGCTCTTCCGCTTTACAGCTTTACAGTGTGCATTGGAAATACTCTGCAAGCAGCCGGTGATTTGCCTTATCCAGTCAAATCGGCAAATGGATTTGAATTTCTATTCCCAACCCATCCCATCAACAATCTCCAGAATGCTCAATTCAAAATGTAAAGCCCAATGTTCATGAGAGTTGCACTATATACAGAACAGTTACTTCCCTCCCCCAATTCTGTTTTGACAGTCTGAGGTGTGACCCAGAGGTCATAGATCCTTTTTGCCCAGTTCCATATAGCCAAGCTGGTTTCACTAATGATAGAATTAGTGCCTGCTGCATGGGCAATAACTTTCTGCCATGTTCCCCAAATAGAAAGCAATAAGCACTGGGCATGATTTTGTATTGCAGACAATATAGCTGCATCATCTTGGTCTGTTGGGGGCCAAAAGTGGATCAGATTGGTTGCACATCCGTTTCAAAATTATGAGACTGTAACATCTTATATTAGAGGCTGAGCAGCAGCAATTTCAAGCCATTGGCCCAAGCTCTCTGTCTCTTCAGGCATCACATGTGGACTTTGAGGATTAAAAAGTTGGTCATCTCTCTATGCCTAGTCTGCTTCACTAGCTTGCTTTAATCCTTCAGCAATTAGTTCCAAGGTCTATAGCAGCAGCTTTAGATCCCCTTACCTCTTTTTAGACAGGTGCCTTTTTACATTAGCTTTTCTGGGTCAAGAGCTCTGGATACATTAGCTTCTCTGGGTCAGTTAGCTCCCTTGGCCAAGAGCTGGTGTGCAGAAGGTCCTTAAATTTATCTGGGGATCCTGGTTACTGGAATAATGACAGCCACTCCCATAATGAGGGTGCTTCTTCTGGGTGCTAATTGGGAGCTCTCCTTTTTTTTAACCTGTTTGAAATTCTTTACCTTTCCACATGCCTCTCCTCCTTTTTCACACTGTGACATGCCTTGTAACAGCTTTCGTACACCAAAGGAAAGGTGTCATCTTGTTTCTTTCTGTCTCATGCTTCCAACCCTTTATTACATGTCCTTTTTTTTTTTTTTTAAGGGTGTCTGATGCCAGAGCTTAGTGTTGTGTTTTAGCCAAGGGACCAAAGTATTAAAAGCAGGCACAAATTTGTTTCGGACTGAACTCAGAGTCCCAGCGAGGGAGCGGGGAGAATTTGTATCTAAACTACACTATGAGGTTCCTTCAGACATTCCCTGATGGAAGGCTAGTGCTTTTTGCTTTTGGTGCAGAGCTGCTTTAAGCATATGTTTCCATTGTCTTGAGAAAAAGGAGGCAATAGGCTCTTCACTGGTGGATTAGCACTCAATGTTAGAACACAGGATATTTGTATCATAAAAAGGCAGGGGGGAGACAGGGTGCTGCTTTCACATAGACCATGCATCCTGGAAGGTGCTGTGTCTGCTGTGATTTGGAACACTGAGTTTCTTGTTCAGGCACCAAGATCAGCAGCTGGCTTGTAATGTCTGTTGTATAATGTGCCTTGCAGTTCTTCCCAGTCTTTGCTCTCAAAATCTATGCAACAGAACCTGCAGCTTTGCAGTAGGAAACTATTTAGAGATGGCATTTGTGTGTGTGGTGTTCTGTCTAAGG
Source organism: Podarcis cretensis (assembly GCF_951804945.1). Classification (NCBI taxonomy): domain Eukaryota; kingdom Metazoa; phylum Chordata; class Lepidosauria; order Squamata; family Lacertidae; genus Podarcis; species Podarcis cretensis. The sequence goes on along the minus strand of NC_137177.1, from coordinate 26,678,853 downwards.
CAGTGTTAGCCAAACTTGGCCCTCCAGCTGTTTTGGGACTACAACTCCCATCATCCCTGACCACTGGTCCTGTTAGCTAAAGAACAAGTAATACTCTCTGCAAAGCCTAGTGTACACATTAAGGATCACTAAAAATGGACTGGTTATTCATGGACTTGCTACTCCCATTATTTTGTAATCAGGTCAGTGGTAGTTAGCGTGGCAGTTCACCCCACCCCATCCCACCCAGTGGATGGTTGCACACTGGCTAGCAGCTTGAACCTAAGTTTGTAATCGAGTGAACAGAAATAGGAGTAGTGGCCATCCTTAATTGTGCAGAATAAACATGTGAACTTCTCAGCATGTGCTTGGACTTCTAATGGTTTTATAGTGGTGATGATAACTTTCTGCAGTCTTCAGGTGTGGATATAACATATGTACAGAGCAATTCATTTTAAGAGTTGAAAAATAAGTTACCTGTAACCAGTGCTATTTTTCTAGAAAAAGAGGTGCCGGAACTCACCATGAACACCTCCCTTGTTCTCTTATAATGCCAGTGGCGCCCACCTGAGAGGTGTTGGAACTGAGTTCCAGTGAGTTCCAACTGGAAAAAGGGTCATGCCTTTAACTCAGGTGCTCCCTGCTAAATCTGTGTCTGCTGTTGCCCTTTGAAATGGGCAGCATGATGCATTGGAGAATGACATGCAGCCCATGGGAGTTTAAGATGAATGGTTTAAAATAAGAGATTGTTTGCCCAGATTGTATCATTGAGGCTTGTGAACCTCTGGCTGCAGCCGTGTAATGGGTGCTGTCAAAATACTGAACAGCCTGCCCCATTTTTGCAGTTTAGTTTTGCTGTAGAAACAGGTATCAAGCTTTCTAAAACAAATCACACTGTCTTCTCTTGAAACGTCTGCTAGTGTGTGCTGGTAACCAAAATGGAAACAAGATGTGTGTCCGGGATGGTTTCCATCAGTCAGTTGGCTTTTTTAAAAGCTATTTTGACTGTAGAATCACTTGTCTATCATGGGTGTTGTGTGGTTTCTGTTGATTGGTTTTTAACCCCTCCTTGAGGGTTCTTAAATTTTACTTAGCAGTCTTCTAAAGTAGAGTGATAGGGAACAGCCATTGTTCAGTTAAGTGAAGGGGGGGAGCAGATTTCTTGAAAACCCTTATGCTTGAGCCTTTTTAGGCCCCAGGACTCTTAAGCACATCCGCTAGAACTGTGGTACCCCCCCCCCCACTGCATTCTGCAGAAAGCTTGCCAGTTACTCTGCCCCCTTCTCTTTTACTTCACAGCACATTTGTGAGTCAGTCCTTTTTTCAAGCTCTTTTAGCCTTTGCTTTTAAAGTGCTCTTACTCTTCTTCCTTGGCTCCAATTTTCGACCACAGCCACCTGGGATGCAGAGTGTTTGGTCTTAACCCTCTCCTACAGCCAATGAATTTCCCCTTCTTTCCTTGCTTCTCCATCACCGCTGACCAAATCCAAGGAGAAAGACCCTTGAATGTCCCAGAGGCCACAAGCAGCCTTTCAGCTCTCTAAAATGTGCCTCCTTTTGAACTACATGCTTGGGGAAAGGAGAGAGTGTCCTTTTTGACAAGCTGTTCATGCCTTCAGAGACTCTCAAGCTGTTCTGTGTTTGATTTTCCTTTGTATGTACCTTAAAAAAATCTTTATAAAGTGTGGGGTGGGATAAGGGTCTGATTATATATATATTTTTTTGTATTGCCGCTTTTAACACACTTCATTTTAAATGATTTTTAAAAAAACTAACCAATTTCTTTTTGTTTCCTGTCTAGGATGATAGATGACTTTGATAAGTGCCTTATTTCGTATGACACAAATATATTTATAAGAGTAATTATTTCATGTGTATTGTTAAGGGCTCACCTAAACAAAAGATGGAATGCTGAAAGAAACCACCTTTAATTCTCCCCCAGTTCACCTGGTGGATTTTACGGTAAAGAAACATCATTAGATGTGAATTGGTATCTGGGGGGGAAGCAGTTACGACTGGAGTTGCTTGATTCTTACTGGGGGCAAAATATTCCTATCAGGCCAAGGGTTGGTTCACATGCTTCTGAGTGGTAGGCACAATGGCTGCTGCCATGTTTTCCCAGATTGATCATCATGTATATTTTCACATGCTTATTGAATAATGAGGCATGTGGTCAGACAACCATTTTTGTTGCTGTACATGCAAAGCTTACTAGATGCCCAGAAACTGGCTGTTGCCATAGATCCAGTGGTTGTGTGAACTTGCCCTTGGGTGGCTCTAAGAAAATATTGTCTGATCTTACCAGAAAATGCTATTATGAGCCCACCCTTGTTCAACACTGAGGCCAGTAACGGCTTGATGGTGAGGTGCCAAATTTTAGTTTGTCCACCTTAGGTGAGGAGGGAAGTAACATTGTTTTCCTTCATTACCTTCAAACAGAATTTGGCCCTCCTTGTTCATCTGATTATTATTTCTGGCTACAGTTCTTAATCCAGACTTTTTAAATAATTGCTTTTATAAACTCTTCCAGTCTTCTCTCTCTCTCTCTTTTCTTGAGGGACTTTTTGTAATGTACATGTGATTTTAAAAAAATACTTTTTACCATGTAAACTTTACAGAAATGATAAATTCTTTTTCGCCAATCAAAAGTTGTGTTCATATTACTTGGAAGTGGAGGGGGGATGATACGTTTGAGGTAGCAGAAGTGTAAGATGCTTTCTCCTTCATGCTCAGTCTGAGGATTGAAAAGGCTCTTAAACTGCTGTTGTGTCTATGCAAACTAAACTTAAAAAGGAGGTCACCTTCCTCAGCCTCCCTGTGCTCATAATGCCCCAAATAAATAGCTAACCTTGTCATTTGTTTCCAGGAAATTCTATCTGTCAAAGCAAAAATGGTCTTGCCAGATCAGATCAAGACTGTCTCATCCAGCAGTTCATCTCCCAACAGTGGCCAGCCAGATACCTTGAAGTTCACGGGTAATAGCTGTGCCCTGTTTGCAATATGAATGCACTGCCTTCAGTCACGAAAGCTCTGTTTTTGGCTTTATCATGGCTATCTATTTTCTGCACATTTGTCTACTCCGCAACAAAAAACAACCAACCCACATCAACCATATGTGTAGCAGAAATTCCACTTAGCCTGGTCGGTGTCTGTAAGATTGAGGGTGGTCCAAAGCTTATTTTAGGTGGAGATACATAAAACTTCAGCTCATATTCAGGTTGTTTGTGCAACTCTGTTGAATCGGACTGGCACCTGGAGACAGACTTCAGTTGTGCATGTTACCCTTAACACACACATCTCCCTAAAAGATTTTTAAGAAGTCTGGATTGACTCGTGAAAGAGCCCTGGACTTTGCAAGGCAAACAGAGAATTCTGCATTTACAGAAGAATGTCTGTAGTGGTTTCCCAAATCCAAAATACAACTTTTCATATTCCTTCCTTGCCCTTGTCACTGTTCCTAATAAATCCTCACTTGCTTTTCTCCCCACCAGTTGCCCCAAAGTTTCAAATTCATTAGTTCAAGAAAAAATAGTGGCACAGAAGGATGCTATAGATGTGTTTTTGTTCTGTTGGTGGGTTTTGCCAGTCAGTTTGGTGTCCTTGGCCTTCTGCAGTAAGTATTTTGTCATGATTAGGCACTGGCCTCGCTTAATTTTATTGTATCTTCCCCACCCCACAAAATAGTGTATTAAAAACAGTGACACAAAAATGGCAAAACTATTAAATCTATATAGCCATTGGCCATTTCAAATATCTAGAAGTTTAGAGAATGTCTGCAAGGATAATAAGAGGTGGATGGAGACCAGGGTTTCAGTAGTGGGTAAAACTCTCACTTAAAAGGGAGTATAATTAGCTAGGCAAAATCTCCTTTCTCATTCTCAACTGCTGGAGGGAGTCATCCCAGCAGCTTCTGATTTTCTCAGCCTGCACCAACTAAAGGCCACATAGCTCAAACATCTTTCTGTAATCTGAAGCAGGCATTGCTCAGCATGCCAAATTTCCTGTTGGATTGTGCATTTGTGTGGAAAAGCACAGGGGGAAAATAATCATACTAAACAGCAAGCTCGTTCCCAGAAGACATCTGTTTGTAGAAGAAATACCAAAAATCCTTAGGAGAAGAAACCCCTAATACAGGAAAAACCACCCAAACAGTTCATGTGGACTGAGTGTGCTGAGTAGCCATGGAATGCAGACCGGGAGAATGGAAAACAGAATGGGGAAGGGAGTGAGAAGAAGGGGGAAATGGTTTATCCAGCAAAAGGCCAGGTCTGGAATCTTGAACAAGAGCACCCCACCATTTGTATCAAATATTTTTTAGAATATTCAGCGTTCATGCTCACAGAAAGAAATTGGCCATTCAATTCAGGTTGCTGTAACACCATCTTCTATTTCCTTTTGCTGGAATTCTTCATCAGTATACTGCTAGGACCACCGGGGAAGTGACCCAGGCTGTATAGAGTACATGGTTGCACATGGCTTCCCCTAAAGAATGCTGGGAATTGTAGTTAAGTGTGGTGGAAGCTGCAGCTCTGCAAAGAGTAAAGCCCAGCTCCCAATGTTCTTTGGGGGTGCCATGGCCTTTGTGCAGAGCCTGCTCACCCATGAGGCACGGTGAAGTATCTGCCTTAGGCAGCGAAAGTGCAAGAGGCGGCTCCCTGCCACTTCCACCCCTGGCAGAATGCCCCCTCTCACCAGGAACATTCCAGCACACAGTGTTGCCACTTGTGTTCTCAGCCCCTGAAGCAGAGAAGACAAGCGTCAAGGCCTTATGGAACGCTCTCCCTTTTGCCGAGGGAGGGGTTCCAGCCTCCCACTTTGCCTCGCATCTTCCCCGCCCCTGGGGTGGCAAGGATGAGCATTAAAGCATCGCAGAACGCTCCTCCTCTCGCCAAGTGCATCTGCCTATGTGATCTGTGGGTCATTAGTTAACAACTTAGGTTTAGTTAGGGCTGGTAGAACCAGCAATAATTACAAGACTCACAGTGGTTTCAAGATCTAGAGAGAGTTTGGGCAGGCATCCACTTGAATAATTCTGCCTCCATGCTTGTTTTCCTCACTGGAAGTGGATTCGACACTGCAATGTTGTTGTTTTCTGTCAACACAAATTTGGGGAGAGAAATAAGAGGGAGGTTGATTTCTAAATGTGCAAGCTGCTTCTGGTGATATCAGCTCGCAGGGAGATGCCCTATGGTGCTCACATTTCAAACCCTAAGACTTTGGGCAGGACCCATGAATAGGTGTACCAAAATATCTCAGTCCCTGGCCTGCCCCTTGATTCTAAAATGCACACAGTTGATTCATTCCAAGCTTTATAAAATAGTTTTTAAGCTTCTCCTTGGCTTGCTGCTTAATTAAGGGGCTTAAGACATTTTGAGAACATTTGGGGAAAGATGCAAGCTATCATGGTTTGAAAATGAGTTGAGGAAAGAGTCTCAGTACAAGAAGCCAGGATGGTGTAGTGCAGAGGGCCAGACCCAGTAGGGAGGTCAGTGCTCCTAAGGGCCACTTTTGGGCCCCTGCCAATCATGACAGGTGATTGTAACATGAGACATGCCCATGTGAGATTTCTTATGTGAACCTGGACCTACAAGTCATTCCAGAGATAAAACAGACAAACCACTGGGCTAAATTCAAGGTTTTAAAGTCCTTTAAAAGCTTGGGATCAGAATACCTGAAAGATCGACTCACTGAATTGATCCCTGCTTCCTGCAGATGCCATCTTACCAAGAAATCTGTTCTGCACAATGTAGGAATTGGACTTCTAGTGTGGTGGCACCAGCCCTTTGGAATTCCCTCCCCTCTGTGTCTATTGTCTTTTTGGCACCTACTGAAGACCTGCTTCTAACAAGCTCTTTTGCAGCCTGCATCTGTATTGGAATTTGGTTTTAGTTTTTTTGTCTCCTGTACATTTGCTGCCCTGAGCTCCTTTGGGAGGAAGGGCAGGAAATAATAAGAATAAAGATAGTAAATAATTTATAACCACCACCATCCCAAAAGAGAGAACAAGACCATGCTGAAAATGGGGGAAGGTTTGGCTTTAGAAGTTGTGGGAAGAGTAAGATGGGGAGGACTTGTGCAATGCTGAACCACCCTTGATTCTGCCACTTAACTCCTTTCTTCTGGAGACCCTGAGGAGGAAGCCTCACATTTTTGTTCAGAGCTTGAGATCAGGCAACTGTTTGCTGAGGTGATGGTATCTGGTGGTGATGTCGCAAAGTGAGCACTTTGCAGCAGAAAATCCAGGGGTTCACTCATTTGGAGGACCCCCCTCCTGATGCTAGTATTTCACATTTAAGGTAAAGGGTAAAAGGACCCCTGACCATTAGGGAGCCAGCGTACAGTTTCCAGGTCATGTGGCCAGCATGACTAAGCTGCTTCTGGTGAACCAGAACAGTGCACGGAAATGCCATTTATCTTCCCACCATAGCGGTACCTATTTATCTACTTGCACTTTGATGTGCTTTTGAAGTGCTAGGTTGGCAGGAACAGGGACCGAGCAACGGGAGCTCACCCCATCGCGGGGATTAGAACTGCCGACCTTCTGATCTGCAAGTCCTAGGCTCTGGTTTAACCCACAGCTCCACCTGCGCTTTAGTCAAGTCCAAATAGGTGTCCAAACAAGATAGTCAGTTAGAAGATACTCCCCTTTTCCACATGGGAAGGTGTAAGATGTTAAGACCACTGAGTGGGTATTTTCTTTCCCAGCTTGCAATTCTGCAACCATATGGGTTCACAAGATCCACTTCTGTTGGTTAGCACATCACAGTATAGGCGTGCAAGAACATTTTCAAATACATGGGTTTTTAAAGTTAATGTATATTTCAGTTAGTTTTGATTGATTACTGCTGTTAATAGGAGCTGATTAGGATGGGTTGGTCTCTCCCCCCCCCATCCCTTTTCCATTTCCCCTTTTTTATTTGCAAAAAGAAGAATAAATGCTTTCCACATTTTGAAAGAAAAGTAATACAAATTGCCATGAAAAGAGGGTGGCAGTGCAAGACCATTAAACCCAGAGTCTTAACATTCCTATCTCCCATTTCTGTGTACCTAACTCCCCTCTAATTAAGGAGGAAGATTGTAATCAGGAAATACTTTGTGGGGAGCAGTCAGGGACTGGGGTGCTTAGCTAAATCCTGCCCTCTGCGTATGCTTGGGGCTAGAAAGTAAGCTCATCTCAGCAGTGAGCTGCATTGGTTGACTTGGAGATGGTGGTGGTGACGGCTGCTCCTGCCAGGGGCAAATCCCAGCAAGCAGAAATATCACAGCTGCGGCTTCTCCCTCAGGAGTTTGCTGCTTTCCAAGCAGAGCTGCTAGCTGGCGTGTGAAATCATTAACCACGGAAACCTCGCTTTGCAGCCTCCCTTCTCTGAAAAATTAGAAAAGGGTAGCTCTTGTCAGTTGGCAGGGCGGGAAAAAGTTTTAAAGCCAGATCAGATTCTCCTCTTAACCTGGATTGATGGGTGACTGGTTGGTAGTTTCCACTGTCCAAATCAAGCTTCAGTTTATTAATGTCTGTCTGTTTAACTGATGGACAAAATCAGTGACATGGTTGAAAAACACTTTTATTTATGGGCAAAAACTCTATATGGGTGTCTGATGATCCTAAGATTACTAGATATGATTAGTTGACATTTTAATTCCCACAAACTGGACACCATAAAGCCATCCATCTTACATGCTGTCTGCGTGTTAACGTCAACACTGCTCTGCTTTTCTGTCCTCTCTGCACCGATTGGCTAATGGTTGCCCATTGACTCATAACTTTTCTTTAATGCACAAAAACAGGCATGGTGGATGTTGTGGACTTTCAGATGCTGCTGGGTTGCAACTCCCATCAGCTTCAGACAGTATGACAATAATTAGGATGATGGAAGCTGTAATCAAGCAGTAACAAGCTTAGGTTCTCCATCCCTGTGCTGGAGCAGGGGTGGGGCACCTTTTTCAGCCCAAAGGCTGCATTCCTTTTGGCAACCTTTGGAGGGCCGCACCTTTGTACAGTAGGCTAATTTCTACATCCCTGCACCTCTGCCCGCCATCAAGAAGCATCATCAGAGTTCAGTGACACATTCCAGCCAGGCAAAAACACAGGGGCGGGGGGAGGAAGCAGGATCAGTAAGGGGGGTGGCTAAGTGAGAGTTCCAAAAAGAGAAGGGCTGCTGGGCTTCAGGTTCTCCCTGCAATAAAGGAAAAATCCTTATGCTTTGCCAACCTGTCAGGTGGAGGTTGGAAGCCTGTCTTTCCTAGCCTTGTCAATTGTTTTTGATTCCATTGGACTTACTGGAGATATTTTGTCCTCCCACCCTTTTTTGGCCCATGCGAGCTCACAAAGCAGCTACCCAAAGGATTCAAGCAAATGCATCACTAAAGCAAATCCAATCAATAGGTTCAGGGTGTAGAGATTGCAAGAGGCAGGGCTTGTGGAAAAGGAATCTCGGAACGGCATTCCAAGACAAGCATCCTGTTTCCAACCAACTGAAGACTGGTTTGAATTAAGTACCGTAAGTTGTGACGCAGGTGGCAGGGTAGTTGCTCAGGTATTGCCAAGTCAGAGGAGATTTGTTGCGCTGAAAAGGGACAAAAGAGGGCACTGGTTGGCATAAAATTGGCATGTGTTCTTGAATATGTGAACATAGGAAGCGGTGGTTCCTGCATTGCAGGGAGGGGGTTGGAATATATGGGCCTTTGGGTCCCAGTTCTGTGATTCTGTGCGGTACACAGAAATACAATACATAAAAGGTAAAGGTAAAGGTACCCCTGCCCGTACGGGCCAGTCTTGACAGACTCTGGGGTTGTGCGCCCATCTCACTTAAGAGGCCAGGGGCCAGCGCTGTCCGGAGACACTTCCGGGTCACGTGGCCAGCGTGACATCGCTGCTCTGGCGAGCCAGAGCCGCACACGGAAACGCCGTTTACCTTCCCGCTGGTAAGCGGTCCCTATTTATCTACTTGCACCCGGAGGTGCTTTCGAACTGCTAGGTTGGCAGGCGCTGGGACCGAGCAGTGGGAGCGCACCCCGCCGCAGGGATTCGAACCGCCGACCTTTCGATCGGCAAGTCCTAGGCGCTGAGGCTTTAACCCACAGCGCCACCTGCGTCCCTATACAATACATAGCATAGTGGTAAAGACTGGTCTGTGCACTTGCCCAGTCTGCTGTACAACTGCTACTAACAGTTGATGGGCAACTTCAAGGCCTCCTCTCTCTCCCTTCTTAGGGTTCTTTAATCTGTGAACCAGCCTTGAACTGAACAATCTTTCAATCCAGGATTTTCTGTGGAAGGAGGTTGGTATAATATGACCACCTTACTAAGTCACAAAGAACGAGTGGCTACTGTTTTCCAACACTCAATGAGTTTTCCTATTGCAGTGAAGGACAGAAGATACCCGGAAGATCTTTTGGTCATAAATATGGCTTTCTGCCATGGAACAGACCCCCCCCCCCCGTTCTGGGGCTTATTGGAGGGTACTTAGGATACACACAGCACAACTGTAGGCATATCAGACTTATTAAGTTTAATGAGACTTATTACCAGATATGGGGACGCAGGTGGCGCTGTGGGTTAAAGCCTCAGCGCCTAGGGCTTGCCGATCGAAAGGTCGGCGGTTCGAATCCCTGCGGCGGGGTGCGCTCCCGCTGCTCGGTCCCAGCGCCTGCCAACCTAGCAGTTCGAAAGCACCTCCGGGTGCAAGTAGATAAATAGGGACCGCTTACCAGCGGGAAGGTAAACGGCGTTTCCGTGTGCGGCTCTGGCTCTGGCTCTGGCTCTGGCCAGAGCAGCGATGTCACGCTGGCCACGTGACCCGGAAGTGTCTGCGGACAGCGCTGGCCCCTGGCCTCTTAAGTGAGATGGGCGCACAACCCCAGAGTCTGTCAAGACTGGCCTGTACGGGCAGGGGTACCTTTACCTTTACCTATTGCCAGATATGTCTCTAGGACTGCAGTTAAAAAGCTACCCTTTGGTATCTGCCAACATAGTTTGGTGTTGCATCACTTTTTAACAAACAGACACTATAAATAGCTGCTGAGGGGACCAATTGGGACCAATGCTGGCTGGTGTCCATTGGGAGTGGTGGGTTGGAAGGCAGGAAGACCCAATAGTAGGTGGCGCCAGAGGCAATGGCAGGCAGAGCTGCTGTTTGGTTGTAAGAAGATGGGCAGATAGGGGCAGGCTGAAGTTGGTGAGGCAGTTCCTCACTTGCCCTTATTGACCGGCCTCCATTGATTAGGGGCATGTGGAGTAGAGACATCACCTTGCCAACAAAGGTCCGTATAGTTAAAGCTATGGTTTTCCCAGTAGTGATGTATGGAAGTGAGAGCTGGACCATAAAGAAGGCTGATCGCCGAAGAATTGATGCTTTTGAATTATGGTGCTGGAGGAGACTCTTGAGAGTCCCATGGACTGCAAGAAGATCAAACGTATCCATTCTGAAGGAAATCAGCCCTGAGTGCTCACTGGAAGGACAGATTGTGAAGTTGAGGCTCCAGTACTTTGGCCACCTCATGAGAAGAGAAGACTCCCTGGAGAAGACCCTGATGTTGGGAAAGATGGAGGGCACAAGGAGAAGGGGGCGACAGAGGACGAGATGGTTGGATAGTGTTTTCGAGGTTACCAGCATGAGTCTGACCAAGCTGCGGGGGGCAGTGGAGGACAGGAGTGCCTGGCGTTCTCTGGTCCATGGGGTCACGAAGAGTCGGACACGACTAAACGACTAAACAACAACAACAAAGAGAAGGGTCAGAGCCCCAAATAAAAAGACTCTTCCCCCATGCCACCCCAAATCTGCTATCTGGCACTGGGCAGAAGCTGCTCTGAGCATTTCTGAGCCCTGCCACTGAATGAACTAAAAGGTTTAAATTGATTTAACCAGCTGATTAAACCAACAAATGCTTTTAGCCCTATTAAAAATTGATCGGCTCCCTAATGAGGGAATGCTCAAGGTGATTTACACAATTATTTAAAAACAATGAAACATTGCAATAGCCATTTAATACCAAAGCAGCCACACGGAGAGCAGTTTAAAGAGTCTTTCCAAAGTGGCAGTTTTCAAAGCCTGCCCAAACTGTAGCCCCCCCCCCGCCACACACTTAAAGAGAGGGGGGGTGGCAATTGTGAGGAGCAGAAGCAAGAGCTGCAGGGGCCTCTGGTCAGATAGGCAGCAGACTCTGGCTGTGCCACGGCAGGGGGGCAAACAAAGTGATCAACATGTGAGCCTCTCTGGGCCAAGGATGGGAAAGGTTTTTCCCCCAAAGAACCTTCTGGGTAGCCTGAGGGCCACATGCCAGTGGTGGGTGGAGCCAGAATGCAAATTCTACCTTCCTAAAGGTAGGCCAATATTGACACATGCAAACACACCACTCTCTATCCTCCATCCAGACAAGCAAGAGGGGGAATGGCCAGAGGGGGCAGACTGAGGTGCCAAGAGGGCTGCATTTGACCTCCAGGCCTGAGGTTCTCCCTCCCCTGGGGAACTCCGACCGTTAGGTCCAGTCAGGAACGATTCTGGTGTTGTGGTGCTCATCTTGCTTTACTGGCCAAGGGAGCCTGCATACAGCTTCCAGGTCATGTGGCCAGCATGACTAAGCCACTTCTGGCGAACCAGAGCAGCGCATGGAAATGCCGTTTACCTTCCCACCACAGCAGTACCTATTTATCTACTTGCACTTGACATACTTTCAAACTGCTAGGTTGGCAGGAGCTGGGACCAAGCAACGGGAGCTCACCCCGTCGCGGGGATTTGAACCGCCGAACTTCTGGTCGGCAAGCCCTAGGCTCTGTGGTTTAGACCACAGCGCCACCTGCGGTTCTCCCTCCCCTGGGGTAGGCCTCAGTTATTCTAATCTACAACGAGCACAAAAAGCTTCTTTCATGAAACTGGAAGTTTCAAAGGCACTTTCTGCTGGCTACTGCTCTGACTTCCTCGTGGCACCTGCTTACCTGGTCCAGGTACCCCGAAGGAGAGGCTAATTGCCTGCCAGCATTAACTTGTTCCCAACCTCAATTGATCAGAGCCTGGTTCTGATAACGCCAAGGTTTCAGGATCGACCCCCGTATGGGGCAGCTGCTTATTCTTGCATTGCAGGGGGTTGGACTAGATGACCCTCAGGGTCCCTTCCAACTCTAAAATGCTATGATTCTTCTCTGCTAGCTGTGATTTCTTAGGATGGAGCTCCTCACAGCTCCAACTGCCATGGGCTCTTGGAGTCGAGGAGAGTGTATGCATTTGTGTGTCCAGATGCTGCTTGTACAGGCGTCTGGCCTCCCAAGACCTGTTTAATTTTCTCCTTCCAGGGTGGCATTAGCAGCAACTGCGAGACAATGCTGCCGCCTTAACTCGGACAAGCGGTCTATCCTCTCCAACGCTGACGTCATGCTCCTCCTCTCACCCCCTCCATCTTAATTCCCCCTCTGAGACAGAGGTGAGATGAGGTGCTGCCAGCGCCAATCAGCGTTAGCAGTGCAGGTCTGCTGCTGTCATCTCGGTAGTGTCGGCTGGGTGCACTATTCAGCCATCCGCTGAGGACAAAGCAGTGGATGTTGCAAACCGTTAGGAGTGCGGGGTGGTTTTTCTGCGCAGGCTTCAAGATGTCCTGTTTATTGAGCATTGCTCCTGATTAGTTTGCAGGAAGATCAGGCATGGCAGGCTAGTTAATGAGCGTTTATTCTGACTTGTTTGTGGAGTGGTTAGATGACGTTGTTTGTGTCAAAAGCAGGGGCTGTCTCCCACTCTCCCAGCACTTACCTTATCGCAGTAATTCTAGTTCCGTGGGCAGTGAGTTTGTTGCTCAAGTCCTCCCAACCAGCTCTGGCCACATACCCTTCATGCATTTAAAGCACACGACTTCCCTCCCAAGAATCCTGGGAACTGCAGTTTGCCTCTTTCAGAGCTACAATTCCCAGCACCCTTAACCAACCACGGTTCTCAGGATTATTTGCTGGAAACACATCTTTGCATGCATGGTATGTACGTAATCTATAAACGCTGTTATGGGAATTGTAAGGTCTAAGATATAAAATAAATGTTCATAAATGTACCAGACAAACACATACAGAAATAAATAAATATATAAACTACATGGCTGAAACAATACAGGAAAACATTCCTGAAACCATTTTGACTCTCCCAAATTGACCTCAAATGTTTCTCTGCAAGGAGGAAGGAAATGGGAAAACCTTCCCATTGTCTCCTTGCTCACAAATTCTGTCTTAAGGGCGTATCTGTGTATGAATAGGGTGAGCCTGTGACCTGTATTCAGGAACTGAGTATTTACCATCACAAAAGAATGGCCAGGATGCCCAGGTGAAAGCAATAAGTGACTATTATCAGGTATCCTGGCAGACAGGTTTTTTGCTGTAGACCACCCCTTCAGTGATGTATGTATGATGTATTGGGGAGTGACCTTGAGCTACAGAGCGGCAATTTCAAAAGTCTATACAGTGGTACCTCAGGTTAAGTACTTAATTTGTTCCAGAAGTCCATTCTTAACCTGAAACTGTTCTTAACCTGAAACACCACTTTAGCTAATGGGGCCTCCCACTGCTGCCATGCCGCTGGAGCATGATTTCTGTTCTCATCCTGAAGCAAAGTTCTTAACCTGAAGCACTATTTCTGGGTTAGCGGAGTCTGTAACCTGAAGCGTATGTAACTTGAAATATATGTAACCCGAGGTACCACTGTATAAGAGCTTGCACACCAGTGTTCTGGGTTCCTCCTCCCTCCTGCATAGGGGCAGGGTGAGCACCCTGTTGCAACAGTTAATAAAGATCAGGCTTGCTAGCTGCTTTGCTCCTCAATATTCTCTGGTTGGCCTCTGTTATTTTCTCCTACCGGTAGAGAACCTACATAAGGGCTCTATATGGGCTCTTGGGTACCCCCATAAGGGAAAAGGAGCAGTTTTTCTTATAACAATGCACAACCCAAATTTGTGGGTGTGTAATTGAATCCCACCTGGCGGTGGTATCTGGAAATGTTCTGTGTTGGACTGCCATTTCAGTGACCCAACTTTTCTCTGTGTTGCTTCATGCCTCCCCAATCCCTTGCTATGTTGTGATTCTGCAGGCTGTTTTTGTGTGGAAAGCCTACAAGCCAAGCTTTTAGAAATGGCTGACATTTTTACTGTTGACTCCACAGCTGGGTCAGAAGCAGAAATGGCCTTTTAAGCCAGGCGTGGCTTTGTTCCTAGCCTCCCGTCCCCCATCCTCACTCCCCAACCTGTTTGCAAATAACTACAGGCTGCCACAGGAGGAAATGTGAACTCAAAGCTTCTGCTGCCTGGCAGTGTGTGAGGCTCAAATGCTTAACAAAGGCCAGCTCCTACGTGCCGAAGGCTTAGAGCAGAGAGCTTTGTCAGATGCTGGGTCCACACAGATGGGCCAGAGCAATCTAGTGGCACAGCAATTAGGCAAGGCTGCATTTGCTCTCCTTCACTGCTTCCAGCACAAGCTCTCCCCTTCCGCCTTTCTTTTTTGGCAAATCAGGATTTTTTGGCTGCTGAAGAGAAAGGCCTGATGTTACTCAAGCAGTTGCCAGATTCAGTTTAATCAGAGGACTATGTATACATGGAAGATCTGACTGGGCCTAACATTTGCAACTGTGTTCACTGCTTGACCGTGGTCATAACAGTTTAGGGTGGCTTCTGTTGCTTCCCCTTTCCATTGGTGCATATGGGAAAGTCGACCAATCATCTATCAAACACTTCAGATGTGGGCAAATGAAATATGCCCGTCCATCTCTCTCCACTTCCTGAACTGCCTCGCTGATATTAGCAGGCAGAAGTACTGCCAGAAAGCTGACATGGAGGAGAAGGTACTGTAGACTCAGTGCTGGAAGGCACCTCAAAGGTCATCTGTTATGACCTCCTGCCCAATGCAGGAAATCCACTACTGTGGGGTTGCCATATGTCCTCTTTTTCCAGGGCATGCCTTCTTTTCCATGAGTAGAGTTGCCATAGCGATCCATAGTTAAAAGTTGTTGTTGTTGTTTAGTCGTTTAGTCGTGTCCGACTCTTCATGACCCCATGGACCAGAGCACGCCAGGCACCCCTGTGTTCCTCTGCCTCCCGCAGTTTGGTCAAACTCATGCTGGTAGCTTCATAGTTAAAAGTAGAAGTTGGCAAATCTGAAACCAGCATGATCAAGTATTCCAAAAGGACTGGAGTAAACTTATACGATATTTGAAAGATTATTGTAAGCAATTAACAGGGTTGTCTGATGACTTGTAATGAGAAATTCTCTACCTTTCTATTTAAATTTTGAGTTATTTTGTAATGTGTGTAATTAGAATTGGAAAATGTACAAAAATGCAATAATAAAAAGGTTAATTTTGAAAGCCATGAGGCAGGAGGGGAGGAAGTTGCCAGGCTCTAAAAAGCCAGGGACATAAAGTGGAGTGTTATGATGTGAACATATATTATCTATCTATCTATCTATCTATCTATCTATCTATCTATCTATCTGCGCAAATGTGTCCTCTTTTTTGCTCTTCAAAATATGGCAACCCTACACTAGTGCAGGTATAGTTTGGAGAGCAATATAAAATATAAGATAGGGGTCACCTGGATTACTAGCAGTACATGTGAAAAGGACAAGTGATTTAGGAGAGGGTTGCACATGCCTAAGTCAGATGTGGTTGTTTACAAGGTGACTTGAGGTGGATCAGTGACTCCCCAAAGTCCCAAGTCACTCTGCAGACTTGGATTTGGCTTGCATTGCATGGGTTGGTAAGACTGCCAGCCTCCTTCTCCAGTACCCTTGATAGCACCAGAAACCCTCCATCCAAGGTAGCTGCCTACTTTCCCACCATAGGGTGAGATAACTCCCCTGGGTGACAGCTGAGTAGCATCAGCAATGCAGATACACCCCCCCCCCCGGTTCATTAATGTTCATATGGTACCAACATTAAGGGAGGGGCACTATCATGGTGGTGCACAATAAAATTACGCTCATAGAGCAAGTGCAAAAGTAATACTCGTGAAACAAACACAAAATATATCACAAACCAGATTAACCCATCATACTTCAAAGAGAAAATCAGGGTGGGAGCTGGGAAGTGTTGAGAGATTTAGGGAGGAGGGTTTGCTGTGAAAGAGGCAGGATTGTTGCTCTTGACCTGTGTGAAAGCATTGGTGTGCCTGGAGCTCTTAGGACAAGGACCTTTGCAAAGCATCAGACTGTGAGCAAAGTGTGAACCAGATCAGGCCCAAGGCACTCTGTTCTTCCCATTCTCATCCTGGTCCAGCGTCCTGTTCTCACCCTGGCCAACCAGATGCCTATGGGAAGCCCAAGAATGTGACATCAGGGCAATAGCATCCTCCTCACCTGTGATTCCCAGCAGCTGGTCTTCAAAGGTCTGGTTCTGGAGGTAATATAGCCATTGTGGTTAGTAGCCACGATGGGCCCAAGTCCCTTGATTTCAAAAGGCTTAGGGACAAACCACATTTCCTTGGGGTGGAGGGTGGGATATCATGCTGTTAGGCTCCTTCTGTTTTAATTAAAAAGAAAAGTAAGTTGGCTACATGAAGAAAGCCTCCTCTACAGGAAATTAATGTGATTGCCATCTTTTCCGTAGGAAAGTACTGTTTCTTCTGCAGAGGTGTTTGGTTTCTAATCTCTCTCTGAACAGTTTGCTCCGATCTGGAGGTCTGGAGCCTATTCTGCATGGAGCAGCTGCCTTAAAAGAACAGGAAGGACCGAACTTTCACAGCATAGTTACAGGATGAGGTCAGCGCTTCGTCCCTCTCCTTGCAGGAAGGGCGATATTTTCAGTAATCCCTCCTCCTCCTTTGGATGATGCCCTGCGTTCCTAGTTGGTTTCTCTTTCGTAGGGTTGCCATATTCCCAAAAGTGAGAATCTGTTGATTCCCAAATATTTATGCCAAATATATTTAAGTTTTGGGGCTTGTTTTCAATTCTTAAACCATTTTTTCCCCTTTAAAAATTGCCCTACTTGCCATACCTCGGGGTTTCCCTGGACATTTTGCCGATTCAGCGAAAATCCTCCCAGATGCCTTTTAGCAGTCTGATTCCCGGATGTGAATATGAGATATGGCAGTCCTATTTTAAGGGTGTTTTGGATATCCATGATGAGATACAAAATCAAATGCAGTTGTTAATTTTAATAATTTTCAATATTTTAAATATGCCGCTGACTCTGCAATATTAGATTGCATGCCAAGATTAGTGCCACAAACTGGCAGGACTACGGGGAAAAGGACGAGAAGGAAGATCCCAGCCAGGGGTTTAGCCAGGACTGGGACACACCAGGGCAAGCTGGGGGTGGGGAAGGAGATGTTAGTATAGGAAGTACTCACAGGGTGCCAGAGGAGGACGAGAGGATGGGGGTCGGTGCACAGAAATCAGAGCAGCAGGACCCATCACCAGAGCCAGAGGGGGCCCTGTTTCCACAAACACAGCGGGCTCTGAGGCGTAGGGAGCAGCGGGCAGGGTGCTCCAGGAGGCTGACGCAGGCAAGGGTCCACAGCCCAGCTCCCTAGCTGCCCAGGTGGGGCTCATTAGCTCTGGGAAGAAAGGTGTGATTCCTCAGATGGAGCTGGCTTAGAACAGGTGAGGGTCACTTGCCTCGTCAAGCCCAGATGCTGCAATCAGCATGCAAAGGGAAGCAGAGCTGATATGCTGTGTCTGCTCAACTGCCCATGTTGATGGACCTCGGCTTGGATATTCCTGGACCTCCATGGGACTGTACTTTGGGCTTGACGCTGCACTGCATCCTGACTTCAGACGTGCATTGACACTGGACCTCGTTTCCTGACCTTCGGCCTTTCAACTTTGGATCTTGGATTGTGGACTTTGCGGATGCTGATTTTGAACTTGGCCTTAGCGCACTGTCTGGCTGCCAGGTAGGCCTGGGGGCTCAGGACAATTAGTAACTGAGTATAATCAGGTGGTTTCCTGGGACCACATATATGCTGTGATTAGGTGTCAGGCTAGACAGAATCCTAGTGGAATGGGGGTGAGGGGAAGAGTCAATGTATTTCATCTCTCTCCATTGAATCAGATTGCAGTGTTTTAGCTTACGCCCCCTCCTTGCCAGAGCAATGTTATACTGACACAGGAGCCGGTCTGAAATGTCACTCTAGAAGTAACTCTTTGTGTCCAAAGACAACAGAGTCTTACAGCATTGTGGACTAGAGCCCGTCTTCATCAGATGAAAGATAATATCTGTCTGCAAATTTCTTCTCTTGAGAATGTTTAACCTGCTCTTCAGCCGAAAAGGCTCCCAAAGCAACTTACCGACATTTGATTAAAACAAGAGAGGATTTTAATCTAAAAGATGCAACACAAAAGGGGATGGGGAGGGAAGAGGTGGGGGGGGACAGGACACAAATGCTTTAAGTTAAATAGTAGCTCTTATAATGGTCAGCTGCTATGGAAACAGTTCAGGTGCAGGAAGAGCCCAGTGGAGCTGTTATTTTGATGGAGCTGCTTCTCATCGCATGAGGCTGATGAATTTCCAAATCATCATACAGCTAAATCTTGTGCCATTGATGTCAATGACCTCTAAAGGGTTAAGTCTGTACCAAAGGTCCACATGTGTTAGCTTGGCTTACTTCTTGTTGTTTAGCCCTTTAGTCGTGTCCGACTCTTCGTGACCCCATGGACCAGAGCACGCCAGGCACTCCTGTCTTCGACTGCCTCTCAGAGTTCGGTCAGACTCATGTTTGTAGCTTCGAGAACATTGTCCAACCATCTTGTCCTCTGTCGTCCCCTTCTCCTTGTGGCATCAATCTTTCCCAACATCAGGGTCTTTTCCAGGGAGTCTTCTCTTCTCATGATGTGGCCAAACTACTGGAGCCTCAGCTTCAGGATCTGTCCTTCCAGTGAGCACTCAGAGCTAATTTCCTTAAGAATGGATGCGTTTGATCTTCTTGCAGTCCATGGGACTGTCAGGAGTCTCCTCCAACACCATAATTAAAAAGCATCAATTCTTTGGCGATCAGCCTTCTTGATGGCCCAGCTCTCACTTCCATACATCACTACTGGGAAAAACATGGCTTTAACTATACGGACCTTTGTTGGCAAGGTGATGTCTCTGCTTTTTAAGATGCTGTCTAGGTTTGCCATCGCCTTTCTCCCAAGGAGCAGGCGTCTTTTAATTTTGTGACTGCTGTCACCATCTGCAGTGATCATGGAGCCCAAGAAAGTAAAATCTCTCACTGCCTCCATTTCTTCCCCTTCTATTTGCCAGGAGGTGATGGGCCCAGTGGCTAGCCAATCATTATTTGTGATCACCACCAATTTGCTTCCCCCATATCTTCCGACATGCACAGGTGACTTGGGAGAGAGGCAGGGCCTTCTCTCATCTGGATGGGGTTGGGCGAAAGTAAGAAGCAGAAGTATTCTCTCCTACTGTTCAGAATGGGACTCCTGCAATTTCTTACCTCCTCAAAAAATGCAGTGGAAATAACACCTCTAGGGTGGTGGTAGGTCAAGTGTTCAGCTCACCAGTGGGTTGGGGGCACTTGGCTCCGATGTGCTGATTTGTGGATTGCTGGTCTATCAGAGTATGATCCAGTAGATCTGTTCAGGCTTTCAGGTGCAGTGGAAGGCTCTTCCTTGTTTTTGCTGCAACACACTAACGTGACTAGGAGTTCCCAGGAAATGGTGGGCAATTTGGCTTTGCTCTGCTGGTTTTCCCACTCGGGACCAATGAACACAATCGGTCAAAGAGTGCCCCAACCCTATGCTCCCCTTTGCGCAGTGGTGCAGCTAGGTCTGGCCAGAGCCACAAACTCTAGGGCCCCCCACCCTCCAAGTGTCAGCACGGAGAGCAGCAAATGATCTGCACTTGATCCAGCTTGGGCCTGTGCTGGGGCTGATCACCCCAGCTCCCTTTCTCCATCTTATATGAAATATTCTGTAGTTATGTAAATGGTTACAGATGCTCCTTTTCTTATTTTTCCTTTTAGAAATACATTGGCCTTTTCTACAAAAAAAAAGAAAGAAAGAAAATAAATAAATAAATAAATAAAAATGCTTATTTCTAAGACAAAGGGAGCTGTCTGGTGCCGTCGTTCCACTAGCATGAGGATTTACACTTGTGCAATGGAACTCCCCGCTCTCCTCTTCCCCCTGCACATGCCCCCTGCCCTCCCCAAACCTGCGCCGGAAGGTTGGGGGAAACCCCAGAACAGATTTAGGGGGGCAGATTGGCAGGGGAAGCAGGGGATGTTCCATTGCACACATGCAAATATTTGCATTGCTGGAACAAGTTACTCAGTGCTGCATTGGATATAATCCATGTGGTTTTGTGTGGCCGAAGTAAACTACCGTCACCACAATGCTATGATTTGAGAGAGTCTTAAATGAAAACTGCACATGCTGAAAGGATTTCTTTCCCCCTTCAGGGGTGAACAAGATCATAGCAGGGGTGAACAAGTAGTTGTGAAGCAGAGGTCCCATAACCTTTTAGATCTTGTGGGGGTCTTTGCAAGCCAGAGGGACTGTTGTGGGCACCCCACCACAACAAAGCACACCCCACTACCCGTTCTGTTAGCTCTAGTGGGATGTCAGTTTGAAGTCTTCAGTGGGAAGAAGCGTGGGGAGGGCCTCGGGGGGGGGGTGTGCATGTGTGCCCGTGGGCACCACGTTGGCAACCCCAGATACTACTTGGGGAAGAGAAGGGCCATGTTAGTTGTGTGCTTCACAGCTTGAAGTAACACACACGGCTGTTTTTTAAAAGGGATCTTGTTCGTGGCCCATAAGACCATAAAATGAAGATCTGAAATTAACAACATGCCCCACTGTCTTTGCATGTAATACCTACATTCTCAGTGACAAGAATAGCTCTGTGCAGGAGGGTTGTGGCAATACTTTGCTGGTATTTGCTGTGACTCAACTCCCAGAGTTTCATATCCAAAATGAGTTTTTGCTGTCAAGGTGTTTTCAACCTGAAATGACTAAACAGGCTGCTGTTTGTGGGTGCAAGGTAGGGGGAAACAACAGGTTTAGGGGTGAGAACGCACAGAGTTCAGCACAGGAGCTCTTTCAGTCTCTGCAGCTGGCCCTGGAACAACCTCTGCCATCTGCAAAACAACAACCACACCCCCCCAAAAGCAGCAGGCAGCCACATGTATCACAAAATTATCTTTATTTCTCTGATGGCTGTAAACAAAAGTGTACAGTACTTCTCAACTCATACAGAGCCTTTTCTATAAGCTGCTCTGCAACACAGTAGTAAAAACATCAGATTTCCAAAAGTGCCTTGTTACATTAATTTCCTTGCCAGGATTTGTGCAAATTCAGAGGAGCAGGGGAGGAAATACAGTATATAGATCAGCTTGCCCCAGCCCCTTCCTGGATGTTACTCGACAAAAAAACCCCTAGATGGCCAATGCTTGGGACAATGGGAGCTTTTGCCCAACAACATCCGGAGGGCACCAGGTTGAGAAAGGTTGATTTATAGACTATGTGATCCATGGTTTCAATGTTGGCTGTTCTGTTTCCCCGTAGTCAGAAATGCCCCCCCCCCTCCTGTGCATGACAGTTTCTAGTGCAATGACTGTGATCCTTAAATCACTTATTTTAGAGTATTACCTCTGAGGTTCATGATAGCACAATCCTAGGCATGCCTACTTAGATGTAAGTCCCACTGGGTTCTGTGGGACTTGCTCCCTGGTAAATGTGTCTAGGATTGTAGCCTTAGCAACATATTAATCTCTTTCAACTCACATTGTTTATAGCTAATAGTTATACATTCCATTTGTTAATACTGGCTTTGCTAGACATGCAAAATAATCCTCCTCTCTCCCTTTTCCCCCACCTTCGTATTTTTATGTGCATTAAAACAGAACGAACACCAGAGGGCAGCAAAATACAGAACAGGGGAAAATCTATTTTGTTTCTAAAATCTGGAAAATACAAATAAATAATGTGTACATTTATTTTAGAAGCTGGCGAATTTCGGGTCTCTCTCTTCTTCCATCAGTTGGGTGGGGTGGGAGAAATAAAAGATGGAGAAGGGGATACAATGGAATTTGTTTAAATGTAGAAAAATATTTTCTGAAGATCTGAGGTAATTAAGGCTGTAGGAACTCAAAAAGCAAGGTCAAAAGGTCTTGAGGTTTCTTCCCATTTAAGAAAATAATGCATTACAAAGATCTCAAACAAACAACTGACATCAGATTTTGAACATGTAACTAACACACAGACACAGACACACACACACACGCAAACACACAGACACACACACCAATCTGTCCGAAACACGTTTGTGTTTTGTTTTTTAATGTATGGATTAAAAAAATAAATGATATATATTTCTCTCTTCTTTCCCTAAGTGAAAAATAAATAAAAAGATAAAACGGCAAGTTCACTCACATAAGGGAAAGGACCTTGGGAAGGGGAGAAATGAAGGAGGGGGAAAGGATTTTTGCGAATTAGTCTTTGAGCAGCGCAGGATCCTTAGGAGTGGGATGACTCAGACGTCACTGGGAGATCTGGACCGGAAAGGCATGGTGGAAGAAATGCAGCCGCAGCAGATAGTCCACAACACTTTTTGGATTTCTTGGTTCCTGAAGGCATAGATCACAGGGTTGATCATGGAATTGTAGGTAGCCGGGAGTATTGTCATATAGGTGTAGAGAGCTGGGTACGTGTAATCTCCAAGGAGGCAGTAAATGGCAAAGGGGAGCCAACAGGAAGCAAAAGTCCCCAGGATGACAGCCAAGGTGGAGATGCCTTTCCTGGTGGTGACGTAGTGCGAAGTGGCCAAGAAGTGTCTCTGGAGGGCAATCTGCTGTGCGTGCCTGCAGACGATCTTGCAGATCTGCACGTAGAGCTGCAACATCATGGCAAAGACCATGAAGAAGGAGATGGAGAGGATGATGAGGTTGTTCTTGGTCAGGGGTTTGACGATGCTGCAGGTGGAGTCGTCCTTCAGGCAGTTCCAGCCCATGACGGGCAGCAGTCCGAAGCAGATAGAGACCCCCCAGGTGATGATGAGCATGATGTACGTCCGGGTCACCGTCCTTTCCGAATAGTAGGTCAGCGCATTGTAGAGGGACAGGTACCGGTCTATGGTGATGGCCAGGAGGCTGCCCACGCTGGCGGTGAAGGAGCACACCAAGAGGCCCACCGTGATGAGGTTCACCACCTGGGACTGGATGCAGTAAACAAAGGCAAAGTGGAAGATGAGGCCCAAGCCGGCTAGCAGGTCTGCGGTGGCTAAGCTCCCGATCAGGAGGAACATCGGAGTCCGGAAGGCAGGGGTGTAGAAAATGATGGCCACCACAATGGCATTCTCGCAGGAGATGATGGTCCCGGAAACGCAAAGCACCACGTCCCAAGGATTCAAGGGAAGAGGAGGAGGAGCTTCAGAGAGATACAGGGAATTGCTGCTGCCATTGCTGGGCAGGAACCAGCCGGGCTGCTGGTCTTCAGTGGCATTGAGGCGCACCTCCTCTTTCATGCTGTCCTCTGATGACCTGCAGTGGCACAAAAACACCCACTTAGCGTCCTCTGAGACATGATGGAAATCGGCAGGCATTTGTAAGTGTCTGGGGACCAGAGGGGGGGGGTGTGTGTTGATGGAGGTGGGTGGGGTTTTTAGAACCAACTCCAGCCTTTATGGTGCTGGGAATCAAGGCAGAGGCAAACAGGCTGCCTTTCAGTGCTGAGGTTTGCTGCTGGTGGTAGGAGTGCCCATCAAAATGCATCCCTGTTGCACGTGATGGCTGCATGCTTCTTATCTATGGTCTCTGGATGGGATATTTCTGGCAAGGGCCTGTCATTGTTTGCCTTCGTTCTCTCCCCCCCCCCCCCCCAGCCCTCCTTTCTTTTTTCTCAAATAAAGCCATGAAGATAAAGGATAGTAAACAAAATGCCACTATTGTTTCTGGTCAACGTACGCTTCCCCAGATTACATCATCACTGCGTACCTGGCAATAATCTTCCTTCCTTCCTTACTTCACCCCCTCCCTTGCCCAAAACACACACAGACTGAGCTCTCTCAAATCACCGACTTTCCCCAAAGTTTACGCAAGACTCTATAATGGAAAACTGTAAGACGGCAATGATGCCTTACAGCACAACTCTTAGGCTGATTACAGTCTTTTGGCACCAAAAGCATCACCGGTGGATTTGTAAGGTCTGGCAGCAGCCTGCTCATCTCAGCCTTTGCCACGGAGCTGACATTGCTATTACATATGCCAAAGACCCGGTTTTGCTCCCTTTTCTTCTTTGCTTGTCTGTTGTACTAACCCCCAACACTTGAGTCTATTTGGTCATCATGCCATGTCGAGCCTAGTAAAATTCAGGCAGTTGTCTATTAGAAATTATTTCCCCCAAATTCACACTGCAGAGCTACATTCTGGTTTGCTTCCTGGAGACAGGGCTACGGTGGGGAATGCTATATGTGGGTGAGAAAGTGAGACAGAGGTTTGGGTGCTTCTAAACCCCTTCCTCTCTTTCCCCGGGGGGGGGGACTAGGAATGCATGCACACCATACCCCTTACAGAGCTACAATTCCCAGCACCCTTAACAAACTACAGTTCCCAGGAGTCTATTTTGGGGTGTCCTTTAAATGTATGGCATGTCTGCAACCCTGTCCAGGTCTACTCAGAAGTTAGTCTCATTTAGTTCACTGAGGCTTCCTCCCAGGTAAAGGCATAGAGGATTGCAGCTCTAAGGCTTAATTTTTAAATGGATTGGGGGGGGAGGGGTCTCACCTTTTGCATTGGGAAAGGGGCTTTGATGCAGAGAAGCTGGTCTGTCCTGAGCGTGTCAAATACTGCGGAAAAGCGGAGGGCGGCGATGGTGGCGGCGGCACTTACCTCGGGTGATGTTCCAGAACAGGAGGCTGCACATTCAATCGGGATGGAGGGGAGGGGGGTCCGCTGCCTTGCGCGTCCGATTGGGTGGCTGCAGGACAAGGAATCCGCCTCTCTCAATGCAGATGCCCGCGGTCCTCCTATACCAGGAGGGCTGCGGACTGCAGGCTCCGTTGCAGCTGCAATCCGAAGAGCAGCGAGGCTGGCTGGCAGGCAGACTGGCAAGGAGAAGCGCGGAGTTATACTTGAACAAGCCCCCTTTTTGAGGGTGACTCACACTTCAGGCTTTGGGGCTGGGGCGGCTCCTCACTTCGCATGTCTTTCTCCCGGGTGACGTCAATGGGCGGCGGGAGCCAATCACCTGGCTGCAGAGGATAGGGGCGCGCGCGCGCCGTGTGGCATAGTAAAGCTGGAGAATTCCATTCATAAAAAAGGGAATGTATGCAAAATAACAACAATAATAATAGACAGCACCGCTGGGGCTCTTGATGCGTAACCAGCAGGTGCCTCCCCCCTCCTCCCCCTCCTCCTCCTTCCGCCCACCCTGCCCTTCCAAAGTCCTCTACGGAAAAGGAATTGTGAAGGGAGGAGGGGGTGGAGGAAGAGGCTCCCCATCCCCAGGATTCCCCGACCGGGAGCAGCACTGTGGTCCAAGCAGGGCCGGATTTCAGTCTTTCAAATATCAGCAGTCCCCTCTGCTGGCTCAAAATTCGGCACCTCCCACCCTCTCGGCATGTCCTCTGTTCAATTCACTACGTTATAGTTGTGGCACCCGCTAGGCTGGGTGCCCAGTGCTGTGGAACCAGTCATGCTGCCCTAAATCCGCCTCTGGTCCAAGGACGTAATGGAGGGAAGAGCTGGTGGTGTGGCTGGTTTATGATGCTCCAGGTTAGGTCTCTACGAGGACGAGGCATGAATGGGACAAAACATTTCGAGCCTCAGGTCCGACTCGCCCATGAGGCAAGGTGAGGCAAGCGCCTCAGGCGGCAGAATCCACCAGGGCAGCCGGTCCAGCCTCCAAGAAATGCATTGCCTGCTGCCACAGTGACAGCAACAGTTGTGGAATAACTCCTTGGAGGCCAGATCTGCTGTCCTCTTGGCAGCCTCTCTCTTGGCGAATAGGAGGTGCTGCCTCTCTTCTCCCACCCTTGTTTGGGATGTAGATCAGTATATGTCCCTAAACCTCATGCCCAAGCAAATGTGGAAGTCAGATCATGGAGATTCCCTATCCTTTTATCTCCCACCGAGGGCATTTTGATTCATCTGCAACACTGAGTGTTGTCCCTCAAGTTGAGAGCATGAACATCTCTCCATGGGATGGTTTTACTGATCAAAGCTTTACCTCAATTTACTCTGTACTTAGATGCTGGATTTCTGCCTGTGCTCCTTGTCTGAAGTCTTTGGGTATAGTTCTGCATGAGCCTGTGTGACACAGGTAGGGAAATTGTGGCTCTCCAGATGCTGTTGGAACCACAACTTAAATTACCCCCAGCCAGCAAGGCCTCTTAGGTTGAGTTGTAGTCCAACCACCTCTGGAAGGCCACCTCTGCTCTGTTGTGGGACATCGTGCCTGAGTTGATTTTAAAAGGTCTTCTGACCAAATCTGGCCTTCTGAATGAGCCTTAAGCAAGAACATAAGAGGAGCCTGCTAAATTAGGCCAACAGCCCATCTAATTCTGCACTGGAGGAGAGGGCTGCAGCTCAGTGGCAGAGCATCTGTCTTGCATGCTGAAGGTCCCAGGTTCCATCTTCAGCATCTCCAGGTAGGGCTGGGAGAGGATCCCTGCATAAAACCCCGGAGAACCAATGTTTGTCGGTGTAGACAGTACTGAGCTGGAGGAGCTTCATAGATGTTCTTCATCCTGTTTTCACAGCTGCCAACCAGCTACCTGTGGGAAACCCTTCATATCTGTGGTCATGTAAGGATCTTATTCATCAGTCTTCATAGACTCTAAATTGGATGGGGCAAACTCATTTTATTCCAGCACCGTTCATCCATTTGGAGGTCCATTTTTAAATAGCAGCAGCAAGGGCTTTGACTAATTTGGAATCAAGGCACTCTGGCTGATAACAGTGTTTTGCAGAGCTGCAATCACTGCCTGATTGTCAATCCCGGTCTCCAGGTAATTTGCTACAGAGTTGTATTCCCCTTCATTAGCTGCATTACATCATTGTGCGGCTAAAGGGAAACGTGCTTGAATCTACATTTTCAGCCTCTCTCTCTTGGGCTACTAAAAACAGTGAAATGGGATGGTGAAAAGCCTGTTGGAAATCCAAAACTCATTGCTCTGTCAAAACCTTCTTTAATCTGGTGTCCTCCAAATGCTTTGAACTACAACTCTCGTAATTCCTGACCATCAGCCATGCAAGCTGGCGCTGATGGGAGTTGGAGTCCAAAACAGTTCAGGATGCTGCAATGTGATTACTGACAGGAGTGAAAACTTGCCATAAACTTAGGGAAGTGCTGGGTGAGATCCCATGGACAGTAATACTAAAAGGAAAGGGAGTTCATGATGGCTGGGAGTTTGTTAAGAGGGAGATAGTAAAAGCACAACTTCAGGCAATACCAATGAGACGGAAACATGGAAGGTGCCTAAAGAAGCCAGGGTGGCTATCTAAAGAACTTTTAACTGAGTTAAGATTAAAAAAGGATGTGTAAGAAAAATGGAAAAGGGGGGAAACCACCAAAGAGGAATTCAAACAAATAGCCAGCATGTGTAGGCACAAAGTCAGAAAAGCTAAAGCACAGAATGAACTCAGGCTTGCTAGAGAGGTTAAAAGCAACAAAAAAGACTTTTATGGGTATGTTCGTAGCAAAAGGAAGAACAAAGAAACAGTGGGGTCACTCAGAGGAGAAGATGGTGAAATGCAAACAGGGGACACAGAAAGGGCTGAACTCCTCAATGCCTTCTTTGCCTCAGTCTTCTCCGATAAAGAAAACAATGCCCGACCTGAAGAATTTGGAGCAAATGATTCAGCAGAGGAAACACAGCCCAGAATAACTAAGGAGATAGTACAAGAATACTTGGCTAGTTTAGATGTATTCAAGTCTCCAGGGCCAGATGAACTGCATCCAAGAGTATTAAAAGAACTGGCAGATGTGATCTCAGAACCACTGGCAGTCATCTTTGAGAATTCCTGGAGAACAGGCAAAGTCCCGGCAGACTGGAGGAGGGCAAATGTTGTCCCTATTTTCAAAAAGGGGAAAAGAGGGGACCCAAATAATTACCGCCCAGTCAGTCTGACATCAATACCAGGGAAGATTCTGGAGCAGATCATTAAGCAAACAGTCTGTGAGCACCTAGAAAGGAATGCTGTTATCACCAATAGTCAGCATGGATTTCTGAAAAATAAGTCATGTCAGACTAACCTGATCTCGTTTTTTGACAGAATTACAAGCCTGGTAGATGAAGGGAACGCAGTGGATGTAGCCTACCTTGATTTCAGCAAGGCATTTGACAAGGTGCCCCATGATATTCTTGTAAAGAAGCTGGTAAAATGCGGTTTTGACTATGCTACCAAAGGGTGCTCATCAATGGTTCCTCTTCATTCTGGAGAAGAGTGACTAGCGGGGTGCCACAGGGTTCTGTCTTATTCAACATCTTTATCAACGACTTGGATGATGGACTCAAGGGCATCCTGATCAAATTTGCAGATGACACCAAACTGGGAGAGGTGGCTAACACCCCAGAGGACAGGATCACACTTCAAAACGACCTTGACAGATTAGAGAACTGGGCCAAAACAAACAAGATGAATTTTAACAGGGAGAAATGTAAAGTATTGCACTTGGGCAAAAAAAAATGAGGGGCACAAATACAAGATGGGTGACACCTGGCTTGAGAGCAGTACATGTGAAAAGGATCTAGGAGTCTTGGTTGACCACAAACTTGACATGAGCCAACAGTGTGACGCGGCAGCTAAAAAAGCCAATGCAATTCTGGGCTGCATCAATAGGAGTATAGCATCTAGATCAAGGGAAGCAATAATGCCACTGTATTCTGCTCTGGTCAGACCTCACCTGGAGTACTGTGTCCAGTTCTGGGCACCACAGTTCAAGAAGGACACTGACAAACTGGAACGTGTCCAGAGGAGGGCAACCAAAATGGTCAAAGGCCTGGAAACGATGCCTTATGAGGAACGGCTAAGGGAGCTGGGCATGTTTAGCCTGGAGAAGAGGAGGTTAAGGGGTGATATGATAGCCATGTTCAAATATATAAAAGGACGTCACATAGAGGAGGGAGAAAGGTTGTTTTCTGCTGCTCCAGAGAAGCGGACACGGAGCAATGGATCCAAACTACAAGAAAGAAGATTCCACCTAAACATTAGGAAGAACTTCCTGACAGTAAGAGCTGTTCGACAGTGGAATTTGCTGCCAAGGAGTGTGGTGGAGTCTCCTTCTTTGGAGATCTTTAAGCAGAGGCTTGACAACCATATGTCAGGAGTGCTCAGATGGTGTTTCCTGCTTGGCAGGGGGTTGGACTCGATGGCCGTTGTGGTCTCTTTCAACTCTATGATTCTATTATTCTATGATTCTATTACACCTGTGCTCAGTGATCTGAATTGGCTGCTGCTGGGTGAAATTCAAGGTTTCTCTATTACTATATACAGCCCTTAACAGTTTGGGACCTGTTCCCTTTGAAGAATTGCTTTACCCTATATATGCCCACTTTGATTGGCAGAAGTGGCTCTTTCACACTTGCAAGTGTGGCAGCACATACATCATGTAACTCCCAGCCTATTGATAGAAGGCAGGCATCTTTGCTGTACAGTTTTTGGCACCTCCTAAAAACTTTTTGTTTATGCGTGCTTGCCCAGGTAAACTTAAATAACAAGTCTTGCTCAGGTATGTAAATCTGACATGTATGTTAACACTCCCCCCCCCCTTGCCCCATGCATAAACCTTTTAGGAAGCTCAGAGGGGTTTACAGAGGCCTTCCTCGTGATCATGCCTCAAGGATTAGATCTGCCTACTTCCTACTCTGCTGGCCAGTTGCCCATCTCCCCTTCTTGGGCAAGGTTCTTGAGCGGATGGTCACAGAACCAGATCCAGGTGCTCTTGGAGGAAACTGATTTTCTAGATCCATTTCAATCAGGGTTTAGGCCCAGTTCTGGCACAGAAACTGCTTTGGTCACCATGATGACTCATTTTGGGAGAGAGAGACAGGGGAAATGTGTCCCTGTTAATTCTCCTCAACCTCTCAGTGGCTTTCTGTACCAGCAACCATGGTATCCTTCTGGAGTTGGGGATGGGTGGCCCCACTTTGTGGTGGTTCTGGTCCTACATGGATGGTCATCTCCAGGGGGTGATGCTTGGGGCGTGCCTTTCATCCCCATGGAGTCCTCAGGGTTCAATTTTATCGCCTATAATCTGTAACATCTATATGAAACTGCTGAGTGGGGTTATCCAGAGTTTTGGAGTGCGCTGTCAGCGATATGCTGATGACACACAGTTCCACTTCTCTTTCACATCTACAGGTGAGGCAGTGAAAGTGCTATACCATTGCCTTGCCTTGGTAATGAACTGGATGAGAGACAACAATCTGAAGCTCAATTCAGGTAAGACTGAGGTGCTGTTAGTGGGTGATTCCTTAGACTGCATGGATGGCCAGTTGCCTGTTCTTGATGGGGTTACATTCCATCTGAAGGAGCAGATATGTAGCTTGAGGCTCAAGTGGCCTCAGTGGTGTGGAGTGTCTTCCATCAGCTTTGGCTGGTGACACAGCTGCCCTTATTTGGACAGAGATAGCCTAACTTCTGTTTTCTATGCTCTGGTAACCCCTGGGTTAGATTACTAAGGTAAAGGTAAAGGACCCCTGACAGTTAAGTCCAGTCGCGAACGACTCTGGGGTTGCGTGCTCATCTCACTCTATAGGCCGAGGGAGCCGACGTTTGTCCACAGACAGTTTTTCCAGGTCATCTGGCCAGCATGACTAAGCCGCTTCTGGCGAAAGCAGAGCAGCGAACGGAAACGCCGTTTACCTTCCCGCCAGAGCGGTACCTATTTTTCTACTTGCACTTTGAAGTGCTTTCGAACTGCTAGGTTGGCAGGAGCTGGGACCAAACAACAGGAGCTCACCCCATTGCCGGGATTCGAATCGCCAACCTTCCGAGGCAGTTCGGAAACTTCAGCTGGTGCAGAATTCGGCAGCCAGGCTGCTCACTAGGACAAGACAGTTTTAGCATATTCCACTGAACCTGCCTTACTTTGCCATGTGATAAGGCTGCCCCTGGGGTCTGAGGCCCAGAAAGATCTGGGAGGGACCATTTCTTGGTGGTACATGCTTTGCATGCAGAATGGTCTCTGGTTCAGCCCCTCCCATCTCCATTTAAAGGAACAGGTAGCAGTAGTGGGAAAGAACTCTGCCTGAAGCCCTGAAGATTTGTTGCCAGTCCAAGTAGACGTGGTATGAGGAATGTTTGGCTCTCTATGACATCCCTGAATGACAATATCCATCAGCCCCAGCAAGCATGGCCAATAGCCAGGGATGGTAGGAGTTGTAGTTCAGCAACATCTGAAAGGCCTGAATTAGAAAATACTGAGCTAGATTGAGAAATTGATTGACCTGTTATTTGGAACTTCTTAGCTTAACCATACAATTTATTTTCATGACCTTTTAAGATACCCACCCCAGGACAGACTACCAGAGTCAATCTGACCTTAGGATAGACTTCCTTTCTACGTCACATAAATCATTGGTGTGTGCCAATTCTTCTCACTACAGACATCTCAAGCAGAGTGGAAGCTCGTGCTTCAGTGTGAATGGGGTGGACAATCATCAGTTTAAAATAACTCCTTTTCAGAACTTTTCCTGGAGGTGGAGGTGGGGAATATCTTTCAAAATAGAACATCCTAATTGAGATTATGATGCATCATCTGTCTCCATCTTTTTATTTTATATTTTTAACTAGTGACTCTACCACTGAAGCGAATGAAATGCAATATATCTCCCTTTTCTTCAGCTGGTGCTTCTGCCAGAAGAATATCAAACAGCACCAGTTATATAATAGCCCACTGCACACCATACATGTGTAATTAGATGCCACCAGAGAAAGCAGGCAGGCAGTGGAAGGAACACCCTTTGAAGTATTTCGGGATGATGATCTTGAGTGCTCCCGTATGCATAATGGATTTTTAATTTTTTTTGGCCTTGAAATAAAACAAGGGGTTGGTCACTTGATCCTGTTGTAGGTGTCGCCTGTGGGTCTGTTTGCAAGGCTAACAACAAACCGCCCCAGGATCTTGATCACTGCTGAAGATTCAAGTTGCTCTGCGAGGGCTACAGAGCAGGGAGCTGTCTGTGGTGCTGAATATCCATTCTTTGACCCAGCAACTCTGAATGAAAGGCATTGCTAGCTCCAGGGCTCACCTTACCATCAAGCAAAATGAAGCCGTTGCTTCAGCTGGCAGATTTCAGAGTGGGAGGCTTCTCTTCCTGCCCCATATTCATCTCTCCCCAGCTTTAAATACTATGCAGTCACAACCCATTTTTCCTTTTTTGGGGGGAAGCTTCTCGTTATCTCTTGGATATTCAGCCCCTTGGCTTCCTAGGGAGAGTGAATTTGGATATCCTTGGGGTTTTTTTTCTGAGTTATGGGGAAACTTGAAAGTTCCAGAACAGACCTGAGGATAAATGTGGCCTCCTCGTCTTCTCTTTCTGGCCCCCAGAACTCCTTTTGGGTGCTTTTTACATGGCTGGAATATGCTCTTAAAATCAGATCCTGCTTCCTGCTTGCCAGATGGAGGATAGGGAGGGGTGTGGGAGTGTGGAAAAAGCTAGCCTACTGTTATGAAGGTAAAATCCACATTTGTTGCTCTGCCTGATTTTTTGACCCTGCCCACCACTGGCATGTGACCCTCTGGCTGAAAAGGATTCTCTACTTGGGCGTAGCCAAGTGGGGGCACCCCCCCCCATCAAGTAAAACAATAGAAATACTTAACTGGCTAATCATGTTGGTTCTGCCTCCCCCCCCCCCCCCAACAAAAGTCCTGCCTCCCCCAACCAAGTCCTGCTCCCCTAACAAAAATCCTGGCTACGCCCATGATTCCCTACCCCTAATCTCCAAACCAATCACAGTGCCAAGGCAATTTATTCCCTGAAATTTGGAGCTGAAAAACAGCCTGAGTGATTTGGAAAATAGAGTAGGGAATCTCTTTTTGGAGAGGGGGAACTAGAAATGAGGTGAAGTCAAGAGAGCTTTGGAAAGGAAGTTACAGGGTGGGGCAGTGGAAATCAAGTTGGGAATCTGGACCAGCCTTTACGGCAGCTTTCCTGCAGCTGATTTAGCCCTGCAGTGTTTTACTGGAAGTGCATAAGAGAGAAAGATGAGGGAAGAGTGCAAGATTTAGAGGGCAACTGTTTTTGCTTAGGAGTTTCAACATACACGCTGCTCTTACTTGTTCTTCCCTCGCTGTTCCTGCTAGCAGTGACCAGTTCACATATTTTCACATTCTAATATGGCTTATTGGGAGTGAAGCATGCCGAACCACACTTATTTCCCAAATTTGGGAAATGCTGTCTCTTTAACCCCATTAAAGTCTGGGAGCACATTGTAAAGAATGCCATCTGCCAATGGCTCTCAACATGATACCGGATTTTCATTTATTTAAAATATTTGTAGTCTGCCTTTTGGGATAAAGCCCTCCCAAGGTGCCTTTGAACACATACATTAATAATAGAAAATGCTAATGCGTCAGGAACATAGGGATCTGCCTTATGGTGAGTCAGAACACTGCTCCATCTAGCTGTGCACTGTATACACTGGCTGGAAGTGGCTTTTCTGGGATGTCAAATGGGAGTCTTCCCAGCTGGAGATGCTGGGGATTGAGCCTGGATCCTTCTGCATGCAAAATGGATATTCTACCACTGACTGAAGAGCCTTCTTCCCCTTTGGTCTTCCTCCACCTCACTGTTGCCTTCTCTGTTCTCTTGTTTCATATAACTGTAGAGTTGGAAGGGACCACAAGGGTCATCTAGTCCGACCCCTGCAACGCAGGAATATTTTGCACAACATGGTACTTGAACCCACAACCCTGAGATAAAGAGTCTCATGCTCTGCCTACTGAGCTATCCCAGGCAAAGGCTGCCATAGAGGGAAAGAGTGGAGGACAGAAGTCGTAGAAGATGCCGTTCTCAATTTTTCGCCAAAAGGAAATTAAGAAGGTGAGTGATGCTGCAGGGATTCACTTCATCAGTCACCGTGCCCTTCTGACCCCCCCTTTTAATTTTCTTTAGAGCAACAATGCCAGAAAAACAGCAAAAGCAGCCTTTTCTGATACAAGGTGAGTTGAGGATACAGGGTGAAGCCAGGTCAAAACAATTAAAGGAAATACAGCAAAAGAAATCAAGGAAGGAACCAAGGAAGGATGGTTGTAAGGGGCCTCTGAAGGTTAATAAATGAAAGCATTGCCTCATCGATTCCTCCAGATAAAGGCTGTGCACATATCACCAGCCTAAAATTGAGCAAGGTCATGTGTCCATGTCCCCCCACCCCTCTGCACTTCAAATTACATTTGCACATTAATCATTCATTCATTCATTGGATGTATAGGCCACCTTTCTGCCAAGGCACTCAAGGCGGTTTACAATCTTAAAAGAATAAAATAAATGCATTATAAAAAATGAAGACTGACTGTGGAGTGTCTCATGGCTTTCTTTGGGAAAAGGTCAATGGAAGCTAACCATGACATCACACTGACTCTCAATAATGAAAAAGAACAGCTTGCAGGAGCTTATGGGAATGGGAGTCCAAAACACCTGGAGGGCACAAGGCTGGGCCAGAATCATGTGCTCATGTATAACATGCTCTGGGCCCCAGATATGGCAAGGGGGCTGAAGTAATCCAACACACACTGGTGACTTGGACCCAGATCTTCCTGGTCTGAGTCCAACATTGGTATTTGCTAAACTGCGTCACACTAGCTCTCATGCTGGCACACAGGGCAACGCTATGTAACTGTCAGTCCGACACCCTCAATGGGAAGCCGAGCACCTCTCCTCCAGACTGATTTGTATGGTGATGCTGCTGAACGCCCTCGCTCACTCTCTCTCTCTCACATACACACACATTATAAAAGAACAGAGAGTGCTCTGGTTCAGGGTGTCCTTGACCCTCTTTGTGCATTGTCATGGTGCTATTGAGCTCAAGTCACAATACGCTCTTTGCACAGACTTGGCTGAGTGTCTGGAATCTACACAGCATGTACGAAGCAGGCAAGCACAGCAGTGCCTTGTAGGGAACCAGTGGAGAGAGCTGGCTCTGCAAACACCATCTCATTAATCTGCATGAAGCTGAAGCAAAGCCTTTTGGTGACGGCTGCATCTCAGACCATCCCGCCATCACTAGGGCTGTCATGTGTGTGTGTGTGTGTGTGTGTGTGTGTGTGTGTGTGCGTGCGCGCTTTGACACAAATCACAAATTATGGGGAAAGGGCAGGGAGTTAACTGCAAGATCTTCAGCAGGTGTTTCTGCACCAATGCTGCAAGCATGGAGGCAGAGCATAGTCATTATGGCTAGTAGCAGTCAATACTCTTGTTCTCCATGATCTTCTTTTGAAGCCAGTGTTGTTGAACTTCATCTCCTGTTGTCCCTGACCATTGGCCATGCTGGCTATGGCTGATGAGAGCAGGCTCTGACAGCATATGGAGGGCACCATGTTGGCTACCGCTGCAATTGTTCAAACAGGCAGTAACTAGAGCATGGATCGCTGTGGCCTTGTCCAGGAACAGTCATAACTGGAAATAGGCAAGCCGCACCACGGAAGTCCCTTGTGCTGCCACTGACAAGGTGAGCTGTAGATCAGCCTTTACCAACCTGGTGCTGCTCATGCAAAACAGAAAAGTACAGGTAAATGTGCTTCATCTGCATAATATATTCAGTTGCAAAAGTGGAGCTTTACCCATTGTTTCAAGCCTTTGCAGGACGACGCATTCTATTCCTATGCAGGAAACAGTTGCCCGTTTCTATAACTCTCAACCTACCACCAAGCCAGATTAATTAAAGACTCTTGAGTGAAGAGAATCCAGTGCTTTATTTTCCCCCTTTACATCTCTTAACAAGTGTTTTGCTTCTTAAAATAGTAACACCAACTTGCACCTGTAATTAAGTTGCTTCCCTTTTTGAGCCAGGCAGCTGATACTAATTGCTGAAACTTTCCAGGTGTTCATGTTTCTTCCTTTCCATTTTCTTTCTCATGAGGGATGCCCTGTATTCAACAACATCAGAGCTTAATGGGGAAACCTCTGCTAATATTATGTGGGATGCTTGTCTGAGAGAGACTTGCAGAAGGCCACACGGAGAGCTTTATGTCCGAGAGAGGATTTGAACCCTGGTCTCCCTAATCCAAATGCAACACTCTGCCAACCACATTGCTCTTGATTTTAAAAATTGCTTTATTGTTGACTGTCCTTGCTGTGGTTAATTGCCTTGGGTGCTTTGTGTCAGAAGGTGGGTATAAACTGAAATCAATCAATCACACCAGATATCATATAATAAAGAAAACTGTAAACTGGATCATTCCAGCTTTGATCAGCCTCCAGGCATAGGCAACCTCAGCCCTCCAGATGTTTTGGGACTACAATTCCCACCATCCCTGACCACTGGTCCTGTTAGCTAGGGATCATGGGAGCTGTAGTCCCAAAACATCTGGAGGGCCGAGCTTGCCTATGCCTGCTCTTATCCCATACCTAGCGAGCATGGGTTTGAGTGGTTTTCCACTTGCCTTGCTCCTGTCCCAGGGAAAACCCACTCTTTAGTGCTGAATTGGAGCAAACGTCAATCCAGAGAAAACCCAAATTGCCATATTGTCAGAGCTGCCTCTAGGTCCCAGCTCACAGAGGACCAACGCTAGGCTGTAGTTATGTACAAAAGTCTTTATTGAGGTTCAGTTTCCATTTTAAAGCCGCAGCGCGCAGCTCTACGTCTCAACCTTAGACCGGCGAAGTCCCGTCTGAGTCTCCGCCCCTTCCACACCAGTTTAAGACTCTCGCCTTGCTCCACCTCTTCCTAAGTTCCTTTCTCCTCTGGGCCCTCCTGCCCGCTAGGGTTTCATCCTTTCTGGACTCCTCTGACGCTGACCCTGATGATTCTTCCCCCTCCTTCCGGCGGGCTTTAGGACCTGGTTCCCTATCCGGGCTACCTTCTGTGCCGCTCGCCTGTACATTTGAACTTGGCGCGCGCGCCCAGCCTGCAACTTTCCTCTTGACCGTTCCCTCGCTCTCCGATGGAGGCGTGGCCACCCCTGACTCATCTTCTCCCGCTGGTGGTGAATATGTGGGCTCTGATACCTGGGACTCCTCCCCCCCACTACGCTCTGGTGGGGAAGCTGGTCCTGATTTCCAACTGCTGCTCTGGGAGTCCCCGCTGGCCCCTTGTTTCTGGGGTGTCCCCCTTGGGTCCCCTCTTGCCCTGCCCATCGGCGCCCCCTTCTGTGAATCTTCCGATTCGCTGGAGAGGCTCACGGAATCTATTGGGCTGCTGTCATCCTCTCCTACGCTGCCCTCGGATTGCTCCCCCTCGCTCTCCATCTCCTCTCCTCCCTGCGCTCCCGCTGAGTCCCTGACACATATGCTCCGATTGAGCACTATAGAGCAATTTTCCCTGGAGAAAAACAGAGGGGCAAGAGGAAATGTGAATGAGCCCTCTGTCAGCATGACCTGTGGTTGGGGATGATGGGAATTGTAGTCTAGCAAAGTCATAGGCTCTCCATCCCCGGTCTTCAGCGGGAATCCCTGACACCACAATAAGACTGGGCTCCCTTCTTTGCATGTGGAAGGGAGATAGCGTTGCTGGTGCCAAGTTGTGCGTCTCACATGAAATGTACACCAGGGATCAGCAGCAGCATTTAGTACATGCTGCTTTAGCTGTGCAGAAACATCCTTAACCAGCAGAATGCAATGCTGGAGAAGGATTGACAGCAGGAACTGGATTAAGATCGTGTGGGTGTACATGAGGCATTGCACTGGCCTTGGCTTCCCTCATTTTGATTGCACCTCTCTCCAAATGAATGAGTTTCTCCCACCCACATTACTCCACACATCCGCTGGCCAGCAGCAGAGCAGAGCAGAGGCTGCTTGCAGCTTGTTAGTGCTGCTGGGGAAATCTGGCTTGGACCTAATGGCCTGTGAGTGGATGTCTGGGGGGAGAAAGCAACAGGCTGTATATGTGAGCACAAATGCATGCACAGAGGCAAGTCTAAGAGAGTGCCTAAATGCTCAGGGAAGCACTCAGGGCTTATGACAGTGGGGCTGATGTGCCATTTTATGAATCAACATGTGTAGGCTGTACTGAATTGGTGACTCAGCGCACTGCAGATACATTTGCTTCGCTTCTCTTTCTCCTCTCCCCCCTCCCCCAATGTTCTTGAGAGCACAATAGCTTTTGGACACCGTCAATTCCTGGTACTTTTGGTTCATTACCTGTCTTAACCTTTCCTGGATGCATTTGGGCATATTTCCCTCCCTCAGAAGAAGGGAGGAAGGCAGGAAGGCATTGAAGTTGATGTTTTCAATAGTCAGTGAGAATTCTTCCCCTCCTCCATAACCTCAGATGTGTCATTTAAGATACAAGGTGAGAGCTGAATTTTCTCCTGGGTGGGGGGGCAGCTGCTTCTGCTACAGAATTGCCTGCTTTATTTCAAGGTAGGCTCCCTGTATGATACCAGGATGATTCCTAAGGTGGTCAAGTAAATTTCCTTATGTAAGCAGCAGAATCATTCATGCGATACAGACTGTTTTGGACTGTGTTGCTTCAGGCAGCAAGCAGGTGCACCTGTATGTGCCATGCTTTTGAATTCTCCCCATGGGGTGGTGGGGAGCCCTTCCTATGGAGAAAATGCTAGCCTGTCAGGATGAAAGCCAGCCTATGAAATCCCTGACATGCTGGTTTCCTTTGTTCTGGGAATTTTCCTCTGCTTCCCAGGGAAGCATGCTCTACCTTCTCCTGCAGATGTTGTACCATCCAGCCCATGGAAATCAGTACCACATGATTTTGAGGCACCTGCATCTTGGCTCTTAGATGACATGTTGACCAAGCAAAGCAAGGCAAAGTTCAGTTTCCATTTAGGCAAAGTAAAGTGCTAGTTCCCAGGATGGCAAAAACCAAAGCTCAAGTTATAGGTAGCACACTGGATAGAGCTTTGTATGTTGCTCAGTCTCACAAGCTGGTTTGAATTGTGCTTCCACCACTTAGAAACTCAAGCAGAGCTTCAGCTTAGTCTGTTAGGAGCAACTTCTTCCAGTCACAGGGGCCTTGCTGGATTGCAACAGCTTTTGGCTCCGAGAACATGGGGGAGACTGTGCCACCCCCACCCACATGTGCAAAACCTGGCTTTCCCTGAATCATTGCTAATAGCATCCTCTTTTTTTCTCCGCAGCCCAGTTCTGGTGACACAGTCCTGATTACAGTCACAGTCTGGTGACCTAGTAATCATACCTCGGCAGCAGTGTTCAGTGTTGGTCTTTGTCGGGTATGAGTAACCTGTGCCTCTCCTGGGCTGCAGCTTCCATCACCCCTGACCACTGGCCATGCTGGATGGATGGGCTAATAGCAAGTGGAGTCCAGCATCATTTGCAGGGTCACAAGTTTCCCATCCCTGAAATATAATGTGAAGGTGCTGGAAATTTTAGATGGGGGATTCCTAGTCACCCAACCTCAAAGGCAGAAGGAATAACTATTTAATCATGGAATAGTCAATGCCGTGCCTACCATGCATTGCTGGGCTATAACTCTCATTTTCCCTAACTGTTGGCCTTGCTGACTGGGCCAAGGATGGGAGTCGTAGTTCAACAACATCTGGAAGGCACCAGACAAGCTGCTAGCCATGATGACCACACTCTGCCTCCATGGTCAGAGGCAGTAATGCTTCTGAATGCCAGCTGCTGGGAACCACAGGAGAGGAGAGGGCTCTTGGGCTCAACTCCTGCCTGTGTGCTTCTCCACAGGCACCTGGTTGGCCACTGTGAGAGCAGGATGCTGGACTAGATGGGCCACTGGCCTGATCCAGCAGAGTTCTTCTTAGGTTCTTAGTCCTGATTTAACCAGTTGACATCTGGGGTGTAGATAATATGCCCCTCTCTGCAGTAACAAACTGATGCTAAAATGTTCAATGTAGTGAGCCAGTGTGGTGTAGTGGTTAAGAGCGGTGGACTCGTGATCTGGTGAACCGGGTTCGCTTCCCCGCTCCTCCACATGCAGCTGCTGGGTG
Source organism: Podarcis cretensis (assembly GCF_951804945.1). NCBI lineage: Eukaryota > Metazoa > Chordata > Lepidosauria > Squamata > Lacertidae > Podarcis > Podarcis cretensis. The sequence continues at coordinate 26,638,889 of NC_137177.1, read as the reverse complement.
ACCTTGGGCTAGTCACACTTTTCTGAAGTCTCTCAGTCTCACTCACCTCACAGAGTGTTTGTTGTGGGGGAGGAAGGGAAAGGAGAATGTTAGCCGCTTTGAGACTCCTTTGGGTAGTGATAAAGCGGGATATCAAATCCAAACTCCTCCTCCTCCTCTTCTTCTTCACCACATAACTTTGAGGGAGCCTATGTGACCCCTGGAATAATTCAAGGGGAACAGGTCTGCTAACTGCAATTTGATTTGATGACTACTACTACTGGTTTCTATCTCAGTGTCCCGCTGCACCAGAAGCAGTTTAATCCTGCTGGCCACATGACCCGGAAAGCTGTCTGTGAACAAATGCCGGCTCCCACCACCTGAAAGCGAGATGAGCGCCACACTCCATAGTCACCTTTTGCTGGACTTAACCGTCCAGGGGTCCTTTGCCTTTGCCTTTACTACTACTAATAATAAAATAGAACCTCCATGTATGGAAGCAGTATACCTCTAAATGCCAGATTGCAGGGACAGAGTAGGAGAAGACCACCATCTTCATCATGCCCTGTTTGAGAGTACCCATAGGCATCAAGTTGGCTGCTTTTGGAATAGAGATTCATCTAGCTGGGCTTTTAAGTCTCAGCCAGCCAGCCAGCCAGCCAGCCAATAAATCCTACGTGCTTAATTAAACTGCTGTGTGGGCTACTGAGAAGGATGGGCAGGCTGATAACCTCTCAGCCCTACTGCCTTCACTGTGGGCTCTTTGTTTTTCACCTGTGCATCTTCTCCTTTTAATTGCTTGGCTAATCCCCCCGCTTTTCCTTGTGGCCTGTTTTGGCATTGATCTGATCTGACTTGATTCTGGAGGAGATTGCGTGAGCCGGTCTGTCTGTCAACCTCCGTAAGCCCTTGAGACCTTGGGGTCCTGCATGGTTTATCGAAAGGCTGCTTTGCCGAGGTCTGATCGGCCTGGAGACTTATGTGCGGTTTCATAGCAACAGAGGGAAATAGCTGTGGAGAGGCTGGCGTGCGTATGTGAGAGACAGAGAGAGGGTCAGAGGGGGCTGCCTGGAATTATTGTCAGTGATGTGTTTGATTTAAGTTTTGAATCCTGCTAAAAAATCCAACCTGGGAAGCCTGCAAGCAGAGCATGAATGCAACAGCAACTCTCCTCACTTGTGATTCCCAGAAACCGCTATATATAAGAGACTCAAGGCCTCTGACAGTAGAGGAAGAACATCGCTGTCATGGCTAGTAGCCTTATCTTTCCCAGATCGGTCTGCTCCTCTTTTAAAGCCATCTCAATTTGTGGTCCTCACAGCATCTTGTGGCAGCGAGTTCCATGTTTACTGTACTCTGTTTGAAAAAGTTCTTTCTTTGGTCTGTGCTGAGTCTTCCACCATTCACCTTCAGTGGATAGCCCTGGGGTTATGATAATGAGGGGAGTCAGGTGGAAACTAGGAATACTCTATGGTGGAAGAATGTATCTGTGTGCACTAAAATACTCTGTTCATTCAGCCCGGACACCAGCTCTGAGGGCCTTCTGGTGGTTCCCTCACTGTGAGAAGTGAGGTTACAGGGAACCGGGCAGAGGGCCTTCTCTGTAGTGGTACCCACCCTGTGGAATGCTCTCCCATCAGATGTCAAGGAAATAAACCACTATCTGACTTTTAGAAGACATCTGAAGGCAACCCTGTTTAGGGAAGTTTTTAAGTTTGATGTTTTATTGTGTTTTTAATATCCTGTTGGAAGCTGCCCAGAGTGGCTGGGGAGGCCCGGCCAGATGGGTGGGGTATATTATTATTATTATTATTATTATTATTAATATTATCATCAGCACTTAAATAAAGCAAGCGGAGACCAGAGGGAAAATCCTGAACAACAGCCCTTCACTGAACAAAGGGAACACAACAGCATATATAACTTGGGGAGAAAGAAGCAGAGGCGCTTTACCTATTTGGGAAAGGCCTTGTTGAGAAAAGTTCAACCAAACTTCCAGAGGAAAGCTGCCTCTGAGCTGCAAAACGAAACAGAGCATATGCTGCCTCTTTGAGGATCTTGCCACTCTTTGGTTGCTAAGCAACACTGCTGCCACCTGCTTGGCCAGTGGATTTACTGACAACTGTATTAACCCCTAAGTGACAAACTGAAGACAACTGACCAGAGAAGGTGGTGTCCATGACACACACTGACAAATGGCCTCAGGTGCTTGGCAACCGCTGAAGGAAACAGCATCCATGGCAGATGGCATCCCAGCCTTGGACTAAATCTCTCCAGTGAAGGAGAGTACACTACCTCCAAGGGCAGCCGGTCCTTCTGTGGAACATCTCGTATTGTTAGGATAAAGTTCCAGTGAAACCTGCTTGCCTCTAGCCATTGCTTCTAGTCGTGGCCTCCTGAATCACAGAACTGTAAGTCGGAAGGGACCCCGAGGGTCATCTAGCCCAACCCCCTGCAATGCAGAAATCCTGCCAACAGCCTTCTGGTTAACAGACAGATGCACCGACCCATTGCACCACCTGAGGGTCTACCTGAGTGACCTTTCAGGTTGGGTTGGAGTACAGCTCCCCATCATCTCTTGCCAATGGCCTTGCTGATGGGAGATGATGTCCAACAACATGGGGAAGGTTGCAGGCTCCCCATCTTTGCTCTGGAGCAACAGCTTGGCATGTGGGAGCAGACCAGGCTGTTTGGGTGCTCAAGACCTGCTTCTTGATGCAAGGTCAAAACTGCCCACCCAGCCAGCCTCCACAATTGGCCTACAACCTGAGGGGTAGCTCAGTCATTGAGCATGAGACTCTTAATCTCAGGGTTGTGGGTTCGATCCCCATGTTCGGCAAAAGAGTCCTGCATCGCAGGGGGCTGAACGAGACGATCCTCATGTTCCCAACTCTGTGATTCTGTGATTCTAAGGCCATTTCACCTAAGCCCAGTGCAGCTAGAAAGCAGCAGTTGGGAGTTTAAACCCAGTCCCTGATTGTTCCTTTGCTGGAGCAAAGCGTGGTCCCCCTGCTCATCAGCTGATGGGGATGAAAAGGCTCCATTTTAGAAGCGGTTTCAATGGAAATGCTTTGTGCTATTGGAGCACCAAAGCCCCCTTGACACTGCAGCTCCCAAACCCCTGACAGCCAGCTAGCACTTGGGCACTTGGGAAGTGCTGCAAAACAGGTTTCAACAGGTAAAAGGGGTAATAATAATAATAATAATAATAATAATAATAATAATAATAATTTATTTGTATCCTGCCCATCTGGCTGGGTTTCCCCAGCCACCCTGGGCAGCTGAGATTAAAAATACATCAAAATGTCACACATTAAAAACTTCCCTGAGCAACCCACCTGACATCATGATGACATTAGGTGATTGGCAGGTACATTGTCCCACCCCCTGTCAGTTGTCTAGTGGGAGTGGGGCTAGAGAAGGATCCTGCCCTCCATCCCCCCCAAAGTCCCCAGCATCTGGTTTACACTGAGTGGCAAAGGCTCTCCAGTGTATCAGACTTCTGCTCCAGTCGCACCTGCAGATGCTGGGAGTTGAGTCTGGGACCTTCTGCATGCCAAGCAGATGTTCTGCCACTGAGCTTCTGACCTTTCCCCTTGTTCAGGTTTGCTTCTGCGTGAGCTCTGTCCTCAGAGCAGTTATGATATGTGTACTATGGGGGAGAAAACCCTCTCTCTTGCAATATTGAGCTTGCGTAGAGTTGGTCCTTCACGTAGCCAAAGCAGCACCATCCAGACACGAGAGAAAAATGTTGGCTGGCTCAGGGAAAGGTTTATGGAAGTGCAAGCAGCCCAATGAGGACTGAGCATGCTTGGCAACCACAGAATGCTGTTTGCCTCGGGTGGTGGAATGGAAAGCTCAGGGAAAGGGCACGGCTTGCTGGCTGGCACCTTGAACAGGAGCCTCCACACTCAGCTCCCATCCGTATCCATTTAAAGCACATGGCTATACCAAAAATTAGCTGTCATTCCTTCACTGCAGCGGGCTGGACTAATGACCCTCAGGGTCATTCCAACCCTACAATTCTGATGCTATATAGTGTGGATCTTTTCTCAGTATTTGTAGCAGGCCATAGGTAAAGGGTAAAGGGACCCTGACCATTAGGTCCAGGCGTGGCCAACTCTGGGGTTGCGGCGCTCATCTGGCTTTATTGGCCGAGGGATCCGGCATACAGCTTCTGGGTCATGTGGCCAGCATGACTAAGCTGCTTCTGCCGAACCAGAGCAGCGCACGGAAATGCCGTTTACCTTCCCGCCAGAACGGTACCTATTTATCTACTTGCACTTTGACGTGCTTTTGAACTGCTAGGTTGGCAGGGGCAGGGACCGAGCAACGGGAGCTCACCCCGTCGCGGGGATTCGAACCACCAACCTTCTGATCAGCATGTCCTAGACTCTGTGGTTTAACCCACAGCACCACCCGCATCCCTGTAGCAGGTCATAGAAGCATAGAATTGTATAGTTGGAGGGGACTCTGAGGGTCATCTAGTCCGACCCCCTGCAATGCAGGAATCTCAGCTAAAGCATCCCTGACAAATGGCCATCCAACCTCTGCTTAAAAACCTCCAAGGATGGAGACGGTTCCACGATTGAACAGTTCTTACCAGATTCCACAGTGGGTTATTTTCCGAGCTTCAGCAAAAGCGAGGGAGCCCCTCTCCACCACCACTGCCTCCCGTCCTGCTGTCCTTGATTCTTGCAGGTGACCCCCAGGTCGAAAGATGCTGATGCATGTGCCGCTCATGAATGCTCACAACTGTGTGTGTGCCCAGAGACAGGTCCTCTGCTTCTTGCCATTAGCCTTGAAAGGCTTCCATCCTTGAGGGAGTCGTCATTAGCCGTGGTAATTTCCAGAGCTCATAAAACAAGGAGTAAAAAAGAAAGTGTGCGGGTGATGGGGGGGGAGGAGAGGAGGAAACCCATTAAAGTGATTATTAATATTCCAGGCACCTATGCAGAGAAGCTGCAGAGTGTTTACGCTGCGATCCCTCGGCGCAGGATGAGGTGTCAGCTACACAGCGCAGGAGGGTGTTGTGGTCTCCAAAGGTTCTGCACTGCTAGGCTTACAATTCATCCCTTCAGACGCACAAATGTTTCATTCAGAACTGCAGCAAAAAGGAATCAATACTGTCGTCTTTGAACACTGCAACTTCTGTAGGCATTCTGTAGGCATTTTAATTGTCCCCTCTCTCCCCAAACCTGGTAGACCCAGAGATCATCGTTCTAGCATCTATCACGCATGCTAGGGACATTGCCTTTCCCCCTCACCTGCCTGGGTTCCTGTGCCATTAGCAGCTTGCAAAACAGGTAGGCACTCAGCAAGTGAAGTGCACTTTCAAAGCAGCATCTTACCAGTTGTGGAGCTGCTCACCTCCATGCCAGGAAAGACAAAGAGAGGTGAGTCCTTTGGATTGCAGAGGTTGCTCAGAATTCTTAAAAAACCAAAAAAACAACAACAACCCAGCACTCCAAATTTATATACAACTGTAAAGAAAAATTCAGGTTGAGACCAGGCTCTACAGTCCAAACAATAGATAAAGGTGTGGAATGCAGTGCTTAGGAATTCCCTCCCCTACCTCGCAGGATGAAACCAGCATTAGGAACAACTTGTGTGACAGCCGCACCTTACGTTTAAAGCACATGGCTTCCCCCAAAGAATCCTGGGAGTAATAGTTTGTGAAGAGTGCTGGGAATTATAGTTCTGTGAGGGGGTAAACTCAAGTTCTTGTTATTCTTTGAGGGGAAGCTACTGCTGTTAAAGTCATATAGATATAGTTTAAATGCACAGTGTGGATGCAGCCATAGGAAGCTCCCTTGAAGCAGGTCCAACTTTCCATGTTGCCTGGTTGCATAGTTTACTCTGACTGGCAGCAATTCTCCGGGCAGGAATTCTTTCCCATCCTGTGGTACCAGGGGTCATTTAACTGGAAATGCCAGATGCCATCTTGTAGCTCCTTGAAGACAGATATGCCTGTAGAGTTCTATGCATGCCCAGTTCTAAACATGAAGGGTTTTACCCAAAACTTACTAATGAACCCATGAAGGTCAGAGTACACAATCCCTATTACACCACTTCCACAATTTCTTAAACATCTGAGAAGGGATCTCTCTCATCACACCTACACCACACATTTAGACCACATGGCTTCCCGAAAGTACCCTCTGGGAACTTTAGTTTACCACCCGCATAGCGCTACAGTTCCCAGCACCCTTACTAAACTACAGTTTTAAATGTGTGTTGGGTTTGTTTTCAGGGTACAGTGTGGGTGCTCTTCCCTTGTTCCATAGGGCACCCCCTGCTGGGTGAAGCAAGGATTGCTGCAATGGGTGGGACCTTCACTGAGTTGTTCTTTCATCTATCCCTTCCTTGACAAAGTGCTGGCCACTCAGTTGTGGTGCTTTGCTTAGAAGGCACGTGTGTGCCTGAAAGACTCCCCCTGGTGACTTACGGTCACATGGATCCCTTCTACCCCAACCCAGATGTGTGGCAGTGTTCATCAGCACATGCTCAGAGGGACTCTTTTTATAATTCACGACGGCCCGTCTTCTCAGTGCTGAGCCCTAGTGTTTCCAAGCACACTTCACAGAGGGGCTTAGCTTGAATGGAAACCCCCTTAGGTCACGCTCACCCCATGCCTGGCCTCCCAAAGACCACCCGCTCTCCTCCCCCCCCCCCGCCTCTTCTCCTTGAGTCAGACTGCAAAGCAAAATTAGACGTGGCTCATTCTCCAGGGCCCAGTCAGCTGCCGCCTTTGATTAGGATTCTACGCACCGCCTCCCTTTCCCCAGCTCTGATGAGCTGTCAGAGCAGAGTTGGCAGCGGGGAAGCATCACTGTGGTGGCAATGTTGTTGTTGCTGCCGCTGCAGCAGTGGATTTTTCCTTTCCCGGGGATGAACGTCACCAAGCGAGGGTGTGGGGACCCCGTCACAGCATCCCTCCTTGCTGTTTTGGCTCTCGCACCGATTCCTAACCCAGCAGTAACAGCCCACTCATTAGGCCTACCAACTCAGCTCTGCTGCTGCTGCAGTCGCCAGAAGCCAGGTAGCTCCCCCATTCAAACCCAGAAGCTTTGCTAGTAATGTCTTATACTCAGCCAGACCGCTTGCCCTTTTCAGCTCAGGGCTGTTGGCACTAACTGGCAGCAACTGCAGGGTTTGGGGCAGGGTTCACGCCCAACCCTACCTGGAGATCATAGAATTGTTGAGTTGGGATCCTGTGGACTATCTAGTCCAGCCCCCTGCAATGTGGGAATATGCAGCTGTCTCATACCATTTTGAGGAAGGGCGGGGGGGGGGGGGAATCCTGTTTCCAAATAGGCATTTGTTCAAGCAGGACACCTGTAGCCAGTCTAAATAAAAAAGGACATGCTGGTTTTCCATAAATTTGGAGCTCAGAGGAAAGGAAATTTCTCCTGCAGGTTTTACTTAGCTGAAGCAGAAACAACAACAACAACAACAACAACCAACAACCACCACCACCAACAACAACATCATATTATTTATACCCTGCCCATCTGGCTGGTTTTCCCCAGCCACTCTGGGCGGCTTCCAACAAAGTATTAAAATAAAGTGGTCTGTTAAACATTAAAAGCTTCCCTAAAGAGGGCTGCCTTCAGATGTCTTCTAAAAGTCTGATAGTTGTTCTTCTCTTTGACATTTGGTGGGAGGGCGTTCCACAGGGCGGGTGCCACTACCGAGAAGGCCCTCTGCCTGGTTCCCTGCGACTTGGCTTCTCGCAGTGAGGGAACTGCCAGAAGGCCCTCGGCACTGGACCTTATATGTTTACAGCATGATTGCTCCAGTTCATTTGCTTCACATGTTCATTATGGTTATTCCCACAAAGGTGCTCCTCCTCCCATTTCTAGCATTCTGACTCAGTTGCTGAATCTTCCATTGTGAGCCATGATAATCTGCTCAGGAGATTCCCATCCTCAGAAGGTGGTGGACTCTCCTTCCTTGCAGGTTTTTGTAATACAGGTTGGATGCTCCTCTGTCCTGGATTCCTTAGCTGTGATTCTTGAATTGCAGGAGGTTGGACCAGATAACACTTGTTAACTCATTCAACTATATTTTATGCTGGGGTGGGGACTGAGTAGAAGGGAAGGAATCGCCAGATTCTGTAGAGAGCCATTGTGGTATAATGGTTAGAATGTGGACTAGGACCTGGGAGACCAGAGTTCCAAACCCCACTCAGCCAGGAAGCTCACCTTGGGCCAGCCACCATCTCTCAGCCTAACCCACCTCGCAGGACTGTTGTGATGATAAAGTTGGGAGAGAGCCATACATGCCACCTCAAGCTGCTTGGAGGGAAGCTGTGAAGTAGATGTCATCATAATACAGAAAAATAAAAAGTTGAGTGGCAACTTGGACTGATCAGGTGATGAGCCTGAGATTTGCCGGATCATATTAGGAGCTGATGGATTGGTGTGCAGCACCCCTATGTGGTGAACCACTGAACTGCATGTGGCAGCCTTCTTAGTGAAATACCTTATGCCCCTGTAACAATCCATCTGGATCTCCATTGAATTCTGCTCTTTTTCTGCATGGCATGTTGATACTTATATTATCTCTTTTCCCTTTCCTTTGGATTTTAAAATACATCACATATTATATACTATATGTGTATGTTCTTCCATGCAAGTCTCTTGGAGACCAGTTAGGTGACAAGCTACAAACAAGTTTAATAAATAACACTACAAAATAGATAAAAGATACTGAATCAACACAAGCAGCCCTGCATCGTCCAGCCTTTGCCAACCTGGTGCTTTGGAACAACAGCTCCCATCAGCCCCAGCTGGAGGGTGCAAAGTTGGAAAAGCCTGCCCTAGTTGGTGCATCCACTTCCATGCCAGCACACTTTCCTCCTCCCCCCCCCCCATTTGTCAGATCATGCATGGAAATACCCATGCAATCAAAACAGAAGCTGTCAATGCAGCACTGGGAAAAGGCCCCCAGGGAGCAACTTCAAGGCAGTGCCAGCTGTGCCACAAGTAACCTGTTATTAACCCAGGGAAAATAGGAAGCTGCCTTATACCGAATCAGACCATTGGTCCATCTCGCTCATTATTGTCTACACTGACTGAGCTCTCTAGGGTTTCTGGCAGGCCCTGCTTGGAGGTGCTGGGGCTTGGGACGTTCTGCATGCAAGGCAGATGCTCTATCGCACAGCTACCATTGCCCTTACAGGAGGGGTGTTACTGCAGAACAACCAAATAATAAATGCAGGTATCTGAATGTGCTTAAATGTTACTTCAGTGGATTCCCTCTTTGCAGTTGGGGCCTATATGTACTCATGCTTGATGGCCACTTCAGATCCACCCTGTGACATGTGAACCTAAGAAGCTGCCTTGTACCAAGTCAGGCTATTGGTCCATCTATCTCAGCATTATCCACACTGACTGGCAACATCTCTCCAGAGTTTTGGATAGAAGTTTTTTCCAGCCCTCGCTGGAGATGCCAGGGATTGAACCGGTGACTTTCTGCATTCAAATCAGATGCTCTGCCACTGAGATATAGTCCTTTCTCTGGTTCCCACACACCACAGGAATCATGGGAAGTGGCTTTATGCCAAGTCGGACTAGCTAAGTATTGTCTATGCCAGGGGTTGGAAACCTTCGGCCTGCCAGGCCTCCCCATTTGATATCAGATGTGAGATGATGAAGGGTAAAGCAGGGCCTGCAATGGAACCACCAGGAGCTGGGCTCCCAAAGGATCCTTTACCCTGGAACAAAGTGTGCTTTCAACTACCCATTGGAAGCTGATGGTGCGGTAGGTGCACACTTTGCACAAGGAGAAGGAAGTGGTTTGATGGAACTGCTTATATACCACCAGGGGAAGGGGGAGATAAAGGGAATAATTCTTTCTCCTCTTTCTCCCCACCCCCCACCCCACCCCCCGCAGCTGCTGCTCCTGCTCCTGGTGTAAACAAGAGAAGAAAGCCTGGATTTTTAAAACACAGGCTTTCTTCTCTTCCTCCTCCAGGGCAGGAGAGCCACAAGCAGAGAAATCTTTCTCAGCTTCATTCCCGAAGGGATTTTGACAGGTAGCTGCCAATTTTGGCCCTTCAGGCTGATCTGGATAAGGATCTTGTCTGTGAAGCCAAAAACAGATTCCCCACCCTTGGTCTACACTGGCTGGCAGTGGCTCTCCAGGGTGTTAAGCACAGAAATATTTCTTGTACCACCCCTACTTGATTTTCCTTTCAGGTAGGTAGCCGAGTTGGTCTGACGCAGTCAAAATAAATAAAAAAATTAAGGAATTGCCCAGTAGCACCTTAGAGACCATCTAATTTTGTTCTGGGTATAAGCTTTTGTGTCCATGCACACTTCTTCAGATACACTGAAACAGAAGTCACCAGATCCTTATGTAAAGTGGGAGGGTGGGGTGGAGTTTTTCTCAGAAGGGTAGAAGGAGATGGGTAATTGACTCAATGGGTGTCGTAAACCTGTTGATGACTGTGAACGACTGCAACTAGTCCTACAGGAAAAAGCAAAGGATAGTATGCAGATGACCAAAAATAGCTTTAACATATGTAATGAGACAAGAATCCAATATCTCTATTCAGACCAGGTCTCTCCATAGTTTTCAGTTTAGTAATAAGTTGCAATTCAGCAACTTCTCTTTCAAGTCTAGAATTTCAGAAATAGACTTGTCACAACTTATTACTAAAATGAAAACTATGGAGAGACCTGGACTTGAATTTTTTATTTTTTAAAAATTGATTTTCCTTCTCTCTCTTTCTTCCCCGATAAGGAGGTTGCTGGGGGTCGAACCACAGACTTTATGTATGCAGGGCACTGAACCATGGTCCTTCCCAGCTTATATGGTTCTCGGAGGTCTCTCCAGGCCCCTCTTCCAAGCCATACCCTCATCTGCTCTTCTTGGTGTGTTTGCTTAAGTGGTCTTTGAATTCTGATAATACCTCTTCCTTGCCTGGATGGGGGAAAGAGAGGGGTGTATGGTAGAAACTAGGCTACTATGCATATGTAGAATTGACGCCCATCTCTCCGCCCACTTTTGCTTCTGGCCCCGCCCACCACTGCCACGGGCCCCTTGGGAGGTTACCCAGAAGGCCTGAGGAAACGTTTCCCACCGCTGAGGTAACCTAAGCTCACCTGATCACACACTTCTGGAGATAACTGGAAAACAACTCTGCTGTCATTTATTTCTTTATGTGTTGAAATAATATTTTAATAGGAGAGTTAAAACCCTGCTCCCCTTAACCCAGAACTATAAAACAAATAAAATCTCCAGAAAACTCAACACTTGCACACACACTCCTCCCAAGCATTATTTTGGCCTGGATTTTCAAAAGTGCTTCCCCAATTCTGGAAGTCGTGTTGCCATAGTAACGGTCTCTTGAGTGATTTATGGCTCCCCTGCGAAATGTTTTGGATATAGCAGGCCAACCAAAGGCAGGCTGAGACGATCCAACAGGCCACAGCAAGAGAATACTAGGTGTGGGGGGCATTCAGTCATTTAAATGGCAAACCTATCTCATCTGTACTTTCCAAAACAATACGACAACCAAATATGACGACCAAAACACAGCCGTCCTTTGAAATTTGTACTTAAGTGAATTTTGCAAAGCAGCTCTCCAGGCATAGAGACGAGACACAGAGTTGGATCTGGCTGGACTAAGTTTCCAATAATGTTGCTAATTCCCGCCCCCATACCTGGAGTCCAGAAAGTATGTGCCCACAGGACCCTCCACTATATGTGCCAATAATTCCCTATGGCTCCTCAGTGCCTCCAAGAGGACTTACTCCTTGAGTTTTGAATATGTGCTGTTTGCACAGGTGTGAGGAACCATCTATGAGCAATCTTCATAGCATGGAATTTTCTGCAACTGAATAGAATAGTTTCAAAGAACAGGGTTTATTCCACCAGCTCCGGCTTTCATGCATCCCAGGGATCATACAGAAATTCAGTGTGTGCCTGTCATGGTCACGCAGAAGGAAACTTTATCTACTTCAATGGCCATTCTCCAGCATTCCTGTTAGTGCCTCCTCCAGCCTTTGCCCTACAGCTGTTTTGAACTACCAGGTTGGGGTAGGCTGATTGGGTGTGCATGACTACTTGCCTGTGAGTTGAATCTGGGCTAAAACTTTGTCTGTGGCTCTTTTGCTAATTGCTCAAAGCACTTCTCACACCAGACAAGAACTCTGTAAGGTAGGCCAGTACTGTATGTACTAACTTGCCTGCTGACTTTGTCCTAGGAATCCACTAGGGGGCGATTTTAGCTAATGTTATTCTCAACTTGCATTCTTACAGGTTTTCCCAATTTAAGCATTTGTCTGGTGCTATTTTATGCATTCACTTTGCAGGTATGTGCGTTAAAGTTGCCAGAAAAGGCTTATAGGCCAGCATGCATGATTAGAAGAGAGAGTTTATTTCTTCAGGAAGTTGTATGTTTACTTATTGTGATTGCACACAATGCATGGCATTCTCCCAAATAAAACTGAATAAGGTGGAGGAATGGAAATCCCTAGGCTCTTTGTGCCCTGGGTCTTGACAGGGGACAATGGGCATCAATGGAAAATCTGACTATCAGTTTCAGAAGCCATCTAACTGACACAGGTTCCCATCCCACGCATTTTCCTCTAGCTAAAAAGGGTCCTTGAACTCTGATAGTGCCTCTTACTTGTCCAGATGGAGGACAGAGAGGTGCAGGGAGGAGGGTGTAGAAACTAGCCTATGGCACAAAAAGGTAGTTTTTCAGTCCGCTTTTGCTTCTGACCCCACCCACAACTGGCATGTGGCCCCTGGAAGGTTGTTCAGGTGGGAGTGTGGCCCTCCGGATGAAAAAGGTTTCCCACCCCTGTGGCCCTGCCCTTAACTGGCCTGCTGTCCTCAGGTGTGGTGGAAGATAATGTGACAGCTGTCCTTAAAGATCTGCAGTGGCTGCCTGTTTGCTACACAGGCTGATTTAAAGTGCTGGCTTTGATCTATAAAGCTCTATACCAGGGGTCAGGAAACTTTTTCAGCAGGGGGCTGGTCCACTGTCCCTCAGACCTTGTGGGTTGCCAGACTGTATTTTGGGGTAAAAAATGAACAAATTCCTATGCCCCACAAATAACCCCGAGACACATTTTAAATAAACGCACACATTCTACTAATGTAAAAACACGCTGATTCCCAGACGGTCCGCGGGCCGGATTTAGAAGGCAATTGGGCCGGATCCAGCCCCCAGGCCTTAGTTTGCCTACCCATGTTCTATACTGCTTTGGCCCCAAGTACTTGAAGGATTGCATCCCTTCCTTCTGGCTGACCCATGCTGTAAGATCTATGGAGGAGACCCTGCTCATAGTTCCACCTACAGCTACAGTCCACGGTGTGACTACATGCAGCAGGGCCTTTTAAGCTGCTGCACCCCAAGTGTGGAATCCCCTCCCCACAGGAATGCAGCTGTCTTAAACATTAGCTGTGTTATGTGCTGGATCAAGACACAGTTGTTTCTGGAGGCCTGACCTGATGCTTTTGGTGACATGGAGGTTCTTTTTAAAAACATTTATATGTTTACGGTGTGGCACCAGTGTTATAGCCTCACCTGTACTGGCTTTTGAAGGCATCTCTATTGACACTGTCATTCCCCTGATCACTCAGTCTCTTGTTTTAATTGCTGTGTTGTTTCAGTTGGATTGATTTCATACTTTAATTATGGGTGTCTATATTTCAGTGTTTCATGATACTGCTTTACTGCATATCTCCAGTATGGATTTTTATATTTCAGTATCGTGAAATTTTATTCTTATGCTTTGTGAATTGCATTTTAGCCTATTTTGGCATCAAGCAGTATATAAATATAATAATAATAATATGAAGATGGGTGATGCAAAACCCACAGCGTTATTAATTAATATATACCACTTACATGCCAAGATTACTTCCGGAGCCAGCCACTGAATCCTTTCTGATTTTTATACAGTAATTTTAACTTTCACTATTCTTATTTTATTTACATTGTTGCTTTTATCACCTTTGCATCCTTGTGTGTATCTCACGAATGCTTTTCTGTAGCACTCTTTGGGTTTAAAAAGCAGGACAAAAAATATAATGACATTTCCCCTAATTACTGCAGGTAGCAAAACCTGCAAGGCAGGCCTGTGGTCATGTGCAGAGTGGGTGCGGGAGAAAAACACATTGCACGCGCGCACGGACACCTTTTTATTCATCATCACCGTAAAAAAATTCTAGGATGGAGCCTGCTTCTTAATTGCAGCAGCTCAAATTAAGCGGGTGAGTTCTTTGGGTTCCGCTTACGCACGGCGGCTCCTCCGCATAAGAAACGGACGCGCGCCGCGGCGTGCGAGGGAGGCGAGGACCCGCCCCTCTCCGGCGGGGGCGGAGCTGCTAGAGCCCCGCCGGCGCACCTGCCTGCCCCACCCCCTTGAATTCCTCCCCCGGTCCCCGCCCGCGCGCGCCTCTGCTCCCTGACTCGCCTCCTCCTCCTGCTGCTGCTGCTGCTGCTCGGTTGCGTCCCCGGGAGCCCCGATCACTTTACAGGCGATCATTGTTCCCAAAGTGAAAAACAAGCGCCACTCTGAGCTGGGCGCTCGCTGCTGGCGCTGCTGCTTGCTCCGGAGAGGACCCAGACATGCCTCCTGCTGCGGCCCGCGCCTGGCACCTGCGGGCGGCGCTCCTCTGCGCCCTGATTTGCGCGCACGGCGGTGTCCCCAGCCAGGCAGGTGGGTGAGATCCGGCGTGGGTTTGTCTGTCTCTCTCTCTCTCTCTCTCTCTCTCCCCCGCCCTTCCTAAGCCCCATTCCATTCCACCCCACCCCCTCTTCCACTGGGGGAGGTCTCTCTCGCTCTCGGAAAGGGGGGCGGCGTGCGCGCGCGGGAAGTTTTGGAGCCCTCGCTTTCCCCGAGGTGGGCTGGATCGTGGGCCAACGGCCGGTTCCGCCGAGCCAGTCACTAGAGGACCTAGCGGTGGGCGGGCGAGCGAGTTTGCTTCCTGGGACAGGGTTGGTCCAACCCGACCTTCGCTCCGCGGGAGAGACTCGGCGTTACTTGCGGCTCTTTAGTGGGTAATAAGGCGTTACTTTGATCCAGGAGGAGCCTCTCCGGGAAAGGACTTGGAAGTTCTCTCCTTGGTTCCTTTCTTAACCAAAGAGCAGCGCCTGCTCTTCTGAATTGCCATTGCACGCGTGTTTGTTGGACTCCAACTCCCAGCAGCCCCAGTACGGCCGGGATAGTGGGACTTAAGAGTCCAGCAACAGTTTGAGGGCCACAAGTTTTTCATCTCTGCTTTTAGAAGAAGTCACTCTCATGTTGGCGTTCATGCTGTGCATATAGACCATCATTTTGGTTTTATTCTTGAACTTCCTAGGAATTCAGAGCAACATTCCTGCCGTTGTCATCATTAATCCTCACAACCGTCCTGTGAGGTGGGTTCAACTACTATACGTGTGTGTGTGAGAGAGAGAGGGACGCAAGGGCACTGAGTGGAACCAGCTTTCTCTTCTCAAAGTTTGATGCTTGATAGGCCACATGTATAGCCAGTGTGCAAACTGATGTTTGGCATTTGATTTAAGAGAAGCTTGGCACACAGGAATGGCCCATCCACAGTCCTGGATAATTCATAGCATAGATATCCCTTTCTGTCATGTTGGAATGAAAATATAGACCTGCTATGTGGCAGGTGTGGAAACAGGCAAATTCCACACTAGAGATCATTCCTGAAAGAATTGGAAATTAATAAGCAGATAGCGTAATGCAAATGCTGGGTACAGTTCTTGCCACTTCTCGCCTCAAAAATGATATTGTAGAGTTGGGAAATGTTTAGGAAAAGGCAACCAAAATGCTCAAGCAACTCTGCTATGAAGAGAGATTGCAGCGTTTGCGTGTTTTTGAGTTTTGAGAAAAGGCAAGTAAGAGGCAACATAATAGGAATGTATAAAATTAGACATGGCGTGGAGAAGGTAGGTAGGGAAAAGCTCCGCCCCTTTATAACTTGTGAATCTGTAGACATCCAATGAAGCTGAATGTTGGAAGATACAGGACAGATAAAAGAAAATGCTACGCAAAGTGAATAGTTAAACTATGGAGTTTGTTCCCACAGGGGGCAATTATGGCCACCAACTTAGATGGCTTTAAAAGAGGATTATACAAATAAATGGGGGATAAGGCTATTCGTAACATTATACAGGAGGCAGCAATGAAAACCATCCCAATGAAAAGGAAATGCAAGAAAGCAAAGTGGCTGTCCAACAAGGCCTTACAAATAGTGGGGGAAAGAAGGCAAGCAAAATGCGAGGGAGATAGTTAAAGATACAGGAAATTGAATGCAGATTTCCAAAAAATAGCAAGGAGAAACAAGAAGGCCTTCTTAAACAAGCAATGCAAAGAAATAGAGGAAAACAATAGAATGGGAAAAACCAGAGATCTGTTCAAGAAAATTGGAGATATGAAAGGAACATTTCGTACAAAGATTTCCATAATAAAAGACAAAAGTGGAAAGGACCTAACAGAAGCAGAAGACATCAAGAAGCGGTGGCAAGAATACACAGAGGAACTATACCAGAAAGAAATGGATGTCTCGTATACCCCAGGTAGTGTGGTTGCTAACCTTGAGCCAGACATCCTGGAGGGTGAAGTCAAATGGGCCTTAGAAAACACTGCTAATAACAAGGCCAGTGGAAGTGATGGTATTCCAGCTGAACTATTTAAAATTTTAAAAGATGATGCTGTTAAAGTGCTACACTCAATATGCCAGCAAATTTGGAAAACTCAGCAGTGGCCAGAGGATTGGAGAAGATCAGTCTACATCCCAATCCCAAAGAAGGGAAGTGCCAAAGAATGCTCCAACTACCGCACAATTGCACTCCTTTCACACGCTAGCAAGCTTATGCTTAAAATTCTACAAGGCAGGCTTAAGCAGTATGTGGACCGAGAACTCCCAGAAGTGCAAGCTGGATTTCGAAGGGGCAGAGGAACCAGAGAACAAATTGCAAACATGCGCTGGATTATGGAGAAAGCTAGAGAGTTCCAGAAAGACATCTACTTCTGCTTCATTGACTATGCAAAAGCCTTTGACTGTGTCGACTACAACAAACTATGGCGAGTTCTTAAAGAAATGGGAGTGCCTGATCACCTCATCTGTCTCCTGAGAAATCTCTATGTGGGACAAGAAGCTACAGTTAGAACTGGATATGGAACAACTGATTGGTTCAAAATTAGGAAAGGAGTACGACAAGGCTGTATATTGTCTCCCTGCTTATTTAACTTATATGCAGAATTCATCATGCGAAAGGCTGGGCTGGATGAATCCCAAGCCGGAATTAAGATCGCCGGAAGAAATATCAACAACCTCAGATATGCAGATGACACAACCTTGATGGCAGAAAGTGAGGAGGAATTAAAGAACCTTTTAATGAGGGTGAAAGAGAAGAGTGCAAAATATGGTATGAAGCTCAACATCAAAAAAACGAAGATCATGGCCACTGGGCCCATCACCTCCTGGCAAATAGAAGGGGAAGAAATGGAGGCAGTGAGAGATCTTACTTTCTTGGGCTCCATGATCACTGCAGATGGTGACAGCAGTCACGAAATTAAAAGACGCCTGCCCCTTGGGAGAAAGGCGATGGCAAACCTAGACAACATCTTAAAAAGCAGAGACATCACCTTGCCAACAAAGGTCCGTATAGTAAAAGCTATGGTTTTCCCAGTAGTGATGTATGGAAGTGAGAGCTGGACCATAAAGAAGGCTGATCGCCGAAGAATTGATGCTTTTGAACTGTGGTGCTGGAGGAGACTCTTGAGAGTCCCATGGACTGCAAGAAGATCAAACGTATCCATTCTTAAGGAAATCAGCCCTGAGTGCTCACTGGAAGGGACAGATCGTGAAGCTGAGGCTCCAATACTTTGGCCACCTCATGAGAAGAGAAGACTCCCTGGAAAAGACCCTGATGTTGGGAAAGATTGAGGGCACAAGGAGAAGGGGACGACAGAGGACAAGATGGTTAGACAGCGTTCTCGAAGCTACAAACATGAGTCTGACCAAACTGCGGGAGGCAGTGGAAGACAGGAGTGCCTGGCGTGCTCTGGTCCATGGGGTCACGAAGAGTCGGACACGACCAAATGACTAAACAACAACAAGGCTATTCATGGCTACTACACATATTTGCTATGTTCTGCCTCCATGGTTGAAGTTAGTAATGCTTCTGGATGTTGCTAGAAACCACTGAGTGGGGGCAGAGATTTCTCCTGTGCTCAGGTTTTGTTTGTGGGCTTCCCATAAGCTCCTGGTTAGCCGCTGAGCCATGTGGGCCAATGGCTTGAGCCAACTGACTCTTCTTATGTTGATGCAGGGCTTCTTAAATTTGCACATTATTCTGCTGGTCACCCCAGTGCTAATTTAGGTGCAGGCTGGGATGCTGCCTGGGATGCTGAGTGGGCCCAAGCCTTGGGAATTAGTAGGCTGTCCGAATGAAAAACAGGACAGGCCTTCTGCTCCTTTAGTAGTTGTGTAGAAGAGGAAATCTGAGCTTTGTCATACAGGTTGCACTTGCAGAAATGTCATCTTCTGCTTATTAAAAGTTCAGAAGCCCTATCCACCTTTGCACTTGGACACTCTGTGAAGGCATGCCGCCACACAGAAAACAGTATGTAAGCCCAGCCACTGGTGTATAATTTAAGGGAGTGGCTGTAGAAGGTGCCATGTTCAATCCCCAGCATCTCCAGGTAGGGCTGGGAATCCCACACCCCTGCCTGAAACCCTGGAGGAGCCACACATTGCCAGCCAGCATAGTAGGTCCTGAACAAGGTAATAAGAAGGAATCAGTAATAAGATAATTTCCTGTGTTCCTAATTCAGCTGAGATCTGCCATCTAGCCATGTTCCTCTTTGGAGGGAAAGGGTTACGGGGAACGTCAAGCATTCATTTGTACATATGAATGTCTGATTTGCATCTATACTCACTTAACCTGGTAATAAGCGTAACACATTTGCATGAAACAGCCTGCTCTTACCTTTGTCTAGGGCAATGCAGCTGTGAGTGTTTGAACTGCTTCCAAAAGCAGACTAATGGAGAGAAATCAACATTTTCATCGGAGGCCTTTCTCTGGGTGCTGCACCTGAGGGCGGTGTACAAGGTGGTCTTTTCAGTGGTGGCCCCTGCCTGTGGAATGTTCTACCCAGGGAAACCTTTCCAGTACTGTCTCTGTTAATCTTTATGCAGCAGACTGAATCTAGAAAGCTCTGAGAAATAGAAATAACTTTGCCTGTTGATAAAATAGACCATAAGGTATGTTCTAGGCCAACTTCCTTGCAGAGTGTGCTACACAACCGGGGAGCCACCACTAAGTAGGCCCTCTTCAGAGTTCAGAGTTTCCTCCACTGAAGATGCATGTTAGCATTATTTAGCTCTCATCCCTCTCAGTGTTCAATCTAGGGCATTTATTGCTTTTTAGTAATGTTGTAACCTGAGAAAAAAGAGCTCAAACAGTTGCTTTTCTCCTACTCTGGGTGGGTTTTCAGTCTGCTTTGCATGCAGAAGGTCCCAAGTTCAATCCTTAGCATCTCCAGATAGGGCTAAGACTGTCCTCCATCTGAAAGCCTGGAGAGGTGCTTCCAGTCAGTGTAGGCAATACTAAGTTGGCTATGCCAATGGTTTGGCTGGGTATATGGCAACCTCCTATGTTCCTTTGTTTGTATGAACAACCTAACATGCAGTGGCCTCTCTGGTTGACATGTGCTCCGCAAACCTGTCACTTAAGGTTTTCCCGGATGCCTGTTGGCTGAGGAAGTGAATCAACACTTTATATATGTGTCCTCTCTCACTATGGATCTGTACCACTGAGCCCTAGGTGTAACCTTGGCACCGAGCCTTTGCCAAGTTGCTGTTGCCTAATTAATGTTGTGAAGTTGTTGTTAGGGTGCCAGTGACAGTTGGATGCATTGTAAGTGTAATCTGAGTCCTTGGGGTTGGGACGGGAAAGGAGAGACGGTAAATAAGTGACCTCTCAAAGAAGCAGAAAAGGCTTTAAAGCAAAGGACGACAAGTGTTGTAAAAGTGTTTTAAAAATGCCCCCCTCCTGATATCCCTTGGGCTCATCCCAAGAAAATTACCCCTGATTCTTCAAGGGGTGGGCCTCGTCTCAGTGGTAGAGCATCTGCTTTGCATGCAGAAGGTCCCAGATTTAATCCCTGCCATCTCCCTCCCTGTAAACCTGGGGAACCATTGCCATTCATGTGTAGACAGGACTGTACTAAATGAACAACTAGTCTGATGACTCCGTATAAGGCAGCAAACTACTGTATATTACTTTTGGAATGCCTTGATGTTTGAGTTGACAAGGCCTTTGCCCTAATTTTCCCCAAAAAGCTCTTTTTAACGTGCAAAGATCTGTACAATCCTTTTCACCCATCTTTTCAGGGCCCCTTCAAGGAAAGTGCTGCTGTTCCCATTTTGCAGAGGGGACCCATAGAAAATGGTTTGTCCCAGGTCACCCAGGGAAACCCAAGTCTACAATTCTGTGTGTTCTTTATCCCCAGTGAGTTCCATTCAGTTGTCAGGCTGACTTTAGTAAGCAAAGATAGATTGGGGTGCAAGTTTCCTAGTTCAGTCCTTTTCCCACTATACTGCATGGCACACCTGTCTGGCACTTTTAACACCTGTATAGAAGTGGGGTGTCTCTGTTCAGCAGCTAGGGTAAGCACAAGTCATTTAACAACTACAGCAAAAGGGGTGGTCTCTCCTGGATCTTTTGCTATTCGACTTTACTTCCTTACATATGTGTCATTCCTCTGTGCTTGACTTGGTTAGAAAGCAGCAAACTGTTACAGTTTGTTTTTAAAATGTGCAACCTGCTTTTCACAGGTGCCTTAAAATGACTTACAAAGAAGACAAAATACAATGTACAAAATATAAAGCATAGATTGAAACATCTGTAGGAGGGGAGAACATCAGAGCTGCACTCCTGAAATAAAACCATTTTGGCATCTGAAACTTCGCCAGGGCAGTGCCTGCCTGGTTTCTACTGGGACGGTGATCCAGAGATTTGGGCCCACTGTCCTGAAGGCTCATGTTGACATGAGTCATGCTTCTGCACCATTGGGAGCCACTAATAGTGCTGCCCCAGATGATATTGGTGATTGGCCTGGGACATACTGGGCAAGACAGTCCTAAAGGTATCCTGAGCCTAAGCTGTTCAGGGCTTGCACTTCTTCAAGAACCTTGAACCTTGCTCAGTAGAAGACGGGAAGCCAGTGCAGGTCTTTTAGCACAGGTGTCATACATCGGCTGTAGTCTCTTCCCATCTCCAGACCAGATCCGAGGGCAGCCCCACACAGAACACATTGTGGTAATTCAGCCTTGAGGTTGTCAGTGCCTGAACTAATGTAGTCGGGTTTCTGAGTCAAGAGCCCAGCTCCTGCGGGGAACTGCAGGAGATTGTGGCACGTGCAGGTTGCTAATGACCCAAGCGCAACTCAGGTGAAAAACTGCACTCCCTGGATGTCCCCCTTCTATGCAGGTATTAAAACTGCCAGAACTGGTTCTCCCTTAATAGTGCATCTAGTCACTTGTTCTCTCAAGGTATCTGAATGTTCCATGCAGAAAGCAAGGCTCTGCTGTGAACTGGCATTTAATCGAGTGGAGATCTGTGACACTGCTGAGACCCTTGTCTCACTGCCGACTCGCAAGTCTCCTTCTCCCTCCTTGGTTTTATAAGTAGCTGCATAGGAGAGACTAGCACAGCACAGGGCCATTTTAACTTTCAGCTGCAAGCATGCATGTATGGTCAATCAGCATCAGGGATCAACTTCTTTGAGCATCTCCCATGCTCCTTCCTTGCAGACCACCCACTGCTAACTCCCAGAGCCCCCTAACCGTGTTCTCCTTAATAAATTTTATTTACTTTGCAACATTTACACACTGCTTGGCTGTAATAAAACCTCCAAGCGGTTTGCAAAAATAAATTAAAAACATCAAGATGATCAAAACATGTATTTAAGGACATTCCAAATCTGATTTGAATCAAGCAAAAATAGATTAAAACACATGTCACCACCCTAGATATCTGGATAGGCTTGCCTAAACAAACACAAGCAAGTGCTGAAAAGAGGCCAGCAAAGATACCTGCCTGATGTCAATAGGCAGGGAGTCCCAATGTGTCGGTGATGCCATGCTAAAAAATCAACTTCTCACAAGTGCAGAAGGAGTATGGCACCTGTAAGAGTAGCAGTTTCACAGATTGCGGTCGGCATACATGGGGTAAGGCAATTCTGCAAGTGAACTCCTTGCAGGGATGGAGCATGCTTGACTATCCATCCAAATGTTGTTGGGACTCCATCTCTCGCCTACCTGACCCTTGGCTATATGCTGGTGTGAGTTGAGAGTGCAGCAACCTCTCTGTGTTACATCTTTCCCTCTCCATTTGAGGGAGTGGCAGCAGGGACAAAGGAAAGGAGTACCAGGTTCTGCTTGCCTCACCCTCTCCTTTGGATGCAGAGAGGGAGAGGAGAGCAAGGGTGTGGGTGGCAGCAGCAGCAGTAGCAGCAAAGAGGAAGAGGTAGCCCCCTTGAAGGCATCATGTCTGAAAGACTGGAGCCAAAGCTGACCTGCCTGCCCCCATAAGAGCTGTTTCAATGCTCACAGTTAGTGATATGCCTCTTTGAGTTTCTGGTAGTGGGAGGAAACAATTGTGGGATAATTCCAGTTGCCCCAATGGAGCCGTGATGATGTGAGTTTTCATTGATGGTAGGACGCAAGTCAATGTCTCTTCAGTGGAGGCTAGTCCATTAGGGTCAACGAGGCACTGCCCCATCGACATATTCTCCCTTCAGCCAGCCTCCCTGCCTGCCTTCTTCCTTACAACCATTCCATGGGGGTGGCACTCTGTGTTGGCCTTGTAAACACAGGAGGGAGGAGGGTGTGAGAAAGACTTCTCAATGGCTTTGGTGCCACCTGCTGCTGTTCTCTGTGCCTTCTGGCTTACCTGTCCCAGTGGGCACCACTGAATATCTTGGAGGTGTCTCAGCATCATTATTATTACTATTATTTATTAAATTTGTATACTACCTTTTGTCTGCAGATCTCAGGGCAGTGCACAGCAAGGATCCAGGGCAGTCAACATGGTGCATTCCAAATAAATAAAACTCCCATCATTTCTTGCTATTAGCCACGTTGTGGGGGTGCAGGTGGCTGATGGGAGTTGTAGTTCCCAACAACGGATGGAGGGCACTACCTTGGCTACCTTGAGAGTGATCATCATGGGAAATTGAAAGGTGCAACTCACCTTAACTGGAGCCAAAAAGCACATTCTGTAGACTCTTGCATTCCTTTGGTCTTTGCTCTTTCTGAAAACGGCTTGGAGGCAATCTGTGGATAGCACAGGGTGTCATCCAACTCTATAGATGAATGGTGGCGTTTGCTGAAAGTTTTGGAAGAGGTGCAAAGACCAGGCGACCAAGGAAGGTGCTGGGGTTCTTTCATGGTTTTCTCTTTTTTACCAGCTGTGCAAGAAGAGGAAATTTCAGTGTGCAGGCAGTTTGCCCTGCAGGGTGATGAGAAGCTGCCCTAACCAAAATTCTTCTGCACACCTTTCAAAGGTACAAGGGCCTTGTCCTCTTATACCAAGTGAGACCATTGGTCCATCTGGCTTGGTTTTGTCTACTGAGCAGTGACTTCAGAGTTTCAGGAAGGGGACATCCCTAGCCCCACCTGGAGATGCCAGGGATTGAACTTGGGACCTTCTGCATGCAAGGCAGATGTTCTTCCACTGAGCTATGGCCTTTCCCCCATGCTTGCAAAGAAGTACTGCAGCTCTCTCTGATGCCTGTTTTACCTCAATCTGATTTGAATGGGGTTTGCTTCCAAGTGCCTGCACGGAATTGCAGCCTCGTGGATGCCCATAACTGCCCACGGTCCTGCAGATGGGAAACTGGGAATAACTTTTGTTAACGCTTTCCCTCGCAGTGATTTGCTTATTCTGGGGGTTACTGTTTGAGGCCCCATCTGTAGTGTGGCTGAAACAGATTGAGAGAGATTTTGAAACAGCCGGTGCGCTCTCTACATATGCGCGCGCACGCACGCACGCACACACTCCACCCCCCCATGCCTCTTGCTGTCCGATAAAGCATGCCAGGATTCAGAGGAGTCAAGTAAAGCATCTGATTTGTGAGCATCTTTCCTTTTGCCACGATAAAAATAACTCGACTTGTCGAAACCTGCCAGAAATCTGAAGAGCAAAGTCCCGCTTCCTGATTGGCTACAGTACCAGTCCCTCACTGCTAGGCAAAGCTCTGTAGTCAGAATCCCGTATCCATGGCAATAGGCCCCGTCAGCTTTTGAACTTTTCCACCGTGGAAAGGTAATTGGTTAACTTGTATATTCGCTTGAGCAGAAAAGACTCACGCTGACTTGGACACCTATCCATTGCTTGTTGACAAGTCAGCTCCAAGTGAGTGGGTGTTACCTGCTTACCGTTGCCCCCCAATTCCAAATTCTTTCCTGTCCTGTGTGTGCCGACTCGGAAGTAAGCCCTGTGGGAGCAGGCTGATTGGCAGGTTTCTTAGATACATCTCACCAGTGTGATTTTTTAAAGGATATTTGGAGGGTTGGGGGCAGCGCAGTTAGACCTCTTCAGAGGTCCTGCTCGCACAGAACTGCCACATTTTCAGCTTAGAGCAAGAGCTCATCTGGGCTCAAATCCCCGCTCGGTCACGAAGCTGTCACTGGGTGACCTTGGGCCAGTCGTCCAGTCTCTGCCTCGCCTTGTAGGGTTGTTGTGGGGATTAAATGGGGAGGGGGAAGAGAGCTACATATAGCATCATGAGCCCCTTGGAGGAAAGGTGGGATATAAATTTAATAAAGAAATAAAGTGTGGTTGCATTCAAGGATAGGCAATACATTCTCTCATATTTAACCCTATGCCCAGAATATCCTTTAACTAACTGCTGTGTGGCTGATGTGTAAATTTGCACATATCAACAAAACTATTCATCAAACAGAGAAGAAAGGCAGCAGGGTCTTGGAGAGGAGAACACACAAAGGCTGTGTTGTTCCCTGGCAACTGGTATTTAGAGAGATGGAGCCTCAGGTGGTAGAGACTTCATACAGCCGTGGTGACCAGTGGCCTTAATCTGCAGTGAATTTATCTTAAAGGGACCCCTGACCATTAGGTCCAGTCGTGGCCGACTCTGGGGTTGTGGCGCTCATCTCGCTTTATTGGCCGAGGGAGCCGGCGTACAGCTTCCGGGTCATGTGGCCAGCATGACTAAACCGCTTCTGGCGAAACAGAGCAGCGCACGGAAATGCCGTTTACCTTCTCTCCAGAGGTACCTATTTATCTACTTGCACTTTGACGTGCTTTCAAACTGCTAGGTTGGCAGGAGCAGGGACCGAGCAACGGGAGCTCACCCCGTCACGGGGATCCGAACCACTGACCTTCTGATTGGCAAGTCCTAGGCTCTGTGGTTTAACCCACAGCACCACCCGCGTCCCTGAATTTATCTTGCCCCCTTTTAAAAGCTGTTAGGCTGAGAGGCAATGGCTGGTCCCAAATCACCCAGTGAGCTTCATGGCTAAGTGGGGATTTTGGCCCTGGTCTCCCTGGTCCTGGTAAAACGCTCTTTAACATATGGCTAAAAAAACCAAACCCTCAGGCACCTGAGGTTTGATTAGAACAAGGACTTGTGCCCTAGTTGTCAAACTCGAACGCCCATCAGCCCCCGTCAGCATGGTGGTTGGGAATGATGGGAGTAAGAATCCAACAACAACTGGAGGGCCCTAACAAAAATGCAGCATCCTCAGAAACTGACCTCTTTTATTGCCTTCCCCAAATTAGTTCCATACCTTGCTTTCTTTCGTATGTAAAATTATCATAGCATATTTTTATGACCGGGAGAGAAACTTGCCAGTATAAATCCTCTTTTGAATCTCGTTCTATTGGCATGCTGAAGCATAATCTCTGATGGGGGAGTGAAAAGAATTCTCTAGGTAGATTTCATAAAACAAAGCTACGGATTTGCTATTAATAAGCTGTGACTCATGTGTTTTTTTTCTAGCTCGTTTTTTCTTTTTAAAAAATTGAGTGTCAGCACGTGGATGTGGGGCGAGGGAGGGGGCTGCCATAAAGAGATGGCATTCCATGGTAATAGGATTTAGGATTAATGTATGTCATGGTAGATAGAAGGAATGTGGGTGGGGGAGTTTAACCATTCGTTCTTTCCCATCATCCCCCATCTATTCTAGAAGAGGATTCGCAAGTTTTCACTAAAGGAAACCATTGTTAGGAGGCTAGATGTTAGCAAGAAATCTATAACTCTGAAAGCAAGGGGAGAACCACGTCTGCCACCTTGAGCTCTTTGGAGAAAAGGTGGGATATAAATGAAATAAATGAAGTGTTTGTAACTGAACTATGAGTTGGTTATCTTAAAAATGATTTCATTGTTTACGTGTTGCTTTTCGCAGGATTCTTTGAGTGAGAACCTGGGTTGAAGGGTGGTCAAAAAATATAATTTAGGATTATAATTAAAAATGCGTACAGAGTGGAAGACCGAGAAGGGTTTGGAAGCAGACATGAAAAGCCTGAGCCTGCAGATTGCACCAGCCCTAAGCTGAAATGGAGAAGTGTTGTGTGGGCTTTAATTAGATTCGGTCATGCTTGATGCGAAGTCGTATTGGGTTTCACCAAAGGCTACAGGAACTTTTGGGCACACTTGGAAGGGAAGGTTACATTGACGTAGCTGGGATCATAGTTTCTCTTGCAGCTAAGCTGCATTTGTGGCTGTGTGTGTGTGTAAAGTTTCTTGCTTGGAAGCATTTTGAAAATTGTTTTAAATATGACAAGTGGGCCCTTTTAAGGAAGGGTAATAGAAATAGTTTGCTCTTGGCTGTATAACTGCTTTGCCCCATAATTCACTGCTGCTGCTTATCATGGTTAACTTAAAGGAAACAGCTGTCAAAAAAGAGAGACAGTGTGGTTTAGCAGTTAAGAGTGTTGTACTTGGCAGTTCAGGGTTTAAATCCCCTCTTAGCTACAAAGCTCACCGAGTGATCTTGGGACAGTTATGAGGGCTGCCACTCAGTGGTAGAGCATCTGCAGTGTTGCAGAAAGTCCCAGGTTGAACCCCTGGCATCTCAGGTGGGGCGGAGAATGTCCCCAGTCTCAAATCCTGGAGAGCTTCTACCACTCAGTTTAGCCAATACTGAGCTAGATGGACCAATGGTCTCACTCGGTATTAGGCAGCATGTTGGGCTGGGCCAATATGATGTCTTCTAAACATTGTTGGACAACAGTTCCCATCATCTCTCCCCGTTGGTTATGCTGTCGGAGACTGATGGGAGCTGGGAGTCCATCAATATCTGGAGGGCACTTTTTTGGCTTCCCCTCTCTTAGCCTAGCCTAGCTTGCAAGGGTTGTTGTTGTTAAAATTTCTATACTGCCCTATACTCAAAGGTCTCAGGGCAGTTAAAACATAAAATCACAATATAAAAACACAAAATCAAAACAAAACAACCCACTAAGATACAAGGGGCTGGGAAAGAGAACTATGCCTGGCACTGGCATCTCCCTGAAGGAAAGTTGGGAAATTGGTGTAGTAATAAAGCAATAGATAAAATAAAAGCAGGTCTATATGACTTAGCCTATGTGAAGCAGATAACTTTTCAAAAGTTTGCAAATTGTATTAGAGACCCATCTAGTTTTCAGTGATGGGAAGTTTCCACATTTTGAAGCGTTTTGAATCCTTTTCTTCTTCTTTTTTGTAATAGAGGTTGCCAGCTTTTGGGTGGCCCTACACACCACTCTGTCCGGCCCTTGGAACTGTCCCAGGCCATGCCCCTCACTGGCCCTGCTTCCCAGCCTCTTTGAGTGCTTTTGCTTGTCTGGAATGTGTCCTTGAACTCTGATAACTTGCCTGGAGGGAGGGTAGAGAGGGGTGTGTGCATTCATTGCTCCACCCCCTTTTGCCTTTGGCCCTGCCCAACACTTGCACGTGGCCCCTGAGAGGCTGCCCCAGGAGGGAATGGGGCCCTTGGTCTGCAAATGGCCCCTACTCCTGATGTAAGGAAAGTCAGGTCACCGACAGTTTCTGATCTTCTCGTGTTCAACCGAAAGCCTTCGTCTCCCGAAGGCCAGCTGACTTATTGAGCATGGAGTGCAGTGGCAGAAATGTAATCCAACATTTATGGGTTTAATAAAAGTTGAATAAGCTTTCATGCGCTGCAGCCTTATCTGTGCTCCAGCATGCAGAGACTCTTGGCAGTTCCGCCACTGGCAGGTCAGCATCGATACATAAAACAGGCGAGTTTGGTGAGAGCTCATTCCGCATGTGTTGTGCATGCAGGCAGCTCTTCTAGGTACGGTACATTCAGTGCAATCTCCTCCAGACAGCTAGGTACTCTTCTAGCATGTTGCCACAGCTGTAATAGACAGCAGCTTTAAAAATATTTCTGTATTTATAGATGATAATAGAATTCACAGTGTCTTGATAACAAAACTGATGGCGTTGGTGGTGATTTGTACAGCACCTAGCATTTTAGAAACATGGCACAGATGTTTTCCAGACTACCGCAGTCCCTGCCTGCCCGGGGGCTCCAAGTCGGATAGACCGGATACTAAAGGGGGAAAGCAATCAAAAATTCAAGCGCTAAAGTTCCAAAAAGTTATGTGATTGTTTTTCTCATGGCTGGCTGGAATGGCTGCTGACCAAACAGCAGTTAGTGCCTAGTGGGCTGATGGTTTGGGCCTCAGTTAAGAGATATTATTATTATTATTTCCATTAAGTGGCATATGCATTTTATGAATACAGTGGTACCTTGGGTTACAAACACCTCAGGTTACAAACACTTCAGGTTACAGACTCTGCTAACCCTGAAGTAGTACCTCGGGTTAAGAACTTTACCTCAGGATGAGAACAGAAATTGTGCAGCGGTGGCACAGCGGTAGTGGGAGGCCCCATTAGCTAAAGTGGTACCTCAGATTAAGAACAGTTTCAGGTTAAGAACGGACCTCCAGAACAAATTAAGTACATAACAAGAGGTACCACTGACATGAAATCAAATCAAACCATGATAGCTAAATAAAACTTCCATGTTCAGAGGCAGTATAGCACAGTGAGTGTCAGATACCAGAGGATTTGATATATCTAGGCTTGTGTATATTTGTGTGTGTGTGTGTGTTTACAGTTTTTCTAATAGTGGGGGCTGTAGCATACAGGACCACAGGCAAAATGTGGAGGCAAAGACTCCAGAAATCAGCAGGCCGTTGGGTATCTATACAACCCCAGACCACATAGTGCTCCACTTCCTGTTTTTTGTTTTCTCTTGCAGCCTGCTCCAAAGTGGCAATGCAGGATTCATACTTGCCTGAAAACTCAGCCTGTTCCTTTTTTGCTGTTTTGCAGGAGAATGCAAAGAATTGGAGTCATGTGACAAGTGCATTGAAGGAGATGCTACTCTGAACATCACGAACTGCGTGTGGATGCACTGCCGAGAGTCTGAGGAGAAGCCAGGTGAGCTGCGGCAGGTGGGGGGGGGATGCTTGCCAAAAACTCAGTTCATACACCTTGCAAAGAATGGCCTGATTCTACACGTTCTCTGCAAAGTGGAACATATTTGCCTAAAGTAATTCCATTTCCCTGCCTTATCTTCCCAGTGCTTTGAGTTTTTGTAATGGCTTCCCTCTTCTCCCCCAGATGGTTGAAGAATTCCATCGTGGTGTGTGTGCTACATAATGCTGCCAGGTCCAATGATTTGCTCACCTAGCTCAGTATTGTCTGCTCTGACTTATCATCACCTGCCACTTCTTTTCAGTGGATGATGCATGTGCTCTGCCATTGCGCTGTGGTTACTTCTTCAGCTCAATATTGTCTACTCTGACTGGCAGCATGGAAGAGAAGAAATGGTTTGGGAGTAAGGGGCAGGCAGTTGGAGAGCTAGAGAGGATGGGTGGAGGTCATCAAGGAGAGCAGGAAGTGTGTCAAGCTCTTCCAGCACCTGAACGTCTCTTCATCCATGGAGTGGAAATGCTGTGTACATCTCCAAAAGTGAAAATTGAAGTTGTTGAGTGCCCCCCAAATCATTTTGCGACTTTTCTTTGATTTTTAAAGATTTATTTTTTTTAACTAGCCCAACTTGCCGTACATCCGGGTTTTCCAGGACATTTTGCCAATTCAGCAAAAATCCGCCTGGACGCCATTTTGCAGAGCAATTCCCGGACGTGTCTGGGAGAACCCAGACGTCTGGCAGCCGTAAATATGTACATCTCATGCATCACTGAAACCAAGACAATGTAATTCCCAGGTAGTCACCCATCCAGGCACTGACCAGACCCAAACCTGCTTAGCTGGTGGCTTTGTGGACCTTCAGACCATACCCTAGGACCAGGCGTTGCATGCAGAAGGTCTCAAGGTTCAATCCCTACCATCTCTTGTTAAAAGGATTCGGCACCAACCAGATGATGGGAAAGACCCTCTTCTGAGACTTGGATAGACAATACTGGACTAGATGGAGAAATAGCCTGACCAATAGCCTGACTGCTTCCCTTTGTTTCTCTGAGCAGTCTGCAGGGGCCACCCCACCTTACACATTACCAAGATGTGAGGAAGCCACAAAATGGTGCACCCAGCCCTTTACTGTCTTCTCTGGCTGGCTCTGGCTCTCCAATGGGGCCACCAGCCCCTTCTCACTGAAGGTGCCAGAATCTCTGGCGCTTATGCCTTGCACTTCGTCAGTTGCCACCTTCTCCAAGGACCACTCAGTCCCTGACTTGCTGGATGTGCAAGAGGCAATATGCCTCTGAATTAAAGTCACTGGGAGTCACAAGTAGGAAAAGGGTGCATTAGGCCTGATCCGGCATCCTTTACATGGCCTTCTGCCTTCTGCTTGTCTTGCTTGAAAGCAAAAAGCAAAGGACCTTGCTACTTTAAGGTCTATGCCCTGGCTGATACTTGGAAATCCCTCCTTCCATTTTGCTGGGAGTTTGTGGCTACCCCTCTGAGTGGAATCGCCTCAAGCTCTGCATCTGTGTTGGTTTGTGTACTTCGTTTGTTGCCATGACTGCCATCCCCAGGGGGATAGATAGATGGGAGCCACAAAGATACAGCCTTCTGCTCTCTGCTGGTTCAGAAACAAACTCTTATCTCACAACGTTGTCCTGGAAGCTCCTGCCGAAGTGCTTATCTTCATACGGAGAAGGAACAGGGGGTGGTGTCCTGCCCATTTCCTTGCTGCTACCTGGCCCTTTTGTCCACTTCATCAGGTGTGCAGACTACCTGGAGCCCTACTTGCTACAGCAGGTG
This sequence comes from Podarcis cretensis, assembly GCF_951804945.1. Taxonomy (NCBI): domain Eukaryota; kingdom Metazoa; phylum Chordata; class Lepidosauria; order Squamata; family Lacertidae; genus Podarcis; species Podarcis cretensis. The sequence continues at coordinate 26,607,663 of NC_137177.1, read as the reverse complement.
GAAGAAGGGCATGGCGAAAGATGTGAACTGGGATGGGAGAGATTGGGTTAGGAACGTAGGAACCTGCGTTATGCTCAGTCAGACCATTGGTCCATCCACCTCAAAATTGTCCACACTGACCGGCAGCTGTTCTCCGGGATCCCAGACTGTGTTCTTTCCCAGACTGAGATGCTAAGGAAAGAACCCCAGGGCCTTCTGCATGCAGAACAGATGCTCAGCCATTGAGCTACGGCTGCTTCCCAATACAAGAAGCTGCCTTATACTGAGTCAGACCTTTGGTCCATGTAGCTCAAACAGTCCCAGGAAGTATAGCCAATGGTGGGCGGGGACGGTGCCCCCTGGGTGCCATCTCTAAGGGGGGTGGCAAGAAGGCACCCTGCAGGGGGCTCGCCCTGCTGCGCCTGGGCGGAGCAGCACAAGCTGCCAAAATCGCGCAGCTATCGTGTGCGGAGGATTCTCCGCTTGTGACTGCAACAGCGGTGGAGGGATCCCACCACTGTCCATATGGCGCTTGAGCAGCGCCGTCGGCAAACTGCCCCACAGGGCATGCGCAATACCGCTATATACTGTGCATGCTACGTACGGGGCACGCATATGCGCAGTATGTAGCAGCGGCGCGCATGTGTACGCCGCAAGCACATGTGCCTCCAGGCTGTTTGCCCCCCCCCCACTGGGTGCTGGTTAGCCTTCCTTCGCCCTTGTCTGGAGGGCCAAAGGTTCCCAACCCCTGATCTCAGGTGAAGGGGTTTTGGACAGCAGTTCCATCTCCCACCCAGCAAACTCTAGAGTGGATCCTTCTTTCAGGAAAGGTTTGGGTTGTCAGGTTTCCTCTGGTGCTAATTCCCTACTCCACATTCTTTACTATATAGTTAATACAAGTTACAGGTAGGTAGCTGTATTGGTCTGCTGTAGTCGAAACAAAATAAAAAAATTCCTTCCAGTAGCACCTTAGAGACCAACTAAGTTTGTTATTGGTATGAGCTTTCGTGAATCTGAAGAAGTGTGCATGCACACGAAAGCTCATACCAATAACAAACTTAGTTCGTCTCTAAGGTGCTACTAGTTAATACAACTGTGTACAGTGGTGCCTCGCAAGACGAAATTAATTTGTTCCGCGAGTTTTTTCGTCTTGCGATTTTTTTTGTCTTGCGAAGCACGGACTTTGGAAAAGCTTCAAAAATCACCAAAGTCTTCAAAAACCTCAAAAAAGGCTACCACACCACGTGCTATGAGTTGCTCCTCGAAGTGAATGCACGGTTTTAAGAAAAAGGAAACAAACTTGCAAGACAAAGGAAACAAACTTGCAAGACGTTTCCGTCTTGCGAAGCAAGCCCATAGGGAAATCCGTCTTGTGAAGCAACTCAAAAAACGAAAAACTCTTTCGTTTTGCGAGTTTTTCGTCTTTCGAGGCATTCGTCTTGCGAGGTACCACTGTATCCCTGTATAGGGAAGTTTTTAATGTTTGATGTTTTATTATACTTTTATATTTGTTGAAAGCTGCCCAGAGTAGCTGGAGCAATCCAGTCAGCTGGGCAAGATGTTGTTGTTGTTGTTGTATTTACTCACTCACTCACTCACTCACTCACTCACTCCTGTGTTAAATCATGCTTGCTGTTGACTGCAGCATCCCTTTCCAGGTATGCTTCCCTCTTGCCATCACAACTGTGTGGTGAGGAGGGCAGCAGGGTGATGCCTACTTAGCTCCCCTCACCGTCTCTTGCATCTGCATCAGCCCCGTCTTCCACACACGTTGGGGAGGGGGAAGATCAGATGACCTGAGCCTGCTCTACGCAAGCAGGATTGTAAATCGCACCCGGAGCCTAAGGTCCCATCTGCACCATGCATTTGAAGCATTCTTAGACCAATTTAACAGTCCTGGAGTTATGATAAGAGTGCTTAGAATTGTAGGTCTATGTGGCCAGGACTTGTAACAAGCTGCAGTTCCTGGGATTCTTTGGAGGAAGCCATACGGTGTGGGTGTGACCATGGAGGGTAGCCAACATGGCAGCTTCCAAGCGTTGTTGGACTGCAACTCCCATCAGCCCCAGCCAGCATGGCCCAGTGTTCAGGGATGATGGGAGTTGTAGTTCAGCAACATATGGAGGACTTCTCATTGGCTAGCGATCTTATGTGTGACTCCTCTCTCCAGACCTTCACCCAACGTTCAGGGGTGGGAGAGGAGACAGCAGACATGGCACATGATGCCAGTCACGTGATGTGAACCCCAGAATAGGGCTTTCACTTTGTTTCTGGTTGTGTAGCCCTGTATAAAACAGTGGGGGAAATGTGTGTTTGGGGCCGAGGGGAGACGTGCAGGATTTTCAATGTGACTTGGTTTCTCTCCTCTATCCTCAGGTTCCGGTAACTGTGTTGTGAAGGGAGAGCCAGCCAAGGAGAAGTGTCACTTTTACAATGTCACTTCCAGGTGTGAAGGTAATGCTTTTCTGCCCAACCACTGATCACCATGCTGTCCGTTAGGCCTCATCATCTGCCTCAGGACCTTTGCCTCTGCCTGTTCATTCTGGAACCTGATCACCAGGACCTCCTCAAACATTTTTGTCGCTTCTGACTCTTGATACAGAAGCAAGAAAGAACTAGGGAGACGTCCTGTTCTGGGTGGGCTGGCACTTCCTCCCTGAAGGATCAGAAAAGTAGCTAGTGGGGAGACTCCCTGATCTGGAGGGCCACAGGTTCTTTATCTCTGACATATAGGACACTTTCACATGACCAGCTGGAGGAGTCCTCTTCAAACCATTTGCCCATCTGATCCAATATAGGCTGCCCTTACTGACATCTTATCAGGCCTCTTTATGGAATTTCTTGCTATAAGGTACATAAGGGTTCATTCCTAGCTATTGATGTTAACAGCTGTTTATGTCTATTTATTCATGTTCTACAGCTGTCTAAATAAAAACAGCACTAAATAAATAAATAAATAGTTAAATCACAAAAAGCAGATGCATTTAAAACAAAACTGAAACAATACAAAATATTCGCTCGTGGCAAATATCCATTTATCCAGCTATGAAAGCTTGTCCTACCATGTTTGGTAGTTTCCAGAAAGTGCAGACATTGGGAGCCGTTTGTATCTTGACACAGGCAAGATGGTTTCCATTAAGATCTAGGTCTGTCCTGTGGGGCAGTAGATAACAAATCTTTGTCTTCTTCCCTTCAGGTATTTGAATGGCTACTTTTTTATTAGTTTGCTCTAATTATTCTACTTTATATAAATGTAGTGTGGCTTTTCTTGTCACCGACTGTGCATAACTCTGAGTGTGCTTCTCTAATGTGATGATCTGCTTGGATAATGCAATGTGTGGTAGGGAAATTTTCTTGTAGGAAAGAGGTGTGGGTTGACCTCCCCCCCACCCCCCTGCTAATGATGGTTCTTTTCTTAGCATCCGAAACAACCACCAAGCAACCTCCACAGCCAACCACCAAAGAGCCTCCAAAGCCAGCCACTAAGGAGCATGAGATCATCACACTTGGTAAGTGTGAGTCCCCTTGTCTTTTGCGCATTGGAGAAGGGAAGAGTTTGAATGTTGGTGAGCTAGTGCTAGAGCATCTCCAAGTGGGGAATGCAGAGCGGCTTCTTGGTGGTCATATGTGCTCCAGGCGCTGTTTTCCTTAGCAAGCCCTTCTGTTGTGGTAAACACTTGTCACTCGGGGAACAGGACCAAAGCTTACCTTGAGACGTGAGAGCAAACATGGTTGATTGCATCGCCACCTTACCTAAGTAGAACTAGGATCCTTCCTATTTTCCTAAACCCAGAGTCTCAGTGTGATTGTATCCAGGGTAAAGTGTGCTTCTCCAACAATTTGGACTTATAGAAGACATCTGAAGGCAGCCCTGTTTAGGAAAGGTTTTAAAAGGTAAAGGTAAAGGTACCCCTGCCCGTACGGGCCAGTCTTGACAGACTCTGGGGTTGTGCGCCCATCTCACTTAAGAGGCCAGGGGCCAGCGCTGTCCGGAGACCCTTCCGGGTCACGTGGCCAGCGTGACATCGCTGCTCTGGCGAGCCAGAGGCGCACACGGAAACCTTCCCGCTGGTAAGCGGTCCCTATTTATCTACTTGCACCTGGAGGTGCTTTCGAACTGCTAGGTTGGCAGGCGCTGGGACCGAGCAGCGGGAGCGCACCCCGCCGCAGGGATTCGAACCGCCGACCTTTCGATCGGCAAGTCCTAGGCGCTGAGGCTTTAACCCACAGCGCCACCTGCGTCCCAGGAAAGGTTTTAGTATTTGATTAATTATTGTATTTTAATACTTTGTTAGAAGCCGCCCAGAGTGGCTGGGGAAACTACTACTACTACTACTATTATTATTATGATGATGATGATTCAGTTCAGATTCTGCTTAGAATTTAGCTCCAAATCTTCCCACCTACAAGCCCACAACATGTTCCCAATCCTACACGGAGGCTCATTCAGACCTCACCTTTGAAAAATGACTGTGCTTTTAGCAGCAATTTAGAAGAGAGCAAGACTTCCCACCACTATTTCAGGTGAAAATTAAGGGGCTTTAATAAAATAAAACAGATCCCTTTGCTACTGCCAAGAGGCCTGGCAACTCTTCTGTACACCGTCGCTGGTTTGGATGAGAAAGCTTAACAAGGCAGGCCAAAGGAACGGAAAGGGAAAAGCTAGCTAATAAAGAAGTGAAGGAGAGATGGATGGATGTGTTCTCAGGGAGAATGAATCTTCCTGCCGAAAAGAAGAGCAAGAATTGAAGAGCTTTGGGCTAATTAAAGTGAGTAACTCTATCCTGAATCCTTGTGAATTATTGATCCAGCGCAGGCTCCCGACGGGAAGTTGTATGCGCTCATTTATCTCTGCATGAGCAAAGGCTCCTGTTTTTCGGCTTCCACACCAGTCTTGCCCACACTGTGTTTAACTGCTTCCTCTGTTTCCTTGCAAAGTGCACCCCTTCAGTAGCAATGCTGCAGCATTGCGTGGCTGCTTTTGTGATGGGGAACACTTGGCTGGGTGGTGAATGCACAGTTCATGGAACGAAGGTTTAAGTTCTAGCAGCTAAGCCTTTGCAATAGGACCTGTACATGAGCTGACTAGCGTGGCATGGTGGAAGACAAGAAGAAGCTTGCAACAAAATGATGCTTTTCGATCCTTACATCTTGTAAAGGGAGGGGTAAGGTTGGCCAGGAGGTGCCATTTCAGACACTGCCCGCCCCAGCCACCTAATCTCTTTCACCATCAGGAAAGCTTGAACTGTTCCTTAAGGGGATTTTTGACTGTGAGCCATTAACATTGCTAGGGGGAGTTTTTGGCAAAAGCAGGAAATTTAGGCTGCAGAGGCTGTTGGAATTTCTGTGCGACAGATAATCATAAGACTTGCAGGGGACTTGGTACCCCCTGTACGCTGCAGGAAATTCTGGAGATAACCAAGAGTATGTACCACTCTGGCAAGACAGTGTGCAGGCAGGTAGATTCTCAGCCGGCATAGGAGTTGGTAGACAGCCACCATGGATACAGAATTAACCTGCACCTCCATGGACAGCTGTGAGTCCAAAATGACTCCTAGGCTGCGCACCTGGTCCTTCAGGAGCACAGTTACTCCATTCAGGACCAGGGAGTCCCCCATACCTGCCATCCTCCCCCCCCCCCAAAGTACTTCTTTCTTGTCAGGATTCAGCCTCAATCCATTAGCCGCCATCCATCCTCCAACTGCCTCCAGGCAGTAATAATAACACTTTGAGCTTGGCAAATCAACAACTAGTACAGATCTCTGAGCAGAGGTGTTATATGGTCTGTGGCCAAGCCTCCATACAGGTCTTCGTCAGTTCAAACTCGAGAGCTCTCTTTAAAGTTAGTACAGTACTGATAATCTTACTCCGGGACTGCTCTCCATTGTGCACACAGGTCCATCTTCACTGTGTTGGAGGGGCTGCTGTGTAGTTGGTACATAGAAGCACATGTGGGACTGCTCAGAGGTGGCTGAATTTTTGAATAAGTTGTTAGCTGGGGGGGTTTTATGACGGAACTAATCGTTACTCCATCTTTGGAACCTGTATATGAAAACAAAATCTTGTTGTCATTTTGTGTATTGTATACAGCCTTGTGGCATTTTTATGAAAAGTGCAGCCTATAAATGCTTAAATATTATTGTATAAGCGATTCAATACAAAATACACGCTTCCCCCTCCCCCCCAAAAAAAATCCCCCACTCAATCTGGAAGGGCCAGTAATAGTTAGTTAATGGACTGGTAGGAAAGTAAAGAATATGATCTCTCAGTTGTAAACTCTTTTAAGAACATGCAAGTCAAACCAGCATTGTCTTCACTGATTGGCCGTGGCTCTCTAGTATTTTTGTGCAGGGGTGTCTTCTGCATACGAAGCATATACTCTTCCCACATTGAGCTACAGCCTTTTCCCTTTTTGCCAAGTACCTTCACAACCCCCTTGCTCTGTCTCCCCCTAGGTACAACGGCCAGCCCTCCGCTAACTGACTCCCCGGAGTTCCACCCACCAGGATTTGACTCTGCCAGCTTCATCGGGGGAATCATTCTGGTGCTCAGCCTCCAAGCCGTTGTATTTTTCGTGGTGAAATTCCTCAAGGCAAAGGACAGCACCTATCAGACACTGTAAGTTCCCTACAAGCAGCTGGGAGCGGGGGGGGGGGGGGGTTGGGTGGTGGTGGTGGTGGGGAAATGTGCTGTCCTCTGAGAAGCAGAGAGGGAGATGGTCTGTCCGTAAGAACATTCTGATCTTCATTTTGGGGTAGTTTCCAAAGCAATTGCTTTGTTTAGTCTGTGGCATCTTCAAAGACTGACAGCTTTATTATGGCATGAGCTTGGTGCACAAAAGTGCCTGCCATAATATGTTTGATGGTCTTTAAGATGCCTCAGGGCCTTTTGTTGTTTTTCATTTGGTGCCCAAGCTATAATAGTTTAGACCAGGGTCACATCAACACTGTACATTTAAAGTGCTATCATACTCCTTTGTCATGGCTTCCCCCTAAAGAATCCTGGGAAGTGTAGTTTATTAAGGGTACTAAGAGTTGCTAGGAACTAACAGAACTCAATTTTTGAGTGGTTTTACTGTTAACCGCTCTTGTTAGGGAACTTAGGAAATTAGAGCTCCTACCTCTAAGCACCTTTAACAAATGACCGTTCCCAGGATGCTTTGAGACATGGAGGAGCCATGACTGTAAAAGTGGTATACTGGTGTTTAAAATTATGGTGTGGATGTGGCTCAGGGCAGTTAAGAAACTATATTCATAAAAAAAGACAATGGGGTGTTGTTAGTGGGAAAGTTACTGGAACTGACTACTCACACATGAAGACCGAGAGCATCCAGTGGGATGCAAAGCCTGCCTTCATGATGGTCGGCCATCTTGTATCACACAATAACTTCCTGTGTGTTTTCAAAATGGCTGTCCAGGCTGTGAGTTTCAGCTCTCCTGCTGTCTTCATTTCTCCACCTCACCTTCCAGTTTGCCTTCTGTGCGTTTTAGGGGGATAAAGCACGGCAGATCAGCTCTTATATCCCTCTAAACACAGAAATAGAGGGATCTTACGCTTGACAACCTTCCTCCCCTCTTCCCCACCTTTGCATTATTCCTGTGTCCTTGCACTCAGTTTTTCTCTCCGTTGCTGCTGTGCAATTCTCACATACATGCTACTGACTGTGTTCAAGGACTGGCAGTTCAACATGCCACTGAGCTCAGTACTCTTTGTGCTGAGGAAGGGACTGGTCTTTAAGTGTGACTCACTTAAAATGAGGACTCTGGATCTTTAAGAAGGGCAACAAAGCAAAGCTTTGAAAGTTTAATTATTATTTAAAAATCTTTCTCACATTGTGGCTGTGTTGTGATTACAGCTCTCTTTAGATGTCCCTCTTAGATGGCAGCAGGTAGTGGCGTTCACATGTTACATTCAATGTCAGCATACCTATGAACACAAATAAGTCAGCTGCACACTCGTACAGTTATTCACATGTAACATTCGACGAGTCTATGTACGCAGGAGCTGAGCTGTTTTACACAAACACATGTGCCTGTGTAGAAACAGCTTGTACTTGTGTTTAGTGTAATGTGTGAACATGCCTTAAAACACTGATGTGCGTGTGACATCAGTGGCTACTTTCACACACCTAGGGTCCCTGTTTTTATTATCTTTCTCATTCCCCTGGGTTGCTATTTTCATTGTCCTCCAATTTATGGAAGCCAACTGTCTGCAGCAGAGAACGGTTTCTCTCTGACCATAAGAATAGCTCTGCTGGATTACACCAGTGGCCCATCTAGTCCAGCATTCTGTTCTCACTGTGGCCAACCAGAAGCCTCAAGGAAGTCTGCAAACAGGGCCTGAGCGCAACAGAGCCCTCCCCACTTGCGCTTACCAGCCGCTGGTAATCGGAGGCATGCTGCCTCCACCAGTGGAGGTACAACAATTTTTGAAAAGCGTGCTTGTGCTGGGCTCCTTTGGAAGGAAGGGCAGGCTTCAAAAATTGGTATAAAAACCAACTACAAAAAAAGCAAAACACACAGAGAAAATTTAATTATGCAATAAAAATAAAGGAAATAAATATAGTAATAGCATGGCCCTCCAATCTAGAAGTCTCCTAATCCACAGCAAGGCCTCACACCAGAATGGGGCCTTGTGCTATTTTCCTAGTCGCACCTTCCCACAAGCTGATATTTCCCTGTGAAATTGGTGCCGTTTACTGTAAGCAGCACTTTCAGAGGGCAAATAGCTGGAGGGGGAGAGAGTGAAAGTGTTGTCTGTGGCAAACCAACCCCAGACTTTGGGACTGATGTTTTATCCATATAACGAGAGGCCAGTTTGAGCATGCTTTGCTAAATTGCAAAAGCTATAACTTGTGGTTTGCCCTACTCAAAGTGGGTTATACTTTTGTCGGCAGGTGGTGAACAAAATCCTAGCCAAATAGCTCTACATCCCTGCTGTGTGTAACCTTTGGTCAGTGTTAAAGGAAATTTCAAATGTTCTGTGAGGGACTCTCCTCCTCGCATGCACCCGACAATATTTCTGGGTTTCTCATCTGTATCTTCTGCTGCCATCTCTGTCTCTGACAGATCCTTTCAGAGAATCACCAGCTGGGTTCTCCTCCTCTCAATCTGTCCTTGATTCTCTTTCTTTCTTTCCTCCCACCCACCTCTCATAGGAGAGTGTGGGATCAAAAGATGTCTTTAAGCCTGCTTCATACAATGATGCTTTCTCCTACACAGGTACTCCACTGACATAGTCATGTGTGGATTATGGCATGAGCATCATCTTTTGTTTTTGTTTTTAAATAGTATTTATTCAAATTTTAAAGATTACAAAGATAAAAAAATAAAAGGACAAGACAAAAAAAACACAGAAAAAATACAAACAATTAACAAACAAAACAGATCCAACCTTTACATAACTTTCTTTCCTTTGCTTATTTCCTTGACCTCCTCACACCTCCCTTTTTTGTATTCCAGTTCAATTAGATGTTTCAGCAAATCCTTTCCAGCTTTGTTTTTATCCTAATAATTTATCTTAATATGCTGTAATTCTCGTCTTTCACCGATTAAAAAATCAATTTTAACCTAATCCTTTATATCATTTCTGCTAAAACCACATTACTATGAGCATCATCTTTTGCTTCAGTTGTGTGTGTTAGGAAGCCAGTTGGGCAGGGCCTGTTATGGAGTCAGGTGGCAGGTGCTTGGGGGCTGGCAGTAGGTGATGACAGGTTGAGAGGCCAGAGCTGTGTCTGCAACGCAGCCTGGCCTGCACGCCCAGCTTGTCCTGCAGTAAGCTGGACAAGTCACCAGTGTTCAAGTAAAATTCAGTTGAAAGTCCAGTTGGCTTCTGAACATGGAATGAGGGTGGTGGTACCATTTTGGTCTTTGCCTCAGGGGGAAGCTATGAATACGCTTAAAGCACATGACTTCCCCCCCCCCCCCAGTAATCCTGGGGACTGTAGTTTGTTAGGGGTGCTGGGAAGTGCAGCTCAGTGAGGGGTAAACAACAGTCCCCAGGATTCTTTGGGGGAAGCAGTGTGCTTTAAATGTATGGTGTGTACACAGCCAGTGTCTTCAGCCTTGAAGTTGGATATATGTAAAGAAAAATACCTCTGTGTGGGAAAGGGTGCTCCAACTTCCCTCAGGAAACTTGGCTGGGTCTTAGTTAAATCTTTTTGCCCCATTGTTGGATCTCTTCTCAATCAAAGCTCAGTTTAAACAGTGGGCCAGCTAGGAACACATTATTGGGGGCCATGGAGGAAGAATTTGAGGCAAGATAAGACAGTTGGTATCCCTTTGCCCAAAGCCTTGGACCGTATTTTCAGCTTTTTAAATAAATAATAAAAAAAAGCTGTGCGAGCCAAAGCCTGCCAATGTTCCTTTCCAGCTTTTAAAACATCCTTGGGCAGCTGGCTCCCTTCCAAAGCCAGTTTGGCAAAATCACTCCAGAAGCCTTGCTATTGAGGGCTTAACTTCCTTGATGATTGCAGCCATGCGTGATCCCCAAATTTTGACTGGGTGTGTTTGCTCATGCTGATTCCTGCCCTAAATCCTAATTGTTCAGGCACCTTGAGAGAGGGGTTTGTTTGGCATTCTAGCACTGGGGAAAGCTGCTGCTATTGGGGGTGGCTGGGATGTCAACCAGACAGTGATTGCTGCTGTTTTTTGTTTGCAGCATCCCTCTCACTCTCTTATTTCTGTTTGTGTAACAAATTGCTTAGCCCTAGCTTGAGTCTATTCCCAATAGAACATTGGGCTCATTCAGGCTATCTTTTGCCCCATACTTACCAGGCACAGGCCTGTGCTTTAAAGCTTTGTGTCCGGGGGGGGGGGGGGGTTCCTGTCACTTTCCCCAGGAAAAACCACGTTTTACCGCTGAATCAGAGCAAATGGCAATTGGCAGAAAACCGAGCTATTCAGTGTTGAAATGCAGTTTTTTGCAAGGAAAGCACTGGGACAAACAAACAAGCAAACAAACGTTCAGACATGGGGCTGTAAAGCCCAGAACCGTGCCTAGTAACACAGCACAAAAGGTAGTTTGGATGAACCCATTGCTCCTGTCATTTTTCAGAACTCTCTGAAAGGCAGGTGCATCTCCCCTCCCGACAAAAAAACAAATAGTGGTGCATTTATGAGGAGGACTGCCCTTGCTGAAAATTCAGAGTTCTTTAAAGGGAACAGAAGCTCTGCCCTTCTGGGGGTAACCCTGATCTTAATCTGGAGCATAAAGTACAAATCTCTTAACACCTTATTCTCTCTTAACTTGGTCCATGCTGCTTCTCTGTTCTTAACTGTACCCCTGTCCTTAGCTCCAAACTAAAGCTTATAATTTTGCCGTAGCTCTATTATGTCCATTCCTCTCCAGACCCCGTTAACCTGAGCACTAATGCTACCCAAAGGGAACCTTCTATTTATTTGGCGTATCAGTGACTCTCTACCAGAAATGTGTGTATTGGGCGTGTTTAAAGGGGCATTGTGCTTTGATATTGTCTCTAACGTCATGTCCCCAATTGCCATCTCCCCACCCCCTTTTTTTTTGTATCTCCCTTGCACGCTGCCTGTCGTCAGAGAGGACAACCAGCAGTAGGTGTAGCTGTGTGTGAAAGAACAGTGGGAAGTAATGGTCTGTCTCTGGAACCAGGAAAACCTATCAACCTTCTCTTAGACCCACTCCCTTCGTGGGGCTCTTTCCTCAGAGCCAAGAAAGGCTATTATGGGCCTGTTTTTATGCATTCAGCAGCATTAAATGATCTTGATTTTCCTGGACCATAGAACATTAGCCTGCCGCGAGGAGCTTGCATGTTTGATTGTTCCTCCTTGCACATAGAAACGTAGCATGTCTTCAGAGAAAGCTACCTTGAAATCCCTGGCCTTTTAGTTTTTCATGTGCCAGTGATTATATATATATATATGCAGGAATATTCAAATGTGCATCCTTCTTTTCCATGCTGAAGTGGTACAGGCCAGGGAAATCGTTAACTCCTGGCTTCTGCTGAAGGCATAAAACTGTCTCTGGGGATCCTGCTTACATTTTGCTTTTCCCTTTTCCCGCATTCAGCAGAGGGATGGATGGAGAACAGGGACTGCTTTGAACTGAATACTGTTAACTTTCTGATTGATTGTGTGTGTAATGGGAATGTGCAAACAACCAGCTCTTGTTTGCTTTTGAAACTATGGGCCTTCCCTAGGACAGGGATGAGCAGTGGAGATGAGCTATTCAGAGCTGACCAGAGTCTGTCTCTCTCCCTCCTCTGCTCCCCCCCCCTATTTTTTTGACTGAGAGCATGACCACATGTTACATTTGCCATGAGAGAGCAGCTGAATCTCAAAGGTTTTTCTACCAACTGGCGGAGAAACCGGGGGGACACAGAAATTGCACACTGAGTGGCGTAGGATCTACTTGCTTGCTAGCATAGCCAATAAGCAAAGAGAGATGGGGAGATGGGAGGGGGAAATTGGGTCAGGAGATAAAAACAACCAAACAGCAGCTCCACTTTCATCTGTGTGTGCAAATTCTAACTCCTCCAGCCCTTTTCCTCAGGCTCAAAACAACGCATCACGTTAATTATGTAGTGTGCAGGTACTTCTTGAGGTTTTTAAAATGAATGCCTAGTGCAGGAAGTTGGGGAAGTTGCTAGAGAGAATATAGGTCGCAGGGACTGTGGTCTAATCTTTCCCTCTCCCACCACTGGAGGCTGGTCTGTGAGGGCAAATGGGGCACTGCCCCACCGGCCTCAGTGTGCCCTCAGCCTGGCCCCACCTGCCTGTCTTTGTACATAACAAGCCGTCCAGGGAGTGCCTGAGACTGTCAGCCTCCTCCTTGGTCTCAGTATCGCCTTGTACAAATGAGCAGGGAGGAGGGTTGCAACAAAACTAGAATCGGTTTGCTCCACCTGTCACTGGCTCTACCTGCTGTTGGTCACCCTACCAGGCTGCTTGCATGCTATACCTTTAAATTTAGGGGAGTGTGACCAATTTGGTTCAGTTGAATTGGGTGCAGAACCTTGGGGGGCAGCGCAACGAATATTTAGACTGGTGTGTGAGAGGCGTGGGGGCACCACATTTTGGCACCTCACAGGGCACGGCTGAGATTTGAGACCCCAAGGTATGCCACTGCTTTAAAGCACATTTGAAGTGTCTCCCCACTCCAATAATTCTGAGTGCTGTGGTTGGTTTGTGAGGTTGCTGTGAATGGTAGCCCTGTGAGGGGGAAACTGCAGTACCCAGAATTCTTTGAGGAAGTTGATGTGCTTTGAATGTGCTGTATACTGTGCAAGCAGCCCCGTTCCTAACAGGAACCAGTCACCACTATCACCCAATGAGCCCCCTATGAAACTCCTCCCCCCACCACCACCATCCCAGCAACACACACACACAAAATCTAGAGAAAAGCTCCCATTCCCCTAGTGAGTTTCCCCTGCTAACAGTTGCCCATGTGTTCAGAAGCATCCAGATTGGTAGATCTATAGGTGAATTGTGGTAGGCCAGCAAGGGTTTTTGATTCCCCCCCCCCAAAAAAAAAGAAAATAAAAAAGCATTGCTGAAATTTGGGAGTGGGGTGGGAACCAACCAGAAGTGGATTTTTTTTCTGTGAAGGAAATTGTGAGCTCACTTCTGGTACTGAGGCATCCTGTTAATTCTTAGGCTGGGTACACACCATACATTTAAAGCACATTCCCCACCCCCCACCCCCATTCTGGGAACTGTAGTTTACCCCTTCACAGAACTACAATTCCCAGCATATTTAACTACACTTTGGCTGGGGTGGGGGGGGGGTATTTTGCTTTTAATGTATCGTATGTATGACAACATTTTGCATCTCAGGTTAGACCTTAGGGGTCTAAGTAAGTAAGTAAGTAAATAAGTAAGTAAATCAGCCTGAAGTCTGCCCACAATGGGATTACAGTGGTGCCTCGCAAGACGAAATTAATCCGTTCCGCGAGTCTCTTCGTCTAGCAGTTTTTTCGTCTTGCAAAGCAAGCCCATTGACGGCTTAGCGGATTAGCGCTATTAGCGGCTTAGCAGCTTTTAGCGGCTTAGTGGCTTATCGGATAAGCGGCTTAGCGGCTTAGCGGCTTAGAAAAAGGGGGGGAAAGGGAAAAAAACCCGCAGGAACTCGCAAGACATTTTCATCTTGCGAAGCAAGCCCATAGGAAATTCGTTTTGCGAAGCACCTCCAAAACGGAAAACCCTTTCGTCTAGCGGGTTTTCCGTCTTGCGAGGCATTCGTCTTGCGGGGCACCACTGTAGTTTATTCCTATAGTGGCGAAACTTTAAGGAGCTCTCACATGGCAAGTGTATTATTTGGGGGTGTCCCAGTACATCCTGCTCAGAAGCAAGGCCTCTTCTCCCTGTGCTGGTCCTATGGCTTCCCTCTGGTGTGGCTGAGAAAGTAAAGGATCGAAAATGTGAAGCTGTGGAGTCACCATGGCGACTACTGGATTCTATTCCCAGCTGGCTTTCCATCTCTTTTCCCTTTCCTTTTCCCCCTTGTTTTTTGTAGCTGTTCAATTGAGAAATAGCTGTTCTCAGAGGGGGGCAAAGCGAAGACTTTGACGCCCTTAGTTAAAATGTGGTATTATTATGCCCTGTTGCTTTTAGTTCTTTTCTCCTCCCCACCCCAAGAAAAGCTTTAAAAAGTGGCTTATATTTAAAAACAAGTACACACCAGGAAAGAATAAATCGTGGATTGTAGTTGGTGGTTTTCCTACTCAGAGTAATCCTATTAACATTTATGAGCATGACTAACGTAGCTCCATTGGTTTTAATGGGTCTTCTCTGTGTGTAACCTGGTTGGATGCAACTCCATGTTTATACATTTATGGGAACTTGATTACATTAACAGTGGGCTCATGAGCCTTATTTCCTTGTACATACGAAGAGGGGCTTTTAAAGTTTTTATTTATTTAAATAATTCCTATACTGCTTCACATTTGCAAAGGAAACAATCTCTTAGCAGTTTTGTAACCTGCCTTAAATAATCAAGTAGAACCTTACAAACTATCAAGCAGTACAAAAGAGAATCAGACACAATTACAATGCTGATCCACATTTAAAGAAGCATAATAACAAGAAAACAAAATATTATCCTAAACATTTAAAAAAACTTTACACATTAAAAAAAAACCAAATACAAAAATAAGTGCCTCCAGGTGATTAGCTGGGTGTAACATCCTGATTTTTGGAAAGTTCTTCCCATGCTCCCTTTTGCACCTTCAAATCTTATGCCTTGCTGTGGCATAAATTGATAGCCTAATTAGCCATCATTTGTAAGCCACCACACAAGCTCATTCATAGGTGGAAGCGGATTGTTTAGGTTGCAATCCTTGGTATACTTAAGTGCTATCTGCACCATAGATTTGAAGCACCATCACACCACTATAAATGGTCATGGCTTCCTCTGACAATACAGTTCCCATAGTGGTTTAACAATCAACCCCTCTTCCCAGGGAACTCTGGTAATTGTAGTTTTGTGAGGGGAAGAGGGGGTCTCCTAACAACTCTCAGCTCCCTTAACAAACTACACTTGCCAGAATTCTTATGGGAGGGAGAAGCGGTATGATACACTTAAAGCAGTATCATATTTAAAGCATTATCATGCAGATTGGCCCTATATGTCCATCTAGACCAGTATTGTCTACTGTTGACTGGCAGTGACTCTACAAGGTCCTGGGCAGAGGTCTTCCCCATCGCTACTGACCTGGTTCTTTAAACTGGAGATGGAATCTGGGGCCTTCTGCATTCAAATCAGGTGTTCTGCCACTGAGCTTCCGTACGTCCCTGGGATCTATGGTTGCTTTTTGTAATCCAGCCTGATACTTGCAGACCCCTATAGCAACCTCTGCTCTCAGAATCTCCCAATAGCAGAAATGGGGTTCCTTCCCCTATCATTTAAGTGACTGGCTGCTACTGGGACTCAGGAGTTGAGCAATGCGTCATTGCGAGGAGAGTAATCTCAATCAGAACCGATCAGTGTCAGCAGCCATTTTAGGTTTCCTTGGGAATCTGCTTAGCAACAACATTTCCAAACCACTGGCAGGTCTGCTGCCAGGGTGGGAGATTTTTTAAAGTTTGAGTTGATATTTATTTTTGTATTTGATTTGATATTTGTATTCCACTTTTTTCTAAGAGCATTGTGGAGCTCAAAGTGGCTCACCATAATAGTAGCATTAAAAACGGACAAACATTAGTACGTATAATCAAAAAGCACAATAAGGTAACCCATAAAACAATTAATAGCAATCGGCACAAACTCATAGTGATTCAAAAAATCAGGAATGTCTTCTGCTGTCATCTTCCTTTTCCTCCTCCTCCTTGCCCCCAAATCTCAGTGGTGCTGTTAGGTATTGTTAGACTTTGGTCTTATTCTTCCCATCTCTTTGCACAGTAACATAGGTTATGTCAAAATATGGTAAGCCAGCCTTTCTGTATCTGATGTCTCCTTATGGGGGTGCTCTCTAACTAGCTGCTTTCTCTACTCCCCTCCCACCAGCTGAGGAATGAATTTTGTGTGTTCTTGCTGTGCCTTTTGTGTGTTTCCGTGTGACTTTTGTAGTCCTGGAGCCTTCCTTGGCAAGTGGTGGGCGGGGGGAGGAGAGAGGGAGACTAGCTGAGTGTTGTATGCCATCTGGGGCACAGACTTGTGATCCTGACTTCTTCATTAAAGCTTGTGGGAGTTTGATTTCTCCAGGGCTCCAGTAGTGGTGTTGCTTGCAGTCTTCCTTCTACAGTGTGACGTGTTTGTAGGGAGCACAACCTGAGGCTTGGGTCTCCCTTGGTGAGAAATCCCTACCCCAAAACAGTCATGCATCTTTCCAAGAGTAGCCTAAGTTGAGCAGTGCATGGGCGGGCCATCCTGCCTTGGGCAAAACCTGGTTCTCCCGCAAGCAACATACTGAAAGCTGTTGCAGAAAGGGTGGATCTGGGGCAGCTGGGGAGCCACTTGATGGTGGTTTAATAACTTAACCCTATTTGCGCCTGGAAATGCAAGGAGCAGGTTGATTGGCTGGCTGCAACCTCAAGCCTACTCAGTGGTAGAACAAGTGGCCTAGCGTGGGGGGAGGCACAGGGGCAATTGCTCTGGGCAGAAAATTGTTAGGGTGTAAAATTTCAGCCTCGATACAGCTGGTAGGCACACCCTGGTATGTGTGACTTGTCATTCTCACCCTCTTAGGTGAATGAACCTGTAGCCTGTTGGCCATTATTGTGCACAGCATGCAATTGCACAAGGACCTATACTTGCTTCTGCTTAGATCCCTTGCTGCACTAATCAGTTATTTCCCATTAGTGAACACATCTGAAGTCTTAACGTTCTTTAACTTGTGCACTGTTCAGGCTGGGGGAGGTGTTTAATAGGTGGAAAGAACAGGAGTAACAAAGAGCCCCACTTTAAACAAGACCAATTTCCCCCGTGGTGGTGTGCTTGTGCAGTCCCACAGATGCAAATAAAAGCCACTGAATTTGACCTCCCAGAAAAATAGTCTGTTTTTAAAAGAGAGAGAAAAGCAAGCAAGTAGGTTTCTTCATTTGCTTGAAAACATACGAACAACAGATGCTGCAGTCTTGGAAGCCTGGGGAATTGCAAACTTAAGTTTCCAGTGATTTGTGAGGTGGGGGTCTGCAGCACCCTGGCCCTTCCTCATTATAGCAAAGTTCAAATAAGTTAGGTAGAATCAGGCAGGTTTGCAAAATTATGCAGGTCAGTGTGTAGTATTTCGAGTCTTAGCACAATATTTTTTGTTGTGTGTTCGTGTGGTTTTGTTTTTTAAAAACCAAGGCAGAGAATACACCATCCCAAGTGATAGCACAGAAGTTACAGGAGGAACAGGGAGCTGTTGCCCTCCAGAATATGTTGCTGGACTACGACTCTATCATCTCTGACCACTGACTGTGCTTCCTGGGGCTGATGGGGTCTAGCCATATCTGAAGGGCCTAAGTTGTCCTTCCCTGAGTGATAGGGTGTAATCCGTGTGAATATCCCAGGAGTGGGTCTTTCTCTTCCCCTTCCTGGAGTGTATCTGTCCACCCACGAAACGGCATTTGCACTGTGAGAAGTGTCTAAACAAACACTGGACATTTACAGGATTTGGTCCTCCATGTGGGGTTGGAAACAGTGTCTTATTCTCAAGAGATGTCTCAACAGCAGGAGTGTCACCTCAGGTTTTCGTTTTGCTTTTCAGATGATGGGCTGGGAGAAAAGGGATAAGATTTACTGCAAAATGCAATGATCTCCTCTTGTTTGGGACGTTTTTAGCTGTCCCAAACAACAAGAACCCACAAACAAACGATACAATTAATGATAATTTGTTGAGATTACCTTTTTTCATACCACAGAATATCTCAAAATCTCTTTGTTTATAAGGGCTGGGGGGGAGAGAAAGTGTGATTTTCATCAAAACACACACACAGAGACTGTTCTGAATCACGGTTCAACCATTCTGGGACTGAACTCTTGACATCACCTTTGAAAGTACCCAGTTCCTTTCACTCATGTTCATGAGAGTTACTAATTCTTAAATTAGATTTATACCCCATTTCTCAGCCAAGATGGCTGAAATAAGCCCATGATAAAAATCCATTGTAAATTATAGTCTCTGATGTGGCATTGCTAATCTCCCTCCACAAGTCTCTGCATATATGTCTTGTAAGACCCTGTATTATATGGGGGGTTTTTTGGTTAGTTTCCATTGCATGTTTGGGTGGCCATTAGACACCCCCATGAGTACAAATTTTAACATTAGAACTGGTCTGAGGCTTTAACACTGTAATCATATGCATCAGGTGCACAACCTGTTGCCCCTCCCCCTCCCAATGTTGTTGGACTCTGCCCCCATCAGCTCCTACAAGGGATGGTGGGAGTTGGAGTCAGAGAGCAGCTAGAGGGGCGCTGGTTCCTGGGCCTGATAAACATCTGTTCAGAAATTAAGGCTGCAATGCTATACCCAGTTACCCAGGAGAGAACCCTGCTAAATTCAGAGATTCAGCGCATTCCTAACCATACCTCTTCAGAAGTGTGTTCTATTGAATTCAGCAGGGAACATCTTGGTAGACATGCTTAGGGTCGCTCTGCAAGTAGGTGAGTATAGAACTGCTGCCTGACAACAGTCTTTTGCATGTCTACTCAGAAGTAAGTCGCCTGGGAATAAGCTGCACTGAACACTGTTGGATGGAGCTAGTATGAACTGTGCTGCAAACTTAACTTTGACTCACTTTTCAGAAACAAGAAGAAAGTGCCTCTTGTAACTTGAGAATGGCCAGCTTAGAGCTGAGATGCTCTTGTTCCCAACAATTTAATTCTTCTCTTCTGCAAAATTGGGTATCTAATTTGGTGCCCAAATGTCTCATATCTTGGATGTTACCATGTATTGATTATTTTATTTGATGTTTCATATTTAACAGCATTCAGGGAGTGACATGCAATGGCATGGCACCTGATGTGGCATATGTTTGATAAGATGCAATGGTGCATAGGTTCTGGCAGTAGAGAGCCGTTCACATTTCATGCTGCCTGCCTGCCTAAGGTGGTAAGAAGACTAAGTTGCTCTAATTCTGAAATTAAAATCCCTAAATTTTCAAATTAAAGAGGTCTGCAAATAAAGATGTAAGTGGTGAAGCTGGCAGTGCTGACACATGTATGTTATGAAATCCAGCCATTCACAAATTACACAAGTTGCACCTTCCTGGTTTACCAGGTGAAGTTGTTTCCAGCGCTGAGGAAAGCAAGGGAGAAGTCGCTGTTACAGATCTGCCATTTTGGCTGAGCTAGGTGCTCCCCCTGCTGTCTGCTCTCTTGCCTGGTGAAGTGTTTTCCCCACCCCCCCTGTGTCTTCCCCTTCTCATTTGTTCCATCACATTAGGATCTGATGGCTGACCTCCAAGGAGCTGCCTTGATAAGCGTTTCTCTTGCGGGAGGAGTTGCTGGAGAAGAGGAGGCTGCCTGTGGCTGCATTAGGAGTCAGGACTCTTTCCCTCTCTCTCTTCTTCAAATGGAGCTGCTGAAGTGGGAGATCTGCTCCAGACCTAAACAGCCTATTGTCACGATGGGTGATGCTTGGCTCAGATACCTGGACCCTTTAGACTTGCTGCAGAAATAGTATAAATATATACATGAGATACTAGCAAGCTCAAGCTGCAGGGATCTGCTTCATATGTAACTGTGTGAGGTTAAGGACACCTTCAAATGATTGTGGGGTTTTCTTTCTATTTTTTCCCCTTCTGTGCAACCTGCTTTTGGTTGATTATCCTTATTCTAAGCCCACAAGGATCCTGTTTCAGTACCTGCCGGTCCTGCATATTTGTTCTTAAATGCTGCACCAAAAGTGGAATGTCCAGTGGAACTTGGGGCTACTTCACCCGTGTGACTTCTTTCTCCCTCCACCCAATATTGTTTAAACCAGATCACTCTAAAAAGTCAGAGTCTTATGCAGATGTCAAGACACTTGGGTCACGATGTTAACTTCTTGCACAAGAGAGTTGGGGTGGGTCTCCTTCACGCTCGTTCTTGCGGGTGAGTTTCCGGTAAGGGAGTTGCATCAGAGCAGCTGACTTGTTAACGCTGAACCCAACCGGTGTTGGACTTCATTGGAAGTTGCCTGTCCATTAAAGAGTGGATCCTTCTAAGAGTCCAGTTCTCAGCTGCCTCCCTGGAAAAACAAAGAACACCCCTTACTGTGGAATGGCAGCGAACACAACGGGGGAAGATGCCTCTAAAATAAAACAAAATATTTGTGGAACGCATTTTGTGTTATTGTTATTGAGCAGTTCGTACTTCTACGCATTTGGGGATAACTTTGATTATAGCCGCAATGTTGTAAGCCGCCCTTCTTTCATCTAGTGCCATTGATATTTCGGACTCCCGACTCCCATCATCCCCAGCGAACATGGCTGATGGTCAGTGATTATGGGAGTTTTAGTTCAACAGTGTCTGGACAGCACCAAGCTTGGGGAAGGCTGCTGTAATATTTGTCAGCTACTGCTTTTATAACATTATTCTACTGGAAAATTTGTTTAATTGAAATATTTCTAAGCGGTTTTTCTGTGCAGCTTGCAAGAGTGAAAATAATGTAAAAAAGAAAAGAACCCTTCCACACACATATCTTCTTTGTTCCCCCAACTGTCCAAGATAAGAACCAATACATGTACTAATTAAACCACTCTTCACAGCACTGCTAACCCAGAGTCCAAGGCAGGCAGGACTTTACCACCATCCTAGTAACAACTACTTAATATTACTCTAGCTAAAGCTATTGAACCTGGGAGCTTCATATCGGATGATATGGAGGCAATGTGTTCTTGTTGCGGGAGTTCACTGGCTGTGTTTGGCAGAGCTGAGCAAAGAATGTATGTACTGGACCCTCCCCCCAAGAAGCAGAGGCACAGTGAAATATAGCAACTTGTTTCTTATTTCCTTTAAAGAAAAGGCTGTGCTCAGAGTTGTTTACCTTGATTATTTATTTGCAGTCTTCAGCCATAATGGTTCTCAAAGCGGTTTCAGGATAATAAAATCAGATTTATAGGTGGTCCCTGCCGTTCTCGCTGTGATGCATCCCTGGAAATATATGCAAGCACTGGAAAAGGTACATTTCTAAAACAGCATGATGGCTCTGGTCTGAGAGAGTGCCAGAGGGGAGAGGTTAGACCTTAGCAGCAGGGATGGATTTTGCAGGGGGGGGGTGTTGGGGTGCCCATTAGTAAGCTCTGTCCACCTTTCACAGAACCACTGTTTAAATTTTCCATAGTGCCCTGGATTGATACTTTAGGGTATATGTTTTTCTGTATACAGTACATATATGCATCCTGAGCACTAACACTCCAACAGATCTTGTGTCCCCATTAGGTTTCCAGGGGGGGGGGTCACCAAAGTCACAACTCTGTTTCTCAACACAGAACAGTTTCAGCTTCTCTGTGTCTTTTAAATGCAAACTGGATCAGATTTCTCTCTCATCCCCCAGTGCTATTTTTCTAGAAAAAGAGGTGCCAGAACTCACCATGAAAACCTCCCTCATTCTCTTAGAATGGCAATTGTGTCCACCTGAGAGGTGCTGGAACTGAGTTCCTGTGAGTTTCCCCTGGAAAAAAAGCTCTGCTCCTTCCTAACAGAAGCCCACATATGCACATACTCATTAGTAGGGATGGGATTCGCAATCACAGACTGACGTGACAAGTCCCCTCACCCCCGCAATTCCCTAGGACAAACACTATTCATTTTGCAAAATGGTTCATAAAAACTCAAACAGGGAACCTTTGGACTATTCTTATCACCTAATTGGCTTTGATTCTTCGAAAAATTATGAGCCCTGTGAATGTAAAGCTTCTCATTACCCATTATCGCCATCCATTTGTATGCCCCCAGAGGTATTGAATTTTATCTTGAGTTGTGCACAATGTGAAGTCATCAAAACGCAACGTCCATTTCAGTTAGTTTTTACAGAATCATACCCAGCTTTTTTAAAGTGTGTATTTGGGTAGAGGAAGCTACTTGGATGTTGTTTCTGTGAGTCTATCTATCTATATATTATTTATATATTATTTGCCACAAGAAGACTGGGAAAGAATCAAAGTGAAACAAATCACTTGCACGTTTTGCTAGTAAGTAACCAGGATTGAACTGGATAGAATTAACTGCAGAATAAACATGCATTGGATCAGGATAAATGTTCTCCATTCCTAATTCATTCTCTCTTCTCCTCACCCCACGCTCTCTTTCCTTCCCTCCTTCCCCTCCCCCTCCTTTTCTCTTTCTTCCCTTCCCTGTGCTTGGAGGCCAATCCCCCCTGGTGTTCTCTTGGCTTACTGCTACGTATAGCTGCCATAGCAAACCTCATCCTCTCTCTTCCTCTCCAAACCTGCTTTTAATAGTCCCCACTCCATGATTTAGAATACATTCACAGGGTGGTGTTTGCCCACAAGTGATATAGAAGTCAATGGGTATGGCATGAGACACTCAGACTAACACAGAAGTCTTGACTTTCCAGGCCAGGGTATGGGTTGTATTCATGAATTCTGTGTCTTTAACAATATGCTACTTGCTCAATATAGAAAAGAAACACGACACTCCCCCCCCCCAAAAAAAATCCAGTAACATTTACATTTTAGGTGAAAATATTTACTGCCTGTCCTCCCCAATGTTAAAAAAGTCTCTGGGTTGTTTCCTCTTTCATGTGAGAAATAAATGAAAAACATTACATGATGAACTGAGGGCGAGAAATGAGAACCCTTGCGCAATTAAGAAATGACCTCTGTTTTCTTTATAAAGCTAGGCTTGAACCAGTAAGCTTTACGACCTCCCTCCGCCCCCAAGTGAACAATCCTGTCCTCATGCACTGGAGAGACAAAACAGATAAGAAACACAAGAACAAATGTTAATGGCTCCTTTAGCACCTCCATAAAACAGAGTTCAAGGAAATACACAGTTTGAGAAACAGTTGCAACATTATAATGCCATCTTCTAAACAGCTGCCCTTCAGTTTTTTGTTTATTTTGTGTGTGTGTGTGCTGCAAAAAAATCTCCTGTGAAAATGCCAACAGTCACTCGAAACCTGATCGGCTCTCAAACATTCATGAACATGCAAACAAGGAAAAGCTCAGTATCAAATTTGTCTTTTCTGAATGTTGTTTTCACCCCTACTCGTTAGGCAAATAGAAGGGGAAAGTCTTCTGCACAAAGTGAAGTTGTGCGTGCTACAGTTTCCTTTAAAGGAAGAAAGAGACTATTGATTTGAAGTCTGGCACACGTTATGCTGTTTGGGTGAGGCAAAACATGACCTCTTCACCACCTCTACACATACCCTCTGGGAAATTAATAGCCAATAATAGTTCTTTATTGCTGCTTTCTTGACTTGGAACCATGTTGGGAAATCTTCCCAATATAAGCCTCCTGGAGTGTCATTGGTCCCAGCAAGTATATAAGGAGAGCAGGACAGGGAGACAGTAAATTGCACAGAGGAACAAGGAGGCCATGCATCTGGAGCTGTGTTGCAGGGTTTTTGCAGTCTTGCTCTGTTTTCCCACCTGGATGGAGGCAACTGGTGATTCCAACAAATGCGCAGGTAAGAGATTTTAATTTCTTGCCAGTAAGTAAAGCCATTTTATACCATGATTCATATGGAGGGTGGGAGGAGAGTCTTCCCCAGTCGTACAGATGCCATGGTTGAGCCTGGGACCTTCTGCATGAAAAGCATGTGTTCCACAAATGAACCAAGGCCTCTTCCACCCTTGGAGAATGCTGAACATCATACAAAGATCATGATGGGAGGAGTGGTTTCTACATTTTTTTGAGTCGTTTTTACATACTTAAAGGTTGGCATATCTATCCCTGGGTACACAGAAATATATATACATGTAAATTATTGTTTTTTAAAAGCAAAACACCAAAGGTCTGATGAGGACCTTTGAACTTCTGAAAGCATCCATGTGTCAGATGAGATTTTGTGGGGGGGTGGAGACGGAAGAGGGAACTGGTGTGCTCAAGCCCTTAATAGTTTCTGGTAGATAAACTAGGGTTGGAGGAATGTGAGCTGAGAGGCTAAATAACTCAGCTCCCAGAATTATTTCAGGAGGATGAAAGGGGGGGCATATTTTCCAGCTGTTCAGAACCTCCACCCCAAGATATAGCAATAGGTTTCAATCCTGAGTCCTAGAAAGCAAGGCATTGGAGCCTGGGAAAGGGGAAAGATGACTGTTTCCCTTTCCTGAAATCAATCTCTCTCTCTCTCTCTCTCTCTCTCTCTCTCTCACACACACACACACACACACACACGATGGCTATAAGGTTTTCTGAAGCCCTGAGCAAAAGCATTCCTCTTAACAGGTGGGGATACACTGCAACATTTTGTTTTAGGTACCACCTGATATTTATTTATTTCTACCTTTCCCACTTGATTTTCACCCCCCTCTGTGGAGTTGTGCTGTCCTTTGAACTGTGACACTGGTGCAGTGCCGACTACTATTAGGCAAAGGGAGGTGACTGCCTCAAACAGCAGATGTTAGGGCAATGGAAGCACCTGCCTGGCTGTTTTCCCCATGTCCCCCGGTTGAAACTTTCTCCTCTGATAGAGTTGTCAGTGTCACATGCCCTGCCCTATACCCCTATATACTAAGCAGCCAGTCCTGGATCGTGGTCCTCTGCATAATGCCCAGGGGTGTAAGTGTTTACTGAACATAGCAGGGGTAAGGAACTCCTGGTCTGTGGGGCAATTTTGGCCCAGCACAGGTCCCAATTTGGCCCGTGGAGCCATTTTCCTCAAACCATGCCCACCTGCCCCACACCTGGGCCAATGTGTAACATCAGGTGTGGAGCAGGTAGGGATGCAGCCGGCACGGCTGCACATGCCAGTTCCCCATGGATAGCACAGCTGATCCTTGCAGAGAGAAAGGTTGCTCGCTGCTTGTCAGCTGATGGGCGGTGACTTCAAGCCTGCTGCATCAGGGAGGAACTGGATTGTGCAGCTGATCCCTACAGAAAGGGAAGTGTTGAGCATATAGGGATGGCAAAGTTCCTTGACCTGTGCTTCCCAATGACAGAATATCATGGTGAAATGAAAATGGGCAGTTGAAGGACACATTCCAGCCAGGCATAAAAGAAGGTGTGTAGCTTGTTGAAGACTGATGGGGGCCAGAAAAGAGAGGCCTCGAGGGCCACATGTGAGCCTCCCCATTGTTGAAACAGGGTCTAATCTCAGGTGGACACTGACGTTAACATAGGGGGTGAAATACTTCATTTCCTATCTTTTCCCACAGAAGTGAAGATTGTGGGTCTTTTGCGTGATGAGAAGCTTTGCTTTCCTGAAGGGATGTCCTGGGTTTCCTGGAGTGGCAGGAACCCCTGAGAATCCTGGGAGCTGTAGTTTGTTAATGGTGCTGAGAGTTGTTAAGAGATCCCAATTCTCACAGAGCTGCTGTTTCCAGAGTTCCCTGAGAAGAGGCATTGATTGTTAAACCACTTTGGGGTTTCTAGCTCTGTGAGGGGAGTAGGATCTGTCCCACCTCTTAAAAACAAACATTCCAGATCCTAGATATGCCAAAAACAGAAATAAAGAGAAGCATGGCAATCTTCAGTTTAGCAAAGCCAGGGATTGATTTTGGATGGCAGGTGTGAAACTTGATACCTGCAGCACTTGTTGGGAGGAACTTAGCCTGTAGACTCCCTTCGGTCTACCAGCTGACCTCATGACTACAACATCAACCTAAGTTTTGTACCCTTCCCCCACTCCCCTATTTCCCTCAACTCTCTACCCCACCCTTTATGGGTGACATCTGGAGAACTGGAAAGCGTGCCACAAGTTTGTGACATTTGGTGAGTCCGCAGGTGGCGCTGTGGGTTAAAGCCTCAGCGCCTAGGGCTTGCCGATCGAAAGGTCAGCGGTTCGAATCCCTGCGGCGGGGTGCGCTCCCGCTGCTCGGTCCCAGCGCCTGCCAACCTAGCAGTTCGAAAGCACCCTCGGGTGCAAGTAGATAAATAGGGACCGCTTACCAGCGGGAAGGTAAACGGCGTTTCCTTGTGCGGCTCTGGCTCTGGCTCTGGCCAGAGCAGCGATGTCACGCTGGCCACGTGACCCGGAAGTGTCTCCGGACAGCGCTGGCCCCTGGCCTCTTAAGTGAGATGGGCGCACAACCCCAGAGTCTGTCAAGACTGGCCCGTACGGGCAGGGGTACCTTTACCTTTACCTTTAATCAAGGTATTAGGGACACGGGTGGTGCTGTGGGTTAAACCAGAGAGCCTAGGACTTGCCGATCAGAAGGTCAGCGGTTCAAATCCCCACGACGGGGTGAGCTCCTGTTGCTCGATCCCTGCTCCTGTCAACCTAGCAGTTCGAAAGCAAGCGAAAAAGTGCAAGTAGATAAATAGGTACCGCTCTGGCGGGAAGGTAAACGGCGTTTCCATGCACTGCTCTGGTTTGTCAGAAGCGGCTTAGTCATGCTGGCCACATGACCCGGAAGCTGTACACCGGCTCCCTCGGCCAATAAAGCGAGATGAGTGCCGCAACCCCAGAGTGGGCCACAACTAGACCTAATGGTCAGGGGTCCCTTTACCTTTACCTTAATCAAGGTATTGCCCAATTGTGGGTTTTGGAATCATTTCGCCTTCAGTGTATTGTTACGATTTGCTTAGTAACAAGTTTGTTTTCTTTAAATATCAGGTGATCGAGGAGATCTTTTGGCCCTCTGCCAATCCGGTGAGTTTCTTTCTTGCTTCTCTTGGGAAATGCACCCTCTGCCATCTAGTGGCTCAACTTTATAATAATCCTCAAACTCTAATAATATAAAATCGCAAGGATGTTGTTGCTTTGCAGTTCAGTTTGCCCCAGACAGGTAGCACTTAGAACTACAGTGTGACGAGCTACTGGGCCGTCCGGCAGGTGGACCAATGGACAGAGATGCAGGTCAAGGTAATGTGAGGAGGAGAGGCAGGTGGGCAGCTCAGGCGATTAACCCAGGTGAAGCAAAGGGGAGGGATCTGGAGAACAGAGATGAGGGTGGGCAGCCCAGGCAAGTGGCCCAGGTGAGGAAAGGATGAAGGAACTGGAGGACAGAGATGCAGGCAAGCCAGCAGGGGGCTCAGGTGAGTTGCAGAAACCGGGTGAGGTCCAAAGTTTTCTTTTGTGAGGTGCAAAGGGAGGGAGGAGGGGTTGGCCAGGGAAGGAAGGTGGGGGTTGACAGAGTTCAAAGGAAGGGGGGCAGCAGTTGGTGAGCTGGAAAGGGAGGGTGTAGGGGGTTGGTGAGAGAAGCAAGTAGGGCTTCAACCCTAGTGTACTATATGTTGTTGTTTAGTCGTGTCCGACTCTTCGTGACCCCATGGACCAGAGCACGCCAGGCACTCCTGTCTTCCACTGCCTCCTGCAGTTTGGTCCAACTCATGCTGGTAGCTTCGTAAACACTGTCCAACCATCTCGCCCTCCGTCATCCCCTTCTCCTTGTGCCCTCCATCTTTCCCAACATCAGGGTCTTTTCCAGGGAGTCTTCTCTTCTCATGAGGTGGCCAAAGTATTGGAGCCTCAGCTTCACGATCTGTCCTTCCAGTGAGCACTCAGGGCTGATTTCCTTAAGAATGGATACGTTTGATCTTCTTGCAGTCCATGGGACTCTCAAGAGTCTCCTCCAGCACCACAGTTCAAAAGCATCAATTCTTCGGCGATCAGCCTTCTTGATGGTCCAGCTCTCACTTCCATACATCACATAGTACACAAAGACAACAGTGTACTATATAATGATCCACAAACTGCCCCCAAATACCTACACCATGGGTAGTCAACATGGTGCCACCAGGGATGATGGGAATTGTAGTCCAGCATATCTGAATGGCACCACGTTGCCTACCCTAATTGCTTATGTGACAGTAGTTCCTCAGGACTGCCACGATAAGGAAGCGAGTCCATTGTGAGCTCTTCAAAGCCTCCCACAATTCTCCTTTCTTCAAAGGCATATGCGGACTTTGAAATCCCACAGCTTTCCTTCCTTCCTTTCATTCATTCATTATATATGGTTTAACATTCCCTTTTCGTGGTACGATATGCGACTGAGCTGCTGATAAAATCCCAACATCATTAGGCAAAGCAGGGGCTGCTTCTAAATGCTTCAAAAGCCCCAGTGAATGAAGTTTCACACGCCTTATAAATGTAGAAGTGTTATAAAACGTAGAGATAAAAGGATGTCTCTTTTACCCAAGGGCCAGTTTAAAAATGTGGAGTAAAATTTGTAATCTGCATTAGCGACCTGTAGGAACACTTCTAAGCTAAAAGCAGACAGACTAAACAAGATCACTCTCACAAACACAAATAGCAAAATGAGAAACCCAGCTTTTGTGTGGACATTTTATAGTATACAATGTGAAAAAGTGAGCTTTAAACTGTGTTGTAAGCAACAGTAATATTACATTAAACCAGCAGCTCCCAAACTTTTTTGTCCTCTGCCCCCTTGGTTCCACAAACTCATCCCCAGTGCTCCTACCCCACCCTATAAAAATATTTATTCAGAATAGTGGTTTGGACAGCCCAATAGGGAAGATAATAACATAATAAAATTCACAGCAGTCACAATTGATAGCACATTCATTCAAAACCCAATTAAAACCAATTAGTCAGATAATTCAACAAAACCAATGAACTTGATCCAGTGATACCAGCTTTTCAAAATCTCATTCACACTTCCAGCACTCCCCACCCTAGGTAATCCCCCCACCCCCCACCCCCGGGGGTGGTACCACCCTCTTTGGGAACCACTGCATTAAACAAGTGAAAATGAACCTATGGAGTGGTCTTAATGCACTGTCATCAATATCTGCAGGTTTTTTAATTGGTAGCACTGATGTTATGGAATTCACTCCCTGCTGGATAAGAGAGGCCCCCATCTATATTGGCATTCTGCTGGCTTTCGAACTGTTTGCACAGGCATTCCTTTGACCTCTTGACCTATTTAATTGGTGTTCTGGTTTAGCAGGATTTAATTCTGGATTTTAGAGTTGTTGTTTTTTTTTATTATTTTGGTGTCATGACTTGGATTTTAGAGTTTTAATTGGATCCTTTTATTATGTGTTTTTATTCCAGATGCTTATATCTATCTGAATGTTTCTCTCATTGGTTTTTATACTTGTAAACAGCTTAGAAGCCTAATTTGGCATTAAGTGGCATATAAATAATAATCATATAATGACCGTAATTGGGAGCTGTGGTGGTATCCCTAGCTTGCTACATTTCCTGCCTCCATTGCCTTTCATCTTGCCTTTTGTCATTTGGCATATTCTCCCAGCACCAAGAAGCTGCAAGGAGCTGCTGAGCAAGGGGGAGTTCCTGAGCGGCTGGTACACCATCTATCTGCCAGGCTGCTGGCCCCTGAGGGTCTTCTGTGACATGGATACTGATGGAGGGGGCTGGCTGGTGAGTGGCTGCTTTGAGGTGAAGGCGGTGCTACTGCAGTGTACTACGCCCTGTATTGTTATTGGGATTTTTTGCTCCCGTTGGGTTTGATAATTTATTTATTAAACTTATTCGCCGCTTGTCATCTAAACGGTCTCCTAGTAATTTGCACTTTAAAAAAACTTTTACACAAATAACATAGAGAAGAAAATTTATGTAAAACATTAACATTCCATACAGCATGGGAAAATCAAGCGCGCTCTCTCTCTCTCTCTCTCTCTCTCTCTCTCTCACACACACACACACACACACACTTACAGCAATGGAAAACTTTGTAATTATGCTAACTTAAGAACATTGCAGTTTTTCCAACCCACTAACCAGCAGATTAAAATAAAAACACAAACACTGATCCTCCTGCACTCCGTTGCCCAGAAGTTGGCCGCCTTAAAAATCCCCTACCCATACCTTCCAACACAACGCAGCCCAAATCCAGGATGTCATTTTCCAGGTCCGCATTTCCATGCCTGTGAAAGCTAGGGTGGGAAGCCTCTTGCACTCCAAATGTTTCTGGATTCGAACTCTTAGCAGCCCTATCAGGCATGGTCAATAGCTAGGGGTGCTGGGATGTGAAGTCAAGCAAAAACTAGGAGGCCATAGCCCCTGCCACTCAAACACTGGATGTGAGAGGCTGAATGAGAAAACAATACATTTACAGGCGATGTACTCATTTTTTTCTGCTATGTTTGTTTCTATATCTCTTTCTCAGGTGTTTCAGAAGCGGTTGGATGGGTCTGTTGATTTCTACCGTACCTGGAATGACTACAAGAAAGGCTTTGGGAACCAGCTATCGGAATTCTGGCTGGGCAACGAAAACATTCATCTCCTGACACGGGAGGGTAACCCCGCCTTTGATCTGGGGATAAGGGTGGAGGGGAAATTAGATTTGGTTTACAATGTAAGCTGAAGTTGCACAGCCATACCTCGAAATCCACACTTCTCTGAATTTTGCAGTGCAGTTCTCCAGCTAAGTAATGTTACAAAAAGTGCATGTGCAGGGGTAAAGTCTGCATACAAATGAATGTATTAGAAACAGCGTACTATTGGGGGAAATAGTGTGCATAAATGTGTATATTCGCACACAAATGCATTCATTCATTCAAAACTGATGTAAACATGTGGGGAACTGAACTTAAGACTGGAAATCTGAAAGAAACCAGAAAGGACTTAGGTGCCAATCCCCATCTGGAAAAACATTCTTTCCAGGCCAGTAGCAGGGACCTGCTATGCTATTGTGAGCCTCTGGGAGGCAAAAGAGAGCTGTGTTTTTATTCCATCACAACAATAATATTGGATTTATTTGCAGCAGCCTATCTGTGCAGGATTTAAAAATACAATGTCTCCACTACCCTCTTCCACCCCATTCTTCTGATAGCAGCCCCAGGTTCAAAATTTTAAGACACCCAGTGATGTGTTTTGATATGACAGGCGCAAGAACCATTTTTTAAGGCAGCCCTGTTTAGGGAAGCTTTTCATGTTCAGTAGGTTATTGTATTTTAGTGTTTTGTTGGAAGCCACCCAGAGTGGTTGCGGAAACCCAGCCAGATGGGCAGGGTATAAATTATTATTATTATTATTATTATTATTATTATTATTATTATTATTATTATTATTTCCAGCCTGAGGACCACGTCCCCAACCTTCTAGAGGCTGCTTTGGAAATATTTCTTGTGCCACATCGCACATAAGTTTTTCAAGTGTGCAAAAGGCAAAGTTGTGCTGAATTTCTGTCCTCTTTTCCTTAGGGGAGCACCAGCTGCGTGTGGACTTGGTAGACTTTGACGACCGCAAAACCTTTGCTCATTACCAGTCCTTCCAGCTCAGGGGAGAAGAGGAGAAGTATCAGCTTGTCCTGGGGCAATTCCTGGGTGGCACTGCAGGTGAGGGACTTCAAACCTGCTTTCCACATGCACTGTGGCCTGGTTTGCATGCCGCTTTAAAGCAGGAGTGGGGAACTGGACCTGGTCAGAGGCATTTAGTGCATATACTGGAGGTAACGGATCTCTGATATCAGATGGTATCAGGTGACTGACAGGTCGGCATGGTTTGCCTAAAATGGTCGTCTGGGCCAAATGCAGAGGCCTGGTGGGCGGGCCTAATTAGGCCCACAGGCCAAAGGCTCCCTGCTGCCATTTTAAATTATAGTTAAGCTTACCTATGGTTTGAAGGTACAGTGCGCTGGTGCACCTGGTGAGATTTCTCCTCCCCGCTTGCTCTGCTACACTGCTGTGAGCTAAGTCATCGTTTGAACTTGGGCTCGTGGTTTGTCTCTCTCCAAACAAACAAAGAACTTTAAGCAAGGTTTCTTCTTGGTTTGTTTGTAGGGGGGAAATAAACCACAACTCTGGGTTTGGATGAAACACAGAGCCAAACTATGGCTTAGCACAGTGACAGCAGCAGCAGGGAGGAATGAAGGGATATAGCAGGCCAACAGTTACCCACCCCTGCTCTATTCTAGCCTGCTGCTGTCAGGTATATGGTGAACATGGTGAATCAAGGATGATCCAACAGCTGTTGTACATGGAATTGGAGGGGAGGCAAATCTTGTCCTTTTCCTCAGGCAGCAAAATATATTGAGCTGGCCCTGTCACTTTGAAGACCAAAATATTTAATATTCACTCATTCTAGACCTGGGATTGCTGTTTTGTTACTCCAGCAATGACTGCTGTTGGAAATGTAACAGCAGAGATCATCCTGTGTGCAGCTAAAGGGTTAATTCTGTTACTGTTATAGTCAGCTAGCCAAGAGGGGAGGTGTGGCTTAGCAACTAGGCAGAGCAGCTTGATGTTTGCTGAGGTAGCACATGCTCAGATTGGTTATGTTGCCCTAAGGGAGTTTTCCTCAGTATGTTTGGTTGACGTACAAGGCTTCTGCCAAAAGAAAGACAAAACCTCTGTTCCTTTCTTGTCACATTATACACTGTTTTTGTTCAATTTCCTCAGTAAACGGTTATCAGGATTTCTCTTTTCACTGCACTCCATTTGCATTATTTAAGTGACTTAGCTAGGAGCTGCCAGGTCTCTAGCTCCTGACAGACGCATCACTGGCACCTACTGCATTGGGGGCACTGTGGGAAATTAAAGCGGTTATTCTCACACCCAGCAGCCGCTCAATGCTGATCAAAGGGCTGCTTCTCCTCCCAACCAGATGAGTCCACTAGGGCCTACTGACATGGAAAAGGCACTTTGACCGAAGCTCCCTCAGACCCAGAGGCACTGATGCTGGGGGGGGGGGCGGGCGGGAAGAGAAATGTAATGGGCAGCAGACAAAGGAAAAAAGAGAGCACTTTTACACCACCTCTTTCTGCTCTGCAGGTGACTCCATGACCTTTCACAGCGGGCAGCGTTTTTCCACCCATGACAGTGACAATGACACCGGGACACAGAACTGCGCTGTCACTGTGCATGGAGCTTGGTGGTATCTCAACTGCTATAGGTCCAACCTGAATGGAGGCTATCCTATTGGTGATCGGAAAGGGCAGACCTATGGCATTGACTGGGCAACTGGCAAGGGCGTTGGCACCTCCTACAAGCGCACAGAGATGAAGATTCGCTAAAGAGATCCCATTTGAGGCCTAGAAAGCAACCAAAGGGAATGAGTAAAGCAAAAATTAAGCAGCTATATGGGCGTTTGTGTGTCTCTTTATTTTGCATGAGGGATTATTCTGCTTCCAAAATCCGTTCAAGCTTTTAATAGGTGAGGGAGAGGCTCCATTAGGGCAAAACGTTTACTGTCCATACTGAGGATGCCTAAGAAGCAAAACATTTCAAATCACAAAGGCCAAAATCAATAATAATAAAAATACAATCCAGCCCAAAGTACCTGGTTTATTCAACAAAATACTCAAATACTGAAACTGCAGCTAGCTATTTATTTATTTGCTTGTTAGCTACTTGATCAAAGAGCTCTCTAAGCAGTGTGAAAATAAAACACACCTAAAGTCCACCACTGCCAGTTAGAACACTTAATATTTGGCAACCTTTGTAAATGGATATGTCTGACTTTGTTTTGAGTTAAATGAAGCAGTCCCCTCTAGCCTAATTCTGGCAATATTCACACCATACATTCAATGCACTACAATACCTCTTTAAACGGTCATGACTCCCCACAAAGAATTCTGGGAGCTATAGTTCATTAATGGTGCCGACAGCTGTTAGGAGAGCAATATTCACCTCCCAAACCTACAGTTCCCAGAGTTCCCTGTAAAGTGGGATTGTTTGTTGAACTGCTCTGATAACTGTAGCTCTGTGAGGGGAATCGGGGCCTCCTCACAGCTATCAGTACCCTTAGCAAACTACAGCTCCCAGAATCCTTTGAGGAAAGCCATGGCTGTTTAGTAGTGTAGTGCTTTAAATGGCCGGTGTGAACCTGTCTGCTGTGACTGGCAACAGCTTTCCAAGGTTTCAAGCGGACTCCTTTCGTTTTCCAGTCCTGATTTTTTGCGGGAGCTTTTAATAGGAGAGAGCAGAGGACAGGATGTCCTCGACCTCAAGGTAAGTCTCTATCCAGTTCACTTTGGTTGCCAAGGGAGGTTATGTAGGGATATTAAAATGTTTGACAAGGCAATTTTCAACCCTGGGTCATATCTGGATGAGAAAGAGGCATTAATAAAGCTAGGGCTGTAATCGGGAAGACCGTGAGTGCATTGGTATTGGAAAAGTGAGTCAAAAAGGCTTCAGGCCTATCCATTCTCTGTTTTCATACTGCCATTAACCTCTTTACTTTTTCCACCAGGTATTTCCTTTTGTTTTCTGTTGTCAGACTGTGGTTGTCTACTTGACTTATATCGGTTTTATACCATCTTAGCTGATAGTTCCCACCCAAGCATTCTGGGAATTGTATTTTGCTAAGGATGCTGACAATTCCCTGTTAGCAGCCTCTAGCACTGGCCTCCCATCACACAACAGCAATTATCATAGTTCTGAGGGAAGTAGTAATACCTGTTAAAAGTATACTAACAAACATATTGTTATGAGCACCTTGTTTCTCTGAGTGGTGAGAAATCCCAGGGGTTGTGGAACAGCACTTAACCAATTTTGTTTCCTTTTAGGGAGGAGATCACTGGAGACTCCTGGGTGGTTTGTAATATTTACGTTTATTTACAAATTTATTTAGTTACTTGATTTCACAGCATTTCTTTAGCGCTTGATTGTAACTAAAACTCTTGAGTGGTTTAACAAAAAAGACTCCCAGCAACATTAAAACATTACAAGTATCAGTTAAAACAACAACAACAGGTAAAAACAAGTATTAAGAACATTCAAAATATCATTAAAATCAGCAATGCCAAAAAGAAATTAAAACACATGTCTGGATTCTGCGGATAGGCTCCATGGTTCATTTTGCATAACATAAATCCCTGCATATTTTACATAAACTAAAACATTCAGTATTCCATTATTACATCCATCAAAACTTATTTACACTGTTGAATTTATCTGCCAATGTTTTCAAGTGTACACAATTTGCCCCCACATATTCAATAAACATTTTCCAATCTTCCTTAAACGTATGTTCTTCTTGTTCTCTTATTCTATATGTTAGGTTCGCAAGCTGCACATATTCCATCAGTTTAAATTGCCATAGGCAAAAATGTTTTAATCGGGCACCAAAGGATACAACAAAACTCCTGAATAATGGAAACAGGCAGGGAGTTCTAAAGTGAAGGTGCTGCCACACTAAAATATTAACAGTGTCAGTTAACAGTGCCAGTTCCACAGATCAAAGTGGCCGATTGGATGGGGGGGGGGTAGCGGTCCTGAAAGTAAACAGGTCCCAAACTGTTAAGGGCTTTATATACTAATAGTAACACGTTGAACTTAGCCCAATAGCAAATTGGCAATCCGTGCAGGTCTCTGATCAAAGGTGTTAGATGCTGACAGGGTCGCATCGCTGTCAGCATCCTGCACAAGCTGTGATTTTCCAGATCCAAGGAGCAAAAGCAAAGCCCCACGTAGAGCACACTGCAGTAATCCAATCCTGAAGTAACGAAAGCTTGAACCACTGGGGGCAAGCTTTCCTAGTCCAGAAACTGTCTTTTCTGTCGTACTGTCCGCAGATAGCCAGTGAGGCTACCTGGGCTTCCAGTGACAAAGATGGACATAGCATCCGCAGACTGTGAACCTGCTCCTTCAGGGGCAGTGCAACCCCATCCAGGACAGGCAGTTGGTCAGTTTCTCAGGGGCACTGAAACCACTCACCCACAGCATCTCCATCTTGCCAGGTTTCAAGCTCAGCTTGTTTCTCCTCATCCATCTCACCCACTGTGACTACACAGCCCCTCCATTTTATGGAGAAATGGAGCTGAGTGTCATTGGCCCACTGATGGCACCTTGCCCTAAAACTAATGACCACTCTCAGTGGATTCATATAGATATTAACTCGCACTGGAGATAAGACAGTTCCCTGCTGGAATTAGTGCTTCCGCCTTTGTTTACTTGTGTCTTACTGGAACCTACAAGAAAGTTAATATGTTTCTAAACTGGTAAAGGTCAGACAGGTATTCTGCATTTCCTTTCTTCTCTTTTTAAACAAAATAATTATGTTTTAATATACTATAACATTGTATTTCCTATACTTGTCACTTCCAAGGAAAGTATGCTTAATCATTTATCCATGGTATTTTGAAGCTTATTTATCACTTTAACAGCAGAAATGCATCAAATAATTCTAGCTGGTTATTACTTTTAATATCATGAATGGGGGCCATAAACTTGCAAACTGCTTTCACGTCTGTCTTTCTCTCATTCTTCCACTGAAAGCAGTTCTGGAATTCTCCATTATTATTATTATTATTATTATTATTAATAAATAATACCCCACCCATCTGGCCAGGTCTCCCCAGCCACTCTGGGCAGCTCTCAACAGAACACTAAAAACAGAATAAAACATCAAACACTAAAAACTTCCCTAAACAGGGCTGCCTTCAGATGTCTTCTATAAGTCAGATAGTTGTTTATTTCTTTGACGTCTGATGGGAGGAAGTTCCACGGGGCGGGTGCCACTAGCGAGAAGGCCCTCTGCCTGGTTCCCTGTAGCTTTGCTTCTCACAATGAGAGAACCGCCAGAAGGCCCTTGGCGCTGGACCTCAGCATCCGGGCAGAACGATGGGGGTGGAGACGCTCCTTCAGGTATACTAGGCCGAGGCCATTTAAGGCTTTAAAGGTCAGCACCAACACTTTGAATTCAGTGGCTAGGAAAATTTTGTCCAGCTCCCATTGAATTCCCAGTCATTGTATGATTTGACCATTATTCTTCCAATATCCCAAATTTGGAAAGGATTAAAAATTCAATATATCCCATTATATCCACAATGGTGTTGTTTTATTTTTTTTTAAAGAATCCCCCTCATTTAACTTTATCACAGTTCCATTACATATGCAAGAAATCAGCCCCCTGTTCCTTTCATATCCAGCGTCAATACTCAACCTTTCCTAATCAGAGGTTAAATACCAACAATCATAGAATCATAGTTAGAAAGGACCACAATCATCATCTAGTCCAATCCCCTGCAATGGAGGAATCTTTTGCTCAATGTGGGGGCTCAAACCCACAACCCTGAGATTAAGAGTCTTATGTTCTACCAACTGACATTAAAAGCATCTTATAATAATTCCCCATCATATGTGTTGGTAGTGACTCAGCCAAATGTGTAATCTATTTTAACATGGTTCTCTGATATAAATTTGCCTATCACATCTTTTGCCATCTTAACTTGACGTCATTAATTTTTTCTCATTGGGTGTTCTGCATTTCAGAACACTTTAGTACAGGAATATGAAAGCTCTGGCACAATACACTCTGTGGTTTCTAAATGGTTAATGAGGAGGAACAGGACAACATTGTTGTACAGGAAAGGGCCAATGGAAAAATTGCAGCTGCTGGAGATTACCTTAATGGCCTTGGCAAGTATTCTATATGTTAGGGAAATTACAGGTCAGTGGCCTGCAATTACTAGGAAAGAGTTGGAGGTTTTTATGGAAGGTTGAAAACCATTTTTGCTACACCTTTCTCTCAAACTGTGTGTAAAAAACAGGGGTTGGGAACCCTCCTTTACCCCAGCCCACATGGTCAAGGTTTCTATCTGCCCTGCCTGTTTTTGGCATCTTGAAACCAGCCAAGAGAACCACATGAGTTTTTAAAGTGACTAAGAATTGTTAGCAAGAGACAAGCTGAGTAAGCAGTAGTGCAGTTAGGTGATTTTTGACTGGCGGGGGTAGTGGTGGTAGTGATCTTACAAGCACTCCACACTTTGGATGGAAATGTGAATTACTTTAGCATGTGGTACACCAGCCCTGCTGTGGTTTGAGGGCTCTCCTGCTCACTCTGTCCAAAAGTCCTGCAGTGATGACACCAATGGAAAAAGAACAGTAATTTTTCAGCCTGGAAAGATTTTTATTACCTTCCCTTAGGCTCACACAGGAGGCTTATACGGAGTCATCCCACTGCTCCATCTGGCTCAGTATTGTCTACACACAGAGTGGGAGATTTCTCCCAGCCCTATGTGGAGATGCCAGGAATTGAGCCTGAGCTAAAAACAACTTTTGTTTAAAAGAACTTCCTTATGTTGCTCCTCACACCCTTTAAGAGAGAAAAAGGGGATTCCCCACCACAATTACTTAAGCACATAGTAAGGATGATGGTAATCAGAAAAAAATCCAGAATGAGGCAAGTCCTGTGCAGGCCAGGCTTAGGTGGGTAGAATATTTCCACTCCTGGGTGGCATTTAAAAAAACCAACAACAAACCAGAAGCGTTCCAGTTCTTAGAAGCAAACTCTCATTCTTTGGAAAGTGACGTGGGACAAATTTACTAACAGAGTGATCCAGTCTAGGCAATGCACCCGCTGACCTCCTGCTGGCAGGACTGTCTGGAGAAGACGGGAAAATTAGCTGTAGACTTTTACACCTCTCCATCCCTGGTGGTTGTTTTTCTTTCCATATGCCCTCTTTCAGTTCTCCACTTCCTCTCTCTCCCTGCCTCAACTAAGAACCAGTGGGACTTACTTGTGCTCTTAAGAGTTTTCCACGTGGTTTTAAAGATGCATCTGCACCAGGTGTTTTCTCCAGGTTGCAGCCTCCAACCCACACAGCCCCACCCCGATTCTAGTACCAACACATCCTCATTACAAAAAGCTTCAGAAATACTACTGGTGTCTTCACACATCAACCTGCAGTATTCCATCACCCAGGGAGGTTCAATGATCAGGAATGGCATGCTCCAGGCTGCCACGTCAGTGCAGTGGAGGCAGTGCAGGATTTGCACACAAGCTGAATACCAATTAATTAATAAATACACTACATTTCAAGTTTTACGCAACTGGTTAAAAAAAGTAAGAAAACCGGGGAAACAGGCTCTAAAACAGACATTATTGTTCTGATGTGACAAAAATATACAGTACGTAATGACTACAATGTTATATGTCATGTTTGGTTTAAATCTGCAGAAATCAGCATTTCTTTGGGCCAGGTGTCCATAAGCTGTCAAACAGCATTGGCGGCAGGTGACATCAGGTGCAGGATATGCAGCATCATAAATGTGATTTAGAACTGGCAGGTGTGAGGAGCCTCTTGCCCTCCTAGTGTTGCTAAACTACAACTCCCTGGCCAATGGCCATGCTTGCTGGGGCTTATGGGGGTTGTAGTTCAGCAGCATCCGGAGAGCCAGAGGTTCCCCCACCTGGTTTAGGGCCATAACATGACATAATCCTACCCTGTGTGGCCCTGAGGCCCACCTGAGAGCTGTCCAAGGTCCACTGTTTCAGAAACACTGACCTGCCGTAGCTCTCCAGAATTTTACAGCTGCTGTCTGAAATCACATTAATCATGCTGTGTAAGGTAAAGGGACCCCTGACCATTAGGTCCAGTTGTAGCCGACTCTGGGGTTGCGGCACTCATCTCGCTTTATTGGCCGAGGGAGGCGGCATACAGCTTCTGGGTCATGTGGCCAGCATGACTAAGCCGCTTCTGGCAAACCAGAGCAGCGCATAGAAATGCCGTTTACCTTCCTGCTGGAGCAGTACCTATTTATCTACTTGCACTTTTGATGTGCTTTCTAACTGCTAGGTTGGCAGGAGCTTGGACGGAGCAACAGGAACTCACTCCCATCACAGGGATTCGAGCTGCCGACCTTCTGATTGGCAAGTCCTAGGTGCTGGTTTAACCCACAGCGCCATTAAACACCAGCTGCATACACACCATACTTTTGAAGCACTCCCCCAGAGAATCCTGGGAACTGTAGTATGCAAAGAGCTGGGAATTAAAGCTCTGTGAAAGGTAAACTACAGCTTCCATGATTCTCGGGGGCAGAATGTGCGCCCTAGGAGCACACGTGTTGCCATTCTACTTTGCTGTATACTTTCGGTGGCGCACATGCCGGATATCGCCCTTACTCGAGGTGGGAGCGGAGGGGGGAAAAGGAGCCGGACGCGGGTGCCAGGAGGAGGCACCGCGGAGCAGACGCCATGGAGACGGCTCTGCGTGTGCGCTCGCCGCTCTCCTCCTCCGCCCCCTCTTGCACAATCGCCCCGGGGGCGCTGGCGCTGGTCTCGGGGTGTTTGCGCCAACAGGAAAGGCGGCGGAAGAGCGCGCCCGCCGCGCCTCCCTTCCCTGCGCTCCGCTCCCGGCTGCGGGGCATTTCTCTCCCGCTGCGCGCCTCCGCGTCGATCCCCAGCAGCGCAGCACAGGAAGGAGAAAAATGCCCAGCGAGACCCACCCACCTCGGGAACTCGTCGAGGAAGTTTGGCGGGGCGGGGCGGGGCTTGGCGATCCCACGTGGGGCTGAGATGGACCAAGTTTGGGAGCTGTAAATAACCCTAAAATCGGAGGCGGGTGGAAAAACAAACGCAACTTTTCTGCCTGTTGGTTCGTTTGGGGCGAATCCGCGCAATGGCTCGTTTGTTTCTTTAAAAGAGGCGCTTTCTGACTCCGAGGGAATCGCAGCATGGAAGAGGACAGCAGCAAGCTGGGAAGCGCCGGGAGTCTCTGGCAGGACCCTTTGGCGATCGCGCTCACCCCCAGCAAGCCAGTCTCTGCAGGGAGCCAGGGCGCCCGAGGGGGCGGCGGCGGCGGCGGCGGTAGCGGCAGCAACGGGGGCGGCAGCAGCAGCGGCGGTGGCAGCGGTAGGGGCCGACCCCTGAGCGTGGTTTACATCTTCCCCGAGGATCTGGAAGAGCCTCTGCCTCTCCAATGCCTGCGGGAAGCCTGCAAGGAGGTCCCGGCGACGGAGCTGACGACGCTGCCTTTTGGCACCGTGGCGCTGGGGGACACCGCGCCCCTGGATACTTTTTACAACGCAGGTGAGTCCCTGCAAACGCAGCCTCTGCCTCGGCCGGCTAGCGGTTCCGTCAGTTCACCTGGGAAGGAAACCTGCCCAGGGCCAGTGGCGTAGCGTGGGTTATCAGCACCCGGGGCAAGGCAAGTAATTTGCGCCCCCTAACCCATGGATTTGCGCCCCCTAACCCGTGGATTTGCGCCCCCTAACCCGTGGTTTTCCCTAACCCCCAGATGTTGCGCCCGGTGCGGCCGGCCCCCCTGCACCCCCCACGCTACGCCACTGCCCAGGGCAACTCCGTGGGAGAGCAGAGGGCATTGGCAAGTCAGAGCTTAACGCCGCGGTTTTCGTCCGGGTTGTCTCGGGTGGACCGAGACGCTGCAGATGTGATCAGATGTTGCCAGCGTCCACCGCTGCAGGGCTCCTCTGCATGTCCCCACGAGGGTTGGAATGTCGTCCATTTAGTGAATTTCTACTCGCACTTATAAGCAGCTGTTAGTGTCCCGAAAGACAGCCGGCAAGCCTGGTGAAATGGAAGTAGAATTCTTCTGCAAGTTTGAGTCTATTGGTTCAGGACTCAATGTTGACAAAGGTCCCCCCTCCCGTAGGTGTTCAGTGTATTGCACACTGACTGGCAGCTGCTCTCTGGGGTTTGGGGCAGGAGTCTCTCTCAGCCCTACCTGGAGATTCTGGGGATTGAACATGGGACTTTCTGAATGCAAAGCAGATGCTCTACCACTGACCTATGGCCTATCCCTAAAGGCTATGAAGGCTGTGTTGTTATTATCAGTTACAGCTGTTTTAAATGATCATCATCTACACATTTTATGATTCTCACAGAAACTTTGCACAGGCTGTACCAATTGTGTTTTGTGATGTTTGGGTCATATGGTTAATTCTACTCCACCCCAAGCATACCTATCAGAGAATCTTAGAGTTGGAAGGATTTTAAGGGTCATTTAGTCCTTCAATGCAGAAACCTCGGCTAGAGCATCCATGACAAGATGGCCATCCAACCTCTGCTTAAAAACCTCCAAGGAAGAAGAATCCACTGTCTCTCTAGGGAGTCTTTTCCACTGCTGAACAGCTCTTGCTGTCAGAAAGTTTTTCCTAGTGTTTAGTCGGAATCTCCTTTATTGCAACTTGAAGCCATTGGTTTGAGTCCTATCCTCCAGAGCAGGAGAAAACAAGCATGCTCCCTCCTCCATGTGACAGCCCTTAAGATATCTGAAGATGGCTATCATATCTCCTCTCAGTCTCCTCTTTTCCAGGCTAAACATACCCAGCTCCTTCAAGCGCTCCTCATAAGGCTTAGTTTCCAGACCCTTGATCATCTTGGTTGTCCTCCTCTGCACACCTTCCAGCTTGTCAACAGCCTTCTTAAATTGTGGTGCTCAGAATTGGACACAGTATTCCAAGTATGGTCTGACTAAGGCAGAATAGAGTGGTGCTATTACCTGCTTTGATCTGGACACTATGCTTCCATCGATGCAGCCTAGAATAACATTAGCTTTTTTGCTGCTGCATCACACTGTTGGCTCATGTTGATCTTGTGAAGGATTCCAGGATTCAGAGTAACTGTGACTGTGGTTCAGAACAGAACAATTAGCTGGATCACCTAATGCAGGATCCTTGCAGGAAGGCATGATACAGCTGTTCCCAATGCTAAGTGTGGGGAGGGAGGGAATGATGGAGGGAGAGGCGCACACACACACAGAGACGTCAACAGACAGGCAGACAGAGGAGGGAGCTATGCATATGAGTGGAAATTGCACTGTGGACAGAACAGAAGCCAAGTAATTTACATGGCAGTCACAAAGGGTGTGAGTAGAACACCTTTCTAGTGAACAGCTTGCCTAACAAGTTGAGCAGCTTGGGCAAGTAGCTACTCAAGAAGCTGGATGACACCTCCTATACTTCAAAAGGCCCCCATTTACCAGGGACAACCTAAATTTTTTGGTACCTGCTTATGATCAACTGCTGTCCCTTGTCTTTCAGGGATGCCTTTTAAATATTTGTTCAAGAGCACAAATGGATGACTGTTGCCTGTCTTTAGGTTTCAGCCCCATCCTCATGATCTATAGAAGTTAAATCTCTGTGGAGATGAGGGAGATGGGCCAATGCCTTTTGAGGTCCAGCTCCGAGGGCCTTCTGGTGGTTCCCTCACTGTGAGAAGTGAAGTTACAGGGAACCAGGCAGAGGGCCTTCTCGGTTGTGGTGCCTGCCCTGTGGAACGTCCTGTCAGATGTCAAGGAAATAAACAACTATCTGACTTTCAGAAGACATCTGAAGGATGAGGGAAGTTTTTAATGATTGATGTTTTAATGTATTTTTAATATTTTGTTGGAAGCCACCCAGAGTGGCTGGGGAAACCCAGCCAGATGGACGGGGTATAAATAAAGTAGTATTATTGTTGTTATTTATTAAACAGTGTTTGAAATTAGGCAGGCACCAGGTGCATTGTGACCAAGTGAAGATGCCTGGGCACCAGGATGGTGCCTGACATCCCCACCCCAGGAGGTACATGCCTGGGCATCATTGGATCTGGATTGCTTTCACATACTAGCAACACATCCTGTAGAATTCTATTTGCACAATCAGAATGAATTTCAGGAACCAAAATTATTTTTCTGCGCAACCTGAGCAGGATTGGTGAACATTATACAGTGGTACCTCGGGTTAAGTACTTAATTTGTTCCGGAGGTCTATTCTTAACCTGAAACTGTTCTTAACCTGAACTTTAGCCAATGGGGCCTCCCGCTGCCGCTGCACCGCTAGAGCACGATTTCTGTTCTCATCTTGAAGCAAAGTTCTTAACCTGAAGCACTATTTCTGGGTTAGCGGAGTCTGTAACCTGAAGCGTATGTAATCTGAAGCATGTGTAACCTGAGGTACCACTGTAGTTAATTGTTGTAGCTTGTCTTCACTTACCCCACCCCACTCCCCTGCTCACAGTTGTGAAGAATATTATT
Organism: Podarcis cretensis; assembly: GCF_951804945.1. NCBI lineage: Eukaryota > Metazoa > Chordata > Lepidosauria > Squamata > Lacertidae > Podarcis > Podarcis cretensis. The sequence goes on along the minus strand of NC_137177.1, from coordinate 26,563,546 downwards.
AAGTTATGAATGATCTGTGTCACCATTAAGAATAAAAGGTAGGAATAGGCCAATACATATATGTGTTTGGATTGTCCCTGGATCAAGTGACTTTTCTTCTTTAAGTTCTTAGATTTCTTAACCTATATCAAGGTTGTCATCTGAACTAGCCAGATATTTATCTATCATTTGAAAAATAAGACTTGAGAGCCACCTTGCCCCAAAATTGCAACTAAACACTCTGTTTTGGTGACTGTAACCTTGGTTTAAGAAACCATTTGGCGCCTAGCTTTCTGAGTTTCTAACACTGGAATTCATAACTATCTTGTTTCTTGAGAAAAACTGTGCTTTGATGCATTTTCGCCCAACTCGGCTTCAATCCAAATAGAGAGAAGGGACAACCTTGCTGTGTTTTAAGCTGATGGTATGTATACAGCCCCATATCAGCAGCCCTTGCCAACTACCTGTCTCAGAAAAGATTGAACCCAAGAAACAAGATGGGAGGTGTGAGAACAAACTGAAGGATGGGGGCAAGCTGGTGCTCTCTGTGGCAGTATTTGTGTCTTCTTTCTCCCTCCCTGCAGATGTGGTTGTGGTGGAGATGAGCAACAGCCTGTGCCAGCCCTCGCTCTTCTATCACCTGGGGGTGAGGGAGAGCTTCAGCATGACCAACAACATCCTCCTGTGCTGTTACACTGATTTTCCGGAGCTGCAGGCTCTCCGGGTGAGTCGGGGATGCAATTCAATTCTACAGGTGGAGTCTGTTCATGGAGATTGCTTTGAGACGCTGGACTACCCGGAAAAAGGGCCACTTGATCAGATCAGAGGAACATCTGTAGGGCAGGAGTGGGCTGCCTTTAGACTTGCTAAACAGTTGGGATTTGAGGAAACCCTTCATGCAGGGGAATAGTTAGGCAGTTTTAGAATCTGGACTTTCTGGGGCATCTGTCTTTTGGTAGAAATATGTGCAGTGTCCGTCCCGCCCGCTTTCTTCAAAATAATGGTCAGCCAGCCCTGCTGCATTTGTAGTGCCCTCCTACTCATTCTGTGGGTGGTGGTGGGGAATCCTGGACCTTTGCCCCAAAGTCCTGCTCTGATAGTATTACCGACTTGATGATCAAGACACTTAGAATCTGCTCTGAAAGACTGAAGTGAGGATAGGAGGAGTTTCTTAAATGTTTCATGTGCAGCGATTGTTCTGCTGAAATGCTCCCCCAAGTATGTTTTTGTGCGTAATGGAGAACACGGGTGTGAGTGCATGTATGTGTGGCAGATGACAGATTTTGTCAATGGAAAGAAAACAAAGTTGACGAGTGTCCTGTAGGATACGGCCCTTAGAGGGAGATTTACCCCCAGGGCAACGTTTGATTGATTGATTGATTGATTGATTGATTGATTGATTGATTCAAGTGCCTTCTGTCCTGTCCATCCTCCAGTCTGCAGGACATGGTGGCTAAGAACTTATAGATGAACTTTATCATAGAAGATAAAGTCATAACGGCAACCATTCAGCAGCAAATAATATCAGTAAAACTGCACCTAAAAATAGTTTATTCCCTTCTACGAATGCTTGATGGGTATAAAATATCTGCAGCCATCTTGCAAAAAGAAGCCTTCCTCCATCTCCCACTGCTGCCCAGATACAGATTGTGTCAAGCAAACAGGCAAGACCTTCAACATGTAAGGCTTAAATCAGTCCTACAGCAATCTAGCTATAGGCCAGTGGAGAGTGGGGAGAGACAGATTCTCTGGGAAGCTGCTTTATGCTGAGTCAGACTATTGGTGCATCTAGCTCAGTATTCTCTCCAAAGGGGTATTTCTAAGCCCAGCTTGGAAATTTCAGGGGTTGAACTTAGGACCTTCTGCATGCAAAGTGTGTGCTCTCCAAAGAAGCTGGTGCTTTCACTTTCAAAATTGTGAAAGTTTTTCTCTTAACAGCTACTTGCTGCATTAGGATGCAGTTCTGTGCATGCCAGAAGTCCTCTTCTGACCTTAATGCTTCTATATTACCTAACATGGAAGTGGGGAGACCCTTTTGTAGCCCAGTCCCCTATGGTCCACCTGAACAGCATAACCACCTGTCCCCACAGAGCTTTTCTGTATGCAGGTATATGCACAAAGGTTCCCATGCGACCCAGGACCCCAATCACCCAGATTTCCAGCTCACATGGAATCCTTCTTTTGTACAGCTGTGCATGTACAAAAGGCCCAGATGGTCAAGATGTTCACACAGACTCTATGGGGCAGAGCTACCTGGTACATTCCCAGTCCCATACTGAGTAACATAGAAGCATTGATGACGGAAGAGGGCAAGAGCAGGGATGAGGAACGCTTTTCAACCTGAGGGCCACTTTCCTTTATGGACAACTTTTGTACAGTAGGCTAGTTTCTACACACAAACACACCAACCTTTTTCCTCCATTTTGGTAAGCAAGATGTATTGTAAGAGTTTAAAGACACATTCTAGCCAGGCAAATGCACTCAAGGAGGTTGCAGAGCCGAGCCTATAAGGGGTGTGGTCTGGGGAGAGTCCCAGTAGCCAGACAGAGAAGCCTGGGGGGTTGCGTTCAGCATCCAGGCTTGACATTTCCTGCCCCACTTACAACCCACTTAGAGCAAAAGCCCCTCTTCAGATTTGGCACATGTTGCACTGCATAAGGTAGTACATTGTAGGAAAGCTGCATCATCTCACACAGATGATGTGAAGAAGAGGAGGAGTTTGGATTTGATATCCTTTGAGACTCCGAAGGAGTCTCAAAGCAGCTAACATTCTCCTTTCCCTTCCTCCCCCACAACAAACACTCTGTGAGGTGAGTGGGGCTGAGAGACTTCAAAGAAGTGTGACTAGCCCAAGGTCACCCAGCAGCTGCACGTGGAGGAGCGGAGACGCGAACCCGGTTCACCAGATTACGAGACTACCGCTCTTAACCACTACACCACACTGGCTCTCAGTGCAACATATTAATGCATGATAACACTTGCAAGAATTGCTTTGGATTCCCCTTTGGGGGGTGGCCTGTGCGTAGGAGTAGCAAGCTCTAATGAGTTTGTGGTTACTCTGCATGATCTTGTACTAACAGCTATCTAATGTGATAAGGAAACATCACACAGCTGCAGCATGGCAAGAGAGCAGCTTCAGTAGAGAGCTCATTATCTTACTGTTACCTACATGTGACCAAACCCTTGTGCTCTTCATTAGCGTATCAGAAGTAAAGACCACTCCAGCTTCGTTCTGTGTAGTCGTGCAACCCATCCAGATCAGGATTGATGTTTTGTCTTCTAAGCACATATGGAAGCTATCAGGGGAAGAAATGATGCGCCCCTGGTGCAAGTATGATAAATGGCTTAATAGTGTGATCCTATGCATGCCTAGGGACGCAGGTGGCGCTGTGGGTTAAAGCCTCAGCGCCTAGGGCTTGCCGATCGAAAGGTCGGCGGTTCGAATCCCTGCGGCAGGGTGCGCTCCCGCTGCTCGGTCCCAGCGCCTGCCAACCTAGCAGTTCGAAAGCACCTCTGGGTGCAAGTAGATAAATAGGGACCGCTTACCAGCGGGAAGGTAAACGGCGTTTCCGTGTGCGGCTCTGGCTCGCCAGAGCAGCGATGTCACGCTGGCCACGTGACCCGGAAGTGTCTCCGGACAGCGCTGGCCCCTGGCCTCTTAAGTGAGATGGGCGCACAACCCCAGAGTCTGTCAAGACTGGCCCGTACGGGCAGGGGTACCTTTACCTTTACCTTTTATGCATGCCTAGGGCTAGCCGATCAGAAGGTCAGCGGTTCGAATCCCCACGACGGGGTGAGCTCTCATTGTTCGGTCCCTGCTCCTGCCAACTTAGCAGTTTGAAAGCATGTCAAAGTGCAAGTAGATAAATAGGTACTGCTCCAGCAGGAAGGTAAACAGCGTTTCTGTGTGCTGCTCTGGTTCGCCAGAAGCAGCTTAGTCATGCTGGCCACATGACCCGGAAAAACTGCGGACAAACGGCGGCTCCCTCGGCCAGTAAAGCGAGATGAGCGCCGCAACCCCAGAGTCGTCCACAACTGGACTTAACTGTCAGGGGTCCCTTTACCTTTATGCATGCCTACTCAGAAGTAAGCCCCAGTAAATTTAAGGGGTATTGTATCCAAGTAAGTGTAATTTACAAGTAATTTACACTACAAGTAAGTGTAGGGACGCGGGTGGCGCTGTGGGTAAAACCTCAGCACCTAGGACTTGCCGATTGTATGATCGGCAGTTCGAATCCCCACGGCGGGGTGCGCTCGCGTCGTTCGGTCCCAGCGCCTGCCAACCTAGCAGTTCGAAAGCACCCCCGGGTGCAAGTACATAAATAGGGACCGCTTACCACCGGGAAGGTAAACGGCATTCCGTGTGCTGCGCTGGTTCGCCAGATGCAGCTTGTCACGCTGGCCACGTGACCCGGAAGTGTCTGCGGACAGCGCTGGCTCCCGGCCTATAGAGTGAGATGAGCGCACAACCCTAGAGTCTGGCAAGACTGGCCCAAACGGGCAGGGGTACCTTTACCTTTACCTAAGTGTAATTTCAGCCATTCAAGAGTGGGATCCTAGATATGGAGAAAGATAACCTACCATCTAAGTTCCTAACATTAACAAAGCTGGAGATTAATTTTTGGTGGGACATTAGATAAAGGGTCAATAGAGGCCAAACTGGACAGTATTGCCTAGTGATTGAAGGACACTTTACCTCCATAATAAGCAGAGTCTTTTTGTTTGACTGGAATGGGTCCTTGAATCATGAAAATGCCTCTTGCTTGCCTGGATGTCGTGTGTGTGTCTGTAGAAGCCTTCGACTTTTGCACGGCTTGAATGTAGCCTGTTGTGCAAAGGGACATTCATTGTTTCATCAGTTTTTAAAAAAACACCCCAATGGGCTTTGAGCACCCAGGCAGCAGACTAAGTAGATCACCTGCTCACAATCTTCCCCACTAGCATGAAACGGATTGCATTTGTGCTTAAATTATAGTGACGCATTCATACGGATCAGTTAGCGCAAGCCATTTTTATGGAGGTCTGTATCCTTGTCTGTGGTGATGCATTTCTACTCCTCCTTGGTGATGTGTAAACAGCCACTCTAGGAGCGTGACTTTGTGGCATGCGTTGAGGCCCAGGAGGCTTCCAGAGAAAGTGATGCATTAAGTCACTGGAAGGAGACCTTCTTGCCTCACTTCCTGGAGGCATGGGTTTTCAAGATAGGCAACCAAGTTCAAGGGAGGCTTCTGGCCTGCTATGGCATCATACAGAAACACACCGGAAACCAGAAACACACCGGAAACAAGCCTGCAGGAAGTTCTTGTGCTTCTTCAGAAAGTCTATGGATTTGAAACCCTTGGTGGTGCTGCCTTGCTGAACCCCTGCAGTTCCTGAAAGTTTTAATAGCTTACATGTATTCTGTACATTGTCCCTAACAGCTGCTTTTAATTTTTTCAATGTATTTATTACTACAGTTATATGGTGCCTTTTATATGCCACTATAGTTTACCCCTCTGAGAGTTATATGGTCGTACCTTGGAAGTCAAATGGAATCCGCCCTGGAAGTCCGTTTGACTTCCAGAACATTCGGAAACCAAAGCGCGGCTTCTGATTGGCTGCAGGAAGCTCCTGCAGCCAGTCGGAAGCCGTGGAAGCCCCGCCAGACATTCATCTTCCAAAAATAGTTCACAAACTGGAACAGTCACTTCTGGGTTTGCGGTGTTTGGGAGCCAAAACATTCAAGAACTAAGCTGTTTGAAAACCAAGGTACAACTGTAATTCCCAGCAAACTTTAGCAGAATACACTGGGGATATGTGTGTGTGTTCTTCAGGTGTGTTTTAAAGTATGGTGTGTACACAGTCTTAATCAGCCTTTGAGTAAATCCAGTTTGGCTCTTTGGTACCAGCAGCTAATGATAACCTCCCCTTGCCTTTCTCCTTTCTAGGAGGAGATCTTCCAGAAGAATTCAGTAAGTCCCACTTGGTTTTCTGACCATGCACCATATGAGACTCATGATCTGTTTCTGGGAATTGAGCACAGTGAGCCTCACAGAACATAGTGGGGGCTTCTCCGTAAACGTGTATAAGGTTGCACTGTACATGATTTATTATCTATCCAACTCGGCTGTTTCAGCTTTTGGAACACGCATGGCAAAATCCTTATGGTTGAATTTAAAAAATATATGTTGGAGACTGGGTAGTTTGCAAAGTGAAATAGCAAGTATGTTTTCCAAAAACCACCACCATCACCCCACCCAAACAGTGCGGGGGAACTGAACTAAGAAGAGAAAGGGATTTGCTATTTGAAAGAATACCATTACATTTGTATGCTGCCTCCTTTCAGTCCATAAAGCAGAGTTGGGAAACCTTTGGCCCTCCAGGTATTGGACTACAATTCCCATCATGACGGACCACTGGCTATGTCAGTTGGGGCTGATGGGAGTTGGAGTCGAGCAACATCTGGAGAGCCAAAGATTCCCCAGCCCTGCCATATAGGTTCACCAAAAAACTTGTCCATGTTGGTTCAAGTTTTGGGCACAATTTTTGGAAACCAAAAATGCTATTTTTCTTTGCTGCTTAGATAAATTGCCCCCACCCTAATACTGCTCAAAATTCATGTGTTGGACAGTTTTGCGCCCCACGAAATGGGTACATACTACCTCTAGTAGGTCTGCTTATTTGTTTATTTATTACATAGATGGGGGACCTGTGGCTTTCCAGTTGTGGTTGGACTCCATCTCCCATCATTCATTGCCCATACTGGCTGGTGCAAATGGGAGTTGGAGTCAGTATCTGGAGAGGCATAGGTTTCCCATTCCATATTTATGGCATTGCATTGCATTACTGAACTGTAACTCCCATCAGCTTCATCAAGCATGGCCAATGGCCAGGGATGATGGGGGTTGTAGTTCAGCAACATCTGGAAGGCCAGAGGTTCCCCACACTTGCCTTGTTTTTCTTCCATAATGGGCCTCAGGGTGGCATCCATAAGGTTCCCAGGTGATCTTCCACCCAGGCACTGACCAGACCTGCTTAGCTTTGTGAGGTTTCTGCATCATGTGCCTTCAGACCACATAGCTTTGATCCTTATCTTGCTGATCTGAGCAGATTTCCCAGAATAGAAGCAGTTCCTAGAGAAGAGGTGGCAACACTTATTTTACTGCCACCTCAGCTAATAGTTTAATTTTGACCCAGAACTCAGCTCCAGAACCAGTGAAGGTAAAGTGGAAGGCCTATAAGTCTTCCTTTCCCCAAAAGGCACGTGAAAGATTTAAAACAAAAGAATAATGTAATCTTCAATTTCCAGGAGGATGCCAGTGCAGGTGTATTTTTGGGGTTGTTTGTTTTTTTGACATGTTCATAGTGCCATGTGTGTTTTAGAACTGGGTGTGTGGAGGGATCATAGCATTAATTCTCTTTTAGGATGGCAATGGCAGCTATACCTTAATCCCCTACGTGGTGGCAGCCCAGAACAAGGTCTTCTGCTGCGACCCGAATGCGATGATGTGCCTGAGCGAGCTTTGCCAGCCTAACAACTTCACCATGGAGGCCTTCTTCACCCCCCTGACGGCGCAGCTTGCAAGGCTGCTGGAGGGCACCTCCGCCAACACCTGGTAACACACACACCCCGGTTATCTTTCAATACATGAACTCAACTAGCGCAGCAACGGGAGTTAGGTGTGCCCTCCCAGGATCACACTTCTCACCGGACATCCTCCACACTCTCCCCAGCTGCTTTTGCCCGGCTGAAGAAGTCCTTGCACTGTGATCTTGCCTAGGTAGTAGAGGATGGAGGTGTGTGTGAGAGAGAGGTTTTCCTGGTGCGAAAAAAGCTTTTAAGCTCCCTGCCTTGCTTGCCAGGCAAGGCCCTCTTGGTGTGGCGGCTCTGGAAGCCTGCAGATGGTCGCGTGGGAACTCAAGCGACCCCGCAAAACTTCAAGAAGAGAATATCCCAGCTTATTTGTATTTCTGTCCAAAGGTATTTGGGGGAGGTTGTTTTAGCAGTTGGGGCATCTGGCGTGATAACTTCCAGATTAACAGTAAAATTCTACAACCCGCTCCACTCATTGTCACAGGTTTTTGCCGTAGCAAAAAGGGCGCAGCATCCAGGCCTAGCTTATGCGTTATCTTGGTGGGGTGCTTGCCGGACTCGCCCATTGCCTTACACGGGAAGCTGCCTCATACCAAGTCAGACAATTGGTTCCTCTAGCTGAGTATTGTTAGCAGTGACTGGCAGTGGCTCTCCAGGGGGCATTTCTCAGCCGTACTTAGGGATGCCGGGGGTTGGACTTGGGACTTTCCGCATGCAAAGTACTGGGCTATGATTTCTTGCTGGGCCTTGTGTGTCTTCATAGTTTTCCTAGTAACCATGTAAGCTGTTCTTTCTTTTTTACTGCAAAACTGAGATGTTCGAGATTCCGTAAAAAGATACCAGGGTTCTGTTATCGGTGCCCTAATCATAGCTGGGGCAGATTCTTAGAATTGCCGAGGACGGCTTGTAACTCACAGCAGTTCTCAAGAATCCCGGGAGGTGCAGCAGAATCAAGGGCAGCATTTCACTGAGTTCAAGTTAGAGTATCAGGAAAGACGGCCTTCCAGCGAGTTAAGGGGAAGGGTTATGACACACTACCTTTGGAGAAGCACGGGCAGCCCCAAGAAAGAGGGAAAGCCTATTGCTTAATAAGAGCGGGTACTTGAACCTGTTGAACTCTGGCCACTCCCTCTCCTTACATTTAAGGCTGTCTCATTCCACTTTACAGTGGTACCTCGGGATGCGAACGGGATCCGTTCTGGAGCCCTGTTCGCATCCTGAACATAACGTAAGACGCAACAGCGTGTCTGTGTGTGTTGCATTACGCCGCTTCCGCTTATGTGTGTGATGTCATTTTGACCGCCTGTGCATGCGTGAGCGGCGAAACTCCGTTACTTCCGGGTTGCCGTGGAGCGCAACCCGAAGGCGCTCAACCTGAAGTGTATTTATCCAAAGGTATGACTGTATATATCCCAAGGTATGACTGTATATATTTTTCTCCCTTTTCATAAAAAAATAATGCCACTTCAGACAGTCATAAAGGTAAAGGTAAAGGTACCCCTGCCCGTACGGGCCAGTCTTGACAGACTCTGGGGTTGTGCGCCCATCTCACTTAAGAGGCCAGGGGCCAGCGCTGTCCGGAGACACTTCCGGGTCACGTGGCCAGCGTGACATCGCTGCTCTGGCCAGAGCCAGAGCCGCACACGGAAACGCCGTTTACCTTCCCGCTGGTAAGCGGTCCCTATTTATCTACTTGCACCCGGAGGTGCTTTCGAACTGCTAGGTTGGCAGGCGCTGGGACCGAGCAGCGGGAGCGCACCCCGCCGCAGGGATTCGAACCGCCGACCTTTCGATCGGCAAGTCCTAGGCGCTGAGGCTTTAACCCACAGCGCCATCAGACAGTCATGGATTCCCTCAAATAATCCTGGGAACTCTAGTTTGTAAAAGGTGTCGAGAGTTGATAAGAGACCCTCTATTCCTCTCACAGTCCTACAGTTTCCCAGGGTGGTTTAACAATCTATCCAGTGAAACTGCATGGTTGGGTGAGAACTAGCTCTTCTAGAGACAGACCTGGTTTTATGAATGATCTAGGTGAGGTGGTAACCATTACCCTGCAGGGGATATAATTACAGAAATGCCGCACATCTTGATGGCCGAGGTGTAGCATGCTGAGCTGGCGAATGGAGAAATACTGGACAAAAAAGGTTCTTGTTCAAGGGTAGCTGTGAGTTGGTCTGTTGAGCTTCTGAAGGAAAACAGGAAGTTGCAGCAGAGGAGCAGCTGAGGACAGGGCAGCCGCACAGTGTCATGCAAGACTTAAGTGAGGGGGGGTGGCCAGGCCTATAGCTGATGCAGGGAGATGCTGTTCCTCTGTGGTATTCCATGCACTTACGAACCTCCAAGCCCTGGATGGTTTTCTTAACGTAAGAAAAAGTGCTTGCTGGATCATCTAGTCTAGCACCCTGAAACAAAGCAAAAACACATGGCAGTTTCCTGTGTTCCAGAATGAATGGCGCAGGAGAACAGCATTTCTCATCCCCAGAACTTAAATACACTGCATACACTCCCTCCCAGTAAGCTGTTAGACTTGCGGGGTGAGGGGGAAGCGTTTTCCCCAAGCCTAATTTCAAGAGGGGGAAATGATCATCATAGAGATTGCAGTTAGTGCTTCCCTGCCCAGCAGCTACAATTCCCACAAAGAGCCACACAGCAATTAGACTTGAAAACAACCTTCCATTGGCATTCAGAGGAGGCTGTTTTCAAGCTCCTGAATGTCATGCAGCAGGTTTGGGGTGGGGGAAAAGATCATGGGGGAATGGGGAGCAGAGGATTAACCCTCCCATCCCCAGCTGCAACCTGCCAGATCAAGAAACTTCCTCTGTGGGAGCAATTAAATCTTGAAAAATCTGAGTGATTTTGAGAGTGTGTCTCATAGTGCATGGAAAGGGAAGTGTTAACTTCTCTGTTCCTCAGCTGCAGTTCCACACTGCTCTCTGGCTTGAAAAAAAAAAGCCTCTAATTGGCTCAAATTGCTAATTGCTGCAGGCGGGAAAGAAAGGGATTCTCTGAGTTGGATGAAGAGGTTCCTGGGGCCATAGCTGGCCTGCAGGTTGCTGGACTTAAAGAAGCAGGAAGTGCCATCTCATTTGGGGAGCCTTTCATCTTAGGAAAGTAACCTAGAATAGCAGTGTGTTTTCCCATTCTGCTGAAAACCAGAATAAATGGATCCTTCCTACTGTTTCTAGAACTTTGCAGGAAGCTGTGGTGGGCCTCTGCGATTGCATCACAACTGAGCACACTGTTACCAGTGGCAGTCTGTTTTAAGTGGTTTTTAATATTGTGTTCTAAATCTGTAAGCTGCCCTGGGACCTTAGGTTGAAGGGTGGGTAATTTAAAAATAAAATAAAATTATTACTAACACTAGGCAGCCCTGCGTCCTATAGATAGGCATCCCTTTGCAGACATCCAAGGCCCATGGGCAAAAGTTGGCAGGCTGACTCACAGTGCAGTGTCAGTAGCAGGGCAAGGAGGCATGATCCCACTGTCTGCTCCCTGCTTTTAATGATACTGTTTTCATTGATTTTAGCCATTTTCTCTCTAAAAAAGGGGATACTGCTTAGAAATTCTAGTGATTAAGCAGCATATAAATTAGCTCAAATCAAATTTAAAAATACCCTCCACACATTAGCCCTGTGTATGGAAGAAAGTCTTGAGTGTTAAAGCTATTCTGTCTGCTCTTTCCCAGGATACTCCATTTCATTTCCACCTCCCCCAATAGAAGTGCAGCATTCAGTGGCTGTTGAGCACAGTCAGTCCACACTGGGCTGTTTTGGGTCCTCCTCCCACCTCCACTGCTTAGGCCATTCCCCCCGCTAAAGGTTTTCCATACTGCCAGTCTTGGGGGTACCTCAAGCCTGCTGATGCCTCCCTCTTGTGCATGGATGGTCCTGTTTTGGCTACATGGAAAGGGCACTGGGAGAATGAGTTTCCTGTTAGTATATTAGTGGGGATGGGGAGCCCTTTCCAGTCCCAGAACTGTGTTCCCTTCAAGGCAACATTCTGGACGCCACATACCAGTGGTGGGTGGGGCCAGAGGCAAAAGTGGGTGGAGCAATGCCTGTAAATTTTATCTTTATACAGAAGGCAGCTTCTACATGTACACAAACACCAGTCTCTGTTCTCCACCCAGATAAGCGGGAGGCGTGATCAGAGAGCAAGGACGGCTTTTCAGCCAGGCAAAAACATGTGCGCTGTGGAGAAGGGCCAGTGAGGGGCATGACCTGGGGAGAGTTTTGAGGGCCAGAGGGAGAGGCCTTGAGGGCTGCATTTGGCCCCCAGATCCCCCACTTCTGATATATATAGCACTGGCCCTGGGTAAATTTGCCTTCCCCTCTTGGGGTAAGCCAAGGGGCGCTATCCTTTCCTTCTTGTTTTCTCCAGCGGCTACTTTCGGGAGATGATCCGAAGGGACATCCGCAGGGCTCGCGAAAGGTACAGCGGGGAGCAGCTGAGCCGTGAGCTGACCAGTATCCAGCAGCGACTGGACAGCGTCGAATGCCTCAGCCTTGATATTGTCATGAACTTTATTCTGTCCTACCGTGACGCACAGGTGAGCTGATCCACGGGGCCCCTCGACTCTCGTGCCGTGGCCAGTTAATGCGCATGGATGCAGCCCAAATGCCGTCAGCAGCAGCAAGCAGAATGTTTTGATGACTGTTCCCCAGGGCAGACGTGACCCCCTGCCAACCCAGTTTTGCATTGCAGCGGTCAACTCCAGCAATGCGCATCAGTGCCATGCAGGCATTCAACACCCATGGATAGATGCCCCACCACTGAGCACTTGAACATCGCCCCCCTTACACATCCTGGTCTGTGGTGTTTCATGGCAGGTTCCTAGAGTAGGAGCCATGTGTATTTGGAGCTGAGTTTGGGATTAGTTGAAGGCTGTGTGTGTGTGCCTGCCTATTGTGGCTTCAATTTATGTCTTCTGCAGGATTGTAATGGCATCATCACCCTAGTGGAGACCTTACAGGCCCTGCCGACTTGCAATGTCGCTGAGCAGCACAACATCTGCTTTCACTATGCCTTTGCCCTTGACAGGTGAGGAACATTGTCAGGTAAGGATGGGCCTCTATTCTCAGCCCTGTTAGGCCTCCCTACCCTCTGCTTCCCTGATGCGCATGGACATTGGTGCACTTAAGAGGTGTCTTCTGGCAATGGGAGCTCTGAAGAGGAGATGGATCCCCACTCCCTGGTCTATCCCATGGGTGTCTGAAGACACCAGAGCTTTCCCTGAGTCCTGAGGACACACCTCTGCCAATGGACTCTCATGGCTGGTTTGCAGACTCCTCAGCGAATCCAGAGGGCATGGAGGAGGGATCTCCACAGCTGGAACGCCCATTATCTTGATGGGACTAATGGATGTAGCAGAAGGCATTGGCCCTTTAAGTACCCAGAAGGCAGCACCCAGTGGGCAGGATCTCTAGTCAATGATTATGCTGAGACAACCTGGATGTTTGGCCTCTGCGGCATGGTGCTAAACCCACACCTTGGACTCTCTCCAAAGTCTCTGTGCCTTCGTAACCAGGAAATTCTGATCTCTCCTTTTTTGGGCCATCAGCCCTCCTTGGTAATGGCATCCCTGTGGATCCCGACACTAACACAGTAGCAGATGGGCAGAGCTGGTGTTCTTCCTGTACTGTAGCTGCTCTTGCCCCACGATGCTTCTGATGCTACGTGTGTGACTGTGTGTGATATGCATTTGCAGGCGGAACCAGCCTGGCGATCGGGAGAAGGCTCTCTCTGTTATCCTGCCCCTGGTGGAGAAGCCTGAACGGGCAGCACCTGACCTGTACTGCATGTGCGGCCGCATCTATAAGGACATGTTCATTGATTCTGGCTTCACTGATGCTGAAAAGAGAGACCAGGCCTTTTACTGGTGAGGAATGGAAAGGGATCTTTGCTGAACTTGCACTTCTGCTTTAAATTATGGCTGCAGGCGTGGAAATCTCTTTGAAATGCTCATTGCTTGTGGGATGGCTTGATGGTGGTAGGGTGGCCAGGTGAAACTCCTACTTCTAGACATGATTGAAGGTGCAAGCAACCTGTCCTCTCTTTTTTTCATCCATTTGGCTTATTTGCTGGGTCTGAATTGCAGCCTTCCTAGTTCGTTTCCAGGTCTGATATTTCCTTGCGCTTCTGATTCCTCAGGTATCACAAGGCCTTTTTAACAGACCCGAGCCTCCATGCTGGGATTAACTCCGTTGTCTTCCTCATCGCTGCTGGACACAAGTTCGAAACCTCCATGCAACTTCGGCAGTTAGGTGCGGGGTTGCTTGTTCCCATCTGCGTCTCGTAAGGGTAGCCGGATGTGTGAATCATCATTCTGATCTAAAACCAAGATATTGACAGTGTTCTTTATTATTCATTCTCTCTCTCTCTCTCTCTCTCTATATATATATATATATAAACACAAAATCTGGTTGATTCATTTCCAAGCGATAGTGTTAAGTGCCCAATTCAATGAACGTTTTGTGATAGGGAAATATTGGCTGGGTGGTGGGTGGGATCTTATGAAAGGAGCAATTATCGCCCCATCTGCACCATATATTTAATGCAGTTATCATACTACTTTAAACAGTGGTGGCTTCTCCAAAAACAAAATCCTGGGAGCTGTCGTTTGTTAAGGGTGCTGAGAGGTGTTAGGAGTGCCCTGTTTCCCTCACAGAGCTATCATTCCCAGAGTGGTTAAACAACCAATCCCTGCTCCCAGGGAACTCTGGGAATTGTGGCTCCATGTGGGGAGTAGTGGTTTCCTAGCACCTCTCAGCACCCTTAAACCGCAGTTCCCAGAGTGCTTTGTGGGAAGCTGTGACTGTTCAAAGTGGTAAGATGCTTTCAGGGCCCCTTTCCCTCTGCCTCTTCTCCCTGCTGAAATGAGGCTTGAAAAATGTGTTATGTTGTAGCCAATAGAATGGTAACCCCCAGTTTAGCCAGAACGTCGTGACCATTTTGAAAATTCCCTTCAGAAATCCCTGCCACTGCCCTTCCCCGCCCCCTGCCCCTGAAACATACCTGCTGCATTTTAGAAAAATCTTCCTTGCTTCTGGTCCTTCCTTCCTTAGGTATGAAGGTGAGCTGTGTCCTGGGCAGGAAGGGATGCTTGGAAAAGATGCAACATTACTGGGATGTGGGTTTTTACCTGGGCGCCAGTATCCTGACCGGCGACTTTGACAAAATCATCCAGGCCTCGGAGAAACTTTACAAGCTCAACGCTCCAATTTGGTTCGTGGTGGGAACTTTGTGTCCTCATGGGAACTGGGTAGGGGTGGGGGGCAAGGAAGACTAACTAGCTGACAACCCATTGAGATGAACTGGAGTTGTGAGTGTCGAAGGAGGTGCTGGGAGAGGGCAGGTTTCTGAAGAGGAAGTGATTTCCTCCTTGTTCAATGTGGTGGGACAACAGATTTTGAACCTCTGCTCAGCCATGGAGCTCACTGGCTTACCTTGGACCAGTCAGAGTTGTTGTGGCGATTAAATGAGGAGGGGAAGAACCATATACACTGCCTTGACTGAAAAGGTAGTCTATAAATATAGGAAATAATAATAATATGTGACGCAGACCACTTGCATTGGATAGAAACTTTAACTTACTTCACCCTTTGCAGACTGTGTGGGTCTGTTTGAAGTGTGTGCTTCTTTCTCTTTTTTAACTCTGTTCTCTTCTGCCCCCTGCCCAATTATTGGTTCAGGTTCTTGACATCTATCAAGGAGACTTATGTAATCTATAGTCATTTCAACACTGCCCCCGACACCTGGTCACCTAAACAGGAGCTGGTTGATTTCTGGCTGGGCTTCTTGATGGATTCCTGCCAGCCCTTTGTTTCCACAGAGGAGTGTCTGGTAAGGAGGCAATGAACGTTGGTGCTTTGGCAAAACCTCTACTGAACTACCAGCTTTTCCTCCTGCCTGCTCCTTTGCTACACTACTGTGGCATCTGTTGCTTTCCATCCTACTAGAGGCAGTAGCAGCAAAACAAAGTGGTTCTGGGGGTGGCAGAGCACTCCGGTGGTAAAACGGACTTTGCCATTTCAAACTGTGGCTTAGAAAATGAGCACATCTGGATGAGGTGTGAGCTAGCATAACTAATATGCTAGTTCTTTGTTTATGGGGGGGGGTGTGTGTTCTGTTTCATTTTTGTATGGGGTAGCCCAACCTGCTGTCTGAAGTGGCATAGTCCAGTCTGCATATAAGGTCATATACATGGCATCAAACCATTTCCCCCATGATTTTCTGTTCTGCAACTCTCCAAGGTCTTAGAGGGTTTTCCAGCCCTTTTGCCTGAGATCTTGGGTGCTTCTAAGATAGTGACTTAACATTGTAAACAAGTCATTCAGAAATTGCAAGCTGCCCATCAGCAAGAGGCTTTTTTAATTTATCCGATTTTGCCCAGAAAGTTTGAATCTGGATTAAATGGCATTTTGATGGCCATAACAGTGCTGTGACCTTAAGCATGCAAAACTTTGCCTTGCTCATCTGTCAGTTTCAGCAGAGTTGCAGAATGAGATTCTTAGGAAATTTCCTCTTCTGTCCTAGCAAAGCCTTTCTTGCCTAAGGTGCTCTTTCATATTTCCTCCCTTAAGCTATATAAAATTCAGGGCAAGCTTTGCATAGCTGGGTTGGAGAGAGGACTGGACAGTCTCTCTCTCCCCCCCACCCTCTCGCTATTTGTGTGAAATTCATGTGCTGACAGATTTGCGGGGCAAGAGAAAATTGTGCAGATGCTTCTCTCTCCCTTTAATTCCCCTCTACAAATCTTCTCCTTGGGAGAAGCCTTTGGGATAACTCCTAGTTCTTACGTCTAGGTGAAACAAAGCCAAATTATCTACTTCTGCTCAAATTTGTGAACTTTAGTCACTCCCAACCCTTCCTTTTCTCGTCTCCCTCCATTGTGGAAATTTGGGTTGTAGTTTCCTTGAGACAGGGGCCTGTTTACCTTGCAGATTGGTGGCTTGCAAAACATCGCAGGTTGATTTTTTGCCGTGCAAAAACTGGTCCTGGAGCAACACCAATGCAGCCCTCTCAGCTTGCACCAAGAAACTCTGGAACATGCCGAGCTACCTTTCTCAAGCCATTTTTCCTCTGCAGTCAGTTATAATCTCGACACACAACAGGCTGCATACACACCATACATTTGCAGCGCATTTTTCTCCCAAAGTTCTGGGAACTGTAGTTCACCCCTCACTGAGCTATAATTCCCAGCAACCTTCGCAAACTGCAGCTCCCATGATTCTTGGCAGGGTGGAGAGATGTGCTGGAAATGTATAGTGTGTATGAACGCAAACACACATACCTTTTCCTCCTGGCCTCCAGTTGTCGCCCCAGGCATCACATCTGAGAATATCATCACTATATCCCATAAGATGAAACAGTCAATTAGCTGTGCTCACACCTGACCACAGGACTGAGTCAGCCTTGGCTGCCCTGATGAACCAGCACTGTTACAGGTACCACATCATACTCATTCCACATTTGTAGGGAAGCACCCAGATTTTGGAACTTCCTCCCATCAGGCAGGCACCTTCACTGTGCTCATTTCGGTGACGGTTCTGCAGATCAAAGCAGTCAAATGGGCACATGTGGGGTTAAGGTGATCCTGCAGGTTGACTGCTCAAGCCGTTGAGGGCCTCATATACTAATAATAACACCTGGAGCCTGGTCCCGTAGCAAATGAGCAAGCAGCGCAGATCAAAGGGCAACTAGCAGAGAGGTTATGTGTGCAGTCTTCTCTTAGTTAAGTGTATGCTCACTACGACATATGTCTGCCACTTTTAGATTTTTGCTGAAATAAGAAGCGGCATGTAAGTTAACTAGCAATCTAACTCACCACCTGTTCCAACAGGTCTTGATTCTGGAGTTGGGCAGAGTGTTGCAGCCATCTCAGCTCAGTGTCTGCAGTCAAGAAGGGCAAAAATCAGTGACGCTGAGCCACATTGGCTCTCCAGAAGAGGTAGGTCCAGAATTGTGGCCTGGGTCAGTTTCTTTTTCTGATTTTAATTTTTTTAATTTATTACCCGCCCTTCACCCTAAGGTTGCAAAACAAGTTACAACAATTTAAAATAGAACTTTTTAAAAACCCTTATAATTACAAAAAATACAAACACAAAATATCTAATAAAAAGTAACAAAAGTTCATGTAATTACTTTCATTCTATTTAGATTTCCAGTCTTTATGCATTATAAATCTTCATGGCTGTTTATCCCTCTGGGTGTGTGTCTCAATTTCCTGTGTTTCCCCACTCAGGGTATTTGTATGTTTCTTTCACCTTTTGGGTCTCTTTACAGGAAGGGATTTCCAAGTGGACATTCCCAACATCTTCCATCCGTGGAATCAGGTGATGATTATTATTTTTTATATAAAACAAATAGTTTGAATTCCTTGTCTTTAAGGCTAGGTTAGTGCTTAGGATAAGAAGCAGCCTTTATACCAGGTCAGAGAAATAAGCCACATTGGTTAGTATTGGCTACACTAATGAACAGTAACTCGCTGTGGTTTCAAGGCCTTTCCCAGTCCTTCCTTGAGATACATCACTGACTTACGGTTCTTCCCCTAAAAAAAGAGAAAGCTCTAGTTCTCAAGACCCTGAAATAAAGGGCTGATTTAAATAGGAACATAGGACACTGTCAAGAAAGACCATTGGTGCATTTAGCACACTATTGCCTATACCTGGGGTATGCATCATGGTGCCTTCCATGGTGGACTCCAGTTCCCATCACCTCCAGCCAGCATGGTCCATGGTCAGGAATGATGGGAGCTGTAGTTCAGCAACATCTGGAGGGCACCGCATTGGCTACTCCTAGTGCACTGGGTGGCTGAAGATCACTACAATTTCAGGCAGAAGTCTTCCCCAGCCCTCCTGAGAGACACCGGAGATTAACCCACAAGAATTGGCATGCAAAGCCAATAGACTGTTGACGTACAGCCCCTCCCCTGAGAAAACAGAGCTAGCCAGGTGGCACTCGCAGTAGAGAGCACTGGGCAGAGAGGGCACATGAGAAGCTGCCTTTTTACGAAATCACAGTATACATTTTTGTGCATTTTCTGTAAAAAGAAAATGCACTGCAAAATTTGGAGAAGTGTGTAATTTGACTGAGAGAAATGCAGGGAGCTGCCTTATATGGAGTCAGCCCCTGGCTCCATCCAGTTCTGTGTTGTCTACACTGACTGGCAGAAGCACTCCAGAGTTTCAGGTACAAATCTTTCCCAGCCCTACCTGGAGATGCCAGGGATTGAACTTGGGACCTTCTGCATTCCAAGCATCTGTCTTAGCCACAGCCCACCCCCAAGATTAAGTGCATTCCAATCTACACTGAAGTCTGGGATTGGTGAGTTAGATCAGTTTGTCCTTAAAATGCAGTCGGAACACATTTTTCTTCCACTGCAGCTCACGTGTCAATGCTCCTCCATGCAAATATAAATAAATAAAACATCATTGCACCTAGAAAGCTAGCATCTCAAGGAGAATGGGGTCTGGTAAGCCCCTGAGGCTGATGCAAGCAACTTGCGGTGGTGGGACATGGAGAGAGGCAGGTTTTAAAGCAAGACACAGGCTTGCGCTGATAAGGAAAGGAGTCCTGCTGAAGTCCTCCTTCCACTCCGATCTTTTTTTCTTGCCAGTATCTCCAAGTGCGATGAGCGGTGCTGCTTCCTCTACGTGCTGCACACAGCGGAAGACTTCCAGCTGTACTTCCCTACCCAGTACCATTGCCGCTGGTGAGTGGGGGGACATGAATGGGTAGCAGAGGGGCAACCCACAACATTTGGAAGAGGGACAATTAAAAACAACCACAACCCAACCACATTCCCCACTCGGGGGAAGGGAGTGTCTCCTGCAGGATGCTGCTCTGGACAGAGTGTTTCCCAGGGGTTATATTGCAGACTCAAGAAACAGGGTACCATTGATGCCCTTTCTTCTTCATCATGTGCGACCATGGAGACACATGATGTTTGGATCTCCACTGCCTGCTTGCCATGCCTGCAGCTGCAGTGTGGGTTCTGAAAACGTGTTTGTAAAAATTAAAGTCAACGAGGGTCAGGGAAGGCAAAGTAAATAAAAAGGAGTTCGGGTTCTCAAATCTGATTTCTACCCCCTCAGCTCTAAAGAAATTGAATTGGAGGTAAACCCTGTTGATGCTCAGAGGGAAGTAATTTTAAACTTGTAATCGCCACCTTCCCTCGCATGCCCAAACATGAAAACTGCTGGCTCAAGGTGTGGAGTTTAAGAGTGTCAGCATGAATAAATGGCTGCAAGTATAGTTTCACATCCACAGAGTTTGCATGGAATAAGGAAATGAAAATCTGAAGCACCAGATTTCCTATTCCTGTTCTAACTTTAAAGGTTTTATTTTTATTTTCCCTTTTTTTAGAGTTGAGCCAAACTGCCCCTCCCCCACTTTACTACTCAATTTGCAGGTGACAAAATGGGTGGGTGGAGAATTCATTTCAGCTGAAATGGTGATGGGCAACTCTGTTTTTACAGCTCTGTCTGGCAACTGCTGGCTGTCATTTCCCCCCCTCCCTAACCCCCCCTGGAATGATGTTTTACTATCACAGTGGTACCTTGGGTTACAAACACTTCAGGTTACAAACTCCGCTAACCCGGAAGTAGTACCTTTGCCCCAGGATGAGAACGGAAATTGTGCGCCGGTGGCGGGAGGCCCCATTAGCGGAAGCGCACCTCAGGTTAAGAATGGTTTCGGGTTAAGAACAGACCCTCAGAACAAATTAAGTTCATAACCCGAGGTACCACTGTACATAGCGTTTCTCCCAGAGCTTTGCACAAACAAATAAATTAAAATAGTAACAGTAGCTGCTAGAAGGATCTCTGGAGATAGAGTGTGTGCTTCCACTCGCCTGCCCCATCCTCTGAAATATCCTGAGTGATTTGGGGCCCCTTTCCCCCTCTCCTTCCAAATTCAAGCTGCAATAACTTCGGGTTTAGTTCTTAGTCCCCTCTCCCTTCTCCGTTTGCATAATTCTTCCAGATTTTCAACCCGTCTAGTCTGGGTTTTTAGCCTTTGATTCTGAACCCAATGATAACAGGATGGTTCTTTGCGCTGGTGTCCATTCTCTTAGGGTTTTTTTCTTCCCCCTCTGCTCTTTTACATTAGGTTTTGCGAACTGGTCCGCTCCTTCATGGCAGAGATGGGTGAGGAAGTGAATAGCTGCAGCTCCCTGGAGGAACTTGAGGTGAGCTGGCGGAAGAGGACGCTCCTTGGTTTCAGGAACCGGGAACTTTTGTCAGGGCCTGTCGAACGATGGCTGTGAAGGCGGATGTGGAAAATGGCCAAGCCCAGTGGTGAACAGGTCAAGACAGGGTGCTGCGCATAGAGATTTCACCAAACGGGCCTTTTAAGTTCCATAACTCTGTGTGTGTTCTTTGACTTGCACAGTATGACTACGAACGCACGGAAGCAGGCGACAGGGTGATTCTAGGTAAAGGCACCTATGGGGTGGTCTACGCTGGCCGGGACCTCAGCAATCAGGTGCGCATCGCCATTAAGGAGATCCCAGAGCGTGACAGCAGGTAAGAGTTGCGAAAAGCAGGGAAAGAATTACTAATATTGTCAATTTTGGCTTCTTGTTTCTTTAGTCTTAAGCTCAGTTCATCACACTTCTGCACTTGTGTGTATTTCCCCCTCTTTTCATTAGGCCATTAACATTCATACTAATTTTTGTGTGCATTTCTCCAAATATAGCCATTCTTGTATGCCGTCTTGCCTATGCTTTTGCAAGCAATTTTCCCTAGTACAAGGCCTTTTTTGTACATTGTTTTCATGGATATACACATTTTTGTGCACATTTTTTGTTGGAGTGCTGTATCACAAAATTAGGGAGGAGTTCAAATTTCAAAGATGAGCCACCTTTCAGTTTGTGCATTTGTTTAGGAAGTGTGAATTTGGTATGTTTATGCTAAACTGTGAACCCAACTATTTCCTTCCCCTATCCTTAGAATGGCCAGACCGCTCTGGGGGAATCTGGGGCTTCTTTCACATTGCAAGAACTCTGGGATGGCTTTGAAATCAGATTCCCACTTACGCATCACCCAAAAAGATTTGCACAAAACCCAAATATGCTAATTGTTATGTGTAGACGCAAATTTGGGAATAATGATTGTAACTTAAACAAAAATCCAGTGCAAATTAGGGAAGACTGTGACCAGATGACCTTCGTGCCTACTCAGTCTTCTGCTCAGGAGCTACTATCATCATTATCATCATTAATATTATTATTAATAATAGCCTGTGCTTCACTTAGCTCCCAATTAATAGGTTATGGGCAACTTCAAAGACCCTGCTGCTGCTCTTCCTTCTGAGGGTTCTTTGTCTTTAAATCAGACTTTGACTGGAGAGCCCTTCAGAGAGAGGACTGTCCTCTCTAAAGTAGGACACATGGCTATCCTACTTAGCAGGAATATGCTCAGCATGGGGGGAGGGGCGTGGCATCCCCTGGCTGCTGCCTCTGAGACAGTTGTGTGAACGTCTGTCATTCATACATGTCACACTTGCACTTCAGATACTCGCAGCCCCTTCATGAGGAGATTGCTCTGCACAAGCGCCTGAGACACAAGAACATTGTTCGCTATTTGGGCTCTGTCAGTCAAGATGGCTTCCTCAAGATCTTCATGGAGGAGGTACCTGGGGGTAAGTACAGTGGTAAAAAGGTAAAGGTAAAGGGACCCCTGACCATTAGGTCCACTCGTGACCGACTCTGGGGTTGCGGCGCTCATCTCGCTACAGTGGTACCTCAGGTTAAAAACTTAATTCATTCTGGAGGTCCACTCTTAACCTGAAACTGTTCTTAACCTGAGTACCACTTTAGCTAATGGGGCCTCCTGCTGCCACCACACCACTGCCGCATGATTTCTGTTCTCATCCTGAAGCAAAGTTCTTAACCCGAGGTACTATTTCTGGGTTAGCGGAGTCTGTAACCTGAAGTGTCTGTAACCCGAGGTACCACTGTATATGCAGTAAATATGCAATGTGCAATAAAAAACATGTAAAAATAATAATAAAAAAAACCAGAGACCACCAATAAAGATGCTTTCTTAATTGTTTGCATCAGCAGAGCAGCACAGGAAGCTTGTCACAAAAGGCGTTCAAAGCTTAAAAGAGAAGCTGAAACTCTGTTGGCCACACGCGACTGGGCCGATGACACTAAAAGCTCAGTTTCTTGTTGCTGTCAGCTGAGCCTCACTAGCTCAGGGAATAACCGACGATGCCCCTTACCTCAGTGACTGAGACGCGATATTAGGGTTAAGGTTTGCCGCAGAGAGCACTGCAGTAATTCAGCCCTGATGTTACTGATGCAAGGACTGCAGTGGACATGACTAGTAGCCATTGATAGCCTTGTGTTCCGTCCATTTGTCTAATCTGTAATGTTCCGTGTCCCTCTCTCCCCACCCCAAAAATCCAGGAAGCCTTTCCTCTCTTCTGCGCTCCATGTGGGGCCCCCTGAAAGACAACGAGCCCACCATCGTTTTCTACACCAAGCAAATCCTAGAGGGGCTGCGCTACCTGCACGACAACCAGATCGTCCACAGGGACATCAAGGTGAGAGCCATCTCAGCTTGGGCTGCCAGGTGTAGACATGTTGTTGGTGCTAGATCTCTGTGTGGCATTGCCAGACCTGGCAGGGATCAAGCAGCTCTTTTCACACAGCTTTCCTTTTCCTCCTTCATTTGGGTTTTGACTCTGCATTAGCTTTGGTAAAACAAAGACTACATGGGATATTTATTTTCAGGACATTTTGGCTAGCTCATGCACAGCATGCTTGCCTTGCTCCTTGGGCATTTCTTAAAGACGATCCTTAATGATTTTCAGCTAGCTGCTTATTTTAGGAATTTGCATGCAGTTAATTATCACACAGCTTTTGCTCTGGCCAGATTTAATGTGATGTCTTTCTCAGTTGCTCTGGGGAGGAATAGGCTGGTGTTCCTTGAGGGTTTGTCCTTGTAATAACCAGGAGCTGGAACATCTGTGGAAAATATTGTTTTGTTTTTATAATTTTTATGCTGGCGCTCATCAGCAGATGATTACCCCTTTATTGGCCAAACCAGGAAGGTCAGCTAAATTTTATGTTAAATATTTACTGAGAGATAAAACCCTGCATGTGTCATTAGTAATTTTCTTTATCAGCGACAGTGAGAACAAGAAAGCAATTAACCACCTGAAGTTGGAAATATTATATTTGGGAGCTATTTAAGACATTTGTTATCCTAGCAATATGTATACTTGAGCTGGTGGCATTTAGATAATACATTGCTTTCTGTTTTGCTCTATGCTTAAGATTATGGAGCACTGTGTGGCTTTATTTTTGCTGCATTCCTGATCTGTGGATCATAATAAATTGATGATGAAGTTACTACTACAGTTGAATTTCTAAGCAACAATCCTTGGGGTTTTATTTTTGTGGAAAGGGGGGAGTTTTTGGCACTGCCACTCCTTTTTTCACTGTTCCCAGTCCAGGATTGAAGAGGCTCTGGGTAAAGTGTCTTCCGTTGAGCCCCCTCTTCTTTTGGTGATCCCTGACAGGCTTCCCTGGCTGCTAAGGCAGTGCATTGAACAGCATTGGGCAGCTGGGCCTGGTTGCCATATGTTAGATTCTGCAATGGTTGGTATGAAAAGGGAGAGATTCTTGATATTTTCACCCCTCCCATTGACAGAATCTCCTGATCTGATGTTTTAAGAAAGGAGGGGGCGGAAACTGCTCTTCTACTCTTCCGCTCCTGACTGACTGCCTGACACTGTGTGTAGAGAGAGCCTTATCTATGTAGTGACTAGATGGTAGAGTGGGAGATGTAACATTCATGCAAGCCAGTAGTTTGTTAGGCGCTGTGGGTTAAACCAAAGAGCCTCGGACTTGTCGATCAGAAGGTCGGCGGTTCGAATCCCCGCGACGGTGTGAGCTTCCGTTGCTCGGTCCCAGCTCCTGCCAACCTAGCAGTTCGAAAGCACGTCAAAGTGCAAGTAGATAAATAGGTACCGCTCCGGCGGGAAGGTAAACGGCGTTTCCGTGCGCTGCTCTGGTTCGCCAGAAGCGGCTTAGTCATGCTAGCCACATGACCTGGAAGCTGTCTGCAGACAAACACTGGCTCCCTCGGCCAATAAAGTGAGATGAGCGCCGCTACCCTAGAGTCGGCCACGACTGGACCTAATGGCCAGGGGTCCCTTTACCTTTAGTAGCTATTAGAAATAAAAGGAGTTATGCTTCACAGCTAGCTTCCGTGTTATTTATACTCTGCATGAGTCTGGTGCTCACAATCCACAGTTGTGGGTCCAGTGCACTGGGACCTGCTTTCCAGGATTGGAAGGTCTCTGAAAGTGCTCCAGTCACCTAGCCCAGTCGTGGCAGAACCAGTTATTGAGCCCAGTCGCTGACATCAAATTAAAGACTTACTGATAGTTCCCTCCATGCCACAGAGCGATGCTCACTCAGAGGCAGTGTGGGAAATTAAAAAGCTGGCTGGATCTAGCCATCTGGCACTTGCAGGCTGTGCAGGGAATTGCCTGAGGTGCATGTCTAGGGCAGACATCATCATCAGGGCCTTCGTAGTCCCAAGTCCCTTGCAGCCGTCCAAGGACGCCAAGACACTGGTGCCAGGCCTGTTTGCAGTTGGAGGAAGCCCTCAGAACTTGAGTGCCTTGTTGATCTCCAAAGCAGTCATTTGGCTTTTCTTGGATAAACAGGGTGATAATGTCCTGATCAACACGTACAGTGGAGTGTTGAAAATTTCAGACTTTGGCACATCCAAGAGGCTGGCAGGGATCAGCCCCAGTACAGAGACATTCACAGGTAAGTGTGTGTGCAGCTCTGCATCGTTTGGGGAAGAGAGCCGACTCATCCAGGCTCTCAGGCATTGGGATGTGGCTCCCATGACTTCTTCCTTCTTGGTTTCTCTCTTCCTTCCTCAGGCACCTTGCAGTACATGGCCCCAGAGGTCATTGATCAGGGACCCCGTGGCTATGGCAAGCCGGCTGACATCTGGTCCATGGGCTGCACCATCATTGAGATGGCGACAGGCAAGCCCCCTTTCTTCGAGCTGGGCAGCCCACAGGCTGCCATGTTCAAGGTGAGGCTGGGATTTGCGCCCTTCTGCACAGCTGGGAAGAACACTTAGCAGTTTTCCTGTGGGGAGGAGGGGATCCTTGCAGGAGTTGTCTCTGTCAGGAGCTCAGCCTACACTCGAGTAGGACCCTGGCAGAGGCACATGTCCGACTGGCATGTTCTCTCCCTCCTGGTCTTTCGTTCAGGAGCTTCAGGAGCTTTTTTCATCACAGCGACCGATGCCAACTGACACTGGCACACTTAGGGATCCGCAGAGTTTGTGCATCATGTGTAACAGACCTAAGCAACTCAGCATTTTGGCTAATCTACTTTATTTACATATAAACACACACGGAGCACTGCAGCATGGGTCCCTCTCTCTCTAGCATCAGACAGCAAAGAGAAAAAGAACAAAGGACAATAGTCCCACTTCACGGAACACAGTAACACAAACATCCTGTCTCCGTCACTTCCCACTCTGTGGAATCAAAACATATACTGTCATGTGATAGACAAAAATCCCATGACTGCAATCATGGAGCAGGAGTTCTAACAGTCTCTGCCCACTTGCTCCACTAGGCAGGAAGAAGTATATGAGAATGGGTAGTCCAAGTGGACTGACAACCTCTTCCCTGGCTCACTTGTTGCCCAGCCCCGCAGCAGCTCTGATTCTAGGGGAATTTCCCTTTTCTCAGCAGCATGGCATTCCTTCTCACCTTTCCTTCTAACTGCAGCCAGGATACCAAAAAGGGAGAGAGGATTGATGGAAGACCTGAGGGGGCAGGTCATCATCAGATCCCCAGCTCTCTCAGCAGACTCCTTTCAGATGATCCTAGGGCTGGGTATTCCTGGGTTGCTCGGAGCTTTGTGGAAGACCAGCAGAGCAGGCCAACTCATTGGCTAGTTGCACCAGCCTCTGTCTGGGACTGTTACAGCAAGTCTGGTGTATGTGTGAATGCAAGTAGTGCAGTCCTTTAGGGCAGTGTTTCCCAACCTTGGGCCTCCAGCTGTTTTCGGACTACAATTCCCATCATCCCTGACCACTGGTCTTGCTAGCTAAGGTTGATGGGAGTTGTAGTCCAAAAACAGCTGAAGGCCCAAGGTTGGGAAACACTGCTTTAGGGTTTAGGTTCCATTAGATCTTTTTGCACCATTTAGACGCTGCATATAATCATAGAGTTGTAGCATTGGAAGGGACCCCGAGAGTCATTTAGTTCAACCCCCTGCAATGCAGGAATCTCAGCACGTGGCCCCCCAGCCAATTGGAAACCATACCGGACCCTGCTTAGCTTTGTAGATGGGCTAGCAGTCAGAATACAGCAGCCTCCATTATTCAGCCTGAGCTTTGAGGACCAGGATAGTTCCATAAACAGCTTGTGACCCAGCACTGCTGACAAACCAAGGCCTCTGCCCTTGACTTAGTGTCTTTTCATAAAGAGGAAGGGCTGTAGCTCAGAGGTAGAGCATGTTGTGCTTCACATGCAGAAGGGCCCTGGTTGAATCCCTGGGATTTTCAAATAGGCCAGGAACCCTGGAGAGCCACTGCCACACTGTGCAGCCAATACTGAGCTGGATGGATCAACAGCCTAACTTGGTGTAATAAAACATCTTCCTCATTTCTTAAAAACCGACAGGAGCTGACTACCCTGGTCTGTCAATTCCCACCATAAATGAACAGCAAGACCCATGTTTTCGGGTGGTGCACTGTGTGTATACTATTGCCAGTCGTTTGCCTTTTCTTAGGTGGGCATGTTCAAGATCCACCCCGAGGTGCCCGATTCCATGTCGGATGAAGCCAAGGCCTTTATCCTGAGTTGTTTTGAGGCTGATCCGGACAAGCGGGCGACTGCTGCTGCCTTGCTTCAGGAACCCTTTCTGAAGGCACCCAGTAGGAGGAAATCCAGGAGCCCAGTGGTGACAGGTAAGGCAGGGAACCAGGGAACCGGGCAGAGGGCCTTCTCGGTAGTGGCACCCGCCTGTGGAATGCCCTCCCACCAGATGTCAAAGGAAAAAACAACTACCAGACTTTTAGAAGACATCTGAAGGCAGCCCAGTTTAGGGAAGCTTTTAATATCTGAAGGACTATTGTATTTTAATATTTTGTTGGAAGCCGCCAGATGGGTGGGGTATAAATAAATTATTAATAATAATAATAATAATAATAATAATAATATTGTTTTGTTTTGTTTTGTTTTGTTTTTGTTTTGTTTTGTTTTGTTAATCAATCTGTGAGCCAAGTCAGGCTGGGGCTCCTGATTGTTTGGGAGGTGCCTCAGCATTGCTTTGCTGCCAGCCTTGCACTCCTCTCTCTTCTCCCTACAGACGAGCTGTCTCCTCCAAATGTGCCAGAAAGGTCGATTTCAGCAGAGGGTGTCAGCGAGTCCCAGAAACGTTCTTCATCGTTGCAGTCCTTGAATGTCTCTCTGTCTCGGAGCACCAGTGAAGTGGCTCAGAGGCCCACCTATCTCAGGTAAGACCTGGAACAGAAGGGAAGCAGGGAGTGGGGAGCTTAACTTGGGCAGGTTTACAGTATAGCTTGTGCCCCATGGAATTGAGACTCCACAAAAGTATTGGTGTCTGAACAGATGATTTAATCTACTTGGAAACTTGGTGTGCTCTACTGCCTATCCACATTGCCACAGTGATGATGCACATTAGCTCTGTCTTGAAACCTGCCTGTGCCTGAGCTGCAGCTGCATTGCTGCTCCTGGTCCAGGAGGTGTCAAGTGGCAGCCACTTTAATATTTGTGGCCCCACATGCGTGGAAAACTTCTCCTGCTATCAGGCACAGGCTCCCCGGCGTACAAGACAGAAAATGAAAACAAATATGCTATTTTTAGAAACAGGAAGCAGAGGAGGCAAAGAAACGAAAGCCATCTTTCTCTCAAATGGCGGTTTTGGCCAGATGGGTAAATATCGTGAATGGTCCAGCCAAAATTGCTGGCCCGTCTTCTTCAGCCTTGATACTGGTTCTAAACTAGTCAGGTCAGGTT
This sequence comes from Podarcis cretensis, assembly GCF_951804945.1. Classification (NCBI taxonomy): domain Eukaryota; kingdom Metazoa; phylum Chordata; class Lepidosauria; order Squamata; family Lacertidae; genus Podarcis; species Podarcis cretensis. The sequence continues at coordinate 26,534,955 of NC_137177.1, read as the reverse complement.
GTGCACAAAATTGGTGGCTGAGAAAATAAAGAAGGATCTGACCGCCACCTGGTGGCAACCCTTTGCTTCTGTCACTGCGAGTTCCCAGTACCAGCAATACTGTGATAACATAGCAGTGTGCAATCTGATGTCTTTTGAACTCTTCAACAAGTCACAATATGATTTCTGATCTAAACAAGTGAGCAGATGCACTCTGTACTTTTAGCTAAGTAAATCAAGCCAAAGCAATGACAACCTTTTAGATTTGTTCCTGGGGAACGTTAATTCCCTTACAACAGGGATGGGCAATGTGTGGCCCTTCAGACATTGTTGGATTGCAACATCCATTATCCTGGACCATTGGCCAAGCTTTCTGAGACAGCATCTGGAGGGTCACATGTTCCTAGTATTTTCCACAGCTCCTCACGATACTGCAATGTCCACACACTTCCAAATGACAACAGAAATAATTTAAAGCAGGGGTGGCTAAGGTCAGATCCACTGCCATCTCAGGGCTTTTTGTGCTCCCTTGCACACCTTGAATAATTTGGCAATTTATTTTATATATACATAAAAAGGGCATTGTCTCAGTTCAAAGACACATTCCAACTGGGCAAAAGCACTTCAGGTTGCTGAGAGATATGGCCTGAGAATCCTTAGTCTGGTCTTTGGTACCTCTCACTGGCCTTGGTTCCAATGCCTCTTGCTTGCCTGGTAGTCTCATTTGTTCTGGCAAGTGGCCCCCACAAGATTCCCCCGAAGGGAACGCAGCCCTCATTCTGAATGAGGTTTCCTATCTGTGCTTCTGGTAAGAATTTAGCACAAGCTGCGTTCTCACGGATGGCTCACATTGCCAGCTGCCCCAGAGTGGCAGCGTTCCCACCCCTCCATCCCCGCGTTCCCACCCCTCCATCCCCAGCCAATGTTCCTTCGGGATCCATCCCCTCAATTGCTATGTGTCTACACAGGGCCCCTGAGGAACTGCTCAATGTTGACCTCAGCCTCTCCTCTTCCTCCCACGAGGAGAGCGGCTGCTTGTTCTTGCTGAGGAAGGATAGCGAGCGGAGAGCCACCCTCCACAAGGTCCTGACAGAGGAGCTGCCCAGTATTTCTGCCGCACTCTTTGAGGCCCAGGATGAGGTAAGTGCCGCTCGGGCCTTTGTGGGCTTAGGAACTGGGGCCTTCCAGACAGTTGTTGAACTACAATTCCCAACATACCCGGCAGTTTGTCATGTTTGCAGAGGCTGATGGGAGTTGTAGTTCAAAAAAACCCCAGGAGGTCACCAGGCTGGGGAAGGCTGAATTAAAGCGTTGCCAAATCCCAAGTCTCCTCTTTCCTTCCTCAGCCCCAAATGTAGAAATGGAAGATGAATAAAACCCAACTTCCCTGTGGATTCTTGCAGAAGTTCTGTTGGGAGCACGTTTATTTATTCTGGCTTTATATACCCCCTTTCCACCAAGGCAGCTTACAATTTAAACATGAAAACAAATGCATTATATAAAAAAGAAAACCGGCAGAGTCTTCTCCTGCCAGCTGGGAGCTGTTGGTGTGTGTGTTCCCTGGCCTGGCTCCCTTGCTTCTGCCTTCCCTCAGGGCGGGCAGGTCTTCAGCAACCTCCAGGGAAGACGTGGGAGAAACTGCTGCATTTCTGCCACCCAAACCTTTGATTATGAATATTGTAGGGTAGCCACTGGATGTCAAGTCCCAGAGCAAAGGGGGAACTGAGAGGAATGTGCAATTTATTTTCTTTCTTGCATTTATACCCCACCTTTTCTCCCAAGAAGCACAGGATGGTTCTCTTCCTCCCAATTTTATCCTCACAACAACCCTGTGAGGTAGGCGAGGCTCAGAGACTGTGACTGGCCCCCGGTCACCCAGTGAGTTTCTCACAGCTGAGCAGGAACTTGATCTCTGGTCTCCCAGGCCCAACATGCCAGCTGTGACACCACACTGGCTTTTAGTTTGGGGGGTGAGGAATCTGCAGGCCTCCGGATGTTTCTGGGCTGCAGCGCCTCCCTCATCCCATCCCTGCAGGAGAGATGATAAACAGAGGCAAAGCAGAATTCCCACACTTGGTAATAGGTACACTGCCATGGCTTTTCCCCTGGCCCTCAGCTCTGTTCTGTTTCCGGTTATGTCTCTCCTCCAGGCCTGGCCTCCTTCTTCGCCTTCCCCTCAGAGCCCAGTCTCCTTGGACCACATCTCCCAGCTGGTCTCCTGCCTCAAGAGATACATCCGCTCCCCCAACCGCAAGCAGCTGGCTCACGACTTGCTCCAAATCCAGACCAGCTTGCAGGCGGATGGCCTGAGCCTTTGTCAGCTGCAAGCGCCCCTCTTCACCTTCCAGGACACCGTAAGTGGGCTTGGGTCGGTGCGGCTGGGATCCCTCATGAAAAGTGTCTTCGGTGTTCCCTTGCAGCGCCTAGGAAGCCACCCTGGGCTCAGGGGCAGACCTTGGTAATATGCTGCCCTATGCAAGGCTTTAGGAAGGAGGCCCCTAGGACCCTGTCAGAGCCCTCACGCCTTCTTCCTGAAGCCCGGCAAGCACTTACCAGGCTTTGAGAAAGTTCTAGCATGACACAGCACAAGCATCATATATATTTGCACAGAGGGTGTCTATATAGCTTCTTTGGTGATCACTCGTAGCCGAGTAAGATTGTCTGGGGAGCTGACTGCTTCAAGACTGTTTCAGTTCTCCTGTACATGCACATGCCTGCTTTCATAAATAACCAGCTTTCTTTCAACCTTACCACTCCAGGGATGGGGAACCTGTGCTCCTCCAGATTCTGTTGGACTCCAGCTCCCATCAGCCCCAGCCAGCATGGCCCAGTGGTCATGGGAGTTGTAGTCCAGCAACATCTGAAGGGCCGCAGGATCTGACTGCCAACTGTTAGATTTTTTTTATAGCTGTTGCTGCTGTTTCATCTGTGTGTGTTTAAAATGAAGAAAACTTGGAAGGGAGGCTGGAGTGATTTTTGCCTGCAGAAAGGCTGAGAGCGCACTCCTCAAATTCCTCAGCACGTGCTCAGGGGTACCTTTTATCCTCCCCATAATGCTGAAGAGTATGTCTGCTCAACTGACCCAGCTCTTGGCTGCAGTTGATGGGTCTTGGGGAATCTAGTTAAGAGAAATGGATCCCACCAGGATGGTCTTAGATGGACAGAACCCTTACCAAATTTGCAAATAAAACAAAGGAAGGAAGGATAGCTACTGTCCCAGAGGGCAGGAATAAAATTCAAAATGCAGGCCACAGCACTTTCTCAAAATGTGCTGATTGGTCCAAAAAAGATTAATAACCCCTGGACTAGATAGTCCACAATTCCTCCCCCTCAAACCTATGAAATGCCATTACTGGGGCAACTATATTCAGTGTTTTGGTGAAGCCGGAATGGCAAGGGCGGGGAGTGCCTAGAGAGCTAAGCAGAGGAAGGAGGCCCAGTGCATCCTGAGCCTGTCTCCTCTCTGTCTCCCACCTCCACAGGTAAAGCAGGCGCTGCGGAAGCTCCAGATCAAGCCTCACTGGGTGTTTGCCTTGGATAACCTCATGGGGCAGGCGGTCCAGGCAGCTTTCACCATCCTCTTGACAGGTAGGAGAAATGGGCGGAATAGAAGGTTGGCTCACTCTGAATACAGTCTGGAATACTCCGGGTCTGAGGAGCTGAAGAAGAATGTTTATTGCATTTATATTCTGTCATTTCATATGAGGAACTCCAGGTGGTGTTTGTGGTTCTCACCCTTCTCGTTTTATCCTGGGAGGCAGTAACTGGCCCAAGGTCACCCAAGGAGCTGCATGGCTGAGTGGGGATTTGAACCACGGTCTCCCAGGTCCTAGGCCAACACTCTCACTGCACCACATGGGATGTGTGTGTTCCTGGCACAAACAGTTGGAAATGTACTTTTTTGAGCAAAGGTGCCAGGGAACAGCTTTGGGGTCCTCCCGCATGCCAACGCATGCGCTCTTACCACTGAGCTGTAGAAGCCACTGCCTGCCACTATGTTGGGCAACTGCCTTGCCCACCCTTCGCCCCTCTTCTATCACACACATTTTGCCTTTCCAGAACTCAAGGTGAAGCCGTGGTCCTCCCGGGAGGAAGGCCACGAACAAGCAAGCCATGAGGAGGAAGAGAGTCTGTTGCCCCAGGAGCTGCAGTCTTTGAAAAGCCAGGACCTTGCCCTCAAGGACAGCATGGACACACCAAGTTCTGGGATCGGCACCAGCAGCAGCAGCTGGATAGACTCCCAGCATTCCCTGAATGGCCGTTTGCCTCTGATGGCTCAGCTGAATGAACTGCAGTCAGAGACAAGAAGGTAAGCCCTTTCTGGCTTCCCTCCTTTAGGCTGGGGTGGGGTGAGCAGCAAAGGGGCAACAGGCCTCTGCCCCATTTTTTGGGGGGCTTGAGAGCAGAGCTGGGGCCCTCCAGATTCTGTTGGACTACAACTCCCATCATCCTTGGCAATTGGGCATGCTTGCCGGGGCTGATGGGAGTTGGGAGTCCAGCAGCATCTCAAGGAAGCATCACAATGGCTCCTCCTGCTATGTATTAGAATGGTGGTCACCAATAGTCGCTGGAGTCCAGTTCCTACCAGCCCCGGCAAGCAAGTCCATTAATGGCACAAGGAGAACCCAGATGGTTCAGGTCAAAGGCCCATTGAGTCCCCACATGCCTTGATGGGAAGCCTACCAGAGGAACCTGAGCGCAGCAGCACTCTTGCCAGTGACCTCAGTGGTTAGGGATGATGGGAATTGTAGTCCAGCAACATCTAGTGGGCACCAGGTTGACTACTCGCTAGCACAAGGTAGTCTTATGCAGCTACATTCAGGGCTCAGCCACAGAAGCTGTGCCAATGTTTGGCCTTTGAAATATGTATCGTCACGTTAAAGGAGAGTGTGTGTCTGAGCATGTGCGGAATCCACACATCACTTGAGCTTAATCCCAGCCACTCCTCCTCAGTAGGACGAGAATTTCTAGGGCAGAGGATGTGACTGCCCTGGCAGCCAGGAACACCAACATCTCAAATGCAACCTACTTTTTCACAGTTGGACACGCTAGCAGAGCAATCTGACCCTCACTCTAATCTTTTTATGCATGCACTTGCAAGCAAGTTCACTCTCTAACCCTTTCTGGCCCTGCCAGGCTGCAGTGGGAGCTGATGAAGAAGGAGCGGGAATGCCAGAAGCTTCTGCAGGAGGCACTGTGGAGTGTGGAGGCAGATTCCTGGGCTCTAAGAGGAGCCAAGCTGAGAGGTGAGGTCACTGGCACCAGGAGGCTCAGCTGTAAGCAGAGCTATGCAACCTCTGTGCTAAACAAGTTGAAATTATATACCCAGCCAAAATTGAGAAAAGCATAATTTTGAAACCATGGGAATATTGGAAACTGCTTTATGCCAAGTCAGACTGTTAGTTCATCTAGCTTGGTGCCGTCTACTCTGACTGGCAGCAGCTCTCGTCACCAGTATCCTGTTCTGTGCTTGTGCAACATCATGCACAGATATGTGGTGATACATGTGTCTGTGCGCTCTCACACAAATACACACTTCATTCTTCCTTTTCTCCAGACAAGACATTGCGTGTGACATTTTTAACCCACTGTCCCATTATCTCATTGCTGTGGGAAGATCACGCTTTATGGTTTTAGGAAGCAGAAGTTAATCACACAAGGCACTGAAGAAACCTTTTTAAAAACCTCTTCCTTTTTTCTCCTGCTTTCCTAGGAGACACTACTTCCCCAATGCATTCCTGGGAGAAAGAAGAAGAAGAGACTGCAGACCCCGTCCTCGCTGAGTGGTTGGAAAAACACGGGGCTGACAAAGCCACAATTGCAACGGTAGATTCCTTTTTGGAGGGGGGAGCGTTTTAAGCATCAGCTCCTGGCTCCGTGGTTTGGCCCAGCCTCCAGGCAGAAGTGTCTGTTTTTAAATGCAGTTGGTAGGGGGTGGGGGAAGAGAATGTCATTGGGTTGGCTTAACTCAGAAGGGACATTTTATTGCTGGGGGAGTTTCAGAAAAGAGCAGCCGAAATTATCAAGGAGTTGGAGCAACTCCCCCGTGAAGAAACGTTCTGGGGCTTTTAAATTTGGGCAGGCAGGGGCAAGATGAGTAAGCAGGGACATAGTAGGTATGTGTAAAGCAATGCATGGTGTAGAAAAAATAGATTAAAATTTTTCTCCCTCTTTCATAATACTAGAACCTGGGCTGTTCAATGAAGTTGAACATTAGGAAACTCAGGGCAGACAAAAGGAAGTTACTCTTCATGCCAGCTAGAGAATTTGCTCCCATGGGATGTGGTGTTGGTCACTAGTGGGGATGACCGTAAAAGTGGATTGCAGAAACTCACGGGAAGCTAGGCTATCAACAGCTACTCACCATGGTGTCTTATGTACTGACTCCATAGTCAGAAGCAGTTGCTGGGAATCACAAGTGGGCGTTTTCTACAAGCAGCTGGTTGGCCACTGTGAGAGTCGGGGCCTTTTCTGCGGTGGCTCCCCATTTGTGGAATGCTGTCCCCGAGGAGGTTCGCCTGGTGCCTTTATTGCATCTCTTTAGGTGCCACACGAAAATATTTCTCTGTGGCTAATTAAACTATCTCTGGCCTTTTAAACTGAGGAGAGTTAATGGTTTTGGTTTGTGACTGCATTATGTATTTTTGTGGTTTTATATTGTAAACAGCCTTGTGATCCTTGGATGAAGGGCAGTATAGACAGTTAATAAGAATAAATAAATAAGAATAATAATTGAACAATACTCTTCTCTACTTCCATTACCTTTCTCAGCCAGAGAGGTGGTTTCTCTGGAGTTGGGTAGGTGTCTGTCAACTTCCCTGTTCTCTGGCCAGCCACAGCTAAAGCAATTGTATGTCTCTCTTTCCTAGCTCTCACACCATGGCTTCACCCTGCCTGACTTGCTCAACTGTGCTACGCCTGACGACCTCCGGTATACCCGTATCAGGTAGGTGAGAGGCAGCGTAGGTAGGGGCAGGTAGGGGCGATTAAGAAATTCATTGGGTCTGGGTCGCAAAATGGACTTCCCAGATCTGTACCTTCCTCACTGAAGTCTCTGCGGTGGGTCGACGGCTGCCTTCGTGCAATGCATTCCTCCGCACTTTTTAATAGAGTGGTCAAATGGGGCTGCTGCAAATGCGGAGTCCATGGGGCAGCCGTGTGTTTTCCCTGTGCACAACTCCCTGAGAGGGGACAGTGCATAATTACATTCCGCTGTTCCCCTGGGTGGTTTTGGCTCCATTTTCAACACAACACAGAAGAGTAGTCATCAGATCTAGTAAGGCACTTATATTGGCTCCTCTCCCCCAAAAGGCAGCCCTCCCTCCTCACCACTCTACTGAGCCCATGATAAAAAAAATAAAATCCAAACTTCTGCCCGCATGATTATTTTACGCAAAATTTGTTTATTTTTTGCTATTTATTATAGTTACAGAATTTAGTTGCAGTTAGCCCGGGAGGAAGGTCTGGAGCCTGAGTATCCTTGCTCGAAGGGACTGCAACCCAAGTGCTGCTACCTCTTACTCTATAAAGCTGAAACACCATTAGCATGGAGGCTACTTAGGAAGCAGCAGCTGACAAGTTAAGGCACTTGATTCAAGTTGTGTACAAAGCATCACCCCTTGTCTCTAGTTGGGTTCTGAGTGGTCCAGGTGTTTGGATAGCATCTTCCAGTGATGTGCTGTGCCCTGTCACTTGGAGCACTGCAAGTCACGTCGGCTCAACGACCCGAGAGGCGCAATATAGCATGTTCACCATCTGAATCTTTCCATGGTCTTGTCTTGGCAGAGGGGGGATGGTGTGCCGCCTCTGGAAAGCCATCTCGGAGCATCGGCAAACACTCAGCCAGAAGTTACAGCCCGAAGCAGAGCAAGAGCCAGGCCAAGGGAAGCCCTTAATCTGCTTGGAGGACAGCAGGATCTGGTTGGCATAGACCTTCCCCAGCAGTAAGCAGATTCCAGACTTGCCCTCACACAGAGGTGATGTGAACTGACTTTCCATTTATCCCTTGGTGATGGGGAAGGTGGTACTGGTCTATTCTGGCACCTCAAGCAAATCACGTCTGGAGGAGACGATTTCTGTGGCACTGCAAAAATCTGCAGTTCTCTCTTGGCTTGAGACAAAGGAAGACAAAGGGTGCTTTGTCCTGTGACCTGGATTTCAGAGGAAGAGAGGCAGGGAGATTCTGAGCTACCCTGCAAGGGGTGGGAGGTCGCTTCAGAGTCAACAGTGGAAAAAGCCCTGGTTGCATCATTCACGGCAGCGCTGGATGGCAATTTGTCTCTGGCCTGCTGCAGAAAACACAGCTCCAGGAGTCATTAGTGTAGCAGCCATTGAGGCTGGGAAATGATACTCTGGGTGTTCCATTGGACAGCAGAAAGGAAACGGTGGGATTGTTCAGGTTTTGCCGTAATACCAACAAGGATGGAAATGCAATGCCCAGGGTGGAGGAAGTAAATAAAATTTTTTTAAACAAAGCATGACACTGCCTCTTGTCAATGTTGATAGCATGTGGAGGAGATGGACAGAGATTGAAGATGGATGTAGCCACAGCATGGTTCTTGTCATGGGGCATCTTTTGGTGTCCCCTAAAGTTCAGTGTGAAAACCATCTCAAGGCCTTCAGAGAAGTCCTTTTTAAGAGTCAGACCTGCTCACCTCCCTCCTTAAGTCTGGGAGAGCAGCCAGCCCAGGCTGAACCTGCCCATGGGCTCCTGGCACCAAATCTACTGTCCTCCTGCCAGGGGCTGCCCTTCAGAAACCACTGTGGTTTCAAGTCCTGCAGAGATTCTGGGCCTGTTCATTTGCATCCAGGAGGCTGCTGCTAGGGAAGCCGATCAGCTTTTCCTCCATCACCCCAAGAACGGGTGTCCTGCTGTAGTTTGGGATTAAGTCCTAGGGTTCAAGTTGGTCCTCAAGGGAAGACTCGCTTCCACCCACTGCCCAGGCTGCTTGAACACCATCTCCCAGGCATGGCGCTCCTCTTCCGTCGAATCCATCCAGGAGACAGGCAGGCCGTAGCTGTTCCCTGTGTGACCATCAGACAGAAAGGTGTATTGCAAGGCACCAGAACGTGGCATGTCTGGGCACCCTCTGTCCTGCCCACCTCTCCATTAAACTGTTTCCCCTCCAATACTCTCAATACTCTGGCTGAGCACCCTTTAAATTTCCCACAATTCCCACAACACTCTCAGCCATTGTGGAAAGTTAAGAGTCCCTGGCCCCCCTCTCCACTGCCAACTGGAACTCTGTTACTGTTTGACACCAGGCCTACATAACCCAACTGAGGGATTGGGGACATTGTACTAAGGGCCCCCTCTAATCTGGAATCCAGCACCTGGCTCATTTTCCTTCCCTCAATAAGGTGCAGATTCAATACATACACACCCACACCCACCCCTCAACAGTCTAAAACTCAAAACCCAACATTCCCACAACACTTTGCTACCTCACCGGTGCCAAGGCTGAGCCGGATGCCTCCGAGCTGCTGCTTAGAGAATGTCTCCTGGTCCCAGATGGTGAACTCTGCACATGCCTCAGCCAAGTCCTTGGCCTGGAACCCATCGTAAACCATGGTGTGGTTGAAAGTGGGGCTGAGGCTCTTCTTCACGATGCGGGTCCTCTGCCGGCTCACCTTGCTGTCGTCAGGGAGGATGTAGCTGCAAGGGGAGACAAGGAAGGTTCTGAAGCCCTAGTGGCCAGAGGATCTGCTTTGACTGCAGGTGGTCACAGGCTCAAGCCCTGCATCGTCAGGTAGGACTGGGAGAGAACCCAGTGCAGGTGATGGATTGCAGTTCAGAAGGTTCCTCCTTGGAAACAAAATGACTCCCTGCAGATAGAAAACTAGCCAGGCAAGGAGAGCAGGCTCACCAGAGCTGTGTCCCTGCTGTGCTGGCTTTCTACAGGCAAGGAGCTCATTCTAAAAACCAAACTGTGATTGCCCACTCTGAGTCTAAAGCGGGAAACATGCTCTTGTAACTATACATCAGGCTGCATACAGTGCCCTGCTTAGCATTTGAGCCACCCCTTCCCCTCCATTAACCCCTAGCCCCCTCCCCACTGCAAGAGGGCTTAAGGACAATTCCAGATTGATGGGATCCAATCACATCCTGGCAAATCCAGGTTGCCTAATTAAAAGCTGATTTGGTTCTGTTGGCTGTAACAAACCCGCTTACCCACCCCCACCCCAAAATCAGGATTTTTGCAACAAGGAAAGTGATGGAGAAATTCACTGGGAAATGTGGGATGGCAACGGCTTGATGAAACATTGCATAACGCACACCAGTCAGAATGAATGCTAAATAAATAACAGGCATTGACTGAGCTCCCCTTTGTAAACTCTGCAAACAGATCAGGATGCATGCTCAATAGACAGGTCATGTGGAAGGGACCCAACAGCAACAGGCACTTACCACTGAACGAAAGAGTCTGCTGTGCTGCCCCGGTGGGGAATGATGTTCTGCGCATCCTTCACCCAGATGTGAAGCTCGCCAGTGGGAGGAAGCCCTTCCCCTGAAAGAAAGCCGTGACAATAAAGGTGGATTCAGAGGCCAAGCACCATCTCTTCCAACCCAACACCTACTGAATTTTAGATCCAATCCTGCTGGTAGCTGGAATCTCCTGCTGACAGCTGGATCCAAGACAGATTAAACTGCTATTGGTTCTTAAGCTGATTAAATCCCTGGAATTTAATATCTGTCAACCCTGACCATTAGTCATGCTAGTCCAGGGTTAAGGGAGTCCCAAAAATATGTGGTTCTCCACCTCTACCCTAAGTGGCTTGGGACCAGGGTACTTGGAAGATCACTTGACCCCATATGAACCTTTTCAAGCAGCTGACATCACTGAGAGGAGGTAGACCATACCTGCAGAGGTTAGGTAGGTGACCAGTCCTGTAGTTTCATGAAGATGGACTAGATCCCTCCCTAGTGAGATCTGCTTGATGCCTTCATCATTACCTTTGAGTATTGGGCAATTTACTAGAAGACTATTTACTTAGTCTTCTGCTGGGTTGATCTGTCTGCTCCTAGCCAAACTGCCACATTTATGGTTGCTATTTATGTAGAATGATACCTTGTTCTCTCGATTTTAACTCTGGCATTTGGTTTTTATTATACCAATGTTTTTTTTGAGGGTTTTTTTGTCAAGGCGCCGTGAATACCAGAAGAACAGCAATACCCCTAGGGAAGGGCCATATCTTAGTTGGAGAGCATCTGCCCTGCAGGCAGAAGGTCCCAGGTAGGGCTGGGAGAGAACCCTGCCTGAAACCCCAGAGAGTTGCTGCCACTCCGTGTGAACAACACTGAGTTAGGCAGACAAAGGCCTGACTCAGTATAAGGCAGATTCCTATGTTCCACACACACATTTGAATCAAATAAATAATTGCCCAGTTCAGATAATCCCTCAAAACACAATTTAGGCCAATGGGGCTGTAGCCACATCAGGACCTCTCTGGGACATTCCATTCCCTGATTCTATCAGGCTATAATTCATCTGCCTATTCTTTCCTTCTCTCCCCTTTTCTAGCCTTTTTACAAGTTACTCTGCTGAACTGTCCAATAAGGAAAATGGATGGATGAGTGATATGTAAATGTAATAAACAAAATTGCTTTGGGCTTCCAATAGTCCAGCTAATGTAGACGAATGAAAAGAGATGGCAGGTGAACATTTGGCATGTCTTCTTCACAAAGAAATCAGACCAACTGAATTCCTTTGCTGTCAAGGCAGCAACAACAACTCACCTGTGCACCCAATGTACATGGCAGATCTTCCGTCCTCAAGACTTTTTTGTCTACAAGCCTCTATAGCAGCACCCCCCAAACTCGGCCCTCCAGATGTTTTGGGACTACAACTCCCATCATCCCTAGCTAACAGGACCAGTGGTCAGGGGTGATGGGAATTGTAGTCCCAAAACATCTGGAGGACCGGCTTTGGGGCTGCCTGCTCTATAGGGTTGAAGGAAGTTAGGATTCCTCCAGCTTCCCCCTGCCTCTCACCTCCCAGCACCTCTCCCTTAAATCGTAGATTCTGGAACATCAGTTTGGTTCGTGGCTGGCTGATTCCCATATTTCTTTAAGGATTCCCCCCCCCCCCAAGTCAAATTGGGCTAATAAATGTCTACCGGCCTGGGGGGGCGGCCCTTGCAGAAATCCTCCCACCCCAATCCAAAAATCCAGAGGGTGCTGCTGGTGGTGGGAGGTCTGGAAGAAACAGGGCCTTGATCTCACCTCCTGATCCAGCCGGGATGAACTTCAATGCCAGGTTGAGGATGCCACGGCTGCAGAGAGCATCAGGAGTGACTGGGGTCTGGGAAAGAAGCAAAGGAAATCCATCACAAAAGGTGGGGTGGGGAAAGAAAACCTTCTGTGTCCCTTCCTCCCTCTGTGACGGAACAGCAACACCCACATGGGAGGTTCCTGCATGGTCAATAGAACGTCTTGCATTAAACATTTTGCAACCAAGAAAGTAGAGGACGGTCTATAGGTTAGCAGAAGTAGCACCTGCCCTCGCCCTGTATGCAGACGGTCCTGGCTTCAATCTCTGGTGCCTCCAGGTAGGGCAAGCAATGTCCCTGACCTGGAATACTGGAGAGCTGCTGCCAGTCAGAGTAGAAAGTATTGAGCTAGACTGAGCTTACTCTGTATAAAGTAGTTTCCTATATGCACAGAAAGCTATTAGCATATTCTTAAAATGAAAAGGGAAGGAAGAAACTCAGGAAAAGCAAATGGCACCCTGCGTAGCCACTAGACTTCTCAGATGGGGCATCTCAAATGGTGCAAAGTCAAGGCTCAGACTCCCATCTAAAGCCACCCTTTAAGGGAGGAGCTCACTGGCAGGACACCTGCTGTGCGTCCGCCCTGGCTCAGTCCCCTGCATCTCTAGTTAGAAGGCTCAGGCAGCAGGTGGATGGGACAGACCTCTGCGTGAGGCCCTGCCAGCAGGCTAGGAGAACCAATGATCTGACCTGGTTTATCACATGGAGTACGGTGCCTGCTGGAGGCCCATACTGAGAAAGGCATGTGGAATGATGGACTAAGGCTCCCGCTTGCTACTCTTTGAGATGAATGTAAGAAGAGTCTTGTGGGATCCCACCAGTCACCCATCTAATCCAGCATCCTGTGGTCAACCAGGATGGACGCCTGCAAGTTGGACCTGAGTGCAGGAGGCCTCTCCCATCCTGCCATTTCCGATGTCTGGTACTATGAAGCATACTTATGCTCCTTAAGTTTGACCCGTGTTCTTACAAAGCCACCTACTTTTTAACATTCTTTCTGCAACTCCTATTGCTATTCAGTCCAGAGAATCTGGTGTGGTGGTTTGAGTGCTGGGAGACCAGGGCTCAGAGCACCCACTCAGCCATGAGGCCCACTGGGCAGCCCTGGGCTAGACACCGGCTCTCAGCCTAACCTACCTCACATGCCTGTTGTGAAGATAAAATGGGGAGGGGGGGAGAACTGAAGCTTCTTGGAGGAAAGATGGGAGATAGATAGAACAATAAACACAAAGAGCATTCTTTTGCCTCCTCTAGTGTCCTGCCAACCTAGCAGTTCGAAAACACGTCAAAGTGCAAGTAGATAAATAGGTACCGCTCCAGCGGGAAGGTAAACGGTGTTTCCGTGCGCTGCTCTGGTTCGCCAGAAGCGGCTTAGTCATGCTTGCCACATGACCCGGAAGCTGTCTGCAGACAAACGCCGGCTCCCTCGGCCAATAAAGCGAGATGAGCGCCGCAACCCCAGAGTCATCCATGACTGGAACTAATGGTCAGGGTCCCTTTACCTTTACCTCATGTCGGCAGCTCTGAAAGCCAAGAGATGCCCCTTGAGGAGCCAAGATTGGGCCTGGGCCTTCAGTTGCTGACCCATACAGCAGCAAAAAGCCCTGGATGTTTAAGAAAGGAGAACAAAGCTTTAAACACCCTCTAGTTTAAGACGCAATGATGGGGCAGGCCCAGCTCTGAGTGGTGTCTGAGTATTGTTTTGGGTGATTCTCCAGAAGCAGGTTTTGAAATGCTCAAGAGGAAGAGGTGCATTTGGGGTGGGGAGAAAAACAAGGAAACAGTTTGTGGGGGTTTATGCAACGGCTCTCAGACACTGATTGCACCAGCTTACTGATGCAGCAAGCCCTTTCGACTATTGTGGAATGAGCACAGTTGCTGCTTGGGTTGCAGGGATGACTTGCACTGAACTGAGCCCTTCAAATGCACACCCTTTGAGGAAATGCCGCCAGGGAGTTGCTAAACGCAGCGATCGTCACCAGCTTGGACGGCTTTAAAAGGGAATGAGGCGAACTCACGGAGGATAAGGCTTTCGGTGGCTACAAGCCACCATGGCTCTGCTCTACCTCAGGGGTGGACCTTGCTCTTTCAAAGTTCAGCGGCACCCTGCGTGAGGCCAAAATTTGCCCACCCGCAGCCTGGTCTCTCATCTTCCGTTCTGCTCAATACACTACTTCACAGTTGTGGCGCCCTGTGGCGCCCCCTAGGCTCAGCACTCAGTGCAGCGGAACCAGTTACATTGCCTTAAACCCCCCTCTGTCCACCTCCACAGTCTACCTGCAGCACTGCATGAGCCTGGTGAACTGGCTTTGGGGAGAGGTGACATTTCCAATGCTGCTTACAAAACAAATGGGAAGCCAGGGCCCAGTTCGTTCTCAATATGGCATAAAGCCTGTGGCTGGGAGAAAAAAGGCGGCCCCACCCATTTTAGGCTATGGCTGTGCCCACTGCCAGCTTGCACCCCACTACACAAACAAATCCTGCCCCCCCCCCGAGGTCATGTGTCCCTCAGTCCCTTGTGTTGGAAGCACAAAGCAGAGATGACTCCGTGTGTGACACAGGGATAATTCTGCAAGTTCTAGCCAGTCTGAGAGTTAGCTGTCAATGAAGAAGAAGAAGAATTTGAAGCCAGAAATTGATTGAGATCTGAAAGTTGGAGGAGATGGGAGGAGATGGGAGGTTGTTTGGAGGAGTTTCCCCCCTGAAAGACAAGCCCCATATTCTGTTCAGGTTATTAGCGGTAAAATGTGACCAGTTTCTTTTCTCCCTGAACTCTGTCTGCTTTCTTCCAGTCACTCTGCTAGCAAAAGAGGTGTCCAAATGGGCACAGTCATAGCTCAGTGGCACAGCAACTGCTCCAAACGCAGGAAGTTCCAGGTCCAACCCCTGTGGTTGCCAGAGAAGGCTGGAAGAGGACGCTGGCCTGAAACACTGGAGAGCTGTTGCCAGTCACTGCTGAACTGGATAGAGCCATGGTTGGACTCAGTATAAAGCAGCACCCTAGTAAGCTAAAAATGAGGGAGCGGGGCAATAGGGAAAATGTATGAGCAGCCATCAGTGAAATAGGGTGAGGGAGCTGCTGCCAGGACCATTGGTTGCTGTAGTTTTGCTTGTTTGTCTTACAACAGAATTGTTTAGTTGTTTATTGGTCTTGTTTATATCATTTTGCAATTTCTGTATGGAGGAAACTCACCCTAGGCTGGAGGTTGTACCACTGAGGACTCGTGTTGCTCCAGTCCCAGGAATTCAACGCAATCTCCACTTCTCCCATGAAGAGGTTTCGGCTCAAGGCATCGTGATGCCAGACAGAGAGGTTCAGGATCCGGCCCTGCAGGTCAGCTTTCTCAATCTTGTACTGCAAAGCCAGGAATGTTGCAGTAGTGCAGGAAGAGGAGAGAAGCAAGAAAAGGGAGAACGAAACAAAACAATGGGAACGAGCCTAATCAACCCTTCTGCAAGTTAAGTTCGTAAGATATAGTCCTGCCGCCTGGGGCAACCAAGCCCTCTTTTGCCTGGGGGAATTCTGGATATTTAAAGAGTGGTAACCTATTCCCTGTCTAGCATTCCCTTCTTCAGGCTACATATGCCCAGTTCCTTCAACACATCCTCACAGGACTCTTTTCCCATACCCCAATGACTGTCTTCCTTGCAGTCCTCTGAACCCTTTCCAGTTCCCCCAGGCCCATGCAGAGCTTGTCTGGGGTCCAGGGCAGAAGTCCCCCATCGGCTGGGAAAAACAGGGCATTCTTGGCATGACAATGTAAGTCCAGCAGGCCCCTGGCAAGGCCCCCCCCCCAGCTTAGCCCTCCAAGGCCCAGGGCAAGTGTACCTGGCTGCCCCTCTCTTTGCACAGGCCTGAATTCATCCACATCCTCCTTAAAGTGTTCTCACACCACTAGGAGCTACAACCCTCACCTTAAGGGTCTCGTTGAAGATGGGATCTAGGCTCCTCTTCTTGACAGCAGTTTTTCTCTTACTGTGGTTGGATTTGTCAGGAAGGAGGTAGGACTTGACGTACCTGGGAGGAAGAGGACGGAGCAGTGGTGTAAATGCCACTTTGGTGTGCTAGCTAGGCTAATTTCTACATGCAATCACACATGCTCCATCCAGACAAGCAAGAGGTGTCATCAGACATTCCAGTCAGGCAAAAACTCTTGGGGTGCAAAGCAGGGCCAGGGAGAGGTGTGATCTGGGGAGAGGGCCAAACAGAAAGGGCTTGAGGGCCCCATTTGTCCCCTGGGCTTGGTGTTCCCTGCACCTGCTCTAAAAACCCACCTGCAATAGTTGTGCTGCTTGGATAGATCAAGGGAGTTGCACGGAAGCTGACAAGTGACAGCTAAGAGCAAGCAGAGGTTGGATGGCGATCTGTCATGGATGTTTTAGCTGAGATTCCTGCATTGTAGGGGGTTGGACTAGATGACGCTTGGGGTCCCTCCCAACTCTATGATTCGAAGCCCCCCCCCCCCCCAACCCCAAACCTACGGATCTGATCGCTGTTTCTTGGCTTCAGCCAAGTCTCGGCACTGGATGACTTGAATATGCAGCGCCTTCTTCCTGGAGTCATACTGCAGGGAGAACTGGATGCAGCCGCGGACGTCCACGTTTCCAATGTCGTTGTCGCTGAACACGCTCATCATGCTGCCACTCATCTGCAACAAAGCAGGCAGGATCAGGGTTAAAACAAGAAGAGGCAGGATCCAAACAGAGAGCATGGATGAGGGACAGGAGATCCGGGATGAGCCCAGAGCTCTCCATAATGAGCCTTCACAAGCAAAAATGAAAGAGAACATAGAAAAGTGCTCATTATTCCCAAGTGTAGCCTGTGCAAAGGAGTCCTGCTCTTGGTTGCAATAAATTACTTTGCCACTCGCTAAGAAACAAAAGGGGGGAAATCCTTGGTGTGAGCAGAGGGGAAATGCAAATCTGAGTTCTGAAACTAGAAATCAATTCATCTAAGCCTGATGGGCCTTTGGAACCAATTCATTTTCTGTAGCCTTAATGGCAATTTTAAGGGTTTCCACAGGGATTTCTGAAATAAAACTTTTTCTATTCACCAATCGGATGCCTACCCCAGGGCAGGTGACAACCTCCCTTTAAAAAGGCGCATAGCTCAGTCGGCAGAGCATGAGACTCTTAATCTCTGGGTCGTGGGTTTGAGCCCCATGCTGGGCAAAAGATTCCTGAATCGCAGGGGGTTCGACTAGATGACCCTTATGGTCCCTTCCAACTCTATAGTTCTATGATTCTATGGTTTTCTTTGTATAGTTTTGTCTCCTTCTACCCTCACTGCCCTACCTTTTTTTTTTTTTAATCTGTGCTTTTACTTCCAAAAGAGAGGGTCCTCCTGGAGACTAGCAATGGACAGAATTACCTCTTGGTTTTTCCAGATTTCTGTATTTTTCCAATCTTAAATTCAGTTCGCCCCATTTCCACATCAGTCTGCATTTTTTTTTAAAGTCCATGTGAAAAATGCCTATTCATGAAATTTCCCCTAATATAATGTATTTGCTTGTGTCGTTTTCATTTATGCACTTTTGCGCACACTTCCCAATCGTGTGAACTGTGAGGTGGGTGGGGAGGAAAATGAATGGGGGGACGTTTGTCTGGAACTGGCTGGGAATGATGCCGAGTGGTGGGAGGCTCCAGCTGAGAAACCCCCTAGGGAAGCCATGGAGGAAGAAGGCTCAGACCCAGGGGACTGGTGGTGGACACAGAAGACAGATCAGAGGAGGGAGGAAGGTGGGAGGTGGAAGACACAGGAGGCTTGAGTGAAGAAGAAGACCCAGAGGCAGGGAGCCCTCCAAGGAGGGGCAACAGTTTCACAGTTGCCCAGTCCCTCTGCATTGAGCTCCCCTTCTCCCTTGACTCCACGGTCACACAGAACTTTACACATAGCTGAACAGAAAGCAAGAAAAGCCCAGGGTGGGGTGGGGGGAGCTCCTACCCTCCAGAATTTGTGTCTGCTTGGAAGACAGCCGGAAAAGGTTTAGAACAGGGGTCGGCAAGGCTTACTGGGCATGGGCCAGATCACTCCTGCGGAGATCCTGTGGGCCTGACCAGCGCAGTGCAACACCGGAAATCGTGTCTGTGCATGTCCGTGGCACTGGAAATTGCTTCTGCGCATGTCCAGGCGCCAAAAATCATGCCTGCGCAGAAGCAATTTCTAGTGTCTGGGCATGCGCAGAAGCTGTTTCCAGAGCCGCGGAAGAAAGTCCCTGCGCCGCATTGCACCGGTTTAGCGCAGCACGTGAGGACTCGCCGAGCGGGCGGCTCGCTTCGGGGGCAGCTCATGGGCCGGTTAAGCGACCCTCATGGGCCGCTTCCAGCCCATGGGCCTTAGGTTGCCGACCTCTGGTTTAGAAGGAGGAGGAGGTGTCAAGAGCCAGTCTTGGCAATGTCTTCACTGAGGGTAGCTGTGACTGAGTGATATCTGTGGTATACTAATTTCCTGAATAAAACAGCTGACTTTACTTTGAGTCTCCCTTCTGACCTGTTGATGAACCTGCTCCCCTGATAGCCCCCTGACAGATTGCAAAGTGAAAGTCAATATATTTTCTCTTCCATTCCCCATGCTAAAAAGCTGCCCCCGTCACTGAGCCACTGCTCCTCCCACGTCACATACTGTGGATGAGCTTAGACTGGAAAACGAGGAACTGGTGCTCATCAGTTTATTCCGGGAACCCACTGCATTGTTCTTTGGCGGTGATGTATTCAAAGTGCTTTCCTGGCCATTTTCAAGACTCTCGTTGCTCTAAGGATGTAAAAGACAAGGTAGGTAACAAATCAGTTGGGAGAGCATGAGGCTCTTCACCTCAGCGACATGGGTTTGAGCCCCACATTGGACAAAAGGATTCCTGCACTGCAGGGAGTTGGACTAGATGACCCTTGGAGTCCCTTCCAACTCTATGATTCTAGGAAAACGGGAGCTTATCCTCACAGCCTTCCTACAATGTAGCACCTATGAATAACAGGGCAATTTCTGGACTTTTGAACTTCAGGACCCCACTAACTAAGAGAGCTACTCAAATACCAATGCTGCAGGCAGAGCTGAACTTTCCGTGCCGCAGGAGTGATTTTCTAAAACAACAATAAGAACCCTCAACTCTTCCAGTGGAGGGTAAATGATGGACAGGTTGTACCTGATTTTCCAGATTGGGAATTAAGGTAGAGAAAACTCTATAATTCTATGATGACATAAACATAAACAAAACAGCCACTCAGTTTCTTCATGAAAGAACATAAATCTTAACCCAGTCTCAAGTCCCATGAACTAGGACACATGGTAGTTTTTACTTGGCTTGTGTTTACTCAGGCCTCTATTTAGAGTACACAGTGCTCAAATCAAGGGTGGGCAGCTTGTGGCTCTCTAGATAGTGCTGGACTACAACACCCATCATTCCTGGCCACCGGCTTTGCAGGATGAGGCTGAAGGGAGCTGTAGTCTAACAACATCTGGAGGGCTGCGAGTTGCCCACCCCTGGTCGAGAGGGAAAATGTTATTCACTTCCCTAGCAACACCTCATACCTGCATGGTGACCATGATGGCTGGCACGCTGCTGTTCTGCTGCTCCTCTTCTCCAGTCTCTGAGCTGAGGCTACTAAACGAGTCACTTCTCTCTGCATTAAAGGATAGGGGCATTAGGGGAGGGAGGGAAACTCAGTTCTGTGCAAGAAATAGAACAAATACATAGCAGGGCATCGTGCTTCCAAGCCTCCAAAGAGCTTCAGAAACACAGTCTTCTTGCTATCCTTGCAACAACCCGGTAGGCGACTCCCATAATACTGATGAAGGACTGAGGCTAAGAGGCTGTGGCGTTATCAAGCCACTTCACCATGAATGGTCTGTGGTGAAATTCGAACCAGGGTCTTCCTGATGGGTGGCTCAGCCAGCCATGATGCTGTACAAGGCAGTAAATTGCTTGGGAACCCCAGCTTCCCTGTGCTGCATGTCACACACACCTTTCAGCCGCCGCCAAGGGAGGCAGAACTGGATTAAAGTGTGCTGCAACCTGCCCTGGGACTTTGGAAATCACTGTCTCAATTTGCTTAACCAGTTTGCTTAACCTCTGCTTTTTCTCACGCATGCACACACACTAAGTGTCTCACGCATGCACACACACTGGGTGGCATTCAACTATGTGTTACTTAGGGTAGACCCACCATAATGAATGAACATGGCAAAGTTAGGCCCATGAATTTCAATGGGTCTACTCTTCAGTAAAATGTAATTGAACACCACCCTGTGTGTGATGCTGTTGTTGATGCTGTTATTTTACCTGGCTTGTTTTCAGGTATCTGCTCTGGGGACTGGATCACATCTTGCAAAGTCAAGTCAGCCATCTAAAAAGAGAGAGAGAGAGAGAGAGAGAGAGAGAGAGAGAGAGAGAAGCCACAAGCTGGGTTTAATGGTCTCATAATAGGAAATGTATTTGGATTCTTATCTGCATATGCAAACAGCATCAATTACTACCACCCATCCCTCCAGAAAGCTGATCTGTGACACTCATGCCAAAGGAGCACAGATAATGAAAGCACCTCAGACCTCCCAGGCAAGCGATCTGTAGGTGAAAAACATAAAAACAAAAACCTGCTGCCTTCTGCATTTAGAGTAATGCAAACAAAGACCAGCCGCCTTCTCCCTGTAGGTTTTAGGAAGCCTGGTTCTCAAAATGAGGAACTGGGATGTTGTTGTTTTTAAAGCATGTTCATTTTGAAGTTTCATTCAGGGAGCCAAATCTGTGCCTTGACATTTTCAGGAGCACCGACAGCTGGTGTCATTCTGTTGCCTGCTCCCCACTGACCTATTGGCAGGGTCAGGATGAGCTGGCATCATCAGACACCTACCAAGGCCCAGCCCCCGCAGGGGAGCCCTTTGCCAATCCCTGGAAATCCTCTCATAGCCTGAACAGAGCACGGAGATGGAATAATGCCACCCCCACCCACCCCGCTTGTGCTTGTGCTCTTCCTTTGGGTGGCTGCGTGGGTGGGACACACAGAGAGAAGGCAAGAAAAGAGGCAGCGATGACGGCAGCCAACAGGAAGCGAGCCGACTCAGAGAAGGAGCACAGGCATTTTTGCCCAAGCGTCCCTCCCCATGCTGCTGCCCACCTACAAACCGAACAAACCCTGGAGACCTCATTGCACATCAGATTTAAGAGCCTGGTTACAACACACCATATATTTAAAGCACACAGCTCCTTGGGTGGCTCGTTTAATTTCACTGCACACAGATGGTGTAGTGACAATAAAGATTGTTGTTATTATTATTATTATTATTATTATTATTATTAAAAACCCTTGGTTTTTTGTTAAGGAGGCTGAAAGCTGTTAGGAGACCCCTATCCCCCTCGCAGAGCTACAATTCCCAGAGGCAATCCCTCTTCCCAGGAGACTCTGAGAATTGTAGCCCAGCGAGGGGAATAGGGTTGTCTCCTAAAACTCTCAGCACCCTTAACAAACGGCAACTCCCTGGATACTTTGGGGGAAGCTATTACTGTTAATGGGTAATAAGAGCGCTTTAAATATGTGGCCAAGGTATGGGCTAAGATTCAGCTGCCTTCTGAACATAGAAGGAGAAATTTGGGCAGGGGGCACCACCATGACCTATTCCTCAGCCTGAAAAATGTGCAGGGCCAGCCCCGGAGGTGGGCATGCCCCCCTCCCAATCTTCAAACGCCTTCTGCAAGCTATCAGGTCATACCTTTGCCTCACATCCTGCTCCCTGCAGCCTGAAAGGCAGGGAGGGGCAGAAAGAGAGAGTGAAGCAGTGGAAGGAGGAGGGAAAACAGGTCCCACCCCTTTTTTGGCTCTGGCTCTGGCCACAGATAATTATTTACACACACACACATGACAGATAAGATAGATTCACTATTTGGAAAGCTCAAGTTGGCCTTTATCTCAAGCAGAAACCGCTGAGCTTGTGTCTAACCAAAAGCAGAGACCGCAGTTCAGTGGCAGCGACACACTTGCATGCAGGAAGCCCCGGGTTTAGCACCCGTCATCTCTTGCTAAAATGCTAAGACAAAAGGTCAGGGACCACAACAGAACTTGGGAGACCGGCTACCAGTCAGAGTAGACCATGCTGTGCCAAACAGACCATCAGTCTGACTCAGGCGGCACACACACACACGTTCAAAAGCTTGTTTTATTTTTCCTCGCAAAGAATCCTGGGAACTACAATCTGTTAAGAGTGCTGGGAAATGCAGGACTGTGAAGAGTAAACTACAATTTCCAGTACAGTGGTACCTCTGGTTACATACTTAATTTGTTCCGGTGGTCCGCTCTTAACCTGAAACTGTTCTTAACCTGAGGTACCACTTTAGCTAATGGGGCCTCACGCTGCCGCCGCACCGCCGCCGCATGATTTCTGTTCTCATCCTGAGGTAAAGTTCTTAACCCGAGGTACTACTTCTGGGTTAGCGGAGTCTGTAACCCGAGGTGTTTGTAACCCGAGGTACTACTGTATTCCTGCTGAGGCAGCAGGCACAAAATGTGTTTCAAATAGGCTTTAAAGGTCTGGCTATCAAGAGCTGCTAGACAAGCTAGTTATCTCCTGCCTCCAGACAGCATGCCAGTCGATGGGGAACACAGGTGGAAGAGGACTATTGGCCACTGTGGAAAAGTAGACAGGTCTTTGGTGTGACCCAGTATGACTCTCCTTATGTTCAAAATGTGCTAGGTGCTGCTCCAGGACTTTTGTTTTGAAACACAACACAAGCCCCAATATCAAAACCCACTTGGAATATTAGATGCCCTTCCATAAATGGGAGATGAAGAGAAGGCTTGTTGCCTTGTGGGCAGAAGGTCCCAGGTTCAAGACTTGTGGGGTCATATCCAACTAAACTGAAATCAGAGTAGACCCATTGGGATTAGTGGACCTAAATTAATCTTGCCCATTAATTTCAATTGATCTACTCTGAGCAGTACTAACCTTTTGGTCTGAAAACCTGGGCAGCTGCTGCCAATCAGTGCAGGCAGTACTGAACTAGATGGGCCAGTGGTGTAAGGCAGCTTTCTATATTCCTATTCCGCCGCCCCGCCCCCCGTCAAATAGGTTTTGTTATCACAGTGAAGCTCACCCCACCAGCCAAGTGAACTCACCTGAGTCTCTTTCGACATGGATGGCTGAGGATCTGTCTCACTTGGGAGCCTATGAAGAAATGGAGAGATTTTCCCTCTTTAGGTGAAAGCTCTCTGGTTCATAAAATTATTTTCTTTTTTCTCCAAGGAGCAAGTTCTGCATCCACCTCATACGTTTAAAGCACACACCCGAAAAATCCTAGGATCTGTAGTTTGTTAACATTGCTGGAAACTGTAGCTCTTTGAGGGGTAAAGTACAGTTCCCAATATTCTTAACCACGAATAAAAATACATTCAAATATAAACACATTTACACATAAAAAAGGATGCTGATAATTCACTTGGAAGTCATGCAGATCTTTGGTGAGCCTCAAAGACCCAACACCAATCTCAGCTAATGCTCACTGACTTTCTGATGAACTTAGACCACAGCCTTATCACAAACACATTCCGCTAGTGCAGAAAGGAGATAAAGACATGTACTCAGTCTTTGGTTTGCTAAACTCCATATTTCTTTGCAGGAATCTGCCCCCTGCTTACATATAGGCAAACAGCAGTGACTGCTGCCCTCTCCTCTTGCCCAGCAACTTGGCTAAGCAATGCAATTCTAAACATGCCTACTCAGAAGCTATCGAGGCTTATTCGCAGGTATTGAGGCTTATTCACAGGTAAACTGGTTTAGGATTGCAGCCTCATCTTTGTAGCTACAAGATTCTATTAAGCCAGTGGTTCCCAAATTCCCCCATCTGCCCCCATGGACAACTTGAAAATTATTTAGGGTCTTAATGATTCTTCTGCCTGTTGTAGATGTGCTGTGCTAGATGCCGCATGATTTCCAACTGCATTTTTATTGCTTCCTTTATTCCTTATATACTGCATGTTATTGTGTTACAGTTCAAATTCCACAGAATGCATACTGTAAAACATAAAACACAATTTAAGAACTAAAAGAAGCAACATGAATAGATTTAAAAATCAAGATGAACCTTTGATGAGATGCAGGTGCCAAATCCTGTCTTCAATCTCAAATCCACAGACATGCCATGGACCACCTGAATGAAGCTCACAGAGCACTGGTGGTCCACACACCACAGTTTTGGAACTCTTGTGTTAAATCATGGAGATGTTGGCCCGTCCAGATAATGCGCCCCCTCTGACATCATCCCCAGCCAGCAGGGCCAAAAATCAGGAGCGATGGGAACTGTAATTCACCAACATCTGGAGGGCCAGAGGTTCCCCAGTCCTGTGCTAAAACACTGCCTCCTTTAAAAATATTTATCTTCTTTATCCATCTTGGTTATTTAGGGTTAAATGGTACGCTATGCTAACTGCTTGGCTATCAGACACATCAGGATATTTTAAAAAGGTAACCCTAGGTGCAAAAGCCCCTCCAATTTTCATCAGGACCACAACCAGTAGGGAGGGATGGTATAACCAGTGCTATTTTTTTCTAGAAAAAGAGGTGCCAAAAATTACTATCAACACCTCCCTTGTTCTCTTAGAATGACTATGCCGCCCACCTGAGAGGGGCCAGAACTGAGTTCCAGTGAATTCCATAAAGTATAACCCTTCTTCCCCAGCTGCGATCTTTACTAAAAATCACCCCTAAGCTGCAATTCACCTTAAACAAAGCTGCTCTCATTATTTAATACCAAGGATTTGATTTCCCCCCCTCTAAGCCCCAGACATGACTGGTAGCCCGGCAGTTCACATAGGATGTCATTTGGCCCTCAGCTGATGCTATTCATCCTAAGAACCAGCTTTTAGTAGTAGTAGTAGTAGTAGTAGTAGTAGTAGTAGTAGCAATAATAAATATTAATAATAATAATAATTTATTTATACCCCGCTCATCTGGCTGGGTTTCTGGGCGGCTTCCAAGACAATATTAAAATACAGTAATGCCTCAAACATTAAAAGCTTCCCTAGACAGGGCTGCTTTCAGATATCATCTACAAGTCTGGTAGTTGTTGTTCTCTTTGAAATCTGGTGGGAGGGCGTTCCACAGGGCAGGTGCCACTACCAAGAAGGGGTAGCTTCTTGCAGTGAGGGAACCACCAGAAGGCCCTTGGCGCTGGACCTCAGTGTCTGGGTATAATGATGGGGGTGTAGATGCTCCTTTTAGACATTGGACCCTCTCCCCTGGAGGAGCCAACATTCCCTAATGAAAAGGCAAAGTCCCCCCCGTCCACACACCCAAACTGCCCATGCTTCTCACCCGTCCACTGCATCCGCCGCGTTCTCCTCCTCCACTGGGGGTTCACTGATCACCTCCAGGTCTCCTAAGCTGGCTCGTTGCTTTGGGTCCTGTTCACCTGCTTTGTGACAAGTAAAAGCTGCGTCTCTCCGTATGTCGCTTGTTGGAAGCCATGTGGGGAGAGGGGGGGGGGAGTGCTCCTGTGCTCAGGTCCGGCTTGCAGGCTTCCCACAGGCATCTGGGTGGCCACTGGGAGTTAGAGGATTCTGGACCAGATGGGCTATTGGCCTGATCCAGCACACTCTTCTCATGTTCTTGTGATGAGGAAGAGTCTTTCCCCTGAGGGCCGCATTCCCTTTGGGGGGGGGGCACATGCAACTGGTGGGCAGGGCCAGGGGCAAAAGCAGGCAGGACAATAAATATAAATTTTACCCTTGTATGGCAGGTTAGTTTCAACACACACCCATCTCTATCCTCCATCCAAGCAAGCAATAGGAGACAGATGTTTGTGTGTGTATGTTTGTGTGTGTGTGCATCTACATACAGACACACACATATACAAGGTGTGACTGGAAAGTTCAGTGAATGGTCACAGAAACCGGACAGCGAGAAATATTTGAACATACATACCTTACAGGCCTTCAAAGTAGCCCCCCTCTGATACAATGCACCATTGACAATGTTCGTAGAACTGTTGGAAACTTCTGGAGAAGTTCTATTTTCATACTGCTTTCAGTTCCCTCCTCACAGCAGCTTGGATGTGTGAAATGTTGGAAAATCTGTGCCCTTTCAGTGCAGATTTCAGTTTTGGGGAAAGAAAGAAATCTGGTGGAGCCAGATTGGGAGAATATGGAGGGTGGGACAACTCAGTGACCTCAGTAACGATTTCACGTGAAATATGCAATTCTTTCACCATCATTCGGACGGACAAACGCCGATCCCGCATCAATAACTCATGAACTCTGTCGACATTTTTCGCCATTCTGCTTGTTGAGGGTCTGCCAGACTGAAGGTCATTTTCGATGGTTTGCCACCCTTCACGGAAACGCTTAAACCACTCATACACTGTCTTTCGAGTTACAGCTTCATCTCAGTACACAATTGTGAGCATTTCCTGGGTTTCTGATGCCGATTGTATGTTCAAATATTTCTCACTGTACGATTTCTGCGGCCATTCACTGAACTTTCCAGTCACGCCTTGTACATATCTTTGTGTGTGTATTCTAAACTGTCTTTAATATTGTGTTTTAATGTTGTAACATGCCCTAGGACCTTAGGGTGAAGTGTGGGTAATACATATATTATTATGATTATTATTAATTGTTCAAGGGCACATTCTAGCCAGGCAAAAACACTCAAGGAGAATATAATGCAAAGCAAGTGAGAGGAGTGACTCGGGGAGATTGTATGTGACTGGAGAAACTTCTGAGGGCCAGATAGAGGGGTCCAGAGGGCCACATTCAGCCCACAGCCCTGAGGTTTTGCACCCCTTTCTACAACACCTTAAGGACCACAGACTCCCCCATCCCACTTGTGGACTTAAATACATCCACATCCCTTTTGCCCCCAGTTTAGAAGTGTGAGGAGAGAGATCAGCGCTTTAGCACTGCAGGGATGGCAGCCAGGAAGAAGGTCTTGTCTCTCCCTTACCTTTGGGCTTCTTCTTGCGACGGATGGAAGCCCGGACAATGTCTGAGCCAAAATGATTGTGCCGGTGCCGCTTTGAACGGACATCGCTGAACCAGTCCCCTGACAGGATCTTCAACCAGCTGGGATCCGAGACGGACTCACGCAGTTTGCTTGAGGGAAGAAAGACAAGCGAGCAGGTGAGGATTGCTTTTCTAGAGCAGAATCTCAGGCTGCTCTAGGCACATTTACCAGGGAGTAACCCTCACTGAACTCAATGGGAGTTACTTCTGAATTGACATATGTAATGTTGTGCCGACTTTCTCAGAATAAGTAACCCTATCCTATATCCCAGAGATGCAGAACCTGTGTCCCACCCCCAAGTGCTGATAGACTCCATCTCCCGTCAGCCTCAGCCAGCACTGCTAATAGCCAGGAATTATGAGAGCTATAGTTCAAATATATAGAGGATCAAAGCTCCCTATGCCCGGCTATCTGGCCATGGAATGCTGGCTGACTTTTGGGGGCAGGAAGTTACAAACTGTGGAGTGGGGTGACAGAATGGTAGCACCCTGGAAGAAGGCATGGCAGGCTGGCTAGAATTTTGAACTGAAGCACTTCATTCTGCAACATTTTGTTGCAGGCTTTGGCTCATATGAAATAATAAAAATAAAATTTACGACATGCTCTTTACCAGCAGTTCCCAGGGCAGTTTACAACAATTTTAAATTCAGCATTAAAAACAACTAAAGCCAATTGCAGTCGCAGGAACAGGGTGAGGCCTGAAAACATACATCGCAGGTGTCTGAGGCCAGGGTGAAACGGCACATCTTCAGCAATTGCCAAAAACTGCACAACAGCTGCAACTCGCCATCACTGGGCACCATATTTCAGAACCATTTCAGCTCAGAACCATTTCTGAAAACCTTTTCCACTCAGGCAGCTGAGCTAGGAAATCCTTCAAAAGGTGCCTCATAAATTCCACGCCAAATGCCCACGAAGAGAAAATCCACAGACTGAAAAATTTCATCCTCCACTTGCCTCCAACAATTCCTTCCTATATAGACAGAATCAAATGAGGCTGCTTTATACTAAACCAGACCATTGTGCTCTCTAGCTCAGTATTGTTTACACTGGCTGGCAGCAGATCTCTGGGGTTTCAGGCAAGGGCTCCCTCCCAGCCCTACTTGGAGAAGCTGGGGATTGAACCTGGGACCTTGTGCATGTAAAACAAATGCTCTGCCAGTGAGCCAGGGCCCCTCCCAGAACTTTTACTGACTCAGGTGAATTATAGCTACGATTTGTTCCATTCCAGCTAAAGAAAGTGTGCTCCTTTGTTAACAGAACTCAGGTTAGGATTGGGGGGGGGGGGGGAGCAGCAGAATACAAAATAAACCAGCCTAGCCAGTTTGTTTTGTATTGCTTTTAAGCCAGTTGCCATAATGAGAGAAAGAGAGGGAGAGGTTCTCAGCCTGTTATTTTCTCCTCAGCGGTATATCTTTCACTTTTTAGCAGAGCCCACTAAGTCTAGTTTTGTCCCCAGCCTCCTCCCTGCTGAGTTCTTCAAGGGTATCATTGAGACTATCAGTGCCACAAACCTGGAATGACCATAAGAAAAGCAAGCAAGGCAGGTGGAGGCTTGAGAAGGCAGATTGGGGTTGGTGTGTGGGGTCTCAGAAAGAGCCTGTCCTTGTCCTGTTTTTTGGTTAGCCTAACTGATGCCATTTTGCTTCTGTGAAAAACTGCCTGCTTTAGAATGTAGGAGGGTGAGCCACAAATATATGAAGACCAGATAACGTTGCTGGGCGATTTTCAGGAAAACCTCCCTCTGCCAGGCCACTCTCCCCTTCAAGGTCTCCAGGCAGGGTGTCCTGCTTCAATCAGCGCAAAGAAACTCGAAAGGGGGAAAAGGAGGGGGGTGCCTATAAAAAGTATGAATGAAGGCTATTTGCGGTGGCTTCACCATCACACTGGTGAGTGTGGTTTGCCCGTTCTGTTTCACTCAGCTGAATAAATTAGTGATTATGGGAATCTCCTCTGCCTACGGCATTTATTGGTTTTTCGGTGACCAATGCAGCTTGGGCCCGATTAGCAGACCCCAACAGGTGGGGCAGTGCCCTAATAGACCAGACTCCATCAGCTGGTCCTGGTATAAGGAAGCCTCTGTGTCCATACATGTTGGAGCTACCACCACCAAGCTGCTTCTCACCTGATGCGTCCTTCCTCCGACATCCGCAGCTGCGAGTCTCTCCGCAGCACTTCCGCAATGGCGTTCTGCTCCTCCTCAGTCAGAAAGCTGAGGTCCAGCAAGGAGTCCATGCCAATGTCTTGATCCATGGGGGACGGGGGGGGGGGGGAGGGAAGTACTCTGTGTGAGAGTCACAAGCCAACTTCACCAGGGTCTAAACACTGCTCTTCTGAAAGGCCCGTCTGGTTTGGCTTGTCAGTACATCATCTTGCGACATGGAAACGGGAGGTCCAGCCAGCGGGCCAGTATTATGATCCCACTCTTTGCCATAGGTTCAGCAGCAGTTCTCAAGAAGCCTTCTAGGTGATGCTCCATGGGAGACTACACTCCGTCCTGATCGACCATTTTGAGAGACAAGGCCACAACCAGCTGAAAGAGAAAGGCAGGAAAGACACAATTTTAATGCCAGAAGCTCATTCTCAAGTGGAACACATTGATGTTAATTTAAAAATCAGTTGAACCGCCATGAATTCTTCCAAAGAACCTTGGGAACTGTAGTCGGCTGGGCCTCTGAGACGGCTGTCTGAGATCCCTAGCCCTCCCCCCACAAAACTACAGTTCCCAGAGTTCCCTGAGGGAAGAGGGAATGACGAACAAGACCGTTCTACATCTGTGCTATATAGATGTACCTAAACTAAAGGGTTTGTTTCCCATTACCAAGTACTGCTTTTGTGGAGAATGTCTCCCCAGGTGATTCTGGGAAGAAATCTGTTGACACGTATTCCTTGTCCTTATGTTTAAACACCTCCTTGTGCAACGCCCTCCCATCATTATGGTCATGGATCAAGGATGGTAGCAACTGCAGCCCAAAGCATCTCTTCAAGAAACTGCTTCAGGAGT
The DNA here is from genome assembly GCF_951804945.1 of Podarcis cretensis. Classification (NCBI taxonomy): domain Eukaryota; kingdom Metazoa; phylum Chordata; class Lepidosauria; order Squamata; family Lacertidae; genus Podarcis; species Podarcis cretensis. The sequence goes on along the minus strand of NC_137177.1, from coordinate 26,504,719 downwards.
TCAGCTGTACACTGGTGGGAAATGAATAACAATGCTTCTGGATTATGGTTTTTCAAAGGAAAGCCGAACTGTGGACATGGAACAATTAGACACAGCAGGGGTACTACGACAAGTCATCCAACCCCAACTGTGTTTACGGAGAAAGAGACACAGCTAGAGTAGAAACAAGGCACACTTGCAGTGCATCTGTGCTGTATCCTGAAGATGGAAGAGAAACGCAGTGGAAGAGAAACACAGATGGAGTGCCCTAAATCAGGACACTTTGCAACAGCTTCTGTGCAACTCAAGGGGTGCAATTCAAGCAGACTGAACTAAGGCCTTGCCTGTGCTTTACATTTAAAGCCGTAACATACCACTCTAAACAGTCATTCTAGGGATTTGCATTTTGTTGTAATTTTATGATGTTTTAGGATTTAAAAAAAATCTCATACACTATTTTGAATTGCTCCCCTAAATGTTAAGTAGTCTATTCAATTCAGTTCTCAATTAAAGGCAAACCTAGCTAATTTGCACTTTCCAGTACAATTTGCAAGAGAAACACTTTGTAATTCACACTTCTCCAAATTTTGCACTCCAGTAATGTGTACAAAATACATATACTAAAGTAAACTGCGCATACAAATACCTATTAGTGAAAACAAACAATAAGAATGCACTATACTAGGGGAAATAATTCTGCCTTGGGCACCAAAATACCTTGGACAGGATCTATAGATGTGTATTCCAGATGTGTACCCCTGTTAGCCTATACCGATCCAAAGGTAAAAGGTGCATTTTAGAGGCTGAGAAGCTAAAGATCAAACAAAATGCAAAAACCAAAAGAAAATGCTACAATAATGCGGATGTGGGTTTCACATTCCTGTTGCCTTGAGTTCTTGCTTTGTCAGCGTGCTATTGTGCAGGATGCCTCAACCTGCCACTTTCTTGGACCACTTCCTGTATCTGATGAAACAGCCCCTGAGCGACAAAAGTTCATGTCTCAATAATCTGGAAGAGGCATTTTTACTCAAGTCATATTAACATAGCCTCTTCACTTGCCCTGACCACCACTTCTGAACTGAATGTTATCCAGTACTGAAATCCCATGTTAAATACAGATATCAAGCATTCAGCAATTACTTCAAAAATATTCGAATATTCAAAAAAAGAAAGAGAAAGGAAGAAATACACTGGTGACGATTCAGCACCCAAACATGTAGATGAGACAATAATCCTGCCATCCAGAACAATTACAGGGAGGTTGTGCCTTTTCAGTGGGATGCAAACATTTGTACAACAAACACCTTCTGCTACCCCCAACCCGCAAAACAGGGAGCAAAGCAGGAAACCCAGTTTGACAGATCACAGGATGTGATGTGGTTTGTGCCTTTATCTATAGCAGATAATGTGAACACCCAGATTAGTTTAAAACACTAAAAGAAGAGCGCTGCTGGATCAGGCCAAACACCCATTTAGTCCAACATCCCTACATTAGCTGATGGACACGGGAAGCCCACAAGTAGATTATATGAGGCAATGGCTGCCCAGTAACTGCCATTCAGAGTCATGTCACTTTTGATCCTGGGTGTTGTAGGTACTTACTTACACAGCCACAACTTTGCATGGCTGGGTGGGAAATAAATAAACAAATGGAGAGCGGAGGAAACCCATTCTCGAGCGGAGGAAACCCAGAGCCCTTGCACCGCCTTCCCAAAGCCAAAAATCCGCACTAAAATGCTGGTTAATTTTCAGGAGGGATTAAATATATGTGTATATTATTATGCAAATTTCTGCAGCATGTGGAGAACTTAATTTAAGACTGGAAAGCGGAGAAACAAAATTGAGACCATCCCGAGGGCTGTGTGAAAAAAGGCTTCTCTCTGCCTGTCCTGAATCTCCCACGATTCAGCTTTATTGGGCGACCCTCAGCTCAGATGTTATGAAAGTAGGATTACTTTTAGGGTCACATTCAATTTCTTTCCATATTTGGGGTGTTATAAGTGATTCCTAAGGGACGCGGGTGGCGCTGTGGGTAAAAGCCTCAGCGCCTAGGGCTTGCCGATCGAAAGGTCGGCGGTTCGAATCCCTGCGGCGGGGTGCGCTCCCGCTGCTCGGTCCCAGCGCCTGCCAACCTAGCAGTTCGAAAGCACCTCCGGGTGCAAGTAGATAAATAGGGACCGCTTACCAGCGGGAAGGTAAACGGCATTTCCGTGTGCGGCTCTGGCTCGCCAGAGCAGCGATGTCACGCTGGCCACGTGACCCGGAAGTGTCTCCGGACAGCGCTGGCCCCTGGCCTCTTAAGTGAGATGGGCGCACAACCCCAGAGTCTGTCAAGACTGGCCCGTACGGGCAGGGGTACCTTTACCTTTACCTTTAAGTGATTCCTAAGCCTAGAGTAGGTCTGGAGGCCCAACTTTATACCCCAAGATCTACATTCTTTCCTGAGCAACCTTTTGGGAGGCACATGTGGCCAGAGGCAAAAGTGGGTGGGGCAACTAATGCAACTTTTACCTTTGTACAATGGGCTAGCCCCCCCCCCCTTCCAGACAAGCAAGAGGGCCAGGGAGAGATGCAGCTTGGAGAAAGTTCCAGGGACCAGATGGAGAGTTTCTGGAGGGCCACATTCAGCTCCTGGGTCTGTGGTTCCCCAGGAAAGCTGGGCAAGCTTTGCCAGACTGCTACCACTTCAGTCCCTCGCAGACACATGCACTCCCTTCATTTTCAGCCTAGCCCTTGCCCAAGTCCAGGATGGAACTCTGGGGAATTCCTACTTGCAAACACACACACCTGCATGCTGGAGAGATTTCAGTGGGCTTTTCCTTTTCCTTTTTTACAGCCACCTGAAGTTTACTCTGTGCAAGGAATCACACCCTGCACAAACACAGCCTCTCCCTCCACACACATACACACACACACACACACACACACACACACGGGCTCAGCTCACAGCTTCCAGTCTGTTGCTCCCTTTCCACAACATTTCTCCGGTTCAGGTTCAAGCCCAAGACACGGTTAAACATTGCTTGTTATTTAAAGAGCGTTCAGGCACTAAACAAAAAGGTTTGTGGATGTTCCAACTTTTGCCTCACTGCTTAGCAATTATGCAGGTGATCACAAAGACATTGCGGCAGGTGTTTCCTATTAAGGGCCATGTAGTGAGGGGGGGGGGGCTCTGTTAATTACTAAACCTGCCCATTTCAAAATCACTTTGGTCAAGAATGCCAAGATACAGAGATTCTGATCATTTGTAGCATAGGCCCAGTCCTATAATCTGTAGTGTAGCAGTGGGTAGGTTATGGAGAGATGCAAGGAAGTACAGATCTGGGATTTTTTTTCAGAGCAAGGGGTAATGGACAGCCCCCCACCCCTTGCCAGGAGCGGGGAATTTGGTGCAGAAAAAATGTCTTGGGTCAGGACAGTACTCATTGTTTGCAATGGGTGGCAAGAAATTTCAGGGGTGTGCCATATTGCTTACTGAATCACAGGAACGGAGTATAAACAGGCAGCGCTGTTTCATTACTATAGGTTATTTACAGAGATGGGAAACCTTTTTCAGCATGAGGGCCACATTCCCTTCTGTACAATCTTCTGAGGGCCACATGCAAAAGTGGGCGGAGCAATAAATGTGAATGTTTCCTTTGCCCTGTAGGCTATAGTCTACATACTGAGGGGTGTGGCCAGTGGAGAAGAGAATGTGATTGGGGAAGTTTTCCAAGGGCCACGCAGCCCTGAGGTTCCACACCCCTGGCCCTGGGTTATATCAACCACATTTTATCTAAGACTATGTCACCTCCCCCGGCCCCCATCCACCTCCTCTCGGACAGTCAGCAATCTAGTTTCTAGCTTCCCTCTGAAGCTTGTGTTGGGAAAGATATGGTGCATTCTTGGGCAACTGGATGGAGGAAGGTTGCATAAGAAACAGCCAGAAATATCATTATCTCCAGAATGAGGCAACCGGCTTGCTTGACAAAAAAAGAAGCCAGTCTTGGTTGTTTTTCCCTTGCCCAAAACTTCTGCCAAAGCTCTCTCAAACAGAGAGAGGGTTGACTGGAGAGCTGTGGCACCTAATACCAGAGGGCAAAGGGTGGTTCAGGAGACAGCCTGGTTGCACCTGGCTGCTCAGGCATAGTGCTTGATGAGTAAGGGGTGGAGCAGACACGTTTATTCCATTTTTATAAAGCAGCATTCAAAATTATTTCTGCTCCTTCAGGTTATCACCATGTGCCAGTGGCAGAGAGAGCATCAAATGACGACAGATCAGGAGAAACCTTCTGTTGTTGTTGTTTTTTGGCTTCTGTATGTTCCATCTGAACTTTTCTTCAGCCTGAGGGCTACATCTCTAATACGTAACTTTTTTGGGGCAACATTCCAGTGGTTGGTGGGTCCAGAGGAAAAGCAGAAGGGGCAGAGACAAAAGTGGGCAGAGAAATGGGTGGGACTCTTCCCTATGCACCGTAGGTGACATCCAAGCTGGGCAAGAGCAGGGAGTTTCTGCAAGCACAACTCAGCCAAGCCACAGGCATTATCACAGGTCAGCCAGGCGAAAGAACTCAAGGAGGGCACAGAGTGGGGCCAGTAGGGCCTGGAGAGAGTCCTGAGGGCCAGATAGACAGTCCTAGAGGGCCACATTCAGCCCCAGGCCAGAGGCTCCCAACCCCTCTGTTAAAATACACACTGTGGGCTAAACACACACAGCTCCTTCAACTGCTTTTCTCTCTGCCCCTGCAACTCATAGGCCACCATATCCACACACAACCCAACATGTTTCAAACACTTCCATCTACAATAAAGGCATGCAAACGTTTCTGCAAATAGTTTGTGGTCATAAATGCCTGACTTTGCATAATGGTATTTTGAGTAAACAGCTTGGCTTGTGGAATGGGATGTGCCTCGTCCCCAAGAAAGGCAGGCAGGCAGGCCTGCCCCCTGTTTTGAGGATGGAGGAGTGCCTTGCCCCGCCAAGGAACAAGGAAACGGGTCTCTACTCCAACCCAGAGATCCAGTCCGGGATTTGCCTAGCGCTCTTCCCAGAAAATCAACATTCAACTCTGAACCAGCCCAGCTCAGCCTGCTTTCCACCCTCAGGGACTCATTCCCCTGGGACAGGAAGAAGGAATTCTCCACTCCCCCCCCCCCTGTGTTAACAAGTGCCCCACAGGCAGATTGGCGGCTGTCAGGCTGTTTTGCAGGCTTCATCCCCAGCCACCTGCAAAAGAGACCCAACCCTTCTCTCCCTTGATCTTCTCCCCACTCCCTTCAGGAGTGTGCAGCTTGCAGCGAGCCACAACTTGTGCTCCCCAATCCATCTGAATCATATTCAGCCCAAACCTGGCAGCAGCCATTCCATCAGGGTGCAGCAGAGGAAGGCGGAAAAGGGATGCAGCAGGGCCACCTTATGGGCACAGCTAAGAGTCTTGCACCTTTTGTGCCTCCTTCCCTGAATTGCTCCACTCTAGCTGTTCATTAGAACAACTTGCAACTGATAACTTTGCTTCGCTGCCACTCTCTCTTTTCTCCTAAACCATTTTCCTTCAGTGCTGCGTCTTTTTTTAAACTGCAAACCTGAGGGCAGAGACTCTCATTTATTGATTGCTTGATGATTTGTAAGCCTCTCCGAACCACTCTTAAGCCTTAAGCTATTTTCTAGTTTTAAAGAAATAAAATCACACCAGGCATCTGTTTTGCTCATTAAACTCAAGTTATCTTTTAAACGGCAGCATGAAGAGTTCTTGCAGTTTCTTGTCTTTCCAATCCTAAATCCAACTCGCCACATTTTTTCAGCAATATATTCATTTATTTATTTTAAATCCACATGAAAATTTGTCAGCACTTTAGCCTGATATACACATTTGTATATACAATTGTGAATGATACACACATTGCAAGCAGTCCACCCCCCTTGCCCCTAATATAAGACATTTTTGTATGCAAGTTGTTTTCATGGTGTTACGAGAATTATAAGGTCTAAGATATAAAATAAATGTACCAAGCAAACACATATATAAATATATAAACCGCATGTCTGAAATAGTACAGGAAAAAAGTCCTGAAACCATTTTGTTTCTCCCAAATTGACCTCAAATGTTTCTCTGCAAGGAGGGAGGAAATGGGAAAACCCTCCCCATTGTCTCTTCGCTCACAAATCCTGCCTTAAACCTACAAAAGGACTTTATATGGGCTCTTGGGTACCCCATAAGGGGAAAGGAGCAGTTTTTTCTTATAACAATAGCCAAGTGGGGGATTTGAACCCTGGTCTCCCTGGTCCTAGTCCTGCACTCTAACCACTATGCCACAATGGCTCATCAAGTTTCCTTTCATAAAAACTCAGGAGTGATTAATAGGCTGTATACACTGAAGTCTATCCTATGATCGGGTTTATGACATATAGTTTATTTGCATGGTGGCAAACCGCTGCTGTTGAAGTGAGATCAAATGCAGAAGTTTCCCATCCTTCTGGCACAAAGGTGTGTGGTAAAGTGATTGGGGGGGGGCACTGTCACTAGGTACCTCTGATTGTAGCCCTGTGAGGGGAACAGAGGTTTACTAACAACTTGTAGCACCCTTAACAAATGACAGTTCACAGGATTATTTGCGGGGGGGAGCTATGGGTGTTTTAAAGTGGCATAATACTGCTTTAAAAGCATACTGCAGATTAGGCCTAAATCCCCCCCCCCCCAAGCTCAATAGGGCCTATTGCCAGTTAAGTGGATGTTACCTTAAATCTTAACTGGATAAAAAGGTAAAGGTGAAGGTACCCCCGACCGTTAGGTCCAGTTGCGGACGACTCTGGGGTTGCGGCACTCATCCCGCTCTATAGGCTGAGGGAGCTGGCATTTTTCTGCAGACAGCTTGCAACTGGGTGAGCTGCCGTTGTTCAGTCCCAGCTCCTTAACTGGATATGTTTGTATGTATTATGGGATTGCTGCAACTCAAACACATTTCTTTTCTTGTTTTTGTTACCTTTGCAAATATTTTTTTAAAGAATTCAAACATATTAAAGTAACATTTCATATCTTGATAGGCACTTAAGTAAGAGATGAAAGGCAGCAGCTCAGCATTTTTGTGTTCAGACAACCAAGAAAGAACCAGTTTAGACAAGGCCTAGATCTTGCCATGTGATTTAGAAACAAGAAGCTGTTATGCTAGAAAGGGATCATCATTCTATATAATATGGCATTTAAATCAATGTGATACCACTTTAAACAGTCAAGGCTACAATTCCCAATCAACTTCACAGTGAACTATGGGAATTGTAGCTCTGTGAAGGGAATACAGTATGGGCCTCCTAACAAGTCTCAGCACCCTTAACAAACTACAACTCCCAGGATTCTTTTCAGGAAGCCATGACTGTTTAAAGTGTTATCCTAGTGCTTTAAATGTATGGTGTGAATGCAGCCAAGGCCAAACATGTTTTGGAGCATCCCGCCCCCCAGCTGTTGTTGGACTACAACTCCCATCACTCCTGACAACCAGTTCTGCTAGCTAGGGATGGTGGGAGTTGTAGTCCAACAACAGCTGGGATCCCAAGTTTGAGAAACACTGAGGTAGTTAAAAGCAGTGCTTCAAATTTCACAGTGACTAAAGTCATGACTGTTCATTAAGAAACCAACAACTCCAGGGTACATACATGCTTTTAGGTTTATAAAACACCTGCAGTCCAAGTGTTACAATTCAGCAACCAGTACAGTGGTTCCTCGGGTTACAAACACCTCAGGTTACAGACTCTGCTAACACGGACGTAGTACCTCGGGTTAAGAACTTTACCTCAGGATGAGAACAGAAATTGTGTGCTGGCGGCGCAGCGGCAGCAGGAGGCCCCATTAGCCAAAGTGGTACCTCAGGCTAAGAACAGTTTCAGGTTAAGAACGGACCTCCAAAACGAATTAAGTTCATAACCAGAGATACCACTGTAGTCCCAGATAATCAGCAAATATTAGGGCTCGTCCAGACTTCTGTTTGCCCTGCCACTTCCCTTCCGGGGAATCCCACTGCTTTCTGCGAAATCAGAGCAAATGTCAATCAGGTTTTTCTGAGGAAAGCGGCGGGGCAAACGGAAAACTGCTAGGACCCGAGCCTAGAAATATTGACAGGAAAGCTCTCAGACCCATGCTTACTCATCACACGACAAGCGGAAGTGTGGGAGATTATAGAATCGTAAAGTTGGAAGGGACTCTGCAGATCACCTAGTCCAACACCCCCCCCCCTCCGGAATGCAGGAATATGCATTGTCCCATACCGAGAATCGAACCTGCAACTTTGGCGTTATCAGCACCATGCTCTAACCAACTGAGCTAAGCAGGCTCCCTCAGTCTCAAATGATTGTGGTACCATGAGCATCCCTTGAAGGCAAAGATGACTACTGTCTTGAGGAAACTGCCAGAAACAAACTCAAGGACCAGAGTTCTTCTGAAGAACTAGGACCTTTACAGACACAAACAAACATGCCTCCTCCTCACACAAGGAACCAATGTGGCTGAAGTCTTACCACACTCCTAAATATGTTCAGGTTGTGGTTCTATTTCTGTCTCCGATGGAAACAAGAGAGAGGTGCTCAGCCACTATTGTGGGCGGGATACAGGAAAATAAGCAGTATACAGTGCACAAAATACAGAAGAGCACAGCAGAAACAAAAGCACAAGCTGATCAAACTTTTGCAAATAGCCCCGTGACACACTAAAAGCACCTACAAAACTCCACCTGTTGGACACACAGGTACACCTTAGCCAAACAAAGAACACCCTCAGCCATATATACATTTGTATACAGCACACACCCCATACAAATGAGTTCAGGGTATTAAACATGCGGGTTGCCAACTTTAATTGGATTAATCAATCAAACAATTAGTTGATTAACAGATAAAGGCCAATCTTAATTGGAGGGACTGCAAGTTAAGGGTGCCCTTGTTTACTTTCTGAGGCTATCAAACAGGGAACGAGACAAGAAAAATATTAAAAGGAGAACATTCTCCCCAAATACGAGCAGTAGTTGTTGCTTTAAGACAGCTCACGTCCCTCCAAATTCCGACTAACCTAAGGAGAAGGAACCTAGTGCTGTTTGACCCCATTGCACTTTCCTTTATCTATCTGCACCCAACTCTGGGGTGGGACACTACAGTCTCCGTTTTTAACAGCTCATGGAGCCTGGTCAAGCAGTTGCACATTTTGTGAGGAAAAAACATTACTGTCCAGGAGCAACTTGTTTCAGAGCAAAGGGGGTGATGACAGGCAACAGCACTCCATGTTTGATTCCCGTCTAGGGATATGTGAATCTGTCAAATTTGGATTCTTTCATGCTCTCATTTTACCAACCTCAAGTTCAGTTCACCCTGTTTCTGAACCAATTGGCCATTTCCCCCACAAAAATCTGCACAAAATCCATATGCATTTTCACATCAATTTCTCCTAAAATATGCAGTTTGGTGCCCAATTTTATCTAATATAAGCTTTTTGCTAATCTTTCCCTCTAATGCAGAGCAGTTTCGTACATCATTTTCACCAATCTCTGCATTTTTTGGTTTGGCAAACTGCTCTACAAAAATTCAGAGAAGTATGCATTTTGAAGGACAGCTATGCCTTCGCTCAGGAAGTGCAAATCAGGTAACTCTGCGTGAAAATGCAAGCCGAACAAAACGCTCCCGTTTTTGCCAGCTGCTAAAAGCACAGGCATCTTGCATGCAAAGGGATGGATGGCCTAGCCACTGCCAGTTCACTGCCTTTGCTGTTTTTATTGGGGTTGCACATGTGTCACCTCTGGGACAGCAGTGCACTTTGGTAATTTTAGACTCTAGAGACAATGGTCTCCTGACTGGGGCCGGGGAGCTTTAAATAGTAATGTGCATTCCTTCACTTACTTCAAAATGGTTACATAGGAACACAGGAAGCTGCCTTACACTGAGCCAGTCCAACAGTCCATTTAGCTCAGTACTCTCTGCACTGGCAGACAGCTGCTCTTGAGGATTTCAGACCGGGAGTCCCAAGACCTTTTGCATGCAAGGCAGACGCTGCACCACTGAGCTATACCTTCCCCTTGACTTCAGAGACTACAATTGTAAAATTGGCCCTGCTGTGATTGGAGACTCTCCTGCTCAGGTGGGGGCTCTACACTTTTGCCCCACAGGCCCACCCTGGCAGAACCACTAGCTCTGAGGTGCCTGGGGACCCCCTTAGGAGACCCCTCTCTCAGTGGGACTCCATCACTTGGGAGCTGGGTCTGCAAACCAACCGTTCTTTCACACAAACACCCCCTGCCCTGCCAATCTTCTTGGGTGCTCCATGCGAAGGGGGAAGTGTGGCGCCTTTGAGTGGTATCAAAACAGGAGAACAGGGCAGGGTAGGGCAGGATTTTGTGGCAAAAGGGTCCCATAGCATGCAGAGTGTGCAGGGGGGCTCCCGGAAACACAAGAACGCTGGCTCATCCCATTTTGAAACCAGTGAAGTAAAGTAACAAGCGGGGCCCACCTTTCCAAAAAAGAAAAAGAAAAAAAGCCCCCATTAAATCCAAGCCTAAAATGACTGAAATTGCACCGCGGGCAAAGCATATGTATAATGTAGCTCTCGGGCAACCAGCATGGGCAAGCGGCCATCACACACAAATATACGTACGCTTCCCTCCAGGCACTCCCCAAACAGGTATTCGCAGCTGAACAGGATCTGGGAGACGGAGAGACAAGCAGAAACTTGAGAGCCAAACCAACTCCGCAGCATATTACACAGTTCCTTCCCTCCCGGATCCTGTCTCAGCTCTCCCATATGCTCCTGCAAAGGTGGGACTCCTGAGTCTCACGCCCGAAGCATTTGCCAACAGGAAAGGAGAAGGAGGAAGTTACCTGCCCAGGTGGGGTCCCTATCCTGCAAGACCCAGCCGGCCAGAGGATGGTGGGGTGTGCGCGACTGAGTGTCACTGTGGCAGCAGAAGGATCCTGGAGGAGCCTCCTCGGCTCTTTCTCGAGCAAAGCAGAAGTTTGCTCTCTTGAGTCATCCCCACTTTCCTCTTCCTCCTCTGCCTGCCTTGTACTTTCTCAATGCAGCTCAGAAACAGCCCTAGCAGGAGAGCTAAGGCTGAGTCAAGCGGGGGGGGGGGGGGGGGGGGGAGAGAGAGAGAGAGAGAGAGAGAGAGAGAGAGAGAGAGAGAGAGGAAACACCTACCCACAAAGCTTGCGGGAAAGCCGGGCCTGGAACCAAAGCTGCTACCTGTGCCGGAGTGGACTGCAAGGATCGAGCAGCTGAAGATTGACATTTGGAGCTGTCTAAGGAGCCGAGCTGGTGCGTCGGGTGTCCATGCAAAAAGTGGCTTGGAACTCATAAGGAGGGGAAGGAATTTGATTCAGTCCACATGTAAAAGTGAACAGGCCTAATTCACATTTTCCAAAACAATACATGAGCAGAAGCCATCTTCAAAACCTGCTTTTTGCATTGCCATTCGCTAGCCGAGTAATGCGTACAAAAATGCATATACTAAGGTAAAGTGTGCATATTGATGTATATTAATGAAAATAACATAAAGCTCTATTAGGGGAAATTGCTTTATAAAAGTGCATACATTTGACAAAGTTGCATAGAAAAATATGCATATCAGGAGAAATTCACACTAAAATGCTGCTGGGTTTTCATGAGGACCTTTAAAAATAATAATAATTGCAAGTTGATGTGGAAATGTGGGGAACATAAATTCAAACTGGAAAAAATGAAAAGCCAAGAGACACCGACAGATGATCCAATCTCTCAACTTCAGTTTCTTATGCTCCCATTCTTCAGCTCAGTTTGCTGCATGTCTACACCAGTTTGTGATTTTTTCATATTTATAACAAAATTTTATTTACAAATGTTGATTATCGCAAACATATATGTAATCTATATGCAGTCTGCATATTTACAATAAAGCAAAGGTAGTATGTGGTTGAATATTGTCCTGATGGTTGATGAACAAATAAGAACTTGGACAATTGTTTATTATCTACTGTATTATGTTAAATTTGACACTCTGGTAGTTCATGTTTATCAAATCAATCTAACACTGATGGAGCACTATTTTTGCTATACATATTTTTGCAATGTGTGGGTGTGTTTTTTAAAGTCCTCATGAAAATCTGTTAGCATTTTATTGCAAATTTTCCCTATGCACTTTTTTCCCCAAGCAGATTTCCCTAGATGCATTTTTGTGCATAGTTCTCGCCAATATTCTTTCCCCTAATATACATGTTTTAGTTGGAGAACTGGAGAATTTCTAAAGATAGATGCATTTTTATTCAATTCTTGTTTTGGGATGTGTGAATTAGGTAGGGTTCACTTTAAAATGTGAGAGGAACTGAGTTCCTGACTCAGCCCCATTTGGGCATAGAGAAGACAGCTGGATCTCACAGCAACTAGCCTGTGGTTACAAGATTTTAATCTTCTTCTCCAACTCTCAGAGGAAGGTGTAAATTCTCAGAGTCAGGGGCCAGAATATTCCCCACACCCTTTATCTCTCAACACAATCACCTCTCACATTTCCTCTGAGGAGCTCAAGAGTGGCAGACTCAATAGTCACCTTATTTTATCCTACCCTGCAAAGTAGGTTAAATTGGGGACATGTGAGTGGCCCAAGGTGACCCAGTGACCTTTGTAGCTCAGCAAAGATTTGAATATGAGATTCCAAGTCCAGCACTCTAACCACTAACACCAGGGTTTGCCAGACTTCAGGGGCCTGTGAACCACTTTGCAAACCAGAGTAACTGTTGAAAGCACCACACACAAACCCACAGAGCCAAGCTGGCATTGCAACCTATTCTGTCGGCCTCATTCAAGCCTGACAATTTCACATAAGGAACTGATGGTCAGACTACCCGATGGTTTGGACTACCCAAGTCACAGATCCGCACCTCCTCTATGAGAAAGCATTGCATTGTGTTCAGCCCAATGCTTTCCTTAGGAGCAAGAGCATGGGTAGGCAAACTAAGGCCCGGGGGCCGGATCCAGCCCAATTGCCTTCTCAATCCAGCCCAGGGACAGTCTGGGAACCAGCATGTTTTTACATGAGTAGAATGTGTGCTTTTATTTAAAATGCATCTCTGGCTTATTTTTGAGGCATAGGAATTCATTCATCCCCCTCCAAAAAAAAATATACTCCGGCCCCCCACAAGGTCTGAGGGACAGTGGACTGGCCCCCTGATGGAAAAGTTTGCTGACCCCTGAGGAAGACACTGTCAAGGGCCCCCTGCCAAGAAATATCCAAAATATGTAGGAACTTGGGCTACATCACAGGGGCAGGAACAAAATAGATCGGGAACTACTGGTAGATCTCTGGGTGATATGCTGTGGCAACAACAAAACAACTTCCCCCTGAAATTATACTGCTAAAATGAGTAAAGCTGGGAGGAAGGAGCTGATCAGGAACAGATATTTGGATGGAAGGACTGTGAACTCACCTCAGTTCCATTACTTGAGACAAATTCCCAGCCTTCAAAATCTTTAAGTGCATGCCTTTTGTACCTGGCTCCAGTTATGAGTGTGTGGTAGAAAACAAAGTTGATCTTGCCCGCTGGAAGGTGATTCTGCATTGAATCACATAAAAACATGCCTTTTGACAATTTCTAGCCACTAGAGGGAAGCCTTGAACTGTTCTGTGGGTAATGAGAAGTTACAGTGTTTAGTCACCTTCACAGGGCATCCTCTATCACCTAGAGGGGGCAGCTGAGGGTGCCTGGAGCTTCAAACAAAGTGGAATTGTGCTAAATTTTCAAAGTGTAGAATTTGGGGACCTGGGTAGTATGCAAAGGGAAGGCCACAAGCTGCATTTTTAACACTCAATAGCTACTTAACTGCGCAGTATTCTGCATGTTGGGGACGCAGGTGGCACTGTGGGTTAAACCACAGAGCCTAGGACTTGCTGATCAGAAGGTCGGTGGTTTGAATCCCCGCGACGGGGATTGCTCGGACCCTGCTCCTGCCAACTTAGCAGTTCGAAAGCACGTCAAAGTGCAAGTAGATAAATAGGTACTGCTCCGGTGGGAAGGTAAACAGCGCTTCCGTGCGCTGCTCTGGTTCACCAGAAGCGGCTTAATCATGCTGGCCACATGACCACGCCGGCTCCCTTGGCCAATAAAGCGAGATGAGCGCCGCAACCCCAGAGTCGGACACGACTGGACCTAATGGTCAGGGGTCCCTTATTGCACTGAGTTCAATGGAACTTGTTGTTGTTGTTGTTTAGTTGTTTAGTTGTGTCTGACTCTTCGTGACCCCATGGACCAGAGCACGCCAGGCACTTCTGTCCTCCACTGCCTCCCGCAGTTTGATCAAACTCATGCTGGTAGCTTCAAGAACACCATCCAACCATCTAATCCTCTGTCGTCCCCTTCTCCTTCTGCCCTCCATCTTTCCCAACATCAGGGTCTTTTCCAGGGAGTCTTCTCTTCTCATGAGGTGGCCAAAGTATTGGAACCTCCGTTTCACAATCTGTCCTTCCAGTGAGCACTCAGGGCTGAATTCCTTAAGAATGGATACGTTTGATCTTTTTGCAGTCCATGGGACTCTCAAGAGTCTCCTCCAGCACCATAATTCAAAAGCATCAATTCTTCGGCGATCAGCCTTCTTTATGGTCCAGCTCTCACTTCCATACATCACTACTGGGAAAACCATAGCTTTAACTATACGGACCTTTGTTGGCAAGGTGATGTCTCTACTTCTCAAGATGCTGTCTAGGCCTGTCATTGCCCTTCTCCCAAGAAGCAGGCGTCTTTTAATTTCGTGACTGCTGTCACCATCTGCAGTGATCATGGAGCCCAAGAAAGTAAAATCTCTTACTGCCTCCATTTCTTCCCCTTCTATTTGCCAGGAGGTGATGGGACCAGTGGCCATGATCTTCGGTTTTTTGATGTTGAGCTTCAGACCATATTTTGCGCTCTCTTCTTTCACCCTCAATAAAAGTTTCTTTTATTCCTCCTCACTTTCTGCCATCAAGGTTGTGTCATCTGCATATCTGAGGTTGTTGATATTTCTTCCGGCAATCTTAATTCCGGCTTCGGATTCATCCAGCCCAGCCTTTCGCATGATGAATTCTGCATATAAGTTAAATAAGCAGGGAGACAATATACAGCCTTGTCGTACTCCTTTCCCAATTTTGAACCAATCAGTTGTTCCATATCCAGTTCTAACTGTAGCTTCTTGTCCTACATAGAGATTTCTCAGGAGACAGATGAGGTGATCAGGCACTCCCATTTCTTTAAGAACTTGCCATAGTTTGCTGTGGTCGACACAGTCAAAGGCTTTTGCATAGTCAATGAAGCAGAAGTAGATGTCTTTCTGGAACTCTCTAGCTTTCTCCATAATCCAGCGCATGTTTGCAATTTGGTCTCTGGTTCCTCTGCCTCTTCTAAATCCAGCTTGCACTTCTGGGAGTTCTCGGTCCACATACTGCTTGAGCCTTCCTTGTAGAATTTTAAGCATAAGCTTGCTAGCGTGTGAAAGGAGTGCAATTGTGCGGTAGTTGGAGCATTCTTTGGCACTGCCTTTCTTTGGGATTGGGATGTAGACTGATCTTCTCCAATCCTCTGGCCACTGCTGAGTTTTCCAAACTTGCTGGCATATTGAGTGTAGCCCTTAACAGCATCATCTTTTAAAAGTTTAAATAGTTCAGCTGGAATACCATCACTTCCACTGGCCTTGTTATTTGCAGTGCTTTCTAAGGCACATTTGACTTCACTCTCCAGGATGTCTGGCTCAAGGTCAGCAACCCCACTACCTGGGGTGTACGAGACATCCATATCTTTCTGGTATAATTCCTCTGTGTATTCTTGCCACCACTTCTTGATGTCTTCTGCTTCTGTTAGGTCCTTACCACTTTTGTCCTTTATTATGGTAATCTTTGTACCTTTCATATTTCCAATTTTCTTGAACAGATCTCTGGTTCTTCCCATTCTGTTGTTTTCCTCTATTTCTTTGCATTGCTCGTTTAAGAAGGCCTTCTTGTCTCTCCTTGCTATTCTTTGGAAATCTGAATTCAATTTCCTGTATCTTTCACTATCTCCCTCGCATTTTGCTTGCCTTCTCTCCCCCGCTATTTGTAAGGCCTCGTTGGACAGCCACTTTGCTTTCTTGCAATGGAACTTATTCCCTGGTAATTCCAACAAGCTGCCTGAATGGGAGAAATAGGAAGCAGGGCTCATTCCATCCACTCTGCTCCAGGACCAGCTCCTCCAGGCACCTCCTAGCCCTGAACTGTTTCCCTGCCAGCTGGCCGTTCTAAGAAATACCAAAATAATGAATTGAAAAAAAATGTTTAAAATAACTTTTGTAAAAACAAACAAACAAACAAACAAACAAAGAAGCCTTTTATTAGGAATTGTAGGTACCAGCATTCCAAAGGAACAGAAAAAGACTTTTCATGTATGTGACAACAGCAACGCAGATGCTACTAGCTCAGAGATGGAAAGAAGACAAAGTCCCTACCAGAGAGGAATGGCAAACCAAGCTGTTGGACTATGCCAAAATGACAAAACTGACCAGAAGGCTCAGGAACCAAGAAGACCAAAACTTCAACGAAGAATGGGAAACAATTATAATTTATCTAGGAGACCACTGTAAGCAGATGAAAACCTTAGCAGGATTTTAATAACACTTGTAATGTAGCGAATATTATGGATAATATGGTAAGATATAAAATATGGACTATGAAATAATATGCAGTTTAGAAGGTGGACAATAGGATCCATGGAGGGGAAGGTGGGAAGTCCAGCGATTTGGAGAAATCTCTAAATAGGGATATGTAATTTGGATTTTTATAATCCTATATTTGTAAAATCAAATAAAATTATTACCGTATTTTTCACCCCATAGGACGCACCGGCCCATAGGACGCACCTGGTTTTTTTGGGGGGGAAATAAAGAAAAAAAATTTAATTTCCCCCCCAGGCGCTTGTGGGGCTGGAGCGGGGAGAAGCGCTCTTCTTCCTGCCGCCAGCCTTCAGACCAGGTCCGGGGACAGCGGGAAGGTGCGCTGTGCCTCCCCGCTGTCCCCTGAGCTTGCGGGGCTGGCGGCCGGGAGAAGCACTCGTCTCCCCATCGTCAGCCTCCAAACCACATCGGGAGACAGCGGGGTGGCGGCGTTCCGCCTCCCCACTGTCCCCCGAGCTTGTGGGGCTGGCGCTGGAGCTCCCCTGAAGCCTGGAGAGCGAGAGGGGTCAGTGCGCACCGACCCCTCGCACTCTCCAGGCTTCAGCGAAAGCCTGCATTCACCCCATAGGACGCACACACACTTCCCCTTCATTTTTGGAGGGGAAAAAGTGCGTCCTATAGGGCGAAAAATACGATACCTATATATGTAAAAAGGGAGGCTTGGGTGGTGGTGAGTTGGGGCGGCACCTTCCCATTTCATATCGGGTGACGAAACAGGATGGCACTGTCCTTGCCTGTCCCTCAAAAATGCCGTCTAAGAAGAGGAAAGGAATTCCTGCAGCAGGGCACTTTCCCTCCCCATCCCTTTTAGAATGTACACGCTGTAAAATGGAAGACCCTGCAGTATGAGGAGACCAGTCTTATAGCACACCGTCAACCCAAGTGGAGGCAACGATCTTCTTGTCATTGCCCCAGTCCCATCCTTGAAACTAAAGTCTGTAAAGAGGAAAGAAGAAGACACTCTAAGCAGAACAGGAGAGAACTCCCTTCTACTGAGCTCATTCACAGTACTGTCTTAAGCATATGCGGCACCAGGGTGCAAAGATCCACCCAGCGCCCCTAGGTTGCCCAGAGTTGTTGACCTTTTTTAGGGGGGGATCCCCAAAGTTGTTGACTTTTTTAAAGGAAATAGTTGTTTACCGTATTTTTCACTCTATAGGACGCACCAGACCATAAGATGCACCTAGTTTTAGGAGGAGGAAAACAAGAAAAAATATATCCTGAATCTTAGAAGCCAGAACAACAAGAGGGATCGCTGTGCAGTGAAAGCAGCGATCCCTCTTGCTATTCTGGCTTCTGGGATAGCTGCGCAGCCTCCATTCGCTCCATAAGATGCACACACATTTCCCCTTACTTTTTAGGAGGGAAAAAGTGAGTCTTATAGAGCAAAAAATACAGTACCTTTAGAACCTTTAGGGACTCGCAGGGACTCACAGCACCAATCAAAAGGGGTGCCAGCATCCCACGCACAGGGGCATACGAAGGGGGGGTGCAGGTTGTGTGGTGGGGGGGACAAAATGTTGGGCAGCACGCACAGTCGCCGTGCTGTCTGCCCGCTGCCTCCCCCCCGCATGGCGGTTAACTGTTTCGGCTGTGCGCGCAGCACCCGGAGCACCATGTAACGTTGTGGGCACTGTGTGACGCATCCTGTTGTGTGACCAAGCTGTGGGTTCCTTTGCTGGCTTTTCCGCTGTCGGCACATACTCCCAGCGCCGTCCAACGTGGGGTGCCAGTGCAGAATGATGGGGAATGCAAGCGGCATTGGAGGCAACATCTCCGGACAGATAGACCGTCAGATATCCGGACAGATAGCCTGACAGATAGCCTGTCAGCCAGCCTGTCAGATATCTCCTGTCAAGCCTCTTAATATGCAAAAAGTTTACTTAAGGGGCTTATCTGAGAAACATGTAGACCCAGAGTACCTGGTCCCAGCCTCTCTTCGGCCTGTAACAGTTAAAACTCACTCTCCCATGAGAAGGGACAGCCCAGTGAAGAGTTGGCCCAACAACCAAAAATTGTTGGCTGCAAGTTGAAAATAGAAAATGGAATGGTAGAGGGAGAATGGAGAATGAATCCTAAATTAAAGCTAGCATTTTTCAAGATGATGTGTTTGTGTGTGAGAGAATTATGTGGCCAGCATCATTTGGGGTTTTTATTTTCTCTCCTTCTACTGAACTACAGAATACAGAAACCATTAGATATTACAATGGGGAGAAGGACGTGCAAAAGCAGGTTATTCATCCTTACCACAGCTGCGGCAGACTCTGCCAAGGGGCTGTTATACATTCACTCGGGCAGCAAATGCAGCAGTTTGTGGTAGTCAGCTGATCCAAATACCTCCTTTCAGTTACTGTGAACTGAAAAACAGGAGCAGCTGTCCTATCCATTGACTCATGGATAGCCAATTATTGCACTAAATGAGCCATTTTCTTCTCTGGGCAGTGGTGCTTGGGCCAGAAAGGTGGTGTGCTTCAGAACCTGACCCTTTCACCAGTCAGACTCCATAATGAACTTTTCTGTTTGCTGTCATGTCACAGAAAGAGGAATGTGGCTGGTGAATACTCTTGGCCTTCTCCTTGGGCTTGATCTTCCCTGATTTCCTGCACTCCAGAAGGACTCCCACTGTGAACTGGATCAGGGAAAATGAGCAACAATTTCACCTTGTTGCCTTGTGGAGGAGCGAGGGCAGTCAACAATAAAATAATAATAATAATAATAATAATAATAATAATAATAATAATAATAGCTATTGTACCCATGTGGAAGCCCAAAAAAACTCTGCCTACTTCCACAAGGCAGAAAATTAACTGGGGATCCTGAAGGAGGAAGTGATTTGGAGACAGCTTCCTGATGGGTGTGGGTGTGAGACTTCCACAGCTACCTGGCCGTCTGTCCCGGCTCTCCACAAAATCAGATAGTAGTCCAAAGGTTTCTAGTTTATAGCATTCATTGATACAGGGAGCAGGTGCATCAGTTCCTTAAGGTACAGTTGTTGGAGCCACAGAAAGTTGGAGCAAACGCAAATTCCCACAAACAGGTATTTAAGTCCTGGTGTCCAGCAGATGATGTTTGGCCAGATGTTCACTTCTATGCACCAGCTGATCTAAGTGCTCCTTCCTTCTGTAACTCCTCTTAGATAAGGTAGACTGGTGATGGCGGTGGGGCTCTGAAAGCTTGGGTGGCACCAGAGACTCCAGCTACTTCTCTTCCCTTCGCTGGTCAACCTTCCCCTCTTGCTCTCATTGCACTGGCCCCTTCCCTTGCTAGAGTGTGTAGGGGGGTTACTGAAAGGGGAGTACTCCTGACAGGCAGCACCAATTTGCAGAACCCACTGGACCCTTCTCCTGGATTGCATTGTAATTTGGAATATAATGTGTTTTTTATTGGATTATTAAATTGGAAAACTCAATAAAATATTATGAAAAAAATGTTATAATACATCATAATTTTCAGTATGTCTAGACCACATCTTCTGATCTGCCAGTGCAAATTTAGCTATCAGTTGTGTAATGTATACCAGCTGGAAGGTCCATTACCACTTTGTGAGGCAATTGATCAGAGTACAATTGAAGAACAGATGACAAATGAACCTTAAATTATGATTATCACCAGCATAGCCTTAATGAATACAAAGTAAAGCATTAATATGTACAGGGGAATAAGATGCCCCAAACTGTTTGCTGGGTGTCCCCACCCTGAACTTTTTAGGCTGGTTACAGGGCAGCCAAGCAGAGCTTTTCTTATGTTGCAAGTGATAATATATAAAGCCATGCACAGCTCCAAGCATGTGTCCCAAACACTTTCCAGTTTTCTGCCATGCTTATTATTATTATTGGATCTTAAGCATGTAGTTTTGGTCAAACGATTTTATTTTTTTAAGCTGATGTGAGGTTTTTTTAAAATAATAATTGAATAGGTGAACTAATTTAAAATATAGATTCAGGGGATAACCGTGTTGATCTGTCATAGTCATAATAAATAACAACCTGAAAGATGAAAAAATCTTTTTTAATAATTCCAGTGGCACCTTAAAGATCAACTAAATATAAGCTTTCAAGGTATGAGCTTTCGTGTGTAATACACACTTCGTCAGATACTCTGAAGCAGAGATCGCTTCAACCTTATAACTGTTGGTGTCTGTTATGGCAGTTGGTTCCACAGGGAAGGGCAAGGGATTTTTAAAGGATAGATGACCAAAATTAGCTTTAGTATGTATAATGGGACATGAATCCAATATCTCTATTCAGATCAGGTCTCTCCATAGTTTTTAGTTTGGTAATGAGTTGTAATTCAGCAACTTCTCTTTCAAGGTCTAGTTACACGTAGGTAGCCATGCTGGTCTGCCGTAGTCGAAACAAAATAAAAAAATAAAAAAAAAAAAATAAATAAAATAATAAAATTCTTTCCAGTAGCACCTTATGTTAGTTATTGGAATGAGCTTATCTGAAGAAGTGTGCATGCACACGAAAGCTCATACCAATAACTAACTTAGTTGGTCTCTAAGGTGCTACAGGAAGGATTTATTTTATTATTTTAATTTGTTTCTCTTTCAAGTGTATTTCTAAAATTCTTTTGCAATAAGACAGCCATTCTAAGATCATTTAAAATATGAAGGTGAAGCAAAAATACAAGATAGACTTTCATTCGTCGTTGGGCACATACAAACTAATATTTATTAAAATACCGGTACATAACTGGGGCTCCTCTTTCGGCCTCCGTTCCGCACGAGTGGCCATTCGCCATTTCACTCGGTAGAGGGAGCCCTTGTTGTCAGAACGGCGTCGGAGTCTCTTTTCTTAGAATCTCCTTCTCTTCTAACTCGGCACCACCTTGGAGTTCAACCAATCACTGCTCCTCTGCATCCCTCCTTCCTCTCCCTTCCTCCCTCTCTCTCTTTCCCCCCACTTCGCTATTACGCATGCGTTGTGTCGCCGTTGTTTAAATAGAAAAAATTAAAATACCCTGAAAGGTGCAGTCTTCATGAATCTGTAAAAAGTTCGGTTCCCATTGGCCATCGATATACTCCACCATGTGCGGGACCAAACTGTTCGAATTAGCTATAGTGGAGTAAGGTTTAAGCGGGAGAGGGAGAGAGAAATCTGGAGACAGAAGTGCAGTGCTCTCAAATATGCGCCGAGGACCATTTTTTGTTGTTCGATTTTTAAAAAAAATATATAATACTATTCATATATGCCTTTCCGCCCCACATTGCCCCGCATGCTGAAAAAGCCGATTGAGAACCGGAAGTGAGGATCGCCTAAATAGATGAAACTCGTGGGCTTTTTACGCCTTCCCCTTCGACGGGAAACCTTTGCCGCATGCGCCGTGCAGTCGGGCGGCTTAATCTTTCCCGTCAGCCCCTGCGCGTTATAAATGCCCACGTCGTGCGTCCCACATTCTTTTCTAGGCGCGTGGGAAGAAGAGGTAAGTGGTGGAGCTGCTGCCTTCGCCTTAAAAGAGCGAGAAGCGCGGCATTTTAATCTCACAAGAAGCAATAAGTTAGTGAATGTAATAACTATAAGTGATTAATTAAGTTGCTTTTATAATTGCACCGTTTTGATATCATAATAAATGAAGGAAACTACGGAAGATGCAGTGATGAGATTTTCCCTATTGAATTTCCGCTCGTTTC
Organism: Podarcis cretensis; assembly: GCF_951804945.1. Lineage (NCBI taxonomy): Eukaryota > Metazoa > Chordata > Lepidosauria > Squamata > Lacertidae > Podarcis > Podarcis cretensis. The sequence continues at coordinate 26,482,459 of NC_137177.1, read as the reverse complement.
TTGAATTTCAGCGTTGAAGGAGCGCCGTTGTTGCAGTTAGTGCCACAGAAAACTCCATCCAAAAGATTATAAAATAAATTATTGGGAGGGGGAGAGTTCCTGCACCTTGAAAGTGTGTGGCGGCAGGCAGAAATTCAACAGTACTGCAAGTCGGTGTATTTTGGAGGACGGCAGCCGGCATGGCTCGCAATTTGTTTTTGAGGCCTGGAAAGCATGGTGCCATACAGCAACCATTTCTCTGCTTGCAGTGCACTTCCCTGGTTTCTATCTGGGAATCCTCTTTGGTTGGGAAGAAAGCTATGACCAGCCTCATTTCTACCCGTTTGCATGGGTGTCTTTGTTAAACTTGCAAGGCAAATTGGATCTTGCCTATCTCGCTAAAATGTTTTATTGTTTAGTTAGTTTCTCACCTTTCCTTAAAGGAGCTCAAGGTGGTGTACAAGGTTCCCCCCTCTTCCCATTTCATCTTCACAACAAGCCTCAGGCTTGTTGGTTTATATTTATTGAACCACTAAAAACCTGCACTAGCATGATCCTATGCTTGATTTGAAAACCTTTTTTTCTGCTTGCTAGTGACCTCTTAACAGTGTACACATGTGCATATCAAGGTGCTGTTGGGTGGCGAGAAACCTTTCAACTTTGATAATTTCAAGCAAGATTTTGTTTAAAACTATGAGACTCTGAAGCATTTAATCTGCAAGAATACGGACTTGCCTAACAGTTTTTCTTATTTTTGTGATGCTTTAAAGATTGCCTGAAACCAAGCATTTATAAACAAATACAAGTTTGGGCATAAATGTTTATGCAGTGTATTATTGGACGCTAGGCTGTACCTTGCTTGGTGCCAATGGTACTGTATGAAGCTGCATTTCAGGCAGTTAAAATACAGTATACTAATGCACACTTTTGTTTTTTCTGGTCAGAAAGCCTTGAGAACCTCATTAGATGCTGCTGAGGAGGGCATTTGATCCACAGGTGAACATGTCCAGTTTGGAAATGAAAGGTATTGGGGGGGAAATTCTGTTTGATCTTAATCAGCAAATTGCTACCTGAACTAGCCTTCATCAACCTGGTGCACTCCAGATGTTTTGGACTACAGCTCTTACTGAGCCCCAGTCAGCATGACCAATAGCAAAGAACGCTTGGGGGTTGTAGTCTAGCAATACCTGAAATGCAATTGGTTGGGAAGACTTGCAAAGATAGGAACAGCATAATTTTATACAAATGGAATATATGCAGATGTTATACTTTGGCTGTGTATATAACTTTGAAGCATGTGCTTTTCTGTAGCACTGTAGTTTAGCGGTTACTGGAAACTATGAGGGGTAAACTACAGTGCCCATAATTCTTGGGGGGGGGGATGTGTTTAGAATGTATTTTGAAGGTAGTGTGTACACAGCCTCCTCCTCAGTGATGTCTAAAGGAAAAGCTTTTTCTTTAATCTATTGAAAGTGCAAACTCCTTATGGGGCACATCACTTGTCTCCACTGCAAAAATAAAGTTCTGCTCCTTGTACTTTACCCTTGGGAGTTGGGGGCACCAGTATTTTGAGCGTACTTGGCCCTTGCTGACCTAGAGACTATAAAACTTCTAGAAATTGAGGCACTTCATCCTGCTGTCAACCAACGGGGATATCTGGAGAGGTTGCTCTCTCTCAGCTCTGTCCATGTGGCGTATGGGAGCGTAGGCCTTTGGGCTCTGTGACGTATAGTCCCCTTCCACACCATTGGAGAGCAAGCTGGGCCCTCGTGGTCTGCAACCTGCATATTCCTACTGCTTCTCTGAGTCTTCGGACGGTGACTGAGGAGATAAACCATGCAGGAGACACTCAAGCAAGAGCTTTGCTAATAGGGTTTTGTTTTCAGTACACTTTTCAAAGACACCACAACAGTTTTCTCCTGATCATAAAAATTACAATCACTTTTAAAGGATATTGTGGGGGGTGGGGGGTATGGCACGTATGTGGGAGTGCAGATTTGTTCAAGGGTTGCCAGTTGTTTTTTTTCTTGTTGGGCAAATGCCCTCTGCTTTCAGAGGCCCAATTCTGAAAGATAACCCTGCTTTTTATTCTTGGTAGCAGGTATTCTGCATTTGGTATGTCATGCCGCTAGTTTTATATCATACCTGGGTCCTGAGCAAGGATGAGGGCCTGACTTCTGGGTGTGGTGAGGATCAGACATCTGTGCATCATGGACACTGGAGCTCCACAAGAGTCAACCAGGTAAAAGGGTTGCTTTGTCCTTCCAGAAGAGAGTTTGCTAATGTCCTGCTGGCCTGCATTCAACAGTCTTTGTAGTAGCTTGGGATCATTATATTGGAAGCGGATATTAAGTGTTTTCCCAATGTGCCAGATGTTGCTGGGCTACTACTCTCATCATAATCTCCCATCTCAATAAACTCTGGTTTATTGGCTGAGGCTAATGGGAGTTGGAGTCCCAACAAATATAAGCTACCACCTTGGGGCATGCTGGTATAGAGGCTAGTAACTTCTTATACTGGAGCAGGAACTGGCAAGCCACTCCAGTATCCCTGCCTAGAAAACTATGGACAAAGACAACAGGCATATAAAAGTTGTGCCTGGTGTGCTCTGGTCCATGGGGTCACGAAGAGTCGGACACGACTAAACAACAACAACTTATACTGTAGAGGCGCTTTGCAATTCGTCCTGCCTTCAACCAACGGGGATATCTGGAGAGGTTGCTCTCTCTCAGCTCTGTCCATGTGGCGTATGGGAGCGTAGGCCTTTGGGCTCTGTGACGTATAGTCCCCTTCCACACTGTTGGAGAGCAAGCTGGGCCCTTGTGGTCTGCAACCTGCATATTCCTACTGCTTCTCTGAGTCTTTGGACTGTGACTGAGGAGATAAACCATGCAGGAGACATTGCTTCACTTTGATAGTATTTCCTTACTGTAGCTGTTGCTTTGTGCTAGTGTGGTATTGTTAAAAAGTTGTGTTTAATCCAGTGCTGCTTAAACCTTTGGCAGTGAGGTCCATTTATAAATAAAATTTACCTAGGAGCATAGAAAGCTGCCTTATACAGAGTTAAGACCATTTGTCCATCAAGCTCAATGCTGTCTACACTGACTGGCAGTGGCTCCCCATGGATTTGGGCAGGGGTCATTACCAACCCTACCTGGAGATGCCAAGGATTGAACCTGGAACCTTCTGCATGCAAAACAGATCATCTACCACTGAGCTTTGCTCCTTCTATTATTAGTTATTGAACTTACAAGTAGCCTGTTGCAGAAAGGTTTCCAGGCCACTTAGCAATATTTTTAAGAGCTTAAGTAAAAAAGAGTTATTATAAAATGACGTGCAATTCATAGAAATCAGCCAGAACATCTTCCTCCCCCTATAACATCAGCAAAAAACTATGGCGGCAAAGCAGCTAAGCTTTCTAGTCCTATCTCTCGCTGAAAAAGAAAATAAGACTTTCAAGTTCAAATTTAACACTGGGCAATTGCATATTATATATTCCATGTTTTAATTAGCGTATTGTTGTTAGAGTACATATTGCTTATATAAATAGAATTTAATATGCAGGGGGTCAGTAACCAAGTTGCTCCAAGAGGATTCACAACAGAAGTGCTGTGGGCCCATCATGAATTTTCTTTAAAATCCCTAGAAATTTGGGGGGGGGGGCGGGGAGAGAGAAATGATACAGACACATACCCATAGTGTGACCACCCCAGTAATACATTGGGACTCTCGGTTTGAGAAGCAGCTGTCTTAACTATTGTACAATTCTGTTCTTCCCATTCCAGTACGCTTGAAAGTTCATTGCATGCTGTTGGAATGGACATATAATCCTGAAATGGGTATGTACAGCAGCTTTGACTATCAAGGTATTCACGAGAATAATTATTTTTTCCTATTTGCCTGTTGTGACCTGTGGCGTGTGTGTGTGTGTGTGTGTGTGTCGTTAAGACCAGTGTGGGGTGTTGTCTTTATAAACTCCACTGTGAAAATATTGCTGTATTCTTAGGTTTAGATTAAAAGTGCATTGAAATAAAAAATGCTGTCTTGGTATAAGTAATTCTGAAAGGGCATAAGCTGTGTTGGACCACAGTGCCCATTCTCGGTCATTGGCCATGCTGGCCTAGACAATAGACAGCTTTCTACAAATGCACTTGCTGTTGATCCTGCTGTCAACCCAACGGGGATATCTGGAGAGGTTGCTCTCTCTCAGCTCTGTCCATGTGGCGTATGGGAGCGTAGGCCTTTGGGCTCTGTGACGTATAGTCCCCTTCCACACCGTTGGAGAGCAAGCTGGGCCCTCGTGGTCTGCAACCTGCATATTCCTACTGCTTCTCTGAGTCTTCGGACGGTGACTGAGGAGATAAACCATGCAGGAGACACTCCTCAAGCAAGAGCTTTGCTAATAGGATTTTGTTTTCAATACACTTTTCAAAGAGACCACAAGAGTTTTCTCCTGATCATAAAAAATACAATCAATGTTAAAGGATATTGTGGGGGGTATGGCATGCATGTGGGAGTGCAGATTTATTCAGGGGTTGTCTGTCGTTGTTTTTTCTTGTTGGGCAAATGCCCTCCGCTTTCAGAGGCCCAATTCTAAAAGATAACCCTGCTTTTTATTCTTAGTGACAGGTATTCTGCATTTGGTATGTCATGCCGCTAGTTGTATATCATACCTGGGGCCTGAGCAAGGATGAGGGGCTGACTTCTGGATGTGGTGAGGATCCTGCACATCATGGACACTGGGGCTCCACAAGAGTCAACCAGGTAAAAGGGTTGCTTTGTCCTTCCACAAGAGAGTTTTCTAATGTCCTGCTGACCTGCATACAAGTCTTTGTAGTCGCTTGGGGTCATTATATTGGAAGCGGATATTAAGTGTTTTCCCAATGTGCCAGATGTTGCTGTGCTACTACTCTCATCATAATCTCCCATCTCAATAAACTCTGGTTTATTGGCTGAGGCTAATGGGAGTTGGAGTCCCAACAAATATAAGCTACCACCTTGGGGCATGCTGGTAAAGAGGCTAGTAACTTCTTATACTGTAGAGGCACTTTGCAATTCGTCCTGCCTTCAACCAACAGGGATATCTGGAGAGGTTGCTCTCTCTCAGCTCTGTCCATGTGGCGTATGGGAGCGTAGGCCTTTGGGCTCTGTGACGTATAGTCCCCTTCCACACTGTTGGAGAGCAAGCTGGGCCCTTGTGGTCTGCAACCTGCATATTCCTACTGCTTCTCTGAGTCTTCGGACGGTGACTGAGGAGATAAACCATGCAGGAGACATGTGCTTGTTTGCTGCTTCATTCATAAACCCTTATTAAATCTTGTAGGGTTCCTACTGGGGGATCTAGTTGGTCACAGGATGATGGATTAGGTGGCCATTTGGCCTGATCCAACGGGGCTCTTTTGTTCAATTTTTGCCTTGCTCTTTTTTGAGTTTTTGGTAGTATGGCATGAGGCATGTGAAAAATTAAGGCACTTAATGGCCTTGTAAGAGGCATATGCACCAGAGTTTTATGTCGTAATTATGTTAATAAGCCTAAGCTTGTGGTTCTTGGTTGGAAGAAGCTATGGGGGCCACAGATACATTGAGTCTTACTCAATGCAAGTTTTATAAACGGCACAATTGGGCTTGTTGAAGTTGGTCCTTGCATATATTCTCATAATTCCTAGGACCCTCGTACCTATGGGACCGCCTTTCCTGGTATTCCCCACGGAGGTCCGTATATAGCAGCACCCTAGAGATCCCGGGCCCTAAGGAAGTTAGATTAGCCTCAACCAGAGCCAGGGCGTTCTCAACACTGGCCTGGTGGAATGCTCTGTCTCTTGAGACCAGGGCCCTGCGGGATCTGATCTCTTTCCGCAGGGCCTGTAGGAAAGAGTTGTTCCACCTGGCCTTTGGCTCAGAATCAGTTTGATTCCCTCCCCCTCTTTCTTTTTCCTTTCTCCTATGAAGAGATTGCTCCCTAATTGTTTTAATGTTGTGTCTTAATCTTTTAAATTGTATTTTAATCAACTTTTTATTATTGGTTGTTAGCCGCCCTGAGCCCAGTCTTGGCTGGGGAGGATGGGATATACCGTATTTTTTTTGCACCATAACACTCACTCCCCCCCCCCCCCGAAAGTAAGGGGAAATGTCTGTGCGTGTTATGGAGGGAATGCCTACAGGTGGCGTGGGGGATCTGCTGCAGTAGTGAACAGAGGATCCATGGTTCCCCTTCCTTCACTCCTCCGTGGCTCGCTTTGAAACAGCAAAGCGGGAGAAGAGTCGCTGAGTGGGGAGGAGAGAGGGACAGAGAGCCTGCTTCTTTAAAGGAGCAAAGCGGGAGAGGAGAGGAGCCGCTTACACGAGTGTAAGCGGCTCCTGTCCGGTTGGCTCCTTTAAAGCAAGCAGGCTCTCTGTCCCTCTCTCCTCCCCACTCAGTTTGCTAAAAGGCAGCAAAGTTTTTCAGCTCGCTAAGCCGGGGATGAGCGGGGAGGAGGGAGAAAAGCAGAGCCTGCTTGCTTTAAAGGAGCAAAGTGGGAGAGGAGGGGAGCCTTCTCCCCTTAAACCCCTCTTCTTCATTATTAGCAGCATCCTCCTTCTCCACCCACCCCATGCGTGCTCCTTGTCCCCTGAGTGCTTTTCCTTCCCTCCCCACTTAAAACGTGGTTACAAAGCACGGATCCACATGGATCCTCAGGATTTTTGCACTGGGTCACCCCAAATTCACCATCAGATCACATAGCATGTCCATTGCTACATCTTGCACCAAAAAATCACACACCCACTGTTGCCTGGGGGCGCAGTGGTGCAAAAATGTGGTTACAAAGCATGGATCCACATGGATCCTCAGGATTTTTGCATTGGGCTACTCCAAACTCACTGTCAGATCACATGTCTGTGGCCACAGCATGAACCACAAAAATCATACACCCACTGTTTCGTTTAGAATTTTTTTTTTCTTGTTTTCCTCCTCTAAAAACTATGTGCGTGTTATGGTCGGGTGCGTGTTATAGAGCGAAAAATACGGTAAATAAAAATGTATTATTATATTATTATAATTTCAATGCTTGTGCAGTGACTAGTTTGAAGTCTTTACATAGGGGTCTGTTTTTTTTTTTTTACATTGGAGTGATTGAGGTCCTGCTTTTTATTAGTGGATGCTTGCTTGATTTCTCTCCCTCAATTAGTTTTTCATTGCTTTCTCCTCAAAGTGACTTACAAGTCCGTACAATGCAAAAAAGCTTTAAAATCAGTTGCAATGTGCTGATTTTATGTTCGGGAAGCTGAGAACCAGAAACAGCCTGTTGATGTTTTTGTTTTTATTTATCAGGCCATTTTAAAAGGAAGAATAACAACCAGGAGAAAAAGAGCAGGAGAAGCTGCTGAGGATGTGGTCTTGTGAAAGCACCAGCTATTTAAGCATAGGTCAGAAGAGAACAAGAGTCCTACAGATCAACAGAACAATCTTGGAGAAATGGCTACCTTTGGTCTCCACCTTCAGTATGCCTTCAAGTCTACAATTCTCATCATCCCTGGTTGCCGACTAGGCTGGCGAGATTCGGAAGGCCCCAACATTGACAGGGCACTACGCTAGCTTTCTCTGGCAGCAACATGATGGAAGAAAAGCTGCATTGCTGTGGATACTAATGAGCAGGAATGACCTCCAAAGCCTTAATGTGGAGAATTAACATCTTGCTTTTTCCCTGATTAGCAGGTGCTGCCATAGTGGTAACAAAACAGCAAGATCTGTGACACACTGCTTGTGTGTTCTGAGCAAAGGTGGTCAAGGGAAAAACTTAAATGTGGACAAAGATAATGGTCCAAATTAACCGGTTGGGATGAAGAGGTTTTCTGCATTTGCAGAATTTGACAACTGCATGCATGCCTTTTTTTCCTTGCAAAGTAACAGAACTCCTATGCTATTTACCTGTAAGAGATGGCTTGTTGAACACCAATAAAGCATATTATTCTGTAATTTTTTTTATTCATGTGTTAGGACAGGATCTTCAGTTGCTATTGACGTTAGAGAAAATGGGTATACAGACGACAGAAGATGAGATTATGCAGCTCTACCATGCTCCAACAATGTCTGACAATTTGAAATGGACTTTGAAACAGGGTTGCATCCAACTAGGTTCTGCTCACAGTAGACCCATTGAAATTAATGGACCTAAGATAGCTATGACCATAATTTTTGGTTGTCTACTCTGAGTAGGAGTAGCATTGGCTATAACAGAAAAAAAAAGGTATTGGCAGATGCACAGTATCTGATATTTTGGAATTGTTGATCACGTCAGTTTATCTAGTCTTTTGTGTTTGCCTAATTGAAGTGTGCAGTTTCTTTAGCTTACCAATTGTGAGAAGTGAACTTGAGATTTTGTTCTTTGCACACACCAGTGACTTGCTGATTATGTGATCACATACCTTACATCCTGTATTGGATCACGTATGACATTTATACCCCACCCTTTAGCCAAAACCTCAGAGCAAAAATCAGTACTGAGATTATCCCTCAGGCTCACAAGTTAAAAAGGCTTGACATTTTGAGGAAAGAGGGTCGAGATAGCAAGCTCCATCACAAGCTCTTGTAAGTTCTTACAATGAAGCTTTATACTGTATCTTTTCCTGCAAATTCTGGTGCCTGCTGCACAGATCTTATTCAAAGTAGACTGCAACTGTAGCTTGCTGTTCACATCCTTCCCATGTAATTCCTGTGCCTATCAAATAACATAGTCTGTAATTATGACAGCAAATTTCTAGTTTAGTGATCAGCTTAAGGTGATACAGTTCTCCCATGTTATCTGTACAACGGTCCTGTGACTAGGCATTTGGTTAGCCAAAGATTACCCAGTTTGTCCTCTGAAAGAAACCCAGGCCTCTTTGTCCAACATGTTAAGCAATTGCATGTAGACTTCCATGTTCAGCCAGTCCTAGTGCATTCTGGAATTTGGTTTTAGGTAAATTGCAGGTGATGGTTACTCTCCAGTTACGAAGAAGCTAAAGCTTGAAAATTTTACAACAGGTTCCAGGTAGCACTAAAAATGGTGTGCAAAACTTGAAAAACAGCACCATGTACCATTGAAAGTATATTTTTAATGCATAGTGATTACTCAGCCTGACCTTTAACTAATCAAACAATCCATCTTTACTGGCCAGTACATGTATTCTGTGCATTGCAAAACTTTGCTCCCTGTAATTAAGTGACTCATGCTGCTGCCCTCCCAAATTACCTGTTCAAACAGCAACTGCAGCAAGCATGGGATAAGCTGAAACTGGAACAGCATCTATTTTGCATGCAAAGGTCCTCGCTTCAGTCACTAGCATATCCAGGTAGGGCAGGGAAAGTAACCTTGGAGAGCTGTTGACAATGCAAGCTAGATTGACTGATGGGTTTGACTCTAATGCAGCTTGTGAGAGACAGGAAAGCAAGTATGCTCCTATAGTACACTTTCCCAAAACCCAAGGGCATCCACTGAAGAGTCCCAACGCAGAGGGGTATTTTTTTTGTGTGGGGTGTGTTCATTTCCTGGTTTTAAGGTTTATGTGGAAACTTTCTCCTCTAAGCCCCTTTGTAGGACTATCTCTGTCCTTCCCTTGCTGGAAGAAAGCCCATGGCAAAATGAGTGGATGATTGACAAGACAGTGATTACTATGTTGGGTCCAGATGGACTCTCAACTATCAGCCCCAGCTAGCATGGGCAAGAGAAAAGTTGTATTCTAACACAATTTGGAGGATGGCAGATTCCCCACCCCTGTTGGGGAATCCTTCGTCCATGGCACCTGTGTTCTCTCCAGCTAAATTTCTCTTCAGAGGTAATTGGACTTACAGGCTTGTGCTAGAACACATTTGAAACTCTCCCTCTTAAGAATTCTGGCCACTGTTGTTTAAGGGTTGTTTGGGAATTGTAGCTCTGTGAGGGGTAACCTATCTCACAGGGTTGTTTTGAGGATAAAATGGAAATTGGGTGAGCCATGTGCCTTGGGTGAGCCTTCAGCTTCTTTGAAGATATAGTAGTAAAGGATATAGTAAAAGCAATACTACCAATAAAAGTAATGATCAGAGTTTCGTTGCGCTCCACACAGCCTAACCCGAGGCATGTTTATGCCCAAGTCCCTCATGTGTCCACTTCTCTAGTTACAAACTATAGAAATGATCCCTGAAAGTATAGTCTTAAGTCCCCCATGTGTCCATTCGGGCTTATTCCCAAGTAAACGTGTGCAGGACTGCAACTATACAGTACAGTCAAACTCTAGGTACTCTGTAGTGTTGACTTACTCCCCCAGCTAAGTGTAACTAGGATCGTGGCCTGAAAAAGAGCCCACTTTATTAAGATCATTACATGTGTACGTGTATTCAGGCTTCAGCCAAATGATCAGTGATCCACCCTCTGAAGCGGCGTCCGGCCTTTACCTCTCCTATTTAACCTCAGTCTTGTTCGAATGGTTGGGGGATGGGATCTCCTTTCCCTGCTTTGCAGCGGCCGATAGTTGGCGCTCCGGAGTAAATTTTCTCTGTTCCTCCTTTCTTGCCAGCCAATGGTATCTGCGCCGGGGCGCCTCAGTGCGCATGCTCGAACGGATAAGGACGCCAGGGGAGGGAGGGAGGGAGGGGGCAAGGCAGAGGGAGTGCTTGTGGGGAAGAGGAACAGACTTGTCGGACTTGGGAGTGGGGAAGCGAATATAAGGCAAGTAACGAGGTGAGTGCCGTCGCCGACAGCAGCAGCATGGCGGAACGGGGGTTGCCCAGGACGGTCGGTTGCGGTGGGGTGAGAAAGAGAGAACCAGCCCGGGTTTTGTGCGCTTCGCCCCCTTTGAATCTCGTCTTAAGTTCTGGAAGGGCCCGACCGGCCTCGTCCCCACGTGGCTTGAGAGCGGCGTGGCTGGTGTCTGAACGTTCTACGGATGGAACGCGAAGTTGCAGGCTCGCGTTCCAAAGCCGGGTGGCGAGTGCGCGCGCTCCCTCCGGGGAGAACGTTTCCTGGGAGAAGGAGAAAGTCGGAGGTTCTCTCTCCCTCCCTCTCTCCTCGGGCGGCTTGCAACAGCGGGAAAGGAAGGGAGCGTCAGCGCGGGAAATTCAAATCCAGGCAGCTTCCTTGAGAGTTGCGGGAAAGGGAAATAGAAGGGGAGTTGGCGCGGGGGTGGGGTGGGGGCACGGCGGTAGAACATGATAGAGGAGCGTAAAATGATCCGCGGGTGGAGAAAGCGGGCAGAGGTGTTTTTCTCCCTGGTAGTACTGGGACCTGAGGCCATCCCATAAACAGGAAGGTGGGTGCGTGGGTGGGAGATTCGGGACAGCTGGATTTCTTGCACTGGCATCTGGTGGTGGAACGGAGTACAGTAGTTGAATCTGGCCCGATGGCTCTTTCTTCACGTGTCATGTGTCAGAAGAGATAATACTCAGACTGCATTCAGCCAGTTCCCAGGTGCATCTTACTTTTCCTCCTCAAATATACCTTACAGTTCCTTCTTTTTTGACCAAGTAAGTCCAGGGAGCCTTCTCACAAACACAACCTAACATTGTTTGAACAACAGGATGCTTCACAGATACGTTTTAGTAGTTGCAATATAATGATAATGTTTTAAATTTATTTTCTAGTTTATAAACCAGTTTTTCTACTGTCTCTCTTTTTAAAAAAGTGTATAAGGGTGTTGGGTGTTCAAAGCACTTCACGTCTGCTTTCTCTGTAATCCTCTCAGCAACCCTGTTAGGTTGTTGATTTCCCTGTTTTGTAGTCCAGGGATCTGTGGCTGAGAGGGATTAGCGAGGTATCTGGGTCTCTTTGGTTGTTGCAGAGGGGAAAAAAAGAACTGTGTGTGTGTGTCTTTTCTGATATGAAGCTTGGCTTCTTAGCTGCCTTTTGCCTTTCAGCACAACTGGCTTATTTTGCAGTCACGGCTCATCTTTGTTTCCAGACAGCCTCTCATGCCCTCAGCTGTGCAACAGGTGGAATTATTGAACAGGCGTGGTGTTCATTGGCAGAGAAGTGGAATGCAGTTGTGCAAGGTCCCTTCAAACTCTACATTTCTGTGATTCTAATTGCTGCGTGAGCATCTACTGTAGGGTTGTTGTTGTGTTGGTTGTTGTTTTTTTAAAAATATATATATAGTTAGTGACAAGCCACCCAGCTGTCCTCTGCATGCCCCTTGATATTCCCTTTGCAGAACTACAGTTCTCAAGAGTTCACTGGGAAGAGAGATTTATTGTTAAACCACTCTAAGAATTGTAGGTCTGTATGTGTGTGGCGGGTGTTGTAAACCACTGAGCCTAGGTCTTGTCGATAGGAAGGTTGGCGGTTCAAATCCCAGTGACGGGGTGAGCGCCCGTTGCTTGGTCCCAGCTCCTGCCAACCTAGCAGTTTGAAAGCACGTCAAAGTGCAAGTAGAGAAATAGGTACCGTTCTGGCAGGAAGGTAAATGGCGTTTCCGTGCGCTGCTCTCGTTTCGCCAGAAGCGGCTTGGTCATGCTAGCCACATGACCCGGAAAAACTGTCTGCGGACAAACGTCGGCTCCCTCGGCCTGTAAGATGAGATGAGCGCCGCAACCCCAGAGTCGTTCGCAACTGGACTTAACTGTCAAGGGTCCTTTACCTTTTTATGTGTGTGTTTGTATGTCCTAACAACTCTCAGCACCCATAACAGACTGCAGTTCCCAGGATTCTTTGGGGGGAAACCGTGACTGTTTAAAGTGGTATGATACTGGTATGATACTGCTTTAAATGTTTAGTGCAGATGGACAATTAGATCTGGTACAAGACAGCTTCCAGTCCATAGCAATTGTCATGGATGTTTTAGCTGAGATTCCTGCATTGCAGGAGGTTTAACTAGATGATCCTCAGGGTCCGTTCCAGCTCTACAATTCTATGATGAGCCCAGCTTTTGTTCTCATGTTCTGCTTAAAGGCTTTCCGTTGGCATCTGGTTGGCCCCTTAGGGCAGCCTTTCTCAACCTGTGGCTCCCCAGATGTTGTTGAACTACAATTCCCATCACCCCTAGCTAGCAAGGCCAGAGCTCAGGGATGATGGGAGTTGTAGTCCAACAACATCTGGGGACCCACAGGTTGAGAACCACTGCCTTAGGTGAACAAGAGGTTGGAATACATAGGCCTTTGATCTTATCTCAGGGGGGTCTTACTATGGTCAGTTAAGAATCATAGCTCAGTAATGTACATGCTTAAAGATGCCATATTCAGTCCTTGGTATCCATAGTTAAAAGGACCAGGTAGTACTAAATGATGGAAAATACAACTTGAAACCCTGGACTGCTGCCAGTCAAAGTCTTTATACCTAGTCTCACTAGCTGTGTCTATTCCTATTGTTGCTATTTATTACTTTTTCCATGCTGATTAACAGCATCAGGGCGCCCTGGAGCATGGGCCAGCTTTTTGAGATCTTTTCCCCATTCTTTGAAGACTGTATGCGCTTCCTCACTTGTGTAGAAATACACAAAGTTACACCCCAAAAGGCTAAAAAGGCAGCAGGGTATAGTCTTGTCTCAATGGAACTTCCAGCTATTCTCTTTATATGTGATATTGCACTGGGAAGGGATTTAGAAGGTGCATCATACCAGGTAAATACATGCACAATACTGTACAGATGCAAACTGATTTATTAGTTGTTGGCCACTTCCCAGGGTGTTTCTGGGAATTGTAGTTTTGTGAGACTAGGAGCTAGGAATCCCAAATAAAGAATTCTCAGCAGTGGCCTGAGTTTCCTGGAAAATTTTGAATTGGAAAGTTTTCTGGAAATGTCTCCTCTGCAAATTAACCTAATTTGCATTGGAACATTTTCAGTTTGCACTGTACTTTTTTCTGATGCCCCCTAGTGTGGTAGCATGTTTATTTTACTTGTATTTAGTAAGCAAAGCTAAAAACATTGAAACGGGGAAGCTTGCCTAGTCATTGTGCCTGCATTTGACATCCATTCATTGGTACTAATGAGCTTATGAAATGGGAAATTTCCCACGGAAAAATAAAGCACTGGAGAAATTCCTGCCCTGTGTTGTGGATTCTCACTAGTTCACAAGACGGCATTTCCCTGTGTTCTTTGGGGGCAGTCAGAGAAATTAAAGTGGCATAAAACTGCCCTAAATAGATTTGACCAAAGCCAAACATGAATCTAGTTTGTTTTCATGGTGCTAAAATAACCGTACCAGATTATGTGACATCTACTCTCCTGCAGAAATTGCGTTGAGGAATCTGTGTCCTTGACGTCCTGTGACACTTAGATTTATTGCAATGAATTACACACTTTTTTTAGAAAAAAACAAGTTTTGCCATTCCTGCTGAAGCCAAAGAGGCACATTCCTGTCCCAGCCAATAACAAGTCTTCAACATTGCATTACTGTTAAATTAAACAAGCGTATTCCATTTTATGTGATTTATCCTGCAAAGGAAGCAAAAGCTGTGCAAAGTGGCGTGAGTTGCGTAACTCGCTGAGTGCAGAATCTGGGTTGGTGGTGGGACAGGGGGGCTTGGTGTTAATACCAGTGAAGTTAATTTCCTGCATTGTGCAAAGTACGTCAAGTAAAATTCTTCTTTGCCAGAGCTGGCCTTTGTTCTCCTAATCCAGTTATTCACACATTACCCCTGTTCATTGGAGCTGGAAAAGTGTTCATTTAAGCATCTCCCAAAGTCAACCATGTATGATGCCTCGAAGCGTTTTCTGATCCTTCTTGTGTCCTTTTTTTTTTTTTTTTAAAAAAAAAGAGGGCAATTTCCCCCTCACATCTTTTCTGATGCTGTGCTTTTCCAGGCCAAACCATGAGAGGATGGAACAGGTGGCCCTGGGGCCAGTGAGGCACTGTGTGTATAATGATAATGACACCCCCCCTCCAAATTTCTTTGGCCAGGCACCATGGCAAATGGCCTTGGGGAGATGTGGAACAATGGAGGGCTTTGACTTTTGAGTTTGCTTCGGTTAGGCTCTGAAAGTTTGGCGGCCAAAATATTTTCATCGCTATTGAGGGCCAGGTTCTCCCTTTCTGCATTGGCGTCATCTTCCTGGTCTCATCCAACACTTAAGGATCCTATTTACCCTCTTGCTGCAGCTGTAGAACATAAGGCAGGGATGGAGAGAACCTGTGGGCCCCAGATGTGGCCGGACTAAAACTCCCATCCTTCTTTATCATTGGCCACACTGAATGGGGGTCCAACTGCATATGGAAGGCCCAGGTTCCCTTTCTGTGATGTGCCCCCCCCCCGGTAGCCAAATATATTTGGGGGTGGGGATTCAAAACACTTCAAGATGCCTCTTACAAACTTTCTTGGGACACATAACATATTGCTGAATATTTGTAGATGAACAGAGCAGTCTTCTATGGAAACAGAAAGGCAGATGTTTTCATTAGAGATTCACAGCTCTAGGAGCATTATGAAACACAAGGGCAGGGATCATACAAATAGAGCACAAAAATCGCTGTACCTAAAAAAAGGGAGTATTTGTTTTCAATTCAGAAAATGGCTTTGCGTGTTCCATTAAACTCACAGCTTCCCAGTTAAAATATAAGAAGCACTGTACTAAAAATATTACCTGTGAAAGAGAACCCAAGAATGCTCCTGTGAAGTAATCCTGCTTTGTGATTTGGACCATGGCAGCCTTTCATGTTTTGACTGGGGATTTCTTCCACTTCTCCCTCCCTAACAGCACTAAAGAAACATGCCAAGAAAACGGGTGCTGGAAAAAGATGACGCTGTCAAAGTGAAGCGGACTAAAGGTGAGGTTGCGTTCCGTTTTTCATTTAATTTGTATACTGGCATTCTATATCTCTTTACACAGGGTGGTTTGCAAGCCATAGAAACAGCAAAATATACGACAAGGATCACACAGCCTATGACAATTGGATGCAATGCAAATCATAGAAGTGTAGAGTTGGAAGAGACCCCGAGGCTCATTAGTTCAACCCACTGCAATGCAGGAATTTCAACAGTGACAACCCCTGCTTCAAAGTCTCAAAGGAAAGAGAGTCCACAACCTCTCATGGGTGTCTGTTCCACTGTCGAACAGCTCTTACCGTCAGAAAGTTCTTCCTGATGTGTATTCAGAATCTCCTTTCTTGTAACTTGAATCCATTGGGATCTCACCCAATAGTTCGTTAAGCTTTTTGAAATAAGTAATAATAATAATAATAATAATAATAAATGACTACAGGCCACTCCCCATTTACTCATGTTCTGTTTGTGTGCAGTGCTGGGCACCCAGAAATGGTACCTGGAAAGGGGGAGCACCTGGTCAACCAAGCACGAGCCAGAGGGACGGTGGGGCTTGGTTGACCAGCTCACTAAGCATCCGGTTTGCGAGGAGACCCAGGAGCCTGAAGACGTCATCCTCTTTTGGCTCTGGGGAGGGTCTTTGCTCGAGCGGGTGGGTCAGCAGCGCTTCCTCCTCTGATGCACAGGGAAGTGGCTGATGTTGCTGCGCTACCTCACATGTCAGCTGTTAAGTCGGGAGGCTAAGAAGCCCCACAAAGCTCCTCTGCCCCTCTGGTTCAGGAGGAGATCCTCACCAGAGTCTGAAGAGAACCTTTTCGGACTCTAATATGGGTCTGTTTCTGACCCAGGGGGGCTCTCCAGGGTGCTTGGCATTTTTGTGCAATTATGTGCATGGGGACCTGGAACGTAACCCCCGCGTAAATGGGGAGTCCCTTGTCTTGGCCTGTCCACGCCAATCTGCTGAGAGCCTTCTCTGCCACCCACCCACTTTGTACCCTCGGAGGCTGCTGTGGGTTGCAACCGCTGTCACGTGCAATTCCTGTAGCCTTCAAAGCTCATGAAAGCATGTAACTGACACCAGTATGTGGAGGAGCCATGTTTGTTTAAGGCCCCGTCAGCACCATGACATGTTATGATGCAGTCATGCCTTCGCTGAAGGAATCCTGGGAAATGAAGTTTCCTAAGGGTGCTATTAGTTGTCTGTTGTCCTCTAGATGTTGGCTGCAGCTCCCAGCAGCTCTGGCTATTTACCATACTGGCTGGTGTTTGATGGGAGTTGGAACCCAACATCAGGAGGGCCCTATGTTGGCTAGTCTCAGAACGGTTGGGTCCTGAGCCGAGAGCTTGCTCAATGGACTTGGGTGGTCATGTGATACTTCTTCTCTTGCCCCTGCACCATGTATTCCATTTCTGACTCCTCCTCACGGTTCCTCTCCAGTCAGCCATCAGTCGCACCAGACGGAGCCCGGACTGGTTCTGACCTTGGGGCAGGGTGACCTTGGGCAATTGGGCCTCGGACCGGACGTCTTGGCGCGGAAGAGGCCTGCCCTGCTGCAGCTCCCCGAGAAGATCATCCAGGCTGAAGCGGGAGGGGTTCACACGGTGTGCCTCAGTGAAACAGGCCAAGTGAGTCTCGTCGTGCCTTCGCCATCTGTGTCGTAACAATTTGCATTCCTTTAGTGGTGCTTGCAAACCCCCAAAGCATTGTAGTGGGGGAAACCTCAGGCCCAGAGGCCAAAAAAGACCCTCTATGCCTCTGTCTGGCCCATGTGAGACTCTTTAGGCCATGCCCCTTCCCCACACCCCTTTTTTGTCCCTTCTTTGCACCCCAAGTCGTTTTGCCCAGTTGTAACTTGATTTTGAACTCAGAAAAATGCCAGGATGGAGGTGTGTGTAGAAACTAGCCTCATGGAGGGCGTGAAGTGAGACCTAGGGAAAGTGTCCGCCTGGGAACAGTCCCAAGGCCTGGAGTGACGCATGTGGTCCTTGGGCCTGAAGTTCTCCACCCCCGTGCCAAAGAGACAGGCAGTGGTGATGAAGGCATGGTGGTGGCCTACTTGTGAGTTTTGCCCCGCCAGCTGAAGACCAGCGGCTCAAGCTGCTTTGCAGATGCAGCAGGGTTCCCTGCTTCTTGCTGAAAGTTGTTCTCCGATTGCCACACTGTCTCTTCCCTCCATCTGAAATAACGGGCCCTTGGATTTCCTCTTGGCTTCCCTTTCCACAGTGGAGCCCTTTTTGACCACAACTCTGTTGGCAGCAAGCACCATAGATGGCTTTAAAATGGGGAAGCTGCCTTTATTCTGAGCCCAGGCCATTGGTTCCTTTTGCTCAGTATTGTCAACACTGACTGACAATGCCTTTCCAGGACTGCCTGGAGATGCTGGGGATTGAACCTGGGACCTTCTGCATGCAAGGCTGATGCTCTACCACTGAGCTATGGCCCTCCCTATAGACAGAGTCATGGAGAATGGCTGCTAGTCATGGTAGCTCTGGCCTTTAATCTCCTCCACGTGGGTTTTCCAGAGACATCTGCCACTGTGGAAATCAGGATTTGCCAGGACTTGGTCTGCCTTTGGTCTGGCCCTGCAAGACGCTTTCTTCGTTTTCTCCTGTTTCACAGATTTACACTTTTGGTTGCAACGACGAGGGTGCCTTGGGGAGGGACACTTCAGAGGAGGGGTCAGATTTTTTGCCGGGGCTTGTTGATCTGAAGGAGAAGGTGGTGCAGGTTTCTGCTGGGGACAGCCACACGGCGGCACTGACAGACGACGGGCGTGTCTTCATCTGGGGAGCTTTCCGGGTATGTTGCCTGCCTTGCTTTGGAGGAATTAAGACTTATTCAGCCCCTCTGTTCTGGACTGCCAGCTAAACCGTTCTCTTTCTGCATCTGCCTCTACTCAGGATGAGAATGGAGTCATCGGTTTACTGGCTCCTTTGAAGGGCGGAGAGCAGTTGGAGTCTAGCAGTGGCAGTGCTGTTCCTGTGGAGCTGCAGTTGGATGTGCCAGTCGTTAAAATTGCCTCAGGTGAGTCACAGAGGCCTGGTTTGCATATCACACTAAACCATGTTTTTTTAAACAGGGAGTTGTCCTTCAGGCAGTCAAACAAACCATGACCTGTTGCTCCAAAGTCTTTGTCTGCCAACTGTTCTTGCCCTGTGCCTTGGTCGGTGTGGTGAGGTTCAAGTTCATAAGTTTATTGTTAGAGCCAAAGGCCATGACAAACTTGTATGAGGCAATAATATTAAAATAATACAGAACATACATCTATAATATAAAAATTTGTTATATCCTGTATATATATGGCTGCCAAGTTCCTGAGGAATAATATACAATTTCCCTTTTGCATCTCTGACAGCTCCAATTCTAATATTATTTTGCCTTTAAAAAAATCCCTAATTGCCTTAGGCAGAATTTTCCTATCCGCTTTGCATTGACTGTCAAACCAGCTAAGGTGTGTTGATTGTGTGTAGACTGGGGTGAGGTGGTCAAAGAAACCATGCTTAAGAATGAGTGCTGGGTTTGCACATAACACAAAGCCATAGGTAAAACAAGTCAAGGTTTGTAAGCCAACAGCAAAGCATGACTTCAGATTGAAGTTGGTTGGCAGTAAACAGACCATCGTTAAGTTGTTGGGCAGGGCTCACACATAACACTAAGGCATAGTTATATAAGTCCTGTTTCGTGTTGTGTGTGAACCAGGCCAGTGAGTGATGCACAGCAACCATTTCCCCTTATGCAAACTGGTGTGTTGAATTTTTATTTCCTGTATAGGAGACTGAAGCGGTTATCTCAAGTTGATAGCTTTGGGTTGTAGTAAAGAGGACATTTTCCTTGTTCTCCTGTGTTCCTCCTTGATGTAATTTCCTGTGCGGTCTCCCATAGGTGGGATGTCAGGTAGCTAATACAGCCGCAGAAGAATGTCCCAATCTGGCTGTTTTTCAGTCTCCCACCCAAGCCATCAAAACCCTGCTTTAGAAACCTAATTGTTTGATGTGGGATTAAAGAACCAACTCATCACAGATGTGGTAGTTGTATGCCTCTGCTTTCGCTTCTCAGGGAGCCATCACTTGGCATTAGTGTCCATGGCAGGAGGACTTTACACCTGCGGTTGCGGAGACAACGGCCAACTGGGGCGAGTCCCCCAAGTCTTCACTGCCAGAGGAGGAAGAAAAGGATTGGGTGAGTTTATTGGCATTTGATTCATTCTGTTGCTTTGGAGTGGTCTGAGGGTGGTGGTGACCAGTGATAACGGTTTTCTGGAAAATCTTGAATCGGGAAAACTTTATAGATTCCATTCTGTTTGGGGGAAAAAATCTATGCAATTTAGAGTAAAAATAGAATTGGAAAAATGCCCTGTCGTTGTTGCCCCCCTCAAATTTTCCTCTGAGAATTTGCATTGGAAAAATTTCTGATGCCCTCGAGCAGGGGTTATCAACATGGTGCCCTCCAGATTTTCCTGGACTCCAACTCCTGTCATCCATGACCATTTGACAAACTGGCTGGAACTGATGGAAGTTGGAGTCCAACAGTCTCTGTAGGGCACTAGCCTGGCTGCCTCTGCTCTAGAGAGTGTTAAAGTTTCGCACATGCATTTCTCTTGTATTTTGGAACTCAAGCAAAACTGTTTGACAGTGCCAAGCTTGCCCAATAATACTGCATTTGCATTGTGAATCTGTTCATAGTTGTGAATGAACACGTGGAAAAACAAGGCGCTGGGACATTTCTTGCCCCGCGTCACTGGTATGATGGGGTGGGGGGCATGTTGAGAGTGGATTGGGGCAGTGAGAGAGAGTGTTGAAGTAACGGTCATTAACTTGTGAGAGTCGTCTCCCGCTCTCTCACAATCTCCCCTCCCCCAGTCTCCTAGAATCAGAAGAGGCGTGAAGAGGGCGGAGAAGTTGGCTTCACACAGGCACAGTCTCAGGAGGGGACTTAGGCAGCTGTGGGAAGACAGGGGACCTTCAATCTCAACAACTGCTTCATGTGGGCAAGACCTGCCAGAGATGAGTTGCTGTGCTCATTTGGCCTGACACTCCTGTTTTTGCCAATAAAGAGTTACCGTATTTTTCCGTGTATAAGACGCCCTCGTGTATAAGACAACCCCTATTTTTTTAACCCAAAATTAAGAAATTAAGTTGTTTAGCTTTTTGGGTGGGTGGGGGAGGTGGCCAATTGATCACCCGCCTGCCTGACACTACCAATCACTTGCCACAGCCACTGCCAATCGCACACCTCGCTGCAGCTGCCAATTGTCTGCCCACTCACTTGCCAGAGCCGCCAATCACCTGCCGCCTCTCCACAGCTGCCAATCACCCGCCCCATCACCGCTGCCAATCTCCTGCTTGCTGCTGCCATTAATCGCACATCCCCCCCCCTGCTTTCAGTATCCATGTATAAGACGACACCCAATTTTTGCCTTTTTTTTTAAAGCAAAAAGCATAGTTTTATCCACGAAAAAATATAATAACTCCAACTTACTTGGTGTCATTTACTGCTGGCCTGCTCCTGTCACAGCCTTGGCAAGAGTCTTTGGGGGCCAAGGTAGAGAGCTTTGGTCTTTCTTCTTCCCTGCCCCACTTTCCCCACACCTGCTTTAAAGGGAGGGGACCCAGGCAGGAGACCTTTGAGATTTCCCATAAGGGAGGCTACATTATATTCCAGAAGGAAGGCTTGGCTACCCAGGGCATCTTTGTGCTGGATGGCTTCTTCCTTCCTTCTACCCCCCCCCCCCCAAATTCCTCCTAAGCATTCCTTCTCCCGCCACTTCTCTTCCAGAACGGCTGCTGCTCCCACAAGCTGTTGCTATCAAGCAGAGAGGCTGCAAGACCAAGGGGCAGATCCGGGACGTCTTCTGCGGTTCTTACTCCACCATCGCCATCACCCAGGAGGGCCATGTCATTGGGTTTGGCCTCTCCAATTACTACCAGCTGGGTGAGTTGGCCACCTGTGGGCTGTCGTCCAGGCTCAGAAGGAGCCAAGCGGACTTGGTGGGAGCTGTTTTTCGAGGGTCTTCCAAAATGTGCCAAATTTGCGGGAGGGAAGGTGGGGTCAACTCGGTTGTCCCTCTTTTGCCAAGGGAAAAGGGAGCAGCTCCCAACACCTGGATTCCACCACAGAGTAAGAACATGCAGCAACCTTTCCCAGAATCAGTGTCCTCAATGGCAGATGCGGTGATGGCTGGTGCCCCTTGGGTGAGAAACTGGGTGACCAGCACACAGCTGGTGGAGGTCAATGGTGCCCTGTCCTGTGTGCCTTAATGGATCAGCCTCCGCTGCGTAGATCTGTATCCTGCAGGCCCTGTAGGGCTTTCCCCTTCTTCCTGTACTGTTTGCCCATTGCTGTTGCAGCAATTTTTTATCTCTCTATGCCCAAATTTGCTACTGCCCCCTCCTCCCTTCAGCCTGCCAAACAGGTGGTTGGTGGAAACGATGTCTCGCCTTGCTGGGGTCAGGGATGGGGTTGACTTTTCCTTCACCTGAGCAGAAAAAAAACACACTTTGAAAATGAAAATGCCCCTTCCTATGTGAGTATGGTTTGTCTCCCTCCCTCCCTCCCTTTCATAACCCGGAGAATCCGTAACGCTATGAAACACCTTAGCCTTTGAAAAAAAAAGGAAAGGGTTTTTGTGGTCCCCTCCTTTTCTTTTTTTTTAACAGAAGGGAGTACAGGCGACTCCCAGCTTACAAGGGGGTTACGTTCCGTGGATTGCGCTTTAAGCCAAATTTTGTATAGTCAAAACACATTGGGTGCAATGGCGGATATGGATTGCCAAACCTATTTCCCCTGGATGCCTGCTCCCTTTTTAATTAAAAAAAGATCAAATACCTGCCTTTTTGGCCCTTACAGAATGTGTCTGGATAGATTTTGTTGATTTTATTTATCTTTACATGAGCGATATACAATCCGCTCTCATGATTTTAAAACCGTTTTCTCTTCTCTACATTTAAAGAAAATTCATGTGCAGATTTCCACAGGTTTTCCCATATATCCAGTGGGACTTTCCCCCTGGTTGTTGGACCCATTTCATGAAATAATTGTTTCAGTTCAGTTTCCTATTTGACCAAAAATGAATAGATTTTTGCTCTGGGGTTTCTGCCTTGAAACTTGATTTTAACTTCTGTGTATGAAGTGACCAATCCTTTAGTTACAAGATCTTGAACCCTGATTAGATTCTTCTTTCACATTTGGAAACCCATCCTTCCTGTAAAGGTAAAGGTAAAGGTAAAGGTAAAGGTACCCCTGCCCGTACGGGCCAGTCTAGACAGACTCTGGGGTTGTGCGCCCATCTCACTTAAGAGGCCAGGGTCCAGCGCTGTCCGGAGACACTTCTGGGTCACGTGGCCAGCGTGACATCGCTGCTCTGGCGAGCCAGAGCCGCACACGGAAACGCCATTTACCTTCCCGCTGGTAAGCGGTCCCTATTTATCTACTTGCACCCGGAGGTGCTTTCGAACTGCTAGGTTGGCAGGCGCTGGGACCGAGCAGCGGGAGCGCACCCCGCCGCAGGGATTCGAACCGCCGACCTTTCGATCGGCAAGCCCTAGGCGCTGAGGCTTTAACCCACAGCGCCACCTGCGTCCCTCATCCTTCCTGTGTAAAGGTCTAAAAATGATTCTAGAATGGATGGACTTGGGCCCAAGGTGCAATATTGATTTTCAAAGGGTTTTTCTCTTCCTGCTGGGCTGGAGACAGGTCTGCCCTTCTTCAGCCTCAGCTAAGAGAGAGACTTCAAAAGTGTCCATGTGTGCTGCTGCTATAGCCCTTGGGGACAAAAGGTTGCCCACACCAGTCTCAGATCATTCTAGACTAACTTGGTGGCAACCTCTGTAAGCTTGGGGCTAAGACTATGTTGAGATGTGTTGAGATTTAAACCTCCAAAATGCCAGGTTGAATTTTTCAAGTCCTCTTTCTCTCCCATAACTGTACATTACACATTGTTAACTGGCTTGGGTTTTCTTGCTTATCTCCCAGGATCACAAGGAATTGACACCTACTATTCGCCAAAGGTTCTGACGGCGTTCAAGAACTCCACCAGATCCTGGGTTGGGTTCTCCGCTGGGCAGCATCACACTGTGTGTCTGGACTCGGAAGGTGAGTGGCTGCTCTTTGATGGGCTGAAGGAGAGGAACATAATATGGGCATGGGGAAATTATGGCCCTCCAGAAGCTGTTGGACTACAGCACCCATCATCCCTGGCCACTCTGGCAGGGGATGATGGGAGTTGTAGTCCAACAACATCGGGAGGGCTGCAGGCTCCATGACTTCAAAGGAGCAGAGGCAACAGTACCAAGGAACATAAATGCCTTATACCAAGCGAGACTGTGGGTCCATCTAGCTCAGCAGTGTTTACACGGACTGGCAGTGGCTCTCCGGAGGTTTCAGACAAGCAAGTCTTTCCCAGCCCTTCCTGGGAATGAACCTGGGACCTTCTGCATGCATAACAGTTGCTCTGCCACTGAGCCATGGCCCCAGGGCTGCTTTAGATGATTTGGTGAAATCAGGGTTGGATTTCTCAATACAGGACTCTCTTAATGCTGTAATTCCCCCCTCAGTCAGAAATATTTTCATTTAAGGCTTTCAAACCATCCACACTCAACACAGTCAAGTGGAAAGTGGTGTGCATGCAAAGCGAAGGATATTTTCCTGTTGCAATGCAATGATAGCTGAGCAACACAATCCACAGGTTAATTCATATCCAGGCAGCCCCCTCCACATTGTCGTATGGTGTAGCGCAGATTGGTGAGGATCTGTGTGCAACTACAGTGGTACCTTGGGTTACAGACGCTTCAGGTTACAGACTACAAGAGCCAGTGTGGTGTAGTGGTTAAGAGCGGTAGTCTCGTAATCTGGGGAACCAGGTTCGCGTCTCCGCTCCTCCACATGCAGCTGCTGGGTGACCTTGGGCCAGTCACACTTCTTTGAAGTCTCTCAGCCCTTCTTACCTCACAGAGTGTTTGTTGTGGGGGAGGAAGGGAAAGGAGAATGTTAGCCGCTTTGAGACTCCTTAAAGGGAGTGAAAGGCAGGATATCAAATCCAAACTCCTCCTCTTCTTCTTCTTCTTCTTCTTCTACGTTAACCCAGAAATAGTACCTCGGGTTAAGAACTTTGCTTCAGGATGAGAACAGAAATTGTGCTCCAGCGGCGCGGCAGCAGCAGGAGGCCCCATTAGCTAAAGTGGTGCTTCAGGTTAAGAACAGTTTCAGGTTAAGAAGGGACCTCCAGAAAGAATTAAGTTCTTAACCCGAGGTACCGCTGTATTCATGGAATGTATGAATGGGAACCAGGCCTTATCAATCCTGTCAGGTTAAGCAACCTCTCTCCAGAGACAAAATTGTCGAGTTGGAAGGGACATCATGGGGACACCCAACCCCCTGCAATGCAGGAATCTCAACTAAAAGCACCCGTGACAGATGGCCCATCCATCTTATGCTTAAAAACCTCCAAGGAAGGAGGCCTCCCAAGGGAGACCGTTGAACAGCTCTTCAGATGTTCAGAGAGGGCTGTGGCCCAAACCGCCTTCACCCTCATGCAGTCTGGGTGATGGTCGGTCCCTCGTTGATCCTAAGCCTGCCTGTGGCGCTCTTCACTGAATCTCTCCTAACAGAGCGATGTCTCTTCTCCCACCTTCCGCAGGAACCGTGTGTAGCCTTGGCAGGGCAGACTACGGCATGTTGGGCCTGGGAGAGGGAGCCTCGGACAAGAACGCCCCCACGGCTGTCCCTGGGCTGCCGAAAGCGTCATCGGTCGCCTGTGGGGAGCGGGTTGGCTTTGCGGTTACGGAAGACGGTGAGTCTGAGTTGGGCGCTGGGTTGGCAGGTGCCTAATCTGTGGCACTGCGGGGAATGGTCTTCAGATAAAAACATCTTGGAGATCCCAGGCCACAGGGAGGTTAGGCTGGCCGCAACCAGAGCCAGGGCTTTTTCGGCTGTGGCCCCGATCTGGTGGAACGCTCTGTCACAAGATACTAGGGCCCTGCGGGACTTGACATCTTTCCGCAGGGCCTGCAAGACCAGGCCTTTGGCCAGGGCACAGTCTGACCCCCTCCGGTAATCCTCATAGAACTCTAGCCCAATGGTTGCCATTAATTTGATTTTGAATTGATTTTAGAATGAATTGATTTTAGAATGCATTTCAGTTAATTGATTATGATTTTATGTAAACTGTGTTACTTTTATTGTTGTTGGCTGCTCTGAGCCCGGCTTTGGCTGGGGAGGGCGGGTTATAAATAATATTTTATTTACTTATTTATTTTATTTTATTTTATTTTTATTAATGATGAAGCTCTGGAGTGAGTGGCTACTCGTTGGTAGTAACTTGAGTATACAGGTGGAGGGCATTCAGCTATGTTCTACTTAGGGTAGACCCATTGAAATGACTTTGTGTCTTGTGGGTTAGGGGATCCATGCAGCTTAGGATGCAGCGGTTCAGCCAATCTTATGCCCCCAACACTGGCATCGCTTTCTCATTCTGGCTCAACCGGGATTCAGCCGGCTGAGCTGAGGCTGGTGCAGGGTCCCCAAAAAAGGCATTTTGGATGTTCGGCAGAGGTGGGACCAGAGAGGGGGGTGCTTAGGCTGGATCCCACAGGTCCTGGCAGCCTGGCCTAGAACACTTTTGAAGCCTTGTGTTCCCTCTGCCAGGCTGAGGCTGAACAGCAGCCACCACACTGTTTAAACAGGGTTTTGATCTGGCCTAAAGTTAATTACGCCAGCTTCTTGCTCATAGGTTTGCCCCAGCCACTCTGGACGGCTTCCACAACACATATAAAAATATAATAAAACGTCAAACATTAAAAACTTCCTGATTCAGGGGTGCCTTCAGATGTCTTCTAAAAGTTGTGCAGCTGTTGGGTAAAGGAAGGAAAACAGGGAAACGAGAGAATAGAATGAGGGTGTCTCGAAAACCTTGAACAGGGAGCATACCACACTGCAACATTTTGTTGTAGCTCTCGCTTCTCTGAGAGGAATTTGAAAAGGTTTCTGCAGTCAGCATGAAAAGATTTGGAACTCTCTCCCCGCCCCCCCCATAAGACCATACAATGGTTTCATGTATAATTCATTCATGTATTCAGAATTCTCATGAAAATGGGAATGTAGGAAGTTGCTATCAGTCAATTTAGCTCTGTATTGATATCCAAGGCTTTTGTCAGGGATGTTGAGATGCCACAGATTGTCCCTTGAATATTCTGCAGGCAAATCATGTGCTCTGCTGAAGAATCGCAGAATTGTAGAGTTGGAAGGGACCCCATGGGTCATCTAGTCCCAACCCCCTTCAATGCAGGAATCACAGCTAAAGCTGAGACCCAGCGAAAGGAATCTCAGTTAAAGACTTGCTGGCCTTCCCGACTGGCATCCTTGGTGATGGAGCCTTTGAGCCCCTAAGTTGCTCAGGTCACAACAGTCTGCACTCATGAGGTCTCTTTCTAGCCTTACACATGCATTTGAAATGCACCTAGGAACTTGTAGAAGGGCTCTGAGGAGTTTGGATCGCGCTCTTTCAAGGGGAATGAACGAGAGGGAGGCGGGCCCAGAAAGGACCCGTAAATGAGCTGTGCCAATGTTTTGGCTTTATAAAATTTTAGTGCCACGGGGACATAAAAAATCCCCTTGAGTTTAAAAAATTTAAGGATAGCATTTGCAGATCTTTCTCCGGCACACCCATTTGAATTAATATGAATTTTGTTGGATCCTGTTATGTTTCCAAGGGGTTGCTCGGGAGCAAGCAGGCAAATATCTCCCGACTTGGCTGTGAAGACTTGGCTTAGCTGCCAAAATAAACTTTATCTGTCCGGAGCGCCACTCTCCCGTGGCTGACTCAATCGCTGGCAGAATCCGTGAGAGGGCGGTTCTTAAACTTTCCCCAGCAAAGCAGCTCCTTGACGCCCAGTCTGCGCCTCCCCTCTCTGCGTGAATGCTTTCTGTGCAAAGACGGCGTGGGCAGCGGAGGACCCCTTCCCTCCCCGCTTCTCCCAGGCAAGGAGTCCTGGGACGGCCTCGCCACTTCCGACTCCTGCACCTCCTCTCCACTGGAGCCGCGTTTATTCTCTTCCGCAGAAGAGGAGCTACTTCCCACGATCCCTGGAGGCTCTCTATAATCCATCTGGCTTTTGCTCTCTCCCTCCTGCACTGATGACAGTTCCCTGACAGATCCTGATGCCTGGACCGCCATTCCTAAATATTTATAGTTCGAGACTTGTTCTAAATTTTGGCCTTGAACTTTCCAGTTTCTGAGCTTTGGTTTTTCCCCAAAAGCAAGAATTTTTGGTCTTCTGATAATTTAACTCATGAGGTCTAGAAACTTAAACTGAATATTGCATTTCTGCATGCTGTGAATAATATGCAATGGTTATGTGAGAAGCCCTGGCATGCATTGCCCAGCCAGCTTCGGGCACAACTGCTTAGGGCTCTTTTTCACTGTCCTACTTTCCCTGTCTTCTATAGGCCGCGCATTTGCCTGGGGCATGGGGTCTAACCTCCAGCTTGCCACTGGGGACGAAGAGGATGCCTGGAGCCCCGTTCAGATGTCTGGCCAGCAGCTGGAGAATCGCAGCGTTCTCTCGGTGACCGGCGGAGGGCAGCACACCGTCCTCCTCGTCAAGGAGCGGCAGAGTTGACAAACTGTTCCTGCAGCCCCGGAGAGAACCCTCCAGGGGGCAGCACTTTCCTGAGTCTTTGGGACGGGGCTCCTGCGGAAAACTTTCTGATATTTCTCTAGGGAGAAAAATTAGCCAATATAAAATAATTCCCTTAAGATGTTGGTATTTGTTTAAAAAATGGCTTCCCTCACTGCTCTCAAAGCTATTGATAGTCAGGACAAGGTCTTATTTAAAAAAAATAAAAATAAACAAGACAAGGGATAGCATTTGGTTTTGGATACACATGGTCCTTTTGTTCCCTCTCCACTATCTGATTTGCCCTGCTTCTGAAATCTGCACAAGTTGTCCTGGTTTCGCCATCAAACCCGGGGCTTTTATCTCCTAGACTCTTCCCTTCCCTGCCACTGGCCCCCCCCCCCCCCCCAGTCTTTAATGGCTCACCTTAAAAGTCACCATTTTCTCAGTTTTGGCATTCAGTCCCTCTTTGGTCCTGGGAGATGGATTAACTTGTACACCCATCGAAGGCAGCCTTACCAAACCTGGTGCCCTCTGAAAGCTATGGACTTCAGCTCCCATCAGCCCCAAACCAGTGTGGTCAGGGATGATGGGAGTTGCAGTCTAGGGACATCTGGCAGGTACCAGTTTGGAGAACGCTGTTTTTAAGGGGAGGACTGCCTTCTCTCTTATTTAGGTGTGGTTTCAAGCTTCTGCCGCCACCTTCCTGGCTGAGGCAAGAGATGGTTCTTGAGGGTGACCCTGGTTCCTTATTTGTACACATGGACGTCTTAAAGAGTTCTCTGGCAGCTGCGAACTCCGCTGCGGAGTGACTCCGGAGCACAGGGATGGGGAATGTGTAGCCCTCCCAATGTGGTTGGATTCCCAGCTCCTATCAGCCCTGGCTGACATGGCCAACAGTCAGGGATGATGGGAGTTGTAGTCCAACATCTGCAGGGTCAGAGGTTAGCCACGCCTGCCACAGCCCCAAAGGACCATTGCCTGTCCTTTCAAGAGCTCCAGAGTCTTTGAGTGCAGCTTCTCCCATCTGGGTGGCTGTGTGACGGTTCAGGGAAGTTGCCTGTGCTCAAATGTTTTCCCTGATTCAGAATTCTTGAGGTAGAGGCATCAGTTCTATTATTTTGGATATATCCTGTAGACGGCTGCCTATTTAAAGCTGTGTCTGTAATCCTGGGAGGTTGCAAGGGAGCTGTTGCCCTGACTCTCCATCTTAGTACCCATATTTAGTTTCTACCTGCATCGACCGCAGGAAGCCTGTATCGCTCCAGGTGCTAGACTCCAACTCCCATCAGCCCCAGCCTGTATGGCCAACAGCCAGGGATGATGGGAGTTGGAGTCCAACAACATTGGAGGGCCACACCCTGTGCTGAGTGTTGGCCCTGCGGGGCAGATGTAGGCTTTGGTAAAGGCGGTGGAGGAAAAATACTGAATTGTACCAACGAACGTGTGCGGATCGTGTGCGGTAATCCGACTGGGATAGAAACTTTGTATGTCAATCTCTTCTGCCCACTTTCTTGCTGTTGTCTCCTTCAACCATGTTTTGAAGATCCTGCCAGCCCTACAATGGGCTGTGTTTGGGGAAAATGCCGAGTTGTCGGCAATATTTGGGTGCCCCGAGTACTTTTATTTTGTTTTTATTTTGTTTTTAGGAAGCAAGGGAAGCAAAAAGTGGTTTTTATTTTTTTGCAGGAGAGATGTGAATCTGTAAAAATTCTAACATTTGAAATAAATTGAGTTTTGATAACTCTTGAGTGTGCACATCTTCTGCAGGGCCGTTGATTCTGTTTTTGTCGCCTGCATTTTTATTGCTTATTATACACCATCCCTAGGACCAATTTGAAGGTTAGGTGCGTGCAGCTTGCAAACGGAGCAAAAAAATGGGATGCTTACTCAAGTCAGCTTCAGAATAGGGTGATTGCCGTATTGAAAATATTAATAAGCTGCCTTTTCAGGTAAGCCTCAAGGCTGTTTCTAGCAGCATGTAAAACATAATTCAAAACCAAAAAGATGCAATAATAATAGTAACCAGAAATAACATCGGCGTGACACTATGTGCAATAAAAAATAATAATCTAAAAATGGTTGTCCCGTGTAGACAAAAGCAGGGATCAGCCAGCCATGAGATGCTTCCAGCCAAAAATAAAACGAGCTGTGCAGGAAAAAAAAAGATTGTTACTTTTGGAAGAGCTATAATTCTCAGTTACCTGCGAAG
The DNA here is from genome assembly GCF_951804945.1 of Podarcis cretensis. Lineage (NCBI taxonomy): Eukaryota > Metazoa > Chordata > Lepidosauria > Squamata > Lacertidae > Podarcis > Podarcis cretensis. The sequence continues at coordinate 26,451,971 of NC_137177.1, read as the reverse complement.
AGAAACGGATTGCTAAACCACTCACAGAATTGTAGCTCTGAGGGCAATAGGGGTCTCCAAGCAGATTTCTGTAGCCTTTACTAACTACATTTCCCAGAATTCTTTGAGGGAAACCATGACTTCTCAAGGTGGTTCTGCCGTGCCTTAAATGTATGGTGTGAATGAGGCCCTGAAATGTTGAGCAAAATCTGGGGATATGGTACAGTATTTCTTCCTCTACACCTGCATCCTATACCAGACTGATGGTATGTATGTATATACAAGTAACATCCATGTCAACCTTCCCCAACCTGGAGCTCTTCAGATATTGCTGGACCACAAATCCCATTGGCCATATCATCTGGGGCTGCTGGGACTTAAAACATGTGAAAGGTGCTGGGCTTTAGGAAGGCCGGTCCACACTATAAATCAGGGTTTCCAAACCTTGGGTCTAAAGCTGTTTTTGTACTACAACTCCCATCATGCCTAGCTAGCAGGACCAGTGGTCAGAGATGATGGGAATTGTAGTCCAAAAACAGCTGGAGGCCCAGGGTTGGGAAACTGCTATAAATGGTCAGTGTATTCACTCATTAGGAAGGAGGTGCTCTCCTGTGCATAGTGGGACTGAATAGTGACAGGCTCAGTCCACTTGAAAGAAAGGACAGAGGAAGATTTCGTCTTATCTGGTCAGTCCTAGTATTTTCTGTAGGGAACCTCTGACACTAAGGGGCCAGATCTGGCCCAGGAAGGGACTCCGTTTGGCCCACGAGGCCGTTTTCCCCTAAACCACACTCACCTGCCTTGTACCAGACATATGTCATCAGGCACGGGGCTGGATAGGCTATGTGACGGTTCCGCACAGGGAACTCTGTTGCCCAGCCAATCCCTGCAGAAAGCAAGCTTAAAAATGCTGCTTGTCATCTGATAGGCAGTGACTTCAATCCTCAGCTGATCAGTGGTGGTTTAACTACTGCTCAGGACTTTGCAAGCCTTACCTAGTGCTTCAAGTCCTATCACCTGTTGGTGTGTGTGTGTGTGTGTGTGTGTGTGTGTGTGTGTGTAATTGCAATAACATCCCACTAAGTCCCCCCTGCAATAATGGAATGGGGCAGAATTTTTAATTAAAATTTTTCCAAAGTTGAACAAGGGTGCTCAGAGGATGCCACACTATAAGATTATCAGTTGAGAAAGTAAAGGGTGCCATGTTTCTATATAGCCATCTGCGTCTTGTTCACCCCTCTGAGCTTTTAAGGGTCTGGTAAGTTTTCCCATTAATGCTATCATCTATACTTTTTTTTTTTTGCCTCCACAGGGATAGATGTAGATTGTCCAGATTCTCCCAATTTTGAGCAATTGACAGTGCTAGAATTCTTTAAAAACAGTGTAATAATGAAATACAGTGGTACCTCAGGTTACATACGCTTCGGGTTACATATGCTTCAGGTTACAGACTCCGCTAACCCAGAAATAGTGCTTCAGGTTAAGAACTTTGCTTCAGGATGAGAACAAAAAATGTGCTCCCGCGGCGCAGCAGCAGCAGGAGGCCCCATTAACTAAAGTGGTGCTTCAGGTTAAGAACAGTTTCAGGTTAAGAACGGATCTCCGGAACAAATTAAGTACTTAAGCCGAGGTATCACTGTATACAAATACCGTTGAACTACAACTCCCATTATCTTCAGCCATTGGCCGTCTTGGCTGGGAAAGGAGGACAGCAGATCCCCAAAAACATCTGGTGGGCACTAGATTGGCTGCCCCCGCTTATAAAGGCATCCAAGTCAACCTGGGATTTTGATTGATTAGGAACAGCCCCTGTTCTTTCTGACTTCTCTCACCCAGTAGTGTTTTGAGGCTCAGCACTGACCTGTTTTCTAGCTTTTGGTGAATCCAGTACAATTCTTAGGTCTCCAAATATCCATTCCTTTAGAACAAGCTTCCAGAGTGGTGCCACAATGTGGAATGTTAGGTACAGTAGTACCTTAGGTTAAGAACTTAATTTGTTCTGGAGGTCCATTCTTAACCTGAAACTGTTCTTAACCTGAGGTACCACTTTAGCTAATGGGGCCTCGCGCTGCCGGAGCACGATTTCTGTTCTCATCCTGAAGCAAAGTTCTTAACCCGAGGTACTATTTCTAGGTTACCGGAGTCTGTAACCTGAAGTGCTTGTAACCTGAGGTACCACCCATTAGATCATCCCCGGAAGGTGACTTGAATGCTGTAACCCAACCTTTCTTGTGTTCCATTTGTGTTAAGACGAGAGGGGCAAAGTGATTTAAGAAACTCTGGGTGTCTAACCTTGATCACTTGCCCCCATTGCAACAACACAATCTGCAGTGTGAGGATCCTGATGCGCAAAGGACAAACTCCCAAAACAAGAAACTTGGTTGTTTTTTTTGTTTTTTTTTTTTAAAAGAGAGTTATCGCCCCTGCTTTAAATCAATTAAGCCACCAGCACAGATTTTGCCAACACATTTCAGAAATGCGAAGGGAATGCGACCTGGGCAATTGCTCTCTTGAAATCTATTCAGTTGTTAAATGATGAAGTGTCCTTTATTCCTCTCTGGTGTGAACAGCTGCAATAACTAAGCCCACTCCAACAACTGAGATGAACGGTGGGCATATACAACTATATTCAAGAAGCTCATTGGCATAACAGGAGAATTGGCGCGCATGCAGTGTGGAGACAGTGCAGTTCCATTTAAAAAAGGAGAATTCTAGAATATCAGAAAGAAAGATATGGGCTATCTTTTCCCTGGGAACCTAGCTTTCTATGTTCGGGGGTTGTTTTTTGACATGGGCACTATGCAATATGACTCTGAAGTGGTGCAGTCCCTGGAGGGTCTGTTCTGGATGTATAGATCAGGTATTTAGGACACAGGTGTTTAGGATTCAGATCTTATAGAACAGGCTAAATAAATCAATCCAATTCAGATTTACAAATTAAATATTGAGGCTATGATCCAGCTAGATGAAGGACATTTTACATCTTGTTTTAAGCGGGAGAGTTAAGCTATAATTCTAAATACATGTTGAACTGTGAGTTCCATGGAACTCAAGGAGACTTCTGGGTGTAAGGCTGAACTGCACAGCAGATGCTTAATGTTTGCCAATTTAAAACTTTGAAATCCTCAGTTTTGTCTAGCTTGTTCCCTGAATATATATTTTCCCAAATTCATCTCCTTCCTCCCCCGCTCCAGCAGCATAATCCATTATGAATGCTGTTAGATTTATGGGGTTTTTAAAAGGAGTGAGAGTGGAGGACAGGACTTGAAACGCTGTTTTACAACTAATTAGCAACATGTGCAAATTTTTTAATCTAAAAGCTATTCCTTGAAGCTGAATCCCCAATTAATTTTTATTCAATTTCCAATATGCATTCCATCCATGTTTAACATCCATTTCTAACATATACATCTTTTAGACTTCCCTCTTTTTTTTTTTGAATAATATTTATTCAGGTTTTAAAACATTACAAAAAAAAACAAGACATTTCCAAGAAAAAATGAAAAAAAATAAAAAACAAAAAAACAAAAACAGATAAAAAGGAAAAAAATAATAATTAGAAAATACATACAACCAAAAAAAAGAAAAAAACAAGTTAAACCTTTACATAATTTTCTTTCTATGACTTATTTCCTTGACCTCCTCACACCTCCCCTCTTTGTTTTCTAGTTCAAATAGATATTTCAGCAAATCCTTCATCTTTATTTTTATCCTAATAATTTATCTTAATATACTGTAATTTTCCATCCTCTCTTTCACCAATTAGCCATCCACTTTTACTTTATTTAATCTTATTTCTCATTAAAACTGATATATTTAAACCTATTCTCTTAAGACATTTCCCCTAGGGTCATAAAAATTCCATTCCACGATTTCTCCATCTCTCATTAAAAGCATTTTTTTAAAAAAAAATAATAATTCTCAATATATACACTTTAAATTCCCAATTTTCTTTCACCGTCTCCCCTCCCCGGTCTCAGCCCCTGCCAACAGTTCCATCGGCTTACAACAGTCCATCAACCTGGAGATCTCAAATCCGAGGCTCTTAAGTCTTTTTCATGTCCCATCTGCCGATCTTCTTGATAATCTTTAATATTAAGAAACAGTTCTCGGGGGAGCTCCAACCCAACAATGGTCATATTCCTTCTTATCAAGTCTGCCAGATTTTCATAATTAAAGATAGGGCCCATAAAGTATTCCCGATCTTGTTTCACACTTCTTCCGAGTCCAAAGACCCCAGAAACTTCGGTCCCCTCCTGGCTCAAATTCATATCCCAAAAGTCATTTGGTCCCCACATAGGGTGATCTCTCAACTTTTCATTTTCCAAATCAAACCAGGCTCCCGTCTCCAAAAACTGGCTTCTCCTAATTACAGTCGTGTAAGGCCTCAATTTGTAATCCTCCAATTGTCTCTGTAGGGTTAAAGCTCCCCCTTGCATCACTTTAACAACAACTTTCTCCTTCTCTGGTTCTTCAATTTGTTCAATTGAGAAAGATTCTTGTGCCAGATTCTTGTCGACTTCTTTACTGATGCCTACTTTTGTTCCCAAAATATCAACGCTGGTAGCCATGGCATCTATCTGTTCATGCAGCTTTCCCAACAGATAAAATGTCCTATTCAATTCAAGCGTAACCTTTTTCTCTGCCGACATCCTTGAAATGTCCAAGGTCAAAGCTAATTTCTCAGAGTTTTTATCTTTAGGCTAATTTCCCAGCTGCATTCTTATGACCATGTCCCAAAACTCCCTCTAGAGGAAAGCATTCTAACAATCCTTCCAGCACAGTCCCAAAAGTCTCAAAAGTAAATTAATAACAATTCCAGTTACCTTTCCTTCTTTTTAGACGCAGAAATGGACAATGGAAACAAAGTCTTTCTTTGTATCTTAACAGCTAGCTGTCAAATTTGACAGCTGTCAAACCTTTCTATTCACCGTTGATGGGCTCCTCGCGGACCTCTCCCGGGTTTGGAGACGTGACGCTTCAGTTCCTAAATTTTACCTTCTCCAGCAAGCTTCCCCTGCTTCCAAAGGGAGTATAAGTAATAGTTTCAATCAGTGAAGTTTTAATCCTTTACGTAGAACTTTCCAAGACCTTAGTTAACAAACTCTTTGCTTCAGTCTATTTAGAGAAGGGGGAGGTGGACTTCCTGTTTAGACCTTCCCCCGTTCCTTGCCAAATTAAACTGTTTTAAAAACCTAATTTCCTGTTCTACTCACGGGTTGTTGTTTGAAATCCAATTGTCCACAAGAAAAAGTCAGCGCTCTCTGGCAACGGCTGTGCGGCTTCACTCCGTAAAAATAGTGGTCGATTCAAAACACCGCGCCGCTCACCCCACGTCGTTTCGAAGCCCCAAAAAAGGGTTTCCCTGCGGGTAGGGGGGGTGCTCCTGGTGTCAGCGAATCCCACGTTCCCAGGCTTCCTCTGCCTGGGATTTTTGAAGGGTCTCCGACTTCGCCGCGGCAGCAAGACCCGATTTTCACAGAGCAGGTTCCTCTAAGTCAGAGGAGCTCCGCCATTGCCGATGGCGCTAACCCGGAAGTCCTTTTAGACTTCCCTCAGCCTGTCTGACAATTTTCCATATTATCACAATTACTCACATTTTTTAAATTTATATTGCGCTTTAAAAATCTTGATCTCATCATATCTTTTAAGCAACATTTCTATCAATCATTTTCACAGAGCTTCTTGAAAACCAACAAGCGTTAATTGCTCCTCACATACATTTTTGATATAATCTGTAAATTTATTCCAGTCCTCGGTGAATCTCTGATCGCGTTGGTTCCGAATTTCCCCTGTTAATTTATCCATTTCTGCGTATTCCATCAGTTTCATTCTCCATTCTTCCCTCGTCGGCATTTCTTCCTGTTTTGGGCCATCAAAATTCTAGCTGCCGTGACTGCATACCTAAATAACTTCATATTCTTCTTTTTAATTTCATTCCCTAATATTCCTAATAAAAATGCTTCTGGTTTCTTAACAAAAGTATATTTCAATATTTTCTTCATCTCATTATAAATCATTTCCCAGAAACCTTTTACTTTCTTACACTCCCACCACATGTGATAAAATGTTCCTTCTTTTTCCCGACATTTCCAACATTTATTACTGACTTTATACATCTTACCAAGTTTCACTGGTGTTACATACCATCTATACATCATTTTCATAACATTTTCTTTTATTGTAGTGCATGCAGTGAATTTCATTCCTTCTTTCCACAATTTTATCCACTCATCAAATTGTATATTATAACCAAAATCTTTGGCCCACTGAATCAAAGCTGATTTTACTTCTTCGTCCTTTGTATGCCACTCAAGTAATAATTTATACATTTTTGATAAAATTTTAACATCACTATTCAAGATTTCTTGATGAAACCTAGATTTCTTTTCCTGAAAACCTCTTTCTGACATCTCTTTTTTGAACATTGCATTCAACTGAAAATAGTGCAACCAATCATTCACATTTTCTTTAACTTCTTCATATGGTTTCAATTTCCATTTATTACCTTCTTTGATTATCAAATTCTCATATGTAATCCATCTCCCTGTCATATTGATCTTTTTCACACTTATTATCTCCAATGGTGATAGCCAATATGGAGTTTTAAACTCTAATAAATTTTTATACCTATTCCAGACTTCAATCAACGATCCTCTAAAGATGTGGTTTTCAAAACCTTTATGCACTCTATTCTTTTCACACTATAAATATGCGTGCCAGCCGAATCTATTATCATAACCTTCTAATTCCAACAATTCTGTGTTTTCTAACGTTATCCATTCTTTCACCCAGCAAAGACACGAAGCTTCATAATATAACTTTAAATCTGGCAGGGCAAAGCCTCCTCTATCTTTTGCATCTGTTAATATCTTAAATTTTATTCTTGGCTTCTTGCCCTGCCAGATGTATCTTGACGTTATTCTTTGCCATTCTTTAAATATTGTCACACCTTTAATTATTGGAATTGTTTGAAACAGAAACAACATTTTCGGTAGCACGCTCATCTTTATCGTTGCAATTCTTCCCCATAATGATAGTTTCATTCTTCCCCACACCTCTAGGTCACGTTTAATTTTATTCTATATTGGTACATAATTGTTTTGAAACAGGTCAATACTCCTGGGAGTTAACGTAATCCCTAAATACTTAACTTTCTTAACCACATTCATCTCTGTTTGTTGCTGTATTCTTTCTGTTGTCTCTTGATCCATATTCTTAGCAATTATTTTAGTTTTTTTCCTATTTAACTTAAAGCTGGACACCTGACCAAAATGTTCTATCTCTTCTAACACCTCTTTGACACTCTGCATAGGATCTTCTATAGTTATAACCAAGTCATCGGCAAAGGCTTTAACCTTGTATTTATTACAACCAACTGTCACACCTTTTATTTTTTCATTGTTTCTTAGTGTTCTTAGGAAGACTTCTAGGACCGAAATGAATAATAACGGAGATAAAGGACACCCTTGTCTTGTACCCTTAGTTATGGCAATATTTTCTGTTATAACATTGTTAACAATTAATTTTGCTCTCTGCTCCGAATATATTGCCTTTATACCACTCAGAAAAGATTGACCCATATCCATATATTCCAAATTCTTTAACATAAATTCCCAAGAAATATTATCAAAGGCCTTCTCGGCATCCACAAATATCAACATCGCTTGTTTATCCTTCCTGTTTGACAGATACTCTATTATGTTGATTATATTTCTTATGTTATCTTTCATCTGCCTACCAGGAAGGAAACTTGTTTGATCCTTATGAATCATTTCCTTTAATACCTTTTTCATCCTATTTGCTAAAATATTTGCAAACATTTTATAGTCATTATTCAATAATGAAATAATCATTAGTGAAATTTCATTCTTGCTGGATTCACGACTCACCCTTGATTAAATCAGTAGAACTCCTTTAAATGTAATTGTAGTTTTAAAAACAGCTCACAAGATGGCAGCAGTAAGCAGCAGTTGGGCAGACATGGACCACGGATAGAAAATCACATTTCTTTTTCTCCCTTTTCTTCTAGCTAGATCAAAAGATCTGTAAAGAAATTAATGAAGCAAGGTCCAGAAAGGCTAATAGTGAGAAGCCACAGTGCTAGATTTGGAGTGGGAGCGAATGAAGCGGCGAATGTTCTGCCTTTCTTGCAAAGTGCCCTGGAAACGAAGCAGCCGTTTAAAAAGGCTGCTTGGGAAAACAGCCAAGATGAGCAAAATCTTTCTTAACAAGACATTCATGGCCTTTTGTAGGGGTTTGGCTCACTGGAGAGTATCACGATACTTGATAATAATAGGGAAATGCTTCAGACCTGAGCACATTTGATGTGGGGTCTGATTGAAAACAATGGAACAACAAAAAAGGGCTATGTTTAAGCAAGGAGACCTGGAAAATCCAACAGGTGTAGCCTTGTCTTGTTGTGGTAGCACCACCTTCATACTTGGGAGAAGCACATTTGCTGAAAAAGCAAAATAATGAACATTAACATGGGTTTTGCTTAGTGCTGGAGACTGGCCTGAATAATTATTTTCTCTTTTTCCAAAGTGGGGGTTGTTGTTGTTTAGTCGTTTAGTTGTGTCCGACTCTTCGTGGCCCCATGGACCAGAGCACGCCAGGCACTCCTGTTTTCCACTGCCTCCCGCAGTTCGGTCAAACTCATGCTGGTAGCTTCGAGAACACTGTCCAACCATCTCGTCCTCTGTCATCCCCTTCTCCTTGTGCCCTCCATCTTTCCCTTCATGGATCACTGCCTTGCCATGGTGAAGGGGCTTGAATAACTCGGAGAAGCTATGAACTATGCCGTGCAGGGCCACCCAAGATGGACAGGTCATAGTGGGGAGTTTTGACCAAACATGATCCACCTGGAGCAGGAACCGGCAAGCCACTCCAGTATCCCTGCCAAGAAAACTCCATGGACAAAGACAACAGGCATATAAAAGTGGGGGAAGGAGAACAATAATTGTTCCGTAATCCCAGCAGCCCTGGATGGAATTTGTTTTGATCTGACTCAGGGATGTGTGTCCTTCCAGTTGTTGCCAAACCAAGGGCAGCGAGGTTTTCTCCCTGCCCCCCAACACTGCATTTTAAATCACATTTTACATGGCTATACACACCATTACCTGATTTGTTATCTGTTCCTTTAACCCCCCCCCCAACCTCCTTTTCAATGAAGCACATCATCGGTACATGCTCTTGTCATTTACGCATGGGCAACGGATTCCGCAACGCAAACACATCGGCTTAACCACAGCATTTCCTATTGGATGGAAGTTGGTCGTCCAAACTGGACGAAAGCAGGTCAGGTGCTTAGGACACCAGCAAAGCCGATGAGAATACTTTATTTGAAAGAATTTGCTGCTATGCACTCTTCTCCCATTTTTCTGCTCTCTTTTTATTACTTATTCCCTCCTCAACTATGGGATGTCCTACTGATTTAGATCTAAACAATGTGGGGAAATCAGGTGCTGCCATGTGTTGTACATGACATACATGCATGTGCCTTTCAGCATACATGTAAGTTTTGTGTCATTCTGAAAAATAAAATTGGTTTTATTTTGGATTACATATGGCGGGCACCATAATCTTTTTGGTGCTCAGGGCTGCAGATGGGCAGGGTACAATTATTATTATTATTATTATTATTATTATTATTATTATTATTATTTTATTTATTTCAGCCCTGCCTGTGGTTTTCCCAGATGTTGCTGGACTCTAGCTCCCACTGTCTCAGATCATGCTGAGTGATGAGAGTTGTATGCCAGTATCTTCTGGGTTGCTTCCCATCCCTGCATTAAAATGGTAAGCAGTTGAGCTAGCAACGATGAGCAGATGATGATGATGATATTTTTATTATTTATACCCACCCATCTGGCTGGTTTTCCCCAGCCACTCTGGGCGGTTTACAAATCCAACAGCATCAGTGAGTTAAAAATGTGCCAAGCTGTAAATTAAATGGAAGAAAAGAGCATCAGAAAAGAAAAATATATCAGAACAAGGTCAAAAGTCTGCTTAATTAAACAGACTTAATTAAAGGACTTTCCACTGCTGGTGGTCTGTACATTGCAAAGTGTAAAAAGTAGGCAGGACCAGGTGCAAATACTGTTGTGTTTGAAAGAATATGACTTCTTCCAAAGAATCTTGTAGTTTGTAGCACTGTGAGGATGGGGGAAACTACACGTCCCAGGATTTGGGAGTGGGGTGGGGGGAGCCATGCTATTTAAGTTAGGGTTGCCATATTTCAAAAAGTGAAAATCCTGTTGAGCTTTCGTTTGGCAAAGTTGTTGAATTTTGTTTTGCAAAATCTCAAAGAACAAAAGAAGTTTTTGAGCTATTTTTAAGGATATTCACCAAAATCTACACTTCCGACATGAGTTGCCATATGTCCAGATTTTCCTGGACATTTCATCGATTTCCACCCAGACACTGTTTCTGATGGCTGAATCCCGGCTATGTCCTGGAAATTCCAGACACATGGCAACCCTATTGAAATGTAAATGTTGTGCTTCAGAACTCTCATGAATGCAGTTCCAAAAAGTAAGAAACGGAGTCCTAGATTTACTCGGAACGATTGTATAGCCTGCATCCCTCCCCATCACTTCTTGCAAGCAGCCAACATGCTTATTGGCTCTCAAAAATTCTTTTTAAAAAACCACGGAAAGGAACAGATGCCTGAATTCCTGGGCCTTAACAGTTTCCGCCTCCATCAGTCTTGCTACAACACTCAAACAGCCCACCAGTTCACAATTTCATGATCCAGCAGTAGTACCTTTAATTGGGTCCAGTGCTTTCATTATCTTTTATCTAATTACTCGACTGGCTCCCAAGGCATAGATTGGGCCATTCTGCTACAGAAGGAAGAGAGAGCATGATTGGCCCATTTGGGATACTCTTCTTCCAGCAGAGGGCGCACAAAATGGGATGCTTGCTCAATTGTGCTTCAGGACTGGGTGATTCTTTTATTTAAAAATATTTAAAAGCTTCCTTTTGGGGGCAAACTCTGCCAAGGGTGCTTCCAATGGTAAGTGAAACATCATTTAAAAGCAGATGATTGTCCCATGAAAACAAAAAGGTGTGAAAAGGATGTAGCCAGAATGCAATCAGCTGTGGGGGGGGGGGGGGGGAGGAGTTCATCCCCACTTCTTTTTTTTCAAGAATCTCGAGAGCTACCAAGTGGAAGAGGGAGCTGGAATGAAATAACAGGGTGCTTCTGAGCATGTTGCGAGCCTAGGGATTGGTTTTCAGTAACTCACAGTCCTTTCACAAAAAGAGTCCGCTCCTGGTTATAGCACAATTTGTTTACTTAGAACAGCCTAACTTAAGGCAGGTACAGAGGTGGTAATTTATTTTTGTGCGGTGGAATAGCACAGGAAGGAAAGCTTTAACCCAGGCTTCCTCAAACTCGGCCCTCCTGATGTTTTTGGCCTACAACTCCCATGATCCCTAGCTAGCAGGACCAGTGGTCAAGGATGATGGGAATTGTAGTCTCAAAACATCTGGAGGGCCAAGTTTGAGGAAGCCTGGTTTAACCTCTACCACACACACACACACACACACACACACACACACTGCTGCATGCCACATTCCTGATCACTCTGTTCCCAACTTTGGGAATATTGTAGGGGATGGGAGTGTGTTTTAAATGTGCCTTAAATGTATAGTGTGTACAGTGGTACCTCAGGTTAAGTACTTAATTCGTTCTGGAGGTCTGTTCTTAACCTGAAACAAAGTTCTTAACCTGAAGCACTATTTCTGGGTTAGTGGAGTCTGTAACCTGAAGCGTATGTAACCTGAAGCATATGTAACCCAAGGTACCACTGTACACAGATGAAAGGAAGATCCAGACTATACATTTAAAGCATACTCAAATACATAAACATAACTTGCTGATGTTTATGTATGTGGCAACAGCCACACGGATACTACCAGCCCAGAGATGGAAGGAAGAAACAACCCTGACCAGAGAAGAATGGCTAACCAAGATGATGGACCATGCCGAAATGGCAAAATTAACTGGGAAGCTCAGAAGTCAAGAACTTTTAAAAAGAATGGGAAAAGTTTATGATTTACTTACGAGACCACTGCAAGCAAGTTAAAACATTGGCAGGATTTTAACCACCCTTGTAAAGTAACAGAAAGTATGGATAATTTAGAAGGATAAAAATTTGGATAAATATTGAAATACAGTTGTAAATATTATAATTAGGACCCATGGAAGGGATGGAGGGGAGGTCAGGAGATTCAGAGTAATCTTGAGATTTGGACTTTGAATTGTTGTTTGTCATATGTTTATACTATTTAAAATCAAATAAAAACATTATATAAAAAGAAGCATAGTCAAAACACATTTGAAGTGCATTCTTTCCCCCACAAAGAATCCTGGGAACTGTAGTTTCCCCCTCATGGAGCTGCCATTTCTTGCACCTTTGGTAAACTACAGCTCCTAGAATTTTTTTTTTTTTTTAGAGCTGTCATTTTTTTTAATAATTTTTATTAAAGATTTTTTAAATACAACAAACAAAATAAAACATACAGAAATGTCATGTGTCATAACATATTTTCTGATCCTCCTTGGACTTCCTCACATCTCCCGCTCCTACGTTCCAAATTTATAAAAATTAAACCAGCAATTTCTCACCTTATCCCCACCTTAAAATCCCTTTTTACAATGTTATATCTTAAATTTTAGATATGTTTATTTCCTCTTCAATGCATTAAGATTAACCCAATAATTATCTAAAAATTTAGTTTTTTCATAAATTTAACTTATCTTCATAATTCACTTCATTTGTTTCCATGGTGCCCAATTGTTTATGATCAAACATCCTGCTTAACATTCATACAATTTACAATACTTTTGCAAATAAATCTTAAATTTTCTCCAATCTTCTTCCACCGTCTCCTCTCCCAGGTCTCGGATTCTGCCCGTCATCTCGGCCAGTTCCATATAGTCCATCAGTTGCATCTGCCATTCTTCCAGTGTGGGTAGATCTTGAGTTTTCCAATGCTTGGCAACGAGTATCCTTGCTGCTGTTGTTGCATACATAAAAAATGTTCGATCCTTCTTTAGTACCCCTTGGCCAACAATACCCAAAAGGAAGGCCTCTGGTTTCTTAAGGAAGGTATACTTAAATACCTTTTTCAGCTCATTATATATCATTTCCCAGAAAGCCTTCACTTTAGGGCAAGTCCACCAAAGGTGAAAGAACGTTCCTTCATTTTCCTTACATTTCCAACACTTATTATCAGACAAGTGGTATATTTTTGCAAGTTTGACTGGGGTCATGTACCATCTGTATATCATTTTCATTACATTTTCTTTCAAAGCATTACATGCAGTGAAATTCAGCCCAGTAGTCCACAATTTTACCCAGTCCTCAAACATAATATTGTACCCAATGTCCTGTGCCCACTTTATCATAGCCGATTTAACCATTTCATCTTGTGTGTTCCATTTTAACAGCAAGTTATACATTCTTGAAAGTACCTTAGTCTTAGGCTCTAACAGTTCCGTTTCTAACTTCGATTTTTCCACCTGGAATCCTAGCTTTTTATCAAGTTTAAAAACTTCTTTAATCTGAGCATAATGTAACCAATCTCGCACTTTGTCTTTCATTTTCTCCTGACTCTGCAATTTCCAGTTGTCTCCATCTTTTTCTAATATTTCCCAATATTTCGGCCATTTGGCCTCCATATTGAGTCTTTTTCGGGCCTTAGCTTCCAATGGTGAAAGCCACCTTGGAGAGCTCCTAGAATTCTTTGGGAGATGTTGTGTGCTTTAAATTTGTGTTGAATATGCTTTAAATGTGTAGCGTGGATGTGCCCATTTTTATGTGTGTAGCATGGATCTGCCTTTAGGTTAATTTTCTCAGGAGGGTTGCCTGAAGGGACCATGCTTCCATAACCACTGCTCATTCACACACCTGAATCTCTCTCCCTTTCTGTGAGTGTGTGTAGAGCCCACGCTGAGCACATGGCACCCCAACACCTCCTGCAGCAGCTCCTAATTTGCCCAGCAGGGCTCCCCACCTTCATATTTCCCTACACACCCCATCTTGCAATGGGGCATGAATGCAAAAGGGTGTCTATACTTGGAAACTCCCACTTGAAGCTTGCAAATTTAGAGCTCCCTATTAGACTTTTTAAAGGTGTGAATGCTAGTTTTTATGCCTTGGTTTCATAACACAAGATTAAAATAGCTGAATTCCTTTCCTTTCCTTTCCAGGGAAAACTCTTTCCCACTCTTCTATCCCCCGCCGCCCCAAGTCTAAGGTGCGTAAACGAGCTGAGATTTTAAGTGGAGGAGCTACTGGGAAGAAGTGATGCTTAACCTTTTTGCTACCATTTCACACAGAATTGCCACTCCAGTGGCTTCCTTGACTCCCACAGTGTGCCAGATGGGTGCTTGTGAAAAGAAAATAAAGGGGGAGGGGAGTCAGGGTTTTCTTAGAGTCATTTGTGTGTAACATCATCAGGGCTTCTCCATTGGAAGAGTTAGCAAGAGCTGAGGATCACAAGAAGCTGCTCTATACTAAGTCAGACCATTGGTTCATCTGTCTCCACATTGTCTCCACTGACTGGCAGCAGCTCTCAAGAACAGCGGCTCATTCAGATTGGGATATTTTCCCTAGATAACTCCTGCATGCCAAACAGAAGCTCAGCCACTGAGCTATGGCTCTTCCTCTGGAGGGAGCTGGGAGCAAATTCAGAAGTGAGGTATGCCTTCATGCTAGCCACTATCGTGCCCTCTCACAGCCTGGCCCCCTTCTAAGATTATACAACCTTCTAAGATTATACAATAATCTTCTATTATGCAACAATAACAATTAAGGATGCATTGTAACGATCAATGCAGATCTCCAAATGTTGCCTTTCAGCTAGTTTCTGTGCAAGTACATAGGCAAATTAATTGGAGTGCTTCAATTTCTTCTTTTGGAGAAACCTAGGTTGTGTTTTGCTTGAAACTCCACTGTACATAAGCAGGTCCGACAAGAAGATGGAGAGCACCACACACCAGGTCTTGCCTGCTTACATAAGGCGATACCTGGCTGTAGCTCCCTGTAGTGACAACCTATCAGCAGCTACTGTATCTCAGGAGAGAGCTTGTGCAACCAAGGTTTCCTTGGAGCTGTCTGAGGTCCTGTTCTTACCTGGTTCAGACTGAAGCCAGCCTGTTCCCCTTCAGAACTGGACAGGGATATGTGTGTAGGAGCTTAAAATGGCAAGCTGCAGACCCCAACACCAGTAGGGGGACCAGTGCAGCGGTGAGTTCTGCTGGGGCCCTGGCAGCTGTTTTGAAGGTACTGACTGCAGATGTTGGGTCTGGGTCTGCCTGTCATTTTATTGAAGCTTTTTCTCCTGGATAGTAGGTGCTGGAAAGGAGGCTAAGCTCACTTTTGAGGAGTGAGCTGAGCCACCCTATCGCTATCCTGTTTTAGTGAAAAACGAAGACCCTCTCCCCCATTCAAGGCCATATGTTGTGGGGATGATCTGGAATCAATCAATCAATCAATCAATCAATCAGTCACTCAATCAATCTCCTTTATTGGCATAGAAAAAGTGCATTGTATACATGGATCAGAGCATAACACAGTTAACGAAACACAGTAGGCGATACCTTGGGATAAATCTGTCCAGACATTATCAGGTATGAAAATGGCTTTTAGGACCTATAGTGATGTAATTTAATGGTGTCACTCAAATATCTTGCCACATTCTCCACAATGTCATTCCTATAATTGTTCAGCAGATAAGACACCCTGGAAGAGTCAGTGTGATCAATCGCCTCCTTCATTAAGAGGGCCAAATACTTATCATATATTTTTGCATAAAATGGGCAATAAAATAAAATGTGTGTGGAACTGGAACCAGTTTTCTGTCCTATGAAAGGTACGGTGACCTTTTTTTGCTGATGCAAAGATGACTCCACTCTACAAAGCCACCAAAATCCAATCCTCCTAACCTCCTGCTGCTGCTGACAGGCAGCCAAATCAGCCTTTCAGCTGCCTATGAATCGTAACAGCACAACAACAGACCCAATGCATGATGCTCCAGGCTTCAGTCATATGGGACAACCTCCTCCTGCTCTCAGCCAGCTTAACTGTATCAAGCCAAGCTGTTGCATGACTTGATGGAGGATAGAACCTCTGGCTTCCTTCCAGAAGCTGAGCTGAGTCTGGATGTCTGTTGTGGGTTCCCACCCAAAGCAGCCAATAGCTGACTGGCTGAGGAAGGCATTGTAATTCAGGGGCTGCTTTCAGTCCAGACTTCTTCATGCTTCACCTCTGTAGCTGACAATGGTCCATGGATATCAGTAATAGCAGTAGGCCAATCAGTTCATCTTCAGGGGCTTTGACAGGAGAGACAGTCATGCCAATTGGAAAAGTTCGAGATTGCTGGAAGGATAACAATATCTTGTAGGGGGGAAACGTTTTGTTTGCATATTTAAGAGAACTAACTTAGTTTGCCTCTCCTGGACAAGTACTGGGGATCAGAACATAGTTATCCTTTGGATTTTGCACTTCTCAAAATCGAGCACTACAGTCTTCTGCTAAAATAGCATACAAAAATGTGTAAAAATGCATATATTAGGATAAAATACATTTTGAAAGGTGTACACCGAGATTAAAAAATGAAATAATATTTTGGGATGAAACATGTTTTTAAGAATGTGTTTAAATACTCAAATACAAACTCTTGTATGGATTTTTATTTTTATTTATTTGCAGATCATTGCGGAATTGGGACAGAATGCATTCTGCATGCATGCAGAAACTGACACAAATTGTAAAAAGGCTGATCTGTCCGTTCCTTTATGGTCTGTTTAAAGACCATTTCGAGCAGGGAATTTAAGGAACAAGTATATCCCTTGAAGTAGACTTCCTGAATTTGTAATCTTCTTATAGGATTGGAGGATTATAGTTGGGAACCATCATGGGATGTTTCACATGCACCAAGAAAGTAGGGCCTAAACCAGTGGATTCAAATTACAGGAAAGGAGATTCCAATTAAACATTAGGAATAACTTTCTGAGGGAAAGAGCTGTTCGACAGTGAAACAGACTACCTTGGCAGGTGGTGGATTCTCCTCCACTGGAAATTCTCTCCCCCCCCCCTCAATTTTTTTTATTCATTTTATAATACAAATAAACAACATAAACAGAAAAACAAAAAATACAAACAAATTCTTGTCTTATCATTATTTTTCCTAAACATTGTTAGGTAAGCTTCTCCAAGTCCCCCCTATCTGATTTTCATTTTACCTCATCTTTATAAGTTTACATATATCATAATTTTTAACCATTTTTTAAATCACACTTACTTTTACCATAAAAATCTTCACATTTTATCCCTTACAAGTAATACTATTTTAAAATACACTATCTTCTACTTCTAACCCTACAGCCTATATCCACTTCCAAAGCTATTCTAAGATTTAAATATTAACATATTTTTTCCAAATATTCTTTAAACTTCTTCCAATCTTCTTCCACCGTCTCTTCTCTCTGGTCCTGGAGTCTCCCAGTCAGTTCGGCAAGTTCCATATAGTCCATCATCTTCATCTGCCATTCTTCGATACAGTAGTTGGTAAATCTTGTTTCTTCCAATTCTTCGCTAGTAATATTCTCGCAGCTGTTGTGGCATACAGAAAAAAAGTAACATCCTTTTTGGGGATTTCACCCTCCCACTATACCAAGTAAAAAGGATTCTGGTTTCTTAATAAATGTGTTTTTCAATGCTTTTTTCAGTTCATTATAATTTTTTTCCCATAAGTCTTTTACCTTGGGGCATGTCCACCACATGTGGTAAAATGTTCCTTCTTTTTCCCTCCACTGGAAGTTCTTAAACAGAAGCTAGGTGGCCATCGGTCAGGGATTCTTTAGGGATTCTGATTCCTGTATTTCAGGGGGTTGGACTAGATGTCTTGCAGGGGATTGTATCTCTTCCAACTCTACATTTCTATGGTTCTGTGGAAAAACACATGAATGAGCACACACAGGATAACTGTTGCATCAGAGGGGATGGACTTCTGAGATGAATAAGCAAGGCACATTATACATTTTCTGAAACAGAGGTGTGGGCGTTTGCAACAGCTGCTTCCATTAGCAACCTAGATAAAGGCAAGTTTGGGAAAGGCAGCGCATCTGAAAAAGAGATGGCCTCCTCCCCCCCACTTCAAGTTGTATCCTTGTAATCACTAGTGATCCCCCCCTCCTTTCCCTGTTGCATACATTGCCATGGAAACCGAAGGCTCAGGACCCCTGTAGCCTCTTGTATTGTCTGTGACAGAATTGGTGGTGTCGCTAGTTCTTGCTGCATGACCTTTCTGGTTGTTGTTTTTTACCAGACACACTTTTTTTTATTAAAGATTTTCTTGATGTACAAAAGTGTGTGCAACATCTCTCTCTTGTATCCCCCCCCCAATGTAACATTTTTACAGATCAGTTTCATTTGTTGACACATTAGGAAGAAAAGGGGGAAAGAGGTGGAGGGGGGAAAGGTGAGTGGGGGTGGGGTCGGGTGGCGATGTTTCTATTTTAATTAATTTATGTGGGGTTTTGTGTCAGCATTTCTTGTGTAGGTTCTTTGCTGTTCACTTGTGTTCTTTTGGGGGTGAGAGAGGTTGGGGTTGGCCTAGGGTGTGGTTGTTCATTTGTGGTTGGCTGTGGTGATCTTTGTTTTTATGTGTGAGTGGGGTGGGTGGGTGTTTTGGATCAGGTTAGCCATATTGATTTGCATGCTGTTGGTGGATTTTTGTCATTGTCTTGTTGGGCTGTGTATGTGATAAAGGGGAGCCATACCGGGGTGAAGGCATCTTCTTCTGTATGTCCCCATGTCAGTTTCAGTTTTTTGGTTAATTTTTCTAGTAAGGCAGTTTCCCATACTATTTGGTACCATTGGTCCATGCTTACTCCTGACTGGTCTCTCCAGTGTCTGGTTATGGTGTTTCTGGCTGCTAAAAGTAGGTGGGTTATGAGTTCTTTGTGGTGTAAATGGGCATTATTGTCTTGGAAGATGTTTAGTAGGGCCAGTTCTGGGGTTATTACTAATACTTGCTTGCTAATTTACTTATTTATCGTATGGTTGTTGTCCAGAATAGTTGGATTTGGGGGCACTCCCAACACATGTGGAGGTATGTGCCCGTGGAGGTGCACCCTCTCCAGCATTTTGGTGAGGTTCCGGGGCGTATTAGCGCTAGTTTTCTTGGTGCTAGGTACCACCTGTAGGTGAGTTTCAGAGTGAGTTCTTTTCTTTTCGTTGATATGGATTTAAAGGGGGGTTTAGACCACATTCTGGTCCATTGAGTGGGGTTAATCTCATAGCCTATGTCATCCTCCCATTGTTTTTTGATTGCGTCTAGGGAGTTCATGGGATTTTGGAGCAGTACCGTATTTTTTGCTCCACAAGACACACTTTTTTCTTCCTAAAAAGTAAGGGGAAATGTCTGTGCGTCTTATGGAGCAAATGCGTGGTTCCTAGAGTCGAATTGCCCAGGGGCAAAAAGCATGATCCAAGGTTCTACTGGAAGGCTTTTTTTTATTTTGTTTCAACTACAGCAGACCACCATGGCTACCTAACTGTAATTAAAATGTATGTATTGATGAAAATAATAACTTACTAGAGGAATTTGCTTTTTCCTGTAAGACCAATTGCAGTCGTTAACAGTTGTCAGCAGGTTTACCACACCTATCAGCCAATCACCCATTCCTACCACCCTTCTGAGTAATACCCCTCCCCACCCTCTCACTATATATAAGGGTCTGGTGACTTCTGTTTCAGTGTATCTGAAGAAGTGTGCATGCACACGAAAGCTCATACCAATAACAAACTTAGTTGGTCTCTAAGGTGCTACTGGAAGGAATTTTTAAAATTTTGTTTCGACATACATTTTAATGTGCACTTTGCCCCATCTTCTGTGGCATTCTAGGGCTGCCATATGTCCTCTTTTTCCAGGATGTGTCCTCTTTTTCATGATGAGAGTCATCATAGAGATCCATAGTTAAAAGTAGCAAATATGTCCTCTTTTTGCTCTTTGAAATAATGGCAACTCTACATTAGTCAACCCTCCCAGTTTGGTCTCCTCTGCAAATTTGATGAGCATCCCCTCAACACCTTCACCCAAGTCATTTATAAAGACGTTGAACAACAATGGGCCCAGGACATCTGGATGTTGTTGTTGTTTAGTCGTTTAGTCGTGTCCGACTCTTCGTGACCCCATGGATCAGAGCATGCCAGGCACTTCTGTCTTCCACTGCCTCCCGCAGTTTGGTCAAACGCATGCTGGTAGCTTTGAGAACACCATCTCGTCCTCTGTCGTCCCCTTCTCCTTGTGCCCTCCATCTTTCCCAACATCAGGGTCTTTTCCAGGGAGTCTTCTCTTCTCATGAGGTGGCCAAAGTATTGGAGCCTCAGCTTCAGGATCCGTCCTTCCAGTGAGCACTCAGTGCTGATTTCCTTAAGAATGGATACGTTTGATCTTCTTGCAGTCCATGGGACTCTCAAGAGTCTCCTCCAGCACCATAATTCAAAAGCATCAATTCTTCGGCGATCAGCCTTCTTTATGGTCCAGCTTTAACTTCCATACATCGCTACTGGGAAAACCATGGCTTTTACTATACGGACCTTTGTTGGCAAGGTGATGTCTCTATTTTTTTAACAAATATGTTTTCAGATATTGGTGTTGATGTTGATGATAATTCTTTCGCTCCTGCTCCTCCAGTTGTCTTCCCTTGCCAATGTGACTCAGGCTGGAACGATGAAGGCAGCAGAACCTTCTGCAAGGCAACATCAGCACTGAAATTATAACCATTGTTAAGTGCAGCTGTCGATTGACTGCTATTGAAGATTCTGAATGTTTCTCTCTCTGCAGCACCCTGCCCCAATCTCCAACCCCAAACCCTGTAATTTTGTTTCTGACATGCCACTCTTTATGCACACACCATGGCTGAGTCTCTCTGAATAACAAACAAGGGAAGAACACTGGGAATACAGGAAACTGCCTGATACAGAGTCATTGAGTTATGTAGCTCAATATTGCTTACACTCTCCTGGGAAAGGTCAAGATGGAACCTTGTGTCTTCCACATGCAAACTGGACATTGTGCCCAGCCCTGGTGTATGAACTGAAGAACAAAGAAAGGGATGAGGATCCAAATTATCAATTTTTATTTATCTGTTTGTTTATTTTACTTATAAAATGTCTATACCACCCTTCATCCAAAGATTACAGGCAGTTTACAACATAAAAATACAAATGAGGAGAGTACGTTAACTCAGTCGGTAGAGCGTGAAGACTCTTAAGGAAAAAATCCTTAAATAAGAGACATGGGGGAATGATTAATGGACTTCAATGTCTGTACACTAATGCGCAAAGCATGGGAAATAAACAAGATGAGCTTCAGCTCTTGGTACAGCAAACTAAATATGACATAATAGGCATCACTGAAACCTGGTGGGATAAGTCCCACGACTGGAATGTAATAATGGAGGGTTACAATCTATTTCAGAGAAACAGACCAGACAAGAAAGGAGGAGGAGTGGCGTTATATGTCAGGGATGTGTATACTTGTGAAGAGATCCAAGATTTAGAACCTCAAAGCCAAAGTGAGAGCATTTGGGTCAAAATTAAGGGAGAGAAGAATAACAGGGACCTCATTGTGGGAGTTTACTATAGATCCCCAAGCCAAACGGAGGACATAGATGATGCCTTCCTGGAACAGATGGCCAAGCATGCAAAAGGAAGGGAGATAGTAATAATGGGGGACTTCAATTACCCGGATATTTGCTGGATGTCAAACTCAGCCAAGAGCATAAGGTCAAACAGATTCCTCACTGGCCTTGCAGACAACTTCGTTGTCCAGAAAGTGGGAGAAGAAACAAGAGGAACAGCCATTTTAGATCTGGTCCTAACCAATGTTGATGACCTGGTTAGTGGGGTAGAAGTGGAAGGATCATTAGGCGCGAGTGATCATGCTCTTCTGAAGTTTACTATACAGCGGAAAGGAGCAGCCAAGCATACTAGGACTCAATTTCTTGACTTTAAGAAAGCCGACTTCATAAAACTTAGGGAAGTGCTGGGTGAGATCCCATGGACAGTAATACTAAAAGGAAAGGGAGTTCATGATGGCTGGGAGTTTGTTAAGAGGGAGATAGTAAAAGCACAACTTCAGGCAATACCAATGAGACGGAAACATGGAAGGTGCCTAAAGAAGCCAGGGTGGCTATCTAAAGAACTTTTAACTGAGTTAAGATTAAAAAAGGATGTGTAAAAAAAAATGGAAAAGGGGGGAAACCACCAAAGAGGAATTCAAACAAATAGCCAGCACGTGTAGACACAAAGTCAGAAAAGCTAAAGCACAGAATGAACTCAGGCTTGCTAGAGACGTTAAAAGCAACAAAAAAGGTTTTTATGGGTATGTTCGTAGCAAAAGGAAGAACAAAGAAACAGTGGGGTCACTCAGAGGAGAAGATGGTGAAATGCAAACAGGGGACACAGAAAGGGCTGAACTCCTCAATGCCTTCTTTGCCTCAGTCTTCTCCGATAAAGAAAACAATGCCCGACCTGAAGAATTTGGAGCAAATGATTCAGCAGAGGAAACACAGCCCAGAATAACTAAGGAGATAGTACAAGAATACTTGGCTAGTTTAGATGTATTCAAGTCTCCAGGGCCAGATGAACTGCATCCAAGAGTATTAAAAGAACTGGCAGATGTGATCTCAGAACCACTGGCAGTCATCTTTGAGAATTCTTGGAGAACAGGCGAAGTCCCGGCAGACTGGAGGAGGGCAAATGTTGTCCCTATTTTCAAAAAGGGGAAAAGAGAGGACCCAAATAATTACCGCCCAGTCAGTCTGACATCAATACCAGGGAAGATTCTGGAGCAGATCATTAAGCAAACAGTCTGTGAGCACCTAGAAAGGAATACTGTGATCACCAATAGTCAGCATGGATTTCTGAAAAATAAGTCATGTCAGACTAATCTGATCTCATTTTTGACAGAATTACAAGCCTGGTAGATGAAGGGAACGCAGTGGATGTAGCCTACCTTGATTTCAGCAAGGCATTTGACAAGGTGCCCCATGATATTCTTGTAAAGAAGCTGGTAAAATGTGGACTTGACTATGCTACCACTCAGTGGATTTGTAACTGGCTGACTGACCGAACCCAAAGGGTGCTCATCAATGGTTCCTCTTCATCCTGGAGAAGAGTGACTAGTGGGGTGCCACAGGGTTCTGTCTTGGGCCCGGTCTTATTCAACATCTTTATCAATGACTTGGATGATGGACTCAAGGGCATCCTGATCAAATTTGCAGATGACACCAAACTGGGAGGGGTGGCTAACACCCCAGAGGACAGGATCACACTTCAAAACGACCTTGACAGATTAGAGAACTGGGCCAAAACAAACAAGATGAATTTTAACAGGGAGAAATGTAAAGTATTGCACTTGGGCAAAAAAAATGAGAGGCACAAATACAAGATGGGTGACACCTGGCTTGAGAGCAGTACATGTGAAAAGGATCTAGGAGTCTTGGTTGACCACAAACTTGACATGAGCCAACAGTGTGACGCGGCAGCTAAAAAAGCCAATGCAATTCTGGGCTGCATCAATAGGAGTATAGCATCTAGATCAAGGGAAGTAATAGTGCCACTGTATTCTGCTCTGGTCAGACCTCACCTGGAGAACTGTGTCCAGTTCTGGGCACCACAGTTCAAGAAGGACACTGACAAACTGGAACGTGTCCAGAGGAGGGCAACCAAAATGGTCAAAGGCCTGGAAACGATGCCTTATGAGGAACGGCTAAGGGAGCTAGGCATGTTTAGCCTGGAGAAGAGGAGGTTAAGGGGTGATATGATAGCCATGTTCAAATATATAAAAGGATGTCACATAGAGGAGGGAGAAAGGTTGTTTTCTGCTGCTCCAGAGAAGCGGACACGGAGCAATGGTTCCAAACTACAAGAAAGAAGATTCCACCTAAACATTAGGAAGAACTTCCTGACAGTAAGAGCTGTTCGACAGTGGAATTTGCTGCCAAGGAGTGTGGTGGAGTCTCCTTCTTTGGAGGTCTTTAAGCAGAGGCTTGACAACCATATGTCAGGAATGCTCTGATGGTGTTTCCTGCTTGGCAGGGGGTTGGACTCGATGGCCCTTGTGGTCTCTTCCAACTCTATGATTCTATGATTCTTAATCTCAGGGTCTTGGGTTTGAGTCCCACATTGGGCAAAAGGTTTCTGCATTGCGGGGGTTGGACTAGATGACCCTTGTGGTACCTTCCAACTCTGCAATTCTATGTTTCTGCGATTCTATGACAACTTAATAAGAAGCAAAGAAACGAATAACCCCCTCTCACAAACACATTTGAAAAGCCGTAGATGGTTCATCAGCCAAAGGCCTGGTCATAGAGAAACGTTTTGGCCTGGCGCCTAAAGAAGGTGCCAGGCAAGTCTACGTGGGGAGAGCATTCCACAAATGGGAAGCCACTGCAGAAAAGGCCTGTTCCCGTGTTGCCGCCCTCCAGACCTCTCATGAAGGAGCTACACAAAGAAGAGCCTCAGATGGTGATCACAGGGTCCAAGTCGGTTCATATGAGGAGAGGCGGTTCTTGAGGTATTGCGGTCCTGAGCCATTTTAGGCTTTATAGGTCAAAACCAGCACTTTGAATTGGGCCTGAAAACTAATTGGCAGTCAGGGCAGGATTGGTGTAATAATAATAATAATAATAATAATAATAATAATAATAATAATTTATTATTTATACCCTGCCCATCTGGCTGCGTTTCCCCAGCCACTCTGGGCAGCTCCCAATCGAGTGTTAAAAACAATACAGCATTAAATATTAAAAACTTCCCTAAACAGGGCTGCCTTCAGATGTCTTTTGAAAGTAAGATAGCTGCTTATTTCCTTGACATCTGATGGGAGGGTGCTCCACAGGGTGGGTGCCACTGCCGAGAAAGCCCTCTGTCTGGTTCCCTGTAACTTCACTTCTCACAGTGAGGGAACTGCCAGAAGGCCCTCAGCGCTGGATCTCAGTGTCCGGGGTGAACAATGGGGGTGGAGATGCTCCTTCAGGTATACAGGACCGAGGATATTTAGGGCTTTAAAGGTCAGCACCAACACTTTGAATTGTGTTTGGAAATGTACTGGGATTATATGCTCGATCCATCTTGCATCATTCTGTCCACCAGGTTCTTCACCAGCTGAAGTTTCTGAAACATCTTCAGAGGCAGCCCCATGTATAACACATTGTAGTAGCCTGACCTAGAGGTTACCAGAGCTAGACAACAGAAGTTAGGCTATCCCTGTCCAGATAGGGGAGGATCTGGGCCATCAGCTGAAGCTGTTGGAAGGCACTCTGCACTACTGAGGCTACCTGAGCCTTCAGAACTAAAGTATTGAAGTGACTTTGATTGAATATACCACTGCAAACTCTTAAGTATCAATTGCAAAGTAAGTTTTTATAAGACACTGCCACGTCTTAATTCTATATTTAGAACAGCAAGCAATTTGTCCGGGTGCTGTAATTGAACAACGCCAACATGCAGCATATTTTCTGGACTTGTCCTAAAGTAAAGAAACTCTGGAGCAAGATTTCAACAGAAATAGAAGCCATGGCAGAAGGCATACTGCCCATGAATCCAATAGCCACAGACCTTGGATATGTCAAAGATCATAATCTTACTAGATAACAAAGAAAGGGCTATTAATATATTAACTGCTGCATGAATATCCATATTTTATAACTGGGAAAAGACAAGAACTCCCACACTGGAAGACTGAATGATTACAGATTGGGTTGCAATAAATGTGAAGAAATTGACTAATTTAGTTGAAGTGAGAGAGGGCAGACAACCTTATGATTGCTTTCCAGAAAAAAAAGGAGTGTGTTTATAATGTGCTGCATTCTCAATTTTGGAGATATGTGTATCTCAAAGGACGTCAATTTGCACATTACATCAGAATCTGCAGATTTGCCTTTAGATATCAACTGAACTTAATTTCTCCCCCCCCCTTAACTGTGTCTGTCCAGATCCTTCTGCCTTTCAAAAACTCCCTGCATGTCGCAGTAGACAGACGGCTAGCAATGAAGTCATAATTTAGCCTCTCGTTATGATGTACCAGCAATTTGTTGGGCTCTCAGGCAGAAAAGAGGCTACAGTCAAGCACAGCTGTTCAGAAGCACTTGAGTTGGGGGATGGGGACTGGGACTCTTTGCTCTTCACTGTGGCTCTTGAGTATCTCAACTTAAGTGCAACCTCTCTGTCGCCTTTCTCTCGCAATGGCGATGCATTTTCACACACGCTGCTGATTGCAAAGAACTGAAATTTTTAACTGCTGGGACATGTAAGTCTCCAGATGTGGTTTTAGGGTAGCTCGACTGGTGAGGCTCCAATGCTGTGGGACAGAGTGCGAGAGGCTGGGGGGGGGCACTGAATTTTAGCACCACACAGGGTACTGCCAAAAGCTGAGAGCCCAAAGTCTGCTACTGGAGGCCTCTGGCTCTGAGAAGTCTGTGGATTTATTTGACTGTACATCATTCCCCCCACTGAGCAAAAATAAATCTGGATCATCACTGGGCCTGCTGGTGATATGGGCTTGTCCACAGTTCCACTTGTCCTGCCCCTTCCCCCCCGGGGAAAACCTGCTGATTACCACTGAATCCGAGCAAACATCAATTGGGTTTTCTTTGATTTGTTCCTCTTCAGCAGTAACGCACAGGTTTTCCCGGGGAAGGCTGCGGGACAAACAAAAAACTACTCAGACCTCTGACCAGAAAGCTTGGAACCAGTGAAAAACCTCTCAGACATGCTTTCTAAGAACAGGGCAAGCAGAATTGTGGGTGAGCTCTTACTGAGGAAGAGGCAGCCTCACCAGCGAAGGGCAATGGCCCTCCATGGCTTCAATTTAACCTGCTTTGGTGTTTGCGTGGAACCACAAAAGACAGAGAGATGATGGTGGCTGACTAGTCATCAATCTACTGGTAGGCATGTTTCAGGAAGTAAAGGACACACACATACTCCTCAATGTTTAATGAACAAAGATACTATGGAAATTAAGGATAAATTGTTAATATATGCAGGTATCAGGCCTAGGATAGGTTATTGCTGAAGATGAAAAATGGGAACCCTATTTTGCCACCAGTAACTATTATTTCAGGGATGATGGGAATTGTAGTCTGATCATATCCACAGATTCTCAACCCCAGCTTTAAATATTGATTATATCCAAAATTAACTGATTTATTTTGCCACCTGACATCTTTGGATCACTCCAGATGGCCTGACCCAGGGCAATCCCAGGCTGACTCAACCAGCGTGGTGTAGTGGTTAAGAGCGGTAGACTCGTAATCTGGGGAACCGGGTTCGCGGCTCCGCTCCTCCACATGCAGCTGCTGGGTGACCTTGGGCTAGTCACATTTCTCTGAAGTCTCTCAGCCCCACTCACCTCACAGAGTGTTTGTTGTGGGGGAGGAAGGGGAGTGATAAAGCGGGATATCAAATCCAAACTCTTCTTCTTCTTCTACTTGGCCCAAGCCCAGATCCCCTTGAATTTGCCCAACTCCATTTGGACTTCAGGCTTTGACAGAATCTGGTACACAGCCCAAGCAAGACTTTAGGCCGATCCAGCCATCCACCCCTAGTATTGAGATATTTAAAAGGGGGAAATGTTTCAGGAAACAAGCAGACAGTATTCAAAGTCTCATCAGTTTCACAATGGCAGGACCCTGTGGTTTTATTATGCTTTCCCCTTCTTCTGACAAAATTTCCTCATACCCAGTGAAATTCCCTTCAATCTTCTAACTCTGAGAAAACTCCACCTGAGCCTCTGCTAAAGATCCATCTGGCTTCATTACAGAGTAAGGCGGGGTTTGTGGTCATGGAGCCAAGTAATTACAGAAGTCTTCTTTGGGCCTTTGGGAAATTAAGTTGGTTTGCAATATGTACTTCCTCTCACAAATGGAAAGCCATCAGCCTCCGCAGATAGGAGAACCCTTGAAAATTAATAGTAAATAAACAAATAAATGAATAGCAGTAGTAATATGGGAACACAGGTAAAGTGGCGATCCCTTTGCCTCTGTACCCAGAGCCTTGTCTAGGTGCCTGCAGCCACAAGTCCAACTTATGAGGGATGGCATTCAGATTGTAAGCTCCTCAGGTAGAGACCTCTGCTCTTGTACACTGGAAAGACCATGAACGTTGATGGAGTTATATTAAGTAATAAAGGTCTGGCTCAGAATTCTCCTGAGAATATCAGGGCTGCAGTCAGACATGAGGAATATTTTTTTAGCTTTCATTATTATAAAGCTGCTGCTTCTGTGTGGTTTTCTAATATTCCTTTCATGCTTCTGTTCCATTATGTTATTCAGAAAGAACTGTATTTCTTTCCAGCAACTTGACTGGATAACAGGGTTCTTTGGCAAATAACTCTTAAAAGTTCTGTCTCCTAAGGGGAGGAGTTACCTAAAACAATATGTCAACAGTCCTATTCAGTTGTTTTCCAAAATGAGCCTGCCATCTTTGTGATTATCTTGTATTGTCTTTATGAATCTTGTGTTTATTGTATTGGCATATATTGTTGTTTTCCACCTTGATATTTAACAATAAAATAAATCTTGGAGGAGCCATTTTTAGATCTTGAGTTTTTCTGATTCTGTCTGAAGAAGAGTTCCATCAACTTTCTACTAGCAGGTTCAATATTTAATTTGCCCTGTTGCTTCACTTAGTTTCTGTTTCTATAACTTTGTATGATTCATATTAACACGAACCAATCTGCTTTCATCTACTGTTCTGATACATTCCCTATTTTCCTCCTGAGATCCATTAAGGAACCGCCCCCCCCCCCAATTAAGAACCACAGCTGAGGCACAGGAAGTTTTTAACAAGCTGGAAATAATTGATTAGCTTTGACACTTCATTCAGAATACGGATTTGATCCAATTAAACGTCACATTTTGTGTACTACAGGGTGACTAAAAGGAATAATCAATGTCTATTTCCATGGCAAGCATTTCCTAGAATTTTTTTCCTGGTGTAGAAAAAGATTGGCAGGCTGCAGCCCCAGCCAACGATGCAGAAAACACTGACATCCAATCAGCAGTTTTTTGAACTGATCTTTGGAATGGGATGACCTCTTCTTGACCACATTTCCCTCTTTGGTATTTATGAGATGAAGGGGGCTGCTACCCCTAGACCTTGAAGTCTGGCTGATGTAATGATCTGTCATTTGGTATTCCTCATTGTAATGCTGACCTTTGCTATGGGCTAATTAAAGCTGGGGAGAGAAGCAACGTTGAAGGAAAGAGAAGATGAGGCAGATGAGGGCAAGAGGAGGTTGGAACATCTGGCTGTTGGTGATAGGCAATTAGAGCAATTGATCCTTTTGTCTGCATCTGGCCTCAGCAGGGTCGGACTTCAGGACACCAGACTCCTGCCTGTCCAATAAGTGGGTTGGTAATTCAGATCAGGCAACATTTGACTTCCAGAGCAGCAAATGAGAATCAGGGGAGACAGAATTGGGCAGGCAATCAAAGTCAGATAGAGAGCTCAAGAGCCGAAGAATCAGAAGCCAGGAAGATGGGTCTTGCAGATGACCCATTGATTGAGCATTCATCCTGAGTTGCTTGCACAAAGCTAATGCACAGGTTAGACCAGGGGTCGGCAAACTAAGGTCCGCAGGCCGGATCAGGCCCAATTGCCTTCAGGATCTGGCCCGTGGACTGTCCGTGGATTGGCGTGGGGATTCTGTTCGTTCGGGCTGCGCCTTTTCCTCCCTGTGCCGTTCCATTCCCCCCCTCCCTCACACACACACCATGGCTGCGCCTCCTCCCTCCCTCCTCCTGGCTTCTCCCCGCCCTGCCTAGAGGAGGAAGGGGGCTGGGCTGAGCTGGCTGAGCGCCATTTTAAGCAGCCTCACTCTGGAGCAAGCCCTTTCTCGCCACCCATCTTCCCTTCGCCACCGTTGCCGCCCTGGTGCTCCTGTGGGCCAGAGAGTGGAGTGGACAAGCTTGCTCTGCATTTCTGAGCACAATTCAAAGTGTTGGTGCTGACCTTAAAAGCCCTAAACGGCCTCGGTCCTATATTCCTGAAGGAGCATCTCCACCACCATCGTTCTGCCCGGATACTGAGGTCCAGCATCGAGGGCCTTCTGGCGGTTCCCTCACTGCGAGAAGCCAAGTTACAGGGAACCAGTCAGAGGGCCTTCTCGGTAGTGGCGCCCACCTTGTGGAATGCCCTCCCACCAGATGTCAAAGTGAAGAACAACTACCAGACTTTTAGAAGACCTCTGAAGGCAGCCCTGTTTAGGCCCTCTGTCTGGTTCCCTGTAACCTCACTTCTCACAGTGAGGGAACTGCCAGAAGGCCATCGGCGCTGGATCTCTCTATTGCTAATTCTTTCTGATTTGTTTGTGGGCTGGTTATATGACAATGAGCATTTATCCTTCTGAATTCTTCCTGATTTGCTTCCATGGTACTTACTGTAAGAGTTTTCCCATTAATCGTTCCTTCATCCCACACTTTTCAGCACGTTTCCCCATCGTTTTCCTCAATGTATAAAGTCTGTTTAAAAATAAATAAATAAATTGAAAGGGTGATGGACTGCTTTAATACACATTCATTGCACAGATCTGCATTTCCAGATATGTGCTCAGACACCCCCCACAAAATACTGACTGTCAGGAGACAAGCAGAGTCCTCATGCCAGAGGCAGGTTGCTTGAACAGAGGTGCAAGTCGCAAGGCTTTATAAGGACTGTTGTGCTGGGATTTTGGCGCTGACGGGGTGCTCAGCTGACTGGATTGTCAAGGTGCCTAGAAGCACTCATCTCGCTCTGCCAGACTTGCAAAAGAAACAGATTTGTTCGTGGCATACAAAGAAAGAAGCTGCAGCCGGGCTGGGAAACCTTTTTTTCCTGTCAAACAGCTGCATTCAGCTGGGGGTTAGCTTGCAAGTTTGTGTGCTGGCAATGGGTGAGACTGGAGTCAAAAGAGGACAGGGTTGGAACCAAGTGCTGGAACCAAAGGATTGGTTCAGAACAGTATCGCCTCTAAATGTGGAGGTAGAACCCACTATTGTGGCTAGTAGGGTGAGTGGGGCCACCTCATTTTCTCTCTCTTTATGCTGCTCCCCCCCTCAAGTTTCTTCCTCCTTGCCACCCTCATAAAATTAGGCAAAAGGCTGCAGGAGCTGGCCTACTAGAGGTGGATTTAGGAGAGCACAACCAGTTCAGTTCCACTGGGTGTGGAGCCCCAGGGAGCACTGCAACTATGCTGTAGAATGGAAAGTGAGAGGCAGTGGGGGGGTGTGTGTGAGTGAATTTTGAGCTTTTGAAGGCGGTGGAGCAACCAACAGGGCATCTTCCGCTGATCTTAGCACTTGAGAAGGTCTGTAAGGAAGGAGGTGTTTGGGGCCTGAGTCATGTAGAGCTTTAAACATAAAATATATTCGGAGTTGAGTGTGAATTTCACGCTCTTTATTCAGCTCCTAGTAGCAATGAATGAAACTTTCCCCAAAACGTCTAGCTATATATACATTATTTACACAATGGGCCCCACATGATTGGCTAATTCTGGGCTGCTCCTGCAGGCCAATCAGGTCACTGAGTCACTTCCACCTGGAGCTGGATTGGGTGGCTCCTGTGGACCCATCAGACTGCGGCATTCTGGATCCTATTGTTCTAGGATTCAGCTCAGTACATAACAAAACACTAATGTGAGCACCTTTCAACTGGGCCCAGAAACAAACAGGAAGCTGGTGCAACTGTTTTAAAACAGCGATTAGCATATGAGACCTGAAGGGAACCCCAGCCAACAATCTGGCATCTGTATTTTGGACCAATTGAAGTTTCTGAGTTGTCTTTAAGGGCAGTTCCAAGTAGAGTGGATTACAACAATCCAATCTGGAAGTTACCAGAGCATGTGGCCAAGTCATCTCTATTTAGCAATTATATATATATATATATATATATATATATGGATTAAACCCTTCCCCCACAATTTAGAAGTGGATAGCTGGGGGTGGGGGGGTGGGGAGAATGCTGGTGGTGGTGGGGGGGGAGTCAATCACTAACAATACTGGGGAACAGCAGGACCTTGTCTTTGCGAATGATGATGGCTTTGTTGATGCCCAGATGATTTTCAGTTTCGCGTTCAGGAACAGAGAGGAAATTATTTCAGCCCTCATCCATTATTTCATCCCCCCCCGCCACTCTATTTAACTCATAGATGCTATAAAACTGGAAAGCGCAACATGGAACAGACCGTTGACAATAGAGGACCACTTCCACCTGGAGCTGGATTGGGTGGCTCCTGTGGACCCATCAGACTGCGGCATTCTGGATCCTATTGTTCTAGGATTCAGCTCAGTACATAACAAAACACTAATGTGAGCACCTTTCAACTGGGCCCAGAAACAAACAGGAAGCTGGTGCAACTGTTTTAAAACAGCGATTAGCATATGAGACCTGAAGGGAACCCCAGCCAACAATCTGGCATCTGTATTTTGGACCAATTGAAGTTTCTGAGTTGTCTTTAAGGGCAGTTCCAAGTAGAGTGGATTACAACAATCCAATCTGGAAGTTACCAGAGCATGTGGCCAAGTCATCTCTATTCAGCAATTATATATATATATATATATATATATATATATATATATATATATATGGATTAAACCCTTCCCCCACAATTTAGAAGTGGATAGCTGGGGGTGGGGGGGTGGGGAGAATGCTGGTGGTGGTGGGGGGGGAGTCAATCACTAACAATACTGGGGAACAGCAGGACCTTGTCTTTGCGAATGATGATGGCTTTGTTGATGCCCAGATGATTTTCAGTTTCGCGTTCAGGAACAGAGAGGAAATTATTTCAGCCCTCATCCATTATTTCATCCCCCCCCCCCCGCCACTCTATTTAACTCATAGATGCTATAAAACTGGAAAGCGCAACATGGAACAGACCGTTGACAATAGAGGACCAATAAAAAAAACCCTATGAAATTAATTCAGAGCATTTTATTTTCCAGAAAGGGGTGATGATGCATGAGTATGGTGGAAAACCAATTATAAAATGGAAAGATTGATGAGTTGCAGGAGTATAGGAATTCCATTCAGTTTGGATTGGCTTCTGCAGCTCAAGCCACTAAGGCTAAGATCCTGGGTGTTTACAAGAGAGTAGGGATTGGGGGTGGGGGTGGAATTCGATCCAGCACGCGTATAAAGGCAAATTTACTGGTTTTGTACTTTCTGAAACAAAGCATAAAACGAATCACAGCCTAACCTAGGCTAGGGACAGGGAACAAAATTTAGTTCAGTTCAAATCTTAATGCATACCTACCAAGTTTGTAAGGTCCATATAGTTAAAGCTATGGTTTTCCTAGTAGTGATGTATGGAAGTGAGAGCTGGACCATAAAGGTGGCTGATCGCCGAAGAATTGATGTTTTTGAATTATGGTGCTGGAGGAGACTCTTGAGAGTCCCATGGACTGCAAGAAGATCAAACGTATCCATTCTTAAGGAAATCAGCCCTGAGTGCTCACTAGAAGAACAGATCCTGAAGCTGAGGCTCCAATACTTTGGCCACCTCATGAGAAGAGAAGACTCCCTGGAAAAGACCCTGATGTTGGGAAAGGTGGAGGGCACAAGGAGAAGAGGACAACAGAGGACAAGATGGTTGGACAGTGTTCTCGAAGCTACCAGCATGAGTTTGACTAAACTGCGGGAGGCAGTGGAAGACAGGAGTGCCTGGTGTGCTCTGGTCCATGGGGTCATGAAGAATCGGGCACGACTAAGCGACTAAACAACAACAACTAAGTTTGCTCATTCTGATGCAATATGCAAACTAAAACACAATTAATCCTTTATAATTTGCATATCTTGAATTTCGTGGTGCAGTTCTTCAATGAAATAATGTGTAGAAAAATGCAGTTATAAGTGGAAAGAGTGCACAGAAATGTATACTGGGTATATTGCTGAAAATAATACATAAAAATGCATTATATTTGGGAAAATATAGTGTTTACCCAAATGTTTACATTACGGGAAATTAGCACTAAAATGCTGATGAATTTTAGGATTATTTTTTTTAAATGCAAACTGATGCAGCAACCTGGAGAATGGAATTAAGAGTAGAAAAATGACACACTGAAATTGATACATTCACCTACCCCTATGGACAACTCAGCAGCCAAGGGACACAAACACAACAAGCAAAAATGGTATTGTGAAACCAGGCAACTATGCACAATCTCTTTTATTTCCTTTTTTTTTTTTTTGGATAATATTTATTCAGGTTTTAAAACATTACAAAAAACAAACAAACAGAAAACACAATACAAAAAACAAACAAAAACAAGACATTTCCAAGAAAAAATGCAAAAAATAAAAAAGCAAAAAAACAAAAGGGAAAAAAATAATTAGAAAATGCATACAATCAAAACAGAAAAAAAGTTAAACCTTTACATAATTTCCTTTCTATGACTTATTTCCTTGACCTCCTCACACCTCCCCTCTTTGTTTTCTAGTTCAAATAGATATTTCAGCAAATCCTTCATTTTTATTTTTATCCTAATAATTTATCTTAATATACTGTAATTTTCCATTCTCTCTTTCACCAATTAGCCATCCACTTTTACTTTATTTAATCTTATTTCTCATTAAAACTGATATATTTAAACCTATTCTCTTAAGACGTTTCCCCTAGGGTCATAAAAATTCCATTCCACGATTTCTCCATCTCTCATTAAAAGCATTTTTTTTAAAGAATTCTCAATATATACACTTTAAATTCCCAATTTTCTTTCACCGTCTCCCCTCCCCGGTCTCGGCCCCTGCCAACAGTTCCATCGGCTTACAACAATCCATCAACCTGGAGATCTCAAAATCCGAGGCTCTTAAGTCTTTTTCATGTCCCATCTGCCAATCTTCTTGATAATCTTTAATATTAAGAAACAGTTCTCGGGGGAGCTCCAACCCAACGATGGTCATATTCCTTCTTATCAAGTCTGCCAGATTTCCATAATTAAAGATAGGGCCCATAAAGTATTCCCAATCTTGTTTCACACTTCTTCCGAGTCCAAAGACCCCAGAAACTTCGCTCCCCTCCTGGCTCAAATTCATATCCCAAAAGTCATTTGATCCCCACATAGGGTGATCTCTCCACTTTTCATTTTCCAAATCAAGCCAGGTTCCCATCTCCAAAAACTGGCTTCTCCTAATTACAGTCATGTAAGGCCTCAACTTGTAATCCTCCAATTGTCTCTGTAGGGTTAAAGCTCCCCCTTGCATCACTTTAACAACAACTTTCTCCTTCTCTGGTTCTTCAGTTTGTTCAATTGAGAAAGATTCTTGTGCCGGATTCTTGTCGACTTCTTTACTGATGCCTACTTTTGTTCCCAAAAAATCAACGCTGGTAGCCATGGCATCTATCTGTTCATGCAGCTTTCCCAACAGATAAAATGTCCTATTCAATTCAAGCGTAACTTTTTTCTCCGCCGACATCCTTGAAATGTCCAAGGTCAAAGCTAATTTCTCAGAGTTTTTATCTTTAGGCTAATTTCCCAGCTGCATTCTTATGACAATGTCCCAAAACTCCCTCTAGAGGAAAGCAGTCTATCAATCCTTCCAGCACAGTCCCAAAAGTCTCAAAAGTAAATTAATAACAATTCCAGTTACCTTTCCTTCTTTTTAGACGCAGAAATGGACAATGGAAACAAAGTCTTTCTTTGTATCTTAACAGCTAGCTGTCAAACCTTTCTATTCACCGTTGATGGGCTCCTCGCGGACCTCTCCCGGGTTTGGAGACGTGATGCTTCAGTTCCTAAATTTTACCTTCTCCAGCAAGCTTCCCCTGCTTCCAAAGGGAGTGTAAGTAATAGTTTCAATCAGTGAAGTTTTAATCCTTTACGTAGAACTTTCCAAGACCTTAGTTAACAAACTCTTTGCTTCAGTCTATTTACAGAAGGGGGAGGTAGACTTCCTGTTTAGACCTTCCCCCGTTCCTTGCCAAATTAAATTGTTTTAAAAACCTAATTTCCCGTTCTACTCACGGGTTGTTGTTTGAAATCCAATTGTCCACAAGAAAAAGTCAACGCTCTCCGGCAACGGCTGTGTGGCTTCACTCCGTAAAAATAGCGGTCAATTCAAAACACCGCGCTGCTCACCCCACGTCGTTTCGAAGCCCCAAAAAAGGGGTTTCCCTGCGGGTAGGGGGGGCGCTCCTGGTGTCAGCGGAATCCCACGTTCCCAGGCTTCCTCTGCCTGGGATTTTTGAAGGGTCTCCGCCTACGCCGTGGCGGCAAGACCCGATTTTCGCGGAGCAGGTTCCTCTAAGTCAGAGGAGCTCCGCCATTGCCGATGGCGCTAACCCGGAAGTCTCTATCTCTTATTTCCTTTTGGGTGTATTGAAGGGTTAACCTTCTATGTCTCGTGCTTGAGGGGACGGGCTTACAAGGGAAGTAAGCCAGGACGTGACGTAAACAGCTTTGTATGCTGTGAACTGAGTGGAAATCGAAAGCACTCAGTTCCGCCGCTGCACGGAGAGAGAGAGGAGGCAGAAAAATGCAGCTGCACTCTGGTGGCTGTTATGGACTGCAAATACACTATTTTGTTTCCAATAAAGAGATATTAGGATAGAAGAAACGTCTGGACTGATTTTACTGCCCTTTCGACACACAGACGCTGTGCAATTCTGCTAATTGCTTTACGACGCTTTCAAGCTACACTGCGTAAACAGAAGCTGCAGAGGCCCGCAGGGGAAGTGTGGCTGGGCGCCAAACAATAAAGCAATAAATCTATCGAACATTTCCTAATTTGGTGCTATTGTCACTGAGGAAGCTGATGTCCAGATTTCCGTTAAAATGTTCCATAAGTAATGTATATTGTAGAGATAAATGTATTCCCATACAGTGGAGAAATCCACCCCCACCCTTTAAAAACAACTTTCTATCATAAACCATTCTGAAATCGAATGGCAGTGGGATCTAATCTCCAAAACTGAATTAATGATAAGGTCTAACACCTGAAGTTGCAAATTTGTATGACCTAGCCCGAAATAATTTCACCAGGGCAGAGCAGTTTGAACAAAAAGAGTTATCTCCTAGTACTGGGGTGTAAATCTTACAGGCATGGTCTGGTGTTTGAAAGGTGCTCTCTCAACAGCATCTCTAAATCAAACAAGGCAAGTTGCCAGCAAGGACACATCTGTCTTCAAGGTCTCTGCAAGCACCAGAGTCTTTTACTTTCCAACTCCTTTTAGATGGAAAATTCTTTGTGGATATTTCTTCATGTATATAAAGCTGTCTTTGCACAGTCCCCATTGGAGGATTTTCTTCCCAATCCTTGAGTGCTAGATTCTGGAATTTCTTCACAGTAAATTTTAGGTGGAATGCTAAGCCAAACCACGGCTTAGAGCAGATGTGTGAGTGTGCGGGCTCCCAAAAAAGAGATCATAGCTGTTCTGTCCTCCTGTTGCTGCAAGCTAAGTTATGGCTTGGCTTAGTGCATCATTCTTGCTCCAGGCAAACCATGAGCTGTAACCAGTGCTATTTTTCTAGAAAAAGAGGTGCAGGAACTCACCACGAACACCTCCCTTGTTCTCTTATAATGGCAATGGTGCCCACCTGAGAGGTGCCGGAATTGAGTTCCAGCAAGTTCCAGCTGAAAAAAGCCTTGGCTGTCACCAAGGTTTATTCTGAGTTTACCACACTTGTGTTGAATCTCATTTCAACTCTGGCAGTGGTGTAGCATGGGTTGCCAGTGCCCGGGGCTGTGCGGGAGGGAAACAGAGTACACATGCACATTCAACTGCTTAATAGGGTCTGCATCACCCAGGAGAGTGCAGCCGCAGAGATATAGAAAAGAAGAATCGTTCCGTTGTCTGGAGAGGTGAATTCCTGGTTTTCAAAGAAAATTCATTTTCAGTGGAGCCCAGCGACGGAAGCATGCAGCTATATTGAGGCAGCACCAGGTGTTGTAATTTTGCACCCTGTAACACTTTTGTGCCTTGTGCCCCCCGAAACTACGTCACTGAGAAAGCATCCTTGACCACCACAGGTCAGTTGGGCAACTTGAGGAGTACAGAGCAGCATACCCAGCCCTGTCCTCCAACTCCTCAGTGCCTATTCCTGATCCCCTGAGGCAGTTGCCTCATTCTACCTAATGATAGGGCTGGCCCTATCCTTGCTGCTCCAGCAGCCCTTTTGCTGCACCTTGCTCCACCCCAATTCTCCTCCATCTGTGTCCTTTATCTTGGTAGGTGCAGATCTGAATCATGATGATGCCAGATGAGCATACATCTATCTATATACATGTGCCAGTGTTGTGGCTCACCAAACAACGAGACTTTTGAAATAAAGATGAAAGTTCTTCATAAATAGTAATTAACTTTGCACACAGAAAGAACAGGGTAGCCGATATAGATGGGAGAACATCTGGGCTGCGTTCCCAGCTCTGATTCACTTTGTTGGAAACTGCCTCTGAGGATACAAGAGAGCTTGGGTTATTCAGGGGGAAATCATGTTTTTACAGTTGGGGAGGTGTTATATGGATCAGTCAGAAAGTGTTTGACATGCTCCAGAAGGTCTCTCATTCTCTGTCAGTCTGTGTCTGGAGAGCTAGCTATCTGTTCACGACATATACCCTGTGCCTCAGTTGGCCCACGCAGTAGGTGGTCAGGTTAGGTAAGGTAAAGGTACCCCTGCCCGTAAGGGCCAGTCTTGACAGACTCTGGGGTTGTGCGCCCATCTCACTTAAGAGGCCAGGGACCAGCGCTGTCCGGAGACACTTCCGGGTCACGTGGCCAGCGTGACATCGCTGCTCTGGCCAGAGCCAGAGCCAGAGCCAGAGCCAGAGCCGCACACGGAAACGCCGTTTGCCTTCCCGCTGGTAAGCGGTCCCTATTTATCTACTTGCACCCGGAGGTGCTTTCGAACTGCTAGGTTGGCAGGCGCTGGGACCGAGCAACGGGAGCGCATCCCGCCGCAGGGATTCGAACCGCCGACCTTTCGATCGGCAAGCCCTAGGCGCTGAGGCTTTAACCCACAGCGCCACCTGCGTCCCATGGTGGTCAGGTTAGTGATGGGGAATTTTAAATAGCTTTGTATGTCACCAACGCTCTGTCACATTTGCAATTCCTTCCATTCTGTTTCCAGTTCTACTTTTCAAAGTGCTGGTTTTAGAAACGCCGAATCTCCAGTATCGGACAGAGTTTGCCACTGAATTATGGATTTGGGGTGTGTGATTCAATTGAAGTGTCATCCACACTTCCTCTTGTCCCACTGCTCCCCCCCCCCCCCCGGGGAAACTTCTTTTTAGTGCTCAATCGGACTGAACAGATGGGTCTTTGGTCTAATCCAACAGGATCACTCCTGTCTTCTATGTTCTCCCATGTTTTTAAAATGCATTCCATTGGGTGTTCCTATTTTTGTGCCAAGTTCCCCCTTGCTGGATTTTATGCTGGTTTTAATTGTCTGAGCTGCTGCAATTCATGCTGATTTCATTGGTGGTGGTGGTTGTTTTCGGTGGTGGGATTTTGGGGCTTCATTTTGTTCCGCATTCAGTGACTGCATCGCGAATTGTCTTCTGTATTTTATTGCTTCTGCGAGTCACCCAGAGAATTTGGTTTGAAGGGCAGCATGTAGGAACAATGGAATGAATGCTTTTTGCGGGGTTATTGCCCATGGCTTCGCTCAAAGAATTCTGGGACTGGTAGTTTGTTGAGGGTCCTGACAGTTGTTAGGACACCCCTGTTTCCAACAAAGAGTGACAATTTCCAGGGCTGTTTAACAGCCAATCCCTCTTCCCAGGGAACTCTGGGAACTACACTTCTCTGAGGCAAATGGAGTCTCCTAACGACTCTCAGCACCCTTAGCATACTACAGCTCCCAGGATTCCTTAGGGGAAGCCATGGCTGATTAAATGTGTAGTGCAGATGGGACTTATGTTAGGACCATTAATTTCAATGGGTTTACTCTGAGTAAAAGTTAGTTGGCGACAATCCCCAGCATCCACCAATTCCACCCTGGGAATGTCTTCCTAAATCCCTGCCTCCCCCCCCCCCATTAGTATCCCTGCAGGGCAGCTATGGGTTTGATTTGTGCCAGAGGGTGGATGGAGATGTTCCCTCACCCTTTCATTCCTGACTGCGTGATCCTAGCCAAGTTAGTGGAGCTGGCAGAGTGGAGAGAGGCTTCGTAATTAGCAAGAGATACTCTGGCAAACTGCTCTTCTGGAAAAGACTTCTCACAAGTTGAAAGTAGCTAGAGGCCATACTGCAAGTGACTGCCTTTTTTCTTTCCTTTAGGCAACATGATATGACTGTGCTTAAGCCAGAGTGTGGATTTTGTGAAAGTTGTTGTTGGCCTCCGTCTGTCTTGAGTGATGTTATAGGAAAAAAACTGCTCCTTTCCCCTTATGGGGTATCCAAGAGCCAGTATACAGTCCTTAAGTGGGTTCCCTATCGGTTGGAGAAAATAACAGAGGCCAACCAGAGAATATTGAGAAGCAAAGCAGCTAGTAGGCCTTATCTTTATTAACTGTTGCAACAGGGTCCCCACTCACCACACACAGGAGGGAGGAGAGAACCCAGAACGATGGTGCACAAGCCCT
This sequence comes from Podarcis cretensis, assembly GCF_951804945.1. NCBI lineage: Eukaryota > Metazoa > Chordata > Lepidosauria > Squamata > Lacertidae > Podarcis > Podarcis cretensis. The sequence continues at coordinate 26,411,403 of NC_137177.1, read as the reverse complement.
TACACAGACTTTTGAAATTGCCCACCCTGTAGCCCAAGACCACCCTCCTAAAACATCATACATACATCACAGAAGGAGGTGGTCTACAGCAGAAATCCTGTCTGCCAGGATATCTGATAATGGTCACTGATTGCTTTACATGGGCAGTCTGGCCATTCTTTTGTGATGGTAAATACTTTTAGTTCCTGAATCCAGGTCACAGGCTCAGCCTATTCATACACAAATACACCCTTAAGACAGGATTTGTAAGCAAAAGACAATGGGGAGGCTTTCGCTTTCCCTTTCTCCTTGCAGAGAAATATTTGAGTCACTGGGAAAGTCAAAATGGCTTCAGCAAATGGCTTCAGGATAGCTTTCCTGTACTATTTCAGACACGTGGTTTATATACTTATGTATGTGTTTGCCTCGTACATTTATGAACGTTTATTTTATATTTGAGACCTTAGAATTCTTATAACAGAAACAATGGAGTGCGCCTTCAGAGGTGAAGTCAAACTGCAGCAGTAGCAGCATCAAAGTGATGTCCCTAGGGCACAAGCCTAGACAGTATGTATGGCGGTCCCGGGCTGCCCACCCTTGGCCTTAGTGTTCTGGTCCAAAGGAAAACAGTAGAAGACCCTGTGGCTAGCATATCGAGGGTCTTGGAACAGATTCTCAAGTTTAGAGAAGCAGCAGGTTTTAAACTAAATAAAAGCAAAATGAAAGTATTGATGAAAAATGTGACAGAGCAGTTTAAATAAGACCTACAACAAGTAATGGAACTGATGATTGAGAAGAAAGTTTAATATTTAGGAGTATGGACAACAGCTAAGAATATAAATATTTTTAAGGATCACTGTACAAGAGCTTTTGGAGAGAAATAAGGAAAAACTCAGAGGTGTGGGGAAGAATGAATTTATCGCTATTGGGAAGGATATCAGTAATTAAAATGAATGCATTGCTCAACGTAGGGCTACATCAATCAGCGCTAGCATTTCTGCTTGCCCAATGGAATTGTCTCCCCTCTCCCCTGTGCTGTCCTGGGTGTTCTCCCCACCCTCCAGAGTGGTTTGGAGGGAGGTGCAGGGAGCATGTGATGGGAAGGGAGGCAGGGAAAGGCAGGCTGAGTGAGCAGAACAGCAGAGTTGAAACCGGCCCTATGTATTCACATTATCTTTTGAAGAGTCCACAAGAGTCAAGTATCCCTCCAGACAGCATATTCCCCGTTTGGCCCTCAAGAATAAAATCTCCGTTAAGACTCGCCGGCTGCCTTGATTTGGATCCTCATAAGCCAGCTCAATAACTTAGCATCTTCTATTTTATATCCGCGCTGCCTCTTTTAATAAAATTGTATATTTGTGTGTAATGGTTCTGGGGGTTGCTCGTGCATAAGCCGGTGCCAACACCTGGCTGGGTTGCCTGAGTGAACCTTTTCTGTCCGGACAGCCACTCACCTGTGGCTGTCTCAATCGCTGGCAGAATCCGTCAGTGGGCGTTTCTTAAACTTCTTCCAGCAAAGAAGCTCTTTGACGCCTAGTCTCCTCCTACTCTCCCTGCGCGGAAGCCTTCTGCGCAAGGAGGGCGTAGGCAGTGGAGGACCCTTACTCTCCCCGCTGGTCCCCAGCAAGGAGTTCCCCCATCTGCCCCCCCCCATCTGCCCCCCTTCTCCACTGGTGCTACGCTGATTCTCTTCCCCAGAAGATGGGCTGCCTCTCCCCATCCCAGGACGCTCTCTGGAATCCCTCTGGAGCTTGCTCTCTCCCTCCGGCACTGATGGCAGTTCCCTGACATAGTGCTTTCTATTTTAATAAATCAGCTTTGTTAGTTTCATAGCATCTTTGTGGCCGGTGATTCATTACAGCTTTGTTTTGCTTCTTCTCAGGATCTCTTGGACTCCGTGGGCAATTCCACATTAGACATTTATGGTGCATTTGCTGTGCCCCAGCCGCACACTCTTGAGGGGTGGGCGGGCATCGTGCTTGTGTTGTATGCAGCGTAATCCCACCTTGTTAAGGCAGATTTTCCTTTATCAGGGCGGGGGGGGGGGGTGGAGAGGATGGACAAGACTGGTATAGCAAAAATAGTAGCTGTTTCAAAGCTATTGGGACAAATGCAAGATTATGATACACAAGATACCTCAAGCCTTATTGTGTATGTCCCAGGTCCATCACTGAGATAAATCTAGGGGAGCATTATCAGTGATCCACCATGGACCAGAAGTGCAGCTCACATCAGTGGGGGAGTCATGCCTTCAATGCCTATTCTCATTTAGCTTTTTTTGCTTATTATCACACCACTGCCCATGTATACCAATCGGAGTGAATGGTCAATAAAGACAGGATATAATCTTGCCTCTGTGTAAGCTTTGTGCAAGCAAATCAGGATGAACACTCAATAAACCTGGAGGGGTCTTTTCAGAAGGGGAAATGAACTGGCTTAGCCTTGCGCAACCCAGGGAGACAGGAAAAATTATATGAATAGCTTTTCCTCTTTCTTTTCACCCTCCAGAGCAGTTTGATGCCTATCTCAGTTGTCTGCGAATGGCCAGATTGCTGAAAGCCTAAACAGGTTTGAACCCTCCTGCTGAGACCTGGCCGAGGGCAATGCTTGCTTGCCTGCCTGCCTTGAGCTCTCAGCAATTTGGCCATCCTACAGGAAGGGGGGAAACCAATACTTTGCCAGAGGGCTATAATGTCAGAGCAGGCATGGAAAGGCTGGAGGGCCAGCTGGGAAACTAGCCTCAATGGTTGCCCTAGCAAGCCAGCTGTCAGATTTCTAGCTGTTTCTTATCTCCTCATATGCAATAGGAAATAAAACCCGATCCCAGGGGCATGAAAACAGGCAGGATGACATGGTGGCTGTGTACATTCCCCTCGGAGTTTAAAAGGGCTGGGGGATAGAGCTCCAGCAGTATGCAAAAGACGGACACTCTCCTAGACCTTTAACTCCAAATGGCAGGAAAGAGTCATAAAGCCAAGCTGTCAGGCAAGGCCAGTATAACCTCTGTCTGTAAGAGTCCTATGGACAGGGCTGGCCCACCCTTGAGGCTGACTGAGCCCCCGCCCTCCAAAGCCATCGCTCTGTTGTTGTTTAGTTGTTTAGTTGTTTAGTCGTGTCTGACTCTTCGTGACCCCATGGACCAGAGCACGCCAGGCACTCCTGTCTTCCACTGCCTCCCGCAGTTTGGTCAAACTCATGCTGGTAGCTTCGAGAACACTATCCAGCCATCTCGTCCTCTGTCGTCCCTTTCTCCTTGTGCCCTCCATCTTTCCCAACATGAGGGTCTTTTCCAGGGAGTCTTCTCTTCTCATGAGGTGGCCAAAGTATTGGAGCCTCAGCTTCAGGATCTGTCCTTCCAGTGAGCACTCAGGGCTGATTTCCTTAAGAATGGATAGGTTTGATCTTCTTGCAGTCCATGGGACTCTCAAGAGTCTCCTCCAGCACCATCGCTCTAAGTAAAGGTAAATGACCCCTGGACAGTTAAGCCCAGTCAAAGGTGATTGTGGTGCTCTTCTCACTTTACTGGCCAAGGGAGCCGATGTTTGACCACAGACAGTTTTCCTGGTCATGTGACCAGCATGACTAAACTGCTTCTGGCGCAAGAGGACACCATGACAGAAACCAGAGCGCACGGAAACGCCGTTTACCTTCCACCCATAGTGGTACCTATTTATCTACTTGCACTGGTGTGCTTTTGAACTGCTAGGTTGGCATTAGCTGGGACAGAGCAACGGGAGCTCACTCCGTCGCCACTCTACCACCTCATTGCTCTGCCACTGAGTTGTAGCCCTTCCCCACCCCAACCTCCTCTTCACCGGAGGGTAGCAGATTAGCTCTGCCTTCCAGCACATCGCTGCAGCTTGCGCACAACTCCTCCTGACGCCGATTCACTGCACCCTGTGACAAACACTGCAGTGCGGCAGTGATAGTATGCAACACATGCACCTGTGCGATGCCAGATTCAGCCGCCTTCCTCTCTGTTTGCCTTTTTCAATGGTGCTGGAGAAAATGTCACTCAGTGAAATGTACAGCCCAAACCAGCAACAAGGGGCCATTACTGCCACTGGGGCAGGAGGAGGCAATGGCTGGGGGCTGGGGAGAGGGGCCCAGGATGAACATTAGAAGTTGCCTTATACTGAGCTCATCTACCCCAATTTTGCCTACACTAATTAGCAGCAACTCTCCCTCCCCTGAGTCTTCTCCCTGACCCCAAGTCCTACCCAGAGATACCAGGGGTTGAACTTTCTACATGGAAAGCATTTGCTCCACCACTGAACCGCCGCCATTTCCTGATGGCCACTTCACTCTGCCTCATGGTAGGGCTGGCCCCACTGGGCACTTTTTTATTGATTTAAGATAGCTTCTGGAGATCTACTGAGATCTGACCCATAACCTTTCCTTAGGGAGGGAGTCTTTAACCTAGGAGATGCACTGTGAAAATAAAAACAAAACAAGTCCACCTGCAGCTGTTGGAAGATCTGAGGACTCTGCCTATTTCTTGCTCCTGAGATGCCCCTCTCTAGACCAAGGTCCCCTTTCTAATGAAGCACCAGTCATAAATGTTGGATATCAATGACCTGTATTCCTTGCTTCAGCTGCCTGTTTAATGCCCTGCCTGCCGTCTATGAGACAGCCATCTGGCCTCTGTCAATTACGCAGTGGGTCCCACTCTGAAGGGCTACACCAAAGCAAATTAACAGAGCTGTTGAGACAAGAGTAAAAAGCGAACATCTTTGATTTCCTCAAGATGAAGAAAATTGATTGCTGGGTTATTGTTCTCTCCCCCCTCCACACACCTGCCTTTCACTTTTAAGCACTTGACCTTTTCAAAGAGGAAATAAGCTTCATGTTTGGTTTCTCCTTTTTTAAAAAAAAACAGTTCCTTTCCATGTTATCTCATTCTGTTCTTGGGAAAAAAAAGATGCCATGAAAACAAAGAAAAGGAAAAAGAGAGAGGGGGTGGGAGATTAAGTGGCTTGTAGAAATCAGATGCTTTTAAGGACCATTCATGCAGGATGTCTGCCATGTTTTGAAAGCAGTGGTGGCTTGTGCCCATTGGGACCAGTAGGGCTGGAAGGCAGGGAAGGCAACAGTAGGTGGCGCCAGAGCCAATGACGGGCAGAGCCAACTAATTCCAGTTTTGCCCCCATTCTCTTTTCTGTTGAGTTTTACAAAGGCAAGCTGGGGCTGGCTGGAGGCAGGTGGATGTTGGTGAGGCAGTGATCCACTTACCCTAATGGTCCACAATGGCCTCCACTGGTCCAAAGCACAGAAGCAAGAGTGGCTTTTAAAGTGAACAGAGAGGAGAATATTCCTTCCATGCAGAATGGACAAGGATGGAAGTGTGCAAGAACCGAGCATCTTGACTGCTGCTCAACAACCAGGCCTGCTTGAATGTGGAATCAGCTCGAATTCCTTGGATTTTCCCTCAAAAGAAAAGAAAGGACAGAGGAAATGCAAAATTGTGAAAATTTGTCATGATTTTACTGCAAATCTTTCCTTATACATTTCTTTGTATGCAATTTGACCTGACATGCACATTTTGTACAACCAAATATAATACATTTTATAGGTTATTTTCTCTGTATATTTCTATGCACACTTTTCTAAAAAAAAATAATAATTTTTGTATGCATTATTTGCTTCGAGGAGAGCATCACAAGATCTGGAGAAGCACAAATTTCAAATGGTAGCTGTGCTTCAGTTCACATGTTTCTTTCAAAACTGCAAATTAGATTTGAGTTGGAAATACTCGACTGAACATAATTTCTCCTCCGTCCCTGCATGATATTATATTTTCCTGTCCAGCACTTTGATGGAAAGTGTTGTTTGACGCAGCCTCGTAAACCCAAAATGAGCAGGGCCTTCATCTCCCTGCTGATGAAGTCGCTCAGCAGCTTCACTTGCTCCTTAATCTTGTATCAACAACAATGCTAAAGAAACTCTCTTGGGAGAATCCTCCAAGCCAAGAAGAGCGATCAATAACATCTTGCCGGAGTAGGAACGCTTATGAAATAGGACTTGATGCCTGATTCGTTATTCAAGTCAGGGCTGTTTCAACCATTATACAACTACATGAAATGTATTTCCTTGGAGGAAAAGACTGGGAAGCTGCGGTGATGAGCGTAAGCATAGATATAACACTGTCGCAGTGAGAGTAGACGTGCACTGAGGAGGGCTGGCTAGTCATCGCAACCTCTTAGCTCAGTGGTTCCTTCACCTCCACCTCCACTCCCACCCCATGTATCACTTGAAAATTGCTGAGAGTCTTGGCAGACCACTTAATTACATTTCTGTTTGTTGCAGCAATTGCCAGGCTCTATGCTAGATGCACTATGATTTTTAATTTCATTATTGCCTTTACATTCCCACCTTTTTCTTCAAAAGGTTCTGGGTAGTGTACATGGTTCTCCCCTTCCTCATTTTAATAATAATAATAATAATAATAATAATAATAATAATAATAATAATTATTTTATTTATACCCCGCCCTCCCCGGCCAGAGCTGGGCTCAGGGTGGCTAACACCAATAAAATCACAGTAAAAATGTGATAGGAAAAAAAGAGGGGGGGGGAGAGAAAAGAAAAAAAACCAATTTAAAATACAGGTTAAAATGCAATTTAAAATGCAGCCTCATTTTAAAATAGCTGATAAATCAAAACCATAAGGGGAGGGAAACATAAGGGTCAGGCCGAGTCCAAACCAAAGGCCAAGCAGAACAGCTCTGTCTTTCAGGCCCTGTGGAAAGATGTCAAGTCCCGCAGGGCTCTAGTCTCTTGTGACAGAGCTTTCCACCACGTTTATCCCCACAACAACCCTGTGAGGTAGGTCAAGCTGGGAGGGGGGGCTGCAACTAGCCCAGTGTCACCCAGTGAGTTTTGTGGCTAAATGAGGATTTGAATCCCATCCTCCCAGGTCTTAGTTCGACACTTGAGCCACTCAAGTGGGTCTCAACTGTATCGTTATTGCTTCTTTTATTTCTTACAGATTGTATTTTACCATGTTACAACTTGAGATTCATAGAATTCAAGCCATAATACAGTAAAATACAATATAAGGAATAGAAGTGGCAATAAAAATGCAACTAACAATCCATTGATGTGATTTTTCAGTCCACAGACATGACATGGACCAAGTGAAGGAGGCTTGTGGACCACAGTCTGGGAATTCTCACCTTAGCTCACACACACACAGTGAGACAGAGGCAAACTGGACATCCTCAGCACAAGGAAGGGCATTCCACAAATAGAAAGCCACCACTGAGAAGGTCCTGTCACAGATCACCACCAACAGGGCAGCCCCTGGCAAAGCCACCACCAATAGGGCCTCCTCTGTTGAGCACAGGGCCCAAGATGGTTGACATCGCAGAATGCACTCTTTTAGGTATGCATTTTTCAAAATATGTATTATATACATATATATTACAAAATATTTCATTTCCTATGCATTTAAACACACACACACACTTTGCCAACTCAATTCTACTCTGAGTAGACTCTTTGGGTTGCATCTAGTTGGGTTCTGCTGCTGCAATGGGATTTCCAATTCCTCTCCTCCCCATGCCCCTCAAATCTGATTTTGGGGGTGTTCATGGGGCTAAAGGGAAAACGATAGGAAGTCCCACTGCAACCAAAGAAGTCCCTTCCACTTGCAAAGCTGCAACATTGGAGATGACCCAATGAAATGAATGGGCTGAAATGAGTCACGTCCACTCATCTCAGAGAGTCCACATGGAGTCTAATGTTAGATACCACCCATACTTTTATTTATATGCAATTTTGGTATGATTTTGTGCCAAGAGTTGCATTGCAGAATTCAAAGGATAATGGTGTTTCTAATCCACATATTAGCCTACAGAGTCAACACAATTCAATTTGAAAAATTGACTGAGCAAAATCCTTGATCACCCCAATGGCTTCAAGGAGAAAAGAACAAATGAGCGAGAGTTTGGCATGTCTGTTTCCATCACTTCATTAACTAACTCAGTCACTCAGTCACTCACTCAGTCACTCACTCACTCACTCACTCACTCTGCCTTCTTTTGTTGTTGTCAATCATGGTCAGATATTCACTGCAAAATACTCAGTTTTGAGGGTCAAATAGACATTGCAATTTCCAGGATCTAAATTGGCCAGATGGCCAGACATCCCCATTCCAAAAAGCAGCAGGGATAGGAAAGATCACACTTAATTTCTGAAATGTCTGCCAGTTTAGGAGTCTCAGCTGGCTTGATGGGCTTATGAAAAATAGCTGTGTCGTCCTTTCCCTCTCCATGTGGTCACAGCTTGAAATGGATGACTCGGGTGCCTGAGCACCTTGTAACAGTAGTTACAGGGTTGGGAAACCAGGGGTCAAATGTGGCCTCTTTCTCGATGGCCTGTGGAACTTGCTGCTGAACACAAGTCCTCTTGAGCCACACCTCTATAGAAATCCACTAATAATAATAATAATAATAATAATAATAATAATTTATTATTTGTACCCCGCCCATCTGGCTGGGTCTCCCCAGCCACTCTGGGCGGCTTCCATAAAAACCAAAAATACACTAAAATATCACAGATTAAAAACTTCCCTGAACAGGGCTGCCTTAAGATGTCTTCTGAATGTCATGTAGTTATTTATTGCTTTGACATCTGCTGGAAGGGCATTCCACAGGGCGGGCGCCACTACCGAGAAGGCCCTCTGCCTGGTTCCATGTAGCTTTGCTTCTCGCAATGAAGGAACCGCCAGAAGGCCCTCGGCGCTGGACCTCAGCGTCCGGGCAGAACGATGGGGGTGGAGACGCTCCTTCAGGTATACTGGGCCGAGGCCGTTTAGGGCTTTAAAGGTCAACACCAGCACTTTGAATTGTGCTCGGAAACGTACTGGGAGCCAATGTAGGTCTTTCAAGACCGGTGTTATGTGGTCTCGGCGGCCGCCCCCAGTCACCAGTCTAGCTGCCACATTCTGGATTAGTTGTAGTTTCCGAGTCACCTTCAAAGGTAGCCCCACGTAGAGCGCATTGCAGTAGTCCAAGCGGGAGATAACCAGAGCATGCACCACTCTGGCGAGACAGTCCGCAGGCAGGTAGGGTCTCAGCCTGCGTACCAGGTGGAGTTGGTAGACAGCTGCCCTGGATACAGAATTGACCTGCGCCTCCATGGACAGCTGTGAGTCCAAAATGACTCCCAGGCTGCGCACCTGGTCCTTCAGGGGCACAGTTACCCTATTCAGGACCAGGGAGTCCTCCACACCTGCCCGCCCCCTGTCCCCCAAAAACGGTACTTCTGTCTTGTCAGGATTCAACCTCAATCCATTAGCCGCCATCCATCCTCCAACCGCCTCCAGGCACTCACACAGGACCTTCACCGCCTTCACTGGTTCTGATTTGAAGGAGAGGTAGAGCTGGGTATCATCTGCATATTGATGGACACCCAGTCCAAACCCCCTGATGATCTCTCCCAGCGGCTTCATATAGATGTTAAAAAGCATGGGGGAGAGGACGGAACCCTGAGGCACCCCACAAGTGAGGGCCCAGGGGTCTGAACACTCATCCCCCACCACCACTTTCTGAACACGGCCCAGGAGGAAGGAGCGAAACCACTGTATAACAGTGCCCCCAGCTCCCAGCCCCTCTAGACGGTCCAGAAGTCCAGACTAATATTACTGGAAAATCTATTTTAAAATGAATATACAGTGATACCTCTAGTTGTGGACACGATCTGTTCTGGGGTGCTGTTCGCACCCCAAAAAGTCCACAACTAGAGCGGCGCTTCTGCACAAGCGCAGAGTGTGATAGAGCACTTCTGCGCATGCACGAAGTGTGCAGAATGCTTCTGCGCGCACACACGCGGCGAAACCCTGAAGTATACACTTCTGAGTTTGCCGTGTTTGCAAGCTGAAAAGACACAACATAAACCTAACGCAACATGAGGTATGACTGTACTGGACCAGTATGGGTGTAAGAAGGCCTTGGTTTCCATTCTGCCCTGTGTTTGTAGCATGCAGCGCTGTTTCCATTCTGCTGCAGTTTGACTTCTGATAAAAACTATGCTATTCGTCTCACTTTCCACTGTGGCAGACCTTTATGGAATTCATTATATTATTCTGTGACATTCATTTCAGCGCAAGCGCCACTCATTCCAATCCAAGGAAACACAATGCAAATTGAGGAGGGCTGGAGTAATAAATTATAATTTATCGATTGAAGATAGCAACAGCAAACAATGAATGTGTTCATTGGATTGATTTCTGTTCCAGAAATGGGGCACATTATTTAGTTATCTGTTTATTGACTTTATATCCCGCTCTTCCTTCCAAAGGAGCCCAGGGCAGCAAAGAGATCCAGAATTTAAAAATGAAAGAAAAGCATGAACAAACAGTTAAAACATTCTAAAACCAATTGGAGTTTAAAACATCCTTCCATCCAGTGATCTCAGGATTGCCAGGAACATGTTCTTCAGTCACCAAACACCTGGGTGACCAGGAATGTTTTTAAAGTCCTCCTGAAAGTTAATGACAGGTGCACCTCACTGCTGTGTGAATGCAGACTCGGTCAGACATTGGTTCATCTAGATTGGTATTGTATACTCTGACTGGCAGTGACTCTCCAGGGGTTCAGATGGGGGACATTCCCAGCTCTACCTGGAAATGCCAGGGATTGAACCATTAAATTTCTGCATGCTGACCTCAAATAGCCTCAGGGTCATGCTGATCTCAAATTCATAAATCAGTTCTTTTAGGCATAGTGATTCCAAGCCACACAAGGCTTTAAATTTCAAAGTCGGCACTTTGAATTGAGCCCAGAAGCAAATTGGAAGCCAGTGCAGTCAGACCAGAATCAGCATTATATGTCCATGCCTTTTTGCACTTGCCATCAATCTAGCTGCTGTGCTTTGCAGCTGAGACTGATGGCAGTGTTGCTGCCCCCACGGTTGTGGCCACAGCCAGATAGGCACACAGAGGTCAACTGACCAGACCAGGGACATGGGGAGGGGACAGATGACATTTTGCCAAGAAACCTGCTGAGCACCTCATTATGGTGTAAAAATTAACATAGAAAAAGTAGACCTATGGTAGGATTTTTTAGCAATGCAGTACATGAGCAGCCTAGGCTATGCTAAGACAGGTAGGGATTTAAGACCACTCTTTTTTTATCCTGGAGGTAAAATACCACACATCAACCTTTAAAAGAAAACCAATTTGCAAACAGTCCCAGCTGTCAGACGAAAACTATCTAATTGTGTACATATTCATGTTAATCTAGAGGGAGTCTAATCTAGCAAGTAATTACCACCCTTAATGATTTGTCACTCATGTCATTGCCTGTTGCAAATAATAAACTTCATTTATTTTCCTCCTTGTCTTTAGCCCTGCCAACCCCAACCCCTGTTGCTCTCCCATGTTCTGAATTAATGATATGTGTCACTAGTTTTCATTTACTGAAGCTTTGTCAGAAACTCCCTTCCAGCCAGGCTGATTAAGGCGCATGGCTCAGAGGGAAATGGGGAAGAGCTGAGGGGCAGAATAGGAAATAGATTTCTAATAGAGAAGGCAGCACGATGGAGAGCAGCGGGAGAGGTTTCATAGTTACGGCTTGAGAATGGAGGGGGTGCATTTTCACAGAAGGAACAGTGTGAACCAAGATAAGAATATAGGAAGATACTGCTGGATCAGGATGATAGCTTAGGTACAGAGAATAAATTCAATTCAGTTTTCATTTAAATTTGCGCTTTCCCTCAAAAGATGTGAACCCAAACACAGTCAGCCTTAGGAATCCGTGCTTCTCTGAATTTTGCAGTGTCGTTCTCCACCTCTTTGAGGTGTACAAAAATGTAAAAACTAGGGGAAAGTGTGCATATAAATATGTATTTTTTAGTATATAAACCTATATGCATATATTGTGTGTGTGTGTGTGTGTGTGTGTGTGTGTGTGTGTGTGTGTATGTACTGTGTGTATAAAACACATTCTGTCCTGGAGCTACAGACATCCCATGGCTTCTGCCACAGGTCTAAATGGATGGCTTGCAGGGGGCTTATGAAATTGGGACAAAAGCTACATGTAGCTCTGTGTCTTCAGATTGCCTACTCGCAATCTGGTCCAACATCCTATTTCACAGGGTGACCGACTGGGTGCTTCCTGGAAGTTCATAAGGAAAATGTGGTATCTTGCAACTCATTCAGTGGATAATGTCACAAGCTCCTGTACTTCGAAGTTTCCCACTGGCTTCAGCCTTCCCTTACTAACCTTCTCTGCTCTGTCAATGGCTACTACCCCTCATGGTTATGTTCAACCTTCACTATCAAAGGTAGGCATAGGCAAACTCGGCCCTACAGTTGTTTTGGGACTACAACTCCCATCATCCCTGACCACTGGTCCTGTTAGCTAAGGTTGATGGGAGTTGTAGTCCCAAAACAGCTGGAGGGTCGAGTTTGCCTATGCCTGGTCAAAGGCAATGTCCTTCTGAATACCATTTTATGGGAACCATGCAGTGGGTTGGTTGTGGGGGAGAGTGCTGTTCCACTCAGGTCCTACTTGAGAATTTCCCATGGACATCTGGTTAACCATCGTGAGAACAGGATGTTGGACAAGATGGGCCAGCAGACTCTTCTTATGTTCTTTGGGGAGTAACAACTCTGTGTTAATGAGGCTGAGTTGGCAGCATTCTTCAGGCATAAGAAGAGCTGTCTAGATCAGGTTATTGGTCCATCTAGTTCCTCAGCCTCTTCTCTGAAGCAGGACCTGAGCCCAAGCCCAGGTTTCTAGCAACTGGTATTCAGAGCATACTGCCTCTGACAGTGGAGGGCCTCTGTGCTTTTTTTTTTTTTTTTTTTTTTTGCATCTGTTCAACAAGCAGGAATTCAGTTGGTGAAGCATTTTCCATGCAGGCTCTAATGATGAGAAGGGCCCAGCCAGAGAATGTTGAGACACCAAAGAAGCTGGAATCCCTTGTGATCTTTTCACCCATTTTGTCTGCAGTTTACAATGGCAAAACATTTCTTCTCCCCACTCTCATTAAGTCCTCCTTCGCATCCCCCACCTGGAAATATCTGGCAGCCAATTGCTTTTAATAAGATGTTTTCCTTTCACCAATTAAGTGGCAATTATTTCACCCCCAACTTTGTATGCACCCATCATTCTCGCTGTTTCTTACAACAGCTTCCGAAGTCGTCATGCGAGATACCAAGACAATGAGTCTGATTCATCAGCTGCGTTAATTTTAACTCTGCATTGTTTGATTCAGCTCTCTTCCCATTGTTCTTTTCAATCAAACACCACACGTACCAAAAATTGCAGCTGCTTAACATATTAAACCACTTCCATTTATTCCGGCAAGTTGCTTTAATGTCCTGTTGCGGAAAGTGCTGTGATATCAATAGTCCCCAGAAGAATCGAACCTAAGGTCAAAACCTTAGTTTTTAAAAAATCACTAGTTCTTTTAAATAAAAATAAAAATACTTTCTGTAACTTAAATATAGAGTGCTTCCTGGAACTGGAGCAGCTTTCTGAAAAATTAGTGTGCAACGCTTTGATACCAAAATGTAAAAGTTGAACTTTTTGGAATCTTCGAACCAAATTGATTGTTGCAGGTTCTGGGAAATGATATATAATGAACTGAAAAAAATGTTTAAAATAACTTTTATAAAAAAGAAACCAGAAGCTTTTCTATTAGGAATTGTACATACCAATATTCCAAAGGAGCAGAAAAGACTTTTTATGTATGCGACGACAGCTGCACTATGCTATTAGCCCAGAGATGGAAAGAAGATAAAGTCCTTACTAGAGAGGAATGGCAAACTAAACTGTTGGGCTATGCCGAAATGGCAAAACTGACCAGAAAGCTCAAGAACCAAGAAGACCAAAACCTTAACAAAGAATGGGGGAACTTTATAATTTATCTTGGAGACCACTGTAAGCAGATGAAAACATTAACAGGGTTGCAATAACACTCATAATGTGGTAAGTACTATGGAGATAATGGATTTATATAAAATATGGACTATTGAAAAAGGTGCAGTAGAAAAGGTTTAATCATAGGACCCACGGTGGGGAAGGTGGGAAGTCCAGAGATTCAGAGGAATCTCCAAATGTGGATGTGGATGGTTGTATTGTTATAATTTTATACTTTTGCTAGACTACAACTCTCATTGGAAGTGGATTTAGGGCAGTGCAAGCGGTTCTGCCACACTGGGTGCCAAGCGTAGGGGGTGCTGCAGGGTGCCACAACTAGAACATAGTGAATTGAGCAGAAGGGAAGGTGAGAGGTGGCAGAGGCGTTGCATTTAGGACTCATTTTGTTGTTGTTTAGTTGTTTAGTTGTGTCTGACTCTTCGTGACCCCATGGACCAGAGCACGCCAGGCACTCCCGTCTTCCACTACCTCCCGCAGTTTGGTCAAACTCGTGCTGGTAGCTTTGAGAACACTGTCCAACCATCTCGTCCTCTGTCGTCCCCTTCTCCTTGTGCCCTCCATCTTTACCAACATCAGGGTCTTTTCCAGGGAGTCTTCTCTTCTCATGAGGTGTCCAAAGTATTGGAGCCTCAGCTTCAGGATTTGTCCTTCCAGTGAGCACTCAGGGCTGATTTCCTTCAGAATGGAGAGGTTGGATCTTCTTGCAGTCCATGGGACTCTCAAGAGTCTCCTCCTAATTCAAAAGCATCAATTCTTCAGCGATCAGCCTTCTTTATGGTCCAGCTCTCACTTCCATACATCACTACTGGGAAAACCATAGCTTTAACTATACGGGCCTTTGTTGGCAAGGTGATCATTTGAAAGACCAGAGTCTGCCCCTGGTCTCATCTTCTCTGACCTTTGGTCATGCTGGGAGTGGCTGACAGGAGTTGGAGTCCAACAAGTTTATCATCCCTGCTGTATACTAACAGTGACCTCAGCCTTCAGCTGCCCATCCTTATATTGCCAAGACGGTACTAGCAACACACAAGAGGCTGGTATCAGCAGAATTCGAGGAACCCCAAGGTTTGAGGAAGTACAGAAACCTAAGAGAAACCCCAGTGAGCATGCTCAGTGGGCAGAGAAACTGAGCTGGAGGATATGGGAAACAGAAGAGGTGGGGGCACGGAGTAGAGCAGCCTTGGACACGGCTGGGGGGACAATTCCACCCTGCAACTGGATGCAGGTTCCGCTTGTAAAACAGAAAACTGCAGTAGTCCTATGCCAAATATCACTGCATGGCAATGACTGAATGCTAAATATTATGCTGCATTGAGTATCAAATACTGTTAAAAGCTAAGCATTTGAGGGTTTTCAGTACGTGGAGGGGAGATGACTGAAGTTAGAGGTTTATTGTGCATTGTATGGACAAAGTAGTTAGAGATAGTTTTTGTCCCACATTAATAATAATAGAACTTGAGGCGGGGGTGTCACCCAGTGAAATTGATTGGCAGGAGATTCAAGGCAGACAAGAGAAAGTGCTCCTTTACATAATGCATAATGTATGGAATCCATGGGAACAAGTCAAGGTGAAGACCACTGGCTTAGATTTAGAAAAATGTATGACGGGTAGATCTGTCAGTGTCTATTTGCCATGATGGCTAAGTGGGACGTCCTGGTCTAGGGGCAGCATGACTTGATATCTTTTGCTGGGAAACAACGATAGTGAGAAAGATGGATGCTGCCTTCACATGTTCTGCTTGTGAGCTTCAGCAAAGAATCCGATTGGCTAGGATTAGGGCAAACAAAATCTGATGGGTCTGATCTGGCAGGGCTCTGCTTATCATTGAATCTCCTGGAAACCCTTATGTTAACTCTAAGTTTTAATTCATCCTATATCAAGGGGGAAAGGATTGTTTCAGGCTCCAGGGTCTGAATCTGTGGACAAGGGGAGTAGAATGCAGTCAGCGCTTACTGCAGCCTGTGAGTCATCCTGAATTCATAATTGTGCTCAAAACAGGAGTGGGCAGGTGATAAAGCACAATACAACCACCATTATAAGGAAACAAGGAGCCTTCTGAGCCAGGCGGTTCTCACTTCAGTATATATCTACCATTTACCAAGGAAATGAGCATCTCCTTGTTTACTGAGGGGGTTACTCCCATGTGATCACCCCTGGAGTAGGCAGATCTTCCACTGGACTCACAGCCAAGCCACATTTGCATAGAGGCGCCATTTGTGTGTACTGGCAGAGAAATCTGCAACAGTTGTGTGCATGCTGGCGCTGGTTCACACCAGGGGGAAAGGGCTGTAGCTTAGTGGTAGAACATGAATTCTCTGTGCTGAAATTTCAGTGTGCAATCTCTGCTACGTCCAGGCAAGATTAGGAAAGTTCCCCCTCTTGGCAATCGTGCTGAGCCAGATGGACCAAATGATCTGCTTCAGTCTAAGGCAGGGTTTCCAAAACCTGGGTCATCAGCTGTTTTTGGACTACAGTTCCCATCATCCTTGACCATTGGTCCTGCTAGCTAGCTAGGGATGATGGGAGTTGTAGTCCAAAAGCAGCTGGATACCGAAGTCTGGGAAACCCTGGCCTAAGGTGAGGGTAGAGAACCTTTTCTACACCAGGGGCAACCTTCCAGAAGGGTGTCACATGCCAGTCGGTGGAGGCCAGTCCACCAGGGCAAGTGAAGTACTACCCCACCATCCTCAGTTTTGGTTTCTCCAAGGCCACCTGCTTTCTTAATTACACAGTCCAAGGAAGTGGCAGTGCCTGCCAGCTTCCTTCTCCTAGTCAGCCTCAGTCTTGCCCTTGCAAGAACTCAGCAGGGAGGAGGAGGCTGGGGAAAAAGTAGAGCTAGTTGGCCCCACCTGTCATTGGCTCTCTGGTGCCACCTACTGTTAGCCTCCTTGCCACCTTCTCCACCATTTCCAAGGGGCTCCAGCCATCACTGACGTCAGTGGTATGTGGGGGCAAAGGCAAAAAGTGAGCAGAGCAGCAAGCGTACCGTAGGCTACACACAGTCACTGTCAGGAGCTCAGCCTACATTCGAGTAGGACCCTGGCAGAGACACATGCCTGACTGGCATATTCCCTTCCTCCTGGTCGATCGTTCAGGAGCTTCTAAAGAAGAAGAGTTTGGATTTGATATCCCGCTTTATCACTACCCTAAGGAGTCTCAAAGCGGCTAACAAGCTCCTTTCCCTTCCTCCCCCACAACAAACACTCTGTGTGGTGAGTGAGGCTGAGAGACTTCAGAGAAGCATGACTAGCCCAAGGTCATCCAGCAGCTGCATGTGGAGGGGCAGGGAAGCGAACCCGGTTCACCAGATTACGAGTCCACCGCTCTTAACCACTACACCACACTGGCTCTCAAAAGCTTTCTTCTTCCCGAACATCACAGTGACCGATACCAACAGACACTGGCACACTTAGGGATCCGCAGAATTTGTGCATCATGCATGACAGACCTCAGCAACTCAGCATTTCAGCTAATCTACTTTATTTACATATAAACACACACGGAGCACTGCAACATGGCTCCCTCTCTTTCTAGCATCAGACAGCAAAGAGAAAAAGAACAAAGGACAATAGTCCCACTTCACGGAACGCAGTAACACAAACATCCTGTCTCCGTGACTTCCCACTCTGTGGAGTCAAAACATATACTGTCATGTGAAAGAAACAATCCCATGACTGCAACCATGGAGCAGGAATTCTAACAGTCACACACCTCCACTCAGGCAGGCAAGAAGCACAATCGGAGTTTGAGGATGCATTCCAACCAAGCAAAAAACTCTTAGGGAGCTTGCAGAGTGAGGGGTGAGGCCTGCAGAGAGGGGATGAGGAGGTATGGCCCAGGGTAGAGTCCTGAGAGCCAGATCAAGAGAACTGGAGGGCCACAGCTTGCTCCTGGGTCTGAGTTTCTCTATCCCTGGTATACAGCACTATCATATGCTCCTATCTCTATGCAAGCACACCCTCTGGCCCTCACTGCAGGAGACAGCGCTGTATGCAAAACAGCCCCATATATGTTATAGCAGTAGCTAGGAGTTGAACCGACTGATGCAATCCAATATAGCTGGCTGTGAATTAACTTTTGGCACATCTGGAAGATCCCTTTCTGCCAAATTGATGCGACACTATCCCTCTCAGCATATAGAACACCTGCTTTGGCCCTATTGCACCGACTACGAAAAACGACGGGACTTTCAGAGGCAGTGTAGAGGAGAAACTGTTCAAACACATTTATTATTTCTGCTGCCGCCATCAGACGTGTAATGTTGTTACATTTATACTATTGAAATGCTGTGGGTTTTTTGTTTTTTTAAAAACACATGGATTCATTTCCTATATGCTGCGGTGGTACCAATTGCTGTTGTTATGAAATTGTTCTTGCTGCAAACAAATGTGGAACTGACAGCAGGACCCGAAACAGACCGACCCATGCTTTCCTAATTGAAGGAAATATTCTGAAATGCACTGTGGAGGCATTTATCTCTTTTGTCATGGCATCACTGGTGCATGGGATATAATGGTGTTTTTTCTTCATAAAAATGGCCTTCTAGGATATGATGAATTGAAATAAGAATGGTAAGCACTGATGGGGGCTCTGTTATTAACAGCAGACAAAATACATGGACAGTGTAAATCATTTCCCTGGTGTAACTGAGCCAGGTAGACCTGGACCAGTGGAGAAGCACTATCTCTGCACCCCCCCCCAACCCCCTTCATGGTGTGTTTATTTATTGGTTATTCCAGTGCTTAACTATACCTGGTATAACTTGTCTGAGGGCTAGATGGACCAGGGATAAAGCAGTTTTCCTTATCCTTGACCTGAACTAAAGCAGTATCTATCCGAAGTACAGTGGTACCTCAGGTTAAGTACTTAATTCGTTCCAGAGGTCCGTTCTTAACCTGAAACTGTACTTAACCTGAAGCACCACTTTAGCTAATGGGGCTTTCTGCTGCTGCCAGAGCACAATTTCTGTTCTCATCCTGAAGGAAAGTTCTTAACCTGAGGTACTATTTCTGGGTTAGCGGAGTCTGTAACCTGAAGCGTATGTAACCTGAAGTGTATGTAACCCAAGGTACCACTGTATTTATTTGTCCATTGCATTTATATCCCACCTGTTTCTCCAAGGTGCTCAAAGTGGCATATACATCCTCTCTCTCCTCATTTAGCACCACCCTCTAGTCCTTACCAGAGGCTTCTATGGACTGGGTCTCAACAGGGGCCACTGGGGAATGAATGCCAACAGAAGGAACATGTGACTTAAGTGGGTCTTCGCATCCCCAGTGTTTTTCTTCTCCCAGGCACCCATTCTCTGGTTGAGTCTTCAATGAACACAAAGAGCTTTCAACGGGCGCACAAAAGATGTTTGAAAGATGTGATTTTAGCTTTCCGTATCCGAGGGAGGACGAACTGTCATCTGGTGTGCGCCTTGTCTCTCCCCGTTCCCTGTGAAACAAAAGCATTTTGTTATGCCATTGAAATGAATGGCTTTGATGTGTTTCTTTCATGGGGAGGGATGTCTTTATATGGATTTCCTAAAGGATTTATCATATTATCTGTTAATCCACCCAAAACTGGGGAAGGGTGGGTTATTAATTCAGAATAATGGGTCTCTTATTGGGAACATTGTGCCATTCCTTTCTCCTGACTTGATGAAAATTACTCTCTCTGCGTAAATTTGCCCAGCAAGGTGCAATCTGCTTATCTTTCCTTCCCTAGAGTAGCTGCAAAGATTTTGCAAGGACGTTCTCTCACTGTGATTTGTTTGCGTGCTCTAATGATTCCCCCAGATCATTTATTCTTAATTTGTTGTAAAGGTCAGAAATGACGGTTCAGAATTATTGTTATTTGTTCAGGTTACACACACACACACACACACACACACTTTTGAATGGTGCAACTGTCTCTGCAAAACAAACTTTGCCTGCGCACCAGGAAATTAAAAATGGAATCATTTATCTATTTACTTATTGATCTGTGTTACATCCCACCTTTCCTTCAAGGAGCTTGAGGTGGCCCACATTGTTCTCCTCCTCCTCCTTTAATCCCCACAACAAGCCTGTGAGGTAGGTTAGGCTGAGAGGCATCGACTGGCCCAAGGTCACCCAATGAGCATTATGGCTAAGCAGCGATTTGAAGCCTAGTCTCCCAGGCCCGAGGCTGACACTCTACTCCCTTCACTACACTGGTGCAGCTGGGTTGGGGAATGCTTGCATATCCTGCCAAGTTTCTCTCTCTCTGTGTGTTAGACCATTCCTCCTGGGTAGAACAGAAGGGGCTTGCTGGTTGGGTTGGAGCTGCTACGTTAGCTTCCTGGCAGGTGGCTCACTATTGCTTACCAGCAAGAAGAGGAGAGGTTGGTTCAGTGCAAACGTATTGTCAGGGGAGTTAGATGGTATCCGCTGGTAATGTTTGTACTGCATTTGTACAACCTTCCCCTCCAGTGAACAATAACCACCCACCACTTCTGCTGTTGAACCCTCCATGCAGTATCCATAGAAGGCAGCCAACATGGTTTGGGATTCTAACTTCCAATAGCCCCATCCCCATTATCAGGGATTATCAATACCCCATTATCAGGGGAAATGCGGCCTAGGACCCTCGTACCTACAGGACCGACTCTCCTGGTATGTCCCACGGAGGACCTTAAGGTCCATAAATAACAACACTTGAGAGTTCCTGAGCCTCAAAGAGGTTAGACTGGTTTCAGCACTGGCCCCGACTTGGTGGAACGCTCTGTCACAAGAGACCAGGGCCCTGCGGGATTTAACATCTTTCCACAGGGCCTGCAAGATGGAGCTGTTCCACCTGGCCTTTGGCTTAGACTCACTCTGACCCCTTATATGGGATTTGGTATATATATTTTCCCTTGGCATTTTTGCTGGCCCATGTAGGACCAGCATGGATAGCTGCCTCAGGTGAATATCTGATGTTTCCTCCCTTTATGGTCTTGATTTATGGGCTACTACTAAAATGAGGCTGCATTTTAAGATGCATTTTAAGCTGTATTTTAATTGTTTGTTTGTTGTTGTTTTTTCTATTACGTTTTATTTTAATTTATATTTGGTGTTAGCCACCCTGGCTAACTCTGCCATAACCTATAAGATTCAGGAGGGTCCCCCAGTTCTCAGGGCACAGAGGGTTGCAGTGTGTAGAGAGCCAGTGTGGTTTAATGGTTAGAGTTTCAGACTAGCAGCTGGGAGACCAGGGTTCAAATCCCCACTTGGCCATGAAGTTCACTGGGTGACCTTGATCCTGTCACTCACTCTGAGCCTAACCTACCTCGCAGGCTTGTTGTAGAGATTAACTAGGAGGAGGAGAACCGTGTATACCACTTTCAGATCCTTGGAGCAGTGATGGAATAAAAATGTAATACATAAATAAAAGGTAGTGGGGAGAAACAAACCAGTAGCTCTGCTGAAACATCAGATTCAGGGCACAGGTAGCTTAGCTAACAGCACTCCCAAGGTCTCCATGCGCTACCTTCTTCTTGCCCCTGGAAGAGATACTATTGTTGTCCTCACTTTATTATTCTACCCAACAAGTTCTTCTTTGATGAGCTGTTATCTGAATAATAAAGACTTGAGCCTGCATTATGCTTCGGAGATATGATTCATGACTGGCCAGCTCCCTTCCTCTTTTATATATGCTTGCAGCTAAATTGTATTTGCTATGAGCTAATGCATTTTGTTGGAACAGTACGCAGCAGACACAAAGTGCCTCTGGAGTTTTGGAGCATTTGGTTCAGTTTTGAGGGAGATGCTGAAGATGTGACTGACAGTGCAGACAAGGGAGTTATTCTGCTTATGCCAGGTCAATGGCAAAGTCTTGACCAATATCAAAAAATAACACTGGGCATTCGGATGTATCACCTTGGCATCTAAGTTCTGGTCTCCACACCTGTAAAAGGGATATTGTAGAGTTCCGGAAAGGGCAGCCAAATGATCAAGGCAGTGGAAGAAGAACTCTCTTTTGAGGAAATGTTGCAGCAGTAAGGACTTTTTAGTTTAGAGAAAAGGGGAGTGAGGAGTAACATGACTGAAGCTGAAGGATGCATGACATGGAAGAAGTGGATAGTGAAAAGTTTGTGGTGTCTCATGGTCTTGTCTTAATAGCTGGCCCCATGAACTTAGACTGCGTTAGAGAAGGAGGACTTTGGTAGAGAGGGACAACTTCAGTCAGAAGGTTCAGAGGAATTAGATACACACCTGAGTTTATATTCCTTCAACAGGATGGTAGCATATATGGGCCACTGGCCTGATTTACCTGATCAGGTTCTTATGTTCTTAGGTAAGGCAGGGACTCTGTGGCTCTCCAGATGTTGTTGGACTCCAACTCCCATGAGCCCCAGCTAGGGTGGCCAATGGTTAGGGATGATGGGAGCTGTAGTACAGCAACATCTGGAGGGCCACGTATTTCCTACTCCTAGCTGAAGGTGATGAAGTTGCATTGTGTTTTTTAACATCTTTGGTTGGGAGCCACCCAGAGTAGCTGGGGCAACCCAATCAGAAGGGCAGCATATAAATTAATAATAATAATAATAATAATAATAATAATAATAATAGCCTTAAATGGACTCAACTTCATCAATTGTTCTCTCTCTCTCTGAACATTTCCTTTGCTAAATATGTGCCACCTTTATGAGTGCAGCTGGATTACCTATTAAAAAAACTCACATAAACAGCACACTAAAAAGGTAAAGGTACCCCTGCCCGTTCGGGCCAGTCTTGCCAGACTCTAGGGTTGTGCGCTCATCTCACTCTATAGGCCGGGAGCCAGCGCTGTCCGCAGACACTTCCGGGTCATGTGGCCAGCGTGACAAGCTGCTTCTGGCGAGCCAGCGCAGCACACGGAACGCCGTTTACCTTCCCACTGGTAAGCGGTCCCTATTTATCTACTTGCACCTGGGGGTGCTTTCGAACTGCTAGGTTGGCAGGTGCTGGGACCGAGCAGCGGGAGCGCACCCCGCCGCGGGGATTCGAACCCCCGACCATGCGATCGGGAAGTCCTAGGCGCTGAGGTTTTACCCACAGCGCCACCCACGTCCCTAGCACACTACCTGGCTGTAAAAGAACCCACAGCGCCACCCACGTCCCTAGCACACTACCTGGCTGTAAAAGAATCCATTCATTTTACTAGCAGCTATACCTGTAAGATGAATGATGAAATGAGATTATGTGGTGGCAGCAATCAGTTAGCGTCCGTCTAGTTGTACCAGTCAGGGCTGAGCCTCGCTCTACAAAATGCTTTTGCTTATGACATGCTTGCTCTCTCTCTCTCTCTCTCTCTCTCTCTCTCTCTCTCTCACACACACACACACACACACACACACAGTGTCATATGTAAGTCTTCAGGTTGAATTGAGTGTCTGCTTTGAACTCACCAGGTTGCCTTAGACCAGCCTTTCTCAACCTGTGGGTCCCCAGATGTTGCTGAACTACAACTCCCATCACCCCTAGCTAGCAAAGCCAGAGCTCAGGGATGATGGGAGTTGTAGTCCAACAACATCTGGGGACCCACAGGTTGAGAACTGCTGCCTTAGACCAAACACGAGGAACTTGTGGTCCTCCAGATCCTTTTGGATTCCTACTCCCATCAGTCCCAGCCAGCATGATCCATGGACAGGATGATGGGAGTTGATGTTCAACAATATCTGGAGGGCCACCTGTTCAATATCTCTGTTTTAGAGAAACCACTCTCTTTCTCTCACCCCGCCCAAACTATAACAAGGGATTAAATTACTAGTCTACCTTACATGGTTGTTTTAAGGATTACAAATTAGAACATATATGAAGTACTGTAAACAAGGTAAATGTGAAGTATCATATATAGCCAATGCTAGTCATATTCAGTAGACCCACTGAACTTACTGAACTATACTAAGTTAGGTCTATTAATTTCAATGGGTCTACTCTGAGTTAAACCTAGTTGGAGACAACCCTATGCCGCTAATACTTGTATTAGAGGTAATTACTTTTGTACATAAAACTCTTTCTAATTAAGCAACCTAACAGCTAATATGAATGCAGAAGTCTTTGTTCTTGCATCACATAATTAATTATACACCAGTCTCTTCCTTTATCTGAATCTCAGGTCTGGAGTGACTTCATAACTGCATTATTATGTACATGGCAAATGGCTTGTTATGACTCTCTTGGCTGTGGTTCAAACTCTCCTCTCGAGAGGACACTGAAAAATGTATACAGAATTTAGGAGCCTCTCACAAAACCCAGGGAGCTGCATCGAGGCTTAAGTTGCACCATTTTGAAATGGAACAATTACCAATTACGAGAGGTTCTGGCTGGCGTGAAATGAGTTCTATCCTGAAACTAAAAGAAAATGACTTCATGCTCCATCAAACAAAGATGGAAAGGTAGCAATGCCCATGTATACACCTGATGAGTCACTCATATTATGATGCTGGGAAATGTGTGTCTGAGCCAGAAAGACTAGCTGAAGAAGTGGGGGCAGGACAGATCCGAGCTGCCTTGCTGACTGACACAAGGGCTCACCAATTAGCTCTGAGCATAGCCCAGCTATGAGAAGAGGTGTGGGGAGTTGCTTCCTGACTGACAGAAAGGCTGGCCAATGAGCACCGGGCAAATTCAAGTTCACTCCTTGGAAGAAGGCTCTATGTCTGTCTGAAAGGAGATGAGGGCCCTTCCATGGGACAGGGAGCAACCCCTGAAATAATCTGCATCTGTATTCATTTTAACAGTCTTGTTGTGTTTGTAAGGGGAGGAGGTGCCAGGAGGTTAGCAAGTCCACCCCCTGGCCACACATCAGCCTTTCAGAGGCTGCAATAATTAGTAGGGCAGTGTGCACACTGCATTTTGTTTTGTTTTGTTAAAACAGATTAAATAACCCATTGCAACAAATGTGAATTTGACGGTCTGTTTAAATCATACAAATCATGAATGATTGTTCCACCAGAAGCATTCGATATTAAATATTTTGCATAACTGATGCCAGCTTTTCAAGTTGTTGGGAGGGGCAAGAAGCTGCATGGAACACCATTCGTTGCAAATTGTATTCAGCCACTGCTCCGGACACTGAGATTTCAGCAGGCTTTCCCCCCAATGCAAATTTAAAACACCTCTTTGTAGCCCTGAGAGCTAAAGCTAAAGGTACCCCTGTCCATTAGGTCCAGTTGCGGACGACTCTGGTGTTGTGCGCTCATCTAGCTCTATAGGCTGAGGGAGCCAGCATTTGTCCACAGACAGTTTTTCCGGGCCATGTGGCCAGCATGACTAAGCCGCTTCTGGTGAACCAGAGCAGCGCACGGAAATGCCATTTACCTTCCCGCCGGAGCGGTACCTATTTATCTACTTGCACTTTGACGTGCGTTCGAACTGCTAGGTGGGCAGGAGCTGGGACCAAACAACGGGAGCTCACCCCGTCGCGGGGATTCAAACCACCAACCTTCTGATCTGACCTTCTAGCCCTGGGAGCTAGAAACCTGTATTTTAAACAGGCTTTCTTTTTAACCCCCATATTCCAATTTCAAATTAGAAAACATATACCCTGTTGCAATAAATATATTAATATAAACTGTTTCTATTTACAATATTAAACTCAATATTAAACTGGGACTCTTAGAAATAAGCATCTGGATTCAGGCTACATTTTGCAGGTGTATGAGTCTATTTGGAGTCCCTGCCTTGCCTACAGCTGCATGCAGGTCTAGTCTTCTTCTTCCCAGAAAAGAATCCTGGGGTGGGCTGGTCAATCAGAGCATTCTGAAAACCTGGTCAGGATCAAAGAATGGATCTGTCATGCCATCGCTCAGTGGGAGAGTACATCCCCGGCATACAAAATGTCTCAGATTAAACCCCTGGTATCTCCACATATAGTTAAAGCTATGGTTTTCCCAGTAGTGATGTATGGAAGTGAGAGCTGGACCATAAAGAAGACTGATCACCGAAGAATCGATGCTTTTGAATTATGGTGCTGGAGGAGACTCTTGAGAGTCCCATGGACTGCAAGAAGATCAAACCTATCCTTTCTTAAGGAAATCAGCCCTGAGTGCTCACTGGAAGGACAGATCGTGAAGCTGAGGCTCCAATACTTTGGCCACCTCATGAGAAGAGAAGACTCCCTGAAAAAGACCCTGATGTTGGGAAAGACTGAGGGCACAAGGAGAAGGGGACGACAGAGGACGAGATGGTTGGACAGTGTTCTCAAAGCTACCAACATGAGTTTGACCAAACTGCGGGAGGCAGTGGAAGACGGGAGTGCCTGGCGTGCTCTGGTCCATGGGGTCACAAAGAGTCGGACATGACTAAACGACTAAACAACAGCAACAACATCTCCACGTAGGACTGGGAAAGGGACCTGCTTGAAACCGCGGAGACCCACCGCCACTCAGTGTAAACCAGTGTTTGCCAATCTTGGGTCCCCAGCTGCTTTTGGACTACAACTCCCACCATCCCTTGCTAGCAGGATCAGTGGTCAGGAATGATGGGAATTGTAGTCCAAAAACAGCTGGCGACCAAAGTTTGGGAAACCCTGGTGCAGACAAAACTGAACTTAGATGGACCATTGGTTTGACATGGCATATGGTAGATTCCTGTGTTCCTTGTTTGCACCAATATTCTCAGGAATCCGATTTCTACACCTAATACTTACTTTCCTTCTTTTCAAACTAATTATCAATTATTTATTAAAATGCTAAATCAAGCTTAGAACAGAATCATCATAGAAAACAGGCACGAAATATCAAAGCAGGTACATAAAAGGGGCCAGAGGCATCATTGATATAATAGAAATTATAACGAGCCTATAAAAACAGAAACACCAGTAACATGGATATTTGGCAGGGGGATGATTTGCATTTCCAGCAAACATTAGTTTGTGAAGCTCAACATACATCCCTATTTTATTGTACTATTCACAGCCATTTATAGGCTGGGGGTTGGTGGAGGGAGACTGGATGTATCCTGCATTATAAATGGAAACAATAAAATCATACCAAACAGAAATAAATTTGTCCTTGCTTTTTTGACCTCTCCAAGTTCCCTGTTTATATGTCATTTCCTCCCCGAACAGGACTTTCCATGATTTTGTTAGCTCTTTTCAAGCTTTTGAATTCTGCAAGAAACAAGACTAGTAACTGTACATCCAGCTGGACGTTGCTTCATATGGCTCCCGTTTATTAATATGGTGAGATATTTATTGGAAGGCAATAATTGTGCAAGAAGTTTGGGAGGGGGCAATACCCACCGACCAGTCTGCATTTATGCCTATAAGACATCTGACAGACAACATCAGATGTCGAGTATTAAAGTTAATAGGCTTTCTGCCCTTTCCTCCAGAAAAGAAAGAAAGAAATAATTGGATTGACCAAGTCAGCCACATATCTCTACCTCAAAGTAATCATTTATAGTTGTTAACCAAGAGTGTGGGAGACTGAGTTACAGAAGTGGTGGTTGCCTTTATTACAAATAAATGAAACAAGATTAAATATAATACACTTACAGATCATAAATGGAGATACTTATCTGATTACAAACTGTATAAACTAAAAAGGAAAAAAACCTCCCAATATGTGGGCCTCTACGTTCCATTTCAACTAAGAAAATAGAAAACCCTTTAAAACTTTCACACCAATGGCATTGAACATCGTTTGTCCTCATCTCCTCTTTGTTGGTGAGAGTGTAGTGCTGTTGGCACTGTGTTCCATAGGTAGTCAGCCTGTGATGAAATAAGGCAGTTTTGGACGGATATCTTCAAAGGGATTAGTCTCATTATACAACAAACGCTGTTATGCACACCACAACTGGCTCTGCTAACTCTTTTTCATGAACACCAAAGGAACGCACAACTTAAAGAGTTGATCACATTCCTTCTCATGGCAGCCCACCAACTTATAACACAGAACTGGAAGAACTTGGATCGTTTTCAGCTTGCGTTATTGTAGCACCCTGCTTGTGGTTAACACTTAGCTGGAATGAAATATTCAACGCAGCAATAGAGAAATTAAAATAATAATTTATTTGTCAGACAAATAAATATGAGGCACAGTGGTATTTGGTTACCAAGCTCTGGCCTGGCCTCCTGCCATTCTGGCCAGCACTTATATTTCCTTAATCCAGCCCCCTTGCTCCTCCTGTGGCTGCCTCTGTCCAATCAGCCTGGTTGAAATTCCTATTGGCTGTTTGCTAGAACCAATCACAAAAGATACACCCATTTCCTCTTGTCCTTTTATGGGAAACAAAAAGCTATATATTCTTCTATCTATAAATGACAAATAAGTAGTAATATATCTTACATGTGTCTCAAGAAGGAACCTTAATTACCAGCTCACCTCGCCCTATTGCCCTCCAAAACAGATGGTTTAATCTTAAATTTTTATCTTAAACAGATGTCAAGGATCTTGAGTTCACATCATCATTGAAAGATCTCCTTCTCTTGAAGGTCTTTTAAACAAAGGCCTGACAACCATATGTGTGCTCTAATGATGTTTCCTGCTTGGCAGGGGGGCTGGGCTGGTGGCTGATGGCCCCTGTGATCTCTTCCAACTATATGAAATAAGAATCTAGCATAAGGATTTAACATTTCTTAGCTTCTAATTCCTTTGCATAATTACATTTAAGCCAATATATTTAATACATAACATAGATAGCTTTTTAGAAGAATAAACCTTTTCAAAGTAAAAAAGGAAGGAACATTTTACAGCCTCAAAATAAAATAGAAAGAAAACCTCTCTTCTCCAGCCAAGCCAGTTGCCTTTTTCACTGCTCTTGACCTTTCAACCTTAGGAAAATATGGCTCAAGTTTAATGGGAGGCACATGGTTTTATTTTACTATTTATCAACTCTTAATTATGTTTTCTCAGCCTTCTTATATCTTCTGTAATATGTAGGGTCAGTGTAACCTTGGCTGTCAGCCTGTAATTCCCTTTGACTTTGAGAATTGTTTTCTGCTATAAATCAGGGGGCCCCCTTGTCCAGGAGAATAAACATCTTGCCAAGGTTCTTAGGCAGCTGGTCTTCTGCCTGGCATGAACATTTGAAAATCTTTAAGCTCATTTTAAAATACAGGCCCTGATCAAGCCTTAATAAAAATGCAGGCTATGATTAGATGCCTCATTATGGAGACAGGAAGCGCGGGCGTTTGCTTTGATGCAAAAACAGGTAAAGGCCTGGAACTGCCCAGATCTGAAAAATGGAATCTGCTTATAGCTTTTCTAAATGAACACAATGCAAACTGGCACCCAGCACATACACAAGGCTAGTTATGGAACAATGGACACTGTTGAAGCCATCTCCTACTTGAGAGAAGGGGGTAATTTGGTTACTGTTGCAGGGATTTTATTTTATTAGATGTTATATTCATCATAAGATCTCAGAGAGGTCCACAAGATAATTTTATAACATGTATTTACTGAAACTCAGTAAAACTTCCTTTTTAAAAAAGAAAAGAAACCACATAAAACGGCAAGTGTAAGTATTGAGCCCTTGAACGTATAAGCATTTGCCAGTCCTAAAATGAAGCAGCTTCATGGTTTGTTCACGTAACAATGAGTAACAACAACATGCAAGAACATCGGTCTATGCAGGATGCATGTTGTGCATTTAAACAGATCAGAGCATATCAAATTGCACACTTCCCAGTTGATATTTCTGCTCCATCTAACACATTTTAATGGACTAAAGATGGTTTCTCAAAGAACAAAAGCTTCATTCAGATATGACCTGGGATGTCTCAATTGCCATGCTACATGTTACAGTACAGAATATTGATTTCTTTGTTTGTAGAATTTATATTTCGCCCTTCATCAAGATTGATCGCAAGTTGCTAACAATAGAACAGAATACAATAAACCATGAGGTTAAAACAGTAGATCAGAGTATCAAAACATCTCTCATCACACTGGCCCTCTATCAAACCTGAAATGCCTGCAGGAGGAAGAGCTTCAGCTGTGTTGAAAGATAAAATCGGTGCTAGCCATCTCTGAGTGGGGAGAGTGTTCCACAATTGCTTCTAGTTGCATGCAGTTTTCCTTCCCCATTCAAATCAATTTAACTTTTCATTATCCAACACATCTCTCTCTAAATTGAAAGAACAATGTATCAGAAGCAGATCTCTACATATGCATGCATATCTTTTCTGGAAATACTCTTTAAAAATACTCTGGAATTGCATGTGGTTCAGATCAACCTGCCCTGCCAGCAGCTGCTGTAGTTTTTAATAAGGGAACGCAGGAAAGTGGCTAACACACACACACACACACACCCCTACCTATCATTCTACCCAATGCCCCCATTCACAAAAATAAATGCAAAATGCTTAAGTAAAAAAGTTATATATTTCAGATAAACTCACACTGTGTCCACCATTGCTCCCCTTCCCTCCCTCCCTCCCCCCCCCCTCTCTCACACACACAAGATTGACAGACAAATACTACACACAATAAAAAGCTGCTCAAAGTATGAAGCAATTCCGGTTGCTCTTTCTGGTGAGGCGGTGCGGTCTTCAAGAAAAAAGCTCTGAGCATGCTCAGAACACTTGATTCAGATAAGATCCACAATGAAGCTGATCTATTAAGGTTGTTGTGTGACTGTATGTATATGCTGTAGCTGCATGCTGTCTCCTCTGTCCTGATTGGCTTCCTAACAGGAGAGAGTGGGAACCCATAAAGCTGCTAGGACTAACCCTACTAAAATGCTGTTTTTTAAAGATGTTGTTCTTCCACTTGGATTGGAGACGGATGGGAAGGGACCTCCTGGCTATAGTAATAGTTCTGGAGTGGGATTCATAGCTGTCAACTTGCCCCCCCTTTTTAAGGGAAATTCCCTTATTCTGAATAGGATTCCTCACAAGAAAAGGGAAAAGTTGACAGCTATGGGATTGGCTGAGCACTGCAAAGAGCTGATTGGCCAGAAAATGAGAGATTGACAGAAATGTCTACGTAAATTCAAGTGGGAGGATAGTGAGTATATGGGAAGGGTTGTACTTGGGGTCTAATTTGACATATTTTGACCTTTCTACAACATTGAACCCTGGTAGAGTTCCAGACGGCTGTGTCTGAAGACTCCAGGGTGGCCTTGCCCTGGTCAGGTGGCAGGTGAAGGGCTTTAATCTCCAGGTGGTTGAGAGTGCCAACAACAACAACAACAACTGTGAATGCGGCTTGCAAGCTTCATCCCAGCAGGCACTGACTGCAAATTATAGCATAGGTGCACTGCAAGGTCTGCCTTCCATCTCTCCCCTCTCCCAATTAACATCTGTCTCCAAGGCCCAACCCTGTGACATCACTAATCCCTGAGGAAACAAAGACACAGAGAGAGGGAGACAGAGAAACAGAGTGTGTGTCGCAGAAGCTGGTCAGGGATGATATATGGAGGACTGCTTCTGTTTCCATCCCAGACAGGTGACAGCATCCTGCTGTCTGTCTTTTGTCTCTCTCAGCACAAGGACCCAATGTGAAATTCATCCTCCCTATTGCATTTCTACCTGTGCTTGACAGGCTTTCATTTATCAAGCTGAGATAAGAAAGCAGGAAACAGGGGAAGGGGGGGGAGGAATCAGATCTATGACTATTGAAATATCTTAATTACTATTCAGGATTGCCTCTGTCTTTCCCCCCTCTCTTTTCCGTAAATTCAACTCATATAACAACAACAACAACAACACATTTGAAATGCAGAAAATGGTGCATGACACAGGTTTTGTACTTGCAAATTTTGCTTAGCAGTCTCACTCGCGGCCTAATTGGAGCAGTTGGAAAGGCTGCGGGAGTTTGCTCTCGCGATAACCCCATGACACAAGGGTTTCCCATGCTAAAGATGGGGGAACAGAGGCTGGAAGAGAGTCACTTATCCATAGCTGCATATAGGGAGCTTCACGGATAACACTGGTCTTGAATGTAGTTCCTTCAGATCCAGTTACAATAATAACTCCCAACAGATTAAAAACAGAATAAAACATCAAATATTAAAAACTTCCCTAAACAGGGCTGCCTTCAGATGTCTTCTAAAAGTCAGATAGTTGTTTATTTCCTTGACATCTGATGGGAGGATGTTCCACAGGGTGGGCGCCACCACCAAGAAGACCCTCTACCTGGTTCCCTGTATCCTCACATCTCGCAGTGAGGGAAATGCCAGAAGGCCCTCAGAGCTGGACCTCAGTGTCCGGGCAGAACAATGGAGGTGGAAATGTTTATGAAGATGCCATAGCATGCGCTGATGCTGAGTTTGATATAGTACCTTCTGGTGGACGCCCCACTGCATTAGTGGTCTCCT
This sequence comes from Podarcis cretensis, assembly GCF_951804945.1. NCBI lineage: Eukaryota > Metazoa > Chordata > Lepidosauria > Squamata > Lacertidae > Podarcis > Podarcis cretensis. Next base: position 26,379,293 of record NC_137177.1, on the reverse strand, counting down.
GGCTGTGAGTTTACTTAATGGAAACTTGTGGGTGCCAGTTTCTATTTCCCACAATGTCCCCAACATAGCATTGCATCACGGCATTGTGGGAAGTTAAAATGGCTGCCTGCGGTGGTCATTGTCTCCAGAGTGGCTGGGGAAACCCAGCCAGATGGGCGGGATTTAAATAAATTAGTATTAGTATTAGTATTAGTATTAGTATTAGTATTAGTATTAGTATTAGTATTAGTATTAGTATTAGTATTAGTATCAGCATCTGACAGCCTTGGGCAACTGCAAGGGCCCCAGCACTGACTTCTAATGGAAGAGTGTTCACCATCTCCCAAGGTAATCTGTTCCACTCTTCAACAGCTTTCACCGTCAGAAAGGTCTTCCTAGTGTTTAGTCAGAAGTTCCTTTCTTGCAATTTGAATTCACTGGTTTGGGTGAATACTCTCTGGAGCAGCAGAAAACAAGCTTGAAGATGGCTATCATATCGCCTCTCAGTTTTCTCTTCACCAGGCTAAACATACTCAGAACCATTTATGATGAGGCTTGGTTTCCAGTGCCTCTATCATCTTGGCTGCCTGCCTCCACACATTCCAGCTTGTCAGCATCCTTTTAAAGCTGTGATGCCCAGAACTGGACACAGTACTCCAGGTGATGGCTGACCAATGCATAAAGGATCTGGTCAAAGCACTGCCAGGAGCTCACTGGCTTTCAGATACAGGTTTTTTAAAAAACCCTGAAATAAGTGGTTTGCAAAGCAGAATAATGCTGTGTAAAGAGGGTTCTGTATGTGAGATTAACTAATCCTATAAAATGTTCCCCTTAGTCAAAACTATAAAATGTTCCCCTTAGTCAAAACTTTAGAAACTAGTGCTGTGGGGACACTAAATCACATTTTTGTTTTATTTAATTTTTTTAATCAATGTATTTCGTTTTGAACATTGGGAGGATATAATCTTATTTTCCTTTGTGAGCTTGTCCATCATGTCGCTTGACAGTAATATATATTGACTGAAACCCCAGTTCTGTCTAATCTCATCACCTTTTGTATCCTTTGCATTCTTTAGAGAAAGGGGAGAGGGAACAGAAAGCTTTGATAAACTGAAATAGCAGAAGTAATAAATACTTAAATTCCAAAGACTTATTAAACTGAGAGTGAAAGTTCCTGGCTGATGCAGACTCTTCTGTTGTATTTTTTCAGAGCTTTCATTTGCATTTAAATTACTTTTTTTTTCTCCCAGCCTTAAATTGTCAGGGTATTAAACTAAAATTATATCACAGTGTTATGCTTTCCTGCTTTGCGTTTGCAAACGGATTCCTTGCAACCTTTATTCTTCAACCCACTGACAAGCACACATTCTCAAAGAACCTTGAAAAGAACTCCAAAGCTGTTTTCTCATTGTGGTGTAACCTGCACCCTCTCTTTTTTTTTTTGCCTGGGAGGCTCCCGTGCTTTTAACAAGCTAACATTGTTCATGCTGGCTGAGGCTGATGGGAGTTGTAGTCCAATAACACCTGGAGAGCACCGGGTTGGGGAAGGCTGTTTTATCTTGTGTTTCAAATGTTTTGTTTTTCTGCTTCGTGGGAAAACCAAACCTAGAGAACGTAATCCCGGACTGATCTCTGAGTGCAAGTAACCGAATAAAACTGACTGAACATATTTATTTCACACACATTTGCAATAATTTTAAAATGGTCCAAATTCTGTAACTGGTAGCTAATAAAAATGTACATTAATGGCTAAATGGTATTACGTGGCTTTACAATGTTTTAGTATGAGCATGGTGTGTAATCTCATGTAAATCTGTCCTAAATTCTAGCTATGCTGGCTAAATATGTTTTGTAGCTTCTGGATATATTACAGTAATAGGATACAAAGGTTTATTGCTCAGAGCCTTTGAAATCCAGAAGAAGGACCATGGTTGCAAAGGCTGCTGTGTTCTATAAGCTTTTCTAAAAGGTTTTCTGCAGTGGCATCTGTTTGAAAGGCATTTTCTTGTGAGTGGACGCAGATATTCCATTCATACAATATACCGTATTTTTCGCCCTATAGGACGCACTTTTTCCCCTCCAAAAATGAAGGGGAAATGTGTGTGCGTCCTATGGGGCGAATGCAGGCTTTCGCTGAAGCCTGGAGAGTGAGAGGGGTCGGTGAGTACCGACCCCTCTCACTCTTCAGGCTTCAGGAAGCTATCCACAAGCCTTGCAAGCCCGGCGGGAGGTCCCGTGGGCTCGCAAGGCTTGTGGGCAGCAGCCTGCAGCCCAAAAGCTCAGGGGACAGCAGGGAGGCGGAGCGCCGCCACCCCGCTATTCCCCGACCTGATCTAGAGACTGGCGGCGGGGGGGGGGGGAAGCAAGCTTGCTTCTCCCCATCGCCAGCCCTCAAGCTCGGGGGACAGCGGGGCAAGCCGCTGCCCCACGGAGGCTAGAGAGGCTGTCCCTGAAGGCAGAAGCGGGAGACGGAGCGCTCTGTCTCCCTCTTCTAGCTTGGGGATGGCTGCGCAAACCTGGGGGGGAAATAAAATTTTTTTCCTTGATTTCCCCCCAAAAAAACTAGGTGCGTCCTATGGGCCGGTGTGTCCTATAGGGCGAAAAATACGGTATACTGCTGCTGCAAGTTCAGCAATGCAGCAATATGCAGGCCCCCAAAAAACTCTTGATCTCCACTCCTATCATACAAATACACATTTGCTCTTATATACACAGGAAAGAAATACTTCACTCTTTTTAAAAATACATATATAATTTTTATTAACTTTTCTGTTTTACAATTTAAAATACTCATTTTACATCCTTAAAATATCAGTGATTTCCCTTCTTCTCTTTTCATAGTTCATTTTACATATCACAAATCCTTGAATATTGTACAAAACTATACTATTCAGTATTCCATTATTGCATCCATCAAAACTTATTTAAACTGTTGAATTTATCTTAATGCTGCCAGCATTTTCAGCTGTGCACAATTATTTCCCTTATATTCAATAAACGTTTTCCAATCTTCTTTAAACATATGCTCTTCTTGTTCTCTTATTCTTTATGTTAAGTCTGCAAGTTGTGCATACTCTGTCAACTTAAGTTGCCATTCTTCTTTGGTTGGGACCTTGCCCATTTTTGGGCTAACAAAACATGGGCCACAGTAGTAGGCATACATAAATAACCTCTTTTGACACCTGGGAATTTCAGTCTGAATTATCCCCAACAGAAAGGACTCTGATTTTTTTTTGGAAAGTGCTTACTTTAAAACATTTTTTTCAATTCATTATGGATCATTTCCCAATACAGTGGTGCCTCGCAAGACGAAATTAATCCGTTCCGTGAGGCTCTTCGTATAGCGGTTTTTTCGTCTTGCGAAGCAAGCCCATTGACAGCTTAGCGGATTAGCGCTATTAGCGGTTTAGCGGCTTTTAGCGATCAGCTGTTAAACGGCTTATCAGTGGATCAGCTGATAAGCGGCTTAGCGGCTTAGGAAAAGGGGGGGAAAGGGGGGGGGAACCCGCAGGAACTCGCAAGACATTTTCGTCTTGCGAAGCAAGCCCATAGGGAAATTTGTTTTGCGAAGCGCCTCCAAAACGGAAAACCCTTTCGTCTAGCGGGTTTTCCGTCTTGCGAGGCGTTCGTCTTGCGGGGCACCACTGTACTCTTTTACCCTTTTACAAGTCCACCACATGTGAAAGAACGTTCCCTCAACCTCTTTGCACCCCCAGCACTTTTTTGATTCAGTCTTATACCTCTTAGAAAGCCTACTTGGAGTTAAATACCATCTGTGAATCATTTTCAGGTAGTTCTCCTGAAATACTTCTCACTTTGTGTTATGCAGGAGTGGCTGACAACAACCTCCCCAGAGTGATATTGCTGCTGCTTACCAGGATTGTGTGGAGTCAGGCAGGACGGTGGTGGTCGAGACAGTGTGGGTACACCAGTGGATCATGTGGGAATGTTCAGGGATGCAGGAGAGGATATATTGTTTGATTATAGCCTTTCCAACTTGTGTTAACAGGTTTCACAATTTAGCAGAGTAACATTCCCCTTTTAAACTTACAGCAGATGCGTTTGCTCAGGCTCGCTAAAGCCTCAGTAATAACTATTCTGGTATTTTCCCCTTATTCCCTCATAAAAGAAAAGACACAACACAGTCTTCTATAAAAGTATAAAAAAGAGTTTACTCACATTCTGTTCACAGTCGGATCTCAGAAGGCAGACCTAGCTTAGAAAAGCAACATACACCTGGAAACTATCTCATAAGGAGACAGTCCCTTTGTCCTCTCTTGGCTGGAGGCCAAGAGAGCATCTTTGGCTAAGCAGATGTTGCTTCTTCAATGCATGTAGTCAAAGAGAGAGAGATGGCTGCCCTGCCCTGTGCTTTTGTCGTTACCTGCACAGGTGAGGCCACACCCACCTCTAGTCACATGCAGAGGAAGTCTGTCCCAGCCTAGAAGGAAACAGAAAGTTTACCTGCTGGCTGGACAAACATTCCTCCCCATGTGTAAACATGTTCACTCTAGGAATGTTGTACTTGACTGCTCTTGTGTTTCACATCCCACAGATACAAAGTCCCACCATAAGCCTAACCCAACCCTAACCCAGCAACTGTTATTCAGAGGTGGATCCGCTTTTAAAGCCATCCAAGTCATCGGTGTCTCCTGCAGAAGTGAGTGCCATAGTTTAACTAGGAACTGTGAAAAGAAATGTTTTTCTTTACCTGCCACAAATCTTCTAACATTCATCTCTGCCCATGAGTTCTAGCGTTACAAGAGAGGAAGGGGAAAAGCTTCTCTCTCCGCGCTCTCTGTGCCATGCATAATTCTATAAACTTTGACAAATGGAAAATGGCATCAAGCAATGTGTAGTGGTGATAGGGAAGAATCTTGAAGATGAGAAGACGAAGGTGAGAATATGAGCATGTCCTTGTACCTTGCAAGGTATGGCATCTGCAGTGTCTACCCTAAATTCTATAGGCAGCAGGTGCTCTAGGTGACTTAAAGCAGTAATGGCAAACCTGTGACCCTGCAGAAGATGCTGAACTGCAGCTGAGGCTGATGGGAGTTGTAGTCCACAGCATCCAGAAGGCAAAGGATTGGGGAAGGCTGGGATAGTGGTTCCCCCAGAAGATATGGGGCAGCTGCAAAGGAGGGAGCTAACCATTCTGGACTAGTTAAGGAAACCCATCCCCCGAAGGACTTCCCTTCCATCAATCTGAGATCAAGCCATCTAAATCCTTTTATCCATGCCGAACTATTGCAGGGAAGCTGTTGGCATTGCTGTGGGGAGCCACTACCTTCCTGCGCTGATGCTCTCTACATGTGCAGTGTGCAGGTCACATGTGAGCATTTGTTGCAGTTCAGCCTCACTGCATTTCACTCTCCTAATTCTTTTCCACCAGCTCAGATTACATTCACCCAAAACAGGGGCCCAGATTGAGTCCATGTTTCTTGCCCAATTGAAGACACATCTTAGCCAGCTAATACTGAGAGTTGTAATTAGAGCTGAGCCATTTTTTAAAAAGAAAACACCTACCTCTTCATCTTGGTGGTGTGTTCATTTGGATTAAGCCTTAGGTTGTAGACTGGTGTTTTGGGACTTCTTTGGCAACATCTGCTACTGTATAATTTGGCTTCATTTGCCTGGGAAGAACCCAGAAACAGAGAGTTGTCCTTTAGCCCTTGCCCCTTGGAATATTGGGAATGTCCAGAGTACAGCACGAGATCTGGACAAAATAGGTGTGGGGGCAGCTCTTCTACCTTACGGGGTTGAAAATCCATCAGTACTTTGGGTGCAAATTTCTCTCAACACATTTGGTTGCATCGTTCCCTAAGATACACATTTTGCTTTGCAAAACAATTCTTTCATCCACGCTCATTCAGAAATGCCTCTTTTAGTCCAGTCCCCATCTGCTCATTCGCAGCAACCAAGCTAGCCAAATTCATGACACCACATGATTTACCATATAGGTCACGGATCTGAGAGAGGGCAAGAAGGGAAGAGAGAGGGTGTGAGACGTCTCTTAGGTATGAGCTGTGCTGGATGCTAAGCCACCAGAGATCAAGCCTTGCCTTTCATTACTTTCCCATTACTGAGAACAATTACCTGGCAAAAAATCAAAATCAAAATTATGCTGAAGCAAATGCTTTGCTATGCCTGCAGGGTCCTGGACCACAGCTGGGGAAGAGGCAGGCTGGATGGTGGAGGAGGAGGATTATTATTAAAGCAAATGAATAAGCAGAGGGAATGTCATATCTTGCCCAGGGTTAGCTCTCTGGCCCATTTATAAGAGGCTGATGAGTAGTAGGGATGATGGCAGTCTTTGCAGTTGGCTTGTATTTATGGGATGCTCTTCTTTAGAAAGTAGGCACAGCCCCATCGCTGGTAACTTTTAAAAGAACTTAGGTAGAGCAACCCTATCTTATACTGGTGGGATAGGGGTGGTGGAAGAATTGGATTCAGTTCACATTTAGAAGAAGAAGAGTAGAAGAGTTTGGATTTGATATCCCGCTTTATCACTACCCGAAGGAGTCTCAAAACGGCTAACATTCTCCTTTCCCTTCCTCCCCCACAACAAACACTCTGTGAGGTGAGTGAGGCTGAGAGACTTCAAAGAAGTGTGACTGGCCCAAGGTCACGCAGCAGCTGCATGTGGAGGAGTGGAGACGCGAACCCGGTTCACCAGATTATGAGTCTATTGCTCTTAACCACTACACCACACTGGCAAGCATTTAATGGCAAGCCCACCTATTTTGCATTTTCTGAAACAATATGTCAACTGAAACATGGCCGCTTCAGGTTGAGTTTTTTTTCGGGTTACGGACCTCTGAAACCCGGAAGTACCAGAACAGGTTACTTCTGGGTTTCGGCTGTCGCACATCCACAGAAGTGCTAAATCACGCTTTGCGCATGTGCAGAAGCGCCGAATCGCAACCTGCGCGTGTGCAGACATGGGTTGCGAACGCTGCAGGTTGTGAACGTGCATCCCGCATGGATCACATCCGCAACCCAAGTGTCCACTGTACTTCCTAACAGTTTGCAAGGGTAGCTCCCTGGAGAAAATGTAGACAATATCAGAGGCTTTCAGAGCATGGATAACTGAAGCCAGATTATCCTGGGATTGTGAAGGAGGTTAGGAGGTGGCCTTTCTGCATCCACCCCCAGCATGCCTCATTTCTCCTGCTCGGCTGGCAAGACACCTATGCCAGCAAAGTTTTCTCAAAGCAGAACAGAGGACTTCCAAGGGCATGTGCATGGCATGTTGTCCTTCCAGCATTTGCACCATTTTCTGAATTTCCTGCACCAATAAAGAGAGGATTGCTTCTTTAAGATGTTTTGCCTTTAATTTGCTTTTTAACTGATTGACTCATTCTAAGGGGCTTCAATCTGGGTTTTAATTTTATTTGATACGGCTTTTATTATGCTCTACTGCTCATTGTAAGGGGTGTAATGTGGGCTTTAATTTGATGTTGCAAGTTTTTATGTTTATACAGTTTTATGTTTACTTTCAACAAGCCTTCTAAATGGATTTTCTTTTCTATCCCAGTTGGCATCTATAATGGATTTGAAATTGTTTTATTATATATATATGCAGTTGTTTTAAATATGCTTTTATTGGATTGTGAAATCACTTTGAGCGACTTCATGGGAAGCAATCCATAAATTAAATTGTTACTGTTATTAATTTACTCCTCCTTCTCCTCCTCCTAATAATAATGCTATGCAATTATTTTGCACACTGTCTTGTGAGGGCCAGCACTCTGAAATATAATGGTTCTGGTTAATACAGGTCTGGAAAAAGTAAGCTTACCGGGCAACCCTCATGATATCCACTCATTCGAGTGTACTATTGAATCCTATAGGTCTTACTCACAAGTAAGTGGGGTTAGAGTTGCAGGTTTGCATTGCATTGCAGCCAATGCTAGTCCTACTCAGAGTAGATCTATTGAAATGAATGAACATGCCTAAGGCTGCAAATCCCAACCACACTTACCTGAGAGTGAGTTGCATATCTGTGGACTCAAACTAGCTCCAGAAGCAATGCACCAAACAGCAGTATATTATAACAAAGTACAAGATATGTATGCATTTTGGATAATGTTGTGTGAACGTGGATTAAAAACCCAGCAGTGAAATTGCAGTGAGTGCACAGTAAACAGGAGTGTGAACACAGCCTGAGTCATTCACCTGGGAGAGTGTGAGGCAACTTGGGGGAGTGTGTGGATATCACATTGCTCCAAACGCCAGCTGTGATTGAAATGTAAAACTTGAAAAGGTTGCCTCTGCAAATATCAGGGTTTAGAAGGTACACAAACTCGAGCTGTCAACATGCAAATCGCCTACAGAATCTTCCTGGTGAGCAGCTGTTGTCACTGAGCCAATCATAATGCTAATTGGATTGGAGCGATTGAAGAGGGGTTAAAGAAAGTGAAAAGGAAACAATTTGTCTTTTCCTTGTTTGGTTAAGCTTTCAATATGTTTTTCCTTTCCCGCTTTCTTGAAAGGTCACTCCTGAATGCATTTCTTAAGTGAAATGAATAATATATTCGGCTTCTCAGATAAACATCCTCTTTCTAGGCCACTTTGCCTTTGGATATTCACACTAGGTATTAGAGGGGGGGTAGCCAATGTGTTACAAAGACTGCAGGGAATCTTTGGCCCTCCAGGTGTTGCTGAACTACAACTCCCATCACCCTGGCCATTGGCCATGCTTGCTTTGGTTGATGGGAGTTGTAGTTTCCCCACACATGCTGCGCATGTCCATTCCTAGGCAAATGTATACAGTGGTACCTCGGGTTACATACGCTTCAGGTTACAGACTCCGCTAACCCAGAAATAGTACCTCGGGTTAAGAACTTTGCTTCAGGGTGAGAACAGAAATCGTGCTTCAGCGGCGCGGCAGCAGCAGGAGGCCCCATTAGCTAAAGTGGTGCTTCAGGTTAAGAACAGTTTCAGGTTAAGAACAGATCTCCGGAACGAATTAAGTACTTAACCCGAGGTACCACTGTACAGCAAAAACAGCTGATGTGGCGCCTGTCAGATGATGCTGAATTTCACATCCTTCCCTCCCTGACCATTTGTCACACTGCCTGGGACTAATTGCCATTGCAGTCCAATACATTCAGAGAGCAACATGCATACCCACCCTCCACCATCAGCAAATGCGAAAACAGTCTAGATGTCAAGTGCCAGGATGTGTCTAGTTCCCTGGTGAAGCATTGCTCTGGAATGACATTAAGTCATGCCCCAGGGTCATGGTGGGAAATTACAATGGTGGATACCAGCCAGAACCATCCTGCTTCCATGGCTGGGCAAAGGAAAACTGGGGGGTCACCCAACGCTGAGAGCACTGCAAAGCCCAGGTGGCTCCAGTTGGCATTTGGGGTGGGACTCGCTGGGGGCCTAGGCTGGGATGGGAAAACTCTTTTTTAGCCACAAAGCCACCTTCCCTTCTGAATGACATTTCAAGAGCAACAAATGTGAATTTTACCTCTGTACAGTAGGCTAGATTCTACACATATCCACAGACTGCTCTCTGTCCTCCATCTGTCAGGCGGCAGTAAGCAAGTCCCACAGCGGGTTGCCAGGAATGTAGAAGACAAGGAAATGTTCTTACCATCTGCTTTTTACTCAATATTTACACAGAGAGGCCTGGAACACAGCCTCTTGGGATAATGGCGTTGTCCTGAGTTAATCTCCACAACCCCCCCATCTCTCCCACTTCCTCATTCGTCATGCTTATCACATCTACAGGTGCTGACAAGGGCCCTCTGCCTTTGAGCTCTTTGCTCTCCTACTTTCAAGGCTTGCCGGGTTCTGGGGGAGGGTGACCTGAAATGCTTTCTAAAGACACTGTGTCCATCAGTTGTGACTTCCCTGGTGCTCCCTCTTCCTCCTACTCCCCCATTATTGCCCAACTTTCCCCCTATCTGCCTCTGAGCTGTGACCTCCCTCAAACCCCTGTTGTAATTCTGAACTGTCTTCCTCTTCTCTAGAAGGGTCAGGCTGGGGAGGTTGTCTCCACCATCCCTCCTCTGCCCAGTCCCTGACACCATCCAAGCAAGCAAGGGACATTATCAGCATCCAAGCAGACATTCCTGTCAGACAGACACACCCAAGGAGAGTGTGAAGAAGGGCCTGTCAAGGGCGTGACCTATTGTAGTGGGTATGGCCTGTGGAGAATCCTGAGGAACTTGATAGAGAGGTTCCTCATCGCTGGTTTAGGCCATTGGGAATTGCCTGTTGATGTTGACCCCTGATGCCAGGCCTGCCATCGGCTTGGGTTACCCAAAACCTGGCTGCATCCCTACAGCCCTGACACATTGCGTAACTGATGATAGGCTTGGGAGTTGCCATGTGCAATAAACCGTCTCCCTGCTCTCATCTAGAAGCGTTTTGCAAATGATTAGTGCCTTCACAAATGCTGGATTTATTATTGCCTTGTTACTTCTCGTTTCTACTTGGTTACAATTAAGAGTTAGGGCCAAGGCTGCTTTACAGTTTTGTTTGATTAAAATCCCTGGCTTCCCATTCACATTATTAGAATAGAGGTAATAAAGTATGCCTTCGTTTTATGGGCACTTGTTCCTCCTTTGTGTAGGAATGGCAGAGAGACTCAAATCTAGCTCAGTCGTCAAAGTAAGGGCACATGTGGAAACGGTACGTCTCATTTGGGTCCTTGGCATTTCAGCCAAAGGAGAGGAACTGGTATCTCAGCCAGCAGAGGAACATAGGAAAAGTGCTTGTACTGAAGCCATATCCATGCTATACATTTAAAACACCATGATACCTCTTCCCCCAAAGAATTCTGGGAGCTGTAGTTTGCTAAGGGTGCTGAGGGTTGTTAGGAGACTCCTCTCCTAGGGTTACAATCCCCATAGTGGTTTAACAACCAATCCCAGGAAACTCTGGAAATTGTAGTTATGTGAGAGGAATAAGGGATCTCCTAACAATGCTCCCTTTGCAAGCTACCTGCTCCCAGAATTCTTTGTGGGCAGCCATTTTTAAAGTGGTATTATGGTATAATAATAATAATAATAATAATAATAATAATAATAATAATAATACGACACACAATAAAAGATCAAACATTAAAAACTTCCCTAAACAGGGCTGCTTTCGGATGTCTTCTAAAAGTCAGATAGTTGTTTATTTCCTTGACATCCGATGGGAGGGCATTCCACAGGGCGAGTGCCACCACCGAGAAGGCCCTCTGCCTGGTTCCCTGTAACCTCGCGTCTCACAGTGAGGGAACCGCCAGAAGGCCCTCAGCACTGGATGGTAGATGATTTTGCCTACCATAACCAACAACCTCTCCATCGACGCTGAGCTGGATGAGTGTATTGGCAAGGCAGCTACGGCAATGATTTGCCTCTCCAAAAGGGTATGGGGGAATGTGATGCTAATGTCTAATACAAAGATGAAGGTCTACTAGGCTTGCATGTTGAGCATGCTGCTTTATGGAAGTGAGTTGTGGGCAACTTACAACCACTAGGAGGGACACATAAGCACCTTCCACATGTGCTGCATCAGGAAGATTTCGGGCTATAGCCCTTTCAAAGGACCTTGTGTAATGCAGTGGAATCTACAAATACTCTGTTTACTATTCTAAAATAATTTGTGTTATATATGCATAATTGGGTGGAAGAAAAACAGAAAACAGGGTATGGTGAATGGAATGGAGTAGCCTGAAAAGCCCATGGCTAGCTGAGTGGCTGGAATCTTGAACATGAACAGTCTACACTCCCAACATTTTGGGGCAGGCCCTGCTTGTTCACGCTTAATTCTAGCTTCTCATGAAGGACAGAAATATAGGAATCTGTCTTATATCGAATCAGATTGTTGGTCCATTTAACTATGGGTAGCCTACACTGGCAGGCAGCAAATCTATACAGGTGCTGGGAATCAAAGTTGGGACCTTGTACACACAAAGCATGCTCTTATATACACAGGAAAGAAATACTTCACACTTACGGGTCTTCCTTTAAAATAGTGGAGGAGGGAACTTGGCATTCTGCATTTGTTTCTAAAAGTGCTGGGTGACAGAAGTGGTGAAAGAAAAGCTTTTATCTCTAAGAGCATCTGAAACAGCTTAGCGGCTGCATCTTTTGTGGGTTTTTATATGTACTGTTTTTTAAAAGCATCTTTTTGGAACAGAGATTCAACAACCCTGAGAAAAGAGCTTAGATATTAAAGAATGCATCAAGGAGGCTTGGTGTTTTGCTTTAGAGCTGGTGAAAATAAGAAAGTGGGCACAATCTGTTTGGAATACGCAATAAACCTTCCAGGGCAGAGAGACTTTGTTGTGTTAAACTGCATCAATTAAACTCTGCCAGTGGAGTTGTTGCAATTACCGTATTTTTCACTCCATAAGACACACCTAGTTTTTAGAGGAGGAAAACAAGAAAAAAAATATTCTGAACGAAACAGTGGATGTATGATTTTTGTGGTTCATGCTGTGGCCACAGACATGATATCTGATTTGATGGTGAGTTTGGGGTAGCCCAATGCAAAAATCCTGAGAATCCATGTAAATCCATGAATAAAGCACAACCTGCTTTTTGCCCCTAGACAATTCGGCTCCAGGGACAACGCAATCGCTCCATAAGACACACAGACATTTCCCCTTACTTTTTAGGAGGAAAAAAGTGTGTCTTACGGAGTGAAAAATACGGTACATTGGACTTCCAAAGGTTGTTTTTTTTTTTTTAATCAGATATAGAGTTGAGCAAAATTTTGTTCAACTAGAATTAAAAGGATTTGGGGGAAAGATTGCCTGACTTCATCCCCAGTGCTTTGGTGTGTGTGTGCTGCCACCACGATGTATTTTACAGTCCTGGCAATTACAGTGTTGATGTTCTTCAGAGGCTAAGTAGCTGGAGAACAGCACCATTTCCCCTCCCATCAGCCTCCTGATTTCTGTCTAGGGTTGGGAGAGAAAATTCAGCTTGGGATCTAATGCAAACCTGCAAAAAAATATTGCACTTCCTGAGCCAACACATGAACCGATTACACAACTCTCTTTCAAAATTCACACTTGTCTGAATTCTGCAATGCAGCCCTTCAACCAAATAATGTGCACAAAATGTCTAGATTAGTGAGAAGTGCATGCAAAAGTGAGTATCAGAGTGAAAATAATGTACAAACAGGACTTCAGCTAGAGAGAAATTTTTGCAAAAACGCATATGCCAAGCACTGTTATAAGGTATGAGGTTAATGGGAAGCCTCCCCAACAAAAATGAGCTCCCAAAAGTGTTGCTATCTTCATTTTCGCTCATTGAAAGTGAGGGGGGGGGAAATCTGAGCTCAATCTGTAGTCCAGCTTTAATTCTGCCACCTCAAATCTCTTCTAGCTCATTCTGCTGTGTTTGTAGGCCAGGCCTTTGATGAGCCTGTGCATGTGGACTATTGGGGGTGGGGAATCTGGGTCATGCATGCAACTCATCAGTGTAATGGAGCCCGTCAGTATAATGCTAGCAGGAAAACAGGCATGTGGGTTTCTCCAGGTTTTTGAGATGCTTAGGGCTTCTTCACGCATGCTTGCAGATCATTTGGTTTCTTTCCACTTGGTAGAGAGCTGAATGTATGAACAGACTCTACTGTAGAAGTGCTGCATCTGCTGTGCTTGGATGGCTCCATCTGTGGTGATGTGCCTGTGATGTCTCATTTACTCTTGCAAATTGTTTCCTGATGTTTCAGCCCTCAGTCATCAGCAAGATGCATCTGCTCTTGGGAATGCCAGCTTCTGTGAGTGGACTGAAGTGAACAACTATCCTTTCAGTGGAATCAGTGTGCTTTTGCAAATACAAGTTTCCTTTCTGCCTCTCAATCGGAAATGTTCTATGGAAGCAAGAGAAGAGATACCATGGAGAAAGTAGAGCAGGGACTCTTGAGACCACAGCTGGGGGGAGGTACAGAGACATCTTTGTGAAATGAATAAAATTGTTGGGAATCACAAAGGAAGAGAGTGATGTTGCTTGGAATGGAGGAGGAATCTGCAAATGCAGGATTCCAAAGCAGACCCACCTGATACGAATCAGATATGGATCACAACCCAGTTTGAATCATGAGTCCCCTTCAGAATCCACAACCCTGTGGATCCCTTTATGAGGTACCTGAGATCTGCAGTTCCCAAAACACTGAGCATAGGGCTGGCAATGCCCCCTGTGCTGTGGTTCCCAAGCACTCAAGAGCCCGTGGATATTGGGTGCATGAAAGTCTCCATGAAAGAGACTTTGATAGGTGGGCGGGTCAACCCCTGCCAATCATGCAACATCATAATGGCATCGTGTTGTTTACAGGTGAGTTGCCCTGCTGTACTGTATTCAAGGTGCATGGTGGAAGGGAGCCCTTCGTGTTAGTTGCTTGAGGCTCTTGACAGCTGGGTGACCTGCTCAGCAGCTTTTGAAAAAATGTTGCTATACAAAGGCAGTTTTTTTAGCCCTTGAACCACATTGTAAGCACTTTTTTTAAAAAAACAAAAACCTTAATATTTCTACACATTCATATTTCTTCCCACTTTAAAATCAGCAGAGAAATGGAATGCTACATTCCCAGGCAGAACAAGGACAGACCAGACTTTAATGGGTCCATCTGACCCTAGCTGTTGCATTCAGGTCCTGCTTTCAGACATCTGGTTGGCCACTGTGAGGACAGGATGCTGGGCTAGTGTCAGGCTTCAGGGAATCGGCTTCTTCCCTTGTGGCAGTAGATAAGCAGAACAAAGGAAAATGAGTCTTCTTACCAGTTAGAAACTTTAATAACCACAGCAAGAAAACAAAGAACACATCTCCTAGAAATGGCAGTGCTCCCAATTAAGGAATCCATCCCCTGTCGTCCCTATTAATCTACGTCACCTTTATGTCTTGTAATCTGAGTTTATAACCTTTGTGCTTTCTGTTTTGCCATTTTCTGAGCTCTCCTTGATTTTGGAGAAGGGGTGAGTGTGTGAATGCTGTCCAGAGACTATGAACCTGTTAACCCTCTGTCTCCCAGTGTTCCTTCTCCTAGCTGATCCTCATCCAGAATATCCCAGCTTCTGCCTTCAGAACTATGTCCCTCTGCAAACCACTGTTCCTAATCTATACTGTCCTCCTGCTCCTGGGAAGATTCAGGATCTGGACCAGGAGCAAGGGGAGGCAGAGGCTCCCACCATTTCTCCTCAGTGCAGCCCTCCTCCTCATGGTCCCTGACAGCTCGTTAGACTTGTGGCTTTTATTTTTGCAGCACTGTTGCAGACTGCAATGCATCTGGCCCAGACACCACCTGCTTCTGGATGAACAAATGGACTATTTGAGTACAGAGCTGGTGTTCCCACAAGGTGATTTTTAGGTAGCACAGCATTGTCTAGAGAGAGAATAATGTTTGCTATAGCAGCTTTCTCTCCCAGTGTGACTTGGTGGTGACTCCTACACTTTGGTGACTGCATCAGGCAAGTCTCTAGGGAAAGGTCAAGGGGACAGCAGCCAATCTGAGCATTAGTGAGAGATTGTGGGCAAGTAATCCCAGACATTGAAGATGTAAGCATTTGGTTGGGTGACCTTTTTTTAGGATTTTACCCCAGGAAATAAACTGCCACAGGGGCTGGATTAAAACAACCGGCGGGCCAAAATGCACTTTGGACATGCCTGCTTTAAGGAGTCCAATGTGCTTTAAAACTGAACAAGCCTTGTGTGTCATCTTAAGCCCTCAGCCTTTTCCAGCTCGTTGTGGTGTCCCTCTCTCCTCATATTGTTTAATGAAAGAAGCATCCTCAGCCATCCAAGACTCACTGGGAGCTCTCCGAGGTGCTGATCAGGCTGCCTGGATTTGTAAGTTTTTTGTGCCTGTATCTGCCCTGACTACTGGACATGTCAAGTACTGTAGAGTCAGGCTACTGTGACTATACCTAAGGGGTGGAGAGCCTCTGAACATGAGGCTGGATGCCACCTGCATGTCCCCAGGCCCTCTGAATCCCCTCAGGCACACCTACTGTTTAGAAGGGAGCAGCAGAAAGGGAAAGGGGACTTGGATGTTCTGCAAAGTGTGCAATTGTCTCCTTCCTCTGTGAGAAGATCTGCTTTGAGGAGATCAAAGCACGGGGGGAAGCTTCTCTATGCGGAGAGAAAATTTTGTTCCTAATAAATTTACAGAAAGCCATTAATCCATTTTGTAGTTGCATACTTGCAGGGGTTTTTGTTGTTGTTGTTTTTTTAAAGTGCAATTGCATTTTGAATCTTGAGGTTTGTGAATAACTGCAAGACAGGGTTTGCGGTTCAGCTGTGCATTGGTGTTATTTACATTCTTCTGCTGGGACTGCTGAGTCCCTTTTGTGCCTTTTGTGCAGTGAGGACCACTGAGAGGTTTGTTTGTTTTAAAATTTAGTCATTTATAAATGTTTTTAAATAAATAAAGTTTGCTGGAGATCATTTTTATTTCTTTATTTTACAAACTTTGAAAGGAAAATCTATGGCAAAAATGGGAGGTGACACTTGAGTGAAATGGCATGACACCGTTTCCATGGGAAACAGCTTTGGGTTCAGTCCTGCCCACGACTGGAGTGCTGCTCCCAACAGGTTTCCACAAGGTGAAAGTAGGACTTAGTCTGAAAAAGGTCCACTACCTTGCTGCACTTGCTGTGACTGTGCCTACCTAATAGGATGCAAAGTGATGAGCATTGCAAAACAGGATTCTGGGGTGCTGCACTAAATCCTTGAGGTACGGCAGATTGAAATAAATCAAAATAAATATCAAATACTTTGCAGTTCATTGACCCCTTTTATTGAGTCAGTTTTGTTTTCGAAATACAAATGTTCCTTGTCTAGATTTGTGTTTTGCCACCAACCCCCCCCCCCCCCACTCCAGATACTGTGACCTAGGTAGGTCAGATATCACACCGGAGAAGCTGAGGGGCCATCTGACTCGCATGGGGGTAAGGCAGTAGTAAACAACAATGCAGAAAGCGGTTGAACACCAGACACACCAAAATGACACACAGGCCTCAGTTGCTGATGTCCCAAAGCTTTTTCACGCAGGAACTGCCACCCAAGTAACGCTGGGGCATTCCTGGGACATTGATATGTACAATAAGGGGCAGTTCAATGTGTGCCTTTCTTCGCTGCTGGAGTTCCTGAGCGGATGTAGCAAGGCTTTAGCTGGCTCCCCAGGGTTCCAATGTCAGAACGGCGAGGAAAATACAAAAGAGAAGGGAGCCTTCACAATTGAAGGAAGGCTTTTGTGCTATTGGAGAATCCTGATTTGAACTTGCAGGCTTCCTTGGATTTGTGTTGCTTTGGCACAGTGGAGCAACGAGGGTAAAGAGTGACTCTCCCTGCAGTGGTGCAACTTGCTGTTGATTATGAGGAGGATCCAAAGGCCACCCATGCACGAGGTGCCACCAACTTTTCATTTCTGTCTCCCTGTCCAGAGTTCAATTGGGTGTATGGTCCTCTTCCCAGAGCTAGAAGGGCAGCTCATATTAGAGAAGCAAGTTAATGGGTTTACCAATTTTTGCTTATCACAGAGAGATAAAACTGTAATAACACAGATGAGCAGTGCATGAAAAACCACAACATTCCCATTTCTGTTGCTGAGCAGTACTGATTACTTTGTGATAAAGCTCTTACCAGCGGAGGTCTAGAGTCCTTTCCCAGTACTGTGGCATTCCCTTCTCCTCGCCTGGCAAGAGCTGGAATAAATTGACTATTTCAAATCTGCAAATCAAAATCAAATATCTGTTCCTCTGAATGAATAACTGAATTTAAATTTGGTAGCCAGTGGCATGTTCACTAAAAAACAAAAGGAAACAAAAACATTATCTTATGCAATGTGTTGTACTTCATCACTTCAATACTTCCATTATCTGCTAAAGTGGAGTCAAAACACTAAGGGTGTGCACTGGCCACAAGATTCAGTTTTTATCTGTAGCTTTGGGAAGCAGCAGTTTTGGAGCCACTCTGTAGTTTTCCAGTTTGACTCATAATTTGAGACAAAATTATATTTGTTGAGAATGAAGCTCCCCCATCTTCACTAAAACGAGGAATCTAAAAGAAAAGACTATCTATCTATATTTTTTCATATGAGTGGATGAAATTTGCAGGCACGTTAGTTCCTCCAGAGTGGATTAAGCCAGCAAAATGTTAGGAGATACAACTAGGGTTTAGTGTGTGTGTGAACGACACTTTTAAAGTTTGATTTAGAAAAGAAAGAAAATGTATTTTGTTTTCTGCCAACATGTGATGCAATTTGCAGGCATAGTCTGCCTTTATGATGGGATGAAGCACACCAAATTTCAGAATGATAGTTGAACTGGTTCCCCTGCAAGGGAAGCATTACCGTTTTGGAGTGGATACAGTAGTATGCATAGGGGGTGATAGGGGTGGGGAAAAGAGCAAGAATCTTCAGGAAATACTAGGATGGGGAAACTGCCAATGCACTCCAGCAAGAACCTTACTACCCCATGTGTTGTTGGACTTTTGCTCCCCTGCTGGATTTTTGGGGATACAACCCCTTCTGCCTCAGGGAGAGAGATATCACCACTGACGTATATAGAAGAAGGGGTGATGCAGCAGGTGGAACGGGACATGATCCATGTGAAGAACAAACTGTTTTAATATTTAGTCAACATTTCCGCTCCAAATCACTGTGAATGGAGTGTTCTGGGAAAATAATTGCCTCTACAGGGCATTTCCCTAGCCAGTTTCGTTTTGCTTTGATTAAAAAAGAAATGCAGTGTGTATTTTTGAGTGGGGACACAGAGTCCACAGAACAACTTGCAAGTTTAGAGAGTCAGTGATCTGACTTGAGATGTCTCTTCAACAGTGCAGTCTGGTAATCCAGGAAGTATACAGAGCCACCGTAGATCCCTACAAAATACTAGCAAATAATGAATGGAGGAACAGAATGAACACTGATGTGTTAATCAATGGCCCAACCATCTACAACATAACAAAGATATGTGCAGTGAACTTTTCAAAATTACTTAAAGCCGACACAGGATGATTAAGAAAACATCAACCCTGTAAAAGACATTGAATCAATGCCAGTCTTAAGAATTCACTTCAGAACCAAAGAAATTCACACCCAAATATCACTTGGCAGTTGATACCTCTCTTGTGGGTACTCTGTTCATGGTTGTAGGGGGGACTTAACATTTGCAACTACTTGCAAAAGTCCACAATGTTTGTGCACTGCTCCTTTCTCCCCCTTCTGGCCATTCCTACAGTTCAGTTAAAATTCTGTAGTTGTGACCTGGGTCACTTCTGACTGCAGTTCATCCACTCTGCGTCCACGGGAGCCCCTCTTATGGCTGTCCATGTCTAGTCATGCCGACTTATTGAGGACTTCAGAAGGAGTGCAAGTCGAGACACGCTCTCGTGTGGTGTTCCTGGCCCGGCTGAAGCTGCTCTGCTCCATGTGTGACCGGAAGGGGAGGCAGAATTCTCGGAAGCACCTCTTGAAGTTCTCATCCAAGAAAGCATAGAGGACAGGATTGAGGCTGCTGTTGGTGTAACCCAGGGCAATGCAAAAGTGGAGGCTGGCCATCACATAGGGGTTCTTCTTGTCGATGCCCACCAGGGTCCAAACAATGACAAAGATCTGGATGGGTGTCCAGCAGATGATGAAGGCAGCCACCACCACCAGCACCATGCGTGTGATACGGCGCAGGTTGCGGTCCTTCTCCTTGGAGCCTGAGAGGAGGCGGACGCTCTTCAGGCGGAGAATCATGAGCCCGTAGCAGATGGTGATGACCAAGATGGGAACCAAGAAGGCAAAGATGAAGACGCAGATCTTGGTGACTGTGTCCCAGTAGATCTGAGGTTCAGGAAACTGCAGGAGACACATCACGATGCCACCTGCAGCAAAAGGAGAGGAAGAGAGTGAGGTGACTTTCATTCAGCAGATGGAGATACAGAGATAGAGAGGTGTCCAGCTTGGACATTATTTCCCAAGGCTCCATCGGCACAGATGCTGATTTTCACTGCTGTCTGTTCATTGAAGCAAATGTAGGAATATCAGGACTTCCTGATATTGTAACTCCTAACTCATGCCAACATAATGGAGTATTCCTAAGAGTGTCTTCTTTATGACTCAATCAACTAACTGGAACTCACAAAGCGAATAAAGCAGATTTCATTTTTTAATACTAATACTAATATTAATAATACAAGTAATACTACTACTGATATTAATAGCAACAACAACAGCAGCAGCAGCAAGAACAATAATGCAAGTGGAAGCTCTTCTCCGTGAGTCTACAGGCTCTCTCCCTCACCACCCAAGCCTGCCTCCCTGTCATGATCTTTCAAAGACTTTCAGCCCTCTTCTGGTGTTCTGGCTGTGGCCAGCCAAGGAAGGAAGGGACATTTACCTCTCACTGCTCCAGCACACAAAAGGCAGGGTCAGTGCAAGACATTGCAGCTCCTGAAACTGCCTCCGCCACCTATCTTCCTGCTGCTTCCTCCAACCTAACTTGCCTGCTGGCCTGGTTGCTTGCTCACTGCTAGCAAAGAGGCTTTAAAGACTTAAGGTAAATGTTAAACAGTAACTCCAAGCAACTTCACCCACAGTGCCTCACCCATTTCTCAGAGCGAGGCACTGAGCACTCATGCCTTCGTTGGCAGCTACCATGAAGGTTGGAGGAAAGCAGCAGGGTGGGGCAGAAGTTGGTAGGGAGAAGTGGTGGCAGGGCTAGCGAGCTAACCAATCAACTGGCCAGCTAGCTGCCACTCCCAATTCGCCATCTCAGCCATGTGACTCATTGTGCCCTCCACATCCAGTAGGGGAATCTTCTCTGGCTCAGAATCAAAATCTGAGATGGAGAAGAATTTGGGACTTTCGACACGTGCTTTGTCTTTGAGGCGGAACAGTATAAGCCCATGAGACTTGCATTTCCCATTCCAGAAATAGGAGTCTCTGGAACCATGCTTTTATATAGCTCCTTTTCCTGGAGTTTAGACAAGGTGGTGGTATTTAGTGTCCTGTAGTTTAGAACTACCTTTTTTTTGCTTTGTTGTTCTTGGTGGTTCTTCAGATCCACCTCCTGATAACTAGATGGTTGAATATACTTTAAATGGGTGATATATGGTTTTAAATAGGCAACAAGGTTGGGGATATGGTGTGCAGGGAAGGGTTCTTTAACTTTTGAAAAACCAAACACTATTTTGTCCTCTGCCAAGGTCCCATAGGAACTATTTTGGGGAGGGAGAGATTTTCTATCTATTGCAGGAAAAAAGCTGCTATTTGTGGCAGAACAGTTTCAAAACTGCTCTGAGAAGTCTGAGGAGGTTCATGACTGACACAGGGACTAGCCAATTAGTATTGTGGTGTGGGGAGGTGGCCTCATGCTTGAAACAGTGCTGTGCTAATATGCCTTCCACTGAAAACAGAAAGATCCAATGTTCCCTAAGCTTAGTTCAAGTCAGAAAGTTCTACGTGTGTCCAAAATGTGGTGAGGAAACTTTTACAGCAGACTCACTGATAAAATAACACACATCTATGTATAGCCTTATGGGCATCTCTGGCTGTGGTTTAGAGAGCAGGAAAGTGGCGTCTCTGCCTTCCAAAGCCCACACAAAGGAGGATTGACTGGAATGTGGCAACAAGACACTTGCCTTGAGATCGGGTGACAGCCATGATCATGATGGGCACCCCAATGACAGACGAAAGAACCCAGATGCAAACATTGATTAACTTCGCTTTTGCTGGGGTCCGGAAATCCAGGGCCTTGACTGGATGGCAGACCGCTATGTACCGGTCCACGCTCATCATGGTGAGGGTGAAGATGCTCGTAAACATGTTGTAGTAGTCAATGGAGAGGACAACCTTGCAGAGCAGCTCCCCAAAAGGCCAGGTCTCCATCAGGTACTTAGCACTCTGGAAGGGCAGTGTGCTAGTGGCCAAGGCATCTGCCAAGGCCAAGTTGAAGATGTAGATATTGGTGGCTGTTTTCATCTTGGTGTATCTGCAGGGAGGAGACAAAGGGAAAGTCGTTCAACTGTAGATTATGCTTGCTCTCTGCCCAGGAAGCATGGGTGTTTCCTGGTTGAGATTAATAAAGGCCCCCAAGCTGTCAGATTTCTCGGCTTTGTTGTTGTACCCTTGTTTAGCTGATGTGAAAAAAGAGGCCTGCAATTAATGATACAGTTAATTCAAAATAGTATGTGAAATTCAGGCCTCCACCTCTGGGGATGGATTTATCATTCTTTCTCTGGTCTCAGTCAGTTTCAAATGCATTCATTTATACATCTGGTCCAATGGCATTAATCTGCTTTTCTAATAAAAAAATGCATGAAAATCCATATTTTTCCCACAAGTGCTGCATTGCTAAATCAGTACACATATGCGTCTCTTTACCTTTTAAAGCAAACAACTACATCACAAAGTTTGGAGAAGTTGCCAAATTATAAGGATAGCTCTGCATTTCATGCTCATTAGTTCAGGAGGTGTCAGCCAGGTCAGTTCATGCTGAACTTGGGAAAGAATTAATTCCATATGCATCCTCCCCTCCTAATCACTTTTGGTAGGACTTTGTAAGTCAATGCAAGGACCATGAACTTGGCTGGGTAGCAGGTGGGTAGCTGATGCAGCTGTTTTAACAATGCTGCTACACATTCTTAGCCAGAAACTCTCATCAGCAGTCTGGTCACTGCATTCTGCACCAGCTGGAGCTTCCAAACCAGACCCAAGGGCAGCCCCACACAGAGCACATTGCAGTAAACCAGCCTTGAAGTTACCAATACATGGACCACTGTGGTCAGTCTATGTTGTACCCCCACTGGTGGAGGCAGTTTGCTTCTGAATACCTGTTGCTGGAAATCACAGGACAGGAGGGTGATCTGGGGACCCAAGGTTGGGAAAAGCTGGACTAGCCTTTAGAATAAGGAGCCAGTGTGGTGTAGGGGTTAGAGTGTTGGACTAGGACTTGGGAGACCAGGGTTCAAATCCCCACTTGGTTATGAAGCTCACTGGGTGACCTTGAGCCAGTCACCTCTCAGCCTGACCTACTGTGGGGATAAAATGAGGAGAGGGAGAACTGTGCGCACCACTTTGAGCTCCTTGTACAAAAAAAGGTGGATATAAATGCAATAAAATAAATGCAATAAATAAATGTTAGCGCTGGAAGACCCTACTCCATGAAACCATCTGGAAGACCTGGAGACTGTTGCTGTTTATTAGCCCAAACTTATTCACAGGGCTGTCAGGAAAGATCCAGTGTCTGTGTGTGTGTGTGGGGGGGGAGGCCACTGAGCCCTTTGGAAGAAGGATGGAATGAAAATGCAATATATTTTTTATTGAAACATGGGGAAGGAGAGCGAAGAAATGACTATAGTTTCTCCTCAGCAGGCTCCTTATTGTTCTGCCTCCTTCCCTCATCTTTCGCCTTTATTCTTTCATTTCCTTCCTTCCCACATTAATCTCTCCTAGAGGGAATATATCTGACCAGAACTTTGATTTTCTTCTCTCTTTTTTACCACCAGGATCCATTTTCTTCATTTTACTGTCTTGATGAACAAGAACTTATCCATTAAATATGGATTTGAATGCTTAAATTATTCAAGGAAGCAAAGGGCTCAAACAAGTGCCAGTTTCCCTCCATCATTGCAGGGGAAAAGTTGAACATCTCAAAGATGCTGCTGCCAAACATGCCCAGTAGTTTCTACTGTCACATTGGAACCAGTGCTTTCTTTTATTATAGGCCAATATGCACACTTACGAGCCGCCTGAACCACTAAGACTTAAATGCCGGTAAGTATGTGCCCAAATCTGGGTGGGATTTTTAAGAGGGTTAGAAGGGATAGTTTTGCATTTCCAGCAAATCAGCTGGACTACTTAAAGTAAAGCATAGAATTACAAGAGAACTTAGAGGTCAACTAAGCCAACCCACTGTTTATTTTTGGAAGCTGGCTGCTGCAGCAATCTTGAAAGGTGGCCCTCAAGCTTCTGCTTGAGAAACTTCTAATGAGAAACATCGCTTTCCAGGCAATCTGTTTTACAATTTCATTGTGAAAACTGCCATTTTCATTAAACCTTGGAGGATTTTTATTTTTTAAAAAAGTTTTATATCTTTCATCAGTTATTCTTTTTCTTTCATTTGTCTAATTTTTCTGGCCCTGTTCCTTCTTCCCATGAATATTGTTAAGGGCCCATTAAATCCTGGATATCGGTTTTCAAAAGCATCGTCACCAGAGCAGTTAGAAAGCAAAGCAGAAAACCCAGGATTCAGTTGATTTTGGAAAGGCAGCATTTAGGATATACATATGAGAATGTTCCAGCATGTATCTCAGTTATTTACACAAAGAGGGGAGTGATAACAATATTGATCTCTCTGTACATTGTGACAAAATGACTAGGCTATCTTGATACACATGCACACCAGCCATCAGGGATACACTTTAGAACAGAAAAATAAATAAGTACTGTTCCACCATTCAAGCCCACTCATGCAGTCATCACATGCAGTCAACACAAGAAACACCACATTCCTTTTATGCCGCTCTACCTGTTGCATTATAGAACTGTAGCCTTTGGATAGCTATACTGCCATGCCATGCTGCATTTCAAACGGTTGGAAAGAGCTGTCTGTTGCGAGACTGCCCCCAAATTTCATCACGTGGAATTGCAAAATAAAATTTTCCGAGTTAACAGGGTTGCAAACTGATATTTCCTCCTCTAGAAACAATGATCACAGAAATGAGTGCTAAACTTCCAGTAGATTTCACCAGGCTTCCAGAAGCGGCTTTTCCATTATGTAAAAGATAACATAAAATGCAGAAGTGAACAGGGAAGGAAATGTCAGGGGAATGGAAGAAAGGGCCATCTGCATGCAGCCCCTTTCTATGCGTCGCTACAATTGCCCCAACGAAAAGCACCTTTTCTGTCCTTGGAGAGCCCTCAGTTTTTGCACAACTACACAAACAAGGGCCTCTATGCATGCTGCTGCTGTTGAAGAGGTGACTGCTGGTGAGGCCCACATGCCAGTGGTGTGCAAGAACAGAGGCCAAAGCAGCAGCAATATATGGTGTGTGTATGGTTTCTGCACACACTCACACAGCCCTCTCCACCCAGGCAAGCGAGAGGCACTCACAGAGTTCAAAGGCATATTCCAGCCAAGCAAAAACATTCAAAGAGGGTGAGAAACAGGGCAGTGAGGGGTGTGGCTGGGGAGGGTGTGTGACCTGAGGAGAGCCTCAAGAGCCAGGTAGAGAGGCTTGGGGGGGCTGCATCTGACCCCTGAGCCTGAGGTTCCCCATCCTTCCCTACACAAAAGCTACTTCAGCTCCAAGAAAGGTAAAAAGGTTAAAGACCCCTGAACGGTTAAGTCCAGTCAAAGGCGACTATGGGGTTGTGCGCTCATCTCACTTTTAGGTCAAGAGAGCCAGTGTTGGTCCACAGTTAGCTTTCCGGGTCATGTGGCCAGCATTACTAAACCGCTTCTGGTGCAACAGAACACTGTGATGGAAACCAGAGCGCATTGAAACACCATTTACCTTCCCAACACAGTGGTACCTATTTATCTACTTGCACTGGCATGCTTTCGAACAGCTAGGTTGGCAAGAGCTGGGACAGAGCAATGGGAGCTCACCCCATCACAGGGATTTGAACCACCAACCTTTTGATCAGCAAGCCCAAGAGGCCCGGTTGTTTAGACCACAGCACCACCCGCATCGAATAGCACTCCAATAGCACTATCTGTACAAGAAAGACTGATCCTTTTATAGGATTTTATGTTTAGGGGAGAGTAAAGGCTATTGTGTGAGAATTCATAAGGAAGAAGCATCAAAATTGCTTCAAGAGTTATCTCCCCTTCCCTCCGCCCCCACTTTCCTTTGGCAAAAAAGAAATCAATTTCCCTCTATCTTTGCAGCTGCAGCACCAGCCACACATTCCTCCTTCATACGGATTTTTGCTCTCCTTGTCTCTTCTTTTTAATCTAATTCCCCATGACTAAATAATTATGATCAATTGTTTTATTGTCTGCCAGGTTTGCTTTCAGAAATCTCTTTGGTAACCATGGGGAACTGATCGCCCGAAAATTTCCTGATTAACAATAATCGCTTGAAGTTTTACAGTTCTCTCCAACGATGTTACAAGTATTGCATAACGAAGCCCACAACATTCTGATTGTTTTGCCTGCAAGAAAGAACTAGGGGGGCAGGCAAGCAGACGGGTTTGGGGTGTGTGTGTGTGTGTTATTGCTGAATCTAGTAACAAAACCAGAAGGGACTTGTTCCTTCCAAATGCTCAGCTTCTAGTCTTTTAGTGTTTGCGTTTTAATCTAATCTGAACATGACTGTGCCACCGTACTTGTAAATGTTGCCAGGGCAGCTCACACAGCTAACAAATACAACCAAGACAGCACAAATAAGGGAGAGGTCCAAACCCCCTTTGTGATGGGATGTGGAGCAAGATGTGGGGGAGCAAGAGGTTGGATTGGGTGCTGGTTTCTTTCTGCCTGCCTCTGCTGGCCTCCAGCTGCCTGCAGAGCGATGCCAGGACCATTCTGTTAGGACAGAGTGTGCTCTTCCAGCCACCTAATAGTTGGAATGCAAGAAGTGCAGCTTGTGGGGTGCCCACCAGTTTGTCAGGGACTGGCTGGATGATGAGGATTAGTGGGAGGCTCTAGCTGGAGGAACCCCCGCCCCCGAAGCCTCAGAAGAGGAAGGATCAGAGCCAGAGCAGTGGTGGTGGGACATGGAAGACAGGTCAGAGGATGAAGTTGGGGGCAGAATGGTTGGATGCTGAGTGAGAGAGAGGATCCAGAGGCAGCAAGCACTGCACACAGAAACTCCAACACATTTAGTGAGAAGTGAAAAGGGAAGCAATGGGGCAGACCCATAGAGTTTTGCATATGCAGGACAGCCATCAGTAATGAAATACGACAGGCAGGCAGACATAGTCTTATACCGAGTCAGATCATTGGCCCATCTAGCTCAGTATTGTCTACACTGACTGGCAGATATTCCTGGAGATGTCAGGGAGGGAAGCTGGGACCTTCTGCATGCAAAGCAGGTGCTCTATCACAGCTATAACCATTTCCCACTTTGCCATCTCAGGCAGACATGCCATCTAACAATAAAGTTGTCAATGGAGGCAATTTATGCATTCCACTGCAAATCAATGTCACTGAGTGGCATTTTGGGAAACTCTCCTCTGGTGTCTTAGAAACATCTTGCTGACAAGCAATGCGGGGGGGGGGGGGACTCAACTGATCGTGGCTGGACTTCTTCCTTTAGGGATTATGTGTCAGCTTGATTTTTATCTACCGCTGCCTTCCACCCAAGGCCAGTAGAAGACATTAGTCCTGCTGGCTGAAATCCAGGCTGAAGGCTTTTGCTGGTGAGATATTATCAGACTAATACTATGAACAGTATCAGTCAATTGCCATGGAAGAGAAGAACTCCAGACACTTGGGACATGATCTACCTCTGAACTGTACCAAGAGAAGAGATCATAATTATATTATTGCGATCTTCTTTGTTCATCTTTACCTCTCTCCCCAGTCTCTTCTCTTTAACACTGAACGAATAATAAGCAAAGGGTGGAACTAGCACAAGGGGAGCCAACAGATGTTGTTGGATGGCAACAAGTCCCATCAAACTCAAGCCAGCACGGTCAAAGATCAGGGATGATGGAAATTGTCGTCCACAACATCTGGGAAGGGTACCATGTTGGATACCCCCGAATGAGAAATACTAGATGCCCAAGACATTTTTTTCTGCTTGAGGTGAAGGACAAGGTGGTCCCATCTCCCTGCTTTCCATGTACACAACCCAGCTGGACCATCACCTGCATTTTAATTCAACATTATCTCCACTGCTAGATGCAGTTTGCCTCTGAATCCCAGTTGCTGGTAATCACTAGTGGAGAGAGTTCAGGTTCTGCCAGCAGGATTCCCAGAAGCATCTCATTGGCCGCTGTGAGAACAAGATGCTGGACTAGATGGGTCTGATCCAGCAGGGCTTTTCTTAAGTTCTTACATAGCAGCATCAATTTTCCAGACCTGTCAGAGATGTCTAAACTTATGCTCACAAGCATACAGGTTTCAAAGGACCGAAGGTTGCTTTTCCTTTTGTCTAATATGCCAATCTTTCTAATTAATTTCCTGACTATTACCCACCATGTGCCACCGATAGGTAGAACTCCCTCCCTGACATTCCCTCCAACACAGGCAGCATTTAAAGTCTGCATCAAGGTTAAGTTCCAAACCACAGAGTTGAACTTGAGTCGCAATTAGTCTCTCCTGTAATGAAAAGGCTCAGAGCAATAAAGGCAGCAGCACCTCCTCCCGGTTTGACCTGATCGTCCTCCCTCCCTCCCACTGCTCAGAGTGAAACAAGTAGTGTAGAAACCAGAACCATTCAATTGCAATTTGAAGAAACAGCAGTTACAGGATGCAGAGATGAAAGTCTAGCGGTTCTTTTGTTTGCATGGCAGTAAAGATACCAGATGTCAGAGGGAGGCTTGATAGGTGCCTAACAGTGTGATCTCATAAATTGGGGGTGAGGAACCCATGATCATCCATATGCTGTGGGACTCCAGCTCCCATCAGCCTCTGTCAACATGGTCAGTGCTCAGGAGTGATGTAGCTCCACAGCATCTTGAAGGCCACAGATTCCCCATCCCAGCTACACAGAATTACTTAAAAACAAGCCCCATTGAATTGAACATGATTTACTTCTGATTAATTTGGTATGGCAGGATGGGGAACCTATAACTCTCCAGACCTAGTTGCACTACAACTCCCATCATCCCTGACCGTTGGCCATGCTCTCTGGAGATGATGGGAAGTGCAGGGCTGGCTAGGGCTGTGTGAGCTCCCTCACCCACACTTCACTTCAGGGTCCAATTAAACACTTTGGATGTGGCCTCTATGAATTCTGGATCACTCCTAGGGGGCCTTTGCCGACCCCTTGGCTCACCCCCCCCAAATCTGAAGCAATATTTGGAAAGCCTAAGCTTTGGTTCTCTGTTTAACTAACCTATGCCTTGGGTTAATTTCCTATTCCAAAGCTGGCGGCAGGCTTGCAGATTCTATGAAGTCTCACTGTGCCCAGCAGTGCCCAGTGGGCGCTGATCCATTAGGGCTTAGCCCAAGGGTCAACATTTTTTCAGGAGAGGACCAGTTCACTGTCCCTCAAGACTTGTGGGGGGCCAGGCTCAACTCTCCCAAAATCACCCCCTCCCGAAAGGACCCCCCCCCCGCCACTCATGCCGCAGCCGCCGATGCCGCCTCATCTTCGGCAGCACTGTCATCATCCTCTGCCTCTGCCAGGGGTCTGCAGGGCGCAGAGTCCATGCCGCTGGCCTGGGCAGCAGAGGCAGCCTCTCCACCGCTGACACTTCCTCCCGCTCAGCTATTGGTCATATACAGCCATCTCAGCGGGAAGGAAGAGGCGATGCCCAGAGGTGTCTGTAGCTTCGGATTGGTTTCAGGAGCTTCCTGCAGCCAATCTGAAGCCGCACCAGCATCGTGGAGGTCAGTCCCCATGCGGTGAGGCCTCCACGCCATGCCAGTTTAGCGTGGGGACTGACTGAGCGGGTGGGTTCGCAAGGTTCGCGGGCCAGATTAATGAGCCCAGTGGGCCGCATCTGGCCCCTGAGCCTTAGTTTGCTGGCCTCTGGCTTAGCCCTACTGAGAGAAATGTCAAGCTTTTTATTTAAGCCCCCATCCCTCGACAAATCTCACCACCATACTCTTTCCTGTTCTGTTCATCCTTCCATAATCAACCGGAATTTAGAGACTCCTCCGGGAGACATTTCCATCAATGGTCCTGTCAAATAAGATAGTTCACTTTCACAGTTGCCAAATTTCATATATGATGGAAATTTTCAAGTTTTACCCTTCTACTCATGAAAAACATTGCTTTTCATTTTTAAAACTTTGGTTTTTGATTTTTGGGTATATTTTCAGCTTGAAATAAACTGACAGCCTGTACTTAAATATTCCTGTTATGTTCAGAATCTCTCTCTCTTTCTCTGATTTTGAAAACACCTGTCTTAAAAGATTCCATTTGTACACTCCTTATTGGCTCCTGTCTGTGCTTCTTTGCTTAATAGGGACTCAGAGATGAAAGTATCTCTGCAAAAGGTGAAAATCCACCTGTAGACGTTAGCTAGAGACATTTTAGCTGTCAGACAGATGTGCCCAATTAACACCTGCAACTAGATTGGGAATGATTGTCTGACTTGACAGAGACGGAAAAATAAAAGATCCTACCATCAAGTTTCATAACTTATTTTTGAAGGATTTGTGGTCCAAATCTATTTTTAATTACTCATGTGAAAATGTTCATGTTAAATTGTTATGCTAAGGGAATATCAACCCTCCACCAAGAAAAGACACCTGGCTTGAGAGCAGTACATGTGAAAAGGATCTAGGAGTCTCGGTTGACCACAAACTTGACATGAGCCAACAGTGTGACGCGGCAGCTAAAAAAGCCAATGCAATTCTGGGCTGCATCAATAGGAGTATTGCATCTAGATCAAGGGAAGTAATAGTGCCACTGTATTCTGCTCTGGTCAGACCTCACCTGGAGTACTGTGTCCAGTTCTGGGCACTACAGTTCAAGAAGGACACTGACAAACTGGAACGTGTCCAGAGGAGGGCAACCAAAATGGTCAAAGGCCTGGAAACGATGCCTTATGAAGAACGGCTAAGGGAGCTGGGCATGTTTAGCCTGGAGAAGAGGAGGTTAAGGGGTGATATGATAGCCATGTTCAAATATATAAAAGGATGTCACATAGAGGAGGGAGAAAGGTTGTTTTCTGCTGCTCCAGAGAAGCGGACACGGAGCAATGGTTCCAAACTACAAGAAAGAAGATTCCACCTAAACATTAGGAAGAACTTCCTGACAGTAAGAGCTGTTCGACAGTGGAATTTGCTGCCAAGGAGTGTGGTGGAGTCTCCTTCTTTGGAGGTCTTTAAGCAGAGGCTTGACAACCATATGTCAGGAGTGCTCTGATGGTGTTTCCTGCTTGGCAGGGGGTTGGACTCGATGGCCCTTGTGGTCTCTTCCAACTCTATGATTCTATGATTCTATGAAAAGGTGCATTATATCATGTCACTCATATCGTTTTGCAACTATTTGGCTTCTTGTCTCACTTGTTCTACTTCTAGTTATGGAAAGTAGCAAAGACTTGTTCAAGACTTGTCTTCCTCATTAGTTTCTGCAGCTTCTGAAATGTCAACAAACATTTCCTCCTCACTTGCAAATCTGTCATTAATGAGGACTAGAATATTGCTTCCTAGGTCTGGGGAAGAATTCTAGCTTGGTTAGCATTCTAATGCAAACCTACGAAATTTCCCAAAGCAATATGTGAACTGAAACAGAGCTATCCTTCAGAACTCACCTTTCTCTGAATATCGTCATGCAGTTTTGCAGCAACATTTTTTGCATTCAAGCAATTTTATGATCGCACCACCACACCATGCAGGATTTCATATGGGAAGCAGAATTTTAATCTGGCATGCTAAGAACTGGAGTTTTGCTGCTGCTGATTTTAAAGGCAATTTCCTAGTTCTTAAGAATGCAATGAAAAATGTGCGTAGACGATGTTTGTTGAAAGTTTTTGTGACAGGGCTCAGGAGTTGACATCATCAGGCACCTGCCAAGGCCTGTGCTCCAGCAAGGGACCCACTGCTAACCTTAGAGCTCTCTTGCTCTGCTGTTCCTCCCTACAGATAGTTCTGCCTGCACATGTCTCCTCCATGGTGGAATGTGCAGTGACAGGAGCACAGAGAGCAGGCAGCTGTCTCTGTTCCGTCTTAGCCTTTGCCTCTGGGTGGCCAATCACATTAGACCCAAGAAGAAGAGGGCAAACGAATGATGGGCAGGGCTGGCTGTGGCAAGGAGGAGTGGGCAGGACACTTGCTCAATGGCCTCCATGAATATGGAATTGGCAGGGTACCTTTGAATGGTGCTCTTTCATCTGGCAACCCTCCCTAAAATTGCCGTGGCATGAGTCCAGCTGTGATGATGCTCTGAATGTGGGAAGAGCCATCATGTAGTGGCAGAGGGTCTGCTTTGTGTGCATAAGCTTCCAGGTTACATTTCTGGCATCTCCAGGCAGGGCTGGGAATATTCCTTATCTAAAACCCTGGAGAGCCACTGCCAGTCAGTGCAGACAATACAGAGTAAGATGGGATGAACCTGACTCGGCATGCAGCAGCTTCCTAAATTCCTAACGTGATCTGATTCAGTGGGATTTTTTTTTGGCTCAGGACTCCGTACCAGGCAGATCTCTGGCTTGAGCTAAACCCTGCTGATATCACAAACTTGTGGAGTAAGCAGAGGTAAGATTAGCAGGAGCACAGAGATTACAATCAGGCTGAGCCAGTTTCCTGCACGTAACTGCAAGATTATTTGCCAAATAACTCTTCTGGGCCACAGTGAGCAATGTTCAGTGCTGATGTGTGCATCAAAAAACAGATTGTGAGTTGGAGCTAATATCTTGGTACATGCACTGAATACATTTTCCACAATATTTTCCTGGATGAAAAGGATAGTTGGCAGCTGTTTGCAGTTCAGTGGCATTCTTATTCTAAGGCTATGGGCTCAAGCATAATAATAATAATAATAATAATAATAATAATAATAATAATAATATGAGCTAGACCTTGCAAAACCTTTGTCCGTGCACTGGAAAAGGTAAAGAATGGATACTTGAATATTTGGGGGAATCACAGCTAAAGAATCCCCAACAGATGGAGTCACATACTTTTATGTCTGGATTCATTGAGGGTGCCTTCTGGATTTGCACTTCTTGCCCTCTTGTGCAACAGACTTGTTTCTGTTTAAAAACAAAACAGCAGACTTTTGCAGAAAGGAAAGTGATGGGGGAAAAGGTGTGCTGGAAAACACCAAGTGCTTGATGTGGTATTGTGTTCCCTCCCTACAAACAAACCAAAATGGGATTTCCAATAAACAACCATCATCACAAAACCTCCCCACAGACTTTCTGCAAACAAATCAGGATAAACAGGTTGTCTGGAAGCGACTTGACTGGGGACCAGTATAAGCCTTGAAGCATATGTGCTTGGTTTCCTGCTAGAAGCGACGAGATGGGCTGCTATCCAGAGCTGCCTTGGAAACCTTCATGAGTTTTACTGTTGTTTTGGGTGTCAAGTCTATTTCCTGGCAGCTGAGAATTCTATACCAGCCAAGGACGATATGAAGGACAAGGCGGGCAGGAGATGAAAAGGCAGTTTCTATGATGGAAGACTTCGAGAACTGCCAAGCATATGGAGCCGCTCTGCCCTTGTAACTGGCGTGTCCCTGATGTATCATGATTTGTAGTGATTAAGCAGCTAGTTAAAGACACAATGAATTTAGAGACACATTTGGAAGGGATTTAAGATTTAAGGAGGCAGTGCAAGGATGAAGGAAGGCAATGATTTATTTATTTATTTATTTTTTAAGCAATGGTGGGGAAAATATGGCTCCAGAAGGTGTGGCCCAAAGTAGGTCCATCCAGCCCATACTCTTTCTTTCCCCCCACACTCTTGAATGCAGGGTTGCCAACTTGAATAAAATATGAGGTGGGGGGCAGGTAAGCCCGGCCCCACATAATCAATCACAAGATGCAGCACATGCGCACCATTTGAATGGTAATGCTCATTAACTTGGGAGGGTCTAGCCCCCTAAAAAAAATTATTGGGGGCACCAAAGGGACCTCCATACTTAGGAGTTGGCTCCTATGCTTATTATTTCATTTCATGCTGTGCAACTTTGTGCGAGGCTGTTAACATGGAAATAAAATGGAACAGAATTGCATCATTGCTGCTGTTGCTAATGATAAACACTGCAGAAGATAGTGAGAATTTCCCCCTTCTCCTCCTCCTCAAGTGTTGACGTTTCCTAACAAGGCTCTTGTGCCTTGAGCAGCTGCGTGGAAGACAGAGATGCCCCTTCTCTCCCATGCCCAGCTCATTCATCATGTTCTGATTGCACTATAACCGACGGAAATGACTTTTCTGGAAAACATGAAAGTTCTCAGCTAGCTAAGCAGGACCAAAAAGATAAGAAGAAATGGAAAGGACAGTTGAGTGCCTGTGCAGGGGTCTTGATATGATCAAAGGTTCCTAGACGGAAAGATCAACCACATTAGTAATGTAAAGAGAGAGAGAGAGAAAGTTGACATGCGTTCTTAGCTATTTGCAAATGGATCAGACATGGTGGCTATCGGATTGGATTTTATTTACTCTGACTGCTTCTCTTTCATTCATTCACTCTCTACAGATTCTCAGTAATTATGCAATACACAGACGAGTTACTTGCCCCGTGTCTTCACTCACAGAAGACAATGCGCCTTCGGTACCTCCAGATCAATGGATTGTTTTGTGGATGTATACCTCAACATGTCATTGACACAATAATAGTTCATTAGCGGTGGATTTATACTGGACCATCCACACATCATTCTGGTTGGTTAGCTGCTCTGCAGTGCTTCCCTAATGTCATTGTATTATTGCCGTTTAGTGGGGCGCCCTTGTGCTACAGCACAACAGAAGAGGGAGAGATAAAAAAAGATTTGGAACAATTGTGGCATGAAATATTTACAGAATTTCAGCGGGAAGCTATAGGCCCTGCCCTGCTTTGGAATGAAGCAGTGTGCCCACCTTTGGAGGGAAAAACAAAGAAGGGCATGATGTCTCCCCTTGCCCAGACATCCTGCACTTAGAAGGTCATGACTTAAAATTCGGCTGGCATGCATGCCTATGGGAAGGTGAAATTTTATAAAAGTTTTATGAACCATATTCTTAGGAAGAATCTGTATAGCGTTTGGGAGAAATATAAAAATCTGCTGGAAAGGAAAACACCTTTACGGCTATCTCCTATGAAGGCTATTACAATTAAGAGAGTTAATATGGATAGTCAGTGGGTGACTTACAGGGAATTGCTCCACTCTACTGGGGGGGGGGGAACCTAAACTGAAGTCAATGGAAAATGTCAGGAGCCATGTTAATGGATTGGTTACAATACCATCGGTTACATGAAATGTTTAAATTAGACAGAAAAAATGGTTTTTCAGACCAAAGCTCAAATTTGAAAACGAACTTCTACAAAACAAAGAGAAACTTTTGTCTAAAATGTATAATCTGTTATTAGACTGAGAAACAAAAGATGAGCTTGTTAAAACTCCAATGACACACTGGGCAATAGATATAGGACACAATATAGATTTTAACCTCTGGGGAAAACTCTCTGGAAAAGTGACTTGAGGTTTACAGCATGTTTTTCTTTGAAGGAGAACTACCTGAAAATGATTCACAGATGGTATTTAATTCCGAGCAGGCTTTCTAAGAGGTATAAGACTGAATCAGATAAGTGCTGGAGATGCAAAGAGGTGGAGGGAACGTTCTTTCATATGTGGTGGACTTGTAAAAGGGTAAAAGAGTATTGGGAAATGATCCATAATGAATTGAAAAAAAATGTTTACAAGTACTCCCCCCCAAAAAAAACCCCCAGATTCCTTTCTATTGGGGATAATTCAGACTGAAATTTCCAGGTGTCAAAAAAGGTTATTTATGTATGCTACTACTGCGGCCCATGTTTTGTTAGCCCCAAAATGGAAAACGAGCGAGGTACCAACCAAAGAAGAATGGCAACTTACCATATTTTTCTGTCTATAAGTCGCCCCCATGTATAAGATGGCCCCTATTTTGGGGAACTCAGATTTAAGAAAATGGGGGGAGATGGCCTTGTGCATAAGACACCCCCTAATTTTTGACATTATTTTTAAGGGGGGAAAACCTAATCTTATACACGGAAAAATACGGTAAGTTGACAGAATATGCACAACGTGCAGTCTTCATGGGCTGCTGAAGTGGAGGTGCATTTTGAGCATTTTTCAGGGGGGGAGTTCATAAATTTGATGAGGCTGGGGATTTTTCTGGTTGCTGTTGGTTCCTCCCCATCCCCTACCCCTATTGAAACTTTGCTGCTTGTGGCTACCTGTGAACTTTCATGTTCTCCACACTTTGTCTGGTTGAACACAAGAAGAACCCTGCTGAGTCTGGCCGAAAGCTCATCTAGCCCAGTACAGTGGTACCTTGGGTTACATATGCTTCAGGTTACAGACTCCGCTAACCCAGAAATATTACCTCGGGTTAAGATCTTTGCTTCAGGACGAGAACAGAAATCGTGCTCTGGCGGCGCGGAGGCAGCAGGAGGCCCCATTAGCTAAAGTGGTGCTTCAGGTTAAGAACAGTTTCAGGTTAAGAACGGACCTCCAGAATGAATTAAGTACTTAACCCGAGGTACCACTGTATTGTGTTCTCACAGTGGACCACCAGATACTTATGGGAAGCCGGGAAGCAGGAAGTGAGGGCTAACAGCACTCTCAAAGGAACAGATATTCAGAGGCATAATGCTGTGTAACAGTTTAGGGTTGTTCCAGAGATCCTGTGTGTGTTTGTGTGTGATATAGTAACGTTTTAATGCATCTAACCCAATGGCCTTTGCAAGACCACTATGGCCATACATTCGCAACAAACTAATGATTGACAGGAAACAATGACCGAGAATATAAGAAAAACATACATAAAATCTGTACCCACCATATTTGCTACTCCTATAAATCAATTCAGGTAAAATCGCTAACAGAATTCATTTTTTTAAAAAAACAACAACAACCATGTGCTGAGTTACTACACACTTGATCTTAGCCAAAAGGCCGAGAAGCGATGTGCTGAGTTGTTTCCTAGCAGCTGGTGCACATAAAACCATCCTATATATAATATAATCCTGGTTAAATATTAAAAATTCTGCCTATATATATCTTGGGGTGTTTTATTTATTTATTCCAGCACTGGGAAATTATATTTGCAAAGAATTTCCCCCTTGGCTCAGCATATAATGGTCAGAATAATAAATAGTGAATTATACATCCAATTCAATTGCATCCAAATAGTTTTATGCCTTTTCTCTCTCCCCTCCCCAGTGTGTGTGTGTACATGGCAGCGCTGCTTTGGGGGTGGTGGGTACCATTGGAATAGGCACTGTGGGAGAACATGGCGTCTATTTGGTAGTGGAAGAGTGATGATACTCATTTATTTGCATTGTTTATAGGCTGCCCTAGAACTTAAGAGTTCCAAAGAGAGAAGAAAAAGACAAATATATTTGTTTATTCTCCAAGGAGGTGTTTAACCTCCAACAGCAACCCTGTGAGATAGGTCAGGCAGAGAGGCAGGGTCTCCTGGGTCATAGTCTGACACTTTAACCACTACACCACACTCATAAATGAGGGGGTTGAACCTCAGGCCTGGGCACCCAAGTGCCACCATCCAGGCTATCAGAAATCTCCCTGGGCCACAACCACTATTCCACACCCCGGCCCTGATTTGCACCTTCCTCATGTGTCTTTGCCTGGCTGAAACATGTCATTGAACCATGACAATACTTCTTGCTTGCCTGGATGAAGAAAGAAAGAAAGAAAGAAAGAAAGAAAGAAAGAAAGAGAGAGAGAGAGAGAGAGAGAGAGAAAGAAAGAGGGGTGTGTGCAGAAACTAGTTCTGTGTACAAAGGTAAAACTTTACATTTGCTGCTCTGTCTGCTTTTATATCTGGTTCTGCCCCC
Organism: Podarcis cretensis; assembly: GCF_951804945.1. Lineage (NCBI taxonomy): Eukaryota > Metazoa > Chordata > Lepidosauria > Squamata > Lacertidae > Podarcis > Podarcis cretensis. The sequence continues at coordinate 26,341,767 of NC_137177.1, read as the reverse complement.
CACTGGTATGTGGCCCTTGGAAGCTTACCCAGAAAGAATGTGGCCCTCCTGTTGGAAAAAAGTTTTCCATCCCTGCCCTAAAGAAACATCCATCTGCAGCTACCGCTTCTCCCTCCATAACATGACACAATCTTATTTTGTGGATTTCACTAAGCACAAATATAATCCCTATCATACATGTACTATGCATCTGTGTGGGAATTAGGGGCAGGGGTGAACATAATGCTACAGGTAATGTTCAGTATCATCCCCCTCCCCTCATGCCAGTGGTACAAACCCCTACGCTTAGCTCTCTCTCTGTCTCTGGACCATACCACATTTCAGGTGGTCAGTCCTGTGACTGGATGTTCCCCAATGCAAAGCATTCCTCACATACAGAAAACAAGATGCCAGGTGCAAGGGTTCAAAAGGGATATTGATAAACTGGAACGTGTGTAGAGGAGGGTGACCAACATGATAAAGGATCTGGAAACCAAGCCTTATGAGGAACGGTTGAGGGAGCTGGGTATGTGTAGCCTGGAGAAGAGAAGCCTAAGATGTGATATGACAGCCATCTTCAAATATCTGTAGGGCTGTGGAAGATGGACCTGAATCAATGGGTTCAAATTACAAGGAAGGAGATTCTGACTAAACATTAGCAAGAACTTTCTGACAGTAAGAGCTGTTCGGCAGTGGAATGGGCTACCTCAGAAGGTGGACTCTCCTTCTTTAGAGGCTTTTAAGCAGAGATTGAATGACCATATGCTAGGCATACTTCATCTGTGATCCCTTTGCACCCATTCCAACTCCACAGTTCTATGATTCAATGCTTCTCCTCCAGCCTTCTTCCTGAAACGCTAGCTTTACACATGCAGTGCTTTCTCCTAATTCTTCATGGGGGAGCATTCCATCATAACAGCAGCCCCCCCCGGGAGTCTGAAGTAATATAGCTCTGAGATAGATATGCCACTTCAATGAGTACCAGGCCTAAATAGATCTGGGGCAGCATTTCCATCTCTTCCAGACAGTGAAGTGCTAACAGAAGCATCATTAACACTTCCGTTTCAGATTTTGCAATTACAATTCTATTGACACCAGCTTCCACCAATACCCCCTGGAAACCAATTGGCAGCGGAGGAATTTTCACTCTGATTTGCCCGCCACTTAATGGTGCTATCAGAGATAATTGCCAAAGCCCGAATCCTAGCAACAAATTGAGTCCCACCAGAGCCAAACGCCTCTTGTACGATTGCCTGGTGCCCAGTTTGCCAATGCTTCAAAGATTTGCAAAGATAAAACTGAGCTACATTTTTTTTAAAAGCCCTTTGGCTCAAAGGTTATGTGATACAGCCCCACCCAGGCTAGAAAGAGCTTCAGTGGGGTGGGGAACATATGGATTTCCAGGCATGGTTGGACACCGAATCCCACCCTTCCTGATCATTGGTCATGCTTGCTGGGGCTGATGGGAGTTGGAGTCCCCCAGTCCTCTTTCTCCATTGGAAACAGGTTCAGGGGAGAAATGCAATTAAATCTGCATTGAAAAGCAAACCTACTAAATTAGCATTTTCTGAAACAATGTGCAAACTGGAAATTGGCACATTTCTGAATTTTGCAGAGTGGTTCCCCAGCCAAGTAAGGTGTACAAAAATGAATAGACTAAAGGAAAGTGTGCACAAAAGTCCACATAACAGCGAAAATGACACACCAAAACCACAGGAAAAATTGTTGCATATGTAAGGCAAAATTGCAAAAAAAGAAAAAAGAAAAAAAAGAAAGGAATGTGAGAGGGGAATGTGCACTAAAATGCTGCCTCCTATCCAGGAGAATATGGAAAAACAAAATTTCTGGAGAAATGTGGAGAAATGAATTTAAGACTGGGGGGAGGGTGGAATTAGAGAGTGAGAGAACAGAAATTGATAGAGCCAGCCACACCTAGTTGAAGATCAGAGCTATGTGTGATAAGTGCAGGTCAGAACAGAGGTGTGTGGGCCAATTGGCATGGGCCAATGATTTTGAGGGGCCTACTCTGAGCCCCCCTGTTAGAGGTGAAGAAATTAGCCTGCTCCCTCAAGTGCCCATTGCCAGGGTTCAAGTAAGATTCAGTTGCCCCCTGCCCAGTCAGTTTTTCCTCAAGGAGTGGTGATGGAGCACCTTCTTTTCCTTTGCTTCCAGTAGCAAAATGTGGAGCCAGTGTGGTGTAACGGTTAGAGTGTTGAACTATGAACTAGAGGACCAGGGTCCAAATAACTACTCAGCCATGAAGCTCACTGAGGGGGCCTTGGGCCAGTACCTGCCTCTCACCCTAAACTATCTCACAGGGTAGTTTTGAGGATAAAATTACGGGAGCAAGGGGAAAACGATGTGCTCCATTTTGAGCTCCTTAGAGAAAAAGGTGGCATATAAGTGCATCAGTAATAACTTTAAAAAATGGATTGGTGAAAAAAAACCAGATTGGTGGGAAAAAATTCCTGTTACAAACCAACATAAATAAATTTGATATGTGAAATAATTTTATGGGATCCAAGGGCACTTAAACACAAACACTGAATATCTACTTATTTCCACAGCAAAGTAATTCAAAAATGAACAGTCTGTGCTGACACAACATCAGCAGTGGGAACAACTACAGCTCACAAAGCATCAGAGAACCCAACTGCATTTCAGCCTTGGTCTTCCTCAGTGGACTCTGAGGACCACGGCAGATGTGGCTTGACAAATAAGACCATCTATATATACACAGAACACAAGTAACGCTGTCAGCTGGGGCTAGTAATAATAATATTTATCTAGCCTTTGAGCAGCTTACACAAATATATGAATACATTGCCCAGTCAAATAGGCTCTGAAAGAACTCGGTCTGTCCTTCCAAATGTAGCAAGTGTCTTAAACTGGTACAGCTAGCAAGCCATCAAATTGTACTGTACTCGCAGCCAACGGTATGACTTGTCACATATTTTTGTGCATGCCAAAGGTCACCTTAGGCTAGAGCCTGGACCAGCCTGGGGACTGAGGCAGCTGCCTCAGGTGGCAAAATCCCCCATCACCAGGCAAGTGAGGAGGACCAGTGGTGGCTCCCAGGTTCTGGTGAAATCTCAAAAGAGCCCTGCAAAGATCTCATGGGGCTCTCGTCAGATCTTGCTGGAACTTAAAAGCCCCCCTCCCTGCAGCTGCACAACCCTGGGAAGTGAGGTTTTGGTAGGAGCGCAGGTCAACACCTTCCCATTTTGCCTCAGGTGGCTTAATGGGATGGGCCACCCTGACTAGAGCAGTGTTGAGAGTGATATGTGCTGGGTCCCTCAAGGCAGCTTCTGTAAGTTCTCCATTTGGAGAACTGGTAAATAGTAGGGCTGGTAAATAAAAGCCAGTGACCTCTCTCAGCTGCGTGAGTCTTATAGAAGCTTTAACAATGGCAGATTTTCACCCTGAGGTTCTTGTGGTAATAGGAAGCCGTCTTATACCTGTTGGAGTTTGATAAATGCATTGTGGTGCCTGCAGAAAGAAATGGTCTGCAAATGTGCAGGGGGGAAATATGCACATTTGCATAATTTATGTTTATTTTGCATAATTTATTCCGGTTTTGCTGGTAATGAGGAAGGGCAAGGAGGCACGCACGACACTGAAGCTCTCTGGCTTCCGTGGTTTCAAAAAGCATCATTCATCATAAGGGCTAGAAATGAGCCGTTTCAAAAATGAAACCTGAGGTTCCAGATGAATTCTGCTGTCAATACCATATTCTTTGCTTTCTCTCCTCCCACAGATATATGAGATGCACATGAAATGTACTGAAATGTACTGGAGGATAAACCTTAAATAATAATCAATATTGGGATAGGAATTCACTTCAAACTCTGATACGTGTTTATATATTCATGGAGTGAATCAGGGCTGGAAGTCCACAACCTTGGCAAGAACAGTGACATTTGATTGGTCTCTCTTGGCAAATCCTAGGGCCTGTTAAATCCTGGGAATTGTAGTTTGTTAGGGACGTGGGTGGCGCTGTGGGTAAAACCTCAGCGCCTAGGACTTGCCGATCGCATGGTTGGTGGTTCGAATCCCTGCAGCGAGGTGAGCTCCCATCATTCAGTCCCAGCTCCGGCCCACCTAGCAGTTCGAAAGCACCCTTAAGTGCAAGTAGATAAATAGGTACCGCTTTATAGCGGGAAGGTAAATGGCGTTCCGTGTGCTGCTCTGGTGCCGGTTCGCCACGTGACCCGGAAGTGTCTCCGGACAGCGCTGGCTCCTGGCCTCTAGAGTGAGATGAGCGCACAACCCTAGAGTCTGTCAAGACTGGCCCGTATGGGCAGAGGTACCTTTACCTTTACCTTTAAGGGTGCTGAGAGTGGTTAGGAGACCCCTATTCCCTGCACAGAGCTATGATTTCCAGAGTTCTTTAACAACTGGTCCTTCTTCCCAGGGGAATCTAGAACTTGTAACCCTGTGAGGCGAGTTGGAGCTCCTGACAACTCTCAACAGCCTTAACAAACTACAGTTCCCAGAGTTCTTTGGGGGGAGTCATGGCTGTTAAGGTAGCCTAAAGCACTTGAAAAGTATGGCGCAAGTGTGACCTGGGGGAAATGATTATAGGAACAATAGCATGGTTGATTATCTTTGATGGTATAGATTTCAGAGCTTCATAGAGAAACACAGTGAAAGACGCAGTAGTTCCACTCTGTAGTTTCCCAGTGTGATTGCCACAGTCTCTATAGTTCCTTCCACTACTATCTAGGCAGATGTAAAGACTTCTGCCCACATTCTCCAACTTTGTGGCATGTTTACAAACCACAAAGGAGACAGAATAGGCATCAAGAAGCAGTAGAACACATCCGTTGCATGCAGAAGGAAGACCCCACCTTCATTGTCTGCATCGTAAAAGGATTGGGTAGCAGGGAAAGGCCTCTGGCTGAGAGCTCAAAGAGTTGCTGCCAGTCAGAGTAAACAATACTCTGAGTAACAATAGGTAATCCCATGGTCTGATGCTGAATAAGGCAGCTTGGCAAATTCATTAACCTTCTAAGAGACTAGCCATTATTTTCATACTGAACCACATGGTTGGAAGTCTGTCAGCCTGAATTAGCAGTCTCTGAAGATTTTTAATTGAATTTATATCCCAACCTTCCCGCAGAAGGAACCCAGGATGGCAAACACATACACTTTTTAAAAAGCCTTCTAAAACATCTGAAAACAGTTAAAACATCTTTAGGTAAACTAGCCATAACAATTCAATTACATCTCTTTTAAATCTATTTAACATTCCATTTGTAGTCGACTTTTGCTCCAAAAAGCTCAAGATGGCATACATGGTTCTCCCTGATTTTATCCTCACAAAAATCCTGTGAGGTTGGTTAGGCTGAGTCAGAGACTGGTCCAAGGTCACCCAGTGAGCTTTATGGCCAAGTGGAAATTCGACTTCTGACCTCCCAGCTCCTACTGTGACACTTTAACCAGTATACCACACTGGCTCCCATCTTGGTGTTACTGAGAACAGTTTTTTCTGCAGCATAACTTTAGTATTCCAAGTGGTTTTCATCTGCACTCTATTCAGTGAGGCAAATTATTGATAACCCCATTTTACAGATATGGATCTGAAGGATAAAAGGTATTGCCATTTTGCCAAGCCCATTTCAAGAAGCCACATTTGATCATGGATTTTCCCATCCCTAGTGATGCATCCAGAAGATCACACAAGCCCATCTTTAAAAGGCCTCCTTCTGAGGCCATGTTTATCTCGAAGATAAAGAAAACAAGCTACAAACATTCCATCAGAGCAAATCTGTTGAAGGAGGTATACTGGCCATGTGGGGAACCAAAGCAAGTGGTGTGTGGGAGAAGTCCAATTCCATTCTTATTTGAAGGTGGGCCTGCTAATTGATACTTTCCTAAACAACACACAAACCCAAACATAGCCATTATTTGCAACCCACGCTGCCTGAATTTTGCAGTGCAGTATATCAGCCAAATAATGTATACAAAATGCATATTCTAACGTAAAATGTGCACCAAAATACATTAGTTTAGAGGAAAACACTTCACATAAATATGAATATTAAACCAAATTGCTTACAAAAAAGGGAGATGTTTGCATAAATCTGCTGAAGAATTCTCATGAAGTCTTTTAATTATAACAACAACAACAACAACAACAACAACAACAACAACAACAACAACAACAAACTGGTGTGAAAATCTGGAGAACTGAACTTATGAGTGGAAAAATGAGAAAATGAGAGAAACAAAAACTGACGGATTTGCTGATCTTTAGCTGGGCCACCTGCTTTTCTCTTTTCCCCCCATCCCCCATCCGCCCCTCTCTCTCCTTTTCCTCCACAATTACCAAACTACTGGGGGGGGGAGGTCTGACCCAGTCACTTCTAGAGGGCTGTTGTTACGAGGGCCACATAAAAAGTGACTGAGGGCCACAGGTTGACTGCCCTTTGTTACAGTACATAAACCTGATGTGCTTAGAAGAGCCATATCTTTTGAGAAGTAGTAAAACACAAACCTGTAACCTTGGTAAATAAAGGCAGACTCCCATTGCACCTGGCCACTGTGCCATACATAGTACCTGCAAGATTAATCTTTCCTAATAAAACTCTGGCCCTGGATGTTAGTCCCCTTTGGGAGCTAGACCAGAGAGAAGGTTAATAAGTGCTCAACCACCAAGCAGGCAAGGTTGTTTACAGCCTCAATAGAGGCAGCATTTTATAGGGTGGGTTTTATTTTCCTCTGGTGAGTCACTGCCGATTTCGTTCTCAGCCAAAGCCAAGCCAGAACGACCTTGCAATGTGGCTGCTATGTTCTAAGTGTGATAGCAAAAGAAGAAAAGGAGGAAAGAAGGAAGATTGGAAAGGTGAATAAAGAGAATTGGGACAGGCTAAAATGTAAAATTCAGCTGTGCTGGCTAAATTTTCCCTATCCTGTGGGTTGTGCTGTGCATACCTAAACACAGGGCTTAGGGCTCATCCATACTCCCACTTGTCCATGCCTAGGGAGCAAGGATCTGAGCAGTTTCCTGCTTGCCCATCTCCTGTCCCAGGGAAAAACCCACTCTTTAGTGCTAAATTGGAGCAAATGTCAAACTGGAGAAACCCCAAATTGCCGTTTGCTCTGATTGAGTGCTAAAGAGCCATTTTCCCTGGAGGAAAACAGCAGGACGAGAGGACTTGTGGATTGCCCTTTAGTGTACCACCCTGCCTAGACTTAGACTAACATTTGTCATATTTTGGGCCTTCCTGGAAAGCAACGATTCCGGAGCAGCCTCTAAGAGGTAACTGTTTTGGTCATTAACCTCAGTTCACTTCATAGATGTGCACTTCATTCTTCATTTATCAGTGAATATGGGTGCTCTGGACAGAATGGGTGGTAGTGGGAGGGGAGCGGTTTTCTTTGGGGGTCTTTCTTGACTTCTCACAAACCGTTTCTAATGGTTTGCAGCTGAGTCGGGGAACAACCAGAAGATGTGTTCTGAACTGACTGCGGTACCTGAGCCATTTTCAAAGGCAGCCCCATGAAGATCCCATTGCAGTAGTCCAACATCAAGTTCCTCAGGGCATAGATAATTGTGACCAAACTCTTTCTGCCCTGGTATGCAGACTTCTTGGAAGGAAATTTGACATAGACTCTGGCAATGGCTCGCTGAGTCCAGTGGGGTTCTTCATTTAAATATCTGGGATTGATTTATTCAGAAACGGCATCTTGGAATACACAGCTATCCAATATTAAATTGCAAGCCTTTAAATCAGCAAAAGCCATTCTGAAATTCGCTGCCTGTAAAGGTGGAAATCTGGTCAACCCAGCTCTATCTGTGTATAAAGCAAAAACAATGGCCCAGATTTTATATGGTGCAGGAGTTTGGGGTACCTCAAAGGTCTCCGGTCTGGAACCCCCGCAGAATTATTTTTTAAGAGTTCTTTTAGGTTTACCCAAAGACGTGGAATCTGCCATGGTCAGGTTGGAAACTCGCATGTTGAGCTTAGAGAGCCAAATAGATAAAAGAATTCTCTGTTACTGGTTTAGAGTTCAACAGATGGACAACACTAGGCTACCAAAAAAATGCCCGATTGAGCTCTCAAATGGATTACCCCTTAAAAACTGGGTACATCATGCTGCCCAACTGATGGGCAAATATGACCTCTCAGTGACTGAGATTAAAGAACTCTCCTTATATTCACAGAAATATATTTTTAAACGAACCATAAGGGCAGTGGCAACTAAAAACGATCTAAACTCTATGTGCACATCTACATGCGCCCCATTGTATTTTAAACTTAGAGAGGTCAATGAACACATATCTTATTTTAATGAATTGACTTTTGGACAGTTTCGAAAAGCTTTTATAGAGCTATATAAGCTCTGCTTATAGAGATGGGAGACATAGAGGCATACCAAAAAACGAACATGTTTGCATTAGGGGATGTTCTGAAGTAGAGGACCTTATGCATTATATCTTGCACTGTCCGTTATATAATGATGCAAGAAAAAGATTTTTGGTACCTATAATGACAGGGTCCCCTGGCCAGAACCCCCTTGACATGATTTTATATCTCCTTTCAGACACAGATAAGTATGGGACCTGGCGGGTAGCACTTTTTGCAACTGCTGCTAGGAAAATTAGAGCAAATTATATAGCCAAGGTAGCCAATAACTGTAAAGGAGATGAATTTATTTGATCCTATCTATCTGCCTCAGGCTATGCTCTATCTTTGTCACCAAACTCTGAGTATAAATTGCACACTGTATTAATTGATATTGTTTTTAACATTAGTGACCATGTGATGATTTTAGCTTATGAATTTTATTGTTTAATGTTTTTATTTGTACATTGGGGTACTTTTATAGCTCTGTTTAGAGTACATAATGTTTTAATAATATAAATGTTTTAAGTCTTTTTTTATCAATTCAGTATATTTTCTTTTAATTGTCAAATAATTCTGTGTACATTGCGGCAGCCTTTGGCTATGTGCAATAAAACTGACTGAGACTGAGACAGTGGGGCTCTTTCCCATGTAAACAGGCCTAAAATCACAGACTTAGGAAGGAGGGGAGATTCAGGAACACTCTTCTATACAACTAAAGTGTGGAGCCTTGTCTTCTTTTGCATCTGGCTACCGGAGAAAATAGGTGTTGGGCCTCATGCAAAGCAACACACTGAAAGTCTACTCAGAAGCAAGTTCCTGAGGATATAATCTCACAGCCTTTGTCTATGATCTTTGAGAACTCTTGGAGAACAGGCGAGGTCCTTGCAGACTGGAGGGGAGCAAATGTCCCCATCTTCCCAAAAAAAGGTGTGTGTGTGAGAAGACCCAGGTAACTATCAACCAGTGAGCTTGACATGGATGGTAGGTGGGAAGCAAGATGATGGCAAAGAGCTTGGCCATGCCCTGGAGGAGAGCCATGGCTCAGTGAGCACAGCACACTCTTGTTTTGCATGCAAGAAATCCCTGGTTCAATCCTTGGCATTTCCAAGAAGCGGTAGAAAAGAGTTTCCTTTTAACAGCACCCTTAACAAACTACAGTTCCCAGAATTCTTTGGGGAAAGCCATGGTTGTTTAAAGCGGGATGATACTGCTTTAAATGTTTAGTACCAATGAGCTCTCTCTTTCTCTCTCTCTCTCCTTTGCCTCCTTCCACTTACACAGGGTTTCTCTTCTTACTTCCATTGCCCTCTGTTTGGGGCTCCAAAGGTTACAAGTGTCCCACAGCAGGTGGGTCTGACCCAGTATATGGCCACTTCCTATGTCCCTATCCCTTTCTGCAATGATCACCAGAAATGGTTTGCCTGGAGGGGTAGAACCTATGCTGGCAGGGAGCTTGCTGTATGATAATCATGGTACTTAACTAGAAGGAAAAGCCATTACATAGACAATGGAACTGGTTTGTCAAGCTTGCTCATATATCACACACACACACACACACACACACACACACACACACACACACACACACTAACAGGTTTTGGGAAGAACACTGGGTATCATCCAGACGGAAACCCCTCCATCTCATAACAGTGTACTATTTTTTGCAAACAATTTCCCCTAATATAATGCATTTTATGTGCCGTTTCCACTAATTCCCCCATGATAATTTTGTTTCCGTTCACATATTGCTTTAAAATGTGTGAAAGAGGTAGTTTGTCATTCAAATGCAAGCAAAAATCAAATTTCTCCCCCCATTTGTAGTTCTGCGATATCGCAGATGTTTCTCTCCCATGATCCTGCACATAGGTCAAGGAAGCACTTACAGACCTATTTCCTTTTATCCCCAGGTTAACACTGGGAGCTGGTAAGTTGCACAGGCCACCCAGTGAGCTTCATGTCTTATCAAGGATTTGAACCCAGATCCTATAGATAGGATCCTATAGATAGGATTCTCCTTTTATACATATAGGGAAACTAGGACACAGAGTAGTCAAGCTAGCAGGATGAGTGTGCATGCAGTACGTGGCAGATCTGGGTTCAAATCCTTGATAAGACATGAAGCTCACTGGGTGGCCTGTGCAACTTACCAGCTCCCAGTGTTAACCTGGGGATAAAAGGATATGACGTGCTTTGAAATCAGAAGCGCAGACATTATGTGCTAAACATTAGTCAGCTAGCCTAAGGGGTGGGAAAAGATAACAGCTGGCACAATTTAGAACCACTGAGACTGTAAATGTGTGAAATTGGCATTTCAAAGGATAGAACTGGCACTTGGGAAGAACTGAAGAAAATGACCCTGAAAGAGCAGAGGCATCAGGAAAGGAGCAGGAAGCAAGATCCGGGGCAGTTATATAATTCCTGTCCTTAAAAAAGCAAAGCAAAACATTTCACCCCATCCTAGACATCAGGGGTTGGGGAACGTGAGGCTCTACAGACGTTGTTGGATTCTAGCTCCCATCAGCCCCAGCCAGCATGGCCAGCAGCGAGGGATGATGGGAGTTGTAGTCCAACAGCTTCTGGAGGGTCTCCAGTTCCTTATCCCTGTGTTAAAGGTAGAAAGAACTGGTTTCTGTGCTGGGCTCCAGAGGCTCACAGATTTCCCCTGCTAAAGTGTGTTGATTGGAAAGTCCCACTGATTTCAGTGCAGGGATGGAATTTGTAGGGTGGTGGAAGAAACCGACCTATGCAGATATCTTAAAGAGATGATTCTAGCTGGCTCCTGGAAGGAAAACAGCTGGCGGTCAATGCTATTCCCCGAAATGGATGGAAGTAAGAAGGCAGGCAGGTGGAGCTGACGAAGGGCAGAAAGGGATTGGTGGGACAGTGTCCCCATTTGTCCTGACAGGCCAGCCTCTACTGGTAAATGGACACCTGGGAACCTTGACTGATCAAGGCTCTTGGACAGCTGTCCCCCCCCCCCTGTTTCCGTGGAATAAACCCCCTTCAAATAATACTGTGTGTTTGTTCACTGAAGGATAAAGTGGTGAGAACACTTCTCTCTCCCTCTCTTAAAACATAGGCTACTGTTTATATTTATCAAAGAGACCATCAGAGTAATTCCCAGGAGATGACAGAAGCTTTGGCTGACCAGGCTGCCAGGGAAAGTTTTCAGCTTAATGCGCTGCAACTGTGAAAAAGGAAAATGTCACTCTGTTGGGAAAAGAACTTAAAAGAAAACAGCAGGCCTTGCAGCTCCATTATAGAGTCTAAGAGTGTTTGCAGAACACTCTGTGCTGTTGGAATTACCGCATTTTTAAAATGTTCTGAGAGAGTCACAGAAGATGCGCACACGCAAAATGCCCAGCAAAAAGGATCACATCTTGCTTACAGGGAATGACCAGCATCTTCCTTACAAAGAAAGGCTTAAGCCAGACGTGGGGAACCTTCAGCCCTCCAGATGTTGCTGAACTACAACTCTTATAAACCCTGGCCATTGTCTGTGCTTACTTGGGCTGATGGGAGTTGTAGTTCTGGGCCAAAGTTTCCCCACGCCTGCATTAAGCAGCTGCCAATGTTTCACTTGGGAAAGAAGCAAGCTGGGCATGCCAGGGCAGAGAGCTGTGAAAATTGTGAATGATGTGGAGATTGCAAAGGGAAGTAAATGTCAACATATTGTAATCCAATGATTTTGACTTGCTGTTAATCAGTGCTATTGTCTGACAAGTTTGCAAAATCAAAAACTCCAAGAAATGCACAAGTTACCTGTGGGATTCATTGCTATAGGCCAGGGGTGAAGAATGCTTTGTCTTGTTGAAGGCTGCATTCCCTTGGGCAAAACCTTCTTAATTTATGTTTCCACCTCTATCCCGCCTGTCCTTTGAGAAGTTTAAGGTGGCCTTATCCTTCCAGGGTCAATCTATACCACTGCCCAAAGAAAGAGAGAGCAGATGCTCATCCTCTCATTCCACATAGGAGAAGGGCCATAGCTCAGTGGTAGATCATCTACTTTGCATGCAGAATGACCCAGGTTCAATCCCTAACATCTGTAGAGCTAGGAATGTCCCCTGCCTGAAGACCTGGAGAGCCACTCAGTGTAGACAGTAGAGATACTGATGGACCAATGATTTGATTCAGCATAATGCAGCTTCTTATGTTCTGGTAACTGCTCACATGTTTGGAGAGAGCATATAAACAGGCAGTGACATCAAGGAGGTGGAGTGCCAGGGAACTCTTGGGATTGACTAGTGGTCTTCTACTGGGATGTGGGCCTCAGCAGATGCCTCACATTGCTGACTCCAAGTACTGGATCCAATTGTAAGTCATGACCCATTGCTGGTTGAAAAACAGGGAGCCTATGGGATAAAGCCACCAGACACTATCCGTAGCTCCCAATTAACCCTCGTAGTTACTAGGCAACTCTAAATGCGTGCAGCATTTTAAAACTCAAACTCAATTAAAAATATTATGTCTGAAGAGTATATATAATCCTTTCTGGTTGTCTCCCTGGTGGTTTTTAAAAGAAATCATTTGTGCTCCTCTGCAGCAACTGGGATCTCTGTCATTCTGCTGCTGTTGAGAAAGCTGACTCCGCAGGAGGGGATTTGTTACAATTCTCAACATGCTCAGGATTACATTTGCCAGTTCTGATCATCATATACAGCTTAACCATAGCTTTCCGACTTGTGCAGCTTTTCCAGCAGGGGTTTCAATGAGAGCAGAGCCAAATTGTCACAGGGTACTTTGCCCTTCCCTACCCTACACCTGAGAAATTTTCCACGATTTTCTCTTTCATCCAGGAAAAGAAAGGCAATTTGCAGAATTCCACCCCCCAACCCGAATACTCTCTGCCATTCATTGGGGGTGGGGGAAGAGGGAGGTTAGTTGCTTCCATTCCACCAACTGTTCCACCCAGCACTACCCTATGGAACAATACTCGGCCTGGGCCATAGTGCAGGATGCAGGATGGTGGCAGTGCTGCCAAGCCCACAGCTGAGTGGTTGCGCATCTGCTTTACATGCAGAAGGTTCAGTCCTCAGCATCTCCAGCAGAGCTGGGAATGTTTGCTGCCTGAAACCCCTGAGATTGGCTGCCACTCAGTGTTGGCAATACTGAGTTAGATGGGCAGGTGGTGTAGGCAGCATCCTCTATTCCTAAAGCTGTTGCTGGTACTTGCAGCAGAAAAAAAATTATGCTGCTACTACTAATGGTGAGCTCCGTCCCCAAGGAACAGTTGGAGAATTTCCACACCCTCTGGAGAAATTCACTGGAATTTCTCTGTCTTCAAATAAAGGTAGAGAATGCAAAGAGTTCTGGAATGCTGTGTGTATAGCTCTGGTAGTCACACTTCAAGATATATATTTATAGACTGCCTCTCACATCAAGCACCCACTTATACCTCAATTGCCAGAATTTGTTTCATTTTTTTAAATAAAAAAGTCTGAATAATTATATGCCAAAGAAGTATATTATACTTACAACAATAAAGAGCCAAGAGTTATGTGATTCTATTCTTTTGCACCATCATTTTTCAAGTATTACTGCATGAACATTTTTATACATCTGTACGCTTTGCTGTTTGTATCTGTTTATGTGCTAGTTACTTTAGGAAACCTGGAGTGTAGATGAGCATCATATTGCCTGCATAAGAAAGTGAGAATTGTTCTCTCTCTTTTTTCTTTTTTTCTTTTTGCAGAACCAGTAAAGAAACATCTTCCTTCACATGGAGAGCAAAGAGTCATATGGGAATTAAAGAAAATCCATGCAGACCAGCTTGACATTTAGATGTCCAGAAAATCCCATGAAATTCACCTAGTCCAACCCCTGCTCCACACTGGATCTGCAGTACAGTCTGCAACCAGTGGTGGCCTGTGCCCATTGGGACTGGTAGTGCTGAAGGCAGGGAGACCAACAGCATATGGAGTCAGAGCCAAGGACAGGCAGGGCCAAACCGCTGTAGTGCTGCTCCACATCCTCCTCTCTGCTGAATTCTACAAGGGCAACACTGAGCCACAGCCACCCCTGGACTGTTGAAGGCAAGAAGTGGGGGTTGGCTGAGGTTGGTGGAGCAGTGCCCCATTTGTCCTGATGAGCCAGCCTCCCCTGACTGCAATGACAGCATCCCTGACAGATGCCTGCCCAGCTTCTGCTTAAATTCCATCAGTGAAGAAGAACTCACCGCTTCTGTTTCACTGCAAAACAACTCTTAACATTAGGAAGTGTCTCCTAATGTCTAGCTAGAAGATGTGTCCCTGCAATTTCCACCCACTGGTTCTTAAGCTGCACCTCTGTCCCATCCCAAAGCAACATTCTTGGAATGGGAAAGCCAGTAAACCTAAACAGGAGTAGGGGAACTTTGGCCCTTCAGCTCCCCACCCCTCTTGTAAGGGCTCCAAGTTGCTGTACTTGTTCCACTGATACTCTGCTATCTCACCTCAATAACCACCACTGGTCACACATTGCCAGGCAATTTTGAGAGTTTGGGGGAAGAAAACCAGGAGACACATATGCAACATCCCCCCCCCCAAAAAAAATTAATTTCCTAAGTAGAATTTGCATTTTCTAACCACAAAATTTGATGACCTTGTTATGCAAAGTTAGAATCTTCTGACTCCAGGAATCTTGTAGCCTTGCCAGAGCTTCCACTTTTGCCAAATACAGAGGGAGGATGTGAATCTAAGGATGACTCTTCTCTCTCTTTTAGATTGTTGTATGCATGAGTACAGATCACTTCTGCCTACAATCTTGGATATTCTACACAAAGCATGACTCAGAAAAAAACATAGAAAAACAGCAAAGGTATAGCATGCAGATCAAGGGAAGTAATAGTACTGCTCTAGTCTGTCTTGGTCAGACCACACCTGCAATGCTGTATGTAGTTCTGGGTGCCACAATTTAAGAAGGACATTGACAAGCTGGAACATGTGCAGAGGAAGGCGACCAAGATGACCAAGGGTCTGCAAACCAAGCCTTAAGAGGAATGGCTGAAGGAGTAGGATATGTTTAGCCTGGAAAAGAGGGGACTGAGAGGAGATATGATAGCCATCTTTAAATATCTGTAGGGCTGTTACATAGAAAAGGGAACAAGCTTGTTTTCTCTTGCTCCACAGGGTAGGACCAATAGATTCAAGTTACAAGAAAAGAGATTCTGACTAAGCATCAGGAAGAACTTTCTGATGGTAAGGGTTGTTCAACAGTAGAATAGACTCCCTTGGGAGATGCTGGACTCTCCTTGCTTGGTGGTTTTTAAAGCAGAGGTTGGATGGCCATCTGTCATGTATCATCTAGTTGAGATTCCTGTGTTGCAAAGAGTTGAGCTAGATAACCCTCAGTGTCCCCTCCAACTCTACAATTCCATGACTCTATGAACATTAGAATGAGCAATCTTCACTGCAAACCTCCCCTCCAAATGTGTGAATGGTAACAGCCTCCCAACGAACCATGATTTTCATGGGATGCGGGTCTGTGCAGATGTACACATGTGTTGCAAAACAAGTACCTCAAAATAAAAAGCCACTATGAGTCACTCTCTTGTTTGCCCAAACCCCTTAACACCTGCGGAACTTGCTTTATGGAGGCTACATATGAGAACAAGTGATGCTAGAAAACAGTTAATGCAAAATACAATTTTGAGAGCGAAGCTCTCACCATAACCCTAAGCATGAGAGTAAAATCATTGCTTGTGCTCCCCTAATTACCTCCACTCAAGATTAAAATACTGGGCTGGATGGAAAAATGATTTGCTTTTGTATACAAGACAGTTTCCTATTTTTATTAGACAGGAAGCATTTTGATGGCACAGAGTAAGCATTTAAGGAAGGAGCAGAATTCATTCTGTTGATCCAGTGGCAGAATTTATTACATAAGATTGTGATTTCATGGATAGTCCTGCTGAGTATGGTTACCCCTGCCACTTCAACAAGAGGCACCTGCTGCTGTAAATGTCTCCCTACAATAAAAAGACTGCATTGCTTATTCATTTCATTTATGAATCGCTTCCCTTAAAGCATCCCAAAGTGATTTAACCATAAAAACGCATAGAAAAAACACTTCCAATTTCATTTATTATGAACCAATCCAAGAGTCAAAGGAACATGCCATGTTCAAGATAAGCAGGTGCTTATACATGCACGATACACACATTGTGTATGTACAGTATACTCACACTGCAATGAAATCAGAGTTGGCACTCTTGCATGCAGGCACATGTGGTCAATGTGAAAGAACTAAATCATGTTCCCCCACGCCCAGTTCATAAACACTCAGATCAATATATCTTGTATTCATTGTGCAGCTGGTCTCTCGGATTAGAAGCTACTCCATTAGAAAGGCAATACATTTCCTGTTATGAAATGCCCCCCCTCCACTCAAATGCACCCACATATAACATCCACAGAATGGACAGAATCATAGAGCCCATACATAAAATCAAAGTCCCATGCAATGAACTGCAATTGCCTGTCCCAACCCCCATAATAACATATGGTCCTCTTGTTGTTTTGCATTCACAAGTGCACACATTAAGCCTGCGATCCTATGCTTAGTATGCAAGCCCCACTGAATTCAGCTTCTAAGTTGACGTGCCTAGGATCGCGCTGGAAGACAAAACTGTCTCCTGAAGCTGAAAGGAATCCCCGCGTTCTAATATCCTGCTGCTCTGCCCCCTTCCATATAGTAATATATTGCTTAACGCAGAGGCAAGGTAGGGTCCTCAGCCAATCCGAAAATATCTGGATTTCTTAGGTGAGAGGTTATTTGATGCAACATGCTACATTCTTTCCCAGACACAATCTGCATTATCCCATACATTCTCTCTCCGCCCACTTATCTTTATGATTGTATTACACACCGTTCAGTGAACATGCACGTGATGTCTTTCTTCCCCAGACACGCACACATGCACACACTTTTCTCTCCAAGTTAGTGCCACATACACTTCTACCGATCATCCTACACAATACACAGCATAGCCTCTTGCTATCCTCGCTGCCTCTATATTCCTTGGGGCGCCCACCCAAGGGGAGACGTGCATAGGACTTTCCCGTGGAAGCATCTAGGGATAAGCCCCTTAGATCCCGGCTATCCTGCCCTTACCTGACAATGCCGTACATGACCAGGATGTTCCCCAAAAGCCCCACAACGCAGACGACTGAATACAGGGCAGTGATGGCGATGGCGATGATGATTGAAGTCGTGTTCTTGATCGGGGACTGACTCGTGGCGTTGGACGTCGTGAGAGAAGTCGACCCGAAGTCTTGAAAGGTGCTGTTGTAGGGGAAATCGGGGTAGGGTTCAGCACCGGGAAAGGTGGACGGCTCCATCTCTGCCGAGAGCTTCTGGATCCCACCCCGAGGTCGGGCAGACGGGGAATACTACAGGCTTCCTGGGAGCTGTCCCGTCCTGGTGGTGCTGAAATAAGCGAAGTGCATCGAAATAAATCCAAAACTTAACCAGGGGGTGAGGTGGGGAGTTGCCTACCAAGGTAACGACGGGTTCTCTCAGTAGCAACTATGCTAGCCAGAAAGGTCTGACATCTCCTCTAGTCTTTCTGCAAATACTGTTACAGACACAGCACTGCCCTCCCTCCCTTCCTGGTCTGCTGCTGAGCATCTGAGCACGAGAAACTGTGAATCTGCAAGCTCTCCTAATGGTTGTGATTTCTTTCTCTCTTTCCCCCCTTCTTTTTTTAAAAAAGGAGGGGATATCTGACATCTCTCTTGGACGTCGGGAACGACGTACGGGGCTGCAGATTAAAGGGAAAGGGCTGCCCATCAAAACCCTTTAAGGACTGGTGGGGAGAGCAATTTTACACATTGCTCTCAGCTGCCTTGGAAATGCGGTGCCCTTGCCTAACGCGTGTTTCTTAGGGAGATACTGATATCATTAGAGATCTCTAATAGATGTTAACAATGGAGGCATTTATTAGAGATGTTTAACTGCATTTGAATGGGGGGGGGAAGGGTTGGAGAAGGTTTCCAGTGAATTTATCGTGGAACATCCAAGCAAAACAGCCACTTTATTTTCTTTCTTTTTAAGGCTAATTATAGATGGAAGAAACAGCCACTATGTTCCACCAGAAGCGGTGGAATTGGTTAGCATTAAGCACACAACGTCGGAATAGCAAAAGCACCCAGATAGGCATTGTCCACGGCAGCCCTCGAGTTTTAGAATTCTTTCCCCCTTATTACAGCTCAGTTGTATAGAGCAGTGTTTCCCAACCTTTGGTCTCCAGCTGTTTCAGACT
Source organism: Podarcis cretensis (assembly GCF_951804945.1). Lineage (NCBI taxonomy): Eukaryota > Metazoa > Chordata > Lepidosauria > Squamata > Lacertidae > Podarcis > Podarcis cretensis. The sequence goes on along the minus strand of NC_137177.1, from coordinate 26,323,194 downwards.
ACAATTCCCATCATGCCTGACCACTGGTCTTGCTAGCTAGGGATGATGGGAGTTGTAGTCCAAAAACAGCTGGAGACCAAAGGTTGGGAAACACTGGTATAGAGCACATGCAATGTGGGCAGAAGGTTCAGTCCCTGGCGTCTCCCAGTAGGGCTGGAGAAGAAAGACTCTTGTCTGCAAGCCTGGTTAGCAGTTGCCAGCGAGTGCAGCCATCACTGAGTCAGCTGGATCAATGGTCTGACTCGAGATAAGTAGGCTTCCTACACAGGATAATTTAGCATATTTTAAACAGTCACTTTGGCATGGGGTGTCTATCAGTCCAAATAATAATAATAATAATAATTGCTCCAAACAACAACTTTAAACACTGGCCAGCTCAATAGCTTTGTGCCTGAACAGAGTCCATCTATAGAGGTTTTAAAAGCACCAGATAGACCTTATCTTCCAATAGTTACAAAGAAAGAGGAGGCTTGCGTGCTTTCCATTAAAAAAAAAAAGGCAGTCATTTTATCTGTGAACATATTTCCACTCCTTAATTGCCTTAGTGCTTTCTCTTTGCATAAAATATGGGTTTGTTGCCTTCCTTCCTGAGCACCCTCTTTTTATTCTCAGCTCCCCTTCTACATGTTTTTTTTAAAAAAACCAAAACCAAAATCCTTACATCTATATGATTTAAATAATAAGAATAATTTTAAAAACCCTACACTTCATCCAAATAGCTCAGGGCAGCATACATAGTTCTCCCCCCACCCAACTGTATCCTCATAACAACCCTAGAGTTAGGCTGAGAGACAGGGATAGGTCCAATAACACTTTGTAAGCTTTGCAACTGGGTGGGAATTTGAACCCAGATCTTCTTGATGCATTGTTAGTTGGACACCCTGGTCTCTCAAAACATTGCCTGTCTCCTTCTCCAAATCAGTCCTATTGATAACTGGGTAATATTTTAATCAAGGAGAGCCCTTAGATCTTGCACAGCAAGAGTTCTGTTTTATAATTCCCAGCAAGTTATGTAACTGAATCCATATCCTCATATATGGAGAATATGAAATATCTGTGTGTATTAGATTAGAGACCACCTCTTCAACGTTAAACAAGATAAAACCAGGGAGCAGATGGGAAGAAGGGTGCTTGATTCCCAACCCTCCTCCCACCCTTGCAGTTTAGAAAAGAAGCAGTTTAGGTCTCCAGATATTCTACCAAGGGATGAAAATTGGAACCCAGAACTTCAAAGCAGATTTATGCCATGCAACTGATTGCACCTTAAAGTCTTCCACTATGATACCCAACTGCTTGTTTTTTATTTTTTTTATTAAATCCTGTTATAATTCTTCTTGTTGTTCTCTCTCTCTCTCTCTCTCTCTCTCTCTCTCTCACACACACACACACACACACACACCTCCCCACCTTTCTATTTCTTGCCAAGCTACATCTGTTTGCTTAAGTACCATGTCAGGCCTATGCTCCACCATGCCACAGGGGGCTCCCAAGATGCGTCAGGGTTGATCACCCAGCTCCCCTCCATTAACACCCACATTCAGGAAAAAAGAAATGGTCTGAATGAGGAAGATGAGGAAATGGAATCAAACTTTTGTCAATGTTTATCTCTTGACAGAGGCTGTGTACACATGTCCATTTACTCTGCATCCAGTGCACTCCCACCACTGGTTTGGTAAGCAGTGTGCATGTTAACCACAATCCATATCTATCCTGCTGTTTCTTATGAAATACTGCATTTTGGTGCATTTTCCTTCAAGTCAGCATCAAACTGAATTGAGAAAAAGAAGAACCTAGCAACGTTTTAAGCTGATAATGTGTACACAGGCAGAGCATTTTGAGGAAGACTTCTTTTACATTTGGAGTTTAGTAATTCACTTAAAAAATGTATTATTATTTTTAAAAATCCCTTATTACCAAAATCCTCTCTTCTACTTTCTCTGTCTGTCTGTCTATCTGCCTGTCTGTCAGCAGCAATCATGTCTATACACTTGCCTCTCAAGCATCTTGCCATCCCATAATTTAGGAATAAGGAAACTGAGACCATCTAGCTTTTGCTGTACTGCAACTCCCATCATCCCTGGTCATGGGCCATGCTGGCTACGACTAATGGGAGCTGGACTCTCACCACAACTGGAGGGCCGCATGTCTCTCAACCCTGCCATAATTAAAGCAGCAATTCTAAAGGCACATAGGGGGAAAGCCACTTGAGTTTGATGTGACGTACTTCTGAGGAAACAGGCTTACAATCACACAGCCCAAGAGAAATAAAAAATAGTATACATTTGGGGTTTTCCTGTTCATTGTTTTGTTTTTCACATTGTTGCTGCTGTTTGCATGCATGCAAGATTGCATCTGCAATCTATCACAAACGGGATTTGCAACAAAATGATGCAGCGTGGAATGCAGTTTTTCAGGGTTCTAGACACTTCAATCCACTGTCCCCCAGTTTTCCTCGCCCCTCGAGAATAAGCTGGCATTCCATGCCCGCCGAGCATGCACATTGGGCTATGGGGGGTGCTTTCTTTCTCTTCCTTAGATTTCCCCCCTCTTAAATCCTTTTGCTCTTTCTGCAAATCTTGGGTCTCCCTGAAGTCTGCTTATACTTGTGAATGGATAATGCCATGTTGGCTACAACAGCGCTCACAGCCCAGATATTGGAAATGCAGGGAAAGGTGGAGTAGTAGCATCTGGACTTCACCTAAAGCTGGCTTTTCTCTCCCGAAGAAGAGTTCTGTCCCACTCAAAAGCTTGCTGCACAGCTGGATGATTTATTTGTCTTGTCCCCCCCCCCCAAAGCATCACTTTGCCTTTTTCCAGTTCTAAGTAGTGAGAAGTTCCAGGGGTAGCACTAAAGAATTTTGTGTTTTCAGTGGTTGCTGCTGCAGCCAATGGCAATAAGACCGACAGTAGGTGGAGCCCAAGCCACTGACACTCGCAGCCAACTAATTCTAGGTTTCTGATGAGTTCTACAAAGGCAGTTGAGAACTAAGGAGGAGGAATTTGGCAAACAGTGCCACCCCCAGGACTGGATCTAAGCAAGGAGACAGGCAGATAAGGGTAGGCTGGCGGTAAACTGAGCTTGGTGGGGCAGTGTCCTATTTGCCCAAATCAGGCATAGGCAAACTCGGCCCTCCAGATGTTTTGGGACTACAACTCCCATCATCCCTAGCTAACAGGACCAGTGGTCAGGGATGATGGGAGTTGTAGTCCCCAAATATCTGGAGGGCTGAGTTTGCCTATGCCTGGCCCAAATGGACCAGCCTCCACCATTCGTTTCATTTGGCTGGGAGAGAAATAATGATTTATGCTGCCTCTGTGATATCTGCTTTACTGACAAGCATGTAAGCAGGGGTCAGTGGAGGCATATACACCGCCATCAGCGGATTGCACAGCTGCTAACCCTGCACCAGCTCCTCAAAGACAATACCAAGGATGCTTCAGCTCACCTCGTTCACATCTTCACCTGATTTTCTTCCTCAGCCAAACTGGGCATTTCACAAACACACAAACTTCTGCAAAAACACTGGTCTCAGACCCCATCACTGACAATACTAGGAAAAAAATAGATATGGGGGATGGGAGTCAGGTAAAGTGCCCTAGCCAGGAGGTATTATTATCACATATTCAGTTTCTGAAAAACAATTAATGGTAAATTTCACATTGGTGCTCTTATCTGAAGCATTCGCTCCCCCCACCCAAAAAAAAATGTATCAGAGAGTCTTGTGACACCTTAAACAAGGGTGGTGAACCTCAGGCATTTCTCTATACCCTTCTTGAGTACTTTTGCCTGGTTCAAGAGTTTCCTTCTGCTATGGTTGTAGTTCTTGCTTGGCTAGATGGAGGATTGAGAGGTGTCTGTGTGTGTATGATAAAACATCTGATTTTTGCATGGCTGGAGTGTAGCCTACTGAATAAGACTCATATCCGTTGCCCCACTTAATTTTGCCTTCTTCCTTCCCAACCCGGCATGTGGCAAGTGGAAGGTTGCCCACAAGTCGATGTTCCTCTTGGGCTTAAAAAGATCCACCACCCTCCTCCAGCACACATGCATACTATGCTCTAAAGATGAAGGTGTTTATTGTGGCACAAGGTTTTGGGGACCGTAGTCCACTTCATCAGATCCACAAAGTGTAATTCTGAATTGGCAGGTGTATATGGCCAAAGGGTGTTGGAAGGGTGCAACACAGCTTCCTGAGAGCATTTTGCATGGGTTAAGATGGATAGATGAAGGGACTTCCAGACTACCCCTCTACCTTTATCACTATGCTGACTTCTCTCTTTCTCTTTGATGTTTAGATGGTTTACATCTTAAGTTGCAGCCTGTTTACAACTTCCTGGCCCTCCCCACTTTCTTTTTTTTTTTTAAATAAAATTTTTATTAATTTCCAAATTTTTTAACATAAACAAAAACAACATAAAAACAAACGTAAAAAATCATATTTTCTTAACCTTATTTCCATAACCCTCTTTTCCCGGACTTCCCCATACCTTTCCCTTTTTGCATCCTTAATTATAAGCCATTATTCAGCAACCCTTCTTAACCAGATAAATATAAATTCATTCTCTTTTTCAATTCCACCCTAAAATTAAACACAATTTCCCGCTGCAATTCTACATCTTCTTTTCCCTCAGCATTTTAGCACTCCTCAATTTTATAATAGTTCTTAAGATACATCTTAAATTTCTTCCAATCTTCTTCCACAGTCTCTTTCTCTTGGTCACGGATTCTGCCGGTCATTTCTGCCAATCCCATAAAGTCAATCACTTTCGCCTGCCATTCCTCCAGCGTGGGTAGCTCTTGTGTCTTCCAATACTTTGCTAGAAGAATCCTTGCTGCCGTAGTAGCATACAAAAAGAAATTCTTATCCTTCTTCGGCACCAACTGGCCGACCATACCCAAGAGAAATGCCTCTGGTTTCTTGTTAAAGGTGCACTTAAGCACTTTCTTAATTTCATTATAAATCATTTCCCAGAAGGCCTTAATCTTTGGGCAGGTCCACCAAAGGTGGAAAAAGGTACCTTCAGTCTCTTTACATTTCCAACAATTGTTATTGGGCAAATGATAAATCTTCGCAAGCTTGACTGGGGTCATGTACCACCTATAAATCATTTTCATAATGTTTTCTCGTAAGGCATTACATGCCGTGAATTTAATACCTGTGGTCCATAACTGCTCCCAGTCAGCAAACATAATGTCATGACCTATGTCCTGTGCCCATTTAACCATAGCAGACTTCACTGTCTCCTCTAATGTATTCCACTTCAACAGCAAGTTATACATTCTTGATAAATTCTTAGTATTGGGTTCTAACAGTTCTGTTTCTAGTTTCGATTTCTCCACCTGGAAACCAATTTTCCTGTCTTGTTTGTAGGCCTCCATTATTTGAAAATAATGGAGCCAATCTCGTACCTTGGACTTTATTTTCTCATAACTTTGTAATTTAAGTTCACCACCTTCTTGTTCTAAAATTTCAGAATATTTCGGCCAATTAGTTCTCATATTAAGTTTCTTTACCTCCTTGGCCTCCATAGGTGAAAGCCACCTGGGAGTTTTATTTTCCAATAAATCTTTGTACCGTATCCAAACATTATATAACGCTTTCCTGACAATGTGATTTTTAAAACCCTTGTACACTTTAACCTTGTCATACCAGATATATGCATGCCAACCAAAGTTATTATCAAATCCTTCCAAATCTAGAATATCTGCGTTCTCAAGAAGTAGCCAATCTTTTAACCAGCAAAAAGCTGCCGATTCATAGTACAGTCTTAAGTCCGGCAGGGCAAACCCCCCTCTTTCTTTAGAATCGGTAAGTATCTTAAACTTAATTCTGGGCTTTTTGCCCTGCCAGACAAATTTAGATATATCTTTCTGCCACTTCTTGAAACAGTCCAGTTTATCCACTATTTGTAGTGTCTGAAACAAAAATAACATTCTAGGCAATACATTCATTTTGATTACTGCAATTCGACCTAACAAGGAAAGCTTCAAGTTTGACCATATTTCTAAATCTTTCTTTATCTCAGTCCAACACTTATGTCATGTTAATCCCCAGGTATTTTACACTCTTTGCCACCACTAACCCAGTTTCCTCTTGGAATCTCTCTCTTTCAACATTTGTTAAGTTTTTTTCCAGTACCTTGGTTTTTTGTTTATTCAACTTAAATCCTGCGACCTGGCCGAATACTTGAATTAGTTCTAAAGCTCTTTTGGTACTAGTGTCTGGCTCTTGCAAGGTCAATACTAAGTCATCTGCAAAGGCCTTCAATTTGTAATGTCTAGCTCCGACCTGAATCCCTTTTACCAGCTGGTCCCCCCTAATCATGTTTAACAAAACTTCCAGGACCGATATAAAAAGTAATGGGGATATTGGGCACCCCTGACGTGTCCCTTTTTCTATAGGTAATTCATCCATGACCACATTATTTACAATTAACTTTGCCTTTTGCTCAGAGTAAATTGCACTTATACCATTTTCAAACCTTTGGCCTACCCCCATCCCATGGAGATTCTTTTTCATAAATTTCCAGGATATATTGTCAAAGGCTTTCTCCGCGTCCACAAAAATTAATACTGCCTTTGTATTAATGTTCACTGTCAACATTTCTATAATGTCAATTATATTCCTTACATTGGTAGATATATGCCTACCCGGGAGAAAGCCTGCCTGATCTTTATGGATCTCCTCCACCAGCACTTTCTTTAATCTTTTTGCCAAAATGTCTGCAAAAATTTTATAATCCACATTAAGTAATGATATAGGGCGATAGTTCTTGATCTGTTTTTTATCAACCTCAGTCTTTGGTATAAGTGTGATGAAGGCTTCTTTCCACGTCTCAGGTGCCCTTTTCCCCTCTAGTATCTCATTGCAAACCTCCTTAAGCGGCTGTATTATCCAGTCTTTCAAAGCTTTGTAGTATCTGGAGGTTAATCCATCTGGCCCTGGAGATTTCCCCAATTGCATATTTTGAATGGCACCCTCAATTTCTTGTTCAGTTATTTTCTCATTTAAAAACAACATACTTTGTTGCGAAATTTTTTGTAATCCATATTTCTTGAGAAATTCTTCCATTTCTCTTTCGTTTTCCGGCCCTTGTGCGTAAAGTCTTCTGAAATAACTCTGAAAGCAATTGCTGATCTCATTTGGTTTAGAAATGTTCTTTCCGTCTACCTCCAAACTTGTAACTGTGTTCAATTTCTGTCTCTTCTTCAATTGCCATGATAGGAGTTTTCCACATTTATCTGCCGATTCGAATGTCTTTTGTCTCATTCGCTTAATTTTCCATTCAATCTCCTGGTTCATCAATTCCATATATTGCTTCTGATACAGTTTAATTTCTCTCAAGATCTCATGTGACTTTGGGTTAGATCTCAATTTCTTTTCACTGTCTTTTATCTTTTCCAAAATTTTATCTTTCTTCTCCTGCTGTTTCCTCCTTTTCAAGGAATTCTGCTGTATCAGGAAACCCCTCATCACGGCCCTCTCCATCCTTCCACTCTCCTGCTTCTGCTTCTGGACTTCTTTCTGCTACAGACTCTCCCAGCTTACCTTCCCAATCTTCTCCCTCTTCCCTCTCTGACCGCTCATTGTTGTCCTTGGGCTCTGAGCTGCCTTTTCTTGGTGGTTCCACAACTGGTTCCTGCCACTGCTTCTCTGAGTCCAACAAGTCAATGACAGCTGGAATATAGATTATTGTGCAAAGGTAAAAGTCGCAGCCAATACTCTACCCAGTTTTGCCCAAGGCCCTTCTCACCTCTTTCAAGTGCTCTCCCTAGAAGGTTGCCCATAAGAGAAAGCAATCCTTGGGGGAGGAAGATTCCCCACTCCTGAAGTAGACAGTTTCTGCCACAATAAACGTGTTTGTCTTTAAGATGACACAAGACCTTTCATTGTGTGTGTGTGTTTCAGATCTCCCTTCTAGAAAATATTTTCTCTGAAATAGGTTATTTTTATTTCAGTGGAGTGAACTTTCAGGTAAACAGACAGTCTCATTTTAACATCTACTCTATGATTCAGTTATAATTTGCAAGTGAAAAGTGCCTTTCTTTTATGTAACTACAGAAGTCCAGCTATGGGGATGGAAACAAATGGAAAATGAGGAAAACGGGAAGCAGGACAAACTCTGGCAAAGAGAGAGAGAGAGAGAGAGAGAGAGAGAGAGAGGCAAGCAAACAAGAATCTGAAGAGCACAAGGCTAAAAATATTAAACATGACAATTTATTTACATACATCAGAAGCAGACAAAGGAAGTAGCAGCAAAGGAATTAAAAGTATGCTAGAAGTCATGGTGAAGATTGAACATAGCAGCCTGCTTTATAGGAAGCCAGACCATTGGTCCATCTAGTTCAGTACTGCCTACACTGACTGACAGCAGCTCTACAGGATTTCAGGCAGAAGTCTCTCTCAGCCCTACCCAGAGATGTCAGGATCCGAATTTGGGACTTTTTGCATGCAAGGCAGATGCTCTGCCACTGAGCTACAGCCCAGACTGGAGATAAGCTGGATCATTTCTTTGCATCTGCCTTATTGGTGAAGGACAGTTACTGCACTAAGCCAACTTTTTCTGGGCATCTGAAAAACTGAGTAAAATAGATACGGCTAGTGCCAGGGCTTATCGACAAATTAAAACTGGACAGTTCACTGAACCAGCTGAGAATTCTGTAGGAAAGAACTTGGATCTGAAATTGCTGATCTTCTTACACAAGTGTGCATGTTGTCACTAAAACCAGCCTCTGAATAGAGGATTGGAAGGGAGTCTACATAATTTGATTTTTTTTTTATGCAAGGATCCGGGAAATGACAGGCCAAGGTGATATCCACACTATACATTTATAAAGAGCTTGGTTTCTTGCACAGAATCATGGGAACTGTTGTTTACCCCTCACAGAGCTACGTGCCCAGCACCCTTAACAAACTATGGCTCTCATGATTATTTGGTGAAAGCCATGTGCTTTTAAATGCATGTTAAATGAGCTTTAAATGAATGGTGTGGATGTGACTCAGTTAGCTTAATAGCTGTTCCTTCCTGAGAAGCTGGTGGAAAGTAGGATTAGAGATAGAACAGGTGGCTACTGCAACAAAATGTTGTACCGTGGAGGATTCCTATTCACTGTTTTGGTGTTCCCATTAGTTAGCCATGCACTCTTCCATTATAGTTCTACCCACACACCACAGCAGTTGGCATCCCATGGTCTATGAGAATATGCTTTGGGCTGTTGTTTTGCGGGTTCCCCTTCTAAGGCATTTTTCTCTCCTCATCTGGCTTTTCTTTTTTTACTTCACAAACCTCCCAGTGCTTGCTGGTCCCTTCCCTTTGCGCATGGGCAGAGCTATTTGTCCCTATACAGTGGTACCTTGGGTCACAGACGCTTCAGGTTACAGACGCTTCAGGTTACAGACTCCGCTAACCCAGAAATAGTATAGTGGTACCTTAGGTTACATACACTTCAGGTTACAGACTCCGCTAACCCAGAAATATTACCTTGGGTTAAGAACTTCACTTCAGGATGAGAACAGAAATCGTGCTCCGGTGGCGCGGCAGCAGTGGGAGGCCCCATTAGCTAAAGTGGTGCTTCAGGTTAAGAACAGTTTCAGATTAAGAATGGACCTCCAGAATGAATTAAGTACTTAATCCGAGGTACCACTGTATACACAAACACACTCATAATTGAATGCCTGAAATTAAGAGAATGATTATCAAGCATATAGAAGAATTGCTGAGAAGGAATCAGCATGGCTTCTGCAGAGGGAAATCTTGTCTCACCAAACTCGTGGACCTCTTCAACATTGTGAACAAGAATATGAATAGGGATCATCTGACAGACGTTGGATTCTTGGACTGTCCCCAAAGGGAAGGCTAAAGCTCTAGAACGTTAGTTTTGGGGTGGGGGTGAGGAGAGATGTCAAAAGGTTTAGAACAAGGTTAGCCATTGTGCTGCCCTCCAGATGTCGTTGGACTCCAACTCCCATCAGCCTCAGACAGCACGGTCAAGGGTGATGGGAGTTGTAGTCTAGCCACATCCTGAGTGCAGCGCTTTGGCTACCCCCGGTTTAGAACATTAGCTTAGCAGGGAAATAAATATGTTGAAGGGTTTGGAAAATGATGCATGCCACTGTGGAGTACATGCATAAGGGAGACCTTTTCCTCCCTGCCTCATCAATCATTTGAGCTCCTTGCAGGGAAATTGATTGGCAGTAGAGTCAGGACAGAAAGAATAGCGTACAGCTTCACACAATGCACACATGATTTATGGAAATCAATGTGAAGAGGTGTGATGATGGGCCCTAGAACAAATGGCTTTAAAGAGGTAGGACTGGTATGTCAAGTGGTTTTAGTCAAGACAGCCAAGCTGAGCATCCGCGTGCAGAGGCAGCCTATTGCTGAATCCTCCTGAAGGGCCATAGCATAGCGACTATCTGCTTTGCATGCAGAGGGTCTGTGGTTTGATCCTCAGCATCTCCAGGTAAGGCTGGAAATGAATATTGTCTGAAACCCTGAGGAGCCAATGCCAGTCAGTGCAGACAGTAGTGAGCTAGATGGGGCAATGATTTGTCAACAGCCTTTATATGCAGCAGCAGAAGCTAACTTTAGTTAAATGAATCCTTGCTTGGAACAGCCCTTTAGCTGAAAGGTTTTCAGACCGTGATTTGGTATAAAACAAGCAAGATGAAGTACCGTCTTGATGGGAAAGAGTTTTATAGTCCTAGGTAACTAGTTGAAAAAATAGAGAAAACTATTGGTGTTTTGCAACTTTCTGACTTGTTGCAGGATCTTAGCCAGACCTAGCAGAGTAAACTCAGAGTCCACAAAAGCAATTGGCAACTTGGCTGCAGACAGGATGGACGAAGCAGGAACCAGGAACTTGTAGTTAGGTGTTTATTATATACAGTGGAGTATTTACAGGAACAAAACAGAACACGGATCTTAGCTAGCTCTCTCCTACACGACTCCCAACTCCTAGACTCAAACTCGTACTAACACATTCCAGTTAGTAGGCCATTACTCATTATTCCCGTGAGAGAGCTTGACCAATCATGGAGCTGTCTCCATGCCTCTGTATCACCAGGCAGACTTACTCCTTCACATTGCCTTGGCTGTCGGCCAAACCCTAATTGACTCTCTGTGTGTAGCTGCACATATTCAGATTCCCAACAGCTATGTTTGCTGCTGTGTCCTCAGAAGAGAGATCCAGAAGAAAGGCCTCTCACCTCAAGGTCCAGAAAAAAGTATGTGAAGAGGAACAGGAAGTTGTCATTGGGATGCAGCCTAAGAAATATCAATCTGGACATGAAAGAGATAAGCAGAAGTCAGCATGGAGATAAAGGTACAGGGATAGTCTAGAAAGCTCACTTACTCTAGGTGTCTTAATCCATGCAAATTCGTCTGAGCAGCCAAGTTGCACCTGAATTTCTAGTACAGTCTGATCCTTAGTAAGGCAGATTCCTTTGTTCATATGTTCCAGTCATTGGGATCAACAGTGAGAAAAGGTTGTTTTCTTCAAGCTCTGTTTGCAAGATTCCTGGAAGCATCTGGTTGGCCACTCTAAGAGGCAGGATGTTAAGCTAGGTGGGGTACCTGCTGGACTCAAGCTCTCCCCAGCCCCACCTAGCATGGGCAATGGTCAGCGATAAGTCCACTCACCTTCTATGGTGGGCAGTGTTGTGGCCAGGCCTCAGGCCATGCCAGGTGACCCGACGAATGGCAGGCTGGATCTGAGCCTTCGCTTCCATTGGTGACAGCCACCTTGGAGTTTTGTTTTCAAGCAAGTCCTTATATCTTATCCAGACATTAAACAGTGCTTTCCTGACAATATGGTTTTTAAACGCTTTATGTGCTTTGACCTTATCATACCACAAATATGCATGCCACCCAAATACATTATTAAAACCTTCTAAGTCCAGAATGTCAGTGTTTTCAAGAAGCAGCCATTCTCTCAGCCAACAAAACGCGGCTGATTCATAATAAAGCTTAAGGTCTGGCAGGGCAAATCCACCTCTTTCTTTAGCATCAGTTAATATCTTGAATTTTATTCGAGGCTTCTTGCCCTGCCAGACAAATCTAGAAATATCTCTCTGCCACTTCTTGAAACAATCCATTTTATCCAAAATTTGCAATGTTTGAAACAAAAACAGCATCCTTGGCAATACATTCATTTTTATCACAGCAATTCAGCCTAGCAATGATAACTTCAAATTTGACCATATTTCTAAATCCTTTTTCACTTCCATCCAGCATTTTTCATAATTGTCTTTAAATAAATTCACATTCTTGGCAGTCATATTAACCCCTAGGTATTTCACTTTCTTAACCAGTGTTAATCCTGTCTCCTACTGAAACCTCTCTCTCTCTCAATCACTGTTAGATTTTTCTCCTTCCTCAGCATTTTTCGTTGGATCTCCCCAGTCCCACCTAGCATGGGCGATGGTCAACCATAATGGGAGCTTGTATTCCAGCAACATCTGGGGAGCCACAGCTCCCCCATCCCTTGGGCCTGATCCAAAAAAGCTCTTCTTATGCATGGACCACAGAAAGTTCATTTTCACCTTTTCCACCCACCTCCCCTCCCCTCCCTCCCATTCCTTTGTACCTTCCACTGAATGAAGGGATGAAGTAATCAGTTTGCTTGGTCGGACACATGAGTGAAGATCACCAAACAGGATGTCAAATTGCTGCCTCATTGAGCACCATACCAGCTCACGATGTGTCAAAGCGCAAGATTGACAGATCTTGCGCAAGAGGGTTTCACAACAAAATCATTCTCTTGAGAAGGAAACATTGGTTCATTTGCAGGACAGGGAGAGGCTGTTAGGGATCAAGATGTTTGCACTACCGTATATCCATTTGCTTGTGTTTTCCCCTCACCTCTGCTCAAAGCTCCCTCCAGTTTATTTATAATTGAAAAGCTCTGGGGAGATTTCCCAGCAGCTCAGCTTGGCATCAGGCTAGCTGCTGCTTCTGCATTGGATAGTGCCATAAGGCGTCCGCTCTTTTCACACACCATTAGTGCCCTCCCCTTTCCTGCTTCCAAAGATGACACTCATTTTCCTTGCCAGCTTCGCTACCAAAAGGAATTGGACGGTGATCAAAGCAAGCCACTTGTGCCAATCTTGTGGGGCAATGGATGGGCGGCGGCAGAGGCGGGGGGCACAGATGTGTCACTTACCTTTGTACAATAATCTATATTCCAGCCATGTAGGAAACAGAGGTTTCTATGCAAACACGTCTCTATCCATTCATCCAAGCATGCAAGAGGCATTGTCATAGTGCTAGGACTCAAAGTTGGATCAGAGAAGGATTGAGGAGAGCTTGACTGGTTCGCCCACTCTGAGTGCCAAGCTGAGAGGGTGCTGCAACAGTGATGAACAATAGAAGGGGAGAGGTGGGGTGTGTGTGTGTGCTGAATTTTGGCGTTGCAGGGGGCGCCACTGAAAGCCCAAAGTCCACCACTGGTTGGGCAGGAACAGGGCGAGTGAGAAGTGTGGCCTGGAAGGGACCATTGCCTGCAGAGAGTCCTGAGGACAGTTGCAGTGGTCTGGAGAGTCACATTTGCCCACACCCCTAGGGCCCAAGGCTCCCCACCATTAGGCTAGTTAATTGGCCTTAAGGTTCAAATGCCTGGGTGGCCTGTTTGGACAAGCCACTTCCAGCAGCCTCAGCTCCCCAGCTGCAAAGAGGACAAAGTCATGACCTGCTTCTACAGATGCTGATGACATGAGCAAACAAGGGAGTCACAGTTTGGATTTTTCACTGCTTGGTGTCCCAGTATTTATTGCAAGTCTTAGGTGCCCTTTACCCCCGAACCCCCTGCCAGCTCTTATTCTGCTTGAAATTAATCAGGAATGTTTGAGATGATGTCCTGCTTTTTCTGCCTGTGTGGTCAGCAGCATTCATCAGACCAGGTTGACAAGGCGAGTAACTCCTGCTGTTGGCTCATTCCTAGAACGTGATTGCTTTTAACTCCTTACAAAGTCAGGGCTGAACACACTGGGCTGTGTTCAGTGCTAATCCTATTCAGAGTAGACCCATTCAAGTTAATGGATGTGCTTGTTGGGGCTAATAGGAGTTGGAGTCCACCCAATTCCTCCAATTCTTTTCCCTCCCAGCATTATTCTGGAGATTCTCCTGACTCCCCAGAGCAGATTTGGGGTGTGGGTGGGTGGCACATGGGGGAAAGAGAGAGTGGAAGTCCTGTTGTGCCTGTTGCCCTGGCTTCCCCTAGTGCACCAGATTGGTTGAATCTTCTGACCCATTGAGATTTAATGTTAGCTATGTGTTTAAGTAGGACTAACATTAGATGCAACTCTTTTGTTTGATGTTTGGAAGGTGGGAACATAGGAACCAACTCCTGGGGGCGAGGGGTCTTCAGTCCCCTCGTGTGCACTGCATCACGTGATCAATTATGCAGGGTGGGGCTTACCTCCCCCCCCCCCCCCAATATTTTATTCAAGTTGGCATCCCTGGGTGGGAGCAAGTTAACTTTACTGAGTGATGGAAAAGAATAATGCCAGAATAATTTCCCTTTTAATTCCAGGAATTAAAATATAAAATGTAAGCTATAAATTCTGAAATGGCTGTGGAATATCAGCCTTGCCGCACAGCTATAGCTCTGTTCTTCATCTCCCAGTGTACAAATTGTGTTGTCAAGAAGAGAGTATTCTTGGCTGAACTTAAAGGTCACTGTAAAGCACAGCCAAGATGGAGGTCTCTAATGAACATTAGGCCAAGGCATTTTGCAGTTTTATAGTTCAAAGCCAGTGCCTTGAACTATGTCCAGAAGGTAATAGGAAGACAATGCAGGTACAGATGTGTTGGCACCATATTTGGCCTGCAAGGGACATTAATCAAGAGAGGGCTGTTGAACGGTATAGTGATTAAAGTTTCAGAGCAGTGATCGTGGCCGATCCCACGTAGGGGTGGAGGAGAAATCTGACTGAGCTTGCATTTAAAAGCAATTTAAAAGCAATCCTAGAAAAACCCTCACTTTCTGAAACAATACATGAACCAAAACACAGCCATCTTTTCAGACTCTCATTTCTCTGAATTTTGCAATGTTGTTCTCCAGCCAAGTCACACAAATAAAGATGCATACACTGGGGTAAAATGTGCATTAAAATCCATGTATTAGTGAAAAGAACATGCATATGATTAGGGTGAGTTGTTTTGCAAAACTGTGTCCATTAGGCAGAATTTAATGCATTTTTAAATTAATAGGCCCTTCCTCTCAGTTTCTCAGAATCCGCTTTTTAAATCAATCCGGTACAATTTTCTATTTCGGTCTCAAGATCACTAGCTACAAACACACGCTCTGTACCAACCCAAAACAATCTGTTATCCTCATTTTCTTTTCATTTCCCATGGTTATAAATCTCAAATCCCAAGAAGACCTACTATTTTTTTTTACGAGTTTCTTTTTAAGACAGGGACTTGGGATGGATTTACTGCCACCTATTTCCACAATGAGTGCTTCTTATTTCCTTTAAAGCCATAGAAGGCTGAGGGCCAAGATGAATAAAGAACCACTTTCTCCCACAAGGGAAGGGCCATAACTCAATGTCAGAGCACATTCTTTGCATACAAATATCCCAGGTTCAATCCCTGGAATCTCCAGGTAGGGCTGGGGAGAACTCCTCTCCCTGAAGCCCTGGAGAGCTGCTGCCGATTAGTGTAGTTGTCAATACTGAGCTGGAGGAACCAATGAGTTGTCTCCTTGGAAGCTTCCTGTGTCCTGCAAAAATCAGCTGCCAAGCTGGGGTTTCTGCATGCCTGTAGGAGACAGCTTCCTGTGCTCCACTTAAATCTGTGCATCCTTTCACCACCAGCAGTATGGCTGTCAGGAACATGTGAGAACCTTCTCTGTTTCAGGGCTAACTGGATTTATCACAACTTTGTTTTCATATTGTCAGCCATCATTATACTTCAAGGGCAGAAGGACAAACACCCACTATCTCCTACCAGTGGTTTGAAGATCTCACTGCCCTCACTGAGGTCCTCCTCTGAGGGTCTTCTAGCAGTTCCCTCACTGCAAGAAGTGAAGTTACAGGGAACTGGACAGAGGGCCTTCTCGGCAGTGGCACCCTCCCTGTGGAATGCCCTCACATCCGATGTGAAGGAGATAAAGTACTACACAACTTTTAGAAGACATCTGAAGGCAGCCCTGCATTGGGAAGTTTTTAATGTTCGATGTTTTACTATGTTTTTATATGTACTGTAAGCCGCCCAGAGTGGCTGGGGAAACCCAGGCAGATGGGCAGGATAAAAATAATAAAATTATTATTATTACTATTATTACTAAATGCATGGCCTATAATTGTCAATTTCATTTAGGTACCTCTTTGGATATTTGGACTGCCTATATTAATTTCTTCTCGGCATAGTTCATAGCTTCTCTGAGTTATTGAAGCCCCTTCGTCACGGCAAGGCTTGTTCTTCTTGCAGTCCATGGGACTCTCAAGAGGCAAGGCAGTGATCCATGAAGGGGATCACTGCCTTGCCTCTTGAGAGTCCCATGGACTGCAAGAAGAACAAACCTATCCATTCTTAAGGAAATCAGCCCTGAGTGCTCACTGGAAGGACAGATCGTGAAGCTGAGACTCCAATACTTTGGCCACCTCATGAGAAGAGAAGACTCCCTGGAAAAGACCCTGATATTGGGAAAGATGGAGGGCACAAGGAGAAGGGGATGACAGAGGACGAGATGGTTGGACAGTGTTCTCGAAGCTACAAACATGAGTCTGACCAAACTGTGGGAGGCAGTGGAAGACAGGAGTGGTTGGCGTGCTCTGGTCCATGGGGTCACGAAGAGTCGGACACAACTAAACGACTACACAACAACAACAATATAAATTTCTGCATTTAGATCAGGATTGGTTATTCTTGTTAATGCCAGCTGGCAATGGTTTTTGTTGTTGTTGATTCTTCTTCTTTTATTATTACTGGTATTTGTTTTTTCTCTTCTTTCTTTCTGTTACATCCACAAATAAAAACAGTACAATCCTATGCCTGTTTACTTGGCAGTCTCACAGTGTTCAATGGGCCTCCTAGAGCTACAATTACTAGAATTTCCTGGAAAGGGGAATTGATCATTAAGCCATTCTGGGAATCATAATTCTGTGAGGGGACTAAAGGTCTCCTAACAACTCTCAGCACCCTTAATAAATTACAGTTCCCAGAATTCTTTGCAAGAAACCACACCTGTTTAAATTGGTGCAAGTGTGCTTTGAAAATATAGTGCACATTTCCCAGCTCAATTTGTCCTGGCTGGGTTTGAATGGAATCAGGGATCCAAATTTCTGGAGGGCACCAGATGAGGGAAGGCGGAAGTGGAGAATGAAGTTGTATACTTTTACTATTTATTAAGAAGATTTCTGTCCCGCCTTGCTATAAAATACCCCAGGTGACTCTGACTCTCTCTCTCTCTCTCTCTCTCTCTCTCTCTCTCTCTCTCTCTCACACACACACACACACACACACACACACACCATATAAAAAGCATTCACAGTTATATGCAAATTTCTTGAATGCTCTATTAATAAATCAACTGCTTGGAGCAAATTAGCAATATACGAACCCAGATGCAATTTTGCAGCCCAGAAGCAATTATGTGCTTTCAAAAGGGTATTTTGCTTCATGTGTGTGTTTTCTGTAAACAAATTCATAGCCAAAACATTTCTGACACAAGGTGTGATGACTGCCTCCATGTTCACCTAACCACCTTCAGTGGTACATGCTAGGACTTGGTCCCTGTCTCACACAAGCATCCCACCATCATGCAGAAGTCCTTGCTAAAGGAATGGACTCAGCTACATACAGGTCAGGTAAGCGCGGTGTGGTTTAGTGCTGGCAGTGGTGCTGTAGGTCATTTGTGGACTCTGGACTTAATGAGCATTCAGCATAGCTCCAAGACTTAGGTTCCATCATCCTCACTCTCGCACGTCACCCTGCATGCTCCTAAATCTGTTCTGGATTTCCCCTGCAACCTTCTAGAGCAGATTTGGGGGGTGTGGCAGGGGAGGCAGAGGGAAGCCCGGTTCCACAAAATCCCTGCACGCCCATAAACATTTTGTTGATTACCGTGCAATGGTCTTTACCAGTCCATTACTCTGTAGCAGTAGTGGTCGGTGAGACTGAGCGGGGTGGGACGATATTGCTAACCTATCTTCCCGACACAGAGATTGCTGCTGGTAACCAAGAGAGACAAAGGGAAGGGTGAAGTGGCAGTGCCATCAATGTGTTGTGGGTACATTAGTAGAGCCAATCTGATGCTCTCGCTGCTGCACCTGCAGTGCACCAACTTTCCCACTGCCTTGCACATCTCCCTCTCTGTTACCTGTTCTACATTTGCAAGCCAGGTGAGCGATATCCCTCTACTCCCCTGACCAATACTGCTCTTTAGATTAGGGAAGAACCAACATGGTACTCACTGGATGGGACTGGATTCTAATTACCATCAACCCTATTGGCCAGGTTGGCTGAGCTTGTGGAAGCTGGAGTCCAGAAACATCTAGAAGGAACTATGTTTCTTATCCCTGCTTTAGATGATGGTGTCCATTACTTCACTCCGTGGTAAGCCAGCTCGGCTACATTTATCCCACCAATGAGTGTCGAAGGGGTGTCTGGACATCTGTCCCACAGTGCTATTGGGTATAGGCTTGAAGTCTGTGTTACTTCATTATGACTGTAGCATTTTTATCTCACCCTTCCTCCAGAGAGCTCGGGCAAGGGCACATAGTTCTCTCCCAAACCATTTTAGTTCCAGAACAACCCAGCGAGGTAGGTTTGGCTGAGCAATTGTGACTCCCCAAGGGCAGCCAGGGAAAACTTCAGGGTAAGATGAGGCTCTCCCTAGTTCTGTACTGATGCTGAGGCACCCTGCCTCGTGCCCATCTAGGGCCCAGGTTGGGAAGACCTAGAAGAGACTGGGGAGAAAGCGGATCATAGTGTTTTCCCTTCCACTGCAATTTAATCCCCTGCAAAAGCCTCCATTGTGCTTTTGCTGCTCAGATCATAGCTAATCCTGTTAATAAACTGGCTATGATGCCAGCAGGGGTGAAAAGTGGTCAGTAATAAATACTGTGTGTGATTTAGAAACTGCCAGCCAAACTGGCATTATTTTGTTGCGGTCTAAAACATTGGGGGTCTACAACCTTCAGTCAGGTGGTGTGTGGCGAGTCTGTGAGGACCGCTTACAATTTGAATTCTATAGAATTCTACGGAGCTGAAATTGTATTATAATAAAATACAACATAAGAAACAAAAGAAGCGCAAAAATCATTTCAAAAACATACAGCATCTAATGCAGTGCATTAAGATTGCTACAAAGGCAGATGGGTGGGAATCTTAAGTGGTCTGCCAAGACTCTCAGTGATTTTCTAGTCAATGCGGTGGGAGTTTGGGAGCCATTGTTCCAGGGCCTCTGCTTTAGGCAGAATGTTTCCACCTGTTGCTACAAATCATAAATGCAGACAGAGTAGGGATGGGAGGAACATTCAATAAGTTCAGATATAAAAGAGTATCTAATTAACACTTCCAGAAACAATATGTGAACTGAAATGCAGCCAATCTTCAAAATCTGCACTTCTCTGAATTTCACAATGCAGTTCTCCAGTTACATTATGAGTACAGAAATGCATGTACTAAAGTGTGCCTAAAATGCCTATGTAGTGAACATTATGAACAAAATACATGATAACAGGTGAAATTGCTTGCAAAAAACCACAAAAACCCCCACATGTATATCGGGCAAAAATGCATACAAATGTACATTAGAAGAATTTTGCACTAAAACGCTAATGAATTTCCACAATGACTTTCTTGTGTTTTTTGTTTTTGTTTTTAATGCAGAAAAGTAGAGAACCGAGCTTAAGGTTGAAAAAATGAGAAATGAAGAGGAACTGAAAATGACAGATCCATCCATCCTTAATTGCAGCTCTAGCTCCAGAAGAGGTGAGCATATTTCTAACAATAGACTATGCAGCAGCAGCAGCAGCAGTGTCAGACTACCATCATTATAACTTGTCTTTCTTCATCTGGTGGAAGAAGCTCAACTTTAAAATGCTTATTTTAAAACTTACCATCTAAAATGGGGAGGGGGCAGAAGAAAGATCCGGATCTACTGATACAGCTATGGATGAACTGCAGACCTGCAGGGGTTTAACAATAGTGACAAGAAAAGGCTTGTTTCCCCTCCTAAATGAGACCACTAACATAAATGAAAGAGGCTTGTGGGGAGGGGATGCAGGGGAGAACAAAGGGATTTGTGTGCAAGCTTCAACTCAGGTTCCAGGTGTGGCACCAGCAGTTGACCTTGTGTTTGCTGACTACAAAGTCTGCTTGCCACTATTTTCCCTCCTGTTCCCCCTCCCCCTTCAAGTTACATTGGCTGGGATGCTGATTCAGAGGACAAATGCTTATCCACTTCTTGTTGTTTAGTCGTGTCCGACTCTTCGTGACCCCATCCACTTACCCTTCCACAAAAAAAAGAAGACCAGACTCTAACATAAAGAGGGAGCAAAGGGCTTTGCAAGCCTCTTATGTGAAGATTTATTGCACACCCTCAGCTTCTTTGATTTATGAGGGACAGAGCCGCAGCTCAATAGCAAGGCTCTTACTTTGCATGTAAAAGGTGCAGAGAGTTTATCGCTGATTTCTCCGGGTTGGGCTGGGGAAAGACTGCAGCCTGAATTCCTGGAGAGCTGTGGTCAGTCAGTATTAGCAATACTGAGTTAGATGAGCTAACTCCCTCTCCAGAGAGACAGAGATATTCACTGCAAGGGGTTCCCTAAGTTAGTCATGTTCATTAACTTCAATGAGTCCACCCTGATTAGAACTAGCACTGGCTACAACCCAGATTTGTTTATGTGTTTAAGCTGCTCAAAAAAGTCTGCTGAACCAAGCCCTGAAGAGTGGGAAGTTTTATTTTCGTGCATTTCCGTCTTTTCATGTAGAATATGAATTCTACAAGAAAGCTGCGTATCAGCCCTATGAGACCTTTTCTCTTTCAAGCCTTTTACAAATTCATTACTCCATATGGACGCCTCATCCATCCTTAGTTTCCCATAGGGATGGGATATAAATAGAGGAAGACAGTCAAAATGAGAAAACCTGACAGCAGATGAGATGAGAGACAAACAAGCAGTCAAAGCCGATATGTAATCAAAGGAGACAGATAACCTATGCAAAAAGAGAGAAAGAGAAGGGGAGTAAGACTAGCAGAACTCTTTGGCATCACTTTATGGCATTATTCCAAGATGAGCATTATCCAGTAGCAAAAGCTCCTGAAAGGAACGCCACCTGAGCACTGCCATTGCAATCTATGTCTTCAATTAGCATTCACCCCAAAGTACTTTTAGCTGGTTAGATTCAAAAGGAGGGGCAAGAGATTTTGTCATGAGCGGCTAATCTAATATTGAAAGGACACTTCATACCAAACTGTGTTGACCTACAAAAAACAGCTTAGCCCCTAACAGAACCAAGAACAGATAGAGAGTGTAAAGAACATAAGAAGATAGACCAAAGGTCCATTTAGTTCAGCAGTGAGGGACCTTTGATTTGCAGATCTAATTTTGCCCAGTAGGCCATTTTGGCCAAGCCAAGCTGCCCCATCCCTGAATTGACATCAGGTGTGAGGCAGGTCAAAACTGTTGTTTCATGGAAAAATTAGTATACAAAAAGGGGAATTCCTAGATGCCAATCTCCAAGTTTGAGGCAAGTACTTTTTAATGTCACAAAATATGCAACAAAGTAAAGTGTGGGAATATTGGTTCTTTAAAATATACCCTTCAAAGTGATTGCCAAAGCTTCCCACTTCCCCTAGCATAGAAAAAGTTAAAATGGGTTTACTTACAAACTCTCCAAAGGTCAGATTCATGTGCTTTTCCATGTAGCACTCAGAAAAGTTGTGAATGAAGAAGATTTGGCTTAGTTGCAAAGTGGTGGAAGTTCCTAAATTACTGGTACAGGAACTAAAGAGAGACTTGTTGGAGCCATGCAGCTAAGCTGGAGCAAAGAGCATAGTCTCTTCACATGCTGAGCTTCTTAGGTAGACTAAAGGTACCACAATAGGCTTGATTACCTTCTTCCCAATGTGAGGGGGAGTGACGTAGCTAAGTCCTTAGAGTAAGGACACCATACTCTATGGCATTAACCCCTTCATGCATTAATTAGACTTAAGCATGTTGGTTATGTGAGGCTGGTTATCCCACAAAAACATGGCTAGGCCCAAAAGGGGTTTGCAAGCAAAGCCCTGTTACAGTGCCCTGGACTGGGCTCTTGTCATTAACATATACTGTTATCCCCCCTCCCCCAGCAATCTTAACATGTGGGACACAGCTCACCAACTGAGAAATATACCCTATGCCTTCTATGTACCCCACCCATATTTTTTTCTTGGGCTGCCACTGATACAGTCCATAATAAATAAAATAGATATGTGTAATAATTTATGGCAAACTTCTGTCCATAACCATTTAGTGCAGCAGCGCTGTTTGGAATTTCTCCATTGAAAAAGAAAGAAAAATAACAATGATGGGGCTCTCTGAAGATGGAGCCAATCCACAGACCCCAGAATCCCTGAACATCAGCAGATGGTGCCAGTTTAACTACACTGAGAATTGATCTTGACAGCATTAAAAATAAATACAATAAGTCTCTCCTCCCCCCACAACACACTTGTAAGCACACCTTTCTGTTGCCTTCAAGGCCCCAGTAATTTCTAAAACTGGTTACTTGTCTGAATTCTTTGCTCTTTCTGGATTTTGCACATTACCAAAGATGAAAATGAGCCTGTGTATTGTTTTTGTTTCCACACGTCAATAAAATCTCACCATGGGTGTTGTCCCCCCCCTTCCATAGTTTGCGCTGCATCTGCTAAGCAGGGGGAAATACATTTCCAGCACTGGAGTTAAAATTAGAATGGGTTCTTCTACCCGTCACCATTGTGCACAAAAGGATGGAAGACATGTTTTCCTCCCTCAGCCTTTTGCCTCCTCTGCGGTATTAAGAATCGGCAAGGTTTCTCTGCAGGATGTTTAGCCGGGTGGTTGGACAAATCTAAGGGTTATAGGGCATGATTTGAAAAGTGGCGTCGCTTTGTTGCTTTTCTGAACTGATTTTTTTTTTAAAAAAAACAAAACCCCATTAACAGGCTTCATTGATGAAAATGCATCTTCAACAAAGGTGCAACAAAATGCACTGGTAAAGTGACCAGGTAAAGAAGTAAGTTTCAAAAGGGACAGGCAATATCTGAGATGAGAATCTGAAAAATAAAATATTGTTATGGCTGGGGTACCAGAGTCTTGTAGTGAACAGTAGAAATTAATAAACAGTAGTGTTTAGATAATAGTTGGTGTTATGTACTGAAGTTCTCACCCTGGGCCAGCAGGGGGATACTGTAGATAGTTCAGATCCACATATGCAAATAAGGGATCGAAAGTGACGTTCAGTGATTGGATAGTTACAGAAAATGGTTACTGTTGCGTTCTAGTGGAGCTCTATATAAGCAGGCTGGCTGAACCCTTCAGTTCAGTTCTGTTCTGTCCTGTCCTGTGAATAAACAAGAGCTGTTTGGAGAATCGCTATGTCGTCTGATATGTTCACCCACAACTTAACAGTTGGAGTATCAAAGGGAAGATTCCAGGCCAGTGGAAAAATACAGACTAAGTCAGGACCTCACCTGAGAAAGGTAGCATGATAAAAGGTGTTGGTGGCCCATCTCAGAAAAATCCTTGGGTTGCCATCAGAGTTGCCATGGTTACTGTGGCTGGAGACAGGTTTAGGATTGAGGGGACTGAGGGGAGGGGCAGACTGTTCTCACAGGAAAAATGTGCCTTTTTAAAACTAGGATTGGGATAGCTGACAGATGGGGAGGAGCTGCTTGGAGCAAGGGTAATTTGCCAGTGAAAAATGTGTTAAGATGCTTAGCAGAGCATGAGCTTCACTGGCTGCATCTAAGAGTGTGGAAAGAACCCAGGGCGTTATCAGACAATATGAATATTATATAATATATAATGTCATTTCAACAAAAATACATCTATGTTGACTATTATGGCGACCAGCACATATTCAGAATCTTTACACATCTAGTGTCTATTATTCACTTGTTTATTTAAAATGCCTTTCCTCAAAATAAAAACCTCAGCAAAAAGATAAACCAACACCCAACCTATAAAACAAATTGAGAGCTAGTGGTAACCAAACGCTAATAAAGATGTATGCTCTGTGTTCAGAAAACATTGTCTCCAGCTGAGTTCTGCATTCCTACTGGCCTGAAGGGCCCAGAGGTGATGTAGAAAATGAAATTTCGTTTTAAAGAGAAAGTGAGATGCTAGGAAATGTAGAAGCAACAATCCCCCGTAATGCTGTCAACCCGATCCTGCTTTGGAGGTTTGAAAGATTGGCAAGTGTCAGCCGGAGCCCCAGGCAGTGTGTGGGCAAACTCTGTGCAAGATTCTCCCACGCAGACTCATGACTCCAGCTGAGCACCTTCTCCTGACCCGCAACACCCCTGCGCTGCAGGCAGGCTGACTCCCACACACCTCTGACAATCTAGGTGAGCAAAGTCCTGTAGCCGTGCCATCTCCTGGGGGGATCTGCCTGGCAGATTAAAAACTTTTGGCCAAACTAGATGTGACATCAATCACATAGCTACACCTTTAGCCATTGAATAGCTGTGTTTGGGGTTTTAGTTTTAACAAATACCAGGGGCAGCTCCAGTCTCAGGGATTCGATCACATACTGCAAATTTAGGTTTGCGGATGAACGCCCTCTGCCACAACAAAAGTCACTTTTTATGTTAGCATCAGGCCAGCAGTTTGGTTTATTTGGTTCACAGACCATAAACATCAGATCCAGTATAGCAGGAAGTGGGAAATGTTTTTGGCCCAGCGGGTCTGATCTTTATGTTCTCCCCAATACAGTGGTACCTCGGGTTACATACGCTTCAGGTTACATACGCTTCAGGTTACAGACTCCGCTAACCCAGAAATAGTGCTTCAGGTTAAGAACTTTGCTTCAGGATGAGAACAGAAATTGTGCTGTGGCGGTGCGGCGGCAGCAGGAGACCCCATTAGCTAAAGTGGTGCTTCAGGTTAAGAACAGTTTCAGGTTAAGAACAGACCTCCGGAACGAATTAAGTACTTAACCCGAGGTACCACTGTACCCCATTGCCCAACTTTGAAAGCTGTCAGAGTTTGCCTGTAGGGGTAGGTAGGGATGAGGAGGATTGAACTGTCAGCCGCTATGCTGGCAGTTCAATCCTGCTTTCTGCACTCTTTGCATGCACAAGGGAGTTCCCTACAGTCGACTCTCTCATGCACCTGAACTTGACAGGATTGAACTCCCTGTCCATCAGCTGCTCATCCATCCTGATTTCTGCAGGGATTGGCTGCATCATCCATTAGTTCATGTGAGTGGGTGGGACTAGCAAGCACAGCCAAACCAATCAAGAGTCAACACATGCACACACCAACCATCAGGGTGACATCACCTGGTTGGCAGGTGGGCATGTGGCTTATGAAAATGAAGCATGCTATAATTTACTCTTCTGGCAATGAACTGAATGTTCTATAGCCTAGAAGAGAGCAGAGCAGATTCCCACCCTAAGCCAGAGGTTCTGCAACATTTCACATACATTTCCTATCCTTATATGCAGTGCACCTCCGTTCTGGCTTTGTATTCATGGTGCTGGTGAATCATGCTTAAAATGGGTATTATATATGAGAGGATGCCAGTGGGTGTCAGTTGAGAGACAAATGCAAGGGCAAAAAACTGACTGGCAGATACAATAATGAAAGATATAATAAGGCATCGATTTCTCCCCCCTCCCCCATGTTCATCACACGCAGCAATGTGATGAATTCCAATAAAACATACATTATTGGAAAAATCCATGTAGGCAGAGAAGCAAAAGAAAGAACACAAATATCGGAAGACAAACATGACCCATTGATGGAGGCTTGTATAGCTATATTGGTCTTCTTTCTTTTTCTCTTGAAGACTTCATGGGAAAGGAACCAGATATCATAAATGTGTTGGATGGATGGATGGATGGTTGGTTGGTTGGAGTTTTCGTTAAAAGAAATTCAGGTATAAAGAAAAAGGGAATTCCTTGGATGCCTAGACCCAGCTTTGGGGCAAGTACTCTTTGGTGAACTAGCCCCAACTGAGATCTGAATTCACAAAATATGCAGCAAAGTAAAGCATGGAAATTGAAATATAGGTTGTTAAAATATACTTTAAAATATCCCCTTCTAAGTTGCTTCCAGAGTTCTCCACTTCCATTAGCACAG
This sequence comes from Podarcis cretensis, assembly GCF_951804945.1. Classification (NCBI taxonomy): domain Eukaryota; kingdom Metazoa; phylum Chordata; class Lepidosauria; order Squamata; family Lacertidae; genus Podarcis; species Podarcis cretensis. Next base: position 26,296,909 of record NC_137177.1, on the reverse strand, counting down.
AAAGAGGCTACACATTTGATAAGTTAAAAATGGTTTACTTACAAACTTTTCAAAGATCAGATTCATGAGCTTTTCCATACAGCAGCAAGAAAAGATAGGGAGTATGACTTAGCTTCCAAAATTATTTGTATAGAATAATTGTTTGTATAGAAATACAAAGATGGCTTGCTTAAGTCACATGATCTAAGCTTGGAGCATCCAGCTTAGACCTCCTTACCAGTAGGGTTCACATGGTGGGAAGAGAAAGAACAAAGAGCATGGTAACCCTTCCTCCTAACCCTTCCTCCTATCTAAGCCTAACAGGGCAGCTTACTCTATGGTCTTAACCTCTTCATGCATTAATTAGAGTTAATCATGCTGGTTATATGAGGCTAGATATCTACAGAAAGAATTGTTGACTTTTCTCATCATATATTCTTCACACCTAGTGCTGCAGTACATCAGGTGCTTCTTGGGGTCATATTAAAGCACTGGGTCCATATATATCTTCACAAGCTGAACTTGAACTTCTGCTCTTCCTCCACCTCCCAACTCATTCTAGCTATATGTTGCCCTGCCTGCAATGTCACTTAGCACTGTGTTGCCTTTGGTGGAGAATAGCAGCCGTGCTTCTTCAGCCCTGCTACTTTATCTCAAATATTTGCCTAGTGAGCAAATCTTCGGGGGATACAGCTATCATCAGGATCTCAACACATAGCAAAAGATCACAGGCAGCCCTGTGTGTTTGTGGGTGTATTGAATGATATTTACTCTTAGCCTGTAAAAGACAGAGACTTCCAGAGATCAAAAGGCATCTGCATCTACTGTGGAGCTTGGCTGAATTAATTACATTGTTCAAAAGGACTCCCCCAGACAATCTGTTTGTTGAGCATTCATCCGGATTTGCTTGCACAAAGCATACATGGTGGTCAGACCACACCCAATCTGTATTGAGCATTTGCTCTCTCTTGTGTGTGGGGAGGTTATATGACAACGAGCATTTAATTTCAGCGTTCATAAAAACTCCTCCAGACAATCTGCTGAGCATTCATCTGAATTTGCTTGTGCAAAGCGTACAGGGTAGTTGGACCACATCCGATCTTTAATGGGCATTTATTCTGATTTGTTTGTGGGGAGGTTATATCACAGTGACCATTTATCCTGGTTTGCTTACATGGTGTTTATGCATCTTCCTGTTAATCTTTTTTTGTGTGAAATCTTTTTTATTTGATATTTATAATTTGTTTAGTCGTTTAGTCGTGTCCGACTCTTTGTGACCCCATGGACCAGAGCACGCCAGGCACTTCTGTCCCCCACTGCCTCCCGCAGTTTGATCAAACTCATGCTGGTAGCTTCAAGAACACCATCCAACCATCTCATCCTCTGTCGTCCCCTTCTCCTTGTGCCCTCCATCTTTCCAAACATCAGGGTCTTTTCCAGGGAGTCTTCTCTTCTCATGAGGTGGCCAAAGTATTGGAGCCTCAGCTTCAGGATCTGTCCTTCCAGTGAGCACTCAGTGCTGATTTCCTTAAGAATGGATACGTTTGATCTTCTTGCAATCCATGGGACTCTCAAGAGTCTCCTCCAGCACCATAATTCAAAAGCATCAATTCTTTGGCGATCAGCCTTCTTTATGGTGCAGCTCTCACTTCCATACATCACTACTGGGAAAACCATAGCTTTTACTATACGGACCTTTGTTGGCAAGGTGATGTCTCTACTTTTTAACAATACAAAGTTATAAAAATTCGAATGCATATCCATATACAGAGATTCCTCCGAATCTCAGGACTTTCCCCCAACCCCTCCCTGGAGTCCCATTTTAAACATTTAAAACTGCATCTTCTTCCAAACTCTCACGATTATATCAACCCGTATTTTCCATGGTAATTGTTACACTACAAGTGAAATCAGAACCCTGCCAATGTTTCCATCTGCTTGCAGTGGCCTCTTAAATAACATCTTCCTGTTAATCATTTGTAGAGTTAGGAATCAATCAACGCTTGCTGATCTTAATAGAGAATTTATATTTCTTTAACATCTGCCAAATCAAACCCAATGCCAAAGGTCACCACTCTTCCGACACCCCTAATACGAAAGGTGTAAAGCAAGCGTGTATTCTGGCTCATTTTCTTTTTAAATTATTTTTATCCGGTCTTCCAGAGCATAGTCAAAAGACAGAATCACATGCCCCCCAAATCAATCAAAACCCGGTCCCACTGAATCATCTTTTACTCTCCCTGGTTTCCTATTGTGAAGCCAATAAACTCTCAATAAATTATGAGAAGACAAAAATCCTGGTCTTCTCTAATTCCTGGAAATTAGAGAAATGGAAAATAAGCGGACAAGAAATCCAGCAAGGAAAGATGCAGAGATATCCCAGAATTTAATTCCAGAGCAACTCAGATTGGTTAAACCATCGCACAAGTGCTATAATAGAGGCAAAGTGTACCTCCTCAGCAGTAGCTCACTTTTATTTTCAGAAAGGTAACCAATTTATACCAGCTGCTATTCAAATTTTTCAGGCTAAAGTGTCTTACCAGTTACTTTTGGGGATCCTAATATGGATACAAACATATAATAGTGATTTAGATAAGATACACTCAAGTTTCTTGAGGCATATCCTGGGGCTCCCAAGTTCAATCAAGTATGAGGTGATGTGTGCAGAACTAGATATACAAACGATGGAATATTGGGTGTGGGCTAACACTATAAAATACTGGTTGCATTGCAATTTCTGTTGCCAACCTTCGAGGCTGTTTTCTGACTTACTTAAGGACTCTTATAAATCCAGATGGTTCCAATGCTTACATAGCAAGATCAGATCTATTGGTATTGACTTGGAACTCTTGTATAATTCAAGTGAGCAATATATTTATCGTAATATTCAAATCAGATTCAGGGACACTGAAAAACAAAACATCAAGTCAGCTGTAAATAAAATTTGCTCCCCAAATTTTATGGTTTAAATCCAAAAGATATCAGGGCCACCTACATTTCAAAATGAATAATTCCAGTCCAACTCAGGGCCTTTATGTTAGCCCAATTGAAAGTTTTCCCCTCAGCTTTTATCAAGGGCAGATATTTAAACATTCCCAGAAATGGTAGACATTGCGGATGTTTTTTGAACGTGCCGGATACAGTAGAACATATATTTTGTTCTACTGTCCATTGTACAACACATGCTATCCCCTTTTCTGGGTAGTCTAAGATCACGGCACAATGAAAATATCAGGTTCTATTTGTCTGACATTAACCCGGCAGTAACCGCAAAGGTGGCTGAGTTTTTATCAATAGTATTTCTTAAATAGTGAATGGCACTATTTAGCAGGAAGAAACTCCAATGAAAATCCTCGTTCTTACATATTTTTACATGGCTGTTTATTTGTATATGTTTTTAAAATTTTATATGTGGATGTTTTATGATGGCCTATATTGGTAATGCCTAATAAAGGTTTGGTGAAGTAAGCAAAGCGCATGTATTTCAATTTTCTCTACTGTACCGTATGTAGCATGTTATTTTCACCAATGAATACATTTTCCACACACATTCCCCCCTAATATATGTACTTTCATACAGATTGTTTGCTTGGAGAACTGCATGGCATTGAACCGTGAATGCCTGAGGTTTGCTGTGTTTCAATTTGCATATTGGTTCGAGAAGTGTGAATTGGGCATTTTCCTGCTAGAATGCCAACAAAATCGAAATTCTCCCCCATCCCTAACCGACCTTCTCTGTCACTGGTGGCACTCTAACTCTTTGCAGCTTTCAACATTTTATTGATTCCATTTCAATTGCATCCCACCTTTCCTCCCACGAACTCAAGGTGGTGTTCATGTTGTTGTTGTTTAGTCATTTAGTCATTTAGTCGTGTCCGACTCTTCGTGACCCCATGGACCAGAGCACGCCAGGCACTCCTGTCTTCCACTGCCTCCTGCAGTTTGGTCAAACTCATGCTGGTAGCTTTGAGAACACTGTCCAACCATCTTGTCCTCTGTCGTCCCCTTCTCCTTCTGCCCTCCATCTTTCCCAACATCAGGGTCTTTTCCAGGGAGTCTTCTCTTCTCATGATGTGGCCAAAATATTGGAACCTCAGCTTCACGACCTGTCCTTCCAGTGAGCACTCAGGGCAGATTTCCTTAAGAATGGATAGGTTTGATCTTCTTGCAGTCCATGGGACTCTCAAGAGTCCCCCCCCCCCTTTTATTCTCACAATAACCTTGTGAGGTAGTTTTGTCTGAGAGTGAGTGACTGAGCTTCACGGCTATGCGGGGATTTAGTCTGACACTCTAACCACTACACCATCCTGTCTTGTCCACTGGTTGTGCACGTTTGAGGCAGGACTCAGACATTCGAACCTTGAGCATGCTTGGTGAGTTACAAGTCACACAGCCATTTGTGTTTCTTTTGTTTGTTTTTTTGATGTCCTGATCCTGAAAGGGCTTTCTGGATATGTTCAAATTCTGCTGGCAGATGACTCTGAAGACTGGCTCTTCAACACAGTCCTGATTTTGATTAAGCTGCTGTGGTTTATCACATGGAGACAGGTAGGAGTTCTTTGTAGAAAGTGTCTGAGTCCTGTCGTCAGGTTGGCGGCGTGATTTATTGCTCCTTTCATTTCGATCGTCACTCTCTTGCACAAACCAAACTGATGCTCGGAGTCAAATGCAAACATTGCTTGCCATTAATTTTGTCCCTAATTGTTGTAATTAATCACACACACACACACACACACACACACACACACACTGGTGGGAAAGCATCAGTTGGTGGCTAAACTTTGAAAACACCTCCCTCCCCCCAAAATCCCAGGATGTTGCAACATGGTGGCCAACAAGGACAGCACAGCATTCAACACCTTTCCTCCTCCCCCAAATGGCATCCTGAACTAATTATGCCTAGCTATGCTCCACAGGTAAGGTTGTGAGAAAGGTCTCAATGATGAGGGATGCCACTCATTTTTACAGCGGGGATGGCTAACTTGTGGCCTTCCACATGTTACTGGACTACAACTCCCATTGGCTCCAGCTAACATGGCCAAGATAAGGGGATTATGGGAATCGTAGTTCAACAATATACGCCCTTTTTACAGCATCATTTTTGCATCAGTGCAGGGATGGAGGGGACTACTGTGACAACAGAATCACAGAATTGTAGAGTTGGGATCATGAGGATCATCTAGTCTAATGCCCTGCAGTGCAGGAATCATTCACCCAACATGAGGCTCGAACCCACAACCCTGAGATTCAGAGTCTGATGTTCTACCAACTGAGCTACTCTTGCTGGATTCCAGCTCTTATCAACATCAGCCTGCTTCAGCGCTGAATTACCAAATAGGCAGAGTAGGTACCAGCCTATGGGCCCCATGCCTTTTAGGGGCACCACAACAATAGATCAAAATAATATTGATTTATTGATCACACTAGAGCAGGGGAGAGGCAAGATTTCAACTGCCTAGGGGGCGCCACAGGGTTTAATCTGGCACTGACCAGCTTGGCCAATGGTCAGGGATGATGGGAGTTGAGTGCATCTGGAGGTCTACAGATACCTCCTCATCCCTGGTTTGATGGATGGCTCGTTGCTGACCGCAGGATTTTTCTGTCTGTTCACCTACTGAAGTAACTGGAGCTATCTAGTGCAGGTTGCTGCTGCAAATCAGCAATCAGGGGAAACTGGTGCAGGTCACAGCAAGGATTGAGATCTGTGTCTGTGGTCAGTAATTGAACTCCATATCAGGATGATTAATGGGTTGATTATTTTTTTAAACCACCTCTTTACAGCTCCGCAAAAGCCTATAGGGGCTTCTTAGTCACAGAGCACAAAAACTAACTAAAATTGAGTCTGTCTCCACGCTTTCTTCCCCACGATCATTTCTTTTGTCTGCAGCTTATTTTGTAAAGAGACGGTAATGTTATGTTGTTGTTCCCTCAACTACTGAACTCATTTGGTTGCGTGCCAACAGAACGGCAGCCAAAATGAAGTCACTGAGAAACAAAAGGAAGGTAGCAGCCCACTTGAGAGAACCTCAGGGTAAGCAGAAGGGGGGTGGAATCTTTTAAAAAACAAAACAAAAGGGTCACCTCTCTCGAATAAAACTACTCCAGTGAGAACTAAGCTTACTGAAAGATCTCCAGGAGCCACAGAGGCAGTGAAGCCATGCTGGCGTGACAAGAGACAGAAGGACAGAGAGAGTTGGCCTTCTTTAGTCCCTTGTAGCTTACATAGTCCAGGAGGCAGGCACAGCTGATGGACTGCTACTCTAAGACGGTAAGGCTATACTGCACCATTTTGTTGGAGGTTCCACTCTTGACTATGATAGTTCACTAGGTGGCCTATCAGCTGTGAATCTCCATCCCTTCTTGGATCCAGGTGCAAATGTGTACCAGCATCTACTGCCCATCTCCACCCCATCTCAAGGGCCCAAAAACTTCCCTTGTGCCAGGGGAAGGTAGTGGGAACATGCCTACTCTGGAATCAAAGGGGTCTTTTAAGTCTAGCCCATCCTTCCCTAACCTGCTGCTCTCAGGTGCTTTTGGCTACAAATCCCTTCACCTCCTGGCGGGCACCAGGTTTAGGAAGGTGAGCAGTGCACACTGCCTTGCAAAACAGAGGCAGCCAGTTCCTCGACACCCGGGATTCCAAGACCAATGCTGTCTTACCAAACAGACACTCCCAAATCTTCCTCAAATTGCATTGCACAAACCTTCCATGGAGAGCTCGTTTGCCCCATGCTGAGAAAGCACAGGTCCAAGTGGGTTTCTACTCCCAAGGGGAAAGCAGCAGGACAGGAGGAAGTGTGGAGAAGCTCTTAAGAGTCTGCATCCGCCCGGTTCAAGAACAAGGGTAGCAGCCGTGACTTTTCAACGTTTTGCACTGAAAGGCTGCAAGCTCACCAGGTCTTACTGGGAGCCATTCTGATGCCTAGAGAAGAATCTGTGGCTCCTGTCTGGTGTTAGACAAGAGCAGAGCAGACTCTTCTATAGAACAGTCTAATGAAACCCTGTATGTTATTAACAAGATCCATTGTTATCATTCCAAACAGGTCCAGTTTCATTTCAGGTGCCAGAGGGTACCTCAATTAGTCCCTTAAAATGCAGATCAGTGCTTTGAAGTCAGACTGCGAATGGGCTGTTATGTCTGACTGCCGTGAGGACATGAATGCACTTTTATATTACAGGCAGGTATTTATCTTAGCTAGTGGAGCTTAGAATATTGAAGTGTGTCCTTGCCTGGTGATTCTTTTTTCCTATCAGCTTCAAGCACAAGAAAAGAAAAAGAACTTCACTCGCCAGTGGTGGACCTACATTTTGGGGCCCCCTGAAGCTTGAATTTTTATGGGGGGGCCTCCTTCACAACCAGCAGCAAGATCTGGGTAACCACTGTGGTCTTCTTCAATGAGGTTGTTCCATGACAGATCAACACATTTAAAATAATAATAATAGCTACTGCATCTCAGATTTTGGTTAAAATTGCTGTATTGGATTATCCCACACATCAGTCACTGGTGTGAATAAACATTTTCTATCCCTTTTAGTTTTTGAGTTGTGTGACTCAAATTGGGTCTACTAGACCCCCAAAATTAAGCAATGTGTACTAAAATCACTTTTTTGTTGTTGTTTGCTGCCCTGGGCTCATTTGAGAGGAAGGATGGGATATAAATTCAATAAAGAAATTAGTAGCTCTGTCCACTCTTGCCTCTGGCCCCACATATTCCTTGGGAGGTTGCCAAAGAAATAATGTGACTCTCGGGCTGAACATGACTCTGATTGTAGCTTGGATCCCAAGTAGCCCAAGATTGCTTTCAAGTGTCCAGGAATTTTCTTCCAGCAGCAGAATTCTCTTCCTTTTCTCCCCCACCCAAAAAAAGGTCCAGCCAAAAAGTTATCAGACCTTCCAGGATGAGTTTTTTTTTCATTAAAGGCTACCAGAGAGGAGCAGATTGACAATGACCACTCTAAAATGCTTTGTGCAGGGTTCTCTCTCCTCCTCCTCCTCCTCTCTCCCTCGTCCTCTTTCTGGATCAGATTTGTATTAGCATGTCTCACTTTTGCTCCAAAGGGAGAAAAAAAATGAAATAAAGATTCCACACTAAGGAAACTGCCGCAGTCTCTGACCCATTTCTACCTGTTTTAAACATCTGGAGCATGAACACTTATTTTCCGCAGAGCAGCACATGAAGACATGCTCTGCACTGTTAGCAAGCTGTCCAAAGTCATAATGTGCTTCTTCATCACCCATGAGGGACCTATTCAGACCGTTACCAGGTGTCTGTGCCAGGGGAGAGACCCAGATCCTTGTTCTGCACCTTGCTTCTCCATCTGTGGTTTGAAGAGGATTTTGCAGAGCATCTCGCCGAAGGACTTTTAGCAACTGGTGCGTAACGGGGGACTTTAGGCTATCCCACAGAGGTGATCCTAGTCATCCTCAAAACTGTTGAAAATATTTGGAGTATAGTACATCACAATGCTGAGGGTCTCAGCACAAGGTGATCTAGCTTTGAAGAACAAACTAATTTTGACCTCCTGTCAGAAATGTCATAGACTTTTGCACTGCATGGTTTTTGGGTCACACTGTTTACATTGTTCCCTCTTCTCTCTCTCTCTCTCTCTCGCTCTCTCTCTCTCTCTCCCCCCCCCCCATGTTTAGGAATGGCCGCCAAAAGAGAGTAGATGTGCACCGGGTGAAGTGGGCTCTGGATAATGGAAGGGTATGCCACAATCAATCTGTGTGCCTTTATAATGCCCCGAGGCTGTTTTCATTGCAACAGAATAACATGGCATTTATCAGAGAAAAAACCTGGGCTTTGTTGTTCATGAAAAAATGATAGTAATGTTGACCTCCGTGGCCTACTGCATTATTTTATTTAAACACCACCATAAATTCTTCAGGCCTTAGTGCAAAGCTGTCCTCCATTTCCCTTCACCTCATATTTTACTGAGGGAAAGAACTCGACTGAGATCATTTCACTTCAGTGCCCTGTACAGTTGATTCAAGTGAATTTCTTTGTCTAATTCAAGCAAGCCTGGCTTAAATTGGTTGATTCAACATGGCTGATTCACCTCACGCTGCAGCTTGTTTCAAGCTGTAACAACAATATATGTGACAGCATTTTGGGAAATTGCCTAAAAAGATTGCTCACCTCTTATATGCCCAATCACTGCGCTCTGCAAGAGGCAGCTGCCTGCAGATACCTTCTTAGCAGGAGTCTGTTGGGTACGATACAGGAACTAGGCCTTTAGTGCAGTTGCTCCTGGAAGGACAACAACAGAGATCATTCATTTTGTCATTTAAGAGTTAACTCTGTTGGTGTTTCAGGTCAGCTAACCAAGTGAGATAGTGGAGCTGGTGTTGCTTAGCAACCAGAGTGGCATGACGCTTGCTGAGGTTACAAGTGCTCTGGCAGTGTAGCTGTTGTTGAATTTATACCTGCCCCTCTTTCTAAAGGAATTTTGGGTGGCAAACAAGGGACCAAACAATCCAAACATCTTAAAGGCATCTTTAAAATGATCGCAACAAAGATGCAAACCGGGGATGGTCTCAGATGGAAGGGCTTGTTGAAAGTGGAAGGTCTCCGGTAGGCAAAGACAAAAGAGACAACGCCTGTCTAATATTCAAGAGGAAGGGATTCCAAAGGGTATGGGGCACAGCACTAAATGCCCAGTTCCAACATTCTCCTAATAAGTTGGTATCTGCTGGAAGCACGCTGATAAACTGGGTATGAAAGGGGTGAGATGATCTTACATGTGTCCTTGTCTGAAACTGTATAGAGGTTTATACATCAAAACCAGCAGCTTGAACTTAGCCCAGTAACTAGCTGACAATCAGTGTGTTTCAGTTGACACACCAGCTGAAGAAGTGTGAGTTGTGTAGTTTCTCATTCAAACAAAAGAAAATGTAATTTCTCCTCTGCCCCTAGTCTTAGGATGGGCATATATGGTTAAGAGTGGTGGACTCGTAATCTGGTGAACTGGGTTCGCTTCCCTGCTCCTCCACATGCAGCTGCTGGGTGACCTTGGGCTAGTCACACTTCTCTGAAGTCTCTCAGCCCCACTCACCTCACAGAGTGTTTGTTGTGGGGGAGGAAGGGAAAGGAGAATGTTAACCGCTTTGAGACTCCTTCGGGTAGTGATAAAGCGGGATATCAAATCCAAACTCTTCTTCTTCTTAGTTCTGCGGTGTCTGGGGGGCACCCACCAATTACTCCATGCTGATAGCAACACCCCAAGGAGCAGCTTGATCCTGCTCAGTGAGCTCACCAGGGCGACCGTGAATGGCAGCGACGAGGATGCAAAGCAACAGCCAGTCTCCTTTCTGCAAGTAGCTGCCAGCTCTAAGCATTCTGGTTCCTGGATGCCCAGGCAGCAGGATGCAGCTCAGCATGGCCCCTGCTGGCACACTCTGGTTCTCCAAACAGCCTGGCTTGATGTGATTTGATGCTTCCGTTGCCCAGTCCAGCTCATCCGCTCTCACTTGGAAGCAGTTGTGACATATTCCCCAATAAGCATCCTGCTCGCTGCTCAGCTCTCAAATCTGCCATCACTGCTATGCTTCCTGCTGCAACCATCTGCTTTCCAGTGTGAGGACTTTTATTTCCGAGGGCGACAAGCTCAGAGCCAAGACCATGATTCCCCATCCCTGGGATGGCATGGCAACCAAGAGGGCCAGGAAGCCGCAACACCTCCTGCGCTCTCCTTCGTTTCCTGACCTGTCAGGGCGACTTATTTTTTGACACGAGCTGTCGTGATTCATAGGGGTGTGCAAGAATCCTCCACACACAAATACATCTCCTGCATTTTCACTATAAAGTCTCCATTTGTTTCCCCTGTTCTTTTTTTAAAAAAAATCATTGTCAGAGCTGCCCCTAGGTCCCAGCTCACAGAGGACCAACGCGAGGCTGTCGTTATGTACAAAAGTCTTTATTGAGGTTCAGTTTCCATTTCAAAGCCGCAGCGCGCAGCTCTACGTCTTAACCCTAGACCGGCGAAGTACCGTCTGAGTCTCCTCCCCTATGACACCAGTTTAAGATCCTAGCCCTGCTCCACCTTTTACGCTGCTCTCTCCTCCTCTGGGTCCTCCTGCCCGCTGGGGCATTGCCCTTTCTGGACTCTTCCGACGCTGAGTCGCTTAGCTGCTCCCCCTCCCTCCGGCGGGCTTTAGGACCCGGTTCCCAATCCTCATTCTCTGCTGTCCCGCGCTCCTGTACATTTGAACTTGCCTCTCGCGCCAACCCAGTGACCTTCCTCCTGACCATTACACTACTTCTGTCCCTGCTTCCCTCTTCCGGGATACTGGCCGGATCTGACCTCCCCTCCGTTGTCTGACTCTCCGATGGAGGTGTGGTCAGCCCTGCCTTATCTTCTCTCCCTGGTGGGGAATGCACTGGCCCCGATCCTTGGGACTCTTCCCCCCCCCACTCTGCTCTGGTTGGGAAGCTGGTCCTGATTTCCAGCTACTGCTCTGGGAGTCCCTGCTGCCCCCTTGCTCCTGGGGCGTTCCCCTTGGGAACCCCCTACCCCTGGCCACTGGCGCCCCCTTCTGTGAATCTTCCGATTCGTTGGAGAGGCTCATGGAATCCCTCGGTCCACTGTCCTCTTCTCCTACGCTCCCCTCGGATTCTTCCCCTTCGCTCTCCATCTCCTCTCTTCCCTGTGCCTCTGCTCCTGAACCCCTGACAATCATGATTGTTTTTATCGCTGGGTTGATTTAAAAGCATGTCTAATCTGTTTCATATTTTAAAATCACCAAGCAGTATACAAAAATGACAGCATAAAATCAGAAAGGGGTCCCTCCAGACTGGCGCTTTATTGCAAAAAGTATTCTGTAACTTGTTCTTGACACAATAATAGCATATTAGCATTGAATGTACCTTGTTCTGTTGGTTGTTTTGCCTTGCTTCTCCAGCGCTGCCACATTCTTGCTATCCAGAGGGGCTACAAACCAACAAAAACATTTGTGCAAAAAATAAAATAAAAAATTGAGCAGAAACAACAACAACTATTGTATGAAAAGTTACAGGATTTCAGCGAGAAGTTGTAGGATATCCACTGATCGGAAATGAAGCAGTTTGACTGCCCAAGACTGAACATTAGGAACATTTTTCTCTAAACACACATTTGCAATTGTGAATCCCTAGGAAAAGCTGTGACACACAACATCCCCACACAATACCAGCCACATGAACAGTCAGAGCAGTATCAATATCAAAGCAGCTGACAAGGCTTCCATATCTTCTAAAGGGTTCACTGCATGAACTCAACAACAGATCCAAGTCTATCTAACAGACGGAAAGCTGCTTGCTGACTAATCTGCCTTGAGCTGTTTGTATTATTTCCTGGATAGAGCAGAAATACTGGAAAGAAAGAAAAAAGAGAACAATGTTCTTCCTTCTACATGCAATCTAATTTGTGGAGGTCAAGACAGAATGATTGTAATCCTACAAAACCTTTAAGGTTTATTCTATGATACAGCTGCCTCAGTGGACTAGAACTGCAGCATTAGGATTAAGAGATGGGAGGTTCTATCCAATGCCAGTCTTTACTCAAGTGGTCACCCACTAAAATTAATAAGCATTTATTTTAAAAATGTTTAGGGGTACTCTCATTTTCCTACTCATATTGAAATAATGCCCCTCAATGAGGCCAAACTTAGATTCACAAAATGTCTAGGGGTATGCGTACCCCTGCGTTCCCCCAGAAAAAAAGTCACTGAGCATGACTATCCTGGGTCCAGTAGATGGAATTCAAATTAGCGTTACGTGGGGTATGCGAGTTGGAGCAAGGCTCATTTGTGCAACAGGACTTCTCCTCTCTCTCTCCTCCCCCTGGTACACCCCCTAAACATGTCCTGGGTTCCCCCTTCCAACCCTGCAGAGCAAATCAAGGGGGCAAGAAGAAGGGGGGGAAGTCCCATTGCATGGGCAGTCCTTGTTTTACGCACGCGACAGCTTGGTTGAACCCCACCCATTCCCTTTGCCAGAGTAAAGAGTAAGGTTGGAGTCCTTTAAATGAAGAGGCACCTCTCAGTGAAGTTGGAGCTTGCGAGTGCAACAGAGCTTCTATATAAGCCCTAGTCTGAGAGCAAGGACTGCTGAAGCAACATCTTAGTGCCCCCCCCTACAGAAGAGCAAGTACTACTTTTGCACCAAAATCTTGCCCCGGGCAGCACCACAAGCAATGTTGCTTCAGTACAAGGAGCCTCAGAGAGAAATGAGCCTGTGCATTACGGCAGCTGAGGCATACCTGAGAGTATCTTATCCCAGGATTAATGGCTAATCTGCTGCAGGAGCCGCTGAACTTGCAAGCGTTTCACCTTGATTGGTCCCTGGTATTCAGGATGCGGTTCCATTAGGCCTAATTCAGAATTACATATGCTGCAAGAGCTTCTCCGCACAAGGAGGCTGCCGCCTGCTCTCTCAGCTCCTTCTGCCTTTAATAAAGTGCTTGAAATGTAGCCTAGATGGCACTTTATTAAATCATGCAGAGAAAAAAGAGTGGATAAATTGAGGGATTTAATAAAAGGCTCCAGCAGACAAAGCTGCATCGTGCCGCCATTGTCTGATCTTGAAAACTGCTGGGGAAAATGGGGTTGGCTGAGCAACGAATTAAGAGCTGCAATGTTGGTAAGGCTAACATGGAAAAGTTAGAGCTGGGTAATTTGGGTGTTCTCTACAGCTAATGGAGAGGGGTGTGGGTATGTGGGTGTCCTTAGATTTCTTCAGTATGGAAAGCCATAGAATGTCAGCCTCTCCACATTTATGATCGCATGTCATAAGAACCTGACTCCTTGTTCTGCTCAAGCTTATGTGAAGAAAATCCTGACAGCTGCTATTTTCAGTATGGGTATGCAGTCATATTGGCATGGATGAAAACTTAAACCAAATGAGGCCCGTTCAAGCATTCAGATTCGATTTCCATTCATTCCAAAGCAAATATCAAGAGTAGCCAAAGGATGCTATCAGGCAGAGGGCCTTCTCGGTAGTGGCACCTGCCCTGTGGAATGCCCTCCCATCAGACGTCAAGGAAATATACAACTATCTGACTTTTAGAAGACATCTGACGGCAACCCTGTTTAGGGAAGTTTTTAATGTTTGATAATAATAATAATAATAATAATAATAATAATAATAATAATTTATTATTTATACCCTGCCCATCCGGATGAGTTTCCTCAGCCACTCTGGGCAGCTCCCAATCGAGTGTTAAAACAATACAGATGTTTATCATATTGTTAATATTCTGTTGGGAGCCGCCCAGAGTAGCTGGGGAAACCCAGCCAGATGGGCAGGGTATAAATAATAAAATTAGTAGTAGTAGTAGTAGTAGTAGTAGCAGTAGTATGCTACAAATGGGCGCTAGTGAATGCCGTGTTGGCGCCCTTTGGCCTGAGGCATTGTGGGAAAATTAAAAGGGGTCTACCAGAAGTGGCCACTGAAATCACCTTGGCTGCTGCAGGAAGAGGATGATGAAGAGGAGGGTATCAACAATGATTGTGAGTAATGAAACCGATGTGTTTTCATGGGCTGACAAAATGAAAGGAGAGTTTAATACTGCTTTTTGCTGAACACAATTTCCAGCTTCATGAAGCAGCAACTTAGAGTGGAAAAGTAGTGAGTGGGGAAAGGATTACTTTTGCACTGCAAAACTGCTACATCCCCAAGTTGCTTTTACTTAGGAAAAAAAGTGGCTCTCAGGAGTCCATTGTGGGCACTTATGTAATCCCTAAGGGAGGCCATTAAAATACAAGAGGCCATACAGTCCTCCCAATGACTTTTACACACACGCTCTCTCTCTTTCTCTCTCTCTCTCCTTTCTAACCTGCTGTAGTCAAATGGTTTGGGGCTTGTCTGCACATTCAATGGGATATGAGTGCCTAACCTCAGCCATTAAGGGACAGCCCGTGCAAGAAAGGAGAAGATGTTAATTAGCTGCGGATTCAGAGAACGTCCCGTATGATCATATTCTTTATACCTCATTACAGCAGAACAGGAAACAGACCACTTTTGCCTCCAGAGGTCGTTAAAAAAGCCAGCTGTTCTAACTCTGGAAATGCTCCGAGTTCCAGTTCAAAGGACACTGTGGATATACCAGAATTAGGAAGAAGGAGACTCATATATTTGGCTGTAATCATAAGGTTGGACAGGAGGGGAACTGGCATCTTTTTCGTGGTCCCTTTTGCAGGCTGCAATTTTTATTTTAGGCCAAAATCAAATACAATTCAGGGGACCTTACTAAGGTAAGAGTAGGTAGCTCCCACACATACACACCTTTTCCCTCCTTTGACAAAAAGCTGACACACTGCTTCAGCACAGTATCAGAGCTGCAATTCCTACACAATGGGCTGATGAGATGGGTGCTATCACGATATAGTTGACCACTGTCTCCCAGCAACTCCAGACCATGGAAAAGTTGTCTAAACAAGGGGCTACCATCCTCCAAAATAAAATAAGAATACTGGTTTTTCCTCCTCCCCCTCAAAATCATCCCCCCTGCTGCCACCCTGCTCACACACAGGTAGAGCTGTGCCCATTGGGGCTGGTAGGGTGGAAGGCAGGGAGCTGAACAGTAGGTGGCACCAGAGCCAGTGATAGGCAAAACCAACTAATTCTAGCTTTGTCCTCATCATTCTCCCGACGAGACCACATAACACCGGTCCTGAAAGACCTACATTGGCTCCCAGCACATTTCCAGGCACAATTCAAAGTGTTGGTGCTGACCGTTAAAGCCCTAAATGGCCTCAGCCCAGTATACCTGAAGGAGCATCTCCACCCCCATCTTTCAGCTGAGGACACTGAGGTCCAGCAATGAGGGCCTTCTGGTGGTTCCCTCACTGTGAGAAGCGAAGTTACAGGGAACCAGGCAGAGGGCCTTCTTGGTAGTGGCACCCGCCCTGTGGAACACCCTCCTATCAGATGTCAAAGAAATAAACTATCTGACTTTTAGAAGACATCTGAAGGCAGCCCTGTTTAGGGAAGCTTTTAACATTTGATGAATCATTGTATTTTAATATTGTGTCGGAAGCCGCCCAGAGAGGCTGGGGAAACCTAGCCAGATGGGCGGAGTATAAATAATAAAGTTGTTGTTGTTGTTGTTGTTGTTGTTGTTGTTGTTGTTGTTGTTGTTGTTGTTGTTATCTGAGTTCTACAAGTGTACCACTGAAACTAAGGAGGAGGAGTTTATAACCAGCACCATCCTCTGGACTGGTAAGTAAGAATGCAGGCAGATGGGGGTTGTCTGACAGGAGACAGTGGTGCAGTGCCCCATTTGCCCTAATACAGCGGCCTCACACACATAAATATGCCTTACCCATGAAGCATGCTGTGAAAATATCTCCTGAAAACTTCAGCTCAGTCCTGTTTTGAACACCGTTGTTTCACAGAAGCTGTTTTGCAGAAGATGACAGGGGAGCTCAAGCTTAATACTCTGAGAAGAAAAAGAAAACATCAAGCCCTTCTCCACCCCTGTTGACTTTTATCACAATCTAGGACACTTTCGTTGGGCGCTGCAAGAATGCCAGCAGCATTTTCAATCGCATATTCACTTTTCCACATCTCTGAAGACCAGGAAGCTCAGGGAAGTCTTCCATGGCAGCTTCCCTGGAAGCCAAATGCCCGGGAGACTTGCTGTGTGTATGTGTAATGTAAATGTGGAGGATGAACAAGCATTTACAAGGATACTGAATCATGCGCACCAGAAGTGCTGGTCCCAAAGCGATTGCAGTTCTGCTGCCGCACACTCAGGCTGCCTCTTTAGTGGCCAGAATCCACAACTGTTCTTTCATACGGCTCAGGAAAATTGGTTTCAGCCCTTGCCTTTGGCAGGCATTTGCAACTTGCATTCCAAGTGCTTGGAGCATCCAACTCTCCATTAGTACTCATTCTCCTCTGTCAGTGATTAAACAACTGCTGGACAAGTCATTTTCCTTCCTGGTTCAGAGGCCCGACAGCAGGCTCCTGGGTTGACACTTTAAAACAATTGCAGCCGATTTTGTTGGACTACAACTTCCGTCATCACTGATCATCTCATGATGATCAAAAATCAAAACAAAACAATGGGGACACACGCAAGTGAAAACAAGGCTTTCTTCTTATGTGTTTTGTAGAATCATAGAATCGTCAAGTTGGAAGGGGCTCCAAGGGTCATCTAGTCCAACCCATGAAACGCTTTGTGGTTCTCAGTTCTAAAACCCTGACTCGTTTGCCTGTGTATCTCTGACACCTACCAGCCACTCAGGCCTGGCACCCTCCAACGCCCAGCCCAAGGAAGGTGTGGGAATGTTCAGGGATGCAGGAGAGGATATGTTGTCTGATTATAGCCTTTCCAACTTGTATTAACAAGTTCACAATTTAGCAGAGTAACATTCCCCTTTTTAAACTTGCAGCGGATGCATTTGCTCAGGCTTGCTAAAGCCTCTATAATAACTGTCCTGGTATTTTCCCCTTATTCCCTCATAAAAGATGAGACACGACACAGTCTTCTATAAAAGTATAAAAAGAGTTTACTCACATATCATTCTGTTCACAATAGGATCCCTGAAGGCAGACTTAGCTTAGAAAAGTAACATATACCTAGAAACTATCTCATAAGAAGACAGTCCCTTTGTCCTCTCTTGACTGGAAGCCAAGAGAGCATCTTTGGCTAAGCAGATGTTGCTTCTTCGATGCATGTAGTCAAAGAGAAAGAGATGGCTGCCCTGCCCTGTGCTTTTGTCGTTACCTGCACAGGTTAGGCCACACCTACCCCTAGTCACATGCAGAGGAAGTCTGTCCCAGCCCAGAAGGAAACAGGAAGTTTACCTGCTGGCTGGACAAACATTCCTCCCCATGTGTAAACATGTTCACTCTAGGAATGTTGTACTTGACTGCTCCTGTGTTTCACATCCCACAGAAGGAACATACAAAAATGTGCTGGGGAAAGAGGCAAAGGAGTTGTGCCCATTACTTGTGTCTCCTTAGGGGTGGTCATGTCACATCCTGTGGCTCACGATTTCAGCAACTTTGCCCATAAGAGGCACCCACTCCCTTTTCTTTAGCTCCTCTTCTGTAAAAGCAATAATTGAGAAAGATCAGAAGGAACACACTAGATGAAAAGAAACATGCATCCGTCCCCCCCGGATTTTGCAAAAAAAGATAAATGGAGAGCTTGGAGTGTTTAATCCTCCCTTTGAATTCCTTCCATAGACCCTGTAACAGAGCATTGCTTATTAATTTTTTTTTTCTTGTTTTGTTTGCAGCAGCACACCAACCACTCGTATATTTTCCCTGGCTTGTGTGTGTGGGTGTTTTGAAAGGAATTTGCAAGGAGGAAATACAATTGTCTCCTCAAGTTTTCTGTCTCCATGTTGCCAGAACCAAGATATTTAACAGCTGGGTTGGAGGGCGGAGAAATTATTTGATTATGTGGAGGAGAGGGCTGTCAATGGCTACTAGCCATTATGGTTGTGCTCTTCTGGATATCAGTGGCTGGAAGCCACAGGATGGGGAGAGTACTCTTGCGCTCGAATCCAGCTTGCAGGTTTTCCACAGGCCTCTGACAGGATGCTGGACTAGATGGGACACATCTTATGTTCTTATGCTGTGGGATTATTATTATTATTATTATTATTATTATTATTATTAATACCCCATCCATCTGGCTGGGCTTCCCCAGCCACTCTGGGCAGCTTCCAACAAAATATTAAAATACAGTAATGCATCAAGCATTAAAAGCTTCCCTAAACAGGGCTGCCTTCAGATGTCTTCTAAAAGTCTGGTAGTTGTTGTTCTCTTTGACATCTGGTGGGAGGGCGTTCCACAGGGCGGGTGCCACTACTGAGAAGGCCCTCTGCCTGGTTCCCTGTAACTTGGCTTCTCGCAGTGAGGGAAGCGCCAGAAGGCCCTCAGTGCTGGACCTCAGTGTCCAGATAGAATGATGGGAGTGGAGACGCTCCTTCAGATATACTGGACTGAGGCCATTTAGGGCCTTTAAGTCACACACTTTGAATTGTGTGATATGAAAATAGTGCTGCCAATGTGGTGGAGAAGGGCTGCCATAGCAGTTATAGGCTCACCCCCATCACTTTTCGTTCCAGACCCTGACTCCAATATCTCAGATTCTTTTTGTAAATATATTTTCAAAACTGAACAGCAAAATATGAACAAGAAGCTAATAATTGTTCCTCCATAAAGAAAGAGCTAAAGCAGCTAAAAGCTATGCAGGCATATGAAAAGGTACATGACAATCAGTCAAAATCCTTCATAGGAGCCAACTCCTAGGGGCCCAGGGCCCTTCTCCCCACCTCAATAAAATATTTGAGGGGGCCAGGGCCCCCCCAAAGTTGATGCACATTGCCATTCAAATAGCGTGCACATGCCACATCTTGTAATCAGTTATGCAGTGCGGATCTTACCCCCCCCCACACACCAAAAAAAATTATGCAACTTGGCACCCTTGAAATCCTTAGTCTAATAAAGGTCTCCACAGATTTGCCATGAGTCTGGTCTGGTTGTATTGTATGGTCTTCATGATGCATAAGTGAAATAAATGGCTGCCAAGTGACATCAAAAGACAATGGGTTCATTCCATCCCTGGCTGCTTGGACTTGGCATGTCGTTTTCTCTGCCAGAACGACTGTCCAGATCTGAGTATGCCAGGAATCACGAGACACTCTATTGTGGAATGCCAGTTTTCATGGACAGAGCCTTGGCTAGCCTCATGGTGACACAGCAACTAGAATATCAGCCAAGTAGGAGGGACTGGCGAGTCAAAATTTCAGAACTTGACAGTTAAATGGTTGGCTAGGGGATTCTCTGGGACCTGCGGGGAAAGGAATTTGTTATGATGGGATTAGGAGTTAGCTAGGAAGGGCAATATGGTTTGATTCCTTAAGGGGAAAGTAAGAATCCTAGAAGGTGCTGGAAGAGTGTTCCTGTCAGGGTCTGGGTAGAGGAGGTGGAGTGGTGGAGACCCCCCCCCCCTATCCTGACCCTTCCAGGGAGGAGGAAGAGGAAGACAGTATAGATTTACAACAGTGGTTTGCGGCAGGTTACAGCTCAGAGGCAGATGAGGGGGAAAGTTGGGAAATAATGGGAGAGGAAGAGGAGAGGGCAGAAGCAGAGTGGCAGGTGGCTGACACAGTGTCTTTAGAAAGCATCCCAGACCCACCCACCCCCACCATCTCCCAGAATCCAGCGAGTCTTAAAAGTAGGAGAGCAAAGAGCTCAAAGACAGAGGGCATGTAGCAGCACCCGTAAAGTGACGAATGAGGAAGTGGGAAAGACGGGTGATGGAGAGTCACTTGGGACAATGCCATTATCCAAGAGGCTGAGTTCTATAGCCTCTCTCTGTAATATTGAAATAAAAAAGGACGGTAAGAAACTTTTCCTTGGCTTTATACTTCCCTGGGCTACCAGCCAGGAGCCTCTGACAGCATCCTGACAGTTCCTGGTGTAGTAATACTAGCTATTCTAGGTGGAAATAGTCTATCCTGTGACTAGTTTTAAGCTGCATAAGGTTTTGGAAATTGTAAAGAATGTTAGCCTGGAACTAAGCATTGTGCCTCGGATTGAGTAACTATCAAGCATAAAACCGTCACTGACTGTAACTAAGGTCTAGTTTTGTTCCAGATGTGCCTCCTCATTACTTTGGGGGTTAATAATAATAATAATAATAATAATAATAATAATAATAAATTTATTTATACCCCACCTATCTGGGTGGCTTCCAGAAAAAAGATTAAAAATACATTAAACCATCAGTCATTAAAAACTTCCCTAAACAGGGCTGCCTTCAGATGTCTTCTAAATGTCATATAGTTGTTTATTTCTTTGACATCTGACGGGAGGGCGTTCCATAGGGCCGGTGCCACTACCAAGAAGTCCCTCTGCATGGTTTCCTGGGACTTCACTTCTCACAGTGAGGGAACCACCAGAAGGCCCTCGGCGCTAGACCTCAGTGTCTGGGCTAAACAATGGGGGTGGAGACGCTCCTTCAGGTACAAATGGACACAGGGCATCCTTCACACCTGTCCTCAGGTCCATAATCAGAATCAGCTTGCCAGATGGGACAGAGCCACCATGCTAGCTTTCTGGCAGTTGGATCGTTGTTGCTTACTGGGAGGGGTGAGAAGGTCAGTACAGTGCAAACACAGCATCAGGGGTGCCAGATTAGCTCCACCAGTGTGTTTGCACTGTGCCAACCCCCCAGCCACCCAGCCTTCAGGTAAGCAACAGCAGCCCACTTGCTTGGGAAGCTAGCCTAGCAGCTCTGTCCCACCCGGTGAGCTGCTTCTGCTCTCAATCTGAAGAGAAATGACACACAAGGAAAAAGGAAAGGGAGGGAGAAGGGAAAAGCAAGCTCGAGCATGTGTTCTTAATGTTTCAGTATTTATAACCCAGTTATAAAGCTCTGCCTCCGCAGATGGATTGACTATCATAGCTGTGAGTGCACACATCATTAATACTGGAAGAGGATAATGACAAGCAATTGCCAGCAGTTGGGAAGATTACCTGTGTATGCATTTCTCTTGAAGAGGTGCCAAATGGAATTATTCCAGGTTCAGCACTCTTGCCAGCTGTAGTGGAACACTTACGATTTGCTGTGTCTTGCCATACTCTGACCCAGCTCATCAATTTCACAAAGAGTGCAGTTCCATCAAGCATGGATTCGGCTGTGCTGAGTCCCATGAGAAGTGACAGCAGCTTCATCGTCTTCGGATGACTGAAAGATGACGAGGTTCTCCAAAGTCTTAGTTGCCTCTGGCAGGTGACCTCATTTCAGTGGTGGAAATCTGACCGTTTCTCATCAGTCATAGTAGGAAGAACAGAACCTCAGATACTTTCCCTGCCAAGACAGGCTGGTCCAGACTGAAATAAGCACTACCACTGTGGAGCAAACGGGTCAAATTGCAAGACGGATGTGGTGGGTCGGTTCTTGGACTAGGACAGGGGAGCACCAGCTTCAAATCAGTTCTCAGCTGAAATGTATCAGAAGGCATTTTCTCCTGAAAAAGATTTTTCTCTCTCTATTGCTCACCTTTCTAGATTTTAGAAAATAAGATCACTTGGCAGGATTTTCTTAGGCTCTTACCCATCACGCATGTGGGGTGACCGCCATACCCTGGAATGATGCCTATTCTGCCACCGATGCTGATTTTCAGGTAAAACTCCCCATCCCTCTGAATTCTTCTTTTCTCCAGCTTCCCCACCAGCGCGCTCCAGACCTGGGGCTCAGATTTAGGGGAAACAACATATAGTTTCTATAGATGGGAACTGCTGCATCCTAAGACCTCTCTAATTCCTGAGCTTTCAACCTTTCCCAGTGGTGGCTGGTGGTAGGGTGGAGGGCAAGGAACCCTACAGTAGGTGGCGCCAGAGCCAGTGACAGACAGAGCCTCTCTAGTTTTCTCTCTATCCTCCTCTGTGCTAACTTTTCCAACTGCAAAACTAAGGAGGGGGAAGGAGACAGGCAGTGCCACCTCCCTGAACTGCTTAGATCTCTTCTGTGCTTCAGCCTCACTTTCTGCAATACCCGTGAGCACATCAATATGACAAGGTATATCATCCCACATGTCATATTTCATCCCACATGTCATATTCCTTTTTGGCTTGATCTTGCCAAGCTTGCATTGAGCCCTGAGGCACAATGACTCACCCTGCTTTTTTGAACATGGACGAGGTGAAGCTTGACTTCAAATTCTTCCAGGCAGCTGGGAATTATCCTTGCTTCAGCAGCCCTCAGAAGCAGTGGCGGCGTATAGGTCACTGATACTGATGCAAAGCTAAAGGGGATTTTTTCTTGGAGCTCAGTCCCAGGAATGCTGCACCCAGGTCCCGCCTGCAGGTAGGCAAAGAGGAGAAATTCAACTCAATTAACCTTTAATGGGGAACTCAGCAGAGCTGCACTTTTTGAAACAATATGCAAGCTGAAATGTAGCCACTGCTTGAAATTTGCACTTTTCCCTGGGAACGGAAGCCCTAAAACATAAACTTGAAAATTTCGACGGATTAAATAGAACTTGTACTAACAATGCCATTGAATGTTATGACTTGGAATGTAAACGGTTTGAATGAAAAATCAAAAAGGAATAAAGTAGAGAAAGTTGTGAGGAATAAAAACTATGATGTGATTTGCTGGCAAGAGACTCATGTAGCTAAAAAACACAAACATATATTGATAAACAAAAGGTTAGGAGTAGAATTTATTAATTCGGACGTAAATAAAAAGAGAGGGCTGGTGATTTACGTGAAAGAGAAATGGGACCCAAGATTAATATGTAAGGATACCGAAGGAAGAATTCTGGGGGTCCAAATTAACTATCAAGGGGAAACTATCAAGGGGAAAAACTTAACATAGTGACTGTGTATGCACCCAATACAAACAAAGCGGAATTTTTTCAAAAAATGGAACAAGTGCTATTAGAACTAGAAAATCATAAATTAATTCTGCTGGGAGATTTGAATGGTGTCCCCTCACCAGAGTTAGATAGAAATGAGAAAAAGAGGAAAGGGAACCAAGGGAAACTCCCAAAGGCTTTTGATAACCTCCAAATGAATTTAGATCTAATTGACATTTGGAGATACAAAAACCCAAGAGTGAAACAATTCACGCATTTCTCAGAACCTCATCAGAGTTGGGGCAGAATTGATCAGATATGGGTTTCAAGAGAACTATCGATAAGAACAACGAAATGTGAAATACAACCTAGAACCCTCTCTGACCACAACCCAATTATGCTGGAAATAAAAGGTAAATCATTGGGATGCGAGTAAGGCGGTGTTAAGAGGATTTTTAATACAACAGAACAGCTATAGAAGAAAACTGAGGGAAGCAAAGAAAGATGAAATACTTAAACAATTAAGAGACTGTGAGGAAAAACTAATAGTAGATCCGAGGGATGAGAGGACTAAACAAATTGCTAAAGTATTACAGACAGAATAAAGGTAAAGGTAAAGGTACCCCTGCCCGTACGGGCCAGTCTTGACAGACTCTGGGGTTGTGCGCCCATCTCACTTAAGAGGCCAGGGGCCAGCGCTGTCCGGAGACACTTCCGGGTCACGTGGCCAGCGTGACATCGCTGCTCTAGCGAGCCAGAGCCGCACACGGAAACGCCGTTTACCTTCCCGCTGGTAAGCGGTCCCTCTTTATCTACTTGCACCCGGAGGTGCTTTCGAACTGCTAGGTTGGCAGGCGCTGGGACCGAGCAGCGGGAGCGCACCCCGCCGCAGGGATTCGAACCGCCGACCTTTCGATCGGCAAGTCCTAGGCGCTGAGGCTTTAACCCACAGCGCCACAGACAGAATATTCGACACTAATAAGCCAAGAAGTAGAATGGAGAATTAAATCAATGAAGCAAAAATATTTTGAATCTGCAAACAAAACGGGGCGTCTACTGGCGTGGCAACTAAGAAAAAGGAAAAACCAGAATGTAATTAACAAAATTAAAATAGGAGAGCAAATATTAGAAGACCCCGGTAAAATAGAGGAAAAATTCCTACAATTTTACGAAAATCTCTACAAAAAGGAAGATGAAGAGCCAGTAGAAATAGAAAATTACCTGAAGAGGAATAAAGGAGAGCAGCTGACGGATGAAGAAAAAATATATTTAAATAAATTAATAACAACAGACGAGGTTAAAGATGCAATTAAAAAAATGAAGCCAGGGAAAGCACCAGGACCAGATGGTCTGTCACAAAAATATTATAAAGTCTTAGAAGAACATCTGGCTCCGGTCCTTCGCGATGTAATGAATAACACCCTACAAGGAGGAAGGATGCCTAACTCCTGGAAGGAGGCCTACATAACTTTAATTCCGAAACCAGAGTCGGATAAGCTGGATATCAGAAACTATAGACCGATATCATTACTTAATAACGACTATAAGATCTTTGCGGAAATAATGGCTAATAGGCTTAAAAAATACCTATCAAAATCTATCCACAAAGATCAAGCTGGTTTTCTACCAAATAGATACCTAAAAGATAATGTAAGACATATAGTAAATGTCATTGAATACCTGGAACTTAAGATCGACATCCCGGCAGCCTTAATCTTTATCGATGCTGAAAAGGCATTTGATAATGTATCCTGGCAGTTCCTATTAAAATGTATGCAGAGAGTTGGAATGGAGGGGCCATTTATGGAGGGTATAAGAGCAATTTATTCGGGTCAGAAAGCCAAGTTGATTATCAATAATAACTTAACAAATTCGTTTGAGATCTCGAAAGGTACAAGACAGGGATGCCCCCTGTCTCCTCTCTTGTTTATTATGGTGTTAGAAATAATTACAAACAAAATAAGGGAAACCCCGGTAATAAAAGGAATTAGTATTGGAGGGAAAGAATACAAACTAAAAGCCTACGCAGATGACTTGGTAATATCATTAAGAGATCCAGTAGAGCATATCGATAAAGTCATGGAGTTGTTGGAAGAATTTGGGAAACTGGCTGGCTTTAAACTGAATAAGGTTAAAACCAAGATGTTAACAAAGAATATATCTGAAGATCAAAGAAACCAGCTTGAGCAAAAAACGGGAATTAAGGTCGTGAAAAAGGTGAAATACCTAGGTATTTGGATTACTACGAAAAATATAAACTTAGTGGAAGATAATTACATAAAGACCTGGAAAGAAGTTAAAAAAGATTTAGAGACCTGTAGCCGGCTAAAACTCTCCTGGTCGGGGAGGATGGCAGTAATTAAGATGAGCATTCTTCCAAGGCTGCTGTTTTTATTTCAGAACATCCCGGTGATTAGGGGCACAAAGTTGTTCAAAGATTGGCAGAAAACCCTGTCCAGATTTATCTGGCAGGGCAAAAGAGCAAGAATTAAATTCAAACTACTCACAGACCGCAAAGACAGGGGAGGGTTGGCGGTCCCGAACCTGAAATTATACTATGAGGCTGCATGTTTGTGTTGGATAAAGGATTGGATTGCGTTGAAAAACACGGATTTGTTGGATTTGGAGGGATTTGATGCTAGATTTGGTTGGCATGCGTATTTATGGCAGGATAAGGAGAGAGCACATAAAGGATTTGCCAACCATGTCTTTAGAGGAGCGCTGCTTGAAGTATGGAACAGAAATAAGAGACTTATAGAAAAGGACACCCCATGGTGGCTGTCACCAATTGATATCATCATAATTAAAAAAAACTAACATGGAAGGACAAAGATGGACTTATGAGGAACTATTGACAAGATCAGATAAAGGATGGAGACTCAGACCTTATGAGGAAATAAAAGACAAATTAACAACTTGGTTGCAATACTATCAAATTAATGCGTTATGGAACGAGCATAAAAAAATAGGGATGAGTGAGAAAAAGTCCAGATATCAGGTGGAAATAATAGAAGGAAATTCTAAACTCCTTTCTAAAATGTATAATCAACTACTAGATTGGGACACCAAGGATGAAGAAGTGAAGGAAGTTATGATCAAATGGGCCATAGACCTTGGATATAATTTAGAATTTGATAGGTGGGTGAAACTCTGGAACAAGGATATGAAATTTACAGCATGTGTTGGACTCCGAGAAAATTTACAAAAAATGATGTACAGGTGGTATATAACCCCTGTGAAATTGGAAAAAATGTACAAGACCGGGGACAAAACTTGCTGGAAATGCAAATCAAAAGAGGGCGACTTCTTTCACATGTGGTGGGCCTGTAGAGAAGTGAAAAGGTTTTGGGGACTTATTTATGATGAACTAAAAAAAATATTGAAATACACTTTCCCTAAAAAACCTGAAGCTTTCCTCTTAGGAATGGTAGGGGAGGAGATAAGACGAGAAGACCAAACCATGTTCCAATATGCAACGGCAGCGGCCAGGTTACTTTTAGCGCAAAACTGGAAGACCCCCAATATCCCAACTATTAGAGAATGGCAATCCAAATTATTTGAGTATATAGAGCTAGCAAGGATGACACAGAAGATCAGGCATCAGAAAAATGTTAAATTTATTACTGATTGGAATAAATTCTTTACATATATAGAAAAAAATATAGGAAATATTAAAATTACAGTAGGTATAATATAAAGCCTGAGAGGTACCGATACAGATGGTAAAAACAAACTGCAGGGAGATAAGGTTAAAATAGAGCTCAAACCGTGATGGAGGGAAGTCTTTAATGTAAGGTTGTAATTGGATATATGTATGTGTTTATTTGTGTGTTTTTTTTTTCTTTCTCTTTCGTTTCTGTTGGTTTATATGTGTGCGTTGTTTTGTTTTTAACTTGTATTGAAAATCAATAAAAATTAATGGGGGGAAAAAAAGAAATTTGCACTTTTCTGAATTTTGCAATTCAGTTCTCCCATCAAGATGTGGATGCAAAAACACATATCCTGGAATAAAGTGTAAAGGCATGTATTAGTGAAAAGAACACGCAGAATGCATTCATTACATTAGGGAAAGCTGCTTTGCAAAAATGCCTATAGTAGGCAAATTTGCATATAAACATGTGTATATTAGCACTACAATTCTACTTAAGGTTCATAAGAACTTGTAGAAAATGCAAACTGATGTGGAAATGTGGAGAACTGCATTTGAGATTGGAAAAAATGAGAAATAGAAAGAAACTGAAATGGACAGATTCACCCATCCTTACCCCCTGATTCACACAGCCTTGTGGTTGCAGAGGCCCTTTTTGGACCCCTTATCCTCATTCTAGAATTTGAAGCTTTTGTGAGGATTCCAAAATGGAACTGGGGGGGGGGGGCACACCCAAAAAATCTAGTGGATAGGGATTTAGTTGGCCACTGTAAAAACTGTAAAAACAGGATACTGAGCTAGATAGGCCATTTGTCTGTTCCAGCAAGCTTTTCTAATGTTATGATGCTGTTGCAGCCCTTGACATTTTTTAAAAAAGTTTTCCCACCCCTGCTCTACAACCTCAAGAAGCATGGCTTGGCTCATGCAGGAGTCCTGGGTCCAATTTAGATAATCCCAGATCTGGAGCAGGGGCCTCTGCCTCTAGTCATCACTAGTTGAGATCACCATCACTAGCACGACATC
Organism: Podarcis cretensis; assembly: GCF_951804945.1. NCBI lineage: Eukaryota > Metazoa > Chordata > Lepidosauria > Squamata > Lacertidae > Podarcis > Podarcis cretensis. The sequence continues at coordinate 26,268,950 of NC_137177.1, read as the reverse complement.
CTCAGTTGCGACCATGGGTTTATGTGCAGAACCCAGGCATGACTTCTCCAACAGATTGCAGAGGTGTCCTGGTGCGGGCACAGAGGCAGCTGATAGAGATGGCAAGCCGAAAACGCCTTCTCCACTGCTATTGTAAACACTTCTTGCACCGATACCAGTAGCCGCTGTGTCACACAGAGTAAAGCAACAGCTGCAGATAGAGATTTGGCAGCTGGCAAAGGGGCTCAGAGCCCAATGCCAGATTCAGTCATGGGGATGAGTAACTGTCCCCTGTGTACAGAGTGAAAGACTGCTGTTGCCATACAGAACAAATCCAGGGGGAAGGCAGTTGTGGAAACATCCTCTCCCGGGGCTGTGTGCTGTGCAGGTGTATGAAACTTGCTGGAAAATCCAGGCATGTGCAAACTTATGTTTCCCTGTGGTGATTTTGCAGAAATCAGTGAGGGGAAGGGAACTAAGTTGTGGAAGTTTTGCTACAAAGGGGCTGTGCTTGCACAGGTGACTTTAAAAATAAAGGATGGACATTTGGGTGGGTGCCTGTTTACACACACAACAACAACAACAACAACAACAAAAATACTGTGCACCTCATGGGTAGTGGGATCTGGGATGAGGGATCTGGATGAGGCCTGCAACAAAATGTTGCAGTATGGAACTCTCTGGGATCTGGATGAGGCCTGCAACAAAATGTTGCAGTATGGAACTCTCCTGTTCATATTCCAGTGAGCCGGCTATGCCTTCATATAATCGTCGAATTGCAGGGTTGGAAGAGACCCCAAGGGTTAATTAATCCAACTCCCTGCAAGGCAGGAATCTCAACACCCCATCCAATCTGAAACCATACTGGACCCTGCTTAGCTTTCTTTCAGCATACTCCATTCTATTTCCCTTCCCTGCATTTTTCCATTCCTAGCACCACCACCAAGAGGTACACTTGGTGCATTCTGTGGCCACTGAGTATGCTCAGTCTTCACTGGATTGTTTGGTGTTTGCTTTTTGGTTTCCCCCACTCCACCGCAAAGACGCTTCCTACTTCTGCAAACTCTGGGCATGCTGATTCCTTCCTCTTGTGTTGCCATAGTGTTATTTTGTCTATTTGGTCATCATAATTGGTGGTGTCCATTGGAACTGCTAAGGTGGAAGGCAGAGAGACCAGTAACAAATGGAACCAGAGCCAATGATTAAGAACATTGCTGTGTAGAGTCTTCCTGTTCAGGGTTCTGACAGCCTTTGGAGAAAAATATACTGTGGTTACACACAATGGATCTGGGCAGGGTTTCCCGAACTCGGGTCTCCAGTCTTTTTTTTTACTACAATTCCCATAATCCCTGACCATGGGTCCTACTGGCTAGGGATGATGGGAATTGTAGTCCAAAAACAGCTGGAGACCCACATTTGGGAAATGTTGAATTAGGGCAATGGACTCTTGGCAGTACTTTTTCTTAACACAAGTGAGATGCATGTATGTTCCCACCAACCAGCCAGCCAGCACATGTCCTCTTCCAAATACTCTGCTCCAATTTTCCTCCCCTACTCCAGTTTTCCATCCTCCCCCACCCTACAGACACTTAACATTCTGTTACCAGTGAACATGCTCAGTCCACATTGGAAAGGGTGTTCCCCTTTTGTTCAAACCCCACCACCACCTCCAAAGACTGTTCGTTGCATGCTGATACCTCCCTTTTGTTTCTCTGTGTCCCATTTTCACTCCAAAACCATTGGCCCACAGCAGCTGAGTTTGCTGTTTGATGGAGTCATTGTTTCTGGCATGGGTTCGAGGCTGTGCCTTGGCTGCAATGAAGCCCTGATGCAAAAGTGCCCTTAGGAAAACAGGAAATCCACATAAGGTAGCTTTGCGTAACTGACAAGGGTTTTCATCTGAAAGAAGGCATGGGATCTAATTGTATTAAAACAGCAAGACGGATGGCTCATCAGTCTAAGCTTAGCTCTCATTGCTCTCAGATGACATGTTCACCGGCGGCAAAAGTACATTGTAGTGCTCCTGCGTCAACTTCCATTAATTTTGCAGCTGATTAAGTGCCCTTTTAGTCAGGTGACATTATATGGCCATGATTTGAGGGGGGGGGGATTCAATTCAGTTTGCATTTAAAGGCAAACTTACCTGATCCGCACTTTCTGAAACAAGGCGCAGCCAGCCACCCTTCAAAATGTGCACTTCTCTGGATTTGTGATGCTGTTCCCGAGCCAAGCCACATTCACGGAAATGCAAATACTAGGGTATAAAGAGTGCATCAAAATGCTTCTTGGTTAAAATAGCACCAAGAGAAATTGCTTTGCAAAAATGTGTATATTGGGCAAAATTGCATGCCAACATGGGTATATCAGGAAAAATTCATGGATGAATTTACATGAGGATGTGGCAAAACGGAGAACTGAATTAAGATTGGGAAAATGAGGAACCGTTAGAAACCAACATTTTCCAATACCTAGTGATTTTTCAGATGACCACGTCTGCCACTTAGGGAGGAGTACCAGGATGGTACCCCAAAATGAATTCACTGCACGTTTTGGAGCTGCAAAGCATAGATTGCAGATGCCTGCTTGTGAAGATCCATCCATCCACACTTCTGCTGCAATCTGCATCAGGGGCTCTAGGAACATTCCCACATACCAGGAGAGAATTTCCCACCACAGCTCACATCAGATTGTCTTGGAAATGAGCTGAGCTATTTCCCCCAAACACTGAGAAGTAGCTCGACTGTTTTCTGAACCAACATGAATTTGCTCATTCTTTCCAAGTAGTGTTAGAAAGCAGTTGGTATGACCAGTATCCATCAGTGATTGGGACACAGAGTCAGAGGCTACAGGGGCATCAAATGGGGAACTGGGTCTGGGTCAGAGCTGACTGCTGCAGATAGAGACCATTGCACCTGAGAAAGTTGGACAAGAACTCTCAGGGGAACCTCCCAGGTTATCAGGGCTTCTGGGGCCAGAGCCTGGACCCTCACAGACAACTTCCCCTGAGCCCGCAGAAACAGATGCTTCCCAATGCACATCACCAGTGTGGCAGCACCAGGAGCACACCAGGGAGAAGGCTGTGGAAAGGAGGAGAAGGAGGCTGGCCTTTTAGGGCTCTGAAGTTCTCTCAAGCAAGTGGAGACTGAAGGAAGTTGTCTGCCTCAGTCTGCTCCCAACCTTTGGCTGGAAGCTGGAGCTGTCCCTGGTCCTTCAGCCTTGCTACTTTCCCTGGGTTTCCAGCATTGGACCAGAAATTGACAGCAACCTTTTTCAAAAGCTGGACCCTGGAAAAACTGTTGCAGTGGAAAATTCATCCCTGCAGAGGACTTTGGGGGCATGAGGGTCCGTTTGTGCGTGCTTGTGTGTGTGTGTGTGCGCACACACACTTGGGTTTCATAGTGCTGTGTCAAACCCTACATTCAGATTTCTACATACGGTAATCTTTGTCCCTTGTGAAATGGACTGGGTATTTTTTTTTCTTCCTGCCTCTGGATGCTTGAGGATATATTTTTTTATTTTAATTTTTGCAGTGTTTGCACTGTGCTAATCAAAATAGACTCCTGGAGCAACGACAAATGCATTGCTGCATGCCTCTTTGTGGGCCAGAGACTGCTTGGTCAGCTCCGTCTCATTAAAACTTATGCCATACATAAACACAATTATGAGTCTTTGAGGTGCTGCAAGACACTGCTGGGGTTTTAAAGTTTTTGCTATTAACAGACTCACAGGCCCTCTGGAATTTGGCCAATGATCTCAGGTGTGATGGGAGTTGTAATCCAGCAATTTTTACAGGGCCTTAGGTTCTCCAACTCTGGTCTAAACAATGCCCATTTTATTCAGGAACTGCAAATGCACTCTTGTGTCATTTTGCCCCTGTGAATGGCTGTCTAGCATACAGGGAGGTGAACATTCTTATTGCCTCACTGATGGCAACAGGTAAAAAAACAACCTTTGGTTTGGTTAGCCTTAGCTGGAGTCCAACACGACAGCAGCAACTTTGCCTTGACCCACCTGGGATGTCCTCATAACCCACCTGGGGCTCTCAAGCACCTATAGTACAATAAAGAGCAACAGTAACAACCAAATAAATACAGGTCTCTTGCAACATGTTCCATAAACTGATACATGCATATACAGGGAAGACAGAAACAAGGAACGAAAAGAAAGATGGAATCACATTACTAGTTTGTTGAATCTCTACAGAAATCAGTATGTAAGGCTAGTGGTTTGGGGACCTACAGACAAGGAACTGATAAATAGAAACCATACATTTGTAAATGCTTCAGGTTTAGCCAGAGCCTGAGCTAATTTTGAAATTGTGGGTTGGATTTTCCAAGGAGGCTGATCTTCAAATGCAATCATACCAGTTGCAGAAAATTCTGAGGACGTTTACCATCCTCCCACCACTGCCATTCTGACAGCTGCTAATAAAAGAATAACGAGGTCTTTATGGAGCAATTTGGGACCAGTGAAAAGTGAGAGTAAGGCTAAAGAAGGAGATTTGAGAACAGTCTGATTAGTGATTTGGGAGAGGCAATTAAATATTAGATCCCAAAACCGAGTTATTTACCCCCACACAAAAGCCCTGGATAGAGCAACCTCTCCAATAACAGTGTATTAGTGGTGAATTCTGCATTATTAGTTGTTATGTGACGCTTCCTCAATGCGACCATGTTACTGCTTTCCAGAGGAGTCACATAGCACAACAAAAGCAGGACAAAAATAACTTGGAACATTTGTGTTGTAGGAAGTTATGGGATTTCAGCAGAAGGCTATGGGCTTTGTACTGATTGGAAACAAAGCAATGCAACCACCCCAAACTTTTTGCATGCATAAACAATATTAAAAGCAGGATGGTGTTGGCATGCATCCAAGGAAACGGGGGCACTTGGCGTATGGTGTATGGATGCCCTGATAGCATCATGAGCACAAATCATTACTCAAGCACAATAAACAGAATGTCTGGAGCCACCCGAAGTCTATTGCATCTCATTTCCACGAGGATTTTTTTGAAAGGAAAATGTAGTAGTTGTCGTTTTTAACTGAAATGCTTACAAGGTGGTCTGAGCACTGATTCCTTCTTGTTACTGGTATTAGCTGACCACAGTGGCTGGCACACATGGTTCCTGCTGCATTGAGTTGGAAGCCCATCTCCAATTTCCCCCGGGACCAAAGGGACATGATGATGTCCTCCCACTCTCTGCAGGGTTGTATGGAAGGGAATATGGACCCCTGGGAACAGTAGCCATCCCAGGCAGCTACTTTGGAAGGAAGGAAGGAAGGAAGGAAGGAAGGAAGGAAGGAAGGAAGGAAGGAAGGAAGGAAGGAAGGGCAAGCCCTTGGGCGACTTTGTTTTGGACTCTCCCTGCAGTGTGGATTCCATGCAGACCCACATCCAACCTGTGCATTAGCCCAGAAGGCATAAATCGGCAAAGTCTGCTTTCAAAGCTGAACTCCAAATTGCTCCACTTTCCCTGCAAATGACTGTCTATTCCTTTTGTCAGGCAGACGGCATGTTAATGACTCGGAAAAGGGGGTAGGCAATTTCCTTAATAGCAACTAATGGCTGGAAAATGGCTGGAGGTCTCTCTCGAGTGTCCTAAGTTCGGAAGCAGATAGGTAGCCGTGTTGGTCTGCCATAGTCAAGACAAAATAAAAAAATTCCTTCCAGTAGCACCTTAAAGACCAACAAATTAGTTCTAGGTATGAGCTTTCGTGTGCATGCACACTTCTTCAGATACTTCTTCAGATTCAGTGTGCATGCACACTTCTTCAGATTCAGGTATCGGAAGAAGTGTGCATGCACATGAAAGCTCATACCTAGAACTAATTTGTTGGTCTTTAAGGTGCTACTGGAAGGAATTTTTTTATTTTGTCTTGACTAAGTTCGGAAGGTGATGCACCCCTGTGGCCGGAGAATGACATGCCCGTCTCTTCAAAATCCAGGGGTCTGGCACAAAAGAAGGCAGATTAACTGGAGGGGTGAGTGTGTGTGCGCTGTGTGGTGGGTTAAATGAGAGTGAAACAGGAAGGCAGAGCAAGCTGTTCCTGCTGTGGTTTCTCTCCCTCGTTCAGTGTTGTGTCCCGTGGTGACCAGGGTAATGGCCTTGGAAGACGCCCAGTCACCTGGAATATGTGGATAGCAATGAGGAACGTATTTCTGAGCATGAACAGAATCCATAGCATTGTGCTTAAACCAACCAAAACCAACCCTTGTTTATCTGGAATTAGAGGAAGGGCCATAGCTCAGGGATGGAGCACCTGCTTTCCGTGTAGAAGGTCTCAGGTTCAGTCCTTCGTATCTCCAGGCAGGGTTGGGAATGTCTTCAGTCTGGAGCCCTGGGGAGCAGCTGACAGTCAGTGTAGACAATACAGGGCTATAGAGGCCAATGCTTGTGGGGGATAGTCAAAGGGCAGTCAAACCAACAATTCATTGCCTGCTAGATAAGCACATGATAGGAGCTGAAGCTTACAGAGTTTTCCTGTAAGTTGGCTAGAGAGACCTCTGCGAGACACTCCCACTGTGCTCTGACTAGGGGAGGGTCTAGTCATATAAAGTCTCCTTACCTGCCCAAGTACATCCTGTTTTGCCTCTCTTCACTGTTACCTCTTCATCTCATCACCAAGCCAGAAAGGTGAGAACAACTGCTAAGCTCAGACTCCATTTCAAGTTAGACTAAAGTATGTCTGTGTAACCGAATTACCATTTTAAACCTGCCTGAACAAAGATGCTGCATCTGTCCTTCTGCAACAGAAACTCTGGGTGAGTCAATGTTATTTTCACCTTTTACAATGACTGTTTGTGTGATTGTTGTTTTAAAGGGAAATCCAGTCTGCCTTAAAGCACCTTGGATTACTTAAACTAAAAGGCTAAAACTAGCCTATCTAAGCTTCCCTTTTAAGCTGCAAAGGGATGGCACTCTGCTGAACTCACAAACATGAAGAAGGAAGGATAAAATCCAATGCATATATCTTCTCCTGGCACATCCCTACAGCTCTGACTCAGTATAAGGAAACTCACTATGTCCCCAGTACATGGAACATTGCATACCAAAGCAAAAGTCTCTGCCCCATGGAGCTTACAATTTAAACTAAGGCAGCAGGGGTTTAGCTTACCACCTGAAGTGTTAGAATGGACAGAGCCAGAAAGAAAAGCAACATCAAGTGCCAGCAACATCAGCTGCGATCCGTTTGCACAGGGCTTCACAAATATTTTGATCTCAAAAAAGGGCTGGCCATGCAATAATAAATTATTCTCTTTTTGGCTGTTTGCGAAGGTGCTTCATGCTTTGGATCCCTCTCCTTTGCCATTTCCATCTCTGCTCTGCTCTGCTCAAAGGCCTTTTTTTGTTTTGTGTTGATCAGCTGGATTCCCAAGTAGTACAAAAGGAAATTCATTGATGGGGCTCTGAGCTATGCTCATGCACACCTGCAGCAAGCTAAACGAGAAGCGAAGCAACCTTACAGGCAGCAGAGCAAGACGGGTGATCCTCTTGCTCACTTTCATATGCCTGAGCCTAGACAAACAATAGCTTAACAGCACAGTCACGTGGAATGATGTGCTCAGCCTTTCCACCAAAGGCCCTCTCTTGCCTCCCTTCCCCATCCCGCCTGACACTCTTCTTGTTGCTTCTGGTCTTAAGCAGAGCATGTATTTTTAATGTCTCCTTCTCTAATGAGGTCCAGAGCAGAGAGGAGGCAAAGGCTGGAACTGCTGACACCATTCAAAGCCTATGAAATAAATCAGCAAAGTGGAAACAGAAGTCAGGTGAGAATGCTATGCCAGTCAGCTCAGCTACAGGCTTCACTTGAGCCTAGGGATGGAAGAATCTGTCAATTTCACTCCTCTCATTTTCTCATTATTTCTAGCCTTAAATTCGGTTCTTCAAATTTCTGCATCAATTTGTGATTTTAAGAAAATCATTAAAATCTATCTGCTTTGGTGTGCGTATCTGCTAAGTAACACATCTTTTATGCTGGTGGTTCCAGTGTACGAATTTTTGCAAGCAATTTCCCCTAACAATGCATTTTCTGTGTTGCTTTTACAAGCGCATTCATTTTTACAAATGCTTTCCCCTATTATGTGCATTTAAAAAAAACATGGTTTGATTGGAGAACTGCATCGCAAAATTTGGATATGTGTGAAGTTTCAAGGCAGCTGTAGTTCAGTTTGCATTTCGTTTTGGAAAGCATGAATTTGACAGATTTGCCCTTATTATTATCCAGCTATTCATTCACTGTATTTGTTAGCTGCAGCAGCATAGGATCCGTTGCACCAGTTTGGGCCTGATCATTGGGCCCATAACGACTCTGGTGCAGTTAACATGGTGTGACATCTCCAGGGTTAATTCCAACGATTCATTGGGTTTGATCAGGAAACAATCCCATTGATGCTGCTCTGCAGAGAATGGAGGAGACATTAAATGGAGGGGAATCTGTGACCGGTTCCAAGTAAAGCGCTTTGCTTTGCTCCTGGGTTCTCCAGGAAGCCAGATGAAATGCAAACAAGCAAGCTACCGGCAAAAGGTAATTGCACCCTTTCTCCAAAGCAAAGAAATCATTGTAATGGCTGCAAAGCCCCCTTGCATGAAAGTAAAGCATTAAAGCCCATTAGGGACCAGAGTTCTCTTTAGCCTTGCCTTGTTTGCTCCTGATTGGAACTAGTGGGTTATATTGCAGGGCTTTCAAGAGCTGCATAAAATTAAGGAAAAGGGATGTCTCGAGCCCCAAAGCGCTGTTGGGATCAACAGCGCCAATACAGGAGGTAGAAAATATTGAGTGATGGTGAATGGTGCATAGCTGTCAAGTGTCCCTTATTTGAAGGGACAGTCCCTTATTCCAGCGCCATGTCCCGCTGTTGTCCCTTATTGATGGATGTCCCTTAAATGTCCCTTAAATGATGTCCCTTAAATTTCAAAGGAGGCAGCTCCTCTCCCTCCCTCCCTGCCAGCCAGGGAGGAGGGAGGCTCCAACTGTGTTTCTTGGCTGTGTTGCTCACCCAATAAGAAGTCTAAGAATGACTGGGGGTGGAGCTTGTATGCCTTGTGTGTGGCTAGTTAATGCAAGCTGAGGGGGGTTTTGAATGCTGGATGCCATTTTGTTGCACGTGCTGCTGCAAACTTTGCAGTGCAAAGGCAAGCCGGGGAGCCATCTTAAGTTGAGGCTGCATAGGCCTTGTGGTGCATGTGATTCAGATTTTATTCAGTTGAACCTCTGGTTACAAAGCATGTGATTCAGATTTTATTCAGTTGAACCTCTGGTTACAAAGTTGGTTGGACAGTGTTCTCGAAGCTACCAGCATGATTTTGACCAGACTGCAGGACGACAGGAAGACTGGAGTGCCTGGAACAGGTGAGGCTGCAGGTCCCTTATTTTGACTGCTAGTCCCTTATTTTCAAGGCTGCTGGTCCCTTATTTTCAGATCTGTAAATTGACAGCTATGGAATGGTGGGAACCTGGGTAGAAGACGTGGGGTAGCTCCTTTCTGCTGCAACTTCAGCCACTTTGGAAGAGGGAGCAGGTTTGTTGGCTCCCCCCTGCTTCGCCGGCTTGGAGCAGCTATGGGCGTAATGTAAAGCTGGAAGCAGCAGAGACTGAATAGGAGCCTGAACAGGAACGTTCTGCGAATCAGGCACTGCTTTCACAAATGGGAGCACTCCTTACCCAAACCAAAGAAGCCCATGTTTGTAACACCAATGTTCCTGCAAGGTGAGCGAGTCTCGTTAGTGAGCATGCCATACCTCCCCTTTCACATTTTGGTGGGAGGGGCAGAACCACTAATTGGGACATCTTCATTGCCAGCGTGGTGTAGTGGTTAAGAGCGGTAGACTCATAATCTGGGGGACTGGGTTCGCGTCTCCGCTCCTCCACATGCAGCTGCTGGGTGACCTTGGGCTAGTCACACTTCTTTGAAGTCTCTCAGCCCCACTTACCTCACAGAGTGTTTGTTGTGGGGGAGGAAGGGAAAGGAGAATGTAAGCCGCTTTGAGACTCCTTTGGGTAGTGATAAAGCGGGATATCAAATCCAAACTCTTCTCTTCTTCCACCCAGGCCTGAACATCTTACCTTGCTCTTGAACTTCTGAACCATTATTTCTGAGCCTTGTGTCTGCTGCCTGTACTGTGGTTTTCCTGAATAATGATCTCTTACTTACCTGAAGGAAAGAGCTTCTGAGATGGGAGCTGCGGCAACGGCAAGCTGTGCTCAGAGCTGTTCTTGCAAATGTAAGCATAGTAGCCATGTCTTACAGACACCTTCTCCAGATGATGTGATTGTAGCTGTACATATCAAGGCTGTGAACTGCCCCACCCCACCTGATCCAGGCAGTTCAGGGGGTTCTTGGAACTCAGCAATACCCCCCTACTGGAGTAATGGGGGCAGGGCTTACACTGACCTTACATTGACCCTGGTCCACCCAGTGGCAGGCGAGGTCAGAGGCAAAAATGGGTGTAGCAATGAAGGTAAATCTTTCCTTTGTACAGCTGATCTCCTTCTATTCTCATCCACATATCCCTTTCTGTCCCCCACCCAGGCAAGCAAGTGACAATGATCAGAGTGCAAGGACACACTCCAGCTTCCAGACCAACCCCAAGATTGCAGTAATTCAGCCATGAGGTTGCCCTGCATGGACAACTGAATGGATGCATTGAAGTCTCGATAGTGAGTTCATTTTATGTTTGCTAAATGGTTTGTTTTTGTCCTATTTGAATTGACTGGTGTTTGGTCAACCAACTCCCCCCACCCTTTGCCTTGGATTTTGCTATGTGACTGTTCATTGTAAGCTGCTTTAAGCACTGCTAAGGGTGATGTATAAAGTAAATCAATGCATCAATCATCACTCATGGTTCCACAGTCAGGTGGGTACATCTCAGTAGTTGGGGCCAGCGTGCGTCTCTCTAGGGTGGTGGAGCAACATCACAAGAGAGGAGAGCTTGTCTTCTCCTTCCCTCATTTCACATCACTCCACATCTTTGCCTTCCATGATAACATAAAGGTTTGCTACCAGAAAGGTGGGTGACTAGGGGAGTCAATATATGTCAGCTGCGGTTCCACACACACCACCATCAATGAAGAGGAAAGGGGAGGAAGGCAGCAGCTGGCATCCTTGTCAAGCCAAGAGGTATGTTTGTCACGCATGCCTTTCAACGATGGCCCCGCCATTCAGCCCGCTCACCAAATGATCCATGCCTGTTAATTATTTGCCTGATGGAAGACAAGTCTGTTATGGAGAGTGTTTAATTAATTAGTGTTTGTTTCCTGGATAATTGCTTACCCGGCAGAAACTTGGCATAATTGGCTGCTCTGGGTCATTTTGCACTCAACAGCAGCTATTACTCAAGGAGGCAGAGAGGATACGGGTTGCGCATACTGGATTGGGCTGAACTGTTGAGGGACCAGGTTTTAACTCCAGAAAGCAAATTGATTCTTTCTGCCAGTGTGACCTCCTGGATATTGTGGTATTGTTTTGTTTTGTTTTCAGATGCTTTTCAAATAGAGATAGCTGGACCTGTCACGACTGATTTCTCTCAGGGTCTTGTTCTTTCCCACTAGTAAGTTCAGTTTCCCCCATTGAAACATCAACTGTGGTTTTAAAAAATCCATGTGAAATTTCGTACACATTTGAAGGCATTTTTGCCTAACACACACAGTGTTGCAAGGGTTAATCAATCTAAATAATAAAAGAAGCAATTATTTAATAATACATTTGAACATGATTTTTTCTAATACAAGCTTTTTAGGAAATGTTTCCTTTAATGTGTATGCTTTTTGTTTGTCCCCACCACCACCTGCATTCCCTAACAGTACAATAAGAACAAGAAAAAGACAGTCCTGGCAAGTAGGTATCCATCCATCAAGGCCACTTTCCAAGGCCACTTGTTAATTATTTCAAAGTCAGAAAGACCAAGACAAGAAAAAAAAATTCCCCACTTGAAAATATGAAACTGTTGTGGATTTTGGCATTTTAGTTAGCTTAATGAATGTATTGCCCTAATGCAGATTATGGAGGAATGTGAATCCATTTCACTCCCCCCCAAACCCCCCCCCCGGATCTCCAATTAATCCACTCTGGTGCATAGGAGCCAACTCTGAGGGGCCAAGGTCCCTTTGCCCCTCCCAATAAAATATTTGAGGGGGTTGCCTCCCCAAAAACTGATGGGCATTGCCATTCAAATGGTGTGTGCCATGCCTTATGATTGATTAAGCAAGTTGACATCACTGCTGCTGTGCCTGCAAATTTTATCTGCTTCTGCCAAAAGCTTAAAAATAGTTACAACCATTCTTTTTAAGGTTCCATTTTATGCAGATCACTAATTACAGATCAAAGCACAGGGTGACTCAAAAACAGATTCATTTTTTTAAAAATAAGCAAAGATACAGGCACAAGGTAAATTCTGGGGTCAATGCACACCTTATTAGGTACTCATTAATACTTGAGTCCAAGAGTTTAATGTTCTCTTCTATAGGAGCAACTCAGAGGCAAAGATTCTGCCTTATTCACAAGAGAGAGTAAAGCAGGCTACTCTCATAGGCAAGACAGGAGAGGTGTTATGAGAGTGTTTGGTGTGGGGGAGGAAGGGAAAGGCAATTGTTAGCCACTTTGAGACTCCTTAAGGGGAGTGAAAGGTGGGATCTCAAGTCCAAAATCATCATCATCTTCTTCTTCTTCTTCTTCTTCTTCTTCTTCTTCTTCTTCCATGATTCATGCATTGCAGGGGGTTGGACTAGATGGCCCCTTCAGTCCCTTCCAATTCTCTGATTCTTTGAGAAATGAGAGGAAAAAACAAAACTGGCATATTCATCCTTTGATAACATTCAGGTAACTGGTGAATGTGAGTAAATAGAATTTGAATCATAGTGGCTTCTGGACCAGGAAAGAAAAGATTCATGTTCTTTTAAAAGGATAATGGATGTGCTTCATAAATGAATCTAGACTTTTTTGGATCAGTGATAAGACCTCTGAGAGCAGCAGAAACCATCAACTGTGACTCTTTGGAAATGAATTCTGCTCTCTGACCAGGAGAAACCTGAACCGCTGACACCTGCAGAATGGGGAAAAAAATGAGAAGTGTGTCCCAAACTCTAGATGGAAACATGACACACAGCAGAGAGAACAATTATTGATCCTTGAGAAAGGAAGTTAGCACAGCCTTATTAAGAACATAAGGAGAGTCCTGCTGGATTTGACCAAAGTCCAGTGTCCTATTCTCACATCAGTCAATGGGATGCCCATGGGAAGCCCACAGTGGAAAAGAAAGCTCACACTCTGTGCCCTCAGAGTTTTGGCTTTTGCCAGCTACTCCAAGGGAGAGAGCCATGACATTTATTTCTGAGTCAAGTGTGGGTGGAGATGGGAACATTTATCAAAGGACTTTACAACCAGCTTTTCTACTTTTCTGAGGTTCCAAAACCAAGGAACAATGTTTGAACATTTGTATCCCATTGTACATTAGAAATCCCAAGGCAATGTAAAATAATGTCCCTAAGAATCAGTATAATAAAACCAGAAAATGCACTATGTCCACAGTGGATAATGTCAATATTCAAAGCAAGGGAATAATGGCAGCAAATACCTGAGGAAAGAAATAAGTCTTCAATGGGTGCCTAAAACTATTCAGCACTTGCCTGATGTCTAGGAGGCATACAAATGAGTACTACTGGGGTTGGAAAAGCAAACCAAGGTCCTGGGCTCCATGCAGCCCTATGGGGCTGAGAGGATCAGCCCTTATAAGAGAAGAAGGGGCTACCTCTTCCCTTAAATGTATTAGGCAGCTTATTTGCAATTTAAAAGAAGGGGTTTACATTGCCCAAAGCAGCACATGCCCCTCTGTGTTTGCCCTGTTTATTATTAATTTATATATGGAGGGAGACAGACTACAGCAGTGACCAGAGGAGGAATGACCATCAGGAGGAGCACCGAGAGAAGAAACGCCATCGTACACCTGCATCAGTACCACCAGATGCCTTCATCTGCCCCAGCTGCCTTAAAACATGTCTCTCCTGTATCATTCTCCACAGCCATTCCAACAGTTTGACTTCACCTGCAGTGGCACACTCTTCCATTTTCTCTTGAGACAGACTTGATGCCAGCAACAATTTAATCCCTTTCGGACTTCCGGGTTGGCGCCTCCAGGCAATGGCAGAGTTCCTCCGATCGGGAGGAATTTGCTCCGTGGAAATTAGGGTCTGACCGCCATGGCGAAGGCGGAGACCCATTGAAATCACAGGCAGGAGAAGCTTGTGAACTTGGGATTCGGCTGGCACCTTTTGCGCCTCCCCTACTTGCGGGGAAACCCTGATTTGGGGATCCGGAGCGAAGTGGGGTGAGTGGCGCGGTGCTTTGAATCAACTGCTTCTTTCAGGGAGTGAAGCCGCATCGCTGTTGCCGGAGGGCGCTGACTTTTTCCTGTGGACAATTTGACTTTAAACAACTACCCGTGAGTAGAATGGAAAATTGGATCTTTAAATTCATTAATTTGGCATCGAAGCGGGAAGGTTTTAAACAGGAAGTCCACCTTCCCCTTTTGTAAATAGATTGTAGCAAAGACGTTGCAAGTTAAAGCCTTGGAAAGTGTCTTGTAAAGGATTAAATCTCCATCGGTTAAAACTGTTAAAAACCCCCCTTGGAAGCAGGAGAAGAGGGGGGAAATTTTGGACTTAGTGAGCCTGCAGGAGAGAGTGAAAAATTAAATTACCACTGCTCTGAACCTGGAAAAGGGCTGCCAGCAGAATTAACGTTTTGGGAGAGTTCATTGACTGTGAACGGATAGCATGTTGACAGATGGCTAAATAAGAGAAATATATTGTTTCCATTGTCCTCTTCTGCGTTCAAAAAGGAGGAAAAGTAATTGAAAATTGAAACTAACTTTATATTTTAAAATGCACATGAAAGGATCGATACAAGTGGAGACTGTTTCCCTCTAGAGGGAGCTTTTGAAACTGTTACAAGAGTGGGTTTTTTCCAGCTGCAAGACAAGAGCTGTGAGAATCAGAGATTGACCTTGGACTTTAAGAATGTTGACAGAAGGAGCTTTAGTGACTGTTTTATGTAAGATAAGCTACTCGCTGGAACAGCTTCATAAAAAGACGGATGTTATGAATTCCGAACTTGAGAACTTGGAACAAAAAGTGATAAATTTGGGACAAAATGTGACCATTAATACAGAAATTGCTCAGGATTTGATACAGGAAACTACTTTGACAGGACAAACTGGGGAGAAGGAGAAAGTTGTGGATGTTGAACCTAAAGTAATACAAGTGGAAGCCCCAGCCTTTCAGAGGCAAATCGAGGACTATAAGTGGAGGCCTCTTATGAATGAATATAGAAAAAGTCAGAATTTGAAGATTGGAGCCCTGCCTGCACTGGAGAAAGAAGGTTGGATTAGACACTTTCATGCAGGGATTTATTGACCTTTGGGTTCTGAATCTGGGTCAGGAGGTGATTGGACTTGTGGGGGTCTTTGGATCTGGAGGAGTCTTGAAACATGATTTGAGATATTGTATGGACCTTGGTTCTATCTGTGGAGAGTTGGCTGGCCTGTCGAGAGGGAATGGGGGCATGGCTGGGTTGGGGCCTCCCCGAGACTTGCTCTTTAGCATTTTCAGCATTAAAGAATGTGAAGAAGAATTGCAGAAGGGACTTGGAAAAGATTTAAGAGCCTCGGACAGAAGATCTCCAGGTTGATGAACTATATGGAATGGACGGAAATGATTGGCAGAATCCGAGACCAGGGAGAAGAGATGGTGGTAGAAGATTGGGAAAGTCTAAAGTTTGTACATAGAAATATTGTAAAATTAATGAGTGTTTGAAAATTGTTGGAATGAAACTTTATGGCTTTAGCAGAAATGCAATAAGGAGTTAAGTATAAATAAGTATTTTAGTATTAATGGAAAATAAGGTTAAAAATATGTTAAGACATTCATAATGATAAAAATAGAGAAAGATGGAAAGGATTTGCTGAAACAAGTAACAGAAGTGGAATACAAAAAGGGAGGTGAGAGGAAGTTGATGAAATAAGGGAATGAAAGATAGACTAATGAAATGGTATGCTATATGTTTTTTTTAATTGTTGTTGTTTTGTTTTGTTTAATTTAGTGTTAAGGTTGTGTTTTGTATTGTTCATTGTATTGTTTCTTCTTTTGTTCTTTTTTCTTGTCTGTCGTAAGTTTGAAAAGTAATAAAGATTATTTAAAAAAAACAAAAAAAATATATCCCTTTCCTTCAAGGTGGCATTCCTGGTTCTCTTTCCCCATGTTTTATCCCTGCAACAACCATCAGGCAGAGTGCCAGTGACTTCACAAAATCACCCAGGGAGCTTCAAGTCTGAGTGGAGATTTGAACCCTGGTCTCTCTGGTCCTAGTCCAACTACACCACATTGGATCTCAGGATCTTCAGAGTGCCACAACACAATGTGACATGGGATCCCTAGTTTTATGTTACCTGTCCTACACCCTCGTAAAAAAAAGGCAAAGGACCCCTGGAGGGTTAAGTCCAGTCAAATGCGACTATGGGGTTGCAGCGCTCATCTTGCTTTCAGGTCAAGGGAGCTGACATTTGTCCACAGACAGTTTTCCGGGTCATGTGGCCAGCATGACTAAACCGCTCCTGGTGCAACGGAACACCGTGATGGAAACCAGAGCACACAGAAATGGCATTTACCTTCCTGTCACAGTGGTACATATTTATCTACTTGCACTGGCATGCTTTCAAACTGCTAGGTTGGCAGGAGCTGGGACAGAGCAACGGGAGCTCACCTTGTCACTGGGATTCAAACCGCCAACCTTCTGATCAGCAAACCCAAGAGGTTCAGTTGTTTAGACCACAGTGCCACCCGCATCCCTCATAATTAACCTGCCGCCATCAGGTGCTGAGGAGAACGTTATGCCGTTACCTGTATTGAAATAAGATTCAGTTGCCAGTCTAGTCAGCTTCTGTACAGGAATGCCGGGTGCAGTATAAGGCTAATTTCCATTTCTAACAATGTCTACACTGCCCTTTGACCGACCTAGCACTTGGCAGTAGCTACCATTTATTACAACAGTTGTGAACAGCACTTGATTTAATAAGGAAAATCCTCCTCCTCCAGCAACTCCCTTCTTGCATTTCTGTGATTCTCTTTGATAGTCATGGGGCTGTACTGTCAGGAAAGATGCCACAGTACCACTGCGTCAAAAGATATGGCACCAAAGCAGAGGGTATCAGCATGCTGGGAGGGGGGAGGGACCCAGCTTTGCAGAAATACAAACACTTAAAAATAAATAAATCAAAGGATGAAGAAGGACTGGGCATGCTTAGGGGTCGCCAGTGGAATGTTGAGTGTCTGCTGTAAATGAAAACTTGAGACCTTTTGAACTTGTGGGGTGAGCAAATAGCAACTTTCCACTTTAAGGAACTTCTTGTGCTGGCTGCATTGGCCCCCAAATGCAAGGCGCTACAGGACTTAAACTTCTCGTTGCAGACAAGGAATATGTGGACTCTATCTATTTCGGGGGGGGGGGGACTTGCAAACTTTGCATTTCTAAATGTAAGAAAGACACGGAACACTCCTGTGCCTTTTGGTTGGATTTCATTTCTTATGTATCAAATTCAGATATACAGTGGTACCTCGGGTTACAGATGCTTCAGGTTACATACATTTCAGGTTACAGACTCCGCTAACCCAGAAATAGTACCTCGGGTTAAGAACTTTGCTTCAGGATGAGAACAGAAATCGTGCTCTGGCGGCACGGCAGCAGCAGGAGGCCCCATTAGCTAAAGTGGTGCTTTAGGTTAAGAACAGTTTCAGGTTAAGAACGGACCTCCGGAATGAATTAAGTTCTTAACCCGAGGTACCACTGTTCTGTACAAAGCTTTCTTCCTCCACCACATTGCAAAATTTGGCTTTCATGATGTATTTTTCTGCTTTGCTTTTTCCATGTGATCTGCTCTCTATCTGCACGATCCAACCTCTGTACCACTCCTATGTTTTGTAACTTTAATTGCATTTTTGTTTTGATGCTAATTTAAAAAGCACCAAAAAGAAAAGGAGTGAATTTGTGTAATTAATATCCTGGAGGAAGCCGTGGCCAGCAGGTACATCGATGAGGAACATCCCTGAGAGGAGGTGAGCAGGTGATACGACCTTTCTATTCCAGGTTCCCCACTGGTCTATCTCTGTTTCTGGTGTGGCGAGGGAGGCCTGGGCTTCAACTGCAGCAGCAGAGAGGGAACTCAAACAAGTCACCTCAAACTTGGTCCAAGGATGATCAGCAGCATTGCTGACAGTCGAAATAGGTTGCCTGTGTGAGGTGACTTGCAATCATGCTCTCCGTTTAATATCCCTCCTGCGATCAGTACCTGTGCCGGGGGAGATCTTAGCTGTGATTGCATTCTGGTGTTTTTGTACAATCTCAGCAAATGAGGCATGTCTCGGCGGCTCTCCGAAGCGGGTCTCGCAACACTCAGAACACACAATCTGCTCCCTTCCTTCTTCCCTCCAGTAATCAATGCAAGTCAGCGCTGCACGCATCACCTCTGCTCCGCTGAAACTGCTGGTGGGCGGAAAACCTCAGCTGCTCACTACGGATATATGCATATATATCCTCCAAGGAGGGATCCTTAGAGATGTAGGTGCTGAGCAGTTTCTCGGATCCATGCTGTGCTCCTGCCCCTTGCGTAGCAGCTTTCATCCCATAGCTATCTGTGCCAGGACACTCTAGTGGTGAGCATGTGGCCTTTGATGGTGCTGGACTACAACTCTCATCATCCTCGACTACTGCCCATTCTGGCTGAGCCTCATGGGACTTGTCATCCCAACACAAGATCAGCCCTGCTGAATAAGGCCAAAGACCCATCTACTGTAGCCCAACACCCTGATCTCATAGTAGCCAACCAGATGCCCAGGGAAGCCAGCAAGCCACATTTGCAGTTCCCATAGTCCTAGTTTCCAGTTGTCATTAGTAATAGCCTTACCCTCCATGAATTTTTCTAGTCCTCTTTCAAAACATCACGGGTCATCACTACCTCTGGTGTGAATGAATTCCATAGTTTTAACTGTGTGCTGCGTGAAGAAATGCTTTCTTTTCTTTTCTTTATATGTAATTTTTAATAAATTTTCTGTTTTACAATTTAAAGCACTAATTTTTACATCCTTCAGGTATCAATGGCTTCCCTTCTTCTCTTTCCATTGTTCATTTTGCATATTGTAAATCCCTGCGTATTTTACAAAAACTATACCATTCAGCATTCCATTATTACATCCATCAAAACTTAATTACATTGTTGAATTTATCTTGATGCTGCCAGAGTTTTCAGCTGTACACAGTTATTTCCCATGTATTCAATAAATGTTTTCCAATAATCTCTAAACATATGCCCTTCCTGTTCTCTTATTCTATATGTTAAGACTGCAAGCTGCGCATATTCTGTCAGCTTAAGTTGCCATTCTTCTTTAGTTGGGACCTCACTCGTTTTCCATTTTGGGGCCAAAAAAACACAGGCTGCAGTAGTGGCATACATAAATAACCTTTTTTGACACCTGGGAATTTCAGTCTGAATTACTGGTATCCCCAACAGAAAAAACTCTGGATTTGGGGGGAAAGTGCTTTTGAATATTTTTTTCCCAATTCATTATGGATCATTTCCCAATACTCTTTTACCCTTTTACAAGTCCACCACATATGAAAGAACATTCCCTCAACCTCTTTGCACCCCCAGCACTTATCTGATTCAGTCTTATACATCTTAGCAAGCCTAAAGGTAAAGGTAAATGTAAAGGAACCCCTGATTATTAGGTCCAATCGTGACCGACTCTAGGGTTGCGGTGCTCATCTCGCTTTATTGGCCGAGGGAGCCGGCGCACAGCTTCCGGGTCATGTGGCCAGCATGACTAAGCCACTTCTGGCGAATCAGAGCAGTGCACGGAAACGCCATTTACCTTCCCGCCAGAGCGGTACCTATTTATCTACTTGCACTTTGACGTGCTTTCGAACTGCTAGGTTGGCAGGAGCTGGGACCGAGCAACGGGAGCTCACCCCGTCACTGGGATTCGAACCGCCAACCTTCTGATCGGCAAGTCCTAGGCTCTGTGGTTTAAACCACAGTGCCACCCGTGTCCCCTTAGCAAGCCTACTTTGAGTTAAATACCATCTGTAAATAATTTTCAAGTAGTTCTCCTTCAAAGAATAACATGCTGTGAACTTCAAATCATTTTTTCCAGAGGTTAAAATTTATATTGTGACCTATATCTATTGCCCAGTGTGTCATTGAGGCTTTAACAAGCTCGTCTTTCATTTCCCACTTTAATAACAAATTATACATTTTGGACAAATTTCTCTTAGGAAATACTTTCTTTTCTCTGTCCTAAAGCTTCTCAGTCCTGCTCGAACCAGCTTTTCCCAACCTGATGACGTTTCCCTAAGTTCATCCCATACTCTACATGGGGAAAAACATTTACATGAGCAATTATGTGGTGCAGGGCCACACTCAGTGGCAGAACATCTCCAGGTAGGACTGGGAATGTCCTCTGTCTGAAGCCTTAGAGAGCCACTGCCAGTCGGTGTACCTGAGCTAAATGAACCAATGGCCCAACTTGGTATGATGCAGATTCCTATGTTACCTAAGGATAGTTTAGTAGCAGCACTTCCCAAATCAAAGCAGACATGGGGCTATTATTGGAAAAAAAATTCAGTAGGCCCATATGACTAGGTCCAAAGTCAGTGCTTGACCTTCTCAGCCCTTCTTGTCTGCATGAAGAAATGTAGCTACAGAGATGGGAAAGGGCTGCTATATTTAACTGAAAACTCAAAGCAAAAGGAAGTGAGAACCAAACTGAGAATATAATCATTTGCAATATTTCTCCACCAGGCACCTGCAACAGCAATCCTGAAAATTTAAAAGGAAATTACGAGGTAGCCTTCAGTTGTAGCATGTCTGCAATTAGGTGCTCTGCTCAGCGATCAAACAGGTCCCTGATATTTAATGGCAACTCTCTTGCTTGCTTCAGGATAAGCAACCCTTGCCGATTTATCCTTTCAAACAGCTCCACAGTGACTCATCCCCACCCCTCCAAAGAATAATTTAAATTTCCAGTCACATCTAGAACTATTAGCCACTTTCATGTTTTATCAAGATCTTCTATTTGCAAAATCTTTGCCGGAGGATAGATTGCTATTATTTTAAAGGGAGAGACGTGGTCTCTCCAATCCATTGCCTGGGTGAATGAGTTTCCATAAACAGCTTTGTCTTCTCCCCCTCTCTCCCACCCCCCACTTTCTTCTGCATCATCTCTGCACTGCTATCAGTTCGCAGTCATCATTTTTAAGAACTTTGTGCGCTGCGTTTACCTCTATGTTCTGCTTCATTTTAAAAAAAGTATCCATAGAACAGAGCAACTTCATCCCTTGATGTTTCAGCGATACAGATCATCTTCGTCATTCAATCTTTGCCATCAGCTCTTGATGTTCTCTGGGTTCTGCATAAACATCAATTCAATAGCCTTGGGTTGGGCAGGAAAGCATTGGTGGCTGGTCCATTAGGGCAAAATGGGGCACTCCCTCACTAACTTCAGTCTGTTCTCAGTGAGCCCCCACCTGCCTTTCCTTTTACTTATAACCAGTGGGGGGGGGATTGCCTCGCAGTTTCTTCCTCCTTAGGCTAATTGTTGCCTCATTATCTCCCTCAGGGGAGAGGGATGGGGGGGACTTGCCTGTCATTGGCTCTAGTGCTACCTACTATTAAGCTTCCTGCCTTCTGCCCTACCAGTCCCAAATGTGTGGGGAGGAGGTATTTGAGCTTTTCACTACAGTCACATCTACAGACAAAACGCCTTGTGGCCCCAGATTCCCTTTTGACTATATACCAGCAGCCTCATACCCAGCCATAGCTGTCAACGTTTCCCTTTTTTTAAGGAAAATTCCCTTATTCCGAATAGGATTCCTCGAAAGAGAAGGGAAAAGTTGACAGCTATGTACCCGGCATCACTTGAGAATTCTAAGAAGTTGGGGGAGGGGACACCAGTGCCATCCTCCATCTTGATTCAAGATGGCATCCCATCATGCCCAAACAGCAATCAAATCCTGCTCCTTGATGTCAAGAGCCATCATGATAAATTGGGTTACACTCTCTTAGGAGCTGTCGACACCAGTGCAGTTTGGAAAGCTTTCATCCGCCATCTTGATTTAAAATGGTGTCCAATGGTATGCAAACATCAGCCCAAAACAAAAAACACTCTGTTCCTCAATCTCAAGAACTGTCCAGCCAAGAACACAACTTTCCAAAATACAGAGAGGACTTAAAAGAATTAAACTCTGTGGAATCAAACCAAAGGCTTGTGACAGGGATGGGGAGCCTGTGGCCCTTCTGAGGTTGTTGGACTACAACTCCCATCAGGCTAGCCAGCATGGCCAATGCTCATGGATGTGGGCGTTGTAGTCTGGCAACCTCTGGAGGGTTACAGATTCCCCATCACTGCTCTAAATTACTCGGCACTTGAGCAGGCCAATTTCCTATTAAGAACATAAGAAGAACCTGTCAGGAGTTCGGCCTACACTCGAGTAGGACCCTGGCAGAGACACATGCCCAACTGGCATGTTCCCTCCCTCCTGGTCAATCATTCGGGAGCTTCATAAGCTTTCTTCAGCCCAAACATCACAGCGACCGATGCCAACCATCACCAGCACACTTAGGGATCCGCAGAGTTTGCGCAACTTGCACGACAGACCTCAGCAACTCAGCATATTGGCTAATCTACTTTATTTACATATAAACACACATGGAGCACTGCAACATGGCTCCCTCTCTCTCTAGCATCAGACAGCAAAGAGAAAAAGAACAAAGGACAATAGTCCCACTTCACGGAACACAGTAACAAAAACATCCTGTTTCCGTCACTTCCCACTCTGTGGAGTCAAAACAGATATTGTCATGTGATAGACAACAATCCCATGACTGCAATCATGGATCAGGAATTCTAACAGAACCTGCTGAATCAGGACAATGGCCCATCGAGTCCAGCATCTTGTTCTTACAGTGGCCAGCCTGTGGGAAACCCACAAACAGAACTCAGGCACCAGAACCATCTCTCCTCCTCCAGTTAGCAGCAAACGGTGTTCAGAAGCATTACTGCCTCCGACTGTGGAGGCAGAGCATAGCCCATATGGCTAATTGATCGCCTTCTCCTCTGTGAATTTGTCACTCCTCTTTTAAAGCCGTCCAAGTTGGTGGCCATCACTGCGGGCGAGTTCTGTTGTTTAACAGTGTGCTGGTTTTCTTATATCGTTTCTGAACCTTCCCACATTTAGCATCATTGTATGTCCCCCCACCCCCCACCCCAACTGTCCTATTTCCTCTCCCCTCCAACTGACCCCTTAACATTCTGTACATCCTGGAAGCTCACAGGTCTTTGTCAGGCTGATGTGCTTGTGTTTTGTTTTGTTTTGTTTTAATGTCTTCAAATTTACAAACTTATATCCTTCTGTATCTCTAGGGGAGCTGCCTGAAATTTCAGTAATACTCTTATTTTGCAGTTGCCTCATTTTTCTCCCAGGCTGATAGGGAGCCCCCTAAACAGCTGTTAGTACAAACAAGGAAGGACCCACAAGGAAGCGTTCCACAGGTTTTTTTAATTAAGTCTGACTGTAGTGAAAATTACGTTGTAAAAGTTAGGGATGGTTGGTTAGGATGCTGCATTCTGTCACTACAATTTCTCCCCCTCCCCCCCTCACACAGAGGAACTACCTGTCACTATCACTGAAAACAAAAATAATAGTGATTGGTGGTCCCTGCTTCTGGCAATTGATTCGAGCAGCTGAGTACACCTTAGCATAGATGATGAGGATGATACAAACCTTACATCACTCTCTCATGCAGAGCAAGCCAAGAGATTAATAATGAACAGGCAATTCCTATTCTGGGTTCTAAAGCTGCTATAATTCAGATGTGTTATAAGACTCCCTCAAGCAAAAAGCAGGAGGCAGGAAGGAAGAGAGCAACTGAGTAAAAGGCAACCAAATTTATCAAGGGGCTGGAGCAAGAAATGGGTGAATGTGTTAGCTTTTGTTTTTCTTGTATTCTTAAGTTCAATTCTCCACATTTCCACACCAGTTTGTGATAATGGTGATGATGTAATTATAAAGCAATAATAATGATGATGATGATGATGATGATGATGATGATGATGAAATATCCATCAGCATCTTAGTGTGGATTTCTCCAAACATACACACTTTTTAATGCAATTTTGCCTGATACCCACATTTTTGCAAAGCAATTCCCCCTAATGTGCTGCATTTGGTATGTTATTTTCACCAATTTGCACTCTAGACTTGGGGCAAGGCAGATACCTATGTTCCCAACATTGGCAATATTTGAGGCTTCTTAATGAAACTGGGAAAGGTGAATAAGGGGGTGCATAGTAGGGGTGTATAGAATTTTTAATGGTGTGTGGGGAATTCCCAGCAGTCATGGACTGGCTGGATGCAGAGGAGTAGGGGCGAGTACCAGCTGGGGTACCCCCAGGGGAAGAAGGCTCAGAGCCAGGGGACTGGTGGTGGGATGAAGATGAGTGGTCATAGGGAGAAGAAGGAGCAGAGTGGGAGGAGGAGGTGTCAGACGCAGAGGAGGTAACAGGGTTTCGTGAGCTGGGAGAGTCTGTGACAGAGAGCAGTCCAAACTCTGATGCTGAAGCAGAGGCTGGAGAGGAGGTTGGACCTTTTTTGAAAAACTGGTGTGTGACATGCAAAAAAACAGGTGTGTGATATGGTCCCCAAACAGCACTCTGCAACAGATGCTCAGCTTCCTTCTAGGAATGCACACTGCAAGAGCCGTTACTGGGGGGTGGGGGGAGGATCTGGCAGAATTTGACAAATAAAATGCAAAAACAAATTAGTATTTGATGGCTGACAGCTTATGAGATTTTTTTTTGAAGCCTGCCAACACGTTTGCAAAGATGTCAAAAGCATAAAGCACTCTGGGGGAGGGAGGAGAGTTAAACACTTGACATCCAAAGTACAAATGTATATTTATATCCCACATCATTGATTCAGAACTTGAAGGCCAAGAAGCAGAAGAGTCCTTGGAATTTTGGAATATTTGTCAGTGTACCCTGCAAAGAATAATATCAGAGCGGCAACCTCACTGTGAAGCTGCTTTCCTCTGTAAAAAGGGGAACTATCTTCCAGCCTGGCGTGCTCTGGTCCATGGGGTCACGAAGAGTCGGATACGACTAAACGACTAAACAACAAGAACACCTTCCAGCCCTCCAGATGTCGCTAGAGTCTCATCAGCCTGAGCCAGGATAGCCAAGGTTCCCCCTGCTAATGTACAGAATTTGTAAATAATGGGAAGGCCCCTATCAAAATCCATGGCACTGATCCAACAATGTGCCTATGCAGCTGTGTTTTATGAAAGCAAGATCTGCACTGACCAAGGAAGGTAAAGTAGGGAGGACAAATCTAGGCCCCTAACACTGCTAAGTCTGGCAGGACATCTTACTCTATGGTATTAACCCCTTCATCCATTAATTAAACTTTTGCATGTTGGTAATCTGAAGCTGCTTATCCCACAGATGACTCATCTGGATTTTTTTATATATATATAAAATAAAATAAAATTCCTCAACCAATTGTGACAAATGAATGATGCAAATTCTGAATGCAAATACACCTGATTTGCATTTCCATTGCACAATATGGTGTTTTGGGTTGTGAGATGGGGCATTAGCCCAGAAATCTGGTTCCCCAGATGATGTGCATGCTGCAATTGCAAACTGGCTCCGGTGTGCATCTCCCCCCTAAACCTTCAGTGAACCCTCAGTGAATCTTCAGTGAAAGGACACAGCTCGCTGGAGACAAAGACAGACTCCCATCCTACAAAGTGTTCCAATTTGTTCAGCTCAACACCGCCATCAGGCATTGTGTCTGACCTCAGCCCAAATGTTCATCTGGGCTCTAATGAGCTCTTCAAAGAAGACGTATTAGTCATTCCGCAAACGCAAAGGGCCTTTGCATGCTTATTAACGCTCATTAGTGGGAATCAGGAGTGCTGGAATAGGGCACAGAAACAAGACTCTATTAAATGCCGCTACAATTTCGCCTAATC
Organism: Podarcis cretensis; assembly: GCF_951804945.1. Classification (NCBI taxonomy): domain Eukaryota; kingdom Metazoa; phylum Chordata; class Lepidosauria; order Squamata; family Lacertidae; genus Podarcis; species Podarcis cretensis. The sequence goes on along the minus strand of NC_137177.1, from coordinate 26,242,896 downwards.
TCCAAGCAAATGGGAACCGGACCAACGTGGAGACATGCAATCAAAGCTCCAGAGGAGCAGAGCCCATAAACTCAGGCCCCTTGGGAGATGCAGTATCCGTGTTTTAGAATCAAAAATAGCCTCTCCCAATCCGCTGCCCCCCACCATTGGACTGCAACCTCTCATCATCCATTCCTGAATGTTGAGCCATGCTGAGTTTTAAGTCCAAAATAACTGGAAAGCTCCAGGTTGAGGAATGTTGGCATGCAAGCTTGTTTGCCGCAGCCCCAGTTCGAAGCACAGGTAAGACGAGCCCTGATGTACAGACCCCCTGTGTCAGGGCCCCAATCCAGGCGAGTGGGGGGCAGATTAGGCCAAGCCAGGGACCAACTCCTCTGTCCCAGATCTGGCCCCAGAACAATACAAGGGATGGGGATAATGTTTAATTAGGGTTTTTAATCCCTAATGGGACAGATTATCTCCTTTCCCTGCCCCCTGAGAGCAGGAGGATTCCCAGCCAAATGGGTGGGGCATACAATTATTATTATTATTATTATTATTATTATTATTATTATTATTTGGTGGGGTGCTGCTCCATTGTGAGAGGCTTCTCTGTAAAGGAGCAGCAACCTGCATCCTGCAGGTCAAAAGACTCTGTTTAGCAGATGAAAAGCTCTCCCCATCCCTCAGAATCTACTGCCTGAGGCAGCAGCCACACTCTGTCTCATGGCAGGGCCAGCCCTGGTTCTTCACATAGTCCAATGGCCAGTTCTGGGTGGGCATTTGGTCCGGGACCTGGAAGGGCTTCATCCAAACACTGCTACCTGCAGTTCAGTGGCTCACCAGATGGAAGAGCTTCACATAAATCCAGCTGCTCCCAGCAAGCAACGAAGGCATTGTGTTGCATGAGAAAAGAATGATCATGATAATAATGCAAACCAGACATTCCCTTCCTTCCTCCATCCACAAAGAGGAAATTCCTTTCTGGACCTGCTACCCAAGTTTCCCATGCCTCAAAGCAAGAGGGTGTAAGCCAGGGGTAGGCAACCTAAGGCCTTTGGGCCGGATGCGGCCCAATCGCCTTCTCAATCTGGCCCGCGGACGGTCTGGGAATCAGCGTGTTTTTACATGAGTAGAATGTGTCCTTTAATTTAAAATGCATCTCTGGGTTATTTGTGGGGCATAGGAATTTGTTCATTCCCCCCCCCCCAAAAAAAAAAAAAATAGCCCGGCCCACCACATGGTCTGAGGGACGGTGGACTGACCCATGGCTGAAAAAGGTTGCTGACCCCTGGTGTAAGCCATCGGTAGGCAAACTAAGGCCAGGGGCCAGATCCAGCCCAATCGCCTTCTCGATCTGGCCTGTGGACGGTCCGGAAATCAGCGTGTTTTTACATGAGTAGAATGTGTCCTTTTATTTAAAATGCATCTCTGGGTTATTTGTGGGGCCTGCCTGGTGTTTTTAAATAAGTAGAATGTCTGCTTTTATTTAAAATGCATCTCTGGGTTATTTGTGGGGCTTAGGATTTCGTTCATTCCCCCCCCCCAAAAAAAAAAATATATAGTCTGGCCTCCCACAGGGTCTGAGGGACAGTGGACCAGTGAAAAGGTTTGCTGGCCCCTGGTGTAAGCCTTATGCAGGTTGGGGTGTATATAAGTCTTGAAATTCAGCTGTGGTGGCTACATCAGTTTTGTTTCGTCTTTTTGCTCTCCTAGGAATTCACCCCACCCACCCCCAATCTAATTACATCCAGTTAATTGCAAACTCTACTAATTTAATGCATCAGAGGTTTAAAGGTTTTGTGCCCACAGCAACTTTAACCCGGCGGGCTTGGCTTAAATGCCCAGCTTTGCAAAAAAAAAAGAGAGGGAGAAATGAAGGAAAAGAAAACCCAGTAGCAAAAAATGAGAACTAACTCCTGACTTTGAGCCAATTTAATAAATCCACTTTGATGCTGTGAGACTCAAGTGACTGAGCTTGCAGAGTAACGAAAAAGTATTAAGTGTGCAAGTTGCATTGTTCTTAACCCAGATCCTCAAGTCAGTGTGGCTATTTTGCTTCCTTGCCCCCCACCCCCACTCGCCCTTCTACCAAGCAAGGATCAGAAAAACCATTTGAAGATGGTTTTCAGCACTATCAGATCTAATTATCCTCTCCCTAGGAAGCTGAGACTGCATCCTGTGTAAATGGAAATTGACCATTGCCTTGAATAAGAGGAAAAACAGACCATTAAAGACCTATAAATCTGCTGTAAACCAAGACTGCCTGAGTTATTCAAGTTTGAAACAAGGGTGAAACATAAACAGTCATACTTGCTGATTATTTTTTTTAAGTTTTAAAAATATTTCTTAACTACATCCATCAAAACTTATTTACACTGTTGAATTTATCTTAATGCTGCCAGCGTTTTCAAGTGTACACAATTTCCCCCCATATATTCAATAAACATTTTTCCAATCTACTTTAAACGTATGTATGTTCTACTTGTTCTCTTATTCTATATGTTAAGTCTGCAAACTTGGCATATTCCATCAGCTTAAGTTGCCATTCTTCTGTAGTTGGCACCTTGCTCGTTTTCCTTCTTTGGGCTAACAAAACACAGGCCGCAGTAGTGGCATACATAAACAACCTTTTTTGACACCTGGGAATTTCCATCTGAATTATCCCCAACAAAAAGGACTCTGGTTTTTTGGGGAAGGTACTTTTAAACATAGTCCAACAGTTTTAACTGGCTCTTTAATGTATGGTGAATTCCTGGAAATGTACCTGTAGTTAACAAAAGAGTACTGAAGCTTGTGTTGGACTACAACTCCCATCAGCCCGAGCTGTTATGGCCAAGGGTGAGGGACGGTGGTAATTGGTGTTGAACGGCAACATCTGGAAGGCCCAAGGTTTCTATCCCTGCAATAGAGTGAACCAGGAGATTAGTATCACACAGTGCTGCTTTTTTAGAAAAAGAGGTGCCAGATCTCACCATGAACACCATCCTTGTTCTCTTATAATGGCATCCACCTGGGAGGTGTCGGAACTGAGTTCCAGTGAGCTCCAGCTGGAAAAAAATCCTGGTATTTAATATCTTCCTTTTAAGACTTTCTTTGTGTGTGCTGGCCTTCTGAGATATGTTGAGACACCACTTGGGACTTCACACCTTATATATAATTCGTATGCCATTTGGAGTAATACGCACATTTTTGCAGGGCAATTTCCCCAAATATGATGCAAATGTGTCATTGTTAGGAGAGAAATGTTGATTTTCCTCTACCAAGTGAGGATCAATACAACTGAAATAAATACACGCTCTGCTTCACTTCAAAGGGATGAGATGAGTTGCAATTAGCTTCATCCAAGTGACGAATAACAAAAAGGGGCCATGAGCGGAGGGCCTGTGGAGTTGCTGGTGAATGAAATGGAAGCTGGAGAAAAAGCTGAGAGAGGCTGGGGCAGAGGCACATTTAGCCGTGCACAGCACTGGGATTTGGGGCTGCCCTGGCAACTGAGCTGATGGGGTGTTAAGGCTTTGAGCCCCTTCATCCTACTATAAATGTGTCAACAAAAGCCATATATCCTAAAGACACTGCACTCTCCACTGGCCTTCATTCCAAAGTAACCAAACCATGGGTGTCATGGACTGGCTAGATGCAGATGAATGGTGGGAGGCACCAGCTGGGGAACCCCCAAGGGAAGAAGGCTCAGATCCAGGGGATTGGCGATGGGGCGACAATGAATGGTCAGAGGGAGAAGAGAGATCAAGAAGACTGGGGGGGGGGAGGTGTTAGAAGCTGAAGAGATAACAGGGTTTAGTGAGCAGGAAGAGTCTGTGGCAACAGCAGTCTGGAAACAGGGGCAGAAGCAGAGGCTGGTGAGGAGGGGGGCCAAAAAGCAGAGATGAGCCAGGCTGGTGAAGAAGCCAGCGGGTCTCCCTATCCAGGGGCAAATGAAGGCTAACTGACACCCGGGGCAGGGCAAACCGCCAGCTGTGCACGCATTGCACCGCTACGTATGACGTGTGCATGGCGTCACTACGTATGATGCATGTGTGACATCACTACATAGGGCGCATGTGCAGCTTTGCTACGTACAGCGCATGCATGTGACACTGTGCATGCATTGTATGTAGCGGTTTCCCGCCGGCACTGCTCAAACGCCATATGGACAGTGGTGGGATCCTCTGCTTGTGTCTGCAGCCGCGAATGAAGGACTCTCCGCATGTGGCAACAGGGTGAGCACTCTGTGGGGTGACTTCTTGTCACACACCCCAGACATGGCACCTGAGACACACCGCCCCCCCATCCCCATCCCCCTTGCGATGCCACTGTCCCTATCCTGCTGCAACCAGCTCCCCTTCCCCTTGTTCTCCCAGAACCAGGAGAGGTATGAAGAGGGAGGAGCAAACATAGGCACATAGGCAAACAGAGTCTCAGATTCCTTGGGAAGGACCCAGGGGAGGAAGAGACTTAGGAAACTGTGGCAAGGCGGTGAACTTCAATCCCCACTGCATAGGGGCAAGATCTACTGGGACAAGTTGCTGTGCTCACTAGGCATGCTAGGATCATCCTGTTCTCGTGTAGGACCCTGGTAGAGACACATGCCCGACTGGCATGTTCTCTCCCTCCTGGTCGGTTGTTCGGGAGCTTCAAAAGCTTTCTTCTGCCCAGATAGCACAGCGACTGATACCAAAAAGCATCAGCACACTTAGGAACCTGCAGAGTATTGGCGGTTCACGTAACAGACTCAATAGCTCAGCATCTTGGCTAATCTACTTTATTTACATATAATACACTCGGATCGTTCTGACTTAGCTCCTTCCTCTTTCTCATCAGACAGCAAAGGGGGGGGGGAGGATAATAGTCCCTCATTCCAGAACACAGTAGTACAAAACATTCTGTCTCTGTCACTTCCCACACTGTGGAATGAAAACATACACCATCATATGATAGGCAACAATCTCATGACTGCAAACACGGAGCAGGAATCCTAACAGGGTGCAATGTATATTACAGTGGGCCCTCTGGATACAAACTTAATTTGTCCCGGGGGTCCGTACTTACCCCGAAAAGTACGTAACCAGAGGTGCCACTTCTGCGCAATAGAGTGCTTCTGCGCATGCACATGTGGTGAAACCCAGAAGCATACACTTCCGGGTTTGCCACGTTTGCAACCCAAAATTACGTTACCCAAAGGTAATGTAACCCGAGGTCCCACTGTACTGACAGAATGCAACACACCCTCCACTGAGCACTTATTACGAAGTTTCCCCTCCCCAGATAAGCATGCTTAGAAGGTGGCTGCATTTTTGTCTGCATATTGCTTCAGGAAGCAGGAATTAGGTAGATTTAAACTGAATTGAATCTCTCCTCCACCCCTAAGCAGGGAAAAGGGTTCTAGCCCAGCCCATTGACCATCCTGGGCCTGTCTGGGGCTGATGGGAGTTGGGGTCCGTTTGGAGGGCACCACATTGACTAACCCTGCAGGGGGTGAAGGGGGGTGTCTCCTTCTGGATGGAACGGGAGACTTAAGGATTATTGCTATGTATTAATTAAACAAGTGGATGAGCAAACATTGCTTTCCAGATGGCTTACTCTTCGTCGTAAACAATGCAATGTAATGTGCCGTGTGGGAGGCGGCCTCTGAAGGCTGCTCAGAAACAGCAATTAGTTCCGAATTCAGCTGCTAAATTGCTAACTGGGACTGGGCATTATGGCTATATTATGTTGGTGCTTTGCCAACGGAGCCTGACCTGCTTCCAGGTCCAACTGAAAGGGCTAGTCTTGGTATTTAAAGCCGGGGTGGGGGAAGCTAATGCCCTCCAGAAGTTGATAGAATCATAGAGTTGGAAGGGACCCCGAGGGTCATCTAGTCCAACCCCCTGCAATGTAGTTGCTGGAGAGTCCATCAGCCCCAACCAGTATAGTTAGGCGGATTCAGCAATGAAAAAGGGCTAGATTACCCAATAGCCATAACTGAATCCATTTGATCGATTTGCTGAACTACAACTCCCATCTGCCCCAGCAGCAATGGCAAATGGCCAGGAATGCTGGGAGTTGTAGTTCAGCCACATTCAAGAAAGAAGGGGCTATCTATGGCTGCTATCTGTGATGGCTATGCTATGCTTTCACATAGAGGCAGTAATGCTTCTGGATACCAACTGCTGCAAACCACAGGGGTGGTCTTGTGCACAGGTCCTGCTTGGCTGCTGTGAGAACAGGATGTGGACTCGATGGGCCATTGACCTGATGCAGCAAGGATTTTGTATGTCCTTATGGAGGGTCAAAGATGAGCAACACCTACACTTATCTGACCAGCAGAGCAGCTCAGCACCTTCAGTTCCCCTGTGGCTCTAACCAATGATCAGGGGTGGTGGGTACCATATCCCAACAACAGCTGGGGAGCTATGGGTTTGCTACCCCTCTTTGAAAAACTTCAAAGCTTGGGGGAAATATACTTGAAGGGCTCAGCTTCTAAGAGCAACATTAGGTGATGTTCTCTGGCTGTCTGCACCATCTGAGATATGACAGATGTCCACCAGAGAAAGGACCTTTTCAAGGAAAGGGCCCCAGCTCTGGAGCACTCTGACTCAATAGGACTACCTGGGTGTCCACTCTGATGTAGTGATGGTCACTCACTTTAATTACTTTAAAGGGGGGATTTGACAGGACACAGCTAAACGCCTTCTTGTTCTCATAGGCTTTTGACCTTTTGTTGATCTGTTATATTCTAGTTCACGTGCTGTTTTCCCCAGCCACTTTGGTAGATTCTCTGTTTCTCAGCTTATTTTTTACCTCTCGGTTCTTTTATTGCACTTTAAATATTTTATTGCAAGCCATGCTGACAATGTGATTGGAGAGTGGCCAGGGATACATTTTAATAAATGGGAGGAATGGAGATGATATGCAGCCTGGAAACCTCAAATATGCAAAGCAGCAGCAGCAGTCACAACAGTTAGAAAATAAATAAGCCATTCCCTAGCATTTGCCATCGCAGGCATGAGAGTGTAGGGCAGTTTTAGCCTTGTGCCAAAAGGGTATTTAAAATTGTTTCTTTGTCTGTGGGTTTATAAATCCCTTCACAACCAAAAACAACTGAAGTAGTATCCAATAAGATAAAATATAACCCCAAAGATCACAGTGTAAATTGAATGCAGTAAAACCTTTTCTACAGTTGTACCATTAATACTCCATAAAATGACTGGCACCAGAAAGAGCCTGCTTTAAAGAAAAGGCCAAGATGTTTTGACCCTCTAGATACTCCAAGTAGCATGGCCAATATATAGTTCAACAGCATCCAGACCTGAAAGAAGCTTGTGGACCACTGGTGGCCTGTGGACCAAGATCTGGAAACCCCTGCCATCATGGACCACCTTCCATTGCCAAGCAGTGATGCTTAAAAGCATCAGCAACAACTCTCACATGGGGCTAATGATATATTCGCTTCCACATCAGTACCAAACATCATTAGCACAATCCTGCTTAGTCATAAGCTTTCCCAAGCAGTCGTGCCGCAAGAGTGCATACCATTTTGTTTCTAAATGTCAAAATCAAGGAGCAGAGCCAGTAATCAGCTTTTTACTGGAAAGATACTCATTGCTGCCTCCAGGCTGCAGGACGCTGGATCTTTGGCTGCTGTTGTTTAAACGGCAGCTGTGGCCAAGTTGTCCAAGATGCCTTTGGGTGTGTGTCAATTCTACAGTGCACAAATCTTGGCTGAAAGCAGTTAAAAGCCAGAGAGAGATAGTGTGGTGCAGTGGTTAGAGGGGTGGGTTAGTACCTGGAAGAGCAAGGTTCAAATTCCTCCTCAGTCACAAAACTCATTGGGTGACTGCAGTTAAGTCACAGTTTCTCAGCTGAATCTACCTCACAGGATTGTTGTGAGGCTAAAACCGAGACGAAGAAACTCAGATACACCACCTTGCGCTCCTTGGAGGAAACATGAATAGGTAATAAATAAATAACATCTGCAGGACTTTTTAAGTACAATTTTTTGATTGTACCTTGAAGTGGAAATGTGCACATTAGTCAAACTACATATAAACATGTATTAATTGAGAGAAATTTAAACTAAGATGCTGAGGGATTTTCATGAGAATTTTTTAAGAGAACAAAATGGAAAATTGCTGCAAAACGTAGAGAATGGAATTTAAGCTTGGAAAAATGAGAAACTGAGAAATCTGAAATTGATAGGTTCTTCTTCCACCCCTAAAAGGTAAAGGTAAAGGTACCCCTGCCCGTACGGGCCAGTCTTGACAGACTCTGGGGTTGTGCGCCCATCTCACTTAAGAGGCCAGGGGCCAGCGCTGTCCGGAGACACTTCCGGGTCACGTGGCCAGCGTGACATCGCTGCTCTGGCGAGCCAGAGCCGCACACGGAAACGCCGTTTACCTTCCCGCTGGTAAGCGGTCCCTATTTATCTACTTGCACCCAGAGGTGCTTTCGAACTGCTAGGTTGGCAGGCGCTGGGACCGAGCAGCGGGAGCGCACCCCGCCGCAGGGATTCGAACCGCCGACCTTTCGATCGGCAAGTCCTAGGCGCTGAGGCTTTAACCCACAGCGCCACCTGCGTCCTCTTCCACCCCTAGGTAAAGGTAAAGGTACCCCTGCCCGTACGGGCCAGTCTTGACAGACTCTGGGGTTGTGCGCCCATCTCACTTAAGAGGCCAGGGGCCAGCGCTGTCCGGAGACACTTCCGGGTCACGTGGCCAGCGTGACATCGCTGCTCTGGCCAGAGCCAGAGCCGCACACGGAAACGCCGTTTACCTTCCCGCTGGTAAGCGGTCCCTATTTATCTACTTGCACCCGGAGGTGCTTTCGAACTGCTAGGTTGGCAGGCGCTGGGACCGAGCAGCGGGAGCGCACCCCGCCGCAGGGATTCGAACCGCCGACCTTTCGATCGGCAAGCCCTAGGCGCTGAGGCTTTAACCCACAGCGCCACCTGCGTCCCTCTTCCACCCCTAGTCGCAAGTAAATGAATGTCCTTGTATTCTAAACCAGTGATTCCCAGACTATGTTTCCCATGAGCTCGTTGGAAATTGCTGCAGACCACGGCAATGCGGTAGCTATTGCAGCACACTGTCCTAGGTTGTATTTTATTGCATGTCAATCGGAATTCCATAAAATCTAGAGTGCAATACAATAAAATACAATCTAAGAAATGATAGACGCAATAAAGATACAACTGAAAATCGATATGAATATTGAATGCAATGGATGAGCTGCCTCCCATTTTCAAGCAGAAATGCACCAACTGAACCTTTTTTCGAAAACTATCACAGCACAGTGTAATTTTGTATGTCCTTATTTAATGCTGGTTCCCTATTTGCTTAGTATAATCACTTAATGCAAGTGTGGCCTGCCAGATGTTCCTGAACTACAACTCCCATCAGCACCAGCAAGCATGACCAATGGCTAGGGATGATGGTAACTGAAGTTTATTTACTAAAATATTTATATACCACTATATCATAAAAAGAAGAAAACATCAAAGCAGTTTACGGCAATAATACATAAAACATAAAATAAAAACCATATTTTTAAAAATTAAAACAGACGCCAATTAACCATTGTGGAAGGATATAGAAGGATACAGAATAGAAAAAAGGTTTTCAGCAGGTGCTAAAAGCTGGCACAGAAGGTACCTGCTGAATCTCTACTCGCAGAGTGTTCCACCAGACTGATAACTCTCAAGGCTTGGTTTCTTGTTGTTGTTAAATGAGTCTCACCAACTTGGGAAACAATCACTGATGTTCCTGCAGATGATTGAGCTGCGATTGTAAAGCTTCAGGTGGTTCCTGGGGTGCCCTGGACCAGAGGTGTTCAGGGCTCTGCAAATTAAGACCAGAACCTGATTAGCCTGGAAAAGGGGAGACTGAGAGGAGATATGATAGCCACCTTCAAATATCTCAAGGTATTTGCTGCATGGAAGAGGGAACGAGCTTGTTTTCTCCTGCTCTGGAGGGTAGGACTTGAAGTTACAAGAAAGGAGATACCAACTAAACATCGAGTTGGGGGGTGGGATTCTGATCGTAAGAACTGTTTGACAGTGGAACAGTCTCCCTCTTTCCTTGGAGGTTTTTAAGCAGAGGTTGGAAGGCCATCTGTCATGGATGCTTTAGCTGAGATTCCTGCATTGGACTAGATGACCCATGAAGTCCCTTTCAACTCTACAATTCTATGATAAGCTTGAACCTGGCTTGATGGTAGATGGGCAGCCAGTGCAGCTGTTTTAACAATTGTGTCACATGTTGTTGGCCCCATCATCATTCTGGCCGCACCATTCTGTACCAGCTGAAGCTTCCAGACCAAATTCAAGGGTAGCCCTGCATGCAGTGCATTGCAATAATCCAGCGTCAAGATTACCAGTGCATGGACTACAAGTGGTCAGGCTTCAGCAACATCTGGAGGGCCAAAGGCTCCCTACACCTGACTTAATGTATAGAATTATGCTAAGATGTAAGCCAGCAAACATCTCTCAGCGCCCAAGAAGAATCCCTCCCCCATCTATCAGAGCTCAGTTACATAGAAACCAAGAATCGTAGAGTTGAAGGGGAGCACAAGGGTCATCTAGTCATGCAGGACTTTTACTAAATGTGGGGCTCAAACCTACAACCCTGCAAATAATAATAATAATAATAATAATAATAATAATAATAATTTTTTATATCCCGCCCATCTGGCTGGGCTTCCCCAGCCACTCTGGGCGGCTTCCAACAAAATATTAAAATACAGTAATGCATCAAACATTAAAAGCTTCCCTAAACAGGGCTGCCTTCAGATGTCTTCTAAAAGTCTGGTAGTTGTTGTTCTCTTTGACATCTGGTGGGAGGGCGTTCCACAGGGCGGGTGCCACTACCGAGAAGGCCCTCTGCCTGGTTCCCTGTAGCTTTACTAAGCTTTATTAAGAGTCTCCTGCTCCATCTACTGAGCTATCCCAGCATTTGTAGGAAATAGGTAGCTTGTCCCTCAGAGGATTCAAGCTGCCGATAGGTTTTGCAGCATGCTCCAGGGTGCTAAACACTCCTGGTTTCAGTTGTCACAGATTAGGATGTTTCTTAAAGGCTTATTCAGGAGAGACTAATCTGAGCTCCAGCAAGAACATTGCGGTATCCCATCTGCTTCACCTTTGAAGGGTTCTGCTTCTTTCATTTATCAACTGCTGATTGACAGCGAGATGTGGAATGCAGATTGGGTGTGTCAAGCATAGGAATGCAACCTAGGCATAACAATAGATGGAGAAGCCTGAGCTTAGACATGGGTAAAGGCTCCGATAAAGAACATTTCAGCCAGGAGGCAATGCTCAACCTAGTGCTGTGCTGGCACTAAACCCTGGCCAAGCTCTCTCGCATCACCTCTGTGACTTCATCCCACCACTGCAACAAGAGAGGGGCCCTCATACATATACGGTGGGCATGTAACTAGCTTTCTGAGTTTGGGCAAAGCATTTTTGGTGCTGTCTTCTGATATTATCCATCAACCGTTGAGCCCAAACCCTTCTGTCGCTAGATGCTGATCTAGACCCTCCCCTTATGCATAAGGACCCAGCTGCCATTGGTGTGGGATGTGATACATAAGTAGCAGTCAAGTACAACATTCCTTGTTTTCCTAGAGTGAACATGCAGGGAAATGTTTGGTCCAGCTGGTTGAAAACTTCCTGTTTCCTCCTGGTGGGGCCTTACTTCCTTTTTGCATGTGACTAGAGGTGGGCATGACCTTACCTGTCCAGGTAACAAAAGGGCAAGTCACACAGCACCTCTCTCTTTGACTTCCTCCATCGTTGGAGCAGCAGCTTTTAGCTAGAATTGCTCTGTTGGCTCTCAGCCAACAGAGGGTACTGGGACTATCTCCATATGGAATAGATCCACATGTATATACTTTGTAACTGTCTGCCTTCAGGGATCCAACTGTGATATGACTATGTGAGTAAACTTCTTTTATATACTTTACACAAGATTGTGGCGTGTTTATTCTTTTAAGAGGAATATAAGGGAACTGAGATGGTTGGACAGTGTTCTCGAAGCTACAAACAGGAGTTTGACCAAGCTGCGGGAGGCAGTGGAAGACAGGAGTGCCTGGCATGCTCTGGTCCATGGGGTCACGAAGAGTCGGACACGACTAGATGACTAAACAACAACAACATAAGGGAACTTACCAGGAATCTAATATTGAGAGGCTTAAACAAGCCTGCAACCAGCTATCTGCTGTGTGTTTAAAAGGGGAATGTAAAACTCTGCCAAGTTATAGAACTTGCTAGTGGAAGTTAGGAAGGATATTAATAAACAATATATCCTCTCCTGCCTCCCTGAACATTCCCACAATTGGAACCCCAATGGTTCCTCCCTGATGGGATGGCAAGTGAATGTTTGGGACATGGCTCTTTCCTGAGTATCGAGCACAACACAGCAGGGTGGTTAGAGGCCAAAGTAAACACGATCATTATAACAAGGTGTGGTCCCCCTTTCTCAACTATGTAAACAGAAGTAGTGCTAATGTTAGACCACCAGCCACTCAGGCATGGAGAGGCTATGTCATAGATAGCTGAAGCTGTCAGGGATTCTTTAGCTGAGATTCCTGTATTGCAGGAGGTTGGACTAGAATCAGTGTTTCCCAACCTTGTGCCTCCAGCTGTTTTTGAACTACAACTCCCATCATCCCTGACTAGCAAGACCAGTGGCAAGGGATGATGGGAATTGTAGTCCAAAAACAGCTGGAGGCACAAGGTTGGGAAACACTGGACTAGATGACTCTACAATTCTCTGATTCTAAGCCTCAGTGATTCAGTTATATGGCAGTGCCCCTGTTTAAATTTTCTCCTGATAGGTGACTGATGTAAGCATGCAACACTCCACAAGTTCTGTTGGAATTGACTGATGTCATTAACGAAATGTTATTAACAAATTAACAATCAGGTCAGCTGTCTGGAAGAACTGTCTAGGTGTCGTCGCCAACTCCGCTCCTGGATCTGATCATTTGGGGTGGGGGAGGGACTGTGCTTTACCAAATGCAGCCAGAGGAGCTTATGACACCACTGGTGACTTTGGAAACTGTAACTTTTACAACCTGGTGCTTGAGCTTGCTTTCTCCTCCTCCCTCCCATTGCTTTTTCCTCATGTGTCATGTCTTTTTAGATGCCAAGTCTGAGGCAGGAACTGTTTTAGAACTGGTTTTCGTCAGCTGCTCTGAAAGCCTTTCTTGACAAAAGGTCTGGGGATCAATCCTGTGAAGTCAATTTTTTAAAAACTCTACAAGGAGTCTGAAGCTTTTCTTTTTGGAATCCAGATTCAGCCTGGTGACGTATTTGTTCTTTATCATTTGCTCTTTGTCAAGTTCAAAGAGACCAGGGACTGGACTGTTATAAGACCCCCAAGCAGCAAAGGCTGATGCATCCATTTTTAATACCACTCTCTTCCAAAGGATTTGAATCTGTAGGCAGGCAGTCCCTAAATTATTTCTGAGCCCTTTTGATGAAGAAAATTGTCACACTGAGATGATGCTGTACTCTCTCTCTCTCTCTCTCTCTCTCTCTCTCTCGTAACAGCGAGCAGAAGAGAAAGGGAGAGAGAGAAGCAGGCATCTCTCCATAGAAACCAGGAGTGGTGGGATTTCTACCCACACCTTTTATCCTATGACATCTTTTGACAATTTTTTTAAAAAAAATTCTATTTGTTTTCAGGTCCCTTATTCAGAACTTCGATTCCTGCAAAGGGCAGTGGGCTGCTTGTTTTCTATCTGGGCTCACATAATGTTCTCCTAGTTGAACTGGTTGTGCAAGGACATTTCACTGCAAAGATTGGCCACCACCAATTGATTTATGGCATTCATTTTGTGGAACATGTGGGACACACTCACTTGCCAAGGCACTCCGGGAAGAATCAAATACTAAAGCAAACAATTCGCTCAAATAATAATTGAAACCAGATTTCGGAAACAAAGGGCTCTTGTAGACACAGCAATTTGTGGTGTGCTCACTGCTGATTGTGGAAGCAAGGTTTCATTTTGGTTTTTTGCAATGTTCACACGATGCTATTCTTATAGAAATGCCTTTTCCTATCCAAATGGTTTAACTAGAAACAGGCTTGCAGTGGAAGTTGTAAGTAAAGTTCTTAATTCCTTCTGTAAAGCGATTTTGACTGAAATGAAATATTGTGCCTTATCAAAGTTAACCATTAAGCTTCAACCCTCCTTGAGTGTGTATAAAGAAAATTCCAATTTGGGTTCCAGATGCCACATCCTTAACTTTCTGGTTGCGGGATAAATGGTCACAGGTTTTCCTTTCACATAATTAAAAGTTCTTGCTGTGGGGTAATAGTAAATGCTACCACATGCAGAGAATCTCAGACCTCTCAAGTGTTGCTGACAGTCTAAGTTTTAAAGCACACCAAACCTGGTCTTGTTATGTCCCTCTCATCATTATGGAGGGAGTTTGCCACAGGGTTCACATGTTCAAGCAAGCCAAAGCTAGCCCAAGGCTTTGCATTACAGTGGTACCCCGGGTTACAGACGCTTCAGGTTACAGACTCCACTAACCCAGAAATAGTACCTCGGGTTAAGAACTTTGCTTCAGGATGAGAACAGAAATTGTGCAACGGTGGCGCAGTGGCAGCGGGAGGCCCCATTAGCTAAAGTGGTGCTTCAGGTTAAGAACAGTTTCAGGTTAAGAACAGACCTCCAGAACGAATTAAGTTCTTAACCCGAGGTAGCACTGTATGTGCAAACCACCAGTCCAAAGTGCAATTTGTCCCTAAAATGGCCCAGTTCAAAACAGAACAGCAGAGTCAGCTGCTTTAGCTGCTATCACTATTTCTGAGGCAAAAACAGCAATTCGGGACAATCATATCACTCAAGTGCTCATTCACTCAAAGTTCAAGAGATCACTCTGATTAGCCAGAATAAAGGCAAGAGCTGAGCGCACTCCTCCTGGCGCATATTCCACATTTTCACTTTGGAATCTGAAGTGCCTCTGAAGCTTTCAGAGAGTAGCCAGAGATGGTTCATATGCAAATGCTGAATGAGTCAAGCAGCACTTCTCAAAATGAGAGTTTCTCCCATGCTTATGTTGCGATCAGAGGTAAACAAAGGGAGGAAAGCCTCGTCCCTTATAAATGACAATGCTTTGTTGCCTGGTTAAAGATGGGCTGACATCCTCAGCCACCAGACAATATAGGCATTTGGCCCAGTAATGGGGCATTGTAGGGAGAAAAACTACAATGTAGTTGCAGAAAACTAGTGATCAGTTTCACTTTTCCCATCTTTTTCATACAATCCCATGGAGCCCCACAGCTTGTGTGTTGCTGGTTCTAAAAACGGAAGCATCATCATTTAGGTTAGGGATGGGGAATCTGTGGCTCTTCAATTGTTATACCATCTCTGGCCATGGTCCATCCTGGATGCGGTTGGCAGGAGTTGGAGTCCAACAGCATCAGGTCAGTCACAGATTGCCCAACCCTGGTTTAGGGTGACTGCACCCTCCTCTGTGGGTTTTGGACTGTATTGATCAGAAACAGTTATCTTTCTCTTCAACTCAGCAGGAGGAATTTTTAGGAGGAAGCCATGGTTTGTTGTTGGCTTACAAATATCAGTTTGCTGTAACTACAACTCAGCTATTCCACTCCAGACACCCGCCAAGGGACAAAGGCATCAGTGGACAAGGAGAGCTGAAAAACAACCTTTGGAGAAGCAGGCTATGGTTTGTTTGCTTCTCTGTGGGACAAACCATAGTTCGCTGCTTTGTGCCCAGGGAAATCTTGTAGTGACTCACTTTTGTAAATAAAGGGACCTCAAAACAATAGAAGTTGGGAGGGAGAAGAAGGAACAGAAAGAGGGGAAACTAATCTTCCCCTATAATCAACTCATTATCCACTTCACCAATGTCAACTCATAAACTGAACTGAATTCAATTAGATTTGCTTTCCAGGTAAAGTGTGTATATGTTTGCAACTGCAGCATGTTGCTGGATTATAAATGCAATGGATTGAATTGAGCTCTTTTGTTTCCTGAATCTCCATAACACTCTCCAAGGTCCTACTATTTTCGTCTGTAGGCTCAACATAATTTCCTACATTATTTCATTTCTTCTTCGAGCCATTCTAATTAGAACCTCACCAAATTGTTCCAGGGTTTACAGCAGATTTGTATGTACAACACCTCTCTGTTCAGCACTTGATTTAAAACAAAAGCAATGGCAAATCCATCCCCGTTGGTAGCAGGCCTACCCCAGTGATTGATCACCTCTTTAGGTGAAAAGAAATAAAAACCATCTCATTCTTAGTCGACTTTTAACTTCTGTTGGTTTGCGCTCACCTTTCTTCCACCAGATGAATTTCTCTTTAATTTTATTGCAAGTCAAAGCAAGGACTTTGGGGCACATAGTGAATGTGTTCCTTCTTACCTAGAGAAGAAACTGGAGCAGGGCATAGCAAAAGTGTGCATTTCGAAGGAGAGCTGTGTCCCAGTTTGTTTACTGCAGTGGTGGGGAACATCAGGGCCACAAATGTCCCTCTTGGCCTCTCTCTCTAGCTCTGGGCCTCACTGACTCTGCTCTGGGTTCAGGAAGTGCAAAGGAACTCTTCCTGCATCTCTATTCAGAGGCACCCAGTCCTTATTTATTTATCTGTCGTTGGCATTGTTGGGAGACAATGGAGGAGTGCACCTTTGGGGATGAAGTCAAACAGCTAGACAGTTACAGCGCCTGCTGTGGCTGTAGGGACTGATACACGAGGGACATGTTTTGTTGCAGCTGGGGCAGATAAGGGCATCTGGTTGTGCTGCTGCAGATGCACCATGGCATTTATTCTCTCTGCGCTCCTCCCAGTGGTCATTTCTCCTCTGCTCACTGCTGTGGATACACAACCTGACTGTCTTGTCTCCAGGCACTGTGGTCATCTGCAAGGGATTCCCACACAGTAGGGTTGACATTGCCAGCCTTCATGTCATGTTCACAGACATCTTTGTAACGGCAGAGGTGGTCTGCCATCCTGACCCAGGAAAGCACAAGAATTAAATCATCAGGAAAAAAATCCAATACAGTGGCAGACTACTACTACTAGTAATAATACTACAAGGTGTGACCGGAAAGTTCGGAGAATGGTCACAGCGAGAAATATTCAAACATACATACTTTACAGGGCTTCAAAGTAGGCCCCTTCTGATACAATGCACCATTGACAACATTTGTAGAACTGTTGGAAACTTCTCCAGTCCTCTTTTCGTATTGCTTTCAGTTCCCTCGTCACAGCAGCTTGGACGTGTGAAATGTTGGAAAATCTGTGCCCTTTCAGTGCAGATTTCAGTTTTGGAAAAAGAAAGAAATCCAGTGGGGCCAGATCAGGAGAATATGGAGGGTGGGACATCTCAGTAACCTCGGTAATGATTTCACGCAGAATATGCAATTCTTCCACCATCAGTCGGATGGACAAACGCTGATCCCGCATCAATAACTCACAAACTCTGTTGACATTTGCCGTTGTTCTGCTCGTCGACGGACTGCCAGGCCGAGGCTCATCTTCGATGGTTTGCCGCCCTTCACGGAAATGCTTAAACCACTCATACACTGTCTTTCGAGTTACAGCTTCATCTCAGTACACAATTGTTAACGTTTCTTGGGCTTTCAATGCCGATTGTATGTTCAGATATTTCTCCCTGTCCGATTTATGTGACCATTCACTGAACTTTCTGGTCACACCTTGTAATTTTATTATTTATAGTCCACCCATTTGGCTGGGTTTCCCCAGACATTCTGGGTGGCTTCCAATACATATAAAAACAGAATAAAATGTCAGACATTAAAAAATTCCCGATACAGGGATGCCATCAGATGTCTTCCAAAAGTTGTATAGTTCTTTATCTCCTTGACATTTGATGGGAGGGCATTCCACAGGGAGGGTGCCACTGCTGAGAAGGCCCTCTGCCTGTTTCCCTGTAACTTCACTTCTTTCAATAAGGGAACCACCAGAAGACCCTCGGAGGAGGACCTCAGGGTCCGGGCTGAACAGTGGGGGTGGAGACTGGGAAAGATCTTGACTAAAAGTCTTGTTGGAAGAGGAAGGTCTCCAGGTGGCCCCAAAACGACAGCAGAAATTATGCCTGTCTAATATTCAAGGGGAAGGAATTCCAGAGGGCAAGTGCCACAGCACTAAATAACCAATTCCTATAAGGTGTGAACCCCACCCCACCCTCCCACTATATATAAGGGTCTGGTGACTTCTCTTTCAGTGTATCTGAAGAAGTGTGCATGCGCACGAAAGCTTATACCCAGTTTGTCTCTAAGGTGCTACTGACAATTCTTTAATTTTTTTATTTATTTCGACTGTGTCAGACCAACACTGCTACCTACCTGATTCTATAAACCAGTAGTTTTTCATTCTTCAAACCCAGATATTACAAGTTCATTTCCTCCTTCATGCAAGGCAAAACCAGTACCTTGAACTTAGCAGCTACCGTATTTTTCGCCCAATAGGGCGCACCGGCCCATAGGGCGCACCTAGTTTTTTTTTTTGGAGGGGGAAATAAAGGGGGGGAAATTATCCCCCCAAGGTGCGGGGGGGAAATAAAGGGAAAAAATTTATTTCCCCCCCCCCCAAGGTGCAGGGCTGGGGCGGGGGAAGCCCAAGCTTCCCCCGACCCCAGCCCCCAGAACAGGCTGCTATCCACAAGCCTAGGGAGAGCTGCCCGAAGCCCGGGGTGGGCTCCGCTGTGCGCCCCAGGCTTCGGGATGCAGGCAGCTCTCCACAAGCCTGGCGGGAACTCCCGTGGGCTCCCAAGGCTTGCGGATAGCTTCCTGAAGCCTGGAGAGCGAGAGGAGTCGGTGCGCACCGACCCCTCTTGCTCTCCAGACTTCAGTGAAAGCCTGCATTCGCCCCATAGGACGCACAGACATTTCCCCTTCATTTTTGGAGGGGAAAAAGTGTGTCCTATAGGGCGAAAAATATGGTAAGTCCCTGCTCTCTTTTAATTGAATGTATGGGGGGGCGGTTGTAACTCTCTTGCGATTGGCCTATGGTAAGAAAAAGCAACCAATAAATTTAACAAATAATGATTGTAACAGCAACAACAGCAGCCAGCTGGTGCAACTCCTTCAGCTGGTCACTTCCAACTCTGCAATCCTATGATTCCACGATTCTGTGCCCTCATACTGAGCCATAAATTTAGAAATGGCTCTCAGGGGACTTCCGGTTTGGATTGCAAACAGTAGGGAGCGCGGAGAAGCTGCTGAAGGGCTTTTCCGAGTTACACAGGGACTCGGGGGCAACGCAAAGGCACTGCGACCCCCAAAATCTCAAGGGGGATACCCTTGAGGGATAAGCTACCCAGCAGCGTTGGAGTGGTTCCGAAATTTTTTGGGTTTTTTTTTAAAAAAAGACCCGGGAGCGACGGGACTGAGAAACGCGAACGGTAAGCTCTGCGGACCCCATGTTGCGATGCCTCTAGCTTCCACTGGAAAAGCGACAAACCTCCGTAACTTTAAGAACAGAACCCTTAGTGTTTTTGGAGCAATTCTTGGCTAAAAATTTGGATTATACACTAAGTGAGCTCTGGATGCAAAAGGATTTAAATGAGGAGCCCGACCTGTCTTTCGGAGTTAAAATGGCGCAGGATACAAAGTCATAAGAGTGAAGAAAGGAAGTGACCATTCACCCGCTGTAGAAACAGAAAAGTGAAAGTCCTCAGCAGCCATTAAGCGAGGCAAAGGAAACTAAATAAAATAAAAGTAACGGAAAAGACCTTTAGAGACTTTGTATTCTTTTTGGGGAGAGCACTAAAGAACAAGAGAAAGAACTGAACAGAGTGGTTACAAAGAGAGAAACATGTTGAAGCCTTAAACTTTAATATGGAAATACAAAGGAGAAGGAGGGGAGAAGAGGTAAGATGGAATAGAGGGGGGTTTGCCCTGCCGGACTTAAGACTGTACTATGAATCGGCAGCTTTCTGCTGGTTAAAAGATTGGCTACTTCTTGAGAACGCAGATATTCTAGATTTGGAAGGATTTGATAATAACTTTGGTTGGCATGCATATATCTGGTATGACAAGGTTAAAGTGTACAAGGGTTTTAAAAATCACATTGTCAGGAAAGCGTTATATAATGTTTGGATACGGTACAAAGATTTATTGGAAAATAAAACTCCCAGGTGGCTTTCACCTATGGAGGCCAAGGAGGTAAAGAAACTTAATATGAGAACTAATTGGCCGAAATACTCTGAAATTTTAGAACAAGAAGGTGGTGAACTTAAATTACAAAGTTATGAGAAAATAAAGTCCAAGGTACGAGATTGGCTCCATTATTTTCAAATAATGGAGGCCTACAAACAAGACAGGAAAATTGGTTTCCAGGTGGAGAAATCGAAACTAGAAACAGAACTGTTAGAATCCAATACTAAGAATTTATCAAGAATGTATAACTTGCTGTTGAAGTGGAATACATTAGAGGAGACAGTGAAGTCTGCTATGGTTAAATGGGCACAGGACATAGGTCATGACATTATGTTTGCTGACTGGGAGCAGTTATGGACCACAGGTATTAAATTCACGGCATGCAATGCCTTACAAGAAAACATTATGAAAATGATTTATAGGTGGTACATGACCCCAGTCAAGCTTGCGAAGATTTATCATTTGCCCAATAACAATTGTTGGAAATGTAAAGAGACTGAAGGTACCTTTTTCCACCTTTGGTGGACCTGCCCAAAGATTAAGGCCTTCTGGGAAATGATTTATAATGAAATTAAGAAAGTGCTTAAGTGCACCTTTAACAAGAAACCAGAGGCATTTCTCTTGGGTATGGTCGGCCAGTTGGTGCCGAAGAAGGATAAGAATTTCTTTTTGTATGCTACTACGGCAGCAAGGATTCTTCTAGCAAAGTATTGGAAGACACAAGAGCTACCCACGCTGGAGGAATGGCAGGCGAAAGTGATTGACTTTATGGGATTGGCAGAAATGACCGGCAGAATCCGCGACCAAGAGAAAGAGACTGTGGAAGAAGATTGGAAGAAATTTAAGATGTATCTTAAGAACTATTATAAAATTGAGGAGTGCTAAAATGCTGAGGGAAAAGAAGACGTAGAATTGCAGCAGGAAATTGTGTTTAATTTTAGGGTGGAATTGAAAAAGAGAATGAATTTATATTTATTTGGTTAAGAAGGGTTGCTGAATAATGGCTTATAATTAAGGATGCAAAAAGGGAAAGGTATGGGGAAGTCCGGGAAAAGAGGGTTATGGAAATAAGGTTAAGAAAATATGATTTTTTATGTTTGTTTTTATGTTGTTTTTGTTTATGTTAAAAAATTTGGAAATTAATAAAAATTTTATTTAAAAAAAAAAAAAAGAAGAGGTAAAATGGAATAAAACACAAAGGCTTTAAAATAATAATCTCCACTCATTACTCTTTCTGTTTCAAATTTTGAACTTCCTATATTACAGTTTGGGCAACTGAATAAGCAAATGCTTTAAAAAAATTTTTTTTCCAAACCCCAACACTGGACTCTAACCTCTCCCCTTTAAAGAACTTGGACTTTTGATTTCTTCTTTACTTCTTTTTGCTGAGTTGTTGGCGATTTCACACAAATTGAGCTTATAGGGTTTTATACATATCTTTATTAGGACATTTATCTTCTCTTTTTTGAGCGATTGGATTAATTTTTGAATACCCCGGACTCTTAAAGGTTTGGAACTTTCTGGAACTGAATTATTCACGAACTGAGTCATAGAGGGGTGTGCTTAAGACTACTGGGGCATATACCCTCCTCCATCTGATGGACTGGATTTAATTTTGGATCCCTGGATTTCTTCCCAACACAACCCTATATTGGAATAAGCCAGCAAGTGGCTGAAAAGTTTAGAATTTAGAACTGAAAATAAATAATTGACTCTCCTCTTCTCTCTTTCCTTTTTTTGGAAGCCTAACTGTTTGGAATCCATTAGATGGCATATTAAAGACTGTGTTAGGGGGCTGTGTTAATTTTTCATTTTTACTTTTTACCTTTATTTTCATTCTCTCTCACGGATTGTTTTGGAGTGTTTTGGAGCTTTGGAACTTTCTGCCTTTTTCTGGACACAGAAGGGATTCTATTCAGACAGACCTCTAAATACTGTCCACCCTCCCTCGAATTGGATTAAGCTAACCAAGTGGCTGAAGATCGAACAAAAGAAAGAACAGAGTGCCCTTATTTAAAATAAAAGTCGGATACATGCTAAACTTATGATTTTCCTAATGGCTATTTCATATAAAGGCTTTCCTATAAGATTAACATTAACGGCCTTATTGTAAGGCTTCTGTCTTTACATAACTAACAATCTCTAATCAAAATTGTATCAACTGTGAGTTTATTCTGGATTTTACCCATATTCAGAGTGTATGGACTGTAAGTACATTAATTGGGTACTTGATTTGGGAAATTAACTGGTATCTGGGATTTTAGATTTCGATTTGGAAAACCTACAAGTATAAATAATATCTTAGTGTATTAGTAGAAACCTAAAGGGACTGGGAACAATTTGATTTGTTAAACTTACTGAACCATCCCATACCTCTCTTCTTGATTTCAATTGGTGAAAAATTTGGAATTAGATTGTTCAAGTAGATGCTGTTGAATTTACTGTTTGATAATTAATTAAAATTGGTCAAGATTGTGTGCCCTCTAGGGGAGAGAATAAATACTACAAGAGATTTAATTTTAAAAAGAAAAAGAAAAGAGTGGAGATGGAGAAAATGTCTGGGAAAAACGAAAAAAAGACAGGAGGAACACCATCAGATAGGAAAGCATCTCGACGAGAAGAAATTAAGGACTTAGATATCTTATGGCTAAAAATAAAGGAGGAATTCAAACAGAGTGAAATTCATATGGAGAAAAAGTTAGGAGAGATGCACGAGCTGATAGACAAGAAGATAGAGGGAGCAGTAGGAGAACTGTCAAGTAAAATTAAAGACTTAACAGTTCGATCAAAGACTTTGGAAGAATCAAACAAAAAAATACAAAAAGAAATGAAAGAACAAAGGAAGGAGACAGATAGGATAAAAGAGGAATTAGGAGAACTGAATAGAAATCAAGATCAAGTTTTGGACAACTTAGCAATGATTGAAATGAAACAGAAACAGCTAAATTTAAAGTTCAGAGGAGTAGGAGAAGAAACAAATGAGAACATGAAAGAAAAAATGATTAAAGAACTAGCGAAATGGTTAGAATTGAAAGAAGAAGAGGTTGCATACACGAAAGAAAACGCTTTTAGAATAAAAATAAGGTCCAAACAAGTAAAATCAAAAAAAGTTCCAGGAGATTGTAGAGCAAGTTATCAAAAGAAATTAATAATTGATGGTAGACCAATTATCATCTTTAAAGAAATACCAACTAGACTCCTACGCAAAAGAGAAAGGTGCAAACAGCTAGTAAGTGTTCTAAAAAAGAACGGCATACAACATAGATGGGAATTACCTGAAGGGATCTCCTTTTTCTATAAAGATAAATGATTCAAGATCACTGAGATCCAAGAAGTGAACAAATTTCTGCGTAGATACGAGAAAGATCTTGGAAAAGTAGAGGAGAGATATGGAGGGAGAAATGAAGACCTAGAGGAGAGAAGGAGAAGAAGAGAGAGAGGAGGAGAACAGGAAGATAAAGGAAGAGAAAAAGAAGTAGATGAAGAAGAAGAGGAAGAGGGAGTAGTGGAAGAAGAAGAGGAAGAAGAGGAAGAGGATACAGAAAACAAAACCACTCGAATTTAAATTAATAGTTGTTTGTAGATTGGAAAGTAAACATAACAATGAATCTGAAAATTTTGTCATGGAATGTGAATGGTGTGAATGAAAAAACCAAAAGGAATAAAATTGTGAATGTCTTGAAAAGAAAGAATCTTGATTTAATCTGCATACAGGAGACACACGTGACCAAAAAGCACAAACATATTTTGATAAACAAAAAACTGGGGGTTGAGTTTATAAATTCTATTGCGGGGGAAAAAAAGAGGAGTAGCGATATATGTCAAAGAAAAATGGGAACCCAAATTGATTTGTAAAGATGATGAAGGAAGGATTCTGGGGGTACAAATTAATTTCCAGGGTGAAAAACATAACGTGATAAACATATATGCCCCGAATCTGAACAAATTGGAATTTTTTAAGAAATTGGAACAAGTATTACTAGAGCTTGAGTGTAATAAGACAATATTATTGGGAGATTTCAATGGAAATCGACAGACAAACAGAAAAGAAAAAATGTAACCAAGGGAAACTGCCAAGATCCTTTAAAAACCTGGAGAAAAATTTAGATTTAATAGACATCTGGGGATACAAACATCCAATAGAGAAGCAATTCACCTTTTTTTCAGAACCACATAAGAGCTGGGGCAGAATTGATCAAATATGGGTCTCAAGAGAACTTACATTAAGAACTCTAAAATGTGAAATTCAACCTAGAACTCTCTCTGATCATAATTCGATAATGTTGGAAATAAAAGGTGTATCACAGGGCAGGTTCAGATGGAGAATGAACGAATATTTATTGGAGAGTGAAGAAGTTATTGAAAAGGCTAAAGCCACCTTAAAAGACTATTTCAGTTTGAATCTTAATAAAGAAACAAGTATAGATGTAGTCTGGGATGCCAGCAAGGCAGTCCTAAGAGGCTTTTTTATTCAGCAAAATAGCTATAAGAGGAAAGTAAGAGAACAAAAGAAAGAGGAAATCCTCAGTCAGTTAAGAGAATGTGAGAAAAAATTAATAACAAATCCGAAAGACGAATAAAACATACAAGTAACAAAAATATTACAAACACAGTATTCAATGCTAACAAGTCAAGAAATTGAATGGAAAATTAAGTTAATGAAACAAAAATATTTTGAATCAGCTAACAAAACAGGTAAATTATTAGCTTGGCAATTGCAAAGAAGGCAAAAACAAAATGTGATAAATAAGATAAAAATAGAGGAGCAACTGATAGAAGACCCAAAAGAAATAAAGGAAAATTTCCTCAAATTTTATGAGAAATTGTATAAAAAGGAAGATGACGAAATAACCCGAATAAAAAAATACTTAGAAGACTACAGCGGGAAGACTATAACAGAGGAAGAAAGAGCCCAATTAAATAAACCTATAAAAACAGAAGAGATCCAGGATGCGATAAGAAAGATGAAATTAGGGAAAGCCCCGGGACCGGATGGATTGTCAGCTAAATATTATAAAGTATTAGAAAACCAATTAACGCCAGTGCTATGTGACATCATGAATAATATATTAAGAGGAGGAAGGATACCAGAGTCATGGAAAGAGGCCCACATTACGATGATCCCTAAACCCGATACGGATAAACTAAACATTAAAAACTATAGGCCCATATCATTATTAAATAACGATTACAAAATCTTCGCAGAGGTAATGGCAAGCAGACTTTTAAAATGTCTAGTAAATCTAATTCATAAAGATCAAGCAGGATTCCTCCCAAATAGGTTACTCAAAGACAACGTAAGGCATACCATAAACATCATTGAATATCTGGAGTGTAAAAATGAAGTACCTGCGGCGCTGATTTTCATCGATGCGGAGAAGGCATTTGACAATGTATCATGGCCGTTCCTACTAAAAAGCATGGAGAAAGCAGGGCTAGAGGGTGAATTTATGGAAGGAATAAAAGCAATTTATTCGAATCAATCTGCCAAATTGATTATAAACAACAATTTAACAAATTCATTTAAAATTGAAAAAGGAACAAGACAGGGTTGCCCTCTATCCCCGCTTTTATTCATTATGGTATTAGAGGTAATTACGAACAAAATAAGAGCAACACCAGAGATTCAAGGGATCAAAGTAGGAACGAAAGAATACAAACTAAAAGCGTACGCTGACGATTTGATGTTATCCTTAGAAGAGCCGCAAAAAAGTGTCAGTAAGGCTCTGGAAATATTAGAAGAATATGACAAACTATCCGGTTTTAAATTGAATAAATTAAAGACAAAAATCTGGGAAAGGATGAAAGAGAAAAATTAGAGATACAGAATGGAATCAGTTACAGATAGGTAGCCGTGTTGGTCTGCCATAGTCAAAACAAAATAAAAAAAATCCTTCCAGTAGCACCTTAAAGACCAACTAAGTTAGTTCTTGGTATGAGCTTTCGTGGCATGCACACGAAAGCTCATACCAAGAACTAACTTAGTTGGTCTTTAAGGTGCTACTGGAAGGAATTTTTTTATTTTGTTTTGAGAATGGAATCAGGGTGGCCAAAAAAATAAAATATCTGGGAATTTGGCTAACTACAAAAAATATAAATTTAATTCAGGACAACTATTTGACAACATGGAAGGAAATTAAAAAAGATCTAGATACATGGAACAGAATGAAACTTTCGTGGTCGGGAAGGATGGCAGCAATAAAAATGAACCTACTCCCAAAAATGTTATTTTTGTTCCAAAACATTCCAGTGATTAGAGGTTCCACAATGTTTAAGGATTGGCAGAAAACTCTTTCAAAATTTATATGGCAAGGGAAAAGACCGAGAATTAGATTCAAATTACTCACAGATTGAAAAGAAAGAGGGGGATTCTCGGTGCCAAATCTGAAATTATACTTCGAGGCCTCCTGCCTTTGCTGGATCAAAGATTGGATCAATTTGGAAAACACTGACCTGTTAGACCTAGAAGGTTTCAATAGGTTTGGTTGGCACGCCTACTTGTGGCTAAATAAAGAAAAGGTACATAAAGGGTTTTCAAGTCATATTATTAGAGGGCCGCTATATGAAGTTTGGGAGAAAACTAAAAAAAAATTTAGAATGGAAAACACCCTGGTGGTTATCACCAATTGACATTTTAACAACCAAAAAAGCAAATATGGAAGGAGAAAGATTGACCTACGAAGACCTACTGATAAGATCAGAAAGCGGATGGAAATTGAGAACATATGAGGAGTTGAAAGACAAATTAACAGACTGGCTGCAATATCATCAAATAAACGCAATATGGATGGAAAATTAAAAAGTAGGGATAAGTGAGAAAAAATCTAAATTCCAGATAGAAATAATTGAAGGCAAAACCAAGTTATTATCCAAAATGTATGATATATTATTGGAATGGGACACTAAAGACGAAGAAATAAAGGAGGTCATGACAAAATGGGCAATGGACTTGGGATACAATATAGAATATGAAAAGTGGTCGAAATTATGGAGCAGTGGAATGAAATTCACGGCATGCGTCACACTCAGAGAAAATTTGGAAAAGATGATGTATAGGTGGTACATCACACCAGCAAAATTAGGAAAAATGTACAAAACAGGAAATAAGGCCTGCTGGAAGTGTAAAATTAAAGAAGGCAATTTCTACCATATGTGGTGGATTTGCGAAGAAATGAAGAAATTTTGGGATTTGATTTATAACGATTTTAAAAAAATATTTAAATACACTTTCCCTAAAAGACCAGAGGCCTTTTTACTAGGAATAATTGGGGTGAAATTAAAAAAGAATAAAGGTGCAAAAGATCCCGACAGAAAGGAAAGAAAGACTGAACGCCCCAATTGAGAAGGAGGAGATAGTAGAAATCATAAAAGAGATGAAAAAAGGAAAGGCACCAGGACCAGATGGATTTACAGCGACTTACTATAAAGAAATGAGGGACTCCTTGATAGTACCACTTAAATAAGTTATGAATAATATTTTGAAACACCAGGATATACCAGAAACTTGGAAAGAAGCCTTTATTACACTCATACCGAAACAAGACTGTGATCTCACACAAGTTAAGAACTATAGACCGATATCTCTGCTGAACACAGATTATAAGATTTTTTCGGGTATCTTAGCAAAAAGATTAAAGAAGATATTACAAGAATATGTCCACGAAGATCAGGCAGGTTTCCTTCCTGGCAGACATATGAAGGATAATGTGAGAAACATAATAAATATTTTGGAATATTTGACTGCCAGTAATGAGAGACAAGCCGTACTAATGTTTGTGGGCGCGGAGAAAGCGTTTGATAATGTATCATGGGAATTTATGTTGAAAAATTTGGAAATGATGGAAGTGGGAAAGGACTTTTATAATGGTATAAAGGCAATTTATTCAGAACAAAGAGCAAAACTAATTGTAAACAATGTAATTACAGAAGAAGTGAATATAAAGAAAGGTACAAGACAGGGATGCTCTCTTTCACCACTGTTATTTATTACGGTCCTGGAGGTCCTACTTAGTTCAATTAGACGAAATGAACTAATAAAGGGGGTCACAGTAGGTCGAAATGAATACAGAGTAAAAGCCTTTGCCGATGATCTGGTAATTACGGTAGAAGACCCGGCAAGCAGTTTAAATGAAGTTATAAAAGAAATTGATCAATTTGGAAAGGTGGCCGGGTTCATATTAAACAAAAGGAAAACCAAACTAATGGTGAAGAATATGGATCAAACTTTAATAGAAAAAGTGCAAAGAGAAACAGAGATGGAGGTGGCGAAGAAGGTAAAATATCTAGGAATATGGTTAACTCCAAAAAATATCGACTTATATCAGAATAATTACTTAATAATTTGGAATGGTATAAAGAGAGACCTCGAAGTGTGGGGCAGGATGAAACTATCGTTTTGGGGCAGAATTTCATTGATCAAGATGGGTGTGCTTCCAAAAATGTTGTTTTTATTTCAAATGATTCCAATAATTAAGGGGCCAAGGATCTTCAGAGAGTGGCAAAGAACGATTTCAAGATATATCTGGCAGGGCAAAAAGCCAAGAATACAATTTAAGTTATTAACTGATGCGAAGGAAAGAGGTGGCTTCGCCCTGCCAGATTTGAAACTATATTATGAAGCATCTTGTCTCTGTTGGTTAAAGGATTGGATAACATTATAAAATAATAAGTTATTGGATCTTGAAGGCTTTGATAATAGGTTTGGTTGGCACGCTTATTTATGGTTGGGGAAGAAGAAAGTTCATAAAGGGTTTGTGAATCATATTTTTAGAGGTGCCCTAATAGAAATATGGGACAGGTACCAAAATATTTTGGAACCGAATGTACCTCATTGGTTATCCCCACTGGAGGTCATGAGTGTCAAAAAGACAAATATGAGAGAGGATTGGATGACTTATGGAGATATTGTTATTAAAGAAGGGGGGAAATGGAAAATGAAGCCATATGAACAAGTTAAAAAACATGTATATGATTGGTTGCACTATTTTCAAACAAATGAAATGTTTAAAAAGGATTGTAAAGAGAGGGGATATATTGAAGGAGAGTCTAGATTCCAAAAAGAGATAATAAATAATGACTATAAGGTATTGTCAAAAATGTATAAAATGTTATTGGAGTGGCAAACAAAGGACGAAGAAGTCAAATCGGTTATGATACACTGGGCCAGGGACTTTGGTTATAATATACAACTAGCAGATTGGGAAAAAGTATGGAATGAAAATATGAAATTCACTGCATGTATGACGATAAAGGAAAACATTATGAAAATGTTATATAGATGGTATATCACCCCGGCTAAACTTGCAAAAATGTATAAAACATGTAATAAGTGTTGGAAATGTAAAGAAAAGGAAGGGTCGTTTTACCATATGTGGTGGGAGTGTAAGAAGGTAAAGGGCTTCTGGGAAATGATTTATAATGAGTTGAAAAAGATGTTTAAATATACGTTTGTGAAGAAACCAGAAGCCTTCTTGTTAGGAATTACAGGAAGAGAAATCAACAGAAGTGACTATAAACTTTTTCAATATGCAGTGACGGCGGCAAGAATTTTAATGGCCCAAAAATGGAAACAAGAGGAATTACCGACATTGGAAGAATGGAGGCGGAAACTTTTTTTTGCAGAACTAGACAAAATGACAGGAAAAATTAGATACCAGAAAGATCACAAGTTCACTCAGGACTGGAGAAAGTTTTCGACTTATCTGGAAAATATTTGTGATGAACAGACAGCGCTAGTCGGATTCAAAGAGGCTTTGTGAATGAGAAAGGGTATTGTTAAAGAAAAAGGAGCTGTATAGATTTATAAACTGGCAATATAATTATAAAGGAAATGCGGAACAAATATAAAAGTATGAGGATTGCGGGGGGAGTGGGTGGAAGTCAAAAAACTGTAATATGTGGAATATGAATGTGTTTAAATAATTTGTAAATGAAAAATTTTCTTAAAAAATTAAGAAATTAAAAAAGAATATAAGACATTATTCCAATATTCGACAGCAGCGGCTAGAATATTAATTGCACAAAATTGGAAAAGTCCAAATACCCCAACGGTCAGAGATTGGCAAACAAAATTATTTGAATATGTTGAACTAGCAAAAATGACGTAAAAAATTAGAAACCAAAAAAATACAAAGTTTATTAGCGATTGGAATAAATTTATGGTATATATTGAAGGAAACTATAGAAATTTAAAAACTACAGCAGGTCTGATATAAACCTTACGATGCGCAAACCATTAATAATTATTAGCTGCAGAAAAAAGAAAGAATTTTTATCAAGAAGCCCGAAATCGGAAGGGGTTAATAGGTGTGTAGAGGAAAGATCTAAACATCTAAAGATATAAAGATTCAAGGAATAAGACAAAGAACTGTAACGGAAATTGATATTATTTATGTGTTATGTATGGATATTTTTTCTTTTTTTTCTTTTTTCTGAAACTGTTGTTTTGTTTTTTCTTTTGGTTATTTTCTGGTTATTTAAGTGAAACTCAATAAAAAGAAATTAAAAAAATAATAATTTGGGGAAGATACAAAGGGGTGGTGGTAGCGGTGGAAATAATGTTACCTTTTATGGATTTTGTAAAAGCATTGGTTCCTGACAAGTGCAAGGTACAAAAGGTTGTGGAATTTATTAATACAGATTAAGAAGAATCAGAGCGATCAATAAAATTCTCATCTACAAAAAGAAGAAGAAGAAAGAAATGGCTCTCAGGGTACCAATACAAAAATATATAGCAGATCCCACAAGCCTAGAATCTTCCACCCTTCACCCTTAGGCCAGCAATCCAGAGAGGGATTCCTTCCCCTCTTCCCAGTATCTAATTATAAAGTGACAGAAAGCCTTTTGACCCAAGCAAGGGAACACTTCGTAGATCAACACATAATAATGAAGACAATAATTTGTCTATTGTGTCAGCCCCCACTCATTATTCTCTAGAGTTTTGATGGGAGGAGGGGAACAGCCCACAGCCAATGATGGCTGGAAGCTCGCCATTAGGAATGAACAATCATATTTCACACCTGCCTATTTCATCTTCCTTTAATATTTCAAAAGCCACTTTGCCTGAAACTCCGTCCCTCCCTGAACCCAGCAGGGGACATTTATTTGATTTAATATTGAACTGGGAGTGAAGATCGGGGGAGAGAGACAAATGTGGGGGAAGAGAGGGAGATGAAAAGGAGTGCATCGTTACAAATTCTGCTTCTGTATTCCCCCCCAAAAAACCAGGATTTAATATTTAAACAGCAAAGAGTGCCAAAGCCAGGTGGGGTGTCCCCTCCCCACTCTGACATTTTGGAAAACAAACAAACATGGGAGCTTCTGCTTAAGAGAACAAGAGTTATCATTTTAGAATAGGAAAACATCTGGCACATGAAATAATTTTTTTTAAAATGGTGCCCAAAGTGGTAGCTACCTCCAGTGTCAAAAGCATTGGGACTCTGAATCCCAGTTGCTGGGAATCAGAAGTGCAGAGAGTTTGCTGTGGGGCTCAGGACTTGCCTGTGGGGTTCCTGTGGACAACTAGTTGGCCACTGTGAGCAAAGGACGCTGGACAAAATGGGCCAATAGCCTAGTCTCTGCCTACCCAAAATTCATAGAATTCGAAGGGAGGTTCACCCTGAGGTTCATCTAGTCCAACCCACTGGCTGCTGAAAGCTGCACCAGCTGCAGTTTCTGAACCATATTCAAAGGCAGCTCCTCCATGTATCACACTGCAGTAATCTTAATAATGATAATAATAATAATTCCATGCTCCCTGCCCCCAGGCAGATAGTTCCTCCAGCAAAACACTGCTACCACAGAGAGGACTTAGCACACAGCCTTTCATTTGGGTAGTCCTTCGGTGCCATCACTCATTTTTCCAAGGCTTTCCATCTCTGCTCTCATCACTCCAACAGGAAATGCATGATGGGTAAATCCCACCATAGGGAGTAGAATGTCTTGCTGGGCTTCTTCTGTTTAGCATTCTGCTTGCTTTCCAGTAGCACCAGGGAAAAAGAGTTTTTGTGCTCCTTCCAAGAGTACAACACCTTGTGATCCTCCTCTACTGTTTACGCATACCTAAATATATATATATATTACATGCTTCTTTGATTCTTTGCTGCATTATATTTACAATCTGTGCTTCTCATCGATTCTTCCCAGCGTGTCCCCAGGCGCCTTACATTTCTTGCCTTCTCCTGAACAGCTGTTCCTTCTATTACTTCTCAGCTTGCTTCAGAGATAAGCAACGACTTCTGAGACGGGCAGCTGCAGTTTATGCAGTCTTTTCTGATCAGCCTCCCCTTATGCCATATACTGAGTCTCTGGCTCATTTTTGTGGCCCTTTCGCCTTCTCTTGGGATGATTTCCAGGCCACGCTCCTTACCCAGCCCTCCGTGGCTGTTTCCTTTTGCCTGGCTAGAGTGAGTCTCGCTCCAGGAGCTACAGGGAGCCCCAGCTGGTGAAGTGTCTTGGCCCCAGCTGACAAAGCGTCAAGGCGAGTTAGGCAGACATACAAGTTCGGCAGCAGGGCAAGGAAGCTAGGGCTCTGGCTCTCCTTTCCTTGCCCTAAAGAAAACCCAAACACTTGATAAAGTAACTTAAACTGCAAAAACAATTACGCAGGTAAAATGCCAGTAGGGGTGCGGAGGCTTTTCAGTGTTTTTACACTGTCTGCCACATATCCGGCTAACTCCTTATTGGCAATAAGTCCTGAGTGTGTCCGAGGTGCAATGACTTCCTGTGTCTCCAAGGAGCAACTGGTGTTGTTGTTAAATTTATAGCCTTCCCTTCTTCCTAAAGGAGACCAGAAAACACACAAACAATAAAACGTTTGGAAACAGTTCCACTGCAGGTGCAGACTAGTAAAAATCTTTACTTAAAAGGCTTGTTGGAGTGAGAGAGGTCTGAAGGGCTCTTTTGGCTCCTTTGTCTAAATGGCTTCAGGGCAGGTTACTTGACAAATCTCTCTCTGTGTGTGTCTGACTTAGACACACACTTGCCTGGTCCTTGGGATCTTCTTCAGAGGCCCTTCTCCTGATTCCCCTACCTGACACGCTGTGGTCTAATCCACTAAGCCTCTTGGGCTTGCCAATCGGAAGGTTGACAGTTTGAATCCCCACAATGGAGTGAGCTCTTGTTGCTCAGTCCCAGCTCCTGCCAACTAGCAGTTCGAAAGCACACCAGTGCAAGTAGATAAATAGGTACTGCTGAGGCAGGAAGGTAAACAGCGTTTCGGCACGCTCTGGTTTCCATCACGGTGTTTCATTGCACCAGAAGTGGTTTAGTCATGCTGGTCGCATGACCTGGAAAAATGTCTGTGGACAAACGCCAGGTCCCTCAGCCTGAAAGCGAGATGAATGCCACAACCCCATAGTTGCCTTTGACTGGACTTAACCATCCAGGGGTCCTTTACCTTTTACCTGACACAGAACCAGTTTGGTGCAGTGGCAGAGTGCTGGCCCCAAGGGACTGAGCTTTAAATATCTACTAAGCCATGACGCTTACTGGGTGGCCTTAGGTCAGCCACAGTCCATCAGCTTAACCTATCTCACAGGGATGTTGTGAGGATAAAATGGGAAAGAGGCAAGGCACGTACACCACCTTGAACTGCCTGGAGGAAAACTGGGGTATAAATGCAACAATAAATAAATAAGTGAAAAGTTAGGCACCAGGTGAAGCTCATTTCGTTCACCTGGGGCCTTTTCCATTATGCTAGGGATACACCTGGTGTCTTTAAATCATGGGTAGGCAAACTAAGGCCCGGGGGCTGGATCTGGCCCAATCGCCTTCTCAATCCGGCCCGCGGACAATCCGGGAATCAGCATGTTTTTACATGAGTAGAATGTGTCCTTTTATTTAAAATGCATCTCTGGGTTATTTGTGGGGCATAGGAATTCGTTCATTCCCCCCCCCCCCAAAAAAAATATAGTCCGGCCCCCCACAAGGTCTGAGGGACAGTGGACCAGCCCCCTGCTGAAAAAGTTTGCTGACCCCTGCTTTAAATCCTTGCACCAAGTTATTCCCCCTTTGCTTGAGTTTATGCTTTTTTAAAATGGATTTTATGCAGCTGTGTCTAGGCTGACTTTTAGACAGTTTCTCTGTTTTGTATTGCCTATAATTTGGGTTTATTGATTAAATGTTGGGCTGTATTTTGTACTTTTAATAGGCCTGTCAACCATCCGCTGCAGTTTATAGAAGTAACAAATAAATGGAACAGTTTCAAAAAGAAAAGAAAGACATTGTTCTCAGCAAAAAACAAACAAACGATGGAAAATCTTTTCAAAATATCTCCATGGTACTTCACACCACATCTGTTGGGATAACTGGGTCCAGATTGCCTCTTGAAACCCTATTGGTATGCAGAGTGAGTTGCATTAAAGCCAGTAAATCTCAGTTAGGGAGTAGACTTTACTTGCTGCAGTCACACACAAGATAAATGCTTGTAGTTATGAAAATAATAAAGTTGTTTCTTGTAGGAAGTACATAACCTGGATGGAATAATTGCTTGTTCTAGTCTATCTAACTAGTCTAGAGAAGAACAAGGCAGCTGTGCTTGTTCCTTTGTTATCTCAGAGGACAAAGGTGACCTCTCATCTTGAGATCTGAGAGAGAAGTGGAGGGAGGAGGAGGTTGTAAATGCCATGCATCTAAATACCAGTGATGTGGAGAAGTAAGTTGATTAAGGTCAAAGTTACAGGAACAGACTGGGAAAGTGGATGTTCCCCACACTGTCTGTCTTAATTCTTTGCAAACTCATCTTCTGCGAGCAGAACTGCACCCAAACTTCCAAGATAATAATAATAATAATTTATTATTTATACCCCGCCCATCTGGCTGGGTTTCCCCAGCCACTCTGGGGAAGAGATCATAAGAACATAAGAGTCCTCATAAGGAAGCTGTGCCTGGAGGAAGAACTCTGAGGGGAGAGACTTCATCAGGCAAGGCCTCCTTCCACCTGCCTTGCCCCATCCTCCAGCATCTGCTTCTCAATTTGTATTGTATTATTTTATGCACTGTGGCTTGCCATTGTTTTATTCATTGTAGTTTAGAAATTATTTATCTTAATTGTTCAGAGTAGATTTCTGTTTAATTTTTATATGCTGATATTATTATTTTATACTATTCTAATGATTGTTGAATGTTACTTTATTTGATGTAGGTTGCTCATTTTAAAGCTACGTTTTATTAACACACTTTTGTATTGCATTCGGTTGTTATAAGGTGTACATTCTTTGTTTCTTCAGCTTGTAAACTGCCTTGAGTATTGTACGATAGAAAGACGGTATACAATTTTACTTTATTTTTTAAGTTGTGGGTGAACATATCAGATGACACAGTGATTCTTCAAACAGCTCTTGTTTATTCACAGGCCAGAACAAAACTGAACTGAAGGGTTCAGCCAGCCTGCTTATATAGAGCTCCAGTACAACGCAACTGTAACCACTTTCTGTAACTATCCAATCACTGAACGTCACTTTCAAGCAGCAGGACTCTGCCCACCTGTGATCCAAGCAATGGGTATTCAGAGGTGGACAGCCTCAGACAGTCAGTCTTCGTGGTTAGTAACCCTTGAGAGCCTTCTCCTCCACGAACTTGTCTAATCCTCTTTGAAAGCCATCAAAGCCAGTGCCCATGTCTGCCTCATATGGGAGCAAATCCCACTGTGCTGTGTGGGAAAGGCTTTTATTTTGTCTGTCCTCAATCCCCCCCCCCCCCCAACATTCAGCTTCCTTGAATGTCCACCAGTTCCAATGTTATGAGAGAAGAAGAAGCACTTTTCTCTATCCGTCTCTAGCGATCCTTTTAGATTAATTTACGACGACACCCGGGATCGCTGAAGGCACTTTATGGGGATTTCCTGACTATATTTTGGAAAGATCACAGGAACCACAACATTCTAGATGGCTGTTTTGTCACCCAAGGAGGAAATCACTGGGTTGAGAATGTTTTCCAATCCTTTGGGTGTGTGATTGAACTATTTATATCAATTGGTTGAAGGCAATGACCTAGAAATGGTAATTAATCTGCTGAATGCTGTAAAGGCAGCCATTATCAAGAGAGGAAATGTTGAGGATTCTTCAACAACCTGGCTTCCTACAGCTGTTCTGGGCAATGTACAAACCCTGTCAGTTTCAGGCAGGCAGAGGGCCCTCCCATCAGATGTCAAGGAAATAAACAACTATCTGACTTTTAGAAGACATTTGAATGCAGCCCTGTTAAGGGACGTTTTTAATGTTTGATGTTTTATTGTGCTTTTAATTCTGTTGGGAGTCACCCAGAGTGGCTGGGGAAACCCAGCCAAATGGGTGGGGTATAAACATAGGCGCCGACTCCATGGGGCCTGAGGGGGCCTGAGGGGGCCCGAGCCCCCTCAAAGATTCGTTTGGGGGGGCTCTGCCCCCCCCAATAATTTAAGAAAATTATTAGTTATATTATGCTTTGTAAAATCACAAAATTATGTTGGTATTTTTTATTTTCCTTGTTTGACGATAGTTACCTTTTAAAATACATTCAGTAATGAGTTAAAACAAAGCCACTCCCGATCTAGAGAGGGGGTGGGGTTGCGGGCTCTCGACCCATCAACAATCTCGTGGGGCTGGCGTCAGCCCCGCG
This sequence comes from Podarcis cretensis, assembly GCF_951804945.1. Classification (NCBI taxonomy): domain Eukaryota; kingdom Metazoa; phylum Chordata; class Lepidosauria; order Squamata; family Lacertidae; genus Podarcis; species Podarcis cretensis. The sequence goes on along the minus strand of NC_137177.1, from coordinate 26,206,187 downwards.
AGAAGCGGGGATTCCCCCTAGCTCCTTAATATTCACCGCCCACGGCGGCAGCCAATCGGCTGCCGCAAAGGGCGGGCCCTCACAGGTTCACTTAAGGTCGGGGCAGCCCGGGGCTCGCCCCTTTCGTTCCCCCAGCAGCAGCGGTTTGGAGGTCTTGGCCCCCCCCCCAATATTTTTTATAAGTTGGTATGGGCCCCGCCCCCCCAATATTTTTTATAAGTCGGCACCCCTGGGTATAAATAAATTATAGTCGTTGTTGTTGTCATCGTCATCATCATGGCCTGATGGGAGTTGTAGTCCCAAACAACTGAAGGAGACCAAGTTGACAATGTCTGAATTTGCTTACTGCATGAAATCTTTCCGAAATCTCACCTCTGCCATGAAAGGCTTCCCTTGGAGTGTAGAGCAGGCTTAGGCAAACTCAGCTCTCCAGATGTTTTGGGACTACAACTCCCATCATCCCTGACCACTGGTCTTCCTTGCTAGGGATAATGGGAGTTGTAGTCCCAAAACATCTGGAGGGCCGAGTTTGCCTATGCCTGGTGTAGAGGGTCTCCGGTTCAATCTTTGTCATATCCAAGTACAGCTGGCAGAGATCCCTGTTTGAAACCCTGGAAAGCAGCTGTGTGACAAGTGAAGACTATACTGAGCCAGTAGAGGAATAGTCCTATGTTCCTGTGAACTTTTTAGGCAGCAACAGCTACTCTCTTTCAGCCTCAGCTCTGTCCACACACCCCCAACCTGCAAAATGAGAAATATTTTATTCATTCATTCATTTTATTTCTATCCCACCTTCCTCCCAGCACAGGTCCCACGGTGGCTTATAGCATCCATTAAAACAGATGCAACTAGAAACACGCAAGAAATATAAATCTTATTAAACAAGTAACCCTATTAAAACAGCACTGGAAAAATAAAAATAAACCCATTTAAAAGCACAAAGGAGAAAGAAAGAAAGAAAGAAAGAAAGAAAGAAAGCAGGCAACACCCATCCTCAGAAGATTCTGCCACTACAACCAGTTAGTGGCCAAAGGACTGCTGGAAGAAAAACAATTGCCTGCTGGCCATAGGACAGTCTGGGAGAACCCAACCACAAGGCCGTCTGCATCAAAAGCATGAACTCTTACCATTAAGCAGCAAACATGGTGTGACAGCAGAGGAGACAAAACTGGCCTGCACATTTCCCCTTTCACCCTTATCACATGAGGGGGCATAACACCCAAAGAGGGCAAAGGTATCAAGATGTGCATGCTCATATACATTATGTAGCTCTCTTGCAGAATTTTATAATTCCATTCTGACCATATTACATGGCAATATTGAACTGGCTGTTTAACTTGTTCTTTATATATATTTAAGGTATCCAGCTCCTAGATGATGGGGGGGAGGATGGAGGCACAGAAGAGATAAAGAAGAAAAAAACCCTCACACACAGTGTTTTTCTCCACCTCCCCTAGAAATCAGATGTGTTGCAGATTTCCCACTTGCAGTCTTAAATGGCACTTCCCTGAATGAATGGATATTTCATTTCTCCTCATCTTTGGATTTTCTGAATGGTTAAATATTTATTGTATTATGCAAGGCTTTTTTTTTCTTAAGGCTTTTGATTTATTTTTAGCAGGCTGCATTAATCTCACAGCATTCCAGTGGCCTCTTCATCATGCAGAGCTGTTTCAGAGTGTAGGAACCTAAGAAGTTGTCTTAGCTTAGACCATCTAGCTCAGTACTGTTCACACTGATTGGCAGCAGCTCTTCATGGTTTTTTTTTTTTTTTTTTACCTAACTGAAGATGCTGGGGATTGAACCTGCAACCTTCTGCATGCAAAGCAGATGCTCTACCACCAAGCTGTGGCCCCTTCCCCATTCCAGCAGCAGCACTGCCCCACCTCCTTTCCAAATGAACCAGTTTTGTCTTGGCTGTGATTGACGCATTCCAATGTACCTCTAGAATGAAAGCATCTAAGTGGCTCATTAAACTAGACATGTACTGTCAGGGACAGACAGCCTTAAACTAAGTGTCCTCCTCCATTTGTTCAATTTCTGCATATTTTTACATTTTTCTACGGTATTTGTCACAAATGAGAGAAAAGGGCCATAACTCAGTGAGAAAACACCTGTTTTGCACGCGAAAGTTCCAGGTTCAGTCCCCAGTATTTCCTGGCAGTGTTGGGAGAGCAACTGCCAGTCTGTGTAGAAAAAACTGAGTTAGATGGGCCAATGTTCATTCATTCATTTGATGTGTATGCCATTTACACACACACACACACACACACACACCATCCTCAAAGTGGCTGACAACAAAGAAACAATGCATTTCAAACCAACATTACAAAACAGTTTTATAGCAAAACAATAGCACAGTAACACTTCCTTAATAACATAGCAAAACTAAAATATAACAACATACAAAACTGAACACATTTTGATACAGGAGAGGGTCTGTGACAAGTTGAAATTCAACCACACTTGGAAGGCATAAGATTCTCTACCCTTGCTTTAAGGTAAGTTGAAGTATTATTCCCCCATACTGCAGGTGGAAGAACTGAGGCTGAGGGACAGAAAGAGAGGTGTGGCCAACGCCGCCTAGTGATTTCATGGCAGAGATGAGATTCGAACGAGAGACTTCATGATTCATAGCTCCGTCTCTTGGCTACTCTGCTACACCAGCTCACACAATCTGATCTGATCACAATCATTCACATGTCCCCTGCTCGTGATCCCCACAAATACTCATAAGGAATAAACGTGTATTTATTTATTTCATAAAATTTACACAGCGCTTGGTTGTAAAATAAACAAACCCTCAAAGCAGTCATTTGAATGTCAATGCAACGCCAGCTGCACAGATAAGTGCTTCTAGGATAACTTCACATGAGAAGTCATACACTATTTGTTTCAGCTGCTGATGGGGCAATTGAATAGATGGCTTGTGGAATAGTTGAATAGATGGGTGCCCCTGAAGCCCCAAACTTGACTGTCTGGGTTGCCTGTCCTTAAAATCACACTTGCTTGTGGTGTTGTTGTTTTAAAAAATTGCTTATCAGCATGTAGCTCAGTGGTCGAGCAACTGCTTTGCATTCAAGATATGCCTGGTTCAATCCCCAAAATGCATCTCTACATAGGCCTGAGAACATTCTGCATCTGAAACCCTGGACACCCTGTTCCAGTCATGTAGACAACACTGAACTCAAATAGACCAATGGTCTGAAACAACACAAGGCAGTCTCCCAGGTACACAGAATCTACAGAGATCAGTCATTTTCAGTTTACCGAACAGAACATGGCGGCTGTAAGGGCGCATTACATTATTAGCTGGGAAAACTTGCTAACAATAAGGCTGTAAAGAATGACAAAAGCAGACAGGGAAGGGAGCACTTCCCACAAAACACTTTATTAGGGCCATAAGCAACTCAGCTTCATTTTTTTGTACAAGCAAGAAGGAAACAAACCAACACGTTGCTAATACCCCCATCGCTGCAAATTCAGAAAACCACCCCAGATGGCTGCGAATTCAGACAGGAAGGATTAGTGTGCTGTGCTGCATCAGGGGTGGCTTCTGTGTGACTCGGGTTCAAGTCCTCCCTTAATCCTTCATTCATGGTCACACCATTGCTTAGGGGTCAAATAAGGCCAAGCCTCATTACTAGGATGAAGCAGTCGCCATAGCAATCAAGAGGACTTCCTTCTAGGAATTAAGACTAGGCTGTAGGCTAATAACTGTGTCAAGGGCATGGAGACGGGGGAAGCTGTGGTCCTCCAAATTGTGTTGAATTTCTGCTCCCACCAATGTTGACCATTGGCCATGCTGCCTGCAGCTAATAGGAGCTGGAGTCCAACATTTGGAGGGGCACACTGGTTTCCCAGTGCACAGCATCCCATTTAAATGCTTAACCTATTAAAATAATGGCAAATGACCACATTTTTTGATGTTAAAGACCAATCTCAGAGTTTGGGGGGGCCTGCTACCCCCTGATTTTGAACATCGGGAGACAGCAACCGTCCAGACTCCTGGATAGTCATCCTGTGTCTTGGCTGGAGCATAAGGATCATAGGAAGCTGCCTTATATTGCATTGGAGTGTCAGTCAATCTAGCTTAGTACTGTCTACACCAACTGGCAGCAGCTCTCCAGGATTAGAGACAGCATCCATTGCCCATCCTACATGCAGAAGCTGGAGGAGACTCTTGAGAGTCCCATGGACTGCAAGAAGATCAAACCTATCCATTCTGAAGGAAATCAGCCCTGAGTGCTCACTGGAAGGACAGATTGTGAAGCTGAGGCTCCAATACTTTGGCCACCTCATGAGAAGAGAAGACTCCCTGGAAAAGACCCTGATGTTGGGAAAGATGGGGGGCAGAAGGAGAAGGGGACGACAGAGGACGAGATGGTTGGATAGTGTTCTCGAAGCTACCAGCATGAGTTTGACCAAACTGCAGGAGGCAGTGGAAGACAGGAGTGCCTGGCGTGCTCTGGTCCACGGGGTCACGAAGAGTTGGACATGACTAAACAACAACAGCATGTAGATGGTGGGGACTGAACATGGGACCTTCTGCATGCAAAGCAGATGCTTTACCATTTAGCTACAGCCCTGCCATTTGCCTCTGTGATGCAGCGACAAGAACAGGGAACCATCCAGGGACTTTTGGACTCCAACTCCCATTAGCCCCAGCCAGCAGGGTCAATGGTCAGGGATGCTGGGAGTCTGGAGTCCAACAATATCTGAAGGAGCACAGGTTACCCATCCCTACTCTGCCAGGAATGGCTAATTTGTGGCTCTCCAGATGATGGAATACAACTCCCATGCTGCCATGCTGGACATGACTAAACATGGTGGTGGAAGTAGGTGGGATCTGGAGTCCAGTAACCTCTGGAGCAGGGTTTCCCAAACTTGGGTCTCCAGCTGTTTTTGGACTACAAGTCCCATCAGTCCTAGCTAGCAGGACCAGTGGTCAGGGATGATGGGAGCTGTAGTCCAAAAACAGCTGGAGACCCAAGTCTTGGGTAGTTCTGTTTGACCACAAATATAACTCCAGGGCATCTTAATACATCTACTATGCAGTGCCCCTTTGTAGGCTAGAAATTACTTCCATTTCCATCAGATGATATCCTCCTCCTCCTCCTGCACATGTAGCACATTCACCTCGGAGAAAGCTCCGTTGAACTTAGTGGAACTTACTTCCGAGTAGCTGCAACAGCTGACTAACAGCTATAAAAGGTCCAGGTGATTTTTTTGTGTGTAAAAGCAAATGGCACTGAGTGAAGCCGCCTGGGAAAACGGAAATCGTGGAGGTCCAGCACCTCTTTCCTAGGACTAGCTTATGGGAGGGAGGGAGGCTCGGAATCGTGGATGGTTTGGGCGGCGGGGTGGAGGGCCGAGCCTTACCTGTGGGCGGCAATCCGACCCACCTCGCATTGCACGGAGCAGCCGCTCGGGTCCGCGGCGGCCGTCTGCTTCCCCCTGGTGGCCGGAGAGAGGGAAGCGCCTGAGCCGCGCAGGAAGCGCTGAGCTCTCCGAGCAGGGGCAACAAGCAAAGCTTCGGGCGAGGTGGCCGACAGGCTCCTGCGCGCGGCGGCGCCACCGGGTGGGACCAGGTAGGTGCGGCTGGCGGGGCGCGGCGGGGGCTCCCCCAGCATCTTGGCTTTGCAGGACTAGGGCAAGACTGAGCTCCCACCCGGGGTCATTGATCAAGAAAGACCTGGGAGCAGGGAGGCGCCCGTAGCCCTCGGGGTGGGGGGAAGGAAGGGGTCCCCTCTGTACCAGACAGCCGGCTGGAGGCAGCTGGCTCGCATCGTACCGCTTCGTGCGCAGCAACTCGGCGCCCGCTGTGTGGACAAGGCAGGATGCCCCCTAGCGACCCTTCGGAGCATTGCAGAGCTTCCGCCCCCGCCCCAGGGCTGCTGCTGGCTTTCTCTAGCGAGGAAGAAAGGCACTCTGCGCATGCTCGGTTCAAAACGCTTGGCAAGGTTGTGGGAGACGGCTGTGGAAAGCTTCCAGGTTCAAAGGAAATAAGTACTCAGTTTCTCAACTCTGTAACTTGCGTTTGTAATCAAGTGCCTCTGATCCTAGTTGGTAAAGGTAAAGGTACCCCTGCCCGTACGGGCCAGTCTTGACAGACTCTGGGGTTGTGCGCCCATCTCACTTAAGAGGCCAGGGGCCAGCGCTGTCCGAAGACACTTCCGGGTCACGTGGCCAGCGTGACATCGCTGCTCTGGCCAGAGCCAGAGCCGCACACAGAAACGCCGTTTACCTTCCCGCTGGTAAGCGGTCCCTATTTATCTACTTGCACCCGGAGGTGCTTTCGAACTGCTAGGTTGGCAGGCGCTGGGACCGAGCAGCGGGAGCGCACCCCGCCGCAGGGATTCGAACCGCCGACCTTTCGATCGGCAAGTCCTAGGCGCTGAGGCTTTAACCCACAGCGCCACCTGCGTCCCTAATTGGTAGATCCTAGTTGGTAGAGTAAGGTAAAGGGTAAAGGGACCCCTGACCATTAGGTCCAGTCGTGACCGACTCTGGGGTTGCGGCACTCATCTCACTTTATTGGCCGAGGGAGCCAGCGTACAGCCTCCGGGTCATGTGGCCAGCAAGACTAAGCCGCTTCTGGCAAACCAGAGCAGCGCACAGAAACGCCGTTTACCTTCCCGCCGGAGCGGTACCTATTTATCTACTTGCACTTTTTGGTGTGCTTTCGAACTGCTAGGTTGACAGCAGCAGGGACCGAGCAACGGGAGCTCACCCCATTGCAGGGATTCGAACCGCCGACCTTCTGATCGGCAAGTCCTAGGCTCTGTGGTTTAATCCACAGCACCAACTGCGTCCCAGTTGGTAGAGTAAAGGTAAAGGTAAAGGTACCCCTGCCCATACGGGCCAGTCTTGACAGACTCTGGGGTTGTGCGCCCATCTCACTTAAGAGGCCAGGGGCCAGCGCTGTCCGGAGACACTTCCGGGTCACGTGGCCAGCGTGACAAAGCTGCATCTGGCGAGCCAGAGCCGCACACGGAAACGCCGTTTACCTTCCCGCTGGTAAGCGGTCCCTATTTATCTACTTGCACCTGGAGGTGCTTTAGGAGACTCTTAATCTCAGGGTTGTGGGTTTGAGCTCCATGTTGGGCAAAATATTCATGCATTGCAGGGGACCTCGTGGTCCCCTCTAACTCAGAGCATCTCTCACTTTCCTGAGTGAGCATAGCCAAGGCTGAAAGGCAATGACGCATGGGAGCTATGAGCCCTTGAATTAAAAAGATTTGTAGCCAAATTGGCATTTGGGAAGTGGGAAGGATCGGGGCAGCGTGTTACCCACCTTAAGCCTCAAGGGTAGGGCAGGGCATTGGCTCTCTTAATGTAGTCTAATGTAGTCTAACTATTCCTTAACACCACTGGTGCATGCAAAAAGTTCCAGATGCAATCCCTGATGCCTCCAGGGAGGTCTCGGAAAAACTTCTCTGAAATCCTGGAGAGCTGCTGCCAGTCACAATAAACCAGCCTCCCCCTTCCTGATGAGTTGCTTGGGACTTCAACACCCATGAGCCCCAGCGACCCTTGATTGGAGCTGATGGGAGTTGCAGACCAAAACATCTGGAGGGCACCAGGCTGGGGGAGGTGGGCAAGATGCATCCCTCAAAGCAGCGCTGGCTCGCCTTATGAGGCAAGGTGAGGCAACCACCTCAGCTGGCAGGATCCACAGGGGCAGCTGATCCGGTCTCCAAGGAATGCATTGCCCGCCGCCGCCGCCACCATTGCAGCTGTGGTCCACTCCTTGGAGGCCAAATCGGCCACCTCCCTGGTACTCCTGGTGTAGATATTCTCTCACCTGTTCCCTGGCTGGAAGAGCATCATTTTGTGGTTCATCTCAGGAGCCAAAGTGTCCTGGGCCAGGCTTGCCTCAATAAGTTGTCAGACGGCAATTCTTATTTTCCCTGACCCAGTGGTCAGGCTGGCTGGGGCTGATGGGAGTTGGAGTCCAACAACATCTGGATTTCCACATCTGGATTGGGCAACACCTGGTACAGACAATACTGAACTTGATAGACCAACTGGTTTGGTAGAAAGTAGCTTTGTGTGCAGTCATATTAGTAATAAGACAGGATGAGAATCTCTCTCGGTGTCTTTCCTTTGGAATCAGTTCAGAATTCTTCTCTTAAAGCCCTCTTTTTCTACCCTCATGTCAACTCGCTTTTAAAGTCCATGTATTTGCTCCCTGTTCCATAGCCAAGGCTGAGTGTATTCTGTACTTTACAAAATAAAAATCTGCAGCAAGACAAGCATAGTTCTGCAAACAGTATTCAAGCGCAGATTTATAAGATATGCATCCAGTTGTCTGCTTTGTATTTTGCCCGATCCTGTACATGTTTATCGAGATGTAAAGCCCTACTGTCATCCATGGGACTTCTTCTCAGGTGAGCAGGTATTCGACCACAACCTTGATGCATTCTGTTTTCTGAATGTAGCTTAGCTTTTGCAGTCCTGGGACATTCAATCGATTTTATTGCATTAGCCATACGGCCATAGCATAATATACATAGAAATAACAACATAAAATGGGGGTGGGGAGATAAAAGTGGATGTCGTCCTGGGGGAATACTTTGAGAAAATGAGGATAACAAAAGTAACGGGGGATTTAAAACATCGAGTGACAGAGAATACAAAAACACGTTCGATTGTGCGGCATATCGACTACATCTGTGGTGTTAAAGAAGGAGTTGGTGCCGCTTTCCTCTTCATCACACTAAGCAGGAAATTAGCTGTCATCTCGGTAATCCAACAGTCAGAATCCTGCAGAAGAAGGGACACTATCCAGGGCTGGATTGGGAGATGAAACTTGTTCACGAGAGGAGTTAGAAACCGAGATCTTTCATCTGTCCAGTTGGGACAGAAGAGCATTACATGTTCCATAGTCTCCAGAGCCGTGTCATTGCAGTAACGACCCGACAGAACTGCTGTAGGAAAGCAGTTGAGACGGGCACAGGTAAAGGCCCTTCGCTTAGCCTCCGAAGGAATTGTGAAGCAGTATAGAGGGATCCCTTCAGGGGGTGGAATAGCTAGGGCTAAGCCTGAACACGGCCCTCTTGCATGGGAAGCTGTGTTAGAGAAGTCAAGTTGCTGTAGCTTCTTTTTGATTAGAGGTAGGGCCGCCGGGCTAATACACTCTAAGTTAAAAACAGTTTTACGGTTCAAATTGAGAAGAGAGCGGAATTTGAGATTAATTGTAGTTTTCCAAGGAGAATTATGAATATCTCTTAGGATCAAATTGGAGAAACCACCTCTAATTCGAGCATCCGATGCTAGTAGGTGGGAGCTATAGGAAATGGCTCGACTCCATGCTCGTTTTACAATTGAGGGCTGGGCGAATTCAAGTCGTAGGGCTGCACCTGAGGCACATCTCGGGACGCCGGAAAGATATCTCAGAAACATGTGAAGTGGGCGATCCAAGTTACCTGATATTGCTGTAGTCCATACTTCGCAGCCATATAATAATTTAGGGACAACTTTGGCATTAAATATTTGAATTGCTGCTGGAAGGTATTTGCTGCCCTTCTGGTGATAAAATCGGACAATGGCATTAGAGGTTGTGGTTGCAGCAAGAGAGGCATATTGTAGATGGGTGGTCCAGGAGAGATTATAAGTAAATATTAAGCCTAGATATTTAAAGGCTTTTACCTTTTCTAAGTAGCCACCTGTGATCTTAAGTGGCTCCAGCTTGAGTTTGCGGGAACGAGTGAAGTGGAGAACTTTCGATTTTTTTATAATTAATATTAAGAGCTTCCGCCTTACAATAGGCGATAAATGCATTAACTGCATTTGCTAGGTCCGCAGCTGTTCTGGATAAGATGACGGCATCATCCGCATAGAAAAGGGAAGCAACGGGGTGGCCTGCTAAGTGAGGAGGGTACTTAGTTGCTAGCTTCAAAGGGGAAAGGGCATCATGAAGATAAAGATTAAACAGTAAAGGGGCCAAGAGACAACCTTGTCGGACGCCTCTGGCCGTTGGGAATGGAATGGTAAGGGAGCCGTTGGGACCAATTCGAACGCGAGCTGTGGTGTTTGAATAAAGGGAATTAATTAGGGAGAGGAGGTGCGGATCAATTCCCAGATGGGCAAGTTTGGACCATAATCTCTGCCTAGGAATGGAATCAAAGGCGGCCTCCAGGTCCATGAAAGCGGCAAACAGGTGGCCTTGCCTTGGTGCAGTGTATTTACTGGCAAGGTGATAAAGAGTTAGACAGTGGTCCATGGTTGATGCTGACTTCTGGAAGCCAATCTGTTCTGGCGGTAGAATGTTTCTCTCATGGACCCATGAAAGAAGTTCTTCCAGTAAGACAGCGGCAAATATTTTCCCCGGAATAGATAGTAAGCTGATGGGGCGATAATTCCTAGGGATGTTTGGCTGGCCGCCTTTGAAAATCGGAACTATTGTATCTTCTCTCCAGGAGTCGGGGATGTCTAATGCGGAGGAGATAGCGGTGAATACAGGAGTCAGCTGTTCACTCCACCAAAGAGGATCAGTCAGGAAAAGGTCCAACGGGACCATGTCTGGGCCGGGGGCCTTATTCCTTCGCATGGACATTATGATGTTGAAGATGCGGGTTGAGGTGAAATTTACTGAGGAGGTGGAACTGAGAGAACAGGAACAGAGGTCCAACGGGGATTGAAGGTGATCTGTAAGATGATTTGGAGAAGCGAAACTGGCTGAATAATAGGCGATCCATTCGTCAGCGGAAATCAGGATAGCTGAATTGGGTGGTGCCGAAGGCCTAACTAAGCGCCAAAAGGAGCGGGAGTCATGCCTCTCTACAGCCGAGCGAAGAGTGGACCAAGCCTCAAGGATGTGTTGCTGTTTCTTGCAATGAATCATGTTTCTGTATGTCCTTTTAGTAACTAGAAGCTCTGCACAGGTTTGAGGGTCGTTGGAAAATTTGATGGTTCTGACCATTTTCCTAATTCGCCTTCTTAGGACTTTGCATTCCTTGTCAAACCAAGGTGATTCAGAGAAGAAGCGTTGGTGGGTAGGCGAGGTGATGGTTATGTAAGTTGTTGAAAAAGCATCAATTAATTTCCGGTATTGGTCAGCGGGCGGAATTGAGTCAGAAAGAACTGTAGGTATATCAAGTGATTTTTGTATGTCCAGGGCAAGAGAGGAGCTGAGGCTTGTCCATTTCTTTGTTTTATATACGGGGTAGCTTTGTGCTGTGGAACTATAGTTTGAGGGGACTGAGAATGGCTCTATTAGGTTTAACATTAAAGTCAATGGAAGGTGGTCACCACCATACTCTGGTTTCTCTTCAGATCGTATAAATCTTTCGCCTTTTACTAAAGATTTCCGTGGAGAGCTTTTGCAGTCTTGAAGGCTAAAAACTTATTTTCTGAGGAAACACTGGATGTATTTACTCAGGGTGATGAACTGGTATCTGCATGCAGTGAAATTGCAGAATTACAGGGTACACGCAGATCTGTACACATGCAAAAATCTGTCTGAAGCTTTTGAGGATGTGAAAATCCACTGATGTAGTGGTTAGAGTGTTGGACTCGGACCTGGGAGACCAGACTTCAAATCCCCACTTGGCCATGAAACTCACTGGGTAACGTGGGCCAAACATGGCCAATCAGCCTAACCTACCTCTCTCAGGGTTGCTGTGGGGATTAAACATGGAGGGAGGGAAAACCATGCACACCACCTTAAGCTCCATGGAGGCAAAGGTGAGAGATAAATGCAGTGCAGTAAATAAAAAATACATCTGGTCTCTTCTCTCCATTCCCTCCTAAGGTAATGGAATCCAGCTCCCCAGCGAAAGGCCGTCAGCTTTCAGAGGCTACAAGGAGAGGCCTGTGTCGCTGCTGCCGTCGCAGACACTGCTGCTTCTGCTGGTGTTGCTGCAGTTGCTGCACATGGTAAATGCCTCTGCAGGGCTGTGAGTAGGAGCCCACCTTGTCTGGGTGTTGTTATTCCAGGCAGAACCCAAATCCCACTCAGTCCATCCTCACCCCACAGTCTATGCAGCCTCTCTCCACCCTTTCCAGTAGCCCTTTCTCAAAACCTACCTTTGACCAGCAGAGGCTGGTCCATTAGGGCAAATTGGGCTCTGCCCCACCAACCTCAGTCTGCCTCCAGCCAGCCCCACCTGCCTGTCTCCTTATTTGCAACCAGCCCAGGGGGTGCCACTGCCTGCCACCTTCCTCTTGCTTAGTCTCAGTGTTGCCCCTGTAGAGCTCAGCAGGAAGGAAGAGGAGGGCAAAAGTAGAGTGGGTTGGCGCCATCTGTCATTAACTCTGGCGCCACCTACTGCTGGGTTCCCTGCCTTCTGTCCTATCAGATCCAATGGGCACCAGCCACCATGCCTTTGATGCACAGCTGCTTAGTCCCAGTTACAGATGCTAAAGCCACATTGGCTCTGCCAAGTCCCATTTCTTATAAAGTCCAAATACCTCCTACTAACCAGTCCTGAGGAGAGATCATATTTACCAGCAGGGATCTTTTGCCTTGCCTTGTTCCTCCATTGGCTAGCAGGAAAATGCCCTCCTTGCGTTATCTGTTGCAGGAACCGGTTGGCAAGGAAGAGACGGCGAGACGGCGTGGGATGTAAAGTGTCCAGCATCTCCAACCTGGAAAGCCCTTTAAACCTGGAGGAGAGGTGGGCCAAAGTACCTGAACTTACTATTGCCAATTCCTGATCCAAGAAGGTGGCTATGATACGTTTTGAGAATTGTGCACCTCCCTGCATGTGTTGTTCAGTGGCTTTAAAAGGATCCAGGCACATTTGTGGAGGATAAAGTTATCACAGGGACTGGGGACTGGATCCAGCAAAGGACTAGATCCAGCTGACAAGCTGGATCCTTACTCCCACCCCTTTGAGATCCACCTTTGACTGCCATGCTGAATGACTGATTCCTTGCAAGTGGCAAACAGTCGTAATGGCTGTGTCCATGCTGTACATTTAAAACACATTCCTGCTGGATGTAATCTATTAGTACAGTCAAATGCAACATTCCTTATTTCCCTAGAGTGGGCACAAGCAGGGGGACATCCAGTCAGTGTAACTTCCTGTTCCACTGATCTGGAGCTTCCTCCCCCTGCATGTGACCTGGGAGATGGGCATGGCTCTGGCTGACTCCATAAAAGAGCCAAGTCATGCAGTCATTTTCTCAGATGTCTTTTGTTCTCTCTCTTGTCTTGCCTGGTCTTTTACTGCCATGTTGCTCTCCTGCAGCCATTTTGTTATCTCAATGTAATTTTGCTGTCTGCTGGCTCTCAGCCAGCAGCACATGAGTTCAGTCTCCATATGAGATAAACTCACGGTTTGTTTGTGTAATTACCAAGTAAAGCCTGCCTTTCAGGGATCATATTATGATCTGAAATGTGAGTAAACTTTTTGTTACTTTACTCAGAAAGAGTCTTGTGTCTTTATTCTTTTAAGAGGGACAAAAGGGGACACCAGGAATAATCTTAACTAAGAGATTCAAATGAAGCTGCAAACTAGCTCCCAGCTATATTGAGGGGAATCTGCTCTGCTACATCACTTACTAGTGTGAGTGAAGGAAGGATAACTTATTCAATACAGTGGTACCTCAGGTTAAGAACTTAATTTGTTCTGGAGGTCCGTTCTTAACCTGAAACTGTTCTTAACCTGAGGTACCACTTTAGCTAATGGGGCCTCCTGCTGCCACCATGCCACCACTGCGCGATTTCTGTTCTTATCCTGAAGCAAAGTTCTTAACCTGAGGTACTATTTCTGGGTTAGCGGAGTCTGTAACCTGAAGCGTCTGTAACCCGAGATACCGCTGTATCCTTTCCTACTATCCTTAACGTTCCCACAATTCTCTCCCCCAAAGAAACCTGGGAACTATAGTTTACCCCTCACAGTACTACAGTTCCCAGCACTCTTAACAAACTACAGTTCCCATAATTCTTTGCGGGGTGAAATGTGCTTTAAATTTATGGCATGTATGCAGCTGCTGTGCCCTGAACAGTATACCGAGTTGTACCTTCTGCCCCAAGAGGAGGAGGAAGAAAGAGCATCTTCTACAGCAGACCCTCCCATTCCCACTTCTTGCTTTTCAGGCTCACAGCGGAAGAAGCTGCCTCTTGGCAATGGTCCTTCGACTCCATATTGACCAGTCCAGCCGGCCGGCGCATATTCATGGAGTTCCTGCAGACTGAGCACAGTGAAGCGAACATGTCCTTCTGGCTCGCCTGCGAGGACCTCAAAAGGGAGCAGAGCCCAGAGCAGATCTCGGAGAAAGCCAAGAAGATCTACCTGGATTACATCTCCATCCTCTCCCCTAAAGAGGTAAGCCGGGTGCAGCATTGGGGTGTGGGAGGCAGAGCTATGGAAAGGGACGCAGTGGACCAAGAAGCAGCTGTCCCAAGCTGAGCATTGCTTTGCTGCAGCCACTCTTCTTCCTTTTTCAGATTTGCTGGATTTGTGGCATTTCTAGGGGAATGAACAAATCACTGCTATTCCCAACCCTTATTCAGGCAGTCTGTTGGAAGCACACTTTGGTTGGCTGAAAAGGAACCCACGGTTCAATCAGTCCACAAATTTAAAATAAATAAATGCAACTTGCAGGTGATGAGGACCTAAGACTGGCATGAGTAGCCAACGGCCCTACTGATGTTGTTGGACTACAAATCCCATCAGCCCTAGCTGTGAACTTATGCAACTTACATAATTAATTGCATAAACCATGTTGCCATTACACGATTCCATTCCGATCCTTTCAGTGCAAAGGGAACACATTGCAAATGGCAGGTGGGTGTGGCATAATCTATTTTGTACCATTTGCCTAAGACTCCTTGATCATGAAGGAGGTTTTCCCAGTGTGAGGCTCACCCATTGCACTGCAGGTGTGTGGACCTGTGCGATTTCCACAAAACATCCATAATTTCTACTCTTCTTTCCATTTTTTATGGAATCATCCGACATCCTTACTCCAGGAAATGCAGAAAGGAGTTGCCTACACACCACCTGTTTTCCAGAGCCGATTCTGCCAAAATGAATTGAGACAGCACCTTGTGTGTGTGTTTGCTTCTTCTTGTAGGTCAGCATTGATGCTGCAGTGCGCGAGACCATCAACAACTCCCTGCCGTCACCCGGCGCTCACATGTTTGATGAGGCGCAAGCGCAAGTTTATGCTCTCATGCACCGGGATTCCTACCCGAGGTTCTTGAAGTCCCCTCTCTACAAATCGTTGGAGCAGAGACTGACTATGCCAGTTGCTGACACCTAACCCAAACACAGGGACCCCGGGTTCAGTTCTCAAAATGCCAAGTCTTCAGACTGCCTACTGCTTGATGACAAGAGGTCTTTGGGGGGTTGAGGTGTACAGAACAATCTGTGCGATATGAGCCTCTTCCTCCATCTGCTGAGTTGTCCCGTACAGCCATGTACTATTCCATCACTGGCATTTATGTACAGCAAATGCAAGGACATATTCTAGATGAAGGGATGAAATCACTGCTTTCCAAAGCGTGGAGCCCAATCAGGATGTTCTCGAGTGCAGGTTTACTAGGAGCTGTTTGGTTCTAGAGACCACACTAGAGCTTCATGGCATCTAGACAACAACACCTCTTCGTGTTGGAGGATTTGATAGGAATTGTCTCCTACAGGTATGCAGGATTCAAGAATGTGGAACCAGCCTCTGGTGGAGGAGGGATTTGTGGAACTGGGCTTTTTAGCATTCCCATCATGTGGTGGTTTTGTGAGGGAAGAGGTCTGAGCTTTAGGACGATGCCAAATGAAAACAAAAACCTTCTTCGCAGACATTTCCGAGCCAAAGTAGCCCTGTTCTCTCCTTACCACTAGATGTGCTCATTGGTCAACACTTTGGCTAGCAGAAATGGCATTGCCATTCTCAGTCGCAACTGCATGTCAGAACTAGACAAGTTAAAGATAGGCATGGTGGCCCTAATAAGAGTTACATGCAAAAGGCTACAGGGGGTGGGGTGGGGTGGGGCAGGAGACGCCTTTCCCTGCTTTAAATAACCTACCCAGCCCCCAACTACACTCCCTCCTTTTTTTGGAAAGTCCAAATGTTTTGAATGATAAAAGTAGGTCATATTATAAACAAACAAAAAATCTTGCATTTTCCATATTGTGATAAACATAACTTATTTTCAGTTCTGTAATCAGATCAGAAAACAGCATGATTACACAAGGGCCACAGCCCTGGAGGGGGAGGCCACAGCTGCCACTGGAGGGCCAAAGGTTTTTTTGGAAGACCAAAATGCTCATTGAATCACCCCTATCTTCCTGCTGAGACTCTCAAAGAAGCCCAAGAGGTGATGGGACAGCGCTTTTCTCTGCAGAAGCCATGCTGACTCTTCAGCTGCCAGGCTTGTTCTTCTATAATGCTTAATAATTCTAGCTTTAATCGTTCTCTTCACCAAGTTATGCGAGATGGAAGGTAGGTTTATAGGTTGGTAATTTCACGACTCTCACCTGTAAACTGGTATTACACAGACTGCTTTTCAATATTCTGCTAAATAGGCCATTTTTAGTAAACAGGTTTTATTTTATTTTAAAAATCAAAGTTATACTTGAGGTTTTTTTAACTCTTGGATCTATGCCATCCTAGCACAATGACTTGACCATAGGATGGTAAAATTGGAAAGGATCCTGAGGATCATCTATTCCAACTCTCTGCAATGCAGGAATATGCAGCTGTCCCATACAGGGATTGAACCTGCAACCTTGGCGTTATCAGCACCACGCTCCAACCAGCTGAGCTATCTGTAGCAATTAGTTGCAGAGCTTTGGTCTATCTTAATGTCCTCACCATTTTTATTTGACATACTTCTTTTGTAAACTGGATGGCTACCCTCAAAACCACAGCTTTGCAACCTCTTGGGAGGAAAAGTCACTTGCAGAGGCCATGTGGGTCATAGCAGCAGTAGGTTAAGCACAGACCTCCAAAATGCCTTTAAAAACAACTTTTTTGGGGGGGGGGAATCTAGTTTATGTTGCACACCATTGTTAGCCAAGTCTGGGTTCCAGCTGCTTACTCTCCTTTTCCATCCCACTCCACCTGTATTTTGTCTACCTTCGCTTTCTCCTAAATTCTAAACGAAGTCCTTTGCTGTGACGATCTAACGCACCAAGTTAGGGGAGGAGGTGGAGGCTCCTGCCACTGCCTGCAGATGGTGCTGCTGGCGCAGCTGCTTAGTATCTTTTGTGGGTAGACTGCCTCCAGACACGGAGCTTCACTTTAGTGATCTAAAGGGCAAAGCTACGAAGGATTGGCATCGCTGCTCTGTACGAAAGCGCAGATGTGCAACGGAGCTGTCAATTATCTACCTCAGCGTGGCAAAATAAGGGCCTAGCATTCAGGGCCTACAGGTTGTATGTCGGACCTAAGCTGTAATCTTGACCACTTTGTAAGGAATAAAGAAGAGAGCCATGTGCGGCCCCTGAATGCAAGTGGCAGGTGTCCCTCCATTTTGTTTCTCGTGTAGTTTCTCATTTTCAGCTGCATACTTTTAGCAGATGGCCGATTTCCTGTGCAGTGGAGCTTTCTCTCTCTCTTTCTTTCTTTCTTTCTTTCTTTCTTTCTTTCCTTGCCTTTCATCCCTAGATCTCGGGACAGTTCACAATATAAATCGATCCACCCAACAGAGGATCAGAAAGTTTGGATTTTTATTTACTGTTTCTCAAGGGGTACAATATTTGCTTTAAATGTTATGGTTGTGAATGTGGCCTGAGAGACCCAGAACTGACAGATCCTCCCATCCCTGGGACTTAACTGGATAGAACCCAACAATTACATAAACACAGGCCACAAAACAGTCACGCACACGTAAAAACATGCACATCTGCTATGGGTTTATGTGAAAAAACATACAGCTTGTGGAGCGGAAGAGTCAGAGAGAAGGAATCTATTTGCCCCCAGCCTCTACCACCTACCACACAGTTGGCTCACTTGGTAGTCTCAGAGCTGGGTGAGAAAACAATTTTAAAACTGTTTTTGCCACAAGAGATGGGAATGTGTCAACGTGGGTCCATCTGTCACTGAGAATACATATGTGTGCCTGAGAGAGGCTGTGTACACACATCCCATTTAATGCACATTTAAAGCACTTGACTTTCCCCAAAGAATCCCGGAAACTGTAGTTAGCTATGGGTGCTGGAAATTGTAGCTCCTGGGGACGATGACAAACTAGAGTTCCCAGGATTCCCTGCGGGACATAATGTACTTTAAATGGATGGTACACATGTCATCAGAAGGTACCTGAGAGATCTCGGGTGCGGTGGAGGCAGAAAAAGATCACTAAAGGGGGCAGAGATATGAACTGAGGAATTGCAAGAACGACCATAGCTCAGTGACAGAGTGTCTGCTTTGCTTGCAGAAGGTCCCAGGTTTTACCCCCGACACCTCTAGGTAGGGCTGGGAACCCAAGTCAGTGTATACAATACTCAGCTAGATGGACAAATGGTCCGGCTTGAAATAAGGTGGCTTGTGGTTGATGATCATCACATAGACTTAAGACACCTGGGGCCGCAACCTTGCTGAAGCTAAGCAGGTCTAGAGCTGGTTGGTGCCTGGATGGGATGCAACAATGCAGACCCTCATACACTGCCTTTGTGCTGCATCTTGGAAGGCAAGTGGGCTGCAAATGAAATCATATCATGACCATCATATCATGATTACTATTATAAGCACACCTGCTCTACAAGAGGTGGAGATGGAAAACAGAGGGTGGGACAAACCTCTCACAATATTCTCCGTAAGAATAAAAATTGCAGCCAACAGACCTGGACTGCCTCCTTGTGGCTCAGGCACAACAGTTCAGGCATGAGAGAAAGCTCAGAAGAGCCCTATATAGCCCCTATAGAAGACTTTGAGACTCTAGCAAACACCCGTTTGGCATCAACCTGTGGCATTTTAGTTGAGGGCTAGTTTACACACATACCCACACACACACCCCTCTCCCTCCAAGACAAACAAGAGGCATTGTCGGAGTTCAAGGACACATCCCAGCAGACAAAAGGCATTCTGGGTATGAAGCAAGGATGGGGAAAGGTGTGGCCTGTGGAGAGGCCCAAGGGCCAGAATGAGGGATCTAGAGGACCGCATTCAGGCCTCAGGTTCCCTGCCCCTGCTGTAACCCAACAATTTTGGTATGACTCTGCTAGAGAAACCCCATGTTCTGTTTCCATCCCAGAATGGACACACAGAGCAATGCGTGAGCATTCAAGAGTTTACTAATGTACAAGGGTCATCAATGATCATTTAACATTTGGTTTGTATAAGCTCAGTATCTGCTCCACTCCAAAAGCATCAAGGACACATCAAACGTTCTTAGAAAGAGGAAATAAGATTACCCTGAATTCCCACTCCCAGGTTTGTTGCAGTTTTCATTTCTCTGGCATCAGAACCAGAAGCACTCCAAGTGCAGCCCACTCACCTGTCCTAGGCTTATCTGGTGGGATTGAGTGTGGTGCCACCTGCCATTTTGGGTTCGCCTCAGTGCCCCAGGCCACTTGTTACAGCATCGCTCTGGGACATTTTGGGAAATCAAAATGGGCTGCTCCCAGACAAGCTCAGGACTAGGGATGCAAGAAGGCAGTGGCTTGCGTACCAACCCACCTTTGTCGCAAACACTGCTATTTCCTTTCTGCTGCAGTTCATTTTCTGCCCAATTCTATGTTATTTGTCTTGCTGTCTGCTAATTAATGTAATTTACACAATCCTTTACATTATGAATTTAATTAACTATGTAATTACTTTCCACACCATTTCAATGTACAGGAAATGTCAAAACAAAAAAATTTTTTTTTAAGTCATTAATTACTTGTCACTTGTGGGCTTTAAAACCAAACAAACTGGAACTTTGTGAATGAAAACCACCTGTAGTCACTGGATTTATTTCTGCCCTAAATGTGCCAAGAAACAGTAGAAATTCCCACATCCATTTCCAACTGAATTCTGTGGGATCCCTTCTCATGACTGGGGGAGTGAATGAGTGGGGCTCCTGACACAGGGCACTTTGCCGAAATATGCTTCTAATCTTTAGACAATGCCATCTGGCGTGTGTAATGACTGACCCCATCCACAATGGCTACCTCTCCTAGAGCACACGTCACCAACCTTTTGGGGCCAGTACATTACAAATCTTGAGACAGTGTCATGGCTGCCATGGGGGCCCGTCACGTCACAAAATGGCTGCCACTGAGGGATGGCAAATGGCCTCAACATCTAAAAGCGCATTCAACCACCCCATTCAGAACAGATAGGAAATCAGGCGTCCAATGGCAAGTGGGCATATTTAAGGCGGTGAGTTTAGCAGAAGAGAGGCCGAGCCTGTACAAATAGAAAGTGAGCAGAAAGAGGAAACAATCACTAGTGTATTGTGGGATTATTATTATTTTTTACAGGCTATTTACAAAGGCATTTCATGGGCACTATAGGAGGCAATGGCTGGTACACCGGCACCCTCGGGTGCCACACTTTGGAACCTCTATCCTGGAGCTAGAGCCTGGAGCCTGGAACCCTTCTGAAAAAGAATTATGTGTCCACCTTCCTGCTTCCATGGTGACCAGACGCAAGGGGAGACAGCCACTCAGCAGCAGAGCATAGCTTTGCATGCACAGTCCCGCCATCACAGTTAAAGGGACCCTGGAAGTAGGAAGGGTTGGGAAAGCCTTTAAGTGGCTACTGCCAGCCAAAGCAAGAAGCAGCCCTGGGCCAGACAGGTCAATGATCTGGCTCAGCCTGAGGCAGCTTCATAGGAGAGGGAATGAGGGGATGTTGGTAGGTGACGGCTTGTCAGACAGGGGAGGGAGAAACTACGTCTGCTGAAAATTCCCTCTTCTGCTAGGAGTAAAGGAGGCTCATCCTCTGTACAGAAAGCCACCCAAAGATTCCCCAAACTCTATCTTGTCAAGCAAGAGGGCATTTAACAGTTCCAGACACACTCCAGTTAGGCAAAAGCATTCAAGGAGGCACAATGAGGGGGAGGCCTAAGGGCCACATGGAGAGGCCCAGAGGGCCACATCTGACATTTGAATCCTCTGAAAGAGGTCATCCCCCAACAGCACACGATAAGCTAATGGGTTGCAGTCAGAACTGCATCCTACACCGATTTTAAAAATGATCTAAATTCTGTATCGTGAAAAACTGGGTTCTGTGATCTGAAGGAAGTGTTGTGAGTTGGGCAGAGGAAGGAAGACCTTTTGCAGGCTACTGATGTGCCATATCTTGAAGACAAAGAATCTTCATCCACTCTCGGGCTTCAGAGATTTTCATTATATATTGCCCACACATGCAATTTCAAAGCTTAAGGGGTATAAACTTTTTATAATAACGAAAATGTGGAGTCTCAGAAGGTGGAATTCCGCACTCAAGCAAAATTCTGCACTTGCCCAGTATGTTCGCAGAACACAGCCTGCCTAATAGTGGCATCATTCCATCACCTGAATTAACAACAGACCATCACCACTCCTTTTAAGTAATTCACCCCTAAGGGTCCAGCATTTCCACCTTTCATGTGCACCCCTTCCACTTTCCTGCTGTCATTTCTTCAGTGGATAGTTCAAAGTTTCTCCTGAACGACTGCAACAGGACATCATCTTTCCATCACTGGAACATCCATCAAGGAACATCAGCAGAACTGCAAGGAGAAAGGACACTCTCTGAACATTGCTGGATCTTCTGGGACATTGCATGCCTCACCTTCAACACCCCCTGCCTCACCTTCAACATTCCCAGGTGTCCACACAAAGACAAATTCACCAACGCCAACATGGTCATTCCCCAGATTTGGTTGAGGAATTGGGCCGCGAGATTTTGGCCTACACGCACTGGGATTTAACATGAGGGGACCTGGGCCATATCTAAATGGGTTGTCCTCGCATGGACATGAGGGGACAAAAGAGGTAAAGCTGGTAAGCTAGGAAGGAAAGGCATACACCCCCCCTTCCCTTTGTGGCATGAGGAGGGATGCTCAAGGATTTTGTTCTGCCTGCATTTTAAGTGAACTTCATTCAAACTTCCCAAATCGATACATGGATCACAATGAAGTTGTCCTTCCATTTTAACCCTTCTCCAGATTTTGAGAGAATTCCAAAATGTAAAATGAATGCATATTTTAAGGTATAATGTGTACACACAAAAAATGTGCAAAGATAAAAACTTATTTTGGGGGGTGGGGGTGGGAATACTACCTTCCAGCGGTTCCCGCACTCGTTACACAGCACAAAGGTCGTCATTGGCTCGTCAGCACTCCGTGTTTGCACCTGGAAGGAGAAAGTCAGCTGTGAGCTGGGTGTTTGCCTTTCTGAGCAAACTGGAGCACAAATTCCAGTAGCAAAGAGGCCCCAGCTTCCAAAATTTAATCCTCACAACTAAATTCCAGCATTTTCATTGCCACTATCAAATTTGGGCACATCAAGCTTTAAGCCACAATCTTGCACTAAGGAAAGTGGGATTCTGCAACTTGCATAAATTACACACAGTTGCTTGCTATGCGTTTTTGCCCCTTCTGCTAGTCCAAAGACAGAGCAAAGAGCCTGGCAAGGCACACACACAGAATGCCTATAGCTATATATCAGTCTATATTATATTGCATATGTTTACACAGACATTCCCTTGATCTCTCAACCCAAAACTCCTGTTCTAATTGTTAAGTTGCTTTAAAGGGAATAATGGATTTTTATATGTTTGTGTAACTGGTTTTTATAATCTGCAAGCCACTTGGAAGCCCATTTTTTGCATTAAATGGTATATAAAGACTACATACTTGAGAGAGAACACCACCTGCACATTGTACAATATAATCCGAGTGCAAACAAGGGGGTGTCATATCCAGTACATGGGTAAAACTACAACCCATCTACACATGTTTTAGAAACTACAAATTTGCAATCTTGACCAAAACAGTGGAGCAAATAATTTCAGTTCTGAGAACCACAGCCTGTCAGTCTTATCACTAGTATCTGCAGAGATGCCAACAGATCCAACCATGTTAGCAAAGAGGGAGACCTTCTGGGTGTACACACCACGCTCCTTAACACCGCGTGGCCTCAGTCTGGAGGACGGTACCAGCACTGCTTGGCTCTGATGAATGAAGGCATCCTGAGTGTGCCATCCTCAGAGCTCTATAACTGCCACCTTGGATACAGCATCCATTCATTGTTATCAAGCAGCAGATGAAGGCAATAGCTGAAATGTTTCAACACGTAAATTAAAAAGCACTGTGCTTTATTAAACATATAGTTTATAGTTCAAATCGGGGGAAATAAATACAGTAAATGGATAAAAGTACAAAGATTCATAAAATGTTTAGGGGTATGCGTACCCTTGCGTCCCCCCAGAAAAAAAGCACTGAATACACACACACACACACACACAACACACACACACAACACACACACACACAGAGTGGTACCTCGGGTTAAGTACTTAATTTGTTTTGGAGGCCCGTTCTTAACCTGAAACTGTTCTTAACCTGAAGCACCACTTTAACTAATGGGGCCTCCCACTGCCGCCACACCGCTGGAGCACGATTTCTGTTCTTATCCTGAAGCAAAGTTCTTAACCCGATGTACTATTTCTGGGTTAGCAGAGTCTGTAACCTGAAGCGTATGTAACCTGAAGCGTATGTAACCCGAGGTACCACTGTATATATATGTAGAGATCTTGCTCAGATTCTTCTGCGGTCCCTGAAATTGACTATATCTACAGTACAATGTGTAAATAAACATCATTTGCATTCCTTTTCTTGCTCACTGTAGAGATCTCTTGTGAAGCACAGAGGGATTTGTTGTTGTTTTTTTACCATGTGAACCTGCCAAGCCTGATAGGTCTTGCCCAACAGATCAGCCCACCTCACCTCACCTGGTTATAGGTGCAGTTCTTCTTTTTGCATTTGCCGCACTGGAAGAGGTCAGTCGTGGTGCCTCCGGTCTTTGCCATCTGATGCTCTCGTATGGCTTCCTGGGTCATGGCATTCCTCAGCTCCTTCAGTTCATCGCTGGCCATTTCCTGCAATTAATTACTTAGTTAAAGCAGACTTTCTGCCCTACCAGTCCTAAACTGGCCACAGCGTTTTGCAAGGCCAAACTATCAACTGGTTGTTAAGGCTAGCAAAGACTAACACACAGGAAACTGCAGAGGCTGACAGATCAATTCACATCCCTGCAAACCCCCATTTCAGCCCAGTCACATCTTTTACCTGCTCACACCTGACATCCCATGTATGCCAGGTGTGCAGAAGGAAGGTGAGGCTTGGCCAAAATGGCCTCATGCCCCTAATGAGGCCTGCAGGACAGAAATTCCCCACCACAGATATAAAAAGTTATAGCCCAGCCTGTTCCTTCTCCTCCCTACTTACATCCGCCGTCATCCTGGCAATGAGGCTGGGTGGAATGGCTCCTGACAACACGTTTCGGCGCAAGCCAGGATTCTTGGGGTCCTTCAGGTTGCTAATGCGGCTCCTCACACGGTTGCGATACTTCATATCGGTGCCCTTCAGCTCCTGGTAGATATGTGGAGGCGTCAAGGAAGAAAGGCAAAAAGGATGATACACAGAATGAAAGGGTCACAGAGCTCAGTTGGCAGGGCGCATGCTCTGTGTGGGGAAGGCCCTGGGTTCAATCCTCAGCATCGCTAGCGAAAAGGATTTCAGGTAGGAGGCAATGCAACAGATCACTGCCCCAAACCCTGATTGCTATGCATCACAGATAGCAGACAGCAGGCCAGTCTCCACTGTGAGATCTGATCTCTCATGGTTTTAACCTTTAAAGCCCTATACAGCCTAGGACCCACGTACCTACGGGACCGCCTCTCCTGGTATGTCCCACGGAGGACCTTACGGTCTTCAAATAAAAACAACTTGGAGATCCTGGGCCACAGGGAGGTTAGGCTGACCTCAACCAGAGCCAGGGCTATTTCAGCCATGGCCCCGATCTGGTGGAACGCTCTGTCACAAGATACTAGGGCCTTGCGGGACTTGACATCTTTCCGCAGGGCCTGCAAGACAGAGCTGTTCCACCAGCCCTTTGGCCAAGGCACAACCTGACCCCCTCTCTCCTTCTGTAATCCTCATAGAACTCTAACCCAATGGTCGATTCTGAATTGATTTTAGAATGTATTTTAATTAATTGACTGTGTGTTTTTATGTACACTGTGCTATTTTTACTTGTTGTTAGCTGCTCTGAGCTCGGCTTTGGCCGGGGAGGGCAGGATACAAATTAAAAATACTATTATTATTATTATTATTATTATTATTATTATTATTCATCTGTTTTGGAGCCCAGAAGCAATACTGTTATGCATAGTGCCCATTTACAAAGCGCTTCCAGTACTTCATATTCATATCATATAGATATAGATATAAAACCGTTTTGTAAGGTAGAACCCTTGGGATCAGCAACAGTACCCCAATTTTATAGATGGGAAAGTAAGACTAAAAGACAGCCCTGGAGTGAGTGATAGCAAAACACTGTTCTGGCCCACAGAACTCATCCTATCCAAAGGATATGATCTTCAATTTCAGCTGCCATCTTGTCACAATTGACTCCAAACTCCTTGTAATCATCTGAGGAAAAAAGGAAGCAGAACAGAAGAAATCATTCTGTGTGCAACTTAGGAGTTAATTCTTGTTAGCATTAGTGGCAGTATTTTTGCTGAAGCAGCTCATGCCCTGGTAGTTCTGAGGGAGTTCCTCCTCTGTGTGTTAATGTCTCCTTCCTCTGTACAGGGTCTGTACTAAGAAAGACAAAACCTCTCTTGAGGTTTTGTTTTTCTACTTGAATTACACACTGTTTTTTGTTCAGTTTAATGAGGCGTTATCCATATTTTCCTCTCTGGGTTCCATCTGCATTTCCCCATTGCTTCCCTAACCTAGGGTTGCCATATTTTAAGAAGTGAAAATGTGAAAACAAAAAGTGCCCCCGACCTGCACAGCATCTGAAGGCCCTCTGCTTCCCCATCCCAGCTGGAAAGTTTCCTGAGCCACAGAGGCATAGACTGGCCTCTCACCATCCATTTTCAGAGCTGCGGAGACCATCTCAATGCATTTGTCCCGGACAGAGTCTCCTGTCAGGTAGCACGATGCCAAGAAGCAGGTAGAAGATGAAAATGTCGGAGTGATGGGGCTGGTTGGGGTCTTGGGCACATCTGGCCTAGCTTTGCTGTGGGATCTGAAGAGGGCAGAAAACAACAGGTCTTTGCAAAAGCAGAAGACGGCAAATATCACCATGAAGAACGTCCCCCCCTACCTAAGGTAGGCTCTCCTTTTAAGCCTAGTTCTTACTGAGGCAGTCTGTGGTCTAGCCTGCACCACTCCAGACCAGGGGTAGGGGGCTTACATTTCATTTCATTTCATTTCATTTCATTGGTTAAATTTCTATACTGCTCTTCATCCAAGGATCACAGGGAGAATTACAATATAAAAACACAAAAATGAACAACCAAATGCTCCTTTCTATTATTATTATTTTTTTAAAAATCTCCTTGTACTAGCCTAGTCTTCTTTCCAAAATTCAGCTTGCACGCTAGCAATAATGTAAAGGTAAAGGTAAAGGGACCCCTGACCATTAGGTCCAGTCGTGACCAATTCTGGGGTTGTGGCGCTCATCTCGTTTTATTGGCTTTATTGGCCGGCATACGACTTCCGGGTCATGTGGCCAGCATGACTAAGCCGCTTCTGGCAAACCAGAGCAGTTCATGGAAATGCCGTTTACCTTCCTGCCGGAGCGGTACCTATTTATCTACTTGCACTTTGACGTGCTTTCGAACTGCTAGGTTGGCTGGAGCAGGGACCGAGCAATGGGAGCTCACCCCGTCACGGGGATTCGAACCACCGACCTTCTGATCGGCAAATTGTAGGCTCTGTGGTTTAACCCACAGTGCCACCCGCGCCCCGTAGTCCCCCACCAATGCTAGAACAGGGGAGCCACCCAGTGAAACTAACTGGGAGATTCAGAAAGGACAAGAAGCACTTCTTCAAAAAAGTAAATCGTTAACTTATGGAACTCGCTGCCACAAGGTATGTCAACAGATGGACACTAACTTGGGTGGTTTTAAAAGGAGATTGGACAAATTCATGGAGGACAAAGCTACCAACGGCTATTAGTCCTGAAGGACATAGGCATCCTTCAGGTTTATTTATTTTACTTATTTATACAAATATCTAATATCTGTACCACTATATTGTAAAAAAAATCAAAGCCGTATACATTAATATTAAAAACACATTAAAATACAGTGATACCTCGGGTTAAGTACTTAATTCATTCCGGAGGTCCGTTCTTAACCTGAAACTGTTCTTTATCTGAAGCACCACTTTAGCTAATGGGGCCTTCTGCTGCCGCTGGGCCGCCGCCCGATTTCTGTTCTCATCCTGAAGCAAAGTTCTTAACCCGAGGTACTATTTCTGGGTTAGCAGAGTCTGTAACCTGAAGCGTATGTAACCTGAAGCGTATGTAACCCGAGGTACCACTGTATTTTAAAATCAGAGACCATCAAGTAAATACTATGGAGAGAGATATTCTTAATTGCCAACATAAGCCTGGCAAAACAGAAACGTTTTCAACAGCTGTTTAAAGATGGAAACAGAAGAACTCTATGGGCAGAATATCCCACAAAAATACCATTTGCGGAGAAGCAATAACTGGCTTCCTAGGGGCATCTGATTAACAGCTGTTGGGAAAATGATAATGGACTAGATGGACCATTGGTCTGATCCAGCCAGCCTCTCCTTAATGGTTTTTTTTTTTGTTTTTGTTTTTGTAGCTCAAATTCATGGCAGGGTGGTGTTGTGGTTAGAACGTGGGACTAGAATCTGGGAGGCCAGGGTTGAAATCCCTATTCAGCCATGAATCTCACTGGGGATCTTTATATTCAGTTTCATCTCCCCCCTCCCCACTTGGGGAGGACACACAAATACCCAGTCATACCTCTCCTCTTTGCTATCGGTAGAATTCTTCCGAGACCCGGGAGGAGATGCAGCTGGGTTGGAGCCAGTGGAGGCTCTCCTGTAAGGAAGACAAAGAGGCGCAACAAATAAGATGCCAAAACACACTCACTGCAACGGGAGTGGGGGGATTCCCACGTATAGTTAAATTTTATTAACATTAACCCCAGGCCGCTATCCTCAGTATATAACATTTAGTTCTTTTTAATGGCCCCATCTGCACTAAGCAGCACTGCACCACATGAAACTTCCACCAAGGAATTCTGCAACGTGTAGTTTGCTAAAGGTGCTTGGAACTGAAGTTCTGTGAGGGATAAACTACAGCTCCCAGGATGCTTTGAGGAAGCCATGACTGTTAAAGCTTGTGCTTCAAATGTAAGCTGCGGATGGGACCCTGTTTATTAGCGCAGCTCTTGGCTCACTGTTTCAAGGAAGATGAAGGGTAACGTATGAAATAAAGAACCAGGAAGGGCTAGACTAGGAAACCGCACATCCTCTCAGGGGACCAGTCAAACAGTTTCTCTGAACACTATGGACTAGAAGAGGGATAAAAGCCCTCCTGCGCTTGCAAAGCTAGCAGTGGCGCCAGGTAAAAGGCCAGCTATGCAGCGTCAGCAAAGCTGACAAAATAGCTTACCTGTCCGTTGACAGCCTCTTGGGAGAGGAGGAAGCAGCAGTGGAGGTGGAAGATCTCGAGTCTTCGGAGTCTCTTCTTTTTTGGGGGAGAAAGGGTACAAAGTGCAAAAGAAGAGCTATGAATTGCCAGACTATTAGCTTGAAACACATGCTAACTGCCTTAGACCAGATTGGACTATGTTGTCCATCTAGCCTGGTGTTGTCCACTCTGACCGGCAGGGTCTCAGGCAGATTATTCCCCATCATCTCCTACCCAATTAACTGGAGGTGCTAGGGATTGAACCTGGGGCTTCCTGCAGGTAAAGCACGTGTCCTATCGCCGAGTTATGCAATCTTCACCCCCTTACATTAACATGGGAAATGGATGCCTGGACTTCATGGCCAAGGGTCTTCTATGGTGGGGCCCCACTGGAACTGGTGGGGTGGGATGTAAAAGGTAAAGGTAAAGGTACCCCTGATCATTAGGTCCAGTCGTGGCCGACTCTGGGGTTGTGGTGCTCATCTTGCTTTATTGGCCAAGGGAGCCGGCATACAGCTTCCACGTCATGTGGCCAGCATGACTAAACCGCTTCTGGCGAACCAGAGCAGTGTACAGAAACGGTGTTTACCTTCCCGTCGGAGCGGTACCTATTTATCTACTTGCATTCTGACATGCTTTCAAACTGCTAGGTTGACATGAGCAGGGACCGAGCAACGGGAGCACACCCCATTGCGGGGATTCGAACTGCCAACCTTCTGATTGGCAAGCCCAAGAGGCTCAGTGGTTTAGACCACAGCGCCACCCGCGTCCCTCTAAAGTAGGTGGAGCCAAAAAGTAGATGGAGCCGGAGCCTAGGATAGGCAGAGCCAACCAAGTCTAGTTTTGTCCCCATCCTCCTCCCTGCCGAATACTGCAAGGGTAACAATGGGACCAAGGAGGAGGAGGAAGAAGAAGCCGATAGGCAGTGCCACCCCCTGGACTGGTCACAGGTAAGAATGCAGGCAGGTGGGGGGGGGCTGATGGTAGACTGGAGGTGGGGCAGTGAGCCCCTTGCCCCAAGGGATCAGTTTCCACTGGCAAGATTGTTTCCCTGGAAATTGAAATATTATGAGATCCACTGAAGAAAGATAAGGGCACGTACCTCTCTTTTTTAGGTTCCAAGTGAGATTTTTTCGATGTAGCTGAAGCACTTCTGGGATCTCTGCATATAGAGACATAGCATGATGTTAGATTGCCTGAATTTGGCATTCTTCAGTTCGCCATCTCCAGCATCATGCATTTCAGTGTCTGTGCTGGCAGTAGAGGTAGCTTCTCCAGTTGGCAGAATTTACCTCCTGAACTTATCATAGAATATAAGGGTAGATAACTCTGAGCCCTGCCAAAGACGTTCTTAGTCCAGCAGGCAACATAAAGTGGTGTTTAGGTTTATGTTCAGCTTTATGAAGAATTTTAATTGCTTTATCCTTTGTATGATTATCCTCTGCTTAGAGCATGTTCAGTACATAACTGCCTTTTTAAAAAAAGAAGTAACTGAAAGAGAATTGAACTGATATGGAGGATGCTCTTTAGGGAAATTAACGGGGGCTAAATGAATAGAAGAGGAACAGATTTGGGGTGATCCGGAACGGGGTGCAAAATAATTGAAGAATTTATCTGGGTTGATTCGGATGGGGAAATTAGCTGGCTTGCTTTCCACAACATATGAATTCTAAATGTGCACCTACTTTATATCAGTAAAGGTAAAGGGACCCCTGACCATTAGGTCCAGTCCTGACCGACTCTGGGGTTGCAGCGCTCATCTCACTTTATTGGCCAAGGGAGCTGGCGTACAGCTTCCAGGTCATGTGGCCAGCATGACTAAGCCGCTTCTGGCGAACCAGAGCAGCGCATGGAAACACCGTTTACCTTCCCGCCGGAGTGGTACTTATTTATCTACTTGCACTTTGACGTGCTTTTGAACTGCTAGGTTGGCAGGAGCAGGGACCGAGCAACGGGCGCTCATCCCATCGTGGGGATTCGAACCGCCAACCTTCTGATCGGCAAGTCCTAGGCTCTGTGGTTTAACCCACAGCGCCACCCACGTCCCTAGTACTTTATATCAGTAACGTGCATCAAATGTACACTGGCATAGTGGTTTTCAACTGGTCCATACCCCAGACCCACCTCTGACTCCCAAGCTGTGGCACTGGAACCCACATGCATATTTCCCCCTTTGATTTATATTTAATAGTGCTAATGATGCACGTTATTCCATCCTAACATGGAAACCCCCAGAGCAATATTTGCCTTGGCATTGCCACTAAATGAAAAGCAGTCTTGCAATGTAGCAGGACGAAGGTGCAAGCATGTGGCTAGCCAGAAATCTTCATCTTATTTTTTAAAAACGGCTCATGCCTTTCTCGTATTACATTGCAACACCTGTGGAAATTGATAAAATGAGCAGCTCATAAGAAGAATGCACCCTAGTCTTCGTGCGTGTCTGGAATCCCAACATGGCAGCAACAGCCCTACAAATAAAGCTCTGTGAATCCATGCCCTGAATCTTTTTTATGCCACCTGGTTGCTGGCCATAAGACAATTGTAAAACAAAGCTTTACCTATCTGATGCTCATCATATGCAACAAACTGGGTAGCAGCAAGAACACTGGAAGCTCTCTCTGTTTAACGGAGCTCAGAGCATTCCCCCAATCTATCAGCGCAGAGCAGCTCTGCCATCTGTCAAACGGTGGATAACAAGGTCCAGGGACAATCCTGGCTCACCCCACCATTTTGCAAATGACACAGAATAAGCGATATAGTTGCTGTTACAGGCGCTGAAGTGAAAAGTGAAACTAAACAGGGCCTGGCAACCAAGATGGGCATTTTTCCAAGCACAAGCAGACGAAGGGAGTGCCTGCTTAACAAGATGCCGTCTCTTAGGTTAAAACAAGAAACACCCTAGAAACTGGGCAGGAGCTTTTGCATATGCTTAGGCCCAATTAAATGTCCCTACGGTCGCCCTTCAAGGATATCCCGTTTAAAAATAGTTAGGGGTGACATATAAGTGATTTCATTCTGGTTAAGCCTCCCACCTGGAGACTCATCTAAAACTTAAATTTATTGAGTAGGGATGGGGAAAACCTGTCCATTTCAGTTTCTCATTTTCCAATCTTCCCACATCAGCCTGTGGCATCCTGAAATTTCATCAACAGATTCATCCGAATACAGTCGTACCTTGGAAGTCGAACGGAATCCGTTCCGGAAGTCCGTTCTACTTCCAAAAGGTTCGGAAACCAAAGTGCAGCTTCTGATTGGCTGCAGGAAGCTCCTGCAGCCAATTGGAAGTCGCGGAAGCCCCATTGGATGTTCGGCTTCCAAAAACGGTTCACAAACTGGAACAGTCACTTCCGGGCTTGCAGCATTAGGGAGCCGAAATGTTCAAGAACTAAGCTGTTTGAAAACCAAGGTACGACTGTATACAGATTTTTGCAAAGCAATTTTCCCTAATACAAACCAGCCACAGATGCAAAAAGTCACTCTTAGGCATAATAATATTGTGCTATTGTTGCTGCTGCTCATCATCATCATCAATATATATGGTTCTAGACTGCACTCCATCTCAAAGGAATCTAATGGTAGCGTAGAGCAAATTATATCATATATACATTAACAATCTGGCTAAACTCTAGTAGCAAAGGATAAGGCTACAGAAGTATATCTTTGCAAGTAGTTAGAAGTGGTGGTAAGAAGTGTCGCTCCTGGTGAATAGATTTCTTAATTCTGTTAACGCATTGCGAATTATGTAACATTTTTGGTACTTTGAGAGTTTGTTCTTTCTGTTGCTTTTCCTGCACCCAGTGCCTTCATCCCCCTTTCCTTTGGTTTCCTGCTAACTGGGGGGGGGGGGGGATAGCAATTTTACCACTAATAATATTTGTCGACTCAGAAAATGTGATATCTGCAACAGAATCGCTTTTTTGAGGGAAGACAACTTGACCCGATTCAAATCAACATTTGCACCTCCTTGCACTAAAAGCTGCGAATGGCCCTAACATGTGAATACCGGTCTTTTTGTTTTCCACCAGAACTTTTGCAGAGATTCACAGGGTGGGAAATGGTGTCTTCGGTTTTCCAGCCAGGGCTATCAATCCCTTTGTCTCTGTCTTTCTCCTTTTTACTCTTCTCCGTCCCCGACTCTGAAACAGAGAAAATGGGACATCCCAGTACAATAAAATATTGTAAAGTCTTCTATATTTTCTAGTTTCCTTAGTAGTTTCATATACAGTAAGCCCTGCAATATTTTTCTAGCACCCTCACACTTCTACTTGCTTTGTGAGCATCTCAAATTTTAATTTTAAAAACTTTCATTTTTTAAAAAAAAATATTTATGATTTTCAGTTATATACATTACAGTAGTTTTACAATCATTCTAACATTTCAAAACTTGACTTCCTTCCTCCTCTTTCTGCAGTTCCTTAAATTTATTTCTTACATTTCCTGCATATTCCAAATTACCTTATTTTTTTATTCATCTACTTTAAATATATACTCTTACGAAACTTCAGGTTATTACAATAATCCTGCCAATGTTCTTATCTTACAGTGTGTTTGTAAATATTCAATAAACTATTTTCATTCTTTTATAAAAAGTTTGTTATCTTGATTTTTTTTTATTTTTTCTAGTAAGTTTTGCCATTTCTACATATTCCATAAGTTTTTGTATCCATTCTTCTTTCATCGGGACGACTTCTTCTTTCCATTTTTGGGCAAATAATATTCTTGCTGCGGTAGTCGCATACATGAATAAATTTCTATACTGTTTAGGTAGTTCTACCCCTATAGGGGACTATTAGGGACGCGGGTGGCGCTGTGGGTTAAACCACAGAGCCTAGGGCTTGCTGATCAAAAGGTCGGTGGTTCGAATCTCCGTGACGGGGTGAGCTCCCGTTGCTCAGTCCCAGCTCCTGCCAACCTAGCAGTTCGAAAGCACATCAAAGTGCAAGTAGATAAATAGGTACCGCTCCGGCGGGAAGGTAAACGGTGTTTCCATGCGCTGCTCTGGTTCGCCAGAAGCGGCTTAGTCATGCTGGCCACATGACCCGGAAGCTATACGCCGGCTCCCTCGGCCAATAAAGCGAAATGAGCACCGCAACCCCAGAGTTGGCCACGACTGGACCTAATGGTCCGGGGTCCCTTTACCCTTTACCTTTTACCCCTATAATTCCCAAAAGGAAAGCTTCTGGGATTATTTTTTTTACAAATGTTATTTTAAACATCTCTTTCAATTTGTTATATATCATTTCCCAGTAAGCTTTAACCTTACTACAAGACCACCCAAAAAAAAAAAAAAAGTTCCAAGTCCCCATGAATGGGGAAGTATGCTTGCAAACTGGAGGGTGGCAATGTTTTTGAAATGGTAATAATTCCACAGGACTTGAGGAGTCGTGGATTTTTACATTGAAGCAGTTGCACCAAACCCCTAACAGCACACACCAAGGCAGAGATGCTGATAGCTAAAGTTAATAATTACATGATTTTTAAAAAGTCAACAGCAGTCACAGGGGATTTTGATCAGAACCACAACGAGGGCAAATGGTTTTTATAGTAGTAGTAGTAGTAGTAGTAGTAGTAGAAGAAGAAGAAGAAGAAACAACAACAACAACAACAACAACAAGCTCCCTGCTGTGATCCAGATCTGCCCCATAGCTATAATTTCCTTTAAAACCACAATAACAATCATGTCTGCCTTGTTGTTCTGCTTGGTAAGACAGGACTTGTAAATCATCAATGATGCTTTCCACCATTGGAGGCAGTATACCTCTGTATACCACTTGGACTACTACAATGCATTCTACGTGGGGCTACCTTTGAAGGTGACCAGGAAACTACAACTAATCCAAAATGCGGCAGCGAAACTGGTGACTGGGAGCGGCCGCTGGGACCATATAACACCAGTCCTGAAAGACCTACATTGGCTCCCAGTACGTTTCCAAGCACAAATCAAAGTGTTGGTGCGTGTTTACAAGAGAGTAGGGATTGGGGGGGGGGGTTGATTCAGCACGCATATAAAGCCAAACTTACTGGTTTTGTACTTTCTGAAACAAAGCACAAACTGAATCACAGCCATCCCTAGCCTAATCTAGATGGGGAACAAAATTTAGTTCAGTTCAAATTTTAATGCATACCTACTGGCCTCGGCCCAGTATACCTGAAGGAGCGTCTCCACCCCCATCGGTCTGCCCAGACACTAAGGTCCAGCGCTGAGGGCCTTCTGGTGGCTCCCTCACTGTGAGAAGCGAAGTTACAGGGAACCAGGCAGAGGGCCTTCTCAGTAGTGGCACCAGCCCTGTGGAACGCCCTCCCACCAGATGTCAAGGAAATAAACAACTACCTGACTTTTAGAAGGCATCTGAAGGCAGCCCTGTTTAGGGAAGCTTTTAATGTTTGATGTTTTATTGTTTTTAATATTCTGTTGGGAGCCGCCCAGAGTGGCTGGGGAAACCCAGCCAGATGGGCAGGGTATAATAAATAAATAATTGTTGTTGTTGTTGTTGTTGTTGTTGTTGTTGTTCCAGTGTCCAGGAATCGCAAGTGGCGAGAACAAAATGCTGGACTAGATGGGCCTTTTGCCTGATCCAGCAGCACTCTTCCTTTATTTGTTTTGAAAGAAACAACACTTAATAACATTAATTGCACAGTGAGAAGCTGGGATCAGTGTGTCTGTTGTTAAAATGGGGCGTTCTGTTTGTTTGTTTTCTTTAAAAACCTAGATCCCTTTTTGGGCCCTCAACTTCTGAAAGCAAGCCACACTTTAAAATACAAATGAATTCCTTTGCAATCAGTCTTTGCAGGTCGGAATAAACCGGCTGAATAAAAGAAAAAGAAACCAGGTGATAACTCTCCAAAACAAAGTGTGGGATGAACAACTATCTTCCGCTAGTACTTCCAACAGTAACTGTCAGGACTATTAACTCCTACAAGAATATGGCACATATTTCCAAACTCTCCAATAGCTGTTATTACTGTAGTTGCATGAGAAAATGCTATGCTATTGAGTCGTCAGTGGACACTCCTGTACACATTTAAGCAACCAAACGCCACTGGTGTGTCATACCATCTCTGCGAGAGTTTGTAAAAGCAGCACCCAGTTAGTTACTGATTATGAGAGAAGCTCTTAGTTCCAATTTTGCTTCCCTGGAAGAAACATACATGGTCAAAAGGGCAAACCACAGCCCCACTGGTGCTATTTGGTTGTCTATTTGAGAGCAGCTGCATATGCACAGACGGTGTTGGAGAGAGGCAACAGGCACACTTACCTGCCTGGTCCTCACTCTCACTCCATCACCTGTATGATGTGCAACACCCACACGGTACCAGCTGATATTCACCCCAGCTACATAGGCTCTGCATCCTACTAGTCCCCAGTATCTCAATATGGAAGCGCCGGGGCTTTCATTTTCTTGTCTCTCTGACACAGAATCACCCCATCATCCAAAGCTAGCATGGCCAAGAGTCAGGGGTGATGGGAGTTGTAGTTCAGCTACATCTGGAAGGCCACACATCCCCTGTCGTTGCTCTACAGGCCCCTCTCCCTTAGGACACAAGGCCTCACCAATCTCAACGCCCTCAGCTAATGCTGTTTTCTTGAAGTCTAAGCAGCTTTCTAATGGTGATACTCAGAGAACGTGCTGACATTTTTTTGCCACCCACAACACAGCAATCTTACCCAACAACCTCTTCCAGTTCTTGATGAGGATTTTCGCCAGAGTTACCACCTCCTCGTCAGCACAGTGCTTGCGGATTGTGTTGACAGCCACGCCAATTCTTGTGGTCTGAGAGACAGAGAAGAGGGATCAGCAGCCGTTTATGCAAGAGATCTCAGCGACAGAGCAAACGCTTTGCATGTGGAATGTCCCTGGTTTAATCTTTCAGGTCTCCAACTTAAAAGGGACCAGGGAACAGCTGGAGGACTCAGGGGCCCATGTCAGTCAGAGTTGACCTTGCAAAGCCAAAGCGGTGACCTCCAGATGTTGTTGGACTACAATTCCCAGCACCAGCAGCCAGCGTGACAGGGATGATGGGAGTTGTGCTCCAGCAAACATAAGGAAAGCCTGTTGGGTCGGGCCAATGATCCATCTAGTCCAGTACCCTGTTCTCACAGCAGCCAACCCACTCTCTCCCACTGTGGTTTCCAGCAGCTGGTATTCAGAAGCATAACTGCCTCTGACCATGGAGACAGAGCATAGGCATCATGGCTAGTAGCCTCATTCATCCTCCATGAACTTGTCCAAAGCCACTTCTGCCCTACGGAGGAGGTGGGGTTGCAGGCTTCATACACACCCACGCGCGATTGGGGGGATTCCCGGCTGCGTCACATCCTGGCCAGCCAATTGGAAGGCTCTGGGGGTGTGGCCTGCCTTATTTAAAGCAGGGCGCAGTTCCTGCTTTACCCACCCTCCTGCTCTGTAAGGTTTTCATTCCTTGACCTTGCTATGGACCTTGGTTGGTCGCCATTGAGGGGCCTGGTAGGAATTTTTCCACTTGGCAAATTGGCACCAGCCACCTGGTTTTCACCTACCGCATAGCAAATCGTCACATCTTTCTTGGTATTGGCGGTTAGGCATTGGTATAGTTCTGTAGATGGAAGAGGGGAGGTAGCGCCATCACCTGCCCCGCATACTGAAAGGTAGTCCAAGAAAGGATTCCAGGGGGTGTGGCCCTGTCCAAAGCCTGGGGAGGTGAGGGCCTAAGGCACGCCCCCTATCGGTGACCCCAGGGGAGTTCCTAGTTGATGTGCATCAGCAGGACTCCCCTTACTGGTGGTTAACCCTTCCCAGACTTCAAGCGGATGGGCTGAAGTCGGATATAGTCAGTTGCCTACGCCAATACCGCTTATCACCTGTAACCAATAAAGTTGTGGCCTTATTTAGCCCATTAACCTTAATAATTGCGTCATGTGTCATTATTTCCACTGGGGGGCAGGCGGGAACTTGCCACACAATCCTCTTTCAAAGTCATCCAGTTTTGTGGCCATCACTGCCTCTTCTGGGCATGACGCCCACAGCTTAACTATGCACCACACGAAGAAATACTTTCTTGTTCTCTGTCCCAAATCCTCTAACATTCAGCTTCATGGGATGTCAATGCAAGTTATGAGAGAGAGTAGGAAATGACTTTCCCCCACCCACTTTCTCAAGGCCATGAATTATGTTAGAAACATCTATCATGCCACCTTTCTCCTCATCTTTTCTCTAAAGAGTCCCAAACGCTGGACCTTTCCCTGAGGCAGGGCTGCTCCACCCCCCTGATCATCTTCGTTGCCCTTTTCTGAACTTCCCCCAACACCCTTTTTGAGATGAGGCAAATGTCTAGAGAGCCCAGAGTATTTATGCCCCAGAATTCAAATACCTGCAGCAGCTGGATGGTCATTGTGCAACTGTTCAGTTTCTTCAGTAGGTCGAGAGCTCCTTCCTAAGAAGGGGGGAAACAAACACACACAGGGAATATTAAAAAGCCTTAAAATATGTTCTCCTTGTCTCCTGCAATATGCCTGTTGTAGGAATGGTCAGTGACAATCTCTTGAGGCACAGGTGGGGAACCTCAGACCCAGCGGCCATATGCAGCCCTCCAAGACCATTGGGAGTTTCCTGGCTAGGACATATCCTTGAACTCTGATCGTGCTTTTGGCTTGCCTGGATGGAGAACAGAGAAGGGCATGCCAGCCAATGAGTGTTTGTTCCATTCCACCCACTTTTACCCCTGCTCACTGCTGATTGCTGGTGCCAGAAACGCGGCCCAGAAGGGGAGGTTGTGCTCTAGAATTGAAAAGGGCCCCCCATATCTGCTTCAAGGGATAACCTTCAGGCAGGATGCCCTCAGTGGTCACTAAGGGTGGAGGCACCAGAGTTAGCAGGCACACTCTACGGTTCATGGCTCAAGCAGGAGGCCCACAATGAACCACCAGAGCCCCTTAGAGCTGCTCTTGCTCTTCTTGCCACTGGGAGAAAATGAATGTTTTTGCCTGGTGCCTAAAGATATGTAACAAAGGTGAACTTCCCTTGGGGAGAGCATTCTTCAATTGGGGAGCCACCACAGAAAAGGCCCATTCTAGTGTTGCCACATTCCGGACATGAAGATGGGCTTCAGATGATTATCTGATGATATTGCTGATGCTCCTTGAGACCATACCAATTTGGTGTCTGACTGTGGTTGTCAAAAGGGAGCCACAGACAGACAACCAGCCAGTGCTTGTGACGGAGCCAGACTGCAATGACTCCCAGGATGCATCACAACAGTGCTGCCCACCTTTCAACTTATGCATATTTTGGCATGCCACTACAAATCAACTCTAGGTGGCAGGTTTCCAGTGGCACAGCCCAAGCTTGAATTTGGCACATTGCAATGAATGAACCCCAGCCAGATGGGCGGGGTAGAAATAATAAATTATTATTATTATTATTAAATAATTATTAGGGCTGGAGTTTTCTGTGGCCAACACGTACCGTTTGCAAGAACATGGGGCAACATGTCCCTGCCCCCCCCCCCCCCATCAGCAGGCAGACCCTTATCTGGAAATTCCTTTCAGGGGAAAGTGTCGACACCACCATGGATCTTTGCGGAAACCTGACATTGCAAAAGTCAAATGTTGTTTCCTTGTCAACGGAACGTCTGTCTGCGTCTCAAATAACCTCTGCAATTGGCCGCAGCAGCCCAAGCAGGCAGCACATGGGACTTCCAATGGGCTCTCTCACCTTTGGGAAAACAAAAACTCTCTCGCAGGTGATGGGTGGGTGTGGGTGGCACCAATTCATTTCCATTGCTCTCCAAGATGATGTCACAAACATACATATTGCAAACATTTTACGCTGCAGAGCTTCTGATTTCTGCACCCGTCTATTAGGTAAGTTCTTAATATTTGAGGTTTTATTGTATTTTTGATATTCTGTTGGGAGCCGCCCAGAGCAACTGGGGAAACCCAACCAGATGGGTGGGGTATAAATAATAAATTTATTACTATTATTATTAGTGACAAAGAGGTGCCTCTCTCTGCTGTTGATACTTCTATACAGGGAAGGGAGGACATCAGTAAACTCCTCGATCCCTGCATAGCTAAAATAGGGGTGAATGCACCCTTAATACTTCTGGTTGTGGGGGTGAGCTTTCTTTCATATTGCCCATTGTGTGCTCAGGTTTCTAGTCCCTAAGGCAAGGGTGGGGAATCTCAGGCCCGAGGGCCAAATGGGGCCCACTTAGCTTCTCAAACTGGCCCTCAGGTCTCTCCCTAAGCCACACACCCCTCTCTCCAAATGTCAAGGCTCCAGATGGCAAGCTGCTGCCAGCCAGTGTAGACAATATTGAGCTAGATAGACCAATGGGTGACACAGTATAGGGCAGATTCTTGTGCTTCTTCATACTCCCTTCCCAGGTCAGAGTCTCCCTAAAGCAGGAAAGCCTTTTTCCCCCTCTATGCCAGCATGATCTGCAAAATTACAGTGGTTGCAGCAGAACCTTCAAATATTAGAGGGGTGGGTGTTGAAGGAGATCTGGCAGAGGAGGGTAGGGAGGAGTTATTTACAGGCATTGCACACTAGAGCAAAGTTTGCAAGGGAAGTCAAACATTAACTTCAACTCAAGGTGCAAATCTTGCTCCGTGGTTCACCTTCTGCTGAGTATTGCCGGGGAGCCAAAGGACAAAATCCTCAGACGGCTCAAGTGAAATAAGAATGGCAAAACATTCACTGACCTACACCAACTCTATTGCGGTGTAGTGGTTCGAGTGCCGGACTAGGACCTGGGAGACCA
Organism: Podarcis cretensis; assembly: GCF_951804945.1. Taxonomy (NCBI): domain Eukaryota; kingdom Metazoa; phylum Chordata; class Lepidosauria; order Squamata; family Lacertidae; genus Podarcis; species Podarcis cretensis. The sequence continues at coordinate 26,165,886 of NC_137177.1, read as the reverse complement.
GGGTTCAAATCCCCACTCAGTCATAAAGCTCACTGGGTGGGTGGCCTGGAACCTCAGCCTAACCTACCTCACAGGGCTCTTGTGGAGAATAATGGAAGAAGGGGAGAATAACTTGTGCTCCTTGGGGGGAAAGGTGGGATATAAATACAATTTTTAAAAAAAGAATGTGTGCATTCTCAAGTAAATGCAACAGAAACTGTCCACAGAGAGATAATGCAAGGCCAGCTGTGCACTTAGAGAATTTTGCACGGTGTGGGCTTGTGTCCTCTCCACTCTGGGCATATATGGTGTTATAGGGCTGAGCCCAAGGGCTGCATTCCCTCCTGGGCAGCCTTCCAAAGCGACCTGCCAAGGGTGGGCGGGGCCAGTGGCAAAAGTGGGTGGAGTAAGAAATGCAAATTTTGCCTTTATACAAAGGGGCTAGCTTCCTTTGAACACACACTCTTCTTTGTCCTCCGTGCAGACAAGCAAGAGACTTGATTGGAGTTCAAGGACACATCTTACAGGGCAAACACACTCTGGTGCGCAGAAGGACGGGCGAGGGGGGTGGCCTGGGGTCCAAATTCCAAGGGCCGGGCAGAGAGGCCATTTTATCCTCCATCCAGGCAAGGAGCAGGCATTATCAGCATCCCAGCCAGGCAAAAATGCTCAAGGAGGGTGTGAAAGCAAGGCTGATGAGGGGTGAGGTCTGGGGAGAGAGGGCATGACCCCTGGGGAGAGCCAGCCAAGGGCCAGGCAGAGAGGGCCACGTCTGGCCCCCAGCTCTGAGGCTCCCCACCCACGGTGGTAAGCCAGCCCTGCCACATTCAGGGACCCTCCTGCTCATTTTCCTGGGAGGGGTCCTAAACTCCTCAGCAAGAACATGTCCTCTAGTTGTCCCTAATCCACCACGCACATCCCTCGTTTTCTAGCCTTCCCTCTCCCCATTAGATCCCTATTTTACCCATTAGGGGTGCTTTTTAAAACAAAGTTAGCACTCAGTTCGATTCCCTTCTTGCATGTGAGTGACCTAATCATTAAAAAGGAAAATGCTACAATCAGGTTGACTAACACACCCAGCTCCAGAAGCCAATGCGCAATTGCCACACATGGCAGAGTAAACAAGCATGGACGGTGAGGTTGTCCATAGCTGTGCCTTGAAGAGCCAGGTGAAATGAGAAAGTTTGCATCTCCCACCAATCAAAAAAAGGCCTTCCTTGGAGGTTTTTAAGCAGAGCTTGGACTAAATCAGTGTTTCCCAACCTTGGGCCTCCAGCTGTTTTTGAACTACAATTCCCATCATCCCTGACCACTGGTCTTGCTAGCTAGGGATAATGGGAGTTGTAGTCCAAAAACAGCTGGAGGCCCAAGGTTGGGAAACACTGGACTAGATGACTCTCTGGGTCCCAACTCTAAGATTCTAAGTTTCTTAGTACATAGCATTCACATTAGCAGCTTAACATACAGAAAGTTTCTCTCCCAACCCACATCGGGGTGTGTGTGTGTCTTCACCCAATGCACAAGACCTTCTTCCTTTCCCCACCCCTGCAACATGGAACTTCTATTCATGATGCTATCATCTGCGCATGCGCACTCATTTTTGCATGTGCTCTCGTCTGCGCATGGGCAACAGCCATCTTAATTGTACAGTCTATTCTTAAGAATAAAGTGAATTCAGCGTAGGTTTTCTAGTTGCACTGAAGCTGATTTGGGCAAGGGGGAGGGGTTTACAAATCAAGCAACATTTGTCAAGAAGCAAAGGGTCAATATGGATTGTGTCTATGAATGCGGCTTCAGAAACTAGCAGCGAGACAGCAGCTGGATTTCAAGTAAGCGGTTATTTGAATGGACCCAGAATGTCTCAAAATGACTTACAAAATAAGGTAAAGGTACTCCTGACCAGTCGTGGACGACTCTGGGGTTGTGCGCTCATCTCGCTCTATAGGCTGAGGGAGCTGGCGTTTGTCCACAGACAGCTTCCGGGTCATGTGGCCAGCATGACTAAGCCGCTTCTGGCGAACCAGAGCAGCACATGGAAACGCCGTTTACCTTCCCACCAGAGTGGTACCTATTTATCTACTTGCACTTGACATGCTTTCAAACTGCTAGGTGGGCAGGAGCAGGGACCAAACAACGGGAGCTCACTTCCAAAATACAGATAACCTAATCAAATGTTACTATTAAAGACATAACCCTATGTCCATCTCAGGTGAAGCATCTACCCAATACGGTACAACATAGCACATAAACCCCCCAATTGCATTTACAATTGTACTAATAAATTGTTATGAATTTGATGATGCCCGGAATCCCTTCCAATCCTTGGGATTCTGTGTCTGTGTAATGTCCAAGAGCAAGCTTGCCAAAGCAGCCCCTTCGTCTTGGTAATGGCTTTGGCTGGCGAATTAAGCACCACAATTAGCATATGCAAAGAAGTTGTTCTGTGCCATAGAACAAATCATTGGGCCTCTCCCCACCAACACAGCCAGTGTTGTTTGAGTGAGCTGGAAGCAAGCTGGAGACATAGAAGGATGTTTAGGATGCCCTTGATTCAAAGCAATCTTATTCTTAAGTAAAATTTGCCGGGGTGCTAATGTCATGAGCCCCTCTATCTTATGCTCAGGTTGCATATACGAGCAAATAAAACCATATGTCCCAAAGGCACCACCATCTCTACTGACCTTCATTCCAAAGATAGCTTAGCTGGTTAGAGTGTGGGGCTGATAACACCAAGGTCACAGGTTTGATCCACACCCCATAAACGACAGCTGTATATTCATGCATTGTATTATTATTATAATTATTTGAATTTATATACCGCCCTATACCCGGAGGTCTCAGAGCAGTTCACATAAAAAGATCACAGTATATAAAATAAAAGTTGGTTCCTTCCAACTCTATGATTCTAAGGAAACCAAACCCTGAAACTCCTGGAGTCTCTCACCACTTGCAGATTGGAGTGGCGTGTAACTTTATTTCTCAGCCTTTAAATTGTGGTTGCACACACACACACACACATATCTTCCCATGTAGCTGGAAGGAGGAAGGCAAAGCTGGGGGTCCTCTTTTCCTCCTCTGTTGCTGCACAACATACATTATTTTTACTTCTCTGCTGCCATTCCTTCAGCAAGACACCAGGCAAAGATTAAATTTACATTGCCAGACTCCTGCCAAACACCTGTTGTCTACATACCTTCTCTCCAAATCCTCTTAGGGCCTGGCCACTTGGAGATCTGCAGGAGCAAGCGGGGCGGGGCGGGGGGGGACGCTGTCCCTGAAAGAAAGCTGAAGCTCTCACGAATATGATTGAGGTGGGGTGGGGAAGAGAGTGAAAACAAAACTACTCCCCAGATTTTTTGGGGTGGGGGGTGGGAACCTGGCTTTTAAGCAAAGCAAACACAGGAAATAATATATCTTTGCTTGTCTCGGCTCACCTAAAGAGCACAACGATTCTCAGCTGTAACGCAAACCCTGCGAGGTTTTTTTTTAAAACCCTGATTCCCCGCCCCGCAACTGTTGAGAGCTGCAGCTGCACCTCCTTCGATTCTGAGGGTTTTGCAAAAAGTTTGCTGATCGGTGAGAAAACCACAGGAAACCACATTAAAAGCAACTGTTTCTTGAAACCCGAAAGGGACCTCCCAGTGCCAGCGACAGAATCCTGCGAATTCAAGCAGAGTTAAAATAGAAAGCACACAAGCAAAGCGAAAACACAACACGCGCACCGTTTCTCTTACCATGTTCTTCCTGGACACCATCTTATCCAGCTTTCTGCCTATTCGGATCAGCTCCTCCGCTTGCCCCATGGCTTCTCCTCTCCCAAAAAACCACAAACAAACCTATGCCACACTTCAGTAAGGCGAGCGCCTGAAAATATTTAACGGGGAGTCGCGGGGGGTGGGGGCAAGAAACGGACCCAGCTGGATCCGGATCTGGTTTTATGACAGTTGTTGGTTTTGGGTGATTTTGGGTGTTTTTTTAAGAGGCGGGAACGTACTTGCGGAATAAAGGGAAAGTTTTCGCACTCACTGGAGAAGTTTGACGCGGAAGGAAGGCAAGAGGGCGAAATAACGCAGGCGTGCTGGAGAGGGGAGGGGCCACTCGGTCACTTATAAATGACGGCCAGGGAGTCAAAATAGCACTAGGGGGCTGGGCTAAATATAGGAGCCGAGGATTAAGGGGTGGAAAGATTTCAGGCGGGTGGGTGCGGGGTGGGCTGGATACTGAAGCCGTCTGCAGGTGGCTGGAAGGGCCCGGGGAGCGAGAGGCTTTCTCGGGGCCCTTCCAGGCGCCCTTTCCCTCAGGCGTCCCCGGAGATGGGCGCAGCTTTCAGTCTCCTTTGCACCTGCAAAAGTTTGTGGGCGGAGGTACGGGCTTCGCCCGCAAAGAGGTGCGTAAAACTGGCCGCCGAAAAGCCTGTCTCTCTTTTTCCCCATGGCGCAAAGGTTACGGGGTGCTGCAGAAGGAAAAAGGGGGGAGGCGCCCCCCCCCGAATGCAGCATTGTCGCATTTTTTTTTTAATCAGCAAAGTTATTGCAATCTAAAAGAGGGATTGGACACACACACACACCACCCCATCCCAATAAGTCCAAGGCTGTCTTCGGGAAAAGTAGGGCACGCAACCACTAACAGTGGTTGCCGGTTCGTTTCCGTACCCAATTCAAGCTGTCCCCCCCCCCCCCAAAAAAAAAAAACCAACCTCTGAAAGGCTGCCTTCTTCCCCACAGAACCTTTTGGGTGTTCAGATCAGCAGAGGGAGCTCTCTTGGTCGTTTCATTGACCCCAGAAGTTGGTGTGTGTGAAAGCCTGGGAGAGGGTCTTCTCTGTGGCAGCCCCTAAGTTGTGGCACTTCCTCCTCTGCATCTGAGGCCTTCATTGCGTTATTCCTGCTGTGTGCTTTGACACCCGAGATATTGGCCCCCAGTCAACTAAACACTTGCACTAGCAGGAGCCAGTGCAATGAGACTTCCCCCTCAATTCTTCCCCCCACCCCACCCCAAAATCATCCCGTGAGAATCCCCTGAGCTGCATGTTGTGGAGCAGTTGGTTCCTTTTACATATATTAATTGCATATTAATTGCATTCATACATAACAATTTCAGTATTTGTATAGGAGTTCTTCCAAGTGGGGCAGATTGTTCCGTCTGGCAAGCTAAGATGCTTTGCACTGAGAGAGCAATCATCATAGTGTGACACTGAACTCCTCCCATTTGTCAGCGTCTTCCCTATTCCTGTGACATTTGTTTTAAACAATCTTTAATGCTGTATTTCTGAATTGCTAGGAGCTCCTTTGGGACCTTATGGTGAGGAGAGAGTAGTAAATCAAATGAACCCCAACCCCATCTGGGGAAACATACACTGCCCAGGAAAACTTTCTACATTGTCCTTTTGACACTAGGTGAATATCTTTTTTTATTGTCCTACATCAGATGTGGGATATGTTGCTGCATTGCAATTCCCATCAGCTCCAGCAAGCATGCCCAATGAATGGCCAGGGATGATGGGAGCTGTAGTACAGCAACATCTGGAGGGCCAAAAGTTCTCCACTTTCCAGGAACTTTTAACCTTAAGCAGCTTGGAGGCTTACTGCCAGGTACTCATCCAACTCCCTCCCTCCTTCCCCCTCTCTTACCTACTGCTCCTTTGCTACTGCCTATGAGGACTAGGAGGATGGCTGTGTTTTGTTTGTATTTCACTCCAGATCCTTGTGTAATGAGTTGATATGCAAATATTTGAAATAAATAAAACTATGGTGACGGGAAGCCAACTAGGGCATGAATCACACCAAAGTACTACTAGTAAAAAGAAAAAAAAATAATCAATCAGAACTTTTATTAGAAACAAAACAAAAAGATAGGAACAAAAAACAGTACATTTTCAGGTGGCATATTCAACTTATCTCCCAACAACTTTTTGTCTTTTTTATATATAAAAATGCAGTATTTCAGAGAGCAGCAGACTTGTGGTATCAGCCCCATACCAGACGAGGGTTATGTTGGTCCAAGAAAACAATCACAGATCCAAATACCTGTGTGGTACTTTTAAACTCAGTGCAAACAAATTTTGGAGGGGGTAACCGGGTTGAAAATTTCTGCAACAAAACCAAGATAGGTTCCTGGGAAGACACTCTGAGGGAAGCAATCTAGTTTAGAGGTATATGACAGGCCTGTGGCGCACACTCAGGAGGAATGGCTGGAGAGGGCTGTCTCCAGGGTCTGTTGCCAGAGGCCATCACCCCACTCTGCCCAATGATGGGACTGGCCCTGCTTTCATTAGTTTGGGAAATTGGGGGGAAATGAAGCACAGTCCTGCCCCCCTGCTCCGAGTGCTGAACTCAATTTGAGATAGCTTCAAAGTATTAGCTAACATGTAAACTTCTATACAAGGAGCCTCTAACATGACATCTATAGTTGCCAGTGTACCCAGTACCTTCCATGGCACCCAAAAAAGGGTGCCACATTGCCTCAAAAAATCAACAATGTGAGAGATAATGTCTGCTCTTCCTGTTTCCACTGGCTCAGCCTCTCCCTAGTACAGCAAAGTTATTATGCCATGCCCCCCACAGCAGCCATTTTGTGACCTAAGGCACTTTTTACAGAAGTTCTAAATGTGGCCCACTGACCCAAAAAGGTTGGCAAACCCTGTACTACACAATAATTACATATTTACAGAGTGATCTTAAAGGGCTGCTGGGCAGCAAGGAATGACTTGGGATAGAGTGCAAGGATTGCTATGCCAGTGGCTGGAATCATGAACAAACACTTTGTACTGCAACATTTTGTTGCAGCCCCCTTTATATCACCCTCTTTTTTTGTCTTTGAGACAATTAGAATCCTATCTTTTAAAGAAGTAGAGGAAGATCTGTGATAATTAGGTAGGCATACTTTGTGCCAGAAGCCAGATTCTGTGCACAGAATACACACATAAATCCAGGTTTGAGAATGAAAATGGGAGTTTCCTGTTTGTCCCATCCAATCACCTCAATGGTTATTCCATTCATGTATTTGGTCAGGAACCCCACAAACTGAAACAGGCCTGTTTAGTCCTTACCATATTCTGTGTCAGTGAGTTCCACAGGACTGTCGGGCACAAGACAACGAAGCAGAAAGACATGAACACAGCAAACTGCATAATGCCCCTTGTCCCCACGTCCCTTCTTCCTGGAGAATGTATGCTCGGGTTGGCTGAGGGAACAATACTTACTCTGCTAGTAGACTTTCTGCCCAATGTACTAGGCTTTACTTAAAAGGAACATAAAAGCCTGCCTTACACTGAGCCAGATAAAAACAAGCTAGATGGATCGTTTATTATCTGGTAGCAGCTCTCCAGGGTTTAAGGTAGGGAATCTTTCCCATCTGTACCTGGAGATGCCAGGGACTGAGACCTCCTTCTGCATGCAAAGCAGATGTTCTCCCCACCAAGCTACTCATCTACAGCTGGTAGCTGAGCAAAAATAATAAATTCAGCTCTGGTTGTTCTTAGTGCTGAAAAAGCAGCTTAAAACAACTTTGCTTGTTTAAATCATCTTACATCTGGGGCCTGGTTTGATTCCATTTTGGAAACCAGCAAAGCTTTCGCTGGCTGATGCATCCACATTATTCATGCATCCTTTGCAAAGAAATCTGCAGGGTGCTCACTGCGGAAAAGAACCAGCTGTTTAAAGATTGCCCTGAACTTTTCACACCCTGGGGAAAGGGCCAGAGCATGTATAGTGATATTGCTTCTCTTTAAAACTGGTCAAACCAGAATGGAGCATTTGAAGGCGAGGACAGACGGACGTGGTATTTAAAAGGGCAGTCACAGTGAGTTCTTCACCCATGAGAGCCAAACTGGATTTGCTATTTCCACAGCAGATATACCTATCAGCAAGACAACCCCACAGGTTCAGACATCCACTCATCTTTCTGATGGGCCATCCACCTCTTAAAACGTTTGAAGTGGTACATTCACATTTATTCATTTTTTTTAAAAGTAACATTTTAAAAACAGTTGCAAACCTAATTGTGGGATTTGGGGAGGGATTTCAGGGGAGAACTGCCAATTTGGCAACTCCCACAGCTGCTTTCCTTTTTGTTCAAAATTTAACCATTCTGCAGACTTGCAGAATTGGTTTTCTCATAGCTTGGCAGGAGAGGATCAAAAATGGGACAAGGGCACTTTCCAAACTGGCTGAGCTGTTCTAAAAATATTGGGCTGGATCTTATGGCGTACTGCCCTACCAACCTCAGTCTGCTCTCAGCCAGCCCACACTGGCCTGTCTTCTTAACGACAGCCAGTCCTGGCTCCCAGCCTCCTCCATAGCCCCTGTACCACTCAACAGCGAACAGAACAGGGAGAAAACTAGAATTACTTGTCTGCATCTGCCCTTGGCTCTAGGTCTGCCTACTGTTGGCCTCCCTGCCTTCCCAGTGGCGGCTGGTGCCCAAATCCAAACAAGAAGAAGTTTGGATTCAGCCTGAAAAGCTTCCAAAGTGCAAGCAGCAGTGGTTTCAAAACATTACTCTACAGAACTCACAGATTCCACAGGAAGTTATCAGGAGCTCCATAATGTAGAAAATCAGTTTGTTCTCTGTTGCTCCCAGAGTACAGCCAAAGAGTGGAAGTCACAAGGAAGCAGATTTTGGCTAATAGGAGACATGTCCTAATTGCTAGAACTGTTCGACAGAGGAACAGACGGCCTCATGAGGTGGTGGTCTTTCCTTTGCATTTAAGCAGAGGTGCAACCAGTTACAGTTGCAAGATTCCTGCAGTGTGCAGGAGGTTGGACCTCTAAGCTCCCTTCTGACTTAAAACAGTCTATGATTCTGTAATTCTGTTAGTGATAATGGCAGACAGGCTGGTCAATATGGGCCCCAAGACATTTTGCAGCCTGAAGAGCTACAGATGCCCTCACTTCCCACTAGCGCCCAAGACTTTGAAAAGCTTTGCTTTATCAGACATGAGTTCTGCCTTTCATCAATCTTCTTCATTTGGAGGGCAGTGACTTCCATGGGACATGGGAAAGCTGTGGCTGTCCTGGCAGAATGCAGTCCCTGAGAGGTGAATAGCGGAGGCAAGCCCTGAAGTTTGCACACCATTATCCTACTTCTCCAGCAGCGCACACCTGGTGCCTAACAGATATAGCCACACAGGAACCTGCTTTATGCAAAGTCAGACCACTGGCCCATCTTGCTCAGCACGGTCAACACAGATTGGCAGCAGCACTCCAGGGCTTCGGGCAGGGGCCTTCTTCATGCCGTCGGGAATTGAACCTGGGACTTTATGCATGAAAACAGATGCTGTACCACTGAGCTGCAGCCCTTCCCCCTAAAGGGCACTCTCAACTGACTAGGCCAGTTTGGACCAACCAAGGCTCCCAGAATTGTCTGCACACAGCAGATGTGAAGATACTCTGCACTGGATGAAGAGATGCAGAAACGGATCCATGAGGGTAGGGTATTTGACCTCTACTGGGGGAACAGTGACGTGAATCCTCATGGGGCTGGGGCAGGATGTGCAGCAGCTTTGAAGCCCTGCCAAAGGCCTGGCTTGGTTTTCCAAGTCTCCAGCATATATACATTTGCTGCATGTTTTCAGATTTCTCTTGGAAGCGGGGCTCATCTCTCGTGACTGTCGTAACAGAAGCCGAGATTGCTACGAAACCAAACACTGCACTAGGAGTCTGAATTCCACCTAAAGTGTACATTTGGTCTCGAGCGAGAAAATCAAACGGCGGCAGAGATGACTTGGAGATGGAGTCTCCACAGCCAACGAGAAGATACCTCAGTTGCGTGAGGCCGCAAAAAGAAGCCAGAAAAAGTCAACCAAGCAACATCAGCAGAGCTCCTGTCCTTTCTCCTGGTCCTGCTTAACAACAGCAATGAAAACAGTAGCCAAGCCAAAGCCAGTGGCTTCTTCCCAAGGATATGATCAAAGAAGTGATTACGCAGATGGCATCCTATGGAGAAGACCAGGCTCAAAGGAGATGGGACGAGTCCACCTTAGGTCCTCAAAGCAGCTCAGACAGACTCCTCTCTGCAGCTGGAACGTGAACAGAATGGTCCCATCAGTCTTGCAATGGGTGGACAAAGCTGGAGGGGAAAACTCCTGTTCTTGTGCCATCACCTTCAATGAAACCGATCTGTGGGGGGGGGGGGGACAAGACAGAGACAGGATCAAAAGGGGTGAGGGAAGGCAGACGAAAGAGAGGCTCTTGCAAATGTACCTTTCATAGCACCTGCCTTATTATTCCCCCCAAAAAACATTCTTAGGTTCAAATCTGCAATGAACCTTCTGCATGACCGCAATCGTTTCATTGTTTTTGAGAGTGTGACTGCGCTCTTTTCCTTCTGTATAATTGATGGGATATGCCTGCAACGAGGCTCGCTCTTTCGATTGGCAGAAATAGCCGTGGTGACCATGACAGCCTCCTAATCTCTGCTTAACCAACATGTCCGTAGCAACCACCAGTACTTCCCAGACAAAATTTGAGTAGAGCGACCAGAGTATCCATTGCTGAGTATGATGAGCACAACAAGTTTCTGATGTCTGCTGTGGGGAAATGTCAGGAACAGCATTTCTGGAATACCGGGCACACTTATAAAGATGGATTTCACTCGTGGGAGGGAAAAGGGAAGGGGAGAGGTATGATGTAAGGAGCCTCAACACATCACTCGTAAAGAAGGGAAAGAGCGCAATTGTACAAGGAAATGATTATAGTGGTGCAGAAGGTCCATTGCAAATACACACCCATGTTGGAAAAAACATGCCTTTGATAGCACCATCCTCCTGCCTTCTTTCCTTCCTTCCCTCCCAAGCTAGAAGGAACAGTGTTCCCCCACTTTGTCCCATGGAGGAAGCAGCAACACTCACCCAACTTTGATCATCCTCTTCCCGTGTCACCACAATCACTTCACCCTTGGAGAAAGTCAACTCCCGAGCCTTGTCCCCCTTGCAGTCAACCAAGGCCATGACTCTCTTCGGCCGTCCCTTAGCCTGCAAAAATGAAAAATGGGAGTCGTTAGTTTCACACAACCCTCTTTCCCTTCTGTCACTGAGCCACAGCCCTTCCGTGGTTCTGTGAAGCCTAAACAGAATTGCAAAGAGGCATCTCATTTATGAAAGGGTGCAGAGTCACTCAACCCTAGCCACAGGTTACCCAACCCTGCCGAAAGCCTTGTCACCCATTCTGCAAGCCACAGCATCACCATCTTACAGAACTCACCGGGGCAAACCTTCTTGGCATCGGCACGGGGGGAGGTGTCTGGGCCAGCATCGGAGACTTGCAGGAAGGCAGTTCTTCTGGGCAACCAGAGCTCTGAGGGGAAAGTGGGGTGCCAGGCAGCTTGCCCACCGAGCCACTACTGATCCGCCGATAGGATCGGGTGCTCTCAGAGCTGTAGAGGGAAGAGAAAGCACATGTAAACGAAGGGTAGCCAAGGAACCTCCTGCATGCCAGGAAAGGGCAGCGCCACAGGCAAAAGTGGGTGGAGCCACAGATGTGACTCTAACCCTTGTACACTCCAGCCAGAAACACATCTCCCTACCAGGCAAGCAAGAGGCTTCAAGGGCACATTCCAGCCAGGCAAAAGCACTCAAGGGAGGTGCAGATCAAGGCTGGTATGGGCTGTGGCCGAGTGCAAGTCCTGAACCCCAGGCCCGAGGTTTTCCAACCTAGCCCTAGAACAAGGGTAGCAATACATACTTGGTGGTCTGCACTCAGTTCAGACCTAAAAATAACATTAGTTTGGCTGAGGCGGGACAGAAGGGAGCAAAGGCTCCATCTGCACTACGTTTTTAAAGCATCATCATACCACTCTGAACAGCTATGGTTTCCTCTAAAGAATGCTGGGAAGCCAGAGTGCTTTAACAATTGATCCCTCTCTCTGCAGAACTCTGGGAAATGCAGCTGTGGGAGAGGAACGGGGTCTCCTAACAACTCTCAGCAACCTTAACAAACTACATTTCCCAGGATTCTTTGGGGGGAAGCCATGACTGCTTAAAGTGGTACGATACCGTTTTAAAAGTATAGTGCAGGTGGTGCCAAAATCAGTTTTCCCCAGGCCATTTATGGTAACCATACCTTAGACTAGGCCCTTGAAGCCACTGCTAACCTACAAGGTGCTTGGCTTTCAGGCCTTTCCACAACTGACACCTCCTGGTCTCACCTGAACTTGACCGGGTTGGCTTGTCCTTGTTCTGGAGAGGTCCCAGGAGAAGGCTGTAGCACTGTCGCCTGACTGGGGTCCGATCTTCTGCGCAGGGATCCACTTTCCTTTTCGGAGCAGGTTTCCCAGTAGGCTGTGCCTTTGACTTCCACAGAATTGCGGAAGCTCGATGGCTGCCGGGACGTGCCACCATCTGGCATTCCAGGAACGCCGGAAGTGGACAAGTGCCGCCCCTCAGGGACATCTGGCGACTGAGGCAAGGACTCTGAGGGGTCTAGAAAGAAATGGGAAATGAATTACTTACTGAAGCAGAAACCGAGATCTCAGAATTACATTGGCTAAGTAAACAGAAGGATGGAGGGTTGTGGTCAATGTTAGCCATACTCAGAGTCATCTATATCCACAGAACTATGATACCTAGCACCTGTAATTGCAGTTCTAAAGATCCTTCAGGGAAAGCCATGTGTTTTAAATGTATAGTGTGGATGTAGCTAATGCTAATGGACATGACTAACTAAGGCCCTTTAGTTTTAATGGGTCTATTAGGAATAAAACCTAGTTGGGTATTATCCTGGACACTTTTTTCATACCTGGAAGGAGTGAGCAGTAAATAGAAGGTATCAGGCAATGATTTTAGGGCTTAATGGAGATACTGGATACAAGCTCCCAATGGATGCTAAGATCTTTCTACTCGGAGCACATAGGCAGCTGCTTAGGAGTTTGGTGATTACAGGGAGGGCATTACTGACTACAAAACTGAAGGCTAGAACATCTGCTGGATATGCAAACATCAGAATGTAAGAATCAGAAAGTATGTCTGTACACATAAACTTAACATAATAAATATTTTTGTGAGGGAAAATTATTTAATCAGAAGATGGGTTCCATTTTATTCAACTCTCCAGCCAATGTGCCCCAAGAAAATGTCCATGTAGAATCTTGGCTATAGTCTAAGATATAATGCATAGACACACACATACAGTATGTATAATATAAATATAATACATGGGTTTTACACACATTGTGAATTTAGATATTGTATAATTTGTGTCTCTCTGTGTGTATACACACTTCATTTTCCAATTGCAACAGACTTGCTCTTTTTCTACTGGGGCTCTGATGTACACCTTTGTGCAAAGCATGTGGTCAGCCTTGTCACTGCTTGGCTCTACTTACCCAAAGCACTCTGCCCTGGTTTTGTCTTGGAATTCCCTCTGGTGGGATTTTTGACTGGCAGCGGTGGTGGGGTCTCCTCACTTTTTGAGCTTCGCAGGCCAGGCCGTGAGGGGACCAGGATGGTCTCGTAGGTCTTGTTGCTGATGTCTATACCTGTGCAACTCCACCTGTTTGGAGGGAAGAGGGCAGGCTGGCCTGTGGTCGGAGACGATGAAGACCCAAAAGACCGCTGCAGTGGGCTCACCTATCGGAGAAAGCAGCAAAGCTCTGTTTCAATATCCCTATACCTCTTAGCTCACTGTTCCCCAGCCTCCCAGTGCCTCCCAGACTTTGTTGGATTACAACTTCCCTCATCTCTCACCACTGAGTCATACTAGTTGTTGTCTCAAAACATCTGGAGCACATGACATCAGAAGAAGACTATACTAGAGGCTCATTCCCTTCTTTCACTGCACTCAGGACCAGTTCCTGAAACTAACCCGTCCTCTAAGTCTTAAGGGCCTCTCCATGGCTCAAAAGCACATTCCAATTTGAGGCAGCAAATGGTGTCGAAATTGGTGCACATCTGAAGAGATTTGTGAGACACGAGCAAGAGCGAAGGCCATAGGAGTGAACCAGAAGAGCCCTGGCTAAAGACCCGTCTACTTCAACACTCCACTTTTCACAGTGGCCAATTTGATGCCTCCTGAAAACCTACAAAGAGGATACGAAGGCAGCAGAGCTCTCCCACTGATGCTTCCCAGCTGGTCTCGGTGACAGACTACCTCAAACCATGAGGTTGTGTGGCTGGAGAGAAAGTACTGGGGTGAGAGAAACGGGCCAGTCTAGGCAGGTGGAGGACCTTGTAATGAAGTTACAGTCAAGCTGTGACTGTGGGTGCAATGTTTATGAACCTGTTGAAGGCTTCTACCAGCTCCTTCCTTGCACAACCCCAGGCTGGCCATGTAGGTCCAGCCCTCAGAACCCAAGAACAGTCTTCCTGGATTAGACGAGAGGCCCATCAGGTCCAGCATCCTGTTCTCACAGCGGCCAACCAGATGTCTATGGGGAAGCCCAAAAGTCGGACATGAGTGCAACAGCGACACTCCACACTTGTGATTCCCAACAACTGGTATTCAGAAACATTCAGTCTTAGACAATGCAGGTAGAACATAGCCTGCCCTCCATGAATGCCTGACCATCTTTTAAAACCCTCACAGCATCTGGTGGGAACAAATTTCATAACCACGTACCCTCTGGTTTCCCAACCACAGGACGTCATTTACCAGGCAACCAGAGGGCAAGACATCCTTACAGCAGCTTCAGTTCAGAGGATTTACACTGCAGAGGACAGACTACAAGTTCCATGATCCCTAACCACTGGCCATGGTGACTGGGGCTGATGGGAGCTGGGCTCCCCACTTCTGAATTAGGACAAACGCAGTCAGAGCTCCTAACACACAGCACCTTCTCATCCAGCTCATCTTCACTGTCGTAAGAAAACTCCTGAGGGGTTTCCCAGTCGTAGTCCAAGTGTATCTGGGAAGCCAATTTCCCCGCCTGGGCTTGCTCCAGCTGTAAACAAAGAGGACACAGAGACTCCATCATCAGTTTACCAATGAGAAAGACCCTTCTGGTTCCTGCAAGTGATGCAGTGCTGCAAAACCTAACACACTTGGGGACACAATGAGGCTTACCCTCCCCCCCCCCAAGAAATCATGCACTGGAATCCTTCCAAATGCTACAGGAGGCAACGATGGGTCTGCTACTAACAGTGCAAACCATATCTACTCAGAAGTAAGTCCCACCAGGCTCAATGGATTCAACAACCAAGGAAATGTGGAGACCAGAAGCCATCTTGGCCGTGAGTCCCAGAAGACATGCTCCCTGCAGACCTTTTCCATATGGCCTGGGAAGGTAGAACCTTGACTGACTCCAGCTACAAAAGCTGAGGCTGCTGAATGGACTCTTGGGCAGGGGTATTGGGGGGGTGATTTTTTTATATCTTAATTTTATATCTTATAATTTACGTGGAAATTGCTCAATTTGGTTGCATATTTTTGATGTTTTATTTATTGTTTATGACCATTCTTGTTACGTTGTGATTATGTATTTTTCCCCCTATGTTGCACGCCACTTTGAGCATCGTTTAAACTAGGGAAAGGTGGCATACAGATTAAATTAAGTATGCATGCATCTAAATGTTCTTAGGACTGTAGCCATAGCCAGTCAATTCCAGCTCACCAACAAGCACTGTTTGCAGGGTCCCCTCTGCCTGGACTTCCAAGAACCCTCCGCAAGCCACACCCCTCACCAGTCCTTAGCCACACCCTCCTCAAATGCCTTTGCCTGTCTGGAATGTGGCCGTGGACAGTGATAATGCCCACCTTTCCTTCAAGGAGCTCAAGATGGCATACCAGATTCTCTCCTTCCTATTTAACCCCCACAGCAACCCCACGGGGTAGGTTAGGGCAGCAAATAGTGCCTGCTGCAAAAATCACCTAGCTAGCTTCATGGCTGAATGAGAAATCGAGCTCTGGCGTCTCAGGTCCATCACTCTAACCATCACACCATGTTGGCTCTCAATGCTTCACAGATGACCCCTAGCTTCACCCCCAACCTACCAAGTCTTCACACTCGGCATGCTTGTACCTCCTCGCCACTTCCAGAGGTGTTTCGCCAGCTGCATTTACTGAACAGAGAGAGAAAAACAAAGCAAGGCTGTAGAAGGTGTGGAGGGGGGGGAAGGGGCATTTTAATATATTACCCCCACTTGAAAGAGGGCATAGAGCTGTTGCCGTATGTGGGCATCCCTTGCACTTGAGCCAGAAGCTGCAGTTAGTGCAGAATGCTTCAGCATATAACACCTCGTTCACAGATCTGCACCGGCTGCTGACTTGCTGCGGGGCTGAGTTCAAGGTGTTGCTGCTATCAGTATAGAAAGCCCTTCATAACTTTGCCTCCGAGATCTCCTTACCCCGTATATATCCGCTTCAATCTGCAGAACTGCTCCTGTTACAGGTGCCACATAATACCTTTCAGTGTGGCGGCACCTAAACTTCGGAACTCCCTGCCTAGTGACATCAGCCGGGCGCCTTCACTTATCAAGTACTCTTTTCGGCACCTGCTAAAAACATTTTTCTTTAGGCGAGCTTATCCAGAATGCCGATGTGTGTTTTAACCTGCTTTTATTTTATCGTCAATTTAATTGTTTTCCTGGACACTTTAAATTGTTGTTTTTAACTGCTTTTACCAAAAATTTTATGGTCTAATTATTATTATTATTTTGCAAACTGCTTTGATGTTTTTTGCAATCAAGCAGTGTATAAATTTTATGAAATAACCAAACCAAGGCTCATTTTGTGCACGCCTGAAGAGAAGTGTGCTTATGTATTTGCGCATCTTAGAGGAAGTCACCTGGGGGACGTATCCTACCTGCATTTGTAGAGGCTTTCCCCTTCAGCAGGAGCTTGATGCAGTTGGGCTGATTATACTGGGCCCCATAATGCAGGGCTGTGCTCCCATCTGGAGTGGGCCGGTCCAGATTTCCCCTGAACACAGACAAGACAAATGAAGGGCAAAATCCAGCTTTTTAAAAAAAGAAACTGAAAACACAAAGCCTAGTTTGTCAGTTCTCATGGCTGCAGGGGAGATCTCCTTAATCTTCCCCATGCCCATCTCCTCTCTCCAGGCTTTTCAGTCACCCCCTCCTGTCCTTACTTTAGAAAAAAGTCTGAATTAGCCAGAAATTCAGAGTCTTGGGGTTGTGTGCAACGCAGCACTAAGCAGATAATTCCATCAGCACCAGGATTTCTCCTTGTGCAACAGAACAGTCTCTCCCTAAATCTGTTTTAAGGGTTCCCTCAACCCTCCAGAGCAGATTTTGGGGAGGCATAGTGTGTGCACGGGATGGGGGTTGGGGAGGAGAGGAGGGGAAATCCCCTTGCACTAATGCAAAATTTTAGTTGAATTCCGCCTATACGTTTTGCAAATGGGACCTGCATCAACAATAACACACTAAACTTAATGAGAGTAGAGAGACTATAGCTCAGAGGCTGCATGCAGAAGGACGCAGGTTCAGTCTACCTCATCTCCATGTAAAACTGGGCAAGACCTTAGCCTTAAACCCTGCCAGTCAATGTGGACAATACGGAGCTAGAATAACTAATGATTTGACTTGGGTAAGGCCACATTCTATGTTCCTCTGAGTTCAGGGTTCTTGCCAGCCATTCCTTCCAAACAGGACACTCCATTTCTCTATCCCCACGCATCTAGTTTTGTATTTCTTTCTAACATTTCTCACATTCTGTGCCCACTGATCATGCTCAGTTCTTATCAGGCTATTTGGGAGGGCAGGGATCTCCTTAAGTTTTTGTGTCTAAAGATTTTGTACCTTTGGAAAACTCAAGATTCCCTTAAGCAAGCTTGATAACTCCTCCTTGGTCATGTCAGCACCATACATTAAAAGCACATGGCTCCTGGGAACTGCAGTTCCCTGGCAGAAGGGTACAATTCCTGGCACTCTTTATGAACTACACTTCCCAGCATTCTTTGGGGGTGACGCTGATTTCTCAGTGGCCCCATTTCTATCAGCACCCACCAGCTGTGCCCACTATTAGGCAGAGTGATATCACATCCAACTGAACCTGATTGCACAACTCTACGTGCAGAATTCTGCCTTCCTGCATACTTCCTTGTCTATAGGTAGTGGAGAGTTCTCCACGCTGAGCCTTACCCGTTCTGAATAATGAAGTCAACCAGGGGAAGGGAGGTCTTGTTGGCATAGCGCACAGCCAGATGCAAAGCCCGCTCACCTGGTTCCTATGAGAAGGGCAAAGAGGCAATACTGTACTTTGCAACCCTTTTTGTGCTAGAGCTCTGCTCTGATAGATCAAGTCAGATGGAGTGGGGGGAGGACAAAAACCAACCAAACACAAGTCAAAGGAAATCCTGTGTAAGCTGCCTGGGTGTTGGCTCTGGATCGATATCTACTGTTTGGGCTCCCTGCCTCTACCAACCACTCCTATATCGGGAAGTTTTTAATGTTTGATGTTTTACTATGTTTTTTATATGCTGTAAGCTGGCCAGAGTGGCTGGGGAAACCAGCCACCACAATGTGGCAGGCCATTACTTATGGGGTCTTGTGATGCCGAACCACTTCCAGCTAGCTAAGTCATGGCTCACACCTCGTTCCAGTGTTTCCCCCATGCACACACCCAGTTTTATTCTGCTCACCTGGCCTTCGGGGCTGGCTAGAGGTTTGGACAGGTCGTGGCCCTCTGCAAAGGCCTGAAGCAGAGCCAGGAGATCTCTGCTCCGGATTGCTTCCCAGAGGCGGCAAGGCTCATCCCTGGCCGCTTTGTGAACGTACTTGCGCTCCATGTACTTGGCCATGATGAATTCCTTCCGGGCAGTCCTGCATGGAGGGAAGATGGAGAGGTCTCAAACACGACACCTGTCGTCTAACCCACTGCAGTGCAGGAAACCCTGCCCACAGCTGTCCCAGGGTGGGCTTGAAGCGCCAACCTTCTGGTTTACAACCAATGCACGCACACACACACCCCGCTCGTTTCAGTTTCTACTCACATATCGCTGCTTGAGGAGGGTTTCGGGCTAATGGGAACTGGCAAAGTGGCCTCCATGACTTCATTAAACTTGGCATTGCCAATGCTGACTGCCAGCTGTAAGAACAAGGAAAGGAACCGGTGTTACTGGAGGGGAGACGTAACTCCATGAAGCATCGAGGACATACAGGCTCTGGGTGGGTGGGTGAGGGGAGGTCCTGGGCAAAATCTCTCCCCGCCGGGCCCCCTCTTCTGTTTTAAGAGGCCTTTCCAGGCTTCCTGACAATGGTTTGGGAGGATCAGTGGTGCTCTGAGAAGCGATGAGAGTGCACCATTAAAAACACTCCCCACAATGCCCCAGGGAAACAGGGCATTGTGGGAAATGGGAACGTAGGCTAGACCCAACTGTCTGGCCAGGGGGGTAGAAAATGAAAAGGAGGCCCAGGGCAGGCATCAGCAGTGGGTGCTGCCTAAGGATGCCATGTGACAATAATAATACTGTAGAAAGAAGAGCTTCCCATAGGTGTCCATTTGGCTAGTTGGTATGGCAATCCAAGGCAAAAGACCTCCCTCACCCTTCTCTACTCCGGACAGCAAGTGAAATCTATTTTGCTTAGGGAGCCGTTAGAGGAGGACAGAGATAAGAGGATTTAGGAAACTCTTTGCTGCTTAACTTTCTGTACATGTTGCCTCAGACATTTGGGCAGCACCAGTGATGGGATGATTTGCTCTGGCTACATTTCTAGAATATGTTTATGCATTTTGATTACTTTCTCTTATCCCTGAAAATCTAAACTACGCTAAAAGAATATGACGGCATTTTAACCCAATATATATTTTAAGTCCCCACAACCACCCTGAAGGTATGAAAAGGCATAGAGTATAAAAAGGAAAGAGGGACGCAGGTGGCGCTGTGGGTTAAAGCCTCAGCGCCTAGGGCTTGCCGATCGAAAGGTCGGCGGTTCGAATCCCTGCGGCGGGGTGCGCTCCCGCTGCTCGGTCCCAGCGCCTGCCAACCTAGCAGTTCGAAAGCACCTCCAGGTGCAAGTAGATAAATAGGGACCGCTTACCAGCGGGAAGGTAAACGGCGTTTCCGTGTGCGGCTCTGGCTCTGGCTCTGGCTCTGGCCAGAGCAGCGATG
The DNA here is from genome assembly GCF_951804945.1 of Podarcis cretensis. Lineage (NCBI taxonomy): Eukaryota > Metazoa > Chordata > Lepidosauria > Squamata > Lacertidae > Podarcis > Podarcis cretensis. The sequence goes on along the minus strand of NC_137177.1, from coordinate 26,145,904 downwards.
TCACGCGGGCCACGTGACCCGGAAGTGTCTCCGGACAGCGCTGGCCCCTGGCCTCTTAAGTGAGATGGGCGCACAACCCCAGAGTCTGTCAAGACTGGCCCGTACGGGCAGGGGTACCTTTACCTTTACCTTTATAAAAAGGAAAAGGGGTCCCTGATTAATTCTCCACAAGGAGCCTTTCCTTCCTTATTTTAGGGCCAGGGTGGGGAACATACGTTGGACTACAATTTCCATCACCCCTGAGTATTGACTGTTCTGGCTGGGGGTGATGGGAGCTGGAGTCCAGCAGCTTTAGGAGGGCCACAGGTTGCCTATTCCTATTTTGGGCTATCAAGCTTCTGGCTTTTCTGGCGGCGTCACTTTACAGACAATGTGCTGCTCTTAGGAACACAGCAGCCACTGTCATGCAAGAAGAGATCTAAAGCAGCAGGACTGGGGAAACTATGGCCCTCCAGATGTTGTTGGGACTACAACTCCCATCACCCTTGACCACTGGGCCATGCTGGCTGGGGATGATGGGAGTTGGGAGTCCAGCAACACCTGGAGGGCCAGAGATCCCCTACCCCTCATCTAAAGCAACCCCAAGGGCACTTAGCCGGTTCCTGCTAGATTTAAAATCCATTTGTAGGCACAAAAATACCTGGTTTTACACCAGATTTAGCTGTTGTGCCGGTGAGTTCAGGATGCCAAAGAACTTGATGCCAGCATGGAGGAAGCAACTTTGGCAGTGTCGCTACAAAAGAGAGAAGTAAGGAGGCAAAACAGAAGTGGGGGAAGGCGCCCTCTGTTTCCAACACACAGCCTTTGTGCTTACCAGCAGTTCAGAAGTGCTGAGCACATCCAGGGTCAAAGACTGGATTCGGGAGTAGTGCACCCCCAACTCACGGTGGATCCCTGAACACTCAATGCATGTCAGAATGCCAAGGTTGGTGGAGAGCCACGTGGGATCTGAGAGAGAAGCCAAGTACAGAGATGCTACATGAAAAAGGCGTTTTCTCCCCGCCAAGACACATTCCTTTCCCACCTTGACATGTAAGCAAGTTACAAAAGGAGAGTGGGTACAAGCTGTTGGAAGGCCCATGGAAGTGAAGGCAATGGCTAAGAGACTCTCTGGCACAGCCCTCATCCATTTCAATTGGGGTGACATGGAAATATTCCCATTGGACAAATATAGGCAAAACGTTTATTAGTACAAAATGGAAGAGAAGTCATTCATTTATGAGGAATATTATGATTTTTAAAATGCATCTTTTTTGTGTACAGTAATACTTGTTGATCTATGACAATAATAAGTATGAACATACTCTAAAAACAAGAATATGTATAACTGTAAGATAAAGTAAGATGTAAAGATATACTTGTGAGTAATAAAGGAAAAACTAATAATAATAATGGAAATATTCCCATTGGATCAGAAGGCTTATGGAGACTTGGGCCTTGGGTTTTGTAAGAGGTTGCATCAAATCAAATCCTTTCTTAAGGCAACCAAATACAGTTGTAGCCAAACAACTTAAGAACTGAACTTCTTAACAAAAATAAAAGCTTGACCCACACAGTAAATAAAAACATACAAGTGGCAACCATTTTGTATACGGGGTCCATTCCTGGCCCCTGAATGTGTTGGTGGAGCGCCCATAAGCCCACCACCACCCTCTTCTGGGTCCAAAAAGACCCACATGTCAATTGGACATGTGCAAAACTGTCAACCCCTGTACATAAAAAACAAAATCTTATGTTCGAGCATGGATGCATGTCGTTGTCTAAAGCTGAGCAGCTTTCGCTGCAAATTTAGTGGCATTAAACATTACAGATATGTCTGTACCAGACACCAGATATATAGTAATATCCATATCACTGCTAAAGATTTCTCTAAATATTTTTGCCTAGGTATTTAGTGCAAGTAGATAAATAGGTACTGCTCCGGCAGGAAGGTAAACGGCGTTTCCGTGCACTGCTCTGGTTTTGCCAGAAGCAGTTTAGTCATGCTGCCACATGACCTGGAAAAACTGTCTGTGGACAAACATCAGCTCCCTCGGCCAGTAATGTGAGATGAGTGCCGCAACCCCAGAGTCGTTCACCACTGGACTTAACTGACAGGGGTCATAGAATCATAGAATCATAGAGTTGGAAGAGACCACAAGGGCCATCGAGTCCAACCCCCTGCCAAGCAGGAAACACCATCAGAGCACTCCTGACATATGGTTGTCAAGCCTCTGCTTAAAGACCTCCAAAGAAGGAGACTCCACCACACTCCTTGGCAGCAAATTCCACTGTCGAACAGCTCTTACTGTCAGGAAGTTCTTCCTAATGTTTAGGTGGAATCTTCTTCCTTGTAGTTTGGATCCATTGCTCCGTGTCCGCTTTTATTTCACAGTTTTAGTATACTATGTAGCGTGCATGACATCCTCTAGCCAGGGGCTACCACATACACAAAAGCAGCAATCTCTGGAGATTTTCTAAAATCTTCCTTCCAGAAAAGTACGACTTCATGGTCTGCAAATGCAGGTGTGTGTTGCAGAGCAAAAGTGGATTTTGCTCAGATAAGCATTCCTCTTCTCCCTGCTGCAATTTTAAGGCGGCGAAAGTACAGTGGTGCCCCGCAAGACGAATGCCTCGCAAGACGGAAAACCCGCTAGACGAAAGGGTTTTCCGTTTTGGAGGTGCTTCACAAAACAAATTTCCTATGGGCTTGCTTCGCAAGACGAAAATGTCTTGTGAGTTCCTGTGGGTTTTTTTCCTTCCCCCCCCCTTTTTCTAAGCCGCTAATCAGCTGATCCGCTAAGCCGCTTAACAGCTGATCCCCTAAGCCGCTTAACAGCTGATCCGCTAAGCCGCTTATCAGCCGATCCGCTAAGCCGCTTATCAGCCGATCCGCTAAGCCACTAAGCCGCTTAACAGCTGATCCACTAAGCCGCTTATCAGTTGATCCGCTAAGTCCCTAAGCCGCTAATAGCGCTAAGCCGCTAATGGGCTTGCTTCACAAGACGAAAAAACCGCAAGACGAAGAGACTCGCGGAACGGATTCTTTTCGTCTTGCGAGGCACCACTGTACTGGGAAAATCTGGATAAGGCAATGGCATCCACATCCTTTCATGCTGTGTTGCAGCACCCATCCCTGCTGCACCTACCTGGGGCTCCACAGTCACAGCATTGCCTGTTGCCTGGCATGTTCTTCACCTCGCCAATGATGAGTTTGGTGAGCTCCTGCAGCCCCCCATCTGCCATGCTGCTGGCCGAAGACACGCACCCCCCTGGGTCCCCCTTGAAAGCATTGCTGAGTGCTTCGTCCTTGCTGTTCTGGAGCACCGACACCCACCTGGTTCGTGGGAAAGAACACCCATCAAGAACCCATTTAATTTGCAGGCCAGGACAAATGTCTTTAGTGACTGCAGTCACTAAAGAAAGACCTTTTTTACATTTAAAGAAATATTTTCATTTCTTTAAATAAGAGCGCATACTTCAGTAACATTCAAGAATTTTTAAAAAAACCAATACAGGTGAATACGAATTTAACACAGACACACAAAACATAAAATTTGGGTTGTTTTATTCATGGAAAAAATAACTGTCAGTGTTGGGAGGTAGTAACGTTTCAAAACAGATTTGCTTTATTTATAAATATCAGGATATTGCCCTCCAGATCTTATGGTACTATTACCTAAAGATAAAATGTTACTAGGCATTTGAAATAGCAGACCACTGGGGTCACCTATCTCATTACTGTCCACACTGACATCCCACCCGCACTATACATTTAAAGCAGTGATTCTGCCACTTTCACAGCCTTCCCAAAATGATTCCCAAGAACCGTAGCGTGTTAAGGGTGCTGGGAGCTGTTAGGAGACCACTGTTCTCATCAGAGAGCTACAATTCCCAGTGTTTCTTGGGTAGAGGGGCGGACTCTTAAACCGCTCTGGAAACTGTAGCTCCGTGCAGGGAACAGGGGTCTCCTAACAGCTCTTGGTACCCGCCACGAACTATCATTCCCAGGACAGTTTGGGGGAAACTGGCAGGCAGCGGCTCTCGAAGGTTTCAGACCAGGATGTGGAAATGACAGGGGTTGAACATGACATCTTTTTGCATGCAAGGCAGATTTTCTACCACTGACAATGGGCCCTTTGGGAGAGAAAAACAAACCAAACCAGGGATGTAACAGCAGGAACAGAAGTAAGAACATATTTATTTCCCCCTTAGCAAATGCTTGTTCCCCTCACTAATGCTACAAGCCGTTTTCCCCAATCAGAGGGGCGGGAGGCCTAAGGCAGAGAGAACAAGCAGCAAGGGACTTACACAATACATTCGTGCTCATCCTCTGCTTGGAAGTGGTAAGTCCTGTTATCTGCAAGGAGAAGAAACTTGGATGGGTGAAAGAGTAAAGAAGCATGAAACTTCTCTCAATTTGTAGCATAACAACAACAACGACAACCAGAGTTCATGGCATTTTAAAATGGGAAGGGAGCTCAGTGGCCATCCAGCTGCTCAGTCCAGGAATCTTGCAATCTCAGCTGCAAAGAACTGTCCCCTCAATGCAGCTGCATGTTCCCAAATGGTAGGAAGTGTTAGACCCTTTGGCAGCTGCCTGAATATCAGGGCCAGTTCAGACTGTGGCTTAATGCAGACTGCAAACCCTCCTCCAACTACTGCAGCCCCTAATTTCTCCTCCCTAAATATGGAGATTCCCTACACTTTGACAATCCGAATAGGAGATCTATATCAATTGCCTAAGGAATCTCTGGATTTATGGAGAAGTTGTGGGACAGCAGTAGCTGGAGGACAATGCTGCCTGGACCAGGGGAAATTAAAGGGGTTTGTTATCTGCATTAAGCCAAATCCTGGACAGTCCCTCAATCTAGGGCTGGGACAACCCCTGCATAGTCCCCAGCCTCTACGCATAAAGAGCAAAGAGCAGAAATGTTAAGCATATGTGTGCAACTTCATGCAAAAGAAGAAAAAGACTTATAAATTGGGTGGGCATACACAGAACTAAAGAACAGGGCACCTGTGCGTGTCGTCTCAGCCCAGAAATTTGTATTTGGTAGCAGAAATGTGCTCACAGTCCTTTCACACAAAAATACAGTCCTGGTTTCTTCCACCGAAGTTTTATTCATTTTAGAATTCTATTTTTCATTTTGGTTTTGTTGCTGTTGTTAGAATACTGGGAGTGATGTGTCCTTGGTGATCTACTGCAAATCACCCAAAGACCAACCAATAGTTAAGAACAAACCCTTTACATGTGGCTAATACAAACCAAGTCAGGCATATATATTTGTAGCTTTCACAACAGTTCACAGTTCTCAATGATAGGTTAAAAATATATTACAACAATTCTGGGAAGGCAAATTCTGAAGGATTCATTAAGAAATGATATTGTTTGTGATATTTTGAAACAACAGATTTCCAAGATACAGTTCAAGTGTTTGCATTTTCTTATTTATTATGCATCGTATATTGTGGAGTGGGCAATGATATCTATATGATTTACAAGAACGGAAAATGTTTGTAGGTTTAGTTTAAGCTGCATATTTTTTTAAAAAAAATACAACTCCCCAAGTCACTATTTAAAAAAGAACATATTTAAATGTTTGTTTTTCAGAGTTTCAGATGAAACTGATTTGCAGCTGACCTCTGGGGCAAAGTTCAAATCAGCCTGCAGAGCAGCAAGTGTTTTGCTTCAGAAAAACTGCTTGATGTTATCAATACTCTTGATAACGTTTAGGAAAATATTGGGGTTTTTATTTTTTAAAAAAAAACAACCTGTAGGTAAATGAGTTGTAAGAGTTAGGTAAATGCCAATACAGTGGTACCTTGGGTTACATACGCTTCAGGTTACAGACTCTACTAACCCAGAAATAGTGCTTCAGGTTAAGAACTTTGCTTCAGGATGAGAACAGAAATTGTGCTCCGGCGGTGCGGCAGCAGCAAGAGGTCCCATTAGCTAAAGTGATGCTTCAGGTTAAGAACAGTTTCAGGTTAAGTACGGACCTCCGGAACAAATTAAGCACTTAACCCGAGGTACCACTGTAAACTGATGTTAACCATGCTACCATGCCCTCATTCCATGCATGCAACAACATAGTTGAATCCCACCCGTTGTTGTTGGTTTGGGGCATCCGTCTGCCTTGAGAGACAATGGAGTGCGCCTTCAGGGGTGAATTGAAATCACTATGTTAGCAGCAACAGTGACCTCCCCAGGGCACAAACTTGGGCAGTGTGTATGGAGTTCCTGGGCTGCCCAGATGACAAGATCCCCCCTCTCAGCCTCGCTCATGTGGCCCAAAGGAAAGCAGAGCAATAAGTTTGGTACCAGCTTGGCTGCAGGAACTGCTGGAAGGAGGACTACAAGGTGCCATCCGACCATCCTAGATTTCTTCTCCCAAAGAGATCCTGCAAGCCCGTGGAGGTTTAGGATCAGAGCTTCCCTTCCCTTAGATGAGCTATCTTCCAACGTTGACAGCCACCCTTTGATCCTCACTTTCCTCTACAGCATTGTGCAGAAACTGCCTTCTTGTCCTCGGACCCGCCATCGGTCCCACCCGCTCAATCCCACCTGCATGAAGTACGACGGTTTAAATTCACTTACGTGTCACAAGGTCAAAGGACTTTTTATCCTCTGGATGAGGCCTCACTTGGCAGGTCAACAGATTTAACTTGACGGGAGGCCGATTTATCTGCAAAAAGGCAAGAGAAATGGTAGCAGGATAGTGAACAGACTCTTCCTTATGGCCTCTATTCACCCCGAGGTCCCTGAGCTTCAGATTGGAAAACTATGTAAGTGGAATGGGCAAGATTCTTCTGTACCTACAGTGCACCACATAGGAGTAGAATAGAGGCTATAGGACAGGGGTAGGCAACCTAAGTCCCGGGGGCCGGATGTGGCCCAATCGCCTTCTCAATCTGGCCTGTGGACAGTCTAGGAATCAGCGTGTTTTTACATGAGTAGAATGTGTGCTTTTATTTAAAATGCATCCCTGGGTTATTTGTGGGGCATAGGAATTCGTTCCAAAATGTTCCAAGTCTGGCCCACCACATGGTCTGAGGGACGGCGGACGGTGGACCAGTCCATGGCTGAAAAAGGTTGCTGACCCCTGCTATAGGATTTTCTCTGGCACAGAAAATACCAACTCTAACCACAAGAGGGCATATTCAAACCACATATTAGACACATATGAAACCTGGTCAAATCACCTTGTGGGTTTAGGGTTTTCTGTTTTTATTTTACCACATCAAAGTGCAATTTACAAAACCAGACCTGACACAAGCAGCAATCCATAACCACTGGGGGGAAAGTGGTTATGACCACCACAGGAAGGTCTGAGGACCACACAGGCAACAAAAAGAAAACTGTACGAGCTAGGATGCGGAAAGGAACGAATTGCTGTTGGCTTCCCATCTGTCTTGAGAGACAATGGAGTGCACCTCTGGGGGTGAAGTCAAACTGCTGGATTAGCAGCACCAAAGTGACGTCCCCGAGGTGGAAGCCTAGGCTGTGTATATGGCGATCCTGGGCTGCCCAGAGAGCAAGAACCCCCTCTCGGCCTTGCTGATGTGGTCCAAAGGAAAGGAAAGCAGTGTGTTTGGAAACAAATACCTACAAGAAAACTGGATGAAAGAGAATGGAGAAAGAGGAGCTGGCCGAGGAACATGGAAAATGAATTCTGAGAGGTGAAGCAAAGACAGGAGAGGGACCTGGGGGCCCAGCCTCCCTGCTAACCACAGGCCCCATCCGAAACCACCTTCAACAGAGTGGCAAGATATTAGCAGGACAAGCCGAGAGAGGCAAAATGATTTTATTTCATTTTGTTATTACAGTGGTACCTCGGTTTACATACGCTTCAGGTTACAGACTCCGCTAGCCCAGAAAGAGTACCTCGGGTTAAGAACTTTGCTTCAGGATGAGAACAGGAATCTGGCGGCGTGGCAGCAGCAGGAGGCCCCATTAGCTAAAGTGGGCAGTTCGAGGTTAAGAATGGACCTCCGGAACGAATTAAGTTCTTAACCCGAGGTACCACTGTATTACACTTACTTCCCTCCATTTCTCCAAAGAGCTGGAGGTGGCGTAGACACTTTCCCGCCCTCTCCCTTTCAGCCTTCTGAGGGAGGAGAGACTGAGAGATAGGGACAGACCCAAAGACACCCAGTGGGTTTCATATGACTGAGTGTGGATTTGAACTCGGGCTCTCCCAGATTCTAGGGTTACCACTCTGACCTCTTCACCATACAGTGGCTCTTGTGTGGGGATAGCTATTAGAAGGGAGTTAGGGAACCTCCAGCCACAGGTCAAGTCTATCCTGCAAGCCTCCACATTTGGGCTGCCCGGTGGTTTTCCCCAACCACGCACACCTGCCCCACACCGGACATCGCACATTCGCTAAAGCCTTGAAGGAATTCCTTTAAAAAAGCTTAATGCACATCAGTGCAGACACACCTGTAGCTTTCAGGCAAGGAGGCAAGAATTTCCACACCCACCTCCCATAAGCCCTACTTACCGTGCTGTGCGAAATAGTGAGGCATCCGTATTTCACGCCACACTTCCTCTTCTGCCACACTTTCCGAATCCTGGGACACCAAGAAAGAAAGGCAGTGCAAATCCAGTTTTAGATCCCATATTATCTCCCCTGGAAGTCACAAATGGCAAAATGCTGGACTTCCTGTCTTTAGAGGCTTGGCATGCATTTTCTTTTGGCAAAGGATCCTGCCAAGTTAATGGTTGTGTGTGGGGAAGTACTTTTGCACCCTAAACACTAAATAATTTTATTGCAGTGGGATCATTGCAGGCAAACGCTTTTAAAGGCCAATCTTCAACAGGTGGCAGAAAAAGTCAGCTGGATGAAACATGGGTGTGTGCCCATCCGTGCGCATGCAGATACACAGAGAGATTTATTCTCATTTATTCATTCACTTTACATAATTCTAGATTAATTTTTCGGGGAAAGCCCTTGCAAGAGAGCCTATTATAGAAAAATAAACAGAAGCACAAGACAGCAAAAACTCCATTCAAATAAACATACAGTTGCTCAAAATAATTCATAGACTAGTAGCATGCTCATATAAAATAAATTTAATGATTAAACCAGGCTACTTAAATGCAGCAACACTATAAGTCGTTCAGCTCAGCATGTCAGCTAAAAGCTATGAAAAGAAATGGGGTTTTAAAGGCTCATTTACAAGCCTGTACTGATGGAGCCAGATGCATCTCCCGCAGAAGGGAGCCCCTAAAATATGGGGCCATCACTGAAAAGATCCCATCTGCTATGCCCTCCAATCTGATGGAGTCAAGAGCAGAGACTCTGAAGCCAATCTCAAGGTCTTGGCTTATTTATATGGGTGCAGGTGAACCTTGAAATACAATTAAGGCTTGAAAGGTCATTTAACAGCACTCTATCTGCAACAGGCGTATATGCACAGACATGATCAACCAAGCTTAGCAGAAGAAACTGAACGCTTGAGCTCATGAAAACACTTGTCCATAACTTGATCTAAGGACTAACAGGACTAACCACCATGCAAATATACAGAACGGATCCCCAAATGCACGTTTGGGTTAAAGGTGGATCCCGGGAAAGACTACAGAGTTATCAAACGCAGGAACAGCTGTTCCTAGACTGTGCCATGTCAAGTTCAAGGCAAAAAACTGCAGGTCTGAGGGTCACTAGCGTCACATAGAAAGCTTTCCTCAGGAAGAAGTGGCAAGCCAGCATGGCAGCGTGTTGGGACTAGGAATGAGGGTATCAGGGATCAGATCCCCACTCAGCCGGGAAGCTTCCTGGCTTCGCACCAGCTCAATCCTAACACTAATATGGTTCAGACAAACCATCCCGTATAGCAGGTGGTGTTGACCTTTTGGTGTCCATGGCCTCATGTGCAAACTGGAGAAACTGTTGTGGTCACCAAACACACAGATGCACCACAACAGAATACTTCTCTGAAGCCTAATTCCAAGGGGTGGTGGGGAGAGACCTCTCTAAGTGCATGCAGTACCTGTTGGAGCTCAAGTGAGATGCAAGAACCCTCCCAAAGAGACATTTGCATCGCTTTTGGCCACCACCTTCTGGAGATCCAACACAAAGACAATTGAAAGTCCTCACCCATCACTTTTCTTGTGCAGGAAGCCCGATTTCTCAGTCCCATATTGCTTGTTCCCTTGGTGCTGGTGGATGCTGTAGCCACTGCCAGAGTTCTTCCTGCTGAGGTTTTCCTGAGAGGTGCAAGGACATGTGAAACATATATAGCGATTCTACACATGGGATGCCCCATTGTGAACTTCCTCCTTCCACACACAGCTACAGGGCCGCTGGCTCAAAATCCCTTTGGGAGGCAATCTATTCTCACAAGCAAGGCTAGTTCAAGGACCTGGGTGGAGGGGCGGGGGCAGTATAGACACTGCCAATTCTACTAAAGGTGAAAGGTATGTACAGTCATACCTTGGGATACAGATGCTTCAGGTTGTGTTTTTTCGGGCTGCAGACCCCTGAAACCCAGAAGTACTGGAACAGCTTACTTCCGGGTTTCGGCAGTGCGCATGTGCAGAAGCGCCAAATCAAGCTTTGCGCATGCGCAGAAGTGCCAAATTGCAACCCGTGCGTGCGCAGACGTGGGTGGCGAACGCTGCAGGTTGCAAACGTGCATCCTGCACGGATCATGTTCGCAACCTGAGCATCCACTGTATAAGCAAGATCAGCCGCATGACCAAAGCGTGATGCAAAAATCTTGTTTCAATACAAAACCCCCAGCCAGATTTAAATGAATCAAAACATAAATGATTAACTATGATTTCATGAATCAAGTGATATAAGAGCATAAGAAGAGCCCTTGCTGGATCAGGCCTGTGACCCATCTAGTCCAGCATCCTGTTCTCACAGCAGCCTGTAAGAAGCAGCTCCTGAAAGCAGGATTTGAGTGCAATGGCAGCCTTCCCATTGGTGATTCCCAGCAACTGGTATTCTGAGGCATGCTGCCTCCAATGATGGTGGAGGTGGAACACAGCTATTGTGGGGAAAGTCAGTGTGGCATAGTGGCTAAGAGTGTTGGACTAGGACACAGGAAAAGGGTAAAGGTAAAGGGACCCCTGACCATTAGGTCCAGTCGTGACCGACTCTGGGGTTGCGGCGCTCATCTCGCTTTATTGGCCGAGGGAGCCGGCGTACAGCTTCCAGGTCATGTGGCCAGCATGGCTTCTGGTGAACCAGAGCAGCGCACAGAAATGCCGTTTACCTTCCCGCCAGAGCGGTACCTATTTATCTACTTGCACTTTGATGTGCTTTCGAACTGCTAGGTTGGCAGGAGCAGGGACCGAGCAACAGGAGCTCACCCCGTCACGGGGATTCGAACCGCTGACCTTCTGATTGGCAAGTCCTAGGCTCTGTGGTTTAACCCACAGTGCCACCCACGTCCCCAGGACACTTGGCGATGTGACCTTAGGGCAGCCACAACATCTCAGCTTAATCTTGATAAAATTGGAGGAGGAGGAGAAGAATTATGTTTGCCACCCTTAAGGTCTTTTTTAGAGGAAAGGTTGGAAATAAATGTAATGATCAACAATAGTAGCTACTGATAGCCTTAACCTCCACGAATGACTCATCTTCTTTTAAAGCCATCCAGCCTCAAATTAAAACAGAATGGGATCTCGAAGGTGTGCACAACCTCTTTCACATACACACACACACACAAAAAGTGCTCACAGGAAACTCACCCCTTTGTTCTCTAGCTGCAGGATGCCTCGGAGGGAGTCGCGGATGCGAGTGAGCTGCTTCACCTCCTCTTCCTTCACCTGATGAAGCTAGAAAGGGAGGAAGATGCTGAGAGGCGAATCAGGTGCAGGCTGCACAAACCCGGTCCAGCCCATCACTAACATTGCAGCCGCCACCTCCGAACAACATTCTTAGGCGTTGTTCTGCTGTTGAGACTTGTTCTATTAATCCCAGGGAGTTAAGGGGGTGCAAAATCAAGAGAGAAGTCTCCCACAGAACAAACCTATCTCACTGTCAAACCTATCAAACTTTGAGAGGTTGATGCAAAACATTACTATTTGACAGATCATTCTCCAAAAAGGAGGACAGACGGTTTTACCCCTTCTGTTATAATGGACTCCCTCAAACCACATGCTACAAATCTGGGCTTCGTTGTTTTTTTAAAGAATTCAGCTCTACCCTAAAACATAACTATTTATGGAGTTTCATAGGGGAAAAACCACACGGGTCTCTTCACAATGGGAAGAACAACAGAAGAGAGGAGGAATATGGGTCAGTACAGTTACACATACTTAAATAATTCCTTATACACTCGCTCATACAAGCCCCTCTTTAATCTCCACCCAGGCCAGCAAGAGGCACTGTCAGAATTCAAGGACATTTTCCAGTCAGGCAAAACACTCAAGGAGGTGCAAACTAGGGCCAGTGAGGGCTATGTCCTGGGTAGAGTCTCGGGGGCCAGATAGAGTGGCTTGGGGGGCCAAATTTGGTCCTTGGGCCTGAGATTCCCCACCCTGCAGTAAGCCAGTGCTTTAGTCCAGAGCTGTAGGTGCAGTTAAGAGTCCCTTGCAAATGCTTTAGATGAGACAGATGCCTTAATGACTTACTGCATGTAAAGATGTTGCTAGCTTCTCAATGAATGGGTACAGGTTCTGAGACGCCTTCCAGCCATCTTGGAAGAAACTGGAAATGTTTCGGTGTTGTCGTTTTCAATCAGCAAAAGTAATGTTTCAAAAAGAGAGGGCGAGAGAGGACATTGTGAAGTTAGTTTGCGTTGTCAGAGAGCCACAGCAAAACATGAGTGATCAGCTGTCACTTAAGAAGCCCCTTCACAGGAAGTGATACGGGCAACTGGCCAGAAGCTGGACTTCCTGAGGCGCTTACTTGTGCTGTGCATGATAGAACTTGATAAGGCTCTGCAGAAAGTCTGGTCCTTGCTTCATTTGGCTTTCGTTGGCTTTCAGAAGATACTAGATGACAGGGGAAGAAAAGAGGAAATTGCCCAGTCAGGATCTAGTGATAACAGATTTTTCAAAATGGTGTTGTTGGTAAAGTTGTCACTGCGAGACTACTTTGCTCTCTTCCCTTTAGTTGAGATTCCTGCACTGCAGAGGGTTGGACTAGATGACCCCTGAGGTCCCTTTTAACGCTACAATTCTAGGATTAAATGACCTTTGGGGTCCCTTCCAACCCTACAATTCTGTAATTCAATATTGACTGATGCACAGTAATATTTTATGTTAGAATTTAAAATTTCATAGTGCTTACAGTATCAAAATGAATCTGTTTGGACTGGCATACTGTGTTTTGAACGCTGAGGTGCCAGTTTGCATTCTTGTTGCGTCATCAGCCGCTTTGGGGGGAAAGCAGCATACAAGTTGCATAAGTAAAAAATAATAATATTTTTTAAAAGAAAAGTAAAACAGACGCCTGCTTCCCTAGATATCCTAGACACGCCTCATATCTTTCCCCTCCTGCTATTGCTCCTCTGCTGCGAGCGAAGAAGGAGTGCTTCCATGTGCTGTTATTTATTTAACAGTGAAGCTATTCAAAGGGATGACTCACTCGCTGGCGGAGCCCCAACCCTTCCACCCAAATCAAGGAAGAAAGAAAAGGGGGGGAAACCACACAAAGGAAGAGGGAAGCTGCCACCCGCCCAACACTGGGGAGCTCTTTTAACCCTTCTGGAAAACCCAACCCTTCGCAGCTCACAAGGAGCCAACAGTCAGCCTCCTCTTCCGATTTCTCACACAGCTGAAAACCCCACATATCAAGATGGCTGAATGCCCCACAGGAGCCCAAACTCACATTAACCTGTTTCACCGACCTGCAAAGACTGTTGCCTTAAGCAGCTGGGGGTGAGGAAGGTATTTCTTTCCTCCAATAGCTGTACATAACATTACACCAAGGAGTCCCACAGGCAGAACAGCCGGAAACTACTGCAAGACCATAAGAACCCTGCAGCCCCATCCTGGTTCTTAGGACAGCCAACCAGATGCCATTAAAGGAAGCCGCCAAGCAGGACCTGAGCGCAACAAGAAGGCAAGTCTTGCACTCACAAGCCGGAGTCCACCATTCTGCAGCGCTCATCATCCTCGCCACGGCAAGTGTCTATTGCTCTTTAGCAAGAGTAACAAGAGGCACCTGGTTTCAGATGGAGGGCTGCATCTTTCCATGGGCAACCTCACAAGCCAATGATTGGCAGCTCCAGAAGCAACCGGTGCTAGCCAGAGACTGTTGGAGGCTGGTTCACCAGGGCCCCACCAACCTCAGTCTGCTCTCAATCAGCCATCACCTGCCTATTTTCTTAGATCACATGCACATCATGCATTTAAAGCATATAAAGGTAAAGGGACCCCTGACCATTAGGTCCAGTCGCGGCCGACTCTGGGGTTGCAGTGCTCATCCTGCTTTATTGGCCAAGGGAGCCGGCGTACAGCTTCTAGGTCATGTGGCCAGCATGACTAAGCCACTTCTGATGAACCAGAGCAGCGCACGGAAACACAGTTTACCTTCCCGCTGGAGTGGTACCTATTTATCTACTTGCACTTTGACGTGCTTTCAAACTGCTAGGTTGGCAGGAGCAGGGACCGAGCAACGGGAGCTCACCCCGTCGCAGGGATTCGAACTGCTGACCTTCTGTTCGGCAAGTCCTAGGCTCTGTGGTTTAACCCACAGCACCACCCGCGTCCCTCATATGGCTCTTATTAAAGCATATGGCTTCCCCCAAAGAGTCCTGGGAACTATAGTTTTCCCACCACAGAGCTACAATTTCCAGTACCCTTAAACTACAGCTCCTGGGGTTTTTTTTTGGGGGGGGGGAGACTATATGCTTAAAATGGATGGTGTGGTTGTGAGCCTACAGTCCAGAGGGTTGCATTAGCTGTCAGCTTCCCACGGCACTGCCCTTGCAGAATTCAGCAGGCAGGATGGGAACGTGACTAGAATTAGTTGGCCCTGCTCGTCATTGGCTCAGTTTCCACTTCCTGTTGGCCGCCCTACCATCTGCTCCACCAAACTCAGTGGTCACTTGCCACCATGGACCCGAGGGGAACAGTGGGCAAAGCAACAGATCGGACTCTCACCTTTGTACAGCAGGCTGTGCAAACGCCAGGGCTTTACACTCACAAACACACACACACACTTAACACTTAACTCAGCCTCCATCTAAGCAAGGAAGGAAGCAAGAGGAAGGAAGCAAGAGGAAGGAAGCAAGGATACATATTCAGCAAAAGCACTAGGTGAGAGTACAGAGCGCAACTGGGGGAATCCCAGCCACATGTGGGCCCAGAGCCAAGGGTGTCACATCCTGGCTTAGAAGAAGGCACAGGGAATTATCCCCAATTCCAAGCAGAAAGTTGGGGTTGGCAGTTGGAGCCCCTGATTTCTCCTCCAGCTCTGAAAAGCTGGAGAGGGCTGTTTCAGCAGTAAGGGAAATGTGTCCCTTACAACTTGGCTACCCAGAAAAGCAGATGTGTTCTTACCTCCTGCTGTAGTAGACAGAAGGGGGTTGTGCCTGGTCTCTCATGGTGTCAGGGACTAAGGCTGCAGCGCATAGTTATGGAACTTGCTCCTGCAGGAGGCAATGACCAAGCCATCAACCAAAGATGGCTTTAAAAGAGGATTAGACAAATGCATGGAAGAGAGGGCTGCTGATGGCTACTAGTCACAAAGGCTATGATCTGCTTCCACATCTACCTGCTTGTATCCATTCTGCCCCACCGATTTCAGTGGGTCTGCTAGAAGCACAACTACCGGTAAGTCTGGATGCCCCTATGAAGCACCTTTTCACGATATCTGCACATATTGCTCTGACAAATGCAAGTCACATACGACAGCTCTTGGTAACAGACACAAACAAGTCTTGACGCGTCCACAGCTGCGGGCCTTGCAAACAACCAGGAAATGTACAGAACTAACTAGCACCGTATTGCTAGGCAAGGCTCCCTTGCGTATTGCAACATGCAAGGAAGACAAGCTCCTTTTTCCAAGTCGAAGTCATTCTTTGGCAGGTCCAGGGCTCAGGTGGCTTTAAGCATATGCAACAAGTTCCATGGAGCCAGAGAGAATCTTTCAGAATGCAATGGAAAAAAATGTTCTCCGGAGACAGCTGAGCAATGCTGCGGAGAGGCTGCCAGAGGTATGTGGTTTCCATAAATTTGTGGATTCCACCGTCCAATCACCAAGTGTTTAATACACCTTTGGGACAATCCAGCGCTGTATGACTGGTTGGGAGAACAGCAGGGCTGCAACAGGCGGGGGGTGGGGAGGGGAGATGTGTAGCGATTAGAAAACATTTCCAGCTGCTTGGATTCCTTCCTACATGGGAGGGGTTGTTATCATTAGCTTTATTGTGTCTCCCCCAGTCCTACCCTGGCCTTTGGTGAAAGTTAGGCCTCTTCCAAGCATCCTTTCCAGAAAAATGCAACAGGGAAAGGTTTGGGCCTCCAGCCGAGGAGACGTTCTAAGCCCTGATGCCTCCTGAAGTTGCCCCATTTCTCCATCACAGGCGTAGCCAATGTGGTTCTCTCCAGATGTTGTTGGACTCCAACTCCCAACAACCTCAGCCAACATGGCCAATGCTGAGGGATGGGGGAATATGCTCTTCAACAACATCTGGAGGGCATCATGTTGAGTGTTCCCATTCCATCCTATCAGAGTTCCTTCCATCCTGTTAATTTCTTCCTTATTTGTTCTGGCTTTTCAAAGCAGGGGCAGAGAGTATCTGGTCTGTGGACCAATCCTGGCCCACCAGGGCACCCATAATGGAGAGGCCATTATCTCCAAACCACAGCTTGCATCACTGGGTCACGTCAGCTGAAGGGAAGGGGGTTGGTTTCAATTGTGCTTGGTGCTACTACGCCGGCATGTCCCCCACCCTCCAGGGAATGTGGTGGCAAAGCTGACCTTCCCCCCCCCAACGCCGTGTGTCAATTTTGAGAAGTGGAAGGGACCACCCACCTATCACTCACCTGACACCATCATGATGTCTGAGATGGCAATGCCCACCTCTCAGAGTTGGCCCTGTGGAAGGGGATGGGAGATAAGGATGTGTCCCACCAGGCCAAATGGATTCCCCACCAGTTTTAACATCTCTCTCCCCCCCCCCCAATTTAATAACTTTCTTTCCTTTTTCCTGGTTGCATGATTTGGAAAAAAGAAGGTATTTCCTCAGGCTCCCAGGAACAAACTTGTAGGTATGTGTACATGTGTGCATTGTGTGTTTAGGAGGCATACTAAAGTCAGAAATGAGTTGCTCTCATTTGCTTTCCAGAACAGTAGCTATATTGGTCTCTGCGCATTCTGTATACTCAAGGACTACATCTCCCCACATGAACCAACACAAGAACAGGCCTTCTCGGTGGTGGCTCCCTGCTTGTGGAACACTCTCCCCCTGGAAGGCATACCTGGTGCCATCACTATCTATTTTTAGGAGCCAGGCAAAAACTTTGGTTTCTCCCCTGCCAGGCGTTTGACCTTTAATTTGCAGGGGTTTTGATATCTGTGGCCTCCTCCAGTGCATTTTCTATAAATATGATTGTGTTTTTAGCTTTTACTTTGTTTCGGTTTTACGTTGGTTTTAATCTATGTGCTCCTTTTTTGCTGTGGCTTTGAGTTTCTTCTCATTTTAGAATGCGACTAGTAAGTGCAACAAATAGCAATTTAATAATAACAATACACCAATAGCATCCAGGCCCCAACAGATTACCCCCAAGAGAAGGTGTCCTCTGGAAAAGAAAAAGTTTTCTACTCCCGGGTCAAATGAACAGCCCAGAAAGTATCAAATAAGTCTCCCAGAGTTTTTAGGTTTGAGCCAAAGGGCCTAAGTAGCTGCTGAGGACCAGTTAACCCCAAGCACCTATGCAGTTATGCCCACACAGGGCCTAGCCAAGGCTTTGCTGTCAGGGTCAGGCATCAATCCTAGGAGGAATAAACACCATCATTTTCAGGGAGTTCCTACCTCACACATCTGAAGCTGGAAAGTGCGGCGCTCCTTCTGCAGGTCCTCGGCGATTTCTGCAGCCGATGGTTCGGCCTGAATGACTCCAGATATCTTGGCTCGCTCCTTCTCCTTTTCCATCTTTGCTCTAGGGGAATGAGGAATGCCAAAGATAATGCAACAGCTACAACTCCCATCAGCCTTGATCACTGGCTGTGCTCTGACTGGAGTGCTGATGGGAGTTGGAGTCCAACAACATCTGGATGGACACAGGTTCCCCATCCCAACCACACCCACGGTTTAGAGATGATGGCGACTGTGTATGAGCCTGCGACAGCCACCAGCCTAGATGTACTAGGAGCCAGCCTGCCTCCGAATGCCAGATGCTGGGGAGAATACAACTGGGGAGAGCACGGTTGCACCCAATGCCCTGCTTGTGGGCTTCCCATTGGCGCATCCAGTTTGGCCACTGTGAGAGCAAGATGCTGTACTAGATGGGTCTTTGGCCTGATCCAGCAGGCCACCTCTTATGTTCTAACACAACTCACAGCCTTTCCTGTTATGGCAGGCTGCACTATATATTATATGTCTAATTACATAATAGTAATTATTTCTAAATTGGCACCCATACATACAAATTAGAGCATGCAATTCTACACAGGCATGTGTCTTCTATCCTTTTTACCTTGGTGGTACATAAGTGGTGATCCTACCACAGTTGTATTCATACAGGCTGCAAGCAAGCAGCTACATGGCAGAAGAAAATTGTCACGTGTTAAGTAGGGGTGTTTTTTAAAATTCACCCATGGTATGCAACTGCTGTGGCTCATTTCATTACCTCTGGGACCAATGCAACAACTAAACACTTTTCTGTTGTTTTTTATGGGGGGGGGGGAGATCCCGCAGAAATATAATGGAGATCAGAGCTAGGAAACATAAGAGTCAAACTACTGGTCCATTTAGCTCAGTATTACCCATGCAAGGATGGAGAAACCAGCTTTCCAGATGTTGCTAGACTACAACTCCCATCAGCCCCTTGCAGATCTCATCCTCCTCCCCAAGTTGGATCTGGAGGCTTCAGAGGATCTAGAACTGTCTTGCCCAACCTGGTGTCCCCAAACAGTCCCACCAGCCCCAGCCAGCAAGGACAATGGTTAATGGGGATGGGTGTTATGGTTCAATAGCATGCGAAGGGTCCACAGGTCCACCTTTCATCTATGCTGACAAATAGCAGCTATTCAAGATATCAGAAAAGAGCGTTTTCCAGTCCCTCCTGGAGAACACCACGAATTGAACCTGGGGACCTTCTGCTGGCAAGCTACAGGTTCTAGCACAGCCACCAGAATGGTACTGGAAAGCACAGCGGCACAGATAAATAAATAGCCATCTCATTGGCTGACGCCAGCTCTGCCACCTCCCATGCCACTGAACCCACAACAAAACACCTTTGTTTGAGAGGAGATGGGGAAATGAGCCAGAGGCAGCAGGAGTTACTTACACTTTGGTCTCATAATCCTTCCAGGCCTTTTCAATCTGCTTCTTGGAATCCTGCCAAGCAAGAGGGGGGCAGAGTTAGCAGGGGAGTCCCCAAGGCGGAGTGGGGGGGGAGAGATGGGAAGAGGGGGCAGCCACCCCCTACCGAGCCACCAAAACCTTTCCTCCTGTCAATGCCAGGAAAGCAGAACATATTGATTACAGCAAGGAGAAGTTGTTAGCTGTTAAGCTGTCTCAACAGAAGCATTCCCCAGGCCAGAGGCTGAAAAATCCAAGTCTTCGCTTCTCTGCACTTCAGTTGATTTCTGGACCGTAGGGCCAGTTGGCCATGGGACAGAAAGGGCATCTGTTCAGCAGGCCTGGAGCCAGAATTCTGCTATGGGGAGTGGATGTGGGGAGAGTGCTAAGGGATTCTTGTAAGAGCTTAGTAAAACAAAAGTCTGGGTTTGTTTATTTTTTTAATGCCTCAAGCGCCTAAGCATCATTCCCTAACGCCAGTGCCTTTTGCATTCATTGCTCGGAACCAAACTGGTTTCTTACTTGGCAACTGTGCAGAAAACAGCCTGGGTGTTTGTTCATACATACATACATAGTCAAGCTCAATTTTTCAAGTGGAGATCCTTGTCAACACAGCACCAGTCATGCAAAAGAGGAGTGTAAAAGCAAGTTTGAGGCTGGACCATTAGGGCAAGTGGAGAACCGCCCACCAACTTCAGTCCACCTTCAGTCAGCACCCAACTTCCTGCTTTCTTACTCACAACCAATCCAGAGGGTCGCTCCAGTTCCCAGAGTTCCCTGTGAAGAGGGATTGGTTGTTAAACCACTCTGGGAATTGCAACTCTAGAAGGAGGAAAGGGGTTTTCCCTAACAACTCCCTGCACCCTCGAGAAACTACAGCTCCCAGAATTCTTTGGGGGCAAGCAGTGACCATTTATAAAGTGGTATCAAAGGGCTTCAAATGTATGGTGTGAAAGAGGTGTGAAGTAGCTAGCCTACCTCAATAGGGAAGGACAAGAGGGGAAAGCTCAAGGGTTCCCTGTGCAGGAGAAGGGAAAAGGCAGGAGTCAAGGAGATTTATGGCGTATCTGCAGTTGCAGCCTCTGGCTTGCTATTTCGACAAACACCTTACACGTTCAGGGTTGCACCACAGAACAGGACTTGATGACGTCACTCTGCTCTGAGCCCAGGTGTCAAAGGAAAAGGCTGCTGAACTGAATCCCAGGGTGTGATGAGAAGGGAAAGGGAGCTCAAGGTGGCATACATGGTTCTTCCCCTTGTATAATCTCCACAGCAACCCTGCGAGGCAGGTTAGACTTAGTGGCAGTGACTGGCCACCCGGTGAGCTTTATGGCTGAGTGGAGATTTAAACCCAGGTCTTTCATGTCAAGAGTCTAACACACCACCGCAGTGGTATAGATTTGGGACAGTGGGGAAGGAGAGGAAAAGAAAGCCAGATTCTGGTGGGAGGAGCTTCCCCTTGCATGCATGAGCAAATTGTATTTCAGAGGGGGGCAGGATCTCCCCCCTGACATGCACAGAGCATTACTCACCTTGCCAACAAAGGTCCGTATAGTAAAAGCTATGGTTTTCCCAGTAGTGATATATGGAAGTGAGAGCTGGACCATAAAGAAGGCTGATTGCTGAAGAATTGGTGCTTTTGAATTATGGTGCTGGAGGAGACTCTTGAGAGTCCCATGGACTGCAAGAAGATCAAACCTATCCATTCTTAAGGAAATCAGCCCTGAGTGCTCACTGGAAGGACAAATCCTGAAGCTTAGGCTCCAGTACTTTGGCCACCTCGTGAGAAGAGAAGACTCCCTGGAAAAGACCCTGATGCTGGGAAAGATTGAGGGCACTAGGAGAAGGGGACGACAGAGGACGAGATGGTTGGACAGTGTTCTCAAAGTAACCAACATGAGTTTGACCAAACTGCGGGAGGCAGTGGAAGACGGGAGTGTATGGCGTGCTCTGGTCCATGGGGTCACGAAGAGTCGGACATGACTAAACGACTAAACAACAAGGCAGCTTCCTGTGTTCCATGGCCCAAACCACAGAGAACCATGGTTTTGTGACCTGGGCAAGGGTGCCTTGCAAGGGTGCAATCAGCAAACTGCTAAAATAAGCTTTCATCAAAAGAAAACGAAAAACAGCAAGTTTCTGGTGCTCATGGATCTATGCCCAAAGGTTGGTAAAATCCCAGAATGGAGTTGAGGAAAGGAAGAGAGGGAGGTTGATCCATCCCTCCTCTGCCTGCCTGCTCACTTCCTTGCAATTACTGATGTCCACATTATTTGAGTGGGTGCTGTGGGTATCACTGGGACATTTCACTTCCTCCTCGTCCCGCCAGTCCCTACCGAGAGACAGAAAGCAAGAGAGTGACACTTTCCTGGCACCGACCCAGATTACAAAATATTGTGCTAATATCCTGAGAAATATATCGTATAGGTATGGAGCAACGTAAATGGAATTTAAATATGAATTCAGGAAATCTGCAGAGTTACGGAGAAGAAAGTCCTGGCCAGCTCAGTTGGCGAATGCTCCCAATAAAATATGCATATGTGTGCAATTCCACTGTACCCTGATGATATACTATTATGAGGTTTAGCTGAATATGCTAAATCTATTACCACTCTTTCATTACATCATAGAAACATTTTCTGATACAGTCTTCTCCTAAAAATTAAAAATTAAAAAGCAGCATGCCTTGGGTTTTCTGCATAACTTGCTAGCAGGGATGGGCTAAGCAGTCCAATTCAAGGCAGGGCTGCTGCAATGCACCCCAAGTGGGGCTTCCCTTGTACAAAATCCTGCAGCTGGCACAAGCAAGAGTCAGCATGTTGAACACCTGTGCTCAAAAATCTGCACTGGCTGCCAATTTGCTATTGAGCTGAGTTCAAGGTGTTACTACTGGTATAAAGCACTTAATGGCTTGGGACCAGATTACTTAAGGGATCGCCTTACCCCATGCGTGCTGACTCAATTCCTCCAGTTTGCAGAATCTTCTGCAGATTGCACTTCTGCAAGTGTCGTGCCATGTTCATTCTGTGTTTGAAAGGAGCCGTTCCTTTAGCGTGGCAACAACCTATACTTTGGAACTCCCTGCCTGCTAATATTGGGCAAGGACGATCACCGTACAGTTTTAGACACCTGCTGAAAACTTTGGTTACATCTGCTCTTAAATTTGTTTTAGATGTTTGTGGTTTCTTGGTTTTAGATCTTTTAAAATAGTTTTTAAAATGTTTTAAGTAAGTCTATTTCATTTTTGTATTTTTCTTTTTTAATCACATAAGTGTTAGCCACCCTAGGATCTTTTGTAAATAAGAGAGGGGTATAAATGCAATATAATAAATCAGTAAATTGCATCCCGATTCGTTTAATTACATAGGCACTACATCATAGGTCTGTTTTGAGCATTTCCTTTTTCTTAAGAATGCAAGAAAACTCCACATTTAACCTGCACACATTTTGCAGGTGCTTTTTATGCGAGATGGGGCTGTCAAGACACTGGCACAACAGAACAAGCGATGTGCTGGGACATCAACCATGGGTCCCAGGCACCTCTATTTGGACTCATCTTCCCCAACTACACCCTTGAGCACACACCATGCATACGCAGTTTTAAAAGGGCACCTACCAGCCGGCTATCTTTAAGTTGCCCTTTCAGCAAGCTGTCCAGAGGAAAGGAGACGATATTGTTCAGATTCTGCACCTGGAAGAGCCACAAATAAAAACATAGGCAGCCATTAGTGTTCAGCTAGGCAGGCCTTTTTACCCAGGTTGGCATTCATTTGCGATGCATTTTTATTTCAGCTTCTAACACAGACGTGGGAACCAAATCTTGGTCAAAAGCTGAAGCAAAAGTTTAATGAAGCTTGTGCCATTATTTTTAAACACATACCACACACAGAGAGAGCCTCTTTTTTTTTTTGCTATATATGGGTTTTTAGATCAGTTTTGGTAAGAATACCTCCCAACTTCCCCCAAGGAATTCCGAGAACTGTATTTGGAAGGAAAACCCAGATTCCTGTGTTGGATTCTTAAGCTGCGCTCAGTGAATGAAGGATCCCAGTTTAAGTTCACGAAGTCCTTCAGGTCTTAAAAGGAATGGGTGAGGGGGTGGGTGGGTGTCATGCTGTATACAGCCCCATCTCTGCACACTGGCCTCATGCACCCACAGCTGGCAGTCATGCGCAGGGGCCCTGTGCACTTCAAGGTGCACGTGCATCAAATGGCTCCATGCCACTCCTCCCTTCATGTGCAGAAGTTCTTTTTTTCCTTTTTTTTCCTCCCCCCCCCCCATGTGCAGACGTTCTACAAGCATACATCAGTATGTGCAGGAGGCCCCTTCACGCCAACACCAAACATTGCTGGTAGAACTAAATAACTCCCTGCGCCCGACACATTCTCTCAGTGAATGCCCTATATGCAGAGCTACACACATGCAGGCATATCATCTGATGTGGAACATATGCGCCCTTTATTGACTTGTTACACTTATATAGCACTTTTTCCTCAAGGTGGTGTACATAACTCTTCTCCCCACAACAACCCTGTGAGGGAGGTTAGGCTGAGGGATAGTGACTGGCCCAAGGTCACCCAGAGAGCCCCATGGCTGAGCGGGGATTCAAATCCTGGCCTCCCAGGTCCTAGTCCAACACTCTAACTGGTAATGCACACTGGCGCTGAAGTTCCAACTGGCGTACAGCAGGCCTGGAGAACCTGCAGCCCTCCAGGTGTCATTGGGGCTCCAATCCCCATCAGCCCCAGCCAGAACGGCCACTGGCAAAGCATGATGGGAGTCCAACAATATTCAGAAGGCCACGGCTCTGTCACAGAGTGTGGACCGACATGCAGATCTGGGCATCCCTTTTAGCCCTCACAGCTAACTGGAGTTGGGGCCTGCAGGGCACAGTGACATCAGAGAAGATGCATGGTCCCACTATTTCCTCCAAAGCATGCAGCAAATGTGCCAGAGGTGGGAACATTTTACAGCCTGGGTCACATGACCTTCTGGGCAGTCTCCCAGTGTTATGTACTGAGTTCTCACCCTGGGCCAGCAGGGGGATACTGTAGATAGTTTTCACTCAGGTCCACATATGCAAATAAGGGATTGAAAGTGACGTTCAGTGATTGGATAGTTACAGAAAGTGGTTACAGTTGCATTGTAGTGGAGCTCTATATAAGCAGGCTGGCTGAACCCTTCAGTTCAGTTCTGTTCTGGCCTGTGAATAAACAAGAGCTGTTTTGAAGAACCGCTGTGTTGTCTGATATGTTCACCCACAACTTAACACCCAGAGGCCACATGATAGTGGTGGCTGGGGCCAGAAGCAAAAGCAGGCAGAGCAACAAATCTAAAAAATTTACTTTTGTACGCTAGGCTAGTTCCTTCACGCCTCTCTGTCCTCCATGCAGGCAAGCAGAAGGCATTATCGGAGTCCAAGGGCACATTCCCATGTGGGGCAAAAGATTCCTGTGTTGCAGGGGGTTGGACTAAATGACCTTTGGAGTCCCCCTTCCAGGCCTAAAGTTCTATGGTTCTGTTATTCCAGTCAAGCAAATGCACTCAAGCAGGATGTGAATCAGGGCTGGTGGGGGGCACAGCTTGGGCAGATGGGGTGTGGCTGGGGAACATGTGTAGGGGGTGAGGGCCACCAAAAAACCAAAGAGCTTACACCCCTATTTCCCCCCTGCATTGCTGAAAACCTGTCATTAACACTTGTTCTTTTCAGTGATCTTAGCATGTGGGACACAGCATGCTTAACTAGAAATATGCTTTGCCCCTTCTGTGCCACCCCCCCCCCCATATTTTTTCCTCACTGCCAGGTGGGGTTTGTGTCTGGGGTTCTCCACCCCTGCTATCTGCAGAGGCAGGTCCAGAAAGGGACTCTTATTTATTGGACCATGCAAGCCTCACTCCAACTAAGATAAATATTGTTTCCTGCTCTTCTTCCCCCACCCCTCAAGCAGGCCAGATTTGGGATGGCATGCAGAAATGGAAACAGTGGCAAAGGTGGCGGCGGGGGGCGGGGAGACTGGAGATGCTAAACCTCCTCCATTTTTCTCATGGCAAGAGAAGCCTCTTCCTGTGCAAGGGACTCCAGGGCAGCCTCAGATGGTTGCAAGGCACAAAAATGTCTGGTCTGCCCACAAGCCACATCTACTCCTCCACTGCCACAAAACCCACAGGCAAGTCAGCCCTTTCTCCCCGCCTTGCAAAAGCCACAACCCAGAGCTAGAAAGCGGAAGGGGGGGGGGGGTCAGGTGAGAGAATCGCATGGCCAAAAGCATAACATGACCAGAGGCAAAAGAAACAAGCCTGGTTCAGTTGGAGACCTGACAGCCTACAGGACTACCTCCCAAGCATCCAAAAAGTCAGTCTGTGAGTATTTAGAAAAGGATGCTATGATTACTAAGACCCAGCATGGGTTCCTCAAAAATAATCATGCCAGACCAATCGGATTTCCATTTTTGATGAAATTACAAACTTGGTGGATCAGGGAAATGCTGTGGACATAATGTACAGTGGTACCTCTGGATGCGAACGGGATCCATTCCGGAGCCCCGTTCACATACAGAAGCGAACACGGGTCACGATTCGACGCTTCTGCACATGCTCATGACATCATTTTGACCGTCTGCGCATGTGCGAGCGGCGAAACTGGAAGTAACGCGCTCCGTTACTTCCGGGTCACCACAGTGTGCAACCCGAAAATACTTATCCCAAAGCTACTTCAACCCGAGGTATGACTGTATCTTGATTTCAGTAAGGCTTCTGACAAAGTCCCCCATGATATTCTTGCAAGGAAGCTGGTAAAATGTGGGTTGAACGAGGTAACTGTTAGGTGGAATTGTAGCTGGTTGACTGACCGAACCCATAGAGTGCTCATTAATGGTTCCTCGTCATCCTGGAAAAAAGTGACAAGTGGGGTGCCGCAGGGTTCTGTCCTGGGCCTCTTGTTGTTCAATGTCTTTATGACCTGGATGAAGGAATTGAGGGGATGCTCATCAAATTTGCAGATGACACCAAACTGGGAGAGTAGCGAAGGCCGCAGAAGACAGAATCAGAATTCAAAATTACCTTTACAGATTGGAGAACTGGGTGCAAGCTAACAAAATGAATTTCAATAGGGACAAACATAAGGTTCTGCACTTAGGCAGGAAGAACTAGATGCACAGATACAGGATGGGGGACACCTGGCTTACTAGCAGTACATGTGAAAAGGATCTAGGGGTCTTGGTTAACATGAGTCAACAGTGTGATGCAGCAGCAAAAAAAAAGCTAATGGTATTTTAGGCTGCATCTACAGAAGTATGGGGCACGCGGGTGGCGCTGTGGGTAAAACCTCAGCACCTAGGGCTTGCCAAACGCATGGTCGGCGGTTCAAATCCCCGCGGCAGGGTGAGCTCCCGTCTTTCGGTCCCAGCTCCTGCACACCTAGCAGTTCAAAAGCACCCCTAAGTACAAGTAGATAAATAGGTACCGCTTTATAGCGGGAAGGTAAACGGCGTTTCCGCGTGCTGCGCTGGTGCTGGCTTGCCAGAGCAGCTTCGTCACGCTGGCCACGTGACCCGGAAGTGTCCTCGGACAGCACTGCCCCCCGGCCTCTTAAGTGAGATGGGTGCACAACCCTAGAGTCGGACACGACTGGCCCGTACGGGCAGGGGTACCTTTACCTTTACAGAAGTATAGTGTCCAGATCAAGGGAAGTAATAGTACCATTCTATTCTGCCTTAGCCAGACCACACTTGGAATACTATGTCCAATTCTGGGCACCACAATTTAAGTAGAATATTGATAAGCTGGAATGTGTGCAGAGGAGGTTAACCAAGATGATCAAGGGTCTGGAAACTAAGCCTTATGAGGAGCGCTTGAAGGAGCTGGGTATGTTTTGCCCCTGGAAAAGAGGAGACTGAGAGGAGTTCTGATAGCCATCTTCAGATATCTTAAGGGCTGTCACACAGAGGAGGGAACATGCTTGTTTTCACCTGCTCCAGAGAATAGGACTTGAACCAATGGCTTCAAGTTGCAAGAAAGGAGATTCCGACTAAGTATTCGGAAAACATTTCTGACAGTAAGAGGTGTTCAGCAGTGGCCACAAGAGGTCCTTCCTTGGAGGTTTTTTTAGCAGAGGTTGGATGGCCATCTGTCATGGATGCTCTAGTTGAGATTCCTGCATTGCAATGAGTTGGAATAGATGACCCTTCGGGTCTCTTTCCAACTCTAAGTTTCTATGATTCTAAGTCTCGGACCAACCTCTCTTGGGAGGGAAAAGGAGGAGAGAAGAAAATAAAGAAAACCCACCCTGTGAGTTTTATGTGGCTATGCTGAAGAACCTACACATGAAACCAAGTCAGTGCCACCCACTGACATGCTGACTCAGAATAAGCAAAATGGAACCACGGCTGTAGATTGTGATCAAGTACAGATGTGCTACAGGCACAGCTGAAGAAACCACAGCGCAGCTCTGAAGAGCATAGGAATCGGCCTTATACTGCATGCAAATACAGATGCTCCACCACTGAGCTACGGCCCTTCCTGGGCCATCGGGTGCTCAGCTTGTTTCAGTGAACCTTGCAGAACAGTATTCCTGGTGAGGCATCCTCCTGCCCTGCCCCCAAGGGTGGGCAGCTAGGTTAGGGAGTGCAGGTCAGGCTCTGTAACCTCCAGGACCTTGCTGCCACTCCCTGACAACCAGCATTTCTGTCTGACTCAATTCTGCTTCATGGTAGGACCAGTCCTGTTCAAAGAACTTTATAGAAGGCAACAGCCACTCCTGTGACATCACCGTTTTGCATCAGCATGCTGGGTCTGCCTAAGGCAGGAGTAGTCATAGGATGGCCACTTATGCAACAACAAAATTTGAATATGAATATGGATAGGAACACAGGAAGTTGCCTTATACCTCGACAGACTATTGGGTCCCCAGCTGTTGTTGGACTACAACTCCCATCATCCCTGACCACTGGTCCTGCTAGCTAGGGATGGTGGGAGTTGTGGTCCAACAACAGCTGGGGACCCACGTTTGAGGAAACACTGACTCAATGCAAAACCTACAGTGGATGGTAGCACATCTTCAGGGTTTCAGACAGGGGACATTCCCAGTCCTACCTCCACGGTCACAGGCAGAAATGTTTCTGAATGCCACTGCAAGAGTGGAGAGGTTCTGTTGCACTCAGGTCCTGCTTGCGTGTTTCCTATAGATATCTGGTTGGTCATGGTGATAACAGGACACCAGGCCAGATGTCCTGAGCTGGAGAGGCCAGGGATTGAACCTGGGACCTTCTGCATGGAAAGGAGATGCTCTGTCATTGAGCTACAGGCCTAGGTGTGCCAATTTAGAAATAACTACTATAATCTAAATAGAAATACAATCCATCACACCATAAGACTTTGAGCATATGACCCGTGTGCTGTCCAGAACAGCAGCTCAAGTCTGCTGTCTAGGATCTAACTGCAGAAGGGTGACTTCAAGGCCCCTCCTGCTCTCCTTTTCTTAGAGCTCTTGATATTCAAACCAAAATGTCAGGGACTGGCTGGACACTGAGAAGTGCTGGCTGGCTATTGAGGAGTGGGCACTGGGAGAAGCGGAAGTTGGAGACTGACTGGGAAGAAGGGAACTGGGGGAATCTAACAGCTGGGAGACGAGAGTCAGAAGTGCAGGATTGGAGAATGAAGAACAAGAGCAGGAGGAGGGAGAGATCGGTCAAGCTGGTGTAGACTCAAGGGCTTCCACACCTTCTCCTCCTCCTGATCCCACCTCTCCTGCTCCACTGTTTCCCAGGACCAGAAGAAGACTGAAACAGGAGGAGCAAAAGATCACATGCAGGTGGAGTCTTTGCCTGCTTGCACACAGCTTGGGTGGAGGAGATACATAAGCCAAGGTCGGTGGGTGGGCCTCTCTGTTGCGGCAACTGCATCATCAGGTGCCTACCTAGGGGTAGCTGAGAGGCGTAGGATTGATGGACGTGCCTTTTCCCAACTTCCAAGTGTCCTTTTGACAATAAAGAGTTAGTTCTTGACATTCCGTGCCTGTCAACAGTGTGACACAAGCTTGGGACTGGACACTTCTTCAAACCTACAGGGCTGTCCTCTCTAAAGCAGGACACAGGTTCAGCCCTAGGCAGACAACATGGTCCCTTTAAGCATTGCTGGAGTCCCATCAACTCCGGCCAGCATAGTGAAAAATAACAACAACATAACAACATATCCTAAGAGCCTGCTGGATCATGCCAGTGTGGTGGTAGTGGTTAAGAGCAGTAGACTCGTAATCTGGTGAACTGGGTTTGATTCCCCGCTCCTTCACATGCAGCTGCTGGGTGACCTTGGGCTAGTCACACTTCTCTGAAGTCTCTCAGCCTCACTCACCCCACAGAATGTTTGTTGTGGGGGAGGAAGGGAAAGGAGGTTGTGAGACTCCTTAGGGTAGTGATAAAGTGGGATATCAAATCCAAACTCCTCTTCTTCTTCTCTCAAGGTGGTCAACCAGATTGCCTATGGGAAGCCTGCAAGCAGGACTTGAGCACAACAGCACTTTTCCCCTCCTGTGATTTCCAACAACGGGCATTCAGAAGCATTACTGCCTCCAACAATGGATGCAGACCACAACCATCAGGGTTAGTAGCCGGAAGGTCAGGGAGCTGTTTTCCAGCAACATCTGGAGGGCATCATGTTAGCTACCCCAGTCTAAAGTGGCACATACCCAAGCACTGTTTTCATGAATTGATTTTAGAATGAATTGATTTTAGAATGCTGTGTTACTTTTATTGTTGTTAGCCGCTCTGAGCCCAGCTTCAGCTGGGGAGGGTGGGATATAAATAAATTATTATTATTATTATTATTACTATTATGTGCTCTTCCGCCAGGGCCAGGTTTTTCCCCCTTTCTTTCCTTCCACGTCTTTATTTTTTTCTTTCTTTCCTTCCACATTTGCAAGGGGGCTGTAATATGAGACACGGGGCTTCTGTTTAAACCAACCATACCCAGCCAGAGCCTGCTCTAGCACACAGAACCCACAGCACAGTTCCTCCAGTCCCCAGCCATAAACAACATAGCCGCTGCCCAGAGGTTTCCGATTTACGTTAAAGGGGGAAGCTGAGGGAGGGGCCAGGAAGAGACCACCATTAGTGGCAACAAGAAGCAAAGTCACACAGATGCAGCTCATGTTCCTTCTCCCTCTGCCCAACCAGTACAAATACAAACACTAATGGTCCTTTTTATGGACAGGTGAGAAAAGAGTTGAGTTTGCATTTGAAGGCAAACTTTTAGAACAATTTGCACACCAGAACACAGCCACCCTCCAAAAGTCGTACTACTTCGAGTATCACCAACCCGGTGATATGTACAAAAATGCATATACTAGGGTAAGCACACACCTATAAATATCTACGTTAGTGAAAATAATGGAATAAAATGCTTTCCTTAGGGGAAATAGCTTTGCAAAACTTGTGTATGTTGGGCAAAACTGCATACAGTGGTTAAGAACTTAATTCGTTCTGGAAGTCCATTCTTAACCTGAAACTGTTCTTAACCTGAGGTACCACTTTATCTAATGGGGCCTCCCACTGCTGCTGCGCGATTTCTGTTCACATCCTGAAGCAAAATTTTTAACCTGAGGTACTATTTCTGGGTTAGCGGAGCCTGTAACCTGAAGCGTCTGTAACCTGAGGTACCACTGTATAAAAATGTGTATTTTGTACAATGAATTCTCACTAAGATGTTGATCAGTCTTCATGAGGAGACACACACACACACACACACACACATACATATGCAAACTGATGTGGATATGGAAAACTGAACTGGAGATTGTAAAAATAAACAACTGAAACAGAAATTGGCAGATTCACTCACTTCTAGTTCTTTCAAGAGTTCCCACCATATTCATAAAAATCCTTCCCTCAAACAGACCACCTCGTAGCAGCAGCCCGCTTTGTGATAATGGGCCCCAGCATCAACACAGGACACATAGCTGGAAACACAGCAGTACGGAAAACACGTCTTACGGAAATGCAGTGGTTGAAATATAGGAACCTATTGCCCCAAACAAGACCGGCACATTCACAATTGCATCACCTTCCAGAGAGGGAGTTATCTCTGTTGCTTCGGCTGGAACAGATTCCCTTAAAGTCTTGAAGAACGTAATTGCATTAATTACAGCCTAAGTTTTTGCAGGCCTGAATCCACCTCATCAGATGCACATGAGAAAGAGGACTGTAAGCCTCCAACATTAATATCAGAATAATAAAGATCTTTTTAAAGGGGCTGCAGAAAAGACTCTAGCCACATCCACACTGTGTGGTACCACTTTAAAAAGTCATGGTTTTCTCCCACCATGGTGCTTTAGATGTATGATGCAAATGTGGCCCTAGTTAGCAACAGTAACCACTGGAATGGGGCTTATGGGAGTTGTAGAGGTTAAGAAATTTTGGCATATTCATTTCTTTTAAAGAAGCAGGTCCCATATTAAAAGTGCCAAGTCTGGTTGAATATCCCCGCCCTCTAAATAGGTGGTGTACACATTTGGATTGAGAAGAAGAATGTAGTGGAGATCTTTGACGGAAAAGAAAAGCAGACCTAAAAAACCCTTACCAGGTTTTTGAAAAGTGCCGTCACTTCCCTGGTGAAGACAGCCAGATTCAAGAATCCCGTGGAAAGCTCATGATTGTTCTGTGAAAGGTGGTTGTTGCCAAAGTTCTCCAGAGTTTCACTGTACTGCTCCTCGTTCTCCACATGCGCTAAGGAAGAAGATACAAAAATCAGGAGAAAGGAAGCTTTCTGCCGGATCCAGATACGTACAGAAGTCAGGGAAGAAGCAAAGCAGTGTGTGGAATTTGAACATGAAGACAGCCCTGCAGGATCAGACAAGAGCTTTATACTGAACCACATTCACACCATACATTTAAAGCGCTATGATACAGCTTTAAGCAATCGTGGCTTCTGCTGTCCTTTGTTAAGGGAGCTGAGAGCTGCCATCACAGAGCTACTAGTCCCAGAGTAGTTTAACCATCAATTTCTTTTGTTAGGCAACTCTGGGAAACGTAATTCAGTTAGGAAAATAAGTCTCTGAGCCCTTAAACAAACCACAGTTCCCAGAATTCACTGGGGGGGGAGCAACAACTATTTAAAGTGCTACCAGTGTGTTTTAAATGTATAGTATGAATTTGTCCTAGCTCGCCATCCTGTTTCTCACCGTGGCAAAGCAGACACCTCTGGCAAGCCAACAAGCAGGGCGTGAGGGCAAGAGAGCTCATGTTCCCCAACAACGAATAGTTGGAGGCATCCTGCCTCTGATCATGGAGGTAATATATATCCATCATGACCAGCACCCATTAATAGCCCAGCAGGAACACCAACTGGCAGGCATTATGTAGGCATGTGCTGAATTGTGCAAAGCAATTTGTGGCAGTGGTGCTGGGTGTGCACCAGCAGCTGTGAGGAGAGGGCTGTGTGGTGCATAGTTGAGCCTCTTCCACTGCAGACTGATTATTTATTTACTTCCTTCCTTTCATTGCATTTACAGTGGACGCTCGGGTTGCAAACGTGATCTGTGTGGGATGCACGTTTGCAACCTGCAGCGTTCACAACCCGTGTCTGCGCACGCACGGCTTGCGATTAGGCGCTTCTGCACCACCGAAACCCAGAAGTAACTCGTTCTGGTACTTTCGGGTTTCAGCGGCCCACAACCCAAAAAAAGGCAACTTGAAGCATCTGTAACCCAAGGTATGACTGTACAGCAGAACCTCTACGACCACCTCTACTTGGGCCCGATCCAAGTTGTGACTGCGGCAAACCCATAAGTAAATACCAGGTTTGCCGCGATTCACACACGCGCAGAAGCGGCTTCTGCTGTTTGCGCACACGCAGAAGCGCGCTGCCGCAGAATGCACCTGTGCACAACGGCACTTCTACCAGCGACCCAGATCGACTTACGGACGGACCTCCAGAACTGATTATGTCCATAAGTAGAGGTTCCACTGTATATCACCCCTTTCCTTGAAGTAGCTCAAGGTGGCGTACTCCTCCCCATTTTACCTTCACAACAAATCAGGATGAGAGACTGTGACCGGCCCAAGATTATCCAGGAAGCTTTATTTAGAATGAGGCCTCAGGCAAACAACAGCCCTGAGCACTTCCAGTCTGCTTACACCAGTAAAGGGCACGGCCCAACACTGTGGTCCGTGAGCTCCTGGCTCCTAGAATATTAGCTGCGAGAGAAACCTGAATTGCCTCCAACACCATCCTTTAGGCCTCTTGAATGAATCTGCGGTGCATGTGTGGCATATACAGGGACTGGGGGCTACCTTTGAAGGTGACTCAGAAAGTACAACTAATCCAGAATGCGGCAGCTAGACTGATGACTGGGAGCAGCCGCTAGGCCATATAACACCAGTCCTAAAGGATCTACATTGGCTCCCACTACGTTTCCAAGCACAATTCAAAGTGTTGGTGCTGATCCTTAAAGCCCTAAATAGCTTGGGGCCAGTATTCCTGAAGGAGCTTCTCCACCCACATCCTTCAGCCTGGACACTGAGATCTATCTAGCTCCAACGGTCTTCTGCCGGTTCCCTCATTGCAAGAAGTAAAGTTACAGGGAACCAGGCAGAGGGCCTTTTCAGTAGTAACGCCCGCCCAGTGGAATGCCTTCCCATCAGATGTCAAGGAAATAAACAACTATCTGACCTTTAGAAGACATCTGAAGGCAGCCCTGTTTAGAGAGGTTTTTAATGTTTGAGGTTTTGGTGTGTTTTAAGCATTTTGTTGAGAGTCTCTTAGAGTGGCTGGGACAACCCAGTCAGATGGGCGGCCTATATATATCATCATCATCATCATTATGGGCTAGGGGGCCCCTTCAACAACCTGCTGCCCTCCAGATGTTGTTGAACAACAACTCCCCATCAGCCCCAGCCAGCTTGGGGAGGATGGGAGTTGTAGTCTAGCAACATCTGGAGGGCCGCAGGTTCCAAATCCTTCACTTGTGCTGTTCTAGGGCAAGAATGCTCTGTGCAGATTTTGTTATGCCTTCGCATTCAAAGAGATCCTAATCCATAAGTCTTGTGTTGCAATTTATATATTTTGAAAGCGGATTGCACAAGACTGACATCAGCTAAACCTTGCACCAAGGCAAATTGCATTCCTGCTGCCAGCGCAACCTCATAAAATCTCTAAATATGTTTAGCTGCGAAGGAGGCTGTCACAGAATGTTTACAAACAGCACAGCTTCTGTGGGGAAAGCAAAAGGTCAGTCTGGTGATGGGGCAGCTGGGAGAGGGCAAATCCAGATCCCAATTCATATAACCCACCAAAGAGGGTAGGGTCACCAGACTTCGCAGGTGACCGACTGTGAACTAGACCAGGGTGAAATGCTAAGAAAGAGGTTAAAGGGGGTTTCTCCAAAATCCAGAAGAAGAGAAGGGCTGCAACAACTTGGTGGCGGAGCTTAAATCAGAAAACCAAGAAGCTGGAGAAGCAGGGTCTGGGAAATAGTCCAACATTAAAACTCTGTAGAAAGCCACTGTCTATTAGCATGAACAATACCAAGCGAGATGGACCAATGGTCTAACTGTGTAGGGCAGCTTCCCAAGTTCCCTGATTGTTTGAAGTACAACAGCAGGGATCATTCGGTTAGTAGCCTAAGGGTTCATTCTAATGACAGTTAAGACAGCCAATCAAGAGGGGGGGTGGTAGTGGAAGTGTTTGCCTAGCACCCAATCAGAATGGCATGATCCTTGTGCCCTGATTGGCTGCGGGAGTTCTGAGGGAGCCTTTCCTCAGTATGCACTGCTGAATATCTTTCTGCTTTGAAGGAGGCCTATTCTAAAAGACAAAAAACAGCAAC
Source organism: Podarcis cretensis (assembly GCF_951804945.1). Lineage (NCBI taxonomy): Eukaryota > Metazoa > Chordata > Lepidosauria > Squamata > Lacertidae > Podarcis > Podarcis cretensis. The sequence continues at coordinate 26,110,667 of NC_137177.1, read as the reverse complement.
CCTGATTATTTCTCCTCAAGTTATGCACAAGTTATGAACTGCTTTTGTTCAGTTTGCCCAGTAAAGTTCCTTTTCTCTCTCAACTCTGGGTTATTCAAATGACACTGCTCACACTGTACAGGGGGGTCAGATTGCACTTTGAACACACCTGGCAGCACCTACCCGTTCCCCCCAAGGTGTCCCCCCACTCTTCCCCACCCCTTGGCGGCCACACCAGCACGCAGAGAGCATTAACTTACTGAGCCCAGAAGCATGAATAGCTTTCACATATTTCCTGATCCGCTGGAGAATGGCTTGGTCTCCATCCAGGCTCTGCGAGGCAAAAGAGAGAGAGAAAAAGACACAAAGGTTTGTCAGAGTTGCTGGGCAGTGCCAAGCTGGGAGGCGGGAAGAGGGAATTGCCAGGCCACACAAAGTCTCTTTGAAGCTCCGGCCTGTGGCAGATGTGCAAGGCAGCTGCCAGGCAACCCGAATCTGGAGTGGAGAGATCCCAAGCATGGGGAGGGGGTGGGTGGGCTATGCAGAGACTGAGAGTGAAAGAGAGAAAATGCATTGACTGAACAGCGTAGAAAAGGAGGTGTGGCTTCCAGCCAGTTCCTCCCTGGCTGCAACAAGGGCATAGCTCTGTGGCAGAGAACACGTTCTGCATGCAGAAGATCACAGGCACTTCTAGTTTGAAAGGATCAAAGGTATCAAATGATGGGGAAGACCTCAGCACAAGACATTCAGGCAGCCTCTGGCGCAACTTGAAACCTGCCTAAGCACCTAGCAGGGCCTCATTTGAATGTCTGCTGCCTTCTCTTGCATTCTGTCTTGAGACTGGAATGTGGCCTGTCGAAGAGCTCAGCTCAGCAGCAGAGCAACGGTTTTGCTTGCAAAAGTCCCAGGTTCAATCCCGGCATCTCCAGGTAGGGTCTGAAAGTCTAGAGAGATGCTGCCAGCCAGTATAGAGAGCACCAGTCAAGTGTCTACACTGCAGACAAGCTAAATGGGCCAATGGTCTGACTTGGTATACAGGCGCTTCTGATGTGTCTGTGGGATGGGTTATTGATGGCTAGGAGAGGACATACTAAATGCAATTTATCTCTCCAGTCTCCTACACGTGTGAGTTAGGCAGAGTATTAAAACCCCATCCTTGGCAACGAAAATTGAAGCTTTGGGATGAGGTTGTGAAGCCTTTCCATTTTTGAGCAGGTAGGTAGCCATGTTGGTCTGCTGTAGTCAAAACAAAATAAAAAAAATCCTTCCAGTAGCACCTTAGAGACCAACTAAGTTTGTTATTGGTATGAGCTTTTGTGTGCATGCACACTTCTTCAGATAAGTATCTGGGTATCTGAAGAAGTGTGCATGCACACAAAAGCTCATACCAATAACAAACTTAGTTGGTCTCTAAGGTGCTACTGGAAGGATTATTTTTTCTTGTTTGAGCAATTCCACCTAATGAAAGTTAGCTGGCTTCCTCTTGGTTTCCCTCTTAATAAAAAAACCAGGCAACAGCCCATTAAGTATAGCATCCACTTATTTAACAGTCTTGCACTAGATCACAACAAAGGCAGCAACAAAACTATGCAAGCAAGGGTGCCAACTTGAACAAAACATGGGGAGGAGGGGCAGGTAAGCACCATCCTGCGTAATTGATCACAAGATGCGGCACACACTCAGCATTTGAATGGCAATGCCCATCAAGTTTGGAGGGACCCAGCCTCCTCAAATATTTTATGGGGGGTGTGAAGGGACCTTGGCCCCTAGCAGTTGGCTCTGATGTCAAAGTCAAAACACTACTATGTTTCAAAAGACATAGCCGATTACAAAAATGGAGCCTGCGCTCAGGGAGAGCACAGACAGACATCCGTTTGAATCAAAGACATGGTGAGGAAGGGTGGTGCCCATCACTGCCTCCCCTCCCATGAGAGCAAGTTCCATAGTTTAACTATGCACTATGTGAAGAAGTGCCTTCTTTTATCTGCCCCGAATCTTCCAACATTCAGCTTCATTGCATGTTCCCAGGGTCTCTAGAGGGAGAACTTTTCTCTCCACTTTCTCCATGTCATACATAATTTTAGAAACTTCGGTCATGTCACCTCTTGCTCACTTTTCCCTCTCAGCTAAAAAGTTCAAAGCCCTGCACTCCAGTGGCGTAGCGTGGGGGGTGCAGGGGGGGCCGGCCGCACCGGGCGCAACATCTGGGGGTTAGGGAAATCCACGGGTTAGGGGGCGCAAATCCACGGGTTAGGGGGCGCAAATTACTTGCCTTGCCCCGGGTGCTGATAACCCACGCTACGCCACTGCTGCACTCCACCCCTTGATCATTTTAGTTGCCCTATCAGAATATCTACAGTATTCTTTTTGCCTAGCAGGAGGCAGGAGAATCATAGCCCTCTCTGGAATTCACAGGCATGCTGCCTGCCTCTAATCCTGGCTGGCAGCAAATAGCCATCAAGACTAGGAACCTTTAATAGCAGGAAGGGATTTCCTTTCTGGAGGCCAAATACTCCCCCTTCAGTCATTTGTCCATGGTTACAGTATCCCTGAAGGTGCCTCTCCATCCAGGGGTATAATTTCAGGTATCAGGGAGTGAGGGGGAGAAAAGGTTCGCAGTAAAGTTTAAAAGGCCTGTTCGAGGAGATAGTCAAGACTTAAATTGCAACACCAGAGAAACTACAGTGGGATTTAAGAGCATCCATTCCAGTGACATTTTATACTGCCCAATAAAATGATAGCCAAGGTCATCTAAAGATCAGTCAATTGTATTTTTTAAAGAAAGCAAAGCGTTTTGTCCTTTTGTCGTGCGTGCTATTACTTCCTAGTGCATAAGTATTTCACTGTTTAGAAACCAACCGTCAGTGGTGCAATTCAGATGTCACAATCTTTCCTGGTTTGGAGAAATTAGGAAACTATGGTTATCTGAAGACTGCTTGGTTTGTTTCACCTCACTCATGCAAAAGGAGAAGTCAAGCAGCTAGCCACTGAGGCTAAAAAGGCTGGCAGAGATCTCTGCTGAATTGTGTCCTTACAAATGCACACAGAAGGTATCTGAATTGTAGATTCATAGAAATGTAGAGTTGGAAGGGACCATGAGGGTTATCTAGTCCAGCACCCTGCAATACAGGAATACTTTGCACAATGTGGGGCTTGAACCCATGACCCTGACTGATGTAAACCCATGCTCTACCGACCAAGCTATTTGCATGCATGGAGAACAGAAAGAAGGCAGCTGGGGCTGAGGCACCAAAAGCGTAAAACCCCCCCAACAGCCCCCCAACATCTTCTGAGCCCTCCTTTCCATCCAAAGCAACTTCCAATCCCACTTTCCTTCTGTTTGAGGGATTCAAACAAAGAATCACAATACAAAGCAGGATCCTAAAGATGCCTTTCTGCCACAGTAAAAAGGAGAGACACCAGCCTCAACACCTCTCTATTTGGCCATTTGAGGCAAAATGTCCATTACTGTTAAGTGCTCATCCACACCCAGAGGGTCACCAGAGATTGGCTGCTTTGCAAATTTGCATGAGTTTTGCATTTTTATTCTTATTAATGAGCAATTGCACACCACCCCTGTAGCCAAAAAGTCTCTCAAGACCAAAAAAATAATATCGATACTAAGACAGCCCCTGCCCTCAGGCTCACAATTCAAGAGAGATATGACACACAAGGGAAAAGTAATGAGAGGGAGGAAGGAAAAGCAAGTTCTTCAAGTTACAGATGCTAGTAGTGGTTCCATCTGTCTTGCTCTCCTGAAGCATTCTTTCCCTTCCACCTCTGAGATCAGGGCAGCCTCTACCGCACAGCTCTTCCCTAAGAAGGAACAACCACAAGCAGTGCTGGATTTACGTATAAGCTAAGGAAGCTATAGCTTAAGGTCCCACTCTCTTGGGGGCCCCTAAAAAATGTAAAGGAAAAAACAACAACTGGATGTACATTTCCAAAATATAAGATAAAAAACAAATAAAACAAAACCTACAGACAGCAGCATGGATTTAGATACCTATTAGGTCCATAAATTACCATACAGCATACTGTATATTTAACGCAAAACACAGCAACTATTTGTTGCTGACAAAGGACAGCTGGACATATAAAGGGCCCCATTACCTTCAGGAGCTTAGGGCCTCATCAAACCTAAATCCGGCCCCGACCACAAGAAACCTCAATTGGCTATTGACCCTAAATCAGCAATGCCGGCACGCTGTAGCTTTTCACCTTAGCTGTATGCAGCTGGCAGAGCCATTAGGCAGGGGGAGGAGGCTGCCTCAGGTGGCAGAAGTCCCCCAGGCAGCACTCCTGCAGGCATCCTACCTACCCCACTGCCTCCTCCAGAGGCAAGAGAAGCAGTGGCACCATCTCACCCAAAACTGGTGTGATCTTCCCTGAAATTAGCGCCTCCTGGCAGTCGTAGCAGAGCGGATGGTGTTGGCGGCAGCAGCAGCCAACCTCAAGCGGCAAATGGGATGTAGAATCATAGAATCATAGAGTTGGAAGAGACCACAAGAGTCCAACCCCCTGCCAAGCAGGAAACACCATCAGAGCACTCCTGGCATATGGTTGTCAAGCCTCTGCTTAAAGACCTCCAAAGAAGGAGACTCCACCACACTCCTTGGCAGCAAATTCCACTGTCGAACAGCTCTTACTGTCAGGAAGTTCTTCCTAATGTTTAGGTGGAATCTTCTTCCTTGTAGTTTGGATCCATTGCTCCGTGTCTGCTTCTCTGGAGCAGCATAAAACAACCTTTCTCCCTCCTCTATGTGACATCCTTTTATATATTTGAACATGGCTATCATATCACCCCTTAACCTCCTCTTCTCCAGGCTAAACATGCCCAGCTCCCTTACCCGTTCCTCATAAGGCATCGTTTCCAGGCCTTTGACCATTTTGGTTGCCCTCCTCTGGACACGTTCCAGTTTGTCAGTGTCCTTCTTGAACTGTGGTGCCCAGAACTGGACACAGTACTCCAGGTGAGGTCTGACTAGAGCAGAATACAGTGGCACTATTACTTCCCTTGATCTAGATGCTATACTCCTATTGATGCAGCCCAGAATTGCATTGGCTTTTTTAGCTGCCGCATCACACTGTTGGCTCATGTCAAGTTTGTGGTCAACCAAGACTCCTAGATCCTTTTGACATGTACTGCTCTCAAGCCAGGTGTCATCCATCTTGTATTTGTGCTTCTCATTTTTTTTTGCCCAAGTGCAATACTTTACATTTCTCCCTGTTAAAATACATCTTGTTTGTTTTGGCCCAGTTCTCTAATCTGTCAAGGTCGTTTTGAAGTGTGATCCTGTCCTCTGGGGTGTTAGCCACCCCTCCCAGTTTGGTGTCATCTGCAAATTTGATCAGGATGCCCTCGAGTCCATCATCTAAGTCATTGATAAAGATGTTGAATAAGACCGGGCCCAAGACAGAACCCTGTGGCACCCCACTAGTCACTCTTCTCCAGGATGAAGAGGAACCATTAATGAGCACCCTTTGGATGTGATGCCCTGGCTGTATAAATCAAAGCTTGGGATGTAGCAATAAACATGTTTTCCCCCTAGATATTACCACTCCAAGCCTTTGGCATGGGATGGGTATAATTAGCATGGGATTGGAATGAAAATATCAGAAAGCCTGGCTTAGTCTTTCAGTGCAAGTCAGTGGACAGGGATTAAGGTTAAGACTAACAGTTTTATTACCGGCTTTAGGAGAGAGAGTTTGGTGGTTAATTTTTCTGTCAGCTCTAACTGCCAGATTTTCATGGCAAACTGAATTTATTTCTCCCGCATCCCAAGTTGCAGGGGTCTTTGTTTACCTGCTCATCTAAGAGAGCAGCCCTGCCACAAACCATCAAACAGGTTGCAGAGACAGACGGAGCAGCAAAGAGTTAACCTGAAGCCTGGCTGAGGTTCAGTCATGATAACAGTGCTGGAAAAATACTTGGAGGATATAATCATCTGGATGGGGAGAAAGCAATTGTTTAGGGTCAAGCAAGGGATAACATTTGTTAAAATGGGATGAAGTCAGAGGAAAACCGTGGAGGGGAGGGGAGCTTGGCTGGGGGAAAGGGGTCTTCTTAAGGGAAGGGACATCATCAGCACTTGCATTAGAGCACACACAACCCAGAGGATCCCAACACAACCCGCAGCACGCATGGAAGACACCCATAGCTCTTTCTTTAGAACCTGATGTTAACAGCTAGGATAGCTCAGTCAGTAGAGCTCTTAATCTCTGAGTGGTTTCCTTTTAACCAATCAGTATCTACTGATATCTATTTCTGTTTTTATGGATCTTTTCGTTGATTCTATCTTTAGATGTTGTACTCCACCTTGCTGTATTTTTGTGAAAGTGTGGGTTATACCTTTGCAAATAAACAAATTTGAACCTGCAACCATCAGAGGTGCTTGGATTTGCCCCCCAAGTCAGCCTCTGATTGCTCCCTGAAAACAGCATGAACCTCACAGTCAGGAATCCACCTAGGCAAGGAATCAAGGCTCCACCAGCATCCAGAGTGTCCTTGGCAGGCCTGAGCCTGTCTCAGGAGCTGCAGGAGGGACAAACACCTACTTTGTTCCTGGAAGACCAGACACAGGTGAGAGGCAGACTGCTTGTTGCTAATTATACGCAGTAGCACAAGATTCTCAGTTGCAGCAAACAGATTTGCTGCAACTGAGAATGTTTTTCATAAAGCTAAGAATGGGGCCACACCCTTGCATTTTGTTGCCATCTCAGAAGAAAGACTTCGCTTTCCTACTTTCAAAGATCTGGAAGTTCTTGCAAGCATTCTAGCATTGTTCAGTCGAAACATTTGTAAACATGCCTATTCTCAAGCCAAGACCTATGCCCCACTCAACAATGAAAGCTCACCTGTCTGCTGTACAGTGTACAGGTAACTTGCAGCGTGTGCATATTCACATTTACAAACTCAGATATATAAGCTAGGTGTCATATAACTCCTTAAACCAGTCCCCAAAATGGAATGCCTAGTTGTTATTGTTGGGGCTGACAGCTTGAAAGTTGTATTTCTCAATGTGACTTCTTGGTTCCTGAAATTCATTCTGATTGTGCAGATAAAATATAACAGATAGAATTCTGCAGGCTGTGTTGCTAGTGTGTGAAAACAGTCAAGATCCAGTGATCTCCAGGCATGCACCTCCAGATGGTGGAGATGTCAGGTGCCATCCTGGTGCCCAGGCATCTTCACTTGGTTGCAAGTGGTTGATAAAGGTAAAGGTAAAGGGACCCCTGACCATTAGGTCGAGTCGTGACCGACTCTGGGGTTGCGGCGCTCATCTCGCTTTATTGGCCAAGGGAGCCGGCATACAGCTTCCAGGTCATGTGGCCAGCATGACTAAGCCACTTCTGGCAAACCAGAGCAGTGCACGGAAACGCCTTTTACCTTCCCGCCAGAGCGGTACCTATTTATCTACTTGCACTTTGACGTGCTTTCGAACTGCTAGGTTGGCAGGAGCAGGGACCGAGCAACGGGAGCTCACCCCAACACTGGGATTCGAACCGCTGACCTTCTGATCGGCAAGCCCTAGGTTCTGTGGTTTAACCCACAGCGCCACCCAGCTCCCTAAGTGGTTAATAGCCAGGTGCAAAATGTGCCTGGCTCCTGCCGAATTTTGAACACTGTCCGGAACACAACCCAAGCATAAGCTGAGAGTCGCCTGTATTCCATTCTCTTGTTCTACAGCAGGAGTCGCAATGTGGTCTCTCCATATGTTGTTGGATAACCCCCATCAGCCACAGCCAGCATGCCCAATGGTCAGGGGATGATGGGAGCTGCAGTCTAACAACATCAAGAGGACATCACTACCGCTGCTCTCTAGCAACTTCTGTACCTTTGTTTTTTAGGGCAAGGAAGTTAGATTAGAGTGTGGGGAAACCTTTTGTGGATCCACAGCTATGGGTGGACTGCAAATACCATCATCCCTAGCTAGCAGGACCAGTGGTCAGGGGTGATGAGAGTTGTAGTCCAACAACAGCTAGAGACCCGAGTTTGAGAAACAGTGCACTAGACTATAATTCCCATTACTGTTGGTTATTCAGCATACTGGATGGGACTGAGGGGAGTCCAACAACATTCAGAGGGCCCTAGGTTCCCCACACATGGGTTGACTAAGTGCTAGGAAGACATCACCATCCCACAACCCACTGTTGACAATCCAACCGCAGCTCAGTAACAGAGCATCTGCTTTGCAAGCAAAAGGTTCCAGGTTCAATCCTCAGCATCTCCAAGTCGGACTAGGAATGTCCCCCTCTGAAGCTGTGGAGCATCGCCATCAATCAGTGTTGACAGTACTAAACTAGATGTGCCAGGGATCTGATTCCATCCAATGTAACTACCTATGTCGCTAGGTCTATCAACAGTTCAAAAAGAGCCTTCCTGGTGTGCAAAATACTGTGGCATCTTACAGACCATATTCCACAATCGCCCAAAGACACTGCTTTTTATTTTACTTTCTAAGATTCTAAGGCTCATGCCAGCAGAAGCCAAGCCAGGCAGTTGTGCACGCCCCACTGGATTTGTGCAGCTGCAGTCTGAAATCTCTCAGAGATATACACCCCTCCTTGAGGATAATCAGCTCAGCCACAGATGCAGAGATGCAAGGGAAAAATGTCTCCAGAATGAGAGAGAGGAGACAGCTCTGGACCTGTAGCTGGTGGTGACCTCACACAGCGTCCATCTGTGACTGCATTAGACCCCATCACTGACCCCACGGTGCCTCTCTGTGCAATTGTCTAATTTACACCCTGCATTCTAAAATCAGCCTTGAATTCCTTCCAAATGTGCCCTGCTAGCCAGACAGAATCTTTTGCTGGCTGTCAGAAAGAGAGTGCCTCTTTGGAAATCGCCCTTTCTTTTGCACGCTGGTTGTTAAGTAAGATCAATGAGAGCCATTCTCCACTTTGCAGAGCTGCTCAATGAAGTGGGAACTGGTTGGTACGGCAATAAAACACAGCCAACTGTTAAGGAAGCCCAGCCTGAAAAGGGCAGCTATGAAATCTAAAATTAGGAGCAGCAGAGTATAAAAAAAGATATTCAGAGTCAGGGGTGCCAAGAAGATTTTCTGAGGCCAATACACTGGCTGTGGGCCCTCTGCCCTACCTGCAAAAGAGGGCATGCATTTGCATAAATAATGCATGTACTTTGCATCATGCAAATTTGCATATTCCTTGCAGGTGGGGTGGAAGGCTCAGAATTAAATCAGGGGGTCACATGTCAAGTACTAAGATGCTTGGCAGGCAGAGTGTCAACAGGCAAGGTTTTCCCCACAATTTTATTTCCATACTAGAAAAGGCTTAATCAGTTGAATTTCTGCCCGATTCAAGGCACAAGAGCCCCACTTTTCCTCATTGCTGACCTTAAACTGTGAAAATAACTCTAGTTTCATGAGTCGTAAAGTGTTGATCCTGGGTAGCCAACATGGTCGCTCATGGCTATCCTGGCTGCGGCTAATGAGAATTGTAGTCAAATCCTGCTGGAGGGCACTACGTCGGCTACCCCTGCTGTAGATCTTTCATCAATTCCTCTTAAGCTGGCAATACTGTACTACATTCAGTGAAAGACCAAGCACAGTTATTTCAGATGGTAGGTAGGGGAGCAAAAGATTTTCAGATTTACAACCACTAAGGTTCAGATCCCTGTGCTTAGACTGATTCCAGATTAAAAGTAAGCAGTGTATTCTAAGGATTGCAGCCATTATTTATCCATCATAACAAGTACAGCAATGTTATCAACAGCTAAGAACAGCCACCCATCTCTCTCTCAATAACAAGGATTTCAATCCTTTGCATAAAATATACACATTTAAATGTTCATACTAGCAGGAACAACCCACCCTGAAGTATCCACCATGGGGGGGGGGAGCAATTAATCACCCCCTCACCAGTTACTGCTGCAATCTACTTAACAGCCTAAAACTATCTTTCACTCCCTACCTTTGCTTTAGGATGGACTCACTACTGCCTAGGATAGAGTTACAGTAAAATCCTGGATTTCTCAATTATTTTCATAGACTGGAGGCCAAGGTTGATGTCCTATACACACACACGTTTGTTTGCTTTTGCAAGCGTTTTGAAGAATTTTGTCACAAGGCTCAATTAGCTCTCCATTTCAGTGTCTGAAGTTTGCCCAGACATGTCTGTACAGTGTCCCTCCTCCACTTCACCTCTTCCTCCATGATGAGACTTTCTCTCTCTCCTGAAAACAACATTTCAATCCAGCCTAGGCAGACCCAGACTGGGGTGGATGGAGGTGAAGGAGAGTTTCTGGCCTTGGCCCAGGAAGGAAACCAACTTTTGAAATCCATTCTTGTAGCATGGGGCAATATCCACTAGCTTATTTTTGCTTTGTCTTTTCTAAACTGTTAGCCAATACTGAGGAAATGTCACTCCAAGGCAATTTCTCTAGAAGCAGTACACTCCAAATGTTGTTGGACTACAATACCCATAGTCCTTGACCACTGGCCTTGCTGCCCAGGGCTGATGGGAGTTGTAGTCCAACAACATCTGAAGGACACCATGTTGGCAACTTCTCTGAGGTATACTGTTTTATCCCCTGTTCAGTGAAGGTTTCCCTTGTTTTACTCATAAGAGGAGCCTGTTGGTTTCTATTTCCCTCACTGAGCAGCAACTACAGTCATGGGACATTGTTTTGCATTCCACAGTCAGAGTTACTGTTGGGTTCCCACGGGAATGGGAGACTGGATGTGACGTTCACTGGTTTCCTGTTTTTCACTGGTTCTCTCGGTGTTCTTTGTTTCCGAGAGGGTTGCTTCTCTGCTCACAGAGGCAAGATGCATGTTTGTATTCTCTCAGCATAGAAGTGTAAATAAAAATTAAGAATGTAGTACATACTGCTTATCCTTCTGCTGTGTGACGACGCTCTGCTTGGGCTCAAGAAAAGACGAGCCTGTATCAGCTTCAGATGGGCTGAAGCTGGTCAAAATCTCACATTTTTGGTTATGGGCCCAGAAAAACGGAATCGGACTGAACTAATGGCTCCTGGCAGAGGAACAAAGAAACAGAGGATCGGAATGCCAGCAGAGGCAGAGGGACAGATCGGACGTTATCTGCGCGTCAAGAAGATTGATGAGAGGTATGTGCTCCTGCTCCGGGCAAGCAATACAGCTTCTTTTGCCCCTCCTCTTTGACATGAAAGATCACAGAGCCCTCCCAGATCAGAGGTCAAAGACCCATCGAGCACAGCATCCTGTTCTTGCAGTGACCAACCTGATGCCCATGAGAACGCCGCAAGCAGAATCTGAACACCACAGCAACTCCAGCCAGCTACTGGTATTCAGAGGCATGCTGCCTCCAACAGGGAAGGGAGAGTATGGCCATTCTGGCTGGTAGCTACTGATATTCTTCCCCTCCATTAAAGCCATCCAAGTTGGTGGCCATGACTACCTCTTGATGCCATATCACCCCTTGTTCTTTGAAATCTGCATCAGTCTGGAAACATTTTGGGGGTGTTCCAATAGCAATAACATGAACTGGAAGACTCCCTGAGCAAGTGCATACATAGGGAATGCTACAGGGAATCTGGAGAACAGATTTTTTTGAGATCCACTGTAACAAGAGTAGTGCCGGGTCATGTGAGGTTTGTTCCTTCCACATTTCAGTTTGTAAAGGTTGCCGCGGCAAGTACTGCGAATCCTCAAAGGAGATCAACCCCTTAGGAAGTGGGGAGCTGAACCAGGGGGTGGGAGAGAGAAACCATCTTGTCACAGCTCAGGCCATCAGCTTGAAATTGCGTCAGACCCTCAACCTTGGGGTGCTCCCTGGCTCGCCATTCTGACAGGAATGCCAACTTCCCCTCCTGCCTCTGGTGTTCTGAAATGTTGTCCAAGCATCTTTAGAATGAGCCTGATGCAGATTCTGTTCTTTTAACCACCTCCGACTCCAGTTTTGAATCAGGGTTGGTTTTTTGCTGCTGCATTTCTTTTGTTATACGGCAATTATAAATGCTTGGGGTTTTTTTTATTATTATTATTAGCTCCAGTTTGATTCTACTGTTGTAATTTGATGAGAACCTATGCTGAAAGGCAACCTCTATTTTGAGTGGGTGGAATGAGCAGGGCAGATATAATTTACTATAAATAAGGCACAGCCCTGGCCATTCAGAATTGTAAGACAGCATCATAGCAGGGAGGGACGAAGAGAGAAACTCTGATCAGGTGCATTTGCAGTCCTTATCTTTGACCTGCTGGCTGCGGCCCATGAGCTCAACCTTCAATGAATTCAGTCCTAGCATCCTCAACCACTTCACTCACTTCCGGTGGAGGGTGGGGAACCTTTTTAGACCAACGGGCCAGATCCCCATCCCTGTGGGCCAACTTTGACAAGTGAGTGTCGTTATGACTTCAGATGATTGACATACATTTTCATCCCTCTGCAAACCTTGCATAATGATATATCCTCTCTTGTTCCTCAGTGTCCCAAATTTGGCTACAATCCAATTGGCACTCAGCGCCTGAGTTTGCTATACAGAGGAAATGACGTCTCCCAAACACATGCATGTAGGCCAATGGAACTTTGCTTAACTACAGGAAATATCTGCAAGCTGTGGCTTCTAGGATTCTTGTCTAACCGGTTAAAATGGAGATTTAGGGCAACCTATAGGTCATGTATAGCTCTGGACATAACTATGCAGAAGCGGAGCTCATTTGCTTAATGCGGGGCACATGCACACAAGCCAACCATAGGCCAAAAGAGCCGAGGAAGCAGTGGTATAAAAGCAAGCACAATTCACTATATACTTCTAGAGGCAAAACTTTCAGGGACAAAACAGTTCCCCCAAGTCAAATGGATTCTCCCAGATGGGGTGCCAGAGTAGCATCACTAGGATCCCAGCAAATCTAAACTTAAAAATACAGCACTGTACAACCAATGGAAGGTGTAGCTCTTTTGCTTCCAGCACCTGACCTGGAAACTATACGAGGTCATGAGGCCAAGACAGAATTCCAAGCATGATCTAGAAGTAGGTCAGCATGAGCTCATGGGAAGAGTAGATCTGGAAGATTTACAAAGCTTTGTCTGGGAATGAAATTGCAGGGTGGCTGTGACTTCTTAACCTGTTTCTAGCTCTGTACAAATGAAGAAGAAGCAGCCTACTCTAGAGGGGACTATTGTGAAGTGTGGAAAAAGTGAAAAGGGTTTCTCTCTCCCCACCCCCCATAATACTAGAATCAGGAGCCATCCTATGAAGCTGAATGTTGGAAGATTCAGGACAGAAAAGCAAACTTTTTTTTTCATAATGAAGCTACAGTACTCACTCCCACGTGAGGGATGCAGGTGGCGCTGTGGGTTAAACCACAGAGCCTAGGAATTGCCGATCAGAAGGTCGGTGGTTCAAATCCCCACGACGGGGTGAGCTCCTGTTGCTTGGTCCCTGCTCCTGCCAACCTAGCAGTTCAAAAGCATGTCAAAGTGCAAGTAGATAAATAGGTACTGCTCTGGTGGGAAGGTAAACGGTGTTTCCGTGTGCTGCTCTGGTTCGCCAGAAGCTGCTTAGTCATGCTGGCCACATAACCCGGAAGCTGTACGCCGGCTCCCTCGGCCAATAAAGCGAGATGAGCACCACAACCCCAGAGTCAGTAACAACTGGACCTAATAGTCAGGGGTCCCTTTATCTTTACTCACTCCCACAGGAGGCAGCAAAAGCCACTAACTTGGATGGCTTTAAATGAGGATTAGGCAAATTCTTGGAGAATGAAGCTATCAATGGCTACCAGACTCAGTGGCTAGGGGCTTACGCCCACCGTTGGAGGCAGCATGCCTCTGAATGATGGTTGCTGGGAATCCCAAGAGGAAAGACTGCTATTGTGTCCAGGTCTTCCTTGGAGGCTAGCTGACCACAGGGAGAACAGGATGCAGGACTAGATGAGGCTGATCCAGCAGGGCTTTTCTTCGGCTCTCATGAGGTCAGACAGTTAAATTACAAAGCATTTCTGGTGAACCACAGGTGCAATGCAATAGCCTCTCCAAATGTGTGCCAACACCATACCAAAGAGAGGCACTGTACTCTAATAGTGTTAGAAGGCTGCCACCACAATGTGCATCTTGCAGAGTTCTTGGGCCACAACGTATCTGTTGGGCAATTAAGCTCCTCATCTTCTGCAATTTGCCTATTCAGGGACATCCTATTGCTTCATTTCCACCCTGAATAGTGCCAGATCACAGTAGCAAGCAGTTGTTGTTGTTGTTGTTGTTGTTGTTGTTGTTGTTGTTGTTTTTAAGGCAACGGCCCACTTGAAGAAAAAAGCTGCAACAAAATATCAAGGGCTCTATATTACGGATGGCCATTTGGACATGGCTTCTATTTTTATGGGTGATGCTAATGTTGGAAGGAGTTCAACCGATACTTTGGCTGCATTAGCAAAAGTGTCACAGGAACGACCAGCAATACAACGGACAGCAGCCTCCCGCTATTCTGCACAAATGACATGACAGACAGCAGTGTAACATAGCAAGTTTCCATCTAGTCAACAGGAAAGGTTGTGCCCAGTGGCATCCTGGTCAGAAGGCAGCAGACGGGAGGGGCGGGTTCAAATCCCCACTCAGCCACTATGAAGTTAACCTGGCTCAGTTGGTTAGAGCATGGTGCTGATAATGCCAAGGTTGCAGGTTTGATCCCCGTATGGGACAACTGCATATTCCTGTATTACAGGGGGTTGGACTAGATGATCCTCAGAACTGTAGAGTTGGAAGGAACCCTATGATTCTATGACCTTGAGTCATCACTCTCCCACCTCATGGGCACAGCCTATCTTGCAAGGTTGCTGCAAGGATAAAATGAGGAAGATCAGCCCCATGTAGCAAAATAAAAATGTAATGAAGAGAGAAACAGATTTTTCTGAACCTCACAGAGTTCAGGCCACAAATGTATTTGAAGGGTGTATTGATCAAGTTGGTCTGCCCCACAAAGCCCCTTCTCTTTAAAACAAGTATAAAGGGAAAGGACGCCTTACAGTTAAGTCCAGGCGCAGACGACTCTGGGGTTGTGGCGCTCATCTTGCTTTACAGGCCGAGGGAGCAGGCGTTTGTCCGCAGACAGTTTTTCCGGATCATGTGGCCAGAATGACCAAGCCACTTCTGGTGCAACGGAACACAAACCAGAGCAGCGCATGGAAACGCCGTTTACCTTCCCACCGGAGCAGTACCTATTTATCTACTTGCACTTTTTGGAGTGCTTTCAAACTGCTAGGTTGGCAGGAGCTGGGACCGAGCAATGGGAGCTCATCCCATCATGGGGATTCAAATTGCCGACCTTCTGATCGGCAAGCCCAAGAGGCTCAGTGGTTTAGACCACACACCCAACTATTTTCCACCAATATTCAATACAGCTTACCGAAAAGACACAGGGAAAAGTAACAAAATCCAAACCAACTAAAATTCATCCAACCGCACAATCCAAGTAGGAAAAATTGAAGCACGGAGATGTCATCCATAGAATGCTTTCGAACAAAGGTGGAAAGTCTGTGGCCCTAGACATTATTATTGCCATCATGATCACTTTATTAATCACCTTCTACACAATTGTTTCAATGTGATATGCAATAAAAGAAGCAAAAAACCCAGTGAGAAACACCCCAAGCAGCTGATACATTTAAAGAAAAACTAAAACAACTGGAAAAGCCTGCTGGACCAAAAATGTCCTCATTTTTTTTTCAACAAAATGCAGATAGTGGGCAGCTGTCATATCTCAGCTGGATTGCAATTCCACAGAACAGGAGCAGCCACACTCAAAGTCTTGCTCTGAGTTACTGCAGGACAAGCTTTTGATATCTGTGGAACTTGCAGGAGAAACCACAAGGTTTTACTGGGTGTATAAGGGATAAGGTGGCCTGTAACCTGGTCCTGAGCTGAACAGGACCTTATATGTTAGTAACACCTCGAATTTGCCCCATAGCAGATCGGCAGCCAGTGCAAATCCTGAAAACAATGTGTATATGCTGCCCATAGTTTGTCCCCACAAGCAACCTAGCAGCCATGTTCTGTACCAGCTTCAGCTTCCAGGCCAACCCCCAAGGTACACACACACAGAGGGCATTGCAGTAATCCAGCCATGAGGGTACCAGTGCATGGGCAGCTGTGGTCAAGCTATCCTGATGATGGACTCTACCTTACACCGGTCCCAAGCAGCCAGTTGTCCATCTCATGCAGTCTCTTATGTTGCCATTTAAAGCCCTGAATTGGCTGAGGGCCCAAGTATCTTAGATAAGGCCTTCTCTCCTATCAACCTGACCCTGTCGTAAGATCAGTGGAAGAGACTCTTCTGGTGATTTCTGCGTTGACTGAGGTGCATATTGCAGGGATCCATGGGATAGCCTTTTTGGTGTTGAAATGGCTTCCCCACTGATGTGTGCCACACAGCAACTCTGTATTATTTCAGGCACCAAATTAAAAGCCCACCTATTTCACTGAGATTTTATCAGATGATGGGATTGTGTCATTTTAAAGGTGTTTTTAAACTATGCTATTTACAGAATTTAGGAGAATGGTTTTTGTTCATTATGTATTCTAATCCGTTTCTATATTACCTTATTTCTTTGTAAACTGCCCATGACCAATTGGGTGTAGGGCAGTACAGATTTCTGCTCATTTTGAAAAATGCTTCGAGAGCCTTATAGGATATATATATGAGTCTGAAAGCTATTGGAGTGTGGAAACACACACATAAGCCAGGACAACATGCAGGTGCCCTTTGACCACCAGCTGTGTAGCTTGGCATTTGATAAGAGGCAACAAAGAAGCAGATCACGGGTGAGGTGTAGGGATCCAATGTGCATGAATCAGATATGCCAGGCAGCCAGGTAGCAAATGATCCTCAAAGGCACACAACCCAACAGCATGATGATGATTATTTTGCATTGCTAACGTTTATATTACTAATATCCTTTATATTCTGCTTCCCGGTGACCTCAAAAATTAGCCCATGGAGCTATTTCCAATCATAAAGCAACAACTATTTCAAACTGGAGAGGGATTCAAGATCCATTTCAAGCACACTCCTTGAACGTAAGAGCAGCCTGTGGGATCAGGCCAATGATCCATCTAGTCCAGTATCCTGTTCTCAAGCAGCCAAGCAGGTGTCTGTGCAAAGACCCAAACACAAGGGCACTCTACCCTGCAGTGGTTTGCAGCAGCTGGAATTCAGAAGCATTACTGCCTTAGCAACAAGGCAGGATCTACATTTATAAAATTATATACAGGGTGGGTAATGTGAGACCTTCCCTAGATGTGGCTGGACTACAGCTCCCATCACTGACCATTGCCAATGCTGGCTGGGGCTGATGGGAGTTGGAGTTCAACAGCATCTGGAAGACCACGGCTTCCCAACCCTCATATATAGTTGATTCCTGAGAACTGCCCCTATGGTTAGGGGTGGGGAGTCATCACATACATGAGTCAGCTTGACTCCATCTCTGGGGGACACTCAGGGAGAACTATGCAGATGCAAGATTGGCCACATGAAGAAGCAGTTTTGAAAGAAAATTAAGATTACAGACAAAGAGGCCAAGAAAGTCTAAGCAACTTTTTGTTTCTTTTGGACCAAAGTGTATGCATGCAAGCTTTCCCATTTCCCAGAACTCATCAGATACTTTTCGTGGTGCTGCACTAGAAAAGGCACTGTATAGCACAGCAGCATAATGGAAGAGACTTTTGGAACAGAAGAGGTCTCCAGCCCAAGTTCAGCACTGCAATGTCTCCATTATGTAGAGTTCTCAGAGCTGCCTCGGGGATTGTAAAGAATTCAGAAAGTGAGCAGGTATCTGTAATGGAATTGCAATGGAATTCTCATTGTTCCCCAAGACTGCAGTTCTCAGGGTTTGGAAATCAAAGCACTTTTACAAGACAAATTAACAAATCTGCCTTTTAATCCAGAGTGCATTACTCAGTGTGGAAGGCAGCAATTTTGACAAAAAGATAATTCACATTATCATCCAAGATTACACTCCTTGTGGTTTCTTGGAAAGGGTGTGGGGACAGAAATCAAAGCATTCTTTAGCAAGCGAGATTAAGAAATATCATTTTTAATAAAGAGTGTGTGACTCAGTGTGGAAGGCATCAATTCTGGCTGAAGGATGTTTCACTTCCAACATTGTAAGAAAAGCATCGTTTGTGGAAACGGCCTCTAACCATGTTCTTTAGAAAGACTTCTGTGTATGAGTGTGTGTTTAAAAAAAACAAGACTAAAGCATACTGGGCTGTATCCAGATAAGTCAAATTCAGAGGAGTCCCACTGAATTTAATGGATTTAGGTTAGCCACTAACTTGCCCTTCAATTTTAAATATAGTCTGAATATGACAACCCACTTTTTGAATTTCCTGCTTTTCGACTGCAAATATAAAACATATGTTGGGGTTGCTAGCCTATTCCAAAACTGATTCTTCTTATTTCTGGCCTACCTCAACATTCATCTCTGCAAACAACCTGGAATAAGCATGGCTCAGAGGAACTTTTTACTGGCATGTGTCAAACACACAGAGTTTGAGGGCTGCAGAAATAACCTTAGGCTACCATCAGAAAAAGACAGGAGTGCCTGGCGTGCTCTGGTCCATGGGGTCACAAAGAGTCGGACATGACTAAATGACTAAACAATAACAACCATCAGAAATCTACTTATCTCACACTGATAACAGGGCATTTCTATAGCTATCAGATAGTAGCCACAATGGCTATGTTTGACCACCATCAAAGATGGTATGCCTCTGGATACCATTTGCTGGAAAATCTAGGGCATGGGTAGGCAAACTAAGGCCTGGGGGCTGGTTTCAGCCCAATTGCCTTCTAAATCCAGCCCACGGACGGTCTGGGAATCAGCGTGGTTTTCCATGAGTAGAATGTGTCCTTTTACTTAAAATGCATCTCTGGGTTATTTGTGGGGCATAGGAATACGTTCATTTCCCCCCCTCAAAATATAGTCTGGCCCCCCACAAGGTCTGAGGGACAGTGAAAAGGTTTGCTGACCCCTAATCTAGGGAGTCTGATTGGCCATAGTGAGGATGCTGAACTAGATGTTTCACCAGTCTGATCCAGCAGCCAGGCTCCTCTTATTCTCCTATGTTTTAGCTAGACTGGGACTTGACAGCCCTTCCAATGGAGGGTGCCTTCAAACAAAAAAACTGTCTTCTGTAAAACAGGATACGTAGTTGCCTTAATGATAAGCCTTCAGAAAATGGTACTCATCTCTTGTCCCCATTCCCAGGAATTCTCTCCTGGTTCACAATATTGAAACAGGTGAAGTAACCATTCCAAATGCATGCATCTTAGCATCCTGGTAAAGAGTCACTTGGAAATCTCACAGCCCCCCTCCCAGAACAAACACAGAGAGACATCTGGATGGAGCACAACTATGATATCATGTCAAATGCAGATGGAGTATTGATCCAAGTGGAGAAGAGCCTCAACAAACAAAAGTTTGTTTAGTGGGGTCACAGCAAACAAGAAGTAGTACAGGGCTACGTAGCCTGAGCACCTACAAAGCAGGTTGGCTTGGGAAGAGTGGCCTCCTGAATGCTGACCGTGCACTCACAGAATCTTGTCTTACATTCTGAACAGAAGAAGAACTTGCATGGCTGGGAGTGATAATTACAAGGAGGATAAATATGGATTCTGAATCTGTCAAGTACTAAGTAGGGCAAGTGGGCCTGATTTGGACAAAGCCCAGTCGAAACCAAACCTACTTGTGGGGATCTCAGCTTGGGCCAAATCAAGACAGCCGTGGCCAGACTGAGTCGTCCAGAGTGAACTGGGACTGTCAGGGGGCAGGGCATGAGGTGAGAAGGCTGCAAGGCATCTGCTTCCCTGAACGCTCTCCACAGGGATTCAGAATTTAATCCTCCTCCACTCACCTGCTTGGTGAGTGCCAGATTCAATCTTGCAGGCTGCAGGGTGCTCTTCTGCAAGTGCTTTAAAAAGGGACCACAAGGCTCATCTAGCCCAACCCAACCCCCGGCCATGCAGGAATCTTTTGCCCAACATGGGGCTCAAACTCGTGACCTTGAGATTAAGAGTCTCATGCTCTGTCAACAGGAATGGCACTTGCGAAGAAGCAGCCTGCAGTGTTGACCTCCTCCTGTTCCTGGAGGGAGGGGGTTGGCACAGCATCTCCTCCTGCACCTCTCCTAACCATATGCTTATTTGGGGTTTTAAAAACCCCTAATGGAACGTTAGCCTTGCACCCACACTTAACTGGGGCTGTATTTGGGCTGCATCAGGTGTCCCTCAGGTTGGCGCAAATCAGGGGCAACTTTGGCTCTACAGATGTTCCCTTTGCCACACTTCGTGAGCACCTGCCTCAGAACTCAAGAACTTTCAGGCAGAAAATTTACAGTACTCTTGATTTCAGGACTGGCCCCCTACCATAAGACAAAGGTGGGTGGTTGCCTCAGATGACAGTTGCTGAGGGGCGGGCGGCAGCAGTCCCCATGGCCACCCCCCTTCTCTTGGAGGACAGAGCTGAGAAGACGTTGGAGCCACTTAGCTAGGTCTACAATGCCAGGTAGCAGCACTCTTAGTTTCTGGCGAAGGGCATTTCTGATCCGTCCTGGAGCCTGATGGACCCTGGGACCCTCTGCGCACAAAGACTGACGCTCCCCTGCCGAGTTTGGGCCCTTCCCCAACTGAAGGAAGCCGTAAAATTTAGAGAAAGTGGCGAGAGCTAGGAACGCGGAACTAAACCTGTTTCTGCCTTCTGCATCATCACCTGCAAGCAAGCCCCACTGAGCACTAGGGCGGCTTGTTTCTTAGTAAATACGTTAAGGCTCAGGTGCGCGCCGCGCGGAGGAGACAACCGCGCCCACTTTTACGCGCAAGAAAGGCGCGATTTATTTTTTTTAGTTGGGGGGGGGTGTAGGGAAACCATCTCGGTTCTCCAGCCTTTTCCCCCAACGAAAGAGCCTTTCCTCGTCCGCCCCCCCCATACAAGCCCCACTTCCTCCGGCGCCCCTCTCACCTCTTCCAGCGCCACCACGGCCCCCCGGCACTTCTGCAATTTGGAGGCGAAGCTGGAAGCCGCCGGCGAGCTGAGATCCTCCGAAGTCACGGCCACGAACTCGGAGACGCTGATCTGCTCCGGCATGTTGCTGCGAGAGGCGTTACCTTGGAGATCGGGGCGCAGTTGCAGCCGGGGAGAAGAAGGGAGGGAGATGGGGTTGTGGGGGAGAAAGTCATCCAAAAGTAAGGAAGAGGCGGCGAGGGAAAGGGAGCCTTCGAAGGAAGGAGGAAGAAGTTAAGAGTGACAGGAGAGCGAAGCGAAACCGCGGAGAAGTGGAGAGAAAAGAGGGGAGGGCAGAAGCGTGGCCAAATCCGTCTTTTCCAGCCCTTTCTGGTCAATTTCGTATCACATCCCCGAGGTTTGGCTTCTCTCTCTAATGCGTAAATGACGAGCGGCGCCTGTTCTCCGACCTCTTGTAAGTTTCTTTCCCTCCCTCGGTGCCTGGCTGGTTGGAACAGAGGCTTTCATGGCAGTCACGTGGGGATATTGTTACGCCGCCGCTGCCTGCGAGCCTGCAAGCGCGGATTTTTGGCCCGGAGCCTGTTAAAGACAAAGTGCACCCGGTTGCCCTTCTTCCCTTTCTCCCCAAGCCGCGGAGATCCTCCTCTCTCGAAAAACGAGCAGCCTATCAACGCAGAGCTAAGGCGGTGCGCCTGATCCAGCACTTTTTTTACGCACACGTAAGTCCCCGTCGAGTTTAATGGGGCTTACTCCCGAGTCAGTTTGCAAAGGCGCAGCCTTCTTGCAGTTGCAGCCCTAGCGATCGGGGCTTTCCTCTCCAAGAGAGCTCAGGGCTGGAGCGTTTTTGCTGTTGTTTTGGTTGTTCTCTAGTTTTGTTTTGCTTTTTAACTGCCGGTTTTACATACGCTCTCAGAGCTGCTCAGCGTTTCAAAGAGCCAGAAGGAACATGTTGAAGTTTTGCCGCGCGATTCTGTTCAGGAAAAGGCGCCCCATTTTATGTACAGTTTACCCCTCGCAGAGTTCCGATTCCCCCGCAACCCTTAACAAACTACAGTGCCCAGAATTCTTTGAAGGCGCGGCATGTGCTTTGAATGTGCTTTAAAAGGGATAGTGCGCACACAGGTAAAGCCAGGTCTCCTGCACAGAATATTTACAGCTTTTGAAATCTGGAGCCCCTGCTGCTCATTTAAGAACTTCATAGGGAAGGAGAAACACACACACTTAAGAGGTGTGGCTTATTCCAGCGCTGCAAAGCTCTTGTCTTCTTTCAAACTTTTAGTCATCTCACTGCCCATTGCTGAACACTCTAGGCCAGACTTGGGCAACCTGGTGCCCTCCAGCTGCTTTGGACTACAACTCCCATCAGCCCCAGCCAGCATGTGCTGATGGGAATTGTAGTCCAAAGCAGTTGGAGGGCACCAATTTGGCAAGTGCCACTTTAGGCAGTGTCTGTACTCCTCACACCTGTCCTCTTCTTCACAAACAAGTCCATATATATATGTGTTAATATATTTAAACAGTGTAAAAGAGAAAGATTAATATCTCCCAATTTCCTTCCAGCCTGCTGATACCACCAAATGCTGTGTGAATCAGTTTGCTATGTCTATAATATACAAAATATATATAGGTGCAGGCCATAGGAACCCTGTGCATGCTTAACTGGGAAGAAGCTCAACTGAGCGCAGGCACATTTATATTGGAGAAAACATACATAGTTGTCAACCTTCATGGATAACTGTACCTACCTGCCTGTAGGTTAAGAGCCTGAACAAACATGAGAGTAAAGCCCTCCCCTCTCAGTTCAAAGGGGCCCTGTTTCAGGACAGTGAACATAGCATTGCAGCCTCCATTGCCACAGTAGCAAATACAAAAGAACAAGTTTTCCATTCATTCTGTTATTATTTTTACTAATTAATTAATTAATTAAGTACCCACACTAATGCCCCAGAGCAGGTTACAGCAGCTAAAACACTATGCTGAAAACAGTTGGAAACAACTGTTGGGTCCTAAAAATGGGTGGGTCCTAAAAAATATACATCTCAAGTGCCAAAAGAGGTGTTTCTTTAGCCTTTGCCCCAAGCTGTATAATGAAGATCCCTAACACACCTCAGTGGGGAGGGAGTTCCACAACTCTGGGGCTGCCACTGAGAAGGTCCTCTCCCAGGCCAACAGCTTCTGAGAGTGGTATAACAAACAATACATCCTCTTCTGCCAATCTTAACTCCTGAGAAGGTCTGTAGGGAAGGAGGCAATCTTTCAGGTGTTGGGAGCCTGAGAAGTTTGTGGCTTTAAACTAATGTGAGCTCCTTGACTTGAGCCCAGAAACACATGGGGAACTCGTGCAACCCATTTAGAACACTGCCTTTCAGTGTCAAAAACATTCCCAGCTTACAGCTGCCACCATTTGCACACTGGTGGTCCTGGAATCTTTTAGTGAAAGGCAGTTCAGAAATATCTCAGATAAACAAAAACCTAGAGCAAAACAGTAACAATACAAACTGCAGCAATTAAAAACAATGCCATCACGTATTTGTAGCCCAGAATCCCTCAGCCTTGTGCCTTCCAGATGTTTTGAACTACAACTCCCATCAGCCCCAGTCATCATGGCCAATGCTCAGGGATGATGGGACCTGTAGTCTAGCAAATCTCCCGTACTATGCTCCAGACAATAAAGTTCCAGGGGACTTACTTTTGAGTAAGCATGCATAAGAGGATTTAGCTGCACAGAGTTCTTTCTACCAGGTGCAGATACTCTGAGGACAATGTATGGTGAAGTTGATTTGGTGCCCCCACTCCACATATTGCATCTGTAGACTCAGTATCAGCCAGCCTCTGCTTCCGGCTACAACTAAAAGGACCACAGGATGCCAACCAGGAACATGATGCTGCCAGACTTGTATCAGTGCCAGTGTTGATGGCATGCCACTCAAAGTCGATTCCTCAAGCCTCCAGATTATCTAGGACTGTTTTGTCTTGTTGAACCAAAGGGAGTGTAATCACTCTGTACAGGACATTGTTTCCTGTGGGCAAAACAAGCCTGGGCGTGGTCTCTCAGTCATTAACCTGGCTTTGTTGTCCTCCCTCCTTTAAAAGGCTCTTCTAAAGTAGAAAAGGCAGTTTGGCCTCTTTAGCCATTGCAGCTTGTGTGAGAGAGCAAAAGGTCAGGAGGCTGTGACCAGGATCTCTTTCTCCCTTGTTCCTTTCTCACGCTAATCCAGGAGGGCCTTCTCTCCCCGCATTTGCATCTTGCACCCAAAAACTTTCTCCACAAGGGCAAATCCCCAGACATGCCCTGGGTTTTTGTTTTCTTCTTGCCAAAAGTACTATGTGGATGACAGAGTGCCTTCTCAAGGTCTCCCTGCCCAGCCAATCAATAAGACAGGATGACTCTGGCATGGACCCAAATAAATGACTCTCAAGGAGAGACAGAAATATAGTCACCTTAAGTCTGCCAGGGTTTCACTGCCCCTGCTCTTTATGCCTCTGACAGCTGGGTAAGAGGCAGAAGTTCACCAGGGAAAGCTCTCCCAACCATGTTATCTTGCACCAGGAAAATCTCCAGCTGTTCAGTTTCTGCCTGTTATGCAGCTGTTTATGGACCAGAAAACGAGGTGTTACTATTGGTATATAAAGCCCTCAACAGCTTGGGACTGATTTACTTGAAGGAACATCTTGCCCCATTCATATTTGCCCACTCTACAATCTCTCTCTCTCTCTCTCTCTCTCTCTCTCTCTCTCACACACACACACACACACACACACACACACGTGGCACAATCTTAACTTAGATGACATGTGTTCTGATTGGCTGCATAGTTCTGAGGGAACTTTTTTCTGTATGTTTGGTTGAGTGTCACCCTGCTATGTTCAAGGCCTGAACAAAGACAGACAAAACCTCTCTACTTATTTCTTCTCAAATTATACATTGCTTTTGTTCCGTCCGCTTAGTAAAGTGTTTTAAAGACTTTTCTCACTGGGCTTGTGTCTGTGTTATTGAAGTGACTTTGCTAAGAGGGTGCAACAGAAAAAGAGTTTTAGTCTGTTCCTCATCATTTTAGTTATTTATTTCTTCCTTTGTATGCCACATACTTGGACTGACCATGTTCCTCACAGTGGGTAATAACGTTTCCTCAGAAGCCCTTCCCCTTGGATTACTTCCAAATGAGTCTTGCTTTGGAATGTGGCCTTAAATATTATTCCAGAAGGATTAAGGGCACGCGCTTAACAATCCTATTGGATTCAATCAGCTTTAAGAGGGCTGAACAATCCAATATAGGAATGTTGAAAGCAACCTTATACCAGGTCAAACTAATTAGCCATCTCTCTAACCTGGTACTTGCCAGCCTGACTGCAATGGCACTTTCAGCCTTGTTCAATCTGCTGCCCTCCAGATGTTTGGGGTCAAAACTCCCATCTTTAGCCAAGCTGCTGGAGTTGTAGTCCAAAACATCTGGCTCCTGCTCTTTTCTATGTTCCTCCTGCTCATTCTGCCGAGTGGAGCCCTTGACCTCTGTCCCAGAGTCCTGTACTGTTGCCCCCACCATGCAAGTGAGCCTATCATGCAGATTTTAAAGATTAAACAAAACATAACAAAACCTGAGCAAAGATGACTGGGCTTTTCTTCCACAGCAGTTCCAAGGAATTCTGGGCTCACTGCCACTGCCAGAGTGGCTTTCGCTATCGTATGAGGTTCGGGCTGGGAAGGGAAGGGAAGGTGATCCTACTGTATGTGAGCTGAGACCCCACTGCCAAGATCACTTTGGGACCTGCTGGCTGCTGCATTCTCCTCTCCTCTCCCCCCTCCCCCTCTCCCACAGGCCTTTCGGGGAAATGATTGCAGGATAGAGAGTTGTGCAAGAACGCAGGAGTCTGATGCTCCACAGTAACTGAGGGAAGACAGACTTTGTGGAAGCACAAATGCAGAATGGAGCCTCACTTCCAGCTCCCAGAAATGCTTTGCAGGCTGAAGCCAGCACGGGAAGAAGGAAATGTTAATGTTTATACAGAAAGATTAATAGCCATTACTTGTGGTTTCTGTTTTGAAAGATAACTTTCTATCTCTCTCCTCTTACGTTCCCTCTTAAACCCAGATTTCCTGCCAACTTTCCTATCACTCTTTCCTCCTGTTCTTTCTTGTGCTCTCCTGGTTTTGCAACGTGTGACGCCACACTGTTACAACAGTATCAGGAAGCCGAGGCTGGATGAGGTAGCTAAGCTTGAACAGGTGAAACAGCAGTTTATGGCTTTTCTTTTTAACCCTGCCTCCCTACCCCTCACTTTTCCTTTATCCTCAAGTTTTAGGCTGTAGGCTCCTCAGGGCAGGGACCTTCTCCCTCTATATTCTCCATTCAAGGGTACTTGGGGCACTTCCTGATGGTCACTGTTTTCGGGTGGGATTCAGTTGCATCCTGGCAAATCTAGGCTGCACAATTAAAGCCGAGTTGGGAGCTCTCGCTAAACAATCCTGCTTCCCCAGAAGACTGGACATTTTGCGAAAAGGAAAGCACGAGAAAAATGCACTGGGAAGCGTGAAATAACACAACGTCATCTAGCATTCTCCCCATCAACGAATCAGGGTGAAGGCTCATTAAATGGTGAAGGTCATCTAATCTCTCTGCAAACAAATCAGACTGAATGCTCATTGAACAGGTCATGTGGAAGTAACTTTTGAGGACAGTTGATGAGGGTGCATTTAAGTATACTTAGAGGTCAGTTGAGGGACGCAGGTGGCGCTGTGGGTTAAAGCCTCAGCGCCTAGGACTTGCCGATCAAAAGGTCGGCGGTTCGAATCCCTGCGGCGGGGTGCGCTCCCGCTGCTCGGTCCCAGCGCCTGCCAACCTAGCAGTTCGAAAGCACCTCCGGGTGCAAGTAGATAAATAGGGACCGCTTACCAGCGGGAAGGTAAACGGCGTTTCCGTGTGCGGCTCTGGCTTGCCAGAGCAGCGATGTCACGCTGGCCACGTGACCCGGAAGTGTCTCCGGACAGCGCTGGCCCCTGGCCTCTTAAGTGAGATGGGCGCACAACCCCAGAGTCTGTCAAGACTGGCCCGTACGGGCAGGGGTACCTTTACCTTTACCTTTACCTAGAGGTCAGTTGACAAGGTGGCATTCAAGCACTACAGGGGTGGGTTGACGAGGTGCCAGCCCTAGCTGTCGGGGCTCAGTCCATCACTGCAATGCCCTGGCTTGTGTAGCTGGATGTATATACAGCACTGTCCCATTTTGTGGTCAGTTTACTAAAATTATGCATAGGAGGCCAGTGGATCCTAACATTTGCTTTTGCATCCTTCTGAGGATCACCAGGGCATGGTTGAGAGGAGAGGTCCAGACTTGGAGGAGATGGCAGCATTTTCCATAGCTCAACAACTGGGGGCATTATGGGGGAAAGAGGCAGTTTTCTACTCAGTGCCCCTGCTCCCAGCTGCTGGGAATGCTGCTTGCAAGTTCCTCCCCTTGGTTACTGCTGCTGCTTTCCAGCAAAAGTCCTTGGTCTAAAAACCCTCCGCTGCTAATTTATTACAGATGGAAATTCCTGTTTGGAGAGATGAGGGGAAACCTGAGTTCTGGGAAGGCGACGGGGCAGCCAGTCTGGATTTACAGAAAATGCTGCACAAAAACCCTGGATTCATCACATTCTTCTGGCAAGAGGGGAAAAACGAGACCACCTGGGTGGGTGGATGAGGGAACCCCAACAACCTCCAAATGAAAAGAGGGAGCTGGGGAAAGAACAGGGAGACCTCCCAGCCTGCCTCTGTCATTTGCATCTCTCTGGTTAGGGAGACTTTAAACTCCTCAGCCTATTACAGGAATGGGGAATCCCAGATGTTGTTGGAGTTTGACTCCCATTAGGCATGGGCGAAGCGGTCAGTTTCAAGTTCTTTCAGTTTCTCTTCAGTAATCCACATTTCCACATCAGTTTGCAATTATTAATTATTATTATTATTATTATTAAATATCTCCATGAAAATCTGGTGGCATTTTAGTACATATTCCTAATATACACCTATTTGCAAGCAGTTTCCCCTAATGCAATACATTTTTTGTATGCTGTTTTCACTAATGTATGCATTTGAATGCATACTTTACCCTTGTACATTCATTTTTATACACATTCCTTGTTGGAGAACTGCACTACCAAATTAGGAGAACTCTGAATTTCAAAGGATGGTTGTCTTTCAGGTCATTTATCATTTCAGGAGGTGCAAATTAGCCAACGTGCAAACTGAATCAATTTTCTCCACCATCCCTGCCTCCCACAGTCCCCTGCCATTGGGTATGCTGGATACAGACAACATCTGGAGTGGTCTCCTTTTCCCACAGGAAGCAGGTATGATGCTTGGGAAGCGAATTATTTCTGCAATCGAAAGCCTTACTGTGAAAGCCATCCAGAGTAGCTGGGGCAACCCTGTCAGATGGGCAGGGTCAAATAAAACCATTATTATTAACAAAGATGTGAGGGCTATGTGCCACAAACACATGAAAACATATGAACCTGCTGGATCAGGCCAATGGCTCATCTAGTCCAATGCTAGTATGGCGCTGGCACACATTGCATAGCACCTCTGGTTCACCGGAAATGCTATATGATCAAACCTCATAAGAACATAAGACATGGATAGGCAAACTAAGGCCCAGGGGCTACATCCGGCCCAATCGCCTTCTAAATCCAGCCCGTGGACAGTCCAGGAACTGGCGTGCTTTTACATGAGTAGAATGTGTCCTTTTATTTAAAATGCACCTCTGGGTTATTTGTGGGGCATAGGAATTCTTTCATTATTTTTTCCAAAATATAGTCTGGCCCCCACAAGGTCTGAGGGACAGTGGACTGGCCCCTTGCTGAAAAAGTTTGCTGACCCCTGACATAAGACAAAGCCTGCTGGCAGGCCCTCCAAGTGCCCCTATTTTCCAAGGACAGACCCAGTTTCTGATTTGATCCTGGAATGTCCCACTTCTTACGAGCAGCGGTTCTCAACCTGTAGGTCCGCAGATGTTGCTGGACTACAACTCCCATAATCCCTCAGCTCTGTCCTTGCTAGCTAGGGGTGATGGGAGTTGCAGTTCAACATATGGGGACCCACAGGTTGAGAAAGGCTGCCTTAGAGCAACCTAGTTAGATGGGTGGGGTATAACAACAACAACAACAACAACGATGATGATGATGATGATGATGATATGATGGAATAGGATGTCCCTGTTTTCATTGGTTATGTGCAGCATCCTCACCAGATGCCAATGGGAAGCCGAAAAGCATGACCTGAGTGCAACAGCATTCTCCCTACCTGTAATTCACAGCAACTTGCATTCAGAGGGATGCTATGACAAAACATTTTGGCTATCAACTATAGCCTTACCAGTCATGTCTTTTAGAGGCATCCAAGCAGGTGGCCATCACTGCCTCTTGTGAGTGCAAGTTCCATGTGAAGAAGTCCTTTCATCTGTCCTGAATCTTCCAACATTCAGCTTCATTGGATGACCCTGTATTGCAAGAGCGGGAGAAAAACCTATCACTATCTACTTTCTCTACAGCAGATTATGTTTGAGTGTGACTCAAGTTTGTTGCTCAGCTTAGTTCACTCTTGAATCCTTAAACTGATAGTACAGCAAGCCAGGACTGCCTGAATGCAGCACGTACACTGATGCTATCTAAGCATTGTAAACTCAAAAGTGCTAGCACGAAGCATTCCCTCAGAAGCACTGCTGCTGAAAAATGCCATAACACTTAACAGGCATGGACCCTGCCTTATCTGTGGGGTTTCTTGGGGAATTCCCCCTGTTTATGGCACTTGGCCCAGACTCTGTAGCAAAGGGTAGCTCCTGCCCTTGAGGAAGCCTCTTAATTCAGCCGCTCAAAAGGGACTCTGCTAATGTATCTTCAGGCACGATTAGAGGATTCCTAGCAAGTTGCAGATATACCGGTAAATCTCTTCAAAACGGCAAGAACAGAAATAGAAGCATAGCAGAGTTGGAGGCAGCCCTGCAGATGAGGAAGCGCCAACCTTTTCAATGCCAGTGGGCACATGTGGTATTTTGGAATAGTGCCATGGGTGCAAGTCACAAAATGGCTGCTGTGGGGTGTGACATAACGCAAGATGTATAAAAGAGCAGAAAAAGAGACAGGACCACAAAATGCTGTAGGTATGCCCCTCCTTTCAATCAACCACCCACATTGGGGGGGGGGGAGAGAAGGTACCTACATTAACTACCACCACATTCCAAGAATGACGCTGTTTATACCTCCCTTCAGGAAAAGTGGTTTTTCGATCCTGCCATCCACCCAAAAAATGTGGCTGGGATTAAGTGTGTGTGTGTGTGTAATGCAGGAGAGACCAAGCCACTGCAATTAGGAACTGATAAAGAAAAGCAAAAAGTCTCCCAGGCATCGTGGGTTTTTTAGAAGGTATTTACTGAGACTTTTCATGGGCACCTTGAAGGGACGCGGGTGGCGCTGTGGGTTAAACCACAGAGCCTAGAACTTGCCGATCAGAAGGTCGGCAATTCGAATCCCCGCAACGGGGTGAGCTCCCATTGCTTGGTCCCTGCTCCTGTCAGCAGTTCAAAAGCACATCAAAGTGAAAGTACATAAATAGGTACCACTCCAGCAGGAAGGTAAACAGCGTTTCCATGCACTGCTCTGGTTCGCCAGAAGCGGCTTAGTCATGCTGGACACATGACCCGGAAGCTGTACGCTGGCTCCCTTGGCCAATAAAGCGAGATGAGCGTCGCAACCCCAGTCAGCCGCAACTGGACCTAATGGTCAGGGGTCCCTTTACCCTTTACCTGGGCACCTTAGAAGGTATTGGTGGGCATACTGGCCCTCATGGGCACCACATTGGTGACCCCTGCTGACCATCCAGTCCAACCTTTTGTTGAATGCAGGAAACCCAAA
Organism: Podarcis cretensis; assembly: GCF_951804945.1. Lineage (NCBI taxonomy): Eukaryota > Metazoa > Chordata > Lepidosauria > Squamata > Lacertidae > Podarcis > Podarcis cretensis. The sequence continues at coordinate 26,079,836 of NC_137177.1, read as the reverse complement.
GAGAGAGCAACCCTGACCCATGGCTGACCTCCGTTGAGGGAGAGGCCACTGGCAAGTCCAGCATTTTCATCATTGCCTTACATGGCTTGGAGAAAGAGAAAAAAGAAAAAGAGAATGACAGTAAGAAAGATCAGCAGGTCTGCATTAATGTTCTTTTGGCCTCCAGATGATGCTGGACTACAACTCCCATCATTCCTGACTGTTGGCCAGGTTGGCAGGGGGTTGACGGGACTTGGGAGTCCTATATTTAGCCAACCATCCCTGATCTACATAATAATCTATAGATGAAGCAGAGGCAGCCTGGTTAACCACTTACTGCCCAAAGGCCTCCAAGTGACTTACAACATGTTTGAAAAATATAAACATTAATACAATATATCATTTAAAAAAAAAAAAAAACCATACAAAACACCTACAAATAACAGCAAGTAGCAGCAAGAAATCCTCCCACCCCACCCCGGGAGTAACTTAAAAAGCAGATTCCTTGGAGTAGCTTTAAATCCAGCCATTTCTCTGCCCTTAAAGTATTTTCTGTTCTTCCTTGTTCAGCAGACAGCCACATGGGGGCAGCCTATGTCCATACATCCCAAATACTTCTTCAAAAAGCCTCAGTAATTTGGGGGGATTTGTTTGTCTTGTTCAGGATTCTGTGGACTTGAAAGTGGCTTTGACTGCCAGCTTCATCTCAGGCTGCATTCAGACAGCACTTTATTCCATTTTCCTGATAAATTTTCACCTTTTGTGATCTTTCACACAACGTAAAAAAGTCGCTTCGGGGAACCCAGCAGCATCCAGCATGGAAGTTCCCCACTTGTTTGTGATAATTGGTTAAGGTGGGAGAGAAAATTGTGGAACTAAATTCAGAGCGGTATTCCGGCCTACAGCTCTTTTCCCGGCATTTCCACAAGTGAATTGAGGGAACGAAAGTGCACATGTGCATGAAAGGTGTGTGGCAACATGGTGGTATATTGATTCAAAAGCCATAGTCACATAAGGCAACAGGTGAAAAAGTAAAGGGACCCCTGACCGTTAGGTCCAGTCAAGGATGACTCTGGGGTTGCGGCGCTCATCTCGCTTTACTGGCTGAGGGAGCCGGCATACAGCTTCCGGGTCATGTGGCCAGCATGACTAAGCCGCTTCTGGCGAACCAGAGCAGCGCACAGAAGCGCCATTTTACCTTCCCGCCAGAGCGGTACCTATTTATCTACTTGCACTTGGACGTGCTTTCGAACTGCTAGGTTGGCAGAGCAGGGACCGAGCAACGGGAGCTCACCCCATTGCGGGGATTCGAACTGCCAACCTTCTGATCAGCAGTCTAAAAGGATCATTAATTCTTGGGTTTCTAATCAGGAATGCTAATGGAACAAGCCCTGTGTCTGAATGCACTGTCAGTGTTACCCTGTAGGAAAATCAGCAGAGGGGATGAACTGGCTTTCCCGGTCATTGCCTCTAGCTGTTTACTATCTACTATTTGGGTTCCCTGCCTTCTGCCCCAATGGGAACCGGCCACTACTAGTCCCAGCCAAATAGGAAGCCTGGTTAAACTTTTCCTGACCAGGAAGACCTAATGGCTACTCTAGCAAGGCAGGCGCCTGGAAATGGCACTTGAAAACAGTTGGCTAACCAGGAAACAGTGGTCCTGGTGGCTTGCTGAATGGGCAAGGGACACACACTGAGGATTTCTGTTCTCGGCCCACCAGCTCCTGCAAAAGCAATGAGCGAGTCAGCGCTATGTGTGGCAGTCACAAAATGGCTGCCACAGGGGGCGTCCCAGATCACAACATGGCTGGCTGTGGGGATGTGTGGCATAATGGTTGCCACATGTAAGAGCAGAAGAAGAGGTAGGACTGCAAAATGGTGCCAGCATAAATGGGGGTGGGGGGTGGGAAAGGCACCTATATCAATTACTATCACATCAGTTCATGGAAAGAAATTATTTGCACCTATCCTCTGTTTGCAATGGGAGGGTGGTCATCAAATGTCAGCGTCCCACAATGTGTGGGCATGTTTAATGGGGTTGGTTCAGTGTAGGAGAGGCTGAGCCACTGCAACCAGGAGCTGAACAGGAGGAGCCAACAGTCTTTCATGTATTGCAATTTTTTGGGGGGTCCCTGCTCCTGCCAACCTAGCAGTTCGAAAGCACGTCAAAGTGCAAGTAGATAAACAGGTACCGCTCCGGCAGGAAGGTAAATGGCCTTTCCGTGCGCTGCTCTGGTTCGCCTGAAGCAGCTTAGCCATGCTGGCCACATGACCCGGAAGCTGTATGCCGGCTCCCTCAGCCAGTAAAGCGAGATGAGCGCCGCAACCCCAGAGTCATCCTTGACTGGACCTAACGGTCAGGGGTCCCTTTACTTTCTCACCTGTTGCCTTATGACCCGGAAGCTGTACGCCGGCTCCCTCGGCCAATAAAGCGAAATGAGCGCCGCAACCCCAGAGTCGGTCACGACTGGACCTAATTGTCAGGGATCCCTTTACCTTTACCATTACAGGAGTTACACTGGTGCCTAAAGGCATCATGTTAGTGAACCCTGAGTTAAAAGTTTGGGACATACTAATGCATTTCTTTATTTGCTGCATTTATCTCCCACCTTTATTTCCATGGAGCTCAAGGTGGCCCACATGGCTCTCTCCCTCCTCATTTAATTCCCACAGCAACCCTGTGAGGTGCGTTAGGCTGAGAGGCTGCGATTGGCCTAAAGTCACCCAACAAGCTTCATGGCTGAGTGGGGATTTGAACCCTGGTCTCCCAGGTCCTAGTCTGGCATGCTTAGAAATATCCACCCTCTCCCGCACAACAAAATACAAAAAAACCTAATGACCATGGAAACAGAACTCAAAATAGGTCCCTGCTTGGTTCAAACATTTTATTTCTTTTTGCTGTTGTTCACAAAACACACATCACCAAGTGCCTCAAGTTTAGAACAAAACAAAACAAAACAAAACCCTCACATACATCTCCACCCACCAGGCCAAAAGTTACAGAAAACCTAGAAGTCTTTAAATACTCAGTCCCAAACAAAAGCCACACAGCAGAACAGTGTCAAAGAGGGATTCCATTATAAATACAGTGCAATGATTATATACAACTTTTTACAATATTTAAGACAGGACCGGGGACAACGTTGGGCCCAAATAACATGTTAAAGGCCTTGTACACAGGGGGAAGCACTGAAGAATCAAAACAGGCCTCCCTCTTCTCTGAACATATGGTGAATTAAGACTAAAGTTGAGCTGCGATTTCATTGTTGGCGCATGCTCAACCCGTATTACAATCTAGATTCAGAAACTGGTTAAAAAAACCCCAACACCATCCAGTGAAACAGGAACATGGAGAAATAAGTATTCTAGAAAACAGCCTCCCCCAACCTGGTGCACTCCAGATGTTTTGGACAACAACTGTGCTGGTAGTTCAAAACACCTGGAAGGTGCCAGGTCTACACCAAACCACATTTTGAAACAATTGCAGGCAACTGAATGCTGCAGAAATTTGGTATCCCAGAAGGGTTGATGAAGCCCCAAACTCACAATTCATTTTGCTATGTACAAAGTAAAGAACCTCATCTATGCAAATAAATCAATTAAGACAATTCAGTTCCAAAAGCTTATTTTCAAACAGGTATATAACACATAGCCCTTAAGTGTCCTTCTGTCGCAGAAAAGGAATGAATACCTCCCCCCCAAAAAACAGCACTGTGGCATTTCTTACCTAAGACTTTCATGCCCATTCCCACCCCCACCCCCCAGCTTTCCAGACAAGCCTCAAAATAATCTATACCAAATTAATGAGCTATCAGAGTTTAAAGTGAGGTTGGCAACTGGCAACCCAGTGGTTGAATCCAGGATGAATTCATGCTCTGTGTCCCATTAATTTGGGAGGGTACTAAGAACTGAATGGTGTTCCACGCAACTGGTGTATTTGGTCACATGATGGTGTGATTTCAAAATGCAAAGTAAGCCCTGATTGGCTGGGCCACCTTAGGATGAAGCCCATCTTTCTTTCTTTCTTTACAGTAGCTGCAGGGAACAAACAACTCACTGAAAAAGATAAATAATGTACATGGAATCTTCTCCTCAAAGCACAATTTTCACCCTTTTATGTTTCCCTAATGAATTAGGGAATGGAACACTTTCCAGATATTTTAATGTGCTGTATCAGGAAAAGATGTTTTGCAAAGGAGGGCTGCATTCACTCAACACACTTGTTGTCGTGCAGGGACTGTGTCAAGCTGATCCCTGCTAGTGGAAACAGCAGATATCAGCAGCAGGCCACACAGTCCAAGGCAGCAACTAGTCAGTCTCACTTTCCTGCAATCCACACCTTCAGATTATTGCTTGATTATTTAGTGCTACAACAAACTCCTAGTCCTTACTGAGGTATTGCACTTCCATCCGCCTAGATTTGAACATGGCAAACTGCCGGTGGGGACTGCCATGACCTAATGCTCCAACAACAAAACAAGTCTTTGCAAGCAGAAAACTAGCATGCCAGAAGAAAAGGGCAGGCCCACACCCTTAACATCCCATTTTCCACATGCAGGAACATTTAAAAATAAACACAGGAGAACAATATGTATTATGCAAGTTCCTCCTGCAGCCTGAAGTGCTATAGACCTGATGCAGGTTTGCTGCTCCAGTAAAAACTAAGCCTAATTCAGCCATGGAAGAAGTGATCATCAGGAGGCAAACCCATGGCTCAAATCCTATGATTTAAAGACCAGCTTAACTTATTCGTGGAATTTGGTGTCATGCACCATGAGGACAAGGAGTATGTGGATTGAGGATCTGTTCAAATTGGGGTGCAAATTGTGCTTTGAAGATCAGGTAGGCACCAGACATGTTGACGGATGGCTGTGTACCCTCTACTGTAAGTTCAACTGCCCAGTTCTCCCTGAATGGCACTCACGGTGACAGACCTCCAATCAAAGTACTACACCTGCAATCGTGGATTCAGAGTAAATGAGGCTGCAAGGAAGAGTGTTTCCAAATCTCCACCGTCAGGCACTGTCACTTACCATAAATACCCAAACAAAACGTTTGGTTCCAAGACTCTCGATTCATTCCACAAAGAAGTGTTCTCTCTCTCTCTCTCTCTCTCTGTATGTGTGTGTGTGTGTGTGTTACAGACAAGGAAAGAGAGACAGAGAGAGACACAAGGAACAGTTCAGAGCAGCAGCACCTCCAAAGGCAGCATGTTATTTGGTCAGGAGCATCAGAACAAATGAAACCATTGTTCCCTGAGAAAGTATGCATCCCCTATAGCAGAGATGGGGAACCTGTGGCCATTCCAGATGTTTTGAGACCACTGCTCCCACCAGACCCAGACGGCAAGGTCAGTCATCAAGAATGATGCATCTAAATTGCACCCCAACTTTCTCTCATAGATGATCTAGACAAACTGGATGCTTGGGCTTGATGGTTCATCATGCTGCTATTTTACAGTCGCAGCTGACAATGCATGAAGCAAAGGTGGGAAAGCTCCCCACATAATGTGATGTTCAGAGACTTTCACTAAACGTTTCTAGGGAGAATAGAAAGATGGTCTTTTCAGGGACTGGCTTGTGTCTTGTCTAGCTCTGCTAGACAAGAACTGGCGGGACATCAACTTTTAGAGAGCAATGAACACAGCAAGAAGAACCAGCAAGGTTTTGTGCTTGCCAGACAAATTCTATGCAACTCCAAAGCTTCTAGGCTCCTACAGCAATGGGTCCAGCCAAAAGAGCTTCCCTGTTTTATATTTCTTGGTCATGGATGGGAAAAGCTTGGGAAAAGGCCTTGCTCGCTCACTTACTAAGCCAAATTAAGGAACTGGACAGCCACCTTTGATACCCAAAGATGACGAGCCCCGATACAAAGAAATAAGGCTCTGTTAGGCAGGAGGATTTGGTGACAATGGTGAGGTTGAAGATTAAAATCGAACTGAACCAATAAGGCAGAGTTGGGGAATCTGCAGTCCTCTCCAGATGTTGGGAGTCCAACAACATCTGGAGGGCCAAAGGTATCCCAATCCCTGCTTTAAGGGTCACAAACTTTCCAGCTGAGTTCCTCCAACACCTCAAGGGTGAGCTACTACATCTAGCGATTATGAATGACGAGAGATTACATCTTCTGGTGTACCTAAATTTGGGACGGGGGCTACAGTGCAGGGATGCGGAACCCTCTGGCCTTCTGGAAGTTGCTGGGACTCCAACTCCCATCATCCCTCATCAATAACACTGCTGATCGGGGCTGGTGGGAGTTGGAGTCTGACAATGTCCGGAGGGGTCAGACAACTCTAGCGGAAGAAATAATGCTTTGCCCAAGGCAGAACTATTTGAAACAAGGAGCAGGGTTCCACCAACCAGAAATGGCTCCATTTCCAAGGATGAGGCTACCCTTGGAAATGAAGAGGACAGATCACTTTGCATGGCTTAAGTCCAAAAAGTGCAGCTTAGCCTCTCCATAGACGTCTTAGCAAGGGATGTGCACGGCTTGCTTAGAACTCAGCCTGCAAAAAATAAGCCAACCTCACCTTGTTCTAGCTACCGTAGGAGACAAAGGAAACCTTCCCCTACCCTCCTGATACAGGAGAGAACCTGTGGTCCTCCCAGTGTTCAACAACAAGTCCCATCAGCCCTAGCCAGCCTGGAGTGATGGGAGCTGCAGTCTAACAGGTTCCCCAGCCATTCATTTCAGATTTAGAGCGTCACATGGTGCATTCGGAGGAAGCATGCGACCTTGCAGCTTCATACCAGAGCGCACTGGAAAGGAAGTTTCAAGTTTAATCGGCTTCACCAGGATGGGCTTTTAGCTCAGACACATCGTGCCACAGGAATGATACTTGGAGAGGAATCGCAGGAGAGTACCCTGTGCCAAGCAGTTGTTAAAAGTATTACTTCTCCCGGCAGATTGGCCCATAATTTCAGGGTGCCAAAGCCAAGGAAAAGGGCAAATCTGCTGCTGGGATTAGCACAGTTGCTTTGCCAGCCATAAACACACCGGGTGCTACCGATACTGCCCTAAATGGACCATTTCTGCCTCGGCGAGAAATTGGAGCAAAACAAGGACGCATCATGGGGTTAAGCTTTCAAGGGTCCCTAGAAAAGTCACAGACATGGGCTATTATAGCTACTGGCCCCACGAGTGGAGTGGAGGGATAATCATCCAGCTTGCAACCTCTGCAGAAGGAAAAGGAGTGGGAGGGGGGTCCCCCCATGGCAGCTGTTGGCACTTCTCATTGGATTAAGGGGGGGGGGGTGAGTGTCACGCACAACGTCCACGACGGTTTCAGAAAAGCCTGAGATGAATAAGGATCTCTTGGAGAGCTGCTTGTGGAGGTCTTGGCAGGCAGGTTCCGCTGGGCCCAAATGCAAGCAGGTGCCCCAAGGCAGAAAAGCCCCGAGGCTCTGGAGTGGAGGGAATTAGCACCATGAGAAGGACCTGGGGATCCTGGGGGCTCAATTCTTTAGCAGGTCGCCCAAGTCGTAGGCCTCAAATAAGTCGCTGACGCCCTCGCCCTCCTCCAGCCCCCACAGGTAGTCCTCCTGGTCGAGGGGAGGGGAGAAGGTGACAAAGGGCCCCACGTCACCATAGGAAGCGGAAGGGAGTTGGTCCTCGGTCTGTTGCAGGAGGTGGTGGGGCAGCTCGAGGAAGCCGTCTTCCCCCTCCATCAGGCAGCTGGGCAGCTCAGTCTTCACGGTCTCGACTGGGGAAAGACACAAACAGAAGGGAGGAGTGGTGGCTGGTACCCATTGGGAGAAGGGTCTTCTCAGTGATGGCTCCGAACCTGGTGGAATGTTCTGTCCCATGGGACTAGGGCCCTACAGGATTTAACCTCCTTTCACCCGGCCTGTAAGACAGCTATTCCGCCTGGCCTTTAATTTGAACTCAGCCTGATCTTTTATTTCCCTTCTCTTCCCTCCCCCTCCCCTTTTATGAAGATTACCCGCGCTGAGACCCCACAGCTAATTCTCCCCTGGCCTCCTCGCTGGCCCAAGTAGGACCAATTCAGCCAGCTAGCCCTGGGGATTATCTAATTGATTTTCGAATTTTATTGTTATTCATGTTTTTATACTGCGTTTTATGCTGCTTTTACAATTAAGAGTTTTAAATTTGTTGTTAGCCGCCCTGAGGCCAGTTTTTGAACCGGGAAGGGCCGGGTATAAATAAAAAATTATTATTATTATTATTATTATTATTATTATTATTATTGGGAGAAGCAGAAGGCAGGGAGCCCCAACAGTTTCAAGGGGTTGGAACAATGTCCCTATGAGGAAGGGTTGCAGCACTGGGGGTTTTTTTAGGCAAGAGGTGACATAAGAAAAGTTTATACAATTGTGCATTGCATGGAGAAAATGGGGAGCGAAAGGGCTTTCTCCCTCTCTCAAGACATTCATGGACATCCAGTGAAGCTGAAGATTTCAGGACAGATAAAAGTCCTCTTTCTGCAGCACATAAACGATGGAACTGCCTTCCACAGCAGGCAAGGATGGCCACCAACTTGGATGGAGGATCAGAATAACACACAAGAGGACAAGTTCATGGCTACTGACTATGATGGCTATGTTCTGTCTCCACGATCAGAGGCAGTAATTGTCATGGGCCAGTAGTCAGCCTTGCCTGCTGAACAGCAGCCTGAAGGGGGAGAAGGCAGAGTGACTCCACCAGCAGCTGATCAGCCTTCAAGGACTCAGAGAAGGCACTGCTGAGAACCAGCTGGCTTCAGCCTTCTGAAGCAGAGCTTAGAGCAACAGTCAGATGCTGGAAACAATGCTTGTAGTTCCCGGCCCTACCTTGCTGCTTCCTGCTCTCCATCTGGACCCTTGGCTCTGTGTCCATCTGGATTCCCTGTTCTCTAGCCTGTCTGACTTTGTATGCGGATTCTGCTATCAGGCAAGAGTTCCTTGGAGACTCCTAACCCGTCTGCTTGCCTTGCCTTGTTTAGCATCGCAGCAGATTCGGGAGCTACAGTGCAGGGCATTGTAGGAAATGAAAAAAGGTGGCCACAAGACCCAACTACTGGGTACTGTTGCCGGGTTAAGCAGGAAGGGACCCAAGGAAGGATGCTTTGGCCCAGGGCGCTCTGCCCTGAGACAAGCAAATAAACCAGTTTGGAGAGCATTGCTGGAAAGGTGGAGGGGGGGGTCTGCAGAGACACCTTGCAGAAACCAAAATACAATCCACTGGTGCAAAAGTGCCAAGGCATTGGTTATCCAGACCCCCAAGATTTTACCTTTCACTGTCGGGGGGTTGCTGCTCTCCTGGGGTGCTGGAGCAGGGAAGCTGCCTTCCTTGGCTGGGCTCTCCTCCAGGATTTCCTCAGGACAGAGGTATACCTCAATGGGGCCGTTGTTGCTTTTCAGATGCAGCTGGACGTTCTCCTGGCCAGAAAAGATGAAAGCGGTGTGAGACTAGAGAACAACGTGTCACCTACCAAGCCAAACACAACTCACTGAGATCTGGGGCAGAGGCTAGGAAGGTAAGCTATCACCCCCCCCCTTCCCCCAGGAGGCCACATTACATGGGGAAGGCTTAAATACCCAGGAAGAAGCTGCTAGTCAGAGTGGACAGTATTAGGGTAGTTGGACAAATAGGCAGTTCAAAGCAGTTTCCTATGTTCTACCAGGCTACATTATACTTAGGAAACAGGGCCCTACCAAGCTGTCAATAACATGGTAATAGGGTCCATGCCGCAATGTAAAGTAAAGGTAAAGGAACCCCTGACCATTAGGTCCAGTGGCGGACGACTCTGGGGTTGCGGCACTCATCTCGCTTTATTGGCCGAGAGAGCCGATGTACAGCTTCTGGGTCATGTGGCAAGCATGACTAAGCCACTCCTGGCGAACCAGGGCAGCGCACCGAAATGCCGTTTACTTTCCCGCCGGAGCGGTCCCTACTTATCTACTTGCACTTTGACGTGCTTTTGAACTGCTAGGCTGGCAGGAGCAGGGACCGAGCAACGGGAGCTCACCCCGTCACGGGGATTCAAACCGCCGACCTTCTGATCGGCAAGTCCTAGGCTCAGTGGTTTAACCCACAGCACCACCCGGTCCCTCCTATGCCGCAATGTAGGCGAGCATTATTATTATGATATTCCATTTACAGAGGGAAGGAAGAGAAACTGAGGCTGAAATAAAAGTGGCATGCCTATGGGTCACCTTGTAAGTTCATGACAGATGTGGGATTTGAACCCAGGACTCCCCGATGCACAGAGAAGTCTCTTAGCCGCTAGTGCTATGCTAGCTCTCATCTTGTGAAGCCACTCTTTGAGTTACAAGAAAGGAGATTCCAACTAAACACAGGAAGAACTTTCTGACAGTAAGAGCTGTTTGACAGTGGAATGGACTTCCTCGGGAGGTGGTGGACTCTTCCCTCATTGGAGGTTTCCGAGCAGAGGCCGGCTGGCCACCTGTCACAGATGCTTTAGTTGAGATTTCTGCATTGCAGGGGGTTGGACTAGATGACCCACAGGGTCTCTTCCAACTCAACAATTCTAGTATTCTAATGCTACCCAGAGGCAGGCAAAAAAAAAAAAAAAAAGGAGACAGTGGTGGCCATCAACTTGGATGGCTTGAAAATCGGGCTTAACGAGTATTGTTGGCAGGGACATCCCGAAGGCCTTTAGAGAGGTATTTTTATATGCAACGGCTGCAGCCCGGACTTTGGTAGCAAAGGGGTGGAAGGAAGAAGAAGCCCCAACAATAATGGACTGCCATAATAAACTACAAGAATTTGCTGAAATGGCGCAGTTGACAAATAGCCTGAGAGGAAATTCAAAACAAAAATTTATGAAAAAATGGGATAGATATAAGATATATGTTCAAAAATATAGTAAAGGTTCGCTATCTATGCTAGCATTCGATTGACGCTGGAGAGAAAATGAGTTGAGAAACAAGATTAAGGGTACATATTGATATAGGAATTAGATGAAATGTACAATAATAAGAGTAAATTCATTTGTAAAAAAAGAATATATGAGATTGACAGGAAATCCACAGTGTTGGTACAAATATTATTTTGAAATGGCTTAAGTCTTTTTTTTCCTTTCCCCCCCTTTTTTCTTTCTTTAGGTACATAAATTTGGTATATAAACTTTGTATACATGTATACATGTTGGAAATTATATTTGTATACATGTTGGAAATTATATTATAATATGCCCTGTAATGTAATAGGCTAATGTATGCATACGTGACATAAGAACGTCAATTAAAAAAAAGGAAGAAAATAGGGCTTAACAAATTCATAAAGGATAAGGCAATTGATGGCTACTGGCCCTGAGGGATATCTCTAGGCCCACAGCTGGAGGCAGGATGCTTCTGAATATCAGTTGCTGGAAACTGCTCAGGTGTGCCGGAGGGCTTTCCCATAGGCAACTGGTGGGGCCACTGAAAATAAGATGCTGGACTAGAGTCAGTGTGGTGTAGTGGTTAAGAGCGGTAGTCTTGTAATCTGGGGAACCGGGTTCGCGTCTCCGCTCCTCCACATGCAGCTGCTGGGTGACCTTGGGCTAGTCACACTTCTCTGAAGTCTCTCAGCCCCACTCACCTCACAGAGTGTTTGTTGTGGGGGAGGAAGGGAAAGGAGAATGTTAGCCGCTTTGAGACTCCTTAAAGGGAGTGAAAGGCGGGATATCAAATCCAAACTCTTCTTCTTCTTCTAGATGGGACATTGGCCTGATCCAGCAGGCTCTTCTTACATTATTTATACTCTTGCCCCACAACCCAATCTTGCAATCTCACCTCGCAAACGTCTGGCACCTCCAGCCGGGTTTCTGGTGGGGCTCTGACCACAATCACCGTCTGCTCGTTGAAGTTGCTGATGGCCCGGATATCCTGATATGTGACATATGCTAGCGTAGGGCAGGGCAGAAGTTAAAGAAAACACCAGGCACCCGTATCCAGAATCAGCTCAGGCAGAGGTAAGCCAACATGGTGTTCTCTAGATGTAACATGACTCCAACTCCCATCATGCCTGGCAAATGCGTCAGGGACTACTAGCAGGATGCTGATGAGTGTGCCCTGGAGGAAAGAGGGCTGGCGTCTGACTCAGGAGAGTGACACCGTGATCTGTGGGCACCTGTACCACCCAGGAGGCAAGAATCAAGAGGCAGGGGAAACTTAGGAAACTTAAGGAAACCTCTTCCTTAGGGACGAGGAAGAGGCAGATCAGGCAAGTGAAGGGCCAGGTGCTTCCCCACCCTCTCCTGCACCACTGTCCCCTAGAACCAGGAGGGAAATGAAAAGGGAAGAGCAGAGGAAGTTGCCACACAGGCACAGTCTCTGGCTGCATGCATGCAGCCTGACAGGGAACTGCCATTGGCTCAGGGGCGAGAGGGGAAAAGCTGGATGGATTACAGAGAGCCCCCAGAGATTGTGGGGGAAGGAAGCCACGCCTCTAGTGGAGAGGAGATGCAGGGCTCGGAGGAGGCAAGGCGGTGACAGGACACCTTGCCGGAGCAAAGCGGGGAAGAGGGAGGTCCTCCTTTACCCAAGCCGTCCTTGCACAGTAGGCTTCCGCGCAGAGAGGGGAGGCGCAGACTGGGGGTCAAGACTGGGAAGATTTAAGCACCACCCACTCTCAGATTCTGCCAGTGAATGAGCAAGACTTGGAATAGAGGCGCTCTGCTTTGCAAAGGTTTTTTAGCACCAATAAGAAAGCTTTAGCACAGACTAGTGAGGCATCTTGCCTGATTGTTCTCAAGCAACTACCCGATACCCTTAACACAGCCCATTGGGGGAAGATATATAAACTGGTGGAGGGGAGTGGACCCATGTTGATGCTACTGCTCTAGAGAGTGAGGACCCGGGAATAACTGGATTGGGGTGCATAGGTATCCAGAGCTGTAGAAGTGACTGTAAGTGTTATCTTTGACAATAAAGGCTTAGCCATCTGCCACGAGTATTCCTTTGGCTGGGAAGCACCCTTGCTATCTGGGGCTGATGGAAGCTGGAATCCAACAATTCTCATGAGAGCCACATTGTTCATGGAGGACAGAAGCCAGTTCCCCAGACTCCCACCCAACTTCTCCAGAACCTCCTGGGCCTCTAAAGGATATCTCTGATTTGTTTCTTCATCTGTCAGGTGCTTCAGCTGAAGTGTGCACTCGTGGATGAGCTTGTCCAGCATCCTCTCGGTCTTGGAGAGCTCCGTCAGCTCCTGCCGCAATGCCTGCTGCTTCGTTGCCGCAGAGGAGTCCTCAAAAATCCCTGTTCCCCTGGGTAGCAAATCAAAACATACACTGAATGAGCGCAGAACTGCATTTTGCTGCATTCAGAACTTTATCATTATTTTAATTTCTTCAACAGGATTTAATATATACCACTTCATCGTCAAAAGCTCTAAGCAGTTTACATAGAATGTACGTTAGAAACAGTACAGTCGTACCTTGGTTTTCGAACAGCTCAGTTCTCGAAAGTTTTGGCTCCCAAATGCTGCAAAGCCAGAAATGACTGTTCTGGTTTGTGAACTATTTTTGGAAGCCGAACATCCAATAGGGCTTCTGCAGCTTCCAATTGGCTGCAGGAGCTTCCTGCAGCCAATCAGAAGCTGCACTTTGATTTTCAAACGTTTTGGAAGTTGAACGGATTTCCGGAACGGATTCCGTTCAACTTCCAAGGTACGATTGTAATTAAAAAGAAGTTAAAACTTGGATCTTCTGCAGCTTTCACTAAAGAGACAAATGGTATGGACAGTGCCAATGGTAGAGAAATTGACCAAACACATTAAAGTCCTAAATGGGACTTGGGACTTTTCTCCCTCTCTTGGCAAGTGTCCATTCTGCTTTACGCCGATGGCCTGGTTGTGTGCTGTCTTTGAACAAAAGTGGACTTAGAAGGATGTTGGTCAAATTTGGTCAACTGTGTAAAAAAAGAAAAAGAAAAGAACACCTAAAAGTAAATTATGTCCAAACCAAGGTTGCTGTATTGGGTGACTATTGAAATATGGCATCTGTTCATAACTTTCTCAAATGACAGCACCACCACATACTCACAAAACAATTATGGCGTAATGTATTCCCCTAATGAGGTTTCTAGCCCTTTTGGGGAGAAAGGGGAGGGGTATTATTCTTGTCCCTATCGTATCCTGCCAAGCTCACTGTGCAAGGCTGCAATTCCCTTAGCTGTAGTTTTTCACCAGGGGTCCAGCAGCTAAGGCACTGGGCGGCATGGGTCTGCTCCCAGTTCCCCAACACACTTACATCCATTGAATGTTGTTTTTGGATTTCTTCCGAATGAGCTGAATCCCCTCCAGGACATTGGTGATATCGTAGATGCGCCGCTTCTGGACATCCAGCACCTCGGCAGCCCGGTTCAGGTCCAACACACCATCCTCCGACTCACTGAGCAAGTGGATGAACTTCTTGGTTAGCAGGCCAAGCGACGTGTCGTAGCGGGTCTTCTCCCCAGGTGACTTAGGGGCTAAAAATGCAAAAGAGAAGAGTTGCCATAGCCTGCACACAGAATTCTTGTAACTGAATTCTTGTAAATTTTGATGGGGCCCTGGTAGTTTCCCATTGAGACTCATGCAACAAGTTGACAATTAATATACACAGAACAATAACTATATATACTTTATCAAACTTCTGAGAAAAATACAAAACATTAAACAAAGCCATAGAGACTTGCGAACTACCCAACCTAAGATGAACCTTCTTCTTCTTCTTCTTCTTCTTCTTCTTCTTCTTCTTCTTCTTATTATTATTATTATTTATACCCCACCTTCCCAAACCAAGGCCAGGCTCAGGGTGGCTAACAAGCAATTTGAATGAATACAAATTGAATGAATACAAATTAAAAACAAAATTAAAATACAACATTAAAATATTGAAACCTCATCACAGGAGGAGAAAGGAAACCTAAGCATCCCATTGAGATGTGGCAGGAAAGAATATAAACCCTTTCCTTTTAAAATGGGACAAGCTCTGCTGCTGCTTCAAGCTACAATGAGCCTCTCGCTCAACCCTTCTGAGTCCTATAAAATGCCCCAATGGGAATGACAGCTGTATGTGGAGGGGGAAAGGCAGCTGCCCCTCACTCACTGCCCAATAGCTCAACTCTGCAAAAAGCAACTTCCTAAGATCTGCCAAGATCTAAGCTGCTTGTGTGCTGCAAGAAAGTACCGTATTTTTCGCTCTATAGGACGCACTTTTTCCCCTTCAAAAATGAAGGGGAAATGTGTGTGCGTCCTATGGAGCGAAGACGCCATAGCCCCGCGACCCTCTCCCGGCTGGAGAGGTAATGCGCAGCTATGGCAGGAGCCTATATAGTCGCGCGTCACCTCTCCAGCTGGGAGAGCGCGCGCGGGGATAAAGCAGCGCCCCCCCCGCGACCCTCTCCTGGCTATGGCAGGAGCCTCTTTAGCCGCGTGCCACCTCTCTAGCCGGGAGAGCCGCGTGGGGCTAAAGAAGCCCCACTTACTCTCTCCCAGCTGGAGAAGTGACGTGCAACTATGGCAGCAGCCTCTCCGCTGCGCCTTTCCGCTGCTCCCTGACCTGCTCTTAGGGGCTGGTGGTGGGCTTCCCCCGTCAGCCCCAAAGAGCAGATCGAAAGGAACCTGAAGCCTGGAGAGTGAGAGGGGTCATTGCGCACCGACCCCTCTCGCTCTCCAGGCTTCCAAGGTAGCCGCCTGAACGCACCTTAAACGGCACCTTTTAGAGCGGGAAAACAAGAGGGGGAAAATTCTCCCCCTCTCTGCGCAGCACCTCCTGCCGCTTCGCTGAAGGGGCGCTGGGCAGAGAGGGGGAGATTTTTTTTTTTCTTGTTCTCCCCCCTCTAAAACAAGGTGCGTCCTATTGTCCGGTGCGTCCTATGGTGCGAAAAATACGGTAATGCAAGCCTTCCCTGACTCAATGCTGGCAGATGGCATCTCCTACTAGCTGGCCGCAGGATTGTGGCCACCTTTCCCCTCACTTCTGTTGGAAAGTGCCCTCTATCTAGTTGCCCAAGGAAGGAGTGGCATGCAGTGCTTGCTTTCCCCGTTAGCTTGCTCCTTTGCCATCGCTGCCTCCTCTTCCTTCTGCTACTCTCAACTGAGAGACACAGAGGCAGGAGCCTTGCAATTTCCCTGCCAGGCGCAAAATCACAGCAGGGGCGGGGCTAGGTGGGGAAACGGTAGCTTGCGGGGAGGAGCCAAACATCTACTTGCTGCCATACACTGGAGTGACCTGCACCTGCAGGCATAAATCTGCATCTGAGTTACTACAGACCAGAGATTCTAACAGCCTAATTTGGACAAGAGGTGGGGGAAACCAGCTTTCTGTTATCCCTGTTATTAAACACCCACAAACCACCCGCCAATCCACCAGTAGGTTTTGATCTCTCTTCTTCCACACCCTGCAGTGACATATACTAGCGTACTTCATCTCAGGGTTGTGGGTTCGAGCCTCACATTGGGCAAAAGAGTCCTGCACTGTAGAGGGTTGAACTAGACCCTCAGGGTCCCTTCCAACTCTACAATTCTATGATTTGCAATACAGTACAGCCACACGCGTGTTAAAAAGTGTCTTTGTACATTGAGTTACCTTTTTCTATTTCATCAGTACACACACCTTTAGCTTCTCAGCTTTCCGGGACGCTGCCCACATGACTTCCAAGCTAATCTCTTCAGTCATAAGGGCTAGAAACTTGATTTTTCAATTTTAAAAAATGGCAACTAAAAATAAAATAATGCAACCTTTTCTCCACCCAGGACTTCTGCTTCCACTTACTTTTGGGACTGGGGATGTGTGGGAGTGTCCTTCCTTTGCCCTTTGGGGTTCGGAACTCTGGGATGCACTGCTGGCCTGTTCCTTCCAGATCCAGCTTCCTTTTGGCCTAGAAAGAAGGGAGAGAAAGGTTGCCATGGTTAAGTTACCAACAGGAGCTCAAAGAACAGGTAAAAGGAAAAAGGTAAAAGACCCCTGGACAGTTATGTCCAATCAAAGCCGAGGGAGCCTGCGTTTGTCCACAGACAGCTTTCTGGGTCATGTGACCAGCATGACTGAGCCGCTTCTGGTGCAATAGGACACCATGACAGAAACCAGAGCACACAGAAATGCTGTTTACCTTCCCACCACACTGGTACCTATTTATCTACTTGCACTGGCGTGCTTTTGAACTGCTAGGTTGGCAAGAGCTGGGACAGAGCAATGGGAGCTCACCACCGTCGTGCAGATTTGAACCGCCGACCTTCCGCTCGGCAAGCCCAAGAGGCTTAGTGGCTTGGACCACAGCACCACCAGAGTCCCTTGGGCTCAAAGAACAGAACAGGGCACAAGCAAACAGGTGGCCACTAACATACGCAGGTGACAAAACAATCAGCTTGGCGTTGCTGAGTTAAAGAACATCTGTAGTGGGAAACCATACCGCTGTCTCTATTTGGACCCAAATGAGTAGAGTTGAACTTCTTGATGCTTTGAGCCTTGGGGAAGAGCCCTCTCTGCAGCTCAATGGCAGAGAAAGTACAATGCCTGCAAAAGGCTCCAGGTTCAATCCCTGGCATCTCCAGGTAGGGCTGGGAGTCTCCTCTGCCTGGAGAGCCACTGCTCGTCAGTGTGAACTATACTGACCGAAACAATACTGACCAAGTGGTCTGACCTGGTGTACGGCAGATTCCTAATTGAAGAGCAGCCCATGGGAGCTTCTCTCTGGTTTTCCTCTGTTCAAGTATGACCTTTCAGACTGTTAGCTGCTGTGAAAATAGTTCATAGAAAAGTGGGGCAGAAATACAGCGAGATAATAGAATAATTCAACAAAAGACAACTGCGTCATAAGAACATGAGCCAGGCCTGATTATGCAGGCCAGTTTCCTGTCCTCACAGTGGCCAACTGGATGCCAGTGGGAAGCCTACAAGCTGGGCATGAGCGCAACATCAATCTCTACCTGCAATTTCCAGCAGTGTAATGCCTCTGAGAGTGGAGTAGCCACCGAAAGCCTTTTCCTCCATGTATTTGTCTAATATTGTTTTAAAGCCATCCAAGTTGATGGCCATCGCTGCCTCCTGTGGAAGCTGTTAACCATAGTTTCCTAATTTGGATGTAACACCAAACTATGGTTAAGAGCAACTGCTTGGCTCGTTTTCTTGCTTGTGTAGAACAGGGCAGCTGCTTGCAGGTACATGTTGATTGTGCATATTCTAGTTTATTAAGCCATGATTCATGGTTTAGACCAAAACAGGGCTTCCTCTGCTGATCTCAGTCCATGGACAGGCCTAGTTAATTTTGTTATTCAGGCCAAGGAGAGAAAAGGGGAAGAAGAAATTCACTCCTGCCTTCTCACTCAGTGTTAGATATTAGCCAGGCGCCAGGCGTTTTTTGCGACTGGTGCAGGACTGTGTGGAGATTTCTGGGTGCCAGGTTTGCAACCACAGTTTTAAAACCTCTGCTTTACTACCATTTCCACTGTGTGTGTTTTACTGGGACAAGTGAATTATTGAAAGAGCAAGTGGCAAGCAATGTACATGAGATCATAGAACTGTAGCATTGGAAGAGACCAAGAGGGTCTTGCTGTCGCAACCGTAACCTAGGTTTAAGGTGCCATTTGGCGCCTAGGTTATATACCTGAGTTTCAAACACTGGCTCCACCACTTGTTGACAACCTGTTGGAAAAGTTGCCTTGAGACAGACATGCCACGGGCTGTACATTCTTATTATCAAAGAACACAAGTGGTTCAAGAATACAGTGTTTCTCTTGAGGAGAGATGTTTGCTACCAACCTGGCTAGCAGCCAAAGCAAAGGGAAAAGGCCTGATCTTATCAGGGCAGGCTTTAAGACTGACTGCTTGATGGATTGCTACATGTTTCTATATGACTTTCAGCCCAACCCTGCAGAGAAACATGTCTGCTGAAGCAGCAGGTTTTGAGGGGGGGGGTGGAGAGTGGGATGTCAGAGCAGCTTTGCTGCAAGTTTCTGCCAGTGAACACAGGTAACGGGTCTCCGTGATAACAAGGTGGTGGCCAAGCAGTTCAAGGCTGAGAGAAACCTGTGGAAATATGGCAAAAGACACCAAGTTGGTCCAGATGAAGTTGCTAGCAGCAGATCTCAAATGCTGAAGCAGGTTGCTAGTAGCGAGTTTTAAGTTCAAAGAGAATAAAACGCACCTTGTTGAGCAAAAGGAAGGGAGAGATTTCCTTTAGCGTTCCTACAAAGAAAAAGGAACACTAATTCTCAGCTTGCAGCAACTAGCTGATTCTACTGGTCTGAGGCAACCTAATTATTATACCACATTGGAGAGGGACCAATTTAAATAGAAAGCAAGCAGACGCCAGGCTGCTGCTATTAGGGTGGGGTTTGGTTTTCCAGCGGTGGAATCCCAATGGGGGAATTGCCCCCCCCCCAAAAAAAAGGAGCAGGAGGACAGACTGAGGAGAGAGGAAATGCAACAAGGCTGAATTTGTGCAATGAGTCCGTGATGCTCAGAAGGTGTAGAGAGCACACAAATATGACTTTTTGCTATTTTGGCAAAGGAAGTTACCATGGGCAGAAGGGCAGTTCCAACAGCTAGCATGTTGCAAAACACGCCTGGCACCAGGCTAATTTCTAACACTGGTTAAAAGACCTTTGTGACACTAACACAGCAGGTCCAGATCTACCAACAAAGACCGTGTGAGACAGCCAGTATGGTGTAGTGGTTAGAGGGTCGGCCTGGGAGACCAGGGTTCAAATCCCCACTCAGCCATGAAGCTCACTGGGTGAGCTTGAACCGTTCACCACCTCTCGGCCTAATCTTCCTCACAGGGCTGTTGTGGGGGTTAAAGGAGATGGGGGAGAACCATGTTTGCCACCTAGAGCTCTGCAGAGATGGAGATGTAACTGAAGCAAGCAAACAAAGCATTTTCTCTAGTACCAGAGAGAGGTTGACTCAAGACATAGAATTGACAGCCGTTATAAAGGCAGGTTCTGAAATCCCACAGCTGCTGAGCTAAGGGATGGCCGCTGAAAAGATGAAGAAAGGGCCCACAGGCATGAGCGCCAACTTACGGGAGGACACCTGTCCTTAACCCCATTCAAAATGCAAGCAGGAGCAATATGCAAAGACGGCAGACAGGAAAAATAAGGGAAGGCAGCAGCGGCCGAAGTCAGCCAACTTCCCTATTGCTTCCTGCCCACTTCCTGCCTAGTGGCCAGACTGCTCCCATGCTGCCTGCCCTTCTCCTCAAGTGCTTCCTCCCTGCTACTGGATCACTCGGCCCAATGGGAGCCATAGGAGCAGAAAACAGGGCAAGACAGTCCCCAAGGGAGGCAGATAGAGCAAAGTGGCCACTGAGCGCCTTGTTCTCTATGACTTCTAGACTCTTCTAAAGCCATTCAAGGGAGCAGCCATGCCCACATCTTTGAGGCAGCGAGTTCCATAGTTAAACTATGCACTGTGTGAAAAAGATAACCCCTTTTCTCTGTCCTGAATCTTCCAGCATTCAGGTTCACTGTTGTAAACCACTGTGATATATATATTTTTATGACACAGCGGTATATAATTTATATATATATATGCCAATAAATTGATATAACTAACCCTGTGATACAGGTTAGGCTGAGAGATGGTGACTGGTCCAAGATCACCCAGTGAGTTTCATGGCCAAGTTGAGATTTGAACCCTAGTCTCCCAGGTCAAAGCGCAATACTTTAACCACTACACAACACCAGATTTGCTTTTCTCAATCCAGTACAACTAGTGCCACTGGCTAAAGTTCCCTCTTCTGTAGAAGCCTTTAAAAGACACAGGAATTCTGACTTGGTCTGCAATGTGTTTGGCTTATTGTGTGCACCAGCTCCTCAGTGTTCTGGGGACCCACATTTGCCACTGTTTGTCTTATAGCAGGGGTCAGCAAACTTTTTCAGCAGGACGATGGTCCACTGTCCCTCAGACCTTGTGGGGGGCCGGACTATATTTGGGGCAGGGGGAGAACAAATGCCTATGCCCCACAAATAACCCAGAGATGCATTTTAAATAAAAGCACACATTCTACTCATGTAAAAACACGCTGATTCCCAGACTGTCTGTGGGCCGGATTTAGAAGGCGATTGGGCCGGATCCGGCACCCAGGCCTTAGTTTGCCTACCCATGTCTTACAGTTTCAGAGAGAAATTTGCTATAGGGCAGCATTTGATTCCTGCAAAATTCGTTTCCTTTTCTTTTAAAAAAGGGTCAAGACTCTAGCATGGTTGTAGTGAAGAATGCACACACACAATAGTGTCCGGTGTCTACAGGTCAGGCTTGTGTGTTCTGCATGGATACACGGTGCAGTTTTCAGTTAACATTGTCTTCAATGTACACACAGAGAGAGGGCTAGACAAAAAAACACACAAAACTAAATATAATAATTCCTCCTGCCGCCAGGGTGGATATTTGGCTCTTTTCTCTATGTTTTGAAAAGAAATCCTAATATTTAAAATAAAGCATGCACAGAGGTTTCTGCACAAGCGGGCTTGCAGATTTCTTTATATCACTTTGGTTTGAACACAGCGAACCGAGATACGGATATCCTCCTCTTTTTCATTCAGCAAGTCTCTGTGGGCACCCATATGGTTAAACCCAGCTGTACGGGAAACACCTGCCAAAGCAAACAGCATCACCCCAAGCAGCAGAATCCACTCTACCACCTTCTCCTGCCTGCCTTAAAAACAAACAAAAAACCAGGCCCGGCAGATCAGAGCCAAGGAGGGTTCCCTGGGGTCTCAACACTTTCTGCTCCCTCTGCTCCCCATGCGGTACATCTGTCAGCCACAAACTTGCAGGCCGCAGAGCAACAGGTGGCTTTGACAGGGCAGACAATCCGGGGAGGGGTCCAGTAGCCCACCAAGTCAAGATGCCAACCCTCCTCCCACAGTGCAAGGCGAGACAAATGGGCTCTGTGCTTCTCTTGTTCTCTCTCACACTCAGAGAGAGATAGATAGATGCTTTTGCAAAGTTATTCTGCTCCCCTCCCTGCCTCCTGCCACCCGCTACTCTCTGATAGCCAGACGAGAGAAATGCATATTATCTGCGAACAAGCGAGGCCCTGAAGCAAACGGCTGCATTTTTTAAAACCATTCAATTAATAAAAGTATTGATATACGCTCCCTCTCACAAAACATCAAGGCTTTGTATAGCAATGTAAAAAACCTTTAAAAGCAAATGAAGACCATCAAAATGACCCCCCCAAAAATTTGACAACTGCGTTGGCTGGTCCGCTTTTCTTTTTCTTTTTTAAGACACCTGAAAGTGCTTGAATCTCAGCAGGAACGTCAAGAGCTGCTCTAGTGGGCTCCCAGCTTCTATATCTGAGTTTCTAGCACTGTTTCCAATTCGGCAGTTTGATGACCCCCACGACGGCCTCCTCTGGACTCTAGGTTGCTCCTGCCAGTATGATTTTTATAGAAGTTGAAAAAGAGGGAAGGTGGCCAGACCGTGGCTAAGCCTTACACACCCCAGAGAGAACTGTTGTAACTTCTAAAGGGTCCCCCACCCAGTCATAGGCAAAGAAATCCAATGGGGACCACAGAACTATCACTTGTCTTCCTTGATCTATCAATGCTTGTCCTTTTTTCAGTAGGATCGGAGCCTGCTCCCTTATCGAGTGAATGGGGCACTGTCCTCAGTCAACCCCTACCTGCCTTCTTACACCAGGTCAAGAGGTGGCTCTGTTTGTCAGCTAAGCCTCCGTGCTGCCCCTGAAGAACTCAGCAGGGAGGAGGATGGGGACAAAACACTTGTTTGGCTCTGCCTGTTATTGACTCTGGCTCCACCTACTGTTTGGGCTCCCTGCCTTCTGCGCCCCCCCCCCCCCCGTGCCAATGGGCACCAGCCACTGCTTCTTAAGCAGCTAAAGAGCTAGCTGCCCAAAGGACAGATAACATAAGCAGAGACAAATGATGTGACCCCTTTCGGCTTTCTCTGCTCGCCTCCTTCAGAATCGTCTGCAACAGCCAGTTACTCCTTGTTTACACATGGCAACCCTTCATGCGATGAATATAACAGGCATCTAAGATCGTAGTAAACATTGCAAAACACTCACCAGCGGACTGGCAGCTGCAACAGCAGCAACGGCTCCCAGGTGAGCAGTTGAAAGGCAAAGAGCATTTGCCGTGAAGCCATTTGCCTGCTGCCATAGCACTGCCCTACATTTAATTTGCTTGGAGAGGAGCTGCACGCCACACCAACTGTGGTCAAAGTTCTGCACATCCCAGCTGCAAAATGGTAACAGTCAAGAGCAGAAGGCTCAGATGCAACAACAAGAAAGGCGGGGGGGGGGGGACTTGCACAGCAGTGCTGTTGCCGCTGCTCGCACTTTCATTTCCTGTCGTAAGGTCATTAGAAATGGAAGAGATCATCAGCTTAGCATGGCCCTTGACCTGGCCCCAAACGCAACACCCATCAAAGGCAGATCCAGAAAGACAAAAGCCCTGCAGCGGACACTGTATTGCTTGGCACTCAAAGCTACACTGGGAGACCATCACTGAGCCCTATGAAGGAATTCAAGGACAAGCACATTATGGGGAAAGTGAGAATGTGCAAGGCAAGCTCTACCCGCTCAACAGCAAAGCACGATCGGCACACCCCTAGCCAACACGCGATCAGGATTAATCTGAAATAGTGTTTCTACTCAGGAAGAGTTTCCAACACAGAGGATGGAACCTTGATCAATCAGGATTTCTGTCCCCATGTTGGACAGACATGTTCTGTCCCCAGTTTAGCCATCTCCCCTGCCCCTCCAAACTAAGACGTCTTGAGCAATGCAGACTGCCACATGATAATTGCATGCTGGCATTTTCCCCATAGTTGGAACCAGTAGCTTAGTTGCTTAAAAAGCTGAATGAATGCGTGGCATCCAAAACTGTGAGGTGGTGGTTGTTATGTAGTTTCAGCCATGTAGCTGAAATGCTGCATGTCTATCTGTAGTTTATTATGGATGCTGAGAGTTGTTAGGAGACCCCTGTCCCCGACAAGAGCTGCAATTCCCAGAACGGTTTAACAGTCAATCCCTCTTCCCAGAGAACTTTGGGAATTATGGCTCTCTGAAGCTGATAGGCATCTTCTTTGACTCTCAGCACCCTTACCAAACTGCATCTCCTTGGTTTCTTTGGGGAAAGCCATGACTATTAAAATAGTTTAATAATGCTTTAAATGTCTGGTTTGGGTACTGCATACTTTTAAAGCCCTAGTTGGCATCCCTTAATGCAGTATTTCTCAAACTTGGGTCCCCAGCTATTGCTGGACTACAACTCCCATCATCCCTAGCTAGCAGGACCAGTGGTCAGAGATGATGGGAGTTCCAGAAAATAAACACAAGAGGAAGAGGGGGCAGGGTCATTTTTGCACCCAAGTTTGAAGAGAATAAGTATAAGCTTATTTTCAACTGCTGGTGGCAAGAGAATGCATCTGATTGTCTTTCCTCACCGGTTCCAACAAGAGGAAATGAGAGCTTGGGAAGGGGTTCTGCATTCTGCCTGGGCACCCTCTTCACCAGGCAGGTTTCCTTGGGGTTGTTGAAGTAGCACGATAGTGCTTTCAAAGAATGGTGCCAATGTGGTCCAAGTGGAGAGCTGAAAGGCCCTCATAGGAAGTCACCTTATAAAGAGTCAGACCATTGGCCAACCTCGTTTTGTAATTCTCTATGCTATGTGGCAGCTGCTCTCTGATGTCTCAGTTTGGGGACATTCCTAACCCGACCAGGGATTGAACCTTGGACCTTCTGCATGGAAAGTGGCAGCTCCAACATTGAGCTATGGCCTGTCCCCACGGCAGCCTTATGGAAAGAATGGGAGACAGGAAAATAGGGTTGCCATATTTCAAGAAGTAGACAACCTCCCCCCCCCCCCAAAAGTGATTTCTTGGTTTACTTGCTGAAGATCCAAGACAACCCGGCTCCTTCTGGAACCCCCTGCCCCGACGTATGGCAGCCCTACAGGAAAAGTTCCCCACGTCTGCAAGGGGTGGAGGGCTCAAGACTACACAAGCCATCCACACACCATGCATGCAAGGCAAGAGTCCCCAGCACCCGCCTGTCCGCTCCCCTCCGCCGCCTCCGAAACAGGGAGAAGGATGCATTCACAAGTCCCCAAGGAGGGGAGGAGGGCGTTTGGTGGGGAAAGGACAAAAGGAAGTAGCAGAGCAGGCCAGGGAGCAGCTGCTTTGCCTGGCCCAACCTAGCGCGATCCTGTCATTCCCCCACCACCAGCAGGATTAGCCGCATGACAGCTGGCCGCCCAAGCTGCCACGTTGATAATGGAACAGAAGAGCCCTCCTCCTTTCCCCATCTCCTCAGCTTTGACAGGCCCATAGCCAAAAGGAATTGGGGGTGTCGGGGGCTGGAGGGAGAGAGAGAGGGAGAGAGAAGCCGGCCGAATTGGGGGGAGAGAAATGCCCTGCCTGTGCAGTGGCCACGGCTGGTGCTAAGCAAAGGACGTTGCTGGTGGGTTGGAGTGGGAAGCAAGGAGGCCTCAATGCCCTGCCCGGTTTGTACATAAGACAGTTCTTATTAAACATTTGCATTTATTGATTGATTTATAGGTATGTAAGAAGATGAAAGTTCCTTTTTCAGGGACTTTTTTTTTGTTAATGAAGAGGTGGAGAACAGGATCCTGAACCCCTCCTTTTCATTCCCAGCAAATGGCATTATCAGCAAACATTTTATTTGACTACTAGGCCTCAACCTAGCCAGGCATTCCTTGGCAAATTTCCCACAATCCCTTGGGGCAAGGGGACGGGAGGGATGGCAAGACAAGCGGGAGCCTCAAACAGGTGAAAAGACCCTGGTCGGAAGGCAAGCATTCGCTTCATTTACAGCCAAAAATGGCCAAACCCAGCCCCGAGGGGGCCTACAATTCTTTTAAAAGAGGAGAGAGGATTCTGGTGGCAGAACTGCGAACAGAGCCCCACCATGCTCTAGCCTTGCCCAGGCAGATATGTCATGCCCTGAACTCAACCCCCCCTCAATCCTTTCCCCAAAACATGCACACACCCTCTCTAGGGCGTGGGAACCCTTCTGCTACATTATCACAGAATACCACAGTGTTGATGGTACACACCCACTCTCTCCTTCTCTCTCTTTCATGCACAGACAGAACAGGATTTCCACCATGAAAAAACAAGAACAGCACCTCCCAAGGCAATCCAGCCCTCTACAGAAATCTTTATACCCCCTGAAAACTATGCATGGGGCCCATTCAGCGGTGATTAACCTGTGGAACCTCCAGATGTTGTTGAACTACAACTCCAGTTATCCCTGGCCATTGGCAACGCTGGCCGACCTGATGGGCGCTGCACCTAATAACAGGGAGGATTTGTGGCAGGAGACAGGGCTAGAATAGGCTCTATCTATTGCATATCACTCTGCCTTCCACCCTAGCAGTCCCAATGGGCCCCAGCTACAACTTGCCCTACACAACTTGGGCACCAGGGTATCAGAAGCAACTGGTTTTAATTATTGCTTTGTGTTGCTTTTAAATGTTTTTGTGCTGTTGTATCCCACCCTAATGTTCTGCGAGGGCAGTATATAAATGCTTATATAAATAAATAAAAGTAAATAAACTTCGTTTAAACCAACATTGGCTCTACCAAGGTTGTTAGACTCCAACTCCCATCAAACCCAATAGTCAGGTAAATGGGATTTGTAAGCCTACAATATCTGAAGGGCCACAGGTTCTCCATCACTGGTTTAAACTATGTCGAGTTCAAAAAAGAAGTCGTCAGGGTCAAACTATGGCTTACGATTCTATCTTGCTTACTAACCATAAATTAAACTAGCCAGTTCCCAGAGTTTGGGTGCAGTTGGGAACTATGGGTAGTTTAAAAGTGGAACTAGATGCTGCCACTCTCCTGCTTGTGGACATGGTAAAGAGGACTTTGCCCAAGTCCATAGTTTAGTGTTACCTTTGAATGGGTCCTCGATTTCTACAAGAGAGTAAGGCTAGGATTTAACTCTGTCCCTCTTACCCTAAATGAGCAGTCTGCTTCACAGTTATAAATATTCATAATTTGCACATTGAACAGGCATAGTCAGATTCCTTCCCCCGCTCTTTTCCAACTATTCTTTCTAGTCTAATTAAAGAGATCTCACAGCACAATCCCAACTTCAAGTTATGCGGGCTAGATAAAAAAAAGGATTGCTCCTAAATCCCTCATGACAGCAGCATAACTTTATGCCAATGTGAAGTTCTACGGTACCCTGGTTAAGTTGACAGAAAGGGCAGCTTAGCACAGATCATGTCCTCCACCAGCCAAAATCCTGCCTCCACCACCAGCATAACATTAAAACAGCAAAAGAGCTGTTGTAAGCAACTACACAGTCACTGGCTCAATGGGGAGACCAAGATGGCTGCTTCCCACTCAGCCACAACTGAGCACAGGATGCCAGCTAACTCTGCAGCCAATTAAAACATATCAACAATGGAAGCCACAACACTCGGATAGGGTACATAGCAGAAGGCAATCACTGGTATCATTCTGGTCCCCATGTCAAGTAAGCTTTAAGTGTGCAAGCAGGAACTTTTGTAATGGGAAAATTTTTGGTGCAAATAGGGAATACAAGCAGCTTGGCCCCAGAAAAAAAAACATAGGAAGAGCATATTGCACAAATAACCAGCTTTTCCATCTCAGGACTCCACTCAAATGCCCAGCAAATGAGGATGTGCCCACAGATTACACAGTGCACTTAGACTTTCAAAACGTTTTTGAGAAGGCATCTCCACAAAAACTAAGAGGAGAGGTCCTCTTGTGGATCAGGAATTGGTTCAGCAGAAACCAATCCAGATGGTAAGAATAAATGGACAGTTCTCCAAATGGAAAGATGTAAAAAGTGGAGTCCCCCTAAGGATCAGTATTGGAACCTGAGCTATTTAACTTGTTCATAAATAATTTTACATTAGGGTGGCTAGTGAGGTGGCCAAGATTGCTGATGATGCTAAATTGGTTCAGGATCATTAACAAAAAAAGTGATGGCAAAAAGTTCCAAAAGGAACCTCTCCAAAATGAATGAATGGGTTGTAATATGGCAAATGCAATTCATTGTAAGCAAGTGTAAAGTAATGCATGCCAGGGCAAGAAAAGACCCTCAGCTTCACATATATGTCCACAGAATCTGAAATAACAGTAACTGACCAGGAATGAAACCTTGGGGTCATAGTGCATAGCTTGATTAAGACATCAATCCACTGTGCAGCAGATGTGAAAAAGGCAAATCCCATGCGAGGGATCAGCAAGAAGGGAATTGGAGATAAAACTGCAGATAGCATAATGCCATCATACAAATCTATGGTGCAACCACATCTGGAACACAGCTCTGGTTGCCTCACCTCAAAAAAGATATTGTCAAGTTGGAAGACGTTCAGAAAAGGGAAACCCGGAGATCAAGGGATGGAGCAAATATTGGAAGATTCGAGACAGATAAAAGTACTTCAGCGCTTAATTAAAAGTACACATCAATTAATTAAACTATGGAACTTGCTCCCACTGGAGGCAGTGGGAGCCACCAACCTGAATAGCATTAAAAGAGAATTAGACATTAATGCTAAGGCAATCAGTGGCTACTAGCCATGATGGCTATGCTCTGCCTCTGCAACTGGCCTGATCCAGCAGGCTCTTCTTATGTTCTACCATAAGGAGAGGTTATATTCTACCATATCCTCAAAATATAATTGCTGCAGATGCCTCCTATACCCTGCACCTCTCTGCAATATTAATAACTGAGAATTAGACCTTTTTGCCAAGTGGGTAGCAGTGTCCCTCTTGCAGAAGACACATAATAAGTGTACATTGTGCAGAATGGAGGAATCCTTGTGACCAAGAAATAGCCAGACATTGGCGAGCTTTCATCATGCACTGGCAGGGGCACGAGGGAGCACAATTCTCTCCAGCAGTGAAAACCTGGCATTCCACTGCAGCTATAGCTGTGACTCCGAGCCAAATGATCATGGCTCCTTGCAAGATCGCCATCTGGCAACATGGAGCAGAACAAATAGACACTACAAACATCACACCATAAAAACTCCCTTCATAGCTTGGGTAGCCTGGT
The DNA here is from genome assembly GCF_951804945.1 of Podarcis cretensis. Taxonomy (NCBI): domain Eukaryota; kingdom Metazoa; phylum Chordata; class Lepidosauria; order Squamata; family Lacertidae; genus Podarcis; species Podarcis cretensis. The sequence goes on along the minus strand of NC_137177.1, from coordinate 26,050,890 downwards.
GACCCCCCTATGCCCGCTAGTTTAACCAAAAGTGTTTGACAGGTCATGGATATAGTGGTGTGTTGTTGTTTTTTTAGAAAAACAGTAAGGCTTATAACATGTTAGTTTGCTTTTTTAAAAAAACACAACCAAAATATCATCTAATTTTTTCTTGAACAGTCACACCACCCCAGATCTTCATTCTTCCACTGACCTAGCATAGGGTTGCCATACGTCCAAAATTTATTGGACAGTGCCAGGATTTCAAAGGCAGAATTGATGCCCGGGGGGAATTTCTTAAAGGTGGCGCTTTGTCCTGGATCTTAGGCAAGCCAATCACTTGGGGGGGGGGGCATTAAAAAAAAAAACCTCAACAATTTTGGTGGTTTCCTACTTTTTGAAATATGGCATGCTACTTTCTATAGAACAGCCAGCTGTAGGTGCCAGGGGGACTGGTGATGGCAGTGTTTACTTGCAAAGACCTTTACTTGGGAAAGATGCTCTGTGACGAAATGGCAGAGGAAACCCACAAAAGCTACATGCTGTAAACTAAGCTCAATGGGCAGGAACCATAAGGCAGTATCAAAACTAGCGACTGGTCACAGCACAGACATCCTGCAAAGATGGGAAAACATACAGCTTCGAATGTCCTTAGATGGCTTTTCCTCACACTTTATCAGACTCTCTTTTGGGAGTTGCCTGCGCAGCCCTCAGTTTCCTCTCCTGCTACAGATAGGAAAATTTGCAGAGTCACATTGGTCGGTGCCTCTCCATGAAAGCCAGGTCCCACTATGCAGCGCACACATCAGCAACCTAAAGAAAAGGCAGGAAGTGTTTTTCACGTTCTGAAGCCCATCTGCACAGCAGCCCTCAAATCGAAGCCTGCCTGCCCCAAACAATGTGGCTTGTATTCCGATGGAGTCCACGGCCTCTTAAGTGACATAGGAAACTGCATTGCACCAGGTCAGGGCCCTGGTTCCATCTAGTTCAATAATGTCTACTGTGATTGGCAGCAGCTCTCCAGGGTTTTGGGAGATCTCTTCCAACCAGTGTTAGAAACTCAAAAATATAAGCCAATTGCCCAATGGCACCTTAAGCCTAGGTTACAGTCACCACAATGGAATTGCTAGGAGCCCCCCTTTTTTTGCAGTGACATTTAATGTTATCATTACTCTTAATTTCATTCCTATGCCACTTTATATTCTAAAGAAAAAAAATCTCAAGGCAATTTACAACACGTTAAAACATCTAATCAAACAATCCAGAACAAAACAAAGGAAAATATTTCAGATCCTTTGCTAAGTGACATTTTGCCTCTCCCATATTCATTTATCTGCTTAATTTATATAGCTGCCCCACAGCAGAAGTACTCTAAGAAGCCAATGTGGTGTAGTGGTTAGAGTGTCAGAACAGAACCTAGGAGATCAGGGTTCAATTCCTCACTCGGCCATGAAACTTACTGAATGACCTGGGGCTAGTCACAGTCTCTTAACCTACCTCACAAGGTCATTGTAGGGATTAACTGAGGATGAACCATGGGGATGGTGGGATATAAATACAATAAATAAGTTATTTTGCTTAAGAAAGCTGGAGGGGACAGCTGGATGGAGATGTCAGTCCCCAATCTGGCACCAAGAGATCTCCATGTGGTCACACTTGGACCTGTGCTACTTGCAATGTGCCTGGCACCTGGCTGATTTCTAACACTGCTTCCAACCCTATGTGGGAATGCTGGGATTTAATCTGGGACCTTCTGCACTCAGAGCACGTGTTCTACCACTAAGCTATGATATAGTACACCCTAAAGAGTAACAGAGCAGAGCATCATGCCCAACTGCATCTGACTGCCAATCCAAATGGACCAAATATCCATTGATAACAGTGCATGGGGGGAAAGGCAACAGCCCACAAGAAGTGGATAAAGGATCAGGACATTATGTTCCAGTTCCAAGAGGGCAGCTCTGCAATGAGCTGCATAAAGCCTTATACAGCAGAACTATTATTATACTCATTTTCAAAAGGGGAGGGGGAAATGGAATGGAGTCTCCTAGCACAGGGCAAGGCTGGCTGGAACCCTGAATCGAAACAGTCTGCACTGCAGGACCACTTTTTGTAATAATACTAATAATGGATACCAACATTTCAGGAGTTGGGAGGTTTATAGGGCTCTGCATGAATTTAGGCTCCCAGTACCAATGTGTTAATGCAGACACAGTGTGTTTATACCTCTTCAGGTTATTAAATAAAACATAGATTTTTGGAAAGAGCAGAAAGAACGAAGGCTATGATGACTGAAGTGCGTGAACACCAACTTTGCAGCTCTAGACCACCAAATCTTGACTGCTGAAAGGCAGTTAGCACTCTGAATCTCTCTCCCTCTCTCTAAGCCAAGGCTCTCGGGATGCCAATGTTCTGTGCCGTCAACTTGAGTTATGCATGGCCCGCCCTTTCCACAGATGTGCGGAAATATGGCCCCCAGGGAAGAAGAGACTGCAGCCACCTTCAGGAAGAAGCCCAAAAGGCTGAACTTGCTGTCCCTCAAACCACGCCCATCCTGGCAGCTGAATTTTGTGCAATTAAAGCGAAGTGACTTGCACTTCAAATGCTGACCAAACAGTTTCCTGTAAGAACTCTGTGTTGCTAGTCCTATGAATCATCATCTCAAAGGGCAGCCTGGAACAAAAGTGAAATGGGGGTGGGGAGGGGAGAGCCCAGGCAATAAGATTAAAGGTCTCTGCTACCTGGTTCTAACCTGTCAAGGGTCACTGAAATCATGCCTGGGAACATGCATGCAAACAGAAAGAATGAGATGAAGGCCTATGAATCATAGAGTTGGAAGTGTTCTCTATTCCCTCCCATGACCAACCAACCCCCCCCCCCAAGACAATGCAGGAAAATCCAGCCTAGGGCACCATTGATAGGTGGCTTATCCCAAGCAGTCTGGTCCACTGTCAAGCAGTTCGGCCCAAAGCTTTGCAAAGTTTAGATAAAATCTAGTTTCTTATAATTTGAAGCTGTTGGTTCGGGTCTTACCCTCTGGGGCAGGCATAGGCAAACTCGGCCCTCCAGCTGTTTTGGGACTACAACTCCCATCATCCCTAGCTAACAGGACCAGTGGTCAGGGATGATGGGAACTGTAGTCCCAAAACGTCTGGAGGCCTGAGTTTGCCTATGCCTGCTCTGGGGCAACAAGGGAGTGAATCTGTTCTGTGATCTATGCAACAGACATTCAAATGTTGAGTGTGGGTGTGCCTTACTTGATATTTTTTTAAAAGAATTTTTTTTCAAAATTCAGCACAATCCTTGATCCAGCCAAAGATTCCTAAGAAATAAACACACACACACACCCGGCAAGTATTTAGCCCTTATGGCTACAAAAATATGCTTGAATGTGATGGCAATACCTGCTCAACCTCAGCAACTAGAGAGGTATATTTATAAGATGTCCAGATGTTGTGAAGGAGCCACATTCACAGAACTGCAGAGTTGGGAGGAAGCACGAGGGTCATCTAGTCCAAACAGCTGCAATGCATGAATCTCTTTTTTTTTTTCCCCCCAATTGGAGCTCAACCCCACGATCATGTATGATTGGGCACATACCCCTTTAAAATGCTTGGAAGCAGCAGCTCAGTGTTCTCCTTGCCCTCCAGAGCTAAGCTCCTCAAATCCATTACCCAGGATGCTGATGGCAACCATCCTTTCCACATGTTCTCTGTGAGCTGGGAAAGGGGCTTGGAGTGAGACTAGATCTCACTTCATTTTGCACTTAACTTTTGTAAGATGTGTCTCGGAGGTAGGGCTGTCTGGCTAGTAAGCAGAGCCAAAACATGCAATAATACTAATAATAATTTTATTATTTATATGCTGGCACCCAAGCCACTCTAGGCGGCTCCCAACAAAATATTAAAAACACAATAAAACATCAAACATTTAAAAACTTTCAGATCTCTTCTGAAAGTCAAATAGTTGTTTATTTCCTTGACATCTGATGGGAGGGTGTTCCACTGCTCCACTTACTAAGCAGACCCTCTAAGCTGGATCTCAGCTGGACGATGGGGGTGGAGATGCTCCTTTAGGTATACAGGGCTGAGGCCATTTAGGGCCTTACTAGGTCAGCACCAGGGTAGCGCTGTGGGTAAAACCTCAGCGCCTAGGGCTTGCCGATCGCATGGTCGGCGGTTCGAATCCCTGCGGTGGGGTGAGCTCCCGTCTTTCGGTCCCAGCTCCTGCCCACCTAGCAGTTCGAAAGCACCCTTAAGTGCAAGTACAGTGGTGCCTCGCAAGACGAAAAGAATCCGTTCCGCGATTCTCTTTGTCTAGCGGTTTTTTCGTCTTGCGATGCAAGCCCATTGACGGATTAGCAGATTAGCGCTATTAGCGGCTTTTAGTGGCTTATCGGCTTAGAAAAAGGGGGGGGAGGGGAAAAAACCCGCAGGAACTCGCAAGACATTTTCGTCTTGCGAAGCAAGCCCATAGGAAATTCATTTTGCGAAGCACCTCCAAAACGGAAAACCCTTTCGTCTAGCGGGTTTTCCGTCTTGCGAGGCATTCGTCTTGCGGGGCACCACTGTAGATAAATAAGTACCACTTTATAGCAGGAAGGTAAACGGCGTTTCCGTGTGCTGTGCTGGTGCTGGCTCGCCAGAGCAGCTTCGTCACGCTGGCCACGTGACCCGGAAGTGTCTCCGGACAGCGCTGGCCCCCGGCCTCTTACGTGAGATGGGCGCACAACCCTAGAGTCGCACACGACTGGCCCGTACGGGCAGGGGTACCTTTACCTTTAGACTTCAATACTTTGGCCACCTCATGAGAAGAGAAGAGAAGACTCCCTGGAAAAGACCCTGATGTTGGGAAAGATGGAGGGCACAAGGAGACGGGGACGACAGAGGACGAGATAGTTGGACAGTGTTCTCGAAGCTACCAACACGAGTTTGACCAAACTGCGGGAGGCAGTGGAAGACAGGAGTGCTTGGCATGCTCTGGTCCATGGGGTCACAAAGAGTCAGACACGACTAAACAACTAAACAACAACAACAGGCTGGCACCAACTCTTTGAATTGTGCCTGGAAACCTACTGGGAGCTCTGCACCACAGCTATGGTTTCAAAAAGAAGAGCATGGCTATTCTTTTTGAAACCATACACCAGGCTTTTCAACAACCTCTTGCTTGTCCCTGGAAGAAAACTGGGCCCTGCTGCCACCTTTTTGGCACCTGATGTGCCGTAAGTAACCTGCATTAGGCATCTGCGTCTGATTGCATCATCAAGCAATGCAGCAAAAGTTTGGGTGGGCTTTCAGTCGGAGTGAATTTCAAACTTGTGAAGGGCTGGACCCCCCCAAAAAAGCACCCCCTCTCCCGAAAGGACCTCCCCCCCCGCCTCGTCTCCACTGGCCTGGACGGCGGAGGCAGCCTCGACCCTGCCACCGCTCCCTCCTGCTCAGCTCTTCCCGCTCCCTCCCACTTGGCGGCCTCTGGGCGCCACCCCTTCCTTCCTGCTGAGGCGGCTGAGCAGGAGGAAGCAGTAGCGGCGCAGAGGTTGTGCCAGCATCGCCACCCACCCACAGGTGTCAGCGGCTTCTAATTGGCTGCAGGAGCTTCCTGTAGCCAATCAGAAGCCGCATCACGTAAGTCAGTCTCTGCGCAGTGAGGCCTCTGCGCCACACCGGTTTAGCGCAGGGACTGACCAAGCGGGTGGCAGGGTCCGCAAGGTTCGCGGGCCAGATTAATGAGCCTGGCGGGCTGCATCCGGCCCGCGGTCCTTAGTTTGCCAACCCCAGCACAAGCATATCCGACTTGACTGGTGCAGTGCTCCTGTTTTGTGCGCTCAGGTACCTGGGTGGGGCTTATGAAGCAGCCTTAACTGGTCTTAGCAAAACAAATGGAGTAGCTTATTTAGAAGTTGAATCATAGCCACAGTCTGCTTGTGAAGGCCGGAAGAAAACTGCTGTGCCATAATCAACCGAACGGCCAAGACAACATTGACCTAAATTGCAAGTTTATCCCAACCTGCACTTTAAAAATTACGCACCAGCTTATATTAGAAGTGGCTTTCCGAAACAAGTTTCTCAGATGCAACTACCAAGCATATTTACAGTGCAATCCGATACATGTCTACATACAAACTTAATGGGTCATATGCCCAGGCTAAGAGCAAGCGTTAGAAATTAATATTAGCATGATGGGGGCTATAGTTCAGCAACATCTGGAGGTCCAAAGGTTGTCCACTAGCCACTTAGAGCAGGCATCCCCAAACTCAGCTGTTTTGGGACTACAATTCCCATCATCCCTGACCGCTGGTCCTGTTAGCTAGGGATGATTGGAAGTTGTAGTCCCAAAACAGCTGGAGTGTGGGGATGCCTGACTTAGAGGCTGGGGGGAGGGGAGGCCTTTTACCAAGTGGACTAATAGAAAAGGGATGGGATGATCCATTCTTCCTCACCAACCCACTGCATATCTGTGCTGTGCTGGTCATGGTGATTTTTCATCTTCTACAGCTAACCTAGAAACCAAGGAGCCTGGTAGAGGAGGGATGGCACATTGTGTCCATTATCCATCATCCATTCACTCACCTGCATGGAATTCCTATGGTCACATATAAACAAGTACCAGACAAACTGTAAAAGGCTATATTGGTGCAGCGACATGCCTATGCAAGTCAGGATAGAATAATAAAGGACTTAAGTTTGGAAAGATCTTGTTCCTCGAATGCAAGAGGAGCTATGAGGTCTATTTCACCAGAGCTCCTGTTCTGCGCAGATAACACGGGGGACATGGTGCCCCTGACAGAGACGTTCCTTCAGAAGGAGTCTGGGCAACAAAAGAGGGGAGGGGTTTAGATGGTGCCTTCCCTCTTTTGGGGGTGGGGAGGGAAAGCATCTCTGAGAGCAATGCAAGGCACAGATGCACAGCAGGAAAGAGAAAGCAGGTGATATTATTCCAGCATAAGGCAGAGGCTGTTTAGAGAAACTGGCATTCGGCCCCTGTTAAGCACAAAGGTCCTAGTTGCTCAGCCAGATTAGGAATTCCAAGAACTAGAAAGTATGGAGGGGAGAGGGAGAGCTACAGACCCACAAGGGGATGTTCATCCCAAAGCCCACACCTGTCAGGAGGCGTCAAACACTCAGCAGGGGAGATAGAGAAATCTGAAATTCGATTCAGCCCTTGGGAGGACAGAGGGTTACAGCAGAAGCTGGAATAGTTCCCAGGACTTGGGGAAAGTTGGGGGGGGTGATGACTCCAGGCTTCTCTGCCAATTAGGAGCATTGGTCAATGCTTTCAGCAAGCGTGCAATGGAGGCCTAGCATCAACAGTTGCAAAACAGCGGAGCAAGATTGTATTGAGGAAGGTATTCTTGAACCCATCAGTCTGCCACACTCTGCACCACCTACACACCATCCGCACTCACACATTATGCTAAGATGAACCATGGTTTAGCGCGAACATGCTGGCTCCCAAGGAGGCAATTTCACCCACTTTGCTCATTCCCAGATCCTTGCAGCTCAGCATGGCAGCTAAACCAAGGTTTGGCTCATTGTGTCCTCTGAATGGGGGATTAACCACAATCTACAGCCAAGGTTTGTTCCTGGTTACAGGTCATGTCTAAGGAGGAGGGAGCTTAACCACAACTCCATGTTGAGACGACATGCTGAGCCAAACATTGGCTTAAGTGCCGCATGTTGAGCTAAAAGTACTGGAGAGGAGCAAGGCAGCTGTGATCACCACTTCGCAAGTTAGCAGGGTCCCAGCAAGCTATAGTTTGGCTTAGCAAGATGTGCATACCCAGCCACTAACTGATAGAAGCTCTCCAGAGTTTCAGATGGGACTCTTTCCCAGCCTTCCTTGGACATGCCTGGAACTGAACCCAGGACCTTCTGTAAGCAAGTCATGTGCTCTACCAATGAGCTATGGCCCTCCTGTCCTCCCCATAGCACTATAGGGAAGGAGTGCAATTTGCAAATTCCCTGGGAGCAGACATAGCCCCAAGCAGAAACATCAACATCACCTCCACCCCAGAGGCAGAGAACTACCAGACAAGCCCAGTTGAGTTTTCTGGTCTTTCCAGATACAGCAGCACAAGGGATGTCAGAGCAGGGACAAGAGCCACAGCTCTGTGGTAGGAATGAGAGAAGGCATAGCTCAGTGTTAGAGCAATGCCTTGGATGCAGAAGGCCACAGGTTCACTCCGAGGCATTTTCAGTTCTAATGAACAGGCAGGAGGTGATGGGGAAAACTTGGTTAAATCCATGGAAGAACCCCTGAGAAGTTTCTGTTGGACAATACTGACGGGTCAGCGATCTGACTCAATATGAAGCAACTTCCTATGTTCCAGGGATAAGCATCACAGCACTGCAATGAGGATAGCTGCTATGTCTGACAAAATGCCCTTTTCCATGCGATGCTTAGAGGTACCGAAGCCCTTAAGGTTCCTCTGCCTTGCCGCTCACCTCGGTTGCAACTCAATTTCCCTTTGGGCCAGAGGCTACAGCTTTGTGGTAGAACTCATGCTCTGCAGTGCACACAAAATATCTCCAGTTCAGTCCTAGAGACCCTGGAGAGCCACTGCCACTCGGTGTGCATTATTGAGTAGAGGCCAGCACAGCAACACTCTCCCATTTGTGCTCTCAAACAACAGGTGTTCAGGGGCATATGATTTATAGCATCAGAATCTTACCAGACAACTAAGTCCAACCTGGGACCAAGAGGTTCCTAGAAAGACAGGTTTTCAATAGCTGGCTGCAAACTCACCATGGGACTGGATGATCAAGTGCCACACATGCTGCTAAGGTAAATCTACTTTTGGACTTCCCACAGGCCACTGCAAGAACAGGATGCTGGAACAGATGGGCCTTTGGTCTGAACCAGCAAGGTCCTTCTTATATTCTCAGAACACACACAAATTATTGGGGGTGTTACAAGATAATGTGCTTTAGAGCAGCAGCCTGAGATTCAGAGGGCACTGGAATGCACTCCTAAAACACACTTACTAGGGAATATGTCTCCTCAGACACAGCAGGATGCACTTCTGAGTAAACATGTGTAAGGTTGTAGATTGGCAGGTACAGAAAGGTGTGTGGAAGCGCCACCAATGGAGACGTCCAGTTTGCTTCTAGTATATGACCCAGCCAAGTACCACTAATGGTACAGGAATAGTTTTGGTGCTCCCTTCCGCCCCCAAGTCCCTAGCAGGAACGCAGGGGGTTATAGTTCTACCTGAAAACACAGGTAATACAATTACTAACAACAGCACTGGTTAAATCAGAACGACGAGCATTTCTACACCTTTGCCTTATCAACCATCATGTAGGGTATCACTCCACGCTATGCCCCACCCTGTGGCTCATCCATCCCACATAATGTACAGGCCCAGACAGCGCTGTCATGCAGGGATTAATAACAATACTTAATCAAGGCATGAGAACTTCACATACACCATCTGGTTGTAAATCCTTACAGTGGCCCTTTAAAGCAGGTGTGAGGAACCTATGGCCCTCCAGTTGTTACTGAACTACAATTCCCATCATCCCCACCAAGCATAGCCAGGGATGATGGGAGCTGTAGTTCAGCAATATCTGGAGGGGCACAGTGCCTCCACTGCTGCTTTTAAGCAAGCCGCTACTATTATCTTCCATATTCCAAATGGGAATAATACTGGCTAGAACTTGGGCTCATCCAATGAAGCTCGCCGGTGGGAAGTACTTCTTTGAAGTTATGCAACGCAATTTGCTATCACAAGATGTGTGACCGATTCCCATTTAGAAAAGAAAGCCAGACAATTTCATGAAGGATGAGGCCATCAGTGGATACTAGTCCCAATGGCTCTATGTTGCTTCAAGAATTGGAAGAACGTTGCTTCTGAATACCAGTTGGAGAACAACAGTGGCACTCATGCCCTCGTGCCTTGCATGTAGGCTTCTCATAGGCTGACTGCTGTGAAGAACAAAATGTTGGACTGAATGGGCCTTTGGTTTGAGCCGGCAGAGCTAGTCTTATTCTTTTCATTGTGTGTTGTGGGAAATGGCTAGTGATGAACTGAAGGAGTTAAGGAACACCATGACCCATGAAGCCATCTCTTAGTCCAACCTGGTGTCCTCCAGGCTTTTTCTATTGCAATTTCCATCAGCTCCACAGCCAACGGTCAGAGCTGATGGCACTTGTAGTCCAAAACATCTGGAGGGCACCAGGCTGGCCAAAGCTGCTTTAACCCAACACAGCAAAGCTCATATGTTCACCTACTGAACTCATGGCAGAGACAAGACTGTAACTGGGGCCCATGAACCCAAGTCAACGCCACAACACTACATCAGCTCTCACAGCAACCACTTTCAGGATGATTGCAATTAGATCTACCATGCAAAGGCCAAGAGGTTGATCTGGGTGGGTGTTCTCTTTCTAAGATGAATGCTTTGCTCACCTGGATTAACCCACCTGCTCTTACAGCAGCGGTTGCCAATGCAGTGCTCATGGGTGCAATGTCCCCCTTGAGTTTTTTCCATGGCGCCCATGAACTCTCTGAGGCCCTCATCCCACTGCCCTCTCAGTCATCGGGCAGAGGCTGCTTACCTTTTTCTCTCTTGACCAGAAAGTAGAGCTGAAGCAGGAAGCTGGAAGTGCAACACTTTCCCCCACTTCCTCTTTCTGCTCTACAAGCTTCTCAAGGTTCAGATTAATTCTGCTAGACCCAACTCCCAGATCCCTTGGAAAAGCAAAGACAAGGGAAACAGCCCAGCTTAAGCACCCGTAGGTCCTCAGGATCCATCTGGCAATGCTGGGTGCTTCCGCCCAGCCCTGTCTTGGGACCAGAGTGCTTCCGGTTTCAATTCACACCCACACAAAAGCAGCGCACACCAGAAGTGCGGAAAAACTTGGCCAGAGGGCACAACCCCCAGCTCACAAAAACGCACTGAAACAACAACTATTTTTTTCTGAAAGAACATCCTCATCGTTCACTGCGCCAAGCGCAAGACTCCTGCACGGTTGAACATCCCCTATTTAAATGGTGACAATGATTGCGCACTGCCTCCAATGCCAGAGGTAGCACACCTCTTAATACCAGCTGCTGAGAATCGGAAGGGAAGAAAGTAGAGATGTGGCGCTCAGTTCCTGCTTGCGTGCTTCCCAAAGACACCTGGTTGACCACTGTGAAAAGAAGATGCTGGACTAGGTGGGCCTTTGGGCTATTCCTTAATTCCTTATAACTGTTTTTCCCCTTTGGGGAGCAGCTTGGTGGAGAGCATCTGCCTTGTATGGAGAAGGTCCCACGTTCCTGGCATATCTAGGTAGGGCTGGGAAATGCCCCTGCCAATCAGTCCTAAGCTAGATGGGCCAATGGTCCAGCTTACTATGATTCCTTTGCCAGAGGAGGCATCAAACCTAGGCATGGTTCTTTAGATTCATGCACAGGAGGCTATCGAATCAGCTCTGTCAAAATCAGAACTCTTCCAGAGAGTGAGTGGCGGAAGAGACAAGGCTTTGATCAAAGGGGGGAAAGATTAAGGCTGCTGGAACTGATTCACTGAGGCCTGGCTCAACTCGGCTGAAATAGTGATGAAATGTATCAAACTGCCATGTCAAGGCAGGAGAGGAATTTTGCAACATGAAATTCTTCTCCTTAGCATCTTGTTTTTAAAGATGCTTCCCCTTTCTTTTTAGTGTCACAGATGGCATTTTGCATGACGTAGCAGCGTTAGGATTTCTGCAATAACAAAAAGGAGAAGTGTTGTAGGGCAAAGTACAGGGAAGTTAAGAAATGGCATGAGCCACAATGTACTGTATTGAGATTCACGAATCTTTGGGCATAAGCTCAAAGGACACCTCCATCTGCACACCCCCATACAGCACAACCCCACAAAGCCCACCCAGCCATCGAGGTTTTCATAAGGTAGCCTTGGCTTTGGAGCTACTGGCAGAAGTACACCTTGTTCCTTGGGTTTGCACAGCCAGGTGCAACCCAGTGCCAACCACCAGCCCCTCAACCCTACCCACATTGTTGCATCCATATAAAGGTGCAACAGTGGTGTCAGAAGCCAACGCGCTGGTAAAGAAACAGAAAGGAAAAGTAAGAGAAAAAGGAAAGCGGTATTACCGGCAGTTTTCCAGTGGAAGCGGATCGCATGGTTTTGATCTCGGGTCCATGGGGGGTGGCATAAAGGCAGCTGCCCCTAGGCAATGGGGCAACCACAGCAGTCTGAGGGTACACCTGAGTGAAATAGGTAGCTGGGAGAGCTCGCATCTGGGGGCTGCTGAGGTTGGAGACCACCAGTTCTGCAGAGGTGATCACAGGCATGACTTTCTTTTGCTGCTGGGGGGGTCCAAGAGCAGAGGGGGCCCGTCCAGGGGCAGGAGGCCCAACTTTGGGGATTCTCAACATGGCTGAGCCTTCTCCACAAGGCCACAAAGGAACAAGCAGAGCTTCAAAAACAAGTGATGGTGGCAATAACTGTTCTTATTTTGAGAGATCCTGAGAGGTAACTTGGAAAATGTACTCTTAGCCATTTAAAAAACTGCCATTGGCTTGCTCCCCAGGGGTCAAGCCCCAATGCAACATAAAAAAAGTATCACAAATTCATCCTTCCAAGAAAAAAAAACCTGGAAGAAACAGCTTGCAATATTGGCTTTTGGTATTGGAGGAATAGCTCATGCAGACCCCAATTTCTCTCTTTTCATCAAAGTCTGTTTCCAGAGCCTTTCTTTGCTAGGGGAGCTAGCCATAGGGCGGCCAAGCAGGCTTCCCCCCCACACACTTCCTCCTCCTCCAAACCGATGAATGACCCCAGCTCTCCGCTTCAAAAATAAATAAATAAATGATGCACGCTTAGCGCGGAGAATAAAAAAAAAGACACACCAACTTTGCACTAGCCCTCTTTCCAAAAACATAAAATAAAGGATTTCTGGAGAGACTTTGCAAGGTTACAGATCAGCTTTGCACATCCCCTCCCCCAGCAAAGAAAGCAGCTTTTGTGGCTGGGCGAAAAAATCGCAGCCGGAGAATCGGGGGAACAAAAGCTCGGGTGCTTTTTCTTTCTGCTCTTTCTTTCTTTCTGCAAAACACCAGCCGGAAGATTTCTCTCCCCGGCTGCCCCCCGCTCCGGCTCCCCGTGCCTAGATCCCAGGGCCGGCGGAGGGGCTCGGCAGAAGCATCCTGGCCGGGCTCAAGCAGCCAGTCCGGGCCCTGGATCCTTTCGCGGCCCCGGCGCCTTTCATGGAGCTGCCTCCGACTTGCAATGCTGGCCCCCTCGGCTCCTTGGGGCTCCCGGCTGGGCCGCTGCCAGGTTCCGGGCCGCTGCCAGGGCCGCCTGGGGCAAGGATGGATCTGGATTGGGGCAAGAGCGCACCCGATGGCTGCCCAGCCCTTTCTCTTTCCGTTCCTCCTTCTCTCGCTTTTTTTTTTTTAAGCGCCAAACTACGTGCCGCGAAATTCGGATCTCCCGCGGAAAACCCCGCGCTCCCATTGGCCCGCGCCGCGCCAGCCCGTCCCCGCCCACCGGATTTGATACATTTTGCCAGGCGAGGGGCGAGACCGGAGGTTCTGCTCTTAAAGGGGAAGCGCGTGGCGGCCCGCGCTCCCCGCCAGGCTCCAGCCAGCCGCCGGCTCCGGCTCCCCCCGCCCTTCACGGCGCGTGGGCGTGGCTATGCAAATATTGACCCTGGGATGGTCTCCCTTTGCACGCCTTGCTTGCTCTCGCTTAAAGCGGCCGGCGGAGGCTTCGGCAGTGGCGATCCCCGGTGCCGGGCTCCCTGGGAGGCAGGCGCATCTTACCTGTTGCGAATTAGGGAGGCAGGCTTTCCGTCTACCCGCTTCCCCCGCGAGCCCCTCGAAACCCGCAAGGTGACCGGGGAAGAGAGGCGCGCTGGACCGCCCGGTGGTCTATGAACAAAGAAGAGGCCAATGGCGAGGGTGTGCACGCTCATAAACGGGCTTGGAAAGCAGGGTTATCGATGTTCCTCCCATAGCTCATTTGCTATGCGTGCAAAAGGTCGCAGGATCAATCCCTGCCATCTCCAGGGTACCCCTGCCTGAAATACCGGACAGCTGCTGCCAGCCCGTGTATAGACTACTAAGCCAGGGCCCAGTGGTCTGTCTCATTATCAGGCAGCTGCCTATGTTGCCCCCTTCACATCCCACTTCTGATGTGAGCCCCTGCCCCTCTTGAAGCTCATCTATAGGGACTCATCTTCCATTTGTCAATATGGGGAAGTGGGGTTTGACTTTGTGGTTGATCTATCCTGATACATTTACGCCACAATGCGTCTCATTTTGAGGAAAGTTGAGTGGGTGGACTCCCAAAGCCCGGTGGGGAACGTGCAGCCCTCCAGATGTTGGTGGACTCCAACTCCCATCAGTGCCAGCCAGCGTGGCCATCAGTCAAGGTCCAGGGATGATGGGAGTTGGAGTCCATCAACATCTGGCAGGCCCCAGGTTATCCATCTCTGCAGCTGCACTCCTGAATGCCAAGTGGTGGTGGTGGCTGGCTGGTTGGAAGACCACCATAGCTGGATGCAGAGCCCCTCATGGGCAGAGCAAACAAAGTCCAGTTTGGTCCCCATCCTCCTCCCTGCTAAGATATACCAGGACAACACTCTTCCGTTGTCTCTCGAGCAGATGCCAACCAAACACCGGAGACTGAGGATGCTGACAGGCACTGCCACCCCCTGGACTGCTTGTAAGCAAGTCTCAAATGGCATCACTGCCCTCTGCTGGTTGCAACAATCATGTTCCCTATTCTTTGTGCTGCTCTGAATAAGGACTTTCCACAAGGGACACTGAGGGCCATACTAGACAGGAGGTGAATATCTCTTTTTGCATGTAATGTGCAAGGTCTCCCCCCCCCCTTTCAAAATGCAAATAGCAGCTGTTGGAAAGGGGAGGTGCTGAGCAATATCGGAATCACAGCAGGCAGAGAAAGGGAACTTAACTCCCCCCCCCCCCACTCCTCCTGCCAAAAAGCCCTCCCTCAAAGCTGCTCTTTGCACTGTGGACTTCAAAGGTGCCGTTTTCCTCTTTTCATGTCTATGCATGTCTTTAAGACTGTACCTCTTTAATTGCTCTGCAGACCAGCAGGCAAGAAATTAACCTTTGCTCTCATTCTAGTTTCTGCTTATTTTTGCTACTGTAATGTTGCCTGGCTGAAGTTCTGCTAGTTCCCTTTTACAGTAAGTAGGGGGAAAATGTTCTGCCATGAATGCTCAATAAATAGGTTTTCTGGAGGATCCAGAAGAGCCAAAGTTTGGGAAACTCTGTTTTAATTAGTAGTAGCAGTAGTAGTAGTAGTAGAAATCGTATTCGGAGTATTTGTATACCACTCTGCATAACATGTTATCCTGTGATAGTTTACTGTACAATTAAAAAACTTATTATAATACCTCCATTCGAAATATACAGGCCAGGATCCAGTCACACACACTGGTGTATAAGCAGCAATTTTTCATAAACATAAGGGCTCTAACACTCAATTCAGTATTTTATTGTTCTATTGCGACTCTGAAGCCAGCACAATTCTGAAAGTTGATTAACATACTGCATCTATTCCCACCCCCATCTATTTTGTGACGTTCACAAAGTTCTTTGGGGCAAAGTTCATTTTAAAGGGCAACTGAACTAGGCGGCATCCCCAAATCCAGAGAATGCAAAGCAGCAAGTGAGCTTTCCTTATTCCTCTGCGTGTGACGCGATCCTAGGTGGCATTGGAAAATGCAGGGCCGAGAGCATAACAAACATCTTGAGGCTTTGGAAGAGAAGAGCTTGGAATCAAAAGGTCTTACTGAAAAGACCCGCTAGCATCTCTGTATGTAGCAGAAAAGATGACCCAGAACCTGGCTAAGGAACGTGTCCTGGGTTCTTTCTTGATGGGCCAGAGCCAAGCTGTGTATGTTGTTCTTGGACTTGTCCACAATTCAAGCAACCCAATGCTATGCCATGATCTGGGCTGCTGCCAGGGGCGTGTCCTCCAAATTGGCACTACCTGGGCATAATTCCTGCTCAATGCCAACATGGAAAGGGCCGGAAATTTGAAGCAAAGTGTGAACACACTGAGGATCATATATATATACAAAGAGAAGTTCCTTTGTGGCCCACGTCCAAGGAATGATGCTCTAGCAGTAGGGATATCACTGGAGGTTGGTACGTATGCTGATAGCTCCTTCTCTGGGTGATGAGTGCTGAAGCTGTTCTTCCCTTCCCCTTTTGACACTTCTTCAGATGCAGCCTCCACTCAGAAGCCTCTCCCTCCACTTGACTCCTGCTTTTTGCATTCTCTGCTTGGATGCTGTTTTCCCATGATATGCAAGTCTCTGTAGTCCTGATTGTGCATTTGTCTCTCCTCACTCTTCTGGTTTTTCAGGGGGTTTCTGGTATTAAAATGAAATGTGTGGTTAGTTTGGAAACTTTTAATAACCTGGGGTGCGTGCCCAGGCTCATAGATCTCTAAAAAAGGCCTCAAAAAGGATACCGTAAAGGATGCAGAAAAGGGCAACCAAAATGATCAAGAGTCTTCAGAAAGTCCCCTGAAGGAAAAAGCAAGAAAGTAAGAAGAGCCTGCTGGATCAGGCCATTGGCCCATTTATTCCAGCCTCCTCATTTCCTAGCAGCTGCCCAGGTGCCCATGGGAAACCCACAAACACAAGGCCACTGTCTCCAGCAACTGGTATTCAGAAACATAGCCAACATGGCTTGTAGCCATTGACAGCCTTCATGAATTTGCCTATCCCTCTTTTGAAGCCACCCAGGCGGGTTGCCATCACTGCCTCTTGCAGGAGCATGTTCCATAATTGAACGATGCACTGCATGAAAGTGCTGAATCTTCCTACATTCAGCCTCCCTGGGTGTCAGTGAGTTCTAGCATCATGAGAGAGGGAGAACAACTTTTCTCTATCTACCTTCTCTATGCCGTGCCTAATTATTAAAAAAATTCTATCATGTCGCCTCTTTTAAGGTGTAGTGTTTTGCTTTGTTGTGCTTTTGTTATGCTCTGTTAGAAAGCCAACCAGAGTGGCTGGGGAAACCCAGTCAGATGTGGGTAGGGTACAAAAAGTATATTATTATTATTGGCCTTTTCTCTAAAGCAAAAGTCCCAAACATGGCAACCTTTCTCCATAGGGGAGTTGATCCTTTGGGCTTCCTTTTTCTGAAGCTTTTCCATCTCTGTAACTCTACAATATCCTTTTTGAGGTAAGGTGACCGGAACTGTACACAGTATTCCAAATATGTTTGCACCACAGATTTGTACAATGGCATTATGATGCCAGCAGTTCTATTCTCAGTTCCTCTGCTAAAGATCCCCAGTATGGAATTTGCCTTTTTCACAGCAGGGTTACAACTGGGGCCAGCCCTACTGTTAGGCAAAGTGACTGAGGCAACCACTACAGGATGCAGAAGCTGGGGACAGCAGCAGTAGCTGCTTCCCCAGCTATTGGAGATCAGGCCTGAGAGTCGTATCCAGTGAAGTTCCATACAGAATAGACCTACCTACCTATCTATCTATCGGACCAAAGTTAGCCGTGTTCTTTGTGTTAGTAGTGGCTCTGCTCTGAGTAGGACTAACATTGGACACAACCCCAGGTGCGCTACAGGCCTGGCATGCCACCCCCCCAAAACCATCATCTTGCCCCCAGGTGCACCAGAAAGTCTATCCTGTTGTCATTACTCCCAGCTGGGGATGGTGGTGGTGAAGAAACGAAGAAGAAGAAGAAGACAAAATATGACTAAGAATAAAACTGCTGCCATTCACCTACAGAGCTATTTCCAAGGGCGGACTCCAGCATGAGTTGCAAATACAGTTTGATTATATTCATCTGGGCATCAATATAGACCATGGTTTCCACTCCCAGTACTATTTTTATTGTCCTTCCAATGCTAGGATAACTGTATCACCAATTGATCACAGTGCTTATTTTGCAGAAGATTAAGCTTTCAATTGTACTTTCTACATTCTACTGCCGTTTGAATCCACTGTTAACCTTTTTCTTTCTCTTTACCCCACCCTCCCAACATATATATATATATATATATATATATATATATATATATATATATCTGCCAGCAGAGAACATCTGATGAAGTGGACTTCAGTCCATGAAAGCTTATGCCTAATTCATTAATCTTTAAAGTGGCACAGGACTCTGTTTTTGTTTGTTTCATTCTTTCTTTAACAGACAATTCGCACAGCAACCCTGCAGGGAATTTATTTATAAAATAATTTATATACTGCCAATTCATACAATATAACATCATGGTGTGCAGCAATATAAATAACATAAAAATAATTTTGTAAATATAAAAATATACATCTGAAATACATATGTCTATCAAGTCTTACTATGCTTTCCCGACGCCTGCGAGCCCTGTATCCTGGCCTGACAGCCTATGGTGTGAAGAAGTAAAGAAGAAAAGGTTAAATGGGGGGGGCAGAATATGTGAAACCCTTTCTTTTTAGGAGGTGGTGTTCATGGAAATTAACAACAAACAAGAATTGATACCAAACCCATTGTTAGCATTACTGGGGATATAGGATGAGCCAAATGAACACAGTTTGGATAAAGCATTGGTTTTATATTCATTATTAACTCTGTCAGGATGGTTATAGTAAGAAAACAAATATTTTAAAGGGATAAATAAGGATTTGTGTGGCTTTGTCAATTCTGGTCTGTAGCTATTGCTGAAAAATCAACTGAAATTAAGGGATACTAAAAGACAAACAGCAAGAGATTCATTTTCAATTGCACTGTAAAAATTATCATAATACAATCTGCCCACTTTTGCAAGGGCTATGTTCTCAGGTATATGTGAAACTGTGTATAGTCAAAACTCCACTGGGTTCAACAGCAGGTGGGATTGAAAAAACAAATTTCCTGGATGCCCATCCCTGTCCTGCCCCCCTCCCCCCTCCCCAGGTGCATAAAGCTGAATGTGCACAAGTTGAATGCATATAAGTTGGGAATGCCTGTATATAAATGGTGCTAACAATGTTCAAATGCCTGCTGTGAGGTGCTCTACTATTTGCAATTCTTAGTAACTTTTCAGTTTTAAGTCAGAATATCATAAGAGCTTGACAGCGACTTCCTGATATCTATAACCAAAGCAAATCTTTATTTTCCGAAGGACACCTTGCTACCCTCCAACATTATTTCGTATTATTATTTCTTAAATTTGTATACCACCCTTCATCCGTAGATCCCAGGGCCATTCACAACACAAAAATATCCAATATCAACACTTAGTATCATTCCCAGGAATAGTGAATGCAATAACCCAAATTTGTGTCTTTGTGTGTGTGTGTGTTTTCATGTATGGTAATTGCATCGCTTTTCTCTTTAGCTTTAATTAAGTGTGTTATTGAGCTATATGAATGAATGAAACCATTTCCGTCTCTTCATGCTCAGCTGAAGCTACAGAGGCTTCTTGTGTTCTGTCAAATATAGCAATTGGTATTTGTGTCCTTGTTTTATCCAGGGACATCCCCCCTCCCCCGCACAGCTCTTGTTGGATCCTAGAACCTGCCTTGCCCTAAAAGTATGAGAAACAGCTTCTTCTGGTTGTATTCCTCTGCTGCAGGGACAGGAAAGTGTGGCCTTCCAATTGTTGATGGACTACAGCGCCTATCATCCTTGACCATTGGATGTTTTGGCTGAGGCTGATGGAACGGGAGTCCAAGAGCATTTGGGGGATAATAGAGGAAGGGTTGTGGCTCTGTGGTAGAACATCTGCCTTGCATGCAGAAAGTTCTGGGTTCGATCCTCATCATCTCGAGGTAGACTTGGGACAGTTCCCCATGTGAAACCCTGAAGAGCGACTGCCAGTCAGTGTCAGCTATAATGAGCTAGCTAGATGAACCATTGGCCTGACAGTATAAGGCAGTTACCACTGTTCTTCCTGTTTTCCAATGGAAGGCCACAGGTTTCCAACCCCACTGAACTCAATAGGACTGATTTCTGAGGAGACATGCCTAGGATAGCTTTATCAGGAACCCACTGCCCTGCCTCCAATCTACACCTCCATACTTAAGCCAGGGATGTGGCCATCCAGATGCTGGACTATAACTCCCATCATGCCTCACCACTGCCCATGCTTGCTGGGGCTGATGGGAGTTGGAGTCCAACAACATCTGGAGAAGCACAGGTCCCCCAGTCCTTCTTTAAGCCAGTGAATGCCTCTCCGAAGCAAGGAGGCACCCTTTGGACTTCCCTATACGACTGGGAAAGTGTCCATGGGTCAAAGCATTCATCTTATGGTTACCAGACGTCCCCGTTTCCCGGGGACAGTACCTGGATTTACAAATCAGTCCCCTGACAAAATCCTATCATTCCTATTGAAGTTGAAAAGTGTCCCTAGATTCATTGGGGGGGGGGGAGAGAAATCTGGTAACCTTAGTTTATCTCAGATATTCCTGCTCTCCTCTGCTTTTAATGGGTCCTGATGTCAGATGGATTTAGGCAGCCTTTTCTCATTCTGGCCACAAGACTAGGGATGGAACAGCAGAGCTAGCTGTAGGGCTGCTTAGTTGGGGGTCTAACCACTGCTAATGCAGCATCTTATCTTGCTGTGCTGGACAGCTCCATTGCTATCTGAAACCTATTGATCAGTGGCTCACTGGACAGCTCCCTGACCTTGCCAGTTGAGTAGAAAGCTTAACACTAGTCACAAACAATGTAGAATTGTAGATGTTCCTCCTCCCCACCAGCTGGACCCCAGGCCATGTGGTGGTGGGGCTTTCATTTTAAAAATGGATCTATTATTTACATTTATTGGTCACGTACTAACTTAGTCCTCTTAATCAATCAATCAATCAATCAACCTTTTTATTCGACCGTCAGTCAGAGAAAAGAATACAAATACATTTGTCAAAACACAGTTAAAACATCCAAGAAGATTTTAGAGCCTAGCCAACACTAAAAGGGCTAAACAGATAGCCCCATGTCAATACAATCAATTATGGTCTTGTGACGCTTAAAGGCTAAAAAAAGAAATTTGGCTACCAAGAAAGGTATAGCTCTAGTGACATTATTCAGCAAGTATAAAACCTGGTTTTCTCCGGGTAGGAAGCTAAGTTGACATAGGAGTGGGTCTATAAAGTTTTGTCTAAGCTCTGCATAAGAAGGGCAAGTCAAGAGAATGTGTTCGGTGGACTCAACCACACCGATAGCACAATGACAGGTTCTCTGGGCGTATGGTACTCCCCTGTACCTTCCCCACAATATCGCAGAGTCAAGGTAGTCCTCTTAATCTGAGAGAGGCAGGTTCGAGCCCCTTGTTGAGCAAAAGATTCCTGCATTGCAGAGGTTTGGACTAGATGACCCTCATTATGCCTTTCAACTCTAGAATTCTATGATTCTATGTCCAATTCAGTTTAAAAAATAAAATAGAGCACAAAATTAAATAATACAGTATCAGCATGAAAAACAAACGCCTACAAATGGCAACAATAATCCCATAATTAAAAAACAAAAAACAAAAAACAGAATTCTGAGATGCTGCCAGTATAAAAACTAAAATTATATTTCTGGACATTTTTAACCCTTTGCGTTCTGCTGTGGTCCCATTCTGAATTGGGGACGAGTGGCATGGGTTGATTGATTATAATTATATTTAATTATTGTTACGTTGATATCCCACTTTTCATCCAAGAAGCTATAGGTGGTGTTCGTGGCTCTCTGAATTTTCAGGTTATCCCCACAAGACCCCTGTGAGGCAGCTTAGGCTGAGATACAGCAATGGCCTGGAAGTCACCTGGTGAGCTTCGTGGCTTCTCTAGATATGAAACAGAGACTGAACAGGCAAAAATGGTTCTTTCTGGTCGCTTGGACTTCACAACATTTGTATAGGAAGGCACTTTCTTGGGCAGAGAGGTGCTGGAAGTTCAGCGCTGACAAGGCCTCATCAAGGCATGTCGAGTGATATATTATTTTTGGTCTGAAGCTATTGTCCATATAAATCTTACACTGGCCAAACCTTTGACATTTGGAGGATGACCGTGTTCTTTTTAACTATATTCCTGTTGTGTGAGGATAAACAGCAAGACAGCAAAAGTGAATGTGGTGAGGTCTTGTGGTTGCCAGGAGACTTAAATTTTGAGCCTGGAAGGATAAATGCCCACCATCCATTAGGCAATGGCCTGAGGACCTCACTGCCCTTGCTACATTTGAATATATTTTTGTACACACCAATTTCACGTGGGTTCCTCTCTGGAAATCTGGAAGGCTTATAACAATTTTTATGTCCAATTTTAGCTGGAAGTACTGGTCGCTACTGCATTCTCAATGCGAGCTGACTGTGGGTGTTGTTATTATACTTTTCCCTGTACTTTTTTTAAAAAAAAATTATTCTATCTCCCATCTTTCTCCTTTGCTAAATTTGACAAGAGAGATGTGCATCCACTGTGAAAGGCTGCATAGGGGATTGCTGACCAATGTTGTTTCATCTTACAGTGTTTGGCTTTACATTCTTACCAAGCTATCCTGAGGCTTGCTGCTGCTGTCCTCAGAGCCTTGTGGCGGCTTGCGCCTGCTGTCCTCAGAGCTTGGTGGCTGGGGGACAGAGAAACAAGGAAGAAAATGCAAAACACCAATAAGAATGTGCACAGGCAACAATAAAACTCTTTGCATCACAGGGGGTTGGATGACCTTTGGGATCCCTTCCAACAATGCTTCTTCCTGGCTCCTAATGTGCAGCACTGAGGGTTGGGGTGGAATGGGGCTGAAGCTCCAGAGGCTCCCTGGATTCTGTTAAATACATCTGATTGCATTTGCACCCCTCCCTGCACTTTCTTACCCCCCCACACCCAATAAAATCTAGTTCCTGTGGCCACCAGAGGCCATCAAAGTCGCAGGGCGGTCAAAGATCAGAGGCTTCCAAATGCTCTTTTCATGCAGAGACCATCCCTTGCACTACAACTCACATTGTTGCGGTATTGGCTGGTGCCCTTTGGAACTGACAGGGTGGTAGGTAGGGCCAGAGCCAATGACGGGCAGAGCCAACTGATTCTAGTCCCCGCCCCCCTCCTCCATGCTGATTTCTCCAAGGGTGACACTTAGGCTGAGGAGGAAGCTAACAGGCCGTGCTGCCACCCCACCCTGGGCTGGTTGTAAATAAGAAGGCAGGCAGAAGGGGGCATATTGAAGTTGGAGCAGTGCTCCATTGACCCAAAGGAACCAGCCTCCATTGTGTTCCCGGAGCTAGGGGAAACACATGTTTTGAAAAATCTCTAAAAGCAGCTGTTTCCCACCTAAAACTTGTTTGATCTTACAATAGTCTGAAACTAGGCCAGGCCAGGCTTGCCAGGGCTAATGGGAATTGTAGTTCAGCAACATCTGGAGGGCCAAGGTTCCCCACACCTGTCCCAGGCCAACACCTGAACCACGATGCCACTTCCATCAGCCCCTGCTGGTGTGCCCAGTGGTTAGGGGTGGAATGGGATTTGCAGTCCAATAGCAACTGGTTGCTTCCCCATCTCTCAGTATGCCTTTGAAAACAAAACAAGACATGGGGAGCATTGTGTCTCCATGCAAGTAAAAAACAACCATAGCAGGGAGAAAAAGTGCAGCCAAGCTGCTCCCAATGAAGCAGCTTTCTACTTGCAGGGTGGGTTTTTTTTTCTTGTTTGCTACATTGTGGGATAAGTGGCTGCCCGCCTGTGACTGAAGCGAGACAGTCCATTCTACCCCCTCATCCCAGTGCCTGTGGCATAGAACAGAATTCACACTGACTAAGGGAGCAATCCTACGCACAAGAAGCTGGCAAAAGCCAAGCTGGCGAAACTTAATCCAGTGTAATGTTACACCAGACCCAAACCCAGTTCCCTAAAGCCTGGCAAAGGGAAAACTAAGCCTTGAAAATAGTGGTCTAGGCCAGGTTGCTCGATCATGTGCCTGAGCGGAACAGGCTTAGGATCCAGTCCCCTCACCTCTCTGGTCCTACCCCTGCCACACCCCCAGAATGAAAATGGAGGACAGCAGTCGTTGTAGGAGAATGCCACATGGCAGAGAGGGAACTAAAGGAGGTGCAAGGGCTTCACAACCCACATTAAGATGGGGGTGTGGGTGGGCCCTTAGTGCAGGTGTCAGGAAGCTTTAGCCCCCTAGATGTTGCTGAACTCCAACTCCCACCAGCCCAAGCAAGCATGGACAACAGCTAGAGATACAGAGAGTTCCTCCCCTGAAAAAAGACGAAGAGTCTTTCATGTAAAAAGAACAATTGGACTTAATTTGTTTACAAGAAACACATGTGATAAGGCTGCATAGGAAAATATTGATAAATAAAAGATTGGGACATGAATTCATTTCATCAGACAAAGTTAAAAAAAGAGGAGTAGTACTTTACGCAAAGGAGAGCCTATCACCGAAATTTCTTTTTAAAGATGACCAAGGAAGATTTGTAGCAATTGAAATCCAAACACAAGGAGAGAAATTTTTGATATTAGGCATTTATGCACCAAATGAGCGGAAATCGGATTTTTTTAAGAAGTTACATGAGACTCTGATGGACTTTATGGACTATAATATGATTTTGATGGGGGACATGAATGGAGTGGTGTCTACAAACATGGACAAGGCACAGAGACAGGTAGTCACTAAGGACGGTAGACTACCAAAGACTTTCTTTGACATGACTGACAATATGGATTTAGTTGACGTTTGGAGAGTTAAAAACCCTCTGGGAAGAGAGGGAACCTTCTTCTCTGAGGCAAAAATGACATGGACAAGAATTGATCAAATTTGGGTAACTAGAGGGCTGGCTCCAAAGACTAGAAAGGTGGAAATATGCCCTAAAACCTGCTCCGACCATAATGCTGTAAAGGTGGAATTGAAACTAACACCAATTGGTTCCTTCAGATGGAGGATGAATGACACATTGTTTAGGAATGAAGAAGTGACTAAGAAGGCCCCCCAAAATCTGAGAGACTATTTTGAGATAAATATGAACACTACTGTAGAAAAAAGAGTAATTTGGGACACAAGCAAAGCGGTTATGAGAGGATTTTTGATACAACAGAATACGATTCAAAAGAGAGCTCAAAATGAGAAAAAAGATAAGATCTTGGAGAAAATAAAGGAAGGAGAGAAGAAATTGAGAGCAAAACCAAAGTCGCAGGAGATTCTGAAAGAGATAAAGTTCCATCAAGTACAATATATGAAAATGATGAATCAGGAAATAGAATGGAAAATTAAACAGATGAGACAAAAGACATTTGAATCGGCAAATAAATGTGGAAAACTGCTGGCTTGGCAAATGAAAAAAAGACAGAAACTTAACACTATTACAAATTTGGAAGTAGAAGGAAAAAATATACAGAATCCAGTGGAGATTAGAAAGTGTTTTCGGAGGTATTTTAAACAACTATATACACAGGAAACCCAGAAACAAATAGACATTGATCGTTTCTTGAAAATAAATGGATTACAAGAAATCTCTCAAGAAAGTAAGCTAATGCTGAATTACAAAATAACGGAGCAAGAGATAGAAGGGGCCATCCAGAATATGCAATTGGGCAAATCTCCAGGACCCGACGGTTTGACTTCAAGATACTATAGATCACTGAAAGAATTGATAATACAGCCATTAAAGGAAGTTTGTAATGAAATATTGGAAGGGAAAAGGGCACCAGAGTCATGGAAGGAAGCTTATATTACACTTATACCGAAAACAGAGTCTGAGAAGACACAGCTTAAGAACTACCGCCCCATATCTTTGCTTCATGTGGATTATAAAATTTTTGCAGATATTATGGCCAAAAGATTTAAAAAGGTACTAGTAGAAGAAATTCATAAAGATCAAGCGGGCTTTCTCCCGGGCAGACATTTGTCTGACAACACGAGGAACATAATTAACATTTTAGAAAAGTTACAAGTGAATATCAATACTAAAGCAGCTTTGATATTTGTGGACGTGGAGAAAGCCTTCGACAATATTTCTTGGAGTTTTATGAAGAAAAATTTACAGGGGATGGGGGTTGGTCAAGGGTTTGAAAATGGTATAGGTGCAATTTATTCAGAACAAAAGGCTAAATTAATTGTGAACAATGTAGTGACGGAAGAATTTAAGATAGAGAAAGGAACACGACAAGGTTGCCCAATCTCTCCATTGCTTTTTATATCGGTCCTGGAGGTGCTTTTAAATATGATTAGAAGGGACCAAACAGTTAAAGGTATACAGGTTAGAGCCAAACAGTACAAACTGAAAGCATTTGCTGATGATTTGGTATTGACATTACAGGAGCCAGAATCTAGTACTAAAAGAGTACTGGAACTAATTCAAGAATTTGGCCAGGTAGCGGGTTTTAAGTTGAATAAGATGAAAACTAAGGTTTTAGAGAAAAACCTAACAGCGACTGAGAGAGAGAGGTTTCAGAAGGAGACAGGATTAACACTGGTTAAGAAAGTGAAATACCTAGGGGTGAACATGACTGCTAAGAATGTGAACTTATTTAAGGATAATTATGAAAAATGTTGGATGGAAGTGAAAAAGGATTTAGAAATATGGTCAAACCAGAAGCTATCATTGCTAGGCCGAATTGCTGCGATAAAGATGGATGTATTGCCAAGGATGTTGTTTTTGTTTCAAACATTGCAAATTTTGGATAAAATGGAGTGCTTCAAGAAGTGGCAGAGAGATATTTCTAGATTTGTCTGGCAGGGCAAGAAGCCTCGAATAAAATTTAAGATATTAACTGATGCTAAAGAAAGAGGTGGATTTGCCCTGCCGGACTTAAAACTTTATTATGAATCAGCCGCATTTTGTTGGCTGAGAGAATGGATGCTTCTTGAGAACACTGACATGTTGGACTTAGAAGGTTTTAACAATGTTTTTGGGTGGCATGCATATTTGTGGTATGATAAGGTCAAAGCACATAAAGCGTTTAAAAACCATATTGTCAGAAAAGCATTGTTTAATGTTTGGATAAGATATAAGGATTTGCTTGAAAATAAAACCCCAAGGTGGCTGTCACCAATGGAAGCGAAGGCTCAGAAAAAGCTCAATATGGAGGCCAAATGGCCGAAATATTGGGAAATTTTGGAACAAGAAGGAGACAGACTAAAATTGCAGAGTTTTGAAAAATTAAAAAATAGAGTGCGAGACTGGCTTCATTATTACCAGATAATGGAGGCATATAATTTGGACAAAAAAAATGGCTTCCAGGTGGAAAAATCAAAACTGGAAACAGAATTGCTAGATCCTAAAATTAAGAACTTGTCAAGAATGTATAACTTGCTGTTGAAATTGAATACTCAGGATGAAACGGTGAAATCTGTTATGATTAAATGGGCACAAGACGTTGGACATAATATTATGATGGCTGACTGGGAACAGTTATGGACCACAGGTATGAAATTCACGGCATGTAATGCCTTAAGAGAGAATATAATGAAAATGATATATAGGTGGTACATGACACCAGTCAAGCTTGCAAAAATCTATCATTTGCCCGATAATAAATGTTGGAAATGTAAAGAGACCGAAGGTACATTCTTTCACCTCTGGTGGATGTGCCCAAGGATTAAGACTTTCTGGGAGATGATCTATAATGAAATGAAAAAGGTATTTAAATATACCTTTCTGAAGAAACCAGAGGCCTTTCTCCTGGGCATGGGTGGCCAATTGGTGCCAAAGAAGGACAGAACTTTCTTTATGTACGCTACAACAGCAGCAAGAATACTTATTGCAAAGTACTGGAAGACACAAGAATTACCCACCCGGGAAGAATAGCAGATGAAGGTGATGGACTACATGGAACTGGCGGAAATGACTGGCAGAATCCGAGACCAGGGAGAAGAGTCGGTGGAGGAAGATTGGAAGAAATTTAAAGACTATTTACAGAAACATTGTAAAATTAACAACTGTTAGAAGGATGTTTGAATAATATTATATGATTTTAGCAGAAATGATATAAAGGATTTGGGAATAATTGACTGTTAATTGGTGAAAGGAAGAAAAGTAAAGTTACATTATATTAAGATAATTTACAGGATAAAAATTTTAAAAGAGGGAAAGGATTTGCTGAAATGGATAATTGACCTAGAATACAAAAAAGGGAGGTGTGAGGTGGTCAAGGAAATAAGCTAACGAAAGATACGTAATGAGGAGATTTGATATATTTTTCTTTCTGTTTTTGTTTTTGTTTAATGGATTTTATTTTTCTGTTTTCTTATATTGTGTTGTGTTGTTTTGTTTTTGTTTAATGTGGTATTTTTACTTTTTCTTTCTGTAACCTTTAAAATTTTAATAAATATTATTTAAAAAAAAAAAATAGAGATGCAGAGAGTTCAGATATGTTCAGCAATGTCTAGAGGGCCAAAGCTTTCCCACACCCGACGTCGTGTTATCTAAATGGTGAGAATTTGAAATTCATGTGAGGGGATGGAAATGTGACAAACGGGGTGCCTTTGTTTTTTGCTGAAGGCTTTTATTTATTTTACCTAGGGCATTTATTTTCCCCTTCATGGATCACTGCCTTGCCGTGGCGAAGGGGCTTGAAGAACTCAGAGAAGCTATGAACTATGCCGAGCAGGGCACCCAAGATGAACAGGTCATAGTGGAGAGTTTTGACCAAACGTGATCCACCTGGAGGAGTAACCGGCAAGCCACTCCAGTATCCCTGCCAAGAAAACTCCATGGACAAAGACAACAGGCATATAAAAGTTATGACGCTGGAAGATGAGCCCCTCAGGTCGGAAGGCGTCCAACATGCTACTGGGGAAGAGCGGAGGGCAAGTACAAGTAGATCCAGAGCTGATGAAGCGGCTGGGCCAAAGCCGAAAGGACGCTCAGTTGCGGATATGCCTGGAAGCGAAAGGAAAGTCCAATGCTGTAAAGAAAAATATTGCATAGGAACCTGGAATGTAAGAACCATGAACATGGGTAAGTTGGAGGTGGTCCAAAATGAGATGGCAAGAATAAATATTGACATCCTGGGCATCAGTGAACTAAAATGGACGGGAATGGGTGAATTCAGTTCGGATGACCATCATATCTACTACTGTGGGCAAGAAACCCGTAAAAGAAATGGAGTGGCCCTCATAGTCAACAAAAGAGTGGCAAAAGCTGTACTGGGATGCAATCTCAAAAATGATAGAATGATCTCGATACGAATCCAAGGCAGACCTTTTAACATCACAGTAATCCAAGTTTATGCACCAACTACTGGTGCTGAAGAAACTGAAATTGACCAATTCTATGAAGACTTGCAATACCTTATAGAAGTGACACCAAAGAAGGATGTTCTTCTCATTATAGGGGATTGGAATGCTAAAGTAGGGAGTCAAGAGATAAAAGGAACAACTGGCAAGTTTGGCTTTGGAGATCAAAACGAAGCAGGGCAAAGGCTAATAGAGTTCTGTCAAGAGAACAAGCTGGTCATCACAAACACGCTTTTCCAACAACACAAGAGACGACTCTACACATGGACATCACCAGATGGGCAGCATCGAAATCAGATTGATTATATTCTCTGCAGCCAAAGATGGAGAAGCTCTATACAGTCAGCAAAAACAAGACCTGGAGCTGACTGTGGCTCAGATCATCAGCTTCTTATAGCAAAATTCAAGCTTAAACTGAAGAAAGTAGGAAAAACCACTGGGCCGGTAAGATACAATCTAAGTCAAATCCCTTATGAATACACAGTGGAAGTGAGGAACAGGTTTAAGGATTTAGATTTGGTGGACAGAGTGCCTGAAGAACTATGGATGGAGGCTCGTAACATTATACAGGAGGCAGCAATGAAAACCATCCCAATGAAAAGGAAATGCAAGAAAGCAAAGTGGCTGTCCAGTGAGGCCTTACAAATAGCGGGGGAGAAAAGGCAAGCAAAATGCAAGGGAGATCGTGAAACATACAGGAAATTGAATGCAGATTTCCAAAGAATAGCAAGGAGAGACAAGAAGACCTTCTTAAACAAGCAATGCAAAGAAATAGAGGAAAGCAATAGAATGGGAAGAACCAGAGATCTGTTCAAGAAAATTGGAGATATGAAAGGAACATTTCGTACAAAGATTTCCATAATAAAGGACAAAAGTGGAAAGGACCTAACAGAAGCAGAAGACACCAAGAAGAGGTGGCAAGAATACACAGAGGAATTATACCAGAAAGAAACGGATGTCTCATATACCCCAGGTAGTGTGGTTGCTGACCTTGAGCCAGACATCCTGGAGAGTGAAGTTAAATGGGCCTTAGAAAGCACTGCAAATAACAAGGCCAGTGGAAGTGATGGTATTCCAGCTGAACTATTTAAAATTTTAAAAGATGATGCTGTTAAGGTGCTACACTCAATATGTCAGCAAGTTTGGAAAACTCAGCAGTGGCCAGAAGACTGGAGAAGATCAGTCTACATCCCAATCCCAAAGAAGGGCAGTGCCAAAGAATGCTCCAACTATCGCACAATTGCACTAATTTCTCACGCTAGCAAGGTTATGCTTAAAATTCTACAAGGAAGGCTCAAGCAGTATGTGGACCGAGAACTCCCAGAAGTGCAAGCTGGATTTAGAAGAGGCAGAGGAACCAGAGACCAAATTGCAAACATGTGCTGGATTATGGAGAAAGCTAGAGAGTTCCAGAAAGACATTTACTTCTGCTTCATTGACTATACAAAAGCCTTTGACTGTGTCGACCATGGCAAACTATGGCAAGTTCTTAAAGAAATGGGAGTGCCTGATCACCTCATCTGTCTCCTGAGAAATCTCTATGTGGGACAAGAAGCTACAGTTAGAACTGGATATGGAACAACTGACTGGTTCAAAATTGGGAAAGGAGTACAACAAGGCTGCATTTTGTCTCCCTGCTTATTTAACTTATATGCAGAATTCATCATGCGAAAGGCTGGGCTAGATGAATCCCTAGCCGGAATTAAGATTGCCGGAAGAAATATCAACAACCTCAGATATGCAGATGACACAACCTTGATGGCAGAAAGTGAGGAGGAATTAAAGAACCTTTTATTGAGGGTGAAAGAGGAGAGTGCAAAATATGGTCTGAAGCTCAACATCAAAAAAACGAAGATCATGGCTACTGGTCCCATCACCTCCTGGCAAATAGAAGGGGAAGAAATGGAGGCAGTGAGAGATTTTACTTTCTTGGGCTCCATGATCACTGCAGATGGTGACAGCAGCCACGAAATTAAAAGACGCCTGCTTCTTGGGAGAAGGGCAATGACAGGCCTAGACAGCATCTTGAGAAGTAGAGACATCACCTTGCCAACAAAGGTCCGTAAAAGTAAAGCTATGGTTTTCCCAGTAGTGATGTATGGAAGTGAGAGCTGGACCATAAAGAAGGCTGATCGCTGAAGAATTGATGCTTTTGAATTATGGTGCTGGAGGAGACTCTTGAGAGTCCCATGGACTGCAAGAAGATCAAACCTCTCCATTCTGAAGGAAATCAGCCCTGAGTGCTCACTGGAAGGACAGATTGTGAAGCTGAGGCTCCAGTACTTTGGCCACCTCATGAGAAGAGAAGACTCCCTGGAGAAGACCCTGATGTTGGGAAAGATGGAGGGCACAAGGAGAAGGGGGCGACAGAGGACGAGATGGTTGGATAGTGTTTTCGAGGTTACCAGCATGAGTCTGACCAAGCTGCGGGGGGCAGTGGAGGACAGGAGTGCCTGGCGTTCTCTGGTCCATGGGGTCACGAAGAGTCGGACACGACTAAACGACTAAACAACAACAACAACAAGGGCAGTATACAAAATTGTGATTCCCCGCCTCCCTTCCTCATCTACAGTCTGAGGTGACAAAGGACATTTCAAGCAGGACGTTGCGCCCTGGGTTTAATTAACAAAGCCAAACAGTTTTAAACTCCTCTTCATCAACTCATCCACATGCACTAAAAGGCTGCCAAGGGGGTAAATAATGAAAGTGGTATCTTCTGCAATATATGTTTCTACAGACTTACCAAAGTCTTCTGAGTACTTGGAACTTTTGATACAGATGGTCCTGGCTGGGGGTGTGGAGAAAAAGAGGAAGAGAAAAATGGAAAACCTAAATAAGGAAAACTGCGTAGGCAAAGGAAGCTCATTTTGGCTTCTCGTGTGAAGACAAAAACACACACCCCTCTTTTATTATTATGGCTTTAAGTTATATGCTTTTGATGTAACAACACCATTAAATTACAATAGGAAAACCACAAGCAAAACGTAAATGCACAATGTAAAAATGTAGTAAAAAAAAGAATCCAGTAAAAGGTTTTGCAAAACATTTCACACCCTTGTCTTAGCACACCATCTCTGATACGACGGTACATGCATGGGGGATTATAATGCCCAAAGTTAGATGTTGACATTCACATGTGACAGCTCTCTGATATGACAATCCAACATGTCATGAATATCCAAAACCATGGGGACATAGGGTGCTGCTGTATGCAGAATCAGACTCTCTGCATCTTACTCAGTATTGTCTGCACGACACAATTCTGCTCCCCCCCCCAATCTGTCCGTTTATTGCTCCGTTTCCCAGTCAGTACTGGCTGGTGCCCATTGGGACTGGTAGGGCAGAAGGCAGAGAAACCATTGGTCAGTGGAGCCAATCACAGGCAGAGCTACCCTCTGACCAGCTGTAAGTAAGAAGGCAGGCAGCTTCGTGGGGCAGTGCCCCTCTTTCCCTAATGGAGCAGCCCCCGCTTTCCCCAGATCTTCATCATCTGTAAAATGGGGGAGTTGCATCCAAAAGCTGAGGAAAGGCTCCTAGTCTATACCTCTTGGGCAAAGCTTGCCCAAGATGGACTGGTGACAGGCCAGAGGTTCTCCACCCCTGATACTGAGGGAAATCATATAGTAAGGGTGCGATCCAACACCCTCAATTCACTGCTCTGATTGAGGTAGAGGTTTCCCTCCACAGCCCCATGGACTAGTGTTGGTGTTTTCCCACTGGTGTGGAGTTTCTGGTTCTGCCTGCTGAAAGGGAGCAGAAGTACTGGGTGGAATAATAATAATAATAATAATAATAATTTATTATTTGTACCCCGCCCATCTAGCTGGGTTTCCCCAGCCACTCTGGGCGGCTTCCACAAAGACCAAAAATACACTACGATGTCACACATTAAAAACTTCCCTGAATAGGGCTGCCTTAAGGTGTCTTCTGAATGTCAGGTAGTTGTTTTTCTCTTTGACATCTGGTGGGAGGGCATTCCACAGGGCAGGTGCCACTACCAAGAAGGCCCTCTGCCTGGTTCCCTGTAGCTTCCCTTCTCGCAATGAGGGAACCGCCAGAAGGCCCTCGGCGCTGGACCTCAACATCCGGGCAGAACGATGGGGGTGGAGACGCTCCTTCAGGTATCCTGGGCCGAGGCCGTTTAGGGCTTTAAAGGTCAACACCAACACTTTGAATTGTGCTGGGAAACCTACTGGGAGCCAATGTAGGTCTTTCAAGACCGGTGTTATGTGGCCTCGGCTGCCGCCCCCAGTCACCTGGAAGTACTACCAGGGCAAGGGGTGTGTGTGAAGTACTGCTGGGAGACTTCACCCCATAGCTGGGCACTCCAGGAATAGGGATGACTATGGTGGGCTTGGATCCACTGGATCTCAAGATGACCAAAATGCCACCACATGATGGCACTGAGCTTGACTTGGTCCCTTCCCGGCCCTAAGCCAAACAGCTTAATATCCTGCTATGCCATTCACAGGCATGCACCAAAAAGGTGTCAACTGTACATCGTCTAACTGATACGTTTCTACAGCCTTACCAAACTCAACCGATGGATCGAAGATTTCGGTGGAGCCTCTGATGGCTACAGTGTGGCGGAGCAAAGAAGAGAAACACAAGGTATAAGGGAAAGTGTGCCGCCAAAGAAAACTTGTTTTGGCTCTGCCACAACCACTTTTTAAAGCCACCCCCAACCCATTACAATCAAGGAGTGTGTGGAGGGAAAAGCCTGGACCACACCAGCTGGCTCCACCCCGGCACACACCCCACCTGACAAGTGCTGGGGATGACCTACAAAGCCCTACATGGCTTGGGTCAAAGCTACCTGAAGGACTATACCTCTCTATAGGAGCCCACCTGGGTTTTGAGACCTTGCAGGGAGGCTTTTCTCTCAGCCCCGCCATCTTCACAGGAAAATTTGGCAACAATGCAAGGGCCTTCTTGGTGGTGGCTCCCAGAATGTGGAACTCCCTTCCATGGTAAGCTAGGCCCTCTCTGCTTTCCTTTCACTGGAAGGTCTTTGACCACCAACTGGCTGTTGTGGCAGTGTCTTGTGCAGATGGATGATGTTCTTAATTTTATGTTTGGAGGAGGAAGGTTTTTCTGTTCAATTTTTAATAGGGTTACTCTCTCTCTCTCTCTCTCTCTATATATATATATATATTCAAATTGTTTGCATTTAGTTATCTGTTTTGATTTATGCTGTGAGCCACCTTGGATCCTGCACTGGGAGAAAGGTGGGATATTGAATGAATGAATGAATGAATGACTAAAAGAGGAGCCTATGCATTTATAGCTGAACATGCTCCCCTTTAGACATTGTGTAGACATGTGGACATTGGTGTATGAGGCTGGCATGAATGTCCCAATTTTCCAGTCACACATTTTCCAAACACATAGACTGGGAACACCCTCCAAGAGGGTTACTGTATGTGGGAAGTAAGAATCAAGGCCAGGGATGTGGTTGAAGGAGCTGAGGTTTTCTGTTCTATTTCATTTATCCCTTTCTTGACATTTGCATGCCTCGGTCTGGTTCCTGTGCTCCGAGGTCATTGGAGGCTGTCTTTTAAACAGGGACTGTCTTACTCTTGGAGTGCAAGCCCTCTTTGGTCCTCAAAGCTCCATGTGAACGTAACCTCCAAAGTGGGGGGGACGGACAAGGGTGGAACCTCCAGCTTCTGTCACCGTTCTGATCACTCTGCACAATTTGTGAATCTTGTCAGAACCCATGGCAAAGGACAGGCAGCTGCTCTCCCATTGTGGGAGATGTTGCAATGTGTGATCACTTAACATAACCACAGTGCCCCTCCAGGGGGCAATAAAGGAGTATCATCAGAGAAGCATTTAAGATAAAGTGGAATGATGTGCCAATGATGCCGTATAAAAGGTCCATATAGTTAAAGCTATGGTTTTCCCAGTAGTGATGTATGGAAGTGAGAGCTGGACCATAAAGAAGGATGATGGCCGAAGAATTGATGCTTTTGAATTATGGTGCTGGAGGAGACTCTTGAGAGTCCCATGGACTGCAAGAAGAACAAACCTATTCATTCTGAAGGAAATCAGCCCTGAGTGCTCACTGGAAGGACAGATCATGAAGCTAAGGCTCCAATACTTTGGCCACCTCATGAGAAGAGAAGACTCCCTGGGAAAGACCCTGATGTTGGGAAAGATGGAGGGCACAAGAAGAAGGGGACGACAGAGAACGAGATGGTTGGATAGTGTTCGCGAAGCTACCAACATGAGTTTGACCAAACTGCGGGAGGCAGTGGAAGACAGGAGTGCCTGGCGTGCTCTGGTCCATGGGGTCACAAAGAGTCGGACATGACTAAACAACTAAACAACAACAATGCAGTGTTATTGCAGCAATGAAATGTTGCAGAAGACACCCACAAACACCCTCACTCCAGTCTAGAGGGGCCCTCAGCAAGCAGCTTGAAAACCCTCTCTGTCCCTCACAGGAACACATGGGAAAGCTGTATGTTGATATGAAGAATGAATGTTATAGCATCCACAGTATAGGTTTCTTAAGTCTTACCAAACTCAACCGATGAGCTTCAGGCTTTGGAGGTTTTGTTGCCTTCTCCACCTTGTTGGAGAAACAAGAAAAATACGAAACATGAGTAGGGAAAAGAGTGCAGCTGATGGAATATTATTTAAGCTTTATGCACCCTGACTAGCTTATTTGTGGGTGAGGGTGGGGGGCGGGGAGAGTTTTAAATGGTATCCAGAGATGACCAATTTATCCCAGCTTGGTGTTCTCCTCTTCCAGGGTCACTGTTTGTGCCTTGCCAGAAAAGAAGAAATGCCTTTTGAAAAAGAAGATAAATCTGCATCCATTTTCCACCTGTTGTTTTATTATTTGTTTCATAAAATGTGTACACCACTCAGTTGTAAAAAACGAACAAACAGCCCAAACCCCTCAAAGTGTTTTACAAAAAAACAAAACAGTAAAGTGAAGAAAAAATTACAACTCTCCTTTAAAACATAGAAAAGTTAAAATACTAAAGCAGATTAAAATTGCTTAAGTTTTCTAAGCATCTGAGTAAAGGTAAAGGGTAAAGGGACCCCTGACCATTAGGTCCAGTCGCTGATGACTCTGGGGTTGCGGCCCTCATCTCGCTTTACTGGCCGAGGGAGCTGGCGTACAGCTTCCAGGTCTTGTGGCCAGCATGACTAAGTCGCTTCTGGCGAATCAGAGCAGCGCACAAAAATGCCATTTACCTTCCCACCGGAGTGGTACCTATTTATTTACTTTCACTTTGATGTGCTTTTGAACTGCTAGGTTGGCAGGACCTGGGACCAAGCAAGGGGAGATCACCCCGTCGCAGGGATTCGAACCGCCGGCCTTCTGTCGGCAGGCTTGTCAAAAAAGGAATGTTTTTAGCAAGCACCAAAAAGAGTTGCACTAACTGCAGCTTCTGGATCAAGTGGCAGGAACTGGGATAGAGCAACACATCTGATTATATCAGTATTGTAATGAGTATTTTATGTA
Source organism: Podarcis cretensis (assembly GCF_951804945.1). Taxonomy (NCBI): domain Eukaryota; kingdom Metazoa; phylum Chordata; class Lepidosauria; order Squamata; family Lacertidae; genus Podarcis; species Podarcis cretensis. The sequence goes on along the minus strand of NC_137177.1, from coordinate 26,014,307 downwards.
TGTAGCTTAGAGGTTTCGATAATTAAGTGGTAAATAAATAAATAAATAAATAAATAAATAAATAAATAAAATAATAATATATATGTTGTGATTTCAAAGAATGTAAACCACTTAGAACATAACACGAAAAGGGAAATTAAGATGAGCCTGCTGGATCTGGCCAATGGGCCACCTAACGCAGGATCCTCTCCTCACAGTGACCGACCAGAGTGGGTGGTATATCAATAAATCGTCTGAAACTGATTTCAAGTTCAGATTGCAACGACTGTTTCAGAATGACAATATATCACCAGACAGAGCTTTAAAACAAAGCATTCATGCCCAGCCACTGCAAGAGGCAATTGCTGGGATTGCTGGGATTGCTGGGTTCGCCAGGGCAGACAGCCCAACCGGGAGATTGCTCTTCCTCCTTCCTCCCTCCCTCCACAGCCCCAGCCCTTGAGGTCATGTTATATCGGTATATCACAATGGTTAGCTTGTGATACATCACGATGTTGAAAACTGCCCAGCCCTAGATGCCGGTGTAAAACCTGCAAACAGGACCTGAGCTCAAGTGCCCTTTCCCCCGCTGTGGCGTCCAGCGACTGGCATTCAGAATATTACTGCCTCTGACAGAGGAAGCAGAGCATAGCCATCAAAGTTTGTCTCCATTGATAGCCTGGAACTATCAAATCCTCTTTTAACGCCATGTAATCTGGTGGCCATCATGGCCTCTTGCGAGGAGGAGGTAGGGATTTCATAGTCTAACTTTGCACTGTGTGCAGAAGTTCCCCTTGGACCTGTTTCTTCTGCGGTATGTAAGAAGGACCACAAGCTGCTGATCTACCTACCGGAGCCGCAGACTGCCGCCGTACTCTCATGGCAGCTGATTTCACCCCTCCCTTTTGGAATTCCACGTCTGGGCTCATCTGCCAGAGAAAGAAGGCAAAGAATGAGGGCAATCTTAAGAGAGAATTTTTTTGGTGTGTGTGTGTGTGTGTGTGTGTGTGTGTGTGTGTGTGTGTGTTGCTGGCTTGGGCCACAGAGGTCCAGAGTGGCCATGTCTAGACTGGGGACCCAGCACATGTGCCTGTGTCCATTTCAATGTGTAAAAGAGATGGAGGTGTTTGGTGAGCCAGAGCAGGAGCAAATGAGAGGTCTGTGCATAGGAGCCAACTCTTGAGGGGGTCTTTGGCTCCCCAAAATAAATTCTAGTCCAACCCCCTGCGATGCAGGAATCTTTTTTGCCCCATGTGGAGCTCAAACCCATGACCTTGAGATTTAGATTTAGATGCAGTTGGCTTCATACCACTTTAAACATCCATGGCTTCCCCCAGTGAATCCCCACAGAGCTACAATTCCCAGGGTTCCCTCGGAAGAGGGACTAGTTGTTAAATCGCTCAGGGGATTGTAATTCCATGAGAGGAATAAGTGTCTCTCCATATCCATGAGAATCTACAGCTCCCAGCATTATCTGGGGGAAGCCATGACTCTTTAAAGCAGTATGATACTGCTCTAGATGCAGAGTGCGAATGGGTTCAAAGAGTGTGGCATGTGGTCAGGCAGGCTGTCTGAAGCCCACTGAGTTTGAGGACAGGATTTCTACTACAGGGGAGGGGGACCTTCAGCCCATGAGCCAAATTCGGCCTGAAAGGCTGGCCAAAACAACAGGGTGCCAAATTTAAACAGTCCCAATTGTGCAAAGCGACAATTGGGAATGTGTTCTAAGCCATGCACTCCTGATAGCTCCTTGGTAGCAGCTCTTGCCTTCCACACTGTTTCTGTTCAGAGCGCATTCAAGCCCTACTGCTTTCTGATAGGCTTGAACCTACCTGTGCCGTGTGATGCCAGGAGATGGGCCTGTTGGCATAATGGCTCACCAGACAAAAGTGCTTCCCAGTCCCTTTCCAACAGTGCAAGACATACAACCTGTGCCTTTCTACTCCTCTAGGACTTTGGGCTTGCAAGCTCTGTTGTTTTTTTTATCAGTTTCCCGAGACCCACCACAGAGCCCAAGGCTGGCCCAAGACATTTTGGCACCTGAGGTGGACCACAAAATGGTGTCCTCTCCCCCCAGGGAAGAAGGGGTGAGTGAATATCTACATCAGGAACAAGGAGGGAGGGCATGAGTATCTACATTGAGATCTGCTGCTCCTGTGGATCCTGACACCTGAGGCAGTCACCTCACCTTGCCTTATGGGTGGGCTGGCCCTGAGAGGGCCTGATGGGAGTTGGAGCCCAATGACAAATGGAAGGCAACACCTTGGCTGCCCTTGAGCGAGCAGAATGACTTGGGATAGAAGTAATGTTGATTGATGTGGAATGACCTGCTCCCCGCATTGCCTTCAAAGGCATGAAAAATCAACCATACCTTTTCCAGGCTAAACATTGCACTGAGAACATCGCCACCCTTTGGTTGCATGGGATCCGCATTAAGCATACTCTCCGAGATGTTAGATCCACGGATGTTTCGCAGAACCACCTCTTGCTCCTGATCTACATTGAATTTGATGGACCTCACTTCATCGACTATTCTGTGGAGAGTAACCACAGAAGAAAGAATGCTGGAGACTTGCTTCATCCATCAAAGATGTGCACCTGGCACCTTCACTATAGTTTCAATTCTATGCTGAAGACATATCTCTTTACCTTGGCCTTTGACACCTGAGATATGTGTGACCAATAGCAGCTCCTGGGGGGCGGGGAAGGGGAGGCCAGGGAAGCAGTTAGGGAGGAATTTAAAAGCCTCCCTCCCTCTGCTGCACTCCTGGTCCAGTTTGCTCCACCCACTTTAGCTGCTTTTAAGAAAAAGAAAAAAGTAACAGGATCACAAATTTCCCCGGGACGGGTCATAGCTCAAGAGGAAAGGTCAATGGGGTGTCTTCCAGATGCTGCTGAACTACAACTCCAATAATCCTGGACCACTGACGCTGCTTGCTGGGTTTGCTAGGAGTTGGAGTCCAACAAACACCTGGAGGCCACCAGGTTGCCTTACTCTGGCTTTGGGGATGGGGTCAAGTCAGCTCTTCCAGTTAGGAAGTGACATTTGAGGTGCTTCTCAAGCTTCAGGAGAACAGGCAAGACTTACTGGTCAATCTCATCCCGGATCACCCGGTATGCCTTCAGGTTCTCATGGATTGCTTCCAGGACAACGCAGAGTTCTTCGCAGGTGCCTTCATTCAGGTTGCCCAAGTTTCCAAGGCTAAGCAAATTCTGGTGGTGCACCATGGGTGTAGCACGCATGACCTCTCTTACATGCAGAGGTTCTTGATGACTTGGTTCAACATCATCATCACTGCCTTCCTGCTCAAGGAGGAATATAGTTAGGTTCCTGTATTTGTTCCAGTGTCATAAAATGACAGGCGCCACCCCAATCCAATGAGCTTTTATTCCTGTTGTCTCCCTGGATTGAAATACATTTTTTTAAACTCCATTCAATATTCCATCTTTCCTCCAAGAAGCTCAAAGTGGCATATGTGTTCTCTGTTTCCCCATTTTTATTTTCACAACAACCCTATTAATTAGAGTCAGACTAAGAGGCACTGGATGGTCCAAGGTCACTCAGGGAGTTTCCTGGCTGAGTGAGGATGTGAAGCCTGATTATTAATTAATTTTTATTAATTTATTATTTATACCCCACCCATTTGGCTGGGATTCCCCAGCCACTCTGGGCGGCTTCCAACAAAATATTAAAATACAGTAATGCATCAAACATTAAAAGCTTCCCTAAACAGGGCTGCCTTCAATGTCTTCTAAAAGTCTGGTAGTTGTTCTTCTCTTTGACATCTGATGGGAGGGCATTCCACAGGGCGGGTGCCACTCTGCCTGGTTCCCTGTAACTTGGCTTCTCGCCGTGAGGGAACTGCCAGAAGGCCCTCAGCACTGGACGTCAGTGTCAGGGCAGAACGGTGGGGGTGGAGACGCTCCTTCAGGTATACTGGACCGAGGCTGTTTAGGGCTTTAAAGGTTATCACCAACACTTTGAATTGTGCTCGAAAACATACTGGGAGCCAATGTAGGTCTTTCAAGACCGGTCTTGGTGGCCACTCCCAGTCACCAGTCTAGCTGCCGCATTCTGGATTAGTTCTAGTTTCCGGGTCACCTTCAAAGGTAGCCCCACATACTGCCTTGCAGTAGTCCAAGCAAGAGATAACTAGAGCATGCACCACTCTGGCGAGATAGTCTGCGGGCAGGTAGGGTCTCAGCCTGAATACCAGATGGAGCTGGTAAACAGCTGCCCTGGACACAGAGTGAGGCTGTGAACCTGATCTCCCAGGTCCTAATCTGATACTTTAACCTCTACACCACGTTGGCTGACAGCCATGAGAATCACACCCAGAATCTTGGAACCCTGAGGAGGGAACAACCATATAGCTCAGTGGTAAAGTCTTCCTCCTTAGGGTTTCCATCAAAGAATTCCACAGGACTGATTGCAAATATTTTTTAAATGGTTCAGACAATATAACTGTGTCTGTTTTATTGATGTTGAAGGGCAAACTGAATAAAGCTGAGAGTTGGGATAGGGCTGAAATTCAGTTCACATGAAAGTTGAAACTAAGTAGTTCTCACTTTCCAAAAGAATATGCAAGCCAAAACATAGCCAACTCTTCAAAACTCACACTTCTCTGAATTTTTCAATGTACTTTTCTGGTCGAGTAATGTGTACAAAAATGCATCTTTGTGGGGAAAGTGGCCTACAAATGGATATATTAGTGAAAATAACATGTTTTACATTGGGGGAAGTGGCTAGGGAAAACTGTGTATGTTGGGCAAAATTGCATACAAAAAAAGTCTATAGTAGGCAGACAAAAAAGTCTATGTTAAACAAAATTGCATACCAAAATTTCTATATTGCAAAAAAAGCAAAATGTGTATACATGCAAAAAAAAGCATACAAAAAAATCAATATTAAACAAAATTCCATGCCAAAATGGGTATACTGTATTAGTAAAATGCTGGTAAATGAGGCCTTTTTACTTTTTTAGGCTCCTAAATGGCATCTTTCTGTGCCAATTTCACACCTGGCTTCCCTCTCCAGCCCTTGAATTAATACTCACATCCATTACAGCGTCGGTCGTACTGACAAGGATATGAGCTTCCAACTGCTTCTTCTCTTTGTATTCGCTTACAGACCGTTCTAGGTTCGTCGTCACCACAGCCACAAGCAGATTTGCAAAGATGAAGGCCCCAAATGTGATGAAGATGAAAAAATAGAGAGCCCCGCCTATCTCCAAAGCAAGACCTTCCTTTCTGTAAAGGAAAGAAGGAATGCCATTGTTCAGTTGTGGGTGAACATATCATACGACACAGCTATTCTTCAAACAGCTCTTGTTTATTCACAGGCCAGAACAGAACTGAACTGAAGGGTTCAGCCAGCCTGCTTATATAGAGCTCCACCAGAACGCAACAGTAACCATTTTCTGTAACCATCCAATCACTGAACGTCACTTTCAATCCCTTATTTGCATATGTGGACCTGAGTGAAAACTATCTACAGTATCCCTGTGCTGGCCCAGGGTGAGAACTTCAGTACATAACAGTCATCACCAAAGCGGGTGGGCGGGAACCCTTTGCCACTACTCTGAGGATAGGGCCATGGCTCCCATATCCTTTTCTCTGTAGGCCAGGGATGGGGACCTTGCAGGCCCTCCAGATATTGTTAGACTATCATCCCATGACTACTGGCCATGCTGGCTGGGGCTGAGGAGATTTGGAGTCCAGTAGTGTCTGGGGGGGGGCACCAGGCTCCTCATTCCTGATCTAGGGCTCTGATGTCAGTCTGAAGGCTCATCCAGACTAATTTTCCTCTGCGATTCCTAGGCGCAGGTCTGTACTTTTCCGATCTGCACCCAAGAGCTTCGCCCACCTCCCCTACTTCCCAGTGAAGACCAGCTCTTCAACATTCTCGGCAATCCATGGGGAACCCCAACTGCTGTTTGTTCTGATTCAGCATTAAAGAGCAGCTTTTCCTGGGGAAAGCAGTGGGACAAAAGGAGAGAAGAGCACTTCGGCATGGACCAGGAAAGCACAGACTTGTGCCTAGAAAGCATGGGGCAAAAGGTCAGTGTGGATGAGCCTGGGACCAGCCCTCTACTATTCATCAAATCAATTTTATACTTCTTTTTCTAACACTAAAAAAGGAAAGTCCCTCCAAAAAAATGCAGCAATTTACATAAAAGAACAAAATCAAGTCAAATGGCCGTCAAGTAACAAAAGCAAATACTTTAAAAGTTTTAAAAACTTTAAAATCAAAAGAAGCAGAGTTAAGGCCTTCAGTCATCTCTTAATGAACATCAAAGCCACCCAGGAGGAGAATGTTTTCACTGCCAGCCTAAATGTCATCTGGGATGCGTTTAGAATGGCCTAGTGAAGAAAAGAAGGCAGGTCTCCTGCCCCTTTAAGTTGCTGAGAAGAGTGAATTTCAGCATATATAGCTTGTTATTAAATGTGCAAAAGCCCTGTCCCTCTTTTGCAACTAACCACCGTCAATGAGGGTTAGGGGTACCAACTTGAATAAAATATGGGGGGAGGCAGGTAAGCCCCACCCCACATAACTGATCACATGACACAGTGCACACACACCATTGGAACAGCAATGCTCATCAACTTGGGGGAAGGTGGCCCCCTCATATATTTCATTGTATTCTAATATATTATTCTAATATATTATATTATATTAGAATACAATATTAGAATACAATAAAATACATGAGGGGACCACCTCAAATATAATATACAGTCATACCTTGGATCCTGAACGCCTTGCAACTCAAATGTTTTGGCTCCTGAACGCCACAAACCCAGAAGTGAGTGTTCCGGTTTGCAAACCTTCTTTGGAACCCGAACGTCCAACAGGGCTTCCATGGCTTCCGATTGGCTGCAGGAAGCTCCTGCAGACAATTGGAAGCTGCGCCTTGGTTGTCGAATGTTTTTGGAAGTCGAACAAACTTCTGGAATTGATTCCGATCAAGAACCAAGGTACAACTGTATTTATATATTTATATAGTATACAATATATAATATTATAATATAAAGTATTATAATATTTTATCATAGGAATTGACTCCTATGATGAGGGCAAAAACCTGGCTTATACAATCCATGATCACCATTATTTGCCATGTGAGGCCACTGCCCCACTTTATCTAACGATAGGGCCAGTCCTGGTTGGACTAACCTAGTCTGGGTCCCACCTGCTGGCTTCTTCTAGGATTTCTTCTGATTTTACTGGATCGTAGGGGACAGTAAGCTTGAGGAAGGGCTTGGTAGAATGGCACCTGCTCTGTACACAGAAGGTCTTGGGTTCAATTTCTGACATTACCAGGTAAAGCTGCAAATCCTCCCTGCCTGAATCCCTGAAGAACTGCTTCAGCATAGACTATGCTGAGCCTAACATGGCAGCAACTCAGAACATCATTTATTGGCATGATGCCCCTCCTCTCATTTGGAATGAAGAACCAGTTGTTGGCATCTGCCTGTCTCGAGAGACAGCAGGAGTGTGCACCATCAGAAGTAGAGTTAAACTGTTGGAGATTCACAGCACCTGCTGTGGCTGTAGAGACCAAAATGGGAGATGCATGTTTCACTGCAGCTGGGGAAGTTGCAGGCATCTGGTTTCACTACTTCCTCTTGTTTGGAATAATAATAATAATAATAATAATAATAATAATAATAATACCCCGCCCTTCTGGCTGAATTTCCCCAGCCACTCTGGGCGGCTCCCAATCGAGTGTTAAAAACAATACAGCACTAAATATTAAAAATTTCCCTAAACAGGGCTGCCTTCAGATGCCTTCTAAAAATAAGATAGCTGCTTATTTCCTTGACATCTGATGAGAGGGCGTTCCACAGGGCGGGTGCCACTACCGAGAAGACCAGTGACCCTTGTTCATTGTGGCTGAGCATGGTTTGCAAGCTACTCACTCAAAGTCGTCATATATGTTAATCCACCCATCCTGCGTTATGCAGATGAACAGGGAGTACAAAGCAGTCCCCATATTCCCAAAATGCGTTGGGACCGTGCTTCCAAAGAGGGTAACACCAAACACAGAGAAGACCTGCAAAAGGACAAAGCAACGGTGATGCAAAAATAAGGAAGGTTTCCGGGTTTTATTTGCACTAACATATGCATTTTTAGGCACACTTTACCCTAGCACTGGCATTTTTGTACACATTCCTCTGCTGGTGAGCCGCACTGAAAAACTCAGAAAAATGCAACTTTCGAAGTTGCCTTTGTTTCAGTTTGCATATTGTTTTGCAAAGTGTAAATTGGTTCGGGTCAACTTCAAAGCAAACAGAACTGGTTTTATCCTTCATTCCTACATCATACATATGCCTGGATTGCCAAAATGAAAAAGAAAAGACAGCGGTGAAAGAACAAAATGAAGGAGCACTGAGTGGGTGCAGGAAGATGTAGGAGACAGAAGGGATCTCAGTTCATTCCCGTGCACCGCAACCTGACTTAAGAGGAATTTGACAGCATCTCACCAGCATGATGGCAAAAAGCAGGATCATGATGTTAGCCATGTCAGGAATGGACTGCAGGATCACCTGGATCATCCGTGCCAGACCAGTCACCATGGTGCAAACATGCATCAGTCTCATGACTCTGGAAAGCAGAGGAATAATAATAATGTGCTTGCATTTAAAGCTCAGGGGCAGAGCACACAGATTGCATGCAGGACAGAAGAAGAAGAAGAAGAAGAAGAAGAAGAAGAAGAAGAAGAAGAAGAAGAAGAAGAAGAAGAAGAAGAAGAAGAAGAATTTATTATTTATACCCCACCATCCAGCTGGGTTTCCTCAGCCACTCTGGGCGGCTCCCAACAGAATAGAAAAAATACAATAAAACATCAAATATTAAAAACTTCCCTAAACAGGGCTGCCTTCAGGTGTCTTCTAAAAGTCAGATAGTTGTTTATTTCTGTGACATCTGATGGGAGGGCGTTCCACAGGGTGAGCGTCACAACCAAGGCCCTCTGCCTAGTTCCCTGTAACCTCACTTCTTGCAGTGAGAGAACCACCAGAAGGCCCTTGGAGCTGGACCTCAGTGTCCGGGCTGAATGATAGGGGTGGAGATGCTCCTTCAGGTATACTGAGCCGAGACCGTCCAGGGCTTTAAATGTCAGCCCCAACACTTTGAATTGCTCGGAAACGTACATCTCACTATTCACTTGCTCAGAAGTGATGTAAGAACAGAAGCAGAGCCTGCTGGATCAGGCCAATGACCCATTGAGTCCAACAGCCCCTTCTCACTATGGGAAATCCCTAGATGAAGAGCTAAATTAAGTGTTAGGCCAAATCATCTGACAAACCTGGATCCTCTCTCTACCATGTGCAGAGACCTCATGAGAGAGGATGAATGGAGCATGCAGCCCACATTTTCTCAGTGGCAGTTTCCCATTTGTGCCCTGCCTGGTAAGGCGCATCTGTCTCCCTCATGATTAACATTCAGTAGAAATTGAAAAGCTCCCCTGTTCACCCAGGTGCTTGAAGGCTGAGCAAAAAACTATTCCCTGTAACCTTGAAATCATGGGACATGAGTAGGCATGTGGAAGAACTCTGCCCAAAATGGAAACAGGAGCAGGAACTGCTGGTGTTCGATTATTCATCCCATTGTCCAAAACAGAACTCAATTTGGTGAATGCATTTCACCAAATTTTGGCATTTGCTGCTGTGGCTTCCAATCCGTTACCCTCCCTGCCATTTCTGCTGCATTTATCTGGCACTGAAAATGTCTGAGGCAGAATAATATAATGACAATGCAAGTTACAGAAGCTCAGGACAGTGAGGAGCAAGATGCATAACGTTGTTTTTAGCACAATATGAACTGCAGCAGAAAAGAAACGGAGCTGTTTGCAATGACAACAGGGCAGAACAGAAAACGAAGGTTCCTTCTTACATCTCAAGCTACAAGGATGTATGATTGATTTTAAACATGTTTAGATGTTTATTTTTATTTCTAAAAATATTGTTCTGCTGCTCCCCCCCTTTTTTTGTTGCTCTGGGCTCCTTTAGGAGTATAACAACAACAACAGCAACAGCAGCAGCAGCAACAACACCTCCCACGAATTTTGGGAACAAAGACAGCCCTCCATTCCTACCTGAGCATGTGGACAATTGTTCTGTCATTCAGTGCGGTAAAGATCAGGCCAAGGAACAGAAGCAGCATAATGAAAAAATTTATTATGTTCCAGCCATCCTGAGTTAAGAAACAGGGAACAATGAATTGTCATATGGAAGATCTCAAAGGAATGTATTTATTTTAATTCCCACATTTATATCCTATCTGTTATGGACTGGTTGGATGCAGAGGAATGGTGGAGGGAACCAGCTGGGGAACCCCTTAGGGAAGAAGGTTCAGAGCCCGGCGAGTGGCGGCGGGACAACAATGAGTGCTCAGAAGGAGAAGAGGGAGAAGATTGAGAAGAAGAGGTGTTGGAAGCTGGAGAGGTGACAGGGCTTAGTGAGCTGGGAGAGTCTGTGGCAGAGAGCAGTCAAGAAACAGGCAGAAGCTGAAGCAGGAGAGTAGGATGTGGGAGGCCAATAGGCAGAGATGAGTCAGGCTGGCAAAGAGTCAGGGGTGTCTCCCTCGCCTACTAAGGCGAAAACCCCTCCCCCCCCATTTCTCCCAGAACCGGAAGGGGCATGGAAAGGGTGGAGGAGAGATTGGCTGCATGTAGCTGCTGTTTCTGATTGCTTGGAAAAAGTCTTGGCAACTGATTTTCGTGGAGGAAGACCATCGGGAATGAGCTGCTCTGCTCATTAGGCCCAACACTCAATCAAATCTGTTAATAAAGAATTTACTCTATCTTTGAACTGTGTTATTACTGGCCAGCACACTCCTGTGATACCAGTCTTCCTTGAAGAACCTCAGGATGATGTTGGGCATAGGGGTGGGATAATATGTCGATTTATCTCAAATTGTCATTTCCCCCATCTTAAGTTCAGCTCTCCACATTTCTGCATCAGTTTGTGATTATTATTTTTTAAGTCAGTGTGAAATTCGCCAGCATTTTAGTACAAATTTCTCTTAATACACACATCTTATATGTAGTTTTGCAATTTCCCCTATTATTTTAAATGCATTTAAATGCATTTTAAATGCATCTAATATACAGTATGCATTTTTCTGCACGCCTTAGCATAGTGTATACAGCCATAGTGTGGTGTAGTGGTTAGAGTGCTGGACTAGGACCTGGGAGACCAGGGTTCATATCACCTCTTATGTGCCCTTTTTCTAAACTAAAAAGTTCTAAACATTGAGACCATTCTTTGTAGGGGAGTCCCCTTGATCATTTTGGTTGCCCTTTCCTGAAACTTTTTCCCAAACTCACAATATCCTTTTTCAGGTGAGGCGACCAGAACAGTACCCCAAACATGGTTGCATCATAGATCTGCACAATGGCATTATGGTGTCAGCCATTTTGTTTTCCTTTCCTAAGGATCCCTAGCATGGAATTTGCCTTTTCCCGCAGCTACCACACCCTATTTTCTCTTGAGAGTAACTAAGCGCCCGCAGACAAAGCTGATCTATGCACTGAGGCAGGTGCCCTGTTCTCACCTTCCAGTATAAGGAGAAGCCATAGTACCAGTTGAGGATTACTTCGCAGAAAAGGAGAGACATGACAATCATATCTATGGCTGAGAAGAACCCAAAGTATTTCTACAGTAGAGGAAGGAAAGAACAAAGTTGGCAGTCTCCCTAGATTAATATTAATAAATAATTTATATTGTGCCCATCTGGCTGTGGGTGGCTTGCAACATATAAAACACAACAAAACATCAAGCATTAAAAAACAAGATATCCTATACAAGCAACAAACCAATCAATAAAAACCACCACCAACAACAACAACGACCAGTTTACAGTTACAGTTGTACCTTGGTTTTTGAATTTAATCCTTTCCAGGAGTCCGTTCGACTTCCAGAACAGTTCGAAAACCAAGACGTGGCTTCTGATTGGCTGCAGGAGCATCCTGCAGCCAATCAGAAGCTGCACTGGATGTTCGGCTTCCAAAAATTGTTCGAAAACCGGAACAATCACTTCTGGGTTTTGATCATTTGGGAGCTGAAACATTCAAGTTCAAAGGCTTCTGAAGTTCCACTGTATATTCAAAATAAAGTAACTGCCAATCCCAACTAAGCATTTAACCAACACCAATCTGACAAAAATGGAACAGAGGAACCAAAATTATAACCGTTTAAAACATTTGAAAACATTTTTAGCCACTTACCCCAACCCATGAGCCTCTTTTAGCTATTCAGAGTGAGTCTGGGCCCCTAGGCCAGGTGAAAATGGGCCTTGAAGCAGGTAGCAGCAGCAGATATGCATTTTCCTTTTCATGTTTCTCATTCTCACTGTGAAGTGTATGGTGCAGGACCCTGTACTGTATGCTGTTAAAGAACTCTGGGAATTGTAGCTCTGGGAGGTGAATAGGCATCTCCTGACAATTCTCAGAAGCCCCCATGACAATCTACGTTTCCCAGGATGCTTTGGGGGAAGCCATACGGGGGAAGCCATACATGTTTAAAGGGATGCGGGTGGCACTGTGGGTTAAACCACAGAGCCTAGGACTTGCCGATCAGAAGGTTGGCGGTTCGAATCCCTGCGACGTGGTGAGCTCCTGTTGCTCAGTCCCTGCTCCTGCCAACCTAGCAGTTCAAAAGCACATCAAAGTGCAAGTAGATAAATAGGTACCACTCTGGCGGGAAGGTAAACGGCATTTCCATGCGCTGCTCTGGTTTGCCAGAAGCGGCTTAGTCATGCTGGCCACATGACCCGGAAGCTGTACACCGGCTCCCTTGGCCAATAAAGCGAGATGAGCGCCGCAACCCCAGAGTCGGCCACGACTGGACCTAAGGATCCAGTCTTTACCTTTACCTTTATACATGTTTAAAGTGGCATGAGACTGCTTTAAACGTAGAGTGCTAATAGGGGGCTCTGTTAATTGCAATGGGTCTACTCTGAGGAAGCCATAGTTGGATGCAACTCATACAGTCCACTGGTACCCGGTCAACAGAGGAGGGTTCAGGAACCTGTGACCTTGCAGACATTATTTGATTCCCGCTCCCATCAGTCGCAACCAGCTTAGCCCATGGTGAGGGATGATGGGAGTTGTAGTCCAGCAATATCTGGAGGGCAACAGGTTCCCTACCAATGAACTAGAGAGTCAAAGGGATAACAAAGAGGGAATAAGGCTGAGTCAATGGTGTGCTGTGCCCATTTAACACTCGGTGGTCCTTTGGCCCTGCCCTGGATTGGTGTGTCAAAGCTCACCTCTTCTAACGTTGGCTCTGTTCGCACAGCAATAGTGATGGCATTGAGGATGATGAAGCTGGCCAGTAGCAGCCTGAAGGCTGGATGATGGAGGAATGTCCCCATGCATGTTTTTGAGATAAACTCTTCCACGTCCCAGTCATCCTGTTGGCGGAAAGAGCAGAATTGTGGGGGTGTCAGTCAGGCTGGGCAGAGGAACTCAGAACATAGGAACGGCACCTTCCCGTCTCTCTCTGCCTGATTCTGTCTTTCTCTGTAGCATGGTCCCTTCTGAATTTATCACTACACTACTGATGGAGAGTCTGGTGATGGGCCTCAGATCAGAGGTGATCATGCAGGGAGATACAAAGGTGGCCATTTTGGAGACAGCGGGTGGAGCTGTGGCTATTCCTGAGATGGTGGAGACAGAAGGTCGGCGATACTACAGCACAGGTGGAGGCTACAGCAGTTCCTGGGAAGGCAAGACCTTAGGAGACTCTTCAAGAGCCGATTATGACAACTGAGCTCGCACCAAGTAGAACTTCGCCCTGAATCAAGATTTGTCCTAATGGCTACATTTACAAACAAAACAGAAACCCTGGAGCGTCAGTGAATCTTGTTTAGTTACCTACATGGATCTTCTTCGCCTATGTAGCCTTTGTCGCTTGTAGCCTGAAAGCTTCCTCTGCAGAGCCAGTGTGGTGTAAAGGTTAGAGTGCTGGGCTCTGACCTGGAAGCCCAGGGTTCAAATCCATACTCTGCCACGACGCTCACTGGGTTGACCTTGGGCCAACCACTGCCTCGCAGCCTAACTTACTTCACAGGGTTTCTGTGAGGATAAAATGGGAAAGGAAAACCATGGCCTGCCACTTTGAGCTCCTTGGAGGAAAAGGAGGTTTATAAGTGTAATAAATAAATAAACAAACGAGAAAGGTGGTCTGCTTAGATTTTGCTCAAAAGTTGCTTTGTTCAAGAGTGGTTTTAAAGCATTTTTGAAAAGTTTTATTTGCCTCACCCTTTCAGTCCAAGGTTTGTTTGTTTTTAACTTGTTTTGTTTTTAACTTGACGTATTGGGCCCAACAACAGCTAGAAGCTGAGCAAACCTTTTTTTTAAAAAAAAAAAAATTAAAACAAAATAGTGCAATGCACTTAAGAGCTGCATAAAGAAGATCTCTTCTTTATTGTATTTATTTATTTAGAGAGTTCCACAAATCTTATGTACATAAATGAACATATTTCAAGCCTAATATTTCTCAGATTTGTGTTACAATAATTTACAAAGTATGACCACCCAATCAACCAAGTTCTCATTACAGTGGTACCTTGGTTCTTGAATGGTTTAGTTGTTGAACAAATTGGCTCCTGAACGCTGCAAACCCGGAAGTAAGTGTTCTGGTTTGTGAACGTTTTTCGGAAGCCGAATGTCCGACATGGCTTCTGTTTGAGTGCAGGAAGCTCCTGCAGCCAACAGAAAGCTGCGCCTTGGTTTTTGAATGGTTTCGGGAGTTCAAGAACCAAGGTACTACTGTATAGACCATGTCATTACTCTGATGGACTGACTCAGCCTCTCCATTTCCGTTGATTCAAGGTTATTCAGTAGCCATCCCATATAGATGCGACATGAGGGCATTTCCATTTTCTCACCCATACTACTCTGGTTTCAATAAGACTTTTTTTTTTTTTAAAGGTATCTGTTCTGCAGACACATTGTCCTCAATCCAATTAAATATTATCAACATTGGGAAAAGTCTAATATTTGCTCCTATCATCAATGTAATCTGCTGCACAATATGTCTCCCAGAATAATAGGCATGTTGACAAGAGTTTAGCTCTTAACACGGCAAGGGAAGGCAACAGAACCACCTTGGTATTAGCAAAAGAGTTAAATGATTCCAGCTGGTCTAGTAAAAAAGGAGATTTTACTGTAAAGCAAAGCCAGAGATCAAACCAAGTGGTCCTTGAAAAGGTTTGTTTATATCCTTTATTTTCTTTTTTTTACACTGGAGGAAACATGCATGACTCAACCGACATTGCATTTGAAGATGATCGGGGGGTTCCTGCACTGAGTTTCTGGTTTTACGAAGCCTATTAAAATCCCACAATGGCTGTGCAATACCTCCAGTATCTGAGTCAGCATGTCTATGAATGCTGGGGAACACCAGCTCATGTCCTGCTTGTAAGCTTCCCATGGACATCTGCTTGGCCCATGGCCAGCCCTGCAATGAGGCAGAGTGAGGCAGCAGAGCAGCCTCAGGTGGCAGATTCTGATGTCTGTGCAGTGTCCAGAGCTGTAGTGCTATGTACCCCCTAGGCTAGACTTCTGCCCTCAACTGCAGTAGAAGGCACTGCTCTTCCCCACTATTGGAGTAATAGTCAGCTACCAAGCCAGTTGAGGGATGTGGGTGGCGCTGTGGGTTAAACCACTGAGCCTCTTGGGCTTGCCGATCGAAAGGTTGGCAGTTCAAATCCCCGTGACGGGGTGAGCTCCTGTTGTTCGGTCCCAGCTCCTGCCAACCTAGCAGTTTGAAAGCACACAGTGCAAGTAGATAAATAGGTACCACTCTGGTGGGAAGGTAAACAGCGTTTCTGTGCGCTGGTCTGGTTTCGCCAGAAGTGACTTAGTCATGCTGGCCACATGACCCGGAAAAACTGTCTGCAGAAGTGGACAAACGCCAGCTCCCTCGGCCTGTAAAGCGAGATGAGCGCCACAACCCCAGAGTCGTTTGTGACTGGACTTAATTGTCAGGGGTCCCTTTACCTTTTACCAACCCAGTTGGCTTCTGTCTGTGCCTTGGGGAAGGGAACCACCTTTTATTTCACCTCAAGCAGCAAAACATCTGGAGCCGACTCTGGCTTGGTCACTGTAAGTATTTGTACTGTATTCATTAGAAAATGTATTTTACAAAGAATAAATTGTGCCAGGGGAAAGAAAACCAATGCAATGCAATGCAATGCAACATCTTGTGACTCCAACTAAGGTCACAGAAACACTGAATCATTGCCTTGACAGTTTGTTAACTCCCTTTAAAAGTGAGCATGTGTGTGTCTTAGGTAGGCGTGGGAATTGGAGGAAGGCTGGTTGTTTCCCCGTTTCGCCAATGTTTTGCTGAGTGTGAAGTCGTTGTGTCTGGAGGAGTTGGTGAGGACAGAAGAGCTATAATTTATAGCTTGGACTGCTTCACAGGAGTTTACAGTAAGTAGCAAGAAGACACTCTCTTGGGCTCAAGAGAGCAAAAGGCATTGCATCGGATTTAGTATATATGTATGACACTGCTTGTAAATAGATGTCATCCTGCAAGTAAAGAGTCGTCTTCAAAGTCTTGTGTGTGGCGTCTACTTCATTCCTAGGGCTTCGAGGGTAAAACTGCTGAATCACTCTGCATGACTCAGAAAAAAATAGCCAACAGCTTGGCCATTGTGGAAAACAGGGTTCTGGACCAGATGGAGCAGGGCTCTTACGAAAATTCAGGGATGCAACACTGGAAAAGGTACTATGATACATATATGGTGGAATTGTTTAAACATCAAATAATTTTGGGAAACGATATATAACAAAATGAAAAAAATGTTCAGATATTCATTTAGGAAAACACCAGAAGGTTTTCTATTGGGAATAGTACCAGGAAGTCTAAAGGAAGAAGACAAGACATTATATTTATACGCAACAGTAGCAACAAGGCTATTGATTGTGAAAAATTGGAAAAGTGATATTATACCGAAAAAAATAGAGTGGCTTGCCAAATTACTGGAGTACTACAATATATCCAAAACAATGGGAGAAATTGGAAGGATCTCAAAAGAGAAGATAGACAGGGACTGGAAGGTGTTTAAAGGATACTTGCAAAATCAGAACTCCTATTAGAATAAACAAGTTCCGTTTTAAATACTGAAATACTAAATAAGATGGATAACAATGTGTAATAGAAAAAGAAGCATGAAATTAGGTTACAGGTGTGTGAAAGAAAGCAATAGAAGTGGAAAGAAATTGCAATTGAGTAGATTGGAAGTCTAAGACAAAGGTGGGGTGAAGGGTGGTGGATGGTGATGGGAAAAGGAATTATCTGTGGGATTGAGTGTAGGTATGTTTGAACATTTTTAAGGACTGTATGAAATGTATGCTTGTATATGTTGGTTTCTGCGAAAGCCTCTATGCGACCCTCTGAAAGCTCTGATCAAGAATTGGAGGAACCATTGTCCACAATAGGCCACTTTTCTCCTAAGAAGGAAGAGGAAAGTGTTGAAGACTTAAGGCTAATTCGTAGGTCACAGAGAGCCACAAAAGGCAGACCTCCAAAGAGATTTGCTGATGAGTTTGCCAAGATAGCAGTAACAGCTGTTAAAAGCTCCAAGAAGGTATTTGAACCTTCAAGTTTCCAAGAAATCCAGGATTTAATGCCATGGTTAAATGCCATGAAGGCTGAGCTTGATTCCTTAGAAAGGAACAAAACATGGGAGCTTGTTCCAGTAGTTTCAGGAATGAAACTGCTTGGAAGCAAATGGGTCTTCAAAGCGAAGACTGATCAAAATGGCAAGATAGTCAGACACAAAGCCAGATTGGTAGCCAGAGGTTTTGCACAAGTACCAGGTGAAGACTATCATGAGACCTACTCACCCACAGTGAGGTATGAGAGCATTAGGCTTATGCTCAAGCTAGCTGCAGAGGAGAATCTACACATTAGTCACCATGATGTGAATACAGCTTTTCTGTACGGATCTCTAGGTGAATCTCTTTATATGCTTCCACCTGATGGCGTACAGGTAAAACAGGGATTTGTTTGTGCTCTGAAGAAGTCCCTTTATGGTCTCAAACAAAGTGCACGGTGTTGGCACACAAAACTCACTGAAGTATTGTTTTCTCTAGGTTTTAAGCAAGGGAAGGCTGATCCATGTGTATTTGTCCAAGAGGAGGGGCAAAAGAAACTGTATTGTTTGTTTTATGTTGATGATCTTTTATTCTTTTGGAAGGATGTCACAATGTACAATAACGCCCTAGCTCAACTGAAAAAGCACTTTGACATGAAAGATCTTGGTGAGGTAAACAACTACCTATCTCTGGAAATCGAGAGAGATCAAGATGGTAACATTCTAGTACACCAGTCACGGAAAATTGCTGATGTGTTAAGCAAACTAAACCTGATGGATGCTAACCCCGTAGACACACCGATGACAGCAGGTTATCAGATAGATGACACTGAAGAAGCATTTTCTGACACTACACTGTACAGAAGTGTGCTAGGCAAGCTAAACTTCATTGCCAGATGTTCAAGACCTGACATTGCTGTTAGCTGTAATTTGCTAAGCAGACAAGTCAACAATCCTACTGTTAAGGATTGGAAAGCTCTGAAACGCATAGCGCGCTATTTGAAAGGCACTATGCATTACAGACTGAGATTTAACAATCAGAAGTCTGGTGGTCTTGAGATATTTGCAGATGCAAGTTTTGGAAGTGACACTACAGACAGGAAAAGTACGTCTGGAGTTTGCTACATGTACAATCAGGGTCTATTTGATTGGTCATGCAAGAAGCAAACAACAGTTAGCTTAAGTACTTGTGAAGCTGAACTGAATGCACTGTCTTATTCACTTAAGGATTGTGAATGGTTGTTACAATTGTGCAAAGATGTGAAAATTCCTGTCAAATGTCCAATCCAGGTTTACCAGGACAACAAAGCATGTTTGGCTTTGCTGAATTCTGAAGGTTGTAAGCAAAGCACGAAGCACTTGCAATTGAAGGTGCAACATGCTAGGGAACGTATTCAGAAGGGACTCGTAACGGTGTCCTATATGCCAGGTAGTGAAATTCCTGCTGATGTATTGTCCAAGATTGTATCAAGGGATCAACACTGTACCTATGTGCAGAAGTTGGGTTTGTACTGATATTGTACGAACACGATGCCCAGTGATGTTCACAGAAAGGGGGAGGATGTTGGTTTCTGCTCTCTTCACTGTGCAGCGAAATGCTTGTCACAAGACAATGTTTACATTCCACACTCAGAGTTGCTGTTGGAGTTTCTCACGGGAAAGGAGACTGGATGTGACGTACACTGGTTTCCTGTTTTTCACTGTTCTCACAGTGTTTCTCTCCGTGCTTCAGAGGAGAGAGGATGCTTTCTCTGCTCCGGCAGAGGCAAGATGTTTCTCTGTAATCTACCAGCTTTGAAGTGTAAATAAAGTAATATAGAGTATGTGGCACGTACTCCTCATCATTCCGCTATGCACGGGCTACTGCAAAATCAACAGTATATTCGCAATATGTGTGTATTAATGCTGAATTATTTTAACAATAAAAACTTAAAAAAACAAAACCTGGGGAAAAAAGAAAGTTCAGGGAGCTCTGGAATAAAGTCAAACAACAAGCAAAGAGATTGAGCCTTGGAGAGGAGAGGCAGGGGAGGGGGGGGAGAATACCTGACTACGAGTGACATATCTGCAGTTGATCTCGGGGACTTCTGCTTCAGTAATAAGTCCCTGACCGCCTAGGTCAACCACCTGGGAGACAAGAAAACACAAAAAGACTCTTGTGGGAGCAGGCTAAACATATTGAACGTGCGTATCATAAGGGGAGAACCTTTTTTCATATTGAGAGTCATATTCCTGATGGGGGGTGAATGCCAGTAGAGGGCAGGGCCAGAGGCAAAAGTGTGGGGGAGCCATAAATGCCATTTCTACCTTTGAACAGTGGCCTAGTTTTACACACACTGACACATGTCCTCCTTCCAGGCATGGGAGTGGCACAGCAGCTGGGCAAAAACGTTCCAGTAGGGTCCGTGAGGGCCATGGCCTGGGGAGAAGAGGTGTGGCTGAGGAGGCTGGGGACAGTCCCCACAGCCAGACAGAGAGGTCTGGAAAGCTGCATTTCCCCACCCTTTGCATATCATCGGAGGGTGCTTTATCTACTCTGGCCACTAGGAGCGCTGCTGTGCTGCCTGCCGCCCCAATGCTCTACAGTGGTACCTCAGGTTACATACGCTTCAGGTTACAGACTCCACTAACCCAGAAATAGTACCTCGGGTTAAGAACTTTGCTTCAGGATGAGAACAGAAATACCGCGGCAGCGGCGCGGCAGGCCCGATTAGCTAAAGTGGTGCTTCAGGTTAAGAACAGTTTCAGGTTAAGAACGGACCTCCAGAACGAATTAAGTACGTAACCAGAGGTACCCCTGTACTTGCATATTTTGGAAATGGCAAAGCTGCCACAAGTCCCCAGTGATCTGTCCTCCAACAGGAAGGCAGACCTGAGTAGCTCAGCCTCTGGTACTTCTCGCTACCCAGGAAAGGGCGGAGCACATAGCCATACAAATGCACAAACACAACATTGTGATGTTACAGTCTGCTGTTTTACATGCTGCATCTGCTAAACTATATTGACAGGTTGCAGTAGGGGCAGGGGAAGAAAACACTTCTTTGCACCTGAGGGCTGCATTGCATTCTGGGTGACCTTCCAGGGGCCACATGCTAGGGGTGGGTGGGGCCTGGAGCAAAAGTGGGCAGGGGAAGGAATGTGAGTTTTACACACACCCATACCCACACACCTCTACCCTCCATCCTGGCAAGCAAGGGGCACTGCCAGAGTTCAAGGTTGCAATCCATCCAGGCGAAAACACTCAAGGAGGCTGCAAAGCAGGACCAGTGGGGGGAGTGTGGCAGGGAGGGAGAGAAGAGTCCCAAGGGCCAGACAGAGAGGTGTTGAGGGCCACATTCTGGGCCTGGGGGTCCCCATCCCTCCTAGGAGAACGGCAACCTTCTAATCAATCTACTAAGACTTTGTTTTTCTGACCTATCTCTAATGCAAAGCACAGAAGTTGTTGGTTTTTTATGTGAGTGGAGAACAGGCAAGTGAAGGGTCAATATATGCAGCATACAACAGACAGGACCTGGTTTTTTGTGATGTGTAATATGCTGGGGGTTGAGGAAACGATCCTTGGTAAAATGAGAACTGGAATGTTACAAGGATGCGCCCCTATTTCCATCCATTGGAGGATATGCTTGAATATCCCTCTCTCCAAATTGCTCCAGCCCCACAAAAATCATTTGGCCTCATGGGGAGCATCAGAAAGATGGAAGGACTGGAAGGTGAGTGAGATACAAGGAATTCAGCTATATCAAATGTGTATTGTGCTGGGATGGGAGCCGAGAACTGGTGTAATGGAGGGAAAATGTGTTGGAACTGCAGATCCAGAACTTGTTTTCAGAGCAAGAGTGAAGGCATCATCCACAGGATCTCCAGGCCAACTGCCAGGCCCTCCTTTATCTAGCAAATGAATAAGGTGCTAATGAGGCCTTCAAGTTTTGCTATGGCTTGTGACAGATTAGCACAGGGAAAGGTCACTTGAAGATCACCTCTTTATTGAGCATTTTCCCATTGCATTTCCCTGCCACTTTCCTTATTGCAAAAAGATCTGGGTTTTATTTTATTTTTAGGGAAGTGAATTGGTTGCACAAGACCTGCAAATTCACCTTAACTGTGGAACCCGAATGTGCTGGCATGCCATTGAATCCCACCTGCAAATTTACTGCAGTCTGAAAGTACTCAAAGTCACAGAATAAGCAAGCAATCCAGTAGAAGCCGGATACTGCTTTCCTTTTATTTGATGGGGTTCCTGCTTCATGCTAGCAGTGTAAGTGGTGTAAGTGGTGTAAGCAGTGTAAGTGGACACCTCCTTGCAACAGGGTTTTGAGGGTTTTTTAACATTTAACATTTCTAACAGAAAGCTTGGCCTGTTTTCTCCCTGGTAACTAAACGTAGGATTGCAGTCATGCCACAAGCATGAGGAAAACTGCAACTTTAATTTCAACTTTAGTCTAGCTTTGAACCTAAGGGAACATGCAATCCTTGCAGCCATAGAAGCTTTCGAGATGAGGTCCTGCAAGTCAAAATTTGCCACTGCTTCTCTGGGGAGAAGAAAGGTCAGCGGGCAGAAAGGTTTCTGCTGCTCCACAAAGAGAAGGAGGGCAAACCCTGTCGGCTTGCTGAAGTTGCGAGAAATCAACCCCCAGGATCTCACCAGAGAGCTCTTACGACGTTCAACCATTGTGCCTGCAGCGTCAAGTCCACCACCTACGAAACCATTCCTCCCTCTTGCATTGTGACCTCAGCATTCTAATATCATGAAATCCTGGCTGTAAGCATGACATCACAGAAGCTGCCATTCTCTCCTGCTATGTTGAATAAAAAGGAAATTATAGGGGGAGGGGGAAGAAGAGAGTGGGGGATAAGAGAGAAAATGGCAGGTGGGAGAAACATCAACAGTGGCTGGTGCCCATTGACACTGATAGGGCAGAAGACAGGGAGCCCAACTGTAGGGGGCGCCAGAGCTAATGGCAGGTGGAGCCCCAGCCAATAGCGGGCAGAGCTAGTTCATTCTAGTTTTGTCTCTGTCCCCTTTCTCCCTGCTGAAGTCCACAAGGGGCAATGCTGAGACTTAGGAGGAGGAAGATTGCAACCAGCCCCACCCCACCCCTGTGGACTGGAGGTAAGTAGGAAGTCAGGCAGGTGGGTGCTGGCAGAAGGCCAACTGAGGTTAGTGGGGTAGAGCCCCATTTACACAAACAGAGCAGCCACCACTACGGGGCAGGTAGGGCAGATGGAAAGGGAGGAGGCCGATGACAGGCAGAGGCAACTAATTCTAGTTTTGACCCCATCCTCTTCCCCAATGATTTCCACAAAGGCAACGCCATGGTGAAGGAGGTGGACCAGCTCTGGGCCATTTGGTAAGGGTTCCTGGGAGTTGTAACTTGGTGAAAGGGTAAACTTCCCTTGCCCAGAATTCTTCGAGGGAATGATGGTGCTTCCAATGTGCTTTAAAATAGCATGTCTGCAGCCTAACATTTCGTCATCATGCATGCCTTCTCCCCAATTTGACGGCTCTGCACTTGCACCTTTCGACCACAAAGGGGAAGCAAAAGACCAAGAAATAATACGGAAGCCGCTTTTCCAAGGCTGTCTGAGCCTTGTTAGGCAAATCCGTCTGATCCCATGAAGAGTGAATTAAATACTTCATTGACCTCACCCTTCCCATTTTCAGGGGGCAAGGGCCTCGCAGTGCCACAGCCTGCCCAGGGCCTCCTCCCTTGCCTGCCCGACAAAGGCCACAGCCTTTCGGCTGGACTAATGCCAGCACCAACAGCCCCTTTCATAGTGAGTAAAGGTAGCCAGGAGACAGAGGAGTTCGTGGACAAGGAGAAGAGGGGGGAAAGCCAGAGGAGGGGTTAAAGGCAATCTGGAAAAGAGACAAAGATTTGTTGCTGCTCCTGATGGTGGTGGTGTTGGGGATGAACAAGCAAAGAAGCTGTAAATAGAAAGGAATGAGATAAAAAGAAAGTAGTGAATAGAAAAGACTAGGAAGGATGGAAGAAAGAGGTACAGTAATTGGCTGGGGGAGTGCATGTATTTAATTTTATTATTTATTAAATCTGTATACTGCACTTCATCTGGGCAGTTCACAACATAAAAGTGACGAGTGCAAAACAGGGAGAAAATGTTCCTCTTCAACCAGGCCCCGGTGGTTTTGTCAGTGCTGCCATAGGCTAAGCTAGCTTTGCCGGCAGAAACACCAAAGTAGATCCAGGGGCTGCAGTCAGGTGCCAGCAGTGGAGGCAGGTTGATTTGGGCCCACAAAACTCAATCTGCCCTCAGCCAGCCCCCACCTGCCTCCCCAGGGAGGTACCACTGCCAATCAGCTTCCTCTTCCTTGGCCTCAGCAGGCTCCACCTATTAGCTGGCTCCTCCCGTCTTTGGCCCTAGCTCCACCTTCTCTTAGCCTCTCTATGTTCCACAACACTAGCCCCAATGGGCACCAGCCACCACTCTCCCTCGCTCACATTTATTTAACCAGAAACAACTCAGTTGTTGAGTGCATCATGTGACTGTCAGCACGCACATGATAGAATTGTAAAGTTGGAAGGACCATGATCTAGCAATCATTTGCCCAGTGTGGGGCTCAAACCCAGGACCCTGAGATTAAGAGTCTCATGACCCACAGCCTGTGGCAGTATGGCTGGAAGGCCTAACAACAGTCAAAACAACAGATCCTAAGGAATTACAGTGGTACCTCGGGTTGCATACGCTTCAGGTTACATACGCTTCAGGTTACAGACTCCGCTAACCCAGAAATACTACCTTGGGTTAAGAACTTTGCTTCAGGATGAGAACAGAAATCGTGCTCCGGCAGCGCGGCAGCAGCGGGAGGCCCCATTAGCTAAAGTGGTGCTTCAGGTTAAGAACAGTTTCAGGTTAAGAATGGACCTCCAGAACGAATTAAGTACTTAACCCGAGGTACCACTGTATGTGCTTTGCAAAATATGAATAATTCATTTTTTTCTTTCTTTTTTAAACTTGAGATATACGGTACATTTGTTAAATAAACAAAACAATAAACAACTGCCTCTAATTTACTGCTGAATCTAAAGCTTTTCTGCAGAAACAGCTTTGGAGTACAATTGCTCTAATGCTGCCCAGAAAGGGGGCATAGCAGCATATTTATTTAAAGAAGGTTTGGGGACCTTCAGCCCCAGGGACCAAATTTGGCCTCCTGACCTCTCTATCTCCCTAAGCCACACCCCTCCTCAGCCACACCCCCTCTTGCCAGGCCACACTTCTAAGCAGCCTTACTGACCAGCATCCAAGCAGTGGGGGGGAGTCATAGAGGCATATAATTGTAGAGTTGGAAGGGACCACCAGGGTCCTATTTTGCCCAACGTGGGGCTCGAAACCACAGCCCTGAGATTAAGAGTCTCATGCTGTACTGACTGAGCTATCCCAGCTGGGAAATCAGAACTTTGTTAGATTTCCTTACACACCACTGCACACTGCTCCCCAATTTTCCTCTTCCCCTATACCCACCTAAGCCAAGGGGTGTTGTAAGGTAAAGGTAAAGGGACCCCTGTCCCTTAGGTCCAGTCATGGCCGACTCTGGGGTTGCGGCGCTCATCTGGCTTTATTGGCCGAGGGAGCCAGCATACAGCTTCCGGGTCATGTGGCCAGCATGACTAAGCCGCTTCTGGCGAACCAGAGCAGTGTATGGAAATGCCGTTTACCTTCCCGCCGGAGCGGTACCTATTTATCTACTTGCACTTTGATGTGCTTTCGAACTGCTAGGTTGGCAGGAGCAGGGACCGAGCAACAGGAGTTCATCCCATCACGGGGATTTGAACCACCGACCTTCTGATCGGCAAGTCCTAGGCTCTGTGGTTTAACCCACAGCGCCACCGGCATCCCCTAAGGGGTGTTGTACTAAGGCTGAAATAATGCAAGGAAATCAGATCCTGGCTTGGATAGTAGACTCTGCCCTGGCAACCATACCTAGGCACCTTGCTTGCTGCGCTATTAGATTAACAGTTATAAGGTGGCACAAGGGGCTAGGGGGCTTCCAGCAGCCCCTCTTAGCCCTCTGATTTGGGATCAGCTCTTTTTCTGAAGAAATTCTCCCTTAGACCAAGATATCCCCTATCTGCCTGTGTGTTGATTGCTGGGTTTGCACACATCAACTTGTTGAGTGTTGACCACCACACCTGAAGCACATGTGAAAAAAGCACATTATATATAAAAAAGAGAATGGCACAACGCTCTGACAGATCATTGTCTTCTTCTGGTACATGGCAGCGGGGTTTCTCTGCCGGGAGTCTTGACTTCCAGTTGTTTACCAATAGCCCCCCCCCTCCCCCAGGGCAAAAAGAGGCAATTGGAATTCCTGATCTGTAATAGATGGAGATGATTTCATTTATGAATCACTTCCCGTGAGGCATCCCGAAGTGATGTGCAATAGCACATGTAAAACAACTGCGTATGGGAAACTTTTTCTTTTTTTTTAAAAAAAAAAGAGAATTGTGGTTTAAAACAACAACAGCGCATACATAAAATCGATTCAGACTAAAGACAGATACTAACTGGGAGAAAGATTTTAGATGGTGCATTGAAGGAGGACCATTTGTCTGATGGGCTCTCCAATGGAAGGCGAGAGGCTGGGGACACCGGATTTTGGCATCGCACAGGGCAGGCACTGCTGAAATTTGAGGCTCCAAGATCCGCCATTGTAGCACACTGAAGGCCTGGTTTCAGCATTTTGCAATGAGCCTCCTGATGGTATCTGTGAAGGCCCTCTCCTGCAGAATGTAGGAACTGTTAGGGTATGCAGGGAGCGAGGCAATGTTTTAAGCATCCTGTATCTGCAAAGCACCCCAGCGCCATGGTTTGTAAGGCACACTGCAGTAGGGAATTGACCCCGCCCCCTGAGCCACCAGCTTGCACATGGCTCTGCCTCAAGCCACTATTTTGCCATTGGTGGATTTCGGGGGTCCTGTGAAAAAGGAACGTCGATCCCAGATGCTCGGAGCCCGTCCACACCTGCTGGACACGATGCAGCCTCACCTGATTCCCACCTCAGTTTCCCTCAAAGGGAGGCTGAGAACCCTGCCCAAGGACTCCCGCTGGTAATAAACAGCTCTTGCCAGCTCCGTCCCGGAGTCAGTCGGTCTTTTCTGTTGCTGCTTCAGATCAACCGATTTCCATCTTTACCCACCGGCTGTATATCCCTCCCGTAACCACGGTTACGTGGGCTAGGCAATTAATTGCCCCTTCAGCATGCAGCTGCGGGCATCGTTAACACAGTGGCAGCAGCAGGGGAGGAATTAGAGATAATTATAAGCCTGGGTGGTGTCCCAGCTGCAGAGAGCTGCACCACCCAAGTTTACGGTCTGACTGCATCTTCCAGCTCATGGGGCTTCAACAGCGCCTTTGAACACCATCCCCCCCCCCCATTCCCTAAAACAGCAAAAAGCAAACCAGAGCCCTCCACCCAACAGAAGAGCCACTTCTCAGGAGTCTTTTTGATGGCGAAGTGTAATGCAAACAGTTTATTCCACATTTTGCATGCGGCGAATGCCATTTGGGGCCCAGTTCTTCTCAAGAGGCATATTAAAAGTCCATGGCATCTATTTTTATTCATTTCCTTTAAACGATTTATTAGCTGCTCCCGTTATAAAATAACAGAATCTTGCAAGCAAATGCCCCACGTCAGTCTAAAGCAGATGCCGAGAATTGCACAGTTAAGCTGTATTTTAATTAACTGTTTGTTTGTTTGTTTCTATTACGTTTTATTGTAATTCACATTTGGTGTTAGCTACCCTGAGTCCAGCCCTGGCTGGGGAGGGCGGGGTATAAATAAAATTTATTATTGTTGTTGTTGCTGCTGCTGTTGTTGTTGTTGTTGTTTATTATATTAAAATTACAGCAGGACACCAACAGACAAACAAGAAGGTAAGAATTAAAAATGCCAGTTTTTTAAAAGAGGCACAGGTAAATGGCAAAGTCTTAAGCATGCTGATGCAAGAGGGGATTGTTGGAGTATTCTATGGGTTCCAAAAACAGACACAGCTTTTGAGTCATTGATCATTTGAGGCAGATGTGTTACTTGCTTCCCCCGAACCTGTTATTGATAAAGTGCAATGGAATGTTCAAACATAATAACCTTTCATGATTATGACAAAAGTCAGGACCTGTCAGGGACATGGGCGGTGGCAAAATGGCCGCCCCAAGCCATTGTTTCTCCCAACAATGACCCAAGAAGGATGTTATGTACAGAGTCCTTTAGCAGAGGTATTTTGTGTGGGCTCACAGTGGTGGCTGGCCATTACTTAATAAACCGCTTTACCCCTTAAATAGTCAGTAGATCACTATGGTCTGCAGGAACATATCCTGCAAGTTCCAAAGATCTCAGAAGTTTGTCCAACAGGGACTTCCAGGCTGCCCTTGTTCTGTGGAATAGCATTCCTCTTGACATACGACAAGCTCCCACTCTTTGCACTTTCCGGAAACAATTGAAGACATTCTTGTTCCGACAGGCAGTTCCAGCTGGATAAATGGGTCTATGCCATAAGTGTTAGTTTTGTACTGTTTTTGTTTTCTTTTAAAGGTATCTGTGGTTCTTTTTGTGGTTTCAAGTGTTTTTTCTTGGTTTTATTGAACATCGCCTTGAGACTATTGTGTAGAAGGCAATTAATAAACTAATAGTAATAATCATAACAGGAGTATCATAAAATCATAGGACTGTAGAGTTGGAAGAGATCCCAAGGGCAACCTAGTCCGACCCCCTGCAGTGCAGGAATCTCAGCTAAAGTATCCATGACAGATGGCCACCCAACCTCTGCTTTAAAACTTCCATGAAATAAGAATATAACATCCACAACCCCCTGAGGGAATCTGTTCCACCGTTGAACAGCTCTTTCAGAAAGTTCTTCCTGATGTTTAGTCGGAATCTCCTGTTCTAGTAATCCATTTGGTTTGGGTCCTACCCTCCAGAGCAGGAGAAAACAAGCTTGCTCCATCTTCCATGTGACAGCCCTTGAGATATTTAAAGATGGCTAAACATACCCAACTCCTTCAACCATTCCTCATAAGGCTTGGTTTCCAGACTCTTGATCATCTTGGTCACCCCTCTCTGCACACATTCCAGCTTGTCAATATTCTTCCTAAATTGTGGTGCTCAAAATCGAACACAGTATTCCAGGTGTGGTCTGGCCAAGGAAGAATAAAGTGGTGCTATAAAGCTTGGTCTGGACCCTATACTCCTGTTGGTGCAGCCTAGAATAGCATTAGCATCTTTTGCTGCTGCATCACACTGTTGACTCATGTTAAGCTTGTGGTAGACTGAGAACCTTGAAAAAGTATCATGGGCCGGGCCAGCCCCACAGGTGGTTAGGTCACACTCATCCTGGCACACATCGTGTCCTGCTGTTGAGTATGGATTTGAAGCCTGGTCTTCCAATGGGGTGACTTTTGGTCAGTCACCACCTCTCAACTAATCTACCCAACCTACCTTGCAGGGCTGTTCTTGGGATAAACTTGGGGTGGAGAAGAACCATGCATGCCACCTTTTGAGCTCTTTGGAGGAAAGGTGGGATATAATGATAGATAGATAGATAGATAGATAGATAGATAGATAGATAGATAGATAGATTCAGTGTTTCCCAACCTTGTGCCTCCAGCTGTTTTTGAACTACAACTCCCATCATCCCTGACTAGCAAGACCAGTGGCAAGGGATGATGGGAATTGTAGTCCAAAAACAGCTGGAGGCACAAGGCTGGGAAACACTGAGATAGATAATACCCCGCCCATCTGGCTGGGCTTCCACAGCCACTCTGGGCGGCTTCCAGCAAAATATTAAAATACAGTAATGCATCAAACATTAAAAGCTTCCTTAAACAGGGCTGCCTTCAGATGTCTTCTAAAAGTCTGGTAGTTGTTTTTCTCTTTGACATCTGGTGGGAGGGTGTTCCACAGGGCGAGTGCCACTACCGAGAAGGCCCTCTGCCTGGTTCCCTGTAACTTGGCTTCTCGCAGTAAGGGAACCGCCAGAAGGCCCTCAGCGCTGGACCTCAGTGTCCGGGCAGAACGATGGGGGTGGAGACACTCCTTCAGATATACTGGGACGAGGCCGTTTAGGGAGGAACTGGGTCTGTGGCAAGCTGATGTCCTGTTTGAAGATGCACTGGGACTGCTTTCTAATGCAGCCTCCTCACATGAGATGCTGCCCCGGCCTGGAGACAACTGTTTGCTTCGCCCACTAGATGGTGACAAAGAGTTATGCTCTGGCCCACCAAAAAGCTCCAAGGGGCCCAAACTTGGTTGACTCTCATGAAGTCCACAGCTTTGGGAAATGGGCCTCCTGTTTCCATTTCACCGCTGATTCATCAAAATAGAGAGCAGCCTAGATGAGAGGATGGTCAGCGAACTTGTACAAAACTGGCTAGAAAGCCCTGTGAATGGGAAAGTGCTTTTGCAAGAGTTCAATAGCTTCTGGAATCAGGAAAGTACAAAAAAAAGCCCTTCCAGGGAATCGCAGCAATGTTGCCTGATGCGTGGTGTATGCAATTTCTCGTTGGAGACAAGGGCATCAGAAGGAGCAACTGTGCACACTAGTTATTTGGGAAGCTGGACGTGTGACATGGGGTGAAACTATAAGATGTATATAAGGATTGTGAGCGATGTCATGTGTACTTTGCTTCTGACATTGGCAGTGAGAGTGCATCAACGATACTGGATACAAAGCCTACCTCTTCTGTCATCCCTGACTATTGGCCATGCCATCTGGGGCTTGCGGAAGCTGGAGTCCAGCAGCTTCTGGGGGCCACAGGTTCCACACCCCTGCACTACCTGATCTTTCAGAAAAACAAAACCCAAAGATGGACTTCAGATCTCGAGTGGACAATCTCTCCACTATGGAGCTATGACCCATTTTGAAATGAAATTCCTGCTTGGCTGACCATATTAGAAAGGGAATAAGCACAGCCTCCTAATTTTTTATTTTATTTTTTAAAAAACACACCCTATATTCTAGTCTGGCTGAACCGTTGAGAAGAAGCAGGTCCTTTTTCTTCTGGTGAGCATCAATGCCAAAAATAGAAAGAAAGAGAAAAGGTTTGTCTGAACAGTTTTATTGCCTTCTCCGACTCATCCCCCAAGCATTTCTCCTCCACCTGAGGAACTCTTGCTGGGACAGAGAGTGGGGTGGATGTCAGCATCAGGAAGAAGCGCTGGAATCCAGATGGGATCGAGAGGTGGGAAAATAGCCAGGAAGGGCCTGGAAATGAATGAGTCGGCAGCATGAATCATCTTTTACCCCCAAGCAGAAAAAAGCTTGTAGGCTGGGGTGTTGCTATGGGGTAGTCCAAGGGGCGCAAACACCAACCAGGTCTTTCTTATCAGGCCCCCAGATCTCCTATCCCAAAGGTGGGGAACTTTTATCAGCCACATTCCCTTCTGTTCAACCTTCTGAGAACCACATGTCAGTGCTGGGCAGGGCCAGAGACAAAAGTGGGTGAAGCAATTATTATACATGTTACCTTTGTTCAAATTATGGTGCTGGAGGAGATTCTTGAGAGTCCCAAGGAATGCAAGAAGATCAAACCTATTCTTAAGGAAATCAGCCCCGAGTGCTCACTGGAAGGACAGATCCTGAAGCTGAGGCTCCAATACTTTGGCCACCTCATGAGAAGAGAAGACACCCTGGAAAAGACCCTGATGTTGGGAAAGATTGAGGGCACAAAGGAGAAGGGGACGACAGAGGACGAGATGGTTGGACAGTGTTCTCGAAGCTACCAGTATGAGTTTGACCAAACTGCGGGAGGCAGTGGAAGACAGAAGTGACTGCCGTACTCTGGTCCATGGGGTCACAAAGAGTCAGACACGACTAAACGACTAAACAACAACACCTTTGTACAGTAGGCTAGCTTCTTCATACACTCACAAACTCCCTTCTTTATCTTCCATCCAGGTAAGCAAGACATCTTCAGGAGAAGAAAAGGCTAAGGAGGAAACCCTACACAAATCCGGAGTGTGATCCCTAAGGCGGTTGGATGGCGCTTTGTACGCCTCCTTGTGGCAGCTCCTGCAGCCAAGCTGGTGCCAAATGTATTGCTCTGCTTTCCTTTGGACCACATCAGCGAGGCCGAGAGGGGAGGGGAGGGGTCTTGTAGCACCCTGCTTGTGGTTAACGCTTAGCTGGAATGAAATATTCAACGCAGCAATAGAGAAATTAAAATAATAATTTATTTGTCAGACAAATAAATGAGAGGCACAGTGGTATATGGTTACCAAGCTCTGGCCTGCCCTCCTGCCATTCTGGCCAGCACTTATATTTCCTTAACCCAGCCCCCTTGCTCCTCCTGTGGCTGCCTCTGTCCAATCAGCCTGGTTGAAATTCCTATTGGCTGTTTGCTAGAACCAATCACAAAAGATACACCCATTTCCTTTTGCCCTTTTATGGGAAACAAAAAGCTATATATTCTTCTATCTATAAATGACAAATAAGTAGTAATATATCTTACATGTGTCTCAACAAGGAACCTTAATTACCAGCTCACCTCTTGCCCTCCTTGCCCTATTGCCCTCCAAAACAAATGGTTAATCTTAAATTTTTATCTTAAACAGATGTCAAGGATCTTGAGTTCACATCATCATTGAAAGATCTCCTTCTTTTGGAGGTCTTTAAACAAAGGCCTGACAACCATATGTGTGCTCTAATGATGTTTCCTGCTTGGCAGGGGGGCTGGGCTGATGGCCCCTGTGATCTCTTTCAACTATATGAAATAAGAATCTAGCATAAGGATTTAACATTTCTTAGCTTCTAAATCCTTTGCATAATTACATTTAAGCCAATATATTTAATACATAACATAATTAACCTTTTAAAAGGAAAAGAAATCTTAAAAGGATCTCAGTTTAAGAAAGAAACAACTTTAGAAAAAGACTTCCCAAAATACTCTCTTCCTTTCTGCCAGCCAGATGCTCTTGGCCTTTTAACCTTAGGAAAATATGGCTCAAGTTTAATGGGAGGCACATGGTTTTATTTTACTATTTAGGTAAAGGTAAAGGTACCCCTGCCCGTACGGGCCAGTCTTGACAGACTCTGGGGTTGTGCGCCCATCTCACTTAAGAGGCCAGGGGCCAGCGCTGTCCGGAGACACTTCCGGGTCACGTGGCCAGCGTGACATCGCTGCTCTGGCCAGAGCCAGAGCCAGAGCCGCACACGGAAACGCCGTTTACTTTCCCGCTGGTAAGCGGTCCCTATTTATCTACTTGCACCTGGAGGTGCTTTCGAACTGCTAGGTTGGCAGGCGCTGGGACCGAGCAGCGGGAGCGCACCCCACCGCAGGGATTCGAACCGCCGACCTTTCGATCGGCAAGCCCTAGGCGCTGAGGCTTTAACCCACAGCGCCACCTGCGTCCCATTTAACCACTCTTACAGCTTAATTGTACTTTGCAACATGCAAGGTCAGTGTCCTCGCTCTCAGCCTGTAATTCCCTTTTTACGACTTTGAGAATTGTTTTCTGCTATAAATCAGGGGGCCCCCTTGTCCAGGAGAATAAACATTGCCAAGGTTCTTAGGCAGCTGGTCTTCTGCCTGGCATGAAACATTTGAAAATCTTTAAGCTCATCTTAATATACAGGCCTTAATCAAAAATATAAGCTTCGATAAAAATGCAGGCTTATGATTAGATGCCTCAGTCTTGCCATCTGGGCAGCCCAGGACCTCCACACACACTGCCCAGGCTTGCACCCCCAGAGAGGTTACTATGCAGTTTGACTTCGTCTCTGAAGGCGCACTCTCTAGAGATAGATGGGCGCCAACAACAAGACAGGCAAGAGGCATTATCAGAGTCCAAGGACACATTCCAGCCAAGCATAACACTCAGGGTGTGAGGCTGCGCCAGTTGAGGGATGGGGTCTAGGGCAGGGGTAGGCAAACTAAGGCCCCGGGGCCGGATGCAGCCCAATCGCCTTCTAAATCCGGCCCACGGACAGTCTGGGAATCAGTGTGTTTTTACCTGAGTAGAATGTGTCCTTTTATTTAAAATGCATCCCTGGGTTATTTGTGGGGCCTGCCTGGTGTTCTTACATGAGTATGTGTGCTTTTACTTAAAATGCATCTCTGAGTTATTTGTGGGGCATAGGAATTTGTTCATTCCCCCCCAAAAAATATAGTCCAGCCCACCACATGGTCTGAGGGACAGTGGACCGGCCCATGGCTGAAAAAGGTTGCCCGAACCCTAGTCTAGGGAAAGTTCCAAGGGTCAAATAGAAAGGTCTGGAGGGCCACATTTGGCTCCCAAGGCCTGAGGTTATGTGCCCCTGCTGAAACTAGCATATGCACATTTTATGCCAATGTGTGCCACTTTATGCAAATTTGTGCCAGGAACCTGTGCCCCCAGTTTTTTTAATAGCTGACAGCCTCCCTGCTTATAGGGCTGCTTGGAGTGGGTCAGCACATCTGAGCCCAAGTGAAAGCCAATGGGTCCACATAGGAGAGGGTGGTAAGCAAGCAGTGCCATGACTCCGCGCAGCCAAAACATGAATGAAGAACAACAACCACCTCTAATGCTCAAGGTAAGTTTGGAATATAGAGGTTTCAAATCCCAAATCAAAAGGCCACCTGCACCTGAGAAAGTCACGCTCACAAATTCTTGGCTGCACATTGGCTGTGTCGCACCATGCATTTACAGCTCGCACTGGGTGTTGGGAATCGTAGTTCTGTGAGAATTATAGTTCCCAATGTTTTTTGTGGGGGTGCATTAAACATGCTTTGAATGCATGGTGCATAGACAACCATTTTGAGCATTTATAAGGGTGGGGGAAGCAGTTTGGTGAAAATCCAGCAGGGCAATTGTGGGAGACAAAGAGGCACAGCTAACAAAGTACTGGAGGAAACAGTATAATTTGTTTACAAAAGGCCCTCCAGTTTTCTGTTGTGATGCCTAATGACTTTTAAGCCAAATGCAAGGAGGACAAGGCTATCAATGGCTCTTAGTCATCATCTTCCCATTCCATTCAGAATAAGAGGCAGCATGGGGCAGGCAAGGGCCGGCTCAGGCGCAGAGCACCTGTTTTGCATGCCAAAGGACACAGGTTCAATCCCTGCCATCACTTGCTAGGTCTGAAAAAGACTCCTTTTCTGACACCCCAGGACAGCTGCTGGCAGCCAGTGTAGACAGCACTTAGCCAGCTGGTCAATGGTTAGAGTCAGTGTTAAGACATATTTCAATTTCCTTTCTTTTTTATTTTTATTTTATAAATGTCACACTTTACATTTCAATAATATAGGTCAAATAAATAAAAAAGTGACATTTTAGAAAGAAGGTTGGAGAGAGAAATATAAAGACAGAATGTTACATTAATCTGAACACATTGTGCTAGCTGTGAACCCTGTGTTGCATGGGGTTGGACTAAATCACCCTTGGGCCCCGTCCAATCTTCCAATTCTACGATTCTAAGGAGATGAATAATCTCTCACTCTACCAGTACTGGATTGCCAGTAGTACATCTGAATAGGATCTAGGGGTCTTTGTAGACCACAGGCTTAACATGAGCCAACGGTGTGATGCAGCAGCAAAAAAAGCTAATGCTATTCTAGGCTGCATCGATGGAAGCATAGTGTCCAGATCAAAGCAAGTAATAGCACCACTCTATTCTGCCTTAGACAGACCACACCTAGAATATTGTGACCAATTCCGGGAACCACAATTTAAGAAGGATGTTGACAAGCTGGAACATGTGCAGAGGAGGGAAACCAAGATGATCAAGGGTCTGGAAAACAAGCCTTCTGAAGAACAGTTGAGTGAGGTGGGTATGTTTAGCCTGGGAAAGAGCAGGCTGTGATGAGATATGATAGCCATCTTCAAATATCTCAAGGGCTGTCACATGGAAGGTGGAGCAAGCTTGTTTCCTCCTGCTCTGGAGGGCAGCCTCCTTTCTCTGGAGGGTGGCAACATGAGAACGGGCCTTTTCTGCAGTGGCTCCGTTTATGGAGTGCTCTCCCCAGGGAGGTTTGGCTGGCACCTTCATTATACACCTTTAGGCACCAGGCAAAATTATTCCTCTTTAACCAGGCCTTTGTCTGAATGACATCTGATGCCCTTTTAAAATGTGTTGTGGAAGTTGGGGGTTATTGGGTTGTCTTTGCTTTTGTTTTTACTATGTATTTAATGTCTCAATTTTATGTTGTGAACTGCCCTGAGATCTATGGTTATAGAAGGTATACAAATTTAATTAACTTAACAACAACAACACCACCCCCCAAACCAAGGAGATTCCCACCAAACACCAGGAAGAATAATCTTGCAGTAAGAGAGGTTGTGGACTCTCCTTTTCTTGGGTTTTTTAAAGGAGAAGTTGGACGGCCATTTGCCACGGATGCTCTTAGTTGGGTTTCCTGCATTGCAGGGGATGGGACTAGATGACCCTTGGGGTCCCATCCAACGCTACAATTCTATGCTTCTATGTTCCTATAAATACTAGTTCCTGGGAAACACAATCAGCTGCTGCACTCATGTCCTGTTTGTGGTTGGCTGCTGTGGTCAGCAGGATGCCAGACTAAGATGGGCCTCTGGTCTGATGCAGCAGGGCTTTTCTTGTGACCATAACAACTCTTCTGCATCAGAGGCAGAAAGCACTTCTTCCTTTTCATCTCCTGAATGAGCCTCTTTGTCTCAGGCGAGAGTGAAATCCATCACCAAATCTAGGGTTAGCCACAGAATGTGGGTGCCGTCATTCAAGATGACACGGAGATACAAGTTTGACATTAAATTTGCATTTCATGGTTTGAACATCAAGTTGCAAGACACACAGTTTAAAATTCCTTCACCACCCCCACTCTCCGACGGCAGAATTTGAGAGCCAGTGTGGTGTAGTGGCTAGAGTGTCAGGCGAGGACCCAGCAAGCCAGGGTTCAAACCCACACTGGGCCATGAAGCTCACTGGCTGACCTTGGGCCATTCGCTGCCTCTCAGCCTAGCCTCCCTCACAGGGTTGTCGTGGGGATTAAATGAGGATGGGGAGAACCACGTGCTCTACCTTGAGCTCCTTTGAGGAAAAGGTGGGACATAAATGAAATAAAAATAATGTTATCAATGTCATATTATGGTGATGTTTCAGCTTGGCAAAAGACGAACGTTGCATCCGTATGTAACATTTCAGAGGTTGTTCTTTGCCTATGGGGTGGTGAGATTTCTCAGCCAGGAGTAGATCTTGCACTGGCAGTCATGAGCAAGCTACAAATCAGGCAACCTGCCCTAGGGTTGCCATGTTTCAAAAAGCATCATTCCTGACACCAGGAACCCACCTAAATTGTTGAGCTTTTTGGGGGGGAAACTTCCGCCAACAATAATTATTTTAAGATTTTGGAGCATTGCCCTACATCCAGATTTTCCCTGACATTTTGCCAATTCAGCAAAATTCCCCCCTGACGCCATTTTTACGCCCAAAAACCTGGACATTTTCCTGGCGTATGGCAAGCCTAACATGCCCATCACACTCCTCTGCGTGTCAAACTTCAGCTTGGAGATCAGCTCAAAGACCTTACAGCTGAATTGCCAAAGCTGTTAAGATACCATCACACATCAATGAATTCCCGTATGCAAATCCCCAACAATTTTGCATTGGTTTTGCATGCTGCTATTTATAATGTTTTGCCTGTGTGACTTGCTTTTTTGGGGTGCTTTTTTTTTGGGGGGGGTAAACAGTCCTGGAAAGCTTTGGCAATGGCCAAGATATAAAACTTTAGAATAAATAAATAACTGGGTCTTGCGTGCCCCCAAGAGGAACTGCAAGCCCGTCTTTTCAGCAGGGATGTGGAACCTGCAACACTGCAGAAGGTGCTGGACTCTGACTCCCATACCACACCCAAGGAATACAGAGAGATAAATCACAAACTCTGTATGTAGTTTACAAAAACCCATTAACAATAATATACAGCATTTCAACACCTTCTGTTACATTAAATCTCAATTACAGATAGGTAGCCGTGTTGGTCTGCCATAGTCAAAACAAAAAAATTCCTTCCAGTAGCACCTTAAAGACCAACTAAGTTAGTTCTTGGTATGAGCTTTCGTGTGCATGCACACTTCTTCAGATACACTGAAACAGAAGTTTCCAGACCCTTCTATATAGTGAGAAGGTGGGGAGGGGTATTACTCAGAAGGGTGGTGGGAATGGGTGATTGGCAGATAGCTGTGATGAGCCTGTTGACGACTCTTAACGACTGCAATAGGTCTTACAGGAAAAAGCAAGGGGTGAGTAAGACCTATTGCAGTCGTTAAGAGTCGTCAACAGGCTCATCACAGCTATCTGCCAATCACCCTTTCCCACCACCCTTCTGAGTAATACCCCTCCCCACCTTCTCACTATATAGAAGGGTCTGGAAACTTCTGTTTCAGTGTATCTGAAGAAGTGTGCATGCACACGAAAGCTCATACCAAGAACTAACTTAGTTGGTCTTTAAGGTGCTACTGGAAGGAATTTTTTTGTTTTGATTAAATCTCAAATAATATATATAATGCCAAAATAATAATGGCATGCGCAACTTTGAGATACTGAATTGCACATGCCATTATTATTTTGGCACTGTATATATTATAAACTACATACAGAGTTTGTGGATTCTAACTCCCAGCAGACCCAGCAGGCAAACCAGCAATCAGGGATGCAGAGAGATATAGTCTAGCACATTGCAAAGGCTAAAGGTTCCTGGACCCCAGTTTTACAGGGCAGGTTTCCTTTAGAAGAGAGAGCACTGGAGACGTCTGGGATCTCTCACACACTAAGCTGTTCTGAACCCCTGGCCTAACTGGCAGCAAGGCAGCATGCCAAGTCAAAAGTTCAAAGTGCAAGGATCAACCCACACAAGCAAAGTCCAAAACCCCAAGTCCAAAGGTCAGGAAATGGCCAGGGTCAATCCAAGTAGCCAAGGCTGAAGTCCAGCAGTCAGGATACAGTCCAGAATCAAACCCAAAGTACAGTCCCATGGAGGTCCAGGAGCATCCAAAACAAGGTCCACCAACATGGGCAGTTGAGCAAACACAGCACCTCAGCTCTGCTTCCCTTTGGTACTTTGCATGCTGATTGCAGCATCTGGGCTTGAGGAGGCAGGTGACCCTCACCTGTTCCAAGCCTACAGCAGCTGAGGAATCACACCTCTTCCCAGAGCTAGCAAGCCCCACCTAGCCAGCTAGTGTGCTGGGTTGTGGGCCCTTGCCTGCCTCAGCCTCCTAGAGCGCCCCTTGTGTGTTTGTGGAGACAGGGGCTCCTCTGTTTCTGGTGATGGGTCCTAGTTCTCTGGTTCCTGTGCACTGACCCCCATCCCCTTGTCATGCTCCATCACCCTGTGAGTACTTCCTTCCCCATCCCCTGCTTGCCCCGGTGTTTTCCTGGTCCCAGCTACACCTCTCGTCAGGATCCTCTTCCTCTTCCCTGTCATCCTGCCAGTTCATGACATATGCTAAGGGTGTATATGAGCCGCCCACCAAGCCTATCTCGCTGACCTTTGGGGCTCTTCTTCAACCACATATCCTCACTGGCCCTGTTATATTCCCTTCTTCAGTGCTTTTTGCCTGGCTGGTATGCGCCTTTTAATTGTCATAGGTCGCGTCCTCCCTGTGCATTGAACCACATGGCTTCCCTCAAAGAACCCTGGGAACTGCAGTTTGTCAAGGGCGCTGGGAATGGTAGCTCAATGAAGAGATAAACTACAGTACCCAATATTCTTAAGGGGAAGCCATAACAGTAAAAGTGGCATAAATGTGCTTTAGTTGGAAGGTGTTGATGTAACCAGAATGCTTCTTGGAGAGGTGATTTTTGATGGAGAGGCATTTGTGTCTACTGTGTGTGCAGGAACCTCTGGGTTTTGCATGGACCAAATGTAAATTTAACAAATGATGGTGATAATTATGATGATGTAGCCATGGCCCCACCCACCACTGGCATACAGACCCCAACCTTACATATTTGTTTTGACCCAGGAGGTTCTTTGAGGTTCAGGGTTAAGCAATTCCGCAACTCCTGCTTATCTCAGCTGGCTGGGAGATTGAAGCCGGTGAGATTCATCACGTTTCCTAATGTAAACAAAACCCGTTTCCTAAAGCTATTCAGGCTTGCAGTTTCCGAAAACCAAAGCTATCTTTTATTTTCCAGGAAGGATTCCTGTTACTGCGTCTTAAGTATAAATCAGGATCTGAGCTGATGATTTTTCCAAAGAACAAATTCAGGTCTTTTTGTGAGAGTGTGTATGTGCAGGCTAGTTTAAAAATGGCACAAGTAAGTGCACAGAGGAAATGCTATGTGTTCATCAGCTTTGGGCTTGAACATGCCAGCTTTGTGAAAACTATGTCAATCATACAGGCATCAAATTGCTTGGAGTCCTTGTGGTCATGGTTGCTTTTCCAGCATCAAACAAATTGCCCATCCATGCTTTGGAAGAATCGAAGGTGGGGGGAGGGTGTCTCCCTTTTACAGAGGCCTGTCCGTTGTGGAGGCATGTGCGTGTCTGTTACAGGTCTCTACTGAGA
This sequence comes from Podarcis cretensis, assembly GCF_951804945.1. NCBI lineage: Eukaryota > Metazoa > Chordata > Lepidosauria > Squamata > Lacertidae > Podarcis > Podarcis cretensis. The sequence goes on along the minus strand of NC_137177.1, from coordinate 25,974,240 downwards.
TAAGGATAGAGCTGGCTGTTTCATAGGTGTTTTTGAAATCATGTCCATTTCCTATTGACAGTGAACATCTGGCAACCTTTAAGAAGAAGGGGGGAAAGGCCTGGAGAGCAGAAGTTATCTAAGACTCTGCAGTTCGGTGAGAAGGAGGGAATGCTGGGGGTGGAGGTAGGCGGAGTGGTGGATGAGATTGTAGCAGTGGAGAAAAGTGGTGAGTGCCTTATAAAAGATCTGGGCCTCTTCTAGACATCTTTCACTTTCAGTGCTATGTATGCATGCAGTTTTCTTAGGCTGTTCAACCACCCCAACCCTTAACCCAATCTGGCCTTAACCTGATTGGGATGGTGCACACCAGCCACACCAGAAGGCTCAAGCTGTGGTGCAGACCAAATCAGTGATCCTGGAGAAGATGTTCCAAATCGAGGGGAACCAATACCGTGTTCTCCAGGGGTTCTTGGACCTCCAGCTCCCATCCTCCCCTCACCATTGGCCATGCCTGATTCCAAAAGCTGGCAGTGAGTGTAAGTAAAAGATGTGAATGATTTGTTTGGGAGTCGACTCTTCTGTTTTGAAGGCCTCCTTCAGGTCTGTTTTAGGTTTGGGAAATTTTACAAAGTTCATACACACAACACACACACAAACGCCATATCCTCTTGTTTTGTGTTGATCTTTCTGCAACAACACAGAAGTCTGAAGTATAGAGTAAGCTACAGCATGTAATGGCAGCATGCTGGTAACTGCTGCAGCTAGGGTGGGCACCCTGGTGCCATCCAGATGTGGTTGGACTGCAGCTCCCATTGGTCCAAGCCAGCATGGTCAATAGTCATGGATGATGGGAGTTGGAGTCCAGCAACATCTGGAGATCCATAGATTCTTCACCCTGGATGCAGTAGGGACCAGCATGTTGCTATTATATACAGCAGTTCATTATGTAGACTGGGTGGTTCTCCTCCACAGCATTTTGGAGGAGGAGGAAGAGGAGAGCTTGACTGATCGCTTGATATCCCATGTTTTCTCTCTTTAGCAGGGCTTTCAAGGGCAGGAGCCACAGCTCAGTGGCAGAGAACATGAAGGTCCCAAGTTCAGTTCTTGGCATAGAAAATTAAAACAGCCAGGGAGCAGAGACTAGGAACAACCTCAGCCTGGAAAGCTGCTACCAGTCAGAACAGATATGGGGTGGGGGACCTGTGGGCCTCCAGATGTGGCTGGACTCCAACTCCCATCATACTTGAGCTTTGGCCAGACTGGCTGGGGCTGATGGGAGTTGGAGTCCAACAACATCTAGAGGGCCACAGGTTCACAGGTGATTCGCAGGCAGGCTCCTCCGTGGGGAAAAGGTATAGGTTGGTGGAATGGCCCCTGGTTTCATCCCTGGCATCTCTGGATAGGACTAGGGGTGTCCCAGGTCTAAAAACCCTGCAAAGCCACTGCCATTCAGTGCGGAAAATGCTGAGCTGGAGGGGAGCAAGGATGAGCCGCCCGAGCCGCAGCTTACGTTCCTCTGCACCCAAATGCCACTGCACACTCGTGTTGACACGAGGGTGGCCGGTGCCACCCCAACCCCCAGCACAAACTCAACAAGTGAAGCCCTAACCTCACTCCCTGCCCCGCACATGCAACCCTAGGGGAAAATGCTACCTGTGGAGAGTTCAGCTTGAGCAGCTGTTAAAAGGCACAGGAGCCCTGCCAAGGGAACAACAGCAATATTATTAGCAACCCTGTTTTACATACCGCCCCCCCCCCCCATTCTTGGAAATGATTTTAAATCACTTAAGGGCAGGGCTCGGCACATTTCTCTCCCCCCCCCGCCCCCAACTACCCGGTTTCCAGGAGCGATTAAACAGATCTCAATGCACGAGGAAAACTGGAAGCGGCCTCTACGTTTCTCTTCCTCTCTTATAAAGGTCGGGTTGGAAGAGAAAGGAAAGACGGGCGGAGGGAGGGTAGGGAGGGAGAGAGAGATGAGAGGAATGAAATTCTTTCAATTATTTCCCGGTCAAAAGCCCCCTTTGGCCCGATCGAGAGCGAGCAATAAACAAGGGGAAAGGGCTGGGGGGGGGTGGAGGACCAAAGAGAAGACTTCTGAGTATTCCCCCTACAACCACGCGCGGGGGAGGGGGGGAACTTGCAGAGAAATTAAGGCAGGAATTTGTGCAGGATTTTTGGCGTTTCGAGAGCAATGGATGGTGCTTTTTTCATTTTTGGAATGAGGCTATTAAGCGCGAGAGCAAGCGGCTGGGCCTTTTCTATGTGGGGCCTTGTTTGCAGACGTGTGAATGAGCGAGCGAGCGAGAGAGAGAGAGGGAGAGAGAGAGAGAGAGAGAGGCGCATTGAATGGACTTGGAAGCGGAGAGGCAGAGATCAGCCGGCAGGGAGGGGCGGGGGAAGGAGCCGAGGCTGGGAGCTCAGACAGCCTGGCGCCAGCAAACACCTGCGAGCAGCTAACAGGAACACAATGGCAAACGCAGGTGGGGGAGTGCTGTCAAGCCAGGCCTCTCCCCACTGTTAATCACGGCTGATTGCATCAGTTTCCAAAGCCTGCCAAGACCCACCAGCCAGCAGCCGGCCAGAGTTGTTCTCTGTGTCAGGATTTTTTTTCTTTTCTAATTTAAAGCAACTTTGCATTAATTCCCCCCCCCTTTCAGCACAAAAAGGGAGGGGGAGGGAAACAGGTGGGGGGAGGCTTCAGAGTAAGAGTCTCACTGGCTGAACGAATAAAAGCCAAGCCGGATCAGCTTGAGGGTTATCGATCTGAGCGCCCCCCCCACTCCAACCAGTAGGTTCCTGCCCTTTCTCGTGCCCTTGCAGTGCAGTGGATCAGAGCAGGGTTAGGTTTGCCGAAGAGCAGGGCTGGGGTTGGTGCCCAGCAGCCTTGGGCTGCCAGCACTGTAGCAGGGCCCACTGCTGATACCAGCCCTGCCCACCCCTTTTAATTTCTCTCTCTCTCTCTCTCTCTCTCTCTCACACACACACACACACACACACACACACGCCTCTTCACCATAGCCTTCTGAACAACACTGGTTGGCTGGGTGGAGCGGACATGTCAGATTTCCCACAGTGCTCTAGGACAGCATTGTTCCAGGGCATTATGGGCAATTAAAATGGCTGCCTGGCGCAGCCACCCAGTGTGGCTTGTTTGCAATGCTGTGACTGCTTCTCCCAGGTGAATCCAGAGAGGCTTACAAATATTTGCTTTGCCCAGGTGCCCTTGAACCTGAAGCCACTCCCGCCTCTGAATATGAAAGCAGAGACTGCTGCTACCAATTGTGCAATAATAAAATCGGACTTTTGACTATCTTTCTTCCTTAGATGTTGTGTGGTGGTTTCCAAGCTGTGTTTTTGGGAGGGGAGCAGGGGTCCGTTACTGAGTGTTTATCGGGCGTTCTTTCGTGTTCTGAGGTTCAGACATGGGTGTGCAAATCTCCCTAAAAGTTCTTGCCTGCCAATGTTGATCTTTCCTTGGGAATCTGAAGGGGTTAAGGGAGTGCTGCCCAACATTCCTGGCCTTCTCTTGTGCATCCCTATCACTCTTGCCCTGCAAAAGAGTTTTAGGGCTGCCTTCTCATATAGTTCTCAAGAGTCGTTGGGAGTGTTCCACAGCACTCCCTGTGACTACTCTTGCCCCACAATTCAGATTTGCATGGGAATGTTGCTTGCAACTGATGGGATGGCAACCAGGGCTAGCGTCCATGCCTTGCAGAGTCGCAGATAATGCTTCCCCTTTGAGAATGGTTGCACTGCCATTCTGATCCTGCTCTGCAATCTGAAGTGGTGTGGGAGCATTGGAATCTTCCACTGCATTTGAAATTCAGTCAGTAGAGCACAAGACTCTTTAATCTCAGGGTTGGGGGTTCGAACCCCACGTTGGGCAAAAAATTCCTCCATTGCAGAGAGTTGTACCCTTATGCTCCCTTCCAACTCTACAATTCTAGGATTTTAGGAAGCTGTACAAAAATATCAGGCAAAGTACAGGGTGCAGTCTTGGTTGACATGGGAGCCAGGGTGAGAGCAACTGGGCACAGCAGTGCCATCCATGGTGCATTCTAGCACATGCCCCAGAATCCTTTGCAGTATGGCAACACATCAAGCTGAGCTGTGCCTTTAAGCCCATTCAATGTTGTGAGTGAAAAAAGTGCATACTGAGTCTCATAGAACCAAACATAAAAGCTCACAGCCCTAAATTAAGCACAGGATGCTGACCAGGAATGCAATGCGGACTCCTGCCATTGCTGATGTGGCAAATCTTAGAAGGCACCCATAGGATGTGGCTGCAGGGCTGACCACATCTTCAAACCAATGTCCCTCTAGCCACTTAGCAGAATCATTCCTGAACATTAAATGTATGGTTCTTGATTTGTTTCTCGCGGTCGTATCCTGCCTTTCCCCCAAGGGAAGTTTACATGGGGATTGTGGTCACCACAACCCTGTGTGGTAGGTTAGGCACAGAGAAAGTACTTGACCTAAGGCCACCCAGTGAGTTTCAAGGTTGACCAGAAATTAGAATCCAGCCTTCTCAACCCAAATCTTACCATTGCACTGCATATTGATGTATATCCACATGTTGACTGTACGTCTTATGATTTCAAAATGCCATGCATGGTTGATGAACCGTGGCAACCTCTGCTGCCCCTACACTTGTTTCAGCCCTCGAAATATAAGGTTATACCATGGTTAAAGGTAAAGGTAAAGGGACCCCTGACCATTAGGTCCAGTCGTGGCTGACTCTGGGGTTGCAGCGCTCATCTCGCTTTATTGGCCGAGGGAGCCAGTGTACAGCTTCCGGGTCATGTGGCCAGCATGACTAAGCCGCTTCTGGCAAACCAGAGCAGCACACAGAAACACCGTTTACCTTCCCACCGGAGCGGTACCTATTTATCTACTTGCATTTTGACGTGCTTTCGAACTGTTAGGTTGGCAGGAGCAGGGACCGAGCAACGGGAGCTCACCCTGTCGCAGGGATTCGAACCACCAACCTTCTGATTGGCAAGTCCTAGGCTCTGTGGTTTAACACACAGCACCACCTGCATCCCTATACCATGGTTAGGGATCGGCAAATCTGTCAGCTTTTGTTGACCCAGTTTCTCAATTTTCCAATCTTAATCTCAATTTTGCACCTTACTACAGATTCCTCCCCCCTTCAAAACAGCTGTTAGTATTTTAGTACAAATTTCTTCTAATGAACAGATTTTTATATGCAGTTTTGACCAATGTACTTACTATTTCCCCTCATATTATGAACCTTTGTATGATATTTTCACTAACGTGCATTTAAAACACACTTTGCCCTAATGCACTCATTTTTTGTACACATAGCCAGGTTGGAGAACCGTGTTGCCAAATTCAGAGACGTGTGAACTTGGAAGTGTTTGGGTTCACGTTCTGATTCAAGTTTCTCATGGAAAAGCAAACAAAATTGAATTTCTGCCCATCGACTAAAATTGGTTCTCATGAAGAGGAGCCAGTGAGTGCCCTTATGGATGTCTCCACTGTAACAGTAGAGGACAGGGAACTACTAAAGCCTCATGCGTCATTCCCAGAGGATCATTGTCTCCCTGCATAATGTTACGGGTTAGTGAACCATTCTTGGCCGGGGCCTGGATCCAGTTTCCCAGCTCAGTAATGCAGGAAATAACGATCTGCATTCAGAGGTTTGTTGGGGTTTTTTGTTTTGGGTGGTTTTTTTGGTGAGCTGGATGCCTTCAATGGATGATAAACAGCGCTGCCATTTGGAACCCTGCCCCATTGTGCAAGCGTGTTAGAGAAGAGTCACAAGTTGTGGCATCCCATTTACTACAGCTGGGGTGGGGTGGGGGGTGGGAAGATTATTGTGCTTGGTTTGCATGCGTCTTGTAGCCTCATTCCATCCTTTAGAACGCCAACAGGATATGCTGGTCACAATATGTGAGTCACCCAAAACCAAATCCTCTCTTGCCATCCTCAAGAGACAGCTTAAAAGACAGAAACCCAAAATGAAAACGAGTTCCCTGTGACTCAATATATCTTTGCAGTGGCCCCAATCCAGGGAGATAGCAACAGCAATATTGACACACTGGGGATGCTTTCAACCAACTTTCCTCAGAGCAGATATACTGACATTAATGATGGGCCAAAGTTAGTCATCATGGCCATTGATTTCAGTAGACCTACTCTGAGTAAAAGTTAGTTGAATACAACCCAGGAAAGATGGCAAACAGAGTGTAGTTGAGCTTTCGGAGCAATCCAGATTGATAGGTTGTCGTTGTTGTTGTTGTTTGCAGGCATCTTCTGCAACATGTTGTTGATGCAATAATAATGCTTTTGCAGTGGATTAATATTGGACTACCCACACATCGTCCCACTTTATTAGTTGTTTTGCATTGCTTTCTCAGTGCTACTGCATTAGTGCTGTCCACAAGGGCACTTGGGCACTGTAATGCAGCAAAAGCAGGACAACACACACACACACACACACACACACACACACTGGAAGATTTGTGGCCTGAAAAGGTATAGAATCTCACTAGGATGCTATGGGACAAGTCCCAATGGAAACAGAGCAGCATGTCCATCCCAAAACTTTTGCAGATGAAACGGTATTGAAAGTGGGATTGCGTATAACTGCCCCGATCATGAATGTACAAGGGTTGTTCTTGTTTGATCATGCTCATGTACAGTTTTGGGAGTCCCACTGAGGGCTGAAAAGCAACATCTAAATATTAAATAATGCTCAACTCAGCAGAGAGAAGGATGGGGACAACTAGAATTAGTTGCCTCTATCTGGATCTGGCTCTACCTACTGTTGGGCTACTTCCCATATGCCCCACAAGTCTCAATGGGCACCAGCCATGGCTTGCTACAGACGCTCCAAGTGTCCCTGTTTTCCAAGGAGAGTCCCGGATTTACAAAAGGCGTCCCAGTTTCTGATTTGATCCCAAAATGTCTGGTTTTTACTTAGGGTGCCCCTATTTCCATTGGAGAAATGTTGCATGGTATGGAGTTATGCGACCCACAAGCCATGGAGATAAGTAACTATACAATCTTTAGAAGACATCTGAAGGCAGCCCTGTATAGGGAAGTTTTCTAAATGTTTTATTATGTTTTTATATATATACTGAAAGTTGCCCAGAGTGGCTGGGGCAACCCAGTCAAATGGGTAGGGTAACAACAACAACAACAACCCTATTTTCATCGGAGAAATGTTGGAGGGTATGTTGTTAAGGGCCCACCATTTCCACCTCACACAGTAGATGTTCTGAAGAGATTGTGTGGGGTACATGCCTGCTCCACCCCAAATGTCCCACACGGATCAGGAAAGTCTGTGTCTTCGTTTTCCACCATGCATAAGTGTGCTAAATTCAATTACAGTGGTACCTCTGGTTATGAACTTAATTCGTTCTGGAGGTCCCTTCTTAACCTTAACACTTTGGCTAATGGGGCCTCCTGCTGCTGCCACACGATTTCTGTTCTCATCCTGAGGTAAAGTTATTAACCTGAGGTACTACTTCTGGGTTAGCGGAGTCTGTAACCTGAAGTGTTTGTAACCCAAGGTACCACTGTAGCAAGGAGCAGCGATGAGGCCCATTTTTAGGAACGTCGCCTGTTCATCTTCAGCAGGATCCTTTTATCCCTGATGGCGACTCAATTTCAGAAAGCCCAGGGACCCAACATTCATCCTGGGACACCCCTGCTTCTTCTTCGTCTCCCGGAAGTCATGCCGGCCTGCATCCGACTGTCTCACAGCTTTTACCAAACATGCTTGGAAGCTGCCTGCCTCAAGCCAGGTGCTCTTGAGGGAGTGTTTCCACGCTGTTTGCTATCAATCACGAGCCTTTCGTAGCCAGTGATTATGTACAAGGAGCAGGAGCAGCTCCTGCCTGCCTGGGAGAAATCAGGGTGGGGTGGGGGCTCTTGCTTTCCTTGAGTTTTCCCAGCCAGTATGGCAGGCACCCCCCATCGAGCCCTCTTCCCCCCTCATCCCCACTTAATATTTCCCACATGTTATGCTGAGCCAGACTCTTCTTCCACTGGGTATATAGGGGTTTAGAAAGAGACACCTGTACACATACATCACTGCCAGGAGCTAAGAGAGGGTGATGATCTACGAGAATCCCCGTGGGCGCTTCCTGTTGTATTTACACAGGGAGCTGCTTTGAAGCTGGAGAAGGCCTGAAGGGAGAGGGGGAAAGGAGTCGGATGGGCGCATATAAGTAATAAAATTATTATTCATAACACGGCTCGGGAACTCTGGCATCCTTTCCATCAAACCACCCTAACCTCTGCGCAGGTTCGGCGGAAGGTGATAGCAAACCGTCGCTCTCTCCAAGAGAGCTGAGGAGGGTTGGTCCAGGAGGGCAAATGGTGCCCTGCCCCACCAAGCTCAGCTTGTCCTTAGCCAGCCCCTGCCTGCCTGCTTGCCTCCTCCTTGTGACCAGTCCAAGGGGGGCAGAGGTTCCCTGCTTCCTCCTTAGTCTCGGGGTTGGCCTTGTAGAACTGAAAGGGGATGAGGATGAATCATAGAACACCTTCTGAACATGGGTTTTTTAATGACGATGTGGCCATGTCATCTTTAGACTCAGAAGGTGCCTTCCCCAGCTGAAGTTGGTTCTCTAGGGCAAGTGAGGCACTGCCTCAAGAATCTCAGCCAGCCTTCAGCCAATCCCCATCTTCCTTCCTTCTATGTCCGTCCAGACCAAGGGGGTGGCAATGCCTGCCATCTTCTTCCTCTCAATTCTCCCCTTGTAAGACTCAACAGAGAGGAGAATGGAGAGAAAAAAGCTAAAATTTGTTAATCAGTTAAACCAAACTGTAGTCTGTGGGCTTCACTGAAGTGGTCCGCAGCAGCGGGTCTGTGGATTTATGGTTGAAGACACAATACATGACGCCCATCATGTTAAACAGTGCTTTTTCCCCCTAAAAAAATGTTTAGGGGTACTCTCATTTTCCTACTCATATTGAAATACTGCCCCTCAATGAGGCCAAACTTAGATTCACAAAATATTTAGGGGTATGCATACACCTGCGTCCCCCCAGAAAAAAATGCCCCGATGTTAAATATCCAAAACTGGTTTTCAGTTGTATTTTTTATTGCTTCTTCTATTTCTTATACTGTGTTCTGTTGTGTTGTCATTTAAATTCCATGTGGTTTAACTCCAAATACAATAGAATATAATATATAAGAAAGAATAAAAAATGCAATTAAAGATCATATGGCATTTAGCACACAGCACACCGCAATGGCTACAGCAAGCAGAAAAGCCATTAAGTGGTCCACCAAGATCCTCAGCGATCTTCAAGTGGTCTGTGGCGGGGTGGGGTGGGTAATTTGGGAACCTTGGGATTAAACTGTTGCAGCTCTAGTATAACTATAGATTCAGAAGATCTGTGATTTTAAGAAAAGCAATCTGTCACCTGCCTAGATTGTGTGCATGTGCATGCGTGCATAATATACATATATAGATAGATATGCTATTACTGCATAGGCAGAAGGAACAGCACTTTCATATATATGCTAACATGAATTCCATTTGCTGCTGATTAGACCGGCAATCCTTTCTATGGAGAAATTGCTCTGATGTTCCTATCCCTCTTTTTTTTTTTTTTTTTTTAAGCATTGCAAATGACTGCCCGGTCTCAAGATGCTCCAGGCTGACTTGTGACATCGATCAAGAGTTGTTTCACAACAAGAGCAAGACAGCTGTGCAGCTGGGTGCGTGTGTGCGTAGGTGGCTCATTTCCCTCCTGCTCCCTTCTGGGAATAAGGCTTACGTTAATTACATAGGCTCCCTTATCTTTTTCTTTCTGTCCTCCGAGGTAGGTCAAGAGTTCCATGTGAAACTAGGAGACACCCAAATACCCTGGCTGACCCATCACCAACTACATGGCCTTTTCAACAACCTGGTAAGCAAAGGCGGCAGCTACCAGGCCGCTGGCTAACTTTGGAAAACCCCTTCTGACACCAGAGGGATGCAGCAAAGGGATGGTATCTACAACACACAAAAATACTGCTCTACGCCACTACAGGCCCCTTCACCACAATCAAAGACCAATGGGAACGTGACACAGGACACGAAAAAACTCAACCCGATGGTTAGAACTTTGGCCTAAGTCACACTTTAAATATATCTCAGCCAAAAGAAGGGAACTCGCTTTGAAACTTATTTATAGATGGTACCTAACACAATGAAAGCTAGTATTGATACATCCAGGAATTTCACCTAGGTGCTGGAGAGGTTGTTCCTCCATGGGCACATTCCTCCCTGTGTGGTGGGAATGCCCCCAGATCTGATCCTTTCGGATATTAGTCTTACAATAAATTTGCAAAATAACAAAACAGGTAATAGAAGCAATTCCAGAACTGGTCCTACTCAATATCTTCCAAGACAATTATGTGCACTTACATGACAAAGAAGTCACAAACCACTTACTCTCAGCTGCTAGGAGTGTCATAACTAGACACAGGAGGGATCTGTTGGGAGTGAACATGGACCACTAATACCAAACTGTCAGAGACCGTGCTGAGGAGGGCTGCACTGAGGAAGAATGGTGGGAGCCACCCCCTCGCCCTGATCCTGATCCTGAATCTTCCCAGGAGCAGGAGGACAGTATAGATTTGGAACAGTGGTTTGCAGAGGGGCATAGTTCAGAAGGCAGAAGCTGGGAAATACTGGATGGGGAACAGCTGGCAGAAGAAACACTAGAAGAGAGAGAGAGTAAACAGACTCAAAGTCTCTGGACAGCATTCATTCCCCTTCTCCAAAGACAAGGAGAGCTCAGAAAGTGTTAGAACAGAAAGTGCAGAGGGAACAAGCTCAGATTACAAGACATAGGAGTGATGTAGATTAATAGGGACAGGGGGTGTGTGCCTTAATTGGGAGCACCACCATTTCTAGGTAGACGTGTTCTTTTATCTTTCACTGTGATTATTAAAGAATCTAACTGGTAAGACGTTCTGTTCGTTTAATCTTTTTATTTACTGATCTTTTTATTTACATGGGGACAAACACAGGAGGACACTTTTACCCCGATGTGGCACCCTTTTATTACATATGCAAGCCAGCAAGACAATAACCAACCCCACCCCTAGACAGCATACAAATCAATATGGTTAACTTGACCCACCCAACAACACACACCCCCTCACACACAGACAAAACATGGTGCAACCAACTCGCAACCAACCATGCCCTGGGCCCTCTAGTCTCTTGCACCACCAGCAAGAATAAGGTAACTGTTTATATGACACTTGACACAAAAGCTTTGCTCATATACTATGTAGAAGAATGATTTTTTACTGTCTTGCCTTTCCTTTCCTTTCCTTTCCTTTCCTTCCCTCTCCCTTCCAGTTTTTCTTTTCCCTCAGCCCGTGTAACAGTAATGTCTCACTCTGAATATGACTGATTTGTTTGAATGATTCTGTGACTTGAAAACAGAGTCTCTGAATGTTCTATTGTTACCCAAGAAAACCTTTTAATAAAACTTTTTAAAAAGAGAGTTCCATGCAACAGACAGGCAGGAGAGATTAAGAGGCAGCAGTTTGCACACAAGGCTGCCTGGAGTGTTTGCTGTTGGACTGAATTTTGAACTCAGGCCTTCTAAAGTACAAGGGCAGATCGTCACACGAGTGCTTCATTTCAAACAAGGGTGGCTCTAACTTGCAGCTCTCTGGATGTTTGTTGGACTCCAAGCCCCAATATCCCCAACCAGCATGGCCAACGGTCAGGGATGATGGGAGTTGTTGGTCAACAACAGGTTAGCAGCCCCTGATTTAAATACTCGGGATACTAGGAGGTGCTCCTGTTGTCTGATATGCAGACAAAATGCCTTTTAACCTCTCCTGGGGTAGCACAGAGAGGAGATACCTTAAAACACAGAGAGATGTGTGCCAGTGTTGAGGAATGTACCCATAAATGTCCTTTAGTTGGCTCCAGACTTAGCTGAACAGCTTAGGTCCCACAGAAATCACTGAATCTACTTAATCACAGCTTAAGTCCCATTCATTCCAATGGGAATGCAGGCCAGCTAACTTATTCAGGGACTCAGCTGATCAATGCACCAAAGGAAAAGGACAAAGATTGGGTAGGATGGAATGCCTTTTGGCTTAGAAATTTGCCCAAGGTGGCCTCTTGGGCCCAATAGAGATGCCTGATGGTCCACTGCTCTGAGCTTCCTCACCACTGCCATAAACCCACAATCCAAACAGCCAGACACAACCTTCTCCAGTCGCATCACCAGGAACATAGGAAGCTGCCATATACCAGGTCAGATCATTGGTCCATCTTGCTCAGGATCACCTGTGCTGAGTGGCTCTTCAGGATCTCAGGCAGATGTTTTTCCCAGCTGTGAATGTTGTTGGGGGACTGACCTAGGGACCTTCTGCAGGCCCCAACACTGAGCCATGGCCCAGGAAGCTGGGCTCGTCCACCGGCTGTGCAGAGAGACCTGCCTTTGCAAATAGCACACAAAAAGGAATTATAGTAGGAGAAACGGCTAGGCAAAATGTGTGCATTAGTCAAAACTGCATACAAAAATGTGTTTAATTAGTTGAAATCCACACTAGAATGCTGAAGAATTTTCATGGTGGGGTTGTGTGGGTTTTTTTTTTTTTAAAGGTTCCAAATTAACTGCAGAAATCTGAGTAACTGGAAACTGGAAAAAATGAGAGAAATGAAATGGACAGATTCTTCTCTCTATTATCAAATGGATTTGGAAAGTGGTGGACTCTCTTTCAATGGAGGTTTTTAGGCAGAGATTGGATGGCAGGGATTCTTTATCTGTATTTCCCAGATTGCAGGGGGTTGGACTTTACTTATATCAGTACCTTCCGACGCTACAATTCTACGATCCTATGGAAGTGACGTTAGAGGCAGGGTGGGATAAGCACATAAGAAATCAGAACAATGTACTTCACACAGACCCCCTTCTCACATTGCCGCATCCTGCCCAGCTTTCAGCGCAAACAATTTACAGTTTAACTCTGGTTTCCAGGCTGCCTCAGAGCACTGAGATCAAGGGGACCCCTGTTCCTGTCTCATCCCACGCCCCCCACCACAAGCGCAATGAGGGGAACGTGGATACCTTTCTTGCGTCAGCGGCGCTTGTGCCTGATGCGTGTGCCATCCCACGCACCCCGTCACCTTGCTTCCTCTCTGGGCACTCTTTCCCTCTGCTGTAAGAAAGTGGGGGGGGGGGAGAGATCCCAGTGAGGCTGAAGAGATGGCTGTGTGCACCTAGCCTCCCCTTCAATCCCCCCCTCCCCCCCGCCAGGCAGAAACAGAGAGAGGCAGGTGCTTCTCCAAGCCACAGTGGGTGGATTCAGTCGCTTGGCTCATGGCAGGTTATTATGTGGGAGGAGGGGCAGTTTCGGGACCAGCCATTCAGGTTCTTGCAGGAGACCAGCCAAGACTTCGAGGTTCTAGTCCCAGCTGGGCACCTGACTCACTTTGACTAAGTCACTTAAGCCCAGAAGGTAAAGTTACACAAAGCAAGCACTGTCGTGACGTCCTGCCTCCTGAACCACATTCTTCAGGAGGAGTCAGCTTTCGAGTTACAACAGAGGTCCTTCTCACCGCTTCCCCTCTTCTGCGAGGACCAAACCATAAGGCTGCGAGGAGAGAGCAGGCAAAAGGAGCAGTTGGGGGACGTGGGACTAGTCCATTGCAGGGCACTGCCCCACAAGCCTCAAGCCTGCCTCAGTCAGCTCCTACTTGCCTCCCTTCTTACAACATAGCCAATGGCCCATTTAGTCCAGCATCCTGTTCTCGCAGGGACCAACCAGGGGAATCCACAAGCAGGATTTCAGCACCAGAGCACTCTCCCCTCCCGTGGCTTCAAGCATTTCAGAAGCACTGCTGTTTCCAGTTGTGGAGGCAGAGCATAGCTCTCATGGCCAGGAGCTATTGATACCCTTGTGCCCTCCATGAATTTATCTAATCAACTAAATGGGTGGCTGTCACTGACTCTTTCTTTCTTTCTTTCTTTCTTTCTTTCTTTCTTTCTTTCTTTCTTCCTTCCTTCCTTCCTTCCTTCCTTCCTTCCTTCCTTTCTTCCTTCCTTCCTTCCTTTCTTTCTTTCTTTCTTTCTAAATTTTTATTAGAAACTTAAACATAACATAATATCTGAAAACATAACATCCTTAATTTTTCCCCATTTTCCTCCCTCCCCCCACCCTCCCATAACCCCCCCCCCCGACTTCCCTCAGTTCTAATCTTCGGTTTCTCTATGAATGCTATTCTCTGCATGTTGCAAATTTGTATAAATCCTTAATGTCCTGATTATTCTTTCAACATTCAGCTTCATTGGATGCCCGTGAGTTCTAGTGTTATGAGAAAAATAAAAGAAAAGAAAACTTCTCCATCTGCTTTCTCCATGCCATGCATAGTTTTTATAAACTCTTATCATATCACCTGTCTAGCGGGTGACCCTGCCTTTTAGCTTCCTTCCCAGTTTGCCCTTGTAGAACTCAGCAAGGAATGGAATGGGACAAACCTAGAATTACAGTGGTACCTCGGGTTAAGTACTTAATTCGTTCCGGAGGTTAACCTGAAACTGTTCTTAACCTGAAGCACCACTTTAGCTAATGGGGCCTCCTGCTGCTGCCACGCCGCCGGAGCACAATTTCTGTTCTCATCCTGAAGCAAAGTTCTTAACCCGAGGTACTATTTCTGGGTTAGTGGAGTCTGTAACCTGAAGTGTATGTAACCTGAAGCATATGTTACCCGAGGTACCACTGTAGTCATTTTGACTTGTCATTGGCTCTGGCTCTATGTACTGTTGACCTCCCTGCTCCAGGGAAGAGTTATAGCACTAGTGTTCCTTATAAGTTTGCAGGAAGAGTTTGACTGAGTTTGGGAAAGGTGGCAGTGGCACTTAACACCCACCCACACCCACACACTCACAGTTCCTCTGTATTGCAAAGGGGGTACAGTCCAGTGGAGGTCTATACCAGATTTCCAGATGAACATGTTAATCAGTTCTCAATTGTTAATTTTTCATGGGTGACTCTCTCCTTATTAAACTTGCAATGTCCCATCAATTAGTCAGTCAAGTGGCAGGGTGGGCTCCAGCTCAGAAAAGACCTGGACAAACATTAAAAGGCATGATACTAGATAGAAGAGATAATAAACCAGTGTGGTGCAGCAACTGGAGTGTAGACCAGGAGCTGGCAGACCAGGGTTCAAGTCCCTACTAGTCCGCCATGAAACTCATTAGGTGACTTTGGGCCGGACACAGTCTCTCAGTTTGATCTACCTCACAGGTTTGCAGTGAGGACAGAATGGAGAGGGATCATTATTAATAATGTGCAAAGGTGTGGGTTTTTTGGGGGGTTTTGTGTGTGTGCACAAAACACTCCAACTCTGATGGTGCAACCTGGATTTGCCAGGATGTTATTTAATCCAACTGGAAAATAACAACAGTCTGGAAATGCCCTTATGCCATCTTCCTCTGGACACACAATCCCTGAAGCAGCAGCCACTGACAATTAAGCCACTAGACTCCAGCCCTCAGGATTGTGGCAGTCCTCTCCTGCTGATTTCTGAGGCGTTTGCTCTGTTCAGCTGTGTATCTCTGGACCTGGGTTTCTGGGAACTGCTGTGTACAAAGCAGAAGCAAAGTTGAGTCATGCTCCTTCCTGTAAAGTGCAACATTTGACTTGTGAATCTCACCCACAAGGGTTGTTATCTGCATCCCTCCCAATTTACCTTACTAAACAGGGAAAGCCCCTATTTTCTTCTATCTGTCCCTGATTAATCATTGTTCCTATTTTGCTTTGGGAGAATGCCTTCGCCTATTATTATTATTGTTATTATTATTATTTAATTTTATATAAAGTTTAAACAGAAAGTAGCAATAAAAAAGAAAGCACAGTTTTGACAAACCAGTTGTTGTTGTTTAGTCGTTTAGTTGTGTCCGACTCTTCGTGACCCCATGGACCAAAGCACGCCAGGCACTTCTGTCTTCCACTGGCTCCCGCAGTTTGGTCAGACTCATGTTTGTAGCTTCGAGAACACTGTCCAACCATCTCGTCCTCTGTCGTCCCCTTCTCCTTGTGCCCTCCATCTTTCCCAGGGTCTTTTCCAGGGAGTCTTCTCTTCTCATGAGGTGGCCAAAGTATTGGAGCCTCAGCTTCAGGATCTGTCCTTCCAGTGAGCACTCAGGGCTGATTTACTGAAGAATGGATACGTTTGATCTTCTTACAGTTCATGGGACTCTCAAGAGTCTCCTCCAGCACCATAATTCAAAAGCATCAATTCTTTGGCGATCAGCCTTCTTGATGGCCCAGCTCTCACTTCCATACATCACTACTGGGAAAACCATGGCTTTAACTATACGGACCTTTGTTGGCAAGGTGATGTCTCTGCTTTTTAAGATACTGTCTAGATTTGCCATCGCCTTTTTCCCAAGCAGTAGACGTCTTTTAATTTTGTGACTGCTGTCACCATCTGCAGTGATCATGGAGCCCAAGAAAGTAAAATCTCTCACTGCCTCTATTTCTTCCCCTTCTATTTGCCAAACCAGTAACAGAATGGTAAATAATGAAAACCGCTTCTCCTTCTTCCTCCCTGTCCCCTTTTCCTTTATGCTCAGATTTCAACTCCCTTGAATTGGAGCTCAGGGCGGTTGCAGGCTTGCAGAAACAAACTGGGTAATGTGGATTGAGTGTAGACACCCCCACCCCCCCACCCCCCGTTCCTGATGTGTGCAACAAGTGCAAATGTGACTTGAAATGCAGCAGGAGGGAACAACGACCTTGCTGTGTCGTAAGCCAGCCACTAATGTATACGTATCCTTAGACTGTAAACCTGTGAGCACAGGCTGTTTTGTTTCAACTGATTGTATGTCAGCCACTGAAGGAGCTTTTTAAATATGAACCGCAGGGTAGAAATACTCAAAATAAACAAACATTTAACCACTAGTGATTGAACAATTGATATCATCAGGCAATTAAAAGTTTAGTGAAATGGCATAATCATGACCCTGACTTATTCTTACATGTGAATATGTGGCAATGACGTGTCTCCTTTGCTTCCTCATCTGTAACACACTGGCCTGCTCTGAAGCAAACCCCTTGTGAAATATACCTCTTAGGTCAGGGTGAGGAAGAGGCAAAATAGGCGCATTACTTCTGATTCCATATACCGCCTGCCCTCCTTTTATCTGGTGACAATACATATAAATGTAGGATCTATGTAAGTTGCAGAAAATTCACAGGGGGAGTTACACCCCTACAGCCCCACACCCCCACCCTCACTGCCAAGATGGAACGGAAGAAGGCAAAATCCTGGCAGGGGCAGGTCCTTCATCTGCTAGGAAGGACCCCTGTTGTGGAGAGGTCTATAGAGACAGAGGTTTTCTCCATTCACCTGTTTGAGGAGAGATTTAAGGCTAATGTTCCTTTTTCCACCCCGCCAGGCATCCAACTGATGACAGGAAGACAAGAGTTCAAAGGTACCTACATCTGTGCCCGGGAAACAGCTTTCATGCCTACGTTTGGGGGAAAGTGTGGGTGGAACAGACAGTCTCTCCACTCCAAAGTGAGAGAGTTGCTTTAATTTGAACCAGTTTTCTTTCCCTGCAGGCTCTGTTGCCAGGTGGGTCCCACGACAGATACAAACATCAGGAGGGCTTTGCTGGATCTGGGCAGTGGTCCATCCACTCCAACATCTTGTCTCTCTTACAATGGACAATCTGGTGCCTCTGGGAAGCCCACCCAGTGTGGCACAAAAGTAGCCCTCTCCCCACACTGTAGCCTTCCCTTAATATTTTGGGAGTTTATTATTTTATTGTATTTCTATCCCACCTTCCCTCCAGGGAATTGAAGATGTCATACCAGGTTCTCCCTTCCCTCTCCATGTAATCCTCACCAATGACCCTATGAGGTAGGTTAGGCTGAGAGACGGTGACTTGCCCAGGATCACCCAGTGAACTTCATGGTTGAGTCAGGACTCGAACCTGGGTCTGAGCAACCCAGGTTCGAGTCCTGACTTAACCAGGAAGTTCACTGGGTGACCCTGGGACAGTCACTATCTGTCAACCTAACTTACCTCCTAGGGGGACTGGCAGCAGAATGTTCAAGTGTGAAGTGCTCTTGCTCAGAGTTCCAGCCAGCCATGCCGTCCTGTGATACTCCATTCCACCACCCGCTTCCAGTTTTCCATTTCCCCTCCAAGACTCAGGTCACGATGTTGTTGCCACTGAGCACTCTCAGTCCTTGCTGATCTGTTGTGGATTTTTTTTGTAACCCTCATTTTAAGACTTTTTTCCTAACTTCCCTGCCCTCCTCCAGTATTCTGCAAACCTCAGGGTTTCCCCAAACATGCCAAAATCTCTTCTCTCTGTGTGTGTGGTTCCATTTTGGCTCCATTGGCACTAGCACTCACACCTGAACATTGGAAACAGCATGAATGATAGACATCTCCTCCCCCACGAATTACGCTAATCTCTTTTTTAAACCATTTAAGCCAGCAGGCGTCACCACTTCTTGCAATAGCAAATTTCATCAGTTTGTGATACGTTGCATGAATCTATTGTTTGTCACGTGTGATTTGTATGTTGGCTACTGTTTCCTTCTGCTGGTTTTTAATAGGTTTCATTTTTATTGTAACTGTGTGTGCTTTATTGTGGTTAGCTGTCTTGGACAAAGACGGGATAATGTTTAAGGTAACAATACTTTAAAATAGATAAATACGGATGGGGGAAAATAGGTGCATTTGCTCATACTGAGGTGAGCTCTGTTGTGGTTCCTTTGCTAGTTCTCTGCATGCTCTCTGTCCTGCCCATTTATAGACCACATGAACACCATATCTTGAATGTCCATTTAAAGCACAAAATGGCCTCTGCCCAAGAATCCTGGGAACTGTAGAAGAGTTTGGATTTGATATCCCGCTTTATCACTACCCGAAGGAGTCTCAAAGCGGCTAACATTCTCCTTTTCCCTTCCTCCCCCACAACAAACACTCTGTGAGGTGAGTGGGGCTGAGAGACTTCAGAGAAGTGTGACTAGCCCAAGGTCACCCAGCAGCTGCATGTGGAGGAGCGGAGATGTGAACCCGGTTCACCAGATTACGAGTCTACCGCTCTTAACCACTACACCACACTGGCTCTGTAGTGTATTAAGGGAGGGATAGCTCAGTTCGTAGCGCATGAGACTCTTAATCGCAGGGTCGTGGGTTCGAGTCTCATGTTGGGTGAAAAATTCCTGCACTGCAGGGGGTTGGACTAGATGACCCTCACGGTCCCTTCCGGATCTACAGTTCTGTGAGGGGTAAGATTACAGTTCGGTGGAAGAAGCCAAGTGCTTCAAATGCCTGGTGTGAATGTGACCACAGAACAAAGTGACAAGTGTCAAAGCAGAAGTTGCTGCTTGGATTTCAGTACCACTTTTTGCCTAAACTTTCTTCGTCATTATGAAGAGTTGGGAAAGGAAGCAGGTGATATTCCTATCCTGTTTGGTGCTGGATAGTCAGAACAGGAGAAGGACCCTTCACCAAATGCCTGTCACAAGCCAACATCCTGTTATCACAGGGGCCAACCAGGTGCACGTGGGAAGCCCAGAAGCAGAACGTCAGCACAACAGCAGCTTTTCCAAGAGAATTGTATTCAGAGGCACACACTGATTCCATGATAGACTTCTCTCCCATGAATTTGCCTAATCCTCTTTCGAAGCCGTCCAAGTTGGTGCCTGTTTCTTGCGCGGGCGAATTCCATACTATGTGCTTAACTATAGAATAAACAGCTGGGAAGAACTTCCCCACTTGTCATGGATTGGGAAATTATGACAGCAAGAGAGAAAAAAAGAATCCTGAAAGCCAGGTAGAAAAGAGGTATCAGGATTACGGTTTGTCCCTCCATTGGCTGATCATCTTTTTAATAGCTCCAGGTTTGAAAAACAACGCGCTCCTGAAACGCAGTGAAGGTGGTTTTCTTAAGAGGTCTTTGCCAACAAGGAGTGGAGCTCTGGGTAACTGTTCATGCAAAACGGGGTGCATAGCAGAGATGCAGCTGTATCAGTTGTGCTCATTATCTACAAAACGTTGAAGAAAAGCAGCTTGGGGAGGAAATTTACAGTAGAGAAGGAACAGCAAGAAGGAGCTTAACTACTCACAACTTCTCTGTTCAAAATTACCCACTTGTGGGTTACTTTTCTTCCCAGAAAGAAGGGCAACTGGAGACATCGAACTAATTTTATGTGGGATGGAGAAGCCCAGAAAGAAGCTCAACAACTTCAATCCTAAAAAAAGGTCAACAGCTTGGTTGGCCCTCACGGCCCTTCACTTCATCAAATCTGGCCCTCTTTGAAAAATGTTTGGACACCACTGCTGTAAGGGAAAAGCAGCTAGCGGGAGGATTTGGAGTGGAGGGTAAAGGATTAAGCAACTACAGTGGTACCTCGGGTTACGTATGCTTCAGGTTACAGACTCCGCTAACCCAGATATATTATCTCGGGTTAAGAACTTTTCTTCAGGATGAGAACAGAAATTGTGCGGCGGCAGCAGCAGGCCCCATTAGCTAAAGTAGTGCTTCAGGTTAAGAACAGTTTCAGGTTAAGAACGGACCTCCAGAACAAATTAAGTACTTAACCCGAGGTACCACTGTAGTCTCCGTGTTGTATTTCTATTCCAAATTTTTCCCCTCCCAAATCTGCTGTCTAATCCCCCTCCCAAAAAATAAAAGAAGCAGTGAGGTTCTGTCTCTGCACATAACTAGTTTTTCAGAAAAAGCAGTTTTGCCTTTTTCTGAAGTTTATTGTATATTTTATTATGATTTTTTTAAAAAAGTACTACCCTGGGATAAGATTTTATGAAGGATGGCAGACAAATAGCTTACACAAAATAAATCAACACTTTGGGTGGGGCAACTGAAGACCTCGAACTAATTTTATGTGGGATGGGGAAGCCCAGAAAGGGAGATGAGAAATAAGGGGAAATGGATAAAGCAATGGAAAGAGGGAGGGGGGACCTTCTGCATATGTTCAGGGGTGTCAGAAGAGATGAGGGCACATCAAAAAAAGGGAGAGAAAGGGTGCTGCAATCCTGTTTTATCTGGGATTAATTATCCAAGAATGCAGTTTGACTTATTTCCGATTATGGGCATGTATAGGATTGAACTGCAAACCTCATACCAAAAGATAGAAGAAGGAACCGGCCAAAATCTCATCAACCCTCACTGAACACGTAAGATAAAGGGGGATGAGCTATGTCTGTTTCTAGCCATTGCTCTTGCCCCCAACTGAGTGGCACGAGGGCTGTTGCAAAATTATCATGAATGCCAACTAAATCCAATTGCATTGGAGTATAAATAACATAGCAGGCATGTCGCTGGCTTCAGACTAAGACTATCAATGGCTACTAATGCTGATGGCTCCGTTTTTCCTCTACTGTTGGAAAGCAGTCTGCCTTGGAATACCAGCTGTTGGCAATCCCATGCGCGGAGAGAGCTGTTGCGCTTGGGTTCCGCTTATGGGCTTCCCATAGGGATCCAGTTGATCACTGTGAGAACAGGATGCGGAACTAGATGGGCCACTGGCCTGATTCAGCAGACTCTTCTTATGTTCTTCAGTTGGTAAAGAATAGAAGTGGGTGGGAGAGGCTCTAGACCAGGGGTAGGCAAACTAAGGGCTGGGGGCCGGATCCGGCCCAATCGCCTTCTAAATCTGGCTCGCACATGGTCCGGGAATCAGCGTGTTTTTACATGAGTAGAATGTGTCCTTTTCTTTAAAATGCATCTCTGGGTTATTTGTGGGGCCTGCCTAGTGTTTTTACATGAGTAGAATGTGCCCTTTTATGTAAAATGCATCTCTGGTTTATTTGTGGGGCATAGGAATTTGTTCATTTTTTTTCCAAAATATAGTCTGGCCCCCCACAAAGTCTGAGGGACAGTAGACTGGCCCCCTGTTGAAAACGTTTGCTGACTCCTGCTCTAGACAAATGTGAACAGGGTCCTATTTATTATTATTATTCACTCTCTGAAGTCCTGCAGCTTTTATGCCGCAGAGAAACAGCATTCCAACACATCATTAACCATGTATCCCTCTCTACTGAAAAGGCCACCTGGGCAGTCTGCTTTAAACCCAGGGGCCATATCATTTCATTAAGCACTAACTTGTTGTCTAGCTGTTGACCACCTTTGATTGGCCCAGAGAGTCTCCTTTACCAGCCTACAGAATCTGCTTTGCTGTTTTCACTAGCGACACAAAGGTCCACCAACTACATCCAGGTGTGAAAACAGTGGCTATGAAGGTGGAACCAAATGCAAATGGGGCAGAGCTACTTTCCTTCCACATCCCATAAGCTGCACACATTAGGTGTGTATCTACATCTTAAGTTACTGCGGATCAGGTATTCCACCTCAAAACTCTTAAAACTGTGCAAGGACTAACTCAAAGGCCACTGGTTAAGGCTGCAACACTTACCTGGCTGCACTTAATGTTATTTAGTTAATGCACTTACCCGGCTGCACTTACCTGGGAGTAAATTCAACGGGACTTCTGAGTAATCCTAATGCACTGCAATATCTCCCATTTTACAGGTGAGCAATACCAAGGCTAAGTGATTAGCAGAACGTCAGCCATCCCAGAAATTTAATTTAAAACAAAACAAAACAAGGCCCTATTGTTCAACCTGTCAAGAGTCATAAATTTAAGCAGATTCCCTGTAAATCAGAGAAGTCTACCAGTAGATCCCAGTCTACCCACTTGATAATATACCAGGCATGCCCAACTCCCAAGAGACTGCCATCTACTCTCACTATAAAAAAACTGGCAGTGATCTACCCATTGGATTGACCAAAGTTGTTGAGCTTTTTGGGGGGAGGGGATCAATCAGGAGCACGTGATCGAACAGGATCGCCCAGAGATCAACCGGTAGATTGCAATCAACAGGTTGAACGTCCCTGATATATACAATCCCTACTGAAACTGGAGTGACCTGCTCAGCACTAATCACTGAATGTTAGCTAAGCAGAGGTTGGAACAAAGATCTATTTGCACAACTGACCATCGTGGCTTCAGAATATACTGTGATTCCAGAGAATCACGAGCATATCAAGTACAAGTATTGGTTGGATGACACTGTATTTTTTTAATTTAAAAAAAAACAACAACCACCCCACCTTAAGCAATCGTGTACCACATAGAGCAGTGAAAAAGCGCTTTGACTTCCAATGACCTAAAGTGTTGCAAAGGCAGAGAGGTATGCTTTGCACTGGCCTGTGCCAGCAAGACAATCAGGCTAAGACTGGCAGATGCTCAGTTGAAGAACTGCAATAGATCAGTAACTGCCGGCTGCTTTGCCAACTTTCAACTAGGCGTAAATTCCCAGCCTGCAACTGGCAGCTACCTTGGGATCTTGCTCAGCTTTGCCATTTAAGCATGGGAGAATGATTTACTAGTTCAAACTAGGTTTTTTTGTGGGGGGGGGAACAGTGGAATTCACCCTTACACCCCCAAGAGAAATTACTTTCCTTTACAGAGGCTGTATTATCAAGTTTTACCCGTGCATAGGCAGAAGAAATACAATGTTGACGTCTGGAGTGCATGTGCAAGTGGTCAAATGCAACCACTTAGTATTATGTCCATGCTGCAGATGCAAGGACTGAGGCAGAGACCCAATTGTTGTCTTAAGATTACCTAGTGAGTTCAGAGATTCAAACCAGGGACTTAACAGCTTCTTTTTTCATCACCCAACACCAGCTCAAAGAGTGCCTTCTTTTTATGCTTGCTTGTTAACACTTCTCACTGTTTAACTCACCCATCAAGAGTTCTGGATTAAATATGAATTAACTGTACAGTTGTTTATATGTTGCTTCCACAAGCCATGACTCTATAACACCCATCCCAGGATCCCTTGGAGAGCTGTGTTAATTGTGCTTCCCAACTGCACCCCAAAAATATTGGTGCCGTAAGCAACTATGTGGGTGGTTCGTGCAGCTGGTACAGCCCTGTGTTTGTCTCATTTCCACACAACTCCATTAGAATGGCATCTCTGTTGAGCGCCAGCTGCCTCAGAGGCTCCCTAAACAGTTTCAGTTGAGAACACCTTCAGTTGCTGCCTACAGTGCACACAAGTTGTTTTAACACCATCAATAACATTTGCAATATTGTTTATAGCTGGTGCAGCCAATTCCACCTAGCAGATAACTGGATGTTTTCCTCCAAGGCTTCAACACTCATCAACATTTGCCTTCTTTTGTTGTTGTTGGATGTTAAAGGCTACTGGAGTGGTCAAAACGAGGCAGCAGCCATTGCACCTATTTTAGGAAACTGCAGTTGCTGCAAGACAAGAGTTTCCAAGTTTTAAGGGGATTATAATCTGTAGGATCTTCAGATCAGCCATCACCAACCTGGTGGGAGTCCCATTTTGGGGACTACAGATCCCACCAAACCCAGCCAACACAACCATACTGGCCAGGGCTGATGGGAGTTGTAGTCCAAAAAATCTGGAGGACACCAGGTTGGGCCAGGACGGCTCAGAATACCTCAAGTGTTTATAAAGAGATGTGAAAGGTGATGGTGGTGTTCTGGTCTAAGAAGTTTTTCCCCCCTCCCAAAAAGATTTCAGATTTTTTTTTTTTAAAAAAAACCAGCTTAAAATTTATTATGTAAGAAACTTTTATAAAAAGTTTTTTTTAACCAAAGGAAGTACAATTCATGGATGCAGAAATTAACCTTCCTGCCAGAAAAGGTACATGTGTTCTCTCTATTATAGAGTTCAACAATAAAAACCATGAGGCAAAACAGCCCCAAGACACCTCAGTTTTCATGTTCTTGAAAGTCCCCTTCCACCCCCCCAAAATGATGTTAAAAAAACTATAATCCAAAATATACATACAAGCTGCATATCTGCAAAGTTTTTTTTTGTTGTTGTTGCCCTTTTTTCTGAGCAAACGACAGATCGGTCCACATTTGTCACAAGTTGTTGCAATGTTGGAAGTGTGCGATTTCACTAAGAAATCTCTCGACCAGGATCAACGCGAAAAATCTGATGGCTCAGAGCTTTTAAAAAAAACAAAAACCGTCCCGACACACACACACACAAACAAACCCCACAAAGTTTCTTCTTGTGCAATACAGCAATCCGATAGTTAAATCTGAGAGTGGATTAAAAGGTGGGCTTGCTTTCAACCCGCCTGCCCCCCTCCTCTGGCCTGCAAATTTTGTTTTCAGGCAGTTGGAGGAGAACAACAGATTGAGGGCAGAAAGTTGTTTCTGGAAGTCCAGTCAAGGCATCTGAAACTGCCAGGCAAGACCCATGTTCCACAGTTTATCTGGAAGATAATGATGGAGGTCTCTCCATTACTGGATGCACGGGGTTAAAACATCAGATCCTTTCCCCACTCAAGATCTTTTTTCTCTCTCCTCTTCTTCTATCTTCTGTCTCACTGGAGAGAACCAAGTGTCAGGATCCCACACCTGCAGTCTGAAAAAAGGGGGAGGGAGGGGGAGGAGGCGGGAGAGAAAGACATGTCAGTTTCAGCAACAGATCAGAGGCAGGTCTGCAGACATCCTGGCGCCAGAGAGGAAGCTTCTATTTACCTCCAGCTGATAAGGAATCAGGAGCCAACACTCTAAGCTGGAGGTTTGCTAATTGGCACCAAAAATCTAAAGCAGGCGGGGCAGCAGAGGGTGGAATGAAACGGACCCTTCTGTTTTCTAACTTTCTGCAGATGTATCTAAAATTACAGATTCTGAGGGAGGGGACAAACTCTTTAGTGGTGTCTTCCAGACTTTAAAAAAAAAAGAGAGAGAAGACAGAAGAGGGGGGAGAAGAGAAGAGAGGGAGAGAGAAAGAAGAAGAGTGCCTCTTGATTCACTGATTTCAACAGGGCTGTTTAAGCAGCTGCAGAGACTTAAAGCTATAAAAAGAATGACATTGTAAAAATAATGACTCCATTTACAGGCAAAAGCATGGAGGCATCTGAGGCTGCTGCCTTATTGCCAAGCAGTGACAAGGGGCTCTAAAGACCACAATCTGTTCCAGGGAGGGCAGTCAAGTAGGACTACTCTCGAGTAAACATTGGGGTGCAAATCTAGATTTCTAGACTGACTGTAGGGTTTTTAAAAAATATTTTGGTGGTTTTTTAATAAAAACCTGCTTGATGACCAGGGAAGTGTCTTGCTGGTTGAGATCGGGGCTGGAGGAAAAATAATTTGGGTATTTCTTGGCTGTTACCTGTTTTAAGAGGTTAGTGGCAGAGATTCCTCTCCTCTTTTGAGCAAAGTTCTGATGCCAGCTCTGCAGCCTATGGGAGAAGGGAAGAGAAGTGTTAAGGAGATATTGAGTTCACAGTTTAATATACGCCACATGATACAAAAAAATAAAGATTTGGAACAGTGAGTAAGTAGTCTTTGAGAATGGGTTTGCTGCACACAAGACCATGATCCTTTTGACTTTTCAGTGGGATTTCTGCTGAGCAACACCTATTGACTGACAATGCAAGCCTAGCCTCGTCAGAAGTCCCACTACATTCAACAGGGTTTACTCCCAGGAAAATGCCTCAGATTGCAGCCTGGACAGCAGTGCCAATTCAATTTTCATCAAATGTCCTTAGGATCAGAACCCAAGATTGCTATCTTGGATCCTGCTCAAGTAGTCCCACTGAAACTGGGATCCCAAGCACTTTATTAAGATTAAAACCCCCCCCCCAACAAATAAATACAGTGGATCTTCTTTTGGAGGTAAAACATTTAGGATCGCAGTTTAGACCCCGCTGACGGCACAGCTGTCAGCGGAACCAAAAGCGTCCATAAATCCCTCCCTCCCCACACATATGGCAGAGAAGAGCGCAAACTGTGCGCCTACTCCCGAGCAAGCAAAGTACTCCCGCAGCCCGTTTACGATAGGACTCCACAGCCTTAGAGGCGCACGCAGTTTGCTCAAGGCTGGATAGCGCAAAGGACGGATTATCTCGCGACCCACTGCAATTTGCCTTACAGCGCTCTGCGGACCGCAGGCAGGACGACGCGGCTCCCGCTGGTGCCCGTTAGATCATTACTTTAACTCATAACCCAAATTAGCCTAGATGGCGCGTCTATAGTAACAGCATTTTCGCCGGCTCCCCCCCCCCACCCCTCAACCTTGTGTGCGCCCACGAAGGCTCCCTGGGTTTTCGCCCCCTCTTCCTTCTAAGGGAAATCTCCTTACTTTTAAAGAGAGTAGGGAAGTCTCGGCTGCGGACGGATCTTGCCCCTTCTTCGCCTGCTCCTCCAGCACGATCTGCAGGTCAAAGATGTAGTCGATGACGTGCTGCAAGATTTCCACTTGGCTGACTTTGGTGCCTTGCGGGATCCCTGGCACCAGCTCCCGCAGCTTGGAATAGCAGTCGTTCATGTCGTAAAGGAGGTTCATGGGCTCCTCCAGAGCCGGGCTCTTGTTGTTCGTTCCCCGGGTGATGGCGAGGCTCTGATCTGAGAGGCAGCACACGGCTTCGTAGCAGCTCCTGACCGATCTGACCGGGCTGATGGCTTTCATGGCAGCGAAGGAGGAGAGAGGGATGAGAAGCGAGCGAGCGATACTGCCGCTTGCTTGCTTGCCGGCCGGGTTAATTCTCTATTGTGCACACACAGAAGATGCTTCTTTGCAAAAAAAGCGAGGGCTGTCACCCAGCTCTGCTTTTATAGCCGAGTGTGAGCGCTCAAGCCCGCCCGCTGATGCAAATGAGCCACTGCGTTCCCCCTCCCACTCCCCTTCGCTCTGATGACAGCGAAAATGTTGGAATGGAACGTTTACAAGATGGTTAAACTGCAAAACAGGTTTCTATTGGCTTCGGCTGACACCGAATAGCAGAGGACATCAAAGGAATGAGGAAGCTCTGATTACAAAGAAGGAGGGGCCAGCTATCAAAAGCGCTTCCTTCCTTCCCTCCCCCTTTCGCTCTCTCTATTCCATTCAATTAAACAGTTTAAATTCGAAATGTGTGCAATTCACCTTGTCCGATTTAATTCTTATATTTGGGTATGATTATTAGTCTTATAAAGGGGGAGGGAGGGAGAGCTATTGTGCCGAGAAAAAAAGGGCACATTTTTCTATTACTGCTTTTCTGCCTTCACCCAGCCCTTAAAACGTTCAGGAGCCATAAATCCCATCACGGCAGAGAAATTTCCCAAGGTTTTAGATTTTTCCCCCTCCTCCTCCTCCTCCTCTTCAGGGTTTGGGGGAGGGAATCTTGTAAGGACTTAGTGCCGCCTTGTTCCTCAATTTGCTACTCATAAGACCTCCAGACTTTCTGGCGTCAGGAATTATCTTGTGACCAAGTTAAAAAAAAAAATTAATTGCGGGAAAGCTGAGGCTACGATGGAGAAAGCAGATTTGAGCCAGCAATAATGGTAGTGAAACGTGTGTGAGGGAAGGGGGGGGCGGCGGAGGAGATGATTATGGGGAAATTACTTACAAGTCATAATTTACTTGATAAACAAATAAACAGGCACACAAAAATCCAGGCAAGACATTGCTAAGATATTTTAGGACAACAGGATTATTTTTCCGACTGAAAAGAAAAAGCGGGCAGGAAAGAGGAACTTTGGCCCATCTGAATTCCCTGTCCTACATACCTGAACAATATATGTGTTTGGGAACCCATTAAATGGGCTGTAATCCTGTGCACATTTGCATGGAAGTAAATCTCATAGGGGCTTATTTCCAAGTAGACAGGTATATATAGAGAGAGGTCCTTTTAAATCTGCTTTTCACTTTAACTGTTGATTTTAATCATATTTTTAAATACATGCCTTACACTTTTTCTTTATTGACTATTTTAACTCTCTTGTTGACCACGTAGAGCTTCTATGTACAATCAAGTGGTATATAGCTTCTGTTAAATAAAATAAATAAAAGGATGGTGCTTTGTGAATATATTGGGTTGTATCCAGTCAGTGGGACTTGGGTCACAATGAATTTGAGGTTCACAGAATCATAGAATTGTAGAGCTGAAAGGGGTCCCAGAGGTGATCTAGTCCAGCCCCCCTGCAATACAGGAATCTCAGCTAAAGCATCCGTAACAGATGGCCATCATGAGTTTTCAACAGAACAAGCTGCTCCAGAGAAGCGGACACGGAGCAATGGTTCCAAACTGCAAGAAAGAAGATTCCACCTAAACATTAGGAAGAACTTCCTGATAGTAAGAGCTGTTTGACAGTGGAATTTGCTGCCAAGGAGTGTGGTGGAGTCTCCTTCTTTGGAGGTCTTTAAGCAGAGGCTTGACAACCATATGTCAGGAGTGCTCTGATGGTGTTTCCTGCTTGGCAGGGGGTTGGACTCGATGGCCCTTGTGGTCTCTTCCAACTCTATGATTCTATGATTCTAAGCAGGTCCAAATGGCCATTATGTGGGAATCTGCAGCAATAGCTCTTCCACCTTGCACAAGCTCATACAAATCTTTTCACCAGGCACCCAAGTGAGTCAAATTAAGATGTACACACCATACATTGAAAGCTCTCCCCCCCCCCCATTTTTTTTAACTGGGAAATGTAGTTTATACCCCACGGAGCTACAACTCCCAGCACCCTATTCCCCTCACAGACCCACAGTTCCCTGAGAAGAGGGATTCATTGTTAAACCACTCGGGGAACTGTGGCTCTGGGAGGAGAATAAGGGTCTCTTAACAACATTTGGTGCCCTTAACAAAGTACAGCTCCCAAAATTATTGGGACTGTTTAACATGCTTTGGATGCTTTTGCTGAGATTCTCGCATTGCAGGGGGCTAGACTAGAAGACCCTTGGGGGCCCCATCCAGCTTTACAATTCTATGATTCTAAGTGGTTTCACACTGCTTTAAATGCATGGGGTCAATGCAGCCTCACTTGAAAGCCCACTATTGCAAAGAATTAAGGTTGGGGAACCCTTACCGACTCTCAGACCATTGTCCCTGACCATTGGCCATGGTGACTGGGTCTGATGAGAGTTGGAGTCCAACAAAATCTGGAGGGCCACAAGTCCCCCCCCCAACTCTCTTGAAGATCTTGCTTGAGGATGTTGATACAAACGTATTGCCCTTTGTTCAGAAGCAGCATTGGGCCAGACAGTGCGGGCCATGTAGGGCAGATCAGCAAATGATGCCACCCCCTGAAGCTGAGATACACTGCACCTAGGGCGGACCAGGCACCTTCTAACATTTACAGTGGACACTCGGGTTGCGAATGTGATCCGTGCAGGAGGCACGTTCGCAACCCGCAGCGTTTGCAACCTGCAGCGCCGCGTCTGCGCATGCACGGGTCACAATTTGGCACTTCTGCGCATGCACAAAGCACGATTTAGTGCTTCTGCGCATGCGCAAGTGCCCAAATCCGGAAGTAACCCGTTCCGGTACTTCTGGGTTTGGCACGGTGCACAACCTGAAAGCGCACAACCTGAAGCGTCTGTAACCCAAGGTATGAGGGATTTTAGTAGGTGTTGTTCATTTACAAGTGTGACCTGCTGAAATCGCAATGGTTAAAAGATGCAAGATCCCTGTCCCATTTGCATCTGGCCACCCTCATAAGGGTACAAGGCTAGCCAGGTTGAGGGAGGAAAACTTAAAGCTGAAAATTGGGAGGATCCAGCAGAGACAAGAGGAAAGCAATTCTTCTCACAGCACATTGCTAAACTATGGAACTCACTTCCACATGAAGCAGTGATGGCCACCAACTTGGATAGCCATCCAAGAGAATTAGATAAATTCATGGAGGAGGATGCTACTAGCCATGACAACTACATTATTCCTTCACTATCAGAGATGGTCTGCCCCGGAGTGTGGGCTGCTATGCTCAGATCCTGCTTTCAGGCTTTCCATAGGCATCTCGTTGGCCATGGCGAGAACCAGGTGCTGATCTGTCAGGCTCTTCTCATGTTCCTAAACCCCTCAAAACACCTTCCATGGGATAAAAATACAGGCGGTGACCATTTTGCACATGTGCAACTGCTGATGCACACGTTGCTTTTGGCCCCAGAAGGGGGCAGAACCGGGTGGGGTGGAATGAGCTTATGTGTGACCGCTGACGCACACAATGACCCGGACAATGCAACCCTCACACAAATGGGGAGTTGCCTGTACAACAACAATAATAGTTTACCTGTCTTGACACCCAAGAGTAGCTACCTGAGGCCACCACCTCACCATACCTAATGGTAGGTGGACTCAGATACACATTTTGAACAATGAGCAGATCCCACATTAAGGATGGGCATTCGCCCAGAAAAGTGGCCTAAACAATAGATGCAGTAAATGCCAGGATTTGTCACTTGGGAGATAGTGAGAAGCTAAACTCCCTACATTAGGAATCGGGAACATTTTTACAGCCTGAGGGGCACATCCACTTTTGGGAAGGCCACATGGCTGGGGAGGCAAAAGTCCAGGGAGCCATGATAGTAAATTTTAACTTTATCCAGGCAAGAAACAGTCATCATTTGAGTCAAGGACACATTCCAGCCAGACAAAAACACTCCAGGGGAAGTGAAGCAAGGCTGGTGATGGGGTTTGGTCTGGGTGAAGTGGATGTAGCAGCCTGGAGTCCTGGGTTTGGATTTTGTGTTTGCCTCTTTGTGGCTGACCCTGCTTAATCCTAACTGAACAGAGGAGCAGCATCCATGGTACTGAAGTGTAAGCACTGAGAAGCTGAGCAGCAGAGCCAGGCTAGGCTCCACCAGGCCTCCTCTCCCCTCAACTGTCACCTGGGGCAGCCATTTTCATCAGGCTGCCTCAGTGTGAGAGATAGGAAGCAGGGTTCATTGCATCCGCTTTGCTGCAGCCCATCAGGAACCTCCTGGCTCTGAACTATGCCAGCTGGTTTATATGGAACAACTGTATAGAAATCAGTGCCTGCATTTTGAGTTTTATTTTTCCTCTTCTCTCCTTGTCCCTTGCCCTTGCTTGCTAGTTAGTTACCATAGTTAGTTAGTTAGTTAGTTAGTTAGAATGTAAACTTGTGGGTAGGGAGCGTCTTGTTTTGATTTCATGTAAGGCACTTTGGAAAACTTTACAGTGGTACCTTGGTTTTCGAACATCTCCGTTGATGAACATTTCGGTTTTCCAACGCCATCAACCTGGAAGTAAATGCTTCGGTTTTCAAATGCGCCTCGGAAGTCGAACCAGAAACGCAGCTTCTGTATTGAGTTTTCCTTCTGTTTTCAGGCTTCTGTACTGTGTTTTCAGTTTTTGAACATTTCGGAACTCGAACGGTCTTCCTGAACGGATTACGTTCGAAAACCGAGGTACCACCATATTGGTCAAAGAACTCTAAATAAATAAAATAAGGACCGGGCAGAGAGGCCCGAAGGATCACATTTGGCCCCCAGATCACAGGTTCCCTAGCTCTGTCCTTTCCCACAAACTACAGGTCCATGGGTTCTTTAG
Organism: Podarcis cretensis; assembly: GCF_951804945.1. Lineage (NCBI taxonomy): Eukaryota > Metazoa > Chordata > Lepidosauria > Squamata > Lacertidae > Podarcis > Podarcis cretensis. The sequence goes on along the minus strand of NC_137177.1, from coordinate 25,941,942 downwards.
TTCCTGCTGGTTTTTCCTGTGCATTGGCAGAAGAAGCCTGCGGGTTCTGGGCATCCAAATGACAGCTGAAGGAGGTGGGTAGATATTATAATAAGCCGTGGGAGGGGGCATCAATGTCTCAAGGGCAGTGACAGCCAGTGCTGCTGGTAGGTAGAGACTCCCAGAACATGTGGATGTAATTAAGGGAGGCCTCTGGTCTCCAGAGTGCATATAGGAACCGATCCTAGATCGGAGACCAAGGGATAGTGTCCAAAGGCCATTTGCCTCTTGGGTATAATTAATATGCATCTGTGCCGTACCACCATGACTGGCTATAAATACAAATCAGGCATCTGGAAATTTAAGAAGCTTAAACCAGAGACAGGGAACCCAACCCTCCAGATGTTGCACTAGACCTGACCGCTGGTCATGCTGGCTGGGGGCTGATGGGAGTTGTAGTCCAGAATTAGAGACACAGGGTAGTCACCTGGCTGAAGACAACTTTTGAAAATGTTGTTTTAGAGTCAAGAAGGAAAAGGCACCTGGAATAAATTATGCCTGCCCACTAGTAGAGCATTCACCAGAATACCTAAACTCAAATTTAATTTCCCAACTGCTCTCCTATCCCATCCCACAGCTGGCTTTTTTAAAAAAAGAAACAAACCAAAGTTTCCCCCTTTCTTTCTTTTTTGGATTCAATTCCTTTTAGCCAGGCTTGCACTCTTTCTCTCTCTCTCACTCTCTCTCTCACTCACACACAGACCACATTGTGTATACAATTAATCGTGGTCAATTTCTATATTTTTTACCCTGTTTACATTTTGCAATTTAAAAAATCATGTTTTGCTTGGTGGGTGCTTTGGTGCAGTGGGTGGAGGGGGGGGGAGAAACTCTTCTTCCTAAATGACTGAGCCTGTGTTACTGAAAAACTTTTAAAAGAATGTTTAGCATGCAAACTTGCTGTCCAAAGCAATGAATGGGTTTGGGGTAACCCAACAGATCCCTCTTTCTTCCATTCTTTTCCTTAGATCCTGCCAGTTTTTGTTTTTTGTTTAACTCCTAACCAAAGAGGCAATTTTATTTTGGTTTTGATTTCTAGAGGTCCTTCATTCTCTCCAAGTGGAAATCACAACTTCCAGTTCTGTATGCTCTTGAATTGTTTGCTACCTTTCGAAACTATAATCTAGCGCTTTCTTCCGCTTGTGAGGACAAGGATTTTATAACAACCCTGTTCATGATTACTTGGAAGTCCTGTTGATTTCAGTGGAAGCCGCTCCTCAGACGTAAGATTACAGCCCTGCAGCTTTTCAAATCAAGTCAGTTCCTAAACCCAGGCATACAATACTTGCTACATATTTACATATTTTTATATGTGGGTTTATCCCACCCACATTACTGTCCATTGTTCCTTGAAACCCTTAAGACTACCCACCCCATTCCACACATTAACCGCTTTGGTGTAGCGGTTAATAGTGTCGGACTCGGACCTTGGGAGACCAGGGTTCGAATCCCCGCTTGGCCATTAAGCTCGGCGGGTAACCTCGGCCCAGTTGACTGCTCTCACTCAGCCTAACCTACTTTACAGGGTTGTCATGTGGATTAAATGAGGAGAAGGCGAACCATGTGCTTTACCTTGAGCTCCTTGGGAGACAAAGGTGGCATACAAATGCAATTGATCCATAAGCCTTGAACAGCCCTACAAATGCAGCTTAACAGGAATCCCATGCCGTTTCACACAATGCTCCTATTATTATTATTTTAGCACAGCCCACCCCGTGCATGTTTACTGGGAGGCAAGATTCCACTATGTGCAAGGGGGCTTGCACTGTGTGCATAGGATCGAGGCCTTAAATCTTTTCTAAAACTCGTTTCTAATTTTGTGAGTGATCAGATTGAAATATCTCCCCAGGGCTGATGGCACCAAACCCAAGTTTCCTTCTCTTTGAAGTGTGTGTGTGTGTGTGTGTGTGTGTGTGTGCACGCGCGCGCTTGTGATCGCGCTTGTTTGGCTGTTTAGCAAGGCTGCTTCTCAGTGCATCTGAACTCCCTGTTCCCACTGCCAGCTCCCTTTTCCCCAGTCCTGCAAGCGTTTCCCCCTTCCCTCCCTCCCTCCCTCCCTTTCTTTCTTTCTTTCTCTTTTTTTATGAAAGGATGTCATTAAGGCTTTTGTTTGAACTGTTTTTGTTTAAGTACTTTTCTCACAATCCTATTTTTTGTTGAGGAATCCGCTCCCTTTGCCCAGCTGTGTCCCTGTCCCTCCAGCTGTGTTGATCTAACTCGCAGCTCCAGACAGCCTGGCGCCAGCCTTGCGAACGTCATGCGTTCACACAGGGATGCGTGGCCAAGGCAACCTCGCCGCCGCCATAGGCACCGAACTGGAACCTCGCCGCGAGGGCCAATGAGGAGAGGGCGGGGCGGGGCCTCGGGGCTCGCGGGGGCGGGGCTTCCCAGGAGTAGGGGAGGAAATCGGAGCAGCAGAACGAGAGAGGCGTGGCCGGGAATAAGTCGAGGGAGGTTTTCTCGCAGATGGTTTGCGCCTTTCTTCTTAAAAGCTTTGAATTCTTCTCTTTTTTTATAAAGGAAAAAAGCTAGACAGTCTGTTGGGGCCATAAAAACCATTTTTGAGGCTTTATTTTCCCTTTTCCTTGAGAGCATCTCTTTTACCCGGCAGATAGCATAGGCATCTATTTCTATATATTCCAGAATTATGAGTTTTAATCATTTACCACACGCAAATTTAGGTCAGTTTGGCAAACTTCGCTTTCTTGGCTTTCGGAGTGATGCTGATAGCCCCGCTATTGCCTCCAAGGCTCTAGGGTGCAATGACTGAACAGCGAGGCTGGCTCGCCAGGAGAGGAGTCTGTATTGCTTGCAGAACTGCGATTTGTCCTGAAAGCAATTTTGATCAAGACCCTCCACTAGCTAAAATACATATACTGTATACATAAGTGCAGCCTTCTTTAGCACAATCTACTCCTTCCCCCCTTACCTAGCTCCATTCTCTGAAGAGCTTTCTAGCCTGCAGCTGACTGTCCTGTTGTCCAGCCATTTCTCCACCCTATATATATTTTCACGCTGACCCCGTCCCCTTTCCAAACCTTAAAACTAATCCATTTGCCGCCCATTCTTTACCCTCACCGAGTCACCTATGTCTCTGAAAATTGCCTCTCAATAGGAATCCTCCCCCCTCCCCTTTTTTTCAAATGTTACTAGAAAGTGACCAGCTGGGCCTTGTATTACAAGCGGACTTTTAAGAGCCTCCTAAAATGTTTAAAAGCAAAAAGCATGGAGGGGGCAGGATATGAACACATTCGAGACAGTTGGATTCCAAATGCAATCATGGATTTTCACCCCCTTCCAACAATCCCTCCCCCCCCCCCCTTTCAGAAGGTTTTGACGGGCAGGTTTGGAGTGGAAAGCAGAAGACAATAAGAGAGGGCAGCAAAGTGGGAGTACATATCTTCCGCAGATGCTGATCATACCAGTCTAACCTCAACTTCTTGGAAAGGGATGCCTGCTCTGGCGGTTGCGGGGGGGGGGGGGAGTTCTTGTTCGCAAAGCTCCAAAAAACTGAAGATTCCTGGCAGTTTTGCAACCAAGGAAATGATGCTAAATACAAGTGAGAAATGGTTCCAGCCCTGGCAAACTCTAAATAGGGAACTTCTTCCTCCATAGTCATCTGGATTAACTTTCTCTCTTGGAAAAAAAAAGTGCCTGGCTTTCAGAGGATCTGTCGACTTCTGGCAGGCCAATTTTTACTTATTTTTCCAAACCCAGAGGGAAAGAATGGTTGGGGGGGGCACATAAAACCTCTTTGGCCAATTCATCTCATGTCATTTTCTTTTCAGAGAATTCCCATTCAACGCTGGGCTGCACCTAAACCATGTTCGGCTGTAACCATACCAGTTAAAAAGGAACACTACGAACCTCACACGATGGTGTTTTCCCATCAAGTCCCTTATTATATTTATTGTTGTTGACAGCGCTGCATTGAAAAATTGCCCAAAACACGGATTCCCTTGATTTGCATAAATTAAATACAGTTGATGTTTGGTTGTCTGAGCTTAGGGATGAACATTTTAGCAATGTCAGAAGAATTTGGCTATTTTTAATACATCCTGAAAGGCAGCACAGGACTTTGCAACAATCCTAGCATAAAATATACCCCAATAGTACTTTTCTTTGTGTGGTCCTTCCGCAAATCCGTTATCGTGGGCTATCCATTTCCCCATGTAATGAATGGGTATGGTGCAAAGGAAAGGTGGTTTTGCCCAATGTATTGTATCATTTGCTTTTATAAAAAGAGAAACTGCACAAACTATTTTAAAAAACCTGGCTACCTTTACCCTCTCACTCTCATACCCACAACCCTCTCCTCCAGAGAGTAGGCGCTGTTGAACTTTTGAGTGTTTACAAATAGACTTGTACTGCAGAGATTCCCCTGGCATTTCAGGAATTGGGCTTGGGATGTATAAATTGCAGTTGATTGGGGTGAAATTGACCGAAAGGGAAGTTCACTCACCCCTTCTTCCCTGGCAGTGGCAGGGGACGCCATTTTGCAGTTTGCCTCAGGTGCCAAAATGTGTTCTTGCAGTGGACCTGGAGTGAAAGGAATATTCACAGACAGCCCTTGGCCACCTCAAAAGCAAGGCGACCATGATGAAAGCCCAGATAACAACCATGAGAACAACAACAACAACAACAGGATAACAACACTTTTGATTTTTTTGTATGTAAATTATTTTCTCACTAATTGATTGAGAATGGTTGTGGTGGTGAAACACTGGATAAATGTCCGGCACGGCCCTGCAGAAAACTGTCAATTGTGCTCACAAAATTGGGGAGAGAGGGAGCTGTTTTGCTCACCGTCAGTGAATGCACTAGCACCATCCCGTAAGTGTTTGCAATGTGATTGCAACCCAAGTATACCTAGAATCAATGCTTTTTTCCTTTAAAAAATGTTAAGGGGTACTCTCATTTTCCTATTCATATTGAAATACTGCCCCTCAAGGAGGCCAAACATCACAAAATGTTTAGGGGTATGTGGGCCCCTGCAGCCCCCTAGAAAAAAGCACTGCATAGAAACACAGAACTGTAGAGTTCTGTGGCAGGGACCCCACAACCCAACCCCCCACAATGCAGAGATTCAAGGGGGGGGTGGAGTTCCAAAGGACAGCGCTAAAGGCCCAATTCCTATATGGTGCTGAATGGACCTCCAGATCTGAGGGCCCTCTCCCTCAGGCCACAGTGACCGACGAGGTATGCAAGTGGCCAGACGATCCTTTATGTACCTTGGTGTCAAGTTGTATAGGGCTTCATACACCAGAATCAGAACCTTGAACTGAGCTCGCTAGCTAATTGGCAGCCAGTGGTGCTAACCAATTTATTTTATTTATTTATGAAAATATTTCTCTACCGCTGTGCCATAAAATATATATCACGGTGGTTTACAGCAATATAAAACCAAACAGTAAAAGTCGTAACAAGTTAAAAGCAAGTTAAAACCAAAATAATTAAAAACAAACTTCAGTAGACCACTGTGGTCTAATAGTGGTGATAATCTAAATATGACAGTACAGTAGCTTTTATTTTTGTAACACTGTGTGGAGAGGAAAGAATAGATAATTTCCCCAGAACAAGATATTACCTTATCCCACTTCTCTGGGCAGTGAGAAATTCTTGTCCAGGTTTGATTTCCTTTGGAAGGAGGTTGCTAGAGGCTAAGACAGGCTTCCTCAATCTCGGCCCTCCAGATGTTTTTGGCTACAACTCCCATAATCCCTAGCGAGCAGGACCAGTGGTCAGGGATGATGGGAATTGTAGTCTCAAAACATCTGGAGGGCCAAGGCTGAGGAAGCCTGGGCTAAGACTGCAATCCTGACTCCACTTACTTGGGAGTAAATCCTGTTGACTTACCTCTGAGTAGACATGGCTAGGACTGCAGCCTTATTGGCATGCATTGGTGTTATTCTATTTTAAGTTTCTGTGCTGGTTCTGGGATTTCAGTGTCAAATATGTTTATTGTTACCTATGTTATGTTTTCATTTTGTTCTAGGTTTAATTATGGTTCACCACCTGGCCGACTTCTGTTGGGAGGTAGCAAATGCAAAGAGTAACTCAATAAATACATTCTTTGTAAAATTTATAAATATGCAAGGTGAGCACAGGTGGAGTTTAAACCCAACACATAGCCAAGACCCATTGATCCTATGCCTGAGCTCTGCAGGCAGTTTCCTAAGATGCTCTTAAAGTTCCAGTGTCTAACTGCAGTTTTTGCTTCACACACAGATACCTAGATCAGCTGGGATGGCAGGAAGTGTCTATCCCACTCCCTGTTCCAGGAGGTGCTGGGTACCAATTAAGGCCTATGAAATTGGTTAAAATCTCTCTTGAGTAGCCAGTCATTATCATGATTGCTTGGTATTGCTTTAATTGTTTTTCTGTTGTTGGTACATCACCCTGATGTTAGGCAAATTCTTCTGCAAATAAATGACTAAGCTTTCTCCTGCCTCCCAAACTTCAATTTTTACAACAATATCACTGCTTTGTGTTATAAGAAACTGTGCCCCACAAAGAGTGTGTTGGGAGAAGAGCGCTGCCTGGATGCCCTGTAGTTACTAAATAAAGAGAGTGCATTATTTGCTCCCAATTTCATCCATCCCAACCTCTCTCGGATGAAAATAGAGACTTTCTTGTGCAAACCTTGGCTGGCCTTTGACTCTGCTGCTGTCTGTGCCCATGGTAGTCTTAGTTATCTGGAGTGTCCCTGTCCCCTGCAATCATGGACCCAGCTAGGAAAGGGCAGTGATGCTGTCGCATGAGAGCAGTGCAAGAGGTTTGGGATTCAGTGGATCCTGGGCTGGCTCGGACTCTTTTCCCACCTTCTCCTCTTGAATGCCCCATTCTGGGGCTTTTTGCTGGTCTGTGGGCATAGGAATCCCACCAGCAGCATTTCCACATGCCCAGCGGACGCTGGTCTGCTAGGGTGAACAGTGCATTGCCCCATCAACCTCAGTCTGCCCTCAACCACCCCTGCATGCCTGCCTTCTTACTTAACAATGGGTGGCTTAACAAGAGTCGAGTTCCCCCTCAGTTTTGCCCTGGCAGAACTAAGCAGGGAGGGGGATGGGCTCTGCCTGCCATTGACTCCTGTCCGGCTCCCTGCTTTCTGATTTACCTGCCCCAGTGGGCACCAGGACCACTGCCCACGCCTGCATGTTTGGTGGGCAGTCATTTGTGTCATTCTGGGCCTGTCCATATCTCAGCTTAATGCAGATTGTTAACCCCCTCATTCCTGAAGGCTTCTCCTCCTCCTCGAACTACTGCTGTCCTACCCTTTCTCTTCCCTAAATTCAGAGATTTCCTGGGCTTTGAAAATTCACATTGTAGAGCTATATTCAGCAGTTTGAGGAGCTGAGGTATGGATGGCCTGTTAAGAGGCGGCCGGCAGGAAGGACACCTCTGCACAAACCACACACATACCCCAGGATGGTTTGGATTGCTCTCCTAGACATATTTTTTGGCGGTACTGTAGTAAGTAACTGGGACCCGGGTGGTGCTGTGGGTTAAACCACAGAGCCTAGGACTTGCTGATCAGAAGGTCAGCAGTTCGAATCCCTGCAACGTGGTGAGCTCCTGTTGCTTGGTCCCTGCTCCTGCCAACCTAGCAGTTCGAAAGCACATCAAAGTGCAAGTAGATAGATAGGTACTGCTCCGGCGGGAAGGTAAATGGCATTTCCGTGCGCTGCTCTAGTTCGCCAGAAGCAGCTTAGTCATGCTGGCCACATGACCCGGAAGCTCCCTCGGCCAAGCAAGCGAGATGAGCGCCGCTACCCCAGAGTCGGCCACAACTGGACCTAATGGTCAGGGGTCCCTTTACCTTTAAGTAACTAATAAGTCAAACAAACAAACATGTTGGAAGGCACCCGGAATGGCTGGGGCAACACAGTCAGATGGGCACGGTACAAATATAACAACAACAACAACAACGTTCTGAGAAAGCCCTGAGAATCTGCTTGCAGTTTTTGTATTGCCTAGTTTATTTTTGGAGTAGTCAGATCACGAGTGACCTCCCTGCAAGCAACACAGTGCACTCCCTTGCCTGTGCTTCATGACTCTCAAACTTTTGACTCTACAAATGAGGAATAAAAGCTGTCAAAAGGGGCTGGGATCAGAGAAGACCGACCTTGAATCAAGGGACACAATGGTGCAGTATTAGGGAAGGAGATGGCTGGTTGCTTCACACTAAATAAAATGATGGCTGAGTGATACAGAGTCTCGCACTGCCCGGACCGGGCTAATGCAACCATTGTGCTTTTTGACTAGTCATGCTATTTCTTCCAGTCCTGCTCCTCAGCTTGCATCTGAGCAGGCAAGGCAGCTGAGTGAAGAAGACCCTCTTCATTGTGACTTCCATGGTCATTACAATGGTCTCTATCTAGACACAGCTGTGAGCAAATTCCAAAGAATTCAAACTGATTTGACGGGCAGCTGCTGAGCCATGGACTTAGGAAGAAGAATAAGGGACAGAGGGAGAAGTTTTTAAAAAATAAATAAAAAAAATAAAAACAGAAAGGCGCAAATCAGGGACATCCCTGGAAAATGCAGGGACGCCTTTATATTATTTTATACATTATTTAGGACACTGATCTCCTCACCCCCCAAGAAAATGGGGAGATGAGACTGTGGTGTTCTATTTCTTCTCCCAAAATTCCAAGGAGAAAGGCAGTTCCTATAATCTAGATCAGGGCCTCCAGCTGTTGTTGGACTACAACTCCCATCATCCCTAACTAGCAGTACCAGTGGTCAGGGATGATGGGAACTGTAGTCCAGAAACATTTGGAAACCCAAGTTTGGGAAACACTGATCTAGAGTGGGGGTGTGTGTCATGCCCGCAGGGTCATATGTGGCTCTTCAGGCCTCCCTATATAGCCCTCAGAACTCTCCCCTGGTCACAGTACCCCTCCCCAGCCCTGTTTTGCACCCCCAATGTTTTTGCCTGGCCATAATGTCTCATTGAACTTTGATAATGGGACATTGCTAACATAGCATCGCTCTGGGGCACCATGGGAAACAAAATGATCACATAAACATAGAGTTGGAAGGACCACTAGGATCATCTAGTGACCCAGCCTTTCTCAACCTGTGGGTCCCCAGATGTTGTTGAACTACAACTCCCATCACCCCTAGCTAGCAAGGCCAGAGCTCAGGGATGATGGGAGTTGTAGTCCAACAACATCTGGGGACCCACAGGTTGAGAACCTTCTGCAATGCAGGAATCTTTTGCCCAACATGGAGCTTGAACCCACAACAACAGTGAGATTAAGAGTCTCGTGCTCTACCATCTGATATATCCCAGAGCTAATGGCTGCTACTAGTTTTTTGGGAAGAAAAAAAAAGTCTTTATTGCATTGTATGGTTGTATTTTTCAATTTTTTTTTATTCTGTGAGCTGCCCAGAGAGCAACCTTGTTACAGTGGTACCTCGGGTTACAGACGCTTCAGTTTACAGACTCTGCTAACCCAGAAATAGTACCTCAGCTTAAGAACTTTGCTTCAGGATGAGAACAGAAATCGCACGGTAGCAGCGGGAGGCCCCATTAGCTAAAGTGGTACCTCAGGTTAAGAACAGTTTCAGGTTAAGAACAGACCTCCAGAACAAATTAAGTTCTTAACCTGAGGTACCACTGCATATAATGCATATAATGATGGTGTGTGTGTGTGTGTGTGTGTGAGAGAGAGAGAGAGAGAGAGAGAGAGAGAGAGAGAGAGAGATACAGCATTCCACCATGGGAGTTCCCAGCTACACTTTTACATAGTACAGACCAAGGTTTTGCACCTTGTTGAGGACTGGGCCATTGCCTTAAGACTAGAAGAACGCTGCTGAGCCAGGCCCATGGCCCAGCGAGTTCCACATCCTGTTCTCACAGGCCAACCAGTTGCCCATGGGAGGCCCAGAAGCAGGACCTGAGCGTAAGAACACTCTCCCCACCCTTTGGTTTCCATAAACTGGTTTCCAGAAGCATCACTGCCTCTGACAACGTAGGTAAAACATAGTCATCATGGCTAGTAGGACAACATACCCACTCTAAAAAACTTTTTGCAGTCTGGAAAGGGACCAGGGAATATATTGAAAAGTGAACAATGAACAAATGATTCATGGGATGACCTATAAACACTCTGCAAGGAAATCACGACGAACGCTTGCTGTCGTATGACCTCCTCATGAACAAGTCAGAACAAATGCTTGGTAAACACTATTTATAATCAAACGTCAGTGTGAGCACTGTGCAAGGAAATTGGGATGAATGCTAAATAAGCAGGTTATCCAGTGGATTTAAAGTGTGCCTTTCTTCTCTAAGAATTGTAGAGCAGTGATTTCCAAACTTTTTTGGACCACTGCCTTCTTGGTTCCATAAAATCATTCCTAGTGCTCTCTACTCTACCCTATTAAAAAAAAAACCAAAACATTATTCAGAATACTGGTTTGCACGGCCCACTAAGGAAGATAATAACACAATAGAATTCAAAACAGTAGCAATTTATTCAAAATCCAGTTCAAACTATTTTGTTTAATTCAAAAACGCTGATGAACTTCAGTTACAGATAGGTAGCCGTGTTGGTCTGCCATAGTCAAAACAAAATAAAAAAATTCCTTCCAGTAGCACCTTAAAGACCAACTAAGTTAGTTCTTGGTATGAGCTTTCGTGTGCATGCACACTTCTTCAGATACCTGAAGAAGTATGGTATCTGAAGAAGTGTGCATGCACAGGTATCTGAAGAAGTGTGCATGCACACGAAAGCTCATACCAAGAACTAACTTAGTTGGTCTTTAAGGTGCTACTGGAAGGAATTTTTTTATTTTGTTTTGGCTGATGAACTTGTTCCAGTGATACCAGTCTTTCAAAGCCTGATGGTCATTTACACCTCCAGCGCTCTCCCCCACTGCCACCCCCTTACGCCTTAGCACCCCTCTAGGTAATCCTACTGCCTCTCAGGGGCGCAGTAACACCACCACCAGTCTCCTTTGGTGACCAATAATACCTTTAAGCCAAGTGCAAACTAGCTCAAAAGCTGTTCCACTTCAGGCTCATCCTGTTACCAGTCACTCAGACAGGCAAACATTCCTGGTGCCAGGGAGTGTTTGCATTAGAACAGGTAGAGGCTCAGGGAAACAGTTTGCCACCAGGTTTTATCAAGCTTTTTTTTTATTATTTATCCCAGTCCCATTGTCTCAGGTATCTCTCTTGTTTGCTAATGGGCTTCCTCCTGAAGTCAAGGCATTGAGGACAAGGAAGCTGAGATAGGCAGGTGGTTCAGTCATCAAGAGTGGTGACAGAGGAGAAGACGGGAAGGGCTTAGTAAAGGATCATAAATCTCCAGGAGGAACAAAAGGGCCCCAGTCCCCTTTCTGGTCAGGCTGGTACAAAGCAGGAAAGGCAAGGCAAACATGGGTGGATATCTGCCAGCGGAGGCCCGAGAAGAAGCAGACCCAAAGAGTCCCGATGATTTCAAAGACAGAAAATAATGGGCGTGCCAGCAGGATAATATTTGACAGCTTCATTCAAACAGAACCAGGAAACAACAGTCACGTTATTGACTTCTGTTGTGTCATTCCATGGACCTGGGTTCCACCGTCAGCAGCGTAAAGGCTGGCCTTCGGTCATTTCTTGCAGGTTCCCCCGTCAGACTGTATTTTATTTATAAAAATAGTTGTATGCCGCTGTGCCATAAAAATATATATATCAAAGCACTTTACAGCAATGAAACCATAAAACCATTCAATAAAGCCATAAAAAGTTAAAACAGACATCACTTAACCTCATTGACACATGCCTTAAGTTGCATCCAGTTTGGATTACTGTAATGCTCTCTGTGTGGAGCTGCCTTTGAAAAGGGCTCAGGAACTTTGGCTGGCTCAAAGGGCTGCAGCCAGATTGTTGACCAAGGCTGGTTATAGGACTCCTTGGTTATAACAGCTCCACTGGCTTCTACTCTGTTTCTGGGCTGGCTATGACCTACAAAGCCCTACATGGCTTAGGTCCAGGCTATCTGAAAAGCTGTATTCCTTCTGCCCAGGCTCTGAGATCTTCAGCAGAAGCCCTTCTCTTGGTTCCACCACCCTCACAGGCACACTTGGTAGGGACGCAGGAGAGGTCCTTCTCAGTGGCTGCTCCCAGACTTTGGAACTCCCTAGAGATACAAGACTGGTCCTTGCTTTTGTATCATAGAACCGAAGAGTTGGGAACATGGGGGTCATCAAGTCCAACCCCCTTGCATTGCAGGAATCTTTTGCCCAATGTGGGACTCAAACTCGCAACCCTGAGATTAAGAGTCTCATGCTCCATGCATGTGGTTCTGTGCTTGTTGTCCTTCCAGCAGCAGGTGAAGACTTTCTTCTCAGGCTTCAGCAGACTTTGGGGAACTGACTGCTTTTAATGAAAGGGCTGGTGCCAGGCTGTTTTATTGTAATTATTTGTGTGTTTTTAATAGGTTAAACACACACACAGAGAGATTGTTTTAACTTTATCAATGCTTAATTGCTTTTTAATAATGTTTTTTCCTTATGTTTTTAGCAGTTCTTTCTCATCTGTAAGCTGCCTTGAGTCTGATCAGGGCAAAAAGGCAGGATATAAACTAACAAACCAACCAACCATTGGGGAAGGATCAAACTCTGGTCCATGGGCTTCGGGGAGGTACTCTACTGTATGACTGGAATGTGGTTGAAGATGGGAGATGGCACGTCCATTGCAGTCAGTATTCACGTTGATTTTGAACTGCATGTTTTAAAGCTTCTTTTGTTTTTCAGATTGTTCTATAGAATTCAGACCATAATTCAATAAAACACAATATATAAGGATGGAAAGAAACAATAAAAATGCAATTTAAAATCATTACAGCATCTAGCACAGCAGATCTAATCATTTTACAAGACTCTCAGTGATCTTCAAGCTATCTATGGGAAATGGGGGGGGGGGATGTTACAGTGGTGCAAACACACCAAAAGAATTTTCAAAGGAAAGAATTTTATATTTCAGGGGGGAAAACAGTGAAGTAATCATAAGAAAAGTCAGAACTTTGTTTGATTTCCTTGCACTCCACATTCCACCCTCATTTTTTCTGTTCTCTTATCCTTACTTATCCCACTGGAACCAGAGGAAGTAGTGCTACTAACATAGATTGAAATAATGTGAGGAAATCAGACCCTGTCATGTATGGCAATAAATTCATGTTTTATTATTGATACAGTGGTTCCTTGGTTCTTGAACATCTCTGTTGACGAATGTTTCAGAACCCAAACGCCGAAAACCTGGAAGTAAATCCTTCCGTTTTTGAACGCGCCTCAGAAGTCGAACGGCTTCCGCTGCATGTTTTTCAATTTTTTCAATTGAATTTGCAGACAGCCCTTTGCGCCTCGGTTTTCAAATGTTTCAGAACTTAAACGGTCTTCTGGAACAGATTACGTTTGAGAACTGAGGTATCACTGTATGTTGAATATATATATATATATATATATATATATGTGTGTGTGTGTGTGTGTGTGTGTGTGTGTGTGTGTGTGTGTGTGTGTGTGTGTATACCTCTGTGGGGACAGACTCGGCTCACTTTCCCTACTGTGTATGGCAGCTGACAGGCTTTGTTGAGTCAGCTCAAACTTACCCAGAATTTTGCAATCTGAAAATCTGCAAAGAGGCTATTTTGATTCCACCATACATGTCTGCTTTGTGTCATTTCGAAAGATAATTTTTGCATTTTACGGTTTAGCATTGTGTTTTTGTGGGGTTTTTTAATTACACATTGGGGAGCGGGGCGCCATAACCTTTGCAGTGCCGAGGGCCTCGAAAGATCTCTACCTGGCCCTGAGCCAGAGCCGCTTCTTCTAACCCCCACTGTGTTGGCTCCTCCATCCCCTCTGGGCCAGAAGGAGAGGCAAGTGACCGCAGAGGCTGCAGTGGCAGAGAGGAGCAGCCAGTTCAGGGGGCCTTTCTCTGTGGGACCCCATCTGGGAGGTGGACCCTTGGCCGGTGCCCAACCATTCCTACCGTCGACGCCAGCCCTGGCTGCAGCTCTTATCTTCCACTGGCCTGCTTTGGTCGGTTTGAGCAACTTCCCTTCTCTTCCTGTAAATGATGAGAAGGGAGATCTGGGAGTCGGATTCCCATCAAGAGCTGCTCCTAGCTGGCAAATGTTGCTGAATCCAAAGACCGCCCCGGCAGTGATCCAGAGCTCTCTCTCTCTCTCTCTCTCTCTCTCTCTCTCTCTCTCTCTCTCATTAGGGGTGGTCCAGCACTCTTTGTGACAGGCTCCACCGATTCCCATCCATGTCACACAGCTGCATCCACTCTTGTTATTATCTCCCCTGGGCCCAGAAGATGGCCAAGGCTGCCCGTCTCTGGGAAACCCGGAGCCAGCCTTGGGGAATGTCAAATCTTTTCCCAGGGAGAGTTTTGAGGCAGCTTGTTTGAAGAGGGGATTAACCCTTCACAAAACACTTGTGGAAATGTTGAGGCAGCGTGAGGGCGGGTGGGGAGGCACAAATGCGGCAGCACTCTGGCTCGCCTTGCTTGTCCCCGCCACCACTGCCACCACCCCCCGGGATCCGTGGGTCGCTTTGATTGAAGCAGAGTCGAGGGCAGTTCCTTTGGCCGGTGTGATCTGGACAAGAAAGGCAGTGCTGGCCTCAGATCTGGGGAGACATGTTCTGAAGGACATCTCTCGGAGTCTGTACGTTCCTTTAAATGCAAGGCTCACATGTGCCCAGTCTGTTCTTTGGCCTGTGGTTTAGACTTATAGAAATATAAGTGGAAGGGACCACGGGGATCATCTATGCCAACCCCCTGTAATGCAGAAAGCTTTTGCCCAATGTGGGGCTGAAACCCATAACCCTGAGTTTCATGTTCTCCTGAGTGAGCAATTTTTCTCCTCCTCTCTCTCCCATCCTGTTGTACTGAGAAGTGGTAGAAGCTGTGGAACCAGGAAGAGCTATAGCCCAGTACTGGAGCATTTTGCTTTGCATGAAAAATGTTTCCAGGAACTTTGGCATGCAGGTAAAAAGGTAAAAGGTAAAGGACCCCTGGACGGTAAAGTCCAGTCAAAGGCGACTATGGGGTTGTGGTGTTCATCTCACTTTCAGGCCGAGGGAACCGGCGTTTGTCCACAGACAGCTTTGTGGGTCATGTGGCCAGCATGACAAAACCACTTCTGGCACAGCGGAACACCATGACAAAAGCCAGGGCGCATGGAAATACCGTTTACTTTCCCGCCACAGTGGTACCTATTTATCTACTTGCACTGGCATGCTTTCAAACTGCTAGGTTGGCATGAGCTGGGACAGAGCAACGGGAGCTCACCCCATTGCGGGGATTCAAACCACCGACCTTCTGATCAGCAAGCCCAAGAGGCTTAGTGGTTTAGATTCCCTACCACTGAGCTACTGTCCTTGACCCTAAACCCAGGAACATAGGAAGCTGCCTTACACTGAGGCAGAGCCATTGGTCCATTTAGCTCAGCCTTGTCTCCACTGATGGGCAGTGGCTTCTCATGGTTTCAGACTGTCCCAGCCCTACCTAGAGATGATTGCATGTGGGATCTTCAACCTGGTGAATTAGGTGGACGCAGTGAATGGGTAAACTTTCCTTATTCATTTACAAAAATATTTTATAAACTGCTATGTCCTTAAAACAAACAAACAAAAAACCCCAACAGCAACAAAATATTTTTTTTAAAAAAACTGTGTTTGACTATGACTATGGAAACCAGGGTTTGTATCCTCCATTCATCCATGAAGCTCATGGGGTGACCTTGGGCCAATCACCTACCTCACAGGGTTGTTGTGATGATGAACTGGGGATGGGGAGGAGGGGAACAATGTACACAACCTTAGGAGGAAAAGGTGTTTTATAGATGTAACGAATAAATAAACAAATTGCGGTAGGATGTGTCCTTAATTGCCTGTGTAGGCCGGGCGGAATAGGAAAGTTTTCACCGGGTGTTTAAAAGTTGGCACAGAAGCCGCCTGCTGAATCTCTATTGGAAGAGTGTTCCAGAGGACTTGGCCAAGGACACTCAAGTCTTGGTTTCTTGTTGTTGTGGAAGGAAGCTCGCCAACTCGGGGATGGCTGACGATGCTCCTGCAGATGATCTCAGAGACTGAGCTGGGGTATAAGAGTTAAGGTGATCCCCGGGGAACCCTGGACCGAAGTTGTTCAGGGCCTCCAATTAATACAAGGACTTGGAAGCTAGCAGATGGGCAGCTAGTGCAGCTGTTTTAGCAATGGTGTTGTATGATCTTGACCAGAAGCTTCCATCAGCAGTCTGGCTGCTGCCGCATTCTGCACCAGCTGGTGCTTCCAAGGGCAGCCCCACACAGAAAGCAATGTAGTAGCACAGCCTCAGTATAAAGTTGCCTTACACTAGGTCAGAATATTAGTTAATATGATCTAACACTCTCTGGCCTGATGGGCAGTAGACCTCCAAACCAATGTCCGATGTGGGGGAAGGCAGGGCTGGCTGGGGGAGGGGAAAACAGCCTTGACCCATGGGCTGGAGATTCCCCATGGCTGCCCCAGTTAGAAATAAGATGTCATTGTTATTGACTGTCTGTATGTATGACAAGTTTTCAAGGGTTCTGGTCCAAACCCCTTTAGAGGTTCAAGGCTTTGGCGCAACCCGAGAGGCTGTCCTGCATCCTGCCAGCAGAGCTGGGCAGATAAAGGGCAGGAATTGAACCTTCAGCATTTGAGGTCCTCAGCTAGGCTGCATGACTCAGAAGTGCTACAGACCTTGGGAGAAAAAACCCACCAGAAGCTTATCTAATACATTGTGTGATGATACATATCAGCAACTTAGACAACAGCTCAAAAAATGTGGGTCAAAGGAGACACTGGGGGTGTACGTGCTATGCCTTTAAAGCACATTTTGTCCTTTGAAGAATTCTGGGTTTACCCCTCCCAGAGTTACAATTCCCAGTAACCCTTAACAAACTACAGTTCCCAGAATTCTTTGGGTGTGTGCACTTGGAATGTGCTTTGAAGGTATAGTGTGTACACAGCCTGAGTAAATGGAATTTTCAAGTGCTTGATGCATTTCTCATAGACCTTGTGTCCCTCCAGATATTGGGGGGGGGGGGGCTCAACACCCAAGAGCTTTGGTTGGCATGGGCAATGTTCAGGGTTGATAGGAGTTGTCATCTACCAACATCTGGCAGGCCAGATGTTCTCCAGCCCAGATGCAGAGTAGCATTTGCCATTCTTACAAGAACCCTGCAAGGTTGGTCAATATATTGCAGGTGGGGGTGGGAGGTGCTAAAGCTGTGGCAACATTGGAAGCAGACTCTTAGTCACTAAGCTGGATTGTAAGACCAGTCAATGAGGCCCTGCATAGAAGGCTGGTGTTAAAAGGACTGCATGCCTCACTTATTCCATGTTACAGGGATCCAATGAAGACCCCTCACACACAAATCCCAGAATGGGTCCTACTCTGAAAGCAAGTCGGGGGGAGTGGATCCAGTCAGTGGGACAGGTTCTTTCATTACCCACTCCCAACTACACCTCACTGTGAGCCAACCCTGGCAGATGAGTGGGCCACCAACTTGTCAATCAGCTGACATCATCATGACATCAGGAACAACTTCAAAGTAGCCTATTTGTGTCCACAGCGATCCTCTTGAAGTCTGTTTGCAGGCACCATTGGGAGCCAAACCGCTTCTACAAATTCCCTCTGCCTCGTGGGCCAAAACTGGGACCTGTGCTGAGTCTAATTTGGCTTGTGAGCCAGAAGTTCCCAACCCCTGTCTCAAAACATTGGAGCAGGATGGATGAGGAGTATACAACTGGGAACCACCGCAGTATGAAGCCTTCAGATGGCTATACCTAGAGCCTAGTGGCCAACTACTGCTTCCAGCAATGCAGTGCCGTTTGTGCTTCAGATTCTACATTACAGTACTTGGAGCTTCGAACTTCTTTTGCCTCCAGCTTCTCCATATCCCCTAGACTTAGAGAGGGTCACAGCTGCCCACATCCTCAGGTTCCTCCTGACACCCAGCTCATGCCAGACAAAGGTACACTTCTTACTAGTGACTTGAAACTGAGGTGGGTAGAGAGGGGGGAAATAGTTGGGGTTGCCTGGGCTTGACCTTGTTTCTCCCTGAGTACAATGAAGGATCACTGTTTACATTTGCATCATTTCTATCTCTACCTCCCTCTTTCCCCAGCATTCAAGTGTTTTGGCGTTAAAACCCTTTGCTGAATTTGATTGTCCCGTATCTTCTCAAAGATACTGTCTGCCCTATCTCCTTACGCTGGTCAGGAATCCGTCAGGCTGCAGCACGGAGCTGGAACTGAACAATTTAAAACAATCACACTGTCTTCTGCTACTGATAATGTTCTCGTGACCTTGTTTCTGGTGGGCGAAGTGTCACTCTCTGTATCAGAGAACCTGGTTTGTGTTGGAGACTGCCTCTTGTACAGCACATCGCAGTCGTCTAATCTCAAGGTCACCAAGGCAGAGATGACAGTAGTCAGGCCTGGCGAAGACCAAATATGAACACAGAAAGCTGTGTACACCCAGTTAGAGCATTAGTCCATCTAGTCTAGGGTTGCCAGACCTGCTTGCAAACTGCATGTACAGTCTCTATTATTATTATTATTATTATTATTATTATTATTATTATTAGCATTAGCATTCTTCCCACTTGGAGATTCAAGCTCCCAGCCTGTGACCTGGAGGGGACTAGGCAAACCTGGAGACTTCAGGTCAGACTTGGAGGTCTGGCAACCCCCTGGACCAGCGCTCTAACCAGATATGAGCAGCTTTCTGGGTTAATTTTTAGTTTTTGCCAAGCCTGACTGCCATCGTCTCAGGCTCTGGAATGCTCCTGACCTAGCAGCCCTAATATATTCCAGTATTTGTGGTCACATGCCTTACTTTACAGAGGACGGTCCTCTCTTTGAAGGGTTGCCCTCTGTTTCTTTTTTTCTTTCAGATTTGTAACCAGTTTTATTACACAAAATTTAAAGTTCAGCAATGTCTGCTTCTCACTGGTTTGCTCCGGCATGCTTCTAACAACTCCAGAATCACCTGGGTCCATGATGGCAAGTGTGCACACTCTGTAGTACTTTCCACAAGCTGTACCCAATTCGATATTGTTACTGCTGTTTTGGCCGACAGAGCCTAGTACTCAGTTTCTGATTTCCTTAGAGCTGGACGGTTGTTGGCTAGGATGGCCACCCTCCACTGCCAGGGCTCTCTGGTCCAGGTCAGGTTTAAAGATCAAGACCCCTATGAAGGGAGAGCAGCAAGGGGCCTTGACACTGCCCATCTGCAGATAGCCTCTGGACAACAGGCTGAGCAGACACGCACATCACCTGGTCAGAGTCTTCTCCACTACAGCGAGATGTATTGCATTGGAATGCATAAATTAGGATAGGCACTTTATTTATGCATGTGTATGTCCTCATTTTTGGTGATGCCTTACCTCCTTTTTTTATAGCCACCTTGCCAATTTTGTCCGTCTACTCCAGGGAAGAGGAACCTCAGGCCTGGGCACCACATGCGGCCCTGCAAGCCTCCCAATCTGGCCCTTGGGGTTTTCCCCAGGCCACATCCCACCCCAGCTCTACTTTCCACCTTCCTTGGTGGTTCTTGCCTGGCTGGCTTAACCTATGAATAATGTTTCTCACTTGCTTGGATAGAGGACAGAGGGCTGTGGGTGTCAAATGTAGCCAACTGTATAGTGGCAAAATTCATATTGTTGCACTGCCCCCTTTTGCCTCTGGCCCTGGCCACCATTCACATGTAGCCCTCAGAAGGGAATGGGATGGAAGATGTTCCTTGTCCATGCCCTACTCTAATTAGCAACAGCTCTCCAGAGTCTAAGGAAGAGGTCTTTCACATTGACCACTTCCTGATCTTTCTTAGACTGCAATTCTCGGGTTTGTTCTTGCATTGCTTTATGGTTGCTTGTTTTGAATTAGCTGTTATGCATTTAGCTGCTAGCTGCATTGCATCTGGAGAGAATGGGATACACATTTTAACTACTAGCTAAATAACTGAAAATACCAGAGATCGAACCTGGGACTGACATCCCAAGATCAATGTCCTCATGGGCTTCAAAGGACTGTAGATCAGTCTACGTAGAGTTCCATCCCAAGCACCTCCAGGAAGGAATGGGAAAGACTCCTGCCTGCAATTCTGGAGAGCCATTGCCAGTCAGGTAGACAATACTAAACTAGACTTGGTATGAGGAAGCTTCCTATGTTTCAGTGAAGGGCCATAACTCAGTGGCAGGGCATCTCTTGCATGAAGACGGCCACAGGTTCAATCCCCGGGATCTCCAGGTAGGGACACCTCTGCACTAGTGATTTATACTTGACTGTCCACACATCATTGCCCTATACAGTGGTCCCTTGGTTCTCAAACTTAATCCATTCCAGAAGTACATTCCAAAACCAAAGTGTTCCAAAACCAAGGCATGCTTTCCCATAGAAAGTAATTTAAAATGGATTAATCCGTTCCAGACTTTTAAAAACAACCCCTAAAACAGCAATTTAACATGAATTTTACTATCTAACAGGACCATTGATCCATAAAATGAAAGCAATAAACAATGCACTGCAGTCGCACAATCAATAAATCAATCAATAGCTGAACTGGGTTCCACACTGTCACAAAAACAAAAACCCGCAAAAACAAAAACGCAAAATAAATTGTAAAAACACAGACCTTAGCGTAACACTCAAAACAGAAGCGTGGCACTCAAATTGGAAGCATGGCACTCAAAACAGAGCATGTTTGGATTTCAAAAAAAGTTCACAAACCGGAACATTTATTTTTGGGTTTGCAGTATTTGGGTTCCAGGTTTTTGAGTACCAAGGCGTTTGAGAACCAAGGTACCACTGTATTACTTGTCCTGCAATGCTGCCCCAACCTTACTGCACTGTTGCTGTCTGGAGGAATACCCTTGCACTATAGTGGAACAAAAAAAATCCACACCAAATCCTGGTACGGAAAGTTGCAGAATTTAGCAAGCGCTCATGGTGGCTTCCGTGGTTCTCCTCCTCATTTAACCCCCACAACAACCCTGTGAGGTTGGGCCCAAGGTCACCCAGTGAGCATCACGGCTGAGTGGGGATTACGAACCCTGGTCTCCCAAGTCCTAGTCCAACACTCCAACCACTAGGCCACACTGCCTCAACAATAGCCATCTCCTCCAGTAATTTGACTAATCCTCTTTGAAAGCCTATCTAGGTTGGTACCCATCACTGCTTCTTGTTTGAGCGAGTCCCATAGCTTAATCATGCATTGTGTGAATAAGTTTCTTTTATCTGCCCTGAATCTTCCAGCTTCCTTGGATGACCAGGAGTTCTAGTATTATGCTGGGGGAAAACTTTGCAGAATATACCTCCAAGGGGAGCCCACCAGTCTAGAGGGTCCCTAAGTGAAATGATGTGGTTTTCTTTTTAAACAAGGGGGGACATGAGACCATTAGGTCCAACATCTTTAAACAGCGACCTAGGTGCTTAAGCCGTTTGTGGATCTCTTTCTTGGCACAATCGCAGCTATTGTCCATTGTCCCAACGCCTCTCAAGGTATGCCGGGCCCAGTGTGCAGCGGCGGCAGCAACAGCCTCTGTTGCCCAGAGGAGCCCCTGTCCCTCTTCCCCAGCTCTCTTTCCAAAGCAAAAGGTTAACAGCTTTAATCCAGAGAGGTTTGCTTCTCTCTCCACCCCCCCCGCCCTGCACAGAAATTCTGTTTGTTCCCCCTCAACTTAGATTCCAGCACCGTCCCTGCTGGGCTTGCAAGCTGAACCCAGGTGCTGGGGCAAGGCCATTGAAAACAATACCAGAAGCTCTGGCGAATGGGTGGGAGAGTTTTAAGGCTGGCGTCAGCTAGTCTGCCTCCCTCCCTCCCCGCCCTTTCGCCGTCTATGCAGCTGCAGGACACACAATCAAGCTATCAACATTCACCATGCATAATTAGCAATCAGGACCCCTCGGCTGCTTTCACAGAAGCTTTTTGCTCTCCCCATCCTTCCCCTCCAACCCTCTCTCTCTCTTTCTCTACCCCCCCCCCAAACAAAAGAAGCATTATTTGGTAACAACAGATTAAAGAGGAGAGTGAAAAAAATAGCATCTCTTTTCAGGCATTAAGGAGGGGCTGGCGATTTTGGGGAGGGGGAGGCACTCTGGCCAAGAGTAGAAGGAGCGGGGTTCAGAGGAGTGTCTGGGGAGCCTTTGAGACTGCCCTATGTATTTGGGGTGGGGGCGGAATAGAAGGAATGTCGTTTTAATAGCCATATTGCCAGAGATGTGGAAGCTTAGGAAGTGTGTGTGTGTGCGCGCGCTAAGGGTGGGGGGTGTAAAACTGCTCCATTGATGCTTTGGGGCTTAGCCAACCTCACATGAACAGATGTGTGCTGTGTGTGTTTGTCCTACCTTGATGTGCTTGGGGAGGGGGCCTAGTCCCACCACCCCCTCCTCCCCAAATCCCATTCCAGGAATGCATCAGTGTCTGATGGAGGCCGCCCAGAGCCCAGGCATGCCGGAGGGAAATCCGTTAGCCGTGGAACTCTGAAAATAGAATGTCGATGGAAGGAGGCCAGCCCTTCCTCAGGCATGGCGGTCCAGCCCAGGAGCCCATGGCTCCTTCCAGGGACAGGACATGGCCCTTCGTCCCAGCCCAGTTTGTGACATCACGTCAGAGGGAGTGGTTGGGGCAAACCTTTCAGAGGATTTCTCCCCTCTAAGGGTGCTTCTGGGCTGTCGCTGTTGTCATGCGATTCCATCGCATGCCGGCAAATTCAGGTCGCACAATAGAAGTTGGTTTTGTGCTGTTGTGCAGCAAACCGGTTCCCTACCCTAAACCTTTTGCAGTAAGGAAAGTGATGGGGAAACACACTGGGAAGTGTGGGACAAGGCTTGCTTTGACATAAGGCTGCCTAACCTCCCAGCAGGCAAAGCCAACATCTATAACTTCCCTGCAAAACTGTTGTCAAACTGCACTGGTTTGGAGCAAATCGGACAACCTTGAGTTTGGGGGTGATGGCTATGACCCTTGGTCTGAGTACCAATTACTCAGGGAGAACTGACGATGCTTGGGTGTTTAATGAAGATCCGTTCTGATTTGGTTGCAGAGAGGTCGGATACTGCTGCATCAATGCCACACTTTCCAGTGCATTGCCCCACAAGCTGCAAAAAGTTTGGTTTTGAGGGGGAAGCCAACTTGTTGCGCAGGAAAATCAAATCATTAATTGCACAACTTGATTTTTCCAGACTCTGCTTGAATCCCATCTGAAAATAGCAGCAACCTGGAAGGATTCTGGGACCTCCTGGTCACTGGCATGTCCTTTGCTCTACCATTGAGATATGACCCTGGTGAGAGACAGGATTTGAGGCAGGGGGCTCCTGGAGCCTAGGACCTGGGAGGTTGTGTCACACCCATCCAGGGTCCAACAGAAAGCCCTGGATGATAAAAATAAATTGTAACTTACTGAGGCATCTTTATAATGCTCCAAAATCTCTCACCCTCCGGTTTCTTATCCTATGTAGAAAATCAATTTTCCTCTCACTGTGTTTAAACGGATAGTCATGTATTCAGATCACATTCACACTATACTTTTAAAGCACTGTGATACCATGTTAAACAGTCATGGCTTCCCCAAAGAATTCTGAGAGCAGTAGTTTTGTTAAGGGTGGTGGGAGTTCTTAGAAGACCCCTGTCCCCACCCCAGAACTACAGTTTCCAAAGTTCCTTTGGAGGGGAGATTGATTGTTAAGCCATGTTGAGAATCGTAGCCCACAATCCCCACGTCTTTACCGAAACTCAGAAGAATGTGCTGGTCTCTTACAACTCTGCTCCGAAACTTTTAGTAGCATGAACTTCAAGCGTCTAGACACGTGGGGATTCTGGAGTCCTGAGGTTGGCACACACTCAGCAGTCAAATTAAGAATCTTTATTAGGAATAAAAGGTAGAGGGGAAAGCAGGCAGAAGGTCAAAACAGAATACAAAACGAAACAGAGCACTGTGGCTCAAAAATCGGGAGATCCTAGTCTATTCACTACAATATGCTTGTTCTGGTCCACTGCCTTGTCCTTTGGTTCTGACTTCTTAAGAACATGGTGCTCGTTCACACTTTCACTTGTCTCATGTCTACAAAGCCTGGGTCTGAGCAGTTTCCACCTCACCCATCTCCTTTGCCAGGGAAAACCCATTCTTTGGTGCTAAGTTGGAGCAAACATCTATCCAGAGAAAGCCCAAATGGCTGTTTGCTCCAACTGAGTGTTAAAGAGTGGTTTTCCCTGGGAGAAAGCCACAGGAAAAGAGGAAGTTTGAATGAGCTCATAGTGTCTTATAGTGTTGGTCCACCTAGTTCAGTATTGCCTGCACTGACTGGCAGCAGCTCTCCAGGGTTTCCAGACAAGGAGCCTCTCCTGGGCCTTTGCACAGGAGATATCTGCTGTTTAGCTACAGCCCTTCCCCAGAGGACCCTTGGGTTCTGACTTCTGACTTTACTTGCTCCTTGTTCATCTCTGCTGCCTTTGCCCTTTGCCCTTTGCCCCTTGCCCCTTGCCCCTTGCCTTACCCCTTGCCCCTGACTCCTACTTTGTCCTTAAGTCTTGACTGCAGGTTCTGGCTCAAGGCGTCTGGTTCCTAGTTCACCTCCATGGGCCAAAACTGACAGTTTCTTATTTATACATATATGCAATTGTTCTTACTTTGCAGGCTTCAAGCAGGTCGACAGTGGTTTATCTATTTATTATGTCCATTCCTGCCCTGCCCTTCATCAATTCATAGTCCCAGCATTGGTTACCATGGAAAAAAACTATGGGTAGCATTAAAACAAACGTGGAGGCAAAGGTGTCCCTCTGGATGTTGCCAAACTACAACTTCCATGGGCCCCAGTAAGAATGGCCAATGGGTAGGGATGATGGGAGTTGTTGTTCAGCAACATCTAGAGCAGGGTTTTCCAAACTTGGGTCTCCAGGTGCTTTTGGACTGCAATTCCCATCATCCCTGACCTCTGTTCCTGTTAGCTCAGGATGATGGGAGTTGTAGTCCAACAATAGCTGGAGACCCAAGTTTGGGAAAACATGATCTAGAGGAACAAAGGTTCCCCACACTTGATCTAGGGTTGCATCAGCACCTGAAGAAACCACTCCCAAAGAAACCAACTCTGGCCTCTTTGGACTGGAACAACCATCGACCAGTTGCCACTGCCCCCTTTTGGGAGAAGGTAGTGGAGATGGCCCCATAGTGGGGCAGCTGCAAGCATTTTCGGAGGACACAAATTATGTGGATCCCTTCCAATCTAGGTTCAGGCTTGGGCACAGAACTGAGCTGGCCTTGGCCACCCTGATGGATGATTTCTGCAGACAGCCGGAGACACAGAGATTGTGTCCTTGCTCCTGCTTCTTGATCTCTCCTCGGCTTTTGATAGCATTGACCATGGTATCTTCCTGGACCAGCTCCAGGGAATGGGAATTGGGGGCAGTGTATTACAGTGGTTCCAATCCTACCTTCAGAAACAAGTCCAGAGAGTAGCATGGGGAGAGGGCTTTTTGGTGCTGCAGGGGACTGTCTTATCTCCAGCGCTATTTAATATCACCACGAAGCCATTGGAAGCAGTCATTAGGAGCTTCAGGGCAAGGTGCCATTGGTATGTTGATGATGCTCAGCTGTTTTTCTCCAAACCATCTGAATCAGGAGAGGCCACACAGTCCCTGGGTCATTGTTTGGACACAGTGGTGAAATGGATGAGGATTCAAGCTGAGCTGAGTTTGCATTCTGGCAAGACAGAGGCACCGGTGGGTGTGTAGCAGCCATGTCTGAGAAATTGGCCAGTTGCCTACTCTGGATGGAGTTGCGCTCTCCCTGAAGGAGCAGGTTTGCAGTTTGCGGGGTGTTTCTGCATCCATCTCTGACTCTGAAGGACGAGGCAGCCTCAGTGGCTCCATGTGCTTTTTACCAATTGTGGTTGGTTTGACAGCTACAGCCATTCCTGGACCAGAAAGTCATTGCCGCAATAGTTCATGCATTGGGTACTATGTGTGGCTTCCCTTATGCTTGATCCGGAAGTTAGAATTAGTGCAGAATGCTGCAGCACAATTGCTGACAGGAGCAAGGCATTGCCAGCATATAACACCCATGCTCAGAAAGCTGCACTGGCTGATCTGCTGCCAGGCCAGGTTCAAGGTGTTGTTATTAGTGCACAAAGCCCTTAATAACTTGTGACCAGCTTACCTATGAGATTGCCTTACACCATAGGTGCCCACAGAACTCAATCGTTTACCTACACTTTGGAACTCCCTGCCTATTGAGATCAAGCTGTATTCTTCCTGGCCTCTGCTAAAAATGTTCTTGTTTAGGCAAGACTAGGTAAAGGTAAAGGTACCCCTGCCCGTACGGGCCAGTCTTGACAGACTCTGGGGTTGTGCGCCCATCTCACTTAAGAGGCCAGGGGCCAGCGCTGTCCGGAGACACTTCCGGGTCACGTGGCCAGCGTGACATCGCTGCTCTGGCCAGAGCCAGAGCCAGAGCCAGAGCCGCACACGGAAACGCCGTTTACCTTCCCGCTAGTAAGCGGTCCCTATTTATCTACTTGCACCCGGAGGTGCTTTCGAACTGCTAGGTTGGCAGGCGCTGGGACCGAGCAGCGGGAGCGCACCCCGTCGCAGGGATTCGAACCGCCGACCTTTCGATCGGCAAGCCCTAGGCGCTGAGGCTTTAACCCACAGCGCCACCTGCGTCCCTTAGGCAAGACTACCCAGAAGCTTAAAAACCTGAAGTAATTTTAACCCGTTTCAGTATTTGAACTTCTTGCGTGTTTTAATGTATTGTAAATTTTGCCTGGTTTTATCCTTTTGTAAAGGAGGCTTTTTCTTAAACAAGCGATGTATAAATTTTATGAAACAAATAAATATATATGTTTGAAACATTCTTATGCCACAGTCACGGATCCCCCCACCCCCCAAAAAACCTCCTAGGTGCTGTTCAAGGTGCTGACTTCACAGACCTGCAATTCCAAGCACCCTTAGCAAACTGCAGTTCCCAGGTTTCGCCTTTCCACTTAAAAAGTCAGGTGTGAGAAAGCGTTGGCCCTCCTGCCATTGGCCATGTTCACTGGGGCTGGTGAGGGTTGAAGTTTGGCAACATCTGGAGGGCCACACCTGGTTAAAGTGGTATTAGAGTGCTTTAAAGGTATGGCATGCATGTTACCATGTAACAGGAAGGTTGGTAGTACAATAGCTCTGTAAACAAGCATTTTGGTTTCCTTGCAAATGTCCCGGTCCTCAAACACTCTGCACTTCAATCGGGAGAAAGCCGCACTCGCAGAGCTCAGGCAATGCTGGATTTCGGCATCATTGTTGACCCTTGTGGAAAGATAACTGCCTAGGTAGGAGAAGTGATCGACATTTTCCAATGTTACACCATTGAGTTGGATTTGTGGTGCTGCAGAGGAGTTATTTTGTACTTGTTGGTGCAGCACTTTGGATGTTGAGCAACAGGCCAAGCTTTTCGTAAGCTTCTGTGAAGATATTTAGGATGGTTTGGAGGTCAACCTCTGAGCGTGCGCACACTACGTTGTCATCAGCATACTGAAGCTCTATGACGGAAGTTACGGTAACCTTACTCTTTGCTTTCAGCCTGCTCAGATTGAAGAGCTTTCCATCATGGACTTTGAAGACACTCGAACTCAGGACGCAAGGGAGAAACGTGCTAAGAGAAAGGCACGCTTGGCAAATCCACACCGTGATCAACTCCGGCCCGGAAACCAATGTTCCCACTGTGGAAGGACATGTGGATCCAGAATTGGCCTCCACAGTCACTTACGGACTCACTGTTAAAACGGTGTTTGTGGAAGACAATCTACGAGTGATCGCCAAAGAAGAAGACCATGTAACATAGAGACAGCTCATTGTAACGTGCTCCACCCACACCAGCAAATGACACCGCAAGGGGTGGATGGGGAAATTCACAGTTTGAGAACACTGAGTCATATGATAAATATGCTCAGGAGAGGGAGGATTCTCCATAGGGGGCTTCCCCCCCTTTTCATTATTTGCAGTCACCTGTGGCTTGCATGGCATGAGGCAGCTCTGAGGCTGGAGCTACTCTTGCAGCAGAATAAGATGGGGAGAAGTGCTAGAGTCCTATGCAGTTGGAAAGGACTGCTCCACTACAGACTGCAGGTAGGGAGAAATCAAGAATTTTCCCCATTCAGAGGTCCCTGTATGTAGCAAACTTATATCAGGTAGAAAAGTTTCACATTAGTAGATAACTTGATGAAAATGTTGACCGAGAGCACAGCAGCAGGAAAGGAGCTGAAAATAAAACTGCCAATATCTTAATGCCTTTATACAAAATCCATGCTGCAACTGTGTTTGGGTACAGTGGTACTTCAGGTTCCATACACTTCAGGTTACAGACTCCGCTAACCCAGAAATAGTACCTCGGGTTAAGAACTTTGCTTCAGGATGAGAACAGAAATCGTGCTCCGGCGGCGCAGCAACAGCAGGAGGCCCCATTAGCTAAAGTGGTGCTTCAGGTTAAGAACAGATTCAGGTTAAGAACGGACCTCCGGAACGAATTAAGTACTTAACCAGAGGTACCACTGTACAGTCGTACCTTGGTTTTCGAACAGCTTAGTTCTTGAACGTTCTGGCTCCCGAACGCTGCTGACTATTCCAGTTTGTTAACTATTTTTGGAAGCTGAACGTCCGACGGGGCTTCTGAGGCTTTCAATTGGCTGCAGGAGCTTCCTGTAGCCAATCAGAAGCCACGCTTCAGTTTCCGAATGTTTTGGAATTTGAATGGACTTCGGGAACGGATTCCATTTGACTTCCAATGTACAACTGTACTGTGCGCAGTTCTGGTTGCCTCCCCTCAAAAAGGACATTGTAGAGTTGGAAAAAGTTCAGAAAAGGGCCATCGAAATGATGAAGGGGGTGAAGCATCAATGCTACACTAGAAGAAGGGATGGCCACCAAGTTGGATGACTTCAAAAGAGGACCGGACAAACGGCCTCGTCCCAGTATACCTGAAGGAACGTCTCCACCCCCCATCATCCTGGCTGGACACTGACGTCCAGCCTTCTGGCGATTCCTTCACTGCGAGAAGCAAAGCTACAGGGAACCAGGCAGAGGGCCTTCTCAGCAGCTGTGCCCACCCTGTGGAACGCCCTCCCACCAGATGTCAAAGAGAAGAACAACTATCTGATGTTTAGAAGACATCTGAAGGCAGCCCTGTTTAGAGAAGTTTTTATGTTTAATGTTTTATTTTTTATTATTATTAATAATAATAATAATATTCTGTTGGGAGCTGCCCAGAGTGGCTAGGGAAACCCAGCCAGATGGACGGAATATAAATAAATTATTATTATTATTATTATTATTATTATTATTATTATTAACCCATGGAGGAGCCATGATGGCTCTGCTCTGCCTCCAGCAATGCTTCTGAACACCAGTTGCTGGAAACAACACGGGGGGGAGGCTGCTTTGGTGCCTGGGTTCTGCTTGTGGATTTCCAACTGGCGTCTGGCTGGCCTCTGTGAATACATGATGTTGGACTCAATGGGCCAGTGGCCTGACCCAGCAGGCTCTTTATATGGTCATCTCCTTGATGTGCTGATTTTCTACATGCATGGCAAATTTTTTACAAGATGGTGGTGGGAGGGGGAAATATCCAGAGAAATACGACAACCCAGCTCCCCTCCACCAGTGGTCTGAAGTGGAATATTCCAGAAACCTCATTCTGCACCATGTGTAGAATGGCTTTCAGTGTGAAGAAGCAGCCATTTCCTTGGAGGAAGGCCCACTCAAGACATTATTCCGGGAGGCTCGCCCAATGGAAGGGCTCCTGGAGTTAGACAACCAGCCCTCCGAGAAAGCTGGGCACCCCAAGTGGCTTTTCTAGGCACCTCTTTTCTAGGCCTGATAATGGATAAAGGATGGGAAGAAGAAGGCCTGAAGGCAGCTTGTGGGACAATTGTCATAACCAAACTCTGGACTGGCCTGAGACGGAGTGTTACCATTTTTAAATCCGGGAAGGCCGGCAAGGTGTCAGAACGGGCAGGATGTGAAACGCTCAGCCCTGCAGATTGCTGGCGCCAGGGAGGTGATTCACAGCATCTTAATGCGCAGGCCTGCATCTCAAGGCCGAGATCTGTTGGCCTAGGACTCAAAAGAGGGATGATATATATATATATATATATATATATATATATATATATATATATATATATCACATGCAACTAATAAACAGATGGGCCCATCAGGGAATGCAGAAGCAGATACAAATGTTATTTATTTATTTTCCGCGCACACAGACACATTTTTTTTTCTTCCTGGTTAAAAAAGAATAGGAGGGAGAGGTTGGGGAGTGGGTGGGGAGGAGGAGAGAGGGCTAAGCAAATGTTAGCAGCTGGTGGCCAATTTTCCCAGCGTCCGTTGTTGGGACACCCTAACAGCTGCTTCCTGCAGCCCTGCTATCTCATGTGCTCATCTTGAAGGATGTGGTACCAGCGCACCGCCCCCCTGCTCCACAGCCCCTCTGCCTCCTGAGCAGTCTGTTTCCTGCACCGGGACTCTGGCCTGCGCCTTCTTTCTCACGACCCGCCGGAGGGACAGCTGGACTCCTCAAAACCAACTGCATTTGGAGCAGCCCAGAAAACCGCAAAGCAAAACAGCCCTCTTTTTTTTCCCATGACTCTTTGCTCGCTCTCTCCCTCTCTGCCATCTTCCTGACCCGCCGTCCCAACGCAGCATGGGCACATATATTTATATCCCCCTGAACGGGCAATGCCGTTTAGCGCATGACGGAATGTTGCTGCTGTAAATCTTGGCTATGTTCACATGTGAACAACTCAGGGGATCTTGTGCTGTTTGTTAAGGTGCCAGGGCAGGGCAGGGCAGAGGGAATCTCTTGTCAGCCCAAGGGATGCAGTCCCTCATGGGAAATCTTCCGGGGGCCGCATGGCAGTGGTGGGAAGGGCCGGAGTGATAAGCAGGCAGAGTGACAGATGTGACTCGTCCCTCTGTATAGCAGGCGACTTTCTTTCTGCGCTTATGACCACACGCCTCTCTCTCTTTCTCCCTGCTCCATCCAATCAAGAGATGTTGCCACAGTTCAAGGGCACATTCCAGCCAGGCAAAAGCACTCAAGGAAGGTGTGAAGCAGCGTTTAACATGAGAACAGTGTGATGCAGCAGCAAAAAAAGCTAATGCTATTCTAGGCTGCATCAACAGAAGTGTAGAGTCCAGATCAAGGGAAGTAATAGTACCACTCTATTCTGCCTTAGTCAGACCACACTTGGAATACTGTGTCCAATTCTGGGCACCACAATTAAAGAAGGATGTTGTCAAGCTGGAACATGTGCAGAGGAGGGCAACCAAGATGATTAAGGGTCTAGAAACCAAGCCTTATGAAGCACAGTTGAGGGACTTGGGTATGTTCATCCTGGAGAAGAGAAGACTGGGACTTGGGTATGATACAATAAAGGTAAAGGTAAAGGTACCCCTGCCCGTACGGGCCAGTCTTGACAGACTCTGGGGTTGGTGCGCCCATCTCACTCAAGAGGCCGGGGGCCAGCGCTGTCCGGAGACACTTCCGGGTCACGTGGCCAGCGTGACAAAGCTGCATCTGGCGAGCCAGCGCAGCACACGGAAACGCCGTTTACCTTCCCGCCAGTAAGCGGTCCCTATTTATCTACTTGCACCCAGAGGTGCTTTCGAACTGCTAGGTTGGCAGGTGCTGGGACCGAGCAGCGGGAGCGCACCCCGCCGCGGGGATTTGAACCGCCGACCTTCCGATCGGCAAGCCCTAGGCGCTGAGGCTTTTACCCACAGCGCCACCCGCGTCCCTGCGCCACCCGCGTCCCTGCGCCACCCGCGTCCAATACAATACAATAGCCATCTTCAAATATCTGAAGGGCTGTCCCATGGAAGATGGAGCAAGCTTGGTTTCTACTTCTGCAGGGGGTAGGACCTGAACCAATTGATTCACATTATAAAGGAGATTTGGACTAAACATTAGGAAGACGTTTGTGACTGTAAGAGCTGTTAATAGTGGAATGGACCATCTCAGAAGGAGGTGGACTGTCCTTCATCGAATGGCCACTCTTCTGCTGCTACCACAGGGATGCCTGAAGGACCATCTTGCCTAGAGGAGAGTGGAAAGAAACTTGGAAGGTGACTGCCATTATCCATCTACCACAGTGGACTGCTTCCTCCCTCAGCTGTCTGTACAGGGGCTTCTGCAGAACTATCTTGTTCTGCAGGCGAGTGAGAAGCAGCAGCAGCAGCCTCTTCTAACGAAGCAAGTTTTCTTTTCCATTTTACTGTTAAAAACCCTGACGCAATAATCCTACATAAACCGCTTGGTGAAATCTGCCTGAAAAGCAATATAGAAATACTGTAAATAAATAGAGATATGAAAATATTGCCTTCTCTATAAGGAATTCAGATTTCTTTGCCAGTACAGTTCTAGACCGTGTGTGTGTGTGTGTGTGTATGTGTGTGTGTAAAGCGGCAGGGGCGGGGGTGTGTGTGTGCTTTGTGTAAGTGCAGACCTTGAAGATTATTCCCACACCCTAATGTACTTTGGATAAAGCCTGTTCCAAAACTTCAAAATATAAAGATAATAAATAGAGCTGTAGATGAAGTACCAGCTGTGCAGAAACAGATAATTAGAAAGAGAGAGAGAGCTTGGAACACAGGTAAAGAACTGTCTGTTCATTTAATTTCTACCCTGCCTTTATGCAGAATGTCGCAAGACGCATAAAAGTACCCCCCCCATTCAAATAATGCAATGACATTGCATTTAGTAAAGGTAAAGGTACCCCTGCCCGTACGGGCCAGTCTTGACAGACTCTGGGGTTGTGCGCCCATCTCACTTAAGAGGCCAGGGGCCAGCGCTGTCCGGAGACACTTCCGGGTCACGTGGCCAGCGTGACATCGCTGCTCTGGCCAGAGCCAGAGCCAGAGCCGCACACGGAAACGCCGTTTACCTTCCCGCTGGTAAGCGGTCCCTATTTATCTACTTGCACCCGGAGGTGCTTTCGAACTGCTAGGTTGGCAGGCGCTGGGACCGAGCAGCGGGAGCGCACCCCGCCGCAGGGATTCGAACCGCCGACCTTTCGATCGGCAAGCCCTAGGCGCTGAGGCTTTAACCCACAGCGCCACCTGCGTCCCCCGACATTGCATTTAGTCCCTCCCAGATGACCTATTAAGCCCCAATCCTGATTTCTTTGCACAAAATTTGCACGGAGGTTATGCAATGTCATGCTCCAGTGGTAGCTATTCGACATTTTCCTCCATCACTTTTTTTACCGCAAAAAAGTCAATTTGCTGGGGGGGGGGGGAGAAGATTTGTTGCACCAAAGCGCTGTAGTGCAACATTGCTACTTATCCACTTTCTTAGAAGTGGATTGTGAAGGTGCATTTGATTGTGCCAAAGGCACGTACCACACCTACCCAAGCAGGTGAGAGAAATGAGCAAAAGTGCCGATGTCTGAAAATAAGACACTCGGTGTGTCATAGTGTAAGGTTTAGCAAATGGCAGGCCCAAGGCCAAATATTGCCCTTGAATTATGCCAATTGGTCCATGCAGCAGCCAACTCAGAGGAAAAGTGTGTGTGTTTGTGTGCGTGTAGGGAACACAAACACAGTAGTTCTAGCCAAGGGAACTTACCAAGTGGGGGTTACGCAGCCTGCCATCCTTCTTCAAAACGGCCTTACTAGTAAAACTAGTTGTTAGGGAACGGTGTGTTAGACTTGGACTGGGGAGACTGAGGTCGAAATCCCTGCTCCACCATGAAGCTTGCTATCATTCAGGCTGTGCTACCTCACAGGACTGTTGTGAGCAGAGAAGAGGCTAGTCCTCTGTGTGGTGCCCTGATAGCTGTGGGAGAAGGGCAGAATACAAAGGGGATGCAAAGAGACTGCGCCCATGCCTGTGGCTCTACAGGCCCAGATCTCCCCGACTGTACCTGAGAATGCAGTTGGGTGAATAAGGTCAAAGACAGGAGATGGATTTTGCTGCAAAGGGAGAGGGGGAGCGGAGGGAAAAGGAGCCCTCTATTTTTCTATTTTTCTTTAATTGGTTTTGGTGTCAGCAGAGTGAGAAAATACCAAGCGCCCTGCAGGTGTTTGCCTGTTAGCCTCAGCTAGTCTATTTCCAGATCTTCGCCTGAGGTCACGCACAGGTGCTGGCCCATGGGTGACTCAGAAGAAAGTAACCGGCTGAGTGGCAGCAGGCACAGCAGAATGCACCGTCCCCTCCCTCGCTCCTACGATATCCTCTCTCGGGGACCAGCAACCACCGATTCAAAAGCCAGCGGCGGCGGCAGCAGCAGCAGCAGCGACCTCACACAGAGGCTGCAGGCAAAGAGATCAGGGGCATTGTTAGGGGGTGGTCAGTGCAAAGGGTGGGGGGAATCAAGCTCCCAGTGTTTTGCAGTCAGTCAGTCTCCTGCTCTCCCTCCACTTCTAATGTTGTTGTTGTTGTGATGCCTATAAGAGCATCTGGGTGCATTGTTGATGGGAGCCCATCTTCAGCTTGATCCACACCATACATTTAGAGTGCATTCAACATAGCAGGACCAGTGGTCAGGGATGATGGGTATTGTAGTCCAGAAACAGCTGGTGACCCAAATTTGGGAAACCCTGTCTTGGCCTAACCTACTCACAGAGTTGTTGTGAGGATGAAATAGGGGAGGAGGAAAACCATGTGCACCACCTTGAGGTCCTTAGAAGATAAAGGGGGTATTAAAATGTAATAAATAAAACCATGTTGTTGGACTCCAGCTGGCATCAGAACCAGCCATCAGGACCAAGGGCCAGGAGCCTAGCTACACCTGGAAGGCAACAGGCTCCTTATCCCTGCAGGAGTACCTCAATGAGACAGAAGCCTTTTTGCTGTGTATGAATGCAGTGATGCTGTTCTATTGCTACATGCCGCCCCAATCTCTGAGTGGTGAGAGACTTTGGGGGTTCCAAGCACGTTAGCCAGAGTTTGGTTTCCTTGGGATGAAGGTCAGTGGAGGCTCTGGTGACTTGAGCATATATGGATTTATTTGCACATATATACAACCAGAGCATTGGAGGGAGGGGCTCACAGCATTAACGCCCCCGTAGATCTTACTTCCCCTTACGTTTCCAGGGGAGTCCTCAATGTCCAGCACAGAGCAAACATGTCTCTGTGTCTCCAGCTTCCATCCCGCTTCCAGCTCACTCATGCACCACTGCCATAATAATAATAATAATAATAATAATAATAATAATAATAATCCCACACCCATCGTGTTGGGTTTCCCCAGCTGCTCTTGTACTGCTAGGGGAGGGTGTATTTGTTCTATGGCACAGAGCAACTTCTTTGGATTTGGAAAATGTGGTGCTTAACTAGCGAGCCAAAACCACCGCCGTAACAAAGGAACTCCTATAGATTCTGTCCCACATACCGGATTCCAGGTTTGGAAGGTGAGCCAGGGTATCATCCAGACTCACATCCCTGCCCAAACTCATAACACTGGCTTGGAGGGCTGCTTCTGTGTTTGGTTTCTGCAGCTTCTGAGGATATCAGCCACAATCAAGCACAAACATATAAGCACCATTGATACTGTAACTGACTGCCGTCACTACTTTTCTCCTTTTTAAACTTATGGCAGAGCTCTGAAGGATGGGGATCTCTCAAAAGAGGAGAGCTGGTGTCCGTGGCAACAGGGAACCTCTTGACTAGATCTAGCTGACTGCTCTCTCTTCATGCTTTGCTACTCCAGACCACAAACACGCACCTGTGTGGGCAGCGAGCACTCAGAGGAGAATGTCTTTCGATTTTAACAGAGATTAGAACAATGGGCAGCTGGTTTTGGGGCATACCTGTGCTTTCTACAGGCACACCGTGGTGGAAAAAGTGTTCTCTTTCTCTGGCAGCTGGTCTCTTAAGGAACAATGCAGCCAAAGTGAAGCGCTTGTCAATTGCACTCATTCCAATGGGTGATTATTGCTTTGAAGAATGGGCACCTCTTGAAATGCACCAGTTTGCATGCCACGTTAAACCATAGTGGCTTCATTTCCCCCCAGCTGCTGATTTGGGCACGGTGATGAAACAAGCCACATTTAAACCATAGTTAAGACGGTGCCTGCATTTGCACGTATTGCTAAGCTGCAGTTAAGGCCAGGAAACCAACAACAAACCATGGTTTGTTTTCACAAACCATAGCTAAGGCACTGTGCTGGATTCAGATGTCATGCTAAGCCATGGTTTACCCATTAGGGTTTCTTCAAACCATGGTTTAATGTGGCATTCAGAGCAGGCCAGGCAAGCTGAAGCCTTGTGGAGACCTTTGACTTCTGCTGGGAAAGCTCAAGGCAGGTATTGCCACCACTGAACCTTGCCGGGGCACTTGGAGCCTGGCAGCTGCAGGTACTGGGTACCAACATCAGACTTAGTTCAACCAATTTAAAAAGAAACAAAAGTGTAGCTAATACATAGTGGGGTGATTTTTTAAGAGAGAGAGGAAGGGGGAAGTATTACATTCCAGGGAGCATTAAAGAGATCAGGCAGCTTTCAAGTAGTTGAGGTATTTGACCCAGATAAATAAGGAGAATGTTAATTTTTAAAGAAAGGGATTAAATCCTATCCCAATTGCTCTGTTTCCAGCTTGAGCAAGGCAGCACACACAGGGCACACAATGCTCTCTGTCCTGTGGCCCCTTGAAAGAAACATGCAATTGTGTTGGAAACGGTCAAGCCAGAGCAATCACGGGATGTAAGGCATAACCACTGTCTCTAGAGGTGACCCCTTCAGCCTATCAGCACCCCTTAACAGCCTGTGGAGATTATTCCAAGTAGCTGCTGGATCACGAGATCTTCCCTCCAGCTTCTGTATCTCATGTGGTAACTGTTGCTCCATCATTGTCTCCTGCTGCTCCGATCTGCCCTGTGGTCCCAATCTGCATCCCTCGGATCAGGCCTATTTGCCTTGTGATGCTCTAGAGGTCACCCATTGCACCACAAATCTATCCCCCAAACAATTCAGGGGGGCAGAGCTAAGGTGCTTTCTTAAAAAAGGGTTTTTTAAAAATTTTCTTTTAACATACAAATAGATGACTTCCTACGTGACTCCCTAGGGCTCACTACTGAGCCCTGGAGACGGAGGTTAATTGGGAGAGAGGAGGCGGGCAGACTCCCTCAGAGAATCTTTGCAATAATTTGCAGCTGGCTGTGCTGGGCTGAAGCTTGAAAGATGCAAGCTGCATGTATGGCCTCCTATTTTTTTTTTTTTAAGTGTTTTTATAAAAGGCATTCTAGCTCACCAGGAGATTCAGCCCCTCTCCCTGTCACCTGAAGTGGGCAAGGCAAACCTGGAGACTTTAGCTCAGCCCTGGAGACCTTGCAACCCTATCCTTACCCCACTACCTGGGCGTAAGCTCCCTATTAAAGGGGACTTACTTCTGAGGAGACATGGTTGGGATTGTGCTGTAAGCCATTGCCCTGAAGATCAAAGGTGGAATGTTTGGGCAGGCACAACTTCCCCACATCCCACACATTAGTTTTCGGCAATATGAATCAATATGTCAGGGGACTCTCCCCTTTGCCTCTCTGCTCTGCCCACCTCTAGCACTCAGGATACGGCACAAGCATCACTCAAATGTTAGCTTTGCATATCTTGCAGCCCTGGTTGTAGAATGTGCCAGCTTTATCTTAGTCTTTATCAGCTTCTAATAACCTACTTTTATTTTTAGATAGGAGGCACAAGCCATCTCAAAAGAACTATTTTTGTTTCCACTCTCATCTGCACGTAGTTGCCTCCTGGTTTCCTGCCCATGGCTTGCACCAAAGCAGTGTCCAGAAGTGATCGGAGCGGAAGCTTCGCACATTTTGAGAAAGTGCAGAAGCCACAGTTTTACTCATCCAAAGTGCAAAAGCCAAACAGGATGTTCTTCTGCTTGAGCCCCAAAGTAATAAAAAGGGGCTGGCAATTGCAGACAGGTAACCAGTTTGCTGGTATACTGCACTTCCCAGAAATTCATATGTGCTCAAAGCAGTTCACAAATATAAGCAACTATAAGAAAGTACAGAACCAGAAAAAGTGAGTGTCACAGTTCACTGAAAAATATATTAAAATGCGAGTGTCCATGCAGATTGTTGCTCTTGAACAAAATTGAGGTATAAGGTCCAACTTTTACCTTCTAATTCACCAATTCAGGTGTTAAGTCTACCATGCCATATCAAGTCTACCAGGAGAGACTAACCAAATTCTACCATACACTCACTGGTTCTCAAACCTTAAGAAAATAATAATAATTCTTGGGGTCTCAACTGACCACTTGGTAATTAAAAAATGTTTCACAAATCACTATATATCTAAGTTCCAGTCGTGGACAACTCTGGGGTTGCGGCACTCATCTCGCTTTACTGGCCGAGGGAGCCGGCGTACAGCTTCCGGGTCATGTGGCCAGCATGACTAAGCCACTTCTGGTGAGCCAGAGCAGTGCATGGAAATGCCGTTTACCTTCCCACTGGAGTGGTACCTATTTATCTACTTGCACTTGATGTGCTTTCGAACTGCTAGGTTGGCAGGAGCAGGGACCAAACAATGGGAGCTCACCCCGTTGCGGGGATTTGAACTGCCAACCTTCTGATCAGCAAGCCTTAGGCTCTGTGGTTTAGACCACAGCGCCACCTGTGTCCCATCTATATATAATTAAATAATATACATAATGTTTAAGCACAGTCTTGTCCTTCAAATGTGATTGATGAATAATGATGAAATAACACCTGTTGCTACAATGACTGGTATCAAGCACTGTGTTATGAAATTCATGAACTGTAAGCCAAGCAGCTGAGTATAGCCATTTTGACTGGTATATTTGTGGAGGGGATGAGGAGACCGCCCCAATGTCATGGTAGGGCAATAATTGGCCCTATACCAGGGTTTTGTTAAGCTGTTTGATCATTCTGCCCTGGTCCAAACAACCTCATTCTCCATCATCAAACAAAACAAATCAAGTGCAGGACCAAGTACAGATCTTCACGGCAGTTCCTCAAACTTTCCCTAAACCATGTGAATGGAACTTGGAGACCACCAGTGGCCCAGAAAACACACTTTTAGAACCTCTGGTCTACATCAAAGGATGATGATCCAATCCCAACACTCCGGACTCAACAAATGAAACCTGATTGTTCAAATAAAGGAGGCCTGCCTTGTTCTGGATAAATCTAAAAGCAGGCCTACTGTATTAATGTAAAACTAGCCCTCAGAGAATGGGAGTCTCTAAACACATTGTGGGCTACTCCTTTCTCAGAACCTCCAGTGAAATTCAACTCAGGCAATTGAACTGACCAGCTCAGTATTGTCTACTGACCAGCTCTCCAGGTTTTTGAGACAGAAGTCTTCCCCACCCTTGTCTGGAGATGCTGAGGAGAGGACTGATTCTGGGGCTCTTGGTGATGACCAGAGATAGGACCTTTCTTTGGGTGTGATGTGTCGTTTGTTGAATATTCTGCCCAAGAATAGTTGTTTGCACCAACTCTTCTATCTTTTAGGATGAGGAACAAGATATTGTTGAACTTCCACTCCCAGCTGCCCCAACCAGCATGGCCAATGGTTGGGGATGATGAGCAACTTCCAGAGGACCACAGCTAACCCTCTCCCCATACCATAAAGCAACCTTCCTCAACCTTCGGTCCTCTAGATGATGTTGGACCCCAATACCCATCAGCCACAGCTGACCATAGCCAGTGGTCAGGGATGATGAGAGTCATAGTCCAACAACATCTAGAAGGCCACCAGTTCCTTGTCTCTGACAGATGAAGGCCTACTTCCACATGTTCAAGATTCAAATGCCCAGACCTGAAGGTTTAAAGTAGGAGCAGCCAATTTGGTGTCTTCAGATGCTGTTGTGCACCATTTCCCATCAGACCCAGCCATTATGGCCAATTGTCTGAGATGATGGGAGTTGCAGTCCACATTTGTGGGTCCATTGCTTCCCCATCCATCTCAGAACCCAACAACACTTTTTTATTGATTACTGTTTGCTCACCACTGCTGTGTTCCCTTTCTGTGTTGTGATCTATTTTGAGACCATTTCATTTGGAGGAAGGAAACAACTTAAAAGATGAGAAGTCACCAAGATAAGCTGATATCCAGGTATTTGAGGTCCTGCTTCTAGGCATCCCATAGGCTTCTGGCCCACCACTGCAATACCAGGATACTGGACTAAATGGGCCTTTGGCCTGATCCAGCAGAGCTGCTCTTAGGTCTTATGCTCTCTATGAGACCACCACATTCTGAGTTTTTAAAATTGCAGTTTAGAAAAGGAAGTGTTGTCAGTTGACACTTTTCTCACCTCTGCCCCCTTCCTGGAAACAACTTGCATCAGACCCCTGTGGGCTGCATTGCCACCCCATGCACAGGCCACAGCCATCTGCTCCCCATAGCTCGCTTGGCAGGGCATGGGATTTGCAAGCTCTGAGGCAGCAGCACAGAGTGGGGTGCAAGCAACCTCTCTCCCATCCAGCATATGTGCTGCTTTGATAACGATTCCTCAGGAACTGCTTCCTTTCCTTCCAGTGATCCGTCAAAGGGCCAAACGCAAGAGAGCAGGAAGCCCCTTTTGCAAGCACTGACACCTGCCCAGGCTTCCTCTTCCGAACCACCATTCAAGGTGCTGAAACCCCATCCTCTCTTGATTCTTGACAGCCTCTCCAAGGCTGTAAGGAGACCTTCGGCGCATGCTCTGAGAGAGGTGCAGATGATGCTGGCCTCTGTGACACAATTTCCTTCCTGAAATATAGTTTTCCATCCACCCAAGAACAGGTGGCAGGTGAAGGTAATCTGCGTCTGCATGTGCGTGGGGGTTTTGCTATTGCCTCCATCCTCTTGCAGTGCAGGTCCAAACCCCTAGAGCTTTATGTATATGTGAACTATTTTCATGTGATCTATACCATTTGGTACTTTTGTGGAGTGCAGGTGGCAGATGCTATCATTCATTTATTGCAATCATATACAGTAATGGGGAGAGAGAGAACGAGAAAGAGAGACAGACAGACAGACAGACAGGCAGACAGACAGACAGTGACCCCCCCCCCCCCCGAC
This sequence comes from Podarcis cretensis, assembly GCF_951804945.1. Lineage (NCBI taxonomy): Eukaryota > Metazoa > Chordata > Lepidosauria > Squamata > Lacertidae > Podarcis > Podarcis cretensis. Next base: position 25,900,866 of record NC_137177.1, on the reverse strand, counting down.
CTCTCTCTTTCCCCGTTGGAATTCTGCACTCTCCTCAAGAGTTTTTTCCTAGCTGGGAATGTCTCCTTGAACTGTGACAGTGCCTCTCTCAACATTTTATTCAAGTTGGCACCCTGTTTACATTAGAAACAAGAGGGGAATGAATATCTACATGGAGAACCAGGTTGGGAGGAGACCAGCAGTGCCTCTTATTCTCCAAGAGGCCATTGTAGAGGCAGCCTTGGGAGGGCAGATCCAGCCTACAAGGAACTCACAGCTGCTGTCACTGCCATCATGGCAGCAGCAGCAGCAGGTCATTCATTCATTGGAGGCCAGATCTGCTGACCCTGTGGATCCTGCTAACCAAGGCAGTTGCCTCAACTTGCCTCATGAGTGGACTGGCCCTGTCTGGAGGTAGCATATAGCCTTTGTATAGTCATTGATAGCTGTTAGGTTTGCCAGACCTCCAGGTCTGATCTGAAGTCTCCTGGTTTGCCTGGTCCTCTTCAGGTGGCTCGAATCTCCAGGTGGGGAAGAAGAGGAAGAAGAAGAAGAAGAAGAAGAAGAAGAAGAAGAAGAAGAAGAAGAAGAAGAAGACTGTGCACGCAGCTTGCAAGCTTCAGCCCAGCAGGAGCCGGCTGAAAATAATAGCATAGACACTCTGAGGCTGTCTGCCCTCCTCCCTTCTCCCAATTAGCCTCCATCTCCAGGGCCCATCTCCATGACATCACATGGGGCCTCCCTTAGGTCTCAAGTGTGGGCTATTGGAGGTTTGAGCTCCTTGGAGGCTGGATCTGCCCTCCCAAGGCTGCCTCTACAGTGGCCTCAGGGTCTGGGATGCTCCTGACCTGACCTATGGACCTATTTATAGCCTTGCCTCTGTACAATGGGTGACAGCATGGGCTGCAACACCAGCCACCTCCCTATACCATGTGAAGAGGAGCTTGAAGAGTAGCATGAGGCAGAGCTGAGATGCGACTGTGCAACCACACACAGCATGCACAAATTAAAGCAATGGCGCATGGTGCCACAGGCATGGGGATTATGATCCATGTTAGGCCCTTGGCATAGAACATCTGTGGCTCATTGCTAGAGGTGCGACTGCCTTGCAGCTGTAACAGCCATGGGGAAGAGCCTCGGCCAATGCAAATCAGTCTTGCTCTACAGATTGCTGCTGAGGCCACTATCTGTGGCTCTGCAAAAGAATTCAGCAGCATGTGCCTTTTAACAGCTACAACCTGCATATCCGTCGCTACCCTTCACTGCTTTGCACCTGTGATGCTCTACAACAGAGGAAGAGGAAGATGGAAAAAAAATGCAGAAGTGCCATCAGAGTTTAATCTAGACCTGAGACGGTGCAGCTGTGGCTTCACTGGAGGCACCCTGTACTAGCTGCAGAAGCCTTCTGGCAGATGCAAACTGGTGGCTGAGACCCTGAGAAGTAGTTCTTTGCAGTAGCAGGCAGGGCAGAGTCACACCATGCATTTCAAGCACATGACTCCCCCCCGCCCCGAATCCTGGAGATGGTAGTTTGCTAAGGATGCTGGGAATTGTAGCTCTGTGAGAGGGAAAATGATAGTGTTGATCTGCCCATAGAGCTGGACCCAAGTCTGTGCAGTGGTAGAATCATGAAGTGGTTGAGTGGACGGTACCACTTTAAACAGGAGTGAATGCACGCACAATTATCTCACACTGCACCTGCCTCCCTGCAAGTAGCAATGGAAATACCTTTGAATTTCAGTCCTCTTAGTGTCATATTGTCCTGAGGGTCTCCTCTCCTGCTCTATGAACAACCCTGAATTGGATACTCAGGCAGAAAGCAGAATATCAGGAGTATGCCTGGTCAAAGGCCTGGAAACGATGCCTTATGAAGAACGGCTAAGGGAGCTGGGCATGTTTAGCCTGGAGAAGAGGAGGTTAAGGGGTGATATAATAGCCATGTTCAAATATATAAAAGGATGTCACATAGAGGAGGGAGAAAGGTTGTTTTCTGCTGCTCCAGAGAAGCGGACACGGAGCAATGGTTCCAAACTACAAGAAAAAAGATTCCACCTAAACATTAGGAAGAACTTCCTGACAGTAAGAGCTGTTCGACAGTGGAATTTGCTGCCAAGGTGTGTGGTGGAGTCTCCTTCTTTGGAGGTCTTTAAGCAGAGGCTTGACAACCATATGTCAGGAGTGCTCTGATGGTGTTTCCTGCTTGGCAGGGGGTTGGACTCGATGGCCCTTGTGGTCTCTTCCAACTCTATGATTCTATGATTCTATGATTCTATGCCACAATCCTCCACCCGTGCAGAGGTGACGTTTGAATCAGAATGCAATGGCAGGAACCTGAGGGCCTGTGCAGTGCCGGTCCTATCATTAGACAAGGCGAGGCAGCTGCCTGGTGTCACAAAAGGGTAGGGAACTATTGACTATTTTAATTTGTTGTTGTCATCATCTATTTACTGCCAGGAAGGGGAAGAGGCATTTGGGGGGTTTTCTGCCTCAGCTGTCAGAATAACTTGATCATCCCTGGGTACTCTGTACCATTGAGGGGCTGTTGTTTTGTTGCTCCATGCTCAGGCAGTCAAATTTCTTGGGTTGACCCTAGGTCTGGATGGGATCTTCTTGTGTGAGGTCAGCAGCTTAGGTGACATTTCAGATCAAATGGTCATACAGGACAGGCAGCGTCCATTATTAGCCATTTCCACACATGGGATATATCAAACGCCAAGAACTAACAGTAGCAGCGGAGAAAACATGTTCCCCTCTTTATTTTCAACTTTCTTGGGCACATGAAACTAACCACAATTACCTTGAATTTCTGCTTAACCCTCAAGAAAGAAGGGCATTTTTGCTGGCTAGGTTTAATTCAAATCCATCAAATCTCCTTTGGGGAAGGTTCTCAGGCAGGGTGGAAGGAGAAAGAACTTGCCCATGTGAAGACCACCTGGTGGAAACCCTTACACATATGGTTCTCAATTGCAAACTATATGCTGATCTCCGTCAGCAATTTCTAGATCAACTCTGTATCCCCAAATGGAAACCAGAGTCGGAGGTCATACATTTTCTATTACTGGGGAATGATCAGGAGCTCACCAAGTTAGTGGCTAAATATCTCTATTTGGTTTTTTGTCATCGAAATACACTGCAGATGTCTGATCTCCCATGAGACCTAGAGATGTGATGATAGACTGCTCTGCCTCCTTTCTTTTAGCAAATGTTTTGTGCCACTGGGGAAGTGGTAATTCTGTATTGATTTGTTTTGGATGTTTGGATGTGATGCCAATAAAAGGTTTGATGATGATGATGATTTCCACACACAGAGAGAGAGAGAAAGTGGTGGTCGGTGCTTGTTGGGCCCAGTGGGGCAAAAGCAGAGAGACCAGCAGTAGGTGGAGCCAGAGCCAATGACAGGCAGAGCCTACTTCTGTTGTTTGCCCTCCTCCCTTCTCCCTGTTGAGCTCTACAAGGGCAACCCCGACATTTCAAAATGCAGAACTTCCTTTTGCAGAATATAACTGACAAGCAATTAATTCTTCTTCTTTTCCAGTTAGGAGCAACCCAATTAGAAAATGTGCATCATTGGAGATACCATATGTGATTTTCTTTCATAGGTTGGTGGAACAAAGTTTGGGGCTGTAGTGGAAAAGTCAGCGTTGCAGGGGAGACGGACGGACAGAACCGTAGCTGGGTGATATTGCTCCCCTGGCAGAACCGTCCAAATTGCGCCCCCTAGCCACAGACAAATTAGCTCTTCTTTCCACCTCTCCTCCAACCCCCTCCGCCCATTCAATTCACCCTCTATTAAAAAGCTTTCTTATGAGGCAATAAGTGATATTTATATTATGGACATATTTTTAGCTGATTTTGCACCCCCCCCAATTGCCTGTGCCCCTGGTGGGGGCCCACCTTGGCACCCCCTAGCTACGGCCCTGCATATGGACACACCAGCTGCTTAGGGGAAGTCACACCAATGGATACTGTCCTATAACTTAGTTGACCCAACCACCAGTTCAGATTCTTCCACCTGCCACCAAAAAATTCTATGTGGCTGAATACAATTCCCATTCATTATTGGTTGCTCGCTTAAAACTACAGGTGCTGAGATTAAATCAGCTCACGAGGCTTATATAGTGCTGCTAATTTTTATACTTGACCATGTAAAACGATTTCCAACTCTCTTGCTTTCGTGGTCATGTCAGAGTTTGTTGGTGCACACCCAGTCTATGTTTGTCCTTGTCTGCTTTATTATTTTAATATTTTTATAGATTTTATTTAAGAATTCAATAGAGATGCTCTTTTGTAAATTCAGCATTTCCTGAGAAATAACCAGGATAGGTAGAGATTGTGTCCATGCTGCTTTCCAAACTAGCCGAGCGAGCATCTGGCCTATGAAGGTGGGAGATGGCAAGCAGTGTCACCCACTGGGCTGGGTGCAAGTAAGAAGGGAGGTGGGCTTGGAGTTGGCAGTGGGATAGTGTCTCATTTGCCTCAATGGACCAGCTGGCATCACACAGCCCATCCCCTCTTCACGCACTCTTATGCTGATGAGCCTAAAGAGAAATGGTGCTTTTAATGAGGCGACAAGGAAATCACCCTGATCATTTGCCATGGGACAACAGGAATACGTTTTTGGGTTTCTCTCAGCCAATGGGGTCATTGAACCCATGGTGCCAGGGAGCAATGGGCCATTAGTAGCCCATTTAGGCCAATTTCAGTGCTGCAAAGGATGCAGAACGAACCTGCATGGACTTTTCTTCTTTTTTTTAGAACAGAACAAAGTTTGCAGGGGAGGGGAAAGCACTTTTTCAGGTCATTCCCCCCCCCCCCCTAATATCTCAACAAATGAAACTGATTTGTAAAAATGTTACATGGAAAAATACGAGAGACATTACACATACTTCTGTAAAACAAGAAAATATTTAATAAAATTGGCAATAGGTCCAGTTTGTGTGTGGACTGGGTAGAAGACAAACAAACCAAGACCTCAGTGTGCATGGGCTGTAGACTAAAATATGGACTCAGATGAAGACACACACAACGAAAAGAAATAAGTTTTCCTTTCACCTTCTCTCTGCCATTGTAGAAACCTGCCTTTAACAATTGCTTTATTTCAGCAAGCCTATTCGGTATTTGTTTAACATTTGCTGATTTTATCTGCATATTACAGATCATTCTTTTGTATCATTTCATTACACTGCTTGGATATTTTATTTATTTTATCGAATCATTTCTACTTCTTTTCTACATAAAATAAATAAAAAGGCAATGTGTATGGAGGGTTGTGGGGGTTTTTTGGTGGGTGAAGCAAATTCAGACATCAGTTTTTGGTACAAAGTTCTTATCATGAGCAGCTGGATTGGAAATAGTTCAAGAAGAAGGAGAGCCAAAAGTTTCTGGTTTCTCTGTGCAGCTGATGGAGAGGCCCTGCAGTCCCATCTGTTCCTCTGTTAGAGCCAGCTTCAACAGTGCCTTGGGTTTCAGAGCACATGCAGAGTTCCTTGTAGAAGAGAGAGAGAGAGAGAGAGAGAGAGAGAGAGAGAGAGAGAGAGAAAGAATTCTTGCATTCTCCCTGCAGCCAAATGGAAAAAAGAGAGATCAGGTGTGGCAAACCCTTTACTCTAGTTGCTGCTGGGGACCCACATCTTCCTACAAATAGCCCACATCGACACACTGGGGAGTGGGTGATAAAGTCTTTTGTTTGACAACAATCCAAACTGATAGCTTGCAATTTTGCAAAGCAGCTTAGGAAAGGTTTATTTAAGGGCAAGGGGAGTTTGAGAACTTCCACCTGGAAGAGAGCAGCTCAACTGACTGTAACACTTTGGCATCCGCCTGACTCCAGCAAGTCTGTTCTGCCATCTGGAACCCATATCAAAGACAGCCAAAGGCTCCCGCTGGAATGTCACCCTTCGAAAGGGGGCTGTGCCCTGCTCAGTCTGCAAACAATCTCCTGCCCCAATCCAAAGCACTGGGCGGATGGATGGAGAAAGAGCAAGCCTCAACTAGAGGCTTTTTAAAGACACTTCCCCCCACCCAAGACAAGGTATTTCAGAGCAAAGAAGGGGATGTCCGTCACAAGAATATACATATAACTATTTGGCATTAAAGCTGGAACCGGAATGAAAGCCAATGTCATACTGAATCACGCAGCTGTTTGAGCTTGCCTAGGCATAGGTCACTGGGCAAGTCAGGCATCCACACGGAAATCAGTGGTATAAGTGAGCAGTTATGGATCATCATTATACAGTTGCCTGTCTTACAGCTTAGCTATGAAATTATATTATCTGATTTATATTATCTGTAGGTTCACAAGGCAGTACAGCAGTACCGTGGAAGTTGAACGGAATCCATTCCCGAAGTCCGTTCGACTTCCAAAACATTTGGAAACCAAGGCATGGCTTCCGATTGGCTGCAGGAAGTTCCTGCAGCCAATGAGAAACCACAGAAGTCGCATCAGGCGTTCGGGCTCCAAAGAACGTTTGCAAACTGGAACATCCACTTCCGGGTTTGCGGCGTTCAGGAGCCAAAACTTTCGACTCGCAAGGTGTTCAGGATCCAAGGTACAACTGTATATGCAGTGCTTTCCCCCCCTAAAAAAATGTTTAGAGGTACTCCCATATTGACTCAAGAAAATCACCATGTTATAGTTCAAATCAGGAAAAATAAATACAGTAAATGGACGAAAGTACAAAGATTCACAAAATGTTTAGGGGTATGTGTACCTCTGGATACCCCCCCAAAAAAGCACTGAGTATATGTAACAATAATAACAATTTTTTTAAATCTCAGGAAATCCAATGACACAGCAACTGCTGTTTGCCTTCCCTGCAAAAATCCTAGGAGTTGTCGTTTGTTAGGGTATAAATTGCCCACAATTCACTCCCATAAAGCAGTGTGTTCAACATGCATTCCTGTTAGACCTTCATCTTGTTATTGGTTGTTAGCACCATGCTAACATGTGCCGCGTCAGGAAGATATTGGGCATCGCATGGCAGGACAAAGTCTCAAACAAAGATGTGCTCTCCCAATTTCACATTCCCAGCATGTTCGCAATGCTGTCTCAGAGACATCTATGCTGATTTGGCCATGTCCACAGAATGGTAGATGGCAGGATCCCCAAGGGAGCTGGCTTCAGGCATCACCAGGCCCATTGGTAGACCAACTCTGCATTACAGAGATGTCTGCAAATGTTTCATGAAGGCTAGCTACCTCAACCACACCATGTGGGAATCCTTTTCAGATGACCACAGTGCCTGAAGACAATCAGTCAGGTTGTATAAACACAGCAGCGGCCAGAGGAGGAATGACATTTGGGAGGAGCACAGAGAGAAGTAATGCCGTGGTGCATCTACAGCAGTACAACCACACACCGTCCCGTCATCTGCCCCAGCTGCAACAAAACATGTCTTTCCTAGATTGGTCTCTACAGCCACAGCAGGCGCTGTAACTCTCCAACGGTCTGACTTTGTTCCCATTCTTCCATTATCTCCCAAGACAGACGGATGCCGGCAGCAACAGTTTGTTAGTGGGGCTGAGCGTTGTGAGGAGGTCTCTGTTCCCTTCTCAGAAGGGTTGATGGTTAAACCACTCTTGAGAATTGTAGCTCTGTGAGGTAAATAGGGGCATCATAACAACTCATACCCCCCTGAACAAACTACAGCTCCCAGAATTCTTTGGGGGAAGCCATGACTATTTAAAGTGGTATCACAGTGCTTTAAATGTAGGGTATGAATGTGACCTCTGAAGCACATTCGTAAACATGACATTTCACTGACAGCAGTCCCAGGAAACCTTGTACAAAATGCTGCAATTGCATGTGTAAACAATGTAAAACTTCTCCACATCGGTTGAAATCAGGCAGGTGGTCTGGATAACCTCCCCTTGGATCTTCTTTAGATTTCACTGTGCTGCCCCAGATCCTCTGCATGTCAATGGAAGTTGATTACGCATACTGTGTTCTTTCCTGCTCCCTGTGGAGCAAAGGTTCCCAAATTCCAAATGCTGTTATTAGGGAGGCCTCTAGTGGAAAGTCGACGATACAGTCCAGTGCAATCAGACATTTGGACAAACTGGATAACTAGAAATGGCCTGGGAGGACCTGTCTGTCTCCTGCGATGGGCAGCATGCCTTGAAGAGAAATAAACCAATAGTTTACAACGCTGTTTCTCAATTGGGACCCACCATTTTGACTGTATGGGCAGATGCACACCATACAGTTAAAGCACATCCAGCACACATTTAAAGCACATGATTCCTTCCCCCGGTGCTGAGAATCCTGTGAACTGTAGTTTGTAAAGGGTACTGAGAACTGTTGCACTGTTATGGGGAAACTACAATTCCCAGGATTTTTTTTTTTGGGGGGGGGGTTGATCATATATTTAAAATGTGTGTCTTGTGTCTTTTCAATCTGTGTAGTTGGTCTACCCCCTGCATCAATGGAGGGTTCTCCACAGGAAACCTACTATACAGCAATGATTCATTTCTGCACCTGCCTTAGTTCAGTAACTAACAGAAACACACAGAGAGAAAAGAAATAGTTTAAGGGTTTTTATTGGGATGTGATGAAATGTTACCTGCCTGGGGGTGAAGATGAAGAAGAGGTTCTTACCAAAAAGAAAAAAATGTGTTTTAATATGATTTCAGTGGTATGTTTTAAATATGAGAACTGAGTGTGTTTTGCCCAACAACAACAACAACAACAACAACAACAACAACAACAACTTTATTATTTATACCCCACCTATCTGACTGGGTTTCCCCAGCCACTCTGGGCAGCTTATAGCATATATAAAAACATAGTAAAACATCAAACATTTAAAACTTCCTGAGCTTGGGGGTCGCATATTAATTTGTATACATCCTGTCCCAGACACCACCTGTCATTTAAGTGCTTAATAAGCACATAACTTAACATGTCTAATTCCCCCACCTCATTTGTCAAACTGCACATTATCAGCTTTCCAATAGCACAATTTTCTTCCAGCTTCACACTGTGTGTCTAACAGCGTTCTAAATATCTAGCACACACAACTACTTTACCTGTCATAGGCTCTGGTTCCACCTCCTATTGGCCTCCTGGCTTTTACTCTAGTAGTTCCAGTAAGTGCTGCTTGCCACAGATTGAAGGGGACACTGTGGGAGTTTGCCCAACATTAGTTGAACGTCATGTGTGAACAGTCATGAATGAGTTTACCTGCACGCACTCTACTCATGTGACCCCCCCTTCACCCCCTCTTTTCCCCATGGCAGACAGTGTACCTGAGGCATCCCTGCACAGAGAAAAAAAGCACTTTTAGCCTTGATCACACATGGATGTTCAGTGCACAAAGAAAGTAGCTCTCTGTGTGCCGTTGTGCATGGCGGTGGAATCGCCAGAAAGCAGCTTGCATGACAGCCCGTCAACCCCTGCTCTGAAAAGCAAGGAACCTGCTTCCCCCTCGGCTTGTGGGGACAAGGCCCAGGCAGTGGAGTGAGCAATCATTTCCTCGCACCTGGGCAAGCGCTTGAAAGGTGTGTCATTAGCAAAGTACTAATTACCCTGAGAACCTTGAAAGGGAAAGTGCAGGCAGAGGAAGGGAATGTGGGCTGGCTGCTTCTCCCTTGGGAAAGCGCTGAGTTGCCAATGTGCTAGTTTCAGTTCTTTGTATTCGATTTCCCCACCAACCCCCAGCAAGCCCCAAGTCCTCCTTCAGGTCCAGCAGCCTGAGGCGGCAGGCCTGCGCACAAAGCAGGCGGGAATCAGAAGGGAGGATCTATGTTGCGGTTGTTGCCCGGGGGTGGGGGGCAAGCTGTTCCTTTTGTACAGCCCAGGAGCAAAGCTTGCCATTAGGCATTTATGCTTTTGCCTCCCCCCCCCCTCTCCAAGAAGGATGGGGCTTCTGTGCTTCAGCGGTTGCCTAACAAGCAGGAATCAAGAATGGTGGACTTTTTCTAGGCACAGCAATGCAATGGGGTTTGTGGGGGAACATCCCTTCTCTTGATGACCAAAAGGACTGTAGTTTGTTAAGGGTTACTAGGAATTGTTAGTTCTGTGACTGGCGAGCTACACTGCCCAGAATTCTTTGAGGGAAAGAATGTGTTTTGAACGTGTAGTGTTATATACAGCCTATTTTAATTTTATCGATAGATACAGATATACTGCTTGATTGCAACTCCCCTACAAAAAAAGTCTCAAAGTGATTTACAAAAAATAAACCAGTATAAAACAGACACAACAAAGTTATTATACTTTCATCGTTGTTGTTTCACATTTTTCGGAGAAGAAAATGCTAAGGAATAAACCCTACACAAATTCAGAGTGGAGTCCCTAAAACGGTTGGATGGCACCTTATACGCCTCCTTCTGGCAACTCCTGCAGCCAAGCTGGTGCCAAATGTATTGCTCTGATTTCCTTTGGCCCACATCAGTGAAGCTGAGAGACCGGGTCTTGCCATCTGAGCAGCCCAGGACTTCCATATACACTGTCCAGGCTTGTGTAGGTGACTTGGGTGCTGCAAATGATTGTATTACTTTGCACAGCATTTTCATTTTGGTAACCCAGCCTGGGCTTTTTGGGTAAGAAATGCTGGAAATAAAAATATTAATTAAATATTTAATTAATTGGATGACTGGGTATAGCTGTTGCACTGTGAAGGGGGAGATCCCTTAGAACTGGGACATACCATCTGGTTTGGATGCAAAGGCTCCTGGGTTCATTCCTGAGCATCTCCAGGTAGGGCTGGGAATGCCCTGGAGAGTTGTTGCCCATCAGCCTAGACAATACTGTGTTAGACGGCCCAACAGTCTGACTCAATATAAGGCAGCTTCCTATCTTCCAGAAACTGCAATGGCCCAAGGCAGTCTCCCACCAAGCCTCAACCAGATCAGCTTCGCTGCAGCAAGTTTGTGGCTTCACCGTGACTTCAGAACATGCCCCAGGACCAATCCTCATGCTCCAGGGCCTGCCATGAACTTTTGTGATGTTTTGCATGCAAACTGAAGGCGGCGGGGAAAAGCTCGGAGAAAGATAGAAACCCTCTGGGGCTGATGAATCATCAAGATGGGCCACTTCCTGTGAGTCAGCACACCTGCCAATGCAACGCCTCTTTGACTGGGCCTGACCTTGCCCCAGAACAGAAGCCTCCCCACCAGCCATTTCTCATTTGCATATGCTAATTCAATTATACACCTGCAGTTTTATCACTCTTAATTACCGTGAGTCAAAGGAACTGGAACTTTGTAAACCAAGATCCCTCCAGAACAGCAATTAAAAATATAAACAAAACAAAACCCTGCGCAGACTGGCCTGAAGATAATTTTTGATACTGCTGACATGGTAGGCAATGCGCAGGGCAATATATAGCATAAGATATTCACAACAAGGCATTCCTCATGACCAAACTAGATGATATGACAGCGACCTATGACTGCTGTTGTCATGATCCCTGAATCTAGCAGTGATCCCTTTATGGCCTAGGACCCTCGTACCTATGGGACTGCCTCTCCTGGTATGCCCCACGGAGGACCTTAAGGTCCATAAATAGCAACACCTTAGAGGTCCCGGGCCCTAAGGAAGTTAGATTAGCCTCAACCAGAGCCAGGGCCTTCTCAACTCTGGCTCCGTCCTGGTGGAACGCTCTGTCTCATGAGACCAGGGCCCTGCAGGATCTGATTTCTTTCCACAGGGCCTGTAAGACAGAGTTGTTCCACCTGGCCTTTGGCTTGGAATCAATTTGATTCCCTCCCCCTCTTCTTTTTTCCTTTTCCCTCTTGTGATGGAACTCTTATTTGGGGACTTCCCTGGCTTTTTTCTAGCCCATGTAGGACCAGTCTGGAAAGTTAGCCTTGGTGAAGACTGGACGTTTTCATCCCCCCAAAAATTTTTGATTTGAGTTTCCATTGGAATGAGGCTGTATTTTAATATTTTAATGTTTTAATGTTGTATTTTAATCTTGCTTTTAAGTTGTATTTCAATCAATTTGTTTTTATATCGGGTGTTAGCCGCCCTGAGCCCAGTCTTGGCCGGGGAGGGGTATAAATAAAAAAATTTATTATTATTATCCAGGCGTGGAGTTGTAGACTGAAGGGTCACCAGGTCAGGTTCACAGCTCACAGCTAAGTGCAGAAAAGATGGAGACCACTGCACCTGAGTCTGTTGGACAGAAGCCCCCAGATGAACCTCCTAGACCACCAGGGCCTATGGGACCAGAGCCCTGACCCTCACGAGCACCTTCCCCTGAGGAACCAGGTGCCTCCTACTGCCCATTATCAGATTGTTGTTGCAGGGAGAGCACCAGGAGGGAGGCTGTGGGGCGGAGGAAGAGTGTTTGACTTCAGGCCAGGGGGTTGGCCCTTTAAGGCTCTGCAGTTCTCCTTGGGATCCAGAACATGATGTTTTTTTTTGTTAAAAAGCAGCTGGGATGGGGGAAACTGTTTACAGAATCACGGAATATGAAGATGTCTTAGAGGTCATCAAGTCCAAACTACTGCTGACTGTCACAGCTGTAGTTTAGGGGGCAACCTCAGCATCCCTGGCAGGCAGCCATTTGTTCTCCTTCAGTTGCTCCACTGAAAGAGCAGCTTGCATCACTAGGAGGGGTCTCCTCATATTCTGCCAAAATTTTCCACCCTGCAATGCCAGTCTATTGATCCCTGCCTTGCCCTCTAGGGCAACAGAGAACAAGCCTGCTCTTGTTTCCCACATGACAACCCTTCTGATAAGAACAGGTTTCCTTGGGAGCTAGTGGGCTCTCGTTTGCTGGAGGCATTCAAGCAAAGGGTTGGTGGCCATTGGTCAGAGATGCTGTAGTTGTGTTCTGCAGTACAGTGGTACCTCGGGTTACATATGCTTCAGGTTACATGCGCTTCAGGTTACAGACTCCGCTAACCCAGAAATAATGCTTCAGGTTAAGAACTTTGCTTCAGGATGAGAACAGAAATTGTGCTCCGGCGGCGCGGTAGCAGCAGGAGGCCCCATTAGCTAAAGTGGTGCTTCAAGTTAAGAACAGATTCAGGTTAAGTACAGACCTCCGGAACGAATTAAGTACTTAACCCGAGGTACCACTGTACAGATAATTTATTGAAAGGGGGGGGTGGACTAGATGACATCTAAGATACCTTTTAAAAAATTGCATTGGTAGCCCATTTTGCGTCTGGGATGCTCAATTTGTCTCTGTCATGCAAGACAATACATTTGCAAACATGGATATACTCGCCAATAGATCCCACCACTTGTTGAATGGGCACTGATGCTGTTCGTTTCCCCACAAACACACACACACAAGATGCTCCAAAATGTACAGGAAGACAGTGTTGATCATGTATGTTCAGTGTAGCCGACTTGACAAGAGAAAGATGAATGGCTTGTGCTTGCTTTTCCTCCAGTGTTGAAAGGATAGCTGAAGCCCTGGCTACACATGATGCAAAATGCATCGCTTAAATCTGCATAGATCTCCCTGTAAAAGAAGCGACAACCTCTAAACGCAATGGTATGTAGGGAGGAGGATCAGGATCAGGACCACAGCATGTGGGTAATAGAGGTTTGCCCACTTCCTCTTCCACCACAGGCCTGCCAAGGCTACTGCTTGCCCTGAGAAAGCAAGCCACACATTGGCACCAGCAGGACCTTCTCTAATAGCAGCTTCAATGTGAAGATTAGTGCTGGCCCTGTCATTAGGCAGAGTGAGGAAGCAGGTGCTGAGTTATTTTTATTATTGTTTATATCCCACTTTTCTGCCAAGGAGCTCAAGGTGGTGAACACGAGTCTCTTCTCTTGCCCGTTCATGGGGATTTGAATCCTGACCTCCCAGGTCCAACCCTCTAATTATTACACCACACTAACTTTCATCTTAAGCGCAATTGGGAATTCCCCTCTGTGGAAGGGCAGAGCTGGCTGGGCTGGATGACATGTCTTGCCCATCCTGAAACCACAGTGGAGGAGGCTACCTTGTCAACAATACTAAAGTAAGTTTAAAATGTCAAACCAGTTGACCTCTGAACCTAGAATGGGGGAGGGCGTCATCTCTTTCTTTGCCTCAGGCAGCAAAATGTATTGCACACTGCCCCAGAGAGGGAATTTTGGTTGTGAGACCATTATGTGGGAGGAAAAGTTTTTTTGGGTTTTGTTTTCTTTTATGCAAACCTGAGGGATGGAGGAGAAAGTTTTGTTTACATTTTAATGAGAAAGTGCTTAATTCGCCCTTCTCAAATCAACTCACAAAGTGAAACACAGCTATCCTAAAAAATCTGTACTTCTCAGAATTTTGTGGTGTAGCTCTCCGGCCAATGATGTAGTACAAATATTAGTATAAAATACTTGTGAAATTACATACAAAAAGCTGGGGGAAATGAATAATTTACCCTCAAATGCTAATGAATAATTTACCCTCAAATGCTAATGAATTTCCATCAGGATTTTTTTTTAATGCACACCATTTTTTTCAGAAAAGTAGAGAACTGAATTTAAGATAGGGAAAATGAGAAATGTAGAGAATGAAAAACAGCAGTCTCCTCTGTCTCGTATTTAGAGGTTGTTAAAAGATTCAGGGCAGATCTACCCCATATATTTATAGCACATCCATTGCACATTAAGATCACATGACTTCCTTCAAAGAATCCTGGGAGGTGTAGTGCAGTGTTTGATTGGGTATATCGGGGCGACACAATCTTTCAGGTATCCTGGTCCCAAGCTGCATAGGGGTTTGTAAGGGCTGTAGCTCAGTGGTAGAGAAGCTGGCATCTCCAGGTAGGGCTGGGAAATATGGCTGCTTGAAACCTTGGAGAGCTGCTGCCAGTGAGTGTAAACGATAATGAGCTATATGGACCAATGGTCTGACTCAATACAAGGCAGCTTCCTATGTTTCCTAAAAACAGCACCTTGAACTTAGCCTAGTGGCTAATAGGCAGCCAAAAGAGGGTGGGTATAATCTAACCTAGGGACGCGGGTGGCGCTGTGGGTAAAACCTCAGTGCCTAGGGCTTGCCGATCGCATGGTCGGCGGTTCGAATCCCCGCGGCGGGGTGAGCTCCCGTCTTTTGGTCCCAGCTCCTGCCCACCTAGCAGTTCGAAAGCACCCTTAAATGCAAGTAGATAAATAGGTACCGCTTTATAGCGGGAATGTAAACAGCGTTTCAGTGTGCTGCGCTAGTGCTGGCTCACCAGAGCAGCTTCGTCACGCTGGCCACGTGACCTGGAAGTGTCCTCGGACAGCGCTGCCCCACGGCCTCTTAAGTGAGATGGGTGTACAACCCTAGAGTCGGACACGACTGGCGCGTACGGGCAGGGGTACCTTTACCTTTTTATAATCTAACCTAGGGACGTGGGTGGCGCTGTGGGTTAAACCACAGAGCCTGGGACTTGCCAATCTGAAGGTCGGCAGTTCGAATCCCCGCAATGGGGTGAGCTCCCGTTGCTCGGTCCCTGCTCCTGCCAACCTAGCAGTTCAAAAGCATGTCAAAGTGCAAGTAGATAAATAGGTACCACTGCGGCAGGAAGGTAAACAGCGTTTCTATGCACTGCTCTGGTTCGCCAAAAGCGGCTTAGTCATGCTGGCCACATGACCCAGAAGCTGTCTGCGGACAAACGCCGGCTCCCTGGGCCAATAAAGTGATATGAGCGCCGCAACCCCAGAGTCGGCCATGACTGGACCTAATGGTCAGGGGTCCCTTTACCTTTACCTATATATTTTTTTTATATATAAATTTTTATTGAAGATTTTTTTTAAAACAAAAACAAAACAGAAAGAAAAACAAAAAAGACAATTAACATCTTGTAATAACCATATTTTCTTCACTTTTTGGACTTCCTCACATCTCTCGCTCCTGCGTTCCAAAGTTATACAATTTTAATCAGCAATTTATCACCTTGTTTCCATTCTTATTCTATAGATTACCAATGTTATGTCCCTAACTTTAAATACCTTTAGCTAAATCTTAATTACCCAATTTAAACATAGTAATTGTTCAAAATTTATTTTTCTCTTTAAGTTCACTTATTCTCATATTCTTTTCAACTAACTTAATGGAGCCATGTTATTTTCAATCTCGCATCCTTCTTAGCACTCATGTAATTTACAATGTTTTTGTAGATAGTCCTTAAATTTCTTCCAATCCTCTTCCACTGCTTCCTCTCCCAGGTCTCGGAATCTGCCAGTCATTTCTGCTAACTCCATATAGTCCATCAGTTGCATCTGCCATTCTTCCAGCGTGGGCAAATCTTGAGTTTTCCAATATTTGGCAACAAGTATCCTTGCTGCTGTTGTAGCATACATGAAAAATATTCGGTCCTTCTTTAACACCCTCTGGCCAACAATGCCCAAAAGGAAGGCCTCTGGTTTCTTAGGAAAGGTATACTTAAATACCTTTTTCAGCTCATTATATATCATTTCCCAGAATGCCTTAACCCTAGGGCAAGTCCACCAGAGGTGAAAGAATGTTCCTTCAGTTTCCTTACATTTCCAACACTTATTATCAGACAGATGGTATATTTTTGCAAGCTTGACTGGGGTCATGTACCACCTATATATCATTTTCATAATATTTTCTTTCAAGGCATTACATGCCGTAAATTGCATACCGGTGGTCCATAACTTTTCCCAGTCAGCAAACATAATATTATACCCAGTGTCCTGTGCCCATTTTATCATAGCTGATTTAACCGTTTCGTCCTGTGTATTCCATTTTAACAGCAAGTTATACATTCTAGAAAGTACCTTAGTCTTAGGTTCTAACAATTCTGTTTCCAACTTCGATTTTTCCACCTGGAAACCTAGCTTTTTGTCCAATTTAAAAACCTCTTTAATCTGGGCATAATGTAGCCAGTCTCGCACTTTTTCTTTTAGTTTCTCAAAACTCTGTACCCTCCAATTGTCTCCATCTTTTTCTAGTATCTCCCAATATCTCGGCCATTTGACCTCCATATTGGGTCTTTTCAGAGCCTTGGCTTCCATAGGTGACAGCCACGTTGGGGTCTAATTTTCCAATAAGTCTTTGTATTTTATCCAGACATTAAACACTGCTTTCCTAACAATATGGTTCCCTTTACCTTTACCTATAATCTAACCTCTGCGCAACTTTTGCACCAGCAAATTGGGATGCATTCTCAATAAATGGGTCGCTTTGAAGAAGCAGGATGCAAAAATAGGTGCACCGATTACTTGGAAAGCTCTGAAAGCAGAAACTGTTCCCCTGGAATGCATGGTCACAGAGGCATGGTGGTGTTTCAGCAAAACAAGCCTCACTTGAACCCAGCCCAGAAGCACGATCCTCACTTTTAAGATGTGCAGCTGGGGACTTGTGCTTCAGACAGGACGTGAGTAGGTGGCAGAGACGACAACATACCTAGCCGCTCTCGGTCCCGGAGCTGGGTCGGCGGCTTGTTAACAGCGAGCAACAAAGCTTCTGGAGGAACGTGGGTGGAGAGGAGAGGAAGGGCGGCCCGGGTGTGGGTGTCGAGATCAGGGTGAGCTGCAGGCTGGTCCGGCACCAGGTGAACCGGGATGGGGTAACGTGGCTTGCAGCAGGAGTGGCAAACAGGACACCGCAGAGATCAGATTACTCACCTCCAGCTGCGAGGCACAGCACAGCAGCTAATAAAAGACCCGAAATGCTTCCTGTTGTTTCCTCATTAACACCCGCCCACCTGACCAAGCATGTCCCAGTTGCAGCAGGGAGGGCAGAAAGCACACAAGCCAATGATGATAAGACGACAAGAGAGATGAGGCAGTGGGGGAAGGAAACAGCTTTGCTACCAGATGCTTCTCCTTCTCTCGACTCAGGTGGTCCAGGCAGGGCTCAAAGAACCCTGTGTGAACATTCGAAGAGCCTGGCTGTTGGGTCGTGTCAATGGCCCATCTAGTCCAGCCTCCTCCTCTCACAGTGGCCAACCAGATGCCCAGAGGAAGCCCACAGGCAGAGGGCAACTCTCCTCACTTGTGGCTCCCAGCAACTGGGTTTCTGAGGCCTGTGGCCTCCAACAGTGGTGGCAGAACATGGCCACTGTGACAGGCCCCTCCTGTCCTGTTGGAAGATTCAGGACACATAAAAGGATGTCCCTCTCCACATAGAACAAAGTTAAACTATTGAACTCGCTCCCACAGGAGACCGGGAGAGCCACCAACTTGGGTGGGTTCAAAGAGGATCAGACAAATTCATGGAGGAGAATGGTTGCTAGCCATGTGGAAGTTATGCTCTACTTCCATTGTCAGAGACATTATGCCTCTGAAAACCAGATGCTGGGATGTACAGCTGGGCAAAGTGGTCCTGTGCTCATAACCTGCCTGTGGGCTCCTTGCGATTCAGGAGTTCTATTCTTACATTTTTTTCTAAACTTGTGTGTGCCTGAGAAGGCCTGGCACTGTTACCTTTTGGGAGGGCTCTCTTAGCTACTGTTTTTAGGCGGCTAATTGGAGGGCAGGATTTCAGCTAAAACGATTAGAGGAAGTCAAGGGCCTTGTGGATTTTATCACATGTTAGACATATGCTCACATTAAGGCTGGGGGAGAAATGTAATTCGGTTAGCATTTGAAGGTGAACTACCTTATCTGCACTTTCTGAAGCAATATGTGAGCTGAAACACAGCCATCCTTCAAAGTCCGCACCTCTCCAAAATTTGCAAGGGAGGTTCTTTGGTCAAGTAATGTGCGCAAAAAATGCACGTGCTTCAGCAAAATGCACATAGAAGTGCATATCGTATGAAAATAACATAGGAAGCACATCATATTAGGTGAAACTGCTCTGCAAAAAAATGTGTATAGTAGCCAAAATTCCATACAAAAATTTGTGTTAGGAAAAACCCACACAAAAATGCTGGCAAATTTCCATTTCTTGTTTAAAGGAAAACCCCTTTCCTACCAGATGCTTCTCTTCTCCCCCTCCTCATAAAAAACAGGATCCTTGCTTCTGAGTAGTGGTGTAAAGCAGGGATGGGAAACCTTTGGTCCTCCAGATGATGCAGGACTACAACTCCCACCACCCCTGACCATTGGGTGATACTGGCTGGGGCTGATGGGAAATGGAGTCTTCTGGAGAGCCACAGCTTCCCTGTTCCTGATTTACAGGACTGCAGGGCTGTAATCCCAAATTTGTTTTTGTTTGTTAATAATGCTTCTAGGCGACCCTTTCTCTTTATAGAGATAGATGCAACAAATAACCTCAATGTAACACAATGTAAAGGTGAAGTATACAAGGGAGTAACACACACAGAGCACGGTTCATTTGACTGTCCATCTGTCCATTTCAGTTTCACTCCGTTTCTCATTTTCCAGTTTTCGGTCCTCCACATTTTCTCATCAGTTTGTGATTTTTAAAAACAAAGCCTCATATAAACCTTTTTAATTTCTCCTCACATATACCTTTTTGTATGCAATTTTGCCTTAATAAATGCATCTTTGCAAAGCATTTCCTCCCAGTACATAGCTGTCAACTTTCAAATTTGAAAATAAGGGATCAGCAGCCTCGAAAATAAGGGATCAGCAGCCTCTCCTGTCCTGGGGACAGTCTACGGGATATCTAACAATCTGGGATAGCAGCGGGAAGCAGCAGGAAACGGTGCTGGAATAAGGGAATTTCCCACAAAAAAAGGAAAGGTTGACAGCTATGTCCCAGTATAATGCATTTTTGTATGTTACTTTCACTAACGTGCATTTCTATGCACACCATACCTGTTTTTGCATTTTTGTATCCATTCCTTGGCTGGAGAAAAGTATCACAACATTCGGAGAAGTGAGACTTTTGATGAATGGCTGCATTTCAGTTCACATATTGTGTCAGAAAGTGCAGATTAAATAGGTTTGCCTTTAAGCGAGAACCAAATGGAATTTCTCCCCCATTCCGTCTTCTGTGGGCTTGCAAAGAGCTCCGCTTTGACTCAGCATTTCAGCTCTTGCGAAGCTTATCTTTCCCCTCTTAAAACGCGGGTAAGTCGTTTGTCCAGGAAATCCCAATCATGAAAAGCACGTGAGATAAAGTCGAACAGAAGGGAAGGAAACTATGCAAGAGCAGATTCAACAGCAAAACACGGGGAGGGTAATAGCAGCTGCTGGCTCCCCAGTGAGGTAAGAACATAAGAAGAGCCTGCTGGATCAGGCCAATGGCCCATCTGGTCCAGCATCCGGCCCTCATTGTGGCCAACCAGATGCCTGAGAGAAAGCCACAAGCTGGATTCAAGCACAAGAAAACTCTCCTCTCCTGTGGATTCCAGTAACTGGTATTCAGAAGCATTTCTGCCTCCAACCATGGAGGCAGAGCATAGCCATCATGGCTAGAAGCTATCAGTTGCCTTCCCCTTCACAAATTCATCTAATCCTCTTTTAAAGCCATCTAAATTAGTGGGCATCACTGCCTCCTGTAGGAGCGAGTTCCATAGTTTGACTTAAGGACTTAAGACTTCCCAATGTGGTAAGCCAGCCCTGCTGTGTTTTTAAGGCCCATATATATATATTATTTTTTACCAACCACCAAAACACAAACAGTGAAACCCCCAGGCAGCTGATACATTGGGTATACAATATTCAATAATATAAAGGTAAAGGGACCCCTGACCATTAGGTCCATTTGCAGACGACTGTGGGGTTGTGGCGCTCATCTCGCATTATGGGCCGAGGGAGCCAGCGTTCAGCTTCTGGGACATGTGGCCAGCATGACCAAGCCGCTTCTGGCGAACCAGAGCAGCGCACAGAAATGCCATTGACCTTCCCACTGGAGCGGTTCCTATTTATCTACTTGCACTTTGACGTGCTTTCAAACTGCTAGGTTGGCAGGAGCAGGGACCAAAGCAACAGGAGCTCACCCCGTCGCAGGCATTCGAACCGCCAACCTTCTGATCGGCAAGCCCTAGGCTCTGTGGTTTAACCCACAGCGCCACCCACGTTCCATTCAATAATATACATATTCAATAATATACATATTCAATAATATTCGCTAATAACATATTTAAATCAACCATATGTACACTTCTATATACCTTAACACTCCTCTCTTCATAAGGTTTATTTAACTTTTAACACTTGAATTGCCCCAAATTGTTCAAACCTACCCAAATAATTCAATATCTTCTCAAACCAATCCTCCTCTTTCTCACTGACCTTAAGCCCTTTCATTCTATGTATCTTCACAGTTAGGTATTCTAAAATTATAATATTATTCGGTTTATTTAAGGCCCTTTATTATTCTGCAAAGCAGGGCCCTCGACCTCTGCCCCAGGCCTTGCTTTGATGGTACCACTGGACCAAGAAGGGACCTTAAGAGACAGCTGGAAGCAGGCATTTCCCTCCCTCCCTGCCTGACTCACACAGTTCCTGTGTGTCCTGAGCCACCCTCTTGCACCTGTTTCTAAAATAACTTCCCGCAGTGAATCACCTGCAGGTTCAAGGCAGGCAGATTGCTCACTCCACTGAACTTTGAAATAAAGGAGTTCACCAGAGATCTTATCAAACGGTGGCTGGAGCCCATGGCGCTCTGGGAATGCGGACTGTGGATCTGGAGACTCCTGATGTGTCCTTCCACACACTGCAGCAGACGTGGGGATGATGATTCATCACAGCAAATGGTTCAACAGCATCAGCAACCAAGAAGTATGTCCACTGACTTCTAAAACTGGCACTGAGTTGAAGTAACTTAGGGTCACAACCAATGCGATTTTTACTCAGATAAATTCGCTCAGATTTGAAAAGAGGTAAACTCTACCGTGGGAGCAGGGCCAGGGCGGGAGAGTGCTAGAGTCCTGTCTGGTCAAGTTGCATGGGATCAATTCCAATCTGTTATCTCCGAGGATGTGGACAGGCTGCTTGGACACTGAGGTCCAGCTCCGAGGGCCTTCTGGCAGTTCCCTCACTGCGAGAAGTGAGGTTACAGGGAACCAGGCAGAGGGCCTTCTCGGTAGTGGCACCCGCCCTGTGGAACACCCTCCCATCAGATGTCAAGGAAATAAACAACTATCTGACTTTTAGAAGACATCTGAAGGCAACCCTGTTTAGGGAAGTTTTTAATGTTTGGTGTTTTATCGTGTTTTTAATATTCTGTTGGGAACTGTCCAGAGTGGCTGGGGAAACCCAGCCAGATGGGTGGGGTATAAATTATTATTATTATTATTATTATTATTATTATTATTATTATTATTATTATTTCCTGCTCTCTCCAGCTCACAACAGTCCCAGACAGCATGGACATGATGAACATTGGTCCAATAATTCAGTGGGTCTACTCATGAGAAGAACATGAAAGCTCATACCAATAACAAACTTAGTTGGTCTCTAAGGTGCTACTGGAAGGAATTTTTGTTTTGTTTTTGTTTTGACTATGGCAAACCAACACGGCTACCTACCTGTGAGGAGAACTTAGTTAGCTACCTCTTAGTTCTTCACAAATATTCTCAGGAGCGGGGGGGGGGGGAATCCTATTACAGTGGTACCTCGGGTTACATACGCTTCAGGTTACAGACTCCACTAACCCAGAAATATTACCCCGGGTTAAGAACTTTGCTTCAGGATGAGAACAGAAATTGTGCGGCGGCGGTGCGGCGGCAGCGGGAGGCCCCATTAGCTAAAGTGGTGCTTCAGGTTAAGAACAGTTTCAGGTTAAGAACGGACCTCCGGAACGAATAAAGTACTTAACCCGAGGTACCACTGTATTATTATTATCACTGGCTATCCAGTGATACACTACCAGGCCAGTATCAAAGTTAATTCTGTTAAATTACAAGGCCTTAACAAATTGGGTCCATGATACTTCATGCCAGTCACTTATATCCCTGTCCATTCATTGAGAGCTTTGGGTGAGTCACTGTTAGTGGTCCCCCATGACTTGGATAGATGGTTTGTACTCTCCAGGAGCTGTGCGTTCAGCCAATTTTATGGAACTCCTTTCCAATCAAGGTCAAGAAAAGGCCCCTCCCTGTTGAACCGCTGTTACCTACTGAATACTTTTTAAAATTCCAGAAGGCATCTTAACTAAATTCTGTTTTTTACAGTTTTAACTTACTTTGACTTTCATTATTTTGGTGTAACTTGCAGGGCTGGCCTTAGATGTATTACTATGAGAGGTTAAAAAAAAAAAAGGCACGTGCGCCCCCCCACCCGCCGCTCCTCCTCTGCTGTGCACCCAGGTTCACTCACTGTCAAAAGCCTGTGGGTGCACCTCAAGGCAACATACAATTAAAAAGCAATAAACCTTCCAATGCACTGTAAATAGCAATCAAAAACAGAAACACAACATCGCTAACCACTTAATACAAACAATAACAACCCAGAGACACACAAACCATGTAATCACCACCGCCGCTAAAATTAATCAGCCAGACTAAGCAATACCAACAGCACTAACAAATGAAAGATTTAAAAATTATTCAAAAGGCTGAGAGGAAAGAAAGGTGGTTAAGTTGCCCTATTTGGGGGGAAAACACAACATTAGCTTATTCATTTGCAGTGCCCTGCTCACCGTCACACAGGCAAATCCGATTGCTTATGGATAGTTGTTCTGTTCATTGTTGTGAGATCTCTGATTGGCTGGAACGGCCCCCTTTGCCTATACCGGTACAGCAGAGGTGGGGAAACATTTGTGACCCTTCAGATGTTATGTTGAACTCCATCTCCCATTGGCCCCAGTCAGCATGGCCAATGGTCAGGGATGATGGGACCTGGAGTCCAGCAACATTTCCACACCACTACCATAAAGTGAAAAAAGCAGCAGCTGGGGGGGGGCACACGCAAACACACCACATGGAAGAGAAAGAATGCTGCTGCATAGGATGGGGGGGGGGCAGGTGAATATCTGCAGAATTCCTACCCAAGCCAAAATGTTGGTCCGTACCCCAAAACACAAAAACAAAAATAGAATTTGTAACATGCAGCTCTAATAGCTATTCAGCTGCTTCCCAGTTCAGAGCCAAAAGTCATTGTTTCAGGGTAACCCTGGTAGGTAAAGATTGTTGTTTAGTCATTTAGTCATGTCCGACTCTTCGTGACCCCATGGACCAGAGCACGCCAGGCACTCCTGTCTTTCACTGCCTCCCGCAGTTTGGTCAAACTCATGCTGGTAGCTTCGAGAACACTGTCCAACCATCTCATCCTCTGCCGTCTCCTTCTCCTTGTGCCCTCCATCTTTCCCAACATCAGGGTCTTTTTCAGAGAGTCTTCTCTTCCCATGAGGTGGCCAAAGTACTGGAGCCTCCACTTCACGATCTGTCCTTCCAGTGAGCACTCGGGGCTGATTTCCTTAAGAATGGATCGGTTTGATCTTCTTGCAGTCCATGGGACTCTCAAGACTCTCCTCCAGCACCATAATTCAAAAGCATCAATTCTTCGGCGACCGGCCTTCTTTATGGCCCAGCTCTCACTTCCATACAGCTGCTTCCCAGTTCAGAGCCAAAAGTCATTGTTTCAGGGTAACCCTGGTAGGTAAAGATAATAGAAAGTTCATGCTAGGTCCTGACTTAAAATACAGGTGGTGACTCCATCTGGAATTGCCAGCAGCTGTCCAGGACTCCTGTTTGGATTACTCAAGGGTTTCAAGTCGTAAACAAACTATGCCTTTACAACACCTTATTTTATTTAAAGAATTATGGGCACTGTCGTTTGCCACTCAGTTAACAATTTCACAGCAGAGATGGATTTAGGGGAGCCTCGGGGGCACCGCAAGCACGATGCAGAATGGAAAGTGAGAGGTATTGGGGGTGCTGGGTTTTGGTGTTGCACAGGGCACCGCTGAAATTTGAGACCCCAAGGTCTGCCACTGTTCACAGCGATATTTAAACAAGAGCCATCAAATTGTAGAATTGGAAGGATCATCAAGTCCAACCCCCTACAATGCAGGAATATACAGCTGCTCCAAATGGGGATCAAACCTGCAACCTATCACACTTTAACCAACCTAGCTATCCAGGCCATTAGGGTAAATGGGGTGCTGCCCCACTAACCTCACTGTGCCCAGGAGGCCAACTTCCTCCTCCTCCATCTCAGTGTTGCCCTTGTAGAACTCAGCAGGGAGGATGGAGACAAAACTAGGGTTTAGTTGGCTCTGACGCCACCTACTGTTGGGCTCCGAGCCTTCTGCCCCTTGTGTCCCAATGGGCACCAGTCACAGATCAGGGGTTTGTGGTTTATGGCCCCAACCCGTTTCGTATCACTTTTGCATCAGGTCCCGCCTGAAAAACCCCTTTCCCCTTTGCATGGATTACTTCTTTCTCTTTCATTCTCAATCAATGCTGACCAGGAAAGGCTGATTTGGTTATTTTTATTTTGGTGCATGCAGCACACTCTGATTAATGTCGCAGCTCCCCCTGCTGGCAGCCTCATGGAACACAGCTACAAAGGCAGGAAAAAAAGAGGGCAGCCCCAAAACATTTGAAGGCAGAAACAGTATCGGAAGAACAGGATATAACCAGCTCCCCTTTACACCACCATGAGCACACTGTCATGAATGCACAATAAAAACAAAGTCTGGAGGGGCCCTTGGTATGTTTGTGGGGGTCAGCATTCTTTTCTAACTTTGGCAATGGGGGGGAACACTCCTATGCTGCTGTTCTTTCATGCTGAGTTATTATTCTTGGCACTCTGGGCTCCTTTTCCAACAGATAGGCAGGACAAAAATAAGTTTGCCAAATAAATACAGGGACATACACTGAAATACTGATGTGCCAGAGTGTTCTGTATTGATTCTATTTGTTTAATTAATTATTTTTAAAGGACAGCCTTCTAAGGCAGCTTTTCATTAAGGTGTGTGTGTGGGGGGGGGGAGTTAAATTGAATTCAGTGAGATGTGCAACACAACCCCTTGCAGGTTCCCCCAGGAGCAAGTCCCACTACGTTCAGTGGAGCTTGGGTTAACTGCATATAAGATGGCTGCCTTACTTAACTCAGTGGCAGATTAGTTTCGTTTTGCATGCAGAAGGATTTAGGTTCAATCCCCAGCATCTCCAGGTACGGCTAGGAAAGAATCATGTCTGAAAACGCAGAGCCACTGCCAGCCAGTGCAGATAGACCTGTGTTAGATAGGCCAATCATCTGATTCGGTTATAAGGCAGGATCCTGTGCACCTCTATTCTTTCCATGTTCTAAAACGGGTGTGGGTGCGTGCTTCCACGTAACCCAATCCTTCGCATGTAGGACACATGGGAATTAAATGTGGCTCCCATGTAAATTTATGTAGGGTTGCAGCCTTAGATATATCCCCTCCCCACACCCCACAACACATACTTTCCCCCACTAAATGCATTTATCACTGTACTGTATATGTTGACACATGGATTGCTTTACAGCTGCCTGGCTGGTGTGTTTTTTTTAAAGCACCACTAGTCACTGGAACAGTACAATTAGCATATGCAGATGAGCTGCTGCTCCACTTCTCCCCTTCCCCCTCAATTCTTCTGGAAGCTGTAGCAACTTGAAAAAAGGGCCTGTGTTGCTAGCAGCATTACACTATTATGTTTTGGAGGGTGCCGAAGCAGGAATGTTTTTCCCCAGTTGTGATCTACTTTGAATTCAGTGACTTGATGCAACACAGAGAAGAGCCTACATTGGTACCAGTACCACCATGAACATCAGAGGGGAGAGGGCACTTCCAAAAGATGGAAATACTATGAGTCCTGCCCCCCCAACACACACAAACAATGCTAATAGCTAATCTTTGAGAGAGACTCTTCTCTCAATCCCACTACAGGCACTGAAGACATTTAAGCAGTTGATTTGTGATCTAGTGCCATTTCTTCAACCTTGGGTCCCTAGATGTGGGTGGACTACAACTCCCATCGCCATTAACCATTGGGCTGTGAAATGCACATTGAAAACAGAGCGGCGTTATAAATGGTCCCGTGGCCAATCAGGGGGCAGGAGCAGAGAGGAGCCAATCAGAGCCCTGTGGGTGTGGCATAGCCTGCCACAGCCAATGGGTAGAACGAATGGGAAGGAGAGACACAGGCCAGCTGTCTCTTGCTGCAGATTGGTGAAATGAGGAAGGAGCTGCATAGCTGCGTTCAATAGCAGCTGGCCTGTTGTGTGCCCATAAGACACAGCGGAGGGAGAAAACAAGGTCTTGGCTTTAGTCACAGGTCACAGATGTGGAAAATCCTGAATAATATTTCATAGTTCCAGGCAGCCTCTCTAAGTCACGGTGACCTAAAGAGAACGCTACAAAGGAAAGCACAGGAGAGATAGTATTTTATGCAAAAACCATTGCCAAAACACTCCGGGCTTGACCACAGTACCAATGAACATGTGTTTGAAGCTCCTGGAACCTAAATTTTTGGCCCATCATCCCCATGACAGCCTCCTTTTGAGCATTCAGTTAAGAGTCCCCCTATCCCTGGGACAATCTGAAAAGGCTACCTCACTGTCATCAGTGAGCTGGACACACTGCAGTGGGGCTTTTTTGTGGGGTGGCATGTCAGAATTTTTTTTTGGGGGGGAAATACCTTTCCCGCTTCCACATCCTCTGCTTCCTCTATGGCTCTTGTCTGTCTTCCAGTAGTTCTCCTGACAACTTTTGGTACGAGTCAAGAGTTTCTTTAAATGCAACTGCACTGGAATTGGTTTTTTCTGCTGCCTACAACCACCTACTTACATTGCAGGTTGTCTCGGTTGTCTCCAGAAGAGCTGAAAATGGCTTCTTACTGGTGAGGGCCAATGGGATTGTGAGCATAGTGCCAAGGACACCCACCCTTTTCCACCACAGAGCCAGTGTGGTGTAGTGGTTAAGAGCGGTGGACTCGTAATCTGGGGAACCGGGTTTGCGTCTCCGCTCCTCCACATGCAGCTGCGGGGTGACCTTGGGCCAGTCACACTTCTCTGAAGTCTCTCAGCCCCACTCACCTCACAGAGTGTTTGTTGTGGGGGAGGAAGGGAAAGGAGAATGTTAGCCGCTTTGAGACTCCTTAAAGGGAGTGAAAGGCGGGATATCAAATCCAAACTCTTCTTCTTCTTCTTCTTCTTCTCTCTGCCCCTCTGGAGGGCTACTCCTTAGCAGGCTGTTGGTGGAATCATGCACAATACACACACATACATCTATGTTGCAAGTCTGGGTGCAACTCAGCTTGCAGAAGAGGGGTTTTGCGTGGGTTAAAACAGACAATGTTATGGACTTCCAGATTCCCAGACTATCCCTGTACCTTTAACCTCCTGAGCTGACCTCTCTCTCTCTCTTTGATGTTAGACTGATGTTCTCAGGTTGCATGCTGCTTACAACTTCCTCTTCCTTCTCCTACTTGAACCTCAAGATAAGCAGTCACCTTTAATTATCCTCTATGAAAACAAAGAACCAGGCATGGCTGCCTCGTTCATCTCTAGAGTGGAAAATTTTCTATCCAAGTTACAGATTTCCTACAATAAACAACTTTGTTGCTTTCTTAGCTGCAAGCACCTCTATGTGGGAAATGGCAACTGGTACAAAGTCTGCTCTCTAGCCCAATTTTCACTAGCCAAATGCTGCTGACTCTGCATACGGAAGGGTTTCAATAGGTTAACTGGCCCAGTTGGTCCCAATAATGTATTTATTTTTTAAAAAAACACAAAAACCACAGGAGTCCAGAAGTGATGGCAGTGCTAATGGAAGGGCATAGAGAACAACACACAGCCCCAATACAACCCAGCCAGCAGTGCCCAACTGTTGTGGATGGGAAACATCTGCACAGAAAATTGAAGGCATTTGTGTGCGGACAACCAAGGTGTGATGCATGTGTTAATGCCTCAGTGTGAACACAGCCTCAGAGCAATGGCAGTCTCGTATTTCTGCATTGGCCCTCTCTGAGGCAGGACTGGACATCTGAAGAGGCCGCAACCAGGAAGAAGGCACCACTTTCCTATGTGAGGCCTGTATAGGTGGGTAGCTGTATCTTATCCAAGGCACAGGACGGTCTCCTGGCAGGCTGGCCGTTGTCTGCCTGCTTCCCCAAATCTTGCAGCATCCCACAAACACAAAGGAAGGAAAGGACAGCCCCAATTGCTAAATTACAGCTGAATTAAGGAGGATGCTAGGCTGCTTCGGTTTCCATGGCAACTGCTGAAGGGTTCCGATCACCATGGTTCCCAAGAACACTCCCCTTTGGAGGAGGTGGGCTCTCATTTGCCAATGGGGCAGGCAACCCCAGTGCCTTTCAGGCCGCAAAACCCCTCTGGGTTTTTGTGCAGGTATTGCTGGTGGTAATCTTCAGCGTAGTAGAACTTGCCGGCCTCCTGGATCTCGGTCATTATCCGTCCCCTTTGCTTCTTAGACAGTTCCTGCCAAAGGATGACATTAACAGAAGAGACATTCAGATAGTTAGCACTCCCAGCAGGATGGTTAGAGCAAAACGCAAACCACAGATAGGTAACATGTGCCCTTCTAGATGTTGTCAAGACTACAGCTCCCATCATCCCTGACCAATGACTGTACTGGCTGAGGCTGATGGGATTTGGAGTTCAACCATTATCCGCAGGGCCATTGCTCACTATCGCCTAGTACACTGACAGCAACCTCTAGGATTTCAGAAGGGGATCTTTCCCAGCTAGGCCTGGAGATGCCTGGATAGCTCAGTTGGTTAGAGTATGGGGCTGAGGACACTAAGGTTGCAGGTTCAATCTCTGTATGGGGCAGTTGCATATTCCTGCTTCAAAGAGGGTTGGACTAGATGATCCTCATGGTCTCTTCCAGTTCTATGCATCTATGCCGGGTACCGGAACCTGAGACCTTCTGCTTGCAAAGCATGTCTTCGACTAATGAGCTATGTATGGCCTTCCCCCACCTGCCTGCAAGATCTTTAGTTACAAGTCTACGCCACCACCGCCTTCGTAGCATCCGTCAAATTTTGGAAGCTTGGTGCTGGAGATATAAAATATCAAGATGCTTATGCTAATTTCACCACGCGTGAAAAGAACACAAGTTTATGGCCCACGTGACTGTGAAGGTGGCTGCACTTGGAATACTGTGCACAGTTCTGGCTGCCTCAGCTCAAAAAGGATACAGGACAGCTGGAAAAGAAAAGAGGAAAAAGCAGCCAAAATGATCGAGGGGATGGGAGTGACTCCCTTATGAAGAAAGGTTGCCATGTTTGGGACTTTAGGGAAAAGGTGACATGACAGAAGTCTATAAAATTTAGAATTTATGGGCACCAAATGAAGCGGAATGTTGGGTAGACCAAAGAAAATACTCCACACAGTGTGTAATTAAACTATGGAGCCTGTTCCTCCTGCAGGTAAAAGGTAAAGGTAAAGGTAAAGGACCCCTGGAGTGTTAAGTCCAGTCAAAGGCAACTATGTGGTGCGGCACTCATCTCGCTTTCAGACCAATAGAGCCAGCATCTGTCCACAGACTGCTTTCCGGGTCATGTGGCCAGCATGTCTAAACCATTTCTGGCGCAACAAAACACCATGACGGAAACCAGAGCGCACGGAAACACCGTTTACCTTCCCGCCACAGTGGTACCTATTTATCTACTTGCACTGGCATGCTTTCGAACCGCTATGTTGGCAGGACAGAGCAACGGGAGCTCACCCTGTCACAGGGATTCGAACTGCCAACCTTCTGATCAGCAAGCCCAAGAGGCTCAGTGGGTTAGACCACAGTACCACCCGTGTCCCTGATTCTCCTGCAGGAGGCAGTGATGGCCACCGACTTGGATGGCTTCAAGAGGACTGAGCAAATTCATGGAGGATGAGACTGTCCAATGGCTGTGTTCTGCCTCCATGGTTAGAGGCTATATGTTTCTGAACACCAGCTGTGGGAAACCATGGGAGGGGAGAGGGTTTTCATGCTCAGGTCCTGCTTGAGGGTTCCCCACAGGCATCTGGGTTGCCACCTTGAGAAGAGGATGCTGGACTAGATGGGCCATTGCCCTGATCCAGCAGGCTCTGCTCAGTGTTGGCCTCTGGGCGCCCACTGGCATGTGGCCCTGGAAGGTTATCCAGAAAGGAATGAGTCTGGAGAGGGTTTCCCGCCCCTGCAGTAGATAGAGGGCAGACAAGACACAAGTTGTTCACAGAACACATTTTCAGTCAGTGAAACTCACTGCCACAAGGTTGGGGTCTGGTGAGAACAGAGGAAAGATGAGGCTATCGTGGCACATTTAATCAGCTGGGGTTTGTGCATGGAATCTTAAGTTAATATCATTTTTAATCTCGGTGGCTCCTGTGCATTTTGGGCTTGTGGATTTGTTACATGATTGATTCTCCTGCAATCTGCATTAATTGAGTTACTTCTCGGCCTGTCACTTAAGTTTTCACATTGCCTGGAAATGTTATGATCTAGTAATTATAAATTGCACGTTTTGATGAATTGCTTAATGGATTAATGCCTAATATTTTTTTTTATATGTCTGTCTCATCTTATTACAAACTCGTGCTTTAACTACCAAGGTCCTGTAGACTAACATTATTTTTGCATTGTATACAGTGGTACCTCGGGTTAAGAACTTAATTCGTTCTGGAGGTCCATTCTTAACCTGAAACTGTTCTTAACCTGAGGTACCACTTTAGCGAATGGGGCCTCCCGCTGCCACCGCCGCACGATTTCTGTTCTCATCCTGAAGCAAAGTTCTTAACCCGAGGTACTATTTCTGGGTTAGCGAAGTTTGTAACCTGAAGCGTCTGTAACCTGAAGCACCTGTAACCCGAGGTACTACTGGATTTTTGTCAGTTTAATGCAAACCACCTTTAACGCATAGGGAAGGACGGACTTTGGCAAAGTGAGGTGATGATCAGTAACTCCAATCGCTTTAGAATGGGGTGAGAAACCTGTGGCCCTCCAGATGTTGCCAGAGAACAACATCCCACCATCCCAGTCAGGCTGAGGCTGATGGGAGCTGGACTCCATCAATATCTGTGGGGGTCACAGGTCAACTACTTTTCCTTTAGAAGGTGATTGGACAAATTCAGGGTGGAGGGGTCCACTGACAGCCTGGGGAGCACCATCACCATTCCGGTAGCCCTTACGATACGATACAATATCTTTATTGTCATTGTCCCTTGCGGAACAATGAAATTGAAAAACTACATAAAACTACATAAAAACTACATAAAACTACCACAAAACTACATAAAACTACATAAGAAAACTACATAAAACATTCAAAAACCCCTAAAAAAACTCTAAAACCCCATTTTAAAATACACTATACTACAGAGACCCCATATGCTGCGTTTAGAACCAGAATTGCATTGGCGTAGAAACTGTTTTTCAGGCGGCGAGTCCTGGCCTTTATAACCCTATACCTTCTTCCAGAAGGCAGAAGCTGAAATAGATCATTTCCGGGGTGCGTACTATCATGTGCTATCTCTGCCGCTTTCTTATGGCACCTGGCAGCATAGATTTGATCTAAGGTGGGAAGAGTGCACCCAATAATTCTCTCTGCAGTCTTTACAACCCTGGATAGCATTGTTTTTTCCCTGGCCGTGCAGCTCCCAAACCACACGCACAGACCATAAGTTAGTACGCTCTCCACAGTGCAATGGTAGAATGCCATCAACAGGTCCTTTGAGAGATTGTTTTTCCGGAGGATTTTCAGAAAATATAACCTCTGCTGTGCTCTCTTCACCAGGTCTTTGCTGTTCTCTCCCCAGGTTAGGTCGTCTCTCAACTCCATTCCCAGAAATCGAAACACTGAGACCTGTTCCACGCACTTCCCCTCAATAATAAGTGGCTGAATATTCAATTTACATTTCCTAAAGTCCACAATGATCTCTTTTGTTTTCTTTAAGTTAAGCAGTAAGTTGTTTTTCCTGCACCACTCCCCCAACTGCTCAACTTCCTTCCTATAGGCCGTCTCCCCCTCTCCAGCCGTAATTAAACCAACCACCGTTGTATCATCTGCGAACTTAATGATCTTATTACTGGGGTATTTGGGGGCACAGTCAGCTGTATAGAGTGTGTATAAAAGCGGGCTCAACACGCACCCCTGCGGCGTCCCCGTATTCATGATGAGATCCACAGAGACGTGGGAACCCAACCTGACCCTTTGGGAACGGTTTGATAGAAAGTCTAATATCCACCTGCACAAACATGGTGGAAGTCCCAGGTCTAATAATTTGGGCACCAATCTAAGCGGAAGAATAGTATTAAATGCAGAACTAAAGTCTACAAATAATCTCGTGTAGTTCCCTTGCTTCTCCAAATGAGTCAGGACAGCATGTAAAGCCATTGCCACAGCATCCTCCTTGCAACCTCACTCACTCTTCAGCGCCAAATTTAGGGTGGTGCTCTGTGCCCTGCTTTCACCTGGGCAGAGCAATAGCTGAAGGTTTCAGTCAGCCTTCAAACCCATGGCTGGCACTACCACTCTGCATCCTTGGGCAGCTTCTGATGCCCCAGCAGAGCCTACTGGCATTGACGCCTGCTCCCTTCTCTCCCTGGATTTGGGGCTTACTGCAGCTGGCCGCCATTTTAAATTTCCCAGAAATGCCATTGTGGATAATTAAAATGGCAGGCAGCTCACAGCCGCCGCCTGCCGCAAGACCACAGAACGGCGGCGGCGGCAAGCCGTTGCCCACCACTTCCATCTTGGGCCTCCCTGTCAAGCTTGGAGACGCTCAGCGGCACTGAAATTTCTAGGCGAATTCTCAAGCGAGGAGGTAGGAGGAGACAGACACTGTCAAAAGGAATTACTTCCGTCCGATGGGCTTAGGAGGGATTGGCCTGCTTCCTCCGGCATCTCCTCTACCCTTTCCCCTTTAGCGATAGAGGTAGCGAGCCTCTTAAGCCTTGGTGCCAAGTACGGCTTCTCCCTCTCCTCCTAGTTGGCGGCCTTCATGTGGGGAGGTGATGGTAAGGAGGGAGAGGAGAAGCCAATGGATGTCTTCAGCAGTGGTGGGAGGGATCTGCATCACGAGAAACATGGAGGGGGGGGGAGAGGGCGGACGCAGCCCAGCTTCCCAGCCATCTCTTTAAATGCAATTAAGGACGCTGCCCACTTCAAAGGCTCTGCCAACTCTGGAGGGCTTCCAGCCAGCAACACTGGGCTGCACATGTTTTTCGCGGGGGGCGGGAGTGCATAACAGCTGAGAGGGAGGCAGGCGAGGAGGGAGGCGCATGGCTCTCCAGGGCTCAGAACAATGAGGCTTATCGCAGGCAGAGTTAATTCACAGGCATCACGGATGGTGCGTGCAAGAGAGCCGATAAGACAACACAGTTAATTAACTGGAACCCAGCTGGGCCTGGTGCTGGCAGAGAAGCTGCAGCGGGAAAAGAGCAGCGGAAAGCAGGCTTGCAGAGACAGAATGGGCAGGGTGATGTGGGTGCTTGTGGATGCTACAGGGGTCATAGATCCTAAGGAATTTATTTTCTTCCTCCCCCCCCCCCCGCTCCCCAGTTCTCTCTATTAGCAGGATGGGCATGGGTGGAACTAATTGAAAAGCTCACCTCTTTGATCTCCAGCCCCCAGGAACTTTCCCTCATCCAGCACTGCTTTCTCTGCAGCGCTTTGGGAGGTACATCCGTTCCCATACAAGCATCACTAGGGCATAGACAAGGGATGGGGAACCTTTAACTATTGAGGGCCACATTTCAGGATGCTGACAGCGGGTGGAGATGAATAGACGTGGATACATCCACCCTGCTTGCTGGCTGGCTCTCTGCCGCCACCGCTGCCTCTCCCTACTGCCTCTCTGTGTGTGTCACCCTCCCTTTTCTCTTTCGCTCTGCCACCCACTTTCTCTGTGTGTCACTGACTTTCTCTCTCTGCCACCTTCTCTCTCTCCCCCCCCCCAACCTGCTTTCTCTCCCCCATGCCTGTTCTTCCTCCCCACCCCATGGGCTACCAGGGAAAGGGCAAATTGCTCTTGTCTGAAGCCCGAACTAGATGCTTGCAGAGGCATTTCAGCCCCCACCCCAATAACTCCACCCATGTTTGCCTTTTTCCTATCCCTCCCCGCCCCTCTTGCAACGTTTCTTCCCTCCCTCCAGACTCCTCCTCTGAAAAGAATTAGGCCAAGGGTCCCTACCCTTCTTATAAAGGGTCAGATTCAAAAGAAGAGCCCCCCACTGGACCACATCAAAGAATTGGCTAGTCAGCATTCCATTCCCCCACATTAGCCAATCAGATGCTTCAAGGATGCCCACCAGCAACTGGTACCCAATGGCATGAATGCAGGGCCTGCATTTATGTATCACAATCAGTTTAGAAGCCTTGAAATCCACCAATCAAACAATCCATATTTTAGCCTACACAGAACACACCCTAAATGGGGGCGGGGGGGGGGGAGAGTGCATCACTATTGCTATCCTGGAACATCCCAGAGCAACTCTTTGAACCTATGCAAAGTTCCCATTCCCACCTGAGTGCTCCTGGTGGCAGCTAAAAATGTTGCTGGTTTGCCCATCACTCTCTTATCTCTTACCAGCCACCAGGAAAGATTGCTGAAGAGAGGCCCTTTATAGCATGGGTAGGCAAACTAAGGCCTGGGGGCCGGATCCGGCCCAATAGCCTTCTAAATCCAGCCCGTGGACCATCTGGGAATCAGCATGTTTTTACATGAGTAGAATGTGTCCTTTTATTTAAAATGCATCTTTGGGTTATTTGTGGGGCATAGGAATTCATTCATTTTTCCCCCTTCAAAATATAGTCCGGCCCCCCCACAAGGTCTGAGGGACAGTGGACCAACCCCCTGCTGAAAAAGTTTGCTGACCCCTGCTTTATAGGGAGTAAAGAAGCAGCATATAAATGACTGCCATAAGCCCTTGTACAATTAGGCACTCTCAACAGCATAATGCACCACTGGTTCAGACACCAAAGCAACCATGTGGGTGTGGGGGCGCATAGATGCGCGCGGGGGGGGGGGTGAACACGTGTATCTTGCATCTTTACCCCAAAGCCAAACAAGATTGGCTGGTGGAAGCAAGAGGTTTCCGTGCCCCATTTATGCCCAACCACTTAAAGATCCGTGTCTTTTTCCATCTGTGATCACCCAAGCAGCTGCCAATGGGAAACACAGATCCTGCCTCCATGCTGCTGCCTCTGTCATCAGCATCAGTTACCTGCTTTGGTCATCTTTTGAAGACACACCTCCTGCTCCAACCTCAAAAAGCATTTTCTCTGAAAGCTGGAAAGCTTTATTGCTTTTCTGGACTTTACTGCTATTCCTAGTGGCTTGTAACGATGCTTTTATTGTAAATTTTGGAAAGATATGTGCGTATGTGTGTTTTAATTCGCAGTACAACGCTTTAGAATTTTATTTTATTTTATTGATATATTAATCGGCATAAAGATGGTCTTAAATAAGTAAGCAAATGAGAGCAGGGTCAGAAAGGCGCCCCCGTAGGAAAAGGCAATGCTATTGAGACAGGATCCCAGGTGGCTCTGGACAGCAAGAAGGCTCCCTGCCCTTGGAGCTATTAATAAATGCTAAGATGTCTTTTCTGCCACATGCAGGCCTCAGATGAGCAAAGCTCTAGGGGCCCCTCCAGGGAGCAGGGAGCAAAGTGCCTAGTATTTAGGCTCCGCGGAGAACAGAATATATAAATAACAGATTGTTCCTAGAGGCAGCATGCTGTCCCACTACCCTCTGGGACGGGGGCTATTGAATATTTTCTCCCCGGTGGGGTATATCTTAGCATGACTAATGGGCTGTTGGAAGCAAACCTGCCATCAGTGCAGAGCTGAGCGACATGTCATATTTGGGATCACCAAGACGGAGACAGTTTCTGGTCTCAAAGTTATGCTGCTGAGTAGCCAGAGACACATACATACAAACACAAGCGTGAAAAAAGAAGATATTCTGGATGCATCAAAGAGTAACCAGCCTGTTATAGCTAGGGTTAACTCGATGCAGCCCATTGGCACTTAGGACATAGCTGTCAACTATGTCCTTTTTTAAAAATTTTTTAAAGGAAATTCCCTTATTCCGAATAGGATTCCTCACAAGAAAAGGGAAAAGTTGACAGCTATGACTTAGGAGCATAGGCTTGCCAGGATTTCAGGCGGGGGTCTCTCCCTTCTACCTGGAGATGGGGGGTATCAAAGATGCATCGTATTAGGGAAAACCTGTTTGAAAAGATGCACATGTTTGGCAAAACCGCACACAAAAATGTGAATATTTAGGGCAGGGGTCAGCAAACTTTTTCAGCAGGGGGCTGCTCCACTGTCCCTCAGACTAAACATGGGGGGGGGGATGAACAAATTCCTATGCCCCACAAATAACCCAGAGTTGCATTTTAAATAAAAGCACACATCCTACTCAGGTAAAAACACGCTGATTCCCAGACCGTCCACAGGCCAGATTTAGAAGGTGATTTGGCCGGATCTGGCCCCTGGGCCTTAGTTTGCCTACCCAAGAGGACGTTAAACTGGAATTTGCAAGCTGATGTGGAAATGTGGAGAACAGACCTTAAGATTGAAAATATTAAGAAACTGAAATTGACCAATTTGTCCATCCGTAGTCAGAAGCATCTCACTGTGGCTCCACCTAGGAAGACGGAAGCTTCCCAAAGTCATCCAGGTTGCCCTTGATCTCACCTCTTCCCAACAACCTGCAAATGTGGAGTTTCTTTGCTCACCAGAGGCTGCTGTTCAACCAGCTCTGCCTACAACAACCCCCTCACCAACACCCTGCGCCCCATCTATCCTCGCACACCTCCCCCCCTCCAGTTCAGGCACACGCCGACGTCTGCCCAGCATGTGCCGATTCCAAGCAGGGTTGCCCTTAATTGCCTCTGCAATGGCGGCCGGGGGGGGGGTGGCAAATGGCTTACTGCAATGAATCACATTGAAAGGGGTGGTGGGTGGAGAGGCTACACCTGCCTGTGCCGCTGACCTTTGCACCCTAGCTGCCAATTGCCGTGGTGGCAAGTTGCCAAGGAAACCAACATATTCTCTCTCCCCGCCCCTGGCGCAACCCCTCTTTTCCAGCCCATAGTACACATATGGCCTTGGAGGAGCAATTATCTGCATGCACTCCCGCCTGCCTTTGTTGTGGGCATGGCTCAGAGGGCAAGTCCTATTCACCGGAGGGCAAAGAAACAAGGCGTGTGTGTGTGTGTGTGTGTGTGTGTGTGTGTGTGTGTGTGTGTCCAAAAGCCCCATTGGTATCTCAGGTCCTATGAAAATGTCAGCAATGAAACAGCGGGCGAATATCTCCCCTGGGACCCTTTTATTTAAGGGATTTTATAAACCGCCTTTCAACACTCGTTTCCAAAACAAGTGGCAACATCAACCTACATAAGGAGGATTAAAATATTAAGCAATATTAACAAGCAAGCAAGCCATGGGGGGGGGGCGGATCCCAGCACCAGGATCCTGCTAACAGGAGCTTTGCTCCCCACCCCTCAAAGGCACAGCAAAAGAGAAACCTCTTCCCCTGCCTTCTGAAAAGACAACAGATGAACATTCACAAGCTTCCAGAGCAGGGTTTCCCAAACTTAGGTCTGAAGCTGTTTTTGGACTACAACTCCCATCATCCCTTGCCAGCAGGACCAGTGGTCAGGGACGATGGGAATTGTGGTCCAGGACGCCTGCAGAGAAGATGCTGCTTCTTACAGCAGCCAGCCTAGCTTCTGCACCCAATGGTTCTCTCAGCAGGTTTTTATTTGCTGATCTTAAGTCTCCTGGCAGTTTGGATAGGAAGTGTATTTTCCTGGGATGGTCAGGACACAGACCGTTCAAGGCAGCGTAGAGTTTTTGAACTCCAGGTCCCAGCAGCCCCAGCCAGCATAACCTAACCAGGGCCAATCGGGGTGTGGGTCGGCACATTTGGCCCAGGGCCTCAAAGCTCAAAGGAAGTCAGTGAATGCATGCATTGGCAGTTCAGTGTGGGGCAATGGCAGTCCTTTGCAGGATGATATTATAAATTATTATTATTATTATTATTATTATTATTATTATTATTATTATTATTATTATTACCACCTCGCCAATCTGCCACAGAGGCAGCTGTGTTGATGTGTATCAGGAAGTGGTCAAAGACGGAGAACTTTTAACAGGGATGAATGTCTTGAAGGCTCCACTAACTTCCCTTCCCACACACTTTTAAGGCCACCTTCACAATTATAATTGCAAGCAAGCAAGATGGGTGTTGAAACCAAGATCTTACTTTGCACTTGAATGGGCTTCTGCACTGGCATATACAAAGTCCTTGATCATAAATGAGATACATTCTCAGGTTTGCTTTATGGCTGCAGAATAGCTGCTGAGCTCTTTTTTTTAGGGTTATGGGGCACAACCGCTGTTAAGCAGGTTTCTTCATTAGCACCAAACTCAAGGAGTAACAGCACAGCGGGACAATAGCGGGACACGTTTTGCATACCGCAAGTCCTGGGTTCAGGCCCAGGCATCTCTAGCTGAAAGATGTCAGATAGCTGGGCTGCAAAAGAACCTAACCCAGGAGTAGCCCCTCCAGATGTAGCTGGACTACAGCTTCCATGATCCCTGATCAGTGGCCATGCTGGCGGAGGCTGATGGGAGCTGCAGATGACCACCACATGGGCTACCCAGGTCCTAGTCTCAGACCTTAGGGTGCTAACACGGGGGCGAAACGGACCGATCACACAAGGCAACTTAAGGTGTCTTTACCCTCCAACCTTCCCCCTATCCAAATGCCCATACCTGCTCATACATCTCCTTCGATCTCAGGGCAGATTCCAGCTGCTCAGCTCCGATGGGATAGATGGCTGAACGATACTGGGTGCCGACGTCTTCGTACTGCTTCATGCCTGGAAAGAAAGCGGTTGTTAAAGGGAGCAGGCTTGCAAGGCGGCCCCCCTTGTTCGGCAGCAACTGGTAAAAACTGGAGTTCTGCACGTTCCGCCATCTATTGAGTCTGCGGGTATAAGCCAGGGCAGCCATTGTGGTACCCTCCCATCAGCCACAGTCAGAATGGTCACTTGTCAGGGATGGTGGAATGAGATTATTGGTTCATCTAGCCCAGGATTCTCTACAGGAGCTTTCTCTACCCAGATGCTCTCCAGATGTTGTGGAACTCCAGGTCTCATCAGCCCTAGCCAGCATCACCACTGGTAAGGAATGATGGGAGTTGGAGTCCAACCACATCTGGAGGATGCCAGGTTAGAGAAGGCTGGCCTACTGTTCCTCTTCAACCTGAGACCTTCAGCCAACCAAAGGCATACTCTCCCATTGAGTGGTGCTCCTCCCCCGGCTGACCGCCCTCACCAAACACTGGCCTGCCCCCATGTATCCATGCAGACACACTTTCCCCCTGCCCCCTCTACCTCCCAGCCACGAGCAAACGATTGTTATTCCTCTCATGGGAAAGGCTGTTAATCACCTAGGCACAACAAATCCACTGTGCCCGCTATGTGACTTGTCAGCCCAGCCGACCCTGTGTCTGCGTAATGTGAATATATTACGAAGCCCTCATCTGGAACACAGACAACGGAGCCCAGGGAGAAAGCAGTGCCTGAAGGGAGCACCAAACAGGAGACGTCAGTGTTACCAGAGATGGGGCAGGGAAGGACTCTTGTGGTGTGCTGGAACGAGGATGCTCTGTCCATCTCAGTACTGTCTACATGGAGAGGCAGCAGCTCTCCAGGGTTTCAGGCCTACCTGGAGATGCTGGGAATTGAACCTGCGACGCTCTCCATGTAAAGCAGATGCTCTCTAACACTCAGTTACAGCCCTTGCCTATCTGAGACATAGGCAAACTCAGCCCTCCAGATGTTTTGGGGCTACAACTCCCATCATCCCTGGCTAACAGGACCAGTGGTCAGGGATGATGGGAGCTGATGGAAGTTGAGAGTCCCAACAACTCTAGAGGTCCCCACCTCTACTTTTGAGTCCTATGCCTGTTCTTAGCAGATTGGTAT
Organism: Podarcis cretensis; assembly: GCF_951804945.1. NCBI lineage: Eukaryota > Metazoa > Chordata > Lepidosauria > Squamata > Lacertidae > Podarcis > Podarcis cretensis. The sequence goes on along the minus strand of NC_137177.1, from coordinate 25,860,217 downwards.
TCTTGCCTGGTTGACCTCTGGAATGCAGAAGTGTCCCAGGCGACTGGTTTTCCAATCGGCAGGAGATGGGGCCCCAGTCTTCTGGGTACCAAACTGTCACAGAATTGTAGGGTTGGAAGGGACCCTGAGGGTCACCAAGTTCAATGGAGGAATATCAAATAGATCAGGCATCCCCAACCTGCGGCCCTCCAGATGTTTTGGCCTACAACTCCCATGATCCCTAACTAACAGGACCAGTGGTCAGGGATGATGGGAGCTGTAGTCCCAAAACAACTGGAGGGCAGAGTTTGCCTATGCCTGGCCTATCTGGACCAGGGACACAGCAGGCCAATAAAGGAGGACATTTCATTTCACTTCCATTTCACTTGTAATTTGTACATCACCTTTCTGTATGACTGTGTGCGAGGCGGATTTACAAGCTGAAGAAGCAACAAAGATTGCACACCTCCGATGCAATGCAGAAACGTCATAATAAAAACATAGGTTTAAAATAAACAACTCATATTGCTTTATTTGATATGAGTAATATTCAATAATCCATTAGGATATAAGAGTACACAGGAAAATTAAATATCAGCCCCCCCCCAAAAAAATAGCTAAACAGAAATTCACTCTTCACAATTACAATAAATAACTTCTAGACTATAAGCAATAAAAATAGCAGCAAGTCACAGTGCATAAAGTAACACAATCCAAATTGAGCAGCAAAGACACACAACTTGTAAAATTATTATTGTTTTCTTAATCCCCTGAACTCCTCTTCATGGTACTCCTCCTTAAGGGCATGGCAATGGTCTGTAAAATTACTCATGGTAGGGAAAAAGTGGATTTAAAAAAATATTATCGTATGACAAAAATGACTACTTGGCAACTATTTACACAGTATCATTCTTCTTTTCCATAGATTTTAACTCCAAATTTAACACCCCAACCTTTCCCGTTATCACAATATCATATAATTCTTCTTTTAAAGCCAAATTTAGCCTTATAAACTGATTTACTGAGTCCCTGCTGAGCCAATTTAATCTATAATTTCACACACACACATACATATAGGCAATTTAACGATTTCAAGTTTGATCCCAATGCTGTTGGGGCTCAAATTCCTTTTCCAAGTTTTGCAAACCCTATTCTTGCTCTAGTAAGAATATATACAATTAGGATTTGTTTTTCTACCCATACATAGTTCTAAACAAAAGTTGTTGGGTTTTTTTTTTTTAAAAAAGGGGATATTGTAGAGCTAGAAAAGGTTCAGGAAAGAGCAACCAAAATGATCGAAGAACTGAAGTGACTTGAGAGGTTGCAACTGGGGTCTTTTTAGTTGAGAGAGAAAAGGCAAGTAGGAGGGGACATGCAAAAGATGACTAAATTGATGCACGATGGGGAGAATTCTTATAACACCAAAATTCAGGGGCAACCAACGAAGCTGAATGTGTTTTGAGGATCCAGGATAGATAAAAAAAAATACTTTGTCACAAGGCACAGAGTTAAATTATGGATTTCGCTCTCACAAGACACAGTGATGACCTCAATCTTGAGTGGCTTTAAAGGATGATTAGACAAATCCATGGAAGGCAAGGCTATTGATGTCTATTAGCCTCCATGGCTCTGTTTTACTTCCACTGGCAGAGGAGATCTGAATCCCGGTCACCAGATACCAGAAGTGGCGGGGGGGGGGGAGTTGCTTCCTGCAGGCATCTGGTTGGACACTGTGAGAAGACGATGCTGAGCAAGACTGGCCTTTGGCTTGATCCAGCACAGTTCTTATTATGTAACAATGGTATTCCTGGCGTGTGCTTATAGCTCTGGACTAAGGAGCTGGGCTCGCTCCTACAAAACAGCTTCCATGAGGAAGAAGCCATCATCTGGCAGTTTGCATGGACCAGCATTGCCATTTCCAGGATGCTACTGCACAAATCTGCCTAGGCAAGCGAGGTAAACCCACAGGGATTAGCCTGCCTTTGATTTCACTGGTTGCCATTACATTCCCAGGCCAAATTCAAGGTGCTGTCTTAACACAGCATAAGGGCCCAATATCCTACAGAGAGTTTCTCTCCATATAAGCTATCCAGGCCCTAAGGTCATCCATGAACACCAGGCATCCTGGGTACCACCCAAGGCTGCTGGTGTTGGGGACACAGCATGTGTGTGAGACACACGGTGGGACGAGGACTGAAGGGGGCCTGTCTCACCCTCCAAAAGGCCCACCAGAGCCTGCTGCTGCTATAAGAGGGCCCGCCAGGGCCCGCCTGGCTGTGGAATATCGAGAGAGCCTGGACTCCTCATTGAAACTATCCTCCAGGTACCGTTCATGCTGAGATCTGGGGGGTGGCAAAAGCAGAGGGGTCTTTTCAGTAGTAGCCCCATTCTTGTGGAATGCTCTCCTTAAAGAGGATCGCTGGGTACCCACTTTGCAATTCTTTTTGGCACCAAACAAAGCCATTTCTTTCCTTCCAGACTTTTAAGCAGGTTTTTTTTTCTGTTTTAACTGCCAACATTTTTTTAAAAATCAGCTGGTACTTTAATTGGGTCAGCTAATCTGATGCAGTTTTTCAAGGAGAAGATTTTATTTGCTGAATTATGATGATGGGTTGCAGATGTATTTGAATGTTTTTACTTGTTTTAGTTTTAAATGAGCATCAGCAGCGTCCTAGGCCTCATGGCCAAGGATTTATTAAGGCATGTCTTAAGGGACACATCAGTCATTCTTATGCCGACGGCTGCTTGAAGAATTCATTTTTTGCAAATCCTGATACTGCACAAAAAAAGTGACCTCATTTGCACTTCCTAAACTAATGCGTGGATCAGAATGTAGCTTTTTCGGGCAAGTGGGAATTTCATACTGCTCTGAATTTTGCAAGACAATTCTTAACTCAAAAAAACAGCAAAATGACTTCAAAATGTGACATAAAATACATTCAAAAATATGTGTTTAAATGCAGGCTTTGTGAGAATCACAGATAAACATGGAAGCCCGAAACCCTGGAGAGCTGCTGCCTCTCAGTGTAGAGCAGTGTTCTGCAACCTTAGTTGAGATTCCTATGTTTGCAGGGGGTTGAATTAAATGACCCTCAGGGTCCCTTCCAACTCTACAATGCTACAATTCTAACCTTGGGTCCTAGATGTGGGCAGACTACAATTCCCATCATCCACAGTCTGCTTAGCGCAATGGTAAATAAAGGATGATGGGAACTGTAGTCCACCCACACTGGGTACCCCGAGATTGAAAAACACCGGTGTAGTCAATACTGAGCTAGACGGACCAATGGTCTAATTCCGTATAAGGCAGCTTCCTAAGTTCCCTGATGAATCAGCAAAGCTGGAGGCAGTGTTGCCTAGTGGTTAGGTGGTTAGGTGGTGGACAGGTGTCACAAGGGACCATTATGAGATGCCGGGGTGGGGAGTAACCTTCTCCAAACTTGCAAAGTCCAACAGTGGCTCTGTCTGAGTTCAAACCTGTCTTCCCCCGTAATATGCTGTGAGCTTTGTCATGTCATATGCTCATATCATCATATCGTTGGGGGTACTCAAAGATACTCAAAGGGGGTACTACTCAAAGGTAGTACCAGCACCCCCCAAAAAATGTTAAAAGTCTGGCACTTACTGTAACAACAACAAAAAGCACCGTATATGTGTGTGTATACATATTAATGCATATATGTGTCTGTGTGCACACACACGCACACACCGCACTGATCTCCTTGGGGAGGAAGAGCGGGATATAAATGGTTTTTAAAAAATAAATAAAGCCATCGACGCAGACGCAACTCATTAAAGCACCCACACGCAATTACAAACCCAGAGGAGTGCCCTGCCGGTGACACAGAGAGAATGCTAATCTCCTCATTAAAATTACACTTCATTACAAAAAAAAAAAAAAAGGCTCAGCCTTCCCCAAGCCTCTAACCCTTCCCCCTATCCCTTGCTGTCACTCAGTGTTGACGTGAGGCGGGTTTCAAACAGGCCTCCCCCCCACACACCTCCTGGTTATTAAACACACACGGAGGGAGGGAGGGAGAGAGAGAACATTAAAAGTCCCCACTGCCCTCTTCTTTGCAACTGATCTCCCTTCTCCTTCCGTGGCCCCCCTCCCTTCAACATCCTCACCATTCCCCACCCCACCCCTGTGTTTGGGGGGGGGGACTGGAAGGCACTTAAAGAGACAACTACCTTAAAAGCAGAGGGTTGAAAATGGAGGCAGCCTGACAAGCGTAGCTATAGGATTGCGAACAAAACCAAAACCAAACACAGCCGCCCCTTAGAAGAGGCATTAGCAAAACCTCTCTGGGTGAAGAGCTTTGCATGTCCTCTGCATGAAGTTACCCGGGCAAACTGCTGTGTGCTCTTCTGTGGCTCTGCCCAGCATTTCCCGAGGATTTAGCATCGATAGCCTGACTCAAGGGGATGGAGGTGGAGTTCCCAGGCAGTGCCCAACCAGACTCTGCCCAGATCCAGACCCCCACAGTATCTGCAAGCTTTGCCGCATCACGTGTCCTCCTGCTAGCAAGAGCCAAGAAAGCTGAGGAACGCAGGGAGTTGCCATAGACCAGGTCAAATCGTTTGTACTTCTAACCCAACTAGTGTCTGGTTTGACAGACAGCTTCTCTCCAGGGTCTCAGGTAAGGATGCTTGAGGAATCGACGAGTGCTATAGAACCCTCATGCACACCAACCTGTTCTGCTCCTCCCCAGACAAATGAGAAAACCACGATGCAACTATCCGTCGCATCTCCCGAATTCTGGAATGAGAGTTCTCCCTTCAAAAGGGAAAAAAAGCCCACACATAGCAAAATGCATTTTAAAATGTGTGATCTTAGGGTGAAACAAAGCTGCGCATTTAAATATGCATTTTGATAATAAAATACGTAAATACTACTTAAAATGAAAAATTAAGTGGGAATATCCATGCAGGTCTTCTTTTAGAGGGGGAGGAAATCACAGATGAGTGGAGCAGAACAGACTTAATGACTTAACACATGCAGGATTGACATATGTCAGAAATAGATTACTCCATCCCTCCTTTGTCTCGGGTAGAGGTCTTTCACATCACCCGATTCTTCTAAGTGGAGATGTCGAGGGTCAAACCAGGGACAATGGGTGTGCTCTACTACAGTGTTTCCCAACCTTGTGCCTCCAGCTGTTTTTGAACTACAACTCCCATCATCCCTGACTAGCAAGACCAGTGGCAAGGGATGATGGGAATTGTAGTCCAAAAACAGCTGGAGGCACAAGGTTGGGAAACACTGCTCTACTACTAAACCATGGTCTCTCCCCCTTAAGCCAGGGTTAGGACATCTTCATCAGCTCCATGGCATTCTAGGCACAATGCTCTATTTGGCTTGGGAGCAAGGTATAGCTGAAAGATCTGCCCTCTCCCACATGAAGCCAACTATTCCTTAAGTCCCTGCTTTGGCTGCCCCCACCCTGAGGTTAGGCGAGTGGCAACCAGTGACGGGGCCTGCTCTGTGGTGGCACCCTACTTAGAAAAATGGCTTACTTAGCACAGCCATTGGTCACGGTTGATGGGAATTGTAGCCTAGCAACTTCTGGAGGGCCACAGGTTCCCTCCAACATTACTAGATTACTGTCCCAGCTTCCCCCTTCATGGTGCTGGGACAGCAAATAACTACAGACCACTGAGATTCTTGCAGATCTAGAAATGGAAAGTCTGTACCTCTGTGACAAGAGCACAGGCTTTGCCCATAAAAGGCTCCAGGTTCAATCCCAGGGATCTCCAGGATGGGCTGAGAAATGTTCCTGCTGGAAATTGTTGCATGCTGATGTTGGTGATGGTACACAATTCTGGCACTGAGTTGGGGAAAGTTAGAGCTCTCATTCATTCCCTTTCCTCCGACATGAGACGTTACCTTGGGTTGGATCGTGGTTCTCCCAGAAAAACCTGAGAAGGTCCTCATAGCTGATGATCTGTGGGTCAAACACAACTCTGACCACTTCCGAATGTCCTGTCATCCCTGGGAACGAAGAAGGTGAAGGAATAGATTGTTATTCCGTAAGCCTGAAAATTCTATTGCTCCTTTGGATTAGCAGAGTGGCTTGTTGTAAACACCGTTCCCAGGAGCCATTGCTGTAGTGCCCATCAGCTGATTGGTGCTTACAACTAGCCTGTTTTGGGCAGGGATCAGCTGCGCTACAGAATTCCAAGTTGGGAAGTCTGGCCTGTGGGCCCAAACACCTGATATCTGCCCCTAGTGGCTGACCAGAGCTTACAGCAAGGCCGCTGGGATCAGCACCAAGAAGCATGAACGTGCAAGCATGCACATTTAGAAAATAGCTGCTTTGCTCTTCCCTTTGTCCAGCTGCCACCGTGATACCGACAGCTATACCATGGTTTGGCTTAGCTTCATATCTGAACTTAGGCTCACGGCTGGTCTCCCAAAAACAAACCATGAGAAGCAAGCCAAGGACAAGTCTCGGTTACAGCTTGTGATGCGTTTGGAGCAAGACAAACCACGAACCTGCGTTCGGGCATGACACTAAGCCAAACCATAGCTTAGCTCTCAACAGCATGGCAGCAGCATAGTTTGGCTTAGCACTACGCAAGATCCAGACCAGCAAAGGCAATATGGCCATTGTGCTCAGGTCCAGCTTGCCCGCTTCCCACAGGCACCCAACTGGCCACTGTGTGAACAGGATGCTGGACTAGATGGGCCACTGGCCTGATCCAGCAGGGCCTCCTTCTTCTCCTGCTATGCCTGCATATAGGACCGCATCTGCATTATGCGGAGTAAGCCTCACTGAACTGTTTTATGATCTGCATTGTGTTTTGCATCACATTTCTGCATGCCACCCAGGTATTCTCCAAACTCCAAAACAAACAGTTGGCCAACCGATGGCTGAAAAAGCCCCCAAAGCAAAACAAATCCTGCATCCGCCTTAACAGTACTGAGCAGAATTTTATGCATGCGGGTGGATTAGGAAGATAGAACCACGGCAAGCGACACTGCAAGGGTTAACCCAGAGCCTCCTTCCCTATTGGTAGTAGATGCAAAGTCGGGATGGGGATGGGGGAGAGCGGTGCTCACTACCGCAACACCTCCCCCACCCCAACAGGGCTGGAGATGCTTCTGGGGAGGCCATTTCCCTTGAGCAGTTTCCAGTTAATTTTGCTCAAGCAAACCTGCTGCCCCTCACACGGTAATTAAGAGGAAAAGGAGGGGCTGCCATGCAATGTGATGAGCGAGGCAGCCGAGCGAGCCACTAGCGCCTGCTGAGAGCTGCCCTATATACTGGCGGATGGGGAGGAGCAGATGGGGAACAGCCACAGGCTCTTTCGCCCAGGATGCATTAAGGTGGGGATCACAAGCAGAAGGGAAGGCCAAAGCCTTTCCACCCCCATCCCTGCTCCCCGTCTTCTCCTGCTTGGCAGGCCAAGGTCTGCAGGCAGAGCAAGGAGTTGTGTGGCTCAGGGAGCAGCCATGCTAGCAAAGCACCACTCCTCCCTCCAGCACACACACACAAAAAGTGTGTGTGTGTGTTGAGAATCACACTCCCCTGCGGCAGAGAGAGATTTGCAGCTGCAGCCTCAAAATAGGCCTGCATCTCGAAGCTGCTGCAGCGTGCCGATGCGCACGGCCGTGCATCTCTTGCCCTCTGCTGCACCCAAGGAGGCACTGCAGAGCTGCACGCCAGAATCCCTACACGGTTGGGCAAAACTTTTCCTCCAACAGCCTTGAAAGGCAAAAGCAGAAGGAGCATGAGTAGGCACAAGCCCCGGGCAGGGTGGGGCGGGGGGAGCTGATGTCACCACTATGATCTGAAGCAAAGCCACAGTTAAGCCACTTTTGCCTGCCTGGGTGTGCTGATTGAGCTTTGCTGCAAAACTACCTGTAGGTAAAGGATGAAGGAGAAGGTCCTACGGTACATTGCACTGGGGGCGCAGGGGGTAAAATAAACCACCGGGTTATGCCCTGACCATTTTGCAGTGGTAATAAAGAACTAGGCCAAACCCAGATTCTGGGACAGCCCTCCCTACTTTAGTAATCCAGTACTATTGCTCCTGTCATCACCTGCCCATTCATTTGTTATCACTGCCAATTCACCCTCTGAGGCCCAGTCTATCCAGATGGAGAGGTCAAAGCAAGCAGAGGCCGCTTGCTGCTCTTGTCGTTGCTTGTACACCAGGAGAGGGCAGTCAAACAGGAATGTGGAGCAGAGGCAATGAAGACAGGACATAGGGGGCTAAGCTGAGACAGCCCTGCTACCAGAGAGAGTGCCAACTCATGATGCCAACCCTGCTTGGGGCGACGAGATCATCTGGTTTGTGCATAGGCTGCATTCTGTAATAAGCCAGGTAGCAAAAGCAAGGAGGAAGAGCAGGTCTGTGAGGCCCTGGGTGGAAACAGGAGGACCCCTGTGGGGGTGGGGGTGGGCTTCAGCAGTTGCCCAACAAAGCCACCTCTGAACACTGACACTGACACTGAACACCTCTGAACACTGACACTGACTGTAAATATGGGCAAGGGAAATGATGCCAACTGACCCCTTTATATAAGAAAGCTCTATAGGGTGCTAACACCAAGTGGTTTCCTGCAAGGCAACTGTGCCTCCTTCCCTACTCACTTAACACAATACAGTATGGAATTTAACCATTTTCAGTTGCCATATGTCCTCTTTTCCCAGGACATGTCCTCTTTTTCAGGGGTGGAGTTGTTGCAGCGAGCCATAGTTAACAGGAGAAGTCAGCCAATGTGTCCTCTTTTTTGCTCTTCAAAATATGGCAGCTTCTAGCCCAGGGATAGGAAACTGGTGCCCCTCTGTCATGTTACTCAACTCCTATCCGCCTCAGCTAGTGTAGTGTCAGGAATGGTGGGAGTTGTTTTCCAGCAACATCCAGGAGGCGGCCACAGGTTCCCCGTATCTGAGTCCTAACCAAAAATAAGACATTTAATCCTGAGCTGGGGATTTTAACATCTGCACCAGTATTACTTAAGATCAGGCCTCGCTTCTCCTCCCCAGAGATGCCAAAGGATCTCCTAGTCTCCTTTCCTCCCAGAAGGCACCCAGGGAGCACATACAGACTTAAATTTGAAAGAGCTGGACACTCTTCTCTCTCTCTCTCTCTCTCTCTCTCTTTCTCTTCCCCCCCTCCCTCCCTCCCTCCCTCCCTCTATGGAGATGTATCATCTCAGCCCAGTTAGGGAAGGGTTAAGCTCAGAGACAGGTTATAATTAGATGCATCTCTGCTACATTTACAGCCCAACACAGTATGTATGTATGGGGAGGATGAAGAGATAAGAGTCTGTTGCCTTCTTTTATCTGCAGCCAGCCAACCAGCAAGAGTCGACTGGGAAGGGTGTGTTCAGCAAGGCCGGGCAAAAGAGCTGCTACCCCAAATAGCCAAGCACAGCAATTGCAAACAAGACTACCGTTTCATTAGGAGGGCAAGAGATAAGGACAGCCCTGCTGGATCAGCCCAGCTCTAGACCATCCTGTTCTCACTGTGACCAACTAGATGCCGATGGGGATGCAGCAAGCAGGACCGGAGGGCAGCAGCTCCCTCCCCACTTCTGACACCAAGTGACTGAGATTCCTATTTGTCCCTCTGCCAGGGGAGATAGAACACAGCCATTGTGTGTAGGAGCCACAGAGAGCCTCATCCTCCATTTGTCTAATGCTCTCGTTCTTTAAGTTAAATAAAAATAAAACAAAAATGGTAAAAAAAATGACAGAACAACACAAAAAGGACTTACAACAAAAAACAGAACTTTTAATAGAAAAAAGGTGAAATACTTAGGGGTATGGTTGACAGCAAAGAATATAAATATCTTTGAACACAACTATATAACCACTTGGAAAGAAATAAAAAGAAATTTGGAGGTATGGGGGAGGATGAACATATCATTGTGGGGAAGGATATCAGTAATAAAAATGAATGTATTGCCAAGAATGTTATTTCTATTCCAGTCGATTCCAGTAATCAGTGGAGCAGGATTACTGAGCCCGGCTTTGGCTGGGGAGGGTGGGATATAAATAAAATTTTATTATTATTATTATTCAAACAATGGCAGAAAGATATTTCAAAATTTATCTGGCAGGGGAAGAAACCAAGGATAAAATTTAAATTGTTAACGGATACTAAGGAAAAGGAGGTGGCTTTTCCCTGCCAGGCTTTTGATTATACTATGAGGTGTCCTGTATTTGCTGGCTTCAGGAGTGGATTGTTCTAAAAATGGTTCTAAGCTGCCCAAATTTGGTGGTCGTCGCCACAACCTCTCATGGGAGCGAATTCCATAAATCTATGGAGAAGTACTTTCAACATTCTTCTGCTATTCAGCTTCCCTGGATGCCCTGAGAAGCCCACAAGGACCTGTGCACCACAGCACTCAATCATCCTGCAGTTCCCAGCAGCTGCTATTCAGTCGCACATGACCACCAAACATATCCATGAGGACTTGTAGCCACCGCAGTAGCATAGGAAGGGCTGTGTGGCACCCCAGGGCAGCACTTGAGGCTGCAGGGTGCCTGAGCCACTGCCTCCCTCCTGGGCACCCTCTGGGCTCAGCTCTGCCCAAAAAAGCAGCGCAGAGCATGGGTTTACATGCTGGTGAACCATCGAAAGACATGTTCTCTAGAGATTTGCCCATGTTGTTGGTGGGCATCCCTGCCTCTTGGGGGAACAAACTCCATAGTTTATCTATGATAGGCAGGTTTGGTCAAGTCTATGGTCGGAACCGGAAAGAAAGAATCAAATTACATTTGTACAAAAATGGCTGCCAACCAGACAGCAGTAGCTGTGGGCAGAACTCTATCCAAAATCCAACGAATATTTATCGTTGGTTTACATGAAAATTTTGTCAGTCAGGCATTCACTCTCACTCTGAGAGAGAGAGAGAGAGAGAGAGAGATCCTTAAGGAAAACCTGAGCATTATATCCCATCTTGATCACTGAGGAGCGCTGTAAGCTGATGCCCATGTTACAGAAACCCAAATGGCCTCAACTGAAAGTTTGGGCATTTAGTGTGGTCCACCCTTTGCTGTGGGAGACAACTTTAGCAGAGATTCAGGACCTATATTCCCTCTGGACTTTCAGGCATTTTTAAAAAGCATTTTTTAAAAAAGGAGATAGAAGAATTACACAACTTTTAGAAAACATCTGAAGGCAGCCCCATTCAGGGAAGTTTTTAATGTCTGACATAGTATTCTTTTTTATATTTTGCTGGAAACCGCCCGCAGTGGCTGGGTAAACCGAGCCAGATGGGCAGGGTACAAATTAATAAAATTATTATTATTATTATTATTATTATTATTATTATTATTATTATGTCAATGGGCCTTTGCATCTGTTTAATTAGCCAGTCCCTTTAGTGGTTATTGTATTGTTTTAAACCGTGTTTTTAACACTGCGTCCCGAAAGTTTATAATATGGCAGCCTAGAAATACTTTCCCATAAATAAAATAATTAAAGCCCCTCCTTTTCCCAGCTGCATTGTGTTAATACCCAGAATGTAGACAACAGACGTGGATAATATTTCTTGCAGACAGATAATCCCCTGTACCAGCACTCAAAATGTTTTCACAGATAAGCTGCAAAACCGTCTGTTCTGATTGATGCAGGTTGGGGATGTTGCGGGCGGGGGGGGGGGATTAACTTCACCAATAAATGCATTGGCGTGCCGAGGGGAAAATGGGGCAGCCACATCCTGCACTGATATTACTAAAAGGGTAGTACTATCTCTCATTAACAACGGGGGGCCCTCACACCCTTCCACAGCTGCTCCAGATTCTGATGGGGAGGCCCAGGCGACTTCCCTTTACAAAGCCAAAAACGTGAGTTGATGCTAATGTTTCGGAAGAAGGGCACCTCAACAGCTTCTTCTCTCCAGCAGGGCTAGCCAGTGAGGTGCACTCCTGACGTTCCTAGTTTCCCATCAGGACAAACAGTCAGGCATGGTAGAAGTTATCATCCAAGAATGTCCAGAGGACTACCTCTTTGTTGGAGCAGCAGTGGGGCAAAACATGGCCTTCCAGATGCTATTGAACCACAGCTCCCATCAACCCTGGCCATTGGCTGTGCTACCTTGGAGCTGATGGAAGTTGAGAGTCCCAACAACTCTAGAGGGCCCCACCTCTACTTTTGAGTCCTATGTCTGTTCTTAGCAGATTGGTATTCTTGCCTGGTTGACCTCTGGAATGTAGAAGTGTCCCAGGCGACTGGTTTTCCAATAGGCAGGAGATGGGGCTCCAGTCTTCTGGGTACCAAACTGTCATGGAATTGTAGGGTTGGAAAGGACCCAGAGGGTCACCAAGTTCAATGCAGGAATATCAAATAGATCAGGCACCCCCAACCTGTGGCCCTCCAGATGTTTTGGCCTACAACTCCCATGATCCCTAGCTAACAGGACCAGTGGTCAGGGATGATGGGAATTGTAGTCCAATACATCTGGAAGGCTGAAGGTTGGGGATGCCTGAACTAGATTATACATGAGTGATGGCCATCCAACCACTGCTTAAAAACCTCAGAGGAAGTACAGCCTGCCACTTCTTGTGGGCTCCGGAAACAGAATTAAGTACGTCAGACATGCAAACATATGCTAGTTTTATCTTCCTTAGATACCTTGCCCAATGGAATGAGAGGTGGGTGGCTGCTAGGAAAGCAGCCTTTTTGTCGGGGTCTTGCTTACACAATGCCTTCCCCAGAAAGGCTTGCCTGGCAGTGGGGAACCTGTGGCCCTGCAGCTATTTCTGGACAACAACTCCCATCTTCCATTGGCCATGCTGGCTGGCGATGATGGGAGCTGCAGTCCAACAATGTTTGGTGGGCCACAAGATCTAGAGTCCCCTGCTTTAGAGTCTCAGACCTCAATTGCTTTTGTTTGATTTGCTCATTGCAAACAGCTGGAAGCCTGTAAATTTTGATAATAACCCGATTTGCAACGGGGGTTGAATAATTTCGATTGCAGCTGCATGTTGGGATGTTACCTCACAGGTTAACTAGGCAAGGAGATCATAACCAAAACCCTCCACAAGGACTAAGAGAGGTGGGGAGAAAAACCACTCACCACTGCGGACTTCCTTGTAGGTAGGATTGAGGGTAAACCCTCCTGAGAAGCCCACCTGGGTGGAGAAGACACCCGGCAGCTTCCAGAACATTCTCTCCGCTCCCCAGAAACACCCCATGCCTGGGTAGAAAAAGAGGTAGGAGAAAACCCAAACGTTATGAAAAGGCTGCAGAAAGAATTCTTGGATTTTTGAATTGTTTCAGCATTTTATCACTGCTAAGAAGGGTGTGTGCTGATGTTTCCTCGCCCCAGGCAATGTGTCCACTGAATATGCAGAAGGGGGTGGGACTATGTCTCTTGGCTCCACCCCAACCACGGCAGATTCAATGTCAGGGATGGGGGGGGTCAATACACATAAGGCTCCTTTCAAACTAGCGCCAACACCTAGGGGCAGAGGAAATGGGCAGGGCCAGTGAGCATGCTTCATGCATTCAGCAAACACACCATGGCTGTCTCAGGTCACACCTACACAATAAATTTAAAGGACTCTTATGCCCCTTTGAAAAGTCATGGCTTTCCCCCAAAGAAACTGGGGCAAGTATCACAGATTATGGGTGTGACGAACTGTGACTGCGAGGGTAAGCTACAGTTCTCTTTGCAGGGAAATCGTAGCTGTCCATCGCTGGGCCAAATGATTTCTGGATTCATTTCATTACTTTCTGTTCTAGGGCAAGATTTGAGGACAGCCAGTACTGAAACCCAACGGGGGCGGAGAGAAATTGTACTCAAACCTGGCCACGAAACAAGAACCAGTCACGTACCAAATATTGCCATCTGCATTCCTTCCGGGAATGGCGGGTACATTGGATTTTTGTTGACGGCATGGCTGGCTGGCAGGGGGAAAGAGAAAGAGATGTGAAAATCTCCTCACTAAGTCTCCAGGAGCTGGGTCATAACAAGGATCACAAAACAGTGCAGTGGGGCTTACACCGCTGAGACGGCACACTGCAATCCTATACACAGGGGTAGCAAATGGTGCTGACCTTTAAAGCTCTAAATGGCCTCGGCCCAGTATACCTGAAGGAGCATCTCCACCCCCATCCTTCAGCCCGGACACTGAGGTCCAGCTCCGAGGGCCTTCTGGTTGTTCTCTCACTGTGAGGTTACAGGGAACCAGACAGAGGGCCTTCTCAGTAGTGGCTCCCACCCTGTGGAATGCCTTCCCATCAGATGTCAAGGAAATAAACAGCTATCTAACTTTTTGAAGACATCTGAAGGCAGTCCTATTTAGGGAAGTTTTATTTTTTGATGTTTATTGTGTTTTTAATATTCTGTTGGGAGCAGCCCAGAGTGGCTGGGGAGGCCCAGAAAGATGGGCGGGGTATAAGTTGTTGTTGTTGTTGTTTGTTTCCTGCTCTCTCCAGCTCACAACAGTCCCAGACAGCATGGACCATGATCAGTGTTGATTGGAACTTTATTCTGACAACATCTGGAAGGTATCACCTTGGCTCTCCTTGTGGTATACGCCTACTGTCATAGAATCATATGTTTGGAAGGGATCTTGAGGGTCATCTATTCCAACCCGCTTTGCCAGTTCAAGATCTGCCATGCAGGAACATAAAAAGAGACTGCTGGGCCAGGCCAAAGGCTCACCAACAGCGGAGCCTTATCCTCCATGGATGTATCTCTTACTATTGTTATTATTCCTTTTCTTGTGGACCAGCGAGATTTCTTTTACATTGAGTGCTTGGCATCTCCCCAGTTCCCTTTCCAATTTTTGAAATTTCTATTTATTAAATTTCTATACCACCCTTCATCCAAGGATCACTGTCTGTCAGAACACTGGAAAGTGGGGGAACCTCTTTAAATAGTCACAAGCTCTTCCCAAAGAATTCTGGAAGCTGTACTTCATTACGGGGCTGAGACGAGCTAGGAGACCCCTGTTCTCCCTCCCAGAGCTACAGTCCCCAGAATGGTTTAGCCATCGATCCTTTTTTTCACAGGGAACTCTGAGAAGTGTAGCTCTGGGAAGGAAATAGGTATCTCCTAACAACTCTCAGCACCTTTAACAAACTGGAGAGAATTCTTTGGTGGAAGTCATCTCCAGACCATAATGTTTAAAGCAATCTAATAACACTTTAACAGTCACGGCTCCCCATTCCTCCCCCCCCCCCCCCCGCCCCAGAAAAAGAATAATCCTGGGAACCGTTAAGGATGCTGGGAATTGTAGCTCTGCGAGAGACTATCTAAGCACCCTTAACAAACTGCAACTTTTTGCCTGCCTATTTCCCACCCCCCTATTCCAACCAGAAAAGAGACCCACCCCCATTATTACAACAATTTGGTATTTGGTTGATAGGATGAGAAGAATATTGCTAAGTACTATAACACTGGCACGGTTAGGTGCTTTCTGAGGTTGAGAGGCCATCAGAGGGCTCACTGCTGACCCAAGATGCTGAGTCCATCTCTCATTAGCAGCAGGAGAAAGAAGGGTGCAAGAGTCAATCTCCTCTTCCTCCACCAGGCATCTCTCCCCTACGGCAATGGGCACTCACACCCACCCACCCACTGCCCAAGAAATCACTGCAGAGGTTTCTGGGATGAGCAAATAGATCAATTTGAGTTCCTCGTTTTTCCAGACCTAAGTTCAGTTTTCCAACATTTTTCCATTTCAGTTTGCAAAAGACTAAAATATGAATACGGTAATGGCCTCATTGCAATTCATTTGCATTTCTTGCAATTTCTCCAAATATACACATTGCCCCCCATCCACCCAAAAGAGCTTTCTCCAATATTTTGTATGTTACTTTCACTTGTACATGAATTTATATGCACACTTAGTCTATGCTGGAGAACTGCATTGCAAAACTAGGAGAAGCACAGATTTTGAAGGATTTTGGAAAAATGCAAAGCAGGTAGGTCCAACTTTTAATGCAACCTGAATCAAATTTCTCCTCCCACCCATCACTAAACAGTGGTACCTTGGTTTACAACCATAATCCGTTCTGGTGGTCCGGTTGTAAAGCATAATAGGTTGTCACCCAAGGTGCACTTTCGCCAATGGGGCCTCCCCCCCAAAAATGGGTTATGATCCAAAAAAAGGGACACGCACTTCTGGGTTTGACGTGGTTGTAATCCAAAACAGTTGTAATCCAAAGCAACCCTCTGCAATGCAAGTATCTAAACAAAAACTCTCCCGAAGCAATTCAGAGGTACACTGCCTCTGATGCAGGTCATGAAAAACAGCCATCATGGCTAGTAGCCATTGAAGGCCTTATCCTTCATGAATTTGTCTAATCACCTTTCAAAAGTTGGTGGTTGGCACCTCTTGGCGAACGAATTCCATAGTTCTAACTACACGCACAAAAATTTCCAATACGTAGTAAGTTTTTCTTTCATTTTGTCAACTTCTCACCCCGTTTTCCATTGGGTTCTTTATTTCTCCCCCTTGCTGCACCCTATCTTCTCTCTCTTATACCGTAACAACAATACGACAATCTCTGATTCCTTCTGTTGCTCGTAGTTCAAATCCTGTTCGCGAATTCATCATGCTATAGTACAGTGGTACCTCGGGTTAGGTACTTAATTCGTTCCGGAGGTCTGTTCTTAGCCTGAAACTGTTCTTAACCTGAAGCACCACTTTAGCTAATGGGGCCTCCCGCTGCTGCTGCACTGATGCCACACAATTTCTGTTCTCATCCTGAAGCAAAGTTCTTAACCCGAGGTACTATTTCTGGGTTATCGGAGTCTGTAACCTGAAGCGTATATAACCTGAAGCGTATGTAACCCGAGGTACCACTGTATTTCTTTAAATAATCCAAATTTTTCCAACGGTTGGTTTCATTGAATGTTACCGAGTTCTAGTCCAGGCAACTCCCAGTTTAGGCGCATCGGAATGATGAGCAATCATGCACACAGCGCCGAACCCTGAAGTAGCCCCCAAACATCACAAAAACGCCATACAAAGGGGCAAAGCGGGCTTATGTGCACTCTGCCAATGCGTGCAGGGCTCCAGGATGGAACTTCCACGCAAAACGAGGATTACATGTGTACCTGAAGGAGCATCTCCACCTCCATTGTTCTGCCCAGACACTGAGGTCCAGCGCCTCACTGCGAGAAGCCAAGTTACTGGGAACCAGGCAGAGGGCCTTCTTGGTAGTGGCACCCGCCCTGTGGAACACCCTCCCACCAGATCTCAAAGAGAAGAACAACTACCAGACTTTTAGAAGACATATGAAGGCAGCCCTGTTTAGGGAAGCCTTTAATGTTTAACAGACCACTGTATTTTAATATTTTGTTGGAAACTGCCCAGAGTGGCTGGGGAAGCCCAGCCAGATGGGTGGGGTATAAATAATAAATTATTATTATTGTTGTTGTTATTGGGACGCAGGTGGCGCTGTGGGTTAAAGCCTCAGCGCCTAGGGCTTGCCGATCGAAAGGTCGGCGGTTCGAATCCCTGCGGCGGGGTGCGCTCCCGCTGCTCGGTCCCAGCGCCTGCCAACCTAGCAGTTCGAAAGCACCTCCGGGTGCAAGTAGATAAATAGGGACCGCTTACCAGCGGGAAGGTAAACGGCGTTTCCGTGTGCGGCTCTGGCTCTGGCCAGAGCAGCGATGTCACGCTGGCCACGTGACCCGGAAGTGTCTCCGGACAGCGCTGGCCCCTGGCCTCTTGAGTGAGATGGGCGCACAACCCCAGAGTCTGTCAAGACTGGCCCGTACGGGCAGGGGTACCTTTACCTTTTACCTATTGTTGTTGTTGTTGTTATTGTTATTGTTGTTGTTATTGTTGTTGTTGTTGTTGTTGTTATTATTATTATTATTATTATTGTTATTATTATTATAATGAAAAAGGGAGAACAACCTCTCCAGATGAACTTTCTCCACACTGCATCATTTAATAAACCTGTATCATTTCCTCTCTCACTTGCTTTTTCTCTAATCCACTGGTTCTTAAACTCTTTCCGCCCCCTTGGTTCCATCATCTCATCCCTGGTACCCCTTACCCTACCCTATAAAAACCATGATTCAGAATAAAAACTTCCACAGCCCACTAAGTATGATAATAACACAACAGGTGTCAAAACAGCAGCAATTAATTGCAGGTTTATTCAAAATCAAATCAAGACTATTCAACAAAATGGGTGAACCTGATCCCGTGATGCCAACCTTTCGAAGTCTGAAAGACTTTTACATCTCTACCTCCTCCCTGCCACCCGCTTGCCTCTTGCCACTCCCCCTATGTAACCCCACCGCAACCCCCCAGAGGGTAGCAGCACCTACTTTGGGAACCACTGCTCTAAAGCAAAAAGCCCCAAACATTCCTTAAAAGGGGGTTGTCAGCAGGAAGGGGACTGGCAGCAAGTTGAACAAGGGTGCAGGTCCCAGTGCTAAGCGCCTGGGTCAGACCACTCATGGAATAGAACCACAGAAAGACTAGGACTAGCTGCCTGAGAAACAGTTTCTATCCAAATGCGATTTTGGTTTTAAACGCAGTGTAAGGTATTCTCTATGGGAGTACATTGTATTTAATTATGGGGTATCAGAGTTTTTAGGGGGTTAACCAGGCTGGGATAGCTGGGATAGCAGGCTTGTTGGTTTTTGAATGTCTGATTTAGATTTTTTTTCAATTTTGTCATTCTGTATGGGACTATGACAATAAACATTATCGTTTTATCGTATCGTATTATCGAATTGTAGACGTTGGAAGGAACCAAAATAGTCCAACCCCCCGCAATGCAGGAATCTTGCCCACAGCTCTCCCTAGGTGGGCTTGAACCACCAACCTTCTGGTTAATAGCCAGATGCACCGACCCACTGCGCCACTGGGGAGCAATGCTGTCAGAACAGTGCTGCGCAGCCCAAAAACTAGGCCTCCTGCTAATCTGAATCCACAGGCAAACATCAACATCTCTAGGGAATACACGCTTAAGTTATACACTCCCTCTATCACAGATTAAGGCTACAAAAGCCCAGGACTGGTTTCTCTCCTCACCTGCACTCCGCCCCAGTCCTGCTTCCGCTGCAGATCTCTATTTTAAGACTCTACCCAACAGCACGTGATCAATCAGCAGGAAGGCTTGCCTCATGAGCAGCTTCCAACCCCAACAGATGGAAGCAGGCTATGTTTATAGACGGCCTGGGACAGATCAGCCGAGTCCTGCCTCGGCTTTAGTGCTGCTTGCTGGGGCCTCCCGAGGTGAAGCGGGAGGGAGGGGGAGTCCGCAAACCTTCCTGGAAGATTAGCCTGGACGTTCTCAATGTGCGCAGCCGCACATAACTCAACCCTGTGAGTTAGGGCATCCCCGTTGCTTCCTCTGACCTTAAGCGCCATTGGTTATTATACGGATCAGCGGAGAAGGGGCAGTGCCAAGGGGCACAATGGCTGCTTGCGTAGAGAGAAGCAGGAAGTCTTTCTCTAGGATACCCAAGCAGCAGGAGCAGAATGCAATGGTGGAGGGGGTGGAGGGGAAGGAACGGGCTTTGGCCGAAGGAGGATACGCAAGAAGAAAGTGAAGATCAACAATATTTAGCAGCAGGCATGTAAGAGGGAAACAGCTGATTAGTCAACCCAAACCAGAACACAGCTCTGCAGTCTCATAACCTGCATGGTGTAGATGAGTCATAATTGTTCAGTAAATAAACATGCATTTCAGTGTTTTCCAATTATATTTTATATAGGGAGATTGGGGAATCCCAACAAAAATGGGAAATGGGAAGGGAACTCACCAGCATTTCTTCATCTGCCCCATGAACAGAACAGCAATCAATCCAGTGAATGTGATTGGCATTCACTGTTGTTGTTGTTGCTTTCAGTCTACAAACGACACATAACTATCACGTCCCCACAACCCTTTGCACTGAAACTGAGTTGGAAGAACGTAATGGCAGTGTGATTTCTGTAATTAAATGTAATGTTGCCACAGCAGACCGTGAGACAAACAACACAGGTTTTGGTGGAAGATGAAATGGAAAAGGAACAGGACTGCATGTAATGAATATAGGACAGAACGGAAAACTCTTTCTTCTTACATCACTACTTTTAAACAACTACTGGATGAAATTAGCAGAGTCCATGGAATTCATACACCCATGTTATCAGGTAAAAAAAAAAAGAATTTTACACTTAATAATGGCCATGACTCTAGGAGCCAAAAAGACAGGAGAAGGCTGAGTGCCCATGCAATGTTCGCCTCTCGCACATGCAGAGAACACCACCAAACATTGTAGTCAGGGAAGAGATGTGGGTTGAGAAACATCAGTGCAAAATATGCATGATTTCTCTTGTTTTTGCACTATTTATTTTGATTTTGAGTCACGGGGGTCTTGAGACCTGCTGGAGGAGACTGAAGCCCACCCACCAAGCTTTGCAAATCTTCACAGTTGTAGAACACTAGAAACACACACAACACACGATTCTCAAGAAGTTAAGAACCTTTGCCCAACAGCACATTCTGAGCTTTTTTCACTCAGCCATGAAGTTCACTGGGAGAAATTGAGGCCAATCATTAACCTATCTCACAGGGTTGCTTAGAGGACAAAATGGGGAGAGGGACACAGAGGCTGCTTTAATGTCCCTGGAGGAAAGCTAATATTTAAATGTTACTACATAACTAAAAACCTGCATGCTTCCTTTCCTAATAAAAATTCATCCAAGCCTGCTTCTATAGTAAAATATTAAGAGATACAGTGTGGTATAACAGTTAAGAGTGGCAGACTAAGACCTGGGAGGCCAGGGTTCAAATCTGCCCTCAGCTAGGAAGCTCACTGGGTCAACTTGGGCCAGTCACTATCTCCTAATCTAACCTACCTCAGAGGGCTGTTGTGGGGCTTAATGAAGGGAGGAGAACTATGCATGCCACACTGAGCTCCTTGGAAGAATAATAAAAATAATAAAATAAGAGTACACCAACTGTAAAAAATAAAATAGTGTTTCCCTCCCAAATTCCCAAAGAACAATTCAAATAACAAATACTATGTATTATTGAAAAGATCACACAATGTTAAGACTGACCTGCAGTGGCTTTTGAAGCAGTGTGTCAGCAAACTGTTCTTAAAAGCTTTATTAATTTTAAAAATATATTTAATATCAGAATGGAACTGAATGTACTGGGATATGAAAAGAAAACTGGGGGGGGGGGGAGGAAGCATATGTGAAATCAATGAATAGGGATAATCAGCTTCTGTCTTTTATTTGTTCCAAAGCAAATGCATTGGGGAATGAATGGATATTCTTTTCACTGCTTTCATTCATGTCGGTTGGAGGCAGGAGAGCTCACCTGCTCTGGCAGCAAAGGGGGAGGCTTCTCATCATCTGTGCCATTCCAGGCACTGTAGGTAAATAAAGTGGTCTCCCCCCGTCCATCAAAAGTGGTCTCCCCCTACCCATGCCACCTGCCATAATTCCCCCCTCCCTGTGCCAATGTCATAGCACAGGGGATTCTGGGTAAATACAGCAGTGGTTGCAAGAATCAGGCACCCTCCTGCCTCCCTGATCAGCCTAGCTGCTGCCACTGCAGGCAGGGGTTAAAAAAAAAAGAGGCACAAGAAAGAAATGGCAAAAAGAAATGCAAGTAAGGAAATATGTGGTTTCTATGTGTGAATCATAAAACAAATGGCTGAAACGAACAAACAAAATGAACCGAGTACCAAAACGAGAGGCAATACAAGAATTCACTGTGTGCCTCTGTAGGAAACTGCTGCCTTGCCACTGTGTGTTTGGACAGCTAAGAAAGTTTCAATTGAGCCACATCCTGGTCTAGTCATACCATTTTTAAAACAACAACAACAACAAAGGAACTGTCTGCACTCCCTTTTGGCTATGTGTACATTGCAAAGTGACAGCACACCCCCACCTCAAAAGGAAACTCGCCAGCTGCAGTGTGAAATGGCCCGCTGTACAAGGTGGGATGACGATGCCTTCAGGCAGAGATATGGGATCTGTGGCCCTCCAGATGTTGCTGGACTCCAGAGCCCATTATCCCTGACCCCACAGCCACAGGGGCTGGAGCTGATCAGAGCTGGAGTCCATCGACATATAGATAGCTGGTTCGCCACCCATGCCTTGAGTTAATGCATGTGCAGTTACATATGTGAATATTAAAGAGTTCACATAAATTTGCTCCCTTACCTGCCCATTTAATTTCCCAGAAACCTAAACAAGCAGGCTGAAACCTCAAAAAACGAGGCCTCCAGAGTGCGTGAATTCATTGTAAAGGAGAAATTTTAAAGAGACAACTAGGAAGCATGATTTTCCAGAGGCAAGAAAGGCACCAGGAAATCAGCCTTGTCACAGAAAGGTAAGGCACATCCAAAAAGATAGCTTGCCCAGCTTCCTTAAATCCTTACTTCGTAAAAGCGAAATTAACATTTCAAAGCATCCCTGCCTCTTTGTACCTCAGGATATAGCATACAAGCCAGGTGGTGGCTATATATAATAAATCAACACTGTGTTAACATGTAAAGAAGAGCTGAGGGAAGGACTGTGGTTCTCTTCTCTTTCTAACGTTCTCCTTAACACATGTCTGCATTGGGAGAATTCCAGCCAACCCAAGCTGCCCTCTAGCAGAGAGCTATTTCCCCGTTTTATCTCTGGCTTTCTGGACCACACCCACCTGATACGCTTTGCAGTGCATTGCACTGGCAATCCAAAACCCGAAAAGATGCAGCCATGTCTGCGGCGCTGCCTCAACTGTCCCTAAACCTCAGAGTACACAAAGCAAATGGGAAAGGTTGGAAAAATCAGGGTCTGCAAGGTGGAATTTGCCCAGGAAAAGGGCCATGGAGAGAATGATGCATTGCCAAATACAGAAATCAGGAGAATAATGGATGCCAGCCGAGAAATAACAAAGCAGGCTTGGGAAGGGTTGTGGAAAACCTGCTTTGCAAGCTGAAGGTCCCCGGTTCAATCCCTGGCATCTCCAAGTAGGGATGGGAAGAACGCCATCTGAAACACTGGAGAGTGGTGCTGCCAGTCCGTGTAAGCAATATAGAGCTAGAAGGGACCAAGATTCTGACTCTGTACAAGGCAGCATCATATGTTCCTAGGACTCAGCCAGCCCAGCCCACAACCATACACCCAACCATCTGGCATGCAGAACAAAAAGAAATGGTAGAGACCCAGCGTGTGTGAATTGGTCCTCGATTTTCCTACCTGTCCCGAGCTACCTGCCACAGACTCCGGACGCTGCCCATTCAGGAGCCCAACAAGCTGGGGCCATGCAGGGGAGCCACAAAAGGGGAGATAGCAGATAACCCAAGGAGGACTCCAAAGGCACGGAGGCCTGCTTGGATCGGCTTGATGTTTTGGCTGCCAAAGTGGCCAGGCAGCTCGGCAGCTCCCAGCCAACTCCTCCCTGTCTCTCTGCTTTTCTCTCTCACTCTCACTCCCTTTTCCGAGCGGGAACAAGCAGGCTACATAATTTCCTTGGCCCAGATTCAATTCAATCAGCATAGGAACTGCCACATTCCCTAAACGCAACCCCCCCTCTCCGCCTGAAAATATATTGCAAAACAGAACGAGCCAACCAACAGCCTCCACGAGAAAAATATCAAATATGAAATGGATCCCCCCTCCAAAATAAATTAAAAATTAAAAATGTAGACGTAAGAAAATGTCCAATTCAGTAGCCTGTAATTCCTATTCTCTTCCTTTCTGCGATTCACCATTTTTTCCTTACCTCCCATCCATACAACATCGCCGCGTCCAGGCTGCCCCAGTCTTCCATGGCATCTCTGGCAAGCATCCTTGGCAGACCTCCAGCCCGTGCCAGCTTTATTCTCTCTCTCCCTCTGTCTCACAGCTTCCCTGCCAACCTTCATCCCAACTGTAGTGGTTCTATGCCACCCTCCCCCCCCCTTTTCGCTCTACGCCTGCCTGGCGGAACCCAGAAAGCTAGCCAAAAAAAAAAAAAAGTAGGCAGATCCAAACATTCACAGCAACTAGTTTATTTATTTAAAAACACCCACAGAGATAAAGGAAAGAACACAGAAGAAGCAAAGAAGCTTACCTCCTCTGCTGCGCGGTCCCCCAATTCCTTCAGGCCAGTACCCGCCCTGGACTCCTGTGGGTGCCCGCCTCGTGCCCTCTATCCACAAGAGGTTCTGGGTGTCAGGGAAAGGGGTGGGAGGGAGGGAGATAAAGCAAGCCAGAGAAAACAAGACAAGGAGGACCTTGTCGGAAGCCTGGCAACTTTCGCCTCCAAACGGTGCCAGGGTTGCTTCCCCCCTTCTGCCATCAGAAGAACGGGCAGGAAAACAGCCACTCTTTTTATATGGCATCAGCTTGCTGAGGTGCAAAGCATCATGGGACCAAGAGAAAGCGAGAGAAAGAGAAAGGGAGGAGAGAGAAAGAACAACTCGGTAAAGGCAGGAGGAGAAGGGGAGACAATGAGCAAATTTACATTAAACATGCCAGTTCTGCGGCAGGATGCGCACACGTGTTTTGTGTGTCCAGACAACACACACCGAAGAAGAGATCAGGATTAGCCAAGGAGCCAAAACACCAAGCTGCTAAGAGTTCTTCCTAAGGCAGAGGTCGGGAACTCCCATCATTCCTGATCCCTGGCGGCTATGCTGACCGGGGCTACTTCATTAACAAATTCATACCTTGCTTGCTCTAAGTACCTGATATGAATCTCTCCCAGACTAGTAACACTGTTTTGCTTGGCACTGCTGCAAAGTTTTGTACCCAGTAGAACAGAAGGAAATATAAAGTATTTGTTTTTTTATACCCCGCCTTTTTCCCATACAGGACCTACCTGAAGCGGCTTACAGGTAAAAATAAGAACAACTCAAAACACAGGGGGGGGGATCATTTTTTTAAAAACACACAATTAAAGCTTGCTTTATTTATTTTTTTATATACTGCTGTATCAGGGAAAAAATGTATCAAAGCGGCTTGCAACAATGCAAAAACTTAAAGCCAAACAATATCATAAAAAGCTGTGTTTTTTTAAAGTTAAAAGCAAAAAGAAATAAAAAACAAACCAACTATTGTGGGAGCTGTATTATTAACTGCCTGCATAGGCCTGGCAGAATAGAGAAGACAGGCATTTAAAAGTTGGCACAGAGGGAACCTGCTGAATATCTAGGATCTAAAACCATATGGATGGTTACAATTAACACTACAGCACCAGCCCTGTCATTAAAAGCAGTCAGTTCCTCAAAGCCTGTGGAAACAAAAAAGTCTTCACCTGCCGTCAGAAGGAAAGCAAGGAGGGATCCAGCCCAGCTTCTCTAGGGAGGGAATTCCGAAGTCTAGAAGTACAGATAAGCATATGAAACAAAACGCTCCGTGACTTGCTTGAGAGTAAAGTAGCAGTTTGGCTTGGTTTTTTAAGAAACAGGGGAGTAACCAGAATAGGGAGAAGTTGTTATTGTTTAAAAAAACCTGGACAGTTTGTAAGGCAAAAACCTGACTGAGGAGCAGTCAATCTGCAACCAGTTCATCTGAGACGCGATCCAAGATCTTCTTGCACTGTCGAGGTGGCAAACTGGCCATCTGAGTAGAAAGAGGACCGGTGCTGTTTCAAGCTTATGAGTTCCAGAGAGTCGACTGTGTTAGTCAGCTGCAACAAAAAACTGGCGGCTGCAGTCATAGGCACATTTACCTGGAACAAGCCTCGGTGACCATCCTGGGTCCTAATTCTGTGTGACCATGCCTAGGCTTCCACTAAGTGTTGAGCAAGGAAGCTTCAGAATGCAAGGTACATGCTTTGCCACTGAGCTACAACCCTTCCCAGGCCTGCTTTGTTGTGCCTTCACCAGCTTCCCCTTCCATCAGTCTTCATCATTTTTAATCTAGCAATACATACATCCTCTGCAAGGCTCTTGAATTCACCACCATGCCCCTTGTGCTCGGCAAACATCCACTCGGCAGACCCTCATCTTCCACCTTCCCCTTCTGACCTGGGCAGTCCAAGGTGAGGCAGAGCCACACTGTGAGTGATCAGCGGCCCAGACTGAAGGTCTTTTCCAGCCCTATCTATAGATGCCAGGAACTGAAGCTGGGAATCTCCTCCGTTGCAAAGCACAGAATAATCTAAATTGCCACGGTGGGCTGGATGGACCTTCATTCAGATTTGGATCTGATTTCTTTCCGCAGGGCCTGTAAGACAGAGTTGTTCCACCTGGCCTTTGGCTTGGAGCCAATTTGATTCCCTCCCTCCCTCTCTCTCTTTTTTTTTTTTTCTTTTCCTTCTCCTCCTGCGATGAGGCTACATTTTCATATTTTAATGTTCCATTATTTTAATGTTGTATTTTATTTTTGTTTTTAAGTTTGTAATCATTCATCTTGTTTTTATTATTGCTTGTAAGCCGCTCTGAGCCCGGCCTTGGCTGGGGAGGGCGGGGTATAAATAAAAAATTATTATTATTATTATTATTATTATTATTATTATTATTCCAATTCAGTAGGGTACATCTTATGGTCAACGGAACTATAGCAACACCCAGCATCTTCTTCTGCATAGCATTCATAATCTAAAACAAAGGGGCTGTGGCTCAGTGGCAGAGCATCTGATTTTGCATGCAGAAGGTCCCAGGTTCAAACCCTGCCTGCTCCATGTAGGACTGGGTGAGATTCCATGCCTGAAACCCTTGAGAGCTACTACCAGTCAATTTAGACATTACTAAGCTAGAGGAATAGGGATGCGGGTGGCACTGTGGGTTAAAGCCTAGGACTTGCCGATCAGAAGGTCGGCGGTTCAAATCCCTGAGACAGGGTGAGCTCCCATTGCTTGGTCCCTGCTCCTGCCAACCTAGCAGTTCAAAAGCACAAAGTGCAAGTAGATAAGTAGGTACCGCTCCAGCAGGAAGGTAAACGGTGTTTCCGTGTGCTGCTCTGGTTCGCCAGAAGCGGCTTAGTCATGCTGGCTACATGACCCGGAAGCTGTACACCGGCTCCCTCGGCCAATAAAGCGCCGCAACCCCGGAGTCAGTCATGACTGGACCTAATGGTCAGGGGTCCCTTTACCTTCAAGCTAGAGGAACCAATGGTCTGACTCAGGGTTAGGCAGCTTCCGAAGTTCCCATGCAAATACTTAGGTTGCATACACATCATACATTTAAAAAATCATAGGAAGTGTAGTCTTCAAGAGTGCTGGGAATTGTAGCTCTGGAAGGGATAAACTACAATTTCCAACAAAACATATTACGGGCTGCTTTAAATGTGCATCTGCTCAGCTTATTGAAGGTGCCCAGTTCAGTCCCCAACATAGTAGTGATGGAAGAGACTCCAGGCCTGAAATCTTGGAAAGTCACTGCCAGCCTGTGTAGACAATGGGACTCAGCAGAAGGCAGCTTCCTGCGTTCCTAAGCAAGATGCCCCACCACTGATGAGCACCTTTTCATTTCTTACAAACATGGCAGAAGGTCATACAAGTGCCTTTGTACCAAGCAAGACTACAGGGGTTAATGGCGACTGACATTATTGCATGGTAGATGTGCAAAAAAAAAAGAAAAAAGAAAGAAACCCGGTCTTCAGATGCTCCCAACTCCTCCACCGCCTTGCGCTACCATGTGATGGTTGCAATGACAGTCGCCACGTTTCAGGAATAATCTTGTTCCAAAAGACACTTTGGGGAGAGAGAGTGGAAGACGAGGAGGAGGAGGGGTACGAAGGCTGCTGGGCATCCCTCCCAGCCTTTTATTCCTCCGCTGTCTCCTAGCAACACTTATCTGTTGCCATGGAGAGTGCAGTATACCCCATCCCCAATCAGTATCATTCCATAGCACAGGCCCTTGGCACATGTTCAGAATGTAAACAGGGATGACACTCTCTTGGGAAGAGCAGCTGGGAAATCAGCAAGCAGTTCCCCCCACCCTAATGCATATAACCATCCACCCATTCATTCCAGCACAAAGTATAATAATAATAATAATAATAATAATAATAATAATAATAATATAGATAACACAAGTTATGGAGCGAGCATAAAACATGCTCACGCCATCTCCAGGTTATCAGCAGAGCTTATCTGAAATGCAAAGTGCATCAAATGATGGTCAAGTCATTATTTTCTTTTATTGCTTGTAAGAAGAACTCAGTTGGACCTTCAGGATCTGAAGCAACGTAGCTCAGAGCTTTTCCTCTACTGAGAGCACATGTCCAACTCACCCTGTCCAGCTCATAATGGCATTACTTTCACACACAGTTCTTGAGCATGTTGCTCAGTCACGGTGCTAATGAACACTATGAAAATATTAAGAGTGCTGGAAGCTGCCTCATACAGAATCAGATCACCGGTCCATCTAGCTGCATACTGTCCGCTCTGACTGGCAGCAGCACTCCAGAGTTTCATGCAGTGGGCAGTCCCAGTCCTGCTGGGGATTGAACCTGGGGCCTTCTGCATGTGAAGAAGACACTCTGTCACTGAGCTGTGGCCGTTCCCCTACTTAATTAATAGAATTATAATCTATAATACAAATTTAATATACAAATAAAAATTACCATGAATTGGGGGGGGGGTTCATTGTTGTGCTTCAATCTCCCTGCTGCTCACCATACAGGAACAGTGACAAGGTTTGGGATTTTTAGCTTAGAAAAAGGGTGAGGAAGAGGGGCATGGCCGAGGCATATACAGTGGCACCTCGGGTTAAGAACTTAATTCGTTCTGGAGGTCCGTTCTTAACCTGAAACTGTTCTTAACCTGAGGTACCACTTTAGCTAATGGGGCCTTCTGCTGCCGCTGCACGATTTCTGTTCTCATCCTGAAGCAAAGTTCTTAACCCGAGGTACTACTTCCAGGTTTGCAGAGTCTGTAACCTGAAGCGTCTGTAACCCAAGGTACCACTGTAAAACTAATGTGCCTGGTGTGGTGAAAGTGGAAAGAGAGTGGTTTCTCCCCTTCCCTCTCCTAATACTAGAATTCAGGATCATCCCATGAAGCTGAAAATTCAGGACAGAGAAAAGAAAGCACCTTTTCGTACAGTGCAGTAGTTGAATGATGGAATTTGCCCTCTCAAAATGTAGTGATGTCCACCAACTTGGAAGGCTTCCAAAGAGGATTAGACAAATTCATGGACCGCAAGGCTGTATCAGTGGGCGCTCATCACAATGGCTCATCATACCAAATCCTGGATCGGAGGCAGTATATCCCTCTTGAGTCCCAGTTGCTGGAGAACAACAGTGGGAGAGGGCTTTCACATTCATGTCTTGCTTGGCCTCGGTCCAGTATACCTGAAGGAGCGTCTCCACCCCCATCATTCTGCCTGGACACTGAGGTCCAGCGCCGAGGGCCTTCTGGCGGTTCCCTCGCTGCGAGAAGCCAAGTTGCAGGGAACCCGGCAGAGGGCCTTCTCAGTAGTGGCACCTGCCCTGTGGAACGCCCTCCCACCAGATGTCAAAGAGAAGAACTACCAGACTTTTAGAAGACATCTGAAGGCAGCCCTGTTTAGGGAAGCTTTTAATGTTTAATAGACTATTGTATTTTAATATTTTGTTGGAAGCTGCCCAGAGTGGCTGGGGAAGCCTAGCCAGATGGGCGGGGTATAAATAATAAAATATTATTATTATTATTATTATTATTATTATTATTATTATTATAGGCTGTTATGCAGAAATCACAATGCGGGGGAAACTGTGAAGCCAGCCAATGCCTCTACATAGCTCCATCCTTATTTCTGACATCATGATCTATTGGTATATTGTGATGCTTAGCTGGTGAAATATATAACGATGTTGAAAACCAGGTATTGCCCAGTCCTATACACCATCTACATTTCCTTGGGGGAAAGGTGGGATTTTTTTAAAAAAATGTAATAAACATTTGATGCAATGGTCAACTCTTGGAATCTACTACTTCAGATGGAGGCAGGGGGTGGGAGAGAGATGAATTACTTTTCTCTGGGTGAGGGATCCAAACTAGAAATCAGGGTGAAGAGTTGTAGCTTAGCCTTCTCCCTGATACTGTTTTGAATGTGTACGATCCCTTCTTTGCCAAATGGGGAAACATTTAACCAGGCAGCTCCTTAGTGCTAATTAGAAATGGAACAGACAAGGAGGCATTACAATCTTATCTACTGCATGCACAAACTAGAACTTTAGACCGTGTGAGCTTCAGGGAGCAATGAGGTCAAGCATGCAGTCTCCCTTGGACTTCACCCTTTGCACTTTTCCTGTCAAAAATCACTTTATTACACTGCTTTACATTACTGTCCCACTTCTACCAGGTAGCTCAACACAGCAATGCACGGTTCTCAATGTTAATATCACAACAACCCTGTAAGGTAGGTTCTCCCAAAGTCATCCAGTCAGCTTTTTGTGGCTGGGCACAGAAATCTGGACCTGGGTTCCCCGCAGCCATAGTCTGAGGTCACATCCACTGTATAGCATTGGACTTCCCCTAAAGAACCCTGGGAACCTTTGGTTGTTCAAAGTTCTGGGAACTGTTCTCTGAGGAGTAAACGAAAGCTCCCAGGATTCATTGGGGGGAGTCATGTGCTCTAAATGTATGATGGCACTAATGTGACCTGTGAGAAATTCCCTACACCACACTGACTCATCAGTCTTTTATAGGATGAAGTCTTCTACATCTCATATTATTCATCTCCATCCAAAAGTTCAGCTTTGCAGGTAACATGCAAAGGACAAGGAGGAGGGTCCCCTAGACCCACCATTTGGGAAGAACCATAGACTCTCAACACCAAGCCACGGACATAGCCAGGATTTTTGTTAGGGGGCACGGGCCTTTTGTTGGGGGGGGGGCAATATATTTTTGCTATATATTTTTTATTGATGGGGGGGCAGCTGCCTGTCCTTTGGCTAAGCCCATGCAACCAGCCCCTTATTCCACACAGACACGTGAGCAGCTTGGATAACGAACGGAAGCTTGCACACCCATAACTTATTTTGGGATAAAAATCCCAGCTCCCGATTTCCCTGCCCCGGGAGCGTCATGCGTCAGAGCCAGTTTGCAAACCACAAAACAACGCACATTCCAAGAGCTCCGGGAGGCTCAAAACTTCCCCCGGAGCGCCACGGGAGTGCGCGCGTGTGTGCGCGCAGGATCCCTCCTGCAATCTCCACACTCAGGACCTGGGATCTAACGATGCCTTCATTCTTGCTCTTCTCTGCCGGTCCCGTGCAGGTCTACGCGGGAGCATACCCCACGGGGAGCTTCCCTGCCTTAACTGACTGGCATTCCCTTTTTTCCTAGCAGGAAGGCGCTTGTGCCTTGTGAGATAGATTTGGGCGGGTAAAGGACAGAAAGCATAGCTGATCACGGTGGGTGGGGATTTCTTAAGCCCCTTCCCACCTCGGCTGCACCCACCCCACGAAAGTACAGGGACACGCGTGGGTCTCCCTCTTCCCGTACCTGACACTACGATTGCCTCAGATCTGCCTAGCAGAGCCTCTTCCCGAGAGGGCATCCGTACAGGACCAGGCATGGCGTCGCAGTTCAACAACGGGGCGCCCCACCGCTACCCACATGCAAGTACAGTAAGTAGCCAGTTTCCACTTTATTCTCTGGCACGGGACAAGGGGTGGGCGGGGCCAAGGGGCGGGAAGTGTGACGTAAACTGGTGGGTGGGGCTGATGAAGCTTCAAGCGGCGCAAGGGGCGGGGTGGGCTGCTGGGAGATCCACCCGCCTCCATCCCATAATCGGTGCTTTCGTCGTCAGGAGCCCACTCGCTACCTACTTTTCTGCCTTTCGTTGACCCCCTCGCCTCACCGTTTGAAATTTTTACACACACCCCCATATATTTACTAATTCTGGACACGTCCGCACTGTACATTTAATACAGTGTCATACCACTTTAAAAGTCAGGGCTCCCCAGCTCCCCAAGGAATCCTGGGAAGTGTAGTTTGCTAAGGCTGCTGCCCGCCCCCGAGATTCCATTCTCCGAATTGGTTTAATTCTGGGAGCTGTAGGGCAACAAGGGCTCTCCTCGCAACACTCAACACCATTAGCAAACCGGATTCTGTCGGGGAAGCCACATCTATTTAAAGTGGTGTGGCACTGCTTTAAATGTATGTATAGTGCTAAGATGGGGTCTTATATTTAAAAAAGCTTCTAAGATGCTTAATATTTAAAAATCTGTAAGCAGTGGCCAAAAAAAGCACAACATAACAATAAAGGCTGCAAGGTTTAGTTGGTTCATTGATCAATTAAAATCATGGGGCAGCAGATAATTCTTTTTTAAGGTTAGCTATTTCAAGTGCCCAGGTCCCAAACAGATGATGATGATGATGATGATGATGATTTTGTTTATTAGCTAATACAAAAATAGTCTATAGGCAGCTTACAAACAGAATAACATTACAGAAAATAGCAATAATCAATATACTAACGAACAAAAGCATCAGAATCACAGCAATAGCACCAGTAAAATGATCAGCTGTATCTGAGCCGTGATAAACTGTCACAATCTACCAGACAGTGGCGTAGCGTGGGGGGTGCAGGGGGGGGCCGGCCGCACCGGGCGCAACATCTGGGGGTTAGGGTGAGGGGGCGCAAATCCACGGGTTAGGGGGCGCAAATCCACGGGTTAGGGGGCGCAAATTACTTGTCTTGCCCCGGGTGCTGACAACCCACGCTACGCCACTGCTACCAGATGCCTTGGAAAAGAGAAAGGTCTTAACCTGGAGCTGCAAAGATGTTAGGCAGGCCTCACTGGAGAGAACATTCCATTGCTGGAGTTGGGTGGCAGGTGGAGGTAGACTTTCTCTTGCATTGTCTCTCCCTGATCATCTTTTTTAAATGGAAAGGGGAAATGGTTGCCCCTCCCTTGTGGCTTTGGGTTTGTGAGATTATAACGAACACCTCAGATAGTTCCCAGACATGCACTGGAAGCCAGTGACGCTCCTTTGACACAGGCCAAATAGAACTGGACCAGCAAGTCTCTTGCTGCTCATACCCCATACCAGGGGTGCCAACTTGGCCCCACAACTGTGTGTGCCCAGGGTGAATGGCCCTGTTTCCAAAAATTGTGGGTGCCTGGTCCCTTCATGGGGACTTTTGTGGGTGCTCGGGCACCCCGGGCCCCAGGGAGTTGGCACCTATGCCCCATGCAGTTAAAGCACATGACTTCCCCCAAAGAATCTTGGACCCTGTTGTTTTGCGAAGAGTGCTGGGAATTGTAACTCTGCGTTGAGTGAACTGCAGTTCTCAGAATTGCATGAAATCATGTGCTTGGAATATATGGGGTATGTGTAGCCCCAGATAATAGGGCCGAACCAACCGATATTTCTGAACAGTCTTCAAGGGCAGCCCCATGCATAAGATAGCATCTTTTGTTGGAAAGTATTAAATAAATACAGAGATGCAGTGTTGTGCTTAAGCCGCCATCAGCTTTTCTCATTTCCATCTCTTGTTTCGGATCTAAGAGGTATTGTTGCTCGATGGGGAAAAAAAGCTTTGGAAACATGATTTATAAACCTGCTGTCTTTTGCTTTTCTTCCAGTATCTCCTTTATTATCCTCCCCCCACGCCCCCCCCCATCCCTGAGTGTGGCAGCCAAGGCTCAATTGTCACCTGAGTGAGTGAATGAATGCACACGTCCTATAATTTCCTACTTGATGTCAAAAGGCATTTAATAAGGAATCTTTGTGAGTGCCTAATAACACTCTTGCCAGCAGAGAGAGAAAGGGGGAGACACCCCCTACTTCACAGCTCTCTTGCTTTCTTCTCCCTCACTTCCATTTGCTCTGCTAATTGTGCTCGTAACTCCTTTGTTTTGATTTAAGTCTCCTTTTTTGTGTGGAAAGGAGATGAGAAAGAGTGAAATCTGGAGGAGGGAGAAGCCTGAGCAGTAATGAAGAGCCAAAAAGCCACAACCATTGAACAGAGCCAGGCTGAGCAAAAAGCCATCCAGAGGAGGATGCAATTCCTTATTGTAATTTCCACCCAGGCTGCAGGGGAAGAGCTCAGGGCAGTAGCTGAGGCTGATCCTTGAGGGTGAAATCACCAGCTTCAGTCTTTCCCACCTGCCTGCCTGCCTGCCTGCCTGCCTTCTTATTTACAACCAGCAGCTTCCTTCTTCTTAGGCGCCCATCTGCTCTATACATTTAAAGCAGTATTAAACTACCGTATTTGTCGCTCTATAAGACGCACCAGACCACAAGACGCACCTAGTTTTTGAAGGAGGAAAACAAGAAAAAAAATATTCTGAATCTCAGAAGCCAGAACAGCAAGAGGGATCGCTGCGCAGTAAAAGCAGCAATCTCTCTTGCTGCTCTGGCTTCTGGGATAGCTGCGCAGCCTGCATTCGCTCCATAAGGCGCACACACATTTCCCCTTACTTTTTAGGAGGGAAAAAGTGAGTCTTATAGAGCAAAAAATACGGTATTTTAAACAGTCATGGCTTCTTGCCCCAAAGGATCCCAGGAAGTGTGGTTTGTTAAAGGTGCAGAGACATGTTAGGAGACCCTTTCCCCCATCACAGAGCTGCACAATTCCCAGAATTCCCATGGGAAGTGGGAATGCCTGTTAAACCACTCTGGGAATTGTAGCTCTGACTTTGGCCCTTTGTCTTCCTCCTTGCTTGCTTTGTTTCCTTTTGGGCAATGGCATCATACCCCAACCCCCCAACATTTATCCATTTCTGCTATGAAAATAGGAATACCCAGCTACTCTGGGTGTCTTCTAAAGGATGTATACAGTGGTACCTCAGGGTTAGGGTTAAGTACTTAATTCGTTCCAGAGGTCTGTACTTAACTTGAAACTGTTCTTAACCTGAAGCACCACTTTAGCTAATGGGGCCTCCTGTTATTGCTGCGCCGCCGGAGCACGATTTCTGTTCTCATCCTGAAGCAAAGATCTTAACCTGAAGCACTATTTCTGGGTTAGCGGAGTCTGTAACCTGAAGCGTGTGTAACCTGAAGCATATGTAACCCGAGGTACCACTGTAGTTACTTATCTCCTTGGCTCGGGGATTGCATAACTCCATACCCTCCAACATTTCTCTGGTGAAAATAGGGACATCTTAAGGGAAAATGGGTTCAAATCAGAAACCCTGATGGCTTCTGTAAATTTGGGACTGTCTCTGGAAAATAGAGACACTTGGAGGGTCTGTGACATCCACCCCTTCATGGAAACAGTGAATATCCACACAGGGCTCCAGCTTTGAGCTTTACTCTGCAGTCCTCACAAGGCTCTCATTCAAGATCAGATGTGCTCGGGGCTTGGAGCTCCAGCTCCTGCTGGTCCATTGCCCATCCATCTGCATGGCAGATTAGGTGCAGAGAAGGCCCTCAAACCACTTAATGAAATCCTCCCTGATGCTAAGTAGAGTTCAGACCTGCCAATGTTTGCATGGAGGACTGCCTAAGAACTGCGTGCCCATCCTCCTGGGCTGGCTTTTGGGAAGAGAAGCATGCTGTGGAAAGCAATACAAATGACAGTAAGGATGGGAGGCTAATGTGAGCTTCATCGCCAGCACAATCCAAAATCCCCCAGCTATAGCTCAATGGGAGAGCGTCCGCTTTGCATGCAGAACTCCCCAGGTTCAATCCTCGCCATCTCCAAGTGGGGTTGAGAAAGATTCCCTGCCTGAAATCCCAGAAAGCCGTTGCCAGTTAGTGTAGACATTACTGAGCTTGATGGACCAACGGTCTGACTCAGTATAAGGCAGCTTCCAATGTTCCCCACAAACACTCGGGCTATGTACCTATCAAACATTTTAAATATATGTCCCCTCCCTACAAGGAATCCTGGGAACTGTTGTTTGTTATGGGTGCTGGGAATTGTGCCCGCAGACTGTCTTGCCAGAGTGGTGCATGCTCTAGTTATCTCCCGCTTGGACTACTGCAATGCTCTCTACGTGGGACTACCATTGAAGGTGACTTGGAAACTGCAGCTAATCCAGAATGCGGCAGCTAGATTGGTGACTGGGAGCGGCAGCCGAGACCATGTAACACCGGTCCTGAAAGACCTACATTGGCTCCCAGTATGTTTCCGAGCACAATTCAAAGTGTTGGTGTTGACCTTTAAAACCCTAAACGGCCTCGGCCCAGTATGCCTGAAGCAGCGTCTCCACCTCCATCGTTCAGTATAGCGTACAGTATAAGCACTGAGGGCCTTCTGGCAGTTCCCTCACTGCGAGAAGTGAGGTTGCAGGGAACCAGGCAGAGGGCCTTCTCAGTAGTGGCACCCGCCCTGTGGAACGCCCTCCCACCAGATGTCAAGGAAATAAACAACTACCTGACTTTTAGAAGACATCTGAAGGCAGCCCTGTTTAGGGAGGTTTTTAAATGTTTGATGTTTTATTGTACTTTTAATTCTGTTGGGAACCGCCCAGAGTGGCAGGGGAAACCCAGCCAGATGGGCAGAGTAGAAATAATAATAAGTTGTAGTTGTTGTTGTTTTGTGAAGAGCAGACTACGGTTCCCAAGCAGGGTGTGTGCCTTAAACATATAGTGGGTATGCAGTCATTTTTCCCGTGCTAAGTTTAAAAACTAGGCTTGCTCTTTTGTATTGCTTTATACAATGTTGTTTAGTCTACCAGCCTTTCTCAACCTGTGGGTCCCCAGATGTTGTTGAACTACAATTCCCATCACCCCTAGCTAGCAAGGCCAGAGCTCAGGGATGATGGGCGTTGTAGTCCAACAACACCTGGGGACCCACAGGTTGAGAACCGCTGGCTGTTGAATTAATTTAATTTCATTGTTTTTCAAAATGTTGCATGGATTGATTTTTGTGTGTGCACATTTATTTATATTATGATTTGTAATTGTTTCTCATGTTTTTTAGTTGTTACTGTTTATTTGAGTTGTTGTGGGCTACTTTGGGCACAATCTCATGGGGAAGCAACATACAAATAAACAGGCAAGATGAGATGAAAAAAGAAAATTATGGGGGAAGGCAATCCAAATTACGTGTCATCCAGAGGCAAAAGGAGCCTCCTACCTGTATAAATGAAACCAATTCATTCATTTGTTTCATCTTTATGCCGCCCATCCACCTAAGTGCTCTGGGCTGTTTCTGTAAGGAATAAAATACAGTTCTCAATAAAAACCTCTAAAATCAAGATAAATTATGAAACCAACAAAAGCCTGGCAAAGCAGAGCACAACTAAAATAAGCATAAAGCACAGCAACTGTAACAAATAAAAGCAGCATAAATCCCAGAAAGGGGGAACCTGGTGCAGAAACTGAAGAGCTGGGTGGGATTGTGCTGCAAAGAACCTGGGAAATCCAGAAGGTCCTCAAGCTGGCAACTTAAAGATCATAGTGTAAGCCAGTGGTGGGGAACCTGGCAAACCTCCAGATATTGTTGGACTCTAGCTCCCATCTGCCCCAGCCAGCATGGCCACTGGTCAGGGATGATGGGAGTTGCAGTCCAGGAATGGCTGCAGGGCCACAGGTTCCCCGTTGCCAGGTGAGCGTCTCTGGGGAGCAGTGGTGGAGGAAGAGGAGTGGGGGGGAGCGCACCGTCCCCAGCAGCGTGATCCTGGTGGAGTGCCATCGTGGCTGCCCCCTGCCCGTGCTGGGCGCCACACATTCGTAGGTTGTGTGCCACGCCCCTGCGGGTGACGTGCCACGCCACCCAGGACATTCACCACGCCCCTGTGGGTGGTGCACCACACCCCCAGGACATGTGCCAGCCCCACCCCGGTGCCTGAGCCTGAAGCTCCACCACTGCTGGGGAGGGCATTCCATAAGCAGGGTGCCATCACTGAAAAGGCCCTCTTCCTTGTAGCTGCTCACCTCTCACTTCATTCAGCAGAAGGGCCTGGGGGAAGAGAAAATTGGCCTCTGTTTGCTTGTTTTAAATGCTGAATTCTGGTTCTGTGGCTCATAGGGGAGGAGGCAGCATGGTACCAAGAGGACTGGAGCCCACTGAAAAACCAATCGCCCGAGACACCTCTGAAATCCAGAGGTGAACCAAGCTTTGGTTGACTTGCTCAAGTGCCTGGCTGTGTTTTTGCACCATGCCCACCAGATTACACTTACAGCTGGAAGAATGAGGTGGGGGACCCCTGAGAAGCTAGTGATGCTGTACCAATAACCAGGTGTGTGTGTGTGTGTGTGTGTGTGTGTGTGTGTGTGTGTGTGTAGCATACAAATGTGTCCCTATGTAAAAACAGAAATAATTCTCTAGAAACCTAGCACAGCAGGGGGAGGGCAGAACTAGAACCCTTCTCCTTGATGGACTTGCAGTAAATTTTTACTTGAAGGAGTGTTCAAAAACGGCACCTCCTCCATTTGCATTGGCCCAGCCCACTATGCCACCTCAGTCCCACATTCTGCTGCCTTTTGTACCTAGGAAGATAGGAATATGCCTTAAAATGAGTCAGACCATTAGTAATGTCTACACTGGCTATCAATGGCTTTCCAGGAGTTCAGGCAGAGGATATTCCCAGCCCTGCATGGAAATACCGGGAGTTGAACCGGGATCTTCTGAAGTACAAAAACCTCCTGGAAATGTAAAGAGAAAGAAGGTACCTTTAACCACATGTGGTGGTCGTGTAAGGTAATAAAAGCATTCTGGGAGTTGATATATAATGAATTTAAAAAAAAAATGTTTAAAATAACCTTTATTTTAAAAAACCAGAAGCTTTTTTATTAGGAATTATAGGTACTGATATCCCAAAGGAGCAGAAAAGACTTTTTATGTATGCAACTGCAGCCGCACTGATGCTACTAGCCCAGAGAAGGAAAGAAGACCAAGTCCCTACCGGAGAGGGATGGCAAACCAAGCTGTTGGAGTATGCCAAAATGGCAAAACTGACCTGAAAGCTCAGGAAGCAAGAAGACAAAAACTTCAATAAAGAATGGGAAAAAATTATAATTTGTTTAGGAGACCACTGTAAGCAGATGAAAGCATTAGCAGGATTTTAATAACACTTGTAATGTAGCAAATATCATGAATATGGAGAGATATAAAACATGGATTATGAAATAATATGCAGTTCAAAAGGTTGACAAAAGGACCTACGGAGGGTGGGAAGTCTGGAGATTCAGAGAAATCTCTAAGTATGGATATGTATTTTGTATTGTAATTCTACACTTGTAAAATCAAATACAAATTATTTCAAAAAAGGAAAAAGAACCAGAGACCTTCTGCATGCAAAGCAGATGCTCTACCACAGGCATAGGCAATCTCGGCCCTCCAGATGTTTTAGGACAACAACTCCCATCATCCCTAGCTAACAGGACCAGTGGTCAGGGATGATGGGAATTATAGTCTCAAAACATCTGGAGGGCCGAGTTTGCCTATGCCTGCTCTACCACATGAGCTGAAACCCTTCCCCAATGTTGATTGACCCAGCCTTGCATTGATCCATAACCTTTAGTGTGTCTTCCAGGCTTAACATCAGCATCACCCGAATTCAAGATCTTAAAAGATGAAAAAGACAGATGCTCAGCTGTTTTCTTCTCTTTCCTTATCCAAGTGACAGCTGCCAGTGGACTAGGTAAAGGTAAAGGGACCCCTGACCATTAGGTCCAGTCGTGGACGACTCTGGGGTTGCGGCGCTCATCTCACTTTATTGGCCGAGGGAGCCGGTATACAGCTTCTGAGTCATGTGGCTAGCATGACTAAGCCGCTTCTGGCGAACCAGAGCAGCACATGGAAACACCGTTTACCTTCCCACCGGAGCGGTACCTATTTATCTACTTGCACTTTGATGTGCTTTCAAACTGCTAGGTTGGCAGGAGCAGGGACCAAGCAACAGGAGTTCACCCCATCATGGGGATTCGAACCGCCGACCTTCTGATCAGCAAGCCCTAGGTTCTGTGGTTTAACCCACAGTGCCACCCACATCCCTGGCCAGTGGACTACATCAGAAGTAAAAGCACCTGGGGGGGGGGAGATGATGGACCCAGCGACCCGCGAACGAAAACACCTACAACTGAAATAAAACAAAGATGGAGACCACGTGAAGTGAAACCCTCCTCCGTGGCCCGCACAATGGCAGCTGAACCAGATAGCTCCGAGTTCATTAGATTCTCCAATAATGTTGAAATGACATGAAAGGCATAAAGGAAACTCCATGGGGGAGGGATGTGGTGCTTTGTGGCAGGAGCGGCTGTGTCATTAAAAGGATCCATCGGTGGGGGAAATTGCATTGTGGATTAAATTGCAGGGTAAAACTGCGTGTTTGGGAGGGGAAGAGAATCTTAAATTCAAGTGATTACTGCAGCTGAGAATGAATTAAAATCCCAGTGCAAGCAATTTAGGTCACAATCAACGTGCTCAGAAAGTAATATAGATGGGGGAAATGGGGTGGGGGGCAGGGAGAGAACACCAAGCTCCAAATAGGGACATTTGTCGCTCAGTGGGGTGGGAAATAGGTATAGCGTGTTGATTTAGGATCTTAATCAAAATGGCTGCTTCCGCCTTTGATTTTTGCTTTTCTCCTGATCTGCTGTTCTCTTTAGTACTGAACGTGCTGCTGACTTTACAGAATCATCTGCACCAAGGACATGGCCCCTCAGGCCTCTCCACCTGGCCCTCAGGACTCTCTTCCCAAGCCGCACCGCTTCCCTTACCAGGTCACATCCCTTACCAGCTCTGCTTTTGCCCCTTCCTTGAGGGAAATGCTACACTGCCCTGAGCCCCATGGAGGAAAGGCAGGGTATAAATGTTGTTGTTGTTTAGTCATTTAGTCATGTCCAACTCTTCATGACCCCATGGGCCAGAGCACGCCAGGCCCTCCTGTCTTCCTCCTGCAGTTTGGGCAAACTCATACTGGTAGCTTCGAGAACACTGTCCAGCCATCTCGTCCTCTGTGGTCCCCTTCTCCTTGTGCCCTCCATCTTTCCCAACATCAGGGTCTTTTCCAGGGAGTCTTCTCTAGTAATAATAACAAAAAGAATCCAGGGAACTGTAGTTTCCCTCTTACCAAGCTGCAATTCCCAACACCCTTAACAAACTACAGGATTCTTTGAGAGAAGCTGTGTACAGTGGTACCTTGGGTTACAGACACTTCAGGTTACAGACGCTTCAGGTTACAGACTCCGCTAACCCAGAAATACTACCTCGGGTTAAGAACTTTGCTTCAGGATGAAAACAGAAATTGCACAGCGGCAGCACAGCGGCAGCAGGAAGCCCCATTAGCTAAAGTGGTGCTTCAGGTTAAGAACAGTTTCAGCTTAAGAACAGACCTCCAAAACGAATTAAATTCTTAACCCAAGGTACCACCGTACTTTAAATGTATGGTGTGGGTGTGACCCACGTCTCCAGTGATCTCTCCTCTGAAGGAATTCAAATACAGTGGTACCTCAGTTTTCGAATATCTCAGAAGCTGAACGTTTCGGTTTTCAAACACCGAAAACCCAGAAGTAAATGCTTCCATTTTCGAACACGCCTCGGAAATCAAACGGCTTCCGCTGCATCCCCCCTCCCCCCAATTTTCTCCCTTGACGTTGCAGACCACCCTTTGCACCTTGGTTGTCAAACTTTTCAGAAGTCGAACGGTCTTCCAGAACAGATTACGTTCGACAGCCAAGGTACCCCTGGAAGTGCTAGCCTTCCTGCTGCTGTTGGACTCCAGATTCCATCAGCCTCAGCTGGCATGGCTGATGTTCAAGCATGATTCCTGAATGGGACAGCTGTATATTCCTGCACTGCAGGGGGTTGGACTAGATCAGGGTTTCCCAAACTTGGCCCTCCAGCTGTTTTTGAACTACAACTCCCATCATCCCTACCTAGCAGGATCAGTGGTCAGGGATGATGGGAATTGTAGTCCAAAAATAGCTGGAGATGCGAGTTTCGGAAACCATAGATGATCCTCTATGGTGGCAGTCATAACATCTAGAAGGCCCTATGTTGGCTATCCCTGCCATTTGCTATAGAATTTTGTTTTGCTATTTTAAGTTCATCATGAAGCCAGTCTAGGAGCCCTTTAGACTGAAGAAATGGGGTGCAGAAATGCCTGCAAACATGAAAAGTCCTGGAGAGCTGCTGCCAGGCAGTGTTGACAATACAGTGGTACCTTGGGTTAAGAACTTAATTCGTTCCAGAGGTCCGTTCTTAACCTGAAACTGTTCTTAACCTGAAGCACTACTTTAGCTAATGGGGCCTCCCGCTGCTGCTGCGCCGCGGCCGTGCAATTTCTGTTCTCATCCTGAAGCAAAGTTCTTAACCCAAGGTACTATTTCTGGGTTAGCAGAGTCTGTAACCTGAAGCGTCTGTAACCTGAAGCGTATGTAACCTGAGGTACCACTGTACTGAGCCCTGCAGTCTAACTCAGTAAAAAGCATCGTCCTGTGCTGCTCCCACCCCTTCAGATACGTGACAGGGAGGCTGAATCGTGCAGCCTGATAATGGTGGAAACAAAAGCATCATTCCTGCACATGTTTGCTGGCCCAGCATCTCAGAGGGCTACGTGGGACCTTGGCCCGGGAGTCTCAGCTACTGAGGGCAAAGCTGGGGTGACTAGATTAGCCAGATATATGTTGGCTTGTTGCCGGAACCTGTTTCAAAGTAGCTGCCTTTGGTATTCAAAATTGGTTTGACACCCACCCATTATGCCACATGCTTAAGCACACCTTTTCCTTTTGCCTTCCTCAGATGCCATTCCAGCCCCTGACCTTTCAGTTTGGCTCTTCTGAAACTGTTCCTTATCACGTCCCATTGCCTTCTGTCCCTTAGGAGATGCGATGAGCAGAACCGAGCACTTGGGCTGCACACACCGCCCGCTGTTGACTCTCCGCCTGGTGCATTGCCGTCACTGGTTTGGAGAGTAGTGTGCATGCGACGTCAGTCGCGGTCTAGATCTGTCCTCCCATTTCTTAGGAAATCCTGCATCTGGGTGCATTTCCCTGCTTCTCCCCAACCCACCTTCAATCCAAACTGAGGAAAAAACAACGACCTAGCTGCAGTTGTAGCCAGCACTGTGTGCACAGCCGTGATTCAAAGTCTTAAGGCAGGTCTGTGGCCCTCCAGATATTATTGGACGTCAACTCCCATCTGCCCCAACCTGCGTAGCCAATGGCCAGGGATCATGGGAGTTGTGATCTAACCACCTCCAAAGGGCCACTGCTCCCTTGTTCTAAGGCCTGGACCTTTTCTTTTCTTCTGCATCAACCAGCACAAAATGAACCCCCTGTGTCATTGGAGGGCTTTTGATGCTGCCTGCTGCAATGTACCAATAATTCTGCTGCCGTTGGCAGAGTGTGTGCAGAAGACCCAACCCCCTTTGTCAATCAACAGGTAACCTGGACTCCCCCCAAAATACTGATGCTTGGAGAAAGAACGCCGTTCCTGCTGGGTATCAGGAATGGACCCTTGCTTGTACGCCGACCAAAATTTCAGCTGCATTGTAGGCTTCCTTCTTCTCCCTCCCAGGACCTTAGGTGCAGAGTGACCTTCTTTCTTCTATCCTCTTTGGCA
Source organism: Podarcis cretensis (assembly GCF_951804945.1). Taxonomy (NCBI): domain Eukaryota; kingdom Metazoa; phylum Chordata; class Lepidosauria; order Squamata; family Lacertidae; genus Podarcis; species Podarcis cretensis. Next base: position 25,816,980 of record NC_137177.1, on the reverse strand, counting down.
GGAGCTGTCGGAAGATGCTTCCACTGCCTTGGTATAAAATGGTTAAATCTACACATGTACACACACACACCAGGAAAGGGTGGGGTGGAGGCCAGTTAACAACGGTGGTGCCCTCATTCTGGTTGGAAAGGCGACATTGACACCCTGGGTGTCACCCATCAGCTCACTGCTAAGATCATTCCCTCACTTGGGTCTTATTTGTCTGCCAGCCAGCCGTCTCCTCCCTCCCTCCTTCTCTCCTTCTCTCTCTCTCTTTCTCTCTCTCTCTTTTGCTCCCTCTTCACCAAGAAGAAACAGCTTGGAGTGTTCTGCAGTTCAAACATTAAGGTAATTATGATGCAGCGGGTGTTGGGGGGGGATGGAAGAAGGGGGGAAGAGGGAGAACAGAGAGGGGGGGAGAATGGTGATACACTGTCCTGTAATGAATGCCCTATTGTTTCCACTACAAGCAAGGAATTTGGGAAGAGGGCTTGGAGAGGGTGGGTGAGAGATGTCTCTTGATTCCTGATAGGATATCGTGTGTGTGTGTGTGTGTGTGTGTGTGTGTGTGTGTGTGTGTGTGTGCCTGCCTGCCTGCTATAAGAGACAGGATAAGAGCTGGCATTGAGTGACTAATGTGGGCCATTTTTAAACATAGCCCGGTGATAGGTTTCTTTTTGTGCATGTATTTTAAGCAGCAGCTAGCTGCATACCTCCAGAGAGAGAGAGAGACCTATGGCTGCATTTCCAAATCTGCCAGCAGTGTCCCCATGCCTCAGATGCAGATTTCCTCCAACTGTCACACTTTCCCTGGCCAAGCTTTTCTCTGCACTCCCATTTCTGTCTGGATAGCTGCATCTCTCCAGGCAGGCAGATCCTTCCCTATAGTGCATGACAACACAGGTTCCTCTTCTCCCCACACAGCCACTCCTCTGAATCCCATTGTCCTGCCCGTCTCCCCTCTCCTCCACACAGCTTCCCCTGCAGGTCCCATTGCTTCCTGAAGCGCATAGAAACCCCCCCTCTCTTCCCAGCTTCGCCCATTCCTTCCGCAGGCAAGTCACCCATTAGCATTAAGACGGCTCCTTCCTCCCACTGCCAGAACAGCCTTCCTCTCCCCTGTCATCTCATCCTTTGGCAAGACCCAGAAATGCCACGCCACCCTCTCCTGCGCATTGCACCTTAAATCCGAGGGAGGCTTTTTGTGTGCCTGCCTACCTGCTCCATCCCATCTGCAAGACAGCCTCTGGCTCTCCCCCACCCATAGCCCCATCCCAAGCACCCCCATTGTTCTTCCAGAGAGCTCAGCTCAGAGCCAGTATTATACAGTCTCCAAATCAGCTGTTATTGGGGTGGGGGCTGAAATGGCAGTGCTGTGAATAATCCTTTGCCCAATGAGCACTTCTGTTTAAATACATTTGTTGGGGTGGGGTGGGGGACATAAGAAGCACGGCTTTTCCCCCCCTACACACACACACACACACACACACACACACACACATCCTTCCTCTCCCCCACAACCCCACTTTATGATATAACCCTGGTTCAAAGATGACCTTCAAGGAGAAAGCTAGGGTAAATTCAGGGCGGTTTTAAAAGAAAAAGAAACTAGCTCATGCAGATGTAGCTGAGGCCATTGGAGTGTAAGCAAGTCTCACAGAGATGGGTTTTTTTTTTGCAGATGGGAGTCAGCTGCTGCCCAGACCCATTTTCTTTCTCTCATCTTTGTTGGGAGGCTGCAGGTCAACTTAAAGAGACAGCGATGCAGGAGAAACTGGCGGGGTGTGTGTGTGAGGGAGAGCAGAAATGCAATCTTAAAACACAGGCGTGAAAATGGAACGAGCACATCCCTCCCTGTTTTCATTCTTGCTGAGTTCAGTGACTGTGCAGCATAAAATGAACCTACCCTCCCCCTCCCCATTAAGGATTCCAAAATCCATATTAAGGCACAATAACTTCGTTCGGCAGCTCTGTGGCAGAGCAGCTGCTTTGAGTGTAGAAGGCCCAAGGGTCAATCCATAGCCTTTCTAGGTAGGACTGGGAGAGACCCAAGTAGAGTGGTACCTCGGGTTAAGTACTTAATTCGTTCCGGAGGTCCGTTCTTAACCTGAAACTATTCTTAACCTGAAGCACCACATTAGCTAATGGGGCCTCCTGCTGCTGCCGCACCGCTGGAGCACGATTTCTGTTCTCATCCTGAAGCAATGTTCTTAACCCGAGGTACTGTTTCTGGATTAGCGGAGTCTGTAAACTGAAGTGTATGTAACCCGAGGTACCACTGTATGAAACCTTGGAGAGAGCCACTGCCAGTCAGTGTAGACATAATAATAATAATAATAATAATAATAATAATAATAATAATAATTCATTTATTCATATTGAGCTCTAGAGGGACCATTGGTCTGGCTCAGCAATATAAGGCAGCTTCCTAAAATATCATGAAATGCTTGACTAAAGAAAGGTATTGCCCCATTATAGATTGGGGAGATTTCCCCCGCCCCCCATTCATGGGCTAACACACCTATACTTTTCTCCTGTTAGGAATAGTGTCCAGTTCTAGCAAAACCATTATGCAGGAAATGGAGAACTCCCATCATATCACATTTGATGCTTGCTACATGCAGCCCATCACACTCTTCCCACCCCCGCCGCAGCATCTTTGTTTAAATTCCCGAGGTGTCTTCTCATTTATTTGCCTATTTTTAGAAGTCCACCAGGGCTAGTTCAGTTGTCAGAGAGTCAGGAATGACTACTGCTCCTTCTCGAGTGCACTGAGTTTTGTGTGTGGAATGGCATTTAGAGCAGGGGTGGGGATCTCAGGCCCCAGGGGCCATATGTGACCCTCAGGGCCTGCCTACCTGGCCATTGCGACTAACCCCAAGTCACATTCCCTCTCAGCCCCACACTGTCGCCCTAGGCCACACCCCTCACCAGCCCAGCTTTGTAACCTCCTTGGGTGTTTTTGTCTGGCTGGACTGTGACCTTGAACTCCGAGAATGCCTCTTGCTTGCCTGGATAGAGAGGGATGTATTGGTGTGTGTGGAAACTAGTCTACTGTACAAAGATAAAAGATGTATTATTTGCTCCGCCCACTTTTGCCTCTAGCCCCGCTCATCACTGCCGTTCACATACACCCTCCCTGAAAGGTTGTCCGCATGAGAAAGCAGCCCCTGGGCTGAAAAACATACCCCACTCCTGCCTTAGACCCTTGACCATCAGTTGCTGGACCAGAGAACAGACCTAAAGGGCCCCTCCAAATGCCCTTCTTATTGCACATTTGTTTTATTTTTATTTATTTCACAATGCTTATATGCCTCTTGATTGCACTAAAACTTTGAAGTGCTTTACAAAAAGAAGAAAAACAATGAAAAGATCATTTGATTTTTTTAAAAAAAGAAGCACTGTTTTGGGGAGAAAATAATTTAAATAATCAATAAGCTAAACCAGATGAAAATATGCAACCTTTTCTACATATGGCTTACCAAAACAAAGATGTTTTAAGCAGGTATCAAAAGAAGCACAGCAAGGGCCACGGCCTGATGTCAACAAGGAAGGAGTTGCGAAGTGGGGGTGCTGCCATAGGAAAAGGTTGATTTCTCGGAAGGGAGGAATGAGTGGTGTTGGATAACAGTGGAGATTATTGAAATACTGAATGAGTAGGGTCTGAGCAAGTGAAGGTTGGGAAATGAAGGTTGCGTTTGCAAGAGAGCCATTAGAGAATTGCAGGGCAGCATAAGAACAGGAGCTATGGCTATAACTATAACCTTTTTAAGGAAAAGGGAAGTAAAGAAAGAGTTGTTATGCCTTGTGACTGAACTAGTAGAAGCTAGCTGAAGGAAGTACTGCCATATATGGACACAACTACCCCTTTGCTTGCAAGAATATATGAATGGTTATGATTTTTTTCTTTTTTTGGTGTGCCACCCCTCAACTACTTGCTGTCACCCATCTGATGATGGGTGTCTGGATTTCACTGGCTGAACCCACAGGGGTATTGAACCCCAATATATCCCTAACAGTATTAAATGATGCTTGTAATGGTGCCCGTTCCACAGATTGAAGTAGTCAAGTGGGCACATGAAGGCAAACCTGCAAATAAACAGGGCCCAAGCTGTTATGGGGGTTTATATACTAATAGTAATGCATTTAGCTTGGCCTGGTAGCAGATCAACAGCCCCTGCAGGTCTCGGAGCAGAGGTCTCACATGCTGACCAGATCTCACTTCCGTCAGCAATCGTGCTGCAGGATTCTGCACTAACTGCAGCATCTGGCTTGCATGCAAGGGAAGCCCCACATAGGGTGCATTGCAGTAATCCAACCTGGAAGGAACCAGGGCATGAAACTGCTGTGGCCAAGCTCTCCTTTTCCAGGAAGAGTGGTAGCTGTCAAACTGCAGCCAATGGCATCAAAAGCCGATGAGAGATCAAAAAGCAGAAACAATGTCACACTCCCCATTGTCCCATGGTCTGTAAAGGTCCCCCAACATGGAGACCAAGGGCAACCTACTGTAGTTCCATAAAGGTAAAAGGTAAAGGTACCCCTGCCCGTACGGGCCAGTCTTGACAGACTCTGGGGTTGTGCGCCCATCTCACTTAAGAGGCCAGGGGCCAGCGCTGTCTGGAGACACTTCCGGGTCACGTGGCCAGCGTGACATCGCTGCTCTGGCGAGCCAGAGCCGCACACGGAAACGCCGTTTACCTTCCCGCTGGTAAGCGGTCCCTATTTATCTACTTGCACCCGGAGGTGCTTTCGAACTGCTAGGTTGGCAGGCGCTGGGACCGAGCAGCGGGAGCGCACCCCGCCGCAGGGATTCGAACCGCCGACCTTTCGATCGGCAAGCCCTAGGCGCTGAGGCTTTAACCCACAGCGCCACCTGCGTCCCCTGTTCCATAGCCAGGCCTAAATCCAGGTTGGAATGGATCTAAATCATGGGTAGGCAAACTAAGGCCTGGGGGCCAGATTCGGCCCAATTGCCTTCTAAATCCGGCCCCCGGATGGTCTGGGAATCAGCGTGTTTTTACATGAGTACAATGTGTCCTTTTATTTAAAATGCATCTCTGGGCTGCTTGTGGGGCCTGTCTGGTGTTTTTACATGAGTAGAGTGTGTGATTTTATTTAAAATAAATATCTGGGTTATTTGTGGGGCATAGGAATTCATTCATTTTTCCCCCTTCAAAATATAGTCTGGCCCCCCACAAGGTCTGAGGGACAGTGGACTGGCCCCCTGCTGAAAAAATTTGCTGACCCCTGATCTAAATGAACAGCACTATCACAACTCTACCACCCTCCCCTCAAAGGGGGCATTTGCTGATTAACCTTCTATGGCCTTTGCCATAGAAGTGTTTGTGGGAGTGGGGTTATTGATTTGTTTTTGTTTTATCATGTATTCATTTTGTATTTTTATGTTGTGAATCGCCCTGTGATTTTCAGATGAAGGGCGGTATGCAAATGTAATAAAATGAAATAAATTTGCAATTAGTCAATGACTGTTCCAGCCCAGTGGATCAAGAACTGGTTCCATTAGATGCTTGAAGCATAATCCTAAACTGGAAGACATGTGTACCAAAGGGTAGCCAATGAATTCCCCTCCATATGTTTTAGACTCCAACTTCCATCATCCCTGACTGTTGACCCTGCTGGTTGGGGCTTATGGGAGCTGTGGTGCAACAACCTCTCAAGGGCACTACCCTAGATATATAAACATGGGGTTGGATTGAAATTAGTCTGTTAAGGTGACTCATTGGGTGGCATTCAATGCTAGCTCCACTGTGAGTCAACCTGTTGAAACTGATGGACATGACTAACTTAGGTAGGTTGATTTCAGTCCCTTAAAAGTTTGAAAACAGTTATTTTGAGAAACAGCAATTGGAGCTCCTGAATCCAGATAAGTCACAGATCTTTTTCAAAGATTTTCCTTTTGGTGTGAATGAAGTTTTGAGAGACCCTCAGGGATGTTTTGGTTTTGGTTTTAATTGGTAAATTAGACAACAAAACCACAATAACATTATGCTTCCTGTATGCCCCCAAATAATTGGCAGGCTAACTTTCTGAATAAAGCCCTTTCTAAACTTAAGGGATGCGGGTGGCGCTGTGGGTTAAACCACAGAGCCTAGGACTGCCGATCAGAAGGTCGGCGGTTTGAATCCCCACGATGGGGTGAGCTCCCATTGCTCGGTCCCTGCTCCTGCCAACCTAGCAGTTTGAAAGCACATCAAAGTGCAAGTAGATAAATAGGTACCGCTCTGGCGGGAAGGAAAACAGCGTTTCCGTGCGCTGCTCTGGTTCGCCAGAAGCAGCTTAGTCATGCTGGCCACATGACCCGGAAGCTGTATGCCGGCTCCCTCGGCCAATAAAGCAAGATGAGCGCCGCAACCCCAGAGTCAGCCACGACTGGACCTAATGGTCAGGGGTCCCTTTACCTTTAACCTTAAGAAATTTAAAACAGGGGGATTATTACTAGGGGGGGACTTTAACTGGAACTTGGAAGCAGTAGACATGAAATTACTGTACTCATTTTTGAAGGAGTAAACATGAAATTACTCATTTTTGAAGGAAAAGGCACAATTTTATGCTTAGTACAGAACTATAGTCTGTGAGATATCTGGACTGAGACACCCCCACCCCCACACACAGACCATAGGCTCACATCACATTCTTCTATCCATGGAACGGAGTCTTGGATTGACCATGTATTTATTTTCAAACACCAGCTTCATGCAGGTAGGGGCAATCAGCATTACTGACCAAGCTCCAATCCTAGTAGAAATTATGGCTTTGAATTCTTTGCCCACACACACCCACACACACCCAGCCGGTATTTTAATTCATCACTTCTCACCTCAGCAGTAGATCCTGAGAAAATAAAAGGCACCCCTGATGGGTCTGTAACAGTGTTATGAAAATCTATGGAAGCTTCTTTTGCATGGAACCTGTATTAAAGAGTTATCTGAATTGGAAAGAAAGAGCCAATCGGTAGAATCTGTGTTGAAATTAGCCCATAGATGGTAACTCGCACCAGTGAGAACATCCCAAATGAGCCCTGAAACCTCTCTGGTGTCCTGGAGAGGTTGTGCCAAACCAGACACCTATTGCCATAAGAAGCGGTTGAGTCCATGGACTGGCAGCTTCTGGAACTTAGCAGTTCAGAAAATTATTACACAACCAATAGACCAGACCCTGCTGCTGAATTTATTAAACTTTTTTTAAAAAAAAAATCAAAACAAGGAAATAGAGAGTGACAACAACAAAAATTACTTGGACACCTTTTAATGGTAACTTTGTGAACATGCATAATGTGGGAGCTTATGACATTATTGCAAAAACAAACAAACAATAATCAAATCTCTGCACCTCTCACCAAAAGCGGCAACATTCTGTAAGAACAGAGTCATCTCAGGAACTTAAATGCTAGGAGCTCTCCATGGTACTGAAGTGGCTGAACTTTTAAAGCAGATATAGGCAAACTCGGCCCTCCAGATGTTTTGGGACTACAACTCCCATCGTCCCTAGCTAACAGGACCAGTGGTCAGGGATGATGGGAATGGTAGTCTCGAAACATGTGGAGGGCCGAGTTTGCCTATGCCTGTTTTAAAGTTTTCTATACCTCGGGGCAGTAGAAGCAGAGTCCAGACTCCAGAGCACTCATACCAGTTCCTGCCTGTTTCTTTTGTTAAGGGAAGGGGGGGGGGAATGAAATTGGAATAAGCACTTTCCATGCTTCTTTCATTTCTCTGCACAAATGGGGAACTTGTACATTTCCCCCACCTCCACACTTTGCACCAAGGCCACCTTGTAATATGGGGACAACAATGGCAAGGAGCCTGACTTCCTTGCCTTCCTTAAGGCTCGAGCTGCTGGTGATTATGTCCTGGATCAGCAGAAAAGCCACCAAGGCCACAAACCCCTCCACAGCAATGTTTTATTGTGGCTGTATCCCGCAACATGCTCTTGACTATATTAATAGTCGATTCATGGCGGATTTATTGTTCTTTATTAGTCTGTCTGTGAGGCTTCCCCAACGCTGCCGCATTACTGCTGTCCAGAGGGACTGGAGGGCAACACAAGCAAAGACAAAAAATAAACTAGGGTGTTTGTGGTGTAAAATGTTACAGGATTTCAGCAGGGCTATGCACTGATTGGGAGTGAAGCTTTGTGACCGCCCAAACGTTTTTGCAGTATTGGAAGCAGGACTGTGTACAACTGCCTTGAGAGCATCATGAGCACAAATCGCCGTGAGTGCGCCAGGAAAAAAGGATGTCTGGAGGGCCCCCGTGTCTTTTCAACTGAGTGCTACTTTTACTGGTCCTTGGCCCTGATGGACCTTTCATCCTCACTTCCTATGGTTGCTCTCTGCTAGCATCCCTGGCAAGCTCTAAGAGAGCCTAGTCAAATTACGATTCTGCCATTGTGCTGTGCTTTCAATCATCCAAGTTTTCTGTGGGCTACGCAAATCCCAGCTGATGCCCTTCAGCCTCTCTGTGCTTCGTTACATAAACACACACACAAAAGTGTGTGCTTTAGACCAGAATAGCTTTAAAATAGAAAGCTGTCAATCATATAGGCAGATTTCTAGAGAGACACCTGATGCCCCAGGAAAGATGGCCTTGATAAAACATCTATCCCCTTTCCTCCTTCTTGTTGTTGTTGTTTAAAGTAATTTGTATTAGATTTTCCTAAAGCATAACAAATGTGGGAGGCGGACAAAAGAAATCATAACAATTCTCATCCATAATGAACAAAACTGCGTTTTGGGGTATGTTGAACAACTACAATTTACCCTGAAATGTGGAGATATCCATGCCGTAATGTTTCATGTGTTGCTGGAGGATGATAAATTTCCTTCTGGTTGTTGACAAAGTAAAGAGACTGAAACCATGTTACATCAAAAGTCTCACATTTAGACAGGCCCTTTATTGCCCTGTGGTGTGTTGGATGTTCTAGTAGGGCTATGCCCATATCCTGTTCATCCATCCCTGCCTAGTGGCGTCATTCATGCCCTACCCATTTCTTGCTATTTCTGTCCTCTTTCCTAAGCCCTTAGCCAGCATCTCTATCCATGGGCCAGATCCCACCCACCAGCTTTCTACCTGGAGCCTGCACATGTCACAGTTTCACATGGAGATTCTCAAGAAAGCTGGATTCTGCCCTTGTTTTATCCCTCCTTGCCTAAAAAGCTCATGCTTCTTCACTGTAGCCCTTCAGGTATTTGGCAAAGGCAGAAGTCCTCAGATCAGAAGGAGAGGCTCTTCTCTGTCCTGCCAAGGGTGGAAGCCCAACTGGGTGAGGCAAGAGAGAAGGGCCTTTTCAGTGGCAACACCCAGATTATAGAACACTTTGCCCCATGAAGTGCTGTTTTTTGTTTGTTTGTTTTGGCCAGTTATTGAAGACTTTATTCCGGAAGGCTTTTTGCTGTGTGTAGCAGGCAGTGTTGTATTTTGACCACTGACCCAAACTCTTTGATTGGTTGCCTTATTTGCTTATTTATTACATTTCTATTCTACCTTTCCGTCGAGGTGGCATGCAATGCTTCCCACCCTCTCCACAGTGTGGTGTAGTGGTTAAGAGTGGTAGACTCGTAATCTGGTGAACCAGGTTTGCATCTTCGCTCCTCCACATGCAGCTGCTGGGTGACCTTGGGCTAGTCACACTTCTCTCTGAAGTCTCACAGCCTCACTCACCTCACAGAGTGTTTGTTGTGGGGGAGGAAGGGAAAGGAGAATGTCAGCCGCTTTGAGACTCCCTAGAGTAGTGATAAAGCGGGATATCAAATCCAAACTACTACTACTACTACTCTTCTTCTTCTTCTTCTTCTTCTTCTTCTTCTTCTTCTTCTTCTTCTTTTTCCTCCTCACAGCAACCCTGTGATGTATCACAGGCTGAGAGACAGTGGCTGGCCCAAGATCACCCAATGAGAGGTGATGTGAACCCTGGTCTGTCAAATCCTCATTGGACAGTGTCTTACCACTCTGCCCCTTGGGCTCCCTTGTTCTTTGTTGCTGCCGTTACAAAACAGTTGTTTTGAAGTGTTGCAAGCTGCCTCAGACGGGCTTTGCACCAGAAGGTAGAGATAGAAGAATGACAATAAATAAACAAAGGTGGTACGCCGACAGGAGTTGGAGATTTGGGGGTGCTCTGACTGCCTTACAGTAGAATTCTGTGCATGTTTACGTGGAGATGAGCCTTTGCGTGCACTGTCATGAACTGGTTGGATGCAGAGGAATGGTGGGAGGAACCAGCTGGAGAATCGCCAAGGGAAGAAGGCTCAGAGCCCAGGGAGCGGTGGAGGGACAATGAGTGGTCAGAGGGAAAAGAGAGGAACCAGCTGGGAAGAGGAGGTATTGGAAGCTGAAAGGGTAACAGGCTAGGAAAGTCCGTAGCAGAGAGAAGTCTAGAAGCAGAAGAAGCTGAAGCAGAAGAGGAGGGAGGCCAAGAGGCAGAGATGAGTCTGGCTGGTGAAGAGGCATGTTGCGTCTCCTTCTCCTGCTGTGACAAGCTCCCTTTCCTCCTGGTTTCCCAGAATCAGAAGAGGCATGAAAAAAGCAGAGGAGAGGTCGGCCTCATGCAGGCGCAGTTTCCGATTGCTTGGAAAATGTCCTAGAGAGGAGGGGACTTAAATGGCTGCAGGGAGGTGGGACCTTCAGTCTCAGCAGCTACTTCATGGGGATAAGACTTACTGGAGAGGGTTACTGTGCTCATTAGGCATGACACTCTGCCAAGTCTGCAGAGATTGTGCTCTTGCTAATAAAGAGTGAAGTCCATCTTTGAACTGACTGGCATACTCCTGTGATGTGCTGCTTAGGGGCCCTTTCTAAGGCTGAAAAGAAGCATCTAAATTGGATCAACTGTGGGGCAGCTTTTTCAGCCCAGGGGCCACATCCCAGCAGTGGGCGGAGTCAGAAGCAAAAATGGGTGGAGCAATGGATGTTGTGAATGTTACCCTTGTACAGTAGGCTAGTTTCTCCATTTGCACACCCTTCTTTATTCTCCATCCATGACAACAGGAAGCATGATTAGAGTCCAGCCAGGCAAAAACACTCAAGGAAGGTGCCAAGTTAGAGAGAGGCATGTCCTAGGAGGAGTGTGACCTGGAGAACCCTATTCCTACCCCCTCCCGACTGAGATTTCTCATCCTTGCTCAACCTATTTTAAAAGAGGGGGGGGGAGTGCAAATTATTTAATTGAGCTGACATATGCAACAAGGGTGTTTAAGATTGTAGCCTTAGAGTGCAATCCTATCCAGGTCTACCCAGAATTAAGTCCCAGTGAGCTCCGTGAGTCTTTGCCCCATGCAAGTGTGTGTATATGGATTGTTATTTTCATTCATATCTCTTTGTTTCTGTTGGAATATTTGGCACTGCCCTGGATTACCATTGGTGTTATTTTGCTGTTCTTAGTGTTTCAACATTTGTATTGCGATCTTTTGTGGGTTTATGAATCAAAAGGCAGGGGTTAAAATATTTTATTAAGAAATAAATGGGATTTTAAAAAGAAAATCAATTCTGCACCTTTTGGCTCTCCTGTGGATTTGCAATATGTTCCCCACCCTGTCCACTGGTTTGGAAATATGGAAACACTTCTATTAAGGGGTAGTAAAGAGATCATTATATTAGCCACCTGGGATGATGATCATGGGAGTGAATTCATTCAAGCAGGTGGTAACCCTAACATTTCAATTTCTTGGGAATCTGAACTAGATGGGGAACACTTTAGTCAAAAATAACACACAAAACTGTATTATATTAAGGGAAAGTGCTTTGCAGAAATGTGAATATTAGGCAAAATTGTGTGCAATTGTGTGTATATTAAAATGCTAGTGAATTTTCAGGGGCACTTTTTTAAAACAAAGATGCAAACTAATGTGGAAAATATCAAGCATGGAACTTTAAGATGGGAAAAATGAGGAAAGGAGGGAAAGCAAAATGGACAGATTCGCCTATCCCTATTCTTAGCCCTGACCTTGAGCTCTACCCTGAAAGTTTCCACTCCCCTCCTTCTCCATCACAAATGCAAGGCAGACAACAAATCTCATGTTATCTGTCAAGTGGAATCATTTTACAAAGCTATCTTAGATCCCACTGAAGCCGGAGCTGGAGAATTTAGGTCAGCCACCCTCAAACTGTGAGCAGCAGCACTTAGAAGGTCCCGTGTGGCTGGCTCACCAGCCCATCATTAACACACCTTGAAATCACTCCACCTTTCGGAGCATTGCCTCCACTGGAGCAGAACAAGGAGGCTTGGGTTGTGTACATAACACACATTCAAAGCCCGGTACCTTTATCAGTGTGTGTCTCTCTCTCTCTCTCTCACACACACACACACACACACAAAATCCTGGGAACCATAGGAGCCAACTCCAGGAAGCTGTAGGTGCTTGGACACCCACAATAATATCATTTGGGAGCCGGGCACCCACAAAGTCCATGAGAAAAGCCGGCAGGCAGCAGTGGAGTCTCTTTGCCTCCATGTCTGAGCCCCTCCCTGCAGAAAAGGGTGCCTCACTGGTTGCGGAGAGGGGGAGGGAGAGGAGATACTGCAGGCCGCCGGATCGCAGACATGCTACGTCACACACACACGTCTGCATATAGTGCGTGTGATGCCATGCACTGGTGGGCACCCACAATCCTGAGGGCGGGTTGGTGCCCCTGCTGGCAAGTTTGTTAAGGGTGCCGGAAGGTGTAGCTTTTGGAAGGGGCCTACTTTTTTAAAAAATAATAATAATATTTATTACCTTTTTCAACAATTTAAATACTACAAAAAATAAAAACAATACAATACAATACAATACAATACCAAAAAAACAACAACACTACATTACACTAACCAAACACTAACATTAAACTAACAAAACAAAACAAACACAGTTTAAAACACATCAAATAATTTCAATATCTTATCTTTCATTCACTTATTTCCGCGACCTCCTCACACCTCCCTTTTTGTATTCCACTTCTATTAATTTTTCCAGCAATTCCTTTCCATCTTCCTCTATTTTTAATCCTATAATTATCTTAACGCATTCTAACCTTATTTTCCCTTTAATACTCTATTAATCTATTTATCCTTAATTCCTTATAACATTTCTACTAAAGCCATATAACTTCATTCCAACATTTTCCTAACATTCATTAATTTTACAGTATTTCCGTAAATAGTCTTTAAACTTTTTCCAGTTTTCTTCCACCGACTCTTCTCCCTGGTCTCGGATTCTGCCAGTCATTTCTGCCAATTCCATGTAGTCCATCAACTTCATCTGCCATTCTTCCCGGGTGGGTAAATCTTATGTCTTCCAATATTTTGCAATGAGTATTCTTGCTGCTGTTGTTGCATACATAAAAAATGTTCTATCCTTCTTTGGCACCAATTGGCCGACCATGCCCAGGAGAAAGGCCTTTGGTTTCTTCAGGAAAGTATATTTAAATACCTTTTTCATTTCATTATAAATCATCTCCCAGAATGTCTTAATCCTTGGGCATGTCCACCAAAGGTGAAAGAATGTACCTTCAATCTCATTACATTTCCAACATTTATTATCAGGCAAATGGTAAATTTTTGCAAGCTTGACTGGTGTCATGTACCACCTATAAATCATTTTCATTAAGTTTTCTCTTAGGGCATTACATGCCGTAAATTTCATACCTGTGGTCCATAACTGTTCCCAGTCAGCCATCATTATGTTACGTCCAACATCTTGTGCCCATTTAATCATAACTGATTTCACCATTTCATCCTGAGTGTTCCATCTCAGCAACAAGTTATACATTCTTGACAAATGCTTAGTTTTTGGATCAAACAATTCTGTTTCCAATTTTGATTTTGCCACCTAGAAGCCAACTTTTTTGTCCGAATTATATGCCTCCATTATTTGGTAATAATGAAGCCAATCTCGCACTTTATTTTTCAATTTTTCAAAGCTCTGCAATTTTATTCTGTCTCCATCTTGTTCCATGGAAGGGGCCTCCTTACAACCCTTAGCACACTTGACAGACTACAGCGGTCTGAGAGTTTGCTCAGTGCACAGTGCAGGTGCAACCTTGGGGTCGAAAAGCCTGAGTACCCTGAATAATAATAATAATAATAATAATAATAATAATAATAATAATAATTTATTTATACCCCGCCCATCTGGCTGGGTTTCCCCAGCCACTCTGGGCGGCTTCCAACAAAATATTAAAACACAATATTCTGTTAAACATTAAAAGCTTCCCTAAACAGGGCTGCCTTCAGATGTCTTATAAAAGTCTGGTAGTTGTTTTTCTCTCTGACATCTGGTGGGAGGGCATTCTACAGAGCGGGTGCCACTACCGAGAAGGCCCTCTGCCTGGTTCCTGTAACTTGGCTTCTCGCAGTGAGGGAACTGCCAGAAGGCCCTTGGCGCTGGACCTCAGTGTCTGGGCTGAACAATGGGAGTGGAGACGCTCCTTCAGGTATATGGGACCGAGGCCGAATACTTGGGAGTGTGAACGTAAGAAAAGTTGCCCTATGGTAAATGGGCTGTTTAGGCTAACCGCTGAACAACGGATGCAGGGCCAGCCCTCTCATTTGACAGAGTGTGGCAGGCAGTCAATGCTGTTGGAGGCAGGTAGCGGAGGCGAGGTGCTGGAGAACAGAGCTCTGTGAACCTTTCACCCTGCCCCACACTCCTACTGCCAACCTGATGCCCTCAGGTGTGGTGAAGGACCCTGTCCCGTTGCCCTTGCTGAAGGACATCCACTCGGCCAGCTTTTGTACATGGAATAGGAGGAGGGTGTCATCTTGTCCTTTTGCTTCAGGCAGCAAAAGGTCTCGGGGCCTCCCTTACCTGCTGGAAGACCTCAGGAAAGTGGAGGCAGAGGGGAGGGCAGGCCAGCATGCCTGTGAGCATCAGAAAAGTTGTTCTAGACCAAAGTCCAGCATTTATTTATAGTATTTTTAGGGCACCTTTTAGGGCCCAGCCCATTCGGGACAGCTCACACAGCATTTAAAAAAGAAGAAGAAGAATTAGGACTCTTCCAGAAGACCAATTTATTCAACCCACACTGGGACCTTAGGGTGTAAAGGTAAAGGGACCCCTGACCATTAGGTCCAATCATGACCAACTCTGGGGTTGCAGCGCTCATCTTGCTTTATTGGCCGAGGGAGCCGGCGTACAGCTTCTGGGTCATGTGGCCAGCATGACTAAGCCGCTCCTGGTGAACCAGAGCAGCGCACGGAAATGCTGTTTACCTTCCCGTCAGAGCGGTACATATTTATCTACTTGCATTTTGACGTGCTTTCGAACTGCTAGGTTGGCAGGAGCAGGGACCGAGGAACGGGAGCTCACCCCATCATGGGGATTCGAACCGCCGACCTTCTGATTGGCAGTCCTAGGCTCTGTGATTTAACCCATAGCGCCACCCGCGTCCCTGACCTTAGGGTGAAGGGTGGGTAAATTATAATAATACTGGAAACCTCACATAGGTCAGCCCCGTCTGGTTTCCCAGCCTTCTTCCCTCTTTTATGTACATATTTTCAAGCCAGAACTATGAGGAATGTTCATCCCACCCCCTAAGGCCTAGAATGTATGTTCCACAGGGAAGGAATGTGATTCAGGGTGGCAGCAAAGAGCCTCGGGTTTCCTGTCGGCTGCTGCCCTAGGAAGGCGGCCAGACACTGCTGCAGTGGAGGCCCCGCACGCAGACTAAATAAGGGCTTCGTCACATCCCTCCTGGAGAACATGGGCAGAGTTATGACATCACCAGCAGCCAATCGAGAAGCTGGCTTCCAGTTCAGTGACCCAAAGCTCCCCGGAGCATCTTTCGCTTCAGCCATTTCAAGGGTTTCTGGTCCTAGAGCAAAATCTGCAGGAGGCAGTGAAACAGAACCCTTGGTGGCATTAGAATCATAGGATTGTAGAGTTGGACAGGAACCTGCTACATTTATGAGTGGACTCTTACACACAGGCATTCTCTGCTAGTGTTGCTACTTAGGCCATACCTTTAAAGCACTACGATGTTGCTTTGAACAGCTGTTGCTTCCCCCAAAGAATTCTGGGGATTGTAGTTTGTTAGTTTGCTGAGAGTTGTTAGAATGCCCCTAGTCCCCTCTCCTGGGTGCAAGCCTGGGCAGGATGTATGGAGGTCCTGAGCTGTCCAGATGACAAGACCCAGCTCTCGGCCTCGCTGATGTGATGGCAAGCGAGACATGGGGCACCAGCTTGGTGCCAGAAGGAACAACTCCCAGGATCAACCCCTCCTCACAGAGAAGTCTTCACAGTCATGGTTTCCCACAGCTGTAAGGGAACTGTACTTAACCCTCACAATGCTCCAATTCCCAGCGCCCATAACAAACTACAGTTTCCATGATACTTGGAGGGGAAGCCATTTAAATGTGCTTTAGATATATGGTACGGATGTGAGAGAATGGCTCTTTGAACCCACAGGAATTAAGCAGCCTGAATCTATGCAGGATCGCGGCCATACAGTGGAAGCTGGTCCATTCGGGCAAAAGGGGAGCTGCCCCACCAACCTCATCCTGCCCTCAGCCAGCCTCCACCTCCCTGCCTACCTGCCTTCTCACATCCAGTGAGAACTGGCTGTCATTTTGCTCCTCCCCAGTCTCAGTGCTGTAGAACTTAGCAGGGAGGAAGACAGGGTCAAAAGTAGGTGTGGTTGGCTCTCACTCCACCTGAGCCAGAGCCACTGTGGGCCCCTCGGCCATCTGCCCTACCAGCCCCAATGAACACCAGCTGCCACCCAAGCCACTGATGCCACAGTGCAGGGCCAAGAGTTTCCTAGCGTCGGTGGTGGTTGGGAGATGACACTGGACCTCACAAGCCCATTGACTTCTGCAAGGGATGCCTTTGCAGCTTGGCCAACTCCTCCTCCCCTTGCTAGATGGGGCAGGTTTCAGGATGCATTCAGGCACATGGGGGCGCATGCCAGATGTGGAGCAATGTGGGTTGATGGGGGATGGTGATGCCAGGAAGCCCATGAAATAATCCCTGTGCCTTACTGCATTTTTTAATTGAAGAGGTTTTAGAACAGGATTTGCTCCTGGCATCAGATGCACGAGTCTGACCTAAATCTGGAGCAGCAGGAAGCGGGTTAAAGAGACAGCGGCTCTTTTTTCCCCCTCCTCCCCTTTCCTTTCTGTGCCTTTTTTGCATTAAAAATAAATGGGCATGTTATTCATTTTGTTGTCTTATGTGGAAAGTCTTCCTCCCATTATCATTGTCAGCAGCAATGATTAGAGCCTTGGATTCATCACCCATCATTCTTAGATGTTTGTAGGCAAATAAGTCAAGGGGGGCAGCAAGAGGTTAAAATGAATGAGTGAGAGAGAGGGAAAACTCTCCTTCTCCTCCACCTTTGTAATGTGGCCTGATAGGAACACACACTGGAATTGCAGAGGACAATGCTAAAAATAACCTAACTGATGGCCTGCTCTCTCTTACAGAATGATTGACGAAACACTTTCAAAAGTGATGCTTAAAAATAATGGTTGCTTCTGGCCCTTTTGGGCCTTTGCTTTTTAATATGTATTTAGCACGAAGGTGTTTTCATGTCCCAAAGGGAACTTCCAGATTGTTTCTGTTTTTCAAAAAGGGATTCAATCACATACCGGCAAATTCTGGTTGTGCCATTATAGCACGTTGGGGAGTCTTGTGCAGGAAACCTGATTCCCCAAAAGATCTGACATTTTGCGATGGGGAAATGCACCGGAAAGTGTGAGATCACACTTGCCTTGGCACAACGTCATCTAACCTCCCTGCAAACAAAACAGGGTGAATGCTCA
Source organism: Podarcis cretensis (assembly GCF_951804945.1). Classification (NCBI taxonomy): domain Eukaryota; kingdom Metazoa; phylum Chordata; class Lepidosauria; order Squamata; family Lacertidae; genus Podarcis; species Podarcis cretensis. Next base: position 25,799,250 of record NC_137177.1, on the reverse strand, counting down.
CTAAATAGCCTTCAAAGTGTACAATATCAAGCCATTGCAATTCCTGCATTGGAAAGAGGCACTCGCCCTCTGAAAGCATAAATGCTAGCAGTTATTCGGATCTCTTTTTACCACTATTGGAAAGACATGGTACAAGGGATCCAGGCATTCTGAAGGATGATGAACCTTTAGTGCTAGAAAAAGATCCAAATAGCTGTTGACTCCAAAGAAATTACACCTACTGCCTGTAGCTCCAATGGTGCAATCCTTAGCATATTTACTCATAAGTAAGTGGCCCTGAGTTCAGCAGGACTTACTGCCTACAGTGCAAAGGACTGGAGCCTAACTTTTTTTTGCACCCAGTATGGAAGCCTGATTGAATCTGCAGACCATCCCCTCTTCTTTTCCTCTCCCAACCCATTCTTCCTTTTACAAACTGCAGAGCGGGTCCTTTTCGACATGCTCAGAAATGTGTGCAAGTGTGGGCTGCTCTGGTCTAACCAAATGGGGGCAGGGAGTGTGGATTAACAGCTACATAATGCTCAAAAGTTGGCACAGCCCAGGTTCAAACGTTTACAGTGAATTCTGTTGCCTTGGTGTAATGAATCCGCTTTTTAAATAAAACAAAAACACAAACTGACTTCTTACGGCTAGGAAAGTGATAGGGAAATGCAATCAAAAGTGGGGGGGTGAATGGGAAGATGCATACACAACTTGTAAGCAAATCAGGATGAATGCTCACTGTTGTATAACATCCCTGCAAACATATTGGAATGAATGCTTAATACAGACCAGCCCTAACCACTCTGCAAGCTTTGTGTGAATATTCAGTAAGATCCTCTGGATGAGTGCCTACTGACTGGAGGGGACGTTTCTTCCATGTGCAAAGCCCCATCATTAGGTGGTAGACCATTACAACTTCAGGGATTGCATGAGCCATGTGAGTAGCGAAAGATGTGCTGTCTCTGGCCCTCCAACTCTGAAAGTGCTCTGAAGCACTCAGGGTCTGGCTAAGTGGGCTTCAGTCAAGGGGGGGGGGGTTCTAATGCACTCCAATTCCTTGCCGCTTCACATCATGCTTTGTGTTTCAGTTTTGCTGCTAAGTGGTTCTTCCGACCAAAGAGAACTTGGCTAAGTTATGGAGAGACTTCTATTCCCTACACATGAAAACAAAATCTGTTTCATTCTCCCGAGAAAGCTGGCTCTAAAATGGCATTGCTTTCTCCCCCCCCCCCCACAAAAAAGGTGCTTTCTTTCCTCCCTCCCTGCCCCCTTTTAACTGAACAACTACAGAAGAATATATTGAAACCTTGGAATAAAACATTCATTCCCACTCCTCTGCTTTTGTGGGGACGGCGGCTTGTAATGAATGAAAGAACCAAAGAACTTCAGTCACTGAAATTCCCATCAAGCCTTTCCATTAATAGTCTGATGGAACATATCATAGCCCTACCTGGGAGGTGGGGGACTTCAGGCTCAAAGGCCACATGTGGCTCTCCCCAGGCCACACCCTGTTTCTCCAAGCCACACCCCTCACTGGAGTTGCTTCACATCTTCTGCACGTGCATAACAGAAGCATGTAAAATTTTGCATGGAGGCTTCCGGTCCCGCCTGCCTTAATGGAGGCAGCCCCTACAATAGTGGGGGATCGTCGACAAACAAAAAACAAGGATGACAGAGGGTAAACCATCCTTGCAAATCCCCCCCGCCCCCCAGGGATGGGAGGAATGATCTTCACTTGCAGTTCGTCTCAGCACCTGACTCTCGCTTCAGTATGGATTGTGGGAGGCAGGGAGGCGCTGAGTGCAAAAGCACTTCGCCTGGCGAAAACCCTCCTACGCCACCATTAACAAGCAGAGGTTCTCCATTTAATCAGATCTTTAATTGGCTTTAAAGTACCAGCACGTGATGGGAAAGGGTTGCAACAACATATTGCCGAATATACCAGCTACTTGGATCAAAGGTTTGAACTGAGATAATATTTTCTTCGGCATGAGAGTCTGTTGGGAAGAGGGAATCCCATAGTTTGTTTATTCTAAGCTTCTTTTATATTTTTATGATTCAGCAAACCCTCTCCATAATATAAGATAAAAAGATATTTACAAGTGAGGAAGGGACATTGGAGTAATATTGATATTAACAAGCAAAAATGGAAACTGTGTGTGATCTGAAATGAAGAAAGGAGGGCGAGGGGAAGCTCAAGTACGACTATTTTGGAAAGAGAGTAATTCCCCTCACCTCCATTTAAAAACAACAGACAAGGAAAAAGAGACTGAGATTTGTGTGTGCTACTGACCGAATGTAATCTAAGATAAAGTTTAATTGGGCCATATTTTTTTTGCTGGAAGGAAAAGAATTTGGGGGCTGTGATAAGAATGCTGCAGATATTCTGGAAGTTGGAAAGGAGTATTAAATCTTCAGCATGTTTGAAAACTGCCAACCTTTTCCTAGTCTGAGGGGGAAATGGCGAAGATCTGCCATATTTTACTAGTGAGACAGAATGGTTTCTAGCAGACTGTAGCCTGTTACAAGACATCGAAGCAAGGGATGGAGAGATAAGACCTCTGAGAAACTTTGAGATTCAGTTCCGCCCCAAGGCACAATGGGGGAAAACAACAGCTGGGAAGTGAAAGAGACAACACTATATATGGACAGAAGGAATCTCCATGGACATAACAGTTTTCACACACAGGGGAGAATGAAGATAATAGTTTGAGTTCCTCACTTGAAGCTTTATAAATTTATATATTGTAACATCACAAATGGAAATAATTATAAACAAAATAAAAAAATTCCTTCCAGTAGCACCTTAAAGACCAACTAAGTTAGTTCTTAGGAATTTTTTATTTTTGTTTTGACTATGGCAGACCAACACGGCTACCTATCTGTAACTGGAAATAATTATGTAGCTGTTGACTAAGGGATTATTATTATAACTGAAATGTAAAGGTAAAGGTAAAGGTATCCCTGCCCGTACGGGCCAGTCTTGACAGACTCTAGGGTTGTGCGCTCATCTGAATGATGAGCGCACAACTGAAATGTAACTGACATTAATTAAGGTAAAGGAACGCAGTGATATAAGATCAGAAATGCACCCAAACCATCATGCGGGGAGCCACTTTAACAAAAATGTATTAATTGGAAGTTGATTGGTGTTTTGATAATTGTATAATTTGGAGATTAATTGTTATTGTTGTAATTTGGCTATTATTGGGGGTATATTGGAAAACTAATAAAAAATTTTTTTACAAAAATAATATAAAATTATGCATGGAGTAAGGGAACAGAGCAAAGGTTTTTCCTCCTCTCTCAGGACACTAGAGCTCAGGGACATCCAGGGAAGCTGAATGCTGGAGGATTCCAGACAGGCAAAAGAAAATACTTCTTTATTTCATTTATTTATTAAATTTGTATACCGCCCTATACCCGTAGATCTCAAGGCGGTTCACAACATAGAATTACAATATTTTTAAAAACCCACAAAATACATAATAAAAATAAGAACAAAAACAAACCAATAATACACACACACACCGTACCTAATTAAACAGAGGAACTCATTGCCACAAGTGGCAGTGTTGGCCACCAACTGGAACGGCTTCAGAAGAGGACTGGACAAATTCGTAGAGGGTAAAGCTATCAGCGGCCACAAACCAGGATAGCTAGGTTCCACCTCCACTGTCAGAGCCAGTATGTGTCTAAATACCAGTTGCAGGAGGGGAAGAGCTACTGTTGTGCTCAGGTCCTGATTCTGGGTTTCCCATAGGCATCTGGTTGAGAACAGGATGTTGGACTGGATAGACATTTGGCTCACATCCACCCCATGTATTTCAGGCACTCTTACCCCACTTTAATAGTCGGGCTTCTCCCAAAGAATCCTCAGGATTGTCATTTGTTAAGGGAGCATAGGAACAGAGGCAGCTGCCTTGTACTGAGCCAGACCACTGGCTCATCAAGCCCCATATTGTCTGCTCTGACTGGCAGCAGCAGGCAGGGGACGTTCCCAGCCCCGCCTGAAGATGCCAGGAAATGGGGCCTTCTGTATGTAAAGCAGATGCTCTCCCACTGAGCTATGGCCCTCCCCACATGCTGAGAGGATGCTGAGAATTGTTAAGGGACGTTCCCCCGTGCTCACCAAGCTACACTTCCCAGGATTCCCAGGATTCTGGCTGGAGCTGATGGGAGTTGTAGTCCAAATCATTTAGAGGGCATCAGGTTGGCGGAAGCTTTTTGTGTGCGATCAGCACCAAGGCAGTTTCCAAAGGACAGCTCTGTTGCAATCACATCTAGTTAAGGGACAGATGGATTTGGAGAAGGCACAGACAGGGGGGAAAGGACAGGTATAGAAAGCTTATGAAAGCCAAGCCCGTGAGGCTGGGTTGATGGGAAGTGGCACAGATTGCTTTAAGTAAGAAATACAGAGGGCTGATCATATTAGAGGCTGTTTTCAAGTACTTATGTGCCTGCTATTCAGTTGATAGAGATCAGTTATTAACGTTTTCCCGAGGGTGCAAAAATCTGCATGGCCAGAATTGTGCTGCAAATTGTGGAATCCATCTTTTTAGCACGGACTCAGCAGAATCTGATCATCTCACTTTTCATGATTTATTTTAAAACGTACAGACACACAAACACAAACACACACACACACCCTGACACAATTTGGGATTATAGTAAAAAGGTAAAGAGAGTGTGTCTGGATAGTTTTGGCCAACATTTCAGAAACCAGTTAGTAGGACTTTGGAGAGAGGGAAGTAATATAGCAGCTAAGGATCTAATCTGCCCCTAAGATTGGATCTAGGTAATTTCTACTCAAAGTAGACCCAACTGAAAGGAATGAGCCTAAGTTGTTGTTGTTGTTTAGTCGTTTAGTCGTGTCCGACTCTTCGTGACCCCATGGACCAGAGCACACCAGGCACTCCTGTCTTCCACTGCCTCCCGCAGTTTGGTCAAACTCATGCTGGTAGCTTCGAGAACACTATCCAACCATCTCGTCCTCTGTCGTCCCCTTCTCCTTGGGCCCTCAATCTTTCCCAACATCAGGGTCTTTTCCAAGGAGTCTTCTCTTCTCATGAGGTGGCCAAAGTATTGGAGTCTCAGCTTCAGGAACTGTCCTTCCAGTGAGCACTCAGGGCTGATTTCCTTCAGAATGGATCAGTTTGATCTTCTTGCAGTCCATGGGACTCTCAAGAGTCTCCTCCAGCACCATAATTCAAAAGCATCAGTTCTTCGGCAATCAGCCTTCTTTATGGTCCAGCTCTCACTTCCATACATCACTACTGGGAAAACCATAGCTTTAACAATAAGGACCTTTGTTGGCAAGGTGATGTCTCTGCTTTTTAAGATGCTGTCTAGGTTTGTCATTGCTTTTCTCCCAAGAAGCAGGCGTCTTTTAGTCAGGTCCATTAATTTCAGTTGGTCTACGCTGAGTAGGCCCATTGAATGTAGCACATGGCTACATTCCCTAGATTCAATTGCTAAAACAGCAATGGGGAACCCATGGCCCAGATGTTGGACTACAATTCCTATAACCCCTGACCATTGATAATGCTGGCCAGGGCTGATGGGGGCTGCAGTCCAACCGCTGATTCTTGTAGTACAATCCATTGTGCAACCATCTTTGGCAACGCGCTTGTGTTTTTCCATTGCACAACCACGTTCCACTAGTTCAGCAATGAATATCACTGAGTCACTTCAACAAAAGTGGAGACGTTATATGTACCGTATTTTTCTGTGTATTAGACGCCCCCATGTATAAGACGCCTCCTATTTTGGTGGACTCAAATTTAAGAAAATGGGGGGAGGTAGCTCAGAGTTGTTGAATTTTTTTGGCGGGGGATTACCCAGGGTTGTTGAGTTTTTTTTAATGCAGCGCCAGCAAATCAACACCAGCCATTGACGCAGCAACCAATAAGAAGCCCAATAGCCACTGACAGCCACAGCAGCATCCAATCAAATGTCCACCCCATGCACTATCCATGTGTAAGACAAGCCCAACTTATAAGCATGATTTTTAAAGAAAGAAACAGAGTCTTATACATGGAAAAGTACGGTACTTCCTCTTGTATATTTGTATATTTTGTAACACAAGAAAACGTTCAATGAAAACTTAGCACTGCACTGGGCACCTCCCTAAGTGTTAAATAGAATTCCTCTATCCACAAACATGGATAGATGTTTGCACAAACTTTGTACTGAATGTGCCCCCACTCACACCATACTCCAAGGATGAGGGTGATGCCCCTGAGTGGTGTGTCCAAAGCAGTTTGCAACACGAGAACAGCACTACCAGAACGGAAATTCATTTCAAAGCATCGTTACAATAAACAGTCGAGGACCAATTCATTTCAAAATATAATAGAGTAATCCCAAACAAAAGCCAATTATACTAACATTATGACATTTTAAATTCATTACAAAACAGACAGCATCGAGCATTAGAACACTTATCAATTGAAATTATTTTTCCGCTGTTAAAATAATTAAGCCTAAGTCAGATACAATTAAGATGTTTTGCTGCAATAAAACATTAATATAAACGGCAGTCAGTTCCTCAGAAGTGCACAACTGCTCCAACTGTCCCTACTGATGAGGGAGAGTCCTACTAGCTCTTCTGTGCCCCAAGTAAATCACAGTCTTATATTTTGCCCTCCATTTTTTGCCTTGAGGAAGTGTCTTGCTAACATATTATGGGACCAGGTCACTTAAGGGACCATCTCACTCCATATAGCCCTGGCCAGCAACTGTTCCCTTCAGTGCTGTGGATGCCCCAGAGGTGTGCTTAGTTTGTACTAGAAACCAGGCTTTTAGTGTTGTGGCTCGAGCCCTCTGGAATCAAATGCGCCAGGCTCCCCTGTGCTAAGAGTCAAACTACACATGACACATAATATACATCATTAGAAACTACATCTGTCATCACTGTTGCTTTCCTTTAGTTGATTACATGTGCAGAATCACCTCAATTTAATCAGGAATACAGCATGTGGGTAGGTGAGGTTTAACCCTTTCCAGTTGTGATCCTGATAGAAATTGCCTGTCGGGCGCAGCTAGGAAACACGGGTGGGAGCTTCAGATATTGCAAAAAGCAGGGCTGCATTTACACTGTATCTTTAAAGCATGTTCTAAGAACATTCTTTCCCCCACAAAGAATTCTAGGCACTGTCGTTTGTTAAGGGTGGCTGGGAATTGTGACTTGGTAAAATACAGTGCCGAGAATTATTTCATGGGCTGTGTGTGCATGCAGCCTAAAAAATTGGTCCTTTGCCTTTGGCTCACCCTAGCTAGACACACAGCCTACTATTGCTTGGAGCTGCAGGGTGCTGTTCCTTTTTAGGGTCATGTGTTTTTCCAGCATCCCTCTCTGTGCAATGGGCTGTGCTGCAATGCAGATGGCTTTTGTTCCCCTTATTAGGCATTCAAGTGACTTCCTCTGGAGCCCAGCTGAGGGTTCGCTTCCCTTTCATGCTGGGCCTTGCACACTTCCTGAGAAGAAGACCCCTGGCTGCTGATTACATTCCTCACTCCCCGTTTCCTCTAAGCTGGCCTGCAAAAGGGGCTGCAAATTTTCAAGGTAGCAAGTCATAGACTCTGAGAGAGCTCCCATGTCATCTCGCTATTTCATACAAGGCCAGAATTTTTCCTCAGTGCATCTCATGACTGAACTAGATGCCTGTGCGGAGCTTGCAAACAGGACCTGAGCACAAGGGCACTTGTGCCCACCTGTGATTCCCAACAACTGGTATTCAGATGCATATACTGCCTCCTACAATGGCACCATGGGCAGTATCCTCGATGGGATTTGTGTAATCCTGTTTTCAAGTCTTCCAACTTGATGGCCATCACTGCATCTTCTGGGAATGAATTCCATCGTTTGATTATGCTCTGGGTAGAGTAGTGCTTTCTTCTGTGCTGAATCTTCTAAAATTCATTTTTACTGAATGGCCCCAGGTTCTACTATTATGAGAGAGAGAGAGAGAGAGAGAGAGAGAGAGAGAGAGAGAGAGAGAGAGAGATGTTTGTAGGTGTTTCCCATTTGTAACTGCAGGGAGGGAGAGCAGTATTGTCATCTAGATGCAACCCAAACCAGTACACAAGGAGGGTGAACTGGGCACTGAGTGCATATGAACAAAGCAGCAACTCAAAACTGGATTGCAATTTTACATTCCAAGATCTCCCTCTTATGTGCTAGCAGTTGCTCTGCAGTAGTCTGAAGGGCAGAAGGAAAGCCAGGAGCAGCTCTTATGATCAAGAACCCTTGGATGAGTTCCTAGATAGGTTTCTTTTTTAACCAACTAAAAAATAAAAAGAGCACATTCAACTGAAATCAAAGAAACTGAATTGTAAATTTAGCGTATTTAAGATTAAGGCCCTCAAATCCATGTATGTAATTCAGGAGTATGGGCCGTGAGCTTACACTCATAAGATTTTCTCCCTTGATTTCCGTTGCAGAAACAATCATACTTACCAATTTTAACGAGACCTTTCAAGCTTTCAAAATGCTCTCTATATTTATTATCTCAGTGAGCTGCCTTACCAATGCCCTTAATGGTAGGTCAGTATTATTGCCTCCATTTTGTGCATGGACACATAGCAATGCTTTATGATGCTCATGTTTTATCCATTACTGTCTATGGCAGGAGAGGGCAAAGTTCAGCTCAGTAGTTTTTGGTAGAGAAGGAGAAAGGAGAAACAGGACATGAACCGATATGTAGTCATCCTTCCAAATTTTGCAGTATCATCCTCCAGCCAAGTAATGTATACAACAATGCTCATGGGAATTGTGCATATATTTGTGGAAATGACATACAGAAATGCATTTGCAAAAATGTGCCTATTATGCAAATTTAAATACAAAAATACATATATTAGGATAAATCTGCACTAAAATGCTGGTGAATTTTGATGAGGACTCTACTCTGAAGAAGAGAAAGAAGAAGAAGTGGAAGAAGAAGGGCAAACAGTTGTGTAGGAATGTGCAAATCTATCCATTTTGTCTTATCTCCATTTCTCATTTTTCCAACTGAAATCTCAAAATTCCACACCAGTCTGAGTTTTTTTCTTTTTTAAAGTCCTCATGAAAATTCATCAACATTCAGTGTGAATTTTCTCCTAATACATTACATACGTATGGAATTTTGCCTAATGTATGCATTTTTTCAAAGCCATTTCGCCTAATATGATGCATCTTCATATGTTACTTTTATGCAGAGATGCATTTTTCTGCACATCGTAGCCCAGTATATTCCTTTTTGTACCCATTACTTAGTTGGAGAATTGCATTGCAAAATTCAGATAAGTACAGATTTCAAAGGATGACTGTATTCTGGTTCTTGTTTTGTTTTAGAGAGAGCAAATTAGATCATAGACCATAGAACTGTAGAGTTGGAAAGGACCCTGAGCGTCATCTGATTCAACCCCCTGCAATGCAGGAATATCCAGCTGTACCATACAGGGGTTGAACCTGCAATCTTAGCGTTATCAACACCATGCTCTAACCAACTGATTTGAACCCTGCCACCCCAGGGCCTAACCCCCTAACCACTATGCCACACTAGCTGTTAATAATACTTAGTAGTAGTAGTTAAAACAACAAGAAGTATCCAGCATTATTAGCATAGATAGACAGATTTGTATTAAGTCAGGAACAGAGAACTGGGAGAGTGTCCTCTCTTATATATAACCTGGTTGCTTTGAGACTTTAAAGCAGCAGGAGCCTTTATAAGCGAGCAAAAGAAATATGAATGAGCTGGAGAAGTGTTGAAGATCATTAAAGCAATTTCCAAAGCATGTGTAAAAATATCATTACGCACCCACTTTCCTTTTATCACCTCCAGAATATCTACCCCCCTTGTGCAGGGAGTTCTCAATAAAGCATTTTATGGAAACCCGGCAAATGTATGCAATGTTATTGCTTTGCCTGGTTTTGTTTCTCTGTTTTCCCTGAACACAGACTTTATGCTTACCCGGGGAAGGGGGCTGTAAAAAAACAACAACAGAACTGGATTTGTGTTTTTGTGCATGATATGAACTGACCTATATAATATAAATTTGCTTGAGATCTTTCCTCCCACTCGTTCCCTCTTGTCTCTTTGCTCTAGTAGAGAAATACAACTGCGGTGTTTAGACTCTCAGGCTGTGTACAGTGGTACCTCGGGTTACATACGCTTCAGGTTACATACGCTTCAGGTTACAGACTCCGCTAACCCAGAAATAGTACTTCGGATTAAGAACTTTGCTTCAGGATGAGAACAGAAATTGTGCTCTGGCGGTGCGGCGGCAGCAGGAGGCCCCATTAGCTAAAGTGGTGCTTCAGGTTAAGAACAGACCTCCAGAACGAATTAAGTACTTAACCCGAGGTACCACTGTACATGACTTTCCCCAAAGAATCCCAGGAATCATAGTTTGTTGAAGGTACTGGGAATTGTAGCTCTGTACGGGGTAAAAATTCTTTGGGGGAAGTCATGTGGTTCAAATATATAGTGTGTACAGGGCCAGATTTAGGTTTCATTAGGCCCTAAGTTACTGAAGGTAATGCCCAGCTGTCCTTTGTCAACAACAAATTGTCGCTGTTTTGTGTTGAATCTATGCTATATGGTAATTTATGGACCTCATAGGTATCTAAAGCCATTTGCATGTGCATAAGGTAGGCACCCTATACAGTGGTACCTCTGGTTACATACTTAATTCGTTCTGGAGGTCCTTTCTTAACCTGAAACTGTTCTTAACCTGAAGCACCACTTTAGCTAATGGGGCCTCCTGCTGCCGCCGCACCGCCAGAGCACAATTTCTGTTCTCATCATGAAGCAAAGTTCTTAACCCAAAGTACTATTTATGGGTTAGCAGAGTCTGTAACCTGAAGCGTATGTAACCCGAGGTACCACTGTATATAGAAATGAGCAAACCGGTGATATTATAGGGAGCAGGCTAGCAGGCGGGGCCCATTACTTACATCATAGGAGCCTACACAACACAAAACACTGCTGCTGTATATAGGTTTTATTTTATTTGTTTTTTATCTTATATTTTGGAAATGTACATCCAGTTTTTTCCCCCTTTAAATTTTTTGGGGGCCTAAGCTATAGCCTGTTTAGCTTATACATCAATCTGGCACTGGGTGTGTATGAATAAGAACTAACATAAGAACTGTTGTCTGAAATGCAAAGTGTGCAGGATCAGACTCTGTGTGCGTGTGTTTCTCTTTCCAAATCTGTATTTCCATCAGAACCTGGAGACCCTGATGCTCATCCAAATAGGGATGTATTCAATGAGATCCCTGTATTGCAGGGGGTTGGACTAAATGACCCACAGGGTCCCTTCCAACTCCACAATTCTATAATTCTATGAAAAATCCAAAGCAGCCTTCCCCAACCTGGTGCCCTCCAGATGTTCCAGCAGTTGCACTTGGAAAGTCACTGCCAGTCACTGTAGACAATACTGAGCTAGACAGACCAGCAATTTGACTCAGTTTACAGCAGCTTCCTATGTTCCCAGGGCTGATAGAAGGTGTAGTCTAAAACATTTTGAGGGCACCAGGTTGGAAAAGGTTAAAAGATGGTTGCTTTGGTACAACCATCAACAGGGAAGCTTTTTGCAGAATGTTTATATTCGGTTCCTAAGTGCTGCAGTCAAAGTGCTGTTAAGGCAGTGGTGCAGTTTGGTAATTTTAGGCTCTCTGTATTTAATGGTCTAACCAGAGGGGGTGGGATGAGTCTGGACTTAATGCTCTTACAAGGGGCCTGCTCTTTAGACAGTAATGCATATCATTTCGCTTCAAAGCATGGCAAGCCAGCATTTTGAATCTGTGAGTCCTCTTGCTCAATTCCACTGAATGAGGCTCTGGACTTCTGCTCCAGTGTATTAGAGGAGGGCAGCTATTAGGGCTGAATAAAAAAACAGGTCATACTAAACTCAGGTCCCGAACCTTGGCCCTAATTAGTGATTGGGGGGGGGATTTGATTCAGTTCTCATTTAAAGGAGAACTTAACCAAATTTGCACTTTCGAAAGCAAGTTGGGAACCAGAACAAAGCCATCCTTTAAAATCCACACTTTTCTGAATTTTGCAAGCCAAAGCAATGTAAGTAAAAATGCATCTGTTTGAGTAAAGTGCATATAAATGTATGTATTAGTGGAAGAAGTGCAAAAAAAAAAAATTGCAAAAGTTGTGAGGAACGAAATTGAAGATGGAAAAAATTAAGGAATAGAGGACTGAAAATTGATGGATTCGTCCACCCTAATATTGATTGAAATGGAAGCTTGGTTGCATTTCAGGGCAGTAAAACACATAAGCTTGATCCTGCATGAGACTAATCCTGCCAGCCTGCCCAGGGACCACCCCTTCACCATGCACAGAGCTTTCAAGTGGGCACACACTCTTTGCCCAGGTCTGACCCAGCCGTTGCAAGTCTGATCTTTTCCTTATTGCAGTAGTGAGATGTTAGCTGTATTAATAATGATGGCAATGGTCCTTTAAGACCCATAATCTCTGGTTTCCCAAACAAGCAACAAACCTGACCTGAGCAGCAGGCGCGGTTCACAAACACAAAGCCATGTGGAGCAAGCAGCACATGATGGTGAAGGCTGTGGAATAATGCACTTTCATTTCCATTCATTAGGCATGAGTAAGCATGGTGCATCTCACAGCTGTGCCTCGCGTGACCCCTGTGAGTTATGGATGACCCCATAGGTTGTGAAATCAAGAAGCGTATTTATTACCTAACCTTCCACTGTGGATCCCCGGGTCATCCTCTTGTGTATAATGAAGGGGGAAGACTTGAATGAAGCAAAAAAGGCCCAACGCTGCCTTTTAGAACCAGCTTTTACTTCTAAATATTGGAGTATTTGAAGAGCAGATTCTGCCCAGTGGTGCCATTGGGGTAGGGCTTTGGGGCAGGTGTCCAGAGCCCCCATCAGCAGAATGAGCAGGAGGAACACACACACCCCACACAGCAAGGCTGCCTCACCACATTGCAAACAAAGTGAAGCCATACACATTGCCATCTAAAGAGAGGCCTCTGTAAGACCATTAACTCTGGAATCTACAATTCTGGTAGTTTAGTCAACCACAGATTTTGCCTTCCATATCCCATTCCTTCTTGCTTTGCTCCTTTCATTCCAGATTCTGGCTCACCTAGGAAGATTTCAAAAGAATTAATTACGAACTTGGATCATGTGCAATTTCCCAGTTGTTGGTTTTTTTGATCTCATAGGTAAAACAGTTTTAGGCAGTGCTTTCCCCCCCTAAAAAATGTTTAGGGGTACTCTCATTTTCCTACTTGTATTGAAATACCTTCCCTCAATGAGGCCAAACTTAGATTCACAAAATGTTGAGGGGTATGCTTACCCCTGCGTACCCCCAGAAAAAAGGAGTGGTTTTAGGGACATGAGCTCAATGAACCCATTTCCCCTTAAAATGGATGCATGGATTCCCTTGTGTTTCTGAAACCTTGAAATGTACCATCATGACACACATGTAAGCACCAACTTCCATTGATTCCTTTCTGGCTCTTTTCTAAGGCACACATATTTGGGACTCAGCTTTGCTGAAGGTAGAAAACAGGGATCCCAGATGTGTCTTTTGAACTGCAGAGGGAGCCTCAAGGTGGCTGCAATATACAGCATATCCCCCCCCCCCCACACACACACATTAGTTCATTAATGGGTGAATAACCAAGTTGCAAGGGATCATGTTCAATAATGTTGCAATGTGTTTAGCATGCACTTGAGCAAAAAAGAGGAGCCAGGATCCATAAACTAGTAACTGATCGAAGTAAAAATGAAGACCATTCAACATGGAGACTTCACACATGTGAGATCTGCCACTAACTGAAGCCTGGTTGGAAAATACATATATTTTCAAAATTGAAGAATCCTGAGCCCAGGGATTTGTTTTGCGTACCAGAGCCAAACAGAGCTCACAGCCCTTCTACATTAAAAAAACCAAACCAATCCTGATTTCCTCAGGCTTTCTTCATTCTTGCATCTGTATGCATCTGAACGCATGTACATTGCAACACTATAATTACACCTTGTACATTGTAACATTTTCCAACGTACTGCAAAAATCACCTAAAGATCTGCTGGTCAATCCAGGTCTACCTACTTCTGCTCATTCTTGAGAGAGAACTTTGACTATGTAGTTGACATGGTGTGGATGCTGTTGCACTACAACTTGCATTCGCCCCTGCCAGCATAGCCAATGGTTAGGGATGATAGGAGCTGTAGTCCAACCACATTTGGAAAGGAACCCCCTGGGTACCCCAAACTACAGTAAGCAGCCTTTTTTTTTTTTTGTCTGATCATGGAGTGGGGGCAAGTTTGACCTCTCCTATCCAATCTTAAAGCGGGATCTCTAGGCTCTGAACAGCCTAGCAATAATTACTTCCAAATGAACACGTGCAGAACTGGGCTGCGTATCTGCAAAGGAAATGACCATTTACAAACTCAAATTAATCTGGTGTCTTTCTGTGCTTCCAAAGATCCAACTAGATAGCTTGTGTTTGCCTTAACCCTCGTTGCCCTCCTCAGAGTAGACTCATTGAAATTAATGGCCCAATGTCCATTCATTCCAAAGGGTCTACTCTGCACAGTGTCAGCACCGGAGACAACCCATCACATGCTTTTCATCAGGGCAGCTCCGTCAAGCTTCCTGCAGCGTAAACAACAAAAGAATCTTGTGACACCTGGAGGAACCAGGCATTTATTATGGGCCACACTTTTTGTGCATCTGATGAAGTGGACTGCTATCTAAAAAAGCTTCTGGCATAACAAATCTGCTCAGCTTTGAGGTGCCACAAGGCTCTTTGTTGTAAAAACAGCTTTATTATTTGCCCTGGTGTCACCCTAAGAACTGAAGTGAGAGGCTACCCACTTTATAATTCGCCTTTTAAAAGGGGGGAGGGAGACAATCTCAGCTCATCTGCACCCCCTTGCCACATAGATGCCATGCTTATCTTAACCCCCACCTCAGAATAAATGGCATGCTGGATTTGTGTAATTAAAAATGCAAGTGTTCGTAGAAGGTAATTCTGAATTTGATGCCAATATATGCAAATCCCCTGTTCCACCCATCAGATTATGTCACTTTTCTAAATCCAACCCTTGGTGGGGGTGGGGGTGGACAGGCAGAATAGCTGATGAGCAATGCAGAACAATATATGTTTCTTAACTCCTCCAAAAAAACCACCCCTTCTGATTACAGAAGGAAACTGGCCCTGGGCAAAAAGCAGTAACAGAAGCAGAAAACCCTTCCCTGTTCCTTGATTGTTTGAAAGAGCTTGATTTAACTCTTCAATATCAATTGAATTCATTGGGACCTACTCTCCTAAGTACGTGTCCTGGGACTGCAATCTTTCAAATATTGAGTATTTGCCTTTTATTTCATCCGGTTTAGTGCTCAGAATGTCCAGCTGCTTATTTTTCTTCTTCTCCTTGCCCAATGAGAGAAAGCATACAGAGAATGGCACAATGTCATGACGCTGCCCAGCCAATTCCATTTGGTTGTGTGTTGCCATCGCTAAGGGCAAGTGAAGGTGCTGGCAGATGAGGGGAAGTGAAAGGAATCGAAACAGATACAGTGGTACCTCTGGTTACAAACTTAATTCATTCCAGAGGTCTGTTCTTAACCTGAAACCGTCCTTAACCTGAGGTACCACTTTAGCTAATAGGGCCTCCTGCTGCCGCTGCACCGCCACCATGTGATTTCTGTTCTCATCCTGAGGTAAAGTTCTTAACCTGAGGTACTACTTCAGGGTTAGCGGAGTCTGTAACCCGAAGTGTCTGTAACCCGAGGTGTTTGTATCTCCCCTAGAAGCGCTGAAACGTTGTCCCAAGAAAGTGAGGGGAGAAGGAGGCTTCCTGGTCCTCCGTTTGCCAAAAAAGAGAGGGAGAAAAAAAATCATAATCCCATCTCAGTCTTAGGAAAGTACAATGCAGTGTAGCATTACAGAAAGTCCTTTTCCACCAGCCTGAGCAACCTCGTGGGTTTTCGCTGTTCTTTGGGCCCTGGCGGAGGGGAGGGTCCTGTGTCCGTGGCAGCATGATTGATGGTTCTGCACTCCAAAGAAATGAATTACAAATATTGATTAGATTCTCATCTGTCTGGGCCTGGCCTGGGTGCGGAGAGGCCAGTCGTGGGGGTGGGGGGTGAGGCAAAGAGAAAGGAGGCCACAGCCACGAGGAGGAGGGAGGCAGTTAATTCAAAAAATTAATTGCTGTCAAGTGGATTTGGATCCCAATCAATCAAGGTCAGCCCGGTTGTGATTCCCTGCCGATAGATGCTCAGGGTGCTGCAGTGCAGCCCAGCGCCAATGCTAATTGGCTGGAGGCAGAGAGGCCCTGCCTCTGCCTTGCCCGCAAATTCAAAAGAAGCAGGGGGGAAATGGGGAGAGCGGCGGGTGCGGTGCTGGCTCCTCTGGCCTCCTACAAGCAGCCTTCCCACCCAGCTAAAACACACACGCTCCTGGGCCCACTGTGTCCCATGCAAACATCGGCGTTCAGCTTCTTCTCCCCACCTCCTCATTCGTCTTCCCACACATATGTTTGAGATTGGGGTGGAGAGGAAGGAGCAGGAAGAAGTAATAGCCAGGAAGGAAACCAAACCAGAGCATTGATCTGCAGTTTGCTTTTGGATCTCCCATACTATATTGACAGATCCTCCAAGTGTCCCTATTTTCCAGGGATAGTCCTGTATTTACAGAAGCCGTCCCGGGCTCTGATTTGATCCTAGAATATCCTGTTTTTCCTTAGGGCATCCCTATTTTCATCAGAAAACTGTTGGAAGGGTATGGAGTTATGCAACTCCCCGAGCCAAGAAGATAAATAACGATACAATGTTTAGAAGACATCTGAAGACAGCCCTGTATAGGGAAGGGTTTTTTTAATGTTTAATGTTATATTATGTTTTTATATATGTTGGAAGTCAACCAGAGTGACTGGGGCAACCCAGTCAAATGGCAAGGTATTATTATTTAGGATGCACATCCCTATTTTCATCAGAGAAATGGATAAATGTTTGGGGGGGAGTATGATGTCATGGCCCAAAAGGAAGCCAAGCAAGCAAGGAGGAAGACAAAGGGCTGAAGTCAGAGCTATAATTCCCAGAGTGGTTTAACAGGCATTCCCACTTCCCATGGGAATTCTGGGAATTGTGCGGCTCTGTGATGGGGGAAGAGGGGTCTCCTAACACGTCTCTGCACCTTCAACAAACCACACTTCTGGGATTCTTTGGGGGAAGAAGCCATGACTGTTTAAAGTGGTGTAATACTGCTTTAAATGTATAGTGCAGATGGGCGCCTAAGAAGAAGGAAGCTGCTGGTTGTAAATAAGAAGGAAGGAAGGAAGGAAGGAAGGAAGGAAGGAAGGAAGGAAGGAAGGAGGGAGGGAGGGAGGGGGAGGGAGGGAGGGGCAGGCTGACACTGGTAGGACAAAGTTGTTGTTGTTGTTGTTGTTGTTGTTGTTGTTGTTGTTGTTGTTGAAGAATATGACATCCCTATTTTCTTTGGAGAAATCTTGGAGGGTGTGCATTGGTCCCTGTTTCTTACATAAGTGATTTTGTGAGACTTGTCCCTGCAAAGCAGGTGGGAGGATCACTCTACATCTTCTGTTCTTCTTTTGCTTAGAGGGGGTTTGCTGCTTCCCAGATTTGTGGCAGCATGTGCACAGATGAAACAGGCCTGCCATTCTTCTCATTTCAGATCCCTTCCTCAGGCTCTCTAGAAATCAAAGTTCAAGTTGGTTCTTGAATTGGGGGGCACGCGGATCAAATGCTCCCCTGCACATCAAGGGGTCTCTTAGTTTACTGCAGCTTTTACCAGATGTTTTGGACTACAACTCCCATCAGCCCAGCCAGCTAGTGTAGTCTAAAACACCTGGAGAGCACCATCAGCTTGACAAAGGCTGGTTTGCTACATGCAAGATATTTTTTTTTACACAGGGGAGTAGCATTACAAAAAAAGGGTCATCTCCCAGTTGCGTTCTGAAGTGGTACAGTCCACTATTCTTCTGTGGTCTAACATACATTCTGTGTAAGGTTTGGATTGGCTTTGAGACATCACATGCTGCGCAGCCCTACCATATCACATACCGCAGCTGGGGAGGTTCGTTTTGAACTGT
The DNA here is from genome assembly GCF_951804945.1 of Podarcis cretensis. Classification (NCBI taxonomy): domain Eukaryota; kingdom Metazoa; phylum Chordata; class Lepidosauria; order Squamata; family Lacertidae; genus Podarcis; species Podarcis cretensis. Next base: position 25,781,162 of record NC_137177.1, on the reverse strand, counting down.
TCAGTTTGATGTGAGGGCAAAGTTATGCTTTTCTCACCTGCCCTTTCACTGAAAGAGCAGGCATCCTTTTGGTTCTGAATCTGCACATGGTGGGCTGTTGTTTATGCCAGGTGTGAGGAACTGATGTACCTCCAGATGTTGCCTGACTTCAACTCCCATCATCCCTGACTATTAGCTGTGGTGGCTGGGACGGATGGGAGATGTCACTCAGCAACATCTGGCAGGCCAAAGGTTCCACATCCCTGGGCAAGGTGTTTTTAAACCGAGGCTAGATGGCACCTATCAGTGGCTGTTCTGCATCATCCTTGGGGTTGGCCTAGATTATTTCTGAGAGCCCTCCCAGCTCTGTGACTCCATAATTTCCAACCCCCTCTATTCCCCTACCCCAAACAGCGGCTGACCTCGCAGGCAGGGTTCTTAAGAATGAACAAAATGCCTGGAGCATTAAATTGTGCAGTGTAATGAACAAGGACAACAACAGAATTTCACAAGGTGGGGGCCAAGCTCCGGGTTTGCTGTTTAATCCTCAGATTATTCCATCCCCAATAGATTAAGCAATCAGTTCCATTTCCCTCAGCTTCTCATATTTCCAATCTTAAATTCAGGTCTCCATATTTTGCAGCTGTTTACAATTTTATCTTTTTTATAAAATATTTTTTATTAATTGCCTCCCAAAAATACAGTGTTCTCAAACAGGATCTGATTATGAGAGATAGAGGGCGGGGGGCATTTACAATCATAGATCACTGAAAAACAGGAACAGGAATAAAATAAAACCAAAATAAGGAAACAGCAGATTTGTGAATGCCTGGAAGGTAGCGACTAGAGAACTATTTATAGCATAGCCGTAATGGTTAAACGAGACTGGGTTACAAAACATGGACCCTCTTGTACTAAGGGAAAGTAATTAAAGTATGTGAATGCCCTGAGTCACTGTATCAGCCTTATTCGTTCGTAGGCCAAGGGGGCTCCTCGGCCCTGTTCCTCCTTGCTTACAAATGAAATAAAGTCAGGCTAAGCCGGTATGAAACCATCCGTCAGCATTTCAGTTATTCTTTATCTTAATAAACCCATTTGTATATGCAGTTTTGACTAACACACACATTTTTTGCAAGCCGCTTTCCTCAGTTAATAGTGCACTTCTGTACATTATTTTCACAAATACCTTCCTTTTTCTGCACACTCCCCCCCCCCCCAATATATGCGCGAACATTGTTTGGATGGCAAACTGCACTGCAAAATCCCATTAGGGGTCCATTTTGAAGGATGGCTGTGTTTCAGTTTGCATATTGTTTCAGAAAACGTGGGTTTGATAGCTCTGCTTTTAAATGCCTACTGAGCTGAATTTCTCCTCCATCCCTAATGCACACACGCAATGTCAAACCGTTAGTTTATGTTTGTTTTTTTATTTAAAAAAATACTTTTAGAGTTGTGATTATCCCATCTTCTTTTGCCTTGACGTGGCTAAAAAAAATAAAATAAAATCCATAAGCTAAAACAATCCAGCTATAAGGACAATGCAAAACAACAATCAGAGAAACACCATTGTCGCTGGAACACCAGTGTCCAATGCCTGTTCTCAAAGCGCACATCATAAAATTAAGTCATAAGCATTGCAGCTGTGACTCTCCCTTGGCCCCCATTTCTCCCTCTTCATTTTGTTTTAGTGGACGATGAGGCCCCCATTTAGGGGAGGGGAGGAGGAACCAGCAGCGACAAAGAGAGGGACCCAGGTTTGATTGAGCAGCAGCTGGGAAGGGGGCGGGCTTGGGAAATGGGGATCACACAAGACATTCCTCCTGATTGTGTGCATTGCATGGAGGAGTTCAATTCAGTTTGCATTTAAAGACAAATCTGTCAGGTTTGCACTTTCTGGAACAATATGCCAAGCCATCCTACAAAATTCACACTTACCTGAATTTTGCAGCGCGGTTCTCGAACCAAACCGTGCTTACCAAAAATGCACCTATGAGGAGAGAGTGCACGTAAAAATGAACATATTGGTGAAAAAGAACGTTCAAACATGCAAGGCAGTAGGAAAATTGCTGCAAGAATGTATACGTTGGTCAAAACGGGGTACCAAATAAAAAGTGCTTTATTGGGAGAAATCCACACTAGAATGCTGAAGGAACTTCATGAGCCTTTTATTAAATGCAAATTGCTACAGAAAGGCAGGCAACAATTTAAGATTTTAAAAATAAGGAACAGAGAGAACTATAATCAACAGATCCTTCAGCCCGAATTGCATGTCTACGTCTATTTTTTAAAAATTAAATGTTTATTATAAGAAACAAGCAATATGATTTGTTTATTATTATTATTATTTATTACATTTATTCCCCCACCTTTCCTTCAAGGAGCTCAAGGTGGTGAACATAGGTCTCCTGCTCCTCTTTTTCTCCCCACAACAACCCTGTGAGGTAAGTTAGCAGTGATTAGCTCAAGTTCACCCCACGAGTTTCCTGGCCGAGTGGGGATTTGAACAGTGGTCTCCCAAGTCCTAGTCTGACACTCTAACCACTATGCCACATTGGCCCTTCTAAAATAAGATGGATAGTATAAACACATCAAAATGGTATAGCAATATAGAGCAATGGATGATGACATCAAATCCCAGATGCAGGTGAGGAGAAAGATTTCTCTGTCAATTTTTTGGTGTCTTTCTCCAGCATTTAGTTCATCTTGGGGACTATCCTTAAAATCAGCATCTCACAACTCTGGACTGCAGTTACAATTTTTTTTTAATTTAAATTTCATTAACATATAAAACACATACATATACATTTACACAATACATGTACACTACACACTACCTTATTTTCATAACATAAAACATACCTACATTACTCTATATAATACCTACCTATACTGTACATATCAACATACCTACACACCTACCCCACACGGACACCCACCAAGTGACTTGACTTCCAGCCGTTCCTGTTATGCTACTTTATTTTTCCAACTAGCTTAAACACATTTCATTATTTCTTTAATCTCTTCTTCTGTCTTGACTTTACTCTCCTTTCACTCTAATCATTTTCTGAATTCACTCAATATCTCTCAGAAATTCTACATTTTCCAAATAAATTTTGATGTATTCCTTAAAGATAGCCCACTCCTTATTCACTTTTTGTACCGTATCTCCTCTTATCCTCCCTGTTAGTTCGGCAATATGGAAGTATTCCACCATTTTAGATAAGCAGTCTGTTTTAGTTGGGATGCTGCTGCAGACTGCAGTTAAAAAATTTAACAAACCTTTTATGGGTCTCCAATCTGTGGACATCTGGCTGAGACTTGTCCCTTGCCATCTTTGAAAGTAAGATGCCCAAATGTGAACTCCAAGTTGATGGAAATGAGTTTGTTGCCTTTGGGTTTCTAAGTGACTTAAGGTAGCATGTTACTTTCTCCACTATTCCCAGCTCCCAAAATTGGGTGTCCCAATTCTGGGTATTCAGTCCTGAGGCATTTTCACAAGGCAGTGTGATAATCAAATAGACTGCAACAAATATAAACCTAACCAAGCCCACTTGTATGTTTTTGCTACAAAATATGGATAACTAACACAGACTGGGTCTACTTTGGAGGAAGGGCCATAGCGCAGTGGTAGAGCATCAGCTTAGCATGCCTAAAGGTCCTGAGTTCAAGTCCCAGGGCTGCAGGTAGAGCTGGAAAAGACCCCTGTTAGAAACAGTGGCCAGCTGCCTCCAGTCCATTTTGACTCTCCTGAGTGGCATAAATCAGTGCCCTGTGTCGGTATTAGGAAGCTTCTTAAGCTCCTAGTCAGAAGTGCATGGAGAGTGTGGCGATCACACAGGGTCCCCGGACGTTTGACGGTCTATTGATCCCTGTGCCACCACTATGATCACTTCCCCACTGCCACCAACCCGTTTCTCTCGGGTACACACGGAGTCCAGACAGTTGTTAACATCAAAACAAATAATCAAGTTTATTTTATAAGCATGAACAAGTTTATGGTTTCAGATAATTTTTCTGGTCAGTTTCTTATCCTTAGTTCCTATACCGGCCTATACCTTCCTAATAACTTTTAACTGATTATCCCAACTGTCTATCGGACTCCTCCTAACAGTTTCTCTCACTCTCACACATCAAAACTAGACCAACCCACAGACTTATCCTCCCTCTTCCTTCTCAAACTCCCAACTGACTTCCCAACAACTCCAGCTCTAACTCTAACTCCTCCCCTTGGGTTCCCACTGGCCAATCACTTCACACTCATTTAACCCTTTCCTTATGACCCACCTAGGAGGGCAAACACCACAGAGAGGGACGGCATGTCTCATGATAATGGCAGTGACCTGAACAAACGTCTCCCTGAAATTCTTAAGCTTTTCACACACACACACACACACACACACACACACACACACACCAAGCATGCACAAAATCATCACCTATGCGACCACATTTCTGACAGCAGTCCTCGAGGTTTGCATAAAACCTTGTTAGTCATTGGGGTGTTAAATGCCAACGATGCAGTAACGTATAGTCATTCTCGTAACACTTAGACAGGCCAAGGGAATTAGTGGGGATGGGAGAGCTTTCCTACTTTTTCCCTTCCATGTTTTAAGCATGGGTTGTGTGAACCTGTTTAGTGTTGTGGGAATTTTCCTTAGTTTGTTTTGGAGGAATGGATGCTGTTGTGGGTGATGGGCCAGTAATGGTTAATTGTACATTTATTCTAAATCCAATTAAAACTATTCAGTTAATTAATTCAACAGAACAAGCTTGATCCAGTGATACCAGCTTTTCAAAGGCTGGTAGTCATTCACACCTCCAGTCCGTCCCATCCGTCCGTCCCCCCCCCCCGACCTTGGCCTCTTAGCACCTCCCACCACCCCTCCGCAGGTGGTACTGCCCACTTTAGGAACCACTGATCTAGACTGTTCCTGCTAGTTGCCTGGTTGCAGTTTAATTAATTAGCTATTAATATTAATTGCCTACATTTTGCTCTACATATGATTACGATGCCTTGTTCACTTTGATTGCTGTTTTAATTTGCAGTGTGGGTTTCCTAGGGTTTGTGAACCACTTTAGAAATCAAAAGGCTGGGGTAAAATGGTTTAATAAGCCAATAAGCAAACTGCCAACAAAAGCATAAATATAATATAGTGTGGAATAGGTCCAGAGCATAATTTTCAACAATATTTTTTAAAATAGAGTTGACTACCCCGGCTTAGTCTATCTATATGGATGTGAAGAGGTATATTTGTTCCACATCTGCCTTTGGTAAACAGGTTTTGCAGGCTTTCGTTTTATTCCCAAATCCCGCAAACCCTGTTTTTGCAGAGACCAACAGGGAGACGATGGTGATTGTAAGCTGAACTACACCCAGCAAATCCAAAGTCCCTCCTTCCAAAATAGGGCAATGTATTCAAGATAGAACACAATAGCACATATGTTATTACACTTCAATTGTGTTATCAAATCACAGCCTCTAATAGTGAACTCAGATGGTTACTAAACAATAGGACTAAAGCCAAATCAGTGGCTATTGTGAAATAAAGGAAGTATCAACTATTGAGAATTACAAGAAATCCTTAAAAAATAATAATAATAATAATAAATTCAACATTATGCTGCTTTCAACCAGCTGTATTTTTTAACGCTCTTTGTTTTTGGTTTATTTTGTTTATTAGGAAAGAAAAAACTGGGTATGACTTCCCGCACACACACAAAACCCCCTGTGAGGTCTAAGCATGCTCAGAAGTCATGAAATGTAGCAAGTCAGCTGAAAAATAAAACTGGAAAACCAGAGGGTGGGGTGGAATCTTGGAGAAGTGTATGGTTGGCAAGAACCCTGAACAATAGGGCTCCAGGTCAGGATAATATTGTTGCAGGTCCCACTTGTCCTTAATATTCCAAAGCCTTGGTATTTTCTTGCCTATCCCTTAAATTTCCCTAAAGAGAATTTCTGCTTCGGCAGGTTCCTTCTTTCCCACACACCCCACCCAGGCAAATGCACCCCATGGTTAGCCATTCAAAACCTCTAAACAAAACCCGAAATCCAGCTGCAATCTTGCAACATCCATCTCGGATGAAAGCAGGGGCTGATCTTAAGCCCTAGAGGGATCTCTGGGCCGCATTAATGTGCCCCAGTTATCTGCCCATCAGATGCAGAAAGCAAGATGAGCAAAGAAGCTGAAGGAGCTGATTAGACAAGTCGATGCTGAGTAACTGAACATTGGGGCTTTCTGTGCTGCAGTTCTGTATGCTGCTTCAGTTCTGGAGTGGGGGTGGAGAATCCTTTTCAGATCCCTGCTCCTGCTCCATTGCGGGCAATCATAGGTTTCAGCAGGGACTGCCTCCGCCTTTCTGCATCCTGTGACTTTTTGCTGTCCATGAAGATGGGAGAGAGGCAACATGAGCAAGACTGGGGAGATATATCCTTGGTCCTGCCCTGTGAAAATCAACTAAGAAATCAGGGGTTCTCTTTGAGAAGTAGCGTACATTATGAATCTGCAGCAAGGTTTATAAGGCCACTTCTTCCCACTTCTGGGTATAAATTAAAGCTGAGGCATCTTGGAAACGAAACTGTCCTTTATTTCACAAACAATGGACAAGGGATAATGCTTAACAGTTTCACATGTAAAGGCACAATACACGATCCGTCATAAATACTATGGCAGGTTTTCATGAAAACTTTGCTTAGGAGTCCCTTCAACTATTTCTGTGATATCTATTTCTCCCTAGAATGGGTATCTGTCTTGCCCTGCCTATAAAACAATCCTAGACACTTTCTAGCCACTCTACCTGGGGAATTTACCAAGTGATAAACCCTTAAGTCCCACTAGCTACTTCCCTAGCCATTGATTTTGAATTGTCAAAATCAACCTTTTCCAGCCTCTTTCCCTCCTGATTGGGCATTTCCTATCCCAGCCGTGATTGGCTAAGAGTCTCCAGGAGGTTGATCCAGTGTTCTGCCTATCACAGCTCGATCTACATGAAAATGCAGCAGAAGAGTTACAGGGAGGATATTATTATTATTATTATTATTATTATTATTATTATTATTACTACTACTACTACTACTATTAATGTTTCTATACTGCTCTTCATCCGAGGATCAAAGCTTGCCTATATTGGATGGACATGCATATAGAGCCCTGAGCATCATCTGTTTATCCCCAAGTGCCAGCAGCAGACCCTCAGATCATTTTATTGCTAAGGGCAAAAGAGAAGCAGGATAGTTTCCTTCCACTTTGTTATGATGATGGCTGGGAGGGGAGCTGATTCTTGTCCTTGGGATATTCTTGGCAGAGCTAATTCTAGTGATGACCTCATGTCTATTTTTTAAAATATTTTTTGAATGAGGCAGGAGAGTGAGTGGGGGGTTAATTTTTGTTCTATTCTAATTAATTACCTTTCTATCTCACCTTTCCAAAGACCAAATGGTGGGATATGTGGTTCTCTCCCCCAACCCGTTTCATCCTCTAACAACCCTGTAAAGTAGGCTAGGCTGAGAGATGTCCACTGGCTCAGAGTCACCAAGGGAGCCTTGTGGCTGAGTGGGGATTGGTTTGTAAAATACCAATTGGACCACTTAAGAGTTTGCATACACATATATGTAATTATCAGAGCTGCATCCCAATGAAAAATGTTCTATCTACATTTTTCTACATCTATCTATATCATTAATGAATTTCTAGTTGTTTAAATTTGCATGCATTTGCACATTGCTAAAACTATATTTCTGGCAGCTGGTCTGTTGCTATATTTACTGCTGCATTTGTACCTTTTAGATATTGGCGTTATTTTAAATGTGTCTTTCAGCTGATCATAAGCTGCCTTGGAGAATCTTTAGGTTTTAAATGGCAATGTAGAAATCCTTAAAATATATTTGTGTTTAGACAGAATGTGTGTGTCACCCTTTGAATTTTTTTAGAAGAGGTGTTCTATATTATTTGTGAGGGGGGGGTCCATCTTCAGTTTTTAGAAGCACTTCTATTAAAAGTATCTCTCACGCACTTGATCTGCTTCTGGATGGATCTGAGGCACATTTTTAGATGAATTTTTTATTGATTCATCTAATCACTTATTCAAATACATGTTACAACCCTAGTATCTCTGCGTTTATACTGCGGAATCAGTGTTAATAGTTTCATAGGCTCTCGGTGCATCATAAATCAGATCTTTTTTCTGGAGTTGTCCCATTGACTATGGGGTGGGGTGGGGGGTTGTGGGGGGGAATGGAGAGGGTTGCCTACAGCTTAACTCTCGGAAGGGAGGGCACAAATACCTTACCCCCTACATCCCTCCCCCACCCACCCGCCGCCGCAGCAGCATTGCTAGATTACTGCGTTGACTTGGAAAAAGCTCTTTTCACATACAATTTATCCTAACCAAATCACAAGCTGGAAACTAAACTAAAAAAAAAAGGCATCGATCCTAATCACGCTTACTTGAAAGTTAACTCCATCAAAACTAATTAATCCTCCCCTATAGACCCTCCTAGGTGCTAAGATCACTCGAGCGTGGTCTTCTTGGTAGTTCTGCTACCCACGGAAATTAGAGGGAGGGGTGGCAATCCCAAAGCTATGGGATTCCCTATCCACAAAGGTGCGTCTAGTACCTTCATATTTTATTTCGGTCATATATGCTGAAGTCGCATCTGGCCTTTTGACCACTGGGAGATACATAATTTGTTTTGACCCCTGGCCTTTTGACCACTGGGAGATACATAATTTTAGGACCCTCCCTATTCTTTGGATTGCAGATTGCTTTAACTGATTTTAATATAGTATTTGGGGGAAGTTGTTGTTTTTTCTTTGTTGGGGGTGCATTGTTGTAACCTGCCCTGCCACCCTAGAGCGAAAGGCGGTTAAGAAAGCTTATAAAAAAAACAGGACTGACCTCAGAGAAAACGCGTGTCGGGGTGGGATGGCGGCATTCGTGTGAAAGACACCACGATTCCACTTTCAGAAATCAAACGCGTGGGACAAAACTCCAGAAAGGCACTTTGTTCCATCTGAGCTCACCCACCCCACCCCACCCCCAAAAAAAATTCTGGTCCCACCTCTGTCCCCAGGGCTGCATTTTCCAACTACAGAACCCTGGGTTGATTCAACGGAGTCGCGTGCGCGCGCTGGGATGGGGCGGACGAGGGTCCTCTGTGCCAAGCAAAGCTTCTCTAAGGCGAGTTTGCAACGCAGAGCCAGAGAACAGGAACCAACTTTTGAGGATTGTATATATTAAACGAGGGTTTTCAGAGTCTGGTAGATTTCCTCTAAATAAAAGTGGGGCTTTACATCGGGTTTTTCCCCTTTAAGCTTGCGCCCAGCACGGCGGGACTTCAGTGGGTCCATTTATTTATCCAATAAATAACAAGGGCTATTAAATAACAAGGTGTAAGGGAGAGATGGAGAATTTTTTAAACCATATCGAAAAGGGGACGATCCCCCCCCCGGTCTTCTTCTTTTATCTTTCTGGGGACTTTTTCGCCTCCCGATTTCCGGTCTGGGGAGTGGGGACTCACTGAGAGAATCAATTCGATTTTTATTTTATTTTTATTTCTGGAAAGGGGAGGGGATGGTGATGTCGATGGTTATTGGAAGGAGGAAGAAACCCCAGCCTTTGAGGAGAGAAACAGTTGCTTTCGATGATCCTACATCTCGGAGTGGACCCGGCCTTGCACCGAAGCGAAAACGATTTAAACGGATTCCGAACATTCCCTCTCCCCAAGGCACAAGCAACCTGATCGCTGATTCCCAAATGGCAGGGCCTGTGATGACGCGACAGGGAAGATCATTCCCGCCCTCTCAGCTGAGGACGTTGCTTCCCCAGGAATAACCTTTGCTCAAAGCCATTCTGATTGCTTGTTTGGGGGCTCATGGTTCCACCACCACCACCATCTCAGAGACGAATTTTTAGAACGAGACCCCGCCCCAGCAGTGGGGAAAAGCCACTTGGTCTGCAAGCTCCTACCCACTTACCTAGAAGTAAGGCCATTTAACTCAGTGGGCCTTACTTCCGAGTAGGCATTGATGGGATGGTGCTATTAGGATCGTCTCCGACGAAGTCGTACTCTGAGTAGACCCATTGACATCTATAGACGGGTTGTCTAGGGCTACTGATTTTGTTAGATGTGCTCGAAATACGACCCTTAGCTTATACCTGACCGCAAAACAAAAACCCAACTATTGATAATTTGGCGATTAAAACAGGAAAGTAAGTGGATAAACAAATAGGTGCGAGAGAGAAAGAGACGCTGAATTTCCTAACTTTCGTATTTCCTAAAGGGTGAATTTTTGCACTCCTGTGTTTGTGTGGATCGGAGAATCTCATACATACAAAAACACACATTATTTGAAATTATAGAATCTACTTTACTGGAGTGGACACAGAAAAAAGAAATTTCCACAAAAAGGGAAGACAGAAACCACTAGAAAATCTGGTGAAAATGTTTGTTTATGTTTATTATAAAATATTTGGGTTTACTATAAAATAAAAATGGAAATGAAAGGCGGATGGAAACAGACACTGGGGTCCCTCCTGTTCATCGTTTATTGTTTGTCTGAATGCAGATCGCTAGAGACAGAGGCAGATATACCTACGGAATCTATCCCGACCCAAAGTCCGTGATGATGGCATTTTATTTCACCAAGGCAGCGATGAAAACAGTCGAGCGAAAGCTCGCAGCCAAAGCCCGCCCGCCCGCCTCCTCCTTGTAGCGCTTGGCTTTAAGCCGATTTGAGGCGCGGCAACGCTTTACCTTGCGTCGAACGACTGGGGGCCTTAACTGGGTTGTGGGTGAGACCACCAATCGCCCACGGAATTTCCTCCGCCTCCCTTGGCTCAGAATCCCTCCCTCCAACCACCGCCACACGCGACCCCCAACCCCAGTCCTGACCACAATATGCTCCAAAATCTTCACAAATTCTTCTACCAAAGGGCCGAGGCGGGAGGTGGTAAAAAAATTAAAGCCATTTAAAAAATCTACCAAGATTACACCGCAGATTCTCTCTCCCTCTCTCTCTTTCTCAGGCCTGGCAAAGGCTCTCCCGGCCGCCCCTTGCCATTATTAACATATTAGGGGATCTCACCGCTGCCTGAGTGAGCGCCTTCATTTGGCAAACTTTACGCCTAGGAAAGTGACTCTTTCCCTCCCCTAAACTTAAGAGAAGGGTGAGAACCACCTGGGCTCGGCGCATCCTTCTCTAAGTCGCTGCGGGCGGCTTGCCCGAAAGGGTTAACGTCTTTCTATAGGGTGAACCGGCGTCTCTATTAATATTTATGCGAGGCTACTGAAGCCACAGCACACACGGGGTCGGAGGTGGGGGAGGTGGGGGCTCAATATTTGATATAGGCAGGCACATATGTGCATCTATGGGTATTCGTTTGCGTGTGTGCTGATGATAGATAGATAGATAGATAGATAGATAGATAGATAGATAGATATACAGACAGACAGACAGACAGACACACAACTGGGAGGATCGGAGGAGGGGCGTCGTATGTATCCCCTAGCAAAGCCTTTTTATTTTTCAGGAAGGGGAGGGAAAAAAATGTCTTTTCGAAACCACAATTCGAAATACTCCCGTTAGCTAACATCTGCTTTATAGCTACGCTCTCGGTCAATAGAACCGACGGATCTATCACACAATTTTGTACCATTTTTGTGCATTCAGTCAAAAAAAAGAGTTGCTCCTGGTTGTTTTCTCTCTTCCACCCCCCACGCGGCGGGGGGGGGCGCAGTTTATACACATACACCATATATATAATTTTCGATCATGTCAATTTCACTTCCATTTCTGGGCTTTCCATAGATCGATCGATCGATAAAGATATGGCTGTATGTTTAAGTGTGTGTGTGTGTGTGTGTGTGTGTGTGTAGCACATCAACATAGGGGCAGGTTGTGCTTGTTACACTGCTATTTTTAAAATGTACACAATGTCGCTGCAGGCATGCCTTACCTACATATCTGGATTTATTTTTAGAACAGAACGCTGCAAAGGGTGAATTTATTTTCAGGTTGGTTTCCTCTGATGTTTTCGGTGGGTCAGCCTCCCCCCCCCCCCACTTCTCATCCCGCATTGCCTTATCCTGCACGCACCTCAAGGCCAAACTTCTTCTCCTACCCAACAGTGTGGGGGCGGGGAGGAGAACCCTTAACATATTTTTTCTCTTTAATTGCTTTTCTTTTAGCAAAATAATTTAAGTAAATATAGCTGACGTGTTGTTCATGTTTGAACGCACAGAGAGACTCGTTTCATTAAAAAATATGTTTGGGGAGAAAATTTTGGAAGCAAAATTCATTGTTTTCAATGGGAATGTACTGGACAGACAGACAGACACGTACATCAGAAGGCAACTGTGAAAAGGAAACGCCGTTACAATTCACAGTATTTTGCCTCTGCTTTCTATGGTGGGAGAGAGTCCTCCCTTCCGTGCACATAATATATACATACATTTACAAATGCATATATCAGCTCCAAATGGCCCACGGTAGTTTATGCCACATTAGCAGGGAAGAGATTCCTAAACGGATTTTTCCTCCGAAGTAAGTCTCCCTGTGCTCAGTGGGCCTTACTCCTTAGTAAACGCCTTTAGTCCTTTGCAGGTTGCGTAATCGGTTATGCTGCAGTCCTGTCTACGCTCGTTTTACCAGGACCTAAATCCCGGTGAACCTCAGCGGGGATTTGCTCCCGAGCAAAACGCTGCCTCAAGAGAACTGCGCTGGTTAAAGTCTTTGAAAGGCTGCAAACTTACCCGGAAGTCAGTCCCATGGAGCGCAGTGGGACTTACTTCTGAGTAGACAAGCACGGGGCTGCGCTGTGAAGGTGCCACTTCAAGATGCAACACCCTCGGAAGTGAAAAATGCTAGGCGCGTCTACTCAGGAGTAAGAGCCGCTGAGTTAAATGGAACTGACTCCCAAGTTCAGAGGACCGCAGGCTTGTTTTTTGTTTCATCGCTACACCTTAAGGTTTGTTTCCTCCTCCACGCGCACTTCTCCCCGATTATGAAATAAACGGGGGGGGGGGGGAATCGCCCTTAATCCCGAAGAGCTCACCAAGGTCAAGAATCCCAGTCCTAGACAACGACCCCTTAGCCTCCCAGCACATATACACCTCTCCTCCAGATCATTTGCTGGCTTGCTCGCTTTACTCTGATTTTCCCCTTCACACACCCCCCCCACCAACACACACACATCCTTAGATGCGCTTGTTTCCTCCCCAGCAACCTAGCCAGCCTTTGCCAAATCAGGGGTTGCGGGGCAGTGGAACTGGGGGGTGAGGTTGATATCGATCGGCCCTTCTCTGATTTTTTTCTGCAATAATTACACACCTCCAAGAGGTTAATGTTGGGGGTGGGGAGGGCGCGTCCAGGATGCCCCTGTGTCAATAAACCTATCTCCAAAACTGCAAAGCGCTCCTCGCTCTCATCCTGGCTTCCAGTACAGGCCTAATCCGAGAGAGAGAGAGAGAGAGAGAGAGAGAGAGAGAGAGAGAGAGAGAGAGAGAGACTCTGACCGGACAAGGGAAGGAAGGTGATATTATTGGATGCGTTCATAATGCAGACTAATCATTCCTTCGCTCAGTTCCCTTGGAATTAAACGGAATTGTAAATACTGTAGCGTTGGGAATTTTTACGTTACCGTATTTTATAAGAGTCTCTCTCTCCCTCCCCTCTCTTTTTCCTCCCTCCTTCTTTCCTCCACTTGGCCCTCCCTCCATAATCCTGACCCATTTAAACAAGCTTCAAGCTTCTCGGTTTTAACTGGACGTGGATTTTTGGCATCAACCCTGTATGGTCAACGAGCTTACAAAAAAGAAAGGTTTTTCGGATGGCCATATAGTTTTGCCTCTGCGGTCGTCTCACACACTGATAAGGACACACAGAGAGAGTGGGGGGTGTTTGTTCGTGTTCTGGTTGGTTGATACGTAGGTGCCTATAGACTCTGCGGAAACCAGACAGAGAGATTAAATTGAACCGGCGTCTCTTCTTGGCGTACTTCTGGGGCGTTTATGCTGCCATATTTTGTTTTGTTTTAAAAATAAGAACCGCGCCATCACAGTATGTAGGTCGCTTCAATAATGATGATGATGATAAAAAAAACCCGCACGGAGTCTCTCCTCCAAGCCTTCTGCTAACAGGCGACCTGCCTTTACTTACCTCGAGATCCTCCTGAGTATTAAATAAAAAGAAATAAAACGCGTCCTTGACTCTCGCTCTCCCCCCGCCCCCACTCCCCGGAATAAAATATAGTGCAACTTCCCTAGATAACCGCTTCCTCCACCTCGGAAACATCGTAAGCCCTCAGATCACCCCCGCCCCACCCCAATGCCTCTCCTTAAATCTCCCCCCCCCCTTGAAATATGGCATCCTCTCCCCCGCACCCCCTCCAAAAAGAAGGTCCCGTCCTCCTGCTCGTTTTGTGCTCGCCTGCGAGTCCCTGGGGCTTCAGTAATCTGAGGCAGCTGAGGGTCTTCTACTAATCCTGCTTTCAGCATCATTTGGGTTGCGGGGGGGGCGGGAGGGGAGTGAGAAGAAGGGAGGGAAGAGGAGGGCGGGAGGAAGGGAGGGAGAGTGTAAATTGTACATCACAAGGCATTTTCCGCACAGTCCGCGGATGCTGGTCGCCTGATGCACAGAGAGGGAGAGAGAAGGACCAGGAGGATCCCAGGACGTTTGTTGTTTTGTTGATGTCAAGAGATCGCCCTCTGGCCGCCTCCCTCTCACGCCCCGCCGCCGCCCAGCAGAGGAGATGAGGATTTTAGACTCCTTCGCTCGCTCGGCTTCAGATCCGCAGGGAGGGATGTTGCGCCGTGGTCCAGGGGTCACTGCTGAAGAGCTGCATCCGACTCAGGAAGACCACCGAAAGCCTTTCTTTGGCCCGCGACGGGGCTTCAGGGGTAGCGGGGAAAGATGCTGGTCGCTTTTGCGCAAAGAGAGACAGGAGAGGAGAGGAGGAGGAGGGACGGGGACACACACACACACACACACACACACACACGTAAATATATTCCTTCCACGGAAGCCTGCAAGGCACTCATCCTGCCTTCCACTCCTCCCCACCCCCGCGGGGAGGAAAACCCTCTTTCTAGAAGATCTGCCCTATTTTCCTTGTTGACTGAGCCATAAAATTGCATCTTCTTTTCTTTTTTTTTTAAAGAACCTCTCTCCCTCTTGCCTATCGCCATTTGTTTGTTTGTTTGTTTGTGTTCTCCCTCCTCCCCCTCCTCCCTGTTCTGTCCCTCTCTCTCTCTTCCTCCGTTGACCTCTGCTATCAAGACGCAATTCGGTTCCCGAGCAAAGCAGGAGGGATTTTGGCTAGTTGATGCAAAGCTGAGAGGCGGTGGAAGAAGAGGCTCCCCCCCCTCTCTCTCTCTCTCTCCCTCTCTCTCCCTCTCTCTCCCTCTCCCCCACCCTCTCTCTCTCCCAGGCATCCATATGCACACGCGCACACGCACACACATATCCACGCCGCCCTCCCACACACTTGATTTCAAGCTGTAGATTTGAGGGGGGGGAGGAGAGAGAGAAGAAGAGCAGGGAGCAGCCTCGCCGCCAAGAATTAAGCAAGCAAGTCACAACAACTTCGAAAAGAGCTGGAGAAGAAAATGGGTGGGGGAGAGGAGGGAGGGAGAGAGAGAGGGTGGGGAGGGGGGGAACCCTCTGGAAGCGGGTGCCGCAAAGACCTGGAGAAGAAGCGACGGCAGCAGCAGAGAGAGAGGACAATTAAAAAGCAGCGACGGCAGCAGCAAGAACGCAGCAGCTCCGGAGACAAGAGGAGACATCATCTTCATGCAGCAAAACGGCCCCCTCCCCGCAACAGACACACACACACACAACTTGGATCGCAGCGTGATGTTCCCTGTCTATTTCTGCTCCAGAAAAAAAGAATAAGAATAAGAAACGGTGCAGTTCTACCAAGAGGAGAGAAGAAATTAAGGGAAAACGGAGATCCGGGCTAATCCGCCCACCAGCAGCGCATCACCCAGACACAGACGCAGAGAGACGCAGATGCCAGTTTATAATAAGAAGAGCCTGGGCTTGAGCGAGCCTTCTGCAAGATTGGGGGGGGGGGCGTCCTTCGTGCTCCCTTGCGAACGTGCGGTGGTGCCGTTTCCCTCCGCGCTTGGCTTAAGCCCTTCGTGTTCACAGCGGACCTTGATTTAATTTCAATACAATTAAGGCACGCGGTGAATGCCAAGAGAGAAGCCATTGCCTGCCTGCCCGCCTGCCTTCACTTGCTGCCTTCACTGCTGGCCGCGATGCGCTCCGCTGTTGCTGGATGGGACCCGCTGAGAGGCTTTTTCGCTACCTATTTTCCCGGGGATCGAACTCCAATATATATATATGTATGCAATTAAAGAGATCAGATCCTCCCTGGCTGGTAAGAAAATGAGAAAATAAAGCACTTTTTCCTTTTTATTTTGCTGTGTGTGTGTGTGTGTGTGCCCGCGCGCACGTGCCGCAGAAAGCGAGCAATAAATATTGTCTCTGTGAACGATTTCAGAGAGTGCGGGTTTTGCTTCTTGCGCGAAGACTCCGGGCGGGAGGGACCTTCGAGTCTGTAAGGCGTTGCGGTGCTGGCAGCGATCGCTTGCATTGAGGTGGTCGCGCTAAGAGGCTCTCGTGACTCCCCCGTCCCTGCCTCTCCCTCTCAGGCACAGATGACTAAATGTAGGTAAAGGAAAGGAGAGATTATTTGGAGGGGGGCAGAGAACCGGCTGTGCCTGGAGGTGGCTGGTCCCCACTCCTCTTGCTGTGGGCGGCAGGTGCGGAGGGGAGGCGAACGCGTAAATGCAGTTGAAAGAGGATGTCAATTCCAGGCATGTTTTTTGTATATAGATGGATAAGAGGAGCAGCAGCGCCTGCCCGCAGGCTGCGTATTGTCCTGCGCATACAGGGGGGGAAAAGTCGAGGGGGTGTTGAGAGGGGGAGAGAGAGAGAGAGCTGGCTTTGTGGGTCTTTTGAAAGAGCAAGGAGCAGCTTGAAACGGGGCGTCGGTGGCGCGTGTGTTGAGGGTGGAATAGCAAATGCTGCAGTGAGAAGGCTTCTGTCTGTTTCTTCTACCTGATCGGGTTTCTGTAGCCCTCACAGAGTGAGGACCGGGCCAGGTTGGAGGGATGAGGGGATGGATAGATAGATAGATAGATAGATAGATAGATAGATAGATAGATGGAAGGAAGGGCAACGCGTTTTCTCTCTCATTTGTTTAAATCGACTTAACAAACAAGCAATCAAAACCTTGGGGGGGGGGATCCACGACTGGAAAAAACAAAGATTGGCTAAGCAGGAAGAGAGAGGGTGAGACATTTCTTTTCCCCCATCCCAGCTCCATTTTGTCACACGATCTGGAGACTGGTGAAAGGGGCCGTGGAAGACCCGTGTTCATGATAGCTTGGATTTAGAAGAAACGTGGGTCTCTTGTGTGTTTTTAAAGTCTAACCTGCCCCCAAACTTCACACACAACCACGATTTATTTCATGAGAGGCAGCGACCCTAACCCCAGGCTCAAATATGGTCCGATCTCTGTTTTTAGCAAGAGACCCAGAGGAGATTCTAGTTTCAGCACCACGGAGAGCTCCTCACGGGGACCTTAGCAGGGCTGAGATAACAGGTCTTTGTTGACTTCGCTTCTCTACCCCCCCCCCCCCCCAATTCCTAAGCAAAAGAAAGAATAAGAAAACCGGACATCATAATCCCGGGTGGTTAAGGTTGCAACCCGACCTCCTATTTACCTGGGAGTGAGCCCCTTTTTATCTCAATGGGACTTGTGTCTGAGTAAACACGTGACATAGGACCGGGCTTTAAATGATTCCGAAGAGCCTCTCTGCGTAAAATCATTTAAGCGGTTGCTTGGCGTCTGTAGGGCAGATATACACAGATATAGACACTACAGTTGATTGAGGTCCCTTTCTCTCTGTCTGTCTCTTGCAGCATCAAAGATTGCAGTAAGGAAAAGATAGCGTTTTCTTTCTCAATTCCGTTATTTTATTTTTTTGAGCATAATGATGTTAATGTTTACCAGCGTTGCTTTACCTCTCGGTGCCGGGCGCTTTTGCCCATTACCGTAATGCCCCCGCTGCGCGCATCTCTTGTGCTCATTTCTGCAGGAAGGGGAGGAGCAGCCGTTCCCCCCGCGGTCCGCACCATCTGCCTGTGTGACCTTTAGCTTTCTTAAGGACAGAATCGCGGGGGAAGGCGCGCGGGGAGGGCGGAGTGCAGAGATGAGCGAGCAGCGCCTGATGGACTGGCTTAAAAAAAAAAAAAAAAAAAAAACAGGAGCAGATTTTGGACAGCAGTTGTAGGATTTCAGCCATGGAGCCTGGGCTTCAGTTCTAACGCGGAACATTTTGCTCTGTTCCTTCTCTCGCTCGTTCTTCCTCGCTCCCTCCTCCCCTGCTTCCCTCCTACCCCCGGCCAGCTGTTCAGGGGATTCCGCCCAGATTATGCAAAAAGGGTTTTAGCTCCTTTCCTTGCCTTTCCTTTTGTTGATTTGAGCTGCAGCCCCACACCCTCGTACAGAAGGATAGGGCCCCGATCCGCAGGGCTGAGATACAAAAGCCATTGGTTGCTGTCATTTACCTGGGAAGCTCAGGGAAACTGACTTCTGCTTAGATCTGCATAGGGTTGCTCTGTTGCTTGCTTGGGAGCAAGCGCCGTTGAACTCAATGGGACTGACATCTGAGTCGATATGCACAGGATTACACCGTTAATCCAGCGGAAGCCGAAGGAGCAGTCCCAGCTCCTGCTTGGTGCAGAGCAAGGGGATTAGTCTGCCCAGAGGATGAAAAAAACCAACAACCTGCGTTTCCCTTCAAGGGGGAAATTATTTAATTTAAAAAAAAAAAAAAATCATCACCAAACCATCTGAACGAACTGGATTGCCCGTTCGGGTTAAACTACACAATCAGATAAGAAATCAGCCTAGAGTACATTCATCATAGGAGGCGTATGCAGCGCCCTCCCCACCTCCCCAGCACATGCTAATAGCTGAAGACTCGGCATATCGCCATCTTTACTTCTTCTTTAATGGCTCTTTATTTAATCACTCATTGCTC
The DNA here is from genome assembly GCF_951804945.1 of Podarcis cretensis. Classification (NCBI taxonomy): domain Eukaryota; kingdom Metazoa; phylum Chordata; class Lepidosauria; order Squamata; family Lacertidae; genus Podarcis; species Podarcis cretensis. Next base: position 25,762,129 of record NC_137177.1, on the reverse strand, counting down.
GGTGCTAGTCCCATACTGGGCAGAGGGGGGAAAGGCATTTTCCCACTAAGTGCCTAAAAACAGGGCATCTATGTGGATGAGAAGAAATGAAAATATGTGGTGGGGAGTGAAAACTATTGTTGTTCCTATTTATTGCATTAACATTTCCATCCCGTCTTTCTGTCAAAATAACCAAGGCGACAAATAATATAGTCATAAGCACTCATACTGCAAAGTTATTAAACTTAATAATGACAATCGTCATCATCATTACCATTGCTGCTTCTCGTAGTAGATTTGATAGAAGGGGATGCATCTAGCAAATCTGCATTTGAACTTTGTTGCCGTGTTAATTCGGGAGATGAGGTCTCTTTTTCTCTCAATAAACCAGGGCAATGTGCTGACCTCTTCACTGATCTTTCATAGATAGATGGATAGACAGGTAGATGATAGATAGATAGATAGATAGATATTTTAAAATTAAACTATGGAAGAAGAAAAAGACATCCAGCTCAATCCTATGCATGTTTTCTCAGAAGTAAATCCTATTGTGTTCAGTGGGATTTACTCCCAAATATTGTCCACAGGATTGTTTGAAACCTATGCACCCTTATGTGGGAGGAAACCCCATTTAACACCAGAAGAGTTATTTTTGCATAAACATGCTGTTAGAAGTCCTTCTGTTGAGGAGCCTAATTTGTGTGTTGGTTATCATAAAGCATTAATCTAAACCTGGCACAGATAAAAAGGCAGTGGGTGGGTAGTCTTTCTTCTTGATGAAAACCAGAGTGTTTTCTAACTGCTTATTTCCAAGAATCACCTATTTTTTACTATTTCCCTTGCAGATCTGGATTTCTAGGGATCCCTTTATAAGCACAATCTTTTATCATGTACACGGGTCTCCAACTTGCTGCCTATGGGCACCATGGTGCCCATGAAGGCTTTCACTGGTGCCCCTGTGCAGATGCCACAGAATCTGAGCCTTTTAAAAATCTCTAGCCCTCCTAGAAAGAAAGTTATGGGACAAAATGTGCAGGTACCTTTTAAGTGAATTTTGTGAAATAAGGGTGAGTGTGGTGACCTTGTATCTTTTCCCTGGTACTGAGGAATGTTTCCTGGTACTATTAGACAGCAATAGCATCTCTGCGTATCTGTGTGCAATCAATATTGTGTGATGTCCACAATCAGGACCTGCAGCACATAGCTGACTTTCCACGGTAAGCATTAGGCTGTTGGGGGAGGGAGATGTCTTCCTAATTTTTTTATACCACACCCCTCCACAGCAGCTGTTTTGCAACTGGCACCCCCAGCACCCACTCACAATTTGAAATGTGCACTGCAAAAAGATTGGCGGCCCCTGATATAACATTGTCGCAGCCGCTTACAATACAACTGATGCTCCTTGCTTGTTTTGTTGGCTTTTTAAACTATTTAAAAATTGTTTCTGTTTTAGAACTTCCAGGTTAAACAGCTCCATGGGACAAATAGGACAATCAATCTTTCTTGGAGTCTATGTGGATATTTGCTATTCTTTCACAGGACTTTCCCCTCCAAACAACTTTACTCAGAATGAAAAAGGCAGTGGTGAGAAAAGAATCAGGGGACCAGTTATTGCACACACGTGTGTGTGTGTGTGTGTGTGTGTGTGTACATGTACACACACACACTCATATACATATTCTGCAGTCTTTATAAATTGCTAAAGAACTCCACAGGAATATATTTCATCCCACTACTGAGGAAATCTGTCTAACAAACCATTCAAGCATGTGTCAAGCCATCTGCATCCTTGGAGATGGAGTGACAGCTAATTATAACCCTCCTAAATGGCATCCCCCCCCTTCACTTCACTTCACCCCAATATAGGGCTATGTAACTGGCAATCTTTTGAGAGACATTCTTGTGTTAAGGTCTTTCCCCCTCAGCCATGAAAGAAAAACCTTGGTGTTTGGTGTGGTGCACCAAACCACTGATATTTTCACCGCAAAGTGAAGTCACTAAGACGCAGCCTTGGTTTCCAAGGGCAGCTGAGTGTTTGCTTGGTTTTTATATTCAAAAAATGAGCTTGGGAAAGATGGCGATGTATAATTTTGCTCCCCTGAGTGTCTTTCACAAAGGACAGGGGCTCTAGCTCAGCGACAAAGCACGTGATATTCATGAACACAAGGACACAAATTTTGTGTATCTAATGAAGAGATATTTGAGGCCAGGATTGAAGAAACCCTTTTGCCAGAGCTCTGGAGAGCTGTAGCCCAAGCTCTGTTGTAGCTGTTGCATAGTCCATTGAGAAATATCACATTATGTATGTTTTAATTCTCTGTCATTCATTAACTCCCTGCCCTTTGAAAGCTAGCATGGCAAGGAGAAGAATTGTAGCCTAGTCTTCTCCCTGATACATTTGGGATTTTTTGTTTTTCATGCACAGGGAGGTTTGTCTGTTTTTACATATTCGGCAGTGCAGCACAAACATGCTGCCTGCAGCTCATCTATCGTATGATATTGCCTGAACATGCCATTCGCCTCTCAGTTGCTGAATCAGATCAGATGACTATTTATCCACCTGCTTGCTGTAAGTCAGGACCTTCCACAGACTACCACTACTCCAGCAAGCTGATCCATATAATCTAGACCTCAGGCAGAGAGCCAGAAGGAAATTACACATACAAAGAGCAAATAGGCCAAAGCATTCGAGTAGGGGGGTGGACCTGCGTCCCCCCATGATGTTGTTGGAGTACAGCTGCTATCATCCCAGACTATTAGACATTCCAGGTGGGAGGTGGAATCCACCAACATCTGGAAGGCCACAGGTTCCCCATCCCTAAATGGGGAACCTGTGGCCTTCCAGATGTTGGAAGCCCAAGCTCCACACAGCAAGGCATCTCCTCTATCTCCAACCATCAGCCAAAGTGACCCATTGCAGGAGGATGGGAACCTGCAGCTGCCCAGATGGTGTTGAGCATCAGCTCCCATGAGCTCCAGCTGGCCAATAGTCAGGAATGATGGAAGCTGTAGTCCAACAAGAGCTGGAGGCCTACAGCTTCCCCCATCCCTGATCTTCCTAGAAATTTATTTCCTTCCTTATACCTTGGCTGTGGGCAAAAGCAACACACTTGAATCTTTTCAAGAGGAAAGTTATCAGGGCAAAACTCCATACCACCCAAACTCACGTCTCCAGTGGTATTTCAGCACTGCACCGTTGATGTAAAACCAATCAGCCTTCTTCAACCTTGTGCCCTCCCAATTCTTTTGGGCGACGACTCCCATCAGATACAGAGATCATGACTGTGTGTTGGCTGGGGCTGATGGCAGACGTAGTCCAAAACATCTGGAGGGCACCAGGTTGGAGGAGGCTAGAGTAACTTGACCATCACAACTGTAGGGCGGTCTCCTGCGACTGGAGTTATACTTTACAGTATATAATTAGAATCATGTTTAATATCGCCTTGCTGCTCCACTTCCATCTCCTGGGACATTGGCTTGGCTTTCCTTCCTCAACCATTCAAAGACGTGGTGTTTTGGGACTGTGAAACAGCCGCATTGGACCATCAGGAGAGAGGTACTACCAGCCACGATTGGTAAATATCCCATTTTCTCCACTTTGCATACCTGGGGTCTCAACCAAAATTCTTCGTCTTTTATTGGTATTGACTCATAGAATGCCACATGCCTACAGTCTGTGCTTCTGACAACCACTGGCAGTTTAAGGGCAAACTTCACATGCTATAGGAGATCTGTGATCAGGTTCACCGTATATTTTGAAGTAAGTTTAAAGCTATTTCAGGGTTCTGATTTTGATCAGAGCAACTATACTGAGAGAGTGGAAAACTGGAGGGAGGGAAGCTTAAGCACCCCAATCTCCCCTGCCCCAAGATGCTTTGTGAAATTGGGATTAAGTCTCAGCATATATACTTTTTCCTACTCCAGTGCTTATAGTAGCTTCAAGGGATGACTTAGATTGAAACCAATAACATGGGCTACTTCTCTGATCAACCCTGAGACCCAGCATGGCTGCTTTGAAAAATAAACAAAGAAACAGACAGACATTGGGAAATCTGCTCACAGATCACCTACGTCATGTATGACATGTAGATTCCAGAGATGATCTTATTATTGTTATATATTTTCTGATTATATTCTTCTTGAACTGTACTCACACGACAGATGAAGGAAATAAAAACACAGTTCATCCTCAATTTCTTTTTCCACTGGTGTTATTTAATCGGCTTGAAATGCTGCAGGGTGTGTTCAGAAATAAAATGTTATTGTCTTTCCCTGGCTAAAGCTGATTTTGACCGTGTGTCCAAACTGTTCCAGTTCGAGTGACAGTATAGGACCACTGACATCAAAGAGGTCTATCTCCTGGTGTCCTCAGCACAACTACAGAGCAATAAGTGCAAGCTGGAGTTAAGAGTCAGCCTGAGGAGGTATCTGCTGAGCATCCACAAATTCAGGTTGTTCTCCCACTCCTTGCTTTGGCCTGGACAACAGCTGATGGTGAGAAGGAGGAGTCACAGATGCCATTGCCTGCTTGCTCATTGGTTCTCTGCCTGGCAGGCAAGCAAGCAGATGGGAGAAATGATGGGGAAGAGGAGCAGGAGCATCAGCTGGGGATAGTGGCAGTGAGGAAGTAGACTCACTGATGGAGGGGATGGTGGGTCCATAGAGGGTGTCTTCCCCAAGGGACACCTGAAATTTGGAGCCACCACTGGCAATAAGAGGAAAATGTCATTATCCATCTTTACACTCTAAGGATCAGTGGCGTTCACTGTCTTCACTGCATTCATCTTCACAATAGCCATATGGTGTGAGAGATGGATTCTTCTTATTCCCATTTTACTGAAGTCGAACTGATAGTGAAAGAAAAGGTTCCAACAAGTCATCATTGAAGCCAGGCTTCCTGAGTATATAAAAATCAACAGTCTCATGCCTGGGCTCTGAAAGAGCTAGAAACTCATTTGAGAGATTTTCATCCTGTTAGGTTCCAGAATGCCACACAAAGTTTTGCCTCTGACCCTCACAATAATGAGGCAAAATGCTATCACTGGGGTAAAGAAGGACCACAACTTTATTAACCTATAGACATTATCTGCAACAGATTTCCTCTAATTAATACTATAACCCTCCAGTCAGTGGCGTAGCGTGGGTTGTCAGCACCCGGGGCAAGGCAAGTAATTTGCGCCCCCTAACCCATGGATTTGCGCCCCCTAACCCGTGGATTTGCGCCCCCTAACCCTAACCCCCAGATGTTGCGCCCGGTGTGGCCTGCCCCCCCTGCACCCCCCACACTACGCCACTGCCTCCAGTATGTGTTCAGGCCATGACAGTGTGTGTCATTTTCTCACCAGCTGCAGCTCAACAGGACAAGTCAACCTGATTCAGTTCCACTGATCAGTATGAATGTAAAAAGTGTCTTTCTAGTTTGGATCAATACAGCCAATCTAGCTCAGCATCCCATTTCCCACAGTGGCCCATCAGATGCCTCTAGGAAGCCTACAGCCAGGGCGTGACAGCAATGGTGCTCTCTCGCTGTTGTTCTCCAGCAGCTAGTATCCTGATGCATATACTACATCTGAAGTTAGAGGTTAGAACATTCCCACTATGGATTTGTCTAACCCCCCACTAAAGCCATTCAAGCTGGTGGCCACCATCACATTCTGTACATGCCCAGCACCTCCTAGCTTCCTCTGTCAAGAGGTCTTGAGAGCACTCTGTCCCCAGCATCACTTCCCTGAACTCTTAATACCTGAGTTGGTGAGTTGGGCAGCTCCCAAGGGGTTCTAGCCCTTGTCCCCCAAGCCCAATGGCCCTGAGATGTTGGTTTAGAGTGGGTATCTTTGGCTCTCTAGATGTCATTGCACTACAGAGCCCAACATTCCTGGGCCTGATGGAAGTTGTACTGCAGCAATATCTGGAGGGCCAAAGGTTCCCCACACCTGGCTTGAAGAATCTCCTTTAACAGCCAAGGTACTTTAATCTATACCCCCTTTTCCCCTGCATTGGCCCTGCCAATGAAAGAAACCTGGGAGGACTCAACTGTCTTGGATAACTACCAATAGGTTGTGTTGCAGATCCTTAAGAAATATATTATATAATATATTATATAATATATTATAATTGGACCCCCATCTGTCCAATACAATTGTGACATGGAATACTTCAAACCCAGGTAAGGAATGGCTACACACACCATGCTGCTCTCTGCTGCCTTGCGAACTTTTCTACAGCCTCAAAAAATGTACCTAGGAACACAAGGCCTCCTCAATGCTCTCCTTTGAATCAACTCATCACACAATCCAAATCGTGTGCTAGCATTCCACTATGGGCCAGATGCTCATCCTATGCTAGGAGGCTCTAAACCTTCCATGATCTTACCTGGTTCATTTTCCTCCAAATGAATCAACAACGGGTGACATGGAGGACACCTATGCACATCTGCATACACACAACCCTGAAAGATGGACAGGACCATTCCATGGGACACTTGCTGAAGGGAAGGACTGGAGCTCCATGGTAGAGAATCCACATTGCACCCAGAATGTCCCGGGTACAATCCATGGCACTGAAGACTCCTTGCCTGAAATCATGGAAAGCCACTGCCATTCAGTGTAGATAATACTGAGCTAGATAGACCAATAGGAGAAGTTCCTGGGTCGTTGGCCCTTATAGTTTAATACTGCTATAACCAAACCACATTCAGATGCCTAGGTTTTGTGGCTGAAAGATTTTGAGGGTTAAATAATTGTACTAAGCCCTTTACACTCTGGGATGTTTTGGGGGGGCCGGGTGGAGGTAGGCATATACAGCAATGTAGCACAGAACCAATAATCATGCATAAGTGCCTTATTAGTTGTTCTGTGATTCTTCCCCAACATCAGCTTCCTGTTTACCATCTGCAGGGGCACCCTTGCTCTGCAGAGTAACAAAAGTGGGACAATAAAATAAATAAAATAAAATGAATAAACTGGAACATTTGTGGCATGAAACCTCACGAGACTTCAGCAGGAAGTTAACGGGAAATACACTGATTAGAAACAAATCAATGTGCCCTTCCCAAGACATTGGCAGATGCCAACAGGGTTGAAAGTGGAATTGCATAAACACACCACCCTCCCCCAGATACCATCATGAGCATAAATAATCAGGAATGTACAATAGATAGGATGGCAGGAGGGGCCCTTGGAAGATTTATAACCCACTTTTCAGTTTGCAAGTCTGAAAATGAGGTACAAGGTTAAACAAATACATTTTTTAAAAAATCAATGAAACAGGCAGAAGAACAGGTCAGAGCTATGGAAGCAGTTTCCAACTATTTATTTATTTATTTATTTATTTATACATACATACATACATACATACATACATACATACCCTGCCCATCTGGCTGGGTTTCCCCAGCCACTCTGGGTGGCTCCCAACCGAATATTAAAAACACAATACAGCATTAAATATTAAAAACTTCCCTAAACAGCCTTCAGATGTCTTTTAAAAGTAAGATCGTTGCTTATTGCCTTGACATCTGATGGGAGGGCGTTCCACAGGGCATGCGTCACTACCAAGAAGGCCCTCTGCCTGGTTTCCTGTAATTCACTTCTCGCAGTGAGGGAACCACCAGAAGCCCTTCGGTGCTGGATCTCAGTGTCCGAGCTGAACAATGGGGGTGGAGATGCTCCTTCAGGACTGAGGCCGTTTAGGGCTTTAAAGGTCAGCACCAACACTTTGAATTGTGCTCAGAAACCATAAACAGAACAAGTGATCTGTTCAAATAAAGCAATGGCCTGCTTAAGAGGGGCAAGCAGCTGGAATCATTTGCACTGCTGGTTCCAGAATATAGGGGCCACCAATGTGAAGGTGCGCTCAGTGGTCATTGGCCTTGGAGACAGCGGGACCATCAGAATATCCTATTAAAGAGCAGGAAGACACATCTGGAAGAAGGCATCTGCTCAAGTATCCCAGGGCTTTAAAGGTAAGATTTCCTGTAACGTAACAGTAATTGGCCTAAGCAGCTAAACCTTTTCCCTGCTTTGTGGAGAACATCTGCTAAGGCAGACTAAAAACAAAGACAGACCTTCTTGCTTTACCTCTATGACCCTGGAAGACCACAAGTGCAACAGCATTTCCTATTCCCCAGTGAAATCAGCAAAATGGGACCCAAAGATAAATTCACACCTTCCTAATGGTAGAGATTAAACGTAGGCAACCACTTCACCACAAACCTTCCTACATATTTTACATGTTCACACCTGACGTGTGGTGATGGAAGCCATCCTACTGCCTGTCAGGATTATCAAAAAGGTAAAGTGACTTCTTAGTAATTTGGACATTTGAATGGGCTCCCTCTTTCTAATAACACAGGCAAGCCACATTCCTTGATTTGTCACGTTCATATCCCACCTTTCCTCCAAGGAGCTGAAGAGGATAGGTATATATGGGTCTCCCCCTCAGCACACTGCAAACAACTCCCCAGATTCTGCAGCAGCCCTAAATAAGCAGTAGAACAGGGGTGGGAAACCTGTGCCTCTCCAGACGTTGTTGAACTTCAACTCCCAGAAGCCCCAGCCAGCATGGCCAATAATCAGGGATGCTGGGAGCTGCAGTCCCACAACATCTTGAGGATTTTGGGTTCCCAGACCTGAATTAGGAGCTCTTGACACATATGAGGCTACAATCCACCCTCTACATATGGGGTGGGAGGGCCACATTTTTTTCTAGCCAAAGGCCACATTCCAGGGGGTTGTAATATGCAGGGGGAGTAGCATGGTGGCAGCGGGTGGAAGAGCCTGAGGCCATGTTGGATAGAGTCAGCAACAAAAGTGTTCTGGATTAACTAGTCTGGATTAAAGACTGCCGTGCTGAGGGGCGCCATCTCCTAGGGGTTAAGTCCCTTCTGAGTCTCCTGGGAGGGGGCTGTCCCCCGTGTCCAAAAGTGGTGGAGGGGGCTGAGCACGGAGTCGAGCATGGCCCCAGGTTGGCTCCTCCTCCTCCTCCTCCAGCTGTGGAGGGGAAGGAGGCAGGAAGAAGCCCCAGGGTTGTGATGGCCATGGCGGCAGGAAGAAGAAGAGGAGTCAACAAGGCAATGGAAACTATGCTGCACCACACTTCTGCCACATTCGGATCTGCCTCTGGCTCCTCCAACATCCCGACGTCACAACGTTGGGATATTGCATGTGCAACGTTGTGGGCCACGTTCTGCCAGTCCCCCCCCCCTCTTCTATTATTCTTCAGAAGCTAGCACCTCCAGCTCTGCTTCAACTTTCACCATGACTATGTCAGTTTGAAATTCTAAAGCTTGCATAGCTCTGCTCAGAAGTAAGCCCCACTGGTTTTGAGAGCAAAAATCTACCAATTTGTTTCCAGAGAGTAGAGGGGAAATATTTCCCCCCTCAAGCCCAACAGGCCACCAGCACAAGGCTTCACTGGCCACCTGTGTGATGCTTCCAGGAAGAGGTGTAGCAAGCCCAGGTGGTACCCAGTGTGGAATTTGTCACACATCAATAGCTCGGGGTAGGCTTGGGAGTTGTGGGTTGGCGCCGAATGTCCGACCCCCTTCCTACGCCTCTGCACCCCCACCCCTACGACTCCCAACTACCCCAAGCCATCAGGGGAAGTGGGGGGAGCTCTGCTGCTTTGCTGCGGCGCTGGCAAAGCTCTCGGGAGCCACAGCTCCCATCCGTCCCCCTTCCTGACTCGTTGTAAAGCAGCAAAGCAGGAGCTGCTTACAGCGAGCCAGGGAGGGAAGGAGGCTGGGAGGGGGCCCCCTGGCTCGCCGTAAGTATCTCCTGCCAGCGGCAGAGGGATCCCACCACCGTCCATATGGTGCTCCAGCGGCACCGGTGACAAACCACTATGTACAGCACAGCACATGTGCGGCGTCACTACACACACAGTGCATGCGTGCGACACCACATATGTGTTGTACATAGCGGTTTGCCACCAGCGCTGCCCGAGAGCCGTATGGACAGTGGTGGGATCCTCTGCTCGCGGCTGCAGCCACGAACGGAGGATCCTCCACACGCAGCTGTGGCAGTGTGATGGCTGCTCACGCCACTGCACCTGGGCTGGGGCAGCAGGGCAAGCAGGGTGCCTTCTTGTCACCCTCCCAGATTTGGAACCTGGGGCGCACCACTGCCCCCATCCCCACCTTGCGACACCACCGCCTCCAGGCCACCAGCGTGAGACTCCAGGCCACCAGCATGACATCAACCATTCCCAATCTCCTACCTGAGTCGGCGCACCTGGAGACCACCATATCCAGCACTGTCCCGTCTCCCATTCCCAGGACCTAAGGATTCTTCCCTAAGCAAATAAAATGAATAAACCCCTTGGGAACAAAGGAGGCCTACAATCCATTTCAATGGGGCTGGCACAGAAGGACTTCCTAGTGGATCTTGTGCCCACTTTATTAGTGCCACTTGAGAAGATGGGGCCAATCCCATTATTCTATACAATTTCCTTCCCCAACATTATGGCTATTGGGTGAAAGCTTTCTCCTAATAGCTTCTATAACTGCAAGGACTGAAATAGCTAGTTGGCTCCTTTCAGGATTTCTCCAATCTAATGTTCTTGTTGGTTGGTGCTGTTTACTTATTCGGTGGTGGAAAATATTAAGAAGTCTGTAAACTGTTTGCTTAAATTATTTCTTAATATGTTCCCCCCACCCTGCTCTCTCTCCCTCTCTCGATGTGTGTCTCAGCACGGAAAGCGTGTATGTAGGCCCCTATATGTTGTTGCAAAAACTTAATGGAGTGGAAACAATGAATATAAATGGAGGGCATTTGGGGGAAGGGGGAGAGAATGCTGCATTAGCTGAAGCACTGAACAATGAAAATAATTTATTCTTTTTTTAAAAGGGGGGGGGGGAGAAGAGTGTTGTGTTCTTTGTATCTTTCTGTGAAATCCTGCCCTCATGAAAATGCATTTCCAGGACAGAAATTAAAGATCAACTACAACATATATCATCTTAGCATGAACTGAAAAGCTGGATGGTGGTCATTTTGTCAGTCTCAGCTTCTACATAAAGTCCAATGGAAATTATTATTTCCATTACTATTATTACTGAGCCTGCAAGGCAATTCACAACCCACACAGAACACGATAAAGCTGGGATAAATTTCAAAGTGGAGCTTGATCTACATACACAGCTGAATTCAGTGGTACCTCGGGTTACAGACGCTTCAGGTTACAGACTCCACTAACCCAGAAATAGTACCTCGGGTTAAGAACTTTGCTTCAGGATGAGAACAGAAATCATGTGGCAGCGGCGTGGCGGCAGCGGGAGGCCCCATTAGCTAAAGTGGTACCTTGGGTTAAGAACAGTTTCAGGTTAAGAACAGACCTCCAGAACGAATTAAGTTCTTAACCCGAGGTACCACTGGAAGGTCATATACATTCTGTCCTGGACCCCTGGAGTAGCAGAGAGCTCCTAGTGAGATAGCTTGGAGCCAGACTGAAGCCTTTTATGCCTTGGCATTTGCTTGTCTGTTTGTTTGCATTTATATCCCACCTTTTTCTCAGGGTGGCACACATGGTTCCCCCCATTTTATCCTCGCAACAACACCGTGAAACAAGTTAGGCTGAAAGTGAGTCAGAGCAGTGTTAGAAATTAGCCAGGCGCCAGGTGCGTTTTGCGACTTGCACAGGTCCCGTTGCGACCACGTGGAGATCTCTGGGTGCCAGGTTGTTGGCTGATATCTTCATCTGCCTGTCCCCTCCAGCTTTCTCAAGCAGGTAAGCAGAAGAGCTTATTTATTGCATTTATATCCCACCTTTTTCTCCAGAGAGTATATGGTTCACCCCACCCCTAAGTTAATCCTTACAATGACCCTATGAAGTGGTGAAGAGGCTGTGACTGGTCCATGGTTACCCTGGGAACTTTAGGACTGAGTGGGGATTTGAACCCTAATCTCCCAGGTAGGTCCTAGTCTGACACTGTAACCACTCTGGCTTCCTAGCATCCTTCTGCTATAGGGCAGCTATATAAATAAGGTAGGCTAAATAAATATAGGGAAAGCAAAATGTCATTGAATCTGACACTGTAGTCACATTAAATAAATAAATAAATAAAAATTGTCCAGTAGCTCCTTAGATACCAACTAAGTTTGTTCTGCGTATTAGCTTTCGTGTGCGTGCACACTTCTTCAGATACCATGCACATGAAAGCTTATACCCAGAACAAACTTAGTTGGTCTCTAAGGTGCCACTGGACAATTTTTAATTTTTAATTTATTTATTTTGACTGCATCAGACCAACATAGCTACCTACCTGAATCTGTAGTCACATTGTAGATGTTGGGCAAGTTGAATCTACAGAGGTGGCAAATGTGTAGCCCTCAGCTGTCATCGGCACGGCCAGTGGTCAAGGGTGATGGGACTGTACCCCAGGAAGATCTGGAGACCCAAAGCTTCCCCACTCCTGTATTATAGAATTGTTTCATTTTGAATTCCAAATAGTTCTTCAATCTGAAGGCCTTGTATACCATCCAAGCCTGTCACAATGTTCATTTTGGCCTTTGCGTAATGATTTTCAGTAGCAATCATGTGGTGCCCCATCTGTTAGTGGGGTGGTGGGTGTGATACGGATAGAAGAACACTTTGACGCTGGAGTTGTGCAGCGAGGTTAGTTCAGAACGAGGGTGCAGGCAGCAAGCCATGCTGCTCATCCCATCACTAACAATGTCAGGAGGAGGTGTTGTGACAACCATGCAGCCATCACTGTGTGGGAGAAGCATTGTGTGCATCTCCTTTCGCCAGGAGCAAAATGTGATGTCCCTGCAACAAGAGGAGCAATTCATTGCCAAGCCAGGTTCAGGCTTCTTGCATTAATTCACAAAGCTCTAAACAACTTGGGCCCAAAAACTTGCAGGATCACCTGATTCCTTATGCTCCACTTTAGTCGCTGACATCTTCCGATGGGACACTTTGAGAAGAGTCACACCTTGCTTGCTTTCATGTGTCTTTTTATTGCTTTGTGCAGTTCAGACAGGCCTTTGGAATGAAAAATATTTTACTAACTAGTTTTTATTGACATGTCATTGATTTTTTTTATTGTTATCTTGTATTCTGTCTTGTTATATTATCTATGAGCATGTGGTCTGGAAGCATTTAAATAAACAAATAAGGAACACGTGTACAGAAACACGGATTGCCCAGAAAGACAATAAGAGGGGTAGTATTTGTTAATTAACTTATAAAATAAATTTCCTAGATGACATACCATTATTATTGGCTAGGAGAACAGCTTTAAGAAGCAATCTCAAATGAAAACGCACAGTTCAGCTCTCCTGTCTCTCCTCCCCCATCATACTTTAGATGAACTTGCCTCCACCCATTTTATTGCAAATCGGTGGCAAGACTGATGCTTTGCTGCTGCCACTGCATCCTCAAGTAGCTGTCCAGCAGAGCTCTTCCAAGTGATGAAAGGGCTAGTAACATCTGGCCAGAAGACGGAGATGATTGTACTTTCAGAGGCCTACAGTGGCAAATTTGCAAGACACTCCAAGGATAAAGTCACTCATAATCACACAAAAAGAGACGCCAGCGTTCAAATGAGGAAGTGTCCAGAGGACCGTCTGGCTGAAGGCCATCTTGGATTAGTTTCCATGGTTGCAATCTGAGGATGTGGGCAAGCTGCTTGAAGGATTTCGGCCAGCACCATGTCCTCTCCCCCCAAGCCCATCATGGCTGATAAGAGCTAGACAAACAGATGTGGCAGGGTGGGTCCAAGGAGTGGTGACTGCCTTGCTTGGGAGGGCAGGAAAAAGGTGTCATTGACCTTCAAGGACCTCCCTGGAACCAGGCACATTGAAAGATGACCAGCCAATATCCCTTTTTGTGGCAAGGCACTCAGCCTGTTTGAGCTGGTGAGAAACTGCCTTTCGTTTGCACCTCTGAACTAGTCATAGCACATTGGAAGGTACTAAGGCTAGCAGACTTGATTTTGTCAAAACTTTGGTTTGTTCTCTAAGTGCCTCCTTCCCCCCAACGATCCCACCCCCTGGCCCCAGCCACATCCCCTGGCAGGTCTTGAACAGTGTAGAACAGGAGGAGGGGACCTTCTCACAACCTTGAGGGCTGCATGCTGGAGTAACATGACAGTGATGGGCGGAGCCAGAAGCAAAACTAGGTGGAGCAGGAAATGCATGCTTTCCCTGTGTACACTGAGCTAGTTTTTACAAACACACACACACACACACACTCCTCTCAAATCTCCATGCTGGCAAGCAAAAGGCATTCTCCGGGTTGAAGGATATGTTCCAGCCAGGGGGAAACATTTGGGGAGGGGGAGAAGATGGGGAAGTGTATGTGATGTGGAGTGAGTAATGAGGATCAGATAGAGAAGCTTGGAGGACCCTTTGACTTGTGGCTCCCTACCCCTGGCCTAGACCATGCTTTGGATGATAAGGAAATAAGCTTCTTTTTTCTCGCAGATTGATGCACTGACTTGCATCCAGGGGAAGCCCTGGCTGAGCTACCGAAAGTGATGGAGGGATGGGTTTGGGGGGTTTTAATTTTTTTTAAAAAAACTGCCTGGACCGCATGCCTGCGCCTCCTGCTCTTGCCTACGCAGCAGCTGCACCGCCATATTTCCATGTGGCAGGAGCTAGCACAATGCCGATCTCTTGGGCTCGGCACTTGCAGGAAGGCTCCCCAACCCTGAACTCCCTCTGCCTGCAGCTTGGGAATGGACAGACTGTTGAGGAGTCGGCAACAGGAAGGAGACGGAAGAGAGAAGGTACAGAAGGAGCTGGTGCAATGCGGAGTCAGTGGACGGGTTCTCGTCCTCACGCTTATCACAAAGCGTTTGTCAGAGCCTTACGTTGGTTTTAAACAGGTTTTTTCCCCCATACAGTCGTACCTCATGTTATGTTTGCTGCAGGTTGCGCGTTTTCAGGAAGTACCAGAAAGGGTTACTTCCGGGTTTCACCGCTTGCGCATGTGCAGACGCGCAAAATGACGTCACGTGCATGCACAGAAGCGGCAAATCGTGACCCGCACATGCGCAGACAGGGGTTGCATTCTTTTCAGGTTGTGAACGGGCCTCCAGAACTGATACCGTTTGCAACCAGAGATACCACTGCATTGAGTTTTAATGTTGACCTTAGGGTCAAGGGTAGGTAAATTGTTGTTGTGATTTATTATTTTGGCAGTCAGAAAATATACCTTATTTTTCAGTGTATAAGACGCCCCCATGTATAAGATGACCCCTATCTTTTTGAACCCTAAATTAAGAAATTGGGCCAGAGCTAGAGCCTGAACCCAAGCCAATGCCACCCCCGCCAGAGCCTGACCCCAAACCCCTGCGCATTCACCATCCGTGTATAACACAACCCCCAATTTTTTACTTAAAAGAATTAGCAAAAAACATAGTCTTATACATGGAAAAATACGATATATCAAAGCCATTTACAGCAATATAAACAAAAACATACAACAAAAACCATTTAAAAGAGCCAAAAACAGACATCAATAAACCTTTGCGGAAGAATGCATTCTTAATGGCCTGGCTATGCCTGGCGAAATAGAAGGCTTCCTGGGGACTTAGGGCAAAGAGCAGATAATTAATACTGATGATAACAATAACAACTGTTGTTATTATTATAGCAGGGGTGGGGAACATCAGGCCAGGGGTACGGTATGCGGCTTCCTTCCTGGCCCATGACACTCTCTCGAAGCTCACTCTCTCCACTGCTCACACCCCTTTCTGGGCATTGCTTCACATCCAGGGTGGACTGCAATGGATCCTGGCACTCTGAGGATGCCTCTTGCTTGCCTGAAGCAGGGATAGGGAGAAAGGTGAGTGGCTGTGTGCAAAAACCAACCTCCTGCACAAAGGTAAAATTATATGTATTCCTTCACCCACTTTCACATCTGGCTCTGGGCATGTGGCCCTCAGAAAGCTTCCCAGAAGGGAAAGCAGTCCTCAGACCATTAAAAAAATCCCCACCCTTGAGTTTTAGGTGTCCTTAAAGCTGGTTGTACAAGAAAGTAGGAAAAGGGCTTACGTTGCATTTCTTCCTGTGGTCAGCAGACACTTCTGCACTAAGCGACTGGACTCCTCCACCCACCTCGCCTCTCATTGGTCATTCCATCTCCATAGCAACCACAGCCATGGAGCAGGGTGAGGGGAACAACCTCAGGGACATAACTGAAGTCAATTTATCTGCTTTTTTTCTTAAAAAGTGTAAAGCTAGAACCAGAGTCCAGCTTTGTGATGGTCATTGCCATCGCAAGGGCTATCCAGGAAAAGTTTATTCTCCTTGCAACATGCAGCAGATTTGAGATTCGGATCCACTGCTATGCTGAGCAGAGTATTTCCTGAACGGAGCAATATGTGGGGCAAATTCCACAAGGCCTCCAACTACCCCACTTGCCAGGGGCAGACTCTGTTTTCTGGGACTTGCCTCTCAGAAATCCATGTCTGTATTTTGCCTTTTGGGGGTGCCTGTGGGAGGAAAAAGAGGAAGAAGGATCCACTTCTCTTCTACTCCTTTGTGGTTGCAAGATACATGCATTGAGCAATAGGGTGGGTATCTTTTGCAGCAGAAGGAAAGAATCTTTTGCTCCAGCCCTTCCGTAACAGCGATCTCAGTAGGCAGCACTACATCCATTATATTAATAATAATAATAATAATAATTACCTGCCCATCTCTACTTCTATCCAGCATGCAATTAGGCCGGCCAGCCAGGGGCCTGGATATGGCCCTCAGACAGAAGGTTCCTTAACCCTGGTTTAAGCAGAGATGCCAAGGATTGAACCAGGAACCTTCTGTAGAATGCCCTACTGGACTCCTCCACACACCTTGCCTCTCATTGGTCATTCCGTCTCCATAGCAACCACAGCCATGGAACAGGGTGAGGGGAACAACCTCAGGGATACGGCCTAGGACCCTCGTACCTACGGGACCGCCTCTCCTGGTATGTTCCACAGAAGAACTTATGGTCTTCAAATAAAAACATCCTGAAGGTCCCAGGCCACAGAGAGGTTAGGCTGGCCTCAACTAGAGCCAGGGCTTTTTCGGCTGCGGCTCCAACCTGGTGGAACGCTCTGTCGCAAGAGACTAGGGCCCTGCGGGACTTGACATCTTTCCGCAGGGCCTGCAAGACAGAGCTGTTCCACCAGGCCTTTGGCCAGGGCACAGCCTGACTCCCTCCTTTGGCAATCCTCACAGAACTCTAGCCCAATGGTTGCCATTTATCTGATTGGAATTAATTTTATAATGAAATGATTTTAGAATGTTTTATCATTTTACTGTTGTTAGCCACTCTGAGCCCAGCTTCGGCTGGGGAGGGCGGGATATAAATTATTATTATTATTATTATTATTATTATTATTATTATTATTATTACCCCAACCTGGGATAGGAAAAAGGGGCCTAGGAAAAGAGTCGTCAGATGAGGAAGCAAGGAAAGCAAATGGGAATGGGGAGTGGTCCAGAATAATGAGTAGGAGAGGACCAGGACCAGGAGACAGGCCTGAGGATGGAAAGAAAGCTGCAAGGTTTAGCAATCAGAAAGGAGAGCCTGCCCAAGGACAGGATCCGCAGGGCACTGAAGGAGGTTACACAGAAATTCAGAAGAAGCATCCCTCCCTTTGCTTACTTTTGCAACAAGCAATGCACCATTTGGCTTCCTCTGGACTTTCCACGCAGCCACACACACACCCCACATGCTATTTTTAAAGATCCTCCAAACTGTTACACATCATCAGGACCTCTTTGCCCAAATGCTGCTCTGCCACTTACGTAATTGAGCTCATTCACTTCCCTCCCTCCTTCCCCTGCCCCCATCCTGGTCCCGGCTTTGCAAACATGGCCAGATTGCATACAAGAGGCATCTGCTCCAGCACAAAGAACATTCTGTGCAACTGACGTACTGCAGAGGGGAAAGTCGCACTCATCGAGACCGTGTTGGCAGTGGCTGCAGAGCAGTTTTGCAGGCTGACGAAGCATGGCTGTGCGCTCTCTCGCTCCCTCTCTCTGGACCACCACGCACACACCCAGGTCCTGCTATATATAAAGGACTTGGTTCACGGCACTCCTTCTCCCTGTCCACTACACATGCAGATACACAAAGTGGGTCACTGTGTCGATTCAGTGGATCATTGTAATGCATTAACTCCCATCACCTGTGAGGGCAACTCAAGCTATCTGTGCTGCACTCATTCCAGCCGCACAATATTTATGCTATACGGTGACATTTTGCATACACCTCTACTACAAGCAGAACAGCCAGTGCTCTGTGTCCGATTCTGACAGAATGTTTTAACTCTCAAAAGTCCATACTCTGAAAAAATGGGCGTGCAATTGTGTTTTATGTGTATGTTTGCCATAAGATAGCCTGCTTGTCATAGCCACGGAGAGGCGAGTACATGTAAAAAGCTATTAAGAAATGTCACTTGCCATACAATATACACACAAGCACACACTAACATTTTGGAGGTTTCACCGTATACACTTCCAAGAACTTCTCAGCCTCAGTAAGAACTAGCTGCTTATTTCGAAAACCAAACAAATGCCGACCACCTGCAGGCCCTACAATATAAGCCATATCACAGAGTGCAAATTTTTTTGAATGCCACATCTAGTACGTAGGTAAAACTACAGCCAGCCTATGTAGATGTTTTAGAAACCACAAATCTACAATCTTTTCCAAAAAAGAAAAGGTGAAGCAGCCAGTTGCTAAAGATTTCAGTTCTGAGAACTACAGCTTGTCAGACTTATCAATAATGGCTATGGAGATACCAACAGATCTAACAATGTTGGCAAAGAGGAATAACTTATGGGTGTACACACTGGACACATTAACAGCACATGGGGGAAAGCTCAGCTGGTAGAACATGAGACCCTTAATCTCAGGGTTGTAGGTTCGAGCCCCTTATTGGGCAAAAGATTCCTGCATTGCAGAGGGTTGGAGTAGATGACCCTTGCAGTCCCTTCCAACTCTATGATTCTATGGTCTCAGCCATCACTTAGCTTCAGTGAATGAAGCCCCTCTGAGCACTGCATCCTCAAAGCTCTATAACTGCCACCTTGGAAATAACATCATTTCATTTTTATCAGAGTTGTTGTTGTTGTTGTCGTCGTCATCATCTATACCCCACCCATCTAGTTGGGTTTCCCCAGCCACTCTGGGCGGCTTCCAACAAAATATTAAAAATACAATAAAACATCAAACATTAAAAACCTCCCTAAACAGGGCTGCCTTCAGATGCCTTCTAAAAGTCAGATAGTTGTTTATTTCCTTGGCATCTGATGGGAGGCCATTCCACAGGGTGGGTGCCACTACCGAGAAGGCCCTCTGCCTGGTTCCCTGTAACTTCGCTTGTCGCAGTGAGGGAACCACCAGAAGGCCCTCAGAGCTGGACCTCAGGGTGAACAATGGGGGTGGAGATGCTCCTTCAGGTATACAGAGCAGCTGATGAATGCAAAAGTCGGAATGTGTTGCCATGTAAATTTGAAAAAACCTCTGTTTGTTAATCACAGTAACAGGTATACTATGTTACTGGTTAACTGGATCCTAAAGGGGATCTAAACCAAGCTTGCATGAAGTGCTGTTTGATCCTTTTACAACTACTGCTCTATCTATAAGACAAAATGCAAACATGCTGGTTTTGTTGATAAATTTTCTTACCCACAGGGCAGCATCTTCTTCTCTTCTGGTAGACGGAGTACAAACCAGCCCTATAGAAAGATGAATGGGATTCTGCCAAGAGTGTTAGGCTGAAATGGGCTCTGGTTAGAAACAGCCTACTTTCCTGGATGCACAAGGCTGACCAAGAAGGGAGTATATGCATGCACACACAAACACGGAAGAGGCTTATGCACGTCCTCAGAAGACATGGACTTCGGGTGGGTAGGTTGACAGATGGACCAGCAGCCTGATCCAGACAGCAGCTGCTGCATCAACAAGAAGGATCGAAGGAATGCTTCTGACATGGTCTCCAGTCTGGTCTTCTGGACAATTCCCTCCAAACAGAGAGAAGGGATGAGTTTGCAGTGGAAGAGGAAAAGGATGAGCATGGCATTTGGGGCAAGGGCTTTGGGGAGGGGGGGCATTTTGGCCCAGTCTAACCCACTTGGGTTTGAGAGTAAGTTTGATTCTATTCATTCAAGGCTCAATAGAAACTAAGGGTTTCTCTTTGTGGTAAATTTACCACCTTGGGGATTTGTTGAAGGGGAGGATAGAAATCCCTGAACCAAATAATGAAGCAATGATTTAAGTGCCAAAATAGCTCTGTGAGGAGCAGGAGGTGTATGGAAGAAATCAATCTCCATCTAGGACAGGGGTCAGCAACCTTTTTCAGCCGTGGGCCAGTCCACCATCCCTCAGACCATGTGGTGGGCTGGACTATATGGGGGGGGTGAACGAATTTCCATGCCCCACAAATAACCCAGAGATGCATTTTAAATAAAAGGACACATTCTACTCATGTAAAAGCACGCTGATTGGGCCGCATCCGGCCCACGGGCCTTAGGTTGCCTACCCCTGATCTAGGAAATGGGGCTTTGCTTAGAAACTCAAAACAAAATGTAGGAAATTGTTGCACCTTACAGGTGCACAATATTACCTAATCCTCTTTGTGATTAAGTGACTATCTACCTGAACTGAACTACTGACATTTGCGATAACTTTATTGCCTCTCTATAGCTTAAAATATGTCACCTACCCTCCCCAGTGATTCTGGCTGATATGTCACTGCAACTGCAAGAGAGGTTTTTCCAAATATAAACCACTGTTTGGAGTCTCTTTGAGAAAGTTAGGAAACATGCTTTATACTGAGACAAGCCATTAGTCCATCTAACTCAGTATTGACTGACTGGCAGAGGCTTCCCAGGGTTTCAAACAGGGAGCCAGACAGCCCTGGTTGCTGAAAATAATCTGGTAACTACCATAATATTCTTCAGCAAATGAAGGGGAAGCAATAGACATTGGTTTGACTTCTTCTTAGTTCTTGATTTTTCCCAGCCATAGTTTACTGGGAACAGTGCTCTATTTAAAGCATGTTTAAAGCATGACTTCCACCAAAGAATACTGGGGGCTTTAGTTTATTAAGGGTGCTGGGAATTATAGTTCTGTGGGGGTAAACCACAGTCCCCAGGATTCTTTAAGGCAACCCTTGTGCTTTAAATGGATGGTGTGTATGCAACACTAAACTATGGCTGGAGCAGTGTCCCCACTAAAGTATGGTGCAGCCACTGCAGCATATAGGAGAGGAGAGACTGGGGACTCGGGCACAATAGTAAAGAAACAGCAATTTGAATGTGCTATAAACATGCAACACCAGATGGCACCAGAGAGCAGGAAATTTTAAAATGTGATTTTCCATAGGGATTTTTTTCCCTCTCTTGCTATAACAATCTAATTTCTGACTTATTTATAGGGTCCCACCCCACCCGTATTTAGTTCAACCCTGGAACTACTGGTGATGAGGCACTGTATGGTTGTTTTCAAAATACAACCAAGAGTCTTGTGGCATCTTAAAAGACTAGCCGATTATACATTTTGTTGATGAGAGGCCACATCATGTGATGCATTGACTTTAGTCTGTGTATAACATATGCAAGGATGTGTGTGCGCACGCGCACACACGTGCAAAAAAAGTTCTACGTTGTGGGGCAAGAAGGCCATAAAATGCAGGAGTCGCTCAGTCCGAAACATTTCATGCAAAGCTCAAATGTGTGCCACACAAGCACAGAGACCGTTCACAAAGTCAGCAATGGGCAACACAGCAGTCTCCCTACCTTGGCCATGGCTGATTTAACCCTGGTTGTGGGAGGGAGAGCTTTGGTCTCAGTTGAGTCCTGAATGAATAGGATCAAACCTGCTGATATATTTCAGCGCAGTTCCAGGCCTTGGTTATATTAATCTGACAGAGCGTGGATGATAACAGGGAAGGGAAGGGCTGCTCCCCACTGTAGAGAGGCCAGCAGTTCATAAATAAATGCATCTCATACATAAATGCATCACTAGGAGCAGCCACAGGCTCAGAGAGAGGAACACACAGACCAACCTCCCAAGGGAACAGACTGCAAGAGCGCACCAACTGCACCACTTCCCGCCCCCAACCGGGTTCATGCATAGCATTAGCTGTTTTCATTAACCCTTTCTGTTCTTTCCCCACCCCACCCCCTTAAAAAAAAAAAAAGATTTACAAGGCTCACATCTCTCTCTAGAGAATACTTCTTTTGTATCTGCCACCTGGAACTCCCATCTCTACCTGACAGGCAAGCAAGAAGAATGAGCTATTTAAGCAGCAGAGGCAATCAAGGGGTCTTGGACGCATCAGGAAAAAGTCCTGGGCTTGCTATTGTTATTTTTTTACACGTATCAAGGATCAGAAATCTGTGGCCTTCCAGATGTTGTTGCTCAGCTCCCCATCGGCCCCAGCTAACATGCCCAATAGGCAAGGTTTTGGAGGGGAGATGGAGTCAGAGAGAATCATAGAATCATAGAATCATAGAGTTGGAAGAGACCACAAGGGCCATCGAGTCCAACCCCCTGCCAAGCAAGAAACACCATCAGAGCACTCCTGACATATGGTTGTCAAGCCTCTGCTTAAAGACCTCCAAAGAAGGAGACTCCACCACACTCCTTGGCAGCAAATTCCACTGTCGAACAGCTCTTACTGTCAGGAAGTTCTTCCTAATGTTTAGGTGGAATCTTCTTTCTTGTAGTTTGGAGCCATTGCTCCGTGTCTGCTTCTCTGGAGCAGCAGAAAACAACCTTTCTCCCTCCTCTATGTGACATCCTTTTATATATTTGAACATGGCTATCATATCACCCCTTAACCTCCTCTTCTCCAGGCTAAACATGCCCAGCTCCCTTAGCCGTTCCTCATAAGGCATCGTTTCCAGGCCTTTGACCATTTTGGTTGCCCTCCTCTGGACACGTTCCAGTTTGTCAGTGTCCTTCTTGAACTGTGGTGCCCAGAACTGGACACAGTACTCCAGGTGAGGTCTGACCAGAGCAGAATACAGTGGCACTATTACTTCCCTTGATCTAGATGCAATACTCCTATTGATGCAGCCCAGAATTGCATTGGCTTTTTTAGCTGTCGCGTCACACTGTTGGCTCATGTCAAGTTTGTGGTCAACCAAGACTCCTGGAAGACCACAGATTCCTCACCCTTGGTGAATGTGGGTGCATGTCTATTCCCTGCCATTTAACCTGTGTAGACAGGCTCCCAAGTTGACTTGCTTAGAGGCTTCACATTGCAGCAAAAAAAAAAAAAAAACTACAAAGGAGTATTGTTCCACCTTAAAGATTAACACCTTTATTTATTGTGGCATCAGATAGTCACCTTCAAATATCTGAAGAGCTGTCCCATGGAAGATGGAGTGAGCTTGTTTTCTGCTGCTCCAGAGGGTAGGACCCAAAACAATGGATTCACTTTACAAGAAAGGAGATGCCAATGAAATATTAGGAAGAACTTTCTTATGGTGAGCGTGTTGAGCAGTGGAACAGACTCTCATGAGAGGTGGTGAACTCTTCATTCATTGGAGAGTTTTAAACTGAGGTTGGATGGCTGTCAGGGATTGCTGTGATTCCTGCATTGCAAGAGGTTAGATTACATGATCCTTGGGGTCCCTTCCAATGCTGTACTTCTATGTGTGGGATGTGATACATAAGTAGCAGTCAAGTACAACATTCCTTGTTTTCCTAGAGTGGACATGCGGGGGAATGTTTGGTCCAGCCAGTCAAAAACTTCCTGTTTCCTCCTGGCTGGGACATACTTCCTTTGCATGTGACTAGAGGTGGGCTGACCTTTTCTACCCAGGTATAATAATAATAATAATAATAATTTATAATTTATACCCCACCCATCTGGCTGGGTTTCCCCAGCCGCTCTGGGTGGCTTCCAACAGAATATTAAAATACAATAACCTATTAAACATTAAAAGCTTTCCTAAAAAGGGCAAGGCATGCAGCACACCCCCTCTCTTTGACTTCCTCTTTTTCCATCTTCCTTTCATCGTGTGAACTGCAGTGACTGCCAGTCTGGTGTCACTGGGATTAACCGCCATATGGGGTAGATCCACATGTACATATAGTGGTACCTCGGGTTAAGAACTTAATTCATTCTGGAGGTCCGTTCTTAACCTGAAACTGTTCTTAACCTGAGGTACCACTTTAGCTAATGGGGCTTCCCGCTGCCACCACTGCCACCACAATTTCTGTTCTCATCCTGAAGCAAAGTTCTTAACCCGAGGTACTATTTCTGGGTTAGCAGAGTCTGTAACCTGAAGCATCTGTAACCAGAAGTACCACTGTATTTGCAACTAGGTCTGCCTTCAGGGATCCAACTGTGAACTGATGATGTGAGTAAACTTCTTTTATATACTTTACACAAGATTGTGGCGTGTTTATTCTTTGAAGAGGGATAAAAGGGAACTTTCCAGGAACCAAACAAGCCTGCAACCAGCTACCCGCTGTGCGTTTAAAAAGGGGAATGTAAAACTCTGCTAAGGTATAGAACTTGCTAGCGCAAGTTAGGAAGGATATTAATAAACAATATATCCTCTCCTGCCTCCCTGAACATTCCCACATGATGCTATGTTAAACTTTCATAGACTCATCAGATGTATCTTAGGCCACACAAACAAAAATCAATTTGTTAGACTTTAAGGTGCCACAAGCCTCTTTGGTTTGCTTTTGTTTACAAGTATTCCTTTTGAGGCAGTCATTTGATTTATCAAACGTTTGTCGCTTTCCCCTCACTTGAATGCCTGCTACTTCCTCTCATATTGCATCTTAAGATGGTGACCAGATGCAGACTCCATGGCTTCCGTATCAGCCTACTTGCTCCCTTCTCTTCTCCCCCCTTTTTTTGCCATCTAGGCCTGATGAAGAGTTCTGAAAAACTCAGAGGCTCACACCCTGTTTTGTGATGTTTGGATGATGAAAGCATACCCCTCCACTGTCCCGATTAAATCAGGACATCCAGGTTTGGACAGCATGTGAAAGTTCTGTTCTGGTGCAGATTTGGGAAGTCTTCAAACCCATTTGCACTTCATTAGGCACCTTTAGGCACGAGGCAAAAACGTCCCTTTTAAAGTTGCCATTAGTAATACACGCAGCTTGCGGACCTAACACCCAGAATAAGAGAACGAGAAGAACATACATTTAAAGAAGACTGGAAAATGTTTATCGAATATATAGGGGGGGGGGAATTGTGTGCACTTGAAAATGTTGGCAGCATTCAGATAAATTCAACAGTGCAAATAAATTTTAATGGATGTAATAAATATGCAGGGATCCATGATATGCAAAGTGAACCATGGAAAGAGAAAAAGGGAAGGTTTTGATATTTTGAGGTTGTTTAACTGAATATTCTAAATTGTAAAACAGAAAATTTAATTAAAAAGTATGTATCTATAAAGCAAAACATTCTTCTTTAACCAGGCCTTTGGCTGATTGACATCCAATGCCCTTTTAAAATATTGGGGCGGGGGTTATTGGGGTTTTTTGTTTTTATTTTGATTATGTATTCCGTCTTTTTATATTGTGATTTTATCTTTTGAACCTCCCTGAGACCTGTGAGTATAGGGCAGTATGCAAGTTGTTGGGTTTTTACCAATTACCAAATTACACACAAGAATAATCATAGACACATAATTTTCTTAGCAAACAATAAAACATATATTGGTCTTAACTCTAAAGACCCAACCTCCCATCTATTCCATATTTCAATTTCATATTACTTATTGCCAATACACACTTTTATCATAATTAAACTTATTCTTAAATTATCTAATTTCTTATATCTATCTTGCAACTATTACTGAAGTTCCTCGAATGCTGCAACAGAATTTAAACTACTATATTTATTTTTCAGATATTCTTTGAAAACCAAGTTTCTTTCATTCATTCATTCATTTATTATTATTATTATTATTATTATTATTATTATTATTATTATTATACCTTTAAAGCAGTATTGACCCACTTTAAACAGTCATGGCTTCCTCAAAAGCATAATGGGAACTGCAGGTTCTTAAGGGTGCTGAGAGTTGTCAGGAAACGCCTATTTCTCTCACAGAGCTACAATTCTCAAGAGTGGTTCAACAATCCTCTTCCCAGGGGGACTCTTGAAATTGTAGCTCTGTGAGGCAGAGTTGCCATATTTCCAAATGTGAAAATCCGGACGCAAAAGCTGTTGGTCGATTTGCAAAAATTCTGCCCGAATGCCATTTTCCCAGTCTCTTGTCTGGAAAATTCCGGACGTATGGCATGCCCTATGTAAGGGAAATTGGGGTCTCTTGACAACTCTCACCAGTCTTCACAAACTACAGTTCCCAGGAAGCTTTGAGGGAAGCCGTGACTGTTTAAAGTGGGGAGATACTGCTTTCTTCCCAGCCAACAGGGCTACATTTTTATATTTCTTTAAACGTTCTCTCTAAAATAAAATTTAAAAAATTGCAGTAAGGTAAGGGGTCCCTCTGCTGGTTGGCTTTGGAAGCACAAGTTGTGGTTACGATCAAGATGAGAACTCTGCATAAGACATGGCTGAGTAGACACACCCCATAGA
Organism: Podarcis cretensis; assembly: GCF_951804945.1. Taxonomy (NCBI): domain Eukaryota; kingdom Metazoa; phylum Chordata; class Lepidosauria; order Squamata; family Lacertidae; genus Podarcis; species Podarcis cretensis. The sequence goes on along the minus strand of NC_137177.1, from coordinate 25,735,626 downwards.
GTTAAAGCGTGTGGCTTCCCCCAAAGAATTCTGGGGAGTGTAGTTTGTTAAAGGAACTGGGAATTCTACTTCTGTAATGGGTAAAGTACAGTTCCAATGAAGCCACATCCTTTCAATGCAACTATTTGCATAAGGAGCCATCCTTTGGGTTGTACCCCAAGTTAGAGTAAATATACTGATAAGCAGATTGGTAGCTTCTCAGCCTGTTGTCTTTGTCCATGGAGTTTTCTTGGCAGGCATACTGGAGTGGCTTGCCGGTTCCTCCTCCAGGTGGATCACGTTTGGTCAAAACTCTCCACTATGACCTGTTCATCTTGGGTGCCCTGCTCGGCATAGTTCATAGCTTCTCTGAGTTCTTCAAGCCCCTTCACCACGGCAAGGCAGGTTATGCTTAAAATTCTACAAGGAAGGCTCAAGCAGTATGTGGACCGAGAACTCCCAGAAGTGCAAGCTGGATTTAGAAGAGGCAGAGGAACCAGAGACCAAATTGCAAACATGCGCTGGATTATGGAGAAAGCTAGAGAGTTCCAGAAAGACATCTACTTCTGCTTCATTGACTATGCAAAAGCCTTTGACTGTGTCGACCACAGCAAACTATGGCAAGCTCTTAAAGAAATGGGAGTGCCTGATCACCTCATCTGTCTCCTGAGAAATCTCTATGTGGGACAAGAAGCTACAGTTAGAACTGGATATGGAACAACTGATTGGTTCAAAATTGGGAAAGGAGTACGACAAGGCTGTATATTGTCTCCCTGCTTATTTAACTTATATGCAGAATTCATCATGCGAAAGGCTGGGCTGGATGAATCCGAAGCCGGAATTAAGATTGCCGGAAGAAATATCAACAACCTCAGATATGCAGATGACACAACCTTAATGGCAGAAAGTGAGGAGGAATTAAAGAAGCTTTTATTGAGGGTGAAAGAGGAGAGCGCAAAATATGGTCTGAAGCTCAACATCAAAAAAATGAAGATCATGGCCACTGGTCCCATCACCTCCTGGCAAATAGAAGGAGAAGAAATGGAGGCAGCGAGAGATTTTACTTTCTTGGGCTCCATGATCACTGCAGATGGTGACAGCAGCCACGAAATTAAGAGACGCCTGCTTCTTGGGAGGAAAGCAATGACAAACCGAGACAGCATCTTAAAAAGTAGAGACATCACCTTGCCAACAAAGGTCCGTATAGTAAAAGCTATGGTTTTCCCAGTAGTGATGTATGGAAGCGAGAGCTGGACCATAAAGAAGGCAGATCGCCGAAGAATTGATTCCTTTGAATTATGGTGCTGGAGGAGACTCTTGAGAGTCCCATGGACCGCAAGAAGAACAAACCGATCCATTCTTAAGGAAATCAGCCCTGAGTGCTCACTGGAAGGAAAAATCGTGAAGCTGAGGCTCCAATACTTTGGCCACCTCATGAGAAGAGAAGACTCCCTGGAAAAGACCCTGATGTTGGGAAAGATGGAGGGCACAAGGAGAAGGGGACGACAGAGGACGAGATGGTTGGATAGTGTCTTCGAAGCTACAAACATGAGTCTGACCAAACTGCGGGAGGCAGTGGAAGACAGGAGGGCCTGGCGTGCTCTGGTCCATGGGGTCACGAAGAGTCGGACACGACTAAACGACTAAACAACAACAACAACAACAACAGCTTCTCAGCAGACCTTATCTGCTGATAAGCAGATCTGTAGACATGGGGGATGGGTGCTTTCTCCTCCCACACAGGATTTTTCTGGGGAAATTGTCTTTTTCATTTGTAACATGATAAGACAGCCTCCAGGGATGTGGGTGGCGCTGTGGGTTAAACCACAGAGCCTAGGACTTGCCGATCAGAAGGTCAGCGGTTCGAATCCCCGCAACGGGGTGAGCTCCCGTTGCTCGGTCCCTGCTCCTGCCAACCTAGCAGTTCGAAAGCACGTCAAAGTGCAAGTAGATAAATAGGTACAGCTCCAGCGGGAAGGTAAACAGCGTTTCCGTGCACTGCTCTGGTTTCCAGAAGTGGCTTAGTCATGTTGGCCACATGACCCGGAAGCTGTACGCCGGCTCCCTCGGCCAATAAAGCGAGATGAGCACCCAACCCCAGAGTCGGTCACGACTGGACCTAATGGTCAGGGGTCCCTTTACCTTTAAGACAGCCTTTAAGGAACGGCCATTTGCTTTAAGAGCAGGATCAAATTAAGAGCAGGATCCTCTGAAAAATTCGGCAAATAAGACAGGGTGAGTGCGCAGCAAAAGTCTCATCTAGAAGAAACCCCAAGTGTTTACTCACTGAAGACTTTCGCTGGCAGAGGAGGAATTTTGCATTATCGCAAGCAGCCCGTATAATTACTTCCGTGACCGTGGGGAAAGTCAATCTGTGTAGCAACATAACACTTGACGAATTAAATATTAGAACTTTGCATTGTGGGCTAGAATAAGATTCTACCATATGGACTTTCCTTTGCTTTTCAGTTTCAGAATAAAGAAGCATGTTTGCTTGCTTGCAGCAAGAAGTAAGAGTTTAAGGGTAAAATAAAGAGAAAACGTCAAGCATTCTGTAAAAATATCCATCCTAAGTTATCCTTTACTCTTTTAAAGCACTCCCTAAACTTACAAAATGGCTGTATTTCCTTCTTTTTCTTGAAAATTGTGAGTGCACAGAGAACGTGGAATGCACAGAGAGAGGGGGCGTACATTTTCAAATTGGATTGATGCTGGCTTGGGGAGAGCAGATCCATCAAAATGCAGTATTTATGTGGAATATAAATACATCATATATACATGGTTTTACAAGCCAGCAGCTGGAGTGCACTGGGAGCATGTGCAGAGCCTGAGATCTGTCTATGCCTGGATAGGAGGCCTCAAGTGAACATCATGGATACTATCTTGAAGAAGTGAATTGTAAATGTGTGTCACCACTGTAGTGATTTAGAGACATTTCCTTGCAGGAAACATTGGAATGAGAGTTTAGAGATGTTCCCTGGAGAATGGTGCAAGCAGGCTATAGAGCCTGACTGGCTGAGAGGGCTCCAGCGAAAACTACTTGTTTTAACTTCTGCTTAATAAACCCTTGTAACCTCTTGCCTCAAGATACTGAACCCATACTTATCATAAGCGGAGGCCACAAGCCTTCCAAAGCTGTACAGCTTTCTTCTGCCTTGTAGCAGCTAGTGGTACCTCAGATTAGGAACTGAATTCGTTCTGGAAGTCCATTCTTAACCTGAAACTGTTCTTAACCTGAGGTACCACTTTAGCTAATGGGGCCTCCCGCTGCCGCCACGAGATTTCTGTTCTCATCCTGAAGCAAAGTTCTTAATCTGAGGTACTATTTCGGGGTTTCCAGAGTCTGTAACCTGAAGCGTCTTTAACCTGAGGTACCACTGTACTGTGGACAAGAAATAACTGTGGCCTGGTCCCAATTTAGCAACAGAACTGCCAGCATCAGAACTCTTGCAGCTGTCATCTAGCCTGCAAATGTTTGGGAATGTTGCAGGAAACAGACCGGGGAACCTCAGGGCCCAGGGCCAAATGTGGCCCTCCAGACTTCTCTATATGGCCCTTGGGACTTGCTCTAGGCAACACTTCAACCTCAGTCCCCATTCCTGGTTGGAATGTGTCCTTGCAACTGCAATAATGCCTCTTGTTTCTTTGGAGGAAAGACGTGTGCATATAAAACAGAGCTTTCCAGACTTTTCTTGTTGGTGACACACTTTTTACACACGCATCATTTCACGATGCAGTAATTCAGTTTTCCTAGCAAACTGGAAGCCAAACTGAGGCATCTAATCATAAGCCTGCATTTTTATTAAAGCTTATATGTTTAATCAGGGCTTGTATTTTAAAATGAGCTTAAAGATTTTCAAATGTTCATGCCAGGCAGAAGAGCAGCTGCCTAAGAACCTTGGCAAAATGTTTTTACTCCTAGACAAGGGGGCCCCCTGATTTATAGCAGAAAACAATTCTCAAAGTCGTAAAAAGGGAATTACAGGCTGAGAGCCAAGGTTACACTGACCCTACAAATTAAGGGTGGATAAATAGTAAAATGAGCCATATCTTCTTCCTAAGGTTAAAAAGGTCAAGAGCAGTGAAAAAGCAAGTGGTCTGGCTGGCAGAAAGAGAACATTTTTGGGAAGTCTTTTCTAAAGCTGTTTCTTTCTTAAACTAAGATCCTTTTAAGATTTCTTTTCCTTTTAAAAGGTTATTTATGTATTAAATATATTAGCTTAAATATAATTATGCAAAGGATTTAAGAAATGCTAGATTCTTATTTCATATAGTTGGAAGAGATCACAGGGGCCATCAGCCACCAGCCTCCTGCCAGACAGGAGACGCCATCGAGCACTCCTGATATATGGTTGTCAGGCCTTTTGTTTAGAAACCTTCAAATGAAGGAGATCTCTCAATGTTGATGTGAACTCAAAATCCTTGACATATGTTTAAGATAAAAATTCAAGATTAACCATCTGTTTTGGAAGGCAATAGGGCAAGGAGGGCAAGAGGTGAGCTGGTAATTAAGATTCCTTGTTGAGACACATGTAAGATATATTACTACTTATTTGTCATTTATAGATAGAAGAATATATAGCTTTTTGATTCCCATAAAAGGGCAAGAGGAAATGGGTGTATCTTTTGTGATTGGTTCTAGCAAATAGCCAATAGGAATTTCAACCAGGCTGATTGGACAGAGGCAGCCACAGGAGGAGCAAGGGGGCTGGATTAAGGAAATATAAGTGCTGGCCAGAATGGCAAGAGGCCAGGCCAGAGCTTGGTAACCATATACCACTGTGCCTCATATTTATTTGTCTGACAAATAAATTACTATTTTAATTTCTCTATTGCTGCGTTGAATATTTCATTCCAGCTAAGTGTTAACCACAAGCAGGGTGCTACAAAACTAACCCCTTTCCAGCGTGGGGAGCATTCGTGCGACACAACCTTGGAAAGTTCCGATATAAACCTCTTGTTGCGTCTGGGGTGTTAGGGGAGGGGTAGTACCTCTGGGGTAGTTTGTCTGCCTTTGCTCCCCACCCTGCACTCAGCTCTCACCTGTGGCTCTGAGAAGCTGTCAGCATGTGACAATGGCCACATCCCAAGAAACAGCTTCGACTGGCTGCTAAACCAGGTGAGGGGAGCTGGTGGGTATTAAACCCTCAGTGAGTTTGGGACTTCCCCTGCATGCAGAGACAGACACTGCGGATTGAGCAGATGAGACCAACAGTGGGTCCAACAGCCGAGGAAGTGGTTATTGCACATGCTGTAGAGGGAAGTGATGATGATGATGATGATGATGATGATGATGATGATTTATACCCCCACCCATCTGGCTAGGCTTCCCCAGCCACTCTGGGCAGCTTCCAACAAAATATTAAAATACAATAGTCTATTAAACATTAAAAGCTTCCCTAAACAGGGCTGCCTTCAGATGTCTTCTAAAAGTCTGGTAGTTGTTCTTCTCTTTGACATCTGGTGGGAGGGCGTTCCACAGGGCGGGTGCCACTACCGAGAAGGCCCTCTGCCTCGTTCCCTATAACTTGGCTTCTCGCAGTGAGGGAACTACCAGAAGGCCCTCGGCGCTGGACCTCAGTGTCCGGGCAGAACGATGGGGGTGGAGACTCTCCTTCAAGTGAGGGGCAGATGGGGCTCATCAACCTGGGAAGGTAGCCCACCTAGGAGAACTCTGATCCTAAACCTCTGCTGCCTTGCAGAATATCTTGGGAGGGGAGACAGAGAGAAAAGGCTAGGGAGTTTACTCTACACAAATCCAGAGTGAACACCCTAAAACAGCTGGATGGCACCTTAGGAGTTCCATCCAGCAACTCCTGAAGCCAAGCTGGTGCCAAACATATTGCTCTGCTTTCCTTTGGGCCACATCAGCAAGGCCGAGAAGGAGGTATTGTCCTCTGGGCAGCCCAGGGCCTCCACACACACTGCTCAGGCTTGCGCTCCAGGAAGGTCACTTTGGTGCTGCTAATGCAGCGCTTTGACCAAAGGGTGCTCATCAATGGTTCCTCTTCATCCTGAAGAAGAGTGACTAGTGGGGTGCCACAGGGTTCTGTCTTGGGCCCGGTCTTATTCAACATCTTTATCAATGACTTGGATGATGGACTCAAGGGCATCCAGATCAAATTTGCAGATGACACCAAACTGGGAGAGGTGGCTAACACCCCAGAGGACAGGATCACACTTCAAAACGACCTTGACAGATTAGAGAACTGGGCCAAAACAAACAAGATGAATTTTAACAGGGAGAAATGTAAAGTATTGCACTTGGGCAAAAAAAAATGAGGGGCACAAATACAAGATGGGTGACACCTGGCTTGAGAGCAGTACATGTGAAAAGGATCTAGGAGTCTTGGTTGACCACAAACTTGACATGAGCCAACAGTGTGACGTGGCAGCTAAAAAAGCCAATGCAATTCTGGGCTGCATCAATAGGAGTATTGCATCTAGATCAAGGGAAGTAATAGTGCCACTGTATTCTGCTCTGGTCAGACCTCACCTGGAGTACTGTGTCCAGTTCTGGGCACCACAGTTCAAGAAGGACACTGACAAACTGGAACGTGTCCAGAGGAGGGCAACCAAAATGATCAAAGGCCTGGAAACGATGCCTTATGAGGAACGGCTAAGGGAGCTGGGCATGTTTAGCCTGGAGAAGAGGAGGTTAAGGGGTGATATGATAGCCATGTTCAAATATATAAAAGGATGTCACATAGAGGAGGGAGAAAGGTTGTTTTCTGCTGCTCCAGAGAAGCGGACACGGAGCAATGGCTCCAAACTACAAGAAAGAAGATTCCACCTAAACATTAGGAAGAACTTCCTGACAGTAAGAGCTGTTCGACAGTGGAATTTGCTGCCAAGGAGTGTGGTGGAGTCTCCTTCTTTGGAGGTCTTTAAGCAGAGGCTTGACAACCATATGTCAGGAGTGCTCTGATGGTGTTTCCTGCTTGGCAGGGGGTTGGACTCGATGGCCCTTGTGGTCTCTTCCAACTCTATGATTCTATGACTTCACCCCCAGAAGCACACTCCGTTGTCTCTCAAGACAGGTGGTTGCCAACAACCACCACCATAATTGTTTTATTCCATGGCTGGAATACTGGACAAAGGTCCATTGCCCAAGGGTCAGATCCATTGCTCTGCCCACTTTTGCCTCTGACTCTGCCCTCCACTGTAATGCAGCTACCGATGGTTTGCAGCTCTTGGGCTGAAAAATATTTCCCATTCCTGATAGAAGTCCATCAAACCATGCACTATTATTTAGGTTCATCAGGGCTTTAAACCAAAGGGAACCAGCCAACAACTTTGCAAAAGGATGGCGGGTGGGAGAAGCTTGAAGGTTAGCCTGTTTGTCAGGAAATTCAGTGCGATGGGCAGGTTGCAGAGCAGGTGGCTGAGCTGGGAGGCGGCAGAACCACCTGACAACACGGTGGCCTTGCCAAGCCACACGGCACTTCTAGCAAAATGCCTGCAAAGTGCTTCTGCTCCACTAGCATATACAAGCTGGGGCAAACGAGAGCAGTGGCACGAAGAAGCAATACTATTGCACCTGCAGAATTTTAGGACAGCCATACCGTTTCATTTCCAATCAATGCAGGTCCACAGCTTTCTATTGAAATCCTATAACTTTTCATACCACAAATGTTCCACTACCTTCATTGTTTTTCTTACACAAGAGCACACCCTGCAGATATCAATAGAATAATATTGGGGAAGCATCCACAGGCATAGCCAGGATTAATTTTAACGGGGCAGGCTTTATGTTGGGGGGGGGGCAGAACCAAAATCTGTGATACAATTGGTCAGTTGGCTAAGTATTTTTATTTATTTCATTGATTGGGAGGGGGAGCTGCCCATGGAAGCATCACAGAAGAACTAAGAAAGTAAGGATGAACTGTCCAGTCCAAATCCGCTAAAAAGGTAAAAGTAAAGGACCCCTGACAGTTAAGTCCAGTCACAGATGACTCTGGGGTTGTGCGCTCATCTCACTTTACTGGCCGAGGGAGTCAGAATTTGTCTGCAGACAGTTTTTCCGGGTCATGTGGCCAGCATGACCAAGCCACTTCTGGCGAAACCAGAACAGAACATGGAAATGCTGTTTACCTTCCCGCCGGAGCGCAACCTATTTATCTACTTGCACTTTTTTGGGTGTGCTTTCGAACTACTAGGTTGGCAGGAGCTGGGACCGAGCAAAGGGAGCTCACCCTGTTGCGGGGATTCGAACCACCGACCTTCTGATCAGCAATCCCAAGAGGCTCAGTGGTTTAGACCACAGCGCCACCTGCGTCCCATCCAAATCTGCTACTAACACACTATTCTTGTATCAGTGAGTTGTTGCAGAATATGCCTTCAAAAAAGCAAGGACCAGTCTGGAGGGGCCCCAAGACAGACTAAAGCAAGTTGCTGCAGTTGAGTTCATTGTAGCTGCTGCAAGCACAACTAGCGGAGAACTGAAAAGGCAACCACTCACTTCACTTCTTTGGGCAAGGATGGGGAAACTGCAGCTGTTTGGCTGTTGTTGGGCTACAGCTATCATCCTTGACCTTTGACCAAGCTGGCTGGGGCTGATGGGAGTTAGAGTCCTGAAAGACCAAAGGTTTCCCATCCTAGAACATGTGAACTTAGGTTCCCACCCTAGAGAGACAAGAGGTGAGCGTCAATCTCACCCTGATTTAAATCTGTAGAAGCATCCAGGGTTAGCTCTGCACAGGGGAAGGTTTTATCAGTATCTGCACCGTTCCCAGCCATGATTTTCATAACTAAGCAGTGACTGGAGATGACATTCTCAGTTAATTTGTGGCAGTGGTCAGAGGAATCCCCAGCAGAATGGAATTTACCGAGATTGTCAGAACACACTCAGAGAATCCTAGTTACAGATAGGTAGCCGTGTTGGTCTGCCATAGTCAAAACAAAATAAAAAAATTCCTTCCAGTAGCACCTTAAAGACCAACTAAGTTAGTTCTTGGTATGAGCTTTCGTGTGCAGGCACACTTCTTCAGATACACTGAAACAGATGTCACCAGACCCTTCTATATAGTGAGAAGGTGGGGAGGGGTATTACTCAGAAGGGTGGCGGGAATGGGTGATTGGCAGATAGCTGTGATGAGCCTGTTGACGACTCTTAACGACTGCAATAGGTCTTACAGGAAAAAGCAAGGGGTGAGAAGGTGAAAAATGGCTTTGTCATGTATAATGAGATAAGAATCCAATGTCTTTGTTCAGACCAGCTACCTGCCAATCACCCAATCCCACCACCCTTCTGAGTAATACCCCTCCCCACCTTCTCACTATATAGAAGGGTCTGGTGACTTCTGTTTCAGTGTATCTGAAGAAGTGTGCATGCACACGAAAGCTCATACCAAGAACTAACTTAGTTGGTCTTTAAGGTGCTACTGGAAGGAATTTTTTTATTTTGTTCAGAGAATCCTAGTTACAGGTAGGTAGAAGTGTTGGTCTGCTGTAGTCAAAACAAAATAAAGCAATTAAAATAAAATTTAAAAAATCCTTCCAATTGCACCTTAGAGACTAACTAAGTTAGTTATTGGTTTGAGCTTTCGTGTGCATGCACACTTCTTCAGGTACTTGCTTTCTTTACCTGAGGAGAGGGGCAAGATTGTCTTCTCCCTGACTAAAAGCTCTAGAAGAGGGAGTAAGAGCTTGCACTTCCATGCTGTGGGAGCCCATCTCCCAACCAGTATGGACTGTGGCAGGAATCAGGGGAGCTGTAGTCCACCTAGAAAGTCACAGGCTCTCCATCTCGACCACAGAAGGGTCTGCAGAGATACAGAACACAGTTGTGGGACTCAACCAAAAAAAGAGAGCATAAAACTTGTTTCAATCAATATATGCAAGTCCAAACCATGGCTTTGCTAAGCAAGGATCTAGATCTGATGACAGGCAAAAGCTGAAAAATGAATCTGGCTCTTTAAAGAACTTAGTTCACTGAAGTTGCAATAACTACCAAGTCATTTTATTTTGCTGTGTTTGCAATATAAAAAAATGGCCGTTCAAAGGGTTTTTATATGAATCTTAACTGATGTAGCTCAGTTGGCAGAGAACATGCTCTGCATGCAAACAGTCCAAGGTTCAACCCCCAGTTTCTCCAGGTGGGACTGGGAATGCATCCTGTTGGAAACCCTAAAGTGCTAGTGGAATCCTAACCCTGCAGTGTGCAGTCAGTGTGAACCACATTGGGCTACGTGGACCAGTCGTCGGACTTGGCATAAGGCAAGTGTCTATTGCCTGTCACAGAACACGGTAAAATGTTGGGCACTAGCTTTGAGAGCCAGTGTGGTGTAGTGGTTAGGGTGTTGGACTAGGACTTGGGAGACCAGGGTTCGAATCCTCAGCCATGTGGCTCACTGGGTCACCTTGGGCCAGTCATTCACTCTCAGCCTAACCTGAGGGTTGTTGTGAGGGTACAATGGAAATATGTACGTCACCTTGGAAATATAAATGCAGTAAATATGTAAATATGATCATTTGGGTTGCCCTTTTTTGAATCTTTTCCAGCTCCACAATACCTTTTTCAGGTGAGGCAACAAGAACGGTATGCAGTATTCAAAGTGTGGTCACAACAGGTTTTTTTACAATAGCATTAGGTTATTGGTAGTGTTATTTTCAATTCCTTTCGTAATTAAACTTAACATGGATTTTAACGTTTCCACAGCTACTCTGTCAACATCGTTTTTGAATCATCTACTATTACCCCAAGGTCTTGTCCCTGGTCAATCACCACCAGAGTCTATGTGGTTCAAGTAAAACTAAGTTATTTTAACCTCGATGTGTATAACTTTGTGCTTGTTTACAATAAATTGCATTTGCCATTTTACTGCCCGTTCACCCAGCTCCAAAGATATCCTTTTGGAACTTTTCACAATTCCATTTTTGTTTTACCCACCTTGAACAATTGGTACTGGCAGCAAACCTGTCTTACCTCACTGCCCACCCCTAATTTGAGATCATTTAGGAACAAGTGTCCCAATATAAATCCTTGGATAGGGCTCTCCATTTTCTACATACCTCCACTGGGAGAACTGTCCATTTATTCCTACCCTCTGCTTCCTGTTTCTTAAAGAGTTATTGATCGTAAGAGGACTTCTTCCTCTTACAACTTGGCTGCTAAATTTACTCAGTAGTCTTTGAGGTACTTTATCAAATGCTTTTGGAAATTATAAGTATGCAATATTGACTGGATCACTTCTATTTATATGCTTTTGGACACTCTCAAAGAACAAAAAGGTTAGCGAGGCAGTGCTGCGGAAGCCATGCTTCAGCAAAGACTTGTTCTTTTGTATGCTTGGCAATTCCATCTTTAGCCATGCTTTCCATCACTTCCCCCAGAAAACATCAAGCTAACTGGCTTGAAATTTATCAGATTTCCCTCTAATACCTATTTTAAAATTGGTGTTACTCTGGCCTATCCAGTCCTCAGGCACAGACATTGATCCTAAGGACACCTGCTTTAAAAAGGTAACAAAATGACTCCACTCCACAAACATAAGCACACATACACAACTTACATAAAAAGCTGGGGTGGGGATCATCAGGAATGGGGCTATCTGTGGAAGCCTCAGAATTATTTAGTTCTATGTGAATGCCATTTGCACTGGTTGGTACCCTAGCTGGTGGATGTTGGGGCTCTAGTAAAAAATAAAGCGGATGCACAGCAAATCTGAGGTCTCCCCAGAAAGTGGTTCTTCATGGTTTCAGAGAGAAGTCCTATCTGGAGATGCCAAGTGTTGAGCCTGACACCCTTTTGCAAGCAAAATGTTTGCTCCACCACCAAGTTACAGCTCTTTGCTCTCACACACTACAAGTATGAACAAGTATGAGCAAGCTACGATTCCAAAGGATGACTGAGCTAAATGGAAATACTTGTTTTTATAATGTACAGTCAGATGCTTTTGAAAAAATGGCCTAACGGAAAATGCATTTCTCTGTTAAAGGGAACATACTACTTAAGAAAAACCAACTTTATCTTATGAAGTCACCCTGATCCCCACCCCTGGTTGAGGCCAGCATAGGTGGATGGGGAGGAGGGAAAGTCAGCCTGTTTTGCTTTAGACACACAAGCCACTCTACGCCTAAGTGCTCCATTTGATGTTCAAATTGAATTCTGAAAAACCACAAATAAGCTAGAACATCTGCTACCAGCAGCAATACAAAGCAAGTCTAGAAGAGGCTACAAGGAGCAGAAGATTAAAGTCTCTTTTGCCTTAGATCCAAAAAAAACCCCGTGTACTTGTGAGCCATGGCCACTGATATATCCCCCAGTCTCACTTCACGGGACCTATTTCACATGTCCTACCTGCCACTTCCTTTCCAGCAACCTTGGCAACTACCCTGCAGTGGAAGTTTCACCCGCAAGTCTGGCTACGAATAATTAAAAAAGATCTCTGCAGCAATTTCATTGCAAAAGAGCCAGCATGCGGCATATGCAAGGCTATCTCTGTGTTAACAAGTACAAATTTTATTTGTTGGGGCTTTTTCTATAATTTATAAGGTTGCACTCTTTGCTCAGTTATGATTCACAGATTAAAAAACCTTCTAAGTGACCAAAAAGTGTATTTGATAAACGGGTATTATTTTTTTTAAAAAAAGAGCAGCATTTCTAAAAACTGCAAATAGCAAGCATCGTCTTAAGAAAAAAGGATCCTCCTTCCGCTCCAGCACAGAAGGTAATGAATGGTTATTCAATGCACTCTCTAAAAACAAAGTGTGATTTTTTTCTATAGCTTTTTTCTTCCTTTATATGCAAACTGAATCTACTAGAACTCCGGTAAGATTTTTTTTTAATCATGCAACAGCTCTAAGTATATTTTGCAGTTGCAGCAACACCACCAAACAATTAGAAATTGTTCTCTGCCTTCCACCCCATCTCTCCATTTACGCACACGCCCTTTGCAGTCCAGGAAACTCAAATTGCCCAGTGTTAATTTCTGCACTTGTGTACTGCAACAGCAGAATATGCATACCACCCTGTTCATATGCAGGGATCTATCCTGAGTTTTGGAAGCCTTTTTAAAAATAAAAATCAGAGTCCAGTTCTCCATCATAATGGACAAAACAATATTCAAAATCTGCAGGATTGTCATGCACAACTTTTTGTTTGTATATACCATGCCTGTCTAAAGAGCAGCACTCCACACACATTCAAATCAAGGTCCATGTTTGCAAAGACGTGGGTATTTAGTGCCATACACAACTAAGTGATGTCATGGTCAGGATTTTGCAGATGTTGGGAGGACAACAAAGTATATGCAATTAAATGGAACACATACCAGAAAGGTATCCTTTCTAGAACATTAAGCATCACCAACCTGGGATATTGCAAAGCATCTGGAGGGCAACTGCCATTAGCCCCAGCTATCATGGCCATGTTGGCTGGGGCTGATGGGAGTTGTCGTCCAAAATAACTGGAAAGCATCAGCTGGCAAAGGCTTGCCTAAAGGGAATGCCCTTTGCAAAACCACTAACGCAACAAGAAATTCAATGTCTTTTAGCCACAAGTGGCAGAGACATTTTGAGTGTTGTGAATTGCTTTAGTTATTAAGAGCAGTGGCGTAGCGTGGGTTGTCAGCACCCGGGGCAAGGCAAATAATTTGCGCCCCCTAACCCGTGGATTTTAGTAGGGGTAGAGAGCTGCGAGTGCGAGGGCCCCCCCAGATGTTGCGCCCGGTGCAGCCGGCCCCCCTGCACCCCCCACGCTAAGCCACTGCCCTGCACCCTTCTGCATGCCAAGCAGGGGCTCTCCTGCTCGAGTACTCCCCTATCCCACTCCACCCCATGGTTTCCTCAAGGGGGGACGCCCTCAGGGTCTGCCCTGTAGGTCCCCTTCTTGACCCAGAACTTGGGTGGTCTCAGGAACTTGCCCTGAGCCAAAACCAAGCAGCAGCAGCCCTTTCCCGGACCATGCGGGAGTCCCGGCCCTGGAGCATCCTTAGACTCCCCCCCCCCAGTGGCGTAGCGTGGGTTGTCAGCACCCGGGGCAAGGCAAGTAATTTGCGCCCCCTAACCCGTAGATTTGCGCCCCCTAACCCTAACCCCCAGATGTTGCACCCGGTGCGGCCGGCCCCCCCTGCACCCCCCACGCTACGCCACTGATTAAGAGTTAGAGATTCAAAGCTAATATGAATCTCCTCTTTGCATCTTTTATTAGGCCTAGAAAGCACAAACAATAAGAAGTGTTATATAGCTCTATGGTCTGGCAAGGCCATGATATCTACCTGCAGCAAAGTTGCTGCATTTATTCATTTATTAAATTTATATCCTGCCCTTCCTCGCAAAGGAGCCCAGGGTGGCAAGTAGGTCTGAGTTAGCACTTGGTGGTGAAATAACTTTGTTCTTCCCTCTACTCCTGCAACACTGCCGGGAAACAAGCCAAGATTTGGTTTGTCCAAACTGAGGCACATGGTATGTTTCACTCCAAAGAAACCATGAGCTTAATTTTGAGACTGACAAGTACACAGAGGCAAAGCAAGGGGCAGCGTGTTAAAAATGAATGAGGTAAGTCAGAAGTATAGACCTTTGTTTGCCTCTGTATTCTTGTGAAGCACACCCAAAAACATGCAGTGCAAGATCAAAGGAAAATGGACAGGGCATTTTTTTGTTCCTTTAATTTTGAAAACTGAACATCTAGGTGGCCACATTCTCTCCCACCACTCGCAGCCCTTCAATTGCAAGGTCTCATGTGATAAGTGTCCCCTTTTATTCTAGCTCAATTACCCATTGTTGAGACCTGTTTATATAGCACTTTGAGCAGAATAGTCTATAACCTGTGAGTTCATTTCTGTTAAATTGCTATTGACTTGGTCAAATTTCTGCAAATATTTGCATGAACAGTCATGCATATATTGTTGGAAGGGTCTTTTAGACATGTAACCTGAGCCAATCGACTGCATGGAACAGAAGTTTGGGCTAATGGGAAAAGAGGAAATGTTGTTTGTCTAGACAAAAAGCTTACAGAGGTCACATTAGTACTAATCACAAGCTCTCAACACAATTTTACAGCCTCGGTCGTATTTGGCCTGAACTTTTGTCATTATTTCTGTTGTATCATCTCTATCCTAATCAAGTCCCTTTGTCCTTCATCCCCTACTGCAACTTACTTAAACAAGTATTACTTAATCCTAGCATTGTTCTACTTGTCAATTTGGTCCAGCTGCAATATGCTAACAATGAACCTCAGCAATTCAGGTAACGCTTCAAACTTGGGATAGCTTTCCCCGCCCGGAAAACAAGAGTTCACTTACGTAGGCAGAAATGCCCCATACCACCAAACAAATCATCCCCCAATATCAAAGAGACCACCACTGTGATGTAAAGCAGGTCTGCAATTACAAACACCTGGTCTGTAAAAGGAGACCTCATAAATGCTACTTGCTTTAGAGTAGGGGTCACCTTTGGTGTTAAGATAATAGTCAGGCAGCAACTCCCTGAGAAGTGAATTCTTAAAAGAGAAAGACCAGAACTAGCCAATGAACTAGAGGCTGGAAAGCCTCACTGAAGTTCATCACACCCGCTTTTATTCCTCATATTGAAGCTTCTCGTTGCTGTGCACAAGTGCTAAAGCAGTGGCCTACGGACTAAAAACTAAGGGGCCAAAAAGTGATGCTCAACAGGATCTCATGTTTATTATTGAGAAGTGATTAATGGTGAAAGAAAGGCAGCGCCCATTCCTCATTGGCTTAACAAGAAAACTGAAGAAACATTCACTACACAGTTTACAATATTTTTCTTCCAAAATTAATGTTCCTGTAAACAAACAAGTTTTTACCACTGTTCTCAGCCTTCAAATCAAATCAAGCCAGACTTAATCTGTAATCCATATAATGCACAAGAACAGAACATTTCTTAGGACTCTTCGTATTTGACTTTGAGAGAAAATGAACCACCCCTCAGACACGACCTTGCCGACAGATTCCATTCAAATCTTCTAGGCATAAAAAATCAAATTCTTCATAAAATTCCTCTTCCAGTCCATGGAAAAAATGTTATTTATTCCACTTTCCATGGTAGATGTCCAAAAGAAAGTCACAACTCGGTGTTCCAAGTGCAAATGTCAAAAAAAAACAGAGGGAAGAGAGGTTTAGAAGGCCAGGAAACCAGGGAAGCGGCAGGTTTAAAAATTAGAGAAAAAGGCATATGCCACTTGCGGACTTTAAAATCCGATCAACATAGTAAAAAGACAAAAAAACAAAGCGTATGCTCTGAAATCACAACCAAAGCCAAAAGAAAGGGGACAGTTTTCACCTCTACTCTACCTAGAAGGGTTTTTTTTGTTTTTGTTTTTAAGTCCTATGTCTCTTGTGAAATTCCAATACTTTTTTTAAAACTGTAAGTTTATAAGAGTTTGTATGAAGTCAATGAAACAAGTTCTAATTTTCTCTGGTGTAGTTTTTCATCCTTTCTGAAAGATATCCATGTTGCAGCATGTCTGCTGCAGTCTCTGTGGAAGGGCTCAGCATTTTACTTGACACGGCCTTGACGTTCCTGCAGGAGAGAGAGACAGAAAGGCGGCGGTTAGTGGCACGGCAGTTTTGTAAAACTTTTAATAGTATTATTTTCACTGCTGAATAGGTTAATGACTTAGGATGAGAGTCATTCTGTGGATATTCAGCTGAGCTGAGCTACCTCCTCATATTCCAAATATACCAGACAGCACCTGCTTTGTGCACATTTTAATCCCTAAAACATCTTTTGAAGCAAGCTAGTCTGTATCATGAAAAACATTCACTTGGGTCTGCGTCCTCCTAGAGACCCCAATATTTCTAACAATCAGCAAATTTTTGGACCTTAACTAGATCAGGGTAGGCACGTGGCTCCCTCTAGATGTTGTGGACCACAACTCCAGTCATCCCTGACCATTGATCATGCTGGCTAGTACTGATGGGAGTTGTCATTCACAACACCTGGAGAGCACAATGTTGGCTACCCCAGAACCAGATAGTGGTAATTTCTGTTTCTTCTTCCTCTTTTACATTGTGAAAAAATTAGTAAACAAGTGGCAATGCAATAGTTGGTATAAAGTGTGCTATCAACACACCAACTGAAAACTAAGCTATGAAGGCATAAAGCTCTCCAGAGGTGATGGCAACTGAAAACACAACACTCCCACTCAAAAGGTGTCAGGATAGAATTTAGCTGCATTCCATTCCATTTATGTGAACAAACTATATGTAATCATGCTGTACCTTCCATTTACCTGATCATTTTATAATTTAACCGCTAAAAGCAGAAAGTTCATGTGGTCTGAACCTATATATTGCAGGACACTCAGCATGCATCCCATCTAAAAGATGAAGGCTAAGCTGCTAACTAGCAGCACTTCAGGAAGAGTGCAAAGAAATCCCTTTACTATTCAGGCATAACTGATCCCTTCAGGCTACTGAGAACATCATGTCAGCTGGTTATCACATGTTTGATACCAAGGCAGGGATGCCAACAGAGCAGACTCTGCTCCCATATAAATCTAAAGGAATGCAGAGACAAGCTTTAAGTTACATACTAATGCAAAGCTCCTTAATGGAAATTGTACTGATGCTTTAAGTTTGTACTCCATCACAGAAGTTTGCCTGGACACTTTGCTGAACTATGCTAGACTTTTGATAGGCCAGCCTATTCAATAGGCCATATCCCCATTTTTTCATTAACTTTCTAGATGGTCTTGGCAAAGTTGTAAGAAAAGAAAAGCTCTGCTGGGTCAAACTATAAGCCTATCTTATCCACCATGTCATTCCCTTTGTGGCCAACCAGATTACCATAGGGAAACCCCAATTGTCTCTTTTACTCCTCTGTCAAACAGGAATGTGAAAGACAGGACTATAATCTATGGGGAAAGGCTATTAATTCCACTTTCCCTTAAGGCTATTGATGAAACACAGGAACAACCCAATGCAGGAAAAAACAATCTAGGACTCAGCCCTCAACACTGTCAGAAGAGGATGACCGAAGAGGTAATGCTGCAAGATGTTATCTATCACAGAGTAAGTAGAAGAGCAGACACAGGTTACATGGGAAGACCAACTGGCTTGGGACAAAATTTGGAATTTTACTTATCGGCAAGAAAATTACTTCTCCAGAGCAAAAAGCAAATGTAAGGTAAAGTACATCCTTTCTGATCTCAATGGATCACAGCTGCAACTGAGTAAGATATCCTTCCATAATTTATCCAGTGTTGTCTTTTGTCTTGGAAATCGTATCAGGTATACTATTCCAGAATGTTTCCTTTAGAACATCCTGCATGTAGACATTCCTGATCTAATTCCATCTCACAACACCCTGCTGCAGCCTTCCCCAACCTGGTGCCATCCAGATGTTTTGAACTCCAACTTTTATCAGCTCCAGCCAGCAGGTCAGGGATTATGGGAGTTGTGGTCCAAAATATCTGAAGAACACCAGGACACCAGAAAAAGACTGCTTTAGAGGGTATACAGTGTGGCGAAGATGCAACGCCTGGTTTTAAGACTAAAACAGTGTAATCCTCTAGCTAGTTGCAAGTTAACATAATTTAGTTGAGAGATTTGTGCCATAGTTTAGGAAATGTATGAAGGTGAATCAACAGGAAGCTTGATTTAAATGATGTTAGCTTTTTTCACATTTAATATACTGGAAAATTTGTGGAAGGAGGTTAAAAACAATAACAACAGTAATAACCATAAACTGTTTTTTCTTTTTGCTAATTTTAATTAATCAATCTTGCCTGAGAGCCCAACAACATTCTTTCTTAATCTTGTTTCAGAGACAAGTGAAAATGTTTTATTTTACCAGGTGTTAGGGATTTTACTGAAAGTGTGTTTTTGTTTTAACCGCTTTATTAAAATTTTTCTGCAATTTTATGCATTACATTTTTAAATTGTTTAATTCATGGTAACCTAGTTTGGGACTGTGTTAAAACATGGTACAGAAAAGTGGTCCTATATAAAAAGGTATCCAGAGTCTTCAAGGGAAACATCACAAACAACACTTTAGGTTGTATCCAAGTAAGTCCCACTCAGAGGAGACCCATTTAAATTAATGAAACTAAGCAAGTAATATCCATTAACTTCAGTGGGTATACTTCTGAGTAGGACAAGCACTGAACACAAACCACGGGATTATTGCAACCTAGCTGTAATCCAGAATTCAAGATCTATGGCCAAGCTCTGCCTATCTAGTCCTGGAGGTGATGCCCTCTACCGCTTGATTCCCACAACCATGTGTTTTCTACAAATTGAGTGTAGTTACTATAAACACCAAAGCCAATCTGAAACTTCTATAATGCATTAGCTATCTAACACAGCATTTCAAATACTATATAAGAATTTAGCTTCTGACAGATTTATCACCATACAAATTATATAGATTTACCATAATTTGAATGAAGTCATCGTTGTACAGCACCTAGAAAGCAATTAATGCTATTAGCTTTCATTGCACTGATAATAGCCTTGAAAACAAATGCTAGGGGCAAATCATCTGTCATATTCCCAAACCTGCTGCTTTATGCATATGAAAGTTCTCTCTTCTGGAAGAAGAACGTATGTACACTATCAATGCAAACAAAGCAATGGACTAGGGGCCCAACTAAGATGTTGTATGTAAATGTATGTAAAATTCTCGTCAGCCATCTTGTCCCAATAGCTACACTCTTCAGCTTGTTCTATGTAAAAATTCAACTATGCTTAGGTCACTGGAATCATGCTTTCACGTTGCATGTTTCTCCTCTCCTATGTTCCAATTCACTCCCCACTTCCGGCAAACCACGGTGTGTCAGCATATCCAAAACTGAACAAACTGATTTATGCAACTATACTATGGTTACACAAAGCAGAGGTGCCCTCCTTCACTTTGAATCAGGAAATCTGAGTGTGCAAGAGGAATAGGGAACATGGGAACTTGAGACACAGCTCCATCAGCCAAACCATGGTTTGCAAATTGCTTAATAGCCAATGGCTTGTGTCCAAAACACATTTGCTCAAGCATCTAAGCAGAAGTGCTTTTCAAGACAGCCCTCAAGATTTTGTCAACTTCACCAACCCATGACATATGCTAAAGTGTTTGATGGGACAAACCCTCACAAGCAGCTTTGATTTGCCTTCAAAAGAAGTGCTTTCCACTTTTGCAAATACAACTTTGTACACAAGGGAATGCATTGTGAGCCAATGGCATGGCAGTTATCATAATGTAGAACAGGGATGGGAAAAATCTGATAGCCACATTCTTTCATAGATCTTTTCAAGGGCTGCATGCATGGCACAAGGAAGGAACAAGGAACTAGAGACAAAAGGAGGCAGCACAGTGGATGTGACTTTTCTGCTTGTGTAGTAGGCTACATTCTTGCCAGGGAAAAGCCAGAGGTTTTTATATGACCACGTGTTTATCCCACATGCTCATCTCTACATCCACTGTCCAGGCAAGAAAGAGACATTATCAAAGTTCAACAACACATGCTAGCCACAGACACCCAAAGAAGGCATGAAGCAGCACAAGTTGGGGGGGGGAGCAGGCTGAAGAGGGGAGTAGCCAAAGAGAAAGCATCAAGGGCCAACCAGAGAAGCCTGGAGGGCCACATTCAGTCCCCGGGCATGAGGCTTCCAACCCTGACTGAGTACATTACACCAAACTCCTAACTAAAATGGCAGTGATGCTTCTTAACAAATCCTAGTAAGATACCTTCAAAACAACCTTTCAGAAACAACAGAGTACGGAAACTTTTTGCAACTTTATTTCAGGAAGCAAAAACGTGACAGACATGAGGTGCTATTTAGAGATGCTTTTAAGAATTGGTAGCATTAATACACTTTGAAGTCATATCAGAAGTTAGAATGAATAGTGTCTCACAAACTATTTTAATTACGTATTGTACAAATACTGACTATGCTTTGGGCACTGAGTTAATGGCAGGGGGTGGGGAGGTAAGGAGAAAGACCTATAAGGAACTGAAGGTTGCGTCAATGCTGCGCCAATTGAGTTCCACTGGTGCAATAGCATTTTCCTTTTCTCTCCTTCACACATGCGCCCCAAAAAACTGCTCTGGAAGGTCCCCCAAATCTCCAGCACTGATTTTGAGGGTGAACAGGGGACTGGAAGGAACAGGAGAGGAAGAAGAGGTTGCATTGTGCCAACAGAGCTGCAGGACTCTTACAAAATAGGTAAATGACATTTTCTGCATTTGTATCCTACTCAATCAACATGGATATAGATTACTCTATTTTATCCTCACAAATAACCTTCTGTGTTGGATTAGGGTAAGCCAAAATTACCCAGCTCCTATCAGCCCCAGCCAGCATGGGCAAATGTTCAGAGGCACTAGGAAATGGAGTGCAACACCTGGAACGCACCAGACAGTGGAAGGAAAAGCTGGGCTAAGAGAAAGCAACTGCCCCAAGGCCATCCAGTGAGTTTCAAGGCGGGTCTCCCCTGCAGCCTACTCTAACCACTGCCTCATGCTGGCTCTCTTAAGTTATTTTCATCTGTGAAATTCTGCACCGTGGCCATCATGCTCATATTTCTCTTACCATGTTTTTCTGTGTATTAGACAAGGTTTTTTGACTCAAAAATCATGTTAAAAAACTGGGGTCATCCAATACACAGATAGTAGCATGAGGGGCAGAAGCAGGAGCACAACTTCCCCCAATGCCACAGTGTGCAGGAAACAATCTAGGGAGTATTTCCTGCCCGCAGCTGCATGGGTGGGAGGAGAAACAACAACTCTGGGCCATCTCCCCTCATTTTCTTTAAATTGAGTCGCTAAAAATAGGGGGGTCTTATACATGGGGGCATCTTATAGACTGAAAAATACGGTATCTTCACTCGTTTTTAAAGAAATGTTTTTAAAACAATCACAGGAACATAGGAAATTGCCTGATATTGAGTCAAACCACTGGTTCATCTATTTCAGTATTGTCTACCCTGACATGCAGTAGCTCTCCAGGGTTTCAGACAGAAGACATTTCCAGACCTAACTGAAAATGCTGGACTTGTTGATGCTCTGTCACTGAGCTATGGCCTTTCCCCCATATGAAGGCAACTAGCCCTCTGTTAGCAACTTGCCAAAATTTACTTTCAAATCCAAGCCTGTAGAATTAGGTACACACAAAAAACAGAGAATATTCTAAGGGGATCTGGTAAGGAGATTGAGGCACTTGCTAGTGTTATTACCCCAACTGAAATTTAAGTACTGGCAAAATCAGGAAAAGTAGTGATGAGCTTTCTGAACCCTAATGCTGCAAACCAGGCTTCATCACAGGATTCTGAAATATAGTTTGCCTGCTTATTGTTCAAACCATCCTGCTGCAAGAAGGAACAGCAAGTCTAGCTTGGCTATGGCTCTGACTCAAGGGCAAAGTTCAAGCCCCTTAAATCTAGTCCCAAATAGAGGCCAGAGCAACTGGCTTGAGGACTAAGAACAGTGTTCAAATGACAGAGGTATAGGAGTGTCTTTAAGCCACAAGCTCCCCTCTGACTCCACTTTTGTTACAATCAATCATCTCTTCTAAACACACTAGCTTTGGGAGCAGCACAAAAGAAAAAGGGAGCAAATCTGAACACTCTGAATCAGAGCAAAGCAAATGTGTAAGTCACTGAATGCTCAACAACCAAGTTCCAAGTGCTCGGGTATAGTATTCATAGAATGTGACTACTCAGTGATTTACATTTCTGATATTTTTGGAGGAATGGAGCTCCCTTATGTGAAAGGTGGTATCCACAGTCCATAGTTCCCCACTTAGTGATCACCAGACCAGGGAATTTACAGTTTTTCTATACTTGCTTGAATCAAGTTCTGAGCACTCATTTTTGTGGGGTTGGGGTTGTGTTTTTGTTTTTTTATTTATCCTGCTATTTTATTGATTATAACTATCAATAACCATAGAACAGAGAAGGCTTTCTTCCTTAAGTATGAATGGGAGACAGGCCTCTTGAAAGGAGTATTCTCCAAATAACTCTCTAAGGAAAAAATGCTCGCCTAAATAGCTGCTGAGGCTATCAGAGGTGAGCGAGTCTCCAAGTGATTATGCCCACTCCTCTGGGCTTCTCACCCTCACAGTGTTTCTCTAACTTGAGCCTCCAGGTGTTGCTGGACTACAACTCCCATCATCCCTGACCACAACTTCCTGATGGGAGTTGTAGTCCAAAAACAGCTGAAGACCTATGTTTGAGAAACATTACTCTGAGATATGCAGAGAGAACTCTGGACAGCCAAAAACAAAAAAATGCCATTGCAGAATGCAAATCTTTAGACAAATTCTTAAAGCTCTAAACAGTATGTACAGTATGTACTTTGCTTACATAGTCCAGAGCTCTAAAAAAGATGAACAAATATTTTCTATCAACAATGGAGTACTGTGGCACATTAAAAGCTTACCAATTTCACTGAGATTTACTTCCAAGTAGGTCATGTTAGGCAGAGATGGCCAACTGGCAGCCGATGATCCTGATACTGCATGTGACCACAGTTCAGTAGTGCAGATCATGCTTTGCATGCAGCAGGTCCTAGGCTCAATGTCTGACACCTCCAGTTAAAGGATCATGTTGCAGGTTATGGGGAAGACCATCTGCCTGAGACCCTGGAGAGCTACAGGCGGAGTAGACAAATGTTCTAACTTGCAGCTTCCCAGGTTCCTATGATCCAATTTTATCCATCCTGAGAACATTTTCATAAGGATGTGGTAAAACATTAAGAGCTTCTCTCACCATGACTTCTGAAACTATTTTTTAAGAGATGTTCCACTCATTACAGCTTTCTATTGGTTTTACATATGATGTCTCAGATATGCAAGACTGCAAGGAACTCAAAAATGTTTCACACTTGCTGCCAGGTGGTGCTTTATTATAGAACCTGATCACTCATAAAGAAGTTGGTTGTGTAGCAAAATATACCTCTGCCCCCCAGAAACTGCTTGGAACAACAAGTGGTTCATAAGAATACAAAAAACAGCTGCTCTTGCCTGGGTTTAAGACTGTACAGTCAAAACTCGGTTGTCGAACATAATCCGTTCCGTAAGCCCGTTCAGCTTCTGAAACGTTTGACAACTGAGGCACGGCTTCTGATTGGCTGCAAAAGTTTCTTGCACTCAAGCGGAAGCAGTGTTGGACGTTCGGCTTCCGAAAAACTTCAAAAACCGGAACACTTACTTATGGGTTTTCAGCGTTTGGTAGCCAAAACGTTCAACAACAGAGGAGTTTGGGAACAGAGGTTTGACTGTATCCCTACATTCTGACTGCTGTTAGGGTGCTACAGTTTCACAGAATATTGTTATAAATCTAAAGCCCCTTGAAAATACAAGTTTTCCCAATATTACCATGTCAAAGTAGCACTGGAGGAGTTACAGTATTAGGTGGATCCCCAACCAATGAAATTAACTGTAGCTTTAAAAAGTTACACATCAGGCAAATTGAAGTGTTGATCTTTCAAAGAGCAGGGATGGAGAATCTCTTACCATCTTCCTGCCAACTGTCAAGACAGCAAGCTCTTTGAAAAACGACCTCTGTTACAAATGACAGTGGACAATAAGCCTTATGCCACTTTACAGGTGCCTGGACAACTTAGATGGGGAAGTTCTTCTCCAGAAGCCAACAGAACAGGCTACAGAGGATGACATGCACCACTTCTGCTTAAAACCATTACTACATTCCATTAAAAGTGAAAGTCAGCTCCCACTTAAAGAGTTTCTGCCTATTCATGGCTAGGGTCAGAGTCTCATAACATGGAGCACACATCCAAAACTGATATGCTAAACACTGAACTATTACAAACCAAACCACTTTTAATGTACTTCTCAGACGGTGGCAGTCTTATATAAAACAAATGTACAGGCTTTTTTAAAAAAATCACTTTGCTTAGACAATACTAGGGACACAATAATACTGTTTTTACTTGTCCATTTGAGGGCCCACTGATCTAACTCCAAGGAGGAACAAAAGGCAACTCATGGAGCTTTTAACTTAAAAGCATGCTTTTCCAGCAGTGTATCAGCTTTTAACATTGTCCGCATTGCTGTTAATACATAAGCTGAATTTTAACAAAAGTACTGCCATTTTTAAAAGGAGTGCCTGAAACCATCAAGTACCCACTGGACTTGAAAGAATTAATATACTTGTACTACTCTGCCATTCTTCCTTCCTGCACCTTCTTTGAAGTTCTACAAACCATAAACATAAGCACCTCCAAGGTCTATTTTGCCCACTTAGTTTTGCTTCCTTGCTCATTGCATTTTTACAACATAGGTGCCTCATAAGCCACTGTTATAAAAATGATGGAGGTCATATTTCAGTCTTTAAAAAAACAACACCCTTCAAGGTTCGCGAAGTAACCTGAGACCCATAGGTGGTTGTGCACATTAACCTTTCCCATGCAACATTTTTTAAAGAAAGTGTGCCCTATTATTACTCAATCAATTTATAATCTGCCCTTCACCATGAGGTCCTAGGGTAGGTTACAACCATTTCTTCATCATCAGGGCCAGAAAACCTGCACTTATGTATACCAAAAGGAGGAGCAAACACTTATGCTGGTTTACAGTGGCATACATTTGGAATTATGCAATTATGCTAGTCCATACATGCATCTGGTGAAGGGAGTCTATCTTGTGAAGAGTTTAGGGCATAATAAATGTGTTAGTCTTTGAGATGTCACAGGATTTGTTTTAGTGTTAATGCTGTCATTCCACGTGTTTCTGATCCAGCAAAGGAGATAGGGAGGAAAATCTTTTATTTCCCCTTCAGTCCTCCAACCCAGGGTGGCAAGCAGAACAACAGCACTGGATTTCATCCTTACTCTGTACCAGGAATTGGGCACCTGCAGCCCTCCAAATGTTGTTGGGACTACCCATCAGCCCCAGCTGGCTCAGCCAACAGACAAAGATTATGAGAGCTGGAGTCAAACAATATCTGGAGGGCCAGAGATTCCCCATTCCTGATGTATATAAAGTATCTTTCAAAGACCTACATAAGAAAACGAATGCAACTGGCTTCCGATGCCCAACAGAGGTATGGACTTGTGTTCCTAAAAAGGCAATCCTCATGTCATATGACATGCCTCTTTTGAAACAGTGAAGTTTCATAAGCAGTTTGATATGAAATAAGGGCCTTCTATTCAGAAGTCAAGTATTCCACCAGATGTCATCTCAATGCCTTGGACATGCCCAAAGTAGGTGTTTGGATCCTGCCCTATGTTTCTACTTCCCATTTATTAGCATCTTCTCACCAACCACCCAAGAAGCAAAACTTTCCTCAGCATATCTTTTAGAGATGTCAAGTTAATTTTATTGCTCAAGTCAAAAGACCATAGCTATAGAAATACAAATTGCAAGTACAAAATGGGGAAATCATATTAAACGTTTTGGCCAAAAACAAAAATGCAGTCACACTTTTCACTGAAGATCAACAATCTGATCTTCATTAAAGTCACACATGAATAAGACTGCAAGAACCCTCATCTAGCCCTTTCACTGTGTGTCAGTGGAAAGAGGCCTATTTGAAGTTTGCTAACAGTATTCCAATATAATGTATTTGTATGCTACACAAGCTTCTCAATAAATGTTTACACAGCAATGACACCCCCTTCAAACTCACTTATAAGGAGGAGGCCATGGTCAACTTTATCTCATATAATCACACCTAATTCCTCCCCTTTGTTTCTACTCCCTACCAAATCCTGGCAGTTTGGCAAGTTACCTTTTTCACATTTTCCTCCTCCTCCTGGCGTTTCTCATAGTGTGAGAAGTCATCAAAGATGGAAGTGGTGTGCTTGTAAGTAGCAATGATTTTCAGCACCTGCTTAGCCTTTTCCAGAGGAACCTCCTGAGTGTCCCTGGAGTTGGTCACTGGTTTATTCTCATTGTTCTCTAGGCGAATGTGCCGCAGTTGGCTGTTGGGAACGTCCTTCACAAAAATCCACCGGACATCAAAGCGTCCCTTCCATTTGTCCTGGGACCACACGCCTGCGCATGTGTTGTAGTCCACAGCAGATTTCATTTCTGCAACTCCGCAGAAATGACCACTGCCATTGACACTGAAAAGTAAGTAAACAGGACCTTTTCCATTCATGGAGCGGTAAGCAGCATCCAGTCTCTTATTACCATGCTCTGTACTGCACCAGATGTTATATTTAATGGAACGGTGGATATCATCCTCAGAGTAACTCTTGATAATGAAAACCCGACCATGTTTCGGGTTCCAGTCAAAATCCTTAGGGTTATAGTTGTTGATGGACCTCAACTTCTCCAAGACTGGGTGTGGCTCCGAAGGGGCAGAACCAGAAGTGGTCTGAGACTGTCCAACTGCACTACCATCCACTCCATTCTGGCCAAACCCATTGCCACGGTTACGAGGTGCAACCCAGCGGGCAGGCTGAGCTGCCTGTTGCTGCACTGGCAGCTGAGTTGGTTGGGGTGGTGGAGGTGGCAGGGGTTGTGGCTGTTGTCCAGCGGAAGGCTGCACAGCTGGAGGGCTGTTACTCATTTGCTGACCCATCGGTTGGGGAGATATTTGGGTTGGTGGTTGACCAATATTCTGAACTAAAGCCTGGGAAGCATTTTTTGTCACTGGCCCTTTGTTATCCCAAGTTCCAATATCCATGTTATGTTTTATGGGAGGTGGTGGAAGACTTGTCCCTGCAATGCCATTCTTGGTCTTCAACTTGGGTTGCTGTTTTGCAGGTTTGCTGGCAATATCAGCCCAGGATGCTGGCTTTGGAGGAGCAATGGTAGCTGGAGGCAAGCTATTGGAAGCTACAATATTGCTGGCAATAGACCCACTGCCAACAGCAGAGCCAACAACTTTTGGGACGTTGCTTGCTACATCAGTGCTGCCTAGCTTCAAAGCTGCCATCCCTTGGTCAATGGTATTCATGCCAGGTGCCTTATTCAGGGTCTCACTAGCAAAAGCAGACTGTCCATCAATCATGGCTCCACCCAATGAGCTTGGTGCATAAGCATAGTTGCTACTATATCCAGAACTTTGAGTTGATTGCCCCTGAGAACTGTTATTGCCCCAAGCTGAGAAGTCAATTCCACTTGGAAAAAAGTTAAAGCCATGCTGTCCAAGAAATGGTGTGCTGCCAAGGGCCCCTGGCTGTCCAAACATGGCATCTGGGAGAAAGTGAGGTTCTCCATTGCTTATCTGTCCATAAGATGTTAAGTAGGGCATTGGTGGATCACCCCCTGTAGACCAAGCAGCTTCACCCAAAGAGTAGGAGAATCCAATGGATGGACTGTAGTAATTCGGCATATAGGAATCAGACATTGCAGTGTACGCGTTGTTCTGGAAGAGAAAAGCAAGAACTGAACAGTTAAATGAATAGCACATTGCAGCATGAAACAATATATGCTTTCCACAGACCTTTCCCCCACAAGGCAAGCCTATTTACTGAAACCTGTGGCTAACACTGAACACTTTTGTCAAGTTGCTTTGAGACTTTTTATTGTACAAAGCACTGACAAATGAAATAAAATTAAAAATAAGCTACAGTGGCACCTTGGGTTAAGTGCTTAATTCGTTCCGGAGGTCCGTTCTTAACCTGAAACTGTTCTTAACCTGAAGTACCACTTTAGCTAAAGGGGCCTCCCACTGCCGCCGTAGCACAATTTCTGTTCTCATCCTGAGGCAAAGTTCTTAACCCGAGGTACTATTTCTGGGTTAGAAGAGTCTGTAACCTGAAGCATATGTAACCCGAGGTACCACTGTAATGGTTTTAAAGTATCAGTGAAAATTGGATCATTCTGCATTTTACCTTAAACCACAAAGATATTCCAAAATGTTCCCACTTGTCTAGCACATGTGGTGTTTGCACTTCTTACCTATATTGTGTGTTAGCAGGATATACACTAAGATCAGCTGGTCATACTACCCATTTAAAGCATTCAATTGTTACTCTTCTCAGACCACTGTACTAAAAGTAATCACAATTAAGGCTAAGTAAATTGATGAGTGCAGCAGGCACCATTGATACAATCAAAGGTTGTTGGCATATTGATACCAGTGAAGAACAGAAAGCAATTAACAGGTTTCAAATTATGACTATTACATGGTTACCAGGCTGATAAGACTTAATACTTCCTTACAAAGGCACTTGGAGGTTTTATTACACTCAAAATTTATATATTTAACAAAATTTATATAAGTAACTACTTCAAACAAAAATGAAAAAGTGAAGGGAGGGCTCAGTTCTTGCAACTCTTTTTTTCTTTCTAAATAATTTGGTGCAGTTTAAACTTACATGCATTTGGGCTCAGAAAACATTAGGATCCAAAGTAGCTCACACATTTGAAAGTATCTGGTTGGCGCTTCACAAAGCACTAGCACATTAATGCCTTTAGCCCAAGACATTATCAAGATCAGTATTTACCACTGATAAAGAGTTCTGACCAGGTTGTATTTTAACTGTGTTCTTTCTACTTGAGTGTGGGTTGAAAACTCACGACAATTTCAAATTTAAAAATCCAAATAAAGTTCAGAATAGTTTTTAATTATGTGTTTATTATTTGAAATTGTTAAGTTGTTTCTGGGGTTTATACCCAGAGTCTCTGCCAATAACTAAGAATTAACCTTACATTGCACCCTACTCTACCAATAAGAAAGGATAATGCATTTTCTATGATCTACCAGTAAGTATAAAATTTAAAGAAATGTAGACAAAACACACTCTCCAGTTAGTGGGCACATTTAGAGTTCCCTCTGTACAAGCCATAATAAGATGTGCACAGCTGTTGGACAGCACCCATGAATTTTTGTATGTCTCTTGATCTTCCATCAAGAAGCCCAAAGTAGTGAGGCAGACTAGGTTGAGATACTAAGTAATTTGCCTAAAGCTTCATCTTGTTCTAGAATGCAAGATCATAGGTGAAAGTTATTTGATCACTCAGCTACAATATAAGTTGTCGACCCCACAGCAGAAGAAACATTCCTTCTTGATAAAGTGTTCTCATTTAAACATCTCTCAGCCCATTTTACTTGTTCAGCAGACCCACATAAGGTGAGAACAGCAACAAGCTATGAAAGGATATAATCTTTGTCTCTGGACCTACAAGATTGAGTAGTTTTGTATTTGACAAGTCTCAGATTTCAAAGCCATTTAAACCAAGACCCTCTTCATGTATTTTGCTGTGTAGTCTGAGTAGATTATAAGACTGGGCACAGGACACCCAGCTCAAGGGAACACCTTACAGTGTCACTCTACACCTGGGAGCCAGCCCAACACTCTGCAGCAACTGGTGAGTTGCCCAAAGGGCTTTTGGAGACCAGGGAGAAGCTCCCTGCAGGAAGCATAGGATAGATTCAACTAATGAAGTAAAAACATTCAGATACATTGGGAAAAGGGCCATGGCTATGCTTCATAAGCCAACAAACAGTTTCCAGAGGCTGCAGCAAGGATTCCTCCCTTGTCATCAGTAAGGTAGGACCTGTAATTCATCCCCCTATCCACGAAAGACACAGACACCTTACAGAGGATGTGCCATGAATGCTGCAACTTATATTTATTGGTTTCAAATAGAATACAAGCTGTGATGGAGGGCAAGGGGATCATACACTTCTGAATGTGTGAGAAGAAACTTTGCAGGTGGTGGAAAGAACTGCCTGATTTATGCCAAGCAAGGAGACCACACCTGCTAAAATTATTAATACCCGACTGCCTCTTTAGCACCATGTGCACAGCGGAAGAACATATGCAGTTCTGCACATACAACCTTATGGTTTCTAGAAATAATATTAAGTTATGAGCAGTTCAAAAAGTAAGTGGCATCTCTGCCTTGTGCAGCTGCATTGTAGATCACTGAAGTGCAATCTTCCGCTCACAGCACTAACCTTTAGACTGGCATAGGATTAGGTTGCAAAGGTACTATAGCACAGATAGGAAACCTATGACCCTCCAGATTTTGTTCAGCTACAACAGCTTCCCAATCATGCTGGCTGGGGCTGACAGGAGTCCAATAGCATCTGGAGAGACACAGGTCGCCCATACCTGTACTGTAAGCAAGAAAGTTCTCATTCATTCACAATAATTCTGTGATGTATGCTCATCAATGGCCAATGTCATAATATCTGTACCATAACTGCTGCTACTAAAAGAATGAAAAGTTGGCAAATTCAACCTCTCTCTGCTTCAGGAACCTACATGGCATTTAAGTGTTGACTTAGACCCAAACATAACATTAAAGGCAAATCATGGCTGTCACAAACCCACAACTCCCTAATGCTTTAGGATAATGTCTTGTATCCAATGCTAGTACTACTCAGACTGGACCCATTGAAAATAATAACCACGATGAAGTTCAGTTTGTTAAATATGGCATGATAATGTTCAGTTTACCCACTACAAAACTTTGTATCACAGGTGTGATGTGTGGCAGGAGTAGCAACTGATTATGTCTCATCACTCCACATTGTTAAAGTTTTTTTAAAATATCATCAAGAAGTGAGGTGGGGAGGGGCGGCAGACAACAAGCATGTCTGCTTCTTTTGAGAGCACTCATGGTGATTCTCATGTCCAGTTTGGGCTTCCCTACCCGCCAGTTTCAAATAGGACATAACACAGTCACCGTAGAAGCAGGAAAACCAACTGTGGTTTCTTTCAGATAACTGAACTGATCAAAGAGTGAGAAAAGGAAGAATCTGACATGCTAAGAGAGTGAAAATTTGAAACTAAGGGTTGTATCCAACTAAGTTCAACTCAGAGAAGACCCATTGAAATTTGTGGTCATAAGTTAGTTATGCACATTAACTTCAATGGGTCAATTTTGATTAGCACTAACTTTGGGCGCAGCCCTAAGCCTTTCAAAGGATGAACTTGTGACCTGCAAGTCTCTGTCATTAAATTGAAATATCAGTTACCAGCATGACATCACATTAAATAATCATTGCAAAATGTTACTTCTGTAAGCTCTTTTGAGGCTATGCATTTGAGATGTACTCCAGGAACCAAACAGCTCCCCCAAGGACCAACTGCTTTAACAGTGTAAACATATCTCTCAAGCCTGCCAGAAGTCTTCCTTTTAATGCCAGCAAATAAACAGGCATTAATGGCATAACTAAGCATACTGCTGCACACAAAAACCATGAATTTTTAAATCTTAATTGAAGTTAATCAAGAATATGTTCCACCACCACCTAAAGATTAAGGATGTAAACTGATAGCACTGGGCTCACTGTATGCTGGATGTGCTCCACTTCACAAAACACTGACACTGGTCCAGTTCACCCACACCCAAATTTATTGCAGAACCGGGGGCGGGGGTAGGCACATAAAAACCCCTCATTGATCTTGATCAGGGCTCAGCAACCTTTTTCAGCCGAATTCCTATGCCCCAGAGATGCATTTTAAATAAAAGGACACATTCTACTCATGTAAAAACATGCTGTGGGCCAGATTGAGAAGGCGATTGAGCCGCATCCGGCCCACGGACCTTAGGTTGCCTACCCCTGATCTTGATAGTGAACTGTCATTGAACTGCCCCAAATGCAAAACTGACCACAATAATCACCCACTACTTAACAAAATCTCTCTTGTTTACAGAAGACCTACTACTTAAGAAACTGAAGAGCTGAAGAGTACAAAGATGACATTCCATATCTAGATGACATTCCATATCTAGCAATGCAAACTTTCTAAGGCGAAGACTAAGTATTATAATGTAACAACCAAGGCCCAGTTAATGAAGTGGTAAAACCAAGGTTCCCTACATCCAAAGGCATAGTTATCTCAAGCCTACCAATATTAGGTTGACATCTACTTCACAAATAAAGCAATGCTTTAATTTGGAGTTTAAAAGTTAGCATCTAGGGGCTTCCTCTCATCTTGATTGACTTTTTGTTGGCATCGTCTACCAGTTGTGAGGGGTGTGGTGATAGGAACCCAGGCGCAAGTAACACCCATGTGCACATTTTTTTTATTAACGAAACACTGGGCAATGATCAGGGTAGAGGGGATCAGTGTTAAGCAAAATCAAATGAGATTTAAGACTGTCCAGGACTCTGCTCTGCTTGAAAGCACCCTGGATAACTCCAGCCAGTTGTCACAGGCTGCCAAATAGATCCATTTTCCTATCACTTTAGATGCATCCAGATGACTGTTTTCTGGGACTGCCACTCTAATGTTCAATCATGTCCAGTAGGAAAACTGTTTTTGAGCCCCCAAATCTAATTATTTTTCACCATGGCACAAATAAGTAATTGCAACATACTGTGCTCTGGAAGAACAGATCACATGGTTTTGCTATCACTACTACAAGGCCTGTAAGATATTTACACAATTACTCAAAAATTTCCATTCATTCCTGGCAGGGAATTCCTGAAGCACTAAGAACCACCCAGCTCCCTGTAAACTTCCAGGCATCACAGGATTCCACCCTCTACTATTTAACATGTATATATAACATAAGGCCACTAAGCAAGATCAAGTGAAGACCTGGCATGAGGTGTCATAAGTACGCTGGTAACACCCAGCTCTTTTCTTTTCATCCGACCAAGGTCCTGTAGTCAGTTTACTTGATATCCAGGGTAAGTGGGGAACGGGATGCAGACAAGCCAACTGGAGCTGAAGCCAATAAAAGTGAGGTAATGATGAGTAGCAGACCTTTGATTGCAGGAAAATAGGAACATCCAGCATGTATGGGGGGTGGTCTGCCCTGGGTTCCTCAGGTTTACATGCATGGAATGTTCTTATATCTGTTCATACAGCTGTAGCTTCAGTGGCATGAACACTTTTCACAAAGTTATCAGCAGAAAAGGCAGCTGCCCCTTCTTATCAATTCAGAATTGAAAGTCACCTGTTGTGCCTTTGCAACTTTGAATGTTTTTGCAATGTTTTTTGAATGCTACTGCAATGTTTTTACCTGCCTACAGCTAGTCTTGACACATTAGTGATTGGGAACACATTAAAACATGATTCAAGAGGCAATGGTCTTCTGGGAACAATTCAAGATACTCATGTATCCAGGATGCACTGAACAGCTTGTGGCTACTTTAATCCTGTCACAAACTCAAAGACTGACTAGATGTGCCTACATGATCATGCTAAATGTGCACTGGAATACACTATGGCATGCGGTAATGTATTATTGGACAACGATGGAATTCTCTCCCAGCAGATCCCAGCCACAGTGTGAACCTAAACACCTTCCAGAAGTAGGGAGAATAAGGACTGTCTTTAAGTAGTCAAAATGAAACTGTTATTAAGGTTTAGCTCTCATCTAAATCAGAAGACTGAATCTAACTAAAGTACAAGCACCCCTCCTTTCACACACAAATATACTGCTGGTGAAGATAAAAAAGGTAAGTGTTCTAAATGAAATCTCCTAGAACTAAGTCATCCTGTACTCTGATTTATTCTACAATTCTAAGCACATTTACTTCAAAGCAAGTCCCAGTGAAATCAATGGCACTTTATAGTTTAGCTAATTGCAGAATTTCAAGCATAGAATTTAGGATGTAAGTGTGCTGAGGATTGTGGCCTTGGTCCACTAAAGAGGCTTAAACGATTTATACAGATAAAAACAGAGATAGAAGTTTATATGTAGTCTACACTTCCTTTAGGAAGCTGAAAGAAGTTTGCACCGGGACCCATGTTAAGGAGAACTGGGTGAGGAGTTGGGGGGGATTATTTACTTAATGCTAGGTTTGCAACATTTATAAGCATTGTTCAGCTAACACTCAGTTGTTACCACATGCTGCACTGCATATTTCCATATAAATTACATATGAGTATCTATATAGCATTGCCAGTTCAGTCAGCCGTTAGTTAACTGTACAATGTCAAGCCCAAAAGGCATCCTGAAAGCTAGATAGCAGAAAAGGAAACAATTACTAATAATGCACCCCACCCATTAAACAAATAGGTACGTTTTCTATCACTCACCGGTCTGGCCTGAGGACTCAAATAAGGTTCAATATCATCATCATTTAATCCATCTTTCTGATGCACCGATCCATT
The DNA here is from genome assembly GCF_951804945.1 of Podarcis cretensis. Taxonomy (NCBI): domain Eukaryota; kingdom Metazoa; phylum Chordata; class Lepidosauria; order Squamata; family Lacertidae; genus Podarcis; species Podarcis cretensis. Next base: position 25,700,747 of record NC_137177.1, on the reverse strand, counting down.
TTGCACTAAAAACAAATGTATAACAAGCATTATTCAATACCAATATAGTTTATTCTATCTTGTCTAAAAACCACACCCTGTGACCTAGAAAGTCTTGCCACCTGATCCCTATTTCTGCACATAGAAAATGAAATATGTCAATTTTCCTTCTGTTTCAATTCTGCCCCCTTCCACTGTAAAGGTTGGGGAACTAAAGGGCAAATCACTCCCTGTATATGCTGCCATTATCAAACACACAACTGAACTCTCTTTACACTGTTTACAGCTACATGAGCCACAAAAAGCATCTTTTAGCTTTACATTTAAACTTAGTTAAGGAGCAACTTCATTAATAGGAACTTTCCCCTTTGAGCAGCCCATCTCATATGCACAAGCATTTCAAAGTGAGGCAGGGAGAAACACAGGTACAGGCTTTGGCAGAATTTTGTTCTGCAACTGGAACCCATGAAATGATCCCCTTAACTTTTTTAACATTACAAACTATTCTCATTTATATGGCCTTTTAAAGCTTCTCTCCTTTATGTTCACCTTAAAAGATCTGTAGAAACTTAATGAGTCCATTCCTTCTCCTGTAGCCTGAATATTCAGGCAAACCACCAATCTCCAGTTATTCACTGCCACCAATTTTGCTTACAGGATCTCCTCCTGAAAAAGCTGTCAAAGGGCCCTTTTCTGAGCTGTTATCTTCATATTGCAATCCAAGGATAACCAATGGGGCAGTTTCCAGATGTTGCTAGACTACAACTCCCATCATACCTGACCACTGCCCATGCATGCTGGAGAATTAGGGTCCAACAACATCCGGATGGCACCACAATTACTACCCCAGCAGTAAGCCATACATTATCTCTTTATTAAAACTTGCTGTGTTTGTGTGTTGTTGTTTTTTGGTTTTGCTTTGAGGGTGGGTGAAGCCTAGAGAAAATGGGAACATGCAATACCCCCTCAGTCCACTAACATAAACTGGCTACTGCCACCTTTTAATGTGCACTGCACCCTCTTAACTATGACTCACTTCTGCAATTAGCTCAAAACGTTAATTTCCAAGCACCCAGCTCCTTGCTCTGCCGAATTAAAGAGCCCATTAAATACTTCACACTTTCCCTCTTAACCAGGGATAACTCGTCACTCTCATCTCAATCAACTAATTTGGGATTCCCTTACACCACACACACACACACATATATATATATAGCTCGAACGAAGTTTTAAACCGTAAGGCAATGACGACTTCCTCCAGTTTTTCCCCCCAATGGGGCATCATTGCTTACGGGAAAACACGCTGCATTCCTCCCTGCCACGTTCTGTTTCATTTTATTTCTCAAAAGTCACACGGATACGTATGTGTGTTGCCCATGCGGCAACCCACGCTACGGTTTCCTGGAGAGACGGCGGCACGGCAGGAACTCGCCTCACCTGCATGCCTTTCAGGAAACAAGAGGTCCGATCGAAAAATGGGACGGGAGGCGTCCCTCCCTTATCCTCCATGAACGGAAAACGCGCTATCTTTCCTCCACTCACACTCCCCCCACCCCCAAAAAAGGAAAACACCACCTCCCAGGCCACCCCTCCTGGATCTCTCCCGGTCCCGCCACGGCGGCTGGTCCCTCAACTCACCTTTGGTGCCTTGGCCCTTAGGTCTCTGCAGCGGCGGCGGCGAGGAGAAAAAGAGAAAGAAAGGGAAACATAAGGTGATGAGGCAAAAAGAGGAGGAACCCGAACCCCGAGTCCGACGGAGACGCGAAGGAAGGGAAGAGCCGGAGAGCAAGACCTAGGCCTCTCCGCCTGCCTCGGGGAGGCTTCGGCGGGAGGAAGGCCGGGCCCTGCTTGACGGCGGGGGTTCGTTTGAAACGGGAGCGACGCGAGGAGAGGAGGGAGGGCGCGCGGGGCCTCCTGGCTGCCCGTTTATGCTCCCCCCACCACAGCCGCCCGGTAGGCCCGAAGCCGGGGCCTTTCCCAGCGCGGCACCTCCAGCTCCCCGCCGCCGCCGCCGCCAGCCAGTTTCACCCCCCACCCCGGTTACCTGCTCCAAGAGGCTGCTGGCCGACATGGCTCCGTGCGGCGGCGTCTGGCGGCGGCCTCGTTCCGAGGTGAGCTGCGCCGGTGAGGCGAGGGGGGGCCCGGGGGGGAAGCGAAGGGGCGGGGGCGGTAGTGGTGGCGGAGACCGCGGCGGCTTTGTCCGGGGAGCGAGGAGGAGGAGGAGGAGGAGACACACCGCGCGGCTCGCTCTCGGCTTCCTGGCGGACTCTGACTGGCTCGCCCCGCCCGCGGCTCCGCCCGCTTCTCGCCTCGACGCTCTAGCCCCCGTCCCTCTACCACAACAACCCCCACTCTCTATGGTCCGCCCCCGCGCGCGCGCACGCATGCGCGCACTCGGCGAGGGTTGGGTGTCACGCGGTAAAGGGAGCGCTAGGTGAGAGACCGCGCTGGGGGGTGGGAGAGGGGAAGATGCGGGGGCAGAGACAAGCATGATGGGTAAATGTGTTGAACCGCTCTGGGAAAGGGGTGGGGCGATGGAGGAGGAGGAGGGAGAGTTGTCACTAGCGCCCCCTTCCGGAAAGGTGCTGTAAGTTTTATAATATGTATAAAAATGCAGCCAAGGAAGACGGGGGAGGCTGTTAATTTATTGAAAGGGGGCCTATGCCTTTAACAACCTTCGCTGCTTTTTTATTATATTTTTAATAAAACGCGCACACACACGCACAGCCAGGGGCGTACCGGGGGGCAGTAAAAAAAATAGAAATACTTAACTGACCAATCAAGTCAGTTCTGTCCCCCCAACCAAAAATCCTGGCTTTGCCCATGTATATAGCTTAAGGCCCTAGCAGATGCAGGTGGCATCGTGCACAGCAGTTTGCAACTGGAGCCTAGGCTTTTCTCCGGAGTCATGTAGTTGTAAAGTTGGAAAGGATGCCCCAAGGCTCATCTAGTCCATTCCCTGCTCAGGAGAATAGTGAAGACTGCAGCAGAAATAATAAATGAAAAAATTGGGATGCTGCCCCAAATTCCCTCACAGGAAATTACAATGCAAACTCCTGTGATTTTACAGGTCAATGGGTGTTGCAAACAGATTTTTCTTTTCCTGAAGCAAATTAACATGGATATGAACACTAACCTTCTGTTAGTTTTCCAGAAGTGACTTTTACATCTTGTGAAATACCACATAAACCTTGGAAATTATCAGGTAAGGAAACTTTGGGGAAACAGAATAAAGTGCTGTCTGAATGCAGCCCTAAACGGATGTTATAAGAATTTTAAGGTCTTATAAATACAAAATAGATGTTCATAAATGTACCAAGCAAACACATACAATTATGTAAACCACATGTCAAACCCAAAGAAAAGTCCTGAAACCATTTTCTCTCCCAAAATGACCTCAAATATTTCTCTGCAAGGTTGAAGGAAATGGGAAATCTCCTCATTGTCTCTTACACAAATCCTGTCTTAAGGGCTCATTTAAGATATGAATAGGGTGTGAGCCAGTGACCTGTGACCTGGATTTAGGAACTGAGTAGTTATCGTAACTGCGGGAGGCAGTGGAAGACAGAAGTGCCTGGCGTGCTCTGGTCCATGGGGTCACGAAGAGTTGGACACGACTAAACGACTAAACTTTCCCAGTAGTGATGTATGGAAGTGAGAGCTGGACCATCAAGAAGGCTGATCGCCGAAGAATTGATGCTTTTGAATTATGGTGCTGGAGGAGACTCTTGAGAGTCCCATGGACTGCAAGAAGATCAAACCTCTCCATTCTGAAGGAAATCAGCCCTGAGTGCTCACTGGAAGGACAGATCATGAAGCTGAGGCTCCAATACTTTGGTCACCTCATGAGAAGAGAAGACTCCCTGGAAAAGACCCTGATGTTGGGAAAGATGGAGGGCACAAGGAGAAGGGGACGACAGAGGACGAGATGGTTGGACAGTGTTCTCAAAGCTACCAGCATGAGTTTGACCAAACTGCGGGAGGCAGTGGAAGACAGGAGTGCCTGGTGTGCTCTGGTCCATGGGGTCAAGAAGAGTCGGACACGACTAAACGACTAAACAACAACAACAAGAAGTTATCACAACAAAAGTGGTCAGGATGACCAGGTAATCCAATCAGGTAACCTGGCAGACAGGAAGAAACAACACACCCAGATTTCCGCCCCTTCTCTGATGTATTAAGGGGGTGGTCTTGGGCTACACCCCTTCTGTGATGTATGTATGATGTTTCTGGGGGTGGTCTTGGACTCCAGGGTGGGCAATTAAAAATGTCTATATAAGGGTTTGTGCGCATGGCTTGGGGTCCCTCCCCCCTCCTGTGGGGGGGGGGGGAAGCACCCTGTTGCAAAAGCTTTAATAAAGATCAGCTGCTTTGCTTCTCTACATTTTCTGGTTGGTATATGTTTTCTCGTACTGATAAGAGAACCTACAAAAGGACTCTATATGGGCTCTTGGGTACCCCATAAGGGAAAAGGAACAGTTTTTCTCTCATAGCACAGACAAACCACTCCATACAAACAAACAAACAAAAGACGTCCAGTGAGGAATAATTCATGTTTTATAGGCCCTGTTTTAAAACAGCTGCATTGGTTGCCAGTTCATTTCCGGCCCAATTCAAGGTGCTCTCATTAGTGTTTAAAGCCTGAAACCAGTGGCTCCCAAACTCCTCCCGCCATGGACCACTTAGAAATTGCTAAGGGTCTTGGCAGACCACAATGATTTTTCTGCATGTTGTAGCAGTTGTAATGAGCTGGGCTAGATGATGTATAGTTTTTAATTGTACTTTTATTGCTTTTTTTATTTCTTATATTGTATGTATCTTACTGAGTTTACAGTTTGAATTCCACAGAACTCATATTGCAGCCACAATAAAATACAATACGGTATGAGAAATAAAAGAAGCAATAAAAATGCAATTAAAAATCAATATGAATATTTAATGGGGATGTGCCACAGACCACCTGAATGTGCCCTGAGGACCACTGCTGCTCTGTGGACCACAGACTGGGAGCCCATGTGCTCTAGGACTTAGGCCCCAAATATCTGAAAGACCGTCCCCATCCCTGCAGACCTTCTCAGGTGTTTGAACTGGCACAAGTTCCACCATCCTCAGAGGTTCAGGAAGATGCTGGGAAGTGGACATTTTCTGTAGTAACTCCTAGGTTGTGAAATTCCCTCCCCACAGAGGTGTGCCTGGTACCTTCATTACATAGTTCCCCATTGTATGCTGAAGACACACCTCTTTTTACCCTGGCCTTCATACCCAAGATATTTTTTCCATGGCCCACCCTATTCCTGTGACTGTAATTTGTCCTAAACTGCTTTTGCTACTCAGTTTTAAACTGTGGCATCCCTCCCTGAGACCTTGTGGTGAAGGTCAGGATAAGAAATCAAATTAATTATAGCCACCCTCACCATCATGCTCTGCAGCCACAGAATATTGACTGTTAGTGTACATTACCCAGGAAGGAAATAAATAAACAATGATAATAAATGCATTTAAAGATTTGAAGGTTCTCAAACCAGAATCGCTAGGGATAACAATCTGACTGTGGTTGTCTACAATCTAATGGTGGCAACTTTGGGAGCCCCAGCATTGCCCTTCACAGCAGTCTCCTCCCAACCTCCCAATCCTTGCTCAGCAATAAACACAAGCTTGCCTTGTACAAAATGCCATCACTCAACACAGCCTCCCACACCAGATTGTTGTGAGGATGAATGAGATAAAAACTGTGTTTTCTCTTTCTCAGAAGAGTTCTGAGAAATTGCAAGGAAACAGATGTAACAGTTGATCAAGAACCTATCGCTCTTCATTTGGCAGGCATGAAACCCATAGGTCCATTTCTAAGGTAACTTCACACATGATGCAAGTGCACTGGCAAGCACACCCAGCCAATAATACGTTTGCATTTCAACGTTTTTTTAAGGTGCATACTTTAAACCTCTTGTTTGAAGTGACCCCTCTGACAGGGTTGGCAAGACCTGAGACATGCAGAATCTACTTTGTTATCAGAACTCTAAAATTAACAACTGGAGCCAGGACACACACACACACAGACACACACTATGAATTAAATAATTCAGAACCCAGAACTCTCTTCTGAATCCCTGAACTGAAGTGAGATCACAGTACTCTTGACACACACAAAATCCACTCTGAATTCATTTCAGCAGTACATTTTAGGGGAGTAATGCTCTTGTTGACATTGTTAATTGGGGTTCAGAAATCCAGTAGATCCAACTGTGCCCTCGTACACCCTTGGAGACGCCCACATGCCCAGTGGAACTGTGAATCAACAATTCCATGCCCCAATGGGAAAAAAGTCAGGCACCTCCAGAAAAGGGGTTATAAGTTGTATGTGTCTATTTAACACTGGATAGCCATTCACACTTGAGTGCAAAAGCAAACTGAGATTAGCAGTGGATAGCTGACCCAAGTTGCGCTTGTGCAGCAGGAACTACAGAAAGTTGCCATGGTGCATGTCTAAGAGGTGGAGCTGCAAATCAGCATGAATATCACCCCTGCCTGCCGTGAGCTTATACGGTGGCCTTAGGCAAGCCAATCTTTAACATGGAGAGGTAATAGTTGCCCTCTGACTGCAGAGGTGAAGGGAAGGACATGGCATTGCCAGTTCAATTGGAAGTGTTTCATAAACAGTGTGGTGTCTCCAATGTTAAGTCTCAATCAGAATAGAGCTACAGAAATCAACAGGCACAACGGGTCTACTCTGATCCGAGCTTAGTTGGATACAACCAAGGCTTTTTTTTTCATCCAGAACTCAGTTCCGGCACCTCTCAGGTAGGAGCCACTGCCATTCCAGGAGAATGAGGGAGGTGTTCATGGTGTGTTCCGGCACCTCTTTTTCTAGATAAACAGCACTGGATACAACCCAGTCTACATATCCATTAACTGAGTATCAGTATGGTGTCATGGTTAGAATAGGATAGCCCCACACTCCATTGAAGGCGCTGAGTGAGCAGCCTAATCTACTCCATGGGGTTGCTCTATGATAAATGGCTGAGAGAGGAAGAACCTGATATAACCATAATAATCCAGTTAGCCTTTGGTTTCTGTTTTAATTTTTAATGCAAAAAATGAACAAACAAAAAAACAAATGGCACTCCACCCATGCCCCAAAGTATTGTATTCTTACTGCTGGCTTTAGAAATTTCTGTCAAACAGATTTCCCCAAAGTCTTCTCATTTTTCCAATTTTTAAGAAATGAAAAATTGGGAAGGGGGGGGGGGAATCCCTTTTCACTCCTTCCCCTTTCCTTAAGGAAACAAGAGGGAGGGAGGGAGGGAGGGAGGGAGAGAGAGACCAGGCAGTCACATTGCTGAAGTGATGTGCCAGGCTAGAATTCTGTTGACCTATTTCTCAAAGTGTTAGGAACACCAAACATGCATACACACACACACACACACACACGTATATATATATATATTTATCTAGTAAGCTTGGTATGGTTCCCAGCATGCAGAGTAAGCAGCAGGTATACTTGGCCTGCTGAGCCCACAGCAACAGCACAACCCACATTTGATACATCCAGGACGACAATCCAATACTCAAAAGGGCAGGTGGTGCTTGGGTGCTATGTCTGATTTGTGTGTATGTGTGCGTGTGCGTGCAAGGTTTAAGCAATTCTTGAAAGTCTCGTAACTGCACCTATTGAAAATAAAAACCACCGGGGAAGGTTTGAAAAGGGAGAGCTGAGAATCCAGTTCTAGGAGCCACAAAAGGGCAAAAACAGTTCAAGGGTGTGAGCTGCTTCAGAAAGATGAAGACAATTAAACAAAAAACCTCAGCATCTGAGTGAAGGGGACTGTGGTCTCTCAAATCGGGATGAGGTGGGGGGGGGGTTGCAATTTCTTTTTCCCCCCCTCTCTGCAAAAATCAAAAGTCTAGCACAGTTGATAAGGTAACCACAGAACGTAATTTCTTACGGTGGTTGAGAGCTGAGGAATAAGTAAGGATCCCATTTCCGCACAATCACTCTCATCCATTAGTCAGATGCATTTCGGGTACCCGGCTTCATTAATTTCTAAGACAAAACAATTGAAGTGTAAACAAGGTGTAGACAAAGTGTCTTTTTCAAAACTGGGTCTATGGGCTGTAATCACACGCTGTGCGATCTCGGTAACAGCAGGGGCTTGTTTCCCTTCTGTGGGAGTGCTTAGGATTAGGCAGAATAATAAGTTTCCTTTCCCTTCCCCCTTCAGTAAAAATGGACGCTGCTCTCTCCCATGTGAAAATCTTTGTTTTCCTTTAATATCCTATGGGAACTTACCTGAAAGGCTGTAAAAAAGGAAAGAAAAAAGGGAGGCAAAACAAATAAACAATCGATGAACCCCAAAGCAACATTACAATCTGGCTTCTTGGCTAGTCCTCCAAGACCACAATCTCTACGTTGTGGACCTGATGCTGGTGCTCGTCGACCTCAGCCACCACCTTCTCCTCAGTCCTCAGTTCTGTTCCCAGAATCACAGCTTTAGCCCCGGATTCCTCCGACTCAGCTTCCGGATCAGGTGCCGGGTCTATTTCTATGATGGTCTGTCCTTCGTCTGAAGTGCCCTCGACAGCCTGGAGAGTAGAGGTCAGGCCAGACTCCATGGCCACCAGTTCCACAGGATTCACCACTGTGGCCACATTGGCAAGGGTGCTGCTGTCCTGCATGGCAGCTGAACTCAGCAGAGCCAAGCTGGAAGACGGGTGAAGGGTCACCGTGTCGGAGGAGCTGGTCTTGGAGGAAGAGACCATCGTGGCGTAGCGGAACAAATGTGAGCCTGACGGCAAAGTATGGACAGTCACTGGGCTGGAGCCCTGGCTGATGGTTGCCATTGGAATGTTGCTCACAGAGAACTGCTGCCCCATGGGTGCAATGGTGATGGGCGAAATCACTGTGAACTGAGGCTGCTGGATGGGGGCGGAAGGGCTCAGGACGGTGGCCGAGGCTGGACGCTGCAGCCGGGGCCTCTTAGGCGGCTTGGGAGTGCTGACGGGCATGAGGACCACGTTCTGAACAGTCTGGGACTTTAGCTTCTGATCCCTGGCAAACTTCTTCTGCTCCTCCAGCTGGCGGTCCAGGTCTGCAAGGAAAAATTAAGTTACACAGTCAAGCGGGAGAAACCTTTGAGAAGCTGCCAAGAATACAGGGGCTCCTCAAAGCGCCAATAGGGGGGGAGTGAGAAAAACAGATTATTTTCGCAAGAGTAGCAAAGCAGCTTCTTGGCAGGGAAAGAGTTTTCAGCCACTTCTGCTGCTCCCCATCAAAAGGATGGAAAGGTGGGCGGAACAGATTGTCTCTGCAGACAAATCCAATTCTTTCAGGGAACAAAAATGGGAAGGGGGTGGGAGGGGGGAAATGACAGCCAAGAATCTCCCTCGCTAAATACTAACCTCCCAAGAACAACGCTATGGAGGGCAGGCAGCAAGCTATTCGAATGAAAGATGCGTCATGTGTTAAATATTCAAGCCTACAACATGTATTTAAACCATCAAAAGTGTCCTCAAACATTAGAAAACTGTGGGAAGAGGCTATCATACTTGTGTACAGAAATCCAGAGCATTGGTATGCAATTCATACCTTCTGGCAAGAAATGGAAATCCATACACAGCTAATACTAACCCTACCAATAATCTTAAATTTAAAAAGTCACTCTACACAATAGTTATCAAAGGAAGTGGAACACACATATGCACACATGCCAAAACATAATCATTGGTATTAGGTAGAGAAACGGTGCTTTAACTTATGGAAAAACTAGGTATGAATGCAATTAAAATGCACATTTTAAGAATGCCAGTACTCTTGGTTGTAATTTTATTTGTGTGTCGCTTTTCTACAAAAAAAGAAGGAAAAAAACCATGCCCAAATTAGCTCATGACAAAGAAAACAGGAACGCATTTCAAAATCAAACCATACAGGAACAATTTTTTAATAACATGATACAACAACAAGACAATCAACCCGGAATCAGGACTTCCGGGTTGGCGCCATCGGACTTCCGGGTTGGCGCCATCGCCGAATGGCGGACTCCCTCCGAGCTCCGGAGGGAGCCTGCTCGGCAGGGGCTGGGTCCTACCGCACCGGCGATGCGGGGACCCTCAAAAACCATGGGCACTGAAACCCATGGACATGGTGACTCGGCTGGCACCTTTTGCGCCCCCCCGACCCGCGAAGGAGCCTTTTTAAAGGCTGCAGAGCGGGTGACAGGGGGGGGTGGTGCTTTGAGTCCTTCACTTCCCCTGCCGAGCAAAGCCGCATGCCATTCGACGGAGAGCGCTGACTTCTTCTATTGAAAATCTGGACTTAAAAGAATAACCCGTGAGTAATCGGAACCTGGACTAAAAAGGGGGATAATTTTTTTAAAAAAAAATTCGGAGCGAGCGGGGGAGGCGCAAAAAGGAAGTCAGCCCCCCCCCCGTTGTAGAAGAGTTAAAGCAAAGGATTTGACAACTAAGATCGAGTGCAACTCTATTTTGACAAAGTTATTAACTTCGCGAGGGAAAATCATAAGACTGAGCTGGAGGAGAAAGGTGGAATTGAATTAAAAAGCAACCCCCCCCCGGAACCCTGGGAGCGATTTGTGAGAGCGCCGGGAGAAGAGAAATAGAGGTTTTGACAGCTGTCAAAGAGCTGTCAAAGCGGAAGAATAAAATAGAGATCTTTGTTACGAGGACTTTGCCGGTTACATTTGCTATAAATTGGATACAAATTGTTACAAACAAGGAATAACAAGTTATTTTGACTGGTGGACGTGATCTGGAAGGGAATTTAGTTATTGCAAACCACCTAGAGGAGCCGAGGGACATTACAAGTATTGTTGGCGTGGAATTTGACCAGAACTTTCTATCTCCTGGGAAACTGCAGAAATGGAACACTATTTTGTCTACAGAGGTCTACGCACTAAAGGAGACAATAGATTTATCTATTGAAGAATGAAAAGGACTTGACGTAATGTTTTGTTCTTGAATAACAAGCCTCTGCAGAGGAATTAGAAGCTTTTGGAATTGGAACATTTGTGCAGGAGAGCAGGGAAAAAGAAAAAAAAAAGGAGGAGTGAGATCAACAAGAACAACAAAAATAATAAAAACTGGACAAAGTTGGAAGTGGGAACATTTGGGACATCCAGATTTGACAGGTTTAAAGGAATAAAATTGGAGCTTTCACCCCTAGATATAAAAATCTGGATGGAAGAAATGGGCTTTTTTTGAGACAGACTCCTTCCAAGATTGGACATTCGAAATTAAAGATGACTGGGAAAGGACTATGGTTTAGAGAGATGTGGGAACTCCAGGAAGATATCAGACGTCGAGGAACATTGGGAACGCAACCGGGAAAGGGGGGAGGGAAATTTGGAATCCAAAGGGCGTAAAATTATTTTTTTTTTTATTTTTCTTCTATTGTAATCTGTATTGCATATTAAAGGGGGGAACTCGCGGAGGGGAACAGGTCAATTTTAGGGGATGGGAAAATATTTTTAAAATTGAGTCAATGATAACAAGTTTAAATTTGGGATAAGAACTTGTTGAAATTTTTTTTTGTTTATTTGTAAGAATTGGAATACAGGAGGGGGAGGGGAGGGGAAGTCCTGAAAAGATGTTATTGGGAAAAAGATTTTATGGAAAATCTTAATAAATATCATTTTTTTTAAAAAAAAAAAAGACAATCAAATATAACAACATACAAACCCTCCACCAACATTTTAGCATTGTAAATATAGCAAAAGTATATTAACAACATCCAAAAGCCAAAATAATAAGTGAGCTTGGTCTAAGAAAAGCCCCTCCTATGATGTTGCTCACAATCTCTCTCCTAGAGCAGCTTGTAAACTTCTGAAGGCAAGGGGTAGGATAGCCGGAACGCCCCCCCCCCCCAATATTATCCTCTCTGTGTGTGGGTGTTACTGTGTCAGGACTTTAGGGACCAAGGAAAGGGAGTCACAGTAACAACAAAAGTCCTCTAACTTCTATTTAAATAGCAAGGGAAGCCACCATTGGCATCAAAGGGAGCTTTCTTCCAAATGCAAAGAGCAGGTAAGATGAGAGAGAGAGAGAGAGAGAGAGAGAGAGAGTAACCATAAAAGGGGAAATGGTTAAAAACTCCCCACAGTCCAGACCCTGCTCAGCATCTCCCATGACTGCTATTTGCATTTTAAAAAAAATGATTGTGGGAAATATAGTAAGAAAGGGAGGGACTCAGAATGGCAATAGATGTTAACTATTTTGAGCCAATTCACTGCCAGGACCTCTTACTGTAGGAAGCCTAAATCCTGGGTCCTTGTGGACCTACAGAACTGCCCTATACAAAGTTGGATCATTGGTTCACCTGACTCAGTATTGTCCATTGTGACTTTCCCAACACCTGCTACCTGAGCATTTACTGAAGTTGCCAAAGATTGAACTTGGGAATTTTTTTTTTTTGCATGTAGAACATGTATTCTACCACTAAGACATGGATCTTCCTGAAAAAGGCTACAGCCTTGCTCCATAACTTACTGTAGCGGGGGCTACTTCTACCACTACAACGACTACTGGGGCATTGCTTCAAGAAGAAAGGAGAGGGCTGTCTTGCAAATGCAAGTTGCTGTTATTTTTAAAAAATGACAAGGCTAAAAATAGCACTCCTGGGCCGAAACTGTATAGCAGGGAATCACACTGTCCTCACAGAATATTTGAAAAGGGGAAAAAAAACAAGTTTACAAAATGATACAGGCATTGGAGAACACTGGCGACATCAACGGAATACAGGAATCCGAACACTTTAGCAGAAGAAGGGCAGTCTTGAGAAAAGTTGACTAGGCTGTGAGGCGAAATGAACGACAAAAGCACATTTATTGCACAGTGAGATGATAGATTTAGAACATCCCAGGAAATGTGCTCCCAGTCATTAACATACCTGCCAGAGTATAAAGAATCTGTTCTTCTCCCTGCTCCGTTTGACTCTTCCTGTTGTCCAGCACTCTCTTGACAGTGTCCATCAGGCCAAAAGTGTGAGCAACATTATTTAGGACAGCAGCATCTACAGAAAAACTTCCATGGGTTATTGTCTAGTTTTCTAAACGGAATCCAACATCCAGACAGACAGAGAGAGAGAGCACCTCATCACAAAGAGCTTGAACCTCTTCACCAGTACTGCATTACCTAATGCTTCTGCAGCTAACACAAGTGATCTTGAATGAAGTACAGAGGTCGTTTACATCATCTTCATTTTGAATATTAATAAATACAGTGCAATGGGTCAAGATTTACATCAGAAGGAAATCAAAATCAAAAGCCATGAAAAGTTCCTCTTGACAGTTCCTCTCACAAGAACCGCACATGGAAAACTGTTGTTTTGGGATGTCAAAGCATCTCTGCTGGCATTTAACATTTGCAGTGAGATCCTTGGATATTTGATTAAAAGCAGAAAATAGGCCTTTGAGGATTAGGCCAGAAGTCTCCTTAAGAGCGTCAGAAGAGTCCTGGTGAATCAACTAAAGGCCTATCTACTCTAGCAATTTGTTTTCCACAGTGGCCAGCCAGATGACTATGGGAAGCCCACAGAAGGGATACGAGGGCAAGCGTATATCCCACCGTTGTTTCCCAGTGACTGCAAGTCAGTGGCATGCTTGTGCAAATGCAAGTGAGAGCTATTTCAACCATCCATGCATCCCATCCACATCTGGCCCATTTACAGCACAATCTGATACAGTGGAACTTTGGTTCCTGAATGGCTTAGTTGACAAACAAATCGGCTCCCAAACGCCGCAAACCCGGAAGTAAGTGTTCTGGTTTGCAAATATTTTTCGGAAGCCGAACGTCTGTTTTGGCTGTTGGCATTGTTTCCGGGGCCAATCAGCCAATCAATCAGCCAAACGTTTTCAAAGTCGAACAGACTTCCAGAGCAGATTGAGTTTGAGAACCAAGGCACCACTGTATAGATTTACTCAGAAGTAACTCCCACTGTGTTCCCTAGTTTAGAACTGCAACCTATAAAAGAAAATCCTGCGCAGTACCCTTATAACAATCAGTTGGCACGGAAAAGCTCCTGTTCTATTTCATTTGGTCAATGTAAGAACTATTATTGAATTAGAGCTTGTTTTCTCTTCCCTCCTCATCTCTTTTTCCTTTTGTGTTATGTATACCCGTGGGCAGGGACTGGTTGAATTGACTTTATTGCTATTATGTAAACTGCTGTGGAAGTTTCATTGGGGAAAGAAATCGTTTTAATTAAAATAATAATAAACAAAACAAAACCCAGGCATCTCAAAGCTAATCCCCATGTTACATTTTTATGCATGCTGGTTCGCATGCTGTATGTTAGTGACAAAGAAATCAGTTACATTTAGCATACACGCTCTCTTTCTGTGTGTGTCTAACCTAGCACGTTGCAAGGATAAAACAGAAGCAGGAGAAACATGTATGCCACCCTGAGCTCCCTTATGGAAGAGTAGGATAAAACACAATAATCCATCAAGCCAAATGATTACTGTATTGTACTGGAGACTTTTCTCTTATGGCTAATGTAGCCCTGAAAAGGCAACCACAGCAACTAGAAGGACAGAGAAAGGACTTTTACATCACTGACCCCCAAACCTCCAATGGCCTTCACCAAGAGGTCTGAAAGCCAAGAGCTGCTTATGCCCACCTTCCCGATTCCGCCTACAAGACTCTTATGAACTGCATAGAGTATTCTAGTAGCTTTAGGGGGGAAATGATTTAGGAAACAGAATGTTTTCGCTTGTTGCCCTGTTTTACTATAGAAACCACTTGAGAGAACTTTTTTGTGGAAAAGACAAATATAAATATTCTAAAGTAATTATTTTCCCCACCCCAAGTGGTCAATACCTGGTCATGGCACTTCCCAGATAAGCTCACTTGGCATTGATGTTGATGTGTTTTTGGCATAAGGTGAAGACTGTATTTACTTTTATTTGCTTGGCCATTCCAACATGTTTTATGGCTGGTAACAACACAGTACTATGCATGTCTGCCGAGAACTAAGCCCCATTCAGTTCCCCACTAGGGTAGTTTATGGGATCGCAACGTTAGTATTGTTTTACAGCCATTCTGGATTTTAGTGAGTTTTGCTGTGGCTTCTGCAATTTTCAAGGGTTGTATGGAATGATAATCATACTCAGAACAAACTCACTGAAATGAATAGGTATGACAAACTTAAATGAATGTACTGTGAGTGGAACTCAGCTGAATAAAACTCATTCTTAAGTTTCAAACCATACACCGCCCTGGGAGTCCTGTTACTGTGCACAGCTACACGTCACAAAGATAAAAAGAGCATGAAAGTCTATCCCACTGGTAGTCATTTCATATTGACATGGAGACTGCTGACCTCCTACCCACCGGTAACCTGGAAGGGTGACTGGCCAAGCCTCTGCTGAACACCTCTCAGCACCTCTTCTATCTCCTTCTGAATGTTGCAGACAACTTCTTCCATCAACCCCACATCAGCGATTCCTTTCCAGAACATCAGTGTGTCCTCTGGCACAAGGGAAGAGAAAGATTTGGAAGGAAGGATCAGTTGGCAATTGCACTGCAAAGCTATACTGGCAATCATGCCAAGGCCAGCAAAACATTGTATAGCAGGAGGCATCTCTGGAAACTGGCTTCTAAGGCTGCAAAGCTGCACACATTTCCATGGAAGCACGTGCTGCTAAATTTAATGGGGCTTAGTCATGAATAGGCTTGCATAGAACTGTGCTATAAAACTAGCCATCAGGGCACTCACCCTGCAAAAAATAATAATCAAATTCAACTCTGAATACAGAGAGCAGTACTAGGGAATTCCATATTGCTATAAAAGCTACATTTCATGACTTCTAGAAGTTTGTTTTACATCCCATCACACCCTGCCCCCAAATCATTGCAAAGCCTTTAAAGAACAGCAATTGTAGCAGCTAAAGCAGCAGTATTAATATCTGAGCATTTGGAAGTGGGCATTTTACATCTGCATTCCTCCCATGTGTCTTCACCAGCCTCCCAAAATCTGTTCATCTTGCTGTGTGTCCTTTTTCTTTAATTCTCACCCATCTTGGACACACTGTCAGGTTGAAAAGCAGCATATATTTCACATAAAGCAATATATGCAAATCTGGGTTCTTTTTGTTGCCTGAACAGTATGTTCTAAATAAGACAAATGAAGCCATCCTTGTGGCGGAGGCACTGGATATTTTTAAAAATACCAAACCACAGGGCATTACACATGGACTGTGCTGGACTTGGAAGTATTAGACCAGCCTGTTGTTTTGGACCTCCAGCCTGGATTAAAGAAATTCATGGAGGATAAGACTGTCAATGGCGCCTCCAGTTGCAGAGCCAGTATGCTACTGAATACTAGCTGTTAGGAGGAGGAGCCAGAGAGGACTAAAAAAACAACTGATGATTTGCACAATTAAACAGTCACCAAGATCGAAAGCAGAGCTTTCCAAATTTTAGCACCAATTAGCATATGGCGCCTCAGTTTCCAAAAAGGGAGCGGGGCAGATTTTTCAAACTCAGTACTTCAGGCAGTTCACACATTTAGGTACAAGCCATCAAGCAAGGAGGCACTGCTGAGCAATGTGCTTGCCTGCATGAACCAGCCAATAATTGAAATACAGTGGTACCTCGGGTTAAGTACTTAATTCGTTCCAGAGGTCCGTTCTTAACCTGAAACTGTTCTTAACCTGAAGCACCACTTTAGCTAATGGGGCCTACTGCTGCTGCTGCGCCGCCAAAGCATGATTTATGTTCTCATCCTAAAGCAAAGCTCTTAACCTGAGGTAATATTTCTGGATTAGCGGAGTCTGTAACCTGAAGCGTATGTAATCTGAAGCCTATGTAACCTGAGGTACCACTGTAGTGTCCAAATAGCCGCCTCTAGCTGACAGCTGATGTGTCGCCATCTACAACAGGTTTGGGGAATCTTTGGCCTTCCAGATGTTCCTGGACTACAATTCCCATCATGCTTGGCCACTGGCCACATTGGCTGGGGCTGGAATCCAGGACCATCTGGAGGGCCGTGGGTTCTCCATCCCTGATCTACGGCCATGAAAATGATCTTCAGGTCAGCTCTCTGCTAACCCCACTTCTTCCCTTCCAAAAAAACCCCCTCTCCATGTTTACTATAAAACGATCTCACACAGCTCACCATCCTATCCATCAGACCCCACCTGCGAAAAACTCACTCAACAACTCAATATTCAAATCAGAATTTTGGAAATTCAATTGTTGAATATGGGGGGGGAGGAGCCCCATGGGTTTTGAAGTGTGGAGTTTTACATGCAAGTTCGATTTTTAAAACATGGGTGAAATGTCCTGCCCCCTTGCAAAATAAATAAATAAATCTCTAAATATCAACTTTGTGTTTTAGTGTTCAGTTGTAAAAAAGAGGTTTTGAATTTGTTAATTTATGGTTTTATAAAATTTCTTGTTAGTCACCTTGCTTTCTCTGGAGAAAAGGTGAGATATGTTTTAAATAAATAAAATTACAAACATAGCTCTTTGCAGCATTTTGCTGCCTGAAGGTGGGGAGGGGGAGCCAGGCAGGTGGGCTGCTAAGCCATTCAGGCAAACAGCAGAGACATACCTGAAATCTCCTCTGGGTCCTTCTTGATTCCCTCCTCAGTTGCCATGGTGACTGCTGCTGTCAGAGCACGGTTCCATTCAATCCCTTCCTCCACACTCTCCTCAGACACTGTAATTTGAGTGATGCTTCCTGCAGAAGGGAGGATACAATTGAAGATGCTTCACTGCCCAGGCTGTCACTGTAGCTTCCCCCTACACATACACACACACACACACGACCACCCTGATTCGTAATACATGGGTTGAACTAAGCAAAGTAAAAAACCAAGAGCCAGTTCAAAGACCAATAACGACAGCAGCTGACAAAACCACAATACCCTTGTTGTATATTCCAAGCATCAGCCATGCAGATACTGAGCGGGTGTAATTGTCTTTTAAACTATGTCCACTTTGGGTAAACAATTGGGGGGGGGGAGTTTCCATGTGGAAGCCATAATGGGCTGGTTAAGGGGAAAAAACAAACTTATCCAGAAGCAACAGTGTAATGAGGGAAGCCAGATCATATTCCCATGCTCACTGAGCACACCTCTCTGCCTGCAGGCTCTTCGATGTTCTTACGCATGGGCATAATTTTTTCACTTGACCTACATGCGTATAACTGTCATGTACAGGCCTGAGCTGCACAAGCCAATATTTCACATATAGTCCAGGAGGTGACCTATGCATGTGTGATTTTACATGTGTTTCCCCTATCCAACTGGAAGAAGGAACCATCTATCTCTGGCCTTGAGATGAGACAAAGATGACAGAAGGCAAGGCTCACTTATTGGCCCAGGCCATAGTCAACCAGATTCATGGAAGAAAGGGACCATGATGTGCTCTAACGTCCCAAAATGCAATAGGATCAAGATCTCAGTTGCACCACCACCAACGAGGAAGGTACTGAATTAACAAAAAGTGTAAAGGAAAAAGTAAATCTATGGGAACAGAAGGAATTTCAACAAATAGTAGATTCTCAGGTACAGCTGGAGTGAGATGTTATGGGTTTGTTTTGGTTTTGTTCTTGTTTTTATTACGTATTTTATATTTTTACGTTGTGAACTGTCCACAGATGAAGGATGGTACACAAATTCAGTAAATGCATAAATAACTTTTATGTGCTCATCAAGCAATGGAGGATTATGATAAGAAAAATAGTCAAATATTTGTGTGTATGTGTGTGTAATGCCTACAGACTTATATTAAGTGGCTTGGGCACAGTTTTATGGTAATGTCTGAATTTGAGAGACATGGGTTTAAAGGTTGGCAACTGGGGCTTTATGATTAACATACTGTTTCTTACCCATCCCAAGCCTTTGAGATGAGATGAGCTACAAGTCAAAATGAAATAAATACATTTCAAAAGGAACCAAGGTATTTGACTCCACATAGGCAAAACAAGCTAAATGTTTGAAATGTAATCACAGGACAGCTGATTATTCTTATTCTTATTTTATTTTACACATTTGGTGGAAGTGAAAGACAATTCACATTTTTGGTATACACTCAGGGGCATGAGTAATGTGCCATTTTGCAACTGCACAACACAATGGCATGATTTAGTATTGGGCAAATTGTTCTGCATGCTGAGAATCTAATCTTTCTTTCTTTCTTTCTTGCAAGATTCTAGTCCATATTGATGCACTTGTAAGTGTGTGGGCAACATTCGGTGACATTTCAGAAGCCAGCAGGTAATCCAAACAGGATGTCCAGTGGTCAGGGGTAGTGCTTCACTGCTCTGCTTGGCATTTTGCTCCTTTTTACAACTAGGAGAAGCAAAGTAAATTAAGCAAATATATGGAATTACAAGCAAATTTGCATGATTTATTTTAAAAAATTAGCTTGTACTGGCACAGCATTTGGGCTATGTTGGTGAAAACATTTCTTTTTTAAAAAAAATTGATGCAAAATGAATAAACCCAGGTACTGTGCATAAAATGTACCAGCTGCGGACTGAATCAGGATCAGATTGATTTAATGCATTTTTTAAAAGCTTCAGTTCCACCCACAGATAAAGACTTTGAAGTTAATATTCTAACTGCAGCAAAAAAAAAAAAAGGAAAAAAGAGGAAATGGAAAAATTTCTCTCACTAACATGACTAAAAGTTGACTAAAAGGTTGGCGAAATATCATAATCTTGTTCGTATGAAATAAGGAATGCAAATTAAATGAAAAAACCCTTTCTTAGAATTTGTATTACAAAGGAACTCATGCCATGTACTGTACGTGGCACTCTAAAAAACAACAACCCTTTTTTCTTCCTTTCTTTTTGAAGCTGCAATTGTTGCCACCTGTAGCATGAACAGTGGTAAGGCTCCAGAGAGTATGAATTTGCCAGAAGAAAGCCTGAATGGTTTAGCTGTAAAATACACCATTCTGCACATTTTTAAGAACCAAAAATAAGGGGGAGGATTCAGCACACTGAGAAGAAGGTTCTCAGTTGTCTATACACTTAAAAATTGTTTCCTGGAACCATAGAAATTCCCATTCATTTGTCAAGTGTTTCTCAAAGAAAGAGAAAAACAGTTCAGAATTCATTAAAAACAGAGAGATCCAGCAGTGGGTAGAGCAGGTGGGGGGTAGGTCCTCAACAGATAAATCATTATGATTTCCCCAAGGATAGGAAATTCAGAAGGTCTACTACTTTCGCCCTATTCCCACTTTACTGTTCTGTCACTGGGGTCCCTCCCAGGCAAAGTAAATCTCATGGGGAAAGGGAGTAGGAAGAAAACTGTTTTAGCGTTAGCTCATTAAGAGAAGACAGGATGAAAGGGAAATGGTAGACAGCAGTGCCCCATGGCAGGAATGAATTCTACTCCTGTTCACCTGTTCCCTACCGTCAGCGGAGGTGGGAGTCTGTACCAGGCTTTGCTGCCCTGGCACCGGTGCCCTGGCACTGCTGATCAGGAGGTCAAACTTGGTGCTGCGACAGGTGTTTGTGCAAACCTTGTCATGCTGGTAGAAGTCAATTTGCCCAGAATCCATCATCTTTCTGCAAAGAGAATGGGGGGAAAAGAAGAGATCGTGGGAAATGAACCTTCTGTTTGGATTCTTGCCTGAAATCCTCAAGGCAAAAAGATGAAGCATTTTTGGCATGGTGCATTTTTAGAGGCACTCAGGGCCCTGTGGTACTGGGCACTTTTGCAAGCACACAGAACAATGCCAGAACTTGGTATTGGATGCATTGCTCAGCATGCTTCTTTCTTGTAAATTTTACCTGGTATAATTTTTGCCAATGTGGTGTATTGGTTAGAGCATCAGACTAGGACCTGAGAGACCAGGGTTCAAATCCCCACTCAGTCATGGGTGACCCTGGGCTAGCCACTGTCTCAGCTTAACCTACTTCACAGGGTTGTTGTACAGATAAGAGGAGGTGGAAAAGCAAGTACAGTACCTTGCAGTCCTTGAAGGAAAGGTGGTATATACATGCAATTAATTAATTAGCAAAGAAAGGTTAGAAAAGTTTATGGGCAAAATCTCAGAAGCCAATCGGGAAGCTGAGCAGGCCTTTCTGTGCCCATCATAGCTCTTTGCCCTCTTTTATAACTGCAAGAAACAGACTAAACAAATCACAAATTTGCAAGATTTATGCATTTATTTCTCAAATAGATATTTATCCCACCTTTCAGGGTATATAACTGTGATTTATAAAAGTTGAAGAATTCAGATTTTGTGGGGACAACCCCATAGCAAAAGCTCTAATAAAAAGGTAAAGGTAAAGCTCTAATATGGTTATGTGCTCCACACACACATTTAGTCCAGGAAGGATTGTTTCTGGGACTCAGCTGCTTTCTGACTCATCACCAAAGCAAGCCAACCCAGAATTACCACTGGCATTGGTGAGAAAGAATGGCAACTCCGTGAACACCCCCCTTTGTGGCAGGGGACACTGCCGTCAAGTCAGCTGTCGGTAGGAAGGACTTGGCAGCAACAGTACCCTTAATATCCTGATCCAGACACTGTTATCAACCCCAGATTTAGTCTAGTGTGTGGGGCTGCCATGGAGCGATTGCTCTTTGTTCCATTACTAAGGCCAAGGTATTTGGAATCTCAGTAGACATCAAGTCCAGGGTATCATGGTCAGAGGAAATGCTCATTTGATAGAGACCGCATGTCTAAACACAGCCCTTGCTGTGAAAAAAGTGCTAATTATTGGCTACTCCCTCCATTTTTATTGTTCATATTTCTGCCCTAGGACACTCTTCCGCCGTTCTTTGAGGGAACATGCAATTGCCAAAAGGATTCAATCCTATCTTAAACATTTGTTATCTCAAAGTGCACCATGCCAAACCCACAGCACCACTTTTAACCAACAAATGAAAGATGGGAACTTAAATGAGGGTGGGAGGAATACTGCACAGAAAATTATGCTTTTGGTGGAAGGCTGCTACAGTGGCAGAAGGCTATTACCTCAGCATGATTCCTCCCAGGCGAATGGCTCTCTTCCAGTCCTTCAGGGTAGATTTGCCAGCCAGATGAACAAAATGCTTTGGGCTGATAAGTTGATCATTGAACTAACAAAGAGAAAGAAGAGGGTAAATGGGAAACACTCTGTCTCATAAGCCATCTCCAAGTCAGCACATCAGCCGCCATCAATCACAGGTGGACATTGATCAAATCACACCAGGAACTAGTGAGCTTAGTTTTCACATCTAGAGAGAGAAATGGCCAACAGGGCTTCCTTTATCCCAGTATCCTATCTCAGGCCAGTGGCCCATCTAGTCCAGCATCCTACTCTCACGGTGGCCAACCTGATGCCTGTGGGAAACCCACAAGCAGGACTGGTATTCAGAAGCATACTGCCTTGATTGTGGAGGCAGAGCATAGCCATCATGGCGAGTAGCCATTCATAGCCTGGTCCTCCATGAATCTGTACAATCATCTTTCAAAGCCATCCAAGCTGGTGGCCATCACTGCCTCCTGCAAGTTCCACAGTCTAACTTGCACTGCATGAAAAAAATACTATATTCTCTCTTGGTACCCTCTCTTACACTAATATATTAAATGATGCAAGGCCATCTTTCTGCTCTTCTCTCTGCAATGATCAGATACAAGGGAGAACAGGCGGGATACTGTATCTTTAATACCGCTTTCTTTATCCTATATGACAAACAGCATTGCAAAAATTTCATCTCTAACACTGCTATTACAGGTTCACCAGGCTTAATCAGGATCAGAGGGAAATGCTTTGAATGCCAATTGCTGGGAAACAAGAGTAGGAGAGTTGGGAGGGATTGTGCCCTCGCATTTCGCTTGTGGCCTTCCCAGAAGCATCTGGCTGCCGGTTGCAGAAAACAGGATGCTGAGCTAGACAGGGCTTAGGTCTGGTCCCACAGGGCTCTTGTGCTCTGTCATTCTTTGCACCTGATCACCTCTGTTTTTATTTGCCTTCAGAAACAAAGCAAAACATCCCAGGCAATAAGAAACGAAGACAGTGGCAATGACACTACAGTGGTACCTCGGGTTAAGTACTTAATTCATTCCGGAGGTCCGTTCTTAACCTGAAACTGTTCATAACCTGAAGCACCACTTTAGCTAATGGGGCCTCCCACTGCTGCCGCGCCGCCGGAGCACGATTTCTGTTCTCATCCTGAAGCAAAGTTCTTAACCTGAAGCATTATTTCTGGGTTAGTGGAGTCTTTAACCTGAAGTGCATGTAACCTGAAGCGTATGTAACCTGAGGTATCACTGTACTATGAATTGCCTTAGGCCAGGGCACAACTCACTTGTGAGCCCCAACACTTGCCTCAAAATACGGCATCTCCTCCTTCAAGACTGAGGTCAAGATACCCTGCATTCCTATTCTGCCTCAAGTGTGTGGTTATAGAGAAGTTGTGAGGCCTCCCCTTCCAAGTCATTTCCATAGGCACCTCCTGCCATTGCTTCAGGATCCAATTATGCTACCGCCCTGATAAGCTGCAGGGCTAGCTTACAGGAAACGGAAAAGAAGAATCAGCAAACTGAAGCAATTTCAAGTCTCACTGGAATCGCAACTGGGTCCATCGCTGGATTAATTGGACTGAGTGTTCTGGTTCCCACTGGTCAGCCCTGTGGCGTACCAGAGAATCAGCAGACGTGGTAGGCATGCTAAGTGGGCCAGCTCAGCTATTCATCCACTTTAATCTACTTCCCACCACTGACTAGTTGGTGTGATGTGCTTTCTCTAATGTTGAGTTAGAAACTGGGCCCCTTTTACCATTACCTCCATCCAGACTTACATGCCAGACTTTTCACATTTGTCTTTCAAGGCTTTATCACAAAATGTATGGATCGTGGTGACCAATGGAGCACCTTCAGCATTCCATTTTCTCTTTTCCCAACACTGCTACAAGATGGCCCCTGCCAGTTCCCTATAAGCTGGGGCATACAATTACTGGCTGAAGCCAACTGCCCAGTGTAAACAGGTTGGAGGCAAA
Source organism: Podarcis cretensis (assembly GCF_951804945.1). Taxonomy (NCBI): domain Eukaryota; kingdom Metazoa; phylum Chordata; class Lepidosauria; order Squamata; family Lacertidae; genus Podarcis; species Podarcis cretensis. Next base: position 25,676,808 of record NC_137177.1, on the reverse strand, counting down.
AGAGAGGCTAATGAATAAGATGGTTCAAACTTCCCAAACCCTTACATGTGCCCCAGGTGGGATTTCCATAACAAGAATCCTGCTGAGTCAGATTAGAAGTCCACCTAGTCCAGCATCCTTTTCCTACAGTGGCCTCCAGAAAGCCTACAAGCAAGATTCTGCCTCCTGAACTGATAGTGCTAACACTAGGAAATGTGCACACACACAGTCCCACTATCCAAACATAGTACATTAGGTGGGTGTCCACATAACGAGTTGGCGATTTTCATTTATTCCAATGGGGAAATTTCTAATGTGTTCCCGACCACAGAATTTTGACCCCCAAACTATGAAAAAAACCTGTCAAAACCCTCCAAAACCTTACAAAAGGCAAACAAGGAAGGAAACAAAATGCTTTCTTATTTATCCAATCTCTCCCCCTCCCCTCCCTCATGGTTTCTGTTGAAACAGCTGTCGCAGACCAGCAAAACACAAAAAAATTAAAGCTTGCTTAAGGCTGGTTATTTGCTTACAGTACTACACATAGGTCCTGCTATTTGGATATCTGAATCTGCAGTGTGTATAGTGCGGTTTGGGTCCTAATTCCTTATATTCAGATAATTCTGTATAACGAGCATTTGGAAAGTGGGACCTGCATGTGCTTCAAATAATCCTCCTATGGAAATTCCAGTGAAACTAGAAAATAATAAATAAATGAGAACAGTTATGTCAAAAAAACAAGCAACAGAGAACGGGGGAGGTGGGGGGGGGAGCTGGCAAGGACAGTTTTACTGTGCTGTTACCTTGACACATTTGACATTGATTCCTGGGCAAACAAATTTCTTCCAGAGCAGAATGGCTTTGCTCTCTCCACAGGTGATGGGGTAGGCAATCTCAATTTCTTCATTTGTTTCGATGGTGCTGGGGTCTGTTGGTAGAAGCAGGCGAAAATAGGAGACAATTCCTCTGCAAAGCATATGCCATTTATATAAATATATGCTGCTGCCTTGTATCAAGTCAGACTACTGCTTCATCAGTGAGCAGCAACGACACTCCAAGATCTCAAGCAGACATTTCCCCCGGCTTGCTTACCAGATATCCTTTTACCTGGAGATGTACAGATTGAACCCGAGACCTTCTGCATATAAAGTACGTGCTCTACCACTGAGCTACAGCCCCTTCCTTAAAGGGAGAGGCAAGTGTTTGGCTCACTTAACCAAATGCACCAAGCTATGGTCACACAAACCGGAGTGTGCTGCACTCAAAGAAAACATCGAGCTATGGTTTGATGCTAACTAGAAGTAAAGGCTACTCTTCTCACCTTCCATGCAAAGGGGAAAGGGATGGCATGATCATGGTTAACCATGACTTATCATTACATCTGAATGGAGTCTCTGCCTACATTAACCATAATTGCTTCTATAAGACCTTGCTTGAACTGGTTTTGAACAACATAGCACTCTTATTACTACTCTTGGGGCCCTAACTTCATATCCACCCAACCATGGGAGTAGAAGAACCTTGGTACACAAAAGCCGCAAATTATGCTCCATTACAACTCTGTTGAAATGGTGTCAATGCATCATATTGCCACAGAGGAAACTTACCAATGCCTTCTTCAAGCTTGTGTATGGTGTGCGTTTCCACGGCCACTACAGCCGTACTGGTCTCAGAGCTCTCTTGATAAACCCTGCTGTGAAAGTACCCACCGGTAAGCGCATTATGTAAAGCACAGAAATGATTTTAGAGCTTTGCATAGCTTGAAACCAGATAATCTGAAGGAAAACTTGCCTCCATAATCAGCCTGCTCAAATGCCAAGATCACCACCCGAGGCCTTTCTCGGTGAGTCAAGTAAAATGGAGTTAGTTTATAAACTAACTTTCTCTTCCCAACCTCAGCCCCTAAATCATAGACTGGGGGGGAAAACCTGCAAATACATGTCCTCTATCCAGCTGTGAAATGAAAGCTCAAAATTGCATCCCTACAACATACTGGTATTCCCCAAGCATTTTCAGAACTATTTTGGAGGAAAGAGATCTAGAAACTTTTAGTTGAAATTCTCTCTTGCATGCAACTGCCTTCCTTTATGTCTACTGTGTGGACTTACATCTCAACAATTCTAAATGCTGCATCCAAGACTGAATTTTACACAGAATCACAGAAACACGCCTAGCTGATGACTTGCCAACTTACCCTTGTGGCACTGGCTGCAGTTGTAATATCACCTGAGTTTTGGTATCTTCTGGGTTTCCCCCTTCATTTCCTTCAGTTGGCACAACGACAACATCCCCTACAGGGATGCTTACTTCAGCATTTGCCATTTGCCCACATGAAGTCCAAGAGAATGGAAGACAAGTGTGCTGCAGCAAGAAATAAGAAGGTGACTTTGGTGTTTTTTTGCAAGGACAAACAAGTTATCATCTCTGGCCAAATAACAAAAGAGATTTTTTCTAGCACAACCATAACATGTCACAAGTGACCACATGCACTACCACTTGTAGCAACAGCTCATAAAAATCACATTTGAGTTGCTCAGTTAATCTTTAGGTCACTGAAGTCCTGGGAAGGGAAAGGTGCCAAGGCTTTACTGGCTGCACTGGCTTGCCCAAAGTTTTCTCTTCTTTTTCTTTTATATATATTTTCTAATACAAGTACATCTAAAAACTGCAGAGAGCATTCATCACCTTATTCAGAGACATGCCCCTTTCTCTCAAACTGGTGCAATATGGTCAGATGCAAACAAAGACAGGGCGCCTGCATTTTTGCCAGCTGTGTAGAATGAATTTCAGCAGGTATATCTTGCAAGACAACTATAAAAGATACAGGAGTCCTATCCTCTTCTGGAAGGACCACATTTTTATCTTGCTGCAAAACTAGCAAATTTATTCAACCACTTCATTGATTAAGGGCTGCAATCCTACATACAATTTTTTGGAGTAAAGTCCTTTAAACTCAATATGACTCACTCACATGCATAGGATTTCTCTATCAGATTTATTTGATTAAGCAACAGTCATAGCAAGCTGTGAGCCATACCACGTGCCGTAGAGTAAAGACAGAAAGTAACACTCCTACGATTCCTCCCACAGAGGTCTTCAAAATTATATTATGGGGCAATGAGAGCATAGGGAACACAGACACTCCAATGAGCGGTTCAAGATTCAAGAGATTATATATGCCTGTGCTTTCTCTCTGTCCCCTCTCTGAATCACATGAAAGGGTTCAGCCAAAGCGAACATCAGTGTCCAAAACTGAAGCCCCAAAATGTTCGATTTTTGTGTACATCTGTGATTTTTATTTGGTTTTAAGTTGCATTACTTGTGTTGTGCTGTAACCTGCCCTGGAACATTAAACTGAAAAAATGAGCAGTAAATATTAAAGCAATAATGTTAATAATAATGCTGCATTGGTCTTCAACTAGTGGGTCAGGACCACTACCAGGTCACAGGCTGCACTGCAACTCTGCTATGGTACAGCTAAATAGTCAAAATAAAGAAATGATTGCTCCCTAAAATGCGTGTTTGGCTGAAAGGTAGGTAGGTACCAGGTTTGAAATGTTAAAAGGCTACTGCTATAGTGATAATAAGTCAGGCTAGGGAAGACAGGAGATGCAGACTGTCTGGGCAGGAGCCCACCACCACCATTCCATGTTGCTAAAAACTATGCTCCATTAACTTCATTTTCAAAAAATAGCATACCCTCCATCCACTGAAAAGCCAACATGGCTCCCCCCCAATGGTTGATATTACAAAAATGCAGTTGTCTGACAATATTAATATTACAGTGCAAAATGTACTTCAGCGCCTATCATGTGTGAAATGGCAGGCTTTGTTCAACATGTTGCCTTAGTTTTCATGCACTTTAGAAGTTTCACAGAAATCAGTGGGACTTATTTCTGAGTGGACACTTATAGGATTGCCCCACACAGTTCTAAAGACCCTGAAGAAGACAACACTAGGAGCATTATTTTAAGAAGGCATCAACAAAACGCAAACACAGTATTTTTTACAGAGACCGGTAACAAAAAATAGGGACCGTCCCTGATAACTATAAAGAGTTGTGTAGCTTGGTTTATTATCACAGGCAGAGTACATACCATATACACTGATATCACATTCAAAGCACATTTCCCCCATCAAATAATTATGGCCACTGTAGTTTAATCCTCAAAGGAACAAATTCCCTGCAATCCTTAACAAACTAAATTCTTTGAGGCAGAAAATGGGTTTTCAATGTGCTTTAAAAGTACAGTGTATATATATTCTTAAAAAACTGTCCATCTAGCTCAACAGTGTTTGCTCTGACTGGCAGTGGTTATTCAGGGTTCCAGCTAGAGAGTCCTTCCCCATCCCACCTCACCAGCTACCAGCTATTTTCAACTGAGTGACAGGGCCCCAAACCTGGAACCTTCTACTTTCAAGTTCTAACACTGAGCTATGATTCCTCCCTATTAAATTTTGGTAGTATGTGGCTCTTATTGATAGAAGAGTATCTGTTCCATTATTCATTTGGCTTGGTAAGACACAGAAATCAAAGCTTTTTCTTTTTTTCTTTTTTTTGGCATTATGATCATAGGAATAGCCCTCAGGGGTCTGACAAACTGTCCATTTGGTCGGTTATCTTATTTCCACGTCACAATACCTCTGGGAAGTCCACAAATGGGATATGAGCCAGCAGGCATCTACTGTTGGGCTTCCCTATCAATATACTTTTTAACTTGGAGACATACTACCATTGAGCCGAAAGTTGCATATAGCCATCATGCCTCATAGCTGTTGATAAACCCATCCTCAATGAATTTTAAAATAATCTGAGCTAGTGGTGGTCACCCCATCTTGTAGAAATGAAGTCCACAAATTAGGCACTTTTGTCTGTTAAGATACAGGGATGAAGGAGTAGATCTGGAAGTTAATTGTTGACAACCAAGTTCAGTAAACAATTTATTAAAGGTACTATGCATATTTACTGAAAAGAAAAGTTCACTGATTTGAAGTGATCACAATACTTGCAGCCTTCCTAAACTCAGGGGTCCTACTGAATAGTGTTTACATCCAGGTAATTATACAGCAGACCACAGCTGCAGTTTCAGGTTGATTCGAATTAATAATGATAAGTAGAGTCATAGGCATTGATTATGTTTGACAATTCAGAATGCCTAGCTGCTTATTATTATGGGTAAAGGGTGTGCTTTCAATGTTGAGATAGTCCATGAAATCATATTTCTGCTTTTATCCTTCCCATCTCCTTCAAGCAGTTAACAGTTAATGTTTGCTCTTTCACAATCCTCTCTCCTTCAGGTGAAAAAACCCCTGCTTTCTTCCACCACCAATTTTCCATAATCATATAGCCCATAAATTGAAGCCATAATGAAATGATGAGACAAACACTCTGGGTACCGGGAAACAGGCTTTTAAAGGATTGGGATTCCAGCTGGCATATATCTTTGAGATAAATTGCACATTCACCAGAACTGCAGTCTACATCGGGGTCATCGGAGGAATAATTTTGTACCCATTGGCATCGCTACGTCATTGGCATTAAAAAAAGATTGCACATTTTATGGTTTTTATTGATATCTAATCCAGGAATCACAACTACCCTTTAATCATTATTTATCTTTTACAAATGAAAGCCATTTCTTGCCTACACACCCACCCCGCAAATCTTATTACATCAAAACTATTTAAGGAATAGGACCTAAAGCAAGGGGATACTTCTCCAATGATGCTGTTTGAATCCATAATTTCCTCTTGAACACAAACTACCCAAGTTAGGGGCCACCACCACATTCTGTGGGAGCAAGTTTCATATATCGTTTATGATTTGCAGAGGTATTTCCGTTATATACTTGGAAGGACAGTTGTTTTATGCTGCTCTTTGCTATAACTGAAATAAATAAATAAATAAATAATAAACCCAGCGCTAGAAGGCTTTTCCAGAACTTTATTCTATTAACTTTGAGGGGCTTTATGTTTTTATTTAAATGCTTAATTCCATCCATGTCTGGCATTCCTCACCTTTTTAGAGGGTTTCAGTTTCTTGAGGGACACATTATTTCTTTATTAAGAGCCTCAGGACATGAAGCTTCTCCCTCAAAACAAATAAATAAACAAACAAACGTGCAGCTATATCAGTAATATATTGACTCTGCTAAAAGGCACTGCTGTCCAGTTCAGGAAAGCAATTTTAAAAATTTTATTTCTTAAGAAAAAGGTGGCAATTTCAGCAGCTGAAGTGACCCTTTTCCCACCATTGGTCACTTCGCCTCTGACCAGAGCATCTCAGCTCAGTATTATTGTCGTCGTCGGCGTCATTATTATTATTATTATTACTATTTTAAAAACCCCAACCCCTGCCCCCAAAGTGCCTGAGAGAAACCCTAGAGCGCAGCTTCCGCTCCGCGCCCATTTTCCCTGCCCTCGAAGCCCCCTCACAGGCCCTCAAGATGGGGAAAGAAAGTGGGCGGGGATCCCCGGAGGAGAGGTGTGGCCTCTCCGCGGCCACGCCCACTACCACCACCTCCCTCTCGCTCCAGGCCAGCGGACGACGCGCCAGCAGCCTCCTCCTCCTTCCCCCCTCCCTCCCTCTCTCACTCCTTCCCCCCTCCCCTCCTCCCGCAGTGGCGCGGCGACGTCCGCTCTCCCGGCGGCGGCACGTACGGCGGCGGTGGCCGTGCGCAACTCTAGGCGCAGCCCCCCTCCCTCGTCCCTACGCACTCTGCGTCCCGTCCTGGTCCCTCCCGGCTCCCGTAGCGCGGCGGTGGCGGCAGCAACGTCGCCCTCTGCTCCCTCCCCCCCTTACCGTCTCCGAGCGGCCGAGTCCGGGGCTGTTAAGCAGTGGGGGGGGGGGAGGGTGAGTAGAAGGAAGGAGCGAGCATGCGCAGGAGTCTCCACGACTCGGCCGCCAGCACTTCCGGCTGCCTCCTGCCTTAAAGGGGCCGCGAGCAATTAGTGCTTTTGCTCCCCACGACCATAATGTGGGGGAGCTCGGATTTAACTTGGTTGGGGAGGTGGGCGGAGGCGGGTGGGGCTCGGCTTGCAACCCTTGGGGAAATTGGTCGGTGCGAGGCGGCGGGTGGTCGGGAGCCGGTAGTCGATTCTCAGCTGCACCAGCCGCAACGGGGCCGCCAGAATAGTATCGTTGCTTTTGCCATTATTCATTATTCTTCGTCCAAAGCAGCGCGTAAAAAGTAACACGCAAAACTCCTGACACCTCACTGCCTGCATGTATTTCTTACCTCGTTAAGGCCGCTGTCAGATGCAAGGGATTGGATTGGATTGATCTTTATTACACGACAGTTTCCCATACCAACATATTATACATAAACCTCCAAATTTAAAATCGCCAAAACTTACAAAAGACAAACAAGAACCGAAGCAAAGCAAAGATGCAAGGGAGTATCTTGGGAATAAGAGCCCCTTGAACCCAACGGGCTCTTACTCCCTGATAAACATACATAGGGCGTAGCTGCACCGCCTCCCATCCACAAAAATTATTGAAAAGCATTGAAAGTACAGTACTAAATTAACTGAGGTTCTGCCCCTCCCCAGCAAAAGCCTGCCCCCCTGTGATGTTCCCTTTTTTTGCAACTCACTTCTACTCAAGAGTAGAAATTAATGAACTGAAATTCATGAACCCAAATTAATCATGCCCATCATTTTAAATGGGCCGTGATCTCCCCAAAAAAGCACAACAACTTAAGGAATTTGAAGAAGTGTGCATGCACACGAAAGCTCATAGTAATAACAAACTTAAGGTAAAGGGACCCCTGACCATTAGGTCCAGTCGTGACCAACTCTGGGGTTGCGGCACTCATCTCACTTTATTGGCCGAGGGAGCCGGCGTACAGCTTCCAGGTCATGACTAAGCTGCTTCTGGCAAACCAGAGCAGCGCACCGAAACACTGTTTACCTTCCCACCAGAGCAGTACCTATTTATCTACTTGCACTTTGACGTGCTTTCGAACTGCTAGGTTGGCAGGAAATAACAAACTTAGTTGGTCTCTAAGGTGCTACTGGAAGGATTTTTTAAATTATTTTTTTTTACTACGGCAGACCAACACAGCTACCTACCTGTAACTAGAACTTTAGGAAGTAGACCTTGCAGAGGGTTTAGGGCTGCAGCCGCTTTTCAGCAATGGGAAGGATGATTATTTTCATTTTCATTTTTTTGTTATACTTGTATACTGCCCTTCATCTGAAGATCACAGGGTGATTCACAGCATAAAAATGCAAAACGAGAACATAAAATATATAAATAAGAACAAGAACAAACCAATAAACCTCTCTTCCAGGAAGACATTTAAAAAGGCATAGAATGCTACCCAAAATTAGTCAAGAGTTGGCCCATTGAAATGGATGGGCATGACTAATTTGGGTTCATTAATTTCAGTGGGGTCTACTCTTGAGTAGAAGTGAGTTGCAAAAAAGCAACTGGATAATAGAGATCCAGGCAAATCAAAAGATGCAAAAGAGCGAGTGAAGTCAAGGTAACTAAATAAATACTCGTATTTCTGTAACGTAGGTTTGAGAAAATTATAAAACCTTTACAAAGGATAAGTCTAGGAATATACGAGGGGCTTTTTTGGGGGGGTCTAGATGATACCCATGGGTCCCTTTGAAACCTGTGATCCTGTATATGTTGGGTAGGATTTATAAGAGGAAACCAGCCAAACCAGTTCCTTTGCTCAGGATAGCAATACCTCAAGGACACCTTTTCCCAAACAAACCCTGTGATAATCATCTGAGGCCCTTCATGTCCTTCCTCCATGAGACGTCCAGAAGGTGGCAACATGAGAATGGACCTTTTCTGCGGTGGCTCCCCATTTGTGGAGTGCTCTCCGCAGTGCCTTTATTACATATCTTTAGGTGCCAGGCGAAAACGTTTCTCTATAATCAGGTCTTTGGCTAATTAACATTCTATGGCCTTTTCAGTGTGTTTGGGGGGGGGTGTTTTTGTTTTGTGTATTTTATGTTCTTGTTTTGCATTTTTCTGTTGTGAGCTGACCTATGATCTTCAGGCTGTATACAAATATAGTAAATAAACAAATAAGCACATGAACCACTGGAGTCTTTGGCTCAGAGACTGGAATTGCGCACAACAATGCAATAATAACAGCACAATTGCATGAGACTTCATGACTCTGAGGTCCAGACATGGATGTGATACTATATACAGCGTCTGCATTTTGGTGTTGTGAAGGCACAGAAGATGTATTGTCTCTTCCATAGGCCATAGATGTATTCTTTATAAAGTTGGTAAATCTTTTCATTTAATTACATACAACCCAGTACATCTTGAAGCACCATTCAGTTAAATACTGTAGTTTCAGCCAATGCAGTGTTCCAAAGCAACTTCTTCCACTTTGAGATCTTTAGGGCCACTTCTAATATTTAAACCAGGGGTGTGGAAACTCTGGCCCTCCTGATGTTGGACTCCTCATTCCCATCAGCCCCAGCCAGTATGGCTAATGGGAAAGGATGGTGGGAGTCATAGTCCAATAACATCTGGAGAGACCACAGGTTTCTCATTTCTGCATTAGACACGAACTCAAAACTTCTGTTTCACCAAGCCTTGGGTTTCTTTTAGCTTCTACTATTTGCTATGCTGGGCTGTTTAAGCAGATTTTTTAATTTTTGTTTTATCCTGCCTTTGATAATTTGCTTTATGATTACTGCTATTTTTCATGTTTTTTAAAAGTGCGGCAAGAATAATAAATCACATAGCTTCTTTTCTTTTGAATCAAAGGGAATGGCGCCTTTAAGATGTTGGTCAGGATGGCAAAGACACCAGAACGATCCTGTATCAATCTTGCTTTTTACCCATAACCAAATGTAATGGAGAGATTAATGGCTTAATCAACATGCAATTTGACAGCTTTTGTTTTGCTTTGTGGGACCCACCTCTTTTGCTGAATCTATACTGTTCTGTTCTAGCTGGAAGAGCTTAACTTGTTTTGTAGAGTTGTAACTGTGCATTTGTTTTCATAACTATATATTACATGGTAACCTGCCCTGGGTGTTTATGGTGAAGAGCAGGTAAGAAATTGTATTTTAAAAAACACCCATTCGCAAGGCTAAACTGGTGGTTGTGAAACTCTTCTCCCCACTGACCACCCAAAAGTTGCTGAGGGTCTTGGCAGACCACATAATGATTTTTCTGCCTGTTGCAGCAATTGCAGTGCACTGTGGTAGTTGCTGTATGATTTTTAATTTCATTTTTGCGGACACACCGTAAACTAGCTTAATGAAGCTTGTCCGCGGACCACAGTTTGGGAATTAACACCAGGGGAAGCTGGTCCATTAGTGTGAATGTGCCCTGACCCACCAACCTCAGTCTGCCCTTAGCCAGCCCACATCTGTCTCCCTTCCTACTTGCAGCAAGTCCAGGGGTTTGTATTAGCTGTTGGCTTCCTCCCTCTCAGTCTCAGTGTTGCCCTTGTAGATTTCAGCAAGGAGGGAGGAGAACAGAACCAGAATTAGTTGGCTCTGCCTGCCATTGGGTCTGGGTCTGGTTAGTAGTGGCACCGCCTATTGTTGGTCTCCACACCTTCCACCCTACCATTCCCATGAGTACTAGCCACTACTGGCTAATGGTGAGAGGTCAATTTGGCCCTCCCTCTCAGACCCTGAACGTGCATGTGAGGGATCACACTTTGTAGCCCCAACAGGTCAGCTATGCCTCCCCGGTTGTATGTTTGGGGATCATATGAAGGGGAATCTACACGGGGGGGGGGGGATCCTGGGCCACTCACGATCCCACCTCACATAAAGGAGCTCTGCACATCTACTCCTCAATATGCAATTAAATGTTCAATATGCAAGCTAGCCTTTGCCCTGCAACCCATTATTTCTTTGCAATGTGGCCCACAAATCGTTGCTACTCAGCACAGGCAAAGCAAGTTATTTCGTTCTAAGGGACTTTTAGCAGGACAAATGTCATGACCACTTGATGGCGCCAAATGCCACCTGGCGTGCTGGGTGTCGGGATGGACATCTGTTTACTGAGAAAGAGGGAATGCCAAGTTTTGAAAGTAGGCACTGCCAAGTATTAGACATTAAATAAAAGCAGTTTCAGGAAGCAGCTCCCAGTTTTACAGTGAGAGACAGAGAAGACCAGATATTTTATTTTCCATTCTGTTTGCAACCCTTTCTGTTGCTTTGCTTCCAGGAGAAGCAGAAGGATGCTAAAATCCGACAATGGCTGTACATACGCTAACCCAGTTATAGCACTGAAATGCAGTTTTTCTTAATCCAAAATAGTTTGTGCTTGTCCTCAACATGCTAGCTCCAAGATAGCTCAATTGGTGGAGCATGTGATTCTTAGTCTCAGGGTCATGAGTTCAAGCCCCACGTTGGGCAAAAAGATTCCTGCATTGCGGGGGTCGGACTGGATCAATCTGCAACGAGCTTTTATTTTCAGAGTGAAACCAGTTTCTCAAGAAGCCCTATTCAGGGGCGGAAAAATATGCACCAGCTGATATGCACCTGTCCTGCCCCCCCTTCATTATTTTTCTCTAGCCCAGCACGACATCTGGAGGTTTCTGCACTGGCTACCCCTGTTTTAAAGAACCGGCCATCCCCATACACTCAAAAGCGGGACTTAAAAGTTACCTAAGTATACTAGCGGCACCAGTGGTAGCACCACAGGCAGTAGTACTGGTAGGTAAAGGGTAAAGGGAGCCCTGACCGTTAGGTCCAGTTGTGGCCGACTCTGGGGTTGCGGAGCTCATCTCGCTTTATTGGCCGAGGGAGCCGGCGTACAGCTTCCAAGTCCTGTGGCCAACATAACTAAGCTGCTTCTGGCGAACCAGAGCAGCGCACGGAAACACCATTTACCTTCCCGCCCGAGCGGTACCTATTTATCTACTTGCACTTTGACGTGCTTTCGAACTGCTAGGTTCGCAGGAGCAGGGACCGAGCAACGGAGCTCACACCGTCGTGGGGATTCGAACCGCCGAACTGATCGACAAGTCCTAGGCTCTGTGGTTTAACCCACAGCGCCACCCACGTCCCTATAGTACTGGTACCTGGCAGGTAAACAAAGTACAGTGGTACCTCGGGTTACATACGCTTCGGGTTACATACCCTTCAGGTTACAGACTCCGCTAACCCTGAAATAGTGTTTCAGGTTAATAACTTTGCTTCAGGATGAGAACAGAAATCGGGCTGTGGCAGTGCAGCGGCAGCAGGAGGCCCCATTAGCTAAAGTGTTGTTTCAGGTTAAGAACAGTTTCAGGTTAAGTACGGACCTCCGGAACGAATTAAGTACTTAACCTGAGGTACCACTGTATAGGTAAAAAATAGCACCGGTACCTGGCAGTACTGGTAACACTGACAGTAATATTGATGCTACCACTCGTAGTGTGGAAGCAAATTTGAATCCTGCTGCCACTGAGTTCATGGTGAGCAGATAGATTCTGAATACCTATAGAAGGGGAGGTGCTGAGACTTTTGGACGCAGACACAACAGATGTGCAAACCGCCCAGCCTCCCTCTCTTTGCACTCCCCCCCCCCACGGTGCTATATATGTCAGTGAGAGGAGGGGCGGTAATCCCCCGCCCCAGCCTCCCACACGCGATTTCCCTGCCTGCTGGTGGGCACAGCCCGCCAGATAGATCTTGCCGGGGGGGGGGGCTGGGCTGGGGGAGTCCCTGCCCGGTGATTGGCTCTTCCGCGGCGCCCGCAGCCAATGGGGAGGCGGGGACTGTGGGGCTCGGGAATGCCGCGGCGCTGGTGGAGGCGCCGGGTGTGGAACGAGCGGCGGGCTGAGCTCGCGCGCATCCTGGGCGCCGCTCCGTTTCGACGATGCGCCCGGCGCTGCGCGCGCTCGGGCTCCTCCAGCTGCTCCAGCACCTGGATCTCGCCAGCAGCCAGACGGGTAAGTGGCCGAGGCGGCAGAGGGACTGGGAGCCGGGCTGGGGAACTCCTGCGGGTGGGACGCCGTCCGGGTAGGACTTGGCAGGAGGGGCAAGGAGTTGGGAGAGGCGGCGGCGGCGGGAAGCCAAGCCAACATTGTAAATGCTAAGTGAAGCGACGCCTGTTGCCGACACAAGAAAGGACGATCCATAAGACCGATAAGCTCACAGTCTTGAAATCGGGGGGCTCTTCCAGGCTCCTTCGCTGCTTTCGGGCGGGCTGCAATCTTACATGGCAAATTCCGGTTGCACAATTGCATCCTGATGGGGAGATCTTGCGCAACAAACCCGCTTCTCGAAAACATCCGATTTTGTTTTGTTTTTATGCCTGAGCGGGGATAAGGAAAGCGGCTGCTGGGAAGCCTGGGACGTCCGTGCAGTGATGCAACCTCGTCTAACCTCCCTGTAGTAGGTTGGATGCTCATTTCATAGAATCATATAACTGTGTAGAGTTGAAGGTATCCCGAGGGTCATCTAGTCCAACCCCCTGCAATGCAGAAATGTCGACTGAAGCATCCATGAAAACCTCCAAGGAAGGAGGGATTTCAATACACAACCAACGCCCTCCAATCTCCCTGCAATGGATTCAGGGCGAATGCTGACTAAACAGGCTGTCTGGAAGCAACCTGAGATGGAGATCCTGTGGCCAGGATGACAGCTCTCATCATCCCTGATCACTGACTACTCTGTCTGGGGCTGAACATCAAGGGCCACAGTTTGTCCCTTATCCTCCTCCTCCCCACTGCCGAGTTCTCCAAGGGCAAAGCTGAAACTAAGGTGGAGGAAGTTGAGAGCCAGTGCCTCCACCCCACTAGGACTGGCTGCAAGGGAAGAGGTAGGGCCCGACTGAGACTGGTGGGGCACTGCCCCCCTTTGTCCAAATGAGTCTCCATGGGCTAATTGTTAGAATAAACTTGCTTTGCAAAGTGGTGGACACTCCTTCACTGGAGGGGCTTTTTAAGCAGAATCTGGATGGCTGTTTTTCAAGGGTGCCCTTGTTGTATCCTGCATTGCAGTTCTTGCCGAGAGCAAGGAACTGAACCAGACGAACTCAGAAACCTCTCCCAACTCTAGCGGTACTTGTCAGCTGAGTTTCACCCAGAGCAGACCCACTGAAATGAATGAACAGGACTAAGTTAGGTCCATTCCTTTCAACAGATCCCCTCTGAGTGACACTGAGTTGTGTACTGCCCTATGTTTCTTTATTATCCAGAAGACATGGTTCGGTGGCAGTAAGTTTCACCCATGGGTGGGGTGGGGTGAGCCAGAAGTGGTAGACCAATCATTTTTGCAGGTGTGAGTCCTAATGACAATGTCACAAGTGTGTGAGCCAGTCTCTAGGTTCCGTTGGTCAAAGTGTGCATTTAAAAAGACTCTTTTCTATTCTTCCATAGATAAAGGAATAAGAATGGGATAGGATTTAGCATGGCATCTTCGCCCCTTGTGTCCCTTTTTAATGATTGCAGAGCACCTTCCCGGAAGTTGCGTTGGCAAGCTTTGCCAGGGAAACATGGGGCAAAGCATCTTTGCCCCGCATGTCCTTTCACAAAGATGAGTTGGGTGGCGATGGGTGGGTGTGGGATGGCAGACAGAGTTGGGTTGGGGGGGCATCGCATATGTGACGTCGTGCACACGCAGCACCCCCCCCCCCATTGGGTGCATTTCGGCGCTGCTGGAACCTGCCCATCCTATTGGGGAAATGTGCGACGCAGGTCTGGAGCCATGACTATGGGGCAATAATTTCCCAGCCCGGCCTTTGCCAACCTGGGGACCTCCAGATGCTTTGGACTACAACTCCCATCAGCCCTAGCCAGCACTCCCTCCCATCAGCTGATGGCGGTTGTAGTCCAAAACATCTGCGGGGACGGCTTGGTGAAGTTGCTGGCCTAGGCTCTCATTCCAGATGGCAGCACTAAGAGGATCTGTGGAGCTTAGGGTTAAACAGCTGGGCAAATCTTAGAGGCTTCTGCCTGCAGTCCCTGTTTTCTTATTCCTGTTCCCTTCAAAGCTTGTAAGCTCATTTGCAGAGCTGCACAGCTCAGTGAATGATACTCAGCTGCAATCCCACACAACGAACTAGGGGTGGGGAACCTATCACCCTCAAATCTTGCTGGACTATGGCTGCATGCACACCATTCATTTACAGCACATCTCCCAAGAAGCCTGGGAGCTGTAGTTTAGCCTTCAGAGAGCTACAATTCCCAACAGCCTTAATAAAACTACATTTCCCAGGATCCTTTTTTTTGGGTAGTGGGGTGAAGTGTGCTTCATGTGTATCATGTAAAGACAACCTATGTCTCCCCTATTATCATCCCTGATAACTGTTTGTAGCTGATGGAAACTGCAACAAGTTAACGCGGAGCCATGGATTCTCCTGCCCCTGCTATGCACACTTACCTGGCAAGCAGCGCAGATTGCCACTTACCTGGAAAGTGTTGACTCCTGAGTCTTGGGCAGCAGAATGGTATAGATGGGGAAGCCTGGCCCCTTCTCTAGCTGGTCTTTTGGACCCATTCCAGGCCACCCACCCTGTTCACACTTGTCGTGAGTGTTTTCATCTGGCAGGAGCATGTCTTAGAACTCTGATAATGTCTCTTGGTTGCCTGGATGGAGGAGAGAGAGAGAGAGAGAGAGAAGGGGGTGAGCATGTGTCGTAGAAACCAGCTTACCATACAAAGATAAAATTCACATCCATTGCTGTCATAGATTGGTTGGATGAGAGGAACAATATTTATTTATTTATTTATTTATTTGGGACGCAGGTGGCGCTGTGGGTTAAACCACAGAAGGTCGGAAGTTCGAATCCCCTTGACGGGGTGAGCTCCCGTTGCTCGGTCCCAGCTCCTGCCCACCTAGCAGTTTGAAAGCATATCAAAGTGCAAGTAGATAAATAGGTACCACTCCGGCGGGAAGGTAAACGGCGTTTCCGTGTGCTGCTCTGGTTCACCAGAGGCGACTTAGTCATGCTGGCCACATGACCCTGAAGCTGTCTGCGGACAAACGCCGGCTCCCTCGGCCTATAGAGCGAGATGAGCACCGCAACCCCAGAGTCGGCCACGACTGGACCTAATGGTCAGGGGTCCCTTTACCTTTTTATACACCACTATTTGACTGTAAAAGAAACCTCAAAGCGGTTTACAAAGAGGTGGGTGCTGGTGGGCGGATAAAATTATAGGTGGAAGAAAAACAGTTCAAAACAACAAGTTGAATAATTCTGAAAGACTTTAAAGCAGCAATAAACTTTGAACGAAGCAATCTCTGCAAGATGGTTTGCAGTTCCTGTTGAAAGTTTTCAGGCTGAATTTCAGCTGTCTGGAAATCGTCTTTTCAAGAAAGTCTGACATGTTTGTGCTTCGCAAGTTGAAGCTATGCAGTCTACAGTCAGAAGTAAGCAAAACTGAGTTTAAGGGAAGCAGAGGAAATGGCATAGGACTACAGCCAGTCATGCTGATCCTAATAAATTGGGTATTGTGCTATGTGCTGCTGCTGCACCTCTCTCTCTCTCTCTCTCTCTCTCTCTCTCTCTCTCCCTTGCATTTTTGTACCCTTCCACAAAGAAGTCGGTCCCTTAGTATTCTAGAGTTGATGCCCATGCAAATAGGACTGCTTAAATTGATGCTTGTGCTCATCCAATGGCTTTACAAAGAACTTACAACTTTAATAGATGAGGAGGAGGATTTCAACCTCCAAAGGCCATAAGAAGACAATAGATACTCCTGATAGGTATAGATGTCTAGTACACACACACACACACACACACACACACACACCATTAAGCCAGTATAGAGATGATCTTCACATCACTTCTGGGAACCACAGCAAATAAATTGCAAAATAACCCTTCTATATACTCATCTCAAAAAAACGAAACAAGCACAGCGGCCATGATGAAATCTTATTCCTTTGTGTCTCTCTCTGTGTGTAAAATATTAGTTCTGAGGTTTTAGGTCTTAATCTAAAAGTAAGGACGCCCCACCCCCATCCCCCGGTAGCATCTGTTGTATTTTGTCTTCTCCACATCCTGTTGAAAAATATACCGCCTGGAATTTGCTGACCAACATGGTAATGTCTTCCTGCTGAATGAGCTCCAGAAAAATGCAATGACTTGTGCACTGGGAACCTTCACTATCTGAGTTGTGTCTAATTTCTTTATAAGTGGTTTTTTGCTTACGTTTTTTGCCAGTGAAATTTCCTGGGAATTGTGACTCCCTCTTCTAACTTGGAATTTCCCGCTGCTTCCCTCCAACATAGTTATGAAAAGTGTTTTGGGGTTTTTTTGGAGGGGGGGGGGAGATGTTGTTAATGCCAGGACAGGGATGTAGCAGCCATCCATCCATAAGAGCAGATCCAGAAAATGAGAGGATGGGCTGTATCACTACTGCTGTTATCATCTAGCAAGCTTGTACCCAGCATTGCTCGGAAATTCTACGACACTAAAAAAAACCACTCCAGTTTTGAAATCAGTGGTTAAAATCAGAGCAGTTTTGAAAGGTTCAGTCCTTCATCTTGATTCACAGTGGTGTGCAAATGTATCCAAACATAGAGAGAAACCTGCTCCTTGATATCAGAAAGCATCATTTGTCTTAAAAAGTGTCCAAATGCATAGTCTCTGAAAAATTGGCTTGTTTTGCCTTTGGAGCAACGATTTTAAGGAGTAAAGTTTGGGGGATGAGAAGTTAAATTCTTCATGGGAGCAAACTCTTATCTGACAGAATGTCTGGTTTTAATAACTGTTTTAATTTTGGAATGTATTTTATTCTGTTTTATTTAGTTTATATTTTATAATGTCTTTGTTGCAAACAACTTTCCAAAATATGTACTGCAGTATATTTCATTTATGAATGGCTTCCCACGAGGCACCCCAAAGCAATTTGCACTACAATAAAAACGTATATAGAAAAACCTGCATGTGTGAAAACGGTTTAAACATTTGCATATATAAAAAAACCAATTAAAACCAATTGTAAACAGTTTAACCACAACAACATATATATAAAATAAATTCAGATCCACACAGATACCAACTTTATCTGACTTTGGGCCACTGCAAAAAAAAAATCAGGGGCAAAGGCTGAGTAAAAGGTGCCAAGGCAGGAAAGGGGAGGCTCAGAGCCACAAGCAGGCACCTATGTTTTTAGACATGCATACTCCGCTGCCACCACAAATCTGCCCCCACAACCTGATGATTGTTCAAACATGGGAGAAACCCTCCATCCCACTGCAGGGCTTCCTTTCTGCAGAATTGCTTACAGCTTTCTATAAGATTTTGAACAAAAGCGAAAGGTGGGAGGAATCCACTGTTCACACCTGGCTGATGCCCATTGGTACTGGTAAGGTGGAAACAGTATGTGGAGCCAGAGCCTCAAGCATCCATGGCAGATGGCCATCCCACCTCTGGTTAAAAGCCTCCAAGGAAAGAGTGTCCGCAACCTCCCAGGTTGTCTGGAAGCTACTCTCAGCAGCCTCAGACTGCATAGCCAGTGGTCAGGGATGATTATAGTCCAGCATCTGGGGACAGCTGAAGAACATTGGGAGATGGTAGCAGGACTGTGGGTTGGGCTGGCATGGACCAACTGGGTGACAACCTGCTGGCTCCCTCCCCAAGCTCAGACCCCTTATCTCTCCATGCCCCCCCCCCCAAACAGTTCTCAGAGCATAACCAAATCAGCCACCTCTTGTTTCTATATTGCTTTGTATTTTAAAAAACAATTTCTTGTGTTGCGCTCATTATCAAGCACTCGTTATCCGGTCTAGTTTTCCTGCTGGTGTTCTTCCACTGTTTTTCTCCCCCATCCCTGCTGAACGCAGGCAGAGTAAATACTTTATTGGACCTTTCATCTTCATGCATTTGCCAGAGAGAGCGCGTCCACCCGCAATATTGTACAGCTAAGAAGGAAGCCGATAACCAGCAAAGCCAGAAACTTGTGGAATTGTAGGAAATCTTTGGCCAAGCAGATTACCCTCTCCCTCTCCCAGGCCCTTGATTAAACTCTAACCCGACTCATAATCTCATTCATCTGCATCTTCAATCAGGATAGTGGGCCATAGTCTAAAACCAATTCCCATAAATACCTTACTCCCCCACCAAACACAATTATGTTGATACACACACACACACACACACACACACACACACTGCCTTTTGCTTAAAAAAAAAATAAGTAGATGGACCGATGATCAGATAGTAGACAGAACTGAGAGCACACTGAATGCTCTTACCTGTCAAAGGGATCATGTGTAATCCAAGATTTTATATCTCTAAACTTGATAAAGCACCACAGCTCTGCATTAAAAGAGTGTAAGTATTGCATACTAAAAGATTGTCCTCTGTAAGCAAGTTGCAACTGATGGAATGACAAAGGTGTACTTTAACAGGTCATGCCCTGTGTTTTAATCATTGAATCATCTGATGCAGCCTTCTCCAACCTGGTGAACTCCAGATATTATTCAACTTCACCTCCCATCAGCCCCAGCCAGGGTGGCCAATTGTCAGGGATGATGGGAGTTGTAGTCCATGAACATAGGAAGGCTACCTTCTACTGAGTCAGAGCACTAATCTATCTAGCTCAGCTTTGTCTATATTAACTGACAGTGGCTCTCCAGGTTTTCAGGCCGTGGGGAATTTTCCACCTCTGTCTGGAGATGCTGGGGGGTTGAACATGCAGAACAGAAGCCCTGTCACTGAGCTCCCACCCTTCCCCTTCTGAATGGCCACAGGTCAGTGGCAGAACATCTGGAGGGCCTTAGCTTCCCCCACCCTCAAATTAGAGAACCCCTGTCGAAAGGGTAGGAGAGAAACACAATATGCCATTTTTCCTTAACCATCCTGTTTGGGAGAAGGATTATGTGGCTTTCAAAGCTGCAACCAGGTACCCGCTTCATTTGGGAATAAGCCCCGATGTACGAATAAACTGTTGGGATTCAGAACTTACCGGGTTAATTTTGTTCTGAGTTGTGCCTCCCATTCTGACGTTTTGGGGCTAATTGGGGCCATAAAGTAATTAGCCAGCCAGTGCCAATTAAGATCTTATCACAGATCGTTCACATAAACAGGATCTTATCTAGATCTCCGATCAAGTTGACCGAGGCCTGGACCAACCATGTGATGGTGGGGGAGTAGAGTGGGCTTTGATATATTCCTAGCCAGTTGCATTTTTAAATAAAATGATGGGGTTTATGTTCTAAGAGGCTAAAAGGAATTGGAGGAGAAAATCAAGCAAACTGAGGGCTTGTGTTGCCGCTTTTCCCTGAGAAAATTTGCAGTTTAGTGCTGAATGGTCACTGCAGTAGATAGTTATGGGAGAGCAGAAAGATGAAGGTAGTTGATCCCAGCTAAGCCAATAGAGGGGGCCTAACTGAGTGCTAGAACATCCGCTTTGCTTGCAGAAGGTCCCAGGTTCAAGACTGGGAAAATGAGATTGGAGGTGGTAGGAACATCGTGCACTATTGGTCCATTTAGCTCAGTACTGTCTACACTGACTGGCAGCAGCTCTCCAAAATTTTAGGCAGCAATCTCTCCCAGGCCTAGTGAGAAATTCTGGGGTTCAAACCTGGGATTTTCTGCATGCAGAACAGATGCTATCCACCACCAAGCTATGGCCCTTTCTCTTAATTTCCCCCATCATGACTAGTAGTCTACTAGCCATGCAGCCTGCAAGGGATCAGGTAACAAGTGATGGAGAAGCTGCCAGTTAGAGTGGGCAATTCCTGAGTAGCCGGACAGATCATTTGACATGATGCAAAGCAGCTTCCTGACGTGCTTGGCACTCAGTACCTAGTGCTGGTGTACATCAGTCTTATCTCCTCGCCTTCCAGGGGATGGTTGCGGTCACTCGACGCTGACGCCTTACAGCGGGACTCTGACTTCCAAGAACTACCCTGGCACTTATCCCAACTTCACGTCTTGCGAGTGGAGAATCCGCGGAGCTGCGGGGAGCTCCCTCAGCCTGATCTTTGGAGACATGGACATTGAAGCTTCAGAGCAATGCAAATCCGGCTTCCTATTGCTTTCTTCCCCATCGGATGGAACTCGCTTCGGTAAGGACAAGCGTTTGACTTCTCGGTCGTAAGGATCTCAGGAGTCATGGACAGCTTGGGGTCATGGGAGTGGAGCACACTCTGCAGTGGGGTCAGGAAGGGGAAACGGCACACATCCTTTTCACATGGAGGTAGGAGGGAAAGACGGTGGCTCCGTGGGAGAGCATCCGCTCTGCCTGCAGAGGAGCTCCAAGTTCAGATCCTGGCAACTCCAGGTAGGACTAGGAATGTTCCTTCCCGGAAACCCTAGAACAGGGGTCAGCAAACTTTTTTAGCAGGGGGCTGGTCCACTGTCCCTCAGACCTTGTGGGGGGCCGGACTTTATTTTGGGAAAAAAATATGAACGAATTGCTATGCCCCACAAATAACCCAGAGATGCATTTCAAATAAAAGCACACATTCTACTCATGTAAAAACACCAGGCAGGCCCCACAATAATCCAGAGATGCATTTTAAAGAAAAGGGCACATTCTACTAATGTAAAAACACGCTGATTCCCGGACTGTCCGTGGGCCGGATTTAGAGGGCAATTGGGCTGGATCCAGCCCCCGGGCCTTAGTTTGACTACCCATGCCCTAGAAAGCCACTACCAATCAGTGCAGACCAATGGTCTTCAACCAGTCCAGACTCCCACATTCATGTATCCCCTTTCGATTTATGCTTAATAGCACTAGCAAGGCACAGTATTAATCTCAAAATAGCAATTCACAGGGCTATGTACAAGGGTCTGCCTTAGCATTGTCACTAAATGAAAAGCAGCAAGGAACTTCCCCTCTGACCTAACCCTGTATCCAGTACCGGATTTACGTATAAGCTAAACAAGCTATAGCTTAGGGCCCCACTCTCTTGGGGGCCCCCCCCA
This sequence comes from Podarcis cretensis, assembly GCF_951804945.1. Lineage (NCBI taxonomy): Eukaryota > Metazoa > Chordata > Lepidosauria > Squamata > Lacertidae > Podarcis > Podarcis cretensis. The sequence continues at coordinate 25,655,012 of NC_137177.1, read as the reverse complement.
AAAAAAAGAAAAAGGGAAAAAACCTGGATGTACATTTCCAAAATATAAGATAAAAAACAAATAAAATAAAACCTACAAACAGCAACAGTGTTTTGTGTTGTGGAGGCTCCTATGATGTAAGTAATGGGCCCCGCCTGCTAGCCTGCTCCCTAAAATATCACTCGTTTGCTCATTTCTATATATAGTGGTACCTCGGGTTACAGACGCTTCAGGTTACAGACTCTTCAGGTTACAGACTCTGCTAACCCAGAAATAGTGCCTCAAGTTAAGAACTTTGCTTCAGGATGAGAACAGAAATCTCGTGGTGGCAGTGGGAGGCCCCATTAGCTAAAGTGGTACCTCAGGTTAAGAACAGTTTCAGGTTAAGAATGGACCACCAGAATGAATTAAGTTCTTAATCCGAGGTACCACTGTATAGGATGCCTACATTCTGCATGTGCAAATGGCTTTAGATACCTATGAGGTCCATAAATTACCATAGAGCATATATTCAACACAAAAAACAGCGGCAATTTGTTGTTGACAAAGGACAGCTGGACATATAAAGGGCCTCATTACCTTCAGTAGCTTAGGGCCTCATCAAACCTAAATCCAGCCCTGCCTATGTCTGGTTGCAGGGAGAGGGGTGAGTGTGATGTGGGCCATCTCACCTGCTAAAGCCAAGCTCCTGCCATCACTTCCTGGGCCCCCGGTTATTGCTATGATGGCAACTGCTGTGCATCCAAGCTACCCACCACAGTGAGCCCTTATTCAGTCTCGTCCCTAGCATATTTCTATTCTGGGAGAAGTCTAAAAAGCCACAGAAATGAACTAAAACATGGGCAGAGAGTGTCCCTGCTCCATAGAAACACATATAGACTGGCATGGCTATAGGGAGGAATACGGCTGGCCAGAAATCTTGCCTTTCTCCTGCTATTTTCTTACAACAATTTAAAATTCAATCTTAAATACAGTTAAAGCGCATTATTGTCCCAGGAATAGAGTGGCTCTCCCCCACTCCCTTATCTGCTTGGAAAAGCGAGAGGAGCTCAGTGAAACGAACCGGTCTTTTCCATCTCTGATTTCTATGGCCATTCAGACAGACAGAAGAAGGGGAAAAGTTGAATGATCTCCTGGCTGACCCTCTCATGTGTCGCTCTGGCAGAGCACAAAGGGGCCTTCTCTTTGCAATATACACTTGGAGCTCCTGGGCCCTTGTCCCTTCTTTGCTTCCTTGGCTGACAGTTCTTTTCCTGCTGCATCCTATAATTAACTTTGCTTCCTCTTGGCATGGGGACTTGCCCACCCTTTCCTTCACCCCTTGCCTCTCCAACTCCATCACCTCCGATTCCTGGCAGAGGCTGCTTTCACTTGATTCTTTGGGAGAGAGGGTTCCTGGAAGACATTTCCAAAGGTCATCCTTTCCTGGCAAGCTTGTGTGCCTCCTTCCTTCTTTCAGTTTCCCTCTCTACAGGCTGCTTCAAGGCCCATCCAATCTCCCTTTAAATCCATAAAATCTCTCCTAGGAAATCCTGAAAACATTTCAAGCTCCGGGGAGGGGGGGGGCAAACTTAATGATCTGGCACAAGTGCACACACACACCTGCTCCTTGCATAAGTTCCCTCCATGTGGCCCATTTCCCATGTAGATACAGTGGTACCTCGGGTTAAATACGCTTCAGGTTACATATGCTTCAGTTACATACGCTTCAGGTTACAGACTCCGCTAACCCAGAAATAGTTCTTCAGGTTAAGAACTTTGCTTCAGAATAAGAACAGAAATCGTGCTCCAGCGGCGTGGCGGCATTGGGAGGCCCCATTAGCTAAAGTGGTGCTTCAGGTTAAGAACGGTTTCAGGTTAAGAACGGACCTCCGGAACGAATTAAGTACTTAACCCGAGGTACCACTGTATATAAAAAGGCAGATTTGTATTTGCCACCGCCCCCATCCTTTTTTTTCTTCAAATTTGCATTTTATTTATTTGTTAACATTCTTATATTACATCAGTAAATGTTTTCATATTACTTTATAGGACTTACTATAATATAATTTCCAACATGTTTACAAAAATTATATACAAATTTTATATACCTAGAAAGAAAATGAAACAAAAAAGAAAGAACAAAGAGAAAAACCAAAAACAATCCCCCCCCCCCAAATCATATACATACCAACGCACTAGATTTCCTGTCTTTCCCATGGTATATTCCTTTTTTACAAATGAATGTACTCTTAATATTGTATATTTATTTACATATTATCTAATACATTCCTATATCAATATGTGCTCTTAGTCTTATTTCTCAACTCAGTCTCACTCCAACGTCAGTCAAATGCTAGCATAGATAGCGAACCTTTACTGTATTTTTGGACATATGTTTTGTATCTATCCCACTTTTCCATAAATTTTTGTTTTGAATTGCCTCTCAGGGTATTTGTTAACTGCGCCATTTCAACAAATTCTTGTAGCTTGTAATGCCAGTCCATTATTGTCGGGGCTCCTTGTTCTTTCCACCCCTTTGCCAACAAAGTCCGAGCTGCGGCCGTTGCATATAAGAATACCTCCCTAAAATGCATTGTTGGCAGGGACATCCCGAAGGCCTTTAGGGCCCCCCATCCTATCACTTGATCCTGTTCTGGTCTAGGACATTACACTGAATGAGCACACAGACACTCCTTTTCAGCCTATAGCTGTGCACATATGTGAAGAAGCTTTAAAGTGGGCATGGAGGTGCCTCCATACAGACGTTTAATGTGGACTTGATGCCGCTCATTCCTGCACTTTTTTATAGTTTAAAAACTGTGGGATGTGATACATAAGTAACAGTCAAGTACAACATTCCTTGTTTTCCTAGAGTGGACATGCAGGGGAATGTTTGGTCCAGCCAGTCAAAAACTTCCTGTTTCCTCCTGGCTGGGACATAGTTCCTTTGCATGTGACTAGAGGTGGGCATGACCTTACCTGCACAGGTAACAAAAGGACAAGGCACGCAGCACAGACCCTCTCTTTGACTTCCTGTGTCGTTGGAGCAGCAGCTTTTAGCTAGAATTGCTCTGTTGGCTCTCAGCCAACAGAGGACACTGGGACTATCTCCATATGGGACAGATCCACATGTATATACTTTGTAACTAAGTCTGCCTTCAGGGATCCAACTGTGAAATGATGATGTGAGTAAACCTATTATATATACTTTACACAAGATTGTAGCGTGTTTATTCTTTTAAGGGAACTTACCAGGAATCTAATATTAAACAAGCCTGCAACCAGCTATCTGCTATGCGTTTAAAAGGGGAATGTAAAACTCTGCTAAGTTATAGAACTTGCTAGCACAAGTTAGGAAGGATATTGTTAAGGGATAAGGGGTTGCTTGTGCGTAAGCGCAAACCTGCTCCAAGCAGAGTAGTTGGCTTAAAACTTTCCCTAACCGGACAGCCCTTACTTCGTGGCTGTCTTAATCACTGGCAGAATCCGTCAGTGGGCGTTTCCTGAATTTCTTCCAACATAAAAGCTCCTTGACAGTGAGTCTCCGCCTAGATTCCCTGCGCGACAACTTTCTGCGCAGAGTGGCGTCCCAATGGGAGGTCCTGAGCTCTCTCCGCTGCCCTCATTGGAAGCGTCCCTGAGCCTTCCCTCCGACGCCCCCTCCTCCTCCTCTCTTTCCTCAGCGGAAGTTCTCCCTCTCTCCCTGCTGGTTCCCTCCCCTGCATCTGGGAGACCTGCCACCGCCTCGTGCTCCGATGGCAGTTCCCTGACAGATATTAATAAACAATATATCATCTCCTGCCACACAAAACTGCAATGAAACATTCCCACACAAAACTGCAATGAAGGAGAGACCATCACATCACCTTCCACTGTCAAACAGCTCTTAATGTCAGAAAGTTATTCCTAATATTTAGTCAGACTCTTCTTTCTTGTAGCTTGAATCCATTGGTTTGGGTCCTGTCCTCCAGAGCAGGAGAAACCAAGCTTGCTCTTCCATGTGATAGCCCTTTCAATATTTGAGGATAGCTACCCTATCACCTCTCAAGTACCGTATTTTTCGCCCTATAGGACACAATTTTTCCCCTCCAAAAATGAAGGGGAAATGTGTGTGCGTCCTATGGGGCGAATGCAGGCTCTCGTTGAAGCCTGGAGAGTGAGAGGGTTCGGTGCGCACCGATCCCTCTCACTCTCCAGGCTTCAGGAAGCTCTCCGCAAGCCTTGGGAGCCCGGCACGACTTCACGCTGGGCTCCCAAGGCTTGCGGACAGCAGCCTGCAGCCCGAAACCCAGGGAGCAGAGCGGAGCGCGCCCCGGGCTTCGGGCAGATATCCGCAAGCCTGGGGAGGCCAGCGCGTCTTCCCGCCAGGCTCCCAAGGCTTGCAGATAGCAGCCTGTTCTGGGGGCTGGGGTTGGGGGAAGCTCGGGCTTCCCCCGCCCCAGCCCCGCACCTGGGGGGGAAATAAAAATTTTTTTCTTTATTCCCCCCCCAAAAAAACTAGGTGTGCCCTATGGGCCGGTGCACCCTATAGGGCGAAAAATACTATTCTCTTCTCCAGGCTAAACATACCCAACTCCCTAAACTGTTCTTCATAAGGCTTGATCTCCAAACCTTTTATCATCTTGGCTGCCCTCCACTGCGCACCTTCTAGCTTGTTAACATCCTTCCTAAAATGTGATGCCCAGAACTGGGCACACGACTCCAAGGGGAGCCTCACCAAGGAAGAATACAATGGTGTCTGCATGAAGATGCCATCTTAAACTTCCCCACCCTACCCCATTTAATCCGGATTTACTGTTTCTGTGCTGTTTCTTTGCTTATTGGATTTTCCACAGGAACATTAAATCCAGATTAAACGGAAAATAATATGGGGCGTTGTTTTGATGAGGTTGATGTTGTGTGGATGCTGTGCAAAGCTTGCTTGGGTTAATACATAAATGTTCACTGTATTCCTTTTGATGCCTGCAGAAAACATTTTTGTTTAGGCAAGTGGAAGTTCCATGTGTTTCATTCCTTGTTAGTTAGCGTTGATTTAGGTTATCTTTTTAAATATTTAAAAAACCTGCTTCTAACAAACCTGTTTTTAATCAAGAATGTCAACGTCTTATTTTATATTGTTGTAAGGTGTTTAGAAGGTTTTTCATTATTTAGTCAATAAAACTAATTGGCATCGTCAGTGAGGTATATCCTTCCCTGTTCCTCCTCCGGGAGATCAGAACATGATGAACGGAGAGCGCAAGAGACATGATTAGAGTCTCCGCTGAAAAAAATAAATAAATAAAATAAAACTAATTGGCAGAAGGTTTTTCTTCTTTCTACAATCAAGCGGTATATACATTTTGTTAAATAAACAAAAAATGAGCAGCACTGACCCTACAATAAATTGTTGTGTGCCCATGGAATTTGAATTCCCACAAGGAATTAATTTTCTTTTTTAAAAAATTATTTATAATTTTCATTTATCTAAATTACAACAGTTATTTAACCATAGTCTTAACATTTTCAATTTTGACTCCCTTCCCTCCCCCCTTTCTGCGGTTCCTTACATTTATTTTCGTCCTTTCCTGTACTCCAGATTGCTTTAGCTTATTCTTTTAATCGTCTATTCTCATATATATCTCATATATATTTTAAAATCTGCAGTTTTTTTCCAGAATCCTGCCAATGTCTTGATCTGTTTACAGTTTGTTTGTAAATACTCAATAAACCACTTCCATTCCTTTCTAAAAAGTTTGTTGTCTTGATTTTTTATTCTTCCGGTAAGTTTCGCCATTTCTGCATACTCCATTAGTTTTTGTATCTGTTTTTCTTTCATCGGGACCTCTTCATCCTTCCACTTTTGGTCAGATATGATTCTTGCAGCTGTAGTTGCATATATAAATAAATTTCTATGCTGTTTGGATAGGTCTAATCTTATAATTCCCAGGAGAAAAGCTGGGGTTTTTAACCAGCTTTAAACATCTTTTTCAATTCATTTTATATCATTTCCCAGTAAACTTCAACCTTATTACAAGGTTTGTCTCCCATTTCAATAACACCTTATACATTTTAGACAGCACTTTAACATTACAATTTAACAGGTCTCTTTCTCATTGTGATAGTTGTTCCCCCAAACCCCACGTCATATCCTTTTAAAACATTTCATTCAAATAATAATAATATAATCATGATGTTAACATTCCTGGTAAATCCTTAAACTCTTTTAGTTTAAAGTCTCCACCCTCCTCTCTTAGCAAATTTCTATAAGTTGCCCAGCTTTCCGTCATATTTTTCTTTTTCACTGCTATGGTTTCCAAAGGTAAAAGCCAAAGTGGTGTTTTAATTTCCAATTAATTTATATATTTGTCCCATATTCTATACAAATTTTTCCTAATTATATGGTTTGCAAAACCTTTATGTACTTTCACCTTTTCATACCACATATAAGCGTGCCAACCAAAAATATTATCATGACCTTCCAAATCTAAAATATGCTGATTCTTCAATAGCAACCATTCCTTTAACCAGCACAAACAAGATGCTTCATAATATAATCTCATATCCAGCAGGGAGAAACCTCTTCTCTCTTTTGTGTGTATCAGTATTTTATATTTCATTCTCGGTTTTGCCATTTGTTGAAGCAGTCTGTCTAGCCGATCACCAGTATTGATTGAAACAAAAATAACATTCTTGGTAATACATTCGTCTTTATGGTCAACACTCTGCCCAGCAACGAAAGTTTAATTCTACCCCATATTTGCAAATTTCTTTTAATATCCTTCCAGGTTCTCAGATAGTTATCTTTATACAGATTTATATTCTTTGCTGTTAATCATACACCTTCTTTTCAATCTTTAGACCTGATATGTTTTGTAATTCATTTTTACTCTCATCATTCATGTTTTTTACCAAGAGCTTGGTTTTATTTTTAATAATTTTAAGACCTGGTATTTCTCAAATAAAATTTATCTCTTCTAATGCTTTCATAATTGACTCTCTTGGTTCTTCTACAGATATCACCATGTCATCTGCGAAAGCTTTTAGTTTGTATTGTCTCTGTCCTACTCTTATTCCTTTAATTTCTTGATTACATCTTAATCTTTGCACCAAAACTTCTAAAACTCACGTGAACAATAAAAGTGACAGCGGACAACCCTGTCTAGTTTAGGTAACTTACAATTCTCAGTCAATACATTATTTATTATTAATTTTGCTGATGGTTTTGCATATATTGCCTTAACTTCTTTTGTAAAAGTGTCTCCACAGTTCATATATTCCAAAATTTTAAACATAAAGTCCCAGGAGACATTATCAAATGCTTTCTCTGCATCTAAAAACATCAAGGCTGCTTGTTTTTCATTTCTCACTTCTAAATATTCTATTACATCAATTATATTTCTGATATTATATTTCATTTGTCTTCCTGGCAAGAATCTGGCCTGATCTTGATGGATTACCTCTTTTAGTACAGCTTTCAACCTGTTGGCTAATATATCTGCAAAAAGTTTATAATCATTATCCAACAAAGATATAGGTCAATCTCTATCTTGCTTAGGGATCAAAGTTATATAAGCACTCTTCCAGGATTCTGGCAGCTTCCCTATATTTGAGGTCGTATTCATAATGTCCTTTAAACGTTTTACTAGGTAATCTTGCAACTTGTTATAATATGCCTTTCCTAATTTTACCTGTAAAAGTACTAGCTGCAATCCCATCATTGTCACTGGTCCATTCAAAGATGTCATTTTATCTTTTGATGTCCTATCCCACTATCTTCTACATATTTACTCATTTTTTCTGAGTTACCCCATTTGGCTCGATATAGTTCTTTATAAAAACTCACAAACTGGTCTCTTATTTCTTTAGGTTTTTCTACTACAGTACTCTTCTTTCTATACATATTTTATTAAAGCAGGTTTTTTCTTGTGTTTTCTTTATTTGCCAAGCTAGTAGTTTCCCTGACTTGTTAGCCTGTTAAAATTGTTTCTGTTTTCAATATTTAATTTTCCATTCTATTTCCTGATTTATTATCACTGCATATTGTGCTTGCAATATCTTCATGTCCTGTTTCACTATCTCTTTTCGTGGGGAATTTATTAATTCTTTTTCTTTCTTTTTTATTCCTTGTAAAATTCATTGTTTTTCTGCTCTCTTGGTACACATTTTGCTATTTAAAAAAACCCCACATTACCCGCATCCTAAACCACCTTTAAATCTGTCATTTGGTTTAAATTAATTTCAAAATAATCCTTTGATTATTTTTTTTGCCTCTTTTTCTAATATTTCTTGATCATTTAATTTCTGCAAGGAGTTTCTTACAGATCCTGCCCACACTCCATATTCTCGAACAGCTCCACCTCTAGGGATGGGTGAATCTTTTCATTTCAGTTTTTCTCTATTTCTCATTTCTTCGATCCTAAATTAGGTTTTCAAAACTTCAGTTTATGATTTTTTTTTCTTTAAAAGGTTCTCATGAAAATTCACCAGTGCCTCCGTGCATATTTCTCCTTGCATGTTCATGTTTCTTTGCAATTTTGCCTAAAATGCAAATTTTTCGCGTGTTATTTCCACAAACAGATGAATTTTTACACACATGCATTGGCTAGCGAACTGCAATGAAAAATTCACAGAACTGCGCAAATTTCAAAGGATGGCTGTGTTATGATTCACACCTCATTTTGGGAAATGGGAATTGGGTTGGCTTTTCCTTAAATGCAAAAGGAATTGACTTTCTCCTCCATCCCTACCAACCTTGCAATGATTATTCACTCATCAGCTATAGTGTTCTCATTTTCTAGCAGGGAAAAAATAATAATAATTTTGACCTGATCTTGGTCCTACATTTCCTGGAATGAAAAAGGGTTGGAATTCCTCTTTGCCTGCTTCCAAACACAACAATGGTTGAGTTTCCTCTTCTCTGAACAGAATTTCATGTTGCAAAAGAAGGTGCTTTCTGCCTGGATGCATGAATACCACTGAAGGAGTCCTGTTGACTGAAAGACCCCAATGAACAGATGCACAGAAAACTGCTGAAATGCCAGCTTCTGTCTGATAGTGTGAAGTATGTCAACTGAAGGGGAGGGACCACCAGGCATGCAGGAAGTGGTAGGAGATAAGAGGCCTCAGCATTCAAGACATTCATGAGCAGAGTTGTGCAAAACTGCAACAGGAAAACAAGGAGGATGCAAAAATTTAGCTCTACATCCCTGATACAGACTGGTGGTCTCCCTACGTGGTTTTGCTCCCTACGTGGTTTTGCTTTCCTGCAACGTGAGTTGGGATGAAGGTAATAGAGACGATCAACACGACTGTACGGAATAATCTCAAATTTGCAGAGGAAAAGATCCTTTTGAATGATATACCCAATACATGGAATCTAACAAAGGGACAATAGGAATGGATTCTCTGCACCCTTACAACAGCAAAAACACAGGTATTGATGAACTGGAAAAATAAAAATGCAGCTCCTGTCAATTATTGGATTGAAGATATCTACAAACTGGCTACACATGAACAAGCTGGGTACAAACGTAGACTTACTGCGGACAAATTCAATGATATTTGGAATTCATTTTTATAAATATTGTATTAGGTTAAGGTCTGGTTAACTACAATAGCTTTTTGGTGTCTTATCTTGCACTGTGCACTTGTAATTATGTACTTTTTATCTTTCAATCAAGAATACACACACACACACACACACACACACACACACACGAGTTTGGGTTTATAGTGAAAGCGCCTTTTTTGAGTTAACTGGAGCATGGTGCCTTTGCTGGGATTCTCCCCCCTCCCTCAGTCGGCCAGTTTCTGCTCCTGGCAGCAGCACCCAGAGCAGATCCTCACTTCAAAGCAGAGGCTTCTCTGGTCCAATTCAGCCTTCAGCAGAACTGGCTCCTGGCTGACTTTCGGGAAGTTCTCTGGAACGGAAGTTCTGGGCCAGCATGACCTTGGAACAATGCGATGTGCACGCAGTGAGGAAGGGAGAGGGGTCTCTGGCTGTGTCTCTTGGTCGTCACTTTGTTCCAGTGTGCTGTGGGAAATGATGCAACTGGCAGGCTCCTCGGAGGTTGAGGCAAATGGGGTGGAATGAAGGATTTCATGCCGCAGCCCTGTGGCAAAGAGGACTACAAAGGCCTGGAAGCAGCTTCCTTTGGTCATATTTGCAGCCCACGCTTCTCATCTGAATGCTTTCAAAGCTGGCCAGCCACTAGTTGTTGTTTTTTTGCCAGATTCATCCTTTCTAAAATAAAAATAAAAAATAGTCCCATTAATATTTTATATACAACAGGGCAGCATAGCTGAAGTTATCTGATGATCCTTTTTCTGTGGAGGCCAGAGTGATCATCTGCCAGGTGGAAAGTGGTGGCTGGTGGCAGTTGGGGCAGTAGCTGGAACCAGAGATAGGCAGAACCAACCAATGATAGGTTTGCTCCCACCCTCCTCCCTGCTGAGTTCTAGAAGGGCAACGCTGAATGAAACTAAGCCAGCAATCACTCCCTCTGAAATGGTTATGTTGGAAGGTAGGCAGGTGAGTCAGTGCACTAATGGACTAACCTCCATTGTTGGCAGGTAAGGCGTAGCCCAGAGATGGGTGAACTAAAAAGAGGGTTGAGAACCCCTCCCTCCCTCTTCCAACTATCCCTTCCCCACTTGGTAGTTTCCTTCCTTCCCACCCAGATCAACTGAGGCCAAGGCCTAATGGAGGCTGCAAATTGTCCACCCTCAGTTTTTATTGCACCATCTGTGTCCCACAGCACTTGTGAGTTGTTGCCATCCCTCTGTCTTGGGAGACAATGGAAGACTGTGCCTTGGCGTAAAGTCAAACTGTTGGAGAGTTACAGCGCCTGGTGTGACTGCAGAGATATGAGGGAGACATGTTTTGTTGCATCTGGGGAAGATGAAGGCGTCCAATTCTGCTGATGCAGGTGTATCACTGCGTTTCTTCTGTCTGGGCTCCTCCAAGTGGTCATTCCTCCTCCTGTCACTGTTGTCGTCTGCAAGGGATTCCCACAGGGCAGGGGTGATGTACACATATTTCTCCATTCCCTAGGAATCCGCAATTCGAAAGAGCAGCAGTGAAGCAAGCAAAGGGAAGGAGAGCCAGACTAAAAGGGGAAAGGAAGAGTGTCGGTAAATGGCCTGTTGTGGTTGTCCCACACATCTCATCTGTTTTGGCTCTGAATCTGTTCCCTCTCCCCACCATTTCGTCTTCCTAGATGGATCAGTTTGGAGTTAGGAGCTGGGGCGAGGCATGTTTAATGGCTGATGAGGATGGAGACACACATGACTATTTGTTTTAAAAGGGTGTGTGGGTGTCTAGCTCCAGGCAGGATGCAAAACTCTTTTTTTTCCCCCTGGCACACAGTGACTCCAGTGATGGCTCTATAATTCATGATTGCCCTATTGTCCCAGTCACAGCTCTTTGCAGAATGGTGTTTGGATAAAATGAGGATGTGGGAATCACTCACTCTGACTCAGCCCTCAGCCATAGTTTTATGGCTGCTTAATCAGAGTGAAGCATCTACAGGAGACTTTGCCGCACAGAGGTTCAGGGTCTTGCCTTAAGGAGCTCCCCTCCCCACCTGCTCTGCATGCCCTTACTAGCAAGAATTAAGTTGGTTTTCAGCTGATCTGTTTATTATAACTCTCCTTGCTTTGTTTGCGGAAAATGTGCAGGCAGATTAGACAGTATAAGCGAATCATTGAGCATTAAGAATGGACAGATCTGTCTCTTTTGGTGCTCTAGGTTTCTCATTTCCCCAATCTGAAATTCATTTCTCTGTATTTCTGCAGCACTTTGAAATTTTTTAAAGAAAGAACAAATCCTCACAAAAATCTGTCAGCATTTGCATGCAATGCCTCCTAATAAACGATTTTTAGATTTAGATATAACTGACTTTTTTTTGCAAGCAATCTCTTATAATAAAGTGCTGTTTTTTAATGCTATTTCCACGGTTTTCCCCAAATAGACACATTTTTCTACTTATTGTTTGATTGGAGAACTGCATTGCAAAATTCAGAGATGTGCAGATTTCAAAAGATAGATGTGCTTTGGTGCAGGGATTGGTTCGATAAGTGTGAGTTAGATATTTTCTCATTAAAATGGAAACAACATGAATTTTCTCTTTCATCCCCATTGAGCATTCATTCTGAATTGTTTGCTGAAAAGTTAGATGACCTTGCTTCAAGCAATTTATACCCCACACTTCCCAGTGATTTTCGGACGTGACAGTGTCGTGTGATTTGGAGTGGGTGCTTTTTCTTATCTGGTCACCTTTACTGAGTTCCTGGCATAGCGCTTTGAGACCGCAGATTCCCATCCGCCCTCCCACTCGCTGGCCTGCAATGGCACATACCAGAGCTGTCAGTAATGCTTGTGTAACATCTGGTGGGCCAGCAAAATGTGTCATATGCTCGCAAGCCAGCTATAAAGCAGGACTGAACAAAGAGTAGGAGAGAGACACAGCAAGAAATGTTTCCAAATGCATCCCACCCAGCCCTGTTCGATTCATCTACACCTCCTTTCCATATTCAAGTCTGTACTGGAAGGAAGCTCATCCATGCAGACATTAATGGTCCATCTAAGATGATTCACAGAGGACATGCAAGGCCATTCCAGCATGTGAAGGCGAAGGCTTTCCCTAGAAGGCTCCTCTTTGCCTCATCTGCTCTCTCTCATTCTAGATTCTCAGGGATGGGCTGGACTTTGGAAGGTCATTTCCTCAGATTCAGGGGAAGGCATCCTGTTAGGGTCCGGGATCTGGTCCCGTAGGCCTTGGTGGCCCAGGAGCTTCTTCTGGAGGGTCCTCTCAGACATGCTAATGGTCTCCTGATCTCCAACAGTCAATTCGGAGCCCTGAACGTGGTCCAGTTCCTTAACTGGTGCCTCTGCAGCCTCCAGTTCTTGTGTCTGCATTGCTGCTGGATTGAGGGCATGTGAAAAGATATACAGGTGACTCCCATTTTAGGCATGGCCTACATTGATGCAATCGTGCACACATGTACAGCGCCGAACCTGAAAATGACCTGGAAACATCATCACTGAAACGTCACTAAAAGGGCGGACTGGAGGGCAGGGCGGGTGCTGGCAGGTTTTTTCAATGAGTTTCTGATTTCACATGATTTCTGATTTCACACAAGCACGCAAGGACCTGGAATGTAACCCACTTGCACATGGGGTATTGCCTATACAGTGGTACCTCAGGTTAAGAACTTAATTTGTTCTGGAGGTCTGTTCTTAACCTGAGGTACCACTTTAGCTTATGGGGCCTCTCGCTGCCCCCGCACGATTTCTGTTCTCATCCTGAAGCAAAGTTCTTAACCCGAGGTACTATTTCTGGGTTAGCGGAGTCTGTAACCTGAAGTGTCTGTAACCAGAGGCGTCTGTAACCCGAGGTACCACTGTATATATTTTCAGATGCTCTGAATCCAGCAGCAATCTATATCACACACACACATATATACACACACAACTCAAATTCCCAATATAGGAAGAAGTAGGGCTTTAACTCTTTGCCCCCAGCTATGATCCCAATATAGATCTCTGCCCCCACCCAGCCAGTCGATTGACCTAAGGGGAATAAGTTCACATTGCGGTGAATGGAATCCACCCTCCCCCCCATTCAAATAACCAGCATGGAAGAATCTGAATTGAGGCACAAAGAGTTAAAGTTTTCTCCAACACACACACACACACACACACACACACACACACACACACACCAAGATACAGTCCTAATCTGGATCAGGCCCTCCACACTGGCAGTTTGAGTAACCCTCTCCCCCCGCCCCTCATTTAAGTTGCAGAGCTGGCTTGTCGTCTAGGTTGCCCATTCAGTTCCATGGAGGATTAGAATGTGTGAACAGAGGCCTGAGGCCTTCCTTGTTAAAGTGAAGTGGCAGCCATAAAATGAATAAGAGCAGAATGCATTGCAACAGGTTTTGGTGTTCCTGGCCTGCCTGCTGAAATGACAGCTGGGGCTTGCAGGAGGGGGAGGCTCTGCCGTGTAAATCTGCCCGTTATAAAACAGGGACTTATTGATCAGACCCTTCCTACAAAGTGCTGGTAGTTTGTTAATCCGGAGTCTTAATGGGGAGAGGGAGATTGCAAATTAATTTGGATTACATGGCTGAGAGCACGAGGGGATTTGCTTTCTGAGTTGTTTGGAGCCGAAAGAGAAAAGGGGGGAATTTGGTGGCCGTAGCTGGTAGCTAAATCTCTCTTCATTTGTTGGGCATCAGACATTTGGGTTGCATGTATGGCTGGGGGGGGGGGGAATGGGGATTCGTTTGCATTTAAAGGTGAGCTTCCCAGATTCACACTTCCTGAAGCAGCACATGAACCGAAAGACAGGCATCCTTCTAAATTCGAAGGATGTTGCAAGGCCAAGTAAGGTGCACAGTAATGCATACACTGGAGTAAAGTGTGCATTAAAATGCATACGTCAGTGAAAATAACATGCAAAGGTGTGTTGTGTTAGAGAAATGTGCTTACAAAATGCACATATTAGGCAAAACAGCCTACGAAAATATCTGGAGAAATTGGCTGGTGAATTTTCATGACAACCTAATAATAATAATAAAATTGCAAACTGATGGGGAAATGTGGAAAACTGAGAAACAGAGAAGAACTGAAATTGCCAGATTTACCTGTCCCCAGCCGCAGGAAACAGAAAGAGAGGGTTTTGTCCTCTGTGGATGTGGAAATTGTGGCCCTCCAGATGTTGCTGGACTCCAACTTTCATCAGCCCGGGTCCTGTCCAGATTGGTGGAGGGTTGGTTTTGCTTTTGCATATTCTGTAACATGTCAACAATTCCGTTATAGTGCATTTAGTGGTGGATTTATACTGGACCATCCATCATTCCACTTTATTAGTCGATCTGTGAGGCTTACCCAACTGAAGCTTGGATTATTGCCATCTGGAGCAGCACTTTTGCACTTTGCGTAACAAAGGAGGGAAGAAGAAACTGGAACATTGGCAGTACTGTAGAAAAAGTTTCAGGATTTCAACAGAGCCATTGGCTATGCTTGCTGAAGCTGATAAGAACTGCTGGTTAGCAACATCTGGAGGGCCAAAGGTTCCCTTCACCTGGTTTAATCAATAAAGCAATACCTCTTTTTGTAAAGTGGTATTTCCCCCCCCCCCAAAAAAAAGTTGTCTTTCTTGTGGTTTCTTATGATATGCATTTGCTTGATATGGTTTCCTCCCCCTTCATTATAGCCAATGTCCATTCTTGATATTACAGTGGTACCTTGGTTCTCAAACTTAATCTGTTCTGGAAGTCCATTCCAAAACCAAAACCGTTCTAAAACCAAGGCACGCTTTCCCATAGAAAGTAATGCAAAACAGATTAATCCGCTCCAGACTTTTAAAAACAACCCCTAAAACAGCAATTTAACATGACTTTTACTATATAATGAGACCACTGATCCATAAAATGAAAGCAATAATCAATGTACTGTACTATAAAATAAATAAGACAGTATTGTAGATGATAAAAATAAAAAGTAATATTTTTTTCTTACATGCACTGATGATAGTCATTGTTTGAATGGGAGGCTTTTATCCATTTCTGCAGTCACACAATCAATCAGTATCTGAACTGGGTTCCACACAGTCACAAAAACAAATTAACCGAAAAAGCCTCAAAAACAAAAATGCAAAATAAATAGCAAAAACAAAAGCGCCAAACTTAATCCATTCCGGAAGTCCGTTTGACTTCCGAAATGTTCGAAAACCAAGGCGCAGCTTCTGATTGGTGCAGGCGCCCCGGGAACAATAACCAACAGCCACATTGGACATTCGGCTTCCGAAAAACGTTTAATAACCGGAACACTTAACTTCCAGGTTTTCGGCATTTGGGAACCAAGGTACCACTGTACTGTTCTTCAAAATAGTCCAGTGTTTCACTCTGGCAATAATAAGTCTTGCTGCCTTTGTAAGAAGGTTAGTAAGGGAAGCGTCTAGGCTTTGCAGGTCCACCACAAGGAACTTTTGACCATTCATTTAGTTGCAGTGTGCATGGAGATAGCCTGGAACCAGTACACAGCTGATGGTCTGAACATTGAATTGTGGTACATGAGGATCTGGTCAATAGCATTGGCTGAAAAACTGGCATGCCAGATATGAACAGCCAATGAGAATTCAAACCCCTTTAATATCTTCAATACTTGGTAATCATTCCTTGACTTCATATAACATGAGGACAGTGTTCAGAACCTGCCTTTGACTCATGGCAATCTGGGGAGAGACCTGCTAAGTTAACTTCAGGAATAAGACAATGATACTGTGGGTTTGTTTTTTAATGTTGTTTCATAGTACATAAATATGGAAAATCAATAAAAATATTTTTATAAAAAGTATGGGAATCATCTTTTTGATTGCATTCAAAAACTGAAGGTAGAAAAGTTAGACATCAAGGAGCAATCTGAGCTCTCTGTTGATCCATTGTTGAAGATGATTGCTTAAGGCTGGGCTGGATAACCAGTGTGTTTCTTGATGTAATGATTCATGAGTGTAACTTGTTCTTGTTCTCTCTCTCTCTCTCTCTCTCTCTCTCTCTCTCTCCAGGCCCATATTGTAGCAATTCAAATCCTCCACGCACAGTCCTGGTGATGGACTCCACCCCAGTGACCATCTTGTTCAACACAACAACACATCGCTCGGGACGTGGCTTCCTCCTTTCTTATGCCAGTGGCAACCAATCAGGTAAGAGAGATACGCACCGTGCAGTTGGTGCAAAGTTTGAGGTAGCTGGGAAAAGTTTTGCCTCTTCAGCCTTCTGCCAGTGGACACTCTCCACTTCCACCACGGCATCTCAGTGAACTCATCCATATGTCACTCTTGCCCTTTGATGAATGCCTTTCTAATTAAAAATAATTATGATATTTTTATTTTATTTTTTTAAAGTATTTGTGGCTGTTCATACAGTGAAACTGTTCCTTGTAGGGAAAGTGCTCCAGACCCCTGATCACTTTAGTTACCCGTTTCTCCTCCTTTGCCAGTTGAAGGACCTGCTGATGGGACGCAGGAACCTAGGAAGTTGCCTTACAGCAAGTCAGAACATGGGTGCATCTTGCTCAGTCTGTACTATCTACACTAGCAATGGCTCTCAGGGGCTTCAAGCAAAGGAAACCCTGGAGTCCTTCCTGGAGATACCTGGGATTCAACTTGGGGTCTTCTGCATGCAAAGTAGATGCTCTACCATTGAGCTATGGCCCTTTCCCAAAGGATGAGAAACACAGGATGTCGTCTCAGAGCGAGTCACACCATTGGTCCATGTAGCTCAGTATTGTCTACACACTGACTGGCAATAGCTCTCCAGAGCTCCAAGCCTGGACATTCCCAGTCCTATCTGAAGATGCCAGGCAGGGGTTGAACCTACAAAGGCACAGCCCTTCCCCAAAGCAGTGTAAATGAGCCATTACATGCATGAGAATCATGCCTTGTGTTTTGACACTGGCAGGCAGAATGCCAATGGGAAACATCTGCAGCTGGCCTTTGCCTTTGAAGGCCCCACACAAGCAGCCAGTCATTGGGTCTTCCACACCACAAACATTTGTGAGTCACCATCCACCGCCACCCCATCATCCCTTTGAGATTTTTTGAGAGGGATCATAAGAGGATATGAGTTTCTCAGGGTTGATGAGAAACTTTGGACATTAGACAGCTTGGTATTCTTTCTCTTACGAGAAATGGGGGAAACAACTCCCATTGTGTCCATCTTGGAACAGACTGCACTCTTGACATTTGTTTCTGACCTGCTAGGAGCATAGCACTGTCAATCAGATGCTCTTGCCCAAGCAGTTCTCTTCTCTCAGGAACAGATTCCTAGAACATGGTTCATAGGTGTGCAGCTCCTCATCCCCATAGAGCTTGTGCTGTTGAATCTCCTAATGCAGGGGTAGCAAATTCATGACACTCTCCAGAAGATAGAGTCATAGTGATAGAACTGTCAAGTTAGAAGGAACCCCAAGGGTCATCTAGTCCTAACCCCATGCAATACAGGAATCTCAGCTAAAGCATCCATGACAGATGGCCATCCAACCTCTGCTTAAAAACCTCCAAGGAAGAAGAGTCCACAACCTCCCAAGAGAGACCGTCCCACTGTTGAACAGCTCTTACTCTCCAAAAGTTATTCCTGGTGTTTAGTTGGAATCTCCTTTCTTATAACACGAAGCCATTGGTTCGAGTCCTACCCTCTAGAGTAGGGGAAAACAAGCATGCTCCATCTTCTATGTGACAGCCTTTTAGATATCTGGAGATGGCTATTGTATCTCCTTTCACTCTCCTCTTCTCCAGGCTAAACATATCCAATTCATGTTAAGCTAGTGGTCCGCTAAGACCCCCTAGAGCATGGGTGTCAAACACAAGGCCCGCGGGCCGAATCCGGCCCGCCAGACCTCGTCATGTGGCCCGTGTAGCCGCCGGCAGCTGCCAGCCTTCACCTTTTATTCTTGCTTTTTTTTTTTTTTTTGACACAAGAAAGCCGCCTCTTCAGCGCATGCGCGGCAGCCTACAAGCCAGAGAACGTCTGCCCTCTAGTGGCGCCGGCCGTTCTACACAGGAAACCTCCACTTTACATGCATTCAGGAAACCTCCACTTGTTTTTATATTGAGCGCATGCCATCCTGTGATGTGACAGATCCAACGGCTGCCTGAACCCTTCTCTCCTGTACTGTAAGTCCTACAGATACAACTGGCCCTTTGAGGGTGACCAAACTGCTGATGCGGCCCCCGGTGAATTTGAGTTAGACACCCCTGCCCTAGAGCTACTACTTGCGTGTACTACTTGCAAGCCAGATGCCCCCATCTTATATTTGTGCATATGGTTCTTCCTGCCTAAGTGCAGAACCTTACATTTGTCCCTACTGGAATTCATTTTGTTAGTTTTGAACTAGTAGAACTGATTATGTCTATTGCCTGAAATTTTGTGCCGCACGACAGATTTGCCTGTTTTCCTCACATACAGAGGAAAAAGTGAGTTCTGCAGAGCTGAATTGATTTCTATAAGCCCAGACTACATTTGGATCCAGACAGTGGTTCATTTAGGTAATTTTAGGTTAGTCTTCCCCAGCCTGGTGCAATCCAGATGTTGGTGGACTACAGTTCTTATCATCCCTGACCATAGGCCATGCTGAGTAAAGCTGATGGGAACCAGAGTCCAAAACATTTGGTGGGCACCAGGCTGAGGAAGCCTGTTTAAGACCCTTTAGACTTAATGGTCTTACTCTCCCACCCCACCCCATTCCGGACCACACACACACTTTAGCTGGAAGTGTGAATTTCATCACTTATTTTAAAATGTGGTAAGTCTACCCTGCTGCCTATTCTGCTGGTCCTAGACTTCTGTCCTAATGTCCTGCTCTGATGGTGCCATTGGATTGTAACCCTACTCAGAATAGGCCCATTGGAGTTAATGGACATGACTGACTTGGGTTCATTAATTTCAATGGGTCTACTCTGAGTAGGACTTATTTGAAGAAAACCCACTGTATCCAGATCAAGGTGTCAGAGCGTCAGAGTCACTGTGATTGCAATCAGCCAGGCTCTAAGTTCTCTTACCCAATGGAGCGCTCTCCTCTTTTAGATCTGATCTCCTGTTTGCAGAAGGGAATCCATTATGAGAAGGAACAAATCAGGTGAGTATTCCCTTACGTGAGACTCCAAGCATAGATGGGATTCTTCTTACAGCCCTAAAGGCCCCCCAATACCTGAAAGACCGCCTCCTTCCCCACAGACTCTCTTGGATGCTAAGATCACCCAGGGGTGTTCCTCCACCCTCAGAAGCTCCACGGCTGGTGGCTCAGGAGAGAGCCTTCTCTCCAGCAGCTCCCAAGTTGCGGAGCTCCCTTCCCACAGAGGTCCCTCTGGCACCTTCATTATACAGCTTTCGGAAAATGCTGAAGGTACAGCTCTTTACCCTGACCTCCGACGCTTGAGATTTAGGACCCACCAATTCTTGTGATTTTAAGTTTTTAAGTTTTTTTTATACAGTGTAACATTGTGTTTTAATATTAATGCTGTGTTTTAATTGTTATAACCCGCCTTGGGACCGTAGGGTAAAAAATTACAACAACTCAAGGCCAGCATAAACCTGCCCTCTAAGCAGGTTTGTGGGGCTGCTTCCCTCTGTGCTGCTACCCTAATGTAGGGATTTGAATCTGTGTTCAACTAGGACTGAGTCTTTCTTAGTGTCCTTGAGCCCCAAGAACACAGAGTAGTTATAGCATGGTAGAAATGGAACCCTAAAGCATGCATATGCCACCTGAGGATATATGAAAACTGGCTAGCTATACAGAGATGCTCCCACTTAAAGAGAAGGACCCAACACTATGTTGTATTTTATTTTCTTGCAGAGTTTACTGCCCTGCAGGCTGCAAAGGAGTAACGGGAGACATCTGGGGCAACACGAACCAAGGCTACCGGGATGTGAGTCCTGCAGCACCAGTTGTGCTTTCAGAAAGGCATAGGTGTTTTGGATTACAACACCCATCATCCCTGACCCTTGGCCAGGATAACTGAGGCTGATGGGAGCTGTAGTCCATAACATCTGAAGGGGCATGAAATAATCCACTAAAGCTTATGCCATATTGTTGTTGGTTTTTAATTAGCCAGAAGACTCTTCAGAGGTTATTTTTGGCTGCAACAGGCAAACATAGCTACCCGGCTTTGAAATTGTTACAGTGGAAAGTCCCTGACTGAATATGTTTTCCTGCGGGGCTGCAGACAACACTGCGCTGTTTTTGAAAGGTTCAAGTATCCCTCAGAACGAGTGAGGCTTGAAATGTCCACCTTTAAGCTCACAGTTGGCCACTGATGGTGGCCAGAGCAATACCCCCAAGGTCTCTGCTGACCAGCCCCACAATGAGCTAACCATTGTCCTGACCTTCTGCAGCCGAGCCTCAACTATTGCTGAGACCCCTAACCAACAAACCCTACTAGTCCCCAGCCTCAAACAGGATATTGTGTGATAAAGACAGGAGTCGCATTGATTAAAATGTTCCAAAATGTGATATCAGTGAAGGGTTTAAATAGTTATTTAAAAAGAAATGTGACATTCTTTACAGATGGTTCTTCACATGGACAAAACACACATCTATTTCCCAATTTCCTTTTTTTTTGCCTCTATTTATTTCTCTTTATTAAGATATTTAGAAACTGCTTTTCTTCAAAGATACCAAGGCAGTGAACAATAAATATAACTTCAATGCTGATACAACCATTTTAGTAATGTTATCCCTGCAACACATCTGGTGTATGGGAAGATCAGCAGTTAAGCTCAGAATGTAATTTTAGTATTATGTAGAGTGGTTTTAAGATTGCTTATTTACATTTTTTAGAATTGTTTGTTTTTTGTATTTTTAAGGAATATTTTCAATTTTACTTTGTAAACCACTTAGAGGGGTGGGTGGGTGTGTTTTTTTTTAAATGCATAAAATAATGTTCTCCATTCCCGCGGTTTCTTTCCGCTGGATTTCTGCTGCCTGAGGATTTGTCACCACCATCTTTTTCCTTTCACTGTCTTATAATATATATTCCCTGCAGACATCTGTTCTTTGCAAAGCTGCTGTCCATGCCGGCGTAATCTTAGATGAGCAAGGAGGACATGTCACTGTGTCTCGAGAGAAGGGTATCACTCTCTACGAGTCAACCTTTGCCAATGGACTTTACTCAAAAAGGTGAGGGGACAAATCGGATGTTCATTAAATAGCCAACATTTTCTAATCTCCCTGCAAACAAATAAGGGTGAATGCTCAATAAAGAGGTCGTCTGGAAGCAACCTGAGTCTCAAGATCCTTAATCTTATCCATCTTTCTTTTTCCTTTTGAATAGGGGATCTTTATCTGAAAAACGTCTCATCTTTCACAAAGGTATGTCACTCGTACTAATTTGTTGGTGTATTTGTTTAGAGGGATTTCTGTTCCCGCTATAATGCTGATGAATCTTCAACCTTAAAAACAACAACCACAAATTGCTGCAAAAATGTGGAGAATCCAATTTAAGATTGCAAAACCAAGACACTTAAAGAGAAACGAAACTAAGAAATACGTCCAGCTCTGCCTCTGTAGTTAATTGGTCCCGTTGCTGAACTTCTGTTACTGGAAACATGTTTTTTCCTAGCGTTCAGCCAAAAGCCACCCTTTCCTTCCTTCCGCAGCCTGCTCCAGTTTCCTGGAAGTATCTGGCTTCAACGCTTCATCCTACTGGCACGAACAGAACGCCATGGGGGAGAACAAGGCCTGGATAGCAGAGCACGCCTCTTTCGGTGCCGACGGCACTTCCTGGGCAGCACTTCAGAGCTCTGCAGATGAGTGGTTGGAAATAGACTTGGGTGGAAAGAGGAACATCACAGGTCAGTAAGTATCTGCATCTTTTTGTTTGTTTGTTTCCACAGGCGGAGTGGAGGGAGAGACATAATGACTCTTGTCCAGTATGCTCCGACTGGCAGAAGCTTTCCAGAGTCCTAAGCAGATATCCTTCCCATCACTGGTGGGATGGGAACTGGTCCATTAGGGGAACTGGTCCATTAGGGGGAAAGGGGTGTTGCCCTCCCAACTTCAGTCTGCCTTCTTACTTATTGCATCCAGTCCAGGGGGGTGCCCCTGGCTGTCAGCAGTGGGGAGCCATGACTGTTTAAAGTGGTATGATCCTGCTTTAAATGCACAGTGCAGATGAGGCCTTCCTCTTGCCTTCTTCTGCTTCTTTCCCCCATTCCTTCCTTCACTGCCCCTCGTTACCTCAGGGATATGGCCCAGGCCACCACTGCACAGAACAAATTTCATATTATGTCATTTCAGAGTCATTCTTTATTGTTTGGTAAGGCCTGAGGACAAGCTGGGCCCTTTCTGCTGTGGCAAACCCAGAACGTTAGCCTGTTAATTGGCGTGAGGAAGAAGAGAGGCATTGTGACGCTGGCTGGGGGCTGAGCGGAATGCAGGAAGGGAACGCATGAATGGAAAGGGGGCTTATCTGATTGCCTCTCCGGCTGGTGTTTGGCAGAGCAAGGGGATAGGGTTAAACATACAAGCTGATTGGTCTCAAAAAGCTTCAAGAATCAGGTCCCAGTGGTCCACAGAGGAGGAACTCGGTGGCTGCTGTTGTTCTATATTGCAAGTCTCTCACAATATCAGAACTTGGGGCCATCTGATAAAGCTGAATGTGAGAGGATTCAGGAAAGGCATAGTTTAAACTATGGAGCAAACATAGACTCCGTCTGTACCACACTTTTAAAGCAGGATCATACCACTTTAAACAGGTATGGCTAAGAGAGTCTGTGTACTGGTCCAGTAAACGCTTCCGCTGCGCAACCAGCAACAGTTCTCTTTGCAGAGCATTAATTAAGTCCAGTGCAGAGATTATTGTTGCAGTACATGCTTCAGAGTCTCAGCAGCAAGGAAATAACGACACAGGGAAGCCTGTCTTTCCAAAGACAGGTTTATTGCAGAAAGATAACAGAAACACCTCCGGAGCTTTCAGACATTTTGCTTCACGCCTCCACAGGCAGAGAAAACAAACACTCTTTATATACTGAGCAACTTAACAACTTAACGAGCTTGACTACTTAAAGTCACATGACATTGCTAACTTGCCAGCGTCTTAGGTTTCACACCCTAACACCCCCTCTCGCTGGCAATACAAAAACAAAATTACTTCAGACCCATTTCTTCACAAAAGTTTTCATGCCGCTGAAACCCAAGCGGTTTTGTAAAACCATCAGCTTGATTTTCATGACTGGGACAGTAATTTAATTTAACAATTCCTGCTTTTACCGTTTGACAAACATTTTGAAAGCGGATATCCAAATGTTTTGTACGACCTTTAAACTGCCCATTTTGTGCTAACTTAAGACACGGTTGATTATCACCCCATACAGTGATTGGAGTGATGGCCTTTTCATACATCTCTTGTGCCAAGCATTTGTAAAATTCTAGATCTCTACATAACTCAGATAAGGCACAGAACTCAGCTTCTGTTGACGACAAAGCAATCAGGTTCTGTTTCTTGGATCTCCACCCAATCAGAGAGTTACCAAATTTTATTACACAGCCAGACACTGATTTTCTATCCTTTAAATTTCCCCAATCACTATCTGCCCAACAAGTAATCTGTGCTTGTCCTTCAGAAGATAATTCAAGGCAAAAATCTTTAGTGTATTGTAAATATCTTAACACTCTTTGAATTCCTTTCCATGCATTTACACTAGGTTTTGACGCTTCTCTGCTGAGTAAGTTAACAGCGTAAGCAATGTCTGGTCTACTCCATTGCGAAAGATGAAGTAAGCTTCCCAGTGCTGACTGAAAGATTTCAGCACGCTTGAATTCAGCACTATCCTTGAACTCATTGTCTTTTACAAAACCCATTTCCATTGGTGTTCTAACACCTGCACACTCCGTCATGCCAAACTTTTTCAACATTTGCAATATCTTGCCTTTTTGATTCAGTAGAAAACTGCCATTTTTGGTCCTATCTATCTGAACACCAAGATAGACCTTTACATCACCAAGATTCTTAACTTTGAAGTGTTTATTTAACTCTTTGGCTAGTTTTTTTACTTGTTCTTGTGTCTTTGAAGTATAAATCAGGTCATCTACATAAACAAGCAAAGATTCTTGAGCATCTCCTGAACCTCTGAAATATAAGCAATTATCAGCCTTGCTCCTGCTAAAACCAATGCCTACCAAAACGTCATTCAAACACTCATTCCAATTATGAGCAGATTGCTTGAGTCCATAAATAGATTTATGTAGTTTCCATACCTGATTTGATTTACCAACTTTCAATCCTGGCGGTAGTTCCATATAGAGCTCTTCAGCCAAGTCTGAATGAAGATAAGCTGTAGAGACATCAAATTGATTCACTTTGAACCCTTTCTGAGCAGCAACTGCTAATAGTGCCCGAAGGGTTTCACTCCTTGAAGTGGGTGCATAGACTTCGGAATAATGTAACCCCTCTCTTTGCGTAAAACCTCGAGCTACAAGCCTTGCTTTGTACTCTGGTTTCCCCATCGCTGTTGTCTTTATCCTGTACACCCACCTACAACTTACTGCCTTGGTACCTTCTGGCAGTTTGGTGATGGAAAACACACCCAGTTCTTTCATAGAATTCAACTCCTTTTGCATGGCCTCACGCCACCTACTGGCCTCCTCCTGGGGTAATTGCTCAACCTCCTCAAAACTTTCAGGTTCGCAATTTGCCAAACCAGCCCAAACACTAATAGCTTGGTACCTTTCAGGAGGTATACCTTTGTTGGCACGCTTGGAACGCCTTAACAGTTCCTGCGATGTTCCTTCAGTTTCCCCCTCTGACCCAGAATCACTAGTCGTCACCTGTTTGTCACTAGTAGTTGAAGAACTTTCTGATTCTGACTTTACATGTCTCTCTTGCTGTACGGGTGAACTTTTAGAGCTAGAAGATTCTGACTTTACAGACTTGGGTGAACTAGGTGATTTCTCACCCTCGTCCTCAGACTCAAATTCCTCAGCCTGTTCTGGAACTAATACCTGCCCTGGGGCCTGAGTTTCATTGTTACTGTTCACCACATCAAATAGTATGTCAGGATTTCCATGAATTTTATTCCAACCATCCTGTTCACAAAATTCCGCACTTCTGCTGATTGTGATTTTTGTTTGATTGCCTTCTACATTCACAAATCTCCAACCTTTTGTGTTTGCTTGATAACCACAGAAAAGCATTTCTTTAGATCTAGGATCGCCTTTCCTACGTTGTGCCCTAGGCACCAGCACATAAGCACGACATCCAAAAACTCTTAGATGATCAATTTTTGGTTTTTTCCCAAATAGCATGAAGTAAGGAGTGTTGCCTACTGTGCTATTGTACACTCTGTTAAAAGTATAATTCGCATACAGTGCAGCCTCAGCCCAAAACCGCTGTGGAAGTCCAGAATCAAACAGCAAAGCAGCAATGGCTTCCTGTAATGTTCGAAATTTTCTTTCGGCAACTGCATTCTCCTGTGGTGAATAGGGATTGGTAAGTCTATGAACTATACCTTTCCTTTTTAACCACGTCTCCAGCGTGTGGTTCACATATTCCCCACCACGATCTGATTGTATTTTACGCACCCTGGTGTCAAATTTACATTCGACTTCTTCAATCCAATCCATCAGGATGGAAGCTGCTTGTGATTTTTCTTTCAGAAAGAAAACCCAACTAGCCCTTGAAAAATCATCCACCAAAATTTGCATAAATCTCGCACCTCCAAGCGATTTGACTGGCATAGGGCCACACACGTCTGTGTGCACAAGTTCAAAGGGTTTCTTGCTTACTCTATCAGATCTAGGATAGTTACATGTCTTAACCTTAGCATGTTTACAAGCACAACAATCCAGAAAATTTGGACAGGGTTTAATGTTACACTCCTCAGCTAAATCTGGCATCTTGCTTACATACTTAAAGCATATATGAGCTAACCTTCTGTGTAGTAGATGTGCACAACCTGTATGAGGAGCCTTATTTACACACTTAGCTTGCGCTTCACCTGTTGAACATCTACCTGCTGCTAACTGCTCTTCATCCAAAACAAAAAGCCCATCCTCACAGGGAATTTTAACTAGCTCCTTCCCCTGTTTCGAAATGGTGCACACATCATTTTCAAACTCAACCTTAAAGCCACTTTTTACCAGGCATGACACACTCAAAAGTCCATTCTTCATTCCTGGAAGAACAAAAACAGGAAGGTTAGTTTGCAAACAATTAACATAAATTGTGCCTTTAAGGTTCATTTCTCGTTTACTATTGTCTGCTATAGTCACAGTTTTTGCAACTGGCAATGTCTTGCAGTTCATCAAGCTGCCACTAGATGTCGCTGGAACTAAATTGTGACTTGCTCCACTGTCAATTACCCACTTCAAGGTTTGTTGGCTCCTTTTAGGACTCTGTTGTGCTGCCATTGCAGATAGTCCCTTATCAGCACCTGCTCCCCCTCTGGATCGTTGATTCTTGTAGTTCTCACTTCGTCTTCCCCTGTAGCTCCGGAAACTGACCTTGGACTGTTGAAATTCCTGTTGCTTTTCTGGACACTTTGCTATCAAATGAAACCTGCTGCCACATCGAAAACATGACTTGCTGGCCATAGCAGACACTTGTGAGGCTTCCTTACAACTCTGCCTGCTAGTTCCCCCACGCTCTATGGTGGCTCTATGGTGAATTCGCCTAAGAGCTTCCCAAATTTCAAATGCAGACCTTAAATTTTCCACATGAGGTAATTGGGAATCGTCTATCGATACCATCAACATGCATCTAGCTTTAGTGTCCATTTTATCATGTTCCCTGTTCTGAGCATGTGCAGCAGCCTGTTGCTCTGCTGTGGCATCTGCTGCAACAGCCACAAATGGCTTTCGCCTCTGGACATGGTCAGCCCACACTTCTTTGGCTTCCAACCAGACTTGAGCCCTCTTAGACCACTGCACGTAATTAGCAGAGTTCAACTTTGTAAAGGGAACCTGGAAATTTTCCACTGCCATTCTTGGGGTCAGCTGCTACTCCCTCTGTGTGCCCTTGCTTCTCTTTCCCCTTGGGATTTGTCTTACTCACTTTTCAGACGCCTCCAGCCTCTCAGTTCCTTTAAGAGCTGGATTTACGACCAAGCCGGTCTTCTCTCATCCAAAAGCTGCTTTCACTTTCTCTGCACACCATACAGCTGTAGAAACGTAGAAGGAGCCATAACCTAAGAGAGTCTGTGTACTGGTCCAGTAAACGCTTCCGCTGCGCAACCAGCAACAGTTCTCTTTGCAGAGCATTAATTAAGTCCAGTGCAGAGATTATTGTTGCAGTACATGCTTCAGAGTCTCAGCAGCAAGGAAATAACGACACAGGGAAGCCTGTCTTTCCAAAGACAGGTTTATTGCAGAAAGATAACAGAAACACCTCCGGAGCTTTCAGACATTTTGCTTCACGCCTCCACAGGCAGAGAAAACAAACACTCTTTATATACTGAGCAACTTAACAACTTAACGAGCTTGACTACTTAAAGTCACATGACATTGCTAACTTGCCAGCGTCTTAGGTTTCACACCCTAACAATGGCTTCCCCTGTAGAATCCTGGGAAGTGTGTTTATTTTATTTCATCCTAAGATCTCAGGGCGATTCACACAAAGTGTAGTTTTTTTTTAAAGGGAGCTGGGAGATGTTAGGAGGTTTCTTTTCCCCTCGCACAGCTGCAGTTCTCAGTGTTTTTAAGAACCGTTCCCTCTTCCCAGGGAACTCTGGGAATTGCAGCTCCGCAGCTGACACAATGGTGGCATGACAGGAGCCTATTTCACACATTAGCACCATTGTCGTATGTGAGGTACTAGTTTAACCCATCTCTGTTCCAGGAATCATAACTAAGGGATCGTCTCACAAGCACGACTACTATGTCAAGTCCTACCAAGTCCTCTCCAGCAGGGATGGAAAGAACTGGAAGGCCTACAAATCCAATGGTGGTCATGAAGAGAAGGTGCGGAGGGATTAGCATCGGTGAATGGTTTAGGCCAGGGTGGAAAACGGGTAGCAAAAGCTCGCTTTGGAAAGGTCCCCGCAGTTGACCCTCCATTTCACCCTCTCTAACCCATCCCAGGTCTTCGAAGGAAATAAAAACAGCCACGAAGAAGTCTCCAATGCCTTCATCCCCCCAATCCTGGCCCGCTACCTGCGCATCGTGCCCCACAGCTGGAACCAGAGGGTGGCTCTGAAAGTGGCGCTTCTGGGGTGCCAAGTGGCTCGCCTGAAGTCCCAGCACCCCTATAGCGACGGCGGAAGTAAGGAGGGGTGGGGCCAGCTGTGTGTTTGGTTCTTGGAAAGACGATCTATTTATTTGTGGCTTTTAATGGGGTTTGTAATATTTTATACATTGTATAAGGCCGTCACAAGTCAAGGCCAACCAGGCAGCCCCTGGTAGCAGTGGCACCGGCAAGGCCTGGAGGTGAGGCCAGAGCTACTGGCAGGAAGAGGCAGAGCCAATGACAGCCAGAGCCTGCTAGTTCAAGGTTTGTCCCTGGTGAGGCCTAGAAAGGCAATGCAGAGACTGAGAAGGAGGAATGTGACAAGTCTGTGCCACCCTCTGAACTGGTTCTAGGATATGGTTACCAGATTTTTTTTTCAATGAAGCCTGGCTCCAGGCTGCTGAGATTGCCACTGCCACATTTCCTGGGGACATATAAATTATTATTATTATTATTATTATTATTATTATTAATACCCCGCCCTCCCCAGCCAAGGCCAGGCTCAGGGTGGCTAACAAGCAATAATAAAAACAAGTTGAATGAATACAACTTAAAAACAAGATTAAAATACAACATTTAAATATCGAAACATTAAAATGCTGCCTCATCACAGGAGGAGAAAGGAAAAAGAAAGAGGGGGAGGGGATAAAATTGGCTCCAAGCCAAAGGCCAGGCGGAACAACTCTGTCTTACAGGCTCTGCGAAAAGGAAATCAGATCCTGCAGGGCCCTGGTCTCATGAGGCAGAGCGTTCCACCAGGATGGAGTCAGTGTTGAGAAGGCCCTGGCTCTGGTTGAAGCTAATCTAACTTCCTTAGGGCCCGGGACCACTAGGGTGTTGCTATTTATGGACCTTAAGGTCCTCCGTGGGCCTACTGGGAGGGGCGGTCCTGTAGGTACGAGGGTCCTAGGAAATCTGGGGACAGAATTTGTCCAGGGACAGATCTGCAAATCTGGGGGCTGTCCCCAGGAAACGGGGACGTCTGGTAGCCCTATTCTAAAAGGTAGACAGCAGGGGCAGGCTGAGGTTTGCCCATATTGTCGAGCATCCGTTGAGCAGCTGCTGGGAAAAACTCTTCTCTGCCTAAGACCTTGGAGAGCTTGACAATACTAGGCCAGATGGAGAAATGCCTTGACGTGAGAAAAGCAACCTGCCCCCTATAACCCATGTTGCAGCCGGAGGTTGACAGTGGGCTGTGTTTGGACCCTTTTGGAGTAAGAGTTTGGAGACAGCACCTGAAGTGTGGTGCGTTAAGTACGTCCCCTAAAGCTCTACCCCTTTGCAGTTCGCAGTGGCCCCAAGGATTCCCCTCTCCTGACCAGCAGCCCAGCCGTTTTCACCCGAATCCCAGGAATAGTGATCAATTCGGAAAAAACAGGTAAGTGCTCACTGGCGGCAAGGAGTGGCTTGGCCTAGCTGTCGGAGCAGAGGCAGAAATGATGGGTTATAGCTGAAGGGCTGTTCCATGGATGGTGTAGCAAGCTTGTTTTCTGCTGCTCCGGAGGTTACGACCCAAACCAGTGAATTCAAATTGCAGGAAAGGAGATTCCGACTAAACATTCGAAAGAATTATTCTGAAGGTAAGAGCTGTTCAACACTGGAACGGTCTCCCTCAGAAGGTGGTGGACACTTTCATTTGAGATTTTAAAGCAGAATTTGGATGGCCATCTGTCATGGATGCTTTAGCTGAGATTCCTGCATTGCAGGGGGTTGAACTAGATGACCCTCGGGTCCCTTCCGATTCCATGCTTCTAATGGCTTTTTTTTTCTGTGCTGAATCTCTCAATGTTCAGCATATTTGGGTGACCCCACATTCTGGTATTATGATAGAGGGAGAAATCCTTCTCTGTGTCTCCACTTTCTTCACACCTTGCCTGATTTTGTACACTTCCTTCACGTTGCCAATTTCTGTGCATGCGTGAGCGGCGAAACCCGGAAGTAATGCGTTCCGTTACTTCCGGGTCGCCACGGAGTGCAACCCAAAAACGCTCAACCTGAAGCAACTTTAACCTGAGGTATGACTGTATTTCTCTTCCTTTCTCTCCAGGGCCCCCATTGCTGGTGATGCTGCTGATTGGAGGCTTTGTGCTCATCTCCTCGGCCCTCTTGCTGCTGGTTTTCCTCTGTCGTAAGAAGAGGTGAGTAGCGGCCTCCCCTCCCACTTCTCACCAGTCAGCCCTGTAATTTGTGGGGATTCCTTTCAATCCCATCCTGGAAGGGTGGGAGATGTCACAGTCACAAGGTCCATGAGCTATAACTTTCCTGCAATCTCCCCTTGACAATGGGCTGCATACACACCATACTTTCAAGGCACATGGCTTTAATAAACATACACAAGGAAGCCTGGGAACTGTAATTGCTTAGATTACTGCAATGCACTCTATGTGGGGCTACCTTTGAAGGTGACCCAGAAACTACAACTAATCCAGAATGCGGCAGCTAGACTGGTGACTGGGAGCGGCCGCCGAGACCACATAACACTGGTCTTGAAAGATCTACATTGGCTCCCAGTACGTTTCCGAGCACAATTCAAAGTGTTGGTGCTGACCTTTAAAGCCCTAAATGACCTCCGTCCAGTATACCTGAAGGAGCGTCTCCACCCCATTGTCCTGCCTGGACACTGAGGTCCAGCACCAAGGGCCTTCTGGCGGTTCCCTCACTGCTAGAAGCCAAGTTACAGGGAACCAGGCAGAGGGCCTTCTCAGTAGTGGCACCCGCCCTGTGGAATGCCCTCCCACCAGATGTCAAAGAGAAAAACAACTACCAGACTTTTAGAAGACATTTGAAGGCAACCCTGTTTAGGGAAGCTTTTAATGTTTAACAGACCACTGTATTTTAATATTTTTTTTGGAAGCCGCCCAGAGTGGCTGGGGAAGCCCAGCCAGATGGGTGGGGTATAAATAAAAACAATATTAATATTATTATTATTATCATCAACATCATCATTAATTAAGGGTGCTGTGGATTGTGGCTCTGTGAGAGATAAACTACGGTTCTCAGGATTCCTTGGGGAAAAGCTGTTTGCTTCAACGGTACGATACGCATACAGCCACAAACACAAGTTGAGCACATGCATACAAGAAGTCTTCCCATCCAGTCTGCAAATAGATTGTGCCTTCTGAGATTATGTTGCACTAGGGATAGGCGACTGTTTCCCTCTCACTTCACACAAATTGACTCCCTCCAGAAACCTCCTGCTGCACTACAATTCCCATCATCCCTAAGCACTGGCCATGCTGACGGGAGAGATTTCTAGGTTTGAGAGGTCTGTAGCAGCCTTGAGAGGGCCATTAGGCTCAGTCTGAATCCTGAGAAGACAGAGGCTTTGTGAATGTGTGGTTCTTGGCTCCAGTTGCCTGCCCTGAATTGGGTAGCACTACCTCCGAAGGAGCAGGTACATGAATTGGGAGTGTTCCTGGAAATCCAGAACCTTGGGGTTGGGGTGGAAAATCTGGCTGAACCTGCTTGGTAAGTTTTCTCCCTCTCTCTACCCAGCAGAAAGACACCAGCAGATCAGGACTGCAACCTCATAAAAGGTAAAGCGCCTAACAATACATAGAACTAGCACACGTAGTCACGTTTGGGAACTGGTGAGCAGGTCGCCCTGCTTTTCCAGTACAAGTGTGTATGGTGCATGGAGACAGATTATTGTGTGTTTCTGCACACCTGTTTTGAAATAGCTCTCCCCCCCCCCCCATTTTTAGAGGTGACCCACAAATCATTCTAATATCTTAGTCACGGCACCTTGCGTCTAGAATGCCCTCCCCAGAGAAACCTGCCCAACACTCACTAATTTGTATTTTTGCTCCAGGTGAATACAAGGCATTCCAGCTCTTTTAATTGCTGATTTTCATAGCTATTATGCTCCCGCCTGGTCTGCTGGGTGGATAAGGACGTTTTCCATCTTTTAAATTGTTCCGTTGTTGGGTTTTGGGGGAGAATGAGAGGTTTTACTTTTTCACTGTGTATTTTCACTCAAGGAATGAAATGCTAAAGGATGGCTTGTACGTGCATTTCCTCAACCAGAGTTAGCCGAAATGGTGCCCTGCAGATGTTACTGGACTACAGCTCCCATCATCCCTGACCATAGGACATATGGGTCGACACCAGTGGGAGTTGGAGTCCAGCGACATCTACAGGGCATGCATGTTGCCTACCCCCATTCAGACAAATAACAGCCTCCCATCAGCTTCTGTTCGCTAACTTCCAAAACTGAATGTCATTTCCTTTTGCAGCCTGCTCATTATTATTAAAAATTGCTTCAATTGTATCTGGAAAGGAACGTTTTTTTTATTTCTTATCACAGAGCTGGGAGGGACCTTAGAGATCTTCTAGTCCAGGCATGGCCAAACTTGGCCCTCCAGATGTTTGGAGACTACCATTCCCATCACCCCTGACCACTGGTCCTGTTAGCTAGGGATGATGGGAGTTGTAGTCCCAAAAAAGCTAGAGGGCCAAGTTTGGCCATGCCTGCTCTAGTCCAAGCCCCAGTGTATGTTTCTGGTGGTGGTGAGCTGTCTGCCCATTTAGTTCCTTCTCCAAAATGAAAAATGGACTGTTTGATTGCAGCATGCAAAGAGGCTTCAAGCTGCTCGTTTGTTACTCCTGCTGACCTCAGGATTCCCTTTTAGGTTTTCCGACATCAGAAGCCAGCCAGGTGTGTCCCAGAGGGAGCCTGCAGTTGTCCACCTCAGAAATCGCCTCGTTCCCTAGGTCTGGAACACCAGTAGATCTCAGCAGGGCTCAGTCTCCAGGTAGGTGGCGTCTGTTCTGGGTTTGAGAAAGCTCCACTGTTGCCCATAGCAAGGGCTGGGGAACCTTTTTATGCCCAAGGGCCACATTCCCTTCTGCATAGCCTTCCAGGGGCCATGTGCCAGCACTACTCAACCTGCAAATCTGTAAATCCATATGAAATGCCGTAAGCTTCCACAGACCCAGGTAAGTACTACCCACCCAGGAATCACTTCCTGGTAGGAGAAGTAGGGAGAGCATAACAATATTTACGAGCAAACCATCCCAAATACAACTTACAGACACCTGTTCTTCTTTCCCTGCCCTCCATTCCCCCCAAAACACTGGGGATGTGGGGAGGAGAAAGAATGCCTTTTCTGAATGGCCGTCTTGTTCCTTTGTGGTGGAGAAAACACAGGGTTAATTCTAAGGAACCGGGTTCGGGTGCCCATAAATTAGTTTCGAGCCAATGCAGCTCATTGTGCAGAAACAACTCCGGCAAATTTGGACAGCTCTTATTACCAGCTTGTGCTCAGCATATTCGCTCCATTCACCCCACACAGATGGGACCAAACACTTAGCCCATTGACTCCTGATTTCCATCCATGATGCTTAGCACGCATAAGGGGGGGGGAGAAGAGAACTGGGCATGAGGCCATCAGCAAACATCTGCATTCTGGAGCAGCTGGTGGCAGTGCCATTCGGGCAAAGGGGTCAGGCCCACAGGAAGGAAGGAAGCAGGGAGGCGGGAGGAATTCGGGGGAATCTCCACTTTGCGCCCTGCCATGGCCCAACCCTTTGTCCCTGCTATACAAAGCCACTTGGATCAAGTCCTGTTGCTGCACATTTCTCAGGGGCAAGTGCAGGATGTCAGCAGTGCTTGTAGGAGTAGGACCAAGGAAATATGTCCTGGCAGAATCCATGTTTGGGGGTGGGGGGGATGATACAGATGTAAACTAGGATGAAGATCTCCATTTAGGCAGCTTGTCGACACAGGAAGCTCTTCAGCAGGTGGGAAAAGACAACAGTGGGACCTGTCTAATATTCAAAGGGAGGGGGGAGCATTCCAATGGGCTGGTGCCGCAACACTAAAGGCCCAATTCCTATCTTGGGTGCAAAGGACATCCTGATAAGATGGTAGCTTCACGAGGCCCTCAGCTGCAGAGCATAGTGATCAACTATAAGGGGTGAGGCAATCCTTCAGGTTCCGAGCCGCATAGGGCTTTGTGCACCAATACAAGAATGCAGACAAGAGACATCCTGAGATGGTATTACGTCAAACACAAATAAGGTTTCTAGTGGAATACTCTGCCAATGGAAGTTCAGCAGGCATTTTCCGATTCAACTTTTAAATATGCCTGTTGAAAAACTATTTTATTCCATCAGGGTGATACAGGCAGTTCAAAATACATCTTTCCACAACAGTGACATGATTTTTTTTTTAAATAAAAAAATAAACTTCTTTAATATAGCTTTGATTACATGGCTTTTATGTGCAATTGTAGTGATCCACTCTGATATATAAAATAAATTAGTGGCATACAATTATTTGTAAATGAATGAATGAATACAGTGCTACCTTGGTTCTCAAACTTAACCTGTTCCGGGAGTCCATTCAACTCCCAAAACCATTCAAAAACCAAGGCGCAGCTTCCGATTGGCTGCAGGAGCTTCCTGCACTCAAACGGAAGCTACGTCGGACGTTTGGCTTCCAAGAAATGTTCACAAACTGGAACACTTACTTCTGTGTTTGCGGCGTTTTGTTCGGGAGCCAAACTATTCAAGAACCAAGCTATCACTGTATGGATGTACGTACATACATACATAGGCTGATTTTCGGTGATGTGTCTCAGAGGGCTGAATCCATAATTTCACCAGGATTTCTGTTTTCCCCCTTTACAGAATACGCCGAGCCAGATGTGGTCCAAGTCAGCCCCAGTACCCAGTCCATTCCGTCCACATTCAAGCCGGCTCTGGACGAAGGCTACACGCTCCCCCTGGTGGTGAATCACTATGATGTGCCGGGAAAACATCACGAGTACGCAGAGCCCTTGCCTCCCGAGCCAGAGTATGCCACCCCCTTCTTAGATCAGTCTCCTCCTGCAGAGCCGGAAGGAGGTGCATTCAGGAAGAACGTCTGCGTCATCAAAGTCATCTCTTCTCCCCAAAGCCAGGCAGAACCCCTGGTCTTGCCGGTCTGCCCAGAGGCCCTGGCGCAATACGACTCGCCTGCTCAACGGCTGGCAGAGAAGCCAGAGGGCAAAGCGGGCGAAGCTGGCTTGTGGGAGGGACCTGCCCAAACCGGCACCATCTACACGGAGCCTCTTGGCG
Organism: Podarcis cretensis; assembly: GCF_951804945.1. Lineage (NCBI taxonomy): Eukaryota > Metazoa > Chordata > Lepidosauria > Squamata > Lacertidae > Podarcis > Podarcis cretensis. Next base: position 25,619,283 of record NC_137177.1, on the reverse strand, counting down.
ACAGGACTCCGAGCCCGAGAGACGAACGCCCTCCGGCGCAGCCAGCTACCTCTCCGCAGAGCCGCTCCTTCCAGCTCACGGACTCCCCGCTCACACACGTCTATCACGAGCCCTTGTGAGCAGAGCAGAAAGGATCTTCTGGTGCCTAGGCTGCTAGGAAAGAGGTGGATTTTTGCAGAGCATCTTCAGGTCAAGGGCGTAGGAAAGCCTTAATCAGGCTCTCTCTTTCCATCTAGCTCAGTATTGTCTACACTGACTGGCAGCAGCTCTGAAGCAGAGATCTTTCCTAATGCTTGCCACCTGATCCTTTTTTTAAAAAATTGACTGACGTTCTGGGACCTTCTACGTGCAAAGGGCTTGCTTCACCCCTGAACTGTGGTCCTTCTTGTAGGAAAAACATAGCACTCTTCCTTCCACCAGCAAAGGAAAATTGATTCTGTTTTTTCCATGCTCAACTCCTATGGAGCCTGGGCAAGCTTTCAGTTCCAGGGGCCTTGACTGGGGTTCCCTCTTACTTTAATTTAGCAAATGCCTCTGACTTATCTTCATTAGGACTTGAAGGAACCAGTCATGTATTTGGGCAGAGGGTTGAAAAATTGCATTCATATGGTAACATTTATTCTCACTGCTCTGCGGTTGCAATTACTTTATGTGAATAACAGATATATAATATATATACATATATATACATGTTGTGACATGAGGTTCCTAGGAGGAAGAACAGAGCCACCGTAGCTCCCTGATCCTCCATCGCATTCCCTTATTAAAAACTTGAAGGCATTTTGTAAACCAAATCAAAATCCTTTGCTCTCTTCCTCTTCCCAACAGCAGTCGCCACAAATCCGCCAGATGTTTTGTTTTACTTGCTTTAACTATTCATTTGCTGCTCACTGATATATCCTTCCCCACTTTATGGAGGCTCAAAAACATTAATACATCAAGAAAATGTTTGCTGGCTATCAGTGGCGACTAATTCCATGTGCTGGAAGGCAGTTGTCATGGACTGGTTGGACACCGAGGAAGGGGAGGGGAATCTGGGCAAACAGATGTAGCCACGACTGGAACACCCCAGGGCAAGCTGAAGATGGGGAAGGGGTGGTTGGGGACTTAGGAGGTTCTCGCAGGACTTCAGAGGACAGCGAGGGGGCAGCTGACAGGTCACGGGAGTCAGGGGATGGGGACACGTCGCCAGAAATCAGAGGTGCCCCCTCCCATCTCGACAGACACAGCAGGCTCTGAGGCTTTGGGAACAGGGCGCTCCAGGAGTCTGAGACAGGCAACAGAACAGGCCAAATTTACTAGTTGATCCAGGTGAAGATCATGGGATTTGTTAGTTCTGGGAGGTTTGTGGTCACTTGGCTGGATTAGGCTCAGAGCAGGTGAGGATCACCTGCCTCATCAAGTGGAATAAACCCAGATGTGTCCATCAAGATGGGAAGGAGAAAAGGGAAGCAAGGCAGAGACTCTGGCTGCTTCACAAACGCCACTGGACTGTGACTTAGGGACTTTTTCTGACCCTGGGTCTGCTGCAGAGGTGAGGAACCTGGCCTTACTGTTTGCTTGTGGTACTGGACTGTTTTTTTGTTTTTTTTTTACCTTTAGGACTGACTAGGACTTGCCGGTCAGAAGGTCGGCAGTTTGAATCCCCGCGATGGGGTGAGCTCCCATTGCTCGGTCCCTGCTCCTGCCAACCTAGCAGTTCGAAGTCAAAGTGCAAGTAGATAAATAGGTACCACTCCAGCGGGAAGGTAAACGGCGTTTTCATGCGCTGCTCTGGTTCGCCAGAAGTGGCTTAGTCATGCTGGCCACATGACCCGGAAGCTGTACGCCGGCTCCCTCGGCCAATAAAGCGAGATGAGCACCGCAATCCCAGAGTCGGTCACGACTGGACCTAATGGTCAGGGGTCCCTTTACCTTTACTCTCTAACATGGCCCTTGTGACTGTGTACACCAGTAAGACTTACATCCAGGTATGCCAGGGTTCAAGACAGCAGGACATTCAGGATAGTGGTTGCTGGAAACTCTGGTGGGGGAGAATGTTCTTGTGCTTGGGTCCTGCGTACAGGGTTCCCATAAGCATTTGGTCAGCCACTGTCAGCACAGGAAACTTGACCACTGGCCTGATCCAGCCAGCTCTTCTGATGTTCATACATCAAAATACTCCTTGACATGAGCTGTGATATCATGGTACCCTTGGGCCAAAACAGGCATATAACACTGACAAAAAATGATGGCAAAACAAGGATTCTCTTTGTTAAGAACCAAAGGGCCTAGGCTTTTGGCAAGGGGGCCACAAAACAAGTCCACAGTTTAGAGAGCAGCCACAAAAAATATCCTCTCACAACTGGGCCTATAACTCTCGTGACTCACCACACAAGGCAACAGCAGACAAACCTCTTAGTTTGAGATGCAGGCTGGAGAGCATGCCTTTCAGGGACTGGGAAGCTGTGCCCTCCACTATCACTGTTGGTCAAGGGCCAAGACGTGAGCCAAGGCATGTGGTGGAATAGCAAGTGTTTGACAAGGGATGAAGGTGGCGCTGCGGTCTAAACTACTGAGCTTCTTGGGCTTGCCGATGGAAAGGTCGGCAGTTCCTCCCGTTGCTCTGTCCCAGTTCCTGCCAACTTAGCAGTTCAAAAGCATAACAGTGCAAGTAGATAAATAGGTACTGCTGCAGTGGGAAGGTAAACGGCATTTCCATGTGCTCTGGCTTCTGTCATGGTGTCCCGTTGTGCCAGAAGCGGTTTAGTCATGATGGCCACCTGACCCAGAAAGCTGCATGTGGACAAACACCAGCTCCCTTGGCCTGAAAGCGACATATTGAGTGACATAATTTATTATGGGAGGGGACTGTTACAAACTGGACCCACCCTCCACTTAACCAGGCTCCTGTGTCTTTAATAGGGTTGCTTCGTTATCTAAAACAACCAGTTCATTATCAGGGAACAGCACACTGTATATCTGTTGGAGAAACCCTAATCTCACTTACAGATAGGTAGCCGTGTTGGTCTGCCATAGTCAAAACAAAAAAAATTCCTTCCAGTAGCACCTTAAAGACCAACTAAGTTAGTTCTTGGTATGAGCTTTCGTGTGCATGCACACTTCAGATACACTGTAACCTCCAATTTTCACTCTTCTTTCATTTCAACCACATTAAATTGGGGAGCCAGAACAAGCGATTACCAGCTGCCCCGAGCACAAAAATTATGCTTCCGAAATCTCTTGATAGCGATTCCGCACAGAAAGAGGCAAAGCCACAGCCGCCCCTCCCCATGTGCCACTCACAGCAGAAGCCCTTTTTAACAAGACTTTAGGCTCACACCTTGCCCAGCTGCCCGAGACGCCTCTTGAAGTCACAGCGAATAAAATTGCACCGCTGTAATATTTGGGAAGGGCATAATGCCACAGCGGCTTCAGGTTCCCTTTGATCCCCACCGGCCTCTTCCGCTCGCTATCCAGCGGTATTTCTGTAGAAGTTATCGATACCCGCGTTTCAACACATATGCAAATAATGGCAGTGCATTCTGGGTACCTTTCCGAACCCTGTATTTCAGCGGCCGCAAACAAGATTCACCCTTAAGAGCTATTAAGAGGGAGTGAAAAATCTTACCCCTACCGGTGCAAAGGGAAATCGCAGCACTTTTGCAATGCGGGTGCTCGCATGTTTGCTGGGGGTGTAGTTGCAAACTATGTGGCGATGGGGCTTACTCCCAAGTAAGTGCGTCTGCTAGGATCGCGACGTTAATTCTTGCAAAGCTGCAAAGAGAGATCTACAACCCAGCGGAGGTTTGCCTGAGTTGGGATGCATACAGCGGGTGCACAGACGGTTGTCGGTCGGCTGGGCGAGAGGCTGCTATTACCATGGATGCCACTGCTAAGGCAGGCTAAAATCCGGACCCTCGCAAGAACCATAGCAAACCCCTGAGCTCCACTGCAATTACTTTCCAGACTCATTGTACTCTATTACCTACATTGAAAGACCTACATTGGCTCCCAGTACGTTTCCGAGCACAATTCAAAGTGTTGGTGCTCACCTTTAAAGCCCTAAACTGCCTCGTCCCAGTATATCTGAAGGAGTGTCTCCACCCCCATCGTTCTGCCTGGACAGTGAGGTCCAGCGCTGAGGGCCTTCTGGCGGTTCCCTTACTGCGAGAAGCCAAGTTACAGGGAACCAGGCAGAGGGCCTTCTTGGTAGTGGCACCCGCCCTGTGGAACACCCTCCCACCAGATGTCAAAGAGAACAACAACTACCAGACTTTTAGAAGACATCTGAAGGCACCCCGGTTTAGGGAAGCTTTCAGTGTTTGATGCATTACTGTATTTTAATATTTTGTTGGAAGCCAGCCAGATGGGCGGGGTATAAATAATATATTATTATTAGTAGTATTACACCTTTACCATCCTCTTTTCAAAGCACTCAGGGTTGCTTATACAGTTATTTCTTCTGTGCTTAAAAAAAAAAAATGATCTACACGACAACCCTGTGAAGTAGGCTAGGCAGCACTGGGATTCGAACTCGCGTTTCCCAATCACACTTGCTCAAGACGATCCTTTTGCACGAATGACGCTCACACTTCACCTTACCTACGGCCAACCTGATACCGGTGCAAAAGCCCGCGCGCATCTGCTTCCTTCCAATCACAAGAAAGAAAGCGCAGCACCGCCACGCGCTCTCGGATCGGGAACCGAGAAGGTGCCGCGGCCACCTATTCAAACGCCTACATATAAACGCGTTTCTTTTTCCCACCCTTCCCTCCATAAGGTCCCAGCCGCAGTGCGCCTGCGCACTGCGGGGCTAAACCAGAGAGACGATTTGACAGCGGGCGCGAGGGCGCGCGCAGACCTTATTTCCCCACAAACAAGAAAGAGCGGGGGCGAGGGAGTCTCGGAACGCCAGGAGCTTCGGCGCATGTGCAGACGAGACCAAGCGGCCCAACCTTAAAAAGGGACGACGGAGGCGCTTGCCGATTGGTTGCCGCTGTGTGGGCCAAGCGTCTTTCCTGGAGCGGCTCGTGGGGTCGTGACCCCGGAAGTGCTGTGTCGCGGCGCCCCAGTGAGGGAGGAAAGGCGGCAATCGGTCGGAAGCGTCGAGCGGCTCGCAGGGGGGAGATGGCCGGGTAGGCGGCCGAGACGCCGGTGAGCGGAGCGGGAGCCCCGGTTCGAGCCGCGGCGGCTCCCCGCTGAAAGTAAGGCAGACCTCTGGACTCCGAGGGGCCTCCGGGGGAGGGGGCTGCCTCCGGGGCGCGCGAAGCGGCCAAAATCCGCGTCCCGATTCCTCCCTTTTCCTTTCCCCTGACGGCAGGCCTCCCGACGCTTGACACGGTCTACTTTAATTCATCGTGCGTTTTAAAACACTTTCCTCGTCGTGTATGTGTACAGTACAGTGGTACCTCGGGTCACATGGTTCAGGTTACATACGCTTCAGGTTACAGACTCCGCTAACCCAGAAATAGTACCTCAGGTTAAGAACTTGGCTTCAGGATGAGAACAGAAATCGTGCAGCGGCTACGCAGCGTCAACGGGAGGCCCCATTAGCTAAAGTGGTACCTCAGGTTAAGAACAGTTTCAGGTTAAGAACGGACCTCCGGAACTTAAGTACTTAACCCAAGGTATACACGCGCTTATTTCGTCCGTCTGTTTTCACTCAGGACATTTTAAGGTGGCCAGCAAAACGTGAGCGCTCGCCACATTCATATATATATATATATATATATATATACACACGCGCTGAGGGCGAGATTATACACGGTAATATAATAAGATGCAGCAACAAATCGATGTCATCAAAGCAAAGCAATGGTGGCTGGTACCAAATGACACTAGCCGAGAAGAGTGGCATCAGATTTCATGCTTATTTCTTTCTTTTTAATAAGCCTCTGGAGAAACAGAAATGTCTTCCCGAGTGATGGGAAGTTGAGCCAGGCAATTGGCAGTGGCGGGAGCCCTGCTTAAAGTGAGGCATGGCTGCAGTTTAGGAAACCTCCGGATTGGGGGCGGGGAAGAGGCTTTGGGGATGTCAATGTGGTGCAGCCTAGTTTCTGTCCCTGTATACATTCATGTGGCATTGGAAACAAGATGCTGCTTCTTCCCCCCCCAAAACCAGGGTAAGAGGGTTTAACCATGAAGAATGAAAACTCCTAACAACATAGACTAAAATAAATCAGTAGGAATTTATTCTGCCAAAAGCTTAAATTATGCAAGTTCCACAACATAGAGACTGTTGGAGTGTGTGCTCCCAGGTCGCTGATTACAATTGAATTTTAAAGCACAAACATAAGATTGGAAAACAATGCTGTAGAAAGGAGTGGGCAGACTTTAGGCTTGTGGAATCTAATTTGTTTTACACTGGTACCCTAAGATCCAGCAACCAGAGAAAAGTGCAAAAGCCTTATAATTTTTTTAGTACCAAAACAGACATGAGCTCATGGTCACTCCACACAAAAATCTTCTCTGGATCCTCTCCCCCTCCATTATTTCAGAAGTATGATTTACAGGAGGAATTATTTTTGTTGTCATTGTTAAGCAACTGTGTCAGAGATATCTTTGCTGATCTACATCAAATGACTCTTGACAACTACCAGTAGATTGTGATCTACAGTATTTTCTGCCCACCACCGCCATAGAATCTGCAGTGCCCTTAAAAAAGCAACATATTTCTTACTTCTCCCCCTCCCCACCATCATGGCTATGCTCTCCTTTTGCAGTTTTCTGGAGAACACACCTGCTCTTATTCTTTGTCAGGACTGGGGAACCTATTGCCCTTGAAATGCTGCTGGCCTTCCTGATGGTAGTTGGAGTCTAATAACATCTGGAAGGCCACAGGTTGCCCAGCTCTGTTCCGTTATTCTTCCTTTACTGTATTGTAATAGCAGTAATAATGCTTATAGCATTTTGAATAATTTAATTTGTTTGTTTCATTTAACAGCATAACTTTCTTCTCCCCCCCTTTTTTTTTTTTTGCTATGAGGTTCTCAAACATTTTACAATGCAAATTTAATTTCTTAAGCACTGCATCCATACTTTCCCTCTCTCAGTATCCTAATCCTCACTTTGGGACATAAAGTTCATCTTTCCCCAGCATCTTATAAGCCTGTGTTCCCTTACATTTTGTAATCACTTAAAGAAAACAAATGCCATCATCCAAGCACTTCATCTACAAGATTTCACTATTTTTTCTGAGGTTTTGTAAAGAAGGCCAGCATATCAGATTTGAAATTGGGGAAGGTAAAGCTGAGAGAATAGTGGTTTACCACCTACAAAGTCTGTAACTGATGTGATTTTTCCATTTCACAGCCAACAATCCTAACTACTATGCTTAATTATAAACAAATGTATTGGTCACTGAGCTTTTGCACCAGTGCTGTGATACATCCAGCCATTGCAGATTAATGCACCTGTACCATGTAAGGCCTGGGTGGAGAGGATGTTCTCTTGAGGAAAGTCTATGCAATGACAATATCCTATTTATATATATGTTAGATTGCCTACACAGATACATTTTAACCAGCAGAGAGAGAGAGAGAGAGAGAGATGTGATAGCTTGTAAAATGCTCTGGGGGAATTGTATAAGCATTTGCAACAGGGGAAGAATGGCTGTATAGGTTAACCCTTACTGTTTACTTGCAGGAGCTTTTTGGGGGAAATGGCCTCTCCATTCAATGGTCCCACAGCAGTTTCTGATGTAATTAAAGATCTAGACACTCAGATAGCTGTAAGTAAGTTGGCTTGAACTCACCAGGACATGGCATGCTGGCATCATGGTGAGAAGCTGCAGGTGGGCTTGTGGCTTTTCAGTTTTGCTTGTGTGCCAGAACTGAAATGTGCAAGAGTTTATTGTCCTTTTCCACTCAGATTTGAAAATGCTTTGTAGGAAATGATCCTGTCTTGTGTGCTTGGTTAGTGAATATGGTCTCCCAGAAGATGACAAAAACTAGTAGAACTGAGTGCTGGAATCTCTCTCCAGCATCATTGCTGTATCGCTTCCTGATAAAGAAGTAATCAATCTCCCTGTTGACTTGCACGTTATTCCTGCCAGCGTTACTCCTCTCTATAGAGATGCATAGGAATGTGGAACATTTTACAGGTGGCCCCTACTCAGAGGAATGTTATGATGATCACTAGTTGGAACCTACAGACTGTCTTCAAGAAAAGCCTCACATAGAGCACATTACAATACAAGCGGGAGGTCCCTACAGCATGGACAACAGAGGCCAGGAATAGCTGCAGCTGGCAAACCAGCCTGAGCTGAGCATAAGCACTCTTGACCACAAAATCCACTTAAGAGTCCAATGACAAGTTGGAATCCTGATTCCAATGGAGTGCAGAGATAGAGCTGCATGCCATCAGCTGATGGCACCATACTCCAAATCCCTAGATGAGAGCTCCCAGTGGTTTCAAATAGATGTTAAAGAGCATAGGAGATAGACTAGACCCTTGTGGGACCCCATAGTTCAAAAGGTGCCAAACAATGATATCCTACTACTGTTTTTTTTTTTTTTTTTTTGTAGCTCCCCTGTAGGTAGGAACTAAACTAGTGTGACATAGTACCTCCAACTCCCCCCCCCCCCGCCCCAAATCATTCCAAAAGAACACCATTCTCATCGGTGCCAGAAGCTGCTGAGAGGTCAAGGAGAACCAACAGGGTCACATTTCCCCTGTCTCTCTCCTGATAGAGGTAATCAATCAGTGCAACCAAGTCCATTTCAGTGCCAAAACCAGGCTGGAATGGATCTTGGGCTGAAAAAGGTTCCCCACTGCTGCAGAAGGAGATTCAAGAAGTAAAGCAATGCAGTGCCAGGTATCAGAAAAGAGCACAGTGGATTTGTCGAGAAGAGGCAGCAGAATGAAAAGAACAGGAAGGAATGTAGAAAGACTGGCTAAAATAGGAGAGAGCAAGAGTTGGGAGTCTTGAAAGTAAGGATAGAAAGCAAAGGTTGCATCCATTGCTGAGATGATAGGAGAACTGCCTTCAGTTTAAAAGTTGAATTCTCCCATACTTTGAAGGGACTTTATATGCATCTGCCAGCTGCTTGAAGAGGAAACAACTGCTAAGTATATCTACCATGTGTGCAGAAATGTGTGGAGCCGTGCTTGCTGGGGCTGATGGGAGTTGTAGTTCAGGAACTTCGACAACAGTGCCATTTTCTATGACAGAGTAACAATATCTAGCATAAACAAAAGTGGAATGAGCGGTCATGGCTTCATGGGCCTGCCAACATGCAAACAAAGCCCTGGCTGTTGCAGTTACTAATCTATAAAGGTGTGAATCTGCTAGTGGTTAACTTTACAGCCTATGAGCTCCTGAAGTTCATCTGGCACTGAGCCTTGCCATTCCCAGGCATATATCCTTTTCCTCTCTCTGGGCAGGCTATTTTTATCGGCAAACCATTGGTAGCACAAGGTTAAGGATTTGTTCTGGGTGAAGCTTAAAAAAACCCCCAACAACTTATATTTACATTGCCTTTCAACCTTTATTGTTTTGAATAAGGTAGAATGAAGCATTTCAATTGCAGCCTTCTTAATAATTCTTGTGTGGATTAATACTAACAGAGAACTTGCTCTTTAAAATAATAATGAAGCGTGGTTTCCGCTTCCTTCATATTGACTTCCTTGCATCTTGGGTAGTCCGTGTTCAGCATGGTTTGTGTTTTGATGTGACGTTGGCGTCATTGTTGGATTATAATTTTAAGCAAAATGCATAAGAATTAAAATAACTGCATGTGGTAAAATTGCATGCTAATCACCTGTATATTAAGGTTCAAGAAAATGCCATTTCTGATTCTTGAGAAGTTGGTAATGTTTACCTTTTTAAAATATTTTCTGCAGCTGTGTTGATTGGTAACAAGCTGCTGCTGAGTGATCTGAACTGAACACACAAGCCAATAGCATAGACTGGATGTTGAGAGATTCTGAAGAGACTCCTTGAAATTCGATGTTGCATCTTGAATGTTTTGGAATGATCAGAAAACACATTTTGGTTGGAATTCAGGCTAAGTTAGCTAAAGTTAGTTCCAAGTGGAATCAATGGGATAAATTAGTCATGGCTTAAATAAGTACAGTACTTCTAACTTATCCTGGACGAAGCCCTTTGTCTTTTTTTTTTTTTTTTTTTTTTTTGGAGAGAACCAAAGAGAAGAAACATTCCCAGAGAAATGCTGCCACTGAACTGTAGCCCTAAGGCATCTTTGCCACTGGTGGGTTTAAGAAATTGGATATTGAAGGTTAATAGGTGGAACCGTGGATTGACAAACATGGTCCATTTCCATAATGTAGTCCGTAACAGAAGTATAAACATAACACATTAACACATCCCAATTTGTATTATTTGAGGGAAATGTCAAGCTCTAGGAAGCTAAAGATCAGGTTTGTGAGGGCAATCTGTCTGCGACATCTGTCACCCCATTGATTGCCAGAGTTGATTCGGCTGATCTGGCTGGCTAGGCGGGTGTCCCCTTCCTCCCTCACCGCTCCATGTGCGTCCCTCCCGAAGCTGCGCGCTCAGTGGAAGAGGACAACCATCCCAGATAGAAGGAGTGTACTGTTCTTTGGTCAAGGGTGTACGATAGCTGCGCTCCCCTGTTAGAACCTCCAGACAAGCATACTTTAGTTAGACTACGGGCTTTCATCTATAGCTGGCTATAAGAGGAGCAGTTTTCCCTTTAGCACTTTTGTCTAAGAACTATCAAAACGATGGGTGTGGAGGATTCTTATGCATAATCAAAAGTTGTCCAAGAACTACAAATGCATATCTCCGGACACCAGTGGTCAGCAAGTGCCTCATAGTTGCTTTCTGGGCAATCTAGGAGCAGGGAGGGAAGTTCTTATTACCATGGCTGTCAGATCCAAGTGTCTGGGGAAGTGCTTCTGACACCCACAAACACAGTCTCTGCTCTGATTTCCACATTGTGATCTGATACTGGGTTTGCATTAAAGCTCTCACAGAACGCAGGCCTTGAAAGCTTTCCATGAGGTGGCATTATGGTGACCAGTGCTTTTTCCCTTTAAAAATGTTTAGGGGTACTCTCATTTTCCTACTCAGATTGAAATACTTCCCCTCAATTAGGCCAAACTTAGATTCACAAAATGTTTAGGGGTATCCGTACCCCCAGAAAAAAAGCACTGATGGTGACATAGTCAAGGTGCTTTTCCAGCCACTTCAGAAAACTTTTTCTTTCAAAGGCTTTTCATATCTGAGTTCCAGACTGCTGGGAATGGTTCTAAAATAGGTAACTTGTTAAATCGCCTCCGTCTTCTCTTCCTCCTCATTTTAACCCTGGGATTTGTGTTTTCTTCAGCTGATTGGTTTGGGCCCACACAATCCCAAGAAGAAGCAAGATCTGGACAAGCTCTATGATCTGAAGGCTAAAGCTCAGCAGATTATGAACCAGTTTGGCCCATCTACCTTGATCAATTTGTCCAACTTCTCCTCAATCAAGCCAGAACCAGCCAGCACCCCTCCACATAGCTCCATGGCAAACAATACCACTGTGGCGAAGATGCCAGGGACCCCTAGCAGTGGCGGGCGCCTCAGTCCTGAAAGCAACCAGGTAATGGCTTTTGCAATACTGGGAAAGTGAGTGGGGTAAGGTGAGGTTGAAAAATAATATTGGTTGGCTGCTTCTGGCCGTGCCCAAGAGTTGCCAAAATCTCCCTGTTCCATCTTGTGACTTGAAATGAATAAAAGCATGAGTCTTAGATTCAGAACCATGTGCTGTATGTGGGACTAAACTTGAGGTTGGTCCAGAAGCTGCAGCTAGTGCAAAATGTGGCAACTTGACTGCTCACTAAAGCAGGACATCGCCAATATGTTACCCTGCTGTTGAAATAATTGCACTGGCTGCCAGTTAGCTGCCAGGCTAAGTTCAAGGTGGTGCTGGTTCCAGTGTATATAGGTCTATTCAGCTTGGGGCCAGGATACCTGAAGATAACCTCACTCCTTATGCCCAGTCCATGTCTATGTTCTGCAGGTGAGGCCCTCCTGCTGATACCATCTTACCAGAAGGTCCATTGCACACAATGAAGGAATTGGTCCTTGAGTGTTGTAGCACCTGCCTTTTGGAATTCCCTCCCCGTGAATATTAGATGGGCATCATCTCCTTTGTCTTTTTGGTGCCCATTGACTTGGATGAACTGTACTAATGTTGGTGATCTCTTTCCCCTGCCCCAGATATTAACTAAGAAGAAACTACAGGATCTTGTCAGAGAGGTGGATCCAAATGAACAACTGGATGAAGATGTGGAGGAGGTAGGCTTTTGGGGGGAAATGAACTGAATGAATCCCTAGTCGTGAATAATCTCAGACCCCTTGGTACTTGCCTGAGCTCATCCTTAGTTGAACAGTGCCACTGGTTCAGTTAGGAAACAAAGTGGTTTTCCTTGATGTAAAGTCACTGGGGATGGTGATTACTTGTTGGAAGAATGTGAAGCTTCAGAAGTTAAATATAGTTTCACGCATTGTTATATCTCATGCCGAAACCCATCACTAATGTGCTTGGTGCTTCACTGTTTTTGACAGATGCTGCTGCAGATTGCTGATGACTTCATTGAAAGCGTTGTGACAGCTGCCTGCCAGCTTGCACGACATCGCAAGTCCAACACTTTGGAAGTGAAAGATGTCCAGTTGCATCTTGGTGAGTGCCAGTGCATGAGTTGTTTGTTTCATGAAGGCTACTATAGGTGGCTCTATGTGCCTACTCTCCCCGTGTAGTGAGCCTTTCATGTATAACAGTTCACCAGGCCAGTCAGGCCACTGCAGTCTTCTTCCATGTGTTAGGGTGTGCAGAAAATAGCCTGTCGTGAACCCCTGCACACAAGGGAATTGCTGTCACATGCAATTCAGAAGTGTCCCCTTGAAATTTGTCCTAACCAGATAAACCCCTAAAATAAAGAGAAACAGAACTCCTGCCAAAACAGGATTATTTTTTTCATTTCTCATTTTGTTCTAGTTCTTAGAAACCAGACAATGATTTCTGCTTACATGATTGAATTGATAAATATTTCTCCTTAACTCTTGTTTCCTCTACCTCTTTTTCTCATGCCCTGTTCTTTGATGTAGAGCGGCAGTGGAATATGTGGATCCCAGGTTTTGGTTCTGAAGAAATCAGGCCATATAAAAAAGCCTGCACTACAGAAGCTCACAAACAGGTAAGGAGGGTGTTCCATCCAGAATCTGGAGGTAAATGGCATCAGGTAAACCAAACATGTCAGCAAGGGGAGAGAAAACACCAGGTGTTTATACTGTACTTTCTAATGTCCACATTCCCTTTCTGCGTGTGTGTGTATGAGAGAGAGAGAGAGCGCGCAATATAAATACTTAAGAACATCACTCCTTCCGTGCCATGCCTTTGGGTCAAATGCATTTCCATCTCTTAACTTAGAAACAAAACAGACAAACTAGCAGGGGGCCTGATCTGAGTCAGGACTGCAGCATGTCAGGCACAGGCTCACCTTTTCCCTGCACAGTTCCTGACTGAGATGGGTCCCCTCCCTACTAAAGCTGCTGTTTGTCCTCAAAGGAAACAAAATACGTGCACCTCTATATTTTTCATCCTGTAGGAGTAATAAAAACTAGAGTATGCAGAGCAATGTTCATTAGGAAAAGGGAAGAATCAAACCTCCCTGCACTGTGGTCACAATTCAGATTGAGGACCCTCCAACAGCTGCGGTTTTTTTAATCTAAAAAAACTGATACGGAAATGCAGCCATACCTCATTTTGACTCTTAAGTGGACTAGTTATGTGATTGAGGTATTTGGATACTATGGTGGCCAGGTGAGTGGAAATAGTTTTCTGGGCCCAAAAGAATCTACCTTCCACTGAAACTTGCTGGTGCTCCATTTCCCTGATTTTCACTGTTCTTTTTCTCCCTCTCTCTCTCTTTTCAGAGGATGGCGCTGATCCGCAAAACAACAAAGAAATAATGCTTGGGAATGGCAGGGAGATTAAAATGGCTCTTCTGGGCGGGAAATCCGCCTCAAGCTTGTGGAGTACCCATGACGTCATCCGTGGGATTCTTTTTTAAGGCTTTGCAGAGAAGCGTACCTTTTAACTGTGCAGCAATATCTGACTTTGAGGGGAGACCTGCCAAAAGTCGATAGGCCCTGCCTCTTCCCCCCACCCCTACTCCACAATATATTTCCCCAAGAGAACACAATGTATCTTGAAACACTCAGACTTTATTTTCTGCCTTCAGAGTGATTTATGGTGTAAGTGGTTGTCCAACGGACAGAATATTTTGGTATTTTGGGGAACAGTATTAGAAACAGCTATAGATGTTGTTGTTTTTTTCATTTCCCTCTTACTCTTTGTAATGTTGCTGTTTATAGATATTTGGATTTGTTTTATCAGCAAAGACATTATGACTCTAAAACTAGGTTGCAGTACTGGCACGGGTTGCGAAAAAGCAAAGGGCATCAGGGCAAGAGCCAGCGAAAGGGCTGTTCATTATAGGTTGTTCAACGCAAACATCTCTTTTTCCTCTTTTAAATTCCAATATGGTCCTTATTGCAAGTCCCTTTAACTCTTAAGGATGCAATGGACATCCACTGCATAGCAAAATATCTGTGAAGTTCTGTGCGGATGGTGGTTCTGTTGGAAAGTGTTGGTGCAGTTCCCAACACAGAGAGATGATGATGATGATGATTATTATTGTTATTATTATTTTTAAACTGGCAGCATCTGTCTTGTGAAGAGAACAGTCCTCAGTATCCACAGCCCAGATATCAATCTGTGCTCATAGAACAATTGGTTTGCCTCCTGTCTCTTCTGTTACCGGGAGAAAAATATAATTGAGAATACTTTGCTTTCATTGAGTGTTCCAATACCAAAAGCACAACTCAGGCTGAAAATCAAAATTGGTGCAAAACTGTTGCCTCAGACTTTCATGGATTATGAATGGTGGGGGGTTTTTTTGCTGCTTCTGAAGCTCCTCACTTGCTGAAAAACTGCCCTCCTTCCTCACTTCCTCTTTGATAGGTTGAGCTGTAGCAACAGAAGTGTTGCACTGCCTGTGTTCTGAATGAACAAGCCACCTCTGACCACACAACCTACACTTTGTGTTCTCTCTCTCTGTGCGTAACAGGTTTTCATTAAGCCATCCAGCAGTGGCTATAGAAGCTTTCCCTTTTTATGTTCCCTGTTTTTCAAGATTTCTCATGCACTTTGCCCCAGGTAGCATGCAATTTAGTGCTTTCCATTAAAAGGGGGGGAAAATGGCATCAGTTCATAAAACCACAATGCTTGCCTTTGTAGCATGAGCCATTAGGGATATTCCAGCGTGTCATTTGTTCTTTTAAACTCTTGTTCTAAAAGAGTAAATCTCCATTTGTGAAAACAATCCATCCTTTTGTTTCGCCATGGGATTAGCAGCCAAATGGAATCCAACTGAGGCATATGTCTAAATAATCCAAAATGAATTCTGAAATTGCACCATGGAGGCAGAGGGGGGTGGGGAGGGGGAAGAACCTTTGCTGCAGTTATTTTATGTATTGCATCACTTGAAAGCATCTTCGCCATTAAACAACCAATGACAAGGGCATGTTTATTTATTGTCATCCCCATCCATGATCAGGGACGACGGGACTTGGAAGTCGAAAGACATTGCGGTATTGCGGTGTGGAGGACTCCCTGGTCCTGAATAGGGTAACTGTGCCCCTGAAGGACCAGGTGCGCAGCCTGGGAGTCATTTTGGACTCACAGCTGTCCATGGAGGCGCAGGTCAATTCTGTATCCAGGGCAGCTGTCTACCAACTCCACCTGGTACGCAGGCTGAGACCCTACCTGCCTGCGGACTGTCTCGCCAGAGTGGTGCATGCTCTAGTTATCTCCCGCTTGGACTACTGCAATGCGCTCTACGTGGGGCTACCTTTGAAGGTGACTCGGAAACTACAACTAATCCAGAATGCGGCAGCTAGACTGGTGACTGGGGGCGGCCGCCGAGACCACATAACACCGGTCTTGAAAGACCTACATTGGCTCCCAGTACGTTTCCGAGCACAATTCAAAGTGCTGGTGTTGACCTTTAAAGCCCTAAACGGCCTCGGCCCAGTATACCTGAAGGAGCGTCTCCACCTCCCATCGTTCTGCCCGGACGCTGAGGTCCAATGCCGAGGGCCTTCTGGCGGTTCCCTCATTGCGAGAAGCAAAGCTACAGGGGACCAGGCAGAGGGCCTTCTCGGTCGTGGTGCCTGCCCTGTGGAACGCCCTCCCATCAGATGTCAAAGCAATAAATAACTACCTGACATTCAGAAGACATCTTAAGGCAGCCCTGTTCAGGGAAGTTTTTAATCTGTGATATTTTAGTGTATTTTTGGTTTTTATGGAAGCCGCCCAGAGTGGCTGGGGAGACCCAGTCAGATGGGCGGGGTACAAATAATAAATTATTATTATTATTATTATTATTGCCTCAGTAAACCTTTCCCCTTCAAGAAATCAGTACATCCTGACCCTCCAGTGTGGTGTAGTGGTTAAGAGCGGTAGTCTCGTAATCTGGGGAACCGGGTTTGCGGCCCCGCTCCTCCACATGCAGCTGCTGGGTGACCTTGGGCCAGTCACACTTTTTTGAAGTCTCTCAGCCCCACTCACCTCACAGAGTGTTTGTTGTGGGGGAGGAAGGGAAAGGAGAATGTTAGCCGCTTTGAGACTCCTTAAAGGGAGTGAAAGGCGGGATATCAAATCCAAACTCTTCTCTTCTTCTCCCCATTAGCCACCCAAATGTCTAAGGACTTGCCCCATAGCTGCTGCTGTTTTCCTTATCCCGAGTTTTTCACATGCTGCTATTTTTCTGCATGGATGAACTGTTTCTTCTGTAGTTTTTGATGAAGCTAGTACATGGGCTTTTCACCGTAAACAGCAGAATCACTGTTTCCCATTGCATATGCATGCTTTAGATACTACACCTTGGGTTGTATTCAAAGCAGCCCAGTTGAAATTAATGGACCTCGTCATGCCCTTTAATTTCAATGGGTGTACTCGAGTAGAAGTTAACTGAATGCAACCCCTTATAACTGCCATGTGCAATGGTGTATAGAGAAATTAACATGTTGCTGTAAGCTAGCATTGGCAAAGTATTGTGAACTAGCCCAAATCCACTTATAGAAGGTCAACAGAACTCAAACCAACTGTATCACCCTGTCCCAAAAAATAAATTTGAGGCCCTGCTTCATGTAATACCTTAAATTGGGTAGTGTATCAGAAATAGGCTACATGTAATTCAAGTGTGTGGTCCTGATTTTCTCCTGTAACATGCTTTTTCACAACCCAACAGTAAAGGAGGCCTCCTGCTTCAAGCATATGTCCGCCAAGTGTGTTACTGCAAACCACCCAGAAGAATGCAGTTTGGACATGCCATCAGTGAATAGGTGGGTTTCCCAGCATCAGATATGCAGAAAGGTAGATTTCCCCTCCCCCACACATGAAATAAATGCAGCTACAAACTCAACTCAAGTCCTCACTGTGGCTTCTGCTGATGCTCTTTCAAGTAAAGATGGTGAAATGCAGCTCTCTGGATGAGATGGTGTGTACCGAATACAATAAATGGCATTGGCAAAATGAAAATGATGCTTCAGAGCCTATTACTAACCTTTGCTATTATAATTGAAATGTACGGTATATGGTTTATCTCTTGGAAAAGCATCGAAAACAGTGGAAACGTTTGAATCAGGGGGTTGTAAACAACTAGGTTCAATTCAGAGTAGACCCACTGAAAGTAATGGATCTAAGTTTGTCTTGTCCTTTAATTTCAGTGGGTTTACTTTTGAGTAGCCACATGTGTAGAATAGATTCCTTTAGCTCTATCTTGCATTAGCTATAGACTAACATTGGATACAAGCCTAAGAATTTGAACCACCAGCCGTTAAATTGGATTACTGAGTGTACAGTTTTCGTAAGAGGTGACATCTTAGCAGGGCCTCTGCATATTCTATAGCAGCAACATAAAGTGCAGAATTTAGCATCCTGGCAGTTTATACAGCCTTTAGCATAAACATGTAATAAAGACTGAATCTAAACAATTGCTCAGATGTAAGTCCAATGTCGCCTGCTCCCAAGTGTGCATCAACCTTAGTTTTGGAGCAATTGGCTCTTTATAACTGAGTGTTCTCCAACATGTCTCCACCACCACATTTTCTATGCACTGATGATCTGACATTGCTACCATGGTTCCAAAATGGTGATTTTTGTTGTTCCCTGTTAAGTCATCTATAAATGCAACATATTTGCTGGATAATGGGAGATGTCCTAGAGCCTAGAAATCCACCAAACAGGCAAGGGAACATTTGCACTGACAAGAAGGCAGGTGCTATCAAATAATTATAAAGTCTGTTTGGGAATGGCTTTTATTCAGATGCTTGCTTGCCATTATTGTCTGCTTGAGAGGGATGACTGAATTTTGCTGTGCAGCAGGGGAGCTGTAGGAGATTACCTTTTACCCACAGAGGTGGGATTTTACCTATGGGAGACAATACCCTCCAACCACCTGCTAACACTTCCAAACTTCGCTTCTGTCAACACTTTACCCACCCTGCCACCTAAAACTGATAATCTAGTTCTGCAAGTATAAAGATGGCTGTATTTTCCTTTATTTCTGTTCTCTACCTTGCAAGGAACCCATGCGTTTCAATTAGTGCTTGGGACAGATATAAATAACTGGTCGCTGTTGTATTATCAAAGGGGTAGCATTCACTGGCCTCTTCCACAACATGCCTTCTTGCAACCTGTCTCTGCACTAAGCATGACTGAACCTAATTCGCCAAAGCACCTCTTCCCAGTCCATCCAAAACTCTTGTATGTGGCCGGTTGTACCATCTTCATTTTTCGTAAAGAAGAGTTCTGATTAATCTGGAAGTTTGATCATTACCCAAGTCGTATTGTCTGTGTGACTATAAAAGCCTTGTCATTTTCCCTATCACCTTCAGGCATCTCCTTGAGACAACAGGAGTAGAGAAAGTGAATTTGAAATAGTGTTTACTTGTATCCACAGATCTTCTGTAGACTATTAGGCACCAATGCTATTTCCTCCTAAAAGCAGGTGATCAAAGTGTATCAAGAGTTCTCAAACTGATCAGCCAAAGAGGATAGGTTAATGAAGGTGTTCACAAATCAGGCGGTGAGCTAACATGATGATTATGGTTTAGGCAAGCTTTTCAGGGAGAGCAGGTCCATAATACCTCCACACATTTCAAGCCTCTTCCGCAGCAGAGGTAAAAACAGGAGATGGCAAGAGTTGGGGGTATGTGGGGAAGCAATAGATGGGTGGAGCAAGGTTGAAACCAGGTAGACCAGGTGCAAAAAACATTTCCAGAGATGTGTGGTACGCAGAAATGAAAGGTATATGTTGCAGTAATTGTCAGTATGCCAAAGGGAGCCTCAGATCAATGTTCTCTGCCTTCATTCTGCAAGGATTTTACTCTCCCATAGGTTAGCAATAACAAAAGGGAATACACCTTTGCTTATACACATGCCTATAAAAGCCTTTTATAGCCTTCATTGCTTTCTAGATGAATGGCTCATGGACAGCATGCATGGGTTATTGTACAAAAGGGCCCATGCACTTTCCCAGAGGCAGTTGACATTTGCTAGCAGGAACATTTCTTGCCCGCTTCCTGGGCCTGGGCCTCAGGTTGTGCCAAGGGTGGCAGTTTGCTTTTCACCCCGTCCCACTGTTCACTGGGTCTCATTTTCCCGCTTTTCAGAGCCTCGTATATTCCCATAGTCAAGATCTGGAAAGCCTCCCCCACATTCCTGTTGCTCTTCGCAGACGTTTCAATGTACTTGGCCTCCAGCAAAGTGGCCAGTTTCTCCGCCTCCTTTTGTCCAACCTTCCTCTCGGCCTCCAAATCGCTCTTGTGCCCAACCAGCACAAAGACAATGTGGTGAGGCTTCACCGTGTCCATCACTTCCTGGTGCCACTTCCGGATGCTTTCGAAGGATGCTCTGTTGGCCAGGTCAAACACCAGCACACCTCCAGCGGAGTTGCGGTAATAGGAACGTGTCACGGACCTAAGTCAGGAAACACAAAGAAGGAAACTCATTCTCACTTGGGTCACCTTCGTACAATCAATCACCTTAGGACATTATATACTGGTTTATATACTGGGGATGCGGGTGGCGCTGTGGTCTAAACCACTGAGCTTCCTGCTGATCAGAAGGTTGGTGGTTCAAATCCCTGTGATGGGGTGAGCTCCCATTGCTCTGTCACAGCTCCTGCTAACCTAGCAGTTGGAAAGCACACCAGTGCAAGTAGATAAATAGGTACTGCTGTGGCAGGAAGGTAAATGGCATTTCTGTGTGCTCTGGTTTCTATCACGGTGTCCCATTGCACCAGAA
The DNA here is from genome assembly GCF_951804945.1 of Podarcis cretensis. Taxonomy (NCBI): domain Eukaryota; kingdom Metazoa; phylum Chordata; class Lepidosauria; order Squamata; family Lacertidae; genus Podarcis; species Podarcis cretensis. The sequence continues at coordinate 25,598,962 of NC_137177.1, read as the reverse complement.
GCGGTTTAGTCATGCTGGCCACATGACCTGGAAAGCTGTCTGTGGACAAATGCTGGCTCTCTTGGCCTGAAAGTGAGATGAGCGCTGCACCCCCATAGTCACCTTTGACTGGACTTAACCGTCCAGGGGTCCTTTACCTTTTTACCTTATACTGGCTTAGTGTTTTTAATCTTTATTGGCATAATATGTTGCTTTGGATAGAAGAGGGCTATGAATGGAAGAGAACACAAGGCCTAAGATGAAAGATGGATTGAATAAGGTTTGGAACACATTGTGTATTGTTAAACTCACCTAAGAAGGGCATGGCAGCTTGGCCAAGTCCAGAAATTAAGTTGGAATTCATTTGCTGAATATTGGAATATATAGCAAACAATATTACCGCATAAGTTATTGATGGAGTTACATAGTTTGGTTACTGATGTCCAAGGCTTGTATCAGAAGCAACTTGTTGCTGCATTTGATGGGCTTTGACCAGATTTCCCTCAGGGTCCCTACCAACTCTATAGCACAACAATTTAGGCTTGTGCTAATGGAATAAATGCATTGGATACCATCCTGAGTCATTTTATGTCTGATGTGTAAATTACGTAAACAATTCCAGCATTAAAGGTAAAGGTAAAGGTACCCCTGCCCGTACGGGCCAGTCTTGACAGACTCTGGGGTTGTGCGCCCATCTCACTTAAGAGGCCGGGGGCCAGCGCTGTCCGGAGACACTTCCGGGTCACGTGGCCAGCGTGACAAAGCTGCTCTCGTGAGCCAGCACCAGCGCAGCACACGGAAACGCCGTTTACCTTCCCGCTATAAAGCGGTCCCTATTTATCTACTTGCACTTAGGGGTGCTTTCGAACTGCTAGGTGGGCAGGTGCTGGGACCGAAAGACGGGAGCTCACCCCGCCACGGGGATTCGAACCGCCGACCATACGATCGGCAAGTCCTAGGCACTGAGGTTTTACCCACAGCCAGCATTAGTTAATTATTATTTTAGTGTCAAAGTTAGTTAACAAAATTGCATTAAAACAAAATTGCATTAAAGCAGCATTAAAATATATGCCAGATGGAAATGAGTCTTCATGAGTCCAACAAAATATTTCACAAACAGCTGTTTTATGAGACAGAAGAAGGAAATACAAATAGAGACGCCTTTCAGGAAAGGGAGGAACCCTTCCTATTTAATCAGTTTTGAGTCTACAGAATGAGGAGTTACTCATATAAACAACTGTCGTATGTCTGCAGCACACCTTGGATGCTTCCAGGCCTTTTTTGGGGGGGGGGTGATTCAGTCACAAATGAACAAATTCAGATTGCACAATTATAGCTGGTTGGGAGGTATTGCACAACAAAACCTGCTTAATCCCCCAAATCAGACTTTTTGCCATAAGGAAAGTAACAAGATAATGGGGAACCTGTAACCCACCAGATGTTGGACTCCAAGTGATGGGAATTTTAGTTCAGCAACATGTGGAGGGCCCCAAGTGTGTGAAAACCAGCCTCATATAACCAACATGCTTAAGTTTAATTAATGCATGAAGGGGTTCTGCCAGGCTTAGCTGGGGTCACTCCCCTTCACCTTGGGAGATATTCAAGTCTAGTGTTGTACCTCAGTCTATCTGAGAAGCTCAGCATGTAAAGAGGTCTGAGCTGGTTGCTCAGAGCTCATGGCTCTGACAAGCCTTTCTTGAGTTCATAGACCAATAATCTAGGAACTTTCACCACTGTGACTAAGCCCAGTTCCACTGCCTGCACAACTTTTCTGAATGCTGTATGGAAAAGCACATGAATCTGACCTTTGGAGTTTGTAAGTAAACCATTTTTAATTCATCAAATGAATGGTATTTTTCTACGTTGGGGAAGAGGGGAACTTTGGAATAAATTTGCAATGGCATATTTTAAAAGCCTATATTTCCACAATTGACTTTGTTGCATATTTTGTGATTTGATCTCTCTCACAAAAGAGTACGGTACTTGTCCCAAACTTTGATTTTGGCACCCAGGAATTCTCTTTTTTACATACCTATTCTATTCCTTACCGCCAAGTTCTTTTCCCCACTGCTAGACAAGTTCCCCATCATCTCATGTGAAAGCCCTTCAACAACTTGAAAGTGGCTGTCATATCACCTCCTCATTTCTCTCTCCTTACTACAGATAAGACTTCCATTCTAAACTCACCTGAACCGCTCTTGCCCAGCTGTATCCCAAAACTGTAGTTTGATGTGCAGGTCAGGCTCAATCTCCAGGAAGTGAACATAAAAATCCACACCCACAGTTTGATTCATGGACTCAAGGAAGACCCCTTCGGCGTAGCGCTTCAGGAGGCAGGATTTTCCCACAGTGGAGTCCCCCAACATGATAATCCGGAACTGGTAGTGCCAGAGCGAATCCACTGCCATCCGGAGACTGGGGGAGAGGGGAGAAGAAAGCTGGAGAGGCAAGTGGAAACGCTCGTACAGTGGCACAAACTAGGCACTCCACTCCCCGTGTCAAGATTTATCCAGCCACACGGCCAAGTAGAAAACGCTGTTCTTGAGCTCCAACAGAAGTGGAAAACTGGTTCAGGCTTGTTGTAGGTGAAAGCAGATTGGTCGCATCTACAGTCTGGGGCTGACGGCTGTTTCATTTCATGTTCAGGCAGGCAGCTGCTAAGCCAGCCTGGATGTTCATAACTCGCCCTTTTTCTGCCCCACCCTGAGAATGTGCAACGTTTATGGGAGGGGAAGCCAGGCAGAGAGGAAGCACATTTCACATATATTCTACGGGCAACAGCACCCTTTCTTCTTTCTGGTAGCAAAAAGATAATATTTCTGGGCCAGCAGTCAGAGCATCGGGAGAATACATTAAACCCTTTCAGAGCTCTAATGAGAAAACACATCACTCTCATTAGAACGTATCAGATGTTATCTATGTATGTGTGAGTGTGAGTGTACACGCCCTTTCTCTAGGAAAAGTGCCAAACCTTAGAATTTAGAAAACAAAAACAAAATGGGGACCTACATGGGTGCATATTTACTTGGAAGTAAGTACCCTTGCATGGGATTGCAGCCTCACTGCCCTTCAGTCACTATTGCTTTCTTTTGTCTGTGCTTAATCTTCCAACAATCAGTTTCATTGGTTGTCCACAAGAGAGGGAGAAAAACTTTTCTCTAGTCCCTTTCTCCATGCCATGTGTAATTTTATACACCTCTATCCTATCTCAACCTACCTTTTATCTACATTTTAAAAGCCCCAAATGTTGCAACCTTTCCTCACACGATCGCTGGATCATGTTGGCTGCCCTTTTCTGACCCTTTTCCAACCACAATATCCTTTTTGAGGAGAGGCAGCTAGAACTGTATACAGTGCTCCAAAGTGCAGTTGCGCCATAGATCTGTATAACGGCAGTGGTGTAGCGTGGGCTGCCAGTGCCCGGGGCCACATGGAAGGGTGAGTGGATGGGAGGGAAATGGATGGAGTACACATGCACATCCAACTTCCTAATGCTGTCCGCATTACCAGGAGATCATAGCCACACAGATAAGGAAAGATGAGCTGTTCCGTTTTCTGGAGAGGTCACTTCCTGTTTCACGTGGGGAAGCCATTTTCAACAGAGCCCAGAGACAGAAGAGTGCAGCCGTATTGAGGCAGCACCAGATGTTGAAATTTTGCTCCCCTAACCATTTTACGCCCCTGGGGCCCCCTCCCCACCACACTATGCCACTGTATAATGGTGTTAAGATGTTGGCAGCTTTGTTTCCAGCTCCTTTCCCTAGAATTCAAATTGTAATACTGTGCAGGAAAAAAATGCAATATAAGAAAAAAAATAGAAGCAGTAAAAATGCAGCTAAAAATCAATACGAATATTTAAAGCTGCCTCCTGCCTTCAATCACAAATCCACAGACATATTGCAGACCACCTTAATGATGCTCGTGGACCACTGGTAATGGGTGGTCTGCAGCATCAGGACCTCTGTGCTAGGTACATCAGGTCATGGCCAATATCCTCATGCAGGACCAACAGCTGCCGTCTGGTTTGCAGGAAGCACATCCCAGGTAAAGGCAGGAATACCATCTCTGCACATAGAGACTGGGCTTTAACTAGCCACCATCTACAGGAGATTTCTTACCCTCCCTCTTTCCCATCAGCTCTGGCCCTTAGAGGTACTGCATTTTCCAAGGTTTCTTTCTGTGAGGCCAGTTCTCCAGCATAATAGAAAAAGACAGCTCTGGTTTCCAGGGGAGATGTGTCAAGGGAGACATTCCTGGCATGGGTGTTTCTTCTTTTGGGCTGTCATCAGGCTGACTCTCCTGTAGAAGTTCTACTACAGGAAAGGTTCAGCCTAGTATGGTGACATTTTGGTGCAGCACCAATTCTGTCCCCAAGGTGCAAAATAGCAAGTGGAGTGAAGTGGGGGGTATATTTTATCCAAACTGCCCTAGTTATGTGGAAGCTTTCCCCCTGCCCTCATTTCTGGGTTAAGTCAGTGCAGATCAGGGATTTGGAAACAGAAGTAACCGCCCAGGAATTAATTTAAAGCACAGGTGACCATGAATCTCATTCCTCCTTGTCATCCCGCCCTGAAGTGTCTCAAGCGTTAAGATAAAGGAGCGGGGCTATCAAACATTTTGTGCTGGAAAAGTATGTAAATGCTGCAGACTAGGCAGAAACCCTGGGGAGTCTGACTCATACGTGCAAAAGTGTTAGAATGAAGTCGTGGGTATTGTAAGGAGATTCCCCGCTTAACCTTGTCAGTCAGGAGGTTAACTATACAGTATCAAAAACAAAAAGGGCTGAGAGCTGCCTGAGCAGGAATTAAAGGAGTTCCACAACTTATTCTGTGGAAAACTTTAGTTATTATATCTATTATTACATTTATCTTTTCTCCAAAGAGCTCAAGATGGTATGCTCTCCATTTTATCCTCACAACAACCCTGTGAGGTAGGTTAGGCTGAGAGACAGTGACAGGCCCAAAGCCACTCAGTGGGCTTCATGGCTCTGCAGGGATTTGAACTCTAGTCTCCCAGCTCCTAGGTCAGCACTCTAACCCCTACTCCACACTGCCTCTCTCTTTAGACACCTTTTCCCTCAGAAACAAGCAGGGGCAGTGAACTGTTGGGGCAGAGACCACAGTCGAATATTTTCCAAATCTCTCTCTCTTCTGAAGCCACTGGAAGAGAAGGAGCAGAATGTCCCTTCTTTGTCTCATGTCTACCATCTCCAAAGCCCCGAGGGGGTCAGAGCGGAGTTTTTCAAATGGCAACAGCAGAAGAACCTGTTTGATTAAAAAATAAGAATTGCCTCATGAATTCACGAGGATTCAAAAAGGGGTTTCCCATCAAAGATGACTTTGTTATATTTATATTCAGAGGTGTTTTCAAGGGCAACAGCAAGGAGACTCTGAGAAGCTTGTCGTTTAAATAAATAAGAATTGCCTCATGACAAATTTGACCCAATTCCATGCCCTTGCTGCTCTTCTTATCTTTAAACTGGAACTTCCTCCTGCAGCTTCTAAAGAACTAACTTCACAATTCATCATTGCTGCAAGATGGGCAGACAGAACTCTCTCTGGGAAGATGCTGAGGGAACGGACGCCTCAAATTTGGCATCTCATGCTGATGGAGAAAAAAATTGACTTAAGAGCAAGAAGGAAAAACGCCACAATGACTCTTACAAGGTTTGAACAGACTTTACTTTGCATGCAATGTCTAAGGAGTGGCTGGGGCAACCCAGTCAGATGGGTGAGGTATAAGCATATTATTGTTATTGTTATCATCATCCTCTGCCACCTGCCGTTCACAGAAATCTAAACACTCTTTGTCCTGAGTGGGGTGAGGACACAAGTTTGGGGATGAATATGCTTGCTTGTATTGCTTTGGATATATGAAAAATTAATAATATTTTTATGGTGGCGGGAGAATTGCCTTATGAATCTATGAGGTGTGGAAGGATTCCCCCAGCAGATGGCACTATAGCTGCCTTGGTTCCTGATGATGTGATTCATAAAATAAATAAATAAAACTAAAATATGAGATTATCCTATATAAGTCTTATGAGGTTGGCGGTTCGAATCCCCGCGACGGGGTATGCTCCCGTTGCTCACTCCCAGCTCCTGCCAACCTAGCAGTTCGAAAGCACGTCAAAGTGCAAGTAGATAAATAGGTACCGTTCCTGCAGGAAGGTAAACGGCGTTTCTGTGTGCTGCTCTGGTTCGCCAGAAGCGGCATAGTCATGCTGGCCACATGACCCGAAAGCTGTACGCCAGCTCCCTCGGCCACTAAAGCGAGATGAGCGCCGCAACCCCAGAGTTGTCTGCAACTGGACCTAATGGTCAGGGGTCCCATTACCTCTACCTTTTACCGTAAGTCTCATGAGACTTCAACTAGTACTATGTCACTTTTTTTACCATGGTTTTCAGATCTTTTGCCTAAATAATCCCTTGAATATGCACCTCGGTAGGGTGTGTATGTCTCATCATGAGCCTAAGCCTAACAGGTACATTAATTTCACTAAATTTCTACTTTGAGCAGGGCTAGTATTGGATACAACCCCATGAGTTTAATTTACAGTATTTTAAGAATTAAATGATAGCTTTAGTTTACATTAAACTTACTATAGAAAAGTGGCAAATAGAGAAACTAAGCATAAATCAGCAGTATGAATTTATTTTATTGTTTTGAAATCAGCACCCTTGTTTCACATTAAAATGGGACTCTAGCATTCCCAGCATCCCCAGATGAAAATCTTTCTTTCTTTCTTGTATTCTCAAATATAGTGGAATGTTGACTCTATCTAAATGACTGAACTCTGAATATCCTTGCACCCATTATCTTTTCCCCACCCCAACTATAAACAAATATTCCCCTTACAATTTCCCAGCTCTTTACACAGCAAATTATGCTTAGCTTTTCTGCAGAACAATTGAAGAATACGCTCTCATAATCTGAACATTTCAAAGCAATTCAGATGCATTTTAGCAGACCACTTGCATTGAAAGGTCAGTGTGGCAAGCTTTTCAGCTGCAAACAATTGTTTTCCAGATTCTCTCCTATCTGCTCTGGTGCTATCCAAACCATTTTTGACTCCCGTGTCTGTTTGGGTATCTCTGGTTTCCATACAGCAGAGGTGAGCCACCAGTGGCCACAGGGCCAAATGCAGCCTCATTTCCAGTAGGTGGCAAGAGGGGAAAATGAAGGCAGGGAGGGGGTTCATCACTTGGGCTCTGGCCTTAGAATCACAGAATTGTAGAGTTGGAAAGGGACCCTGAGGATCATCTAGTCCAACCCCCTGCGATGCAGGAATATGCAGGTGTCCCATACAGGGATCGAACTTGCGACCTTAGCATTATCAGCACCACGCTCTAGCCACCTGAGCTATCCAGACCTTGCCTACTCTTGACTTCAGCTCTGCCCTTCATAAGCATGCGTCCCACAACAGTCTTGAATGCTGATGAGTGAATGTCACTCTGGGAGTCAACCAGTCATTGAGGCCCTCTGCATTGCATCTCAGAACCTTGGCTATGAAAGAGTTCCACTCATTTCTCCTCTTTAGAGCCCACCCACTGCCCCCTTCCAACCATGTCTCACTCCTTGACTTTGGTTAGCAATTGCATTTTTCTTGTGGGGCCTTCTTCCTTCTCTGAAGACCGCTAGTTCTCTTCTTATGGATCACCTTCACACCATCCCACCCTTCTTGCAGGTCAATCTCCTTGTTTCTCAGAGCATCGTAGATAGCATTGGTGATGGTCGCAAAAGCCAAATCTATATTGAGGTTGTCCTTGGCGGACGTTTCAATAAATTGCGTGCCCAAAGAAATGGCCAGTCCCTCTGCTTCTTCAACTGTGACTCTGTTCATTGACTGAAGGTCACTTTTGTGGCCAACCAAGAGGAAGACGACCTTCTCCATAACACTGGTCACTTCATGGTACCAATCAAAGATGCTCTCAAAGGACCTCCGGTTGGTCATATCGAAGACCAAGAGCACACCCACTGCATTCCGGTAGAAGGATCTGGTGATGCACCTAAGAACAGAAGCAGCAGATTAATTAATTTAACCTTCTTCCAATATATCATGGAGACTTTCTTTAAGTCACTTGTCTCGTTACCAAATGCCAACTCTTCGTAACCATCTCCAGGACTTTGTTCTGGAGCAATGATAGTGACAAAGTATCTTCTGAGATGTAAGCACAGAACTCCCATTTGCCTTTACAGATATTGCTAAACTACATTAGCAAAACATATCCACAAAGTCTTCAGAAATCTATTGATGCTGAGCAATGTCAATTTTATAGTACAATGTAGTCTTAGTGCGGGAGGAAGAATTCTGCCTTGAGCAACTTGGAGAAAAGACCTGATATAAATGTATTGAGTAAAATAAATAACATATACTCACATAATTTTCCTATGATATCTAAACCACCTTTGGGACTTTGCTAAATTATTAGCCACAGCATTTTCCTTGAGGCAAGGAGTTCCATGGTTCAGCTTTCCTCAAGCTAAGCACAGACATGTGATATGGAACAACTCAACCTCTCTATTTTAGGCAGAATTTGATTAGAGAGGCTTGAAGTGGAGAAGGCTTTTTCTTTTATATTTTTTCCTTCCCACTGCCACATGTTTCTCAAAATATTTTTACCCATCTCTTATCATTTCATTTCCCTTTCTCCTTCCACACTCAGCTCAAAAAGAAAAAAACCCTGCCACTTTCTTCCATCCCTTCTCTCTGGCCCTTTTACATTCACTTCTTCATACTGTAACAATTTCCTTTCTTATTCCTTCCTTTCTTTTTGCCATTTTGGTTATTGATAAATATTGACATTTTATTTCAGTTTCTAATTTCCTGAAACATCTCCTTTCCTTCCTTACCTCCCTGCCATGCCTTTATCTCCCAGTCCAGCTCATGGCTAATGGCAGGGTAAGCAAGTGAGGAGACTCCTATAGGATTTACAACCACATAAACAAGCAGAGATTCTACATACAAATCTTATCTCTGAAGAGGAGCTGATATGACAGTGCCATTGTTTGCAGTAAAATTAGCAAGAAAAAGGGAGTTGGTAAGGTTGTGTCAATAACTGAGTGGATCAGTAAGCAAGGTCAGACATTCCAAGGAGATAAGATGGCCTCTGGGATTACTTGAGATCAATGCCCTCAGGCTTCTAGTCACTGAATGGGATCAATTTCTCAACTCTGCAAAAGAACAATAACAACAGACAATCTTGAAGTATCCCCCACCCCACCCCACCCCACAGCACAACACTCAGCTATACACTACCCTCCCTTCAGCTGTTTTTTCACCGATTCTGTGAAAAACACAGGGAACTTTTGTGCAGAGTGCCAACAGAAATCTAACCAAGATTGCTAGAGGGAGTACAGAAAGCAAAGTTCATTATTCAGCCCAGAATGATTCGCAAATACTCATGATTCTCAAAAATATGCACAAACATCTAGTTTCTGACCAAACCCAGAGACAGTTTAAAGTGAGCTGGTGAGATCAGTGTGGCGTAGTGGTTAGTGCAGAGCTTTCCAAACTGTGTGTCGCGACATGTTAGTGTGTCAGCTGCAGTGTGTTGGTGTGTCGTGCAAACACTCCCTGCGCTCCTCCCAGGGCTGGAAAGGGGTTAGTTTAACCTTTGTTTGCTAGTAAAAACTGTGTCGCAAAATGATGCATGTCTAAAAAGTGTGTCACCAACATGAAACGTTCGGAAGGCTCTGGGTTAGTGTGTCTAGGACCCGGGAGAGCAGGTTCAAATCCCCACTTGAGCAGGAACCTCGCTGCATGACCCTGGCCTGGGCCAGTCATTGCCTCTCATCCTAACCTACCTGTAGGGATTGCTTTAGCCATTAACTGAGGAGGGGGTGAACCACATACACCACTGTGAGCTCCTTTGAGAAATTGTCTCAGATTGCTCTGCAGAACCCTGTGTCACCTGAATCAATGACCATGGGATGACAACACACTAACCATGAGCAAAGCACTGTACACATTCTAAGTAATTATATAAAGATTCCTTTGTGCAACTTTGAGGAGCTGTGCCTTTGCTGCTGGAACTTTTTTCAGTACCACATGAGCTCAATTATCCACTACTTTCTTGCTTAGGAACACCAGGCTTACTTGGGGGGTGGGGGAAGGTTTGGTCCTCCAGACGTTGCTGGCCTGCAACTCCCATCAACCCTTGCTACTGCCTGGGGCTGATGGGAGTTGGAGCCCAACATCTGGCAGTTTCCCCTGGTACTGATGAATAAATGAAGCCTGAGCTGAACTCACTGCCCAGCCTTCTCCCCCTGGGATGCAGGTCCCCAGTTAATCCCTTCCTTGTTCCTGTAGTGTAGGGTGTTTCCTAAGATCTACAGACAGATTGGAACTAATGTGTTCCCTAGCTGTTTCCGGGGTTGTCATTCTTTTTCTCCTGGCCTAATGCGCCTTACAGGGTTAGTGTGAAGATAGGGCTGCCATATTTTGAAGAGCAAAAAAAAGAGGACACATTTGCTGACTTCTACTTTTAACTATGGATCGCTATGACGACTCTCATTTTACATACCTATGAAAAAGAGAGTGTGTCCTGGAATAAAAGAGGACATATGGCAACTCTATAGGAGGAAAGGTGGGACAGGAATGTGCTAAATGCTTATTCCCCCTCCCTATTTCATTTCTATTTAATTTCTTAAAATCTCAACTTAATTGCCAAGGATAACACTAGTTTTTTTAATATAAAAAAATTTAGAAATCCAGTACGGGGAATAATAAGTGGAGATGAAATATGTGGGGAATGAAGACGGTATCTGTGGTGCAGCTAGGACATTTTAGACTCTGGACATAGTAGCCTTGAAAGCTCCTCCTACCCCTCCTTTACAGACAGAGTGATATACTTAAAGGTAAAGGTAAAGGTACCCCTGCCTGTACGGGCCAGTCTTGACAGACTCTGGGGTTGTGCGCCCATCTCACTTAAGAGGCCAGGGGCCAGCGCTGTCCGGAGACACTTCCGGGTCACGTGGCCAGCGTGACATCGCTGCTCTGGCCAGAGCCAGAGCCGCACACGGAAACGCCGTTTACCTTCCCGCTGGTAAGCGGTCCCTATTTATCTACTTGCACCCGGAGGTGCTTTCGAACTGCTAGGTTGGCAGGCGCTGGGACCGAGCAGCGGGAGCGCACCCCGCCGCAGGGATTCGAACCGCCGACCTTTCGATCGGCAAGTCCTAGGTGCTGAGGCTTTAACCCACAGCGCCACCTGCGTCCCTGTGATATACTTAGGTTACTTCAAAATGTAGTAAGCCAACCCGGTGCTATCCCCTGACCCACCACGCTCATGGGACCCTGAATACCTGTCTCCAAGTCCTTCTTTCATGGCACCACTGGCTGGCATTCCAGCAGAATCGCCAACCTGGCTGAAATTAAGTGCAGGGAGCAAGGAATGATAAGGACACGAAAGGTCTATGCACCAGAATGGATTGTTGCTAACTGAGCAGTAATGTGATTGGCTTCCAGACCTTATTTCCAGGGCAGTAGGGAAAGGAATTTAGAAAAGGGAAAGGTTTTGGACTGGTAAGAAGCATGTGCATCTTCCCCCACTCATCCTTTGGTCCTACAAGGACTTCCCCGCCTCACCTGAACCTCTCTTGGCCAGCCGTGTCCCAAAGTTGTAGCTTCACCTTGATGCCTGGAGGCAGCTCCATCATCTTGCTGTAGAACTCCACACCCACTGTGGGGCACGGGGATGGAACGAAGCACCCCTCCGTGTAGCATCTGAGCAGAGACGTTTTGCCCACCATGGAGTCGCCCAGCAGAAGGATGCGGAATTGGTAGTGCCAGTTGCCATTTAGGTTACGGGCTGGAGGCGTTTGCGCTAATTCCATCTCAGGAGCTGCTTCCATGGTGGAAGGAGGCTCAGAGGAGCAGCGAAACAGAAGCCTTCATCCAGGCCAGTGCTCAGGAGAGAGACTGGGACCTCCAAGGAACTTGTCCCAACAATCCCAACTGCAGCAGAACTCCAGTTTGATTAGGAGGACTCCAGCCTGATAGGATTAGCCATCTCCCACCCACTGCCTTCAGAACAAAGAGAAGCCAACATCTGCCTGGTTTGAGAACAAGACCCTCTTTCCACACCTCTTTCTGCCCCACCCACAACATTCCCTTAGATACCATTGCCTCTCTCCCACAAAAACAAGCAAGCTTCTGTATCAAATCTCTGTCAAATGCAAGGAGCAAAATGTATGCATGTGTATATATGTTGGGGGCAGGAAACGCAATAGCCTATCAAAGCAATTTCCCTGCTTCTCAAGAGAAAAAGGAACTCCAGTCATAAGAATATCAGCCCTCTGCAATATAAACTGCTGAATCAGATCCCTGTTTTAAGAATGGCGGAACAAAACTGCATTTATCTGTGAAGGCCGTTTTTAGCTCTGCAATTGTTTTTTTTAAATATGTATTTTGCGCACTTTTATTGTTGCATGTATGGTTTGTTGCATTACAATTTTAAATTGTTGTTAGTCACTCTGAGTGGTGGTGCACGGGCATTAACAAGGCAGGACAAAGATATATATATTTCCTGCAGGACAAATACAATATAGATTTTGTACTGAGTACAGTGTGTCTTGCCCAAAGTATTATTATCAAGATCAGGAATTTTAACCATGGAAGAGACAAGAGCTACCATTGATACCCGTATTATAAAGGTCTGGGAATAAATTCTGGTTGAGTAGATCTTCTTGGTTATCCCCCTCCCCACGGCCACCAGTCCTTATTGAATCACCTTCTCTGCACTGGGGATTGAATTTTCCTTTCTCACTATTATTCAATGCTTATCAATTATTACTAAGGCCTGTTTGGTTCCTAAGGGGCAAGTTCTTTAAGCAGGAGCCAGATATTAACTGTTTCCAAGCTCATGTTATCATTTTGAGAGTCAGACTGTACATTTCAGATCAACAGCAACAGTAATTCACTTATAAAGGTAAAAGGTAAAGGTACCCCTGCCCGTACGGGCCAGTCTTGACAGACTCTGGGGTTGTGCGCCCATCTCACTCAAGAGGCCAGGGGCCAGCGCTGTCCGGAGACACTTCCGGGTCACGTGGCCAGCGTGACATCGCTGCTCTGGCGAGCCAGAGCCGCACACGGAAATGCCGTTTACCTTCCCGCTGGTAAGCGGTCCCTATTTATCTACTTGCACCCGGAGGTGCTTTCGAACTGCTAGGTTGGCAGGCGCTGGGACCGAGCAGCGGGAGCGCACCCCGCCGCAGGGATTCGAACCGCCGACCTTTCGATTGGCAAGCCCTAGGCGCTGAGGCTTTAACCCACAGCGCCACCTGCGTCCCAATTCACTTATACAGAGCTGCAATTTATAAAACCAACTAGTCTTCTGCATTTCCACTACAGAAGGGTATGATTGCAGGGGCCTCTGGTTGATTTCATCTGCTGAGAGCAAATTTCACTTAAATATACCCCCCTCCCTTTCTATCCAGAAAGATTTGTCAGTAAGCTTAACCAAACGTTGTTTAGTTGTTTCCGACTCTTTGTGACCCCATGGACCAGAGAACCAAACATTAATGCATAATAAAACTATAGTGGTTGTTGGGGTTGCAATTGTGTTCAGGAAACAGTAATGTTGCAAATGGAAGAATCGTAACATCTGGAGGGCCAAAGGTGAATGAAATGTGGATTCCTCCCCCCTCCACCATAGCTGCCTTTCATTTTTTAGTTCCCTAGCTTCTGTATTTCTCCATGGAAACGGCAAAACCCAACCCAAACAGATCCCTGTAGCTATCTACATCCCCAATCAGTCTTGCAACACTTTTCTCCAGGACCTTCATGCCACTGATAGGTGACCCAACAGTCAAGAAATTTGTCACACAATTCCCGCTCCCCCATGTTGACTTTAAACTTTTGAGTATTATAGGGTGCATCAACCCTATCAGAGTGGACAAATTTACCATTCTAGTGCCTCACAGTCCTTGCATTTCTTTTGGGTTTTTTTTTTAAAAAGGGCAGATTTCTAGAAGAGTCAGTTATGTATGCAAAGAAACTTGTAGCTATCAACATATCTAAGGCATGTGCAGACTCAGCAACATAGATTAAGAAACTCCTTGTTCCCCAACTCTGTATGTTGAGACGCTTCAGGGTCAGAAGGCGTAGAGAAAAACGCTCTCATTTTACTCTGCCCGTTAACTGGAGTTTTTATGGGGGTTTTTAAAGTCTTATTTGAGAAGTAGGGTATCATCTGTTCCAAAGTGCAGTTGCTGGGTAGGATTGAGCTACCTTTGGAGAATGTAAGGCATCTCCACTGTAAGGACGCTGTTCGTCCCACAGGTGATATACTCTTACGGGTGCTTAGTGTTGTCAAGGGACCTCTATTCCCCACACAGGGGTGCAGTTCCCAGAGTGATTTTAAAGTCAATGCTCCTTTCCCAGGCATCTCCAAGGATTGCAAGCTCTGCAAGTGGAGAGTTTAACAAAGTACAGCTCCTGGGATTCTTAGGGGAAGCCATGACTGTATCAAAGTGTATACTGCAGATGAGGACCTTGTTAAAACCAAGATACAAGGTCCATTACAAAAATCTCACCCCCCATGAGAAAGTTACATCTAGCCTCCCCCTTGAGCATTCCCAGTCCTGGTGCTGTTGCAAACAGTCGAGAAACTTGCTTGTGTTTTTGATTAACCACAGCTTCCCATGTCACACAAACCCAGCCAAAAGTATGGTAAACCTTAACAATGGTTACTGGGAATAAGCCAGCTTAAACTTCGCAAAGGAGGTGGCAAAAAACAACAACAAACACTTTTCTTCTTGTATGAAACACAATTCCTTTAATTCCACAATTACAGAAAAACAACCACTTCAATTACGGAGAATCTCAAGAAACTTCTCTCCTTACGACACTACTTCTTCAGTGATCTTCGAAGACCTAAAAGAAGGGAAAGTTTATTAATTAAAATATTATTGCTTGCAAATCCAGGTTGCATATGGGTTCACGGTGGCTACTGGATAGCTGGGAGGACGGCATCCCATCTCTGCTACTGTTGCCGTATTACAAGGAAAGCCTCCGTTAATTTAAAAACTAAAAAACTGCCAATTCTTCCACTCCACAATAAAAAGTTAACTAAACTTAACAGGCACGAAGGAATTGGGAGCGCCACTCCCAATACGCCACTTGCAACAGCTAGGAAGTAAACAGACCGAAGGACTTTGTCCTTTGGAAAAAAAACCCGCCAATGTTATCTGCTTGGTCTCAGCCCCATATCCGCAGGATTCATCCAGCCGTCACCATTATAAAAACGAGTCATCACAGACCAGGCAGAGGAGGTACTGCTGCTGCACTCCACACTTGTGACCAACCACGTGCTTCCCAAGCTGCTACAAGGTGACTGTTGACCACACATTGCCTAAAACCATGGGTAGGCAACCTAAGGTCCGGGGGCCGGACCTGGCCCAAAAATCAGTGAGCTTTTACATGAGTAGAATGTGTCCTTTTATTTAAAATGCATCTCTGGGTCATTTGTGGGGTATACAAATCCGTTCTTTTTTCTTCAAAATATGGTCCGGCCCACCACAAGGTCTGAGGGATAGTGGACCGGCCCCCTGCTGAAAAGGTTTGCTGACCCCTGCCTGAAACAGATCCATCAATGAACTGTTGTTAACACAAGACCAAGCTCCTTTTCCACTGTTGTGTTAATAGGCACTTACATTGCTGGAGGCGCCTTTGCACCTGCCTGTTCCACATGGGAATGCTCTTCAGGAGGAGAATGGAAGCTCAGCACACTGCATCTCCAGTCCTATAATAAAAATGGCAATAGTAGTAGTAGTAGTAGTAGTAAAAACACTCCCATCACTCCTGCCATATATCTGGAAAACTTGCAATGCAATCCTGATGTGTGATCAGAACCAAGTCCCATTAGGTTCAAGGGGGCTTACTCTTGAGTGGGACTACAATTCCCATCAGCCCCAGCCAGCACAGCCAATGATGATGGGAATTGTAGTCCAACCTGGAGTCCTAGGATGACATACATCTGCATTAAATGATTTATCAAAGGCATGCACCTCCCCCCCCTTGCAATCCTTTTATCGACTTTATGCTACAGGCATGGCTGCATCAAAAGAAGCAAATCAAAAAAGGACATGATTTCTTCCTCTGCTCACTTGTCTAAACCAGGGATGTCCAACAGGTAGATTGCAATCTACTGGTAGATTGCTGGGGTGGCCCAGGTAGCTCACAGGATGACAGAAAGCGATCACAATAAAGCAGCTGCTCTACTCCCCCCCCCCCTCAAAAAAAGCTCAAAAACCCTGTTCTCCACCCCAAAAAAGTTCAATGACTCTGCCCCCTCCCAAGCTCAACTCTGGGCAGTTGCCACCTTGGGTAGATCACTACCAGTTTTTTATACTAGGAGTAGATTGCAGTCTCTTGGGAGTTGGACATGCCTGGTCTAAACAAAGCTCTCAAGTTCAAAATGTGAAGCTGATGTCCAGGCCGATCACAAGCCCTACTCCGCAGGGGTGCTCTGAGGATAAAGTGATGATCACATGCACCACCCACTGAAGTAGGAAAATAGGAAATAAATTAAAGACAACTAACTGGCAGCTGCTGGGTATCCTTCTGTGGGACCAGCACAGTTGAGAAATTCTGAGGACTCCAAAACAAATTGTTTTAAGCCAGCCCAGTTCAGTGCAGGATTTGTCCCAGCAAAGATACTAGGGCCAACTTAAATTTTAATTTCCCTCCTTTTTGACCATAAGATCGGTATTCAGATCTGATGGGAAAGGGATAGGGAGGCTACAGGCAGCTGCAATAATTCACCTCAGGCTTTCTTGACATTTTATACGTATATATAAATCAACAAACGATCAGGAGCAAAAAGTATACAATACCTTGCAGGATTGGCTGCTAACCTGGCTGAGTCACACCACAGCTAGTACATCCCTTTTAGGAACTGAACTGGTTCCAGATGATCTCTGATGAATAATGAGACACCCAATATTTGAATAAAGAACATATAAAAGGTTAAAGTAGTTTAAAAAAACACACACACACAAAAACCAAGATACATGTTCACGCCACCCAGAAAGCAGCTGTGTAGGAGAGTCGAGTGACATCTGCAGCTAACAAAGCCTGAGAAGTCAAAGTCTCTTCCATCTTGTTCTTGCATGTTGTTGGAGATCCTGTGGCTATTTGCTAAGCCATAGCTCTTGGTTTAACATGCAGCCCACTTACTCAGCAGAAGAACAAAGTTGAATGGATAAGGATACTACAGAATCACAACACCACCTTCAAACCCCTGGCAAGAAAGACTGGACCAGCAGGTGCTTTTTTATTTTTTTACCTGGGTGCTTCAAAGTTCAGACTTCCATGAGAAGACACTTCCAATGCCGTTCCATCTTCTCATTCCTTTAAACAGGATAGGGAGAGCAGAGATGAGATGAGATGGGAGAAGCATTCCCAATGCTTTTGTTTATATAAACATACCCTTCTTTATACAGCAATCTTCCCAAACCAGTGCCCTCCAGTTATGGCTATGGTGCCTGGGGCTGACGAATGTTGTAAACCAGAAGATCTAAAAGCCACAAAGGCTGTATTCTGCAGAGCACCATGCACATTGGCAGTGCTATGGAAATCATCAGTATTAGAGTAATAACTCTGGAAGGGTCAATGTTATTCTTAATTTTCATTTTTAAAAGGCCGAAATAAATTAAGTGTCCCACTGTAGCAGAAAATATTTGCGCGTTTCTTCCTTGAGTTAGATATACATGTGTGCTTTAGCTTTGTTCACGCACCAATCTTTTTAGTTTGAAATTAAGGCATGGGCAATTTAAGTAAAAAACACCCATTATGTTCTTTCTAGGTCTGCAACTGTTATCTCAATTCTCAGTTTGCAGGGATCAGTGGCAGCCTATGCTGGTCAACACAGATAATATTAAGCCAGATGGACTAGGGGTCTGACTCCATATAAAGCAGCTTCTTATGTTCCTAGTCCATCTGGAGGGCACCAGCGTGGGGAAGGCCACTCTAACCACATCATCACCTTGGCTCTTCGCTGCAGAATGTTTGTCACATTATCTAAAAAGCAATCCCTCTTCTTGGATTCATAGCTAACGAATTTCACAATGCAGCCCCCCTCAAGCACCATGACAAATATGTATTTTCCTGAAAGTGTTGCTGGGCAGTTATAAGGGAAGAAACTGAACAGCGACCGTCAAGGAAAAAAAATGTTACTTTTGGCACCTTTTTGACTACATCAGCCACATGAGGCAGACACAGCTTCGATAGGGCCGTGAGGGGGTGTTGAAATGAAAGTATTGGCCCCTCATCCATCTGGTTCCAGAGGAAAAGTCTGGTGAAATGGCACCAAACTCCTCCCCTGCTCCAGCCATCAACCAAGCCAACTCAAGAAGCCCCACAAGCAAGCCTGCAAATTACATGCCATTTAGGCCAGTGGTGGCCAAACTTGGCCCTCCAGCTGTTTTGGGACTACAATTCCCATCATCTCTGACCGCTGGTCCTGTTAGCTAGGGATGATGGGAGTTGCAGTCCAAAAACAGGCCACCACTGGCTTAAGCGCTTGGCAAAAAAGGTGGGCACACAAAAATCTGGGGGGAGGGGGGGGAAAGATTTTGGCAATCCTACACACCATGGAACCCAATGTGTGTTGGACTATATGTGATACTGGCTTTAGGCGCAATCCTCCAATAAGTTGTGGGCTTCCTGTATTGACAGAACAGCGAAAGGTGGGGGCCAACTTAGCCTACTGGAAATGAAGGCATGCTCCTGTTTAGACTTGCCATCAGAACATTCAGCCTGCTGGTCAGGTCATCTGCAAAGACAAAAGGGGAAACTGCTACTGTTATCATCTTGTCAACAGCATTGTTTTTTATTGATGCAAGTTTTCCAGGGGACATGAAGTGGTGCTCCCAACCTGGTGCCATCCAGTTGTTTGGGACTATAACTCCCAACAGCCCCCTACAGCATGGGTCATGATCAGGGACGATAGCAGCTGTAATTTAACATCTGGAAGGCAGCAAGGTGGAAAAGCTGGTCTAAAGCAAAGCCAGCCAAGCATGCACTTCTCCAGTTGCCCCAAACAGAAGCCTGTTGTTGTGATACCTGCTTTATTCTCAGCGCAGCAAGACGGTAAGGCCAGCCCAATCTGCAAACCATTTCTGGTCTTTTCTGCAGTGCCCTGCATTCATGTCTGAAACAGAAAAAAAGCAGCATGAGGTCATAAGGAAAAACTGCAGGAATACCACCTTGGGCACCCAATATTTATTCATCTATACCCCCCGCCTTTTTCTCTATGGAGCTCAAGGTGGCATAAATGGTTCTCTACCCTCTGAATCCCCACAACAACCCTGGAGGCAGATTAGGCGGAGAGACAGTGACCAGCCCAAAGTCAGCCAGTGAGCTTCAGGGCCAAATAGGGATTTGAACCCTGGTCAGCCAGGCCCTAGTCCAACAATGGTTCTTCAACATCAACTTCGTTGGACTGGCCATGTTGTTTGGATGCCTGATTACTGCTGTCCAAAACAACTACTCTATTCCCAACTTAGGAATGCAAAGTGAAATACTGGTGGACAACGAAAGAGGTTTAAAGAAACTCTCATGTCAAATCTAAAAACAGGCTACTATAAAGTAAAAGAGCATCAACAGCTTGGGTTTTCCCTGTCACTATGCCTTGGCAGCAAGGTGGTCTGCAACAATGAGCTGGCAATATTGTTCATTTCCATGCAATGGCAAAACTGCAACTTAAAAAGCAGCTGGCAGCACTGCACACAGTAGGCAGCAAAGAAGTGTCTGCGTGTGACTAGCAATTCTTGGTGGAGAAAACAGGAATACTGAAAAGTTCCAAACCCGCCCCCCTGTCCATCAGTGTTGGGCAGCATGGCTGTGTAGCTACAGAATAGTTACCCTGACACACAACTTAAGCAGTGCAAATTGGGAGAAAGTGAAAAATAGTCTCTCACTCCCCGCCCACAAGGCTACTGCATTTATGGATCAGCTCAGCTTCCCAACTCAAAACGACAGGAGTCAAAATAAAAATACAGTAAAAGCAAAATTGGGGGGGGGGGGGAGGGAGAGAGAGCAAAATGTAAGCATGGGCTTGGACAGAAGCACAGTACAACTTAAGCTGCTCTATTGGAATTTCCAGACACTGCAGTATGATACAAATCTTTAGACCCCGGATCTGTAGCCTCAAGGAACAAAGGAAGGTCTCATCTGCTCTATGCATTCAAAGCAGGATCATGACCTTAAACACGGCTTCCGTCGAAGAATCCTGAGAATTGTAGCTCATTAAAGGTGCAGTTCGAAAGCACGTCAAAGTGCAAGTAGATAAATAGGTACCGCTCCGGCGGGAAGGTAAACGGCGTTTCCATGCGCTGCTCTGGTTCGCCAGAAGCAGCTTAGTCATGCTGGCAACATGACCCGGAAGCAGTACGCCGGCTCCCTCGGCCAATAAAGCGAGATGAGCGCTGCAACCCCAGAGTCGTCATGGCTGGACCTAATGGTCAGGGGTCCCTTTATCTTTACCTAAAGGTGAAGAGTGATTAAGAGAGTTCTAGCTCACCTAGCTCAGCATTGCTTATTACACAGACGATCCAGCTGCTCTGCAGGGTTTCAGAATGGGGTCTATATATTACATATATATCTATATCTATATCTATATACACCCACACCCACCCAGAGATGCCAAGGATTGAACCTGTCATCTTTTGCATGTAGAATGCATGCTGCCCTGCCCCATGCAGCTACTGCCATTTGCCTAGTTCAATCTTCAGCATCTCCTGCCAAAAGGAGCGGTGCATATTGGGAAAGGCCTCCGATCATCTCAAGAGCAGACTACACTAGGCTCCAAACAACGTACGCCACCTCCAGTTCCACCGTGTGTATTGTAACAAACATTCAAAATAAATACAGCTACAAGCTTGTGGACTAGAATAAAAGAATCATAAAATGTAGATCTGGTAGGACCACGAGGGTCATCTAGTCCCAACCCCCCTGGCAATGCAGAAATCTCGCCCCTTACTTAAATGCCAGATTTTAGGCTCCACCTGCACTATACATTTAAAGAGGCAACAGACCACATTAAACTGCCACGGTTTTCCCCAAAGAATCCTGGAACTGTAGTTTGTTAAGGGCGCTTGAGAGTTGTTAAAAGACCCTATTCCCCTTGCAGAGATACAACTTCCCACCTCCCAGGGAATTCTGGATTGCTTGTTAAACCAATCAGGGAGCGGGGGCTTAAAATAGTATATTATTTCTATTTATTTATTGCATTTGTTTCCTACCTTCTTCTCAAAGGAGCTCAAGGTGACGTACATATTTCTCCCAGTATGGTACTGCTTTAAACAGTTGATGAGCTTATAATGCATCTCTGGACCGTTTTAAGCTTGGATGCGTGCGCCCCAACAACGGCGCCCTTTCGGGCTTCCGATCCTAAGGCTACAACGAAGCAGACAGGAGACACACGCGACTCTCTTTCCCGCATGATCTGCAACCCACGCCAGGCACCGGGTGCAGGAATTCTTACGCGGGTGGCGGCCGCAGGGAGCCGCCAATATTGCAGCTGCTCAAAAACCACGCCTGGCAATCGTGTCCCTAGGCTGGCTATCAAAATCCACTCCGAAATAGACAGCACAAAACCTCCAGTAGCGCTATCAAGAGTCCAAATAGGAATCACCCCCCAAACGGAGGAGGATGGCGGCCGATTGCATAGCACCCCCCCCCCACCTTTTAGGTAAAAGAAAACTACTAACCTCCGTCCATCGAACCACATGCTAACGGAAGGGGGTGGGAGAAAGAAAGAACACCCCTCCGGCACGGCCTTTTATAGCTTCGGCGCACCAAGGCTGTCTCCAATTGGCTCCTTTGAAAAACGGTGTCGCAAAGGCTCTTGGGAAATGTAGTTTTATTGAGCAGCTGCCTTTTTAAAGGCCGTTCTTCTTTCGTCTTCCGCCTCTGTGGACACAAAAATCTCAAGTCAGGCACAACAAACGCACCAGGCCAATGTTCTCCTGCCGCGTGGTAACAGACATTAGCACGAACAAAAGCCCTGCCTTGAGAACTTTGGTGCATTCATTTTTTCTTGCATATTTTCCTCACAAGATTTGCTGGACAAAGAGGAACAGGGAGAGCTGCCTTATATAGCCAGACAAACCATTCGCTCAGTGGTTTCTCTAGACCAGTGTTTCCCAACCTTGTGCCTCCAGCTGTTTTTGGACTACAATTCCCATCATCCCTTGCCACTGGTCTTGCTAGTCAGGGATGATGGGAGTTGTAGTTCAAAAACAGCTGGAGGCACAAGGTTGGGAAATACTGCTCTAGACTAGGGGTCGCTAAGACCCCTTTTGTTGGGACTACAACTCCCATCAGCTCTGACCATTAGCTATGGCTGACAGGGGCAGATGGGAGTTGGGGTCCAACAACATCTGGAAGGCACCAGGATCCCCGTCCCTAGCCTGGGCCACCTCACAGCAGCTCTCCAAGGTTTCAGGCAAGGAGTTTCTCTCAAGCCTACCTGGAAATGTTAGAGACTTAAGCTGGGACCTTCTGCAGCCAAAACTGGTGCTTTAAGGGCCATAGCAAAGTGGCAGAGCAGTGTATTGAGGCAGAAAGCCAAGGCCCTGCACAGAACAATTGCATCGGGTTTGGCTTACCAGCATTCTTTGTGGCTGTTTCCAGAAGAGGATACTGGGATATCTGTTCTGCATGCAGAAGATCCCAGGTTTAATCACCGGCATCTCCACACAGGGCTGGCAGCAACTCCACCTGATACAAAGAGCTGCTGCCTGTCAGTGTAAACAATGGTGAGCTAGATGGACCATTTGTCTGTCTCCGTATAAGGCAGCTTCCTGTTTGACACTCAGCTGCAATCCCTCTGGTTAACACCTTATGGCCTAATTCAAACATGACCTGCTAGAACATTAAGGCTGTTCCATCAAACCCAGTACTCTCTTAGCACAGGTGTGGTAAACCTTTGGTCCTCCAGACCTTGCTGAACTGCAACTCCCATCATCCCTATCCATTGGCCATGCTTGCTGGTGTTGGTGGGAGTCGTAGTTCAGCAACATCCAGCAGGCCAAAGGTTCCCCACATCTGCTCTTACAGAACCTGCAGATCTCCAGGGATTCAGCCTTTTAAGTGGAGTTGCCAAAGTCTGAACTTGGAAACTTGCTCCAAGCAAAGCAGGTGCTCACTCAATGTCACTCAATGGAAGTCATCTTAGGGCACAATCCTAAGCATGTTTATGCAGAAGAAGCAAGTACCACTTGGTTGTCCCCACCTAAGTTCAGAGCAGACCCTCTTGAAGTTAATGGACCAAAGTTGGTCATGTCCATGCATTTCAGTGGGTCTACTCAGAGTAAGATTTACAATTGTGCCTAATGGGCCTTATTTCCAGTAAGGACCGTGCAAGTTTAGGGTTGCCATCTTACGCCAATTAATCACAGGAACTTTTGTTGATTAATGAATCAGCACAAATTTGCTGTCAATAGAGCAGACAGATGTCTGTCCCAGAAGGGCTCTTTTCAGAAGAGGCATTCTCTCAAACTCACATGACCCTTGAGCCAGTTACTACTTTCAGCCTAACCTAAAACCTAACTGCTCCTAGTCAGCAGACTCTATCTGCAAAGAGTTGTTAGGAGACCATGCCACAGAGCTACAATTTCCAAAGTAGTTTAACAGTCAATCCCTCTTTGGCAATTGTAGTTCTGTGGAGCAAAAAGAGGTCTCCTAACAACTCTCTGTACCTTTAACAAACTACAGTTCCGAGGATTTTTTGGGGGGTGGGGATGAAGCTTGTTTAAAGTGGTTTAAATGTATGTGCAGATGGGGCCTAAGTCTATGGCC
The DNA here is from genome assembly GCF_951804945.1 of Podarcis cretensis. Lineage (NCBI taxonomy): Eukaryota > Metazoa > Chordata > Lepidosauria > Squamata > Lacertidae > Podarcis > Podarcis cretensis. Next base: position 25,575,174 of record NC_137177.1, on the reverse strand, counting down.
CTCACCACAACTTGGGTCACTGAATTCCATAAATTAAAGCAGGGATGTGGAACTTATGGCCTTCTGGAAGTTGTTGAGGACTCCCATCAACACCAGCAAATAGTCCAACAACATCTGGAGGGCCACAGGGTCCCATATCACTGAAGCATGGAACTTTTTTGTCTGTTCGGTTACCTACTACAAATCAATACATATATTTGTATTTGCCCTTGGCATTCCTAATATCTTATCACAGGAAACAGAGGAAACTGTAGGCGACTGGCCTACCGAGCTCAATACTGTCTACACTGCGGATGGGGAACCTGTGGCCCTCCAGATGTTGCGGGACTGGAGTTCCTGGTCCAACAACATCTGGAGCGCACCAGGTTAGCAAAGACTGCTCTAATCTGTACTGTAATAACGTTCAAGACTGGCCAACAATGACTGTACATTCAAGTATCACTCATCAGCTCAGACACTTCCCAATGCAGCCTGAAGCTGGAACTTCTGACAAAAGATGATGTAGGTTAAAACAGGTTGAAACTGACTCTGAAAATAACCAGGTTTGCTAAAATCCGCCAACACCCCTGAATTAAAAAAAGAAGGATTTGTCCTCAGATAGCAAAGTTTCACTGCAGTCACTTCTAGGGGGAATCTCTAAGGGAAGGAGAAGAATGACCATCTCAGGACATACCCATAATAACCTCTGGTGACTCCTAGTCCTGTTTGCACCACAGAGGAGAACACCAGAACCTGCCTCTTGTGTAAAAGATACTTTTTATTGTACATGGAAGTAAAATTTTTCCCACCATACCATCTTGTTTTTAAAAGTTTATAAATTACAACTCCTTGACAAGGATTAACAAGTCTGTCTCAAGATGCGCCCCCCCCCCAAAAAAAAAGAAAGAAAAGGAAAAAAACCTAAGTGTCTGAGTTCTATTTTCATCATGAATAGATTTGACCACAAATGCTCCTCTGCCGGCTCAGCACATACAGAAACTGCTGCAAGCCCTCCTCTGTACTCTTCTGAGTCAGTGATCTGGAGGAAAAGAGGGGGCAACCCAGCTGCAGACGTCGTGTGCTTGGCTAGAGTCCAGGGCACGCTGGCATGTTGCTCAGAGACGCCGTGTTTAGCAAGGCAACTACATGGCTTGAATCTCTGAAGAGACACTGTCCAAAGGCTGCCAATGACATTCTATCAAGGCATCGTAGAGTTCTTCGCTCTGCTCCATGAACTGTTTGTTCGCTTCTCCCACATCCATCTGGGGCATTGGATCTGAAAAAGGAAGGAAGCCTAAATAATAATAATAATAATAATAATAATAATAATAATAATAATAATTTATTTGTACCCTGCCCATCTGGCTGGGTTTCCCCAGCCACTCCAGGCAGCTCCCAACCCAACAGAACATTAAAAACAGGATAAAGCATTAAAAATTAAAAACTTCCCTAAACAGGGCTGCCTTCAGATGGCTTCTAAAAGTCACATGAGTGAGTCTCAGGTGAAAGCAAGGTGAATTGCTTAAATTAAGATCTGGAAACCAAGTTGGTTCAGAAGATCATAACCCAAAATATGAATGAATGAGCATTTTTGCTGTGTACACAGCCTCTTTGCTCATCCCTCCACATGAGCTATGATTAAGTCAGGAAGTCTCTAATTAACCAGTTTCCAATTTTGTCTGAACAGAAATCTGTGATTACCAGCTCTGGAACAAATCAAGATACTAAACTAACCTCAAACTGTGGTTTTATAATCCTGTTTTGCTGTGCAGCCAGTAACAATAATTTCCTTGATCGGATGACACGGAAGGCCTTGTTCCATTGGCCTGTCAGAATTCGAAAAACTGTCTTTCCCAAACTTCTCAAAACTAGCAAGTCACTTTTAACACTCTATTTTACACAGCAGAACTTTTAGGTGAACTGTAGGTAAAGTGGTACATAATCACACCAAAATAGAAACAAAAGATCTTTCTCCTGATGCAGCCTGCAGAAAATTTTGCACAGCAAGCTATGCTGTACTGAGAGTACAAAACCCTACTGTGATGGGTTGAGAGAGGGAAGTGAGGCAAAACAAAATGTCATGGGTGGGGAACCTTTATTCTGTCAAGGGCTGCAGTTTATCAGGTGTAATTTGTCAAGGAGGTACATACAGGTGATGGACAGGGCCATCCCCTTTTCTCTTTCTGCCACACGTTTCCCCCCACTTCCTGCCACCCACATGAAATTAGGCCAAGGGCAACAGGTTGCCTCTCCTGTTTGCATTCCTGCAGCTGTTCTGCTGCTCCAGAACAACTCTTGACTGGAGTGCTTTAGAATCAGATGTTGATTTCTAACAGAGAATTGCAATAGGCAAACTTACCTTCTAATGCATCTTCACCAACCTCTTCATAGTTCTGCAACAGGGAGAATGACAAATGGTTAGGGAACCAGAGCATTTTTTTAGCACACCTAACATCACAGACCATATTTCCCTGGGAGACTTGCTTAGCTCACTTGGTTTATACACGTCTTCACCTGCTGAAACAGTTTGTTTTACTGTTTTTGAATTCTGTTTTCAATTTGCTCTGATGCTTTTTGGTCTGGCTTGAGAACTCCCTCCTGGCATGTGCCAGGAAGAAATCAGAGCCATCTGCTTCTTCATTTAAACTGTGGCTTGTTATGTCCAAACACAGGCCAAACTGTGATTTAGTTTGGCCTGCTTTGGGCATTAATAAACCACAGTTGCTTCAAACAAGGAATCATGTTATTTATTTTGCACATACCTTCCGTAATAATAATTCCATAATTCTATGCATGTCACTTGGAAATATGCCCCACTGTGTTGCAATAGGGCTCACTCCTTAGTGGGTATGCAACTGCAGCCTCAAGGATCTCGTTGACGTAAAAATGAGCAAGCTTGCAAATTTGCTCAGCCCTTACCTGCATGGTGCTTTGTGTGTAGCCGTACTGTGGGTAGCTGTAGCTGTAACTGCCTGTGTTCTGATCATATCCCCAATGCGCATAGTAGTTCTGATACTGTTGGTAGTACTGGTTATAGTTATAGTTGTACATCTGGTTGTACTCGACTGTCTTCAGCCGGTTACTTTGGGAAGAAGGGAGAGGGAATCACAAGAATGTCAGGGTATGTAAAACACCAGAACACACACATACATACATACCCCAATATTCTCTAGGGCTATAATAACTGCACTTGACCTAGTGGCCATTTGTAATGGTTCAGCCCATTGTCTCTTCTGTTCTGCTCTTACAGGCTTTCTCATTCTTAGCCAGCCTCCTCAGCAGCCCAGCTTCCTCTTCATCTCTTACCAACAGCACCCATCCTCTCCTTAGGCCCTGTTTGTCACTTATTCTCACCCTCACCCCGCCAGTTCTCTCCTATCCTCTGCTCCCTCTTTACTCTGCATTCTTTAATGAGGCCTGTATCTCCTTTACTCAAACTTATCTTTTTCTCAGCCCTCCCCCTAATCTGTTCCATTACATCAGCCTCTCCACTTGTCTATCCATATAGTTAAGGAAGCATACTTACGCTTTTGGTATGGCAACACTCAAGCGTATCGGTTTAGAACCAAGGCCGACAGCCGCCTGGCACTCGATCAGTGCTCTTTTCTGTTCCAATTCATCTGAGAATTTCACAAAACCATAGCCTCTGGCAAAAGACAAAGGTTCGGTCAGAATCAAGGAGTTGGACCACCCTTTAAAATACCTTAAAAAGGAAGGATTTTCAGAGAATTCACCTGCCTGGCTCAGTCCTAAAGAACTGGAGGTGGGGGGAAGAAATGGACAGCTATCACAAGCAGCTCAGTAGCTTGGGAATTCCCTCAACATGAAGTGGGATCCCAGGGTGTGCAAAGGAAGGGAGAAAGCTTCTTTAAAACAGCAATCTTGAAAGATTCATGGACATGGCAGTTCAATGATTGAAACCTGCTGGGTTCAGATGGCAAGAAATTCACTGAGTGGGTGCAACTTTCAGGTCAGCCTGCAGATGCTAGGGCTGCATCCACACCAGGTGTGGAGAACCTTTGGCTCTCCAGATGTTGCTGAACTACATCTGCCATCATCCTGGGCCATTTGTCTTGCTTGCTGGAGCCATGGGGAGTTGTAGGTCAGCAACATCTGGAGGGCCAAAGGTTCACTGCACCCAATCTACATGTTATTGCTGTTAAATGCTCTTGTATTTGCATAAGCTGGGACTGCCCTACACTTAAGTTGCTGATCCAGGAGAAATATCAGTGTGACTTCATCTAACCTTAAATGCTTCTGACTGAAACAGCTTGTGCATAAGAAGTGATACAAACACATTATTTTAACTCTCTCTCAGGCCACTCCAATAAACATGGCATAATCAGAATAGTTTGTAGTGATATACTAAAAACACACACAAAACAGAAGCCTTAACACCATCATTTATGAACAAGGTAAAATAAAACATGAATATTTTTTATATTTACACAAGATTATTTCCCTTCCCTTCCCCTTTGTTAGTATGTGAGCACTTAATGCAAAATAATCAGGATCCCATTCCTCTTTACTAATTTATGGGCAGTAAAAACCTCTTTGCATTAGATACTTTCCCCATCCCACCTCCATTCAGTACCAAATGCAGAAGGAAGAAGCTTACTTGGAAACTCCCGTCTGGTCCACAACAACTTTGCCGCCCCTACATGACGGGTACACTTTTACAAAGAACTCATATATCATCCCATCGTCTACATCAGGGGATAGATCGCCTACAAATAGTGAATATTCTGGGCTAAAGAGGAAAATAAAAGCAGCTTGAGAATAGTAATAATACAACAACATTAATGATGAATTGGTCATTAGGAAAATGAAGTCATGGGACACTCTTTTTATTTCTCTGTAAAACTAATGATGGGCGCAAGCTGGCAAATTCATTTGATGTGACTGACTTAACTGCTTGCCTTCACTTTCAAATTTTCTTGTCTTAAGTAACAAGTCATTTTATGTATTTTTAACCTTCTGTTAGAAGCCGCTCAGAGTGGCTGGGGAAACCCAGCCAGATGGGCAGGGTAGAAATAATAAAATTATTATTATTATTATTATTAAACAAGTCCAGTGGCAAAAAATATTATAATTCTTAGAGATACATATAAGTAAAGTGGTTTTTACTTATTTTAAGGTTTGTATGAAACATTTAATGATTATTTAATGCATTTTTAGCAGGTATACTTTCCAAGCAAATCTTATTTGTTAAGGAATTCTTTGCAAGACAGAATTTAGCCTAATATTATTTTTTCACCTGGCTGATTTTTACTATTAATTACAATTCTTATTTTGACCATGCTGCTTTGATTCCACTGATATGCAAGTGTTTGTTTTGCATTACTTATTGTAATATAAAGGTAAAGGTACCCCTGCCCGTACGGGCCAGTCTTGACAGACTCTGGGGTTGTGCGCCCATCTCACTTAAGAGGCCAGGGGCCAGCGCTGTCCGGAGACACTTCCGGGTCACGTGGCCAGCGTGACATCGCTGCTCTGGCGAGCCAGAGCCGCACACGGAAACGCCGTTTACCTTCCCGCTGGTAAGCGGTCCCTATTTATCTACTTGCACCCGGAGGTGCTTTCGAACTGCTAGGTTGGCAGGCGCTGGGACCGAGCAGCGGGAGCGCACCCCGCCGCAGGGATTCGAACCGCCGACCTTTCGATCGGCAAGTCCTAGGCGCTGAGGCTTTAACCCACAGCGCCACCTGCGTCCCCTATTGTAATATACTGTATTATTAAAAAGTGATTCAAAAAAAACCAAAGAAAAAGAATTAAGCCCAATGTGTACAATGAGGCCTTGTGCCACAAAATATCCCATAATAAGCAGAAACACATGAGTATGTGATTGTTTCCCACAGGCTCCTGACTTTTACAAGTGTTGTTTCAAGCACTTTCACCAGTTACTCCCAACCTCAGTAAAGCTTGAATGCTCCTAAGTAGTAACAGTCCGAACAGCAGCAGGGACGCATTAACCACCTTCACTCTCCCATGTGAGCTATGTTCACAATTAATAGCATAAGAAGAGCCTGGACGCTGGTGGGCCAAGCCAGTGGCCCATCTAGCCGGGCATCCTGTTCTCACAGTGGCCAACCGGAAGCCTGCTAGTAAGACTTCAGCACAACACCACCCTCCTCACTTGGTCTTCCAAGCAACTGGCTTTCAGAGGCACATTGCCTCCAACAATGGAGGCTGAATTCCGGTCTATTTGCAGCACTTAAACTGGACCGACTGTTTCATACATACAAGTCACTGTGTGATGCAGTCACCGAATGATGAAAATGCAGGTGTCTGTCAGGCCTTTACTACAGACGGACTGCAGAGTTAGCAACACGTTTCTAGAAACTCTTTGCAACAGGAAACTATCATCCTTCAACAATGACAGTGCAGATGCTTTGGCAAACATTTGAGAAGTTTTCATAGTATTTGACTTACCTGTTGTCAGGCTGCTTTCCATATGTGGCATAGTTTAATTTAAATCGCTTTGTCTGAAACAGTTAAAAAAGAGAGAGAAAGAAATTGAGTACAGGTATGCCCTCCACATTTAGTTTATAGCTCATTAGGAAAAGGCACACACACACTACTGTGGAAATATTCAACACAGCTTCAATATACAGGTTATTAGGCAACTGAGCGTCATCATATGGAAATTTTGGCAGCCTTTCCTACAGCAGACTGAGAATCCCTGAACAACATGAAATGTTACAAAGAGCAAGAAGCACAATACAAATAAAACACATTCATCCAAACCTCACTCTAAGATTATATGAGCTCTTAATCTTGACTACCAAATTTAAGAGCTAAGCTTCTAGGAATATATTCATCATCTCCTTTCATGCAGCATTTTAACATCCATTGGGCTACCATGTAAATGCTTTCAAAGTGGGAGGATCAAATCGTTCCTTACTCCATTATAATACAGTGGTGCCCCGCAAGACGAACGCCTCGCAAGACGGAAAACCCGCTAGACGAAAGGGTTTTCCATTTTGGAGGCACTTCGCTAAACGAATTTCTCTATGGGGTTGCTTCGCAAGACGAAAAAATCTTGCGAGTTCCCGCGGGGTTTTTTCGCTCCCCCCCCCCTTTCCTAAGCCGCTAAGCCGCTTATCAGCTGTTCCGCTGATAAGCCGCCTCTCAGCTGATCGCTAAAAGCCGCTAGACCGCTAATAGCGCTAATCCGCTAAGCCGTCAATGGGCTTGCTTCGCAAGACGCAAAAACCGCTAGACGAAGAGAATCGCGGAACGGATTAATTTCATCTTGCGAGGCACCACTGTATCTGCAGTAAGACATAAAGTGGCACAGAGAGATTTCTGGCTGCTCTCATTACAAGGGCACACACTTTCTTCCAAGGGTGTCCAGTTAAATTGACCATCCATTAATGTGCCCAGCAGAGAATGACAGTGATTTACTTACTGGTGTGGCACCAGGAAGAGGTTTCCCGTTGATTTTATGTAAACATTTTTCTGCAGTGGCCAAGTCAGCAAATTCTACAAAGCAATAGCCTGCTGGAATCCTGGAAGAGAAGAAACAAGAAAGGAAACATTTAATAAGACATGTGTTTCGAACTGACTAGTGAAAAATGCTATGCTTCATTTCTACGAACCTTTCAGCTGATGACCAATAGGATAGTGTTTTCATACTGCCATGCTATTTGTGTACGTAGTAACCTCTCCAGAACAAGTTAGGAAGGCACTTGTGCTAGACTCATTTAAGCACCAGATTAAAAATATTTTATTTACCAAAATTCTTAAAGTCATCACATGGGATGTACTATTTTAGTATCTTCTGCCATTTCATTTTTTTTACTATGAAGCTGTACGATCCTAACTTTGCATTTAATGACCAGTCAAATTCTATAACTGTTTCAATAGGTTTTTGTGGTTATTGTTCTGATTTAAGGTTTTTTTAATCAATGTTATTGATTACTTGTGACCCATCTCTTTCTCATGCATGAACACACAACACACACATGGGTGGGAAACGTGTTGGCATACATAGACTGCTGGACTACAACTGTTGTGATCCATGCTGCCTGGGACTGATCTGAGCTAGAATCCAACAACATCTGGAGGGCTACAGGTTCCCCACCTCTGCCCTGAACAGTAGGTCATCCCCAAAATAAGGCATTCTTGGCTTCATGAATTATGTGGCAGCATTTAGCCATAGACAAATAGGAGGTGGGCAGCTCAAAACATCTGTTCAAACAATCTGTATCCCGATCTTAACTCCAGGAACACTGGTTTTGTCTGTATATGTATTGTAAAACACCCCACCCCACCCCCAACATGCATGCCAGGTGAGTAGTACACAAAATACAGATAAATACCCTGTCAACCTATTCCGAATGATTTTTACACTCAGAACTAGCTCTCCCATAGTAGCAAAGGCTCTCGAAATGAAATTCTCGTCCATGTACGGCTCCAGCTACAGAGAGAAAAGAAAAAAAGAGAAAATAAGGTAATGCAGCCATACAGAAAGATCTGTACAAAATTAAGAAGCATTTTAAAAAGGTGAATGGCACCTTCTGGCCTGTAGGCAATAGAGCCTAAAGAGGTGTGCACGTGTACACCCGTTATCAGAATGACGTGTGCTAAAGTGTGAAACAAGTAACTCTATGAAGGGAGCCACAAGATGGCTAGGAACAGGGAGGGTAGTAAACCTGCAGCAGTTTTGCACTCTCAGAGCACAGCAAACTTGATTACAAGCTAAGCAAACAAAGTAAAGTGGTACACTGATGGAAGGCACAAGGTATCTGTACAGTTCCTGGTCAAATTGGTCCATATATTACAACAGGGATGTGGAATGCATGTCCTTCCATACAGTGTTGGACTCTAACTCCCATCAGCCCCGGCCAGTATGGCTGGTGGTCAGGGATGATGCGAGTTTTTGTCCATCAACATCAGGAGTGCCGCAGTGTCACTGCAGCCAAAAAACAGTATGAACATATTAGGGCTTTTATTGGCATACTTGCCAATTCATAATGTTACAAGATTTGCAAGGTATTTGGGAGAGGAAGGAATGTCACTAAACCTACAAGGACCCTACACTCCCCATTCCAAGAACCACCTACTCGTAAAGACAAATCCAGCCCTGCTGGATCAGACCAAGAGTCCAACTCAGTCCTAGGAGGCAACAATCCCCATTTAAAGCCACTGAAGCCTAGGCCATCACATCTTCTGGCAGTGAGTTACAGTGCCATCCTATGCATGTTTACTCAAACACCATATTTTTCGCTCTATAAGATGCACCAGACCACAAGACGCACCTAGTTTTTGGAGGAGGAAAACAAGGGGAAAAAAAATTCTGAATCTCAGAAGCCAGAACAGCAAGAGGGATTGCTGTGCAGTGAAAGCAGCAATCCCTCTTGCTGTTCTGGCTTCTGGGATAGTTGTGCAGCCTGCATTCGCTCCATAGCGAAGGGAAAAAGTGAGTCTTAAAGAGCAAAAAATACGGTAAGTCCCACTGAGTTCAGTGGGAATCACTCCAAAGTTAGGTGTGCAGAGGTTTCTAACCACAATGATGTCCGTCATGTTAACTCCAGATAATCCATGTGCATGTAGATCTAAATTATTGTCAGCTCAACACTACTTCCATGTAAAATCCTTCCTTTAGGTAGTCCAAAAATCTAATCAACATCATCATAATTATTACCCCATGTCTTCCACAAAACTCAAGGCCCTTTCTAATTCTCACAACAATCCTGCGAGGCAGTTACTGGCTCAAGATTCCTTAAAAGTTTTGTGGATGATGAAGAAGAAGAGTTTGGATTTGATATCCCGCCTTTCACTCCCTTTAAGGAGTCTCAAAGCGGCTAACATTCTCCTTTCCCTTCCTCCCCCACAACAAACACTCTGTGAGGTGAGTGGGGCTGAGAGACTTCGGAGAAGTGTGACTAGCCCAAGGTCACCCAGCAGCTGCATGCGGAGGAGCGGAGACACGAACCCGGTTCCCCAGATTATGAGACTACCGCTCTTAACCACTACACCACACTGGCTCTTGAATTTGAATTTGAATTTGGGTCTTCTAGCCTAGTTTGCACTCTTACCCAGTCATTTTTATCCATTTGACTGAAAAAATAAAGAAATGTTCTGCTGGATCAGACAAATGATCAGACCCATCTGATTCAGCATCTTGTTCTCACAGTGGCCAACCAAATGCCATAGATATCCCCAAAACAGTACCTGAGTGAAACAGCACTTTCCTGACTTGTGATTCCAAGCAACTGGAATACAGAGGCATATGGCTGAACTTCTGCAAGTGCAAGGCCTGGCAATTGATTTTTGCCACACACACACACACACAAAATGACATTGCGGGCGATTCTTTGTAGCCTATGGATGTTAGGCTAGTAGTTTACACAATCTTGTACAATTCACTGTACCACAGAGGTGGCACCTGTAGGCATAGTGTTGCCCTTGGAACTCACAAAACCCTACACAGCCCCTTCAGTCATGAGGTGATTAGGATGGTTATTTTTCCCTCCCTTGAAAAGCTGAAGGAGGAAGTCGAAAAAGTGATGCTCTTTCTCCCATTCAATTCAATGTGCTTTTCAAGATTAATTCCACCGAATCCTGACTTTAACCCACATCATTTTGAAAAGTGACATTTGTGCACACACTCTTTTCTGTCTTGGGGGATGGGGCACCGCCGCAGGGTTGGGCAGAGGAAAAATGGAGTTGATCCACAGGAGCCAGAGAAAAATGAGCAGAGGAAGTGGCAGCTATTCAAAAATAGGCATGTGCCTTGAAAGGTAAGCCTCTGGTGTATGGATGTGACCTGGCTGGACTTTTTGCTGACCATTATTTCCTTTCTATTCAACAGGGAGCGCAAACCCCACCAGCTACCCTTGTTCTCCTAGCCAACAGCAGAGGCCAGAGAGCACTTTTCTGAACTGCAAATGCAGAGCAAGACCACAGATCACCTTAAAGCAACACCAGGGCTGGATTTAGGTTTGATGAGGCCCTAAGCTACTGAAGGTAATGGGGCCCTTTATATGTCCAGCTGTTCTTTGTCAACAACAAATTGCCGCTTTTTTGTGTGTTGAATATATGCTATATGGTAATTTATGGACCTAATAGGTATCTAAAGCCATATGCATGTGCTGCCATGCAACCAGTCCATGCAGAATGTAGGCATACATAGAAATGAGCAAACCAGTGATATTATAGGGAGCAGGCTAGCAGGCGGGGCCCATTACTTACATTATAGGAGCCTACACAACACAAAACACTGTTGCTGTATGTAGGTTTTATTTTATTTGTTTTTTATCTTATATTTTGGAAATGTACATCCAGTTTTTTCCCCTTTAATTTTTTTTGGGCCCCCCAAGAGATTGGGGCCCTAAGCTATAGCTTGTTTAGCCTATACTGTATGTAAATCCGTCACTGGCAACACCAGTGTCCTTGTGGCACCTTATAAAGCTTGAGGTGACGACGATGCTGAGAAGAAAACCCGCAGCAGAAAGGGTTGCACCCTCCTAAGTCTTCAATTTTATGAAGACTTACAAGACCTTATAGAAGTGACACCAAAGAAGGATGTTCTTCTCATTATAGGGGACTGGAATGCTAAAGTAGGGAATCAAGAGATAAAAGGAACAACTGGCAAGTTTGGCCTTGGAGATCAAAACGAAGCAGGACAAAGGCTAATAGAGTTCTGTCAAGAGAACAAGCTGGTCATCACAAACACTCTTTTCCAACAACACAGGAGACGACCCTACACATGGACATCACCAGATGGGCAGCATCAAAATCAGATTGATTATATTCTCTGCAGCCAAAGATGGAGACGCTCTATACAGTCAGCAAAAACAAGACCTGGAGCTGACTGTGGCTCAGATCATCAGCTTCTTATAGCAAAATTCAAGCTTAAACTGAAGAAAGTAGGAAAAACCACTGGGCCGGTAAGATACAATCTGAACCAAATCCCTTATGAATACACAGTGGAAGTGAAGAACAGGTTTAAGGATTTAGATTTGCTGGACAGGGTGCCTGAAGAACTATGGATGGAGGCTCGTAACATTATACAGGAGGCAGCAACGAAAACCATCCCAATGAAAAAGAAATGCAAGAAAGCAAAGTGGCTGGCCAATGAGGCCTTACAAATAGTCAGAGGGAGAAGGCAAGCAAAATGCAAGGGAGATAGTGAAAGATACAGGAAATTGAATGCAGATTTCCAAAAAATAGCAAGGAGAGACAAGAAGGCCTTCTTAAACGAGCAATGCAAAGAAATAGAGGAAAACAACAGAATGGGAAGAACCAGAGATCTGTTCAAGAAAATTGGAGATATGAAAGGAACTTTTCGTACAAAGATTACCATAATAAAGGACAGAAGTGGTAAGGACCTAACAGAAGCAGAAGACATCAAGAAGAGGTGGCAAGAATACACAGAGGAATTATACCAGAAAGATATGGATGGCTCGTACACCCCAGGTAGTGTGGTTACTGACCTTGAGCCAGACATCCTGGAGAGTGAAGTCAAACGGGCCTTAGAAAGCACTGCAAATAACAAGGCCAGTGGAAGTGATGGTATTCCAGCTGAACTATTTAAAATTTTAAAAGATGATGCTGTTAAGGTGCTACACTCAATATGCCAGCAAGTTTGGAAAACTCAGCAGTGGCCAGAGGATTGGAGAAGACCAGTCTACATCCCAATCCCAAAGAAGGGCAGTGCCAAAGAATGCTCCAACTACCACACAATTGCACTCATTTCACACGCTAGCAAGGTTATGCTAAAAATTCTACAAGGAAGGCTCAAGCAGTATGTGGACCGAGAACTCCCAGAAGTGCAAGCTGGATTTCGAAGGGGTAGAGGAACCAGAGATCAATTGCAAACATGCGCTGGATTATGGAGAAAGCTAGAGAGTTCCAGAAAGACATCTACTTCTGCTTTATTGACTATGCAAAAGCCTTTGACTGTGTCGACCACAGCAAACTATGGCAAGTTCTTAAAGAAATGGGAGTGCCTGATCACCTCATCTGTCTCCTGAGAAATCTCTATGTGGGACAAGAAGCTACAGTTAGAACAGGATATGGAACAACTGATTGGTTCAACATTTGGGAAAGGAGTACGACAAGGCTGTATACTGTCTCCCTGCTTATTTAACTTACAGTATATGCAGAATTCATCATGCGAAAGGCTGGGCTGGATGAATCCCTAGCTGGAATTAAGATTGCCGGAAGAAATATCAACAACCTCAGATATGCAGATGACACAACCTTGATGGCAGAAAGTGAGGAGGAATTAAAGAACCTTTTAATGAGGGTGAAAGAGGAGAGCGCAAAATATGGTCTGAAGCTCAACATCAAAAAAACGAAGATCATGGCCACTGGTCCCTTCACCTCCTGGCAAATAGAAGGGGAAGAAATGGAGGCAGTGAGAGATTTTACTTTCTTGGGCTCCATGATCACTGCAGATGGTGACAGCAGCCACGAAATTAAAAGACGCCTGCTTCTTGGGAGGAAGGCGATGGCAAACCTAGACAGCGTCTTAAAAAGCAGAGACATCACCTTGCCAACAAAGGTCCGTATAGTCAAAGCTATGGTTTTCCCAGTAGTGATGTATGGAAGTGATCGCTGAAGAATTGATGCTTTTGAATTATGGTGCTGGAGGAGACTCTTGAGAGTCCCATGGACTGCAAGATGATCAAACCTATCCATTCTTAAGGAAATCAGCCCTGAGTGCTCACTGGAAGGACAGATCCTGAAGCTGAGACTCCAATACTTTGGCCACCTCATGAGAAGAGAAGACTCCCTGGAAAAGACCCTGATGTTGGGAAAGATGGAGGGCACCAGGAGATAGAGGACGAGATGGTTGGATCGTGTTCTCGAAGCTACCAGTATGAGTTTGACTAAACTGCGGGAGGCAGTGGAAGACAGGAGTGCCTGGCGTTCTCTGGTCCATGGGGTCACGAAGAGTCGGACACGACTAAACAACAACAACAACAACAAGTGGACCCGCTGAAATTCGCGGGCAGGAGGAGTTAACTCAGGCTTTCACGGGTCTACTCTGAGCAGAGCTGAGATACCACCAAGGAGCCTCGAAACCATTTGTTACTGCCTAATCTTCGGCTTCGGCGGGGCTACTACGCAGCCTCCTCTGCAGGCGCCTGCAGATTCACGGGAAACGTCCGCTGGGCGGCGGGGGGGGGGCGGACGACGGCCACGGCGCAAAGAAGGCTCTGCCCCGAAGAGCATCCAATGGAAGGCAAGGCTGAGGAAACTGCAGCGAAGGGTGCGGAAAAGGGAGGGAAGCTCGCCCTGCGGCATAGGCAGCGGTGGGCGTCGCCCGCCCGCCCGTCCGTCCCCTCCCTCCGCCGCCGCCGCCCACCAAACTTCGCCCCGCCACCGCCGCGGCCCTTGGCTCACTCACGTCTCCCATCCAGAGGCTGGCGGCCATGCTGCCCCCGCCGTCCCTGGGCGCCTGGGGCGGGGCGACGGGGAGGCCCGCCCCGCCGCCGCTTCTTCCTCCTCCTGCTCCTCTTCCTCGCGGTGGTCCCCTCACGCCGCGGCCTGGCTCCCCCTCCCCCGCTCGCTTCCTCCAGCGCCACGGGCTTCCCCCGCCGCCTCCTGCTAGAGCGGCCCGAGCGAGGCGGAAGAAGGGGCGCGGGTAGGCCTCGGCGTCGCCCACAGCGGCCTCTGCCCGTGGGGAGGAGCTATGGCAAGGCCGTGTCAGGGTTGCATGTCGGGGAGGAGGGTCATTGGGACATCGGGTGGTTCGCGCCGGGGCTCAGCTAGGCTCACCCTGCGGCGTCAGGAGAAATTCCTGGCCTGGCCTGGTTTTCGGGTGCAAAAATGGCGCGGGGGGGATTTTGCCGAATTGGGAAACCCGGATGTGTGGCAACGGGATGGGAAAAGCAGCGGAAACCACCCCGAAAAGCTTAAAATCACTGTTCTGGGGTTTAGGTTTCCTCAACAATTTGGGTTCGTCCCCCCAAAAACCTTAACAATTCTGGTGGGTTTAGCTCGGCAGTTCTGGGGTCTTCCTAAAAAAAGAGAGAGAGCCATATTTCAAAAAGTAAAATTCCTGACACCCACTTTGCAGGTGTCAGGAATTTTACTTTTTGAAATATGGCAACCCTACTCAGTGCCAGGTTGTTTGAGGACTCCGAATCTGGGTGTATGTAGCAGTGGGATGGTGGTCCTCTTCTTCTTTGGCAGTCACTGGTAGCCGAGTAAGTTTGTCTTCCATGAACACAGTCTTAACAGTCTATAAGTGACTGTGGAGGCCTATTCTGGATTCACACATCCTTCCACAGTGGGGACATAGGTTTCTGGGCGGGAGTTGATCATGGTTAGGGTTTGCCAAACGTGTTTTCCTCTTAGCACATATCTTCCTTTCGTCCTGAGTTCGAGTGTCTTCAAAGCCCATGACACCATTGGTAAAGGCTGTTCTGCAACTGGAACGCTTGCAGGCCAGTGTTTCCCAATTGTCAGTTTTTATACTACTTTTTATAGGATTTGCCTTGAGAGAGACTTTAAACTTTTGTTGACCACCAGCATTACACTTTCCATTTTTAAGTTCAGAATAGAGTAGTTGCTTTGGAAGACGATAATCAGGCATCCAAACAAAATGACCAGTCCAACAAAGTTGATGTTGAAGAATCATCGTAAGTGCTGGACTTACGTGTTACGGTGCAGGTATGAAGCCTGTGGACCTACAGGTGTCATTGGACTTCAGCTCCCAGCAGCCCCAGCTGGCACGGGCAGCAGTTAGGAATTATGGGAGCTGGACTCCAGAACATTTGGAGGGTCACTGGCTCTCCATTTCTCCTTTAAAGGGTGAAAAGCAATGGCCTGATCACCAAGATACATGTGATTAAAAGAAGATGGTGATTTAGGCTTTGTTGCACACCATACATTTAAAAGCATATGGAATCATGGGAACTGTTGTTTGCCCCTCACATAGCTATGGTTCCCAACACCCTTAAACTACAGTTCCCAGGATTTTTTTTTTTTTAGGTAGGGGCAGGAAATCATGTGCTTTAAATCTATGGCATGTATGCAGCCAAAGACTGTATTGCAATTAAAAGCGATAGCAAAATGATAATCATTTATTGATTTGTCACCCCACTACCTTGTGTCAGCTCTGGACGTAATATTGTAAATGGGTTGATGGTACAGAGGTATCTTGGTTCTCAAACTTAATCCGTTCCAGAAGTCTGTTCGACTCCCGAAACCTTTCGAAAATCAAGGCGCAGGTTCCGATTGGCTGCAGGAGCTTCCTGCAGTTAAGCGGAAGCCATGTTGGACGTTCGCCTTCCAAAAAATGTTCACAAACCAGAACAGTTTTTTCTGGGTTTACAGCGTTCGGGAGCCAAAACATACAAGTACCAAAGCATTCAAGAACCAAGGTACAACTGTATATTGGAAATGAGATGTTGGCACCAGTTTTTTCTGTTTGTTTGTTTCCGTCTTAATTTGTTGCATTTCCTCCAGAAAGTGTTATATCCAGATTAAATGAGAGGAAATATAGACTGGCATTTTTTTATGTCAATGACGTGTGGATGTTATGCTGTATCAGTCTCATTAGATCAGGAATTAATTGGCTCCATCTATATCTATTTATATAATTGCAAGGCTTTATTTACAAGGATGGAGTCAGAAGCTTGGAACAGCTACTGACACCCAAGAAAGAAAAGGCGATGCAGTGAGAATCTGTTTCCATTATAGTGTGTGATGAAATGCCTTAAATGTTTATCAGCTCTCTCCCCCGCACCACCCACTTTAAGACAAGGATCATATAATTTGATGGGCCACATAATCTTAAAAATTCCCTCCTCCCTAACAGTGCCTATAAATGATCAGAGACCTGGCACGTTTTTTGTTCCTTTCACTCGTTACACAAGCAGCTCCACTTTTAGGGTCACTTGGAAGAGCAGTGGTGAAACTTCATCATCTGCCTGTTTTATTACTCATCCCCCATTTGAAACAGCAGCGTCTTCTGATGGTCCTTTCCAGTGGAGGCTGCGGGGAGGAAAGCTGGCTTCAATCTTGTGGTATCTACTCTTGCTTGTTTTGTTTTAAACTAGAACTGAGGGGTCCATCAGCTGGATCAGCCAAATAAAAGTTACTGATAGGAGTGGGAATCATTTGCAAAATGTGTTTTATTATTACACGTGTATCCCATCTTTTCTCGTAATGTGCTCTCAAGGCAGCATATGATATTGTGGACTTGGAAAACATTTGGGAAAGAGCAGCCAGGGCTTTTTAGTTTAGAGAACAGATGGGTAAGAGGTGACATGATAGAAATTTGTAAAATTGTGCGTGGCATGGAGAAAGAAACTATATTATGCTGAAGAGAGAGAAAATATCATTAAATAATACAAGAGAAAATTTCAGGGGTCACGACAAGAATTTCCCAGCTGGCATGACATCTTGTCTGTTTATGTTTTTTACAAGCATCCCGTGGAAGAGAATCAATCACAGCCTTTTTAAAGCTTTGACTGAAAACAGGTGGTGGGGCTTTTGCCAAGGTGTTGGGTATTTTTGTGCTGTGTACATTGTGGCTCTTGTGGCAATTATCTGCCAGGCTATATTCTAAGTTGATCTCTTTGCTAATTCTGGAAGGCAGCAGGTATTATAATTCGCTTCGTGGCTAATTTTAAATGTGGTTTTCGATTATTTTCTTGCTCTTGAGTTCCATCTCCAACTGAAAAAATAATAATACTGGGCTAGATCCAGACTATGTTAGAAATGAATATGGCTTAGCTCCATCACAAGCCTTTTATGTTGATTTCAATGGGCTTCAAGTGCAACCAAATTAGGCTGCAATCGTAGTCATATTTACCTGGGGGGTAAGCCCCATTGAAGCCATTGGGGCTTCCTTCTGAGTAAATGGGCTTGTGCTGTTGAGATAGGTCCAGTGCATTACACTTTAAAATGCATTCTTCATGCAACCTTCAGGCCAGTAGCAAGTGGTCCACCCTCCTTGTAAGTCACTTTCTGGACCTAATTTAGATCAATAAGCAGTTTGGAAATAATTTGGATGCCATGCCATTATCTAAATAAGTCCACAGTGTATCTTCAATAGGATTCCATCAGTGTCTACAAGGTCCAGCATCCAACATGGCTCCCGCTATTTAAGCAGCTCCAGTTCCAAACAGTCATCAGTGATGACAACAACAGCAACAACAACAACACAACCAAATCTCATTCATTTTTTGTTTTCTCCAGCCAATGCCATTGCTCCGCTAACCAAGGAATGTTGTTTGCTTTGAACAACATCCCTCCCTGGGATGGAGGAAACGTGTGTTGACAGGACAGGAAATTCCTGTGAACCACAAGAAACTAGTTCTCGGCTGGACTGCCTGCAGTCTCTGCAAAGGTTTCCATCTAGGCAATTTAATATTTATTAAAGGAAGGAGTGAAATGAATGATCATTTCTCCCCCTTGGATTTAACTGCACCGTTCAGACCTATAAAGAAAGGGTTCTAAAAGCAACCTTGTGTTTCTGGATACAGAACACTTTCTTTTCCAAACAAGCTGCAAAACCAATAGGAATTTTGCCTTGTAGTTGAAGTTTCTCAGAGCTAGATGTGGAAAGAGCAGCCTCCATTAGGAATGAGTAGGACAGCTAATCTGAGGTCCAGCGAAGCCTGTCTTAGGTCAAGAGGATCCCAAAATGAGTCCCCCCCATACATTTAAAGCATCCTTACACCACTTTTACAGTAGTGGCTTCTCCCAAAGAATCTTGGAAATGTTAAAACAAAATAAAAAAAATCCTTCCAGTAGCACCTTAAAGACCAACTAAGTTAGTTCTTGGTATGAGCTTTCGTGTGCATGCACCACTTCTTCAGGTATCTGAAGAAGTGTGCATGCACACGAAAGCTCATACCAAGAACTAACTTAGTTGGTCTTTAAGGTGCTACTGGAAGGAATTTTTTTATTTTGTTTTGACTATGGCAGACCAACACAGCTACCTATCTGTAATTGGAAATGTTAGTTTGCTAAGAGTGCTGCTAACTACCTCTTAGAGGGGTCTCCTAACAACTCTCAGCACTCTTAACCAACCACAGTTCCCAAGATTCTTGGCAGGAATTAAAGACCTTAAAAGTGGATTAAGAGTGTTTTAAATGTCTGGTGTGGATGTGACCTAGGTCTTAGCTCTAGCTATAAACATTGCATACTCACTTTGACATCAGGTAAAGAGCCAGTAGCTAAGTAGATGGTTCTCCTGTTTCTGAGATGTTAGCTGAGTGCTTATGGATTGCTTTGTTGAAGATTTGGACAGAATCTCAACAGTGCCTAAAACAAATCTCTTGCAGATGAAAACAATAGTAAAGTGCATGGGAAGAAAATAATGGGAACTTGGAGACATTCTTTCCAGTTGATCAGCAAGAAAAATGCTTTTCATCTTCTTCTTTATAACTGTTTTCATTTTCTGACACACAAAAAGCCATGGTAACAATATTTTATCTGCTGCCTGAGAGAGATCTGTGTAGCAACCCCGTCCCTGCTGACCAAACGTGACCCAGGACTGGACTTCCTTTTTGTGCTGATATCTCAGCCCTTTGATACTTCTTTAACTTAATCATGTCATTCTTGATATGCCTTGGAGCAGAGGTAGGCAACCTAAGGCCCGGGGGCCGGATGCAGCCCAATCGCCTTATCAATCCAGCCCGCGGACAGTCCGGGAATCAGCGTGTTTTTACATGAGTAGAATGTGTGCTTTTATTTAAAATGCATCTCTGGGTTATTTGTGGGGCATAGGAATTCATTCATTCCCCCCCCCCAAATATGGTCCAGTCTGAGGGACAGTGGACCAGTCCACGGCTGAAAAAGCTTGCTGAGCCCTGCTTTGGAGCATTCCCTGAACTTGTGATGTGTCACTGGGGTGGAAATAGGTGGGGAAGGCAGAAGTACCAAAAGAAGGGAAGAGTGGCAGAGGGACTCCAGAAATCACAAGGGAAAATTTGTCACTGGGAAATGCTGGCTCCGTCTTGCTGTGGCAGTCTGAAGCGTTGTATGCTTCAAGGATAAATATCTTCCAGTCTTTTTAGTAGCTACTTTCCAGCTTTAAGATTCCTTTCCTCCCACATTCTCTCAGCCCTGAATAATGTCTTCTAAAAATCGGGTTGCTTAGGAAATCTTCACAGGCCTGCAGCTGCAAAAGAAGATGTAGACCCCATTAACTACGAAACCCAAAATTATTATGGAGTTCGTTGTTAATTTGTTGCATTCTGAAGTTCCCTGGTTTGATCCCCAGTGTTTCTGTTGGGCTGGGAAAGACCTGTCTGAATTCCTAGAGAGCTGCTGTCAGTCAGTGCAGACAGTACTGAGCTAGATAGCCCCTTTGGTCTGACTCAGTATAAGGCAGCTTCCTATAGCCTTATGTTCTTACAGATGTGCTTTGTTTGGGGCAAAGGCCATACAGCTCAGTGGTAAAGCGTTGCATGCAGAAGGCCTGATATTCAATCTCCAGACAGGGCTGAGAGAGACTCCCTGTCTGAAACCCTGGAGAGCTGTTGCCAATCAGAGTCAGTGTAGACAATACTGAGCTAGATGGACCAGTACAAGGCAGCTTCCTCTATTCCTATCCTTAAGCACGCACAGCTGAAGAAAAAAATTGAAGTAGGTGGGGAGGGCAGAAGAACCATAAGAAGGGAAGAATGGCGGAGGGACTCCAGAAATCACAAGTGTCCTTCCTGAGGTTCTTCGGTGGATTTCACGAACCAAGTCTGCTTTCAGAGTCTGGGTCAGGTGGGTTGGAAAGACATTCCATTACCTCCTCCTCACTTGTGTTGACAATTTTGCCTGGGATTCCCAGTGAGGCCCCACATCTGCTTTGGGAATTGGTACTGGGTTATTTTTAGCTGCTGTTTATTTGGACTAAGCATGCTGCTAGACTGAAATATCCCTTCAGCCTTTCTAAAGGCAACAGCTATGTCACAAAGGAAGGGACTTTCATCCCACACACAAGGCGCTCAGAGATCTTCACTTGGGATTCAGGAACTCGAAGAGGAATGCTGCTGGAAGACTCCTCTGTCTGTTTGCTTGGGACTCAGTGGGGAGTATACTATTACATGTACAGCAAAATGTTGTTGTCATTACCGCTGTCACTTATTGCATTTGTCAGTTGCTTTTGTTCTGGCTCATGCCCAGAGATCAGTATTTGGGCAAGTAATTGTGCAGGCTTGGCAGCAGACATACTGCTCAGGAGTCACAATTCAGGCGTTCAGGAACAGGGCGAGAAGTTCAGAACTGGATGGAAATAACAAATTTGTCCCAACAGGTATCCCTGCCCCTCCCGCCAAGCTTTTGAAGATGAGGCGTGGCACGCTCACTTGTGAGACTCTCTCACCTTGCTGGAATGCCAAAACTGTAAGCATGATCTCTGTTGTGACGGGTTGGTCTGCTCCCCTCAGTGAGGGCGATGCAACAAGGGTTCACCCTTCTGTTCTGGCTCCTGTTCAAACTTCTGTACCGGTTTATGCCATTTCTGTACCAGGGAGAGCTCCTGGAACCAGATTAAGAGGCCTGGTGGATCAGATTCCCCACCCCTGTATTAGCATATTGCTACTTCTAAATTGTGCTTCCAGATTCGAGACACCAGCACTGCTACAAGCAGGGATAGCTCTATTGTCTGTGTGACTTGGGGCCCATTTACACGCACAGCGAAACCGCATAGAACAGGCTTCTTGGGACCATAGCATGTGATTTTGCCAACCACGTACCTCAGATCCTGGAGGAATGTACAGTCAGTGAGCAAACTGCAACCATGATGTTCTCCTTCCAGCACTGCGGTGCTTGAGTCACACTGCCTGATCCCGAATGGCCATTTTCTACCGAGGCAAAATGGTAAACAGGACTTGTTCAAGCATGTTCCTGGTGAACAAAGTGAGAGAAGCTGGAACACTTAATGAGCACAAAGGGTCATGTTTTTCTTGTGTTGGAGTCAAAGAAAACGTTCCCTTTCCATTAGGAGAACCAGTTGTCTTCTAGAGATAATGTGCTTCTGAGTGAGGGGTGAAGGGGGCTTCTTTGTCGTCCTGTCATTTCCCATCATTAATCATTTTTGTTTCTGGGAAATGAGTCCCTTTGCTTCTTCTTTTCATAGCTTTGAACATGATTTTAATCTCAGCAGTTCTCCTGTGACTCTAGAATCACTTTGTGGAATTTGTGGCGTGGCTCCAGATTTTAACAGATACCCGACCAAGGGCTGAGTCCGACATGTTGCTAGGATGGCTGAGGTTTGAGCAGGTCTGCTGTGCAAAGTTTCCACGACTGACATCTGCTTATTTATTACCTGTTTATTGAACCCATTTGCCACTTTTCTTACAAAAGCAGCTCAGAGCGACTTGCCACAATAAATAAACACATACATTTAAACCAGCATAAGACAAAACTAAAGAAAATAAAACCCTACCTCGTAAGGCTGTTGAGAAGATACAGTGGGAGAGACCCTATATGCTACCTTGAGTTATTCAGGGGGAAGGTGGGTTAGAAATGCAGTACATGAGAAATAAAACCCCTTGAGTTGAATCCAGACTAAATTGGTTGTATTTAGTTCCTATTGAACTAATCGAACAGTGAGACTAACTTATCCTGTCAATTCCAATGAGACTAATTGCAATAAACTTAGTCTGAATCCTATCCACTTATTCCCGCCCCAGGTTTAGCAATTGTAGTCGTGAAATGTTCTGGGTGAGAAGGAACATTTTGGGGAGGTTGAAAATTTTTTTAGATATATTTCATCACTTTTTTTTCAAGTTTGGACAAATATTTTTTATTTTAAGTGCACAAATGGCTAGAAGCAGAATACCTACACATGTTTTAAAAAATTAACACATCTACAGAACATTCTGTTCAGGTGGTGGCCTTCAGTTATTTCAGCTATCCGGGTGTGGCTGGGTTACCACCCAGTTTCTGACAGGGATTCTGCACTTTTCAGCACCTGCACGCAGCAAAAAAATTAGCAGGTGTCATTTTCCTAAGCCTAGCGCTGGAATGGGGAACTTGTAGCCCTACAAACATTGGGCTAATTTCTCCTCATCCCTGACTGCCTCTGTCTTCTCTCCAAGCTGGTTCCACCCTGGCCAAGTCTGCAGCTGCCCCTGTTCCAGCTGCCTCTCCTGCCCCAGACAGCCCTGCATCCAACACAGCAGGCTCTCTGTGAGCTGAAGTGAAATATTTAAGGATCCAGAACCCAGAGGCAAAGTTCTTCCCTTGTTAGAACCAAGGGAACCATGAAAGCCAAGCAAAATGCCTCCTAAGCTTTAGCAAACCTGAAAATAAAGGGGTTACGGAACCAGGGGGAGTTATAGAATATAAATATAGAAAACAGATTGATTTGAAGATGTTCAAGAGAGCTAGTGTGGTGCAGTGGTTAAGTTCCCTGACTAGGTTCAAGTCCCGTCCCCCGCCCCTTGGCCATGAAGCTCATTGAGTGACCTTGGGACCAACACTGCCTCTCAGTCTCACTGGATTAAATGAGGAGGGGGAAGAACCATGCACACCATCTTGAGCTTGGAGAAAAAGCTGGGATATAAAAACAATAAATAAATTAAGAAATAACAGTAGAACAGGAGCTAACCAAAGGCAGAAGTACTGTAGTGAAAAATCTAGAGGAGAAGCTTCTCTCTGTAGCTGAAATGGACAGCAATGCCACCTCAACCTGTGGCAGCAGCAAACCAGGCAGGCCTTTGTATTTTACCACCTAGTGGCAGCATGGAGCAAAAGCAGGGAACTGAAGTGGCAATTGCAGAGAGGGTGCAGGTTGAATCCAGACTTAGTTGTCATGCGTCATGTAGGTGCGCTGACATTAATGGGACTTACCGGTAAGTAGTTGTGACCAACTTGTCCCACTGATTTCAGCAGAGCTATTCAAAGCATGATTAAGTCCAGAACGAACCTGTTTGTTTGAGAGACTAATAATAACAATAATTATAATTTATACCCTGCCCATCTGGCTGGGTTTCCCCAGCCACTCTGGGCAGCTTCCAACAAAATATTAAAATACAATGATTCATTAAACATTAAAAAGCTTCCCTAAACAGGGCTGCCTTCAGATGTCTTCCAAAAGTCTGATAGTTGTTTAATTCTTTGACATCTGGTGGGAGGGCGTTCCACAGGGCGGGCGTCACTACCGTGAAGGCCCTCTGCCTTGTTCTCTGTAACTTTGCTTCTCGCAGCGAGGGCACTGCCACAAAGCCCTCAGCCCTGGACCTGAGTGTCTGGGCTGAACAATGGGGGTGGAGACGCTCCTTCAGGTATACTGGGTCAAGGCCGTTTGGGGCTTTAAAGGTCAGCACCAACCCTTTGAATTGTGCTTGGAAACGTACTGGGAGCCAATGTAGGTCTTTCAAGACCGGTGTTATGTGGTCTTGGCAGCCACACCCAGTCACCAGTCTAGCTGCTGCATTCTAGATTAGTTGTAGTTTCTGGGTCACCTTCAAAGGTAGCCCCAAGCAGAACGCATTGCAGTAGTCCAAGTGGGAGATAACCAGAGCATGCACCACTCTGGTGAGACAGTCCACAGGCAGGTAGGGTCTCCGCCTGCGTACCAGATGGAGCTGGTAAACAGCTGCCCTGGACACAGAATTTACCTGCACCTCCATGGACAGCGGGACGCAGGTGGCGCTGTGGGTTAAAAGCCTCAGCGCCTAGGGCTTGCCGATCGAAAGGTCGGCGGTTCGAATCCCTGCGGCGGGGTGCGCTCCCGCTGCTCGGTCCCAGCGCCTGCCAACCTAGCAGTTCGAAAGCACCTCCGGGTGCAAGTAGATAAATAGGGACCGCTTACCAGCGGGAAGGTAAACGGCATTTCCGTGTGCGGCTCTGGCTCGCCAGAGCAGCGATGTCACGCTGGCCACGTGACCCGGAAGTGTCTCCGGACAGCGCAGGGGTACGTACGGGCAGGGGTACCTTTACCTTTACCTTTACCATGGACAGCTGTGAGTCCAAAATGACTCCCAGGCTGCGCACCTGGTCCTTCAGGGGCACAGTTACCCCATTCAGGACCAGGGAGTCCCCCACACCTGCCTGCCTGTGTGCAGGAGATTGCAGCTGCAGCATCTTATGCAATGGGACAGGGTATTGCTTTGTCTGTGGTTATGTATTTTTGTGCTTTTATACTGTAAACCGCTCTGTGATCCTAAGAGGAAGGGAGCTCTATAAATGTGAAGAAGAAGAAGATGTCCATCAGCAAGGTGGGTCTCATGTCCATAAGGCAACACTGCAAGGTTATTGTGAAGCATTCAGAACCTGACTGCAAGTATTCCGTGTGCACTACGCTGCAAGACTCTGTGAGAACCAGTGAGGTGTCGTTGTTAGAGTGCTGGACTAGAACTGGGTAGATCTGTGTTTAAATTCCCCATTTGACTATGATGCTTGCTGGGTGACTCGTCAGTCACCAACTCTCAGCCTCCCTACATCACAGAGTGGTTGTGAAGGTGAAAGTGGGGGAATACCATGTATGCCACAGATTTTTGGAGGAAAGACTCATTGGAAGAAGAAGAAAAAGAAGAAGAGTTTGGATTTGATATCCCGCTTTATCACTACCCGAAGGAGTCTCAAAACGGCTAACATTCTCCTTTCCCTTCCTCCCCCACAACAAACACTCTGTGAGGTGAGTGGGGCTGAGAGACTTCAGAGAAGTGTGACTAGCCCAAGGTCACCCAGCAGCTGCATGTGGAGGAGCGGAGATGCCCGGTTCCCCAGATTATAAGTCCACCGCTCTTAACCACTATACCACACTGGCTCTGGAGAGATGCTGCCCATTAGCTGCCTTATATGAAGTTAGACCATTGGTCCACCTGCTTCCTCTGTGTTGTCCATGCTTTCTATACTCCTGTGTTTTAAAGCCATCTGTTAGTGCCTATCCCATCTTGTGGCAGCATTACATAACTTTTGAGCTATTCCCAAAAATGAAGAAGTTGTGAGCTATTCCCAAAAATGCAGTTGTGGGGGAAGCACATATATTTTTAAAGTGAATTAAATATGGAGCATTCCTTGCTCCAGGGAGACTCTAAGCAGGTTTGACATCTTTATCTCTTCTTCTAAAGCAGCTCAGGCAAAAAGAAAAAGAAAAAAGTGCATGTGTGTGTGTGTGTGGGGGGGGAATAGTACAGAAGCATAAATAGCCCCAAACTTGGGTGTTGCCTCTCTTTGATCATTCTGAGTCATCCGAGCATAATTTCTGCATCTCTTGGCTTGTTGTAGGGATGGGAGGAGGGTTTAGAGTCAGTGATCACACCAAGTTGAGCAGCAGTGGGGAATCTGTGGCCTTCCAAATCTTGGACTCCAACTCCCATAATCCCTGGCTGTTTGCCATGCTGGCTGAGGCTGATGGGAACTAGAGTCTGACCGCAGCTGAAAGGCTACTGGCTCTGCCCCTTTCAAGTGGGGCTTCCCCACCCCTTCATTGCCCTGAGGGAGATCTGAGGCTTTGAGGGAACTGCAAATGCTCATTTGTGGGATATAAGTGAAATCATAGAATTGTAGGGCTGGAAGGGACACCAAGGGTCATCTAGTCTAACCCCCTGCGATGCATAAATAATTTTTGCCTCTGCAGCACATACGCATGCTCAAAGAAAAGTGAGATGATCTGAAGAGCTCCAGCCTGAGAATATAACAAGCTAGCTTATTCTAAGCAGGACCCTTTCAAGTAGTGTATTGAAAAATTGGAGCATGTCCAGAAGAGAGCAAAAAATTAGAAACATGGAGACATATGGAGCTGACATGCCAGTCCCTTGGGTCCATCTAGCTCTAGGTTTCCCAAACTTGGGTCTCTAGCTGTTTTTGGACTACAACTCCCATCATCCCTAGCTAGCAGGACCAGTGGCCAGGGATGTTTGGAATTGTAGTCCAAAATCAGCTGGAGACCCAAGTTTGGGAAACCCTGGTCTGCACTAACTGGCAGCGACTCTCCGGGGTTTTAGGCAGTGAGGGGGAATTCCCAACACTACCTGGAGATGTCGGGGATTGAACCTGGGACCTTCTGCATGCAAAACAGATGTCCTGCCACTGAGTTAAGTGAGGGCAAGGCCAGTTGTAAGCATCCTCAAGGCTAATCCTGCGATTGGGAAGGTCTGCCTGGATTAGGCTTCAGAAAATGTGTATCCCCACTTTTCAAAGGATCTTTCTAACCCCACGCAACTATTTTACAGCTCGGGAAGCTTTTCATCTGTGATTAATTTGGCTCTGCGGCACTGACTCAGAACAGGTGATCACACCCTGCAGACGTGTTGGCATTGATCTTTCCGTAGTTTTCAAACCCCTGGCTTCTGCCTTGAAGCACAGTTGTGGTACTGTATTGCTCTCAAGACAACAGCTGAACTTTCCATCATCATTCCCCCTCCTCCCTCCTTGAAGGGGGAAGTGAAATTAGCCCAGCGTGCTTTGAGTTTATTTAACAAGTTCAGCTCCTGTGGCCAACAGAGACTAACAGCAGAGGGGGAGAGAAAATTGTTGCAGCCTACATGCTTTGGAGATTAAATAAGGCCTTTTAAAGGGCTTGGACAGAGATGCTGGGTCTCTCTCCCCACCCCATGTGGAATGTTATGTGCCTGTCCCAGACTTCACCACCAGGGCCACAGGAATTTTGAAGAAGAAGGGGAAGTTTTTTGGAATTTAGTGCATTTTCTGTTGCACCCACTTTGGGCTGTTTTCCAGGCCAGTCGCTGCTATCCAGACACACCCCTTTTTGTAGAGACTATTTAAGGATGAGCTTGAGCACAGCACCCTCCCAAAGGCAGAGAGGCAGGGATGCACAAAGTGAGGGGCTCAGGATGTCTGACCACGCCGGGGCAAGAACAACCTTCACCCTCATTCTCTTTGTCCTGGGGCCTGGCTGGGTATGTATGCACAATTTTACAGGAGGTGTGTGCAACGAATGAATGAATGAGACTTGCCCCTGCCTTGGATGCTGAATGAGTTTGTTGACTTCAGCAGAGCTTAATATGTTCGTACAGGGTGGGACCAAGTGCTCAGAGGTCCAGCTCCAGTTGGCTAGCAGCAACTCTGCAGGTTTTTGAGGGCCACCTCTTGTATGCATATGTTTACACACTAGTGAGGGACGCGGGTGGCACTGTGGTCTAAACCACTAAGCCTCTTGGACTTGCTGATCAGAAGGTCGGCGGTTCGAATCCCCGTGATGGGGTGAGCTCCCGTTGCTCGGTCCCAGCTCCTGCCCACTTAGCAGTTCGAAGGCACGCCAAAAAGTGCAAGTAGATAAATAGGTACAACTGCTGTGACTGGAAGGTAAATGGTGTTTCTCTGCGCTGCTCTGGTTTGTGTTCCGTTGCGCCAGAATTGGCTTGGTCATGCTGGCCACATGCGGACAAACGCTTGCTCCCTCGGCCTGTAAAGCGAGATGAGTACCGCAACCCCAGAGTCATCTGCGACTGGACTTAACTGTCAGGGGTCCTTTACCTTTACCTTTTTACACACTGGTGACATTAGGAAACCTGGAGGGTACATGCATATAATAGACGTCTAGTGTTAAATGCATAATAACACAAAAGACCACAGAATTGTCGAGTTGGAAGGGACCACAAGTTTCATGTAGTCCAACCCCTGCAATGCATGAGTCCTTTGTTCAGCATGGGGCTTGACCCATGACCCTAAAATTAAGAGTCTTGTGCTTGACCAATTGTGCTATAATGATGCATAGGATATGTTAGAATGGTTTGAGTTTCTTTAGTGGAAGCGAAGGACACTTTGTATATATTTAGAAAATTATGCTACAGAAATAGAGTTGTTGTCAGCTGAGTTCTGCCCAGGGCAGACCTACTGAAAATAATTAGTTGTGTTCCTGGATTTTGATGGGTTTACTATGAGTAGGCTTAAGATTGCATACAGCATGAGGCTTGACTCTTTTATACATATTTTTTGCATATGAATATGGGCTTTTTAAAAACAACAGGCTATGGGCAGAACTGAACTGAACTGTTGAATGCAGGGAACAAGGTCTGCTCCCCCCCCCCCTGCACCCTCTAAATTTTATCTGGAAGGTTGAGGGGGTGGGAAACCTAGAACAGGTTTTGGGATGTGCAGAAGGGAGGGGAAGTCCAACCTCATGAGTGGACCTTGTTCCCTGCACGGCGAATGCCCCACTTTAGTGCATTGTTAAATTCCACGCTACAGGTTATATCAGGAGACATTTTGTTTTGTTTCTGTCCTTGTTATGTATTTCGTCTTTTCGTCTTGTGTTTTGATGCTGTGAACCGCCGTGAGATCTACGGGTGAAGGGCGGCATGCAATTTAAATTCTGCATATGAATCCTTTATAATTAGATTCCCCCTCCATCCTTAGCCCTGGAGTGTGTCTGGCACCATTGTTCGCACTAACACAGTTATCCAATTCCAAGGGGGAAATGCAGTTGAGAAAGCACCAGCGAGAATTAGAAGGCTGGGCTGGTTATTTGGGCCGGGATTCTCGTCTCCTTGTCATGTGCTTGTTGCAGCATTCAAGATTCCTCAAAGTGGGCAAATGACCACCCTAATGAGGCGAGTACATCCCACAGCTGAGTAACAGAGCACTCGCTTTGCATGCAGAAGGTCCCAGGTTCAATCCCTGATCGCTCCAGGTAGAACTCAGAGAGACACTATCCCACTTCCTATGTTTGTAAGCATGGCCGTAGGTGTGTGGAACTGGTAAATGGTGCAACCTCCTGGCTTTTTTTCCATAGCTCCCTGAACCAGATGAAAATAGAGGGCAGTGATGGATTTTAATAGATCCTGGTAGACTTACAAAAGGATGGACTGCTTGTAGCAGGTATCCCCACTGGTTGAGGGTGAAACTCCATTGCAGAGAAGCCAGTATAAATCTGACATTATGGAGGACGACTTGAGGGGGGCAGCTTGGGAAACTTCCTGTTTGGGTACAATGTTTTCTTTGGCTGGTGCTGTAATTTTTTATTTTATTTTAATGGTTTTACAATGAGTTGAAATGGAAGTGCAGCAGAAGAAAGCCACAGGCTCCATTTGCAAATAAGCTGGTGTGCAGGGGTGGAGTAGCTTTGGCCCTCCTGTTGGGACCCCAGCTCCCATCAGCCCCAGCCAACATGGCTGAAGGTGAGGGGTGATGGGAGTTGTAGTTCAGCAACCACAGGTTCTCCACACCTGATGTCCCATGTCCTCTAGGTTATTACTATTTTTTTTTAACATCTTTAATTCTTCCCCACCTCAGGTGAACTCAAGGCAGCATGCGTCCTCCTGCCATAATATTTTAACTACACAACAACCCTGCGATGTGGGTCAGGCTGCTGGCCGAAAGTCACCCAGCTTTATGGCTGAATGCAGATTTGAACCCGGGTCTCCTGTCCCTAGCTCGAGCACTCTAATCATTGCACATGCTGGCTCTCAAACGCAATTACACAACCCACCAAGTCCCATTTTGCCTCCTTATCACAGCTGCTGTTTTAAGTCTCTCTTGCCGCCACTATACGGTGCTCCCATTTCCCCTATTTTCTCATTACTGAGAAAGTCGTTTCCTGTATGGTGGAGAACAGAGGAGGGGGGAAGTGTGTATGGATCCTTATCTGCAGAGGCTTCTTCACCCAAGGGCTGTCTGAAGGTGATCCAGAAGGGAAGGCTGCAGATAGGGGTTAGGAGGAGGGAAGGAGCCCCTTCAGGCTGCTGTTCTGTCTAGTACCATCTGACAGCTGTTTGGGCACCCCAAGGTGACTAGTGGCTGTAAGAGGAAGCTCAGTATTTATGATCTTTCAAATTCATCCAATTTCTTAGACTCCAGGTCCCACTGGCCCCAGGCAGCCAGCCCAATGGGCAGGGATGATGGGAGTTGTAGTCCAGCAACATCTGGAGCAGCGTAGATTTCTCACCCTGAGTTAGTTGGATGAGCAGCTCCTGACAAAATGGTCTTATAACCAGTGACTTCTACTTGTTTGGGATTTTAAACAGGTTTCTTTATCAGTTGAGTAAAGTAAGCCTCATAACAGGGGTAGCTAGTTGGGTCACACACACACACACACACACACACACACACACACACAGATGTTGTTGGACTACAAGTCCCATCATTCGTGACCATTTATCATGCTGACTGGGGCTGATAGGAATTGGTAGTCCAACAACACCTGGCGGGCCAAGGGCTCCCTCCACCAGGACAAGATTTTGCCCCTTCCAGGTGTTGCTGAAAGACAGCTCCAATTGGCTCCAGCCCACATGGCCAAGCATGATGGGATTTGTAGTTCAGCAACTTCTGGAAGGTCAAAGGCTCTCCTTCCACACCTTGATAGAAGTGAGGGCAGAATATCATAATGCTCCTTAATATTTATGTTATCGGAAAGGTGGGGGGAAATATGTTCATTTCAGTTCTGTGTACTTGCTTCCAGCTGGGAGTGGGGACTTCATCCCAGAGTCCCCAAGTGCACTGGGCCTTGTAAGAGCTACTCAGCTAATCCCCCCCGCAACCCGGAATGTGATAGCATGAACCATAAAGCAATTCAAAGGCGTTGCTGCCGCCCATGTTAGCTCCTTCCCTGAGGTGAGATCTGTGTGGTTCACTGATCCAGTTCAAGGCTTCCTTGCAGCCAGAACAGCTGCAGACGTGAGAAGTGAATCTGCAAGGTTTTGATGCTGGGGAAGGTGATCTGAAGCAGAAAGAACATTAGCATGAGTAATTTGCCAGGTACCAAGGCTCAAGCCTGACGTGCCGGCATTGAAGAAACATCAATCGTGTTTCAACTTGCAGGCTGAGCAGATGGGACCAGGGCATCCCTGAACAGATCCGCAGAGTCCCAAACGGCTGCTCTTCTCATTGAGAACGACTGTTCCTTCTTTCTTTGGCTACGCCTTCTGAGAGGATTGGCACAGGCAGCTTTGCAAAAAGCATGGCCTCCGAGGGGCAGAGTGCCTTCCTTTGTCTGAGGCCGCTGTGCCAGCTGTAGCTGCTTCTAGGCAGAGATGGCCTGGCCACAGGGACCTGCCAACCTTTCAGATTGACTACTGCGGGGCTTCTGCTGAAGACGGACTGAAAAGTGCAGCTCATTGAAACACAGCTGCTTGGCCAGCAGACTGGAAACAGATACTGGGGATATATTGTGCCAGGGCTTTAAGAGATTTGTTATTTCCAGGCTTGAGCCGAAGTGTGGGTGCTTACCTTTAAGAGGGGAGGGGAATCTATGGCATGGGACTTTGTTTGTACTTCTGTCCCAGCTTTTTCTCCAAGCTCCAAGCTTTTTCTCCTCATTTAATCCCACCACAACCTTGTGAGGTAGGTTAGGCTGAGAGGGAGTGACTGGCCCAAGCTCACCCAGTGAGCTTCATGGCCTAGAGGGGATTTGAACCCTGGTCTCCCAGGTCCAAGTCAGACACTCTAACCCCTACACCACACTGGCTCTCATAGGGCCCTCCAGGCCTCTCTCCATAGCATTCAGGACTCTCTACAGGCTACATCCCTCATTGACTGTGCTCTGCACCTTCCGCAAATGCTTTTGTAGAATATATTCCACAGCTTTTAATTGTAGCACTGTTTAATTGTTCTTGATTACTGTTTTCCTTATGTTTTCAGCTGTTCTTATTTTTATCTGTAAACTGCTTTGAGTCCTGTCAGGGCAAAAGATGGGGGTGTAAATAAACATATAGTAATTATTATTATTGTTTTGTCTGGCTGGAATCCATCCTTACTTCTTGCTTGTCTGATGAGAGAATGGAGATACATGTGGGTGTTGAGAAACTTTGGGATTTCGTATGGCTAGACTGTTTGCTGCTGTGGTAACCTTGGGATTGGATTGTTGCAATCCACTCCATGTGGGGCTGCCCTGTGATGATGATGATGATGATGGATGATGATGATTCCAATTCATTGGTCGCTTTCTCTCACCAAAGGCAACTCAGAGCAACTTGCAGGCAAGGCTCCAAGCTCTCGCCCATGCTCATGGACTTTTCCCTCCTTCTAGGCAGCATCTGAGGCATGCACGTACCCTTGCCAGTGCCCCGTGCAGGCACTCCGGTGCCCTGCTGGCACCAGCCTTTTGCTGGATGGCTGCGGATGCTGCAAAGTGTGTGCCAGGCAGCTCGGCGAGCTGTGCTCCCTCCAGAAGCCTTGCGATCACCACAAAGGGCTCTATTGCGACTTCTCCAGGATCCACAGTGACAGTGGCATCTGCTTAGGTGAGCTGCCTCCACAGATTCTCTGCCGTGAAAGAGGCTTGTTTGCCGCCCCCTGAATGGCAGGACTAGGTCACGTGGGTGTAAGGATGGCTGTGCATGCATCAGAGTGCTAACAGATAAAGTGGGTGGCACAGATTCAGTTTTTCTGCGTGCTTTTCCAATTGTGCGATAGCACAGTGTTTTCTGTTAGGGTTTCTAGGTCAGGAGCATCCCACACCCTGAGATTTCAGGGCTCAAACTTGGCCCCCTGGTGATGTCACGGTAGGCAGACCCTGGTGATGTCATAGGATGATTTTTCCTCTGTGCTCCCTCCTGCCACTGAACCCTGGAGACGGAGGTTAATTGGGAGAGGGGAAGAGGGAAGACACCCCCCCCCCAGCATCTATGTTATAATTTGCAGCTGGCTCCTGCTGGATTGAAGCTTGCAAGCACAGTCTACTTAATTGCTTTCTAAAAACCTTTTCAAAAGGCACTCTTGACCACCTGGAGGTTGCAGCCCTTGCTGTGCTGCCTGGAGGGGGCCAGACAAACCTTGAGCATTCAGGTCATCCCTGAAGGTCCAACAGCCCTGTTTCCCATCCACACAGAAGCAGTTTTGGATGGGGGGTGCATTCAGACTGTGTGTTGTTGTTGTCCTCTCCCATCAGTTAGTATTTCCTCCCCTCGCCAAATTGGGTTGGGGAGCAAGCCTGAAGTCAAAACCAAAATGACAATTATATGGGGAAACTCCAGAGCTCAGGTAGACTTTTTTGCTCAGGCAAGATTTAGTCAGGGCAGGAAGCCTTCTCTTAGCCCTGCCTGCCTTGAAGG
Source organism: Podarcis cretensis (assembly GCF_951804945.1). Taxonomy (NCBI): domain Eukaryota; kingdom Metazoa; phylum Chordata; class Lepidosauria; order Squamata; family Lacertidae; genus Podarcis; species Podarcis cretensis. Next base: position 25,541,320 of record NC_137177.1, on the reverse strand, counting down.
ATCCAATGGGTGGTCAGAGTCAGTACCCAGGGCAAAGTGGAAAAGGCGCCACCCACAGTTAACTGGCTGGCCACAAGGAGCACCTGCCCACAGTCTCCCCAGCAGCAGCTCTTGATGACAGCTGCTCACCTGCCTTTGCACCACAACAAAGATGCATGTGTTGACAGGATCCCTCCGTCCACACGCTTCTCTTCTGTTTTCCCACCAGCTCATGAAGGGGCGACCTGTGACCTGCTGGGCAAGATCTACCTTAACGGAGAGAGCTTTCAGCCCAGTTGCAAACTGCGGTGCATCTGCATGGACGGCGCCATTGGCTGCATCCCCCTCTGCACGGACGGCATGCGCCTCCCTTCCCCCGACTGCCCCTTCCCCCGGCGGGTGAAGGTGCAGAACAAGTGCTGCGAAGAGTGGGTCTGCGAAGGGGGCAGCAGCCCAAAGAGCCACTATGGAAAGGGCATGGCAGGTGAGGGGACTCGCTGGGAAAGTGGGGGGGGGGTGGCCAAGGAGACAGGTAGGACTGTTGGAACAGGAAGACTAAAAGATGCTAGCTGTGGTCACCTCACCTTAAAACGGAAGGAAAGGTTCAGAAAAGGGCAACCATGATGATCAAGGGGATGGAGCAACTCTCCTACGAGCAGAATTTGGGACTTCTTAGTTCAATTTGAGTAAGAGGTTAGAGCTCTTGGAAGGGATCTCAAGGGTCATCTAGCCCAACCCCCTGCAATGCAGGAATCTCAGCTAAAGCATCCATGGCAGATGGCCATCCAACCTCTGCTTAAAAACCTCCAAGGGAGGAGAGTCCACAACCCCCTGAGGGAGACCGTCCCACTATTGAACAGCTCTTACTTACAGCTCTTACTGTCAGAAAGTTCTTCCTGATGTTTAGTGGGAATCTCCTTTCTTGTAACCTGAAGCCATTGGTTCGAGTCCTACCCTCCAGAGCAGGAAAAAACCAAGCTTGCTCCCTCTTCCATGTGGCAGCCCTTGAGTGGATCGAGAGAAGTTTTTCTCCCTCTCAAAGCACTAGAGCTTGTGGGCATCCAATGGAAGCTGAACGTTGGACGATTCAGTGGAATGGAGGCAGTGAGAGCCCCTAGGTTGGGTGGCCTTAAAGGAGTATTAGACAAATTCATAAAGGACGGGGCTATCAATGGCTACTAACCCTGATGGCTATCTTCTACCTCCACTGTCAGAGGCCGTACTCTTCTGAGTACCGGTTGCTCAAAAGGAGCGTGCTCTTGCGCTTGGGTCCAGAGTGGTGTGACAGTAATCCCTTTTCACAGGGAACACTGGGAACTTTAGCTCTGGCAGAGGAATAGGGGTCTCCTAATAACTCTCAGCCCCCTTAATGAACTACAGTGGTACCTCTGGATGCAAACGGGATCCGTTCCAAAGCCCTGTTCACATCCTGAGCAGAATGCAACCCGCGTCTGCGCTTGCGTGGGTTGTGATTCGCTGCTTCTGCACATGCGCCTAACATCATTTTGAGCGTCTGTGCGAGCGGTGAAACCCGGAAGTAACCCATTCCGTTACTTCCAGGTCGCCGTGGAGTGCAACCTGAAAATGCTCAACCTGAAGCGACTTTAACCCAAGGTATGGCTGTACAGTTCCCATAATACTTGGGGGGGAAGCCATGACTATTTAAAGTGGTACCAGAGTGCTTTGAATGTGGGGTGTGAATGTGTCCTCAATTAGACATAGCCCAAGATAAATGGAAAATTGAGAGAATTCTGAATTACTTTTTCTATACAGTGAAGGTGGGACAGATAGAGAGGAAGCACTATATATGCCAAAGGGCCTTAAACCTGTGGTGTATAGCACAAGCTATCTCTTCCAGGTATTTCCTGGCCATCTAGGAGGCCATCTGTTGAGAGCACTCAAGCAGTCTCCCTAACAAAAGGCTACTAAGGTGGTTTCTCCTGGCTCCCTTTGCCCTCTCCTGTCCAGAGGTCCAGCCTGACAACCAAAGGATGCAGCTTTGCTCACCAAAGCCCTTTTCTCCAATCTCAGTTTACAGGAACAACCCAGTTCGCAAGCCCAAGACGAACCACCTCCAGGAGAACTGCTTGGTGCAGACCACAGAATGGAGCACCTGCTCCAAAACCTGTGGGATGGGCATCTCCACCCGGGTCACCAACAACAACCCCCAGTGCCGGCTGGAGAAGGAGAGCAGGCTCTGCCTTATCCGATACTGCAACGTCCCCTTGGAGAAGAGCATCAAGGTAACTAACTGGCTGCTAACTGGAGCAGGTGTAAATGCACGAGATCGGACCATGCCAGGCATGGCGAGCTGCTTCCAGCCTGCGTTCCCAATCTGGTCCACTGCGCCTCTTGACTCGGCCTGCTTGGCTCCCTCTGAACCTCGCTTCCTTCCCTCTAGGCTCCCTGCCCGCTCACTTGTCTTGTTACCCTGAGCTGGCAATGCAGGAAAAGATCTCCCTGCATGAACAACTCTCAGTGGGTTTCCTCTCTCCCTTCATAGGAAAGGGGTCCTCTTTCTCACTACACAGCAAGGAAACCAAGCTGAGAAAGAAATGTGTGTGCGTGTGTGAGAGAGAAAGAGTGAGCAAAATACAAAAAATTACCCGTGTAAATACGGGGAGGGAGGGAGGAGGAGAGACAGCTAGACAGGGACAAAATCTTTCTTTAAAATTGTTGGTTTCAGTGAGCTCATCCAGAATGCTGTCCTCGAGTAGCTGGGACAGAGAAAGCTTCTTTTTCATTTATTACATTTGCACCCATCCTTTTTGTCAAAGAGAGCAAGGTAGTGTACATAGTTCCCCCCCCCCCCCGCCACACTCTGCTCATGTTATCCCCACAACAACCTTGTGAGGTAGGTTAGGCTAAGATGTAATGACCGTTCTGAGGTCATTCAGTGATCTTCATAGCCTTGAACATAGGGGATTTGAACATAGGTCCCCTGGCCCAACATTCTTAGTGCGCATGCACACACACATACCCCATACCTCCAGAGGATGGCCAAGGACTTTTCTTGGGCAGGAAATTTGGTTTCTATCCTGTTCTAACCACTACACTACACTTTCTCCTGCCCTGGAGTACAGTGGTACCTTGGAAGTCGAACGGAATCCATTCTGGAAGTCTGTTTGACTTTCAAAACGTTCGAAAACCAAATCACGGCTCCTGATTGGCTGTAGGAAGCTCCTGCAGCCAATCAGAAGCTGTGGAAGCCCTGTCGGACGCTTGGGTTCCAAAAGAATGTTCGCAAACCAGAACAATCACTTCCGTGTTTGTGGCGTTCGGGAGCCAAAACGTCCGAGTTCCAGGGCGTTTGGGATCCAAGGTACGGCTGTATTTGCTTCCCTGTGCAGGGATTTGTTGATTGTTTGGATGAGCATCGTGAGCCCACCTCACCTGGCATCTGGAGTGGCGAAATCTAGACAAAGCTTTCGCAGGGCCATACCTCGGTCTCAGAGCCCTTCCTCCACATTTACAAGACCCTAAACACAATCCAAGCCATCTCCAGCTAGGGTTGGGAAGGATCCCTGCCCAAAACACCAGAGAGCCACTGCCAGTGCGGTTTTTATAGTCCTACGTCCAGAACTGAGCCAGGATACTTATTGTTGTGGTCTCTTCCCCACCCTCCTCCTCTCTCCAGAAGGGAAAGAAGTGTGTGCGGAACCCCAAGCCCCGCCGGGCGATCCGCTTTGAGTTCACGGGCTGCACCAGCACCCGCTCCTACCGGCCCAAGTTCTGCGGCAGCTGCACGGATGGGCGCTGCTGCACTCCGCGCGTCACCAGCACCGCGAAGGTGGAGTTCCAGTGCCCGGAGGGAGACTCCTTTGTGCGCAAGATGATGGTCATCCGCTCCTGCTCCTGCCACCACGACTGCCCCGCGGACAACGACATCTTCCTGGCCACCTACCACCGGCGCATGATTGGGGACCACATCAAGCTTGAGAGGCAGTAGAGCCCTTCCCCATGCCACCTCCATGATGCAGGCTGGTAGAGATGGCCCTGGCTATTACCTGGGATGCTGCTTCCGCTGTTGGGAGAATCGGGATAGAGGAGGGTGACCTCAGTAGACTGGAAGGCATGTGAGTCCAGGCACTACACAGTCCTCTATGGCAGGAGGCTCCAGCTTTCTCAGACCCAGGACTCGCCTTACAACCAAGTGTGCATTCCAGTTCTTGTTCCTTTTTTATTATTATTACCATGTATTTGTATGGCAACAGTACAGCTATTGTGAAACCCGCCTTAGATTGGGCCGCAACATGGTAGAGGGACCCACCAGTTGGAAAACAGTGCTCCGTGGTGCAACAGCACGAACCTGGCACTTTGTGGAGTGAAGCTTGCACACTTGGTTTTGCACTAACCAGATCCTTGGTTTCAAAGGTAGCTTCCTTATCTAAGGAGTTCTGATCCAGCTCCACAAACAAACAACTGCCAATAACGCGCTGGCTTTAGGCAGTTTTCATCATACCATACGCAGCCCCTCGGTTCCCATGATCCCTTTCTCCTCCTCGCTGCTGTTTGGCCAGCACAGCAAAACAATCCCCCCTTGTTCTCCAGGTGCAAACTTTCCAAGAACTGGAACTCAAGTCGGGTAGGTGGCTGTTGCTGTGTGACATAAGCACAGACCCAACCGCTCACCTCCGGCTTCAGAGTTAACAAACCCTTTTTAGATTCGCTGATCTGAATGCAAAACCAGCTGGGAAATATTAGCTCGATGTGACACAGGTTGCTCTCAGCAAAGGTACGAAGCCAGCACTACGAATCACAAGCAGAAATGAGTCAAAGGGAAGGCTATGGAAGTCTTTTAACAACAAAAGTCATTTGATAGGCATCTGCTGTATAACCTGGCTGGTGTGAGATCATTGAGTTGTGCATTCTGTCTTTTGGCAGAGGATTCGCCATCACCTACATTTGGAAGACTGGTGTTAATCATTTTGGACGATTTGCAAGACAGACCCTCCTCCTTTTCTCCCCATAAACCTGCCCCCTGCCCCGAGCATCCAGATTCCCCCTGTAGAGATGCTCCTTCCCTCCCAATTTCAACTGTAAATACCATGAGAATTATTTTTAAAGCCTATTGTTACGATTAGCACTTTTCGTTGTTGTGGGTCTTATTTTTTCCATTTCTGCTGTTCACTTCTTTCATTAGTGTTTTCTTCTCTTCTCTTTCTTAAAAACTTCTTGTTTATCTGACTTGGAGGAGTCATATTAATGCAAATGGGAATGAGTGCAGTTCACTTCCCAGGAAGGGCTGGGTGAGACCCTTGCCTGAAACCTTGGAAAGCTGTTGCCAGTCAGTGTGGACTATACCAAACTACACAGACCCAATGGTCCAACTCTGTGTTCCTACAGCGCTGCAGCTAAAGATGATAATAATAAACCTTCTTTTTTTTAAAAAAAAGGCACCAGTCGAATAGTTAGCAATGCATGCATATTTCAGACATATGCAATATTTTCATATTTTCAGACATTTGCATGCATATGCAAACAGTGTTGGAGAACTGAGCACACTCATCTCTGCTTCCAGAAAGAAACTGGGTATATTTAGCCTGAAGAAGAGAAGACTGGGTAGGGGCTAGGGTGGAACATGTGGTAATAATATTTTATAATAATAATAATAATAATAATAATAATAATAATAATAATAATAATAATATATTATTTATATCCTGCCCATCTGGCTGGGTTTCCCCAGCCACTCTGAGTGGTTCCCAACAGATTAATGTTTGATGCTTTATCACTTTATTTTTAATAATAATAATAAACACCTTCCTAAACAGGGCTGCCTTCAGATGTCTTCTAAAAGTCAGGTAGTTGTTTATTTCCTTGACATCTGATGGGAGGGCATTCCACAGGGCGGGTGCCACTACCGAGAAGGTCTTCTGCCTGGTTCCCTGTAACCTCACTTCTCGTGGTGAGGGAACCATCAGAAGGCCCTCGGCGCTGGACCTGTGTCTGGGCTGAATGGTGGGGGTGAAGATGCTCCTTCAGGTGTACTGGGCCGAGGCCGTTTAGGGCTTTAAAGGTCAGCACCAACACTGAGTTGTGCTCAGAAACACACTCGGTAGCGTTCCTCAAACACCTGAAAGGCTGTCACACAAGTCTGGGCCCTCTTCTATGATAAGCAAGACTGGACTGTATGGCGTCAATTCAGGGGAGGGTGGATTTCAGCTGGACTATTGGAGAAGCTTCGTGATGTTGAGAGATGCTGCTTTGGAACACAGTGGAATTGGTTGCCTTGGAGGAGCAGTAGACTGGAGGTCTTCAAGCAGAGGATGTCTAGCCACCCACCAGGGATGCTTGGTCTCCGGCTTTCTGGCATCAAGCGGGGCTTTAGATGACCTACAGGACCCCCTCCCAAACTTCCTTTGTTGTGGGTGAGCTCTGGCAGTAATAGGCAGCTGGCTAGAAGAGACCCTGCCTAAATTTCCCAGAATGCCCTGCTACATCAGGGATATTGTGGCAAATTAACAGCCCTGTTGCTTGGCAGTGATTGGAGAGCTGCCTATATACCGTATTTTTCCATGTATAAGACTAGGGTTGTTTTTTTTTAACCAAAAAATTAGGTTTTGGGGCTTGTCTTATACATGGGTAGTGCTGAAGGGTGTTTTCTTAATTTGGAGTCCCCAAAAATAGTCTTATACATGGAAGCATCTTATAGACATAAAAATACGGGGGGGAGGGTGTGTGTGTGTAGGGGTGTGGGCTGTCAGTGGCAGCCCTTTCTGGGGTTTTGAGGAGGCCTGGCAATTGCCTGAGGGTGCTGCATGCTGGCACCAGGCTTGGCTGCTAATGCACATTTTTGAAAACCTTTTTTTAAAGGACATTCTCCCTCCCAAACATGCCCCAGAGCAAAAATGGAGACAGTGATCTCCCAGGGACAAGTACTGGAAACCAAGGATCGTATCTATGAAATAGGAGACGGCTGGAATATGTGGCCTGGCTGTCATTTCTGTTCCATCCCAGTGATAACGAAGGCAGCAGACATTGGGCAGTCAGCTCCCTTCCAAAAGCCAAAGTCCTTGATGCTGAGCTACAAATAGCCGCAGAACAGATGTGCAAAGCAGCAGCCAGTTAGTGTGGCCTGAATGTAAGAGGGGCTTTGCGGAGGCTTAACAGCTTATGGAAGCTGCTCCTCGCCACATCATTCCACCGGGGGCTGATCTCCCTCCCTGCCCTTCACAGGGTAGTATATTCAGGGCTCCCATTCAGTCTTCTGGGTGAATTTCTGATGACAAGGGGTCACCAAGCATCTGGGACTGGCTTGCAGGGTAAAAGAATGGATGGATCCAGACCACGTACAGTAGCTTATCAAGGAATAATGATTCCTGGCAATAGGAAACACAGGAGCTTGCAGTTTAAGCTAAAGTCTGCTAGAGGTCTCAGTTGATCTTTACAGGACAAAGGTGCCTTCAGATTCCAGACAGTGTTTTGCAAGGGGTAGGGTGAGATTCAACTTTAGGCTTGTGCCTAAAGCACTCTGCTGCCCTAGCCTAGCAAATCTAAGGTGTTCACCAATGCTAGCCCTACTCAGAGAAGACCCACTGAAGGTAATGGCCAGGACTAGCTTAGGTTCATTAGTTTCAGTGTGTCTACTCTGAGTAGGGGTTAATTTGCGGTAGCTCCTACTTTAGCAACAACAACCCCAAAATGGGCTACTTGCAGTTTGGAAAGTGATGGGGAGAAATGAAAAGTCTGGGGTGAATGAACGACAAGCAGGAAAATATGTAAACACCCTGCAAGCAAATCAGGATGAACAATGAATTGTTGTATAACCGCCCTGTAAATAAACAATAGTTCAACTACAGCATAAGCTTTGTGCAAGCAAATGAGGATGAATGAGGGAAGACTGGGTCATTGGGCAGAACCCTAAGCTGCACCAGCTGTGCTGCTATTAATGAAGGGAAGGGAGAGATGAATTTTGTCTTTATTTCCCTCTTTCTTTCCACAGTCATTAGAGGCATTGGTCACTAGATGGCAGTGTGCACCTCACTAACTAAAAGGCTCCTCAAGAAGAGGAGTTCAGCATTATCTGCAGGGCCCAGAAATAGTCTGGGAGCACCCTAAGTCTGGGGAGGAAGAAAACTAAGATGAGTCTGGAATAGGGGTCTGGATCTGTGACGGCAGTGCTAGAAGAAATTCAGGGTTCCAACCACAGGCTGTTTTGAAAGTTGCTGTTTTGCAACATACACATTTACAAACGAGTCTTGAGTTCCTAAAAGACCAAACCTAATATACAACCAGTTAAAATTAAATGTCGTTAGTGCAATAGGCAGTCAGCTGTTTTTTTAAAAAAAATCAAACATATATTACTGTCCTAGAGCAACGTAAAACCAGTAAAAGCCAAACACTTTTTAAAAAATCATTTAAAAATCAATTTAATGCACAGCCTGAGAAAAATAGTAGACAAAAATAAATCGCACAACACTGATCTATATTTCAGCTGCTAAGCTTCCGAAACATTGATTGCAATCCACCTTAAAATATGTACTGCTTGTTCTTTCTTATATGGGGTGAGCCTAAAGCTGCTTGCTTGGCAATAAGCCCCACTGAATGCATTCATAGGTAATTCTCCCTTTCTTTTTAGTACATAGATTTGTTTGCTGAATGTGTAAAAAAGGGGGGGGGGGCATTTATATCGTGGGGATCTGTGGCTTTAAACAATAGTTTTACTCATTCCCAGGGAAGTGTACAAAGGGATCACTGCGGTATGAGATCTTCTTCAGCAGATTCCGTATAGAATTCCTCTCTAAGCATCACCTGAACTTTGCCCCTGAAGAAGCCTTTGCAAAACATAGCTTGCTACTTACAAGTACAGGACTGCAAGAGCGCCATCTATTAAGTAGCATTATTGGAGACACCTATCTGGACCTTCCCTTCTGCCCTATCACGAAGCAGCTGTTCCCTGTCCTCCATCATCTCTGGCAGGTGCATCCATTTGCCTTGTTCGGGGAGTAGCTAATTATCCCAGGAAGGATTTGACTGCTCAGCGGTGGTGGCCCAGCTTGGATAGAGAGCCCAGCTCATCACCCAGGACATGCTCACGGTCCCTGCAAGCTGTGGCCAGGACATAAACAGCCGTATCGCCTGATCCCAGGCCGCCGCTGTCCCGTGTGTGTGTCTGGCTGATGGGGCCCATCCTGGGCGTGCCGGCTTGGCCCCAGCTGCTTCTAGAGGGATAAGGGAGCCAGGGGGAGATTCCTGGTACTTGCCATCAGGCGAGTTCATCCTCAGAATGCTCCCTTGCCTAGCAAGTAAAGCTCCTTATCAGCCAGGCGCAGCTGCCGCTAATGGAAGAAGAGGATCCTGCAGTTCTGGGGCAACCTGGCTGCCACTTTTTGCAGCTGAAAAGAGCTTCCTGTGCTTTGCCAGGAGATGTTCAAAGGATGGAGCTCTTGGCCACGCTTCGGCGTCTTCTGGGCTTTGCTGGGCTGGAAAACAAAGGGAGCGTCCCCAGGTCATAGGAAAGGCCCTTTTCGCCATTGCATAGGAAGGATACAATGGGACTACAGCGTAGAACGAAAATGACTAAGGCAGTGTACACATAATACCTGTAAAGCACATTTTAAGAACATTCTTTCCCTTGAATAATTATAGGCTCTGTGGTTTGTGAAGGGTTGCTGGTGGGAATTGTAAGTCTGCAATGGGTAAACTACAGGGCCCCAGAATACTTGGAGGGGGAGAATGTGCTTTAAAGGTAGAGTTTGCACATATTGCTGTACAAAAGGAAAGAAATTGAAATGACCTCTAAGTCAATATTGCCCATAGGGTTGATGGGACTATGTAGGGTGGGGGGGTTTAAATAAAAATGGGTGGGCACAAAACACCCTGGGGTCATAGCTGTCAACTTTTCCCTTTTATTGCGAGAAATCCTATTCGGAATAAGGGAATTTCTCTTAAAAAAAGGGAAACGTTGACAGCTATGCCTGGGGTAGAAAATACATTTATGAAGTATAGCACCAAAAAATGGATTAGGAACTTGGAACTAAAGGGCAGAGGCATGTACAGAGTGTACCTTCCTTGCCAAGGAGCAAAGGCACACCATGGGCAAATGCACACATGCATCTGCAGCGCATGGCTTCCTTCAAAGAATCCTGGGAACTGTAGTTTGATAAAGGTGCTGGGAATTGCAGCTCTGTGGAGGAAACTATGGTTCCCAGGATTTTTTTAAAGGGAAGTAATGTGCTTTAAATGTGCATTGAATGAATAGTAAATGTCTGGTGTGGATCTGCCCTCTGCATTTAATAGATGATTCCACAATACAACAGTATTTTCGGACCATGCTGCTTTGTTGCTAAAAAAGAAAAGAAGTCTGCAGCTATCATGATTTTTCTTTTTTAACCTTTTATGATTCCTGGTAATGGTGATTGATGATTAGTAAATATTGATTATAGACTGATATTTCTTAATTTTATTGCATTTACATTCCTAAGAATTTCAGTCGGGGAGGGTAATCCATGACAACTTCCTAACCTTATCAAAGGGTCGTTGAACCCAGAGGTTTGGGAAACCCTGTTCTAAATTACCCTTTAGGCAGACCTGAACCAATGCATGCCAATGATTCAAAACCAGGCACTGCTGCTGTAGAAGATAGAAAGCTTGCAATTGCCAAAGAACAGAAATCCAGTTCAAGGCTACTATCCTAAACACCAATAGGTAGGAAATAGGCCTCACTGAAGACAGAAGGGCTGAATGAACCCACCTAGGATACCCTACACAATAATTTAAAAAGCGAATTTAAACAAACTATATCTTCATGCCCAATATTAAACAGAATGTGTCTTCAACTCATCTGTATTTTGATTAGCGAATGCTGAGCATGCCTCCTCTTTAAATTATGTCAGAGCAATCCTATATATGTCTTCTCAGAAACAACACCCATTGGGCTCATTGGAGCTTACTCCCAGGTAAGTGGGCATAGGATTGCTGTTTGTATTACATAGACCCAGCACTTTTTTTCCTGGGGGGATGCAGGGGTACGCATACCCCTAAACATTTTGTGAATCTAACCTTGGCCTCATTGAGGGGGAGTATTTCAATTTAAGTAGGAAAATGAGAGTACCCCTAAACATTTTTTTTAGGAAAGAAAGCACTGCATAGACCCACAACACCAAAAGCAACAGCTGTTCATCGTCCATCAGAGCCATGAGCGACCACTAATGGTGACAGCCCACAAAATCTTCATGAGTGAGCAGGGATATAAAGGATCAGGCAGTCACTGGAGCATCCTGGACCCAAGTTGATAAGGACATTGCAAATTATTACTTGAACCTGGCCCAGTAGCTTTTGGGCAGTCAGCGCAAGCTTTTGAGCACCCGAGTTATGTGCTGGCTCCGTATCTCGGCTCAGTAGCTAACTGGCAGCCAATGCCATGTTCTTTGGTCCCCGGCCACATGGTCTCTCGCAGTTGCATTCTGCACCATCTGCAACTTCTGAACCGTCCTCAAGAGCAGCCCCACATAAAAGCGCACTGCAACAGCCCCGACAGACAATATCCCATGCTATATTTTTTCTAGAGTTACTGGGGAGGGAAACCTCGGAAGAATTATAATCCTAGCACCTCGTGCTGACAAAATCTTAGCAAGGTTATCTTCAAAAGGCATAAATAGAAACCAGAATGTATCGTGGCCAGGACAGCTATTGAGAAATCAGAAAATGTCTGCAGTAAATAGGGACAGTTACAGTGCGCAGAGTTCCTATAGCAAACCTGCACATGCTCTTTTCAATCTCTCCCAAGCATTCTGATGTCCCGGTCTTTGGCTACTTTCTCTTTACTGCTCTGTCTATTTTAAGATCTACACGCTAACAGCTAAGGACAGCATTCCAGGTGAGGGCAACCCACTGCTTTATTTAAACAGGGTAGCCTTATTTAGAATCCTAATCTTTGTCAGCTAATAAATAAGAGACCTTCCAAGAGGTACGTGTGTTGAACTCAGTTCGCGTTTTAGCCAAATGCCACTAATTCCTAGCATGGACGATTCTGTGCTTCCAACTCCCCATAAAGACTTCCGTAGCTCACACTGTCCCTAACGCTAACCACTCCCAAGGAACTCCCCGTGTGTACGACGCACACTCACGCATGAGCAAAAGCAGCGTTTCTTTGAAAGATCTGAAATCCCATTTAGGAGGCTGTCGTTATGGGAGATCCCACACTGCATGCCAGTCTTTGCCAACTGAAAAGAATCTAGGAAGCACCCAAAGGCCTATCTGAGCCAGCATCCTGTTCTCACAGTGGTCAACCAGATGGGATGCCCACAAGTAGAGCCTAAGCACAACAGCCCTACGATTCCCAGCCACTGGTATTCAGAGGCATATGAAACACTGCATACTCCGTGTAGCATCAGGGCCGGTGCTCCAAGGTTGACAAGGATCACCAAGAACATACATTTAAAAGCACATGGCTCCCTGCTAAGAATCCTGGGAACTGTAGTTTGTTAAGGTTGCGGGGGATTGAAACTGTTAAGTTGTGGGTGAACATATCAGATGACACAGAGATTCTTCAAACAGCTCTTGTTTATTCACAGGCCAGAACAGAACTGAACTGAAGGGTTCGGCCAGCCTGCTTATATAAAGCTCGACTACAATGCAACAGTAGCAACTTTCTGTAACTATCCAATCACTGAACATCATTTTCAATCCCTTATTTGCATATGTGGACCTGAGTGAAAACTATCTACAGTATCCCCCCTGCTGGCCCAGGGTGAGAACTTCAGTACATAACAGAAACTGTCAGGGTAAAACTAGTTGAGCCAGTGTGGTGTAGTGGTTAAGAGCGGTAGACTCGTAATCTGGTGAACCAGGTTCACGTCTCCGCTCCTCCACATGCAGCTGCTGGGTGACCTTGGGCCAGTCACACTTCTTTGAAGTCTCTCAGCCTCACTGCCCTCACAGAGTGTTTGTTGTGGGGGAGGAAGGGAAAGGAGAATGCTAGCTGTTTTGAGTCTCCTTAGGGTAGTGATAAAGCAGGATATCAAATCCAAACTCTTCTTCTTCTTCCCGCCAGGTTTCGCACTCTCTCTCTCTGTATGTGTGTGTGTGGAGTGTGGCAGCTGTGTGCTTTAAATGTACCATGTGGGTGGAGTGCCTTAGCAAAAAGCGCCCTAGACTTTGTGAATTTACCTGGAAGAGACAGCAGGCAAAAAAGGAGCTACGATTCTCAGAGTGCTTTAACGGTCATTCCCTCTTTGCAGGGAATTGCGGGAACTGTAGCTCTGTAAGGGGAATTGGGGGTCTCTTCACACCGCTTAGCACCTTTAAACTACACTTCCCAGGAGCTGGTGAGGGGAGGGGAAGCCACGGCTGTCTAAAGTGGTACAATGCTGTTTTAAATATGCACTGCAGATGGGGCCTTGGGCAGGTTCTCCTTTGAATGAGGACTGATTCGAATTTCTCTCTCCCCTTCCCTGCACCCTTCACTCTGCCATTGAGCTTTGGTGCTTTGAGCAGAGCTTTCAGAGGACTGGGGGAACAACCCTCTGAACTTGCCTGGTACAATATAACCCTGCAGTTCATTGGCCACCAGGAACTTTCTGCTGCTTCAGCTCCGACTGGTTAGTGTCCTGTTGTGCTGACCTGTTGATCAGCAGCTTGGGGGCCACGTGGCGTTTGCGTGCAATCTCTCTCTCTCTGCTGCTGCTGCTGCTCTTCTGTTTGTTTGAGCTGAGTTTGTTATTTTGAGTAAGCCTCCTTCTTTGCCCCATCAGCAGAGCCCCTCGCTGGAGCGCAGTGACTCAGCCAGTTGGAAAATGCATGGGCCGAGCTGATAAGTCTGGGGGCTGCCCCAGCAAGCACAACAGTGCCTGGCTTTGCTTTCGCAAGCTCAGCGCTGTGTATGAGTCCAATGTTCCCTGCGCTGCTTAAAGAGAATAAACCACGGAAAGTGGAGGTGATACTGGCACCCAAGTGTCCTGCATAAACGGAGGGGATCCATAGAACATCTGCTCTGCGTGTAGAAGGTGCCAGGTTTGATCTCTGGTATCTCCCGGCAGGGCTGAGAAAGGTTTTGGGGAGCTTCTGCCAGCTGATGCAGACAATAGCAAACTAGGTAGGCCCATGGTCTGTGACAGCTTCCTACGTTCCTGTTTAAATCAGCTTTTATTTCGGAGTCACGAGGGCTGGAACATTATAGGTAGAGAAGGCCCATGCAACTGAGAGGCAGAGGCAGAGCTCATGCTTTGTTTTTTTTTTTTAAATAATATTTATTACTTTTAAAACTTACAAAAAGGAAAGAGAAGAAAAAGACAAAAAGAAAAACAACAACAGGAAAAGGGAAAAACGATACAATACAATATATAAACAATACAAAACACAACATTAACCTAAACAAAACAAAACAAAAACAATTTAAAAACATACATTGTACCATTTCAGTAGTCTATCTTTCATACCCTTGTTTCATCGACTTCCTCTCACCTCCCTTTTTGTATTCCACTTCTATTAATTGTTTCAGCAATTCCTTTCCATCTTTCTCTATTTTCTGTCATATAAATATCTTAACTTATTTTTACCCTTATTTTCCATTAATACTATAATGCTTATTTATGCTTAACTCCTTAAAACATTTCAACTAAAGCCATAAGATTTCATTCCAACGTTTTTCTAACACTCAGTAATCTTACAATATTTCTATTTCTGAAAATAAACTTTAAAACTTTTTCCAATCTTCTTCCACCATCTCTTCTCCCTGGTCTCGGATACTGCCAGTCATTCATCAATTCCGAATAGTCCATCAACCTGGTGATCTTCTGTCCGAGGCTCTTAACTCTTTTCCAAGTCCCTTCTGTAGGTCTTCTTCATATTTATACATGCACTTTACTTTGTCTTCTACTGATCTTGTTTTTATTTTCCTTCCTTTGATACTGAAGAGCAGATCTCGGGGAAGCTCCAACCTAGCAATGCTTTTATTCCTTCTCGACAGGTCAACCAAATCTCCATGGTTAAATCTAAAATCCATAAGGTATTTCAGGACATGTTTCAAAATTCCTCCAAATCCAAAGGCCCCCACAGCTCCAATCTCCTCATGACCAAAGTCCAAATCCCAAAAGTCAGTAAATCCCTGCATGAAGGGATCTGTCCAACTTTCCTTCTCCAGTCCAGGCAGGGCTCCGATCCTCAAAATCTGACTTTTTCTAAAATCAATCATAAAAGGCCTCAACTTATAGTCCTCAATTTGCCTCTGTAAGGCTGGGGCTCCCACTTGTATTACTTTAGGTTCAACAACAGCAACTTTCTCCTTCGCCATCTCAACAATTTGCCCTGTCAAAGTAGATTCCTGTATCAGATCCTGAATAATTTCTGTATTGATAGCCACTTTTTGTCCCAAGTTAATCACTTTTTGTCCCAAGTTATCAATTTTAGTAGTCATGACATCTGTCTTCTTGTGGAGTTGTTCCAACGAGTGACTTATCTTGCATAATGCAATCACTAAAGCTTCTTCTGTCGACATTCTCAAATAGTCCAAGGTCAATCCCTGATTCCCACAGTCTCTTATCTTGCAGCTGGTTCCCCCAGTTCAGCTCTTATAACAGTTTCAAAAGCTCCCTCTAGAGGGAAACAGTTTCTATTTGTGTCAATCCTTTTAAGCACAGTTCAAACAGTAAATATAGTTTCAATTTTCAGTTACTTTTCCTCCTTTTTAAACGCAGAAGAGGACAATGGAAACAATATATTTCTCTTATTTAGCTAACTGTCAAGATACGTTCTATTCACAGCCAATGAACTTCAAAACATCAATCTTACTGGCAGAACCCTTTCCAGGTTCAGAGCAGTGGTGATTTAATTTTCAACACTCTCTCCTGCAGGCTTGCGCGATCCAAAATTTCCCCCCTCTTCTCCTGCTTCCAAGGGGGGTTTAATAGTTTTAATCAATGGAAGTTTAATCCTTTGCAGAAGACTTTCCAAGACCTTAGCTTGTAGCGTCTTTGCTTCAATCTATTTACAAAAGGGGAAGGCGGACTTCCTGTTTAAAACCTTCCCGTTTCGGTGCCAAATTAAGACATTTATAGATCCAATTTTCCGTTCTACTCACGGGTAGTTGTTTAAAATCGAATTGTCCACAGGAAAAAGTCAGTGCTCTCCGGCAACAGCAATGCCGCTCACCCCACGTCGCTCCGGATCCCCGAAACCGGGTCTCCCCATGAGTAGGGGAGGCGCAAAAGGTGCCAGCCGAATCCCAGGTTCACAGGCTTCTCCCGCCTGCGATTTTTAGTGGGTCTCCGCCTTCGCCATGGCGGCCAGACCCTGTTTCCACGGAGTAAATTCCTCCCAATCAGAGGAATTCCGCCATTGCCAGAGGCGCTAACCCGGAAGTGGGCAGAGCTCATGCTTTGAATGCAGAAGGCTGCATGTTCAGTCTCTGGCACTGCCAGTTGAAATGACCAGGTAGCCACTGGTAGGAAACCTGAAGCATGGTTTGACTATGGAGAGGTGGCATACAAATGCTGGTGAGAATAGCTCAGTGGCAAAGTACTTGCTTTGGACCCAGAAGGTCCTTGGCTCATTCCACAGGATTTCCATCAAAAGGAATCAAACAGCAGGTGAAGGGAGGGGGAAAGAGGCCTGCTGGAGATTGGAGGAGGCGCTGCCAGTCAGAGCAGACAAAACTGGGCTGGATGGAAAGGAGTTTCCTAAGTGCTTACTACATAGGTTCTTGCTGTAACGGAGCTGGGAAACTCCCTGCCTCCAGGAAGCCACCTGAAAGAAGAATGGATTTCATCATACACTTTACCATGCTTGGTTGGGATCTCCAAGAAGCCATGTTGATCCTGCAGAACAAGTACAACACCGTGTGAAGCAATGCCTTCCTTTGGTCCAATTAATCCCCAAGCAGCTGGATGTGAGTTTTGGGATTGCCCAAGATTTTTCTTTGGCCACTGGTGTCGTGTGCAAAAGTCTTCAGAAATTTTAAAGTGCATTAAAAAAACCTGCATTAGCTTTTTTATATATCACATCTATCTATCTATCTATCTATCTATCTATCTATCTATCTATCTATCATCTATCTATCATCTATCTATCTAATCTATCTATCTATCTATCATCTATCTATCTATCATCTATCTATCTATCTATCTATCTATCTATCTATATCTATCTATCTATCATCTATCATCTGTCTATGGATCATAGTCAACATACTCAGAGTAGACTCATTACATTAAGCAACCTGTTGTGGTAGTTCCATCCGTTAATTTCAGTGGGCCTGCTTAGAGTAGGACAAACAATGGATCTCACCCTATATATTTTGGAAAGTTGATTGTCTGATATGCATTGGAAATCTCTGAAGATCTCATAACCAAATTCTACATGATGGTTCCTGAAATCAAGAGGCAGGGTTTTGCTTGTCTCTGCTTGGATACATCTGGATGCCATTTTGAATCAAGATGGTGACCTGAACCTTTAAAAACCACACTGATTTTAAGCACTGGCTTCAAAACCACACTGATTTTTGTTTGTTTGTTTGTTTCTTAGCAATCCCAAGCAATACCAGATATAAGGTAGGTCGTATGCACTTACCTGTATTCACACACACACACAAATACACACAATTCAATATTCAATAAAAAAGCACAGTAAGAAAAATCAAAGTAATGTCAAATAAAAAGCAGTGGTGGCAGAAACTCCCTATACCTATTATTTGTTTAACAAGACTTATAGACCACTTAATCAAAAAACGTCTAAGCGGTTTACATAGAAGCTCATACTACTACTCATCAGGAGGCATGAAAAGAGAAGGAAACTGCCAGATGTCATTCACCAGGGAGGGAAACCCCCTACCTGGGAATGGTATTGAGCCACATGACATAGGAAAGGCTTGCTTCCCTTGTGGACTGAGCAAAATCTGGCTGGTTCAGAGGTTGAAGGGCAATATCAAAGAACACCATGGATGTGGACGGGACATGGGTGTAGTTAAGGGGGGCAGCTGCCCCCCTAAATCAAGTCAATCAATAAAACTACTTAACTAAGTGAAGTTCTGCCCACCCTAACATGAAGCCTGCCGCCCCCCAACATAAATCCTGGCTATGCCCAAGGGACAGGAAATAGATAATCCTGGCATCATAGGGTCACAATGCTATTTCTGTTCATGATGCCCGATCAAAACATTATTTTGATTGTGAGAGTCTTTTGCAAGCCACTTAGCCTCTTGGGGCTACAAAGGAGGCTTCAGTAAGTTCAAGTAAACTAAACAGATAAATAACATCAGCTTAAATATTGAAAATAATTATTTGCTGAGAACACATTGAACAGCATAATATAATAATAATAATAATAATAAATTAAATTAATTTATTATTTATATCCCACCCATCTGGCTGGGTTTCCCCAGCAGAATATTAAAATACAATGATTCATCCAGTATTAAAAGCTTCCCTAAACAGGAGAGTTAATATCAGGATTTTAATGGCCTGAATGGCTTCAACAAAGGCATTTCCTATTTGCTTTTCAATTTCTTTATAAAAGAAAGCTATCAAATCACAAAGTAAAGGTCAGTCTACTACAAAGACTCTCCCCTCTTGATTTGTTCCCAGGAAGCTTCCTCCCAACCAGCTATTGCACTATACAGAAAACTCTGGCAATTCTGAAGGTAGGAGCTATTAAGGTTACAATCCTACATGTACCTTCACAGGAGCAAACCCTATTGAACTCAGTGGGACTTATTTCAGAGTACAGATGCATAGGATTGCATTGTTAAAATCACCATCATAAGCCCAAAAAAACAATGTGTATCTCTGGCAAATGAGTCTTGTGATACAGAAATTCCATTTGTGGGGGAGGAAAGTTTAACTTAGAAACTTTATATATTTCAGTGGATGGCTTGAGACTTTCTCTTTATTTATTTCTTTTAAAAAAGCAGATGTTATCCATAGATGAGAGTTTGAATTTCAGTGATGGAGCTTATTTTAGTAGCAGAATTCTATTAGAAATTGCAAATGCTCCTGGGCTGGCTTTCTGAGGTCATGTCAGTGCCCGAGCAAAAACTTTCTGTGACATCACGGCCATTCCAGCCAATCAGAATGCTGCAAAGGTTTCCCTCAAATTCAGCGGTAGCAGCTGGAAACGAACTGGCTGATCCCGGCTTGGCACTTTTTGCATGCACTAATCCTATTTTTTTTTAAGGGAGGGGGGTGAGACGCTGTTTCTCGGTCCTCTTTGCTTCAGGCGTCACGCGGCTTCACCTGCCAGCCGCCGCCGCCTCCATCCATTGGAGCTGCCAAGGTCCGGGAACGCTGCGCCCCGGAGGGAAATGATCGGCGGGACAGCCAGCCAGTGACCACCGCGAACGGTGGACGGAGGGCGTGGCCCATCGCTGGAGTGACGTCAGAAGAGGCAGGTCCCCAGCGGTGCAGGTGGAAAGGGCTCCCGAGAGCGGCTGGCGGAGGCAGAGCGGCTGCTTCTTAAAGGGCGAGGAGTCCTTTAACTCGCCCCTGACTCGCTGGGCTGCTCCGGGCCTGCTTTGCAAAAGTGACCGGCTCAGGTAAGGCCAGATCCGAGGAAGGGCGGATGGGAGAGAGAGAGAGAGAGAGAGAGAGAGAGAGAGAGAGAGAGAGCTGATGGGGCTGGGGCTGGGACAGAAAGCCATTGCTAAAACGAAGGAGATTCGTCTTTGGGGTATCCAGGTCTTTGGGGTGGAGCGGAGGAAGAGGAAGAAGGCTCGAAGAAGCCAGTGGATTATAACTTGCAAGCCAGAAGAAAGAGGAAAGGGACAGACTCTCTCTCTCTCTCTGCAGATGAAACGACCACTTTGGAGAGTTGGTGGATTCTGTGATCTAACTGGGCCAGCGCTCTCCCATTCTTGCCTCCGCTACTTTTTCTCTTTTGCTTAAAGAGGATTGCAAATTTAGAGGGTGAGGTGTGTTATGGGGTGGGTGGGGGAGAGGAGAGGTGGGGGGAAGGGGTGAAAACGCGGCCCCCTCCTCCGGGTTGCTGCCTATTATTATTATTATTATTATTATTAATTATTCCGCTTTGGGATTCCTTCGGATGAAAAGCGGCACAGAAGTAGAATCTCCTCATCAGTCCAGATCTGGCCGCTCTCCTTTTTCCAAAGCTGTCGAGATTCTCCCGACGCCTGGAATGACTTTGCACATCTCGGCGGCGTTGCCGTGACGTTTCCGTGTTGCCATTACTCAGCAAACGGAGACGCCGAGGCGACCACGCCGCTGGAGAAAACTTCTCGGCGATAATAGCGGCTCTCCCGCCGGCTCCTTCCTTCTCCGCCTTGCCCCGCCGCCTCCAATTCTCTGCACATGCCAAGTCGTCTAAAGGAGAGACTTCCTGCTTTCCCAAACTTTTTGCGGGGGGGAGGAGTAGAGGGGAAACACACACACCTGTTTGTGTCCAGAAAGCCATCTCTGCAATGTGCGTCGCCTATCTAGCAAGCCCTGCCCCTCCCCGTGCTCTAAAATTTAATTTTAAAGGTTGAGCTGTTGCGCCTTTGCCTTTTTGTATGCGTGTGTGTTTTGGGGATGGGGAGAAGCCTTGTAACACTGCAGTGCCGGCAGCCGAGGGGCAGTCGCTTTTCTGGACGATTTTCCTGGCTTGGGAGTGAAAGATCAGCAGATTCCGGGCATAGAAAGAAGGCTGTGCCAGGGAAGCACTGCGGAATCTCGTCTCTCTCTGTCTCCCTCCACTTGCTGGAGAACATCCCTGCTGTGGCTTGCACATGCCGGAGCCAACAGAGCCCCACACAACCAGGGCGGAGGGCAAAGCGCCAGCAGACAAAACAGGGAGAAAGTTTTGCTTGCCTTGAGCGGCGCACGGGTTAGTTTTGACTAGCTTTCCTGATCACGTGCAGCGCTGCCGCTGCAAACCCAAGGTTAATGTCATTTGGAACAGTGGGGGAAGAAGTTGGAAGGCATAAGATTTGTGGGTAAGAGCCTAGGAAGGTCAGGCCAATGACCCATCTAATCCAGCACCCGTCTGTCACAGTGGGCAACGTGGATGCCTTTGGGAAACCCACAAGCTGGATCTGACCACAAGGGCGCTCTCCTCTTCTGTGGTTTCCATCAGCTGGCATTGGAAAGTATTGCTGTAGAGGCAGAGTGTAGCCCCCATGGCTAGTAGCCATCAATAGCCCTCTCCTCCATGAATCTGTCCCATCTTCTTTTAAAGCCATCCAGGCTGGTGGTCATTCCTGCCTCCTGTAGCAGTGAGTTCCATAGTTTAGCTATGCGTGTGTGAAGAAGTGCGTCCTTTTTATCTGTCGTGAATCTTCCAGCTTCACTGGAGGTCCATGAGTTCTAGTGGTTTGGGAGAGGGACAAAACTTCTCTCTACCAACTTTCTCCATCCAGAGACTGTGGCAGGTGGGGGGAGCCTGGCCTCCTTCTCCACCCTCCCCTTTCCTTCAAGAATTGGCTGGGCAGCAGGAAGGTGAACTAAGGGGCTGCATCAGGCTGCATTCCTAAGCCTGGTTACCTGGGAGTAAGGATGGGTGAATCATTCAGTTTTGGTTTCTTTCAGTTTCTTATAGAAAGAGGGAGAGTTTAGTTCTTCACATTTCCACATCACTTTGTGATTATTTTTTTAATATATAAAAAACCATCCTCATGAAAATTCGTTAGCTTTTTAGTGCAAATGCAGTGAAACAGTAGGTAGAGCCCAAAGACGGGTGGAGCTAACTTATTCTGGTTTGGGCCCCTGAATTCTTTCTACAAGAGCAATGCTGAGCCAGCCCCCCCCCCCGACTGGCTGTAAGCAAGAAGACGGGCAGGTGGCGGGTGGCTGAAGGTAGACTGGGGCAGGGCCCCATTTGCCCTGATGGACTCACCTCCACCAGTCTGGGAAGGCAAGACCTGTCCCAACAGCCTCAATGATGGGCTGGAGAAGAGAGCTTGTTTCACCAAAGCCATTGTTGACACACCCCTCCTGAAATCCCTTCTCTGCTTTCCTCTCCTCTCCTGATTCTTGCACAGACTTCTCCTCCATGCCTTCAATGGCTTTACCCTTCTTACAGCCCGACAAATTCTTCCCTTCTCTCCTTGCTCATCCTGTTCTAGAACCCCATGTCTGCCAAAGGTTTCCTTCTCCTTGAAGCAACCTCACATTATTATTATTATTATTATTATTATTATCAACAACGACAACAACGTATTTCTACACAGCTGTCTCAAGGCTATGTGCAATGAAAACCGGGGGGGGGGGGGGCTGCTACATTTAAAAACAAAACTAAAACAATGCAAAATATACCCTCTGGGCAAAGATCCG
This sequence comes from Podarcis cretensis, assembly GCF_951804945.1. Classification (NCBI taxonomy): domain Eukaryota; kingdom Metazoa; phylum Chordata; class Lepidosauria; order Squamata; family Lacertidae; genus Podarcis; species Podarcis cretensis. Next base: position 25,519,142 of record NC_137177.1, on the reverse strand, counting down.
TTTATCCAGCTGGGAAAGCCTGTAGGAACAAAAGTGTATTCAGTTGTTTCTGGAAAGTGCAGATAGTAAAAAAAAGCCTGTCGTATGTTGACAGGAACGCTATTTCACAGAACAGGGGCAGCCATAGAGTTACTATGGAGCTGGCCAGGAGAAACATTCCTGTAGACTGCCGGGATCTCCTGGTTGTATAAGGGATAAGGCAGTCTCTCTAGTAACCTGATCCTGAGCTGTATTGAGCCTTGTATGTTGGTACCAACGCCACCATGAACTTGGCCCACTAGCAGATTTAAAGCCAGTGCAAATTCCACATGCAAGGTGTTGCATGCTGGCAAGAATTAGCCCCTGATGAGCAAGCAACCTAGCCACCATGTTCTGTATTTGCTGCAGCCTGTGAACCAGCCTCAAGGGTAGCCCCACACAGAGCACATTGCAGTAATCCAACCATGCTTTTGCATGCTTTACAATGCACACTTTACCTTGCCATACACATTTTTTGTACATATAACTTGGCTGGGGAACTGCACTGCAAATTCGGAGAGGTATGAATTTTGAAGGGCAGCTGTGTTTTGGTTTGCATTTTGTTTCAGAATACAAATTTGGGAGGTTTGCCTTTTAATGAGGCAGCGAAATGTTTTTTGAATGTTGCCAGTCCTAGCGCGGGTGAGAAGGCTTTTAGGCTCCCTTTCAGGTAGCAGAATGTCTTGGCCTGGAACTGTTCCTGATGTGGAGGAGGTGCAAGGAACACCACCACAAATTGCTGTTCCTTCACATACTCTAGTTGTTATCTCTGTGTTGCTACACTTCGTGTTCTGTAGGCTCTAGGAACGAGCCTGCCTAACTTTCCCAGACCTGTGAGGTGGATTTATTTGGCATGTGCCCTGGGAATTTTAATTCAAAACAGTCAAGCCCAAATAACGTTCATTTGGAATACCCAGCTTGAGGTAACAAGCATTACTGTTTGTGTAATTATCCTGCACATCCCTTTCAACCTCCACCCCCTGCTTCCTCTAAGACAAAAGAAAATACATATAATGCAAAGCTGTATCTTTTTGCCCTGCCTTTCCTTAGATCTTGCTTTTATTTTTTATTTATTTTATTTATTTTATTTTTTATTTTTAAAAAAAATGCTTTTATACCACTGTTTTGTTGGTTTGACATTGTGCTCGTGATGCTTTTTGGGGAGCCGTACATGTTCCTGCTTTCGAACCTGCAAAAGTTTTGGGATAGCTTCATATCCTGTAATTTCCTGCTGAAATCCCATACCTTTTCATACCACAAGTGCTCTGGGAATGCCCCCTCCCTTTTGCTGCTTTAGAGCCACTCCAGACAGCAGTGATGTGGTAGCCACTGCTAATGCACTGTTACTTGGTCAGTAACACATTGCAGAATACACTCGCAATGACACACCAGTCCCATGTTCCATCCTGAGCATCTCCAGGTAGGACTTGGGAATGCCCTCCCATCTGAAACCCTGGGGAGCTGCTACCAGTCAGTGTTGACAACACTGATCTAAAGGGACCATCGAATGGTCTGACTCAGTATGCTCTATTTTAAATCACAGCAATTATTTCTGAAATGTGCATCTAGATACTTGTAAATTGGCATGTGCAAATGTTATGCCAATTTTGGGCCTGCTTTTGGTCACAAGTTTTCTCTTTTTCGGTGAGGCATAAGTGTCCACCCTAGGCGTTGCTGAATGTGAAAACAGATGAACAGTTTGCAACACCTTCTTCCCCGCCTGCTTTTTTGTGTGCTGATCACATTCTCTCCTTTGCTTTCTGCTGCTTCTAAAACCTGAAACTTGGCTGGGCAGACTTAAATGTGGCTCTGTGTGTATGTGGGCTTTTTTTTTTTAATGCATTCATTAAAAATGCTGCTTATTCATATGCAGGTGGACCTGCTCTTCATTCCCCTGGCCTGCCTTTCTCTTCTTCCCATGCACCTATTTGACCCGTGTCTGAGCCAGAGAATGAAAGCGAATGGGCCTGTGGTGCTGTTAACTTAAACCTCCAGAAATCACCTCCAGCATTGGAAGGCAGTATGCCTCTGAATACCCACTTGCTGCAAAGCCCAGGTCTTCTTGGTGATTCTTCCAGGTCCTGCCTCCCAACTTATCCTCCAATTCTGACTTGTTCTTCGGGAACAGACTGTCTTACATCATTGGTCCATGTAGCGCCTAGTGTCTGAACCAACACAATGGCTGCATTTGCCTGCTGCTGAGAATCACAACTGGGGAGAGTGCTGTTTCACTCAGGGTCCTGCGGGCAGGTTTCCCACAGGCAACTGGGTGACGGCTGTGGGAACAGGGTGCTGGAGTCGACGGACCATTGGTCCATTCCTTTCAGTGCTCCAAGAAGGCTGGCAAATACGGCTTGAAAAACCAAAGTTACAAAAGGCTTTAGCCAGCCCATTAATTTACACCTCCCACTCTACTTGACCAGCGAACCGTGCTGCAGCAGTATACTGTATAGAATTTGCAGCAAGCAGATCCTCTTTTGCTTATTTCTAGCTAGGGTTTCCTAGGTGGCAAATTTCCAGCCCTGGTATCAAATGGCAAGGCCCCCATGCATAGGGAGCCAAATGCCAGCGTAGACCCAAACAGAAGCAAAGGGTGGCAGGAAGGAATAGGGAGATAAACTAGATTATTCTGGTGCTCTGGAGCCAGCCGTTCCTTTCCCAGACACCCAGGATCAGGTTGCCTGCGATTGCGAGCTCTTGATTTTAACTGTAAAAGTTGTGAGTAATTCAATATTCCAGGGATGGCCCACAAACTTTCCTTTCCTTGCAATGGAATACAGATGCTATTGCATTCTGGAAAACTACTCACCATGTAGTGGCAAAGGCTGGGGCTGGGGGTCAGCATGACTGGGCGCCTGCCAATGGTTCTGGAGCTTAGAAGGGGCGACTGCTGTCCTAATACTGGGGCTCCTTCTGGGTGTTGCTTCTGCTACTGGATTAGGGGGAGGGCCTGTGTGGTCTCGCTGCATGTTGCAACCCCCCAGGTTTGTTAGGGCTGGTTTGCCATGTTTCAGAAGAAGCGAAGTAGCCGGCATTTCTTTCCAAAAAGGGCCTCTGTGAAGGGCCACTGAATTCCAGAGGGGTGGTGCGTGAGACCAGTTTAGTCCAGAGTCTAAAATTGCCCAAGGCAGCACTGAATACCCGTGCCACAAGAGTGAGTATACTGAGAAAAGCAATGGCCTGGGGCAGTTGGGAATATAATTTTACAGACACATATACGGTAAATGGAATCTTAAAGGTATTAATAGATTTACGGTGGTGAAAGCTGCTATGGACTCGATGCCACAGCACCAGATACATTAAGTGTATCCTCTGTTGGCAGTTATTGGTGATGTATCCATACAGCAGCCTTTACCAGCCTGCAGTCCCGGCCAGCATAGTTGGATTGATACCTAGCATCTGCTTAAATGCTTCTGATAAAGATATTTATTAATATTATTTATTAAATTTGTGTATGATGGTAAGTGCTAGAGTGCACAAGGCTAGTGTTTTCTTGAAGAAGTGTATAAGGCAAGAAGAAGATGGGATTTTGCAAGGATAGACTACTGCTGTCCTTGAAGACTTCAGAAAATTCAGCTAATGTCATGAGATTCCTCATTGGGGCTCTGTCAGTGGGAATGTACCTCTCTGAGGCAGGGTTCGAAATTGGCCTGGTGCATTTTGCACCTGGCTATCGGCTACTTGCGGCCCAGTGAAGATGCCCAGTTGCCAGGATGGTGCCTGAGGTCTCTACCATCTGGAGGTGCATGCCTGGGGATCCTTGGATATTTACTGTTTTCACACAGTTATGCTAAATCTTGCAGAATTCTATCAGTTATATTTTATCTGTACCATCAGAAGGAATTTCAGGAACCGAGTCATTGAAGAATACAGTGGTACCTCGGGTTACATATGCTTCAGGTTACAGACGCTTCAGGTTACAGACTCCGCTAACCCAGAAATAGTGCTTCAGGTTAAGAACTTTGCTTCAGGATGAGAACAGAAATCGTGCTCTGGCGGCGTGGCAGCAGCGGGAGGCCCCATTAGCTAAAGTGGTGCTTCAGATTAAGAACAGTTTCAGGTGAAGAAGGGACCTCCGGAACGAATTAAGTACTTAACTCGAGGTACCACTGTACGGCTTCTGAGATGTCTGGCCTCAAAATGGCAACTTGCTTCCTGTGGTGATGTACCTATTTTGAACCTCCCATCTCATGTAGGCTTGGGCTTTCAACACGTTAATCATCACCACGGTTTCCTGTGCAAACTAAAAGGCAAACCTTCCTTGTGATGGTAGGTGAGGCATGGCTTGCTTGTCAGCAGGAAGCCGCTGCCTAGTTTCTGTGCAAAATGCTCCAGAGTTTTGATGAAGAAACTTATAGGAAACAAACCCAGTTACCAAAGGCAGGGATGGGGAACCTGTGGCCTCCTAGATGTTTCTGGAGTAAAACTCCCATCATCCCTGACCATTGGCTATGCTGCTTGGGGCTGATGGGAGTCTTGCTGGATCACTCCACTGTTAGAGGAAGTATGTCTCTGAATAGGTGAAAAAGGTAAAGGACCCCTGGATGATTAAGTCCAGTCAAAGGCGACTCTGTGGTTGTGCCACTCTTCTCGCTTTCAGGCCAAGGGAGGTGGCGTTTTTCCACCGACAGCTTTCCGGGTCATTTTTGCTAGCATGACTAAACCGCTTCTGGCACAATGGGACACTGTGACAAGTGTCAGAGCGCATGGAAATGCCATTTACCTTCCCGCTGCAGCGATACCTATTTATCTACTTGCACTGGTGTGCTTTCGAACTGCTAGGTAGGCAGGAGCTGGGACCGAGCAACGGGAGCTCACACTGTCGCGGGGATTCGAACTGCCAACCTTCCGATCAGCAAGCCCAAGAGCAGGCTTCCTCAACCAATGCCCTCCAGATGTTTTGAGACTACAATTCCCATCATCCCTGACCACTGGTCCTGCTAGCTAGGGATCATGGGAGTTGTAGGCCAAAAGCATCTGGAGGGCCGAGGTTGAGGAAGCCTGCCCAAGAGGCTCAGTGGTTTAGACCACAGCGCCACCCGCTCCCCCATGTCTCTGAATACCAGTTGCTGAGACTTGCATGTGGGGAGGTTGCCTGTGTGTTCAGACCCTGCTGTGACTGGGTGATCCATTTGGCCCCTGTGAGAACAGGATGCTGGGCTAATTGAGCCACTGGCCTTGTCCAGAAACGCACTTATTACATTCTTGTGAAACTAATAATCCATAAGCTGCCTCAAGAGGGCTTTGCCCTGCAAGGCAGCTTATAATTACACAGAAATGAATGAATGAATTTGTTAGATTTTAGGGTGCTGCAAGACTCCTTGTTGTTCTTGCTGAAAAATACTAAGAGAGGCTGCTCCGCTGGAAATTATAATTGCCCTGAACAGAGCATGTCTGAGCATTGAAAGCAATGGCTTTCGGTTGATGAATGGCATGTTAAGTCAATTAATCATAGGGTGTTTTTTTTTATTTGAGGGAATGGCTTCACCACCAGGTCCCTAGAGAGTTCAGGCAGAGGTGAGGTTTGAACCAGGGACTCTCTGATTTGTGGCATATAGGCCCTCCTTGCCCCTGCTCTTCCCTAGATCGATGAAATAAGCGCACATGGCTGCCCACTTTACATTTTCAGGTAGGATGATTTAGAAGGTCTGAATAATAACATCTGTAATGTTTAATTAACATCTGGGGCTTGAAACAAATAAAGTTCCCAAGGTGGAAATGAAAGACGCTCTCTGAGTCTGTTCTAACCAGATGATGAGCAAACAGAAGCTTGAAAAAAAATATGCAGCTTTTCTAGAAGATTCCCGAAGCCTCCTCTGGCTTGGCTCAGAAAGCGATTCCTCATCTGCGCCTCTGGTAGTGCCACTGGTGTGACATGCTGCACCGAGCCACTCTGGCAAGAGCCCAGCCAGACGCAGCAATTGTGTCGGGAAATGGAGCGTGGCCAGCTGCCAAAGCACAGGGGTTGGTGGTGGAGGGCAGTGGAAGCTATTTTCTTGAATGCAGTCCTAATCGATGGAAGGGAAATGGCCAAAAAAGAAATGGACTTGTCACTGCTATGTAGTTGCTGATCTCTGCCAGAGGACTAATGAAAATGTTTTAAATATTTTATTTTATTTTTGACTGTATCGCTTGATCGCATTTGTGTTTGTGGCTCCTATGGGAAGAGAGGCAGGGTATAAGTTTAATAAGTGAATAGATAATTGCATTGAGCATTTTTAATTGGCGGGACCCGCAACAAAATGTAATGGGGTGGAATCCTCCTGTCCGGTCCCCCATGCAGCTACTGCTATGTCATTGATCAGGATAGTCCCTTCTGTTCCTCAACTCCCTAGCAGGGACTCCCCCAAAGACCTTGGTGATGTGGATCATCACCGCTGGCGTCCAGCTGTCTTGAGAGACAATGGAGTGCACCTCTGCGGGTGAAGTCAAACCGCTGCATTGGCAGCACTGAAGTGACTTCCCTGGGGCGCAAGCCTGGGCAGTGTGTTTGGAGGTCCTGGGCTGTCAAGACAACAAGACCCCCTTTCTTGGCCTCGTTGATGTGGTCCAAAGGAAAGCAGAGCAATACATCTGGCAACAGCTGGGCTGCAGGAGTTGCCGGAAGCAGGTGTGCAAGACGCCATCCAACCATCTTAGGTACTCCACTCTAGACTTGTGTAGGGTTTCCTCCTTAGCCTTTTCTTCTCCCAGAGATGCCCCGCCAAGCAGTGGAGCCTAGATCGGCTTCCTTCTCAAGCTTATGAGCCCCATCTGATCCTCATTTCCTTCTATATCTTGTGCAGAAGTCGCCTTCTTGACCATTGGACCTGCTATTGATATTGTCCTCTCCATATAGACAAGCAAAAGACGGTGTTGTAATTCAATGACACATTGCCGTTATAACACCACACAGGGCTGGATTTAGGTTTGATGAGGCCCTAATGGGGCCCTTTATATGTCCAGCTGTCCTTTGTCAACAACAAATTGTCACTGTTTCTTTGTGTTGAATATATGCTATATGGTAATTTATGGACCTCATAGGTATCTAAAGCCATTTGCACATAACAAAATACGTATTTTATCAAAGTGATTGTTGAACTGAAATACAATTAAGAAGTATAATAATAGTTGAAACAAAAAAACAAAAAATCCTTCCAGTAGCACCTTAGAGACCAACAAAGTTTGTTATTAGTATGAGCTTTCATGTGCTCATACCAATAAAAAACTTAGTTGGTCTCTAAGGTGCTACTGGAAGGATTTTTTGTTTTTTTGTTTCGACTATGGCAGACGCAACACAGCTACCTAAAGGTAAAGGGAGCCCTGACCGTTAGGTCCAGTTGTGGCCGACTCTGGAGTTGCAGCGCTCATCTCGCTTTATTGGCCGAGGGAGCCGGCGTACAGCTTCCGGGTCATGTGGCCAGCATGACTAAGCCACTTCTGGTGAAACCAGAGCAGCGCACGAAAACGCCGTTTACCTTCCCACCGGAGTGGTACCTATTTATCTACTTGCACTTTGACGTGCTTTTGAACTGCTAGGTTGGCAGGAGCAGGGATCAAGCAACAGGAGCTCTTCCCGTCTCGGGAACCACCGACCTTCTGATTGGCAAGTCCTAGGCTCTGTGGTTTAACCCACAGTGTCACCCGTGTCCCTTTAATACGGCTACCTACCTGTACATTAATAGTGACATTTTTTGGGGGGCCCCAAGAGAGTGGGGCCCTAAGCTATAGCTTGTTTAGCTTATACGAAAATTTGGCACTGCCACCACGCCTACCTGCCATTAGGATGAAAATTCCTTCTTAATGTGGAGGACCTTCTCCTCCTTCAAGCCTTCCAACCACATGAGGGGGTGTGACAGTCTTAGTGAGGCAAGCTGGGGGGGGGGGTGATAAACCTCCCCTCCCCACACCATGGTGACCTGGATTAAAATCAGCAACCCCCACATACATGTAATTAAAGACAAACCAGTGACACGGATATGTGCTGTGCACGAAGCTTAATGTGGAACTTGGCTGAAAGCCAGCTTGCAACTCCTTGCCCCAAAATCGCTTGCTTGCCTCAGGCTAGGAATTAACCGTGTTGAAGGAGCAGCTTGCCTCCGACCACGAGGAGAGTTCTTGCTTGGCTCTGAGAAATGGCTTGCTCCAAGCTGAAGTGACAGCAGGTGTGTTCCTACCCCTTGCTCAGCACCTGTAGTGAGTCAGCCAAAAAGAAAGAAAGAAAAAGGGTTTAAGGCAATTACCTGCTCAGTATGGAGATCTGGCAGGTTTGCTTCTTTGCCCCACCAGACATTTTTGGGTAGGGTGTGCTACTCTTGTTTGAACCATTCATCCTAATGTAATTAGGAATGAGACCCAGATCTCTTCAAAGCCTTTAGCAATATTTTCCCTCAGGAACTGAAGTGGCAGGAGGGGTGTGATGACTGGCGTTTGAATTTTCTGGGAGGGTGGTTGAGGCGAAGGGGTGAAACCCTGTGCCACTGGTGAACTCAAGCTGCATCAATCCAAAAGAGGGCAAAAGATAGGGATTTGCATGACCTGATTTTTATGGATAGATGCAAATTTAGTAATTAATACTATAATTAAATGGAAATAGGATAGAGTATGACCTGTCTGCCAGCTCAGTCTGCTATCCATGTGCTTACTGTGCATGGGCAATGTCAAGGTCCTCTTATGCTCCCCCTTTTTAGGATGATTTATCCAGTGTTAGAAATGGAGATATGAAAGCTAGGAGCTAAATGGCACCTTAAGCCTAGGTCATGGTGAAACACTGGAATGTCTTGGCACACTTTTTTATAACAAGAATACAAAGCTGGAAATGAATGAACTGCAGCTGAAATCTTATGTTCATTTTTCACATGGTCTAGTTCTTCCCCTGCCCACCCCACTAATATTCTTAAGAAGTCTCTTCTCCAGTCTTCAGAGAGTAGCTGGAAACGGGGAGGCAGAAAAAGGTCCTCCTTTCCTTCTACTCTGCAGTTTTAATCTGAAATCTTAGGTGCAATACCGCTCCCAGAGCTCAGAAACTGCTTGCACTAATAAAATTCCCTATCGCAAATGCGCCTAGAACAATGGGAGATTTGAACACTGGATTTGTCTCTCAACCAGACTTACAACCAGGCAGCCTTTCAAATATATGACTGTCCTCTTGCAAAATAGGACACAATGTCTACCCTGAAGAAGAGAAGAAGAATTTGGATTTGATATCCCGCTTTATCACTACCCTAAGGAGTCTCAAAGCGGCTAACAATCTCCTTTCTCTTCCTCCCCCACAACAAACACTCTGTGAGGTGAGTGAGGCTGAGAGACTTCAGAGAAGTATGACTAGCCCAAGGTCACCCAGCAGCTGCATGTGGAGGAGCGGAGACGCGAACCTGGTTCACCAGATTACGAGTCTACTGCTCTTAACCACTACACCACACTGGCTACACCCTGCTCCATGTCACTTTCCCAGCTGAACCCCACCTCCTCTGGTATTGCTGTTATCCCTGCTGGGGGTTAATGGACATGAACCTGTTTCTTTCCCTTAGCCAAATCAAACTCTGGATCTGAAGCTTAGGCTAGGAGGGGGGAATCTTTTGCCTTCGAGATGTTGCTGAACTACAACTCCCATCAGCCCTTGCAAGCATGACCAATGACTGAGGATGATGGAAATAGTAGGCCAGCAACATCTGGAGGCCCAATGGTTTCCCATACCTGTGGCAAAGGAGAGGAGGAGGTGGTATGTGCCCCTTTAAATCTAGACCTCCAGTGCAGCAATAAAAATTGTTGGCACATTTGCGAAGCTAAGCAGAGTCCGGTCTGGTTTAAATTGGATGGGAGACCATGTGTTGAGATTCCTGTATTGCAGGGGGTTGAACTAGATGACTCTCAGGGTATATTCCAACTATACAAGTTTATGATTCTATTTGTTCTTAGTAGCTTATTCACATGCATATTGGAGAGCCTCTGAATGAAATCATGTGATCGCCCTTCCTTGCTTGTGGATCTGGACTGTATGTAGGACCAGAAGAATAATTACCACCTGCTCAAGTTTATTGTTATGCCTTCAGCACGATTGATCCCTTTTTAAAATGAATATAGTAAGAACACTATAGAAGAAAACAGCCAGCTATGATATCAAAGATCTATCACATGTACACAAATGTGCAAAATCCAGTTGGTTACTTTGCACATAATTAACATTTTAGGCTGGGGTGGAGCTGAAGCCGTTTCAGTTCAAACCACAAGCAGTTTGGTAATCGGTTTGGCGCATCTCTGGAACTGGTTCAGTTCTTCGTGTGGGGAAACCTGAAAGTGATTCACTCTGATGATTTTGCAAAGCAAAGGTGGAGCAAGTTAACTTAAGTTAATTAAGCACAGTACGGCTAAATTACTGTGTGTTAGTGTAAGTTCTAGTAAAATTGGTGAGACTTTACTAATGACAGAAGGCTGCCTTTGTGGGTCCTGCGGGATTTAAGTTGAATAAAATTTAGGCATAGTTAAAAGGGAACAATTTCTTTTGAGCTTTCATTTTCCTCTTTCTAGCTCTCCACTGAGAGCTTTGGGCTAAACCAAAGAATTGGGGTGTGTTTTGTTTTTGCATGGATGAACGTGCATGAAATAAAAATAGCAAAAACACTTGGTCTCTGCTCAGAAACAATGCTAAACCACAGTTTAGCATTAGGGGAACAAGTCCTTCTGCTTCCTTCACATGCATCGGGGGGGGGGGGGTCAAAACATCCTGTTCTCCTTTTAGAACTTCCCACAGTGCTCTTTGCTGTCCAAGCTCAAGGAACGGTGGTTAGTGAAAACAAACTAGGCTCAAACAATTTGAGCCAGGTTCTGGCTCCTATACATGTAGCCGCATGGCTAACATTGCTGGTAACAGGTCCTGCTGCCATTCTCAGAACCTTTGGGCCGCCCACTATCCTTCCTTGCCTGCAGACGTTGCTTTCCAGAAAGGCTTGTTGCCTTGCGGCATCCACACTCCTTAAACTGCAGCTGTGTTGCAGGAGAGCCTGTTGCAACATCTGATTAGGGAAAGGAAGAAATACCATATAAAGGAAGTATGTTTTTGGATTGCTGTCTCAGAGTGCTACTGCTGCTTTGCTCGCTGGCACCTTGCATCACGAGCTGATGTGGTGATGCAACGCTCTGGGCTTCAGTTACTTTCTCTCGCAGTTGGCAAGCGGCCTTGGCCCCGCTTTTGCCAGCTGGCTGAAGGCAGAAACAGACTGCCGTTTCCTTGTTCACAATGGATTTTTTCGGGTGTTTTACATAATCTGGAACTTGTCAGACGGGCTCCCAGGCCTTGTTTGTCATTGTCTGCTGTTCAGAGTTTACCCAACTTCCAGGATTGACTTCCAGCACTGCTTACTTGGAAAGGGGGACGATGCAAGCTTCCCAGCCAGAGGGTGTGGGTGTGTGGGTGGCAGTTGGCCTAATTATTTTCCAAAGGAACTGGTACTGTGTTTGCCAGAGGTTCAAGCAGCTTCTCGGAGCTCAGCAACGCTCTGTCCAGGGCTGCGAGGTCTCTTCTTTCTGAATGGCTTTTCTTTTGTCTCTCGCCTCTCGATGAGGGAACCCTTAATGGTCAGGTAATGGACAGACTGTGTTCTTGTGTGTGTGTGGGTGCCTGCTTGCCTCTGTCTCCAGGATGTACTTGGGCTCTCAAACTGGCGAAATGCACCTTCAGATTCGGAATGGAAGGCATGATGAAGCTGCTCATCTGACCTCCCTCCGGCTATGTCGCTCTTTCATACCAGGACGGGGATAGGTGAGGTGGTGGCCAAGTTGTCACTGCGCAAACACACCAGCGGAGCCAGTCTGGTTGTCCTGCTGGTGTGTTTGCACCATGCTGACCTCGCCTCTCTCCCCTTTCCCCGTCCCAGGATGCAGCAGCAACGTAGCTGCAGGGAGGTCAGGTGAGCGATGCAGCACCACCATTCGGCCTGCTACTGAAAACAGCCGCAGCAAATGGGATATGACAGTTGTACACAAAATGTGGAGCTGAAGGGGTGGAATATGTGGTTGGTAAGTGATAATGTTCAGTTGGAATTTTTTTTTTGGGGGGGGGGAAATGGAACACATTGTTTGTTTGTGTTTATTACACTTTTAAATGACAGGCAATGTCTAGGGTGGCGTGTATAGAAATTACATAAGGACAGAATGCATTCAGTTTCCATATTTAAAACAAACTGGCCAAGCTATATTAAAAACCTGTTCTTTTGAGCTTGAATATCTTCTTCTTCACTTTAATTTTCGGGCAGGTAATACTCTGTCACATCCTTATAGATACCAGTAAAGTACTCCTTTTTTTGGGTGCTGGTTAGTTCCTGAGCTAAGGCAGATTCAGAAAGGCATAATTGCTGTACAGTGGTACCTCGGGTTAAGTATTTAATTCATTCCGGAGGTCTGTTCTTAACCTGAAACTGTTCTTAACCTGAAGCACCACTTTAGCTAATAGGGCCTCCTGCTGCTGCCGCGCCGCCGGAGCACAATTTCTGTTCTTATCCTGAAGCAAAGTTCTTAACTTGAAGCAGTATTTCTGGGTTAGCGAAGTCTGTAACCTGAAGCATATGTAACCCGAGGTACCACTGTATAGTAGACAGATGCCTGTGGGAAACTCAGAAGCAGGACCCGGGGACAAGAGCACTCTCCCCTTCCTGCAGGTTCCAGCAACTGCTTTTCAAAAGCATTACTGCCTCAGATCGTGCTTGATTTGTGGATCCAGCATGATGGAAATACCTTCGTTGCTTCAGACTTCTAAGATGGTAATGGCATTTTCTCTCTTTCCTTTCTGCCTCAGGCAAACTGGTTTCTTGTGACACGAGCCTCTTGGCGAAGCCTAATTTACCTGTTGCGTTGTGAAGAATTATGAATGTGACAGGTGTATATGCAGAAGGGATGAAACAAACAAGGTAAGGTTGAAAACAACAAGGCATGTAAAAGGTGACAGCATCACTGGGTGGAAGTTTGTTGTGGGAGCAATAAAATTAACCATTTGTGACTCCAATGGTACCTTGGTTCTTGAACTCAATCTGTTCTGGAAGTCAGTTCGACTTTCAAAACAATTGAAAACCAAGGTGTGGCTTCTGATTGGTTGATTGGAAACAATGCCAACAGTTGGAACGGATATTCGGCTTCCAAAAAATGTTCGCAAACCAGAACACTTACTTTTGGGTTTGCGGCGTTCAGGAGCCAATTTGTTCAGGAACCAAGGTACCCCTGTACTCTGAACTTGGTACTTAATTGGGTGACGTCACTACCTTGGCCTTATTTGAAGTTTGTGCCCCAAATTTAAAGAAATCTTAAAAGATTAACCTTACTGGTTGTTAGCCAGTACAGTTGTACCTTGGATCTCAAACGCCTTGGCTCCCGAACAAATCAGCTCTCCAACAATCAAAACCCAGAAGTGAGTGTTCTGGTTCACAAACTATTTTTGGAAGCTGATCGTCTGACGGGGCTTCCGCGGTTTCTGATTGGCTGCAGAAGTTTCCTGCAGCCAATCAGAAGACATGCTTAGGTTTCCAAACGTTTTGGAAGTCAAATGGACTCTGTTCGACTTCCAAGGTATGACTGTAGATTAAATCTATATAAACTTGCATATAAGAGAAATAATAGTTCTAAATAGATGAAATGTGCTTTCCCGCTCCTATCATTAGGTATAGTGAAGCAGCCACCAGGAGTGGACCTTGACACCCCCCCCCCCAGCCTTCCCAAAGCCAGGTAAACAAAGTGCTGGACTTGGGGAAGGAGGTGTGAGGGCAGTGACAGGGTCTTAGAGACCCCCTGCCTCCTCCCCAAAGCCTGATAAGTGCTTGCCTGGCTTTGGGAAGGAGGAAGGAGGACTCTAGGACCCTGTTAGAGCTGTCATGCCTCCATTCTGCTTACTGGGCTTTGAGAAGGCTCCCTCTTCAGCTGGGCACCCAGCGCCCCTGCCCCGCTCTCTAGATCCACCTCTGCAGCCACCTGAGGCGGATGATTTTGGGAGTCACATAAGGGCATTAAACTGCTTGCTGTATTGTGATGGTGATTGTATTTTATTGCCAGGGACGGGGCAATGCCCTTGTAGGATTTTTCAGCCTCGGCTGCTAAAACAACTTAGCTTGTCATGAGTATTATGCACCTGAGGTTCTTTTGGGGGGTTGGGAGGAGGCATTCCTGCTTAAATGTCCTGGGCCAGCTCTGCTTTTTTTTATTTCTTAAGTGATGCACATATATATCATTTAATAATGGTAAGCATCATTCTAAAATAGGAGCTTCCTATTCTTTGGCACCCAGGAGGAAATGTCTCTTTTGAAAACAGGCACCCGCCACCTGCCCCATTTAATAGAGATCATCCATTCTTTGTTCCAACTTAGCACCTGAGAGGCCAGTCCCATTAAGGCTTCAATCCTAAACTTGCTTGCTAGCTAGGAAGCTCCACTGATGACAGTGGGAGTTACTCCTGAGTGAACATGCATAGGAACACATCATTGGCCTTGATGGTCCACTTGGTGGTGCTTACTTTAGAGTAGGTAGTAATAATAATGATGATGATGATAATAATAATTTATTATTTATACCCCGCCCATCTGCCTGGGTTTCCCCAGGCACTCTGGGCGGCTCCCAACCAAATATTAAAAACATGATATAGCATTAAACATTAAAAACTTCCCTAAACAGGGCTGCCTTCAGATGTCTTCTAAAAGTAAGATAGTTGCTTATTTCCTTGACATCTGATGGGAGGGCATTCCACAGGGTGGGTGCCACTACTGAGAAGGCCCTCTGCCTGGTTCCCTGCAACCTCACTTCTCGCAGTGAGGGAACTGCCAGAAGGCCCTCGGAGCTGGACCTCAGTGTCCGGGCTGAACGATAGGGGTGGAGATGCTCCTTCAGGTATACTGGGCCGAGGCCATTTAAGGCTTTAAAGGTCCGCACCAGCACTTTGAATTGTGCTTGGAAACGTTCTATGAGCCAGAGTAAGGTCTTTCAGGACCGGTGTTTGCACTGCACAGTTACTACAACTGCAGGCTTTATGGTTTTAATGCCAGCTTTCTCTCTCTGCCTTATATTCCACTCCTGTTTTTTAACGTCCTGCCTGATGAAGATTTCTGAAGAACTTGAAAGCGTATTTGCTAATCTGTGACATTTTGGTTGGTCCTAATAAAGGTCTTGCCTGCTGCAAGTGGCCCAGGCTGCCACCCCAAGCTTGCCAAAGACAAAATTTCTTGCAACATCTCTCCAAAACCCCTGAGGAATGTTGTGAAGAAGCTATTACCACTTTAATGACTCATTTGCTTCCTTGAAACCCAACCTGTAAGCAAACCCTAATCGGTGACTCTAATCAAGGGGTGTATCTCAATGCTTTCCAAATGCCCCACCCTGCCTTGCCATAATACCTTTTTCCCCCCAAACTGAGGTCCATTAATAACCTTCCTCATCCATCCTGAGCACAAGCTTCCATTCTTGCTACATTGCAAAGGATCACTGTGTGAGAGATGTAAGCAAATCCTCTTCTTAGAAGTGATTTGCAATTCATTGTGGCTAGGCCCGCAGATAGTAATTACTTTTGGCCACGGCTGACCTCGGCCCGGATTTGAGCAATAGATCTAGTTTATGTGTCTTTACCAATTCTCCGAGTTTCCTGCTCCCGCCAACTGTGCTGGGTCTGTGCTGCAAGTGATGCTCTGAGGCTGGTGCTAGAGGACAGGGCGTGTCAATGAAGGGCTGGCAGAAGGTGGATTGAGCTCTCCTGGTAGAGTGCTGGATGCTTTGTGGCAGAGCAGCAAGGATTTCTGACTCCCAATGGTCTAACAGCAACAACTAAAATTACAGTCGTACCTCGGGTTACATACACTTCAGGTTACATATGCTTCAGGTTACAGACTCCGCTAACCCAGAAATAGTACCTCAGGTTAAGAACTTTGCTTCAGGATGAGAACAGAAATCGTGCTCTGGCAGCGCGGCAGCAGCGGGAGGCCCCATTAGCTAAAGTGGTGCTTCAGGTAAAGAACAGTTTCAGGTGAAGAAGGGACCTCCGGAACAAATTAAGTACTTAACCCGAGGTACCACTGTACACCCCCTCTCAAGTTAGACTGATGAAAAGAATACTTGGGGGAAAACCAGGAGTGGATTTTTGTGTGGAAGGGCTTGTAAGATCAGTTCTGGTTCTGATAATAAGTGTCCAGATTGAGCATGTGCTCAGAGACACCCTCTCCCTTCATTTTTAGCATATGCTTGCCTGCCTGAGCCACTATCTTATACAGGCATAGGCAAACTCCAGCCCTCCAGATGTTTGGGACTATAATTCCCATTATCCCTGACCACTGGTCCTGTTAGCTAGGGATGGTGGGAGTTGTAGTCCCAAACATCTGGAGCGCCGGAGTTTGCTTATGGCTGATCTTATACCTGGCTGTATCTGGTGAACCTGATGGATCTAAGAAAAAAAGAAGTAGATCCTGCCAGTCTTAAAGCAGCCCATCCCTGGTACAGTGGTACCTCAGGTTAAGTACTTAATTCATTCCGGAGGTCCGTTCTTAACCTGAAACTGTTCTTAACCTGAAGCACCACTTTAGCTAATGGGCCTCCTGCTGCCGCTGTGCCGCCGGAGCACGATTTCTGTTCTCATCCTGAAGCAAAGTTCTTAACCCGAGGTACTATTTCTGGGTTAGCAGAGTCTGTAACCTGAAGTGTATGTAACCTGAAGCGTATGTAACCCGAGGTACCACTGTATTGGGGATTGGCCAACAGGATTTTCCCTCTAACCTACAGACAAAACATTTGCATATTCTTTGTGTCATATGCAAATATTTGTCCCTTTTTGCAGTTGGAGTGGAGCGTCCAAAAATAAACCAGCGGCCACACATGTAATAAAATAATAAAAAGTCTGACAGGCAGAATGTGAACAGGTGAAGCTTTCCCTGGTAATTGTGTTTCCATACTAGAAAAAGACTTAACTGGTTGAATTTCTGCCTCTCACACAGCTGTTATAGGCACAATAATCCCAATTCTCCCCAAAGCCCAATACTAAACCCAAAGCATGGTTCCCACTAATTTCCAAGGGTTTCGTTAATTTGCTCCTCCTGATTGTGCTTGCTAGCACCTCTCTAGGGGATAAAGCACATATCTAAGTGCACATGGCAATGTTTGAGGGAGAGTTCTGGTGTCTACATGCAGCATTGCTGCCCTCTTCCTTCACCCTGCTCATCATTTTTCCTCCTCTAATGTTGCTCCTCATCTCCACCCCATTCCTGATCAATGTATGTATATCCATTATCTCCCCTTATCGAGCCATCAAGTCTTCTTCGAAACAGGGAAAACGCATTAGTTCTGCATGCCAAGGAATGCTTTCAGAAGGTCAGCCAGTATCTTCACCATAGCGTCTCCCACCGCCCCATCGAAATGACCTGGCAGCCTGCAAAGGTTAAGTGCAGATATCATGTTCAGGACTAGCCTGCTTCTGCAAGAATGTCCAGGGATAGGGTTAGATGTTTCAGTGTTGTACCGATACCTGTCTGAATATAACCCTTTTCCAAATCCCCTTCCCTCTCCCCCATCCAACCCTGGTTTGTTTGTTTCGTAAAGATAGTTTGAAGAAACCGTTATGCCATGTGAATGGGACTGCAAAAAAATGCTTGAGGGCTACTCCTACAAGCACACATTTGAACCGTGCAGCTTTATAATGGGAAGGGGTTTCAGTGTAGTGCTATAACTCAGCCTACGTCCATGTAACTGGCAGCACAGTTCTGCCAAGGAGCAAATTTATGAAACCCTTGGAAATTAGTGGAAGCCATGGGGCAATCCTGTGCACAGGGGTGGCTGACTTTGGTTCAGATGCTGCCTGCTGGGTGGGTGGGTGGGAAACCTCGGTTCAGTTCACATTTAAAGGTGAACTTGCCAAATATCACATTTTCTGAAGCACTAAGCTAGGGGTCAGCAAGGTTTATCTTGCCTGGGCTGGATCAGTCCTGGGGAGATGCCTCCTTGGGCCAGATTGCGCCTGTCTGCCCACGATTTTCGGTGTCTGCGCACGTGCCCATGATTTTCGGGTCTTGGGCTGGTATTTTGCCTTAGATGGAGTTTGCCACTCAATTTTGGCTGAATTCTCAAGCAGCCTGACTCTGAGAAGACCTGGACCTGGTGTGCTGGAGGCCTCTACTGACCTCACACTGACTATGGGCTGTGCCTTGATCAGAAGGACTTTGCCCCTCCCCCGCAAGAACAGCGCCGAGAATAGGACAGGGATTTGGCACTGGTCAGAACGATTTTATGCTGAAAGAATTCCAGGGTGGATTTCAACATTCCCACTGCTGCATTGATTGCAATGCCTTGCAGTTTCACCCAGTCCACTGTCATGAGATGAGGACACTAAAAGGAGAGGGAAGGTATGAGAGAAGGAAGGCCCATTTTTGCAAAAAATGTCCTCGTGCTTAAGGATAGCTTGCAAACCTCTCGATAAGCGCCTCATTCCATGGATGTGGTGTTTTAATCCTGCTTTTTAAAAATATGAATGTGCTTTAGAGTTTACTATGGTTTGTTTTACGCTGGTATTGATGCATATTATTTATTTGTTGTTGTAAGTTACTTTGAGTCACATTGGTTTTTAAAAAAGGCAACTAATAAGCTCAGTGAATAATAATAACAACAATTGATAATAAGTAGAGCAAACATAAGTAGCAAAAATAGAAGCTAAGTGACTACCTGGAAATACTTATGTCTGTATTGAGATACAAACCTATATACACACACATCTAAAATTATCTGCATACACCTAGAGATCTGCTGGCTCTGATGAGAGTTAGCATTCTAAATAGTAAACATCTCCCACAGAAGCTCCATTAATTACAGCATTAGGGATCGACGTAAGTGAGGGCGATACATGACCCACTTACTCCCTTCCCCCCTCCCGCTCCACGTTGTGCTGTAACGTGACTTTCCCGCAGTCTTGTTGATGTTATGGTGAGCGCACGTGTCTGTGACGTGAAGGTAAACCTCTCACGGATGGGACAGACTGTCCCTGTCCAATCCGCCGCCTTCCGAGTCGCTCGTTTCTTCAAGCAGGCAGATGGGGTCAGCAGCGCTGTTTGGTGCTTTTCTCTGATGGGGAACAGAAAATGGAAGATGGTGTGTGTGTGAGGGAGAGAAGAGAGAGAGGGAGGTGTCATGCGCAAACAAGTTTAAATACTCTTCTGCCTCATTAGTGCACATGGCTTTGCCAATACGCATGTACATGGATAGCTGTGTCTTCTTCTGTTGTCTGCATTCTCATTCACTTCTGTAGTGTGATGGTTAATAGCTACTTTTTAAAAAGAGCGGGTGGTCAGGGAGGAGTTGACGTTCATAGCCTGTGGAGCAAATGGCTTTTCTAAAAACTTGACTATTGTGGGCCAAGTGTGTGTTTGGGGAGCATCTGAGGCTGCAGCCCCTTTAAAGCTGAGCAATTTTGAGACTCAGCTGTCATTATGAGAGGGAGAAGAACACCACTTTCTCTGCAATACCATGCATCACTTTGTAAACCTTGTATCACATCCCTCCCCTCTTAGTTGTCTTTTCCTCTGTAAAGAAGGTGCTCCAGACCCCCAATGATTTTGGTTGCCATTTTCTGCAGATCTATGGATTTGGAGGCACTTGGAGCCCCATGGTTATTCAGAACAGTGGTACCTCAGGTTACATTCGCTTCCGGTTACATACGCTTCAGGTTACAGACTCTGCTAACCCAGAAATAGTACCTCGGATTAAGAACTTTGCTTCAGGATGAGAACAGAAATCGTGCTCTGGCGGCGCGGCGGCAGCGGGAAGCCCCATTAGCTAAAGTGGTGCTTCAGGTTAAGAACAGTTTCAGGTTAAGAACGGACCTCCGGAACGAATTAAGTACTTAACCCAAGGTACCACTGTAATAATACTATTTTGCGCAGTGCCATCAGTGTAGATATAATCTACCACTGAGCTTTGACCCTTTCCTGTATGAACTTTTTATGTGATCAGTAAGCTTGGATCCTGGCTTGACTTGGAATGGAGCTCTTTCTCTCCTCCCTTCCAACAAGAAGGGAAGTAATACGGCTGAGTCCAAGCAAATTAGACTCCGATATGGTTGCACAGGAAGAGGAAAGCAGCTTGATTTTTCTTTGTCTGAGATGCAAATCCGAGCCAGAGAAGAATTATAGAATTGCCACACTCTCTCTGCAGCGAGTGCTATGAGATTCTGTGAATCAGGCCCAGCCAGCATGGCCAAAGACTAGGGATGATTGGAGTTGTAGTGCAAAACATCTGGAGGGCGCCAGTTTGGCTACCCTTGTCCTAGCACTTTAGCAAGTGGGGTTGGCATTGCAACCTTCTGCACGTTTGCCTGTGTGTGTGTTCAGTGTGTGGTGGGGAGGTGAGGGATTGGTCTCTACCCATCGAGATTTTAAGTAATTTAATACCCCCAATGGTGCTATGTCTCATTATACAGCAGAAGTCACATGAATGGGATGGGACCTCGCGCACAAAGCCAACATAATTCCTTATCCCATTTTATCTTTTCGGACGAGCGTTTGTGATCGCTGAAGCATGGATGATGGCCTTTTGCAGAAGGGTCTTTTCAGCAAGATAAATATCACATCTTGTTATTTATTTATTTATTTCCTTCCCCAGCATGATCAATCCCAGCTGCAGAGCCTCTTCCCTGTGCACAATTCTGCCACCCGGATGCTAATCGTTCTTGGGAGACTATTAAAAAAACAAAAACCAACCCTTAAAGGAGCAGAATACATGATGGCAAGGGTCTCTGTTCTCAGTAGGCAGCTGGCCCTTCCGGTTTCCAGCCCTGCCTGTCTTCCCCCTCCCCCTCCCACCCCCATTTTTATCTTTCTCATCTCTCAACCCCCTTTTGTGCGCCACGTTTCGTCTGTCTGTTGCATAGCAGGACACCAGAGGTAAACAATTTGTAATGAACACATTCTGACCACCAGCCCCCAGGAGCACCTGCCAACCCTGGGGAGGGGGGTTGAATGAGGAAGCTCATTTGTGTGGCCTTGTTTAATTCCCCTATATGTTATAATCTCCAGGACCATCTGTGTCCCTGCCTAGGCTGGGGAGGCCAAAAAGCTCTTGGGATTAATTCCAGAAGGTGGACTTGGAGAGGGCTGTTTATTCACTGGCTGCCCAGATAACATCCCCAGGTCAGAGGAGGACAGTTTTGTTTGCTTTTTGAAAGAGCCGCTGAGCCGGCTCTCATCCAGGCAGGGAGGCTGGTGCTCAGCAAATCACCAGGAAAGAGAGAGAGAGATGAGGTTTAAACCAAGAGAGAGAGGATGTTTTCCATGGTCCTTCCCCACTGCTGTGCGCTAATGTCCTTTGTCTTCTGCGTATTCACTACCCAAAGCTGGGCTGAGTTCTTTCTATCTAAGGGCTCTAAGCACAGCCTCTGTATCCAGGGAAGGTTTGCCATCTAATGCCAGTTGCCGGGCAGAAAAGCAGGAGAAAGCTCAAATTCTATGAGAGTCATGTAAACCAGCAGGGTTCTTCTCATCTCGGGGTATATTAGCCCTTGCTCCTTTTAAAGGAGGAGTGGAGAACCTCAGGCCCTGGGGCCCAATGTGAAACCCTGGGTCTCTTTCTCCAGCCCTTGGGGCACTCTGCAGACCTGAAGAAGTACAGAAGAAGATTCAGTCCTGGACATCTTGCCTTGTAGTATTGTTGGCAGAATTGGGCTGCTGGTGTGGCTGCCAGACTGGTGACCGGGAGTAGCCGCAGGGACCAAATATAAACTGCTCCTAAAGGATCTACATTGGCTCCCAGTACATTTCTGAGCACAATTCAAAATCTTAAAAGGTAAAGGTAAAGGGACCCCAGTCCATTAAGTCCAGTCATGAACGACTCTGGGGTTGCAGTGCTCATCTGGCCTTAAAAGCCCTAAACCAGGGGTCGGCAACCTAAGGCCTGGATCCCGGATCCAGCCCAATCGCCTACTCAATCTGGCCCGTGGATGGTCCAGGAATCAGTGTGTTTTTACATGAGTAGAATGTATGCTTTTATTTGAAATGCATCTCTGGGTTATTTGTGGGGCATAGGAATTTGTTCATTTCCCCCTCCAAGATATAGTCCAGCCCACCACATGGTCTGAGGGACAGTGTACCGGCCCACGGCTGAAAAAGGTTGCTGACCCCTGCCCTTAACAGTCTCGGTCCTGTATACCCGAATGAGTCTCCACTCTCATTGTTCAGCGTGGATACTAAGGTACAGCTCTGAGGCCCTCATTTCAAGAAATGAAGTTACAGGGAACCAGGCAGAGGGCCTTCTCGGTAGTGGCGCCCGCCCTGTGGAACGCTCTCCTGGCGGATGTCAAAGACATAAAACAATTACACGACTTTCCAATGACACCTGAAGGCAGCCCTGTATCAGAAAGCTTTTAAATTGTGGTGTTCTGTTGTCTTGTTGTGTTGTTGCTGTGTTTCTGCATATTATGTTGGAAGTTTCCCCAGAGTGGCTGGCCCACAAAAAAAAAATCATCATTATCTTCAGTGGCTCTTGTAATTTCTTAGTGGTTTCAGCTTGTATTATTTGTTGCATATGTTTCTAGCAAGACAGTGGTACCTTGGTTCTCGAACTCAATCCGTTCTGGGAGTCCGTTCGACTCCCAAAACCATTCGAAAACCAAGGCTCAGCTTCCGATTGGCTACAGGAACTTCCTGCACTCAAGTGGAAGCCGCGTCGGATGTATAGCTACTGAAAAACCTTCGCAAACCAGAACACTTACTTCAACTAAGCCATTTGAGAACCAAGGTACCACTGTATCACTTTTACTAGGCTTAGTCCTTAGCGCTCTGCTCCTGGCTAGTCCCCTGGCTGTGATTTGCATTTTGCACATGACTGGCAGCTCAGGCTACTGACCAGACCCCACCCTTTCCTAACTATGGAGGTAGCAGGTGCAAGACAAATGAGCCTAATCACGTCTCCAAGCTCACTTAGACTCCCCATCCATCTCCTGCGATGGCAGACAAAGGAAGGCCAAAGAGACCATAAGCTTGATTCTGGTAGTCATAGAGCTAGATTAGATACATTGCCATTGTCTGGATACAGGACTTTGTGGTTACTTTGATGATGATGCTCACTCACCCCCCCCCCCCGGCAGTCTCTTGCAAGGGGGTAGAAGCGGACAGCTGCTCACAGAAAACAATGGGGGGACACCTAGGACATTGGTGTAGCTGTGCTTGTATTTCCTCACTGGGCAAAGATAGAAGCAAGGTCAAGATTTCATCTTCTTTCTCATGTTGTGAACTGGCATTAGGAAATCACTTTTGCAAGCTCATGCCCTGCCTGCTCCCATCTTCAGGCAAAAGCATCCGATGAAACTTCCATAATGAACCGGAAGACAGACAGTGTTTTGTAACTCTAAGGTGACAAACAGCCAGTGTGGTGCCTTAGTTTGGAGAAGAGATGAGTAAGAGGCAACATGACAGAAGACTGCCAAAATTATTCATGATATGGAGAAAGTAGGTAGAGGAAAGTTCTCCTTCTCCTTTCATAATGCTTGTGTGCACCCAGTAACATTCAGAACAGATAAAAAGAAGTTCTTCCTTTGTGCACCACATAGTTAAACTGTGGAGCTATAGTTAAACAGAAACAACCTGGTGTGTTTACTTGTCACCGCCTTTTGTGTGTAGGATTTGGGATGATCCGCTGGCTTGCAGTGTTAATTTAATTAAAAAGTATGTTTTTTTGTAAAAAAAATAAAATCCGCTA
This sequence comes from Podarcis cretensis, assembly GCF_951804945.1. NCBI lineage: Eukaryota > Metazoa > Chordata > Lepidosauria > Squamata > Lacertidae > Podarcis > Podarcis cretensis. The sequence goes on along the minus strand of NC_137177.1, from coordinate 25,495,457 downwards.
GAGGGCTCAGTCAGAACCCATTAAGAGTTTGAGCTGGACGGATTCAGACCACCAGTTTCCCCATCCCAACAAGGCTTCCCTTACGTAACTGATCCAGGCTTAGCCAGACCCAGCAAGAAGCAGAGCATGCAGCCGATCAGCTCCCCCATAGCCTCCAAATTCCAGCATCGTATTTTCCCCTCTCCCAAACTTTGCTAGATTCTCTGTCATTTCCTTGCTCTCCTTGATTTTTGGGTTGTGAAAATCTGATCCGTATGTGAGATTACCACCCAAAGCTTCCCATAAACCCACATCGCTGAGATTAAAAAACAAACAAAAAGCAAGGGACACTCACGCTGGCCAGATGCAGGATGCTTGGAGCGTCTGTGTTTTAAATAACACATGGCTGGTTTTTAAACCTTCCTCCCCACCCATCCTAGCTCTTTTTAATTGTAAATATACCTCTAAAAAGAGTCCAGAATGAATTTCTGGCTGGTTTAGTTGCTTTTTGCTCTGCAGGAAATCTTAAGGAACAACTGCTGCTAGAGTTTAGGGGGAAATAAAGTAAATCTGTAGGTATGAACTCTCTCGCCTTTGTGGATTAAGGTCACTTGTACGTACAGCTGTTTTTGAAAGCTACGTTGCCTGGCTAATCAATATGTTGCCTCTCTCGCTCTTTTCCATGTGTTGCTCTCTGATGGATTCTGCTGGCTCACCTACGGGCTCCCTCTGATTGGCTCCTCTTTTGGTGAGTATGCGCTTCGTTACATTGCTAATAAGCGGAAATGGTCCTTCCAGATGTGGATGGGTTTCCCCTTTTATTTTTTAATTCAGTTCTACTTGTTTTATCCTACAGCATTTCCCTTCTAATGCAATGGAATGACTTATTTTTTAAAAAATTGTACTCGATTTTTTTTTTGGAAAATGGAGAGGGATGGAAGTCAAATGCCTGAGAGAGGGTTTTAGATGGTAGTGAGTTGTTCTGCTACAATGGATGGCTTTTTCTTTGGGATTTCCCCCCCCCCCCATTTGCCTTTTTGAATGGAAGAAGTATATTTAGCCTTCATTAAAAAAGCCAGATTAATTTTCAGCCTCTTATTTGCATCCTGGGTGTTTACAACAACAACAACAACAACAACAACAACAACAACAACAACAAACCTCAAGAAAAAAGGGTAAATCAGTTGCTGTAAGAACTTGGAGGAAGAGAGGGAGTAACTTCTCAGATGTTCTTGTTCGTTTAATGGCTCTGAAAAAGAGAGTAGAGAAATCAATGAAGGATAAGCCTGTCAGTGGCTACTAGTCATTAGTAGGGATGCTTTGCCCTGTGTTTCTTACACACCGTACTGTTTCCATTCCACTGCAGTTCGTATTCTGCCCAGAACGACTTTATTGGTCTCGCTGTCCGCATTGGCAAAATCACATAACTTATGCTGTTGTTTAAATTATGTTGTCATTACATTGTTCCACCTCATTCATTTCAAAGCAAAGGGAACACAATGCAAATGGGGGGGGGGGGGAGAACAACGTAATCAATTGCGTATTGTTTGCAGACTGAAAGCAAAAACAGGATTGATATGTATTCCCGGTGTGGGATGAATAAGCGAGGGAACAATTGGGACTCTTGAAGCACACTCCTGCTCATTCATTAGAAATCGGGGCCAGCATTTGGCTCCTTTTAAATTCCGGTACCAAATTTGCTGGGATTTGACTCTATTTGTGCACTCTCAGGGGCTGTTGATTCCTCCCCAAAAGGGGTTTGTAGTTGGTGCCAGTTAGATGATCAGTTCCAACTGCAAACCCTGCTGGGATTGGCTGAACTTGAGGGTTCCCTGGCCTGACTGGAAGCCCCATTTGGAGGGTATCTTCCCTTTCCTTTTTATGAAAGCCCCTGTCCCTTTGAAGTTGGATCATCTGCTGCCATGGTGGCATTGTGTGATTGACAGGTGGAAGGCTCCACCCATCTGTTAAGGTGGCCCATAGTGGGACCATGGGGAAGCTGACAGATGCCACTCTCCACCCCGACCCAAGTTTCCCTGGGTCTTGGGTCAACTTTCTCTGTATACATACATTCTAAATTGCACGTTGTGGAAAAGGGGCATATTCCACACTTAAAAGGCTTGCTACAAACTTTTCTATGCTTGTTTGGGAATCAGAGTTTTAGCCGGAGCAGTGGACAGCCATTATTCATTGATGAATGTTGTAAGTCTTTACTGCTGGCCAGATAATTAGAAGAAGACTAAATGCTAGCCTGTTAATGATGGGAGTGGGAAAACATGTGATATGCTTGTTTCACTGGAACTGAGCTTTGCTGATGGAGGATTTGTTAGCTAACTTACGTTGCCTTTTCACCTTCATTTACATATCTTGCAGTCCAAATCTATGTTGTCAATCTCTGATGGGCTAGGCTCTGTTGGAAAAGTTCCTTTCAGCTTACAATTTGGAGGGTAGTGTGTGTATGAATAGTCTTGCAACAGCTCTGCAGGAAGGGGGTGCAGGGGGTGGAGTCCGCCCCAGGTGTCATCCTTGAGGGGGGTGACAAAATGACACAACATGGGGCATAGCACTTACCGCCGGGCCGGGCCTGCAGCACACCTGAGCCACATGTCTCTCCTGGGAGTGACTCGGTGGCTCGGGGCCCCGTGCTGCCCAAAACAGCAGCGTGAAGTTTGTGTCCGCCAGGCAGACTCCGTGGGCAGCTTGCCGTGCCGCCCCCCTGGGCGGATTGCCCCCCATGGATCGCCCCGCCACTCCAAGTGCCAGAGCAGCTAGCTATGTCCCTGCAGCTCTGGTATGGTTCAGAGGGCATGATCTGCTTGAACTCAAGAAGAAACATTTGGTATTGCGCTGTTTCTGAAAATTGCAGCCTTGTGCAAACAGCCAATGAAGGATTTGTCAGGCCACTATGAAAGTGTAAGTGATCATTGTCTTACACCCCCTGTTAGGGAGCTTGGGACAAAACTAAGCTCTTGCAAATCCCATTGATTTTAATATGAGATAACTTAGTTTTCTTTAAGTTATCAACATGCTGCTTAAAAAAAAAAGAAAAAAAGACTAAGTTCACATAAAGTGACTTTTACACCCCCCCCCCCATAATAAATAACTTTAAAAAGACATCAATTGCTAGTTGGGGCTGGTTGGGGGGTGGAACATTTGGAGGAACACAGAGTTCCTTGCCACTGATTTAAAAGCTGCAAGCCAGGTGGTCTATGGCCACTGCCTCAGACAGCATTGCTAGTTGCAGACTTCATGTTTCCTTTGCACATTGTGCAAGATCCCGGGCAGCCTTGTCTGGTCATATGCAGGTTCATGCATGAGATGCCGGACCCTTGAGATCCCTTCCCACTATTTGGTTTTGTGGACCTGTAAGTGCCTGGTTTTCTAAGGAGCAGTGAAGCCATTTATGAACAAGAGTGTTGACATTTGCCCAGGCTTTTCCTTGGGAGCTGTTTACTTCCTGTAAAGAGACAGCTGAAATCATCTTTCTCAAAGTGTGAAACAGCATTGCCTCTGGGGAAAACATGCCTTTCCTTTTTGCTTTTCACCAGTTTGATGAACCTGATAGATTTGAAGAGAAGGGGAGGGGAGGGGAAGCAGTCAGTTAAACAAGAAGAAGAAAAAACGCAAGAAAGATAATAGGGGGACTCTGCTGTGGGTTAGACATCAGGGAGAGCTGTGACAGCTTTGAATTGGCTTAACATACTGGGAAAGGCTCCATAGGTTCATTCTGTACATCTTGATATAAAGATGTTATAGTTATGCAAACCCTGATCCACAGTGCCTGCTGCTAACCATCTTAATTATGTGCTCGCCAGAGGAAATAAGTGGGGCACAGAGGAATATTTTGGCCTGATAGGAACTGCAAAGCATTTTCTTGTATCTCTTCTACCATCAGCTACCGATGTCAGTCTTTAAGGCTCTCCTCTGGGGTCTGCAATTTTCCGTGGTTGGTCTTTGAATGTAAATGGCAGTGGTTATTTATAGCCTCAGAATAAAATCCTTTTGCTTTTCATGTTCCAGACCACAAGAGGCAGCCAGATTCAATTCTCATTATTTTGTCATGAGCTCTGCAGTACTCCCCCCCCCCAACTCCACACGAAAAAATCCCAGCTCCCAAAGAAACATTCTAGGTTACAGAGCTTATTTTGTTGATACTGTGGAAACAAAAGACCTTAAAAGCAAATCTGAAAACACTTTCATTTTCCACAAAGTAAACACAAACAAATAAATAAGGCAAACATTATGACTGAGGTGGATTTGTTTCTTTATGTATATTATTATTATTCTTGCATGGAAGCAAGCACTGGTATAAGCTAGCTACAATTTAATTTTCAGGGATTTAGCAAGTTGTGCGTCTGTCTGTTTGGTGTGTCGTCAAAGAGCCTTTTCACCATTCTAAAATTATTATCCACCCTTACCCTTAAGGCTGGAAGGAGAGTTGAGACGGGAGCTGTGAATAAAAGTAAAAACGTAAAGAGCTCTCTTCTTATGTGATTACAACATGCTTTAAATTCAAAATTAATTTTTCTAATTTCTGTGTCTATTCCCCCCCCCCAATACAAAATAATGTATTCAGAGCCAGTGTGGTGCAGTGGTTAGAGTGCTAGACCCAAATTTGAATCCCTGCTCCACTGTAAAGTTCACTGGGGTTGCAGTCCTGTACCTCACAAACTTAGAACCCCCATTGAACACGGTGGGATTAAGCTCTGAGCAGGCATGTATAGGATTGCACCGTGGGTGACTTGAGACTAGCCCTTGTCTCTCACCCTGACCCACATCACTTGAGTTGTTGTGATAAAGTGAAGGACTAAGCATGGTTCTTTGAGCTTTCCCGAGGATGCAGTATTGCTTGTTATCATATACTGTATGCTGATTCCAGTCCTTGGGTGGGGCAGGTCATTGCTTATAGAGCTGTGAAGGCCCCACCCACTGACAAGAGGGAGGCATGAGTGGACTTGGGGGAACCCCCCAAGCTATGCAGAAGAACCAAAACTCCTTGGGTGGGGAGCGCCCTCAAAATAGCCCAGTGAGAAGTTTGCTGGGAAACTTTGCTAAAATAGAAAAAGCAGCAGGAAGATGCAGGCAAGAAACAAACAAAAGTGGTTTTTCCGATGTGTTGATTTTTAATGTCGTACCCCCCCCACCCCCCGGTGGCTTTGAATTCAGTCATGTTATCCACAATCTTGGTCAGTGTTGACTTGCTCTTTTTTCTCTTGGTAATCTGCCGTGAAAGCCTTCCAGATATTTGTCCACTACTTAGTGCTGAAATGCATTTTCTGTAGGAAAGGAAATAGTGCTGAATATGTCTCATGAAGAACTGTTTCAGTTCACCCAGTTCCTTAGAACCCATAATGGAAGCCCCCTTAAAAATGCCGACCCCCCCATTAGTCTTTTCTTTGTAATGTGGTTATACTGTGCTGTTAAAGTGTACTAATAGCTACACAAAGCAATTGTTTTGTGTACCCCAAGACATAGTTAGGTGGCGGTACCATGCAGTGGGATTTTCCTCATGTGATGAAGTGGTGTATTTTGGATTAAGACCACACATTCTTTTTGGAACAAAGAAAATCCAACTGCATAGGGTCCCTTGGATTCCATTTCCATTTGTTCCTAAAATAAAACACAGGGAAACTATGTGCTCCATTCGGGCACCAGAGACGGAGGGTTTATCTCCTGTACCATCTTGGGTGGCAGCTCATGGCTGCTGGCATTATGTCCTTCCCCAGAATTCTCTGAACATCACATCGCTTTGTGGCATATACTGGGGGAGGGCTTATGATGGGGCATCGTTTCCCATAGTGCCCTGGGTATTGTGCTATTATGGGGAATTGTGGGAAAACAAAATGGCCCCCATAGGGGGTGATAGTTTCCCCCAAAGTGTGCAAAAACAAAAAGATGGTTAAGAAGAGGGGCTGCTGCAAGGTGTGATGATGGTCACCAACTTGGAGGTCTTTAAAAGAGAATTAGACTAGGCATAGGCAAACTCGGCCCTCCAGATGTTTTGGGTCTACAGTTCCCATCATCCCTGACCACTGGTCCTGTTAGCTAGGGATGATGGGAGTTGTAGTCCCAAAACATCTGGAGGGCTGAGTTTGCCTATGCCTGGATTAGACAAATCCATGGCTTATTCAAGGCCACCAGCCACTGTGATCATGTCCTAACTCTATTGTCTGAACGGCATGGCTCTGAATACCAATTGCTGGAGAACATGTATGTAGAGCAGAGGTCAGCAACCTTTTTCAGCTGTGGGCCGGTCCACCGTCCCTCAGACCATGTAGTGGGCTGGACTATATTTTTTGGGGAAAAATGAATGAATTCCTATGCCCCACAAATAACTCAGAGATGCATTTTAAATAAAAGCACACATTCTAGTCATGTAAAAACACCTGGCAGGCCCCACAAATAACCCAGGGATGCATTTTAAATAAAAGGACACATTCTACTCATGTAAAAACACGCTGATTCCTGGACTGTCCGCGGGCCGCATCTGGCCCCTGGGCCTTAGGTTGCCTACCCTTGGTGTAGAGAGTGTTGTTGCACTCAGGTCCTCCTTGTGTGTTTCCCAAAGCATGTGGAGGATGCTGAATTAGATGAGCCTTTGACCTGACCCCACAGGGCTCTTTTTATGGTCTCTACTGCTGTCGCAGCAGGTGGTAGAGGATTATAAAAAGAGATACCAAAATTAAGAAAACTGTAGATGAAAAGTGAGCACCTGAGTGAATGAGATGTTAATAAACACAAACCAAATGGGATTTTGACGAATGTAACATCATAGTGAGTTGGGAGGGGGGGTGGGCAGGCTGCATCCCTGATCTAATTCCTGGATCCAACAAGGATCCAATTGTCAGACCAGCTTCTTGGTATCGGGCCTGCTAAGTTTGGGTTGGTAAGGTAACAAAGGAAGTGGCTCTGTGCCAGAGGGCGAATGGGTGGGCCTCCCTCCCTCCCTTGGTATTCTAGTAGTTAGAAAGGCAAAAGTTGTGTGTGGGAGCTAAAAGCTACAAGCAGGCTGGGCAGCTGAGAGGCAGAGCCATGCCTGATTTCTCCTGGGATCCAAGGGTTTGGCTGTGGGAGAAGCAGGACCCTCTTGAGATGTTAATGCCGTGAGCCCCTCCATTGTAAGGTCAGGTTGCACATATGTGTAAGTAAACCATGCATCATAAACACACATCAGTCTCTTCTGTCCCTCATTCTGAGAAAGGGCCTGGAACACCGGGAATCTTGCACTGCTCAGATACTGGGGCAGCGTGCAATGAGACTTACGGCATCTGCCAGCTATTAAGAAAACATTTCATACTTTAGCTGCAGATGCTGGACAGTGCCTTTTTATGTAATGGTTATATAGATATGCAGTTGCTCCAAAGTGCATTCTGCTTTGGGCTTTTTCATTGTTACCAAAATGTCTGTTAGAGGGAAGGGTGGATGTATGTGGCAAACATTGGTGTGTGTGTGTGTGTGTGTGTGTGTATGTGTGCTTAATATCTCTGAGGCATATTCAGGTCTCTTTGAGCTTATACATCTTGGTGAAGCAAAATGTGGCCTAACCACTGAACAGCTGTCACTATTTTTACCCCCGAACTGTTAACTCTGGTATGAAAGAGAAGCCGCTTTATAAATATAAGAACAAAATTCTGATTAAAACAATATTTCAGAACTTTGGAGGTATACATCTTTATTCTCTGAAATATTTATCCCACTACAGCACTGCTCTAGATCTTGTCTCTGTTTCCTGTCTTTAAAACCCCCTCCGTAGTAGCCCCTTTTCTCGCGCATTGTTTCTTTCTGAACTAATAAACTTAATCAATCTCTTTGCTTGACTGCTCTTTCTTTCACTATAATCCTTTCACCTCTCTATCCTCTTAACTGTTAGCCTAGGAGGGAATCACGGCTCTAATCATGTCATTTCAACCCCTCTCTTAATGACCAATGTTTGTTTTTGTGCTAGATGACAAGTTGAAAGAAACTGGGATTCAAGTAGCTACGCCTCCTCAAATGGCATCCATTCAAGAAACTGTCAAGCACCGAATCTGTTTAATATAGCCAAATGTCTTTATTTTAGGAAATCTTTATAGTAGGCCGTCGTTATTAATATGCATGACCAGAAACATTTTCTCTCTCTCCATAAAAGGCCTTTAGCACGTGGGGGGTTGCATCTGTGTGTCTTTTAGCCACAGGAGCAGTCTATTGTGACCAGCTTGCATCTCCTGCAGTGCTGTCTGTACCATGAGCCCCAAGAGAGGAGAGAAAATGTTTTGAAATTCCCTGAATGCTGATTTGCAGCCAGCTGGCTTTGACACACAAATGAAGGTGAAAAGGGTGACTTTTCTGAGTTTGAATGGAGGAGGCTATTTTGATTTCCTTTCCTTCTTGGAACCCACAATAATTAGAAGGCAATACAGTTATTTGTATTTATTGGTGGTGAGGCTTCGCTAAATTTTTAGGAATCCAAAATAGAGCATAGGCAAAAGTTGTAGCCATACTCTGTGACTCCTACTAAAACTCTATTTCAATATTTCTGCTGAAGCAATTACAGTGACAAATAATGAAAAAGGGGAAAATAGCAAACTTAAACATTATTATAAATTCAGCAACCTATCAGTCACTTAAAAAGAGCAGTCGCCAAATACTAAAATTGCCTTTTGGAAGAGATGCACTTTAGACGCCTGTCAGAAAAAAAGCAAAGCAAAAATAGGCTCAGATGGACTTAGCTTAGAGTAGGGGTAGCCAATGTGGTGCTCTACATATGTTTTTGGGCTCCAACTTATATCACCCCCAGCCAGCATGGCCAATGGAGAGAGATGATGGGAACTGTAGTCCTACATCATCTGGAGGCCCCATGTTGGTTACTCTTGTCTTAGAAGGGCATTCCACAATCTTGGTGCCATAACTGAAAAGGCCCTGTCCCTCATGGTCACTTCCCATGCTTCTGGTGGTAGTGGGGACTTAGAACAAAACCTCATAGGTTGATCTCAGTGCTATGGCAAGGTCATGTAGCTGGAGGAAATTATCTGAATATACTATGTACTTGAATATATTATCTTGATTTGTGTATTAAACTAATTATACTTAGAAATCTACCTTCATGAGGCTTTTCCCTGAAAGGTGGCCCAGAAATACTTTTAAATAAATGAATATTATAAAGAAAGATTTTCCACTTCTATCCAAAATCCTTATACGTATACCTAATCCTGCTCAGAATGGCAGTATCTTCTCACTACCAAGATAAATTAAATTTGAATATATTATGTATTACAAGGATAATCTACTGGAAGAGTACAATTCTGTCCCCTACTATTTGTCATTCAAGACCAAGGATGGATGTTTCACTTTGGTCAAACAATACCGGTATTTCCTAAACTTTACCGTAAGATTACAGACATTGCTCTTTTATTTAATTTTTAGAAACATTCATTTTCAATATCATAAAGGAAAACATAAGTTGGTGCCCTGGAAACAAACATAGCAGTTAACACAAAATGTTGTAAATCTCATAGTTCTTCAGGAAACTATGGTTTTTAGTCTGAAGTGGATTAGTTGCATACAGGCTAAGGTGGATTAGTTGCAGTTCTGCTTGCTTCATATATATATCTATATACCTATACCTATACCTATATCTATATCTATATCTATATCTATATCTATCTATCTATATCTATTTATCTATCTATATCTATTTATCTATCTATCTATCTATCTATCTATGTTTTTATATACTGCTGTATCATAAAATATCAGGGCACTTATACAGTGTTTTGAGAACATTGTATATGTCTTTGTGCTTGGAACAATAATTTTAATAAGAGGAACCAAAGGCTTCATTAGCTATTGGCAATGGCCTTGTCTGAAATGCTTTGATTGCGCTCCACTCACTCAACCTTTGAACTCATAGGAGGAAGGTGATATATAAAATGTAATAATATAAACAAACTATTCCCTTCACAGCTAAATCCAGTATCTATCTTTAGGGCTGCTTCTCAATTTCTGTTGATAGCAGGTGTATATTGCAGACTACTTAAAAGTACTGCTAAATGAAGCAGCTTCTTACAGAGCTTTTATTTCTACACACACGTGGATTAAAAGCCCGAGCTATGAATTATTAGGAAGTCTTCATTTAGAAATGAGATAGACATAAGGTTTGGCTTACTTAGTGTGTCGTCTGAATCCTGGATCATGGCTAACCTATTTCCTACTTAATCAAGTAGGCTTATAGCCAAAAACAAACCTGCTGAGCTAAAAGAACCAGAGAGGAGCAAAGTGGCTGTGATGTCTTCCCTGGGAAGACAGCATTTTTGTGCTAAGTCATAGTCTGGTTTAGTGTTACATGCAAATGTGCCCGGTAGAGATATTGGGACAGACAAATGTACCGTATTTATTCAATTGCATATTTATCCCACCCTACCTCCCAGTAAGTTGATAAGAGAGGTAGCCTGGGCTTGAGAGAGTGTTTCCTAGCCCAAGAACTTCAAGGAACTGAGCTTCATGGATTTGAACCCAGGTTTTCTGAACCATAACTAGACTCACTAGTCAGCCACTCTAACCATTACAGTATACTATACTGCAGTGTTTCCCAACCTTGTGCCTCCAGCTGTTTTTGGACTACAGTTCCCATCATCCCTTGCCACTGGTCTTGCTAGTCAGGGATGATGGGAGTTGTAGTTCAAAAACAGCTAGAGGTACAAGGTTGGGAAACACTGCTATACTGTATAGTGACAACATCAGCATACTGGTGATTTTTTGGGGAAGAGTCACTGAAGAACACACAAACACGTTTTTTAGGAGAACCTTAACCCACTAGCTATTATCTGATGGATAATATGAATTTCTCATCTACTTTAAAGCACATTTGTTGCTTGGTCTTTTCTTACACATGGGGAAAATATCCCCCTAAATTAAGAGTTACAGTTAGCTTAAAGGTAAAGGGACCCCTGACCATGAGGTCCAGTCGTGGCCAGCTCTGGGGTTGCAGTGCTCATCTCACTTTATTGGCTGAGGGAGCCAGTGTACAGCTTCTGGGTCATGTGGCCAGCATGACTAAGCTGCTTCTGGCAACCCAGAGCAGTGCACGGAAATGCCGTTTTCCTTCCCACCGGAGCAGTACCTATTTATCTACTTGCACTTTGACGTGCTTTCAAACTGTTAGGTGGGCAGGAGCAGGGACCGAACAATGGGAGCTCACCTTGTCACGAGGATTCGAACTGCCGACCTTCTGATCGGCAAGTCCTAGGCTCTTTGGTTTTAACCCACAGTGCCACCCATGTCCCACAGTTAACTTACATGAGTGCATTTTAAATACCTGTGCTTGTGGGCAAGCTGCTTAAGCCAGAGGTGTTCAGGCGCTGGTGTAAATGTCAGTGAAGAGGAGAGGAAGGACTGGACGCTGCTTTTCTACGCTGTCCTAAAATGTTAGGCACAAGGCCACAGTGCAGTATGACTTGGCAGGCAAGTTCTGGAATGAACTTTCTCTGGCGTTAGATCTACCCTTTTGTTTTAAGGGAATGCACTTCTTTAATGTGCCATCACAACTCTTCGGAAATAAGGGTTTCGAGATGTTGTATCTCACTTTTCTCCACCGAACAGATGTAGCAGAATTGCTTCACATTGTGGTACTGTAGTAGTTTGAAGTAAGGCGGAAATAAGGTGTACATAAGGGACAATCCCAAATCGTTAAGCTCTTGCCCTGGCCTTTACTTGCCAGGATTCTGCCCTGGATATATGCTTTCATTCAAAACAAAGATTTGGTAGGAACTGTTCCTCATTCAAAGGCTCCTTCTTCTTACGAGTTCCTTCTTCAGATCGGAGTTGAGCAATTTGGTGTTCCTTCAGGGGTTAGGTTTTAAAAATACACACAAGACGAACTTAAAAGATATGTTTCAGGTAGGTAGCTGTGTTGGTCTGATGCAGTAGAAATAAATAAAAAAAATTAAAAACTTGTCCAGTAGCACCTTAAAGTAAAGGTAAAGGTACCCCTGCCCGTACGGGCCAGTCTTGACAGACTCTGGGGTTGTGCGCCCATCTCACTTAAAAGGCCAGGGGCCAGCGCTGTCCGGAGACACTTCCGGGTCACGTGGCCAGCGTGACATCGCTGCTCTGGCGAGCCAGAGCCGCACACGGAAACACCGTTTACCTTCCCGCTGGTAAGCGGTCCCTATTTATCTACTTGCACCCGGAGGTGCTTTCGAACTGCTAGGTTGGCAGTAGCACCTTAGAAACCAACTAAATGGTCTCTTATGATACTCTAAGATGCTGCTGGAACAGTTTTTAATTATTTATTAAAATATATGGTTAGGTGACAATTCTTCCTGATTTTGTTACTTGCTATTATTGTGGTGGTATCAATGTGCATGGCTTTGTAGAAGAAGACAGGTCCTTGCCTCAAGGAGATTACAAATAAACGTCAAGGAGGTATCTCCTCTTACAAAAAATAAACGCAGTAGCAGTCACCTGTCAAGTTTCTGGTAACGTCAGAGGAGTCCTGTTTGATTAGAGCAAAGGCCCATCTCCATTTAGACTCCTTCCGTTTCCACAGTGGCCTGCCTCTGGGAAGTCTCTGAGATGAGCAAAGGGAATTGTATTGTCTTTTTTTCCGTCTTTTGTTTTTTCTCTTCTGTCTTTTTTCCTTTTAAAAGTAATAAATATTATTTTGAAAAAAAAATGAGATGAGCAAAGGGAGGCAGTAGAAGGTAGCACCACTACTCGGAAGCAGTGCCTATTCCCCCATTGCCACTAAGGTGGCAAAGACCTGACTTCACAGAGGACAGTGCTCTATCTGCAAGGCTGTCTGCCCAAGTTGGTTTAAAGTATCGTAAGAAGGGAGAGCATCTGTCTTGAAGTTGCCCATCAATGGCAGCATGTGAACAATGGATGAAGTACAGGCAATGGCTGATTTACACATGTCCAATTGGTGCATGACTCTCCATGCGCAGATTGTGGTGACCCGGAAGTGGCAGGAATAGGGGGCAGAATGGGGGGTAATGGGGCGGAGCGGTCTTATGTGCGCTTTGCAGTCATGTGGGATTATCTGGAACGCAACCCCTGCACAAATCACGGATTGATTGTAGACACCCTGGTCACCTGGTCACAGTCTTTCCTACAATGGTGAGGTGTACTTCCAAATTTTCTCCTATGCATACAAATTAGCACATGCAAAGTTTATGCAAATCTGTGTATTCTTCATTGATGCGTAAGTAGTCATAATCCCTGCCAGTCACAAACACTTTAGGGATGAAGTATCCTTTATCTCAATCTCTGGCAGCTGTGGCCTTCTCCGTGTTTGGGGGTAGGAGTTGATCTGGAAAAAGAAAGTTTGACCCTGCCTTTAGTTCTCACAAATTAGCGTTATAATTTATATAATGCAGTCTATGCATCTGGTGCTTTTACAATGTACATGTTTGACAGGTTTCTACCCAAAGGGTTTACAATCTGGTTCCTGAGTTTGCTTCCCCCATCCATGTCCCAGCCTCTTTCTTTTGTGTAGTGCAGGTGTCTGCAACCCGCGGCTCTGGAGCCGCATGTGGCTCTTTTACACCTTTGCCGCGGCTCCGGGGCAGATACTAGCGAGGGGAGGAGGCGCATTGTGCGCCCCAACACTCCCCACTGTGGCGGGCACTGTACTGGCTGTGACGTCGCATGGGGGCGGTGCGTGCATTAGTCACGCACCGTCCCGACGTCACCTTCCCGCCCGCCCACTACATTGTAAGGGGCATGTACGCTGGTGACTGCATTGAAAGGGGGCATGTACGCTGGTCACTGTTTTGAAGGGGAGTGAAGAACACACACACACAAAAAGGTAACTTGTTAATTTAACGTTTATTTCTATGAGGAGGAGTAATTCTGAGGGGTCAAACAAAGAAATAATAAAAAGTGACAAAAAAGTTATTTTTATAATGACGAGTTTTGTGGCTCCCAGTTTTTTTTTCTTCGGAAACGGGTCCAAGTGGCTCTTTTTGTCTTAAAGGTTGCAGACCCCTGGTGTAGTGCCTTTTAGATTGTGTGCCTGAGGGCAGAGACTATCTTATTTTAATGATTTTTCTAAGCCGCTCTGGGAGCCTTCTTCAGCCAAGGAGCAGGGTAAAAATACTAAAAATAAGTAAACACGTCTAAAAATAGACACAGGGAAAAGATAAAGGGAGAAAAATGGAGGTAAGGGTAAACGGGGCAGATGCGTGATTGTTGTGATTATGAGTACTTTAGTTTAGTCACAAGAGGTTAATGCATTGATCAAAAGGCTTCCTGGAAAAAGGTGAATTTGGCAGAGGAATTTGGGGGAAGTAAGAGTGGTGATCACACAATGGGGAACAGGTCCATGTATAAGGATCAAGTTCCTGGCTTGGGGAAGCTTGGCCATTGGTAATGGCATGATTGGATAACTGCAGTGTGCTACCTTTGGGGTTTATCTATGGAGGCTGTGGCTGGTGCAGAACGTGGTGGCTAGGTTGCTTGTGGAGGCAAAATATCACCCACATATAACACCTTGCTATCAGGATTTGCACTGATTGCCAATCTGCTACCAGGCCAAGTTCACTGTGTTGATAACTAACACATTAATGCCCTAGATAATTCAGGACCAAGTTACATGAGAGACTGCCTTGCTCTTTTTATGTCCAGTGGATCCCTGGGATCTGTGGGGAGGATTATCCTGCAAGTTCCAAAGATCTCAAACACCAGCTCTGCAGTAACTCTATGGTTTGCCCCTGTTCCTATCGAGAAATGACAGGCCCCTCTATCTGCCCTTTCTAGAAATAATTTAAGACACTTTTGTTCCAACTGGCATTCCCAACTGGATAAATGGGTCTTTGCCATGAGTGTTTGTTTTGTATTGTTTTAGTTTTGTTTTAAATGTATCAGTTTTTATCTGATTTCATTGTACATTGTCTTGAGATGATTGTGTAGAAGGCAATTAATATATTGTTGTTGATGATGATAATAATAATAATAATGGAAGAAAAGGCAGGGTTGTTTCAGGGGGAAGGAAACTTTTCGGAGGCTGGGGGTGCTGGAGGTGGATGAGCAAGGAGAACAGGGAAGAATTGGTCAAATTAGAGCAAAGCCATGTAGGGTTTTGAAGGTAAGGGTGAGAAGTTGGTGCAGGATTCAGGAGGGGTGTAAAAACAGCTCCAGTGATGGTCAGGGAAGTGGCAAACTAGCCCTCCTCTAGCCTGTCGCTGTCATTGGCTCTATCTTTGGTCGGCTGCTCTACCAGACCTATGGGTACCAGCCATGTGTTCCACCAAAATAAAGACTGAGAAGCAGGATGCCTGTTGCAAAACATGTTACTGTGATTATGCACATGATTTAAAAAGAATAAGGGATACTACTGGTGCTTTTGCTTTCCGTATGAAGTTATTACAGCGAACCAAAATAAGTAGCATGGGAGTTTTTGTTTGTTTGAAGTGTGTTTGTGTGTAGGAATAATGCTAGTTTTTATCAGTTGGGGCCTGCAGGCAAACCAATTGATTATTTAATTTCTATACCGCTTAATAGATTAAAAATATCTCCGAGTTGTGTACAAAAAACTGAAACAGGCACCTTAAATAATAAAAAAAATAAAATACAGTTACAAGTGTTACATTAATACAAAAAATACTAATATATATAAATGAATATAAATTCATTTTCCTTTGGACACACTGTCCCCCTCAGCCTCACCTAGGGTCCGAGCAAACTCTCAGCTCACCCACAAAAGTCTCATCCTGAGAAGTGTTCCTGGAAACAACGGACATTACCCTAGTCTCTCATGCTAGACTTGCTTTATATGGGCAGGCCCAAGGCGGATGGTACTTCCTGACCACAGCTGTGTCCAAATTCAGCAATACTCTGCACCCAGTTCCAAGTTTGTTGAGTCCCCCCCCCTGGGCTGGCGGGTGGTCCAGAGGATGGGGAAAAGCCCCCACTCCACACACAGCTCTTCCTTCGCCCTCTGGCCTCTCCTCCTTCTACAGCTGCTATTCCTGCTAACGCCAGGTGCCAGGCACAATGGGGAAGGTGTGCTGCTCCCTTGGAGGCATCCGGTTGTGGCTCTTGGCAACTGGATGCTGGACCAGATGGGCTCCTTGGCCTGTTCCAGCAGCGGTGCTCCAAGGTTGTGCGGACATGCTCCCATTGACCAGTGCTTGCTCCTCCTGGTTTGGGAAGAGGCGTACAGGCGACCATATATTCCTCCTTATCATATGCTCTATCCCATCTCCAGCCAGCTTTGATCCAAATGGGGGTGGTACTGTGTGTACCACCCCCTTTGTGTATTGTGGTTCCCAAAACGTATTACATTTTCGGTGTGATGCCGTTTTGCTTATGAAACCTGCGCACCCCTTGGTAAGAGGATGGGTTGTTGTGCGTATGGCCAAAGAAAAAAATCCTTTTAAGAAATAAATATTTCTTAGCGCGCGCATCCCCCCTCCTCTTTATGTGGGGAGGTGGACAGAGAGGAGGCGGCGGTCGAGCGCGCACCATCCCTTCACACTGACCCAGATGGCCGTTGGTCTCATTCGGGTTCTTCCCCCCCCTTTTTTTGGTGGCGAGCCGCCTCAACAGAAGCACCCCTCAGTTTTGTGCGCGCGCAACCTTTCTCCCGCCCCCCACCTCGCTCCATCTGGTGCGCGCGCTTTTATACCTTCCGTTTCCACTACTCCCCCCCCTCCTCAAATAAACCATCCTCCCCTTCGCGTGCCGCGCGGGCAGGCAGACAGGCGAGCTTGCTGCCCCCATCTCTCTCCCCCCCCCCTTATAATAACCACACGCACACACTCTGTCTCTTCTCCCCTCCCTTCCCCCAATGGCTGAGCAGCAAAGCGGCTCCGCCTTCCCCTCCCGGCCAATAGAAACTTACTACTATGTTATGGGGCGGGGGAGCGGGAGGTGGTTGTAGGAGAGAGAGAGAGAGAGAGAGAGAGAGAGAGAGAGAGAGACCTGGGGCCCCTCTTTCCCCCCGCCTCCTTTTCTCCTCCTTCGTTGGGCGCCTTCGGCAACCACTATCAGCGCCCAGCATCAGCCGCTGGGGAAGAAGGCAGGCAAGTGAGGCGACCATAAGCGGCGGGGTAAGGGGAGAACAGCGGAGTGGGGGTCGGGGGGGGGGGAGATTCCACAGCGCGCGCGCGCGCGCGCGCCTCCCGGCCGTTGTTTTTTTTTCGCTTTTACCTCAGAGAGGGACGCGTGTATCTTGTTTGTGTGGAGGGAGACGGTTGGCGAGCGCTGAGGGAAATGCGCGGGGTGGCGAGCGGCGGTGGGGGGGGAAGGCTCAGGGGGGAGAGAGCTCTATGGCCCCCGGGAATTGGGTCGCATTTTAAGGTGCCGTCCTTTGCCTTAGGCGAGCCTCATGGTGGGGAAAAGGGGCGCAGCGGGAGCCTCCTGCGTTGCGCCAAGCGGGGGGCATCGGGATGTGGCGCAGGGAAGGGAAGGAAAGGGGGTGGTCTCTCTCTCTCTCTCTCTCGGCTGGATCCCTGCCTGGCGCTGAAGAAAAACCACGTTTAGCGCTAGCGGCGCCTCTTGAAAACCGTATGCGTGTGTGCTCTGTGTGTGTGTGCGCGCGCGCTTGTGTGCTCGGGCGCGCGCTTGTGTGTGTGCCTCGCATCATCCCTGCCAGGGGATGGGGAGAATTATGGGATGGGTAGGCTGTGTGACTCCATAAGAAGATCGCCTTGGATTGTTGGTGGGGAAGGGTTGTGAGGGGCGGGGAGAGGAAGGAATTAAAAGGAGAGATGGCGGGTTAGCATCGGGGGGATGGCATCCATTTAGTGTCCTGCTCTCCCTCCTCCTCCTCCTCCTGGAGATTTGCTTGCAGGGTGGGCGGAGAGAGAAAAATATAGATGCGCTAAATTAAAATCTCTCTTCCCTCTTATTTCCCTCCTCCCATTTTTTAACCTTCTTTTTTTGGTATTTTTTTTTTGTCGTCGTAATGACAGGAAAGGAGGAGGATGATGGTGGGCAGGAGGATATGGCAGTGACAGGTTGGAGTCTGAACGGGGTGGGGGGGATAGAGAGGACCTTCTTCCGCAGTTGTATAAGCGTTGGAAGGAGGGGGAGGGGAGAGAAACAAAGCAGCTCAGGTAGAGGGGGATGGCTTGCAACATTGAGATGGAGTCCGAGCAGTCAGTTGTTGCTAGCAGATGCTGTTCACATGTGTGTTCTGCTTACAGAGAACTTTGTAGCTGCCTTAAAAACAAAACATACTGTTAGTTGTGAGCACTCAATCTTCCTCATTTTTGTTTTGTTTTGATCGCATTCATACACGTCTTCCCAAATACAGTTCAGAATAATTTTTTTGCATTTGCTCCTGTGAACATCAAAGAATATTATGTAGGTAGCAGAAGTAGTTCGAAATTTCAAAGTGATATAAAGCTAAACTATTCATGGACACCCAATGATTTTTACCTCTCATATTTAAAATAAAGGTTATGGGAAATCTTTGGGATATTTTTTTATTTGAACTGGCTGCAATATTTGATGGGTAATGTGTTTATTTCCTGTGGGTTTTTTTTTTCAACCATGGGAAATAGGATGGGTAGGTGTTTCTTAGATGAGACTGTGATATTTACCCCAACTTTGAAATTGTAGTAACTTGGAGCTACAAATTTTGATCATACGGGGAAATAAGGAGGCAAGATACAAATATTCGTTGAACTGTGTCACATTTCATTCATTTAACACCAAAGGTCTGCAGAAGGAAACAAAGAGAGTGGGATATTAACAGCATATAAACTCGGTGAGCCAACCCTGCCTAAGGCAAGAGGTAGCATTTTGTCTACCCACTTTGCTTAATCTGCACCCTTTGAGATAAGTAAGGAGGCCTTACTGCTTCATCTCCTCCTGGCCTTCACAACTAGGGCTGAATGCTGCAGGTTGGCCTTGGCCTCCTTACCCTGCCAGTGCGTCCCATAGACCTGAAAGTAAGTCACAGGGCTGCCTTTAAAGTGGCTAAGAGAGCTCACCAGACTTAACTACGTGACAGCTTCCTGGCCCTGCCTGCCGATGTGGCCAGTTGTGACTGCACATACCCAAACCACATTTTTAAAAAGCTTCAAGTGCCGTATTTTTCGCTCTATAACACGCACCCGACCATAACACACATGTAGTTTTTAGAGGAGGAAAACAAGAACAAAAATATTCTAAACGAAACAGTGGATGTATGATTTTTGTGGTTCATGCTGTGGCGACAGACATGTGATCTGACAGTGAGTTTGGAGTAGCCCAATGCAAAAATCCTGAGGATCCATGTGGATCCATGCTTTGTAACCACATTTTTGCACCACTGCGGCCCCAGGCAACAGTGGGTGCGTGATTTTTTTGGTGCAAGATGTAGCCATGGACATGCTATGTGATCTGATGGTGAATTTGGGGTGACCCAGTGCAAAAATCCTGAGGATCCATGTGGATCTGTGCTTTGTAACCACGTTTTAAGTGGGGAGGGAAGGAAAAGCACTCAAGGGACAAGGAGCACGTGTGGGGTGGGTGGAGAAGGATGCTGCTAATAATGAAGAAGAGGGGTATAAGGGGAGAAGGTTCCTCTCCCACTTTGCTCCTTTAAAGCAAGCAGGCTCTGCTTTTCTTCCTCCTCCCCGCTCATCCCCGGCTTAGTGAGCTGAAAAACTTTGCTGCTATGTAGCGAGCTGAGTGCGGAGGAGAGAGGGACAGAGAGCCTGCTTGTTTTAAAGGAACCAACCAGACAGGAGCTGCCTACACTTGTGTAAGCGGCTCCTCTCCTCTCCCGCTTTGCTCCTTTAAAGAAGCAGGCTCTCTGTCCCTCTCTCCTCCCCACTCAGCGGCTCTTCTCCCGCTTTGCTGTTTCAAAGCGAGCCACGGAGGAGGGAAGGAAGGGGAACCATGGAACCTCTGCTCACGACTGCAGCAGATCCCCCCCCCCCGCCACCCGTAGGCATTCCCTCCATAACACACACAGACATTTCCCCTTACTTTCTAGGAGGAAAAAAGTGAGTGTTATGGTGCAAAAAATACGGTAAATGTTCATTCAAAATTTGATGCAGCAGTTTTAACTACATCCATGTAGCAAGCAGCACATGGATGTATACATAGCATATGGTGAAGTGGGTATTGGCCCACAAAAGCTTATACAGTCATACCTCGGGTTACAGACGCTTCAGGTTGCATTTTTTCAGTTTGTGGACCGCTGAAAGCCGGAAGTACCGGAACTGGTTACTTCCGGGTTTCAGCGGTCGTGCATGCGCAGCAGCGCCAAATCGCAACCCGCACATGCACAGATGCGCCGCTGTGGGTTGCAAACGCTGCAGGTTACGAACGTGCATCCGGCACGGATCATGTTTGCAACCCGAGCATCCACTGTATTGCAGTATGAGGTCCTTAAGACACCACAGGAATCTTGGTTGTTTTTGCTGCAATAGACTTAACACAGTTGCTGTTCTGGAAATAGTAAAGATGGATGTTATTAAAATTAATATTACAGAATGCTGTAATAAGGATTACATGTGTGAGGTCTCAGACTGTAACTTAATGTATCTGTAGTCTTTCTGATCTAATTTGCACTTCAAGTTTTCTGTATAAGCTGGTAGTAAAGGCTGTATATTACAAATGTATACGTACTGTGATGAAATATTGCAGTATCAAGCTGTAAAATAAAGGTGTGTGGAGAAAAGGTTTTTCAGATACAATTTCTCTCCTAGGAATCTAGTATTCAGGGTTTTAGCAATATACACTTTATCTTGAGTCCACTGGCAGCTTTATCAGTTGTACCAGCTGTCAGAGTTTTGTTTAATGATGTAATCCTGTGTTAATAAGAGAATTCCAGCTGCTGAATGCATTGAAGCAGTTCATTTGCCTTTTGTAAACAGTCAAAATATATTGGGCCTTAAATTTCATATTTATTTGTTGCACACTTACTCATTTTATCAATCTCAAAGAGACCTGGACTGTACAAAGTCAAGCTATATGTGGCTTCCTGTAACTGAATCTTTAACTCAATCTATTAGTTATACGATGCTGTGTTTTATTGCTTCATTGAGTAAACCAACGGGGTAATGAAGTGTTGGTTTTCTTGCTAAGGCACTAGATTTTCTACATTCATTCTTTGGCTGATCTGACTATAAAGCAGTCTGAGGTGACTGATAGTAGATTTTTGGGGTTGAAACTGATGGATGAAGATACTTGAAAACTTCAAATAAATTATTATAATGTACACTAAATTTTGAATGGCTGAAAATAGACACTGGGGCAATGTGCAAAAGGGCTGAGCTGTCACGTCAGTTCTTGGTGACGTGCCTACTGCTTTACGCTTCAATATCAGCTTAATCAGAAGACATCTTAAGGCAGCCCTGTTCAGGGAAGTTTTTAACGTGTGATATTTTATTGTGTTTTTGCTTTCTATGGAAGCCGCCCAGAGTGGCTGGGGAGGCCCAGCCAGATGGGCGGGGTATAAATAATAAATTATTATTATTATTATTAATCATTTTCTCAGTCCGGAGGATTGTATGTAGCCAAACTTCGCACAGCATGCTTTCTACCAAATCTCTGTTGAGCTGATGGAGTTATGCACCCAGGAATGACTATTGTGGTGGGTTGTAAATAGTTAGGTTTTCTGTATGAACAGCTTGAGGAGCGCTTAGTGATATTGGAGGATAGAAGTTCACTATCTAATCTGAGCGGTAGTGCCCAGTAGGCCACCTGGCATTGCTGAGGACAACTTTATCCCTTATGATGTCAAACTTTAAATCATTTGTGCCTATTTGTCATGGATAATCCAATCATTCAAAACAACATCCTTGGTTGTGGAAACGTCTTACTTAAAAAGTGCTCAGCTATGAAGTTTAAACTCTTTTATGCGATAAAAACATACCAGCATGGCTGTAGGACTCTTGTTAGATCTAAGCCAAAATATATACCGTAGTCATGCGGATGATCATTGTTTATAGTCCCATGTGAATTTATCTCATTTGAAAAGTCCCCCTCCCCCGCAAACTGCAAGCGCATTTTCAAAGGCTTAGTTTTGGAAGGTAGTTGTCAGATAAATTCTCTCATGAACTGTAATTGTGGCTTATTGTGTAATGGAAAATGACTCCTGTAGTTTTCGAACCATCAGCAAGATAACTTACTCCTTCACAGTTTTAAACCCCTTGTATTCAAGTATTGTTTGATACTATGTTTTTGTTGCTGTGTCGATTGATGTTTTGTGTTTGCTGCTCTGTATAACAGGGTGAAGTGATCTTCAGTCTTACTTGCAATAAATGAATGTGACATTGAATGTGGCATTGAATTTTGCCATTTTGATTTGCCCTGCTGGAATTTCATTACTTCTAAGACACCACAGCAAAATTCAACAAGCAGTTATCTAAAAAGGCTATAGTTCAGTGAAGAGCATATGCAACTATACACAGATAATCTTCCTGTTTGTGAATGGATGCAGTATTTTCAGTATTATCACAAACATTTCTTCCAAATTATGTACTTGTTTGTAAAACACAGAATAAGCAGATTTCCTTATAGCAATTTGTTATATGCACTTTGATTGACATCACATCTATTAAACATTTTATCCCACTTCTCTTCTCCTTAGAGAGGTGCTCAATATTACTTACAAAATCCAACAGAATTAAAACATTAAACTACATTATTAAAACAATAAAATAAGTAACATAGGTGCAAAAAACATAAGACAAAGCTTAAGAAACCGTTCAGTAAATAATAGTTAACTTAATCAATGACAGAGTTAAAGCTTGCTGAAAGTGATAAGTCTTCAGTGGAAAAATAGATTATCTTAATCTTTAAGTTATTGAGGCAGTGAGTTCTGCTGTCACGTATGAGACCCCTTCATGCATTGCTATCAGTTGAACGCACAATAAAGTTATATCATTTGACCTTAGGGGATGGGCAGATTCACATAGGAGAATCTGCCTTTAAGTAGCTTGTAAGTTAGTTTAACTAAGGTACCCAATGGAGTATCTTTTAAATATATTTAATTGATTTTTCAAAATAACATGGAATAACAACCACCCCACTTAACCTAATTAAGTTTTTTAAAAAGAAATGTTTTTATTTAATTTTTCCAACAACGTGCAAACATAAACAATACAATAAAATAACTGTGCATTTGTTCACATTTTCTCTTGAGCTAAGCTCTACATAGAGTACATCTGTTGAAATTAATGGACCTAACGTAGTCATGCCCAGTACAATTTTAATGGGTGTACTCTGAATTGGATTAGTAATGGCTACAACCCACTGTGTAGATATTGTTGGTTTAAGATTTTCAAACTTATGTAAGTCTATTGGAGTTCTTCAGTGAGATAAGTACTGTATTGGGCATGTTTAAGTCACACACTTGGTTCATGAGGAGTAGTGGTGAGTCTCAACTTGTCTGGCCAGTGTCCTGCATAAAGTGAATGTGTGTGCTAGAATCTGATCATATCCCAAATCTTTTGCAACATAGTTGTTTCACAGAATAATCATTCAGGGGTTCCTTGGCAGATAAGCCAGCGTGGAAAATAATCCCTGAAAGACGACAGTTTGGAAACCACTGTTGTAGTAGGGGATGAGATTATAAAACTTTTCAGAGAGTAGTACACTGAAGTGCAGACAGATTTGGCTTTGTTTATGAAATGGATTAGATTGGAATGTTCATGGCTTGTAGTTAATCCAGATAATAATATTAGTTGTTAATGCTTGTCCTGTTTAATCTTGTGAGCAGTAGTTCCACATTAAACTTCCAGATATTAACTCATGCTGTTCTAGTTCTCATTTAAAGGAGCTGTTTAGTTTTTTGGGTAGGGTTTGCTAGTTCTGGGGGTAGGAAGAAGCATTAGTAAAATTTTGGAATTCTCATAAGCAGGGCTTTGTGAAATCTGTAACTATTATAATCATTGTATCTGTCATTTGACAAGCGAGTGCCTGACCACAAATACAGTGGTAGCTCAGGTTACATACGCTTCAGGTTACATACACTTCAGGTTACAGACTCCGCTAACTCAGAAATAGTGCTTCAGGTTAAGAACTTTGCTTCAGGATGAGAACAGAAATCGTGCTCCGGCGACGCGGCAGCAGCAGGAGGCCCCATTAGCTAAAGTGGTGCTTCAGGTTAAGAACAGTTTCAGGTTAAGTACGGACCTCTGGAATTAATTAAGTACTTAACCCGAGGTACCACTGTACACTGCCTAGGAAGTGCTGTTGTATTTATTTAGATAGGCAACTTAAAAAAAATTGGGCTGTGATAGAAAACCATATCATTAGTGTATTTATCTTCATTTGTGTGTTCATAGGGAAAGCATCTGTGCTGGTAAATGTGCATCTCTTTCATCTTGTGAAGTTTTGTACTTGCCCTCCCACATGCCATGATGGATAGTTTTTCCCATCTGTTGTTGGGAAATCAGAGCAATGTGATATTGCTGACATTTATTGAAAGGGCTTCTTGTAGGTTCAGCACGTGAATGAATTCTTATGAATGCAAGGAAAATCTTTTATTAGGTTGCCTGTGTCACGAGAAGCAGAACATACTGGCTTTAAAATATATATGATTTGGCTGTAGGATCCATCTTAGTTTTTCTAACTCAAGCAGCAGCCAAACTTTCCAATGAGCATGTGATAACATTTGTGTTATTGATATAGTAGGAAAAGAGTTACCCTAGAAATTATTGGCTGCTGATTTGCATACGTTTAATTCCTTCTTGTTTTGCTGTATAATCTGTGGTCCGTTACTAGTGCATGGAATCACAGTTGTGCAAGTTGTTTTTAAGAGAAAGGTGGAAGTCTACCATGGATGTACTACTGGCACATTTATGGTGCAGTGGCACTACTGCTTAGCCAAATTTTGCTCATGTGAGGAGGTGAAATAGCAAAGTTTTTCCTCTTAAGTGACTGCCTATGGCACAGTAAATCCCCATGATAGTAACATCCACATAGGCAGCCTTGTTGTGTTTAGTATTCATAGGATAAACCCAGACTTCTGTTCTTAAAAGTATATGAGCAGGCTGCACTCTACCATTTACTTGAAAACCTGAGACTGTCAAGTTTAA
The DNA here is from genome assembly GCF_951804945.1 of Podarcis cretensis. NCBI lineage: Eukaryota > Metazoa > Chordata > Lepidosauria > Squamata > Lacertidae > Podarcis > Podarcis cretensis. The sequence continues at coordinate 25,470,513 of NC_137177.1, read as the reverse complement.
CCTTGCATTCAGAAGGGTTGGGTTGGGATAGAAACCAGCCTGGTAGCCATGGGCTAGAAGGGATTACAGTGGTACTTCTGGTAGCGAACGGGATCCGTTCCGGAGTCCCGTTCACAACCTGAAAGGAACACAACCCGTGTCTGCGCGTGTGCAGGTTGCGATTCGCCACTTCTGCACATGTGCGTGACATCATTTTGCGCGTGTGCAAGTGGCGAAACCCAGAAGTAACCCTTTCTGGTACTTCCAGGTCGCTGCGGGATGCAAACTGAAAATGCTCAACCTGAAGCAAACGTAACATGAGGTATGACTGTACATGAAGGCAAATGCAGAAAATTCAGTGCAGCCAACCTACCGTAGATTAATGGTCTTGATCAGTGCAGGCTACTACTTTTGATGGGCTTATTATATAGACACTTGGACCACTAGGCATCTTCACTTGGTCACATGTGGTCAATAGCCAGGCTAATTTTGAACACTGGCACCATCCAACCGTTTTAGGGACTCCACTCCGGATTTGTGTAGGGTTTACTCCTTAGCAGTGTTCGAAACTCCCATTGTTCTAGTCGTATTTTGCAACAGGGAAGTTCCTTAGCATGAGCAGTTTCTGAGCTCTGGGTGCAGTACTGCACCTAGGATTTCAGATTAAAACTGCATAGTGGAAGGAAAGGACTTTTTACTGCCTCCCCACTTCCAGCTACTCTCTGAAGACTGGAAAAGAGACTTCTTAAGAATATTAGTGGGGTGGGCAGGGGAAGGACATAATGAACATAAGATTTTAGGTGCAGTTCACTTATTTTCAGCTTTGTATTCTTGTTATAAAAAGTGTGCCTTGACATTTTGTTGTTGCACCCATAATCTAGATTTAAGGTGCCATTTGGCTCCTAGCTTTCACACCTCAGTTTCTAACACTGCTCCTTAGCCTCTTTTTAATGATACAGGTCTTACATGGTTCAATATTATCAGTTTCATTCATATCAGTCACACATTTTCCCTGTGTGCTTTACTGATATGGTCTCCTATCTCTTTGCTTATATTATTTCTGCTAACGTGGTCACACGTGTTTTTGCTTCGGCAAAATAAATCTTATTTTGCCTTTTGGAAATTAGTGTTCAAAGTATTAATTTTCGGAAAGTATTTAGGTCTGTAGTGTTCTTTATGGTTTGCTTAAAGCAGAGGAAATAAAAACAGAGGAAATAAACTTAAAATATAGCAGGTTACGGAAAATGTTTTTACACAAAACACAAATCATCTGAAAAGTTTGTGCTATATTCACTGTTGTGTCATTTTCTCCTCTGCATCCTCATTCGCAGTGACCATGACAGACTAGGAGAGCAATAATCTTGAATCTGGCGTTTCCATTCTGAACACATTACTGTGCAGTGTGCCATTGGGTGGAATGGAATTTGTTTCTAAATAATCTATGCTTTTTTAAAGTGTTTTATAACCTCTTCCTAAGGTCTGCTGTGCAAAGTAAAAATTGGATATGCTCAGGCTCACTGAATGCAGTGTTGCAAGTTGTCAATTTTATGTTGGCCCACCACCTCAGGACAGTAAAACTATATACTGTGATCACCCTGCTTGATGACCTGTGTTAGGAGAGAAATAGTGTGAGTGTGACCCTGCTGATTCTCTTCAATTTCTCTTTGACTTTCAATATCATTGACCATGATATCTAGGGCTGGTCGATAAATAATCCCAAACGAGTTTGAATTCATTTCTGGTGAGGCAGCACAAATAATTAAAGTCACAGAAAATGCATATTACCAATATCTAATTGTTTTCATTGTGGAAACAGTTTTAACTCAAAGCATCAATTAAGCTTGTCATCACTTGGAGGGAAAAATAGGGAGTTTATTTCATTTGTGTGTTTTCCTGACAATATGTTGGAATGTGAAAGTTTCCTAAGTCATAACAGATGTGGGACAAGTGGAACCCTTACAGGAGGGTGGTAGTCCAAAGTACAAGCCACAGGATGCCAGGTATTTACACTGGCACAAGTACTGACATAGCAGCAACCCTGTGCAGACTTACAAAATATTCACCCAAACAGAAAATCTTAGGGTTAATGTTATTTTAATAAAGGATGTGGATTTGCTCTAATTAATGACCACGAATGGTGTCTCATCTCAACTTCTGTTGTGGATTACCTTGTTGTACCTGTCTCTCAGTGAGGATTAGAATTCTGCATTGACCTCATTACTTGGCTTTCTATCTTATTTGTTTTAATAGAATGAATCAAATTTTTTGAGTGAATAATTTTGATTTGTATATGTTACAGCAATGAATGAGAATAAGTATAGCTTTTAAGTTTTGATTTTAAGCAGAGGTTAATGGGCATTTTTCAGGGATTCTTTAGCTGCTATTCCTTCATTGCAGGGGTTGGACTAGATGACTGTCAGATTCCCTTCCAAGTCTACAGTACTATGATTCTATGATGACATTTTTTATTCTATCTTAAGAGATGCAGGATACAGTATTCTAAGTTATACTCATGGTAGACCCATTGAAATGATTGATATTAACTTAGATCGTTTGATTTTAACATGTAGACTCCAAGTATGTCTAATATTAAAAACCTCATACAGAAGTGAGGAACCTTTCTCAGCTCAGGGCCTGCAATCTTGCGTGGGAAACCTTTGATAGGGAGCACTGACATTTGCCAGAGGGAAAAGTAGGTAGGATGTAACTCTTCGCTTTTTGCATAGTAAGTTACGTCCAGTCACACAAAAGTTAGAAGTTTCTGCACACACACAAATACTGTATATCCCAACTCCATCAAGGCAAACAAGTATTATCATAGTTAAGGAACATTCCAGCCTGGCTCCTGAAGGCTGGATGGAGAAGCCTGGAGGGTTGCATCAACACCCCCCCCCCCCGGGCATCTGAGACTTCACACCTCTGTCATAATATATCTGGGAGACATTTATTTCAACCCTCTGAGGAATGCACTGGGTAACTTTGTATGCTCTGGCACCTTTATTCCAATTTATTCATCTGTCTACATTAAAGTCATATCCCTGTAGGTCCTAGTGTGTGAAGATTTTCCATATTTGTGTAATCTTGCTCTCAGTGATGTATATTGGCACATGGAAGTGATTTTCATATAGAAATTTGGTGGCAATATAATTCATCCTTAGTAGTCCAAGTGACAGCAAGGTGAATGCAATTGTTCACTGAAATGCCCTTTTCCTGCTAATATTGCCCCATGTCCCTTTCTGGGAGTGATTTCTCCTGTTGCTTATTATGCAGTAGGAAATCTCTATATTGGTAACATTCTCCTTCTGCAAGTAACTGTGCTGCTTCACCAGAAATGGGTGTGTTGTATGTACAGTGTTACAAAGGTCAAGTGTATTTTTTACATCCTGTTTTCTTGCATCATTCTGCTACATGAAGACTGTAGTCTGCTGTAGTAAGGCTGCAAGTCTATACAAGGTTTCATGGGAGTAGGAGCCATTGAATGAAATGGGACTTCTTTCTACATAGGCATGTATAGAAATGCACTGTAAATGTTAAAACTATTGATAATACTAACTTTTTTCTATCTTGTGATTTTCTCTGATAAAATGACAGATTTATAAAACTAAAATCAATGTTTGGCTTCACTCTGATACTACAAACTTTGGAGAAAAAATTGTAGGTCTGGTGTTGAAAGAAGAAAAAGTACTGGGAAACTACTGGGCAGACAACTCATAGGGTTCACCTCAGGTAGCTGTTTGGATCCCAGCCATGATGTATTGTGAGCCAAAGCTAGGCATGTGCTTCTGAAATCAGCTTCGTTCTGATATTTCATAGGACTTGTAGCATCAAGTCTGCTTTTCTCTGTTTCTTATCTAGTAAAACTGATAAAAACAAGGCTGCCATCATATGTATGTTTACTTGGGAACAAACTCCATTGAACTTATTGCTGAGTGAACATAGGATCAGGTTGTGAATCTTGCAGCTACTAAGTTTGGTGGGATTTACACTTCAGGATTGCAGGCTTACTTAATGCAGCTTGCCGGATAGCTCCTTACTGCTATTTAAGTTCACAATGTGAAAGAGCAAGGATTGTAGACTTTGATTACTGCTTATCTTATGAAAAATTGATAGGTTTGTGATGGTCATCTATGTTATAATCACCTGGCACATAAGAAATATACCTACTTCACTAATCAGGTATAATTGTTTACTTTAAAAAAGTGGGTTTTTCATGAAAGTGCTTCTGATCCCTTAGTTCTTATGATAGTATACCAAATAAATTTGTTTTAATTTGCTTTTGAGGAAATATAGAAAGGGTGGCTTTAAGAAGATTTTGATTACATCAGCAGAAACCAGGCATTTTCTGGCTAGCACAGAGTATGATCATAGCCAGCTTTTTGGTCCTGCGCTGCATTTTTATGCTGGATTTGTTTAAAGGGGCTTCATCACTGTGGTTTTAACTCTAACAATGATATCAACAGTGTTTGCAGAAAAGCGGATTTGTGTGGCTTTTTATTCCTTTATACTCTGAATGTGGATTTTTACAAAATTGTCTTGTTGGTTCTGCTGTAAGCTACATCTACATGCTGAAGCTAATAGGTAATATGTTTGGAATTATGCCTTTAATAATCAGAATTATTTTGGATCTGGATGTAACTTATTGGGTGCAAATTGAAGATGAATACTTGTTTGGAGGCTAATGCGTTGTTTGCTTAGAGTCTTAGACAGATAAAAGCAAAGGAAGCCGTGTTGATTAGGAAGTATTGCAGAATCCATTGTGAGGCATTACCTATTAGGTGCAACCAGAATGTCAGAAAATAGTGAGTAAGCTTTCAAATCCTTCATAACTCTTCATCATAACATCAAGACCATTGTTTGAAATTCCCCAGGTGTCAGGCATGTTTTGCTACTGGAGAAGGTCCATTTGCAACTACATGGAGTTTTCTGGGTGTTAGGTTGGCACCCATAGTTTAAAAACCTCTGCCTTAGTCCATTGTTAATACCACTTCCATTTCTGTTTTTTCTGCTTGCAGCATACTGGGACAAGTGAATTATTGTAAGAGCAAGCTACAGTCAAGCAATGCATTTGAGATCATAGAATCATAGCATTGGAAGATAACCCTGAGGGTTATCTAGTTCAACTCCATGGCAAATAGACATTCTGTTGTGGTGACAGATCATATATTTAAGGCACCATTTGGTGCCTAGCTTATATATCTGAGTTTCTAACAGCCTGGTGAAGAATTCTGTAGAACTCTAAGAAAGATATTTCTAAACCATGGACTTTGTTATGCCTCTCTAATTGCAAACAGCAATTTTTTAAAAAGTGCATTGAGGGCATGAAGCAAATGACTTATTATTGTGAATTTTGTGAAGTAAAATACAAAAGTTTCCTGACTCTAACACGAAAAAAACCCACATTTGTGGGAGGCTACATATTTGATCACACAAACAGTGAAATGGTTGTGGGTTGCTTTTTCCAGACCAGACAAAATTGCCTCTCAGCTGCTTTTCCATTGCAATGGGAGCAAGGTGGTATCTTTTTCTCTGCAGGTGGAAAAGCAGGTTGGGAGATTGACTGTGATCAGAAAAAATCCCCTTCAGCACTTCTCTGACCAAATCATAACCTCCTTTGGGTGCTAATCATAAAACATAATGAAGTAAAATAAAGTGAATTTTACACTGGTCTTCCATATAATGTCTAGTTTTGCCCTACGAAAGGTAAATAAGGTCAGCTAAAATCAGTCAGTTTTGTCCTGAATTTCATTGAGAAGTGGGTTGAAACCTAAGACACTTAACATGAAACAGTAGCTTAAATCTGGGAACACTGATTATTCCTAATAGTTCCATCAAAATACAAAAAATGATATCTGAACTTGGCCATAGTGGATGACATTCAGTGATGTTCACTCATTTCTGCAATGGAAATCTGCTTGCACAAGTGAAACCTTTTGTTTCTCTTTTCCCCACTCTAGTCCCTGCACCCCTCCATTCTGCTCTGGAAATTTCGCTGACTCCTGAAGTAGATTTTGGGGGTACAGGGGAGAGGAGAATCTCTGTGGCATGAACAGATGCATGCTTAACGCTATTGTGGATCTTGCCCAGTCAGTGTTTCCATTGTATAACCCACCCCTTTTCTACTTTGTTTTTGACATTAGCTATACAGTCATACCTCGGGTTGAATGCGCTTCGGGTTGAGCGTGTTTGAGTTGCGCACCGCGGCAACCCGGAAGTAATGTGTTACTTCCGGCTTTCGCTGCTTGTGCATGCGCAAACACTCAAAATGACGTCACACACATGCTTCCAGAACTGATCCTGTTCGTATCCAGAGGTACCACTGTATTGTGATGGTTTTGTCTTTTACTTAATATAGTTTCCTGTTTGAATTAGCATCTTGGGAATCATTTAAGCTGCAGTAAGACTGAACAGTTATTTGGGAGTGAACCTTACTGGACACAGTGGGATTTACTTCTAAGTAAACACACACACGGGCTGTCTTTGAAAATGAAAACTGAAAATTGCAGACTGATTGTCCTGTGTCTGAGGGTTCTAAAAGAAGCCTGTATTTAGCACAACAGAGAGAAGGGGGAAATCAAAAGATTGCTTTAAAACTGGCCCAGGTTTTCATAGCATACGCCCCCCCTGCTGTCTTCCTAGCAACATCTGCGTTGGAGGTTCTCCTAAATGGAATCAGGGATATTAAGTATTTCCCAGTTGAGTGTTTTTAATACAAAATGAAACAGAAGCTTAATCGGGCAGCTGGTTGGGACCAGGGATACATTGGGGAAATCTTTATCAGCTGGATATCTATTGGAAAAGAAGTTCTGGACAAAAGGAAGAGGGAAATCCAATATTAATGGCAAGAACAAAGAGAAAATAAGCCCATTTATAAGGTGAGGTGGGGAGGACTGTGTGGTTTGACTGATGAAAGAAAGGGGACCAGACTTCAGAAGTTCAAATTGAACATGGAAATTTACAGATTAGTCTGAGTAAATTATAACCTATTCTGAATTGAGGCATTACATTGATAATGTAAATGTGAGTTGAGGACTGAATGACTTAAATCACTGAATACATCAATTTGCACACCACAAGACAACAAAATTGGTCTTTGTTGATTTCAGGTATTATTGTTGGTCCTAATTTTCCCTGCATTAATGCCATCTATGCTATTTTGTTTGTTGTTGGATATTCTTGTTTTTTATTCTTGATATGAACTTTGGAAATTATTTTTAATTGAAATGTGGACTAATTTCCCCCTAAATTCTTCAACTGTTTCCAAAAACTGGACCTACAAATAGTGAGCATCTGAACACGGATCTCAGAACGCATCTCGAAACACAGGCAGCCCCACAGAAAACCCTGCTCTAAGTTGCTGTACAGCAGGTGTCTGATATTTTAGGGACTTCAAGGAGAGTCTCTGGCAGAATGTACTGAGTATGTAAGGGGGTAACATGGTCTCTCAAGTAACCTGATAACAAGCTGTATCGGACCTTGCATGTACATGCATTCTGAACTCTGCTAGGTAGCAGAATTGCTTAATTGGAGCTGTGTCAACTGTGGTGTCAAGTCTGCTATGGAGGTAGACAAATTTGTCTTCAGAGTGGCTAGCAAGGCAAATCACAGCAGGTCTCTGAGGTGCTCTGGACACTGTCCACTGATACACATGTCAACAATTCATGGACCTGAAATCTCTGCTGGATGATTCATTGAAGATGTGATGGAGCTAGCAAAATATTTCCTTTTTGCTGCTTTCACCATCAAATAGGCACAATTCACGTTCAGCCAGCTTCACAGCAGAACTTTTGTCACCTGTTTTCCTGCTGTCTTCCAGCTGGTTTCATAGAATGCAGATCCCCAGTATACTATAGGGCTAAAACATTTTTTTCCTGTATTGGAGAGGGTGCTTCAGAGCAATTGTATTGGTTGTACTCAGCATCTTGTCATTCCACAGCAAGACCAGGGCTTTGGCAGGATCACAGAGTGCTATCAGAAACACTTTTTCCATCCTAGATATGCTTAACTACTCAGTTGAAAGGGTTGTTAGATAATAATGGCAATGTTAAACACCTAATAGCTTCTTAGGGTGTTTAAAGTCACCATATACATCAGAAACAAGAGAATATGATTTTGACTGCTTTAAGTGTTTTATCCAATATAATATAATACAGAACAAGCTCATAATACATAAACACTTATTGCCGGCTGTTTTAAAAAATGACGCAATGAGATATTTGTTCCTTGTTGCATGCTGAGATAACTGGCTTGAGGAAAGAATTTAAATATCCTAGGTAGATAATATTAGCCTATTCTCTTGTGCAGAGGTGGGGAACCTGTGAGTCTGTAAAAGTATCTGAACTTGCAACTCCCATCAGTCTCAGCCAGCCATCTGTGGCCAATGGTCACAGATGTTGGGAGCTGTAGTTCAGCGACATTTGGATGGCCACAGGTTCCTGTTCTTTTAATAGGTGGAGTGTTGAGCAGATTGGGGAAGCCCACATTCATAGCCCTACTCAGCCATGAAGCTCACCTTTAGCCATCACTCTCTCTCAGCCTAACTTACCTCATGGGGTTGTGGGGATAAAACATAGGGCCAGAATAATGTACATTTTTTAAAGCTTCTTGCAGGAAAAGAAGAATATAGATGTAAAAAAGACAGTGCCCCTCACTTATTTTACACATATGTATACATTATGTGGGGGACGCAGATGGCGCTGTGGGTTAAAGCCTCAGCGCCTAGGGCTTGCCAATCGAAAGGTCGGCGGTTCGAATCCCTGCGGCGGGGTGCGCTCCCGCTGCTCGGTCCCAGCGCCTGCCAACCTAGCAGTTCGAAAGCACCTCCGGGTGCAAGTAGATAAATAGGGACCGCTTACCAGCGGGAAGGTAAACGGCGTTTCCGTGTGCGGCTCTGGCTCTGGCTCTGGCCAGAGCAGCGATGTCACGCTGGCCACGTGACCCGGAAGTGTCTCCGGACAGCGCTGGCCCCTGGCCTCTTAAGTGAGATGGGCACACAACCCCAGAGTCTGTCAAGACTGGCCCGTACGGGCAGGGGTACCTTTACCTTTATCTTTATACATTATGTGCATAACTGTTGCATAGTCTTCAGCCTATCCCTATTCCAAAGGAAATAGCTTTCGTGCTGGTGCGCAGCTGTGCTGACAGTGATCTATTTGTGACACACTAGGTCACAAATTTGACATACTTCTTTAAGGTATACAGGAAAACCAGAGACTCCTGCCAATAGTATTGCATCTCCATGGGCTGGTTTCAGAGTTAGTGTTCAAAACTCCCATTGTTCTAGGCAAATTTGCGACAGGGAATTTCATTAGCGTGAGCAGTTTCTGAGCTCTGGGCGCAGTACTGTGCCTAAGATTTCAGATTAAAACTGCAGAGTGGAAGGAAAGGAGGACCTTTTTCTGCCTCCCCACTTCCAGCCACTCTCTGAAGACTAGAGAAGAGACTTCTTAAGAATATTAGGGGGTGGGCAAGGGAAGGACTAGACCATGTGAAAAATGAACATAAGATTATTTATTTTCAGCTTTGTATTCTTGTTATAAAAAAGAGTGCCTAGACATTCCGTTCTTGTGCCCATAACCTAGGTTTAAGGTATCATTTAGCTCCTAGCTTTCGTATCTCAGTTTCTAATACTGTGCAGAGCCTATCATAATTGGGGAACAAAAGAAGTGTTCAGTATATGTACTACCACAAGCATCATGGGTTATTGTAATGTTTAAAAGTATTCCTCACAGATTGATATGGAAACTATTATTAATTTTTTACTATTGAAAAGCATTCTACAATTCTAATGTTCCTATATCCAAGCTAAATTCACAGATTTAACAAATAACTCCAGTCTCTGATTAATAATAATAATAATAATAATAATAATGTATTAACGCAAGGCCCCTTCATGGATCACTGCCTTGCTGTGGCGAAGGGGCTTGAAGAACTCAGAGAAGCTATGAACTATGCCGAGTAGGGCACCCAAGATGAACAGGTCATAGTGGAGAGTTTTGACCAAATGTGATCCACCTGGAGGAGGAACCAGCAAGCCACCCCAGTATCCCTGCCAAGAAAACTCCATGGACAAAGACAACAGGCATATAAAAGTTATGACGCTGGAAGATGAGCCCCTCAGGTTGGAAGGCGTCCAACATGCTACTGGGGAAGAGCGGAGGGCAAGTACAAGTAGATCCAGAGCTGATGAAGCGGCTGGGCCAAAGCCGAAAGGACGCTCAGTTGCGGATATGCCTGGAAGCGAAAGGAAAGTCCAATGCTGTAAAGAAAAATATTGCATAGGAACCTGGAATGTAAGAACCATGAACATGGGTAAGTTGGAGGTGGTCAAAAATGAGATGGCAAGAATAAATATTGACATCCTGGGCATCAGTGAACTAAAATGGACGGGAATGGGTGAATTCAGTTCGGATGACCATCATATCTACTACTGTGGGCAAGAAACCCGTAAAAGAAATGGAGTGGCCCTCATAGTCAACAAAAGAGTGGCAAAAGCTGTACTGGGATGCAATCTCAAAAATGATAGAATGATCTCGATACGAATCCAAGGCAGACCTTTTAACATCACAGTAATCCAAGTTTATGCACCAACTACTGGTGCTGAAGAAACTGAAATTGACCAATTCTATGAAGACTTACAACACCTTATAGAAGTGACACCAAAGAAGGATGTTCTTCTCATTATAGGGGATTGGAATGCTAAAGTAGGGAGTCAAGAGATAAAAGGAACAACTGGCAAGTTTGGCCTTGGAGATCAAAACGAAGCAGGACAAAGGCTAATAGAGTTCTGTCAAGAGAACAAGCTGGTCATCACAAACACGCTTTTCCAACAACACAAGAGACGACTCTACACATGGACATCACCAGATGGGCAGCATCGAAATCAGATTGATTATATTCTCTGCAGCCAAAGATGGAGAAGCTCTATACAGTCAGCAAAAACAAGACCTGGAGCTGACTGTGGCTCAGATCATCAGCTTCTTATAGCAAAATTCAAGCTTAAACTGAAGAAAGTAGGAAAAACCACTGGGCCGGTAAGATACAATCTAAGTCAAATCCCTTATGAATACACAGTGGAAGTGAGGAACAGGTTTAAGGATTTAGATTTGGTGGACAGAGTGCCTGAAGAACTATGGATGGAGGCTCGTAACATTATACAGGAGGCAGCAACGAAAACCATCCCAATGAACAGGAAATGCAAGAAAGCAAAGTGGCTGTCCAATGAGGCCTTACAAATAGCGGGGGAGAGAAGGCAAGCAAAATGCAAGGGAGATCGTGAAACATACAGGAAATTGAATGCAGATTTCCAAAGAATAGCAAGGAGAGACAAGAAGACCTTCTTAAACAAGCAATGCAAAGAAATAGAGGAAAGCAATAGAATGGGAAGAACCAGAGATCTGTTCAAGAAAATTGGAGATATGAAAGGAACATTTCGTACAAAGATTTCCATAATAAAGGACAAAAGTGGAAAGGACCTAACAGAAGCAGAAGACATCAAGAAGAGGTGGCAAGAATACACAGAGGAATTATACCAGAAAGAAATGGATGTCTCATATACCCCAGGTAGTGTGGTTGCTGACCTTGAGCCAGACATCCTGGAGAGTGAAGTCAAATGGGCCTTAGAAAGCACTGCAAATAACAAGGCCAGTGGAAGTGATGGTATTCCAGCTGAACTATTTAAAATTTTAAAAGATGATGCTGTTAAGGTGCTATACTCAATATGCCAGCAAGTTTGGAAAACTCAGCAGTGGCCAGAAGATTGGAGAAGATCAGTCTACATCCCAATCCCAAAGAAGGGCAGTGCCAAAGAATGCTCCAACTATCGCACAATTGCACTAATTTCTCATGCTAGCAAGGTTATGCTTAAAATTCTACAAGGAAGGCTCAAGCAGTATGTGGACCGAGAACTCCCAGAAGTGCAAGCTGGATTTAGAAGAGGCAGAGGAACCAGAGACCAAATTGCAAACATGCGCTGGATAATGGAGAAAGCTAGAGAGTTCCAGAAAGACATTTACTTCTGCTTCATTGACTATGCAAAAGCCTTTGACTGTGTCGACCATGGCAAACTATGGCAAGTTCTTAAAGAAATGGGAGTGCCTGATCACCTCATCTGTCTCCTGAGAAATCTCTATGTGGGACAAGAAGCTACAGTTAGAACAGGATATGGAACAACTGATTGGTTCAAAATTGGGAAAGGAGTACGACAAGGCTGCATTTTGTCTCCCTGCTTATTTAACTTATATGCAGAATTCATCATGCGAAAGGCTGGGCTGGATGAATCCCTAGCCGGAATTAAGATTGCCGGAAGAAATATCAACAACCTCAGATATGCAGATGACACAACCTTGATGGCAGAAAGTGAAGAGGAATTAAAGAACCTTTTATTGAGGGTGAAAGAGGAGAGTGCAAAATATGGTCTGAAGCTCAACATCAAAAAAACGAAGATCATGGCTACTGGTCCCATCACCTCCTGGCAAATAGAAGGGGAAGAAATGGAGGCAGTGAGAGATTTTACTTTCTTGGGCTCCATGATCACTGCAGATGGTGACAGCAGCCACGAAATTAAAAGACGCCTGCTTCTTGGGAGAAGGGCAATGACAGGCCTAGACAGCATCTTGAGAAGTAGAGACATCACCTTGCCAACAAAGGTCCGTATAGTTAAAGCTATGGTTTTCCCAGTAGTGATGTATGGAAGTGAGAGCTGGACCATAAAGAAGGCTGATCGCTGAAGAATGGATGCTTTTGAATTATGGTGCTGGAGGAGACTCTTGAGAGTCCCATGGACTGCAAGAAGATCAAACCTCTCCATTCTGAAGGAAATCAGCCCTGAGTGCTCACTGGAAGGACAGATCCTGAAGCTGAGGCTCCAGTACTTTGGCCACCTCATGAGAAGAGAAGACTCCCTGGAGAAGACCCTGATGTTGGGAAAGATGGAGGGCACAAGGAGAAGGGGGCGACAGAGGACGAGATGGTTGGATAGTGTTTTCGAGGTTACCAGCATGAGTCTGACCAAGCTGCGGGGGGCAGTGGAGGACAGGAGTGCCTGGCGTTCTCTGGTCCATGGGGTCACGAAGAGTCGGACACGACTAAACGACTAAACAACAACAACAACATTAACGCAAGGATGTAGCTCAGGAATGTACCACTTTGGAAAAGACCTGGATATACTCAGAGTATGAACATTTAAAAGAAATTGGGAGATTCTTCCTGATATTCTCTCCTTTTTCTCCCTTTTCTCATATGCAGAATGAAGTGAAAGCAATAAATAACTCATCCTCTTCCGAGCTCTAACCTTGGAACTGGGAGGAGGGTAGAAAATAAGTTCTTCCCAATAACTCAGAGCTGGCGCAGGCAGGCAGAGAAGTTTGAGTTGCCTCTGAACCCAACTGGTGCTCTGAGCTTGGAGTGCCCCTCAGTTGTGGATGCAAGCTTCCACCTCCCTCCTTTAGTTCTGAGCCTGCTCTGCTTCTGTGCCTGATAGGTTATCCAAGCTCAGAGTACAGCCTGCTTCTGTAGCTCTGGCTTCAGACTCATCTTGGCCTCTGAGGCTGGCAAGAGGAGCAGGTGAGATTATCAAGCCCTACCACTCATCCTCCAGTGACATTATGAGGTACTAGATTACAAATGAGGAACTGAAACGGAAAGTCGCTTTCCAGTAAGTTCATGGCTGAACAGACAATTGAATGATTGTATAAATCTAAATCTTGTCTAAAGCTGCTGCTTCATCATGATCTAGAAAGACGGCTTAGTTAAATATGTGAAATATGTGACTTTACTGTTTGAAATCAGTGAGACCTAAAAGTGCTGAAGTTGGCTTGATTGTGCCCCACAGTTATCAACAGATAAACAATTTATATAGCATATGTTTTTAAAATTATTTTCAGCCACAAACAAGCTGAAAGAATTTAATTTTTCCACAGTTTTTAAACAGTGGTGCTCATAAACAGTCCCTTGCCTGGTAGCCTCTGCTCAATAACAAAGGGTTCCATGTGAAAATGCAATGAGTCTTTTTGTTTTTTCCATATTACTACCACATCCCATTCAGGATGTTATATTATGCTACATTATGATATTTTTGTATACTGCTATATGACTCAATTAGGGATGCGGGTGGCGCTGTGGGTTAAACCACAGAGCCTAGGGCTTGCTGATCGGAAGGTTGGCGGTTTGAATCCCCGCGACGGGGTGAGCTCCTGTTGCTCGGTCCCTGCTTCTGCCAACCCAGCAGTTCAAAAGCACGTCAAAAGTGCAAGTAGATAAATAGGTACCACTCCAGCGGGAAGGTAAACGGCGTTTTCATGCGCTGCTCTGGTTCGCCAGAAGCGGCTTAGTCATGCTGGCCACATGACCCGGAAGCTGCACGCCAGCTCCCTCGGCCAATAAAGTGAGATGAGCGCCGCAACCCCAGAGTTGGTCACGACTGGACCTAATGGTCAGGGGTCCCTTTATCTTTACCTTATCTGACTCAAAGGCTCTCAGAGTGGTGAACATAATGTTAATATAAGAGAGGAGTATGGTAAATCAAACCAAACAATGTAAAGCAAAATGACCAAGAAGCCGTCTTAGAGATTTGTTTCTGAACTGCATTCATACTCTCACCACAGAAGCAACTCTCCAGCATTCTGCCTTTCACTTAGAAAGCAGATTAACTCCTCCCCCGTCTACTATGATGTTTGGGTCAAGTTATTCACATTTTCTGTGTGCTTAGTGCTACTTTCCCTAAGATATCCTGCTATTCATTTTTCTGCCCCCACTGTACCCCATTGGCTGCTGTTGAATTACAGAACTAGACAGAACTTGGTTGACTTTGAGGTTGGATTTTTGTATGTGTGTGACATTTATAGTGGTAATAATGTTTTGGAGACAGATTATAGGGTTGGATACAAAAAACCATGAACGGAAGGAATATAGCAACTGGCCTGTTTTGCAAACGCTTAAGAATTTGTGTAGTGCTATAATAGGTTCTGTAACAGATCTCATGTTTCTGCTTGTGCAGGAAATTGCATTTAGTTTAACTTTTCTCACACAAGGCACTAGTGTTAGCTATAAAACTTTTCCATAAGCAGAAGAGCTTTCTATGAGCAGAAGGGCATGTTTGGCTCCATCTCGTTGTTTATTTAGATTTTTTTTTTAAAAAAAGTTCCCTGTTAATTATTTCTAAAATAATTATGTTTTTAAAATTAAAAAGTGCTTTGTTTTACATCCTGCTAAGGCTGCCAGGTTTCATTTGAAAGGAGAGAGAAAAAAGACTCCAGGTGATCATACTTAGGGGGTCTAAAAACAGAATAAGAACACAATGAAGGAGCAAAGGAGATAAGAGGAAAAGGAACTGCTTGTATGTGCCCATCTCTGCATCCTCTTGTTTTTCCTGCTAAGCTTATTTGGCTGATGCTACTAAGGCTTCCCTGTAAAAAGTATTGTTATTCTCAGGAAGACTTAGAGACATTAATTTATCTAAGCAAACCCCAGCTATGAATTGTATATCCTGTGAATACAACAGGCCAGTATAAACAGTCCTGCGACAATCTTTGTTGTCCCAAGTTTACTTTTTAAAACTGGAAATGGCTTTTTTAAAGGCGTGTCTTGCTTACTTTGTAGAAATAGCAATTAGGGCTGCAGTTGCACATAAACTAATACCTCATTCCCCACTTCAAAGCCATGAGTGGTAGATTGGAAAGATTTCTAAGGCATGATGTTTTTGTTTGTATTTTCCCCAGTTGATTGGATAGAATTCGATAACAAAGCAGGTTGTTTTGGCATTCAGCCCAAAGTATAGTTCTGTTTCTCTCTGAATGGTAGGACCAGTCCAAGACATTTTGCTTTCAGAGGCGAAGGACAAGATACCACTCTTAAGACCCTTACCACTCTTAAGTTCAGACAGACTAGAATATAAGCTGAATCTTATTTCAGTACTGGCAGCAGCGTAGTATTGTGTATGACACCTTTGGGCAGCTGACTAGCCTAGTGATGTGTGACAGGTAACACAGCCTACAAACATCCTCCAGCCGAAGGGAACCAGGAGGCTCAGGAGAAACAGCCTTGTGTCTGCCAATCCTGCCCCACATCCCCAGCATCTGCTGCCTGTGTCCCCTCATTCTTTCTAATGATAGGGCTGAATGGAAACATATCTATTTCACTTCATTTCAAATATTTCTACGCTGCTTTTCAGGCAGTTGCCTCCCAACGTGGTATACAAATAAAATAGACACTCAAGCAAGCAGGCTCTGCCTCTTAGATAGCTCGGTCATTAGAGCATGAGACTTTTAATCTAGGGGTCGTGGATTTGAGTCTTACGTTGGGTAAAAGTGCCCTGCATTGCAGAGGGTTGGACTAGATTACCCTTGGGGGTCCTTTCCAACTCTACAATTTCATGATTCTATTAAATCCATAAAATAAACACAAAAAACCTATCACAACATTTAAAGAATCAATTTAGCATCCTAAAAATATACAGACCAGCAAGACAACAAAGTGGCCATCTAGCGTATCCAACTTACGACAGGTAAAATAATTCTTAACAGCTTCAATAAAAAGTGAGGTTTAAAGGCCTGTTTAAAACTATCAAGGAAAGGAGTTTCTCTGATCACAGTTAGGATGGAGTTCCATCACACAAGCTAAATAGCAGGGAGCCCAGTATGATGATGGTATAATTATTTGCAGGATTCTCCAGGCTGAACTACAACTGATATTATCCCTGGCCATTGGCTGATGGGAATTGTAGCTCAAAATATCAGAAGGGCAGCAGGTTGCGGGAAAATGTTTGTTCATATACTTTCATCAGGCCATCTTAGCTCTCATTGCACTATCTGGTGTAATTATAAATAAGAAACAGCCTTATTTATTTTTCCAAGCACTTTTCTTCAGAGGTGTATGGTCAAGAGACTTTAAATTTATACCATTTGAAAATGAATATTGGCTACCAGAGTAGTCGGGGATGGCTGGATAATTTTTACTGGTGTAAAGAATGGACTCTGAACTTGAACTAGTTGAAAAGCTGTTTTATTATATGGTGAAATACTGCAAATGGTGATTTTCCAATTTCAGCAAACAGGCATTATATTTCTTTAAAATTTTATACCCTGCTTTTCACCATAAAGGTCGCAAAGTAGCTTACAGCAATAAAATATAAAATATAAATTAAACCTACAAAATGTAAAACCTCAAGAATTTAGAATCTCAAAAAGGAAAACATCTGAGAAGCAGCTGCATGACGGATCTCACCTCCAGTTTTATTTTCTGCGAACCGTCCCTTCTGGATCTTTCCGGGCCCCAAGCCGTTATTTGTCACTGCTCAATGACCCACCCTTGCGTCGAGGTGTTCCCCTTCTGTTGTTAGATGTATTGGTTTTTATACTTTTGTGCTTTTGTGTTTGTAATAGCCGTGCTAATAGCCGTAATAATAATAATAATAATAAAAATAAAGTCTGAGAAGCAGAACTAGAGCTGTGGGTTCAAGTTCGCTAACAGAGAAAACCAGGATACCAGGTGTCTGAAACTCAGTAGGAATGGTGCCTGTTTATAACTTCCTGTGGTATGGAGTTCCATGAAGTTGTCTTTAGAACAGAACACTGAAGACACAACTCTTCATTGACATAAGTTGTGATTTTGGCCCAAAGGGGAGCCACTATCAGTGCTCCACTCAATGATATCAATTGATGGGTTTGGATGATACAGGGTAAAGGGTATCATGTACTGCAGGCATGTCCAACTCCCAAGAGACTGCGATCTACTCACAGTACAAAAAGACCAGCTGTGATCTACCCAAGAGTTGTTGAGCTTTTTAGGGGGGGGGTTTAAGTTGTTGAGCTTTTTTGGGAGAGAATCTAAGATACCCCTGCGATCAACTGGGCAATCGCGATCAACCTCTTCAACATGCCTGATGTACTGAAATTACATTTCTCTATTTAATTTAGGAGGAAATATCCCATTTCAGATGTGTTTCTTACATAGAAATTGAATGAAAAATATCCACATTTAAGTTTAAACTAAAATGCATGCTGGCTTTATGCTGCCTTGCCCTTGTTTCGTTAGCAGTAACTTACAGAAGCAAGTCCTGCTGAGTCCACTGGGGCCCGTGTTGTTGTGAAGATTACTAAGATAATAACAGAAAACATTCACTTCAGAAATGTGAAAGATGCACTCTTCCCCTGCTCTCTTGAAATGCAAGGATAGCCTTGCACAAGCAGAATGGCAGATTTCAGCTGTTTAGTGTGTCTGGATCAAGTCAAATTGCTCAAAGTTATAGATGATTTTGCAACAAAAGTGTGTTTTTCACTTAACCTCTGGAAATGTTATTGCATGAAATTCTATAGAGCATGACACTAGCTTTTGAATTAATATACTGTTGGATTTGGAGGTCTGGGTTCAAATTTATGAAATTCACTGGATGTCCTTAGGATAGGGTAGAAATCTATGTAAACAAAATAACAGGAGCTGAAGAGACTTTTATATTATGTGTTATGGTTTCAGAAACTAGGAAAACTGAGGCCTGAGGAAGTAATGTTCAAGCAAACCTTTTGCTCCTGATCTGCTAATACATAGTTTACCGGATCAGCGTTATGTATGACCCAGGTTATGTCTGAATCAGCCTATAGTTAAAAATTAGGGGTGGCCACTTTTCAAACAGGTCACCAAAATATGGACAAATTACTCTGATCAGTCACAATGCATTTGGGCAGATTGGCACCATTTTCAGGCCCAGAAACTAATTTATTATTTCTATTTTTTTGTTTCATAAAATTTATGTATCACTTGTTTCAAAAAACCACAAAGCAGTTTACAAAGGACCATATACACAACCTGTAACTAGACACATACTGTATCCTGTTCTATTTGCTGCAAAAGAATTCTTGTTTTAAGTCTATTTTGGGAGGGGTGTGTGACTCTGTTGTTGCCAGGAAAGGCCTCCGCAGGCACGTGTGCACCTGCACCATGCTGATGCCCCCTGCATTTTGGATGAAAGTATAAAGAGAAAGTATAAAAACTCTTCTCTACCAATATTTGAATTTAACTAGGGTTGTAATGTGCCATCAGTTACTTGTGGGGAATGTTTGCAGTGAAATAGTGATGAACAGGTGATTGTCTCGCCTACCCACCTGTCAGACTTGGCCTTCAGGATGGGACAGTTAAGGGTCTGGCCTAGTGGACCAGAAAGGTTATTCACTTCTGTGTGGAACTGCATTTGTTCTGTTTTAGGAGAGGGACAATGCAGTATAGTTGGTAGTGTGTTTGAGGTAGTGTGAATGCTCTCTGAGAGCTCTGAGTCCCTGAGCATTTGGCAAGAACAGTTCCACAACAACAAATACCTGCTGTGCAGTAGGCTAGTTCTGATACCGGCATTCTAATATTGATTTCTAAGATGACAACAGGGACGCAGGTGGCGCTGTGGGTTAAAGCCTCAGCGCCTAGGACTTGCCGATCGAAAGGTCGGCGGTTCGAATCCCTGCGGCGGGGTGCGCTCCCGCTGCTCGGTCCCAGCGCCTGCCAACCTAGCAGTTCGAAAGCACCTCCGGGTGCAAGTAGATAAATAGGGACCGCTTACCAGCGGGAAGGTAAACGGCGTTTCCGTGTGCGGCTCTGGCTCGCCAGAGCAGCAATGTCACGCTGGCCATGTGACCCGGAAGTGTCTCCGGACAGCGCTGGCCCCTGGCCTCTTGAGTGAGATGGGCGCACAACCCCAGAGTCTGTCAAGACTGGCCCGTATGGGCAGGGGTACCTTTACCTTTACCTTAAGATGACAACATTTTATTTATTTATTTCACACAGTTTATGTGCTGTTGATTGGAGTTTAGCACCCAGTTTGGCAGATTTGGTCATCTGTCTTTGTGCTCCTTCTGTGATCATAATTGAGAATGAAAATTCTAGACATTCTTGAAGTAACAAAACTAGCTAGATGTTTATATAGCATAACAATGTGCACTTGCATGCAAGGCTATACTTGTATGTGAAAATAGTTTCGAACAACAAGAATTGCTGCGCCCATTAATAATTGCAGCTTTGATAAGCGGACACCAGGAGCACCCTATAAGTGGTCCTTGTCACCTTTGGAGCTTTGTGATCAGTTTGCAGTGGTTTTGTGATCACATAGCATTTATTCAGTTAGGTTTCTTGTACATTTCTGTCAACAGAAACATGACAACTGAAAAGAGTTTAGTGGCAGAGGCTGAGACTCCCAAGCAGCAGCCGCCAAAAGAGGAGGAGGTAGCTGCTGAAACAGGAACACAGGAAGCTTTCTTGGAGAAAGCACCTGAGGGGGATAATCAGTCAAAGAAGAAGCTAAAAGCATCCAATGGTGACACGCCTACACGAGAGGACCAGAGCAAGAACAAAGAGCGCACTTCTGAAAGTCGGGGCCTGTCACGCCTGTTTTCATCATTCCTCAAGAGGCCCAAATCTCAGGTCTCTGAGGAAGAAGGTAACGAGACAGAAACAAAGGAACTTGGTGAAGGAGGCCAGGAAGAGACAGACCTCGATCTCAATGAGGAGATTCTGCTGAAAGCCCCAATAGCAGCTCCTGAACCTGAGCTCAGGACTGACCCATCTTTAGATCTTCACTCATTGAGCAGTGCAGAAACACAGGTAAATATGACACAAACTAGTTTTCTGTCTCCCATTGTTCGGTCCCAGGTCCTGCCCACCTAGCAGTTCGAAAGCACATCAAGTGCAAGTAGATAGGTACCACTCTGGCGGGAGGGTAAACAGTGTTTCCATGCGCTGCTCTGGTTTGCCAGAAGCGGCTTAGTCATGCGGGCCACATTACCCGGAAACTGTCTGCAGACAAACACCGGCTCCCTCGGCCTATAGAGCAAGATGAGCGCCTCACCCCAGAGTTGTCCGTGACTGGACCTAATAGTCAAGGGTACCTTTACCTTTAACTTGATTAATAGACATTCAAGAACATGTGCAGCCTGCTCATACACTTGTGACTTTAATAAGTAAATGTGACTAGAACTGCAGCCTCAGATTTGTATCCAGGTAAGTTCTACTTGAAGTAAATCCATTGAAGTTAATGAATCCAAGTTAGTCATGTTCATTAATTTCAGTGGGTCTATCTAAATATGGCTAATGTTAGATACAACCTTTAGTATCTAATTGGTAAGAGGTTTAATCTATTGCAAATTGTAATATGTTCCAAAGATTAAGGTAAGCATTTCAGTAGGCTCTAGTTTATATAATTATTTATTTTGTTAGATTTATATACCACTTAATCAAAAATCTCAAAGCAGCTTAATAAAAGGAAATTTATACAACATTACCTATATAACCAACTTTTGACATTTTATGCTCTTTCCCAGTTTCCAATTATATGTATGAATTTTAAAAATATAAAAAGCATTAAAGAAGCTTTTGAAGGCTTGCAAAACAACAACCCCAGTCCTCCAAACCATGGTCTGGAGGCTTGTGAATATCCTGTAGACCTTTATGCACCTTCTTCCCCTATTGTATGCTAATAACCCCTAACATCTCTTGGTTTTCTCTAACGTATATGAATTTTCAAACTGTGGCTAGAATTGTCTCCAATCCTTTAAACTGTGGTTGCAAATTAAAACATGGAGGCACGGTGCTAACTGTAGTTTGCTAGTTTTGGAAGTCATGGCCATGTACAGTATGCTTAGAGAAAACTATGGCTTATGAACCTAGCTTGCCCCCCACTAAAACAGAAAGACTAAAGTACTAAAATGGAAGCAGAACCTTCTCAGCTTCTCCTTGTGGCTATGCCCTATTTTTTCCCTATGGGTTGTAAACATTTATGTTTTACTCAGAATAGACCCACTTTTGTGTTTTGGTTCAAAATTGCTAACTTTTATCCATTAATTCCAGCCTGCTCAGGAAGATAGGAGAGAAGATCAAGATCAAGATCCAGAAAATAGAGATCTTGAAATTAAGGAAGAAGGAGAGCAGGGGGAGCAGGTGGACGAAAAAAAGGAGAATACCAAGGTGAAAGCAGACAAAGACTTAAAAGGTTCTCAGAAAACAGCCAGAAGACCCAGAAACAACATGCACTGCAAGATTATTTTGCTGGATGACACAATTTTTGAGTGTTCCCTGGATGTAAGCATATCTTTATCTATTTTTATTATTAAAAAGAAAAATGATTTTTAACACTATCAGAATTTATTAATATAGTTTAAAGAATACAATTTGCAGTTTTAAGATAAATTGCTTAGTAATGTCTAGAAGACGATAATAGTAGAAGTATTTTGTTTGGACTTTTAGCCCACTTGATTTGAGGACATTATCAGGAATATTACTACTACTACTACTAACAATAATAATAGAATTTTACAGAGTGAAATCGAAAGGGTTCAAGTGTCAAGATGCATCGCAGTCTCTCCTTTTCCATAAGATGATCTCAGGTTTCCTAGTTAAATCTCAGGGCAGATACGTATCTTGGCTGGGTTTTCATGACTGCTTGAGCAAAACAGTTACCTTAAATGATCCTGTATAATTAGGTCAGTTCATCCATGTACAACACTAATGATACAATTACTATTGCATAAGATTAGCTTCTGCCTGCTAATACAGCAGTGGCTTTACTTGAGTGTGGTGTTTATAAACTTTAGATCTTCATCCTGTGTGCAGAGCGTAGAAGGGGGTTTAGCTTCTTGCAATGATGTAGAAGCTACTTGACATGCTGATGCATGTGGTAAGGAGCCATAGTTCAGCGGTAGAACACATGCTAACCTTGCATAAGGTCCCATGTTCACTCTCCAGTGTCTTTGAGTAAAGGAACCCAGTTTGAAATCCTGGAGAACTGTTCCTAACCAAAACAGACAATGTTCTGATAGTATAAAGCAGCTACAGTGGTGCCTCGCAAGACGAAATTAATTCGTTCCACAAGTTTTTTCTTCTTGCGAGTTTTTCATCTTGCGAAGCACGGTTTCCCATAGGAATGCATTGAAAATCAATCAATGCGTTCCTATGGAGACCGTCCGGGGACAGAGGGCAAGCGCCGAGCGCCTTCCCCTCTGTCCCCGGACCTGTTTAAAGCAAGGGGCGGCGGGGAGAAGATTGCTTCTCCCCGTTGCCTGCCCCGCAATCTCCGGGGACAGAGGGGAAGCGCCGCGCGCCTTCCCCTCTGTCCCCGGACCTGTTTTAAAGGAAGGGAAGGGGCAGCGGGGAGAATCGCTTCTCCCCGTTGCCGCCCCTTGGTTCAAAAGGGGTCCGGGGAGAGAGGGAAAGGCGCGCGCGCCTTCCCCTCTGTCCCCTCTTTTGAAGCAAGGGGTGGAGGGGAGAAGATCGCTTCTCCCCGTTGCCGCCCCTTGGTTCAAAAGGGGTCCGGGGACAGAGGGGAAGGTGCGCGCCTTCCCCTCTGTCCCCGGAGATTGCGGGGCTGGCAACGGGGAGAAGCGATCTTCTCCCCGCCGCCCCTTGCTTCAAAAGAGGTCCAGGGACAGCGGGGAAGACGCGCTGCACTTCCCCGCTATCCCCGGAGCTTGCGGGGCAAGCTTCGTTTTGCGAAGCAAGCCCATAGGGAGATGCGTCTTGCGAAGCAGCTAAGAAAACGAAAAACTCCTTCGTCTGGCGAATTTTTCGTCTTCCGAGGCGTTCGTCTTGCGGGGCACCACTGTATTTAGGGTATTTTTAATGGGGTCTGTTAGCTGAGGGCAAGGCATTGTTGGAGCATAGAAATTCAAGCCTTGGCAAACAAAGAATGTTGCTTTGCTGATTTATGTCTTTGGGGCTCCAGGGGACATTATTGGTTTGGCTCTTAGCCAAACACACATGTACAAACTTATAGCGAACTGCTGGTTAGATTAAACAGGCTGTTTATTCACCTGCCTGTTACCTGGTTAAGTTGAATTACTCCCTCACCACAAACTTGCATCTTACTTTCCACCATATCAAATAAATATGAACAGGAGTTTGGGGACCTTCTACTTTCTAAGAGAACAGCTGACTAGTCAAACAGAACAGATGTTACAAGGGGACCATTAGGTTCTCAATTCTGTTTTGCTTTTATAAGGCAAGTAAATATGTGTACACTTGCAGGAGATACTCATTAGTGCTTCATTCCCTTCCCACCAACCATTCAAAACCAGAAGCAAGACTAATCAGGGAGGAAAGGCTTCTTTTCCTCCTGCATTTGCATCACCACAGTAACCATGGTTTGGGGAACCTGCATTTGCTAAAGTAATGTTCCTGAAATGGAAGGAATTTCCTAGATATTTTTCTGAGCAGCGCGAGGTCTCTTTTCTGCCAAAATATCCTTTTTCTCTTTGCATCCAAGTGAGCCATCTTAATGAAACAATCTAAAAGTGATCAGTGTTCATTTTAAGGGCTAATAATATTCAAGTCAATGCCTAAGGAAGGTAGACATACTGTATACAATAACCCAGTGGATTTGAGTATTAGAATGCACAAAGCAAAAGTGACCACATATGACAGATTTGTGTTCATTGCAGAAACATGCCAAAGGGCAGGATCTTCTTAAGAAAGTATGTGATCACCTCAATCTTTTGGAAGAAGACTACTTTGGACTGGCCATCTGGGATACCCCAAGCTCCAAGGTAAGTAGAATGCAAAAACAGAGAGTTGACCTGCTTAGGATTGAATGTTAAAGCATTTAATTAAAGAAGAAATTGTATTGGGAAAACAGAAATAAAACTTTGAAATGCATATTGAAAATAAAGGTAATACCTACTTCTCTAGTCTGACTTCATACTGATGCAAGTTTGCACAAGCTAGCTTTAACACTGAAAGGTGCTAAAATATGCAGAAACCACATAATGCTCCACACATAAAGGATTTTCTTGACAATCAGTACCGTGGACAGCATCTCTCTCCAACTGTTTTGGAAACGCCTCTGCAGGGCAAAGCTGTACTTGAAGTGGGAGGAGAGACATCTTTTGTGGAGGCATTCTACATTGTTCATTCTTATCCAATTAAGCCTGTGCTGTAGAATTTAATGTCACTTGGAGATTTTGATCCAGTCAATGCTGAAAGATGGCATTAAAACTGGATGCCCCATTGTGTTGCAAATGGAGTAGGAAATATTATGGTTAAGACGTAGATGAGTCTTTAAACAGAATATTCTGGGCTGTCCAAGAGACACACAGCCCGTAGATAGACTCCTAGAAGAGAACACCTATAGTTGAAGATGGCTGTATTATGACTAATCAAAATGTCTTTTCATGGCAGTCTTGGATCAATTTATGTATATCGCCACAGATCTAATGAGTACAAATAAAGGAATTATAGGACCCATTTACTTTACCTGTGAGCTTGATGTTGCTGGCAAAATGTAGAAGTCTGCAGGTGGATCTTAGATTGATTCCTGCACTTGAAGTAAACACTGAGGACAACACCTCTTACTTCCATTCTCTCCATGCCCCTTTGTCAATGACAGAAGGCATATATTCATGGGTAGTTCTTGTTGGTCATTTGAACAAATACGGCAATTGTAGGCAGGTATGCAACAGCTCCATGTGCAACTCTAATGAGCTTATAGTGTATATGTATATAGTACTGTGTGCAGCAATAACATCTTTTGTTCTTGCATGTGAGAAATAATTTATTTCCAAGAAAGGGATTCCCCCCCCCCTTGTGATCCAGAGAGCAAAAGTTAATAGTTTATCTTTGAAGCACTGGAAGAGTTTCTGTAGAACTTAATGCTTTCCTGTAAGAGAGCATTATTTCCCACTGATTCCTGACATAATAAAAGGATAAATGTATCATTAATTACTTAGACTCCTCATTGTCTTTTTGATTAAGTCAGACAGAATGAGTTTTATGAATGCATGATTTCATTCAGACACTGTATGGCCGTGTTTGGATTTTTTATTTTTTATTGCTGTGCAAAGCCAACAGTTGCAGCATAAGCATTTGCATGTTCTAAAAAAAATTGCCTGGCTTGCAAAATTGCAGATCCACAACAGTTAATATGAATGGCCTTTGTGCTCAGTTGCGTGGATTCTGTAACACTTCAATCAATTAGAATGATGGCAAAGTACTTCATATTAAACCTAACTACCTAACCATAACTGTACCAATTACATGTAGAGTAAAATGTTGTGGGCTAAGAAAGATGAGCTTAAGGGATAAGTAGGCTATTCTTTCACCTCACTAGACCTGATTTCTAAATCCTGCTTAAGTCACGTGAAAATGAAACAGGTAACCTCATTCTAGTTTCTGTACACAGTACCGGAATATTGTACTGCCTGGTATTGAGAGCCAAAGTGCTATTATCAAAATGTAAACGCTTAGCAGTTTTGAGTGACTGGTTTGCAAAGGCTAAATTATTTATAATAATAACAACTGGGAAGTCATTCCAACTGAACTCAGTAAGACTAAATTCTGATCAGGCGTTTATAGGATTGCACTATTAATGTATTAACTATATTTACACTATTTGAACAAACTACAATATAGGCAGAAGAAACAAAAGTGTTTTCTAAAGATAGCAAGGCTGCATCCTACATAATGCTAAGCCAAACTATGGCTTAGCATGAATGCACTCTGGCTCCCACGGATCACACCCATTTTGCTTCTCACTGTTTCACTTCCCCTTGGTGTAGCAGTTAAACCATGTTTTGGCTTATTGTGTAGTCTGAGCACAGATTTGTGGTATAAGATCTCTCAGTCATAAGCTGTGGCCAAGGTTTTACAGGGACATGTAAAAGTATGGCTCAAATAAATAAACAGTCCACCGAACTGCCATATTATGTTGTAATCACAAAATCAAGGCTGTTTTTTTAAATGGTGACCAGAAAAGCACTTGAAGTAGCAGAAACTTTGCAGCTGACAAATTGGCAACTTTGACACATTGTGGTAAACCACAGTTAATGGTTTACAGTGGTACCTCAGGTTAAGTACTTAATTCGTTCCAGAGGTCCGTACTTAACCTGAAACTGCTCCTAACCTGAAGCACCACTTTAGCTAATGGGGCCTCCTGCTGCCGCCGCACGGCCAGAGCACGATTTCTGTTCTCATCCTGAAGCAAAGTTCTTAACCTGAAGCACTATTTCTGGGTTAGCAGAGTCTGTAACCGCGTCGTCTCCAGGGAAGAAAGGGGGCGACCCAGGGGCCGCCCTGACCTTAAGTGGCCCTACGAAGGCCCGCCCCTGCCGCCAGCCGATTGGCTGGCGCCACAGGGTATGCTAATTGGGTGAATCCCTGTCTCCCGCGAGGCTGACGCCAGCCTCGCGAGAGCGAGTGTGGGCGGGGTCGTGATCCCACAACCCCCCCTCCTCCTGAAGATCGGAAGGGGCATTAGCAGAGTCTGTAACCTGAAGCGCATGCAACCTGAAGTGTATGTAACCTGAGGTACTACTGTACCATGAATATGCAGATCGTTCCTGCTTTGATCTCCTCCCCCTCATCTCTCTCTCCCTCCCACACCTCCCCCCAGTTAACTAGCAGGAGCAAAAATATCACAAGTGCTACATCACAAGCGCTACATCTGAACCAGGGATTATGATTTGTTTCACTCCAAACCAACCAAGTTCTGAAGCCAAGGTTTCGTCTTGACTTGCTAATGATAGTTTGTTTTAACGTTACAAACCTTGATTCCTGGTTTGGATGCAACACTAAGCCAAGAGTCATAGTTGTTGCTCCTGAGCACTGGCAAGGAGCCAAAACCATGGCTTTGTATGCAGACACCGTGTGGAAATAACTGGTTCCTAAAAGTTATTTTGAGTTAAGGGGTTTTTTAATGACACTTTCCAGAAGCAATTACAGCTGCATGGATGTTCATTTTCCTAATTACTAACTTGCCTAATGCTGTAGTATGGCAGAAATAACTTTGAACTCACATTCTGTCAGTAAGCTGTTTAAGTGAGGCAAATTCAGAGAACTTTGAACCACTTGGAGCCCCACCAAGCATCTTGTAAGAGATTATTTATATATGTCAATCTTCAAGATTACTGTATGAGTTCATATTAGTGAAATATTATGGTTGTGAGCCAGCAAGACCAGATGTGCACCCAGTTCCAGTTGCTAGCCATAGAATAGTAGGCTTAGTGACTGAATTGGGAACTTTCAAATGCTGGCAATGGAAAGATAGTTTTGTTTTTCTTCCTAGGGAGGCCTGTTGGGCAACATCTTAACTACGTTTTCCTTGCCAAATAAATAAGTTTTATTTTGTAAGGTTTGGGTTCCGCTGGTTCTTAATTTGTTTTAATTTGCCACTTTTTATTATTGCCAGGGGGTGATTTAGGCTAGTTTTTATTCATCAAAAGCATAGGTATGTCTATGTTTTCATGGACTAGAGCTCTGTGTCTTTTATGTAATGAGTTTTTCAAATACTATATAATAACTCAATGTGAAGCAAAAATGGCACCATCCATTTCACTGGTAATTGTCCAATGCACATAACAACTTCAGAGGAGAGGTTTTTTTGGGTTTTTTGTTCATGACTACAGCATGGAAAAAAATGATTAGATTATCCTCCCCGCCTGCTACAATCCCAATAATCATCAGTCCCCAAGTGGCTTTGAATAACCATTTTTAAAAACTATGCATGTTAATTGCAAACCCACATTTAATGTTTGTTGTAGTCTGGCTGTCAGAGAAAAATTAACTGTGCCTAAATAAAACCATGGCTGCTTGTCCATAGTTAAAGCCTAATCTATTGATTATGTCAGTGCCCCCAAAGATCAAATTTTAATTAATCCTATATGCAGTGTTTTTGCAATCTAAGATAACCCAATTGGCATCCAATGATGGTTGCTACTGAACTCAGTGACAGTACATTTTCAGGCCATATTCTTTGCAACTGTTGTCAGACTCTATATGACTAATTGCTACTGTTTTCTTGCAGACATGGTTGGATGCTGCCAAAGAGATAAAAAAACAAGTTCATGGTAAGTGGCTCAAGTCTGTTTTTTATAAAAGAAATGGTAGATATTTATAGCCTTGGCATGCAATCAAAAGAAGCACTCAGCATTGCTGGAGTTCATGTAAGGGTGATAGAATGGATCAGGACAAATTTAAACAGAGTGCAAGTCCTCTGTTTTCCATATTATGTAGTAGTTTTTCTTTTAATAAAACTGTTGCTTTTCTACAGAAGGACAGTTTGTATAGGTTATGTTTTTTAAAGTAGGAATTGTTTAAATTTAGAATATAGCAACATCACTGAAAATTAAGGGTGGACTTGCAAGTCACTTCTGGTTAAAACACCCATTGTCAACACAGCTTGCATCCAGCACCAAATTTGAACAGTGCCAAATGAAAGCCACTGCTGCAAAGGAAAAATCAGGTGTGCACTCCCTACATTTGATCTCTGGTGAGTGATAGTTAGGTGTGGTCCACCCAATATGTCCTGATGGGCTAAACTGAGAGGTTTGGTAGGCCTAATTAGATCTGTAGGCTGGATGTTCCCCACCACTGATTTAACTTTTCTTTATTTTGGGATGATAAATCTGCTCCACTTCCCAGTGGGGAGGACTTGCAGTGGAACACAGTGGCCACCCACTCCCCTCTGGGGGCGGGGACGAAGTCCCTCGTCCCCTGGAGGTCCCAGCCGCGTCTTAGATCCAGCCAGCTAATCTGATGGCTGGCGGGGGGGGGGCGGGCTTCATTGAGCTCCCCCTACTGGTGCTTGACCCTTACAGGACTCCCTGCGTGACAGGCAGGAGTCAGATATAGTCGGATCAATTCCAATGCCTAAGCCAATACCGTTCACATTCTGTAACCAATAAAGTTGTGGCATAAATTTGCCCAGTGACATTAACCTAATATCTGTGTCCTTGTGTCTCATTCATCAACGAGGGGGTGGCCTCGGGGTCTCAACACACAAACTTGCTGTGTTTGTTTTTGTTTACAATCATAGGGTAGTGTACAGAAATGAAGCAAATACAAATTTAATAAAAACTATACCAAATTATAGCTGGAACATAAAAAATCATAATGTAGTACAGCAGGGGAAAATTCGTCAAATTAATCTAAACCACTTCTGTGAATTAAAAAATTCACAGAAGAGATTCATATTTACTTGCGTCAGTGTGGAGCGAGTTCCATTTATGTGGAGGAGCCCCTACTGAAAAGCCCTCATGGTTATGGGCCAGGATCTACTAGAGCAGGGGTTATCAACCTCTTTGGGTCCATGTGTACATTTGCAAACTGGATAAACTGTTATGAGCAACACACACACACACACACACACACACTCTCACTCTCTCTCACACACACACACTGCAACTAAGCAACTATTCTATTGGCTACAATAGAATGTTTCTTTCAAGACTTATTTCAGCAGGGGGAGGACAACCTATGGGTGCAAAGGGAGTTCTGCAGATGTGTCTGTAGGTACCATGTTGGTGACCCCTGCACTAGAGGAACACATAGAACGGTCTTACACTGAGTCAGACCATTAGTCCACCTAGTTCATCTATCTTTTGTCTATGCCAGCTAGCAGTGGCTCATCAAGTTTTCAGACTGGAGTCTTTCCCAGTCCTACCTGGAGATCCCAAGGATGTCAGGGAACCATTGTTTTGTTGACGGTGAGACATACCAGTGGGACAATGTCATATTCATTGTGTTTATTTTTATCTCATGATAACTATATTGCAGTATTTAATATTACTTGAAAGCAATATTATAAAGGAAAACTCACAACAATCTGGTTTTAATTGCAGGAGGCCCATGGAATTTCACTTTCAATGTCAAGTTTTATCCTCCAGATCCAGCACAGCTGACAGAGGACATAACAAGGTCTGTAGTGCTCTTAGGAAAGCTAACAATCAAGTAATATTGTAATTTAGGAAAGGGTAATGGGAGGCAGGATATAATTGTGACAAATAATGAATGAAATTGATAAATACAGTGGTACCTCCGGTTGCGGATGGGATCCGTTCCAGAGATCTGGTCGGATCCCGAGGTTTCCACTTCTGCACATGCATGCGCAGCAAAGCCCGGTAAAATACTTCTGGGTTTGCTGCGCGCACATCCTGAAGTTTACGTAAATGGAGGTACGACTGCACTCATCAGGATTCAGAGAACTGTGTGCTTAGTTCTACAAGCCTAAGGACTCTTAAACTTGCATTTCTGTTTGACAAGCTACCTTATGACGCATGACAAACAGCTTTGGAAAAGAAAGGTGTTTGAAAAGCTGTTTGTGATACAATGTTTTTGAATGTTTATTATTTATTTAGTTCATAAAATTTATACACTACTTGATTGTAAACCCCCCCTCAAGATTGCTTATGAAAGATAAAACAGTAAAATCAGTAAAAAATTACAACCCTATGTATATGTATGTAGAACGAACAATAGGGAATCCTAAATTCAAACAGTTATTACAATGCTTGTCAACTTAGTAACATGACAGACTTAATGTCTGGTAATAAGGGAACTCAGTGGAGCATTTTAGAGAACTTGGAAATAGGTTGTGTCCCTGCAAAAGTAATACCTTCTTTAAAAAGCAAACTCCGTTCTTTATACTAGCTTACAGACCCATTCATATTTCCAACTTTCAAAATTTGGGAAAACTGGCCTGTAAAAAGGCAGTTGTGAGCATGAGAAATTTAAGACTGT
This sequence comes from Podarcis cretensis, assembly GCF_951804945.1. Classification (NCBI taxonomy): domain Eukaryota; kingdom Metazoa; phylum Chordata; class Lepidosauria; order Squamata; family Lacertidae; genus Podarcis; species Podarcis cretensis. The sequence continues at coordinate 25,439,064 of NC_137177.1, read as the reverse complement.
AAACCTTTTTAAGCTCTAAACAAGCCATGAACAATGGATGGTATCCAGTCTTTCACGTGAGTGCTGGAAAGAACAGGTGCTCAGTGGCATGCCTCTGACTGCACTGTTGGATCTGCAGGTTCGTGTCCCATGCTAGGGAAAGTATCCCTGGATCTTGCGCTTTCCGGGCGATGGTATGGTAGCTAAAAGGTAGCAGTAGGAGGCTGAGTAGATTGGTGGCTTGGCTGCAGAACTCAAGAGGGTTCCCTCTCCAGGTGTGATCTCTACCAGATGTAACCAGGATCCATCGGGAACCTCTTAGACAGGAGTAATTTGTGTACAAGGGCCAGCCGAGACCCGAGAGGCTAGTTTCATTGCTAGGAGGCACAATTGCAGATCAACAGTCAGAGACCTGAGGAATCCATCAACCCCTGGGGAAAGAATATGGTGCTGGCTGCCCTGCACACCTAGTGTCCGCTCCATTTGTACACTCAGAGGTTTCTGTATCCCATCTTCCATTTTATTGGATATAGGATCTTGCTCATTATACAGGTCCAGTGTTATTTTCTTGTTGAGGAACTTATTTTATTTTTCTGCTATCAGTCAGCTGTAAATAACAGAGGAGAAAAGAGACTGAGTGTTATGCTATGTTAGTGATAACCAAGTGCCTGTTCCAGATTGTGTAGTATGAGCATCCTCGCCTGATTGTTGTTGTCTATGTTAAATACAGACAAGCAATACTTTATTCATGTGGGTTCTCTGTCCATATGGCCTGGTACAATTTCCAGTCATATGAAAGTAGGGGTAGACTGTTCCTAGCGAGAAGCACACTAACATATTTCTAATGAACCAATGTCCACTGTTTTGTCATCAGAATTTGAATTCCCCATTCTGAGGCTTTCTTTTCCTCCTTTGTAGGTACTATTTGTGTCTCCAGCTAAGAAAAGACATTCTCACTGGACGGCTTCCTTGCTCCTTTGCTACATTAGCTTTGCTGGGTTCTTACACAATCCAGTCAGAACTAGGAGACTTTGACCCAGATCTTCATAGCCCAGATTATGTCAGTGAATTCAAGCTGGCCCCAAATCAGACAAAGGAACTGGAAGACAAGGTCATGGAACTACATAAGACCTATAGGTAATTTTAAATTTAGCATTTTTATATGACTTTTTAATGTTTCCATTACGTTTCCAGTACGTTTCCAAGCACAATTCAAAGTGTTGGTGCTGACCTTTAAAGCCCTAAACGGCCTCGGTCCAGTATACCTGAAGGAGCGTCTCCACCCCCATCATTCTGCCCGGACGCTGAGGTCCAGCGCCGAGGGCCTTCTGGCAGTTCCCTCATTGTGAGAAGCAAAGCTACAGGGAACCAGGCAGAGGGCCTTCTCGGTAGTGGCGCCCGCCCTGTGGAACGCCCTTCCAGCAGATGTCAAAGCGATAAACAACTACCTGACATTCAGAAGACATCTTAAGGCAGCCCTGTTCAGGGAAGTTTTTAACGTGTGATATTTTACTGTATTTTTGCTTTCTATGGAAGCCGCCCAGAGTGGCTGGGGAGGCCCAGCCAGATGGGCGGGGTATAAATAATTTATTATTATTATTATTATTATTATTATTATTATTATTATTAGCTTCATTTTATTGATGCTTATGATACTTATTGTAAACCTCCCTGGGATTTTGGATCAATGAGGGGCCGAATAGAAATTGAAATAATAAAATAAATATGCTAAAAAGAAATTTCATATAGGGGTGAATAGGGGTGCAAAAATCCAGGTCCCCAGTAACAATTGGTACCCCAGAAACTAAGCCTGATGACTAGCATTGAGACTGCTGCAGGGGTCAGGAAGCAGATTTTTCTTCATTTGTTTCTTGTAAGTCGGGGATTGTCAGTATAGTGACCTCCAGATGTTGTTGGACAGCAACTCCCACCATTCCTGACCATTGGCCATGCTGGCAGCAACATCTGGAGGGGGCCATATTGGCTTCTCCTGTTCTAAGTTGCACGCACCAAAAAAATAAAATAAAAATAAGATAAAGTTGAAGAACGTGTAAGTGTGAAGACAAGTACAAGTATTTGAAACCTGTTCTGTGAAGTAGCTTCCAGACATTTGCAAAATACTTTCAAGGCCTTCAAACATGCCCCCCCCATTGGAGATTATCTTTTGTCCATTTCATGTGAAGCATTCCTTAATTGTGCTACTGTTGTGAATTATTCAAACCCGTGTGTATGGATCTTCAATTGGACTTATGTTTAATTAACATAAAAAAATGACATGGAACTTCGCACTGGGTGTGATTTAAGACTCACTTCAAAGCATTTTTGATGCTTGAGCTGGATAAAAAATATTTTATAACAATACTTGTTACAGTTACCCTGATGTGTATTTTGAAACTCTTTTCAGTAATAGATTGTGGCTCAATTCTCAATGCACCATATGGCTGGAAGAGACGTCTCATACTGTTAGGAATAACTTCTATAAATACACCAGTCCTTCTGTTCCATGAATACACAGCAAGACTAGAAAGGAGGTGGGAGGTTTAAACATTTAAACAAAGCATCTGTGAAGCGCTGTCTTGCTGTACCACTGAGATGAAGTTTGTTAGTAAAGTTCAAGACAGAAAACAGCCTCATATTGAGCATAAGTTCACATAACTCCATATTTACTTTACTTGTCCCTAGCATGTCTTTTCCCTTAAGTGATTTCATATGCCCTTGCTTTTAATTTTCAAGAGCTGCAGCTTAGTTCTAAGCCTGGTTACTCAAGAAACTGGCACTGTGTTAAGTGAAGTTCACTCCCAGGAAGCCATGCATAAGTTTGTAACCTTAACTGCTTTGTTATTGATTTGTTGATTTATTACTTTTTTTTACTCCCCTACTGTTCCAATGTTTTTATTGTACACATATCTGAGATACATTTTTCTGGTACCTTTTGGCCATATGTTTCTGTCTTCTTTAGTTTGTCTAGTTTAATTTGTTAACCACATTCTTGCAAGCTAGCCTCTTTTGGAGAATCTGTAGCAAATAGATAATTCCTAGGATGTTGTATAACAATAATAATTATTATTTTAGAAAGTTACCATTCTAGTGCTAAAGAACTCACTGAAGGGTTAAAAAAACAAGAGGTTTGCAGGGTCCATTTTTTTATTTCTTTTGATAAATGCATGTACTGTAGTATCTGCTAATGATTTATTTTTTTTAAACCACCCTGCGAAGTAAGCAAATAGTGGGCTTGCTGTATCATTTTCCATTATATTTCTGTAGATGTATGACTCCTGCTCAAGCTGATCTGGAATTTCTTGAGAATGCCAAAAAGCTGTCTATGTATGGAGTTGATCTTCATCACGCCAAGGTAGAAGAAAATACTTGTTTCATATCACAATATTTTTACTTTTAATGTGCAAAGCCCTTGGTTTTCATCTTTTCCCTCCTACTCGATACCATGAGTAGGGAGGGTTCTTGGTTTTTGTCATGCTCCAGTAGGTGCCCCTCAGGGTCTAGGATCCCGTCCAGAGAAGTATGTCTTCTCCCAAGATATTCACAGAGAACTGGGATGATGTTCCAGCAGTGTCCAAAACAAGCAAAGGTCATGCACAGGACCATACTGTAATCCATAGACAAAGGCAGGTAACAGTCCCAGGTCAAATCCAGGCAAGGATACAACACAGCAGGCAGAGGAGACTAGGTTCAGATTCAAGAAACCAGAGATCTATGTTGTTTCCAAGTCAAATGGACAGCGGCCTTCCTGGACCACAGCTGTTGTTTCCAGTCTTGCTTGCTCTCAATGAGACCTCTATGCTAGATCCATAGACACATGCTGTGTTGTTACTCTTCAACCTGGACTTGGACCTTTTGGCACTGACATTCTCAAGGGCTGGGGGTGGGATTTTACTTCCTCCTCTGACAATACTGATGGTTCTTCAGCAAATCTCCCTCTGGAGATTCCTTCCAGGTGATCCTCAGCACTTGTTCCAAGGGATCTTGCCTCCTCCCCCATATCTTTGATGTACAGTGGTACCTTGGGTTAAGTACTTAATTCGTTCTGGAGGTCTGTTCTTAACCTGAAATGGTTCTTAACCTGAAGCACCACTTTAGCTAATGGGGCCTCCTGCTGCTGCCGCGCTGCCGAAGCACAATTTCTGTTCTCATCCTGAAGCAAAGTTCTTAATCCGAGGTACTATTTCTGACTTAGCGGAGTCTGTAACCCGAAGTGTATGTAACCTGAAGTGTATGTAATTTGAGGTACCACTGTAAAGGGTGTTGGGTTTGTTCTCCGAGAACTATCTGTATGGTACTGGTTCATGGCTAGGCATGACAATTTTGGATTATTGCAACAGAGGTTGAAGCCAAGGAATTCCTCATGTGATCTAGTTAATCTAATCATACTTGGAATGGGTTTACAGCCTAAAATGTGGTGTCCGCCCTACAGATGACAGAGTTCATACCTCATTCAGAAATAACATTCTTGACCGTTTAAAAATGGTTGCTATATATTTGATGTTTACAACCACATAGTAACTAAATCAGTATATCTTTCAGTTTATAGATAAGGGTCTGTTGGATACTTTGGGGTGAATTCATTCCTATGGAATCTGCTGTCACATTTCATTCTGTAGTGTATCTGAGTGACTGTCCCACAAAGACATAAGCTGCAGTCCTGTACACACTTAGGAGTAAGTTCCATTAAACTGAATGGGGCTTACTTCTAAGTAGACATGTATTTGATTGCTAGCCTGTACACCCTCATTATTCTCTACCCAAAGGAGGGAGTTTCATTAGAACTCATCATTGCTCTAGAATCTCTTGAATTCTGCAGGTGATGTTCCATCATACCCAGTTGCTTTGAGCTTGTGGGACCTGTTATAGGGCATGGAGCATATTAAATGTATTTTATTGGCCTGTGTGTATTATGCTGCTAGATAAAGTTTTTTTTTAAATTGGTGTTTTATAGTTGATTGTGCATTAAGTAGTCTTTGGTTCAGAAAGGTGAGTTGTATTTTTTGAAAAGATCTAAATTTGTCACTGTGTGGCAGAATAATCTTAATGAGATGGTCAATAAAAACTCGACTGGAAAGATTTTAGTATTGATGCTTTTGTACTGAGCCAATCATTAAATAATCAGAGCACAACTGTGACTGCTGGGTGTCCTAGTATCCTAGTTTCTAAACAAAAATAGCTTGTCCGGGGGTGGAAGTTTTTCACTCATCTATTTCCACTTGAATCTTTCTATTTTTGTGAGTAGAAAAGTCAGTTCCTGGTAGTGTGTATATAGCCTAAGTAGAATTTTCTTTCTACCCTAGGACTTATAAATAAACTTGCTTATGGCCTTTTTGTCATTGCTCTTCCGTCTGGGACAGTGATTCTCAGTAACAGGACCTACAGAGGTCCCCCTGATAATCAATTGTTTGAAGATAATGCAGTACAGGACACTTAGGGAGAAGCGTTTTTCACATAAGAGGTAGTGGAAAGAGTTGCCATGTCTGCAAATACATGTTGTCAACATGTGTGAAGTGTGTTCCAAACTCTGCTTTTGTAGGACTTGGAAGGTGTGGATATTACTTTGGGAGTCTGCTCCAGTGGCCTTCTTGTCTACAAAGATAAATTGAGAATCAACCGTTTCCCTTGGCCCAAAGTGTTGAAGATTTCCTACAAGCGCAGCAGCTTTTTTATCAAAATTCGACCTGGCGAGGTAGGCTTTGGAGTTATATACTATTTTCATTCCTTTTTAAAAAATCTGACTTCTGTCTAAGAAAAATATTGACAGAGCAAATGAACTGTTCTGCAGATTGTCCAAATTGTATTGCAGTGGACAGAGGTCTAACATGATAGTTTTCTGGCTTGATACTTACAATGCACTTTATGTGAGGCTGTCCTCAAACTTACTCTGTACTGTTGCTCTCTACAGCATGAACAATATGAAAGTACAATTGGATTCAAGCTTCCTAGTTATCGGGCAGCTAAGAAGCTGTGGAAAGTTTGTGTTGAGCATCATACATTTTTCAGGTATGTTTCTTTTCCCCCATCCAATATGACAAATGGTGTGTGTGTGTGTGTGTGTGTAAAAGCTGTAAGTTTTTATTCCAGTTGTTGGTATACATTGTCAGGAGTTGCGAAGGAAGCCTCTAATTTGCACAGAATTGTTCAGACAGGAAAGCAGGAACATAGGAAGCTGCCTTACACCTAGTCAAACCCTTGGTCCATCTAGCTCAGTATTGTCTACACTGACTGGCAGCAGCTCTCCAGGGTTCCAGGGAAGAGTCTTTCTTAGCCCTACCTGGACATTCTGGGGACCTTCTGTACGCAAAGCGATGTTCTGCCACTGAGCTAAGGCCATTAATCTGCAAATGCTTAATAAAATATAGGTAGTCAACTTTTACCATAGGAAGAATGAAGAAATGAGAATGTGGTATTAGGAATGAGTGCTCATAAAGGGATTTCATTAACTGAGGACCAGTGTGGTACAGTAGGGTGGGTGAACTAGGGGGACCTGGGTTCAGATCTCCACATGGCTTTCTCAGAACCATCTTGGATGAGTCATTGTCTTCATTCAATGTAATGCTAAGATTATAGGAAGCTGCGTTATACTGGAGCAGACTATTGATTCCTCAGTATTGTTGACATGAACTGGAAGTGGTTCCCCTGGGTTTCAGGTAGCAGTTCCTCCCAGCCCTTCTGCATGCAAAACATCTGCTCTACTGCTGAACTGTGACCTTTCCCCATGGCTTGTTACCCTAAGTGCAGTTGTTTATTTTTCTCATATGAGTGAATGGTACTCATATGTGGGGGAAATATAGGGGGAGCACTTGGTGACACCATTGGGGTTGTGATGGCCACCATGGTCTAACTCATACAATTTAAGTTCCTATGGGTTTATCTTATGCAAATACAGTAATTGCCACCATGCTGGATCTTATTTGACTTGTCATTATTGGTTGGAGATGAATAATGTGGAAATATTCACATGCATTTTAGGCTAACATCCACTGAAGCAATTCCCAAGAGCAGGTTCCTGGTATTGGGTTCAAAATTTCGATACAGTGGTCGGACACAGGCACAGACAAGACAAGCTAGTGCCCTGATTGACAGACCTGCACCACAGTTTGAACGGACAGCAAGTAAACGGGCCTCTAGAAGTCTTGATGGCGGTGAGTACCTAAACTTCCCTGCTTTGCTATAGGGACCCCCTTATACTAGTCTTAATCGGTAGATTTTCGGTTTACAGATTCTGCTCAGAGCTTCAGTTTAATTTGGTTGTCAGATGTTCATATTCGTTTAAAGGTTTTTTCTTTATCAAGTGGTGTTTTCTTTTTTAAATTATTAAATTAATTTGTTTTACAAGGTTGTCCATGGTATGTGCCCTAGGGGAAGAAAGAATGTAGAACTCAGTAACTTATACACAGTTCTTACCACATCCTGAACACATGGGTGCCACTGCAACTCCATGCCTTCTCTGTTGGGAAATGTGAGGAGCCGGTTTCTAATAGCATTTATGCTCGTGTGAGGAGAAGTCACAACATAGGCTCTTCACATTTAGTCCAAGGTTACACGGGACAAGGCATGAGAAGGACTTGCTTTGTAATGAATCCCAAGCTGTTGAGATAATGTAAGAACTAGACTCTAAAATTCTGAACGTTCATAAAGGTAGCTTTTATATTATCCTCCCCCCAAATTAAATCGTGTGCCTTTGAATGCATCCTGTTAATTATAACTAACAGCTGTACAATTTGAGATAAAGTAAATTATTTTGGAATGAGGCAAAATTCCACTTTCCATCATTGCCCTGCTGAAACTCAAATTGAAGAACCAACAACAAAGAATAAGAGCAAACAATAATTATATCCAGACTAAAATCTACAATGTTCTCTTTATATATACTATATCCTGAATATTCTGTAACATGTACACAATTTCTTCAGCTAAACGTGGCTCTCAAAAAATAGAGTTCAGACCCGTAGAGGAGGAGAAGCAGGAGGATGTGGTGTTGGTTGGGGTTCCGGAATCAGAACCTGTGGAACAAATTCGAGAGAAGCCAGGTATCGCTGTGGGTAGCTCTGATTCTCTCTCTCTTCTTGCCTCTGCGGTGCCTTTTCTATCCTTTCATGAGCTGAGACATCTTATCTGAATCTGAAATGCTTCATATGTTCTGGCACCCATTTTTTCCCCTTCAAAGAAATAAAACAATGTCTTAATTGGTCAGAACACAGTTGGCCACTTCTGTACTTCACTCCATAAAAGCCCTTGCATCAGCAGTAGCATAGATTTCAGAGGACTGGCAAAAATGCTTTGCACTTTGAATTAATAGTCAGGTGACTGAAATACAAATATTTGCTCATGCTGTATCAAATTGCAACATAATGGAATGGAAAGAAAAGAACTTGAGATGGAGCTGTCCCCCCCCCCCACACTCTTGCCCCTCACCACCCCACATCTGAATTCTCAGACTGAGAGCTTTGTAATTGCTGTGCTGGAAAATAATAGATTTGTAACCCTAAAATTGTATTCAAACTCTCCCAGGTGTATAGGACACGCTTGCTTCTTTCAGTTGTTTCAGAATTCATGTTAATGAGGTCTTAAGTTTCTTACCAAAACTTAAGTGTGTCTCTAAAGACATATAATTTTTCATAATACTTTCCCCAAAAACTGATACTTAGAAACTGCATAGCTTCTCATCTAATATACATTTGCATTTGCTATGTTAGCTGAGCACATTTCTGACGTAATGAAAAGACTCTTACAATGGGTCTTGAACTAGTTTTCAGTTTGGCTTCTTCACGCTCACCTTTCACGTTCTTCTGTTATATTCTTATCAACAGGATCTAGTCTGAGCATTCTGCTTATTGATATTGGGAGCTCCTCTTTAGCTTTATGCAAATGAAGTAGGGTTTATCCCTGTACATTTCTTTCTGCATGAATTCATTTTAGAAATCTAGTGGGTTTTTTATTATTTGAGCACTGGAGAATCATTTCTTGTGCACAGTATTAACATTGCATACTATAAGGCTGAACAAAAGTACTTGAGAGATGTGGCCTCCTACAGAACAACATCTTAGCTCATACAAAAGCATGCTCTTTGTACTTATTTTAGTGTGCAGGTGGTGGAGTTGTGATGGGGATCTAACTTCTTAAGTGACTTTAAACAAACTGTATTTTTCTCAGATGTGTGCCTCTGTTGTAGATAAGAACAATATAACCATAATGATTGTACCACTAATACACTAAATTCTTCATATAGGTAAAACTTTTTTTAAAGCTCTGCCTGTTGGCTGACTATTGGACTTTCGCATTTTAGAGGAACGGTTGTATCCAGTTAGTCATACTCAGAGTAAACCCATTGAAATTAATGGACATGACTAATATATCAAGTGTTAGGATTGTCAAAAGGCAGCAGCAGCCTTTGTAGTTCTGTCACCCTCAGAAGTTTGAAGGTTGGTGATCCAGGTGAGGACATTTTCCGTGGCAGCCTCTAAGCTATGGAATTCTCTCCATACAGAGATACAGCTGGCACTTTCACAGTATAGCTTTTGTCATACGCTAAAGCTCCAGCTCTCTACCCTGGCCTTTGACACCTGAGAGAGAGAGAGATTTTAGGACCCATACCGTTAGTCTGAAATTATTTTTTAAAACTGTGTTTTAATAATGTATTTTTATATTATTGTAACATTTTCTGGAACCTTAGGGTGAAGGGTAGGTAAGAAATCCAATGAACAGTAAACACCGACAACAACAACTTAGGTAGGCCCATTAATTTAAATGGGTCTGCTTTGAGTAAAACTTTGATACAACCTAGAGGGTTTTAAAAATTGAAATCTTACTGGCGGTTTATTAACTGTGCAATTCTTCTAGCGAAAGATACGCTTGAGAATTTTGAAAAAATAGTGACTGAGGAAGAGCTGAAGTTTGAAGTATTTAAAGTTCCTGTTCCAGAAACAAAATTAGTGGAATCATTAGAAAAACAGTCAGGTACAAGTGTGACAGCTTCTCATATGAGTGTGGTTTAACATTCCTTTCTGCTTTCTCCCCTGTTGAGAATATTAAGATCCTAAAGGCTAATATCAATAATATAAACCCCACACGATAGTCGCTGAACTAACCATACCATACACAAAAGTATGCAACCTTTCTAAATAAATCAATAGCAATTTTATGTTGTATCTGTCTTTGTATAGTGCATGATTTATTGAAACATATTACTTGAATCTTATTTTTAAAAGCTTAAGATAGGTAAAGGTAAAGGTAAAGGTACCCCTGCCCGTACGGGCCAGTCTTGACAGACTCTGGGGTTGTGCGCCCATCTCACTTAAGAGGCCAGGGGCCAGCGCTGTCCGGAGACACTTCCGGGTCACGTGGCCAGCGTGACATCGCTGCTCTGGCCAGAGCCAGAGCCAGAGCCAGAGCCGCACACGGAAACGCCGTTTACCTTCCCGCTGGTAAGCGGTCCCTATTTATCTACTTGCACCCGGAGGTGCTTTCGAACTGCTAGGTTGGCAGGCGCTGGGACCGAGCAGCGGGAGCGCACCCCGCCGCAGGGATTCGAACCGCCGACCTTTCGATCGGCAAGCCCTAGGCGCTGAGGCTTTAACCCACAGCGCCACCTGCGTCCCTTAAAAGCTTAAGATAAGGAATAATAAATACTCTGTAAGGTTAGCATTCAGGCAAAGCAAGATTTGCCAGCAAATGTAGTCCTAGTAGTCTTTCCCTTTTATTCTTAACAGTTTTAAAACGAATGCATAACTTTTTTTAGCCATACATGTTCTTGAAAAGTTTGACATAAGCCCAATAAAAGAAGAGGAGAAGGAAGAAAAAACAATTGTGGTGCAGAATCTAGAACAAAAACCGCTATTACTTGAAACAGTTCAGGAGGAGTCAGGTATAACAGTGATAGCTTTTCACACTTGCGTGGCTAATATTTTCTCCTTTGTAGCTAAAAAACTCTCTCTTGCTTCTACCACCTAAGAATTCACTAGTGCTCACTGCAGTGACAAAAACTTACTAGTGGCATGGCACTCTCACAGAATGGTATGAGATTTCAAAGAAGCAACAGCTCTGTTGAGAACTGTTAAAGAAGAATTTAAATTACCATCATTCTTTAAGCACCAAATAGCATTGTGAAAGTTAGGGAACATCCATATATAGCAGTTTTGAAAAGGGCTGTATGTAGATTGAATGCCGTTCTAACCTTTGCAGAATGCATGCTCTGGGGTGTTTGTGTTTTGCGGGGCCCTTGACTTTACGTACTCTAGAGAAATTGCATGATCAGTGTAGGTAAGCATGAACTTCCAGTAGTAGCAGAGTAGGCCCACAGTGCGGAGGGAAAACACAAAAGGTTCCTGCCTTTTGGGGTCCGTAAAGAGCTTAATAGGCAGAGGAGGAAGTGCATGATCCTACAACCTGCTCACAATTTCTTGACCATACTTACAGTGCTTCTAGTTAATGCTAAAGAGTGCAAGACATAGATTGGTGTCCAAGATCATACTTTAACTTGAGCAGCTTAGTTTTTGATTATTAAGTATATTTAATTGATTAAACATGTACTTGGTATTTGAATTTAACCTTTGAAAATGTCTTTTGTGAAGGCAGTGGCTCTTCTGGGGGAACATATACAATTGTGGGCTGATAAGAATTTCTCGGTGCTATTAATTAATACTAAATACATTTAATGTGTTTTGTGTTGGGAGCAGGAGGTGGTGCTGCACTTGCACATTCTCTTGCATCCTTAGCGGTTTTTCTTAGCGCCCTCTGACATTGTTATTGTGTGGTGCCCATCTGCACTTCAAACATGTCAGCAGCCCAATATCATGTAGGAAGAGTCCACATTGTGTCACCTCCTGATGCAAGCATTGACCCAGTTTCCAAGGGAGGTTTTGTAGAAAGGTGGTGTAGATTCTCCCATACAACCTAGGGCTTTTGATGCTATCCTCACAGCACAGGAAAGAACTGCAGTATTGCAAGTCACATCACAAGGGCCATTAGTGTTGAGGCCTGTCCACCATTTTAAACAAACATGTTTATAGTCAACAAGTTCATATTTTCTTGGGTCTTGGGTTTTGAGTGTATTGGTATTAGGTAAACAGCAGTAATCTGGCTTTTGCTGTAACATTGGTGATTATTCAAACCACAATTAGCTGTTTTTATAAAAACAGCATTTGAAATGAAGTGCTTTTACAGTGTGGATTTGACTAGCATTTTAAGTGTGTGGCTCTTGAGTGATATCTAATTTTGGTTTCTTAACTTTTATTCAACACATGCTAAAAACAAACTTAGCCTTCCACATTAAACCAGTGCCAGCTGCTTTGCACTTCTTTCTTTTGCATTGCTGTGACTCCTTTCCTCCTGGTTTTTTCATTCTTTGGGGTCGGATTTTGGGGGTTTGCCTCACTCTCACTAAAACAAAATATATTTCTACTCAGCAGTAGCAGTGGTTACACCAGACCGAAGCCCACGGCCTACATCTGCACCAGCTATTGCTCAGAGCCATGTAACCGAACCAACTCCTCCAGTTGTATCTGAAAGCAAGGAGCCAGTGGTCACTAAAGCTGAGAAGGAGAGAAAAGAGGTACAACACGAACAAACTCTGCCAGAGAAAACCAAAACAGAGCCTGCTGAAGGATCCCAGGTATGTTAGACTACCGCTGTTAAATTATATATTGTTTGCTTGTGTGTGAGGAAAATATAAAGTTGAAGGGTCCTTTATGTAGGAGTTCATCTCAGTCAGGGTCCGTCAAATACACCTTGTTGCCAAAAGCAGCTAGTAAAGGTGTCTCCTTGGCTCACCAGGAAAAGTGTGCCCTTATTTTCTCTTTGTTCTGTATTCTGGACGTAGGTTAGAGTTGGAATGGCAGATTACACTACTTGCCCAGCCCTCCTGTCCCTGCCTCCTGACACAGGAGAAAGCTCAAGCTGAACATTTGTCACAGTTGTCCTCAGTGGCCAAACAATTCCCACTGTGACTAATATGCCATATGAACCTTGTAACCAATACTTTCCAGTAGTCCTTTCTTTTTTCCTGTCTGACTATTCTGCCTAGGTAGGGGGATGACTGTACTTTCCAACTCTGCATACCTGCAGCTGGAGAGAGTTGCTCACCTTCTGGCTCTTCTGAGAACACAGAGTCTTTGGGTTCCTTCCAAAATGCCTGTGCTCTGTCAGAGGGGTCTACTCTGGTATTCACTGTGGCATTTGCAAACAGTTTGCACATGGCTTTATTGGTGTCCCAAGTGACTTTATTGGACATGGCTTTATTGGTGTCCCAAGTGATCTCAGTGCTGCATTTGAAAACAGTGAAACATATTTTACTCCCATTGAAATCTGTAGGAAGTAAGGAGAAAATTTTGTTCTTAAGTCCCATATTGTGGCTGTACTCAGATGTCCTTTGGGCTTGGTGACAACACTGTTGTGATGAGAGGTACAATCTATTTTCTCCATGAAAAGTTCTGATTTTAACACTCTTGCTGCAAAGATATGCAACACTTTATACGAGTGTATGGGGACTTAATTGCTATTACAAATTATGGCCTGCTAGAAAGCAAAACCAAAATGTATGGCTTGATCATATGACTTGTAATGACATGGCTTGATTGCCTTTGCAATTCCACTAATTCTGGTCAGTGATCAGGCCTGTTCTTGGGCTGAGCTTGTGCATTTACTGAATCTTTCAGCAGCTACAGAATGTCAGTTTATTTGCTTTCCCTGAATTAACAAGTTCTTTTTATGCTGACAACTAGACACAGGTTGATTGTCATTCTTTACATGATATATAAAAAAAACCCTCCATGATAGAAGCTTCTTAGGAGAGGACTACTTTAGCATTTTTCTGCTCATCTCTTACATATATTTGTGTCATGTACAGTAGAACATACACTTCGTTTGTTGGTGTGACTTCAGTTAATGGCTGTGTGGTATAGTTCTTGTGTCCCTATAGTTGGGAGAAAGTGGAAAAGACAAATGAAATGAGCAGGGCTTTGTAGCATTAATTCTTAAGCCTTTTGGAAGAGGTTGGGTATTTTAAGCTTAAAGAATAATCAGGGGAGGGGAATAGGCAAGAGAGGTTTTTGGAAAAGGTGTGAAATTATTTTCTCAGCTTTGGAACTTGTGGGTCATTGAATGATTATGATTGCCAACAAGTTCAGGACACTACAATAGGACGCCCTATGATTTGCACTGCATAATTCATTGTCACCAGATACAATGATATCAGGGAATGGGTCTTTCCATTGATCATGCTCTACTTGTGAGTTCTGTGGAGCATTTAGCTTCCCACTGGTGAGTCAATTCCGGCAAGGCATTTTTATGACCCAACAGGAAATCTGAGAGCCAGTTCTCAGGGTCATTTTCATCTCCATTACAGCGCTTTCCAAGTGATTTGTATGGAGATGGTCACATAAGAACCAGAATCTCCATTGATATACATTTTCAGCTATTGCAATACCAGCTGAGAAGGCATTTTCAGTGGAGCCAGAATTGACAGCATGAACCAGTTCTGTATTTGTGTGTATACCCAGAAATAGGAGTAATTCAGATAAAGTCAATAAGTTGACAGATAGGAATTAGTGGAGTTGATAGGACCACCACACAATGTACATTTATTTCAATCATTGTATCCCAAAGGATCATGTAGCTAGATTTTCACATAGTAGGGTTTTAGTCTTCTTTCCTCCACCCAAAAGCGCATATCCATGTACATATATCATGCTTCACTGCAAACCAGACTTAAAATTTGGGAGAGTTTCACAGTTGGTTTATGGTGCAGCACATGAGTCCACTTTCAGATTGTGCACACAAAAACTTTAATACTAAAAATATCCAGTGGGGCTTGCATGGGAGCCTCTCCAAAAGTGCCCTCGAAATGTCTATTAGTATATAACTTTTAAAATTAGATTGTTCCTTAAATATGTGAGAAGAGTTACTTCCTTACGTATATTACTCTTAAACTGGGGATCAAAAGAACTAGACAACTACTTAGTTATTTGTGATTATATTGATGTTTATTATATGATCATGTGCATGTTGTTTTGAGTTCGATTGCTTTGTGGTATTTATTCACAGCTCTTACGAAACTGCATACAAATAAAATAAATAGTTCCACGTGCTCAAGGATCTTGAAGCAGGCCATGTGGCAAGCTGTTTAGGGTGGGGAAAAAGTTTAGGCAGTATGTTGTGATATTCTTTCCAGTCTTCAAAGGGAGAATAAGTGAAAAAACACACTGGATGTGTGCAAGCATTTAGGCATGTTTAAAGAAATTTTTGGGATCTTTGGTATTGATTCTCGGTAGTGGCGCCTGCCCCGTGGAACGCCCTCCCATCAGATGTCTGACTTTTAGAAGGCATCTGAAGGCAGCCCTGTTTAGGAACGGTTTTAATGTTTGATGTTTTGTCACTTTTTATATATATTCTGTTGGGAGCCGTGCAGAGTGACTGGGGAAACCCAGCCAGATGGGTGGGGTATAAATAATTTATTATTATTATTATTATTATTATTATTATTAGCATCATTAGCATTATTAAAATGTATTAACCCTTAATTTTGATCAGAGAGTGGATAGGAAAATTGAATCTAGAACTTGTTCCAAAATTGTTTTCTTACTGTATTTTATTTCTCTCTATATATTTTATTTCTGAAAAATATCTATAAAAACATTATAAAATGTTAAATTCAAAGTAAGTTATGGTGAACTAACAAATTGTCACTGTAAAGGTATGGTGTCACTTATTTCTGTAACTCTTTAAAATCTGCATGTTACTTAATGCATGCTTACAAATGTTTCAAAAACGAATAGCTGTTTTTGAAACAAACCTGTTTCCAACATCCTACTAACAAAGCAAAAAAATGTTTTTGCCACTTTATTTTTTTAATGTAGGTGGGGAAAGTGCATATCGAAGTGTCAGTACCCACCACAAATGGTGACCAAAATCAGGTTTGTCTGGTTAGGTTGCTTGTATTCTTTATTTTATTTTTTATTTTTAAGGCTGAAAGATGAAAGTTCCAAAATAAATAAATGAACAATTTTTTCCTCCCTCTCCCCATTTTTTATATAATCTATCACAAAACAGCAGCGTGCAGGAAAAGAGGAGGAACCAATAAGAATGAGGAAGGTTAGCTGTTTCTTCACTTTCATCAAAGCAAAATTACCATCTCATTCATGCATATTTAAAAAGACAGTGTCCTGGTTGCTTCACGTGCCTTTTAAAAAATCAGTAGTTGTTAATTTATATTTACAGTCTTCTCTGTCCAGATGATTTGGACTAGATTTTACACGTTGCAGATAACAACTTAATTCTTGGCTCCTTATAAAAATCTAGTCATTCATCTATGAGAACTGTGAAAAGTCAGCATTTAAGGAAGTGAAAAATGCTTGACTGCAGAAGTAATATAAGAAGGAACAGATTAAAATATTTCAGATTGCATACATATATTTAAGTATATCATTTATTAATATTAATAAATACCGATTTTAACCCAGCAGGACATTCTGATGTCCCATGCAGCTGTATTCCTCAAAATGTATTGCCTTCCACAGAAAGCGCATGATCATTTCTTTACTGAGAGAACGCTCACAACACAAATAGGCCAGCGAAGCCCTAGGGACTGTTTTTTTAAAGGGAACTCATTACATTTCCCCATGATTCACGGGCAAAACTTTTCATTTCCCTCAGATTCTTCACATGATCTTGTGGCTCCATACCCTACACCCCATTGGCATATCACAGCTCTCCGAACGTTAATTTAACCTTTTTCGTTTTCCGATTTGCAAATTCCTGCAACAACAACCTTTTAATTTTTTTTGTGCTTTTTTTTTGTTTGTTCCCCCCCTTTCTTTCACTTTCACAGAAAAGATCAAAGAGACTAGATGGTGAAAACATTTATATAAGACATAGCAATTTAATGTTGGAGGTTTGTATGAATTTGAAGCTTCTTTCGGTTGCGTTTGCCTGGACCCTCTGCATTCTTTGCTGAACTCTTTTTCCTCCTCTGCTGCTACATTTGTTTTGTTTTTGTTTTGCATGCTGTTGCATGAAGACGTTGAAATAGGCTTTTGCATGCAATAAACATGACACTATACAGCCATTTTTCCTACCTGTTTAGATTTTTCTTCTTGAATTTACCTGAAAAATATGTGATTGGGATAGTTTTTCACTTGAGTGTTTTCTAAAAGCTCGACGACTTGATTACATGGCTGTCTACAAAAAGTCAAGGGCCACGAGGAACCAAGCAAGTAGCCAAGTTTTCAGAGTTGCATTTTGTGATGCCATTCTATTTCCAGTAAGCCCATTACCAACTTGAGAATAGATAATTAATAGGGTTCTGACAGAACACTAAATTTGTGCCCTGATCTTTATTCAGTGCCTTTTCCTTTAAGATACGATGCATGGGTGACTAACTTGTGTCCACCAGATATTGTTGGACTACAACTCCCATCATCCCTGGGGTTGATGGGAGTTGAGGGTTCAGTAACATCAGAAGGGCAATTCTCCCCCTCCTGGTGTATAGAGGGATAGTTGTTGGTTATAGTAGAAGAATTGCTACAAATTAGGAAATACCAGTAGGGTAATATTTTCATTGGGATTAATGAAGCCATTATAAAGCAGTAGATAAATATTTAAGATCCTCATAACTCTTTAGGCACTAAACAAAATAAAAGAAGGGTAGTGGTGGAGGAATCTTCCTGGTAGAAAAGCCCACTCTGTAAGTAGGCAGAGGTGTTGCCTAGATTTCCAGTGTGAATCTGATTGAGGACAGTAGCCTTACTCCCAAGAAACTACGTATAGGATTGCAGCCTTAAATTAGGGCAGACTATGCATGCTATATGCAAAATGTGGTCTAAGGTTCTACCAAAGAGACCATCAATTGATGCTTTTCCTTTTGAAAGAACAAAAGTAAACAGTTACTCAGATTTGGCTCTAGCACTAACTGGAACTCAGGGTACCTTGTAAGGAAGAGTACAAGAAAAGTATTAGCAGAACTGGATATTTAATTTCATATCCTGCATAAAGGAAAGTTATAAGGGTTTGTCAGTAGAAGCAAATTGAGTAGTAATACCTAGTGATTGGAGAGTATGCCTGTCTTCCATCCCACCCAAAGTTGCAAATGGCAATCTTCCTCTAGTTTGAGGATTTCTGTCCTGGACAGCTGACTTCAAAGCTACCTGCAATTTATGTTTATTTTAGTACCAAGGACTGTTTCCCCAGCAAACTAAGCTCTGCCATCTTAGTGATTTGCAATATATCTAGTAGAATTACTAGGGAACCATGGTCACAATCCACCAAGCAGTTCTGCTTCACCATTTTCATTCTTTTCAGTTCACTGAGGCTAGGTGTACTGCATTTATTTTGTGTACTTTAGTTTCTGCTGGGGCATTTGTATGCTCTTACATTTTTTTATGTAAAAGGACAGTACTGCTTTAAAAAAAACTAGTGACAGTGGCAGGAGATCAAGCCCAAGGAGCATTCTGAATGCATAATTGCTGGATGATCATTGGAAAGTACCTTGTTCCAAGTCAAACAATTGGTTTACCTAGCTTAGTTGTCCTATGCTAACGGGTAATGCCTCTCTAGGTTTCAGATATAAGTTTTTCCCAGCCGTATCTGGAGATGACAGGGACTGAACCTGGAACCTTTTCCTGAAGAACATGTACTCTACCACCAAATTAGTACTAATATGATTCTTGGGAGATATATTCCATCTCCCCAAAATTAACAAATCATTCAGTAGCATTTAAAAGCACTGATATTATAGTAGTTTATGTCTTAATTCTGCAAATAATTTTAAAACCTGGAAATAGAATGTCATCACATAAGCTTTTTCTCTGAATGCATGTTTTAAAAAGTGTAGACAGCTGCTTTCACACAGCAGAGTGGGGCTATTTTCCTCGCATAGGCCATTTGCTATATTTCAACTAATTTAACTTTTTTTGTATTTCTTGTTATTCTAGAACCACTAAATTTTATGTTGCTTTGACTACACAGTATAGATCATGGCTACCTTGCCTTCAGATTAATACCAATTAAATTTGTAACCCACAGATCTTGGAAGTGTTGAACATTCCAATCATATATTACTGATATTTGGAGATGTGTGGCTTCTTAATACTGACTCCATTCTTATGTGCTATGTGTTTTTATCCACGTTTACAGAAATAGCAGCTAATAGGAGTTTCGTAAACAGTGTCACTTCTTTTAAAATGCACTAACTACTTTTTGAAGTTTAATTTAGTGATTTACAGCTTTTGGGTTTGATTGCTACAGTGCAGAACTTTTGGACATCAGTAAAATGGTCTGTAATCCAGTCAAGAAGAGTTCTTCTGGCAAGAGGTGGTGAAAATTTCACCCATGACATTTTAGTCTGTCCTTTATTTGATAGTTTAATCTATTACCTCCTTCCAGTTGAGGTTTTATAACTTCTTGCACATGTCTCTTTCCAGTACTGTTACCTTCCCGTAGCCATATAAGGCTCTGTATGATCCAGTGCCTACTACCAACTCCCATTCACATGCCTGGTCTGACTCTTAACTGTTTTGTTGCAGGTGTTCACTGGTCATCAAATAAAAAACAAAAACTCCTCTAATTATAACCTTGATTGTGGTTATTTTTTTCTTTTTGACTTTGTGTATCGGACAAGCAAGTTCAGTTCCATCTGATTGTGTTTAGGAAAGAAGAGTGATCCACTGAAGCACCTGAGTGTTTTGACTTATCTTATCAGACCACAGGGATGATCACAACAACATTTAAAAGAAGCACACAAGACCTAGTTAAACACCTTACGATCTGCCATTCTCCAGTTTTCAATTTGTGCAGTTTGTCTTAGATTTAAATCACCATATGATCCTTTGAAGCAGTGGCACACTTGATAATGAAAAACTCCCTTTTGCTCTTTCAGGTGGCATGATCTTGCAATGAAGCCCTGGCAGCCATGGTCCTCAGAGCAGAACCATTGAAATCATAGGGCATGACTTAACTAATTAATTAATTGTATAGGCTTTTGGGGAGGAGGTAGATCTTGGATTATACAAAACTGCCTCAGAAAATATAAAAGCTGGCCATTTAAAATATTTTGGAATAAAAACAACCAAGTTTTGTGACACTTTAAAGATGAATATTTAATATATTAAAATTAAATTACCCTTTGCAGCAAAAACAACAGACTAAAATGGTCTCCTTTCTATAAATATTTCTGGAGTAAAAAACAGCTTTATGACTGGAGCTCTTACATGTAAGAGCAGGGATGGGGAATCTGTTCCCCTTCAGATTTTGCCTGCTTTGTCAATGATCTGGGAAGATGGGGGTTATATTCCTGCTGGAGAGTCACAGATTTACTGTCACTGTTAGATTCCA
The DNA here is from genome assembly GCF_951804945.1 of Podarcis cretensis. Lineage (NCBI taxonomy): Eukaryota > Metazoa > Chordata > Lepidosauria > Squamata > Lacertidae > Podarcis > Podarcis cretensis. The sequence goes on along the minus strand of NC_137177.1, from coordinate 25,418,760 downwards.
TTAGTATTGGGTAACCCTCTTTAACGATGAGGCCCTGTTTATGTTAACTGAAACGTCATGCTGTATTCAATGGGACTTACTCCCAGGAAAGCATGTGTAGGATTGCAGCCCGAATCTTGTTGACATCTTCTTACTCAGTGGTTTAGCCTAATTATGTCCCAGATTGTTCAAGGGCCCACCCTGGTTGGTGTCCATTAAATTTTCCCAGTATTTTATGTTTAAGAATTCATAGAATCATAGTTTTGTAGAGTTGGAAGGGATCACAAGGGTCATCGAGTCCAACTCCCCTGCAATGAAGGAATATTTTCCCCAACATGGGGCTCAAACCCATGGCCCCGATTTTAAGAATCTCATGCTTTACCAGCTGAGCTATTCCAGGTCTTTGAAAAATCTGGGAACCTTTAAGTATTGAATACTAGATCACTGGCACAAATTGAATTTAATGGATATTGCTATTAAGTAGAAATATGTCTATTTTTATGAGCCATTTTACATGGTATAGCCTTCCTTCTGGTTGGATCACTTCAGGGGTCTTATGACCCAGCCTTGGAAATTTTTCCTGAAACAAGAGGAGCTTGAGGAGTCCCAACAGTTCCCAAAGCAAAAATACAGTCTAAAGGACAACAACACAAAATACCTATCTGGGAGTGTTTACTGCACTCCTGTTCCAAGTCTAACTTGGATCCATTACAGTGGTACCTTGGTTTACGAACTTAATCCGTTCCGGAAGTCCATTCTTAAACCAAGGCGTGCTTTCCCATAGCAGCGGGGGACTCAATTTACAAATGGAACACACTCTACAGGAAGCGAAACATGTTCTTACTCCAAGGCAAAGTTCAGAAACCAAAACACCTACTTCCGGGTTTGCAGCGTTCTTAATCCAAGTTGTTCAAAAACTAAGCTGTTCTTAAACCAAGGTACCACTGTTATTTGAATTAGTTTACTCCGAATAGAACTTAGTTGGATACAGCCCTAATGATTCACACTTTTCTTGGGGCAGTCTGAATTCTCTTCTATATTAATAAGTGGCTTGGATGGCTGTTACGCTATCTGGAAAGTTCTCATATGTGATTACAACAGAGGGCAAATCTAGAAGCCATAATAGAAAGTGTTCAGAGTGCAAGCCAGAACACTCTCAAGTTCTTGAATTCTTTCAGCCCTTAACTTGCAAGGAGGAACTAGGCCAGTCATATGTCCTACACCAGGTTACAAGGTCTCAGTTCATCTTTCAGAGCAAAATGCTTCCTGCACATGGAAAATTGCCACATATACTGCCCTGTCTTTCCCTCCCCTTCTACGTATGATAAATCAAATCAATCACACTACTGTGGAAAGTGCAAGGGGGAAGTAACATAATTTTTTGAATTTAGGTTTGCCAGTGACTTAATTGATTTTTGTGTAACCTCTGGCACCCTTCCCAAATTATTTTTTCTTGCATTGCTTAAACCAATGTATGCTAATGCTTTGCAAAAAAGACTATGCATAAGTTGCTTTTGTGAAGCTCAGTAGTACAGTATATCATAGAAACAGATACTAGAGCCAGCTTCTTACAGCGCAATCCTATATATGTCTACACAGAAGTAAATCCCATTGATTTCAATGGGACTTACTCCCAGGTAAGTTGGTAACAGAATTGCAGCCTTAAAGAAGCTAACATTATTTATCGTGCATTGGGGATTTATAGTTACTTTTATTTAAAAGTAATTCAACATTGCGAGGGTGTGGAGAGACAGTGTTCAATTAATAGTTCTGAGTTTATTTGTTAATCTAGGTAAGATTTCAAACTGAAAACTACTTAAATGATTCACTGGGGGACACCTATAACTCATTATAAAATTATATCCTTTTATTTTTGGGGAAAGAAGAAAAAGTGATATTCCCAATGTGTGTTTAGTTCAGATTGTGAGTAGAGCTAATGGAGACTGAGCCGCCTAGTGCAGTGAATTTGATAGTGTGAAGGTGGTAAATGCATGTTTAATAAATTTTTCGCTGGTTTGTTTTTTGGCTTCTTTCTCTTAAATGATAGGATCTAGATAAACCTCAAGAGGGGATAAAGAAGCATCATGCTAGCATTAGCGAACTGAAGAAGAACTTTATGGAATCTGTCCCTGAGCCACGGCCAAGTGAATGGGACAAGCGCCTCTCAACTCATTCTCCCTTCAGGACCCTTAACATCAATGGACAGATCCCCACAGGAGTAGAAGGAGTGAGTACTTTACATAGCATGGAACTGGTGATTTGCTTGGATTTGCTCTTAACAAAACCAGCTTTTTGTTCTCCAGGGAAGTACAATGCAGGATGGGGAGGTGGGTGGAATAAACCAAAGGCAATGCAACAATATTTATATTTTTGTTACTGATTCCTGTTCTGTATATTGAGTGAGAATTGTTTTCACATCTTAGCTGACAGTTTTTTGTCATAGCTTTCAAACCACTTTGCCTGAAGTAATTCTTTTTCAAATCTTGTGAGACTACTGCTGAAGTCAAGGGGCTGAAAAGTCATACTGTAAGGTCTTTTTCGTTATAACACATTTAGTGAGCAAGACCCATGTATATATGTATGTCTCAGTCTTTTACTTTCATAAAAGGGTAACTGTTGGGCTCTCTGAATAATAATCAGCTAGTGGTTCTGTGTTAACTTAGAAAAAAAAGTAGTAGTTGAATTTGTTTTTGACATTACTACCAACCTTTGCAGTAAAACTGTAGTTTCAGTGGCTTGGATCCAAAGATGTTCTTCCATGTGCAGAAAGTGATTTTCACTTGCAAAAGGACTTGCTTTGTGCTTCATGCTATTATGTTACATGAGAAAAAGTCTTTCTAAATTCAGCAACATTCTTCTTCTTGTACAAGAATGTATGCAGTTTCTTGCACAAACAGAAGCAGAATGAGAACCGCTATAGAACCTGCTCATTGTGGTCCCCCATGCAAGCATTGTGGAACAGCAGCTATGTTCCTTCAGCTCCTGGTTCTTTGGATCCAACCCAGTAACCTGAATGCAATGTTACGTAGCACTGGCTTAGATTAAATGTTTAGTTCAGTTTGAACAAATACTTCTTCTAATTTAATATTCAAGGCACCTGGCATTTTAAATATTGAGTAAACTTAGAATGTCCAGAAATTACAGTTTGGTATTTGTTTAATGAGGAGATGAGAGGGTATTTTTCAGCTGATTACAATTACGTTTACATTGAAAGATAAAAATATGAATGGATTGATCCTTGTTGATGATAGTGAAACAGCACACAAAACTTTAAATATTTGGCTGGGAGTTCTGATTAAAGCAAAGTTTATGCTATGTTGAAGTAGACGTTGTAAGTATTGCTTTTGTAAGAGCTGGATATGTGCAGATTGAATTGTTGATACATTCCCCCCTACAACAGTGGTTATTGTGACTTGAGGGCAATGTTTGAGAATGCTTATTCATTTCCCAAGTTTGTCTTCCATGAACTGTGCAAATGATCATAGAATTGTAGAGTTGGAAGTAACTCCAAGGGCCATCGAGTAAAACCTCCTGCAATTCTAGAATATGCAGATGGCCCATATAGGGATCAAACATTAGACTGGTGGACTTTTCAAGAATTGTAATTAACAATTGTAATAAGAGTCACCTGCAGACAACTACATCTTGTCTGTAGATGTCTTATGTGGAAGGAAGGCTACCTTTTTATTGTTGCAGTAATCTTGGTAATCTGTACAGTGGGGCTGTGATATTATTATTATTACTATTATTATTATTCTACATCACAAAACAACTGAACTTTCCATACTTTGTGCATGTCCAGGTCAAGCAAGCCACATTTCAGTCCTATGAGAGACAGGTTGGTGGGCCAGAGGTAAAGCTGCTGTTTTGATATGTGCTTCTGAAGCAGACTTTTGCTGTTGTAATGGCACTGAGCAAAACCAAAACCCTCAACAGCAGCTGCTGAGTGGCATTTTCTTTTGGCTGCCTTTTTAAATAGTTTCATCTCTCACAGCCTCCTGTTCTAACACTTTTAAAAAGGATTTGCACTGCTGCAAGCTTTTGCAGCTTTTAGTTGCTTTTTTTCAGCGCATGGCTGATTGAAAAAGTTGCATGAATATGTTGCCATATATTTAGAGAGAGAGAGCAATTATGAAAGTTTAACTGTACCCTGTTCTTTTTATGTTGTCTTCCTCTCTTTTCCTGTTTTTCTTTAAACTCTCTTGCATTCTGTATCATTATCATTTTTTTTGCTGCCCAGCCCCCCAGCTACTTTCTCCCTGATACCCATCACTTAGGGGTGTGCAAAGACAATGTCCCCAAATATCAGGCTGAGCAAAGAAGATTGACTCAGCTGAGAGAGCTGAGAGCTAATTTTTTCCTTTCCTAGATAGCTGCTTTCATTTGCCATACATAACAAAAATAAATGTATAGAATATGTTTTGAACAGACCAAAACAAAGAAATCCCCTGTTTTCTAGCTTACACTTAGTTTTCATATACAACTGCAATATAGCTTTGTATTGTGTTACATTCTTTACACACTGGTGACACAGATGAAATCAATGTGGAGTAACTCCATTCTTTGTAATTGTAACATTAAAAAAATAATATTCCAGCTTATTGATTTTTCAAGTGACTGAACACTTTGCACTTTAACCACAATATAATTTTGAAGTGGAACTTTTGATACTATCTTCCATGGCAATATCTTTGACAGAATTCAATTATATTTGCACTACAAATTAAGTATCAAATAATTAATGCCATTCTGAAGATCAGTGTAGCATAGGAAGTTATGACCAACGTTTTGTACAACAGTGTTTCTCTTTGTAATTCAACAAGATTATTGTTTTGCAAATATTTCTACAGTTTAATGCTGAAAGATGTATTTTAGCACATGGGTGGAGTTAACATTAAATGGGTTTCTCCACTGAAAACTATTATCAACTTAGGAATAATTTACCCACTTAGAAAGCACTTCGTATTTGTCCCTATAGTCTGGTCCCAATGTACAGGATTAGTGGAGGAATGTATTGAATGCAGCAGCAGAGCACACTTTAGTTAACTTCATGTCAATTTCTCTGACTTCTGTCCTTGCACATCCCCGAGTATCATTTTTGAGCACTTTCCACCTGTCATTTTGTTCATCTCTCTGTCTTTCTTGATCTTCTACCATGAAAGCAGACACTGGAACGTCCTCTGTTAGTGCAGGATGAAGATAATAATAAAAAGCAAGAGACAGCTACTGAGGGAACTTTGCCCGAACAAACAAATGAAGAAATCCAGGCAAAGATTTCTATTCAAATTCCTGAAGAGCAGAAATCACTCAAAACATGCCGCCTATACTCTAGAGCTTTTCCTTCTCCACGCATTCCCTTTATGATGTCTTTTTTGGTGGTCCTTGCACTGACTGTGTGGTGGCTGGTTTTTCTGTGATTTTGGAAATGGAGGGCTTCTGTGAAATATCATCAAGACTATAAAGCTCTTCAACTCTTGGGTGAAGCTGCCATGCCTCTTTCCATATTAACCCTTCTGTCTCTAGTTCAATCTTCCAGGGAGTCTTTTGAAACTCTTATTTTTTTTTAAAAAAAGTGCGCATGCACACACATTTGCACCAACACTGTTCAGAATACAGTTTGGCATACTTGGAAGAGACACAGTGGATAATCCTGCAAGCTGCAATATGACAAATATGAAGGTTTTGGCAGTCCTTTTAAGCTCAAACTATGTCGGGGTTTTAACCATGAATGTAGTCAGTTATGTGTTTTTGGTTTTGGTCTTTGAGTTCAGCAGGTTGTTGAAAGGAAAAAATATGATGATTTCCCTAAAAGATCTCCTCCATATCCTGCAAAACATTTGAGAATTTTTTAAAAAAACCAAGCAGCAATTAATTTCAAGAACTGTTTTATGTTCATTGTTAAGATGATTTTATTAAAAGTCCTATTCTAAGAGAGCAAGATAAGCCTATAACTGCCACCTGTAATTAAACAAAGCTCTTCAGGAAGAATGCGGAGGTGTGTGTCTGTGTAGTAAACTGCAGAGAATTGGATTAATTCATTTAATATAAATTGAAACGAATTTCACACCTAACTACTAAAGACTCCTGACACTTCAATCTTAAAGACGTTTGTTTTGGAATTGTGTCTTGAGTATCAGTATGACTGCATGGAGTGAGTTAGGATGCCAGATGCTGCTTGGGTAGAAAATGAAGGGAACTTGCATCATTCTCTGCCTGAAATTGGAAGTGAGGGTGGCATATTCTTTCTCTATCTGCCTTGTGTATAAAACAATACACCAATACGCACCTATGGTTATTTATCTTGCCTGTATGACTCTTCCGTAGATGAAAAGATTGTAACTTCTGGTTTCTGTTTGTGGTGCATTTAAGGTGGTAGAAAACCAATCATTTATTAGAAGTGATGCTTAAAAACTGTAATCTTTGCTGTTTTCCAAGTCCAGTTCTTCCTATGTCTTTCTGTTGCTTTATCTCTTTTCTGTATCATACTTACTGAACTGTGTTTCACTTTCACTGTAACAGTTATCTGTATGGAAGTAACATGTTTATAAGTGTGTGCCATGTTTTGTGCATGTTGATGTTCATAGTGTTGATTTCAGTTAAGTTGATCTAACAGTGTAATAGGCATATGTTCAGATGGTAAAAGTCTGTTTGTTTAAACCTTTGCATGTTGCTTGACTCTTAACAGACATGTAAATGTCTGGCTAGCTATTTGATATCTACCTTCTTTATCTCATTTTTAAAGCATAAAAACATAAAAGGTTTTGGCTAATCACTTGCGCTGACAGGTGAAGGGGTCTTTTACCCAGAGAATATGCTGAGAATTTCATAAATCATTTGAGAGCTGAGTTATGTTAGTCAGCTAGGCTGAGCTACTAGAAGGAAGGCTTATGGGACAGTTGGTTTCATATATTGGGCAAGCTACTTATTAACAGATCAGATTCAATTTGCATTCCACTGATTACACATTGTGAATATTATTTTAGATGAATAGAATATGACTTTGGAAAATCATGTTTGTGTATGTGCATATGCACAGACAAATGTAAGGAAAGAAAACGCTGTGTGTGTTTGTGTGTGTGTGTATGTTTGTGAAGATATTGAATTACAAATTCTCCTGTAATGTATTGTGTACTCTTAGCGATGTAGATAAACATCTGTTTCCTGAAACATTGCTGGGGGAAAAGATGTTTAGCCACTGACAGATGGCTTACCCATAATAATAATGTTCAGGAATTTTGCTTGAGCCATTCTGCTAGTTAATGTAGGTCATCTTGGAATGCTCTGTAGAAAGATAAAGAGCACTTTGGTCACTTTTCAGCTGTGTAATTTACCAATGCAAATACTTCAACACTTTCATTCACTGCAATCATCTCCTGCTGAGCCCTGACTATAACACATACTGCATTATTTTTATAGTTGAAAAATCTATTCTTCCTTATAGTTTGTTATAGAGTGTTTTCCTCCCCTCCTATTTATCTTGGAAAATGCAGTTTGTAAGGTAGAGAACATAAATGGAAGGCTGTCTCCCATAGGAGCTGGTACTGTAAAACAGTTTCAGAATATCTGCCTTTGTGATCTCTATCGAATTCTGTACAGAAGTATGCAAAATATTGAGGAGGGGTAAGAAGGGTAGATGCAGGAATGAAACTGGGATTGATAATCTTGCCATGAAACCTGGGTGCCACGAGATCTTAGCTGCAGAATTTGTGAGCAGTAAGACTTGGAGGCAGGAGTAAATGTTGAAAAGAGACCATGAAATAAACTGGTGGGAAATTTTTGTTTCCTGATTTCTCCCCCATCAATGTAACTTGATTTTTTTCTGATAGAGGAATTATCATTTAATATCAGTCAGTAGCTGATGAATCTGGATGGATTCCTGAGTGGCCTTGGGATGCAAAGATGACCCCCTATGTGGGGTGTGCATTAGTGTTTGACACAATCATTCATAAACACATTCTCCCTACTATTATAACCTGTGTGGATGCCTTTAGTTCTGCTGCTCATGCAGAAATGTTAGAAGCTCTGGACCAGTTTTATCAGATGAATTTCAGTTGTTGAGGCCTGAGCAATACGGCTATCAGAGAAGTGCATTCTACCACTGGTTTGCATGACTCTTGACCCTTCTGGCTTACAACATTTTCCAGGGAGGAGAGGTCTTAAAGACTATCAGCCAGTGACTGTTCTTCTCTTATGTAAGGTGCTCAAATAGGTGGTGGACATGAAACTAAAGTTATTCTTGGATTACACATTCTCCACATCTGTTGCAATCTGGTATCTTTACTGAATTTGACATGGAAAGGTCACCCTAAAAAATGGAGAAGAATGAGGGATTGCAACTGCTAATTCTTGGCAGGTTTCATAGCTTTCATTGACCATGGTATCTTTTTAAATAGACTATCTGTTTATTCTGATCACAGCAGTGATTTAGTCCAACCCCCTGCAATGCAGGGATATGCAGCTGTCCCATATGGCGATTGAATCTGCAACCTTTGTGTTACCAGCGCTATGCTCTAAGCAACTGCGCTATCTAGACCTGAAACACTGGAGTAAGAACATCTGGGGATTTGAAGCGAGAGGCCATTAGTATGCAGTGGAAGTGCTGAAACCATGTTTGTGCTCTATAATGGATTAGATGAAGGTAAATAAACTAAAGCTTAATCCAGACATGATGGAGATAATTATGTAGGATATTTTCAACTGTTTTGGGAAAGCTGTTCTGAATTTGGTTGCTCTTCTCCCTAAGTCAGAAATGGAAAACCCTTTTGGCTCTGTGAGCCAGATCTTTATCAGGATCAGCGTCATAGGCTCCATTTGATTGATGATCCTGGACTTGAGGGACCGGGATTCAGATTTTGTCCTCCTTAACTAGATTTCAGATTGCAGTCTATGTACTTTGCCTTATAGAATCACTAAGTAGGCCTGCATGACCCAGCTCCTTCATCTGTATAGCCAACCGTTGGTTCACTTTTTTATGTGACACTAGAGTAGAACCTTGGAAACTGGTTTATGCATATATATTCTGCTTTCCCTTGCAAAACTACAGCTGAATCTTTCACTCACTAAATCTTGGAGAGTGCTAAGGGATTATTAAAAGAGATATCATTTCAGTGGTTTCCACTGTGTAAGTTAGACCACTAAGCCAGTTTGACTCCCTTTGAATATTCGTACTATATTGCATTAAACAGCATACTATAACTTTATACTACACTGCATTAAAAAATGAAACACCTAAGGAAGGCAAAAATAAATTCTGCAGAAAGTCACAGAGAGTGGAAAAAGCTCATTTGTATAGTTTGCTATGTATTTACATAATTGACCAGTGAGTAGCAGACATATCTGCTTATGGTGAATACATACAAACAAGACTTTTCCCATGTAAAAAGGGTGTGCTCACTTCAAGTGTGCTCAAATTTGGCAAAATGTATTTCAGATTTTGCCTACATTCGTAATTTTACATAAGTGCCATCCAGAGGTTTATCAGTTTATGGAAGCCATTCTTCTCATAATTTTGTTGGACCTTGACTAGTAAAAGGCAATGCCTTTTCTTAGGGTGACACTACGCTAGGTGATACTGGAGACTCGGCAGCAGCTGCCCTCTTCTCTCCGCTCCCCCCCCCCCCCCCCGTAGCATATTGTATAATAAAATGTGTGATGATTATATTATTGAGCTCACTTTCCCTGCTCCTCTTCACTGGGCAGCCACTTGTGGGAACATGAAAACCTCATTGATATTTGCATTGCACATTTTATGTTACTATTGGGGAGAAGAGAATACACTGGGGATGCTGTTTTCAGTGATATCCATGAGATTCCCATAACATCCAGGTGAATTATTATTTTGTCATGATTTCAATATGTCACAGCGTTGTCTGTGTTGTGATGAGCATATATATATTTCTCATTCTCAGTTTAGTGTTATGTAAATTCATTGCTGTTTAGCTTTTGCATGATTTTGTCAGGCAAGAGATTGCCATGCTGATTTCATTAGCCTCCTTTTTGGCTTTAAGAAACTACAATAGTAGAAGGCTTTGACACTAATTATGAAACGATATGAAATTTTAGAAGCAAATAACCTGCTAGAGGATATTTATTTATTCTTTTTCCTATGAGTCTTTACCCTGTTTCGAAGTAATTTTCTTCCTTCATATATTGCGGAAAACTGAAAGTGATTCTTAATGTGAGCAATGTGGGAAGTGACATTACTCATGTGGTGCCGATTGGATTTCTGGAGACAGCACAGAACTCCCATTTAAATGGAGCACTTTTTAACTGAGACCTTAAATAACCTTCTGAAGCAACACTGGAACATAATTACTCCTTTGAACTTTACTCCTGAGTTCTTGTAATATATTTACAAATGCAAATTATGAAGTTATTATTGTAAATACCTATTCCTCTACAAAGGAAGAAAGCAATGCATGAAATGAGCATTTTGTGATGTCATAAAGTGTAGATTCATAGAACATATAGTCTTTCATCATGTGTGTTTGTGTGTGTGTGTGTGTGTGTGTATTACACAATTTTGTTCTGTTTTGGAGAGGATTGGTTATTTAAATAACTTTTGCTAATAACTTTTCTTCTAAATTGTTCAGCACCTTGAAAAGTAAAATTGTGATAGCTTTAGTGTTGTTGTCTTTGAAAAGAGTAACTTTAATCCATGGCAGCAGACTCCTATTTAAAATGCAGTTATGATTTTGCTTATTTTTAATTCAAATTGGAATTAGCTATTCCTTTGTTTTATTGACTGGTCACTTTTCAGAAACAAATCCATCTCTGGTGGTAGTCAGTTTGTTAACAATTTTAATATCTGCCTAATATATCCAGATATACAAATTGCAGTTAAAAATTAATGGTAGTTTTGCTTGAAAGTGTTACCCTTCTTCTTCTGTAAGAATGGACAATTGAACAGTTATGCTAAATTAGGGATTTCTATTTTCTGCTTCATAATACTTCTTGCTCAAGTACTTTTGACAGCCCTGTTGAGATTGGATGTTGGTCTATGGAATTCTAACTGGTGAGTGTGGTACATTATAAAGTTAACCCCTACTTAATTGCTAAATGCACATTTTTCAGCACTTTTTGATGTGTTGTCTTCTGCACAGACTTTCAATATAGGGGATAACCTAATACTATTGCTACACAGCATGAAATTCTTATTGGATCAGCTGGTTACAATTTCTACATAATTTTTTATAGTAATTTTTTATATATATTCAGGATGCATCATCTTATGCCTGTGAGGATTTTATGACAGTAATGCATACTTGAGCAGCTGCACTATTTTAGAAATTGTTACTGGGGAGATCTAAGATTTTGGCATAATTTAAATGCATGTAGTTGGGCAAGGCAGAAATTACAAGTGTAAGTAAATAACAAAGCAGGACCAATCCTTGCTGCTTTTGCACTAAGCAATATTAGTTTATCCCCTACTTGATTTTTATTTTATTTTATTCTGGTGCTACCTTTATGTATACTGTACCTGATCCAAAAGCCCACCAATAATGGCCTTCTCCATTTGCTGCAATGTCAACAATTGTATCACACACTGTGGTGACACGCACATGGGAATATCAGTCAATGAAGAAGTGCATCAGAGCTCTGTTAGGCACAGTGAGCTTCTGGATCACCACATGTAATATAGCAATCAGTTGGCATTATTCAACTCCCCACAGGCTTTGGCTTACAAAGAAATTCAGGGAACACTGCATCTTGTGTCTTTTTTGCCCCTGGTAAATTATATATGTATATGTGGCTTTAGCAAAACTGCTGCAGTATCTTATGCCAACGTGTCAAAAACAAATGGTCTGATTTCTTTGGAGGCTATCCATCTACTTGATGAAAGTTGTGCCTTGGCACCTAAAAAATCAGTGCATTTGGGTTTTGATTTAGTTTTTTTAATACCTTTTTAAAAGTGGGTATAGTAGGGAGAAGCTTGGTAAGATCAGATATTTCAGTTCATGCACCAAAATAAACAAGTTGCTGTCACAGATATGGCTAGCTGCTCAGGTGTAGCTGATATTTGTGTGATCCCTTAGAACCTTGGGAGTTCTGGATTGAGGCTCTGGGCATAAGAAGGAAACCTCTTTCCCTGTGACTAATCTCTAACTCTTCTGAGCCAGGCTATTTTTCTTTTTTATATTGTAATTTTATGTTGTGAACCACCCTGAGATCTACGGGTATAGGGCGGTATATAAATTTAATAAATAAATAAAATAAATAGTGCTTTCTTATGTATACAAATGAATCCACCCTTGAGCAGCAGCTTCTTAGGGGCTTCTTAGGCTTAAGATCTTGGGAATCCCAAGTGTAAAGTGTGTGTGTGTGTGTACGCGTGTGTGTGTGTGTGTGGATAAAAGCATTCACCCTCTCAAAGAAGCTAATTTTGGCTGGTGGTACAATCGGGTGGCAAGAAAAAGTTGTTCCCACCAACTGATCTTATCAATGCTTCTCCCACCCCCTCTGATTTGCATGTGGCTGACCATTTGCAGCTATTGTGTGTTGAAAACATGTTTGCTTTATAGATGCCTTTTGAGTATTTTTTGATCATTATTCCCAATCAAAATTGCAATTTTTTGCAGACGATTTCCTAATCTCCCAGACATTTAGCAAGTTATTCCTAATGCAGACAATTGTCTATCCCATTGAGCAAAGTTTGTTCAAATTCACTAAGTCTGATTTCTGGCTCTTAAAAATATCAGGCGCTGGATTCAGGCATAGAGCTCTCAGCGGTTGGTTTGGCCCTGTGGAACAAACCCTGTGAAAAAGCTGTAGTGGAGCTGGAAGGGTAAAATTAGGGTTAGACCCATCTGTACACTTAGCACAGCACCCCGAGTGCTATGAGAAAAGGCCATCCTTTGAGCACTGACACATATTTGCTAAACTTTGTAGCAAGGAAGATGGAAGGGGTTTTTGGAGCCAAATGAATGGATCTGTTTCTGCCTTACATAGGATCCTGCTTTAACAACTGCAGTGTAAGCAAAGGGCTGTGCATCAAAATTTACAGCCCTGTGTAGGATCATGTTGAGTATTTGATTGATAAGATTTTTAGCATAAAATGGTCAGCTCCCAAAATACTTGTATTAAACAACTTCATGGTGGATGATTTTTCTGCTCAGTGACTGACATATAACTAGGTTATAACCCACCATTTTAAGATACTAAAATTAGGTGCTATATATGTTACTTATTTTTAAATGGCATACTATTGTAAGGTGTCTTGAGGGGTATAAAGCTGTTTATAAATATAGATAAGTAAATCCAGTTCCAGATGTAGAAATTTTGCCTTGGGGGGGGGGGAGTCTCCACTGCCACCCGCTTCTCCCTGATTGTGAATAACCTCTTTTGAGCTACTATAATTATTTATCATTCAGTGATGTTTAAGTGAGGGAAGCCTAGGGAAAAGATAGCCTTAGTCATCTAGATTTTATTTATAAAAGGGAGCAGGACATAAAATGGGAGATTTCTTAAGGTGCAGATAGGTACGAAATTTGAAATACAAGCAATGAGGAAATATGATAATGTTTGCAACTATGCCCAATCACCATTTCTTCATATCATTTATGGGTTGTAGGGAGGCAATATATGGGCCCAGGGGCACATTTTAAAGCCACAAAGTACTTACACCTTCCCCCCACCCTGGCCAAACAAATAAAACACACCAAAAAACGCAGGTAGCACTTCCTAAAACACACAACCAAGAAAAGGCCAATCCTACAGTTAACAAACTGACGGCCTTGATGGGAGCTGAGCAGATGCCTGAATGTGGCTTGGTGCCCTTTCTCCTGTTTGTAACACACACTTACATATGCTGCAGAAAAACATCTTATTCAAACCAAGCGCATGGAAACGCCATTTACCTACCCACCACAGTGGTACCTATTTATCTACTTGTAATGGCGTGCTTCCGAAGTACTAGGTTGGCAGGAGCTGGGGCAGAGCAACAGGAGCTCAGCCTGTCATGTGGATTTGAACCGCCAACTTTATGATCAGCAAGCCCAAGAGGCTCAGTGGTTTAGACCACAGCGCCACCTGCATCCCAGTGAAGGAGAAAAAGGTGGTGGAAGGAAAGAAACAAATTGAGAGAAAGGAAAGAAGGGAAGACGTAAAGAACAGGGCAGGAAGGCAACCAGAGTATGAATAGATGACAGGAAAGAGGTGAAGGGTGAAGGAAATCGTGATACATTACATTACCATATCCAGTTGTACCTTGGAAGTCAAACGGAATCCGTTCGACTTCCAAAATGTTTGGAAACCAAAGCCCAGTTTCTGATTGGCTGCAGGAAGCTTCCATTTGACTTTTGAAAATCGTTCAAAAACCGGAACACTCACTTCTGGGTTTCGATCGTTCGGGAGCCGATTTGTTTGGGAGCCAAGGCGTTCGGGATACAATGTATGACTGTACAGCATGAAGAGAGGGCACTTTACCATCCTTTCTTCTGACTGCTTTCCACCCTCTGCACCTCCCTAAAATAATTAGATGCACTTTAAAATAAATAAATAATTAAAATAATCCACTTCACATTAGCAGTGAGGCCCTAGTCTTGATAGGAGGGAAGATCCATCCATAGCTTTTTACTCTTGCAGCTAAAGATGGTCATCGTTCAATAGGATTTCCAGGAAACAAGCTAACAGTTTTGAATGAGAGTGGGAAGCAAGCTCAGCTTCCCTGTGCTGTGGCTGTTCATGCCCGTTATCAAATTACCTAACATGCAATGCCCTGACCAGGCATTTCCTATTGCTTGATAGTGAGTAGTTCCCATACAAAAGCACAGTTCCTGCTGCCTACTGAGGGCTTGGCAGGGAGAAAGGTGGAGGGTATGATGCTGTTTGCCACCCCCCTAATCTGCCCGGAATAGCTGCTCCCCTCCTCAATATTATTCCCCCATTTGATTTGGACCTGAGTAAATCTATGGAGTTCAGTATCCCTTTTTCTCACGTATATATAGGATTGCAATCTTAAGTACAGTACAGTTCTTTTGCTTGCATATAAATACAGAAAGAAGTGCTAAATGAGATATAGTTGTCTGGTTAATTTTGAAACAAGTAAGGGTTTTTTTTAAGCTCACCTTTTTTGTGCATGTACTTGGAGTGTGCATGTGCATTTGCAGATACCAGGGCAAAAATCTAAAAAACTTATTTTAAAGGAAATAAGTGTTCCTTAGACTGTTTATCATTATTCAACTGCTTTATCCCATTACTAAATAAAGCAGAGTTTCAGAATAATCGATGTTTTGTATTCTGCTATATAAACATCCACTTGCTTATTTGATTGCCTGTACCAACCATCCTTTCCACTAAATGTGGAAAATTTACTTTCGAAAAATATCATCCTATTTAAAACTGTGGTCTGTGATTTACATATGCGGCTTTATAGCTTTCTCTTTCCCCCTTTCCTGTTAAGATTTTCCTACTTACTATGCACGTTTTCTGGTATTGTGCATGTTTTAACTCTTGTCTTTTCTTCTGTTACTATTCCTTTCCTTCAAGTTCTAGCTAGAGGGCTCGCAGAGATGTACGAAGACCTAGTTGAGAACTTTCTAACAGGCGCACGATGGAAGACAGAATAGCACCAGCCTTGGTTAAATCCTCTGGCTTGGCACAGTCTTCCAAAGTATCTCAGGTGCTATGGACACACTTGTTTTCTTTTAGGGAGGTTGGATTTCTTTGTTTCACATCATCTTTTTTTGTTACTCATTTTACATTAAAAGATCAAAAGAACTCATTGCTTGAGAATTGCAGCATTTCAGCGATCAGATATTATATTCAGACAAACAGAACCATTGCAAACGGTTAAATAATGTGCTCACATTTGGTGTGATATCGTCTTGAGGCTGCAGTATGGTATCTGAATGTGGCATATGTATGTTTGGGGCTCTCTTGGCATGAGATCTGCACTTGCTGACTATTGTCAAGCGGAACAACTATCAATAAATTACAGCAAATCTAAAATTATGGTGTTCTCAAAAAAAAGAAGGAAACACAAATGGAGAATTAATGGTCAACCTATTGACCAGGTAGCAACTTTCAAATACCTGGGAATAACTTTTCAGGAAAGGGTCTCGTGGCACCAACAGATGAAAAACGCCATTGCCAACGCAGGAAGGGCCAATAAAGCCCTTACAAGATTCTTTCATGGGAAAGAGGGAAAATACGTTCCGGCGGCCTCCCAGGTTTTTGCTGCAAAAATACTCCCACAACTCACTTATGGATCCCAGGTCTGCAATTTTAAAAATTTTGCGCCTATGGAGGCATTTCAAGCAAAATTCTATCAGTGTTTATTGGGGATCCCCCCTTGTGTATCTAATATAGCTGTCCGCTTAGAAGTTGGACAACCACCCGTTAACGCGCGGCTGTGGATTCTAAAGATACACTACTGGTTAAAACTTATTTTTTCCCCGGCCGGTTTGGCTCCCTTAACACTCTTAGACACCTTTCATTCTACCTGGAAGGCTTCCCTGTTTGAAAAGATAAGAAGCTTGGGATTCTCCCCGCAGATCTTGATAGCGGCAGGATATGAGAGTGCCAGAAGTCAAGTGCTCCAACGCATTAGGGACATAGAGCTGCAATGTCATATGGGCAAAATGGATAAACATGCCACAATTAGAGACTTTGGGAGAGGGTTCTCACCCGCAAATTACCTGGCTGATTTACAAATACCTAAGTACAGACACTCCTTTACCTTGGCCAGATTCAACGTTTTGCCCTCTGCCCTGTTGTTAGGCAGATATGAGGGCAAACCATATGAGTCACGTGTTTGCCCATGTGGCTCATCGGAAGTGGAAACAAGTCTGCATGTATTGCTGCACTGTAGTTATTACGAGGACCTACGCCTGACCTTTATTGCCCCAGTTCAACAAAAGCTTAAAAATGAACCAGAACTCCTATGTATGAGAGCCTTGGTAGAAGATAAGGTCCCTGAAATTACGATCAATGTTGCCAAATTCTGTGTAGCCGCTATTAGGCGCAGGAAACTAGAGCTTTCCAATGTCAATATGCAGGCGAAGGCAAATACTTAATTTTATTTATGCTGTCTAATTTTAAATTGCTGTTATGGCCTAATCTGTATTGAAATTGTCCTTTGTTTTTCCGGTGTTATCTTTTGCTGACTAGCTGTACGAGTTAATCTGGTCTGTGACCGTTTAATAAATTTGATTTGATTTGGCATGAGATCTGCTGAGTCTTGACTCTTACCAAACAGTAATATTGTCTGCTTTAAAGTTATACTTGATGTTCTGCAATGCTGGAAGCAATATAAGCTTTCTAAAGTCACATAGAACTTTCTTCTGCACGGATAATATATTTTTTCAATATACAGCAATAAATGTGGTTTCCCCTTCTCTTTATGGAAGTCTTTTTAAAGGAATCGATCATTCTCAATAAGGTGAAGATAACCCTTTAATACTTAGTTTTTAAAAGAATCACTGCCTGCTTAGAAATGCATATAGTGCAGATGCAGAGAGGCCTTGGCATGTCACAAACGTCAGCCATTCTCCTTGTGCCAACGAGGGCCAATCCATATGTGGGACTATAGAAGACTTGTGTGCAGCCGTAGGGTGAGGATAGGGGGTGCAGTGTTGGAAAGATAACCCATTTCTCCTGTGCCATTTTTCTTAGTTAATGCTCACACCGAAACTGCCATTTGCTGAGGAGGGGGAAAGATAGATTCAGGATGGCTTTCTGTCTCATTTCCCTGCCACTTCTAATACCAGCTTTGTGGAGAGAATAATTTAAAACCAGGGAAACGGCACAGGGGAAGATGGTTTCCCTCTGCCCCCTTATTGTTGCTGCCCCAGTCCAGTTTGCGGGCAGTCTGAAATCCATTAGATCTCATCTGGTTTGGCCTGATACACATGGTGATCCCATCATATCTATGTGTATTAGACAGCACTGGCAGTGATGTTTGAATGTCCCATCTCCAACGTATTATTGCCCTGCTGGCAGAGACAAGGGAAGGAAGAGTAGTTGAGAGGACAGTGACATCTTGTCCCCACCTTGTTAAAAAGCAGAGCAGGGTGTCTCACCCTGGCCCTGGAAGTTCTGCTGTCAGGATATGCAGTGCTGTCAATTCCAGTGTGTCAGGCCTACCTGCAACTTGGACATTTTTCAAAACACTTGAAGTGTTTTGAAGTACAGTTTGAAGTACAGTGGTACCTTGGTTTACGAACTTAATCCGTTCCGGAAGTCTGTTCTTAAACCGAAACTGTTCTTAAACCGAGGCGCGCTTTCCCTAATGAGGCCTCCCACTGCCGATGCCCTTCCACTGTTCGGATTCTGTTCTTAGACCAAGGTAAAGTTCTCAAACTGGGGCACTACTTCCGGTTTTGTGGGGTTCATAAACCGAATATTTCGTAAACAGGGCTGTTCTTAAACCGAGGTACCACTGTACTGATCTTCTGTTGTGTGGATTGCAATAGGTTGCATATAGGCCCTTTCAAATTGACATGTGCTAAAATGGTCTATGTTTCTAGTGTGGCCTGTTCCTAATTTCTGGCCTTTTTGTGTATTCATTTCATTTTAGAGTGCGAGTGACACTCCCTTCAAAGAGGATCTGGATGCAATGGCAGAGGGGGGAAATATTACCTCTCACTTTGAATGGGAGGTCTCAAAGCACTCAGTGGCCCTTAGTGAGAGCCCAGTGTCAAGCCCCCAGGAGTCTGCACATACTTGTGAATCTGACACTTCTTCCGCAAGCAGCAAGGAGCAGGAGAAGCAGGGTGCTGCTGCTGCTGCTGCCGCTCTCAGTGAGAGCAAGGAAGACCTAAGGTGTGGAGAAGGATTTTACTCAGATGTGGAGAAAGAGGCTGAGGACTCAAAACAGAACGAGATGGAAGTCTATAAAATCCCTTCTTCACCTCCATTGCACCTCCATGAACAAGAGGAGGAAGCCTGTGATGTTGAAGGGGGAAAAGGGGCAAGTCAGCCACTTAGCGAGCTAAATGGAGAATGTCACAGCTCAAGTATTGATAATGAGTTTCCTGCCCTCATTCGCTGTTTCCAGGTAGTAAATGTGAACTTGAAACACCTCTCTTTGCAGTCTTCTCTGCTACATTTTCGGAGTCATTCTACAAACACTGCAGCAAGCATATGTCATAAATCCATAAAGAAGGATTATGTTTCGATGGCCTGAAATGTTCCCCAAACTAATCAACCACTTAATCTCCAGTCTATAGGAATGATTCCCCTCATCTACAAAGTAGATGTATATTTTATTAAAACAATTTTTAAAAAAGTATTGTCTCCTGACTCAAGCAGAATATATTTAAAAGAAAAGGAAACCGATTCTAAAAGGCATCAGATTTTATGAGATAGTGCTAAATGTCTTCTGTGTGTTGTAAATACATTGCAGAAAATATTGAGCTAAAAGCAGCCAGCGCCGCAAGTCTTTCCATTTACAAGAACAAAACATAGCTCTGAGTCTGTAGTCATCTGATTAGGAAATCTCTGAGGAAACACCTGCATTTGCCCATCAAAGTAAAAAATAAATAAAAATTGCCTGCTCCAGTGTTCTTAACAATCCCATCTGCTAAAATACCTCAACATTTGATCTGGTAATAATTAAGGTGATATCTGTCAGACTTTGAAAAGGTGAAGGGAACATAACAGAGTGGGAAAAGCCTGGTGGTGCTCTTACTAATATTACATTCTCTTTTGATTAATTATCAGGTGGTGGCACAGCTGATTTTTCTTTTCCTGTTATTCTTGAGATTTGAATATCCATAAATAATGATCTGATGCTGATTTAATAGAAGCTACTGGACTCTACACATCTCACACTGGCTGGAAATCATACATTTGTATAATCTCTTAATATACTAGCATATTAATCAGACTTGAGCTCCTCCTAACCATAAAGATTCTTATCCGCATGCTAAATTTGGCTTACCCTTTTAACTATGAAACAGTTTCCATATTTTAGTTTGCAGATGGTCACATTTGGCCAGGAAGCTAGGGGGAAAATGTTATTTGTATTTTATCTCCAAACATTGACAGATGACTTTCCAAAATGTGCCTTTAGTGCAAACAACATAGCAATTGAAATTTCTATATGGAGTCCATTGTGCTTTTATCAGATCAGTATTGGAATGGTTGTCAGTAATATTGTTAGAGTTTAATGGTACTAAATGTGATTTCTCTCTCTCTAAAATCCTGTTTTGTAGCCACCCCTTGTGAAGACTCAGACAGTTACTATCTCTGATGTGTCGAACACTGTGAAAAGTGAAATTCCAACGAAAGAAGTTCCTATTGTCCATACAGAGACCAAGACTATAACTTATGAAGCTGCACAGGTAGGCTGTTTCATAATCTGGTGGTACAGTTTTATTGTAGTGTAAATAGTCTCAGTGAAAATTAGAAAATTTGATTTCAATGGGACAAGCTTACCTGAGAGGAGCTTCACAGGTTTAAATTGTTGTGAGAAATACCACTGTTGACACCAGTGCTTTCTGCACTAAACACAAACATAAATACATATCTGGGAAGTCTGATCGGGCTTGAGTTTTCAGACTTTTGTACATATATGTATGGCATCTAGGCTTTCCCTCTTTGCTGCGGAAAAGAGTGGTGTAATGCTGTTTCCCCCCTGCATCGATCACAATGAGTAGAGCTTCCCAAACTATATGAGGATTATGCCCACTGTGCTTGCACAATAGCCACAACACTCATGGAAGGCACAAAGAAAGGGAAGAAAATGTGTGTTAATAGGGGAGGCTGCAGTGGTCAAAGACAGCTATTTGAACCTGAACCTGTAGATTGAACTTGAACCTTTAGACCTTTACAATCTTTACATCAATTTTAAAACATATTACATTAATTCCAAAGCAAGATTGCAGCCCCAATAAAACTTTCTAGAAGTTTTGATACTCCAACTTTAGGAGAAATTTCCCTTTAGGAGAAATTTAATGAGGGAGATACTTCCTACCCAGTGGATATTGACTTTCTGGGGAGAAGTATCAAAACTGAAAGCAGCTTGTGGCTTCTGAGCATGTAGTTTTCATCCTCATGCATTCATTATAACTTGTGTGAGCATATATATGCCAAGTTTTGTGTCTGTTTTGCTTTCCCTATACAGTCATACCTCGTGTTGCGTTAGGTTCATGTTGCGTCTTTTTGGCTTGTGAACGCAGCAAACCCGGAAGTGTATACTTCCGGGTTTCGACGCATGCACAGAAGCATTCTTCGCGCTTCACACATGCGTAGAAGCGCTCTATTGTGCTCTGCGCTTGCTTAGAAGCGCCGCTCTAGTTGCGGACTTTTCAGGGTGCGAACGGCACCCCAGAACGGATCGTGTCTGCAACTAGAGGTACCACTGTATACAATACCATGTTCCCCAAAGTGAACTAGTATCAGTGTCAGAATTCACTCTGACAAGGCTTCATGTTTTCTGCAGGCCACAATGAAGTGTGTAATGCACCTCCTTGTCAGTTTTTGATGGAAGTTTTGATTTATTGCTACCCACGGCTGTAGAGAAGATCTGAGTCCTATGACCAGCTCACTTTAACCCTGTCACCTAGGGCAGGCTAATAAGACTCAGATTATTGTATCACTGTGGGAAAGTGTTCCAATTTGAAAAGTCCCTGAATGGGGGGGGGGGGGAACCTACCAACTTGGACTGAGCAGTACTGACAGGTTGGTTGATTGAGTGGTTGGTGGTGGCAGAGTTGCAGGAACTCTTAGGAGAAACCAATTTGAAAGAGTAAGTCCAGTTGGTTCAGGGCAGATTTGGGGATTTCAGCCTCTTTTGTTGCCCCTCATGGATTATCTGAAAGGGAAAGTGTGGTCCGGCACATTCTTTTTGATGTTCCATACAATAGACCATCATATCCTTTGGGGGCAGCTTAATCAGTTAGGAGTTGGAGGCACTGCTCTGGAGTTCTTCTCCTACATGATTGGTCAGAATTGGAAGATAGCAGTGGGTGACTATTGCTCAACCCTTTGGGGATTTATATTGTGGCATAGCAAAAAGTTCCATCTATGATATCTTCCGTTTTTTAGTATCTATACACAGATACTTCAGCCAATCATTCAGCAGTTTTGGAGTATCTTAAGTATGACACCCTGCTTTATCCCCCCCCCTCGAATCCATGAGTAGCCATGTCTTCCCTGTTCATCTTAATGAACCAGCCTCTACTGGGTTAGAGAGTTATTCATGAGGCTTCTCTCCCCTTAGAGTAGCAAATATCCAGCATAGAAATGCTACTTAACCTTGCCTTGCTCCTTGATCTCAGGTGGCAGTCATGATGAGGAACACTCTTTTTAATCATTTAGCTTGGTGAGCTGACTACACCCTTTTTTCTCTTACAAGGATTTTACTTCAGTCACCCATGCTTTGTTCCCATTTAGATTATTGCAATGTTCTTACTTATCGCTGCCTTTTGAAGTCTGGTTGGAATTCAGCTGGCACTGAATGTGGTAGCTTCCATATTAAACGAGGGAGACAGTGCCCCAGACAGTGTAGAACTCCAGTCCTGGCTTCACAGCATGGATTGCCTATTTGTTTCAGGCCAGTTCAGCATGTTGGTTCTGACTTTTAGAGCCTTCATGCTTTAGGAACTAATTTCTCTAATGTATTTCTCTAATCTCTGCATTCCACCTGCTAAAATAAGGTTAGCAACAACACAGGGTAAGGCTTTCTCAGTGGCAACGTTTCTGTATGGAATACACTTCTTCAGAAGAACTGCTTGGATCTATCCTTTTTATTTTTCTGTCTGCATGTTAAAAAACGTTTTTCATTTTTAAATGCATTTCCCATTTGGCTGGTGAATGTAGTATGCAACATTTTTTTCCTCTTGGTGTTTCTTTAGGAGGAATGTTGGGATATGAATTTAATTTTTTTTAATTGGCCCTTTTTAGTTTTAATGCTTTTGAACTTTTGAGTGAAACATTTTGGTAGTACCTTTTGACAGAGAATGACGTTTATCACCTGGCACATGTCCAAATTCTGTTCCTAAATAGCTGGTATAGAGCTTAGCTATCCACTACATGTTTTAAAATTATCTGCATTTGTAGAGGTTGATATGTTTTGAATATAGCTTCACATTATAAAAATCCCTCTCAGCTTCATGTATAAGTAGGTTTTGGTCAGCTCTGGCATGGAGGTTTGCTGGCTGAGTTAACACAATTTCTGTGCTATGTTGTGCCAACCATACAAGGAATAGCCACATGTTCTAGAGCTGACTCCACCTGAGAGATGCTTAAAATGTCCTCATCATATTTGAATATGTTGAAACCTTGGAAATTCTGTGATATCTGTTGGATGCTGCTTCCACCTAGTGGACACTCTGAAGGTATTGCATTTGATATTTCAGTAAGTTTCACAAACCCTTGTAAAATATTAATTAATATGTAATTCTAACGAACAAGTACATGAGCAGATATCTCACTGTGGCACAAATATGTTTAAAGGCAGACTAAGAAATATTGGTGTTGTTCTTCCAGTCTGAGATGGCAAACCAGGGGAAACATCCATTTGCTGAAGGAACCGGTGCATAGCTAAGTTTTTCAGTCTAATCTGTCATGGTGACCCTTGGAAGTTTTTTTTAATTGTCAGACTACACACACGCGTGCACACACACTATCAAGGTCATTATTTGTAGTTGGTTTTCACTAAAGAAAAAAAAGAGCTCTCTTTTTTAGCATAGGAACAAACATCTGGGTTTTTAAAGCTTTCTTCCCCCCTTCAAAAAGACGGAACCACCTGCCCCAACACATACTATGGCTATCCTCTCTGAGCCAAGTCTCCCCTTTTACTTCATTATGTTTGTGTGGCTATCAAACTCCAGAAGCAGGATTGAGGCTCAAGCTACCATTGTGGCAACAAGGAAGTAACCCTGAGGGTGCTACAAGTTTTGTCAAACAGCTCACTAACCAGCTTCTGAGGAAACAAAGCATTATTGTTCAGCAGGTATTAAACCTTGGTGTTGAATTAAGATTTAGGTTTTTTTAGTTTGTTTCTGCATAGCAGCATCACTGTTTGGATGGTGCTTAGATGTTCTGACACATTAGGCACATATGAGTTTTGATGCACCTTGCTCTGCGTAAGCTTTCTTTGTACCTAAAAATGGTTGAAATGTTGCACTGTGCCACCAAAACATATTTAATGTAGTTATCTAGCCCTTTTTGTTGAAAGACTAGTTCACTTTGGAAACGTGACCGGAAAGAGTGCTTTCCATGGGGACTTTTTGTATCGCATTACCTGAGGACTAAGAGAAAGGGCAAAAACCTGGAGAAATTCTTACTGTAGCAGTTTTGTCCAGTTCCTAACCCATGCAACATGGAAAGCATAGTATCTGAATTAGAGACCACAGCTGACAACGGATTATATTGTTGTATTTTGCTCCCTGACCCAGTTAGCTAAGCTGAACTCAAAAGTATGATGATGGGGACATTCAGGCTTATCGCTTGCTGGAGGTCTTCATGGCCAGCTGCCATGGATTTAGCTATTGTCTGAGCAACAGGCCCAATATGAAAAGTAATGCACTTTGTTGTTGAATCTTGGACAGCTTTCCACCTTCTGAGTAAAAGTGGCCCCATTTGGATTTCTCTGGATCTGGAAGTATTCAGTCTCACCCAGTGGCAAATACCCCATTTTGGGGCAAGCTGCTCAAGAGGATGGTGCTGGTGGTCCAGCTTCAGGCAACTTTGGAAGAGACTGAATATCTGGATACATTTCTGTCCAGCTTCTGGCCTGGTCAGGACAATGAAACTGCCTTGCTTGCCCTGGTTGATGACACTTGTCGGAAGATAGATGGGCAGCGGGGGAGTATGACCTTTCTTGATCTCCATCAGTTCTCAGTGGCTTTCCATACCATTGATCATGTTGTCTTTCTGTAATGGCTCAAGGCGGGTGGGGGTACTATACTTTTGTGGTTCTGCTCCTACCTACAGGGTTGTTTCCAGAAAGTAGTCATGGGGGACACTGTTCACTGTTCCAGAAAGTAGTCATGGGGGACACTGTTCAGTGCCATGGGAGCTTTCCTGTGGTGTCCTGCAGGGTTCTGTCTTATTTAAGATCTCAGTGAAGCTGCTGGGAGTTGTCATCAGGAGTTGTGGAGTGAAGTGCCCTCAATATGTAGGTGGCACACAGCGCTCTCTCTCACACACACACCTGAATTGAAGGAGGCAGCTGAGGTGCTAGACAAGTGTTTGTGGGGTGTGACAGGCTGAGTGGGGGCCACCAAATTGAACAAATTGAAAGTGAATCCTGAAAAGAGAGGTGTTATGAGTTCCAAGTTCTTGAATCTAGGTGGGAAAACTTTCACTTCTAGATGGGATTGCACTACTAGGAGCAGGTTCATAGCTTGCAGGTCCTCCTGGATTCAACATTGTTACTGAAGGCCCAGGTGGCCTTTGCGGCTAGGAGTTCCAGCTATGTTTGCTTCAGCAGCTAGGGCCCCTTTTGGATAGAGATTACTTGACTATAGTATTCTGAGCTCTGGTTGCTTCTGGATTATTACAATGAGTTCTACATAGGGCTGCCTGTGAAGATGACTTGGAAACTTCAGCTGGTCTAAAATGCAGCAGCCAGTTTATTCGCTGTGGTTGCCTTTGGAACTCATATAACCCCTGCTGTAAAACAGCTGCACTGGTTTCCAGTTTGTTTCTGGATTCAGTTCAGGATGCCCACACCAGTGTTTAGAGCCCTAAACACCTTAACCCCCAAATATCTGAGAGACAACCTCTTTCCCTACAGACCCTCTTGGGAGTTAAGATCTTCAGAGAGTGCCCTACTGGTAGTTCCATCATCCATGAAAGTTTGCGGGGAGTGACATGAAAGAGAGCATTCTCTGTGGTGGCCCCTAAGCTGTGGAATTCCTTTCTCACAGAGGGGTTTCGTTTGGTAAAAGGTGAAGCTGCACCTCGTTGCCCTCACCTTTGACAGCTGAGACATGGGTTTTCAGGATCCACCTGATTCCTGTGGTTGCATTTGGTACTGTTTTTAATACTGAATTTTAAGTTCTTGTGACTTGCTGGTGAATAAGTCCTCCAGACCCCACAGAAGGTGCAAAGGAGAACGTGGAAACCCGATGCTTCTTCACTAAGGCTTGCCATATCTAATTCATGTAGTGCTAAATTATGGTTTAATGTTTTGTGTGAAGACAACCATTAGTTGCAATCCTGTGCCGCATTGATGCAGATTTGATTAGTAGCATTAAATTATTGCAAATTTACCAGCAGCCTTCTGGCTAATTACACTTTGCTGTTGTAGCCTTCTCTGCTGAACAAACAACTCTCTCTAGGTGAGCAAGGAGATAATTTGTACTTGTTATGTATCTCTGCCATAGACTGATGATGGCAGTGGGGATTTAGACCCTGGAGTTCTGCTAAGTGCTCAGACCATCACTTCAGAGACCACCAGCAGCACTACCACTACCCAGATTACAAAGGTAAAATACAATAGTCTCAAGTGTGTGACCTCACTGATAAGCTATTTGCGTTGACAGGGAATGAGTTGTACAAACTCTAGTCTCTGTCTGTCTTTGGGTGACCCCTCTCTGATGGGATTGGCATCTTGTGGCACATCAGAGTTTTACTGACTGTAGGGCTTGTGTCTGCTTCCTTTTACTTGTCCTGTCAGTACTCTAGATGTGACACAGTCACCAGTGATGCTTCACTTAAGGTTTCAATCTAGGACAAATGGTATTTAGAATACTGTTGAACAGGATTTTCCCTACCATTTTCAACTTCTTTCCAATGGTATGGAAAGAAGCTGATGGGAACGAATCTCATTAAACATACATAACCTGCCTTTTCCCCTAACGTGGAACTCAAGGCAGCATACATACTGTCCTCAGATGGTCTCCTATCCAGACACTGACCAGACCCACCTGGATCTTTCTAGCTTGGAGAAATGCATACTAACCCCACTTTGAACATCTTTCAACACGGAAGTCTTTTCCCAAGCTAGGTACACAAATGTTTCCAACTTGGGAGTTATTCACAGGAGGTTCCATGTTGTTAAAGTAATAAGTGGGCAGCTACCCCGAGAAGAGACCATTAGCTAACATTATCTGGGACACAGGATTCATTTGAAATAACCAATAGAGCAAGCTCAGCACACTGTTGCTGGCAAAAGAAATGGTGTTTAGCCGTATGTGTCTAGCATATTCTCTCTGCTGGAGCTAGCCTACATTAAGGGACCTGTTATGTTTTAGAAATCAAGGTCAGAGATTGCTGAGAAACACAAATTGCCACCAGAGATTGCCAAGAAGCACAGATTACTACTGACCTTTGTATACTAGATGATAGTACTAAAGAAAAAAGCATCGCCAATACCAAGTCATTCTAAAGTGCAATAAATATATTTAGATAAGGCTTCAGCCATTATGTGGTCCCCATTATGTGCTTCACTTTGCTTCCATACTCCATGGTCCCTCAAGATGGCTGTAATACTGGAATGTTCACATGGTTCAACCAACCCGATTGTGTTGAGGAGTCTATATGGATTTCAGATGACTAATGTGGAAAGTGGCTTTCAAACATTGTAGCTACTAGGTGCAGTGATACCACATGGAAATAATTCCAGATAGTCTTCACAATATGGGGGAAGCTTTACTACTTGGTGGAGATCTCTCCAGATGCATCACTTGTGAAAATGTGTGGCAGAAAAATATATATGCCACGTGTGTTGCAATACAGTTGACCCAAACGAACATGTAGTAGAGCAGCCAAATACAAGATAGTCATTATTTTTACCTCTTGTTTGCAGATGCGGTCTCCTCCAGCACCAATGTTACTGCTACTTGTTAGAAAAGCACCAAAGTTGAGGGCATCAAAGCTGCAGTAAGCTTTTTCTTGAAGGCAGCCACCAGAAAGAATTCAAAGGCAGCTTTGTTTAAAGAAAATGTATTAGTCAAGGAAGCTAAAAGACCTCTCTGTTTTGAGGGATGATGTGACTGACAGTTCAATGGTTCCCTAATCTCAGTTATCCTCAATCCCATTAACTTGACCCTGGAAGGGAAATCCTGGTCCATGTTCCAGAAAGAATGCTTTAATGTTCATTGTCACCATCCTGTACATTACTCATTCTAGAATAGTTGCCACTCTTGCAACTTAAGTGATGTCTACAATCTTTATGAGTATGAAAGCTGGTTTCACTTAGAGAAGTATCACCACCCCACTTCTCTGACATTATTTGCACAGAACCCTGTGGATTCAGCCTGCTCTTTCTTTGGGGCTTTACTTCTAATTAGGTTTAACTGAGTAATTGCCTCTACCTTTATACCGTTGCTCTTTGGGAGGGCAAGTTCACATATTACTTAAGGGAAGGGGCAGGAATAACATAATGAGCACCATTCTTTCCTAGGGCTTGAAAACATGTTAACCAGTAAAGTGAAAAAGGTCTTTTGTTTCAAGTTCCTTTGAGTTAATGAATAGTCTAACTTCTCTTTTCCTTGTCATTGATGTTGCCATCATTTTTCTTTATAAAGGTTTTTCTTATTTTGGCTCATCTAATCTTTACAGCTCTCAGTGCAAGATCTAAGTGCTGTTCAGACCATTCATACTTGAAGATATGTGTCTATATGGAAATTCCTCCATTTCTTTTTTGCATTCTTAGGATGTCAGCAGAGAAAAGTAATTTCCGAAACAATTTTATTTTGGTCTCTTAGGGAGCCCCTCAATGGACAACTTCTCCAATAATGGGAAGATAAGCAACTGTTTGTGTAACTAAGCTTAAAAGAGGATTCCATAAACACTGTTGGATTAAAGAATGGCTTTCTCCAAGTTTATCCTCCAAAGTACTGGATATTTATAGGTCCACGTCTTCTTCCTGAGGGGAATTTATATTTAATGTTCAGGTGTTGCGTGGTTTCACTTAATAATGGAGAAGTATTCTTGTGTTAACACAGATAAAGGCATTTCAGCATGTTTATTATTATTATTATTATTATTATTATTATTATTATTATTATTATTATTTATAATAATAATAATAATAATACCCCACCTATCTGGACAGCTTCCAACACATTTTAAAACATAATAAAACATCAACCATTAATAGCAACAATCTGATCCAATATTAAAAAGACACAACAACTTTTAAATTAAACAACTTATATCAAAAAAGCAATATTCAATCATCCATTGACGTCTAATAGTAAACAGTAAAATTAAACATCAGCAAATAATAAAAGTTTATGCTTATCAATTACAATAAATAATTACTAATCCATAATCAATAAAATAGCAAATCATAGTGCATAAAATACCACAAAACATACAAAACCACATTAAAAGGATCAAATTGATACACAATCTAAGGTTTTCTGGGCTCCATTTCATTTGGACTAGCAGAGTGAGAAGACGAATAAGTTTGTCAGTAGGTTAGGATGATTAGATTATGAAGCAATTGTGCTGTTAAGCATTTCTATTCATCTTCTGCATCATTCCTTCAATGACTAGGTTTGTTGCTTACACACCTTTACCTCTCTTTGTTTTTGTACCAGTTCTCCTGGTGTATAAGCAGTGTGTGTTTGAATCTAAGAGTTTTCTGCTAGCATGAATTTGGTTGAAAGTGGAACTGTGACTTTCAGTCAAGTAGATAAAGTTTATTTTAAAAAAGGACTAAAGACGCATCTCAATCATTCAGTGGATTTTTTAAAGTATCATTTTTAATACAAGTACTTGTATTTGCAAGCACCATCTTAAGGTGAATTCCCCTCTTCTTTCTCAATCAGGAATTGATGCTTGCTGTAACATTATCTAAAAGAAAGATTGCAGAATCTAAAAACAAAATATGTTTTTAAAACATGTTTTTTCATAAAAACTGTTGTTTTTATTCATATGTATGTGTAGTCAAACAACTAAAACACATACAATGAATCCACTATGATTTCTCTAATTGGGTGGTAGTCTGAGTAGAAAGGCAAATGTTAGTAGGACTGTTTCGGATGTTACTTCCCCCCCATGTAGATGGGAGCATTCATCCTATCAGACCATAGGACAAAAACTTTTTTTCTAGTTTCTTTTTTTTGCACTTGCTCTTTGTCTTTCCTCTCCCTCTCTGTTTCTCTTAATGTGGAACTAGCTTTTTATGCAAAAACTGAATAGGGAAAGGAGGAAACAAAGATGTATATCTTTACATTGACTAAAAAGGTCAGTTATTAAATGGACACACAAAGTTTGTGTCTGATATAGCTCTGCAAGATCTAAGTGCGGTTCTAACTATTCATACATTGAAGATGCGTGTCTATATGGAAATTCATCCATTTCTTTTTCTTTCTTTTTTGCATTGTTAGGATGTCAGCAGAGAAAAGTAATTTCTGAAACAATTTATTTTGATGTCCTTTATGTATTCTTACATGTGCTGTAGTCTGCTTTTCTTAGGAGCCAGTATAGTCCTGAATGTTAGCTTTGGATCAAAGGAGTCTAGCCCAGGCTAGAGTGGAATCTAACATGTCTCCATTTCAGATCCCTGTTTTGAAAAAAAGGAGGTAGTGTCCCTGAGAGCTTGGTCACTATTGTGGGTTTGAACAAGCTAAGAATTGTGTAAAATGCAGCTGCCATTGGGAGCCATATAAGTTCAACAAACCTGTGATAGCAGTTATCACCCACTCCATTCACATTTCTCACTATGGCCTGATTCACATGTCTTGCTAAGCTAAACCATGGCTTAGCATAAGCATGTGAACTTCTTGCAAGGAAATTGCAGCTTCTTTGCTCCTTCTCGGTCATTCTGCTGCTGTGCTGAGCCGAGCCGAGTGACAGCTTGGTATAGAGTATCATTGGAAATTGGGATTGTGGTTTATGTCGCTTCAAACTAAACATGAGCTGTAACCAAAGCTTGTCCTATTGCTTATGGCTCATGGTTTGCCTGGAAGAATTAAGCCATAAGCCAGGGTTCAGATGACACTAAACCAAATCATGGCTTAGCTCAGCACAGTGCAACAACAGAATGACCAGGAAGGAGTGAAACAACTGCAATCTCTTCTCCAGGAGCCCCTTTTGTCTCATGTTCACCAATGATGTGCAAACCAGGCCTGTGACAGCAGTAGGAAAATCATTTGCATATCTATTAAGTTTACAGACATAGGAATTTGGGTGTCAGGGAGTGATATTCATCTAATCGAGATCTAATTATGAACCATTCCTGCTGACTTGACCTTTTGGTTGCTCTGATTGATTAACTAGGCTTGTTTTTCTCTTTAAAGCTATTTTTTAACATTTTGGCATTGTTGCATTGTAAGCTGTTTGTTCTCTCGTAGACTGTGAAAGGTGGAATTTCAGAAACACGAATTGAAAAAAGAATTGTCATCACAGGAGATGCAGACATTGATCATGATCAAGTAAGACTTTTAGTTTAGCGACTATTCTGAGTATGTGCACATTGTTTCTGGCACTTTTATCAATGGAGCAGTTGGCGGATCAAATATGCAAGATATATTGCATGACCTTTGGGGTCTCCAGAGGGATTTATTTGAAAGTTCACCCATGATAAGATTCTAGCCAAATTCTGAACTCTACCAACCTTTATTCCATAGCTTTCATCCTGTACTGAAGAGTCACTGCATTATCCTGGCCTTTGACATCTGAAATACATTTTTAAGACCTTCCCTATTTTTTGTATTGTAAACTGTTTTAACTGGTTTAAATATCATATTTTTATATTGAAAGCTGCCCTGTGACCTTGTGGTGTGTCAGAAAAAGAACCCAATAAATAAGAAACAACCGTGTTGCCCTAAATTGATCCAAAAATGTTTTCCTTAATGATAGGTTGCAAGCCTTCATTACTATATGGAAATTAGTTGGTAAAGTTAGATCGTGATAGGAAGCAAAATGTTGTTGCCCTAAACTCGATTCAAGATAGTTTGTTCTTTGTGGAATCTTTCTTCAGGTTCTGGTACAGGCCATCAGAGAAGCAAAGGAGCAACACCCAGACATGTCTGTGACCAAGGTGGTTGTCCACCAGGAGACTGAGATTGCAGAATAAATAGCAAGACCAGCTACATATATTATCAGGTAGTTTTCTTTTTTCCTTTCTTTTTTTTTTTTGTTAGCACTGCTGCATCTTGAAGCGTGGCAAGGTGTTCACCTAAATCACAACTGAAGGTTGTTTATTTCTAGCAGTTTTCAAGGAAAGCCTTTTCAAAACTTGTGCTTGATACATTTTGACTGTCCTTCCAGGACTTTTAACAGGGAAGGCTCAGCAGCTGGTAGATGAGGGACCAGGTCTGGACTTTTAATTCCTGTTTCGTTGGTCAACACTCCAGCCCCAATATATGACAAAGTGCTTCCATGTGCAAGAGGTCAGCCTGGCTCTGGTTGCAACTTTTCAAATCTGCTTGAAAGTTAGCTGCCACTAAGACTAGAGCAATGACACTAAATGCGTAGACTTAAATAGGCTGGGCCTCCACAACATAAAACCCACAGGGACAATGTGTAACTTCAGCTTTTGTAGCCTTCTAGGGCTTGCTCGCAAACCATTACATGTGGCCCATCAGCCACAAAGTGACTAAGTGAAGGATTTGCTTAAAGAGCTCATGTGCTGTTACAGTTGTTGCTAGAAGAAGTTCACAGGGTCAGAGGTCTGTCCCACAATTGCCGTGACATTGCAACGGATGCTAATGAAAGTTCCACTTCCTTCTCCATATGCTGTCATGTATCTTTTAAATACATCACAAGTGTCTGCATTTTATTACCATGGGTAGTTAATATGGTATGAGTGCATGGGCAGTTAATGGACCTCACAGTTGTTTGAGTTTGCAGTCTTGCTGTAGACTTAACTGCGATTTTGTGTGCCCGTTGCAAGCTAACTGCTTTTTGTGGAACTGAACTCTGAACTCCCTTAGTCCACAAACAGTCACATACCACCCACATGTAATTTTGAACCTCCATGCTTGGTAGTTGGATCCTGAATTTAGGAGGGAGAGCCCCATCCTTTTAGCAACCTTTCCAACCTTGGGCTATTCAGTGTGGCAAGAGCCCTCTCCACAAGTCTTGACACTGCTTGCTCAGGTTTCCCACTGGGTGTTCCCCTTATGTGTTGGGTACATTGCCAACATTCAAAGAATGTTAACTTGAGAACTGCACTGCTTTGCCAACTTTATTCCACCAGTGAAATTCAGCTTACTCTGTCTAGTCACTTTTGATTGGCTGCAGCAGAGCTTATTAAATCTGAGTGAACAGAAACTAGGCGCTTGTAGAAAGAGGCCTCCTAATGCTACATATTCACAGAGCAGAATGCTCAGGTTTGAGGTATGCATTAATACACCCAAAAAGGTGTGTGCATGTGTGCATATGGCGATGGGCAGGAAGATACAGACAATTTACCAGCAGATGTTTCAGAATTTCAGACTTGTTTTCTACTGATTGGTAATTTAGCATAAATTTGTGTTTCCCTAGGCGATGTCTGTTTCAGTCTGCGAAGGCCCCGCGACATATACCAGCAAAACTGCAAGGAAGCTACCTTGGAGCACCATGACCTCAAACTTGCCAGATTTACTCTCAGTCAAACATTCTATCATTTATTACTAGGAAGTTGTGCTTTTTGATGTTTACTTCGGATTCTCCTTAACACAGTGGATCCTTTTTGATTATCATTTTTATATTGTGACCGACAGTATGCCATACTTTTCACAGTACTGATTTTTTTTTTTTACAGTTTTGCAATCCCCCACCCCACTTTTTGCATTTTTGCATTTCCTTTCCCACCACCTTTTCTGGATCTGTATTATGAAGTCAGAGGCCCACACAACAAGAACATGTAGAGCTTATCGAAAGTGATTGCCTTTGATTGAACTGCATTGCCCTTCCTCCTCCTTTTCCTCCTCAAGCAGTTTGCATTCTCACATAACTTTGAACATGTTATAGTGTGGGGGTCTCAGTGACCTAGAAGTGACCCCTCTTGCCTGAGTAGTCAGGAAAACACTTGTGCAATGCTTTGTCTTGGCTCTTGTGGATCTGAGATATATTCAGAGTTTCCTAATCACAGCTATTTTATATATGCCAGGCGCAAATGTGCCTGCCCTCTTTTCCTCTGGATTTTCCTTGCTTTTTGTTGGTTTGTCAGCCCCTTAGATGCTTGAATATAGCAGGGGGTTGTGGTATTTGCACAGGTATTTCAGTAGTAGTCTAGATTCAGAAATGATGGAAATTGCTTCACCTTTTATACTGTGAATTCTAGAGGTTTTAATCAATTGTGACAAGGCACCATGTTTTTCCAGCTCTCTCCTTTTTTCTTTTTTGCACACCTTGGAATACTAAATCTCTTGTAAATTCACTCTCCTATTTCCCCCTCTTTTTGTTCTCCTTTAAATTAAGCCTATTAGAATTGTGTGTTTAAGAGGTGTGGGATCTACATGCTATGAAATAGGCTGTAATTTATAACAATAGGATGGGGTGTTCATTTATTTTCTTTTTTTCTCCTTCCCAATTGTTTGTGTTTTGATTTTTGTGGTTTTGGTAGCATAGTTTTAAAATCATATTGGTTTTTAAAGCACTATTTAAACTTGGCACACTGGTAACATATCACAGGAAGGGATAAATGAAGCACAAGTCATTCCTTAGAGACAATCCAGCATTCCTAAATCTGTATTCTTTAAGCAGGCAATTACAAAGGCATCATCAGTATTGTAGATTGTTTCCAATGATTGCTGTTAAAAACTAAGCCTGTACATGTTGCAAGTCACTTAATGCTCCTTACAAGACAATATAATAATTTGTAGTTCTTCTTGTGCACAGTCCATAGAGCATACTACTGTTGCACCTCCTTCCTTTGAGTCATTGAGGTCATACAAAACTTATTGCATAAGGCTGCTGAAATGAATGGTGGATGCTGCATTGCTACCATGCTAAATGAAATAACAAACCCCAGGATTGGCTGCAGTTCTCAGGATCTTAACCTAGGTGTGTTCTGATTGGCTATCACTAGAGAACATTGAATGCCATTAAAAAAAGGATCCAAATCAGAACAAGAACAGATTTAAGTTAGTTTTTCTCTGTGTGGGTTTGTTTCTACCCAAAATAACTCTTTCTCCTTATGACTTTAAAAGTACACTTGTAAAACAAATCTCGCAAAAGGTAGTTGGTATCAGTACTCTTAACTGGGAAGCAGTTTCATTTCCTTTAAATGTTTTCCCCATGAAGGAAGAATGAGAGGATTCCAAATTGGGATGCAACATGTTCTTCACAAATAAGATGAACTTCCTCTCCATGCTTAGTTGAAAGATTTCCTTGGCAACACTAAAAACTGCAGGCTTGTTCTTTCCTTCCAGCAGCATGTGAAAGTTCTGTAGAATTATGAGTGATGTTTTTTCTGAGAGGTATGAAGTTGAAATTCTTTTGAGTGCACCACCTAATAGCTGGGGGGGTGTGAGGGTTGATTCTAGCATTTAAGTGAAGAGGAATGCCTTCTGCTGTTTAAAGAAAGTTTACAGAAAACAAGAACACACATTGAAAAGAATCTGATTTCAGTGAAAACGAGCAGTTGTGTGGAAGCTATATTACCATACCGCATGTCTACTTTCCCCCTCAGTTTTGAGTAGGTTTCAGTTAGGGAGTTAATACAGTCTTATTTAGAGTTTGAAAGCATTATGGACATGTAAGAGTTTAGCACTGCTCAATCAACTTTGCTCCAATGTGCTCTGGGGTCGCGTCAGCCACAACAAGCCTTCAGTAGTTGCCATCTGATGCACTTAGCTGTGAGTAAAGCCCAACTGGAAACAATAGACTTCCTTCCAAGTGAACAAACTCGGGCTATAACACTATTTGTGGGTTTCTATATGCCCTTCTCTTTACAAATAGAACTAATGGGCTACCTTCCTGAAAATCTTAGACTGAACTTTTAAAAATAATTTAAAAAAAATCAACCCATAGCACTTAAAAATGTATTTATTGTGGACGACAATTTTGGTTGTGTCACTTTCTCTAGTGCATAATTCTTCTGCAGCTTCCTTTTCCTCTGCTATTAAAGGCTTTAAGCACCAGCTATAAAATAGTTCCATAATTCTAAAGAAGGCATCTTTATCAAATCTCAAACCTTACTACAAGTGCAGCACTGTTACACATTTATTAATGGAATTATTGCTTTTTCAGTATGTTATTTGAAGGTATGTCTTGTCCTTCCTTGAGCTGTCACTCAGCATGATTTTTAACTTTTTGTATCCTGTAGCTAACTAGCTGGTGAAGTCCTGTTCTATTTTAAAACTCTACTTTCAGACACTTCTTTTGCATGAAGTTTGGATTTCCCATTAAACAGGAATCTACAGGAATCTCAGATTGTCTCTTCTGACCACTGACCTACCTATTGCTTTTTCAGTTTAAGAGCTCACCACCCCTTTTGTGCAGGAACCTCATCCAACAGACACATTGCCCCTCCCCACGGGTTTTGCACATAGAGTGTGCTTAAGTGGGGGTGATTCCGACTTTCCATACACCCCAATGCTCTCCTGTCCTATATGGACATCTGATGTTAGCTTCTTTTGCACATCCCCATCTTCCCCTTCAGGGTGTAAATATTTAGCATTGCTTAAAAATCTACTCAAATCTCAGTCATTCAGAATCACTAGGGAAGAAAGCAAGTGTGAGAAACAATCCTGGGAGGAGACAATATAAATGCAACTGGGCAGACGTAACTCTGAAGGTAAATAACTCATTGAGGGTCAGCCAAGTTTCTTTTTGAAATAGTTTTTTAAGCCATCACAAACCCTCTTGGCAAAAGTCTAAGGCATTTAGGACTAACAGCCTTAGGTGATGGAAGTTGATCTTGCTTTGTGTGATGAGCAGTAAGCTTTCCGTCTCCAACAGAAGATCCCCTACCTTCCTTTAGCTTCATTCAAGACTGTATGTACGCTGCACAAAACAGAAGAAAAAAGTCTGCACTGAAGTAACCCAATTCCGTGGCAAGAAATGCTGAATTCTGCTACTTGTATAAATTATGCAAATCAAGCAGATTCATATTACTTTTGTGCCATGTATTTTGCTATTTACTCCCACACTATATCATTTCTGCTTCTGATCATTGTAGGGAGAGAAGCACAATGCTTTTACAAGGTACTCCCTTCTTTAATGACTAGAAAACCTATTCAACGATTCCCCTGGTTTCTAAATTTCTGCAGACATTACCCGTACACTTGTAAACTTAGCGTTCATAAGTCCAAAAGCTTGCTTTTTTAAAAAAACACATTATTATTGGGCTTCTTAGAAAACAAAATCACAGCATAACCCCCCCCCCCAGCCTTCAATATGCTCCCTTTGCTATAGGGCTCCCTTAGCATATGTGCTTAAAAATAGCCACTGACATGGTTACCTGTGGTAAGAAAGGAACACCTGGCTACCAGGCAGAGAGTACCCTTTGTCAATAGACAAAGTTGGTTCTTTTCCATTTCAGGCTGCTTATGTGCCATAAGTAACCCACATATGCAGGTGCAGACAGACCAGTGGAAACAAAACAAATTTCTTTTGAACTATTTGCTGAGCTGGCTTACCTTTTCAAGCTCGGTGCTGTGAAGGCCACTTAGAACCAGGATGGTGAACTGGTGGCCCTCTAGATGTTGTTGGACTCCAACTCCCATCAGCCTCAGCCAGCATAGCCAGTGCTCCTGGGAATGGTAGTCCAGCAACTTCACGAGGGCCACAGGTTCTGTATTCCTCACTTAGGACTAAGATACCAGAGATGCATCCCTCTGATTTATCTGCCACCAACATGGGGATTTGCTGTTTCTTGTGAGTGAGCTGCCAGCACCCTCAAATCCACCACCATTACATTAATTGCCTATAGAATAAATTTGGTTTCTAGAGGTCTTCGGAATTCCTGGGGGCCAGTGCTACCATTAGGGCAGTAAACGAAATATGGTCTATTTATTTATAATGCTGAGATGGCAATATGTTCCCAGTAACTTCCTCCCTCATCTATGAGATTATCTGGAAACTGTCTTAACTGTATAGTAAATGAAAGCTATTTATGTATGAATGTGTGTACAGAAGGAAGGGCAGGAGGATGGTAATCTATACTGACCAAACTGGGAATAGAAATTGCAGCTTCACTTGCCAGACAGAAGTGGGCAGCCAGCAATTAAAAGTTTTCTGGGTTTTATTTGGGGGAGTGTTCATAAACTGTGCTTTGCCATTTTCCTATAATGGACAATTAAATATTTGTGTTCTGACGGGGTTTTTGTTGTTTTTTTACACATTCAGTCACAAATTATTTCACTGCAGATATGAAGGAGCTTTGTAAAAATTTTAAGACAATGGTGAATTGTATAGAATAGCCGATTATTACTTTCTTTGGGGGTGGGGGATAGGAACAGAGGGGGTGGGGAAGCAAATCTTTATAGCTTAAGTAGCTGTTATTTTGAACTTTTGTAGTC
Organism: Podarcis cretensis; assembly: GCF_951804945.1. Classification (NCBI taxonomy): domain Eukaryota; kingdom Metazoa; phylum Chordata; class Lepidosauria; order Squamata; family Lacertidae; genus Podarcis; species Podarcis cretensis. The sequence continues at coordinate 25,380,478 of NC_137177.1, read as the reverse complement.
AAAGGGAAAGTAGATGTAGCATTTAGACGTGTTCAATCTTGCTACTTGTATTGCATTTTTTCAATAAATTTTCAAATAAAAGATGGCATTTCTGGTTCTCCTTTGAAGCTCTACTTTTCCAGCACATTCTGAACTCATATATTGTTGCATCTTAATTATTTTATCTGCACATACAGCTTGAGCCGGGGTGTTTGTTGATAGCACTGATATCTCCAATTTCTTGGTCAGCATGGTAGATTTAAGATCTTTCATGGTATAATATATTTATGTTTTAAAATAAAAGTTGCTTGGAGACATTTTAGGTAACAAGCAACTAATAATTTTATAAATAATAATAAATAAATGAGTAGTACCACTGCATGATGCCACAGGTCATGCAGTAGTATCAGTCATCATTTCTGCAGCTGCATAATAATATGAGAAACCTGCTGCTGGATTCGTCCAAAGGCCCATCTTGTCCAGCATCCTGTTCCCACAGTGGCCAACCAGATGACCAGGGGAAACTTGCAAGCGGAACCTGAGCGCAACAGTGCTCTCCCAGTTGCTGCAGTTGAAAATGATTGTTTTAAGAATCTCACTCCCTTTAGCAATCACTGTTGAATGATGTTTCCTGCGCAGACATCAGATTTCATGCACGACCCTGAATGCTGCAGATTGGTTCAGTGTTGTACACAGCAGGGCCACCTGGGGGAGCACACTGCAAAGTTTGGATCTATCAAACAGGATGCTATGGTTCTTTGCAAACCTGGAAAAGTGCACATGTCTCCTCTCCATAGTGTAAAGGGCTCCTCTTGGAGAGCTAAAGCACACCACAATCTAGAGAAACTTCTGTTTTGAAGTCTTTGTTTTCACATTTTGTCTCTTAACTTTTTGGTGATGCTTTGTCGGGCTTTTTCTCCTAGATTCAAGGGGACAGTTTTTAATGCAGCCTGCAAATTATCCTCAGCATCTGGGAGAAATCTACATGGTTCACTGAAGCCACCAAGCACCTGATTCTGAAGCCATCTTTTCTCCCCCTTAACTCAGCAATGTTAATGTTTTTCCTTCATCTCAGCAGGACAGATGTTGAAGAATACTGAAAGAAACAGGGACTGCTTATTTGTCCCATGTCTGGAATGAAAATCAAGTCATGCAAAGGGTTTCCTTTGCATTGAAAGGATTGTGGTGAAATAAAGTATTAGCAACACAAAGTAATAATTATGTAAAATATTTAAGGTATGCAGTTTTGGCATAGCAGACTGATAATAGCTTTGGGCAGAAGGTGAACTGCAGCTGAATGAAAATATTGCTGCATGCAATGAATGCAGGATGGAAAGGAAAACAGCACCTTCTTACATATGTACTGAGCAGTGAGTCCAGTCAGACTGAATTTTTGTCATCCAATGAGTCTAGTGTAGGGCAGCCATGTGACTTATGTTATGGAGGTTAGGACCTCTACTTGAAGGGCTGTTTGGTCCAATTCTAATTTTTAAACGTAAGGTGGCACTGTGGTCTAAACCACTGAGCCTAGGGCTTGCTGATCAGAAGGTCCATGGTTTGAATCCCTGCGGCGGGGTGAGCTCCCGTTGCTTGGTCCCAGCTCCTGCCAACCTAGCAGTTTGAAAGCACATCAAAGTGCAAGTGCTTAGTCATGCTGGCCACATGACCCGGAAGCTGTCTGCAGACAAATGCTGGCTCCCTCGGCCAGGAAAACGAGATGAGCGCTGCAACCCCAGAGTCGTCTACGACTGGACTTAATGGTCAGGGGTACCTTTACCTTAATCTTCAGGGAGATCTGAAGGGGCCTCAAAGTTGCAGCTGGACAACAGACTGAGGAGGTACACAGGTTACCTGGTCACAGTTTTCCCCATTATAGTGAGATGTACTCAATAAAATTATAGCAATTATGTCTACATTTGCATCTTTCCAAATGAATTAGCACTTTATCCTCTTTTGTCCTCTTTATTGGAGATGGTTTAGTTGACCACCATATTGCTGAGACTGTGCGAGATTAAGGGTGATCCTTCTGAGTATCATTCTATGTGCATCTCAGTCTTGGAATGTGCAGTATTGGTGAAACTGGCAAGACACAATTATTACTGTGGCATAGCCAGCTTCACATAACCAACATGCATGCATCTAATTAATGCATGAAGGGGTTAAAACCATAGAGAAAGCTGTCCTGCCAGATTTAGCTCACCTTGGGAGGGACGAGGTAGCGCAGCACAACAAATGTTGACAAAAATCATGCCTCTAGATTTTGAGGTGCCGAACACGAATATGACACTGAAAACACAAAATTGGCTACTCATTCTTAGAGATCTGCAATAGTTTATTGTATAATTGAGGATTACATACATACATCATGTACTGTAAAAGCCAGCCAAGTTTGCAGTCATGTTTGTGATACAGAGACATGTCCTCATCCATTTCCTTCCAGTTTTCTGTCCTGACATTCCCAAGGAAGTTAGTTGACACCAGACCAAACTTTTTTCCTTGTCATTCTGATGCAGGTTGTTGAATATCTCATCTTTGAGGAGCTTGTTGATCTGAGGACCCACAAAAACTCCGTTTTTAATTTTCACTTTGCTGAGTCAAGGGAATTTGTCAGCCAGGTACTTGAAAGCTGATCCAGTTTGGCCATTGATTTTTAAAAAGTTTTTCACCAGACTGAGTTTGATGTATAGGGGCAATTATAGGATTTTGTGCATTTCTGCCAGTGCTGGCTGTTGCACATTCTTCTCTCCGACCTTTGGAGGTCAGCCTCTTCATGTAGTGCAAAGTCTTTGCTTGGCTGCCTCATTCACATAAAAACAGTGGAACCTCTACTTACAAGCATAATCTGTTCTGGAGGTCCGATCATAAGTAGAAATGTACATAAGCAGAGGCGCACTTTTCCATAGAAAGTAACGGAAAAGTGAATTGATTGGTTCTAGACAATGAAAAACACACCCTAAAACAACAATTTAACATGGATTTTACTGTCTAACGAGACCATAGATCCATAAAATGAAGGCAATAATCAATGTACTGTACTATAAAATAAATAAGACACTATTGTAGATTTAAAAAATAACATTTTCTTATGTGTGTTGAGGGTGGGTGGGCTTACCTGGCTACAAGCTGGGGGTGGGGCAAGGGTCAGTAAAGAGCTGATTCACTTCGGCCAGGATCACTTGTTTTTCTTGCCAGGCCAGGTTCTTCTCTGGACTTCCTCAGGTTAGTTCCTCGGTGGGGTTTGGGGCTGCAGTGCGCCCTGCTATGCCTCTTGCAGGCGGCACCTCTTCCACAGCTTCGAGGGTGGGATGGGGGCCCTCTCCCTGGCAGCAGAGGCCTCAGCGCTGCTCCGCAGCCAGCCAGCCGAGCTCTGGGCTGCTGGCAAGGCCTCTGTTCGTATCTAGAGAAAGTTCACAAGTCGAAGCACCTACTGAAGGTCATAACTGGAATCGTATGTAAGTCGAGGTTCCACTGTACTTCATATGTTCCAGCTGCACAAAGTCACCACAGAGATGCCAGCCTTACTTGCTGTATTGAATACAGCCATAACAGCTGTTTTTAGGTTGCTGTGGGTTCCATGTAGACAGTGTGTCTGACTCGGATGGAGGGAGGTCTGTTTCCATTATGCAGCAACACCGCCTTGACTCTTGAGACTCAATTTTGAGGAGTCTCTGAATAGTCACCATTCTTGTGGGTCATGTGTGATTCTGAGGACATTCATCAGGCCATCTACATCATAGCAGAATACAAGGCCATCTTACTCTCTGAAGTAAGGTGTAAACTGCTCAGAATGAGAGTGAAACGAAGCTGCTCAGACAATTCCATTGCTGAAGTCTTGATCCCGGTAACTCCGCTTTGGCCTTGGACAGTTCCAGATCGCGAACAAGATTGCTCGATAGTTCTTTTGTAAGAATGTGTGGTAGATGTATGGATCATCATTAGACACCAAAGGCTGCAGAGAACCCGACGTCAGTTTGCCTCCCTTGTCTGAACCAATGGAAAATTCTTTCGGAAGGTTCAGGAACAGAAAGTCCTCCAACTTTTCGGAGTTGATTGGAGAACAGATGGTATATTCGGGTACGCTACTGCCCACTTCTGTTTCCTCGTGATTGATGGAGATGGATTGAGGATTAACTAAATTAAAATGTAAACCTCCTGTCCCACGTGTGTGAGAAATATGAGAGTAAACAGGCTGTGAAGGGCTGTAAACGCCTATTAAAAACTGCACATGATAATACTGTGCTAAAAAAGGCATTCCCCTTTTCTCTCACATAGGAGAGAATGCCTCTTTTGGTGGCGTTGTGGGTTAAACCACAGAACCTAGGGCTTGCCGATCAGGAGGTTGGCGGTTTGAATCCCTGCGACGGGGTGAGCTCCTGTTGCTTAGTCCCAGCTCCTGCCCACCTAGCAGTTCGAAAGCATGTCAAAGTGCAAGTAGATAAATAGGTACCGCTCCGGCGGGAAGGTAAACAGCGTTTCCATGCGCTACTCTGGTTCGCCAGACGCGGCTTAGTCATGCTGGCCACATGACCCGGAAGCTGTAGACCAGCTCCGTCGCCCAGTAAAGCGAGATGAGCGCTGCAACCCCAGTGTCGGCCACGACTGGACCTAATGGTCAGGGGTCCCTTTACCTTTTTTACCAAATACATCTATCAGGTAAGGCTGTTGGATGCTATCAGGATGAAAAGGTTTTTATCACCTGTGATATAGGTGTGCCAAAAATTAGGGGTACTGCACTCTCCATTTTGTCTCTGTCATTTGTTGGGAATCTGACCATCTCTCTTATCTAGTCAGTGTATTTGTTATTTACCTTTCGTTGTCGTTTAAAAAGAAAAGATCGTTATAATGTCATTCAAATTAAATCTTGGTCGTATAAAGCAGAGTCTGGGGGTAAATCTGGAGAAGAACGTCTTCCTTTTTGCCTCTCCCTAAGCAGTATCTGTTGAAAAATTATATCTGTTGAAAATTTCCTTTTGATGGGCTTCAGCCATAATAAGTTGTTTAGAGGCTCTTTAACAAAACCTTTTTTAAAAAATAGTGTCCCCCCCCCCCCCAGTTTTTATAACATCAAATAATAGTACAAAATACGACGCAGTATAGAGCATGTAATTCACATCAAGATTGTTTACATATTTCATTGATCACTCTTTAAGAAAACTTTGTTCTAATTTGTGTATACAGTGTCTTGTAGCTTGATCAAGCCAGATAATCACATCAGACCATTGGCATAAAAATAAGCTTTTAAATCCAGGAAAGAAAATCCACCCTTTTCTCTAAGAGTACACATTATTTTTAATTTAACTCTTCTTCTATTTTATTTTTACTATCCAGTATAAAGCCACTAATATTTTGTTGCCATTTGTTCAGTTGGGCTCCCCCCACCCCCCGTGCCTTCATTCAGCATGTGCTGTAGTAAAAAAATAAAATAAAAAATTCTTGGAAGTATTTTCATTTTGAGAATGGCTGTTTTATCTAAAAAAGGAAGTTTCAGCTTTTTCCAGTCTTCTCTTCTTTAATCCTAGATTCCATCCTAATTCAGCTTGTATAAATCTTTTTTTTATCTTAAAACACCATCGCCAAATAACTAGCGGCTTTGTTATGAATTCAGTGTTCATAGTCCAGCAGTGTTTCTGTTTTATCTACATTTATTAGATTTTAAAATTCTTTAGTTAGGCTGCAGTGATATAAAATGATGCGGGGGAATTGCACCTGTTGGTTTGGGCTAGTGGATCATGTCTGAAGACACAGAGCCTCGTGTCCATTGACAGAGGTTACCCCCCCCCACCCTACATCACACAGCAGGGATGGGAATTGTAGTTCAGCAACATCCAGAGGGCCAAAGATTCCCTACACAGCCAGTGTGGTGTAGTGGTTAAGAGCAGTGGACTCGTAATCTGGTGAACCGGGTTTGATTCCCTGCTCCTCCACATGCAGCTGCTGGGTGACCTTGGGCTAGTCACACTTCTTTGAAGTCTCTCAGCCCCACTCACCTCACAGAGTGTTTGTTGTGGGGGAGGAAGGGAACTCTCTACACCTGCTCTGTGGAGTAGGGTGGGTCACCTCTTTCATGACCAAGAGGCTCTGTGACTTCAACAACACACCTGGGGAAAAAACACGGGAAGGAAGTCAAAGAAGCACAAGCTCTTTTGGCTGCTCCTTCCGCCTTCGGGGCTGCAGCCCTCTCTTCCTCCTCACTCAACGGTCTGAGCCACTGTTTTTCCTTTGCTTGCAGTTTGCAAGTGCCTTTGCAACTGGGTCATTTGCAGCTTATTGCGTACAGTCTGGAGTAGGCCTGGAGCCAGCTGCAAGGATGAAGCTGTCTGACTCCAGGGAAGATCTCCATGGGGGTCCCGTGCTGGAGGAGGAGAAGAGGGATAGTGGTAGGGAAGGGCATGGGCAGCAGAGGTTTGGCAGGGTTAAAAGGGCTGGTTCCTCCTCCTCCTCCTCCTCTCTGCTAAGAAAAACAATGGCAAACAGCACAAGGAGAAGCTGTGCTCATCTGAGCAAAGGGGCTGCATTTGTTGCTCCTGATAGCCATACCCTGGGGACGCAGGTGGCGCTGTGAGTTAAACCACAGAGCCTAGGACTTGCCGATCAGAAGGTTGGAGGTTCAAATCCCTGTGACGGGGTGAACTCCCGTTGCTCAGTCCCTGCTCCTGCCAACCTAGCAGTTCGAAAGCACGCCAAAGTGCAAGTAGATAAACAGGTACTGCTCCAGCGGCAAGGTAAACGGTGTTTCTGTGTGCTGCTCTGGTTCGCCAGAAGCTGCTAAGTCATGCTGGCCACATGACCCGGAAGCTGAAATGAGTGCCGCAACTCTAGAGTTGGCCACGACTGGACCTAATGGTCAGGGGTCCCTTTACCTTTTAGCCACACCCTTTACCAGGTTTAAAGGTGCCATGATAGCTCCACATGGGGACGGGATTTCAGCAGTCGCTGCTTATCTCACCTTTGCATGGTGAGCTGCAATAGCTCCAATTCTCTTTTCTAGGAAACCATTAAAATAATAGGGTCCCAGCCTCCTTGACCTCTGGTCCCCTTGAACCAGGGAGGTGGAGAACCTGTGGTCTCCACTTCCATGAGCCCCGGCCAGAATGGCCTGGTGATTAAAGATCATGGGAGCCATTGTCCGAAACATCTGGTGTGCATCAGGTTGGGGAAGGCTGCCTTAAACAATGGCACATAAGGTCTACAACAGAGTTGATGTGGGAGACCATATTTATTTCTTTGTTGAATGTATATCCTGCCTTTCTTCCTCCCCAAGGGGCCCAGGCCAACAAACAGGCACACAATTTAAAAACAAAAGCAAAGCAGAAACACTCTAAAAGCAATTGCAGTTGAAACATTCTTCCATCCCATGATCTTGAAGTTGCCGGGAATAGTATTCTTCAGCCACCAAATGCCTAAGTAAACAGGAAATGTTCTCAAATTCCTCCTGAAAAAGAATAATGATGGAGACAGGTGTACCTTACTTGGGAGCGCATTCCCCAACTGGGGAGCCACCACTGAGAAGGCCCTGTCACGGGTCAGCAGCAATCAGGCAGCTCCCAGTGCTGGCATCACCAACAAGGCATCACCTGCCAATCGTAGGGTCTGAGATGGTTGGTATTTGATATCTCAACATTGCTCCTTTCCCCCCAATTCCCCCAACCTGCTCAAAGGAATGTAACTCTTTAATCTCTGCATAGTAGGGAAAAACTAGCATACTCTATGCATGCCACTGTCTACGCAGCTCAAGAACCGCATTCTAGCCAGGCCAAAGCGCTTGAAGAGGACATTGCTGAATGTGTCCTGGGAAGCAGGTGGGACCTAAGGAAAGTCCTGAAGGCCCCTAAGCCTGAGGTTCCTGACCCCCGCCTTGCACCAAAGCAGAGCCTGGTCTTGCATTCTTCCTTCTCCAGCTAATAAAGCAGCCATGATTCGGCCCAGCTCCAAAAGCCAAGCAAATTAATCAGCTTTTCCAGAGAGACAAACTGCTGGTCCCTGTCAAACAGCATGCATCACTCGGATGAAGAAGGGGGAGATCTTGAACTCTGAAAGAGGTAAGATCCCAAAGCTGTGTATTTTTAGTTGATGTCTCTCCCACTCCTGAAGAAGCAGGAGGACCTGGCTTGATTTGTGGCAGTTCAAGTTTATTTAACCGGGCACATGTCAAAAGGTGGTCTCTGTCCCGCAGGGAGTTTTGGGAAAGGGATCAACAGAGGAATAAATAATATATAAATAGGAGCCAAGGACTGCACTTTCCCAGAAGCTGCTAGGGCCAGGGATGAAGGAAAAATGTGCCCCAGTTTGCATTTTCATGCATAGCTACATTATTATTATAGTTTTATTAAAATGTATTACCTGCCCTTCACCCTAAGGTCCCGGGACGGGTTACAGCAATTACAACACACTAGTTATACTTAAGCACAATATTAGACATAAAATTAAAAACGATTTAAAATTAAAGGCATAAGGTGTCCTAAAAACATATACAGTGGTACCTCGGGTTAAGGACTTAATTCGTTCTGGAGGTCCGTTCTTAACCTGAAACTGTTCTTAACCTGAAGACCACTTTAGCTAATGGGGCCTCCTGCTGCTGCCGCGCCGCCGGAGCACGATTTCTGTTCTCATCCTGAAGCAAAGTTCTTAACCTGAGGTACTATTTCTTCTGTTAGGCTGCTTGACTGCCTGTTTTGAGGGGCGGAGGTGGGGTTGCTGAACACATTTCTGCTTGGCAAATGCCTCTTAGAAGTTTATTTGGAAAGCTTGGCACAGGAAAGGACTTGAGATGTTCCGATCTCCTAAACCTGACAGACAAAACTCTGCCAGAAACATGAAGTCCCACGAACAGTTTACATTACACTTTCATAGCTCCAGCTGCCTTTCAGCCCTTGCCCATTCTCTCATAACAGCTTTATTAGGTAAATCATGACTCCCATTTTTGCAGGGAGTGTATCCAAGCCTGAGAGAGAGGCTGTATATTGTGCAAATGGCAGAAACAGCGCTCAACTTAAGAGCGCTTCCCTGTTAATTGAGCATTCCTTCTGATTTATTTGTGGGCAGATTAGATGACGTTGCATCAAAGGCAGTGTGATTGCATACCTTCCTGTGCATCCCCCTGTCAATTTTGTTACCACAAACGTCCAGACTTCTGAAAAAAACAAGTTTGTTGCTCGAGGCCTCCCAATCGACTAAGATTGCGCAGCGTGAATTTGCAGGCATCTGACTGAATCCCATCTGAAATCAGCGACAGGTTGGAAGCATGCCAAGAACATTGTTATGAGATACAGTGGTACCTCGGGTTAAGAACTTAATTCGTTCTGGAGGCCTGTTCTTAAGCTGAAACTGTTCTTAACCTGAGGTACCACTTTAGCTAATGGGGCCTCCCACTGCTGCCGCAATTTCTGTTCTCATCCTGAAGCAGAGTTCTTAACCCAAGGTACTATTTCTGGGTTAGCGGAGTCTGTAACCTGAAGTGTCAGTAACCTGAAGCATCTGTAACCCGAGGTACCACTGTAAATGCTGCAATTTTTCTCCCACTTCCTCCATGAAGAAAGGCAGCAACAAGGGATTTTTTTCTTTTGTTTAGAAAAAAGGCAAGTAATTGGGCCAGGGGGCATGACAGAGGTGTGCATGAGATTAAGCATGGCATGAAGAAAGTGGATAGGGAGACATTCCTCTCCCCACCTCATAAAACCCAGGACCGTCCAATGAAGCTGAATATTGAAAGATTCAGGACAAAAAAATTAAAGCACTTCTTCACACAGCGCAGAGATAAACAACCTGAAGGAGCGTCTCCACCCACATCGTTCTGAGGTCCAGCTCTGCGTCCCTCACTGAGAGAAGCGAAGTTACAGGGAACCAGGCAGAGGGCCTTCTCAGTAGTGGCACCCGCCCTGTGGAACGCCCTCCCACCAGATCTCAAAGAGAAAAACAACTACCTGACATTTAGAAGACATCTGAAGGCAGCTGTTTAGGCAAGTTTTTAATGTGTGACATTTTAATGTATTTTTAATCTTTGTTGGAAGCTGCCCAGAGTGGCTGGGAAACCCAATAATAAATTATTGTTATTGTTATTGTTATTATCTCTTTAAAAGAGGTTTAGACAAAATCGGGGAGGCTATTGGCCACGATATCTATGTTCTGCCTCCACTGTCAGAGGCAATATGCCTCCGAATCCCATTTTTTGGGTATCACAAGGCAGGAGAGTGTTGTGCTCAGGTCCTGCTTCTGAGCTTCCCATAGGCATCTGGGTGGCCACTGTTTGCACAGGATGCTGAAATAAAAGGCCTTAGGCACTGGAGGAACACATGCCATACATTTAGAGCAAGTGACTGGAAGAAGTCCAAAAGAATTCTGGGAACTGTAGTTTGTTGAGGGTGCTGGGAACTACAACTCTGTGAGGAGATAAGCTGCAGCCCCCAGGGTTTCTTTGGTGAAAATCACGTGCCTTAAATGTTCTCTAAATGTATGGTGTGTGCATAGCCCAAAAATGTCTTGGGTGTTGTGGGAAACGGAAATGGGTGGTTGCTAGGTGTGGCGGCTGAATTCAGTTCCCTCTGCTGTTGCTATACAGATGGCAGCAAAAGGAGAAATGAAGGTAAATGGATTGGGGAGAGGGGGAACCAAAGAACAAATGGAAGGAAGCAAATGGATTCTTAGCAAGTTAATAACAACAAAACATCATTTCTGCCAAATAAGTAACAAAATGAGTGCAACCTTTAATCATGAAAACAACTGTCATTATGAAATAATTTGTTTCTTCTTGCATGGTCCTCGCTCTGGGTCTAATTAGGACACACAGCAGTAGGGAGGAGAAATCAGAAGGAGCAACTTTCTTTTTCTGGGAACCTTTGAAAAAGAACATTTTCTTTTGTTGTGAGATAGGGCAGGTCTGGCGTCAAGGGACGGGCTTGGCTGGGCGCCTGCCTATCTGCCACCTAACTAATTCCAAAGTTTTCCTACTGGTGTATAAAGCCCTCTATGCAGTGGTAGCTGGTGCCCATTGGGACTAAGGGCAAGGAGGCGAACTGTAGGCAGAGCCAGATCAAACGACAGAGTCAACAGACTTTAGTTTTTCTTTGTCCTCCTTCCTTCCAAGTTCTACAGGGGCAGCACCGTGACCACCATCTGCCCTAGACGCTAAAAGCACTACCATGCCACTTTAAACAGCTGTGACTTTCCCCAGAGCATCCTGGGAAAATAAATAATAATAATAATAATAATAATAATAATAATAATAATAATAATAATAGGCATATATTTATTTATACCCTGTCTTTTCCCTGACGGGACCCAAGGTGGCTTACATATAAAAATGCTAAAAACATAGAACAAAAACAACTAAACAGAGGTAGAAGTCAAACTACAAACATAAATAAAATCTATTAAAACCATACAAATAATTACAATAAAAAACAGCACGGCCTTTCATTAACAGCAGTCAGTTCCTCAAAGTCCATTGGGACAAGAAAGTCTTCACCTGCTGACAGAAGGACAACAAGGAGGGATCCAGTCTAGCTTCTCTGGGGAGGAAGTTCCAAAGTCTGGGAGCCACCACCAAGAAGGTCCTCCTCTCCCATGTCCCCACTGTAGTTGATCAGGGTGCTGAGAGTTGTCAGGAGACCCCTATCCCTTTACAGAGCCACAACTCTCAAGACTTCCCTGGGAAGAGGGGTTGATTGTTAAACCCTTCCGGATCAGCACCCTTCAGTTCCCAGGATGCTTCGGGGCAAGGGCTTTTTTAAAGTGGTATGATACTGCTTTAAATGTACTGTATAGTGCGATCACTCGTAGCCGAGTAAGATTGTTTGGGTTGGGTTTTTGGAAGACGCCTGTGCATGAATTTGTTTTATGCGTGCAGATCAGTGCACGCTGACCAACGCACAGTCTTTGCTGTAGGGCTCTGTTCTGTTGGCATGAAGTAGTCACGACAAACCGGTAGATTCTGCTTCAGCCTTCATCTGCCTTCACAGCCATTGTAACACACCGCTTGTTATCATCTGCCTGTTCTGCCGTTGAGGACTTCTTGGATCATTCTTTGTCTGGCTCCTTCCCTTTGACCTTACCGCCTTGGGTGACCCTGCTGGGAGTACGAGATTCCCGACAGCTTCGCTCACAAGGGTCATAGGAACATGCAAGCCACAACAAGGTGATGATCCAGCAAGTGGGCTGGGAGGAATAGGGTTCTGCCAACAACTTGCTTAAGAAACTGCATGAAATATACTCTGAGTCGATTGTGGATTTCATGCTCTTTATTCAGCTCATAGTAGTGAGGAATGCAAGTCCCCCCCAAAGTGTCTGCTTTATATACATTATTTACACAATGGGCCCCATGAGACTGACTAATTCCGGGATTCTCCTGTAAGCCAATCAGGTTGCGGATTCACTTCCAGCTGGAGCTGGATTGGGTGGCTCCTGCGGACCAATCAGACTGCTGCATTCTGGATCCTATTGTTCTAGGACCAATCAGACTGTTGCATTCTGAATCCTATTGTTCTAGGACCAATCAGACTGCTGCATTTTGGATCCTATTGTTCTAGGACCAATCAGACTGCTGCATTTTGGATCCTATTCAACTCAGTACATAACGCTGCAGTTCCCAGGATTCTTTGTGAGGAGGAAGCCATGACAGTTTGAAGTGGCAAGAAGCAACTTTAAATGTGGAACTGCAGCTGGGGCCTGTGACCAGGCAACAGGGGGAGGGTGCTGGCAGCCGATGCCACCCTCAGGACTGGCTTTTACTAAGAACAGACTGAGGTTGGTGCAGCAGCGCCTCAGTCGCCCTTATGGACCAGCCTCCGCTGCCTAGATGATTTTAAACCAGGGCATCTGGAAAGCCGCCTCTCCCGCCCACTGGTCACTTAGATCTGTGGAGGGTGGCGCCACGTAACGTGTCCCCGCGGTAAAACATGCTGCCATTCCACATGCTTTTAGCGCAGTGGCTCCAGTTCCCTGGAATGCTCTTCCTTTAGAAGGGAAGCAGGCCCTCCCACATTGTTATGTTTTTCAAGTGCCTTGGAAACTTTTCTCCCAAGCATTCCTATTTTTAAGTTTCGGCAGTTTTTAAGCCCGTCTTGGCTTTCTTCTTTACATGCTGTTCTGTGATCTGTATTTATTACAACACTTTCTGTTTTGCTGCACTCTTTTATGCCGGTTTTATTACTTAGTTGTACTATTGTTATTGTTTTTCTGTTTTGTGGTCAAGTGGAGTTGGTTTTTCTGCACTAGGTGAGGCGGGGAGGCTATCGTTAAGCAGCTGTCCTTGGAGGCACAGGTCAATTCTGTGTCCAGGGCAGCTGTTTACCAGCTCCATCTGGTATGCAGGCTGAGACCCTACCTGCCAGCAGACTGTCTCACCAGAGTGGTGCATGCTCTTGTTATCTCTCGCTTGGACTACTGCAATGCGCTCTGCGTGGGGCTACCTTTGAAGGTGACCCTGAAACTACAACTAATCGAGAATGCGGCAGCTAGACTGGTGACTGGCAGCGGCCACCGAGACCACATAACACTGGTCCTGAAAGACATACATTGGCTCACCATACGTTTCTGAGCACAATTCAAAGTGTTGGTGCTGACCTTTAAAGCCCTAAACGGCCTCGGCCCAGTATACCTAAAGGAGTGTCTCCACCCCATTGTCCTGCCTGGACACTGAGGTCCAGCACCAAGGGCCTTCTGGCGGTTCCCTCACTGAGAGAAGTGAAGTTGCAGGGAACCAGGCAGAGGGCCTTTTCAGTAGTGGCACCTGCCCTGTGGAACGCCCTCCCACCAGATGTCAAAGAGAAAAACAACTACCTGACATTTAGAAGACATCTGAAGGCAGCCCTCTTTAGGGAAGCTTTTAATGTTTGACGGACTACTGTATTTTAATGTTCTGCTGGAAGCCGCCCAGAGTGGCTGGGGAAACCCAGTCAGATGGGCGGGGTATAAATTATTATTATTATTAATTTATTACGTATCATAGAATTGTAGAGTTGGAAGGGATCCGAATTGTCATCTAGCTCAACTGCCTGCAATGCAGGAATCTCAGCTAAGCATCCATGACAGATGGCCACCCAACCTCTGCTGAAAAACTTCCAAGGAAGGAGAGTCTACCACCTTTCAAAGGAGTCTGTTCCACTGTAGAACAGCTCTTACTTTCAGCAAATTCTTCCTAACGTTCAGTCAGAACCTCCTTCCTTGCAATGTGAGTCCATTGATTTGGATCCTACGCTCTGGAGCAGGAGAAAAGCACATCTTCCATGTGACAGCCCTATAGATATTTGAAGATGGCTATCATATCTCAGTCTCCTCTTTTCCAGGCTAAACATACCCAAGACCCTCAACCATTCCTCATAAGCATGGGTAGGCAAACTAAGGCCCAGGGGCCAGATCCGGCCCAATCACCTTCTAAATCTGGCCCGCGGATGGTCCGGGAATCAGTGTGTTTTTACATGAGAATGTGTCCTTTTATTTAAAATGCATCTCTGGCTTATTTGTGGGGCCTGCCTGGTGTTTTTACATGAGTAGAATATGTGCTTTTATTTTAAATACATCTCTGGGTTATTTGTGGGGCATAGGAATTCATTCATTTATTTTTTAAAAAATATAGTCCAGCCCCCCACAAGGTCTGAGGACAGTGGACTGGCCCCCTGCTGAAAAAGTTTGCTGATCCCTGCTCATAATGTAGCACCCTGCTAAAATGTAGCACCCTGCTTGTGGTTAACGCTTAGCTGGAATGAAATATTCAACGCAGCTATAGAGAAATTAAAATAGTAATTTATTTGTCAGACAAATAAATATGAGGCACAGTGGTATATGGTTACCAAGCTCTGGCCTGGCCTCTTGCCATTCTGGCCAGCACTTATATTTCCTTAATCCAGCCCCCTTGCTCCTCCTGTGGCTGCCTCTGTCCAATCAGCCTGGTTGAAATTCCTATTGGCTGTTTGCTAGAACCAATCACAAAAGATACACCCATTTCCTTCTTGCCCTTTTATGGAAATCAAAAAGCTATATATTCTTCTATCTATAAATGACAAATAAGTAGTAATATATCTTACATGTGTCTCAACAAGGAATCTTAATTACCAGCTCACCTCTTGCCCTCCTTGCCCTATTGCCTTCCAAAACAGATAATTAATCTTGAATTTTTATCTTATGCATATGTCAAAGATTGAGTTCACATCAACATTGAGATCTCCTTCATTTGAAGGTTTCTAAACAAAAGGCCTGACAACCATATATCAAGAGCGCTCGATTGGCGTCTTCTGTCTGGCAAGGGGGGGCTGGTGCCTGATGGCCCCTGTGATCTCTTCCAACTATATGAAATAAGAATCTAGCATTTCTTAAATCCTTTGCATAATTATATTTAAACTAATATATTTAATACATAAACAACCTTTTAAAAGGAAAAGAAATCTTAAAAGGATCTTAGTTTAAGAAACAAACAGCTTTTGAAAAGTCTTCCCAGAAAATGTTCTGTTTCTGCCAGCTAGATGCTTTTTCACTGCTCTTGACCTTCTTAACCTTAGGAAGAAGATATGGCTCATTTTACTATTTATCCACCCTTAATTTGTAGGGTCAGTGTAACCTTGGCTGTCAGCCTGTAATTCCCTTTTTACGACTTTGAGAATTGTTTTCTGCTATAAATCAGGGGGGCCCCTTGTCTAGGAGTAAAAATATCTTGTCAAGGTTTTTAGGCAACTGGTCTTCTAAGACTGGTCTTTTAAGATACAGGCCCTGATTAAACATATAAGCTTTAATAAAAATGCAGGCTTATGATTAGATGCCTCATTCCCCCCTTTCAAGCTCAAGGACCTTCATCCCAAGTGTCCTTGATAGCTTGACCTTCATCATATTCCTGAGGTAAAGCTCTGTATAGGGCCATGATATGAGGTAGAGTTTCATTTGAAATCATCTTGCTAATTGTACTTCTAAAACATGAAATGATACATGGCACCATACATAAAACCATTATTACTACTGTCAAGAAAAACAAGCAAGACAATAGTATCCCTTTGAGTCCTGCGACATTAGGTAACCAATTGGTGAGCCATCCCATATCCCATCCTTCCCATGTTTGTACTGGGACATGTGCTATATTCTCCATCTTTGTGGCCAACACACGGATTGCCTCACCATTATCAGAAATGTTGAAGCAACAGGCATTCCCTGTCAAGTTCAAGACTCCACATAGGCCTCCCTGCCTGGCAAGTACATAATCCATTCCCATCTTCAGCTGCAAAATGGCGGCTCTACTTTCATCCAACTGTTGTGCAATAAGTCTCAAACTCTGGGCCGTTGCATTGGTTACAAGTTCCACTACTGCTTGCAATCGAATTATTCTGTTTAGATTATAAATAGGATCCCGTGCCCCTTGTATGAGCTCACCAGGATTCCAGGAGGCAGGATCATAATAGGCTATAATGCGCTCTGGTGGCCAATCATCAGTACCGCTCCAACTTTGGGTACTTCCTCCTGCTATATGAGAAATGTCAGCGTTTCTTCGTGTACGCTTGGCCGAACTAGTGGGCATAATCCACATTGGTGGTAATACCCATCCCAAGAAACAAGTCCCACTCCATTTGGAAGGGAGTTTCTTGTATGCCCATTCTCCACATATCCACCACAACCATCGGGTCTGAGGTTTTTGGTACGTGGAGTGCAGAAGGCGAAATATCAAAAGGGGTAGAGAGTTCACAGTGCAGTATGTTAGATTGCCTTCTTCTGTCACAGTTATGTTCCATACCATTTTCCATGCATGAATAAAAGGAGGTGCACAGGGCAAGGTATTCCGAGTTCGATACGTAGTACCGTTTGCCCAGGTTTGACTATTCTTAATATAATCCCAAGTATAGTGGCAATGAGAAGAGCCTATCATGGTAGGATCAGCTGCATCTGATGATTTATGCACACAGAATTCCCCTTGCACAGGTATAACTCGTATTGGTTTAGTTGAGTTCCATCCGGGGAAATTCTGTACTTCTGTTTGGTGTGGCATTTCGCTTACCATACCAATGGCATTTAATGGTATTGGTAATAAGGGCATACCTCCCTCTGAATCATCTGGCCCAAGAGAGCAAACAAGGCAATTAGTCCTATTTGCAACATTGGCTACCATCTCAGCTAAGCTTACCCACATATTGTGGTCATGGCGGAATCCATATTTAGCAAATTTGGTCAGATTCAAGGACCCTTCCCCTTCCCAAGGGATCAGGATTAATAATAAAATCATGTTGATGTCTAGCATATGCATTCCTTCCACAAAAGATTACCTTATTGTGATAGCAAATAAATATTAGCCCCAATATAATTCCCCCAGTGACAGAAATGGGGAACCACCAAGACCAAAACATATATCCCGAGGATCCCCAATGAGTAATATCCCTTATAATTGTTCCACAAGGGGGCAGTCAATCAATTGTATAAGAGAATCTTTCCATTCACAGTCACTGGTTCAGACGCTCCTCAAGCTTCAGGCGTGCGCAGGTCAGCCAGCTTCCAGGTTGTGGCTGCAGCAGGCCGGTCGTCTAAATGTTGCCCGTGACCTAGCCCGTTCCCGGTAGGGCTAGATACAGGGGTTTTTGGAGAGAGTCAGTTTTAAAGGATTAGAGGGGTCACCTTTGCACGTCCAACTGCCTTCAGACTTCTTCAAACGAGAGTGATGAATCCAGGGGGTCACCTCAGCTACCTTCACCGCTGTTGGAGTAGAGAGCAAGACGGTGTAAGGTCCACGCCACTTAGGTGCAAGTGGATCGCGTTTCCACTCTTTCACCCATACGCTATCGCCAGCCTGGAACTGATGAATCGGCTCGGCAATGCTGCACGGCGTGCGCTCGAGGGCCCACCTGTTAAGAGAAACAAAAACACGGGAGAGAGATTGCACTTGTTCCTGTGTCACATGGTCTCCTATTTGTTTAAGGTCAGCTGGAATATCCTGAACAAAGGAGGGTGGCCTCCCATACAGGAGCTCAAAAGGTGACAACTTAAGTCTTTTTGTGGGTGCACACCGAACACGAAACAGTGTTATGGGTAACACATCTACCCATCCCAATCCCGTTTCCTGGGTTAATTTTGCCAATTGGGTTTTCAGAGTCCGATTCATTCTTTCAGTTTTCCCTGAACTCTGAGGCCTATATGCTGCATGCAGTCTCCATTTCACTTGTAGGACTCGACATACTTCTTGTACTACTTGATCAATGAATGCTGGCCCATTATCACTTCCAATGCATCTAGGTAATCCAAACCTTGGGATCAATTCAGTGAGGAGTCTCTTAGTTACCTCTCGTGCCTTTTCAGTTCGGGTGGGAAAAGCTTCAACCCATCCGGTAAAAGTATCTACAAACACAAGTAGATACTTGAATCCCTTAGAAGGGACCAACTCTGTGAAGTCCACAATTAGGCTTTCCATGGGGACGTATCCCACATGCTGAATTCCAGGAGGTTGTACCGGTCCCTGCCTGGGATTGTTTTTAGCACAAAGAACACATTTCTGTGAAATGCAAGTTGCTAATTGTGATAGATTAATAATATACAACTTCCGACTGAGACTCTCTCTGGTTGCAGTACCGCCAAGGTGAGTAGATTCATGATAATTTCTTACAATTGTGCCTGCTAGATGATGAGGTACATAAATCCTATTATCCGGCAGGATCATCCAACCGTCCTTCACAACCGCTCCTTCCTGTTCAGCCCACTTCCTCTCTTCTGGGGTATAGTGAGGTTTAACTTCTTCTGGAACTACCTCTGGTATGAGGGCTGCTATAAATCCTCCCACAGGCTTTTGGGCTGCCTCTCGGGCTGCTTTGTCAGCAGCATGATTTCCTCTGGTTATTGGATCCCTTCCTCGTCCATGACCTTTGCAGTGCATTACAGCAATCTGTTCTGGAGCCCATACTGCTTCCAACAGGATTTCTACTTCAGGTCCATATTTCAAGGCCTTCCCGTGGGCTCCGATTAGACCTCTTTCTTTCCATAGAGCTCCATGTGCATGCAGGGTTAAGAAGGCATATTTAGAATCAGTATAGATGTTTGCCTTACATCCAGCTGCCAATTGCAGAGCTCTAGTTAAACCTATAAGTTCAGCTTTTTGTGCTGAGGTGCCAGCAGGCAAAGCTTCAGCTTCCACAACTTCCTCATTAGTGACCACAGCATATCCTGCTCGTCTGGCACCTTCATGCAGGTAACTGCTACCATCAGTATAATATACAACATCTGGATTTTTCAATGGCTCATCTTTCAGATCGGGTCTACTGGAATAAACTTCATCCATTATTTGGAGACAATCATGTGATTCTTCATCATCTACCTCTGGTAGGGGCAGCAAAGTCGCTGGATTGAGCATATTCACTACTCGTAGATGAATCCTGGGATTTTCACACAATAGGCCTTGGTATCTAGCCATCCTTGGGTTCGTTAGCCAATAACTACCCTTATATTCCATGAGTGTCAGAACAGCATGAGGTACATTCACATACATCGTCTGGCCAAAGGTAAATTTATCAGCTTCTTTGACAAGGCTTGCAGTGGCCGCTACTGCCCTTAGGCATGGAGGCCATCCTTTTGCTACTGAGTCCAATTGTTTAGACAAATAAGCTACTGGACGGTTCCAACTTCCTAATCTCTGGGTCAGGACTGCCGCTGCAATCCCATTCTGTTCATGTACATACAGCTGAAAGGGTTTTTCCGAATTAGGCAATCCAAGGGCTGGGGCCTCCATAAGTCGTTGTTTGATAACTAAAAAGGCTTGTTTCTGCTCAGGTCCCCATACAAATGGGTCCTTTTCTGCACCTCGAGTGCTTTCATGTAAGGGCTTGGCCAGACTGCTGAAATCAGGTATCCATAGTCTACAAAACCCTGCTGTTCCCAGGAATCCTCTAAGTTGTTTTCTTGTGGTAGGTTCTTTGATAAGGCAAATAGCTTCTTTCCTCTCTGGTCTCAATGCTCGTTGTTGGTGTGAGATGTCAAAGCCCAAATATTTGACCTTTTCTAAACATAACTGTGCCTTTTTCTGGGAAACTCGGTAGCCAGCTTCCCAGAGCAAGTGGAGCAGTTCCTCTGTCCCTTCTTTACAGGTATCAAAATCCTTTGCCGCTAGTATAAGATCATCCACATATTGCAGAACCACCTTTTCTCCCGGTATTGAGGGGTAACTTGTTAGATCCTTCGCCAAGGCAGTGCCAAATAAAGTTGGGGAATTTTTGAATCCCTGGGGCAATCTTGTCCAGGTTAGCTGGCCTTTTGTTCCTGTCAAAGGGTCTTCCCACTGGAAGGCAAATATAGGTTGGCTCTGTGGTGCCAGCCGGCAACAGAAGAATGCATCTTTCAAGTCCAATACAGTAAAAAATGTTGCTTCTGGTGGGATCAAACTCAGCAAGGTATATGGGTTTGGTACATTTGGGTGCAAGGTCTCGATAGCCTGGTTTACGAGCCTCAAGTCCTGTACTGGCCTGTATTCATCTGTCCCAGGTTTTCAAACAGGCAAAAGGGGTGTGTTCCATTCTGATTGGCAGGGCTTAAGCAGACCATATTTTAATAGGCGGTCCAAATGTTTCTGGATGCCCTCTGCTGCTCGCCGGGGTAAGGGATATTGCTTTACAGATACAGGGGTAGCCATAGGTTTTAGGGTTACTACAATTGGAGCTATATTCTTAGCCATTCCTGGTGGGCTATTTTCGGCCCATACTCCTGGTGGCACCTGTAGAGTTCGGAGGAGCTTGTTTAATTCTGTATCTAATGTGGGTTGGACTTGCAAGGCTGACATTAGGCGCCATGATTGTTCCTTAGGTACTGAGAGGGTAATTATTCCTGCTGCTTTTGATGGCAGTTTCATTTCTGGACCTCGAGGAGTGAAGGTGATTTGGGCCTGCAATTTGGACAGCATATCTCTGCCTAAGAGAGGTATTGGACACTCAGGTATATACAAAAACTGATGGGTTAAACGATGTCCCCCAATCTGGCATTCCAAAGGTTGGAGGAAAGATCTCTTAGCTGACTGTCCAGTGGCACTTTTAATGACTACACTTTTGGATGCCTTTTTCTGCAATAGTTCTGGGAGTACTGAGTATTCAGCCCCAGTATCAATCATAAAGTCTATTAAATGGCTCCCTAATTGAATCGTGACCGTGGGCTCCTGGAAGCCTAACTTTATGGAGTCCGGTCGTTCCTAGTCTTGGGTAAAATCCTCTTCTGCCAGTCCAATGAAATTGTCTCTACTCCGTCCTTGTCCAGGTCTCTGATATCTTCCATCTCGGATCATTCCCCGTCCCCGTCCCTGGTTTCTTGGGCCGGAGCCTGGGCCTGGGCCTGGACCTGGGCGTACTTCTTCCAACCTCAAGGGTTCAGGACACTCCCGCTTCCAGTGACCCTCCTTCTTGCAATTTGCACATTGATTCCTTCCCAGTGGTGGATTCTTTCCCCGTCCTCTCCCTCCATTTAAGGGGCGGTAATCTTGCTTCACTGCTGTGGCTAGCATTACCATCTTTTCCTTCTGCCACTTCTTCTTCTCTTGTTTCTCAGCCTCATCCCTATTCCGATAAACTCGGCGTGCAATGGTCATAATTTGGCTCATCAGCATCCCTTCCCATCCTTCTGATTTCTGAATTTTCTTACGAATGTCAGAAGCGCACTGGGCCACAAATGTAGCAGTAATCATTCTGCTGTTTTCAGGGGCTTCAGGGTCAAAAGGAGTCCATATACGATAGGCTTCCTGCAGCCTCTCTAAAAAGTCTCCCGGACTCTCATTTGGTTTCTGTTCTACTTCTGAGACTTTAGACATATTAGTGGGCTTCTGGCATGCCCTGCGGATACCTTGCACAAGTGTCTGGCGGTAGGTGGTAAGTCTGGCCAGGTGAATTGCATTGTTTGGATCCCAGTTAGGATCTTCCAAGGGAAAGTTGTCCTGAAGATGACGATCAATATTAAAAATATTTCCCACTCTGGCCTGCTCACGCAAATATATCTGTGCCTTTTCAATTATGTCTCTCCTTTCCTCAGTGGTGAAAAGAGTATTTAGGAGCTGGCGACAATCTGTCCAAGTAGGACTATGAGTATTTACTATTGAAGTCACCAAGTCCATCATAGCCTGAGGTTTTTCTGCGAAAGATGGGGTGTGTGTTTTCCAATTCATCAGATCCGTAGTCGTGAATGGAATATATTGCAGGGTCGAAGTTCGAGGTGGCCGTGGTCCGGGTTGCCCGTTGACCAGCACAGGATCCTCAAGTGCATCAAATACTCTTCTAAGAGGGGCTACTACGTGACCCTTTTCTTCACTTTGCTCTAGGGGCCTCAAATCATAGGGGATAGTATTTGTCCCAAGGCGTTCTTTTAGCAGCTTTATACGCCTGGCTGTATTGCTTGCTGACCGATCAAGGTCTCCCTGTAACTTCTGTAATATTTCTCTAGGACTTGGATGTACAGGGGTTTGGGGTAGGCAATCAGTTGTTCCACTAAAGGAGACTGTAGATGGAGGTCTATTAGGAGTCACAGGTGGAATAACCACTTCTGCTTGGGCTTTATTATAGGACTCCAATGCCTCCTGAAGATATTTATCATAATCTATCAAGGAATCAAGCTCTGTGACTCCACCCCCATTATTCATTCCAGTTTCTTGCCTTGGGGTTACAACTGGTGGAGTGTTTGGATTAGGCTCCCTTCGATGTGGAGCATAGGGTGGAGGTGGAAGCACCTCTTCCTCTGGTCCCTCAAAAATGGGTTTGAGTTTATTTGGCAAGA
This sequence comes from Podarcis cretensis, assembly GCF_951804945.1. Lineage (NCBI taxonomy): Eukaryota > Metazoa > Chordata > Lepidosauria > Squamata > Lacertidae > Podarcis > Podarcis cretensis. The sequence goes on along the minus strand of NC_137177.1, from coordinate 25,357,810 downwards.
TTCCTTTCCTAGCTTCGGCTTTTACAGCCAATAATTTGCATCGTTTGACTTTGCATTCCCTTATCCATGGAGGATTTTTATTTAATGTGCTCAGCCAAGAATCTATATATGAAAATTGTTCTGGGCACCCTCCAGTTTCTTTGGTGATATCAGACCAAAGTTTGCTTACTAAATTTATATCAAAGGTTCCCTGAGATGGCCATCCAGTATTGTATTTCGGCCATTCTAATTCACATAACGTTCTCAAGCGCTCTGGCGTCATTTTGACTCCATATGCCCCTGAGAAGGCTTTCTTAAAATTATTTAACATACATTCAAGAGGTGTATTTCCCCCCTTTGAACCCCCAACTCCCATTGTATGGCCCTGTGAAGTATCCACTCAGTCACACACACAAGCGCTTTGTGAGATTCCTTGCCCAGATGGAGTCGCCTCACTGGGAACCGAAGTACTACTCACTCCACACTCAGGTCAGCTACAAATTGCTCTGTACTTTCTCACACATACAATGCGCTGGATACTTCACCACACTCTACCTCCCAACCTTTCCCTACACCAGATCACCATCTGATGTACCCAGCCACCTAGCGTACTCAGTTCCCCCTTACTGAGACGCAGAAGTTTGATCAAGACTTCTCTTCCTCCCAATTAATTGGAGGGCCAAAACCCCTTTGTGCACTTACCCTTGGCTGGTTCCCCCCGGTCCGTCGCCGCCAGTGAGCAAGGTATCAGACAGACGAGTCTTCTGCGTTCCCCTGGAAAAATTTCCCAGTGCGCGCTGGGTAAGCAGTTTAGAGGTCCTCTCTCTTGTACCCTGCCCAGTAGGGCGAAGGGGCTGCGTTCCAGCAGACCACTTATCCGAGTCACAGAGGCACCATAAAATGTAGCACCCTGCTTGTGGTTAACGCTTAGCTGGAATGAAATATTCAACGCAGCTATAGAGAAATTAAAATAGTAATTTATTTGTCAGACAAATAAATATGAGGCACAGTGGTATATGGTTACCAAGCTCTGGCCTGGCCTCTTGCCATTCTGGCCAGCACTTATATTTCCTTAATCCAGCCCCCTTGCTCCTCCTGTGGCTGCCTCTGTCCAATCAGCCTGGTTGAAATTCCTATTGGCTGTTTGCTAGAACCAATCACAAAAGATACACCCATTTCCTTCTTGCCCTTTTATGGAAATCAAAAAGCTATATATTCTTCTATCTATAAATGACAAATAAGTAGTAATATATCTTACATGTGTCTCAACAAGGAATCTTAATTACCAGCTCACCTCTTGCCCTCCTTGCCCTATTGCCTTCCAAAACAGATAATTAATCTTGAATTTTTATCTTATGCATATGTCAAAGATTGAGTTCACATCAACATTGAGATCTCCTTCATTTGAAGGTTTCTAAACAAAAGGCCTGACAACCATATATCAAGAGCGCTCGATTGGCGTCTTCTGTCTGGCAAGGGGGGGCTGGTGCCTGATGGCCCCTGTGATCTCTTCCAACTATATGAAATAAGAATCTAGCATTTCTTAAATCCTTTGCATAATTATATTTAAACTAATATATTTAATACATAAACAACCTTTTAAAAGGAAAAGAAATCTTAAAAGGATCTTAGTTTAAGAAACAAACAGCTTTTGAAAAGTCTTCCCAGAAAATGTTCTGTTTCTGCCAGCTAGATGCTTTTTCACTGCTCTTGACCTTCTTAACCTTAGGAAGAAGATATGGCTCATTTTACTATTTATCCACCCTTAATTTGTAGGGTCAGTGTAACCTTGGCTGTCAGCCTGTAATTCCCTTTTTACGACTTTGAGAATTGTTTTCTGCTATAAATCAGGGGGCCCCCTTGTCTAGGAGTAAAAATATCTTGTCAAGGTTTTTAGGCAACTGGTCTTCTAAGACTGGTCTTTTAAGATACAGGCCCTGATTAAACATATAAGCTTTAATAAAAATGCAGGCTTATGATTAGATGCCTCAATAAGGCTTGGTTTCCACATGACTAGATGGTCTTCATGGTCTCTTCCAACTCTTCAATTCTATGATTTCCTTCCCTTTGATTTTCTGTTTCTTTCCCCTAACAGATAAGAAGCATTTTGTAGTCACTGAGCATGCTCAGTTCTCATGACTGGTAGGTTGAGGTGTTTTTTTTTGGGGGGGGCTGCTCCCCTAGTTCCCCTTCCCCACTTTTTCAACCTGATACATCCCTCTGCTTCTCATTGGCCCTGTTTTGGGTCCTGTTGGTACTCACATCCGGCGTTTTGATATTTAAAGGTATACAGATACAAGATGTGTTTGGAGGCCCTTGGTGGGAAGGCAATAATGAGGTAGCTGTTGATTCTTCACAGAAAAGAGTGCAAACCTCTTTCTACAGTGGTTTATACTCTCAAGCAATCATGCAGCTGGACTCCTGTGTTTTGACTGCGCTGTTTTTACGGTATTTGATTTCGAGATGGAGTAAAGCGAAACCCCCGAGTCTGCTGGCAACCTGCCCAACTACCTAAGCCAACTCTTGAGCTTCCAAGAGGGGAAGGGTTTTCGCTGCTGATTGGAAATTAAAATGAAATGAAATGGGCTTTGCTGATTAAAAAATGAAATGGATGTTCTCCCCTTAGCATGACTCTTGAGCTAGCTAGCCATGATCCTGTTCAGCTGTATGATATCCCATCTCCACATTACAGCTGCAGCACAATGTGGTAGATCTTGCTGTAAACAAGGAGTGTGTTGTGGAGCCGGTGGGATATTCATAAAATCACCATAGTTTTGTGTTTTATGTCCCTCCCCCCAAGTTTGTCGCAGTGCTGGAGAATTGGAAGGCACGGCATTCAAAGAACCAGAAGCTGGGGCTGCAGCAAAATGTTGAAGTGTAGGGTTCTTTTGTACAGTCTGCCAGCTCCCATGAATTTCCAGTTCCATTTTTGCTTGTTTCTCCCTTACTCCCCCCCCCATTTTTTGTTGATACCTCTACAGTGCTGTGATTTGCCTAGCATTCAGATATCTCTCCCTCTCATTTTTCTGCTTTTGGTCCTATTGGCACTCACATGCTGAAATCATTATTAGAAGGAGCGATCTCTGGGACCGGGTGGGAAGTAGGGAGGAAACCCCCCTCCCAAAGGGACAAAGTTCACAGAAACTGGCCAGGTTGCCCCAAGGATGGGAAAGTGATGTTGCCATTTAAAAGAGGGAAAATGAAAATGAAGGGCTGCATGAGCAGCTGAGGATAGACAAATCTGTTTCAGGTTCTCATTTTTCTTCTATTAAGCTCCGTTCTCCACCTTTATAAATCAGCCAGAATATTTTGCATTTTCAAAGTCCACAGAAAAATTCACCAGCATTTTAGTGTGAATTTCTGCTTGTGTGCACATTTTTGTATGCAGTCTTACCAAATATACACATTTTTTTTACACACATTTCTTGGTCAAATGTCTGCATTTATAAGTTCAGAAGTGCGAATTTCAAAGGATGGCTGTGTTTCATAGCACTCGTGGACTTCCAATGAAGCTGACTTTTGGAAGGCTACGCTGTGCATAGTCATAAACTATGGAAGGCGGTAATGACCTAGATGGCTTTAAAAGATCCGACAAATTAATGGAGGAGAGCAGTGGCGTAGCACTGTCTGCTGGTGCCCAGGGCAGGAGTGTACCTGCCCCCCCCCCAAAGTGGGGACAGAGCACACTAACCCTGCCCTCACCACTGCTGCTGCTGCTGGGTAGGAGGAGGGTGAGCACTCTCCGGATCCTGTCCCTGTCTGGCATGAGGGTCTGCCTGCCTTGTTGCCCGGGTAGCCTTGTCTGGGCATACCAGGACCTCCATACACACTGGCCAGGCTCACACCCCAGGGAAGTCACTTTGCTTGCTCTGGATGTGTGAGGTCAGTCTGACCCCACACATCAGCAAGGGAATAAGGGCTATTGGATTGGTTGTTTATCTATAAGCAGTGGTTCCCAACCTTTTCTTGGCCATGCTCCACCTAAGCATCTCTAAAATCCTGATCCCCTCCCCCCATGACATATAATTCTTATTATTAAAAAAGTGAACTCCTATTCACGTGGAGGAAGCCTAAAAGGCCATTCACTGTTAATAACTCATTCTCAAATTGCCCCCCTTAAAAAAGCAAATTGCCTCCCTGTGAGGTGTGTGCCCCACGTTGGGAACCACAGATCTATAGGTGGTGGTTTTTTGTTTTGTTCTTTGGACTACCTGTTTTCTGCAGTGTTGGAGGAGTCGGCAGCTGGATTTCACACACCGAGATGATCCAGCAAGACAAAACTTGGGCTTTAAATTTCTAGCCCACATTAAGAATTCTCTGCATAGTGTTGGGTGGAAGTGCAAGTAGGTGGCTCCCAAATCTTGCTGCAAGTACACAGAAGATCCTGAAACCTCGTTGATGTCAATGGAATGTCCCTGTTTCTAACTTCTCGTTGATCAATCACCAAGGCAATCTGATGCACATTTACTCAGAGGGTAAGGGCCTTATTCCCAGGTTAGGGATGTGCTGGCTTGCAGCCTGCAGCACCACTTTATTTTTCTATTTAAAGGCTCGTCTGTGGGGTCAGAATGGCAGGAGTATTTCTTTTCGGGTCACTTCCTCTTGAAACAAACCAGGAGACAGAAAGTTCAGCTTAACGCACGCCGAGCATTGGAGGGAAGCTGAGGTCGTGGCAGAGGAACTGGAAAAAATGTGAAAGGAATGTGGCAAGAGACATTCAGAATCAAAGGGAGCAAAATGAAAATCAGATGCTTCTCTCTCTCTCTCTCTCTCTCTCTCTGGACATGTATAAGTCTTATTCCTTACATAGGATTTCCAGGGTGATGTATGGAAGGGCCCATAGCTCAGCGGCAGAGCATCTGCCTTGCATGCAGGAAGTTCCAGGTTCAATCCTCAGCATCTCCAGGAAGGGCTAGGAGCACAGCTGTCAACTTTCAGATTTGAAAATAAGGGATCAGCAGCCTCACCTGTCCCGGGGACAGTCTACGGGATATCTGACAATCCGGGATAGCAGTGGGAAATGGCGCTGGAATAAGGGAATTTCCCGCAAAAAAAGGGAAGGTTGACAGCTATGGCTAGGAGAGACACTCTGTCCAAAACCCTGGAGAGCTGCTGCCAGTCAGTGTAGCCAATATTGAGTTACATGGATCCCATGGTCGGACTTGCTATAAAGCACCCTCTGATGTTCTTATGAATTGTTAACTCTCCTTGTTTTTAAAGTAAGTTTCTAGCCCTCTCACTTGTGGAGCTACAAGGAAAACCCATAAAGGCAAGATGCTGCTACAAAGTCTTATAAAGACAATGAGATTGCTTGAAACGGATCTGGCTACCTGTATTTATGGTCCCAGCTGTTTGGCAGTGATTCTCTGCCTTCCACCACCCAGCCCTGTAAGGCCTCCTCTTCACATCTGGCTCAGTGCCTGACATCTGAACCACAGCATCTGCATCACAACGGCCACTCATAGTTATGGGAAATGCCTGAAGCCCGAATCCCGTTCTCAGGCTATATTTGAACTGCATGAGTTTTCTCTCTCCAGCTTTTGGGAAGCGGCACTTGAGTGCGTGTGTGTGTGTGCTGAGGCACTGGGGTTCCCAGCTGGAGTGGTTGGGAAGAAGCGTCTCTCTGAGCCTTCAGATCAGTTTGCAGATGTTGTTAAGGAAATGCATGGTCTCCTACCCTATACATTCTCACCATCCATGGGGGGGGGGGGGAAAGCTTATTTATCATTTTTTGGTCAAGGGCTAGCTGAAATCAGCTGATAAATTTCCCTCGGAAAGAGAGCAATCCCAAACAATGTTTAAGGCATAACAAACGACTCGAGGTCTTCAAAGCAGTGAGGCAAACTTTTTTTTTTTTTAATAACCTTGTTTGGCATGTACATACCCAGTGATTCAGGACAGAGGATGAGGCAGGGAGGAGAAAAGTCACCAATTAACTTGCAAGATTTTGACTTTAAAATGTTTTGGCTTTCTCAGAGCCCAGAACATGAGATTGGCAACAAAACAATAAGATTCTCTTTTTTAAAAATTAAAATTGTTCTACTACCAGGGGTGGGGTGGGGTAAATACCGCAGGCAAGGTCTGATGTTTAGCCCCAAAGAGCTCTGAAACTAGCATCTGTGTATAAAAATTATAATCTCGTGACTTTGAAAACTAGACCTGTGCTATTTTAGGAGGCACCAATTTATTGTTTCTGAAACCTTAGCAATCGTCCCGTTCTTCCCCGCAATTTTACCACCTGTGTTTCCAAGGGAGGCTGGGTGGGATTGGGTGTAGTGAGGAGTACCAGCCCCCACCAACCAACCCCCCACCCGCCCCATTGCAGTCCTAAGTCTTCTTTCCATTTCTAGGCAAATAGTTCTTTTCACACACAGAGTGGGGGAAGTTGAAGAGGGGATCTTTATAAGGCAAGAATTGAACAGGCCCTTGAGAAGGAAATCAATCTGTTCAGCAGCATCTCAAAGGCATCTCTCCTCTGGCAGGAGACTTGGGCTTGGCCACTGGCAGACTGACTAAGCAGCCGCTGCTGCAAAATGTTCTATATACACGTTCGCTCCTGGCAGCACCAGGCATGACATGGCAAATCCCAACAGCACGCGCCGTCTTCCAATGCAGAGTCAGTTTCCGCAACCCGTTTCTGCAACAACCTCCCGGGAAGGCTCCCTGCTCAAGCCACTGATAGGCTCCTTCGCTGGCTCCAACAGCCTATCAGAAGACTCGCCCCGGCTTTCCAGTTTTGCATAGTTGACCAGGCCAATGTGGTCGAGTCTAGGCCAGCTCCTGTGCTTCCTGTCTTTGACTGGCGCCACTAACACTACCCCTGGCTGGCCGAGATCCAGGGACTTGGAGTGACCTGCATTAGGGATCTGAGTGTCCGAGCTGAATCCCCTCTTTGTGCATTCGGGGTTCAGCAGTCTTTCCACCGAGGTGGCTGAGGAAGGCTCAACATTATCCATATCAATAACCACATGGCTGCCTCTGAGCTCGCCTCTCCGGGGAGCCGTGGCATTGCACCCGGGGAGGAGGGTCCACGAGAGCCTCAACACCTCGTCTTTCTCCTCTGGCAAGCGGAGGCAATTGCCTTCCAAGTCCCGGATGGCTGCTCGAGAAACTCGCTGGCTTTCAAGGAGACAGTTGTTGAGTTTAATGAGAGGCAGAGACAGGGCATTGACGGCTGAGATGACTGACTCCGCGCCGTGGGCAAAAGGGAGGCCGCGGTTATCTGGCATGGCGTTGCCAGAATCCGAGCGGACGCTCAGGAGGGAAAGGGACGGCGAGACACTCTTGTGGAACTGGGTGGTGGCCTGTAGCCTGTTTGAGTCGTAAGCATTGGGCCACTTGGCGGCTGGGCTGGAGCAAGACTGGAAGCCGCTGGAGGAGAGGTCCACCTCGTAGCAACCTTCCACACAGTCTGCATTCGCCTGGAGGGAGGACAAGGTAGGCCTCCTCTGAAAGTAGCTGCTTGCCTGGCTAGTGTCCTGTGGGAGCCTCAGACTCATGGAGTAGAGCTCTCTCTGCATCAGCAAGCGAGTCTCCATGTCTCTGTTCTCGTACAGCATGGTGTTGGCACAGATGAAGATGAAGAGGCCGATGCCCATGATGACAGGCCCAATGAGCTTCAGCTTCTCGCTGTGAGGTAAGGGGCGAGGGTGGGCCAAGGCCTTCACTTCCTTCTTGATCTCATCGGTGGCGCTGGCGTTGCCCGGCCGGCTGCCTCCTCCGGACCTGGCACGGTGAGGCCAGTAGCCAATGACAGCGATGGTCATGCCCACCAGCACCACTGAGACGCCCACCATCACAAAGGCTCCCGAGGTAGAGCGCATGCGCAGCTGGCCCTTCACGGTCACCTCGGAGGGGGCCTTGCGCCGGAACCTGCGCCGGTGCCATCGGGAAGGGGCGCTGGCGGGTGTTGCGGGTGCGTTCCCTGAAGGGGGCTGGTTCTTCATGGCTCTTGCGGCTTCAGCAGGGCCTCCGGCTGTCACCATCCCCACGTCGTCCACCAGCCATCTTGACAACAAAGAGAGAAGGCGTTAAGGAGAGGGAGGCATGGGAAAGAAGCAGAGGTGACTTGTCCAAACTCTCCCTCCATTGGGAAATAGTAGCAATAATACACTTGCACCCCAGCCTACTTCCTGGCACATAGGAATCTGCCTTCTACCAGTTCAGATGATTGATCTGCCTAGCTCAACATTAGGATGGGGAATGTGCGGCCCTCCAGATGTTGTTGGACTACAACTCCCATCAGCCCCAGCCAGAGTGGTCAATGGTAAGCAGTGATGGAAGTTGTAGTCAAAAACATCTGGAGGGACCTGTCCTTGGTCTACACTGACTGGCAGCAGTTATTATTATTATTTATTGAATTTATATATCGCCCTATACCCAGAGTTCTCAGGGTGGTGCACAGAACAAAATCAAAATATAAAACCACAAAATATATCATCAAAATAAAAAACAACAACCCAATAACCCCTAGGGTCTTTTCCAGTCCTAGGTGGATATGTCAGGGATTGAACTTGCTACCTTCTGGATTCCCAGGTGCTCCACCACTGAGCTATAGAGCATCTTAATGTCAGGGCTGTGGGTTTGAGCCCCACATTGAGTAAAGGTTTCCTGCATTGCAGGGGGTTGGACTAGATGATCCTCATGGTCCCTTCCAACTCTATCATCCTATGGCACTTCCCTTTCCTTTGGCAAAGTTTATCCTAATTTCCCCAAACACGGTGTCCTCAAGGTGCCCTGTCCCTAAAGTACAATCCTCCCCCAATATACCCAGGTCATGGTTTGAAGGCATGTGATGCTGCCACCTTCTTGAAGCTAAGCAAGTCCTGAAATGCTCACTGCCTGGAGGGAAAACCACAGCGGAACACAAAGCATAAACCACCTTTATTTCTATGACTAAAGAAACATGGGATATAATATACACATCTCTGCATATCATGCATAATATATAAATAACAGTGCAATAAGTGTTATAGACTCCATTTTAAAAGGTACTTTTTTATGTTGCTGCATCCCCCGAGAAGAGATTTACAAACTGAAACTTCTCTAGGCTTATGTTTTAAACATAAAGGCAAGTTCTCTGCAGAATCTTTGCATATAAGGCCATCCGCCCCCCAGCCCCCCCCATCAATTTACCCAATCCACCAAACAGAGAAAAGAGGTGCTGCAATGCCAGCAGAATGAAATAGCAAAAGAGCTCAGGCAAGTGAGCCAAGCTGCGTTTTACAGGAGAGAAGTGAGGGGAGTCACTGGCCAAACTAACCTATGAGGAATGTCCTTCCCAAATGCAACAACCAACCAGACTGTACCAGCAAAACTCAACAGGTGGCGTATATCTATGCCATTCGATGATCATAGTTAAGAGGAACTACAGTGTGTTGGGACTTAAGCAACACAGCAAGCTGCAGTTGGTCTAAATCAGAAACGAAACCTTCTAGACCTCCTTGCACCTGATCTATACCGGAGAAGATATAGGTGTGGGTGGGTGTGTAAACTCAGGGTTTACCTAGACTCATTCACGTAACACTAATTATGCTGCTGCTGCTGCTGCTGCTTGCGTGAGTGTTGGGAGGACCGCTCCCTCTCCTGCCAACTCCATCCGGCCTAGGGGGCGGGGCCTGCACTCACTGCCACAGCATAAGAGGCCTGAGAGAGGCCTCCGGGACACAACTGCTGCTGCTGCTGCTTGCGTGAGTGTTGGGAGGACCGCTCCCTCTCCTGCCAACTCCATCCGGCCTAGGGGGCGGGGCCTGCACTCACTGCCACAGCATAAGAGGCCTGAGAGAGGCCTCCGGGACACAACTGCTGCTGCTGCTGCTTGCGTGAGTGTTGGGAGGACCGCTCCCTCTCCTGCCAACTCCATCTGGCCTAGGGGGCGGGGCCTGCACTCACTGCCACAGCATAAGAGGCCTGAGAGAGGCCTCCGGGACACGACTGCTGCTGCTGCTGCTGCTGCTGCTGCTGCTGCTTGCGTGAGTGTTGGGAGGACCGCTCCCTCTCCTGCCAACTCCATCCGGCCTAGGGGGCGGGGCCTGCACTCACTGCCACAGCATAAGAGGCCTGAGAGAGGCTTCCGGGACACAACTGCTGCTGCTGCTGCTTGCGTGAGTGTTGGGAGGACCGCTCCCTCTCCTGCCAACTCCATCCGGCCTAGGGGGCGGGGCCTGCACTCACTGCCACAGCATAAGAGGCCTGAGAGAGGCCTCCGGGACACGGCTGCTGCTGCTGCTGCTGCTTGCGTGAGTGTTGGGAGGACCGCTCCCTCTCCTGCCAACTCCATCCGGCCTAGGGGGCGGGGCCTGCACTCACTGCCACAGCATAAGAGGCCTGAGCAGCTACCGGCAGCAATGGACAAAATGGTTTTAAATGTTTTAATCACTTTTAATTTGCAGCACTTTAAATGGTGGTTGTTGTTTTTTATAATATTATATTATTTCATTATTTTATTTTTGCTTGGGGTGGGATAAGCACTGAGTCAGCATTATTGTTCCTTGTTTTGCTTTGTTTTGTTTTGTTTTGTTCTGTTTTGTTTTTTTATTATTATTATTCTGTTAAATTATTATATAGTTTGTATTTTGCCTTTTAAGGGGGAGGGTCATGGCTGCCTGGGAGTGGGCCTCAGCCAATAGATTGGGTGGGGCAGGTTCCACAGGGGGAGATGTATTGGGACACCCGATCTCAGTGATCACGGGCAGGAGGAGGAGTTATGCTAAGACCAGACCATGTCATTACCGAGGAGGCAGGTTTAGTCGTTGTTTGAGGACTATCCCTGCCTCCAGGTCTGGTCCTGACCGGAAGGATACAGTAATCAGCAAGGGAAACCCACATGACCTGAAAGTGTTGCTGTGCAATGCCAGGTCAATGATGAATAAAACCACTGCCATCCACGACCTGATTGTGGATGGAGGATTTGACCTGGCATGTGTGACAGAGACCTGGTTGGATGAGGCAGATGGGCCTGTCCTTGCCGCTGCTTGCCCACCAGGTTTCTCTTACGCACAGCAACCCAGGTCATGTGGGCGGGGAGGGGGGGTTGCAGCGATTTTTAGGAAGTCATTAGTCTGCACCAGGCGTCCTATTGGGAAGACCCAGTTTTCTGAGTGCATGTTCTGGAAGTTGGGCAATAGGGGCAGTACAGGATTCCTACTGGTGTACCGACCTCCCCGCTGCACCAAGGATTCCCTGCCCGAGCTGCTTCAGGTCGTGGCGGATATACTCCTGGAGACACCTAGCTTGGTTGTCCTGGGGGATTTTAACATCCATGCCGACACGACCTTACAAGGGGCAGCTCGGGACTTCGTGGAAAGCATGGCCTCCATGGGGCTGTCCCTGAATAAGTCTGGCCCAACTCATAGCCACGGACATGCCTTAGACTTGGTGTTTACCTCTACGGATGTTGGTGATCTGACATTAACTAAAAGCGAAACAAAAGAAGTGCCATGGTCAGATCACTTCCTGGTGCAACTGGACTTCTCCGCAGCCCTTCCCCTCCGCAGGGAGGTGGGACCGATTCGGATGGTCCGCCCCCGCCACTTAATGGATCCAATTGGCTTCCAGAGAGTGGTAGGGGATGCTTTATCCCAAGTTGATGGCCTTTCAGCTGATTCCCTGGTGGCACGCTGGAATGCGGAGTTAACCAGGGCTATTGACTGTCTGGCTCCGAAGCGCCCTCTCCGATTGCATGGAGCCCGGACAGCCCCGTGGTTCTCCCCGGAGCTGAGGGTGATGAAACAATCGTTGAGACGGCTAGAGCGCCGGTGGCGGAAAACTCATTCTGAATCAGACCGGACACGGGTTAGAGCTCAACGTCGAGCCTACCAAGTGGCAATGGCGACGGCGAAGAGGGCCTTCTTCGCCGCCTCCATTGCATCTGCAGAAAACAGCAGCAGGAGACTTTTTCAGGTGGTTCGCAGTTTATCGGAACCACCTGTACCACCGGGGCCTGGTAGGGACCCCAAGATCTCCTGCAATGCTTTTGCAAAGTTTTTTGCAGATAAAATCGCTCAGATTCAGAAGGAAGTAGACTCCACAGTGGGAGCAGAGCCAGGGCGGGAGAGTGCTAGAGTTCTGTCTGGTCCTGTTATATGGGATCAATTCCAATCTGTTACCGCCGAGGATGTGGACAGGCTGCTTGGACGAGTGAAACCGACCACCTGTCTTCTTGATCCTTGCCCATCCTGGCTGATAAAAGCGAGCCGGGAAGGGCTGGGCGATGGGCTTTGCGGGGTGGTGAATGCTTCCCTCTGTGAGGGAGCCTTCCCAGACCCGCTGAAAGAGGCGGTCATTAAACCGCTTCTTAAAAAAACATCTTTAGACCCGGCCAATTTGGCCAACTATCGCCCAGTCTCAAATCTTCCATTCTTGGGCAAGGTGATTGAGCGGGTGGTTGCTGAACAACTCCAAGCACGCCTGGAGGAAACGGACCATTTGGATCCCTTCCAATCGGGATTCAGGCCTCACCATGGGACTGAAACTGCCTTGGTCGCGCTGGTCGATGATCTCCGGCGGGCTAGGGACAAAGGTGAGAGCTGTTTCCTAGTTTTGCTGGATCTCTCAGCGGCCTTTGACACCATCGACCATAACATCCTTCTGGACCGTCTAGAGGGGCTGGGAGCTGGGGGCACTGTTATACAGTGGTTCCGCTCCTTCCTCCTGGGCCGTGTTCAGAAAGTGGTGGTGGGGGATGAGTGTTCAGACCCTTGGGCCCTCACTTGTGGGGTACCTCAGGGTTCCGTCCTCTCCCCCATGCTTTTTAACATCTATATGAAGCCGCTGGGAGAGATCATCAGGGGGTTTGGACTGGGTGTTCATCAGTATGCAGATGACATCCAGCTCTACCTCTCCTTTAAATCAGAACCAGTGAAGGCGGTGAGGGTCCTGTGTGAGTGCCTGGAGGCGGTTGGAGGTTGGATGGCGGCTAACAGATTGAGGTTGAATCCTGACAAGACAGAAGTACTGTTTTTGGGGGACAGGAGGCGGGCAGGTGTGGAGGATTCCCTGGTCCTGAATGGGGTAACTGTGCCCCTGAAGGACCAGGTGCGCAGCCTGGGAGTCATTTTGGACTCACAGCTGTCCATGGAGGCGCAGGTTAACTCTGTGTCCAGGGCAGCTGTCTACCAGCTCCACCTGGTACGCAGGCTAAGACCCTACCTTCCCGCGGACTGTCTCGCCAGAGTGGTGCATGCTCTGGTTATCTCACGCTTGGACTACTGCAACGCGCTCTACGTGGGGCTACCTTTGAAGGTGACCCGGAAACTGCAATTAATCCAGAATGCGGCAGCTAGACTGGTGACTGGGAGTGGCCGCCGGGACCACATAACACCGGTTCTGAGAGATCTGCACTGGCTCCCAGTACGTTTCCGAGCACGATTCAAAGTGTTGGTGCTGACCTTTAAAGCCCTAAACGGCCTCGGTCCTGTATACCTGAAGGAGCATCTCCACCCCCATCGTTCAGCCCGGACACTGAGATCCAGCGCCGAGGGCCTTCTGGCGGTTCCCTCATTGCGAGAAGTGAGGCTACAGGGAACCAGGCAGAGGGCCTTCTCGGTAGTGGCGCCCGACCTGTGGAACGCCCTCCCATCAGATGTCAAAGAGATAAAGAATTATCTGACATTCAGAAGACATCTTAAGGCAGCCCTGTTCAGGGAAGTTTTTAATATGTAACGCTGTATTGTTTTTAACACTGATTGGGAGCCGCCCAGAGTGGCTGGGGAGACTCAGCCAGATGGGCGGGGTATAAATAATAAATTATTATTATTATTATTATAATTATTACAACTGAACCAACACATTCTAATTAATAAATTTCAAGAGTGGGTCCTATTTTACTTGTTTGGGACTCAAAGTGGATCTCAGATCAGAAGCCATCGGGGCACCACTTTGTTCTATTCAAGAGGCATAAGGAGTACCAGCAAATCCAACAGAAAACTCCTCCTTTCCATGTTCTTCATTTGAAGGTATTATGAGTCTCCCAGGAAGGAATTAAGTGTTTGAACTTTAGAATGGAAAATGTGTTTTTGTCCCAAACTGTCAACCTACAACAATTTCTAGGAAGGAGATTTTTTATTTATATATATAGAGAAAAGATGTTGGGGAGAGGCAAGATAACATTTCAAACTCAGCTAATCCTTTGGCAACATGAATTTAAGCCCTTCCTCTTGACGGAGCAACCCCCTGTGGCTAACCTTTGTCTCTTCCAGGTGCCAGCCAGCAGAAAAAAAATCCACCATAACAGGCGTTTCTAAGCTTGCCTTCAAATTTTCCAGAGATTATTCCCCGCTGCCTGCCCCACTTCAGCCTGCAGTGGTTTGAAATGTGCTTGTCCCGTCAGCCTGCTGCTGAGAATAACTCACTTTAATTACCATCTGAGATGTGACCTACCTTAAACCGTTACAGTAAGCTGCTTAATCTCCTGCTGACAAGGTAGGTGGTACCAGCCCTTCCAAACTTTTTCTTTTTGCAAAACCCATGAGGCGCCGTTGCAAATTACCATCACATGTTGTTGGGTCAAGTAGGGACAGCCTCTTCCTTGAAAGATTTCACCGTCAAGGGGTCCTCGGCGTCAGGGTCCAAGCATCGCCATGAGGGGGGCTCAGATTCAGCCAACTCACAGGCCACCCCCATTGGTGTAGGCTGCTCTCAGTGCCTGCTTCTATACTGCCCTGCCTCTTCTCAGACTCCTCTCATAGTTTTCTCCTGTTCCAAATGCACGCAGGAGGATGCAATCGCAAAATCTGCCAGGGCCCTTTCAGGCTGCGGCCACCAACTGTGGGCGCCGGTCACAAAATGGCTGCTGCGGTGTTTATGGCCCAACGCAAAATGGATGCCATGGCAGGGCACAGCAGAATGCAACATGGCTGCCGTGCCCAAAATAACTGCCACATGTAAAATAGTGGGGGGTGGGGAGCAGGACCACAAAATGGATGCAGGTATGCCCCCCCTCCGTTAACAGAAAAGGCAACTATATCAGCCACCACTGCACTAACTCACAGAAAGAAACCCTTTGCCCCGGGTATTGTGGAAGAGTTCATGGTCTTCTAGCGTTCCCATTCATTTCAATGGAGCTTGAGCAGGGGAGCTTGCCACAGGGCACTATCCAAGCCACTGAAATAAACAAGCCAATGAAAGCACACGGGCTCTGGTACAATTTCTGTTTGTTTCAGGAGGACTTGCCATTGGGATTACGCCTCGTGGCAATAAACTGTTGTACAGCTATTAACCATCACACACTCAGCTGGTCCTCTTTTGCGAAGAACAGCCTTGAATGCTTGACTTTAAGTTTCCCTGCAAACTCTGGTCAAAGTCTACCTTGATTTCTGACTTTCCTGGTCAGCAATGAGTCAGGCCTCACCATTTCCCCTCTAGGGCTGGGCGATAGATCAATATATTGTCCCAAACTGGTTTGAAGTCCATATAGTCTTATTGGTTTCATAATTTTTGACCTGGCAATATATTGTGAATCATGATGTTTGTGTGTGCTATGCAAAAATCACAATGTGGGGAAAACCCAAAGCCAGCCAATGCCTCTACATAAAAAAGGTAAAGGGCCCCTGACCGTTAAGTCCAGTCACGAACTACTCTGGGATTGCGGCGCTCATCTTGCTTTACTGACCGAGGGAGCCGACATTTGTCTGCAGACAGTTTTTCTGGGTCATGTGGTCAGCATGACTAAGCCGCTTCTGGGAAACCAGAGCAGCGCACGGAAACGCCGTTTACCTTCCTGCCGGAGCAGTACCTATTTATCTACTTGCACTTTGTGCTTTCGAATTGCTAGGTTGGCAGGAGCTGGGACGAGCAATGGGAGCTCACCCTGTCGTGGGGATTTGAACCGCCAACCTTCTGATCGGCAAGCCCTAGGCTCTGTGGTTTAGACCACAGCGCCACCAGCGTCCCTAAATATTTCAGACATCGTGCTATATTGGTAATATATCACGATATTTAGCTGGTGACATATCACAATGCTGAAAACCAGATATTGCCCAACCCTATTCCCCTTGTAGACCATTGAATTTGTGTTTACACTATTCCACTACGGAGAGGAGCAACCACTTTGGACAGCCGTAGTGCCGAACTGTGGGAAACAGGAGGGCAAATCCAAGTACTCTGATTTCCACTTAAGGTTCTCCTTTAATGTTATGACGTCTAAATACATGGAAAGGGCTGAGACCAGGTCCCTAGGCACACAAACCAAAGGTTGAGAGGTCAAGATCAAGGAAGGATATAGTTAGCTAACTCTGGTGCAAAAAATAAAATGCACAGACTTTCAATTTGGCCCCATGCTAAAAGGCAGTGTTCACATGTCATCTGAAAGCAACCTCGATTCGTCTGCCATCAGCCAAAGTTGAATTTAAAAAGCTGAGGAAAAAGGGAACACAAAGCAGAGCTAGGAAAGGCTGTTCTTTGTATGGAGTTCAAGAGCATGGCTTTATTATTAGAATTCCCAAGAAAGGTTGCGTAAGATATATATGTCTAGGACTCTTTGACATTGTCGCTCAAGTTAACTGATTAATTCTATACTTTACAGCAAGGCACATTCGACTTAGCTAAATATAAAGTCAGCAAAGGAGGTTGCTTTCAATGACCATTTGTGATCCAGTTCCATAATCTACCCACCTCCTATTAAAAAGTACTCTTCCACTCGCCCCTGCCCCAACCACCTCATTTCAATTTTGGGGAGGTGGGGGTGGCGCTAAGGCTTGTGACAGCTCAAGGGAAGAGAAATGCTCCAGAAATTTATGTGTTATTAGCATCATAGAACATTATGACAGCTCAGTGCCTTGGCTGGGACTCTGAGAGTTTAAGCTTTCAGGTTTTGTAAGATAGCATTTTTCATTTTTTTTTTTAATAAAATGGAATTATTTCCCTAATTCAATGTATCAGAGTTTTGATAGCTGAGCTACACTGGCGTACCATTGGGGTGGGGGAGAACCTTCAGATTTATATACAAAACTGGAGAGGATCTAGGAGCGTTTGGAACTTGCAACAATTTCACCCAAGCAGGAGTTTAATAGCTATTTAGATTCCTCAACAGCAGGGCTGGGGAAGTTCAGGCACTCCAGATGTTGATGGCCATGCTAGCTGGGGCTGATGGGAATGGAAGCCCAAAACATCTGGAGGGCCACAGGTTTCCCAGTCCTGCTCTATATAGCAAGATGAAGGGAACTGGATTGGGCTGGTGGACCTGATCCCTGGACAGATCAGCTGACTTTTGATGCTTGCATAAATCCATCTGTGGCTCTTTGTTGCAGAGGTCAAGACAAAGGAAGGTGACTATTAATCTAACTCCAGTGCACTTCTCAACACAGATAAACGCACCAACCTAAAACCTTCAAAACCATTCTACCTAATGTTTTGCAATCCTGGAAATAAGTGAGCAAAGTTCTGAGCCCAGGGGTGCACTGTTTCTGAGTGGGCTTCAAGAAAAATGCAAAGTTCTGAAGCACTTGTAAGATGGTTTGCAAGAATCTCTCTCGCTTGCTCGCCAGTAAGTGTTTGTGTGTGTGTGTCCCCTAGTTCTCCATGCTGCTTTTAACAAGTCTGGAAAGGTAGACAAGAAGCTTTCTCTCTGCTTTGTTGCGTCTCTTATCTCCCGGGACTGATTACACTGAGGCTGCTATCCTATGGCTGCTCAGCCAAATGGTTGGAATTGAACACAGGAATTGCTAAGGGGATAGGCCTGCTTAAACAGTGCTTCTCTCCTAGGAAGCTCCTAGGAGCCAAATGCTCCCGTGGGAATCCCTCCTCCCCTAGATGACATTGGCCTGTGGAAACGAGCCTACCTACATCCATCCTAGATCAATAGCAGAAGGGGTTAGATTTGATATGGAATGAAAGGAAGACATAAGGGGAATAAGCACATCCCATATTTACAGTCTGGTGGGTCAGAGGAGGAGACAGACTTGATATGTAGTTTAGCCTGGAAAAGAGGAGACTGAGAGGAGATACAGCAGCCATCTTCAAACAGATCAAGAGCTGTCACATGAAAAAAGGGAATATGCTTATTTTCTCCTGCTCTGGATGGTAGGACTTGAACCAATGGATTCAAGTTACAAGAAAGGAGATTCCAACTAAACACCAAGAAGAACTTTCTGACAGTAAGAGCTGTTCAAAAGTGGAACGCTCTCCCTTGGGAGGTTGTGGACTCTTCTTCCTTGGAGGTTTTTAAGCAGAGGTTGGATGGCCATCTGTCATGGATGCTTTAGCTGAGATTCCTGCACTGCAGGCGGTTGGGTTGGATGACCCTCTGGGTCCCTTCCAACTCTACAAATCTAGGCTTCTATAGCAGAACTCGAAAGGTCTTCAAAGCCTGCTGGTGTAAATTTCAAGGATACAGGATAGCTCAATCTATCCATATGCTTTAGGGCAGGGATGGGGAGCCTGGTTCTCCTTCCAGTTGTTTCTGGGCTCCAACTCCCATCATCCCTGACCATTGACCATGGAGACTGAGGGTGATGGGAGCCTGACAACATCTGGCAGGCCACAGGTTTCCCATATCTGGCCAAGAGACTGTCCAAAATCAGCATTAGGGCATTCCCACCCCACCCCCGAGAAGTTTCTCAACCTAATTAGTTCTAATTTGACTTTTCCTTGTGCTCTATGATGTGGTTACCATCATGCAGGCCCTACAAGTTCAGAAGGCTGGTTGTGTTGTACCAGCTATGGAGTCTCCAGTCTGGACCACAATAATCCTACTCAATTGAAAAGGACAGCGGCCAGAATTTTTTTTTTTTAAAAATCAAACGTTGCAGTCAAATGGAATCATGTTGCGCACATGGGATGCCATTGGCAACGTGGTACTTAGCTAATGATACCAATAATAAAAACAGAAAATATTATTCGCATATCAAGCAACAGCACTTTTCTATATGTAAATACTGCTGTTTGCAGCATTTCCTTTACATTTTTTTTCTATCACATTTTAAGGAGATTTTATTGATGGTTAATCCACAGACCACACACCACTGGTCATCACTGTCCTCTCTTTATAGACACCTGCTGAAACTTTTTCTGTTTTGGAAGGCCTATCCAGACATATGATTTGGTTCTCTCTGTCCTTAAATTTACATCATATGTTTTCTTGAGTTTTACTGTTTTTAGATGGTTTGCTTTAAATAGGTTTCTGTTTTAGTTTTGGTTGTTTTTTAAGTACTCTGGGCTCCTTTGCGAGGAAGGGCAAGAGATACATTTAATAAACACCACCTAGTATGGAAGGGTCGATACCTGCGTCTGCTTCCTCTCCTCCATCCCATCTTCCCCCCCTATCCTTTCCCCCTTTTGTGATGCGTCTAACATCTATTAAATGGGAAGGTCTTATTTTGAGCTACAAATGGCTTTGAGTGCATTGGCAGAAAGGCAAATATATAAATGTAGCTACGGAAAGCAGCATAATGTATGCCTAATGATGTAGGTAATGAACACAGGACATCCCGGGCAAAATGGTAACTGTGCTGGCCGACGCTCCGTTGAGATTCAACAGGGTTTTTAGTTGGAGTTTTTAAGTGCAATTTCTCTGACGTTTGCAGCTTTATAGCGACTACTTGCACCTTTGTTCCAAAGCCTGACTGCATTACTGGGCAATTAGTGCGGTATTCTGCTTTTTAAAAAACATTAACTTTTTACATTTGGAATGGAGATGTTTCCTCCTCCAAGCTGATGGGCATTAATCAGGTATCTAGGAGCACGAAAAATATACAACGCCATTGGGGTTCTCGACAGAGCCTTCGCTCCCTACTAGCCTTGCGTCTGATCATGTGCATTAGCATACTCAGCAGATTCTTCTCAAGAGGGAAGGCTAGCTATTTTTGGAAAACTGAGACCTCTTTGCAACATGACAGCTACGAGGAAACACTTAAGATTTCTCGGAACCGAACCATTCTCGAAACTGCTTCAAGGTACCAGTTATACAGTGGAGACCCTAGAAAGGTTGAGCAAGTGCGCATCTGTGATTCCGACTGCCGAGATACCAACTCAGCAGTCGGAATAAATTATACCAGTCGGAAGAAAAGGGTACATTTCCAGTGATCTTTCCTGGTGAGAAAACAAAAATAAATCTTGGGGTTTGGGAATTTGCCTGCTTGGCACCAGCAGAATGTAAAACAGGCAACATGGAGCAATGCAGCCAGACCCCCACAGAGTCCTTTAAAAATCCAGTCCTTACATGTGTAATTTGGGGAAATGGCTGTAGCTCAGAGCTTGTATGCCGCAAGAGGAGGAGGAGTTTGGACTTGATATCCCGCCTTTCACTCCCCTTAAGACAGCGATTCTCAACTTGTGGGTCACCAGATGTTGTTGGACTACAACTCCTATCATCCCTGAACTCTGGCCTTGCTAGCTAGCGGTGATGGGAGTTGTAGTTCAACAACATCTGGGGACTCACAGGTTGAGAAAGGCTGCCTTAAGGAGTCTCAAAGCAGCTAACAATCTCCTTTCCCTTCCTCCCCCACAACAAACACTCTGTGAGGTGAGTGAGGCTGAGAGACTTCAGAGAAGTGTGACTAGCCCAAGGTCACCCAGCAGCTGCATGTGGAGGAGCAGGGAAGCGAACCTGGTTCACCAGATTACGAGTTCACCACTCTTAACCACTACACCACGCAAGTTCCATCCTTGGTAGCTCAGACTGAACCTCTGAAGAGCTGTTGCCAGTCAGGGTAGACAGTACTGAAGTGGAGGGGCAAATGCATATGACTCAATATAAGGCAGCTTCCCATCAACTCCTGCTAACAAGCTCATCCGTCAGGGATGATGGCAGCTGGAGTGCAACAACACCTGGAAGATGGCAGATTCCTCACCTCTGCTCTAAAAGTAAAAAAAAAGGTAAAGGACCCCTAGACAGTTAAGTCCAGTCAAAGGTGACTATGGGGTTGTGGCGCTCATCTCGCTTTCAGGCCGAGGGAGCCGGTGTATGTCCACAGACAGCTTTCCGGGTCAAGTGGCCTGAATACATAACATGACTAAACCACTTTTGGCACAACAGAACACCATGACAGAAACCAGAACGCACAGAAACACCGTTTACCTTCCCGCCAGAGCTGTACCTATTTATCCACACTTGCACTGGCGTGCTTTCGAACTGCTAGGTTGGCAGGAGCTGGGACAGAGCAATGGGAGCTCACCCTGTTGCAGGGATTTGAACCGCTGACCTTCTGATCGGCATGCCCAAGAGGCTCAGTGGTTTAGACCACAGTGCCACCTACATCCTCTGCTCTACTGCAGTGGTAGCACGTCATCCAGCATGAAAGCGGCAGAGATGGGTGTCGCCTGATCCAAATCTGGTAGCAAACTCTGCTTCCACTATCTTTGCGTCCGTAACACCCCTCAGCATCATTTGCATCCCCAAAGGAGAGGGGAACGTGCTGGGTGGTTCTACATCAGGGATGGGGATGGGATCGTCAAATCTGATCCCCTACATTGCTGAAACATTAATTCAGAAACAAAGGCATGCCAGAGGACATAGTAAACATTATTTTTCAACTACATGGCAAAAAAGGTCACAGTGCAGCTCCACCAGATTGAAAACAGCAAACCTCCTGTCCAAATATCTTTATGTGACCAAATATTAAAAAGTACGAGGAGTCAAAAGGTGGCCTTACACTCCTCCCTTGTTGTTGCAGGCTCAGCTAATTCTGATAACATACTTTCTAGCGAGGCATCATCACCCCCCGAAACTGGCAGCTACGGAAAAGGCAGCAGCAGCAGCAGCTCTGAACTCTTGACTGCGACTGCACTCATTTCTCCAGTCACCTCCTTCTGTGGAGTTGGAGAAGAATCTTAATCATAGGCTGCACCGAGATAGGGGGGGTTTAAAAATAGCCCCCTTTCAACACAGCCTTCTTGTGTCACCTACACTGTAGGGGTAAGGTGGGAACAGCCCTCAAGGACTCCTTGCCCCACTGCCTCTTCCCATATTCCTGCCAATCTTTTATATCGCCATGCTTCAGAAATCCTAAAAATGGAAGGCCCTCCCAGATCTTCTTGGAACAATAATTTACTTAAGCACTCAGACACAAATCCATCAATTTCTGATGTCCTGGTGTGTGATTCAGTGCTTCTGTAGCCAAAACAGCACCACCCATACCCCAAAATGAGGTTTCAGGAAGCTTGCGGTGGGGGGGGACGGGACGACGACAGACAAACAAAAGACATTGGGGGCAGAGGGAGAAACTAAGGAGGGGAAATTCAAAAATAGCCCGGTGAAGGCTGAGCATGCTCAGTAGCCACAGAATGTTGAGGGGTGTTTATTTTGGAGGGGATGGTGACAGAAAGTAGATGGGAACACACTGGAAGATTCTGGAAGAAGGGGTGACTGGCAGGCTAGAGTCTTGAATAGCAAACCACAGTATTTGTTGCAGATCCCATGTCGCTGCATGACCTGGTCACACCTGGAGGCTATGCCTCCCAAAGCCCATGCAATGTGCATGTGTGAGAGAGGACCCTGGCCCAACCAAGGACACCTCCGTGCATGGAGGAACTATGCACCCACTGTGAAGGAATAGGACTTTCAGCCATTTTGTGTTGACTGTGGCCATTGGCCACGCTGATGATAGCTGATGGGTGTTGGAGTCCAACAGCATCTAGTGGCTCACAGGTTCCCCATCCCTTCACTAATACAAGAAGTCAATTCCTCTCTAGTTCTCCAGTGAAGTTAGAAGCCGTTAAGAGATAAAGCACTTTCCCTCACGTTTGTGCTGGGGTCTGGAGAATGTAAGAGCTGGAGTCTCTTCCAAGCAAACTGAGAGGCTTCTGCAGCTTCTTACCATGTCAAATTCACCGAGAGCTCAGGGAACAGGGTCTGGGTGCTCCTAGGTGCCATGTTCACCAGAGGACCTAAGGCAGAGGCCTGTCCATTTACTTCAAAAAAGTAGAAATCAGTGGGATGTGCTCAAAGCTAGCCTTTTGAGATGGCTGTGTGCACCTTGGCAGCTTCAAATACAGTGAGGCTGCTGTGTTTCAAGTCACATTTTTACATTGCTATGCACACCAAGGAGAAGGCAGGGGTGTCATCACTTGATGCACATTGCCTGATCTGTTTCCTGTGCCTGTGACTTCCCCTGCCTGAATGTCTATTCATGGTAGCTGTCATCGGCACATGTGCAATCACTGTTTCAAGTGTACACACCTCAGCTTAGGTTTTCAAATCGGATGGAAGCTCCAATCGAACAGCAGCGTTTCTCGAGAAACTACAGGATACAGGTGGATTGTGGCCAATGCCAAGCGCACTCGGTTTCAAACACCAACAGTGGGTGTGCACTGGATCAAGATTCAACTGCAATGTGTACACAGCCCAACGTTCCAACTTGAAGGGAGGTTTATTTTGATCAGAACGTCAAGCAGATTGCAAAATCAGCAAGTGAGGAACAGAGAGCTCCTCAGCTCCATGCTAGCTGCTCAGAGGATAATCGCCCAAAGGTGCAAATCACCTCCAAAGGATGTAAATGGCAACATTCACACTGATTTTAATTTTGGACGGAATCCAAAAATGCAGCACCTGCTGGGGCGCCCAAAAGACTCTTCAATAAAAATGCTATCATCCACCCTACTAGGCTTTGCTTTGAAATCCTTCCTGCTGCCTTCTGTTCCCTGTTACTGTTGTGTAAACAGTGTTGGGCAAGAAACCGGATTAACTTTGCAGTATCCTCGGTGGGAGGTCCACCAATTCTCCTGATTCTGTGAGAACGTTCTGAAAAAGATCACGATGTTGTACTGCCATAGCAGTGAGAAGCCATCTTTTTAAAAAAATGTGATGGTAAACAAGACATTAATTTCTGTGTTCTGCAACAACTTAGTAGAAGATAATTGAAAGGAGATGATGATGAAAAAGATGGAGGCGGGGCATCAGATTAGCAATAGTTTAGGCAAGTAAAAATAAGTAGCAGAATATCCATAAGCAATTCATAACCAACACATACAAAATCAGTTCCTTATGCAAATAACATTGTCCCCAGTAATATCTATGAAAATCGAAAGGAGCTCTTGGATCAGGCCTGTGGTCCAACTAGCCAAGCATGCTGTTCTCTTAAGGGCCAACCAGATGTCTATGGGAAACCCACAAACAGGAGCTGAGCGAAACCTTAGTCTCCCCACTTGTGATCTCCCAAAAACTGATTCAGAGGGATATTTCCTGCAACAGTGGAGGAAGAACATAGCCTGTAGCCATTGACAGCCTCCATGGATTTGTCTAATCCTTGCTTAAAGTCGTCCAAGCCGATGGCCATCACCACCTTTGGGGGCAGCGAATCTAACTACGCATTGTGTGAGGAAGCACTTTGCTTCATCCGTCCTGAATCCTCCAATATTCACAAAGATGAATATCGCTTTGTAGCTCATCACATCAGCACATTACAAATATGCTCTGATGATTTTCCATAAATAGGTGGCTATGTTGTCTAATTTCCTGTGCTCTCACTCTGCTAATTGGCTTCAAAAATGTCTTGTGTTCCAAAAAAGGGGAAATAGAGCATGCAAAGGATGGTGCTTTCTTTCTTTTTTTTATTTTGCAGGGTCTCCTACAACATGCCCACATTATGCAGCGCACAGTATTATCCATTGCTGCAATTCCCCCACCCCCCCTTTAGAAGATGGGTTTCAGTGAGAGGTGCTTATTCATTGCAGTCTCTGACTTCCTGTTGGACATTAACGCCAAGTCTTAGGGCTCCACCAGGAAACTGCCTCCTGCTTCCTCCAGCTCCATCTTGTCTACACTTGCTGGGGTTTCAGGAAGGAGCTTTTTCCCTGCCCTACCTGGAGATGCCAGGGACGGAACCTAGAACCTTCTGCATGCAAGGATCTACCACTGATCTGTAGTCCTCCGCCTAGATCCCCTCCTGGATCAAACCGCAGCTTCAGGTGTGGGAGATTTTCGTCAGCATTGGGTTTGTTGGAGACAGGGGGAGAAAAACATAAGATGAGACTGCTGGATTGGGCCAATGGCCCATCTAGTCCAGCATCCTGTCCTCAGAGCGCCCAGCTGTGAGGAAACCAGCAGCAGGATCCGAGTGCAAGAGCCCTCTCTCCTCCTGTGGTTTCCAAGAAGTGGCATTCAGAAGCATTGCTGCTTCCGACCGCGGAGAGAATTAATCCCCTTGGCCCAGCCCAGCCCAGTCCTGATTGGGCCACCCTGGGGCTGTTTCCAAAGCAAACCCAGAGAGACTAAATGCGCCCTGAATTGTGTATTCTACAGGCTCACATTAAGCCAAAGGGAAAACCGTAACTGCTTTATTTATAGCTTCTGTAATGTGAAGGCAGCTCAAGATTCAAACACCTACAGACCCAGCAGATGGAAATGGAATGCAAGCATCTAGTCAAGTTCAATGGGAGTAATGTTGCCGTGAGAGTAAAGGAAAGGGCCACAGTTCCGTGGGAGAGCAACTGCCTTGCATGCAGAAGGTCCCACGTTCAATTCCCAGCATCTCCAGGTGAGGGCCCTGCCTGAAACTCTGCCAAAGATTCGCTGCTACTAAGTTAGAGCTGGATGGACCAATGGTCTGAGCCAGTCAGCTAATGATAGCCAATGCCAGCAGGATGCTCGCAAACCGGCCACAGTTAAGAAGGCCAACTTCACTGTTTTTCTCCCAGGCTGCCAAAAAACATTTCAGTCTGGTGCTGAGCAGGGAGGAAAGAGAAAGTGTGGCTGGAGTGGGGGGGGGGAGAGAGAGAGAGAGAGAGGCAGTGCTAAGGGCAGGCTGGGAAAAGGCACAAAAGGAGAAACAGTGAGAGTGGTAAGACATCAAAGGGTTGCGTATTTTTCCTGCCTCCGGCACCCAGAGCCAAACTTTTGTTTGCAAGCCCAGCTTCTTCAGAGCCTCCTTTGTAGCCGACCCACTTTGAGCCTTGCCTTCCTGCTGCACCGCCGGCTCCGTTCTGCCAAAGCCACAAAGGTCATCCGAACGTTTGGCACCTTATGAAGCAAAGCCCTGTTTGGGAAATCCCAGCGTCTGAATAGAGAGTCCAGAGACTGAATATAGTGAGTCTACAGACAAAAGACTGAACAGCAGAGCTTTTCGTCCAGGGAGTCGGGGGCTGTCTTTGAACCACCCCCATCCCCACCTCCAGTGAAACTAAGAACTTGGAACTCTCCTTAGGTCAGCTACAACGTGTGATGTGCTTTCTCTTCCTCTGTGGCTGTTCAGGGTCTCTTGGATAAAGATGCCCTAAAGGGTCACCTGAGTCACCTGCCTGGCTGTGCCAGATCATCCCCTGCTGTCTGCACATTCTGGTTCTTCGGCTTTGAGAATAACGCTGGCTCAAACCCTGATAAATCTCGTCCGCTGTAAGCAGCTTTCCCCTGGTCCTTCAAATGAACAGTCGCTTTTGGCATAATTTCACCTCTTACAAGCTCAGTTATGAGGCTTTACTGTAAGTGGCACCTATCAGAAGAGCCTCTGTGGTTCTGGATGATTGGTACTCAGCCACCCAGTTTGTTATGAGAGGCATGGTAAGAGGAAATTTGCTGGATCAGAGAAGTGGTCTGCCCAATCCAGTTTCCCACAGTTCCCGACCAGATGCTTTCAGGAAGCCCATCAGAAGCGCATGAGTGCAATAGCCCTTTCCCTCAACTGCTCCCCGGAAACTGGTCTACAGTGATATACTGCCTAGGAACATGGAGGCGCCATATTGCCCTCTCTGCTAATAAGTGTTAGAACAACAGAACAGTAGATGACACTCTGGGCGGCTTTCAACAGAATATTAAAATACAATAATCTATTAAACATTAAAAGCTTCCCTAAAGAGGGCTACCTTCAGATGTAGCAATAATAATAATAATAATAATTAATAACAGAGTTGGAAGGGACCTCAAGGGTCATTTAGTTCAACCCCCTGCAATGCAGGAATTCTGCATTGGGCTCTCTGGGTGGGCTCAAACCAGCAGCTTTCTGGTAAACGGCAAAGACACACTGACCCATTGCACCACAGAGCAGAGCCTTGAGGAATTTGATTCTCTCTCCCCCCACCCCAAATTTCTCTCACTCCACTTCACAGCCATCTCGGCTAGTGGTCAATGCCACAATGAATCCCACCATTAGGTATGTGTGATTTGGAGAAGCTTCTCTCTGCTACGAATCCTGAATCTGCTACAAATCAGTTTCACTGGGTAACTTCCATGCTCTAATATTATGAGAAAATGAAAAAGTATTTCTATCTGCTTGTCCATATTTATGCGCGCACACACCCCTTCTCTCTACTGGAGCACTGTCTCCAAAACAGCACTGTCCATGCACAGGAGGGAAATATCAGCAGGCTTGGAGAAACCCCAACATTTTTCAGAAATAGAAAAATCGCTGGAATCGAAACACTTATAAGGAGGGCTACCCCAAAAGCAACACAGCAAGGGCTGCACACTCTCAAAGGGCTGAGCTTGCTGACAGTGGAGGGGTAGGAAAACTAGAGCGAAATGGAGGATTGTGGGAGAAGGCATGGCTTGTGGACTGGAAGAGTGAACAGGAGCACTCCATACCGCAACGTTTTGTTGCAGGTCCCACTGAAAATCAGCAGCCCTGAACACACACTCAGCAGGCAGTAAAACCCATTGAACTCAACAGGGCTTGCTGTATGTCTGAGTAGACATACACAGGGTTCTAATGGTGGTTTTCCCCTTAAACAAAGACACACACACAAAAACAACAACTCCAAAGTATTTGACCTTTCCTTGCAGAAGAGGTTGAGGTTTTTTTAATGCACCTTGGAGCATCTGAGCGTCACATCTGCACCATACATTTAAAGCACATTTAGACCACTTCCTCAAAGTGTTCTAGGAATGTTAGCTTAACCCCCCCCCAAAGAACTACAATTCCAAGCACCCTTAACAAACTACAGTTCCCGAGATTCTTTGGCACAAAGTCATGTGCTTTAACTGGATGGTGTGAATGTGAGCTTGGTTACCCTGTTCCTCACACCATTTTGAGCTCCAGAAAATTATTCTTGGGATGGGGGCAGCCAAACCTGAAGACCCCATGGAGCAAGGTTTCCGCTGCTGCTTATTAGTCATCCCTATAATTCTGTTCCCATTGCTCTTTCCTGTCCAGGCTTGTGTTCAAGGTTAGACAGACAAGTAGGTCAAAGCAGCCACATGGGTTTCTCAACAGAATGTGGTCTAAAAAGGACCTGTCCCTGGTCCTTTTTACTCACTGGTGGGTGTTTTTTTTTTGTTTAAAAAAGAAAGCATGTGAAACAAACCTTAACACCTCACCAAACTTACAAGATTAAGCACCCTGTAAATGTTCAAAAATGAACATGCACATAAAGTACCATCAGTTCTGTTTTATAAAAATGATGCTATCACATTAACTGCGTCATGTGAATAATTCCTGCTCGGAGGGTAAAATCACTGTGTTGACCTGCAGAGAATGGAAGGGGTGTGTGTGTGTGTGATCACCCTCCACTGATAAAACACACAAAAAATATGCCAATAATAGGCAAACAAGTCACAGCTTTTGGAAAGCCCATTCACAAGTGATAAAAGAAGTGTGTGTTGTGTTGAAGGGAAGCCCATTGTGCTCTCAGTAAGATGGGCTCCAAGACTAAGAGGACCCTGAGGAAAGTGCCCTCTTGTGAACCCCTGCACTGGCTAGAATGGGAGGAGACCGCTACAACAGCAGCGTTGCAATGCTCAACGGGAAGCTCAGAGCTATCGTTTAACTTTCCCAAAGTGCCTGGAGTGAAGCTACATCAGGACATTATGACTCATTAAAATGGCAGAGCTATGTTTCAATTCTCCTGTTTTTCTGAAAATGTGCGAATTAGGTAGGTTTACTTTCACAAGTGATCTTCATCAAATTTCTTCCCCTTAATCCCATGTGTGAAAATGTCCTTTATGTGCACTATTACACCAGTAATGCTTGTTTGCAAAAAAAGCCCCTAAGAGCATGTTATTATACCCCCTGAACCCTGATTTATAAGGCAATCCTATGCATGTTTACTCAGAAGTTAGTCTTGCTGTAGTCAATAAGGCGTTTTCCCAAGTAAGCTGGCACAGGACTGTAGGCTTAGCACAGCAGATGTCAGTGAGGTGGTGGCACTTATCTGACTACCCATCACTAGCATTACTGCAGCTTCCTGGGCCAGGGAGAGGGCAGTAGCAAGGATGGAGCAGTGCCATTGAACCAGCAGAAATATGGATTGGTTCTGCCAGTGCATTTGCACTGTGCCAACCTTGCCCCTTCTGCCCCTGGAAGGCAGCAGCAACGGGAGGTCAGGTAAGCCCTGCTGCCCGTTACTGACTTCGTGCCAGCCGCTGACACTCCAATGAAAACCCTCCCTGCCAAGCAGTATTTGAAATTAGCCAGGTGCATTTTGCACCTGGTTATTGGTCACTTGCAACCAAGTGAAGATGCCCAGGTGCCAAGATGGCACCCGACATCTCCACCATCTGACTGGCTGGCACACAGCAGCATTTTTTTGGTGCTGTGCTATGGCACAAGTTAGATTTTAGCTGGAGCTGACAATACACACAATTCATTTTCAGCCTTGTAATATTCTTTTTTAGAAGGGGCCTAAACATTCCGTTAGTGTGCCCGTAACCTATGTGTAAGGGTCATATGGCGAATAGCTTTTATATATTAGTTTCTAACACTGCTGCCATTATAGTTATGTCAGCTGGAGTTAAGTGGGACCTCGGGTTAAGAACTTAATTCGTTCTGGAGGTCTGTTCTTAACTTGAAACTGTTCTTAACCTGAGATACCACTTTAGCTAATGGGGCCTCCCGCTGCCGCTGCGCGATTTCTGTTCTTCAGCCTGAAGCAAAGTTCTTAACCCAAGGTACTACTTCCGGGTTAGTGGAGTCTGTAACCTGAAGCGTCTGTAATCCAAGGTACCAGTGTATAGCTATGTGCTCTTGACAACATGGTCTGAAGGTATATGATGCAGCCACCTTGCTGAAGCTAAGCAGGTCTTACTCTGGTCAGTCTTTGGACGGGAGACTTTTCAGGAGTCCTATGAACACTGCCTTGACCTCCACCATGCAGGGGAAGGCATTATATACAATAAACGCAAACTTTAAAGGTTGGTTCTTTCCCCACCCTGTCATCCCACATTTCAGTGTCCAGAGCATCCTGCACATGGATATTGTAGGAATCAGAAGCATCATGAAAAAGCTGTCTTCTTTGTCCATCTAACCCAGTGTTGTCTACTCTGACTGGCAGACTGACTAGGGTTTCAGGGTCTCTTTCCCATTGCTTGCCACCTGCTCTTTCTAACCCGAGATGCCAAAGATCGGTCCTGGGAACTGCATGCAAACCATCTGCTCTACCGCTGAGCTACGGACTAAAGGAAGCCCATCCCCTTGCCCAGACTTGACTGTCATACTGAACGCTCTTGTTCAGGAAACGCAGCAACAAGGCCTGATGTGGCATGAGATTAAAGCAAAAAGAATGTGAAAAGAAGTTTGAAAATGGTAAGGATGCTCCAGTTTGGAAGAGCTGGCAGCGGGCTCGTGATCTGTGAATGTGCCCTTCGTTAACTGGCGCTTTTGCTCTCTCCACCAGAGAGCTGTCAACAGAACTGCTCTTTTTACGGAGCTGGACCCAAGCCACAAGTTGGCACACAGCAGCAATCAGCTCAGAGTCACAGGAGAGATGGAAGTGAAGAGTGTCATTTCCGTAAAAGCAGCAAGAATTCCTGGGCTCAGTTCCATTTTCTATCCATCTATCTCTTTCACGTAGACTGATTCTGAAGGCCTGCTAAGAGATTGTGCATACAGGAATGAACTCAAATAACTGGTAGAATGCCCACTAGGGTTACAGTGTCAGAGTTTATGGCCCTGGCACCGTTGCTGTGCATTAATCTCAGAAGCCTGCAGAAGAAGAACTAGATGCTTAGTTCAAAACTATATATCAAGGGTGGGGAAGCTTTTCTGGCAGGAAGCCAGGTCCTTATCTCTCCACCGCTGGAAGCCCAAATCTGACAGGTGGTTGGGGCTTCTCTTCTGTCAAACACCTGACATCATAGCGACATCAGATTTGACAGCACTGTGAAGCCCTGGCTGTTGGGGCTCCTAAGAGCAGTGCAGAGCTCTCTGAAACAGCTTTTGCAAACAATCCCACACTGCTTTTTTGAATCACCAAAAGAGCAGTGCAAGGCTGTTTGCAAAAGGGCTTTCAAACAGCCCCTTATGAACTTTGGCTGGGCACGCCTGTTCCCAGCAGAGGAATAGGCAGAGATAGCCAAACTGAACAGGATTTAATACCTGCTCATCAGCTGATGAGTGGAGGTTAAATCCTGCTGATTTTGGCTGCATGCACCAGTTCCCGGCAGAGGAATAGGTGTGCGCAGCCACTGCAGAATCAA
The DNA here is from genome assembly GCF_951804945.1 of Podarcis cretensis. NCBI lineage: Eukaryota > Metazoa > Chordata > Lepidosauria > Squamata > Lacertidae > Podarcis > Podarcis cretensis. Next base: position 25,326,555 of record NC_137177.1, on the reverse strand, counting down.
ACCCACAGTTACATGAGTATCTGGTAACCTCTAGGTTAGATTACTGCAAACCATTATACATAGGGCTGCCTCTGAAGAAGATGGTTTCAAAACTTCAGCTGGTGTAGGATTCAGCAGCCAGGTTGCTCACTGGGACGAGATGGTTTGAGCATATTACACCAATCCTGGCCTGACTGCACTGGCTTCCACTTAAGTTTCCAAGTGCTGGTTTTGACCTATAAAGCCTTAAATGGCTCAGGACCTCAATACCTCAAGGACTGTCTCTCCCAGTGTGAACTGCCCCAGACCCTGCGATCATCTTCTGAGGCCCTTCTTTGTGTGCCTCCTCCTCAAGAGGTCCGGAGGGTTTCAACGCTAGAATGAGCCATTCTGCTTTGGCTTCCCTTTTGTGGAATGCTCTCCCCAGGGAGGCTCAACTGGATCTTCATTACATATCTTTAGGCACCAGGTCAAAATGCTTCTCTTCAACCAGGCGTTTCGCTGATTAACATTTCATGGCCTTTTAAGTGTAGTTGTGGGAGGTGGGTTGGTGGTCAGTTTTTATTCTTGCTTTTGCTTTGTTATGTATTCTTGTGTCCTCGTTTTTCTGTTGCGAACTGCCCTGTGATCTTCGGATGAAGGGCGGCATACAAATTTAATAAATAATAATAGTAATAATAAAGGATTGCAGTAACCTTTCCTTTTCGTAAAGGAGGGCTTTTGAGCCTGTCTGGTGCATTCGTCTGTATGACAGAAGTGGCATGCTGAACTATTCAGTGCAATGGCCAAATGCTAATTACGGAGTCTACTGTCTCCCGCCCCCATTTCCACACTGCTAATTAAACTCAGCTCTCTAGCTAGGAAAGGGAACCGCAGTCTCTCATAAAGCAGAAGGGTCACCAAATGAGTTGGCCGCCTGAAGCCTTTACGTTTGGCACAATCCAGTATCTACCAAAGACTACAGAAACATGGGATTTGTACATGATGGGATTTGTAGTCCAACAACATCTGGGGACCCACAGGTTGAGAACCGCTGAGCTAGGGTAACTCATAGCACAGCCAGTTTTGTATGGGCCTGTAGTTGGAGGGATGGCATAAGAGAATCAGACCGTTGGAAAGCCCCATGTTTGTCCTTCTGAGCTTGCAAATTCTTATGCTGTTAACCATACTTGATAGGGGATGACATTTTAACCATACTTAACCATACTTGATAGGGGATGGCTAACCTGCGGCCGCCCAGATGTTGTTGAACTGCCCATCAGCCCCAGCCAGCGTGGCACATTGCTCACGGTGATGGGAGTTCTGCAATATTTGTAAGGCCGCAGGTTCCTCATCCATGTTTTCAGAGCTCTTTCTGCAAAGAGTCTACAAGTGAGAAACAGCACAAACCTTACAAACGTTCAGCTACTTACTGCAACCCATATTCAATTGGGTTTTGGTGACAATGATGTAAAAGGTCGAAGGGGGGGGGGGAGAGAGGAGATGGTGAAGATCTGATCTCCCGTCTCTTTAAAAAGGGGAGCACCATCGTGATGAGGGAAGTGGTGCTGAGAGAGGGGAGATCTGCTGTTCTTTCCCACATCGTTTCCCCAACTAAAGCAATTTCACCAAAGATGCTATTTTGCCTTGTAAGGGAAAACTCACATGTACAGAAATATGGCTACACTTACATAGGAAGCTACCTATGTTATGTTTCATGTTATTTATATTCCACCTTTTCCCCTCTTACAGGATCTTAGGAGACTCCCAGCATGAATCGAAACAAATGCAGCTAAAAACATACAATCAATATATATATATTTTTTTAAAGTAGCCCTATTTAAAAACAGCCTTAGATACACTTGACACTGTTTGGAAGCACACACAAAAGACAACATGTACAGCACCCACCCTTAGAAGACAGCCAGTTAGTGTCTGTACAAAAAAAAAAGTCTTTGCCTGCTGGTGAAAGCAAAGCAGAGAGAGGGCCTGTCTAGTTTTCCATGGAAGCAAATTCCTAATCTAGGAGCAGCCACTGAGAAGACCCTGTCTTGTGTCCTTACCAACCTGCCTGTGAAGGTGGCAAGACTGAGACAAAGGCCTCCCCAGAAGTTCTCAAAGCTCAGGCAGGCTCATACAGGGAGATAAGGTTCTTTGGGTAGCCTAGACCCAAGCCGTAGAGGGCTTAGTAGATCAAAGCCAGCACATTGAAATGAACAGTGGAACTGTTGTAACAAGGAGCTTCTGTTCTCCCTATAACCAGCTCTGGTCAGCAATCTGGCAGCAGCATCTTGGACCCGCTGAAGTTCCCCAGCACTTCCTAAAGGCCGTTCAGAATACATGACAGTTATCCAAACAGGGTGTAACTAAGCTGTGCATTGCTATGGCCAGATCAGACATCTTCAGAAAGGGGTACAGCTGACCCCCCCCCCCAAACACCTGGGTATCTAACCTTAGGGTTGAATCCAGGAACACACCCAAGCAGCGAACCGGAGTTTTCAGGGAGAGCCTGTCTGACTTTTTGACTCACCAGGAACACCTCTGTGTTGTCTCGATCAAGCTTCAGTTTGTTCACCCTCATCCAACCTCACACCAAAGTCTGACCATGGGCTCATCTCCCTCCATACTGGCAGCAGCAGCTGGCAGTGGCTGTCTGGGGCTTCAGATGGGGGACATTTCCATCCCTACCTGAAGATGCCGGGAATTGAACCTGGGACCTTCGGCCTGCAAAACTGATGCTCTGCCACTGAGCCATGGCCCTTTTCCCTGCACTGAATGGCAGGGCAGCTAGACATAAGGGGAGGGCCACATGACAGCCTGAAGAAACCCCCTCTTCCTACACAACTATTAGAGGTGCAGGAGCCCTTTCCTCCCTTGCTGCCCTACTCTACAGCAATGTGGGTCAGAGAAATATGTGATTTCAGAATGTTAATTCCTGCAACACCCTATATGGATATAAGCAAAGCCCATTTCAGAGTTGCAATTATCTTTTTCGGGAACCACAGGGTTGCCTTCAGTGCTAGACCCACTGAAATCAGTGGGTGTGGTTAACTTAGGTCCATTAATTTCAATGGGTCTACTCTTGAGTAAAATGTAGCTAGATGCAATATTTTAAATACACCACACAAACACATGTTCTATGTATTCTATGAATCTGTAAATAGGTGGGGTGGTAGATAAGGTGATGGTTTAAAGCCAGAAGAAGCACATCATTCAAACATACCAAATCAGAAATGTTAGGCACATCGGATACAGGGTCAGACTCACTGGTCCATCTAGCTCAGTACTGCCTACACCAGGCATAGGCAAACTCAGTCCTCCAGATGTTTTGAGACTACAATTCCCATCATCCCTGACCACTGGTCCTGTTAGCTAGGGATGATGGGAGTTGTAGTCCCAAAACATATGGAGGGCCGAGTTTGCCTATGCCTGGCCTACACTGACTGTCAGCAGCTCTCCAGGGTTTCAGGCAAGATACTTTCCCAGCCCCACTTGGAGATATTGGGGGCTGAACCTGAGACCTTCCATGTGCAAAGTAGATGCTCAACCACAGAGCCACAGCTCTGTTCTGAAAACCCACATCATGCTTCACTAAGACTGTCGGTGAGGGAGGGGACAACATGCAGTGAGAGGAGGGGAGGAGAGACACATGGAAATAATAGAACTCTAGAATTGGAAGAGACCCCTGAGAAATCTGGATATAATATATATATATATATATATATAAAGTCATACCTTGGAAGTCAAGCGGAATCCATTCCAGAAGTCCATTCGACTTCCAAAATGTTTGGAAACCAAGGCGCAGCTTCCGATTGGCTGCAGGAAGCTCTGACCCCATCAGATGTTTGGGTTCCAAAGAACGTTCGCAAACCGGAACAATCACTTCCGGGTTTGCGGCAATCGGGAGTCAAAACATCCAAGTTCTAGGGCATTTGACAACCAAGATACGACTGTAATTGGAATCTCTGGATAACAGAAAGCAAAAAAGTAAAAATACACCCTGACTCATACCCGTGGGACCATTTAGCACACTGCGGCCAACTCCTGCAAAGCATTTCTACTCAGCACTTTGGTATTCTTTAAGCAAAGCTGGTTCCCATCCTTAATAATTAAGCCAGAAATCTAGAGCAACATGTTTTGCACTTGGGCATATCCATATTTCTTTTCTTTTTTTTTAAATGCATGATGTTAAATGCTCCTCCATGGAACTCCCCAGCCTCCCTAGTTCAACAAATGGCTTACATGTGTGTCGCCCGAGTTCCTCAGAGTGAAACAGTTGCCAATTTGTTCCCCAGCATTTCCCTTTAACTGCCATGCCAAACCACCAAAGCACTTGGTATTACCACAAACTGATGAAATGCCATCTGCTAATGCAGACTGTCTTAGGAAGAGAACTAATTTGAGACTTATTCCAAGGTGGTCAGATCCCTGCCCCAAGAAGCTTACAATCTGGAAAATGCCACGAGGGAGAGCAAGCAGTCATAGTTCAGCGGGAGAGCCCTAGGTCCAGCACTTCTAAGTAGGAAGGGGGTGGAAAGCCCACTTGGCGTTTGAGAAAGTCGCTGCCAGTCAATGTCAAAGGTAATGAGTTAGATGACTCAATGGTCTGACAGCTCCATATAAGGCAGCTTCCTATGTTCTTATGCAAAGCATTGAAAGGGAAAGGGAATGAACAGGGCGAGTGTATAGGATTACTGCCATTACATGCCATTACTTTATTACAGTAGAGTATGGGGGCAAGGGGGCATATCTCATTTTTACTGAAATATTGCAGTCTTCCAACTAGCGATTCATGCCATGCTGCTGTTTCTGTGCCATTTGTAAAGGCTTTCTCCTTTTTTGCTGTGATCCCAACCAATTAGGGATCACACAGTGAACATGATGGCACCACGGTGTCGCAGAGCCAATCAGGTCCGGCTATAGGGCAATGTCAATGAAAGCAAACAGTGCCAATCCTTTGCCCTTACTTTGAAAGTATGTTTAAGTGGGAAGGAAGGTCCCCTTTAGAATGGCAGACAGGCTCTCTTGACAACAAGCATTTTTATGCCACTCTTCAGGCAAAAAGACTCCCAGGGGGACTTGCAAAGTCACACAGCCTTCGTCCTCAAGCTTAGAATCTAAAGGACGTAACACAAAAGGAAGCAGGGATGGAGAAGGAGAAGGAAAAAGGCAGGCACAAGTTCTGAAAGTTACCGTTCTCGTAACAACTGGGAAACAATTTACGGTAGATAGCCTGATGGAATGGCTGCTGCTAGGGAACATTTTTTGGGTGCAGAGTCAAAGGCAGCAGATGGTCTCTTTGCAGAGCCAACGAAATAGCCCTGCTTCTCTCTGCTCTGCAGCCTGATAGAATGGATGCTACCACTAGGCTGAGGTAGAGCCCAAGGCAGTAGATGGTCTCTCAGCAGAGCCAATGGAATAATAGTCCTGCCTTCCTTCTCTCCCCCTGCTCTGCAGTCTGATAGAACGGATGCCACGAGGGGAACATCCACTGCCTTGCTGTGTTGCATGGACACATTCCATCCCACCACTCCATTTTGGGATTCCTTTGCCTCCCCCTGAAAAAAAAAGAGATTGTCCTTTGATGGGGCATCAACATGCTCTTGAAACTCCACTTTTAGTTTGGACCGGCATTGCTAAAAGTGAGAGCTGAAAATTATGAATGTATTTGAAGAGTATCATTCGAATGCAGAAAACTATCAAGTCAGATAGCTGGTCCATCTCACCCAGCACATTCTACACTGACTGGCAGCTGCTCTCCAGGGAATCTGAGACAGGGACCTTTCTCAGCCTTAGCTGGACATGCCAGGGACTAAACCTGGGACCTTTCAACACAACGTGTGTGCTCTGCATGGAGCTAAGGTGGCTTTTTGCTTTTCACGTTTGCAAATGAATGTTACATTGATGGAAGCATAACAATAATAATTTCTGCTGTGCGATAAACAGTGGGGAAAGGCTTGAGTCATAATTTGAGTTCTAGATAATCTCTCAAGAGGTTTTATAACCATTTCCCTCCACGCTGCTCATCCATGTTTTGCATCACACACATTAATAAGAGGAGTCTAAAGCACAGTTTGGGAGCTCTGCTTAAGCAACTGCTAAAGAAAAAGTCTTCTGAAATGAGGTGGGGGTTTCCTGCATCACAGCCTAAAATCCCCATGGGGGGGGGGAGAGAGTTTCCTTAAACAAAACTGTGGGAAGAGACTTCTTACCAGGGAGTAAGCCCCATTGAACTCAATTATACAGAATTGCACTGTAAATGTTGATCCCCCGTTAGCTATTGAAAATCATTCTCTACTCCATACAGGAAAGGTTGCAACAAAGGGAGGAGAGAGGGGTTTTTTTGTGCTTAATAACTTTTTTCCAACAATGGTAAAAGAACAGGAGAGAGTAGGTCATGTTATTGGAGCGAGGTGAGAATGTGCCAAGTGAATGGGGATATTTGACATCTATGGATCTTTTAAGGTATGTGTGGAATTCAATGAAGTGCAATTCATAGCAGAACCATGGAAATTCATGGGCATAGCTCTGTTAGGTCCATTAATTGCAGTGGGTCTACTTTGAGTAACACCTAACTGAATCCCACCCTGTGTAATTAAGGCTGCAATTCTATGCTCACTTGAGAGTCAGCTCATTGGCACAGGACATGCTTTGCAAAGCCCTAGGCACAATCCACAGCATCTCCAATTAAAAAAATGATATCAGATAACAGGCCTGGGAAAGACTTCTCTGCCAGGTGATCTGGAGAACTCCTGCCAGTCAAAATTGACAACCGTGGCTCCCCCAACCTGGTGCCCTCCATACGTTTTGGACTACAGCTCCCATCGTTCCTGATCACTGGCTACACTGGTCGCCATCCTGGCATCCAGAGATCTCCAAGTGGTCACAATGGACCCGTGCCAGTTGAAAAACGCGCCTGGCACCTGGCTAATTTCTAACTGGGGTCGGACATTCATCTATCTAGCTCAGCATGATCTATTCTACAGTGACTGGCAGCAGCTCTCTGGGGTTTCAGACAAGAGACAGTCACAGCCCCAGGAACTGAACCTGAGACCTCCTGCATGCAAATCAGATGCTCTACCACTCAGCTATGGCCCTTCCCCAGAGGAGGAATTATGAATCCAGCTAGTTTTACTAGGATATTGCCTGACACTGTCTTGAACTCTCACCCCACTCCATCTCCTCTCTCTCTCTCTCTCTCTCTCTCGGGCTGTAAAGCCTGTCTGCTTGCGTTTAAATCTCTTTTTATCAACAGTGGATGGATACCTGCCAAGGGGCTTCTCTCCCTCCCTGCACATAGCCATGCTCAGGCACACAGCCTCCTCCTCGATTAAAAAACAATGAAATACTACAGGCACTTCTGCAGCCCCACCAGTCCTATAAAACCCGGGAGGGTTGTTTTTTATTATTATTATGATTTTGTCACCGCGCCAAGAATCTAGATTTATGGACATGCTTCCACCCCCAGTCTTCCTTCAAGAGCTTTAAGCTTTGGGCTTCAAACAATGGATGTTCCTTCTCTTCCTGAACCCCCCTCTCCTGAACTGCCCCAAGGATCCCTAGATCAAGGAAGGAAGCAGCTAGAGGGGAGCCCCAACTGTCTGACTTTAGCCCTCCGGCCAGTCTGAGGCACAGCAGTTGAGAAAGCAAGAGTCTGCATTGAGTCCGGCATAAATGCCTAGCTTGGTGTTGTGTTCAGACAGGAACTTCAACCATTTTCAGGTCTCTTTGGGTCACCCCCCCTCCCTTATAACACTTCTAGGAATGTCATTCTGGGGCTGTCCAAGGAGAGATTTGAAGCTTTCTGCGAGTGAATTCAGGCAGCGGTGCCATCAGGCTAGGCATTGCAGGCAGCATAAAAAGCTGCCCCCCCAAGCAGCCCCCCTCCCAAAAAAACCCCCAACACAGTAGGGTTGCCTTACTACCTTTTGAAGTAAGCAGAGTAATTAATACACCTTACCATCTAAAGAAAGAGCCCCCCCCCCCGCGCAAGAACATTAAGTGCAGAGTTTAACACTCCTTCCAAGTATAAGATGTTCCCTTTCTAACAAATGCATCCAAGCATCTTGCATGCCCCCGACACCCGTTTCGGAGATGCTGCACCCCCGAACGGCAACGCAACCCACCTACCCCAGCCCACAGGGGAATCAACTTGAAAGAGCCACCTACCGTTCGTCCACCACCGCATTGCTTCAAGTGTGTGGGCTGATCGCCTTGCCTTCGGCTTATTCCCCCAGCGGCACCTGGTTCTGCTCTCCCGTAGAGGATGGAGGAAGAGAGGAGCTCAGAAGTGGAGCATCCCAGCTTGCTGGTTCCTCCTGAGCCATCCAAAGAGAAACATGTCAGGAAGGGGGAGGGAGCAGGCTGCAGCCACAGACTCTTTGCAAAGGTGAGCTTGAAAGTGGGGGGAAAGAAGAAAACCTCTGTGAGTTTCTCACAGACTAGTTTCTGGTTTAGTTTGTTTGTTTGGCTGGGCACAAAACAGCAAGAAAAACCAAAAGGATGCATATGAAAATTAAGTCCATCCACACCATATATCTAAAGCACATTTTGACGCACATTTAAAGCACCTCTCCCCAAAAAGAATCCCGGGAACTGTAGTTTAATAAAGGGTGCTAGGAATCGCAGCTTTGTGAGGGGGGAGAACTACAGTTCTTAGGTTTCTTTGAGTGAAGTCATGTGCATTAAATGTACGCTAAGTGGGTTTTAAATGTATGGGGACCTCTGGCTTACCTTATATGAGCAAAGGTTCCTCTTATATCTCTGCCTGTGTAACAACACACAACCTCCTGATGGAGTGGGGGGTGTTGCTGACTGTTTTTTCGGGGGGGGGGGGGAGAAGTTCGCCCCTCCCTGGTTGGGCATTCCCGTTTCATCTTTTTTGCGGGGTGTGTGTGTGTGTGTGTGGAATGGTAGAGGGCTTGATCCACGGAGATTTACTGGGAGCAGTGGTTTTGTATCCAAGTGGTCTCTCTCTCTCTCGCACACACACACACATGCACACATATACACGTCAGTTCCACGGCGCCCACGTGCAAATTAAGGGGAAAGGGCCGCAAGTCAGCGGCCGGACATCTGCTGCGCATGCAGAAGCTCCTGGGTTCGATCCCCGGCATCTGCATGTAGGGTCAGAGGGGGTGGGGAGGCTTCCCCCTGAAACCCAGGAGAGCCCTCGTGGAGGATATTGAGCTGGGTAGCGCAATGGTTTGACTCCGCAAAAGCCAGTTTCCTACGAAGTTCTCTCTCTCTCTGGGGCTTATATGGTCATATTATGAACATTATTACTCCTTTTATAATGGGATAGCGGGCAAAGCACAAAGCGGGTCGCTCCCCAGCAGGAGGAGTTTCCCCAGCCTGGAGGATCTGTTGCCGGGAAGAGGCAAAGACACCCCCTCCCACCTCCCCACGAAAACAGCCCCCCTTCCTCTGTCGCCAAGCCTTGCCGCGTCTTCGCTCCGCCAAACCGCGTCCCACATCAAAGCCCCAGCCCGCTCCTCTCCCTCTCTCTCCACGAGGTGCCAGAGGAAGTTCGAGCCCAGGAACCGAGGGCGGACGCACGAAGCGCCCGGCGCGGACTCTTCCCTTGCTCCCCCCGTTACCTTGCGCCACGCCGCCGGGCTCCCCACAGTCTCGGCAGCTGCTCCCGGCTTCTTCCCACCCCCGCAAAAGCGCCTTCGCGGCGGCCCAAGCGCAGTGGATGCCTCCTCCTCCTCCTCCTCCTTGGCCCCCCTCCTCCTGCCTTCGCGCAGTTAGGGCAAAATGGAGCAGCCACGTGGGGAGGGGGGAGAGAGAGAGAGAGGCAGAGGCGGCGCAGAGACCCAGCCAGATCCGCTGGATCCCAGCCCACCTGCCTCCTCTCTGCCCTCTCCGGAAGAGGATCCCTCTGCGTCGTTCTGCTAGATCCCGCTTCTGTTGCGCCCAAGTCCCTTATTTGTTCTTTGGCTCCTTCTGCAGTCTTTCTCTCGTGCGCTTTTACGCACACGCTCTGTCTCCAGAGTCTCTCTCTCTCTCTCTCTCGTATCGGGTTACTCTGCTCGAAACTCAGGACTAATTGTCGTGCTCGCCATCGCGCTTGGAAGAGATTTGCTCCCGCTCTTTTCTTGCCTTGCGTTCAATCGCAGAGCGAGACGCTCTCCTTCCCCAAGGCTGAAACTGGAAAAGGTAGGTCGCTCCCTCGCTCGCTCCCTGCCAGCCCAGTTCCCGCTTCAAACTTGGTAGAGGGAAAGAGTTCGTGGCCCAAGAGGGGAGGGGTTACGGAGAAGGCGAAGAAGAAACAGGGGGCGGGGGCGGAGAATCAACCGAGCTGCGCCCCCCCCCCCGCGCGCACACACGTGTCGGAGCAGCTGAATTCAGAGTGGGATTGAATAGAAGGTGCGTCAACTCCTTGCCTAGGGAAATGATTCTGAAATATTCTCTGTGGGTAGGTGGGTGCCCTCAATTGCCCTTACGAAAAGGGCAAGGAACTGGGGAAAGTGTTGCTGTCAGGGGTGCCAATTTGAATAAAATACTCTCCGCCCCACACAATCAATCACATGATGCGGTGTACGCACACTATTTGAATGACAAGGCCCATCAACTTTAGAGGGGCAGCCCCCTCAAATATTTTATTTGGGGGGGCAAAGACCCCCTCGGCCCCTAGAACCGTTGGCTCCTATGGTAGCTGTGATGTGAGGTGTGTAATCTTTAAGGCTGATGCACACCATGAGTAAAGAACAACCCTGCTGCATCAGACCAGTGGCCCATGGAGGCCAGCATCCTGTTCTCACAGTGGCCAACCAGATGCCTATGGGAAGCAGGACTGGAAAGCAAGAGCATTCTCCCCTCCTGCGGGGTCCAGCAACTGGTATTCAGAAGACTCTGACTTTGGACACTGGGCATCGCCATCATGGCTAGTAGCCATTGATTTAAGACACATATCTTCCACACACAAAAACACTCCTCATTTGTTATGGTTGCTGGGAATTGTAGCTCTGTGAGATTAACTACAACTCCCAAGATTCCTTGTGGGAAGCCATGCACTTTAAATGCATGGTGTTCTGCATGCTACCAAAGTTACAGATTCTGGTGAAAAACTAAATGGGGTTGTAGCCAACTAAGTTCAATCAGAGTAATCCCATTGCAATTAATAGTTCTCATTTAGTAATGTCCATTAATTTCAATGGGGATGCTCTTGAGTATGACTAAGGCTGGATACTCAAAAGCCTGTAGCCAAATAATTGGCTGGCTAATTCAAACCAGTGGTTCGCTACAGACCTAGTCCTGTTCAGAGCAACAGTGAAACTTAGTCATAGCTGACTCAAGTCCCATGAATTTCACTGGGTCTACTCTATGCATGACAATCGGTTGTACCCAACATTAGAAACGCTCAGAGTAGACCCATAAACATGACTTAGGTCCATTGATTTCAGTGGGTCTGCTTTGGGTAGCTCTTAGAGTCGAATATAGCCCTAAGTCTGGATCCAACCCAAACACATGAAACTCATATACGCCAGGCATCAGAGCTTGGCTCCAGATTAAAAGAAGACATCAACAGGCTTAACTGGTGACAGCAGCATTGAGGATCTCTGATCAGTGCTAGATGGCTGACATTTTAATTTCCCATCACGTAGCGTGGACATTTGTGGGAGATTAAAATGCACTGGTCATTTTAAAGCTTTAAGGGGGACCCAATGCAGATGTCAGGAAAAAGGCCCTATCAGGTTGCTGATACCCTAAAAAATGCATTCTGGTCCTGGGCCTGCCACACAGACATCTCCCATCCTACTGCTGATGAACCTTTGGTGCTCCACATGTTGTTGGCCAATAGTTTCTTTTGTCCCTGACCATTGGCCATCCTGGCTAGGTCTGATGGGAATTAGAGTCCAACATCATCTGTTGGGCCCCAGGTTCCCCAGCCCTTTCCTAGGCACTTGTTTACCTGTCTCTTTCTCTTGCACTTTGATTTCTGTTTCTTAGTTCCTTTCCTATTCCCTCCCCTTTCTTCAGTACCTTGCCTTTAGGCTTCCTGTCTCTAAGGTTCCTTTCTTCTCTAGGTGCCAGTCTGCCTACAATGCTGCCACCCCTCCAAGCTGAATAAGGTTTTCAATCCCAGCCAAACTGGCCAGCACCCCTTCCCTCACAGAAACTGGATGGCAGATATTCCACTTTGTTCTATGGGACCTTGGAATGTTTGTGAACATTCAGTGCTGTAACAGCAGCCTCAGTCACTCAGGGCCAGATGCTTCATCATCACATGCACACAACATATGCTTCAAGTAATAAGAGCAACCTCAAAGGTCCAAGGAACATAGAATATTCCAGTAGTTTTCAAACTTCTTAACAACAACAACAACGGAGACCTACCAGCAGCAAAGTTGTGTCAGTGGGATTCATATGTACTACCTGATCTAAAATTCACATCTACACTGAGCAGCATTTGACCTGTGGATCTTGGTTAGAGAGCAGCCCTCACCTGTTGCAATCAAACACAGAGAGAAAAGAATAGACTCATAGAATATAAGTGTGGAGTTGCAGGGAACCCAGGGGTCATCTAGTCCAACCCCCTGCAGTGCACAAATCATAGCTACAGGGTCCCTAGCAGGTGGCCATCCAACCTCTGTTTAAAACCTTCCACTTTCCAAGATAGTCCATTTCACCATCCAACAGCTCTTACTGCAAGAAAGTTATTTTCACCCATGTACGCAGCCACACACTTTCTAGAGCAGAAAGTGAAGGGACATGAATCATTGTCTGTTTGCTCTTCACACTTGTATCAAACTCATCTTTCAAAGTGGCTTACTTGGAGCCATCCAATAAGACTAATTGGCAGCGCGCTCAGGATAAATATAAGGAGGTTTTATTCCATGCAATACATAACTCACATATGGGATTCGCTGGCAGACAATGCTCTTGTGTCTTTAAAAAATAGGATGCATCAGCCTGTCAGTGGGTCCCGATGATCAGCATTGCCTAACTATTGAGTATGTGCAACCTCAGTGGGCTTTTCCCTAAATAATGTTTTCCTGCTTCCATGAATTTTCGGCTCACAGGACCCTGCTTGTCCCTCACCTCTCTTTCGCGTGTGTGAACTGCCCTGAGACCTCTGGGTATAGGGTGGTATATACATAATAATAATAATAATAATAATAATAATAATAATAAGAATAATAGTAATAAATGCTAGGTAAGTATTGGCACTCCCACTTGAATATCAGAAATAGAGGAAATAATTGGCCGAAATACAATAGAGGCAGGTCCATTAAGGGCAAATGGGGTACTGCCTCACCAACCTTTGCCCTCAGCCAACTCTCCGCCTTCTGGCTTTCTCTCTTTTTACCAGTACAGAGGGTGCTCCTCTTTAATTTTAACGTTGAACTTATAGAATTTCTCAGAGAGGAGGGTGCATACAGAACTATAAGGCTCTGCCTGTTGTTGGCTCTGGCGCCATCTACTGTTCGTCTCCCTGCTTCCCACCCTACCAATCTCAATAGGCACCAGCTACTACTGCAGAACATCTCTATTCCATTATAGGCAGTACGAAAAAGAAAGACCCCTGGATGGTTAAGTTCAGTCAAAGGCAACTCTGGGGTTGCGGCACTCATCTTCCTTCAGGCCGAGGGAGCCGGCGTTTGTCCACAGACAACTTTCTGGGTCATATGGCCAGCATGACTAAACCACTTCTGGCAGTATATGTCCCTGATAGGGAAGCGGTCCACAACTCCACCACCCCAGAAGCTGTCTTTTCAATGCTCAGAAACACTGATTCTCTGCAAAATAGCAGATTGAGATACCACAATAGCAGGTTGAAATATTGCAACAAGCAAAACCTCTCCCATATGCCGGCAGAACTGCCTGATTTTTGAACCAACCTCTGTAACTAACCATGATGCCACACGGGCTCTCTCTGTGTTGGAGAGCATGGGGTGAAACAGGGAAGCAGGGAGAAGATGCTTCCTCCTTCAAGGTGCTGAAACCAAACGGAATGGCAACTGAATTTTGTATCAGCAACAGAACAGCACCCTGCGTGGCACCTGGGGGCAGCAAGCAAGCTTAGAGGGTGCAGGGCAAGACAGGTGGCACACAAATCTCCAACACCTTGTTGCCACTTCTTTGCCAACAGCACCTTCTGCCGGAGGCAGCATTTGCCCTCCACTGTCTAATGGTAGGACCAGCTCTAATTGTCTCTTCCAGTGTAAGTGATTTCACAGCCTATCTCGGGGTAGTAGCCAACTAATGCATCCCGTAAGTGCAAGGATTTACTCTGGTTCTTCCTCTCGTCCGCCTGCACACCACCTACATCTGCTGTAGGGGTTTCTCCGAACCTTCAATAGCAGATTTGGGGAGAGTTCCACTGTAGAAGCATAAACCCTTGCACAGATGAGAGGCATTCATTGGATACTGCCCTACCTATTTTTCCACCAGGCGATGTAAACAGATCCTGCGATTTACAGATGGAAGCTGTTCTTCCTGAGAGGGTGAATTGGGGAGGCCAGATTAAATGGCTTAAATGTGCCCAAGTGTTTTCTCTCTCTGTTGCGTCCAGCTATGGCAAGCCTTTGATCCAAAACTTTGGCAAGATGTACAATGGCGTCCTATAAATAGCAGCAATAGAAGCATTCACAGCCCTGCACCCACCCACAACCTTACATCACAGTCAGCAGCTTCCGTCAGAGTTACGATCAGTGCAGTGATCTATGGACAGGACCGGGATGCTTTGCTGGTGCACATCAAATAGAGAGGCTAACTGAGCTTGCAGGAATCTGCCAGGTTGAGTTTGATGTAGGTAGACATGAGAAGAGTAATGAACTATTATTAATAATTGAAACAATTAAATTGAAAGGAAGCTGATCTTTAATATTCATGGCAACAATGAATGCAAAATGAAGAAAACCACCTTGGCCCATGTTTCGCATCCGTAGAAACAAAACAAAACAGATCCTAGTACATGGGTCACCAACCTGGTACCTGCAGGTGCAGATGTGCCCACAGAGGCCTTTCCAGGTGCGTGCAGGATCCTGTTGCTTACCTGCCCCCTGCTCAAATTGAGCTTGAAAGAAGCTTTCCTTAGCCAGTAGAAGCCTTTGTGTGTTCTGTACCTTTAAGACACATAAAGCACATCTTTTCCCTCAAAGAATTCTAGGCAGTGCAGTTTACCCCTCCCAGAGTTACAGTTGCCTGCACCCTTTAACAAACTTCAGTGCCCAAAATTAATTCTTTCTTTTTTTTTGGAGGGCTGTGTGTACTTTGAATGTGCATAGTGTCTAATTGTAGCATGGGAGGGGGCCGACTGTGGTACGGTGGGGGTTACAGATGGGCTGGGGGGAGTTGTGGCTGCCCACCATAGCTTCTCCAGTTTGCCAATGTATATCTTTGCATATTTTATTTAGATGATTTACGCACTGCCCACAGGGCAGTTTGCAATAGATGTGACGTGGGGTTGCAAAGGCTGGCTGCCCCAGCCCTGGGAAATTGCCTCAACATCTCTCCCTCAAAACTTTTAATGCCCTGATAATTGCTGGAAAGCCTTTTTTGTTGCTGTTAATCTATTCATTAAACTTTTAAGTTTTTAATTTAAAATTTTCATTTGGTATGTTATTTAGGAATCTTTGCTGCGACAAAGATGGGGAGCCCGTGGTCCTCCAGATGTGCAGGCAGATGCACGCCATACACTTAATGCACATGACCTCTCCCAAATAATTGCCATTTGTTATGATCACTGGGAATTTCAGCTTTGTGCAGAGGAAACAACACTTTGCAGGTTTCTTGGGGATGGAGTCTTGTCCTTTAAACGTGGCCTAGATGTGTTTTAAATGTATGGAGTGGTTCTGCCCATTTGTTGGTCTTAAATGACCTTTGACTATGCAGTCTGGGGCTGATGGCAGCCCAGCAGTACCTGGGGAGCCCCAGATTCCCCTTCTGTGCTACACAAATTACTGTGAGCAACCTCAGCCACTTCATTTTTATCTCCTTGCGTCTGTCTCTGTGCGCTTGCCGCGCTGTTCAGAGAAGCCCCTTGAGATTCTTCGCAGAAGTCTGTGGCATCATTCCCGCAGAGCTCAAGTGTTTGGCATTCCAGTTCTCCGTCCTCATGTCAACATAAGAACTACCTTGGTGACTAAAGCGGAGAGGTCCCACCACCGAGCAGAGAGGCTCTCTCTGCCTCCAGCAATGACTGGCAGGGCATGCTTGAAGAAGAGTCCTTTGTAAAAAGCCTGGACCTCCCTGCTCCACTCAGGTCACTAGAGTGAGCGTGGGGGACATTTGGCCTTCCAGGTGTTGCTGAATTACAACTCCCATCAGCCCCAAACAGTGCAACTAGCGGGCAGGGGTGATGGGAGTTGTGGTTTGGCAGCATCTGGGGTGGGGGTGGGTCAAAGGTTCACCACACATGCACTTTGTAGGTTGCTTTGAGTCACTTTCTATGAAAAACTAGCTAATAAATTACTATTAGAACAAATAACCTATTAGAAGGGTGGGGAACTCAGGTCCCAGGGGCCAAATCAGCCTTCCAGGCAGGGCCAGCACACCCATGAGGCAAGGTGAGGCAACTGCCTCAGGTGGCAAGATCCACAGGGGCAGCAGATCCCCGTGTATGGGGTCTTTAGTCCCCCCTTGGTGGGGTACTGCACCACCAAGCTTAGTCTACCCTCATCAAACTCCCATCTGCCCAACTTCCTTTTTACATCCCGCCCCGTCTCCTTACTTACATACAGCCTGTCAGTTTCTTCCTCCATAGCAGGCTTCCTCAAACTCGGCCCTCCAGATGATTTGAGACTACAGTTCCCATCATCCCTGACCACTGGTCCTGCTAGCTAGGGATCATAGGAGTTGTAGGCCAAAAACATCTGGAGGGCCAAGTTTGAGGAAGCCTACTCCATAGTCTCAGTGTTGCCCCTTGTAGAACTCAGCCAGGTAGAGGACAGGAACAAAAGAAGAATTATTATTTTTCTGCCCATCGTTGCCTCTGGCTCCACCAACTCTTGGGCACCAGCCACTGCTGGGTGAAGCTGTTCCTGGTGTTAAGAGATAAAGGAACGAGAAAGAGCTTCTCTTGCATCATTTCTTTATGTCAGAGCCTGATGCTGAAGACACAGAAGCAGAGTCTGAACAAACAAGGTGCCATCATAAATGCGGGTGGGTGAGAAGGCTTTGTGCCATTATGAGTTGGGGGGCTAAGTCCTGTACAGGATCCTAAAAATTGGAAGGGACTCCAATCCAGACTTAGCCCCCCAACTCATAATGGCACAAAGCCTTCTCACCCACCCGCATTTATGATGGCACCTTGTTTGCTCAGACTCTGTATCTGCGTGGGTGGGACGCAGGTGGCGCTGTGGGTAAAACCTCAGCGCCTAGGACTTGCCGATCGCATGGTCGGCGGTTCAAATCCCCGCGGCAGGGTGCGCTCCCGTCGTTCGGTCCCAGCACCTGCCAACCTAGCAGTTCGAAAGCACCTTCGGGTGCAAATAGATAAATAGGGACTGCTTACCAGCAGGAAGGTAAACGGCGTTCCGTGTGCTGCGCTGGCTCGCCAGATGCAGCTTGTCACGCTGGCCACGTGACCCGGAAAGTGTCTGCGGACAGCGCTGGCTCCCGGCCTATAGAGTGAGATGAGCGCACAACCCTAGAGTCTGGCAAGATTGGCCCGTACGGGCAGGGGTACCTTTACCTTTACCTTTTTATCTGCGTGGGTAGAATACATAAGAGGAAGCTTGCCAGAACAGTTCCTTTGCCAAGGTGATGGCTTTGGCTGGCTAGTTAAGTACCACAATTTGGCATGTCCAAAGAAGTAGCTCTGTGTCATAGAACAAATGGGTGGGACTTCCCTCCTCTCCCCTCTTATGACTGGTATTTGGAAGAGAATAGCTAGAGTTGTGGTGTGTGACAGTCGGATGCTGGAAGCAGGAGAAAGAAGGAGGTGTTTGCTCTGTGCTGGGAACTGGGGCTCACCTGCAAGCCAAATTGGGAGGTAAGATCTGCTGGGGTGTTAATGCTGTGAGTCCCTCCATCTTATCCTCTGGTTGTATACATATGTAAACAAAACCCTATATGCCAGAGACATATACCGTCTCCACGGACCTACGTTCTAAGGAAACTGAACCCCAGAAAAACACTGGGAATCTCTGGAGCCCCTCTCTGCTTGGAGACGGGGATGGCACTTGGTACATTTCACACTAAGAAATGCATTCCTGGCCTCTTCCAAGTTCCCCTGGCCTTGCCTTGAAAAAGCATCAAGACACATTAAAATCCCCTTCCTCTATTGATTGAACCTGTCTGCATTCTGCATGCTGCAAGGGAGGGAAAAGAAAAACACCGTTCTTCAAAGGAGGGAAAGTTGATTGATATTCAGGGTCACTAGGCACACGCCAGACAGCCCCTTCTTTGCAGCATTCAAGCGATTCCAGATTTGATTTCATTCTCAGGTGCTGAGATGCTCCAGGTTTCATTAGCTATAGATATAATTTGAGCCCCAATTGCATTAAACGGCTGCACTTGGCTTGAAGCCTGTTCACTGGGATCGGCTTCAATTGGGCTAAAATGGATCAGTTTGCAGGTCTTTCTGCTTTTTCCACAGAAATAAGCAACCTAAGCAGTCTGGGGATCTTACCTGTGGCAACGTACCCCCTCGTCCTTTTCCTAAACCAATTTTAGTTATAATTTTACTTAGGTGGCATTGATATTTTGATATATTGTTAGTCACATGCACACACATCTGCTCAATCATCCCTTCATTAAGCAAATTGCTGGTTAGAAGTCCAACATAACTGGGTGATGTTCTGTCATTGAAGGCCAATGGTATGAGATGTCTACTGATGACTGGGGAAATTTGTGTTTTTGACTGCGTTGCCAAGCAGGATTTGGGAAAGGTGACAACCTTCAGGTTGAGAAGAGGGGCAGGTAGGGTGTGTATTTGTGAAAAATCACAGTTGGTAGTTAAAGAGATTTGAGTTGGCTGAAGGTGAAGACTCCTTCAGGGTCTCTCATTGGATCTGCTGACTTGAAGGGGTGTCTCTGTTCAGGGTAATGCAAATTGAGTGGTTAATGTGCATAACCACCAGTCATTGTGCACATTCACCAGGCTTCATAGAGAATGTGTGCATGATCTATCATTGAGGAGGTGATTGTGCACATTTCTCAGTCAATGTACATAATCTCCAACAGAACTATGGGAATGTGCATTTCTCAGTTGTGTTTTGTATATTCTCTGACCGTTTCTGCTTTATGCCTGGTGAATGTGCCCAGTGGCCAGCTGTTCTGCACATTAACTGCTCATCTTACCCCCAACATCTTTTTGCCACCTCTTGTGTTCTGCTTGCATATTATCAATAAACATACATTACAGAAAGTTGTATATACTTCTCTCCATTTTCCCCCACCCAAGGGAAACTTAACCTAGTCATGCTGCCCCTGCAATTTCATGTAACTCCTGGAAATGGAGAATACACACAATATACTGAGTGTGCTGGAATTTTGAATGCCCCTCTTTATCAATATTTCCCTATATCAGCGGAGAGCAAAAATGAAGGATGAACGGTGATACAATGGAATATAGGGAAAGAGGAGGTAAACTGTTCCCCCCACCCCAAGTTGCAGCAACAGGTCTCTTTCACTGACACTGTTGTTTGACCCTGGGGAAGCAATCGGAGCAAGTGAGTGATCTAGTTTTTTTGTATGAGTTTGTTCCATATATCTGGTGCAATGGGACATTACCTTGAAACAAATGAATGAACACATATTCTGCAGATTATTAATCCGGTCCAACCCCCTGTTCAAAGCATTATCTACAATGCAGGATGCAACTAGGTAAAAGTAAAAGGTAAAGTTAAAGGACCCCTGGACAGTTACGTCCAGTCAAAGGTGACTATGGGGTTGCAGCACTCATCTCGCTTTCAGGCCGAGGGAGCTGGCATTTGCCCACAGACAGCTTTCCAGGTCATGTGGCCAACATGACTAAACAGTTTCTGGTGCAACGGAACACTGTGACGGAAACCAGAGCACACGGAAACGCCGTTTACCTTCCCACCGCAGTGGTACCTATTTATCTACTTGCACTGGTGAGCTTTTGTACTGCTAGGTTGGCAGAAGCTGGGACAGAGCAACAGGAGCTCACCCCGTCGAGGGGATTTGAACTGCCAACCTTCTGATTAGAAAGCCCAAGAGGCTCAGTGGTTTAGACCACAGCGTCACCCGCAACTACAGCCTTCTTGGCAGATACGTAGCTATCCAGCCTCTGCTTAAATACCTCCAGCCAAGGATTGCCCACCACCTTCTGAGGCAGTCTGTTCCACAGCTCTTACAGTTTGGAAGTTTCTGTGAAGCTGTCCAGTGCCCAAGGGGCCAAGTGCACTGCATGATATTTCTGAACCGGCAGTTTAGCTTGAAGCTGCACAGAATTTGTGGAAGGCTTCCAGACCTCAGGTGCCCCCCCCCACCTCAACCAAAGAGGGCCGTCAATCAGCATCTGCAGTACATTTTTCAGTCCCTTAGTGGAACAGGCTACCTCAGCTAAGCTGCCTAATCTGTAACACTTCATTCTGGAGATTTTTTAGGCATCTAGCCTGCAAATGTGGGATGTCTGTAAGGAATATAAGCAAACAGCACTTCATTGCAGCCAGATCCTTATATCATAGAGAAAGAATGTGGTTCTGGAGAGGCCACTAAGCTCAGAGAGAGATGACTTGCGCTGAAAGAGACATGGCTGTTAGCGAGCTTTGACTTTGGGGGAGCATAGATCTCCTTCTTTGCAGGAATCCATGGTCCAGAGGTTTTTTTAGATCCTATTGCTGAGGAGCCAACTACACCCTGAGCACAAATTCAGCTGTCTGCAGTACAGTAAGGAGCTACAAAGCGATTGTGTACCAATTGCATGAAACCAGTGAGGCACATGATTAAAAGAAGAGGCGGTCAACCTCATGCCCTCCAACTTTCCCAACTTTCCTCAGATGAAAATACAGTGGTACCTCGGGTTAAGAACTTAATTTGTTCTGGAGGTCCGTTCTTAACCTGAAACTGCTCTTAACCTGAAGCACCACTTTAGCTAATGGGGCCTCCTGCTGTCGCTGCGCCACTGGAGCACGATTTCTGTTCTCATCCTGAAGCAAAGTTCTTAACCCGAGGTGCTATTTCTGGGTTAGTGGAGTCTGCAGCCTGGAGCATATGTAACCCGAGGTACCACTGTACGGACGTTTTCCAGTCCCTCCAAACTGACCCCTTCTTGACCCCCATTTTTTTGTCTCCCCCTGCAGAGGATTTCCTCTCAGAAGGCGGACAAGTGCCACCAATGCGACACAGCACACTGTTCTGAGAAAACCCCTTCATCCCAATTTTATTTTCTTTTATTCTTCGGTAGATTTACAAAAAGAAAAACCACACACCAATAAATCAACAAATTTTAGAAAGGGACAAGATTAGATGCAGGAGCACAAAGCATTGTGGTTTTTTTTTTTTAAAAAAATCAAAACTCCTTGTGCTCTTTTTCATTCCCCCTTTCTTCCCGCCCTGGGCGGCCCTGACTTCTGCCTGCCCCTCAGAGCCGATACATCTCATGGGGCTGGGCCTTGGCGGCCACAGCTTCTCCTACTCATCACCCAGTCTCCAGCAGCTGCTAGGAGCTGCCCAAGGGAGGAGGCCAGCAGCAGCCATGGGGAGAGGCAACGGGGTGCTCCCTAATTTCATCACTTGGGAAAAATGCTGGTTCAATCCTGCTCCCCGAGCTCAGCTGCAGTTGTATAGGCAGGGAAATGGGGAAATTCCAGGATCAAAGCAGAAACTGGGCGGCTTTCATAATTATGGGACCATCCCTGGAAATTAAGGATGCAACCTGTATCCCCTCCAGATGTTGCCACACCACAGCTTCCATGAACTCTGGCCTTGCTGACCAGAGCTGATGGCAGTTGAGAAGTCATAGGAACATAAAAAAGCCCTTCTGAATCAGGCCAAAGAGCCACTGAGTCTAACATTCTGCAGTCACTATGGCCAACCAGATGATAATGGGAAGCCCAAAAGCAGGACATGAGCACAACAGCAGCTGCAACATCTGGAGGCTGCAGGATCCCCAGCAGGTGGCGCCGGTGGGACTTGTAGTCCACAGATCTGAGCAAGACATGGGAAATCATCTGTCTGAAGAGCGGGTGGCATGTGACTCCCTTTTACTGAGAGGAGATCCACTGGAATGGACAAACATGACTAAGGTCAGGCATAGGCAAACTCGGCCCTCCAGATGTTTTGGAACTACAACTTCCACCATCCCTAGCTAACAGGACCAGTAGTCAAGGATGATGGGAACTGTAGTCCCAAAGCAGTTGGAGGGCCGAGCTTGCCTATGCCTGACTAAGGTCTATTCGTTTCAATGGCACAACAAATCCCCTTTTAAAACTAGCAAGCTATTTACCGTTTGGAAAGTTACAGGGAAAATTCATTGAAAAGTGCAGGGTGAACGTTCAGTAAACAGGTGGTTTGGAGGAGCCCCAAAGGCAGAGATAGCCCCGTTGACCCAAAAGGGAGGAAATCCAAACTCCACAGTAGGGCCAATAGTTTTCTTAGGACTAACAAAAAGAAGCACAAAGTATGAGCTTTCAGGTTCACCAGAATTCTTCCTTGGGCTGAATGTTAAGCAGAGGTAAGATAGAGAGATGGATGGATGGATGGATGGATGGATGGATGGATGGATGGATAGAAGGAAGGAAAGATAGATGAAAGAAAGAAAGAAAGAAAGAAAGAAAGAAAGAAAGAAAGAAAGAAAGAAAGAAAGGGAGAGATTTCCTTGATACTAAATGGTAGCAAATAGCTTTGTGTGTTTTTTAAAAACCGAAAGCTCTGGCTATTTCTGAGTATTGCAATTACAGTCTACAGCTTCTTTCTATGTCACTGTGAAAATAATTATCTCTAAATACTTTAATAAGTCTTGGGAACTGACCCAGGTACTAAAAGTCCCAAGATACCAGAAGATTGGTAGGGTGGAGCGAAACTTGTACACGTTTCCTAGGATAGCGAGATGGTTATTAATTTACATGAATAGTTTCCATCCCATTAATTTCTAGATCAAAATGAGACTTGCTTTGGGAATAAGGAATATTTCTGATGTCTGGACCTGTGCACTCCAAATCTCTCCACTAGGTACAACCCAAGTGAGTTCAGCTAAACATTTTAGGGTATTATTTATTTATTTATTTATTTATTTATTTATTTATTATATTTATTTAATTAATTTCTATACTGCCCATCAACCATGGATCACAGGGCGGCTTACAATAGAAAAACACAAAAATATATATCATATATATATATATATATCATAAATAACAAACAAAAACAATACCACCACACACACGGTTTTAAAGGCCACAGATTAATTAGCCAAAGGCCTGAGAGAAGAGGGATGTTTTTGCCTGGCTTCTAAAGATATGTAACGAAGGCACAAGGAGAGCTTCTCTGGGGCGAGCACCCCCCAAATGGAGAGCCACCGCAGAAAAAGCCCGTTCTCGTGTTGCCACCCTCCAGAGCTCTCATGGAGGAAGCCCATAGAAAGCAAAGTAGAGGTCTAAAGATTTTATCAGTGCAGCAGCAACTCTGGCAAACATACTGTTGCAAACCACAGCAACCTCCAACGGTCCAAGATTCCAGGGTTTCAAGTTGCTTACCCAGATAAGGTGTTTCCTTTTGGGAATGAGGCACAGTGGAGACTGTGGTGTCTTTAGGATATATGGTTTATTCACACATATACATACATACAATCTGAGCCTACAGTGGAGGGGTTCAGGAGGTGGAGGGTCTTGTTTCTCCCATAGTCACAGCCTTGGATTCAGGTAGAAATCGAACATTGTGCTCTGACTCTCTGGCTTTTTCAGCCTGCAGCTTTTCTTCTAGGCGACATTACAGCCAACTCTCAGCTTCAAAACTCCGACTTGTGTCCCTCTATCTATGGAGGAGGGGGCACATCCATTTGCCATCTGGCACAGAGCCTCCTCTCCATTGCTTTCTTAATGCCTCCTCACATTTCCTTTGTTCTCTTAATGGCTCATCACCCAGGCAATCACCTGAACACAGGAAGCTTGCCTGGCTTGATAAGCTTTTAACACTTGCCCAGTCCAGGAATTAAGTGTCTGGCACCCACTTAAACACCCCGAGCCTTGATTAAATTCTAACACTTACCAGATCCATGAATTTGGATGGGCCTGACACCCACAAACTCATAATAATACAAAAAGCAATGAATCCATGCAAACCTGAAAGCTCCTTCTCCAAACATAGAAGATGCATACCAATCACACACTTAAAGCAAACTTCTCCAAGAATCCTGGGAATGATAGTTTGTTCAGGGTGCTGGGAATTGTAGCTCTGAGAGGGTTAACTGCAGTTCCCAAGATTCTTTTGGGAAAGCCATGTTTAAATCTACAGTGCAGATGTGTACTTCTTCCTCCCATTTGTGAGTGCGCTTGTGAAAATGTCAAAACGGAGAACAGTTGTAGGATTGCCCCACTGCCAGATCAGATTGGGTTTAAGGGATGTCCCTTGTTACTGCTGGCAGGAGACAGCCTCCTATTGTCCACCCCTGCCCCCACCCCCACCCCGCTTCGTGCTTTTCTGGCTTGTGGTCTGGACCAGCGGCTTATGCCGATTATATAAGGTTAACTTTATTAGTGACTCGCTACCCGGAAACGGCCGTCCGCAAGAAGACGGGAGAAAGTCCATGGGATTCTATTCTGCAAATTAGAAATCCCCAGAGTGGGGAGGGGTGGAATCTTGACTGGCAGCTGATGGCAGATGGCAGATGGCAATCGGTGGTGGGCAGAGTCATGTGGAATGGAGGAAAAGAGAGGAGGAGGTGGAAGAAGAAGAGGAAGGAGGAGGAGGAGGGACACCTACAGCTCAGCTGGTAGCCGCAGCCTGACTTATTCGTCATGAGCATACTTGGGTCCAGAAGGCTGCTTTCACACAAACATACGCAACACATCCACAGGATTGCTAAGAACCATAAGCGCATTAGGAGAGTCCAACTGGGCCAGGTCACGGGCCTATTCAGTCCAGCATTCTGCTCTCACAGTGGCCAACCAGACTCCCCCAAGCAAGACCCAAGAGCATGGGTATGCAAACTAAGGCCCGGGGGCCGGATCCGGCCCAATCACCTTCTAAATCTGGCCCGTGGATGGTCCAGGAATCAATGTGTTTTTACATGCATAGAATGTGTGCTTTTATTTAAAATGTATCTCTTGGTTATTTGTGGGGCATAGGAATTACCGATAATTCATTTTTATTTTATTTTTCCAAAATATTGTCGGGCCCTCCACAAGGTGTGAGGGACAGTGGACCAGCCCCCTGCTGAAAACGTTTGCTGACCCCTGCCCAAGAGCAAGTGCAGCTCCCTCCTACTTAGTCATTATTATTATATATTAGATTGATATATACCTCCCTGCATCAAAAGATCTCGGGCATTCATGATATACTGGTGGTTCCCAGCAACTGGGATTCAGAGGTAGTGGAGGCAGAACTATTGTGGCTAATAGCCGTCAGTAACCTTAGCCTTCATGAGTTTAGTATTCATTTATTTTTATACCACCTCTACACTGCTTCCCAGGTACCGTAAATAAAAACTGAGGCAAATTCCTTCTTCTGACACACTTCCCCACTCGACACCTCTCAGTAAATTTATGTTGTGTACCGCACTGAAATCTATGGATAAAGGGTGGCATACAAATTTAATAAGTAAGAATAATAGCCTCCTGGTTCTCACCCTGGGTACAAACAAACTCACAGATCACACCACAAAGTTTGACCCCAAATAGGGAACCTGCTGCCATCGGCCTAGTCTCTCACTCTGTGAAGAGGAGTTGGTTGCTCAACTACCCTGGGAATTATAACTCTGGGAAGGAGAATGGGGACACACTGCCAAATGACTCTCAGCATTCATGACAAACCACAGCTCCCAGAATTCTTTTGGGGGGAAGCCATGACTGTTTAAAGTAGTGTCATCATTGCTTCCCATGTATGGCAGGAATGTGGCCTGATTTGTCCCCATCTTTGTCCCTGCCGGTGGCGTGTGGCGAAATTTTTCATAGGGGTACAGTTAGGGGCAGAGGCACCAGCTTGCAAGGGCAATTGGGTGTGGGCAATGTTACCCATGTGACATTGCGATGCCCCGACATTGCACACATGAGTATTGCATTTCCCTCCCTAAGCTGGGCAGAAGTTTGCTGTGCTTTGGGAAGAAGGTGCCAGGTCTCTGATGGGATGCTGGAGCCCTCCTGCGTCCATCCCAAATCTTGGGGGCTTTGGGCAGGTAGTGGTAGGGCTCTTGGACCAGTAGGAGCATCACACATCCCTCCCTAAACTGGGCAGAAGCTTCATGGGCTTTGGGAAGGAGGCACCAGGGGAATGTTTAGGGGACTGGCGTAGACCCCCTAGTCCACTGACTACACACCTCTGGTCTCTGCTGAGCTCCACATGGGCAGCTCCGAGGCTAAGGAAGAAGAAGATGACAGTCAGCACCACCTCCCTGGACTGGATGTAAGTAAGAAGGCAGGTGGGGATTGCGGGGCAAACTGAGGATGGTGATCCAGTGCGCTACTCACCTGAGTAGACCAGCCTCCACTGTCAGGCTGCAATATTGGGTTTTTCTTGCTGGCTGGAAGTCCGCCTCCCCACAACTCATTTTGAAAGCTCCTGAGCGAGGAATTGGGAGGATTCCAGGCTGTACAGTTTGGATTTTTGCTCTTTGTTTGGTGGTGGCCATTATTTGGGAAGATAAAAGACCTCCCCCAAGATAACCACGGAAAGCGTGCAAAAGATACATTATTAATAAGAGGCATAATTGAGTCATGCATTTCTCTCTAGGCAGCATAAAGCATTTCATTCTTATTTGGCTTTGGACCACTCCATTATTTATTTGTAGATAAATTTTTATGCTACGGCCAATAAGAGAGAAAGAAAGAGGGGGGTTGGGAGGGACTCCAAATGTCATCCAAGTATCTGTGCCTTCCAAGGATGAGATTAAAATGATTTGCTCTTACAAGCTGCTTCCCCCACCCCCTTTTTTTTGCAAGGCTGTTAATTTTCGGCTCCTCTCAATGCACCCAGGCATTTTCCCACACGGGCTTTCCAGGTGCAGACAGAAATATTCAGGTGGTCTCAGTACACCTGCGCCCACCCCACCCCAGAGGGCACTCCTTCCACCCAGTGAGATCATAAAATTGTAGAGTGGAAAGGGACCCTGGGGGTCATCTAGTCCAACCCCCTGCCTTGCAGGAAAATGCAGCTGTCCCATGTGGGGATCAAACCTGCAACCTTGGCATTATCAGCACCATGCTCTAGCCAACAGAGCTACCTGGGTAGATG
This sequence comes from Podarcis cretensis, assembly GCF_951804945.1. Taxonomy (NCBI): domain Eukaryota; kingdom Metazoa; phylum Chordata; class Lepidosauria; order Squamata; family Lacertidae; genus Podarcis; species Podarcis cretensis. The sequence continues at coordinate 25,299,291 of NC_137177.1, read as the reverse complement.
TTTAAAATGACTGCAGCCTCAGGAGCCACCTCACTCTGCCTAATGGTAGAGTCAGGCCTGCTCTATAAACACATAAGCAGGCCTTGCAGGATGAGGCCAGTGACCCATCTAGTCCAGCATTCTATCCTCACAGGGGCACCAAGCAGATGCCATTTGAAAAGCCCACAAGCAGGATCTGAGCACAAAATCACTCTTCCCTCTCAAGGCTTCCAGAGTTATACAGTTTTTAAGGTGTACACACATAGTGGGCCGCACTCCACAGAAAACCAATCCTTCACCCTTCAGAATTAGGAAATATTTCCCTGATAAATAGACACTTTAGTACACAGGACCATCCCAAAGCCATATTGCCTCTCCTAATGACCCCAAATATTTCCTCTGCAGAAGGAAATAGCTTGGGGAAACCTTTCCCAATAGTTCTTTCCCTTACAAATCCCTCAAATCCTGTCTGAATAGGGTAGGCCTATGATCAGGAGCCTAAATCTAAGGTACCGTATTTTTTGCTCTATAAGACTCACTTTCCCCCTACTTTTTAAGTAAGGGGAAATGTGTGTGCGTCTTATGGAGTGAATGCAGGCTGCGCAGCTATCCCAGAAGCCAGAACAGCAAGAGAGATCGCTGCTTTCGCTGCGCAGCGATCCCTCTTGTTGTTCTGGCTTCTGAGATTCTTCAGAATATTTTTTTTCTTGTTTTCCTCCTCCAATAACTAGGTGCGTCTTATGGTCTGGTGCGTCTTATAGAGCGAAAAATACGGTGGCCAGGTAATGCAATCAGTAAAACATTGCCACAGACAGGAGACAAGCCACAGTCTCAAATTTCCATTGTAGACTGCCTCTTTCTGTGACACATGCATGATGCTTTTGGGGTGGTCTTTGGTTGGGGAATTCCAAGTCTTTCAAAGTTCTTGCACACCTTTGTTCTGTGTCCTCAGCTCCTATCAAAGAGAAGAGGGGTTCCTGCTGTTGCAACAGGAAAATAAAGAGCTGCCTTGCTCTCACTGGATCCTGCCTCCATCCATCCTTCTCTGACCCATCATGGACGTAGAAGACATAGAATCCCTTGAAGGAGAGTTGGCCTGTAAAAGCCAACCCCAATGCTATAACACCAGCAATGGGAATTCAGAAGCACAGTGCCTCTGATCAGGTGTAGTCTAAAACATCTGGGGGGCACCAGGTTGGGGGAAGCCAGGGTAGCTAAAGTAGATGTCACAGTGGCTTTCTCCTTCTGCTTTTCTCTCCCTGGGATGCTGAGGCACCTGATAGTGCCTCATCCTTGCTCAAGGCTGCTCCACAACCTTCTCTGAGACATCTGGGTCCTTGGTCTTTGGCAGAAACAAATGAAGAGGCGGTTTATGATGACATCTCCATGATTCCAGTCCCAAGGGGAGGCGAAAACATGAGCAAAGTGTTCTTAGCTGGCATTGATGCCTGTCACAAGACCTGGCGTGGCCACTTGACGAAGCTTACCCATAAGAAAAAGGAGCAAAAGTTCACTCTAATAGGGAACAGATGTCAGCAGTTGTTTGCGGTGCTAGAGAGCGATTTCTCTGAACGGCAGCCTTTCCCAGCCTTGTGCTCTTGGGAATACAACTCCCATCCTGTGGCCAGCCTTTGCCTGCTCTCTGCCCCCAGCCCCTGCTGCAGGTCAATCTGCATATTGGTTGGAACGACCCTGCTCCCATCAGCCCCAGCTAGTGCAGTCTCATGGTGGCTGGCATGATGGGATTTGTAGTCCAAAACAGCAGAAGCCAGGCATGGAGTTGAAGAAGGCTGGCTTAGAGCCAGAGGGCATAAACAGCAAGCAGATGGCCTTGGGGGAAGCTAAGATTCAGCAGGTCTCACCTCTTGAGTAGACAGGTTGAGGGTTGCATTTACAGTGCAAACCTAGGTATGTTTACTCTGAATTAAGTCCCACTATCACCAATGGGTCTTACTCTCAGATAAGTACTGTATTTTTTGCTCTATAAGACTCACTTTTTCCCTCCCAAAAAGTAAGGGGAAATGTGTGTGCGTCTTATGGAGTGAATGCAGGCTGCACAGCTATCCCAGAAGCCAGAACAGCAAGAGGGATTGCTGCTTTCACTGCGCAGCGATCCCTTTTGCTGTTCTGGCTTCTGAGATTCAGAATATTTTTTTTCTTGTTTTCCTCCTCCAAAAACTAGGTGCGTCTTGTGGTCTGGTGCGTCTTATAGAGCGAAAAATACGGTATAGAATCATAGAATTAGAGCAGGCATAGGCAAACTCGGCCCTCCAGATGTTTTGGGACTACAACTCCCATCATCCCTAGCTAACAGGGCCAGTGGTCAGGGATGGTGGGAATTGTAGTCCCAAAACATCTGGAGGGCCAAATTTGGGGATGCATGAATTAGAGAGTTGGAAGGGACCCCAAGAGTCATCTGCAATGCAGAAATGGATGGCAGATGGCCATCCAACATCTGCTGAAAAAGCTCCAGTGAGGGGAAGAATGTAACCTCCCAAGGGAAGGTGTTCAGGATTAGCATGTTCAGGATTGCATCACTCCTTTAATTATAAAAAAGGGGTCATGCTGGTCAACACCCACAGCGATGCATTGCCTTCCTTAGGGCCAACTAAAATGCTGCTCACATTGGGCATCACATAACTTCATACCCTGAAACATCTCTTTGATGGAAATAGGGATGTCCTAATGAAAAGCAAGGATGCAGGTGGCGCTGTGGTCTAAACCACTGAGCCTCTTGGACTTGCCAATCAGAAGGTCGGCAGTTCAAATCCTCGCGACAGGGTGAGCTCCTGTTGTTCGGTCCCAGCTCCTGCCAACCTAGCAGTTCGAAAGCACACCAAAAATTGGTACCGCTCTGGTGGGAAGGTAAACGGTGCTTCTGTGCGCTGGTTTCGCCAGAAGCGGCTTAGTCATGCTGGCTACGTGATCCGGAAAAACTGTCTGCGGACAAATGCTGGCTCCCTCAGCCTATAAAGCAAGATGAGCGCCACAACCCCAGAGTCGTCTGCAACTGGACTTAAATGTCAGGGGTCCTTTACCTTTACCTTTACCTTTACCTTTAAGGAAAAGCAGGATGTTCCAGGATCAAATCAGAAACTGGGATGGCTTCTGTAAATATGGGAGCGTCCCTGGGGCACTTGGAGGGTCTGTAATTAGAGACGGCAGGAATTGAACCAGGGGCCTGCTTTATCACTGAGCTAATGCTCCCTCCCCAAATTCTAGTAGCAGAGCCTGGATACCTCCTCCGCTACCACTAGGACAGCTTATGGCTGGAGGGGATTCCTGGCTTGATTGCCGCTGCTCTGCAGAAGCCTTGCTGTGTATATAGCCAGCAGAGCTCCTGCAGATTTCAAGCCCACCAGGATCTGAGAAGCCGGTAGAGCCCCAGCAGGATAGACTCCCCCCCCCCAAAAAAAAAATAGTATTTCAAAAGATACAATTTATACACTTTATAAAACACAACGTTAGAGATCCCCTTGATTCTTATTCCCATCTGGTCTTATGTAACTCCTGCTTCTGATTTGGCATCGTAATCGGAGTAGTTTGTTGCTCAATCTAAGCTGATGGAGGGAACGTCCGCCCACCCATTCCCCTCAATACTCGCAGAGTTATCAGTGTAGTATGTGCACCATCGGCAGGGAAATGCCTTAACAAGGGGGAGCACAGTCCTGGATGCAGGAAGGATGCCCAGGAGGCATGTCACATCACATCAGTGGCCCATGGCTTCTCAAGTGATATCTTGGGCTCCGCCAAGCAGAGACGGGTAAGCTGTCCAGAGTCGATTGCTTAAACTCAGGGTGCAGATTCTTAGCAAACACTGCTGGTCCCCAAACATGCATCCTGCAACCAGAAAGCTCAAACCAGGGGTCAGCAAACTTTTTCAGCAGGGGGTCAGTCCACTGTCCCTCAGACCTTGTGGGGGGCTGGACTATATTGGCAGGGGGTGGGGAGAAATGAACAAATTCCTATGCCCCACAAATAACCCAGAGATGTATTTTAAATAAAAGGACACATTCTACTCATGTAAAAACATGCTGATTCCCGGACCGTCCGTGGGCTGGATTTAGAAGGCGATTGGGCCGGATCCGGCCCCTGGGCCTTAGTTTGCCAACCCATGGCTTAAACGGTTCAATTAGCTAGCATAGTTTTAAGGAAACAGAATTTACTTCTTGTCGCTGAGAAATTTGGGAGAGGGAGACAGATGCCTCTGGGGTGCAGCAAGACAAATGCTGGGGTACAGGGGGAAAGGAGCTGAGAAGCACCAGATGGGGTGGAAAAAGGGGTGTCAGGAGCCTCGCTGCCAGATTACTTCAGTGGAATGCATAAATTGTGAAGATGACTCCAGATTACCACCCAAGATGGTGGCAACGTTGTTAGTTTCCTGTGAAACTGTTGTTGCTTGTGGCTTCTGGTAGCCCCTCTCAGCTGCTGTGTTTCTTGATGAAAAAAGCATTGTATACATTACTTGGCTAGATCGTTGCATCGCAAAATTCAGAAAAGTCGAAATTTGGAAGGATGGCTGTGTTTCAGTTTGTGTATTGTGTTAGAAAGGGTGAATTAGGTAGGTCCACTTTTAAATGTGAATGGAATTGAGATTGTCCCCCATCCCTACCACCCATTCTGAGTATGTGGTTCTATTGTCAAACTGCTCTTGCCATCAATAAGTGTCTCCTAATGTCAGATCAAAATCTACCCTTCAGTCACCAAAGCCCATTAAGCCCTGAGTCCTTTAGAAAGTTTACGCTACAATAAATATGTTTGCCTTTAAGGTGCATATTGCCCTTCTCTCTGTCTCTCTCTCTCTCCCCCCCCCCTATTAAAGTGGGTTTAACATTACGCAATTTCACTTATACGCACAGGGGCCCAAAATGTAACTCCTGTATAAGTAGGGAAGGAACTGTAGTTTTAAACCTTTTTTTTTTTTTACTGATAATTTTATCGTTTTATTTTTTGAGGTTTCATGACAATCAAGTAACATATAAATCTTGTGAAAAAATTAAATAAATAGTATAGCATTCCTTTGTTTTGGCTTGTATATTCAGAAGTTCCGACATACTGAAAAGCCTTCTTTAACACAGGCCGTCGTCCAAAGGCTGCAACCCAACAGGCGCTTCCTAGAGAGCGATTCCCGCTGAAATCAGTGCGACTTACTTCCGAGTGTGTAGCACTGTGCTTTAAAAAACCACAGTCAATTTCTCCGCCCTTTTGCTAGGTTAGGGGATTGATTCCGTTCGCTCCCCTTCTCCTGTCTTAGTAGCGTGGCCTACGGCATGCCGTTGTGTGACAGAGCAGATTCCTTCTCTGTGTTACTTCTGCTCATATACATTTGTCAGGGCTTAAGCTGTCACTTCAGATTGGGAGAAGTCGAAGATGTGTGGAAGCAACCTCTGCTTCTGCCAGTTAATTAATTAAGCAGAAGGCACTCGCTTAAAGCAGAAACGCAGATCGCTGTGTCCACAGCAGCGCATGGCCATCATGTCTTGCGGACAGAGCCTGAGTCAACGCTTTGGAAAATGAGCTGTGGGTCTGAGATGGCTTCAGCGCTAACATCAGAGGAGGCAGAACCCTAAGCAAGCCAGCCAGCCAGCCAGCCAGCCAGCCAGCCAGCCAGCCAGCCAGGGTGGGGTATCTTATTACATAACCAAAGGGGTCACCATTTCCCTTATAGGATTTTGCAATAGGACTGGAAAGAGGATCTTACGTCTCTGGGCACTATTGCCACGTGCTGAGTTAGCAGGGCCACAAGTAGGAAAGCAGGGTTGGGAAACCTTCATCATTTTGAGCCCACATGCTCTCATGGACAATCTTCTGGGGGTGTGCATATCCCTGGGGTACGTGGCAAAAGTAGCTGTGAGCAGACCCACACTGCTCTCCATCCCAGACAAGTGAGAGTTCAGCGACTCATTCCAGCCTGGTGAAATCAAGAGAAGAGGGGCCTCTGAGGGGTGTGGTACAAGCAGGTCCGGATAGAGATGTGTGAGGGGCCACATTCAATCCCTGTGCCTGAACGGTTCCTAGGTACTCAGACCCTCCAAGTGCCCCTATTTTCCAGGGACAGTCCTGGATTTACAGAAGCCGTCCCAGTTTCTGATTTCATCTCCGAATGCCCCAGTTTTCCTTAGGAGGTTCCTAATTTCATTGGATAAATACTGGAGGGTACAGAGTTATCTGACCCCCGAGCATCTGAAGACAGTCCCGTATAGGGAAGTTTTTTAATGTTTGATGTTTTATTATGTTTTTATATGTGTTGGAAGCCACCTGGAGTGGCTGGGGCAACCCAGTCAGATGGACGGGATATCATCATCATCATCTTTGAATAAGGTAAAGGTAAAGGGACCCCTGACTATTAGGTCCAGTCGTGACCAACTCTGGGTTTGCGGCGCTCATCTCACTTTATTGGCCAAGGGAGCAGGCATACAGCTTCCGGTTAATGTGGCCAGCATGACTAAGCCACTTCTGGTGAACCAGAGCAGCGCACGCAAACTCCGTTTACCTTCCTGCCGGAGCGGTACCTATATAAATACTTGCACAGTGCTTTCAAACTGCTAGGTTGGCAGGAGCAGGGACCGAGCAACGGAAGCTCACCCCGTCATGGGGATTCGAACCGCCAACCTTCATGATCAGCAAGTCCTAGGCTCTGTGGTTTAACCCACAGCACCACCCGCGTCCCTTCATCATTGAATAAAGGTAAAAGGTAAAGGGACCCCTGACCATTAGGTCCACTGGTGACCGACTCTGGGGTTGCACGCTCATCTCGCTCTATAGGCTGAGGGAGCCGGCGTTTGTCTGCAGACAGCTTCCGGGTCATGTGGCCAGCATGACTAAGCCACTTCTGGCGAACCAGAGCAGCGCACGGAAAAGCCGTTTATCTTCCCACCGGAGCGGTACCTATTTATCTACTTGCACTTTGACGTGCTTTTGAACTGCTAGGTGGGCAGGAGCAGGGACTGAGCAACGGGAGCTCATTCCGTCACGGGGATTCGAACCGCCGACCTTCTAATTGGCAATTCCTAGGCTCTGTGGTTTAACCCACAGCGCCACCCGCGTCCCTTCATCATTGAATAGGATGTGCCTAATTTCATTGGAGAAATGTTGGAGGGTACGGGTACTGGGGTGACTCCACCCACTCATGAGTTCTCCTCAACATGAAAGGCTTTTGGGCTGATCTGAGCTAGACAGACTCAGTTTAAGCCACCTTCCTCAGCACTGGTGTTCACGCAGAGCATGAAGTGAGCTGCATCACATCTCACACTTGCAGTTCTCCTTCCTCAGTCGTTGAAAGGGGCTCAGCTGGGGGGGGGGGGGGCAAATGCATTTGCCTGTGTGCTTACCAAACCACCCCTGCCCATTCCTGCAGTCTACATCATGGAAAATGCTTCCAGGCTCCAGCAGAGCCTATTGGCTCGTCTCCACTACACACAGCAGATTCCATGATGCTCATGCCAGAGGGAGGCTGAGAACTGAACAGAGTGTTCCCTCTGCCCGTTCCTGCTCCACTGCTGGCCGGCAAGCCTCCTGGTCCCCTCCCTTTTCTGGCTGATTCTTGACCCCTTTAAAGATGTTTGGGCATGCCCAGGAACTCCTGGAGACAATGGCCTGCTTCCCAGCATCACGAGCCATGTGTTGTAAAAGCACCAGGGTACCAGAAAGAGAGAGAGAGAGAGAGAGAGAGAGAGAGAGAGAGAGAGAGATATGCTAGAGTCTACAGAGGAATCTGTATGGTTCAGGGCTGCCTGGGGGCTTATTAATTCTGAAACCAAACTCAGGCTGGAACTCAATCTTTAGCTTGATGTCTGTCATGCGCACACACGTTTTGTGCTTTCCATTCTTGTTTTGTTTCATATTGTTAGTAGGGTTGGGGGAGAAATTCGATTCAGTTCACATTTAAAGGTGGAAGTACCTAACTGGCAATTTCTGAAACAATACGCTTAGGGCTGCCATGTTTCAAAAAGTGAAAATCCAGATACAAAAGCTGTTGAGCTTTTTAAGGAAAATTGGCAAAAATGACACTGTCAGCATGGCTTGCCATACATCCAAATTTTCTCGGACATTTTTGGACGATTTCCGCCTGGACACTGCTTCTGACTACAGTATTCTGGGCATGTCTGGTAAATTCCGTATGTATGTCGATCCTACAACATGCAAACCAAAACATAGCTATCCTTCAAAAGCAACCCACCCTGTCACGAACTGGCAGGACAACGGAGAGGAGGAAGAGAAACCTGGCAAGGGATGTAGCCTGGATGGGGACACAGTGGGGCAAGCAGGGGATGGGGAAGGAGAGGTTGGTTGTAGGAAGTACTCACAGGGTGAAAGAGGATGGCAAGGGGAGGGAGTCAGTGCAGAGGAACCAGAGCAGAGGACCCATCACCAGAGCCAGAGGGGGCCCTGTTTCCACAAACACAGCAGGCTCTGAGGCATAAGGAGCAGCAGGCAGGGTGCTCTAGGAGGCTGAGGCAGGCAAGGGCCTACAGCCCAGCTCCCTAGCTGGCCAAGTGCGGCTCGCTAGCTCTGAAAGGAAGGGTGTGATTCCTCAGCTGGAGCTGGATCAGAACAGGTGAGGGTCATCTGCCTCATCAAGCCCAGATGGTGCAATCAGAATGCAAAGTTCCAAAGGGAAGCAGAGCTGAGGTGCTGTGTCTGCTCAACTGCCCATGTTGATGGACCTCAGCTTGGTTGCTCCAGGATTTTTGCAGGGCTTTGAACACTCGGATTGACCCTGGACTTGACATACTGAATTGCCACCAGGTAAACCAGGGGTTCAGGATACAGCCAGATGGTCGGGGTATAAATAATACAGTTATTGTTATTACAAGCTGCTCCTCTTTGCAATGCAGTTCTTTAGCCAAGCGATGTGTGTTTTGTGTGGGGCGGAGGTAGTAGGATAGGGCAATGTGTGCACAAAATGTACATACTGATGAAAATAACATTTAAAAACACTTTCTATCAGGGGAAATTGCTTTGCAAAAATGTGTTTTTAAGGCAACATTGCATATAAACTCATACATATTATGAGAAATTCATAATGAATTTTTAATATAAAAAACCCCAACAAAGTGTTGTGGAAATGCAGAGAACCAAACTTAAGACTGGAAAACTGTGATAAACTGAAACTGGCGGATTCACCCATTCCTAATTGTTAAGGCTGGTACAGGGCCAGTGAGGGGTCTTGTGGCATCTGGAGAGCTTTGAGGGCCAGTTAGAAAGGCCTGGAGGGCCACATTCACCCTGTACCCCAGGCTGACATTCCCCAGCTGTGCTCTAACCTGTATGCATTTGACAACACTGCCCACTTGAAACAATATGAATTGCTGCTTGCTGAAGTCCGGCTCTTCATTCAATCCCAGGCCTCTGTTTTGAAAATTCCCTGCAGGAAGCCAACAGCCTTTCACCCTGATGGCTAGCTGACAGCATCCAAACTTGTTTGGCTGGATTTAATCCACTTAGCAACAACCCTAAATTGATTGATTTCCTTCCTCAAGGGCCAGCCATGCAGCTGTAATTTTGCGCTGCCATATAACTGCAGAATTCAACAGCAGTAAACGTTTGGGTAAGTATTTCATGGACTGGGCACTTCCACTCAAGGCAGCACATTGTTAAATAAAATCAGGGTTTAAAAGTCCATGCAGTTTATTTTTTTATTCTGCAGAAATTGATTTATGTGGAAATGGTTGCATTTGGTTTTGTATTTTTAAATTTTTCATTTATTGCTTATGACTACTTTTGTTATGTTGTCGTAATGCATTTTTTAATGTTTATTTTTTGATAATAATTTTTATTAATTTTCAATTGCAATCCAATAATAGCCTCATTATAACAATACCAAATTATAATACAATTATTAATACCAATCATTCAAATACCGAATTGTATAGTTTAGGTGGTCCTTCGTATGCTAGATTTGATGGTTTGATGATTTTCTTTATTTCTGCATTCCAAAATCTTATTAATTTCAATTACATTCTGGTCAAAATAATAATCCCTTATACAACAGCTGCAATACTAACATAACTTTTTTTTCATGTTGTAAGCAGCCTTTGAGGATGGTTTGAACTGTAGAAAGACAGCATACAAAAAATAGTGTGTATATATGTATGATCCAGTAGAGCTTTGAATATGTTCTTAATGGATGGAGAAGATAAGGGGATTTGTGATTATGTACAGGCTAAGTAGGACGCAGGTGGTACTGTGGTCTAAACCACAGAGCCTAGGGCTTGCCGATTAGAAGGTCGGCAGTTCGAATCCCCATGACAGGTTGAGCTCCTGTTGCTCAGTCCCTGCTCCTGCCAACCTAGCAGTTCGAAAGCACATCAAAGTGCAAGTAGATAAATAGGTACCACTCCGGCGGGAAGGTAAACGGCATTTTCATGCACTGCTCTGGTTCGCCAGAAGCAGCTTAGTCATGCTGGCCACATGACCTGGAAGCTGTACACTGGCTCCCTCGGCCAGTAAAGCAAGATGAGCGCCGCAACCCCAGAGTCATCCATGCCTGGACCTCATGGTCAGGGGCCCCTTTACCTTTACCTTTACAGGCTAACTCAGCAAGTTGGACAGGCTAAGAACTGAAGTCTGAAACCCCAAATGCAATGGCGATATGGTTCCATTTTACATCTTACAAATGGGAGCCGCAATGCAGTGTTAATGTGAAGTCTATCCTGCCCAGTGTACTCCAAAAGATAGGCCATTCTTTTCCTGCTCTCACACATTTTCCATAGGATTGCAAGGCAAATGGATAACTCTTTAACGCAAAAGGTGCTTTTTCATCGCAATGCAGCTGTTATTCCATTTTACCCTAATTCTGGAGGGGAAAAACCAGGCTGTGGCAAAGAGAGAGACAGCGACCCACACCTCCCTGAGCACATGTATGTTTTACTGGCTACCCCCCACTTGGACAAGTCTCCTGCCTGTTTCAGGCAAGGCAATCTCCTTGGGATAAATGGTCCCATATGGCAGCAATTATGGGTTGTTTGCACAGTCTGAAACTGCCTTTTATCATGCCCAGCTCCTTGGGCAGCCAGTGGTTTATTTTATGGATAATGAGCTGCACATGCGGGAGTTAATGAATGGCTTTACAAATCCAAGTTGCCCGCCACCTTGTTTTGCAGATTGCGTGCTGATGTCCTGCTTTCAAAATCGCTGGGTTGTTTTTTTATGGCGTTCTTGGAGTTTGCCATGAATAAAGTCATGCAAACAGAGGAACGAGGCGCTTCAACAACTGATCTCTCCAGATGGCTACTGAGTCATCTGGATCCATAGCAGAGCCAAAATGATCCAGTCTCCTTAAACTGAGTTATCCAAAAGGGCTTCCCCCACCTTTTGTATTGACATTGGGTTGTCTCCAGCATGGATCTTGCTCAGAGCAGACCCTCTGAAGTTAATAGATGTGATAAATTTGAGTCCATTAGTTTAAGTGGGTCTAGTAATGCCTAGGACTTGCTGATCAGAAGGTCAGCGGTTCAAATACCCGCGACGGGGTGAGCTCCCGTTGCTTGGTCCTGCCAACCTAGCAGTTCGAAAGCACGTCAAAGTGCAAGTAGATAAATAGGTACCGCTCCGGCGGGAAGGTAAATGGCGTTTCCGTGTGCTGCTCTGGTTCGCCAGAAGTGGCTTAGTCATGCTGGCCACATAACCTGGAAGCTGTATGCCGGCTTCCTCGGCCAATAAAGCGAGATGAGCGCCGCAACCCCCAGAGTCGGCCATGGCTGGACCTAATGGTCAGGGATCCCTTTACCTTTACAGTGGTACCTCGGGTTAAGTACTTAATTTGTTCCGGAGGTCTGTACTTAACCTGAAACTCTTCTTAACCCGAAGCACCACTTTAGCTAATGGGGCCTCCTGCGGCTGCCGCGCTGCCGTAGCATGATTTCTGTTCTCATCCTGAAGCAAAGTTCTTAACCTGAAGCACTATTTCTGGGTTAGCGGAGTCTGTAACCTGAAGTGTATGTAACATGAAGTGTGTGTAACCCGAGGTACCACTGTACTAGTAATGCTAGAGGCAACCCACTTTCTCTTGGCGTGTCTGCCCAGTGACGGCACCATTGTCCAGTGATTTGTGGTTCTGGGTTCAACCCTGGCATCTCCAGTTAAAAGGATAAGGGAGCTGCTGGTGGGGCAACCCTTCTGCCTGTGATCCCCAATAAGCTGCTGCCAGTCAGAGTAGAACACACTGGGGTAAATGGACAAATGGTCTGACCTGGTATAAAAGGTAGCTTTGAACGAGGGATCATAACGATCTCTGCAAGAGAAGCAAATCAAACAGCTTATCTGGCCTCTGGACCTCTGTTGCTCTGTATTGATCAGAATATTGACCCATGGAAACAGTCCGGTTTCAAGCACATTCTAGCCCTGTAAGCGATAAAGGAAGTGCAGGCGCTACTTACACAAATGGTGCTGGATTTCAGCTGAAAGAGGGCAAGTTGCCAATATCCCAACAAAAGAAAGGAGACGAGGGGGAATTTGGCAAACTAGAGCAAAACTAGGTCGACTCACTACGGGTTATGTGCAAAGAATATCACATGAGACAAAATAATAGCGACAGCACTGGTCTGGTCCTTTGCAGTTTTTTTACATAGTCATTTGGCCACTAACATGAGGATAGGTTGACAAGTGTTTGGTGTTGCCTATTTCTGTGGGTCAGTAGATGTTGCATGCAGAGGGGGCCCAGGTTCAGTCTTTGACATTTCCAGGTATCCAGTGGTTGGTGATGGGAAAGACCCTGAGAAAGACCTTTGGGCCAGAGACCCCAGAGAGCTGCTGCCAGTTTGGGTAGACAATATTAGGCTAGATGGAAGGATGAACCTGTCAATTGGCATGAAAATTCATACACGTTCTCATGTGCATTTTCCCCTAAGATTTTTGTAAGCAAGTTTGACCTATGTAGGCATTTCAGCAAGCAATTCTCTCCAATATCATACATATTTGCGTCTTATTTTCGTGGAGTGTTTTTATATGTACTTTGCCATAATAAAGATGTTTTGGGTGGAGAGCTGCATCACAAAATGCAAAGAAGTGTGCATTTCGAAGGACAGCTGTGTTTCAGCTCATTGTATTGTTTTGGAAAGTAAGAACTGAAATGCAGACCAAATTACAACCGCCCTGCAATCCCTGGCAGCTTGTTGATGGAGAGTACAAGCATTTTCATACTTGGTCCTGGCCAGTTCAGAGAAGTATTCTGCCCTTTGCTAAGATCATGAGTCGTTTTTAACTCTCCAGAGCTTCAGGGAAGTTACTGAAACTCTGCCAGTTTGCATCAACTTTGAACCTGGTGAGCCATAAATTTTGGAGAGGCTGGGAAATATGATTTTATCACTAACCAGTGTTCTCAGTTCTGGCTTGTGAAGACCAAAGACCTGGACAGCATACACATTGCACTGTCTGTATCTACTCCCAGGTTCAACCACGTTTAATTATATGCAAGTCACTCCTTTGCATATTTGTTAAATTTAAGTAGTTGTTGGTGGGGGGCAAGCAAGATTGGACCATAGTAAAGTGGTGTTAACCCTTACCTTCACCACAGTAATGACCACAATCTCCCCAAGCCAGGCATGGCCAAACCCAGCCCTCCAGATGTTTTGGGACTACAACTCTCACCATCCCTAGCTAACAGGACCAGTGGTCAGGGATGATGGGAATTGTAGTCCCAAAACATCTGGAGGTCCAAGTTTGGCCATGCCTGCCCCAAGCTGTTGTTAGTTCCAGGAGGGAAGCCGCTGCTGACACCAATGGGAGCATCACCCAGCCTAGGGGAATCTGCAGATGTCCAGATGTTCTTTGAGTGGAAAATGGGTCAGTGCCTCTGACTGATGACCAGAAGGTTAGTTGTTTGAGCCCACAGAGGGACAGGGTTATGCCTACTGGCGTGGTTGCTCGAGAGATCCCCACTGTTCTTTTCAAAGGCTTTATTATCGGTGCAAAAACATTTACAGTGCAGAACTCAATTCCATGTCTTCCTCAGTCACTAGCAGAATCTGAGAGTGGGCTGTCCTTAAACTTTCCCCAGCAGAGTAGTCTCTTGACCCCCATCCAACACCTCCCCTGTCTGCGCTTAAACCTACTGTGCACTGAAACTTCTGTTTCAGTGTATCTGAAGAAGTGTGCATGCACACGAAAGCTCATACCAAGAACTAACTTAGTTGGTCTTTAAGGTGCTACTGGAAGGAATTTTTTAATTTTGTTTCTACTGTGCAGAGACGGCGTGGGTAAAGGGGGACCTGCCTCCTCCCCCCCCGCTTTGGTCATGCATGGTGTTTTGGCTCTCTCTTGCATCCTCTGAGCCCTGAATCTCTTCCCCACTAGAGGCTTCCCTCCTCCGTGGAGGAAGTGCTGCTTCTCACAATCTTTGGAGGCTCCCTGTAACCCAATTGCCCTTCCACCTCTCGCCTCTAAGCTGATGGCAGTTCCCTCACAGACAGAATTCCTGCACTGCAGGGAGTTGGATTAGATGACCCTGGGGGTCCTTTCCAACTCTACAATTCTATGATTGTAAGACTCCAGATCCCATCAGCCCCAGGCTAACCTGGCACACGGCCAAGTTATTCATCTTTTATGGAACTCAGATGAATTTGGTGCAGGGGTGTGTAAGCTTTGTTGGGCACAATGGGATCCACTGGCCATGGCAGAAGGTTTAAGTTTTCAGGAGCAGAGGTGGGGAACCTCCTCATGAAAGATCGCTTTCAGTAACGTCAGCAAATGGAAGGGCTGGGAAACTCTTGCCAGGGAACAATTTGACCAGACCTACTTGGATGTTTTCGAGAGGGAAGCAGATCTTGCTTTCCCTGGCGTGCTTTCAATTATATTATGACTTAGAGGAAAAAAGAGAAAAGAAAATAACATAATGTAATTATGTCTCAGCGTTGTGAAGCTATGGAAAATACAGTAATGGGATTGTTTGCTCTGCATTCTTATGCAGAATATTTTATTACAAATGCAAATGGCTGGCCTGGGCCAGTCCAGCCCACGGCTGTATTTTACCTATATGATGCTTCTGTGGTTTTTCTAAGTAATTTTGTATTAAAACAACCAGTCTTGCTGGGAATAAGGCTTTCGGCGTGATAAAGACCAAATGCCCCAGTCCATTGAGGAAGATCATCATGTGAAGGCAAACTTCCAGTCATGCATCATTTGCTAAATCGGGAACTGTGAGCATAAATGGAATGCATTAGTATCCATGCCTTTGTATGCACGTCTTACGGGACATAGTGCAGAGAAACCTGCATTCACATGCACATTTGAATTTGTTTCTGACTTGTACCCATAATACTTGGTTTTGCATGTGGAATCTCCTTCTGTGTGTTGTAAGACTGACGTCAATGCGCGGGAGAGTGGGTTTATGTAGCAAGGACGTTCTCTGCAGCTGCCTATGAAGTCGCTTGCGATGCTGAAGAGGCAGGCCATATTTTGCAGTGAAATCTGGCTCATCTCCTCAGCAGTGCAATGGAAATGTCAATGAAACCAGCAGTGCAATGGAAATGTCAAAGATGAGGGCTTTATCATACCAGAAATGAACAAGGGGATTTGCTTTGTGGGATAAGTGGAGTTAGGATTCTATCCTTCATCATAATTTTGTGTCACAGTAATAAATGCAGGGTATATGAGATGCTTATGCATACTTCAGTGTAATATTCCTTCATAGTAATGGGCAGAGGCGATGTTCTCTTTACTGTCTAGGTCTCTTAGAATAATGCCGTTTTCAAACGGTAGCCCAAGAAAGTCAGCATTTTGGGTTTCCAAG
Organism: Podarcis cretensis; assembly: GCF_951804945.1. Lineage (NCBI taxonomy): Eukaryota > Metazoa > Chordata > Lepidosauria > Squamata > Lacertidae > Podarcis > Podarcis cretensis. Next base: position 25,283,582 of record NC_137177.1, on the reverse strand, counting down.
TGCCCCTTAGAGCAGTGTTTCCCAACCTTGTGCCACTGGTCTTGCTAGTCATCCCTTGCCACTGGTCTTGCTAGTCAGGGATGATGGGAGTTGTAGTTCAAAAACAGCTGGAGGCACAAGGTTGGGAAACACTGCCTTAGAGGACCAGGCAATCCTACAGTGCAATCCTATGAGTGTTTAGTTAGAATGCAGTCCCAATGTGTCCAAAGCGGGATTACTCCTAGTAGGTGAGTAACAGGATTGCTGCCTTAGACAACTAGTATTAATTGACCAGCACTATTTACCAACTTCGTGTTTTTTGAGGATACCAGTATAATGCTCAAGAAGAACATCCCTTGAAACACAGGTCAACCATATAAAGGTAAAGGTAAAGGTACCCCTGCCCGTACGGGCCAGTCTTGACAGACTCTGGGGTTGTGCGCCCATCTCACTTAAGAGGCCAGGGGCCAGCGCTGTCCGGAGACACTTCCGGGTCACGTGGCCAGCGTGACATCGCTGCTCTGGCGAGCCAGAGCCGCACACGGAAACGCCGTTTACCTTCCCGCTGGTAAGCGGTCCCTATTTATCTACTTGCACCCGGAGGTGCTTTCGAACTGCTAGGTTGGCAGGCGCTGGGACCGAGCAGCGGGAGCGCACCCCGCCGCAGGGATTCGAACCGCCGACCTAAGCTTTAATTGAATTGAGGACAAAAAAATGAGAGATATATGAGAAACAGGCACTGCAATGTTGAAAGAATGCTTGTGTTTTCATTGAGTTTAGCATTCCAGGCTTGGGTAGGAGAGGATTCATAGAGCTGGCCATACTGCCTTAGAAGGCCTGACAATAGGCCAAAACCAATATAAAGTTAAAGCCTTTGCTGACGACTTAGTTTTGATGGTGGAAGAACCGATGGGGACTGCTGCCGAGATACTGGAGGAAATTGAAAAATTTGGAGAGGTGGCAGGTTTTATAATAAACAGGAAGAAAACCAAAATTATAGCCAAAAATATGGAAAAAACAACGATGGAAGTATTGCAACAACAAACGGGTATTGAAATTGCTAAAAAGGTGAAATATTTGGGAATATGGTTAACTCCAAAAAATATCGATCTGTTCCAAAACAACTACGTCCCGGTGTGGAATGGAATTAAGAAGGACTTGGAAGTATGGAGAAGACTAAAACTATCCCTCTGGGGTAGAATTTCAATGATTAAGATGTTAGTGCTACCAAAGATGTTATTTTTATTTCAGATGATACCAATACTAAAAGGAGCGGCGATCTTTAAAGATTGGCAAAGGATGATTTCGAGATATGTCTGGCAGGGCAAAAAGCCGAGAATCAAATATAAATTATTAACAGATGCAAAAGAAAGAGGAGGCTTTGCCCTGCCAGATTTGAAGTTATATTATGAAGCATCATGTCTTTGCTGGTTAAAAGAATGGATTAAACTTAAAAATACAAAGCTCCTGGATTTGGAAGGATTTGATAACAGATTTGGATGGCACGCGCACCTTTGGAAAGAAAAGAAAAAGGGTTATAAATCATTTGAAAATCATAGCTTCCGGAGATCGTTATTGGAAGTTTGGGACAGATACAAAAATATATTAGAAATGGGGGTCCCACATTGGTTATCCCCATTAGAGGTTATAGGTGTCAAAAAAATTAATATGAGAAGCGACTGGATCACCTATGGAGATTTGGTGGTGAAGGAAGGGGGGAAGTGGAGATTAAAACCATACGAACGAGTAAGAGAACATGTTTATGATTGGTTGCACTACTATCAAATAAGTGAAATGTTTAAAAAGGATGTGAAAGAAAAAGGGTACAAAGAAAAAGATTCAAAATTTCAAACAGAAATTATCAATAATGATTGTAAGATAATTTCCAAAATGTATAAAATTCTGTTGGAATGGCATACAATGGATGAGGAAGTAAAAGTGGTTATGATTCAATGGGCCAAAGATTTAGGATATAACATAGAAATAGATGATTGGCAAAGAATATGGAATGAAAACCTGAAGTTTACAGCATGTATCACATTGAAAGAAAATGTTATGAAGATGGTATATAGGTGGTATATGACACCAGTAAAATTAGCAAAAATGTACAAAACTTGTAACAAATGTTGGAGATGCAAGGAGAAAGAAGGTACATTCATGCATATGTGGTGGGATTGTAAGAAAGTAAGGGGGTTCTGGGAGATGATATATAATGAATTAAAGAAAATGCTAAAATATAGCTTTGTTAAGAAACCAGAAACCTTTTTGCTGGGAATAACAAGAATGGACATAAATAGGAGAGACTGTAAACTTTTTCAGTATGCAATCACCGCAGCAAGAATACTGTTGGCCCAAAAATGGAAACAAGAAGAAGTACCGACTTTGGAAGAATGGAGGACAAAATTAACAGACTATGCAGAACTGGATAAATTAACTGGGAAAATCAGATTCCAAAAGGATCACAGGTTTTTTGAGGACTGGGGAAAATTTACGGAGTATTTGAAAACTGTTTGTGAGGACTGTACAACGCTAGTGTGCTTTAAAGAAGCTTTGTGAAAATATAAGGAATATTGTTAGTAAGCAAATAAGGTCAGAAATATAGTGTTTAATGGCAATATTAAAATTAAGGAATGTGAAGATAGGATTCGAATTACGAATGATTGTCAGAGAAGTTGAGGGAGGTCCAATAAGCTAAAATATGTGATGTGTAAATTGATATGACTGGAGTTTTTCATGAAAATTTTTTAATAAAAAATTTAAAATACAAAAGAAGGCCTGACACCAACCCTAGCCCCATTCCCAGCTACCTTGCTTTTGTCAGGGAGACGGACTAATTTTTTAATATGCTAGGAGAGACCTAAAAGAGGATGCTTCTCTCTTATACCATGCTTCAGCAAAGGATGCTGTGGTCCAGCCACCTGAGAGACAGTGGCGGAGCTTCATGCTCCGGCACCGGGGGGGCAGAGAGCAGGTGGGGGGCTGGTGTGCAGCCTGGGGGAGTGGCGTGCAGCCTTCAGGGCATGCTGCGTGTCCTGGGGGCGGGGGGCAGCCATGATGGCACCCTGCCAGGATTGCACTGTTGGGGACAGTGCGCTCCCCCCCACTCCTCTTCTTCCGCCAGTGCTGAGAAATATGGCCATCAGACAAAAAGAGAGGGAGAGGGAGAGGAAGGGAAAGAGACCTGAGTTTGGCTTACATGGATAAGTAACTTAGGGTGCTGCTGACTAGAGAGATTCTGCTACAGAAGCAGTGACTCTCCATCTGAGTGCGTACACTTGTAGTGTGAACCTGTGGCCCTTCAGATGTTGCCGGACTCCAGTTCCCATCATCCCCAGATAGCATGACCAGTGGTCAGGGATGATGTGAATTGTAGTCCAACAACTTCTGGAGGGCCATAGCTTCCCCAATTCTGGTTTAAGCCACACCTTCATCTATCCTCAACCATATGCAGAAATATTGCAAAAAGACAACAAGACTTCAGTAGCCTCCTTCCAAGGGGAACCAAATCTGGCATCCTGCTCACCACTTGGAGAAGTGGGGTGAATACAACAATATTTTTGCTTTCTATACTGTCCAGATCAGGGATAGGGCCTTCCTGCTGCTGTTGCACTACAGCACCCATCATCCGTGACCGTTGGCCATGCTGGTTGTGGATGATGGGAGTTGATGTCCAGTAATGTTGAGAAGGCCATCGGCTCCCCATCCCTGGTCAAGATGTGACCCAAAACCAGCTTACATAGCCATTATGAACCAGAGAGAGAGATGCAACACTCCCCAACCTCACTTTCCTAACCTCACTTCCTATCTCTTCAGCAAAGAAAGCAGATGTGTTGTTTATTTAATGAGAAATGAAATATGTAAAGGCTGGTAATTAGCAATTTGTTCTATAACTAAGGTTTCGCAAGCCATAAAAAGATAGAAGAAGCAGAACTTCTATTGAAACTTCATTTGAGATAATAACACCGATGCAGTATTAAAATAAAATTAAAAGGGGGGGAAACATCACCCAAGTCTGGTTTCTTCTCCCTGCGCAAGTTATATAATGGTCTCATCTAAATTTTATATGGGAAATATAAAATCCCCTGTGTATAAAAATAATGTCTCACTATTAATCAGATAATGTCAAACTTTGCTTTCAGTTTGATCCCAAGCCAAGATGCTTTGCTTATTGGAAATGTAAATTAGCCTGCTAGCTAACACTGGTTCATGGGGAATTTACAGGCTTTCCCTTTTCGTTTTCAAACACATCTCTTTTTAAAAACAAAAAACCTTCCATTGCCATCTTAATAAGCAAAAAGCTAGTTGTTGGCAAACATTGACTCCCTCTCCCCCAGCCAGAGGAGCCACCTTGAAAAAAAATATTGGGGGACACTAGGTAAGCCCCACCCTGCATAGTCAATCACAAGACACTGCCTGCACACCATTTGAGTGACAATGTCCATTGACTTCAGGAGGGGGCAGCCCCCTCCAATATTTTATTGGGGGGCCAAAAGAACCTTGAGCCCTAGAAGTAGGTTCCTATGCCCCCAGCCCTTAGTGGTACCATTTGCTAGGCTGGTGCGATGTTCTGAAATGCTTGCAGACACCGTGCTCAGGGCAAACTCATTTGTGGTAGAATATTGGCAAACAGAACCACTTCAGTGAGGGGAAAGGGTGAAATAATCAGCTTGCATAGGGACAATTTGACTCATGTCCTGGGAGCAATAAGTGCTGTGTACGGTTGTGGCTCAACTCTTTGGGATCAGTGGAGAAGAAGGCAGGGAGCCCAACAGTAGTTGGAGCTAGAGCCAGAACCAATGAGAAGCAAAGCCATCTGATTCTAGTTTTGCCCCCATTCCTCCACCGTATTGAGTTCTGTCGTGGCAACACCAAGACGGAAGGCAGGCTATCCTACTTGACCTAATGGACCACCAGCCACCACTGGTGTGCTGGGCCCAGGGGTAACCCATGAAATGCGGTCCAGGACCGGTCCAGAATCCGAAGGTTCCACCAGGAGTCAGTCCAACAGGGCCAAGGCAGGACATGAGGCATGATACCAGGCAAGGGCAGGTACAGGATCTCAGGCAGGATCTAGCATACAGCAATGTTGCTCCCGCAATCTGGGGCAGGGTTTGACAGCCCTTTATCTTTGTCGGGTTAGCGGCTGGTCCTGATCCCCCGCCGACTCACCTCCCTGTTTCACCCAAAGGCGAGTACTCCTCCTGCGAGTTACTCAGGTCTCTCCTTCTCTCAGACCTTAGTCTCTGCAGCTCGGGAGACATTGGTGGGTTACTAGACCCAGGGGCCTCCTCAGCCTCCCCTGACCCAACCAGTAGTAGAGCAGCTGTAAGTGATAGCCCAGCGGAAGGCAACAAGGTAATCCCCACATCTGGAGCCGGGGCAGGCTCAGGCCCCTGACTCGGCCCAGCTGGTGTTTGTTGCAGGGGAACCTGTGCAGTCTGGGACTCTTCATGATTAGGCCCCAGACTTGGTTTAGATGATGCCTGAGACAAAGGATCTGGTGCAGACTGAGACTCCTCTTGTTCCGAGTCCAAGCCCGGGTCCCAAGCCATCACAACTGGTGTACTAAAAAAAAAAAAAAAAGGGAGACGGGCTTGCCAAAGTCCGTGTTAACTGAAATAATGGCATATTTGCATAGAATTGTAAGTTGGAAACAACCCTGTGGGTCATCTACTTCAACCCCCTGTAATGCAGGAATTTCAGCTAAAACATCCATGACAGATGGCCATCCAACCTCTGCTTTAAAAACTCAGAGGAAGAGTCCATCACCTTTCCACAGCCAAACAGCTCTTACCCTCAGAAAGTTCTTCCTGATGTTTAGTCAGAATCTCCTTTCTTGTAACTTTGAAGCGGGAGACCTCATTAGGGGAAGCGTGCCGGTTTAAGAACGGTTTTGGTTTCAGAACAGACTTCTGGAACGGATTAAGTTCATAAACCAAGGTACCACTATACAAGGTTTTCCCCTTGCTAGACTTTGCCCCAGCCAATACATACAAACTGTTTCTTTACATAGAAGACAAAAGTCATTGTTGGCAGTTTGGAATTGGGCATGCTAGAAATTGATTCACAAAGAAATTGAAGCCCCCTCCCCCAGTCAGTTATAATCAGAACAAACTTAGAAACACCCACAGATTGAGCATATTTCAGTGAACTCTTAACCGAGAACTCCCACATGAGTTATCAAGGATGCAATGTCTAGACATATTTTTTGGAGGGGGGTGGGGTGGAATTGTTCCATTTTGGATAAAAGCCTAGCTTGATGCAGGCCTAGCTCATAAAAGCCTATGGATGCAGATCTTTCAGAAAATAAGCTATGCTGCACACACTTTGCACTTTGGTGATGTCTCAGTATTTGATTTATTCCAGAGTAGTGTAGATTTGATGCTGGGAGAATATGTGGGTCAGGAAAGGAAATGATAATCATAACCAACAACAACAAAAGAGAAACAAAACCACACAACATTTTTTTTTAAAAAAAGCTTTTTAGGAGTATATTTTCACCATTTGGAAATGACATCCACCGGCTAGACTGCTGACTGTGAGTGGCCGCTGAGACCAAAGAACACTGGTCCTGAAAGACCCACATTGGCTCCCAGTATGTTTCTGAGCACAATTCAAAGTGTTGGTGCTTGACCCTTAAAGCCCCCAGTATACCTGAAGGAGCATCTCCACCCCTTACCACCTCTTTTTCTATCTTGGACTGCAGTTCCCTCCTCACATTGTTTATTCTGTTATCACCAAGTTGAGCCCACACCTGCAGAGGGCAGCTACAGTAGGAGAAAATAGGAAGATACCCTCTTCTGGTACTGATTGGAAACAGCATAAACCAGAGGGCTATTTACAGTGGATGAGGTTCTGAAATATATATATCCTAATACAGGCATGTCCAAAGTCCATTTTGGGGGCCTAATCCGGCGTGCTGGTCAGTTTAATCTGGTACCTGTGGCAGTTTGTTTCCTGGGGTAAAATCCTATGAAAAGCTCAAGAGCTTCAATCCTAAAAAACCTGTGGTCGGCCCTTCGGTCGGCCCTTACACATGTTCACTTCATCAAATCTGGCCCTCTTTGAAAAAAGTTTGGACACCCCTGTCCTAACATATACATTTTTGCCTGATAGAAATATGTTTTTGCAAGCCATTTCCCCTAACAATGCTGGTTTGCAATCTGGATCCAGACCTGACCCGGAAATCTGAATTTTTTACACACAAGCATTGGGAAGCCAAAACAGCTGTAACTTTGTTTTTTTCACCCATGTGTATGACATTTGGAAACATGGTAACCTCTCAGGAGGGGATTAGCCTTGACAACTTTCAGATAGCTCTAGGGATTATTGTGCTAGCCACTTTTAAAATTTGGTATAAAGTACAGAAGGGGTGGAGGTGGGGAAAGAGAGAAAAATAGGAGGGAGATGCAAAGGCAGAGCGGAAGAGAGAGAAAGAAAGAGAACAACTGCACTATTTGGTTCATGAACCTGAGGTTCCCCACAACTGTAACTGCTCTTGGTAAACACAGTCATTACTTGCCTTCGGTGTGCATGTGTATTTAAATATTTAGTTTGAGCTCCCCCTCCCTACCGTATTTCAAAATTAAACATCTAAAATTGCTGGATACATCTTAATTGCACAGTAAGGTAAAAGGACCCCTGACTATTAGGTCCAGTCATGGACAACTCTGGGGTTGTGGCGCTCATCTCGCTTTACTGGCCGAGGGAGCCGGTGTACAGCTTCCGGGTCATGTGGCCAGCAGGACTAAGCCGCTTCTGGCGAACCAGAGCAGTGCACGGAAACGCCATTTACCTTCCCACCGGAGTGGTACCTATATATCTACTTGCACTTTGATGCGCTTTCAAACTGCTAGGTTGGCAGGAGCAGTGACCGAGCAACGGGAGCTCACCCTGTCGCCGACCTTCTGATCGGCAAGTCGCGCCACCCGCGTTCCTTAATTGCACACATGGACACTAAGAGGCCATGTAGCGCACAGCCTGTAACTTCACACCCTGCTGTTGTAGAGGCGTGCTTGGAACTTTTGAACGCATGTTGTTTGGTGACAGTCTTGTTCTAGAGAACCACAATGTTGCTTCTCAGGCTCAGGCTACAGGGTTTGGGCAGCAGTGCAGAGGGGTGTGGGATGCTCAGCAAGATGCCCCTAGTGAGCTATCCCGTTCCACAAGCCTGTCAAATCTTCACTGCTTCCAACAGATCCCTGCTGCTACTCACTGCTTGGTGGCTTGAGAAGGTTGTGAGCAAGAGTTGGCAGGTGAGCAGTGATGCATGGTGCTTGTGAGTTGCAACTAAATGTTGGGGCCTCAGGAGCTACCTGGGGATACTGGCCCCCAGGGCTGGCCCTGCTTCTTGCATTTCCACTAGTAAGAAGTACAAGGAGTGTAGATAATACTGATGCAGAAAAGTGATGTCAAGTCACTCAAAATATGGCCCAGACCTGGAAAGAGAGACCAGAGAAGCCCATGGAACAAGTCCAAGTCAGAACAGTCATTTTGAATCAATGTGTTTTATTCACATCTTCAGAGCAATGCACAGATGGGGGGGGGGGGGACAGCAAACATTTCAAGGCCTTTAAAAAAAAAAAAAGATTTAAAATAGTGAAATAATTCTGAACACTGAAAATCAAAATTCCACCAAGAGCTTCCCTGCTTTTGCATGCATGTCTAATGCAAGTAATAGAGTGTTTCAAAAATAAACTTGCTCATCATCACATGATGGAGAGAATGTCAAAAACTTTAAAGCTTTCTCTGGCATAAATCCCTTACCAAGGCAGCGGCACGCAAGAAGTCTCACAGCCAAACTCGCTTATCCCCTGGGCTGAATATTTTTCTTCCTCGCTTGTAACGTTTCGCCTACCACTGTCACTGAGCGCTTCTTTGAGGCTTCTGGTATGATTCATTACCCTGAGCTGAAATCTACTACTGTCGGATTACGAGGATGATAGTTTGTGATGGCATGGAAATTTTTTAACTACAATTTCCTGCTGAGAGGGGAAAAGGGTGGTGGTGATAAAGGAAGAAACCAAGTTTGGTTTTCTAAAACAAAGCTAGAATGGCAGAACATGACACATCAGTTACATAAATATTTAGAATTGAGACCTTCTGTCCTTGCTTTGCTAGCTCATGAAGAGCAATCCTTAAACCGTGTCACTTACAGAGTGACAGGTATCATAGTGAATGCATAGGGATTAATAAAAATCGCTGCTCTTTAAGACAAAGATCCAGTCTGACTGAAATGAAATGAAATCCTTTGAAACAAGCAGCAGCAGCAGCTTTTATCAAAAAGCTTTCAGGTCTCCCCACTTCTTCAAATGAATTTTAAAAGTAGAGACATGCAATCTAAATATACACTTCCAGAGTACTTCCTTGCTGACAAGAAACCACCTTAGCATTTATATAGGATTAATAGCATGTAGGGAATGAAACCTTAATTCAGATGGTTGACAAAAAGAAAAAGATAAAAAGGAGAGGGAACCCTGGCTGATATGAGGACAGTGCCATCACTTCCTATCTCCACTGTGTGCCACTGGGCTTAAGAATAATGTGGCAACTTATTCTCCATGTTGTGTCTCCTGGGAGAAGATTTATTCTATGCTATGCCAGAAGTGCATTGGCAGGACAACTCCAGCCTAGAGGAATTATAGGCAAGATATGGGTAAATTGAATTCTATACAGAAATGAGAAGAGCAACAACTAAATAACAGATTAAAAAGTCTGATTTTGCAAAACTATGGCTAACAGCAGAGTAGAACAAAATCCTTCTGGTTTATTCTCGCTTGGCTTTTCTATTCCTCTGCTGCTCACCATCCTGTCTTGTGATTTGTTCTTCATAAAAGGGTTCATGTTTTCTCCTACCCTTACCCGTCTAAGAGCCCCCCAACAATTCAGTTCACTTCCTGTTTGGTGAAATTTTATACCTAGATTCTGGCTACTGCATTCATCCCTCTTTAAAGATGTTGACGCCTTGACATTTGTTTTCTGTATAAGCTCAGTATATATATATACTAGTTTTGGTGTGTGCTGACTGGAAAGCACACTCTTTTGCCAAAGAACCTGGATTTGGTTTTTGTGCCACGTGGTTGCACTGCTGCAATGACCACAGAAGTGAGACAGGAAGCATTCCTCAACTTACAGCCCCCTTTCGGTGGATAAATTAGCACTTGGCTCCTGAGCCCTACAAATAGAAACAAACCTTCCTCACATCTATGCAGAGAAGTAACTTGCAGAACCTTGCTGAATCTTCTCAGTCATGGATATAAAGGGCTGTTTTCCTCTTGCATGACAAACACAGGAGTGTTCCATCTGATCACTGGGAGCGGTTAGGCAGTCCTCACATTTTTTCATTAATTGATACTTCCATGCTACATCTCCAATTGCATGAGGGATCCGTGGGAGTGCTCCTGCGCTTCGAAAATACAAGGTGTACACAGTTGCCCTGAGAGTCAGTTCAAGAACAAGAGAAGAAAAAAACCAAGAAGTCTGTTTCCATGTTTCTTGCTCGCCAGTTGGACTGAGTGCTTCCCTCAAAAGTTCTGCTTGCATTTAACCAATATCCTGAACTGTTTTACTGCATGAATGTGCAACTTGCAGTTACAATTTGCATATATGTGGCCTTAATTTTGCCCTGCTAAAGGTGCCCATTGTTTCTTCTCATCTGCCAGAAGTATACATAGAGAAAACTAAGATGAAAATGTCCTTTGGAAAATATACTCTTATAAAATAAGATTATGTATTTTTTTTAAAATGCCTCTCTTACCCAGCACCATAAAAATTATATGGAATATCTCTTTTACAGCAACAGTCATGTGGCATCCTGTCTTCTGTTGTCTCTCTCAAGTATTAATAGAGATTCTCTCTATCACACTCTTTCAATGATAGCTCTTCTACGTAGAAGGCTTAAACTCCTTAGCTTCTTATACAAAAATAGAAAGCTATGAGACATATTGCCTCTGCAGATTTATTAAATACTGTTCAGACTCAGCAGCCTGGATTGTGGACTATTTACAAGTCTTATGTCATCTTGACTTTAGGAAGGTTACAGAGACTCTTAAATAGTTGGGAGATCAAAAGTGGAGAGATGTATGTGAAGTGGATGTAACGGAAAGCTTGACACCATTCTTCACAGAAATGTCACACATTTGCTTATAAGGTAAGTTAAAAGGAGAGAAAGACATACCACCACTGACCAATAGGAAGAGCATCCTTTGCCAGCTCACATTCTTCATGTCAACGATGTAAGACACTAACAACAGAGCAGTATCTTTGCTATGCTATACAGAAGTTCCCTTTTACTCCCTCAAGTTTAAACAGTTATCGACCCTAAAAATGGCTTGACATTAAATAAACAGAAGGCTTGGCTTGCTTTAGATGAGACACTAGTCCAAGGGATTCTATTGTCTGCTAAACACCAGGGCAGCGAATGAGGGGTAACTTTGATGGGCATGCAAGAGAGAAAGAGGAGTTATATGAGAGGGTTCATAAGCTCTTCCACATCTGAAGGGAGGAACATTAGAGCATGTGCCCTTCCCAAGTTATACTGTATTTTGATGGGGCAGGGGTTGAAGAAGTGAGAATGACTGCCTACATTACCCAATATTATTGTAGTGTGAGCTGCTAATTAGGGGACAGCAACAGAAATATGGACTACATGGCCATTACCTGCTGCAGGTGTAAAGGCAATGTCTCCATAGACAAACTGAGCTTATTTTCAGAATCTGCCTTCCCCAGTGTAGATCTGCGTCAAATTGCTCTCTTTTAATATTCTTTTGGCACCTTGCATTCCCCCCCCCCCGCCCCGCTTATTTTTTATCTACCCATATGGTCCTGTGCATTTCAGCAAAAGCTCCCAGAGATTGGTCTGCTGCACAGCAAAGCATGCAGATATCATTCTAAAGTCTAAGACTACTACTGAACTGAATGGAGGATGTGAGGCAGCAGTCCTTAGTAGCTTGTACATTTGGCTCCTTTGTGCTTAAGTGGTCCACACTAGATACTCCTGTTTATTAACCCGCTGTGCTTTCAAAACAAATGCTTGAGAGTGGGGATTCCAGATTCCTTCCAACAATTCTTGCCTCAGAAAAATCACTACAGAGAGGGATGTGCCATCCCTAAACTTTCCTTGCACTGAACCACAGGGAGATGGAAACATTTAAAACATACTCTAGTAGTTTCGTTATGGCTCTCCAGAGGTTTTCCTACAGTTCAGTTAGGGGAGCCCTCCACCCAAGTGATTGACTTATCTTTTGTTGGAACAATCTCCCAATAGCCTTTATTAGACCTATCTTCATTTCATCTCTTAACCTCTGCAATTGCACAGCTTGAAGTGCAGGTATAATAGCTTGATAATCAATGGTATGGAGTCAGACTTCATTCCTTGCACTCCTTACTCCCTGCCAAATCCTGCTAGACCAAAATAATAATTGCCAGTGCTTGAATAGCTGAAAGAGAATAAAAATTCAAAACTAGTTTGGAAAAAGCACAGGTGTTTGATGAGGATTTCAACAGCAGTGCTTTGAAGAATCTGTCTCTTTCCTTGTCCCCTTAAAGCCTATCCCCAAGTTCTGCACACAAAGAAGTCGTCATGGACGTCAGTGATAACTTGGATTCTCTTTTAGGCACTATCAACAGGTTAGTCAGTTTGGCTCCCCACCAATAGCAATACCCGGGATTCCTCTTATAACTGGAGGCATCATCAAGATCTTCACAAAAGATCAATTTAACCATACCCATATTCAATTAGAAAAAACACACAATTAATAATCTCTTCCTAGAAGGGAAGCCACTAAATCCATTCCAAGTGGCAGAAGGAATTGTACTTCTTTGGGATCCTTTCAGCAGGTTCCAGAGTCTGAAATGCAATTAGACCACTGCCTTTCCAAGGTCCCGACCTGCTCAATATTCAGTAACATGGATCTCTGCTGCTGAGTTGTTCTTTGAAGGCCTTTCCCAGCTCTGATCTCCTGGCTCAGACTGGTCCTGGAGGGGCTGCTTCAGTCTTCTTCCGCAGTCTTGAACATGAGGATGGCATTGTATATTTTAAGTGCTGGCCCCAGCTTGATACTCAGAATTTTAACAATGTCTGACTGGTTCAGGAGAAGGAAGGCTTCACCATCGATCTGCTGGTGGATGGAAAAATAAAAAGAAAGTCAATATTACAGCTGGGACAATCCAGCTTCCATATGCTTAAAATTAACACAGCATGGGAAGGGCACTAAGAATGACATTTGATAGGATAATCAATTACACCCTTGGTAAGCTTTTTCCAAGCAGTATCCTTTAGTGTACTTCAGATCTTTTGCAGGTGGCCGCTTTCTGTAAGGGAGGACAGGGTTATAGATTCTAAGCGCCTGAATAGAAATGGCTACTTTAAAAAGTTCTTGTGGCGGGGAAGTGTCCAAGCATCCTTCACACCATAGGTCTCACATTCAATTCCTGGCATCCCCAGTCAAAAGCAGATGAAGCAGGAGCTGGGGAAGAACTCTATATATCGGAGACCCGATATATAGTTGTTAGTCAAAGCAGACAAGATTGGGCTGGATGCACCAATAGGTCCACCCTGTTTAAGGGAGCTTCATACATTGCTTGGTAAGAACAGAACCAATGTCTGAGAAGCTTTTGTACTTTACAATTCAACAGAGAAATGGTGCTTCATTATATATATGGTATATGCTGAAACAGTCTCAAGGTCCTTCCCTTACTGCAAGGGGCAGTGAACTATTTTCAGCCTGAGGGCTGCACAATGCTTTCTGGGCAACCTTCCAGGGGTGATATACCAGTGGTGGGCAGGCCAGAGGCTAAAGTGGGCAGAGCAACGAATATGAAATTTACCTCTGTATAGTAGGCTAGCTTTAAACACACTCCTCTCTCCTCCATCCAGGTACGCCAGAAGCATGGGAAGAGTCCTTGCATTTGGCCCCCAAGCCCAAGGTTCCCCATCCCTAAATTACTATGCTAACTTTAAGGTGGTTGTACATGGGGTCACCCAAAATTCTCTTTAGAGGTGCCTCACTACACACCCCACTTGGCTGTGTTGCATTGAGCTGACTGGGTGGTGTGTCTGTTACTACTCCTAAACAATAACCCCTTTGCTTTCCTGACAGACCATGGTTGGACCTAGCAGGGGAAATAGGAGGGGGAATTGGGGGGGGGGGCGGCTTCTATCTGCAGTGAAAAGAAACCAAAAGCAGAGTTCACCTCAAGTTCTGCCAGCATGCAGAAATGGAGAGGAGAGGGCTGCTTTCTAGTGGAAGGGATAAAATCTTCTAATTTTCATGCCCCAGAGTAAGTGGGAGGAACAGCTCACATGAGGAAACAATATTTCACAGATGAACAACCCTGTTCCAACCTTAGTACATGTGCTGCTAATGATCTACATTTGTGATGCTGATTGGTGCTTTCTATGTAGAGTTGATAGGAACGTTATCCATGAGACATACAGCCGTACCTCCTCTTACGTAAACCTCGGGACACGTAAGCGGCAAACCCGGAAGTATATTTCCGGGTTTTTGCCACGCGTGCTTGCGCAGAAGCAGTCCCTCCGATTGCGGAAACCTTGGGGATTCGACCGGAGCTCTGGAACGGATCCCGTCCGCAACCGGAAGTACTACTGTATTATGAATTGTCAGTGGTTGTACAATTGCTTAGGCGTCCAGGGAAATGGTTGCTGCTTTTGCTACATTTGTCCTTCTTGTAGTGTTATTTTTAAAAGTCTTCTCTCTCTCTCTTTTCAGATGCAAACTATGGAATCTTCAATTGTTAAGGCAGAAATGTGATGCGCCTTGTGCATGCGGTTGAGCTTTCTTTTCTTTTGCAAGATCTCAAAAAGAAAAAAGAAGTTTTTGAGCTATTTTTAAGGAAATTCACCAGAATCTACACTTCTGACATGGGTTGCCATACATCAGGATTTTCCTGGACATTTAAGCAATTTCTGGCCAGATACTGTTTCCAACAGCCAAATCCTGGATGTATGGCAAGCCTACTTGTGAAGGAAAGCTTTGCCCTTTTAGGCCAGAAGCTATTGAGGAGCCCGTATATGTATGGACTGTTTTGTTCCTAAATCACTCCTAGTAAGGAATTGCTGGATCCATTTTCTGGCCAGAATAGTAGGCTGACCATTGGAGTGTTAAGTTTACATATTTGTTAAATGATGTAGACAAATGCATAATTTTCAAAGCAGCTTTGTTTGCGGTCTCAGTGGCTAAACTTAGAAGGAGCTTTGTAGACAGGAATGTAGTAGACAGTGGGGGTGATAGGAAGAATGCCCAAGACCTGTCGTTTTTTCTTCTCCAGTGTGGTTAGTTTTTATCTGCTGTTACTAAATAATGCATGTTTTGTGTGTTTGATGCTATATTTTGAAGGCTATTGCTTACAATAAAACAAATGACTGCTTTGTAATGTTAGAATCATAGAATTGTAGAGCTGAAAGGGACCATGAGGGTCATCTGGTGCAACTCCCTGGTAGAGTCTCATGCTCTACCAACTGAGCTATATAAGCCCAGCATGTTGTTAATGTGCTGTTGAAGTGTTGCTCAGGAAGCACAGAACAGTGACTAGTCTTCCAGCAACAGAAGCACCAGCATAGTTTAACTACCACTGGGCTGCAGCTTACCCTGGTGGAATGAGGACAGGTTAGATACCCAAAAGAGAATGATTAGAGAGGTACAACAGAATAACATCTTCAGCAATTCTTTCTTTTAATACACAGACTATGAATAGTTACATTCAAAGACTGCAAATTTAAAGTTGGTAGTGTGCGATTGGGGTTTAGTTGAGCAGGATCAAGTACAAATACATATTTTAAGTTGCCAGCTCAACTTTCCATCTATATGTGGGAAAGATGGGAAGATGCAAATGATACTGAGGAAATGAAAAAAAATACCCATTGTAAAAGGCTTTGAAGAGTAGCAATGAAAATTCGTTATATAAGAGCTTATATAAAACAGTAATATAAAAATAAGTATCCATACAATCATTGCCCAACACACACAGTGAAATTTTACTGCAGCTCAATATGATGAAGGTCAAGAGCTTAATGCCCCCCAAATGATATCTTATGCTAATTTATTTAAAGAGGATTAAAGCTTTGAACAGATCGATGAAAAAGTTTTGACTTGCATTAAAAACGTTGGAAACTAGTAATCAGCTAAATAGGATGCTAATTTAATTGTACAGTACAGCTGGGCATCAAAGGCTTCAGCCCAGGAGTCAGAAAGTTCTCTGTCCACACTATCCTTTGGCAAGTCACTTAATAGTCCAGCTCCTTGGTTTCTAGAATTGTGGGCACCATGATTTATGAAGGATGTTGACAAGCTGGAACGCGTACAGAGGAGGGCAACCAAGATGATCAAGGGTCTGGAAAGGTCGAAGGAGCTGGGCATGTATAGCCTGGAAAAGAGGAGACTGAGAAGAGATATGATAGCTATGTTTAAATATCTCAAGGGCTACCACACAGAAGAGGGAACAAGCTTGTTTTCTCCTGCTCTGGAGGGTAGGGCTTGAACCAATGGCTTCAAGTTACAAGAAAGGAGATTCCGACTAAACACACAGAAAAACTTTCTGACAGTAAGAGCGGTTCGACAGTGAAATGGTCTCCCTCAGGGGGTTGTGGACTCTCCTCCCTTGGAGGTTTTTAAGCAGAGGTTGGATGGCCATCTGCCATGGATGCTTTAGCTGAGATTCCTGCACTGCAGGGGGGTTGGACTAGATGACCCCTGGGATCCCTTCCAACTTCACAAATCTATGATTCTATGAAAATGTGTGTGTTCAGAAATGAAGAATGAATGTTTGATCAAGTTCTACTCATATTGAGAAAACACTGCAGAAAGCTTTTGGATTCTTTCATTCTTTCCAGTTCTAACTACTACCAAGGTATTCAAGTTTCAGAAAGATCTCTTCAGACTGTTGGCCCCCAAACAGGCATAATTCTCTGGCTGCAGATCGCTAGCAGCTTTACCCAATCTACTTGGCTACCTTTTTACATAGCTTGCACAATTTGTTCTCACATCAGCTATGGCCATTTAGTAAATAAAAATTAAAATAAAAGCACAACAGCCTACCATCTCTAGAATTATGTACCTAAATATGGTGTGTCTGGGCAGCTCAGCTGCTGCTAATGGACCATTAAAGCAGATTTCAGCAATTCTGTCACCAACATCTTTTTCTTAGCCAAAGTCTCGCAGAGAGGATATTTCTTCAATTTGGTTTAATTTCAGCCTGATCATAAACCTATCCACTACATGTCAAATGAGCAGTGCTTTTCTTCTAGAAAGAAAGGTGCCAGTACTCACCAACATGCTGTTGGACTCCAACTCCCATTAGTCCCTGCTAGCATAGCAGGGATGGTGGGAGGTATAGTCCCCCAGCTTTGGAATGGCATAATGTTAGCTAGCCCTGCTCTATATCATGCCTTCCTCCAATGATTAAGAAAGCAGAATTATGTAGAAAGACCAGAATATGCAAATCTACTTAATTTCCACAATACAAAGCATTTGTGGAATGAGAATTTTCTCAGAACTTGATGTGGTTAACTTTGGAGCATTGTTTTGATTTTTCTTCTTCTCAATATCCCCCTCCAAGTGCCACACATTATCCAAATGGAACAGATAGCAATATGACGTAGACTGCCATTAGCATTACATAGCACTGGATTACCTCTTGTCGGAAGAGAGCAGCCTGATCCTTGCAACCAGGAAGACGCTGGACAAATCCAGCCACCTAATGAAGTGTGGGAAATAACAGACAGAATTATTAAAGGGCTGTCCAGCGACCTAATAATAAAAGAAGTCCTGTCTGAAAAAACAACTTTTCATTCATTCGAACAAAATATTGCAAACATTAAGATTTTTCTTTCTTTGTATCTAACCAAGAGATGATAAGAATTAATCATTACAGTATTTCCATTTTTTAATATAAAAAAACAACACTGGAGTTGATATAAGGTTTGACGTAGATCGGTATAGTAATATAGCACAGACAAGACGATTAACAAGCACTAAGGAAAGAGAAGCCTTGAAGGTAGACAAACTTAGGGACAACTCAATTGTGCATGGGTGCGCACTAGCAAAGCAGCATGCGGTCAAAGAGATGTGCTCCTGGATCCTTTGCTTTCTGGCAGAGGATGCAGGGACACATATATTGGACTACAGATACCTATAGATGCAGATTAGCTGCAACACAAAGAGAAACAACATGAGGATGAGTTTAAAAACAAATACCGTATTTTTCGCTCTATAACACGCACCAGACCATAACACGCACATAGTTTTTAGAGGAGGAAAACAAGAAAAAAAATATTCTAAATGAAATAGTGGATATATGATTTTTGTGGTTCATGCTGTGGCCACAGACATGTGATCTGACACTGAGTTTGGAGTAGCCCAATGCAAAAATCCTGAGGATCCATGTGGATCCATGCTTTGTAACCACGGAGGAGGGAAGGAAGGGGAACCATGGATCCTCTGCTCACGACTGCAGCAGATCCCCCCCGCCACCCACAGGCATTCGCTCCATAACATGCACAGACATTTCCCCTTACTTTCTAGGAGGAAAAAAGTAAGTGTTATGGTGCAAAAAATACGGTAATGAATTTGAAGCAACGAAGCCTTATCAATCCAGGAATAACCAGCCCGCCTTACACATACAGCAGAATGAGGTAGAGTCCTGAGGTAGCTGAATGGACTTAACCACTTCAAGTTGCAGGTGAGGGGGCATGGGATTCCATTTTTGAGTGTTCCCCATTGGGGAAAAACCTCCCTGTAGACAATATTTAAAATAATCAAGGACAAAGCTTTTAACCCAATCCACTCCCTGCTTTGCTAATTTTCTTTCTGAAAGCTTTTCATGGGGGGGCGCACAAAAGTGGCACCCCCCCACACCTTTGGTGAGTAGCAGTAGAATGTTTTCTACTGGCTCATTCTGTTGCATGTGTAGGCCAGGCTATCTTCACAATGGCCTGGGGCCTAAGAGACAGAAGATGAGAGAGAATGGAAGGAGTGTATAAATTTTACTACAACTCTCAACTTGTATAGCTCCCCCCAAAATAAAACATGCTCTGATCCGGCAATTTTTCAGTAACCTCATGTTCCCTGAAGGGATTAACTCTATTATACAGACCTTGAGCTGTTACAGATGTGACATTCCTATCACCAATACCAAAGGACAAATAGTTACAAGGGACACTGTCAGAAACAATTTCCTCCTTTATATACCATAGGTTATCTAACTCCTTGCCTCTCAGCTTGCATAAGAAAAGTATACTGCCGATATGAATATAAATTCCTCTCTTATGTTTCTTTGCATAAGATCCTTCCTAGTTTATTATGCATATCCTTATGTTGGCATTACAGGAATTAGACCATGGCAGTAAGCAAGTCTCACCCTAAAAGATAGTAAAAACCTGCAACTCCGGTTGATACAGTAATGACAGCAATATGGGATTATTGAGCACAGGAAGCTGCCTTACACCAGGTCAGACTGTTTGTCCAGTAAGAACAGTACAGCTTACTGTGACTAACGAAGACTCTCGAGAGACTCCTGCAGGGGGTCTCTCATAACACTTACAACCTGAACATTTTAAACTAGAAATGCCAGGGATTAAACATGGGATGTTCTGCATGCAAGGCATGTGCTCTGCCATTGAGTTACAGCACCTTCTCAAGGGCTGGATCAAAAGTTGCCCCAGCCTTTCTTGTATGAATGGCAACATGCACAAGAGAATAAAAAATGGTTCCAGGGGGAGGCCCATGTAGGGAGAAGAAGGGATAGAGATGAAAAGTTGCTCCTAGCTGGTAGGGGGCAAGATCAGATTAAATTCCAATGGATACTGCTAAGGGTAATTTCCATAATATGCTCCATTAAGATATGGGGAGGTGAAACCTAGGAATTTGGACATTGTTAAACATATCCCATTGCACTGCAGATGGTGCCACTATTGTAAAAGATCCTCAGTTCACCCAGCAAATGCTTTAAACTGTGTTTGTTTGCAGTAAAAAAAAAATGCACAAAAGAAAGTAGGATTTGACACTGTTGTTTTGAAATTCTGCAAAGAGGAACCAGCCTTGCTAAGCTTTGGACAGGATTCCCATCTGTGTATTAATTTCTTCTGCGAGATTAACTAAAAGGGAGATAAAACTGTCACACATGATACAAAATCACCCTCCCAGCCAGTTACATTTAGAAAACATTTTAAGAAGCATTTGAGAAATAATCAACACTCAAATGATAAGTTCTCACTAGAGGGTAAAGATTATTCAGAACGAGCCTTTCCTTGAGGTTTTGCAATGAAGGAGAAACACTCCTACTTCTGCAGCAATTTCCTAAAATTAAATTTAAAAGGTCCTCTTTGGTTTCATTAGTATTACTACTTAATGCTGGAGGCCTCCCCCCCTTTTTTAAACAGAGGCTGTGGGTTCCTATTCCAATTTTAAGTTCATAAACAAAGTTCAGTTCCGCCCATGCTACGAAGAACACAAGAAGAGGCTGCTGGATCAGGCCAACAGCCAATCAAGTCTAGCACCCTGCTTACAGGTTTCCCACCAGATGCCTGTGGGAAACCTGCAAGCAGGATTTGAACACACAGCACTCTGCCCCCTGTGGTTTCCAGCAACTGATATTCAGAAGCACTGCTGCTTCCACTACCACTATGACACATTCAGGATTCAAATACTAATGAGCACAGAACTGCAGCCTTTGCCTCTTACTTGGGAGAAAGCCCCACTGAACCTAGTGAGGCTTTCATCTGAGAAAACATGCATAAGATCAAAATGCAAGTTGGGCAGTTCCCCAGTGATTTCACAGTGCTGTTCCTTCTGAGCTTACAGCATTTGTGATAAGCAAATTAAGTGCCACATACCAATAAATTTCACTTCCTATCCTAGGATGATGATTGGCTAGGGAATGTCTGTGCAGTCAGACCCACTAAGTAGTAGTTCTACAGCCAGGATTTTGAAATTGGAATGAGATGTTCTTCTCCAAAATACAGATGAACTCAAGGATATTTAAGGTGAAGAAAATAAATGAAGCATGATAGCGGGTTTAATATTCTCCCCCTGCAATTAGGGTTTAACTGGATTAAAGAAGCATGGTGGGCAGAAAGAATATTATCATTAATAATTGTTTGATCAGCAATATTAAAAAGAGCTCAACTATTTTATAGTGTTGTCTCAAAAGCTGTATTCTGAATACATAGATTTCTCCTTCAGAAGTCAAACTAGTCGAGGAGGCTTTAAGTTGGACAAGCAAGTGTTCCCCCCTCATAACAACTCAAGAAACTGCTGGATCAGGCCACTGGCCCTCTCTAGATTAGCATCCTACTCTCACAGTGGCCAGCCAAATGCTTGGGGGAAACCTGCAGGCAGGGTCTGAGCCCAAATGGCCTCTAGCAACTGCTATTCCGAAACATTACCTTAAACTGGGGAGGCAGAGCATAGCCATCCTTGCTCATAGCCATTGCTAGCCTCATCCTCCATGAATCTGCCTAATCCTCTTTTAATGCCATCCAAGTACCATCACTGCCTCCTGCAGGAGTGAGTTCCACAGTTTAACTATGACTGCACCCTATGCAAAGAAGTAATCTGCTCGCAATCAAAATGTTTCAAGCTCCAGTCACCTCACTCTTTCTCCAGGCCAGAATAAGGGCCACTATGTAACTGTGAAGCAATCTGTATCTGGAGCTCTATATTTTTGCAATGCTTGACCGACTGAAGTATTCTGGCTTAGGCCAGAATGAAAGCTACAGTTCTACTGCAGCTGCCTCTCTTTGCCTAAAAAGGACTGAGAGGGATATTCACAACAATTACTCTCTGGCCTAGGAAGGAGAACTATGGCAGTCAGGAGCATACTCAATTGTTTTGTTTTAATAAATCATAGTTAAAGCCCAGGGGTGACCAACACAGTGCCCTCCAGGCATTGGACTCTAATTCCCATCAGCCCCAGACAGCATGGCCAATAGTCAGGGACGATAAAAGGTGCAGCACAACAGCATCTGGAGGGTATGGCATAATACTGAATGTGGCACAATGGGTCAGTGCCTCTGGCTGTTAACCAGAAGTTTGGTGGTTCGAGCCCACCCAGGGATGACTGTGGGCAGAATTTCTGCATTGCAGGAGGTTGGTTTGGATGACCCTTGGGACCCCTTCACACTCTGCAATTCTATGTTTCTATGAAAGCTTTATATCTCCTCCTCATGGCCTTGCTGGAGCAAGAAAGGTGAATGTGTGAACTCGAGTCTCATTCATGTAATGGCAAATCATATTATTCTATCAAAATAAGACCAGTATAAGATGGCTTCATATATTTGTATTAATCAAAATAATAATCATAACATGTTAATGATAAAGTAGTAACATTTGGCTCAAACTTTTGAAGTGTCAGTCTTTCATGATATCAAACATCTCCAAATTTTGAAGCATAAATGAATAAATTTTACAGGAACAACTACTACAACTACTATGAAGCATAACCCTTGAAAAAAGTATAATTTATACATTTTCAAAATAGGGCCAAGGGATCGTCAAACCAAATGGACTTTCATCTACCGGCTCACATCAACTCAAACAAAACCACTCTTTGCCACCTTCAGCCTGTGGTATAGCGATTGCTAACTCCCAAGGCAACTGGTGCAAATGTACAGCACACGGCTCAGATATGCTGTGTCACTCAATCCCTGACTGCAGGGGAAACATATTGGCTTACAGCAAAGCACAACATTAGTTTTGACTGTAAACCCATGGTCTCAACAGAATGGGTCTGTCTGTCAGCAATCATGCAAACTGTGGGGGTATTCTGTGCCACAGTCATGCAAGCATGCGCAGGACAATTGCAATGTAAAGTGAGTCAGCAGCAGACAAGCACAGAAAAGGCCATTGTCGAAAGAGGCCCCAAAGGGGGCAGTTGGTAAAAGTGGCATGGCTGCACAAGGAAGGATCAGTGCAAATTTATGTGTCTTGATCTAAAGTTCTGAATTAGCCACAGCTGTAAAGCAGAGGAAGAAAAGAATCACTACCACTATATTAAAAATGCTTTCCAATTAGACGGGGGGGGGGGGGGGAATCAGGAAGCACAACTCACCTCTTCAACACTCCATTTGGCCACATTCTTGGCGGTGAGGCCAGAGACCTCCGGCAGCAGCTTGCAGTGTTGTTCCCAGCAGAGATGGAGACGGTGGGTAGGGTTTGCAGAAAGGGAAGGCATGAAGACAGACTGGTGGAGGGCCTGCTGCAGAGCAAATGCTGTGTCTGGGAAAAGGGAGGGCAGGGAAGGAAAGAAGATGAGTCAGTCCTTGTTCAGGTGCAATTTAGAAGTGCAGGGCTGAAGCATCCCTCCCGAAAAAGGTAAAGAAGAAAGCCCTGTGCTGTTATAGATGCTCTCAGGGAAGAGATGCCCCGATGCTAACACAGGAGGGATTGCCAGGGAGGAGGAGGTTGGGTAACTGCATCTTCAGATGGAAATTAATGGCACCATTCCAGCTTACAGTTTGTATCCAGCCTGTTCAGAGCACTCTGCATACAAGATAATGACAAGCACTGGTCACATCCCTGGAGAGATGACTCCAAGGTCAGGAAGGTTGGCAGTTCCTTCCAGACGTTAGTATCAGTCTCCATTTGTCAAACAATAGAGGCATTAAGAACAAGAAAACATCTCCCGCCTGCCTGCCTCTCTATCCCTCTCATATATATAAGATCATCTGATTATTGCTGTGTCATGGTGCAGTAAAGATTTGTGGCTATCTATGCAGCATATACTGGAGCCACTGATTAACATGGCATGGCACAATTTCTTTGATTAGCAACATTAGCATGATTTATTGGGTTAACAACATTAGCTAATTATGTTTGCCGCTCCTCCTCCTCCACCGGGACACATACACAAAAAGAAAGGTATTTCAAAACACCAGGACCTTTTAAGTGATGGTTATTGTAAAGGTCTGTAGTGACATCTAGTGGCATTTTCAAATAACTGAGATATACTGCTTATAAGAGAGCAAGTACTGAACAGTCTGTGAAATGCTGTGTTCTTACTCCTCCCCTAGTTTAAAAATGGTTGAGGAATACTAGGGCTCAAAGGGGCTGCTTATGATGAGATTGTACAACTCCCCTCCCTGCATTTTACAAGGAGGTTGTTAGGGAAACAACATGACCCCTCCCCCAAATACAGAACAATAAAGCCGTTTGGTGCTGTTACAGCACAAGTGGTTGAAGTTTTTGGAAGGGTGAGAAAGGAGTGGGGGGAGCTATAGCCTCTTCCTTTCCCACTTCCTGAAACCTCTCCTCTGTGAGCTAGTGCTTTAAGCTTGCTAGAAGATGAGCAATTACGGGCTGGGGATACACTACTTTTTTGTTGTGGGCCCTCACTTTTTTATATGGATTGTAGATTTTTCTGAACTGAAGCAGGGAAATCTCTCTAGTGAAGACAGCTCTCCCTGTGGATTGCACCTGTTATATTGACCAGTGGTCAGTGGAAAGAGATGGAACACTTATGGCTCTCCAATGAGTAATCCGATCTCTGCAGAAACAATTAATATTCATTTTAACAGGTTTGCCAGAGGAAAAGAGGTGGGAGAAATGTAAGCGGCAGGAAGCATCAAACCAAATAGTTTGACCTTATAATTTTCATGACCAAATTTCCAGTAACTCCACAATTGTTTCAATGGTTTTAAAAAGCACAAACACAGAATTAACTAACCTCTTCCATCAGCCTCCTGCTTCACTAGCTGGAGCTGTATATAGCTACGTGAGCAACCAATCCTGAAAACACAGATTTGGGCAGTAAGGCAAACAATTATACAAAAGAGACAGAAATGCTTCTCCAAAGAACACTTAAATCACGGAGCTGAATAAAAGACTTTAAAATGTTTTTTGTAGCATGTTTAGCCAGCATTTGATAAAATGAGCTCTGATTCACAAATGCTTATGTCACAATACATGCTACCCTTTAAAACTTTTTAAGTTTATGCTGCCACAGGCCGCTAACCTCTTTGGAATAGAAATTGTTGGGTCCAGTGCCAGCTGAGGATCACTCAATTGTAATGTAAAAAAATGGTTTGGAAATTGACTCAGTCACTTTTAACTGATTTTCGAATTGTTCAGGTACATTTATTGATACTCCACGAATTTGTTTAATTCTCCTTGAAAGCTACCCTTGCATCTGTAATCAGTATCCCAACATTTTTCCTTCACTTCAAAACTAAATAGTCCAAGTGGGAAACTTTATTGGGAGTAGGTTTAACAAGTTGAACAACTTTGCTTACCCTTTTGATTTGATTTTAGTGACAGCAGATGATTCCCCTTCCACTGAGTCCTTCTCTTGGCTGGTCTCAGACTGCTCAGAAAGACTGTGGACACTGCTCCGTCCTGATCTCTCCCCATCTTGTGTGGATGATTTTCTACTAAGAATACAATATTTATGTCTATAAAAACCACTTCCCAACACTCCCAACTAGCCATGAATTAGAACTCAGGGCAAATCCTCACAAATTAAGGGTTGTGATTGTGCAGATACAGCCTGGCAAAGTCCTCAGGATAGGATGCAGTGATGCAGATAGGACTGGCTCAGCTGTCAGTGACTCTAATTAAGTTCTGTGGGGCAATTAAAAATACACAAAAGGGTTCCCCACCAAAATCAGTCACAAAACAAGAATCATTCCCCACCCAGCAACAGAGTTAACAACAACTGCTGTCAGGAAAAGGCCACAAAACCAACACAGTATAATTGCTCAAGTGCCTGAGAGAACAGGGACATCTTTGCCTGGCACCAAAAAGATCACAATATTGGCACCAGACAAGCTTCTCTGGAGAGTCTGGGGCAAGTGGAAAGCAAGACCAGTGCAAGAGTAGCTTAATAAATGTGCCCAATATTACGGTAGACCTTAAGGTTTAGTTTAAAATTTCACCTGGACTGTGGAGAGTCTTCCTGAAGGTCTGTAAGTCTTGCAGAAGTCTCAGGTTTCTTGGGCTTCTGAACATTAGCACTGGGTGAAGGTTTTTCTCCACCAAGACGATCTTGTAAAGAACTTTCCCTGCTGCGATTGATTTCAGAATATGGGCAGCCAACTAATCTACATCAAAAGCAGAAAAATGTTTCCACAAGAAAAATATTATGCAACCCAATTGTTCCACCTTCTCCCTCCGAGGCCTATACTAACTAGCAAAGCAGTATAATACAGCAACTCTGCAAAGAGCAACAAATGGCAGGCATGTAAGATAAAGGCTCCTGGGAAGTAAATGCTTAGCAGCTACAGGCTAAAACAGAAATTCTGCAGAGAGATGCAGTTTTCAGCGAAAGGAGGAGGGAAGGACATCAGCTGCCAAAATGACTGATCTTCAACAACACCGAGTAGCTGAATGAGCTTGGGGCAACATGAATGAAAGTAAAATCTTGCCCAGAATTCAGGAAACAGGGCACATAAAAAGCTAGCCAGAGGCAGGGGGTATGGTGGGTCAGCTCAAGAGAAGAGTGACTTAATGTAAAGAACAAGTCTTTTTAAAAAAAACAACACCCATCTTTTTATAACTGCCTTTTCCTAAAGGCTTTTGCTTTGGAGCTGTTTCAAAATGTAGCTCTGCATAGTTGTTTCTTAGCCTCTGTTTTAACCACCCTTGTAATAATTGTTAATGCTGCTGCCTTTGTCCATGCTTTCAGCCACTGTATTTAATCATCAGTTTATGATATTGTGAGCCACCTTTGATGGGCTGTGCCCCAAAAGGTGGAATATAAATAATTTTACAAATAAAGAAATACAAATAAAAATAAACACACACATTAAAGAAGGAAGCAAAAGGAGCAGGTGGGGATGTGAGCTGGCACAAACACAGAAAGGCAATTGCTAAAAAATGCCTACATTTCGGCAGCCTTTTCAATGGCTAAGATTCTCAAGACCAACCTAGTCTTCCAATAGAATTGCATCACTTGTTCTGGACACTGGGACCATATTATACAGGTCTGAGAAAACTTAGGTTGGTTACTCTTCCCCACCCCCACCCCAAATGGTTCTGACCTTTAAACACAAGTTTCTTTCTCCTTCCTGTAAATCAAGCTTTGCCTCCCTCAAAAATAAAATAAAATAAAATAAACACAAGTTTTTGACTATCTGAATAAACACCTCTTCCCATATCTGGAATCTCATCCACCTTAAGATTTGACAAACATTTATGTTGATGTTATTCTGATGCCAGCTTAAAGCATGTCTTTTCACAAAGGCATTTGGGAAGTGTGATTGATTTTATGCCAATCTGGTTGTTTTACTGCTGGTTTATGTATCCTGATTTTTATTGGTACCATTATTTATTGAAGGTTAATTGTCCCTCACTCTGAGATCTTTGGATTAAAGGACAGTATATATGTATCAGCCATGAAACTATCTGTCCAAGAAAGTTCACTTACACCTTCCATTCTGGATTTCAGGTGACAGGTGAAAACTTTATTTCAAATGGTTTTAATGTAATTCCACTCTGAGAGCTTTGCTGTGGAGGGGGTATACAAATTTGAAATAACTAAAAACAACAAAACAACAATATTGTCACTCCGCAAAACATATGCATCATGTTTGTTCCCCCACATAAAGAGCTTCCTCTAAACGGCCAGTTAGTACATCAAGGGAGAAGGCTGGAGGAAGGAAAAAACAATCTCTTTATCCCAATATGCTACCTTTTTACAATCTGGGAGTTTTTAACATGGGGGAACATTCTAATATGCTATCCTGCACCAGCTTAATGGCACAGAACAGAAAGGAGCACTCTGGAGGTCTTTAAGAATCCCGAAATTCATGAGGAAGTAGGCTATGAATCTTTTCTTTATTATGTAGGAAATATTACGCAGAAAGCAAGATGCAAAGCAGAGGAGTCCATGTAATCTTGCGCTTTTTTAGTGCTGCACCTGGGTTGCACAACATGTATCCCACCAGAGCCTATATCTGCAGTCAGCTATTTTAACGGCAAGAATCCCATTGCACAGCTTGGTTTTAGTTTCATGTTTAGAACGACTTATGAGAGTGTCAATGAGTCAAAGTAGTAGAAACAGCTCCTTGCTTAAAAGAGGGAGTCCTGCCTTTGCCTTACTGACTTTGCCTTATTAATTTTTAAATCTTACAGAGTTTATTGGGGAGAAGCAATTTAATGGCTTTTTGCCCAACAAACACTGGAAATCCTAAACACACACACACAAACACACACACACACCCAGCTATGAAACACAATTCCTTTCCCAAGCTAAGGAGCTGTTCTTTGCTCTTTTGTCTCAACTTTCCCCTGGGTGGGTTGAGAATGTTGTAGGATACCTCTTCAAGCCACTCCAACTTTCCCTTCTTGCTGGAAAAGTTTTGGGAATGAAACCATGAGATTCTAAACAGCTAGAGCTGCCTCTTCTCATGTGAGTAGTTGTGATATGTATAGCCAGGTTCTGATGCTACTTTTCTGTGGTGTCAGTACAAAGCTTGTCAGTGAAGCCAAATACAAAGCACAAGAGGGAGCTAGAAGCACAGCATTTTATAACTGAGACACGCATTCATATTTGTAGTTCACTGAAGCTGCATTACTTAATAAACAGGTGCTGGGCAACTGATACATATTGCCCTACAATCTGCTGGCAATTACCCCATAACTCTTGGGCACACGTACGTGTAATGCGTTCCATATCTGGGTCCCCTGACATGACCCAATCCCTGACAACCAGGAGTAGGGCATCCCTGTCCTACTGCCCCTGATGGGTCCGCAGTCCCTAGAAAAACAAAACTTGTTCAGGAATAGATTTCAAAGTCTTGTTTTAAATAATTAGGTAAGGAGGGGAGAAAGGAACAACAACATTATTCTTTGTCTCACCTGGTGGGAGTTGCAAGGCATGTCCAGTTTTTGCACACCAGCCCATGGGGTGAATGTCTGGACTGTCAGCATCAACCCAGAAATCAAAACTGTGGTCCCAGCCATCAAAGTGTATCTAAAGAGGATGAAACCCATATTGGAGGAAGAAAGAATGAAAGTTATAAGATAATGTTTCTTTTTTTCCTTTTTAAATTAATTTTAATTGCATTTTAACATTTGCAGATAGACATCATCTTTTCATCTACATTTACGTACATAGTCTATTTATTCTTCTATGCATGTTCATATCCGTACCTCTTAACAGCTTCATCATCTCTCTTTATTTCATTTTCATAAGATAATGTTTCTTGTAACAACTCTAAGAGCTTCTAACAGGAGCAGAATCTTTTTGGTTGTGGCTCTGGAGCTGTGGAATACATTCCCTGGACAGTCTTTTGATCTTCCTTAGTTTTGCTTCGGAAAAAAGTGAAACTCTTCCCCCAACCAGGGATTTACCTGGATGTGTGCTTTTTGAACATAAGAGCCCTGCTGAATCATACCTTTGGCACATCTAGTCTACAATTCTGCTTCCTACTGGAGCCTCTGGAAGTCTACAAGCAGAAAATGAAGGCAGAAGCCCTCTTTTGTTGTTGCTCCCCAGCAGCTGGTATTCAGCGGCATACTGCCTCTGAACTTGGAGGTTGCTATAGCCATTAGGACTAGTAGCTAGCCACAGTGCTCCATGGAAATAAGCCTGAATTGCTTTTGAATCATTTGTGAAACTGTTTTATCATTTTATGTACTGAATTTAAAACAGTATGTAAACTGCTTTGAGAAGATATGTGTAAAGAGGCAGTATACATCTGTAGTTAATAAATACACAAACAAAGCCAGTAAATAAAATGTCACAGGCAGACTTGTTTAAAATGTATTGCAATAGTCCAATCCTGATGTTACCAGAGCATAGATTACTGTGGCCATGTTATCCCTGTCCAGATAGGGTCATAGTTAGGCCACCAGCCTAAGCTGGAGGAAGGAACGCCATGCCACTGAGGCAACCTGTGTCTCAAGTGACAGCAATGCAACCAATACAACTTCCAAACTATGAATATGCTCTTTCAGGAGTGTGGTCCCATCTAGAGCAGGTTGCACACCACTCAGCCAGACTGAGGAAGCACCCACTTAAGAGCACCTGTCTTCCCTGGATTAAGTTTCAGTTTATTTGCTCTCATCCAGTCTTAACCAAGCACTGATTCAGAAGAAATAGAGCTGTGTGTCATCAGCATACTGATTACGAGCTCCAAAACTATTTAGGACCCCACTTAGACATTAAACAACATGAGGGACAGGACTGACCCCTCCAGGACTCCATACTGGAAAACTCATGCAGTCAAACAATGCTCCCCAAGAACTGCCTTCTGGAGCCAGTCAGCCAAGTAGGAGGGGAACCACCCAAACTGCCCAGTAAAGCTAAGTTTCCTGGGTTAAAAAATACATTCTGGGTAAAGCTAACTACCCAGTAAATCTAAGTTGTTGGTTCTGATATCAGTTTATGGCATCACTTTTGACTTCTAATAAATGTTTACCCATAACACAAAATCTACAGCATTAGAACTAGAAGAACCTTATTGACAGATAAACAGAATAGAATTACTGTGGATATCCAACAATGGAAAACTACAAATGTATAATCAACAGGTATATCAATAGTTATTAATGAAACCACAGTAGGTGCTCAACTGGAGACTCTTAGTTTCTTAGTCTCTTATATGCTTCCTCTAGAGCATCTTGAATTAGGCACTTTCAGAGGCAGAATGTTGGTCTATAAGCATCATTGCTTTGACCTTGCAAGAGGGCTCTTATAGCCAAAATCCAATTCTGATAAATAAAAACTGAAGGAGCCCACTAAGGAGCACTTGAGAAAAATCTGCTGCTGCTTCACCTATTCTGTGAACTGAGGGAGATTTTCAATCTTTGTATCTGACAAACCTCCATTTTATACAATGAGTTGAATGCAAAGTTGATGTGTTTATGTACTCATTACAGGATGGTGAGTGGAGGCGTTCAGCATTTTAAAAAAATGAGGTTAACCTGATGCTGAGGTTCGTATTGCAAGTCACCATCAAGGTATGAGAGCTCTAACATGGCAAATTTATGTTGGATTCATACAGAGAATTGCTCAAGGGGAAGAAAAATCAATTCAGAAATGTCATTCCAGAATAAGTGGCATTACAATAGCATCCAGTAATAGTGAGCAGGAGCATTGCAATTCATAGGGGGACTAAGATCAAGCTGTCATATTACTACTGAAGATGCTTTCTTTCTTGAAAGCTCAAATGTAATGTTCTTTTCATAATCTTAGAGTAGCACCACGGCTTATTTGAATGCACATACCTTGACACGATGGTCATCTTTTTCAATTATGGTTGCCACTCTAATTAACATGGGATTTCTCTTGTCTACAGCTTCTAGTTTCATGTTGGGCTGGAATCCATGAGCTGGGCGCTGTAAAGGAACGCATTGCAAATGCAGTCAAGCATTACTGAGAGTAAGGTGAGCCATATATAATTTAAAGATGCAGTCTGGACCTAATGATAAACCACAGCCTAGCATTAAAAAAGTAAGATTGCTTGGGCAGCACCATCAGCAGCTTCCTCAGTGCATGCCAGAGTGTCTCTGGAAGAAGTTGCTTTCTGGTTTAACTAACCACAATTTCTTACATCTGAACTAACTTGTAGTTACAGTGGTACCTTGGGTTAAGTACTTAATTCGTTCTGGAGGTCTGTACTTAACCTGAAACTGTTCTTAACCTGAAGCACCACTTTAGCTAATGGGGCCTCCTGCTGCTGCTGCACCGCCAGAGCACAATTTCTGTTCTCATCCTGAAGCAAAGTTCTTAACATGAAGCACTATTTCTGGGTTAGTGGAGTCTATAACCTGAAGCGTATGTAACCTGAGGTACCACTGTAGTTCGAACTATGGTTTCTGGCAAATGGCTTTTTTCAACAGACCAAAGTTGAAATGAGGTAGTTTGGCGTGGTTCAGATGTAATGACATTAGTTTAAGTTAGAAAGTGAATGTCCTCTGGCACATACTGGGGGCGGAGATGAAAGAGAGTGGAGCTCAAGCTGACTTGTTCCCATAATGCTAAGCTATGGTTTATTGCTATACGCAAAGGAGGCACAGGCATGTTTCCAGGAGCATTCCTTTTGACTGCAAACCAAGTAATCAACACCTTCAACCTCTGGGGTGTAACTACAATTAAAATCAAAATCTAACACATGTTCACTTAGCTTACCAAGTAATTGTATGTAGGATTGGAAGTTAACCTAATTCTGAGTGGAAATTCAAGTCTGGAAGGCCTAGATTAGTCTAGGTCTAACTGATCCATGTTAAAAATTTTGCTTAGCTGCTGAGATATGTCTTTGTTAACTTGTTTCAGTACCAATATGACTAAAGGTAAAATACTTCTTCACACAGCATATACAGTACACTCGCAACTTTCGTGCATTTAACTTGTGTGTACTCAGCTGTATGTGCTTGGCAATTAAAAAAATAAATAAAAAGAGGGTGGATGTCTGGGGAAAGAAACTTTGGTAATCCCACCCACCACTGCACCCAATTTTTTTATTTTTATTTTTACTATACAGTGGTACCTCGGTTTAAGAACAGTCTGGTTTAAGAACAATTTGATTTACAAACTCCACAAAACTGGAAATAGTGTCTTGGTTTGAGAACTTTACCTCGGTCTAAGAACAGAATCTGAATGGTGGAAGAGCACCGGTGGCAGGAGGTGTCATTAGGGAAAGCGCGCCTCAGTTTAAGAACGGTTTTGGTTTAAGAAAGGACTTCCAGAACGGATTAAGTTCATAAACCAAGGTACCACTGTATGCAGTTTTGGTTTTAGGCTCTATCCCCAGAACCTAACCCCCATTAAATTGTGGGCTTACTGAAGTTAAAACTATGGAACTTGCTCCCACGGAACGCAGTGATGGCCACCAACTTGGATGACTTCAAATGATGATCAGACAAATTCATGGGGGATTGGGGCTATCAACAGCTACTAACCATGATGGCCCTGTTCTACCTCCACTGTAATAAATAACTTATTATTATTATTATTATTTGTACCCCACCCTCCCTGGCCGGAGCTGGGCTCAGAGTGGCTAACATCATATAAGTAATACAATATCTGAATTCCCTGAATACCAGTTACTGGGAATCACAGTAGGCAGAATGCTGTTGCACACATGCTTCTCACAGGCATCTGATTTGTCACTGTGAAAACAGGATGTTGGACTAGATGGGTCAGTGGTCTGATCTTCTTATGTTCTTAAAATTCAAAAAGCCAGTGCCATTTACCAGCTTTTAAAAAAAAAATACTGCTACCTTAAAGCATTTCATGTAACCCACTTAGTTTATCTAGATCATGGTTTCTAATTTGCCTTGCACCCAATATTCCATAAATAATTATAATAAAATAAAATAGCAGCAACAGTAACCATCATCATCCTAATCATCCACCTATAACTAAGAGCTATACAAAAGTAAAACCATAGCTTTTAATGTTGTGATTCACCAATATAAAACTAGAAAAGATGTTGACCAACCAGTTTAAAGGCTCTTGCTGGGGCTGCCTGTGAACCAGTTTCCTCCAAGTATTTCTCCCATGAGAAGCTTTTGAAATCCTTGTATTCTGCAGAGAGGTTTAGGAATATTATCAGTCTTTAACTACAACTGTAAGTAATAGGAAGTGTACTTTAACCAAACAATACATTGTTATGCAAGGGAACTGAAATCAGAAATTAAATCACTTTAAAAAATGTTTATATAGTGTAAGCTTCCAATTCAGGTTATGTGCCTAGGCTTGTTTTACATCTATGCTACTTCATGGATTGGTGTACGAGCTGCTCTCTCCTTCGCATGTGCACTGCAATACCTTCCCTTTCATGGAAAATCATAGCTTGTCATCATATCTGAAATGAACAAATGATAGCTTGTTCTTGCCCTCCAAAACATTGTAAACTTTTATCCTGGCTTTTAATTCTGGTCTGGAGGATAAGCACAAACCAGAGTTTACCAGTGTTTGTGCAAAAGCAAACTATGGTTTGGCACAAAAGTAGTAGTTAGGGAAAGTGTGAGGGAAGGAGTAATTGTGCAAGCCTAAACCAGCTCAAAGACTTTGGTATGGAGTCTATAATACGTAGAAACTAGTACAGCATTCATAACTCTTGCAATCTCAGAAAATTCACTAAATGGGTCCACATCATAACGATAACTACATTAGTTTTTATTTTCATTTTAAAGTTAATTTTACTGCATTTTCTGAATGTAAACTGGCTTCTAAAGCACCTTTATTACCTCTAAAACTTATAACTTGAAATTCTACACCCTTAATTGGCCAAAAATAGACTCGGTGATTTAAGTGAACGTTATGAGCTACCCTCCAGACTTCATAGAATCATAGAACAGTAGAGTTGGAAGGGGTCTTGAGGATCATCTAATCCAACCCCCCACAATGCAGGAATCTAAACGAAAGCATTCATGACAAATGGCCCGAATCTACAGTTGTTCCTCCCTGAAGCAGTGTGCGACACACTGTTCTCAGTCACCTCAGTCAGCAGTAATAACACCAGCAAGATCCCCCAGCCCACTGTGGAGATCCTTTGAGCTTTTAAGCAAGGCCTTTTTGCTCTCAATTCTCCTTTCCCATCCCAACTCCTGTCTAGGGCTCCATCTGCACTTTATGTCTAAAGCCATATCATACCACTTTAAACAGTCATGGCCTCCCACAAAAGACTCCTGGGAACTGTAGTTTGCCAAGGGTGCTGAGAGTTGTTAGGAACCCCCCTACTGTTAAGCCGGCATCAATACATCATGTTGTCAACAAAGACCCTATTTGGTGACCAAGCACCAGCATGCAGTTACCCTTATCATAATGGAATTATGGGAAGGGCAGGAGGTGTCTCCCATTCTACAAATCTAGCAGAATTAGTTGGAGAGGAGAAACCAGAACAGACCTCATAGACATCTGAATCACATAGAGCAGATCACATCTTGCAAATGTTTAGAATGCAACAGGGACTTGTGAACTTTCAACATACCAGCTGGTGTTGTAAGGGGAGTTCCAGTTTCTTGACAGTAACCAACAGGTCGAATATAAGGGCTACTAGCATCACACCTGGATCAAACAGAGAGAACTAGTTCCAGTCACAGCCAGTACATGAAAGAATGAATCCGATGTTTCTTTGCTGAACCTGATCATACATGGAAACCACTTGCTTTAAAAGTCATAAAACTATGTCTTCAAGAAGACCAAAACACTGGAACTTACTGTGAAGGGTTTTTTCTTATTCAACATAAGAAGGTATCAAGTGGGGTATAATCCCTCCTAGTGCTTGGAAGGCAGGAAAAATGTGAATTTCTGTTTGAAGATCCAGGTGAAAGACATTTCTAAGATAAGATGATGCCTCCTACTGGAGGGATCAGTCAGACCCTATGCTTGCTTTCCATTGAGAGGAGTCATCCCTCTAACCAGACTGACTCTGTCTGTGGTCAGTGAAGGCTTGGTTCTCAGACTTTGTTCCAGGCCTTTTTAAATAGCTTTCCCCTGTATTCTTTGTCTTTTCTTTTTGCCTCTTCTCCTCTCTTGGTGTGACTGTTGTGTGAGCAGCCACTGTATTGCATTGATCTACAAAGCATTTACACCTGTGCTAAGAACCTGCCTTGAGTTCCACTTGGAAGAAAGTCAGGATGGTTTTTTTCCCCCCAGGAACCTCATATGTGCAGCATAATTTGATATGCTGGGATTCTCAGTGCTCTTCTTCTTCTCCTCCAAGCATGCTTCTAGTAATCAAGGTTGCAAAAGACTTAAAATTTGCATACAATGGGAAAGAAGGTTCAGAAATGAGAATAGATTGGATGTCCTTCAGTGGGCAGCCGTTCACTGCATGGAACAACCGATCTATCCTTTTCACCTGTCGACTATTCCCTAATCTCCTAAACCTTGATGTGTAGTTTGACCCTAGCTTGGAACATTCCCAACCCACAATTGCTAAAGTAATGTGAATGAAGGGGCATGAGGAACATGTGTAGTTAAGCATTGGTGAATGTGAGAAGAGTGCTTAACCTTTCACATACTTATCAATTCTCCCCTCCTAATGTCTCCCGTAACCTTCTTTCCTCCATTTGGGTGTATTTCTGGTGTCAGAAACAAGGCAGGGAGAAACAGATCTAAATACAGCTGTGGTGTGGGATTGGATTTTCATGGAGAAATCAGCAGGCATGGGAAGGGATAAGCCAATGATTCTTATACTGTAGGGCAGCCTGCCCTTTAGAGGGTCTAGAGCACCTTCAGAAGTTCCCAGTATCTTTATTGCTTAATTTTTAATTTTATGTAATTGTTGCATGTCATACGCTCTAATGTTAACAAATATATTTCTCAGTGCAACCATGTTAAACAGTTCAAAGATGAAAATGAATAAAAACTGTGTTACAAAACAAAGAAAGTTCCAGATGTATGTAGATCCTAAGGCAAGTTGTATAATCCTTCTCTACTAGCTAAGACCTAGCTAGAAAAACTTAAATGTTGACTACATTTACTTTATTCAGTTACATATATATTCTGGGTTTTGGTCCTTTACAGGACTCCCAGGGTGACTCAAAATTGCAACAATATACCTATCTATAGTTATATATACATACACATACCTCTAAAATAATTAAATCATAATGACAAATGGTAAGCATGCATAAGTTTGCAAGTAAAAGAATATTGTCCCCCTAGATTTTCAAAGAGATGTGAGCTGTACACAGTTCTGCAAGTTTTGACAATGTCACAAGCAAACAACTGGGCCCAAACATATTTACTTGGAGGAAAGGTGCACACATCTAAATGAAATTTAAGCGTGTGTAGGACAGCTTCAGAAATTCAGGAAGTGAATAAGACCTGATGAATCTAAATTCAGAACTGGAGCCTGACTCAAAATGCAGAACTAGCACCCCCCTCATCCTAACTCAAATTCATTCTCTATCTAGGCAATGCTAAGCAATACCCTAGTTGCGTGAACAGAGGAGATATTTCTTTACTTACCAGTAGTCATAACTTTCATCCCAGTTGTCAAAATGAATTAGCAGCCGATTATCCAACATGTCTGCAATGGTTGCTACACACATTAAAGAAGGATTCTTTTTGTCTACGGCCTCCAACTTCATTCCCACTCGAAAACCAGAAGGTGTGACTGGCTAAGGAACAGGAGAAAATTGAGAAAACATTGCAGTTAGCTAGATTATTGAAATTACAGCTTCATTAGTATAATGAATGCCAATAACGTATTTTTTTTAAAAAAATCACATGTTCCAGTGGACATTAAAGACCAGAATTTGTTAGATATGGGAAAGTCTCATCAAAAAACAAACTATACCAGGTCAAACTAGCAGGTTAATCTAGCAGCTGAATAAATTTATCCATCTAAAGAGGTTTCAGGTAGAAATCCTTCCCAGGAATGGTTCGTGAGTTTGTTGTAACTGGACATATTAAATACCGAACTTGGCAATACATGTGTGGTATTGCATTCTGAATTTTCCCTTTCTCCGATAGAAGGATACATTCATCCAGAGGAGGAGAACCTTTAGATCCAAACCTCTTCTCCCTCCTCTAAACTATAATCTGCTATGACATCAAGACAGCAGAATGCAAATGCTATTTTCCACTTGGATCAAAATTCAGTGCTAGCGGCTGAATCCTATGACAATTCTACTATGGTAACAGCAAATTCTGGCACATTACTGGACAAATCCTCTGAAATACAGCAGATGTTCCCCATAAATAGAGGAGGATCACTCAGACTGAAACCGAAAGACCCTGACCTTGTTCAAATATATGAAACGTTTCCATATAGAGTGGCCCTGCAGACACAATCATGTGAAAGAAATAATGTCTGGGCTAGTTTATCCACAAATACAGTTACAGCTTCCTGGCACAATTCTTGGCTGAAAAATGGGTTGCTTGCTCTTTGACAGTGGAACAGACAAATTCGGAAGGTTGTGGACTCTCCAGTGGAGGTTTTTAAACAGAGCTTGAATGGCCATCTGTCAGGGATTCTTTGGCTGTGATTCCTGCATTGCAGGGAGTTGGACTAGATGACCCTTGGGATCCCTTCCAACCTTACAATTATATGACTATGTAAAATGCTGCTGAGAAGTGACTCTTGTATTCAAAGAAAAGGTGGAACAGATCTTACTTTCTCCACAAGGCTACTCTGCATGGAAGAGTTACAAAGGCCCTTCTCATTCATTGAAATCAACACAATTTGACAACCATTGCCAGGCTACAGATTGGACAAGGTGCTATGCAAATGTACAAGCAAAGATACTTGACAGAGTGGAACGGGAAGCAAACTAAAGCTATTTAAAAAATGCTGGAGATGGGGAAGATGAATGCATTTATTCAAATGAGCAGAAATGTGTTTGATGTAAGTACACGTATAACAAATATTTTCCCGTCAAGGACTGAGCAAGTTCTGGTATTCTGGTAAAATGTAGCCAATGCCAGAGAAATATGACAAAATACAATCTAGTCTGTGCCAAATCACCTAGTAAGTAGTCAGATGATAGAATTCTTTCTTTGCTTGGGTAGGTGTCTGCCATGTGCACATATATAATAAGCCAGACAATAAACTCTGTTTACTAAATGTAAGTGAGAAATTAAATAGGTTTCTCATTTGACATCTGATATTCCCCTGTTTCTTAGTGATTCAGCCTCTGTTCCAAGCATTTGAAAAAGGCACAATAATATCCTGGCTGAAGCTTTAGAAATGGCTGGAATTTAAAAGACTAAAACATCAGTACTGCCTCTTACCGTGCTCAGGGCTCTGAAAAGAGCTTTGGGGGCAGCTTGAGCTTTGCAGTTCTTCAAATATGATGTCCAATTAAATTCCCCTTCCTTGTAACCTAGAGAGAGAGGGGGGAGGGGGGAGGGAGGGAGGGAGATAAAAGTATTGTTTTATACAGTGGCTGCTGCTACATTCAGATTGGTTTTTCAGAAATAGAAATTATGTGGGAAGAATGTGAACTTTGCATAATAGCTGCCCCTGTGAAATAGGCAGGAGTTACAGGCTTCAGTTAACATATCTCTCACTGTCTTCTGTCTTTTAAATACATTATTGCAGTTGTTAATCATTAATCTGAAACCTCAGAAGTCTCTAGGAAACATTAAAAAGGGGGAAAAAGTAGTGAATGCATTTGCTATATTGCACATTACTGAAAGAAATTCTCATTATTTTACGTTTTCCATTGCTTGGCTCCATCAAAAAAAAGTTTGTCTTTTCTCTTATAAGAAAACTGCTTCATAAACTACAGCAAAAGTGAATGCACTCTCTTCTGTCCTGTAAGATTTCTGTCTTCTAAGGTTTACCATACATGATCCACTGCAAACCATACACTGCTTCAGCAGCTTATTTCCATGCTCTACACAGGGTGGACAAATGGTGTCTCAACATTTCACATATTATTATTTATTCATTTTATTATTTATTGCACTTATGCACTGCCTTCCTGACAAGCTATTTACAAATATTAATATCGTTTACGCAAATAAGTAAAGGCAAGCAAGCAAATGTTATATTTAATATGTACCCATTTCTATTTTGTGAAGTGGCTACTTATTGGTTTAGATTTCAATTACTTCTTCCCATTTTTAACAATGTTAACTTTAGTGCTATCAGAATGAGCACAGGCGAGCCATGAGTTTGCAAGCTCCCTCCTCACTTCCTCCTCCTCTGGCAAGGAGACTGGAAGCATCCACATCCATGTTTGAACTAACTACAATTTATATGAAATGGCACAATATAGTAAATTAAACAACCTAGCTTTGATTCAGCAAACCTATGTTTAAACTAAGCAGAGTTCCAAGTGTGGATGTTACAACAAACTCAAATCAGGAACTGGATGCCTTTAACTTTCTGTTCAAACACCCACCCACCCACCCACCCACCCACCCATGAGATGGGAGCATAAAAGCTTGAAGCTTATCCATGTGTGTTCCCAAGGTGCTAAAATGTGGCGTAGCATTACATCCAAATGCACTTGTCTGAACAAAAAAATAAGTTCATGTACCTTTAGGAGGAAGCAGCTTGTGACCTGTTTTTTCACACCATCCAACAGGGTGGATTTCTGGAGAATCCGCATTAACCCAGATGTCATAACACTCAGAATAACCATCAAAGTGCAATCTCACTCTGTACCCTTGCACCTGTAAGCATGAAGCAACTCAAAGTTATCCCTTTCACGAGTCAAATGAACCTTAGGGTTGTTTTTTGTTTGTTTTTTAAACTTAACTCTGGATTGATTCCATCTCCTTATAATCTTTGGCAAAAGATAGAAATGCTCTCTTTTAAAATTTACCATCTATAGTTGTAGGGACTCCTCCACAAAGTCTGTTTTATGCTTATTGTCAAAGTGGAACTCAAGTCTCTACACTGCAGTGTCCAGTCACACTGATGTTGAGTCTCTCTCTCACTCACTCCCACCCACCCACCAGGAGATCCATTTTGCACATGTGTAGGCATTTATTCAGGCCTCAAAATTACCGTATTTTTCTGTGTATAAAACTAGGTTTTCCCCCTTAAAAATAATGTCAAAAATTATGGGGGCATTTTATACACGGATATTGCCGAGGGTGGACTAGCAATTGGTTGTTGCCACAAAAATAGGGGGCGTCTTATACATGAGGGCATCTTATAGACAGAAAATACAGTAATTCAAGTAAACGCCCAAGAAAACACACACACACTAAAGATTGTCTTGTTTACCTGAAAATACCCTTTGAGTCTGGCAGGATCTGTTTCTGACTTTAAAACCATTAAAGTTGTTTAATTTCAAATAACAAAATCTAGGCAGAATATATTTTTAATTAAATAGAATGTGAAGCATTATCTTTAAACATCGTTTTAACTCACTGATCCAGGGCATGCCTTAAGACCTTCCCTCTGTCTATTTTCCCCTCCCCCTTATTATTCAGAAAATAAGTTAATACTGTTGATTTCAATACAAAGAAAGGCAAATACCTCAGCAACAGAAAGCACACAAAATAAGGATGGGTGTTCAGGATCTAGGCCCTCTAGCTTCATTCCAACTTTAAATCCATTTTTGTTTTGTGGAAAGGACTGAGACTGCAGTGGAAATAATGGAGGGAAAACATTATTTTACACTTCAACGAAGACTTTCTTGTTGCAGTGTTAATACTCTATGGGGAAAATAAGAAGGAAATGAACTCTAGTTATTTTGTGTAATCTGTTTTCTCTAATGGAGGTAACTTCAGAGATTGCTAACTCTGTACTTGTT
This sequence comes from Podarcis cretensis, assembly GCF_951804945.1. NCBI lineage: Eukaryota > Metazoa > Chordata > Lepidosauria > Squamata > Lacertidae > Podarcis > Podarcis cretensis. The sequence continues at coordinate 25,242,474 of NC_137177.1, read as the reverse complement.
TTACACTGAGAGATGGAAGGTGAATGACATCTATATCAGAATTATATTCACAAATATATTGATTTGAAGACTGTGATTCATCAGAAATGGCTTGCCCAGTGGGACAGAGCTGCAATGCTAATTTTTTGGCAGTAATGTCACTGTCACTTACCACGATGGAGTGGGGTGAGGCAGTGGGGAGGCCAATGCATAGTGGGTGCAACAGTGAGAGCACTGGATTAGGTCTGCTGGTGCACCCACACGACCTTGACCTTCCCACCCCTTCATCTCCTGGCAAGTGGCAGCACTGTCACTACTAGAAAGCTAATATTGTGGTTCTGCCACATCAGACAAGCAGCTTCTGTGCTCAGTTCAGACATCAGTTGGCTATAGTTGAGCTAACTCTGAAATGAAAAACCATGGCTTGTGATTAGTCAGCAAACAAGAATTGGAAACCATGGTTTGAAATTAATTTGCAAGCCATTTTTTGAGCTATAGTCGGTATGATATCAGAACTGACAAACCATGGTAATGGCCCTCACTTCACTTCCAGAGGCTGCTGTTCTATGGAGAGAGAAATGAACTTAAGGAGCTAAGTGCTAAGCAGATCGGAAAACAAAAGCAGGCAAAAACTGTCTGTAGACTGGGGTTGGGAATATCTGGTGTGTGGGCCAAACTTGGCATGCCACGCCTCCTCATTTGGCCCACAAAGCCACTTGGGGGAAGTAATGCCCACCTGCCCAAGACCTGATGTTAAGATGATGGGTGGTAGGAGTACACCTTGATCAAGGAAACAGAAGTGGCTTCCATTCAATGGACAGCCCCACCAACTAAAGGCATCCTGATAAGGGTCTGGCCCATGCAGTCAAAAAGGTTCCCCACCCTGATGCACACCATGATTTGACTGTTAAACATTTGGAAACTCAATCCATTGGTTTAGTTCTAAACTATCGTGAGCACAAAACTGATTTGGTTTGACATCTGAATTGTGACTTGGTGCAATACCTGAAATGAGTAGCTTCTTCTGACTTTTGTAAACATCAACCAAGAACAAAGTTTCAAGTTTTGACATAAAAAGAGTCGTAACTCTCAAACCCTGGCTAAGAACAGGTAGATAATTAAAAGGAATTCTGGTGATGGAATCTGAAACAACCTTTTATAACCAATGCTTACTTCCACCAAGAAGTTGATCTTTATAGACATAACTGATCAAAGCTGAAAGGTTCCGCTAGAAAAAAAAAGGATGACTGAACATTTCCCCAGCGTTACAAGGTGCTATTTTTTCATTTCAATGGAAATTGAGGGAATTCAGTATCAGACAGGATGCGTGCTATATTCACATTCTATAGAGGTCGGCTTCTTGCATATTTTTAGACATGCCAATTGGTTGCTACTTGTACCCTCACTTGTAATGATTATTTTTTAATCAGATAATCTACAACATGCTAAAAGTCAAGGATCCAATTAATATAAGCACTATGCTAATTAGCAAAGCTAAAGCTAGCTTCACACAGTCATTGGCTAAGATATGATCCTAGCGCTGAGCATTTTCACATACTTAAGGCACAAATTAAAACAAGGGTTGGGTGCAAACTTAAAAAAAAACCACAACTATTAAACTTTCTCTAGTGAGTAATTGACATATTCCCATTTCAACAGTGGAACAAGTACAAATAAAACCCTCCTCTGCCCATATTAGTTCATTTCTCTGGCATCCAGTACAGGCAGTAATTGAAGATTTCTTAGAATCATAGAGTTGGAAGGGACCTAAGGGTCATCTAGTCCAACCCCTAGCAATGCAGGAATCTCAGGAAAAGCATCCATGGCAGTTGGCCTTTGTCTTGCAGCACTTGCTCTCCCCTTTTCTTGTCTACTACTTCCTCACAATGAGAAAGCCCGGGGCTACCTATCTCATTAGCAAGCTGTTTTGGGGAGCAGCACCTTGTTGCAACAGCTCTGGTCACTCTGTAGTGACAGCTCTTCCCTATCCAAATGGGCAAACAATTCCTGGCTACAAAGAGGAAACAATGAAAGGAGCAAGGGAGTTTTTCTGCATTTTTCCTAAGACCAAAACAGAAGTGGGGCTTGATTACACATTTTCCCTTTTAACAAGCAAACTTGCATATTGACCCAAAAGGCAGCTTTGTTAACTTTTAGGATATTATCGGAAAAGCATCAGGAACCACCCTTTAGATAAGATGTAACTACCCAGCCAGCCAGCCACCTAGCCAACACAACACCACCAGTAAATCTAGCTCTTTGGCCTGTGTTGCAACAGCACAAAATAAAGTAAGTCAACCCTGTCTGGTTCCTCCCTGTAGGAGAACTCTTTTGTGTGCAAGAACTCTAGGCTGGTTTGACAAGGTGAAAACTCTATTTCTCCTGTACGAACCACAGCACATGCCAATACAACACCAGCCCCCCCCCCCATTCTGTTAACCAAATGCACAAAGTCATTAAATAGACAAATGAACAAAATAAATAAATTATCCAAGAGCTGTCAACCTCTTTGAAGAGTTTCAGTGGAGCAGGTGCCATTTTTTCTTCTTCTAAGTATGACAGCCAGTTCCACACATGCTTCTTTCCAGGAGTAACTGAGCAAAGACAGAATGAGAGGGAAATTATTTCTGCAGAGCAAAGCACTGAAGCAGAGATCCACACACATGTGCTTCTATTTGCCACATTGGGTATCCAAAGGTAAGTCGTTTCTTCTACAATAGATGGAAAGCAGCTTTCAAGAACAGTCCAACAATTCAAATGCTATCAACTTCCCCTTACTAGAATATATATTAGGGAACTAAAATAAGCAAAACTATCTGCTATTTAAAAAATGAATAAAACTAATTGCAGGAAGGATCTGGTTTCTGGTGTTGCTTTTTTAAAAATTACAAACATACCACATACAATTAATTATTTACGCATTTACAGTTATTTATACAAAAACACAGCAAAATTAACCATATATAATAATTCTAAATGAAATGGGGGGGGGATACTCAGAATTGGTGTGTTTTTTGTAATGTCTGCTCATAAATTTCAAAATATTTTCTGTGTTGTAAATATCTGAGGCTGACTTTTAATGCTATTTAAATATGGTTTTCTTGTTTCTAGATAGCTGTAAATGGTGCACTGGTCAAACAGACCCTTACTGACCAGTACAAAACAACAAATTCCCATAGTCCTTCAAAATATATATAAGATGAGCAACCATTAGCAGCAATAAAGCAAATCTAAAAGAAATTAAATGGCCAGCCAACAGATCATGAGGAATATGAACAGGCTGCAATCTTATACATATTTACCAAGTTCCACTTAATTAAGTGTGCTGTAAATGTCTCCAGCTCTGACTTTAGTAAAGGCTTTCAACAAATTAATGCAAAAGATGAACAATATTTGAGGATGTAATTTAATTTAAGATCATCCTTAAGAGCCCATCAATCATTATCAGTTTCATTTCAATTTTATCTTCCAGTGTTTATTTTAACAGGATTTATCATATTCAGCTTGCTGTTCATAGGAGGGACTCTAGTTTGATGATGCCAGAATGAATGATCCAGATGCTTTGCGGCCACCTGAGCAAGTTGGTATACTGTTACTCGCAACCCTTAATTCTACTATTCTAGATATATTATGGGTTCTACAGCTCCAGCCTTCTGGGCTGCAAAATTATCCACTATACAGCAGATTTTCAGCATTAAGCCTTCCGCTTACCTTGCTTTACTGGTTTAGCATTCTTGCGGTTTTTCAAATTCAATTTATTCTTTTCCTAGAAATAGACATATTTTTTAAATGATAAGAAAATACACCAAGATTTTCATATATATGATTGACATTTTCAATCTTTTATAAAAATAAAAAGGTTTAGTATTTTAAATTGTAACTCACCTTGCGTACCTTGGTAGAAAGGTAGAAATGAAAAAAACAAACAAGAAAGCATAACCTGCCATATAGTGTATCCCCGCCACGATACACACACACACACACAGAGAGAGAATATATATATATATATATATATATATATATATATATATATATATATTTATAAACTTTCCAGAGTGATATTTTCTGAATGTAAAATGTTAACATTAGCTTCTAATTCAAAAAAGTTTTCAAGATTTACATATATCACTGCCCGACTCAAGTGTAGCCTCTTGGTTATGATTCCAACTAAACCTGTAATACCTCATCATCATCTGCATTTTCTTCCTCATCTTCAGAATCCAAAAGCAACTTCCTCTTTTTTCGTAGGCGCTTGGAAGGTCTGTCTGTTTCATACATCTGGCTGCTACTTGTCTGTTTCCCGAAGTCAACTGGGGTGTCCTTAGAGACTCTACTAGGAGACAAAACCTAAAATAAGTGCAAAGTATCCCTGTGAAGTTACAAAAAGTTACCCTTCCCGTTAACAGTGAAGCATCTGGACTGGCAGATTTAAAAGGCAATACAGTATAAATGGTCTGGGGCAAGGATACTTCAAAGACCAGCTTCTTCAATGAAAACCGACCTGCTGCATGTTTACTCAGACATGTCTCACTAAGACCAATGAGGCTTACTCCCTAGGAAGTATGTTCGGGACTTAAGCTTTAATAGCTAGTACTAACTGGCATCTTAATTAGCAATTAAGCAAATTTCAGGAAACCAAAATCATGTACAATAGTGACCTCTCTTGAAGCACAGGTCAACTGCACAACCATGCAGGTTTTCTTGATGTTGAACTTCATTCATATTAGCACTGAATATTTCACATCAAGGAAAACAAGCACTGCAAAGTTGAAACAATGCTTACATTTTCATTCAATATGAGCCAATGAAAGCGTCAGAGCTAATTTCCTTTAAGAAAAGCTCTTGTACACTTTTATACTGCAATGTGGCCTTCTTACGCTTCAGACATACCACCAACGGTTTTCCTATCACAGCTTGCTTGATGAGTTTTCATTTCATTTTGTCTTTTATAAGGAAACTGGATATGTATTCATTTTTCTGCTGTGGCAGAGGAAGTCTTGTGAGGTAAATAGGAATATAACTTCCCCATTTGAGTGACAGGTTTGCTACCATCCTAACAATTTTTATATGCTACTTCAATGTTTAGCATTACTAAAAATGCAAACTGGTGTATGAAAGTTATGGTGGGAAACAACTGAGGTGGCAAAACATAATTTATCTGAAGTTAGAAATTACTCAAATTAACGAAATTTTTGAGTATTATAACTCATCTATTTAAAGCAATCACAAATATGTGAATAAAATGAATTTCAGACAAACTGGAGTATTCTTTATATATAGTTACAGTGTTTTTAAATTAGATGGGGATGCAGAGGGCAGTTAAACGATCAGAGGTTCAATACGTTTTTTCCATCTTTCTGAATACGTTTTTTCCAGCTTTCAGAATAAAAAATTGAGAATTAACTTTCAGTCATGCTGAAATAAATGTTTTGAAAGATAATTAGACATTTTAAATTTAATCAAAGAATACTGTTTAAAGAAAACAACAACTGCATTTCTTTCTCTTTTGAATAATGTTAACTGATAAAGAGAAAACCACTACCTCCCTTAATCTGTCTTGGTCAGTGCCTCATCAATACATGGGGCCAGTCTCCACCTTGAATGCTATCTCATTCTTTCATAAAGTGATTTACCCTGCAATCCTACACTCAGAAGTAAACCTCACTCAGTTCAATGGTATTGACTCCCAGCTCAGTGTGTAGGATTGCAGCCTTACTATTTAGTTACTGCATCAGCAGCCAGCCATCCTGTTTTCCAACATCTTTTAAAAAAATACTGAAATTGATACTTGCTCTTTTAATACAGAGATAAATATAGATTAATCCAGATTCCACTTGTGTCCCATGAAACAAAAGAGGAGACCAAAGACATTACCTGTCTCTAGGTTCCTGACGGGAATTCTCAAAACAGTCCATTTTCCCAGGGTGTCTGTTATTTTCACAGGTTTGGAGTTCAGATCTGGGAATATTGTCCTTGGACACTGCAAAAAAAAAGGATGATAGGCACTGATTAATTCAAAATAAAATTATTTGGGACTTCTAACACCTTTCATGGAGCTCTTTCAATGCTTTTTACATTCCTGAAAGGAAAATGAACACCACGGAGCAGGTATTTAAAGAGTCTGTGAAGTCATTTAAGCCAAAGCAACAAATAAATGAAGATTCTGTAGGTATTTTAACTGTGGGTGAACTTTAGAGATGAGAAGAATAGTGTTTTGAATTTTGTCAAATGTATAAAGCCTCTAGGCACCTACCCCATGAAATGACAAATTCAAAACTTCATCTATATTGACAAATTCCAGAGGGGGAAGCTATGTTAGCTGCAGCAAAAACAGCAAGAAGAGTCTTAACACCATAGGCTAATAAAATGTATTGTGGCAAAAAAGTATGAGTTATAGGCACCTCATTAAACATATACCTTAAGGCTACATTCAATAAAAGAAAGTGATTTAAAGATATGGTGATGTAATTAAAATAATGTATTTTCTGTCTGAAAGAAATAGGTTACATTTAAGCCAGATTTGCTGTAACTAAAGAGAAACAAAAATTAACAGCTAAAAATGTCATTAACTATGCGTATTGAAATGACATTTTAATATATACATTGTTTATATGCACCCTGTTGTTACTGGTTTTGGCTTTGGGAACAATTTTATATTTTTTATTTTATCAATTGATAATGATGTTGGTCTTATAATAGTCTACTTACTTAAACAAAAAAGAATGAGATTGGTCTAACTATATGATGAATACAATATAAATTACCGTATTTTTCCGTGTATGACTAGGTTATTTTCCTGAAAAATTAAGCTTAAAAATTGGGTTGTCTTATACATGGGGGCAATTCCCCCCATTTCCTCAATTTGGAGTCCCAAAAAAGAGTCTTATACATGGGCAGGTCTTATAGATGGAAAAATACGGTAACTCTCTACATGGATGTCAGATAAAGGTGTATCTGTTTTGAAATTTTAATAAACTTGTGTAGACATAGTAAATATATGCAAGCAACTATGACTTTATAAAGAAATTATGTGTATGTTTAAAGAAAATAACAAAAAATTATTGATAAAAATAAATAAATTATGCCTATATCTAAGCATATTTTCATGTGTACTTTACTTGGATTCATTCTTCTGTTCTGGATCAAAAATCTTCACCAATAGCATGTGGACAAAACAGAAAATTGTACCCAACTGTACAAAGTTTGCTTAGGAGGAAATGTGTAGCATTACAGTTAGTAATCATACAGCATGAGTTCATTTTTGTTCATAAATCCTTGTTTAAAATCACAAAACTTGGCAGTATATTCAATAATCTGCATAGAGACAATACAACCAGGTTAACTTAGATGGTGCCAATCTAAGTATCAGGAATGGCCAGAGAAGTCCAGCAATGTCACCTTCCTGACATCAGTGTCATGTAGCAGCAATATCAGTGTCAGGAAGGTGAATCTGCCCCAGTGCATAAATTTATATAAGCTTAAATGGTTTTCAAACAGTGCACTTATCCCTCTTGTGTGAATTTAATAGCAGTAAATAGTCCTAGCAATGTCTTACAAATGTAAAAGTAACAAGAATTAGTAATAAGAAATTGCATCTGACCACCAGAAACAACAGAAAGTTGCTAGCTAATGTTCTCCCCTTTTCCAGTGAAAATTCAAGATTGCTAACATGAGTTGATGTTAATGCATTCCATAATTACCGTATTTTTCGCTCTATAACACGCACCTGACCATAACACGCACATCGTTTTTAGAGGAGGAAAACAAGGGAAAAAACATTCTGAATGAAACAGTGGATGTATCATTTTTGTGCTTCATGCTGTGGCCACAGACATGTGATCTGATGGTGAATTTGGGGTGACCCAATGCAAAAATCCTGAGAATCCCTGTGGATCCATGCTTTGTAACCACGTTTTTGCACCATTGCAGCCCCAGGCAACAGTGGGTGCGTGATTTTTTGGGGGCAGGCTGTAGCCATGGACATGCTATGTGCTCTGATGGTGAATTTGGGCTGACCCAATGCAAAGATCCTGAGGATCCATGTGGATCCATGTTTTGTAACCACATTTTTGCACCATTGCAGCCCCAGGCAACAGTGGGTGTGTGATTTTTGGGGGGCAGGCTGTAGCCATGGACATGCTATGTGCTCTGATGGTGAATTTGGGCTGACCCAATGCAAAGATCCTGAGGATCCATGTGGATCCATGTTTTGTAACCACGTTTTTGCACCATTGCAGCCCCAGGCAACAGTGGGTGCGTGGTTTTTGGGGGGCAGGCTGTAGCCATGGACATGTTATGTGATCTGATGGTGAATTTGGGGTGACCCAATGCAAAGATCCCGAGGATCCATGTAGATCCATGTTTTGTAACCACGTTTTTGCACCATTGCAGCCCCAGGCAACAGTGGGTGCATGATTTTTGGGGGGCAGGCTGTAGCCATGGACATGCTATGTGATCTGATGGTGAATTTGGGCTGACCCAATGCAAAGATCCTTAGGATCCATGTGGATCCATGCTTTTTAACCACATTTTTGCACCATTGCAGCCCCAGGCAACAGTGGGTGCGTGATTTTTGGGGGGCAGGCTGTAGCCATGGACATGCTATGTGATCTGATGGTGAATTTGGGCTGACCCAATGCAAAGATCCTGAGGATCCATGTGGATCCATGCTTTTTAACCCCTATTTAAGTGGGGAGGGAAGGAAAAACACAGAAGGGACAAGGAGCAGGAGAGGGGTGTGCAGAGAAGCAGCTGGCTAAGAATACAGGAGAGGGGTAGGGAGGAAAGGAAGGCAAAAGTTTTCCCTCACCTACCCACCCAAGCCAGCCAGCTCGCGCGCTCTCTCTCTCTCTCCCTCCTGCATGTTTTCAGCTTTCCCCTCTGCTTGCCTGGAGGGGAGGGGCTTTCCCTGCTCTTTGTTCTGTTTGAGCAAACACAGCAAGGAAACAGAGGTGGGTGGACAGTAAGACCCTGAGGCAGAATGCCGGAAAGCAGCCGCTTCCTCTTTTCAAGTTTCCCTTCTAGGAGACGCGCGATTTTATTTTTGCCTGCTTTTTTTTGCCTCCCCTCGCACCAATTGGCTCCAGGGACCACACATTCGCTCAATAACACGCACAGACATTTCCCCTTCCTTTTTAGGAGAAAAAATGTGCGTGTTATAGAAGGAAAAATACGGTACATAAAATATTCTATCCCAGCAAACCTGTTCCAGAAACAATGTCTTGCCCACAAGATTGCTCTGGGTGCAAAATATTGGACAAAAGACATAATTTGGAAAATTGTGCACTCCAGTCCCCCCCCCCCCAGTGTGGTAGAACAGGAGTCCTGATGGTTGAAACCACAATGTTTCAAAGTTCAAAGTCGCGCTCTTGTTTTACTGTTTCTGTTCCTAAGGACAAATATAAACAGTGACTGTAAATAATGGTAAATGAATAAAAATTACAAGCAGTTCAAATGTTTCACCAGATTGCAAGCTACTACAAAGACCCATTCTTGCTACACGTAACTGAAGCATTTTAATTTTTTTATGTTGGCTTCATGCTCTTGTTCCATTATATAGTCTATGAGTCTAAGGCTCACCTTCAGTACCACAAGCAGTTATGGTATTGGGCACAGAAGAAGTAGACAAGTTAAGGGCTGAACTGGTATTGATTGATGATGCAGAGAGAGCTTTTGTAGCCTTTGCTTCAACTTCTGTAATTATTTCCAGTGTCCCAAACTCAGTTAAACGAAACTGCAGGGAAGAAAAAGTGAATGGAGTAAACATGTAACAAAAGAGACTTTTGAAGGAAAGGAAACAGTATATGAGAGTCAACAAGGAAACAAGGTAGACTGGAGTAAAAAGGAACTAATAGCAAAGAAAATGCATTAAATACTGCATTGACAATAATCTCTAGGGCATCGTTAGTACAGCACAGACACAGATTAAATGAGTACTCATTTCTTTCAATGTACATACAGAAAGACATCATCGGTAAACATGATTCAGACCTATGAAACATATAAAAATATAATGAGGAATGATTACATACACAGTCTAAGATCTACAAAACTATAGTGCTGTTTGAGGGAGAGTAAGCACTCCTTAATAATGTTATCTGCTTAGAGTCAAAATCTAAAAAGTGAAAACCATGGTTGCCAGTATCTGCTGCTTTGGAGGGATGGAGGGATGTCTCAGCACATCAAGCTGGTACTGGCATACACCTATAGTGCTAGAGCACCAACCCCCTAAATGGTTCATGCAATTATAACCTAGAAGGAGAATGTCTCTGAATAGTTCAGGAAGTGATGTGTACATTATTTGAATTTCAAAAAAAGCAAGGTACATGGGTACTAGTAAACATTTCTGCTGTATCATCCAGTTTATGTTTATTCAGTCCCCATAAGCACTTAACCAGTATCTGCCACAATTCACCAAACTACTCAACAGACAGGGTTCAATCCAGTTAGTGGTAAACACCAAGACTGATATCCGCTAGTAGAGTAGACCCAATAAAATCAATGGACTTAAGCAATTTCAATGGGTCTACTCAAAGTATGGGACGCGGGTGGCGCTGTGGGTTAAACCACAGAGCCTAGGACTTGCTGATCAGAAGGTCGGTGGTTCGAATCCCCGCGACGGGGTGAGCTCCCGTTGCTCGATCCCTGCACGTCAAAAGTGCAAGTAGATAAATAGGTACCGGTCTGGCGGAAAGGTAAACAGCATTTTTGTGTGCTGCTCTGGTTCGCCAGAAGCAGCTTAGTCATGCTGGCCACATGACCCGGAAGCTGTACACCGGCTCCCTCAGCCAATAAAGCGAGATGAGTGCCACAACCCCAGAGTCGTCCGCGACTGGACCTAATGTTCAGGGGTCCCTTTACCTTACTCAAAGTATGACTTCGCTGGTAAAGGTAAAGGGACCCCTGAACATTAGGTCCAGTCGCGGACGACTCTGGGGTTGTGGCACTCATCTCGCTTTATTGGCTGAGGGAGCCGGCGTACAGCTTCCGGGTCATGTGGTCAGCATGACTAAGCTGCTTCTGGCGAACCAGAGCAGCGCACGTAAACGCCGTTTACCTTCCCACTGGAGCAGTACCTATTTATCTACTTGCACTCTGATGTACTTTCGAATTGCTAGGTTGGCAGGAATAGGGACCAAGCAACGGGAGCTCACCCCATCAAACCGCCGACCTTCAGATCAGCAAGCCCTGGGCTCTGTGGTTTAACCCACAGCACCACCCGCACCCTTATGACTTAGCTGGATATCACCCTAAATCCCAATGAATTCAGTGTGAAATATTTAAGCATGTACCTAACTATCCAACTGAAATCACTGATGTCAGAAGGGCTTCTTTTTGACTAGATGTTGCTCACAGTACACTTGCATCTCCATGTATTTAGAGATTCACCCATTACAGAGGGCAGAACAGTATTTTAAAACACATAAAAAGGACTATAATGCAAGACCCTTAAAAAACAAGTGAAGATTTGTTAAGCATTCTTAAGCATTTTATAAATAAAATATTTTATCATTTGTTTTGTAATCAAATTGAGCCATTCTTACAAATCCGAGAATACAGCATTGTTTTTACTTGACTGAGAAAAAATGCAAACCAGCCAACATGCTGATCAATAATTATAGATTGTCACAACTATGTTGTTACTTTTTAAATGGAAGCGCAACAAAAGAATGATCTAAGTGTTTATAGACACAAACGTAGGTGGTTACAATGTGAACCTCACTACAGTTGTTATGTGTCATTAAAGGCAAGATGATATGACTACGGCTGGGTGATATCAGCTTTTCAACATTGTGGTGTATCACTAGCCAAACATTGTGGTTTGGTGATATACTGCAATGTTGGAAAAACAAGCTGCATTGGCCTCTGCCCATGAGGCACCTGGTGAAACTGCTCCCACTATCATCTCAGGAACTGAGGTGGATTCACCCAGGCGCTCATGGGCTGGGACAATGCAGTTTGCTTGCGCAACTCAGCTAGACAGGGGACAGGTTCCCTCTCCCCAGCTGAGACAGCCCTCAGTCGAGCAGTTTAAAGATGGAGAGGGAGGGAAAGTTTCTCCCTTTGCATTGTATGAGGGCAGAGTGTGATGGCAGTTTCACTCAGCGATATATCGCTGGTAAAACTGCCACCACTCCTGAGTCCCTCTGCTAGCAGTGCCACTGGAGGCAGGAACTCTAGTGGACACTGGTAGCAGAGAGACTCAGGAGCGATGGCGGTGCCACCAGAGATATACCACTAAGTGAAGCTCCTCATACCGGTCCTGGGAGATATATTGATATATCGCCAAGGCCTAGATATGTCATACTGGGCAGACTTTCATATTGATGATGAAGTAGTGGTTATTTTATTAGAACATTACTCTTGGGGAGGCATGTAACTTGTATCTTTAAAAATCATACCAACAATGACTGACAATTTTTCTGATTGCAATGTTGCCCATTCTCAATTTCTGAAAAGAGAGAATTCAAATCATCCTTAAAATCACACCCCATGGGCTATGTGCCCACACTAGAACCCAAGAGAGGAAAAGAGAATAAAAGATCAGGGGTAAGGAAAATGCCCTCTGAGCATGATGCAACACAGTTATTACTTCACAGGGTCTTCATCCTTAAAGCTATTTATCATATTAAATCCTTCAATAGTTTATAGCACTTTGAGATTTTTAAAAAGACAGCTAACACATTTAATTAAAAAATAAATAAATAACATTATGGAGATCAGTTAGCAGGTGGGATGGGGATAAATCTGTAATGAAAAAGTCTATATAAAAGAGGCATTCCAACAAACCATATTTGCCTAAAACTCTCAAATTAGATGCAGATTAACTGCAAAGTTGAGCTATTCTCTCCTCCCAAAAGCTGGAGCTAAGGCCCTGTTCCTCAACAGGTGGCCCACAAGCCAAACCAGTCTTCAGACCAGCCTCTCTGATCAGCACAACCAGCCACAGTTTCTTTTGCTCTCCTTCCTATTGTCACCATGCAATTCTCTGTTGTCCTTTTGGCTGCCAGCAACCAGCCTTGGGTTCCAAGTTTTCTTATAACACACAGGTGTGTAAGAAAACATCTTGGAAGAGGCTTAGATGTCACCAGGTCCAGACAAGGTAGCACAGTTCTTTCCCCCCTGCTGCAGTTTTGTTCTACTACAGTTATTATTCTGCAGTACTGGAACCCAAGGAGTCATGGCTAAGAAGAGAGCTTTCCTCTGTCTCACAAATTAGTTAAAACAGGGTGATTATCTTTAGTAAGTGTACTTATGTGGCTGAAAATATATTAAATTAGTTCTCTGTTTTGGTGCATAAACAGTGAGTTATACTTCTTCACTGACATTTTATTTCCAGAAACTCCAGATTCACTGCATAGCAGGAAAAACAAATAGCTAAATCAGCAGGCAAGCAGAAATCTTAGCAAAATTTAACTTAGTTTGGTGGTGGCATCTCAAGTTTGCTTTTGCCACCAGAGCTCCAATTAATGCCAGAGGGCAATACATTTCACAGCACGTCTTTTCTCTACCCTGACAAAAGAACATTTGGTAACTCTTACTAAGTTAGGGCCTTTGCTTACCCTATCTCTTATTTTTTTTCCTTACTTGTATGTTGCTACCCGGCAAGGTGGCAATGCCGTCTTTCCAGTCTAAGGCACCCATTACATCGAAGTCTGCAGTCTGGGCGATGGCTGGTTTTTTCTCCGATATATTCTGTTCCATCTTTCAGCTTAGTCTTTGATTTTTTTAAAAAAAAAATTAAGAAACAAAACTAGGCTTGAAAACAAAACAAAAAGGCACAGAATCAACAGGCCAGTTGTGTACATTTTAAGAACAATTTTAGGGGGGGGGGAGGCTTTGAAACATGAAAAAATGTCATCCTTCAATAAGGTGCATCTTCACACTGAAGCAATTGGTGTAAAAGAAACAGTGTTTTGTGACTTAACTGTGTGCTGCCTACCTGCGTATTTGTACAGTTCTTACCTTATTGTGAGAGAAGAGGTCTCTATACTTAATTTTTTAGGAAATAGCCATGACTTAAAGAAAAATCATAGGCTTTGCTGAGAGAAGGCCTGTGACATCTCAGAGGAAGTATCAGAACCCAGGAAGCTGCCTTATACTAGTCAGACTATTTGTTCATTGAGCCTAGCACTGTCTGCTTTGACTAGCTGCAGAGTTCTAGGCAGAAGTCTATCACATCACCTGCTATTTCATCTTTCTAAATGGAGACTTGTGGATTGCACCAGGGACCTTGTGCTCTGCCACTGTACTATGGTCCCTCCCAAATCTCTAGTTAAAAGGCTCTCAAGTAGCAGGCCTGAAAAAATCACTGCCTGTTATCTAGATAAGGAATTGTTGTCAGGGTGACAGTGCTGGGATAGTTGAACAGTTGGTCTGACTTGGTATAAGCAGATCCTTATACCTATACTACTATTACTGTTGTTGTCAAGTCATTTCTATACCACAAACACATATAAAAAACATATGCATGTGGTGTAGAGAATATCAATTAAAACCAAAACAAAATAACAAAATCAAGCAGAATGCATTAAAGAAATGGGTTTACAAAAATGGTTCATCTGACTATAAATCATGAAATGAAAGCCATATATCTTTTTCATAAGAAGGCTTGCTGAAATAACCAAGACTTAAGCTGACACTCAAAGTTCATTACCGACAATGCTGACTTCATTGTTAGGTAGAGTGTTCTATAATGCTGGTGATCCCATGCTAAATGCATAATTTGTTGAGGACAGCCAGGCACCATCAAATGATTGTAGATTGGGCAGAAGTATAAGGAAATATTTTAAGTACACTGGTTCCAAGTGTACTTAAGGAGGCAGTGGAAGACAGGAGTGCCTGGTGTGCTCTGGTCCATGGGGTCACGAAGAGTCGGACACGACTAAACAACAACAGCCCCAAGTTACTTAGGGCTTTATATACTATTAGTAAGATTTGAATATAGTTGGTAGCAAATGCCTTGAAACAGCTGGGCCTCAGAATTCTGTATCATCTGCAGCTTCTAAACTAATCTCATGGGTAGCCCCTTACACCAAGTGGATTATAATAGTCTAGGTTATCAGTGCTTGAATTCCCATAGTCAAACTACCCTGTAATTGGAAAGTAAAATAATAAAATACATTTTTTTCTTGCTGATTCAGAAAGGTCATATTGCACATAGTGGCCAAAACAGCATCACTGACCATATTACATGTGTGGGAAACAAAACAGCTTTGACCATATCATTGTAGAAGTGTTTTTCACACAATAAAATGAACAAGAGTTCTGAGACGTATTTTGTTTTTATTAAATAATTAATAAAACTTACTTTTTAAAAATATTTTATGACCACAGACAAACACCCTTCTTGTTTTTAAAACATAACAAGTTCATGATTAGCCCATTCTACAAAAAAAGTATGATACATGTGTTAGTTGTGGTTTTCGTGCTATGGCTTATCACACCTACCAAGGTACGAAATGACTAAAATTCACTTTGAATGGTTGGTGACCCTTTTCTGTGGCACTTAATATCATTTTATACCTTAGTTTGAAACAGACCAAAATTAGCTTTATTTTGATACCCAAATAAGCCCAATTGGTTTAAAAATAAGCAAAACAGGAGTTTTTTTCTAAACCGACACAGAAGTTGCATTAGCCTAAATCACATGAAAAAATTTTAAAAATTAAAATTTCTCCGATTTTGGACCAAAAAATCTTTTAAACATAAAAAAGGTTATCTCATAGGTATCTCTACACATTAAAATTTTTTGAAGAAAATCTGAGTCGTCAGAGTGCATGGCACCAGGTGATTTGGCATGGAATGACCCCCCTACTGAACATCTTCCAATATCACAGTGAACACTCACATTATAGAGAGCTTATAACCCACCTACGCTCAGTAGCCAGAAGCCTCACAGTCAGACACTGGAGAGACCTGTCAGGGGTGAACAAGGACCAGTGGGAAACAGCCTTACTAGCAAAGCTAACCAATAAACTGAAACTGGCACAGGGACAAATAGAAGAGGATGCCTTCACCCCAGTATGGCTCCCCTTTTTCACGTACAAAACCAAACAAGAACCCACCAACAGCACACGAATCACTCTGGCTTACTTGACCCAACAAGCCCATCCCCCCTCACAAAGGCAAACAAACCCCATTGCAGCCAACTAACCATACCCTGGGCCCCCAACCTCTTTCACTACCAAGGAAACGTAACAAGCGAACAGAAAGAGAAGCTATTTAGAAAACACTAATGTCCCATAACAAATGTAACTGATCTGTAGAAAAGACTGTACAACTTGAGAAAAGAGGCATGTACTTTTGTAAACCAAGAAAAACTTTAATAAAAATAGATAAACTTCAGTAAGTCTACTTTGCGTAACAGTGAACACTACTCTTAGATTCTTTTCAGATATGCCTCCAACTATAAATAAGGATGGGAAGAGTATGGGAATTATGGATATACTGGTCTCTATTTCATATTTTTGAATAAACAAAGCAAGAACTTGCGCATATTTGCACAAACTTCAATTTTATAGCTCACGGATAATTGTCATGTGGGGAGCCAACAGGAGTTCCAGCTATATTTTTATTCACTTCCCCCTAACAGCTGTTTCATGCTGCAGAATAAAGGACTCCAATTCTATAACATAATGGGAACTTTTGCTGGATTACTTTAATAATTACATAGCTGTTCCACAAAAAATATATTAAATTATGTAATACTTCTAACATTTAACAATGAAGGTTACAAAAAAATATATCTTTGCAGAGAATTTTTAACCATTTTCCTCCTCAAAACTATGCTAGACTAATCTAGGCAGGAAAATATTGACAGTCAATTCAGTTCAACCCATAACCAGTGAAAACAAATTGCTCTGGGGAAATCACACTGCCATTTCATTTGTATGGTTCTTTTAAAAAAACAATACAAGACAAAACAATCCATTGGCAGAACTTCATGCCATTTGATTTAATAAAGGAAACCTTTTGAGAGGCAGTAAGTCGGTTGCCTTGAAGAATCATTTATGATTCAAGCTGCTATAGTGAACTCTCTGATTAACTCCTTTGTGGACAAACAGTTAAAACAGTCACAGCAAAAAACTCCTTAATAAGTCTAAGGCTTCTAGCAAGTACCACCTCCAGCAATGGCATCTGAAGGCATCACACTTCATCCTGAGGCAGTCTTTAGGGTCACTTCCAGACTATCTGTTGATTACACTTTCATCCTAGTTTGTTTGCACTAAGCTAGCAAAGAGATTATATGATGCCTGCTGCTTATTGAGCTTTGGTTTGTGTGTAGGTTATACTGCTTCCTGTCAACTGATTGTCATTCTGTATTTTCTAGTCCAGCTTGTTGTGCCAGAGTGCTTTAATCCACTTCAATAGTGCAAACCTAAATGTTTTCTTTAATGTACATGAAAACATGTTATAGTCTGTAGGGTTTTTTAATTTCACACTAACTTGAGATGTGAATTCATCTAAGAGATTTGTACATTATTAGAAAAGTAAAATAAACACTTTAGACTTGTTAATTATAGACCAAAGTCATATGAACAGTCAATGCCACCACCAAGCAAACCCTTCCTCACAAGTTATTTGCAAAGATTCCAGCACCTGAGTAATTGCTGTTGCTTTTAAACTTAGAAAACTACAAAATTTTAGAACACTCAAATTCTGCTTTTAACTGTTACCTAATTTAACAGTTTATAGCTCATAAATAAACACTGCATAAATAAATACTGTTACAGCTGTTAAATGCTTTCTAGTCCCTTGCCTCTCAAAAAAAGTCACTCACAAGGTACAGCTCATACACTGTTCCTCACTCTGCCTCATTCTTGTCCTTTGCCTTGTGTCTCAGCCTTGATATTCACTTCTGTGTCCACATCACCTTAACCTATGGGCTGCATTTGGAGAAATTGTATTATCTAACTTCCCTAGATGCTGTCCTTTTTTTCTCAATGGTCAGGTACACAGTCAGGGTCAGGGAATGCTCCTGGACCCAGCACCGTCTAGGGAGATGCAAGTGATGGAGGTTGCTTGGGCTGGTTTTGCAACCATGGCCTTACCTAGGGAAGACTGACCTAGCCACAGATTTAAATCTTTTAAATAAATGAATGAAACACTAGCCTTTGATTTACAACGGCAATACCATTATATTGTGCTATTATAAAACAACATTTATACAATATACCGTATTTTTCACTCTATAACACGCACCCGACCATAACACGCACATAGTTTTTAGAGGAGGAAAACAAGAAAAAAAAATCTAAACGAAACAGTGGATGTATGATTTTTGTGGTTCATGCTGTGGCCACTTTGCTCCTTTAAAGCAATCAGGCTCTGCTTTTCTCCCTCCTTCCCGCTCATCCCCAGCTTAGCGAGCTGAAAAACTTTGCTGCTATGTAGCGAGCTGAGTGGGGAGGACAGAGGGACAGAGACCCTGCTTGCTTTAAAGGAGCCAACCGGACAGGAGCCGCTTACACTCGTGTAAGCGGCTCCTCTCCTCTCCCGCTTTGCTCCTTTAAAGAAGCAAGCTCTCTGTCCCTCTCTCCCACCCACTCAGCGGCTCTTCTCCCGCTTTGCTGTTTCAAAGCGAGCCACGGAGGAGGGAAGGAAGGGAAACCATGGATCCTCTGCTCACGACTGCAGCAGATCCCCCCGCCACCCATAGGCATTCCCTCCATAACACGCACAGACATTTCCCCTTACTTTCTAGGAGGAAAAAAGTGAGTGTTATGGTGCAAAAAATACGGTACCTAGTTCTATGGGTAGGGGAAGCATAAGCATCTCTCACATTAAAATACAGTACTGTACAAGTTGTCAACACTTTGAAGGTCTTTCCTGTAAGTTAACAGTTGGCCATCTGTTCAGTGGTGTACCATATGATATGTGAACTCCTCATGTACATCAATTCTGATCTGAAATGGCAATTCACATGCAGAAGTCTGTTTCTGACTGCCCTTGATGGGCATAGTGTATCTTATATTCAACAAAACAACAGGAAAACACCTGTGGTGACAGTTTCATGCAGGGGTTCTGTTCCTGGCCATCGCACACGTTAGCAAAGCACACATAAGTCCACCCTGCCCCATTGTGCTCCATCCCCACTTCACACACTCCCATTATGCCCCCATTATGCTCTCTTACAAAAGGACCCACGCATCAGGGATTGAGCATCAACTGGACGCGAGCAAAATTGTTGCCACCTGTATTACTAACTGTATTACTAACTGCTCATTATACAACATAATCCAAACTTACAAAACAGTTGGCATACTTAGTCAAACCACAAGCCCATCTAATGGCCAATATTATATTTCTCCATGTGCTGACAGTATCTAAGGATATATCTAAATGCATAATCTGTCAAACAGATATTCCCGGCTATGAGAATGGCATCGGAGAGTGCCGGCTGTACCGTGCTCTGCAACCCAGTGTCCTGCCACTTGCACCTTGATGCAAGTCGGCATTCTCGGACAATCTGCGGGTCTACGAAACAGTCCTCCCCCAATCTGGGGAGTCTGCCACGGCTAATTACCCCCATATCAGCCCTGAATTACCGGCACGGCTGGGGTCCAGTCGTATGGGAGTCAGCCATTTCCCACAGGAAGCTCTCCTTTTACATTATCTTAACATTACATGCACAAATTGTTAGAAGCAGATCAAACATGAAGTCTTCCTATCAACTCTCTTGCGGTAGCTCTATGCCAGCTCAGTGGGCAAAGTTTTCCTAGGATCAGTACTGTACAATGTTGCCAGCTCATGCTACATACATTGATAAAAAGAGACTTAGTGGCATCACCGTCAATTTAGGAACTTCCTGTACTGTCAAAAGTGGTGCTGAAGAGGAACTTTTGAAGAAACATGCAAAGGAATGCTGGAGTGATTTCCCCCTTTTATTTGTAGTATCTTAACTAATAATAGGAAAATATGGGGGGGGGGGGAATTCTTATGGCAGAAGGCTTTGATGATCTGGGCCATGGGTAGGCAAACTAAGGCCCAGGGGCCAGATCCAGCCCAATCGCCTTCTAAATCCGGCCCGCGGATGGTCCAGGAATCAGCGTGTTTTTACATGAGTAGAATGTGCCCTTTTATTTAAAATGCATCTCTGGGTTATTTGTGGGGCCTGCCTGGTGTTTTTACATGAGTAGAATGTGTGCTTTTATTTAAAATGCATCTCTGGGCTATTTGTGGGGCATAGGAATTCGTTCATTTCCCCCCAAAAAATATAGTCCGGCCCCCCACAATGTCTGAGGGACAGTGGACTGGCCCCCTGCTGAAAAAGTTTGCTGACCCCTGATCTGGGCTAACAGCCAAGGTGGCATATAAGGGGATACTGCAATGTAATATAATAATAGTAACATACGTTTTTCACATTGACAAGCCATATCTCTAACTATGGTAATGTATCATTTTTATGCAATAGTAGCCACTGAATATAGTCAAGGTCACGACCTCTCCATGTTTTACAGAAAAAGTTATCATGGAGTTTTTGTCAAGGACAATATACGTATTGAAATGAAGCCTGCAACATCTATAACAGAATATTGTGAAGGAACAATCTTTCTTTAGAGACAACAGCCTGCTGCTTGAAAGCTAAAATATATATTTAATGAGATTTAATGGGTCTATTCTCCTTTTTTTAAAAACTATAAAATGCTCTCTGTATGAACTACATTCTACAGAATTTCCAGATTATCACAATTAATCTTGTTTCTTTTATTTTCCTTTTGTACCTTTCTCTTCCACAAAGATAGGGATCAACATTTTGCTCCAATGCAAACAGCAGGCATTTTAAAGTCAGCTGCCCCTATCCCGAATAAAGAGTTTGCCTCAAGCCAGAAATAAACATTTCCTTTGTAGAAACCTTTGATGGCTACCTTGCTTGCAAACAACATGCTTTCTTCTCAAATGCCTCAGTAGGGTTGTTTATATTGTTTATCTAGTAGCAGACTGCCTGTTTGAACTTATGATCTGAAAATACCTTTCTTTTCAATAAACACCTGCATAAATTCTTTTTCTGTTCTATTCTAGTCATCCCGTTTTTTCTGTCCCCTACAACCTCCACTTCCTAAAAATGGGAATATCAGTGAAGAAAAATATACTTGGTGACCAGGGCACAGTGCAGAGATAAAAGAAGAACTGATAGTGCAGCTGATGTTTTCAATTTGCCACTAGAAAGGCAACACATCATAACCTTATTTTCACTGCTGAAAAAGGAGATAATACCTACAATACTCAGTTTGCTAACAGAATGACTCACAACCCTTTCCATTATGATAGTCATACTCACACTTATGCTAAACGTTATAAACATGTTATATAAACTGCATGTTATAAACACATGCAAAAGTAGTTGTTTGGACACAAACTGCATCTGACCAACCCTGTAAAACAGAGGTGGGGAACCTCAGTCCTGGGGGTCAATTGCAGTCTTCCAGGCCTATCTGGCCCTCAAGACTCTACCTAGGCCATGAATCCACCCACCCCTTCCAGTCCTGCTATGCACCTTCTTAAATGTTTTTATCTGGCCTGTAATGTGTTTGAACTGTTATAATGAATGAAGAATGGAGAGATGTGTGTTGTATGGGTGTAAAACTTTGACTTTGACATGGCTGGAATGTAGCCAAACGGTACAAAAGTAAAAGTGACAGACCACTTTTGCTTCTACCTGTGCCCACCACTGGCATGTGACCCCAGAAGCTTTCATACAAATGAATATACCCCTCAGACTGAAAAGGGTTCCCTATTTCTGATGTAAGCATTGGCTTTTTGTATACAGATCTACATGGGACTTTTCAAGCCCTTACAGTCAAAGCATACAGAACTGTACATTGGATGGCACACAATTAATATGACAAAGATGGTTGTGGGAATCAGATGTGAATGAGAAGCCTAGTCATATGCATTATGGAAATTTAATCAGTGGTATCGGGAAGAAGTAATCAAGTAATCCACCATTAACCTGCTTCACACAAGTATTATTTCACTCTAGTCACAATCATTTCATCTTTGACAATTGCAGGTTAAAATGTAAGTTAAGAGAATGGCCAGTTGGTTATGATGATCAGTGTTTCAATCAACAGTAATTCCCTTAAAATTGTTTTATTACCACAAAAAGTATTACAAAAGTATTGGCTTATTCCTGAAATATACCTGTCACAACCAGGTAATATTTGCAAGGCACCTGAATGAACGGACACTTCCTGATTTTAGTGAAAACTACAAATGCCAATAGAAAATACCCTAACAAACCTGCCATCTCCAATTTAGACATTAACACTTTTATCATGGCTAAAAGATTATTGGGATACAATTCAGCCAGATAAAAACCATCATCCTGTAGCATAAGGATGTAAAGACTAGAAAGGTTAAACAGAAAGTATATGTGTAAGGAGCTAAAAGATTCCATGGCAGCTGATCAGTAGTTAAGGATAGAAGTTAACCAACTTTTAATGGTTTGGATAGAAGTGGGACAGAGTTTGGGAATTTTAAGAACAAAATGTGAGCAGTGTATAAACATAATTTGCGATAGGAGGCAGTGTGATTAAGTTGAAAACCTAATAGCAATTGTTATTTTGGAAATATTACAGGACTTCAGTTGGTAGAAATATATGCATTACTATGTACCGTATTTTTCGCCCTATAAGACACACTTTTTCCCCTCCAAAAATGAAGGGGAAATGTGTGTGCGTCCTATGGGGCGAATGCAGGCTTTCCCTGAAGCCTGGAGAGCGAGGGGGGTCGGTGCGCACCGACCCCTCTAGCTCTCCAGGCTTCAGGAAGCTATCCACTAGCCGTGGGAGACCCAGCTCTCCCAAGGCTAGCGGAGACCTTGCCAGCACCCAGAAGCTTGGGGCTTGCTGAGCTCCGCGCGCCCCAAGCTTTGGGATTAGCGCAGCACTCCGCTAGCCCTGGGAGAGCCGCGCAGCTCTCCCACGGCTAGCGGAGACCTTGCCGGCACCCAGAAGCTTGGGGCGCACTGAGCTCCACGCGCCCCAAGCTTTGGGATTAGCGCAGCGCTCTGCTAGCCCTGGGAGAGCCGCGCGGCTCTCCAACGGCTAGCGGAGACCTTTCCGGCACCCAGAAGCTTGGGGCGCGCTGAGCTCCGCACGCCCCAAGCTTTGGGATTAGCGCAGCGCTCCGCTAGCCGTGGGAGAGCCACGCGGCTCTCCCACGGCTAGCGGAGACCTTGCCGGCACCCAGAAGCTTGGGGCACACTGAGCTCCACGCGCCCCAAGCTTTGGGATTAGCGCAGCGCTCCGCTAGCCCTGGGAGAGCTGCGCGGCTCTCCCACGGCTAGCGGAGACCTTGCCGGCACCCAGAAGCTTGGGGCGCGCTGAGCTCCGCACGTCCCAAGCTTCGGGATTAGCGCAGCGCTCTGCTAGCCCTGGGAGAGCCGCGCGGCTCTCCCACGGCTAGCAGAGACCTTGCCAGCACCCAGAAGCTTGGGGCGCGCTGAGCTCAGCACGCCCTAAGCTTCGGGCTTAGCGCAGCGCACCTGGGGGGGAAATAATTTTTTTCCCCTTTATTTCCCCCCCAAAAAAACTAGGTGCGTCCTATGGGCCGGTGCCTCCTATGGGGCGAAAAATACGGTATATTTCACTGCCCTTGACATTTTAATATCACATAATTAAAATGCTGAAATTTAATAGTATTCTTTGATGCGCACCAAACTTGATTGTCTACCTTATCAGAAGTGATCAAACATTAAGGTTAAGGGATGACTTTCACTTACTAACATACTTCAGAAACAGACAGATTTTAATTTGAAAGCAAGTTAGTAACACAAAAGTATGTTTCTTTCCGGACAATAAGAACGTAAGAGTGCAGAATTAGGCATGTCATGGCCCACTAAAATCAATGAGATTAGGTGCACAAAACTCAGTTATAGGATTGGGCTATGCTACACCAAAAACTAAAACCATGAGTTAATATATACCGGTAGTTGAACACCACATTCTCTTATTATTTCATCTAACTGATGTGCTAAAATAACCTTATATTCAGTACACTTAAAATAATTCTAAGCTTGGAAGGTCATTATAACTCTTTATCCAAAGCTCAATTGTACTATTTTGAGTAAGGGAACAAAGTTCTTTGCTCTACCCCTAGGTCTGAAGGTCTTTCTGACCCAATATAACTACTGACAATCATGTCGTTTATGATAGGTTGAGCTACTTCAGGCTACTTGGAAGCCCTTTCTGAGTCTACTGAACCAAAAACCAACTTCCCAGCCACCAGTAATGACAATATCTTTATCTCGTCAAAGAGAAATGAGTAAAATAACCAGCTACTACAGTAGCCTTAATAATGTAACCTGGTAAAATACATTTAAGTGAGAAATATGCTTATTGTTAATGATAACAACTGAATGTAATGTGCTCTCCATGATAACAACTGAATGCAATGTGCTCTCATGTACATCCCATTAAAATTAACACTGTCATTTACTTCGGCAATAAAAGATAATATCATTCATAAAGCAAGAGATTCCTGCTAATCAGAGCAAATGAAAAGCAATATGCACTTTGACAATTTATACTGGAATTCTTTGGAGCTTCAAATATAGAAACCATATCTATATTTTACAAAAATCATATTTTACAAGTAGTCAGTTTTGGAAGGAAACATTTGTAGATTGAGAAATTACTCAGTTCAATGATGTCCACATATATATGTTGGTTGTTCATCCAATTCATTTCTGAAGGAAAACTGGCACTCCTTTACTGGCAATAACTGTTAGTTTCACCCATATACCCATCTCTTTTGAGTTATACATGTAATTATTTTGCTAGAACTCTCTCACTAGGTTCCAAGGCCATTCTTTTGATAATTTATGATTTGTACATATTAAACATTCCATTGCCCATCAACAGATGAAACATGGTTTTTCCTAGTCACATCATCAGAAAAAGCATAAAAGATAGATAAGAGAAAAAAGTTAACCTGACAGGAAGTATGAGTTGTTTATCACAAGTGCCCATTATCAGGTAACAGTTTCCACCACTGTATACTTTTCCATTTTTGATTATGAATAACTTGAAGGTGCTGATACAATAGCAGTATAATGTTACATTAGAAATTGAACACAAAGCCTCATCTCTCTTTCCATTCTATCCTATGCATGTTAACTGGGAAATAAGTTTAACTGCTGCTCAATGGAGCTTATTTCCAGATAAGCTCATAAAGGGCCAAAGCCATACAGCACAATCCAAAGTAAGTCTACTCAGAAGTTAAATGAGACCTCCTCCCAGGTAAGTGTGTATAAGGATTGCAGCCTCTGTCTTTCAGCTTTTGCAGTGGGGGTAGGAAGGAAACCTGTGGCCCCCTATACACTGTTGGACTCACATCAACCCCAGCCAACATGGCTGATGTCAGAAATAATGGAGGATGCAGGCTCCCCATCCCTGTACTACACAGTCCAGTATTCCATTCTTCTAATGTTTGACAAATATGCTACAAAATAAAAAAAATCCATTATTCTCAAGAATAATTCACTGACAAAAAAAACAGCTAACACTGAAACTATACTTCTAACATCTCCAAAATAACTGTATAGGTGGGAAATAATCTGAAATGATGAAATTATCATATAGCATACTATGTGAGGGATCTGAACAAAGGATGACCACATTACGATGTGCTGACTGAACACGCAGATACATAGTAACTTGTTTCAGACAGAACGCTAAACTATTATTTGTTTAGCTTAATTCTGAGTTGTTTGTACATTCAAACCCAACTAAGCTCACCAACTATGATCTGAAACCATGGTCGGAAGGTAACTTGCGTATTTCACTATGAACATGGATTCTAGGAACATGCTTCCTACCATCAATACATGGGGGGGGGGGACTTAACATAGCTATAGTTAAATAACCAAACTTTTATCAGACTAGTGTCTAATCAATCCATGGCCCCATCCAGAGAACTCTGCAACTAACTTTTCTAAATTGTAGCTACCTGCACCAACTTGCAACACAGGCTCCTCCTACACATGTACTATTGAGCCCATCCTACAAGTGAAAAAGTTTTTATCTTAATTCTGAAATCAAATTTTCTGCAGTATGCCCTGGAATATCAGTAGCTGGGCATCACAAAAAGAGAGTGTTGTCACACTTAGGTCCTGTTTATGGGCTTCTCATAAACATCTGGTTGGCCAGTGTGAACAGGATTCTGGACTAGATGGACCTTTGGCCTGATCCAGCAGGGCTGTTCTTATATTCTTTCAATGAAAGTCTCAGGGGGAACCTCTGCACAGCTCTTTGTGCCATAGGCCACAAGGAACACTGTATTCCCCCACCCCACCCCTTCCCACAGAATCAGGATACACAAACAGGCAATTCTACCAGCAAAATCAATTTACTGTACTGATTCTGTTAGCACAGGCCATTCACATGGGCAGAAACAATAGGGATTGAAGGGTAGGAATAATGTCCTGCTAGAATGGCCTTTGCTCCTTACTATTTCCCTGTATACATCTCTCTACCTGCTATTATCCCTTGCAACTCTAATTCTTATACAATTATTTCACCACACTAGAACTTCTGCATGCATGTAAACCCATTCATTGCAAGAATGATTTCTACAGGATGAGAGTGAAGTTCAGAAAAAGTTTAGTTACACCTGATTTTTGTCATAGCCCTGTAACTACTTGCCAAAGAGTGCCAATTGAGGCTCCTTAAGAGGAAATGGCCACAATGCAAATGCACATGTATGAGCATTTAAGCCCCATAGAAATTAAGGATTTGATTTACAGAAGCTCTATACTGGAACATGGTCAAGTATTTCAAAACATAGTATGATTTTGGCTGAAAACATATAGTTCTAAAATTCTTACTAAAGATCTTTGCAAGAAAGAAAACAGCTTTCCTGGCCTATCTCCTGCTTTAATGTAATTCATTTTGAATGTACACTTAGGGAGTGTAAAGGTACAATTAGAGGTTTTATTCTGCTATATATTAACTCCCAAAGGGACTACAATGGTTTCAGCAGAGCCTGCTGAAGATTATTGACTTCTTCCACCAAAAGTCAATAATCCTGCCAAGACAGGATTAAGCACTCAAAGTGCTTAGAATATATTTTCTCAGTAATCTTTACAATAGCCTTGTAAAGTACACCAGTCATATAATCATATTGCAGGAAGGGGGCTAAGAGATAGTGACTTGTATATGACTACATATTAAGTTAGTTGGTGAAATTTGCACCCATTACTTCAGATCCTGCGTTAATGCGACCTTTCTGTGGAATTATCTGGCCTATCAGCAGAGGAGATGGGGGTGAGGAATGCATTGCTTATCCTTTCCTGAAATTCAGAAGTGCACAGTGGCATTAGTACAGACTGTTGCAGCTGGCCAGCCAGGATCCACATCTGAGACATCTTCAAGGACAAATTATATATTATATTTTTTGCTGTAAATCTAAAATGCTTTAAGGGTACATATAATGTAATATGTGAAAAAGACAACCCCTTGTTTAAAACCATGTTTCATAGTACTGTACACTAATCAAAGAGCCATGCAGAATTGGCTACAGCTCCCTAGAGAGTATACACTTTGTTGTGAACAATGGGGAGTCCTGTGACACTTTAAAGACCAACAGGTTTATTATGACATAAGCTTTTGTGGCCCAGAACTTATTTCATCAATTGCCATTCTCAGCTAGCAGACATACATATATACAGGTGTAAAGAAAAAAATGTAAACAATAGGACCATTAAATGCCAGAGGTACAATCTGTGACATGTGTACTTTTGAGCTCTGCAGTTTGGTCCCACGGTTTACATTTTTTCTGTACACCTCTGCCCTAGTCAGATCCCATCTGAAGAACTGTATTCAGTCCTGGACATTGCACTGGAGAAAACAACTCCTGTGAGGAAAGGTTGAAGAAACTGGATATGTTGAGCCTAAAAAAGAGAAGATGGAGGGAGAAAATGATAGCACTTTTCAAATACTTAAAAGGCTGTCGCGTAAAAGAGGACAAAGACTTGTTCTCTGCTCTTCAGCAGGAGTAGATCTAATGGGCTTAAGTTACAGAAGGATAGATTTCAATTACCCATTAGGAGAAACTTCTTAATGGTAAAAGCAGTCGGATAATGGAACTAATTACATGGAGGAGTGGGCAGCTCTCCTCACTGGAGATCTTCAAGACTGGATTGCCCTCTGATTGGGATGCTCTAACTCTGGATTTCCTACAGCGAGCAGCAATTTGGTCTAGAGGGCATGTAAGACTCCCCTCCTAACAGCCCTGTGGCTGTTTGTGCCATATATGCATTATTATCCGTGCAAGTAGGAGGAGATGGAGCACGGCTCAGCGAAAGCACAAGTGCTGCGTGTAGAAGGCCCCAGGTTTCAATTCAAGATCAACAGACACTATAATCTGACCAGGAATATAGGCAGCTTCCTGGGGTCACAGTTTGCAACAGTTCCATACCACAGGAATAGCCAGGAATAAGACACTCTCTCTCACCCCCCCCCCCACATAATAGTTTTCTCTCCATATTTTTTTACACATCAGGCAAATATGGGGGGTGGGGGTGGGATGGAGGGGTAAACAAAACCTCCTGTCACAATAAGTATTTGAAGCTGCCACCGGACATTTACTGTTGCCTGACTGTGAAACATTAGACATCTCTCAACTTTAAATGAACAAAAACAACCTCCGGGGACTCCAATGGGACTTACTCGCAGGTAAGCAAGGGTAAGCCTAACACAGCCACCCATCAAGACCTTTGTTTTTGTTTTTGGGTGGTTGTGGGGTGGGGAGGCGGAGGTGGTGGGGAGGGGAGAGAGGGGAAACCTCACCCACCCACCCAAGCACAAAGCAGAAATTATGGGATGGGGAAGAAGGAAGATGCGGCGGGTGGCCGGGAGGGGGGGTGGCGAGCTGAAAGGAAAGACAACTTGGCATCCTCCTCAAACTTCCCCACAGGACTTGGGGAGCCCGGCGGTGTCCAAGGCGGCCACAGAGTTAAATGAGGGGAAGGGGCAGTTTCCGAGTCCCGGGTCGAGGTGCGGGGTTGGGAGCCTCCACTCCGTCGCTCGCTCATTTACCTACCGATTTTTTTTTGGGGGGGGGGGTGTTGAGCGCACTTAATGGGACAGACCCCCCTTCCTCCTCCTCCCTTTCTTCTCAAAATGGCGGGAGGAAGCGCCGCCTAACGGTGTGTGCAGCGCACGCGAAGCGGCGGCGGCGACGGGGGACGACGACGACGACAAAAGAGGAAGGCCCCCCGCCCCCCCCCCCATGCACAAAGTAATCCTCTTTTTCTCCCGTCCCATTCCATCCCCCCCCCAAACTGAATTCGAAGTACAAAGAGGGGTTGAGAGCCTTCGCTCTTTCCTTCCTGCCCCCCCCCGCACTCCCCATCTCTTTTCCCTACTCACCTCCTCCCCTCGCTGGACTCTTCTCCTTTAAACTCCCACCACAATTCTTCACCCGCCCCCCCCCTCCCTCCACTCTTCCCTTACCGGAGCGGTGCTCGGAGCGGCTAAGGCGCATGCGCGTAATAACTGGGGCGGCGCGGGCCGTTCCGGCCGGTTTGTGAGGGAACCCGAGGGATTGAGGCCCGGAGTGGAGGCGGCGGGGCGCGCGAGCGAGAGGGTGAGGGTGGGAGGGGCGCGAGGCTCAGGCGGGAGCGCGCGCATCGGCCGGCTCCTGGGGGGCAGCAGGGGGATGTTTTTGGCAAGCGACTTGGGAGGGGAGTTTTTTTTGCGTGACACAAGTTGCGACACAAACACACACACACACACACACACACCTGAATCTTGTGGGTATGGGGATTCTGGCCCATAGGATGTTACTGCCCTACAGGTCCCATCCTTCCTGCCCCATGGTCATGCTGGCTGGGGCTCATGGGAGTTGGGAGTCCAACAGCATCTTGTGTTGAGAGGGGGGGGGTGTCCCACACAGGGGTGGCTCGTCCTGTTTGGCCGCCTGAGGCAAAAAGGGAAGGTGCCATCGCCCCGTCCTGCCTAAGCCTCACTTACTGGGGTCATGAGGCAGCAGCTTTCAGGGGAGGTCTGGCAGAGATCTGGTGAGATCTCATGCAAGCTACATGAAATCTTGCAAGAGATCAGGAGTGCCGGCTTGGCCCCGCAACCGTGGGTGCCTGGGGTCGTGGGTGCCATGCACCGTGCATGGCCCTGGCACTGAAATTGTTAATGCCCATCTCCTTCATGGGGAGTTTTTTGGCACCCAGGGCCCCAAGGAATGGGCACCTATGCAAGAGATCCGCAAGATCTCACGGAAGCCGCCTCTGTGTGACCCCAGCCCATGGGATTCTGCCGCCTGAAGCAGCTGCTTCAGGAGCAGGCCGGCTCTGGTTGCAGGTTCGACACCCCTGCTTTCAAGAACAGCAGCTCCTTTTTCAGTTTTTTAATGTGGCAACAGGATTGGTTTAGTCCTCTTTCCCCTGGTATCGTATCCACATGCATGTCATACAGTTACGCTTGTGAGTTCTGATGTATTACTTGTCTTTTGAAAGGGTTGGGATTTGATAATGAAGAAAATAACCTGCAGGGTTTATGTGTTCACATCCAACGCCCCTTACCGAATTTGCACCCAAGGCTGTTTTTGCATCTACAGCAGCTTTTATGATTCAATAAGTCTTGTCATGCGGTCATGATTGTCTTGCCACTTTTAATGCATGGTATTTTTGTTATCTTGCCATTTGTTCAAGTTGTTTACCTCCATAATTGGGAACACTTTATTGCTCAGTTATGTCTGAATGCTAAAACAATAACAATATTTCCCCCCAATAAAAAGATTTTTCTCCCATTGGAGTTGTAAGACACATCTATAATGCAGGGAAAAATAAAGCCTCAAGCAGGCCTGCAACTGTTACAATTTAAATGAAAATGGGATCGAAGGAAGATGATACATGAGAAGCTAAATGGCTCACATGAAGTACATTTTAAACTAGTCTTGATTGCTAGAGTGAGATACTTTTAAAACCTGCTATTAAAATTCACTAAACGGGAGCACATATTTTGCTTAATCTGCATATCTGATTTGATGTTAGAATCATAATTCTGCTGATGGTTAGGCAGCATGCTGGTACATTTTAGTTGCAATCCTATACATGGGGGGAAATCCCATCAAATTTAATAGGAATTACTGGCAAGTAAAAGACTAAACAACAACAACAAAACATGCATAACACCACACTGGTGTAACTCATACAACACACAGACACACACATTTGCATGTGCACACACACAAGTTTATGGTGTCTTCTGCTCTTAAGGCTGCAATCCTGTATCTGTTTATCTGGGGTCTGTGGGACTGTGCTGTAACATTTATTAATTTAAATATACCCACAATGAATCATCAGTTATCATCAGTGTCCTTCAGTCAAGTCCATCAAACTGAGTTAGTCTTATCCATGTCAAAGTTACTAATTTGTCATTGAACCAGAAAGAGATCTCCCCAATGTAGGGCAGTTTATACCATTTTCCTGTTTGTGTGTGTTTTGTTGGTTTGTGCCACTTTCCACCACAGGGCTCTTGAGTCAGATGAAAACGAAAGCATGTGGTTCATACCTGGCCAACGACATTGTGGTTGGGCACATACAGAGATCACAATCACCACTACCTTCTTCATTCACCTGTGTGCAGGCATGGATAACATAATAAGGAGAAGGGGTTTCAAGTGTGTATCAAGTAACTACACCCACCCCTGTGGACAGCAGGATTTAGAATCAATCTAGGTTGAAAGCAGTACCGTATTTTTCGTCCTATAGGGCGCACCGGCCCATAGGACGCACCTCGTTTTTTTGGGGGGGAATGAATAAAAAAAATTTATTTCTCCCCCCAGCCGCGGCTGCTGCCCCAAGCCTTGCGCACACCTGCCCGAAGCATGGGGCACCCTCTGGAGGGCTCTGCGTGCTTCGGGCTGCAGGCTGCTGCCCCAAGCCTCGCATTCCCAGCGCGACCTCCTGCCGGGCGCGCGAGGCTTGCAGACACTCGCCCGAAGCACGGGGAGCCCTCCGGAGGGCTCCACGTGCTTTGGGCGGCAGGCTGCCGCCCCAAGCCTCGCGCGCCTGGCGGGACCTCCCGCCGGGCGCACAAGGCTTGCGGATACTCGCTGGGGCTGCAGGCTGCTGCCCGCAAGCCTTGTGAGCCTGCGGGAACTCCCGCCGGGCTTGCAAGACTTGCGGATAGCTTCCTGAAGCCTGAAGAGCGAGAGGGGTCGGTGCGCACCGATGCCTCTCGCTCTCCAGGCTTCAGCGAAAGCCTGCATTCGCCCCATAGGATGCACACACATTTCCCCTTCATTTTTGGAGGGGAAAAAGTGCGTCCTATGGGGCGAATAATAATAATAATAATAATAATAATAATAATAATAATAATAATAATAATAATAAATAATAATAATAATAATAATAATAATAATAATAAATTTTATTTATATCCCGCCCTCCCCAGCCGAAGCCGGGCTCAGGGCGGCTAACAATAATCAAATAATCAAACAATCAAATAATCACACATTCTAAAAATATTTCATTATAAAAATTAATTAAAATCAAATTAATGGCAACGGATTAAGCAAAATTCTGTGCAGGTTGCCATAGGAGGGAGTCATGCTGCGCCCTGACCAAAGGCCTGGTGGAACAACTCTGTCTTGCAGGCCCTGTGGAAAGATGTCAGGTCCCGCAGGGCCCTAGTCTCTTGTGACAGAGCGTTCCACCAGATTGGAACCGCAGCCGAGAAGGCCCTGGCTCTAGTTGAGGCCAGCCTAACCTCTCTGAGGCCTGGGACCTTGAGGATGTTATTATTTGTAGACCGTAGGTTTCTCTGTGGGGCATACCAGGAGAGGCGGTCCCGTAGGTACGAGGGTCCTAGGCCGTATAGGGCTTTAAAGGTTAAAACCAGCACCTTAAACCTGATCCTGAACTCCACCGGGAGCCAGTGCAGCTGGTATAGTACCGGATGAATGTGATCTCGCAGTGAAGACCCCATAAGGAGTCTCGCCGCGGCATTCTGCACTCGCTGGAGTTTCTGGGTCAGTCTCAAGGGCAGCCCCACGTAGAGCGAGTTACAATAATCCAGTCTGGAGGTGACCGTCGCATGGATCACAGTGGCTAGGTCAGGGCGAGAGAGATAAGGGGCCAACTGCTTAGCTTGGCGGAGATGAAAAAATGCCGCCTTTGTTATAGCTGTAATCTGCGCCTCCATAGAGAGGGAGGTATCAAAGATTACACCCAAACTCTTAACGGACGGTGCTGGCACTAATTGCACCCCCGCAAGAGATGGGAGTTGCCCCCTCAATCCCATATCGTCCCGCCCCAGCCAGAGGACCTCTGTCTTCAAAGGATTTAACTTCAACCGGCTCCCACGTAACCATCCAGCCACATCTTCCAGACATCTCGCCAGTGTGTCTGGGGCCGAGTCAGGATGGTCATCCATCAACAGATAGAGTTGGGTGTCATCAGCATACTGATGGCAACCCAGCCCAAAACTCCGGACAAGCTGGGCGAGGGGGCGCATAAAGATGTTAAAAAGCATCAGGGAGAGAATCGCACCCTGAGGCACTCCACACACCAAGGAGTGGCGCAATGACAATTCCCCCCCAAGCGCCACCCTCTGTCCCCGACCAGAGAGAAACGAGCGCAGCCATTGAAGGACTGTGCCCTGGATCCCCACGTCGGCAAGGCGGTGGTCCAGGAGTTCGTGATCGACCATGTCGAAGGCTGCTGACAGATCTAGAAGAATCAGTAGCCCCGACCCGCCTCGATCCAGCTGCCTGCGGAGATCATCTGTTAGGGCGACCAGAGCCGTCTCGGTCCCATCAGCGCGGAAGCCGGACTGGAATGGATCCAGAGCAGATGTTTCATCCAGAAACCTACCAAGCTGTTCAGCAAACGGTATGTTGAGGACTAGCACGAATGATTGCAGATTGAGAAAAACCTACATTTTTGAACTATAAACAGGTTAGTCTATACACAGCCTGAGTCAAACCATTGGTCCATCCAGCTCAGTATTGCCTACACTGACTGTAGTGGCTCTCCAGGATTTAAGATAGGGTTCTCCCCCAGCCCTACCTGGAGATGCTCTCTACCTGGAGATAGGACTGTGACCTGCATTTACAGCAGATGCTCTACCACTGACTTATGGCCCTTCCCCATATTCCATCCTGCCTGCTCCACAGAACCATTTAGCTGCATTTTCCTACACTAGATAGGGGTCCCTTCCAACTCTATGATTCTGTGGTTCAAACCTGCAGATTATGGTTAGTACAATCCTTCTAACCAGGTTTGCAAAGCCATTTCAAAGTACGTAACAGCGGCCACTCTAATGAGGAAGTTCACAACGTGTGGAACTTTTGCACAGCTTTGAAAGGTTTTCAAAGTGGTTTATGTTAATACAATACGAAAAATTTAATTTGGGTCATGTGTGTGTGTGTTGTAATGATTTTATCCAAAATAGCCCATTCTAGATCTTCTGGAAAGTGACAGCTTTATGGATAGTACAAAGCAATGTGCTTGCTGAGGTTTTATACAGTGGTGTAGCAACAATGTCATAACGGCTGTTCGAAATAATTGCTCACATATGTCTTCAGGCTTCATCTTTTTAAAGCTGTGGTGTGGTGATAAGAGTTTAGCATAATGCATCCAATTTGATGGACAAGTCGGTGTCACTCACCTCAGCTGGTGCTACCGCAAAAAACCTTTACTTTGGTATCACTGAATTAAAAGAAGCAGCTTCCTTTTAGAGTCCAAACTTCTGTTTGCCCATTTCTCCCCCAGCCAATTGATTCCCAAATGAGCCCTGTTTTGATTGGAGTGACTGGAGCTGATCTTCATTTATCTTTTGTGCTATAAGTGAAAAGATTGATTGTAACTGAAATAGTACAACTGGCTTGCCATGAGTATATCTAGTATGCATAATCTACCGAAGTCTGTCGGATGATTTAGCATTCCTGTTGCTTTACAGTTTATACATCTGCAGATAGATTTTATTTGTTTATATGTTTTGAAAGATTAGTATCCTGCCTTTTTGTCCCGTTATGAGACAATCAAGGGGGATATTTTTTTTTTTTGGGGGGGGGACATGGAAGAAGATACAAGATGGGTAGGGATATAATACTCAGATATACACTTCTATCTTTAAATGTTTCAATGGCAGACATCACAGTTCTTCAGGAACATTCTCCAAACTAATCTAATATATATTTATTTATGTAAGCTGTTCTGGGAGCCTTTCCAGCTGAAGAGCAGGATAAAAATGCTTTCAATAAAATTACTGAATAGACAACAAGAAATGCATGTATTTATTATGATTTGTATACAGTGCAGTGCTAAGTAACTGTCCTATTAGTGCAACAGGACTTATTCCTGCAACAGGACTTATTCCTGCACCTTCCCCTTCCCTAAATCTGCTCCAAAGGTTTGGGGGGAACCTCAGAACAAATATAGGGGCACACGGGGGAGGAGAGGGGGGAATGTCCCATCTCACACACTTAAATTCTTGCGATGACAAGATACTTAACACTGCATTGGATACAAGTCACAGTATATATGTATGCATAGCCCAGTTTCTACAAAGGGTCAAGATGGATATACAGTGGTACCTTCAGGTTACATACACTTCAGATTACAGACTCCGCTAACCCAGAAATAGTGCTTCAGGTTAAGAACTTTCCTTCAGGATGAGAACAGAAATTGTGCTCTGGTGGCGCGGCAGCAGCAGGGGGCCCCATTAGCTAAAGTGGTGCTTCAGGTTAAGAACAGTTTCAGGATAAGTACGGACCTCCAGAACGAATTAAGTACTTAAACCGAGGTACCACTGTAAAAGAATACCACAATATGTTACAATGAAACAACATAATAAAGCAGCAAAACACACCAGAATCTATATAGAACAAATCAAATGCCAGTCAAACCCTCAAACTGCCTAAAAGGATGACATGAACATATATGCTAAAGGAGGGAATTTAGGTGCCACTACTGCAAAGGACTTCTATTCATGTTCCCACCTATCTAACCCCGGGCATGGGGTGCACCTAGAGAAGGATCTCCCATTAATTGCAGGAAGGTTCATGTGAATGTTATGGCACAGTCCTGGAAAATAATCACGATTTTTAGAGAGATGTTTCTCATTTCATGGTAATTGTGATGCAGAGACCCTTTGATTTTATAATGATTTGGGGATGTCTTGTGTGCTGTGTAAGTTAGGCAGAATCTAAGAATGAGGACCATTCCGACCAGAACACAATATGCACAGTTAGGACCATCAAACACTGCAAATTCAATTCAATATATAATTGTGCACACACAAAAGTAACAAAGTAAACCATCTTCTATACACAATGATAAAATGCAAGGTATATTAAAAGACAGAAGTGAATACAACAGGCAAACTATTTCAGATTATTCAAATGAGGCAAACTACTCTTTCAGTTGCTCAACAGCAAGATAAAACAGCTTCTGAACACAGTGACAAATTACAGCATGTATTGAAATACAGATGAAAACACACTCTCCCAGACAAGCAAGCTTTCAGTTGGTTGCAATGTATTTGGCAACTGAAAGTTTTGTTTATCTGCAACAGGTTAAGACACTTTTTCTTGTGCCTTTCAATATCCTGTCATGCACATCTCAATCTCCAAACTGAGGAAGACTTCCAGGGTGTCAACACATGCCTCAGGTTCAGTTTCTTTAGAATGAAGGTCACTGAAGCTTCTTTATGATATATGGTTTTATTCATATGTATATGTATAACCTGAGCATAGGGTGGAGGGGCTCAAAGCATGAACACTTCATCAGATCTTGCGTCCCCATTAGGTTTCTAGAGGAGTCCCAGCTTAGGTTCAGCACGTAGCAAGCCATGCCTCTGTGTCTCCAGCTTCTAGGGCATGTTGAATTTTTCAGCTTTCAAATTCCAAAAATGAGGGGTGCTAACAAGTTGTAACATGACTTGGGAATTCAAAAGATGTATTGGTTAAATTAACATATTTTGGTTTGGTTTGGTTTGGTAAATAACTATATTAAAATATTCACTTTTTGAGGGGTTTTTGTGGAATTTCCATTAATTTAAACTTGTCTTACTAATTTTTGTGTGAAAAAATTGCATAAAAATCATTAAAAATGGCCAGGTACTTGCAGTTATATTACTTGTCCATCAGTTGTTGTTGTTGTTGTTGTTGTTGTTGTTGTTGTTGTTGTTGCTGTTGCTGTTGTTCTTTTTCTTCTTCCTCCTCCTCCTCTTCTTCTTTGGCTACTACTACTTCTATCCTAACCAGTGTGGATTGACCTACAATGGCTCCTAAACAGAGAACAGGACTGGGGACATTCACACATATGATCAAATTAATTGGAACTGGCAGAGAGTTGTTGAAGAAGAAGAGTTTGGATTTGATATCCCGCCTTTCACTCCCCTTCAGGAGTCTCAAAGCGGCTAACATTCTCCTTTCCCTTCCTCCCCCACAACAAACACTCTGTGAGGTGAGTGGGGCTGAGAGACTTCAAAGAAGTGTGACTGGCCCAAGGTCACCCAGCAGCTGCTTGTGGAGGAGCGGAGACGCAAACCCGGTTCCCCAGATTACGAGACTACCGCTCTTAACCACTACACTCACATTGTTGCTCTCTGAAGTCCCAACTCAGATCTTTCTGTACACCTGAGAAGGACACCTTCCATCAACTCCAGTGTATCATCCCTGTTGTTGCTCATAGACTCTTCTGATGGGGTCTATGAACCTTCTTTGACATGTAAACTTACAACAGCGGAAGTAAATAAGTTAACTGATGGCCCTGTCAGGCTCAGTCTATAGAGAGGTGTGCGAAACAAGGAAGCAGGCAGGTGTATACACATAAGGTGTGTGATCTTTGTTGTACATTCTGTTGCTGTAAACTGTCTTATGCATCGTAATATAGAAAGGTGGCATACAAATTAAAAGTCAAATGAAAAGAAAAGAGAAATGTGAGGGCTACATCAGAGGCCAAGGAACAAGTCAGAGAATCAAAGCAAGACTTGATGAAAGTTGCTTAAATTTCTTTTACATTTGGTTTAAATTAACTGGCGCCATTGCTTTCTAATGTTGTTTTATGATTACAAGGTAATGTTGCATGCTTAGTAGGATATGTTTTATGCAGAAAAAGCAAAACAAAAAAATCAGCACTACCTGAAATATTCAGAAGGTAAAATTATTTTTTTATTGTTTTCAGAGAGCATTTTAGGTGCTTTTTAATCAAACATAGATTAACCAAGCTAAATGTTGTCCAGTTAAAAATAATATCAGATTTGGATTCCTCACACCCAAAAACATATTCTTAAGACCCCTCCCCTCCCTGAAGAAATTTTGAAAAATAAAGATTACATGCCTTACCAGTGGTACAGGGCTTGCACAGCCTCTCCTGGTTCAGATGTTATGGAGTAGAGCTGTCTGTCATCAGTATACTGATGGGAATAGCCCAGGGCTCCTTCAGATTAACTGCCTAGAAGATTTCTGCTGCAGGTGCCCCAAGTGCTGTTGTCACTTAAACATTAAAGCTGCATTCTGTGAATTATTATTATTATTTATTGCAGTAGGACACCCCCATGTGAAATCAAGAACTCCAAGGATCAGAACTCCCTGTGTGTTTTCGAACATGTTTGCTCAAATAGTTTGCCTAAGGTCTTGAATTAAACTGATGGCAATGACAAACCCTCTTCCCACATACAGAAACATTTCAAACTAGCCAAGAGAAACAGCTCTTTCAATATACCAAATTATGTCAGGTTTGTTGAAAAAATAGAACCCATAGTAAAGTATTTCCTGGTGTTTTTTGAAGGCACAGCGAGCATAAAATACATATTTATATAGTTTTTAAATGCAGATTAGGTACCCAGTAGAGGGATACATGAGCACAATTATGATTATTTTGCTTTCCCTACGTCCTCCCAGATTTGCTCTGTTTTGCCAAGGGTGGGGGGGGGCATCCTTTTATTTTTGGCCATTGCTGTATTGCTGCACCTTCCCGGTGCTATCAAGAAAGTACTTTCTCAAGCAATATTTTTTCAAAGAGGGATTTTTGGAGCCAAAAGATAAGAGGTGAGCTTTGCATCTGTCTGTACAGAAGCTATTAAATTCTTATCACAGGTCGTTTATAGGCCTGGGGATTTGGAGTACATAAACAGGCAGATGCAAATGTCCTCCAGTGTTCTTGCTCCTCAGGAGGCACTGGGGAGAGCACAATCGCTTCAATTTGCAGCCCATTCTCTGTTGTTCCATTAATTTCCAGCGAAAACAGATAAACCTGTTTTAACCAATATAGATTTGGGAAAGTGGCTTGT
Source organism: Podarcis cretensis (assembly GCF_951804945.1). Taxonomy (NCBI): domain Eukaryota; kingdom Metazoa; phylum Chordata; class Lepidosauria; order Squamata; family Lacertidae; genus Podarcis; species Podarcis cretensis. Next base: position 25,203,229 of record NC_137177.1, on the reverse strand, counting down.
CTGTCTGTCTGTTTGTTCTCTATGTAAAAGAGAGTCCTTGGAGCACCCTAAAAGGTAAAGGTAAAGGGACCCCTGACCATTAAGTCCAGTTGCAGACGACTCTGGGGTTGCGGCACTCATCTCGCTTTACTGGCCAAGGGAGCCAGCGTTTGTCCGCAGACGGCTTCCAGGTCATGTGGACAGCATAACTAAGCTGCTTCTGGTGAAACCAGAGCAGAGCACGGAAATGCCATTTACCTTCCCACCGGAGTGGTACCTATTTATCTACTTGCACTTTGATGTGCTTTCAAACTGCTAGGTTGGCAGGAGCTGGGACTGAGCAACAGGAGCTCACCCTGTCACAGGGATTCGAACCGCTGACCTTCTGATCGGCAAGCCCTAGGCTCAGTGGTTTAGACCACAGCACCACCCGCGTCCTACAATTGCCTAACCTTGACTCCCATACGTTCAGGTCGGGGGTCACAAACAAGAGACTTCAGCCAGGAGATTGAAGCAAAACAGCGGCTAGTCGGCCTAATCTTTATTGTTGCAACAAGACTTCCCACTACCACAAAGTCAAAGCAGCCAGAAGCCCTGATCAATTGCTACATCCGTTTTTTAAAAAGTTTCCCATAATACATTTCCAGAAGCATCCTCAAGACAACATAGATATGTCACAGAAAAGGTGTGGTCTCCAGGCATGCCCCTGTCAATCAAATATAGTCTTTCACATGTACTCCATCACAGTACAAAGGAAAGTATTTACAGTTCCCTGGTCCCTGAGTCAAGTCAAACACACCCCTTTGTCTTGTCCAGGCTTCATCCCATTATGGAGTGAGTAGGCATTGTGATTGAAATGTTTATCTGTCTGACGCTAGGTCATGACTCCTTTTGAAGGCCCTGCTGACATGACTGTACATCTCAGGGATTATGGTGGGCTCACTAACCCCTCCCCTTGTACCTCACTTCCCTGGGTCCTAAATGTCATTGGAACTGAGAAGATTGATATGAGTGGTATCTTATGAATTTCTAAAGTTTTCCCATTGAGCCAGTACATGGATACATTTATCAGTGAATTGCTAAATTTGGTATTGGCACTTACCCTGTTTTCCTTTGTTGGAGACCTGGGGCTCAGCTGGGGCTCCTGCAAACTGAGCTGATCTTCCCTTGCAGATGCAATGCCTTTGCAGATATGTTGCTGTTAATTTTCTTGACGTTAGGGGCTGCTGTCGGGGATTTTGAGTTTCTGATTAGACAGGTACTTTGTGAATGGAGTCTTGAACCTAAATGTGTGCTCCCCCCCCCCTTAAAATGCTTAGGGGTACTCTAATTTTGACTCAAGAAAACCACCATTTTATAGTTCAAATCGGGGGAAATAAATACTTTAAATGGACAAAAGTACAAAGATTCACAAAATGTTTAGGGGTATGCGTACCCCTGCGTCCCCCCAGAAAAAACACTGCCTAAATGAATGGTTTTGGTAATGTGTGAGGCAAGGCTTGTGGGGGTGGGGGTGTCTCTCAGCTCCTCCTGTCCTGTAACATCTATAGGTTTGGCTGCCTGTTGGATATCATCACCAAGTTTGGAGCGAGGGTTCCCAAGGGGGGGCGCTTACAGAAATGTAAGATTGATAAAATGAGAAACTGAGGAAACCAAAGTTGGCATTGCAAATTGGCCAGAGGTTTCCTAGCAGAACCTAACCTACTTTCTGCCCACCCCTGCTCCACACAGACAAACCTTGAGGAACCAAATATATGGACTGAATTAGTATTAAATGGCAACCAGCAATCAAGGTGGTAGAGAAAGATGGATTTGGAGGACTATGAAGCAACCTAAAATGCAAATGCTTGAGGAAAGTCATGCATGAGCTCAGGCTGGGTGTGTGTGCTGCAACATATAATTGACCCAATCATAGTGTATTAATGGTGAATTTATACTGGATTGCACACATATTTTGTTTTATCAGTTGTTCTGTGGTGCTTCCCCATTGTTATTGTGTTACAGTCATGCCTTGGAAGTTGAACGGAAACTGTTCCAGAAGTCCGCTCGACTTCCAAAATGTTCAGAAACCAAAGCGCGGCTTCTGATTGGCTGCAGGAAGCTCCTGCAACCAATTGGACGCCCCGTTGGACGATCAGCTTCCAAAAATAGTTCACAAACCGGAATACTCACTTTCGGGTTTGTGGCGTTCATGAATCAAAGCTGAGAACTAAGCTGTTGGAAAACCAAGGTACGACTGTATTGCTGTTTGGAGATGCCCTCTTGGAATAGAGCCTGGGAGACCAGGGTTCAAATCTCTTCGGCCATGAAGCTCACTGGGTGATCTTGGGCCAGTCTCTGCTTCTCAAACTTACGTACCTTACAGGTTTGTTGTGGGGATTAAATGAGGAGGGGAAGAACTATGTACACCACCTTGAGTTCCTAGGAGAAAACGGTGGGATATAAATGCAATAATAAAATAAATAGAACACAAAAGCAGGGCAAAATAAAACAAAAACAGAACATCTGTGGTGTAAATAGTTATAGTATTTCAACAAGAAGTTAAGGGGCACACATCAATTGGAATCAAAGCAGTGTGTTCGATCTGAATTTTTGCAGGAGCAAACAGTACTGAGAGAGGGGTCACGTACAACTGCCCTGATACCATCATGTGCAAAAATAGTCATAAAATCCTAATAGGACACCTGGAGGGGCCCTCTGTCACACTGAAGGATAGTTTGAGACCTGGGCAAATGAAGGAACCCGAGACAGGGAAGTCCCTTGCTAGAAAGAACAAGAATACAGAAGCCAGTTGCTTTATTTGCCGCAGGATTAAGCTTGCCAAGCCTGAAACTCTGAGTAACAAAGGGATTATTTTCCTTCCAAAAGCATTTCAATACAACCCTGGAAGAGAATGAAGTTGCGGACAACGTATGGGACTAAAGATAAATGCTGCCGGGGACCCAAACCTGTGGGAGAGCAGCTGGGGGGAATTAAAGGCTGCGCTGAATGATTTTGCTGCATAATACATAAGAGGTCAAGGAAGAGGAAAAATGATTAAAAAAATCACCTGCATGTGTGTGTGTATAAATGTCTGTGGAATCTTTAAACAGAAAGAAATAGTCTTTTATGTGCTAAATCCCGCATGGGAGATTTTGGGCTGCTAATACCGTCCTTTATGTTGCTTCTTTGTGGCAATGGAAGAAAGTGACATCCTGAATAGTATAAAAGGCAGAAAGGTTGGGACCCTTTTAAATACACTTCGTCAGGGCATTTCAGCAAGTCTTTTGGAAGCATTACCTTTTCATCCCCCTCACCTGTTTTTAATGGTGAGATAAAATATTCTGTTGACAGGAAGGGCACACATCCAAGTGATTTAGCAGTTAAGCCAAGCCCCAGACTGGTCTTTTTTGAAGGTGCTTGATCAAAGCACCAGTGTGTCTCTTTTGAAAACAAATGCATAATTTTTATTTTATTTTTAAAGTCAAATTCATTGAGCCAGAATAACCTCTCTCGCAAGTGTGCCTAGAGATGCTAATTTTGAAAGTCAGTCTCATTATGAATTTGTTCTCTTCCTACTTGTCTGATACTTCTTTTTGTGTTTTCCTAAGGGGAAACTCTTCCTCCGCTTTCCCTCTCCCTACTGGCGTCATGCAGAGGACATCTTATTCCTGGGTTCTCCTGTGCTCCTCTCTGCAGAAGCTGATTAGCAAGCCTGAACCCTGGAGAAAGATGGATGGAGCTCCTTGTATCTGGCCTCAGATGGATGGTGCTCCCTCTGCACCTGGCCACAGTCTTACGAAAGAAGGCAGGGTGGGAAAGAGGTAGCAGGCATTCAAGTGAGGTTCTTTTAGCTGCTATGCAGGTATCAAGTTGCACCAAGGCCTTCTGGGAAACTTTGGTAATTAAGCAGTATATGAATTGCTTAAAGGAAGAATTAACAATGGGTGATTTCCCATCCCTGAAAACATAGTGCTGGCTGTTACCCAGGTGTGTCTCCATTCTTAGATGCACATCAAGGTTCCTTGATAGCTCAAAAAACAGGAATTAAGACAAACTAGGTAGCCCTGCAATTAGCAAAGTCAGAAATTAATTTTAGGTGTGCTAGGCAAAAGTTCAATAGAAGCCACATTGGACAGCTTTCCTTAGAGACTGGAGAGGATTTCCCATAATGGAATCAGGTGGTGCAAAATCCTCTTCCTCCAAAAAAATACCCAAAGTAGCTGTGTCGACCCTTTGGAAAACAGTTGGCTAGCAGCGACCCATTGTGCTTTCACAGAAAGGATTAAATATTGCTCACACCTAGACTTGCTGTGCTGCTGAGAATGCCAAAAGGGAATGTGTTGAAGTTGTGCCCCATTAAATTCCTCAAATATTACATTTGCTTGAAACTCATTTGGCCCATCCATCACTCTTCCTGTCTTTCACACAGAGGAGATGCTTTGAAAGGCTGGATGACATGTATCCCGTCTCTCCTAAAATTTCACTTGAAGCCTCTTGATAGCGCTGCCACTTCAGGGTAACATGAAATTCCAGTAGGGTGGAGACGGAACGTAAGCCAAGGGCCCCTTTTTCTTTCACATGCACTTCCCTCTCTGAGACACCCTCTTGTCTCCAATATCCCCAATGTAGCGCCTCCTCTAGCCCACTATGTCCAGCACCATTACTGTTGCCATCGTCTTGCTGCTTCAGGAAAGGAGGGGAACACATCCCACTTGGCTGCTGAACCATGTGCTGGAACATCATAGGAACCTCTGTATATTGAAACAGAGCTGGGATAGCTCAGTTGTAGAGCATGAGACTCTTAATCTCATGGGACGTTGTTTTGAGATCCATGTTGGGATGAAAGGCTCCAGAGACATTGCACCCTCGTGGCACCTTCCAACTCTATGGTTCTCCTGCATCCAGCTCAGTATTTACACTTACTGCTAGTAATTTGTCAGGATTTTATATAGGAATTGCTCACAGCCCAGTATAGCCATGGAATGAAAGGCTGCCACATCAGGTTGCAGTTACAGCGTTCTTCAAACCACTGAGCAACTGCAGTGAAATGGCTGGAACTTTTGACTTCAGTTAGGGTGACTCCATTTCAATTTCCTGCTCAGTCACAAATCTTGCCCCTGAGCCAGTTACTCACCTTCAGCTCAACCTGCTTCACTGGGTTGTGGTAAGGGTAAGAGGACAAGACCAGGCACCCCCAAACTTGGCCCTCCAGATGTTTTGGGACTACAACTCCCATCATCCCTAGCTAACGGGACCAGTGGTCAGGGATGATGGGAATTGTAGTCCCAAAACATCTGGAGGGCCGAGTTTGGGGACGCCTGGACAAGACCATGGGCAGATCCCTGGAGGAAAGGCAGGACAAACATTTTAATCAGCCATGTATTTAAACACTGGTTTGGTAGCCACAGGTGACTGGAATTCCATGTAGGCAAACAGAATTCTATGCAAATGAGTGAACTGGAAGAGGAAGGAAAGGGCGCAGTGGCTCTCCACTGCATGCAGTGTAGAAACAAAAGGGGCTGCTGCACATAGCATAAAAATGCAGCTCTCCATCCTTACTCTGCCACTCCAGCAGGCTGGTAACTCTGCAAACTTATTTACGAGGCTTATTCTAACATTAAAAAAAAACATAACCCCTAGTGGTGCACCATGCAGTATAGATCTGGCATATAAACTACAATGCAATAAGCAGTAGGAAATGGTTTATTTTTGTATTGGTCCAGAGACAGACAAGAAATTCATGTATATCCCTTTCCAAATGCTCTATTGCTAGTCTAAATACACAAGGTTATAAAGGATAGTTCAGTTCCATTACAGACAGTTTTCAAAGTGTAGATATTATGTACCATAGTCCAGGAGAAATGTATTAATCTTGTTAATGTCTTGCACCATCCACTTGAAGATTTTGCATCAGAACTGCAACACTAGCTAGTTCCTTGATAGAAGTGAACTGAACAAATGAAACCAGAAATATATATATTTGTGCCTCCCGAAAAAAATCTATTCCTACCAGCACAACTGCAGAGGATCACAGCAGTTCCACACTTTAATAATCTGTATCCAAGAGTTTAAGGCACTCTTGAGCTTTAGATGTAGCATGTGTTCACCTACTTTGATCCAGAAATGCATGCCGTCAAAGCACTGAAACCTGGAGTTGAGCATATGGGTTGTTTAGAAGCTGAAGAGCTCCCAGGTGGAATAAAAACCTAAACAAAACTTCATTGGTTGCATTTGCAAGGAAGCACTCCTAATCCACTCACTGGAGCAATGGCAACATACCCAGAGAAGACCAAAAGCCTCATCACTGAATAGGTGTATCCAACTAAGTTCTACTCAGAGTAGACACATAAAACTCTCCTTCAAGCTATGTTTGCAAAAAAGAATAGATGGGAAAGCATGTTGCTGAGGCTAGCTCATTACATTGCCTAAAGGTGTTCATCAGTTTCAAGAGAGGAAAAAGTCCCAGGACACCTGAGCTCATCAGTTCAGTGTCACAGCACAAAATAAGCCTTAGATGACTATCACCTTACCCTATGAATAGGTGTGAGTAGGCAAGCAGTTTTACAGCATAACAGCATCCAAGCTAGGGATGGGGAAACTGTGGCTCTCCAGATATGATTACAAGTCCCACCACCCCTGCCCACTGGCCATGCTTCCTGGGGCTGATGGAAGCTGGTCTAAGGGCCACAGGTTCCACATTCCAAATCTAGGTGAAGTTGTGCCATGTACTAGATCATTGTTTAGGCAGCATGCTCTTAAGTTCCTGATCACTTCATATGTCTAACTATCTGCTGTCAGTGGCCAGATTACATCTGTTCCCAAGGACAGCCAGCTTTTTTGTCTTTGTAACTGAATAAAGCACACAAATGTATGTCTTCACTTGGAAACGATTCAAGACCCACATGGTACAGATCAGGTTGCTGGGTTCAGATAAAAGTGAATTTTGCAAAAGGACACTTGAGCACCGTATCCAACAGTGAGGCAGTACTGTCACACATGTAAAGAACATGAGCCATTCTGGATCAGACTAAGGCCTATCTAGCCCTAATCCTATTCTCACAATGGCCAGCCAGATGTTTATGGGAAGCCTGAAAGCAGGACTAAATGCCAACAGCACTTTCCTCACTGGTGAGTTGCATACAAAGGCATACTGTCTCCAACAGGGGACGTAGAAGATATGGGTAGTAGTCACTGACAGCCCTGTCCCCCATGAATTTGTCTCTGTTACAGCCATCCTAGTTTGTGGGCATCACAATATCTTGGGTGGCGCCGGGGTGTGTGAATCCCATAGTTTAACCATGTAATGTGTGAAGAAATGCATTCTGTTGTCTGTCCTGAATCTCCTAGCATTCATACTAGCATACTAGAACTTGGGAGTCTTCCAAAGAAAGCTGAGAGATGGAGGAAAACTTCTCTTTCCACTTCCTTCACACTATGTATAACTGTATACACTTCTTACCATGTCTCCCCACCCAATCCATCCTTTTCCTAAACTAAAAAGCCCCAGATATCATAACATTTCCTCATAGAGGAGCTGTTCATTTGTTCTGGCCACCCCACATTTCTTGTCACTGTGTCATCAATCTAAACTTGAATGGGTCCCACATAAAGAATTAGTCACTTTACTGCAGTTACCATTTATCCATGTACAATTCAATGCATCAACTGACAAATAAGAACATCAAACACCCTCGAGACCAACTTCATTTCAATGTGTCTATTGAAAGCTTTAGGGACCACACTTGACAGGCCCCCTGCACAATTGCATAGTTGTCAATTAGATTTTGTTGCTCTCCCTAATGCTGTACAAGAAGTGCAAGTAAGGATAGTGAATTTGTTTAAAATCATTTAAAAACAGGTCAGAATAAACTGGTCATATATCCCCTTAAGGGTGTAGGTCAGAGATACTTGCTTTGTTTCAACCGTAAGCCAAGTTGTGCAGGGATCTTGTCAGCAGCCACATAATAGTACTATGGAGTCTTGATAACAGGAATTAATATGTTGGGAAAATACTGTTTTCTGAAGATCTTGCCTAAAACTTATGAACATGTAAAGGGACAAATCAGCATAACTTAAAACCATTACAACGTGTGGTCAAGCAAAAATAGTCTTTATTCAAATTTAATGGAAACAGGGGCCACTGTACTTTGCAAGATGGGGAAAAATAAAAAAATATAAAACAAGGATATTGTCACAATACCAGAATGTGGAACTCTACTCCCCCCCTCCCTTCCTATGGTTTACTGTAGGTATCTATTTTTCTTGACTGTGCTATTAACAAACTCTGCAAGTCCAAAATATGAAACAAAAGTAATATGAAATTTAAGACTCTGCACTTTTCACTAAATGGCGTACATCAAAGGGCATCAATTTAAGGGCAAATTGTTGAAATTACCATACCTACCTAGGAGTCATCATTCCAATCTTAGAAGCCCATCGAAACACAGTGCTCATTCTCTATGGCTATTCTGGAAATCCAGGAAGATGATCTGATGAGACTCTCAGTATTATTTTCCAGAATGTGCAACAGAGAGGGAGCACTGGACTGAACACTTAAGACACACCATTGTGGGGCGGGGTTTTAAAAATGTACAGCAGTGACATGTGTTCTACTCCAATCACTTGTGCTACAACTACCAAACATGTACAAAAGACTTCTCATAGAGCTCTAAGTGTGGTTGCAGCAAGTTTAGGATCTGGACCGAGACCTTGATCTAGATCGGGAATGCGATCTAGAGGCAGACCGCGATCTAGACTTGGATTGGGATCTTGGCTTTGAAACAGATTTGGATCTGGAGCGAGATTTTGATCTGACATTTTGTTTAGAATTGGAATTTGACCTGGACCGGGATTTACAGCGGGTGTCCATTTCCTCACCCTCACTTTTTGCTTCCTTTGTGTCTGGTTCTGCTTTTATATGCTCTTTTTCCTTGGACTGAGATCTGGACCTGGATCTAGACCTGGATCTAGACCGTTCTTGGTCTTCTCTCTTTTTCTTCTTGCTGCTAGACTTGCTGTCACGTTTACTCCGCCTCTTGCTTTTCTCACTTCTGCTGCGACTCCTGCTCCTGCTCCTACTGGCCTCTCTGCTCCTCTTCCTACCTTTCCTCTTGTCCTTACTTTTGCTACGGCTCCTGCTCCTACTCCCCTCTTTGCTCCTACTTCTCGCCTTGCTGACACTCTTCTCCCTCTCTTTACTTCTACTGCCCCTCACACTGCCCCTCTCCTCTTCTGCTTTCTCTTTACTGCCACTCCTACTCCTGCTTTTACTCTTACTCTTTTCCTTGCTAGGACTTCTACTTTTTGCTCGGTCATCATCATCAACATCGTCATTATTCTGCACCACATCCTCTGGCTTGTCTTTACTTTTACTTCGGGATTTCTCTGCACTTCTGCTGCGGCTCCTGCTTTTATTATCTTTACTCGGACTCCTGCTTTTTGCTTTTTGGCTTCGACTTTTGCTTCGGCTGCGACTCTTGCTTCTGGAATGGGATCTTGACCTAAGAAGCAAAACCAAAAGTAGCAAAGGAATTCTTATATAAATCTTCATGAGTTATCGGCAGGAATGAAATTTAGCCTCTGTGATTTTATTACTCAAACAGAAGCTTGCAAGTCTTACCCTGTTGAAATAATTGAACTTGTATTAGTTTCCGCTCATATGTTCACTATGTTCCCTCCTTGCACATTTCCCGGGGGGCATTCAGTGTTTGTTCACATTTTAAGAACTTCCTATACTGTACTGTAACCAGAATCTGACTTGTGTGTTGTAGCACTCAAATGAGTATTATTGCTACAGAAACAAATCACACAAGCTGTTAATAAATAAAACCCACAGGAAGGGGAGAGAAATAGAACAGTAAGGGATCAGTATCTAGATTTTAAAGCTAATGAGGGTAATAATGGGATCTGGAATTCAAGAAAAAAATCAAAGCAAAAATCACTGCAAATTAGGGATCTATAATGATTAGATTTCACAGCTATGTACGCAAGGTTTGTTCATGTTGACATCAGTTAAAATCACTTAATCAGTATCCTCTGAAGTATTTTGAAAATTATGTAACTTTGAGTTTGCTCTACCTGGATCGTGATCTGCTCTTTGAATGACTGCTTTTACTACTGCCACTACGACTCCTGCTTTTACGTGAGTGTCTGCTTCGAGAGCGGGACCTGAAAGAAAGAAAAAAATCATTGTTGTAGCTATAAGTCTTTACATATTTTTAGGAGACTCCTGAAACACGGCATAGCAAATGGGGGGGGGGGGGAGGTTACTGGGTTCTTTTTGTTTTTGTTTTGATTAAGTATAAATACCTCAGGTTTGTCTTCCCTTCACCCATGCACAATAATTCTCTGTGTCTGATCCTGGTTTGTGGCTAAGCATATGCAGCTGTTTTGTCTAATCTGGCAAACTACAGGACCATGGAAAGCTGCCTTATATCAGGGAAGAGATCAATAGATGCAGCGGCTCTCCAGCTTCAGATAGGGGTAGAAAAAGCTCCTGACATCCAGAGATGTCAAGGATTCTGCTACTCTGCTACTGAGCTATGGCTCTACCCAGGTCTCACTCTGGCTTCCAACTGTGATTTGTAAGGCATGAACACAGTTTGCTGGCTTGAATGAAATTGCTAACTTTGGCTGTGCCTCAAACCAAGATCAGAGGTGGAGATTAGTAATGAGTAAACCTAAACTCTCATCTGTTTGATCATGGTTGGAATTAACTTTAAAGCACCCCTCTATTTCCATCACACAACAAGAGAACTTCACAGTTCTGCAACTCACCATTGTTCCTGCAAGGTTAACAAAGCAAGGGTGCAATACATTACTTTCCAGCAGCTCTAACAAACGTTTGCCCTGCCAAGGAGTGTTGTGAACAGACTTACCTCGAATGAGTCCGACTTCTGGAGTAGGAGCGGCGCCGCCTGGACCCAGGCCTGTCTTCCACTAGCCTTATCTTCCTACCATTTACTTCTGTCCCATCCAGCTTTTCAAGGGCTCTTTTCATGTCAGAATAGGATTTGAACTCAATCACACCTTCATTCTTTCTACCTTTGTGTGCGTCAGCATACGTCACTTCACCTGCCTGACGCATATAATCCTGGAAGACAGAACATTGCCTGTGAATACACCTATGCTTTCAAGCTGATTCTGTCTGTTATCATCCCCCCTAGGTCAGAGCTTTCCAAGCTGTGTATCGTGACATGTTAATGTGTTGGCTGAAGTGTGTAGGTGTGTCGTGCAAAGGCTCCCTGCGATCCTCCTAGGGCTGGAAAGGGTTTAGTTTAACCTCTAGTTTGCAAGTAACACAGAATTACTGTGTCGTGAAAAGATGCATGTCTAAAAATTGTGTCACCAACAATGAAAAGTCTGGAAAGCTCTGCCCTAGATGCTGCAACTGAAAAGCACACTAGACTGCATTTCTTTTTCAAAGTGTGCATGTGAGAATGTTCAGCTGAACACTACACCAAGCCTCACCTCTGGCCTAAAATACAAGGAGCACAGTGGTCTATTACCAGAAGCAATTCTAACCTCAGACATTCTGTTTGAAGATGTTACTGTTGGGCTGGCAAAGGAGGAACAATACTGTCCAATTACTGGTGAAAATGGCCAGAAAGGATAAAGCAGATAGTGTAATTCAACAGGGACTATCCTGCTTGGATATTATTGCATCTGCTTTCGCATTTGCTTAGCTCAAGCAATTCAACCAAGACTTCATAGACTGCATGCATAGCAGACTTTTCAGCCTTCCTTTTCTCTGCACACATCCTTCTGCATCCCAGTTTGCATTATGGGGTCTATCACCCTTAATCTCCTCAAAGTGGCCGCAGTACTATTTAAGTCCACTGCCTTCCAAGGGAAGCAGGCCAATGTGAAACATGACAGTAAACCACAAGAGCCAGGAAACCAGAGGAAAGAACCCCCATTCCCTGCAAGCTGGCTGTTTGGGAAGGTTTTCAAAACGCATAGCAACATGTGAGTTTAGGTACAAAACCTTGTATTACTTCAGAAGCATCTTATCTGCATTTATGCACATGAGGGTCTTTTTTTTACCATCAAGCAGTCTATATAACTTTCATGAAACAACTAAATGAAATAAAACATCTGAAATAGTAAAATATTCAGTGTGCACAATAACTGCACAGGCTGAAACCCTCATGCTCAAGGAATCATAGAATCATAGAGTTGGAAGAGACCACAAGGGCCATCGAGTCCAACCCCCTGCCAAGCAGGAAACACCATCAGAGCACTCCTGACATACGGTTGTCAAGCCTCTGCTTAAAGACCTCCAAAGAAGGAGACTCCACCACACTCCTTGGCTTATCACTTTTACTGTTCTCTGTTGTGCTTTGTACACTGCAGTAAGAGTTAACACAATGTCAGTTACTCTGGACGGGTGGTGGTATTCAGCTAAGCATAGATCCATTGAAATTAATTACCTTAGTAATGTTCACAAATTTCAGTGGGTTTACTCTGAGTAAAGCATAACTGAATACCACCCAGGGTTTCCATGAAAAATATGTTTGCGTGGACCACAGGCCAAAAGCAAGGCTTAAAAAGAGAAGCACAATTTATGTTTTCAAACCTTTATCAGCACTAGCAAAGGCACAGAGATGGCATACCTTCAAATCCTGCCAACTGCAACGACTTGACAGATTTTCAACGATCAATCTGTATTCAGTACGGGTCGGAGGACCGTACTTATCTCTTCCACTTCTTCTATAACCATATCCACCTTTAGAGGTGATAAGCAGATGGAATACTTCAGGTAAGGTAGTGGAGCCAGGTGGTTAATCTATACCCCCAAAGAAAATAAAAACTAGTCTACCCAACAGCCGGTAAATACATTTAGTTCCCCCCTCCCATTAGCCTGAACTACATTCTCAGTGTTAAAAATTTTATGTTATGAGAGTCAGACATTTAAAAAGGTCTATATACATTATGTCTAGAACATTAGCACATAATTAAAAGACTGTATATTTTATATTTACTATTAAAATTAAACATGCAACTAAGTTTAAGTTAATAAAAAATAATGTTTTTGAAAACAAAACAAAAAAAAAAAAAACCAAATCACTATAGTCAGTTACTAATGTTACTTACATTGATTTAAAGCTTTCTGAATATATAACATGAATAAAGGTTTCAGGCACCTATTTCAGTTTAATCACATCTGTCTCTAACCCTTGGGGTCCTCACCACCCACGTCTAATGGGAAAAGGTTGCGGTCGTCACATGGCTTCCTTTTTGGGTCAGCCAAGGGCCACAAAGGTCAAAGAGCCACTCATGGAAAGGCAACCCAGGGTCAGCAAATGGAACAGGCAGTCATCTTAGCCTCAAAGGACTCTTAATTGAAACATTGAGGTCTTTGTTAAGTCTATGTTAAACAATCACATTACAAATAAACCATTCATATATTTACAAAATAAAATAATGAAAATTAAAGGTCATTCAGTTAATTACAGTTTAAAAAGTTGAATATATTAATATCTAAATATTATTACTTTAATAAAATCTACAGTAATCAAACTTTACATTTTTAATTAAAAAATACTGTTTTTAAATGTGTTTAAATAGAATAAAAGGCACCAATGCAACGGTATGTTAGTGCTTACTGCGTCCAGAACCGTAACTGCTGTCGCGGCGAGGGCCCCGGGCATGCTCAACAATTACACGTTCCCCACAAAGATCTTTGCCATTTAGCTCATAAACAGCGTCATCAGCATCACGCACATCATCAAACTCAACAAAGCCATACCTAAGGGGAGACAAAAACAGTTCCAGCATCAACCACGTCAACAGTTACCTTCACAATTCTGGCCAACAGTGGCATGGGCTTTGAAGATCTATGCAGAATGGGAGCTGTTGACAAGCATCTCTCTCCAAGTGTAGCCTTAGAAGTTCAATGGTAACAAAAGTATGGCATAAGAATAGCTGTCAAGTCTTACCATAGGGCAAAAGAGGCTGATATACCTCAAGAAAAGCTTTGTCGCAAATAGTAGAAAATGACGACTGGCTGCCATAACAGCACTCAAAAGTGTGTTATTCCTATCTCTTCATGACTTCATTATTCATCACCAGTTATTTGAAGTATATTGTAAATAATGTGTAACATTTATAGGCATACATGTATATGGGTGCTCCCCCATTTTCAAATTTGAGCAGGCATCAGTTTTAGATAAAGCGACTATTGATCATTGCCAATTTTACCACTTGACTATACCTTTTAACATCAGGAAATTCAAGGCTTCCTCTACTGGCTATCAAAACACCAAGATTAGTGTTAGCAGTTCTATGTGGTTTGCTTGACCATACACTTCATGGTTTTCTTTTGTCAGTTTATTATATTTTATTTCCAAAGGCAACATTCCCAAAAGGAATAGAATTTTCAGGAGAATAATCACATTAACTGCAGTAATTTTTTCTAACCAGGAAAAAGGGTATTGTTTGTACTGCTCCAGATATTTTTTTATTTTTGTGCTGGTCATCTTTTTGCTATTGTAATCTCTTATTGTTGAAAATCTGGAAGAAACCATATTCCTAAGTGTTTTATTCAAGTAACATTCCATTGTAGACCTCTGAATTTTACATATTCCTCTTGCAAATCAGGAGGGATATTGATACTGAATTATTCAGATGCAGAAGTGTTTCTATCCAGATTGCTGCTTGCATATAGTGAGGTTTTAAATTATTTCATGCCAATGAAAACAAAACACTACTACAATGACCTCATTCAGCAAGATTTTTAGGAAGTGAAAATTGTAAGATTTCCCCTCAAAGTCTAAGCATCAACAATTTCAGTGAACAAGCAACTTCTAATAATGCTTGCTAGACATAATTAAGAGGAAAGAAATAAAATGTTCAATGGCCTCCAAAGACGAACAAGGAAAAAACCAGAAGCAGCAAGTTTACAAGTTATTGTCCAAATGTGTAAACAACAGCAGGTTTAGCATCCATCTCTAGTGTGGGAGTGTGGGTACAGAAGATGAACACATGCTTTGGTTTTGCAGGAAAGTTCAGCTCATTGCCAATGCCAAGAAAATATAGGGCAAACACTTTTCACAATGTGCACACTATCTCATTATACAAAAAAATGATTTTCAGTCCATACAACGAGCCTTTTAGGCCTTTGCACAGACTGAATGCACTACATTTTCCAGGATGATATCACAGTTCTTCCTCTGAGGAAGCCTGTTGGGTCAGGTGCAAAAAGAGTTGCATCCCCATTCCAAGTGGCCTCTCCTGGAAGCTTTAGAAGTGGTGAAGTCCAGGAACTTTATTCTTATCTATAAACCACCTAATGCTTTGTGCTGCACATAAATTATTTAAAAACACAGACCCTTGCCTGCAGGCTTGCAATCTATACAGATAACAACAAAGGGGAAAGGGAGGGAAGAGGAAAAAACACAAATCCAGGAGGCAATTTTCTTAAACATAGTTAAGGGCTATAATGATCAGATGGCATTATCACTGCAAGAGGCAGTTCTAACTACGGAGGAGCCAAATGACGGTTGGTTTTTATCATTTAGTGACTTGCATGTCACATCTGTATGTATATCGCTCTTCTGCTGAAGAGCTCAAAGTGCCTTCACTCAGTTTATCCTCAAAATAACCTTGTGAGGTTAGTGACACAGAGAAGAGTGCCCAACTGTTAATGCTCACAGTTCTCTGTTGTGGAATAAGAGAGACAGAAGGGTTATTACTCTGAATTCTAATCAATATGGGCAACCTTTCACTATTCTAGCAATTAAAAATACTAGTATACCCAACTGACAACATGAACAAAAAAACGCATGTTACCAAAGCCCCTGATTGGGGAGGATAATGTTACGGTAAGTGTCTGTCACTAATTGGACAGAATTAAGTCCTTGTCAAAAAAAGTTCCTCTCAGTCTGTTAGTTGTATGACCCATATTTCCTCTTCCTCTAATTTCTTATCTCCTACTTGCCATTATCTTCCCTTTATGTGATCTAGGCCAGTCTCACTGTTCTCAGAGGAGCCTATGTTCACACAAATGTAAAGACAGTAGTACTAATCAAAATAAATGGGACTAGGACCAGGGATTCACAATATCACTCACCACACTTATCATGGTAAGTGCTTGGAAAACTTCTGATGAACAAGTCCTGTAGCTGCAGAAATGTGGTCCCCACTCACTCTGCAGCTCCAATGTTTGGAGGAAACCTAGGATTTGTTTTTGCTCTGTGCTTTTCAGGAATGGATTATAGGGCAAGTGCAAAGAAAAAACAAGAATGTGTGATTGTCCTTGACCTTGGACTGACTTTCAAAGGTATGGGTGAGATCAGGAACTAGACCCTATTCATTGAGAGAGGAGAATGGTCCTGTTGACTAACAAATTTTGCTTGATGAATCTGTAGACTTCTGGACGAGATAGATACAGTATTTTAGACTGGCCCACTTTGAACATCATATTAAACCATAGGTTAGCTTGACAAAAACAAGCTATAATGATCCTCAGACTCATGTGCCCTTTGCTCCTCTTCTGGTACGACTGAGATAAGTTATGAAGCTTTCACTTCCACATAGATTAACAGCAACTTGTCAGGTTTTCCGAACCAACAAGATTAAGCATAGTTTGGTTTATCTATGGTTTGTTTGAAACAGACGAACTTTAAACCATGGGTTTTGAAGCTGGCTTGTTTAAACAAACCTGAATTAAAATTAACCTGAGTTTGTATTCAGATGATATGCTGAACTGTGGCTAACTGAAATCAGAAGTGAAAACTTGTGCTCTGTTCCTAAAAGCTGTTTCAGGGTAGAGGGGGAGTATGCATATCTAATTTTCTAACACTGTGCAAGCCTAAGCCTCACTGCAGCTTGTACTTGTCACACTTAGTGTGGCATCAGATTACTGCCTCTGTAGTATTCCAGCTTCACATTACAGCTTAATCTACCCCAAACTTAAAACAATGAATTTAAAATCTCCTGCAAACTAAGCACCTATGGCCAGCATTAATTCTGAGCATAAACTGAAAAATGAAGAACTGAAAAACAAGATATCTTACAACTTGCAGTTAATTTGTAATTGTTTGCTAAGCATTAATGAAAAAGATGACAGCCCCAACAAATAAAACTAACGCAGTTATTCTGAGGAAAACCACAATACAGTATTGTTCTACACCTGAAAATTGTTCTTGTTAGTCCAACAACATACCTGCTACATAAAATAATAAAAAAAATGTATAGAACTGTGATTTTAGATCCAGGGCAAATTACCGTAACAGTGGTCTGTTGAAAGATTTTTAGATAGCTATATGAAATAGCATATATAAAGAGAGAAAGGCAGATAACTCCAGAATTCTAAAGTAAAGGTGGGATCAGTTTAAAATTATACTGCATTTAGCACTGATAACATGGTGCTCAAAACCTGGAGCTCATCTTTTACTTCCAGCACTGAGACAGGATTCTTTGTGCCAATATAAGAATGAATTTAGCCCAGCAGAATGCCAAAGACAGAGAACAGAAGAAAGATAATGTGAGCTTGTGAAACAGATAGCTATATTATAGCAATATAGGGGGGCTTAGGAAGTTTACATGTTACCAGATCAACAAAATTATCCTTAAGACACCAATCAGCCCTCCATATGGGAGGAGGGTTTTTTTTGGGGGGGGGGGAGGAAGAGGGCACGAGGACAAGGCAGAAGGGCTTCTGAAGTCCAGATCTTCTGCCAAGAGAATGCCTATGAAAACACCTTTATGTGTGGTGCAAAGGCTCTGGCAGCTAAGCCACTTGTTTACAGATGCACTGCCCATCAATCTCTGACAATGGGAAAGAGTTTTGTGAGGGGCATGAATTGTATGGGTTAGCAGCATATCTACAGATGTCAACCATCCACATTCTATCCCCAAGAATGTCAGAAATCAACACCGGGATACCATTTACAAGTATAACTTACATGTTACATACTTTTTGTTCCAGAGGAGAATCAATCCATAAACTCTTTCTAGAATGCCAATTTGCTGTCTGCCCATATATAATGAACTGCTACAGAATGAATTACAGACTCATCATTCTTACAGCTCAAAGTACACATTACTTTCCCTGGCAGTGAGTCACAGAACTAGTTTTTCATTATTATTTTTTTTATTAAAATTTTTATTACATTTTCAGTTTACAGAAAAGAAAAAGAACAAACCAGAAAAAAGAAAGAAAGAAAAACAATCCAACTTTCAAAATACATTTTTAGGTTACTAACTGGACTTCCCCACATCTCCCTCACCCTGCGTTCTTTACAATAAACATATCAGCAAATTATTACCTTGTTTCGTATCTTATTTATATCTTTCAGAGTGTTTTACTTCTAAATTTAAAGTACCTTTTGTCAAATATTTATACCTTAAGATAATACATAAAATAACTTTAAATTTCAACTTTTTCTTACTTATAACTTAACTTTCTATTTTCCTAATCTAATTGCAGGAGCTAAAATTTCCAAGTCATGCAGATTCTTA
Organism: Podarcis cretensis; assembly: GCF_951804945.1. Classification (NCBI taxonomy): domain Eukaryota; kingdom Metazoa; phylum Chordata; class Lepidosauria; order Squamata; family Lacertidae; genus Podarcis; species Podarcis cretensis. The sequence goes on along the minus strand of NC_137177.1, from coordinate 25,184,803 downwards.
ACATTCATACAACTTATAATGTTTTTGTAAATAGTCCTTAAATTTCTTCCAGTCCTCTTCCATTGTCTCTTCTCCCAGATCTCGGATTCTGCCAGTCATTTCAGCCAGTTCCATATAGTCCATCAACTGCGTCTGCCACTCTTCCAGCGTGGGAAGGTCTTGTATCTTCCAATATTTTGCAATGAGTATTCTTGCTGCTGTAGTTGCATACATAAAAAAAGTTCTATCCTTCTTTAACACCTTTTGGTCCACAATGCCCAGGAGGAAGGCCTCTGGTTTCTTAGGGAAGGTGTATCTAAACACCTTTTTTAACTCATTATAGATCATTTCCCAGAAGGCCTTCACTTTTGGACAAGTCCACCAAAGATGAAAGAATGTCCCTTCAACCTCCTTACATTTCCAACATTTATTATCAGACCGATGATATATTTTTGCAAGTTTGACTGGGGTCATGTACCACCTATATATCATTTTCATAATATTTTCCTTCAGGGCATTACATGCCGTGAATTTCATTCCAGTGGTCCATAACCTTTCCCAGTCTTCTAACATAATGTTGTACCCAATATCCTGAGCCCATTTTATCATGGCTGATTTGACTATCTCATCCTGGGTGTTCCATTTAAGCAGCAAGTTATACATTCTCGAAAGCGCCTTGGTCTTAGGTTCTAACAGTTCTGTCTCTAATTTCGATTTTTCCACCTGGAATCCTATTTTTTTGTCTGACTTAAAAACCTCTTGAATTTGAGCATAATGAAACCAGTCTTGCACCCTATTCTTTAATTTTTCAAAGCTCTGCAGCCTCCAATTATCTCCAATTTTTTCTATTATTTCCCAGTATTTCGGCCATCCGGCCTCCATATTGGGTTTTTTTCGAACCTTGGCCTCCGCTGGTGATAACCACCTCGGGGTCTTACCTTCCAATAAGTCTTTGTATTTTGTCCAGACCATAAATATAGCTTTCCTGACAATATGGTTTTTAAACATTTTATGAACCTTTACCTTATCGTACCACAAATATGCATGCCATCCAAAAACATTATTATACCCTTCCAGATCTAGGACGTCAGTGTTCTCAAGGAGTAACCAATCTTTCATCCAGCAGAAAGCCGCAGCTTCATAATATAACCTTAAATCTGGCAGGGCAAACCCCCTCTCTCTTTTGCATCCGTTAATATTTTAAATTGAATTCGGGGCTTTTTGCCCTGCCAGACAAACCTAGAAATATCTTTCTGCCACTTCCCAAAACACTCCACTCTGTCCACGATCTGTAGGGTCTGAAACAAAAATAACATCTTCGGCAATACATTCATCTTTATAGCTGCAATTCGACCCAACAAGGAAAGTTTCAATCTTGACCAGATCTCTAAATCTTTCTTAATTTCTGACCAGCATTTTTCATAATTATCTTTAAATAGATTCAAATTTTTGGCAGACAAGTTTACCCCTAGGTATTTTACCTTTTTAACAACATTTAACTCTGTCTCTTTCTGAAACCCATCTATTTCCAAAGGTGTCAGATTTTTCTCCAAAACCTTGGTTTTTTGCTTGTTCAGTTTGAACCCCGCTACCCGACCAAATTCATAAATTAATTCTAACACTCTCTTCGTACTAGATTCTGGCTCCTGTAGTGTTAAAACCAAATCATCTGCAAAAGCTTTCAATTTAAATTGTTTCACTCCGACCTGTATTCCTTGTACCAACCGGTCTTCCCTAATCATGTTCAAAAGCACCTCCAGAACAGAAATAAATAACAGGGGGGATAGGGGGCAACCTTGTCGTGTTCCTTTTTCAATTTTAAATTCTTCTGTCACCACATTGTTTACTATCAGTTTAGCTTTCTGCTCTGAATAAATTGCCTCTATTCCATTTTCAAACCCCCGTCCCACTCCCATCCCTTCCAAATTTTTCTTCATAAACCTCCAAGAAATGTTATCAAAGGCCTTCTCCGCATCAACAAAAATTAACACTGATTTTGTATTAATGTTGGTTTGCAAAAGTTCCAAAATATCAATAATATTCCTAGTATTATCAGACAAATGTCTTCCTGGGAGAAAGCCTGCCTAGTCCTTGTGAATTACTTCATTTAATACTTTTTAAAATCTACTTGCCAAAATATCTGCAAAAATTTTGTAATCCACATTTAGGAGTGAGATGGGACGGTAGTTCTTAAGTTGAGTCTTTTCAGTTTCCACTTTAGGGATCAATGTGATGAAGGCTTCTTTCCACGATTCCGGTGCCTTCTTCCCCTCCAAAATCTGATTGCATACCTCCATTAATGGTTGTATCAAATAATCTTTCAATATCTTATAATACTTGGAGGTAAGCCCATCCGGACCTGGAGATTTGCCTAGTTGCATATTCTGGATGGCACCCTCTATTTCTTGTTGTGTTATTTTATGATTCAGGATTGTTCTCTTTTCCTGGGCAAGTTTTGGTAAACCATTTGTTTTCAAAAATTGGTCTATCTCCTTCTCCTCTTGTGGCCCTTGAGTATAGAGCTTTTTGAAATATCTCTGGAAACACTTCCTAATTTCTTCGGGTTTCTGGATATCTTTCCCTTCAATCTCTAGATTGGTGACTGTATTCAATTTTTGTCTCTTTTTCAATTGCCATGCTAATAGTTTCCCACACTTGTTAGCTGATTCAAATGATCTTTGTTTCATTTGTTTAATTTTCCACTCAACTTCTTGATTTATCAATTTCGCGTACTGTGCTTGGTAAAATTTAATTTCTCTCAAGATCTCCTTCGATTTTGGCTTAGATCTCAACTTTTTCTCTCCATCTCTTATCTTCTCTAAAATCTTATCTTTTTTCCCATTCCAGATTCTTTTCTTTATCGTGTTCTGTTGTATCAGAAACCCTCTCATAACTGCTTTGCTTGCATCCCAGATTCTTCTCCTTTCCACCGTAGTATTCAAATTTATTTCAAAATAATCTTTCAAGGTTTTTTGGGCCTTCTTCACAATCTCCTGATCTCTTAATAGGGTGTCATTCATTTTCCATCTAAAGGAGCCGATTGGAGTAAGTCTTAATTCCATTTTCATAGCGTTATGGTCGGAGCAGGTTTTTGGGCAGATTTCCACTTTTCTAATCATAGGTGCCAGCCTTCTAGTTGTCCATATTTGGTCTATTCTTGTCCATGACAGATGAGCCTCAGAAAAGAAAGTTCCTTCTCTACCTAAGGGATTCTTAGTCCTCAAAATATCGATTAAGTCCATATTGTCAGTTAGTTCAAAAAAAGTTTTGGGTAGTCTGCCATCTTTTGTTAGACTTAGGTCTTGTGACTTATCCATATTTGTAGAGACCACTCCGTTCATATCTCCCATCATAATGATGTTGGTGTAGTCCAAATAGTCCAGGATTGTTTCATGCAGTTTCCTATAAAATTCTGATTTCCCCTCGTTCGGTGCATAAATTCCTAATAGCAAAAATTTTTCTCCTTGGGCCTGTATTTCAATAGCCAAAACTCTTCCTTGCTCATCTTTAAATAAAAATTTTGGTGACAGGCTCTCCTTTGCATAAATCACCACTCCTCTTTTCTTTACTTTATCCGATGAGATAAATTCTTGGCCTAATCTTTTATTAATCAAAACTTTTCTATGGAGCCTGGTCACGTGTGTTTCCTGCAAGCAGATGATGTCCAATTGTTCTTTTTTCAATATATGAAAAATTCTTCTTCTTTTCTCTGGGGAATTTCCGCCATTTATATTCCAACTAAGAAGCTGCAGAGACATCCTGGGTCAATCTATTGGTCCTGTGGTGACGTCCCTTTCTTTTGGTCCTCTGGTCCCGAGGGTGTAGGTGCCAGTATAGGTGTAAGCGGTGGAGGTGGCCAGGCTCCTGTTGTCCCTTTCTGTAGATCCTCTTCGTGGTCGTTCAAGAACTTTTGTTGGTCTTCTGCTGTTCTAATTTTAACTTTCTTTCCTTTGAAATTAAAAGATAGTCCTTGAGGAAACTCCCACCTATAAGGAATTGAGTTGTCTCTCAGTAATTTTGCAAGTTCTATATACGTCGCTCTAAGATCCAAAAGCTGTTTTGGTATGTCTCTGTAAATTTCAGCTCTGTTGCCGTGGATGTCAAGTGATTTTCCAAAATGAAGGCCTAATATTTTATCTCTCGCTTGCTTAGATCTTAAAATGATCAAACAGTCTCTGGGTTTATCCCTCCTCGTCACTCTTCCCAATCTGAAAGCAGTCACAATTTTAAAATCCTTATCCTCTTCAATACCCCAGAACTTTGAAAATTCTAATGTCAGATAACCAATCAGATCTTCCTGTTCAAGTTCTGGAATAGCTCTAAGTCTAAGATTGCTTTCCCGATTTCTCAGTTCAGTCATCGACCAGTAGGCCTGCTGTTCACTAATCTGTTTATGCAACGGCTTCACCTCCACCTTTAATGCCTCAACTTTCAAGTTGGCTTCCTCTGCTTTTTGTTTGGCTTCCTCAGCCAGTTTGTAATTCTCTGTTGTTGCTTCTTGAAGATTCCCAATTGCTTGTGTGTGTTGAGCCACCTGGTCAGTCAATTTATTTATTGAGGATGTGGCTTGATCAATTTTAGTCGAATGTTCGTCCGCCTTTTTATTTAGAATTGCCAGTTGTTCTAGGATCTGATTTAAAACTTTTTCAGATCCTCCTGAAGCCATATCCCCTGTAGATGTCTGCTCAACAGCCCCTTTTTGTATTTCTAGAACAGCTGGGACAGATGATCTACGTGGTTGGGAAGTCAAAGTTGTTTGTACCAATTGTTTTGCCTTTATTTTAGCCAGCCTTGTTTTCCCTGCGTCACTCATTCCAATCCCGTCTGTGTATCAAGGTCAGACTGTATGTGTTCCCATGAGAGAGACAGTTCCAAAGTATAAACAACCAGGCAGCAGAGAATCAAAACAAAATATAGTTCCCAGAGAATTATAAATCCAAAGTCCTCTAGGGGGAGTAATAAAGTTCAACCGAAAGAAAGAGGTTTTTCCTTCTTTACAGTCCCAATAATCCAAAGAAGAAACAACTGAAGTTCTAAAAGGTCTTTTAGTTTCTTTTTAGCATTAAGCTTTTCCCAACTTAATACAAAGTCTCAGAGAGGGTGCAAGAAACAGTTTCCCTATTTCTTCTATGGTGTAACGTTTACATGCAACACTTTCAACCTTAAAAACAATATCAGCAGTTTGGCAGTTTGACAGTTCTTCTTTACCCTGGCAGCCCACGGATTTGGTTTCTTCAATTATTTATAAATCCCAAAGGAAGAAGGAAGATCCAGTCAGAAAATCAACATAGATACTCCGAAATTGTCTCTTTTAATCCCTGCCAAAAGTTCAATAGTCTGCACGATAATCCAATCTTTTTTATAGTTCTTTCAAAGCGCTTCCCGCTTGTCAAACTTTGCTTTGATCTCTTTAGCACGGTCGGGAAACGGACTTCCTGGTTACGTTTCCCGTTTTCAGCCAAATTAAATACTTTAGTCCCGATAATTTTTAAGTCCCCTTACTCACGGGTTGTAGTTGCAAATCTGATGTTCCAAGAAGAAAGGTCGGCGCTCATCAGCAGCAGCCGCGCGGCTTTGCTTCCTGCAGAAAGAGCGATGAACTCACAGCGCCGCTCCCCCTTTCACGTTCCGGAGCCCCTTACGGGGTTCCTTCTCCGTTTCTTGGGGGGGCTTCTGGCGCCCGCCGAGTCCCACGGCCACGAGCTCACTCTGCCCGTGGTTTTTCTTGATGGGTCGCCGCTATGCCGCAGCGAACGACCCTTTTCTGCGGAGCCCCTCTTCAGAGCACGAAGAGGACCGCCATTGCTGTTTCGCGCCGCCTCCGGAAGTCCACAGAACTAGTTTTTCAGGGCCTAAACTCTTTGCTGAGAAACCTCCACTGTTCAACAAATTATTAGGAACAGAAGAATTGCCTTGCTGGATCAGATCAACACCTGTCAAGTCTAGCATTCTGCTTTCAACGGCTGCTTTCAACGGTTGCCAGTCAAAGCCAGACAATGTGGTGTTCAAAGATTATGTGGATGTTTTTAACACAGAAGGTCCATTTAGCTATCATGACTATTAATACTGGCTACCCCTGAATTTGGGTGATTCCTAATGGCACTGTGCACCATATAAGTCTTTCTGCACTGTAGTTTTTGAACAAGTTTTCCATCATGACTCTCAGATATTCAACCGTACAGTTCCAAAGTATGAAGTTCTGTATGTTTCAGCCAATTTAGATCCATCACTGCACCTTTTGCTTTTTGAAACTAATTTTATTAGTTTGGAAGGGTCTTTTTGGAGCTTATCAATGACCACATTTGGATACTGCAAGGATGGGGAACCTGTGGCCTTCCCAGATGCTGATAGATTACAATTCCCGCCATCCCTGACCGCTGACCACAGGATCTACAACCCACTGGCTTAATAAGCTGAGTTCTGAAGGAGCCTTATGGCCATACACAAACCTCCTTCATCACAGTGAGCAAACAAGTCATTAAGTTTCCCATGACTGGCTACCTCACAGTTTACCTCACAGAAAATTTATGACGGATCATGAGGGCAGAAGCTTTTTTATTATTATTCTGTGTCAGGGCAGGAGTAATTTCCATTTCTGTCAGTTGTCAGTCACATGTATGAATAACAATACACTTAATTAAGGAAGAACTCTCCCTCCCCAACCCAGGTAATACCTATACCATACTACAAAGCTGATGTTCATGCAAATACTTTAATGTTTTCAGACGAAATGTGCATACGTGGAATATACTGAATGCCCATATGATGCCATATTCACAAGGCCTGTAGAAACTGCATTTCTTGCATATGTAGCACATGGAGACTAATCAGAAAACCTGGGATGCACACATCCCAGGATACCCATTATGGCGTGGGAAACAATCTCTAAATCAATAAGCTATGAGGGCCAATCTTTGCCTATTTCAAGCAAGGAAATCTGTACTCTCTGCATCACTGTGCAAGAGTTTCAGCATGTTAACTTTACAGCAGAAACATTTCAGATGCATCCTTCTTTCCACAATGCAGCATTTAAAAAGTGTTCTAAGGCTGTGCCCTCCTGCACACTTACATGGTAATGAACCCCAATTAGCACAGTGGTACAGCTATTACTTTTCTACCTAAGTAAATACACCTAGAACTTTGTTGTTAAGCACAGCACTCTCTCTCTCTCTCTCACACACACACAGTGAGTCCCAATGAATTTCATGGAGCTTTTTCCCAAGTAAGCACATATAAGTGTCAATCTCAAGACGTAGGCTGCAATCCTAAACACTTACTGTGCAAGGACTAATAGTGGGACTTCTAAGATAACATGTATAGGACTATGCTGCTTTACAGGTGCAAAAACCCTAACACCACGGAAAGCCATCTAATTAGATTTTAATTTGATTTTGACCTGGTTTTAGGAGGTAATTTAATTATTGTTTGATTTTATACCAATGTTATATATATGATGTTAGCCGCCCTGAGCCCGACTTTGGCTGGGGAGGGCAGGGTATAAATAAAAGATGATGATGATGATGATGATGATTTCAAATTCAAACTTAGCACTGAAGTTTTTGTGTTAAAGGAAGGCAGGACCAGAGCACCAGAGCGGAGAAAATGCTTTGCAAGTACAGTATAAGGTCTCAGGTTCATTCTCCAGCATCTTTAGACAGGGCTCAGGGAGACCCCTATAGGAAATCCTGGACAGCTGCTGACAGCCAGTGTGGAGGCTGCACTGCTACTAGGATGTGCTGAAATTTTCAACTTCTATTTTCCAAAAAAGTGAGTAATAAAAAGTTGTAACATAACATGGAAATTCAAAATATATTTTGGTTAAATTAATATAATTTAGTTTTGCTTGGTAAGTAAAATGTGTTAAACTGCATAGAAATCATTAAAAATGATTGCCAAGTACTTGCCGTTATATTTTTTATTATCATTTTTATTTATTAATTAATCTTTAGAACTACCTAATTTTCAGAAGGTAAAATTAAAATTATTTGGTTTTTCAAAAGCACTTTACAGTCGTACCTTGATTGTCAAACGGAATCCACTCCGAAAGTCCATTCGACTTCCGAAAATGTTTGACAACCAAGACATGGCTTCTGATTGGCTGCAGGAGCTTCCTGCACTCAATCAGAAGCCTCATAAGCCGCATTGGACGTTCGGCTTCCAAAAAACATTTGCAAACCAGAGCACTCACTTCTGGGTTTGCGGCGTTTGGAAGCCAAAACATTTGAGTCGCAAGGCGTTCGAGATCCAAGGTACGATTGTATGTGCTTCATCACACGTAGACTTACCAAGCTAAATGCTGTCCAATCAGAAGAAAGGATAGCAGATTTGAATTCCCTGCACCCAGAAACGTATTTCCCAAGATCCCTCAGTGAAGGAATTTGCAAAACGGTCTGAGACGCATTATATGGGGGACTCTATATACTGTAAAAAGGTAAAGGGACCCCTGACCATTAGGTCCAGTCGTGGGGTTGCGGCGCTCATCTCGCTTTATTGGCCAAGGGAGCCGGCGTACAGCTTCCGGGTCATGTGGCCAGCACGACTAAGCCGCTTCTGGCGAACCAGAGCAGCGCACGGAAACGCCGTTTACCTTCCCGCCGGAGCAGTACCTATTTATCTACTTGCACTTTGACGTGCTTTTGAACTGCTAGTTGCTGCCAAATCTGGGGAATGGTCTGTTATGGAGCACACACTTTGCATGGATAAGGTCCTAGGTTCAAGCACCCCTGCCCTCACCACATCCTAAGAGCTGAGAGGGGTCCCTAGGGTCATCTAGTCCAACCCCCCTGGCAAAGCAGGAATCTCAGCTAAAGCATCCATAACAGAGGGCCACTCAACCTCTGCTTGAAAACCTCCAGTGAAGGAAAGCCCACCACCACCTTTCGAGGAAGTCCGTCCCACTGCCGAACAGCTCTTAACTGTCAGAAGAGCTCAAGTGGGAGAATTCCCGCCTGAAACCAGCTGCTGTCAGTCACGATACTGAGCTAGGCCGGGGTCGGTGGCGGCGGCTTCCTTACGCTCCTGCAGCGAAGTTCATTTTGAGAGGAAGGCCTTCGGCCCCCTCACCTCTCCGGTAGGGCAGAAGGGGCAGCGGGGCGCCAGACTGAGGGAGAAGCAGCTGCTCCCCCCACCACAAGGAAGGCCTAAAAACTGGAGCCGAGGGAGAAGCCCCTCTGCTCTGCCAATTCTGAAGGGTCCCGGGGGCAGCCACGGCGAGGCCCTTCCCGGGAGGGAGAGGAGGAGGCGGCGAGCGGGCGGGCGAGCAAGAAGCGCGCGCGGGAAAGGACGGGGAAAGGGCGCGCATGCGCTCTGAGGCCCCGGCCGCGCTGACAGGAAGAAACGAGGGATCCCGGGGACTAGGCCCGGCGGCGGCGGCGGAGACGCCTTACCCGTTCTTGAGATCCACCTCGAGGATCTTCCCGTAGCCCTTGAAGAACCGCTCCACATCCCGCTCCCGGGCCTGGTAGCTGAGCCGCCCGATGTAGACCCGCGGCATCTCCCTCGCCGACAGCCTCGCGAGGGCTGGCGCCGCGCACGACGGCGGACGCGGCCTCAGCGACAGCTTCGACCTGCGGAGCTCAGCGCTGAGCGGGAAGGGCGGGGGGGAGGGAGGGAAGAGACAGAGAGAGAGAGAAAGAGAGAGAGAGGGCGGGGGAGGGGCGGCAGGCGGCAGCGGACTTTTTTTTTCTTTCCCTCCTCTCCCTCGCCGGCGTAAGCACACACGCAACGCAAGGGCGTGCGCGCTGACGTAGGCGCGTCAGGTGACGCCGCGGGGCGGGCGGGCCCGAGAAGCGTTCGCTGCGGCGCTTTTCGAAGTTCGCTCGCCTCTCGGAATGGGCGGCGGCTCTTAAAGGGGACGCTCGGAGATGAGCCGGGGGGGGGGGAGGCGCTTGTCTTAACAGGCAGACATTCGGCAGGTGCGGTTCGCTCCCTCCGATCGCTTAGAGACAGAGTTTCACCAGTATCAAGCCATTGGCTTGATGAGCCGGGGCTGTATCCCGCGTTAGTAATACCCTAGAGCTGACCCACTGAAATTAATGGACGTGGCAGACTTAGGTCCATTAATTTCAGTGGGTCTGTTCGGGAGCTGAAGGCAATCAATGTGCTTTCATTATATGCGTGGCAGCAGGCATAAATCCACCAGGCGCAGCTATATTTATTCATTTTTAATGCAGCTAACGGATGCTAACGTTGCTGAGCACTAAGCCCCACTGAGTTCAAAAGTACTTGCTTGCTAATAAGCATGTTGACGATTACAATATAACCGCGTGATCATATGCATTTATTCATCTACACAATAGGGTGTCATATGCTAATTAATTAAAGAGCAGAAGTTTCTGCTGGAGTAACTCCCACATCGAGGGTGCAGTGAATTCTGTTTTGCTGTATTTATGTAGATTTTCCTTTTTTAAGAAAATGCTTTTATGTCTTACCTGTGCATTTCAGTCGTGTGTGTTTTTAACTTATAAACTGCCCAGAGAACTTCATGTTATGGGGTGGTGTACATATACAATACAATAAATAAATACCACTGTAAGTTGCTCCAAGGTATTTGATGTAGTAAGCGACCAATTTTTATTATATATACTCCACCCATCTGCCTGGGTTTCCCCAGCCACTCTGGATGGCTTACAGGATATCTAAAAACGTAATGAAAGCATATAATGATTAAATAAATGTGTTTAAGTTTGCAGACTAAATTTCCCTTTTGTCGCTAGGCAGAAGATCCGGCACACCATAACGCTCACAGACATGACAGCTTGTGACATCAGAAACCTGTGTTTGCATTTAAGGCATCAAAATGTTACATGGTACTTCACTTCAAGAAGTGATCTGCCAGATTGTAGTGAATGAAATCACTCGCTGACAGTTCCCTCTTGATTATATTAAGACCAATCTATATCATAGAAACATTTTTTAAAAACCCTGCCATATATAGAATCCAACCCTTGGTCCATTTAGCTCAGTGTTGTCAACACTGACTGGTCGTAGCTCTCTGGGGTTTCAGACATTCCCAGCCCTACCTGGAGATGCCAGGCGTTGGACCTGGGATTTTATGCATGGAAAGCAGATGCTGTACCACTGAGCTATGACTCTTCCCTAGATATATTCACATTTTCTGCAAGAAGGAATTCAATGGAGGTTATATCAATGCACCTCAAAACTGTATCTTGGGAGATTTTATGGACTCCAGAAATTGGGTACTAACCATGCACATGTGTACGAAGAAAATCTTTGTATCTGATGGGACTTATTCCCAGTAAGTGTGTCTCCACCATACCCACTTGGTGTGCTTTGTGAGCTGCTAGTGGTGGTTGGAAAATCTTGCTAGTCACTCTTGAGTACTAGATTAGACTGATCTTGGTCTGCTTTTGCCTCCAGATGTTGGATTCCAGCTCCCATTAGCTCCACCCAGAACAGGCAGTGGACAAGGATAATGAGAGTTGAAGTCCAGAAAAATCTGGAGGCCAACACATTGGCTACCTCTGCAGTAAAGCAGTTACTCTATTCTTAGAGAATTGCCCTTAATAACACAAAGTGTACCTCCGCAGATGTAGAGGCCTTCAGTTATTAGCCGTTTATTTATTGCACTTTCCCCTGATTTACCGTGCTCATGGACAATGATCCACATTAGTGGACAGCACCATAATAAAAGTCAACCAGAAGGCCTTTTAAAAGCGGGCAGCGCCGTAATAAAAACATCAGAAGACCTCTAAATCAACAACAGGACTTTGCTCGTTCACCCAGTGAAGAAAGTTTAGGAGTTTCTGAATCATTGCATTGCTTTGTAGAAAGTGTAGATGTTCTGTAATGGTTTAGAGAAGAAACGAGGGCTGTAAAGTTTGTATTTTATTGACAACAAATTCAGGATGCATGAAATATTGTTATGTGTTTGGGGGTTTAGTCTGGATGGAACCCAATGTCTCCTTCCAAACCTGTGATCCTATATCTGTGAGGGCAGAATGTATAACAAGACAATAAAATAGTAATCGTAATAATCATAGAGAGCTTGAATAGCATAAAATAAATTCCATAGTGGAATATAAGATTGGCAGAAATACGAAACATACCAAATTTCAAGAATGTTGCCAGATAAACTCATATTTAGTGGGAATGTGCCAACCCTGAGATTGTTTGGTTATATAAATCACAAACGGCCCCCAAGCAGAGGCAACAATTAATTCTTTATCTGTTGGTTGCCACTCATCTAGTGATCTAGAGGGTGGAAGGATAAGACTTGTTACTCGAGGGATCTATGGTTTAAAAAAGTCATGTTCATTGCCATTTTTAAAAAGCTGGCTCCTAAGAAATGTGCCACTAGGGGTGATGCAGACCCCTCTGATTTAGAGCAATAAATCTTAGGTTGCATCCAGTTTTACTACTTCCTGCTCCTCACACATCTTGAATCTATCTTTTGAGAACAAGGGACAAGCATTGTAGCACCCTGCTTGTGGTTAACGCTTAGCTGGAATGAAATATTCAACGCAGCAATAGAGAAATTAAAATAGTAATTTATTTGTCAGACAAATAAATATGAGGCACAGTGGTATATGGTTACCAAGCTCTGGCCTGGCCTCTTGCCATTCTGGCCAGCACTTATATTTCCTTAATCCAGCCCCCTTGCTCCTCCTGTGGCTGCCTCTGTCCAATCAGCCTGGTTAAAATTCCTATTGGCTGTTTGCTAGAACCAATCACAAAAGATACACCCATTTCCTCTTGCCTTTTATGGAAATCAAAAAGCTATATATTCTTCTATCTATAAATGACAAATAAGTAGTAATATATCTTACATGTGTCTCAACAAGGAATCTTAATTACCAGCTCACCTCTTGCCCTCCTTGCCCTATTGCCTTCCAAAACAGATAATTAATCTTGAATTTTTATCTTATGCATATGTCAAGGATTGAGTTCACATCAACATTGAGAGATCTCCTTCATTTGAAGGTTTCTAAACAAAAGGCCTGACAACCATATATCAGGAGTGCTCGATTGGCGTCTTCTGTCTGGCAAGGGGGGCTGGTGGCTGACTTAATTTCAGGATAGTTACAACTCTTACAACTATATGAAATAAGAATCTAGCATTTCTTAAATCCTTTGCATAATTATATTTAAACTAATATATTTAATACATAAACAACCTTTTAAAAGGAAAAGAAATCTTAAAAGGATCTTAGTTTAAGAAAGAAACAGCTTTAGAAAAGACTTCCCAAAAATGTTCTCTTTCTGCCAGCTAGATGCTTTTTCACTGCTCTTGACCTTTTTAACCTTAGGAAGAAGATATGGCTCATTTTACTATTTATCAACCCTTAATTTGTAGGGTCAGTGTAACCTTGGCTGTCAGCCTGTAATTCCCTTTTTACGACTTTGAGAGTTGTTTTCTGCTATAAATCAGGGGGGCCCCTTGTCTAGGAGTAAAAACATCTTGCCAAGGTTTTTAGGCAGCTGGTCTTCTGCCTGGCATGAAACAGAACATTTTTAAGCTCATTCTTAAAATACAAGCCCTGATTAAACATATAAGCTTTAATAAAAATGCAAGCTTATGATTAGATGCCTCAGCATGGCTTCTTTGTTTCTCCAACCAGATAGTTAGGAGTATAGAACTCTTTCCTTTCAAGAATGAACTTCCTTGAATGATAAGCTTGCTTACGGTATTTTACACCAAGGCTCAGTGTAAATACCGTTCAACTAAAGGTGTGTACCAGGCAAGGATTCCACTTAACTCAACTTAATTTCTGCTGCTGCTGCAAATAAATGCTGTGTGCAGACAGATTTGCTGGAGTTCTTTTGAAAGAAAGCTCTCCTCCCTGTAATCACACTTAAGGTGGAAAAGATACAGTGCATGTGTTCTTTTACTCTTATTACCAGGGGGCTTGAGAACATATAATCTAACATCTCCTGAAACTATTTCCAGGCTAGGCTTTGAGGGGACTAACATTTTTAGCAATGAGCAGGTGGCAATTTTTTTGTAAAAATGTCTCAAACCAGCTATGATTGCTAGTTCTCAGCGTGCCGTTCTCTAGAATAAGTTTTAACAGGGCTGCGATCTTCTGTTTTGTAGTAAGTGTTAATAATATTAACATTTCCTCGGCACACGTGATCTGTTGGGAGTGATTCTGAATTTCTAATGCCCATATTAAAATAAAGGCTAGAGGGGAACTTGGAACACTTACTCTGCCCAAAGCACTGGTCAGTAGCATCCAGTCAAGTTCTTTGGATGTTCATTTGTTACAACATGTATATTCTGCCTTTCCTCCAAGGAAGTCAAGGCGATTTACATTGTTCTCCCCTCCCAATTTTAGCTTCACAACAACACAGTAAGTTAGGTCGCCTGCGAGCTTTATGGCTGCGTAGAGATTTGAACCCTGGTCTCCTAAGTCATAGTCTGGCATTCTAACCAACTACTCCAGATTAGCTTTCCCTAATTACTCAGTGTGGCTAAGAGAATACTACTTTTTATTTTCTCCTCTTATTCAACGCACAAATAGGAAGAAAAGGCAAACAAAATCTAACGCACCTATCTAGTCTTCCAAGTCTTTACATTAGGGCTGGGCAATTTTTGGTCCTCCAGCTGTTACTGCACTACATTTCCCATTATCTCTGACCATTGGCCAATGGGACTTGGAGTCCAAAATCATCTGGAAGGTCATCCTTCTTTAACACAATATCTTCAATTAATTGCAAGTAATAATTAAGACATATTGGAATGAAAGTTCTGTAGGTCTATTCCAGTATTGTATAAAATCAATAAGCCCTTCCCTTCCCAAAATGCTTATAAAGGTAAAGGGACCCCTGACCATTAGATCCAGTCGGTGCTCATTTTGCTTTATTGGCCGAGGGAGCTTCCGGGTCATGTGGCCAGCATGACTAAGCCACTTCTGGCGAACCAGAGCAGCGCACGGAAACACCGTTTACCTTCCCGCCAGAGCGGTACCTATTTATCTACTTGCACTTTGACGTGCTTTCAAACTGCTAGGTGGACAGGAGCAGGGACCGAGCAACGGGAGCTCACCCTGTAGCGGGGATTTGAACTGCTGACCTTCTGATCAGGAAGTCCTAGGCTCTGTGGTTTAACCCACAGCGCCACCCGTGTCCCAAGTTTATCCAATGAAATGGTGCTCCAGAGTTTTGGGCCCCAGCTTCCAAAGATTGTAGTTGCTCTGTTTTCACTGCTTTCACTCACAAACACCAAGCAATTGTCAACAATCAATCAACAACACAATATGTCCTTTTGTTGCAAGGGACAACATATCTGAGGGGGTCCCTTCTCAATATGGTTAAGGGTATAACTGGATTTTCTACCACAGAATATCCCTGGTATTATGGGCAAATGATCCCCCGGATGATTCCACAACATGGACAGAGTTGCAAACATTGCAACTCCAACATTGCAGGAAGTAAAAAGGTAAAGGTAAAGGTACCCCTGCCCGTACGGGCCAGTCTTGACAGACTCTGGGGTTGTGCGCCCATCTCACTTAAGAGGCCAGGGGCCAGCGCTGTCCGGAGACACTTCCGGGTCACGTGGCCAGCGTGACAAAGCTGCATCTGGTGAGCCAGCGCAGCACACGGAAACGCCGTTTACCTTCCCACCAGTAAGTGGTCCCTATTTATCTACTTGCACCCAGGGGTGCTTTCGAACTGCTAGGTTGGCAGGCGCTGGGACCGAGCAGCGGGAGCGCACCCCGCCGCGGGGATTCGAACCGCCGACCTTTCAATCGGCAAGCCCTAGGCGCTAAGGCTTTTACCCACAGCGCCACCCGCGTCCCCCGCGTCCACAACATGGACAGAGTTGCAAACATTGCAACTCCAACATTGCAGGAAGTACGACCTATCTAAAAAGCTTGCATGTTAAGAGGTTCACCCATGGTCAGGAAGCTGAGCCAAGTCTTGATATCATATCAGGCTAACACAGCAAATGGAGGGGCTGTCTTCACTGTGCATTACTACTTGCTGTCTTGAAGCTTGTGCTAAAGCAGACATGTGGATCCTCCAGGCAGTGGAAGCTGATCTGTTAGTTCAAATGGGGCCCAGCCTCACCCACCTCAGCCTACCATCAGCCAGTCCCAACCTGCCTGCCTTCTTACAGCCTTTTGAAGGGGTGGCACTGGCTGTCAGCCTCCTCCTCCTGCTGCTGATCCACCTCAGTGTTACCTTTGTAGAACTCAACTGGGAGAAATCAGTTGGCTGCACCAGTCTCTGGCTCCACCCACAGTTGGCCTCCTTGCTTTCCACCCCAGTTGGCGCCATCCATCACTAACTCCAAGGGGAGGAAAGAAACACTATACTGGAAAGAAATACAGGAAAGAAACACTATACTGTAAATAAGTCAGAAATTAGATTGTTATAACAAAAGGGGAAAAAATCCTTTGGAAAATCATGAAGAAAAATTTTCTGCTCTCTGGTGCCATCTGGTGTTGCATGTTTATAACACATTCAAATCATTGCTTTTTGATTTATGTAGCTGAGTCCCAACTCCTGACTATTGGCTACGCTAGCTGGCTGGCTAGGGCTGATAGTCCAGCAACATCTGGAAGCTCACCAATTCCTTGTCTCTGCAGTGAAGAGTTCTCAGACAACCGTGTAGAACTTGCCAAACTCCAGAGTAAAAAATTCTCTCTTCATTTTTGGTCTTCACGCAAGTAAACCATTTCTCCTAAGCTTGACACGTTGACAGTATTGGGCCCTGAGCATAGAGCGCTGTGCCTTCTGTTGACATGCTTAATTTTTTGACACATTTTTAATGTATGTGTAGGGGGAGCAATCTATTGAAATAACCATTTTCTTCATATGTAAAAAGCTTCCATCTCCTTTCATAATGCTTCAGGCTACCAAGCTTCATTAGCTACAAAGCCAGGGACCTATTTTTCTAACTAATGATATTTTCTCGATTTGATTTCTTTTCCCTCTTCTAAATAATAATAATGAAATGGCGGGCAAAAGTCAAAGATAAATTGAGAGTAGCCAGATACTATGTGGGCAGAGGAAATGTAGGCTAAGCTATGCTAGCCTTCCTCAAGAGCTATGCAACGCCAACTGTCCCTGCAAGAAGGGTTGGAGAGGAAGAGGCAGGAAATGACATCACCAATGCTCCTGGAAGAGTCATGAACAGGACAGGAAGTGGTCAGCAGGGCAGTGAAGGCGATGTGGAATTGCACATATGGCTTCAGAATGACAGGCACTGCTCAGGGTGGTGTGAGCAGAGTCAGAGCCAATCCAATGTTCCTGGCGCTGGCACTGTGCTCACCTTGAGTTGAGCTCTTCATGCCTCAGAAGTGAGGTGTGAAACTCTACCCTGCCATCACTGACCCACTGACCACTACCGCACCAGAGGACGGCAATCTGATGAAGACAGCAAATGTTGATGCCCCTTAAAAATGGAGTGAACAGTGAGTGGGTTGTTCCATGGTAGACCCACCTATCAGAGAGTTGGAGAAGACAGTTTTGCCCAACCTTCATGCAGTCAATGCATGGCTTGGGAACCCCCTGTGCAGCCTCTGCTTAAGACCTCCAATCAGGGGAGAGCCCACTAACCCTAGACAATTGGTTCCATGGATGCTCTTACCATCAATAAGTTCTTCCTGATGTTCACCCAAAATCTACCCTCGTGTACCTTAAGTCCATTACATGTACACCTGCTATCTGGGGCAGCAGAGAACAAGTATTTGCCTTCTTCAGTGCAATGCCCCTTCAAGGATTTTAAAAGTGCTATGATCCTGCCCCCATGCTCCCAGTCTTCTCTTCTGATCCCATCTCCCTCCAGGCAACTAGTTTCATTGTCAGATCACTCCTGTCACCAAGGTATTTTTGCCACTGGTCAGCTTGCTTTATGTACTGACTGCCATCTTCATTGCTCTCCTCTGAATCCATTCCAGCTTGCCCACATCTTTCTCTAAGTATGGTGTCTTGAGCTGAACATAGGAGGTCCAGCATGGAATAAAGGGGAACTAATACTTCATATGACTTGAGAACTCTGGCTCTATTAGGCTAAAATCACATTCACTTTTTTTTTTGCTGACTTACGTTCACCTTGCGATCTGCTGTGATCCTTTTCACAATCACTGTTTCCAAGCTAGGTGTCACTCGCTTGATGTTGTTGCATAAATGCAGAACTTTTGCATTTGTTTCTGTTGAATTTTCATTTTCATAGTTCCAGGCCATCCCTTCACATACTGTCAAGCTCACTCTGAATTTTATTCTGTTTTCTGAGGTGTTGCTACCGTTCCCTGTTTAGTGCCATCTATGGTAGTATATGGGACGCGGGTGGCGCTGTGGGTTAAACCACAGAGCCTAGGACTTGCCGATTAGAAGGTCGGTGGTTCGAATCCCCGCGACAGGGTGAGCTCCCGTTGCTCGGTCCCTGCTCCTTCCAACCTAGCAGTTCAAAAGCACGTCAAAGTGCAAGTAGATAAATAGGTACCGCTCTGGCGGGAAGGTAAATGGCATTTCCATGCGCTGCTCTGGTTCACCAGAAGAGGCTTAGTCATGCTGGCCACATGACCCAGAAGCTGTACGCCGGCTTCCTTGGCCAATAAAGTGAGATGAGCGCCACAACCCCGGAGTCGGTCACGACTGGACCTAATGGTCAGGGGTCCCTTTACCTTTACCTTTTATGGTAGTATAGATGCACTCTTGAATGTCTGGGTAGGAATTTCTTCAGCATTGCTGAACAATGTGATCCCATCACATGACAGATATTGAGGCCTATAAAAATCACCACCACAGGAGGCTACTCTACTAAGGTGAATGGGGACATTGGCCCACCAACCTCACTTTAGCTCCAGTCAGCCCCCACCTGCCTGTCTTCTTTCTTACAACCAATTAGAGAGAGGCTCTGCTGTAGATCTTCCTGCCTTCTGCCTTAACTGTCCCAGTGGGTGTAAGTCACCCC
This sequence comes from Podarcis cretensis, assembly GCF_951804945.1. Classification (NCBI taxonomy): domain Eukaryota; kingdom Metazoa; phylum Chordata; class Lepidosauria; order Squamata; family Lacertidae; genus Podarcis; species Podarcis cretensis. The sequence goes on along the minus strand of NC_137177.1, from coordinate 25,165,941 downwards.
GACCACTGTCATGGCAGACTGCCACAGTCCATAAGATTCTGCTCAGTCCTTATAATGTCTTCAACTCTTCCAGTCAAGGAACTGGCTGCTTTCCTTTGCTCCTCCCTCTTTCTCTGCCACCTCGATCTTCGCCTCTAACAGGCTTTGCAGCTCAGACCTTAATCCTCTGTGGGAGAAGACCAGGCTCTCTCGTCTGGGCTACAGCTGTGCTTCACGAAATATTACCCTTGCTGTTATGAATCTTACATGGTGCCTCAAGGCAGCCATACAGCAGCCATCAAGGTAAAGCCCTTGGGGAACAGGTTACCTCTATTGAGCTGGGGGGTGGGAAGCAGAGTCAGCTGCTGCGGAGAGGTTTGGGATGTCAAGCAGGGATTCACCCACACCACCTGCTCCTTATCAGCTTGAAGTCAGGCTGCAGTATCTAAAGATAACTGTAGAATAGAATACCTCTATAATTCCAAAGACAGCTCTAGCATAGAATTCTCTAGCATGGGCCAGGAGAAGGTCCATGGGCATAGTCGGGGGAGGCAAGGGGGCAACTGCTCACCCTCCCCCCCCATCAAGTAAATAAATAAAAATACTTAACTAAATATCACTTGGATGATATTGTGGTGCATTCTAGCCAATGCAAGTGGCAACCTGACTGAGTGATAGATTTCTCAGTGGTTTGTAGTATGAGAAAAAACTACAGGAAGACAGAAGTCCTATTTTATCTATGTATGTATCTTTGTATTTATATTTTGAATAATAATAATAATAATAATAATAATAATAATAATAATAACAATAATAATAATAATTTATTATTTATACAGTGCCCATCTGGCTGGCTGGCTTCCAACAAAATATTAAAAATACAATAGAACATCAAACATTAAAATATATCAAGGTGGTATACAATTTATAGGAATAAAATCAGCAAAAAGTATCCGTAAAAAAACATTATTTAAAATAAACTTCATTAAATACCAATTGGTTAAAAAGGAGAACATTCATATCTCAAAGGCCTGTCTAAACATTATAGCTTTCAAAAGACATATGAAAGAAGGGAGGGATGGTTCTGGAAAGTCTTGTTACTAGCCTACATTATTGAAATTTGGTATGCAGAATGTGGCTTGTGAATCTGATAAGTAGATGTTACCCTATGGGAATCAGGCACAGAGAGATTTGGAGAGAAAAATAATAAAGTTGCCTATCGTAGGAAGTACTTTACTTGGATAGAAAAGCTTCTCTCTAAGCTTACTAATCTATAGAGGAAACAAAGGCAGGTCTGAGAGAGTGAGGAGGAGGAAGTTGTGAACAGGATGCAACCTAAGGCTTGTCAATCTAAACTTCAAAGGAGAGAGAGGTCAGCAGAGAGGCCAAAGGTACAGGGATAGTCTAGGAATCTGAATCCCCATGTAACCCCCTTTTGGTCAGCTGAGTTGCACCTGAACTTCCAACAGATATGAAGCTGTGCTTTTCCACACAGAAGCCCAAGTCATTTCTTTGCTGCAGAAATGCTGTTTCTCAGGCGAATCCAAGACCATTTCCAGTGTTCTGTCGGGTTGCAAAGCACCTTCAACAATCACCTGCAACTGCACCCACCAATATTATTTGGGCCAGCTAACATAGGTACCCAATTCTCTAATGACTTTTCTCCTTTGAAGTGGCACCATTCAACTTTGCTCAGCAGGAAACCAACGTTAGGTCACATGTGTACCAATCCATTTCATTTCTTCTTCTTCTTCTTTCCTGGTTTGATTTCCAGACGATTGTTCTTCATATACTGCTGTGCCTCCTCATTTTCTACACAGTGTATTACATGACTGGAAGCATTTGCTGTGGAGCATTCAGGTGAGGCTGCTTTCTGTGAACCATAGATGTTACTTTCAACCTCTCCTGTTAGCATCTCCCACAAGCGTTCCGTCTTCCTGCTGCTGCTCCTAATAAGTGTTTGCGAATGTTCTTTTTCCCTCCACACCTGACACAATGCCTAATTACAGTGTAGGCCATTTATTTTAATTTCCCTTTAGCTTTGTGCTGTTACAAAACACACCTGACAGCATGTTCCTGGGAGTCTTAAGGCTTGTGGTCGATGTTAGTCACACTCAGCGTAGATCTATGGACATCCTTTATTTATTTCATTCATATCCCAACTTTTTCTCCAAGGTGCAGAAGGCAGAGTACAGGGCTTTCCCCCCCTTCCTCATTTAATTCCCACAGCAACCCTGTGAAAATTCAGCAACTATTAATATTGACTAATGAACATAATAATATTAATGTCTATATTAATGGATATGATTAACTTAGGTCCATTAATTTCAATGGGTGTACTCCAGGAATAAACACACACAGAGAGACATAAAGTTTTGATTCTTGTCCATTGTCTTTTAACTGGTTGTTTAAAATTATTGTTTTTTCTATGTTTTTATTAATTGTATTTATCTGTTTAAATAAATATATAAAATAAATTAATAATAATAGTAAACATCTCTTTCAATTTTAGTGTCTGTTTCTCATTTTCACACATTAAGTACAGTTTGCCACACTTCTGCTTCAGTCTGTGATTATTATTTTTAAGTCCTCAAAGAAGTTTGCCAGCATTTTAGTAATAATAGCAACAATACCTTTATTGTCAATGTACAACCTGTGTACAGTGAAATTAACCGAGCCTCCCCCACCACAAACACTCAATCTCGTTGCACTCTGTGTGCTTGTCGCATAACACACCAACCCTGAAAGTCAGTTGTACTATATTATTTTTTGTTCAGCCCATGGATAGAAACTGTTTTTTAGCCTGTTGGTACGACTGATTATACTTCTATATCTCCTGCCTGAGGGTAGATTAAAGACATGCTGGCTGGGGTGTGAATCGTCCCTGAGAATTTTTCTCGCTCTCCTAAGGCAACGATCCCTTGCGATGTCATCTAGCGGGCTCAGGGGACAGCCCATGATATCATGTGCTGTGTTCACCACCCTCTGTGAAGACTCAGTCCTCCTGATATACACATTCTAGTATGCATTTTTGCCTAATAGACTTTTTCTTTTGGAAAGCTTTCTTCTTGAAGGTAGCGGGCCATTGGGCTAACAAAGGTTTCCCACTCCGATTTAAACCAATGAGGCTTTCTTCCAAGTGTAGCTACATTTAAGACCAACGTGATTACCCATCCATCAATGATAGACAGGTTTATGAGTGCCTAGCTTGACTCCCATTGTTGGTTAACCTCCCAGCCTGGCAAGAAGAGCAATGAATGATCTGTAATAACTTACACAAAATGTCTGGGGAAGAACGGTACTTAAGCCTTCAAGGGTACTGGGTGGCTTTGCCAAGTTGTCCAATCTGACAAAGTTGTTGGGTGAAACAGTAGATCTCTTTGGACAAAGTGGACAAAGTAATCAATCAGAGTTACATGAAGCAAGCAGAACCCACAGCAAAACATTGCAATTTCGAGTTCCTTTTCAGGGTTCTAGCCGGGTGCATGAACACAATTACCTTTCTGCAATACTTACAACAGCCTATCACCAGGGCTGGGTGGAAGCTGGGGGAAGAGTTTGCCTAAGGCAGTGGTGGCCAGACTCGGGCCTCCAGATGTTTCGACACTACAAGTCCCGTCATCCCTAGCTAAAAGAACCAGTGGTCAGGGATGATGGGAATTGTAGTCCCAAAACATCTGGAAGGCCAAGTTTGGACACCACTGGCCTAAGGCAACTAGTGGAGGGCCAAACTACACAGTAAGTTAAATGCACAATTATATTTCATGTATCTGAGCTTGTTGTTTGTTAAATAGCATCTCTCTCTCTCTCTCTCTGATCAGGGTCATGCAGGATTGGAGAGGGGTGAATCTTTTCTTCACCACCATGCTCTCATATAAACCTGTACCCCCTAAAACTGCCATTGTCACTAATAGTTTGCTGCAGAGGTTTTTTATTTTATTTACTATAACTTTTTAATGGGTTTATAAACAAGGATCATAGGAATAATAAATGATACAAATAAATAGACCAAGTCTTCTCATGCCATGTGTATACCACAAAAGGAGCATAATTAATCTTCAGTGATATCAGCAGCATATGGTTCATTATTAGCGATCAGTGTATAAGTTCTTGGTTTGTGAACTGGTTTAAACAAAAATAAAGGGGAACAGCACAGAACAGAGTTAACAGATAAAGTTCCACATTGCATAGCCAAATGCTTAATCAGGAGCCTTTGTGGTTGTGCTTTGATTAAGTATGAGTCATAATCATTTCTTCCCTACTGTTACCAATGAAATGGTATATTGAGGACCGTGGGGGAGGGGTTTCTAAAGGGAAGATAATATATGTTTAAATTAAATTTAGATAAATGCAAATGCTGATGAGGTTATTCATTTTCTGGAATACTGGCATATGTTACGAAATTAAACCACACCAGAGTAAACCCACCTTTCCTGACCTGTTCACGTGTCAACCATAGTTTATTTGTTAACCTCTTAAGGAGGGCTGTTTTAGTTTATTGCAGAATTGAGATTCAAATGCTCAGCTTCTGCACTTGGAAACATCATGAAGGATAAAGTGGACCTTGCTCTGAATCAGCAAGAGTTAGAAGATGTCGGTGGAATTTACAAGTGCCACCATCATAACTGTCATGAAGCTTCTACTGAGTTTAACCTCAAGTACTTTTCTTTCCAGGGACGCAGGTGGTGCTGTGGGTTAAAGCCTCAGCGCCTAGGGCTTGCCGATCGAAAGGTCGGCGGTTCGAATCCCTGCGGCGGGGTGCGCTCCCGCTGCTCGGTCCCAGCGCCTGCCAACCTAGCAGTTCGAAAGCACCTCTGGGTGCAAGTAGATAAATAGGGACCGCTTACCAGCGGGAAGGTAAACGGCGTTTCCGTGTGCGGCTCTGGCTCTGGCCAGAGCAGCGATGTCACGCTGGCCACGTGACCCGGAAGTGTCTCCGGACAGCGCTGGCCCCTGGCCTCTTAAGTGAGAGGGGCGCACAACCCCAGAGTCTGTCAAGACTGGCCCGTACCGGCAGGGGTACCTTTACCTTTACCTTTTTTACTTTTCTTTCCAGGCTCAACAACTTTGGCATGCTTATCCCTTTTGAATTCAACATGGAACCATCTTATTCAAATCCCAAATTTCTGGGTGAGTTGGTGAAACCCTTTAGTTCATAGAAATAGCATTGCCTTTGAGGGTGGGGAAAGAACAGAAGCATCAAGGTATGCCTATGATGCAAAACTCAGAGTAGACCCATTCAAATTAATGGACCAAAGTTAGTCATGATGATTAATTTCATTAGGTTCACTTTAATAATAATAAATAATAATAAGTTATTTTTCATACTCCGCCCATCTGGCTGGGTTTCCTCAGCCACTCTGGGTGACTCCCAACAGAATATTAAAAACACGATAAAACATCACACATTAAAAACTTCCCTAAACAGGAACTTTGAATAGGACTAGCATCGGATAAAACCTAGAAAGTCTAAAATGAATAGTCTCTGTATAGAACACGACATCAAAGACATTTTGCTCTACTATACAGGAGAACGACTGTAGTTTAGAATTTTAGCTGGGTGCTGTTATTCCCCCCCCCAATTTATAATCCAGAATATCTGGATTCCACCAGGTCACTGAAGGCTTTCTTTCCCTTTTCCTCCTTCCTAAGCAAACGTGCTGTCGATGGAGACCACCTTTCTGATCAGCGGCCTCCTCTTCGCTGTGCTACTGAAACGCTGGGTCTGGGATTATACCATCACTGTTACCATGGCCCATGTGCTCTTGACTGTTGCAGGTGAGTTCAAGGCAGTCATGTGCTAAACTGGAGGGACCCTTTCAAGGATGGAAAAAGGAGCAACGTTTGGCACTGGACTGCCGCTTTCATGGACCAGTGAAGCAACAGCAAACTGTCCAGCTAAGATATTACCGTATTGGACTGAATATAAGCCTCACTCCCCCCCCCCCAATTCCAACCATGAAAAGTTAAAGTGCGGCTTATATTCGTGACCTTACGGTATGCAGCCAGAAGCACGGGGCAAACAACGCCAGGAGCGTGGCAAAGCGGCGCCCGCCCCATGCGTATTCCCCTGTCCTCTCCCCCAAGGCTGGGAAGGGAGAAGGCGAGATAGGGGAAAGGCCAATGGCAACGCAGTGCAGCTCCCCCCCCCCCATAAGCAGCCAGGAGCAGTGAGGAATGGAGCGGCTTATATTCAGGTATTTTTTATTTTCTTCTTTTTTCCTCTCCAATTTTAAAGGTGCGGCTTATATTTGAGTGCAGCTTGTATTCGGGCCAATATGGTATCAGTCATGTTCAAATCTTTTGTTTATTTACTTAAGTTATAAGGTAAAGGGACCCCTGACCATTAGGTCCAGTCGTGACTGACTCTGGGGTTGCGGCGCTCATCTCGCTTTATTGGCCGAGGGAGCTGGCGTACAGCTTCCAGGTCATGTGGCCAGCATGACTAAGCCGCTTTTGGTGAACCAGAGCAGTACACGGAAACACCATTTACCTTCCCGCTGGAGCAGTACCTATTTATCTACTTGCACTTGACGTGCTTTTGAACTGCTAGGTTGGCAGGAGCTGGGGCCAAGCAACGGGAGCTCACCCCGTCGCAGGGATTCGAACTGCAGACCTTCTGATCGGCAAATCCTAGGCTCTGTGGTTTAACCCACAGCGTCACCTGCGTCCTACTTAAGTTATATACTGCTTCATATTTCTACAAAAGTTTCTAAGCAGTTTATAAGTTGCCCCCAAAGTGAGTTAATACAAGGAAGTATAATACAAATTCCACATGCAATGCAAAACAGTATTACTAATCACCATCATAATAACAATTTCAGATGGTATTTAAGGCTTGTCCAACTCAGAGTAGATCCACTGACATAAACATGACCACCTATAGTCTTCACTTCAGTGGGTTTACTTGAGCAGGACTTAGAACCTTCCACATTTTAAGTAACATAATTAAACAACTAAGAACTGACTGCAAAAGGAATTTATTGATGAAAGAACAAAATATATCCAGGTTATGGGCAGGAGAGAAATGTAATTCACTTTGTATTTAAAGGCAGACTAACCTAAGCTGCACTTAATGAAACAAGATGAAAAACAATAGGCAGGCATCCTTCAAAATTTGCATTTATCCAAATTTTGCAATGCAGGTTGTCAGCTAAGCAACGTGTACAAAAATGTATTAGGGTAAAGTGTGCATTAAAAATGCATTTATCAGCAAAAATTACATAAAATTTGTTACATCAGGGGAGATTGTTTTGCAAAAATGGATACATTTGTGACCTTCCCATTCACACCAGCCAGCACGCCAAGTAGTCAGAGGAATGATGGGAGTTGTAGTCCAATGCCACTTGTTCCCCACTCCTGGCCTAAAAAGTTCACCCAGCAGACGAAGCCAACTTTTCCCTTCTTCCCACAGGCATCCTCTCCACCCCCACCACCCTAGAAGCAGCAGTAACAGCTAATGATCCTGCAAAATCAAATTTAAAAACAGCTTTAAAGCAAATATGAACATTACCAAGGAAGAGAGCGTTGTTTTTAAATAGCTTGCAAATGGCTGGCACCCGCCTCTTCTCTCATGTCCCTGCCTCCGCTATTGTTCTGTCCCATTAATCCCTGTGCCATGTGGAACCATCTTTCCTTCTCTCCCATCATGGCAGCAATGATAACAGGGAAGAGCCTTCCATTTCTCTTGCACGCTGAAATGCCAGAAAGACAGGCGCCGACATCTGCAGCCTGCTGGTGCTAATGGACTGGAAAAAGGCACCCATCACTTCACTGTCACCATGAGAGGTGCAACGCTCCTCCTCAGCTTCCCATGTCAATTGCGTTGCTGGGGGGCATCTATAGAAAGGACTAATTGCTTAGTCATAAACAAAGCAATTTTTGCTAAATGGGAGCCAGACACATGCGCTTTAGTAGAAAGGATTGTGTTGCTCCCGTGCCACAGTCCCCATGCGTTTTCCGATGAGGGACACTGCATCGGCCTCCAACATGGGCATGATTTGTTGGCATCCTGGCTCAGGCATGATAAACTGCAGCTGCTTCTGCTGCCAAAGCAAGGTGCAGTCACTCTTTCTCCCCCCTTTAAAATTGTGACTCAGAGGGAGGCAAACTTCTGTGCTCCAAGATTGAGATGGATGGATGAAAGGGCTAAGATAGGCAAATTAAGAGATGATTGATGAGCGAAGTGAGGAACGGGGAAGAGTTGCACAAAGAGATGAATGGACTTGCAAACAGATAGATGAGTCAGGTTTATTGGATTTGCTATGCCAGAACAGGGGGTTAGCCACCTGCTTTAGTAGTCCAGCACACACCTGAAAGGAGCTCAGCCCCCATGCTGGAAGATGCTGTACTGGAAGGGAAGAGGAGGATCTGGACCAATAAACTCTAGTTTTGTCCCCACCCTCCTCCAAAAGGGCAGAGACAGAGAACACAGAAGAGGAGGAAGCCAACAGGCAGTGCCACCCTGAGGATTGACTGTAAGAAAGAAGGCAGGCAGGTGAGGCAGTGACCCATTCACACTAATGGTCCCACCTCTGTGTGTATGTATGTTGCAAGTACAGTTATCCTGAGTACTGGTGGGTCACACAAGATGGAGAGGAAAGATGAGTAGGTAGCAGCAGCAAGGCCAGGAGGCTGCAAGAGTTGGTAGTGGATCCTGCACTGAGGTATGGGCTTTGGCAGCTGTCAAACAATGCTAACCCAGAAGTCAGCCTTGCTTCTTATGCACTATCACAGTTCAAGGACTCTTTCCAACTAGGAAAAACACTCAAAGCAGGGCCAGAAGGAGGTATGGTTGAGGAAAGCTCTGAGAGCCAGATAGAGGGCCTTAGAAGGCCACATTTGGTTCTCGGGCCTGCAGTTTCCTGGCCCTTCAGTAAGGCAAAGCTGTGCTTCACGTTACTGAAAACGTTAGTAGTAGAGGCAGCAAAGGGACCTTGGACCCTGGAATGCCACATTTCTCTGATACGTTCTTTCCTACCAAATAAACTATCCTTTACAGCAGGGATTGGCAAACTAAGGTCCACGGGCTGCATCCAGCCCAATTGCCCTCTGGATCTGGCCCGTGAATGGTTCTGCAATCGCTGCTTGGATCGGTGCGATCGCCATTTTTGGGTGATTTGCCCCCCTCCCTCCCTCATCGTGGCGGCGTCTCCTCCCGGCTTCACCCCACCCTGCAGAGAAAGGGGGCTGGGCTTTGATAGGAAGCCTTGCTGCCCACCCACTGGCCTCTCCCCATGGCCGCGCTGTGGGCTGGAGCTTGGTGCGTCTGCTGGCCCTGTGCTGGGGAAAGCTGGCATGAAAAGGAGAGGCGCCGCCACCGCTGCCAGCTCCCAACCGCAGGCAGAGTGGCGGCAGAGGTAGGCAGGGGGAGGGGAGGCACTGGGTGAGAGAGAAACCCCCTCCACCATGTGCGTGTGCTCCTGCGGACACAGTCCGGCCTGCTACTATGTCTGGGGGATGGTGAACCGGCCCCCTCCCAAAAAAGTTTGCTGACCCCTGCTTTACAGTATAGTAATGCCGGCATATCTCCAACTTTTCAGCTGACTTTTCCGACTCTGTCTTTTGCAGTAATGAAAGAATTTCCTCTGGTTTGGCAATGGTGGCTGGCGCTTGGTAAGATTATTTTTAAAAAGCCAACTCTGCTTTTGAAGGGATAGTATAAGGTCTGCAGTATTCAAAGTCCATCGAACATGCATTGCTTTGTTTGGCAGTTCACACCTCTGACTGACAGGGTGTTGAGGGCTGGGTCAAGGTGGCCCTCTCACCTTCACTGTGCTGTGCCCAGACCACCCAGTTTGTTGATTTTGTCAGGAAGAACCTGAAAACATGTTTCCTGCCTTCACTCTGATCTGCTAACTCTCATAGGCTAGTTATATGATTATGTCAGCTTCAGAAGGGCAATGCTTCCTGGTCTCAGTCCGGCTTCTCTTCGGTAAAGGAGAGCAAAATGATGTCCAGTAGTGGTGGATTTGCTACTAACAGGACCATGAACAGGCAGCAAAGGGACAAAAAACATGAGCAAATAGTGGATCTGCATAAAGCTGTGCCCCACTCATCAAACCCCCTTTTTCAAGCTAAAAGAAGTTAGAGAACATCTAGTAATATACACTCAGCAGTCACCACTGCAAGGAAGAGCCAGGACCCACAAGTTACCCAGCTGCCCAAGAGTAAGTGCTGACACTGGTTGCTAGGTAGTCCATCTCTTTTAGGGAGGTATTTTCCCCTGTGGTCATTGGTAAGCTTTGAAAGGGAGGAAGTTGCTGCAGCAACATTAACAGCATTGTTAGGCTATCTTGCAGTAGGGCAGGGGTAGGCAACCTAAGGTCTGGGGGCCAGATGCGGCCCAATTGCCTTCTCAATCCAGCCTGCGGACAGTCCGGGAATCAGCGTGTTTTTACATGAGTAGAATGTGTCCTTTTATTTAAAAGGCATCTCTGGGTTATTTGTGGGGCCTACCTGGTCTTTTTTACACAAGTAGAATGTGTGCTTTTATTTAAAATGCATCTCTGGGTTATTTGTGGGGCGTAGGAATTTGTTCTCCCCCCCCCATATAGTCCGGCCCACCACATGGTCTGAGGGAGGGTGGACCGGTCCACGGCTGGAAAAGGTATGTGATGCCCTCCAGCTGCCTTATTTCTTTTCTTAATCTTACTTGGTTGTGAGTTCCTGTAAACCACCTTAGAAACCTGTAATCAGTCAGAAAGGAATGATGTAATCTTAAATAAATTATTAGCAGAGGATTAGGTTAATTTAGACAATATTTCATATGCTGATTTACCTTCCCTCTGCAGCCAGCGGCCTCTTCATCATGATTTGCAGCGGAGAACTCGTGACTTACCTCGCTTGCTCCAACACAGACAGCCTTCTTTAAGCTCAAAGCGGCCTCACTTATTCACATCAACACACAGCACAAGGCACTCCATGCTCATCAGAAAGGGACCATGGAGCATGCAAAAGGTCCCAGTTTCAATTTCAGGCTTCTCCAGTTAAATCAGGGGTGGGGATCCTGCAAACTTCTAGCTGTTATTGGATTCCAAATCCCATCAACCACAGCCAGCATTGTCAACAGTCAGAGATCGGGGGAATTTGAGTCCAACACTTGGAGCATCACAGGTTTTCCATTCCAAAGTTAAATGAATCCCAGGTAGAAGGGAATGTGAAGGACCACTGCCAGAGACCCTAGAATAGAAAATGCTGACCTAGATGGACATATAGTCTGATTTTGGCATTGTATGGCAGATTCTTCCAGTGTTCCATTTGAAAAAGATAGGCTGACAAGGGTGCCTAAGCAGATGGCAGCATTTAGCTGTTAATCAATTACAAATATCAGCTTACAATGTGGCCTTGATTAAACAAATTGCTAATTTTAGAAAATATTTTAAATACCTTACAAAAACTGCAGAAGGCAAGCACCATCTAATATAGGCACTCCTTCCAGTGCAAGAAGGGAGGTGCCTCTGGAGTCTATGGTGTCATCTGCTGCAACACACATACTGAAACAACGAATGTTTCCTCCCCCTTAGTACTACTGTTTTTGTTTAACTCTATGTAATATCATTGTCTTTTGTTTATTAAAACATTTATATCCTGCTGATACAAAACAACTACTCAGGACTGCTTACAACATATATACTAATGGGGTCTGCACTGGCAGTAACTGACCAGGAATGAGATCTTGGGGTTGTATTGGATAGCTCAACAGAAACGTGGGGCAGCTGTGGAAAGTGGCAAATTCCATGTTAGGGATCATTAGGAAAAGCAAACTACCATTATAAAAATCTATGTGAGACCACACTTGGAATACTGTGTAGAGCTGAGCTTTCAAAACTTTTCATGTTGGTGACATACTTTTTAGACATGCATCATTTTGTGACACAGTCATTCATTTTTAGTAGCAAAATGGAGGTTAAACTAACCCCTTCCCAGCTCCGAGAAGAGCACAGGGAGTGTTCACATGACACACCTACACACTGCAGTCGACACACATATTGCACCACACAGTTTGGAAAGCTCTGGTGTAGAGTTTTGGTCACTGCAAAAAATAAAATAAAGATATTGTAGAGCTGCAAAGGGGCAATCAAAATGTTCAGAATGATCCCTAAAAACAAGCCCTTTGAAACCCCAAATTCTTCAAGTTCATGGTATCACAAACACTTAGAAAATCAATTCATACTCTAGAAATAAAAGAAATATTGACTGATTTTGCCAGGACTATCACACAATTTCTTTCTGGGCTTAAAACATTTCTATTGTTTTATCTCCAATCTCTGTGGGCCTGATATACTTTCTCATCATAATTAGTCCATGCACTGATAACTTTCATCAAAGCCCAGCACAGCCGTTCTCATTTTTTGCTTATGTGTGTGTGTGCTAATGCGTATAAACATACAAGCTTCTACACTGCCCAAGTCTAATGTGTGAAAGCACCATATAAACTATTAAAGCAATACCATGAAATACCCCAGAGGCTGATATAGCAACACTACGTGACTGAACAGCTTCAAGAGTGCCATAGCCTATTACTAAGCTCCAGCAAAAATCTCATCACTGATCAGAGCTAGAGAATTTTATTGGAAACGAAAATCACTGGCATTTCAACGGTCATTACACGGTTCTGCAAGAACAGGTTTGCAATCAAATACAATTTGCCTTCATTTCAGTTACAACAGTCTTGATATAAATAACCAATTTTAAACTAGTCTTTCTATGCGTTATATACAGATTAGGAGGATGACACTTGAGGACTGCAGGCTGCATCTGAAACATCAATGCTCTCGGAAAGTAACCTGCAGGGGAAAAGCCTTGGTAGGGTGGATACAGCTCATGTTGCCCATCGCTAATGGACCAAACAATGTGAATTAGAACGCACTAGACATTAAGAGGGCTAGTAGGCAAGCCTCACTTTTCCTGAAGTCTTGACCAGATCTGTCTTCCCGTATAAAACTATGCCACTAATGTACAATCACTTTTATGCCTGATTTTGAATGGTGGGAGCACATTGCTACTTAAGACAAGGACAAACACAGGAAGTGTTACAAGTGGAAAAGAAACAAAAGAAAGATCTGTAGGAAATGGACAGGTTTTGTTGTAATTCAAAAGCTGTTCTCCATCTAAAGAAGACCAAATGCCTAATTATGCAGTAGTACCTGATCCTAGAAAATGCAATCGATCTGCAGAAGCAGAGCTGAAGTGCAGAAAAGCCAGCAAAAAGTGTGCTATAGGAGGAAGAAAGTGACTCATCTCCAGGGTCACAAAAAGCAGTGCCATGAGGCTGCTTGATCACATGCTCTGGCAGTAGGCACTCTGAATTTGAGCACACAGCAGCTTTTGTACAGTTCCTTCACTGAAAATCTGGATCAGGGTACACTGAGGGAAAGTCACCCTCCACCCCACCTTCTGCCATGAAACCAGTGTTTCCTAGTCATATAGAAACAAGAGCTCCCACCACCACTACTACTGGATAGTCTGGGCCATTTGCCCCCCACAGTTCCCCCTCTGCCAAGCTGCAGGGCATGGAGCTTTGAAAAAGTTCAGTTCTCTAGTCCTGGGAGCCCTGAAACCAGCTGGGCCTGACCTCCATCTGAACAGGCTGTGTACAAATTTCCCCATCAGACCGGCTTCACATAACAAGGATCTGTTTAGCTGATACATAGGGCTTCATGGAAGACTCCAAAGCAGCTTGGTAGTCTATCAGTGGGACTTCTTGGCAGGCTGGAGCTGTGAGCTGACCCTTACAAATGAGATCACACAGATCTTCAATCATTCCTCTCAGTTTCTCTTTGTCTGTATACAGGAAACAAAGCAGAGTACATATTAAATGTTCTCAAAAACAACTGAGCTTACATTGAACAAGTCCTGGCATGAGAATGAAAAAGGCAATGATGCTAATAAATCTACTGCTACTAATAAGCAGATTTTGATTGTTTAGAAGTAGGGAAGTCAAAAGCGACACAAACTACACATGGATGTTGTTCAGGGCAGAGATACTGTAATTCCAATTTGAGCTGGAGGCCGTAATGCATCTGAATACTAGTTGCTGGAGACCACAGATCCTGCTTGCAAGTTCCATAGGCGTCTGTTTTGCTACTGGGAGAAAATGATGCTGGACGAGATGGGCCATTGGGCTGATCCAGCAGGCTCTTCTTATGTTCTGTTCTAACACAGTTCAGGATACTTCTTTTGTGCACTGGATAGAACAGGAGTGGTTTCTTTCATTGTTTAAACTAGAGCTTGATGTTCAGCGATTGGAGTCAGGTGCAGAGCCTGTGAGGTGGGCTAAGATGCCAAAGAGCGGCTCAGGGGGCAGAGCGAATTATCTACAGCATACTACTGGTATAACATGCAACTACACATTTATATTCATTTTACTACACTAAAACCGGACAGCAAAGATGCACAGAAACCAGCTTGAAGTCAGCTAATGCCTCTGATGATAAGGGGTTCTCCAGGGTCTCAGGCAGAGTTCTCTCTCATCAATGCACGGGACCACACACCCTGCTCTTTTCACCATTGCACATTACCATCACTTACTCTGTGCATTGTCCCGTTTCCACTGGGTCATCCAAAAGCCACGAAGTTTCACATCCTTAAAGATCAGTGCACTCTGCAGAAAAAAGCAGAGGGATTATGAAAACCTTGCAATATATTTTCTTTTGGAGGACATTTTGGAGGACAACATGACCTGGCATGAGAATGGTTTTGCCCCATAGATGCGAAGAATTTGGCACTCTGCCAAGGAAAGAGATGACTCGTTGCAGGGAGAAACATAACAGGAATAAGCTATTGCCCCTTAACAAATGGAAATGTGCAGAAAAAAATTAAGTAAACCACAGAACTCTCATGGCTACTCACCACAGGGGCTGTTATAGGCTGCTTTGACATTCCACCATAGGTAACCATGGTCCCTTTGTGCCTATAGAAAGAATTAGCAGTGAGATTAGTAGATTAAATGGTCGGGCTTTTCCATTTCCAGACGACAAGCATATCCTCTTACTTTGGCACTCAAGTCTACTTTGTTGACCAGCTTCTCTCATCTCCTGGATATCTAGCTAATTTTACCAGGATTAATTTGTAAGCAGCACAGCCCAATAGTTCACAGTAAACAGTACTGCACAAATACCAGAATGCCATTCCTTTTCCTGAGAAAAATGTCTTAAATTTAGATCAAGCAAAATATTGGGAAGGTGAGTTAGGGTACAAAAGTGCATAGGGGCCCTTTCAAAACAGCCTGCTGGATCAGGTCCAAGGCTCACCTAGTCCAGCATCCTGCTCTTCTCACAGTGGCCAACCAGATGCCCATGGGACGCCTGCAAACAGAACCTGAGCACAGCAGCACTCTCCTCACCTGTGATTTCCTGCAACTGGCATTCAGAATCCACCCTGTCTATTGCCTAAAGACTATGACTAAGAGAGATCTGTTCCTTTTCAGAAAGAACATCTGCAGGTTTGTGGCCCTGGGCAATTGTCTGCCTTTAAATAATAGGATGGCTCCTGGAAGTGCGTCTGCCGAACCTGGCAGGCCTTCAAGGTAATTTCAAGCGACTACACTAAATTATGGAACACAAGGCGGCTTTGATCAATAAAGCCCCAAACTTGTGGGGTCCCAATTAGGATACCAACCCCCTTCCTGTGTACAGTGGTGCCTCGCAAGACGAAAAGAATCCGTTCCACGAGTCTCTTCGTCTAGCGGTTTTTTCGTCTTGCGAAGCAAGCCCATTGACAGCTTAGCGGATTAGCGCTATTAGCGGTTTAGCGGCTTTTAGCGGCTTAGCGGCTTTTCGGCTTAGCGGCTTAGAAAAGGGGGGGGGGGGAGGAAAAAAAGCCCGCAGGAACTCGCAAGACATTTTCGTCTTGCGAAGCAAGCCCATAGGAAATTCGTTTTGCGAAACACCTCCAAAACGGAAAACTCTTTCGTCTAGCGAGTTTTCCGTCTTGTGAGGCATTCGTCTTGCGGGGCACCACTGTACAGTCATGATGACAGCTAAGTTTGCTCAAGAGTAGTTTCGGTCCTTCCATGATCCGTGTTTAAACAGCTACTGGGCATAGGAGTCTCTTGTGGAAGATATAGATGTAGAATTTTATTCCCTCAGAACATGAAACTCAAGCAGGCTCAAGATTCGGCAAGAGAGATCCTTTAGCACTGACAGGCATTTGAAAGTTACTAGCTCAACAAGTAAGGTATTCTATGTCTCTTAACGCATCTTAATTTCTCTCTTAAATGTTACCCATGCTGAACCTCTGTGATAATGATCAATATAACTACAATTAAGACTGCTGGGAGCGGGAATCTCATATCCTTGGGAAAACTCTCTTTTTTTTACATTAGGAATAAAGACTTTCAATTCACCCACAATCTTGTTTCTTCAAGAAACATGAGTGCACACACCCAAGAGAGGATTTTGTAAATCTGCACTGTGAACTAGAGGATTCCAGCCACAAGCAATACTATTTAAATACATTTATTTAAATATTTATCCCAGAGCAGTTCACAATGCAAATATTTAAAATGTTTAAAATATGAAATATACAAGCAGTTAAAAACAGTAAGACAAAGGCATTTAGTAAACACTTAAAATGCACCCCCAACAAATAGCTGAACTTACTGCAGGTGACGCAGCAACTCAGTGGCACTTTTCCCTCCAACGCCATTCAAAGCTAATATGGGCCTAGGGATTTTCTGGAGAACAAGAGATTGCACAGAAAATAAGCTCCTTCTTTTACTGCCTCCCACCTCACTGCATGTGTTTGCTGCTTTAGCTCCAAGATGTCAACCTTTCAGAATGGATTCTCACAAAGAGACACATACACCTGATCCTGGCTCATTTTGTGTCATTCAGTACAACTATAATCAAGACTCCTATGAGCTGGAATCTTTTATCTCTAGGTTGCAACTGGTTTGGCCCATAATACGAGGAGGCAGCTTCTAGGCAGACAGGAGGAGAAACAAAGGAATGCAGAAAATCTGACTTGGTTTTAAGGGGAATAATTGCAACTGAGGCTGTATGGTTTTTGTTGTGTCAGTCCTAGGCCACCTCTGCCTTGCCACTCAGATTTTTGTCTTTGTTCATATTTCATTATCTTCCACTCTACCACCACCAAACACTCTGTCTTCTCTGTCTGTTTTGTTTCATTTATTATCAATCAGTAGTGATTCGCTGCGGCAACCCTGTTTTCCTTTGCCATCTCTGTCCCCCAGAAATCTGGTTTTCACTTATACCTTAAACAGCTCTTTTACTTCCGGTTTTCTCAGCATCTCCTCTGTGATGACATGGTCTGCTCCAAGGGACTTCAGTCTGTCTACAAGCTCCTGGAGATTGGGTCTGGGAAGGAAGGACAAATGATAAAGGAATGTAGTCAATGTTAAGACCCACTGTTTATCATGCCACGCTGCACAATAGTGAGGGAGAACATCTTGTACTCGCCATCATGTGAACCCAAGTCCTCATTTAGTGAGAAAAGGAAGAGTTTCCGCTCTTCTTCCTACAGTCAGTCACTGAAGACGCTTCCTCAGGATACGTTGCTGAGGGAACCACTTGCCAATTGCTCAGACACCTAAGTAGATTATAATCCAGAAACCATAGTGTGGGAGCCATCAGCCATGCCACTTCCATTTCTCTACTCTTCTCCAAAATAAATCCCTTTTTAATCAGACATCCACATGCCCACTTTTCATTGACTAGACACAAGGGAGGGTTTAGAAGAAATGTAGTCAATTAAACGCTTCTTTAAATAATAATAATATAATAGTTAATAGCAATTATTATTATTAACTAAACTCAGACACCCATAGGTTAATGTAACACTGCATGTGAAGCAGTGAAGAGGTAGGAAAGCTGGGAAGTGGTGAAACAGACGTATAAAATAAAAAGCAGATGTATAGTGTACAGTTAGTGGCTAAGGAGTTGTTCTTCTCTCATCTAACTCATTGGGAGCATCCCATGAAGTTGAATGGTGGGAGATTCAGAACAGGGAAGAGGAAATATTGCAAATAGTTAAACTATGGAAACTGATACCACAAGATGTACTGAGGGCAGCTAATTTCAACAGCTTTCAAAAGGGATTAGGCAAAATCATGGAAGATAAAACATGATGGATACATACGACCTCCAGTATCAGAATACTAGTTGTGGAGAATACTAGTGGGGATGCGCTATTGTGCTCATGTCCTGTTTGTGGCTTTCCATAGACATCTGGCTAGCTATTGTGAGAAGAGAACACTTCCCTTAGATTAGATGGGCCTGACTGCCCTGATCCAGCAAGGCTGTTCTTACATTCTTGGGGTAGGGCATATATTTGGCCCTCTCCTCATGCTGCAATAACCACATTGAAGTGCAATAACCACATTGACTGTGAGTGTCTTTTGCCCCCAGAGAGGATAACAGCAATTTCTGAGTAGTGGTTGAGGATAAAGATTTCAATGAAGGGGGTGGGGGGAAGCACAGATGGGAAAGGTTATGATTCCCCTCTTCTATTTTTAAAATTATTATTATGTTACATTTAAATCCCACCTTTTTCTCCAAGGAGCACAAGGTGGCATATATAGTCCTCTCCCTCTCCACTTCATCAACACAACCACTCTGTGACACAGATTAGGCTGAGAAACAGTCATAGAATCATAGAGTTGGAAGGGAACCTGAGGATCATATAGTCCAACCCCCTTTAATGGGGATTGAACCTGCAGCCTTGGCGTTATCAGCACCACGCTTTAACCAACTGAGCCATCCTGACTGGCTTAAGGTCACTTAGTCAGCTTCATGGCTGAGTGGGGATTTGAACCCTGGCCTGCTAGGTCCTAGTCCAACATACTAAACACGACACCACTCCAGTTAACACCCCCTCCAAAACAGTCTCTGTGGCAGTTTTAAAAGTTTTCTTTTCTTTAAGAAATTGTGGAACTCTTAATTTGCACCTGGTTTTGTCTGTACCTGCTGAAAGTTATGCTACACTTTTAAAAACCTACATTATGATCATGTTGCAGGACTGTAATGCATTTACCTGCTTAACTCTAACTTTGGGAATTGCTGCCAAGAGAATATCCTCTCCTGCCAAGCCAAGTCAAGCAGCAACTAGGGGAGCTGTTTGGCCCAAAGCAAAATAGAAAAGATATGCAGAATGAGCAGTTTCACTGTACACTCACCTATCTCTGACCACATTTATTGTTTTGAACCCCTTGGCTGCTGCGATCTGGATGACGGCCTGCCCCACTCCACTATTGGCTGCATTTTGGATGACTGAATCTCCTGCAGACAAACAGATGCATCTCTGTTTAAGATTCCCTTTCATTTCCTTTGGTGGAGTTTGCTAATTTTCATTCTTGTCTGTTACAGAATATAAAACACAAGAGCAACCCTGCTGGGTCAGACCAAATGCTTCTCTTGTCCATCATTCTGCTCATAGTGGTCTATGGGAAGTCCACAAGCAGGACATAAATGCAACAGATTCTGAGAAGCCACAATCCATGTTGTTCTTAGTAGGAACCCATCAGCCCTTTCAGTCCTAATTTGAAGAGTTAGCTATAGAAATGATAAAATGGTTGACCACTGCTAAAATCTTATTATTTCCATCAGCAGCTATAGATTCTGGTATCAATGTCTGTGGTAAATCACTACTGGTTGATAATAAATGAAACAAAACAGAGAAGACAGAATGTTTGGTGGTGGTGGAAGAAGGGATGATAATGAAATATGAATGAAGACAAAAATCTGAGTGGCAAGGCAGAGGTGGCCTAGGAATGAAAGCACAACAAGAACCATACAGTCTCAGTTGCAATTATTCCACTGCCCGAGTTTCACTCTTCCCCCTCCTTGTTTCTGGCCACATAAAGTCACTTGGGAAAAACAGAACAAAAATTCATCTTATGCTGCTTCTCGAACAGGCTCAGACTTGAACTTTGGAAATTCTCCCAGGGGATGATGATGAAGGAGCAATAATTGAGAATACCTGTTGACATGATTATGCTGTCCAGACTAAAAGGTAATTAAGATGAGCAAGGCAAGTTAGAGTTATTTTGCTCATCCCTCAACTCTATTCCTCCCTGCATCCTTGCTAGAGAGTCTAGTGATGCATCTTATAACTCCAGTACAGACCAGCTGGATTATAACAAAGGGCCAATGGTTTCTCCAGTGGTCAACCAGATTCCTCTGTGTAGCCCCAAAGCAGGGCATGATGTCCAGTTGGTAAAGTTTCTCATGATGTACAAATACTACAAAACACATTGTCAGTACACACCTGGCTTCAAGACCTCAAAGTCTGACAACATCCGATAAGCCGTGCAGGGGTTGACACTTAAAGTGGCAGCGCACGTTAATGGGATATCAGGAGGAATTTTCAGCAGGGTCTCCTCACCAAATATTGCCTCTGTTCGCCATGTTCCTGATTTGAGGGATTAAAGAAAAAAGTCCAGTTTGGGCAAAGAGTGCAGCTGGAAACAAGCAGCTTAAGTTAGAAGCTTCCAGTTCAAGAAATAGGTCAAAAATTATGAATAGCTCAATTCCTGCAAGCTAGTGGTTTCAAAATGTTTACTGACATGCCTAAGAGCAAAGAAGAAAATAAATTGAGTTTTTGCCTGTTGCTAGGTCACAAATATTTTCTTGGAAGAACATAAGGGCTGTTCTTTTTTCAGGCCTAAGTTGGTATGATAAGAGAACTGATTGGACCTCCTGATTTTCTGTTGTTGTTTAAGAGGTAAACATACTATGGGTATCTATGAAGCAGGCAATGACCATTGCAGTGCACAACTTTTAACCCCCCCCCATTTTATTAATCCCTGACTTCAGAAGTTTCTCTTTGTCCCATGAGGAGAAAATACAAGCACTATTGCTGAAGGTCACATAATTAATTTTTGGCTATTCACCAAATGCTGCAAACTCTGCCCACTTAGGCATAAATTGTAAGTTGATTGATGAAAGCAGGTGGGCGCTACTGTATCTTCATCAGAGATTTTCAAGTGCATGTCTTTGTAGATGTACAGCAAAAGAGGGCATCTTTCTTTAAACTGGGGAATCAGACTATCAGACGGGTTATGGCCCTTGACGAGTATGTTTCCTTTCTCTTAACTAGTTGCAGAGCCAATTTTTCCTTAGTTAATTGTTTTTAAAAAGTTATTTAAGCTCACCAAGTCCTGCATCAGCTGGGATAACCAAATCACCTGGCTTCAGAGAAGTCACACGACTCCCAGCTTCAATCACTTGTCCAACTCCTTCATTCCCACCAACCGCAGGCAGGTCAGGCAGAGTAGCATACGTCCCTGCAAGATGACAACTACTGTATACCATAAAACATCCAAGCAGTTATTGAGAATAAGCCAATATTCAGACTAGCTTAATTTTTTCTTCATATTCAAAAACAAGATGCCAGCATGTGACAGGCATATGAGCATTCGTTACTTATGACCGAAACACCCATCTTTCAATCAGAATAGTTTCCAAGGTGGTTAACAATGAACATAAACTAAAAGACAATTTAAAACTTAAGTAAACGAAAAGTGGTAAATCTGTCACAGCAGCAGTTGGAACACTCACTCTCGGTCTCTATGAATGAAGTTGCATCCTTCTCCCAGGTCCCTAGTTCAGGGATGGGGTTCCAGCTGCCTCCCAGCTGTCATTGGTTTCTTTAACTTCCATCAGTCCCATTCAGCATTGCCAATGGTCAGGAATGATGGAAGTTGTAGTCCAGTGTTTGGAGGGCATGGGGTTTACAGGTTTCGCACACCTGCTTTGGATGTTCTGGCACCTTCATATCATCCATGTGCTCCTAAACACAACACATAGGGGACCTTCACCCCATGCCAGAGGCACAAGGGCCAATTCCTCCACAGTCATTTTAATTTGTTGCTACTGAACAGGGTGCGGAAGCTGAAACAGCTGAATGGCAATTGCTGCCTTCTAGAACATGCTACTGCCTAAACCAGGCAGAGCCAATCTGGGAGGGAGCATGTTGGGAGAGAATCTGCAAAGTTGAGGGGTAAGGAGAACATCTCTTCCTGCTACTTCTTGCTTTCGCTCTTCAGTATTAAGTGGGTAGCATCACTACTGAAAAGCACATATGAATATTTATGCACTTTATGTAACTTTGCTGCCTATATGTATTTGGTGGCCAAATCATTCCAAGTATTTAGACAGCATTAATAACTTGCATGGCACACAGTGACAGACATGGCCCTTAGAAAACATTGTTTTCAGAGGAGAGGAATTCAACCCGACTCAAATTGTGTGTGTGTGTGCACACGCGCAGAAGAAGGAAAGTTGGCCATGTAACCCCTGTGGTATATTCCACAGGGTATATCATTATATTCAGACAATCTATTTTGCCTTATTACCATCTGACAGCATTATATGAAGAAATGATATGGGGAGCAAGAATGAAACTGTCTGCATGCAAGCCAAGGTTACCTTGAATCATATTGATGTCAGATGGATTGATAGGGGCTGCAATCATTTTCACATTGACTCCAGAATCCCCCAGCTCTGCCAGATCTATCTCCTTTAGGCTGGAAGGAAAGGCAGACAAAAATGCAATATTATGCTTAAGGCTCTTTCTCACCCATGTGATTCTTAAGCATTTTGATGGATTTTAATCTGTCTTTAAAGTATTCATCCATCAGGTTCAACCTCTCATCCAAAAGAGAACTTGTTTAAGTACCATTCAAACCTTCTGCTAGCATCCTTCTGCAGGAAGAGTTGTGGACCCTTTGTGGGTTCCTAACCAGTTTTATATGTGACCAATGGGTATCATTCATTCATTGATATTCTCTGAAAACTGAGTGATTTTCCCAACCTGTTGCATTCTAGTATTTTCTGTATTCTCCTATTTTATCTTATGCCATTTGTTTCTGTTTAAAATGCATTTTATAGAATCATAGAATCATAGAGTTGGAAGAGACCACAAGGGCCATCAAGTCCAACCCCCTGCCAAGCAGGAAACACCATCAGAGCACTCCTGACATATGGCTGTCAAGCCTCTGCTTGAAGACCTCCAAAGAAGGAGACTCCACCACACTCCTTGGCAGCAAATTCCAGTGTCGAATAGCTCTTACTGTCAGGAAGTTCTTCCTAATGTTTAGGTGGAATCTTCTTTCTTGTAGTTTTGATCCATTGCTCCGTGTCCGCTTCTCTGGAGCAGCAGAAAACAACCTTTCTCCCTCCTCTATGTGACATCCTTTTATATATTTGAACATGGCTATCATTTGCAGCAGAATTCATCATGCGAAAGGCAGGGCTGGATGAATCCCAAGCCGGAATTAAGATTGCCGGAAGAAATATCAACAACCTCAGATATGCAGATGACACAACCTTGATGGCAGAAAGTGAGGAGGAATTAAAGAAGCTTTTATTGAGGGTGAAAGTGGAGAGCGCAAAATATGGTCTGAAGCTCAACATCAAAAAAACGAAGATCATGGCCACTGGTCCCATCACCTCCTGGCAAATAGAAGGGGAAGAAATGGAGGCAGTGAGAGATTTTACTTTCTTGGGCTCCATGATCACTGCAGATGGTGACAGCAGTCACGAAATTAAAAGACGCCTGCTCCTTGGGAGAAAGGCGATGGCAAACCTAGACAGCGTCTTAAAAAGCAGAGACATCACCTTGCCAACAAAGGTCCGTATAGTTAAAGCCATGATTTTCCCAGTAGTGATGTATGGAAGTGAGAGCTGGACCATCAAGAAGGCTGATCGCCGAAGAATTGATGCTTTTGAATTATGGTGCTGGAGGAGACTCTTGAGAGTCCCATGGACCGCAAGAAGATCAAACGTATCCATTCTTAAGGAAATCAGCCCTGAGTGCTCACTGGAAGGACAGATCGTGAAGCTGAGGCTTCAATACTTTGGCCACCTCATGAGAAGAGAAGACTCCCTGGAAAAGACCCTGATGTTGGGAAAGATGGAGGGCACAAGGAGAAGGGGACGACAGAGGACAAGATGGTTGGACAGTGTTCTCGAAGCTACAAACATGAGTCTGACCAAGCTGCGGGGGGCAGTGGAGGACAGGAGTGCCTGGCGTGCTCTGGTCCATGGGGTCACGAAGAGTCGGACACGACTAAACGACTAAACAACAACAACAATCATTTGCAGCACCACTCTATAACACTAGCAAAGCACTATTTAGAATACTGTGTTAATTCTGGGATGGGAAACAGGATCTGGCTGGCAGGCTAAATCACGAGCTCACCCACCCTTTGAGGGCCATTTTGACAGGTGGACACAGCTACCAACTCATCAATCTGGTAGCATCATCATGTCAGATGATCCATTTTTCTTTGAGCTCAAGTTGTGCTGCAAAGGAAGATACCAGCCAATCCAAGCAGAGCTTGAAGTCAATGCAGATCAGCTGATTGATGCTTCAAGCTCCACTTCTGGCAGAGATTGGTGTCACTTGGGAGCTCCAATTCAGAGCTACTGAGTGGAATCAATCCCAGCAGGGCTTGCATTTGGCACCAAGTTTAAAAGGCACCAGTCGCCAAGGAATAAGCAGGAGCATATTTTAAGCAGACAGTGGCAGGGAGAAGCAGCATCTTTAATGAATGGGACTTACCTCTGAGTAAACCCATATTAAAGCTCTCACCCATAAGTCTAGGATTTGACAGATTTTTAATGGGGTAAAATAGTGTTATGTCAAGTGCTATATGAAGTCAATGTTGTAATTCCAGCTGACTTGTTAGAAGCAGTGTCTCTGAAGCACTAAATTGCTATGGTGAGGAAGCAACCAACATCCTTCTAAAGAATGTACATGGAAGACCTAAAATGTGCTACCTGGCATTAGTGGGATCCCTGCACTGGCTTTGGCCACCTTATACCCTTTGCAAAAGAAACCTTGACTTCTGCTGCTTGGACACGGTAGGCAGCCAAATTAATTCACTGCATCTCCACCGAAGCACCTGCCCAACACACTAGATTCCTGAATTGAAGAATGACACACAAACAAGCAAACACTACATCCCATTGAATTGGTCCATCATCTGATCTGTCAACAATTCTGTTGCTACCCCAGAGATCAGAGTGGAAAAGATCAGTTCTTTTGCCCTCAAAAGAGACCAAAGCATCTCAGTAATTAAAGGTTAGATTTGACAACACAATAATGAAAATTAGTTTCAGCTAATAAGGGACTTCCCTAAAGGCTTTGAAGTGTTATAAAAGCCCATCAGCAAAAAGTTTGTCTATATTTAGATTTTTTAACCCTGCTTTCCTGCCCTAGGGCTTTCAAAGCAGCTCACATTAAGAACATCACACAATAGCAAAACACAGCAAAAATGACACTACCACATTACAAATCACAAACCAGACTAATACAATTTGAAAAGGCAGCCACATCACACCAAGATCATTCACCTACAAAGCCATAAAATACATGATAAAAACACACACAAAAATGCTTCAAAAGGCAATTTAGAAAGCAGGTTGAATCTCAACAGCTAGAACCGGGTGACGAACCTGTAGCTCTCCAGATGCTGCTGGACTCCCAACTCCTATCATCCCCAGCCAACATGGCCAAAGGTCATAAGATGATGGAAGCTGTAGCGCAACAACATCTGGAGAACTGCAGGTTCCCCCCTCCGCATCTGAGGTACAGCAATCTGTCAAACATAATAGAAATGTAACTTTTGAAATAGACAGCAGAAGACACAAATGTTCAAAAGATTTTAGCACTTGGACATTAGCATTATTTGACCATGCATGGATGGTCTCTGAAAATATGTGTTGAACCTCTGCGTAAACAGAGGATGAAAAAAACCCCCCTGTTCATTCACCCCAAGTCGTTTGTGGTCCCTGGTGGGTATTTCTGGGCCCGGTTTCCAAGCCTGAACTCTCATAATCACTTCATTTTTTTTTTATTAAATAAACAGGAGTAGCCCCTATTTACTGGTGCCTGCCCCTGGTAAAACACTTTGGGATTTTGCCTTTTGCAGAGAAATAAATCCATTGAGTGAAATGAGACAGTTCAAAGAAAGCATGCATAAGATTACAACTATGAAATGTATTTTGGGATGGATGCAGTGAGACAATGCATTCCATTTTTACCAAAGGCTACAATCCTATGCATACTTTTGAGTTAACATGTCAGGCACCAAGTGCTCATTCTAATAAACAGACTTACATTTTTTAAAATGTTATGGTCGGTTTACTAACACACATTGCTTTGAAGCCAATGCAGGACAGGCTACTGCAGAGTAAATCAATATAGCCTACAGCATAATGTTGTCCTGACTGTTTTTATTTTGCTGTTCAGTTGTTTAGAAAGGCATTTTATTGTTGCCACTGTAAGGTTGCTATCAGTGCAAAAGGCAGGAAATTATTCTTAATAAAAATAAACTGTGGGGAGGTCAGAAGTTCTGAAGTTACAATAAAATAAACCACTGGGGTGTGAATATATCTGTTACATCTCTCAATGACGGTCAATGTAGACGGTCCCATATACGGCGCAGGGACAGGGCACACTCCAAACTATGAGCCCTTACTCTTAACAAATAGTATATACATTTAGTTAATGTTGCCACATAAGATCATAGGGATCAGATTCTGAAAAATGCATTTTTAGGTTGTAAAATAATTTCCTTTCACAGCAGCGTTTGGTACATCTTAGACACAGAGCGAAATGTTTGCCACAATGTTATCCATCACTGATGGATTTAGCACTGATATCATTGTTTAATCTTTTCCCACAAAGATACAAGCCACACACAGCTGGAGCTGTTGGAATTAAAATAGGTTTGGCTGTTTTAATAGATCTGTTCCAGCCATTTCCTCTGAAAGCATGACAACTCTTTTCAGAGGCTTCTGATTCTAGTGTTCTAAAACAACCGATCACAAACACAATTGCTCATTTGCAGCCATTAATGTCATGGGGAATTTGTGTATAGACCCTTAAGTACAAATACCAAGGCCCTTGTTCAAGTCGCAAGTAGCATCTGTGCTGCAGTTAGGGAGGCTTTATAGCTTAGCTCTGTTTGGAATTATTGCTCATGTGTTTGGACTTAACTGAAACAGAGTAATCCATCATCCACATGACTCAAGTGGTTACATTCTGTTTGCCTCTGCAGCTTTGTGCTGTAGTAAAATTCATAGTGTATTTTACCTGCATGATATTTAATCTCCTTCCTCCCACAAAGAGCCCGCTTCATTTTCCCTTTGTTGCAGATTCATGCACAAACTTTCCTCTCAACTGTTGTCACACACTTGGGGTGGCCTTGCCCCACCCCCTTTTTAAAAAGTGGGTGAGCACCACAGCAATGTTTTGTTAGCGTAGTAATTGCTCAGAGACACTGCAATAGCTCACCTTCACCTGGAGACTTGTTCATTCTATGTCAGAGATCAAGCAAAGATTGCTTTGGGATTTTCTAATTTTTAGCTCCCCAGGTTTGCATAGGGACTGAGACACAGCAACTTCCTATCTGCCCTCAAACAGGGGGTGGGGAGAGGAAGATCTGGGATTTATATTAGTGGTAAGATTTATAAAAGTGATTTATAGGAGTGGTTTCTTTACAGCAGCACTCTACATTTAGCACATGGGTAGGGTACACAGAGAGGGACTCAGGTGGCGCTGTGGGTTAAAGCCTCAGCGCCTAGGACTTGCCGATCGAAAGGTCGGCGGTTCGAATCCCTGCGGCGGGGTGCGCTCCCGCTGCTCGGTCCCAGCACCTGCCAACCTAGCAGTTCGAAAGCACCTCCGGGTGCAAGTAGATAAATAGGGACCGCTTACCAGCGGGAAGGTAAACGGCGTTTCCGTGTGCGACTCTGGCTCTGGCCAGAGCAGCGATGTCACGCTGGCCACGTGACCCGGAAGTGTCTCAGGACAGCGCTGGCCCCTGGCCTCTTAAGTGAGATGGGCGCACAACCCCAGAGTCTGTCAAGACTGGCCCGTACGGGCAGGGGTACCTTTACCTTTACCTTTTAGGGTACACAGAGACACCATTGAGGGTAAAGACTTTGCTTACTCTGTCACACAGTGGTGTGGTGGAGGGGGACTGTGGGAGAGCGTAGCTCTAAGACTTTTTCCTTCCAGGAAAGGAGAGATAGCATCATAATAACTGATGGACCCTCCTTGCTTGTCACCTCTTGATGTATCCTATCATAGAATCCAAATCAGAGTTGGAAGGGACCCTGAGGGTTATCTAGTCCAATTCTCTATAGAAGCAACAAACAGCAAAATCCAGTAAAAAAAATAGCAGCTGCATTAAATAAAAATAAGAGCAGGAATCACCCACTGAATGCCCTAAATAGAACACGAAACACAGTTTGACGGGGGTCTTAAATATAAAGGACAGGTGCCAAACAGCTATCTGGGGGCATGTATTCAACACTAAGAGTGCCAACACAGAAGAGGCCCTACCCCTGGACACCACTCTTCTAACGTCTGAAAGTTAGGGCACCTAAAATCTCAGAATACGATCTTACGGAACAGGAAGATTCTTCTGGAAGGCCAGCTTTCAGCGTGT
The DNA here is from genome assembly GCF_951804945.1 of Podarcis cretensis. Classification (NCBI taxonomy): domain Eukaryota; kingdom Metazoa; phylum Chordata; class Lepidosauria; order Squamata; family Lacertidae; genus Podarcis; species Podarcis cretensis. The sequence continues at coordinate 25,137,536 of NC_137177.1, read as the reverse complement.
CAGCAGGGTACATCCCCTCAACTTATTTGGCATCTGTTGTTCATCTGGTCATAGAACTCCAGGATTAACTGAAAAGAAAGTTTACTCCTTCACTTGCAGACTCCTATTTTAGCTTCCACTTCTCTGCACATTAGAACGTAACAGAGGAAGGAAGGGTTTACATATTACCCAATATTCACTGTATCTCTGCACACAGAGTAACATCCCTGTCAGGACAAATTTGGAGCGGGGGTGGTGGTGGTATAAGAACCATTTCTGCACCACAACAGTATAGTTGGGAACTGACGTGAGCAGTCTGGATCTTAAAAAAAGTAATTTCAAAAAGTCCGGAAAGGGGGGGGGGCACTGAATACATCCCACAGGCTTGCCACCCCTGCTTTTAAAGGGAAAAGAAAGAACATTTTGTGATGCTATCATAGCATAGTCCTCTATAAACCATAAAATAGCACTGTGACAGGCACACATGGTTCTTTCATGGACCAAGAAGGGACTTCTCAGGCCACTATTTTTTAGTGACTAAAGGCATGTGGTTAATAATATATTTATCTTATAAGATGCCAGATGTGCAGCTAGTGTAGCTGGTGCTGAAAAACCAGGAACAGTAAAATCCAGTAGAGAAGACAGTTTAGTCTGAGCCCTTGATCTCAACATTTCTGAACAGACCAGATTTTTTAAATTTATAGCTCCCTTGAAAAATTGATGTTCTAATGGAAATGCGGACAGACCATTAATTACTACATTGCCAGCAAAGTATGGCAGGAACCTAATCATCCAAATTTGCTCAAATTTATTACGCCATTCAGCTGAATAATAGTCACTCGCTTCAACTGATCAAGTAAATTGTGTAAGAAATCCATTGCTTAATCTACAAGATGCTGGGCAGGGAATTTTATGGCCAATTGTCATATTTGATTTCCTTTCAGGACAGAAATTAAATATCACTGTGGCACTTTCAAGAAGTAACATGGGAATCAGGGGAAGAGAGTGCAGAATCAATTTACCATAACTAAACAGGGACAAGTATCCTTAGCAGCACATTCCAAAGTTTTTATATCAACATTGCAACAACTTTCTCCAGCCTCCACTGCTTCTTTCATAACCTCTGCTGACACCATTTTTCCTCACCTATTGTCCCAAATAGATTTATAGCCTTCTTCAACCCCAGTCAGACCACTAATAATCTCTTCCTGCAGGTTGCCCATGATGACAACCCAAGTTGCACCCTGGGCCCCTCAGATTGCCTTATTAGCCATGTTTCCTCCTCTTGGACTAGCATGTGGGAGGTAAGATACCTTCCTGCTAGGCAACTAGAATGCTTGCATACTAAGCAAGTGTACCTCTTAAAGTTTATTTCTATTGATTTTAACTGTCCAGTAGCCCAATATGACATAAGTCATAGTTCTGATACCTTTCACTCAATCTTCCCCTGCCCCTTGTGGGCCCAATTTGACATGTTGGTGAGGTCATTCACCTGTCAATCACCTGATGACTCCCTGTGGGGACTAGATTGCACCGTTGATCCCTGTACAAGGTAGGCTTGAAGTAGGCTTAAAGACCCATCAATGTCAAGCCTGCTTCTTGTGTGGTCAAATTATCCATGTTGAACTCAGCTGTGCAGCCAATTCAGCCTTGTGACGTCTGAATATTTCAAAACATACTTTAGTTGTAATAAAAATACATAAATATTCAAAGCAAAGATGCATGATGTGATTCAAAAAAACTATTTATGCTACATTTTGGAACCCAAAGCCATTACAACTTAAACAGCAGAAGTTAAAATCCGTATCTCCAGATAACTATAGAAATTTGGCAGTTTATTTTTTTTACAACTGGATCTAGAATTTCTATACTGTACTATAATCTTGTAAGAAAATTTGAAATTCAAAACTCACGTTCAAATTAGAAAAGAGCTATCATTAGAGCAGAAGCAGAAGTTCCTCTTTAGATCTACAATTTTGTGTTTGGAGCAAGCTGTCTCTCTGCCACAAAGTCTAACCTACTATTTTAGAAGCAAAAACATGCATTTTGAACAAGAAGAGAGCACTCACTCAAAATCAGATGTATTCATCTCACTATGACTATGCTCAAAGGATTTAAAATCCTACAGTTAGCTGGACACTGACTTTTTAATCCCACCTAAAATGTTATACTTGTAGGCTTGATTATCCCTGCCTTCCTTCAAAGTAAGAAGGAAGAAATGTCACTCCATTGAGTATTATATCTGACACAAGGCAGACTTAATGTCAGACCTACTTAACACAAACATTACCTGCTTGCATACTTGGAAAATTTCAGTAGTTGACTAATCATTTATATAGGCCAACCCCCACCCCCCAAAACCCCCAGAATAAAACCTGAACTTTAAATAGTCACTGAGACTGTAACAGCTGGGTGTTTTGGCCATATATGGTATGGCAAACACATCCCCATGTCCAGCACAGGAGTGTTGTGCCCAGTTTCCAAAAGGATGTGATCTCCAAAGCTACTATATTCAACATCCCTTCAACAAGAATGTAAAAATGTTTGCAACAATCTAGTAAAAGATGCTCAAGAATGAGGTTCTAGGACCAGAATGTAAAATCTTACCATAAGCTACACAAGGTTGTTTCCATTATTTCACTATTTAAATGTTTTGCACATGGTATCACTGAGAGCTGATGCTCAGCAGCTGAGAACTACTCTGCAATATCTGTCAGTTGGGGTCTTTAGTTTACCAGTTCAGAAACAGCAATCCGTGATGGGCAAATCTGCAACTGCAAAGCGTGGAAATAAACTTCCACACACGTCCTCATCATGAGAACTGAAGTATTTGGGGATAGCTCTGAATTGTTTTACTTCTGTTGCTCTTCAGGAAATAGAGTCAATGTGAATATAAGGCAACGGCTGTGACAGTACAGGAGCTTCAGGGCCTCTTGGAAGTCCTTTGAAATCTTGATCAAGCTTTGCAAGTTTAACACAGCCACAAAGGCAGACACTTACCCAAAAAGAGAAACCAAGGCTAGGTCACCATTTACCAGGACCTATATCCCAGGCCATCACATCTTAGAGAAGGTCAAATAAAAAGAGCGGGGCAGCGGGGAGTGCAAGGAGGAAAGGAAAATTCCTAAGTACACAGAGGCCAGTTCCAATGCACACACAAAACCAGAACAAAAGCTTAAGTTCTGAAATTGCATTTTATTTTTATGCCATCTCCAATGATATAATGATTACAGGTGATGAAATACTATGCACCTACACTCAGGAGCTCTAGCTTTGAATAAACTTAACACACTAGGTAGGAGAACAGCCGAAGCATGTAATCTCTCTCTTCCCCAACGACTTAAATACAGTGGTACCTCAGGTTAAGAACTTAATTCGTTCTGGAGGTCTGTTCTTAACCTGAAACTGTTCTTAACCTGAAGCACCACTTTAGCTAATGGGGCCTTCTGCTGCTGCGCCACCGCTGTGCAATTTCTATTCTCATCCTGAAGCAAAGTTCTTAACCTGAGGTACTATTTCTGGGTTAGCGGAGTCTGTAACCTGAAGCGTCTGTAACCCGAGGTACCACTGTATTCTCTTTCTCCAGCCTCCTCTCGCCCTGGTGCTTCTTGCCATCATGCCATGCCATACCTACGTGAAAGGCAGAAATTCAACAGGTGCAGCCTCCCCCAGCCCGGGCGATGCACTGGTACGGTAGTGGTTTCCCGCTCCACCAGCTTAATTCTTGCCCATTCTGAGGCTGCAAACCCAGGACGCCCTGAGCTATATAACGCAGCCCCGCACTAACCCTACGGAACACAGCAGGGCTTTTCCACTCCAAGCAGACGTCTATATCGCCGTTGGGCTGTGTGGACGTGGCTTCTCCCCACAGCACCTGCTTTGTCTCCATGACAAAGCGGACGCCCGGCCCAGCCCAAACAGTTCCCTCCCTTACTTTAGGACCTGAGCCGGCTCCCCATGCTGCTCGTAGACCAGCCCGCGAGGCCGCGCCCGGCCAGCCGACGCCGACAGAGCCCGGAGACCGGCGCTCAACAGAGGCCGTAACAGCCGAGCGCGGCTCCCTCGCGCCGCCACAGCCGTTAAACCCATAGCAACCGTTTCCGCGGGTGGCGCGCGGCGATGACGACAGCTCTAGCGTTCCTCGCCGGGCTGTTATCAACGCGCGTCATCGCCGCGCCTCCCTTTCACGCCACTCACGCGGCGTGGGAGGGGCCTCGCTTTCTCTGGGCTGAGTGGCACGTGACCGGCAGAGGCGCCGGCGCCCGCGTGGTTTTTTATTTCAAGGGTGGGGAAATGGCGGAGTGGGAGTTGATGCGTCCTTCAGCCTGACCTGCGATTGAATGAGGGTTTGGGGGGTGGGGGTGGGGAAAGAATGCTTGTACCACCTCGAGCTCGTTGGAGAAAGAGGTGGGATATTAAATGCAATAACTGAATAAAAGAAATTCACCCCACCCCCCAGTTAAAATCTTGCGACTTAAGCGCATTTAATGTATGTGGATTCAGCTTTATGTGCTTGCCAAAAGAAAGCAAGAAAAATTGAAAGGTGGTAGGCGACTGGGACAAAAATAATTTGGCTTAATCCTGCCCAGCATCGAACCCATTGTGTTTTGGGAGACTTCCGGGTTAGCGCGATTGGCTAATGGCGGATTCCCTCCGAGCTCCGGAGGGAATCGGCTCTACTGGAGACGGGTCCTACCGCGACGGCGACGCGGGGACCCTCAGAAACCGCAGGCGCGGAAGCCTGCGGACTTGGTGACTCGGTGGGCACCTTAAGCGCCCCCCGACCCACGAAGAGCCTTTTTAAAGGCTACGGAGAGGGTACGGAGAGTGGCGTGGTGCTGTGAGTAGACCGCTACTGCAGTGGAGCGAAGCCGCGAGCCATGGCCGGAGAGCGCTGACTTTTTTCCCTGAAATTCGGACTTGAAATAACCCATGAGTAAAATGGAATTTGGACTTTAAAACTTTTACCTTTGAATTTGGTACGACCGGGGGATGTGCTAAAGGGAAGTCCGCACCCCCCCTACCTACAAAAGATTTAAAGCAAGGATTGGAGAACTAAGTTGGAGAGATCTTCTTTTCGGTGTGATTTAAAAGATAATATTTCCATGAATTTGACAGAAGAAGATTTGTGCTGGAGAGTAAGAGTGGAACCTTAGAAGTTTTTGTCTAAACCCCCCCCCCCCTCCCGGACCCGGGAGCGTCTTGTGTGAGAGGGAGGAAAAGGAACAAGGAGTTTGACAGCTGTCAAAGGAGCTGTCAAACGGGCAGTTAAAGTTAAAAATCTTATTATTTAACATCTCTCTGGACTAAATTTGTTACATTTGAATCAAAGTGGTTGGGAACAAAGTAGTTATAAATAACAAAGTAACGGACTGTTGGGAAAGGACTATTAAGTAACCAGAATCCCCCTAGGGGGAACTCTGAAACATTACAATGGCTGCAGATGGAAAATTACAGGCAGAAATAGAAAGAATGTTTTTTCTCGTGGGAATACTGCAAGAGCAGAGCATGGCTATGAACAAACAACTTATAACCTTGAACTCTAAAACAAGCAACTCTGCTGAATGCACAAAGGATCTGACTGGAAAAAAATCTGCAGCTGAATCAGAAGAGACATCTTTGGAACTGGAGGAGAGGGAAGAAGGAGTGGAGAAAGTACAGGTGGAGAGTACCAACCAGAAGCCTATATTGCTAGAACATAAAGAAGAAGATCTTTGGATTACAAATCTGCGAAAGATGCGAAAGAGGAAGGAGGAAGCCCCTGGAACACTTGGAACACTGGAATTTAAAAGAAATAAGAAATATGATTGGGGCTTCCTCTTTGAGCATGGGAGATCAGTGGACCTTTTGCAGCAGCTGCTATCAAGCATTTCGGATGGAAGAAAATCTGATGAGACTGTGCCAGAGCTCCTTCGAGACCTGACAACCAACAAAGAGGGTTACCAACAAAACCGGCAGAGAGAGACTGACAGAGACTTGAAGGCCTCAGATGTGAGGAATCCAGGCTAAAAATTGTTTTGTGGACATTTATTCGGGAAGGGACAGAAACCGGGGAAGGGAGGGAGGGGAGAACAGAATTTTAACCTTTGTGTTTGGCTATTATGACCTATATTTAATATAAAAAGGGGGAAATTTGTGGAAGGGAGTTTGGGTCGACCTTAGAAAAGGATTTAATATTTATAAGATAATTGGATAAGTAAAATTTGGCCAAGTAATAAGAACTAACTTTAAAAAAAAATAACAATAATATGTAAAGGATGAGAGATAAGAACTTGCTGAGCTAACTATTTGAATTAGGATGTATGAAGGGGGGGTGGGGGGAAGTCAGGAAGTGGGGTTAAGAAAGCAAGGATATGAAATTATACATGTTTTTTGTTTTTTCTTTTTTTTGTGTGTGTGTTTATAAAATGTGAAAATCCAATAAAAATTAAAAAAAAAAAAGAACCCATTGTGTTTTGACTATATGCGATTTTGGCTTCAGGGCTGATCCCGGAAACAAAACCCATTTGTAAGTTTCAGACTTACTGTATACTGGGCCTCTTGTGCTTGCCCCTGAGCGCCTTGGGCTTGCCGATCAGAAGGTTGGCGGTTCAAATCTGCACAACGGGGTGAGCTCTTGTTGCTCTACCCAAGCTCCTGCCTACCTAGCAGTTCGAAAGCACGCCAGTGCAAGTAGATAAATAGGTACCGCTATGGTGGGAATGTAAACAGCGTTTCTGTGCGCTTTGGTTTTCGACACGGTGTTCTGTTGTGCCAGAAGTGATTTAGTCATGCTGACCACATGAGCCGGAAAGCTGTCTGTGGACAAACGCCAGTTCCCTCTGCTTGAAAGCGAGATGAGTGCTTCAACCCCATAATCGCCTTTGACTGGACTTAACCGTCCAGGGGTCCTTTACCTTTACCTCCTTATCTTGGTTCTCGAATGGCTTTGTTGACGAACAAATAGGCTCCCGAATGCCAAAAACCCTGAAGTAAGTGTTCCGGTTTACAAATGTTTCTCGGAAGCCAAACGTCCGATGCGGCTTCCGCTTGAGTGCAGGAAGCTCCTGCAGCCAATTAGAAGCCACACCTTGGTTTTTGAATGGTTTCGGGAGTCGAACGGACTTCCGGAACGGATTAAGTTTGAGAACCAAGGTTCCACTGTAGTCTGGGCTGGCCCACCCATGAGGCATGGTGAGAAGACTGCCTCAGGTGGCAGGAACCATGGGGCTGGGGGGTGTGGATCTGTCTGCCATGGAATGCATCCCCTGCTGCTGCTGTCAATGGCTATGGTGTGCTCCTTTGAGGCCAGATTTGCCACTGCTACAGCTGCATCTTGGCAAATAGGAAGTGCTGCTGGTCTCTTTGCACCCCTCAGGGGGGAAATGGTAGGGGCTGTCCTCGGGGGTTTCCTGGGGCTCTACACCTGCCCAGCAGTTTATGTTTTTGATTTCAATTCCCTCTTTAATCTAAAACAGTCCCTAAAGATTAACTGACAACATGGAGCAAGACACATTAAAAATGATAACAAGCAGCCTCAAAATATCATTTTTTTCCACTTTATGGTTATAATCCTATGCATGCTTACTTGGGAGCAAGTCCTCTTGATGGGAGTGAGACTTATTTCTGAGTAAACAGTACAGGATTGAGATTGTGGGCATGGAAAATTCACTCCATCTCACACACACTGGAGGATGCATATTGGAAAGCAACAGTTTAGCCTCTTCCCCATGACAATTCTGTTCCCATTAGCAAGCCTAACAGTTGTTTTGTGGGGAGGGGAGAGTATGGTTTACATGGGGAAGGTGGCATTCAGGGATGGCCCTGCCATCCTACTCACCGCAATCACATCCTTCCCATTTCACAAAACAGATTTTTAGCAGGCTGTGCAGGCAGAGGACAGCAACATGTGAACTTGGAGGAGGCAGCAAAAATCAGCGGCAGGGAGAAGTGAATGAGACAGGTGGCTTGAGATCCTGCCTTGAAGACCCCAAAGAGTGATGTGTAGCATATGTGATGCCTATATGTACTCTAAATTATCTGGAGCCTTTCCTAGTTTTATAACCCCTTCATATTTAAGCATCCACAGTGTTCCACTTTCAAGCTATTCATGAGGATGCTGAATTGCAATTGACCCATGAGTGACTGCTGTTGAATCCCATTTTATACTTACTTCTTTCAAGTTTAACATTGATCTATTCTAGGTGGTCACAAATTAGTTTTATGGCTCATTCTCTGATCTCATTCAGGTTTTAAAAACATGCTAAAGTTGCCTATTATTCTGCGGGCATTCCATCCTCCTGCTCCCATTGTTCCTTCCCCAGCCCGCAACTAGACCGATATTTTACATCAGGAGTGGCAATATATTTCAGGGCCCTGATCCTACTTATTCATGCTTGAGCCCAAAGCATTCCACGCCTTCACATGACTAAGTGCTGCTGGATCGGCTCCAGTTGTACCAAAGAAGTTGAGTTATTACTGTGGTTACAATCTTTTACTTAGTAATTTCCTGACTTATTTGAAAAAAATGAAACATTAATGCCCTCTTTTCCTTCTAATGCAGGCTCATAAACACGTCATTTTCATAATGCTCCTAAATCTACTGCATGTAAATGCGCTGCCTTCTTTGGGCCAAATGAGAGCCATTAGCGGAACACTTAGCACCCTGCCATCCAAAGGGGGGGGGGGGGGGGGAGAAAGACAAAGGACAAGAAATCACTTCTTCCCTTTTTTGCAGGAATCCAGTTTGCTCTTCAGCGTACAATAGAAAAGCGGTGCAGTGGAGGAGGAGGAAGAGTGCAGTATTTATTTGAAATAGGACACTTGGCAATCAGTTTAAAAGGCAATGACTCACAATTCATTTCCGTATATTGTGTGGAATTCCATTCCTTGGAGACTAGTCCACTGGGGTGAGTGGAGCACAGCCTTATCAACCCCAGTCTGCCCTCAGCCAGCCGCCACCTGCCTGCTTTTCTATTTACAACCCGTCTGGGGGATGGCATGGACTGTTGGGCTTCCTCCTCCTTGGTCTCCGGAGAAGTTTGGATAAGGGCAACTGAAATGATCAAAGGGATGGAGCGATTCTCCTAGGAGGAAAGGTTGCAGCATTTGGGGCTTCTTAATTTAGGGAAAAAGCAAGTAAGAAGTCCTTTACTCCCTGCATCTGCTGGGGGGTGGGGGTGGGAATCCCTGCAGATACCTGTGGGATCCCTCATCATCACCATCATCATCATTTTTTATTTGTATTCTGCCTTTCCACAGTTAAAACAATGCTCAAGGCAGCTTACAACATGAAAAGATTTACATAATTTCAAACACAGCAAAGTAGTCATAAAAATAAACAAAACGCATTAAAAACTACATAACCATACTGAACAATTTCCACATAAAAATAAAGATACAAAAAGTTAATATTGTTAATATCTGTAACAGGAGCAAAAACTCTCAACGAAACTTCCCTCAAAATACCCCAGTCCTTGCTGGGCAGCAGCAGTTCTTATAGGGCCTGTCAGGCCCCGCCCTGGGTCAGGTAGAGAGAGGCAGGAACGGGGCCCTCAGGCACTCAAGCAGGGGAGTCCTCCTGGGCGGCCTCAACCCCTGAGGTGCTCTATTATGTAGAAACAGCCTCTTTTTACACGTTGTAATGAACAAGCACTCAGGACGCTGGCAGAATGTTTGCCTGTTGGAGAGGGAACTTTTGTTAGGCCTCGGAGCTCAGCTGCACCTTCCCAATTTCTCACCACTGTCTTTGCTCCCTTGGTATTAAGAGCAGCTCCTCCAGGGGAGGCTGATCTATTAAGAGCGAATGTGGCATTGCCCCACCAACCTCAATATGTATGCTGGGAATTCCACAATGCGCAACTTGAGGCACCCTATGACAGCCTTTTCCATAATCTCTAACCCCTGGCTATGCTGGCGGGAGTTGCTGGAAGTTAAAGCCCTCTAACACCTGTAGGCTCACCTGTAGGTTCTCTATCCCTGTGTTGGTGGGTCAGACAAGACCTGGGGTTTGAATCTGTAAAGCTCATGGTGTAAACTAGAGCTGGTCAGTACCTCTTAAGCCTAAGCTACTTCACAGGGTTCCTGTGATGTCCCACATAAGGGAAGAGCTGTAGCTCATCAGTTCATCTGCCTTGCATGCTGCAGGCCCTGAGTTCAATCCCTGGCATCTCCAGGTAGGACTGGGAAGGGACTCTTTCCTAAAACCTTGGAGGGCTACTGCCAGTCAGTGTAGGCAATACTGAGCTAGATGGGCCAATAAGAAGAGCCTGCTGGATTTGGCCAATGGCCCATCTAGTCCAGCATCCTGTTCTCACAGTGACCCACCAGATGCCTGTGGAAAACTAGCAAGCAGGATTTGAGCCCAAGAGCACTCTCCCCTCCTGTGGTTTCCAGCAACTGACATTTAGGAGCATTGCAGCCTCCAACTGTGGAGGTTGTACAGAGGCATCATGGCTAGTAGCCATTGTTAGCCCTCTCCTCCATGATTCAGCAAGGCAGCTTCCTTTGTTCCTCTGCTCCTTTGAGCTCCTAGGAGGAAAGGCAGAACAGGCTCAGGCTGTGCAGCAAAGCACCCTGTCTCCAGAGTTATCACCAAGCAAGTGATCTAGAGTTTTCTGGCTGCAAGTGACAAATTATACCGTGTAAATCCAGAAATGGGTCAGGAGAACAACCTGTTGGTATGTTAAATGCATCTGAGGGTGTGTTGTTTTTTTAAAAACAAAAGTGCTTTGAGAGCTCCATATTAGCTTCTCAAAGGTTAATTAACAATTTGAATTGTAAATCCAAATCCCTCTGGTTCTGTTCGGCATTCAGCAGCAACACAATTCCTTTCAACGGTACAAGCTTGCAGAGGACTCAGCCAGTTTCTTACTAGGCAGCGGCTCCTCTGCCAAGCATGGCTCAGAGATCTAACGCTCAGCTCCCTCTGCTCGCCAGAGATAAGTTCCCTGCCTGTTTGGTGCTTAAACGTATCTCCTGACCTCTAAGGAAGGTTTCATACTGGAAGCTCTACAAAGAGACAATGTTTTGCAGTTTATTTTTTTCCAGAGTCGTCTTTTAAAAAGTTTTTTAAAATAATAATAAAAGTAGTTTGGATGGTGGTACTATGCAACACTTAATTTAGGGCATGGCAAGCTAAGGTATTTTAGATTGGAACTCAGGTCTGAGACAAAATTGCATCAATAGTCACTGCCGAGTCTAATCTGCTAAATCTAATCAGGAAAATAAAAACCTGTCTTGCAGCAAGTTGAGATGGGAGAGAAATTCAGTTCACTTAACATTTTGAAGGAAACATTCAAAATTGGCACTTCCCCAAACAATGTTTGAATCACAATGTAACTGTTCTTAAAAAACATCATTTCTTTGAATTTTGGAATGTACTTGTGCAATCTTTAATTGCATTGCAGTTCTCCAATTAAGATTGTATTCAGCAATGCATAGATTTGAGGAAAGAGTGCATAAAAGTGCTTATAAGTGAAAATGACATACACAAATGCATTCTATTAAATTGTTTGCAATAATGTATATATTAGGCAACAGCATATAAAATGTGTAAATTAGGAGAAATTAGGGAAATTTTTCATGTGGACTTAATTGCAAACTGATGCAGAAATATGGTGAACTATGGTTGGAAAAATGAAGAGCTGACAGAAACGACGGCTGACAGACAAGAGCTGGGAAGAGTGCGGTGAGAATAAATGCCATGGTGCATCTGCAGCAACACAACCAGACGCCTTCATCTGCCCCAGCTGCAACAAAACATGTCTCTCCCATATCGGTCTTTACAGCCACAGCAGGCACCTTAACTCTCCAGCAAGTTTGACTTCACCCCCAAAGGCACACTCCTCCGTTGTCTCCAGAGACAGACGGAAGCCAATCAATTGACTAGCAAGTGAGACCATTGGTTCCTAAAGCTCACTGTTGTCTACATGGATTGCCTGTAGCCCTCCAGGGTATCAGGCAAGAGGCTTCCCTAGCTCTTGCTGGAGATGCTGGGGACTGAACCAGGGCAAATACTCTACTATTGTGCTATGGAGAATTAAAGCCCTGTGAGGGCAACTCTCACAGTTCCCTAACAACTCTCAGCACCCTTAACAAACTACACTTCCCAGAATTCTTTGGGGAAAGCCATGAGCGTTTAAAGTGGTCTGATACTGTTTGAAATGCATAGGGCAGTTATGGCCCCCCTCTCATGTTTTCACTGCAAGAAGCAGTTTTTTCTTATAACAAACTGTTACTTTTTCCCTTATGGGGTATCCAAGAGCCCTAATAGAGTCCTTAAGTGGGTTCCCTATCGGTAGGAGAAAATAACAGGCCAACCAGAGAATATTGAGAAGCTAAGCAGCTAGTAAGCCTGATCTTCATTAAACTGTTGCAACAGGGTCCCCCGCTCCCCCCATGCAGGGAGGGAGGAGAGGAACCCAGAACATTGGTGTGCAAGCTCTTATATAGACTTTTGAAATTGCCTCCCCTGTAGCTCAAGACCATCCCCCAAAACATGATACATACATCACAGGGGGCGGTCTACAGCAGAAAACCTGTCTGTCAGGATACCTGATAATGGTCAATCATTGTTCAATGATTGGGCACTCTGGCCATTCTTTTGTGATGGTAAATACTTTAGTCCCTGAATCTCTTACATACGGTATATTGATAGTTTGCTCAGCGTAACAGATACTTTAGTGATGTATGGAAGTGAGAGCTGGACCATAAAGAAGGCTGATCGCTGAAGAATTGATGCTTTTGAATTATGGTTCTGGAGGAGACTTGAGAGTCCCATGGACTGCAAGAAGATCAAACCTATCCATTCTTAAGGAAATCAGCCCTGAGTGCTCCCTGGAAGGACAGATCCTGAAGCTGAGGCTCCAATACTTGGGCCACCTCATGAGAAGAGAAGACTCGCTGGAAAAGACCCTGATGCTGGGAAAGATTGAGGGCACAAGGAGAAGGGGATGACAGAAGACGAGATGATTGGACAGTGTTCTCGAAGCTACCAGCATGAGTTTGACCAAACTGCAGGGGGCAGTGGAAGACAGGAGTGCCTGGCGTGGTCTGGTCCATGGGGTCACAAAGAGTCAGACACGATTAAATGACTAAACAACAACAACAACAACAGATACTTGCCAGACTGTATTTGCAAAGGGAGCTCTAAGCCCCTACAGCCCAAAGACATCTGGAAAGCTTTTCCCATTTCCTTCCTCCTTGCAGATAAACATTTGAGGTCAATTTGGGAGAGTCAAATGGCTTCAGGATTGCTCTCCTGTACTGTTTCAGACACTATACTTATGCATGTGTGTTTGCCTTGTATATTTATGAACATTTACTCTCTCTATATAACACCTTAGAATTCCTATAACATCACCATCCTCAGCATGCCCAATCAGAATATCTGTTCTGTGGCTCTTTGAAGATCCCTGGTTCATATTGACCCTGTCCCCTCAACACCTGCCAGCTGTTCCAGGGCTTCTGTGTCTGTGGTCCCTAAACACCAATTTGGTGTCAGTAAGATTCCAGGGTTTGACAAAGAGAGGGAGAAGTGCCCCTCCAACCAGTGTTAGATATGAAAGCTAGGAGCTAAGTGGCACCGTAAATCTAGGTTATGGAATGTCTAGGTGCACTTTTTTATAACAGGAATACAAAGCTGAAAATGAATCTTATGCTCATTTTTCACATGGGCTAGTCTTTCCCCTGCCCACCCTGCTAATATTCTTAAGAGGGGCTCTTCTCCAGTCTTCAGAGAGCAGCTGGAAGTGGGGAGGCAGAAAACGATCCTCCTTTCCTTCCACTCTGCAGTTTTAATCTGAAATCTTAGGCACAGTACTGCTCAGAGCTCAGAAACCTCTGGAGTTAATGAAATTCCCTGTCGTAAAATGTGCCTAGAACAATGAGAGTTTCAAACTTTGCCCCCCAAACCCCTTCAGTTGGCTAATGGTTAATTTTAGTGATAGGGGGATCTGACCTGAGTTGAATTACTGATCTCATTTTCTCATTCTTCCAATCTTAAGTTCAGCGCTCCACATTTCCACATCAGTCTGCAAATTTTTATGAAAATTAGTCAGCATATTAGTACACATTTATTCTAAAACACACATTATTGTATGCTGTTTTGCCTAATTTGCACACTCGAATCTTAGTCCATGAATTGTTCTCAAAAGTGGGAATGAGGTACATTTGCCTTTAAAACTGTGAACTGGATCAAATTTCTCCTCAGTCCCTAAATATGGTGGAAGACTGAAATAATGAAGCTGAATGTGTGTATGAAAATTGAAGGATGATGCAACTTTCAGTCACAGATAACCACTAAGGGCTGGATATATTTAGAAGCAGGTTAGCTGCACTTTTTAAAACAAATAGAATTTGGAGATGGCATCTGTAAGTATTACAAAGGATTGTAATGTGGCAGGTTCCTCCTGCTGCCGCTCAGTTGCTAACTCATATCTTGCCAGCCGCTGCAAGGACTTGTTTTTACCATCCCTCTGCACTCACAATGGAGCAACTGCTTTTCCTAAGGCATTCTGCTTCCATTTAAGTATCTGGAAGCACGCTAGGCATTTTGTGATGAATATGCAGCATCTGAAAGCTCCCGTTGCGACATTTACGGCCAAACTGCCATGCTGAGCATTTCTGAAATGTGGCCACTACACCCAGGTTCTTAAATTACAGTGGTGAGGTGTTTTTTTTTTTTTTGGCATGGGGGAGGGCGAGGAGGAGGGAAAAAGAAGAAGAAGAAATCAGTTTTGTCCTTCTGGGCACAATTCACTTTGAAAGATGCAGATAATACACCCCTGCCTTCAAGCAGTGCTGCAGGGCTTAATGATTTGGTAAAGTCATTCAGGTTTGTCTGATAATGATTGGAGCGCATATGCAAGGTAGCTGGAAGAAGGCCTGCGCTGAGCCTTTCAAGCCCACCCTTGGAGGAACCTAACCACATGCTATGCCAAGGAGCTGGCCGTCTGGAAAAAAAAATAAAACGACTCCCCCTTTTTTTTGGGGGGGGGGGAATCACATTTCTATGCATTTCTTCCCCCTACACACTGGGGCTGCACACAAATTCCAGTTCCTAGGGCAAAGCTTTTGTATTCTGACTTGAACAAAAGACACCCTTCTTTTCTTTAATACACATTTGGAGGCAGATTGTCTTTGAGAGCCCTTTTACAACATCCCGGATTCTGTTAAACTCTTGTGGTCACTCAGTGCCCATTAATCATAGAATTGTAGAGTTGGAAGGGACCCTGAGGATCATCTAATCCAACCCCCTGCGATGCAGGAATATGCAGCTGTCCCTTATGGGGATCGGACCTGCAACTTTGGTATTATCAGCACCACGCTCTAGCCAACTGAGCTATCACGTCAGCAAGAGGCACCAGAGCTTGACAATGCCTCTTGCTTGTCTAGATGAAGGATAGAAAAATGTGTGTCTGTGTGAGCATAAGTTAGCCTTCAGTACAAAGGTAAAAATAACATCATTGCTCCACCCACTTTTGCCTCTGGCACCTCCCACCATAGACAAGTGGCCCTTGGAAGGTTGCCCAGAAGAGAATGTGGTCCTGGGGCTGGAAAAGGTTTTTCCACCTCTGTCTTAGGAGGTTTCTTCTTTAGTTTAGAGTGTAAGTGGCACCCTCTGTCTACGTGTTCAAATATTTTGCTTATTTACTAAGGGCTGCTGCACCTGCTCACTCCAATTGCCAACCCCAGCTACCTGCCAACCTTCCCCCACACCTGGCCAACCCCTGCCTTTATACCTGACCAACCCCCTTATTTTATCACTCACCTACCTCTGTGCTTATCCCCCCCCCCACAGCTTGCCCCTCTCTTCCCTCCATAAGAAAGCAGAGAACTGTTTTCTGAAGTGGCCCCCTAGTTGAACCTTGCTGTATCAGCATTTAATGGAGGAGCAGAGGTGAGTCACAGAGCGGTTTGCCAAACTGCTCTGTGAAGTACCTCCCCACTTCCACTGAACAAGTCACCTGGGTTGCCTGCTACCTGCTCTGCACACTCACTTGCCTGCCTGCTTGCCTTATAGCACTCTCATGTTGAAGTTGGTATGGCAGTATGGTATGATTGGTGGCCATACAAAACTGTAGCGTGATGATAGCCTTACATTTTATGTATATAGGAAGACAGAAACATTTCTATACCAGAGGTTCACAACAAGAGTATTGATATAGTAAAAACTGGAAACGTGGCCATTGGAGCAGTCATCCCCCTCCCCCCAATACAGTCTACTTGAGAGTGAGAGCCAGCATGTCATTAGGACCTGCCACTCCTTGGGTGAACTGCAGCAATACCTTCAATGTGTATGGCAGAAGCTCTGCACAGTAGCTGCTTCGGGTAGTTAGTTTCCATGAAATGGAAGTGGGAAACTTGTGGCCCTCCAGATGTTGCTGGGCTGCAACTTCGATCAGCCCTGGACAGCATGCAGGATGGTGGGAGCTGCAGACCAGCAACAACTGAAAGGTGCAACTGTAAAAATAATAATGAAAAGAGTCAGCATCACTTGGACCACTTACGGCATTGAGTAGGAGTGTGTTGCGGTCAGTGTTTGGCACCGAGATCTGGGGAAGAGAGTTCAGATGCAATCGGACCAAATGCCCCCCAATAGTGGTTCAACCCCCACAGACCCTGATGCGACTTGGCAGCCTGCAGCCTTTCCCTTCCCTCCTGTTGACTCAATGCTGCTCCCTCTCTCCTCTTGACCCAACATTAAGGTCAATATTTCAGAAAGTGGAAATCCGGACACAAAAGTTTTTGAGCTTTTTTTTTTGCACCCGCTCCCCCAAGTTCTTGAGCAATTTTTTAAAAAAGATTGGGTTGCCATACGTTTGAGTTTTCCTGGACATTTGAACCAGCTGAAGAAAATTCTGCCCATATGTGACTTTTGGCAGCCAAATCCCAGCATTGTCCAGGAAATTCTGGATGTATGGCAGCCCTACCCAACATCGCTCTCATGCTACATCCAACCCTTGACTTGGTGTCCCTTGACCTCAATGTCCACTGCTCCTTCCTCTGACAACTCAGCTTGCCTGGCTGATGTGTTCAAGGTGACAGTGGCAGTGGGGAAGAAGGCATGGAGGGCTCTCTTCCATCCCTATTGGCTTTTGCTAGCAGCTCCTTCTGTTCAGGGCTCACTCTCCTCCACTAGTTTCCTCCTTCTCCGGGTCTTCCAGATCATTGCAAAACATCCTGTGACCCTGGTGCTGAGTGCTCCTCCTTGTCGCTCTTGCTTGCCTCCGTGTCTGTTTCTCCCTGATCGCTCAGGGGAGCCACCCCATGGTTCCCCCCAGCTCCTGCTAGGGCCCTCCTTTAGTGTTGTCCTCTTTGGATTAGGTACGGGGCACAGGGCACCTTGGACGGAGTGTGGATTCATATCTCATCCACGCCTAACCCCAGGAGATGTTGATGAAATTCCACTTCAAAATACGAACTTGCTGAATTTCCTTCCCCATTCCTACAACAGGCGATAGCTGGTGCCCAGAGATACTGGTGGGATGGAATGAAGGTAGCCCAAAGAGTAAGAGCCTGGTAGATGAAGGGAACGCAGTGGATGTAGCCTACCTTGATTTCAGCAAGGCATTTGACAAGGTGCCCCATGATATTCTTGTAAAGAAGCTGGTAAAATGCGGACTTGACTATGCTACCACTCAGTGGATTTGTAACTGGCTGACTGACCGAACCCAAAGGGTGCTCATCAATGGTTCATCCTGGAGAAGAGTGACTAGTGGGGTGCCACAGGGTTCTGTCTTGGGCCCGGTCTTATTCAACATCTTTATCAATGACTTAGATGATGGACTCGAGGGCATCCTGATCAAATTTGCAGATGACACCAAACTGGGAGGGGTGGCTAACACCCCAGAGGACAGGATCACACTTCAAAACGACCTTGACAGATTAGAGAACTGGGCCAAAACAAACAAGATGAATTTTAATAGGGAGAAATGTAAAGTATTGCACTTGGGCAAAAAAAATGAGAGACACAAATACAAGATGGGTGACACCTGGCTTGAGAGCAGTACATGTGAAAAGGATCTAGGAGTCTTGGTTGACCACAAACTTGACATGAGCCAACAGTGTGACGCGGCAGCTAAAAAAGCCAATGCAATTCTGGGCTGCATCGATAGGAGTATTGCATCTAGATCAAGGGAAGTAATAGTGCCACTGTATTCTGCTCTGGTCAGACCTCACCTGGAGTACTGTGTCCAGTTCTGGGCACCACAGTTCAAGAAGGACACTGACAAACTGGAACGTGTCCAGAGGAGGGCAACCAAAATGGTCAAAGGCCTGGAAACGATGCCTTATGAAGAACGGCTAAGGGAGCTGGGCATGTTTAGCCTGGAGAAGAGGAGGTTAAGGGGTGATATGATAGCCATGTTCAAATATATAAAAGGATGTCACATAGAGGAGGGAGAAAGGTTGTTTTCTGCTGCTACAGAGAAGCGGACACGGAGCAATGGATCCAAACTAAAAGAAAGAAGATTCCACCTAAACATTAGGAAGAACTTCCTGACAGTAAGAGCTGTTTGACAGTGGAATTTGCTGCCAAGGAGTGTGGTGGAGTCTCCTTCTTTGGAGGTCTTTAAGCAGAGGCTTGACAACCATATGTCAGGAGTGCTCTGATGGTGTTTCCTGCTTGGCAGGGGTTTGGACTCGATGGCCTTTGTGGTCTCTTCCAACTCTATGATTCTATGATTCTATGATTCTAGGAGCCTTAGTCAATGGTAGGAAGAGCCAACTGATTCTAGTTTTGTCTCCATCCTCTTCCTTGCAAGGACAACACTGAAACTAAGGAAAAGGAAGCTGGCAGGTAGTACTACTACCTGGGCTGGTTGTAAGTAATGAGGCATGCAGGTGGGAGCTAGGGGAGGGCAGACTGAGATTGGAGGGGCAATGCCTCCACTGCCTAGAATTGTATTGGGAGAGAGGTCAAGGAGAGAGTTGTTTGATTCAGGTGGTTTCATGGGGCCCAAATGAGCGCTGTCATGTGGATCTGCTGCATACAAATAAGCCTACTTGTGTACATAGAACTTCCTTACCGGATCATGGCACAGGCTTCTGACTGTGTGTCCTTGTCTAGGTTCACTGCATTAAACTGGAGGTAATAATTAAAATATTCACTCAACAAGGCATTGAGTGATGCAATTAATATTCATATAGTGCTTTGATCTAGACAATCTTCCTGCCCACTTTTCAATGCACTCGCAGAGCAAGGCGTGGGGATAATAATAAATATTGAGCGGAATAAATCTGTATTCGGATCATATTACATGAAGACTTTTAAAACAAAAAAAATCAATGGCCGCCCAGTGTCTTGTGCCAGTTCTGATTAATCTTCCGCTTCTGGTTTTCTCCCTGTTACACGAATGCTTGTGGTTGGTGAGAACCCATTTGAAAACTGCCAAAGAATTGTGGAGCTGGGAATTGTAGCTCTGTGAAGGGTAAACTACAGTCCTCAGGAATCTTTGGGGAAGTTATATGCCTTATATGTGCTTTCAGTGCAAGACGTGCACACAGTCTAAGTCTTGGAAACATCTTATTAGTGGTGCAATGGCATTAGTTAGACTCTGGACTTAATGGTCTTACAGCTCCCACACTCATTGGAATGGTAGGAAGGATCCTGTGGCCCTTCAGCTTTGGTAACTCTTACCAGCCCCAGTCAGCACGGCCAATGATCAGGAATGAGGGGAGTTGTAGCCCAGCAAGCATCAGGAGGGCCAAAGGTTAAGACACTTGTCTTAATCTATGTTCTAAATTTGGTACATCTGTAGGTTTTTTCTTTGCTTTTCTGTATGTTGCCTTGAGAGCTGTAATGAAAAGCGGGGTACAGTGGCATAGTGTGGGAGGGGGGTCACAGGAGCAGCTTCCCTGGGCACAAAATTATTAGGGGTGCAACATTTCAATACCTTTTGCTGCCTCAATAGAACTGCATGCTTCCATCAGTGGGCTCTGTTGAAAATGTCTTCTCCCTGCAAACCAGGAAGTAACCTCTCCATACAACAAATTGACTCTTCTTTTCTTATCTCTGTGACTGTGATCTCCTGAGTTATGCAAACACCGTTAGGCAGTTGAATGTGCATGTGCCCTGTGTCCATTTCCCCTCCCTCCCACCCTTCTGTGTGGACCTGGGCACTGGAAACCCATGCTACACCACTAGCGGGGTATACATTTCACTTGCTTCAAAAAGTGGTGAGCTAGCCCTGCTGCCTTTGGCACTGCTCCTGGGCCTTCTGCTGAGTCCAGCTCTTGATCTCTGCCTTGGTGGCACGACTTCATCCTATGGGTCTCTGCAAGAAATGCCATGGTTGTATCCCATGCTAGTCCTGTTCAGACTAAACCCATTAGGATTAAGGTATGTCTATTAATTCCAGTGGTTCTACTTTGAGTGACATGTAGGAAGAACTGAGATGCTTGATGAATTGCACCCCCACCCCAGTTTCTCTTCTTTCCAGCCTCCTCCCTCCCATTTTACGACTTGTGGCATGCATTTATCAGGATCACTGCGTGTGAAAAGCAGGACACCACTCATCATGTGCCCCTTCCATCTGCCATCTGCTTCTCTTCCCCACTGAAATGGTTAAAGACCTAATTACCCTGGCAAAATGAGAATCTCTTGCATTTTGGTCCAAATGTATGTGTTTGAAAATGAGTACTGACAGACAATTTATGATTTTTTTTTGGTTAATGTTTCTCTCTCTCGCTCTTTTTTTAACAAGCACAATTTCCCATGATTAAGAGCATTTTCATCTCTTGAAGCTACAATTATTATTATTTTTTAAAAAGGACACACAAATCTTGTTTACGTTCCTCTGGGAGTCTTCTTTCTTTCTTTCTTTCTTTCTTTCTTTCTTTCTTTCTTTCTTTCTTTCATTGAGAAAGGTGGAAGTGCACGACTCTCCAAGCACAAACAGCATTTCATGGCTTCATTAGTCTCTCTCTCTCTCTCTCCCCCCCCCGCACTCCTCCCCCAGCAGAACCGCCTGGCCGGGAGGATAAATGAGCCTGTTTGCTCCTTTCTGCTTTGCCTGGCTAATAACCATTATTGTTAATTATGAAGCCATGATTTATCATGCTCATTGACTGATTCAAGTAATTCCTGCCTGTTCATGTCCTGAAAGCAAAATGTTGCCAATATGACATTGGGGATGGATATATATATATATATAGAGAGAGAGAGAGAGCACACCATTTTAAGGACTCATTCATCTATGGTGTGGGCAGCAAAGCTTCAGGCTGGTCTCTGTGCAGGTTTGCAGTCTGCCTTTAGAATTTCGCTCTCTTTTCCCCAGGTGAACATTCTGCTCCCCCCCTCTGTCTCACACACAACCACAATTCCATTCCCCTGGAAAGCATGGGAAAGCCCATGGTTCAGCGCTGAATCTGAACAAATGGCAACCAGGTTTTCTGCAGACTGCCATTTGTTCCAATTCAGCAATAAAGAGTGGGTTTTCTAGGGGAAAAGCACTGGGGCAAAGGCAAAACTGCTCAGACCCATGCTTTCTAGGCACGGGACAAGTGGAAATGGGGATGAGTCCTCTCCCTTTCTCTCTTATAGCAGTTTTAGAGTCTGTAAGGCTTCAGCTCTCCCAGACTTGGACCCAAAACATAAGATCTCTGCTGCATCATGCCAAAGGCCCGTTTAGTCCAGCATCTTGTTCTCACAGTAGCCAACCATATGCCTGTAGGAAACCCGTAAGCAGGACCTGAGTGCAACAGCGCTCTTCCGACTTGTGTTACCCAGGGACTGGTGTTCAGAGGCATGCCGACTCCATCAGAGAAGGCAGAACGCAGCCATGATGACTAGTAGCTATTGATAGCCTTATCTTCCAAACCCCCAGTGATTCTGAGGAGCCTCTGGATCAGGGCATCTCTGTCGCAGAAGTGGAGGTTACCACACTACCTGCCTGGGTTCCTGGTTGTTGCTGTTGCTGTTATTTATTAAACTTATTACCTGTCCTTCATGAGCAGGTCCCAGGGCAGATTCTAACAATTTGAAATTCAGTATTAAAACCAGTGAAAACCAGTGGCAGTTGCCAGAATAGGTTGGGTTCTGAAAACACATGTGTCAGAGCTGCCCAAGGTCCCAGCTCACAGAGGACCAACGCCAGGTCGTCGTTATATACAAAAGTCTTTATTGAAGTTCAGTTTCCATTCCAAAGCCATAGCGCGCAGCTCTACGTCTTAAACCCTAGACCGCCGAAGTTCCGTCTGAATCTCCTCCCCCCTGACACCAGATTCTAGCCCTGCTCCACCTCTTCCTCTGCTCTCTTCTCCTCTGGGTTCTCCTGTCCGCTGGGGCATTCCCCTTTCTGGACTCTTCTGACGCTGAGTCCCCTGACTCCTCCCCCTGTCTCCGGCGGGCTTTAGGACCCGGTTCCCAATCCTCGTTCTCTGCTGCCCTGCGCGCCTGTACTTTTGAACTTGGCTCTCGCGCCAACCCAGTGACCTTCCTCCTGACCGTTACACTGCTTCTGTCATTGCTTCCCTCTTCCGGGATGCTAGCTGGACCTGACCTCCCCTCCGTTGCCTGACTCTCCGATGGAGGCGTGGTCAGCCCTGACTCCTCTTCTCTCCCTGCTGGGGGAGACGCTACCCCCGATACCTGGGACTCTTCCCCCCCACTATGCTCAGGTGGGGAAGCTGGTCCTGATCTCCAACTGCTGCTCTGGGAGTCCCCGCTGGCCCCTTGCTTCTGGAGTGTCCCCCTTGGGACCCCCCTTGCCCTGGCCACCGGCGCCCCCTTCTGTGAATCTTCCGATTCGCTGGAGAGGCTCATGGAATCTCTCGGGCCACTGTCATCTTCTCCTACGCTGCCCTCAGATTCTTCCCCTTCGCTCTCCATCTCCCCTCTTCCCTGTGCTTCTGCTCCTGAGCCCCTGACAACATGTCTCGGTCATCAAAGATCAGGGTAAAGAGGTGAGTATTCTGCATTCACTCAAAATTTCATAGTCCCAGGTGCACATCTTTGGGGAGGGAATTCCACAACTCCACACCCAAGCGGGTCTGTAGGGAAGGAAGCCGTTTCTCAGATATTTGGGACCCAAGTCATTTAGGGCTTTACGCAATAGTGTGAGCGCCTTAAATTGGGCCTGGAAGTGAACTGGATGCCAGTGGAACCATTTTAGAATAGCTCTTTAGTTGGATCTCTGATCTGCTCCATCTCTGCCAGGGCCACAGGAGCAGAGGAGATGGATCCACCAGGATCATAGCTGTCAACTTTCAGATTTGAAAATAAGGGATCAGCAGCCTCACCTGTCCCGGCGACAGTCTACGGGATATCTAACAATCCGGGATAGCAGCGGGAAACGGCGCTGGAATAAGGGAATTTCCCGCAAAAAAGGGGAAGGTTGACAGCTATGACCAGGATCTTCTTATGTTAACACTCTGGGCTGCAATGTTTCGTTGCTAACCATACATGTTATCAGAGACCCAAGCAAATTTGAAAAAGCTGCTTTTGTTCAGTTCGTGGAGAATCCAGAAGCAAAGCTAAGGTTTGGAAAAGCAGGGACCAAATATCCTCTCTTTCCTTCTCCCTGCCCCACCTCTCCCTACCCACAAGAACAGAATCTGAAGCAAAGCCAGCCTGGCTGCAAGGGCAACCATTTCCACCACAATGCTTGGCTTCTTCCTCTAGATGGCAGTAGCACCCCAGAGCCCATTGGCTTCCTTCTTCACCCTCCAGACCTTGGAACTGAATGAAGCTGCCCCAAGTAACAAGATTAGCTGCAATGGGACAGGGAAGCATTCAAATCTCTGAAGTCTTTGTGCTAAAACCCTTTTCCTCTTCTGCTGGCCACCTGTCTGTTTCTCTTACTTCTAACCTTAAAGTCAACATTCTAGGGAGGCAGCAATGGTCCCTTGCCCGCTGGGTCTCACCTAACCCCTGTGAAGCAGCTACTGAGTTCAGCAACACCAAACCCGGATTTGATCAGGGTAACCTGTCAGAGGAAATTCAACGATGCCCAGCGGGCAACCTTGATTAGGAAGGCAACTGCTGTAATCCAGTTACGTCCTGACAAACGATGCACCTGTGAGCCATTTCAGAGCTCACTTTGCAAAGGTTTCTTGGGATAATAGCTCTTCAGGTGGCAGGTGAGGAGAAATTGTTTGCATGGTTCCTTGCCTTAAAGTAAGAATGTAGGAAGAGCCTGTTGGATCAGGTTAACGGTCTGTGGTTTAGGCTACATACAGCTCCTACCAGCTACGCTGGCTGGGTTAATCATCCAAAACATCGGCACCAGGTTAGTGAACGTAGATCTAGGTGTTAAACCCCATTACTGTGGTGGATGGCTTCCTACCAAAGATGGACCTATCACAAAGCAGGCATTTCAGACAGAAAATTCATCTGGTTGCGTGCCAGAGCCCAAAATGTACCTTTCACAGACTTGTTCTTCTCCTGTAAAGGTACCCTTGGAATGACCCAGTCTTCTAACTGCATTCTTGGTTATAGGCATTCTCAATTTACATCACAGTGGATTCCCTTACATCAAAGGAGAAAAGGTATTGCTTGAATTTCTCCATGTATATATTATGGGGGTGCGGGGGAGGTTGTCACCCGTGTCTTCTTGAGACAGCAAAAATGTAGAAAGAGGATGGGAACTCAAGCACAAAAGATTCAAATCTACTAGTTCTCTTTCTCTACTGTGTGCGCACACACAAAGCTATAATCTAATTGTAGATCTGATTGTCACTGAAGTCTGAGCTGCGACACTTCAGGTTGAAGCTCATGTAATGAAACACACACCAAAACAAATTCTACATATAGAATACTAGCTTGTTAGAGAGAAGGCAAGACTGGAAACTCTTCTCCATTATATTTTACTTTTCAATGCACTCTGTAAAGACTTCCTTTTATTGTTTTCTATCAAGGAGCATCTTGTCTTGTGTCTTATGCAGTCTGAACAGGGTACAAGACATTTTGCAGCCTGAGGCAACTGCCCGCCCCATGTACAGAAGCCAACCAAACTGCATACACAGTACTGGCTTAAAATACACCTAGATCATACTTTTCCACAATTCGGATCAAAGCTGGTTTGGGGTAAAAAAATGCACCAAAATGCAGTATTTCCTAAGATACAACTGAATAGATTTTGATTGTGGCTAATTTCAAATGTACGCTATAGTATACATCTCAAACCAGCAGTGGGAGCACAGTGGATGCAGAGTGTCTACACAGCCAGAATCTTATTTCAACCCTGGTGATGGGATAGCATTCTCCTGAAGGGAGCAGGCTAGTTTAGTAGGGACACAGCAGGCTGTGTGGCACTCAGTCTGGATGTACTGATGGCCTGCTAGGGAGCAAGGATATCATTTGTTCAGAGGTCTGAAAACCTCCTTCCTCCTTCCCTG
Source organism: Podarcis cretensis (assembly GCF_951804945.1). Taxonomy (NCBI): domain Eukaryota; kingdom Metazoa; phylum Chordata; class Lepidosauria; order Squamata; family Lacertidae; genus Podarcis; species Podarcis cretensis. The sequence continues at coordinate 25,112,237 of NC_137177.1, read as the reverse complement.
CTCCACTACTCAAATCAATGCATTCATTCTTTAACTTCAACCACAGGTAGCAGAGGGATAAAAAAGAAAGCAAGATCTGGACTCCTTGACATTTAAAAACTGAATAATCCCTGACAGAAATAGTGACACTAATTGGTGGTGTAAATCCATTTATCAGTCTTGGGTTATGCAAGGGTGGCCAGAGCACAGCACGCAGATGGAGGAAAAGTATGAAAATCCAGAGTGTTGCATGTGAAGACTTCCCTCTGAAGTAACAAGAGTTTGGAAAGCTAATTTTAAAAAGGAGCTAGTTCTAGTTCAACATGCCCCCAAAAGGAATGGATTCCAGTTCAGGTTTGTCTGGTTTGGTTCACATCCAGTTCATAGTTCAAATCAGGTTCCTCCAAATTAACCTCACCCCTACCCCTGGCACTGAGAAGGTTACAAGCTGCTATTCAGAAGTATAAAATATTGATATGAGCTGGGGCCCCAGTCTGGATGAAACCCTGGGTCCCCTTCCAGAACCGGCAGTTCTGTATCTGCAAGGGTATAATGCATAAGAAGAAGCTTGTCAACCACTTCCTTTGTCAAAGAAATGGCTTTGGCCGTCAAGTTAAGTACCACGATTTAGCATAACCAGAGAAGTTGCTCTGTGCCATGGAAACCTATGGGAGGGCCTCTCCCCACCCGCCACTGGCTGCTATGTAGGAGAAAAATAGCCAGAGGTGAGAGTTGTGTGTAAGTGAGCAGTAAGCAGGCTGGAAGCTAGAGACACAGATAAATGTCTTGCTCTGTGCTGAACCTAAACTGGGACTGTGGAATCCTAATGGAAAAGCAAGTTCTGGTGGGGTGTCAATGCTGTGAGCCTCCACCCTATGTTCAGATTGTGTATATGTGCAGATAAAACCACATATCTCAAAGACACCACAGTCTCTGCTTACCTTCATTCTGATGAAAACTGAACCCGGAGTCTTTCACTGCTCAGAGGTTGAAGTGGCTTGTAACAACAATATGTTGAAGAAGACTGTGAAGACATCAAAACACACACACATGGTGCAATGTGAAAGGTTTTTTTTTTTTTTTTTGGGTGAAGTAAATTAAACCAATCATCTTTAAGCTTAAAGGCACAAAGAAAAATGAAACAACCAAACAACCACATGCAGGAGAATGAACTTGAAGATGAACCAAAAGCCATTCAGAACATGTAGATTCCCTCTTCTTTCTTTTTGATTAGCATGGCTTCATTTGTGCTGACAAAGCTCTGAAGTTGGAAGGCGCACAGCTTTTTTGGAATGGCAAAAATAAAAGCAGCACTATACTTAACGCAGTAGTGATAAATATAATGTGCCATTTGAACGAGGCGCTCCCAGCGTCAATCACTGAGCCGAGAGAAGAGCTGATGCTGGGGACTTTTGGGTTTATGTTCTTCGCTCATGCTGGCTTTCTAGAATGTGCCTACAGGGAGTGAGAGATGAGATGTTAAGTCGCAGAGCTGAATCCGGTGTGCAGCTGGCCTGAATTGCTAGAACCTAGGCCCATGGTCACTGGTCCCATCACAACCTGGCAAATAGAAGGGGAAGAAATGGAGGCAGTGAGAGATTTTACTTTCTTGGGCTCCATGATCACTGCAGATGGTGACAGCAGCCACAAAATTAAAAGACGCCTGCTTCTTGGGAGAAAAGCAATGACAAACCTAGACAGCATCTTAAAAAGTAGAGACATCACCTTGCCGACAAAGGTCCGTATAGTCAAAGCTATGGTTTTCCCAGTAGTGATGTATGGAAGTGAGGGCTGGACCATAAAGAAGGCTGATCGCTGAAGAATTTATGCTTTTGAATTATGGTGCTGGAGGAGACTCTTGAGAGTCCCATGGACTGCAAGAAGATCAAACCGATCCATTCTTAAGGAAATCAGCCCTGAGTGCTCACTGGAAGGACAGATCCTGAAGCTGAGGCACCAATACTTTGGCCACCTCATGAGAAGAGAAGACTCCCTGGAAAAGACCCTGATGTTGGGAAAGATTGAGGGCACAAGGAGAAGGGGACGACAGAGCATGAGATGGTTGGACAGTGTTCTCAAAGCTACTAACATGAGTTTGACCAAACTGCGGGAGGCAGTGGAAGACAGGAGTGCCTGGCGTGCTCTGGTCCATGGGGTCATGAAGAGTCGGACATGACTAAACAACTAAACAACAATAACAACAGACCCTAGAAGCTAAATTCCCACATGGCCCTCAAGGCATGCCAATGCTACACATTTAAACCACTTTCAGGTCTGGTTTGCTGTCAGGATTCCATTACAGTGGTACCTCAGGTTACATACGCTTCAGGTTACATACTCCGCTAACCCAGAAATAGTGCTTCAGGTTAAGAACCTTGCTTCAGGATGAGAACAGAAATCGTGCTCCGGTGGCGTGGCAGCAGCAGGAGGCACCATTAGCTAAAGTGGTGTTTCAGGTTAAGAACAGTTTCAGGTTAAGTACGGACCTCCGGAATGAATTAAGTACTTAACCCGAGGTACCACTGTACCGAGAAGCCCTGGGAATGTTTGTTCTGCTAAAGGGCCTTGAGATACCTCAAACAAACACTAGAATTCATGGACATGCAATGAAGCTGAATGGTGGCAGATTCAGAATGGATAGAAGAAAGCACTTTGTGCAATGCATAGTTAAACTATGGAACTACAGAGGCATGGGTGACCACCAGCTTGGGTGGCTTTAAGTGAAGGTCGAACAAATTCATGGAGAATAACGCTATCAGTGGCTACCAGCCCTGGTGGCTATGCTCTGCTGCCACAGTTGGAGGCAGCAATGCTTCTGAACTCCCTGTGGGTTTCCCACAGGCATCTGTGTGGCCACCATGAGAGCAGAATGTTGGACTAGATGGGTCCTTGGCCATGAAATGCTCCACACAGTGTTCTGGCCAGCCAGCCATGCCCTCTAACAGGCTATCCCATTCCATCCCCTTCTCCTCAAGGTTTCCATTGTTGTCCCCAACAATCACTTCTCATTCCAAGCCAGCTGAACACACCCAGTCCTCACTGGAATTTTTGGCTGTGCGTGCATGCATGTTTTGTCCCTTAGATCTTATTTTGTGAAATATGTTTTCTTGTCCTGCAAAAGCTGGGGTTCCCTTCAAGCCTGCTCATAACTCTCTCTTGTGAATGGGTGACGTCATTCATCCTACCTATAAAGAACAGCACTCGCGGCCTGATGACTGGACATAGAGGGAACGATTTAAAGTTATGAGCTTTATCCTCTGACAGAGGATGATGGCATTGTCGTCTCTGCTGCCACATACAGAGCCTGCACTTAACTGTGGTAAGATGAAAAGCAGCTATGATTTTTTTTGTATGTGTGAATAGTTTTGTTTTATTTCCAGCGATAAGCTGTGAAAAGGATAGACACCCTCCCCATCATATTTTGCCATCTATTTCCCAGCAGGCACTGCAAGGGGCCTGACTCCTCCTGTGATTCTTTTTAAGATCAGCCTGATATTAGGCTGTCAGGATGGAAATTACTCAGGCTTGATTGTGATTTTATTTTAATTAAAGGAACCCTTGAATGCAGCTGCACGGCATGACTAAAACGGCAGAATGACATCGCCCTGGCAAGTACTCATGATGTGGGGAGATCATTGTTTAACAGCAATCTTGTCTCCAGCTGGAGTTGCTGGGAAACCATGACTCCTGCTCTCCATAACCAGCATGACGTGTGGCTTCCAGAATACTTAGTATCTGCTTCCTGAGGTGGGTACCCGACTCTGCCTAATGGTAGGGCCAGCCCTGTGCCCTGCCTTGACCTGAGGCTCAGTTGGCGGAAATGTGGAAGAGGACCTTCTCCTTCCCTATATTCAGGCATTGGAATCCCCAACCCTGGGGAGATGTATTTAGCTTCCTGTTCTGGGTACCATATGCTAAGAAGGACATTACAAATTAGCAGTAGTGACTGGTACCTATTGAGACTGGCGGGGAGGAAGGCAGGAAGCCCCAACAGCTGGCAGAGCCAGAGCCAATGACAGGCGGAGCTCTAGATTTGTCCCCACCCCCTTCCTCCCTGCTGAGTTCTGTAAAGAGGAGGCTGAGAGGCAATGCCACCTCCTGGGTTAGTTATAAGAAGACAGGCAGCTGGGGGCATACAGAAGGAAGATTGAGGTTGGTGTGGCAGTGCCCCATTGGCCCTACTGGACCAGCCTGCTCTGCAAACTGGACCCTATTGGATGGTGCCTAGGAGATCCCTAACTGAACACAGACTCATAGAACAGCAGAGTTGGAAGGGACCATGAAGGTCATCTATTCCAACCCCTTGCAATGCAGGAAACTTTCACCCAACACGGGGCTTGAACACGGGGGTAGAGTCTCATGCTCTACCACCTGAGGTATGCCCAGGCTACATGTTGCTTGAAATGCCCAAGGGGAAAGAGGGAGAAGTGTTTTTCAGTTTCCCTCCTCGCCTCATCTTTTCTACAGAGGCTCTGCACTCATTATGTTCCATGTTTAAGCCGACTTAAAAAACCAAAAAGCCCTTCCCACCCCAGTCCCTGATTAACTAAAGGCTTCCTGGTCTGTGCAGGAGAGAATCAAGATCAACTGTTTTGCTTCCCCAGCCTAAGTTGAAAAGCTGCTATTAAGGTTCTGGAGCTGCATTCACAAGCAAACAATGGAGCCGGAGAAAGACCGCCATTCAGAAAATAAAGCAAGGCTTTAAGATCAATTGATTTTTCTTTTTATTAGGCATGCATGAACTTCCTAATAAAAAAATTACATTGTGCTTAAAGAAGCACTTTTTCTAATCCACGGCTTATCCCCGAATCCTCATTTAATGCCTCTTAAGGTGTCGGGCAATCTCATAATTTCTTTCGCCTCCAAGTTCATTTAGCCAAAGCCTCCCCACCTACACATGGTGCTCCTGGAATCCAGCGCAGTGCTCCTTGCACAAAATGTGGGGCTTTGTACAAGAGTCACTTCAGGGACTGGAAAGGCTTTGCTTTGGTTTTTAAAATTTGTGGATTACAAAATGGCTGTTTTCCACGAACAGAACCTCCAGCTTCAGAAGCAGTATACTGCCTGAATAGCGTTGCCAGGTGAGGAGCATCCCAGACAGTGAGGTTATAGGGCCTAAACCTGACACCTAGGGGTGGCCCCTAGTGATGCTATGGAGGCAGGCCCTGGAGATGGAGGTTAATAGGGAGAGGGGAGGGGAGGGGAGGAGGGCAGAGTGCCTATGCTATAATTTGCAGGCAGCTCCTGCCTGGATGAAACTTGCAAGCTGAATGCACTGTCTTCTTATTTTTAAATATTACTAAAGACACTTCTGCCCACCTGGAGAGTCAAACTCTTCACCTGGAGGGGGGTCAGGCAAACCTGGAGACTTGAGGTCTGGCAACCCTACTGTTGACTGATAGTTTCTGGAGAGAAATGATAGGGGAGAGCTGTTTCTTTCAAGCCCTGCTTTTCACCTCCTGACAGGCATCTGATTGTCACAACATGATGTTGGAGTAGGTGGCTTTTCCACCTGACTCACTGTAACCCCTTGCATCTGGCATGAGGAATCTGTGGTCCTGCAGATGATGTAGGACTCCAACTCCCATCAGCCCCAGCCATTGTGAACAATGGCCAGGAATGGTGGGTGTTGGAGTCCAACCACCTCTAGAGCATTGCAGGTTCTTCTCCTCTTATGTACCTCACTTCTTATGTTCCCAAGCAACATACAGGTCTTACTGACAACTTGACTTAAGATACAGCTAGCTACAGTCGCTTGTTGTTCCTTGGCTTTATTTATGGGTTATGTGATGCGTCTTTGTTGTTGTTTAGTCGTTTAGTCGTGTCCGACTCTTCGTGACCCCATGGACCAGAGAACGCCAGGCACTCCTGTCCTCCACTGCCCCCCGCAGCTTGGTCAGACTCATGCTGGTAACCTCGAAAACACTATCCAACCATCTCGTCTTCATGGATCACTGCCTTGCCGTGGCGAAGGGGCTTGAAGAACTCAGAGAAGCTATGAACTATGCCGAGCAGGGCACCCAAGATGCGTCTTTACAACAGCTTTATTTCAAGAAGCTCAGGGTGGCCTATATGGCACTCCCTCACAACAACCTTGTGGGGTAGGCTAGGCTGCAAGGTCACTCTTCATGACTTCTCATCCACATGTTGACCACCCCACTGACTCCATCCCCATGTCACGCCCCCTGTTGGCCCCATAGGTGTGTCTTGCTGGTCCTGCCACCAACACCGTGTGCCCTGTTGTCAACAGCCCACTGGTCTTACCCCTGACACCTGCACCTTCTTTGGAACATCTGTAAATGGGTGTGTGCATGTGTGGGTTACCCCTTTGGTTGAACTATGGCTTTCATCATCTCTATCCATTGCCTAAGATGGTTGGGACTGATGGAGTTGTAGTATAGCAACATCTAAGGACTCAAGGCTGATGAACATTGGGCTTCTCTTTGCAGCTGGTGGGAAACATCTTATTCAACTACTAGCCATGTTGGTTGAGACTGATGGGAGTTGTAGTGTGACAGCATTTGGAAGGCCACTGGTTCTCCAACCCTTCTGTAGAGCACCAGCCTTTCCCAGTTATATTTTTAATACAGAGCTGAATCTTCAACAATATTTTAATTTGCAGGGAAATCTTTTTCCAGACTTTTTCTAGATCCCCCATCCACCCACCCCAGTGTTGTACTGCTTCTCAATGTTTCACTGCTGGCATAAAGGGATTTGACAGCAAGCTGTGGATGGATGAAGACTGACTGTCGGCCGATGAGATAAAGAACAGAATGCTCATCTAGCAGTTAATAGAAGCACCAGTTGTTATGTAAGGAGGATCCTGATTGATTGGCAGCTGTGCCAGGTGAATGGTTATCTACTGCCTATTCTGGGCAGACCCTGTTAATCACCATGGTGTCAAAGGAACCTCTCAGACATTAATGAATTTATCTCTGCAGAACTCTAGGAGTAAAGAAAGCATTGCCCCATGCAAAGAAGTGGGACGCCAAGGCACACTAAAGGAAGGCGAGCAAACTCTGAGGACAGTTGTAAAAGACCCAGAACTCTTCTCATAGAGGAACATGTCCATTGTGAATGGCATCACAGGGTGAGCAGTGGATTTGCTCATAGGTCAAAAACCAGGAATGGGATGTAGCTCAGAGTATACAGATAGTCATAGCTAAGCAGTAGAGAACTTGCTTGGCACTCAGAAGCTCCCAGGTTCAAATCCCTGCATCTCAGACACTGCCCTGCCAACCTCAGTCTACCCACAGGCAGAGCCTACCTTCCTGATTTCTTACAACCAGGCCAGGGGGAGGCAGTGCTTGCCAGCTCCCTCTTTCTTTGTCTCAGTGTTGCCCTTATAGAGCTCAGCACGTTGCTTGTCATTGGTTCTGCCTACCGGTAGGTCTGGCACCACCTAGTGTTGGCCTCCCTTCTTTCTGCCCTATCAGTCCCATGGGCACTAGCCACATGCAGAGGCCAGCTGGGCAATTTAAGGCCTTAGGTTACTTACCTTACATTGCACACACACTGGAGAATAGCACTGCAGAGCATAGAATCCCGACCAGGCAATTATTGTATTGTTATAACTAGATTTAGCAGTCATTTATGCAGATTTTATATTGTAAGCAGCTTTGGGAGCCAATCTTGGCTAAGAAAAAAAGTCAATAAATATATTTAATTGAACAAACACGCAATTCCTGTATTGCAACATTCCACAAGGCATCCAGATCCTAAATAAAGCACTCCTCACCTTTCCTGCTTTCCCTTTCCTGGAAGGAGTGGAGACTGGTCTGTTCTGATGAATGGGGCACTGCCCCACCAACATTGATCTTAGCCAGTCCCCTCTGCCTGCTGTCAGGAACCCCACAGTACTGCCAGGATTGTGTTTGGATTGGCAGGATCTGACGCAGGAGGAGGAAGTAATGGGAGGCAGGGAGATGGATGCTGAGAACCTCTGGGTTGGAGGATGGGGGATTTCCCCCTTTCTTCCCTGACTTCAACCACTTTGGAAGTGGCAGCAGGGAAGGTGGCTGTCACCCCATCACTTTCCTGTGGAGTGAAGAGCCTCAGCAGAGGCTCGGGAGGGCTTGGATCAGCCAATAGGGGAAGGCAAAACTGGAGACTGTAACTACTGAACAGGAATCTGGGTGCCACATTGTCACCCAGAACCAAGCACTTCCTTTGCTGATGGGAGCAGGCCCACCAACCCCATAGGAGAGCACATTTGCAATTCCTACATTCCAGCAGGCAAGCAAGTCTCATCTTTCAAAGCTTGGTGGGCAGGGCGTGGAACCTTGTTGGGACATCTGTATTGTCTCTGTCCAGTTCTGAACATCTTGCCCTGCTCTTGAGCTGCTGAACTACGACCTCTGAGTCCTATGTTTGCAGCACAGCCTGCACCATTACTTGTCTGAAGAAATATGTTTTGCTTACTTACCAGTAAGAGACTTGGCTTGTGTGTTTTGGGGCAAGAACTGGGGCAACTGCCTCCTTATAGCTAGTCCAGGGGTGGCCCTGACTGCTCGCTCCATCCCGCTCCATCCTCTTTAGCAGGGGTCGGCAAGGTTTACCTCGCCTGGGCCAGTTCACTCCAGCGGAGATCCCTCCGTGGGCTAGATCGCACCCGCACCTGCGATTTCTGGCATCTGCGCAGACACGATTCCCAGCGTCTGCACATGCACAGATGCAATTTCAGGTGCCGTGGAGGTGAGTCCCCATGCCATGCTCCACTGGTTTAGCGCAGCGTGCAAGGACTTGCTGAGCGGGTGCCTCAGTTCGGGGGTGGCTCGTGGGCCAGTTAAACGACCCCCTGTGGCCCATGGGCCTTAGGTTGCTGACCCCTGCTCTGTAGTCTCAGGTGCTTAGTTTCAATGCTGTTGTAGAACCTAGCAGAGAGGAAGATGGAGACAAAACTAGAACTGGTTGGTTCTACCTGTCCTTGGCTCTGGCTCCACATAGAAGAAGAGGAGTTTGGATGATATCCCGCTTTATCACTATCCTAAGGAGTCTCAAAGTGGCTAACATTCTCCTTTCCCTTCCTCCCCCCACAACAAACACTCTGTGAGGTGAGTGGGGCTGAGAGACTTCAAAGATGTGTGACTAGCCCAAGGTCACCCAGCAGCTGCATGCGGAGGAGCGGGGAATCGAACCCGGTTCACCAGACTACGAGACTACCGCTCTTAACCACTACACCACACATACCCTTGGCCTCCTGCCCTACCAGCTCCTGTGGGCACCAGCCATTGCTGCCTGTATTTGCTTTCACTAATTTACTCACGATGCTGCTTCTTGAAGTCTTCAGGCACTTCCAGAAAATATATGGCTTGCCTTAGCAATATTCTAGAATGTTATGTTACGTCGCTCTTTAATTTGAAATATTACGCTGCTTGCCTGGGAGAATTTTCTTGTCAATTTCAGAGCCTTGACTGGTATTGAAATTGATGAGACACACGGCAGGCATCATGGAATTGCGATTTCAATCTTGGATGGCACCTTGGCTAAAGGCTTCCGATGCATCATGTCACGGAGTCGGAGGATGAACCCTTTGGCCTCCTTGCAGACTTACGTTTTTTAATGATTATTTTTTGGCTTCAACCTATTTTTTAAACAGCCTGTTATTGCATAGTGGTAGGACAGGAATCCATTCATTCCCCTCTTTACTTGAGAAATTCTATTCAGCTTGTCACGGGCATTGCAATTTCTTCATGAGCTTTTCGGGTTTGAAATCTGCAGTCTCGACAAACCTAAAACCCCTGTTGGATCAGGCCAAATGCCCACAAAGCCCGCATCCTATTTGACTATTTATTTACTGATTTAATATGATTTATATAACCACTTAATCATCACAAGACAATCAGATGTAAAAATAAGTTGACCCAAACACTTCCAAAATGTAAGTAAAAGCAGCAGGCGGTGTTTTTTTTGTGTAAATAAAAATTGCGTAATAAAAAAAGATTGCGTGTTAAAATATATATCAAAATCAGGTGCTTGGATAGGCTTGCATAAACGAAGAATTTTTTAGCAGGCACAAAAAATGATACGGCGAAGATCCCTGCATAATATCAATGGGCAGAAAGATGCAGAGTGTAGATGCTACCACACACTAAAGGCTTGATTCCTTGCAAGAGTGAAATTAATACTATGTGGCATTCGTAGAAATACCAGACTGAAGTGGTCAAACTGGCATAGAGTGGGTAAGGTGATCCTTCTAGTAACTTGGTCCCAAGCTCTTGGGAAGTCCATGATCATGGCTGGAAGGCAATGGCCTCCCTCTGCTGTTTCCACCTAGCAGCCAGAGATAATGTGCCTCTCAGCCTGGAGCTTCTATCCAGCTATCATCACTAATAAGTCCCAGACAGAGCAAAACAGGGATGCCTGGCAGGCTAAATCAGACCTGCGGGCCAAGGTTTCCCCACCCCTGCCTTAGCATATACCTTCATGGGGGACCAGCATGTCCTGAAGACCTGGTATGTGTGGCTCCTAGGCTTCAAACAGAAATGCACTGATTACACATCCTGTCTCATAAAAAAAAGGAAAAGATCCCATATGGAATCAGCTTCAGTGTTTATTTGCTTGTATAAAATATTGTTATCCCACCTCTCCTCCGCTCCTCCGAAGCAGCCCACAACAACATAAACACAACGCAAACTGTCACATTAGAGCAGATCAACATCTGTTAATAACATGACAGCTCATGACAAATCCATGGCAGCAATAGGAATTGGCGTATCTTAGCGACTGAGAGATGGAGCAGGGAAATCCCTTGCTCAGATTTCACCTCAGCCAAGGCCGGCCCAAGACTTTTTGCTGCATGCGGCAAAGGACAAGATGGCAGCTCCTGCCCTTGCAGTGCCTGGTCCGCTTACAGAAGCCGACTGGACTGGCAGATGAACCTTACTTCAACAGCACAACGTGCCTGAGAGCAGAGAGCGGCCTTAGAGGACACAGGAGAGCTCTCTCCTCCAACATATTTCTTCACCTGCAAGCATCTGTTACATGAGGTCAGACTGATCCTGGTCCATCATCACCACACAACACTCCAGGGCAGCCGCCAGGGCCCCAATATCCTGTCTGGCCCCCCATTTAATTGGTTCTGTGTTCAGTACAGTGGTACCTCAGGTTACATACGCTTCAGGTTACATACTCCACTAACCTAGAAATATTACCTCGGGTTAAGAACTTTGCTTCAGGATGAGAACAGAAATTGTGCTCCGGCGGCGTGGCGGCAGCAGGAGGCCCCATTAGCTAAAGTGGTGCTTCAGGTTAAGAACAGTTTCAGGTTAAGAACGGACCTCTGTAACGAATTAAGTACTTAACCTGAGGTACCACTGTATTATGTTGCTTTTCCTGATTATAGTGTCTCATTTTCTAGCTTCCCTTTCACACTGCAGTACCTGTTGCATTATGGCACTGTGGCCTTTTGACCAATATACTGCCATGTTCTGCTAAATTCCATTCACACCAGTGAGTGTGGCATGACACAACAGACATCACTGGATCCTTTCCACACATGTGCCTCTGTTGCCCCAGGATTCCCTCATGAAAACAGCAGAAAAAAAACTGGAGGCCAGTATACCACTCAAAGTCCATCACTTTACTCTGTGAGTTTCTGATTCCTTTAGTTTCCTGGAAGTGGCTTTTACATTGTGTGAAAGCTCAAATACCGTGTGGGAATTTTCAGTTAAGGCAACACTGGAGAAATGGAACAAACTGTTGTGTGAATGCAGTCTGGGGACTAATCTACACTGGTGAGTTATAATGTTATAAATGTGCTATAAAAATGTGACACCAGGGAGTGCTGTCAACGGAAAATTGCATTGCGACATTTTAATTTTCTTAGTGTTTTTTTTATAGATCACTGTAGATCCAGCCTAAGTAATCCCAATCGCTGATGTGCAAGAGGTCTTTCCAGAATGTACTTTGTCAAGGATTCCCCAGAACTCTGGAGCCAACCCAGGCCAAGAAGAGCTCAATAAGGGTCAGATGAGATGGTGGCAAAAGGGATAAATTTGGTTTCCTTCAATGCAAACCTACCCAATTTTCTATGCAATAATGTTGTTGTTGTTTAGTTGTTTAATTGTGTCCGACTTTGTGACCCCATGGACCAGAGCACGCCAGGCCCTCCTGTCTTTCACTGCCTCCCACAGTTTGGTCAAACTCATGCTGGTAGCTTCGAGAACACTTTCCAACCATCTCATCCTCTGTTGTCCCCTTCTCCTTGTGCCTTCCATCTTTCCCAATATCAGGGTCTTTTCCAGGGAGTCTTCTCTTCTCAGGAGGTGGCCAAAGTATTGGAGCCTCAGCTTCACAATCTGTCCTTCCAGTGAGCACTCTGGGTTGATTTCCTTAAGAATGGCGAGGTTTGATCTTCTTGAAGTCCATGGAACTCTCAAGAGTCTCCTCCAACACCATAATTCAAAAGCATCAATTCTTCGGCGATCAGCCTTCTTTATGGTCCAGCTCTCACTTCCATATTGGGAAAACCATAGCTTTAACTATATGGACCTTTGTTGGCAAGGTGATGTCTCTGCTTTTTAAGATGCTGTCTAGGTTTGCAATAATAAACAACATTAAAGACAGCAACAAGCAGTATCAGCAAAAATCTTTGAGAAATTGAAGGTCACTGAAGTCTTCTATTGGGTTGGTACATCATTTAGAGGAGAGATGTAGAAGAAGTGCAGTCACCAAATAGAAATGCTCTATCGCACTGAGTCTTTCCAAAGGTTTGCTTGCATTTCTGTGAAGCTTGGCATTCTCCCAGGCCTGCTTGATACCTCCCCTCTTATGTGTGTGGGTGGTGCCATTTTGGCTCATAAATGCCGGCACTCACCTTCTCAGAAACAGAAGGGACACTGATTGCAGTGGAATAGGCGGCAGCCAGCATCTCGGCGGACAGACAGGGGAAACGAACGGCCGGATATGGAGATCTTTGCTGTCATTTAGAAAGAATGGGGCTTTTTGGCTTGATCAAGAGGCAGATGGTTTGGAGAAAAGAGCAGAGCCCGATTATAGATAAAGATCTGGATGGCGTTATCGCAGAGTATAAAAATATACAGTGAAGAAGATAAGGAGGCCAGAATAAAAAGGTCTCTTCAGAAGATAAAGATTATGGAGCTAAAATTGCTTAAATTCCTCTAAAGCAATGGAAGCAATACTCAGTGGGGTAATTTTTGCATGGCTTTGTCAAGATCTCATTGAGATTAGATAAAGCAACCAAATAGCTGCGAGAAGAGCAATATATATTGGCTCTGGAGAGGAAGTATAAACAAAGTAGAAGAGGTTCTGTCCTTTACCTGGATTGAAGGGACACCCTAGAAAGTCTGTTCTTTTCCTATGGTGGCATCATTCACTCAGAGCCTCTCCAGACTAGAGGTGCAGGAGAATTCTGTTGGAAACAGAAACAGGGCTGGAAGTTGTCAATGTTCACTTACTCATTTCATGTCCAAAACAGTAATCAATTAAGATATTATGATCAGTATCATAATATGAAGGTGCTGAGGACCTTCTGGTGGTCCCCTCGCTGTGAGAAGCAAGTTACAGGGAACCAGGCAGAGGGCCTTCTTGGTAGTGGCACCCGCCCTGTGGAACGCCCTCCCACCAGATGTCAAAGAGAAAAACAACTACCAGACTTTTAGGAGACATCTGAAGGCAGCCCTGTTTAGGGAAGTTTTTAATGTTTGATGGATTATTGCATTTTAATATTTTGTTGGAAGCCACTCATTATTAATTATTATATAAATTATATATAAATTATTATTATTATTATTACTACTACTACTACTATCAGTATTCACTGTTGTTTTCAGTCCACAAACAATATAAAATTGATGACTCCCTGCACATTTGTACAGCATTTCCTTTGCATTGAAAAGAACTTTGCATTGAAAAGAATTACATAATTAATTATGCAAAATTCTGCCACAGTGGACTGTGAGTTGTATAACATGGGTTGGAACTCAATCTGCAGCCGAACGGAAACAGCACTGCATGTGACAAACATGGGGCCAAACAGAAATCAATGCCTTTTTAAATTCCTACTAAAGACACCCCTTTTATTGCACATTCGTGATCATTTGTACTCACAACACCATAGGGGCAGTCATATGTCACCCCACTTTCAATGCACCTGCCAAAGTTGTGGGGCAGTCATGCTGCTGCATTTCCAACCAGCGCATAACTTCCTGCTGAAACCTTGTGATTTTTCAACCCACAAATGTTCTGGCTGTCGTGCTTCTGCCCCAAAGCACGATGATAGCAACTCTTACTTTGAGAGTAATGAAGAGAGTTTTATTCAGGCTGACAACAGTACTGGCTCAGCTGCAAGCACTGGGTGCAGACGTCAAGATTCCAAGGCACACAAGCAAGGCAAGAGATGCAGAAGAGATCAGAAGCAATAAAGACGCACCAATTGTTGTACCCCTGCTGCCAAGCTTTTAGAGAAGAGGTGGGCAGAGTTCACTCGTGAAACACTCTTGCGTCATGGGGCTGCCACATGTGCAAACACACTTTCTGCCTGGGTGGATTTGTCTGGTCACAGCTATGAAAGTGGTTCCTGGTTCTTGGTGACAAAATGGTGTCCGATTCCAGTTCCTCCTCCTCCTCCTCCTGCTCAGCTCCCCTCACAGGCTGGTCAAAGCCCTCCCTGCTCCCCAGAAAAAGAAGAAGAGAAGAAGAGTTTGGATTTGATATCCCGCATTATCACTACCTGAAAGAGTCTCAAAGCGGCTAACATTCTCCTTTCCCTTCCTCCCCCACAACAAACACTCTGTGAGGTGAGTGGGGCTGAGAGACTTCAAAGAAGTGTGACTAGCCCAAGGTCACCCAGCAGCTGCATGTGGAGGAGTGGGGAAGCGAACCTGGTTCACCAGATTACGAGTCTACCGCTCTTAACCACTACACCACACTGGCTCTCAGTTTTGTGCTCCACAGGAGGAGCACTGGTGACAACCAGCACATCTGTTTCCCTTTCTTTCTCTCATGGTTCTGAGGGTGGTTTCACAGTCAAATCTCTCCTCCCAGAGAACCCTGGGAACTATAGTTCTGTGAGGGGAATAGGGGTCTCCTAAGGCTACTCAGCACCCATAGCAAACTGCAGTCCCCATGATCCTTTGGAGGGAAGTCAGACTGTTTAAAGTGGTATGATGCTGCTTTGATTGTTTAGTGCAGAGGGGACCTGAAATTGACATGATTGCCCACCCCCTATTCCTGAGAGATATGGATTGCCATGCCTTGACCAGAAGAGTGAACCAAGAACAGTCAATTCCCGGGCTGAGCAGGCTGCCCTTTGAATTCTGCGGTTTGCACGGCAGAAAGGGACCGCTCTCAAAACGACAGCCTAGGGACATGAGCGACAGACACTGACCTGTCCAAACTGGGGCAGCATCTTCACCCAAGCAGAATTGCTGTCATCACAACAAGGTCAGCTATTAAGATACAATTGGGCTCCTCGCCAGGCAGCCTGTAATCACACACTTTGCCTTTGAAAACATTTATCCTTGGAATGGAAGTGACAGTCTTGGGAGTCCAGAGGATTTGCAATCACCGAGAAGCCTATATTTTCCTTCCAAATGACTGTACTTGGAGAAAGATTACTTCATTTCAACCTGAGTGTTTTTTCCTTGTGTCAAGTGTCCAGAGTGTTGATCCAGGTTGGGGGAATAGCAAGGTGTGGGGGAGAAGAGGCACTGGGAGAACCGGATTCTCCATACTCAGTCAAAGGGGACCTCAGAAGTCATTTAGCCCACCCACTGGGCAATGTAAGAAATCCCCTACTACAGCGACCCTGATAGGGGTCAATCACCCTATTGCCTTCCAAGGCACTCCCTTCTACTGTCAAACACCTCATACCACCAGGATGTTCTTCCTAATGTTTGGTTGAAATCCCCTTTGTTGCATTTGGGAACCTTCTGGTTTTGGTCTTGCCTGACCTACCTCAGCCAGTGTAATCCTCATCAGAGGAGGCCAGGAGGCCCCAGCCTTACCCCAAGCCCTGGGACAGGCTCCATTTGGGGGTGAAGAGCTGGGATGCTGGGATGTGACTAAGGAGGGGCCATCTGCATCCGGGATGAGTTCAGCCTCTGCAATCAAAGCCAAATGGGTCCCAAGCCTGAGGGAAAAGTGGTACCTTAAATGCTTAGACAGGAACCTGGTCCATCCACTGTGAGTCAAGATCTCCTTGGGAGTTAAGACCCTCCTCTCATAGAGGCCTCTCGAGAAAGGGAAGTTGATAGGAGAAGGAGACGTTGACGTATGGCTCCAGCAGCTGTAACAACAACAACAACAACAACAATAATAATACCCCACCCATCTGGCTGGGTTTCCCCAGCCACTCTGGGTGGCTTACAACAGAATATTAAAATACAATAATCTATTAAACATTTTGTTGTTGTTGTTGTTTAGTCGTTTAGTCGTGTCCGACTCTTCGTGACCCCATGGACCAGAGAACGCCAGGCACTCCTGTCCTCCACTGCCCCCCCGCAGCTTGGTCAGACTCAGGGCTGCCTTCAGATGTCTTCTAAATGTCAGGTAGTTGTTTTTTTCTTTGACATCTGGTGGGAGGGCATTCCACAGGGCGGGTCCCACTACTGAGAAGGCCCTCTGCCTGGTTCCCTGCAACTTTGCTTCTCGCAGCGAGGGAACCACTGGAAGGCCCTCGGCACTGGACCTCAGTGTCCTGGCAGAATGATGGGGGTGGAGATGCTCCTTCAGGTAGCTCAAGCCCCCCAGTGTGGGACTGGAAGAGCTGTGGGAACAATGCTTTCATACTAGATCTGTGCCCTGCCTGCAGGTGGCTCTCCTGCCTATGGCAGTTCTGACTTTGCCTCTTCACCTGACCTTTCATTGCGACTTGCTTAAATTATTTAATATCTATCCAACTTAATATATTAACGTATTTCCAAGCGGCGCACAAAAAACAACAACTCTGAAGCAACAGCAGACAACTTAAACAAAATATTACAAAAACACACACAGTTACACATAAGAAAGTTATGTTACTGCAAAGTTACAGTACAAATATGCAAGAATCAACATCAATTCATTTCCCTTGTGGCACACCCTCCCTCCCTCTGGGTTCCCACACTGTTTGGTGGATTTGACTAGCCCCTCAGCACTCTCTCCCTTCTCTCCCCTCAGCCCCACAAACATATGGGCCAAGGTGTTTCCTGAAGAAGCTGGAGCAGCTGCTGGTGGATGGCCTATGGGGGCAGTGAGAGTGTCCTAAGCATGGAGGTGCTGTTGGACCTCCTGGTTGACCTCTACACCAAGACTCACTGCTCCAGAGGGACAGGATTATCTTGGAGTTTCTTGAGTGGCAATGGTTCTCCCTGATTATTGAGAGTGATGTGGGTGAGCTCCTCATGAACAGTGCCTGGGTAGGTTACCTGGAGTCAATATCTACCTTGCCACTGGTGGTAGGCCCAAGAGGTCCACTGTCTCCACCATGGCCCCACAACTTAAGGACCCCAAGCCAGCACAGATTCTGGTTGAGCTGGCTTAACAATGGGCGTCATCTGTATTTTACAGGAGGTTTATGAGTCACGGGGGCAAGAAGAGTGTACGTATAGGATTTAACATTTCTTAGCTTCTAATTCCTTTGCATAATTACATTTAAGCCAATATATTTAATACATAACATAAATAACCTTTTAAAAGGAAAAGAAATCTTAAAAGGATCTCAGTTTAAGAAAGAAACAACTTTAGAAAAAGACTTCCCAAAATACTCTCTTCCTTTCTGCCAGCTAGATGCTTTTCCATTGCTCTTGACCTTTGAACCTTAGGAAAATATGGCTCAAGTTTAATGGGAGGCACATGGTTTTATTTTACTATTTACCCACTCTTAATTATGTTTATCTCTTTTTTTATCTTCTGTAATATGTAGGGTCAGTGTAACCTTGGCTGTCAGCCTGTAATTCCCTTTGACTTTGAGAATTGTTTTCTGCTATAAATCAGGGGGGCCCCTTGTCTAGGAGGAAAAACATTTTGCCAAGGTTCTTAGGCAGCTGCTCTTCTGCCTGGCATGAACATTTGAAAATCTTTAAGCTCATTTTAAGATACAGGCCCTGATCAAAATATAAGCTTGATAAAAATGCAGGCTTATGATTAGATGCCTCAATTCATTTGAATGGAAAGCGGCAGAGAAGTACAATCAATCAATCAGTCAATCAATCAATCAATCAATCAATCAATCAAAACTGGGGCTCCAGTTTGAAGGAGTTCCAGGCAACATTTGGCACTGGGCAATGAATGTTGCAGAGGGGGCTACTTGTAATGCTCAGCCTTGTGTGTGTGTGTTTGTGTGTGTGTGTAGCCAGCAGGGCACTCTCCAGCATTTCCAAGCAATCGCACAGAGGCTCAACAGGCCTTCAGCTTCCCACCCTGCTTCATTACAGTTCAGGTTAATAAAAATGTTCATCTCGACAGGCCCACCGAGGGGAAAAAAACACAATTAAAAAAGCCCAGCACTTCATTAAATTGCATCCCAGCAGGAATTGCAGGAGAAATATGACACGTCGCTACTGTTCCTGCTGCCTTCGCCAGAATCGTTATAAATGGGCCAGAGACCTGTTATGTAGGCCTTTCCTCCCCACCCGCTAAAGTCATGAGCTGCATGCAAAGTTGAAGTCAAGACAGGAGCCCTGCTTGCTTCTGTATGAACTTTGGAAGCGTCGCTTCTCATTGTGGTTGCTGTTCATGGTCTGGGATGAATGGGAGGCGCCCAAGGCAGCTGTGCCGTCCAACGTGCAACTTGAGAAAAATCAAGATGTGCTGGTAGCTCCCCCATCCCGAAAGCAAGGAGTGCTCTTTGTGTTCCCTATTCCATGTCCTCAGGGGTTGAGAACATCCCTTTCCAAGGACCATATGCCACTGGTGGGCAGGGTCAGAGGCAAAAGTAGGTGGAGCAACAAACACAAATGTTACCTCTGTATAGTAGGCTGGTTTCTATGCATGGTGCTGCTTCAGAGGAAGGAAGGAGGTGAGGCCTGGTGGGAAAGGCACACATCCATCTCATCTTCTCCCACAAAGGTTCACCTGCCCAGTAGCTCCCTCTTTTTTTCAGTTTCTTTACCCTTCTCCTTGTTGCTTCCTGCCACATCCTCTGACCATTCCAATTGCTCTGGGCTGCTCAGCCCAACCTGCAGTGATCGGCAGCTGTTTCAACCTAACTTAAATGAGCCCCAGATCCTGCCAAACAGGCTTGATTGGGCCTCATTCGAATCCAGTACATAGCCCTGGTGTATATGCTAAACATTCTTGTGGGAGATTGTAGTCAAATATAACCATAGCATGTGTAATGCTAGTTAATACATGAAGGGGTTAAGGCCATAGATTTGTACTGCTAGACTCAGCTAGGTCATGGTCACACACCCCACCTGGAAGGAAGTGGGTTAAATTTCTTCCTTTTGTTTACCTCTCTTTCACATAATGTAACCAGTGAGGGAGGGCATCTGCGGAGATCGCTTCCAGCCCAGATGGCCACATGGCTCCTAATAAAGCCATCTTAGTGTTTCTACACAATTAATTTAGAAACACTCTCTCTCTTAGCCTACCATGTGAACTCTATAAGGAATGGAGGTCTGACTCTAGGCTCAAACCATGTAATTAACTCAGTAGTCACTTTTGTGTTTCTAGACCAACTATTTTGAATTACTTCGTCACATTGTGTAACCAAGATTTTCGCACCTGTGTTTTACCTACTGCTACATGGATAAATGCAAGAATATGACCTTTGAAGAAGTTTTGTAAGTAAAAGCCATTTAAATTATGGGTCTGTTCACTGCTGGAGGGGTAGAGCAAGGGAGAGTGTTGGAAGCATTTTTAAGTAGGATATTTTAAAGAGTCTAACAGCTGATATTTCCCATGCTTCACTGTGCTGCTAGCTCATGTTCATTTTAAAAACCCTGCTGAGACTCTTTTACTGAGAAGAACCTATTCAGTCCTGTGTTTCTGGATATAGATATCCAGAGCTTTCTTTTCAAACTACCAAATGGGGGTTAATTGAAGCTCAGAACTATACTATCTCATCCCTCCCAGTTCTTTCCTGACACAGAACATAATCTGAGCCAGCGTACCTCCTTCCTCTATTGCACTTTGAATAATAGAACAGTAACACCTGAAGCACCAGGGACCCTGGAAAATGTAATTTTCCCAGGGCACCTGCATCCTATTTATTTATTTAGAAAACCTTATTTACTGCCTAACATTCAGGAATTCCAAAGCAGGGTACAAATGGAGTAAATTCAAAGAATAACAATAAATCATATAAAACAAAACAGTTGAATGCATTTCCTACAGTTTCCACAGTGACCCAACAATGTACACCTGCCAGTACTGATCAGGAAGTGCTCTGCTGAAAGTATAGAATAGATAGCACATGCCGTTTCACATACTGTCTGTCCTTGGCATGGATTAAGCACTCTGAACATCATGTGTCTCAGGCTCCCGTGACACTGTTCATACCTTGAATTGGGCTTTCATTGTCCTCTGCAGCTCAAAGGACGCCGAAATCAGCTTTTAATAAGCGCTGGAACCGATTCTAACGGTATTTTTGTGTTTTGTGTTCAATTTATTGAGCATCTGTAGTGATCTGGACATTTAGAAGAGAGGAATCAAGAATTGGGCCCTGCCCACAGGCTGCCAACAGCCTATAATAAGCCACTCTTGCGATGGAAATAGCTGTCCTCAGTTGTGTCATTCATCGAAGCAGGGCATGCCCCTTGCCTCTGTTAGATCAGCTGCTGTTGAAGGGAGCTCTGACAGGTCTCTGGGCTCAACCTTGCAGTCAGCTTGTGTCACCATCTTTCTCTACCCAGATCTCCCTGTTCAGTTCCCCAACTGCGGCAGGCAGCAGATACAGCGCTTCCTGCCCGCAATGAACAGAGACTGAAAATTACAGCCTTTGTCAATTGGGGTGATTTTCTCATGAAAGGAAGCCAGTTTCTTTCTTTGTGGTGGAATTGCTTGGTGACATTTTTTGCATGGTCCTTGACTTCCTTTCTCTATGGCTGCTTACACACCACACATTAAAAGGACGTTACCCCCACCAAACAATCCCGGGAACTGTAGTTTGTTAAGGGTGCTGGAAATTATAGATCTCCAAGGGAATAAAATACAGTTCCCAGAATTCTTTGGAGGGAAATCATGTGGGTTGAATGTGCTTTCAATGTATGGTGTGTACACGGCCTATATAGGTGGAGCAACCTCTTGTTGGGCTTGGCATCCTTTTGTAAAGAAGTGGGGAACCTCAGCTCTCCACACCAATCTACCTGACCCTTCTAAGTCTCCCAAGGTGATGTCCTTCTTTCCAGGCCACACCCATCATAGACCCCAAGCACAAGAGCACACTCCCATCCTGTGGTCTCTAGTAACTTTTATTCAAAAGCATATCGCCTCTGATAGTACAGGTAGACTGTAGCCATGGATAGCCTTTATTTTCATGAATCTGTCCAATCCACTTTTAAATCCATCCATGTTTAGGGTCGCCACCGACTCCTGTGGGAGGAAACTGATGAAGTCATTTCTTTCGTCTGTCCCGAATCTTCCAACATTTGACTTCATTGCATGTCCACGAGTTCTAGCCTTATGAGAGAGGGAGGGAAACTTTTCTCTGCTCACTTCCTCCACACCATGCATAATCTTACAGACTTCTGTCATGTCAGCTCTTACTCACCTTTTCTCTAAACTGAAACAAAACAAAGCCAAATATTGTAACCTTTCCTCAGCAGATTTATAGACAGGTTTATAGAGAGACATAGTCCAGGATGGTCAACTTGCAGCCCTCCAAATGTTGCTGAACTCCAATTTTCTCACAGTCCCCAGGATTCATAACAAGGAGACATGTAGCAGGGCCTTTTTTGTGGTGGGTCCTTGGATATGGAAGAATCTCCCCTAGGAAGCTGGTCTCTGTCCCCTTTGTTGCTGGAATTCCAATCTCGGCTAAGGACACCGGGTTGTAGCCAACCTACTTTTACTCAGAATGCTGCCAAGTTACTCATGCCCATTGGGTCTACTCTGAGGAGGATTACCATTTCTGTTCATCCTAACCCAGGCATAGGCAAACTCTGCCCTCCAGATGTTTTGGGACTACAACTCCCATCATCCCTAGCTAACAGGACCAGTGGTCAGGGATGATGGGAGTTGTAGTCCCAAAACATCTGGAGGGCAGTGTTTGCCTATGCCTGCCCTAACCCTTCTCCATTTGACATGGTGCTGTTTTCCTGAATGGTAGTAAGTGCCAATTTCTGTTTTTCTAATGACTGTTACTTTAGGAATACAGTGGTACCTCGGGTTAAGTACTTAATTCGTTCCGGAGGTCCGTTCTTAACCTGAAACTGTTCTTAACCTGAAGCACCACTTTAGCTAATGGGGCCTCCTGCTGCTGCCGCACCGCCGGAGCACGATTTCTGTTCTCATCCTGAAGCAAAGTTCTTAACCCGAGGTACTATTTCTGGGTTAGCGGAGTCTGTAACCAGAAGCGTATGTAACCCAAGGTACCACTGTATATTAGTTTTGTTTTTTCATCATGGATGTCGCTTTGCTGCAATCTTTTCTTGTGCATTGCCCTGAGCTCCGTTGCAGGAAAGGAAACACAACATTCAGCTTCACTGGATTTCCACCATTTCCAGTATCAGGAGAGACGGAGAAAACCTTTTCTCTAGCCACTTTCTCCATGCTATGCATAATTTTACAAACTTCCCTCATGTCTCCTCTCACTTACCTTCTCTCAGCTAAAACGCTAATTTTACTCCTAGGGGAATCGCTCCATCCACTTGATCATCTTGGTTGCCCTTTCCTGAACCCCTTTCCAGCTCTACAATATTATTTTTGAGTCGAGGTGACCAGAACCGTAGATAAAAACAGCTGCTATTACAAACGGAACAGCTGAGGGGTACACATAAAAGTCTGGTTTCAGCTACGAAACCCCATGAGACTTGTCCCCGAGGCAGCAGCTGAATCTCCCACATGGAAATATCCTTATTAAATAGCACCAGACCATTTTTGCAGTCCTTAAAAGCATCGACCGCAGCCCCCAAAACAATTGTGGTTCTGCTGTCAGGATTATAGCCTGAAGCGACGCTGCTGTTATCTGTGATCTCGTCAGATTTGACAACCTGTAGAGGGCAGCGTGTGTCACTGCTTGGCTCCAGATACCTCAAAGGGGAATCGAGGAAAGAAAACTGTGACACATTGTTCAATCCACAACTCAGTTAAGGCAAAGCAGTTGGGCTTTTAGCCTGTGGGGATCCCGCTGAAGCCAATGTAACCTGACAGATTTAAACTCCAAATAGTTCTGACTTCACAGGGTTGTGTCACTGGATTCTCTTGGCGGTGAAGGTTGGTCCATGGGGGCAAATGGGGCACTGCTCTGCCAGCTGCACTCTGCCCACATCCAGCTCCCACTTACCTGCCTTCTTACATCCAGTACATGGGGAGGCCCTAGTTACCACCTTCCTCCTCCTTCGTCTTAGGCTACATTCACACCATACCTTTAAAGCACCATGATACCACTTTAAACAGTCATGGCCTCCCACAAAGAATTATGGGAGCTGTTGCTTGTTAAGGGTGCTGAGAGTTGTTAGGAGGCTCCCACTTTGCTCACAGAGCCTTAGTTATTCAATAAATCCCTCTTCCTAGGGAACTTTGGGCACTGTAGCTCAGGAAGTCAACTGTGCTGGTCCCAAGGGTTAACCATGCGGCGAGCTCCAAGTCCAGTCCGAGGTCGAGGGTGCAGTATGGAGGCTGTCCATTAAAGCTGAAGCGGGGTCCAAGGCAGGGAGTCGGGTGAGGTCAGGAATTCTGGCAGAAGAGCAGGACAGGGTGCAGGCAGGAACAGGCTACCAACAATGTTGCTCCCGCAACCTGGGGCTGGCTGGCTTTTATCTGCTCCGAGGCATAGGGTGGCCCCAGTCCACAGGTGACTCGCCTCTCCTGGCCTGGAGGTGAGCACTCCTCCTGTGGGTACTTAGTTTTCTCCGCCTTTCTGCCCTGAGTCTCTGCAGCTCAGGAGAGGCTGGAGGGTTACCGGACCCAGAGGCAACCTCAGCTTCCCCTGACGGGGCTGAGAGTGGAGCACCTGCAGGCAATGGGTCCTCCATCACCTCAGGAGCCAGAGCAGACTCAACTGGTGCCTGCACCTGAGGATCCAGCATAGGTGAGGACTCTTCAGGCTCAAGCCCCAGCCCTGGCTCAGCTGGTTCTGGAGGCGGGGGCTCCTGTGCAGGCTGGGATTCCTCAGGTTCAGCCTCCGAGTCTGAATCCCAGGCCATCACATCATCACTGCTAGATACATTGTGTTTAATTTAACCTTCCAGATGTTGCAGAACGACGGCTTCCATCAGCCTCAGCAAGCAAGGCCAATGGCTAGGGGCTATGAGAAACATCTGGCGGGCCAAAGTTTCCCCACATCTGATTTATATGGCTCATGGGCTCAGGACATTAGCGCCCCAGGAGACCTTGCCTCCCCATTAGGTTCCCTCCATGCCAGAGCTTTGGGTCCATCGCAGAGCAAGAAAAGTTTCTGAGCCTCCAGCTTCCAGCATCAGCCAAAACTCACACACAAACTCCAGCTGTTGTCTTTCTATCTTACAAGGTGATGCTGCTTCCAACTTAGTGAGGTGGGAAGGAGGGTTCTCCTCCCCTGCTGTTTGTCTCTATGGCAACACAACAACCTCTTTGGACATGTAAATGGAGGTACTTAACTGGCCAAGGAAGTCCATTTCCTTACAAAGAAGCCAGTCTGGCCAGTTCAGCAGGTTTGCTCTTATAGATCCTAACCCCGCAGATAGCAAAAAACAAACAAACAAACAAACCTATGGCAAACAGTTCCAGAAATAAGTTTAGAGATTCTGTGAGTTAAACAAGGAGCAATCTAAGTGGATTGCAGGGCGGAATGTGTAGCAGAAGCAGAATGCAAGGCAGAAGGAACCTAAGCAGTAGCCAAGAGATGAAGTGGGGAAGCAAGAGATGGAGTGCGGAATATCCTCTCATCTCTCAGATGGAGTGTCTGCAATATCTTATCTTGATGGTTGGGCTTTCTTATTATTGGAGCCTGTCCTTTTGCGGCAAATGCCTCCACTTTCCCCTGCCTGCTCTTCAACTCCCCTTCCCTTAAAGGGAATAACTCAGCACAGGAGCAAGATTGCCGCAGCCAGGACCATCTTTCAGTTTTTGTCAAGCCTGCCTGGAAATACACTCTTATGGATCACATCTCTCTATTAATAGCCCCAGCTTTTAGACAGCCTTGGGGAGAGAAAGGCATGAAACTTATGGAACGTGTCAGAAAATGCTGCATGGGGGTAAGAACTGAAGAAGAAGAAAAAAATCTCATCTGGCCCTGGGAAGAGCAGCTACTCTCTCAATTCTCCCATCCTTTAGCAGCCAGTGTTATTAATACCCCTAACGAAAATGTGATTGCATCTGGCTGGAGGAAGATGGAAGAAGGGAGCAGCCTGCCATCTAGCCAAAATATTTTTTAAAAAGAGGAAAGTTTACATTATAGTTTCCCCCCCCCCATGACTTTGATGCCGCTGCGAGAACTTTGCTTCCTCTGAGAAATTCTTTCACTCTTACAGATAGATGTTTTCCAGTAAAAGAGATAGCAAGAGGTTCCATTCATGCATAGAGCCTCCCACAGAGTAGGCAAATTGCAATGAATTCGAGTTGGTGTAGGTCAGAGATCCACACAGGGCAAGTTCCTTTGCTCCTATGTGGCTTAGGTACCAACTGCATTTGTACTACTGAAAATCTTATTTTGGGGAAATGGGAACACACACACATATATAATCTATTAAGCAGTTGTAATGCTGGTAGGGCTAGTATGACAAAGCGTCAAACTCATTCATGATTCTGTGATCTATGGCGTGGGCAGCAAAACTTCATGCTGGTCTCTGTGCCACAATACAGTCATACCTTGGATCCCAAATGCCTTGGTACTCAGACGTTTTGGCTCCCAAACACCCCAAACCCGGAAGTGAGTGTTCCGGTTTGTGAACGTTCTTTGGAACCTGAATGTCTGACGGAGGTTCTGCAGCTTCCAATTGGCTGCAGGAGCTTCCTGCAGTCAATCAGAAGCTTTGCTTTGGTTTTCAAACAGACTTCTGGAAGACTTCCAAGGTATGACTGTACACCAAACTGCTCTACAAAGAACTTCACTCTCCTTTCCCCAGTGAACACCCTGCTTCTCCCTCTCATAGAATCATAGAGTTGGAAGGGACCTCAGGTTCATCTAGTCCAACCTCCTGTAATGGAGGAATCACAGCTAAAGAATCCCTGACAGATGTACATCCAACCTGTTTTAGAACCTCATACGAAGAAGACAGTTCACCACCTTCTCAGATAGTCCATTCCCCTCTCTCCCTCTCCCCACCTCTCATTCTGATAGTAGCTTCAGAATTTTTCAGGCTTCAGCTCAGCTCAGGCTGGACCCAAAGCGTAAGATAAGGCTGCTGGATCTTGCCAAGGGCCCATCTATTGCAGCATCCTGTTCTCACAGTGTCCAACCAGATACCTGTGAGACTCCTGTAAGCTGGATGTGAGAGCAGAACACTGTGCCTACCTTTGATTCCCAGAAACTGGTATTCAGAGGCAGAATGCCACTGAGAGCGGAGGTAGATCATTGTCATCAGTGGCTGTTGACAGAGCCTTTGTAGACAGAGTCATGATCAGCCAAAAGGCAAGACACAGAAATAGCTTGGAGACGGCGACTGTAGCAGTAGCTCAGGGGCAAATCATTTGCCTTGCATGCAAAATGTTTCTTTTTTTTAATAAAATTTTTTATTCATTTTCCAAACATTTTTATACAATCAACTCATATTTTATCACTCATTCATCAATTTTTGACTTCCCTCAGTTTCTCTGCCAATCTTTCGTTAAAATTTCTATTGTTAATGCATTTCTAAACTTATTATTGCCTTTAGACACTCCTCTTCCCTCCTTTCTTTTTTACAATATTTCTTAATTTTTCACAGTCTCTTCAAAACCAACAAGCGTTGTCTGTACATCACATATGCTTTTCAGATATTCTGTAAATTATCCCCAGTCCTTGATAAACTTTTGGTCTTTCTGATATTGAATCTTCCCAGTCAGTTTATCCAATTCTGCGTATTCAGTCAATTTCATTCTCCATTCTTCCACTGTTGGAATTTCTTCCTGCTTCCATCTTTGCGCCAGAAGTATTCTTGCTGCTGTTGCTACGTATTGGAAAAGTGTACAGTCTTTCTTATTAATTTCATTACCTACCAATCCTAATAGAAAGGCCTCTGGTTTTTTAACAAACGTATATTTCAACATCTTTTTCAATTCATTATATATCATTTCCCAGAAGCCTTTCACTCTTTTGCACTCCCACCACATATGATAGAAAGTTCCTTCTTTTTCTTTACATTTCCAACACTTGTTACATGTTTTATACATTTTAGCCAGTTTAACTGGTGTTACATACCATCTATAAACCATTTTCATTACATTTTCTTCAACGCAGTACATGCCGTAAATTTTAACCTTTCATTCCATAATTTCATCCAGTCATCATATTGTATATTATAACCAAAATCTCTGGCCCAATGTATCATTACCGATTTTACCTCTTCATCTTTTGTATGCCATTCCAGCAACATTTTGGACAAATTTTTATACTCATTATTCAGTACCTCTGTTTGAAATTTTGATTCTTTTCCTTCATATCCACACACTTTACAATCTTTTTTAAACATTTCATTAACCTGATAATAATGCAACCAATCGTGGACAGATTCTTTCACCTCTTCATAGGTTTTCATTTTCCATTCCCCCCCCCCTCTTATTATCAATTCTCCATAGGTTATCCACCTCCCCCTCATATTAATCTTTTTCACACTCATCACTTCCAGTGGTGAAATCCAGTGGGGGAGTCTTGGTTCCAGCAGATTTTTATACTTCTCCCACACCTCTATCAGTGATCTTCGAAAGATGTGGTTTTCAAAGCCTTTATGAATTTTTTTCTTTTCATACCACAGATATGCATGCCACCCAAATCTATTGTCAAATCCTTCTAAATCCAACAACTCCCCATTCTCTAGTTTAACCCATTCCTTTAACCAACAGAGGCATGATGCTTCATAATATAATTTCAAGTCAGGCAGGGCGAAGCCACTTCTTTCTCTCGCATCTGTTAATAGCTTAAACTGAATCCTTGGCTTCTTGCCCTGCCAGATATATCTTGAAATTGTTTTTTGCCATTCTTTAAAAATTGATGCCCCTTTAATTACCGGCAGTGATTGAAATAAAAATAACATCTTTGGCAGCAAACTCATCTTTATCGTAGGTATCCTCCCCCAAAAAGACAATTTCAATCTTGCCCACACCTCCAGATCCCTTTTTATTCCATTCCAAACAGGTAGGTAATTATTTTGAAACAAATCGATGTTCTTGGGGGTTAACCATATTCCTAAATATCTCACTTTGTTCACCACTTCCAACCCTGTCCTTTGTTGCATTTCCTCTATTGATTATTGATTCATGTTTTTAGCAATAATTTTAGTCTTTTTTTTGTTTAGATAAAATCCTGCAACTTGACTGAATTGCTCTATTTCTTCTAAAATTCTTTTGACACTTCCCATTGGTTGTTCTACCATAATTACCAAATCGTCCGCGAATGCTTTGACTTTATACTCATTTTTTCCTACAGACACCCCTTTTATTTCTTCATTTTTTCTTATTAATTTTAGCAAAACCTTCAGCACCAGAATGAATAATAATGGTGATAATGGGCATCCCTGTCTTGTACCCTTAGTTATTTTAATATCTTCTGTTGTATAATTGTTTACTATCAACTTCACTTTTTGCTCTGTATATATTGCCTTTATTCCATTAAAGAATTCAGTGCCCACGTCCATATATTCTAGATTTTTTAACATAAAGTTCCATGATATATTATCAAAGGCCTTTTCCGCGTCCACAAAGATTAACATAACTTGTTTCTCATTCCTGGCATTCAGATATTCTAATAAATTTATTATATTTCTTATGTTATCTTTCATCTGTCTGCCAGGAAGGAAACCCGCTTGATCCTTATGTATAAGATCTTGCAATACTTTTTTCATTCTCTTTGCTAGTATACTCACAAAGATTTTATAGTCAGTATTCAACAACGAAATAGGCCTATAGTTTTTTACTTGCGTTAAATCCGATTCTTGTTTTGGGATAAATGTAATAAAGGCCTCTTTCCATGTTTCCAGAATTTCTCTATTTTTCAAAATGTTATTTATAACTTCTTTCAATGGTACAAGTAGGGTGCTTCTCATTTCCTTATAATATCTAGCTGTAAATCCATCTGGTCCTGGAGCTTTCCTTTTTTTCAATTCCCTTATCGCCTCTTTTATTTCTTCAATTTCAATTGGGGCGTTCAAGTTATCTTTTTTTCCTGTCGGGATCTTCTGCACTGCATGCAAAATGTTTCAGGTTCAGGTTCAGTCCCTGGCATCTATAGGTAGGGCTGAACATGTTCCTTCCCTCACACGGTGGAGAGTTGCTGCTGGCCAGTGTTGGTGATACTGAGTTAGATTGTGATGGCCAGGGATTCGGACTCGGATGCTGAACCTGAGGGATCCCAGCCTGCACAGGATTCCCCACCTCCAGAACCAGCTGAGCCAAGGCTGGAGCATGAGCCTGAAGGGCCCTCACCTGTGCTGGGTCCTCAGGTGCAGGCATCAGCTGAGTCTGCTCTGGTTCCTGAGGTGATGGAGGACCTATTGGCTGCAGGTGCTCCACTCTCAGCCCCGTCAGGGGAAGTTGAGGTTGCCTCTGGGTCCGGTAACCCTCCAGCCTCTCCTGAGCTGCAGAGACTCAGGGCAGAAAGGCGGAGAAAACTAAGTACCCACAGGAGGAGTGCTCACCTCCAGGCCAGGAGGGCATGGTGGGCCAAGCGGTGTCAAGGAAGGATAGGACTTTCTTTATGTATGCCACTACAGCAGCAAGAATTCTACTGGCAAAGTATTGGAAGACGCAAGAACTACCTACTCTGGAAGAATGGCAAACAAAGGTGATTGACTTTATGGGATTGGCCGAGATGACGGGCAGAATCCGGGACCAGGGGAAAGAGACAATGGAAGAGGACTGGAAGAACTTCAAAATATATCTTAAAAATAATTGCAAAATTGAGGAATGTTAGGATGTCAGGGGGTAAGAAGTAAAGAATTGCAGCAGTAAACAAAAAAACTTAAGAAACTTTTACGAAAGGGAACTAAGACAATGGACTTAAGGGTTGCTAAAGAATTATTAAACAAGGATGCAGGGATGGGGAGGTATGGGGAAGTCAAAGAAAGAAGGGTAAGAACCGATGAGTATGATGTGATACTGTTTTATATTGTTCTTTATTATATGTGTGGAAATTAATAAAAATTATTATAAAAAAAAAAAAAAAACAGAGGAAGTTGAGGTTGCCTCTGGGTCCGGTAACCCTCCAGTCTCTCCTGAGCTGCAAAGGTTCAGGGCCGAGAGGTGGAGGGAACTGAGTTCCGACAGGAGGAGTGCTCGCCTCCAGGCCAGGAGAGGTGAGTCACCAGAGGATCAGGGCTGCCCCATGCCTTGGGGCAGATAAAAGCTGGCCAGCCCCCGTCCCAAGTTGCGGGAGCAACATTGTTGGTTGCTAGTTCCTGCCTGAACCCTGTCCTGCTTTCCTGCCTGAGCTCCTGACCCGCCCTGGCTCCCTGCTTGCAAGCCTGTTCCTGACTTCACCCAACTCCCTCCCCTGCACCCGGCTACAGCTACTATGGACTGCCTCCATGTTGCACCTTTGACCACAGACCGGACTTGGACCTCACCTCTCGGGTAACCCACGGGACCAGCACATAGATGGACCAATGGTCCAACTCAGTAGAAGGCAGTTCCCTGTGTCCTCGGGTTGCTATTGTTCTCCTGAAAGGACACTTTGACGTCACTGCTAGAAACTGAGCCAGATAGCTGCCGGCTTTGCATTCCCCCACCTTCCCAAAGGGAAAACAGCCCCTGTTTCTTTAACCCAACATGCCTTAATGCAACTTGAGATCTTGTGTGTGTGTGTACACGAAGCACAGTCAAATTGAGTTATGTCTGCCAAGCGCTTCCTCCATCTCATTTTAAGAACCAAACTAGACAGCACGTGAAATGTGTGAATGCATTTTTCATGTATCTGTTTTTTGTGTGTGCATGATGGGGAGGAGCAATGAATCAAGACTGGGATAGCACTGAACAAAAAGGGGAGATTAAACCCTTTCCTCCCCTGCCCCTGATGGAAATTGCCCCTCCCCAAAGCGATATTTTTACACTCCAGACGTTTCCACTCATGATCACTTCTCCAAGCCTTCACGGTTGCTAATTCATAGAATCAGAGTTGGAGGCAGCCCTTGAAGGCCATTTGTTCCAGCTGCTTGGTTGATGGAGGAAATCCAGAGCAAAAACATCCACAGCACATAGCCGTGCAAC
The DNA here is from genome assembly GCF_951804945.1 of Podarcis cretensis. Lineage (NCBI taxonomy): Eukaryota > Metazoa > Chordata > Lepidosauria > Squamata > Lacertidae > Podarcis > Podarcis cretensis. Next base: position 25,080,836 of record NC_137177.1, on the reverse strand, counting down.
CTTGGCGGTGTGGGGAAGAGCTGACCACCCCACGAAGTGAATTGATTCCACTGCTGAACTGCTTTTACTCTCAATAAGTTAAGAACATAAGAAAGGTCCTGGTGGAAATTGGAGCCCAACATCTGGAGGGCCTCAGGTTCCCTATCCTTAAGACAGACAGAGAAAACCCCCCACAGTTTTTATTGAATTCAGTGGGACTAATTTTTGAGCAGGGAGAAGGCTGAACAGGTGGCAGATGTGACTAGACAGCAGCTTGGGCAGGAGGATGCTGTCTTGTCACCTGGAACCAGGCACCACCTCCACAGATTGGAGCAGGTCCACCTGCCCTGGCAGAACACGCACTTGCAACCCCAATAATCTCACAAGATGAGTCTTGCAAGTGTGAGACCATGTCCTGTAATGGAAAGCTTGGGGTGAAGGGTGGAGAAACTTGTTGGGACATCCTCGTCCTTTCAGTCCACTTCTTCCCCTCCTCCTGAATTGTGACTCCTGAACATTTTGGCTGCTGCTGCGCCTGTACCATTACTTGGCACTTTCTTTCTTACTTCCAACTAAGAGTCTCTGTCTGCTTGGCTTGAGTGGAAGCCAGGACAGAGCCCTACGTATAATGCCTTGGCTTGAACCTGGGACCTTCTGAATGCAAAGCAGAACACTCCCTCACTGCGTGCTCTCCCACTCAGCTATGGTCCATCCATTGATGTGATGATAACATAACTACAACTCCCATTATCCCTGACCATAGACCACACTGCCTGCTGTTGGGTGTTGTAGTCTATAATATCTGGAGGGGGCCACATTACTTATCCCTGCTCTACTCGAATAAGCAGCATTTTTCTACTTTTGCTTCATCCTCTTGCCTTCCTTTGGTCATCGGAGCCATCTCAAAGCCACAGGTTTTTTCCTTTCCCCCTTCTTTTTTCTCATTTCAAAAGGAATAAAGAAAAAAGCTAGTTAATAATTAAAACACAGAGAGAGTATGGCAAAAAGCACCAAATGTACCATAGTGATGTCAAAACTTAAAGCAGACACCAATGCTTTGATTCTCCGAGATGTGTGCTTATTGTAAAAGCATATTGTGGATAGGTGGAGGGAAGAGTTAGTGGGGAGTTGTTCGCAGATTGGAAATATTTCCTTCTGTGTTTTGACGGATTCCCCCTCCTCTCGCTGCTTGAGATAGCCGAGGTTGAAACGGAGAGAAGAAAAATATCATGCTATGAGAGATGCATCTACAGGTTTAATAAACCAAGACTGAAAAGCACAAATGTACCCTTATTTGGTGCTTTCCCCCCTAGAAAAATAGGAACTCACCATGAAGTTGTTACAATAAGTTTCTGGGTGACTTGGGATAGCCCTGGACAAGATGCTGGTTTGACAACAGCCTTGTTCAGCACTTGCAGAGGTGCTTAAAAATACGGCGAGCTGTCTTCCTAGCTGATTTGGGGGTCGCCCCTGGTTCTGGTACAGGTCAAATAAATGTGCCCCCGTCTCCCTCATTCTTTTAGATCAGGGGTCAGCAACCTTTTTCAGCCATGGGCCAGTCCACCATCCCTTAGAGAATGTGGTGGGCCGGACTATATTTTGAAAAAAATAATAATGAACGAATTCCTATGCCCCATAAATAAGCCAGAGATGCATTTTAAATAAAAGGACACATTCTACTCATGGAAAAACACACTGATTCCTGGACCATCCGCGGGCCGGATTGAGAAGGCGATTGGGCTGCATCCAGCCCATGGGCCTTAGGTTGCCTACCCCTGTCTTAGATTCAGGCAGATGGCTGAGACTGCCCTTGAAGGGCCTTTGTGCAAACATATGCATGTGCAGTGGTAGAGCTCTGGCTTAAAGCCTTCTACTGCTACATGGGAGACAGATCGAAGAAAAGGAAATATGAATTCTGGCCGGTCCTACGCTTTCTCTTGCCCCATTCCTGGCTCACCTCAGACTTCTCTCTACTGCCCAGCCCTGATAATGTGTACACAGTGACCTGTGAGTAGGCCCCATTGAGCATAGTGGGAGTTACTTTTGAGTAAATGTGCATTGGATCAGACCACTGAAACGTGCAACCACTGTAGTTTTTCACAGACATGGCACATCTCCCCTCTAATGAAGAGAAGGTTGGCTGAGCGTAAACCCATCTTGTTCAGCATGGCCTATTTAGACTGGCAGCTATCTTGGCCCTGGACATGCAGAGTTCTCTGACAGCAGGAAGAAGCTGTAGCAGAGCAACAGAGCATCTGCGTCGCATGCAGAAAATCCCTGATATAATCCTGGGTATCTCCAGGTAGGTCTGGAAGAGAACCAGAAACCTTTCGCTCCTCTTCTCCTTGAACTGTGTCTACCTGAGCTAGTCATTAGAAGCAGTATTGTACCACTTTAAGCAGTCAGGATTCTCCAAAGAATCCTGGGAACTGTAGTTTGTAATGTGTGCTGAGAGTTGCTAGGAGGTACAATTTTCAGAGCTCTCTTTCAAGAGGGATTTATTGTTAATTCACTCTGGAAATTGTAGCTCTCTGAGGGGAGTAGGGGTGTCCTAGCAACTCTCAGCATCTTAAACAAACTACAGTTCCCAGAATTCTTTGGGGAAGCCATGGCGGGTTAAAGTGGTGTGATACTGCTTTAAATGTGTAATTCAGATGGACCCTAAGAACTAGTGCCTGAGTGCCCTTCCTCCCTTCCTATTCCTTTTCCTTTTGTGCTGTGTCTTTTACATTGTGAGGCTGAGGGCAGAGAATTGACTATCTTATTTATTGCTGTAAGCAACTCTGGGAACCTTTTTGAACTGAAGAGCTGGATAAAAATGCTTTAAATAGAAGATTTTTTTTTTTTTAAAAATGTCTAATCCCTTTTAAAGAGTCCATCACTGAATCTTGTATTAGTAGATTCCCTAAACCTTTCCCTTTTCTTTTAATTGGACCTGTCTATGCCAACCAGTTTTCTTAGATGACCCTTGAATTATGGTATAATGCAGGCATCCCCAAACTCAGCCCTCCAGTTTTTTTGGGACTACAACTCCCATCATCCCTACCTAACAGGACCAGCGGTCTGGGATGGTGGGAATTGTAGTCTGAAAACAGCTGGAGGGCAGAGTTTGGGGATGCCTGGTATAATGGGACAGGGGTTGGATCTCTCTACCATATTCACTTTCTCCTTGCAATGCTTTGAAAGCAAATCAAAACACCATTTCCCCCCACGGGCCACTTTCTCTGCCCCCCCCACATCTGGAAAATGCCGTAGCCCTTTCTTTTCTAGGGAAGATGCTCCAAAACCCTTGATCATCTGGGTTGCCCTGCCTTTTACTCCACCTTTCCGAGCTCTATAGATGGCAAGCAAGGCTGCCATAGACCCGCCTTTACTATCAGACGACAGGCAGAGCAATCAAGAGGGAGGGAGAGCCTGCCGCTTACATAAGAGCATCTTTGACTTCATGGAACATTTGACAATATTTGGCCGCCGTCTAATAATAGGCAGTCAATTGACAATGTCTCACCGGTCAATTGACTGGCGTGCTCAGCACAATTTAAATCCGCCTGCAGCCATGTACTTGCTAGGGGGCCTTTCCAAACCATTTTTTTCCTCCTCCCCCATGCAGGGAACTGCGTCATGCTTCATCAGCTGCTGCATGCAATCTGAATAACCTTCTCCCAACTATAATGATCGCCACTGGGAAAGAAATCACATTTCCCTGGCCCCTTGCCAACCAATCCCTGCCTGCCCCCAAGATCATGAAACCATTGCGACTGCAAATGGGGGAATGTGGTCACGAGATGGGCCATTGAGATGTCTGCATCATCCAGCATCTGTCGTGGTCCATACCTGAACAGGGGGACCACTGATGATCTCAATAGCCACCGGGCCCTGTCTTTTTCCTTCTGCTTCTCCTCCTTGTTCATCTGTCCTCTCCAGGTGAGTGAGCAGTGAGGGGACCAAGGAGATTGGGCAGGAAGCCAAGGCTGTTTCTAAGGGAGCAGAGATGCTGTCCATCCTCTGCAGGAATAGGGGAACTTTTTCAGCCTTAAAAATGAACCAAGGAATTCTTTCTCCAAACAATGAGTTTAGAAACTAGCCTACTACACAAAGCTAAACACACCCTTTGTTATCCTCCAATTAGACAAACCAGAGGCATGGGAGAGTATGGAGTACCTCAGGAGTCACCAAGCTTTCGGTGCCAGTTTTGAAATTTTGGGGGAGTGCCCTGGGCGCCAGTCACAACATGGCTACCAGAGTGGTTGTGACATAACACAACACGGCAGCCACATCTGAAAGAGTGAGGAAGGAGACAAGAGCACAAAATGATGCTGTCTCCACCTAAATGGGGAAAAAGTCTCAGGAAATGTGGGCATGTGTTTAATGTAGGTGGGGTCACTCCAGCGTAAAGGGGGAATGAACAGGAAGAGCAAACAGCCTCATTGCAGATCTTTGAGGGGCTATTTAGCGAGACTTTTCATGGGTACCCCAGGTGGTACTGGGAAATATGCTGGTGCTTGTGGGTGCCATATTGACGACGACTCAGGTAGCATTAAGATGGACCACAATATGGCCTCAGGTTGGTTTCCAAAGACGTTTTTAGTCACTGTAATTAAAATGGGCATTTCTGTTCAGCCTGAATATTGACGTGCCTGGTGACGGCAAGAGCCAGTAACAGATTTTGGCACCAGTGTGTATATCTATTTCCCCCCCTATTACACATTGTTAAATATACCCTTCATTCAACCCAGTCTATTGATTTCAAAGCAACGAGAGTTAATAAAACAGACGGCAGGAGGTAAAAGGAGGGGAGGGTTATGCAGTCACAGACAGCTAGAATGAACTGCTTTCATTCACCCAGCTAGACATCTGCCTTGTTAGTTAAATGTTTAAAGTTCCCTTCTCCCCTCTCACTCTTTCTTTTACACAAAAAGAGCCCCATCAGCAAAGAACGAGTGGAAGTTAGGACGATCACGTATGGTGTTGCTGTGTGTGCGGTTTCTTTGGCTGAATACTCATATTTGTTGATTACCTTCCCTGCTTGAGATGAGAGGTTTGCTTCGTACATCAACTTTATATATGTTAGGGGTAATATAAGCTGAGAGGTTAATGTGTACAAACTGCAGTTGAAATATGCACCTTCCCCAAGGGCTGTTTGAGATTGCACAAATTGACAGGGAAGTGTGCACAGTTCCCTCCTCATGAATTGATTATGTGCATATTCTCCATGAGGCCTGGTGAATGTGCACAATCACCAGCTACTGTGCACATGAACTAGTCAATTTACGTGTCAGGTAACAGGGCAGCTTTCACCAACCTGGTGCTCCCCAGATGTTTGAGATGACAATTCCCACCAGCCCCAGCCAGCACGGCCGGGGGGAGTTGTTGTCTAAAACATCTGGAGAACATCAAGTTGGTGAAGATTGTTCTTTCAAGTCCTTATCTCAGCTCTCCTGGTACCTCTCTTGCCCCTGCCCAGAATCCCAGGAGGAATTAAACTCCAAGAAGAAGAATTCCAGGAGTCTTTGTGAGTGGAGTGATGCATCTGTGTTGGCCAACAACCTCAATCCCAGTAGTAGTAGTAGTAGTAATAATAATAATAATAATAATAATAATAATGATGAGATGATGATGATGATGATGATGATGATGATGATGATAATAATAATAATAATAATAATAATAATAATAATATCATCACATGGGGCAGAAGGTGAGGCTCAGTGAGAGGGTGGGCTATGAAGATAATTGAGTTATTCCTCCAGTTAATGATCCAACAGAGAAAAAGAGAGGAAAGCCAACCTGCCTTTGAAACAAGAGCTTTCAAGGTAGCTTGATATACCTGCTCTCAAGATTAATCTATGGTTGGGCTTGCCAAACGGTGGGAGGTCCAGACTAAACAACAGGAAGCTCTTCTGCACATAGCCCATAGTTAAACTATGGGATTTGCTGCTACAGCATTATTATTATTATTATTACTACTACTTCTCACCATTCACCTTAAAGTCTGAGGGCGGGTTGCAACATTAAAACAAATTAAAAACAGTTGAAAACAACTTAACAACAACAAAAGTGTCAAAAGCCAGGGTAAAGAGGTGCATCTTCAGCATCCTTCGGAACCTGTATAATGAAGGAGCCACAGATACACCTCTGTGGGGAGGGACTTCCACAGCTTAGGGGCCGCCTCAGAGAAGGCCCTCTCCTGGGCCACCACCCCCGAGCTTCTGAGGACAGAGGGACTTCCAAGATGACCCCCTCTGCTGATCTCAGCACTTGAGAGGGGTTGTAGGGAAGGAGGTGGTCTTTCAGATATTTGGGGCCTGGGTCATTTAGGGCTTTAAACACTAACATGAGCAGCGTAACTCTGAAATGAATTGGCAACCAGTGCAGTTGTTTTAAAACAGGGGTTATATGAGGTCTAAATGGACCCCATCCAGCATTTTGGACCAACTGAAGTCTCAGGCATAAGGGAATCCGATCCCTCCCACGGTGGCAGCCAAGAAGCAGATAACAAAAAGAGTTCTTACCAAGTCTTTATTCAATATTCATGGAGAGAGAACGTAGAGGTGCCATCCCTCTCCTATTATACGTCATCCCTGTGTCAGCTGATTTGTGCTTTCTGGCTTTGAGCTTTCTGCTTTCCTACTCTCAGTGCTTGCCTGGACCTGGGAGGGGCGGGTCAGAAATGCTTTCTAAAGACACTGAGTCTGTCAGCTGTCTCTCCCCTGGTGCTGCTTCTTCTTCCTACTGTTCCTCTCCCAATATTTCCCAGCTTCTCCCCTCTGTAGCCTCTGAACTATGCCCTTCTGCGAACCACTGTTATAGATCTATACTGTCCCCCTCTTCTTGGGAAGGTTCAGGAGGAGAGGGGGGTGGTCCTCCCCATTCCTCCCCAGTGTCACGGTCCAGTTAACGGGCAATCAAAGTCCTGGCAGGGGACGTCAGGACCGGGGGCAAGATGGCGGGGTGGGAGCAGGAACAGGGGTCCAGAAGCCAGGAGTCAGGAAGCCAAGAGTCCAAGGGTCAGAGAGCTGGGAGTCAAGAAGCCAGGGGTCTAAGGATCAGGAAGCAAGGAGGCACAAACTCAGGGGTCCAAGGATCAAGAAGCAAGGAGTCAAGAAGCCGAGGTTCAAGGATCAGGAAGCAAGAAGCTAAACACAGCAAGGCAGGGAGTGTGTTGCTGTGGCAAAGAGCCGAAGGGAAATGCTGACCTTATATCCCTTCCCAGCTCTTGCCACCAGGTGATATGAGTTACCAATCGGCCTCTCCTGTGAGGCCGCGCCTTGCCTCTTCAGAACAAACTTAGGAAGGTCTCAGTCCTGCAAAGTCCTATTGGTCACAGGGCTTGGCTCCGGCATGCACACCTGACACCCAGCTCAGTCCCTGGCATGAAGTTTCTGATTCACCTTCAAGGGCAGCCCCACACAGAGCGCATTGAAATCCAGCCTGGAAGTCGCCAGAGCATGGAGCACAGTCGACATGCCATCTTTGTCCAAAAAGCGGCTGTAGCTGGCAAATCAGACGGAGCTGAATAAAGGCACTGCTATAGCATGTCATGATGGCTATCCAACTTGGATGGCTTTAAAATGGGATTAGGCAAATTCTTGGCAGACAAGGCTATCAATGGCTACTAGTCACAATGGAGATATGTTACCTCTAGGATCGGATGAAACATGGACTTTTGGAATCACAAGCAGGAGAAGGCTATTTTGCTCTTGTCTTCCTTGGCAGCAGGTCCACAGAGGCATCTGGCTGGCTACTGCAGAAGCAGAAGGCTGGATTGGAAAGGCCTTTGGTCTAATCCAGCAGGGTGCTTGTAATGCCTTGTTCCTGGGATCTCCCTGTGGCTTTTTCTTCTTTGGGGTGTGTGAAATGGACTGTTATTTTTTAGAGCCGATTCAGCTGGTTTTTATGACTCTTTGATTTTCCCCATGAATAAGTTAAGATCGCTTAGTGCTCCAAGTATCATTTGATTTAGTTAGGGGAGTTCCTTCACTTCCCAAATGGAAAAAGAAAGGAGTTTGTTTTTGAAAGGAAGTCTGGAAAGATAAAGAGAGCAGCAAGAATAGATACTACGTTGGAGACCGTTGCAGGCTGGTAAGGATGGGCAAATCTGTTAATTATGTTTCTCGAGGTTTCTCATTTTTCCAGTCTTAAATTCATTTCTCCACCTCAGAGGCATTTTTTTTTTGAAGCCTTCATGAAAATTCAGCCACACTTTGGTGCAAACATCTCCTAATATTCACATACAGTGAAACCTTGGGTTACAAACCCCTCAGGTTACAAACACTTCGGTTACAGACTCCACTAACCCGGAAGTAGTACCTCGGGTTAAGAACTTTGCTTCAGGATGAGAACAGAAATCGTGTGCCAGTGGCACAGCGGCAGTGGGAGGCCCCATTAGCTAAAGTGGTACCTCAGGTTAAGAATGGACCTCCAGAACAAATTAAGTTCATAACCAGAGGTACCACTGTATATGTATGTCATTTTGCCTAAAACACCTTTTTTGCAAAGCAGTTTTTCTGAATATAAGGCCTGCTTGCATGCCATTCTTACCAGTACATGTATATTTATACATGCTTTATCCCCTAGCAGATGCATTTTTGCTCCCATTACTTGGCTGGAGAACTTAATTGCAAAATTCAAAGAAGTATGAAGGATGATGGTGTAAGTGCAAATTAGATAAGTTTACATTTAAATGCAATATGAATTTCTCCTACATTTCTACGGGATGGTGAGGTTAACCCTCAAGCCAACAACTGTGTCTGAGCAGGGCCAGTGCAAGACATTTTGCTGCCTGAGGCAGAGCAGCAAATTCCAGCCCCTGCTCAAGTCCTGGTGCATAGTGGATGGTCAAATGATTTTTGCACCCAAGGCAGAAAATCTTACATGCATTTCTCCCTCTCCCTGTCATGACATATACAATGGTACCTCTGGATGCGAACGGGATCTGTTCCGATCCTGAAGCAAATGCAACCCGCGTCCGCGCGTGCGTGGGTTGCGATTTGCCGCTTCCGTGCATGCACGTGATGTCATTTTGAGCGTCTGTGCATGCGCGAGTGGTGAAACCTGGAAGCAATGCGCTCCGTTACTTCTGGGTCGCCGCGGAGCACAACCCGAAAAGGCTTAACCTGAAGCGACTTCAACCCGAGCTATGACTATACGTTAAACATCAAACAATTTGCTGTCCTTTCATGGCACAAATTCAGCTGTCTGAAATGGTCATCTCACTCTGCCTAATGATAGGGCTGGCCCCACCAGAGACACTTTAGCCTTCCTTGACATCTCAGTATATGCACAGAGTGGGCAGAAGTCCTGCTTCCAATAAGTGGCAAATAAGAAGCAACAGAAGAACCCCTTAAGGCTCAGAAAGGTGGAACTTATTAAGACCAGCTCTGTGGTTAGAGCTACACATCACATGCGTAGTTCAGGTGCGAGGTGAAGCTGAGTGCAACATTCTCTTCCTGGACATGCCAGTGGTGGGTGGGGCAGAGACAAAAATGGGAGGAGCAAGGGGGTAGTCTTTGCCTTGGTACAATTCCACACACCCCTTTCTTTCCTGCATTCAGGCAAGCAGGAGGCACGATCAGAGTTCAAGGACATATTCCAGCCAGGCAAAAACACTCAAGGAGGGAGCAAAGCAGGGGCAGGGAGGGGTGGTGGCCTGGGGAAGAGGGTATGGCTTGGGAAGAGTCCCAAGGGCATGGCAGATAGTCATGGAGGGCCATGTCTGGGCATGTGGTCCCCAATCACTGGTGTAGTGATTCAATCCTTTTGCTGGCCTTTCTCTACAGCTACCGAGACTATAATCCAAAGTGGAATATGGGCAGGGAGAAAGGCTTTGCCACTCCTTTCCCCTTCTTGGCTGAAAATCCTCACTTTTATCCCTTGTGGGGTACAGCCTCCACCCCCCACCCCCTACATCTGAGCCAGGATCTTTCATCAGCTCCACTTCTCCCCCAAGCAACCCTGCTTGAGTCTGAGGTGTCTCTTTTCTACCTGCTTTCCTGGGTTTATCTGTATAATTTAGATAATTCCCTGCACAATTTCTCATCAGAGCCATTGATGCAGAGATCGAGTTGGCAGGGTGGGGTGCGGTGGGGGTGGGAAAGGAAGAAGAGGTAGCTGTGGTGTGTGGATGATGACATCCTTTGCACAAGAGATGAGAGAACCTCCCCGGCCACCCCAGCCCATAAATGGACTGATCCTGCCTTTGAAAGTGGCTCTCTGCATCCAGGACTCTCTGCCAGGCTGGATAAGATGCTGCCTGTCGTCTTGGTGTGCGGGGTGCCTCTATAGAGCTGGCTGGTTGCCTTTTTCTTTTGCTCGCTCCTTTTCTCTCCCTCCCTCTCCTCCTCTCTTTTCCATTTCAAGGCGACGGGGAGCTCCCTGTTTTATCACTCCTTCCTTTCCCTTTGCCAGCTCCTAGTTATCTTGGCTCCCCTGCATCTGTATCTAATGAACACCACTCACATATCTGCGCCACAGCTGGTTTGATTTCATGTGCCGGCTTGTCACACTGTTGGTTTGCGTATTACACAATTGCCGCGCGCCTTCCTTGAAGACTTGCCCACTCGGCTCGCCCTCCTCCACCTCCTCTCTGTTTTCTTCTCCTTCCAGCTATTTCTTTCTTCAGTATGTGTAAATAGACTGTGTCCTCTACCTTCTTAACACCACATTGAAAGTCTGGACAAGCATCATTACTTGGGGAGAGAGAGAGAGAGGAGGGAAAAAAGAAACATTAACAATAATGGGCTGTTCTGTTTCTTCCCCTTATCCTTGTCTATAAGGAAGAAAAGCTTGGAAAACTAGCCTTGCCCAGTCAGATGTACTCCTGCCTATCCACCACATTATCAAGGCCTTTCTGTTTCCAGTAACCCTCTGGTAGCTTTCCCCAACCTGGTGCTCTCTGGTAGTTCTTGGACTCCAACTCCCATCATCCATAACCTTTGATCATGCTGGCGGGGGCTGGTGGGAGTTGGAGTCCAACAACATCTGGAGGTCATCAGCATATGGAAATCTGGTCTATACTGACTAATGGGGCCTCGCCAAGCTTTCAGACAGGGGTTAGTAACTTTCCTGTCCTACTGGGAGATGAAGAGGAAGCCTATAGCTTGTGCATGTCAGATATGGACTGACTGGGGATTGTGCTGGGACAGGGGCTAGCAAATAGAAGACAAACCTGACCTCTTGCACTGACTGGGGATTGTGCTGGGACAGGGGCTAGCAAATAGAAGACAAACCTGACCTCTTGCACCTCTGCAACAACATGGCTATAAAGCATGAGGATGGTCATTTTAGGGTCCAGGTGTAGAAAGCAAGAACCCAAACAGATCATACTAAGCTGCCTTATACTGGGCATATAATCTGTTCATCTAGCCCAGGACTGGGGAACCTGTGACCTTCCCAATGCTGTAGGACTAAAACTCCCACCATCCCTAAGTATTGGCCATGATGGGAATTGGAATCCAACAGCATTTGGATGGGCCACAACTGATCTAGCTCAAGATTGTCTACTCCATCTGGTAGGGCCTCAGGCAGAGCTATTTCCCCATCACCTGCTGCTACCTGACCCCTTTAACTCAGGGGTGGGGAACCTGTGGCCTGCCAGGTATTGTTGAACTCCATCTCCCACCAGTCCCAGTCAGTATGGCCAATGGCCAAGGATGTTGGGCATCCTAGTCTGCTAACACAGGTTCCCCAGCCCTGTTTTAACTGCACATGCTCAGGGAAGAAGAAGAGTTTGGATTTGATATCCTGCCTTTCACTCCCCTTAAGGAGTATCAAAGCAGCTAACATTCTCATTTCCCTTCCTCCCCCACAACAAACACTCTGTGAGGTGAGTGGGGCTGAGAGACTTCAGAGAAGTGTGACTAGCCCAAGGTCACCCAGCAGCTGCATGTGGAGGAGTGGAGAGGCGAACCCGGTTCACCAGATTACGAGTCTACCACTCTTAACCACTACACCACACTGGCTGGAGCCTTGACCCTGGAGCCTTGGCATGCAAAGTGTTCTACCACTGAGCTGCGGCCCTTCCCAAATCACGAGAACTCAGGGATGTCCCATGAAGCTGAATGCTGGAAGATTGGGACAGATAAAAGAAAGGACTTCTTCACACAGTGCTTACTTACATGGAACTTGCTCGCACAGGAGGCAGTGATAACCAATGACTTTATATGGCTGTAAAAGAGGATTGGACAAATTCACGAAGAGGGTTGTCAAGCCATGATGGCTATGCCCAGCCTCCAATGAAAACCAGTTGCTGGAAGCCACACGCAGGGAGAGTACTATTGCGCTTGGGTCCTGCTTATGGGTTTCCTACAGGCATCTGGTGGGCCAGTGTGAGAACAGAATGCTCGACTAGATGGGCCTGATCCTGCAGGATCATATTATGTTCATAAATCATAAGACACCAGGTGGGATTCTTGCTTCCAAATTACGTTAAGAACCTCTTTAAGTCTCTGCGTGCTCACAAATGACTTCCATAGAATGAATGCTAAAATCAGCCAGTTTCCAACTGAACATACATTATGGCTAGGGACATAGTCTCCAATTGCCCCTCTTTTCCAGGGACTGTCCTGCAGTTAAGAAAGCCATACTGGCTTCTGACTGGATTGTGGAATGCCCCTACTTCCCCCACCAGTGCTGGCGCTGCCAAATTCAGGGAGAAGGTTAAGCCACCGCTTGCTCTTAGTGGCAGTGGTGGCTGCGAGGCAGCATCCCGTTGCCTCTCCATGGCTGCCACCACCAACCTCCACTCTTGGGCAGCTCTTAGCGGCTTCTGGAGAGTGAGTGAGGAAGAGAAGAGGCTGCCTTCGCCAAGGCCCAGACTCACATGACACGCTGGCTCTGGGGGGCAGGCAGAGGGCAGGGCTACCCTGGGCAGGCAGAAAGGAGCAGAGGCCAATGAGTCTCAATTTATTTAGTTTTTAATAATGCTTTGTGCATCTGCGTCTAATCTTGCCCCTTTCTAAAATTTATTCACTGGTGCATGTTTTTCTTTTTGTACATCGACCAAAGAATAAATTTAAATAAAATAGGAATTAAGGGTGTGTGTTTTTCAGGACAGTGTGTTTTGTGTCCCTTGGTGAAGTGATGGTGGCACTTGCCCTTCTTCTGCTAGGAAGCACTCTTTTTTTGGGGGGGGGTGAGAGAACAAAAAATGGGGGTCAAGGAGGCTCAGTTGCAGGGGGAATGAGAAGGGAAATTATAAATGTTCCCTTTTTCATCTGCGGAATGTTGGAGGGCATGTAGGAATGCTCTACATTTTTAAGCAAACTGAGAAGTCAGAGCACCAGGAGATTTTTTGGGTGTGGGGGCACAGAAGGGGCAAAGTGTATTTCTAGGTGGAAGAGTTGTTGCCCACATGTCAAGATCTTTGAAAGAAAAAAAATATAACAGTATATTTCAATGGCAGGAGTCCAGCAACTGGAGGGGGGAGGGAAAGCTCCTTGTTTGGGAGGTCACTTGCCTTCTTGCCCCTCCTCTGGTGCCAACCACAGAACTGAGCTCATTTTCACCTTCCAGATCAGAATGCAATTAGACTTCAGATATTTCACTTCTCTATTTTTTTGCGATACATTCCTCTACTCAAACAACATATCAAAATGTGTAAAAAAAGGAATGTATTTTAGGATAATATATGTTTGAGAAATGCATCATTTGAGACATTCTAAATCTGTATTTTGTGAATTATAATCTTTCCCCCCATGGAAAATTGCTGAGGGTCTCAGCAGACCACTTAATGATTTTCCTGCCTGTTGTAGCAATTGTAATTCCAAAGAATTCAGATTATTACAATAAAATACAACATATGAAACAAAAGAAGGAATAAAGATACCGTGAAAAATTAATATGAATAGTCAATGTGCTGTCTCCAGTCTTCAAACACACCACTGAATAGAGCCTGTGGATAACTGATGGTCCAAGGATCGCTCAAAAACAAACCAACCAGAGTTATATAGTCTACAATTTTATATAGATTTAAATATATGTTTAAAATGGTGGTGCTCGCAAAGTGTTTGAAGCTGTATCTGTACTAAGAATCCCACCCTGTGTTCCATTTCTTTCTTGCTCTAATGCAGATTTCTAATTCGGTAGGAATTTATGTGCATCACCGCCACACAAGGTTCCTTAGTTTAACTACATGCTGTTGGAAGAAATACCCTTGTTTCCTGGATTAGATAGACTTTTAATGTGACCGAACAGAGCCCTGCTTGTACTTAGCTATATTATCGTTTCTCTACGCCACCCTTGTCACCCAAGGAGACATCAAGGCAACACTTGCGGGGGTTTTGAGCAGTCTCCCATCCAACAGCTGGCCAGACCTGCACCCACTCAGCTTCAGCAAGATCACCGCATCCGGGACCTTCAGACCATGCTCTGAGACAGCATCTATAGCCCTGCATTGAAAATCCTCTTTGTCCTCTGCTCCTCCAGCAATGCATCTCCACAGCCTTTTTCATGCCGCAGGGTTTTCCGGTGGTGGCAGAGCAGAAGTGGAACCTGTTGCGTGGCGAAAGCAAAGTCAGACGTCCGCTCTCTTCCCATGTGGGGAAGTGGTCTAGACGTGCACAGAGACATTCTTTGCCCTGAGAAAGCCAGTGTTTTCAAACGCGGTGGATGTGTGTTGAAACCACCTTCGCCACATTTTGAATCGATCTCTGACTTCACCCTAAAATGACTCCAGGATGCATTTTATCCTAGGTATGAAAGAGCAGAGCAGCTATGAAGGAAAGCGCTGCTGCATTCAGGACCTGCTTGCAAGCTTCCCATAGCACAGTGATGGCCAAACTTGGCCCTCCAGCTGTTTTGGGACTACAACTCCCATCACCCCTAGCTAACAGGACCAGTGGTCAGGGATGATGGGAACTCTAGTCCCAAAACAGCTGGAGGGCCAAGTTTGGCCATCACTGCCATAGCGGGATCAGACTGGCTGCTGTGAGAACAGGTTGCTAGATTTTGGCTCAATCCAACAGGGCTCGTCTTATGTCTGCTCAGAGGTTTGCCCCACTGAATTAAAACAACAACAACAACAACAACTTGTTTTTCCTCTCTCTGTCTTAGAGAGGGAGAATCTGTGGCCCACCAGATGTTTTTTCGACTCCAGTGCCCACTGTCTTTGACCCAGGCTGGGATTAATCTAAGTCATTTCTCCCTCTCTTGTTGTTGTTGTTTAGTCATTTAGTCGTGTCCGACTCTTCGTGACCCCATGGACCAGAGCACGCCAGGCACTTCTGTCTTCCACTGCCTCCCGCAGTTTGGTCAAACTCATGTTAGTCGCTTTGAGAACACTGTCCAACCATCTTGTCCTCTGTCGTCCCCTTCTCCTTGTGCCCTCCATCTTTCCCAACATCAGGGTCTTTTCCAGGGAGTCTTCTCTTCTCATGAGGTGGCCCAAGTATTGGAGCCTCAGCTTCAGGATCTGTCCTTCCAGTGAGCACTCAGGGCTGATTTCCTTCAGAATGGATAGGTTTGATCTTCTTGCAGCCCATGGAACTATCAAGAGTCTCCTCCAGCACCATAATTCAAAAGCATCAATTCTTTGGCGATCAGCCTTCTTTATGGTCCAGCTCTCACTTCCATACATCACTACTGGGAAAACCATAGCTTTTACTATATGGACCTTTGTTGGCAAGGTGATGTCTCTCCCTCTCTTACTTAATTATTAAATTTATTATGCTGCCCTTCATCCCAATATCTCAGGCTGGTTCTTCCTCTTCTTCCCTGCTTCTGATGTGCTTTTGCATTTCCCTCCCTCAAACATAGCCCAGAGCCATCTACAGAGCAAAGGATAATGGCAAAACGACATCAGCGATGAAAACAAATACATAACCAATCGATTGATAAATTAACACACAAACCAAACCCAGAAATCTGCACTTACAGTCGTTCAGGACATTACCATGCCAAATGCAAAGGGGTTAAAGCAGTGGTACCCAACCTTTCTTTGGCCATGCCCCACCTAAGCATCTCTAAAATCCTGATGCCCCACCCCCCACCCCATGACACATAATTCTTATTATTCAAAAAGCGAATTCCTGTTCACGTGGAGGAAGCCTAACAGGCCATTCACTGTTAATAACTCATTCTCGAATTGCCCCCCCTTAAAAATCAAATTGCCCCCCTGTGGGGTGTGAGCGCCACGTTGGGAACCACAGGGTTAGGGTGAACAGAAATGAATAACTGTTGCTGGAAACTATAGTTGGAGGGGGGCGCCCATGTGCTCGAATCCTGATTATGGGTTTCCTACAGGCATCTGGTTGGCCACTGTGAGAACAGGATGCGGGACTCCATTGGCTTAGGGCCTGATCCTGCAGAGCTCTTCTTCTATTCTTAATATAAGTTGATCCCTATTTATTCTCTCTCTCTCTCTCTCTCTCTCTCTCTCTCTCTCTCTCTCTCTTTCTCTTTCTCTTTCACACATACACACGCGCGCGTGCGCTTGCCTTATAGATACGTAGATAACAGCGGCTCCGAACTGCATTCCTGTTTTGCGCCCCCGCCCCCCCTCCTGCTCTTCTGCCTGCCCTTCCTCACTTCGACCAGCAGGCGGCATCCTCTGCCTTTCCAATCCTGGCCTTCGCCTCCCGTTCAGAGCCGTCGTTTCTCTCCTCCTCTCTCTCTCTCCCCCCTGCACTTTTTTCTTCCCTTCCCTTCCCTGGAAGCCTGACGTCAGTTCGGTGCTGCTCACCCCCCTTCTCTCTCTCTCTCTCTCTCTCTCTCTCTCTCTCTCTCTCTCTCTCTCTCTCTTTTGGGGACGAAGGTTTTCGGTTCCAATCAGGCTCCTGCTATTTCAGCTGGAACTGGGGGAATCAATGGCTTCTCTCGGCAACTTTCCGGCGCGCCTCTGAGAAAAAGCTTCTGCTGAGCTTTGGCAGAAGAATTCTTTTTTTTTTTTAAATTATTTAAAGAGAGGAAGAGGAGCAGGGGAAGAAAAGAGAGAAGGGAGTGAGGGAAGCCAAGAAGCTTGGAAGAGAGAGGAAAAAAAGAACTTTTTTGGAGGGTGCCTTTCTGCTCTCGTACAACATGCAGAACACCCGGGCTTTGATCTTCATGTTAACCTTCCAGATCTGCTCTTTGGAGACCGAGACGCCTACAGGTCAGCACCCCGAGACCCTCGCACCCTTCCTCCCCGCAGCCCCCTTCTCCGCCCCGCTCGCTCCCTCCAGCCGCCGCTGCGTTTCGCAGCCTGTTTTCTTGGAGAGTTTGGCTAGGCGCTTCGCGGGAGCTTTGCGCGCATTACTTGCGTTGCTCAACTTGTGCTTTCGCTCTCCTCCCTCGCTGCTTTGCCTGCCTGCCTGCCTTCTCTCGCTAACTTCGGAGGCGTCTCGCAAGGAACGAGCCGGCGGGTTCTCAGCGCTTGGGAGGCGGCGGCAAACCGGAGTTTGAAACGGACCTGTTTGCCTGGTGGCGCATTTCCTCGTCGGCGTTCGTGGTCCAGGGAAGAGGGTGGCGGGCTGCTGTTGTTTTTGGAGAGCCGGGGCGGGCGGGCGTTGTGTGTGTTTAAATTCCTGCTCGGGAAGAGGCTGTAAAACGAGCCACCGGGAAAACTTCCTCCCCTTTCCCTGCTCTCGCTTTCGGTCCTGCCTAAAGTGATTTAAGGTCCCCCAGAACTCCGGATTGGGCTGACTAGAGAAGGCACTGAGGAGGCTACGGGGAGTTCAGTGCAACCCTCAATCTCAATCCCCTC
Source organism: Podarcis cretensis (assembly GCF_951804945.1). Lineage (NCBI taxonomy): Eukaryota > Metazoa > Chordata > Lepidosauria > Squamata > Lacertidae > Podarcis > Podarcis cretensis. The sequence goes on along the minus strand of NC_137177.1, from coordinate 25,063,180 downwards.
CTCAAATATCCCGGGCATCTCCCCCAACTCTTTTTAAACTGCGGCAGATCTGACGCTTTTCAGCTATCCCGGATGATATATTTTGGAGACCTTTGAGGTTTGGCTTGAATCAGCGTTTCCTGGGTCCCTTTCCCCTTTTTTGTCCACTTTCTCGTCGGCGGTGGTGGTTGACCGTGCAACCTTAAGTGCGTCTACTCGGAAGTAAGCCCCATTGAATTCAGCGAGGCTTACTCCTACGTAGGAGTGTGTAGAATCGCAGCCTGCGACTTGTGTGTTGCCGAAGGCCTGCAAACGTGTTTCTGGGGAAATAAGGCGGAAGGACCGGTTAGCTGTCTCCCTCATTTCGCTTCCGAATACATATGTTTGTATGTGTGTGATTTGAAAAGAGGCTACAAGCCAGAGACCACACTCTTTCTCCTGTCCAGTGATGAAGATGAAGATGATGAAGTACTTTATGGTTGAAACTGTCTGAAAAGGGGTTTTCAGGAGATATTATCTCTGAGTGATTTGGCTCACAGTTCAAGAGGGGCGCCCAAACATTTACCCTTCTCCTTGCAATAAGTCCTGGGATGCCCCCTTTAGAGGACTGTGTGGCACGGTTTCGCCAGGACCCCTTTAAAGTATCGCCACCTTAAGGGATCCCCTAGGGTGTCCAACATACCCCAGGGTCTTGTGCCTTTTGGGGGTACTTCTCTCTCCCCTTAACCCTTCAAGTTGTCCTGACTGTACTTTGCAAGGAGAGAGGTTCCAGGGGCGAGAGGAAGGTGGCCGGATAATAGGCTTGCTCGATTTGCCTTTATCCGGAAGGGAGAACCGTTTCCTTAGAGTAAAACACCAGCAAACGGGCCAACTTTTGACTTTCCCCAGTCACTGCTTTTACTGCAAAGCTTGTAAAAGGCAGTAGAAAGTGTGACTCTCTCTACGTGTGTTGTGTTGAGAAAGCAAAGGCTGGCTTTTATTTTCCTTGGCATTTTTTAAATAAAAAAAAAATACAGCTGGAGAAATGTCTTTGACACATCAGACTTACCTAGCATGGACTAGGAATAGATCTGCGTTCAGCACAGATGACTTCCTGTGCTGTTGACCTGTGAGCAACCACTTCAAACTTGCCTTTATTTGCTAGGAATAGATCTGTGTTCTCCATAGACGACTTGCTGTGTTATTGACCTGTGAGCATCCACAATGTGTCTCTCTCTCCCTCCCCCCACCCATGAGAGTCACATCCTTCCTTTAAACCAACACCTCACAGAAGGGAACAAAAGAGACCGCTAAGCATTTTATTTTTAATGGCACCTCTACTTTTTTTATTACAAAAATCCCATCCCAATATTGCCATCTCAACACCTGACTTGCATGCCGCCTTTGAAAATATATTGCTTGCAATGAAACCTTTATGAGACCAAGAGCTGTAGGTTGTGGAGAGTTGTTTTTCCTTTCCCCAAAGTGCTACATTTTAAGCCTGGTGTTGTGGTTTCTTTTTAATTCCACTTTGCAGGCATTTTTGGTGACGGTTCACCGACTGAGGTTTCTGTTTTGCATGACGGTCCACTACATTTGTGAACCGTGTCTGGAAACCTACAAACATCAGTTGACCTGATCGTGGGTGCCGCTGGGGAAGCAACCTGCCCCCAACCCCATAGCAACAACCCCCTGCTTGCTGTGTTCTGCAAACACTTGCTTCCTAAGTCATATCTGGCTTGGCTGGGTCCCCCCCCCCCGCCAACTGCTTGCATAAATGCACAGTGCTCAAGCATTCTTAAAGTTTAAAAAGCTGCCCCTGCGATTTGAAACCAACACCGGTTCTAGTGACAGACGACTGAAGGGTTGATAGGCTATGTGCAAAAGTCTTCAATGGGTTTAATGTGCAATTGGTCCTTTGGGCATCAAGGGATGCTGAGAAGGTGGAGGTTTCTCTCGGGTCCTTTCTGCTTCTCATTACTGGCAGTAGTAGGGAGGAGAGTTCCTCCAGATGGAATGAATGGCTCTGGAATGCTCTTGGGGGTGGGGGGCACACATGCCTTATTCTTATTGCCTAGCCTTTTCCCAGCCGCGGCATGTGTGGTACAAGAGAAGTGAGCTTTTTGCTCATCAAGGTGGGAGTTGGTGCATGGAAGACCCCAGGATCCTCCAGATCTTAGCCCCTCACCCACCACTTAGAGGGGAAGGACTTCAAGTGCCCTGGCCATGTGGATTTCTCTTCGCAGAGCGCTAATTACATCAACATAACATAATAAGCATGGTGTTCCTTGTAGCACAGTTGCTAAAGTGTGTGTGGGATGATTGACACTGCAAGTTTGAAATCAGTTCTCTCGGGGGCAGTGGGAACTTGCCTCTCTAAGTTAAGGCACAGCTATGGGGCTGGGGCAGGCCTTGCATAGGGAACCCTCCCCCCCCCCAGCAGTATCTAAAGCAAGGGCGGGGAACCTGTGTTCTGCCCCCTCCCCTCGATTTCTTGGAATCCCATCGGCATGAGATGTGATAGGAATCGTAACCCCCCCCCCCAAATATTGTTAAGGGATGATATGTTTTGACACGGGGGTGGCTCCTGCTGTCGGAGAGGAAGAGAAAGCAATGTTTTTGCAGAGCTCAATGCTGAAAGCCCTGTCTCCCAGTTCTTGAGCAACTTGGCATTCTACTTTCATTTCCTGCTGATATTCTGCAGTCCTTGAGCATCTGGACTTGCCTGGATATTATTGAGTTGGGGCTTTAAACTAAGTAGTTAAAGGGCCATAACTCAGTGGTGGAGCCACTTATAAAGTCCCAGGTTCAGTCTCCAGCATCTCCAGGTAGGGCTAGTGGAGACTCCCTGTCTGTAACACCAGAGAGCTGCTGCCTGTCAGTGTAGACAGTACCAGGGTAGATGGACCAATGGTCTGACTTGACACAAAGCAGCAGTCTCCTTTGTCCCTGCATTGTATTGTATAAGCATATTTTTATCTGTCATTTCCTTGCATGTGTGTGTGTCTATGAATAGGGAATATGCATCTTTCTTTTCAGTGGAGGGCTGTGATAGGGTTTTCTCAGTGGTGATTTTTTCCTTCAACTGCAATGTCTTTTCTCGAACAGAGGAAACCTTCTCCCTGCATAAACCCAAGCATTCATTACACCAGTAATGGTAGGAGTATCGAAAGCTGCCTTCCACAGACAATTGGCCCATCTAACTCAGTACTGTCTGCACTGACCGGCAGCAGCTCTCCAGGGCTTCAGGCAGGCCATGGGTTCTCTCCCAGCCCGACCTAGAGATGTCAGGGATCAAACCCGGGACCTTCTGCATGCAAATCTGATGCTGACCCCTGAGCTACAGGCCTTCTTCCTCAAGTGTTGATGGGGAGCCACATTCCTCTTACATGAGCCTTGATGATTGGAAATGCCTGATACGCCAGGTGATACAAATTTGCAGCTAGTCCCCCCCCCCCCCCCGCCACTCACACCAGCAGAAACTCTACTAGTACTGTTGCTTTGAATGCCCTGCAGGCTGCCTGGCTGAAACAGATGCGGTTATATGGCAACTGTCTTTCTCTTGTGTGATTTCGATAAGTTGCATGAAGTGAGCCACCCATAGTCATTAGCAGATTCTGCAAACTTGTTACTGATTGAAAGCTTGTTCCATCAAGCCCTGAACATCACAGGCAAGGGGAGTCTGTCCTTTTTTGGAGGCTGTTCATTCATATATATATATATATATATATATATATATATATATATATAAAATCTCCTCTGGAATGAGGAAAGTTCTTTCCTTGAATCTCACGCAGGTCGCTGCTTGAGCATTGGTCACTTGATGGCTGCAATGTCAAGTGCCAACTTCTGTGCAAGGAGCCCCCCCCCCCCCGCACCATGCACCAATCATGGCTGCCTCCCCCAATTTGGTGCCCTCCAGATGTTTTGGATTATGAAACCCTCTTAGGGTGTTTCCCTCAAATATTTTTCTCGTAACATCTTCTGGCCTCGGGATGGCCTGACACCTTGCTTGTGGAAGGCTGGTGATGTTTTGGCCCCATCAGCAATGGGGCTCCCAGCCTGAACATTGGAAACAGAGGGAATGATTTGTTGTCATGTCCTGGTAGTCGAAGAGGGGCTAGGTCCACCGGTTGTGCCTTCTGCTTGTTGACGTGACGTACCGTGTAGAGCCAACAAGCTGTGCATATGCAGATGGATTTCCAGTCACACTCTGCAGACAACGTTTAGGTGCTGACCTTTGGATTGGCCTGCAGAGGCTGCCCACTGTATAGGCAGTGGTAGAACATGCATTTATTTCCGCTGCACATATTTAGGCTGCAAACACCTATTAGCCAGTGCCATTGGACTTCCCTGGGGCTGCCAGCCAGATCCCCAGGGCTGATCTGAAGTCTCCAGGTGTGCCTGGCCCACTCCAGGTCACAGGGAGAGGGACTGAATCTCCAGGTAGATGAGAGAGCCTTTAATTTTTATTATTAAGAAGACTAGAATACCCTCGGGGTCCCTGCCAATTCTATGGCTGTGTGTGCAGCTTGCAAGCTTCAGCCTGGCAGGAGCCAGCTACAAATTATTGCATAGGTCTCTCTGTGTGTGTGTCTGCCTTCCTCCATTCCCTCCTCCCCTCTCCCAATTAACTTCTGTCTCCAGGGCTCAGTGATGGGAAGGAGCATAAAGGGAGAATGACCATGACCTATCCTCATGACATCACCAGGGGTCGCCCCAGTGGCTCAGGTTTGGAACCTGAAGTCTTAGTGGCTGGGATGCTGCAGACCTGGCAACGCTCATCTCCTCCCCCCACCCCCAATAAACCTGTATAGGATTGTTCTGCACATCACCGTGATGTATGGGGACTAAGAGGTCACAGTTAGGTCTACCAAAAGGATGGAACTTTCACAGGCGCCTGCAGATTCCCAGCCACTGGGCAGTGGCAAAGGTAAAAATGAATTCCATGGGAAAAAATGGCGGACGCTTTTGGCTCAAAGGGTGAACAACCACAAAGGAAGAGCATAAGCAAATTCTGTATGGAAGTGGCCATTCTTTGGGATGCCCCCCCCCACCAACTTCTATTATGGGAATGAAAGCATTGAATGAGTACCATGTCTCCCATACTTGTGCAACAGAAATTCCTCCTGGCTGCGTGCCTTTGCACCCTTCCAGATCAGCTCTAGATAGTTGGGAGAGCCCCCGGAGCAGATTCCATGCAGTAAAGCATAATGGCTGCTGAATGCGACCTGATGTACCCTTTGCCAAATGGTCCCAGGGTGAATTGTAAAATAAAATAAAATAATAAAATAAAATAGTTAAGGTAAGGGTAGAGTACAAGTTAAAATAAAAACCAAGAAAATAGTGAATATCAGACTAACAGCGCTCAGAGAGAGAACATCAGTGTTGCATGCGGAAGGTCCCAGATTCCACCTCTGACATCTTTAGATAGGGCTGGGAATGGCTGCTGCCTGAAACCCTGGAGTGGGACTTCTGGTCAGAGTAAACAAAAAGACCACAAGAGGAGCCTGCTGGATCAGGCCAACGGCTCATCTAGCCCAGCATCCTGGCTGACAAGATGCAAGAGCGCTGTCCCCTCCTGTGGTTTCCACCAGCTGGTATTCAGAACAAAATTTAAAAAATCCTTCCAGTAGCACCTTAGAGCACACGAAAGCTCATACCAATAACAAACTTAGTTGGTCTCTAAGGTGCTACTGGAAGGATTTTTTAAAAAAATTTTGTTTCGACTACGGCACACCAACACGGCTACCTACCTGTAACTAGAACTATGGTATTCAGAAGCATTGCTCCCCTTCTAGCGCTGTGGAGCCAGAGCATAGCTATGATGGCCAGCTGCCTTCAGTAACCATCTCATCCAGGAATTGGTCCACTCCTCTAAGTCAGTGGCCATCACTGCCTCTGGTTGCCAGATTACCAAATAGGCAGAGTAGGCACCAGCCTATGGGCCCCATGCCACTTAGGGGCCCTGCGACAACGGATCAAAATAACATTGATTTGATCTTGAAAGAAAATTACAATCAAGCTTTCTTAGTTCAATGTTATCCCACTAGAGTGGGGTGCCCCTGAGATTTTGACTGCCTAGGGGCCTCCACAGGGTTTAATCTGGCACTGATTGCCTCCTGTGGGGGTGAGTGTGACGTTAACATATGAGAGAGTGCTGGAGGTGAAATAGTTAAACAGGTTGCCCAGTCAGGACCTAGGGGGGTGGAGTCAGTGAGACTATAAAACCAGCTCTGGGAGGGGCAAAGGGTGGAGTTTGATGAGGAGTTCGTTGGAAGTTGGGTGGTTGGTTGGAGTGAGAGTGAGTTGGGATAGAGTCTGTGGTTAGGTTGAGTTAGTGTAGCGAAATAAGCTGAGTCAGGAACAGTTAGGGGCTAGGAAGACAAGTAAATATCTGAGAGGTGGTTTAGTGAGTGAGAGCAGGTAGCGGAAGTTATAGGTCTGGATAGGCACCCCATGAATGTAATTGTCCGATACCATTTATAAAACCACATGCTTATTAAACTGCAATAAATAAACAGAAGTTTATGTTTCAATTTAACCCTGACTGGACTCAGTATTGTACCAGGTAGGGCCTGGGTGGTGACAGTGAGAAATAAAGTGGTGGCACAGGGATCAATAGATGGTGAAACGTCCGGGGACCCTGTGTGATCGCCACAGTGAGTTCCACAGTTTAACTATGTGCTGTGTAAAGAAGCGCTTTGTCTTATCTGTCCCAAACCTTCCAACATCCACGAGTTCTAGCATTATGAGAGAGGGAGCAAAACTTTTCGCTATCTACCTTATCTGCACTGAGCTAGATGGAGCAATGGTCTGACCCTGGGGTAAGGCAGCTCCCAATGTTTTGCTACCTGCAGTCCTCAGCAATGGGTTGTGTGTGTAAGGAACTCCTGCCATTGCACACGGCAACATTACCGTGGCAGCGCAACAAATGTGTGCTGTACTCAGGGCGCATGTGTGCCATTGTAGCTCCGAGTAACTGTGTGGTGTCACCTCTGCAACACAAACAGAAAATGAAATACTGTTCTGTGCATGGATGTGTTCCTTGCCTACAAGGAGGGGGCAGTGTGGAACGCCAGCCAAGTTCTGAATGCTCCCGGATATGATGGATGCACTAGAATAAACAATCCCATATTTCTGCAGTGACGTTCCTCGGGTTCCTGCTGGATGGGGGGGGGGGGCGTTGGCCAGGTCTTCTCTGGCTAATGTTACTTGGATGCGAGTTACAAATTCAGTGGGTGGGTGGGGGGTTGACTTTGGACTGGATTCAGGATTCGGAGGAAATGTCTGTTGGAGGCGATGAGGTTTGCTGTAATTATTCTTTGCCAAGTTGTCGTCCAGGATCTGGCAGTCGCCTCTACATTTCCATGCGGGGACTCCAAGATACCCACCCCCAATGGGAAATGGCTGTAGCTCCGTGGTGGGGCATCTGCCTTGCATGCGAAATGTCCCAGATTCAATCCCCAGCAGCTTCAAGCAGGGCTGAGAGAGGCCCCCATCCCCTTCCTGGAAGAGCCACTGTCTATCAGTGTTGTGACAGTAGCAGCTGACTATGTTATTTGTTGCTAGTTCAGACGGAAATCCCTGAATACAGTGTTAGGAGAGGAAGGGAGTGTGTGTTTTTGAGTTGCTTTGTGTTGCCTGTTAATAAAATGCTTCTAGTCCTCATGCACTTCACAATGTCATTTGTGTCTGCTGAGGTTTTGGAAACAAGAATGCATGTTTTAAAAATAGACTCGATTTACTATATTGGTCTGAAGGGACGTGGTGGCGCTGTGGGTTAAACCACAGAGCCTAGGACTTGCTGATCAGAAGGTCAGCGGTTCGAATCTCCACGACAGGGTGAGCTCCCGTTGCTCAGTCCCTGCTCCTGCCAATCTAGCATTTCGAAAGCACGTCAAAGTGCAAGTAGATAAATAGGTACTGCTCTGGCAGGAAGGTAAACGGCGTTTCCATGTGCTGCTCTGGTTCGCCAGAAGCGGCTTAGTCATGCTGGCCACATGACCCGGAAGCTGTACGCCGGCTCCCTTGACCAGTAAAGCAAGATGAGCGCCACAACCCCAGAGTCGGCCATGACTGGACCTAATGGTCAGGGGTCCCTTTACCTTTTCTATATTGCTCTGAATTTATGGGGCCTAAACTGTTACCCATCAACTTTTCACAGATGAAATAAGAGATTTGCTTTTACCAGTAGTCTGCTCTAAAACAGGGGTGATACAGGGTTTTCACATACCACAGAGCAGTGTTCAGAAAATTGGCATGCATGTAATTTCTGTAGAACTGATTCAGTTTTTGGTTGCAAAGCAAGCATGTACCAGAATATGCCTGCTTAATCCCTCATGTTTTCACAAAAGACTGCCTTGCTTTTGGCCTGGAGTAGGGTTGCATATACCTCCACAGAAATCCTCGCGACTGTAAGTTGTTAAGGGCACTGGGAATTGTAGCTCTGTGAGGGAGTAAACTACAGTTCCCAGAATTCTTTGTATTTGTGCTTTCAGTGTTTGACATCTACACAGCCAATTTAATTACAGTCATACCTGTGGATAAATATGCTTCAGGATAAATATTTTCGGGTTGCGCTCCGTGGCGACCTGGAAGTAACGGAGCATGTTACTTCCAGGTTTCACCACTCGCGCATGTGCAGACGGTCAAAATGACATCACACGCATGCGCAGAAGCGGCAAAACGTGACCCACAGATGCACAGTAGCGCCTTACGTTCTGTTCAGGATGCGAACGGGGCTCCAGAACGGATCCTGTTCTCATCCCGAGGTACCACTGTATTAGTTTCACACTTCTGTGTAAAACAGGAATAGCAAAGCCCTACATGGCAGGGTTGTTGTGAGGAACCAACAAGGTGCAGATTGCAAACCACTCTGCAGGTGCATTTTTTTAATATATAAAAAACCATGTATTTTAAAGACAACAGGGCATTTTTATGTGAACGACATTCAACTAAACCTTAAGATCAGCAGGTGGCCCTTACTCCCTCTTGGCTGCGCTTCCAAGGTTGTCTCCAACTGTTGCACCCCTTGTGATGGAACACTGTGTTGTTCCTGTTTGAATGAACTTCCCTTGATCCTTTGGTCCTAATTGGACCATCACTGGAGAACACAAGGAGGCTTCTTCTTTGTTCCTTAAACAATGTGGGTGAGGAGAGAGAATCTGCAACCCCCTCTGCTAGGAAGGGATTCTGAGACAGACAGCCTCATGCAAAGAGCCAAGCGACCTCGCTGGAGAGATGGAATGGAAGGAGAAAGCTATGGGATGGCGGGAGGGAGGGTTAAGTGACAGGGTGTCCTCAAGCATCCTAAGGCATCCTGAGTGGGCTGTGGAGCCCTGGCAGCAGCTTGAATATTAATCGGGTCAGCCACCTTTCCAGATGTAGCCAGAATGGTGGGTGCTGTAATTAGGAAGCCTGCTGAGATTTCATTCATGTATTAATTATGATCGTCTCTGTGAACAGAATAACGGCTTCTTCGCCTTTCTTCTACTTCTGGTCTGTTGCTTTTAAAATGCACTTAGTCAAGTGAGCAGGGAATGCAGAAGTCTTGTTTTTGAACCTGGGGGGATGCAAATGAAGTCCGCAGGGGGTCGGTGTGGAGAAGGGAGCGCCCTGATCAACTCTCTACTCCTCTGCCAAGCCTAACAACCTGAAGTTGTTTTCGCTCCCTTCTGCTCCTCCAAATGACCCGCCGGAGTCTTCCAGAGAGTGAATAAATTCCAGCAGAATAAGCAGCCGCCGCCGGGATATTGTGGGTGAGTTTTCCACTCACCTTCCTCTTTTTCGGATCCAGGAATCTGGATGGGCACCAGCGCTTGGTATCCTGCTCTGCTGAGGCCTGTCCTGGATTAACTGTGTCAGCTGGCCAGGAACTGCCTTTTGAATTTCCCACAATGCCCCAGGGCAATGGTGTGCTGCAGGCACTGTGGCCGTCCCAATCTGACCTGCGCTGATTGCTGGGCTGCCAGCCACCCCTGCCTCCTGAAGCCCATCGAGACAGAAGAGGATGCTTCTGCAGAGAGCCCCTGGACCAGTCTGGAACTTGCCCTTCAATGGGAAATCCTCCGTATGAGACCCTCTTCAAATTATTATTGAATCCATAGGCTTCAGTGTTTCACAGATGGATGTAAGCAGTGCTTTTTTCGGTGTGTGTGTGTGTGTGTGTGTGTGTGTGTGCAGAGGTATGCATACCCCAAAACATTTTGTGAATCTAAGTTTGGCCTCATTGAGGGGCAGTGTTTCAATATGAGTAGGAAAATGAGAGTACCCCTAAACTGTTTTTATAGAAAAAAAGCACTGGATGTAAGGACCTGCTTGTAACATCAGTGGTAGATATTGCCCATTGGGACAGGTGAGGCAAAGACAGAGAGCACAGCAGTAGGGGCAGCCAGCTAGTTTTGTCCTCCTCCTCCTCCCTACTACATTCTACACTGGCAACAATGGGACTAAGGAGAAAGAAGCTGCTAGGCCGTCCCACCCCCCTGGACTGGTTGTAAGTCAGAAGGCAGGCAGGCATGCAGGCAGATGTTGGTTGGTTAGTGGGGCAGTGTCCCACTCAGCCTAATAGAGGTGTCTTCACTGTGGACTAATCTATACAGGTCAGTTAAAACGTTATAAATACATTATAAACATGTGACACCAGAGGGCGTTTAGAGCAGTATAAAATCATCAATGTAAAATTGCATTGAGAGACATATAACAAGTTTTTCCTTTTAGTGTTTCTACAGTCAGTAGAGGGACGCGGATGGCACTGTGGGTTAAACCACAGAGCCTAGGACTTGCCGATCAGAAGGTCGGCGGTTTGAATCTCGCGACGGGGTGAGCTCCCATTGCTTGGTCCCTGCTCCTGCCAACCTAGCAGTTCGAAAGCACGTCAAAGTGCAAGTAGATAAATAGGTACTGCTCCGGTGGGAAGGTAAATGGCGTTTCCGTGCACTCCTCTGGTTCACCAGAAGTGGCTTAGTCATGCTTGCCACATGACCCAGAAGCTGTACGCTGGCTCCATCAGCCAGTAAAGCGAGATGAGCACTGCAACCCAAGAAAAATGAGAATCTAACACTGCTCACAAGCAGTCAGGCTAGAGCAGCGCAATGCTAAACTTTGCTTGGTTTTCTATCTCCATTCCATCCCCAAACTTACCTGGTGTTAGGAAAGCTTAGGGATGGACCGTAATTCAGTGGGAGAGCATCTGCTTTGTACGCAGAAATCTCTGGCATCTCTGGGTAGGGCTGGGAACGTCCCCTGCATGAAACCCTGGAGAGCTGCTGCAAATCTGTGCAGACAGTACTAAGCTTGATGGACCAGCATGTTTCTAGATCTTTGGTGAGGGACAGGTGCTTATTTTGCTTTTAGGGCAAAGCAGCTTCTGCCCCTGATCTCAGCCCACCTTTATGCACTTGCTGCAACTTGTAGTATTAATTGGTTTCAACAGCAGGCTAACTGTGACCTGTTAAAATTTATGAATGGGGACCTGGTAGCAATCTAAATAAATAAATAACCCATAATACCAAAGTGTGCTGCTGGGGAATGATGGATTGCTGTAAAATGAAACAGCCAGGCCTTCCAGCAACAGACAACCTAATATTCAACTAGAGAGGAGGGAGGGAGGGAGAGAGTTAGTAAGGGAGACAGAGATGACCAATGTAACAGAGTTAAAAGTTGGACACATCCCACCAGAAAGTTGTAATATGGCAGTTGGAGGGTTGGTTGGATAATTATGGGATGGGGAATGGTGCTTGCAGTCAGGTTCATTGGCTTTATGTGGGTCTCTTAATTTTACTTGTTGATCTCTTACTGGTTATTTTATTTTATTTTTGTATATAAACCACCCATGGGAACTAGGCTGGCTTAGCCATTAAGCAACATCAGCACATGCTTATGCAGATGACCTAGTTTTGACTCTGCAGGAGCCAGAATCTAGTACGAAAAGAGTACTACAACTGATCCAAGATTTTGGTCGGGTGGCGGGATTTAAACTAAATAAACAGAAAACCAAGGTATTGGGAAAAAATTTGACAGATACAGAGTCAGAACGGTTTCAGAGAGAGACAGAATTAAATGTGGTTAAAAAAGTAAAGTACCTAGGGGTAAACATAACAGCAAAAAATCTGAATCTATTTAAGGACAATTATGAAAAATGTTGGTCAGAAATTAAGAGAGACTTAGACAGTTGGACAAAATTGAAACTTTCTTTGTTAGGCCGAATTGCTGCTACCAAGATGAATGTATTGCCAAAAATGTTGTTTTTGTTCCAAACACTACAGATTGTGGACAAGACGGAGTGCTTCCGGAAGTGGCAGAGAGATATATCTAAGTTTGTCTGGCGGGGCAAAAAGCCCAGAATTAAGTTTAAGATACTAACTGATGCGAAAGAAAGAGGGGGCTTTGCCCTGCCAGACCTAAAGTTGTACTATGAGGCCGCAGCTTTCTGCTGGCTAAAAGAGTGGCTACTTCTCGAAGACACTGATGTACTGGATCTGGAAGGTTTCAACAATGCTTTTGGTTGGCATGCATACTTATGGTATGACAAGGTTAAGATCAATAAGGCCTTTAAGAACCATATTGTCAGAAAAGCAGTGTTTAATGTCTGGACAAAATATAAAGACTTATTGGAAAATAAAACTCCAAGGTGGCTATCACCTCTGGAAGCTAAGGCCCGAAAAAGACCCAATATGGAGGCCAAATGGCCAAAATATGGGGAAATACTAGAAAAAGATGGAGACAATTGGAAATTGCAGAGTTTGGAGAAAATGAAGGATAAAGTGCGAGACTGGTTACACTACGCTCAGATTAAAGAAGTCTTTAAAAATGACAAAAAGTTAGGGTTCCAGGTGGAGAAATCGAAATTGGAAACAGAACTGTTAGAACCTAAGACCAAGGTACTTTCAAGAATGTATAACTTGCTGTTAAAATGGAACACACAAGATGAAATGGTTAAATCGGCTATGATAAAGTGGGCACAGGATATTGGGTATAACATTATGTTTGAGGACTGGGAAAGGTTGTGGACCACTGGGTTGAACTTCACTGCATGTAATGCTTTGAAGGAAAATGTAATGAAAATGATATATAAATGGTACATGACCCCAGTTAAACTTGCCAAAATATACCATTTGTCTGATAACAAATGCTGGAAGTGTAAAGGAAATGAAGGAACATTCTTTCACCTCTGGTGGACGTGCCCTAGAGTGAAGGCCTTCTGGGAAATGATATATAATGAGTTGAAAAAGGTATTTAAGTATACTTTCCCTAAGAAACCAGAGGCCTTCCTCCTGGGTATTGTCGGCCAGAGGGTGATAAAGAAGGACAGAACTTTTTTCCTGTATGCAACAACGGCAGCAAGGATACTCATCGCTAAGCATTGGAAAACCCAAGATCTACCCACACTGGAAGAATGGCAGATGCAACTGATAGACTATATGGAATTGGCAGAGATGACCGGCAGAATCCGAGACCTGGGAGAGGAGAGGGTTGAAGAAGACTGGAAGAAATTTAGGATTTATTTACAAAAACACTGTAATTTGGTTGAATGTTAAGAAGGATGCCAGATCATAAATAATTGAGCACCACTAAATTAGACGTAATCTGGATGATAAATGAGATTGAGGAAAATATAAATTTTTTGGAGAATTATCAGACTAAATTAAATGAATAAGACTTAAGAATGTAAATAAGTTGATAAATTGCTGGAAAAAGTTTTGCAATGACGCAAGTGGGAGCAGGAGACGTGAGGGAGTCCAAAGAAGCTTTGATAATATGTTATGATATATGTTATATTGTTTATTATTTTTGCATTTTTGTATTTAAAAAAATCTCAATAATTTTTTTTTTTAAAAAATAAGCAACATCAGCACATGCTTAGGGCATCAAGGGAAGGGGGCCACCACAGGAATATTCCGTTGCCAGGTTTTTAACATTAATGGTCACAAATTGCTCAGCTGAGCATTCATTTTCTCAGTTGAAGTATATTAAAAAATCCCAGTAGAACAACTATGCAACAAGGCAGGCTGGATGCCTCATCTCTGCTAAGTATAGAAGCAGACATGTTACATAATAGTTTCGAGGATCTGATAAAAGACTTTTTAATTAGAAAAAGTAGGAGAATTCCCCCCCCCCCCAGATATAAATCAAGTTGAATTACAGTACACAAAAAGAAACATTATTTTCCATCATACAGTAGGTTTTGTTTCATTTCAAAAAAGTAAAAATTATTTTACGGCCTATTATTGTTTATATTTTGAATTAGCTACATAGAGGGGCACCAAAATATTTTAATTGCTTAGGTATGCCTAAGCAGCCTTCCCATTTGGCCCGCCAGGCCTTTTTAGTCTAGCCATGTCTTCTTGCCCTACTTGACATTGTGTATAGTGGGGAGGGAGTTCCATAACTGAGGGGCCACTACCGAGAAGGCTCTGTCCCGGGCCAACCCCTCCTCACCACCTCTGAGGGCTGAGGGACTACCACGAGGGCCCTGTCTGCTTCTATTTGTACCTGCTTCTATTTGTACCTGCTTCTATTTGGACCTGTAGGGAGCAAGGCAGTCTTTTAGACATTTGGGGCCTACATCATTTAAGGACTTTAAACACAAATGTGAGCACATTGAATTAGGCCCACAAATGACTACAATTCCATTCCATTCCTGCCCATCAGCCGTGCTACTTAGGGCTCCAAAGTCCTTCATATAGGAAGGACATAGGAAGGACATAAGAAGTTGCCTCATATCAGGTCAGACCACTGGTCGATGTTTAGGGTTGCCACATTCCAAAAAGTGAAATTCCGGACACAAAAGATGTTGAGCATTTAGGACATTTAGGTGGTTTCCACCCGAATACTGTTTCTGACGGCTGAATCCCTGCTATGTCCAGGAAATTCAGGACGTATGGCAACCCTAATGTAGCTCAGTATTGTCTACACTGACTGGCAACTGATTTCAATCAGGAGTCTCTCCCAGCTCCATCTGGAGATGATTGGGATTGAACCTGGGACCTTCTGTTTTCAAGGCAGATGCTCTGCCACTGAGCTATGGTCCTTCCCCATATGAGGGCCTCATGGTGGTCACATTGAGGACCCCAGCTCCAGTGCTTACACTGACTGAATCAACAAGGGTAAACAGCAGCCCAAGCAGTTCCAGGACCAGGAGTAGTTCTGCATGCTGCAGGCTCTTTGAGAATAAACTAGCACGGGCAATCACAATAGCTCAAAGTTGACTTCATTAATTCTAGATTCAAAAAACCAAAATCCCTAGCTACTGCTTTGAACATAAAGGAATGAAGGACATTCAAGGAATGAAGATGGTCTGTCAAGGGCATATATCTCACCTTCCAGCCAAAGAAACCAGACAAGACCAGCTGTATTACTTGCACCTCTTCTGTGCTCCAAAGAGGGGGAAGTGCAGCTCAGCAGAGGCCAACAACACCCACCCAACCAACCAAGGATTCAGGCCAGCCTCCTCCATAGGGAGTTTTTTTTTTTTGGGGGGGGGTGCCTAGCCCTGGCGCTCACCTCCAAGGCTCTAGCCGCCAGAACCATGCCATCCTTTAAGCAGACGACATGGAGCTTGCCGCCATTACCTCCGCAGCAAACCAGAAGTCTGAGGGACTGCTTATTTCTCTCCCTTTGACAGCTTCTGCCATGGTAGCTGGAGGGAAGAGGGGCTCTCCACTGGATCTAGATCCAGGCATGATTGTAAAATATTCATGAGCAGCCCTGAGGATGGAGCTGTGGTTGACATTCCTCCACTCAGTGTACATGCCTCTCCCCAACTCAATGCTTTCCTGAGTTAGTGACTTGGAGATCATTTCTCTGAATGTATATTTACATTTTTCCAGGTTACTAAACTCTGATAATCACATCTATAATCCACGATAGTCTGTTTATAATGGGCTCATAAAAAGACGAGGATGAAAAGGATTTGCATCCTTGCCGTTGTTCGGAGGGTGGCCAAGGCAGCAGCATGAGGCAGGTGTAGCCCATCCTTCCTGAAATAGCTCAAGGGGGACATACACAACTAATTAAAATGGGGTTTCAGAGTTTTTAGGGGTTTTTGAATGTCTTATGTAGATTTTTTAATTTCATTGTTCTGTATGGGACAGTGACAATAAAGATATCGTATCGTATTTCATCTCCCATCCCCATAGCGGCCCTTTTGAGGTAGGTTAGGCTATGAGGCCGTGATTGGGACCACCCAGTGAGCTGTGTTCACCAATGGGGATCTGGACCCTGGTCTTCTAGGTCCTAGTTCAACACTCTAATCACTCTGTGTGAATTCCTTCAGGTTTTGGTGGCCCACGTCAGGATTGCAAGCTGCCAACCATGGTGGAAAATGCCTTGTTTGGTGCAACAAGTCAGAAGCCTCTCAACTGTCTGGTTTACCTGCATTAAGTTGGAGCATTTAAGGGAATATTTTCCCCCTGTGTCATTTTATTTGCAAATGGATCCTCCTCTCCTGCTTCTTCTGATTGTTGTGCTCCTTGAATAATGTTTGTTACCTCTTGGAACAAGCCAGAGCTGTTTCCCACCTGAGGGGAGAACCTTTTTATGCAGTGAGCAGGAAGATCCATGTAGGGCAAAACTGCTTCCATTCCACAGCATGTTGCAAGGGCTGAACAGACCAAGAATCCATGGCCAGCTCTGTCCTGTGCAAACACTACATTTTCAGGGCATCCATGGCAGGGAAACAGCAAGCGGTGAGCTACGGGGCACAAGCCCAGGACCCCACAGCCATGGTGGGGGTCTCAAAATGACTGCGACTTACTTTCTCTTTTCTAAGCCCCATATCTTTACAGAACAGGAACACTGCTGCTGTTAGAGTGAAGCTCTAGACCAGTTCCGGGAGACCTCAGTCCTGAGTGCGAATCAGGCACTTGGGACTCTCCATGGGCCAACTCCCACTTGCCCTCCTTTATACCCTTCTTGATGCCTTTGCTTGGCTGAAAAGTGTCCCTTGAAGCTTTTTGCTTCTCTGGCTAGAGAGCAGTGTGTGTAGAAGCTAGACTACTGTACAAAGATAACATGTGCATGCATTGCTCCGCCCACCACCAGCATGTGGCCCCTGGAAGGTTGCTTGGAAGGCAGTGTGCCCCTTGAGCTGGAGAAGGTTCTTTGGTCCTTCTCCAGACAGTGACACAAAGCCTTATTTGCTATGCCCCAGAGAGGGATAGCTTGGTGCAGGGATGAGGAACCTGTGGTCTTCCAGCTGCTGCTGGACTCCAACTCCCATCACCCCTGATGGCTGGCTGTGATGGCTGGGGCTGATGGGAGCTGGAGTCAGTGACATCTGGAGGGCACCTGTTTTCCCCATCCCTAGTGTTAGTACACTCAGTAGCACCAGTTCTCCATCTTCAAATACCTGAAGGGAAGATGGAGCAAGCTTGTTTTCTGCTGTTCCAGAGGGTAGGACCCAAACTAATGGATTCAAATCACAGGAAAGGGGAGTCCCACGAAACATTAGAAAGAACTTTCTGTGGGCAAGAGGTGTTTGACAATGGAAAAGATTCCCCCTCCGGAAGGTGTGGACTCTCCTTCCTTGGAGGTTTGTAAACAGAGGTTGAATGGCCTGTCAAGGATTATTGATTCCTGCATTGTGGGGACCAGGGATTGGACTAGAGGACACCTGGGTTCTCTTCCAACTGTACAGTGTTATGATTTTAGGACTTTGGACAGGGGACATTTCCCGCTTTACCTGGAGAAGTTGAGGATGGGACCGGGGACCTTCTCTGCTCAAAGGAGGTTCTGTGCCACGCTGAGCTACAGCCCTTCCCCATTTGGCAGCCATTGATCAATAAGTGATGTGTAAACGTAGGTTGGAAGATCAAAGCTGGGCTGCAACCAGCTGAGAAAAAAAGATGCCATGGGGTGTGTGTTGTGGGGAGGGGGAAATGCTGCTAGCTTGAGCCACCATCCTTTCTCAAACTTCCAGCCTGCTTGTGTGGTAATGTATTCTGGAGAGCCATGGTTAATTCATTCTCTTCCCTGGCCTCCACGTTAGCTCTGCCTCTCTCCTGCTGAGAGCGCTATTGTCTGGAATACTGAGCAGGCACGTTCTCTCTTTGAACGCCTGCTTGGGATTGAGGTCAGGGATTGGAACGAATTGGCTTGGCTTCCGTCCGCCAGATGCGTCTTCCCCAACTGTTGCCCTGTGCGTCTTCATCAGGGCAACGGAGTGTGAGGGCTGGGAGAGGGTTTTTTTTTTTTAAGGGGGGAGACAAGAAGAAGAAGAAGGGTGTGCTGCCATGAGAGGGGACTTGCTCATTGCTCAGGAAAATAAACCTGTGTGGGACACAATGTTTCAGCATTACAAACTACCTTCTCTGATTTTCTTTTTTAAAAGAAAATTGTACAGTGGTACCTTGGGTTACAGACACTTCAGGTTACAGACTCCACTAACCCAGAAATAGTACCTCAGGTTAAGAACTTTACCTCAGGATGAGAACAGAAATCGTACGGTGGCACCATTAACTAAAGTGGTACCTCAGGTTAATAAAAGTTTCAGGTTAAGAACCGACCTCCAGAACGAATTACCGTTTTCTTCGCTCTATAGGACGCACCGGATCACAAGACGCACCTAGTTTTTAGAGGGGGAAATTAAGGGGGGGGAATTATTCCCCCCCCCCAGTCCCAAAGAGCAAAGAAGCCAAGACAGCGAGCGGGATCCATCATTTTTAGCCGTGCACAACCTCTCCAGCAGCTTCCAGTAAAATCTCACGAGAGTTCCATGAGATCTCACTGGAAGCTGCTGCTGGGAGACCCCAGTAAGTGAGGCTTTGGTGGGCAGGCAGGTGGGGCTGCAATGGAAGAGGAAGTGGCGCCTTCCTGTTTTGCCTCAGGTGGCAGAATGAGACTGGCTCCTTCTGGCTGGCTGGCAACTTCAAGAACAGGACGCAGGATTATATGGGCCGTTGGCTTGATCCAACAGGCTCTTCTTACGAGAAAACGTTGGGGAAACTCCCTCTCAAGCAATGTTTTCTCTTTCAGAACGAAGGAATATTTTCTCTTTCACAACGGGGAATATTTTCTTCTTCAAAGCAGTGCTTTTAAAATAAAACCTCCGGAAAACGCCTGGAACCAAGGTTCAAAGGTGGTCATTTGACACTTGCCCTGAGATATTTACCCTTGAGGTGTGCTGAAGCCCTGAGAATGGGGGACGCCATAACCCAAGTCTTGGTGCTGAACCCTGGAGCCCGCTAACCCTACCCAAGCTTCTGAAGACAGAATATGCGAAGGAAGGAGAAATGTGAGGGAAACAGTCATCTTTGAGGGAAAAAAATCCCATGCCCCGTTCACTTCTTTCTCCCCTACTCCTCTGGAAAGATTTGGCCCTTGGGGCAATGGCAGCCTTGGGGGTGGTTTCAGGCAAGGCCAGGGAGTGGCGGTTCCCTTGGGAGCTATTGCATTGCAGAGGCCACCACCTCTGCTGCTTTCTAGGTCACTAAAGCATCACTAATGCCCATTGATTGGGGATCATGTCGTGTTTTCCCCTTGACTGCCTCCTGGGCCAGGGGGAGAGAGTTCAGTTGCAAACTGTTATTCCCTCCCTGCGGGCTGAGCCCCCAAGCGCTTAAAAGCTAGCATGACAAATTGAATGAGCAAAGGGCAGGCCCTGATATGTAAGGGAGGTCCCTGTTTGCAAGGGACTTGGGATGAGGGGAGAGGTTGAGTTTTGGGGGTGGTCCAGAGCAGGGATAGGAGATGTCTGTTTGTCTGTCTATCATCTATCTATCTATCATCTATCTATCATCTATCTGTCTATCTATCTATCTATCTATCTATCTATCTATCTATCTATTTATATCTATCTATTAGCTTTTTAAGGCGAACCTGTCTAATTCACAACCAAAATGGCCATCAGAAGAGCCAACTTTCAAAATTCGTGCCATCCTGAATTTTGCATTGCACTTCTGCAACCAAGTTACATATGCTGAAATACACATGCTAGGCTAAAGTGGGCACATTAACGCATATGTGAGTGAAAATGACATACAAAATGCATCCTATTGCTTTGCAAAAATGTGCATGTTAGGCAAAGTCGCACCAACAAATGTGTATACTAGGAGAGATTTGCTGATGAGTTTTCAGGTCCTTTAAAAAAATTAATTACAAACTGATGTGGAAATGAGAAGAACTGACAAATGGGGAAAAAAAAGAGAAACTGAAATTGGCCGATTTGCTCCTCCTCTAGGCCAGAGATCAGTGGTAGAGACCATGCTTTGCTCCAGGTTTGCAGAATCACATGCTGCAATAGATCTGGTTAGCCTTTAAGACACCACAAGACTCTTTGGTTGTACAGGAGGAGCACAGTTAGCTCAGTTGGTTGGAGCCTGGTGCTGGTAATGCCAAGGTCATGGGTTTGATCCCCACATGAGCCACCTGCATATTCCTCTATCGCAGGGGGTTGGACTAGATGATCCTTGGGGCACCTTCCAACTCTACAATACTATGATGCCAAAAGTTGGTGTCTCTGTCAAATCTGAGTTTGAAATCACACCCAGTGAGGAAGGCAGAGCAAGCAACAAGAGCCAGAGACTCAACATTGAGACAGTTTATAGAGATGTGATGCTCAAGAGGGAACCAGCGGAGAAATAAATAATGGGAGCACATAATAAAATAAAAGAGGGGTCCTAATGTGACCAAAGGGACGCAGGTGGCGCTGTGGGTTAAAGCCTCAGCGCCTAGGGCTTGCCGATCGAAAGGTCGGCGGTTCGAATCCCTGCGGCGGGGTGCGCTCCCGCTGCTCGGTCCCAGCGCCTGCCAACCTAGCAGTTCGAAAGCACCTCCGGGTGCAAGTAGATAAATAGGGACCGCTTACCAGCGGGAAGGTAAACGGCGTTTCCGTGTGCGGCTCTGGCTCGCCAGATGCAGCTTTGTCACGCTGGCCACGTGACCCGGAAGTGTCTCCGGACAGCGCTGGCCCCTGGCCTCTTAAGTGAGATGGGCGCACAACCCCAGAGTCTGTCAAGACTGGCCCGTACGGGCAGGGGTACCTTTACCTTTACCTTTAATGTGACCAAAAGGGATAATAATACCACTAATAAAAACAAATAGACTATAAAAACAGAAACCTTCAAGTTAAGATCACCAGCAACTGTGCTTTAGAAAGCATTGTATGTTTTCAAAAAAATAAGGAACCCATAAAAATAGGACAAGAAAAATGAACATAATGATCCTCAGTACAAGAACAGAAATAATAAAGCAATAAAGCTATAATCATCATAATGCAATGTGGGAAATAAAAGCCAAGCTCTTTTGCGTGTTAAACTCCCTCCAGATCAGCTATTATATTATTATTATTTTATTTGTGTTTATATCCCACCATTTTCTCCAAGAAGCTCAAGGTAGAGTGCATGGGTTTTCCCCTTCCTCATTTAATTCCCGCAGCAACCCTGGGAAGTAGGCTAGGCTGATAGGCAATGACGGGCCCAAGGCCACACACTTCTCAGCCAAGCGAAGCAATAAATTACTAAGGTAAACCACTTAGAAGCTTTTTTTTTTTTTAATGAAGCAATCAATTTTGCTAATAAAAAAATGGTATGGGGTGGGACCCAAACTCTACCCATTCATATATTTTAGGGGAACATATAGGTTTCTCACCATTTTCCACTTGTCTTGTAAGCGCATTCCATTTTTTAAAAAAAGATGAAGCAAACCTTTCACAATCAAGTGTCCTTGCTGCATGTTGCTGCCAGCTTATCATTATGGGTTCACCTACTAAAATTTCTAGTTAAAGTTTCCTTTATTGGTAAACGAGATCTCCTCATCATCCAGGGATGCCTCTCTTCTTTACTGGCAACCATGTGCCAAGATCGCTCACAGAAGCATTTTTTAAATCCCCTCTAAAGTCACTCTGACCCCGTAGTCAGCTTCTTTGTTGACAAAGGTTAGTGCAAGAGCCAAACGTCTCTGTGGCTGCCGTCCAGTTTGGTTCCTTGTCATTGCACTTGGTTTGCTGAGTCTAGTGGTTCTTTGGACCTGGAAGGGTCGGATTAAGAGCATGCAGGGTTCTCTTGTCTGTGTGATCAACGTTAACTTTAGGTATTTGAAGGGCAGTGCCCATCAGCTTTGCCCCCCCGCCCCCTCAAGTATTTTATTGGCAGGACCTCAGCCCCTAGGAGTTGGCACCTATGTACCAACCCCAGCCAGAATGGTGTACACTAGCTTGATCTAAGCAACTCACAAGCTGAAACAAACTCTTCTGACTTGGGCTGATGGAGGTTATAATCAGAAACATCGAGGAAGGCTGATCTGAGTGAGTCGCAGGCTGGAGAAGAGTTCAAGGACTGTCACTCAAATGTAACACATCTCTTGATCAGGAAGCTTAGGTTTTTGGTTTGATCTTACTCTTCCTTGTTTGACCAGAAGCCACCTCAGAAGACCAGCTTCCTTCCTGAGGTTCTTTGATTCCCCAAAGCATGACACTAATCTCCCTTCTTCCATGCTTCAAGCGCTTTATTATTTTTACATCTCATTACAGCAGACATTGCTAATGGCTTCAATTAGTCTAATCCTTAGGACTTGCTAGTGCTTAGACTCCTGTAACTTCAAAATATGGATGCATATGCTTCTTATGGAATCTGGCTTCCTGAGAATATCAGCTGTCCATAAAAACAAAGCAAAGCCATGCTAGGGGAGGAGTGGATGGGGGGATTTGGATCAGGGCCATGGCATCGGGGGAGAAGATTTAATTCTCCCCCTCCCTGCAGTTTTCATGACTCAAAGTATCCAATCTAGCTACCATTAGCGCTCTCTCTCTGTGTGTGTCTGGAATGACTCCTACCTGCCTTCCTGCCCCTAACAGTAGTGTTTGAGGTGGAAAGGGTTAACCCCCACTTCTCCCACTGTGACCCCACATCCACACTGTACATTTAAAGCACTATGACAAAAGTTTAAACTGTCATGGCTTCCACCAAAGAATTCTGGGAGCTGTGGTTTGTTAAGGGTGCTGAGAGTTGTTGAGAGGTATCTGTTCCCTTCACAGAGCTATAATTTCCAGAGTTCCCTGTGAAGAGGGACTGGTTGTTAAACCACTTTGGGAACTGTAGCTTGGTGGCGGGGGGGGGGGATAGGGGCCTCCCAACAACTCTCAGCACCCTTAGTAAACTACAGCTCCCATAAATCTTTGGGGAAAGCCATAAAGTGGTAGCATGTGCTTTAAATGTATGGTGTGAATGTATGGGGGAAAACTGGGGAAGGGGAGTAGAATAGGATAGCTTCCATCCTGAACACTTTCATGCTGCAACATTTTGTTGCACGTGTCACTTGTTACTTAGCTAGACAGGCATGGCAACAGAGTCTCGGATTGCTTGAGAAGTACCCAGGCCAGGAGGAGACTTAGGCAACTGTGGGGAGGTGTGAACCTTCATTCCCCACAACTGCCTCATATGGGCAAGTTTTAGCTGCTCATTATTCTAGGTACTCGAAGCTCCCGTTTGCCTTTCTGGAGGCAGGTGGGCAGGAGGTTAAGGCTATTAAATGGGTAGCAAGCTGACCACCATGTTACACACTTAATACCATGTAGCACATTTGCTTGAGCCGTGGCTGCTTAAGCCCCTGTAAACATACTTTCTAATAATCCTTTATTAACACACACTGCGTAATGGTCTTGTTAGATGTGTCTGGCAACCTTTCATTTGATTAAATGTCAGGTTCCAAATTTAACATCTGCTATGAGAGCTTTGCTGTTTGCTTTTGCCTTTTTGCCTGGTCACTGCTTTTAATTTTTATCTAATCGGCACGGCGGTTTCTCGCTCTGTTGACTTGGGTGTGAAAGAATCCCTCGCGCTCTTTGGCTTTCTGGAAGAAATTCCCTCAGGTTGTGTTAGGATCTGAGCACATGGCTGGCGTGGTTGTAGGAGCGGGCAGACAGACAAGCCCCACTCTTTTCCTTAGGGGTTCTCCAGAGGAGAAGTCATCTTGGCTTTCTTGCCCAAAGCTTGCATGGAGCTTAAACAATGCTTGGCTTTTATTGAGCATTTGCTTGTGAGGTGGTCATGCAACAGCAAGCATTCATCCTGATTTGCTTGTGGGGTGTTATATGCTGTACATCTTCCCCATTAAGTCTTCCTTCATTCCACACTTTTTGATGCATTTTCCTGCCTTGTGCCAAAACTCAAGTTTCTTTTAAAAAGTGGATTTGTTCCACTTGTGTGAGAGAGCATTTTAATTGTTTACCTAAACTGGTATGCACTGGAATCCCTCCTCCAAAATACTAATAGTCTGGAGCAGTGTTAGAAACTCAGATACATAGCTGTCAAGTGTCCCTTATTTGAAGGGACAGTCCCTTATTCCAGTGCCATGTCCCGCTGCTGTCCCTTATTGATGGATGTCCCTTAAATGTCCCTTAAATGATGTCCCTTAAATTTCAAAGGAAGCAGCTCCTTTCCCTCCCTCCCTGCCTGCCAGCCAGGGAGGAGGGAAGCTCCAACTGTGTTGCTTGGCTGTGTTGCTCACCCAATAAGAAGTCTATGAACGACTATGAATGCCTTGTGTGTGGCTAGTTAATGCAAGCTGAGGGGTTTTTTGAATGCTGGACGCCATTTTGTTGCACGTGCTGCTGCAATCTTTGCAGTGCAAAGCCAGGCCGGGGAGCCATCTTAAGTTGAGGCTGCATAGGCCTTGTGGTGCATGTGATTCAGATTCTATTCAGTTGAACCTCTGGTTACAAAGTTGGTTGGATAGTGTTCTCGAAGCTACCCAGCATGAGTTTGTCCAGACTGCAGAAGGACAGGAAGACTGGAGTGCCTGGAACAGGTGAGGCTCCAGGTCCCTTATTTTGGCTGCTGGTCCCTTATTTTCAAGGCTGCTGGTCCCTTATTTTCAAATCTGTAAGTTGACAGCTATGCTCAGATATATAAGCTAGGCACCAAATGGCAACTTAAACTAGGTTATGGTCATGACAATGGAATGTCTACAGTATCTGCCATGGGGGTTTCTTCCTTCAACTACATTGTATGACTGAGCTTGCCCTTACAAAAAAATAAAAAAATTGTCCAGTAGCACCTTAGAGACCAACGAAGTTTGTTATTGGTGTAAGCCAGGGATCAGCAACCTTTTTCAGCCGTGGGCCGGTCCACCGTCCCTCAGAGAATGTGGGGGGCCGGATTATATTTTGAAAAAAATAATGAACGAATTCCTATGCCCCATAAATAACCCAGAGATGCATTTTAAATAAAAGCACATATTCTATTCATGTAAAAACACCAGGCAGGCCCCACAAATAACCCAGAGATGCATTTTTTTTTTTTTTTAAAAGGACGCATTCTACTCATGTAAAAAATTGCTGATTCCTGGACCGTCCACGGACCAGATTTAGAAGGCGATTGGGCCACATCCAGCCCATGGGCTTTAGGTTGCCTACCCCTGGTATAAGCTTTCGTGTG
The DNA here is from genome assembly GCF_951804945.1 of Podarcis cretensis. Classification (NCBI taxonomy): domain Eukaryota; kingdom Metazoa; phylum Chordata; class Lepidosauria; order Squamata; family Lacertidae; genus Podarcis; species Podarcis cretensis. Next base: position 25,037,846 of record NC_137177.1, on the reverse strand, counting down.
CATGCACACTTCGTCAGATACATGAAAGTTTATACCAAGAACAAACTTAGTTGGTCTCTAAGGTGCTACTGGACAATTTTTATATTTTTAAAAATATTTTGACTGCATCAGACCAACACGGCTACCTACCTGAATCTTGCTCTTACAACAATTCAGTTGTCCCTGTATGCAAGAATTAGAAACACACATGGTGGAAATGGTATTTACTATAAATTAAGGCAGAAGTTTTAAAGCTATGGTATTTACTATGAATTAAGGCAGAAGTTTTTAAGCTATGGTCACCAAACTGGTGCTCAGAAATCTCCATGTAGTCGCAATTGGACCTGTGCCAGTGGTAAAATATGCCTGGCACCTGGCTAGTTTTGAACACTGGTCTGGAGGCATCTGAAATGCCCTGAGCGTTTTGGGGTATGTGCGTGTAACAAATCTGGGGACAGCTGAATTCAGGAGTGATCGGGATCATTGAGTAGTATATCAATTTTGGAGACTGAGTAAATTCAGGATTACTTTATCGAGAGAGGATTGGGGTAACTGAATTGTTTTGGGAAATGAGTTGACTTGTGACATTTTAAATTCTAAATTTACACCTATACATGTAAATTAGTATATGCAAATGCTATGCAGATGTGTGCTGATGAGCCCACACCTCTAATAAGTACACAGCAGTGATCCTGCATTGTTGTATTTAAGATCTGAATGTCTTCCTCAACGGTGATATCGGAGAATGTTGCCCTCCTTCCGGGAAACTCTTCGCTTAGGTCGTCAAGCTAATTTAGCCAGAAGTGTGTGGCAACTTGGATCAACATGGTACTTAATCAATAAACTTGCCCTTCCAGTTGCAATCAGAAATTCTGTCCTCCATTTCAGTGATTGCAGCATCGATTTGCCAGTAGCAGATTTCTCTGTGTTGTGCAGAAGTTGCTTATAAAAATTATTATTATTATTATTTTTAAAGAGTCCTAGGCTGCTTACGAAGGATTGAGCGAGGTGGTCTGGCAGATAAAAGTGTTGGATTGGGTTCAAGTTCTAGCTGGGTCATTCCCAGGATTCCTTGGGGGAAACCATGTGCTTAAATGTAGTGTTACAGGCCACCCCCCAATCTCTGCAAGATTCCAGGGCGTTCCAGGAACTCACCCAGGGCTGTGCTTCCATTGGGAAATCAAGGCAGAGCGGAGATTAGTGTAATCCAAGTTGCTGACTGGTGACCACTACTGCTTCTTGTGGGAGCACATCCCCTAATTCCCCCATGTGCTATGTGAAGAAGCACTTCCTCTTGTCTTATCCTGAATACTCTGACAGTCTGCTTCATTGGATCCCACCCCCCAAGTTCTTCTGAGATGGGGAGAAAAAACCTTTCTCCGTCCGTTTCCTTCACACCATGTATCATTTCGCCCGCTTCTGTCATGGCCCTTCTTCGTCACCTTTTCTCTAAACTAAGGAAACCCCTGGAAAAGAAGGGTGCCCTTGCCAGGGCCTGTCCTCAAGGCACATTTCATGACTGTTCTGACCCATCCCCAAAGCAGAACCAACATTCAAAGGAGTTCTTTTGCTTTGCCAAGCCAGTGTTTCTGGGAATAAGCTTTTGATGTGAGCCAAAGGTGGGGGTGAGGGGGAATCATTTCTTCCTGTCTCTGTTATTTCCTCCTGTGCTGTCTTGTTTCGGAGGTGAGGATATTCTCGTGCTTCTCTTGAACATAAGAGAGGTGTGTGAGTGTTTTTTTTAAAAAAATAAAAATAACATCACCAACAGATGGGTGATTAGAGAGGGAGCTGGTCAATTTTGCAGCGATGCGGAAACAGTACAGCTGGGAGCTGATGATCAAAGGCTGCCGGTTTATGCCTGAGAGCTGTACACACCAAAGGCCTGTTTCTCGTGACCCAAAGATAGCCCAAAGACACATTCTCTGTACAGGTAAATGCCGCCGGGAGGAGCCGAAGCTGATTGAGAGATGTCTTGCACAGGTTCCTGTGTCAAATCAAGTGCTTTAGGGTAGATTTTTTATATAAAACGTGTGTGCTTAAATCATAGCCTCCAAGATTTCTTTGATAAAAATAGGAAAGTCCTATTCAACAACAACAACAACAACAATAATGATTTTATTATGTATACCCCACCCATCTGACTAGGTTGCCCCAAGGCTGGACACCTGCTCCAGAAGGATACCATGAATTAACACAGACACATTTCTCTTGTCTCTCCCCCAAGAAAGGTCATCATACAGGGTGACCAGAGCAGTTTCTGTGCCAAACCTGGGCCTGAACACCAATGGAAATGGATCTAGAAAATCAGTTTCCTCCAAGAGCACCTGGATCTGGTCTGCAACCACCGCTCAACAACCTTGCCCCAAAAGGGGACATTGAAAACTAGCCAGTAGTTACTTAGATTTCCTAAACCCACGGAGGGTTTCTTGAGGCATTACTCACCTCCCTGGCCTAGCTAGCTAGCTGTCCCCCTCTCTGCTAGTTTTTTTATCAGCCAAGAAGGGCAAGAGTCCAGATTGCAAGTGGTAAAAGGTAAAGGGACCCCTGACCGTGAGGTCCAGTTGCGAACGACTCTGGGGTTGCAGCGCTCATCTCATTTTACTGGCCGAGGGAGCTGGTGTACAGCTTCTGGGTCATGTGGCCAGCATGACTAAGCCACTTCTGGCAAACCAGAGCAGTGCATGGAAATGCCATTTACCTTCCTGCCAGAGTGGTACCTATTTATCTACTTGCACTGCGTGCTTTTGAACTGCTAGGCGGGCAGGAGCAGGGACCAAGCAACGGGAGCTCACCCCATCGTGGGGATTCAAACCGCCGACCTTCTGATTGGCAAGCCCTAGGCTCTGTGGTTTAACCCACAGCACCACCCACAAGTGGTAGCCCTGACCAATCTGAGCACCTTTTCCACATCCTCAACTGAAACTCACCCATCGCAACAGGACTGGGCGGTGCTGTGGACACCCCTTGAAATTCATCTGCTGCAACAGCAGAGTCAAGATCTCGGTGGAAGCAAGTGATTTTATCCTCAAAATGCTTCGCAGTGAGCTACCTTTGGTTCCACCATCTCCTTCAGGCCAGACCGTAAAATGCCCTGCACTCTGCCAGGCGGCACAGCAAGGATGCAATGGAGGCAGCAAAATAAGCCTTCTCTGCTGCGTTCACTACCACTAGGTAGGATCTAGTGAGAACCTGTTGGAAGCCTCTGCTGCTTCTCCTGGCTTCCCTGGTGACGGCAGGCAGGGCACCCACGGGGACACTGCCCTGTGGGATTCTGCCACCTGAGGCAGCTTCCTCAATCTGCCTCATGGATGGGCCGGCCCATCTCCTCTGTAAAGCAGGACGTGTGGCCTCTTCAGAAAGTGCTGTTGCCAATGCCTTAAAGCTCAGCCATTGATTTCCTTTGCCCAGCTGCTGTTCTTCAGCGCCAGCACCAGGTGATGCAACAAAAGCAGGAGATCAATGCAGAGCCTGTAGATGTCTCCAGGGAGGGCTGGCCTCAGTAATTAAGGACATTTGAGGAGCTGCAGTGGGCCCGACTTCCATGCCAAATTAACAGCCAACAGCAAGGCCTTCTCTGGTTAATATTTAAACAGTGTTTTTAATGTTTATAAAGTGACTTCTCTTCTTGACACTTGAAATGGGCCCCTTGCAGGCTCGGCTGCAGAAGGAGATTTATTTTATTATTATTATTTTATTTACTATCGACACCTTCTCGCTGGGACAGCAGCACAGAGCTGCAAATCTATTCCGAATGACCCAGCTTGAAAACAATTCTTTATCCAAAAACAGGCTTCAAAAGACACTGCGAAAGCAGACGTCATGAAAAGGGCAACCGCCTGCCAGACTCCTTATTTTATCATAGCTGAATTTCGGAGCTGGTGCTTGGCCAATTGGCACCACAGAACAGGAGTATCTTCGACCCTGTCCTTGCTCCTTAAATGTCCTCAGTTACCAGGACCATCCATCCTTTGAGATATACATTGGCTCTGGGTCCATCAGCTGTAGGGTGGACAGGTCAGGAGCATCCCAGATCTTGAGATTTTGGGGCCCAAACCTGATACCTGGGGGCCGCCCCTGGTGATGGAGGTTAATTGGGAGAGTGGAGTGGAGGAGGGCAGATCCCCTCCGCAGCATTTATGCTATAATTTGCAGCGCACTGTTGCTGGGCTGAAGCTTCTTAGCTGCATTCACAGTTTTCTCGTTTTATTAAAGGCACTGTCGTCCAACTGGAAATTCAAGCCCCCTACCTGCCACCTGCAGAGAGCCAGGCAAACCTGGAGACATCAGGTCAGACTCTGGAGGTCTGGCATCGCTAATCCCCTTCTTTTATTGCACTGTGTGGTGGTGGCACTGGAAGAAAGCAGCAGCTCAAAGGAAATCAATGACTGATCTTTAAGACATCGGCAACAGTGCTATGCCTTCGTTCTCTTATTTGGATCTGGCTGCCTTAACTCGCTGAAAGGAACTGCAAATACAGGAGCTTAAATCTGGCATTGGAAGATTGATTTTTGGAATACCCTTTGAAAAACATTTTAAAATTTGCATTTGTGGCCCTTTTCATGACTCGTGATTTGCATGCACAATTTATCTGTGCCATGTCAGATGATAAATTCTGCACACATGGATCTGATTGCGTTTGTTCAGAGGCATACCATTTTTGCAACAGATGCCCCCAACTTTCCAGTATGCTGAGGGAGGGAGCGGGAGAGAGAGAGGGAAAACAAACAAACACTCTACCCAATTTCTCAACACCATGCATAATCTTGGACGTCTCTTCCGTGCCTTCTTTACTCTTTCTGTGTTGCGAACCACCCTGACATCTAAGGATGAAGGGCAGTATACAAATTTAAGAAATAAAATAAATAGCCTTTTAAATGAAAGATCCCCAGACTAATATCTAGGGTAGATACTAGCCTGGGCGCCCCACAATCCTGTTGTGGTAAGCAGTCTCTGGGGTTGCCTGCCCATAAATCAAGGCCTGGCTGAACTTGCCTGGGGTTGGAGGCAATTGTTCATTGCTTGTTCGACTCCTGTAATCTCAGCGGCTCTGGCAACTGCTTAGCAAATGGGGCAGCTTCTCCCTTAACAGCTGAGGATCATCTTGCGCCCGGAGGCCCATGGAATTGATGGCCTCCCTAATTTTTATCTCTGCTGTTCGAACTACAGATGTTTCTCTCCACCACAAAAGTGTCTGATCCTCCTCCTGATATTTATGAGCTGTTTGCTCTTCTTTGCACCCCAAGGTCTTGGGTTCCACAGCTGGCTAAGTTTTGGTTTTCAGCCTTTTCGGTTTGTAAAGTTGTACAGCCTGCAGGACCAACGACTTGGCTCCTCCGAGCTTTCCAGTGTGATTCCAGATCTGGGCAGAGTCGTAAATCGGGTTGGGGAGAGCGATGCTGCTGCCTCGACACAGCTGCTTGAGGGCACTGCTGTGCAGAGATTCCAGGGAGAATGGAGCTCATGTTGTGGGGCGCTGAGAAAAACACACAGGCTTGCATTTGTTTACATAGGGTTGGGAATGTGTTAGGCATTTGGCACAGGTGCAATACGACCGGCAATGGAGAAATGTGCCTGTCATCTGTCGTGTGGGTTAGAGAACTTTTACTCATTGCCTGCGATTCTGGATTACAGTTCCCTGCACTTTGTCTGTTGAATGCAAACTGATTCCATGGGGTAGGGGAAAAGACTGGGTGGGGTGACTGGTAGTAACGGGTTGCATCTCCTAAATTTTACCCAGAGTAAGCCCACTGAAATTAATTAGTTGGATTAGTTACGTCCATTAATCCAAATGGATCTACTCTTGTCATACTCATACTCTCCAACATTACTCTGATGAAAATAAAGATGTCCCATTCCATAATGATAATTTTACTATTTATACCTCACGCATCTTACTGGGCTGTCCCAGCCAATCTGGGTGGCTTCCAACATATATAAAAATATAATAATCATAATCATATTATTTATACCCTGCACATCTCTGGGCAGCTTCCAACAAAATATTAAAATACAATAGTCTGTTAAACACTAAGAGCTTTCCTAAACAGGGCTGTCTTCAGATGTCTTCTAAAAGTCAGATAGTTGCTTATTTCCTTGACATCTGATGGGAGGGCGTTCCACAGGGCGGGTGCCACTACCAAGAAGGCCCTCTGCCTGGTTCCCTATAACTTCACTTCTCACAGTGAGTGAACTGCCAGAAGGCCGTCAGAGCTGAACCTCAATGTTTGGACTGAACAATGAGGATGGAGACGCTCCTTCAAGTATACTGGACCGAGTCCATTTAGAGCTTTAAAGGTCAGCACCAACACTTTGAATTGTGCCTGGTTTCCTGTAATTTCGCTTCTTGCAGCCAGGGAACCGCCAGAAGGCCCTCGGCGCTGGACCTCAGTGTCCGGGCAGAACAATGGGGGTGGAGACGCTCCTTCAGGTATACTGGGCTGAGGCCATTTAGGGCATTAAACATGAAAAAACTTCCCTATACAGGATTGCCTTCAGATGGTTCAGGGGTCAGATAACACATTTCTCCAATGAAAATAGGGACATCCTAAGGAAAACTGGGACATTCCGGGATCAAATCAGAAACCAAGATGGCTTCTCTAAATGAGGGACATCCCTGGAAAATAGGGACACTTGGAGGGTCTGCATACTCAGTCCTGGTACTTCCCACCACTCCTCTTTGTCCAACCAGTCCCTGACAGTGTTTCACAGAAACCCCCCCCCCCATGCCCCTCTTTGGAATGCAGTGCAAAACCTGAGCCCTCTGCTCTTCCCTGCTAGGACTTTGAGGGTGTTTCATTAAACCGTTGATTCTCTCTTGGTGTGCAGACAATGTCTGATGGAAGTGTTCCTCTTCTGATTCCCCCCCCCCCCCCAGTGCGGAGGAGAGCCTCGTTCAGCGACCTTTCAGCGAGCTCTCAGAATGAGAAAACAAACAAGGCTTTAGCCTTGACTGGCAGTTCCAATTAGGGAAGAGGCAGGAGGGTGGCGGTTCTGCGTAGAGGAGGCCTCACCTGACGCATCTGCTGCGATGACTGGCAGGTGCCCCTAGCCTGGAAACAGGACTGGATCAGCCCACCTGCTATGCTAGCAGCTGGTAGGAGTTTGTCCTTATTAGATCCTATGTTTGTGTGTGGGATGGGAGGGAGGAAGCAGCTGCTGCTTCTGGGGTGGGGGTGATGCTCACCGGTGACGTTTCCCCGCTCTTTTGCCTTCCCCTTGGAGATTCTGTGATCTACTTCTGTTTGTGCAACGGACAGAAAAGCTTTTGATCTTTGTGAGTTCAGAAGCTGATGATAATGATTCCAATCGATGGCAGGAGAGTGCAGGGAGAAATGTGCCTTTATATCAAGGGGGTGGAAGAGGGTTATACTGGAAACATAGAGCTGCTCAAATGTAGCAGTGGTCTTGCGGATGTGATGGTATGTGTTGGTCCTAGGACGAGGATGGCTGAATCCTTGCCTTTCTCTAGTATGGGGATGTGGGAGATTCGATGGGAAAAGAAGTGAGAATTGCTACACTTTGCGTCTTCGTCTGTGGCCAGACTGAATGGAAATCAGGCGAGCAAATACTATCACTATTTGTTGATAAAATGGCTGTTTTTAAGTCTGCAAGCAACACATAATTACTTTTTAAATGTTGTTTTGATGTTTCATTCACATTGAAACGAATATAAGTTCCTTATGTTATGTAAATAGATGCGTACGTTATGTAATTTACATAAAATAGCAGGCAGTGAGATGAGTAACATAGTATTTGGGAGAAACTGAACTGTAGGGGAATGGAAACAGTTCTGTTTCTGAGAAATGCAGGTTGGAACAAAAACCACTGCTTTCTTACATTCTTACTTTTGTTCCTTACTGTGTTCCTCAAATTCATGGCCTACTCCGAGTTAGAGGCAGCCCTTGGAAAAGTGGCTAAAGAGTACCCCCCCCCCACTTTGTTCACCCACTTGCCCATGGGCTGATCTGGTGGCTTACTATGAAACTGTTGAATAGGCCGTGAGTAAGAAATGAGTTTATTTTCATTATTCCAGTCATAGTTATTTGCCGCCATTTTATTTTCCCAGAATGCTTCAGGCACTGTGTCGTTCCAGGGCATTCTGGGGAAAAACCTGGTGGCTGCCAGTGGAGGCTGTCATTTCTCCCAATCAGAATGAAATAACATTTGGGACATTCTGGGAAAATAAAATGGTGGCTGCCTGGAAGCGGTTGCAGCAAGAAGAGAAGAGAGAAAAGGCCATGAAAATGAATCTGACAAAAACAAAACAAAACAAAACACCAATCTAAAATAAATGAATAATGAAACGTGTGTATGTTGGAATATATACAAGCTGTGCATATATATATATATATATATATATATATATATATATATATATATGCGCACAGCTTGTATTCCGGGTATAAATACAGTATCTAACGTACGTTTGCTAAGTCAGGTATGGGGAACCTTTGGCCATTCAGATGCTGCTGAACTACAGCTCCCATCAGACCTAGCAGGCACGGCCAATGGCCAGGGAAAACAGGGGTTGTTGTTCAGCAACATCTGAAGGACCATACATTCCTCCACATTTGTGCTAAGTACAGCTGGTGTGCAAACTTGATTCATGAACAAAGGGGGTAGCCCCCAGTAGCCCCAATAGCTTCTTTGCAACCATGGCTGCCATTTCCACAGCTACTAAACTGAGAGGGCTGAACATCTCCCTTTGCTCTGGCCTGAACCACAGAAGTCTTTTTCCTCCTTAGGAACTCCCATTCATATCTGACTCCACTTTTGTGTATATTTCTATCTGTGATGAAGTGGTTGTGGCAGGTCCGTCTTAAGCATATCTGGTGCTGTGGTGCAAATATCTCTCCGGTGCCCCCCCCCCCCCATTTCCCAGAGTTGTCAACCTTTTTAAGGGGGGGACGGACTTTGGTCTGACTCGTTTACATTGCATGGTCCGACGCGCACTCAGCACTGCATGTAAGAGGCTTCCGGATCGCAGCCCAGATGGCTTCCTGCATCCTCCCGCAAAGCCTGCCTCTAAGCACTCGGCACCCTTCCCCTGTCCGGGGAAGTCTGCATGACAGGAGGGCCAGCAAGCAGATCAGGTGGCTCACCAGCTGTCCCATCCTTGCTCTGTGCTGGGATTGCACAGGGCGCTTCCCTGCTCTGCTTGCAGACTCCGCAGGGAGGCGCTCTGGCAACAATGCGGCCAGAGAGGGGCGGGAGAGACACGCCTGCCCCGCCCCACCCCACGCCTGCCCTGATTGCACCTGCCAGGTGCCCAGGCATCCCCGGCGGGAGGGGACACAAAGGGGCTTCCCTGAGCCGGATGCAGTAAGCTCTGATGGGCGGCTGCCCCAGAGCAAGGAAGGGAGCACACCCTGACTCTCCTTCCTGGACACTCAGCCTGTGGCGCCCTCTAAAATCTGGCGCCCTGGCGCCCTGCGCCACTAATGTCTATGTGTAAGGCGTCCCTGGGTTGTGGGTTTGTTTGTTTGTTTGTTTGGAGTGAGGAGGGGTAACTGCTCATGATAGCGGGTAGTGCCTTTGGCCCCACAGGCACCCAAGAACGTATGTTTATCATCACCACACCCATACTCTTGAGATAGGGGGAGAATACCTGTGAATGGGGAGGGATTTCCCCTCTTTCTCTTCAAAGTGACTTGCTACTGAAAGGAGAGATCTGGTGGGCTCCATACAGTCCTGGCGTTTTGTCTGTGGAATGTGGTTTGTGGTTTTTATCTCAGCATAGCCAGTGGTATTGGATAGTGCATCTTCACCAAGCACAGCACATGCCCTTGTGTTTATGTGCAACTCAATCCAAACCAAGATCCGTGAAGCCATATGTAGCAATTTGTGGCTTGCTTGGCGAGCGCGACTGGGTGGAGGTTTTTGTCAGTATTATCTGTTTCTTCTTCACTGATTTATTCACAGGAGAAGCCTGTCTGTGTGGCTTTTGTGGGGAGAAGTATTTGTCTGTGTGTTCCTCAGTGGAAAAACTTTGCTTGCCTTTGAAGATGATCATGTGGTACTCTCTGTTAGCCAAAAATCACAGCCTGCTACACAATAACTTCACCTGCTCTCTGATAGGCAAGGGGTGAGAAATCTGATTCAGTTAACATTTAAAGGTGACCTTGCTTAATCTGGATTTTCTGAAACAATCTGCGAAGCAAAACACAGCCATCCTTCAATAGTTGCAACGCTACAGATTTTGCAGTACAGTTCTCTGGCCAGGTAATGTGCACACACAAAAATTGCACACGCTCAGTTAAGGTGTACATAAAAATGCAGAAGTTAGCAAAAATGTATGTTAAGGGAAATTGGTTTGCAAAAATGGGCATATTGGGCGAAATTGTATACAAACACATGACTGTTAGGAGAAATTCACACTAAAACAGAGGAATTTTCATGAGGACTTAAGAAGAAGAGTTTGGATTTGATATCCCGCTTTATCACTACCCGAAGGAGTCTCAAAGCGGCTAACATTCTCCTTTCCCTTCCTCCCCCACAACAAACACTCTGTGAGGTGAGTGGGGCTAAGAGACTTCAAAGAAGTGTGACTAGCCCAAGGTCACCCAGCAGCTGCATGTGGAGGAGCGGAGACGCGAACCCGGTTCACCAGATTACGAGTCTACCGCTCTTAACCACTATACCACACTGGCTCTCTTAAAATTCCCCTCTTGCAAATAGATGTGGAAATATGAAGCAATGGAAGACTGGAAAAATGAGAAACCTAGAGACGCCAAAGATGACACATTCACCCATCCCTTTCTGTGTGTATCTTTAACTATGGAATAGGCTGCTTGGTGAAGGGTACCCAGATGAGGTGAGCTTTCACTGTGGGGTGCTTACAGATGAAATGTTCATTGAGCATCCATTCTGATCTGTTTTCAGGGAGGTTAAACAACTTTGGCTATTGAATGGGTATTCATCCTGATTTGTTTTGCATGGAAGTTAGATAGCATTGGCTACTTAATGGGCATTCATTGCGATTTGTTTTGCAGGAAGATGAGCCAATGCTGGCTGTTTAATGAGCATTCATTCCGATTTGCTTGCGGGGAGACTGGAATATGTTGGCTATTTAGTGGCCATTAATTCCGATTTTGCTTGCAGGGTGGCTCAACAATGCTGGCTATTTAATGAGCATTTATTCTGATTGCTTGCAAGGAGACTAGACTATGTTGGCTATTAAATGAGCATTGATTCCAAATTGCTCGCGGGGAGGTTAGATTACATCAAAGTGCATGACATCCCAAACTTTCCAGTGCATTTCTCCATCACAGGCTTACCACCAGAAGTCTAACCTTTTGAAGGAAGTGGGTTTGTAGCTCAGTAGACTGACTGGCAGGAATTTTCCTCCCCAGCCTTACCTGGAGATGATGGTGATTGGACCTACTAGCATCTTCTGCACTGCCCTTCCCCATTTCCCCCATATAAATGTTCATGCATTTATGCGGAGCCTTTCCCCCCATCCTGGAATCCCAGGTGGCATCGTGTGGCTCCCAGGCAGTCTCCCATCCAGGCAGTGACCCAGACCCAAGCCTGCTTAGCTTCAGCAAAGTGGTGGCCTCGCCCGCCTTCAGATCTCACCCTGGACTTGAAAAGCCGAGTGCCGCAGCTGGGATGGTTTTTGGCATTTATATACCACCCAATTAACCATGCCCTCTGGGCATTGTTCAAGTCCAATCGATAACATACAGATACAATTAAGAACAATGAAAAGTTGATAAAATACAGATGTAACGAAACGATAATGAAAAGCAATCGATAGGAAAGCGGCACCAGAAGAAAATTAGCGCAAAACCGTATGGAGTGGCATAAGTTCAATAAAGCAGCACCAAGACTCAACAAGAAGGATGATAGGTTGCTTCTGTATTTTTTTTAAAAAAGGTTTGTCTAGGAAAGAGGCTGCAAAAAAAAAAAAAAAGTGTTTGTGGCACCCTTGCTTCTTAGCTTTGCTGGGGCAAAGCTTGTACTTAGGTTGCCTTTGTGTATTATATGTTTTGCATGCTTTCCCTGACATTAGCTTTAATCTGTACAGTGGTACCTTGGGCTAAGAACTTAATTTGTTCTGGAGGTCCATTCTTAACCTGAAACTGTTCTTAACCTGAAGCACCACTTAAGCTAATGGGGCCTCCCACTGCTGCTGTGCCACCACGGCACAATTACTGTTCCCATCCTGAAGCAAAGTTCTTAACCCGAGGTACTATTTCTGGGTTAGCAGAGCCTGTAGCCTGAAGCCTTTGTAGCCGGAAGCATCTGTAACTCGAGGTACCACTGTATATGGGCAGAGCAGCATTATTATACGTACCAGTGTGATGGGGCCATTGACGCCTATAGGCATGAGCTTTGAGCAATACTACCAGCTTGTGGTGGGTGATTAGCAGGGTTGTGTGTGTGTCCTGAAAGTCTACAGTTAGAGGAACTGGGCAGATCATGCAGCACCTTGAGGCTCCTGGCACATCTGAAATTCATTCTGACTGTGCAGATAAGATATCATGGATAGAATTCTACAGAATGTGGGATTAGTGTGTGAAAACAGTCACGATCAAATGATCATGCACTTCCAGATGGGGGAGATGTCAGGTGGTATCCTGGCGCCCAGGCATCTTCACTTGGTTGCAAGATAGTCAGCTGCAAAATGCACCTGGCTAATTTCGAACGCTGCGGGTGACCCTGTCGTGGTTGATGGGTGGGTGAGTGGCACCTGCAGGGGTGGGCAATCATTGGTCGTTTTCAGTCGACGCCAGCCTGAAAGGTGGCCAGGCTTGACTTGGAATGGGTCCACATGCTGTGTGTGTGTGTTGGGGGCAAAGTTCATGCATGAGTGCTGCCCTCTCTGCCCCCCAGTTGACGTTCACTAGCAGGGAAGGATCATTTGCACCAGCCCGAGAGCAAGCAACTTGGGGCCTTGCAACATGCTTCTATTTCAGAGAGCTGTGCCTGTTTTCAGAGATGGGGGTGGGTGGGATGGAGGATCAGCTGCATCTCTGTTCCCAAAAGAGGCTGCAACTTCCTGCGTAATTACCTGAATAAATGCTCTTGACATAATAAGTAGGTACTGCTTGCAAAGCCGAGTGCTGCGGTTGGGATAATTGAATTAGTCGATGTGGGTGGCTCTCAAAAGAGAGTGTAGACATGAATATGTGTGTGTGTATGTGAAATATATATATATATATAAGTTTGATCTTCCTGCCATAGGGTCATAAACATTGGCCTTATAGCAGTTCAGGTTGCTTTGGTCACCAGGCAGAGGATTGTCTACTCTGTCAGGAAGTGGCTCTGCAGGACCTCAGGGTGAGAAAGGTCTTTCCCATTTCCTGCTCCCTGCTTCTTCTTCTAACTGGAGGTGCTGGGGATCAAAACTGGGACCTCCCCACTTGCAAAAGCAGGTGCTCTGCCCCGGAACAACACCCGCTCCTCAAACATGCCGGCTTCTCTGCCCTCCTTCAGGGCCTCTGTCACAGAACTGTGCCACAGGCCTTGAGGTCAAATGCATCCATCCGCTTGCTGCCAACAGATAAGACCTCCCCCCTCCCGTCCGCCTGTGAGCATCAGTTGGGGGCACTGGGTGGAAATCTAAACACTTAGCTACCCTTGCTCCATCCCTATTCTCACACCAGCCCTCAGGCATTCCTCCCACAGGATTAGGCCTCGCCAGAGGCATTTTCCACTGGCTGCACACAGCATTGATTTATGCTGCAACATTCCCCTAAGTTGAGTAGATGAAAGCATGGTACAGCCTGTTGAGAAAAGTCACTGATGTGAAATGGGAATAGCCAACAAGATGCCCTCCGACTACCGCACGAGGTTATTGGCCATGCTGGCTGGCACTGATAGGAGTTGGAGCCCAACAACTTTGAGTGGGGGGCCACCATGTTGATGTGACGAAATCCTAATTGGCACCGGCTAGCTAATTGCTTTATGGCCCCAATTAGCCCCAGTATAATGCGGTCCGGCACACTTCTTAGTGCTCAGCTGCGCAGACCTTCTGCTCTCCGGTTTCGCCTTGCAGAGTAAAAACACAGCGGATCAAAACTGTTGCAGTCTGCTTCAGATCCAAACAAACACACCAAGCACCTGTTTGTCCAAATTCATCAGTTCTTTATTGCAGCAAAATATTTACAGCTCAGCATTTCTCAGATTCTCCTGGACTGCTAGCATTCATGGCGTCCGTCTCTCTCAGAGACAAAGAGAGAACAACAAGTAGAGCTCCTCCCTCCTTCCACACGTCAGAATGGGAGGCACAACTCAGAACAAAATTAACCCAGTAAGTTCTGAATCCCAACACCCCCTCTTGCCTCCATTCCTGAGGTGATTTGTGGATGTACCTTTGCAGACCTCTGTGAGATCAATCCCTTCCCCAATGCCTTGCGCCCTCTCCTGGCGTTCCTGTCAGGCATCTGTGGAACATTCTCACAACTCTCAGATTCGCACTGTGCGAAACTTACCCACGCACCTGTGGCCTGATACCTCTCAGGTGGAATTCCCTTCGTTGTGCGACTGGACCTCCTGGGCACAAACTCAGGCACTGCCTCTGACTCACTGTGGTCAGCAGGTGTGTCCTCTGCATCCTGGGATTCCCCCTCTGACTTAACGCGTCTTCGAACCCTTTGTATTACCCTCACAGGAGAACTAGGCTCACTCTTGGGCTCCCTTTTTACAACTTGCGGAGATGCCCCATCCTGCTCCTGACTTTGGTCAGTGAGCTGATCGTCATCAGCAGACTCAGCCCCTGGCTCTCCTTCCTCCTCATCAGAACCTTCCTGCTCTGAATCGGAAAGACATTCTGAAAGAATATCGCGTCTGGCAGGGGTCTTTGACTTTTCCTCCTGCTTATAGAACTCAGCGTGTTTACTGATCAGCAGCTTACTCTGATCACCTGACGGGTACGCAAACCTCCATGCACGAGCCGTTGGCTCATACCCACAGAAGATCATTTTCTGGAACTTGGGTTCACCTGGCCCTCGCAAAGCTTCAGGCACTGGCACCGAGGCCGTTAATCCGAACGCACGGAGGAAATGAACCTGCGGTTTCCTCCCGTGAAGCATGAAAAACGGTGTGTCTCCTACCACTGAATTGTAGGACCGATTCCAGGTGAAGCTCACATATTTAATTGACTCCATCCAAAACCTTGAAGGTAACCCAGAATCTGACAGCATCACCTGTGCAGCCTTAACCAGAGCCTCACTTCTGAGCTCTGCTACCCCCCTCTGTTGAGGAGAAGTCACTGTGTGACTTATCCCTTTCTTGTGAAAGAACTTCTGCAAAGCAGACCCAGTAAACTGTGAACCTCTGTCACTAGCAATTTCCTGCACCTTCGTGGAGAACCTTAGTTCCACCTCCTCAATCCAACGTCTAATCAGCTGTGCTGCATCTTCCTTGGATTTGAGACCATGTGTCCAGGTGTTCTGCGAAAAATCATCCTGCAGCGTCAGCAGAAACCTGGCCCCTCCCAGACTTGGTTCCTTCATGGGACCCAACAGATCTATGTGTACAAGATCAAAAGGTTTTGTGGTTACCCTCTCCACCCTGGGGTAACTGCACCCTCTTACCTTCGCCTGTCTGCAAGCCTGACAATCTAGGACTCTTGCACATTCCTCAATTCTACAGCCTTTGGAAACCTCAGGTAGCACCTGTAGTTCTTCAAGACAAGCATGTGCTGTCTTCTTATGCCACGCACAAGAACATGAAACATGAGTGGGAACTGTAGCACGCAGGGCTTGTGCTTTCTCAACCTTCCCCTCACCCTCCAGAGACGTTTTAAGAATGAAGAGATCATTCTGCCCCTTTGCAACTCTGACCAGTTGCTTCCCTCCTTTGGTGATTGTACAAACATCGTGTTCAAAGCAAACCTTAAACCCCTTTTTCAACAAATAAGGCACAGATAAAATACAGTGTTGCACTCCCGGCACAATGCAAACTTCCATCTGCTCCTGCAAAACAGAAAACAATACATTTGCAATGTTATTCACATTTTTCTTTTCCCCACTTGCAAACTGAACAGTTTTCCCAGCCGGAATTGCCGTGCAATTCCACATCTCGACTGCAGGGGTCTCTGGGATCAGGTTGCAGTTAGCTCCTGAGTCGATTAGAAAGCGAAAATCAGTGTGTCTCTCAGAGCTGTTCTCAAACAAAGCCATACTGGCAACAAACGTCCCGCTGCCCCCTCTCTTTGGGCTTCTGCAGCAGTTCTCTCTGGTTGTCTTGGCAACCAACTCCCCCTTGCTCAGGACCTTGGCAGCTTCCGTAGAAGTAGCCTCCTCCGTTGCCTTGGAGACCGGACTGGTCTCTGCGTTCCCACGCGACTCTTTAGGCCTTATCTTCACTTTGTCCAGGTGGCCGACCTTGAAGCGTCTAGCTCCTCGCCGCTTTCCAGCCTTTGGCTGACGATCAACATCAGTGGAAAAACACTGCCCAGGGCTCCTTTCAGCTGGCCTGGCCCCCCTTCTTCCGGAAGAGCACTCGGTGCCAGCCCTGCCCTCGCTGAAACTGCGTTTCACTTCAGCACTCACAGTGGAAAACTTTTGAAACTTGCCTTTGGAATTCTCAGCCCCCCCGACTTGCACCTCAGGGACTGGGGCTACAGCCATCTCCAGGCTCTTCATGACTTCTCCAGGGCCCTGGCCTCCTGCTGAAGTTTCACACAAACTTCTCAGCACCTCCCAGGCAGCCCTTGCTGACTTTACGCCTTCCAAACTGGGCAAGAGTGATGCATGTACACATGCTTTCAGCATAGCAAGCTCTCTTTGCATTCTCTGCTGGCTTTCTTCAGGCAACGCAGCCTCAAAGCCTGTAATGTCTGTCCCTTCAAGACCTGGATTCCGGGGATGTGGCTCTTTCTGGCTTACATCCCAAAGCCCAGTAACCAGAAACCAACCCCTTACTCTTCTGGACCAGGTTGCCCAACTTCTTAAAGTGAGCTTTTCAAGCGGAACGTCCTCAAGGACCTGGCTGTCTGCCATTCTCTCCTCTTTCCCGGGGCCCCAGCTGCTACTCACGTATCACCAGTCAGCTCTCCGGCACCCGATTCTTCAGCTGCTTTCTCAGCTCTCAGCTCTCTTGCCTCTCAGCAGCAGGCAAAACACAGAACGCTGACCTCCGCTTCGTCTAGCGTCCTCCCAGCTCTTCAAAGCTGACTTCAAAGCTCACCGGCAGACTCTCAGCAACAGTTTTATTAGCGGTAATTAGGTCCTCCATAACCTGTGACGAAATCCTAATTGGCACCGGCTAGCTAATTGCTTTATGGCCCCAATTAGCCCCAGTATAATGCGGTCCGGCACACTTCTTAGTGCTCAGCTGCGCAGACCTTCTGCTCTCCGGTTTCGCCTTGCAGAGTAAAAACACAGCGGATCAAAACTGTTGCAGTCTGCTTCAGATCCAGACAAACACACCAAGCACCTGTTTGTCCAAATTCATCAGTTCTTTATTGCAGCAAAATATTTACAGCTCAGCATTTCTCAGATTCTCCTGGACTGCTAGCATTCATGGCGTCCGTCTCTCTCAGAGACAAAGAGAGAACAACAAGTAGAGCTCCTCCCTCCTTCCACACGTCAGAATGGGAGGCACAACTCAGAACAAAATTAACCCAGTAAGTTCTGAATCCCAACAGTTGACAGGTGCAATAGCCAGCCATAACCTTCTACCTGCTTCTGTTTTCTGGGCTTTGTTTATGGTAAATATGAAGCCCCCTTTGGGTTTTTGTAGTTATGAAGGGGCACATTGAGGAGGGAATATTTCTGGGGCCCTTGTAGGCTTAACCTCATCCCCATCATTATTCAGCCCAGTCATGTGGAATGTTCTTCACAGAGTCACAGAATTGTGGAGCTGGAAGAAACCTCTGAGGAACATCTAGTCCAACCCTATTCAATGCAGGAATCTTGATTAAAGAATCCATGACAGATGGCCACCCAATCCCTTCTTTAAAAGCTCCAAAGAAGGAGAGTCCACAACCTTCCAAGAGAATCCGTTCCACTGTTGAACAGCTCTTACCATCAGAAAATTCTTCCTGATGTTTAGTCAGAATCTCCTTTCTTGTAACTTGAAACCTGGAGTACTGTGTCCAGTTCTGGGCACCACAGTTCAAGAAGGACACTGACAAACTGGAACGTGTCCAGAGGAGGGCAACCAAAATGGTCAAAGGCCTGGAAACGATGCCTTATGAGGAATGGCTAAGGGAGCTGGGCATGTTTAGCCTGGAGAAGAGGAGGTTAAGGGGTGATATGATAGCCATGTTCAAATATATAAAAGGATGTCACATAGAGGAGGGAGAAAGGTTGTTTTCTGCTGCTCCAGAGAAGCGGACACGGAACAATGTATCCAAACTACAAGAAAGAAGATTCCACCTAAACATTAGGAAGAACTTCCTGACAGTAAGAGCTGTTTGACAGTGGAATTTGCTGCCAAGGAGTGTGGTGGAGTCTCCTTCTTTGGAGGTCTTTAAGCAGAGGCTTGACAACCATATGTCAGGAGTGCTCTGATGGTGTTTCCTGCTTGGCAGGGGGTTGGACTCGATGGCCCTTGTGGTCTCTTCCAACTCTATGATTCTATGATTCTATGAATCCATTCGTTTGGGTCGTAGCCTCAAAGGCAGGAGAAAACAAGCTGGCTCCCCCTCCATGTGACAGCCCTTTAGATATTAAAATATATGGGGAAATAGCTTGCAAAATATAAGGCAAAACTGGCATCCAAACATGTCGGGATTGGGAGAAACACACCCTTAAAAAATGATGACAAATTATTCATGATGACTCTATTTCTAAAATCACATGGAAATGGGGCAAACTAAATTTAAGACTAGGGAAAAGGAGAAACCAAAACTGACAGGTCTGTCCATCACTAGTTTAGGCACCAGTGAGGGAAAAACGTCTCTGGGAAGTTGTCTCATATATACATGAAGACAAGAGAAAGAAGATGTAAAGAAAAGAGGGAACATCTGTTTACAAAAGCCCAGGAGACAAAGACAAGAAGCAATGTGTTTGGAGCTGTGGCAGAGCAGAATTTGGCTGGATACCAGGAGATGCTACCTAAGCACAAGGATGCACATTGTTCAAAGGAATGGTGGGATCTTCTTCCTTGGAGGCTTAAAGAAACAGTTGGACCTCTCATTGAATGGGAATTTGTGCTTCCCTAGAGGCCAGCCTAGGACACCCATGCTGTGTGTGTCATTCCTGCCATTCTCAGGGCTTGCTGAGACAGCTCAGGTCTGCACCATGCTGGCTTTTGTGGGACAATTGGGCAAATCCCAAGAAGATGCTCCTGGCCACGATGGCTATTTATCCCTCCAATGTCAGAGGCAGTAGATGCCTCTGAAAACCAGTGGCTGGGAATCTGTGGACTCCCCAGAGGCATCTGGTTGGCCTTGGTGAGAACAGGATGGTAGACTAAATGGGTCTTTGGCTGGATCCAGCCTTGCTGTGCTATTGAAGAAAACAATAGCATAGTATCCAGTCCACAGAGAATGGGAATAGGTATTGTTGAAGGGGTGACTGCTGTGCTGCTGTTCTCTCCCAGATGTTTGTTCCAGCAGAAGAGGAGGGAGCTGATGGTCATGACATGACACCATGTCTCTTAATGGTTTGGGGGAAGGGCCATAACTCAGTAGTAGGCAGCTGCTTTGCATGCAGAAGTTCCCTGGTTCAATCCTGGGCATCTCCAGGTAGGGCTAGGAAAATACACCTTTCTGAAACCCTAGAGAGGCACTACTAGTCAGTGCAGTGATAGATGGACCAGTTGGTCTGACTCAGTATAAGCCAGCATCCTATGTCCTTACAATTACAACTTTGGTAACCCCTGAAGAAGATTATAATCTGACCTGTCCTAAGGCAGCCCCCTCTGTTCCTGATTTTCCA
Organism: Podarcis cretensis; assembly: GCF_951804945.1. Taxonomy (NCBI): domain Eukaryota; kingdom Metazoa; phylum Chordata; class Lepidosauria; order Squamata; family Lacertidae; genus Podarcis; species Podarcis cretensis. The sequence goes on along the minus strand of NC_137177.1, from coordinate 25,018,026 downwards.
AGTGGCCTCGTAAGGCAGCCTTCACTTGCAATACATTGCAATAATCTTACCTAGGTCTTGCCAGCATATGGATAAACTGTGGCACCATCAGGTTTACTTGGGAAGGGTCAATATCAACATCTTGTTCCTGGTGCAAGAAATGAGCTACTGCTGCACGTCGTATTATGCTAAAAAGATGCAAATTCTGCCCTTGCGGAAATCTGTTCCGAGGAGGAGGAGAAGGAAGAGGCTGATTGTGGCTTCCACTCACTGGTGCTTAGACTCTGGCTGTGTTGTGTGTGTATATATATATATATATAACCTCCTGGGGACTTGCTTGGGTCCAATTATGTTATATGAGCGCATTACCAGCACTCGTTTTGCTTTTGGCTTGCTTGAAGTTGCTTCACTGACACACGTCAGCATTGCATGGTGTTCCTGTGACAGAATATGGCAGCTTATCTTGTTTTTGCTCTTTCCCCCTGCAGCCTAGCCTCAGGGTTGCAGCAGGTATAGCGGGAAGCTGGAGATACTGATGATGCTGGAACAGCAGTAGCATCTGCTAGTGCAGCTATAGGAATAGGAAGGAGATGTTGCCCAGGGCTGTCTCTCCCCCACCTTGTAAATATGGTGTCTAAGGAAGGAGCAATTCACCCTCCCAAGAATGGAGAGGCCCCCCAAATAACATGATCCCTCGTGCTCAAAAGAAGCCTTGCAAGCCAATTTCAGGCTGTGTTCACACTCCTTTACTGTGCGCTCACTGATTTTCCAGCGCTGGATTTTTAATCGGTGTTCATGTGATATTATCAAAATGCATACTGTACCTATCTTGCATGGTATTAAAAATGTTTGATGCTGCAGTTTCTCAACCTAGCTCCAGCTGTTCTTAACTGGTCTCTATCCAAGGTATGAACACCTTTGCATAGGGTAAAAAGGTAAAGGTAAAACTGACTATTAGGTCCAGTTGTGACCAACTCTGGGGTTGCGGCGGTCATCTCGCTTTATTGGCCGAGGGAGCCAGCGTACAGCTTCCGGGTCATGTAGCCAGCATGACTAAGCTGCTTCTGGCGAACCAGAGCAGCGCACGGAAACGCTGTTTACCTTCCCGCCAGAGTGGTACCTATTTATTTACTTGCACTTTGACGTGCTTTCGAACTGCTAGGTTGGCAGGAGCAGGGACCGAGCAACGGGAGCTCACCCCGTCGCGGGGAATCAAACTGCTGACCTTCTGATCAGCAAGTCCTAGGCTCTGTGGTTTAACCCACAGCGCCACCCGCATCCCTTGCATAGGGTAATGAATAGCAATTCCCATGTAGGAAAAAAAAGATGTTATTTTAGCCTCTTTCTTTTGCACATTCTCCAATTCAGTGGTGTCCTGTGGTCACTGGTGCAGGTAGCGCAGAAGGCAGGGAGGCCAACAGTAGGTGGCGCTGGAGCCGATGACAGGCAGAGCCAATTCTTGCTTTGCCCTCATTCTCCTCCCAGATGAATTCTACAAGGGAAAAACTGGGACAAAGGAGGAGGAAGCTGACAGCCTGTGCCATGGCGCCACCCCAGGGGCTGGTTTTAAGTAGGAAGACAGGCAGGTGAGCCTAATGGACCAGCCTCCTCTGCTCAGATTGTACTTATTCCTGACCTCTCATTTTACCTTGGTGCAAACGGTGATTTAATAAGCTAGTCTGATTGGTTGATGGAGCAACTTTTAAATCCTGGGTGGGGTGCAGGAGGTCAGAAATGCTTCTTGCTTTTCTCTTCACAAAGTTATCCAGAATCTTTTGGCATCACACATTTTATCCTATTGCAAAAAGCCGCTGGGAGTCTAGCAGCAGCTTCCATTTATTTGTGCTGGCTGCTGTTCAGCTGCTGTTTTGCACTAACAATGATGTAGTGGCATGTTGCCCATTAAGGGAGGCGAGGTGAGGGAGATCACAGAACTAATAAAGTCCCTACCCTACCACGGCCCAAGGCTTATTCTATTCTCCAGGCCCTGCAAAAGAATTGCTGGATAGTAGCCCAGCTGGGGACAGTGATTGTGTTCAAGCAACTAGCCGATCTGTGGCTGTGCATCTCCAGTCCGAAGGCGCCACTCTGTGTTTCAAAGAAACTAGCAGGTTGAAGGGTAGTGCTTTCAATAGCCTTTTGTGCACAAGACAAACCTTGATTTGTGCCCATGTCAGACTATAAATATGAGCGAGTACAGATGAGAGAGATGAATTTCCATAAAAATATTAACTCCATCAGGCTCTGCATTACATTATTGAGGACTGGAAGCACAAGTTGTCTTAATACAAGTGTGGGGAACCTTTGGCCCTCCAGACAACTCTAACCAGCCCCAGAAAGCATGGCCAATGAGCAGGGATGATGGGAGTTGTAGTTCATCTAGAGGGCTGGAGGTTCCCCATATCTGCCTTAATACTTTTTTGCCATTTTTAAAAGGCGGTCTTTGAGTCTATTTGCTGTATAAAAAGAGCTCTTTCAAAAAAAGATATATCCTGACTTTCAGTCCAATGAAAGGATCACTCAAATGATCTTCAAAGTATCTTATGACTGTAATAGCACATGCATATGCAAACCCCAAACCCACATAACTCAGCAGCCTTCAGTCTTCCGTGGCCAATGTATGGGGCCAGAGTGAGTTTTCCTTCTGCTCTGCAATCCCAGGGTAACTGGCAGTCAGGGTTGCATATTCTTTCTGGCAGGGAGGAAGAGGAGGAAGCAAGCTCGCTGCCCCTGCTCCTTCTCTAGCTGATGGATGAGGCCAGGCTGCTTCCTCCCTCCCTCCCTCCCTCCCTCCCTCCCTCCCCCTCTCTTTCTCTTTCTCTCTCTCTTTCTCTCTCTCTCTCCCTTCCACCCGCAACCCACTTACAATAATGTTCTTCCTGGGGTGCAATTTGGGATGTTGGAGAATTCCGACAAAAGCAGAAATGGGAGGAGAAATTGTTGCTGCTTGTTTATTCACCCCATGTCCAGAACAGAAATCAATCCATTGGATACGATCAGCATTCGCTGTTGCTGTTGCTTTTAGACCACAAACGATATGCAATGGATCACGTTCCCTGGCGGCCCATTTGCATTGTGTTTACTTTGCATTGAAATGATTGGGGCTGAATAACATAAGGACAATGTAATTTGCCATAGCAGACAGTGGTGGAAGATGAACTGCAGCAGAATGGAAACAGTTCCGTATGTGATGAATATGAGTGGGTGGGTGTGCAATGGAAAATAATGCCTTCCTACATTCCTAAGTGCAACCTACCAATAGTCTTGAGTCCTCTGGCTTGTAGCAGAGACCAAGATGTGGCTCCCTGCAAACTAATGCCCAAGGCCAGAAAAACCCAATCAAATAATGATAATGATCAACAAACCTAGCTAATACATGGTTTTTCATCAATCACAACAATCACAGAGTTAGTTTAATCATGAGACACTTATCACAAGCAAACAATTCTAACGGTAATCAAAGCCCCCATTACTCATTGTCCATACGGCATGAGCTATTTAATAATCCATTCAAATTCTACTTGAATTAAATGGCAAATAATTAAAACTCAAGGACTTGGGACAGCAGCCATATTTCTGGCCCATTCCAGCATCTTACAACATGTGACCATCTTTGAGCACATCTCTCTCTCTTTCACTCTCCCTATATATCAGTTGTTGTCGAGCATATATAGAAATTGTTGAACCTTTATTTTAAAAACGCCCACAAAATAAATCCCAATTAATGGACCTTTTTATGCCATTCTCTAAAATTCTCAGGATGACTCACAAGCATCATAAAAACCCCAGAAACAAGACTAAAAGCTCAGTTGCAAGAAACAGATAAATATTCTCTAGGTGAAACAGCATCTTCTGCAAACATTAAGCTCTGGGTGGTTTAAACAGATAGGGCAAGTGCATGTGACAGAGGTTTCTTGAAGGGCCCAGCAAGCCCCATATCAGAGCTGGCACTGACTGCTGCCCCAGACCTCCCCTAAGCACCAGTATACATTGTTGAAAGCTGTATCTCTACCTTGGGGATTCTGTGGCCTTCTAGACATTGCTGAACCATGACTTCTCATCATTAGCTATATATAGGGGAGAAACCCTATTCAGTGTGCACTTAAAGTCAAGTTCATACATCACAAAACAATATGGAACTGAAACAGGGCCATCCTTTGAAATTTGCCCTAAACCGAATTTTGCGATGCAATTCTCCAATTAAGCAGTGTTTGCAAAAATGCATATTTTAGGGGGGAGTGTGAAGGAACATGAATGTATTAGGAAATAATTTACAAATATGCATTATATTACAGAAGATTGCTTGAAAAAATGTGTGCACTAGTCAAAGCTGCATTATACAAATGTGTTAAGAAAAATTCACTCTGAAATGCTGATGAATTTTCAGAATAATTCTTTTTTTAAAAAAGCAAATTGCTACTAAATGTGGAGACCAGGACTTATGATTGGAAAAATGTGAAACAGAGTGAACTGAACTTAGCACATCCTTCTATCCCTAAATACCCTGCCCTTTTCTACTGATGTAAAATCCAGTACATAGATTTATATTTTGGATTACAGGTAAATACAAAGAAAAGCCACAACATAGAATTAATCCTGGTATGACACTAAGGCAAGATATTAGCTTTGCCCTTGGGGGCATTCTGGCGGTGGAGGGGTGTGAAATGACCCCCATCCACCTGTTGAGTCATAGTGACCCTCCTGATCTCTTGACAGGTGAATGGGGCTTCAAAAATGGGGTGAGGATGGTTTTGGTTCCGCATTCGTTTGCAGTGTATGCATGGCTTTGTTTATGTCTTCTAGCTTTTCCTGAAAGTGAGTTGTACTTTGGTCTTCTGTCTTTCTCTGCTTTATAGCATATTATTATCTGGATCACCTGGACTCCTTGCTTAGGTGTGTGTTTCTGAATTTTTTTGTCTTGGCAGCAGATGTTCTTGGAGCAAGAACTGAATTGGGAGACCCTCAAATCTCCTGAAGCAGGGTTGGGGAACTGTAGACCTGGGGCGCACACTGCATGTGGCCCTTGAAGCATCTCTATTTGGTCCTCAAGACCCTCTGCAGTCCACACCCCTTGCTGACCTTGCATTACACCTTTCTTGAGCATTGCTACCTAGCTGGAATGTATTTTTGAATGTCCTCAGATAGAAAGGTGTAGGGGTGTGTGTGTTTGTGTGTGTGTGTGTGTGTGTGTAGGGAATAGCTGTACAAAGGTAAAATTTACATTTCTGGCCCTGCCCACTTTTTCCTCTGGCCCCACCCATCACTTGCATGAGGCCCTAGGAAGGTTGCCTAGAGGGGAATATGGCCCTCAGATTGGAAAACCTTCTCCCCACTCCTGTACTGCAGCCTTTCCAATGCTGTGATTTTTTTAAAAAAGAAAACAATCCTGTTCCAATATTTGATGGAGAGGGAAAAAAATCTCTGAAATTAGCAAAAGGGAAGGGGAGGGAGAATGATCACGGGCTCCCCCAGTTCAGTATATTAAATCAGAAACCTCCTCGTGTTCTCTGGAAAACAGGTCCCAGCAAGGCCTCTATTCTTGCTTTAACTCTCCTTGCTCCTACTGGCATTTAACTTCCCCTATAATTTCCCTGCTCTCACTTGTCAGCAATATTTACCAAACACGGCGCTCACAGGGTCGTTCAGTGGATTAATGCTCAAAGCCGAATTCCACCTCTTGGTCCAATGCAGCAGGAAAAGTGTTTCCTTTCTAGGGGGAGAAAAAGGCTTAAAAGCTCAGATGCTTGGAGATTGCACTCAAGAGTTTCTCAATGAGGTTATTTAAAGATGCTGCCGCAGGATTCTGAGGGCTGTGCGGCATGCCTTTAAGGCCGTTGATGATGCCGCGCATAATTCCCAGGTGCGGGTGCTTCCTTGTGGATATGAGCAAGCACAGTTGTTTGGATTAATGGACCAGCAAACTGCCTGTTGTTATCGTGGGTGGGGAATGTGCAGAAGGAGCATCTCCACAGTTCGGAGTGCCCTCCAGATGTTGTTAGACTCCCAACTTCCAGCACCGGCCAGCAGGGGCAACAGTGAGGAACCCTCAGGGTTGTAGTCTGGCAACAGCTGGAACAGAAGTGCAAAGCCTCCAGACCGTCTGCTGAATTAGATCCTTGGTCCATCTGGCTCAGCATGGGTGACTGGTAGCGGCTCTCCAGAGTTTCAGGAAGGTCTCGCCAGGGATTGAACCTGAGACTTTCTGTATGTGAAGCAGATGTGCTTCCACTGAGCTGTGACCCTCTAGTTGTTGCTGGATTCCATCTGCCTCAGTCAGCTTGTCCAGTGTTCAGCTATGATGGAAGAAGTGCTGGAAATTCCCCAGGCGCAAGTCGCATTTTGAGACTGGAGCAGGTCCAGTTGCAACCATGTGGATGCCAGGCTGGTGATTGACATCTCCATCTGGCTGGCCCCTCCAGCTTTCTTAAGCAGGTAAACAGAAGAGCTTATTTACTGCATTTATAAAGGTAAAGGGACCCCTGACCATTAGGTCCAGTCGTGGCTGACTCTGGGGTTGCGGCGCTCATCTTGCTTTATTGGCCGAACAGCTTCCGGGTCATGTGGCCAGCATGACTAAGTCACTTCTGGTGAACCAGAGCAGCTCACGGAAACGCCGTTTACCCTCCCGCCAGAGCGGTACCTATTTGTAGTAAAACGAGATCTGGGAAGCCAAAGGCTCCCCATTTATCATCTAGAAGCTGCTACTATAGCTGAGCCAATGTAACAATCCAGGTTGCTTTGTTGTCTCATGACCAGCTGAAGGAAAATATAACAGCATTTGCTGTGAAAGATTTGTTGAAAACATAGGTGAGAGGTTGATCAGCTAGGGTGTTCAGAGCAACATGTTGCTAAATCCTCATCTTACCTTGCCTCTTTGATTCTAGAGCTGGGTTGGGAACCTGTGGTCCTCAAGGTGTTTTTGGACTGTAGCTCCTTTCGACCCTGACCATTGGCAGTGCTGGTTGTGGCTGGTGCAGTCCAGCAACATCTTAGAGCACTGCAGAACAATTTTTGCTTGACTGTCTATTTGGTTGTGAATGTAGGGAAGGATAAGAGCATCGCTGGCTGCGATGGATGTTCTGACAGTTAGCAAAAAGAGCTCAGGCTAAGAAGCCTAGAGATAGCAGGGGGTTTTTTTGCCTTTCCTATTGGAAAGCGCAAAATGAGACACAAACACAAAATGCTTGTTTAATATTGAGAGCTTGTAACTTGAGCTGCGGTGCCCCAGGAGAAAATTGCTAATAGGCAAAGTATAATTGCTGAGTTGGAGTGTAGGTGCAAGGAAGGGGGCGGGGGAGGAATCCATTTATTCTTATTCAATTTATTAAGCCCCATTGAAAGCAGCTTTAAGAACTCACAATGGCAAAAAATGCAGTTGCAAAACAATATGTGGGTCCTGAAAATAGTGTCAAGTAAAGGGTTACAAGCAGAGACATCACCTTGCCAACAAAGGTCCGTATAGTTAAAGCTATGGTTTTCCCAGTAGTGATGTATGGAAGTGAGAGCTGGACCATAAAGAAGGCTGATCGCCGAAGAATTGATGCTTTTGAATTATGGTGCTGGAGGAGACTCCTGAGAGTCCCATGGACTGCAAGAAGATCAAACCATTCTTAAGGAAATCAGCCCTGAGTGCTCACTGGAAGGACAGATCCTGAAGCTGAGGCTCCAATACTTTGGCCACCTCATGAGAAGAGAAGACTCCCTGGAAAAGACCCTGATGTTGGGAAAGATGGAGGGCACAAGGAGAAGGGGACGACAGAGGACAAGATAGTTGGACAGTGTTCTCGAAGCTACTAACATGAGTTTGACCAAACTGCGGGAGGCAGTGGAAGACAGGAGTGCCTGGCGTGCTCTGGTCCATGGGGACACGAAGAGTTGGACATGACTAAATGGCTAAACAACAACAAAGGGGTACATCTTCATCGTTCATTCCAAGCTGTATAATGACATCAGCGGACATACCCCTGTGGTGAAGCCAGGTTACACAACTTTGGGGCTGTCACAAAGAATGGCCTCTCCCAAGCTGCCACCCACCCCGAGCTTCTGAGGGAGAAGGAACTACCAATAGGTAGAGCTGGTCCACTCATGGGGCAAAGTGAGGCGACTGCTTCAGCCGGCAGAATCCACAGAGGCAGCAGATCTTGCCTCCAAGGAATGCATTGCCCCAGGGCCGTCTTTACCCAGGGGTGCAAGGTGTGCGGTGCAGCTAGGCGCCAAATTCTGTGGGGCACCAGGCGTCCACCGCTGAAGCTGCCTAAGCTCTCTGGGATGTTCAACCGGTCGACCGCGATCGCTGGGTCATTTCTGTTCTCTTTTGCGGAAGAGCTGCAGAATCAATGTATCCGGCGGCACCCCCTAGTGGTGTCTTTCATTTTCACATGATTTCAAAAATGGAAGACTGTGAGCTGTGCCCCCCCAAACTCAACAACTTTGACCTGCCCCCCCCCGGGTGGTGTGCTGGGCGGATCTTTGCACCCTGGTGGTGCATATGCTAAGGACGGCCCTGCATTGCCCGCTGCTGATGCTGTGGTCGCACGCTCAGTAGAGGCTGGATTTGCAACCACCTCAGCAGGCCCCCTCTCATGCCACCCCTACAGTGGCCTCCTGGCAAAGAAGAGGCGCTGTTGGTCTCCTTCCGCTATTGTTCCCAATGTAGATCTTTACCCCCTCTCTCTTCCCTGGCAGGGAGAGGCACCATTTTGTGGTTCACCCCAGGTGCCATAATGTAATAAATGCCAAAATGCCAAGATAACAATAATAATAATAATACAGTGATACCTTGGGTCACATACGCTTCAGGTTACATACGCTTCAGGTTACAGACTTTTCTAACCCAGAAATAATACCACGTGTTAAGAACTTTGCTTCAGGATGAGAACAGAAGTCGTGCTCCAGTGGTGCGGCGGCAGCAGGAGGCCCCATTAGCTAAAGTGGTGCTTCAGGTTAAGAACAGTTTCAGGTTAAGAACGGACCTCCGGAATGAATTAAGTACTTAACCCGAAGTACTACTGTAATAATTTTTTTTTTTATTTATACCCCGCCCTTCCCGGTTCAGAAAACTGGGCTCAGGGTGGCTAACAACAAATTTAAAACACTTAATTGTGATACAACAAAAAACAGCATAAAATACAGTATACTTTCTCTGCCCATTGCAGTGTCTGGAAGGGCAGGAGGCAGCATACCAGATAGTTAGGGCATGAGTCCTTAGGGCTTTAAACACTAATGTGAATGCCTTATATTGGGCCTGGAAACAAACTGGTAACTTATTGGGAGCCCATGTCTCTGTTTTATTTCCATGGAAGGTACGTGCTCTCTACCCTTGAACTCTGGTTCAGTCCAATCCTCCTGCAGCCATTCTTTATTACTCCTGCTGCCAGACCAGCTTCCCTCTCTTTTATTTTTATTTTTTTCGTCCCATCTGTTTCCTTCCAGGCTGCCCTTGCTCCTGCCTCCGTGCCTTAGCGGCTCCGTCTCAAATACCTGGTGGCCGCATTTGAGAAAACAATAGCATATGGTGTTTTGCTGATCAACTGCATGGCGTTGCCCCACTGTGAGCCTCGCAGCTTCAGGTTTGCTCCCTGCGAACGCTTGCCCTTCAAAGGTTATTTCCCCTTCCTGAGGGCAGGCAGGTGTCTGTTCATGCATCTACGCAGAGCAAGAGGACGGCATGGCTTCATTTTCCAGACTCTGTGTGTGTGTGTGTGTGTCCTCTCTGGTGCCCAGATTTCTGAGCTCCAGGGTAGCACTGTTAGCTCCAGCTGAGAGATTTTGGGAGCAGGGTGTATGTGGACGCCTGTGGGATTAGCATCAGCATTTCTTCTTTTTGAGCCTTAAAACAATAGTGGCATTAATGAATGCTAATTAGCATGCCTGGCAGCCTCGTCTGAGTGGCACAATCATTTCCTCTGTGATGCTCTTGCTTGATGGCATGTGCTGTGCCACGGAGTGAAGGGTGGATGACTGGCACTCAGGAGGCTTGAGACGGGCACGCTTGTTTCAGCAAGACAGACTTGGTGAACTTTCGCTGCCAGTTCCTGCAGCAGGAGCTGCTCATCTGGAATGCCAGAGTCCCGTTGGGCAATACTTGGAGAGTTTTTAGGTGCTCTGGACAGGACTGGAAGCAGCACTTAACATCCTGCCAGGGCCCACAGCTGATGCCACCTCACCCCAGCCTGATAGAGAGGATGGTGCTGAACTACATCTCCCATCACCCCTGGCTATTGGCTGCACTTGCTAGGGATGACTCAGCCACAGCTGGTGGGTCAAAGAAACCCCACACCTAACAACTACTAACAGTGGTCTCAGTTCTCCAAGCACTGGTCCTCGTGTAGCCAGAACAGCAGCAACCACATTTAAGAGGGAGATATCAGCAGGCTTGGGGTGTACAGTAGTACCTCAGGTTAAGTACTTAATTTGTTCCGGAGGTCTGTACTTAACCTGAAACTGTTCTTAACCTGAAGCACCACTTTAGCTAATGGGACCTCCTGCTGCTGCCGCGCCGCCGGAGCACAATTTCTGTTCTCATCCTGAAGCAAAGTACTTAACATGAGGTAATATTTCTGGGTTAGCGGAGTCTGTAACCTGAAGCATATGTAACCTGAAGCGTATGTAACCTGAGGTACCACGGTATATACCAAAATTTGCAGAACTACAAAAACAAACAAACAAGCAAAACTAAATGATGGGACCCCCAAAACACCTCCGTGAGAACTGAGCATGCTCAGTGACACTGGAATACCGACTGACTGATTGGGAGATGAACGAACAGGAAATGGAATGGAAGAGGCAGAGGGTGATTTAGGGGAGCACGACAGGTTCAGTCATGCTGAGCGTGGAACCCTAGGGGTGCTGCCAGGGACCCCACAGCTATTATTTATAGTGGAGCACGAGAGGTGGAGGGGCATCAAATTTGGGTGCTGCACAGGGCACTGCTGAAATTAAAGACCCCAAGATCTGCCACTGGAAGAGGGAATGGCGTGTTCCATCATGCTGCAACATTTTGCTGCGGGCCCCATTTCTGCGAATGCTGGCATTCCTTGGAGGCGACTGTTTACGTCTAAGGATAGTGTTCTGTTTACTAGATGGGTTTTCACAGTGTGATGTGCAGTTATTACCGTGGGTGGGTAGGAAACGAGACAGTGCTAATTACTCATCCAAGGCGTGACAGAATTGTGCATCCGCCTCCTAGCTTTCAAATGAGAGTAACAGTGACCAGTCCCTTTTGAGACTCAAAGTGGCTGTTGGCTTTGTAGTCTGCTCTCCTCCAGATTTTGTGTGTGTGTGTGTGTGTGTGTGTGTGTCCCTCCAGGTTTCCCCCTCTCTGTATTTACAACTCTTTGTAGCAGACAGTTTTCTGGCTCTGTTTGGTTGAGCGATAATGTCCTATTGATTTTTACACCCGGTGATAATCCTAGTTGACTTTTCTTTGTTATGACAATATCAAGCAAGGATGGTCTGAGTTGGGGTGGACTCGATGTGTCAGGAAAGCTTTGTTGTTGTTGTTGTTTTATTAAAGTCAATTTTTTAATAACATATTATGAGTGCAAAATTACTCCTTTCTGTTGATGATGGCCATTTCTCCTGCCAAGCTATGATGGCCTGAACCCAGAGAATAAATAGTAAAATCCATGCCCCCCAGTTGCAAAATATTCCCAGGGCATCTTTCAGCTTTGGAGAATAACTGACCAAGTTGGTGGTTTGTGCAAATCATATAGCCTTTAAAAAGTGAAAAAGTAGAAACCAACATGATGGACTATTCATGGAAGAATGGAAGCCCTTTTTGGAATATCTGAAAAAATACCATAATCACATGAAATCGTGAGCAGGATTTGAAATATGAGCACCAGTAGAAGATTCATAACATATGAAATAGAAGAATATGCCTTAGTTGAAATGTTTATTGGAATGCAGTATATAAATGGGATGGGATTATGAACAGCATGGAGGGAAAGGCAGGAAGTCAAAGTTTAAAGAGAAATGCACAACAAATTTGGAATATATATGTAAAGATTTTCAAAGTTTAATAAAAGAAATTGACCCCCAAAAGTGAAAAGGTGAGATTACACAGAATGCAGATGCTGCACTGAATGCAGCTAGCGGTGCCTGGTGCCCATTGGGGATGGTAGGGTGGAAAGCAGGGATACTGGTCCACCTATTTTAGGATTATTTATACTGACCGGCAGCAGCTTCAGGCAGGGTTGGACATTCTGCATGCAAAGGAAGTAGCCCCAGGGGCATACAAAGTAGGGGGTGGAGGGGGCAGGCCACCCTGGGTGCCACTCTGGGGGTGTGTGACAAGATGGCTCCTGCCTCCCCCCAGCTGTAGAGCGGCCGAGGGTGCGCACAGTCCCTATGGGCATCACTTGCGTGGCATCCGTATAGGCTGCCGCTCTCGCGCACCGTCCACCTGGGCTGCCTCTTGCACGGTGACCATACGGGATGCTGCAAATACGCAGTCTGTACGGGATGCCGCTTGCCGTACAAGCGGCAGCCCGTATGGCTGCCACCCTGTACGAACTGCACATGTGCGGCATCCCGTACGGACTGCCACACATGTGTACTCCGTATGGCTGCCGCTCGTGCGGTGGCCCGTATGGACTGCACATGCGCAGCAGCCTGTACAGTCGCTGTGCATGTGCACTCTGTACAGATGCCACACATGCGCACTCTGTACGGGCTGCCCCGCCCCTCGGCGTCCGGCCTCGGGTGCCGGAGAGGGTTCCTCTGCCACTGAGTAGCCCTGAGTAGTCAGACCATTAGTTCATCTTGCTCAGTAATGTCCACTCTGACCTGCAGCAGCTCTCCAGAGTACAGTGGTACCTCGGGTTAAGTACTTAATTCGTTCCGGAGGTCCGTACTTAACCTGAAACTGTTCTTAACCTGAAGCACCACTTTAGCTAATGGGGCCTCCTGCTGCCACCGCGCTGCCGGAGCACAATTTCTGTTCTCATCCTGAAGCAAAGTTCTTAACCTGAAGCACTATTTCTGGGTTAGCAGAGTCTGTAACCTGAAGCGTATGTAACCCGAGGTACCACTGTATTGGACAGGGGTCTCTCTCAGCCCTGCTTGGAGACGGTGGGGATCGAACTGGGGACCTTCTAAATGCAAAGCAGATGCTCTGCCACTGAGCTAGAGCCCTTTCCTTCCCCCATGTCTGTTATGTATGTATGTGTTTAGCTGGCTCTCTCTTCTCCCTCACTCCCACAGGTATCTTTCATTAAATATCTTTTTTTTTTTTTTAAATGATCTTTATTAAATTTTCAAAAGGTTACAAATAACAGAGCAGAAAAAGAAAAAGAGAGGTAAGAAAAAAGTAAAAAGACCAGAGAAGAAAACAAAAAACAACAAAGAAGGTTTCCACCTTTTAGACTCATTTTCCTTAACTTCTTTTCAAGACTTCCCCACGTCTCCCCTTATTGTATTCCATCTTCAAATTGTTTATTCAAGCAAGTTTTCCACTTAATATCCTAAAACATAGTTTATTTAAAATCACTTGACCCTAGTTTAATTAAGATAATTTTTTATAATAGAATTAAGCTTTAATTCATTATTATACCTTAGCCATTTATTAAAATATATACCTTAGCCCTACTTGTTTACAGGTGGTGCTCCAACACTGTTTCCAAAATCCATATGTCCCAACTAGTCCGACTTTCACCTTGGTCAATTTAAGGTTCTTCTTAGCAGGTCTCCAGTTCTCTTTTCTCTTCTGTATCATCTCAGCCATCCCTTCTTTCAGCTCCTCCTGCTTGGCAGATATCTTCTCCTCCTCAATCTTTGGTTCTTTTTCTTGTCCAGCTGCCTGTGTTTTGAGCAACGAGTCCTTTTCCAGTTCAGTTGGTATATCTTCAGATAACTTCAGGTTTGAGGGGCTCGTAGACAAAACAAGGCCTTTTTCATTCATCTCTAACAACTTTCCCACGAGAGAGATCAGCTTTTTCAAGTCAGCACGTATTTCCTGTATTCCCTGTTTTAGTTCCATTCTTGTAATGTCCAAGAATCCCCTCTAGAGGGATTCTGGTTACTTAACGTTCTTTTCCCCTCCAACCCAAAAGTCAAATTTGTCTGTAACAATCTTTCTTTGTTTTCAATATTTTGTAACGATATAACCGGTTAAAGTTTCAACTTTCAATTCTTCCAACTTTGACAGCTAGTTTGACAGCTGTCAAAGGTTTCTATAAATCCTCAGCAGGCTCTTAACTCGGGTTACTCCCGGGCTTGAGAAGAATGGTACTTAATTCAAATAAAGTAAACTCTAGTCCTCCAGCACATTAACTTAGTCCTTTTAAATCCGTGGAATTTGTATCTTTATCCAATCCCGGCGGCTCTTCCCGCGACCTTAGTTGACAGGTCCTTGCTTTGAGCTGTTTATAATAGGGGGGAGACGGACTTCCTTTTTTTCAGCTCCCCCGCTCGTGCCAAATCCAAAGCCAAATATATTGTAATCCAGTTTTCAAATTACTCATGGGTTGTTGTTCTTGCTTTTAAGTCCAAATTTAATAGGAAGAAGTCAGCGCTGACCGAAGAATGGCTTGCGGCTTCGCTCGGCAGGGGAAGCGGAGGACTCACAGCACCACGCCACTCCCTGGCACCCGATCCGTAGCCTTTAAAAAGGCTCCTTCATGAGTCGGGAGGGCGCTTATGGTGCCCCCCGAGTCACCATGTCCACGGGCTCCGTGCCCGTGGTTTTTAAGGGTCCCCGTGTCGCCGGCACAGCAAGACCCAGCCCCCTGCTAAGCCGATTCCCTCCGGAGCTCGGAGGGAATCCGCCATTAGCCAGTCGCACCAACCCGGAAGTCTATCTTTCATTAAATATCAAGGGAAAGGGCACCAGGCAAGCAGTTATTGTTCCTGTATTATTCAGTTGAAAGTTTGCTAGGTTCAATTTCCTGCTCTTGGTTTGATGTGGACCATTTCGGCATGAAGTGGCAATAAAAGGGAAGCGTTTAGGATTGCAGCAGACAGGCCGCACTTGAGTCACAAAATCGAGGGGCTTGAACACAAGTGAGGTGCCTTGTCTGAGTAACCACTTGGCATGAATTGGTGCTTGCGGCCGTGCAGACAGTTGTCATTGAACAGGGATTGTGCAAAGCCTCAGCGCCACAAGTGGAAAATAGGTTTGGCTTGGTGTGTCATAGGATAGCGAATGGTTCTTCTCATGCGAGCCCACCCACACTTTTCGAACGGCGCTGCTTAAAAGCCCTTTCCTTTGCAAGGCATAACTAAAAGGGAGAGACTGGGAAGATCCCCCCCCCCCGCC
The DNA here is from genome assembly GCF_951804945.1 of Podarcis cretensis. Taxonomy (NCBI): domain Eukaryota; kingdom Metazoa; phylum Chordata; class Lepidosauria; order Squamata; family Lacertidae; genus Podarcis; species Podarcis cretensis. The sequence continues at coordinate 25,002,788 of NC_137177.1, read as the reverse complement.
AGTTCTCTTGAATTCTTCTCAATGATTCACATGCACACGTGTTTATCCTTAAGACCTACACAGCTTAGGCTTCGGGTATCTGAGGGACTGTGTAGAATAGCTCAGCTGGATAGCTCCATTGGTTACAGCATGGTGCTGATAATGCCAAGGTTGCAGGTTTGATCTCCACATAGCTGTATATTCCTGCATTGCAAGGGTCTGTACTAGAATTAGTGGTGTCCAAATTTTTTTCAAAGGGGGCCAGATTTGATGAAGTGAAGGGCCGGGGGGCCCGACCAAAGGGCCAACCAGAGTTGTTGACATTTTCAAAGGATTGAAGTTGTTGAGTTTTTTTTTAGGATTTTACCCTAGGAGATAAACACTGCCACAGGGGCCAGATTAAACCAACCAGCAGGCTGGATTAGGTCCCCAAAACAGACTTTGGACATGCCTATACTACATGATTCTGTCAGTTTGCATTCTTAGCAGGGGTGGAGGAAGAGGGTGCGGTGGGGGCAGGTTACCCCGGGTGTCACCACTGAGGGGGGGGTGACAAAATACCACTCCTGGGAGTGATGCGGTGGCTTGGGTGCCCACAGGCTCTGTGCTGCCCCAAACGGTCTGCCTGCCACCTCCCCCTCAGGTGTAGGGCAGCTGAGAGGGAGGAGGCAGGCAGACTCCTCGGAGGCCCCGCAGAAAGTCCTGCCCTGGCTCTCCCCTGGGCGCAGGGCACACGCACCACCTCAGACGCCCAATCAGCTTGCTCCGCCGCTGTTTCTTAGTGCAGAAAGTATTGATCTCTGTGTGAAAGAAACAAGCAGAAGGTTCATGATGTTTGGGTTATTCCTTCAGAGAAGCTGAGTACAGCTGGCTTAAACTGGTGCTGTTATCTTTTCTGTCAAGGTCATGCTGACTATAAAAGTAAGGCCAGAAGGAGCCTGGGTTTCACTTTTTCTTTCTCTTTCCCTCCTGGTGTGGTGTTCTGTACATAGTATGCTTAAGTGTTAAGATTTAGTCTTATTATAAGTTATTGTAAGTTTAAGATAAGTCTGCTGCAACTGGATTTCTTATGGACAGTGCCAATCCTGAATGTATTGGATTTGTGACCATTATGCTCAGTTGCCTTCAGCAGCAGTAAAGCTCTGCTGGATGAAATATTAATTGCCTCTGGTCTATTTTTGGGAATCCCACAACGTGTTTAAGTTTTTACTCTGCTAACTATACATTGGAATCTGCTCTGGATCAATATTGAGTAGAATTTCATGACAGATCCTCAGGGTCCCTTCCGACTCTACAATTCTGTGGTTCCAGGAAGCTACGCTGGCTCTGAGTTCTTTTGGAGAGGCCTTTGTCTCGGTCAAATCAGCATGTTTGGAGGCGACACAAGAGAGGACCTTCTTGGTGGTTGCACCCAGGCACTGGAGCTTACTTCCTTGTGAAGCCAGATGGGTTCCTTCCTTGTTGCCCTTCTGCCAGCAAGTGAAGGCTGTTCTATTCTTGCCAGGAACTGACTGCTTTTAAGGAAAGGACTTCTAACGGTGCTGTGGTATTTTTACTCTCTGTGTTTTAACAGATTTGTTTTTCTGAAATCCTATTGCAATTTAATTACCCTTGAACTGTTGAACTTTTATATGCTTTTAGCTGTCTTTGTTTTATCCATGTTTGTTTCAATTTTCGTGCACCGGTTAGCTCCTGCTGCAATGCTGCCACTGTATGAATTGGTCCTACATTGTGTGTCATCAGGGGCTGAATTGGACCATGTGAATGAGCCTTAGATTAGAGAGACTTGCCTGCCGGTATTCAGGATCAGGGCACGTAGCTAGGTTTTCTTGTTTGAAGAATTTTTAAACAGGAAGGCCTGTTTTAAAATCTCAGCCTCGATCCCCGCTATGGGTCACTTGTCACCTCATGTGGATGGTGAGAAGCCAGTCCAGAAAGAGAGGATATTAAAACCATGAACTGAGAAGCCAAGTGGGGAAGATGGGCAAACAAAGAGACAATATTATATTCCTCTGGGATCTCTGTGGTTGTGACCATCTCAGCTGCCGTATGTCCTCTTACGTGTGGCAGAGGGCTGCTTGTTTTGAGCATGCTCCACCAGCCAGTTTGTAGCGAGTGTTTCCAAAATCAATTTGAAAGCATTGTTTTGTTTTTGCACCTGGAGAAGTGTGAACTTTTGATCGCCACAGTGCACATCACACTCCCCAATTAATAAGATGTTTGGGATCTCCGAATTCAGCACATGTTGACAGCATGGAGAGGGGCCATTTCACAAGTAAGACTGGTGTTCGTTTGCCAGGAAAACCAAGTATGGCTGACAAGCAGCAGCAGAACTATGGGAGGAGAGCCTTGGCCATTATTTCCACTCCAGATGCCACATGTGAACTGCGCGATTGAGTTATTCATGTGTCAACTGCGGCGTATTTTCACTACAAACTTGATTGTGCTGTGCCAATGTTTTTGTTGTGTCTTTTCCCAGTGTGTCCTGGGAATTGTAGTTAGCGAGCGGCTATTGGAGATCTTTGACCCTGCCTCAAAGAACTACACTCCCCAAGGTGCCAGTGAAAGCATGAGTATTAAACTAGTTTAAGTCTGTAGTGTAGATGCAGCCTTCAAGAATCGCAACTGGCACAGAATGCATTGAGGCAAGCAGGTCCAGGAGATATAGCTGCCCCACAAATCCCGATTACCAGGCTGCCTTAGCCAGTTCTTCTGCTCATACTGCTTTTTTGTGTGAGAGGGAAAAATGTTCCTCCCTGCTACAAGTTATTTGGGAAATAATTTTCTTTCTGGTGTTTCAGTTTGTGACTTCTAAACGTGCCCAATAGTGGCTTCCAACTGCTTTCTTGCCCATAATAGATTGCAATGATATATTGCTAATATGCAGCAAGGCTGGCTTATCACATACCTTTTTTCAGAAATGAAGACCCTTCCATCCTCGCTATTTTGTGTTGCCTCTTGGATGCTCAGCATTAGGGGGTGGCAAGTGTGTGTGTCTATGAGTATGTAGTTTTTATTATTATATACTGCCTTAATATTTGTTCCCTTTTTGCTCAGTTTTCTCCACGGAAGAAATACAAGGTGCTGAGACTTAAAAGAATGGGAGGGGATCTGGCAGAAATACCCCATAGCTCTTAAAGAAACTACCAAACACTGGGCCACCAGCGCCCCCTGGTGGTTGCACTCGAACAATTAATTTCAGCCTCTTCAAGAATTGTGATGGTTTCAGTGCTAAGCAGGGCATGAACAAAAGAGTCTCGTTAATATTCAGAGTGGGAAGGAAAATCAATTGTTGACAAATGGCAAAAGCAATCAAAGCATATGCAAACAAAACCTAATTTCTCTGTTATTGCTGGGAGCAAGGGAGCCTTTTTTTAAAAAACACACACACCAAATTTTTACCATTACATGTTCCCTCCAATTTGGGGAATAACAAAATTAGTTTCTCAAATGGTCTTTTAAAATGTATGACATCTGGATGTGAGAATCAGTGCCTAAGGGGGGGATTGGGGACTCTGAGAAATGATCTGCCTATTTTGGAAAGAAATTTGCAGCGAAAAGAGACACACATTCCCATTTGGGTCTCTCTCTCTCTCTCTCTCTCTCTCTCTCTCTCTCTCAAACTGCAACCTTTCCTTTCCTTTATTTATTTAAACCATTTTAAAACCACCTTCTATTAACAATTCCAAGACAGTTTCCAATACATAACTATGAAAAAAAGCAAGAAAAGTCACATAAAAACGTTTTATTGGACAATTCCCAGTGGCTTAGCAGTCCCATCGGCACCATACATTTAGAGCGCTATCATACCACTTTAGACAATCAAGGCTCCCCCAATAGAATTCCGGGAGCTGAAGTTTGTTAAAGATGCTGGGAGTTGTTAGGAATCTCCTGTCCCCCCTATAGAGCTACAATTCCCAGAGTTACCTGGGAAGAAGGCTTGACTGTTCAACCACTCTGGGTTCTTTAGGGGGAGCCACAACTGGTGGTTTAAATGTGCTATAAATGTAGGGTGCAGATGGGGTCTCTATCATAAGGACATAAGAAGAGCCTGGTGGAGCAGGACAATGGCCCATCTAGTCCAAATATCCTGTTCTCACAGTGTTCCACCAGATGCCTGTGGGAAACCAGAAAGAAGGATTTGAGCCCAAAAGCACTCTCCCCTCCTTTGGTTTCCAGCAACTGACATTTAGAATCTAGTTACAGGTAGGTAGCTGTGTTGGTCTGCTGTAGTCAAAACAAAGTAAAAAAATTCCTTCCAGTAGCACCTTTTGTTGTTGTTGAGTTGTTTAGTCGTGTCCGACTCTTCGTGACCCCATGGACGAGAGCACACCAGGCACTCCTGTCTTCCACTGCCTCCGGCAGTTTGGTCAAATTCATGTTAGTAGCTTTGAGAACACTGTCCAACCATCTCGACCTCTGTCGTCTCCTTCTCCTTGTGCCCTCCATCTTTCCCAACATCAGGGTCTTTTCCAAGGGAGTCTTCTCTTCTCATGAGGTGGCCAAAGTATTGGAGCCTCAGCTTCAGGATCTGTCCTTCCAGTGAGCACTCAGGGCTGATTTCCTTAAGAATGGTTTGATCTTCTTGCAGTCCATGGGACTCTCAAGAGTCTCTTGAGTCTCAAGTAGCACCTTAGAGACCAACTAAGTTTGTTCTTGGTATGAGCTTTCGTGTGCATGCATTGCTGCCTCCAACTGTGGAGGTTGTACAGAGGCATCATGGCTAGTAGCCATTGTTAGCCCTCTCCTCCATGATTCAGCAAGGCAGCTTCCTTTGTTCCTCTGCTCCTTTGAGCTCCTAGGAGGAAAGGCAGAACAGGCTCAGGCTGTGCAGCAAAGCACCCTGTCTCCAGAGTTATCACCAAGCGAGTGATCCAGAATTTTGGAGGCAGAGCATAGCCATGATGTCTAATAGCCTTTTAAAGCCATCTAACTTGTCTAATCCACTTTTAAAGCCATCTAACTTAGCGGCCATCACTGCCTTCTGTCAACAGTCCACTTTAAAGATAGCCCTAAGGAGAAAGAGCAGAGACCTTGAAGTTGTCCATCAGCAGAGCAACACCTGGATAGCAGATTGAATAGATTCATAGTCCACCTGGTCACAGCCGTCCCCACTATGTTTTCTATTTAAACCGCAGTATTAATTTCTAAGCGGCATCTGGCCGTGCAAATTAACATATGGAAATTTAATGCAAAGCTCTGCCCTCATCCCCCCTCTTTCTCTCTCTGTGTGATGCATAAGTAGCCATGTTGGGTACTTCTCTGAACTGTGGCTAGCTTGGGGATTGCACAGATATTAGGCATGCACCTTCTGCTGTGAAAATTAAAACACACCAATGGCTCAGAATGCCAGATGTCACCCCCTGGAAGACAACTCTTTAGACCTGGTTATTTAGCTTTATGGTTTGTTTATTTGCGAATAAAGTGCTAAAGTTTTCTCGGCACCCCATAAAGATGACAAAGACCGCATATTCCCTGCCTGCAAGCTTGCAGTTGTTATAGATGGGATCTTATGGGAAAAGAGGAGGGAATGCCATTTAGAAAGGACCAGGTGGGGACCCATATGGGGCATGGCATGTAGATGCCTGTTGCACTAGTGCGCAGGGGTGGTTCTCACTATGGGATCTAAGCCAGCTCCTCTCTCTTCCCTGTCTTTTTGGGGGATGAGTATGGGTTTTGTTCTAGTGATCACACAGAGTGATATCATGGACTGGCTGGAAGCAGAGAAACGATGGCAGGCACCAACTGGGGTTCCCCCAACATCCCCTTTTGTGGGTCGCCGAGGGGGTGTGAACCAGGAAGGCTTCTCTGCTCATCTGAAGAGGCAGGGCTTAGCTCAGCCATGAAATCTAGCTTAACAGCCTGTTTGAAAAAAGAAGACCCCCCACACATTTTCCTTCCACGCACAACTGTTTTGTTGTAAACTAAAAGTGGCCTTAGTTGACCCCAGCTATTGCCTGTCTTGCTTATTTCCTGCCTCCACTTGCAATCAGAAAAATTGAGTTGTATCCAATTACATCACACTCAAACCTATTGAAATCAATAGACTTTATTAGCCCGAGTCCATTGGTGAATCTACTCTGAGCATGGCATAGTTGGTTGCCATCCTCCCTCTATCGCTCATGTTCAGTGGTGAGTTGCTTATGTAACCAAAATGGCACTATCCAAGAATGTGAACTTATTTAAGGATAATTATGATAAAAGTTGGTCAGAGGTAAAGAAGGATCTGGAAATATGGTCAAGGTTGAAACTTTCCTTGTTAGGCCGAATTGCTACTATTAAGATGAATGTATTGCCTAGAATGCTGTTTTTATTTCAGACGTTGCAGATTTTGGACAAGATGGACTGTTTCAAGAAGTGGCAGAAAGACATATCAAAATTTGTCTGGCAGGGCAAAAAAGCCCAGAATTAAATTTAAGATTTTAACTGATGCAAAGGATAGAGGGGGGTTTGCCCTGCCGGACTTAAGACTTTATTATGAATCGGCAGCTTTCTGCTGGTTGAAACACTGGCTACTTCTTGAGAACACTGACATTTTGGACCTGGAAGGGTACAACAATAGTTTTGGTTGGCATGCATACTTATGGTACGACAAGGCAAAGGTGTATAAAAGCTTTAAAAACCATATTGTAAGGAAAGCATTGTATAATGTTTGGATTAGATACAAAGATCTGCTGGAAAGTAAAACCCCTAGGTGGGTGTCTCCAATGGAAGCTAGGGAAGTAAAAAAGCTTAATATGGACTCTAAATGGCCAAAATATCATGAGATTCTAGAATATGAGGGTGAAAGGGTTAAACTTCAGAGTTATGAGAAACTAAAGCCCAAGGTTCGAGACTGGTTGCATTATCATCAGATAAATGAGACATTTAAACAGGACAGGAAAATAGGATTCCAGAAAGGGAGGTCAAAATTAGAAACAGAATTGTTGGAATCCAGTACTAAGAATTTATCAAAGATGTATAACTTGCTGTTGAAATGGAATACACAGGACGAAACGGTGAAATCAGCAATGATTAAATGGGCACAAGATATTGGTCATGATATTATGTTTGCGGACTGGGAACAGTTATGGACCACCGGTATTAAATTTACTGCATGTAATGCTTTAAAAGAAAATATTATGAAAATGATCTATCGGTGGTACATGACCCCAGTCAAGCTTGCAAAAATTTACCATTTGCCTAACAATAAGTGTTGGAAATGTAATGAGACTGAAGGGACTTTCTACCACCTTTGGTGGACCTGCCCAAAGGTTAAAGCTTTCTGGGAAATGATCTATAATGAAATTAAGAAGGTCCTTAAGTGGACTTTTCCTAAGAAACCAGAGGCTTTTCTCTTGGGCATGGTTGGCCAAGTAGTGTTAAAGAAGGATAGGATTTTCTTTATGTATGCCACTACAGCAGCAAGAATTCTACTGGCAAAGTATTGGAAGATGCAAGAACTACCTACTCTGGAAGAATGGCAAACAAAGGTGATCGACTTTATGGGACTGGCCGAGATGACGGGCAGAATCCGTGACCAGGGGAAAGAGACAGTGGAAGAGGACTGGAAGAAATTTAAAATATATCTTAAAAATAATTGTAAAATTGAGGAATGTTAAGATGTCAGGGGGTAAGAAGTAAAGAATTGCAGCAGTAAATAAAAAACTTAAGAAATTCTTGATGAAAGGAAATTAAGACAATGGACCTAAGGGTTGCTAAAGAACCATTAAACAAGGATGCAGGGATGGGGAGGTATGGGGAAGTCAAAAGAAAGAAGGGTATGAAATGATGATTTTGAAGTTATATTGTTCTATATTGTTTTTATTATCTGTCTGAAAAACGAATAAAAATTATTTAAAAAAAAACAAAAAAACAAAACAAAATGGCACTATCCGTGCTGAAGAGGGGACGTATTTGCCAGACTTGCAGGAGGATGAATTCTAGGGCAGGAATAGGGAACCTCTGGTGCTACTGAAGTTGCTGAACTATAATTCCCACAGCCCTCACAAGCATGGCCAGGGATTATGGGAGCTGTAGCTCAGCAACCTCTTGAGGGTCAAATGTTCTCCACTCCTAGTCTAAGGGAGGAAAACACCCCTCAAAACAGCCCAAGGAGTACTGAGAATTCTTAGTAACTATAGAATAAAAAAGGTAAAGGTAAAGGACCCCTGACAGTTAAGTCCAGTCGCAGACGACTCTGGGGTTGTGCGCTCATCTCGCTTTACTGGCTGAGGGAGCTGACGTTTGTCTGCAGAGAGTTTTCCAGATTAAGCTCCTTCTGGTGAAACCAGAGCAGAGCACAGAAACGCTGTTTACCTTCCCGCCGGAGTGGTACCTATTTATCTACTTGCACTTTTTGGTGTGCTTTCGAACTGCTAGGTTGGCAGGAGCTGGGAACTGAACAACGGGAGCTCACCCCATTGTGGGGATTCGAACCACTGACCTTCTGATCAGCAAACCCAAGAGGCTCAGTGGTTTAGACCACAGTGCCACCTGTGTCCCTATACTATACTATACTATACTATACTATACTATACTATACTATAGAACAGTGTTCCCCAACCTTGGGCCTCCAGCTGTTTTTGAACTACAACTCCCATCATCCCTCGCTAGCAAGACCAGTGGTCAAGGATGATGGGAGTTGTAGTCCAAAAACAGCTGGAGACCCAAGGTTGGGGAACACTGCTATAGAATACTGGCTATTATTTCTGAGTGGTGCTGTGATGGCTTCCATTTGGGAGGTCAAGTTTTATGTTTCCTGACCGATGCACTTGCTATGAGCTGATAGTTATGATCATGGTCTGGATAGCAGAACTAGACTGCACTCCTTAGAGTGGGGTAGAGCACGTTCCTTGTGTGCAGAAGACCTCAAGTTTGGTCCACAACATCTCCACGTAGAGCTGAGAAACATTCCTGACTGCGAGTTTGGGGAGATGCTTCCAGTCACTGAGGTTGATGGACCAATGGTCTGCTATCAGTATAAGTGAGCTACCAATGTCCTTTCTCTTTTCGAGAAGGTCCATCACTTAGTGGTAGAGCATTTCTGTTGGCTGCAGAAGGTGCCAGTCAATTTAGGGACAGTACTGAACTAGATGGACCAGTGGTTTGACAGCGTAAGTCAGCTTCTTGCGATAATTCCAAAGAAACGATTTATTTGAGGAAGAATCTGACAAGTACATATCAGACAAATATGTTCCTTCCCCATGGCTACATAATTTCTTTAAGCCTGACTAACTGGAGTGCCTTGCAGCTTTCTAGAGCAAATGTTCAAGCTGTGCATTCGTCTTCTCCCCCTCCCACTCAAGGCTGAATTATTTCTTTGGATATTGGAAATTGACTAAGGCTGGTCCCTTCCTGTCAAGTTTCATTGTGTGGACCCTTCATTTCCAGTGACAGGCCTGCCCTCTGATTTGATCAAGAAATTGACAGGCAGCCCCCTTAAAAGCTTGATTTTTTTTTTTTACCGAATTTATTTCCTCCCCCTTCTCTAGGCAGCTTAGTTTTGCTTTCCTGCAGAAAACTAATAAATGACACTGTACAGTCCTTGCACAAAAGTTCAATTATTAACTATTGGGACTTTTCCGGGAAGCTTTTGAGAGAGGAAGATGAGACGAGAGTTGAGACAGAGAGGACAAATGCTCAGTGCTTGATTTATTCTTCATGCTTGGCTGTTAAATTCAGCACTGAGAACCTACACTAATGGGCGACACAGGGAATTCTTCCTTGTTAAACCAGACATGCCCATGGCTTCCCTGAAACGAGATGTTCTGGATTCTCTCTGTTCCCCACATTAGTTTGTTTGCTTCACATGTATATAAATGGATGTAACTCCCTGCCCTCTTGCTGTGACCTGGAATTACTTCTGGTGTATGACAAAAACCCTTCACTTCTTTCCTTGGCTCTTCAACTTACCATATTTTTCTGTGTATAACACGCCTCCGTGTATAAGATGCCCCCTATTTTGGGGACTCCAAATTAAGAAAATGAGGGGTGGGGATTCCACAAAGTTCTTCAGCTTTTTTGGGGGGGAGTATTGCCCATAGTTGTTGAGTTTTTTTTAGAGAGAGAATTGCCGAAAATCGCTCACCCACCAGACCGACAATGCCACTCACACTTGTCACAAAAGCCACCTATCCTCTGTCCCATCACTGAAAAAAGGAGCAAATCGCCTGCCCAATTGCCACAGCGACAGCCAATCAACACCAGCCCTTGCCACAGCCACCAATAACAATCTCAGACTCGTGGCAGCAACCAATCCCACGTCCCCACAATGCACTATCCGTGTATAAGACGACTCTCAATTTTTAACATAATTTCTGAATGAAAAAACCTAGCTTTATACACAGAAAAGTATGGTACTTTCAAGGAAGCCCAGTGCTGTGATGCTTCAGTTACTGTCATACATATCCTGCTATTGTGATTCAAAGGGTTTTGACCATGTTTGCTATGAATGGACATAGCAATCCAAGATTTCCCCCTCTCTGTTTTGATATTGCAGTAAACAATCACAATATGTCCAGAAATCTACAGGGGAGAGGCTCTTAAAAAGTCTAGTGTGAAGCGTGAAAACAATGGGTGGGTCTTTGTCTTGCTTGTATCTTCAGAATTGGAGTAGTGTTTGCTTTTCTTCTGCACCTGGGTTGCAGCGTGTCAGGTTACAAGGGCCAGATTCTGATATATTTATTTGATTTTTGAAAAACAAGATGTGCAAATACAAGAGACTGAAATACATAATAAAAATAATCACAAATGCCAAGAGGAGTAAAAAAGAAAAACATAATAATAATAATAATAATAATAATAATAATAAGCTTAAAAAAGAAGGAAGAAAATATATTTCAAGGGTCATGTTTATACAATGTATATCAAGCATTCATAAATGTTGCCTGATAAAACCACACTCTTTAGGAAGTTTCCAAGCACAATTCAAAGTGTTGGTGCTGACCTTTAAAGCTCTAAATGGCCTCAGTCCAGTATGCCTGAAGGAGTGTCTCCACTCCCATCGTTCAGTCCAAACATTGAGGTCCAGCTCTGAGGGCCTTCTGGCAGTTCCCTCACTACAAGAAGTGAAGTTACAGGGAACCAGGCAGAGGGCCTTCTCGGTAGTGGCGCCCACCCTGTGGAACACCCTCCCATCAGATGTCAAGGAAATAAGCAACTATCTGTCTTTTAGAAGACATCTGAAGGCAGCCCTGTTTAGGGAAGTTTTTAATGTTAAATGTTGTATTGTGTTTTAAATATTCAGTTGGGAGCTGCCCAGAGTGGCTGGGGAAACCCAGCCAGATGGGTGCAGTATAAATAAATTATTATTATTATTATTATTATTATTATTATTCAACAATGAGATTGACTGGTCATATAAATCACAAACAGCTCCCAAGCAGAGGCAGAGCCCTTAATTCATTTTATTTCTATGCCACTTTCCCACAAAACAATCAAGCTCAAAGCAGCATGCAACAAAGGAACAAGTATGCATTTCAAACAACACTAAAAAAAATGGTCATAATAGCATAGCAGAACAAAAATATAATAACATAGGGAAAAAACACATTTCAATATTATACATGATTACTTAAAACAACATGTAGGATCCAATAGCAAAAATAGCAGGTGTTTAATCTTCTCAGTATTATTCTAAGGGGAAAAGATACCCTCTCCTAACCTAGTGAAATTACCTGAGTGAATATTTCAATGTTGATGAATGTTTGCTTAATCCAATCAAAATATAGCAACAAGATGTTTCTGAGTTCAACATGTGGGATGTGGATCTCATAAAATTACATTTCTAGACGGAAAAGTTCAGTGCACTCTTTCAAGATTTGTAGCATTTTTTTTTGCTTGGATTGCCATATTTTTGGGGGGAGGCAGTGGGAGGGGCAGGGAGGCAGCAATACACAGGAATCATATTGTTCCACACTTAACCCATGGTGTGCTATTCCAGGGCTCCTGGGTGCTCACCCAGGGTGTGTGTTTCCTTTTGGAAAAGAGGTACAGCATATATACAACCTGAGCCTATGATGGAGGGGTTCGCAGCATCAACACCCCAATATTTCAAGCAGGCATTGGAAAGGTAAAGGTAAAGGTAAAGGTACCCCTGCCCGTACGGGCCAGTCTTGACAGACTCCGGGGTTGTACGCCCATCTCACTTAAGAGGCCAGGGGCCAGCGCTGTCCGGAGACACTTCCGGGTCACGTGGCCAGCGTGACATCGCTGCTCTGGCCAGAGCCAGAGCCAGAGCCGCACACGGAAACGCCGTTTACCTTCCCGCTGGTAAGCGGTCCCTATTTATCTACTTGCACCCGGAGGTGCTTTCGAACTGCTAGGTTGGCAGGCGCTGGGACCGAGCAGCGGGAGCGCACCCCGCCGCAGGGATTCGAACCGCCGACCTTTCGATCGGCAAGCCCTAGGCGCTGAGGCTTTAACCCACAGCGCCACCTGCGTCCCTAGGCATTGGAAAAGAGTACAGCAAAGGCGGCTGCCTGATGCCAATAGTTTGGGGGTTTCCCAAGTTCTGCTACACTTAAAGATCAATTCTTACAAGTGCAGCCCAGTTATTATGTCGTGGCTGTAACTGTGCCAGTTCTGCAGATCAAAGCAGTCAAGTGAACAAACACAGCATAAGGTGATCTTGCAAATAAACCGGCTCTTGCCTGTAGTGGCAACTGCAAAGCTATTGGCTCTTAAGTCCCCTGTACTTCGTAGGGCTTCAGTTTCTAGGATGTGTCCCTGGATGTAAAAAATAATCTTTGAAGATGCCAGAGAGCCATAAATGGATGGCTTTGCGTTCAGCTGGAAACCAGCGCAGGGGCCTGTCATAGTGAAACAAAGAGAGCAAGTGTTCTCTTTCTTTATTAACCTCCAGATGAAATGCCTCTGTGAAATCTCTTTGAACCTGACCAGGAAGCAGGCCTGGCCTTTGCCCAGCCTTCCCATTGTGGTCTCTTGTTTCACCCAAACTGGTTTGACCGGCCCTGAGAGTTAACAAGGCATTCCGTTCTGAAATTCTCCTTCTCTGTCCAATGGTGGAGGTGTCACTTTCTCCAGATGGCTGCCCCCAACAGCTCAGCCGTAGTTTTCCTCAGAAGGGGCAGTGTCCCTTGTGGTAATAGAGCATGGAGAGCTGTCTACTTTGATTAGGAAGGGGCAAATCTGTCGGATTCAGTTTCTCTCAGGTCACTTTCACACCGCATAGTATGATACCTCTTTAAACATCCACTTAAAGCATTCTTAATACTACTTAAACAGTCCTGGCTATCCCCCAGCCCCAACCCGCAAAAAACTAATCCCAAGAGCTGTAGTTTCTTAAGGGTGCTGAGAGTTGTTAGGAGACCCCCATTTCCCCTCACAGAGCTACATTTCCCGGAGTTGTTTAACAACCAATCTCTCTTTCCATTGGGAATTAGGAATCTTCTAACAACTCTCAGCACCCTTAAACAAACTATTGTTCCCAGAATTCTTTGGGTGAAGCAGCGGCTGTTTGAAGTGGTATCATCCTGGTTTAAGAGGATGGTGTGAATGTTGCTTTAGTTCCTTATTTTTCCAATATTATGTTCATTTTCCCTTGTTTTGACATCAGCTTGCAGATTTCCTCATGATGAACCACCGGCATTTAAGTGTGAATTTCTGTTTGTATGCAATTTCACCTAATATGCATTTTTTTTTGCAAAGCAATTTATTTCGCAAAATGTATACACCGCTTGATTTTTTTAAAAAAGCCTCAAAGTTGTTTACAAAAAAAGAAAAAACAAGAAAAAATTACAACCCTACTTTAAAACATACCAAAGTTTAAAATACTAAAACAGAATAATATTTCCTCAGCTTTCTAAGTTCCAGGGTCTGAACTGGGAATGTTCTATGTGCAAAGCAAGATACTCTCCTAATGAATGTTGCTTCCATGGGTGGAGTCCTGTAATGAAGTTTGCATCCAACTAAGTTGCACTCAGAGGGGGACCATGAACCTAAGTTAGTTGTGTTTATGAACTTTAATCCATCTACTCTGTCTCAGAATAGCATGGGAGCTCAATAAGATCCCTGCTTTTGTATGGGGAAAGAAAGGGTAGGTTGACAATTACTATTTTTGTTTAAAACACCGATACCCTTGTCTTTTGCATGTTAGCTCCGGTAAGAAGCAGTTAGAATAAGCTTAGCTTAATTAGCCGACAATAAGAAACATTAAAATCCCATAAAATATGCAGCCCAAACAATAGGATGAGATAAACACACATGATAAATAAAGCAGCAGATAAAAGCTACAGTAGATTTTTAAAAAAGGAAAGACAATGACGACAGCAATCAAGAGGAAACCCAAAGAGAAACAGCAGAAGGCAATTAAAAGGGGGGAAATACTTGCACTATGGCACAAGGAAAGGGCAGGGGTCACCTTGCCTGGCATGATGGTGGCTGGTGCCCAGAGGACAGGAGGCAGCAAGACCAGCAGTAGGTGGAGCCAAAGGCAGAGCCACCTCCTGTCTGGTTGTAAGTGCGAGTGGGTGCTGGTTGAGGCTGGTGGGGCAGTGCCCCATTCCCCCTAATGGACCAGATTCCAGAGCCTTGGTACCTAACAGAAGTACAGGAGGCTCCAGCTATGCAAGTCTAAGAAGGGAGTTGCATAATTTAGGTGCCACTGCAGAAACATTTGATTATCTCCTCCTACCGGTCAACAAGAGAAAGTGTCCTTCCATACTGCATCATGGTGTCGTACGCTGGTTTGACATCAACTGATAGGAAGTGCCTACAAAGAGTGGTGAATACAGGACAAGATATGGTGAATACAGGACAAGACAAGGCTGTCCCGTGAATCCGCTGGGTGAAATAGAGGAAGAACGTTGCCTCAGAAGAGTGAGGAAAATTCTTAGGGATGATTCACACCCTGGCCAGCACTTTCTTGTTCTCCTACCCTCAGGCAGAAGATATAGAAGCATGATTAGTTGCACCAACAGGGTAAAGAACAACTATCCGTGGGCTGTTAGCTGCTGAATGAAAAGATAACAACAGGGCAACTTGTTTGCGTCAGTAAACGTGGGGAATTAAGACTAAGAGAGCTGAGTGGGGGGTGCTCGTGTAATCTCACTGTATACAAGTTGTACAAGTGACAATAAAGTATTTCAATTTCAATTTCAAAAAAGTTTCTCTCTCCAGTAGCCACCTAGGAAAATACGAAGCTATCTTATACCAAGTCAGACGAGTGGTCTATCCAGCTCAGTATTGTCTACACCAGCCTTTCTCAACCTTGGGTCCCCAGTGCTTGTTGTTGGACTACAACTCCCATCATCCCTCACCACTGGTCCTGCTGACTAAGGATGATGGAAATTGTAGTCCAGCAACAGCTGGGGACCCAGGGTTGAGAAAGGCTGGTCTACATCAACTGGCAGCCGTTCTCCATGGTTTCAGAAGGATGTATTTCCCAGCCCTACTTGGAAATCCTGTGGCTTGAACCTGGGAACTCCTGACTGGAAAAGCAGATGCTCGACCCCTGAACTGCAGCCCTTCCCATAAACCTTATGGGGTTGATATTCTTTTTATATATACAATATTTTTTATTAAATTTTCAATTTTACATTTCCCTTTCCATGGTTCATTTTGCATATCACACATCCCTGCATATTTTACTTTAACCATTCAAATCAATTTTCCACTTTTACATCCATCAAAAATTATTTACTCTGTTGAATTTATCTTAATGCTGCCAGTGTTTTCAGCTGTATACAGTTATTTTCCATATATTCAACAAATGTTTTCCAGTCTTCTTTAAATGTATGTTCTTCTTGCTCTCTTATTCTGTATGTTAAATCTGCAAGTTCTGCATATTCTATCAACTTAAGTTGCCAGTCCTTTTTAGCTGGGACCTCACTCACTTTCCATTTTGGGGCTAACAAAACATGGGCTGCAGTTGTTGCAAACACAAATAACCTTTTCTGACACCTAGGAATTTCAATCTGGGTTATCCTCAACAAAAAGGACTTTTGTGTTTTGGGGGAAAAGTAGTTTTAAACATTTTTTTCAATTCATTATAAATCATTTCCCAATATACCTTTACCGTTTTACATGTCTGCCACATGTGAAAAAATGTGGTTGATATTCTTGACCTGTTATTTTAATAAATTGTAAGCCTTTTATTTAGCATAGCAGTACTTAACCTCCATTTTGTGGAGGCATCGGTGTATGTGTATGTCAGGTGGTGGTGGTGTGGTTACTTGAGAGCAAACAGGCAAGACTCCAACCTGTCTTTTCAGTCGCTAGGAGAATCTGGGAGTGGGTGGTCCTTCAACTTGCCCAAGCATAGCAGTCTTTTGACCCCCATCCTACGCCTCCTCTCTCTGCACGTAAACCGACTGTGCCGAGAGGGCCTGGGCAAAGGGGGACCTGCCTCCTCCCCCACTTTGCTCAGGTTCAGTGTTGCGGCTCTCTCTTGCATCTTCCTAGCCCTTCCTCCCCTCCCCACTGGAGGTGGGGCTTCCCTCCTCGCCGGAGGAAGAGCTGCTTCTCACGATCTTCGGAGGTTCCCCGTAACCCAACTGCCCTTCCACCTCTCGCCTCTGAGCTGATAGCAGTTCCCTGACAGTATAGAATTATTATTTTTTAGATTGAGATTTATGAGTCCAACTGGGATGAAAACTGCCCTACATTCTGAGCTTTCAGATTGTACCTGTGGGTCACTGAAGTGCATCTTGGGAGCACAGCCTATTTAGTGCAAGGCTCTGTATTCACCCCTGTGAATCATGACATCCTGTGACACGATGGGCCATTCTTTGGCTGGCCATCATTGGGGGGCACAGCTCAGTGGCAGAGCCACTGCTTTGCATGCCAAAGGTTGTGGGTTTAATCCCCAGCATCTCTGGTTAGCGCTGGGAATTCTCCCCTGTCTGAAATCCCAGAGAGCTGCTGCCAGTCAGTGTAGACAATACTGAAATAGAAGGCTCAATGGTCTGACTCTGCAGCAGCTTCCTATTGTGAGATATGTGAGTTTTGACACAGTCTAACTGAAGGGTCAAAAATAAGCAACACCAGAATGGTACCTATAATTATTTCCTGATACAAATAAGCTAATAAAAGATTCAGTGCCCACATTTCTTCTTTCTGATCAAAGGCCTTGGAAGATGATACTTTTGTTTTAATTGCAATTTGTATCTCAGGTTTTTGTCTTTTGCAGTGTATGGTATTTTAAATACGCCCCCCCCCTTGCATTAGCATTAGCTTGCATTTTGAACAAGCATAGGTTTTAAATGCTCATGTTTTATTCTTTTATTACTTTGTTTCAGTGGATATGTGATGGTAACAAAATGATTGATAGATAGATAGATTGATTGATTGGTGGAAGTGAGCAACATCTGAGCAGGCTCCACCAGGCCAACCACACACACGGAACAGGTGCAAAGAAAAGAGATTAGCTTGTAATAAGCCCTGGTTTTAATTATGAACGTATTACGGTGCGGGCATATCAGAGCCAGAGCTCATTATACAGATGGGAATTATGAACAGGCAAGATTTGTAATGTGGATCAACTAATTAGAAGTTTCAGCAGCATCTCTTAGATTCCCCCAACCATGAGACACTGAGGGAATATAGCATCCCACAATTAGTCCAGTGTTAGCAGGTGGTAAAAGGAGAACAGTGAAGGCACCAGCCTCATATCACTAGGCAGGGAGCTCCAAAGTTGTGGGTGCTGCCAAGATTGATTTCATGCAAATGTGGAACGAGTGTTACATGACACCTGTAATAATGTCAGTTCTGCACATATCATTCATGTGTCTCGGGGTGGGGGGGGGGTAGTATCCATGCTTGTATATATGGGGTGAAACCAGGTTTGTGGCATATTACAAAAGATCTTATTTACTGTCTGTCTGTCTGTCTGTCTGTCTGTATCTCACCATGTACCGAAATTCAAGGAATTTTCAGCATTGCTTAGATCAAGCAGAATACAAACCCCACTGTCTCTCCACTATGCAGAATTTTCAAAACTTTACAATAACCCCTTTTAGTTAACACCCCCCTGCTAAATAGACTGACCCACTGTCTAGCCTATGGGCTGTCCAGATGGTGCCCTCTAGACTCCAGGTTCCACCATCTTTTGCTAGACTCCAGGTTCCACCATCTTCTTGGTGTGATTACAGCCAATCTGGGATCCTGCAAGCAAGTTGTTGCCTTGATGCTACACAGCCAAGCAGAGCCAGGTATGATGGGAGCTGAAGTCCAGCAACATTGGTGTGTGTGCTCATCCAGACTTTCCATGTAGCTAAGCACACTTTCAGCCTAAATCCCCTTCCTTCTTGGCACTGCTAGACCACTAGAAGTACAGTGGTACCTCAGGTTACATACACTTCAGGTTACATACGCTTCAGGTTACAGACTCCGCTAACCCAGAAATAGTGCTTCAGGTTAAGAACTTTGCTTCAGGATGAGAACAGAATTCGTGCTCTTGTGGCGCAGCAGCAGGAGGAGGCCCCATTAGCTAAAGTGGTGCTTCAGGTTAAGAACAGTTTCAGGTTAAGTACGGACCTCCAGAACGAATTAAGTACTTAACCTGAGGTACCACTGTACAGGTCTGTTCTGTAATGGAAGGAAAACGGCTCAAACTGAGAAAAGCTGTAATGCTATTGCGACTGCCCTTGCCAGCCTCAAAGGGCTGGGAGATGTAGTGTGCACATCTGCAGGATGCTGGCCCACCTGGGGCTCTGTAGCTCAAGTTTTAAAGAACTGGAAAAAGCAGATACAATAGCAAAGCAGCCTCCTTTTCAATCCTAGAAAAGAGAATTGCTGCAGGAGCCTGCTCCATCCATTTATTTTCCTTCCTTCCTTCCTTCCTTCCTTCCTTCCTTCCTTCCTTCCTTCCTTCCTTCTTGAAAGGCAGAGCCTTTCCTATCAGAAGAAGGGCAAGATTTGTCACTACCACACCAAAAGGACACGACACACATGCCGTCCTGAGAAAACCCCTTCATCCAGATTTGATTTATTTGATAGATTTACAAAAAGAAAAGCACACACCAATGAATAAATTTTAGAAAGGTGCAAGATGAGACATGGATGCACAAAGCATTTTTTTAAAAAAAGAAATCAAGACTCATTGCGTTCCTCCCTGCTCCCCCTTCCTTCCCATCCAGGGTGGCCCTGCCCCTAACTGTACCTCAGAGCCAGCACGCCATGCAGGGCTGGGCCTTGTCAGCAGCAGTCTCATTGCCTCCTCATCTCCAGCAGCTGCTGTGAGAGCCAGTGTGGTGTAGTGGTTAAGAGTGGTGGACTGGTAATCTGGTGAACTGGGTTCGCGTCTCCGCTCCTCCACATGCAGCTGCTGGATGACCTTGGGCCAGTCACACTTCTTTGAAGTCTCTCAGCCCCACTCGCCTCACAGAGTGTTTGTTTTGGGGGAGGAAGGGAAAGGAGAATGTTAGCCGCTTTGAGCCTCCTTAGGTTAGTGATAAAGCGGGATATCAAATCCAAACTACTACTACTACTACTACTACTATTCTTCTTCTTCTTCTTCTTCTTCTTCTTCTTCTTCTTCTTCTTCTTCTGGCTGCCCAAGGGAGGAGGTCAGCAGTGGTGGTCATGGAAAGCCTATGGAGAGGCAATGGGATGCTTCCTCGAGGCAATCATTGCCAACTCCACTGCTACTCGACAAACACTGGCTCTTCCTGCTTCCTGAACTCAGCACTGGTGGGGGAAAGAGAGACATTCCGGGATCAAGTCAGAAACTGGGATGGCACTCATAATTCCAGAACTGTCCATGAAACATAAGGACACTTGGAGGGTATGCAATATCAGGAGGACCACTGGTTTTCTAACCTTGTTATGAAGACACATAATTGTGGGAGAATCTCAAACTTTTTTTGTCGTAAAAAGTTTAGATTGTGTGTTGCAGCATAACGTGAGAGAGAGAGAGAGGGGCAGAGAGACAGAGAGCGAGCGCGCGCGCATTTAATGAACATTTATTGAAGCTTCCCGGTATTGTTTTTATTATTGTTAATAATTGTCACACCTTTTAGCAGACCTTGTCAGTCATTACTTTGAAAGCCCAAAGCCTTTCCGTTCTATAATTAGTAACTGCCACAATGCCTTCCGTTTGCTTAGAGCTCCTTATCCAAGAATGTTAAAAAATATATCACAAGTGTTAATTAAAGTCTTACAATATCCAGGTCTGGGTGATAAAGATAATTGCTTTGCATTCAGAGTGAAAAGCCGTAGGCTCAGAGGGTGTGGAACACAGGGACAGGGAGATGGGTTTGTGTGTGTGTCTGACTGTACATCGGAGCGAAGGCCAAGCTGGTCCAAACCACGGAGAGCAAAACTCAAAAGTTTGATCTTCAATGCCCTTGCTTAATTTTCTTTTGACTTCCTTGTACCTTTGTTCTCCCATTGGGGATGCAAGACCTCTAAATAGGAAGAGCACAGGAAGCTGTTGTTGGTCCATCTAGCTCAGTATTGTCCACACTGACTGGCAGTAGCTCTCCAGGATTTCAGACAATTTTTCCAGCTCTGTGTGGAGATGCCAGGGATTGAACCTGGAACCTCCTGCATGCAAAGCAGGGGGTCTAACCACTGGGCTACAGCCCTTCCCTAAATGACCGCTTTGTGGCTCCTTATTGCATGTCCCTTCTAGCTATTACTCCATCTCTCTTGGAAAAAGAACAGACCGAAAATCCACTCCTATGTCTGTAGGGCTGAGGGAACAGAAAGGTTGCATTGTTGGAGTAGTGTGTGCATTTTTCCCCATCAGGAAAACAAGCACAACTTCCTCATCCTGGCAGGGTACAAAAAGGGCATCTCAGTGGAGCTGCCCTTAGGCCTGGTTCAGAAGTTCCATCAGTTACAGAATGCGACGGCCAGGTTGATGATGGGATCATCTGGCCATCAACGTGTGACACCATTGTTTAAGCATCTGTTCTAGGTGCCCATCTACTACCGAGCTAGGTTCAAGGTCTCCTGTGGTCTCCAGCAACTGGTACAGGCAGCTCCCCATGTTTGTGCATTTGGGGTACGCACAGCTACACACAGTTGTGGAGGCAGTGCTTAGCCTTCATAGCTAGTAGACACTGAAAACTTTCTCATCCATGAAAATGTTTTCTTTTCAGTGTAGGAGAATATTTTAAAAACATGATCCTCAGCTCCTGTATTGTCAAGCCCTATTGCCCTTTCCACTTCCTTCTACTGTAAGGATGGGCAAATCTGCCAGTTTCAGATTGTTTCCCATTTTTCTCATCTCAAGTTCTGTTCTCCACATTTCCACATTTGTTTGTGAATTTATTTATGTTTCTAAAAAGTACTCAGTAGTATTCAGTAGCATTTTGGTGCAAGTTTCTCACATTTTGGTATTTAATTTTGCCCAGTATATGCATTTCAGCATAGCACATGCCCCCCAAAGTGTGCATTTTTCTATGTGACTTTCCACCAATGTATGCAATTATATGCTATGCACACTTTACCCCTGTATATGCATTTTTTTGACACTGCTTGGTAGGAGAACTGCATTGCAAAATTCACTGAAGTGCAACTTTTGAAGGATGGCTGCCTTTCGGTTTTCATCTTGTTTTTGGAAAGTGCAAATTTGGTAGATTTGCTTTTAAATGCAAACTAAATTAAATGTCTCTCCCATCCCTAGTGGACAGGTGCCGGTTTGAAATAATTGCTTCAACTTAAATAGAAACAGGATGTGGGTGGTGCTGTGCGTTAAACCACAGAGCCTAGGGCTTGCCGATCAGAAGATCGGTGGTTCGAATCCCCACGATGGGGCGAGCACCTGTTGCTCGGTCCCTGCTCCTGCCAACCTAGCAGTTCAAAAGCACGAAGTGCAAGTAGATAAATAGGTACCACTCCGGTGGGAAGGTAAACGGCGTTTCCACGGCTCTGGTTCACCAGAAGTGGCTTAGTCATGCTGGCCACATGACCCGGAAGCTGTACGCCGGCTCCCTCTGCCAGTAAAGCGAGATGAGCACCGCAACCCCAGAGTTGCCCACGACTGGACCTAATGGTCAGGGGTCCGTTTACCTTTACCTTTAAATAGAAACAGTCATTCAATTTAAATAGACATTTGAAAGGATAACTGCATTTCAGTTCTCATATGTGATCTGAGAAGTGTGAATGGTGCAAATGATTTTTGAAAGATGCATTCTGCTTCACCTATTTTTTCAGAACCTATGACTTAGGTGGGTTTGCCTTCAACCATGACCTGAGTCAAATTTCTCCTCCCCGCCCCGGTTCTAACATTTCCCCTTTAAAACCAGCTCAACCTCCTCATTCTAGCCTCATTCAACTGGAGCAGGCTTCAACCCGTTCAGATCCCAAACCCAGGACCCACCTCTAACCCAGACATGCATTTCAGCAACCCATTTCTTAACCTTATATTTGTCTGGCTCCTTTAACAACCCACCTTGAATCAGGCAGTGGCCTGATAGTGGTCCTGATCCACCAGTTGAAGAACAGAGTTCTACTGTACATATAGACCAGGTTTCGGAGAAGGAGTTATTAGGAGACACTTTCAAGTGAAACACCTTTTCCTAGGAAATATCTGCACTGGGAACGTAACTTCTCCTCTGCTTTTTGTAATGAGTTCTGCTGATAAAAGGAAGAATTCTCTCTATCTCACTCTCTCCACCCCCACCTCTCTCTGTTCCATGCCAGTCTTCTTGGCCCATCCCCTTTGTTTCAGGGATATGTTACTTTTCTCTTTGCCGCTGCTGGGTGCGACTGAGTCCCCCCCCCCGCTGCGCCGGCTGAAGCGACTGCATCAAACGAGCGCCCTTCTTTTAATTGCCTCGACAACCTGCAAACCAATAAAGCGTCCTGTGTTCTCGGGCCTTGTGAAAAACACAAAGACATCAATACAATGTCACTTCACTCCAGCGTGGTTTTGTCTTGTAATTTATTGACACAAGCTCAGCGTGGAGCCACAGGGACGCAGAAAGAGTCTGTGCAGCATGCTCTCACCTCTCCTCCGCCCCCCTCCTTTGTATTTCTTTCTTATAAAACAGACACCCTGGATCCAAGCCTTGGGTGAGGTGACCCTGGGGATCAAAGGTCAGGGGGGGGGAAAAAGTATTTGGGCCATTACTCTGTTGGTTTGTCTTTGCCCTAAACCTTCAGGGCTGGGGAAAGGAGATGACAAACTATAAATAAGGCAACCCTTCCCTTTCATCCTATCCCACCCTGTTGTGCATCTATGCAGGAGAATGAGCTGTAGGAGAAGGGTGTGAAAATTGTGAGATTTTGACCAGCTTCGGCCCATCTGAAGCTGATACAGGCTCGTCTTATCTTGAGCCCAAGCAGAGTAGTCCACGCAGCAGAAGGAAAAGCAGTATGTGCCACATTCTTAACTTTATTTCCACTCTCTGCTTGCCTGGAGGGGAGGGGCTTTCCCTGCTCTTTGTTCTGTTTGAGCAAACACAGCAACGAAACAGAGGAGGGTGGGCAGTAAGACCCTGAGGCAGAATGGAGGAAAGCAGCCGCTTCCTCTTTTCAAGTTTCCCTTCTAGGAGACCCGCGATTTGATTTTTGCCTGCTTTTTCGGCTCCAGGGACACACATTCGCTCTATAACACGCACAGACATTTCCCCTTCCTTTTTAGGAGAAAAAATCTGCGTGTTATAGAGGGAAAAATACGGTACTTATTGTCCAGAAGATAGTGATAGAAGACAGCTTCTATTTCCTTGAACATTACAATTTGCTGTAGGAAATAAATTGCATGAATTTTCAGCTCAGTGCAATATAGATTGGTGTTTTGGAAATGGCACCATTTCAGCAACTGTATCGTGACCAATTGTTATTATTATCATTAATCGATTCCATTGAATTTCATCCAAACAATTATTAGTCTCAGAAACTCTGTACGGCTGAGATGTGTTTACAATAGTGCAAAAACCATTACACAGATGTATACTATAAGAAAATAAGAAGAGCCTGTTGAGTCAGGCCAGTGGCCCATCTAGTCTAACACCCTGTTCTCACAGTGGCCAATCAGATGCCTGTGGGAAGCTCCCAAGCAGGATCTGAGTGAAACAGCCCTCTCCTCTCCTGCAGCTTCCAGCAACTGGGAATCAGAACCTTTCATACCTTTGACCATGGAGAACAGAGCATTGCCTTCGTGGCCAGCAGCCCTTGATAGCCTTAACCTTCACAAATTTCTCTAATCTTCTATTAAAGCCACCCAAGTTGGATTTTTATCATTCCAGAACTGTCAGGGAACTGCCATCAGTGCTGGAGGGAGAGAGCAAAATCCAGAGGGATTCCAGAGAGCGTCCCGGGATTGGGAGAGGCGGCCCCTCTGCTGGGGAAGAGAATCAGCGTAGCACCAGTGGAGAAGGGGGGCAGATGGGGGAAGCGGCGAGGCGGTCCCATGACTCCTTGCCGGGGACCAGCGGGGAGAGTAGAGGTCCTCCGCTGCCCACACCCTCCTTGCACAGAAGGCTTTCGCGCAGAGAGAGTAGGAGGAGACTAGGCGTCAAAGAGCTTCTTTGCTGGAAGAAGTTTAAGAAACGCCCAATGGCAGATTCTGCCAGCTATTGAGACAGCCACGGGTGAGTGGCTGTCCGGACAGAAAAGGTTCACTCAGGCAATACAGCCAGGTGTTTGCACCGGCTTACGCACAAGCAACCCTTAGAACCATCACACAGAACATAATGAAAAGTGACCGTCATTGAAAACCTTTATTTGATTGCTCATTAGATGCTCTTCTAACTACGTCATATTACTATTATAATAGACCAGATTTTATCAAACTGTTCTGTTACTGTTGGAGGCTTACTTTTCCTCCAGTTCTTAGCTAGGGAGTTTTTTTTTTTTGCAACTATTATTTCCAAGTCTATTTCTAATGCTAAAAGCAAAGTCTTGGAGTCCAGGGATAATGAGTAACCTCTTATCTCATTGTGTTGCAAATTAAATGCCAGAATGTCTGTATTTATTTATTTTTAGCATTTCCAGAATATATGCAAAAGACTCTGCCCTTGGAGTAGGACAAGACTCACTTGCTTTCCACACCATTTAGATAAAGGACCGGGGAAGCTGTGGCCTTTCAGATGTTTTGGGGCAGGGGTCAGCAACCTTTTTCAGCCTCAGACCATGTGGTGGGCTGGACTATATATTTTGGGGGAAAATGAACGAATTCCTATGCCCCACAAATAAACCAGAAATGCATTTTAAATAAAAGGACACATTCTACTCTTGTAAAAACAAGCTGATTCCCAGACCGCCCACTGGCCGGATTTAGAAGGTGATTGGGCTGCATCCGGCCCACGGACTTTAGGTTGCCTACCCCTGTTTTGGGGCTGCAACATCCACCATCCCTAACTATTGGCCACACTGACTGGCGGAGCTGCAGCTTCTCTGCCTCTGATTTAGAGCAGGGAGCTCCCTCAATAGGGAGCAAGCTTGGGGCAAGCATGAGAGAGCCATTCTTCAAGGTTCAGTTGGGGGACTTGGGCACCATTTTCACCCCATCTTCTCTACAAGGGGACAATCAGGGGGGCAATATCCTTTAGAGGGATATTGTAGAGTTGGAAAAGGTTTAGAAATGGGCAACCAAATTGATCAAGAGGATCAAGTGCCACCCTTATGAAGAAATGTTGCAGCCCTTGGGATTTTCAAGTTTAGAGAAAACTTGAGTAAGGGGCGACATGGTGGATGCTTTTAAAATTATGCAAAGCATGGAGAATGTGGACAAAGGAAAGTTTTTTCTCTCTCTTAACAAATAGAACTCACTTTGACAGGGTTCTGTGGTCTATTCAGAGATGACTCCCTGATTGTATGTAGTTGTTTTATCTTTGTTCACTAAAATTAAATTAAAAAACACACACTCATGAACGCCCAAGTAGCTGAGTGTTGGAAGATTCAGGACAGATTTTTTCATGCAGCCCATGGTTGAACTATGGAACTTGTGTGGGTGGCTTTGAAAGCCAATTGGACAACTTCATGGAGAAAGCTTCTGAAGGCTACTAGCCATGGAGGTTATGCGCTGCCTCTACAGCTGGACGCAGTAATGCCTCCAGTTGCTGGAAACTACAGGAAGGGATACAAGGGACGTGGGTGGCACTGTGGGTTAAACCACAGAGCCTAGGACTTGCTGATCAGAATGTCGTGGTTCGAATCCCCACAATGGGGTGAGCTCCCATTGCTCGGTCCCAGCTCCTGCCAACCTAGCAGTTCGAAAGCACATCAAAGTGCAAGTAGATAAATAGGTACCGCTCCAGTGGGAAGGTAAACGACATTTCCGTGCGCTGCTCTGGTTCGCCAGAAGCGGCTTAGTCATGCTGGCCACATGACCCGGAAGCTGTATGCAGGCTCCCTTGGCCAATAAAGCGAGATGAGCGCCACAACCCCAGAGTCGGCCACGACTGGACCTAATGGTCAGGAGTCCCTTTACCTTTACAGGGGTTCTATAAGGATTTCCATAGTTGGCCACTGTGAGAACAGGATGTTGGACTAGATGGGCCATTGGCCTGATTCAAAAAGCTCTTCTTGCATTTCTTATCAGGCTTGTGGATGGCTACGGCAATAGGCTGAGCTGTTTGTATTCTGCTTTCCTTTTCTTCAAGACTCTCTGGATCTAGTTATTAGGGAATCAATAGCTTACTCCCCACCTGGCAGCTGGTGCGCCAGTGTGATTGATTTGCTGGCTTCAGCTAAATTGCCACCTTGTACCTCCTTGTCAATCTTCTAATGTTTTTTAGTTTGTTTGTTTGCACAGCTATTCCCCCTCCCTTCCCCCATGCTATTCGCCAGACCCTCCCCCACCACCACAATGAAGATGCTTAATTTTAGGATGCGTTAGACTCACATGCTGTTCCGTACCAACCGCCTTCAACCTTCTTAAGTGGGGGGGGGGGGGAGTTACAGAGAATATTGAAGTCTTCATTGTTCATAGCGCATAATGAGAGCACATGCAATACCATTCTTGACAGGATCAGACGTACTTCTGAACGCCCACCACCTTTGTCTGCAGGCACAGCTTTCAGAAAAGAGGGGGACGACGGGGAAATACTGGAATTTAATAACTGAGACACGTGGTGGCTGGGTGCTTTCAGTACATGCCACAAAATAGAGGATGAGCCTTAGCACCCAGAACCACTGCTATAAAACCATAGAGGTTCTCTGCGCATTTGGGGAGGAAGAAAAAATTACGTGGTGCAGGGACAGTGCTACTTCAGTGCGTAGGTTGGGGTGGGACAAGGTTTTCAAGACTGGCAATTTCACCTCCCTTTTTCTAGAGAGCTCTAGTGCAGTCTTCTCCCTGACCTGCCAGCTTCATATTTTTAAAAACATAAACAACCCCCTCAGCAACCCTCAAGAACTGGTGCTCCATTATTATTATTATTATTATTATTATTATTATTATTATTATTATTATTATTTAAAGTAAAGTAGATAAGAATGGATCAGGCCCATCTAGTCCAGCATCCTGTTCTCACTATGGCCAACTGGATGCCTGTGGGATGCTCGCAAGCAAGATTCAAGTCCAAGAGCACTCTGCCTACCTGTGGGGCACAGGTGGAGCTGTGATCTAAACCACTGAGCCTCTTGGGCTTGCCGATCGTAAGGTTGGCAGTTTGAATCCGTGCGACGGGGTGACCTCCCATTGCTCTGTCCCAGCTCCTGCCAACCTAGCAGCTCGAAAGCAAAACAGAGGGAGCAGATAAATAAGTACCTCTGTGGTGGGAAGGTAAACAGCATTTCCGTGCGTTCTGGCTTCCCTCACGGTGTCCATTTGCACCAGAAAAGGTTTAGTCATGCTGGCCAAATGACCTGGAAAGCTGTCTGTGGACAAATGCCGGCTTCCTCAGCCTGAAAGTGGGGATGAGTGCCACACCCCATATTCAATTTTTGACTGGACTTAACTGTCCAGGGGTCCTTTACCTTACTTTTACCTTTACCTACCTGTGGCTCAGTGATGGAAGAATTGCTGCTTTCCAAACCTTGCAGGTCTCTCTGGTTTTTTGCTTGCTAAACACACCCACCCACCCACTCCTCATTGGTTCAGTGGGTGAGAGGAAATCAGCATGCCAATTTTGGGGCTGGTATAATTCCTCACTCTTATTCCAGAGGTCAATATTTGGGGGATGGGGGTGGGGAAGAGGCTGGATTTGGTGGATCCAAATTCTTCTCCCCCCACCAGCCCCTCACATGCCCCCATAATGTATACTTCATGGCCTCAAAGATCTCCAAATGCTGAGGGGGAAATTAGCTGTGGATGTAGAGCTTTTCATCGCTGCACCAGGTTGGCTTCCAACCTTCAAACCTCCTTCTTTGAGCCCAGAGAGAGAAAGATATCCACTCTATCCAGTGGTTTCTACCACACTTCCTGGGAGTTTAGGATTGCTCCCCAAAGACCTTTACATCTTGAATTGAAGCGGTCAGCATACAAAGTGGGCTACTGTATTGTGAGTTAAGGAATGCCTGATCATGGGTATTCATGAACTGCTTCTTGGTGCCACAGGCTTCACCAGGGAAGACATAACCCAAATACTCTTAGATAGTGCTGTGTTGTGGGTGTGAAGGAGAGAAAGTTACTTCTAGTAACAATTCCCTCCCCCCCTGTGGTTTTTAACCTAGAATGTCTGGTGAGAAATTCAGCTGCTTTTCTTTCCAGGGATGGGATGGCAATCCAGAGCCGGGAGGGGAACTGTCAATGCTGCTATGGCAACACCCCCAAATTATGATGCTCAATCAGAATTGCAGGCAAACTGTTATGAGAGGTGGCACCGCAGATGGGCTAGGTCTTGTAAGGAAAACTTGTTGTGAATAAGAGCTTCGTGATTTTCAGATGGCGGGTGCACAGAGACAGGCATCGCACACTGAGAAGTGGTCACAGCAGGTTCTCCACTGACCAGGAGAACCCAGCTTTGCAGCTTGCCTTGTGCAATTGCATGCATGCCAGCTAAGCTCAGGGAGGGTCAGCTTTTGAAGAAACATCCCCTCCTCTTCTGCCTTGGGCAGGCTAGCTGCATTTTTTAAAAAGTATATTTTAAAGTGGCATGCATGCTATCATCTGGACTGTAAAAACTATTCATAGGATTGCTGATGGGAGAGCCCATCTGACTGGCGATGGCTGTTAATGTTTGCACTTAGGAGGTACTTCCCAGCCCTACTCAGAGATGCTGACCCTGGGACCTTCTGTAAGCAACAAGGAGCTATAACCATTCAGCTCTTCCTGAGAACCAGGGCTGGATTTAGGGCAGTGTGGGCGGTTCACCTGCACAGCACTCTCAAGGACAAAATTGAGAAGAGCCATCACTGAGAAGATTCATTTGGGGGCACCAAATTCTGGCCACACTCAGGGGGTCTATACTGGCAAAGATTACCAATGTCCACCCCTGCTGTTGACTGAAGATCTCCCAGCTGTTGACTGAAGGACCACGCCTAGGGGCAAAACATGGGAGAGAGGGTTGCAGAGAGTCAGTATTTGTCGTCTACAAACCACTCACAGACAGTAAACACGGTTTGGGTTTTGCCTTGCAGCTGGTAGGGATGAAGTGTTTTTTTTTTAAAAAGAAGTAGGAATCATCTCTTCCATATTGATGATTGGCAGTCCAAGGGCTGCTCATTGGAAGAGTTAGAATGGAGCAGAAGAGGCCTGAGACTCACCCCCCTTTGGAGATCTGCCGCCCAAGTACAATGCTCTACTTTTAATATTAAACATGGCACAAAACTCCATTATTTCCTAACTCTCCAAAGCATACATAAATATCCAGCCAATCCATCTTATATGGGATTGAACTAATGCACTGCTGTCCTCTAGTGGATGGAGTTGGAACATCTCAACAGTGCCTTCAGCCCTCAAGTCAGACTTGCCCCAGAATCTCTCCCAGAGTCGACCTTGGCTGTTGATTCGGGGTCTCTCCCATGGGATTTCAGTGAAGGCTCTCTGAGACATTGCAAGTTGCAACAGAAATTTGGACGCAGAGGGCCCGTGAAGTCCTCAAGCCTGCTGGAGCTAGGCAAGTCTCTGGACCAGCCGGAGACTTTAGGAAACCTCACGAATTGGTGGTTGGAAATATTCTGTGGATATCATTGTTATGATGATGATTATTTTATTTTTTCATTATTGCAAACATGTGTTTACAATGTTTCCGAACAACAATACAAAGGAAATACACCAAAGATTAGTGAAGGATACAGGATGGCAGGGAAGGAAAGGAAATGAAGAAAAATAAAATAAAGAGAGAAGAAGAAGAAGAAGAGTTTGGATTTGATATCCCACTTTATCACTACCCTAAGGAGTCTCAAAGTGGCTAGCAATCTCCTTTCCCCTCCTCCCCCACAACAAACACTCTGTGAGGTGAGTGGGGCTGAGAGACTTCAGAGAAGTGTGACTGGCCCAAGGTCACCCAGCAGCTGCATGTGGAGGAGCGGGGAATCAAACCTGGTTCACTAGATTATGAGTCCACCACTCTTAATCACTACACTACACTGGCACTACACTACATGTTATGCATTTAGAAAAATGGAAAGGCAGTGTGGTGTATTGGTAAGAGCTATCTCTTTCTGGCTCATGGGTCATACTTTCATTAGGGGCTCCATGTTATTGTTGGATCTGGTCAAAGGTGGGTATTGCCACTCCACTCTCTGCCCAGCCCTTTCTGCAGAAGGGCTCTCCCATCAGCAATCCTATGAATAGTTTTTACAGTCCAGATGCTTGCACCTTTTTGATAGCTATATCTACCTACTTACCTACCTACCTACTTACCTACCTACCTACCTACCTACCTACCTGGGAGGGCCACAGTTTCTCCATCCCTGTCTTGGAACCTCTCATGTCCTCAGTGACCCTTTCCCCAAGATAGGGATCTTTTGTTCCCCTTAGGAAAGTGGCAGGAAATGTCTGTAACTGGTATGCGAGCCCCAGGTTAAATTCAGCTTAGTACAAAAGCAGCTGAACTGGAAATGGGACAGTTGTGTTCAGATAGAGGTGCGTTTTCATGCATTTCATTCTGAATACTTATTCCATTCTGAGAAATAAGATAGTTGACAGAAGATGGAGGAAGAAGAGACCCATCTGCATGGAGGAGGAATTTGGCTGCAATCCAGTGTGGTATGTTGGGCTGTGTTCAGGAATGGGAATCAGTCAAGTGAATAGGATGGTATTCATTCACATAGTAGCTGTTGTTTTGTTTTCAAGTCCACAAATGATATGCAATTAATGAAATGTAATTACATTTCCCCCACATTGTTTTGACATTTCCTTTGCATTGCAATGAATGTCAGCGTACATACTTTGCCTTAAATTTGTCGGCAGCAAGGCAAATAAAGGAGCATTTTGAGGAAGCTAAACTGTGGTTTGGGTTTTGCATGTCATTTATGGAAGCTATGTTCAATAAAAGACAGAAAGATGAGTAACATAGTATTTGGAAGAAACGGAACAGCAGTGGAACAGAAACAGTGGATTGTGAGGAATACAGGTTAGAACAGAATCGTTGCCTTTTAATGTCCCTAGCTTCATGACTGAGTGGGGATTTGAACTCTGGTCTCCCAGGTCCTAGTCCAGCAGTCTTAACCACAACACCACACTGGCTCTCATTCTGCACTGGCTCTAAAGAGCCAATCAGGGCAGGAGAATGAGGCACACAGAGCAGAAGCACCTGTGGTTCAGCTGATCAGCGAAAGCCCATTTCTGCCAAAGCAGCAGCATCTGGATTTAATTCCCATGGCGGTCCTGCAGCAGGTGCGAGGCTCTGTCCTCTCACTGACTTGCTAGAGGCACTCAGCCCATTGTTCCCTGGGGTCACCTGTTAGCATCTGATCCGTTTCGGAGGATCTCCGAAGCCCAGAATTTGCGCTTTTAGCTGGCCTTCCTGCAGATCATCTTTCCCACAGCACCAGGTGCACTCCTACGATGCCAGAGATTTTCATAACTGCAGAATGCCTGGGGAGCCGGAAGAGAAATGGGCATCGTTTGGAAATGCAAACGGCGGTGCTTTACATATTAGAGGAGCATAAATATGCCCTGCCAGCTTGGCTTTTATAAGCTCAGAGAGGGCCCCGGCAGATCTAGCACATGTTCGATCATGGAGAATTTAGGCCTGCCACGCAGGGTGTGTTTTCTTTTTAATGGCTTCTTTCAGCATATCCCATCACTCACACACCCTGGGCCCAAATTAGCCAAGCCGCTTACTTCTTCCTTGGCTGCTTTTGTCACTGTGGCGAATGCAGCAGCAGTAGCCTCAATTATTTAGAAAAGCTCTGCTCTCAGCCTTCATCACTCTCCAATTAAGTTCAGGTTCTTAATTCTTTAAGCCAGGCTCCCTGCTGGATGTAGGGTAAATTATGGGGGGAGGGGGGATGTTTATGATATTCAGAATGATCTCACTTTTCAGAGGGAAACATCTGAAACTTTTCTTCTTCTCCTGTACAGTGGGAGCAATACTCTTGCCCTGATTTCATTTTAATTTTTTTAAAAAACACCAGGGCTGGGGAAATTTTGGGGCTCCAGACATTGACTCCAACTCCCATTAGCTCTCAACTGACTAGGGCTAATGGGAGCTGCCGTCCAGAATTACCTAGAGCACCATCCCTGTTTTTGGTTGCCTCCAGCTTGCCAGTCTTTATGGGGAAGAAATACCAGCAATTTAGCAGCTGAATTGGATTAAAGAACTCTCTCACAACAAATCTGCCTTAAAAACAAAACAAAGACTTTTTAGGGTTTAGAAGGTGGTGGGGGAAAATATATTGAATAGTATGGGAGAAATGATTGATTAATAGGAAGACGTGTAGATGGCCTGCAATTCGTGTTGTAAGAAGGCGTCAATGTCCCTTTCCCCTTTCACACACATATTCTGAGATTCAGAATATTTTTTTTCTTGTTTTCCTCCTCCAAAAACTAGGTGCGTCTTGTGGTCTTATAGAGCGAAAAATACAGTATATGAATGACGAGCATGGCTTGGCCTCCCCCATCACGTCTTGTTTGACCTTTAGAAAAGTGGGAACTGTCTCTCTTGGCAGGCGTGGAAGTATATATTGTGTATGTGCACACATGCTTCTGGGAAACTTGCCCAGGTTTTCCAGAGGTAGGTATACAGGTGTTTAAAATTTCATGCACATGCCTATTTACTTTCATGTTTTATGCAGGGCATCTAGGAAAAGAAACCCATAGCGGCGCTTCCTGGAGCAAACAACATTATTATTATTATTATTATTATTATTATTATTATTATTTTTAATCAACTTGTATTTATTAGTTTCAACCACTGCCTCAAGCCAATTTGCAGATAAGATAATTAAAAACAGTTAAGAATATCATGCAGTGCTTACCTTAGTTGCTCAGCACCCCTGCTGTGTATTGTATATGTATTGTGAAGGACTGCACCTCAGTGTTCCTCTTCAAATCTGCCCTTTATTTAGAATTATTTTTTTAATTTAAATTTTAAAATAAGCTTTATTATACAACAATTTACATATGACATGTACAATGCATAGACAAAACATATAACAACATAAACAACATGGACACTAACCTTTATTTAGAATTATGAAGACTGGAACTTTAGTTTATTTTTAGAAGAAAGATCATAGCTCAGCAGCTGAGTCTGTGCCAAGTTATTTATTTTATTTATCTATTTCATAAAATGTATACACCACTTGACTATAGACACACATACACCCCAAACTTCAAAACTTCCCTGTACACGGCTACCTTCAGATGTCATCTAAAGTTTGTATAGTTACTTATCTCCTTGGCTTGGGGGTTGCATCACTCCATACTCTCCAATATTTCTCTGATGAAAATAGGCATGTCCTAGGGAAAAGCGGGACATTCTGGGATCAAATCTGAAACCGGGGTGGCTTCTATAAATCTGGGACTGTCCCTGGAAAATAGGGACGCTTGGAGGGTCTCCCAAAGTGGCCTTTGACCTGGTCCAGCAGAGCTCTTCTTATGTTCCACTAGTTCTTCTCATGTTATTCCTCCCCCCCCCATTTTTTTTATTCATTTTAAAACACAAACAGAAAAACAAACAATACAAACAAATTCTTGTCTTATCCTTATTTTTTTTCTAAACATGGTTATGTGAGCTTCCCCAAGTCCCCCCTATCTGATTTTCATTTTACTTCATCTTTAGCAGTTTACATATATCATAATTTTTAACCATTTTAAAAAATCACACTTACTTTTACCATAAAAATCTTCACATTTTATCCCTTACAAACAATACTATTTTAAAATACATTATCTTCTACTTCTAACCCTACAGCCTATATCTACTTCCAAAGCTATTCTAAAAATTAAATATTAACATATTTTTTCAAATATTCTTTAAACTTCTTCCAATCTTCTTCCACCATCTCTTCTCTCTTGTCCTGGAGTCTCCCAGTCAGTTCGGCAAATTCCATATAGTCCACCATCTTCCTCTGCCATTCTTTGATAGTTGGTAAATCTTGTTTCTCTTCTCATGTTATTCCTAATCATTTTTGGGAATCAATGTAAGGTCTTTCATATGTGGAGTGGACTAGGAAGGGGAGCTTTTGTCCTTTACTTTGTGGAAGAATACTGATTAGCATTTCAAACTGATTAGCACGGGGCCTGGTTTGAAACGCAAACCTTCCCTTAAGTGCTTTCAAAGTTGCAAGGAGGATTTCAACACTTGCATGGTAAATAATCAAAGCCTATGTATACTTGAGGTAGTAAAGAACTGTGGGAAGTTAGGCAGTTATTGCATGCTAATGAAGTGGAAGTTAATTATTAATGCAGCTTTATTGCCAGTTAGTAGCTGGGTAATAGCTCAGCGCATGGAGAAGCATGGCTGGCGATTGCTGAACAAACAGCACATTTCCCTGCCTCTGAGTGCAGTACCCAACAAGCAATTCACAGTGGGGAAAATCACTCTTGCACCTGGGTATGGCGTCCAGTTCAAATTCCACCATGTTGTGTTGTGGTTTGGCCCCATGATGATCTGGCAACATTTGAGAAGAGGAGCCAGAGGGACAGTGACAGTGGTGTAGGGCTGGGCGATATATAGTTTTCAACAATGCAATATATCACCAGCTAAACATTGCAATATACTGATATGTCACAATGTCTGAAATAAGAATGGAGCTATGTAGAGGTGAACAGCAGGGCTGCACAATATATGGTTTTCAACATTGTGATATATCAAGATATATCTTGATACAGTGGTATCTTGGGTTACAAACACCTTGGGTTACAAACACTTCGGGTTACAGACTCCACTAACCTGGAAGTAGTACCTCGGGTTAAGAACTATACCTCAGTATAAGAACAGAAATCGCATGGTGGCGGCGGCAGCGGGAGACCCCATTAGCTAAAGTGGTACCTCAGGTTAAGAACGGTTTCAGGTTAAGAACGGACCTCCAGAAGGAATTAAGTACATAACCAGAGGTACCACTGTATACTCATGTATCATGATGTCGGAAATAAGGATGGAGCTATGTAGAGGCATCGGCTGGCTTTACGGTTTTCCCCACATTGTGATTTTTGCATAGCACACATCATCATCATTTATTTATACCCCACCCATCTGGCTGGGTTTCCCCAGCCACTCTGGGCGGCCCCCAACACAATATTAAAAACATGATCAAACATTAAAAACTTCCCTAAACTGGTCTGCCTTCAGATGTCTTCTAAAAGTCAGATAGTTGTTTATTTCCTTGACATCTGATGGGAGGGTGCCACTACTGAGAAGGCCCTCTGCCTGGTTCCCCGTAACCTCACTTCTTGCAGTGAGGGAACTGCCAGAAGGCCCTTGGAGCTGGACCTCAGTGTCCAGGCTAAATTATGGGGGTGGAGACGATCCTTCAGGTATACTGAACTGAGGCCGTTTAGGGCTTTAAAGGTCAGCACCAACACACACATCATGATTCACAAGTCAAAAATTATGAAACCGATATCATGACATGGACTTCAAACTGGATTTAGATGATATATTGATATATCACCCAGCCCTACAGTGGAGTGGGAGGGAGTTTTGAACCCCAGGCCACACCCCATATTGGATGTCCCGTTTTTTCCAGGTTACTTGTGGGGTATGCGCTAGCTGTGGCAATGCACTTCCTGCTACCAAACAATGCCAGAATGAGGAACTGGGGTTCCTGTCCCCCTGCAGTAATATAGAAAGAGCTACAGTCTTTTATCCAGGTCTCCCTAACCTGGTGGCAGTCCAATAACAAGGAATTAGAATTGAGGAAGCCACTGAACCGCATTTGACCCATTAAGACGGTTGTTTGCCCAGCAGAATCCAAGGTGAAACAAGTTGCCCTTTATCCCACTTCCTGTCCAGGAGGGCCCAATGGCAGGATTGGAACACCTTCAAAACCTACAGTTCTATGACTTTATGACCAGCCAGGAAGATGGACCAAGCTGCAGTTGTGGTGCCTCACCACATGGGGCAGCTGCATGCAATACAGTAGTACCTCAGCTTACATATGCTTCAGGTTACAGATGCTTCAGGTTACAGACTCCACTAACCCAGAAATAGTGCTTCAGGTTAAGAACTTTGCTTCAGGGTGAGAACAGAAATCGTGCTTTGGCGGTGCAGCGGCAACAGCAGGCCCCATTAGCTAAAGTGGTGCTTCAGGTTAAGAACAAGTTTGAGGTTAAGAACAGACCAACGGAACAAATAAAGTTCTTAACCCAAGGTACCAGTGTACTGGCATCCTGACTGGATCATGGCGGCAGGTCTCAGTGGTGTGAGAGGCAAGCAAAAGTGTGGTAACACCGTCGTATTTTTTTTAACCGATGGGCTTCTATTGACCCTCTCGTGTTTGCATCTTTAAATGGCAAGGTTATCCAGGATAAGTGTCGTATTATGTAAATCCTTTGTCTTTAATATCTGGCTGTTTCTCGCGACTGGAATCAAATTGGCATAACCCCATGCATTTACTGGAACTGCTAATGTTTACACATTAGCTTCTTTTGGTTTAATATACGAGCCTTCAAGTTGCAAATTGATGTTTCTGTGAGCTGAGCAAATTATTTTTCTATTAAATGCAATATTTAAAATGGCTTAGAAAAAGGAAAACAAATGACTGGCAAGAATTTTAATATAGCCACTTCCCACGGACCCCTAATCAGCTTATATCAACTGCTGAAAACCAGTAATGGCTTTTTAAACATTTTTATTTTACCGGGGGGGGGGGGAGAGGTAGGAAGGGAGCACTTATTGCAACTGGCACCGCGCATAAATGTCAGGTTTCGTGTTTGAAATAATTTTCATTAACCTGGCACCTTTTCAATCCGGCAGCGTGTGTTATAAATACTAAGTTAATTAAAACTAGCTAAAGACCCACAGCCAAAGATTTTGCTGGTTAGCTCGGAGCAAAGGAATACGTGGAATTCAACCCGTGGCCCCTGCCCAACCGTCCCCTTGGGTTAATCAGATTATTTATTTAATTAGTTGACCCTCTGTCTCTTCCTTCCAAAGGAGCCCAGGGTGGCTAACACATAAGCGATGGATCAAAGCACAACTAATACACTTCCAAAAGAGATGCAAACCGGGAAAGATCTCTACTTGAAAAGACTTGAAAGGATTTCAGTAGGTGCCAAAAAGACATAAGAGGTGACACCTATATGGTATTCAATGGGGGGAGATTCCAAAGGGTAGGTGCCAGAGGTGCCAGCTTGCGAGGGCAATGTGGGGGCGGGGGAAGGCAATGTTGCTTGTATGATGTCCTGACATCCTGATATCCTGCTCATGACATCAGGACATCGGGAGGAGCCGGGGCTGGAGCCAAACGCAGTGGCCACATGGCTTCAATGGTGGGCTGCTCCTTCTCCGTCTCCTCTTGGCGCCACCACTGGTGGGAGGCTGCTTCAACCCACCTTCTGCACAGGAGGAAGAGCTGGCCACCGGAGCTGTGCTGTGGTTGGCTCCATGCTTTGTCTCTGCAATTTATGGACATGGGTGGATGCCAAAAATATAGCTCCCCCAAAAAGGGCTCAGCCCCCTGGAGCTGGTAGGTGCCATGACACTAAAGGCCTGATTCCTATATTGTTTGGAGTAGACTTCCTGATATGATCCATTGGCATATCAGTGTCCTACCACCAATCCCCAGGCTCTGAGTCTTCCTCCTCTGAGATTTCCCTTGAGGGTTCTTCATCGTCCAGCCAGTCGCTGACACCTGAGCAACTTTGGATTATTACACACTCTCTCCAGCCTTTCTCTGGAGTCTGAGCCATCCAATTTCCATGACCTGAGAACAGGGGCAGCGCTTCTCAGTCCAAAGGGTCCTGAGGCAGGGCCATCATCCAAGGCTCTGCTTTCAGAGTTGGCGACAAGGACCAGATGGGGCTATAGACTGGTGCCAAGTCAAAGTCAGACAGAGGTCTAGGTCCAAGGCAGTAAGCACAAAAGAGGAGCGTTTGCTCAGAGTGGAAATTATAAAATGCAAAACCATAAAATACAACAAAAGAAAAGAAAAGAGGAGAGGAGAGGAGAGGAGAGGAAAGGAAAGTGCTTGCTGGAATAATATCTATAAGGTGCCATAAAACTACAGGGGTACCTCGGGTTAAGAACTTAATTCATTCCAGAGGTCTGTTCTTAACCTGAAACTGTTCTTAACCTGAGGTACCACTTTATTTAATGGGGCCTCCCGCTGCTGCCGCACCGCCGCCGTGTGATTTCTGTTCTCATCCTGAAGCAAAGTTTTTAACCCGAGGTACTATTTCTGGTTTAGAGGAGTCTGTAACCTGAAGCGTCTGTAACCTGAGGTATCACTGTATCTCTGTTGTCCTTGCTATAATGGGCTAAAAATGAGACTAACCCACTGGGATTTGTCAGTTCTAATGCTGTAGGCACCCGCTTTTTGTCCTACCCCAGAGATTGTGGACAATCCTTTTGTTCTAACCCAGGGTCTTCTTGGATGTGGCCCCAAGAGACTGGCCAAGTTGACATTTAAGAGGACACAGCAGTGAGTTGCAGGGTTAAATAAGGCAGCTGGATCTAAAGCTAAGAGTTTGAAGGAAAAGATGTAATGAAATTTGGATTGGAGGTGTAGGAGGGAATGGAGAAAGCTCACGCATTATTGTGGCCGGATAGGGCAAGGACACAGAGGATAGTGGCTAAAGCTGGCAAGAGAGGGTGTTTTTGGAGGGGGTCTGGTGATGACTTACCAGGTAATGTCTGCCTTCTACCAACAGTATCCTGGTTTTCATGTAGTGCTAAGCCAAACCATCGTTTAGCACAAATGAGCAAACAGTGTGGATTGCTGAAGAAAAGGTCATAGCTGTCTTCAGGGCTGCCCTAACACATTTTGGCACCTGAGGAGAACCACAGAATGACACCCTTACTCCAATTTACTGAGGTGGAAGTCATGATGTCGAAGAAATCTTGCTTTCTCTCAAAAAAGTACAAAACCAGACTTCTAAACACAACTTCAGTACACACCACTGTAGCCCCCATGCAACGAAGCACAGAAAAATTGAATTGCAGTGCTTTGTGCCCTCTGGAACTTTCCAGAGGTTACCTGCTTCTAGCCTTCCAGCTCTGATACCAAAGATTACAGTGGTACCTCGGGTTAAGTACTTAATTCATTCTGGAGGTCTGTTCTTAACCTGAAACTGTTCTTTAACCTGAAACACCACTTTAGCTAATGGGGCCTCCTGCTGCCGCTGTGCCACCGGAGCCCGATTTCTGTTCTTATCCTGAAGCAAAGTTCTTAACCTGAAGCACTATTTCTAGGTAAGTGGAGTGTGTAACCTGAAGCATATGTATCCTGAAGCGTATGTAACCCGAGGTACCACTGTATTGTGTG
Organism: Podarcis cretensis; assembly: GCF_951804945.1. Classification (NCBI taxonomy): domain Eukaryota; kingdom Metazoa; phylum Chordata; class Lepidosauria; order Squamata; family Lacertidae; genus Podarcis; species Podarcis cretensis. Next base: position 24,963,149 of record NC_137177.1, on the reverse strand, counting down.
AGCTCTGCTTTGTCCTCACCTGCCCAACGCACATAGTAACACACTCAGATACCAGGTTCAGATCCCAGCCTCCCTGTAAAGCTCACAGGGTCACCTTGAGCCAATTATAACCTCTCAGCCTAACCCACCTCACAGGCTTGTTGTGAGGAAAAAAAATGTGCAGGGCAAGGGATCATGCACTACACTTTCGTATAGTTTCGTATAGTTGGGGAAAATACATCATTGTCATACAATGCATAATTCAAAACAAGCTATTCTACCCTAGTCTTCAAAATGACAACCTTTGCATTCCATGGTGCCTTGCAGTGTCCACACATCAACTTACACACGCAGAGAGATAAGTTACATGCAATATCTAATATTGAGATTAATTTTAGAGAGACCCCGGAAGGCAGCTAAATCTGCAATCCTATGCAGACTCACCTGTGTGTGAGCCCAACTGAACAGCGAGACTGACTTCTGTGTTGGTTTCTGCTGTGAATACTAAAGACTGAGCGACATGAAGTAAGTATTCAAAGGATACTAATAATTTAACAGTTGAACAAGACATTGTTTTGCTCCTTATTTGCTACACCCACACGCCTGCATGTTTTGCACGATTATCAAGAACTGAAATAAAATCGGCTGCTCCCCTCCCTCCCTCCCCCTGCTAGCTAGCTCTGGCTGTGTAATACAGTCTGGGGGATTGTCAATTACAAGTTGAGAAAGCAGAGGGTTTAAGGGTTATCCAGTAATAAGAGGGTTTCTTTAAACAAAAAACATACCTGCTAAGCAGAACAGTCACGGAAAGGGAAAATTAAAAATTAACTGCAAACAATCAAAATGCTTTAGCCATGGTCATTCCACCATGATTTCTTCTCTTTAAATTACATTACATTTGCAGCCCAACCCACAACTAATACTTGGGGTAATCCTTTTTTTTTTGTAAAATCTTTTTAAATTCAATTTTACACTATATATTTGAACCCAAACATTAATCATAATAATCAATGTTTAGGATTCCCTGAATCCTTAGACGTCCCTCCACCCCTCCATGGTTTCCATTATCAAACTTTTTCTGCTGCATCATATATTTTCTCTATTTTTCTTAAAACAGTCCATTTTCACCTTAGTTTTTAGTACATTACAAGCGTTACTCAAATCCTGCCAAAGTTTTTAGTTGTTTACAGTGTTCTCTTAAATAATTTGTAAAATTTCCCCATTCTTTATTAAAGTTTCTTCTTGGTTTCTGACTTTCCTGGTCATTTTCGCCATTTTGACGTAGTCCATCATCTTCATCAACCATTCATCTCTGGTCGGGACTTTATCTTCTTTCCATCTCTGGGCCAGTAGTGTCCATGCTGCTGTCATCGCATACATAAATAATTGTCTCTGCTCCTTTGGTATCTCTGTATCTAAAATTCCTAACAAGAAAGCTTCTGGTAATCCTGGTTGGAAGTAGAGAACCAGTATAGCATATCAGTTGGAATGTCTGACTAGGACCTTTGAGACCATAGTTGGAATTCCCACTCTGCCATGAAGCTCACTGGGTGCTTTTCAGCCTAATCTACCTCATCCTCAGACCGTGGCACAAAGATGCTTTCTTTCGGTGTGTGTGTACCAATAACAGCTGCTTGCCAAGGGCACAAGGAACCCTGAGTATGCCTCTGATTCCAGCACCATCCCCTTCCTGCAGTCTCCCGGACAGGGGTAGGCAATCTAAGGCCCGGGGGCCAGATGTGGCCCAATTGCCTTCTCAATCCGGCCCATGTATGGTCCGGGAATCAGCATTTTTTAACATGAGTAGAATGTGTGCTTTTATTTAAAATACATCTCTGGGTTATTTGTGGGGCCTGCCTGGTGTTTTTACATGATCAGAATGTGAGCTTTTATTTAAAATGCATTTCTGGGTTATTTGTGGTGCATAGGAATTCAAATATAGTCTGGCCCCCTACATGGTCTGAGGGACGGTGGACCGGCCCACGGCTGAAAAAGGTTGCTGACCCCTGCAGTAGGAAGACAAACTGATTTATTTTCCTTCTGCTCTTCCCCCTTACTTGTTTATCTGCTACAATTTCCCTGTCTTCCGAGGCTAGAGGTCTTGATAATTTTACTTTTGTTCATAGCTCGGTTGTTTTCCATTGCTAAAACATCGCTGACCTTGTTGTTTCTGCCAATACTCCCCACACTGTGGTTCATCGTTCTTTTAAAAATTCTGTCTCTTTGAGATTATCACAACACTCTTCTACTCAGCCTTCTGTGTTTCCATTCCAAGCCTCTTGTGGCTTATCTTGCATTCTCACGCCCATCTTATTTTTGTTGTTATTTCGATGTGCAAATGAGATTGTGGCCTCCGCTTTTTCATTTCTTTGCACTAGTTACCTTTCCTGGTTACCATTGAATACTACTACCGTGGTACCTCGGGTTACAGATGCTTCAGGTTACAAACTCCGCTAACCCAGAAATAGTGCTTCGGGTTAAGAACTTTGCTTCAGGATAAAAACAGAAATCGTTCGTTGGCGGCACGGCGGCAGCAGGAGGCCCCATTAGCTAAAGTGGTGCTTCAGGTTAAGAACAGTTTCAGGTTAAGAATGGACCTCTGGAATGAATTAAGTTCTTAACACGAGGTACCACTATATTTGTGGGCACATGCCAGTAGTGGGTGGGGCCAGAAACAAAAGTTGCTGGAGCAATAGCTGGGACACTTACTTTTGATCCTATTCTTTGTGTTCCTTTGAAAGAGGATTAGACAAATAAGATTATCAACAGCTTCTAGGCACAATGGCTGTGTTCTACCTCCGCTAGGGTTGCCATATTTCAAAAAGTGAAAATCCGGACACAAAACTTGTTGAGTTTTTTTTTTTTTGACCCAATTCTTGCTTTTATGCACAGTTTATTGGGGAAATCCAGGCAGATGGGTGGCATATTAACTAATTTACATGTATCTTGGGTATTAAGCTCCCTTACAATCTGGAGAAGTGCATATTTCAAAGGATGACTGTGTTTTGCACGTTGTTTCAGAAATGTGAGTTAGGTAGATTTGCCTTTAAATGAATGGAGTTTCTCCTCCACCCCTAGTCCAAACTGTGGATTCTTGAAGAAGAGATTGGTGAAGAGGCTCCCCAATGGAATGTGGATGGTCCCAGAAGCTGAAAGAAAAAAGCCATATCTGGCTAATAAGGCAGCTAATGATGTCTTACTGAATGGCGAATATCCGTGGGACGCCAGTGTGCTTTCGTCTACACAATACATTGGACTTTGCCTGCACTTTGCCTAATTAGGTCCTGTACTATTCAAAATGGACCAATTTTCAAAATGGACCAAATTAGGGACGCAGGTGGCGCTGTGGGTTAAAGCCTCAGCGCCTAGGGCTTGCCGATCGAAAGGTCGGCGGTTCGAATCCCTGCGGCGGGGTGCGCTCCCGCTGCTCGGTCCCAGCGCCTGCCAACCTAGCAGTTCGAAAGCACCTCCGGGTGCAAGTAGATAAATAGGGACCGCTTACCAGTGGGAAGGTAAACGGTGTTTCCATGTGCGGCTCTGGCTCTGGCTCTGGCTCTGGCTCTGGCTCTGGCTCTGGCCAGAGCAGCGATGTCACGCTGGCCACGTGACCCGGAAGTGTCTCCAGACAGTGCTGGCCCCTGGCCTCTTAAGTGAGATGGGCGCACAACCCCAGAGTCTGTCAAGACTGGCCCGTATGGGCAGGGGTACCTTTACCTTTACCTTTACTATTCAAAATGGACCAATTTTCCCTCCCAGGCTTCCAAAATTCCACTTAATTATTGGCGGGGAAGACTTGATAAAAGCTTTTAGAGATGAGAAAATTGCAGCGCCCTGTCATTGCTAGATCACGAAAGGTACAGTCATGCATTATGAGCTGATGTAGCTCATCTTGTGGGGGGGGGGGCTTTGTACCCTAGAGAATCTGATTTCCATGCTCACATCAATGTTTCAGAAAAACTGAGTGTGATGTTTGTATGAACAGGCCATGGGAGGGAGCTGGGGTGCTGCTCACCATCCATGTTTGTGAATATTGTGATATATTTGTGGTCAGTGCCTGGAATGTGTGGGCTTTGGGTATTTGCCAGAGCCAGCCACTTTATAGAGGCTCTCATACCCTCCAACATTTCTCCTGTGAAAATAGAGATGTTCTGTTCCATAACAACAACAATTTTATTATTTATAACCCGCCCACCTGACTGGGTTGCCCCAGCCACTCTGGGCACCTCCCAACAAATATAAAAATATAATACAGTCGTACCTCAGGTTAAGAACTTAATTCATTCTGGAGGTCTGTTCTTAACCTGAAACTATTCTTAACCTGAAGCACCACTTTAGCTAATGGGGCCTCCTGCTGCCGCTGTGCCGCTGCTGCACAATTTCTGTTCTCATCCTGAAGCAAAGTTCTTAACCTGAGGTTCTATTTCTGGGTTAGCAGAGTCTGTAACCTGAAGCGTATGTAACCCAAGGTACCACTGTAAAACAATACAGCGCTGCCTTCAGGTGTCTTCTGAAGGTTGAATACAGTGGTACCTCGGGTTACATACACTTCAGATTACATACGGTTCAGGTTACAGACTTGCGTGAATTCAAGGCATGCCTGACTGTGTATGCATGCATTGCCACGGACCTGGAAGTGGCACAAATAGAGGCAAAAATGGCCCTGTAAGAATGTGAATATGGCAAAATGGCAGGAAAAACTGTCTCGCAATCCCATGAGCCTTTGCAAGTGCAGTCCTGGGATCTTTTTCACTGATGTTTGAGGCCTGTGGAGAGTTGGAATTTGAACAACGAGCTTGGAAACGCGTGATAGAGGTGGAGAGTGGTGGATTTTTTGTTTTATTTAAGGGGTTTCCAAGGGTTTCCAGAGGTTTAAATTTCACTTAAACGCACAGACCATTGGAACGTAACCCCTGCGTAAATGGGGAGTTGTCTGTATATTAGGCAAAACTGCATACAAGAATGTCTGTTTGGGAAGAATTTACATGAAAACGCGGATGGATTTTGATGGGGACATTTTTTAATTAAAAGAAAGAAAAGAAAAATTATGTGGAAATGTGGAGAACTGAAACATGTGGAGAACTGGAAAATTGAGAAACCGGGAAAAAACAAAAACAAACTGGTATTGACAGATCTGTCTGTTCCTAGGCACAGTTGATCTGCCCAGATGAAAACTTGGAAGCTTGGCAAGTCCAAACTCTTTTCAGAGATCAAAAGCAGGTGAGGAATGTGGTGCCTGTGATCTGCGGCTTCTCCAGATTGCCTCAAGGTTTTCTTCTGTTCTTCTTTTTGTGGGCCTCAACCTTTGGAATTGCATTCTGTCTGGCTGAGAACATCTCCGAGCAGAGCTGCTAAATATGAGATCGACAGATGTACTTGCTTTTTCTGGCTTTCTGTCACCCGAGAACAGACCGCTGACTGTACCCTCTCCACCAACTCTTTGGGGCCCCATCACAACCAGCAATGATGTCTGGGTAACCACTGTTATCTTCTTTAGTAGGGTTGTTCTATGACAGATTGCCACATTTTTTAAAAAAATAGCTACTACATTTCAGATTTTGGTTAAAATTGCTGTACAGGCAACCCCTGTTTTAGGTGTGACTGATATGTGCATAATCGCATATACACGCACAGTGCTGACCCCAAAAGTGACCCAGAAATGTAATAAAAGATGCAGTTCTATATATATATATATATATATATATATATATATATATATATATATATATAATATATGTATGTTGTTTAGGGGTATTCTCATTTTGACTCAAGAATATCACCATTTTATATTTCAAATGGGGAAAAATAAATACAGTAAAAGTACAAAGATTCACAAAATGTTTAGGGGTATGCATACCCCTGCATCCCCTCAGAATAAAGCACTGAAAAGATGTCACTAAAAGGGTGGAACGGGGGCAGAACAAGGGTGGGGGGGGCGGACAGGGTGGGGGGGGGGAGAGAACGGAGTGCTTCAATTGCACACAATTTCACACAAGCACCCAGAACAAAACCCTTGCACGAATTGGGGGTTGCCTGTGAAGTGTAGGTGGGTTCCCATGAGACAAGACACAGCGATAACAGCAAGAACCTTTATTGAACTACATACCTGGGAAACAGAGGCAAAGCAACTGCTTATATACATTTCTGAAAGCCTGGGCCACTCCCACTCCCAACATGATTGGCTGTCTAAACTTCCAAACTGCGAATCACGATTCAGAGTTCAAGGGCCAATGGCAGAGGCCCAAATCCTGAAATGTTCTGTGATTGGGCAACATGTATCGAATCAGAACACAGGAGTTTAGATTCCTAGTCCAGGCTTAAGCTCAGGCAAACACAGACCACTGAATACATAACAGCCTGCAATGGATTTTTTCACATGCCAAAGTCACTGGTGTGAATGAAAATTTCCTATGCCTTATAGTTTTGGAATGATGGGGGTGGGAGGGAGTGAAAATTAGGGAAATGTTATATGCAGTTCTTAAAGCAATTGTTTTATGCAATGTGGACTTAAGTCACTTCTGGGGGCCCTCCAGGATTAGGGGCCCTGAAACTTAAGCTTCATTAGTTTCATAGTAGATCTGCCCCTGGGCAGGAGAGCTGTGGAGGTGAGGAACAGGTGGCAGAGATATGGGAGTTACTAGTCCGTGTGGTTTTTGCAGGTCTTGGTGTCCCACTCAGGGGCTTTCCTAATTGCAGACACGATGAACTTGTTACGTCTCTGTGCAGAAACAATTAGAGAGCTGGTGTCGGCTGCACTTGGCTTCCCTTGTGTGCAGGAAGCCTTGTCTCTTATTAAGCTGGAAATGTCCATGGGGAATGTCGGAAGAGCTGCTGGCAGCAAGACTCATGCGCTAAGAGGAGGCAGTCCCATATTTTGTTGCCCGTCTGTGTTTTCCCTCCCGGAGCCATCTGATACGTAATGAACAGTTGCAGGGTTAAACAAGGTGGAAATTGGCAATGGATGCTGCTAGCTTGGCTGCCCGAGACTGTGACAAAGCAGAGACATTTGGTGCCCTGTTCTTAGTTTAGCAGCAGTCTCTGGTGGCACTGAATTCCTCTGCAGCTTGGATACCCTGTGGTTTTGGCTGAGAGGTCTGTAATTATAGTGCATGGGCTGAAAGCTCAGACCTGCAAGGTGTGACTTGTCTGGCCGAAGCAGGTTGGATCCAAATGATGGCACAATAAAAGTCAGAGTTATAGGCAATGGTGGGGAACCTCTTTAAGTCTCTGGGGCAACTTTCCAGGGGCGACATCCTCATAGGGGGTAGGGCCAAGATTGAAACTGGGCAGAGCATCAAATTTAAATGGTAGGCTACTTTCTTTCTGTACGCCCCTCCTCTCTATTGCCCATCTATACAAAATTCACATTTCAGCCAGGCAAAAGCGCTTGATGGAAATCATATTCTTTATTCTAACTGCAAGAGAACAGATGTATCATTTGTGTGTGTGTGCAGGTGTATGAACATCTATATGAACCTGCCCAGGCCCTAGGATTGGCACACATCCATCCTCTTCTCTTTTGCTCTATCTCTAACCTTCACCAGGGCTGGGCCATATATTGATATATTGTCCATAAACGATTTGAAGCCCATTTTGTGATATTGGTTTCATAACTTTTGACCGGGCATTATATTGTGAATCATGATGTGTGCGTGTGTGCACCTGCTATGCAAAAATCACAGTGTGGGGAAAACTGTGGAGCCAGCCAATGCCTCTACATAGCTCCATCCTTATGTCAGAAATCATAATATATCTCTACAGTGGTACCTCGGGTTACAGATGCTTCAGGTTACAGACACTTCAGGTTACAGACTCCGCTAACCCAGAAATAGTACCTTGGGTTAAGAACTTTGCTTCAGGATGAGAACAGAAATCACGCGGTGGCGGCACAGCGGCAGCGGGAGGCCCCATAAGCTAAAGTGGTGCCTCAGGTTAAGAACAGTTTCAGGTTAAGAACGGACCTCTGGAATGAATTAAGTTCTTAACCCGAGGTACGACTGTATAGCATGATGTTTAGCTCATGATATATCACAATGTTGAAAACCAGATATCGCCCAGCCCTCACCCAGCCTTGATGGGTGCTAAAGTTCCCTTAAGTATGTGATGGATTTTCTGCTGGGTTTCTTCTGGGCATGGAGCTTACTGGGTGCATCCAGATGACTTGACTGCATTAGGGAACAGGTGGGGAGGAAGCCCCACTCTCCTAAGGTTTCATGCATCTTGCACAGGGGGTGAGAACCACTCCTATGACCTACATCAGTGGTTCCGAACCTTTTTGATGCAGCAACCCAGAAGTCCAAATTTACCCGTATGGCAATCCATCAATTTGTTGTCCCATAAACTCTGGACCTTAGGCCTTTGGCAGCTGTCAGTTTAACTGAAAGAGTGCCTATTTTATCACTGTCGCTTGATGCATCCAAGCAAAAATTTACATAATGCCCCTATTCATTGTGAGATTTGTTGGTACTTAAACATTCTCCTCGGTTTTGTTTATGGGGACGTAAGAACACCAATCATCTGATTGCAGGGTACCCAGAGGGGAGCTGTATTAGGCATTCAGATCAGCTCCCTATATGAACAACTTATGGTGGACCATCAGCCAGCAGCATGAGAGCAGACCCCAAGAATTAAACCCTAAGACCTGAACCTTTCCGATGTTTGGTGTGCAAGTTGTAAGAGGTATGGATACAAGCTGTAAGTGGCATTCATATTACTTGTTAAGGATGAAAAGCAATTATTTTGGGTTTACTTATAAAGCCCGTGACTCACTTACACAGCTGCTGTAGCCTACCTGTAGATCATGACCCAAAGATTGGGAAATGGACTTCCGGGTTAGCGTGATCGGCTAATGGCGGATTCCCTCCGAGCTCCGGAGGGAATCGGCTCTGCTGAAGACGGGTCTTACAGTGCCGGCGACGCGGGGACCCTTAGAAACCGCAGACGCAGAAGCCTGCGGACTTGGTGACTCGGCGGGCACCTTTAAGCGCCTTCCCCGACCCACGAAGAGCCTTTTTAAAGGCTACGGAGAGGGTACGGGGAGCGGCGTGGTGCTGTGAGTAGACCGCTACTTCAGTGGAGCGAAGCCGCGAGCCATGGCCGGAGAGCGCTGACTTTTTTCCCAAAATTCGGACTGGAAAACAAACAACCCGTGAGTAGAATGGAATTTGGACTCTAAAATTTATATCTTTGAATTCCGTACAACCGGGGGATGTGCTAAAGGGAAGTCCGCACCCCCCCCTATCTACAAACGATCTAAAGCAAGGATCGGAGAATTAAGGTGGAGAGTATTGTTTTTGGTGTCAGATAAAAGATATTTCCATGAATTTGACAGAAGAAGTCTTTGTGCTGGAGAGAAAGTGAGGAATTTTGGAAGTTTTTGTGTAACCCCCCCCCCCGAACCCGGGAGCGTCCTGTGTGTGAGCCGGAGGAAAAAGAATAAGGAGTTTGACAGCTGTCAAAGGAGCTGTCAAACGGGCGGTGAAAGTTAAGAACTTTGTTACTTAATAACTCTCTGAACTAAAAGTGTTGTATTTGAATTGAGGTGGTTGGAAACAACGTAGCTATAAACAACAAAGTAACGGACTGTTGGAAAAGGACTATTAAGCAACTGGAATCCCCCTAGGGGGAATTAGAGACATTACAATGGCTGCAGAGGGAAAATTACTGGCAGAGTTAGAAAAAATGTTTTTTCTTGTGGGAATCCTGCAAGAGCAGAGTATGGCTATGAACAAAGAACTTATGACCTTGAATCCTAAAACAAACAACTCTGCTGAATGTGTAAAGGAAGGGACTGATAAGAAATCTGCAGCTGAACCAGAAGAGACATTTTTGGAATTGGTGGAAAAGAAAGAAGGAGTGGAAAAAGTACAGGAAAATACCAATCAGGAGTCTATATTGTCAGGAAATAAAGAAGAAGATCTTTGGATTACAAATCTGCGAAAGATGAGAAAGATGAAGGAGGAAGTCCCTGGAATACCTGGAATGCTGGAATTTAAAAGAATAAAGAAATATGATTGGGACTTCCTCTTTGAGTATGGGAGATCAGCTGACCTTTTGCAGCAACTGCTTTTAAGTATCTTGGATGGAAGAAAATTTGATGTGACTGTGACAGAACTCATTCGAGACCTGAGGTCCAACAAGAAGGATTACCAACAAAATTGGCAGAGAGAGACGGACAGAGATTTGAAGGCCTCGGATGTGAGGAATCCGGGCTAGGAACTGTGGACATCTGCTTGGGAAGGGATGGAAACCGGGGTAGGGAGGGAGGGGAGAACAGAATCTCAAAATTTTTATGATTTTTGTATTTGGCTATTAGGACATATAATTAATTAATATATAAAGGGAGAAATTCGTGGAAGGGAAATTAGGTCGACCTTAGAAAAAGGATTTAATGTTTATAAGAGAATTGGATAAGTTAAATGTGGATAAGTAAAAAGAGCTAAGTTTAAAAATAATAATAATATGTTAAAGATGAGAGACAAGAACTTGTTGAATTAATTATTGGAATTGGGATGTATGAAGAGGGGGTGGGGGGAAGTCAGGGAAAGGGGGTAAAGAAAGTAAGAGTATGAAATTATACATGTTTTGTTTTTGTTTTTGTTTTGTGTGTGTGTATAAAATGTGAAAACCTAATAAAAATTTTATAAAAAAAAACAAAAAACAAAGATTGGGAAATGCCCAAGTGTACTCACTGCTTTCTTGCCCTGAGTTTCTAAGAATCAGCTTAATATACCTGTGCTAACAGCATGGAGATTCTGGAATCAAGATGCTAGAGAAATACTCAAAATGGCCACGAGGCCAAGCCTTTTGTTAATAATTTAACTTAGGAGGAACATGAGTTGGCTCTCAAGATTAGAACCACCTACCTCAATTCAATAAAAGATGCATGCAACAATAAAATAAAAATCCAAACAAACGAGCAAAATCAAATAATATAAATCAAATAGCAGCAGGGGAACAGTCAAAAAGTCCATACAAACTCTTCCCCCATGTTTGGAATGTTGGATTAATTTATTCTGCAGTCACCTGTTCTCCACCGATTTAAGAGTTAAGAGGGTGTTTGTGCTTTGGGCTAAAGATAGACTAGAAAATCATCATTGTCCTATCGTGTTATTAATAGTGCAAGATAAACCTCAGCAGCTGTTGTGTGTGAAGTGGCGTGTGCACCGCATGGTGTCTTGGTGTTCAAATGCATGTGTTGACACCAGAGAAGATGCATCCGCTACCCGCTCGGAAATTTAATTTTCTAGAGAAGGGGAGGGGGGCTTTGAATACTATGAAATGACAACACGAGCAGCTCGTGCTAACAATATTTGAACGGAACCTCCCTAGAGATGGGTGAGGTCTGTGATGATTGCTCTGCTTTATACTGAGTCAGACCATTGGTCTGCATAGCTCAGGGCTTTCTACCCTAACTGGCATATCCTCTCCAGGTCTCAGACAGGAATATTTCCTTGGAGACAACTGGGATTGAAACTGGGAGGTTTTGCATGCAAGGCATGCGGTCTACCACTGAGCTGTGGCCCTTCTCCAGTAGGAAATTGCCTTTGTTGTTGTTGTTGTTTAGTTGTTTAGTCGTGTCCAACTCTTCCTGACCCCGTGGACCAGAGCATGCCAGGCACTTCTGTCTTCCACTGCCTCCCGCAGTTTGGTCAAACTCATTCTGCTAGCTTCGAGAACACTATCCAACCATCTCATCCTCGGTTGTCCCCTTCTCCTTGTGCTCTCAATCTTTCCCAACATCAGGGTCTTTTCCAGGGAGTCTTCTCATGAGGTGGCCAAAGTACTGGAGTCTCAGCTTCAGGATCTGTCCTTCCAGTGAGCACTCAGGGCTGATTTCCTTAAGAATGGATAGGTCTGATCTTCTGGCAGTCCATGGGACTCTCAAGAGTCTCCTCCAGCACCATAATTCAAAAGCATCAATTCTTCGGCGATCAGCCTTCTTTATGGTCCAGCTCTCACTTCCATACATCATTACTGGGAAAACCATAGCTTTTACTATACGGACCTTTGTTGGCAAGGTGAGGAAATTGCCTTAAACTGAGTCAAATCACTGTCTTATCTTGCTCAGTATAATCTACACCAGCCTTCCCCAACCTGTTGCTATTGGGATGTTGTTGCATTTCAAGTCCTGTAACCCTCAACCACTGGGCATACTCTCTGGGACTGATGGGAGTTAGAGTCCAATAACATCTGGAGGGGCACAGATTAGGGAAGTCTGGTCTACATATACTGGCAGCAGCTCTGATGTGAGTTTCCCCTTCAGCTCAAACTGAAGAAGCCAGGAATTGAACTTGGCATCTTTTGCAGGCAAATCATGTGCTCTGCTGATGAGCTGTGGCACATCCCCATTGGATCAACTCAGAAATCACCCAAGTTCTTCCAAACAAAATCAGAATTTGAGTAAGTTTTCTGAGCCCGTCTGAGGGCTTAGAAGATTTTTTGCCTGCCCATCTCTGCCAGCACTCACCTAGCCCCTAAATTCATCCTGCCGCCCCACTAACACATTCCCATTCCATTTTGTGGGGATAAAAGAAGGGGGAAGTTTTTCCTCTCTTCCTCTTTTTGTCACCCCAGTGTACTGGATAACAGCAGACCAAGGTACAGGAGACAACTGTGGAATATGTAGTTCTCCCAATGGTTACTGCTGTTGGTTTTGATCCCAGCTGGAGAAGAATCTGGGGGCTTTAAAAGCCCACCTATTATTTCAGGGAACCTGTGGCCCTGTAGATGGTCCTGAACCACAACTCCCATCAGCCTCAGCGAGCATGGCCAATGTGTGAGGATGATGGGAGATGTAGCAACATCTGGAAGGCCTAATGTTCCACACAGATGGCTCATTTAAAGTGGGCTTTTAAAAAACAACACAACCATGATGAGTGCATTTACAAGCCTGGCTCCAGAGGACTTTGGCGGCAACTGCAGTGATCCACCAAAGGTAAAATTAGAGATTAAAGTGAAGCCATGATTCATCATGAAAAAGGAAGTGTTCCCATTAATAAGGGACAGTTGGAACACTTCTGCTTCTTACTGAAAGGTGGATCCTCCTGTCTTTTAAAGACGAGAGCTCCAGTTGCACAGCTTCACTTCCTTCTGTCTAACGTTAGCCAAGTGTGGGAGGGAAGGAGCATGGCCTTGCATGGAGCAGAAATCTAATCTACTCACAGATTACTGTATCTCTTCTTGGCTCTGCCAAAGGTGTATGTTAGCCAGGCTCATTAATGGATGTTTTACACTGCAAATAGCCCATATGTGCTTCCTTGGCCCACATCTTAGTCTCTCTCTCTCGCTCCCCACCCCCATTTCTCCCCGCCTCTCTCCTGTACTAGCAAATACCAACATGAGCGAAGCAGCTGAAATTGGGTCTGCTGGAGCAGTAGCAATACAACACCGATCTATTTTCTAGTCCAGATGTACAAGGATGCTATTCATCAGGGGTGGGGAAGAAATGAAAGCAGAAGCAAGAGTTCCATCCCCAACTGGGGCCCTTGACTGGGGTGGCCCTGTTTCCACCTTTACAGTTAGAGTTGCCAGACCTCCAGGTCTGACCTAAAGTCTCCAAGTGGCAGGTGTCAAGCTTGAATCTGCAGGTGACCAAGAGTACCTTAAAAAATATGAAGAAGAATGGGCATGCAGCTTGAATTGGCTGCAAATTAGACACTGGGCAGGGGAGGTCTGCCTTCCTCTGCTTCCTTCTCCCAATTAACCCCCATCTCCAGGGCCTACCTGGTGACATCACCAGGGACTTCCCCTCACAACATCACGAGAGGCAGTCCCCAGGGCTCAGGTTTCGGCCTTGAAATATCAGGGTCTGGGATGTTCCCAACTTAGCAACCTTAAGGACAGTCCTCTATTTGAAGGGCTGTTCAGTTCATGGCTACATATGAGCTGCAAATTTAAAACATTATTATATTCCTTTAAATTGTCACGAGTTTCCCCAAAGAATCCTGGAAACTTCATTTGTTAAGGCTGCTGAGAGTTGTTAGGAGATCCCCTATTCCCCTCACTATGAGAGGAAGATGATTTCATCCTCAGTGCAGTTAGCAACTGGAGGTTAGGCAAAAGGGATGCCAGGCTACCTCCTTTCTGTATATCCCTGAACCCCTAGAAGCAGGTCTTTCCTTTTCCTCTGCGGAGCTGTTGGTAGCCATTTTGAGAAGCCTGTTTTGGTACTGTTGCAAGTGGAACAAAGGAAACTTTTCCACATTGTGGCTAGCAAGACCAAACTGCAAAAGGGAATTTTTGGAATTGGGAGAGAACCCGCTAGAAGAGATTCTGTTGCAAGAGAGATAACGTTTAAGAGGACAGTAACATTTGAGTGTGGCATTTGTGTAGAATCTATCTATAATCATATGATCAGGACAGGATATTGCTTGGCGCGTGTGTGCTACATGCCATTTGCTTTCGCATCAGTCCTTTGCTGCGAGTCCCTCCAGGGACCCTGAATAAAGAACCTTGATTTGAAATATATAGAAGCAGAGCAATGTTTTGTAAAGGGTTACACAAGCTGCTTGGAACTTTACTGGAGAGAAGTGACAGCCAAGCGAGGCCTTGGCTCCTGGACTGATGATAAGGATGTGAAAAGCGTTACTGATAAGAAGCAGAGAAGATCATCTTCAGCTGGCAGAGCAGATGGTGAATCCATAACATACGTGGGTGGTTTTGCAAAGATGCTGATATGAAATGTGTCTGCGTGTGCTGTGTAGACAGACTTGTTGGTCACAGGCGATGGCAAATTGTAGGGACACCACCTGGGCTGGATTAAGACCTTTAGAGCTTAATGAAATTTCACACTGATGAAATTCTGTCGTGCAACCCCCACCCCCCATGTAATTTAAAACAAAAACTAAACTAAACTGTTTTTTTAATTGTTTGTTAATCTATTCCCCTAGATCAGGTGAGGATATAGGAGCCAACTCCTAGGGGCCAAGGTCCCTTCAGCTTCCCAATGAAATATTTGAGGGGGTTGTGCCCCTGCAAAGTTGATGGGAATTGCCATGGAATTCTACTATTGATCCAGAGCAGAACTCCAATGTATAGTTAGTGGAGTAAAAAGTTAAACATGTTGCAGGATTCCCAAAAAATAGACCAGAGGGAATTATATTTCATCCAGCAGAGCTTTACTGCTACTGAAGGCAAATGAGCAAAATGGTCACTAATCCTATACAGTGGTACCTCGGGTTACATACGCTTCAGGTTACATACGCTTCAGGTTACAGACTCCGCTAACCCAGAAATATTGCCTCGGTTTAAGAACTTTGCTTCAGGATGAGAACAGAAATTGTGCAGCGGCACAGCGGCAGCAGGTGGCCCCATTGGCTAAAGTGGTGCTTCAGGTTAAGAACAGTTTCAGGTCAAGAACAGACCTCTAGAATGAATTAAGTTCTTAACCCGAGGTACCACTGTACATTCAGGATTGGCACTGTCCATAAGAAATCCAGTTGCAGCAGACTTAACTTAAACTTACAATAATTTATACAGTGGTACCTCGGGTTAAGTACTTAATTCGTTCCGGAGGTCCGTACTTAACCTGAAACTATTCTTAACCTGAGGCACCATTTTAGATAATGGGGCCTCCTGCTGCTGTCGCGCCGCTGGAGCACGATTTCTGTTCTCAACCTGAAGCAAAGTTCTTAACCTGAAGCGCTATTTCTGGGTTAGCGGTGTATGTAACCTGAAGTGTATGTAACCTGAGGTACCACTGTATAACAAAGTTCTAGTTTTTCCCATGTTGACTACATTGATTGCTTTTAAAAATACCCCTGGACTGGATGTGAGTAAGACAGCAAGCAGATGGGGGGCGTGACTGAGGGCAGACTGAGGTTGGTATGGCAGTGACTCATTTCCCCTAATGCACCAGCTTCTGATGATGATGATGATATTATTTGTACTCCCCCTATCTGACTAGGTTCCCCCAGCCACTCTGGGCAGCTTCCAGCAAATATGAAAGCATAATAAAACATCAAACATTAAAAACCTCTAGACTGTTGAGTGTCTAGATATGGGACAACCAGAATAACTCTGAAGTGGTGGTCATATATGCTTTGCATAGATGTGTTGACAACAGAACACACAGTAATCTCATATACATGTATGCCATTGGCCTGGTTCGCACATTATGGTAAGCCAAGCTATGTCTTATTGGCACAGTGTGAACATGCTAGCTCCTAAAAAGGCTCTGTCACCCGCTTTGAAGTACAGCAGCTAAACCAAGGTTTGGCTTAATGTGTTGTCCAAAACTGAGAATTGTGGCTAAGCTCTTTCCTCCTTAACCACAGTCTGTAGCCAGTAACAATCTTGGCTACAGCTCATGCTTTCTTTTCTTTTCTTTTCTTTTCTTTTCTTTTCTTTTCTTTAATGGCACAAACTCTGAGACAATCATTTTTTTAAGGGGGAAAAGCAGGCTGTTTTAGAAAACACGAGGCATGAGGCTTTCTGAGTAGCAATCAAAGGAGAGAAGCCACAAAAATAGATGTTCTGCGTAACAATAGAAAAATGCAATAAGAAGGGACTACAAATCAAAGCAGAATCAATAATCAAGTACACATCTGGCATATATCACAGCACTGAAAACAAATGGGGTGCAGAAGAAATAACTGAAGTTCCTCAAGAATATGCCCATGAAATATTGAAGGAGGTGAGCTTCACCATTTGAGGCCTTAAATTGAATATTCCCATGCATTTTCTTCTGACAGCAAGGTAGCAAGTTCATTAAACTGGAGATTTTAAAATGGAGAACTGAGTCCTTAAATGGGAGATTTCCATGCATTTTCTTCTGACAGTAGACAAAGTAGTCTTCTGCTTGAATGGAGCAAGGTCACCCTCTGGTCTTCTGTGGTGGAGTCCATACCCTCCAACATTTCTCCAATGAAAACAGAGACATCCCTTCCAACATTTCTCTGATGAAAATAGGGATGTCCCCTAAAATAGGGATGTCCTAAGGAAAAGTTGAACATTCTGGAAGCAAATCAGAAATAGTGATGGATTCTGTAAATCCAGGACTGTCCCTGGGGAAAAGGGGCACTTGGAAGGTCTGGAAGTCCTCTGAGTCAGAGGACAGCAATGAGACATCATCAGGCTGAATGACACCCGGTCCCAGAGGCTTGTTTTGTGAAGTGCTTCTGGAGCTGGACATGTGTCCCTTATGATTCAGAGTCTTGACTCCATGGTCACAACTAAGGGCGAAGGAGAATTCCAATGAAAACAGAAGTGGAAATTGCCAATGTTCACTGATTTGTCCCACATCCGGATTGGAAATCAACCCATCAAATATGACTGGTATTCACTTCTACTTTTGCTTTCAGTTTGCACACGATACATAATTGTTATATCCCCCAATTTGCAATGAAATGAATGGGGTAGAATAATAAAGAGACACTGTAATTTGTCATTTATGGAATTAATTCAGTAAATTACATACGTTATGTAATTTTTGCCACAGCAGACATTGAGCCGAATAATATAGCTTTTGATGGAAGATGGAACTGCAGCAGAGTAGAAACATTTCTGCATGCGACAGATACAGGAAGAAATGTGTGACAATGCCTTCTTACACCTGCAGTTGGAACATTGAAGTCCCAGCTCTGCAGAATCCCTGGGTCCCACACCTTTTACAATAGCAGTCTTGGGGACCAGCTAAGTTTGTTATTGGTATGAGCTTTTGTGTGCATGCACACTTCTTCAGGGACGCGGGTGGCGCTGTGGTTTAAACTACAGAGCCTAAGACTTGCCGATCAGAAGGTCGGCGGTTCGAATCCCCGCGACGGGGTGGGCTCCCGTTGCTCAGTCCCAGCTCCTGCCCACCTAGCAGTTCGAAAGCACATCAAAGTGCAAGTAGATAAATAGATACTGCCCCAGCAGGAAGGTAAACGGCATTTCTGTGCGCTGATCTGGTTCGCCAGAAGCGGTTTAGTCATGCTGGCCACATGACCCAGAAGCTGTACGCCGGCTCCCTTGGCCAATAAAGCGAGATGAGTGCCTCAAGCCCAGAGTCGGTCGCGACTGGAACTAATGGTCAGGGGTCCCTTTACCTTTACCTTTAAGGTGCTACTGGAAGGAATTTTTTTGTTTGTTTCGACTATGGCAGACCAACACTGCTACCTACCTGTAACTAGTCTTGGGGAGTCTGACTTGGTACATTGCATCCGCTTGGACCCAGCATTTACTGGGTGACCCACACTGGGGCACAGGCTACTCCTATGTGTGTGCTTATGTATTTTTCTGTATATATCAGGACTGCTATATTCCATTGGTTTAGTAGGCCAGAGTGATCTATTTAAAAAACTCTTTGAATCACCTTTAAATGTGGCCCGATGAATCATGCAGCTGATATTTTCTAAACAATATATTTTTTAATTAAAGTGTTTATAAAAACTGCAGCTGGGAAGCACCACTCTAAAAGAATTGCTGACGCACAGGAAGGAAAGCCTCTTCTAAGCTGATGCCTGTGATGGCACATTTGTATGTCATCTGAAAACAAAGAAATGCTTCCTGCTTTGGAAATACTTTTTCCCATCTGCAAACTTAAATCAACAATTGAATGGATTAAGTGGCAAGCAGTACAATTCTATATATGTCTGCTCAGAAATAAATCCCATTGATTATAATGATGCTTACTCGTGGGTAAATGAATACAAGATTGCAGCTTTAAATTTGTATGATCAATTTGCACCATTTTAAAAAGTTACGTTGCAGATTCTCTTTCTCAGGGCAGAAAGAGATTCTGCAACTTACAAAATAACCATACAAGTTACGCTCATCTGTTTTTTATTTTTATTTATTAAATTTGAATACCGCCCTATACCTGTAGACCTCAGGGTGCTTCACAGCATGAAATCACAATATGTAAAAAACAGAAAATGCATAATAAAAAGGAAGAAAACCCAATAACCCCCAACTTCCACAACACATTTTAAAAGGGCATTGGATGTGAATCGGCCAAAGGCCTGGTTAAAGTGGAATGTTTTCACCTGGCACCTTAAGGTGTATAATGAAGGCACCGGGTGGGGAGAGTATCCCACAAACAGGGAGCCACCACAGAAAAGGCCTGTTCTCATGTTGCTGCCCTGCGGACCTCCCATAGAGGAGTCACACAAAGAAGTTTTCAATGTTGTGAAGCATGTCATGTATGTATTTGGTTAATGAACTGGCTCTGATTCTTTCTTCTATTTCAGACAAGTACAAGCTGTCTACTGAGGTTGACAGGTAGACCAGCATGGTTTTCCTGGTAGATTGTGGGATTAAATAAAGTGTTCATTGAATGTCGCTGCCCCCCTGCCCCCGTCGTTATTTTCCTGAAATCGCAAGCAATGTTGCCATTCGCTGCATTCCATTCTGTGGTGCCTGCCCCCCCCCCAATCCTCCTGAAAAAAGCTCAACAACTCTTGCACCTCCCCCCCCCCAAATCTGAACAACTCTGGCAAACTCCCCCCTAAAAAACCTCAACAACTTTGGTCAATTCTCCACCCACTTCCAGTTAGCCGGCACCTTCCACCCCACTCATGGTCCTCTTCCCCTTTCTTACTGGGTAGATCACTGCCAGTTTTTTTTTTATACTGGGAGTAGATCACAGTCTCTTGGGAGTTGGACGTGTCTGTTCTATTTCATTTTGTCATTTCCTGGATACTGAATTGTAAAATCAACTGTAGCTTTCCTTGTTTTTGTTTTTTAGTCGTTTAGTCGTGTCCTACTCTTTGTGACCCCATAGACCAGAGCATGCCAGGCACTCCTGTCTTCCACTGCCTCCCACAGTTTGATCAAACTCATGTTAGTAGCTTCAAGAAGACTGTCCAACCATCTCGTCCTCTGTGGTTCCCTTCTCCTTGCGCCCTCAATCTTTCCCAACATCAGGGTCTTTTCCAGGGAGTCTTCTCTTCTCATGATGTGGCCCAAGTATTGGAGCCTCAGCTTCAGGATCTGTCCTTCCAGTGAGCACTCAGGGCTGATTTCCTTCAGAATGGATACGTTTGATCTTCTGGCAGTCCATGGGACTCTCAAGAGTCTCCTCCAGCACCATAATTCAAAAGCATAAATTCTTCAGCGATCAGCCTTCATGGTCCAGCTCTCACTTCCATACATCAATACTGGGAAAACCATAGCTTTAACTATACGGACCTTTGTTGGCAAGGTGATGTCTCTGCTTTTTAAGATGCCGTCGAGGTTTGTCATTGCCTTTCTCCCAAGGAGCAGGCGTCTTTTAATTTCGCAACTGCTGTCACAATCTGCAGTGATCATGGAACCCAAGAAAGTAAAATCTTTCACTGCCTCCATTTCTTCCCCTTCTATTTGCCAGGAGGTGATGGGACCAGTGGTCATGATCTTAGTTTTGTTGAGGTTGAGCTTTCCTTAGTAATATACAAAACCCTTCATACAGAATCAGGACGCTTGAGCTACCAGCTCAGTACACTACCTGGCATTGCCTCTCCAGGTTTCAGGCAGCCCTACCTGGCAATGCAGGGCATTGAGCTCAAGACCTTCTGCTTCAAAACAGGAGGTGCTCTGCCACCGAGCCTCAGCCCTTCCTTGTTTGCAGGTGTGAGTGTGTGAGAAGTAGCTTTTTCCTTTGGCTGTTTTATGCACAAGCCTCTCTGGCACCATTTTAAAGAAATTATCTGCGTGCTAGAGCTCTGTCTACACACATGGAGACTGAACTGCTGCTGTTGTTATTACTGCTGTTGTTATTCTTGCCCCCACCCCTTTAAATCAGACATCATCACTGCTTGCTTTGTTAAAAGTCTTAACAATCTCTGCCGACCACCCCTTCCCATCTTTCCCAAGCTATGGGCCTCCAAGTGGCTGCTGCCTTGTATAAGTACCCCAAAGTGATACTGTGACTGTGATACAAAGGACACAATTCCACTCCCTGAGGAATGTCAAGAGGTTGGGCACCGCCGTCAGATACGCCACTGCAATATCTCCTTCAATTGTATTCAAAGTTATGGGTGTTAATGGAGCCAAGCCTGAAGAGGCCATGGCTGCGCTCAAAATGAAGCTGAAATAGCCAGAGCAATTTGTTCAAAATCAATATCTCAGATTGAAAAAGGGCACAAAGCTGAATTTCCTCATTCATGAGAGGAAGCAAATACAGTATATGAAGCTGAATCTCAAATGGGGAAAAAATCATTCTGCATCTCATACCTTTTTGTGCTTTTTTGGAAAAACCACACACTTTTACCTGAAGAAGACATGTCTGTACTAGGCCTTCCTGTCTTTCTGGAAACAAAGATCTCTTAACATTGCTTCACCTATATTCAGTTTGCACAACTTGTCCCATCCAAGCAAAGGAGCAAATGATATGGGGATAGAGGCAGTGGCAGAGCTTCATGCTCTGGCACTGGGGGGCGGAAATCAGGTAGGGGAGGGGCTGGCACACTGCCCTGGGGGCGTGGTATGTGACCTGGGGGTGTGGCACGCCGCCTGCAGGTGCGTGGAGCCCAGGGCAGGCGGGGAGCAGCCGCGATGGCACCCCACTGGGATCGTGCTGCTGGGGATGGTGTGCTCCCGCCGCACTCCTCTTCCTCCACCAGTGCATAGAGGGACCAATGGTCTGGACATGGTATATGGCAGCTTCCCATGTTCCTATATAATTGCTGCATAAACAAGTCTAATAGGAAGGAAAGGCATTTTGCTTGGTGGGGGTCCCATCTAGGTGTTGCCAACCACTGATGGGCAACTTCAAGGCCCCCAATTTCCCTTCTTACGGGTCTTTATCTTTAACCTGGACCAGATAACCCTTCAAACAGAGCACTTGTCTTCAGCTGGTGGGTTGGGACCTATTTCTGGGTTCTGGCCTGATCCAGGGTGGGTTGCAACAGGAGCACTACCAATAAGTGGCAAAAGATGAATGAATTATTCTTATATATTTATTTATAAGATTCAAGGTGGCTTACGAGATAAAAAAAAACCAGCCTGTAGGAATAATAAGGTCTTAACTGCTGCTGGAAGGACAGCAAGGAGGGAGCCAGTTGACCTTCTTTGGAGAGGGAGTTATCTGATGGGTCCCCCAATGCATGTTTGATTTAAAGGTGGGTCCTAGGTCTGGAAAAAGTCGAAGACTACTGAAATAGAGGCTGTCCTCTAAAGCAAGACACAGGGGCACCCTAAAAATAGCAGGAGGACAGAGCAAACTGCTGTGGAAAGGTGGTGAACTGAATTTAATATTGGGAAAATGAGAAGCTGAGACAGACCGATTTGTTCATCCCCAATAGTGGACCTGACTTGGCCACATTAATCTCTAATTGTGCAGTTTGTGTGGGCCTCTCCATTTTCTCTTTATGTGCTTGTATTCAGCTCATTCTCACGTGAAATGGAATCGATCCTTCTAAGGAGCTGAAATTGCTCTCAGCATCAGTTTTCCTGCTCCTAATCAGAGAGGATACAGTAGAGATACAGCTCGGTTTTATGATCAATTTTTTTTTTTTTACTTTTATTGCCTCATTTCCTGTGTGTTTTTAAAAATACACATGGCTTAGAAATGTGAATTATTAAGTGGCATATAAATGTCCTAAATAAAATAAACACATCAATGCGGGGAAGGAGTTGGCGCAGAGCAGCGTGGAACGTTCCAATAAAGGCAAAGGAAGTTTCAGGTGGCAAAGAGGCATTACAGTTTGTTGACTCTGTGGTTGTCTTGCTCTGTTATTAAGATACTTCTTTGTTGCGGTTATCTTCTCTGAAACATGATCTGAGCAAGCAGAAGGAGCCCAAAACAAACAAACAAGCAAACAATGCACTTCCTATGTTTGCAGAATGAATATATGATCACTTTTCAGAGTTCCGTGTTAGCATTTTTAGGAAAGTCAGAAAAAGAATATAGATGAAAAGCCTGGAACATAATGAAAGTTGTGCTTGTAAGGTGATTTAGCAAGTAACTCCACCCCCAAATATACTTTCTGTCTTAGTTCATTAGCTCATTTGTTATTTGTGCCTCAGGCGCATAAAGAGGGTGATTCTTACCTTTCATAATATAATGGCTTCCAATATTATTAACTGTCATTATACAGCTGCGATCACGTCATATAAATTGGGACAATGGCTTATTGTATTGAGGGTTGTCAAGTCAGGAGCATCTGAGACCCTCAGAAACCTGAAATATAGGGGCAGCCCCTGCTCTTGTCACAGGGGAGGCACCTAGAATGTTAATAGGGCATTGAGTATTGATTGACTGATCACTTAATTTCTATACCACTTAATATATTTAAGTGCTGTATAAAAAAGAAGCAACAACAGACAACTGAAAACAAAATATTATAAAACCACACACTTACAGATAAGGTCACATTAATACAAATTTACTAATCTATATAAATCAACATTTTCCTTCTGACACACCTTCCCCTCTCAGCCTCCCGGTCTTCACCCAGGGTCCAAACAAACTCTCAGCTCACCCACAAAAATCTCACACCAAGAAAAGTTCCTGGAAATAGCGGATATCACCCTAGTCTCTCAATCTAGACTTGGTTTGTATGGGTAGGCCCAAGGCGGCTGGTACTCCCACAGCTGTGTCCCATTTAGCTGCAGTCTCTGCACCCATTTCCAGGTGCAGCATGTTTGTTGGGCATATCCAGGAGATGGAGGTTAATTGGGAGAGGAGAAGATAGCATGGCACAACTCCTGCTCCCACGCCAAGAGTGTTTATGCTATAATTTGCAACCAACTCCTGCTGGGCTAAAGCTTGTCTTATTATTTATAATATTATTAAAGGCACTCTCAAACACTTGGAAATTCAAGCTTTCTACCTGACACCTAGAGGGAGCCAGGAAAACCTGGAGAGTTCAGGTCAGACCTGGAGGTATGGCAACCCTAACTGTACTAGCCATATGTGACTGTGCTGGTGTGGAAGCCAGTGGCTGTGTGACTTGCTTACAAAATTGAACAAGAAAGAAAATAAAGAGTAGGCAGTGCCAAAAGTAGCCAGGAGGAGTTCTTTCCCCCCAACATTAATTGTACTTTAGAGGTTTATTTGCATCAAGATCACAGTTGCAAAGGGAAGGGCTAAACGTCGCCTCCCATACTGTGGTCCCAGTAAAAAATCTGTGTGTCCCCGCCATGCCTATTTAAAACCCCAGATGTGGCTACTCATTGCAGTATTAAGGTAACATCTGCCTTGGCCCTGGGAAAGAGCTGAACCCTAGAACAAGGATTGTCCTCAAAGAGCTGTTCTGTGTGGTCGCTTAAAATTAACATGATAAGTTTCTCTCTCTCACTCACTGTGTACACACCAAGAATCCTGGGAACTATAGTTTACCGCCATGGGGCTACAGTTCACAGCACCCTTAACAAACTACAGTTTGCAGGATTCTTTGGGGAAAGTTATAAGCTTTATATGTTTAGTGTGTATGCAGCTTCTTTCTCTTTGTGTTGATAGTAGGCTTTGTTTTGTTTTGTTGTTGTAACATACAGTGAAGGGCAGGTAAGATACCTAACAAATCATCACTGACTGGTTCAGCAGATGGTCCAGTTACAGATCACATGGCCAAATCCTGCAGCATACGGGTGGGAGATACATACAGGTGCAAAATCATGTGTTCGAATACAGTGGTACCTCGGGTTAAGAACTTAATTCATTCTGGAGGTCCGTTTTTAACCTGAAACTGTTCTTAACCTGAGGCACCACTTTAGCTAATGGGGCCTCCCACTGCTGCCACCACACAATTTCTGTTCTCATCCTGAAGCAAAGTTCTTAACCTGAGGTACTATTTCTGGGTTAGTGGTGTCTGTAACCTGAAGCGGCTGTAACCTGAAGCGGCTGTAACCCGAGGTACCACTGTACTGACCATACTTTAAAAAGTTGCTGCATATAGCATGCCAGGAAGAGGGTGAGGTTAGAACCACATTGTCTCACGCTGTTCCAGATGCAAGGTGTTTTAGGATACTGAGGTATGCTCAGCTGGAATGTCCCTTACCTTCATTTGGAAATGGTATCATTCCAAGAGGGCTGTATAAGATCATTCATCTGTAATTCTCTTTTGGCTCAAAGTGATGCAGCTACAAGCTCTGCAATTCCTGGCAACACCTTTTAGCAGCTTGGTTGGTTCAGTATTTGGTTTGCTAGGCCAAATACCCCCACCCCCTGAGGTGCATTAGGAGTAGGCCAAAGCCTTCTTTTATTGGTAGAGGATGATTGTCTGAGCTTTTGTGAAAGGCCAGGAATGAAAATTTAATCACAGTTGTGAAAGGTTACCTGGATTTGCTTTAGTGGGTTGTCATTTATGTGGAGCTGTTCAGTCTATCAGCTCTGGGCGGGGGTGGGGGCGACACAGCAAAGAGAGGGGAACTGATGACAGGAAGTCTAGGATGCTCATGAAGCCGGCAGCCATCTTGGAGACCTAATGGGGCTTAATGTGTTTAAAAGGTGTAAAAATCAAATAGAGTTGCTTCTCATCCTTCTCCTTCAAAAACTAGCCCTATTTCCATGACAGACAAAAACTGAACACAGAGGCACAGAATTTTTGTAACTCCCAACCATTTAACAAAATAAGTAGGTATCTATTTGCAATAGCTTCGGACATTCATATTATGTTATTAGCACGGAGATCAATTATGCATCCTTCCCACCAATATACAGATTTGTGTGTAAGATTTACAGGTGCTAATTTGTATGTCTTGCTGCAAATTCAGAAGTAATTACTATAAATTAGATAATTACCATAACTTAATTGCTCAAGAGTACTCTCTGACAAATAGGGTGGCCACTTACAGATCACCAAAATAAAAAGGACAAAATGTGGTCACATATGCATATGCTAATACATACAGAGAACTGCCAATTAGAAACAGATCACCATAGCGGTGAGCTCTGACACTAGGTGACCTATGTTTGGATGCTAACTTTTGATGGGCTCCTTGTGCTATCCCTTCTTAGGATTATTTATCTTAAACTGGGCTTCATCTCATATGTACTATACATTTGAAGCAGTCTAATAATACTAGGGTTTTATTTGGCAAAGTTGTTGAACTTTGTTGAACTTTTTTTTTGCAAGATCTAAAAAAAAGTTTTTGAGCTGTTTTTAAGGATATTTGCCAAAATCTATGCTTCCACTATGGGTTGCCATACACCTGGATTTTCCTGGACATTTAAGCAATTTCTGCTCGGACACTGTTTCTGATGGCTGAATAATGGCAGTGTCCGGGAAATTCCAGATGTATGGCAACCTTCTACATAACACTTTAAACATTCATGGCTTCCCCCAAAGAATCCTGGGGATGGTAGCTTGTTAATGGGTCCTCATACAGCTGCAATGCCCAGAGTGGTTTAACAACCTTTCCCTTTCTGCAGGGGACTCTGAGAAATGCTAATTTACACAAACCACGGTTTTCAGTTCTGGTTTCCAGAAAAGCTTTTGCCTGGTTCTTATGTAACAGCAAACCACAGTTTGCTGTAAAAGAGAGAGCCAAGGAGGGAATTGGAGAGCAAGAGGAAGCGGGGGGAGGGGGGGAGATGCCATTGCAATGTTTGAGTTGTATCCAGCTAACTGCAATCCTTAGCATGTCCTATTGAATTCAGTCGGGCGTACTCCCAAGTAAGTGTGTGGGAGGGTAGGAGCAGAGCCTAAGCCATACTTAGACTCATCGATATTAATGAAAATGACTAACTTAAAATCATTTATTTCAATGGGTCTTTGCTGAGGATGATTCAGTTGAATATTACACATTGTAGCTGTTTTTCTGGAAACGCCAATATTCAGCAGTGGTCAAAAAAACCAATTATGTTAGGGGAGGTAATACACAAAATGTTGCCAACACCCCTGTGTAGTGAAAATGGTTGTTTATAACTGCACCTTCTGTATTGGTGCCTTGGAACATTTTCTATACATGAAGCTTAAATTGGCTGTGAGCCTCTCTGCTGTCATTTGTTAACTTCCAAACAATGTAGAAGAGAAAGCAAAATGATATTTCTGGTCACTGTAGGTGTTAAATTAATGTTGCAAAGCAGATGAAAACAAGAGTGCCTCTTTGTAAAAATGCCTTTTGATTTGTTTCTTCTCCTTTCACCTTTGTATGACCCTGATCTGGGGAGGAGTCAGTGGCAGAGAATCTGTTTTGAATGCAGACCAGCTCAGATCTAATCCTAGGCATCTCCAGTTAGGATAATTGGATAGCAGGTGATGGAGAAAGCCCTGGGGAATTGCTGCCAGCCAGAACAGAATAGGCTAAATGGAGAAATATTTTGATCTAGCACAGAACAGCTGCCTGTGTTCTTATGACCATCACTGGTGTCATGGCTGGGCAGTGGGCAACAGACTAAGGTGAGCCAGAAACCAGGGACCGTGGGACAATCAGGGGCAAAGAGCAAGTCCAAAACTAAGGACAAGCCAGCAGGCAGGCTTCAGGAAGAAGCCTGAAGGTCAGGGCCAAAGAAAAGTAGTAGCACATCTGCTTTGCATGCAGAAGGTCCCAGGTTCAATCCCTGGCATCTACAGAAAGGGCTGGGAATACCCCCTGTCTGAAACTCTGACAGACCATTGTTGGTACCGCAAGGCTGGACTACTTGTCCTCTGTTTGGGGCTGCCCTTAAAGCTGGTTTGAAAACTGCAGCTTAAGCAGAATGTGGTGGTTAGGCTGCTGAGTGCGGCAGCCTATCCTGAATATATTTCACCAGTCCTGAAGGAACTTGGTCGACGAATTGCTGCAACGTTGAGGACTGTTTTTTTGTTGTTGTTTAGTCGTTTAGTCGTGTCCGACTCTTCGTGATCCCATGGACCAGAGCACGCCAGGCACTCCTGTCTTCCACTGCCTCCCGCAGTTTGGTCAAACTCATGCTGGTAGCTTTGAGAACACTATCCAACCATCTTGTCCTCTGTCGTCCCCTTCTCCTTGTGCCCTCCATCTTTCCCAACATCAGGGTCTTTTCCAGCGAGTCTTCTCTTCTCATGAGGTGGCCAAAGTTTTGGAGCCTCAGCTTCAGGATCTGTCCTTCCAGTGAGCACTCAGGGCTGATTTCCTTAAGAATGGATGCGTTTGATCTTCTTGCAGTCCATGGGACTCTCAAGAGTCTCCTCCAGCACCACAGTTCAAAAGCATCAATTCTTTGGCGATCAGCCTTCTTTATGGTCCAGCTCTCACTTCCATACATCACTACTGGGGAAACCATAGCTTTAACTATACAGACCTTTGTTGGCAAGGTGATGTCTCTGCTTTTTAAGATGCTGTCGAGGTTTGTCATTGCTTTTCTCCCAAGAAGCAGGCATCTTTTAATTTTGTGGCTGCTTTTTTACTGGGTCTAATTGCCCAGGTTATCTTATTGGAAACTGCCCCTTTATCTGCCTTCCTGCTGCCTCACTGCCTCACTCTATCATTTATCCTGGCCTGCTTCCGCTGCATCCCAACATTTGCCATTTTTTACACTTTCCAAGAAAGCAAGAGAAGGCTTGCACGGAGAGACTTGCTTGCTCAAGGCCATTTTGGAAGGCGCTCTTGCCTGCGAGGCAGTGCGGCCTGCTGCATCCCAGCAAACAAAGCCCTTTTCAGAGTAAAGAGGTTCACGTGGTCCAATTAACGAGGGCATTGAGCTTCCCTCAAGCATGGGAGCACTTTAAAAGGATGCTCGATACAAAGTGAAGGAGAAGAAAACTAAAAAAGCCCATGGAACATTTCCCATGGTGCATTAGCTTAAACAGAAAGGGTTTAAGTGTGTAATTAACTCTGAAGCAAGAGGCCCACAGACTAAACAGATCAAAAAGCACCAGGCAGACTCCTGGGCAGCCATCCATATTCCCGAGTTACTGTGGAGTATTTAATTAGGCCTCTCTGGCACCTCTGGGTCATTTTGTGTGTGTTCCTTTCTCCTCCTATTTCTCCTTCTTTTTCCTTCCTGCACCATCCCAGAGGGCTTAGCAAGAGTCTCATTTCTTCTGCATTAAATGTGCAACATATTGGACTGGATTTGAAAAAGTATATACCCAGAATGCTCCTTTATTCATGTTGGAGGGGGAGCACACCTCCACCTGCCAAAACAAGCAGCTGCCCACGCTCTACCAGGCAGGTTCAAGTTTCTTGTATAAGTTTCTTGTATTTGTTTACAAGGCCTTTAACAATATGGGTCCAAGATACTGCCTGATCCCTTATATCTCTGTCTGATCACTGAGGTCTTATGGCCTTTTGGGTAGAAGGTTACCAGGTCTGGGAACTAGGCAGGGTAGTCCATTCAGGTTGAGTTGCCTTCCCTATAAAGGTGCAGGTATGTAATTTGGAGGTCACTGTGAGTGGTCCCTCATAGATGGGCAGCTCATATCTACTGGGAGCCATGCATCTGGTATTGTGGGCCAAATTTGATGGAACTTCCTTCCAGTTGAGGTCATCCCTGCTGAACTTCTGTTGCTGACTGAATACGTTGTTGTTGTTGTTGTTGTTGTTGTTGTTGTTGTTGTTCCTTCCTTCCTTCCTTCCTTCTTCCTCCCTCCCTCCCTCCCTTCCTTCCTTCCTTCCTTCCTTCCATCCATCTCCTCCAGCAGGCATTATAACTGAATTCTGATTTCATAGATATAACTCATTTAAATTTTCATTGCATTGAGTTTCTTGTGCACTGCTTACAGGCAATTATAATTAAGCAGTATATAAAATTGTTGCAACAAATAAATAAATACATTTCTGAGAGCGCCTCTAGACTGTCAGAGTTTTATAGAAGGGATTCAAATGCATGCTGGGTAATGTAGCTTTGTGCAATTAAAGTGTCCCGAAAGTGCAACACATCCACTTTTTAAAAAAGAAAGGGACTTTTTGTGGTTAAGAAGGTGATGGAAAAATGCATTGAAAAATGTTTGATGATTAATGGGAAGATTAATGGGAGCACACCACAATAAATCAGAATGAATGTTGCTTAGATGGCTTTAAAAGAGGTCTGGATAAACTTGAGAAGAAGGCTGTTGATGGCTACAGGCCATGATGGCTATGTTCTGCCTTCACAACTGGAGGAAGCCGTGTTTTCAAATAGCAGTTGCTACCTACTACCTGTCGGCTAAGAGGCGAGAAATAGAAGGGCAGTTGTGTTACAGGGAGCCTCTGACAATCTTGAGAAGCAGTTCCTCTTCCAGGGAGGAGGAAAGCCCCACCTCCAGTGGAGAAGAGGTGCAAGGACCAGAGGATGCTAGTGAGAGCCTTAACACCGGTCCTGAGAAAGCCGGAGAGGAGGGAAGCTCGCCTTTGCCATCGCCCATCCTGCGCAGTAATATGAGACGCAGGGAGGGGCGAAAATGGTTGGGGTAACGAAACTTTTATGTTGGGGGAGGTACAAAAAAACCCCACTCCCGGATTCTGCTAGTGATTGAGCCAGACATGAACTTATGAACTACAGCTCTTCACTGTAGTTTGCACCAAAATAAAGCCTGCAAAAGACAGGTTGGAGTCCTGCCTGGTTACTCTCGAGCAACCACAACAGACATCTGACACTACCCATAGGCATCTGGCTGACCCTTGTGAGAATAGGACGCTGGAACTAGATAGGCAGTTGGCCTGATTCAGCAGGCTCTTATGATGTTCTCAATGTCATACAATAATGTAGCACATAATTCGGAGACATCTGACTTTTGAAGGATTGCTGCCTTTCGGTTCATGAATTGTTTCAGGACGTTTGAATTTGAGAGTTTGGAACTTCTTCTCCATCCCTAACACCACTGCATGGAAAGGGCTTCTATGCTGCAATGTGGGACCCAAAAGACAATGGCAAGCATAGCATAGGCCATGTGAGAGCACTTTGGGCAGGAATGGAGTTGAATTATCTTTTGCTTTCCTAACTCAGCAGTTCCGTTCCGTGTTTGCCTCACTCAGGTTGATCACACAGAAGCCATTAGTACCCCTGTTTGCCTAACTGCTTGCCAAAGGTAGCTATTGGTTGACAGTGTCATTTTTTCAGCCCCCCCCCCCCCCCGCACTCTATTTAAAGCACAGTTTAGTCCTTGGAGTGTCCTAGAGCAGATTAGCACTCCTGTAGCAGTTCTTAACTATGTATGTAGCAGCAACCCACAGTGCATTGCAAAACTGCCTTCTGTATAGGGCCTGCTTAGAGACTGGCATTAGCAGAGACGTAGGCCATTAGTCTTTGCTTCTGAAAATATGCTCGTCCTTGTACACTAGCCTGGTTCCTTTTGATCAAGAAAATGTTCCTGGCTTGGAAAAGGGATGTGGTGGGCAACTGTGGGGACAGTCTTCTGGTATCCACCCAAGGTGGCACTCAAGACAGAAAAGTTCTTTTCTTCTTGCTACTCATGTGACCTCTGGCATGTTGCTTTTTCCTGTTCCATGCTGGGTCTTGCCAGGGGCAGCCTGGAAATGGACAAGATCAAGGTAGCTGGTCAGGATGTGAGCTGGATGCACAATCAAGCTGGAAACCAGACTCACTAATAGGCAAGGAATGTTGCTTTGGCACTGGTCTAGGAAATGACTGATGGTTTAGGTCAGGGATGGGAAACCTGTTTGCCTTTCAAAGCCTTGGTTGTGTGTGTTGATCGCCATGGATGGCTTCAGAAGAAGATTAAACAAATCCATGGAGAATAAGGCTACGATTGCCTGCTTACCACGGTGGTTATTCTCTGCTAAGTATATACATGCCAGTGAATACTTTCTTTATCCTGAGCAAACCATTTTGTATGACTGGCTTTTCGGACTGATGAAGCGTGTAGCGAAACCTGTAATATATCCGGAGAACAGGTCTCCTTTTGCCCACTTGCTTTATTCTCACCAGGGTGGTGGTTTTGATTTGTCTTCCCATGATTGATCCATGCATATGGCTTTGTGTTTCCAACTCAAGACCCATTGAAGAACATCTCATCCAGTTCAATCTTTGAAAACTAGCTTGGAAAAACTTTTTCACATGCTACTTGTTGAATGGTTCATTTATCCAGCCTGTATAACGTTTACTGCACATGTAACTTGTTATACATTTATCCAGTCCGTGTTTACAGTATCTCCAGGCTTTGTCTTGCACATGGGACCTTAGTACGTTTGTTGTTTGAATGGTTACATGTCTATCTCTATTCTAGCTAATATTCTAGTAAATTTGGTTTTATACTTATAAGCCAGTTTGTGGTGGTGTTGTTTTGTTGGCTATTCTCTGCTTTCATGGCTGGAGGCAGTCATACCTTCGAATAACAGTTGTTGTAAAACCACAGGAGAGGAGAGTGCTCTTGTGTTCAGATCCTGCTCGTGGGCTTCTTCCCACAGGCATCTGGTTGGCCACTGTGAGATCATGATGCTGCACTAGATGAGCCACAGGCCTGATTCAATGAGCACAAATTTCTGGCCATGCCCTCCATGTGCTTTGTGCAGTAGCACTCTGCATGTTTGCTACGCCCATCTGACAAAGGAGAGGTTTTCAAAGCTGCTTTTATTTGGGGGGCAGGGGCGGGGTATACAGATGACGGTCAAATTTGTCATTAAGATGAAGCGGCCTACGCGGAGCTTGGATCCTCTTTCGGAGACCGACGGCAGAGCGAGAAAAGACTGAAGGCCTTGTGCATAAAAAGCAATAACACTAAACCTGTCCAGAGGGAGGAGATGGATTGGCTCAGACAGCTGTGTCTGTGGGGCGACGAAATAACCCCTTCCACATAATTGCATTTTAAGCTTCTGCTGGTCACCAGTCAAAATTGTTTTATTATGGCAGGATATTAGGACAAATGACAGGCTTTGGTAAATTTTTGAAATGGAGGTGGAAGACTTTCCCTCTTCTTCTTTACTGAAGGTGGCTTAGGAGGCAAGGAGAAGAGATATTACCTTCCTGGGAAAACTTTTTTTAGACAGTGAGATGCTTGTGCCCCTACCTCAGAAAGACTGCACTTTAGACTTTAGACAAAAGGGTATTTGTGTGTGTGTGTGGGGGGGGAGAGAATTAGCTCTGATTTCAGCTGAGCATAGGTGTAAAGCATAGGTGATTAACCTGGGGCCCTAGGGCTGCATACGGCCCTCAATTCAATTTCATTTAGCCCTTGATTAGAGATGTAAGAGAGCATCGTTTTCCATTCCACTTTGTATTCATCACTTGCAGGGCTGTTTCTGTTCCACTGCACTTCATCTTCCCGCTGTGGTGAAGTTAATTTGTTACATAAATTACATGAGTTACATTGT
Organism: Podarcis cretensis; assembly: GCF_951804945.1. Taxonomy (NCBI): domain Eukaryota; kingdom Metazoa; phylum Chordata; class Lepidosauria; order Squamata; family Lacertidae; genus Podarcis; species Podarcis cretensis. The sequence goes on along the minus strand of NC_137177.1, from coordinate 24,930,116 downwards.
CATTACATTATCCCAGCCGATTCATTTCGGTGCAAAGGAAACACAATGCAGATGGGAGCAAAGCAATTCGGTTGGGTATCTTTTGTGTGCAGAAAGCTGCAACAACCATGAATATGGATAACATCTGCTGCATTGATTTCTTTTCCAGACATGGGATGAAGGAATGAACACCAGAAATTTCAGCTCTCGTGTCTGTTTTTGCCAGAATTCTCCAGTACTACTTCTCTCTCTTTTTTTATATAATAATTTTTTATTCATTTCCAAACATTTTTATACAATCAACTCATATTAACTCTCACATTCATCAATTTTTGACTTCCCTCAGTTTCTCTGCAAATCTTTCATTAAAATTTCTATTGTTAACGCATTTTTGAACTTATTATTGGCTTTAACCATTCCTCTTCCTTTCTCCTACTTTCTTTTTTACAATATTTCTTAATTTTTCACAGAGACTCTTCAAAACCAACAAGCGTTGTCTGTGCATCACATATGCTTTTCAGATAATCTGTAAATTTCCCCCAGTCCTCGATAAACTTTTGGTCTTTCTGATATCGAATCTTCCCAGTCAATTTATCCAGTTCCGCATATTCAGTCAGTTTCATTCTCCATTCTTCCACAGTTGGAATTTCTTCCTGCTTCCATCTTTGCGCCAGAAGTATTCTTGCAGCTGTTACAGCGTACCAGTACTACTTATCTTGGCCCATTTTCATGTGGGTGGCAAGGAAGGACACAAGGGGGGGGAGAGGGGCTAGCATAAAAATGTGAGGAGAGGACACAAAGGAAAAAGGGGTTGCCCACCCACCTTTGCCACACTGGAGAGTCAGTGTGGTGTAATGGTTAAGTGCGATAGACTCGTAATCTGGGGAACCGGGTTCGCGTCTTCGCTCCTCCACATGCAGCTGCTGGGTGACCTTGGGCCAGTCACACTTCTTTGAAGTCTCTCAGCCCCACTCACCTCACAGTGTGTTTGTTCTGGGGGAGGAAGGGAAAGGAGAATGTAAGCCGCTTTGAGACTCCCTAGGGTAGTGATAAAGCAGGATATCAAATCCAAACTCTTCTCTGACTCCACCATCAACTTCAACTAGTATGTACCCCGTGACATATACATTCCCTGAGGGGATGGTGCCTTCAACAGAAAACAGGTTGATATAAATAGTTCCCAGGACAGCTGTCTTTGCATTTTGTTCTCCTGTTAGAAATGTCAGGAGCTTTAAGAAGATAAGAACTATACTACATCAGTTTACTGATCCATGTAGCCCAGAATTGTCTACTAGTACTGGCAGTGGCTCTTCAGGGTATTAAACAGGGTCCCCTCCCCAACAACACCTGTATACCTTCCAAGTGCCCCAGAAGGTTTTGGGTGCTGCATGAGATCTCACCCCCAAGTGCTTTTTGGGGGCAAAAGTGAGGCATGGGTCCCGTGACTCGCTCAGGAACAGGTTCTGGAAGATGCACACCCTGGTTTTGCATTAGAAAAAGTTGGACAGGGATACACATGATCAGGGCGTACAAAGTGGGGGGCAGGTCACCCAGGGTGCCACTCTGGGGTGTGTGTGACAAGATGGCCCCTGCCTCCCCCAGCTGTAGAGCAGCCGAGGGCGACACAGTCAGTATGGGTGCCGCTTGCGTGGCATCTGTATGGGCTACCTCTCTCGCACAGCATCCATACGGGTGTCCATACGGGCTGCCTCTCGCACGGCAACCGTACAGGCTGCCGTGCATGCGCACTCCATACGGGATGCCACACATGTGCAAGCGGCAGCCTGTACGGACACCTGTATGGACCATGTGCATGAGAGGCACCCCGTACGGAGTGTGCATGTGTGGCATCCTGTACAGAGTGCACATGCGCGGCAGGCTGCTGCACGTGTGCATTCCGTATGGGATGCCGCATGTGCGCAGTCTGTACAAACGTTGTGCGTGCACCACCGGGCGGTTCACTCTGCCCCTTGGCGTCCCACCTCAGGTGCCAGAGAGGGTTCCTCCACCATTGCACATGATGCCTCATGCTTTGAACCTGAGACATCTGGGATTAATTCCTGTTGACCTTCTCTAGGCAACACATCTGCTCAGCTGAGCCAGTCACCCATGGAACTGGCTCTTTGATGTGTTAGAAAAGAGAGGCTAAGTATGAGGATCTGATGGGGAGAGGTTCAGAAGAGAGGCCAAAGTGGGTGTTTGTGGGAGTCAAAGCTTTGCAGGCCCATACAGCCTCCTTCCCTCCCAAGCTTCAGAAACACTGTTAACATTGTTTTGTTCAGATGTGAAGTTGACCTTGTCTGTAGTTGGGAAGGGTTGTAGCTCAATGGTAGAAGGACCCACATTCAATCCCTGGAATCTCCAAGTAAGGCTGGGGAAAACCCCTGTCCAGAACCCCAGACTAGATTAACCAAAGGACCAACTCTCTATAAATCAGCTTTGTGTTTTCCTATGGGTGGGCTGAGGTACGGGTGTCCAATGGGACATGGGAGCTGGATGCAATTCAGCAGTGGGCTCAGTCTAGCCTGCAGGCCGGGGGTTACTAATCTCTGTGGCAAAGTAATTGCTTAAGATCTGCCACAGGGCAACAAAGGCTTAACCACCTTATTATGCTGTCAGCAGAATGTGAGCTTGCTAGGCAAATCTTTTTTGACAATTTAAAGAACAGCATCACCAGAATGAAAGCAAGGAAGAAGTAATTCAAGTCGGCTCTCTGTTTAAGAATCTGATGATTCATTAATTACTTTAATAAAAGACATTTTGTTGAGAGTATGTGAATGATAATTTCTGTTCTTCATTTTTAATAATCATAAATAATGTTTATAGATATTATGATGGTTTGCAATTTCCTGAGATTGTAGGAGATTCTTCTTGCATGCCAGTAAAGTAGGTTAGATAAAGTAGATAAATCAATTAAAAGCCATAGACACACCATTTGCTTACCATTTGCTTATCTAGAGAATTGGTATTCATGGTTATGAATGAATTTTATCATCATTAAATGCTACGTGTCAAACTATGAAATACATTTATTATACTGATGGTTCCTAGACTTGCTTCCTGCTGACCACATTGACTGGAGTGGTCTAAGGGGAAGATCCTATGCTTTGCCCCTAGTGCCAGGTTCTCTCTCTGTCATCCTGATGAGATTCAGAAATTCCAGAAATTCTGGGACACATGGATTTCACTGCCTAAATTCTGGGTCACATGTAATTTACTGCAACGGGAAACCCATAACTCCTGTTCTCCAGATTACTCCATGTGCAGACATAAAACAGAACCACACATAGGAACAAAGAAAGCTGTCTTTTCACCAGTCAGACCATTGGCTCATCTACAATGGTACAATGGTACTGTCTGCCAAAGTGCACTGTCTGCCATCAGCCTTTGGTCCCCAAATGTTGTTGGGCTACAATTCCCATCAAATCATGGGAACCCTCCCCCCCCCCATTTTAAACATCTACAACTGCATATTCATCCATACTCCAGTTTTTCTATCAAACCATATTATCCACAGTGATTTTTGCACTACAAGTGAAACAAAACCCCTGCTCTTGTTTCCATCTGCTTACTGTGGTCTCCTAAATAACTTATAATTTCCACCCATTCTTTTGTAAAGTTTTTATCCTCTTGGTTTCTGAGTTTTCCAGTCAGTTTTGCCGTCTCAGCATAGTCCATCAGCTTGGTTTGCCATTGCTCTCTGGTAGGGACTTTGTCTTCTTTCCATCTCTGGGCTAGTAGCATTCGGGCGGCTGTTGTTCCATACATGAAGAGTTTGGTATGTCGGTACCTGTAATTCCTAATAAAAAGGCTTCTGGTTTCTTAACAAAAGTTATTTTAAGCATTTTTTCCCCATTTCATTATATATCATCTCCCAGAAAGCTTTCATTACCTTACAAGTCCACCACATATGATAAAAAGTACCTTCTTTTTCTTTACAGTTCCAGCATATATTTGAACTTGTCTTATACATTTTTGCTAACTTAGTAGGAGTCAAATACCACTGGTACATCATTTTAATATAATTTTCTTTCAGTGTACAACATGCTGTAAATTTCAAATCCGATTTCCATGACCTTTCCCAATCTTCCACCTGAATATTATGTCCTAATTTAGCCAGTGCTCAGTGGTGATTCCATCATCTGGGGATCCCACCACAGTTGAAGAACCCTGATTTACACAGACTGGTAGTGGCTCTCCAGGGTTCAAAACTGGGTTCTCTTCAAAGATGGACAAATAAGTCATTTTTGGTTCCCTGCATTTCTCATCTTTCCAATATTAAATTCAGGGTTCCATGTTTGTATTGCGATTTGTCATGAAAACTCACCAACATTTTAGTGTGGATTTCTCCTAATAAACACATTTCTGATTTGGTATAAATGTTGTTCTGAAATAATCGAGAGTCTGTGAATTTTGAAAGATGGCTACATTGTGGCTTGTATCTGTGAACCACCCTGAGATCTTATGATGAAGGGCGGTAAATAAATCATATATAGTTTTGGAGAGGGCAAATTAGATGAGTTCACCTTTAAATGCAAACTGAGTTTAATTTTTCTTCCATCTCTACTCTGGGAGTAGTTCGGCACTCCTGTCTGACTTGAGAATGCAGCTTTCTGCTCAGAGCTCCTACAGTACTGGTGGAAGAGTGCTGTGTTTCTGTAGACTCAGCTTCAAAGCAAATGAGTGGATAGTCCCGTTGGCTCTCTGTAAAATTACTCACAGCATTTTAAACTTTCTTCTGTTAATATTGGCAAGAGTTTCCCGGCAGCTGCAATCTATTGAAATCTGCCTTTTGCCACTCAGTTGGAATAAAGTCTTGTGTCACACCAGCTCAGCATCTTCTGCTTCTTACAGTGGCCAATATTTTAAAATAATAATAATGGTCTTCAGCACTGACAGAATGAGGTTGTGTCCCTTGATAATCTTGTCCAGTAGCTACAGGCAGAGCTGAACAACGTGCATTGTTAAAACTAGGGAAGCATTTATTTTTTATTTTTTGCTTTAAATGGTGACTCTACTTCTAGGCGAGCAAGGCACCAAAATTTCGTGGAGCATTTGTGATGTAGCAGAAGTAGATCCAGTACCTAGTATAGGAAAGAGCTTGCAAAGGGGCTGTGTTAGTGCAGGTTGGTAGCTCCATCTGCCATTGGTTCTGGCTCCACCTACCCTTGGTCACCTTGCTTGTTGCCCTACCAGTTCCAATGGGCACCAGACACCACTGGGCTGTGAATGTGGGCTGCTGACCACAGGTTAAACTTAGTCCTCAGATGAAAGCTCTCAAACCCTTGACTTGAAAGTTCTTGTGTATATGTGTGTGCATGAGAGAGATAATGTACCCCTTGAAACTGTGCTTGGGATTGAAGAAGCCTCCCAATTCTCCTAAGAGTTGAGTGGTGAGTCGGCATCAGCGCCTGGCATCCTGGGGTAGCTGCTAGGGCCCCACAGTAGGGCTCCTGAGCACTGACATCCACCCTAGGCTTTCAAAAGAGCCATGCGGCTGAATCTGTATTCCACCATTCAAAGGTAAAGGGTCCATTAGGTCCAGTTGTGGCTGACTCTGGGGTTGCGGTGCTCATCTCGCTTTATTGGCCAAGGGAGCCGGTGTACAGCTTCCGAGTCATGTGGCTAGCATGACTAAGCCACTTCTGGTGAACCAGAGCAGCGCACGGAAACACCGTTTACCTTCCCTCTGGAGCGTACCTATTTAGCTGCTTGTACTTTGACATGCTTTCGAACTGCTAGGTTGGCAGGAGCAGGGACCAAGCAACAGGAGCTGACTTCTGATCGGGAAGTCCGTACATTTCCTCAAATGCCCTGCAGTGTTTTTTGCACCTCTCTCTCTCTCTCTCTCTCTATATATATATATAGTCCCTGCAAGTCTGCTTAGACAATTAGTTTTAGCACATTATTTTAGCAACTACAAGTGTTTTAAAATTTGTGATCTTATATTTTATTTTTTTCATGTAACTTGTTTAAATGCTTTTTATTAGTGGTTTCTCTGTAAACTGCAGAGAAGTCTTTTCTTCTAGTGAGCAGTATATATATTGTGTTACTAAATAACTATGTTTTGCTGTCTGGGGAATTGCAAGACATTAAAATACCTCCCCCCCCCCCAGCCAAATCACTGCCTTTTTACATCCTACCCTCAGGTATACCTAGCAGTGATTTCTGTCCCAGCCAATATTAATCACAGTCAGAGCTGTTCCCCTTCTGCTGCAGTTCAGTCACATATTACGTTATTCATCTTGTTGTCTGCTCTTTTATGTAACTCTTTACAGAACTGACGCAACTGTTTATGCAACTTTGTAACTCAGATTCATTCATTTCAATGTAAAGGAAACATCAATGTAAGAAAACCAGACAAACCAAATCATGTGTCATTTGTGGACTTAGCTACAACCATGTGATTGAATACGGATCATATTTGCTTGACTAATTTCTGTTCCTGAGCACAGATGAATGTGGCCTGCAGCATTCACCTGTTGCTTCATTTACCTGAAGGAGCTGTTGGCCTTTTTTTTTTGCCTGGAACCCTGTTGAACCAGGACCTAATTCTGCTTTGGTGAGTGTGAATTCACCTAATCTAAATGGTGATGGGACTATTTAGCCCCTGTTGTTTTGGCTCTATCTGGGGAATAGGCATTGTGACACCCCACAAATACATTCTAATACCTTTCACACATGTGGAATGTTAATAGCAGATTCCAAAGGCTTTCTCTTCCTTCTTTTTCTGTTCTTTTTTTTCTTGGTAAAAGCCTTGCTAGCACTTCATGTGGCAAGTAGCAGTCTGGCAGCATTCCTAAACAGAATACTCCACTTGGGAATGGCAACAATACATCATAAATTGCCCTGTGAAGTGGGAGGTTATTCATGCCAACATTAGTTAAGACTGTGCTGTCTCTTTGGTTCCTTTCTGGACCCTCAAAGGACTGATAAATGGGAAGGATTTGATGGCAATGAACCTGTTTTGCTTGTACAAGGTACCAGGTTCAATCCTTAGCATCTCCTGGGAATGTCCCTCACCTATAACCATGGAGAGCCATTGTCACTCAGCATAGACCAGTGTTCTTCAGTCTTAGTCTCCCAGATGTGGGTGGATTATAACTCCCATCATCCTTGACCATCAAGCTAAGCTGGTTGTGGGTGATGGGAATTGCTGTTCACCCACATCTGGGCAACCAAGGTTGAAGAATGCTGGTGTAGATAATATCGGGGTAGCTTGACCAATTGGTTTGACTTGGTTTAAGGCAGTTTCCTATGTTTCTAACCACAATAAACCACCTATTTCCCTCAAACAGCAGCAGTTTCTGCCATGTTTCACTTGAGGTGGCAGGTGGGCCTCACGCAACCATAAGCATGTATGTTTTTATTTTGAAAATATCTAACAAACAAATTCCCAAGATAGCCTGTTGAAAGGGAATGACACCCATGATAAAAGCAGGTTGAAAGCCCTTAAAACATACAAACATACTAAAAGCAGTAGAACTCTTCAAAGCCGTTTAGGGGTAATGGATGAAATGAGGGGTGAATGAGGAGAGTATTTCACTTGGTCCTCATTTTTAAGCGAAACTGACAATTATCCTCTGGATTTTATACAGCCTTTCTTCCTCCAAAGGGGGGGAAAGTACCAAAATGTATAAATACATAGAAATAATACACTTTAGTATAAAGTGCATTTCTAAATGCATTTGATGAGGTAAAATACTTTATCACAGACTACTTATTTACACATGTATTTTAGCTCAACAAATGCATTTAGAAATGCACTTTATCCTGAAGTGTGTGGTATACAGGTACTTATTTCAATCCATTTGTAAATATGATTTTTTGTACCATTTCACTGATGAATGTGGAGACAATGGAGGGTGAGGATGGCAGATCAAAAGTGCATGGAACCAGAAACAATGCCAGGCAGAACCAACTAATTCCAGTTTTGTCTCCATCCCCCTCTCTGCTGAGTTTTACAGGGGCAAGGGAGAGAAAGTTGATTGCTGCCATGATACTAGTTGTCCTGGCTGAAGGAAAGAAGGCAGGCAGTTCAGGAGCTGACTGAGAACAGTCTGAGCTTGGTGAGGCAGCAACGCATGGCCTCCTTAACAAATGGGTACCGGGTGCAGGGGGAGCAGTGCCAATTGGTGTGGCCCTTCTCCCCCTCTACTACATCCCAACCATCTGTCCTCATATGGAATTCAATGGGGCTTGCTCCCTGATTAAGCAGAGGACAAAAATGCAATCAGAGTCATAGAGGCAACGTTGTCAGTTGGACTTATCACCTGGGCATGGTGCTTCTCTCCAGTTAACCTGGGCGGGCTTGCGTGCTACAGCTTAAGGTTATTCATTTTTCATTCCCGAAGCCTAAAAACGAGTACTTTCTAAGTCACAGTGCTTCACAAATTGCACCGAAGGTGGCGTCCAGCTGGCAGGAAGCCTTGCTTAGGAAGATTGAGGCCTGAGTAGCTTTGCTCAGCGTGTGGCTGTTAGTCATGTTAATATTCCTGACAGACGTTCCCGCCTCTAATCCTATCCGAAACGCTGAAAGAGGGAGGAGGGAGGCATTACGCTTAGCTAGACAAAGCCCTTTCAAAGACTATGCCTTGAATTGTGCTACCGTGCATTTAACAATTCTGATTTCCGTTTTCATGCTTCTTCTTGCAAGCTAGCTGGGCCCCGTGGGTGGAGGCAAACTTCTTGCTGATGGCGAGACTACTATTAAGAGTGCATTGGTTTATTATGCAAAAGGTCCCATGTTTGATGGGAGTTGTAGTCCAACAACAGCTGGAGACCCAAGTTTGGGAAACCCTGCACTACATAAATAATTACATTGTTTTCTGCATTTTTTAAAAAATTGTTTCCCTTCCATTGAAAATAACTGCTTAACAAAATGTTCCAGTGTGGAATGCTCCTGTTTAGGCTTTCAGCCAGTCATTCCCTTTTCCCAGGATACTACAGGAGGTTAGAAATAAAGGGGAAAGGGGTGGCACACCCATTTTTGGCTCTGGTCCCACCCATTGCTGGTTTAAACTCCACCCATTTATGGCCTGAGCCTCACCCCCCAACAGATTATTCCTGAGGGAATGTGGCCCTTATTTTAGGATGGGAGCAGGAATCCAATTCAGTTTGTAGTTAAAGGTGCATGTACCTAATTTGTACTTTCTGAAACAATATACAAACAAAGACAACTGGAATTTATGCTTCTCTGATTTTTTAAATGCAGCTCTTCAGCCAAGCAATGTGTTATGAAATCCATCTACTAGGCTAAAGTGCGCACATAAATGTATGCATTAGTGAGAATGACGTACAAAATGCATTACATTACAGAAATTTGCTTTGAGAAAATGCATGCATTAGGCAAAAATGCATGCGAAAATGTGCCTATTAGGAGAAATTCACACTTAAAAGCTGACCAATTTTCATGAGGACATTTTTCTAAATAAATATAAATATAAATAATATAAATATAAATATAAATATAAATATAAATATAAATATAAATATAAATATAAAATAACCGACCTGGAAATGTGGAGAACTGAATTTAAGACTGGAGTAACAAAAAAACAAAAAGAAGAAGAAGAAGAAAAACCAAAATTGCTAGAATTGTCCGCCCCTATTCTCAACTGACAAGATGTTGCTCACCCTTGATGCAGAATATATTTGGTTGTGTGTGCATTCTTGGTGCGTTTGTGTATTAAATGAGGTCTGCCTTCATGATTCTATGGCTTCGTCTGTGGAACAGAATAATTCTAATTTTAGGGGGATGGAAACCTGAACTGCTGGCTCTGCTGTGTCAAATATCCAGCCGTCTGTTTCACTTCCCATAGCCAGCCACCCCCACCCCCAAAAGTGCTTTTACTGGCTTTGAAATAAATTGTGGCTGCTTCCCCCAACATACACAAAACCCCAGCCATTGTATTAATAGCCCTGGCTCTATTAGAATAAGTTGTAAAATGACAAATGGCCTGGCATTTGAGATGACTGCACCGTACTGTTTGTCTGAACTTGCTTGGCTCCTTTATCCCAAATCGCTTGAGAGGTGGAAATAAATATTCTCGGTTTCACATCAAGCGAGCAAATGACTTGCAACATAGGGGTGAGTGAAGGAGGAAGAGAGGGAGCTGCTTCCTAGGGGAATGAGCAGTTATCCATTCCAAGAATGTGAAACGAGGAATCTGTCTTTCTATATTTTGCCAAGCTGTATGGAGAGGGAGAGATGGCTTTGGCATGCCATTCTCTTCAGCAGGTGTGGAAGAAATAAAATTTGAGTTCCTACTTGCTAAAGTTGGTATTTATGTATGTGTGGAATGGAATACAGTGGTTGTTGTTTAGTCGTTTAGTCGTGTCTGACTCTTCGTGACCCCATGGACCAGAGCACACCAGGCACTCCTGTCTTCCACTGCCTCCCACAGTTTGGTCAGGCTCATGTTTGTAGCTGCGAGAACACTGTCCAACCATCTCGTCCTCTGTCGTCCCCTTCTCCTTGTGCCCTCCATCTTTCCCAACATCAGGGTCTTTTCCAGAGAGTCTTCTCTTCTCATGAGGTGGCCAAAGTATTGGAGCCTCAGCTTCAGGATCTGTCCTTCCAGTGAGCACTCAGGGCTGATTTCCTTAAGAATGGATACGTTTGATCTTCTTGCAGTCCATGGGACTCTCAAGAGTCTCCTCCAGCACCATAATTCAAAAGCATCAATTCTTTGGTGATCAGCCTTCTTTATGGTCCAGCTCTCACTTCCATACATCACTACTGGGAAAACCATGGCTTTAACTATACGGACCTTTGTTGGCAAGGTGATGTCTCTGCTTTTTAAGATAATACAGTGGTACCTCTGGTTAAGAACTTAATTCGTTCTGGAGGTCCGTTCTTAACTTGAAACTGTTCTTAACCTGAGGTACCACTTTAACTAATGGGGCCTCCCGCTACCGCCGCCACAATTTGTGTTCTCATCCTGAAGCAAAGGTCTTAATCTGAGGTACTATTTCTGGGTTAGCAGAGTCTGTAACCTGAAGCATCTGTAACCCGAGGCACCACTGTAGAATGAAGGAGCAGGGGCTCAGAGACACTATTCCTGTTGCAGCAATTCCATATCCTGCCCTGGTGTTAAGCTTTGTTCCTCTGCTGACTGTAGCAAGATCTCTTCACTGTCATTGGGGATGCAAACCAAGCCTCATGAGGAGTGGTTGAGGGAAATTGGTATGATTAGCCTGGAGAAGAGAAGACTGGGGGGTGATAGGATAGCCATCATCAAATATCTGAAGGGCTGTCCCGTGGAAGATGGAGCAAGCTTGTTTTCTCTTGCTCTGGAGGGCAGGATTGTTCCGGTGAGAGTCTGTCAAGGCTGCGAACACTGCGAAGACTGTTGTGGCCTCCAGTCCACTTCCACTGTGCCAACCTTCTTCTCCCGGCTACAGCAGAGTATCTTGCACAGCCTGTGTAGAAGGAATCTCAGCCATGCAGTAAAACTCTCATACAACAGCTGCTTCTATTCTACAAAGCTTTGCGTGGCGAAACCCCTCCCACCAAGAGAAATGAAGACACAGGACACATTATTTAAGGTTAATGGGCATAAAAAGGCCACATCTTTATTGATTACAGGAATTGGAAGGTATTGGCGGGCCGGGTCGTGGGCACGCCCGGGGATTCCCTCTTCTCGCGGGGGCTAAAACCGGCCCCCGTGTGTGTGGGGAGGAGATGGCCCCGCAACCCCCCCTCCTCTCGAGCTCGGAAGTGGCTGTATTGTACAGCAGCAAAACAACAACCAGGAGATAGCGAAGACATGATGCTTCTCCTGTCGCAGCCAAAACAGAAAGTAAAAACTCTTCACATAACAAAGTACAAACACACCCCAGTGACAGGACATCATTTCCCTTGAGCTGTTAACCCTGTAAGCTCTGGGTATCCTCACAAGGATCTGAACCAATGGATTCACATTATAAGAAAGGAGAGTCTAACTAAACATTAGGAAGACCTTTCTGATGGTAAGAGCTGTTTGACAGCTGAACGAACTACCTCAGAAGATGGTGGACTCTCTCCTTCATTGAAGGTTTCTCAAGAGAAGTTGGATGGCCAAGTGCCAGGGATTCTTTAGCTGTGTTTCCTTCATTGCAGGGGTTGGGACTAGATGACCCTTGAGACCCCATCCTTCTATGATTCTAAGAACTGCCTTGTCCTCCCATGAGTGAATGTACTTATGCACTTCCATTCTGCCTTATTTCAAGCTGTTCCTTCTTGCAAGCCATTTTAGGGCATAAGGAGACTTTGCATGGATATGTGTGTTTTCAAAATAGCTGCCTGACGCACAGAGCAACAGAAGCCAATAAGTAATTAATAGACTGTTGGCTGGAACATACCCAGTTGCCTGCGCCATCCTCTCCGCAGGGCTAGGTCGCTTTGATTGGGGCCGTCTGGAGCAAAGTCACAGCTCCCAGCTCTGCAGACTTGGCAGATGGACAGAACTGAACGTTGAATACATTGCTGGGTCAGCTGTTCTTGGGTTGTGTATGTGAAGAGTCTAGTAAAGAAGAATAGCACAAGCTGGCCTCACCTCTGTGTTACCTTTGCTCAAGAAAGCAGCTCCTAGTACGTTTCCAAGCACAATTCAAAGTGTTGGTGCTGACCTTTATAAACGGCCTCGGCCCAGTATACCTGAAGGAGTGTCTCCACCCCCATCGTTCAGCCTGGACACTGAGGTCCAGCTCTGAGGGCCTTCTGGCGGTTCCCTCCCTGCAAGAAGTGAGGTTACAGGGAACCAGGCAGAGGGCCTTCTCGGTAGTGGCACCCACCCTGTGGAACGCCCTCCCATCAGATGTCAAGGAAATAAACAACTATCTGACTTTTGAAGACATCTGAAGGCAACCCTGTTTAGGGAAGTTTTTAATGTTTGATGTTTTGTCATGTTTTTAATATTATGTTGGGAGTCTACAGAGTGGCTGGGGAAACCCAGTCAGATGTGGTGTGTGTGTGTGTGTGTGTGTGTGTGTGTGTGTGTGGGCCCAGTGCTTCTATAGAACAGACCCCAGAGAGAGATGGTATCTTAGATCAGGATTTGACCTTGGAAACACACCTCAGTGCTCTTCCTTCTTCAGAATTTTGATCAGCAGAAAGAACAGACCATCCTCAAACTTTGAGGACACCAGCTCCAAACCCAGCACACTCCACAGTTGCTTCCCCGTGGCTGCAGACAAAAGTTTCTAGAGCAAGTGGCTCCCCTTTTAGAGTGAAAGCCTAATTCATTGTGAGGGTGGAGCCAACAGCCTGAAGCCCAAACCCTATTTAAGGCTTAGTCTGTGTATGCAGCTTGCTGGAGCAACATGAGAGTTCTCTTTGCATGTGGGTGGCCCACTTTCCTGACCCAACCTGGAAGCTGACACTTTGTTGTACCTTGGAATTTAACTCTTTGCTGGCCTGCCTTTGAGGAACTTGAGTCTGGGCTGACCTAACTCTGCTCAGCAGATCCTGGATATTGACTTGAGTAGTATTTTGCTCCAGGGATCCAGCTGGGACAGGCCTGGGCCTAGACCCCTTTCCCCAGCAGGGACCGCTGCCTGAAACAGAACAGCTGGCCAGGGCTGATTGGAGTTGAACAACATATTGCGAGCGACTAATTCCCCACTGCTGCTCTTAATTGTCTCTGAAAATAACACGGAAATAAGCACTAAGCACACTGTATTGTAGCTTTACATGGCTTTTCTGTTAGGTGAAAGCTCGAATATAGCACATAAACTAACAGGTAGGGCAACATTGGGGAAATGGAATCACCTGCCATGTGAATGCAACCAAACAACCCAGATAGAGCACTGTCCTCTTTTAAGGTTGGGACACTTGGCCACCCAATTCTTGATTTCTTGCTGCTTCTTTTTAGCTGCAAAGCTGCATCAGGGTTGGAGAACAGCCTGCTAATTGCCTCGTGGAGATATTGAACTGGTGGTGCATCTTTTTAAAACTCCAGCGAAGGACCTTGGGGGAGCAGAGCTGACCGGTGTGACTTGGGGATGGGAAGGGGAAAGAGATTGTTAAACAAGTAACAAAATAATAAATAGGTTCTGCCTGGACCGTTCAGGGGCCATTTGCCTTTGCTCATTCTGCTTGCTCAGAGCTTTCTTAATATGCCTGCTCCCGTTGGCTCAGGGGGCCAGCATTAATTATTGCTGAAGCACTGCCCTGCTTGTAATCTGTGGCTTTAATGGAACAATAGGTCAGCACTCAACAAGCTGGGCTGTGCCAGTTAACAGGCCACACACACACACACACACACACACACTTACTTCGAACCCCAGAGCCTTCAAGGCTTGGCATCCTGAGGTCTTAGGCAATAGAAGATGGTGTGTGTGTGTGTGTGTGTGTGTGTGTGTGTGTGTACACAATATGATCACTGCATGGAACAGCATAGCCTGGCTGCTGAACTCCGACAGCTTGTGTGAAGAGGGCTTTGATGGATTTGGGAATGACTTTACTCTGCAAGGCTGAGGATGAGCCATAAAACCTTCCACCTTGCAGATTGCTACAGGCATTATCCCCCTCCTTAAAAAAAGTTGCAGTCATTTCTTTATTGGTAATGTTCTTAAATGCATTAAAAAAATGCTCTTGTGAGGAAGCTTCCCATTGCAGTGAGCAGCACTCGGCAGCACCTCATGGTATGGGGGATCTTTTCTGATTTTATGCTTTACATTTTCTATGAAAAGCCCAAACAGCATTTACCTATGCCAGAGATCCTTGAGAGTCACAGCCAGTCAGAGTAGATCAGTCTTCCCCAACCTGCTACCTTCCAGTTGTTTTGGACTACAGCTGGCATCTTACCTGATGGTTGACCACAGTGGGAGGGTCTGATGTGAGTTGTAGCCCAACAATAAAAATCTGCAGGGTGCATGGAGTAGATAGACCAAAGGCAGCTTCCTAGGTCTAGTAGCCATTGAAAGATGCTCTCAAATAAGCCATCTCGTCTGTGTTGGCTGAGCAGCCTGGGGCAGGGATTGGGGAGGTGAGAATCAGGAAGGCAGTCTGTAAGGTTCTGTAGAGATGACACATTCTGGAATAAAATACAGTCCCCTAAAATATGAGACATCTGTCAGCCCTACCTCTGTATCCCATTTAACAAGACCTTTGGGTGGTTGGTGCTTTCAGCCCATTAAATGTCGTCCTGTCCTGTAAAATTCTCCAGATGGAGCACCATTGAAATGATCCTAGTAGAAGTGAGACCAGTCAACATGCATGGATTTCAGTAGCTGGCTAGCATGTTGATAGGTGTGGGCTATCAGTTGGGACAGGGAAGGGAAATGTGCATCAAAACAACAATGCCTGCCTGCTAATATCAGTTGCTGCTTTGCATGATGCAAAACCATCCAATTACAGAGTGGTTGAGGCAGCATTGCTGCATAGTGATGTAGCAAAAAGTATATCAGGCTGGCAGAAGTAGAGAACTGCACAGTCCTCTGTGCAAACTGAAGTCCTGCTAGTTCCATTTGCATGCAGTGATTAGCGAAAGCATGGCTAAGCATGTATGAGTTAGCAGGCAGGTATTCACAGCAAAAAATAATCACTTCTTTGCTCTTCCCCTGGCCAGCCTGCTGCTGTGCTGTCTGGATCTAAGCTTTGTGTTGAGCTAGCTTTATGTCTGAACCTGGCCTTGTGATTTCTCACCCCTGGACATGCTACAAGAGGTAACCTAAGGCCACATCTACACTATAAAGCAGTGCCATTCCCCTTTAAGCAGACATTGCCCAAAAGAATCCTGGGAATCTGTTGTAGTGTGTTAAAATGCTGAGAGTTGTTAGGAGACCACTGTTTCTCTCACAGAGCTCTGTGAGGGGAATAGGAATCTCCTAAAGCAGGCAATAAGCAAACTCGGCCCTCCAGATGTTTTGGGATAACAACTCCCATCATCCCTGACCACTGGTCCTGTTAGCTAGGGATGGTGGGAGTTGTAGTCCCAAAACATCTGGAGGGCCGAGTTTGCTTATGCCCGTCCTAAAGACTCCCCACACCCTTAAAACAATGGCAGTTCCCAGGACTCTTTGGGGAAAGCCATGACTGTTACAGTGGCACCATAGTGCTTTAAATATACTATGTAGGTAATGCTCAAGAACAAACATTTTTTGTAGCTTGTGGTTTATACCTAACCATGCTTTGGCTTAGTGTTATGGGGAGCTGGGATACTATGTTCAGTGGGGCTTATTCCATAGCAAGTGTCCTTTATATAGCAGTCCAAACAATTTGCATTATATATGTGCCAGATATAGACTATTTTACTCTTCCCTGCTTCCCGCCACCCCACATCTTGTGGCCCTACAATACCCACCCCTTTAATCAGTGTTTAGCCATGCTGAATCCTGTTTTGATTTTAAATATCTTGATGAGTCTAGAACCTGATGGGACTCCTGGGGTTTTTACAAGTTTCATACTAGCAGGGGAAACTTAAATTTGGGGAAACGGCGTGGGAGAGCAAGGAGAGCATTTGCAAATTCTCTTTTGTCCAAGTTGTTATTTTCTGTTCTGTCAGTGGTGACAGGTGAGGTGGCTTTGCTAATTGAAGTGATAAAAGAAGTTGGGATGAGCCATGCAAGGAAATAATTATGAAGTACTGGCATCACACTGAGATGCCCTTAACTTGCATGCTGATGGCTCTGACACTCTCCACTGCCACTGCCGCCTCCCCGTGTCCCTGTGTAAAGGCAACAGTTCCCCACATCAGAACGTAAGGGGCTTGCTGGATCAGGCCAAAGGCCCATTTAGTCCTGCATCCTGTTTTCACAGTGGCAACCCAGATGCCTTTAGGAAGCCCACAAGCTGGGAGTGTGTGCAACAGCACTCTTCCCATTTGTAGTTCCTTACAACCGGTATTCAGAGCCACACAGCTTCCAGCAGTAGATCTCAGGTGGAGACTGGGCAGCCATCTGTTGGCGGTGCTCTAAATCTGGATTTCCTGCATTTGCGCTAGATGACCTACAAGTTCTCCTTCAGCTCTTTGAAACAAGAGTTGTAAGGCAGGATGGATTTCAACGGTGGAAATACCTATTGATTGTGTCCTTTGTGTGCTTTCTCTGATGTTTTCTGTGTCCTCTTAAGATTTGTTTTGTGTCTCTCTTTCTGGGAAAAATATGCTGTCCTTCACCCCAATGTTTCTTTTTGTCTCTATCCCACAGCTGGCTGTACTTTTGAAGAAGACGGGGACTTAAACCAGTGTGAGTATAGCCAAGGTGTTGAGGATGACTTTGATTGGCAGCTTACCCGGAGCTACCTCATGCCCCACCTGACATCTGATCTTCCTCATGGTGAGTTGGAACAAGAAAGAGTCTTGTGGCATTTTGTAGACTAAGAAATGCATTTGGCACCAGCTTTCATGAACCATAGTCCATTTTTTCAGTTGGTCAACTAAATGCGTATGTGTCAACAACAACAACAAAAACAACAACATTACTTATACCCTGCCTATCTGACTGGGTCGCCCCAGCTACTCTGGGAGGTTTTCAACAGAAAATAAAACAAATAATGAAATGTATATACACATACACACCTGAATACCAAGGGAAGAAGAGGGAAAGTATTATTTTACAAAGTGAGGTCAAGGGATTCTCCAATAAGTATGAATAGGTCTATCACAGCAAACAAACACATAGGAAGATGCCTTTTTCTGAGTCAGACTATGTTGGCAGTTGTTTTCCAAAATATCTGAAGGGCACCGGGGTGGGGAAGACTGAATCATAACCTGGTTAGAAGGAACAGGTCTTATGCTCTATTCTAATATACATATATAGTTTTTGACAAGCATCTGGAGCAATTTGCTGCTGCATTAAAGTTTGCAGATGATGTAAAGATATGAGAGATTGGTGATGAATAATGAAGAGGACTTGGCAGTCATGTGCAAAGCTCCATGGATTGCTTGGTAAGCTTAGATAGTTCCAACAATACATGCATTAAGGTTTGAAAAACACCAAGGTCATACATCTAGGAATGACAATGCAGGTAATTTCTGGGGTTGGATGGAAACCGTGTCTTAAAAAGCAGAGCTGCTCTGGAAGCGACTTAATGGTCATCAGGATTTGACCTTTACACAGTTGGGTATTTTAACATCACACCAAGCAATTATTCTCCCCAGCTAGCAATTAGTTTCTTCTCTACATGAAATGCCTTGTTCTCTTCCATAATGGCTGTATTTGGAGAATAACCTTTGTAGTCTTCTGCATAAGGAGCAAAGGATGTTGTCATATATTGTGGCTGGGTCAGATTATTTGTTCATCTAGCCTAACGTGGTCTACTTTTCTTGTCTACATTTTAAGAAGTTCTACAGGGACTTAGACAGAAGTGGGATCTTTAAGTGAATCTGTTCAGCCAGACTTAAGAGATGGACAGGCTTATTTTTGGAGGTGATGCTCCTTTGGTCATATAAGTCCTGACCATTAATTGCAGCATGGACATCTGTAGCTAGTTTTTCAAATGATTTGCAAGGCATCTCTCTATTGAAATTGTACAGTAAAATATGGGAAATGGTCTTCACAGAGAATCTAATTCAACAACCTCACATGAGTAAAGGCCAAAAGAAGAAATATGTATTCACAGCAGACTTAATGCAGCACATAGGTAGACTATGGAACTCACTCCCACAAGAGGCAGTGAACACCACCAACCTAGATGTCTTTAAGAGAGGATTAGGCAAATTCATGGAGGTGAGGGCTATTGATGGTGAGTAGCCATGATGGTTATGATCTGCCTCCACAGCTAGAGGTAGTAATGATTCAGAAAACCAGTTGCTGGAAATCATAGGAGGGGAGAATGCGCTATTGTGCCCAAGTCCTGTTTGCAGGTTTCCCATGTGTATCTGGTTGGCCAGTGTGAGAATGGGATGTTGGACTGGATCGGTCGTAGGGCTGATCTAGCAGGCTCTCCTTATGTTCTCAGGTTCTTACAACTGATGAAGTTTCGTAATGTATACAGACAAAACAGAAAATTCAAAACCCGTGCTGAAAGTCTTGAAGAACTTATGGATTGTGTAATACTGTGTTAAATTTGAATAGTATGTGTGAACTTAACTCTCTTCTCTAATATTGAATAATTACTTGTGTCTCAGTGAGAAACAATCTGCAGTTTATTGTTGCAATGGTTTGTCTTCATTGTTATTTTATTTTCTGACCCTGGCACTGTTGCTTGAATGTTGCTTATTTATTAATTAATAGTCTTTATATGCTGCTTTCATCCCTAACTCCATCCACTTGAATTGGGCCTGAAAGCATACCTGACAGCCCAGAACAGCTGACATAAGCCAGACTGAGTTTCTTGCATTGAGTCGAGGGTTGGACTGGATGACCTATAAGGCACTTTCCTACTCTAAAATTCTGTGCTTCTTATGTGTGTGTTCCCATCTCCCAAGATCTATAAGGAGATGGTGAGCTGCTTTCTGCATCGATTTATCTTCGGGAGTGGTCCCATGTAGAGAGAGTGCTAGCCATCAGTCTTGAGGGTTAACGAAAGCATATATCAGCATAGTGGAATAGCACACTAAATAACACAACGGTTGAGTACACTGTGCTCACTGCCATTGTCATGTGGATTTGGCACTCACGAGCTATTTTGGGGGAAAGCAAAATGACAGTCCAAAGTAAGCAAATGAGTAATTTTCAGCAAAGGGGCTCCAGTCATTGTGCGATGGATGGTTTCCATAGCTGTAAATCCAGCAGCCTTATACTTTCTCCATTATTTTCGTGAGATAAGACATCTGACCCAAGAAATGGAACCAAGGACAGCCGAGGATGATAAATTGCATCTCCAGTGATATACCTTTATCACTATAGAAGGCTTTTAACCTGCCTTTTATCTGGGGGGTTCAGACCATGCTAAATGTGCCATTTACAGAAACTTCTGTTCATCCATAGCTGCTAAGTGCCTGTCTAGATACAAAGGTTTTGCTTTCACCGAAGAAGCGGTATTAGGCGATACATAAATGACAACAAGTGGGTGATGTCACCAATCTGCATTTTACGGAAAGTCCGCATTGCAGAATTTTCTTGCTTCTGATTAGCCATGGGTGGCTTCCCTCCCAAGATTAATTTGGAATTGGCTCGGCCATTAAGAGCATCACTGGAAAACTCTTGCATGGGGGTGGGACACACACACACACACACACACACACACACACACACACACACACCTTTTCTACCATTCTCTAAATGGACTTGCAGTGTTGGCATGCCAAGTTGGCATTGTTGGGCAACTGCTGAGGCCTATACCCCTGCAGGCAGGGAGCCCAGTGCCAGCCTTCCGGCTCTGCTGCTGCAACCCTTCAGGGTTGCAGCCTGTGAACCTGCCCCTCTCCAAGTGAGTGAGCAGCAACAGGGGCAAATAGAAGGAAGAGCAGCAGCAGCCTCTGCTCATCTTGGCCTCTTCTTTTGGATGGTGTCTTGTCCTTTGCCTCAGGGTCACTGTGTTGGCCCATGGAGGACTCTTGATTCAGATGATGCCTCGGTCACCCCAGTCGAGAGGGAGTCCCTGGCTGCACCTTCTACACTGCTTTGGCCTAAGGTTGTGACTTTACTGTCTGTTTGAAGAGGACTTTCCTGTGGGCTTTCTTGTTCCACAACCACACGGAAGCATGAAATTGCACAATTGCCTACAAGTCCTTTAAAAATGGACTGCAGCTCTGCCAGAGGGGTCCTGTGTTTGGGACCTGCTTGTGGGCATCTAATTGCCCCCTGTGAGAATAGAATGCTGCACCAGAGAGGCCATTGGCTTCTTATGTCCCTTTCCTCCCTATTTCAGCCAGCAGGGTTCACTGGGAGCTGTCCAAGGTGCTGATTTGCCTTGTCTTGCCTCTGACCCAGAAGAAGCTCTGGTAATGATTACTGCTTCCCATGATGGCGAAAGGCCCAGTCCAATAAAATAGGTGGCAGTGTGGCTAGGGTGCAGAGAGACAGGGGAAGTGAATGGGTATCAGCTGCAGTGATGAGGAGGCGGTGAGGCTATTCAGAGAGGCCTCCTCCAGGCAATCTTGCTCAACTCCCCTTCAAAGCATAATGCTGGCATTGGCAAGGCTGCTTGAACGTTACTTTATTTAATAACAGCCTTGATATGCCACTCAGTATCACTGCTCTCTGGGCAGCTTACATTAAAACAGCAATAATCTTCAGAAAACAACCAAAAGAGAATATTAATTGCTGGATTAAAGTAAGAACCAGCCTAGTATTTATTTATTTTTTAGTGACAGTGTAAAAATCATAGAAAAATCACCCAGCATCAGTAAAAATATACAGTCCATCTAACATTTAGTGAATTGAGAAGTTCTCACTTTAAAGGTCTGTGAGACTTAAAGCAGATCTTAACCTGTTGCGGAAACAAAGAAGGTGATAAGCGAGTCTCTCCAGAGAGGGCATTCTATAACAGAGGTCCCATCTGAGCCATACATTTAAAGTTACATACCATTTCAAACCGTCATGGCAGAATTTTGGGAGCTGTAGTCCAGCAACATCATTATATTCCCATGATATTCTTGGGAGGAAGCTGGTAAAACATGGGTTGAACAAGGTAACTGTTAGGTGGGTTTGTAGATGATTGACTGACCAAACCCAAAGAGTACTCATTAATGGTTCCTCGTCATCCCAGAAAAAAGTGACAAGTGGGTGCTGCAGGGTTCTGTCCTGGGCCTGTTTTTGTTTAACATATTTATGAATGACTTGGAGGAAAGAATTGACGGGATGCTAATCAAATTTGCAGATAACACCAAACTGGGAGGGTAGCTAATGCTGCAGAAGACAGAATCAGAATTCAAAATGACCTTAACAGATTGGAGAACTGGGCACAAGCTAACAAAATGAATTTTAGTAGGGACAAATGTAAGGTTCTGCACTTAGGCAGGAAGAAGCAGATGCACAAATATAGGATGGGGGACACTGGGCTTACTAGCAGTACATGTGAAGAGGATCTAGCGGTCTTGGTGGACCACAAGCTTAACATGAGTTAACAGTGTGTTGCAGCAGCAGCAGGAAAAAAAAGCAATGCTATTCTAGGCTTCATCAACAGACGTATAGTGTCCAGATCAAGGGAAGTAATAGTACCATTCTATTCTGCCTTAGCCAGACCACACTTGGAATACTGTGTCCCGTTCTGGGCACCACAATTTAAGAAGGCTGTTGACAAGCTGGAAGGTGTGCAGAGGAGGGCAACCAAGTTGATCAAGGGTCTGGAAACTAAGCCTTATGAGGAACACTTGAAGAAGCTGGGTATGTTTTACCCCTGGAAAAGAGGAGACTGAGAGGAGATCTGATAGCCATCTTCAGATATCTTAAGGGCCGTCACATGGAGGAGGGAGCATGCTTGTTTTCTCCTGCTCTGGAGGGTAGGACTCAAACCAATGGCTTCAAGTTGCAAGAAAGGAGATTCCGACTAAACTTTCTGACAGTAAGAGCTATTTGGCACTGGAACAGACTCCCACAAGAGCTGGTCCTTGGAGGTTTTTAAGCAGAGGTTGGATGGTCATCTGTCATGGATGCTTTAGCTCAAATTCCTTCATTGTAAGGGGTTGCACTAGATAACCAACTCTTAAGATTCTATGATTACCCTCCCAGAGCGACAATTTTTGGAGCAGATTAATAATTATCCCCTCTTCCCAGGCAATTCTAGGAATTGTAGCTTTGTAGCTGATGGGAGCTGTAGTCCAGCAACATCATTCAAATAAAGATATTCTAAGAGACAAGGCAGTGTCCTCCCCACCACAAAACACACCAAATCCCTTGCAGTGAAAAGGATGCTTGATTTGTAATGCATCCAAGCATTACCAGTGGGGCAGATTTCACATTCAAAGCTGGGTAATTACCAACCTTGGGCAATGTAAGTGCTTGAAAATGTTGAGATGAACTGGTTACAACACCTGTTTCCTAGCTCAGCCCAGCAGCAGAGCAGTGCTTTCTCTGCTTCTTCCTGAGGCTGCCCACCTGATGCTTCTGCAAGTCAGCTGACTTGTGCTACATCAAAGAATGCGTTGGCAAAGCAGCTGCCCATGTGGCTGTGTCTACTCGAGAACAGGGGAACAGGAAGCAACTCCCCAAGCATTCAATAGGTTCAGATTCATTCGTTTCTAGTCATTGGACCATTACAAAACAGAATTTATGAAAGTGTAAGGCAACATTGCAGATACAGACATTAGCCTGGACACAAACGACATCACAAACAAATTTAGAATGCTGAGTTTCCTTGGCAGATCGTAACTTGCCCCTTAAAAAAAAAAGGAGATTATTACCCGTAACAAATATGAAAATGATTAAAATGAAATAAAATATGTTATGCAAGTTAAAAAATAAATTATGTAAAACCAGAGTAAACTTAAAATTCGGACGCTTCCTGGCAAAACACAGCATTTTATCATTGAGCATTAAATATGAATTCATATCTATTATCCAGCTGGGTCCCAGATGAATATAAAATGAACCTCAATACACATATGAGATTGCAGACATTCAGAAGTGTCATGTCAGAGGCCCAGTGATAATCTAACTTCACTTGTGAACGCCTCCTCAGAAACTCCATGTCTAGGTTTCTGTCTAGGCTGGGACTTTGCCTTTGAAACAATGGTTTTTGCTGGCTCTGGGTATCAGTTTGTTCTCTGCCCTTGAGCTCTCCTTCCTAGTTTCAACTCTCAGCTCTGACTCCTGTCTGTTTGCTGTGTACCACTCAGTGATTTCTCAGCAAGCAACCACAGTACTCCAAAGTACAGAACCCAAGTGGCCTTATTTTTTCAAATAAGGTCAACCTTCCATTTTGGTCCATGAAATCAAAATATACACAGAGCACAAACTTGTTGTAAAATAACTGTTTATCCCCATTTGAATTGTTGACAAGATAATTATTTTTGGTTCTTCTCCCCCGCCCCCCGCCTGAGCTTTAAAGTAATTATGGAGCACCACAGGAATTTGAATTCCACATGCAAAAAATGGCCGATCTTTCTTAAAGAGATGCTGGCAGGATCTAAATATTGGCTTCTCGATGATATCTAACACTGCTTATAATGCAAGGCGTGAGTGTCTTGAGATAGTGCCAACTGGAATCATTGCCACAAAATACCTTAAACATATTTTCTCTGTGTCTTAATAACTCTGTAAGCTGGTGGAAAAGGCACTTTGGCTCGAAAACCAGTAAATAAATACTCCTCCTCCTAATAATTTTAAAAGATAGGTCTGGATTGAAATGACTACAGATTTTGGCTTAAACTGGAATTCCAGACAAAAGTCCATACAACCTAGTTTTGTTAATATGCTTAGAAATTGAAAAGAGAATGGGAATTCTATCGTTAGCACATTTCTGGCTCTGAACTGGAGCCCATAGAAGTAAATATTCTGTCTAGGTGTAACAAGCTTCTGGTTCAGCACCAAATAGTCAGGACCACGGAGAGCTCCTTCCAAAGCAAGCTAGATTGTTTTATTGATTTTATTGCCTTATCTTTTTGGAAACCACTTTGAGGTTCTTAATATATATATATAATCAAGTGGTGTATAATTTTTACTAAACAAACAAACAAACAAACAAACAAACAGCTCCCTGACCAGAAATATCACCAGTCTGAAATGTCAGAGATCTGTTGTTAGTCAGCATGGGTGATATTCAGCTGCACAGACCAATGCTTTGATTCGGTATAGAGCAGCTTTCTATGCTTCTACCTTAAGATTAATTGCCTGTGGATGTTTACACAAATAACTCTGGCACACCTGGACTTCACCTGTGCTTTTTGTATCCTGTACAAAGACAATGAAATAAAGATTTTGGGAAAGCAACCAGATGCCCATTGTAGCCAATGCACATTTTGTGTTCCATTTTGGAGACCTTTTCAAATAAAGCTGATCCAGACCTCATGGGTGAAACCTCCTCCCATCTTTTCCTTCTGAGAGTGTTTTTGGCTTGCCATAATATCCCTCTCCTTATGACTCTCCCCTCCTTGGTGGTCTTGCT
The DNA here is from genome assembly GCF_951804945.1 of Podarcis cretensis. Classification (NCBI taxonomy): domain Eukaryota; kingdom Metazoa; phylum Chordata; class Lepidosauria; order Squamata; family Lacertidae; genus Podarcis; species Podarcis cretensis. The sequence continues at coordinate 24,905,221 of NC_137177.1, read as the reverse complement.
CAGCTGCAATGTCTGCATTTTAGGAGCATTCCATTCCAGGCCATGGAAGTCACCGTCATTTCCCCTCTCAAACTTTGAGCACTGGAGAAGAAAACCAAAACACAAAACCTGGGGGTTGTGTCATTGAAGATCCTTGGGGTTTTGTTAGTGCTTGGGCAAAATGCTCCATCAGTATCATGCAGCCAGCTTTTCCATCGCTTGGAGAGACCATGGATTTCTGTGGTTTGCTTTTGGGGTTTATCCTCATTTCCCGCCTCTTGGTTTGTTTGCTGAGAGTGGACAAGGAAGGTTGGAGGCCACTGCTGCAGCTTTATCAGTCCTCTCCAGTCTATCTCAGTCATTAGGTAGATGAATAATATTTCACATTGCTGTGGCCTCTCTCGGGAGCACTTTGCATCGGAGACTTGTGGTCTTAGATTAAAATGAGTTTTTATTGGATATCTGCCAAATCCAGAGAGCACTGAATTTATTTGAACAGAGATTGGCTGCTAGCCATCACTCCCACAGCTTCCTTTCACATATTGTTTTATTTTTTCACAGGGTAGGGTGTGAGGGGGAGAGGGAGGTTCTGTTCAGTTTGTGTTTCCTTCTCTCTCTCCACTTCATAAAGATAATTTCTCTTTCTGACTTTAACTCTTGCTCACTCAGTCTCCCCTCCTGACTTTAAAGGGGTGATTTATAAGAGGCTCCATTTTCATATGCAGAACATAAAGCAGGCCTTTGTAGAGAAAGAAACCCCTCAGCCCTCAACCCATGTGTGTTGTAAGCCAAAAGTTCTTACAGGGAACCGAGAAGTGAAGTGAAGGGAAAAGTGAGCAGACCGATTCAGGTCTGATGTAAATGAGATGTTGGACATGTGTGAAGCACGTTCCAATACTTCCACACTGCCAATAATTCCAATTAAAGAGCTCCCGATCCACTCTGGCAAGACAATCTGTGGGCAGGTAGGGTGCCTGCGTACCAGATGGAGCTGGTACACAGCTGTCCCAGACACAGAATTGACCTGCGTCTCCATGGACAGCTGCGAGTCCAAAATGACTCCCAGGCTGCACACCTGGTCCTTCAGGGGCACAGTTACCCCATTCAGGACCAGGGAGTCCTCCACACCTGCCTGCTTCCTGTCCCCCCAAAACAATACGTCTGTCTTGTCAGGATTCAACCTCAATCTGTTAGTCAGCATCTATCCTCCAACCGAGATGGGATCTCATATCACTGCCCTACTGGGAGATTGAACCTAGGACCTTTTACTTACTTACTTACTTACTTACATACATTATTTTATTTGCATGCTGCCATTCCATAGTCAAAACCATGCTCAAGGTGGCTAATAACATGAACAAATTGCATAATTGCAAACATAACCAAAGTAGTCATAAGCAGTAAATGAAATTGGCATGACCCCCTCCTGGGGCCTGTGGAAACCCAAAAATTCCTAGCTACGCTGGGAGGTGATGTACGGCTTAAGAAATCATCATGTAGGTTATGTGTCATCATAGATTATGTGTTCTAACACATCATTTGAACTGCACCTCAGTTCTAACTTGTCCCATGTCTTTATATATTTATTTCCCACCTTTCCCCCAGAATCAGGATTCAAAGCAGCTCACAAAATTTAAAACCAATACAGATAAAAGGTTATTGTTAAAAAGTAATTAAACTATATTTTAAACAGCATATATATATATATATATATATATATATATATATATGCAGATAGTAACCCCCCCCCCAGTGTGGCACACTATTCAGGGCCCTTTCCTTAAAAATAGCAAGTTACCAAAAGCCTGTTGAAACAAAATGGTAACCCCCCCCCCCAGTGTGGCACACTATTCAGGGCCCTTTCCTTAAAAATAGCAAGTTACCAAAAGCCTGTTGAAACAAAATGGTCTTCACCTGCTGGCAGAAGGGGACAGCAAGGTGGGAGCCAGTCTAGACTTTCTAGGATGGAAGTTGCAAAGTTCTGGGAGCATCCACTGACAAGACCCTCCCCCACATACCTGCCAAATGTGCCAGTGAGGGTGGTGGACCTGGGAGAAGGACCTCCCTAGAAGAACTCGGAGCCTGGGTAGGATCACATGAGAGAATATGGTCCTTCAGGTAGCCTGGACCTGAGCCATATAGGGCTTTATAGCTCATAACTAGCACTTTGAATTGTGTGCAGAGAGAGTGGAGCAGATGTAATTTGGGTATCTTGTATTCACTGTGACTAAGTCTCAGTGAGATTCTGGGTGCTCTCCAAGCAATGGCTTCCTTCTAATATTAAAACCAAACACTCCTGCTCTGTTGCAGAGAACTAGGATACAGAGGTGGGAAAAAGAGGCATTATTTAGTTAGAAGTGTTCATTATGGCAAACTGACCAAAAGCACAGCCACAATAACACCAATTATTGTTATTTTTTAAAATGGGAAACATTTGCACAAAGCACATTTGGATTCACTACCAGCTACTAGCGATGTGCTTTCCTAACAGCTAACATTCATAGCAACTCCAAGTGATATCAACAACATTCAGATATCTTGCCACCTGTTCTGTAATCAATGTATTGGCCGCCACCCCCCCCCCCGGAAGATGCTTAGGAAGGTCTCTAGAGATTGATAAAGAAGCCACCTCATAAGAGGGTGACTTATGTCTTCTCTGGGACCCCTAATGAAAACTACACTAAAAGAACTCATGAGAGCCTGTTTCAATCTCTGAATCTTGAAAGGGTGATCTACCAAATCTGCTGGCAAAAATGGGTCAATAATAGCCAAGAGCTGTCTCAACCCTGCTATTTAGCAGGGTGAAGCAACCTCTTTCAGGCAGCACCACATGGGGGAGGACAGATGAGGGCAGGAATTTATGTCCAAATGGTTCATCAGGACTTTTTAAAGTGCTGGCTCAAGTTGCGGTGGAGAGTGCATCATCTGGGCTCTGGTTCAGACAGTAAAATCTCTTGAGCCATCACTGGCCAGGACCCCTATATCTAGAAACTGGAGAGTAGAAATACAAAGAAGTTCTATTGTTCCTCATTACTGCTCCACTCTCCCTTGGTAGTCTAGGGATGGGAAACCTAAAGGTGATGCTGTTCTACAGCTCCCATCATCCAACATCCCAGAGGTCCATGTGTTTCCCATCCCTACTTTTGGCATTTGATTGTGGCCTCTGTTGGGTAAAGCGTACTGGATCCAGCCGTTAGGAAAGCACATCGCTAGTAGCTGGTAGTGAATCCAAATGTGCTTTGTGCAACTTAGAAATCATGGAGTAATTATTTCTATTTTATGGCACCTCCTTTGTGCACATAATGTTGTTTCTTGGATCGCTTCAACATATCTCACTAGCAAGAATGAGATTGAATGTTGAGAAGAGGAGGAGGAGGAGAAGAAGAGTTTGGATTTGATATCCTGCTTTATCACTACCCTAAGGAGTCTCAAAGCGGCTAACAATCTCCTTTCCCTTCCTCCCCCACAACAAACACTTTGTGGGGTGAGTGAGGCTGAGAGGCTTCAGAGAAGTGTGACTAGCCCAAGGTCACCCAGCAGCTGCATGTGGAGGAGCGGGGACGCGAAGCCGGTTCACCAGATTATGAGTCTACTGCTCTTAACCACTACACCACACTGGCTCTGAAAACCCCCCAAACTGCAGTGCTTTCAGCAAGCTGTGCACATTTACCTGGGGGTTTCAACAGTGCCCACCCCCACCCCATCCTGCTGCAATTTTCATTCTTTAGTGTTGCAATATTTGTCATTTGGCACCACTTTGTTTAAAGGATCATTTCCACTGAACCTCTAAATTTAATCTCTAAGTTCTGCAACTTGTCCACATTTAACCCTCTGTTGGGTGAGGAACGTCAATGCTGCAGACCTGGTTAGCAAATGGTCTACCTTTCATTGCCATGGCGGTGGAGCATCCATCTCCAAGCTCATTTTGCAAGGGCAAGACAATCTGGATTCAGGGCAGCATGTGGAATGAAAACAGCATTACTAGTGCTTGATGGATGGCTCGCAGTCTCCATGCTTTATGCTGCTTGACCCCTTTACATTATGAAGCAGAATCAATGACATGATTCCAGTGTTTCGAGAGAGAAATGTCAGAGCTTTATTGATTCAATACTTTTAATTTTCTGAAGTGACTCGAACCCGAGGGCCACATCTCTCTTCTTTAAAAAAACACCTAACAAAGATCGGTCCTCTCTATCTTCTTCAGTGGTTAGATGCAATTATAGCTTAGATGCCATCGCTCCCTGTAAATGAGAACTGGCACAGTCAGTGCAGACAGAAATGGATCCAAAATGAGACTGCTGAGAAACAAGAGGGACATATCAGAATGCTAGTAGAACCATCCACGTTTGCAGTAGTACAAATATAAATACAGTACACCTACCCCTCAAAAAAACGCAGCCCAATAAGGGCTGAACATGCTTTGTATGAAATATTGAATGTTAGTGGAAAAGATGAAATGGAAAACAGTTTGGGTGGAGCAGATGGAATGGAATATCCCAAAGGAGGGCATGGCTGGCTGAGGCCCTGAAGTGGAGCACTCCTGTTAGAATGTGCAACATTTTGTTGCAGGTCACACTTGCTTCGAAGACCTGATTTACCAGAGAGATCAGTGAATTGACAGCTTCTTTGAGTTCAAATAACAATATGAAATGTATGTGAGACAGGAAAGAGTGTGTGACTTTGGGACCCTGGGGGATTTATTATTATTATTATTATTATTGCTTGATATTTTCTGTGTGTTGACTGTGCCCTAGTAGTCCTGGGGGACCTGCCCTTTATGCTTAGCTATGCTTTGAAGTCATGATAGTCAAGTGCCCACCCACCTGTTAAATTTGAGCCTCTGGGGTGGGGTGATAGGTTTCTGACCCACCCATTGGTTCCCAGCCATTGAGGTAGGCAAATGGAGTTTGGCAAAGAAAGACCAGACATCCCAGTTTGCTTAAGTAGAAACCCTTGAATGAACAGGGTCCTCTTACTAGCTGCTACTGAGCCTTGGATCTCATAGGATCAAAATGTTACCCAGCTTTGTGCAATGACATTATTGTAGCCTACTGGATATAGAATGAGCAAATCTTTCTCTCCCCCCCCTAATCCATGTCACCTTCTCATTCCCGTTCTCCATATAATCTCATTTCGTTCAGTTTCCATATTAATCTGTGAATTTAGAGCCCCCTAAAAATTCATTTCAAAATACATACATTTTCTGAGAAGTATAAACTGCTTAGAGCTGTGTCTCAACAGCTAGAGACAGAGGGAGGCCAGTAGTTAGCAAAATTCTTATCTGCACATGAATCTGGAAGGTGTAGATGAGGTCATTTGGAACAGAAATTCTTGATGGTCAAATTCCTCAATCATTCTAAAATCCTTGGGGCTGTGAATGCATGGAAGACTTTGAAGGAGTTTCCCGCTAACCCATATTTTCTTTACAGTATTGTAAAATGTTTCTTAAGCACATCTCTGTAGAGTCTGCAGGAGCTTCCTTGTATCTTTGCTCATCCATCTGTGAATTTTATTCTTCAGTTGGCAGCTGCAAGACTGGATTCCTAGATAGATAAATGGCCACAGGGGGAAAAAATGACTTGTCTCTGGAGAGAAAGGCATTAGCTAATTGAGTGACAAGGTGCAGGTGCTGGGTTGTAGGGGGGCAGGAAAAGTTCCTCCCAAGGGCAGAGGGAGGGAGAGAATGAAAGAATGAAGGAGACAGAGAGAGAAAGAGAGATATCTGAACATGGGGAACGCCATGTTGTACAACCCACCCATTGGGGCATTCTATTCTCTGTGGGGCCTTCTACCACGATGCAATTATTTTCTCCCCCTCAACATCATAACAGAATTCTGATGCCACTGGAGAGGCTCAGTTTTCTCAAATTATATGTTTGCATGTGTTTTTAGTGGCCGGTAGTTAAATCTAGAAACTTGTATGATTGGAACTTTAAGTTTGGGGAAATAACCGACTGAGGTTACAGTCACACTATGCATTTTAACCACCATTATACCACTTTAAACAGTTGTGGCTACCCCTAAAGAAATGTGGGAGCTGCAAGTTTCTTAAGGAGACCTCTGCTCTCGTCATAGGGATATAGAGCTCTGAAAGACCACTTCCTGCCCTACAGCCCCACTCAGGTGCAGAGAATGGCAGAGATGCCCCTTTTGGTAGTTTCTCCACCCTCAGAGACATTTAGGGGTGGCCTATGAGAGGGCAAATACATACATACATACATACATACATACATACATACATACATACATCTCTGTGGGGGAGGTTGGATTAAAGGATTATCTGATATCTTGGCAGGCCACACTGTTTTGTGTTTTCTCATAAATCAGAGCTGTAGAATGACTTCATCATCTGTGATTGGCTGCTACAAGCCCGCGAGTGGTGGTTGACAGAGATTGGCCTATGCCCAAGAGTAATTTGTTCTTCCTTCTTGTATGGAGCATTTTTGTGTATTAAAGGCAGGGCTGAGAGGGTTGTTTTCTTTTTTTAATGAAAGCTTTTCTTCATTTTTCCTTTGCCAAAGTGAGAACACCCTCTTAAGTTGTTGTGAAAATATCATGTTGTGCCTTTGGACAAACATCATCGTCATTGACTGACTTCCATTCCGCCCCCCCCCACTGTGGTTTTTTCTTCTTCTCCAGTAGCTCTTCCCTGGCTTGCCACAAAGAGCAGCCCCACCAGGATCATTCATGCATCTGCCCAGCACTAGTTTTCATTTGGACTATGGTCCGCAACACATCCTTGCAGCTACAGGCTAGGAGTTGGTTGTTGCCTAAGAAACTGCAGTTTGTGCTAACCATAGTTTAACTGTGCTTTTTTTGCTTGTTTTGCGCTATACAAGCAAACCATGGTTTGCCTCTTTGCCTTGTCTTTGCTCAGAAAAACCACGGGATGCTGTACACAAACACATAGAGCAACAAAGGGCATTTGCTTCTTGAGGTGAAGAATAAGATAGTCACCATCCCATTCCATATACAGGCGCCTTCCAGGCTGGCATTTGAACCTTGCTTCAAAAGTGGTGGTGGGACCATATGCTGCTCATCCGGGGGCGCCAGGCTACAGTAGGGGGTTCAGAGCGAGCAACACAACACATGGGGCTCTGCCATCCAGCACCTTGGTGCCACTTTGCCCCTTGACCTGAGACAGTAACCTCATGGATATTAGAGGAAGATGGATTCACCCCCCCCGGAAGCCTTCCCCCCCCCCGCTTAAGTATTCCTACTGTAGCACCTTTTGCTTTCCTGAACTTTGTAAAATTATTGTAGGGTAAATTGCTTGCCTCCTAATTATTGTCCATTTATTTGCAGCAGAATGTTGAAGCATGCAAACACCAACTTATTCTCACCTTAAACTGTATTATTATTATTATTAGTAGTAGTAGTATTCAATTGCTGGGAAATATTACATCCAGATCACAGCTGTGCATTTTGGTAAAATTAAAAGCTAAAGAATGCTGAACTTCATTCCATCCTTTGTGAACTGTTATATACTGTATAAGCTTTTTTGAAATCTGCATCTTCACAACAAAACCTCCCTGACTAAGGTAAAGCCGCTTACTAGGCTTTTGGCTTGCATATGCACCATACATTCATGGGTGGCAATGGGGGAGGCAAGCAAAAGGAGCTCAACCCCACCATTGCTGGACTCCTTGTTAACATTTATTTTTCCTTCAGAGACCTTAACAAGGGGGACACCTAGAAATATACTTTGCCCCTTCTGTGCTCCCCCACATTTTTTTTCTGGTGCTGCCACTGTATACATTTAAAGCACATTTAAAACCCATAGCATTTAACTTCCCTCCTCCCTTGAGAATAATGGGAACTGTAGCTTACCCACCAGAGAGCTACAAATTCTAAGCACCCTTTACAAACTATAGTTTTCAGGGACAAGTCATACACTTTCAAAGTATGGTGGTATGTATGCAGCTCTTTTCTTTTCCACTTGGACAGCTATGAAGGATCCTTTCGGATGAAATCTTTTAATGCAAAGCAAGCTCTTTAAGACTCTTAAGCAAGCTTTCGAAATTTGTTTTTGGTACAACTGTATCTGTATATTTTTTTAATGTGCATCCACACCATATCTTGTTCGTATGTAAATACTGTTTGATAGCCTGAAGCACATTACTTTTTATGATGACAGTTTCTCGAGTCCTTTTTGACTGAAGTATTCTATGTCAGGGAAAATCCCATCAGAACGAAGCACAGACAAATACACTTTCTTCATGGGAAAGCTTTGCTAGTTAGCTACTTCAGCTTATCTAAAGGCTAGGGGCGTGAGACTCTCCAAGGGTGGGCAGATACTGTATGTGACAGCTCTGCTTAATGGAAGGGCTGGCCCTGCAGAGCAACATCCCAAGCCATTGCAGAGAGTTGAACTAGATTTCCAGCTGTAAATTCTATGGTTTGTTGGCTGAGGCAGAACTTTAAATCCATCTCCAATCATAGTTTCAGATCCTAATTTGGCAACTACTTGCAAGACCATGATTTGGCAGGTAGTGACAATTTACCCATTGCACAACCAAATATAGATTTGCATTAGGTTAGAACAATCCATCAATACATGCCTGAGTGCTTTGTTTTTAAAGGGATCTTGCAATGAGATATGGCGCTACACATGCGATGGGAGGAGCAGCCATTCCCCTTTCGTAATTCAAGTGGCGAGCTCTGCATGAAAGAGCGATGGAGCACGCTTGGCCATCTCGCAGGCTCTGGCTCGGCTCCCTTTCTGCAAAGCTTGTCAGTCAGCTCCAAACCCTGTTCTCCACGCCTGCTATGTGCCCTCACCCCCTCTGTCCACCAGCCTCGTCATTGGAAACTGCTGCTCCTCTGGCCCACTTACTCTTGAGCTTTGGTGACATCGCCAGTAGCGCTTGCGAACTCCCTGTTGCCAGAAACCCGACCCTTTTCAAGCTGCTTGCTATGGGAGGGAAGACCTTGCTAATGGGCTCAGTAGAGGATTTTCACAGCAGCACATTTTGTGGCATTGAAAGAGATTTGCTACGCAGCAGATTTCTGGCAATGTGCATGAGGGGAAGGGGGGGGGGAAGAAGCACATTTTCCTTACACAGGGCATGACTCGCACAGGCATTACAATTTGACTGAAGTCTGAGCTTACTTCACCCCTTCTGTTTTTGTTTCTAAGTGGCTTTGGCTGTGGTGAAATGTCCTAGTTAATTTCCTTTCGTTCGGAGCCCTCTTCTTTTACCCCCCCCCCCTTAAGAAAACTAGAGATGAGATCCTCTGCACACATTTCTCCTCTGTTATGAATGGCACTTTTGATATTGCTTTTTGCTGTGCTGTTTTCATGGGAAACCCTCTCCTGACAGAAATGGCAATATCTGAAGGCAAGAGCTGTTTGACAGTGGAAGGACTATGTCAGAAGGTGGTGGGTTCTCCCTCATTGGAGGTTTTTAATCAGAAGTTAGATGGCCATTAGTCAGGGAATTTTTTTAGCTGTGGTTCCTGCATTGCAGTGGGGTCGACTAGATGGCCCTTGGGATACCAACGCTACAATTTTATAATTCAATGAACCCTGAAAGTCACCCTAGCAGAGTTATTAATTTACTATGTGGGGTCAGAAGATGTTGGGTCTTGGTGCTTTTCACCCCAGCAGTGTTTCATGACACAACGCAACATGCCTGCAATACTGATTCAAGAAACTTGTAGGAGTGGAGAGGAAATTCGTTGAGTCTGCATTTCAAAAGGAACTGGCCAGGTTCTGGATTTATATGTGTTTTCGAATGCAGGTATTGATGGATTACGCACTTCTCTGAATTTTGCAGATGAAAAATAAATGCACAAGCATGTGTGTTTCGTGTTGAAAATGTGACCACACAGATGCAACTCGTAAAACTCTGGGATGTGTATGAAAAATTCTGTACTGCCTAATGTGAACTTAATGGATAATGTGCAGAGGATGGTGAACAAGATGATAAAGGGTCTGGAAACCAAGCTTTATTAGGAATGGTTGAGGGAGTTGGTTGCTGGCACCCAGGGCAGGCATGTGTGTGCTGGGCAGGTGTGTGTGTGTGTGTGTGTGTGTGTGTGTGTGTGTGTGTCAGCCCAGCCCCTAATCCCACTGGAGCAAAGCAGGGATGCACTGTGCTCCCTGCCTGACCACACAGGAAGGAGCCCGGCCAGCCGACATGGCCATTGGCAGGTGGAGAAGAGCACTGGGCTGGGGGTGCCTGGTTCATGCCCCCTCCAAAATTAAGCCCCTGGGGCCATGGCCCCCCTGGCACCCTTGATGCTACACCCCTGTTCTGACTTACTCTGTACCAGGTGTGGGGAAACTTTGGCTATCCTTGTCTGAAGTACAACACCCATCATTCTTCAGGAACAGTGGGGCTGGTGGGAGTTGTAGTTTGACAACATCAAGAGAGCCAATGATTCTCTGTATCTGCTCTCTACTAACCTGCTTCAAACAAACCCTGAAAGCCTCCTTCTTATCACCTCATTCACTTTCCAGAGGGTCAGTCAGTCCCTGTAGTGTTCCAGCAGAGGACACCAACCCTCCTGATCTGAAAAATCTGTGCTTAACTGGCAGGAGGTACTGGTGTTGAGTGAGCGCCACTGGTAAACACATGCACAGCACCCCCCTTACACCAAGCAAATGAAGCACAGGGAACAGAGAGTGACTGATCCCTGTTGTTGAGTGTCAATTAAAACTGCCCTCAAATTGTATCGAGCTGGGTGAACACTCTGGAACAAAGGAAGCTGTGTATTGATTTGGCTATTAATGAACTCTCTTCACAGCCAGAGATGGCAGAAGTGCCACTGCTTCTTTCCAATACCGTTCTCCCAGTGTGGAGTTAGAGGGAAGAACTAGTTATCTGCAAGATCAGTCCCTTTTCCATTTGTGGGATGTGCAGGACCAGGGGAACACCTTTGTCAGATAAGAAGATGTGATGTGGAAGGCCGGCGATTAGATCTACTGACATATTTTTCTTTGATTAGAGCTGGGGACGTGGAACTGAAATTGTGTGTTTGTGTGTGGAAGGTATTAACTCTCTCCCTGGGCCATGTTCCCAATTTAAGCTACCTCCCTGAAGCTGCTAAAAGCCTAATTGGAAGAAGAAGAAGAAAAAGAAGAAGATGTGGAGGAGGAGGAGAAAAAGAGGAATGCAATGCAGGCACCTGTCATTTCGCCCCTAGGAGCTTGGGAACAGGCTTGGTTTAAATCAAGAAACGGTGCACATAAAAAGATTAAACCCTTCCTCCGTCATAGCCATGGCCCCAATCCGATCCCCCACCCCCTGCAGCTGCCAATCCAATCATGGGAGATCATCATGGATTTTCTGTGTCAGATCTTGTTTAGCCCTGGCTGTAACAATGAAGGACAATTCAAATCCACACAAAGGGCACAGGATGCAGTGCTTTTTGGATTGCACCACTTTGGATAGCAAGTGGAATGTTGTGATATGGCACTGGAATAAGGGACTGTCCCTTCAAATAAGGGACACTTGACAGCTATGATCAGAAGCCCTGGAGAGCCAGTCAGTGCAGACAGTTCTGAGCTAGATGGACCAATGGTCTGACTCAGAATAAGGCAGCTTGCTAGGTTTCTTCCTTCCTGTGGCAAAAGAGTTCAATTTAATTAGTCCATCTCGTCACCTGTGTGAGTGTCCAATGCAAGATTGCATCAAGGTCACAATGACTGTAGGAAGCCACTGGGGAGCTGCATGGCCTTCCAGCATCTCCAGCTGGGGAAATAGGTCTCTAGACCCTTATTGGCCAAAGGAAAATTACCCTTCTGTATCCAGGCCTTTATGTATAAAAACTAGTCTCTGACCTGGGTCTAATGGCCTCTGTTTGGATGAAGGACCTTGAATTGCAGGCAGCGTGTGTGTCTTGATGCAGTTCCTGGTGGGTTCCGTGACTCTAATGGTTGGTTGCCGCACCCTAATTGTTGGGTGAGGCAAGCTAGCTTTGTTATTTTATTCTGCACTTGAAGTCCCAAAGGTGTTTTTACTCTGTTAGCCTTTCCTAACCGCCTTTTATTGGTAAAAGGTTCTTATTCTATGTTTATCGCCTCCTTCATGTAGTGTTGCATTTATTCCTTTTGTGGCTTCTTGTAGCAAGCTTGGCTCTGAATCTGGTACCTGGCTTCTTGGCCATACACTACTGAGTAATTTAGAATTGTCTAGTTCAAATTTGTGGGTTTGGAGCTCCGAAAACAGTGAGTGGACTGTCTGACTCTTGTCTTTGCAGTTCCCAAGGACATGTAGAAACAACCTGAGTTTTCCCTGGCTCAGGACTGGGGGACTACAGGGGTGGTGGCAGTATGACTGGGCAGGGTTGGACTTTTTTCTGGTCTATCTCACATGGTCTGCAGCCTTGGAAGATAGCACAAAATTCTTTACATGCTGGCAGTGGTGAGGCAAAAAACAACAGCTTCAAACTTCTCTACATAGTGGCACCTGTGGGATGTAGAACCTGTGCATGGTTGCTGCAGAGGGTACAATTTACTTATAATGAGTGTGTTCACGTTACCCCCTTAGAGCTCAGTGAAAGAGTGTTTTCCCTGTGCATTTCACAGCTCTTCCCCTCCCTGGCTGTTCACATCAGCACACCTGCATTTATTTCCTTTTGTTTTCACTCCAGGTGGCATTGACAGGGCAGGGATGCCTTTGCTCTGTGCGAAGGTGTTCATAGCTAGAACCGAGTTAGGGAGAGCTTACAGACTCTAATCAATGTGAAGCTGGATGGAGAAATAACACATCAAAACCATAGCATTTTGTAACAAAGTGCAAGATGCATATGCATTTTGGATAGGGCTACCAGGGACACTGGTGGCGCTGTGGGTTAAACCAAAGAGCCTAGGACTTGCCGATCAGAAGGTTGGTGGTTCGAATCCCCACAACAGGGTGAGCTGCTGTTGCTCGGTCCCTGCTCCTGCCAACCTAGCAGTTCGAAAGCACATCAAAGTGCAAGTAGATAAATAGGTACCGCTCCAGCGGGAAGGTAAATGGCATTTCCATGCGCTGCTCTGGTTCGCCAGAAGCAGCTTTGTTATGCTGGCCACATGACCTGGAAGCTGTACACTGGCTCCCTTGGCCAATAAAGTGAGATGAGCGCCGCAACCCCAGAGTCGGTCATGGCTGCACCTAATGGTCAGGGGTCCCTTTACCTTTACCTTTACCAGACTTCCAGGGCTGACCTGCAATCTCCATGTTTGCCTGGACCCCTCCAGGTGGCCAGTGTGGTGGGCTTAAATCGCCAGGTGTGCAAGAGTACCTTTAATAGTAATAATCATAAAATTATTAAGATGACTGTGCATGTAGCTTGTAAGTTCCAGCCTAGTGGGAGCTGTCTGCAAATTATAGCACTGACACCATGAGGGGGTTTGCCCTCCTCTGCTCCCCAATTTACCTCCATCTCCCGGGCCTGTTCCCATTGATGAATGGAGCCTGCCCCCATGATGTGATGAGGGGCTGTCCCTAGGTCTCAGGGCTGAGTCCTTAAATCTCAGGGTCTGGGATGCTCCTGACGTAGGAACCCTAATTTCAGATAATGTTATATGTGAACACAGATTAAAATCCCATCACTGGAAATCTAGTTTACAGTAAACAACGTGTACTGCAGCTTGCTCATTTTTCAATGGCTGCTGCGGGTTCAGTAAGACTTATCCATAGCACAAATGCCTAGGATTGCAAACTTCATGAAGAATTCAGTGGCATGGATTGAGAGCTTCACTTCATTGTTTTGGACCCCCAACATTTATTCTTTTGGGTGGGCTGTGGGACAGTCCCAGATTGTCCTTTCTGATGCTTTTGGCCACCACTTTCTTGTCTTCAGACAGAAATAAAAGCAGAGAAATGTCTCCTGTTTGGAATACCCTCATTAAAATGGCAAAGAACTCAGAAGCGGAATAAGTGAGGTATCGGTGAGCACAGCGTGTGTGCATCTCCTGAAATGAATGCAGTGTGACTGTCTGGCACACTGGAAGTCCTTGAAGGGATGTTGAAGGCAAGACACACATTTCTGAATGTTGCTTGCTTTGAACATGCCTCAATCTTCTGTATTGTTCTAATTTTGTCCAGCAGGCCAATGGGCCAGCTTGATTGGAAGCAGCAGTAAAGATGGACCCCCTCCCCCGGGAGGTTTGGGAGGGTTTTTATTTTATTTTATTTATTTTGGCCTGTGCTGGACTTTTGCTAAAAAGCATTAGCACTTCCTTGTGATGCTTCACAGCCAAGCTAGAAGCCTTTTCAGTTTTTCTCACCAGGGAGCTGCAGTATATCAGCAATTGCTTTGGAGTGACACTCATTTGCCTCTTCTGGGCCTCCATCCCTCAGCCTATGAAGTCTGTTAACACTCTGAAGTTGGATTTCATCCTGACGCAGCTCAGTCACCACTTTCTACTTTTTGATTAGGTTTTCCCTCCTGTTGCTGTATTGATTGCTGTCATGGATAGAGATAGATCCTGTATGCCTTGGAATATCTTTCTTCCTTTTGGTTTGGTGGTCCCTTAGGAACTAAATTAGTGATGGGGCTGTTAGAATTCCTGCTCTATGATTGCAGTCATGGGATTGTTGTCTTTCACATGACGGTATATGTTTTGACTCCACAGAGTGAGAAGTGACGGAGACAGGATGTTTGTGTTACTGTGTTCCATGAAGTGAGACTATTGTCCTTTGTTCTTTTTCTCTTTGCTGTCTGATGCTAGAGAAAGAGGGAGCCATGTTGCAGTGCTCCGTGTATGTTTATATGTAAATAAAGTAGATTAGCCAAAATGCTAAGTTGCTGAGGTCTGTCACATGCGTGATGCGCAAACTCTGTGGATCCCTAAGTGTGTCGGTGTCGGTTGGCATCGGTCACTGTGATGCTTGGGCTGAAGAAAGCTTATGAAGCTCCCAAACGATCAACCAGGAGAGAGGGAACATGCCAGTCAGGCATGTGTCTCTGCCAGGGTCATACTTGAGTGTAGGCTGAACTCCTGACAGGGGCAAACAACCCAGCGCTACTCCCAGAACTGGGCTTGGAAAACTGAACTACTTCTATCCAAAACTAAAACTGAACTAACTCTAGCCCCCGGTGACCCTGCAACCCTCCCTTCCCCTCTTTTTTGCATGCCCCTGAATTCATCATACAAAAGGCAGGGCCGGATGAATCCCAAGTTGGCGTTAAGACTGCTGGAAGAAATATCAACAACCTCAGAGATGCAGATGACACAACTTTGATGGCAGAAAATGAGGAGGAATTAAAGAACCTCTTAATGAGGGTGAAAGAGGAGAGTGCAAAATATGGTCTGAAGCTCAACATAAAACCCCCCCACTGGATCATGGCCACTGGGCCCATCACCTCCTGGCAAACAGAAGGGGAAGAAATGGAGGCAGTGAGAGATTTTACTTTCTTGGGCTCCATGATCACTGCAGATGGTGACAGCAGTCACAAAATTAAAAGATGCCTGCGTCTTGGGAGAAAAGCGATGACAAACCCAGACAGCATCTTAAAAAGCAGAGACAAAGGTCCATATAGTTAAAGCTATAGTTTTCCCAGTAGTGATGTATAGAAGTGAGAGCTGGACCATAAAGAAGGCTGATCACCGAAGAATTGATGTTTTTGAATTATGGTGCTGCAGAAAACTCTTGAGAGTCCCATGGAATGCAAGAAGATCAAACCTCTCCATTCTTAAGGAAATCAGCCCCGAGTGCTCACTGGAAGGACAGATCCTGAATCTGAGGCTCCAGTACTTTGGCCACCTCATGAGAAGAGAAGACTCCTTGGAAAAGATCCTGATGTTGGGAAAGATGGAAGGCACAAGGAGAAGGGAACCATAGAAGACGAGATGGTTGGACATTGTTCTCAAAGCTACCAGCATGAGTTTGACCAAACTGCGGGAGGCAGTGGAAGACAGGAGTGCCTGGCGTGCTCTGGTCCATGGGGTCACGAAGAGTTGGACACAACTAAACAACTAAACAACAACAACTGGCTTCCTACTCTGGCAGTGGTAGAATGGAGGGAGGGATAGTTGCCTCTTCCCATGCTTCTGCACCAGTGAGCTAGGAGCACTAGGAAATAAAAATTTCCCAGTGCTACCAACAGAGGCCAGGAGGCAGGGAAGGAAGCCCTAAGTGCTTCTTTGGTTTGAATTAAAATCTTATATTGGAGGTGAAAATGGTAATCAGGGTCATCCAAAGTGTTTGGTTCAGTGATTTTCATTAATTTTTGGGCTGTGGAAAAAATAACCATGGATATTAGATTATATTTTCTTGTGGGGACGATGACATATTTTTAAGGGCGAAATATTCTTACATTTAAATAAGAGGTGGCCAAACATTATTGAGACAAAATGCCACATGGGAGTAGTGATGTGTCATTGTATAATGTTATTCCCAGCAGCATAGGGCAGGGTAAAATATGGTTGCCCCATTGACCAAGGCGTCTGAGAATTCTTAGCATCTGTCTATCACCCAAAAGTAGTCAAAAATCTCTTTGCTTTATCAAGGGGCAAAATGTCCTACATGTATGTGTGTGTATATTTGGCTCAGTGTTATAAACTGTTGGAATTTGAATTACTGGGTCAGAAAATATTCAATCTGGTAACTTCCTTAATCTATTTTTTTCTGGCATCAACAAAGGACACAAGATCAGTCCATGTATGTATTATTGTTTCTTGGGCACTTTTCTGCAGGCTAGTGATGCTGTGTTTTTAATATTCGGTTGGGAGCCTCCCAGAGTGGCTGGGGAAACCCAGCCAGATGGGCGGGGTATAAATAAATTATTATTATTATTATTATTATTATTATTATTATTATTATTAATTATTAATTATTGTTGTTGTTGCTTACCCTAGGCCTCTCCCTTGGGCCTCTCACACACATACCCTTAATTTCATTGAAACCTTGATTTTAATTCAGTCTTAATTTATTGTGAAAATACACGCATTACCATTTTCCTAATGGTGAGTCGCCATGAAGAGCAACTAAGGAAACTGAAAATAAAGGAGGAAAGAAAATGTCAAGATGGGTGATAGCGGTAGTGAAAGGTGAAGCCAAACGAATGCCTATAGCATCCTTATATAACCTCTTGCCCTTCAAGTGTTGTACAACTCAAGTTCCCCCAGTCAGCTTGGTTGGTGGTCAGGGATGATGGGAGTTGTAGTCCAACAACATCTGCAGGGCACCAGGTTGGGGAAGGCTGACCTACAGGAAAATAATTCCATGCAGATTAGTCCCCAGGAATGTAGAAAGCTGCCTTATATCTGGTATAGAATGATTTGTTCCTCAAACTCAGTAATATTTAAGGCAGCAGAGAAGGGGCCACTGGTCAATGTGAAGTTGTTGTTGTTTAGTCGTTTAGTCGTGTCCGACTCTTCGTGACCCAATGGACCAGAGAACGCCAGGCACTCCTGTCCTCCACTGCCCCCCGCAGCTTGGTCAGACTCATGCTGGTAACCTCGAAAACACTGTCCAACCATCTCGTCCTCTGTCGCCCCCTTCTCCTTGTGCCCTCCATCTTTCCCAACATCAGGGTCTTCTCCAGGGAGTCTTCTCTTCTCATGAGGTGGCCAAAGTACTGGAGCCTCAGCTTCACAATCTGTCCTTCCAGTGAGCACTCAGGGCTGATTTCCTTCAGAATGGAGAGGTTTGATCTTCTTGCAGTCCATGGGACTCTCAAGAGTCTCCTCCAGCACCATAATTCAAAAGCATCAATTCTTCGGCGATCAGCCTTCTTTATGGTCCAGCTCTCACTTCCATACATCACTACTGGGAAAACCATAGCTTTAACTATACGGACCTTTGTTGGCAAGGTGATGTCTCTACTTCTCAAGATGCTGTCTAGGCCTGTCATTGCCCTTCTCCCAAGAAGCAGGCGTCTTTTAATTTCGTGGCTGCTGTCACCATCTGCAGTGATCATGGAGCCCAAGAAAGTAAAATCTCTCACTGCCTCCATTTCTTCCCCTTCTATTTGCCAGGAGGTGATGGGACCAGTAGCCATGATCTTCGTTTTTTTGATGTTGAGCTTCAGACCATATTTTGCACTCTCCTCTTTCACCCTCAATAAAAGGTTCTTTAATTCCTCCTCACTTTCTGCCATCAAGGTTGTGTCATCTGCATATCTGAGGTTGTTGATTTTTCTTCCCGCAATCTTAATTCCGGCTAGGGATTCATCCAGCCCAGCCTTTCGCATGATGAATTCTGCATATAAGTTAAATAAGCAGGGAGACAAAATGCAGCCTTGTCGTACTCCTTTCCCAATTTTGAACCAGTCAGTTGTTCCATATCCAGTTCTAACTGTAGCTTCTTGTCCCACATAGAGATTTCTCAGGAGACAGATGAGGTGATCAGGCACTCCCATTTCTTTAAGAACTTGCCATAGTTTGCCATGGTCGACACAGTCAAAGGCTTTTGCATAGTCAATGAAGCAGAAGTAAATGTCTTTCTGGAACTCTCTAGCTTTCTCCATAATCCAGCGCATGTTTGCAATTTGGTCTCTGGTTCCTCTGCCTCTTCTAAATCCAGCTTGCACTTCTGGGAGTTCTCGGTCCACATACTGCTTGAGCCTTCCTTGTAGAATTTTAAGCATAACCTTGCTAGCGTGAGAAATTAGTGCAATTGTGCGATAGTTGGAGCATTCTTTGGCACTGCCCTTCTTTGGGATTGGGATGTAGACTGATCTTCTCCAATCTTCTGGCCACTGCTGAGTTTTCCAAACTTGCTGGCATATTGAGTGTAGCACCTTAACAGCATCATCTTTTAAAATTTTAAATAGTTCAGCTGGAATACCATCACTTCCACTGGCCTTGTTATTTGCAGTGCTTTCTAAGGCCCATTTGACTTCACTCTCCAGGATGTCTGGCTCAAGGTCAGCAACCACACTACCTGGGGTATATGAGACATCCGTTTCTTTCTGGTATAATTCCTCTGTGTATTCTTGCCACCTCTTCTTGATGTCTTCTGCTTCTGTTAGGTCCTTTCCACTTTTGTCCTTTATTATGGAAATCTTTGTACGAAATGTTCCTTTCATATCTCCAATTTTCTTGAACAGATCTCTGGTTCTTCCCATTCTATTGCTTTCCTCTATTTCTTTGCATTGCTTGTTTAAGAAGGTCTTCTTGTCTCTCCTTGCTATTCTTTGGAAATCTGCATTCAATTTCCTGTATGTTTCACGATCTCCCTTGCATTTTGCTTGCCTTCTCTCCCCCGCTATTTGTAAGGCCTCATTGGACAGCCACTTTGCTTTCTTGCATTTCCTTTTCATTGGGATGGTTTTCGTTGCTGCCTCCTGTATAATGTTACGAGCCTCCATCCATAGTTCTTCAGGCACTCTGTCCACCAAATCTAAATCCTTAAACCTGTTCCTCACTTCCACTGTGTATTCATAAGGGATTTGACTTAGATTGTATCTTACCGGCCCAGTGGTTTTTCCTACTTTCTTCAGTTTAAGCTTGAATTTTGCTATAAGAAGCTGATGATCTGAGCCACAGTCAGCTCCAGGTCTTGTTTTTGCTGACTGTATAGAGCTTCTCCATCTTTGGCTGCAGAGAATATAATCAATCTGATTTCGATGCTGCCCATCTGGTGATGTCCATGTGTAGAGTCGTCTCTTGTGTTGTTGGAAAAGCGTGTTTGTGATGACCAGCTTGTTCTCTTGACAGAACTCTATTAGCCTTTGCCCTGCTTCGTTTTGATCTCCAAGGCCAAACTTGCCAGTTGTTCCTTTTATCTCTTGACTCCCTACTTTAGCATTCCAATCCCCTATAATGAGAAGAACATCCTTCTTTGGTGTCACTTCTATAAGGTGTTGTAAGTCTTCATAGAATTGGTCAATTTCAGTTTCTTCAGCACTAGTAGTTGGTGCATAAACTTGGATTACTGTGATGTTAAAAGGTCTGCCTTGGATTCGTATCGAGATCATTCTATCATTTTTGAGATTGCATCCCAGTACAGCTTTTGCCACTCTTTTGTTGACTATGAGGGCCACTCCATTTCTTTTACGGGTTTCTTGCCCACAGTAGTAGATATGATGGTCATCCGAACTGAATTCACCCATTCCCGTCCATTTTAGTTCACTGATGCCCAGGATGTCAATATTTATTCTTGCCATCTCATTTTTGACCACCTCCAATTTACCCATGTTCATGGTTCTTACATTCCAGGTTCCTATGCAATATTTTTCTTTACAGCATTGGACTTTCCTTTCGCTTCCAGGCATATCCGCAACTGAGCGTCCTTTCGGCTTTGGCCCAGCCGCTTCATCAGCTCTGGATCTACTTGTACTTGCCCTCCGCTCTTCCCCAGTAGCATGTTGGACGCCTTCCGACCTGAGGGGCTCATCTTCCAGCGTCATAACTTTTATATGCCTGTTGTCTTTGTCCATGGAGTTTTCTTGGCAGGGATACTGGAGTGGCTTGCCAGTTCCTCCTCCAGCTGGATCACGTTTGGTCAAAACTCTCCACTATGACCTGTTCATCTTGGGTGCCCTGCTCGGCATAGTTCATAGCTTCTCTGAGTTCTTCAAGCCCCTTCGCCACGGCAAGGCAGTGATCCATGAAGGGGGCCATTTTCTATGTCCTCCTCATGACAATCTTATTGCGCACTTTTCCATTAAGAAAAGGCTGGTTCCTAGCCTTGGCACATGGAGGTGGTCAAAATCCTCTTCCATAAAGCCATGCTCAGTGCTGCAGGAGATCATATTTCTGTGTGAGGTGGCCAAATATTGTGAGGCATGTTGTTTTCTGCCAGGTGCATTTATTTATTATGGCAAAACATAGATACCTCTTGATTGTAGTAAAACCTCTAAGCGGATTGCAAGAAGTATTAAAGCTGTTAATGAAAACAGCTAAAAACACTTTAAAACAATTGAGACTGACAGTCAAAGTGATGCAAACATGCCTGCGTCGATGGGTCTGGGCAGGCTTGTCTAATGAAACTGTTTTAAGCAGGTGCCAAAGAGAGCACGGTGATGTCAATATTTCTGCTGTTAGCTGTGCTTTTGAGATAGCCTACTGGCATGTAGCCCCTGACTCCCCACTCCTTGCTAAATATGACCCTCGGCCGACAAAAAAGGCTGACCAACCCTATCCTATATTGGCGGATTATGTCACACAATAAGCCCAGTGGAAATGTCAGATGACCTTTGCGTGGGGTGAATAATTGAGTGTGAAACCACTTTCCTGTGATCTCTTAACAACCCAGTTGGGCAAGCGGAATTTGATAATTAAGGCCCCGAGGTCATTTTTTTCCCTTTTGCCAGGCCACCCCTTTGAGAAATATCCTGATGAAGACTTTATGCCTTTAATTAGATTCCTGACAAGTAGAAAACCCAATGGGTGCCACATTCCCCATTAGGATAACCGAAGAAGGATAGGGGTTCTGTACCCTTAATAGGTGCACACTAGCTGAAATTGCTTGTGAGACTTCCGGTTGACAGCGATCCGAGCGCAAGCGGGGATTTTCCCTCCTGGGGAATCCCGAGTTTTTCGGAGGATTGGGGGCGTCACAGGGCGCAGTGACCCCCTGAAGTAGTGTCAGGAGGGTGTCCTGACACTCAGGTTCCCGCAGGCAGCCGAAACGCGAACCTCCCGGCCGTCAGGTAGCTCTTATTAAGAGTGACGAGAACGGCGGGGGGGAGAGCGGGTTGCAGGGAGGCCATAGCTACCTCCGAGAAACGAAGCCCCGAGCTTGCAAGGAGAGCTCTCAATTCTCGATTTGGAAGGAATTCGGACTTAATTGGATATTAAGAAGATCATTGAAAACCAAGGAAAGTAACCGGAGGAAAAATTGGAAGCTACGAGACCAGCTTTCCGTCCGCAATCAGCTTAGACGCATAGAAACAACAAAGCGCTTAAAAGTGAAAGTAAGTTACCGCTCGCGGCTACTGTTTATTCCCCCCTTTCAACTGAACAAAAAGAACCCTTTTTGGGAAGCTACCTGTTATTAAAGAAGATTTAAAGGAAAAGGGGGGACAGAGGAACAAGACGGAGTTGTTCAAGTCCTTTGGGGGGCTTGTGAAACTGACTTATTGCAATTTAGACTTTGGTGCGGTGGTGAAATAAGAACTGCGCAACAAAAGGGGATTTCCAGACTCCATTGTTAAAGTTATACAGGACTGTCTGATGTTTGCCGAGAAAAGAAGGTTTGTTTTAAACTGATCTGGACTGGCGCTTAGGATTAAACATAATTCGGCTCACTCTTTTGAAGACTTATCTTTTTTTTTTTTTTTTTTGGACGGCAACTTCTTTTTATTGAATAATTAAATATTTTGAGCAATTTAATACGGTTTGGAGATTTTGCCCCTAGTGGTCAGAAGATATATAACAATTTGTTTTTTACTTGCTTGGTTCTCTTCGGGATTTTTTCGGTTTTTTTTCTTGTCTTTTTTTCTGATAAACCTCTTGGCTTTGGGATTACCAATATATATAAATTTGGATTAGCCTATTTGGTGGCAGAAGATTTCTCATTTATATCATCTTTAAGGATTAGCCTAATTGGTGGCAGAAGATTGTTTTTGCTTTGTTTCGGATACCTTCCTTCCTTGGGTTCCCTCGAACTCCAGCAAATTGGTTAAAGTTGGGTCATATCCAAACAAATACCAGCATTGATGGAATAGCCAAATTGGTGGCAAGAAGACGTTCATAGACAATTTGAATTTGTGGAGTTTAAATTGAAACTGTATTTGATTATTTCGATTATATTGAGACTTGGGGCTGGGCTGATGATTTTTGTTTTTTGTTTTTTTTTTCTTGATCTGAATTTCGAAAAAAAGTGTCATTTATATATTTGAGATATAGAACTGTTTGGAGGGGGACATAGTATAATTTAAGGTTCAGATCCAACGGAATTTAGAAAGTAAGGAGAGGGAGAAAATGTCTCAGAAGAAAGCTGGGGAAGGAGGAACACCGGGGGAGAGAAGGGGTTCAAAACCTGAGGCAGATTTCAAATCAGAAATTTTAAAAATGTTTGCAGAAATTAGACAAAGTGAAAAGAATTTGGAGGACAAATTAGAACATGTAAATACTAGAATCGAACAGGTGGATAACAAAATAGGTAAAATGGACCAAAAGATTGATGATACAGTAAAAGAGTTGAAAGGTCAAATTAAAGAAGTTAGTAAGAGAACACAATCGGTTGAGGAAGGATTAAAAAAGACAAAAGTGGAGATAAAAGAAGTTAAAAAAGAAGAGGAGAAGATGAAAATGGGAATTTCAGAAATGACTAAAACACAGGAGGAGTTATGGGATGCAATCTCCATGAATGAATTGAGACAACGGGAGGTGAACCTAAGATTGAGGGCAGTTCCAGAGGTTCAAGGAGAAGATATAAAAGATAAATTAATAACTGAAATTGCTCAATGGCTGGAATTACAAAAAGAAGACGTAGAGAAGAGAGTTCAAAACGCATTCAGGATGAGAGTAAGGACAACCAAGGCAAGGAAAGTTACAGGAGATTGCCTGATCACCTTTAAAGATAAAGACATGAGGAACTTAATACTCCAAAAAAATAGAGAGAAACGATTGAATATTGATGGGAGTTACATAATTATTTTCAAAGATATACCGGTTAGATTGTTGAAACGGAGAGACCCTTACAAACCATTGGTCCAAATTTTGAAGAAAAACAAGATTGAATTTAAGTGGGAATTCCCTCAGGGGATTTCCTTTATATACAAAGCCAAGAGACACAGACTGACAAGCCCTGAAGAGACAAGCAAGTTTCAGAGACGTTATAAAGAATTGATGGTAGAAGAGGACGAGGAAGAAGGTGCAGTAGGAGGAGCCGACCCAATGGGAGGGAAATTTCTAAAGGGAAAATCTAAAAAGAACAGAGAGACAGATGAAGAGGAGGAGGAGAAGGATGAAGAAGAAGAAGAGGAAGAGGAAGAAGAGGAGAAAGAGGAATCATAAAGAGAAAATTTGATAAAATTGTATATTTTAATTATCGGAAGACATGGCGTTGAAATTATGGAATTGGAATATTAATGGGATGAACGATAAAAAGAAAAGAAATAGTATTGAACAATATTTAAAAAGGAAAAATTTGGATATCATCTGTCTACAAGAAACACATGTGGCAAAAAAGCACAAAAAAATTTTGATCAATAACAGATTGGGCAACGAATTTATATCCTCAGACAAAGAAAAGAAGAGAGGCATAGTCCTTTATGTTAGGAAAAATATAGAAGCTCAACAGATCTTCAAAGATGAAGAAGGAAGAATAATTGCAATACAGATCAACTGGCAGGGCGAAAAATTAATAATTGTCGGGATCTATGCACCTAATGGAAATAAGACTGATTTTTATAAGAAATTGGAAGAAAGATTGTTTGAATATATGGATCAAAAAATCATAATAATGGGAGATATGAATGGAATTGTTTCAACGGAAATGGACAGATTAAGAGAAAAAAGTGACAGCAAAGAGGGGAAACTACCGAAGACCTTTTTTACACTGGTGAAAAACCTCAATTTAATCGACATCTGGAGACTTAGACACCCATTAGAAAAAGAGTTCACCTTTTATTCAGAACCAAATCAGTCCATGTCAAGAATAGACCAAATCTGGATCTCGAATGAACTAACTACTAGAATTCAACAAATAGAAATCCAACCTAGAGTAATTTCGGATCATAATCCAATAAAAATGGAGATAAAGATGTATGAAGAAAGAACATTTAGATGGAGATTGAAAGACTATCTTTTGGAAGATGAAAGAATCATTCAAGACGCCCGGAAAAAACTGATGGAGTACTTTGCAGATAATATGAATAAAGGTACAAAGATCAGTACAGTTTGGGATGCAAGCAAAGCAGTAATGAGGGGATTCTTCATCCAGCAGAACGCGATCAAAAATAAGAACAGAGAGAAAGGGAAGAAGGAAATCCTAAAACAAATAATGGACAATGAACAAAAGTTAATTAAGAAGCCAAATAACATCAAGATAAAACAAAACATCAAAATTCTGCAGACACAATTCGCCATGATTATAAACAAAGAAGTCGAATGGAACATTAAAAGGCTGAGACAAAGGAATTTTGAATTCGCAAACAAACCCGGAAAATGGCTTGCATGGCAAATAAAAAAAAGGAAAGAGCAAGGTACAATTAACAGAATTATTGTGGATGGCGAGGAAATAGAGAACCCAAAAGGTATCAGAAAAGGATTTTTGGATTTCTACAAACATCTATATGCAAAGCGAGAGAAAAACAACACAAAGAAGATAGAGAACTTTTTGAAAAGAAAAAAGGTGCAAAAGATCCCGACAGAAATGAAAGACAGACTGAATGCCCCAATAGAGAATGAGGAGATAGTAGAAATTATAAAACAGATGAAAAAAGGAAAGGCACCAGGGCCAGATGGATTTACAGCAACATATTACAAAGAAATGAGGGACTCCTTGATTGTACCACTTAAAGAAGTTATGAACAACATCTTGAAACAACAGGACATACCAGGAACATGGAAAGAAGCCTTCATAACACTCATACCAAAACAAGACTCGGATCTCACACAAGTGAAAAATTATAGACCGATATCTCTGCTAAACACAGATTACAAGATTTTTTCGGGTATTTTAGCATCAAGATTTAAGAAGATACTGCTACAGCATATCCATAAAGATCAAGCAGGTTTCTTACCTGGCAGACATATGAAGGATAATGTAAGAAATATAATAAACATTTTGGAATATTTGACTGCCAGCAATGAGAGACAAGCTGTTTTAATGTTTGTGGATGCAGAGAAAGCGTTTGATAATGTTTCATGGGAATTTATGCTGAAAAATTTGGAAATGATGGAAGTGGGAGAAGATTTTTATAATGGTATAAAGGCGATATATTCAGAACAAAGTGCTAAATTGATAGTAAATAATGTAATTACAGAGGAACTGAAAATAAAGAAGGGTACAAGACAGGGATGCCCTCTCTCACCACTGTTATTCATCATGGTTCTGGAGGTCCTATTGAGTTCTATCAGACAAAATGAACTAATAAAGGGGGTAACAGTAGGTCAAAACCAATATAAAGTTAAAGCCTTTGCCGATGATCTGGTAATTACGATGGAGGATCCAACAAATAGTTTAAAAGAAGTTATAAAAGAAATTGACCAATTTGGAAGAGTGGCCGGATTTGTATTAAATAAAAGGAAAACTAAACTTATGGTGAAGAATTTGGATCAAAGCACGATTGAAGAAGTGCAAAGAGAAACAGAGATGGAAGTGGCGAAGAAGGTTAAATATTTAGGAATATGGTTAACCCAAAAAAATATTGATTTATTCCAAAACAATTACACGACAATTTGGAACAATATTAAGAGAGACCTCGAAGTGTGGAGTAGGATGAAGTTATCCTTTTGGGGCAGAATTTCTTCAATCAAGATGAGTGTGCTTCCAAGGATGTTGTTTCTATTTCAAATGATTCCAATAATTAAGGGGACAAAGATCTTCAAAGATTGGCAAAGAATGATCTCAAAATATATCTGGCAGGGCAAGAAGCCACGAATACAATTTAAACTATTAACTGATGCGAAAGAAAGAGGTGGCTTCGCCCTGCCGGACCTGAAACTTTATTATGAAGCATCTTGTCTCTGTTGGATAAAGGAGTGGATAACACTAAAAGACAATAAGTTACTGGACTTGGAAGGGTTCGATAATAGGTTTGGCTGGCATGCCTATTTATGGGCAGGAAAGAAGAAAGCTCATAAAAGTTTTGCCAACCACATTTTTAGAGGTGCCCTTATAGAAATATGGGACAGGTACCAAAATATTTTGGAACCAAATGTACCACATTGGCTATCCCCACTAGAGGTCATGAGTGTTAAAAAGATAAATATGAGAGAGGACTGGATGACTTATGGAGATATTGTAATTAACGAAGGGGGGAAATGGAAACTGAAGCCATATGAACAAGTTAAAAAATATGTATATGATTGGTTGCACTACTTCCAAACAAATGATATGTTTAAGAAGGATTGTAGAGAGAGGAAATATATTGAAGGAGAGTCTAGATTTCAGAAGGAAATAATTAATAATGATTATAAGGTATTGTCAAAAATGTACAAAATGTTATTGGAATGGCAAACAAAGGATGAAGAAGTTAAGTCAGTCATGATACACTGGGCCAGGGACTTTGGTTATAATATACAGTTAGCGGATTGGGAGAAGGTGTGGAATGAAAATATGAAATTCACTGCATGCATGACGATAAAGGAAAATATTATGAAAATGGTATACAGATGGTATATCACTCCCGTAAAACTAGCAAAAATGTATAAGACATGTAACAAATGTTGGAAGTGTAAAGAGAGGGAAGGGACATTTTATCATATGTGGTGGGAGTGTAAGAAAGTAAAAGGCTTCTGGGAAATGATATATAATGAGTTGAAAAGAATGTTTAAATATACATTTGTGAAGAAACCAGAAGCTTTCTTGTTAGGAATCACAGGAAGAGAAATTAATAGAATTGATCATAAACTTTTTCAATATGCAGTGACTGCGGCAAGAATTTTAATGGCTCAAAAATGGAAACAAGAAGAATTACCAACATTGGAAGAATGGAGACGGAAATTGATGGATTTTGCGGAACTAGACAAACTGACAGGAAAAATTAGATACCAGAAAGATCACAAGTTCACACAGGACTGGAGAAAGTTTACGATTTACCTGGAAAATATTTGTGATGAACAGACAACGCTAGTTGGTTTTAAAGAGGCTTTGTGATGAGAAAGGGTATTGTGGGAGGGATAAGAGTTGTAAAGTTTAATTAACTGGCAATACAATTATAAAGGAAATGTGAAATAGATATAAAATCATGAGGATTGTGGAGGAAGCGGGGGGAAGTCCAAAAGAATTTGACATGATGGTTGATGTGAATGTCTTATTTAAATTTGTAAAAGAAAACTTTTCTAAAAAATTAATAAAAAAAAAAAAAAAAAGAAATTGCTTGTAGAAGCCGAAAGAGGTCAAGTGAGGGAAAAAAACTGTATCAACTGAAATTCCAGCTACAAGATAATTAGGCTACACCGCATGCGGCTTAATCATTACACCTCCATGATGGGGAAGGGAACACTCGCTTGGCAAAACTTGGAGTGCTTTGAAACACTTAAAGCTGTAGCTTTAGCTACTGTCTGCGGCTTTCCCACTCTTTTCTGGCTGTTCTGATCCTTTTCACTCCTGTTTGCAATTTAAATCTATTTATTTATTTCCCAGCCCCTTGTTGCACCTGAGTCTAAGATGCATATGTGGGGAGATGCCTATATTTAACAGCAACAACAATTTATTACCTACCCTTAACCCTCAGGTCTCAGGGCGGGTTGAAACACAATATTACACAATATGGAAACAGTTTAAAACAATTTAAAATGGCAGAAAGAAGGTGGGTTCTAGGAATGCGCACCTCAAGCATTAAAAGCAAGGGTTATGTCTTCAGTATTAACTGAAAGCTGTATAATGAAGAAGTGAGACACACCTCTGTAGGGATGGAATTCCACAAGATGATGGTGAATTAAATTTATATCCTAACCTTCCTCCCAAAGGAGCCCAGGGAGGCAAACAACAAGTGGTTAAGCAATAAAAAAAAAATGAAGACACCTTTAAAACTATTCAAACAGAGATGCAGATGCTACTGAACTCCCATCATCCCTGGCCATTGGCCATGCTTGTTGGGGCTAATGGGAGTTGTAGTTGAGCAACATCTGAGGGGGTCAAAGGCTCCCTACCCTTAAGGTATTTCTTTTAAAAAGCTCTATGGATTTGAGAGAACTGAAAGGTACCTGCCATCCAGAGAATTTCATTCTCCCCGCTCCACTGGCTGAGGCAGGATATCATCATTCTGAGGTCCCCTGCAGCAGTTTAATTTTTGTCTCATCCTTGGCTGGCATTGCGAGGAGGAAATATTCGTCATTAATAAATGAGGCCCTAGGAGATTGGACTGTGCAAAGGATGGCTTTCTAAAGACAGCTCTTGGCTGCAGTTCAGATGAAGGAGCAAACTCAAAGTGGTGTTGTTGGGAACAGCATTTCTTGGGCCAAGTGGGCCCAACCTCATTAGCACATTAATAATTTCACACAAGGGGAGAAGAATTGGAGGCGAAAAGGGAATCGACATATCAGTCAGCATGTGGCTGAGTTCCACTGAATAAATGCTTTTTCTCTTTAAAATATTAGAGGGATGTCGGCTCTGAGGCAGTGATGCTTGGTGGGGAGTGGGAATGTGGAAGATGGCGATGAATAAATAGACAAGAGCTTTTCCTCAGCAGTGGGAACCACTGTATGGTCCAATGAATATAGGGTTGAAGTTGGAGCTGGACCATCCAGAATCAGACTCCCATAAATGTGTAAGACCAGAGGCCTATCTAGTCCAGTATCCTATTATTCACAGCAGCCAAACAGATGCCAAAGCAGGATGTGAGGGCAATAATCAGGGCTGCCCAGTCCATGGGCTGAAGCAGCCACCTCGGATGGTGGAATATTGCAGAGTGGTGCCCTGCCCAGCCCTGCTGCCACCAGAGTTGTGCTGCTGCACAACCTCAGTAACCAAGGCTTGCAGCAGGGTCAGGTGAGTGGCAGCCCCTTCTCGTTTCTCCTCAGCTGGCAAAATGGGGTGGGCCGCCCCTGACAACCACCCTATTTTGCTGTTGTTCCCCAGCAACAGGAATTCAATGGTTTGCTGTCTCTCATCTTGGAGGAAGCGTATAGCCATTGTGACTAAATCTTTCAGTGTGGTGTAGTAGTTAAGAGCGGTGGACTCATAATCTGGTGAACCAGGTTCGCGTCTCCGCTCCTCCACATGCAGCTGCTGGGTGATCTTGGGCCAGTCACACTTCTCTGAAGTCTCTCAGCCCCACTCACCTCACAGAGTGTTTGTTGTGAGGGAGGAAGGGAAAGAGGAATGTTAGCCGCTTTGAGACTCCTTCAAGTAGTGATAAAGCGGGGTATCAAATCCAAACTCTTCTTCTTCTTCTTCTTCTTCTTCTTCTTCTTCTTCTTCTTCTCTTACTTATTTTATATACCACCTTTCCACTTACCAAAGTAGTGCTCAAGGGAGCTAACGGCATTCAAAATACAATGAAATAATTAACAATTAAATGTTAAAGTGAAGCAGCAGCAATTAAAACAGGAGGTACAGGGAGCGAGATCAAGGGAAATCATGAGTGATGATATTCCTGTTTTTGCCGCTGGAGTGGGGATCACCAAGTACTGGCAGATGCATACCTATTGACTGTTACTTGTGCATTGTTTGCTTGTACATTCTGCTGGTTGCCCATTTCACTACCACCTGAAGTTCACCTGGTGTGTACATGGGACAGGGCCTGCTTGGTGGTGGTGCATAGGATCTGGAAACTCCCTCTCTTGGGAAACTCCTTTTGCCTCTTCTCTCCCAGCCTTCGGAAAAGGACAGTTGTTTCCACACGTGCTTTGGATAGTCTCTGATCCCGACAAGCCCCCAATATGAGGTGTAAATAAATTAAAGAAATGCAAGGTGGGAGCAGGGCTGCAGCAGCTCCAGCTAGGGCTTGGAATGTCCTGTGCACAAAACCCTGGAGAATTTCTGCCTCTCAGTTAAGACACGACTGAGTTAGATAGACTAATGATATGACTCAGTAAATATAATGCAGCTTCCTACATCTCTATGTTTTTACCAAAATCCAGCAGGTCGTTCCTTGACTGTTTTCCCCTCATCTGCTTCTCTCTCTCTCTCTCTCTCTCTGCCATGAATTAAAGAACATCTTCCCTTGGGCTTTGGATTCAATGCACTGAGTTGGGAAATGGGCAAAACAAAAAAATCCACCCTCTTCCTCTCATCTCTGTTCCCGCTATTTCCCTCGCCTTCTGGGCTTTTCTGTGCTGGCTTCTGCTACCCTCCCCACCCCCATCAGCCCTCGGAAGAGAGAAAAGCTGATGAAATTGCCAGGATGAGTGGCACAGCATGAACCCGGCTCAACAGAAAATACCGTATTTTTTGCTCTATAAGACTCACTTTTTCCCTCCTAAAAAGTAAGGGGAAATGTGTGTGCGTCTTATGGAGCGAATGCAGGCTGCGCAGCTATCCCAGAAGCCAGAACAGCAAGAGGGATTGCTGCTTTCACTTGTTTTCCTCCTCCAAAAACTAGGTGCGTCTTGTGGTCTGGTGCGTCTTATAGAGCGAAAAATATGGTAAGTATGAAAGCAGACGCTGGTTCAAGAATGATGCAAGGTTTTCCTCCCAGCTGTGATTCTATCTTAGGACTACATTTGGACTCTGAACAGACTTCAAGACATGTCACTTCTTGTGCCACCAGCTTAGAACGGGAACATCTTGGAAGGATGGGGGCCTGGCTGGCAGAATTTGTGCCACAATAGCCAGCAATTCTTCCCTCATCCAGTAGAAGGCAGGGACGGAGCACGTCTTCGTTGGCCTGCATTTGATCACACTGGTTTAATTGCTCTGTTTTCGTTTGGCCGAAACTGGAATTTGTCCAGTGAATGATTTTTTAAAAAACAAAACAAAAACCTGCGTCCATGTGGCTTCATGGAAATTAAATGAATCAAATGAGTAAATGCGATTAAAATTTAAAAGGGTACTGTCAAAAAGCATTCCTAGATTTATATAAATGGGATCATTTTACTTAACTTACAGAGTCCAGGGCTTACACTGGTTGATTGTCTGTTGCATTTTCAGGTTATTCCGACCATGTGTGTCTGAGTAAGCTGCCTTTAAAGGCCCCATCTGCACTAAACACTCAAAGCAGTATCATACTTCTTTAAACAGTCATGGCTTCCCCTGTGCTGGGAAGTGTAGTTTGTTAAGAGTTCTGAGAGGAGACCTCTAGCCTCCTCACAGAGCTACAATTCCCAGGAGTTTGACTGTTTAGGGGTCTCCTAAAATCTCCCCGCACCCTTAACAAACAAACATCCCAGACTTCTTTGGGGGAAGCCATGACTGATATGATACCGTGTAGTGCCGATGGGACCTAAGATGGCTTCCATTTCTGAGATAGTCACATGTGATTTTTTAATCCACAGGACACATTTGGTGTGTTGTATTCAGGTTACAATTACATATACATGTAATTGTGTGTGTGTGTGTGTGTGTGTGTGTGTATATATATATATATATCAATTTATTCCCCATCCAGTGATGGGGGAATAATTTAGAGCAGTGGTTCCCCATCAGCTAAGTACTGTGGACCTCCCTACTTTTGAAAAGGTAGATATCTCTGCAGTCGTTTTCATTATGTGAATGGTGCCACCAAACCCTCCAACATGTCCCAGCGCAAAAACAGGATGCATGTCTTCCAGGCTATGCTCTTGTGTGAGTCATGTGACCTGCATGAGAGCACAGCCCCCACCCCCTGTTGGGAATGTCCTGGACTGTTGAGGGGTGTGTGCCACAGGCCCTCTGATAGGCAAGGCATACCCCACAACATTTATTTATTTATTTAGAAATACATTTTTATTTGATTTTCCAAAATATAAACATACAACAACAACACAATTCCAAATCTAATTCTCAAGATTACTCTGAATTTCCTGATCTCCCCCCCCACCATCCCTTCCATGGGTCCTATTGATTCTATTTTCAACTGCATATCAATACTTCTCCAATTTTTCATCTTCCCAGATTATCTATACATTCTGTTACATTACAAGTGTGTTTAAAATTCTGCTAATGTTTTGACTTGCTTACAATGATTTTGTATATGCATTATAAACATTTCCCATTCTTTTTTTTAAAAAAATTCTTGTCTTATCGATTCCTGAGCTTCACAGTTATTTTTGCCATTTCGGCATAGTCCTTCAACTTGATTTACCATTCTTTTCTGGTCAGGGTTGTTTCTTCCTTCCATCTCAACAACTGTCCTGTTTTAAGTGGGACATCCTTGAATCACAGAAGCCCATCCTGGCTTCAGTTTGCATCAAGGAATGTCCCTTTTTTGGCCTGGCACTCTGGCGTGAGTCCTTGCACCAGAGAGCCAGGCCAAAATATGCTCACTCTGGTGCGAGTCAGCAGGGTTGCTCCAGAGCACCTTCCAATCCCTTTTGACTCATGCCAGAGTGACAGACTGGAAGATGCTTTGGTGCAACCCTTCTGATGTCCCAGTTTTGGGGACAAAAACATTGGAGGGTATGCCGTGGAGGTCCCAGAGTGCAAGGAAGAGTGGAATGGGGGGGGGGACCCTCTGCAGATACTTGAATAGTGTGATGGGAGAAGCTGAATCCCTGTCCCCGGCTCTCCCCCAAGCTGAGCTTCAGAGATGAGATGGCATTTGTTATGCTAATGGCCTCTGAACTGCCTAACAGCCTGCTGAGCACTGCTTAAAGTCAGAAGCAGCTATGTGTTAAATGATTCGAAGAGGCGGAACTCGAAATTAAATGGCTTAAATCCAGGTGGAGATAGGAGTGTCAAGGCAATAAAAGCTGAAGGGAAGAAACTAGTGAGTTTCCAGGCAAGTTGTAAATAGTTATCATGGTCTATTTGGCTACGATTCAAGTGGCAATAATATTGATAAGGTGGGACTCTCTCTCTGTGTGTATATGTGTGTGTGTGAGAGAGAGGGAGAGGGGGGGGGGAGAGAGAGATCTGCATGGAGGCCTCCAAAAATCCAGATGGGCTGGATGTTTGAGCCCTTTGTGCAAAAGATACAAATTAAATTATAGCTGCCATAAAAGACATTGCTATAATTTCATAAACACCTAATCTTTCAATTTTGGGCTGTAAGGGAGAGACTGATATTAATAGGATGCATTTATAAGTGCTTATACTCAAAATCATTTTCAGAACATAAAAAGGAGACCCAATTTGTTCATATGATAGCATCTATCACCAACTTGCTTTGCTTTACATCTGTTTTATTGGTTGTTTTTATACTAGTTTTTTCCCCTTTTATGGTGATTTTGCATGACAATTTCTGGCCCCTTTGTGATTGATAATACAGATTTAGGATAATGGTGTTGTTAATAATGGCTTTGCCACAAAAAGGGGGGGGGGAGCCATCTGTTATGGATTCCAAAATTACCTTCTTCCATTGCCTTCATCTTCCTGTAAGCCACCCCTTCCTGTCAGTCAGGCTTCAACTGCTGTGCAGTTGCAGATTTCTAAGGACTCAATAGACTGAAGTCACATTCGCACTGTACATTTAAACCACTATTATACTACTTCAAACAGTATTGGTTTCCCACACAGAATCCTGGGAACTGTAGTTTAATAACAGTGCTGAGAGTTTTTTTGGAGACCCTTATTCCCCTTGCACAGCTGCAATTTGCAGAGTGGTTTAAAAAGCCCCCTTTACAGGGAACTCTGGGAGTTGTTCTCTGGTTGTAATTTACTTGCAGCAGAAGTGGGACTAGTGCTTCATTTCCAAAAAGAGAGAAGAGCTGTTGAGGCTCTGATCTGTGCTGTCTGCGCTCTCTCTCTCTCTCTCTCTCTCTCTCTCTCTCTCTCTCTCTGTGTGTGTGTGGGGGGGGGGGGGGCGACTCTGTGGTAGCTTAGTGGTTGGAGAAAAATCCTCTGCACATGCTCCAAGGTGCTGTCTTTGTGATTGTTATTTCTGCTTAAGTATTCTGTGCCCTGGCTTCACTAACTGATCTCAGCCTAGATATTTTTTTGCTGTTGTCTTGGTGTTCCTCAGGTAAAAAAAATGGACCAATGTCTTCTAAGTTTTATAAATGAGGGGTAGGGAACCTCTGGCCCTCCAGATGTTGTTTTGACAAATATAGACATTTTTGCAAGCAATTTCCCTCAAATATAATGCATTTTTGTATGTTATTTTCCACAAATGTAATGCATTTCGATGCAGACTTCCCACTTAATATGTGCATTTTTGTTCATGTTGTTTGGCTGCATCCCAAAATTTGGAGGAACACGCATTTCTTAGGATAACGTTTTGGTTTGTGAATCGGTTCGAGAAGTGAGAATTAAGTAGTTTCTCACTGAAACTTAAACAGATTCAAATTTCTCCTCCAACCCTAATCCTGTAAAAAACTAGCCTTGACTCATGAGACAAGGCAATGGTGTTTATCAGATGGGCAACGTACCGGGTGGTGTTTGAAGTGGGGCAAGCAGGCAAAGTGATGGGGAACCCACATGAACCACTTGTTATCACAAACCTAGTCTCTGATGCATGCGCTGCTGAAGGAATGCTCAATAGTCTCCTCTCTTTTTGTTGCAGGGTCCTACCTGATGGTCAACTCCTCTCAACATGCTCAGGGTCAGAAAGCTCACATCCTCTTCCAGACGCTCAGTGAGAACGACACCCACTGCCTTCAGTTCAGCTACTTCATGTACAGCCGGGACGGCCACAGCCCAGGGACCCTGAACGTCTACGTGAAGGTGAATGGAGGTCCACTGGGCAGTGTGGTGTGGAATGTCTCTGGCTCCCATGGGCGGCAGTGGCACCAAGTGGAACTATCTGTCAGCATGTTTTGGCCCAATGAGTACCAGGTGAGTGGAGAAATACTTTTCAGGAGAAAGCTTGGGTTTGGATTTCTCTGCTACGCAGGCACAAGGAGGCTAAGAACAAAACAAATCATGCACTCTGTAATTAATCTTTTAAAAATTGTACTTGATCGCCACCGCCATCATTTATTTATTGAATGTATGAATCTCTTCCAGTGAGACACCCTGAAGTGATTTACAGTGTTTTAACATATGTAAAACAGCTTTCTGCTTTTCTTTGTGGACTGTGTAGAATATCCTTCCCCAAAAGGATCCTCATAGGCCCCCAACATTTTATTCCTTTAGACCAGGAATGGGGAGATAGTGGTCCTTCAGATGTTGCAGAATGCCACCTCCCATCATCCCAAGTCAGCATAGTCATTGGTCAGGGATGATGAGGGTCACAAGTTTCCTGTCCTTCCTTCAGGCGATTGGCCACAGACCTTTCAGAAAGCCTTCGGTTGGCTTTTGCTCTGCTTTTAGATTTTTAACCTGATATTTTGCTGCTGGATATGGTAATCTGCTGCAGGTTTTTGCTGCTATGATAAGGAATTTTTTATTCCAATTGTTCTGTTCCAATTGTTATTCCAGGGTTGTTGTTGTTTTTTACTTTTTTCTTTTTACTGGTGTGTATTAATTCTATGGTGACCTTTAATTGATTTTAACCTGTGGACTTTAGATATGGACTAAGTAGGTTATAGATAGACAAATCAATCAATCAATCAATCAATCAATTAAATAATGGATGATAGCTCAAGTTCCTTGGAGGAAGCATGGGATAAAATGGTATTATTACAGTGTTACTTCTGGTTATGAACTTAATTCGTTCCAGAGGTCCGTTCTTAACTTGAAATCGTTCTTAACCTGAGGTACCACTTTAGCTAATGGGGCCTCCCGCTGCCACCGTGCCACTGCCATGTGATTTCTGTTCTCATCCTGAAGTAAAGTTCTTAATCCAAGGTACTACTTCCGGGTTAGTAGAGTCTGTAACCTGAAGTGTTTGTAACCCGAGGTAACACCGTATTATTATTATTATTATTATTAGTAGTAGTAGTAGTAGTAGTAAAATAGATTGCTTGATACAAACCCAGAGATGATGCTTGTGGAGTTTTGAAATGTTCTGTTTTAACTTAAAAAATAAAATTACAATCAACCCTATTTCCACCTCCATGGAAGTAAGCCATGCTGAATTCAGTGGAAGCAGACATATATTGGATTTTGCTGTCCCAGGGATATAGCATTTCCATGAAGAGTGCAGAATGTATGGTCCACCAGTTGTTTCCAGATTGCATCTCCCATCATTACTGATGATTGGTCATGCTGAACTGGAGCCGATGGAAATTGGAGTACAACAGTCCCCAGAGGGCCCTAGGTTTCCCAGTCCTACTCTATTAGAATTCTCTGGGACGGACTGTGGCTCAGTGGTAGAATATCTACTTTGCAGGTTCAATTCCTGGCATTTTCAGGTAGGTCTGGAAGAGAACCTTGTCTTAGACAATGGAGAACCATTGCCAGTCAGTGTAGACAGTACTGATGGACTTATGGTCTGGCTCAGAATAAAGCAGCTTCCAGTATTCCTGACAAGGTTTATCTATATGTACCTGATTCCTTCTCAGGTCCTGTTTGAGGCAGTGGTCTCCAGTGAACACAGAGGATACCTAGGATTGGATGACATCCTGCTCTTGAACTATCCCTGCTGTAAGTATTGCTATAGCCTAGGCCTGGAGATAGGATTCATCTGCTTAATTTATACATCCAAACTCTCTGGGTAGTTTGTGAGCTACTCCTTTCTTTCCTTTCTTTCTCACATTGAGTCCTTTTGTATTCTTATGTGTTGCTCCTCCTTTTCCCTCTCCTCTTGCCTGAATTTCTATTTCAAAACCAAATAGAATTCCACGTGATAGTAATTCTTGCTGTTTCTTCTGTAATGCCTTCATAAGTACTTGAAGCGCTTTATATTATATTATCTCAGGGCTAAACAGTTGGAACGAAATTATAACACTCATGGTTTTCTCCGGCTAAGTGCTTCTCAGAATAGACCCACTGACATTCAGTTAGTCATGTCCATCCATTTCAGCGGTCTATGCTGAGTAGGACTAAAGCTGGATACAACCTTGGATAATTCCATCATGCTTTTTTGTAAGTGCTTTATATTTTCTGTCTTAGGGATAAACATGTGAACTTTGGCTCAAAATTGGGGCTAGGTCTGGGTGATATATCAATATATTGCCCAAAACTGGTTTGAAGTCCATATAGTGATATCAGTTTCATAATTTTTGACCTGGCAATATACCACAAATCATGATGTGTGTTAGGGCTGGTTGATATACCATCCAAAACTGCTTTGAAGTCCATATTGTGATGTTGGTTTCATAATTTCTGACCTGGCAATATAGTGTGTGTGTGTGTGTTATGCAGAAATCGCAGCATGGGGGAAACTGTGAAACCAGCCAATGCCTCTAACAGAGCCCCATCCTTATTTCCGACATAATATATCATTTGGTGAGGCAATTTTATCTCAGCTCTACCAGTGCTCTCCACATTCCTCACCACAGCCCTGTAAATTTGGCCAGGATAGCTATGCCTATATTACAGAGGAAGACTGAGAAGGCCCACCTCAAGACATTTTGCTGCCTGAGCTGAAGGGCAAGATAGGATCCTCTCCAAATTCCATGCACTGTAGCTGACTGGACTGCAGCTGGATCTAAGGAACATAGGAAGGCGGCTTATACTGAGTCACGTTATTGTTCCATTTAGTCTCCCCCCAGTGCTGCTTTGTAATTCTGTGGGTTCAACTTGGGACCTTCTGCATAGCATGCAGCTATATAATGTGTATATGAGAGGAGGGGAGGGGAGGAAGGGAGAAGGACATTCAGTTCCAGGGATTTCTATGGGTTTATTTCTCATTGCATATTTTGGCAGCTAAAGCACCTCATTTTTCCCGCCTGGGTGATGTGGAGGTGAATGCCGGTCAGAACGCCACCTTCCAGTGTGTTGCTTCCGGCAAGGCTTCTGAAGCAGAGAGGTTCCTTATGCAGGTAAGTGGGGTTGGAGGTTACCAAGATTACTGCCCAAGAACAACCTGGGATTTCTCTGTCCTGTTAGTTCCTGGTGCCGTATGGTTGATAAAACCACAGAGCCTAGGACTTGCTGATCAGAAGGTTGGCGGTTCGAATCCCCGCGGCGGGGTGAGCCCCCGGTGCTCGGTTCCAGCTCCTGCCAACCTAGCAGTTCGAAAGCACGTCAAAGTGCAAGTAGATAAATAGGTACCGCTCCGGCGGGAAGGTAAACGGCATTTCCGTGTGCTGCTCTGGTTCGCCAGAAGCGGCTTAGTCATGCTGGCCACATGACCTGGAAGCTGTATACCGGCTCCCTTGGCCAATAAAGCGAGATGAGCGCCGCAACCCCAGAGTCGGTCACGACTGGACCTAATGGTCAGGGGTCCCTTTACCTATAGCATGTGCCCATTAATCCTGGGAGAGAATCAGAGTTAGGTAAGAATTTGGCTTGCCATCCAGTTGTTCTTCAATGGCAAACTTCTTCCTATCATCTGTGAGCTGACCATCTTTCAGCTTGGACAGAAGGATGGCTGTTAGGTAAACAATTTCTCGAAGCCCAAACAACCAGTTTTAGGCATGCAGGAAATGTTATCTGCTTGAGAGGAAGAGAGATGCTTCTTTTTACCTCACCCAGACACGCTTTGCCTCCATGTTTAGCTTGTACCATTCCACAAAGAAATAAGCATTCTAGTGCAATGAACAATATGTCATAAAGTGAGGGTCTGTGAAAGACTAGGATTGTGATAGGACTGAAGTGAAAGGAGTGTGTGAAATCTGCTCCACTTCTGGGTGGGGAGGAGTTGATGGCATACATCTTTCTGACTGGGGAAACAATGTTTGGTTGGCTGATATTACAGAGGGCGTAAAAGATTGGTTGCATGTATGTGAGGGTATTGGCGGCGAGCCTTTGGCTCAAGTGGCAGTTAGGCATTGGTAGAACTTGGTTTGGGGGAGGGGAGGTGTGGCCATCACCTGTCTCTAATCTTAAGGGTATTCCATTAAAGGAATCCAGGGTGTGGATCTTGTCCAAAGCCCGAGGAGGGGCTAGGGCCATGCCACAACCCCATTGGAAACACTGGGGGAGCTTGAGTTGGTTTGCATCGACGGTGCTCCCCCTATTGGTGGTTGAGCCTTACAGGACTCCCTGCATGGCAGGCAGGAGTCAGATATAGTCGGGTCAATTCCAGTGCCTAAGCCAATACAGCTCACATTCTGTAACCAATAAGGTTGTGGCCTAAATTTGCCCAATAACCATTAACCTAATATACTGTGTCCTTGTGGCTTATTCATCAAGGGGGGTGGGTAGCCTCGGGATCTTGACATGCAAATATATCCCTCTGTTTGGGTGATAGTTTGGTGGAGTTTGAGAATGAAGAGCCTATTTAGAGTGAGAGGAGAAAGTATTGCCCCCATTCTGGTTTGGCTTTGTGACAAATTTGATTGGCAATGTTGAGATCTGTATATTCCCTGCATGATCCCCAACTGGTTAACATGCATCCACCAAGAATAACTCTCTTTTAAAGGGTGGGGAAATGAGAGAAATTGCACAAACAGGGGGAAAATGAAAAACCTTGAGGGGGAGATTGGAGAAGACTTTGATACCACCCTCTAAAACTCCCCTTTTCATGCTGAAAGTGATCACCCATGAAAATGTTGTTGCATCCTAAATTAAGATGTACTTCTCATGTGTGACCTTGTAGGCAAGTAGAGAAGCCACAGCATTGGGCACATAACAGGAAGGCATGGGAGGCACATGGAGTAAAAGGAACTGTGTGCGAGAGCCAATGAGATCTTAGCTCCGCAAGGAACGTAAGAGAATCCAATGACTTCTTCCTGATGAAGCCATTTATTCTTGTTTTTTGGATGGCAGAGGCAGAATGGAGCAATTGTCCCGGCAGCTTCCGTGAAACACATCAGCCACCGGAGATTCCTGGCTTCCTTTCAACTGGATAAAGTTTCCAACGGAGACCAGGACTTTTACCGTTGTGTTACCCAGTCTGGCAGGGGCTCTGGCGTCTCCAACTTTGCAGAACTGATTGTGAAAGGTATGCAGCAGTGAGTGTCAGGAGGGTTGACTTTGGCTTAGGGCTATACCAGTAGAAGACAGACCTGGAAAGCAAAGAACTAGGGGAGGATTTGACTCCAATTCAGCAGCGGATGCTGGTTTTGCCAAGCCCTGCAACTCATGTCTTGTGTCACTGAACCAAAGCTCTGAGAAAAGCGCTTTGAAGCTGGGAACAGACAGGCGTGACACTGCAGAGTCTTGGCTGCTATGCACATGTAGCAAAGAAACCCTCCCAAACTCTCGGTGATGGGTGGATTTTGCAAGCCAGTGAACACAAACTATTAGAGGAGGGGGAGGGAAAGCAAATAATCTGCCTTTGCCGCATGTCCTTTGTTCATTTATTTTGACAGGTGCAGCTGAGTGTCAATTATTTTAGATGGAACACTGCGGCACCTTAAGTGTACCCATTTGCTTTGACATTGCTGAACTTTTTTTGGAGGGTTTGGGGGGGCACGTGTAGAGGGCAACAGAAGAGGTATACAATGAGCTCCATGCCACCTTGATTCTGCTTAGACTGAGCCATTATGGGGAGCATAGAATCTTCGATTGGAAGAGACCTTGAAAGCCATCTTGTCCAACCACTGGTACAGTATGATACAGACTCATAGAAGGCCAGGGATCAATGGCTCAAGTGTAGAACCACACAAACCTTGAGGTTTCACCTCCATTGCTGCTTTTGAGAAGATAAGGAACACTGGGAACCTCTTTCCAACCACCAGAGGCGATTCCTGCTGTTTCTTACCACGTGCAAAGTTGTGGTCCCTTGTCTTTATTGTTATTTATTAATTAAATTTTTATACTGCCCTTTACCTGAGGATCACGAGGCAGTTTAGAATATCAAAACACAAACACACATTCCATAGTAGCAAACAGAAAGAATACCCCATCTCCCTGGTTCAAAAGGCCGTAGATTGTTTAATTATCCAAAGACCTGGGAGAAGAGGAATGCTTTTGTCTGGTGCCTAAATATATGTAACAAAAGCTCCCTGGGGACAGCATTCCACAAGTGAGGACCCACCGCAGAAAAGGCCCTGTTCTCCCTTTGCCACCCTCCAAGCCCTTCATGGAGGAGGCACACAAAGAAGTGTCTCTTGATGATTGTAGTGTCCGGGTCAGTTCATATGGGGACAGGCAGTCCTAGTAAGCCACTTTCTTATTGATAACCATCTGAAGCTGGTGTGATGGTCTCTTCTAGTAACAACTTCTCTCTCCTTTTGGACAGAGCCCCCTACGCCCATTGCACCCCCGCAGCTGCTGAGAGCAGGTTCGACGTACCTGATCATCCAGCTCAACACCAATTCCATCATCGGAGATGGCCCCATTGTAAGGAAGGAAATTGAGTACCGAATGACCTCTGGGCCGTGGTCGGAGGTTCATGCTGTGAACATGCAGACCTACAAGTTGTGGCATTTGGATCCAGACACGGAATATGAGATCAGTGTCTTGCTTACCCGGCCAGGGGATGGAGGGACTGGCAAACCTGGGCCTCCCCTCATCAGCAGGACAAAGTGTGCAGGTAGGAGCTTTCATTATTTTCATTGAGCTTCCTTGTACCATGAAACCCATTTGCCATACCACCCC
The DNA here is from genome assembly GCF_951804945.1 of Podarcis cretensis. Classification (NCBI taxonomy): domain Eukaryota; kingdom Metazoa; phylum Chordata; class Lepidosauria; order Squamata; family Lacertidae; genus Podarcis; species Podarcis cretensis. The sequence goes on along the minus strand of NC_137177.1, from coordinate 24,863,186 downwards.
AAATGCATCTTCTACAACAGAGCAGTGATGAGTTCCCTACAGGGTAGTATGCATTCTTGCCCATGGGATCAGAACATAGGAAGCTACTACATACAGAGTTGGGCTATTGTTCTGTTTCACTTGCTGTTTCACTGGCAGCGTAATCAACAGAGACCAGGAGCCTTCCCCAGATCTACCTGGAAATGCTGTGGCTTGAAATTTGGACCTTCCTCATGCAAATCAGATGCTCTGTCACTGAACTATGGCCCTTCCCTCAAAACACAGACACATTAGAAGCTGCCTTATACTGAGTCAGACAACTGGTTCATCTTATCTACCTGGTTAGTGCCAATCTGACTGGCAGCATCTCTCCAGGGTTTCAGATAGAGGATGTTCTCCATCCTACCTGAAGATGCTGTGGGTTGAACCTGAGACTTCCTGAATACAAGGTAGATGCTCTACTGCTGAGCTACAGTCCTTCACCTGCCCACAATATTGTAATTCCAAACCTCATGCCTGCTAGTTGATTTCTTTTTTCTGTGCGGCTCTGCTTCCTGCGCTCTTAGCTGCTAAAATCAGCAACTTGCAAAGCTGCCAGCCAGATGCAGCCTGAAGAAAAGGAGGGGCAGGATTGCAGCTTTGTTTTAGGTGTTTGTGGCTGAGACCATAGCAAAAGCAAAAGGCTCGAGGCAAAAGCAGTTTGTACATTGATCTAGCAATGCTATGCATAAGCGTCAAGCGTTATCCATCCAAAAGCCCATATCCATGGAAAATTTCCAAAATGGCTTTGGTGATGTGGACTTAACAAGTGATCACTGGAAAGCCCAAGGCATGTCGCCAACACCTGCATAGTTTAATTTAATGAAGATGGTCAATGGACCTTCAGACTGAGGGAGTGGGGACAGTAATTCAGTGGTAGTGCACCTGAGTTTGATCCCCCACATCTCCAGTTAAAAGGGTCAGGTAATAGGTAAAGATACTTGCTCTGCTCTGCTCTTGGCAGGCTGCTGCCAGTCAGAGTAGACAGTAATATGCTAGATGAACAAAAAGTTTCACCTGTTATGAGGCAACTGCCTTTGTAACTAAATTGGAATTCTGAGATCTTTAAACTCAGCATAGCTACCTGCATTTGGATTGCTCCAAATAATGGCCAAAGAAATGCTTCTTGCCAAGGTCTACCAGAGTATGGCATCAAGAGAGATGGGGCAGGCAGAGAGAAGACTGGAAGAGTAAAAGGGTCAGGATGAGAAAGGGTGTCTGTACAGTCCATCATATCTTATGGCTCATTCACAGATAAAATCATAGAATTGTAGAGCTGGAAGGGATCCTGATGGGCGTCTAGCCCAATCCCCTGCAATGCAGGAATCTCAATACATGGTCCCCCATCCAATTTGAAACCTTACCGGACACTGCTTAGCTTTGCAAATGTGCTAGCAGGTTTTTTTTAATTGCTGCAGTCCCCTATGTTGCACTGAATAGGAATGGCTGTGGCTAGTTGCTATTCAGTCTGCTGGCCTGGTCAAGAGAAGGCTCAGACAGCAGCTTGTGTGTTCTTCCTCCTTCGCACTTTGAGAATCAATAGCTGAGTCACTTTGCATTTTACAAGAGTTGTGGTTCACAAAAGTGGCTTAGTCTGGAAGCTGACAGTAGGGATGTTCTTTGTTTGAGGCTCAAGGAAGCTATTTAAGTACCTGTCCGTCTGTCTACCTGGGAAGGTATTATGAAGTTCCTTAAGTCCTTGGGCTGTCTCCAAGCTGGATGTGTTTACTGTCACTGATGCCTGCAATTAGGCAAGTGTTAATGACTAACCTGAGACAGCACAGGGAAAGAGAGAGAATCTTTCCGACAGAAGCCGGCTCTTGTGATCCAGATTTACAGTTGTGTTCACCAACAGGGGCCACGTTAAACTGATAAATGATCATTGCTTCAGAAACCGAGTAAAGGAACAGTCACAGCTTGTTGGCAGCAGGTTGGATTAATAAAAGGCTGGGGATGAAGTGGTTTATCAGCCACTGGTGCCCATGGTCTATAATTTATGGCCAAGAGTATTCATGTTTAAATCTGAATGGGTTTTGGGAAGATGGGTAAGGCTGCCCTGGTGCCCCAGGCAGAAAGGGCAAGGGAGGGAGCTTCAGAAATAATATGCTTTCCTCCAAAGAACTAGTACCTCCTAAAGGGTTGCTCCATTTAGTGGGGAGACCCTCATTATCCCTCTCTTGCTCTAAGGACATAGCTCCCCCAGTTTCTTCCGAGTAGAAGGATGACCCTCTGATAATATTCCCATCTCTTTCACAGCATAGAAGTCAGTGCCTACAAAACTGTACACATGTCTTTTATACTGGAACTTCCACCCCCTCAAGTAGATGGAGCCAAGTGCAGTTTAGGCTTTGCCAGGCTGCATTAGGCTTCAGACGCTTCCAGCTTTTGGCTGAGACATCATCTCCTAAAACTCATCCAGTAAGGCATGCCGAGAGCTATCCAGGGTCCTGATATGTTTAGAGATACCTGCCTGAACTTGTTGATCTTTGCCTGACCTAATTTCCCCCCCGCCTTTTGCTCTGACCTGCTTATCTGCACTGATTTGACCTGTTTATTACTACAACCGCCCTGTGAGTCCCAGGGCCACAGCATAATAGGACAGTACTTCGTTCTATATGCTGAGAGTACAAGGACGTGAAGAATCTTCTAATAGGCTTGAATCAAAAGAGCAGCATTGGTTGCTTAAACACAGGCATTACATCAATGGAAAGACAAAACTCAACCAGACATTAGATTACCCGGATCTTAGATTTAGTGGACCTGGAAGACAAGGAGAGAGTAGCATATAAAAATCTAGGAATGGAAGAGAGGTGTAAAGAAATATGGGCACATTTTGTGCAAATATATGCAGCATTAAAAGAAAGCATTATTACAGACCATCTGGTATGTTTTCTTTGTCCTTCCCTCTCCCTCTCCTATTCTTTCTTCATCTTTATTTTCCCCTCCCTTTCTCTACCCTCTTCCCTTATTATTCCTTATTTAATTATCTGTCTTTGGGGAAATAAGGTGGCATGTAGGGATGTTTAAAAGGCTCTTTTGTAAACTACTACTAATACTCCAGGACTGTAGGAGCATGTGGGGCTGCCCTGAGGAAGCTACCTTATACCAAAACAGACCATTGATCCATCCAGCTCTGTGTTGTCTACGGCGCTTGGCTATAGCTCTCCAGAGTTTCAGACAACCTGGAGAGGCCAGGGGTTGAACCTGGGACCTTCTATATGCAAAGCAGATGCCCTACCACTGCACTACTACTTTCCCTTCATCATTTGTTTGTCCGTTGGTCCTGACCTTTGTTTGAGCTTGTTCCTCAACAAGCCTGACTCTTTTGCTTTGGACTTGCTCTTTGCCCCTGACTACTTCGTTGTCCCATGGCTTCTGGTTTCTGGCTCACCTCAGACTGTTGCCCACTGCCCGCTCTGACACCAATGAAGGTCATACAAACACAGAAAGCTGCTTTATGCTGGATCATACTTCTCCATTTAACCCAGAATTGTCTATTCTTGCTGGTAGCAATTCCCAGGGGCTTTATCCATCATCTGCTATCTAATTATCCCAACAGGAGATACCCAGGATTAGATCTGGGCTGTTTTGCATTCAAAGCAGGTTCTCTGCTACTGAGTTATGGCCCTTCCTGAAATTGCTGCTGGATGGTATCAATTGCTCCTCCTCCTCCTCCTCTGTGCCACTGCTACTTGTTCCCTTACCTGCTCTCTCCATTATTCAGGAACTGCTGAATTTTTGTGCAGCGCCTCCATCTGGGTAACCCTCCAAACTGCAGGTTGCAGCTTTTCAGTGTTCACAGCCCCTGGTCTGACTCCATCCACTAGGCTGGCCATTGTATCCTTCTGGACAGGAAGGGGTGTAGATGGGTTTCCTTACTTCTTTACTTGCACAACAGTGTCTTCTTAAACTCTGGTGTTTTCGTGTGTGTGTGTGTGTGTGTGTGTGTGTGTGTGTGTGTGTGTGTGTGTGATATTCCATGAGCCTGACTTCTGATTTCCTTCTCTGCCTCCTGGTTTTCTCTATGGTTCTGACTTATTCCTCAATCCTGACTACTGGTTTTTCCTCGGAGCTCATGGCACTTCACCCAGGTGCCTCTGGTCCACCTCTGACATCATCTTCTCCCTCTGAACCCAGTCCAGCGATGTCTGCTTCTTGCCATACAGCAGGTGTGGGAAACCTTTGGTCCTTGGCATTTTGCTGAACTACAACTGCCCTCAGCCCTAGCAAGCATGGCCAAGGTGGTGGAACACCTGCCATGCTGAAAACCTGCAGAACTGTTTCCCTCTTCCCCGAGTTCTCATCGGAGCAGAAAAGAAGACAAATGAAGTCTGTGCTTGGAAGGCAGCAAAAGCACAAGGTGTCTGACCTCCTTTACCTCTCTTAAAATGCTACACCAATCTTCAGCCTTGGGTGAGAAACTTGTCAGTGACAACGATGGGAAATGGAACTAATTTCCACCATTGAAAAAAAGAAAGGAAAGGAAACCTTCGAGCCCTTCTAACCTAGACACTGAATTTGCAACTCGTGGATGTCTGAGTCTCTGCAGCTACAGAAAGTGTGTGCTCTGGTGGTTAATAATAGTGTCTCTTGAGTTGATTATGATAGGCACGCTCTCTTGTCTCCCTGGGCTGTGCATTATGATTCCTTTTAAGAGAAAAGTGCCCTCAGTAGGGGAAGCCGTGTCAGCGGGAACTTGGGGGAACTGTTTGCTGCACGCGATGGGGAAAAATGGGCAGAGGGGGCTCTGGAACATTAACCGCCGCAAACAGTGCCAGTTGAAGTGCATGGCTCTGCCTCTGATTGACTTTTCCCTTTTCTTTTTCGGCAACGACCTCCTGCAGCATTTGCTCTGCTGTATTGTTCCCTAAGCCTTTCAAGCAGGCTGCTGGCTCTGTTGATGCAAATCCCGTCTCTCTCTTTCTCTCTCTCTAGAGATGACTCGAGGCACCACTAACTGGATTGCCATAGTGGAGGCATGACCCGAATTGTTCCAGGTGTCTCAGCTGGGAATTCCCAAGTTGAGCTTGTTAGTGATTCAGGCTTCATTAGCAGTGCTTTCTGCTCTTGATCTCTGTCCCTTTGTTCCAAATTCAGATCCAGGCCACTGCCTCCCCTCAATGTTCCCTAGTTAGCAAACATGACCCAGACCTAGCAAAATTTTTCTAGCGAAGCTTGTGCCCTGATAGCTGGGGCTGTAGCTCAAGCGTAGAACATCTGTGTTGCATGCACAAAGACCCACATTCAATCTCTTGCATCTCCATGGAGGACAGGGATTGCCTGAAACCCTGTAGATCTGCTGCCAGCCAGTGTAGACAGGACTAAACTAGATGAACCAGTGGTCTGACTTAGTATTAGGCAGGTTCCTAAGGTTCTTCCACTTGGTCTCCCTACTCAATGTTTTGGACTACAACTCCCATCAGCCACTTCAGCATGGCCAATGGTCAGGGATGGTGGGAATTTGGAATCTGCAACATCTGGAAGGCACCAGCTTCAGGAAGTCTTCATTGAAAGAACAAATGTTCTGTCTGCCTGCTTAGTTTAGACCCTTGAGTCATATTTGGAGCAGTCAATAATAATAATAATTTTATTATTTATACCCCGCCCATCTGGCTGGGTTTCCCCAGCTACTCTGGGCGGCTTCCAGCACATAAAAACATAATAAAACATCAAACATTACAAACCGCATGATAGAGAGCTGCCTTCAGATGTCTTCTAAAAGTTGTTTAGTGCTTTATCTCCTTGACATCTGATGGGAGGGCACCCCACAGGGAGGGCGCCACTGCTAAGAAGGCCAATTGATGAGAATGACGGCCAATTGTCATGGCTCAGGATTCCCTGCTCTCTTCTATAGGAGGAGAGGGGCTGGGTAGAGATGGCTTTATTTCCAGAGTAGTTTAACAACAGGGGCACCAAGTAGAGGGGGCGGGGGGCAGCCCCCCCAAAAAAAATCAGATGAAAGGTGTGAAGTAACTGCATAGGAACTTAGCTCTTTACTGAGTCAGAGTATTGGTCCATCTTGCGCAGTATTGCCTACACTGACTGGCAGCAGCTCTCCAGGCTTTAAGACAGGTTAGCACTTTCAGCCCTATCTGGAGATGCCAAGGGATTGCAGCAGGGACCTTCTGCATGGAAAGTAACTGTTCTGCAACTGAGATAACCCATTCCCCCCCCGAAGGGGAAGATAAAATGCTGCCTTATTCTGAATCAGGCCACACATCCATCTAGCACAGTACTGTCTGCACGGATCGACAGATTTTCAGACAAGGGACATTCTCAGTCCTACCTGAAGCTTCCAGGGGATTGAATCTGCTTGCAAAGAAGATGCCCTACCTCTGAGCTATGCCCCTTCCACTTTAAGGATCTAGGCACACACCTGTCTTTCCGTTTTCTGTATTCTTGTCTGGGCCTTTGTCTGTGCTCATGGAAGTCCCCTCCCACCATTGCCTGTCTCTCTGCACCTCCTTTCTTCATCTCCCCTTTGCTCTCCCTGTCTGTCTTTTTCATTTTATTTCTGGTCAGTCCCCTGTCACATGTTCAGTGATCCCAACATAGTTCACAGAGTGCCGGCACCTTGCTGTCTCTCTCTCTCTCTCTCTCTCTCTCTCTCTCTCTCTCTCTCCCACTCCCACCTTCAGTGGAAGTGCAGATTTGCATTTGATCAGCAAAGGAAGAGATGATTGCTGTGGGATTATGTTCTGCACTCCCCTCATGACAACTGCTGGGCTGCTGCTGCTCCTCCTGCTGCTGCAGGGACAGAACGAGAGGCACCCAGGAATTGAATCATTCTACCGAGGGTGCCTGGCATTGTCCCCTCACCTTGCAGGGACATCTTGTTCTCTTTGGGTACCCCAAAGGGAGGCTGAGGATGCAAAGGCATGTGAGAGGATGCTGGGAGCAGAGTTGGCTTGCCCTGTTCCTGTCACTTTGCTCTTCTTCTCTTGGGGCACTGTGTGTGCGAGAGAGGAGGAGGCTGGGAAAATCTCTCTGAGGTTCCTGACTGAACTGCCATGACCTTGTGGTCAGTGCAGGGCATCACTTGACATGACATGTTGCCTTGCAGCTCCGGTGCTGCATAAAGGGAGCAAGCTCTACACTGACAGCATCCAACATCCCAAGGTCGCCCTAATTGGCTCTTTGGAGGTCAAGGATGCTGCCTTTTTATCTATTTATTTTCTTGAGCTGAGAGTGGGGTGGTCCGAGGCTGTTAAGAATGCTGTCTCATCCATCTGCAAAGTCACAGGGTGTGTTGTGTCCCACCCACGCCCTTTCAGGACCACTCTGCAGTCAGAAGTGTCTGAGATCCTGGAGAGGGGAGAACCCACCACTGGACCCAGTACATTCCAGGTTCATGACAAGGCAGTAGACTCTGACAGAACACCCACTCCCAGATCAACACCCTGGTACAGTAGTTCCCAAATGTTTTCAGGGCACCACTCATTTGTTCCATAATTTCATCTCCAATGCCCCCTACCCTATAAAAAGCATTCAGAATAGCAGTTTGCAAGCCCTACTAAGGAAGATTAGAACACAATAAAATTCAAAACAATAAGAATTAATTCCATGTTTATTCAAAATCCAATTAAAATTATTTAGTTTAATTAATTCATCAAAACCAATGACCTTGATCCAGTGACACCAGCTTTTCAAAGTCTGATAGCTATTTACACCTTGGCTCTTAGTGCTCTCTTGGGTAATACACCCCCTAAGGCGGTGCTAGAAGATCAAACCTATCCTTTCTTAAGGAAATCAGCCCTGAGTGCTCACTGGAAGGACAGATCCTGAAGCTGAGGCTCCAATACTTTGGCCACCTCATGGGAAGAGAAGACTCCCTGGAAAAGACCCTGATGTTGGGAAAGATGGAGGGCACAAGGAGGAGGGGACGTCAGAGGACAAGGTGGTTGGACAGTGTTCTCAAAGCTACCAGCATGAGTTTGACCAAACTGCGGGAGGCAGTGGAAGACAGGAGTGCCTGGCGTGCTCTGGACCATGGGGTCACGAAGAGTCAGAGACGACTAAACGACTAAACAACAACAACAAGGCAATGGTACAGCACACTGCCCTGGAAGATGTCCCACCTGTGATGTTACTGTCATCACACCACCTGGAGCATTTGCAGACATAGGGGACCAGATATCCTCTTGAGTTCTTATGCCTACCAGTTGCTAAGCTTCACACATGCGTGTGGGATGTGGTGGGTTATAGTTCAAGAGAAGAGCACATGCTGTGCATGTAGAAGTTCCCTTCTTCAGTTCTTGGCATCTCCAGCTAAAAAGTGGACCAGGTTAGCAAGTGACTGGAAAGTCAGACGTCTTTGAGAGCTGCTGAGAGTCATGAGTAGGCTGTGGTGGGAATGTAAGAAAGTAAAAAGCTTTTGGGAAATGATTTATAATGAACTGAAGAAAATGTTGAAATACACATTTGTTAAGAAACCAGAAGCATTTTTATTAGGCATTACAGGTAACGAGATAAATAAGAAAGAAAAGAAGTTATTTTTGTATGCAGTGACAGCAGCAAGAATATTGATGGCCCAGAAATGGAAACAAGAGGAGCTACCTACGTTAGAAGAATGGAGAACAAAAATGATAGATTACGCAGAATTGGACAGAATGACAGGAAGGATCCGAAACCGACAAGATCAAAGATTCACAGAAGATTGGGAAAAAATTATTGAATATTTGCAAAAATTAAGTGATAATCAGATTACGTTTGTAAGTTTCAATGAAGCATTGTGATGGGAAATAAGCATTAAAAGGGGATGAAGTTTTACAGTAATAATATAAACAACAAAATAGAAATGTGTTTAAAGTTAAAATATGAAGGATTTACAGACAAGTTGAGGGAAGTCGAAAAAAGAGAAACAAGATGTAATTAAGATGTATGGAGTGTATAATTTTGTTTTGTATTTGAAAATTATATATATATATATATATATATACATATATATATATATGTATATATATATATGAGAATCATGAGTAGGCAACACTGATCCCTGGAGACAAATCATTTGGCTGCATGAAGCATTTTTCTGTGTTCCACTGGCAATGAGTCAGGTTCAAGGCTACCATCAGAAGGTGCAGTGTATACCTGCCAACACAAAACCTTCCTTCTCTGAGCCCTCCGTGGAATGAAGTGAGATGGTAAGGAACATCAGGTGTCTCCCACTGATGTGCCAGAAAGAGGTGGAGGGAGCAAGGTCAGCTGCTGCCAAGCTGTTGGTGGTGCAGTGCTTCATTCAACTCATCTCCTAGTCTCACATGTTAGTTCTGGGTCTTTGGTTGGATAGCTCCCATGCTAGAGCAGCTCCTGCCTTGCTGGACAGCTCGCCAGCCTTACAAAGAGCATGGGGAAGCTGAGCATTACAGCAGTATGGCTCTTGTGTCTCTGGTTACCAACCTCTCTATGTTTCAGAAAAGTAGTACAGCTGCTGGAAGAATCATTGGGCATTGAGAAGTTGTGCATGATATGAAAAGTTCCTCCATCATATGATTTGTTGACACTACATAGGAGCCTCATGTGCTCTCTTGTGGGATTCATGAAAGCATCTGGTTGGCCATAGTAGGAAACAGAATGGATTGCATTGCATTGCACTGAGAGGGAAATCTAAAATCTCCCAGTTTGAGTCACTTTCAAGTTAGGCGCCTGTACATTTCAAGCAGTATCAAACAGTCATGGCTCCCCACAAAAAAATGTGGGAACTGCCATTTGGGTGCTGAGAGTTGTTGTTGTTGTTTAGTCGTGTCCGACTCTGCGTGACCCCATGGGCCAGAGCACACCAGGTCACTGAGGGTTGTTAGGTGACCCTATTCCCCTCTCAGAGCTATAATTTTCAGAATAGTTTAACAATCAATTCCTCTTCCTAGGGAACTCTGGGATTTCAGGGAAGGACTGTAGCTCAGTGGTAGAGCATCTCCAGGTATGGTTGGGAATGCCACCTGTCTGAAACTCTGGAGTGCTGCTGGTGGCCAGTGTTGACACTACTGGACCAATGGCCTAACTTGGTGCAATGCAGTTTCTTATTATGTTAAATGTAGTTCTCAGATCGGGGGGCTCCTAACAACAACTCAGTCAGCACCCTTCAATAAATACAATTTCCTGGATTTCTGGCAGAAGCAGTGACTGGTTAAAGTGGCATGATGCTGCTTTAAATGTATAGTGGAGATGGGTTTTAATTTGAGAACTAGGGAAGAGTTTGGTCACCTCTATAGGTAGCCATTAATAACTGCTGGTTTTCAGGAGCTGAATATATTCAGACAAATCAGAGTGCAACCTTTGCAGCACTTGTAATCAAAAACCCTCCTTTCTTCTCTTCTAGCGGAGAGCAGTACCCCTCAAAAAACTTTCCATAGTAGCAGAAATTCCTTCTGTGCAGTAATAGCACCATTGCCTGTGCCAGCCTTTTTCGGATGTGAACAGTTGCCAGCCTTTACTGGAAGCAGCCCTTGAACACAGGGAGATTCCCCCTGCGCTGTACCATGTTGCCGGCAGTGATTGACATGGATTGAGTTGCTGCACCAGGGTGTACTACAGCTGTATCGGCAGCTATAAGCACAGGCAACTTTTGTAGTGGCGCTAATTGTATGGATATATTCAGCAATATTAATGCTTTCAGACATCCTTGTTAGCTGATCTTTGACTGAAGCACTTGCGAGGCTGCTTGCATTGGCCCAGGGGTGCCAGGCTGTCTGTTTGCCACTGATCATTTAAATAACACTGAACTTTAGAAAGGAGATTGAAGCTTCAAGACTGCCACTTTCTCAGCTCCGACTTGTGCTGTTCCTGAGAAACCATCCAAGTGCATTGGCCACGAGTTGAGAATTTGGGGTGGGGCTCTTCTACACATGTCAGATGTGGACCAACAATTCCTCTTATGTGGTATTGATCTCCTTCCATCAATTTAATTTAGGCCCATAATCTCTTCCCACAACACCCAGAGGCAGGGAAATCCATAGCTGGGCTGACCCTTCTTTGTGCCCAGTATAAGATCCTAAGAAAAGGCATGCTGGATCAGGCCCAACACCCATCTACAGGTAGTCCAGCATCTTGGTCTCTCCCAGCAGCCATGGAAATTATCCTGGATCCTGAGACAGCTGCTGCCATCACATGATGGCAATAGGCCCAATCTTAGTTGCTGCAGAGCTAGGATAGTGAAAATGTGAGCCCTGGACAACACAAGCAACAAGGCTGAGGCTGCTGCAACAGCTGCATCTTTCCATTAATCCTTGCATCTTCTAGTCAGGGGTTTGGATTGCTCTAATAGTCCCACGTCTTAATCTAACTGGCTCTGGATGTAGCCACTACTTGGTTAGGAAACTGTGTGCCCCATATATACCACGCTGAGCATCATGCAGTATGAGCAGGACACCCATGTAATTCTCAGCACCGCAGCTGAAATGTGTCCCTTGTTAGATTGGTATGTAAATTGTGGAGCCAGCAGTTGTATCATCTCACGTAGGCCTGCAAATTACGGAGCAAACTTCTTCGTATGTGGCTTTGAGCCGAAAAGTGCCCTGGGATTGATATGTATGTGTTTTATTAGTTTATAGGAAAATCCATTGATAAATACTCCCTGGGTGGCTTACAAACAAGACGGTATTAAAAATTAAATGCACTGTAATTGACAATATGCAATTATAGCTGGGATGAGCAAGGTGGATTAATTTGCTTCCATGAATGTTCTGGGATTCTTGCAATTTGGATGCAAGAAAAGCTGCTGGATCAGGCCAAAGATCCATGCAGTCCAGCATCCTGTTCCCATGGTGGCTAATTGGATGCTCACAAGAAGTTGGTCCTGACTGCAACAGTGACCTTCCCACTTGTGATAGGCATACTGCCTCTGGCTAACAGTGGGAGTGGGACATAGGCTGTGTTGATGGTAGCCATTGGTAGTCTGATCCTCCAATGAATTTTTCTAATCCTCCCTTTAAACTATCCATGTGGGTGATCATCATGGTTAATTCTATCCCAGTCTTAATCTGGTCAGTAATTCCATTTCTAGAATGTAGCTAGCAGAATTCTTCATATGTGCCATTTAAGTGTTAGTAAGTTTTTAATTTCAGTTAAAAAATGCAATTGTGCAGTCATGTCCCTCTGCCACTTCGGCTTTCGTCATAGTTTTAGTTTGGTGGGGGTGGTGAAAGCTTTGCATGGAGGGGCATAGCTTTCCATGAAATCGTAAATAAATAAAAGTTTTGAAAGAACAACATCTTCTATTACTTCAATTTTAATTTGAAAATCCCCGCTGTCACCATTATGCTCCTTTGCAAATTAAAACAACAAGAAACAGATGTGGAAATTACTTGTGGCGAGAATGAACTGCTAGGTTTAAAACACAGACCAAAAAAACACCCCTTCTTTCAAAATTTAGCTGTTCACTTTTCCTCCAGAATAATGCTTCTCTAGAATCCCGTGGACTGCAAGAAGATCAAACGTATCCATTCTTAAGGAAATCAGTCCTGAGTGCTCACTGGAAGGACAGATCCTGAAGCTGAGGCTCCAATACTTTGGCCACCTCATGAGAAGAGAAGACTCCCTGGAAAAGACCCTGATGTTGGGAAAGATGGAGGGCACAAGGAGAAGGGGACGACAGAGGACGAGATGGTTGGACAGTGTTGTCAAAGCTATTAACATGAGTTTGACCAAACTGCGGGAGGCAGTGGAAGATAGAAGTGCCTGGCGTGCTCTGGTCCATGGGGTCACGAAGAGTCGGACACGACTAAACGACTAAACAACAACAGAATCCCAACTGTATCCCACCTCACCAAGATCTGATCATGCACAATAAACACTAAACTGTGGTTTGGCGCAGGGGAAGCTAGCGTGGTGCTAGAAGTGGTTGGACCCCAACTGATCTGGACAACATTTCAGAAGCAGAAAACTGAAAAAAACAACAACAAACCTTCCCCCTCGCATAACATTAGAACTTGTGGACATCCACTGAAGTTGAATGCTCGGAGAATCAGAACAAATGAAAGGAAAGTACTTCTGCATTCAGTGCATAGTTAAACTATGGAACTTCCTTCACAGTGAGGGCCAACACCCTAGATGGCTTTAAAAAAGAATTCGACAAGCTCATGGAGGAGAGGGTCACCAAAGGCTACTAGCTGTGAAGGCTGTGTTCTGCCTCCACAGCTAGAGGTAGCAGTGCTTTCGAATATGAGTTGATGAGAACCACAGTAGAGGAGGGAGCTTTTGTGCTCACCTCCTGCTTGTGGGTTTTCCACAGGCATCTGTCTCTACTTCGTAGTCGCAGCTGCTTCAATAACTGAGGGACGATGGCCATCTTGGAAGCTTCTGCACCCCCCCAAAGTCCTCCTATAACAAGAAAAGCCCCGGTTCCGATACATATAGGGCAGTTAAACAGACGGTTAGAGGTGATGGTAGTGGGTCATGGTTGGAATTGAGCAAGCAAGATGGAAGGACAAGTATATTATTACCACTGATGTTTATAGTCTGCCAGAGATGCAGAGAACACTCAATAACTTGTATTGATGAGGTCATAGCCTCAGGTCCTCTGTGCTCATGTCCTGCAGCACTTCCATACCTCAGCCTTGTTCCTGTGTGGTGCTTTGACCTTGCTTTTGACCTTTGGTATTTTTTAAACGTTTGCTATAATACCTTTAGCTTATCCCAGAGCAGAACAGGCATTGATCCTGTCCTGCTGTCTCACCCGCTTTGGGCAACTACTCACCTCTGCTCCAGCAACCATGACCTCAGCCGGCTGTCAGCAGCTTTCTTGACCAGGCGCCCTGGAATAAAAACCCCATGCTTGATATTCATCTCACTATTCAGTTCTGAGAACAGTTTAGGGTCTTGTTGCCCTGCTCATGCTGGATCCTGCCCAAAGGGCCTTAGCACAGCTCTCTGATCACCACCCGCAAATCAATATGGGCTCCCTTCTGAAATGTGATAGTCAGAATGCCTTCGGATACATCTTGAGAGTTCGAACGAAGTTCAGGTCTCGGTTTCCCCATGTGCCACTCTGATTAGTTAACGCTTGTTAGGCTGTGTCTCCATTTCCCACACTTCAGCGTTTGTGCAAGTGTTTGCAGAGGCGTGCTTCCAAAGTATCTGTGATTCACAACAATTGAAAGTGATCATGTTGATAACATCTTTCAAAGTGATAGTATTCATTATTCCCATTAATATTCTCATTAATGATTCTTGTGAATAATAACAGGGAGTTGACTCAGCAAGCTCATATTCCCCCCGCCACCAAGCGGGTTTTTGTATGCATATTTTTGATTATCTTTCTTTCCCTCATTCCCCATGTTTTCCCCTATTTCTTCCCCCCATTCCCAATTAAAGCAGAATTATTGAGGAAGTCAGTCTTTGTGATGCAGGCTAACCTTCTGGGCTAGAGAGTGGTTTAGAATTTAGTTATCCACTGGCTTTCACACTTCTTGAGTATCCCACTACAGTTCTTGGCTAACCTCTCCTCCCCACAACTAAAGTGTCTTTTATAACAACAACAGCAGCAGCAGCAACAACAACCACAACAACCACCACCACAACAGCCACAACCACAACAACTTACCTGCCCTGCAGCTTAAGGTCCTGGGACAGGTTACAACAATTAAAACAGGAAATCTGTTGTGCTAGTGGAACAACAGTGTTGCATGCAGCTCCTGGATTTGCTTCCACCAATTCCTGGTTTGTCATTAAGTGTAAAACAGGAGTTATGGTTCAAAATAAACTCTGGTCCAGGGGTGGGAAACCTCTTGTCCACAGGCCAATCCTCACCCCACAGGGGGTCCACTTTGCCTTTCAAAGCCATTTTCCTCAAACCACGCCCAGCTGTCAATTAGCAGACACCACTTAGAATGTCAGCTGATGGGCTGAGAGGGTGGGAGTCAATTCCCTAATATTGTGGGTTCCCAGTAGGATTTAACCCCTGCATAATAACTGGCAGTGGGTGGTTAAATCTTGATCTGTTTAGCTGAGCATGCCTGTTCCCTCCTTGGAACAGAGATGCACAGAAAAAAGTAAACTGCAGAAAAACAGGGGGTCTTCTTGCTTTTGCTTCATGCTGCTGCTCCATTGGAATAGGTACCTGCAACAAAAACAAGCAGGTCCAGTTTTCCCCCTGCATCACTGCATAAAGAAGGCGTACTTCCCAGAGGGAGGAAGAAAAGATCTGTGGAAGGTGCACTTTTAGATACTCAGGTTCCAAGCCATTTATGGCTTTATATGCTAAGATCTTGGACTGGATCTAGTAACTCTCTGCCAGCCAAGGTGGTGCTTTCAGGAATGGTGGCTCATGGTCCCATTGGGCTTTCTTGCTTACCAGCCTAGTAGTCTCTTTCTGCACTAGCATCAAGGGCAGTTGATCTACTGAAGGGCTTGGATGCACAGCATCACTGTCTCACAGTGTCTTTATCTGCTTCCCTGTATTCACCCGACTGCCTACAAGTGCTTCTCTTTATATGTCAGGATGTTAGCTTCTTGGAACTTGGATGGCGCCTTTGATTCCTAGGAACATTATTCAGCTCCAGGCTTCCTTGGTCTGTTGCGCACCAGCAGGTATAGCAACGTGCCCTTCTAAATCTTACTTTATTTGTTAATTTATGCCTTTCCAGAGCACCTACATTAACTAGGTGCGGTACATAAATGAAAACAAGACAACAGGCCCTGCCCGCCAGGCTTACACTCTTAACGGCAAGTGAGAGGCGGGAGCATAAAGCAGTGAATTGTTCACAAGCATCGCAGCTGGTGCAATACATTCTGCTGCCTGAGGCAGGACATCAAAACAGTGTTCCCACCCACAGACACATTCCAAGTCGAAGTGCATAATACATAAGACTAAGCAAGTTATTTTAGCACCTGAGGGGGAAAACCCCACAAGAGTCTCCTCCTAGGAGTGAAAATCCCATGAGTGACAGGTATTAGGAGTCAGATTCCTCTTCCGCAGGTGATGGAGGCAACGACTGCAAATCTGAATGGACAGGTATGCAAAAGCACGGCTACAAGATGAACATGTGTGGTCAGTGCCCCCCATCCTCACAACTCAAGGATGTGACACCGCCATCCCCTGGCTTAAAGGACTCAGCTGTTTAAGATCCTGGAAGATCTTAGGCTGCACTGCTCTGTTGCAGTAGGAGATTGCTACAGACTGCTGAGCCCTTTCAAGTAGAGCAGCATTTTGCAGCTTGGGTGGTGTTAAGAATTAGGCTGCACCTGGTAATGCTACTATAAAAGGGCTTTATTGCAGCTTACTTGTTTCTGGAACAACTTCATATCTTAGGGTTTTTCAGAGCACAGCTTGTATCCAGCCTGGTGTTGTGTTCTGTCTGAACCTCATCTTACATTCCAGCTGAGCCTCCCCAAACCTCATTGGAGGACAACAAATAGCAATTGTGACATAACAGAGTTGGAAGGGACCTTAAGAGTCATCTAGCACAACCCCTGCAGCACAGGAATAACTGCTAAATTATCTCTATCTCTCTATCATCTATCATCTATCTATCTAACTAACTAACTAAATCTATCATCTATCTATCTATATCTATCTATCATCTATCTATCTATCTATCATCTATCTATCATCATCTATCTATTATCTATCTATCTATCTCTATCATCTATCTATCTATCTATCTATCTATCTATCTATCTATCTATCTATCATCTATCTATCTATCTATCTATCTATCTATCTATATCATCTATCTATCTGTCATCTATCTATCTATCTATCTATCTATCTATCTATCTATCTATCTATCTAATCTATCATCTATATCTATCTATCTATCTATCTATCTATCTATCTATCTATCTATCTATCTATCATCTATCTATCTATATCATCTATCTCTATCTATCTATCATCTATCTATCTATCTATCTATCTATCTATCTATCTATCTATCTATCTATCATCTATCTCTATCTATCTATCTATCTATCTATCTATCTATCTATCTATCTATCTATCATCTATCTATCTATCATCTATCATCTATCTATCATCTATCTATCTATCATCTATCTAAATTTGTATAAGGAATCTCTGTGAGACGGCCATTCAACCTCTGTTGAAAAGCCTTCTGTGAAGGAGAGTCCACCACCTTCCGAGGCAGTCCATTCCACCATTGAACAGCTCTTGCAGTCAAATTTTTTTTATTCTAAAGCTTACTTGGAATTTCCTTTCTTGCCATTTGACTCCACCTGTTTGGGTCCTATCTTTTGATGTAGCAGAAGGCAAGCTTGCTCCATCTTCCATGTGACAGTACTTCAGATATTTGGGTGGAGAAGAATCAGCTTTAGTTGTATGTATATATGGAATTTAGTGGTTCCAACCCAACTGAGCTTCATTTGCCAGTACAGTTGCTGCTGCTGATACTCTTTGCAATGATGGGGAGGGGAGGGGAGGGGGACGGCCCCACCCTCTAAAAAACTGTTGAGGTGTTAATCTTCACTGCCATTGTGCACAATTCTGCCAAAAACAGCTTGGTCAGAACTAGGCATGCTCAGTGAGACACATGACTTTCTTAGGAAAGAGGAAGAGACAAAGGAAATGGAATGGAGCAGCCTGAAAAAGGGCATGGCTGGCTGGCTGGCTGGAATGCTAAACAGGGGCATTAGGAGAGAAATTACATTTAGTTTGCATTGGGAGGCTAACTTTCCTAATTTGCACTTTCAGAGACCCTATATGAGCTGAAACATGGCCATCCTTCAAAATTCAGTGTAATTCTTCAGCTAAGTAATTTGTGCAAAACTCCTTCTCCTTGGGTAAAGTGTGCATATAAATGCCCATTTTAGTGCAAATAGCACACAGAAATGCATTGTGTTTGGCGACATTGCTTTACAAAACTGTGTACATTAGGCAGAATTGCAGACAGAACTATGTATATCAGGGGAAATTTGCACTATAATTTTGATTATTTTCACGAGGACATTTTAAAAAAATTCTTAAATTTCTGATTTGGAAATTTGGAGAATGGAACTTAAGAATAGAAAAATTAAAAATCAAGAGAAACTAAAGTTGATGGATTCACCCTTCTCTGAGTACAATATTTGTTCTGGGTTCCACTTGGGTTCCCTGCTTTGATGCCAGAAATCTGAATTAATCCTTCATTATTGAGATAAACAACCTTTGTATTTGACAGTGGCAAAGAAGCCAGACTCCTTATGAAAGCAGACAACTGCTGTTGATGTCAGTTATGATAACTAATTGAGCCTCTCCTCAATGACTCTGTCAAGTGTGCGTCCCTTTCAAGAGCCTGATGCTGAACTCGTTGAAAAGGCAAGGGCTTCTGTCCTTATTACGTTTGTTATTTGGAGCTTGCTGGAAAGCCCCCTTCTCCTTGCAGAGCAGAGCTAATCAATTTTCCCTCCGTGCCGTTGCCTAATGAGTCCACATCAAAGGCAAAAGTCTGATGAGGAATGAGAAAAACAGAAGACTGCTGAGAGGATTTATGGATCCCAGGGAGAACATGATTCATGCCCCTTCTACTAATTCTGAATCAATCAGTGTTGTTCCTAGTCATCTATCCTAGCTCTAGGAACCTAGAAACACAAGTGGCTGCTTTTTACTGAGTTATGCCATTGGTCCATCTAGCTGAACATTGTCTACTTGAAGAATGGGGAACCTGTGGCCCTCCAGATGTTGACAGACTACAACTGCCATCATTCCTGACCATTGGCAGTGCTGGCTGGGATTGATGGGAGTTGGAGTTCAACAGCGTCTGGAGAGCCACGGGTTTCCCATCCCTCATCTACAATAACTGGCAACAGCTTCCCAAGGTTTCAGGGAAGAATGTTTCCCAGTTCTACACAGAGATGCCAGAGAGTGAACTGGGACCTTTCTGCATGCAAGACATTTGCCTTTCCCCTGATGCCTGTGCACACCCCCAGACCTTTTTTTAAAAAACTTAAGTGATGTCTGGAATCTATGATATTCCCCTTGAACTTTTGGTTTTTCTGGGAGCTTCAGTTGTGGTGATGTATTGGTAACAAGGAATTTCTACTAGAGAACAAATGGGCAAATTTCCCTCTGGACCTCAATCTCTGCAGTCCTACATGTAATGGCAGGTCTTGTAGTGTGTTGTTGCTGTGATCTGTCTAATCAGTAGCGACTGGTGTCCATTGTGACTTGTAGGGCAGAAGACAGGGAGCCCAACAGTAGGGGGAGCCAGAGGCAATGACTGACAGAGACAACAAAGCCTAGTTTTGCCCCCATCTTCCTCTCTTCTGTTGTGGTCGGGATTTGGCACTGAGGTATGGACAGGAGGATGGGATGCTCTCAGACTGAATGCTCCTCCAATGTCATTCACAGTTCAAAACCCCCAGCCCTCGGTTCGACCTGGCTGCTTGCAGCCTTTCTCTCCTCTCCTCTTGACTCTACGCTACTTCTACTCCTGACCCCTCTTTGCTCTTGACATGGCATCACTCCTACGCTTGACTTTGACACCTGCCGATCATCCCTCCAACATGGCTCCACCGCCCTCCTCCTCTGACAAGGCTCCACCACCTTCTGTCGCTCCTTGGTCCTTACACAACCCCTCTGCCAAACACCCACCCAGGGAAGTTGGGTTACAAGGGCACCCAGCTCTTCTGCACCTTAAGTTGCCCTCCCAGTATTGGGCACATATTGTGCCTAACAATTACAGTTGTGGGGGTATCGTGCCCCTTGTCTGTTGCTTGTCTGCCCACCTGCGAGCAGCTGTAAAGAGTGGAGTCAGGATTTCCCCACCTGCATTCAGCGGTCAGTGGAGTTGCGCTGTTGTCCACATGTTGCCAGACCCTCAACTGGCTTTGCTCCTCTCTCCTTGCCTGCTGATATGCTTGAGGTGACAGTGGTGGTGGGGAAGGAGGCACTGGGGGCCTTCCTCTTATCTGATCAGCTTCTGCCGGTGACTACTCTTTCTGCTCAGGGTTAGCTCTCCAGCTTCCACTAGCCTTCTCCAATCATCATGAGACACTGTGATTCCAGTGCTGAATGCTCCTCCCTGTTCCTCTTGCACACCTCTGTGTCCATCCCTCCCTGATTTCTCAGGGAGCCACACCACAGTCCCCCAGCTCCTGCTGGGGACTTCCCAACATCCTCCTCCTTGGACCAGGCATGGGGCACCCCATGACACCTGCTGAAATCTAACATCCCTTGAATAAGCAAGAAGATAGGCAGGTGGGAGCTGACTAAGGGCTGAGTAAGGTTGCTGGGGCAGTGTCCCACCTTTCCTAATAAATCAGACTCCACTCTTTCTATTGGCAGACTTGTATTGCGGGTGATTTCCTTATTCAAAATATTTTAATTCCATATTTTGGCATAAGGTCCTTGATGTTCAGGGACAGATTAAAAGGTAAAGGTAAAGGTACCCCTGCCCGTACGGGCCAGTCTTGACAGACTCTGGGGGTTGTGCGCCCATCTCACTTAAGAGGCCAGGGGCCAGCGCTGTCCGGAGACACTTCCGGGTCACGTGGCCAGCGTGACATCGCTGCTCTGGCGAGCCAGAGCCGCACACGGAAACGCCGTTTACCTTCCCGCTGGTAAGCGGTCCCTATTTATCTACTTGGACCCGGAGGTGCTTTCGAACTGCTAGGTTGGCAGGCGCTGGGACCGAGCAGCGGGAGCGCACCCCGCCGCAGGGATTCGAACCGCCAACCTTTCGATCGGCAAGCCCTAGGCGCTGAGGCTTTAACCCACAGCGCCACCTGCGTCCCATCAGGGACAGATTAAAGCACGCCAAAGCCCTAAGCTGTCATGTTAAAACGCTGCATAGCGTTACCACCCCCCCAAAAAAACCCCAAAACAAAACGTGTAGTATTCCAACAGAAAGGACAACGAAAATAGAAATGATTGTATTTCATATTTGCATATATACTGGCACATAGGCAATGATGCAATTAAAAACTAACAATCCAACTAAAACAGAGAATGCTTGTCTCAGAGTCTCCCTGTTTCCCCCTTTTTTAACCAATTATGTAAAACTTGCAATTTATTTTTCTTTAGCATGCATTTAGAGGCCCCACAAAATTTGAGGCCCTAAGCTGTAACGTACTTAGTTTGTGCATAAATCAGGCACTGCTGAGGAATGGCTACTGGCTGGAATCCCAGTTAGAACTCACATCGCATATGTTGCTAAACACCTGCACCGCTTGCCAGCAGGGTTGTCAAGTCAGGAGTATCCCAGACCCTGAGATTTCAGGGCCCAAGCCAGAGACCTAGAGGCAGCCCCTGGTGATGACCTGGGATGCCCCCATGTAGTGTAGTGCTGGAGCTTTCAGTGCCACCACACTCTTCTGTTTTGCCAATGTGCATGTGGGCTCCACTGATAAAATGCACTCTTGATACTTGCATTGAGACTGTTGTTTACCAAAGCTCTGGTGCGCTTGTGTGCAGTGATTGAAAAAACCACTTGAAAGCAAACCTGATGTAAAAAGTCAGGGACTTGGGGAGGCCAGGTTGAAATCCTCACTTGGGCCATGTCAGTACATTTACAGCAGCACTGTAGCACTATAAACAATCATGGCTGCTGCCAAAGAATCCTGGGAATTGTAGTTAAGGGTGCTGAGACTTGTTAGGAGACCCTTATTCCCCCACAGAGAGCTACAATTTCCAGCGTGGTTTAATAGTGAATCCCTCCTCACAGAGAACCTTTGAGAATTCATTTTTCTCTCTTTTGCTAAAAGAAGGTCACATTAAAAATTAAAAATCAGCATATCCCCCCCCCAAAAAAAAGCTCAAAAACGTTGGGCAATTTTTGTTGTGGTCCCAAAAAATAGGGGTTGTCTTATACATGGGGGCGTCTTATACATGGGAAAATGCGGTACGTACCAAAGCCTGAAAGAGAATAGCTTGGGGGACCACCAGATATCCACTAGGAGGGAATTCTGCAACTGGGTTGCTGCCACCGAGAAGACCCTGCTTGGTGTCATCACCTGGTAGGCCGTGCTTGTTTGAGGGGACCATGGACAGGGCCTCGCCTGCTGATCTCAAAGCATGAGCCAGTAGATATTAGTGAAGGCACTCCTTTTAGTACTTGGATCCCAAGCCATTCAGGGCTTTGTACATGAGTAGTATCACCTTGAAATGGACCCAGTAACCTTCAGGCAAACAGTGCAGTACTTTATGGATTGGTGGCGCATCTCATTATTGGTGACGCATCTCATTGCTCCACATAAGAACCTGGCAGCAACGTTCTGCAGCAGCTGTGGCTTCTGGACCATCTCCAAGGGAAGCCCCATGCAGAGTACATTGCAGTAGCCCATTTGGGAGGTTATCAGAGAATAGATTGCTGAAGTCAGGCTGTCTCAGTCTATCTGTAGCTGGAAAATCAGTTCTCACCACTGAGGTCTTTTAGGCCTCGAGTGATAGTTTGGGATTGAGAGGTAACTTCAGAGTGCATACATGTTTCTTCAAGGAGAGTAATACCATGTTCAGAACAGGCCATCTACCAAATGTAAAGACCCAGGAGCTACCTGCCGACAGTTTCTCTGTCTCTTCAAGATTCAGGGCGCTGACTCTGGAAGTCTCTCCCCTTAAAGTCTTGCTGGGCAGCAAGTCATTATCTTTAAAGTTCCTGTCAAAAACCTTTATTTCCCCCCAGTTCATTTAGACTTCTGTTCTTAGCTTGGATTTTAGCTGGCCAGGTTATTGTTGTGTTGTGTTTGGTTTATAAGCCTTGT
Source organism: Podarcis cretensis (assembly GCF_951804945.1). Lineage (NCBI taxonomy): Eukaryota > Metazoa > Chordata > Lepidosauria > Squamata > Lacertidae > Podarcis > Podarcis cretensis. The sequence goes on along the minus strand of NC_137177.1, from coordinate 24,840,536 downwards.
GAATTCAAAGGTGTGGGTTTTTGTTTTTTTAATCTGCCTTGGAAGCTGCTCTTTAGAATGGCTTTAAACAAAAACTAAAAACCAGCTATCAAATCCTTAAACCAACCAACAAAACATCATACACATTGCAAAGATGGCATTTAAATCAACAAGAGAGGCTTGTAAATCACCATCTAAAGAGCTCAAGAGGTTCTCTTGGATTTTCAGAGCACATTCAGACACATTCCGATTCCTACAAAACAACTTCGGAATACAGAGATAAAATCCAGTGGGACACCATTTCCATTTTAACAACTGCAACAACAACCCAAAATCATGATAGAAATGGTAATTTTATTGAAATGTATCCCCACTTATATGTTGCCACCGCAGTGTAAATTCAGGCTCTATGTGGACAACTAAAATACCTTTAAAATAACAGCTATAGAAAAACAACCCTCATAAAATTGATAGATTTTTATCATTATAGGAGAGAAAAGAGACAGAGCGGTTAGATTGATTGGTCCGGGTAAGCTGCCAAAGACCTGAGAGGGATGCTATGGCTGCATTTTGCTTCGTCTGGTATTTCACCTCGCTCTGTCTCTTCCAATGATGTTTATGAAAAATTCCAAATATTTAACCAGAAGGAAGTGCCCTGCAGACACAGGGGAGCTGTCGTTGCCTGAAATATTGCGAGAGTTTGCTCGTCCGGTGTTGCTTTTATTCTGCCTTAGACATTGCTGAAAACCAACAGCTTGAAATGGCAATGAAATAGCAGAGGTGGGTTTATGGGACACTGGGTGCAAAGCCTTGGGGGCACCACAACTATGATGTAGAATGGAATTGTGAGAGGCGGGGGCGGTGCTGAATTTTGCCATCACACAGGACACTGTTGAAATTGGAGGCCCCAAGGTCGGTCACTGGGAATAGAGATGGTCAGAGGCACCAAAACTATATGTGCTTCCGCAGTTGGTGTGGGTTGTGTTCTTACTGCAGTCACGTTTGTTTTCTCATTCACAGAGTCCTGTGTGTACAGGCCAGGCCCAACCACAAGGCAAGGTGAAGCAGCTGCCCCAGGAAGCAGGCCCCTGAGGAAGTGCCCAAGTGGGCATGCTGCCTGTGCTGCCACCTACACCGCTGGCAGAGAATTGGTGCTAGTGACACCTCACCCAAAATCAGCACTGCTGCTGCTGCTAATTCTCTACTAGTGATGGGAGCAGTGGGACAAGCAGAGGGGCTGGCTGCCACTCTCTGGATAAGACACCTCCCTAGATTGAAGCGTCTCTCCAAAGCACTCTGGCTTCTTTCACAGGAGCAGCCTTTACCACAGAAAATCCCGTCAGGAGGCTCTTTGCCAACAATTAAAAATAATCAGAAAACAAAGCCCACAGAGATGGGGAAATATGTCTACTAAAAAGAGAAGGTTTTGGGATTAGAATTATGAGGGATTGAGCCTGAGACGCCATTCACTCAAAGCAGACATTCTGTTCCTGGGTTATGGCCCTGCCCCTGTTGTCCGCCAGTGACTGGCTTTCCAGGATCTGTGGTGTTTTCTCGTGCCATCGAAGCATTCACTTCTCTCTCTGTTTTCTCCGGCAGAACCCATGAGGGCTCCCAAGGGCCTTGCGTTTGCTGAGATCCAGTCCAGGCAGCTGACCCTTCAGTGGGAACCTCTGGGCTACAACCTGACGCGATGCCACACTTATACCGTCACGCTCTGCTATCGCTACGCTGTGGGCACTGGCCACAACCAGACATTCCGGGAGTGCGTGAAGATGGAGCGCAACGCCAACCGCTACACCATCAAGAACCTCCTCCCCTACAAAAACATCCACGTCAAGCTTATCCTCTCCAACCCCGAGGGGCGGAAAGAAGGGAAAGAGATGATATTTCAGACGGATGAAGATGGTGAGTCTTGTATCTTCTGTGGGTAGGCAGGGGAGAGAGATTTGTCCTCTGAGATCTAGAAACTGTTTTCATTAAGGGACACAAAGGAGAACAGCTTATCAGAACCCCATCCAAGCAGAGTTATGTCCTGCTAGATTAATGATGCTGATTTATTGAGAATAATGCATCAAGGTACAAATACAGATGCAGCAGATGGGATCTTCTAGCCATACAGACTTAAGGAGTGTTCAGGTATTTGGATAAACGTGCAAAGGTTTAAACTGGAATGGGGGACCTTTGGCTCTCTAGATGTTGTTTCCCATTCCCATCAGTCTCAGTCAGAATAGCCAATGATCAAGGGTGAAGGAGCTGTAGTCCTAGAATATCTGAATGACTACAGTTCCCCTCCATCCTTTAGTTAAACCATGGGAAGGGGAATTAACATAAGACCCACCCATTAACACCCCCAAGCACATCAGCTTTGCCTACTCAGTTCTTGACCTTCGCATGTTGAGCAGAGAAGACTCACGGGGTGGGACAGGACTTTTACCCAAGTTTCTTTGAATGCAAGCAGAACTCTCCCTTTAAATTTTGTCTGCTCAACATGGGAAAGTTGGGGACTGAGTGGGTGCAGCCACAGATGTTGGGGGCAGGGCTAGCAGCTGTGGCCTTGTACTTCCTACACTGGAGGAGGTTTCCTGTTCAGGAATGATGCCCAAGTAGAGCTTTAAGGAAGAGAGGGCTGGATGGAAGCATGCCTGAAGGTGTGTACAGCTCCTGAAGCAACCTCAATGCCATCAGATGGATAAACATGAGTTTATTACTAAGTAGAAGGAGGCTCATCCCTCTCAAGAGCAACTTCTCCATCATCTTGGGAAAGTAATGTTTCAGCACCAATCTCCTAACTGATGGATGGCATTAAGATGTGTGGAGACGTTTGTGTGAACATGTGAACGCTGTAGCAAAGGATGAGAGATGGAAGTGCACACACAAGCTCTTTCCCAGCCCTCCGTTTGAGCTGGGATGGCTTGTAGGGGAATTTATCTGAGTCCTCATTTATGCAGAGGGTTCTTCTCATGAGTAAAGCCCACCCTTTGCACCCACCAACAAATAATAAAGTGTGTGTGATTAGGCAAACACCTGGACATGCTTATAGTATTTATGTGATGGTGAGATGCATGATTCATTTGCAGGATTGGGGTATGTGTGATAGAACCTTTGTCCTAGCAATATTGTCCTACAACCTCTCATGGATAACTGGCACATATGTGTTTGTGTACACACACACACACACACACACACACACGATGGTGTTGTTGTGAGCCACCTCTAACATAGTAGATGGAGCATGGTATTAATATTTTGAAGGAAGGGGAGATGCAATAGAAGGCTGGGAGAGAGGAAGGGAGGGAGGGAGGGAAGGAAGGAAAAGGTATGCAAGAGGTACTGCAAACAAATGGGAATTTTTGTATGTTCAGTTTTCAGATTTGGGTGGTTTTTGTCCAAGTGTCAGACCTGTATGTGGAGTTTAAACTAGGGATGAAGAACCTGAGGCCCTCCCAGATGTCCCTGGACCCCAACCCCCATCAGCTCCAGTCAGCATTGCCTGGGATGATGGGACTTGTAGTCAACCTCTGGAGAGCCACAGAGCCTTCATCCCTGGTTTAAACCATCAGCTCTATATTGCATGTGTCTGCATTTAGCAAATTCCAGGAGAGCTCATTGATAAGAAACTGTAGAAATATGGGATGCTGCTGTGGTGCAGGGCAGCAATTCTGTACTGTTACCATGGTTACCAATGAGACTTATTTATACATGCATGAGACCAGCCGATCGGTGTTCTTTACTTCTTCCTGTCCTGCTTTTCTTTCTTATCTTAGGTTGATTGTAGCATCTAAAGGTAGGAATGGGGCTGGGATACAAGAATGCTTGTGGGGATTTCATTAATTTAAAGCATTTTAACCCTGCACGTTAGCCAAAATGGCTCCCTGAGCAGCTTACAAGATCAGTAGCTAGACAGTTCCAGCTCCCATGTTTACTGTTGAAAAGCCATGGCGTGCAAGGAAAAGGGGATGTGGAGGGAAGAGGGTAAAAGCAAGTTCAAGGCCCAGTATTTAAAGTTGCAGTTTGGGTAATGACCATCTGGGACAGTTCACTTAAACTGATTGAATGCCTGTCTCAATGTGACAGCTGGTCTGAGTGAGAGGAGAGAAGGGAAGGGAAGGGATAGGAATGGTGTGGAAAGCTTGGAGGAAATGGCATCCCCTTGGTTTTCTTCTGATAATTCACATCCTGACTTAAATTCAGTAGTGCGGCTTGGTATTTGTAGACTTTGGGCTTATGCCTATTACTTTGCTTTGCTCAAAATGTGGTAAGTCAGGTGTGTTGCATTTGGGGGCCCACTTGCTCATTCTTCCAAGTGGGGCTGTGGACCTCTGCTCACAGACATGGAAATAAAGAAACTAGTTGTTGTTGTTTAGTCATTTAGTCGTGTCCGACTCTTCGTGACCCCATGGATCAGAGCACGCCAGGCACTCCTGTCTCTTCCACTGCCTCCCGCAGTTTGGTCAAACTCATGCTGGTAGCTTTGAGAACACTATCCAACCATCTCGTCCTCTTCTCCTTGTGCCCTCCATCTTTCCCAACATCAGGGTCTTTTCCAGGGAGTCTTCTCTTCTCATGAGGTGGCCAAAGTATTGGAGCCTCGGCTTCATGATCTGTCCTTCCAGTGAGCACTCAGGGCTGATTTCCTTCAGAATGGAGAGGTTTGATCTTCTTGCAGGCCATGGATCACTGCCTTGCCGTGGCGAAGGGGCTTGAATAACTCAGAGAAGCTATGAGCTATGCCGTGCAGGGCCACCCAAGATGGACAGGTCATAGTGGAGAGTTTTGACCAAACGTGATCCACCTGAAGCAGGAACTGGCAAGCCACTCCAGTATCCCTGCCAAGAAAACTCCATGGACAAAGACAACAGGCATATAAAAGAAACTAGAAGAGGTGGCAAATTCTGGAAAGCGGCAGATAGGCCCAGGTTGTCTGCTTTTCCAGACCTCACTGAGGCCTGATCCATACATGCAGCAGAATGAGGAGGGAATGAGGTGCTGGAATCCTAGCAAAGGAGAACAAACCCCACCACGTTGGGTTATGGAACAGGTGGACCTGCAGTGTTATTGATTTACTTTATTTTAATCATCTATATACTGCTTAACTACAATCATCTCTAAGTGGTGTACATGAAATTAAATACAGAAAATGAAAAACAAGAAGGCAAAAATCTGTTAAAACTTTAAAATCAGAGTTTACTTAAAATGTCTGCTGGAATTTTTAAAAGAAGTGTTCATTAGGTGCTGGAAGCTCAACCAAGAAGGAGCCAAGCTGAGACCTCCACTGGAAGGGATTTAGGTTAAATCATAGCTATCAACGTTTCCCTTTTTAAAATGGAAATTCCCTTATTCCGAATAGAATTCCTCGCAAGAAAAGGGAAAAGTTGACAGCTATGGGTTAAATACTGAATCTGGTGGAGAAGAGCCATGCATTTTAGATAGACAGATGGAGGGAGTGGAGAACCACCCTCTTTACAAGTAGAAAGCCAGTATAGTAGGGTATAGTTAATTTCCTCAATAGGAGCTAGGTTTTTTTTATTCTACTTAGCAATTAGTTTTGTCATGGGTGGTATTGAAGAAAGGGCACTCTTCATCTGCAGTGATGCAGTCCACTCTTCAAGAGTCTACCATTTCCTCTTGCTCCTGTGTGCAGATCAGGCTTGAGAATAAATGTAAGGCAGTAGTGGGTGTTAAATTCCCCCCTTTAGCTTTTCTATTTTTGGAGAATTTCATTACCGGGGCTTCCTTTCAGAACAGACCATTTTCCTTTCATCTTTTTTTGTGTAAGCATATCAAAGCTTAATAACAATAACAACAATTACTCTAATTACTACCTTGTTCTCAGTCAGCACCTTTCATCTGTGGATCTCAAACACCAATTAATTAAGGCTCACAACACCTCCGTGAGGTAGATATTAATGGTGACAAACGGCCGAGGGGGCAGTCTGCCTCTGATGTCTGCTCTCTGTAGATGTCTCAGTACGTCTCTGACCTGGATAAGTGCTGTCTCGTATCAGGAAAGATAATTTCCCAGTTCTTCTGATGCTAACTGGGTCATGGCACTTGACTGGCAGGTTGTTGTTTTAAAAGAAGTTTTTATGTGTTACTTGTGTGCACACATACAAATCAATACATGCCAAGGGTCATCAAGGCATCAGATTTAGATAATACTTGTCTACCAGGAGTTTAGGCCACCTGTAGCGATAGCCAAAATCTGTCCATTTCAGCTTCTCATTTTCCAATCTGAGGTTCAGTTCTTCAGCTTCCCACACCTTCACATTCCTGTATCATTTTGCTATTCCCCCCCAAGTAAATTCACCAGTCAATTTATCCTTATAAATGACTTCTTGAAAGGTATTAATTTAACTGTTGTTTCTTCATCACTGCTGTTGTTGTTAAAAATATTAAAATCCTGGGCGTTACGCCAGGCCACTGTGAAAGGTCCATTTAACTTATAATGTTTTCTGGAAGAATTACTTGTAAAGGGTGATTCAGAGAGAATTATAGGGAGAGCACCCCTAGAAACCTTACTATGCTGATAGCTGAGATCTGGACAGGAATGTGAGGTTAACCCATTCTATAAAAATGTTAGCTATTAAACATTGTACTCTTTGTACGAGGACTGAAAAAGCCACTTCCATCAAACATCAGGCCTGGAGAACAAAGCTTTTCATCACATTCATGCCACATCTTATCACCCAAAAGCAGAATATGGGCCTTTTTATACAGAGCATCATGTCTAGAACGTGAAATGTAAGTCTCCTCGGTCCTAACCTGTCACTGTATTTGAGTACATGACTGAAGTGAAAATGAATTTGGTCTCTATGGAGCATTTAACTCTAAGCCGGGGATGTGGAACCTGCGGCTCTCCAGATGGTTTGAAGTACAACATCCATCATCGCTGTCTGTTGGCTGCGCTTGCTGTGACTGATGGGAGTTGGAGTCCAACAACATCTGGAAGCTCACAGTTTCCTCATCCTTGCTTTAAGTCTTTTGTGTAAGAAGGATGTGTGTGAAATACTTGTGTCAAGGCCATAACCACATGAGCATGAAGCTCTTCCTTAACACTATTTAGCCATTCTGCCTTTTCATAATTTGTTGTCGTTTAGTCATGTCCGACTCTTCATGACCCCATGGACCAGAGCACGCCAGGCACTTCTGTCTTCTACTGCCTCCTGCAGCTTGGTCAAACTCATGCTGGTAGCCTTGAGAACACTCTCCAACCATCTTGTCCTCTGTCTTCCCCTTCTCCTTGAGCCCTCCATCTTTCCCAACATCAGGGTCTTTTCCAGGGAGTCTTCTCTTCTCATGAGAAGTATTGGAGCCTCAGCTTCAGGATCTGTCCTTCCAGTGAGCACCCAGGGCTGATTTCCTTCAGAATGGATAGGTTTGATCTTCTTGCAGTCCATGGGACTCTCAAGAGTCTCCTCCAGCACCATAATTCATATAAGCTGCCTTATATCTGGTGAAGAATGATTTGTCCCTCAAGCTAAGTAATATTTAAGACAGCAGAGAAGGGGCCACCGGCCCTATTCCTACGGTAATTTAACAATCAATTCCTTCTCACAGGGAACTCTGGGAATTGTATCTCTAGGAGAGGAATAGAGACCTCTTAACAGCTTTCACCCCTTCATGGATCACTGCCTTGCCGTGGCGAAGGGGCTTGAAGAACTCAGAGAAGCTATGAACTATGCCGAGCAGGGCACCCAAGATGAACAGGTCATAGTGGAGAGTTTTGACCAAACGTAATCCACCTGGAGGAGGAACCGGCAAGCCACTCCAGTATCCCTGCCAAGAAAACTCCATGGACAAAGACAACAGGCATATAAAAGTTATGACGCTGGAAGATGAGCCCCTCAGGTCGGAAGGCGTCCAACATGCTACTGGGGAAGAGCGGGGGGCAAGTACAAGTAGATCCAGAGCTGATGAAGCGGCTGGGCCAAAGCCGAAAGGACGCTCAGTTGCGGATATGCCTGGAAGCGAAAGGAAAGTCCAATGCTATAAAGAAAAATATTGCATAGGAACCTGGAATGTAAGAACCATGAACATGGGTAAGTTGGAGGTGGTCAAAAATGAGATGGCAAGAATAAATATTGACATCCTGGGCATCAGTGAACTAAAATGGACGGGAATGGGTGAATTCAGTTCGGATGACCATCATATCTACTACTGTGGGCAAGAAACCCGTAAAAGAAATGGAGTGGCCCTCATAGTCAACAAAAGAGTGGCAAAAGCTGTACTGGGATGCAATCTCAAAAATGATAGAATGATCTCGATACGAATCCAAGGCAGACCTTTTAACATCACAGTAATCCAAGTTTATGCACCAACTACTGGTGCTGAAGAAACTGAAATTGACCAATTCTATGAAGACTTACAACACCTTATAGAAGTGACACCAAAGAAGGATGTTCTTCTCATTATAGGGGATTGGAATGCTAAAGTAGGGAGTCAAGAGATAAAAGGAACAACTGGCAAGTTTGGCCTTGGAGATCAAAACGAAGCAGGGCAAAGGCTAATAGAGTTCTGTCAAGAGAACAAGCTGGTCATCACAAACACGCTTTTCCAACAACACAAGAGACGACTCTACACATGGACATCACCAGATGGGCAGCATCGAAATCAGATTGATTATATTCTCTGCAGCCAAAGATGGAGAAGCTCTATACAGTCAGCAAAAACAAGACCTGGAGCTGACTGTGGCTCAGATCATCAGCTTCTTATAGCAAAATTCAAGCTTAAACTGAAGAAAGTAGGAAAAACCACTGGGCCGGTAAGATACAATCTAAGTCAAATCCCTTATGAATACACAGTGGAAGTGAGGAACAGGTTTAAGGATTTAGATTTGGTGGACAGAGTGCCTGAAGAACTATGGATGGAGGCTCGTAACATTATACAGGAGGCAGCAACGAAAACCATCCCAATGAAAAGGAAATGCAAGAAAGCAAAGTGGCTGTCCAATGAGGCCTTACAAATAGCGGGGGAGAGAAGGCAAGCAAAATGCAAGGGAGATCGTGAAACATACAGGAAATTGAATGCAGATTTCCAAAGAATAGCAAGGAGAGACAAGAAGACCTTCTTAAACAAGCAATGCAAAGAAATAGAGGAAAGCGATAGAATGGGAATAACCAGAGATCTGTTCAAGAAAATTGGAGATATGAAAGGAACATTTCGTACAAAGATTTCCATAATAAAGGACAAAAGTGGTAAGGACCTAACAGAAGCAGAAGACATCAAGAAGAGGTGGCAAGAATACACAGAGGAATTATACCAGAAAGAAACGGATGTCTCATATACCCCAGGTAGTGTGGTTGCTGACCTTGAGCCAGACATCCTGGAGAGTGAAGTCAAATGGGCCTTAGAAAGCACTGCAAATAACAAGGCCAGTGGAAGTGATGGTATTCCAGCTGAACTATTTAAAATTTTAAAAGATGATGCTGTTAAGGTGCTACACTCAATATGCCAGCAAGTTTGGAAAACTCAGCAGTGGCCAGAAGATTGGAGAAGATCAGTCTACATCCCAAAAAGAGGAGAAGTGCAAAATATGGTCTGAAGCTCAACATCAAAAAGACGAAGATCATGGCTACTGGCCCCATCACCTCCTGGCAAATAGAAGGGGAAGAAATGGAGGCAGTGAGAGATTTTACTTTCTTGGGCTCCATGATCACTGCAGATGGTGACAGCAGCCACGAAATTAAAAGACACCTGCTTCTTGGGAGAAGGGCAATGACAAGCCTAGACAGCATCTTGAGAAGTAGAGACATCACCTTGCCAACAAAGGTCCGTATAGTTAAAGCTATGGTTTTCCCAGTAGTGATGTATGGAAGTGAGAGCTGGACCATAAAGAAGGCTGATCGCCGAAGAATTGATGCTTTTGAATTATGGTGCTGGAGGAGACTCTTGAGAGTCCCATGGACTGCAAGAAGATCAAACCTCTCCATTCTGAAGGAAATCAGCCCTGAGTGCTCACTGGAAGGACAGATTGTGAAGCTGAGGCTCCAGTACTTTGGCCACCTCATGAGAAGAGAAGACTCCCTGGAGAAGACCCTGATGTTGGGAAAGATGGAGGGCACAAGGAGAAGGGGAAGACAGAGGACAAGATGGTTGGATAGTGTTTTCGAGGTTACCAGCATGAGTCTGACCAAGCTGCGGGGGGCAGTGGAGGACAGGAGTGCCTGGCGTTCTCTGGTCCATGGGGTCACGAAGAGTCGGACACGACTAAATGACTAAACAACAACAACAAACAGCTTTCAGCACCCTTAACAAACTACAGCTTCCAGAATTCTTTGGGGAAGCCCATGACTGTTTCAAGCAGTGTCTTGGTGCTTTAAATGTATAGTGTACGTGTGGTCTCTGGTTACTGGAGATCTGGTGTTGGAAATTCACTGTTGACGTTGGCAAGTCTTTAGGGCTTAAGGAGGGTGGGAGAAGCAACTTCTTCCTGTCACCTCTCCCCACCTCTGTCATGGTTTTGGGGGAAAGAGAAGCAGATGACTTGCAAAAGGAGAGGAAGAGGAAACCAGCTATACTTAGAAAAGTCTGCGGAAAATGGAGGCCAGTGGAAAGTGGAGAAACATTTGGATTGGGCACTTCTACTGAGTCAGACCCATTGGCCCATCCAGCTCAGTATTGTCTACACCAGTGTTTTCCAAACTTGCTTCTCCAGCTGTTTTAGGACTACACTTCCCATCATCCATGACCACTGGTCCTGATAGATAGGGATGATGGGAGTTGTAGTTCAAAAACAGCTGGAGGCCCAAGTCTGGAAAACACTGATCTACACTGATTGTCAGTGGTTGTCTAGGATTTCAGGCAGGCCCTTTTTCTAGTCCTACCTGAAGATACCAGGGATTGAAACTGGGACCTTCTCTGCAATGCAATTCAAGGCAGATGTTCTACAGCTGATGAACATCTCCACAAAACTAGAGAACTCTTTGGAAACACCTTGAGTTTTCCCTAAGAATTATCTGAAAAAGCTGGAAAAGAACAAGCCTATTCTGAATCAAGATGATGGGGGATTTAACTGATCTCTAACTCATGCTCTCCTGTCAGCTCTCTTTCGTTCTCTCCCTCTGTATGTGACAAAAAGGGGATTTATCCCTGACCACATAAAAAAGATATACGCATTAGTAAAACAATGTGAAGAAGGACATGCATCAGATAAATTCATTGAAAAGAATGAACGCATTTATAAACCATTTATGACTTACTGGAATACAAAATATCAAGACGGCATACAACTTTATGTATGATCTTCACCCATATAATTACATAGTTGAAAATGAAATTTGCTTTCTATTATTTGTGTCCCCCCCCCATTTTTATGTGAAATACCAACATTAAAGAAGCATTAGATCTGCCTAGCATCAAGCCCCTAACTGGCCACAGAGCTAGGAAACATACCAACCAACAAAGACCTGGTGATGACAGTGACATCAACAAGAAAGATGCTAGCAATAAAATGAGCAGTATTCTGGATAAAGCCGGCCACATTATGCCTCTCCACTTTCAAATAAGCCAGGAGATGGGAGATGGATGCACAGAAGCCTGACAGGAAGAGTCAATTGGAGGTTACCCAAATTTAGTGCCAAAACACAAAGGTTCAGTTTACTTGGAAAGAGGACAGTGAGAAAATAGAGTGGGCTAGATGGAAGAGAGAAAAAGTCAGGCACAAGATCTACAAGCAAGCTTTCCCTGGGATATATTGGGGATTGAAATGTAGAGAAAACGAAGTGAAACCGAAGAATGGTGCAGAACAAAGGTGGAATTCTTGCTGCTATTTTGTCCTGTTCTCTGGAAAGGAGGAGAAAAACCTGGTTAGAAGTCTTGCTACTGAACGCGGCTTGACCAAGCCAGCTGATTGAATTGAAATCTAGTAAGATTTGAAGGGCCAGAGGTTCGCCCCTTCACCATGCCAGTGGTGTCTCTGGAAAATATCCTGCTTGGGTGGGAGAGGAATTCAGAATAACACTAAGCATATCACTCCATTAGTGTAAGCCAGGGGTTAGCAAACTTTTTCAGCAGGGGGTTGGTCCACTGTCTTTCAGACCTTGTGGGGGGCCGGACTGTATTTTGGGGGGAAAAAAGAACGAATTCCTATGTCCCACAAATAATCCAGAGATGCATTTTAAATAAAAGCACACATTCTACTCATGTAAAAACACGCTGATTCCTGGACTGTCCGCAGGCTGGATTTAGAAGGCGATTGGGCCGGATCCAGCCCCTGGGCCTTAGTTTGCCTACCCATGATGCAAACATTTCTGCTTGACTGATGCAACCGTCTGTCCCCCCACTTCCCCTTGTGTACTGTTCCAGGGGTTCTCAAAACCCCACAAGCCAGTTTGTGGGGCTCAAGGTGCGGGGAGAGGAGGAAAAAAACCCATTTTGCTAGCAGAAGTCCTTGTGTGGGCTGCTTCTGGTAGGACTTATTGGTTGAATCTGGCACTTTCTTTTTCTCACATCTAGTCCTTTGTGCAGAAGTGCATAGGGACAAAGGATTCCTCCAGATCACTGACATAACTAGCCCAATATTTTCTACTCAGATTAGCAATGGCTCTTCTGGGGCCTTGGCAGAACATTCCTATGTAATGTTTCTCGGTCTTTCCCACACCGGCAACCTGATCCTTTACAAAGTGGATATTGAAGGGATTTAATCAGGAAAGTTCTGCATGCAGAGTGTGTGTTCTGTCCCCAGTGTGTTGTGTTCCCTCCTCCAATGCTGTACTTTGGTGATATCGCTGCAACAGGGGAGGCGCCTGCTTTCCACTGCTGAGGGTGGGATGGTCTGGCTTACAGCCAAAACAACTTAAGAAGAGCCATGGCAGATCAGACCAATGACCCATTATTTATAATCTTTTTTATTGAGTTTTACATTGCACATTTAAATTCCAACATTAAATACCATCATTTAGGATTCCCTGAATCCTTAGACTCCCCTCCACCCTTCCAAAGTTACCATTTTCAATCTTTTTCAACTGCTTCACATATTTTCTCTATTAAATAATCCATTTTTTGCCTTAGTTTTTAGTACATTACAAGCGTTACTCAAATCTTGCCAAAGTGTTTAGTTGTTTAAAGTGTTCTCTTAAGTACATTGTGAATTTTTCCCATTCCTTCTTAAAGTTCCTCTCCTCCTGGTTTCTGATTTTCCTGGTCTTTTTTGCCATTTTGGTGTAGTCCATCATCTTCATCAGCCATTCGTCTCTGGTCGGGACTTTATCTCTGGGCCAGTAGTATCCGTGCTGCTGTCGTCACATACGTAAATAATCGTTTCTGCTCCTTTGGTATCTCTGCCCCTAAAATTCCTAATTAAAAAGCCTCTGTTTTCCCCCACAAATATTATTTCAAACATTTTTTCCCAACTCATTATATATCATCTCCCAGAATGCTTTTTGTTATCTTGCACGTCCACCAGACCAATGACCCTTCTTGTCCAGCATCCTGGACTCACAGTGGCCACCCAAATGCCCATGGGGGACCTGCAAATAGGACCTGACCACAAGAGAACTCCCCTCTCCTGCTGTGTCCACAACCAGTATCCAACAACTGGTAGAACATAGCCCTCATGCCCAGTAGCTGTTGATAGAGAACCCAAGCACAGGGCCTCTCTCTCTCTCTTCCACTGCTCATCATAATAATGTGCATTTTGCTAGCACTGAATATTCAAGCACTGCTCTGGATAGGAAGACCAAATGCTCACTATGTAAAGACGCTTCCGCAGGGAAGTACATAGACCTTGTGTGTTCCACCCATAATTTGCAATTAACTCCACTTTACAAGTTCAGAGTAAATACCAACATTAATCAAGGGGAAATTGTTTAGTTTCTCATCCAGAGTTTTATCATAAGACTTTACAGCTCCGGGTTACATTGTAATTAATCTCCCCAATTTTGTCATCATTTTTTTCTCTCCTTCTCTTAAGCTTCAAGTATTTGCAATTAACCTGAAGGAGCTTGTTCCTGTTGAAGACTCAGTTGGGTGGAGGATATTAGTGGGCTTAATTTCAGTGCCACCAAATCCCTGTGTAACTGCTCTGGCTCTGTGGATAGCTCATGCACCAGCAGAGTGTACAGGCAGCCTTGAAAGTTAGCCATGAACATTGTCAAAGATTGTTCTAGAACAACGGTGGGGAGGGAATAAAAGTTGCATAGGAGACTTTAATAGCTGTATAAATGAAGGCAAGATTCAACAGACAACTTAAGAACAGTTGTTTTCCTTACAGGCAAACTTTACAAATTTAACCCATTACTTTTACAATTAATTGACTGGAAAAAAACAATTAATTAGCTAAAATTAGGATGGAGATTTAGTCTTCATGCATGCACAGAAAACTACTGCAACATCATTAAGGAAAACCTGGTTTATATATTAGATATAATATTCTGATTAGTTGAAATTGTTTTTTTTCCTATTTTTGTTTGTTGAAATATTTATCTCCTCTTATGTGAGCACCTCCAAGGGAAATACAATGCTTATATATATATATATACATATATATATATATATATGAACAAACACCCAATATTCATAGAATCATAGTTGGAAGGGAGCCAAGGGTCATCTAGTCCAACCCCCTGCAGTGCAGGAATCTCAGCTAAAGCATCCATGACTGATGGCCATCCAACCTCTGCTTAAAAACCTCCAAGGAAGGAGAGTCCATCACTTCTCGTGGGAGTCTGTTCTACTGCCGAACAGCTCTTACTGTCAGAAAGTTTTTTCTGAATGTTTAGTTGGAATCTCCTTTCTTGTAACTTGAAGCCATTGTCTTGAGTCCTCCCTTCAAGAGCGGGAGAAAACAAGCATGCTCCCTCTTCCATGTGGCAGCCCTTAAGATATTTGAAGATGGACATGGGGTGGCGCTGTGGGTTAAACCACAGAGCCTAGGACTTGCCGATCAGAAGGTCGGCGGTTCGAATCCCCGCGACGGGGTAAGCTCCCGTTGCTTGGTCCCTGCTCCTGCCAACCTACCAGTTCAAAAGCACGTCAAAGTGCAAGTAGATAAATAGGTACCGCTCCGGTGGGAAGGTAAACGGCATTTCCGTGTGCTGCTCTGGTTCGCCAGAAGCGGCTTAGTCATGCTGGCCACATGACCCAGAAGCTGTATGCCAGCTCCCTCGGCCAATAAAATGAGATGAGCACCGCAACCCCAGAGTCGGCTACGACTGGACCTAATGGTCAGGGGTCCCTTTACCTTTATCCTCTCAGTCTCCTCTTTTCCAGGCTAAACATACCCAGCTCCTTCAAGCATTCCTTGTAAGGCTTGGTTTCCAGACCCTTGATCATCTTGGTTGCCCTCCTCTGCACACATTCCAGCTTGTCAACATCCTTCTTAAAATTGTGGCACCCAGAATTGGACACTGTATTCCAGGTATGGTCTGACCAGGGCAGAATAGAGTGGTACTATTACTTCTCTTAGTCGGGACACGATACTTCTGTTGATGATTCACTGTAATTCAAATCAGAATATGACCAGGTAGTCCAAATATGCTTAAAAGCTACAGTGGGGCTTTGTTCAGAAACAAAGAAAAGTTAATGTAAATGAAAAGGTTTTCGGCATACTTGAGAATTGTGAGGATGTTAGTGTATGCAGTGCATTATGTCTGGAAGGAGGCTATTCCAAAGTGTGGGTTGCCACCACAGAAAAGGCCCTCTCATTGGTTGTTGCCAGACGGACATCGCCAAGTGGTAGTACAACCAAGATGTCCTCTGAAGATGAGCACAGTGACTGGATGGGTCAATATGGAAGAAGATGGTCTTTCAGGTGGCCTTCTCCCAAACCACTTACAAATTAAGGATAAAACCGTTGAGGTTTGTGAGAAACTGCAGCTTTGAAGTGGACAATTAGTGAGTTGGCAAGAAGCCAAGTGAAGCAAGAGTGCGTGAGAAAGTTTGCTTGGAGATAGGGAAGTCTAGCAAGAGGTGGTGATTGGCTAAACGTTTTCCCTTATAAGCAGCATGACACAGTAGTTTGGTGTTGGAGTTCAGAGGTTGGTTTGTAGAGTTTGAATCGCAAGTTATGTTCCTGAGTTGTCATCCTGGACAACACAGACTAAGCAGCCGGTAGCAGAGAGTTTTGGTTGAGATCCATCAACAAAAACCTCAATCCTGGCAAATTGGCAGCCAGTGTGCAAAGGTGTTGCACGTCCAGGGCTAGGTGTACCACTCAACAGCAACCTAGTTGCAGCATTCTGCACTGGCTGCAGCTCCTGGACCAAGAATAATGGCAGCCCCATCTAGAGTACATTACAGTAACCAGTGTGTGAGGTTACCAATGCGTGGGTAACTGTGGCTAGGCTATCCCTGTCCAGGAATGACTGTAGGGATAACCAAATGTTCACCTGCTAGTCCTAACTAATATCAAAGTAGGTGTTAACAATTAGCCATTTTCATTTCCAAAGGAAGGAGAGCAGCCCTTCCTTCAAAGGCAAAGGCTGAGTCTCTCCAATTTTCTTGTGTCCAGCTCTGCATTCCTAACCTATTTTTCTCAACTTGCAATTTCCCCTGCTGCTTTTAACCACACGATAATTGCTCCAGCTGTTTTCTTCTTGTGCCCGCATACAGTTACTCCAGCTGTGCTTTTTGCTGTACTGTAAGCGCTCCAGCTGCTTTTCTGATTAACAAGACTTTTTTCTTATCCTTTGAGTTGAATATGATGTCTAATATAGTGTGCTGTCTATGCTTCTCGGGGGATCGATACATCTTTGTCTGAGCAGGGTGATACTGAAAATTGTACATGTCTGTTTCAATTATTTGCCCATCCAATTTATCTAATGTGGCTATCTGAATCTGCCCAGGACTGCTTTATGAAGCTCTTTCTCTGATATATTGCTTTTGTCCTGGAGTGTTCATTAGAAATTCATGTTTTTGTAGGTTGGTTAAATCTTTTTCATGTTAAAAACAATCAGATGGAAAAGTAGTTTTGATCTGAAGGTGGGGAGGAGGCTATTAAAACACCCCTGTTTTGTTGATATATATATATAATTAGGACTGCTAAAGTGCAGGCAAAGTGATGTACTCTGTTGTCATTTTTTCAGTCTTCAAATTCTGTGATTATGACTCCAGCAACCAAATTAGGCTGGTTGCTATATCTCTTACTTCTACACAATTGTGCCTGCACAGAAGACTCTTTGACACATTACAGCAGAATATGCATTTTGCATCGTTCTGCCATAAGTTGACCTCATCTGTTCTGTAACATTTGAAGGACATTTGCTTGCCTGGCAATCAAGCGCCCAGGAACCTCAGCCACTTGCAGCTCCCAGGGGTGTCCTTACTGCAGGCAGCTGGACACACAAATGGTTTCAAATGTTTCAAAAGCAGCACCATCTACCCAGAGTATGCCAATATGGTATGAGCTTCTGTAGAAAAACATCAACAACTATATCGGATGAACTGGAACAGTGGAGCTGGTGTTTATTGCATACACAGAAATGTGACCTGCAAAAACATATTGCACTGTGAAGTGCTTCTGTTCAGGAATTTAGCCAATAAATCATGTCCTTGCCCAGAATATTCCATTCCCCTCTCAGCTTTTCGTCCCAACCGCCAACATTGTTAGCATTCCATGGGCAGTGAGGAAGCTTAGTCGTTATTGGGCAACCCTGGGGTTTTGTGTTGGAGTTGAATTTTTGCCCCCTTTTTTCCATCTCACAAATAATTTTTGTGTCTCTTCAAACATTGTGGGTTCTCCTAAACACATTGAAACCCCCGTCTTAATTCCAAATTTTGGTCAAATTTCTTCTGGTACCACCCGTGCTCACTTTTAGATGGAATGATAGGTCAGGTGATGGCAATGGTGGTGTCGAGGCTGGTGACACAATCTTCTCTTGTAGATCATACCCTATTGGGAGTGATATGTATTGAAAGAAAACCAGCTCATTCCTTAGCTTCTAAGGATCAAATTGAGTATTATTTTAAATCCATGGGTGTATTTCACATTTTTTAAAAAATTGTCTCTCAACTAAAAAGTCCCAAATGCTGTAACTTTTCTTCATAGGGGATCCATATAACCCCAATGGGGTGTTGGGGAGTGGAATATGTCAGTTGTGTAGGGCATCCTCCTCCTCTTGGGGGCCATGTATGTATTGGCAAAGGAGCACTCCTCCATCAGTAATTGCAAAGCAAAACCAGAGACAAAGAGCAAGCTTTTTTTTCCCAGAGAGTCTGTGGGGTGCCTGAAATGAGTGCCCCTTTCCTTCTGGGTAAGGCTCCTCTGAGCTTCCTTCCCTGTAAGATTGACCCTTTCATCATCAAACTGGCTGCCAGCTGCAGGAAACTTTGTAAAAAATTGTGTGTGTGCCAGCAGGGCAGCTCAAAAGCTTGAGCTGCTCTCAGGCCAACCCCTTTCTGAGTTATTCGCTTCCTACAGAGATCAATGATACGGATAAAAAAAGAGGCAGCGCTGCTGTCATTTGAGCCCTCAAAGGTTGTTCCAAAACATTAAATAATGGAAGCATTTCCCATTAGGAGATGGAACGGTTCATTAGCAGGCAGACCTCTGCTGCCCAGACCGATCCTCCCAAGCAGATGGGAGCTTTCCAGGGGCGAGTGGCTCTTCTTCAATTGAATTTACCATTCTGACACTGCAGACAGTCCCAGCCTACATCCCTTTGCAGGCCCTGTGTCTTTCTTAGTGTTTACAGCTGGAAGCTGGTGGGTTGGGGGGGGGGAGTTTTCAAGGCACCTTTAAGGAAGACAACAGAGATCTGCATGCAGTGGTGAGAGGTGGAATTGCTTTTTGTTGGCATTCTGTGACTGGGGTGGAGGCAGGGTGTGTGTGGTAGGGGCGGTCAGCCCCAGGTGTCACCACTGAGGGGTGTGACAAAATGCCAGGTGGCACTCACCGCAGGACCTGGGAGTGGTGCGGTGGCTTGGGCACCTGCATGCTCCGTGCTGCCCCAAATGGTCCGCCCACCGCCTCCCCCTCAGTTGTAGGGCAGAGGCCCTGCGGAGGCCCCACGGAGCGTCCTGCCCCATCTCACCCTGATGCTGCTGGTGTGATTAGTATAAATCACATGAGATGTCTGAGAAGAGTGTGGGAATGGAAGACTGTCTTTATCTCTTCCGCCTGAGCATGTTATTGTAACTGTACTTTCACTTTTGCAGTATGCAACAGTTGTTGTTCTGCCAGAGCTTGAAGAACACAGATGTGATTATGGATTGTCTGTATAGAATCTAAATAAAATGCAGTTTAGATCAACGGATGCTAGAAGACTTGTGTGCAGTTTTCAGATGAAAAGTGTCACAGAAAGGCACTCTGAAGTTGAAGGGACATGTCATTCCAGAGATGTGCCTACCGGGAGATGCTCAGAGGTCCGGGGGGGGGGGGTCGGGTCTCCATTTTCCCCAGAGCATTTTTTCAACAGCCCCACCCCCGCGGGCGGCTGGCCCTGCCCCTAGCGCCCGATTGGCTTACTCTGCCATTGTCTGCAATGTCAGAGCAACTCAGCTGATTAGAGACTTCACTGCTGCAAGCAGAGTACAATGTAAATTACTCATTTAGTCCAAACTCATCACCTTCTAGAGCTATTTTCTCCTCCCTCCCTTGCACCTTCCAGGTCCTAAGTACAGGGGTCAAGTACAGAAGCCAATGAAGAAAGGCAATGGAATCTTATTTCAATCTTGGGAAAGTGACTTTCATTGCTCCTGAGGGCAGCAAGCTAGTTAGGGGTGTGGGCGGAAATCTGTCCTCCAGCTGAGGGATACAACCAGGGGGGATGCTGCTATGACACTGCTGCCCAGTATCTGCTGCATGAGTTAAGGCCAGCTCTGATTACAGGTCACACCTACAGCATACATTCAAAGCACATTGCATCCCTCAAAGAATCCTGGGTAATGTAGTTTATCCCTCACAGAGTGACAACCCCCAACATTTTAACAAACTACAGTTCCCAGGATTCTTGGGGACGACGACTGATCACGTCGCTTTGAATTAGTTAAAGTGCTTAAAATGTATGGCGTAGGTGTGAACATAATCTTATGTCTGTGTAATTGGAAGCAACTTTCAGTTATATTTGCAATTTTTTGAAAGTCTCATTGATGCCAAAATAAGCACTGATGAATCAGCAAACTGAATTAGTGAAATAAAGTCTCTTTTTTTTGTTTTCGTGGGATGAGGATTTCATGAAAGTGTTTATCTGGGTCAATTGCATGGATTTTTGGTTGAATCACTGTTTTGCACAAGCTCTAGAATCCAGACATAGTTGCCAAGTATTATTTTTATTAACATTTCTCAGATGCCTTTTACAAGCCAGTTTCAGGGTGACCTACAAACAATACTAAAGATACAAAAGGCTTTAAGCATTAGAGCAGCAAACAATGGTTTATCTGTACAATACTAAAACCACCCCAGTGAAATGCCTAAATCATCAACCACACAGTAGCAGATGCCACTCAGCAATTAGCAAGCATCCTATCACATACCATGGCATTGCTTTCCTAGAATGCAAGGTGATTAGGAACTCTTTTTTAAAAAAGGGGGGGGAAGTCTTCTATTTCTACTTAAAAGATGCCAAAGCGCAGCAGTATTTGTAGTGCATCGTGCCAACCTCTACAGGTAATGCAAACAAGGTGGAATATCCTGAAAATTGGTTCCTTTGTGCCTTCTCGGATTTGATTCCTCAGGTGCATCCCAGACACTTGTAATAAAATGGAGCATTTGCATAGTGCTGAGCGCAGATGAAGACTGCACATCTGTTTACATGCGCAAATACATATATCTGCCCCAAAGGTTTCCATAATTTAATAAATGCTTTGTGTAGGGCACCTCACCTCGGATTAAATTAGCTTGTAAATCAGGTGGAAATGCTTTATTTGCATGGTGGGCTTTTGCTTTTTATTCCCCCCTACTTGTTTTGCAGTGAATTAGCTTGTCCTCCTTACCTCCCCAAATAATACAATCTACAAGTGCACTGCAGAAATTAGCAATTGATATTTAGAGTGCCGTTATCAAGTGGAAAGTAGGTGATGCCTATCTGTAGTACCTAAGGCAGGGCAAAGGTCCCAATGGTCACAACACTAATGAGGATTTGGGAACTGGGTTGTTGCTGTTGTTTGTTCAGAAGACAAAGACAGATTAAAGAAACATAGCTAAAGAACATATAAAAGGTTATAGTTTAAAATCCATTAAACTTTCTATAAAATTAAAACGTATCAGTTAGAATGCAGATAGTAAACAACACCAACACACACACACACAAAAAAAAAAACCCAACAACACACACTTAAGAGCCCTTTCCTTAAAAGCAGTCAGTTTGCAAAAACGTGCCAGTGGAAGAACAACAAGGAGGGAGCTGGTCTAGCCTCTCTAGGAGGGGAGTAACAAAGCCTGGGAGCAGCCAACGAGAAGGTCCAATCCTGCACCCCCAACATATGTGCCTGTAAGAGTGGCAGGACTGAGAGAAGAGACTCCTCAAAAGATCTCAGAGCCCAGGAAGTCCATGCGAGAGAATACAGTCCTTCCGAATGCCTGGGTTCTACACAGAGTTCTTCCTCCCAGCTTGCTACTGTCTCAACAGCTTCAATGAACTGTTCCAAACCATTGGATTGTTTCTGACTTTTTTTTTAATGTAGGGAAACATTTACAACACCCCAATTCTCACTTCAAATATCACTTTCAGATATTTCAAATATCACTTTCAAACACCACCCTGTATGCCTTGTTATAGGTGTGATTCCACCTTCTCCATATTTGCATTCATTAATTTTGCAACCAGCTGACATCCATTGATGAAAAACCAATTTAATTAGAGATAGCCTAGGAAAGTGTCATTGCACTGTAGGTATTAACAGTTCAAAATGCACATCAGCAGGTGCATTGTGTGCTGCTGCACTACATGACGCTTTAGGGAAAGGCTCATTGATGGAGCATCATCCCAGGTTCCATCCCTGGCATCTCTAGGTAGGACTAAGACAGACCTCTACTTTGACACCTAGGAGAACTGCCAGTCAGTGTAGGCAACACAGAGCGACTGTATATAGTCCAATGGCCTATATATTTCCCACTTGGTAGAAAGCAACTTCCTAATGTTTCTATATTTAGGAATATTCTATATTTAGTATTCAGGCACATGCATTTAGGTCCTTCAGTGATCCATTGTGTTCAGATGTGTGCACCCTAGAGGCAAAATGAATTACTCACTCATTTGAGACATTCAAGTTCTGGGGATCCTACTACAAGCAGGGACCTTGTATAGTGATGTGGAATGGCAGGCTGTGAACCGCGTTAGATGTTTGCACATTGCAGACAAGATCCATCCACTCCCTGTTCACAAGATTTCAGATCCCAGGGAGATAGCAGGACCTGGCATCCCATTGATCACCAGGTTTGATTCAGATGATCTGATTAGCTCGCTCACTGCTCCATGTGAGTCCCTCCCAAAGTTGTGTGCTTGGTGGAAGAGAATGACCATCTCAGATATAAGGAATGTACTGTTCTTTGGGCTAGAAATGTAACAATGAATTCAAAATAACAAATAAATAAATGGGGATGGCTGGCCAGCCTCTTTCACTAGCCTGTCTGTGCAAATCCTATTCCTTTGACTTGTTCTTATGCATGGCTTTCAAAGTGGATTATACAAACTTGTGGAGGACATTGCTCTTAACAGCTGCTAGCCACAATGGCTATGTTTTACCTCCAATGTCAGAGGCATTATGCCTCCGAATACCTATTGCTGGGAATCCATCTTAGGAGGGCAGAAACCTGTTGACACTCATGCCCAGCTTGCATTCCTCTGCTGGGCATCTGGTTGGCTACTGTGAGAATAGGGTGCTGGACTAGACAGACAATTGAACCGATCCAGCAGGGTTCTTGTTATGCTCTTATGTTTTAAACTGGAATATTTAAGACTGGACTAAAGAACACACAACTTTTTTTTAAAAAAAAAGATAAAATTAAGTAGAATATTTCATTTCCAGGGACTGTTCAGCTTGGCTCCGGCAGACAGATTACAGACCTCCAGCCTTTGCAATCCAACCGCAGAGTCTGACAAAGCCCCCATGATCACAATAAAGTGAATTATAGCTTTAATGCAAACAGTATTATTCACATAACCCCTAAAGCCTGTTTCTGCCGAGGTGGTTTTGAATAATGCTTTTGGACTTCCCCATCCTGCTGTTTGTACCTTGCCCCTGCCCCTGTCTGTGGAGTCGAAGGGCTTTGCTTCTTTCTCTCCCCCTTCTGCTTTTCCTTCTCCTAAAGAGAATATAATCACTCGATTCTGCCTAAAATTAGAGGCTGCTGTAAAGCTTGTGTGGCAGATGATACTGTTTGTGAATAGTGATCTTTGCAAAGCAATTGCCTGGTCTGTTCCTCCTTAATGACATCCTTGAGAAAGGGGAATGAAAGGCGGGCTGGGGGAATCTGTGCTAAATCAGTGAATATTGATCCTAGTTATGGCTCTTTTGCTTGTTGTTTGTCATTGTTATTATTGTGGGTTGTTGATAATTAGAGGGAATGACAGGGCTCCACTAATCCAGGCAAATTGCCTGGAGATTAGAGATTTACGCAAGGCCCCCGTCAGTGGGTGTTGGAGCAGCTGGTTACGAAAGCTCCAGGCCTGAGTAAATGGCAGAAACTCCATCCTTCCTGGCAGAATATGGTGTGTTTGCAGAAGCCTAATGCCAGGTGCTAGTGTGAACCATCAGGACTGGGTTCACAAGGGAGGGGGGGATAACAAATTGATTAATATGGATTGAGGCCCATGTCAAAAATATCTGAGAGAAGGTACAGTGAGGGCTAGCTCCATGTGAAGCCCCCTTCCCAACATCCTTCACCATCACCGACCCCTGAAGGATTGCCAGCTGCAGAGAGAAACACTACAAACTACAGAGGGCGATAGCAATCTGCCTGCCATTTTACATTTCCCACAATGCATTTGGGAGGAAAGGCCATAGCTCAGTGCTAGAACACCCATCTTGCATGTAGAAGGTCCCAGGTTCAATTCCTGGCATCTCCAGGTAGCACTGGGATCATCTCCCTGCCTGAAAACCTGGAGAGCCATGTTGGTCAGTGTAGACAATACTGAACTTGATGAGCTCAGTGTAAGACAGCTTCCTCTCTGTTTGCATGTTGGTGTTGAGTCCCTCCAGACCACTATCAGAAATTCACAGTGGCAGCTTGTCTTCTGAGGCTCAGTCGCCACTGTCAGTTGGCTCTGCCAGGGCCAGAGAAATGGGTGAGGGACAATATCCATGTAATTGGCCTTGCCCAGGGCACATGGACTTTCAAAGCTGTCCAAGAGTGCTGAGTTTGGGTGGTGGCCCTGGCTACAGGTTCTGGGGGCCCTTGGGCAAGAGACACCACTGCAGGAACCCTTCTAGAGCTCACCCAGCTTTTCCTTGTTGCTGGCACTGCTGCCTGTTCCATTGCCTTCTTCCTTTAGGTTGTGGAGACTTTTTCAGCCTGAGGGCTGCATTCTCTCTTAGACATCCTTCCGTGGGGCGTGCCAGGGACTGAAGGAAACTGGAGTCCTGAAACATCTGGATGGCAGCACAGGTCCCTTATTCCCAGTCTAGATCACACTAGGAAGCTTCCTCCTGCCAAATCAGAAAATGGGTCCATCTAGCTCAGTATTGTCTACACTGACTGGCAGGGGACACTCCCAGCCTTATCCAGAGATGCCAGGAATTGAACATTCAAGATAGATGCTCTTTCACAGAGCTGTGCAGCTCACTGTCTGACCTAATTGGTGTAGCAGGACAAAACTGAGCGCTGGGATCCAACTGGGCTTGCGTGCATCAGACCCTTCCTGACACTGCTCAGATATGCAGCCTCCTCCTTCTCATCTCTCCTCATCCTCTCCTGTCTTGCCTTTAGTTAGCGGGTTGACTGCCTTGGCTCAGCAAAAGGCAATTAAGCTGTCCCCATAAAATAAACATGAGCGAGAGTCGCCTGCCGATTCACCAGGCATGTATTTGCCTGAGTGCTAATTTGTGGAGGATTGAGGGCTCAGTCTGCAGTGATCAACCCAGAGTGCTCTGGATTATGCAAACGCAGTTCAGTAATGGTGTGATTTCTCCCTCCTCTGGCTGCTGAAATTTATGTTTGCAACCTAAGTTGACAGGGAAGTTTCATTCCTTGGATCAAGATGACTTTCCCACAGCCTGTGTGATGTAATGGGTAGAGCAGTGCTAGCCCCTATTGGACTACAACTCCAATCATCCCTGGCCACTGGGTGTGATAGCTGGGGTTGATGGGGCTTGTAGTCCTACAATGTATGGAGGACACCGTGTTGGCTATCCTGGGTTAGTGTCTGACTAGGAGTGGTGGGACTTGGGTTCAAATGCCTTCTCAACTCCACAGCTCACTGGGTGACTTTGAGGTGACCATCTCTCAGCCTAACCTACTTGGCAAGGTTATTGAGTCAATAAATTCCAGGGGCAAAGGGAGATCCTGTCTGTTGTACTTGGAAGATGGTGTGTGTGTGTGGAAACATGGGTCCTATCTTTGCCACAGGATGTTGCAACAACAAGAACAACAATAACAATTTTTTATACCCCACCCACTCTGGGCGGCTTCCAATGGAATATTAAAATACAATAACCTATTAAACATTAAAAGCTTCCCTAAGCAGGGCTGCCTTCAGATGTCTTCTAAAAATCTGGTAGTTGTTTTTATCTTTGACATCTGGGGGGAGGATGTTCCACAGGGCAGGTGCCACCACCAAGAAGGTCCTCTGTCTGGTTCCCTGTAACTTGGCTTCTCGCAGTGAGGGAACCACCAGAAGGCCCTCGGCGCTGGATCTCAGTGTCCGGGCAGAACAATGGGGGTGGAGACGCTTCTTCAGGTATACTGGACCAAGGCCGTTTAGTGCTTTAAATGTCAGCACCAATACTTTGAATTGTGCTCGGAAACGTACTGAGAGCCAGTGTAGGTCTTTCAAGACTGGTGTTATATGGTCTCAGCGGCCTCTCCCAGTTACCAGTCTAGCTGCCGCATTCTGGATTGGTTGTAGTTTCTGGGTCACCTTCAAAGGTAGCCCCACATAGAGCACATTGCAGTAGTCCAAGCGAGAGATAACTAGAGCATGCGCCACTCTGGCAAGACAGTCTGCTGGCAGGTAGGGTCTCAGCCTGCATACCAGATGGAGCAGATAAACAGCTGCCCTGGGCACAGAATTGACCTGCACCTCCATGGACAGCTGCGAGTCCAAAATGACTCCCATTTCAAAGAATGTCAGACTCTGCATGCAAGACAAGTTGTTGGAGGATACGCCTATCATTTTTCAGTAGCCACAATGGTTATGTTCTACCTTCACTGTCAAAGGCAGTATGCCCTTGAATACTAGTTGACCACTGTGAGAACAGGATGTTGGACTAGATGAGCCTTTGACCTGTTCCAGCAGGGCTCTTCTTATATCCTTAAGCACACTTTGTGCATGTGGAATCTTGCCATCATTCCATGGCTCCCTTCGGTGTTCTGACTGCTGGTTTCCAATGCTGGGGAAGATCCATAGTATATTCCTCCCAGGAACATACAGTCTCAGCAAACAGATGGTGTGTGTGTATGCTTGGGTGGACTGGGGGCTGTGTATTTAAATACTGCCTCATTAATATATAATGACCAACATATGGAAAGCTTAACAGAGCGCTGGGATGGAACTCGGAATGGAACATTGCCCATTTGGGGGTGCAGTTGTGCCCCATGATATTTCTTGGTGTAGTTGTTAGGCTGTGAAAACAGTACATCTGTGGGGAGCAACTTTAAACATTGCCAGTTTGGGGAAATGTTTGTGTTCATGATATTCCCTTGTTGTAGTTAAGGAGCTGTAAGGAAAGCTGTCTTGACAAGACTGCATTTTGACACCCACCCAACCACTTTTCTTCCCGAAACCCTTCCTTGTTCCAGTCCCCGGAGGCATTGCTTCGGAGTCCCTCACATTCACCCCCTTGGAGGACATGATTTTTCTGAAATGGGAGGAACCAGTGGAGCCCAATGGCCTCATCACACAGTACGAGGTATGTTGTAAAGCCCTTTTGGGGATTCCTTGACTTTTTACCAGCATTAAAGAGATCTTATTTATTTTATGTATTTGCTATTACATTCTGCTTTATCTTTCTGAATAAACACAAAAGTGGCTGCTATACAAAGCACAGAAACAGGAACACGTCAAATGCAAGAAACAGTACAGTTAAAAAACCGGAAAAAAACCCAAGGCTGAGCTGGCAACAGATCCACCGAATCCACAGCAGCTGGAGATAAGCACCAGCTAAAAAAAATAAAATGGAAACAGATATGCTTGCTGAAGCAAAATTCAACAGCAAAAAAGAATTTCAGTAGAATCTGTATGCTTATTGCAGAGTCAACTCTTTATTTGGTGTCTGAAGATGCACAGCATCATGGTTAGGTGGTCCCTCTGGAGGGGGGGGTAGTCTGTGCACTGAGAAACTCCTCCACCTGATAGATATCCTCCAATCTTCAGCCAGAGTGAGCTCCCAAACAGGACCTCAGCTGTCAATCAGAATGCAAGAAGTTTGATGCATGGTGGAGTGTGATCTTTCAATATATCTCATGGCCCTTTGGGTATCTAGTTCCCCAAGCATTTATGGCTTTACAGGTAGGAAGCAGCACCTTGATTTGCGTGTAGAAACAATATGCAACCTGTGGACATCAGACAACACTGGAGTAATATGATCAGTTGGCCATATTTCTGATGGCAACATTTTGCATCCTTTTACAGTTCCAGACAGTTTTCCAGGGCAGCCCCAAGTGCTCATGTTGCAGTAGTCAAGCCAAGTGTATTAACTACATCATATTTATGATCAGGGCACCACTGAGCCTCTTGGGCTTGCTGATCGGAAGGTCTGCGGTTTGTGTGACGGGGTGAGCTCCCATTGCTCTGTCCCAGCTTCTGCTAACCTAACAGTTTGAAAGCATACCAGTGCAAAGCATCCCATTGCTCCAGAAGTGGTTTAGTCACATGACCCAGA
The DNA here is from genome assembly GCF_951804945.1 of Podarcis cretensis. Classification (NCBI taxonomy): domain Eukaryota; kingdom Metazoa; phylum Chordata; class Lepidosauria; order Squamata; family Lacertidae; genus Podarcis; species Podarcis cretensis. The sequence goes on along the minus strand of NC_137177.1, from coordinate 24,812,639 downwards.
AAGCTGTCTGTAGACAAACATCAGCTCCCTGGGCCTGAAAAGCAGAGATGAGCTTAGTCAAATTCAATTGGACTTAACCGTCCAGGGGTCTTTTACCTTTGCCTTTTACCTATTAACTGCATGATATTCATTCTATTAACTTATCAATGAAATGTCCATATGAAGAAAAACAATTTTTTTTGAAGCAATAGGCAAACTTTAGATTATGTGCTTGTGTGTGGCAGCAGGCATCATCTTGTGGAAGAAAGATTCTCTCCTGTGTGAGACAGAAGGGAGGCTGCCTCTTTTCAGATGGTGCTTTTCTGCAGGTTTTTAAAGAAGTGCCTGTTTGCTTGTTTGTTACATTTCCACAGCACCCCAAAATCAACATTCTCAGGGTGGTTTGCAATAAAGCTTAAAATACATAAAATAGAACGAGACCTTAAATCTAGGGCAGAAGAAAACCAGAACAATCCAAAACTACGATAAAACCAGCAAGACGGGGACCATGGCAGGTTAAGAGATCTTTGGAACTCTAAAACACTTCCTGAAAAACCGGGGACAGGAGGCGTGTGGGATTAGTAACCAATGTTAGTCCTACTCAGAGTAGACCCCTTGAAATTCATGGGCATTGCTAACATGGGTGACTTAATTTCAATGGCTCTACTCTGCACAGAACTTAGTTGGAAACAACTCAGTGTTTTTACCTGGTGCCAGAAAGATCCCAAAGTGGATGGTAGGAGAGCTGGGAGGGTGCCACCACAGAAAAGGCCCTCTCTTTGGGATCCACCTGCCACCTGCCAGATGTCATTGGGTGGGTGGGTGGTGGTCTCAAAAGATCACCATGCAGGTATTTGTGTGAGATTAGGCAATCCATTGGGTAACCTAATGCCAAACTGTTTAAGTCTGTCTAGTTTATTTCCAGTAGTTTGAACTGAGTCTGGAAATAGACTGGAAACCAGTGCAGTAGACTATAGCAAGGTCACATCCATCATTAGTTTGTTCTTGTTCTTGTTTTATTATGCATTGTGTGGTTTTTATATTGTAATTTTATGTTGTGAACCTCCTTGAGATCTATGAATGAAGGGCGGTATACAAATTTAAATACATCGTCATACCCTCTTATACCTCCTTAACTGTCATGGCTTCTCAAAATAATTGTGGGAGCTGTAGTTTGTTAAGATTCCCCTAACAGCTCTCGACAGGGACGCAGGTGGCGCTGTGGGTAAAAGCCTCAGCGCCTAGAGCTTGCCGATCGAAAGGTCGGCGGTTCGAATCCCTGCGGCGGGGTGCGCTCCCGTTGCTCGGTCCCAGCGTCTGCCACCCTGCAGCTCGAAAGCACCCCCGGGTGCAAGTAGATAAATAGGGACCGCTTACTGGCGGGAAGATAAACGGCGTTTCCGTGTGCTGCGCTGGCTCGCCAGATGCAGCTTTGTCACGCTGGCCACGTGACCCGGAAGTGTCTCCGGACAGCGCTGGCCCTCGGCCTCTTAAGTGAGATGGGCGCACAACCCCAGAGTCTGTCAAGACTGGCCCGTACGGGCAGGGGTACCTTTACCTTTACTTTTAACAGCTCTCGACACACTTAACAAACTACAGTCCCCAGAATTCCTTGGGGGAAGCAGGTTCCCCAACTACCTCGATTGTGTATAGGGTTGGATGTTGGTGTGGAGCCAGTTGACAGCTCTAGAAATTCTGCAAGCTGTCATGCCAGGGCAGACATCTCAGGCAACAGCACACCTGGTGATAGGCCTTTGCATGTCAGGCTAGGCTTAAGCAATGGGTAGAGGTTGCTTTTTTTCTCAGCGAGGCATTGTCATCTCCATTCAAAGCGGAGAGAAAAGGGATACATTGTCTTTTGATAGTTTCTTGAATGAGGCTAGCTGTGTGGTGCGCTTTTTTTTTGGGGGGGGGAATTCTTCCACATCCCCTCCCAAATGCAGCCAGGCAAAAAAAGCCCTCTCTTATCTCTTTTTTTCTGCTTTTCTGCCCTCTCTGGCATCAACAAAAATTATTAGAGCGCAGAAACAGCGGCGTGAAGAAAGCTGATTCTTATCTCTGTGCTGCTCTGACTGCCCTGCCTTGGGCTGAATGCTGCCTCCCGGAGAATTGACACAGGCTCCATTGTAATTCCAGAGACATGTTTTACAGTCTCGGAGATTAAGGACAACTTTATAGTTCCTTCCAAACCCCATTGTTTAGAATGCAGAATTCAAGCAGCTTTTCATTTCCCTTTCTAAAAGTTTTCAGGCTGGCCCCATTCTCACCGTGGTGATAAATTTTGTTTCTGGACGTACCACTTGAGACTCCAGGCAGGGGATCACAATTGATTGGCTCCCCCTCTATACCAGAAGCATATAGAGCGTGAGTTGGGGTGTGGGGAGAGGGGAGGAGAGGAAAAAGGAATCTGACTGACTGCCCTCCCCTGCTCCTGATCATCCTCACTGGATGTGCTGATTAACACCAGGAGAAAAGGTCAGAGTAACATCACAGCCACCCACTTTGGCCTCTGGACACACAAATTTCTGTCTCTGGCCAAATAAACTTTTGCCTCTGTCCTTGCTGGCAGCTGGCATGTGACCCTTGGAAAGTGGCTCATGCAGGAATGTGGCCCAAGGTTCCCTACCACTGGTATATTGGAACATTTGGTCACTGGTGAGTGGTGAGCCCTTGCTTGGAATTTGAACTGATAGTCCAGATAGTATCTTGCCAACTACCCTACTGAGAACTAGGGCACAATCTTTCACTGAATCTCTACGGTTGATTTGTTATGGCTTTCCAGGTGAGTTCAGCCCCTGCTTTCTGTTACACATCATAAGAAAGAAAGAAAGAAAGGCAATAATAATAATAATAATAATAATAATAATAATAATGCTGCCTCTGGAAAACACCAGTGAAAGGGCCTCCTTGTTGGTGCACTGGGCTTCCATTCTACTGTTTTTGAAACATAGGAAACTGCACATATCCCATTTTATTCCATTGGTTCATCTTCCTTGACATTCTAATATATTGCCTACTCTGACTGATAGCAGAAATGGCAAACTAATTAATATTAAGGATGTGCACCCATCAAAGAATTAAGTTCAGACCTTGATCCAGAGCTTTGGAAAACATACTTCCTCTGTGCTGTGCTTTAGAAGGCTACACAGTTCAGCTCATGGTCCAAGGCTAAGTCTACTGTGCGAAAGAAAGAGAAAGAGAAAGAGAAAGGGGGAGGAAGCTTTGTTATCCCCAGATTCTGCCCTTTTGGCAGAAGTGGATGACATTTGTAGGCATGCTGTCCCCTTCAAAGTGTCTAGTTGGCATCAGTCTGTCTTGAGAGGAAATAGAAGAGTGTGCCATCAGAGGTAAAGTCAAACCGTTGGAGAGCTGCAGTGCCTGCTGTGGCTGTAGAAACCAGTAAGGGAGAGACATTGAAGCTGGGGTGTCTGTCTCCAGGCACTGCGGTCATCTGAAAGGGATTCCCACAAGGCAGGGTTAATGTTGCCAGCCTTCACATCATGTCTGCAGACATCTTTAAAATGCAGAGTTGGTCTTCCAACAGGCCTGGTGCCTGAAGCACTAAATTACATGCAAATAGAGCCAGTGTGTGTGTGTGTGTGTTCGATTGTTGCAACCCGTCTTGGGACCCTGCGATGAAGGGCAGGTAATAATTGCAACAACAACAATTCTTCACCAGATTTGTTTCTGTATTCTGATGCTGACATTTTCTTAAAGTATATCCATTTCTCCTAGATCAGCTACCAGAGCATTGAATCCTCTGACCCAGCAGTCAATGTCCCTGGCCCACGACGTACCGTCTCCAAGCTCCGAAATGAAACTTACCATGTTTTCTCCAACCTGCATCCTGGGACAACCTACCTCTTCTCAGTGCGGGCACGGACTGGCAAGGGATTTGGCCAAACGGCTCTGACTGAGATCACCACTAACATCTCAGGTTGGTGGCAAGAAGAGCAAAACGGCTGTTGTTTTTTCATCTAGGCTTTGCTCAAAGTTACAACTTGTCCTGGAGTTCTTTGGGTGTCTGCCATTGCAAATTGGATGGGATGTGGTTTGGATGTAGTGAGAACATCTGGCAAGCCCGTGGAAGTCATTCTTTTTCCCCTCTTTTCTTTTCTTTTCTTTTCGTTTCGTTTTTTAGCAAAAATGATGTGTGTGATGAGCTGGCTTTCTGCTGACAAGCACACCCCTATGTGATCATGGCACTGTTGTAAGGCTTCACGCCAGCTGCTAATGCAAAGGGATTGTATTAACAATTCTAGCTTTCTAGTTCACTCTCTTCCCCCACCCTACCCCGGCTTCTCCTCCAGATTTCACCTATCTTTTCTGCACACTTCTATTCCTTTTTCTTTTCTAGTTGACATGGCCTTATTTTAATTGTTCCCTCTGCAGCAATTCCAGCAGGATATTCCCTGCCCTCACTTCCATCTCACAGCTTTGGCATTGCAGTCCTAAATAGTGATCCCACTGAAGCTTGTAATTACTTAGTTAGCAACAGAAACTTCCTTTGTGGGCTAAGGTGCCCCGGGAACATTACATTTCCCAAGTTCCCTGGTAACTGGTATGCTGCTGTTGGAGTTACAAATGGAAGTGAGGAAAGGCATATGTAAAGGTCTGGAGTGAGATTGGTGGTGGTGGTGGTTGTTTGCTGCCACTGTCGGATATAGATGAAGAGTTTCCTATGGTGAGCATACGCAGGGTTACAGAAGGAGTGCGAAGGCATATGTTCTCTGTCTTGCTCCCAATTATGGGATCAGAAGTCCAGTGTGTTCTAAATTTAGAATTGGACTCATGGAATAAGAAAAGCAAGTAGTAGTCCTACAGCCTACCACAGAGTCAGGTCAAGCAAACCTCATATAGTCCTTATTCGAGTCTTGTAAGAAGTGGCCAAGTCTTGCAAAACATCACAACAGGCTTGGCATTCTCATGGGATTTGGGGAAAGTACTGTGGGAATTGGGTGCTTCAGGGGCCACTCTATCCATCTAGATCAGCCTTTCTCAACCTGTGGGTCCCCAGATGTTGTTGAACTACAACTCCCATTACCCCTAGCTAGCAAGGCCAGAGCTCAGAGATGATGGGAGTTGTAGTCCAACAACATCTGGGGTCACAGGTTGAGAACCACTGATTTAGATGCAGCCATGAGTGTGGCTGGGTGGTGGCCCCCTCAGCCTTTTGTCCTTGGTGCTGTGGCACCTGGCCAGCTGAAAGCCAACAGCAGTGTGGTGGAAGAATGGCATTGTGGTGTATATTTGCTCCTCCACCTCAGGCAAAAATTGTTTTTATGAATTTCTCTCTTTCTCACTAAATCAGTCGTGCAGAAACAAGCCCGTAGTCATTAATGATGTGATCAGAAGATCCTGTTCACACCAGTCTCCATGGCAAGCAGGTGGAGGTTTGAGCAGCAACGTGGCATGGAAAACTTTCTGAGTAAAATGCTTCCAGCGCTTTATTTTTCTGTGGAAAATTCTCCCATTTCTTCAGTTCATTAGGCACCAGAATTGCAAGCGAATTGCAAATACAGTTTGAGGCCAGCTTAGCAGTTTCTAAGTTCTGAGCTTTATTTATTAACTGCAAGCAATGCTAAATTAAACATGCTAAATTAGCACATTCTCCAGGGCATCAGAAAATTTCCCAGTGCTAACTGAAAATTTCTCAATGCAAATTAGGTTACTTTCCATAGGGTTATTTTCTGGAAAATTTTCTGATCCAACATTTTCTGGGAAACGCCCATCGATGGTTCCAAGCAGGCTTTCAAACAAAATCAGTCGATACCAAACTGGGAGTACAAAATTATGCTATGTGGATTTTCTTTGGTTTTCGTCATTTGATTTTGTCCCAAGGAGATGCGGACATTGGTAGAACGTGGACACCTTGGTGGTGTTGCTGACTCAGCTTCTGGCATCAGTGATGGACTGACGCCACAACTGTGCAACCAAAGAGCATTTTCATCACGCCAAAGAAATGGCGTGTGAAGTTGCTGTACATATTTTGTTTCTTGGAAATGCACACACACAGAGAGAGTATGGCTCAGTCTTCAAAGCCTCTTTGCTTATTGGCCCATCCATGAAACCTTCAGAGAAGTACAGCTAGTTAGTGGCCGAGGGGCATTGGTCTGATGCCTGGCAGCCTATTGAGAACTGTGCCGAAAGCCAGGATTTTCTCACCATAGCCTGTATCACACATATATTGCTTGGTATGCAAGAAGCAACAGGCCGTAGACTTGGTATGCAAAAGCATCCTGCAATTCGAGTCCTAGAAATCCTCCTTTTGCAGAGGATTGGGGTCCCTTGTGGTCTCACCCAGCTTCACCATTCTGTGATTACTGGCTCTCCAACAGCCACTGAATGCTAACATTTTGTGCTCCAATACTGACTGCTGCTGAATTTAAACCAGCGAAATGCCTCCAAGTAGTTCTCTCAGAAAGCTTTCCAGACCCAAAGCTGGCTTTTTGTTACAGTGCGGCTTAAAACATTCACAAGTAATGAAAGCAAACCCAGTTTCCCCTTCCTACTTTGTATGATGGTCACACTTACTCTGACCAGGGACCTGCAGTCAAATAAATGCACCCCCGCATTGCAGTGCAGGGGTGGAGGTGGTGAACTTTTGAACCTTTGGATTATTGTAGTCATGTTTACTGTTTTGTCCCAGTTGCTGCAGCGGGAGCTTCTGGGCTGGGACCCCAGAGTTCCTGCTAGGAACCTTTGACTCCATGTGTAAGTCCCCTGAACTGTAGTTTGGAGCATCTCTATGGGAAGAAAAATATTCTTAGGCTGTAGACTGTCTCTACTCAAACCGTTGAATCCTTCTAGGCTGGGGAGGGTCTGTTTGGGCTGGGACTTTGCCTAGATAAGAGTGGCTTTCCTAGGTGTGGTGTGTTTCAGTATGCTCTTTGGATTGAACTCCTGGCTTTGTTCATTGGCATTGACTCTTGTCTCTCAGCTTTGGTTCTTTGCTAAACTTTCCCTCTGGCACAACATGGGATTTCTGGTTCCTGGAGCTCCACTATGATAACTGCCTACAACTCAGCCCTGACACAGCTGCATCCCTCACAACTGCTAGGCCTTATAGTGGAGGTCATCCTGAACAGCTAAGAAGGAAGGGTCCACAGGCCCTTGTGACTCAGCCAGGCCAGGCTCTGGTTGGTGGGTCATGACCTTTAATGGATGCAGTTCACGATGAGGACTGCATTGCCCCAGCAACAAATCATTGTGATTTTGAGAGGTGCTGCTTCATTCTGTGGGTGATTGAGGCTCTCCTGGGAAGCGGATAGTGCTCAGTTATGAGCTGAGAGCATACAGGACCTTGGACAGCTCCATGTGCACCTGCTAAGACAACTGCAAGAGATGTTGCCTCTGCTGGAAGCCATAGCCACTGAAACCTCATGTAGACTGAAAAAGGTCTGAAGTGTAATAGGATCTGCCTCCCTGGAGAAGCTGATCTTCTGTGAGGCTGGGGAGACACATGTACAGCTTGTGACCCTTCATCCTAGAGGATGGTGGAAGGGTTGTGTCTTTCAGCCAGAAGGACCCTGAATATAGTACTAGTGGTACTCCCCCCTGAGGAAGTAGCCTCTACCTTATCTTCATCCAAGTCTTCTGTATATGGCAAGGTCATCAAGTCATGGGTAATTCAGTAGGAAAAATGGAGTGCATCTGCTGCACAAGTGCTTTCTGATGGGAAGATGTTGGGTTTCTTTGGAGCAATGAATAGCAACTGAGCAATTGTTGCACAAATGCACCAATCGTCTAGAAAGACTGTTGCTATTTCCAGATCATGTTTCCTTTGTACCTCACAGCTATGACATGTGTGAGGCCAGGATAGTCTGGTATAGGATGTGTTGCAAGAGAGAGATGTCACAGCTCCAGCCGTTCTTTGGCAATCGGGATGAGTGGCAACTCAGTGCAGCTGAACCATCAGGGTAACCACACATCCCACTGCTCTGATTCCTTTAAATATGCTTTCCCTTGAAATGGATTCTTCATGCTCCAGAGGCCCCCTCCTCCTTTCCCAGCTACCCTGCAGTCAGAATTCAAATGGGGGGGGGAAACAGTATGCATTACATTTTACAACCCTGCTGGATAATTTACTTGCATGGCGGTCCAAAAGCTGCCTTGTTTACATTACGGGGGCTTTTGCTCTGGAACACATTTCCTAACTCAGTGGAGCGGCTTTGATGGGATCTATTAGTGGGGGTGGTCTGGGAAAGGAGAAATTGAATGCTGCCGGCCCTGTGTCTTCCTAGAAACAGTCTCAGAGAAATGATATTATCTGCATGAGTGGGAAATGTTGTCTGAGGTGGAATAGATAAGGTGGCATCACTGAGCGAGGAGAGTTTGTGTTTTTCATTAAACAGCACAGGACCTTGAGTGTGCTTTTTCTGCACTGAAGTTGACGATTTAGGGAGATAGATCTTGTGTAGGTCAGATGGATGCTGATGCCACAGACACAAAGACTTGATTTTGTTTGCTTTTAACGTGATAAGCATGTGTGTGTGGCTGGAGTCCAAGAGAGCATCTTTGGCAAAGCAGATGTTGCTTCTTCAATGCATGTAGTCAAAGAGGGCTGCCCTGCCCTGTGCTTTTGTTGTTACCTGCACAGGTGAGGCCATGCCCACCTCTAGTCACATGCAGAGGAAGCCTGTCCCAGCCCAGAAGGAAACAGGAAGTTTACCTGCTGGCTGGACAAACATTCCTCCCCGTGTATAAACATGTTCACTCTAGGAATGTTGTACTTGACTGTTCTTGTGTTTCACATCCCACAAAAAGTCCCAAGTGCTCACAGAGCAGTCACTCCATCCTCATCATTCCGGCTGCACTTTGCCGAACCCTTTCCAGCTCTGCAGTATCCTCTCTGAAGTAAGGCGACCAGAACTGTACTCAGGATTCCAAATGTGGTTGTACCATAGATTTGTACAACAGCATCAGAACATTGGCAGTTGTATTTCCAGTTCCTTTCCTAATGATCTCTAGTCTAACATGGAGTTCGCCTTTTTCACAGCTGTCGTACATGGGGTCAATATTTCCACTGAGCTGTTCTCTGATATAACAGAGAATTCTAGAGTTGGAAGGGACCCTAAGGGTCCTCTCATACAACCTTCTGCGATGCAGGAATTCTGCCCAAAGCCATCGCTGCACTCACACCACCAACCTTCTAGTTAGCAGCCAGACACACTGACCCATTCCTAAGGTCTTATTCCTGTTCAGTTGCCATCAGTTCATTGGACATTCCCATCAAAGCTATGTCTCCTTTCCCTCACATCCTCCCCAAAGTTTGGAGAGTCATTTCTTCTGGTTGTTTCTTACCTACTCAAAAGCTGCAGTGAAAATGACCTTTCTCAGGAATGGATCTGTGGAGTGCTGGGTGCCCTGCTCACTGTAGGACTGGATGCACTCACCTCTGACAAGCTGACAAGTGGATTTGTGGCTTCCTGCCCTTTCCTATCAGCTGCTACACAACATCTTTTTTAAGTAGAAATGCCAGAAATTAAATTTGGGGCTTTCTGCATGCAAAAGATGCTCTCTAGTCACTGAGCCGTGGAAGAGCAATTGTTTTTGCTGGCACGAACTTGTCAGAGGAAAGTCACCTGTCCCACAAATAAATAGATGTTCCATCTCTGGAACATAGGATTAACATTGCCTGAAGATGAAGAGATTAGCTTTCGGTTTTGATCATTTTTTTTTTTTTTTTAAAGGAAGCAGCAATACCATAGTTCTTAAAATCTTGGATCTCTTTGCACTGATAGAACCAGTGAAGTTGTTGAAATCACTGAAATTCTACAGCGATGCATTTTGCGTTACAATCCTATTCCATAGTATCCAACATGGTTTACTCCCGAGTTTAGGATTGCAGCCTGAAAGTGTTGAGAAATGATCCAGTCAATGCACAGAGTGACTACAGCACAACATAAAGCGATGATCACCGGCTTGGGTGGTTTTAAAAGAGGATTAGGCAAATTCATGGAGGATAAGGTAATCAATGGCTGCTAGCTATGATGGCCATGTTATCTCCCCCACTGTCAGAGGCAGTTGCTGGGAATTTCAAGAGCTGTTGAGCTCAGGTCCTGGATTTCCTATTGAGGCATCTGGATGGCCACTGTGAGAACAGACTCCTGGGCTAGATGGACTTCTGGCCTGATCGATCAGGCCTCTACTTAGGTTTGCATTTCTTGTATCAGAAGAGCACCAAGTCTCCCATTTCTCTGTGTATTAGGGATCCGAGTTACACATGAGTGTGCACATGTCATGAAATGCATGCTTTTGCCATTACGACAATGAACCTTTGTTTCAGGAAAAGAAATAAATCTTATATCCAGGCACAGGACAAATGTTTCTTTCTGGATGGTGCCAGGATTAGGGTGGGCAAATCACTCTTATTTTCAATCTGTTACATTGTTCTGTCCTCTTTTTGCATTAACCTCTGATTTTGAAGAGAAAAACAGCAACCTCAACAACATGATAACTTGCATTTGAACACATATTTAAGTATTTTCTCCTAAAATATATGCTTCTAAATGTTTCCCAAATGTCAAAATATGAACTTTATTTTTTTAAAATAATATTTATTACTTTTAAAACTTACAAAAAGGAAAGAGAAGAAAAAAGACAAAAAGAAAAAAAACAAGAAAGGGAAAAAACAATACAATACAATATATAAACAATACAAAACACAACATTAACCTAAACAAAACAAAACAAAAACAATTTAAAAACATACATCATACCATTTCAGTAGTCTATCTTTCATACCCTTGTTTCATCGACCTCCTCTCACCTCCCTTTTTGTATTCTATTAATTGTTTCAGCAATTCCTTTCCATCCTTCTCTATTTTCTGTCATATAAATATCTTAACTTATTTTTACCCTTATTTTCCATTAATACTATAATGCTTATTTATGCTTAACTCCTTATAACATTTCTACTAAAGCCATAAGATTTCATTCCAACATTTTTCTAACACTCAGTAATTTTACAATATTTCTATTTCTGAAAATAAACTTTAAACTTTTTCCAATCTTCTTCCACCATCTCTTCTCCCTGGGCTCAGATACTGTCAGTCATTCATCAATTCCAAATAGTCCATCAACCTGGTGATCTTCTGTCCGAAGCTCTTAACTCTTTTCCAAGTCCCTTCTGCAGGTCTTCTTCATATTTATACATGCACTTTACTTTGTCTTCTACTGATCTTGTTCTTATTTTCCTTCCTTTGATACTGAAGAGCAGATCTTGGGGAAGCTCCAACCTAGCAGTGCTTTTATTCCTTCTTGACAGGTCAACCAAATCTCCATGGTTAAATCTAAAATCCATAAGGTATTTCAGGACATGTTTCAAAATTCCTCCAAATCCAAAGGCCTCCACAGCTCCAGTCTCCCAAAATATGAACTTTAAGCCTATTTTAGGGCTGCAATATTTTGAAGAGTAAAAAATAGGACACACAACGAAGAGCAACCGTTTAAAAGGCCATGGATACAACACACAAATGCTATGCATCACAGGCACCCATGCTCTTCTCCATATTGCACAAAGGAGAATCATTTCCAGACCCCATCACACCCCTACCAACATGGGGAGGTAGGGGCGGGAATGGGACCCTCAGCAGTAACAGCAGCTGGTCCGCTTCACCCCACAGAGAATGGGGTTGCCTGTGGCAGCGATTTCCAAGCCCGTCCTTCTGCAAACATGGGAGTGAGAGGGGGGAGGAGGAGAGAAACATATTTGTGCTCCCCGCTCCTTCCCTACATGGGAAGGAGGTGGCGCTAATGGAAGAACTGGAGGAGGGAGGGACTGAGCAAAGGAGCTTTGAAGGAGGTGGCAGGCGAGGAATGCAAACAGCGGACTGACTGGAAGGGACCAACGCAGGAAGTGAACAAACAGGGATCACTTGTGTGTTTGCAACATCACCCCCACCCTCATCCTCCTGCACCAGTGGAACTGGGAGTTTCTCCTAATGGTTCCAGAGGGTGACATGAGGCTTGTTTTCCTTTCCTCCCAAGGAGGGGGTGCATATGATATGTATGCAAGGAAAAGAAGCCTCTGCCTCTGCTTCCACTTCTCCATGCTTCCCCGTGGCATCCTGACCTCACAGAGACAGTTGGGCAGGGATGCAGGGAGAGGAGTACCTGCCCAGAGGTGGCTGCATTCTGTGTTGCCATGACTCACCTGTCCTCAGGCGATCAACCAACAGCCCGTCCTCCTTCGTTGCCTTCAAAACTCCATTCAAATGTGCCACCGCTGCCTACTGTTGATTAAGATGGATGACAAGGTCACACAGTCCCGAGAGAGAAGCTGGAGCAGCAAGGCTGCTTGCAACACCTGTGGTTCCCAACTGAGCCATGGCTATGTGCGGGGCAACCGCTGCACAGGAGAAGGCAGGCTGCCGTTATCATTTGGTGAAAACCCCAGACATTTTGTCCAATTTTTAAAATCTTCTGGGACAGAAATTATACCCCTGAAAAAGAGGAGATGTCCAGGAAAAAGACAATGTGAGGACATGTCCAGGAAAAAGACAATGTATGACAACCCTAGGGCCCTATTTTGATGCTTTTTTGATGCTGAGTACTGCATCAGAGCATTAAGGAAGCATGGAAATCAGTGAACGGACAAATTCTAATCCATGCATTTGTCCAGGAGGTATAGAGCAAGTTCATTTGTATTGGAAATAGCAAAGATTGCACCCCAAAGCATGTCATTCCAATTAGAAGATGCAGTGGGATCCCAGAACTTGAAATAGTGACAGATTTCAGAGTCCTTCTTTGCCAAATGAGTAGACTATTACTGATCCCATCAATTGCCCTTTCTTTTTCTCTCTGTTTCAAGTTTTGGCAGTGAAACTAGTCATATCAATGCCCACAGTCTGCCATATGAGCTCCTAGTTGTGCCAAGGCTGAAGAGCTGGGAGGGAAGTTTGGGTCTGTAGTCAAACAGCCAGGCATTCTGGGAGACAGAGAGGAGGCCAGGCTGGCTCTCAGGAGGAGGCAAAGCTGGCATTCTTTAGAAGATTGTCTACTGCAGAGATAACAGAACCCCCTGCCGCCGCCACCCCATAATATATGCCAAGGGGAAGATTACAGAGAGGAAACAAAATACTCTGCCTTGCAGAGGCACAAACAAGGGATTAATTGGGCTTCATTAACAAGCCATACAGTACTTAGGGCTGTTTGCTAATGTCTGTGGTATAGCTATTAACAGTGCTGAATTGGCTGAGATGTTTTTTAATAGGGACACAGGAATTAGGAGGCAGCAGGAGGTGGACCTGAGTGACTGCTGATTAATCAGGACCTGCAGGCTGTAAGCAAAGGGAGAGTGAGGGGCAGGGAGTTTCTGCAAGGGAATTGTGGAAAGGTTTTGCTGCATTGGCTGAAGGGATGGCATTGGACAAAGCAAGGTCTGCGGAGGTACATTTTCACTTTCCGGCAAACTAATGATTCTATTAGCTCCTTTACCGGTGACACTCCAGAGTTTCAGGCAGGGAACACTCCCAGCTGTACCTGGCGATTGAATCTGGGTCCTTCTACATGCAAAGCAGCTGCTCAACCCTTCACCATTCTTTCATATTTCGGCAAAGAACTTCATCTTCCTGCTTCTCCTTCCAGTTTTTTCCTTTCAGCCAGCATGTTGTCCCTCCCCTTGTTTTTCACTCTGTCAGAAGCAGAGCCAATTAATATGTCCTTCCCCTTCCTTTCTTCCCTTTCTCTTGTCAGAGCAAAAAGAATTGTGGGATAACCATGGCTTTCAGAATAATCAGTGTGCGACATGGATGGAAATGAGGTGCAGCGTTTTATGTTGGCATAAGCCGGGGACATTATTCAAAAGGAGAGAACTAGTCAAGGAAAAGAGAGCTGAGGGTTCTCAGTTCCATACAGCTGGGGCTACCAGACATCTAGGTCTGATCTGAAGTCCCCAGGCTTGCCTGGTCCCCTCCAGGTGGCAAGTGAATCTTCAGGTGGGCAAGAGTGCCTTTAATAATAAGAAGAATTGTTAAGAAAATTGTGCATACAGCTTGCAGGCTTCAGTCTGGCAGGAGCTGAGTGAAAATGATAACATAGACACTTGAGGGAGGGCTGTCTTCCTCCCCTCCCCTCCCCACTCCCAATTAACTCCCATCTCCAGGGCCCACACTGTGATGGTTCCAGGGACAACATTGTGACATCACTGGAGAGCCAGTGTGGTGTAGTGGTTAAGAGCGGTAGTCTCCTAATCTGGGGAACCGGGTTTGCGTCTCCGCTCCTCCACATGCAGCTGCTGGGTGACCTTGGGCCAGTCACACTTCTTTGAAGTCTCTCAGCCCCACTCACCTCACAGAGTGTTTGTTGTGGGGGAGGAAGGGAAAGGAAAATGTTAGCCGCTTTGAGACTCCTTAAAGGGAGTGAAAGGCGGGATATCAAATCCAAACTCTTCTTCTTCTTCTTCCTTGACACCACCAGAAGCTGCTCATAGATCTCAGATTTGGGCCCTGACATCTCAGGGTCTGGGATGCTCCTGACTTGGCAGCCCTACACACAGCACACACTTTTCCCCCTCCCAAAGAGCAACCCCCAGTCCCCCAAACATTCATGACTTTGCCTCCCTCTGAAATATTGTCACATCTGGAATCCAAGAGCTGATTCAGATGCACATCAAAGAATGCTAACTGGCTCAGTTTACCACGTGGAAGGAGGCAGTTGCTGGCGCTCATAATTCATCCCCACAAAAAGTGCCATGGGAGTTTTGGTGAAGGCCGGTTATTTAAAACGAACCAATTGGATTTGTCTTTCTGATTCATTGCGCTCATGACCTGGAGAGGAGGCCACCTAACTGCTCTGTCAAGAAGCTGTTCTAGGCAGCGGGAAACAGCTACACCTAGGCTTCTTGAGGAATATGATCTTGGCAAATTCCCATTCAGCCTAATCTGTGCTGCACCTTCCAGTTTAGTGTGCAGATTGGGATCAAGTTATCTGCGGGCTTTCACACTTCTCAAACGTTAAGAGACAGTTCTCAGCTCAAGAACCCAGGAGCAGAAAAAAACCTTGCCTTGCAATGATGGTGGTGGGGATAAAGATGTGACCCCATTCTACTGGTATTTCCTGTTCATGGCAGTACCATCTAGAGAGGGCTTAACTGATGTACCCAGGGACTGGGAGTGGGAGGACCAGATGGAATGGCATCCGATGGAGGCAGTTTTGAGAAGGGAAGAGCCAAATGACATGTGGTCTTTGCCATGGTTGATGGGGGCGGGGGAGACCTCACTGTCTTATATCATTCTCTGATATATCTGGATGGCTTGAAGGAGCGTCTCCATCCCCATCATTCAGCCCAGACACTGAGACTCAGCTCCAAGGGCCTTCTCCCTGCAAGAAGTGAGGTTACAAGGAACCAGGCAGAGGGCCTTCTCAGTAGTGGCACCCACCCTGTGGAACATCCTCCCATCCGATGTCAAGGAAATAAACAACTATCAGATTTTTAGAAGACATCTGAAGGCAGCTCTGATTAGGGAAGTTTTTAATGTTTGATCTTTTATTGTGTTTTTAATATTCTGTTGGGAGCCGCCCAAAGTTGCTGGGGAAACCCAACCAGATGGACGGGGTATAAATAATAGATGATGATGATGATGATGATGATGTCTGGTGATGGAGACAATTTTGGTAAAGAAGGAATCAAATAGCTGTTGCTCCCAACCAGAGCATCTATAGGAGGACTTGCACTGCCTTAAATCAGTTCAAACCAATGTAAATGCAGAACCTCTCTGGGTTCAATACATGGCTTGCTATTTCTGATGAAACATCACTATGCTTGGAAGTCACAACAGCTCCAGGATTGTCCTGCTTGAGCTTATATCCTTTCTGAACACTGTCTTTTGGTTTCCTTTTTAGCTCCTAGCTTCGATTATGGGGACATGCCCTCCCCTCTGGGAGAGTCGGAGAGCACCATCACGATTCTGCTGAGGCCGGCGCAGGGCAGAGGTGCCCCTATCAGGTACAGGAAAGCCCATCTACTCAAGGGACTCAGTTTTGAGACAACAAAACTTCATTTATGAAATGGAAGGGGGATTGTCCTTTTCCTGCTGGTGCTTTCTCTCTCCCCTCCTCCTTGCTTTTAAAATAAATATTAATTGCAGTTCCAGAGGTGGGTTGGATTTGGGTCATGACTGTGGTACTAGCAAAGGGCTTAATCCTTCCCATCCATCCCCCCATGTCATTTACCCAGTTTGGAGTGCTCTCGTTTCTTCTTCCAAGGTAACTCAACTTCTGCTTTCCTTAAAGTTCTATTGTATGTAACAGAAAAAGGAGCTTTTTAGCCTCTAGGGAGGAATCTCCTCACACTTACTGGCTTATAGGAGCCAATCATAGTGAAAGGAGGTGAGTCAGTAACTGAGGATTGGCTGGTAGAGTCACTCTGAAGAAGGCAGCTAGGAGGAACTCCAAGGAGGAGCTGTTCTGTATGCTCCATTTAGGGATACTGAAACCATACGGTTCTTCACTTTCCAGGGACCATGCTGCAGAAATAGTAACAAGTCTTTGACCCCCTGCAACCCCAGACTACTACACATCCGATTGAGAGCCATCCACAACAGAGCAAGAATGGAAATGTGAGGGATATGGCTGACAGCGTTCCTTTTTGCCATCTTTGTAATTAGACTTTAATGCTGAGAATTGGCGAGCGAGATTTAATTCACCCACTGAACACACATCCCTCCCCACCCTAAGCACCTGTCTTTTCCAAAGATGGCAAAGGTTTGCCTGTTGATTTAATGCGTCCCTTTTGAAAAGCGCTGGTTTTAACGCGGTCTGTGCCATAGTATGAAACCTGCCTGTGAATGCTTTGGGGCATTTAAACAGTCCCTTCTGACACACTGTTATTTGCCTTTCTGCTCTTGGCTGAAGGGTAGAGAAAGTTACAAATAGTGCCTCTGACTTGGCATCTTTAATTATATATAACCTACAGCCTGCCAGGCCTGATGTGTGTGTGTGTGTGAGATCAGCTGCGCTTGGCCTGCAGGTCACAGCCGTGGAGTCTGGAGAAAGGGAGAGGGAGAGGGAGGGAGGGAGAGAGAGAGAGAGCGCCTCTGTGGATTTCCTGGGGCTCTTGCTTGAATGTCTTGAGCAAGTGTCTTTGCATCCCATGTGCACCTGCTGGATGGAATCCTCTTCCCTTGACTTTGGCAGCAAGGAAACACGAGTGCATCATCCTCAAAGCTCTGTGCCTTAAGTCTGGCAGCCGCCTCTTCTAAGACTCCTTAGCCAAGCCATGCATCATCTCCCTTTGCTAGCTATTCCTGTTTCTTACAAAATCGGGCAGCATAGAAATGTTGTTAAATAAATTATCATCATGCGGGGAAAGGGGATGGAGGCACCTCTGCTTCCAGGAGTTACTTGAAACCCACTAGATCTTCTGCCAGTAAGGCTGAACATTTGTAATCCAGTGTCTGCAGGATGATGGTATAACCAGTAGACTCCAGCATAGACGGGCATTGGCAAGCCACAAACTCCCATTTGTACATTTGACTGTACATTTGACTGTACATGGCTCCCCCCAAAGAATCCTGGGAATTGTAGCGTACCTCTCACAGAGCTATGATTCCCAACACCCTCAACAAGACTACAGTTCCTGGAATTCTTTGGTTGGATTATTCTCCAAGGGTTTGAAAAGGCAGCTGTAAGTGCAGGTGCCAACCCCCTTAATCTCAAAGCATTCTGATTTATTTCAGCCTGGATGCCTCAGCTGGTTAGAGCCTTTGTGCTGATAATACCAAGGTTCCAAGTTTGATCCCCGTATGGGACAGCTGCATATTCCTGCATTGCAGGGGGTTGGACTAGATGATCCTCAGGGTCCCTTCCAACTCTACAGTTCTATGATTCTGTGAAACAATCTGATTTCACCCCTTTCTGTTCTCTTTCTCTCTCCAACCTGCTTCCTTGGACTGTGTCCCCAGCACATACCAAGTCATTGTGGAAGAAGACAGGCCTAGGAAGGTCAAGCGGGAGGTGGGGGGCCAGGAATGCTTTCCGGTGCCCCTAACCTTTGATGATGCCATGTCCCGTGGCTCAGTTCACTACTTTGGAGCCGAGCTGCCCCCCAGCAGCCTCACAGAAGCCAAGCCCTTCACGGTAGGGGACAACCAAACCTACAGCGGCTACTGGAATCCACCGCTGGAGCCCAAGAAGGCCTATCTCATCTACTTCCAGGCCATGAGCCATCTCAAAGGGGTGAGTAGCAATGTGTTGGATTAAAATGTGATCAGCTGATGGCCTTCCATAACCTCTGGAAATTTTGGAGCTCTGGGACTACCACCAAGAAGGCACTGCTGCTTCCAGATCAGCTGGAACTTAAAGTGGGGAGCTAACACTGACTGATCTTAACCTGATTGTCTGGGGCCAGCTCAGCCCCCTGGGATTTTTTTTAGAAATCAATAATGCTGAGGATTGGACCTTGCATTTCACAAGGGCAAAACTAGTGCATCATCACTGCAATGGTGGCTGGTGGTATAGTGTCCCATTCGCCAAATAGACTAGCCTGCACTGCACCACTGAGCTACACCCCCTTTCCTGTGTCTGTGTGTCATTAATGTCCAATCTCAGCTGCTTCTGCTTCTTCCTGCCTGGACCTGAGAGACATCCTTGCCTTTTCTAGCAAGGAAGTGAGCAGCGGTGCCATCAGGGCAGGAGTTGGGGGCAGCAGAATCAGCAGGAGACCTTCTGATGCTTAGCTGTGGTCCTTCCCCCTTTGTTATCTTTGGAATGGTGGTGGTGATGGGGTAGAGAGTATGTAAGACCGTTAAGTCCAAAGTCTAAAAATCATCAGACTGCACCATTGGAAATGAGAATACATGGATTTTCTTCAGGCTGTCTACAGAGGGAGAAGGGTGGGGATCTTGCTCAGGCATCTCAGCAAGAGACAATTCATTTGACACCCTTTCTTGCAGCGACTCCTTGCATCTGCTAACATTAGGAGATGTCCTCCAAGGACTCCAGGCCTGTCCCCTGCAGCTGCCCCAGTGGGCTGTTCTGTCCTAATCTGCAAGACGATCAAGCTTGGCCTGGCTTCAACAGCCCAGCTTTCATTGCAGAGACAAATCTGATCTGACTAACCCGAGGTTCTGTTCCACGTCTGGGCAAATCTCTTTCAAGGTGACTGCTGGAACAACGGGGGGCATCCTCCAGAGGATCTTTGATGCCTTGACTTGACACATTTCTGCAGCTTCCATCTGAGCCACTGGGGGTGCAGAAGTGGGCAGGCAATGTATTGCCACACCTATAGAAGTCGAAGGCTGTAGAGCCACATGAAGGAGTGTGTGCTGCCAGAGAGAGCTGGCAAAGAAGCGGGAAGGGTTGCCATTAAATATAAATCCATCAATTCAAATACAGGAAGCTGCCTTTGACCAGGTCAGATTTTTTGTCCATGGAGCCCAGGGTTGTCTGCTTTGATGAACAGCAGCTCTCAAGGGTCTCAGCCTCAGACTGTTTCCCACTACATGCTTGCTAACTGATCATTTCAATTAGAGATGCCGTGGATTGAACCCAGGACATTCTGGGTTCATGTTCTGTGTTATTTTCTGGAAGCAAGGAAATTCAAATGTTACAGGACCATGGACAGCTCCAAAAGAGCTACTTGCTACAACCAATGTTTGGAGAAGATTGAGGACTTTTATGCCTCCTCCAGGCTACACCCATTAAAAGCATTTGGGTTGTTGTTGTTTTTTAGTTTTGGGAGGGGAGAGATCACTGGGGGCATACATGATAGAGGTTTCTAAAATTATGCACTATGTAGAGAAAATGGACGAGAAAAAAAGTTTCTCTCCCCTCCCTCCACCTTATCCATAATACAAGAACTCAGGGTTGCCCAATTAAATTGATGAGAGCAGTTTTCAGAACAGACCAGAGAAAGTGCTTCTATGAACAACGCACAATTATCAGTGCTACAGATGTAGTTGTTGATTTTGCAGAGTCCTGAGCACAGCGGAATGATGAGCAGTACGTGCCACATACTCTACATTATTTTACTTTATTTACACTTCAATGCTAAGAGCTTACAAACAAGCATCTTGCTTCTGCAAGGAGCAGAGAGGCATCCTCTCTCCTCTGAAGCACAGAGAGAACTGTGAAAAACAGGAAACCAGTGTACGTCACATCCAGTCTCCTTTCCCGTGAGAAACTCCAACAGCAACTCTGACTGTGGAATGTAAACATTGCCTCGTGACAAGCACTTCGCTGCACAGTGAAGAGAGCAGAAACCAACAGTAGTGATGTTAGTTTAAAAACAGGGTTAGACAAATTCATGGAGAATAAAGCAGTATACACACCATAAATTTAAAACACCTCTCCCCTAAAAAATAAATAAAAATAAATAAATTCTGAGAATTGTAGTTTGTTAAGGGTGCTGGGAGTTATAGCTCTGTGAGGGGTAACTGCAGCTCCCAGGATTCTTTCAAGGTGTGTCTCTGTGTTTTAAATGTATGCAACCTAAGTCCATTGGAGGCTGTTAGCTAGGTAAACGAAACCTCCAGGTTCAGAAGCAGTTCCTCTAATTGCAAACTTGGGTAGTGAGTGCCAATAAGAATGGAGCCAAATGGGGCCACTCAGAATCATAAGAACATAGGAATCTGCCTTATACCAAGTCAGACCATTGATCTATCTAGCTCAGTATTGTCTACACTGACTGGCAGCAGCTCACCAGGATTTCAGGTAGGAGTTTTTTCTGAACTCTACCTGGAAATGCTGGGAATTGAACCTGAGTCCTTCTGCTTGCAAGCCAGATGCTTCAGCACTGAGCTATAACCCTTACCCAGAAACTAGGTGGACATGTTGACATGCCCCAAAATGTCTTGATATATATATTTTTTAAAAAGCTATCTGAACAAAGAAACAAAGATGGGGAGCAGGGAGACAATATGGATTGAGTGTGCTCAGTAGCCACTAAACCTTGGAATGGCCTCCATGAACTCCTTAGTCCTAGAGAAGGGCATGGTTAGCTGCCTGGACTTCTGAACAGGAACACTGTGGCTTGGAGGCAACATTTTGTTGCATGTCTCCTTTGTGCTATTGAGCACTAATTGCTGGTAATAGCATTGTTGCATCCATGCCTTGCTTGTGGCCATCCCAAAGACATCTGACTTAGTCACTGTGGGAAGCAGGATACTGGTATATGTGGAGCGCCGGTCGAATTCTTAGAACTGTAATGACCCCAGGTTGGTAATGATTGACAGAAGCTGTTAATTTCACAGTCCAGCTGCAGGGAGAATAGAATAGCTGCCTGTATGAGCAGGCAGGGGAGGATGTCTTGGAAAGCTTTATGCCCCAGCTGAAGTTCTTTCCAGCCTCCTCCTTATTGCTGCGGTCTGGTTCTCATGCACCCAGCATCCAAATATCCCAAATGGCACAACAAGGAATCCTAACATAATGAGTAGATATAGATTATGCACATTAAGGAAAATGATGCCCATTTGTTTCATTTTCATTCTTCCATCTGCAGTGATTGTGTTATTAGCATGGCATTTTGGCAGGCGGGCAGGCAATGCAGGGGGGTGCTTGAGGAATCCCACTGGGCAGGCGAGATAGAGAGGGAGGAGACAGGCAGTGCAGGAAAGAAAAGAAAAGTGAGGAAGAAAATGGTTTCTCAGCTGGGCAAGTGAGATGGCTCTCTATCAACCTGAGAGGTTACCATATTCTTTCGTGTATAACACGCCTCTGTGTATAAGACGCCCCCCTATTTTGGGGGGACTCCAAATGAAGAAAATGGGGGGAGATTGCTCAGAGTTGTTGAGTTTTTTTTGGGGGGGGATTGCCCATAGTTACTGAGCTTTTTATGGGGAGGGTGTAGCCCAGAGTAGCAACAGCCAAAAAACACCAGCCCTGGCCACAGCAACAAATAACACACCAAATAACCACTGTCTGCCTCCAGCTCGTGACCCCCAATTTTTAATATAATTTTTAAGGAAAAAATGTCATCTTATGCTGTACACTGAATAGTATGGTGTATTCATTTCTATCCATAGGCCATAAATCTAAAGGAATTCAATGCTATGGAGCAAATTCCTGTGCAAGCTTTGCGTGTCACTGCAAATGGCATCATTACGATTTAAGAACCAGCTTTTAAATTGGGTATGGGGAACCTGTTTTCTTACAGATATTGTAGGGCTTCAGCTCCCATAAGCCATAACCAACATCAGGGGGGCCATTGGGGGTATGGGTGGGCAGGGACCCAAGGGCCCCCCAAATTTTCACTGAGGGGGCTGGGGGGCATGGCGACCTTGCACACACCATGTTGTGTGGTGTGTGTGAGTATGTTGGTTGTAAAATGGGGTTTTTCATGTTCATATTGCTATTTATTTAAAGGAATGCATGTATTGCATTCTGGTGGAATAACTGTGATGGGATGCAAGCAGGCAGAACAATATTCATTGTAAAAATACAGAGTAAGTTTGCATAAAGCTTCGACAGAGTGTTGTTTTCCCTTCCCACTTTTGAAGCAGAGTTGTTAAAAGAAAAGGAAAGAAAAACCAGGCTTCACAGACCAGTAAAACCTGATTCTCTCTTTTCTTCCCTGTTAGGAAACGAGGCTGAATTGCATCCGAATAGCCCGGAAAGGTAATCATTCTTCTTAGTGTGTTTTGCCTATATTATCCCCGTCTATTGTCAAATGGCCTTTCTGATTTGCGCCCTCTTGCTGAGTGACATGCACTAGTTTTACTTCCATAGGTTAGCGGTTTGCAACGAAGTGGCTGCCAGGGAGCCAGACAAGAGTTGCAGAGCCAGCCCATGATATTTTGCTGCCTGAAATGTCCATGCCATCCTCCCTTAAGGCAGATGGAGTTATGTTGTCATCTGAGCCAGGAAATACCCAGGGGTGTTGTTAGGGGATAGCTCAGGTAGGGATGGGCAAATTTGTAAACTTCGGTTTCTCTCAGTTTCTCATTTTTACAGTCTTAAGTTCAGTTCTTCACATTTCCACATCCAGGGCCGGATTTAGGTTTGATGGGGCCCTAAGCTACTGAAGGTAATGGGGCCCTTTATATGTCCAGCTGTCCTTTGTCAACAACAAATTGTCACTGTTTTTTTGTGTTGAATATATGCTATATGGTAATTTATGGACCTAATAGGTATCATAGGAGCCTACACAACACAAAACACTGTTGCTGTATGTAGGTTTTATTTTATTTGTTTTTTATCCTATATTTTGGAAATGTACATCCAGTTTTTTTCCCTTTAAATTTTTTTGGGGGCCCCCAATAGAGTGGGGCCCTAAGCTATGGTTTGTAAATCTGGCACTGTCCACATCAGTTTTCCATAATACCAAATGCACAATTCCTACATTGTGTAGAAAGGACCAACCTGTGGGCTTGTCCTCTCAAGATACGGGTTGTAGCAGAAATAATTTCCCCTTAAGCAGAATTTGGGATTTAATTTTCCAAAATGCCATCATGCTTTGCATCTGTAATTTTATTAAGATGCGCACATAGTTTGTAGGCTGCAGTCCTTAATACACATACTTGGGAGTAAGTCTCATTGAACTCAGTAGTACTTACTTCTGAGTAGACATTGGTTGCCATATGTCCTCTTTTTCCAGGACACATACTCTTTTTCATGAGTATATAAAATGAGAGTCATCATAGCGATCCATAGTTAAAAGCAGAAGTCAGCAGATGTGTCCTCTTTTTTGCTCTTCAAACTATGGCAGCCCATAGGATTGTGGCGTAAATCAAAGTTTCACTGCACCATGGCATTTGTAGTCTTCAACTGCTGCATACACAGTCAATGTAGGTCATGCACACCTGCAGCATGAAACATAAACAGTGAGAATCCATTTGAATTCTCTGCCAAAGTTTGTGGCAAAACATTCAGATAACAGATTTCACTGCAAAGTTCCTCTGCAGGAATTCTATAGAATCACTCTGTGGATTTTTTCACACATCCCTCATCTAAGCCTAAATCACGTTTTCTCTAAAACAAATAGAAATGTAGATGCTCAGCAAATCGAGTCATTTGTGTGGATGTTTTTCTTCCCCATAGCAACATGTTCAGGGTCTAAATAGGAAATGAATTTTCTCCCTGGCATCTGGATAATCCATTGTCCTCAGCTGCTGCACAACTGAAACATTTGTTTTAGGTTAAAAACAACACGACTGAGTAAAGAATAACGGATCTTGTAGGAGAGCAAATTTGTTGTGCCCTGGATTGGGGGCCCTTTCAACCTTGCTGACATATTTTCAAAGCTGAGAACATGAACAATTGATTTGGTCTGCCATGTGTTCTGGACATGTTTGGTATTTTATACTGGTGGCTGGCAATATTATCCAGGAAAAAAATTGTGTAGCTGGCAGTCACCATGAGTGACTCTTCTGAAATTGATCAAGGAGATATTTCTGGGTTGTTCTCTCTCTATCTCTCTCTGGATCCTGGAATTTCAGCAAATAGCCAAATGCTCAGCCTTTCACTGAGATTGAACTTCAGGCCTCCCATGTGTTTAATAAAATTCCTTGTGCTTGGCTAATATATTTTGCTCCCTTTTGGATTCAGGGACAGAGAGGGGATGGGAGAACTAAGCCCTTAATAAAGAAAGTTAAAAATTGTAGTACAGTAAGAAATGAAAAAACGGACATAGCTATATGTGCACAAATGTAACAACCATGTATTGGTGAAAAGAAGTTACAATAAAATAGGCAGCGTATTATCACAATTGCAAAATGTGCATTTCTGCAAGGCTTACAAAGAACCACATAGCACAAGAATCATATTAAAGAACGCTCTAAGCAACTGACAAGTATCATTACACTTGCAAAGAGTACGTTTCAGCAAGGCTTACAAAAAGTAAATTATTATTATCATATTGAAGGGTGCTCTAAGCAGCTCACAATAGGCTTCCGGATAAGGTCATGGATTCCCAAATCTTCTTCGGATGATAACACCTCAAAAGGGTTTCAAGGCCCTGATTGCAGTTTTCCAAATGGATAATACCACTGCAAAGGTCCAAAATCATAGGCAGGAATAAATCCACAATAAAGCAAGTTAAAAATTGTGTCTCAGTGAGAAGTGAAAAATGGCCACAACTATGTGTGTGCAACTGTCTGGTGCAGAATATTGAAGGACAGCAGGGATTAAAAACCATATGATGATTCTGTAGGACTGGGGTCCCGAATCTGTGGTCCATCGACCTCCAGGGGTAGGCAAGCTTTATTCAAGTGGGTTTGCAGCTCTGCCCACATTAGGTACCCATACTGATCTTTTTCAATTGTATTTTATTGCTGATTTTATTTCTTGTGTTTTACTGTGTTGCAAGTTGAGTTCGATGGAATGCAAGTTGTAATGCAATGCAATGCAGTATGAGGAATAAAAGAAGCAATAAAAATACAATTAAAAATCACACAGCATCTAGCACAGCAAGGTGTGATGGCTGCGACAGGCAGAAAAATCGTTAAGTGGTCTGCCAAGACCACCAAAAATTCTGAAGTGGTCTTGTGGGTGGGAGTTTGGGAACCATTGGTTTAGGGAAAGGGTGGAGACTCTGTTTGGGATCAAGGGCCACATTCCCATCTGGGAGCCAGTTCCCAACAGCAAAAGGCTCTCCCCTTATAAATTATGATGCTGAGATGAAGATAGCTGCTCTTGCTGGTGGTGATGATGGTGGAGGAACAGGAGTAGACTGTGCCTATAGTTCTGTAAAGAGGTATTGACTATTAAACCTGAAATATACTCGGAGTCGAGAGTGGATTTCATGTTCTTTATTCAGCTCATAGTGGTGAGGAGGAATGGGAGTTCCCCCAGAATGTCTGCTTTATATACATTAGTTACACAATGGGCCCCACGTGATTGGCTAATTCCAGGATTCTCCTGTAGGCCAATCAGGTTGCGAATTCACTTCCACCTGGAGCTGGATCGGGTGGCTCCTGTGGACCAATCAGACTGTTGCATTCTGAATCCTATTGTTCTAGGACCAATCAGACTGCTGCATTCTGAATCCTATTCAACTCAGTACATAACAAAACTACTCTGAGAATTGTAGCTTTGTAAAAGGAACAGGGGCTTCTTAACAACTCCCAGCACTCTTAACAAACTACAGCTCCCAGGATTTTGGGGGGAAGCCATGACTGTTTGTAGTGGTCTAATGCTGCTTTAAATACATGGTGTGAATGTGGCCAGTGTTTGAGTGCTTCTCCTTGATTAGCTGAGAGTGCTTCTCCAAGTCTCCTTTGTTATTATGATTAATGAAAAGTGGTCCTGGAAATCTTCCTTATAGTCATTTGTAATAATACAAAATTTGTTTTATTCAATATAGCTTTCTTTGAAAATTTCAAAAGAAGCTCCTTCTCGACCCCCACCCCCAAATGCAGAATAAATTTCCAGCAGCGTACAATTTGGGATTGCTAAGATTGCTGGGTGAGGATAATGGGACTCATTTTCTTGGGGGAACTGTAACTTTGGGTTGCATGCAGTGTTAGCCCTACTCAGAAGAGACCCACTGAAATGAATAGACATGACTATCTTACGTCCATTGATTTAAATGGGTTTACTCTGAGTAGAATTTAGCAGGCCATGGCCCTTAGTCTTGGGACATTTCTCCTGCTCCTTTTAAAACTGTTGCAGGTGTTTTATTGTGCTTGGCAACTTTTTATCCTGCATTTTAAATCAATCTGTTGTCAATGACAGACCACATTGGGACTTATAAATGTGCACAGGGTGGTACTTCAAGGCTACAGCCCTCTTGTTAATTTCTCTTTATGGTTCACAACACAGCAACTGGGCAGATGGAGGTTCCTCTGTGGGATTGGAGGAGAAGGAGGCCTTCCACGCCTCTTTCTGTCTGTAATCATGTCCTGTCCTGTCCATTGATCTGTTAAATTGGGATAGCAGAGCATCTTTTTAAAACCGAGTAAATGATATGTGTGTGGAGCACGGGATGGCATTTTCTGGAATGCAGAACCAGAGCTATCTGGAGTTATGCACATGAATCAAACTGGCAGAGGCTTGCTGGGAGCAAATGTACTGTGGAAGTCACACAAGCATACACACAGTATTAGTTTCAGCTTAGTTTATTGGTCAACCAAGAAAGCTTGACTCCTTCCTTCAGCTACAAGCATGGGAAAAACAATACCAGGATACAAAATACAATATAAAGCAACAGTAAATCCAGAGACCGATCATTATCAGCCTGTCTGTTGAAGGCTTGAATCTCTATGAAAGATCCCTCTTGGAAGTTTCTGGGCCTGGACAACATATCACCATGAGATCACCCAGATTGGTTTCCATTGATTCCACAGAGTCAAAGAAGGGACTTGTGCAAAGGGTCAACACTGATGCAGCTTGCTTCAAAGGTGCTTTGGACATTATGAAGCATGCTTCATAATGCTCACTGCAATGCACAAGCAGTATCATGACCTCCAAATGTTTGCCCCTTCCTTAGATTGCAATCCCCTTTCATCCTGCCTATGGACCACCTGCTCCTGACCTTCAGGCCCCTTTCTATCACCTTTCATGCTAGTCCAAAGAACGGAGGAATGTTTCTTTCATCCGCTCCTCACTCTCATCTCTGATGCTTGGCATGCTGCCATGGCTATGTGTCGGGTGCAAGGAGCAGGGGCATTGCCAGGCACATAAAGTAGGGGAGGCATAGAGCACTCACACAAATTTGAATATATGAATTCAGGCTGCTTGGGGGGGATGACAAATTCCAGCTACAGTGGTACCTCTGGATACAAACGGGATCCGTTCCGGAGCCCCATTCGCATCTTGAAGTGAATGCAACCCGCGTCTGCGCGTGCACGGGTCGTGATTCACCTCTTCTGCACATGTGTGTGACATCATTTTGACCGTCTGCACATGCACAAGTGGTGAAACCCAGAAGTAACATGTTCCATTACTTCGAGGTTGCCATGGAGCGCAACCCAGAAATGCTCAACCAGGATTTACTCCACCCCACCCACAATCTATTGGTAATAGCTGTTGGTTATGTGCATATTAAAACTCAAACAAGTGCTTCTGGGCACTTTAAGATGGTAGGCGGTTACTTTTTCACCAGCACTGTGCCAATGGCCCATCAAGTCCAGCATGCTGTTCTCACGGTGGCTGGATTCAAGCACAAGAGCGATCTTCACGTCCTGTGGTTTCCAGAAATGGGAACATATTTCTTCTTATTATTGCTGCTCCTCCTTCCTACTACTAACATAAGGGGGAGGGACAAAACACTTTCCACTCCAACCCCCATGGCTATCCCTGAACAATGGCCCTAGCCAGGAGCCAGGTGCGCCATGTGGTGGGGACCAAGGGGTCTTCAGCCTCCCCTAATTTTTCAAGGAGGGGGTTGGGTTCCTCACAAATCATGTGGCCCTGCCTGATGTCACGCAGGGAGGAGGCCAAGCGCTGGCATTGCGGCAGCGGCATACCTGCGTGTCCTGGCCCAGTGCTAGGTGGGGATGGCGACGTGTCACATGGCATGTAACATGATGCATCATGTGATGTGCCCCTGCAATGTGAGGGGCAAGTCGGCACCCTTGCCAGGAGCCCTGGGAACTGTAAAATTCCCAGTGCTACTGCCATGCGTTAATAACAATGAGAAAGCCACAACACTTAGTGTTCCTTGGACACAGCGTGCCAGCAGAACAAAAGCGGCAAGAGAGGCATGCGTGGCTCTTTGGGAGGAGGCAGGTGAGTGGGTGAAAGTGAGGGCTGTTGGGACTTTCAAAGACAGGTTGCAGGAGGGATTGGACGACACCATGCTCTCAAGGAAATCTTAGGGGGAACACCAGTATCTAAAACAGCTTTGAATTGGCTTTTGGGTTGTCGGGGAGAATGAGCTACTTTCTGATTTCAGGGAGAATAATCTTGTGCTCCTCTCCCCTCAAGCCTGACTAGGGGAAGGTCACCCATCACTGAAGTTAAAGCCTTAGCAATGGAGGAGGGTAAGCAGGAGTGACAGGGTTTTAATGAAGAGCTGAAAACTGCCAAGGTCTACAGATGCAACAGCACAGACAGATCACCAGGGAATGGAATGAGCACTGTCAGAACCCAAAGCATGTTCTGCAGTGCTTTTTGCATGACATTATTGCTCGACTCTTAAAAATGCAGGGGAACTTCAAGCCAAGGGGCCTAACACAGCTCTCTGGGCCTCTCTATCCAGCTGTTGGGCCTTCTTCTCTGGAGACTTCACTTCTCACCAGCCTTGTTCTAAGGAATGCCAGGAGGCAGTGAATTTTGTCCTGTCAACGCTGTTTCCATTCAGCTGCAGTTTAGTTTCTTTCCACTGAAACTTACATAATTCATTGTGCTACCTGCTATGGTTAAAACAAACACAAATTAATTACGTACTTAGTTACAATGCATTTCAATGGGGAGGAAATGTCAAAAGACAATTCGGAAAACAACGTAATTCTTTATGTGAAGTTTGTGGATTAAAATAACAACAATGGTGTATGATGCTAATATGTGCTTGCGTGATTCGCATTCTGGACATTGGACAAACATGCAAACTGCAGCAATTTCTGTTCCCATTTCCATTTCTGATGGAATTCTCTGACATCCCTACTCTGCTCTTTCCTCAAGTGGTTTTGCCTGGCTGGAATAGGCCTCCCCTCTTGCCTGGTTGGTGAGATTTGTGTGTAGAAAGCTCTGACTCCTGCATAGCTGAAATGTAGACTTTTGTGCAAAACTAAGAATCACATATGTCACCCCACCCACTTTATTCCTCTGTCCCCAGCCTCTACTGTCATGTGCCCCCCAGAAGTTTACACATAAAGGAATGTGGCCCTCAGGCTTGAAACCCCCCCCCCCCATTTTAAAACAACTTTTGCTTTCTTCATTTGATGTCTCACCCATGTGAATATGTTTTGGGGCAGCTGGATTCCTATTTAATCATGAAAGGATCTCTAAAAATTTGTGTAACAGGGAAAATTTGCCCCAACTACAGCTTGGTCAGTTATTTGGGTAGGTGTGATGGATGGATGGATGGATGGATGGGGGAAGGGAGTACAGTGGTACCTTGGGTTACATACACTTCAGGTTACATATGCTTCAGGTTACAGACTCCGCTAACCCAGAAATAGTGCTTCAGGTTAAGAACTTTGCTTCAGGATGAGAACAGAAATCGTGCTCCGATGGCGCGGCAGCAGCAGGAGGCCCCATTAGCTAAAGTGGTGCTTCAGGTTAAGAACAGTTTCAGGTTAAGAATGGACCTCCGGAACGAATTAAGTACTTAACCCGAGGTACCACTGTACATGGCATGTCTTGTATATGTTTGATTGGATAATTTTTCTTTAAATCAAGTCACTAAGCAAAATCATTTTGGTGTTGTTGTTTTTTAAACCCCCCCCCCCACATGAAACAAAACACCATGTGGGATTAGATTGGATTGTTTGCTAGAACATTAAACAGGCATTGTGCATGCTTCGCTGAAGATGTGCCTTGAGCGGCCATGAAACTCTGCCCAGCCTTTTCCGGACAGAGCCATAGGAAGGTCACCCACGCCTCTTTGTGGCTTGGTCTTGGTCATGTTCCACTCAGCTGGGTAACCAGCATACTGCAGGGCGTGGCTGGCCTCACATGTGCCCAGGGGGGCGGGATAGTTCTCGCTTTTAATTGTAGAGGCCACAAAGACAGACGGGATTCTCAGCTTTCCACAAGGGCAGCTCAAGGTGCCAAAGATCTGTTCCCAACTACTGAGCCGTAATATCAGCCTCTTTTGTTATAAAGCAGCTTTCAGGTGGTCTCAAGGAGATCATTGCTTATCAATGCATTTGCAGATTCTTATCAGGGCAATACTGATTTACTTATTTTATTCACCAATTTTCTCTGCTGCCCAAAGGGGCACAGGATGACAAACAGCCAAAACCAAAGACATAATATTTGCAGCGTTTAAAACCATTTTAAAACCAACTAAAACATTTCAAAACAGTTTAAAGACAGATTGAAACATTTAAGACATTTAAAATAGTGAGCAATGGGGGGTGGTGGTGGTTTGCAGAATAATAAAATCATAGAATCACAGAATCTAGTCCGTAGGTCTAGTCCAACCCCCCTGAAATGAATGAAACTCAATTAAAGCACCTCCTCTGCTTAAAAATTTCAAATGAAGGAGAGTCTACAAGCTTCGGGGGGGGGGGTGTGTGTGAGAAAAGCTCCTGCCTGAAACCCTGGAGTGATGCTGCCAGTCAGTGTTGACAGTACCAATCTAGATGGACCAATGATCTGACTCAGTATAAGACAGTTTCCTATGTTCCTTCAGTTCTGTGCCATATGTACCAGAACTATCAATTGATGAATTATCGAAAGTGTTTCAAGTACCTTGGCCTTCATGGTACATAGGAACTTCTGGATCAAACGAAAAGCCCCCAATCCTCTTTCCTGTGCCACCTGCCCACATGTTTCCAGGAAATCCACAAATCTGATGGTTTATCCATCTAGCTCATTACTGTCTACTTTGACAGGCAGCAGCTCTCCAGAATTTTAGGAAGAAGGTTTTTCTCATCACATACTAGGGGGAGAGGGCCTTTTCTATAATGACTCCATGCCTCTAGAATTCACTGGCAGTGGGGATCATTAAAGGGCTTTAAGAGTGCCTTAAATACTCTTTTGCTTCACTCTGTTTTTCCATGAGTTTGGTTTTATGTTGTTGCTTTGCAGTATAGCTGATGGCTCCATATTGTATGTTGTACTGGGCTTTTTGTAGTCTTGGGACTGGAGGGAAATTTTAAAACTGCATGCCTTGTTCCATGTAATACCAAATATTTATACTACAGTATATAAGAATACTAAATAACTGATTGGACAGAATATTTAGCAGCCCTTTCCAAATACTAAAACATACACAAAACCACTTTCCATTTGAAATCTTCCAATTCTATAAATATATGCAGTCTATTCCTTGACCTGAGCTTTTTTGTTCCTTCTTCACAAACTCTGTCTGTCAATCTCTTCCCTGGCTCGTTCTTTCTTCTTAAATAAAGCTGTTCTTTTGACAGTATTGAGTTGCTCTCATAATTTCCTTAAAAATCCATTCTCTTTGGCCTTTGGGTTTTCCCCCCAAGCTCTCATGTACATTATCCTGGAGATTGTTATAATATAGAAAACTTGAGTTTGATTCTTTGGTTTAAATAAACTTTTATATATCTCAGTAAAAAGAACAAAAGATCCAGTGGAAACTGATACGCAGAAATATCTTTCAGTAGGGTTACCACCATCCATCAGGAGTTTTAATTATTGCAGGAGTTTATTGTGTATTTTGAGATTGTGACTACATTGTATTTTGCCTTGTGAGTTTTCTTGGGAGGGCATAAAATTCTGAAAAAGAATTTTGAATAAATAAATAAACCCGTCTCAGATACTGTCCTGGGCCATCCACTAGCAGACACTCCAAGTGTCCCTATTTTACAGGGATGTCTCTGTTTTAGAGATGCCGTCCCAGTTTCTGATTTGATCCTAGAATGCCCCTCTTTTCTTTAGGACGTCCCTATTTTCACTGGAGAAATATTGGAGGGTATGGGGTTATCCAACCCCCAAACTGTCTGAAGGCAGCCCTGCATAGCGAAGTTTTTGTTGTTTGATGTTTTATCACTATTTATTTATTTATATTCTGTTGGGAGCCACCCAGAGTGGCTGGGGAAACTGAGCCAGATGGGTGGGATGATGATGATGATGATGATGATGATGATGATGTTTTTATATGTTAGAAACTACCTAGAGTGGCTGGGGCAACCCAGTAAGATGTGTGAGGAAAAACAGTAAAATCTTCTTTACGGAATGGGATTTCCCTATTTTCACTGGAGAAATGTAGGAGGGTATGCACTAGTGCCATGATTTCGTTAAATAAATTGCATGTAGCATGGAACATTTCCCTTTTGTCAGTCTCCAATCTCCCTCTATGTAGGGATCAGATGGGATTACCATGAGGAATTATAGAATATATATCAAGCCATTGTGTCCACGATGAAGACATTGTGTTGACTGGGTTTGATATATTGACGATAATTTCTGATTAAATCCCATAAGATTCTACATTCATGCCCTTTTCATGCCCTTTTCCCTCTGTTGCCCATTTCTCTCTTCATAAATCACGTACACAGCAGTTGCTTCGCCAGGCAGGCTTCCTGGGCCATAAAGATAGTAGGCAAGTTTCTTTGATGTAGTTTCTTATATATAATCTTAAAATGTTAATCTTGGAGCCAGGAAACAGATCTCACATGAAGGTGGTAGTGATCTGGTCTTTCTGGCCATCCTTCTTATCATGTTTATTTCTCACCTCTGGGGTTGCCAGATGCACCCCTTTGTAGTTCTCAACTTATTTACCACCCCTTTGTAGTTCTCAAGTTATTTACTACCCCTTTGTAGTTCTCAGTTTATTTACCCCAAAAATGTATGCATGCTAATTAGTGTTGTAGTGTAACTTTTCCCCCACGTGGGGTTTGATGAAATGATCAGAGGAAATATGATTGGTTCTTACGAGCACTGTGTAAAAGATTCTTTTGCTAATAAAATGGCCTGGTGAGGGGTGTGGTGGACGCACTTTTTCCGAGAGCCTTGCTGGTCAAAGCCTCGTGTCTTGCTTTTAATCAGGGTCCAGTCCTTCCTTTACTTTGTGAACGCAACACCTCTAGTCAGCTTCTTTGAGTGATTGGCTCCTGGTTTTAGTGCTGTGGCAGGAGTGGAGAACATTTGACCTTCCAGGTGATACTAAACTACAACTCCCATCAGCCCTTGCAAGTATGGTCAGTGGTCATGAATGAATGAGAGCCAAAGGTTCTCCATACCTGTGTTCTAGGAAAAGAAGCATGTTTGGAATTCTCTTTTGGAATTCAATGCCATTTTGTTCAGCCACTTTTTAAAAATACTTTGTGGGAAGAGGTTGAGAAGATCTCATCAGCTAAAGAATGGAGCTTCCACACATATTTCATATGCAGGAGAAAGGAGATGGTTCTACATATACCACTACAACAGGCCAGAGCTATTTTCTTTTTATCCCCTGCAGCTGCCTGCAAAGAGAGCAAGCGTCCCCTGGAAGTGTCCCAGCACTCAGAGGAAATGGGCCTCATCCTGGGCATTTGCGCCGGAGGACTGGTGGTGCTGATCATCCTCCTGGGGGCCATCATTGTCGTCATACGGAAAGGGTAAGGAAATGTTTTCCCCTTCTGCCTTCGCCATTGCTGCTTCTCTGTTTGCAAAGCTCAATTCACCTCGTTTGGAGCCCAGCAGCCTTGCTCTGGCGGATGGAGAGAAAAGTCATGGAGGAAGGAGAGGCAGGGAGAGCATCCACAGTAGCCAGCCAGAGTCTCAGGCCACTCACCTGTGCCCCTCCCTCCCTTATCCTAGTGAGCCGTTGTTCTAACCTAGAGGAATCTTCCTCCTTCCACTAGGCCCCGTAACCAGGGATCTTTGGGTGAGGGGGCACAAATCAACCAAGGGATCATGGCAGATCAGACAGGACAGACATGCAAGAAGCCTAATAGCATGTGTGGACAGTCACACCTCAGCCTAATTTCAAATGCCCCCTGCAAGCAATCAGTTCTGAAAAGGGCAATTTGTCTTTCTCCAACAGTCCACCCACTGCCAGCATTCTGCACCCATCAGAAGTGTGCTAAGGGAATGCAGCCCTGGAGAGAAAAAAAGAGGTCCCCCCCCACCATAAGTCTTTTAGGGTGTCATGGGTCCTATGTTCATTTTGCTAGGCAGGACTCAGTCAGTAGAGCATGAGACTCTTGATCTCAAGATCGTGGGTTCGAGCCCCACATTGTGCAAAAGATTTCTGCATCGCAGGGGACTTGATGTCCCTTGTGGTTCCTTCCAATTCTGTGTTTCTAAACTGGTTTCAGCAGGGATTAAGGATGAATTTATCAGCATGGACTGCATGCAATAACCAAAAGACAAACCTTTAACATCCAGTGGCTAGAAGCTGGGCATTAATGTTTAACAACAACAACAACAGGCAACTATTTATATTAAACACATTTCAAACTGCTTTATATTTCGAAAATGTCTCAGCAGTGTACAGTCTAAAATGATCTATTTTATTTAAAGTTGTACATTGCCTGGTATATGATATGGCAGTATAGAAATACTGTTACGAATGAGCTGAAACAAAAACAGAAGCTGAAAACAGTAAAGCAGCAGAATGGAACATAAAAGCATCTAAAAGTGAATAAAACAGAATACCAGAGGATTCAAAAACATGAAGCAGGATGCAGTCTGATGGGTCAGGGGAAACCTGTGGAAAAAGACAAGGTTTGAAGCAACTGATGGCAGAGGGGAGGGTATTCCACAGCATGGGTGTGGCAAGGCTCATCAGCCTTAATATTCTGTAGAGTGCAGAGGAGCAAATAGAATTTCCCCTTGTCACACACCTGATATTTTTCACCTTCATTGTTATCATTATATTTTTCTTTGTTATTCATATTTTATTTTTTGGGGAAAAGAAATAATCAGGAAAGAACACAAGCATACTCTTCCCATATATTCTACGCGGTCTGTAGAGGGACAGGTAATCTTTCAGGTAACCTGGTCCAGAGTGGTACATGGCGTATTATGTTAACAAGGCCGAGGTCTGAATCCCAACTTGCCTATTCAGAGGAATCTAAGCTGGGTTCAAGCAGCCCCAGATCACTACAAGTTGGGTTGAGGGTTCAGAGCTATCTGAGATTGTCAAGGGATGGGGCTTTGGGCAGTGAGGAGAGGCTGGTGTGAGGGAGTTGCTGAGAAATTGTGAAAAAGAGAGATCTATTGGGTGGCTGCATCCTTGTGGAAGAAGATGGCTTTCCCACCTGGCTTTTCATTCTCCCCACTGCCAGACCTCAGCTCTTTCCTGTTCCTTCCTGGTCCCTGAAGGATCTGATCCTGTGTGATTGTGTTCCTTCCTGAGTGGCTTCCCTTGCATGCAGGGAAGCTGTTCTCTCTCTCTCTCTCTCTTTTTAAAAAATATTTTTTATTGGTTTTTGTCACATTTTTATACATTTCAACTTAACCATCTCAAACATTAAAACAACAAGGTTCTTTTGAACCTTCAGCCCTCTTTCCCTCCCTCCATGGGTTCCATATTCAAGACTGAATTTACTGCATCTTTTACTGTTATCCATCTGTTACATATCCATAATTATCATAGCTAATTCCACATTACATCCCAGCCAATGATTTTAATTGTTTACAGTGGCCTTTTAAATAAATAAAAAGTTTATTCCAGTCTTTTTAAAAATACTTGGTCTTCCTGATTTCGGATCTTCCCCATCAGTTTCATCATCTCTGCATACTCCATCAGTTTCATCTGCCATTCTTCTTTTATTGGTACTTTCCCTTCCTTCCATCTTTGGGCTAGTAGCATTCTCGCTGCGTTGTTGCATACATAGAAAGTCTTTTATCCTCTTTTGGTATCTCTTCACCTATTATATCTAACAGAAAAGCTTCTGGTTTTTAAACAAATGTCTTTCTAAACATTTTCTTTAATTCATATATCGGGGAAGCTGTTCTCAAAGGAGCAGCGCCATGCAAGATCAGATCCTCCTGCTTAACAGCTGTGAAGCATATGGGTCAGATACCGCACAGTGTTCTTGCACTTATAAATGCACTTATAAAACTCTTTTTGAAAACTCTTAGCCCCATTCCTGAACTGGACAGGGTGGTTGGCTCCTTGTTTGACACAGGGTGACTAGGCCACAGCGTGGGATCTTGTGGTGGAGGCTGGGCTACAAATGCCAGTCAATCAATCACTTTACCCAGAAGTTTAGAACTGTGTGCAGCAGAGAGAGAGACCTGTGTGAGCTTTTTTGCCTGGACCCAGCGGAGTGGTCCTCAGCATAGCTTCCAGTGGCAACACCATGCCGCTGTCATTGCTACAACCCAGGTTGCTAATGGGCTGGACAGCTCCTCAGCACAGATCCCGCAGAGTCCTCTGAGCTTCAGAGCTAAGGCTGGCAGGGGGCAAGGAAGCAGGTCAGCAATGCCTGCTTTGTGTTCCGTCTATATTTCATGAGTTCCCATTCTGCCTGGGTAGGCACGATCCCTCTGCCCTTTCAGGAACATTAAGTCCCCGACAAAGGAGTTGGTTTTCCCCCAAGCAGCCCACCGGGGAATGACAAGAGTCAGCAAGGCGCAACAGGTCAGGCCAGCAGGAATCGCAGAGTCACACGCTCATGAGTCTCTGGTGGATTGGCTGCATGCTATCCACCTCACGCATCTTTTGCCTTTGCACTGCATGCTGCTCACTGCCTGGCAGTCCGTGGCTTGGAAGCGGATCGAATTGGGGGCCACCGTGAAACTTTCTGCCTTCAAAACAAAATTGGGCGTCTTCCAGGAAGAGAAAGAAAAAGTGTGTGTGTGGGGGGGATGAGAATCCGGATTGGAGTCCTGAGCTAAATATCACATGAATGCCCAGAGGCAGGATTTGTGATATTCTCACATCCCTCATCCTTCTGTATAAACATACATGCTGGCTTGAATTAACCCATAGCTGCTTCTTTATGTTACACTTTCCCCTTCCAGACTGGTGTTTTGTCGCAGGTATATTCGGCAACATGTTATTGATGCAATAATAGTGCATTATTAGTGCAATAGTGGAATAGTGTTGGATCTATTCTGCCTTAGTTTTTAGTTTTGCTTTTTAAAAATACACATTTTTTCAATAGTAATAATAATAATAATAATAATAATAATAATATATAAATAAATAAATAAAATTTTATTTGTATCCCGCCCTCCTAAACGGAGCTCAGAGCGGCTAACATCATATAAATAATACAATGTGCATAGCAACAAGCAATCAATTGATTAAAATACATCCCAAAATTAAGTCAAATAAATTAAAGTTAAAGTTAAAACTGGACAAATGACAATCCTCAGTTTAAAATATTACACACATCTTACAGTTCTTTTTTTAATCACCTCATTTCGTTTTTCCCCCTGTGATGCTTCCCCAATGATACCACATTATTGCTGTCCAACAGCAACAGCCACAAAATAAATAAACCAGAACATTTGTGGTATAAGATATAACAGCATGTGCACTGAGTGGAAATGGAGCAGTGTGACTGCCCCAAAACCTTTGCAGGCACAAACAGTATTGAAAATGGGGTTGCATGTGACCACCCTGGTGAACACAAATAATAATGAATGCACCATAAAAAAGGATGTTTGAATGCAGTCTAAGCCCTATAGACACCATACATTTAAAGTCATGGCTTCCGCCCAAGAATTCTGGGAACTCTAGTGTGCTAAGTGAGACCCATATTCCCTGCACAGAGCTACAATTCCCAAAGTTTCCAGTGAAGAGGGATTAATTGTTCAACCACTTTAGACTTTGTAGCTCTGGGAGGGGAATGGGGTCTCCTAACAACTCCCAGCATCCTTAACAAACTACACTTCCCAGGGTGCTTTGGGAGAAGCCATGATTGTTTTAAGTGGTATTCTAGTGCAGTGTTTCCCAACCTTTGGTCTCTAGCTGTTTTCGGACTACATTTCCCACCATCCCTGACCACTGGTACTGCTAGCTAGGGATGATGGGAGCTGTAGTCCAAAAGCAGCTAGAGACCCAAGGTTGGGAAACACTGTTCTAGTGCTTTCAATGTATGGTGTGAATGTAGCCTAGGTCTTTGGAACAGGAATGTCTTGAGAAAAATGGGGGAAACAAAGTTACGTGTTGGTAGTTGGTGCTGAAGGTGGCTTCTGACTAATGCTGCAGTCATATTATGGTCTTACAGAAGGGCACAAATCCTGGATGCCATTTAATTTATCCTGGCAAAGAACAATCAAGTCCTGTTAATGTGCTGGGATGTTCTGCCAACTTGTTGTTAAGCATTTCTTTGCGCCCATCTTTCAGATTCCAGAACCGTGCCGCTATTTGACTGTAACATAAATGGCTCTGCAAAGGATGACATGCCAAGCAGCGTTGAGCTTAAAGAATTCAGTGTCTGAAGTGGATTTGTTTAACCTTGTGCAACAGGGAGGGGGAAGAGGAGGGAGGTCTGTCTTCTTTCACCTGGGCTCTGTGCCGTGCCAGCTCACGCAGCGTCTTGGCAGACATGAAATGCCAGCTCCGTAGGGGTCCTCATATCAATTGAGGGGCCCTCATATCAACCGAGGAGAGCTTCAGTTCATTTTAGGATTTCTTTTTAATATTAGTTATGTAAGGCTATGCACACATTAGCAGCTTAAAGATTCCCTGCCACTGCTATTCAAGTTGCATTTGCACATTGCAGTACATGCCAGAGAGTGAGTCTTCATCCAATGTGAGTCATCTCTCCCCCCCCCACATAAATTTTTATTATTTTCTCAACACAGTTTCGTACCATACATCAAATCACATCTATACTTCTAGCTCTGCCGAGCTTATGACTTCCCTCCTTCCCTTCAACAGGTATCCCTTGTTTCTTTAAATCATGTATTTTAAATACTAAATCTCTTATTTATTACATTGTGGGAGTTATTTCAGTCCTGCCAGTGTTTTTAAAGTTTTACAATTATCCTTTAAATACACCATAAATTTACTCCAACTTTCTATGAATCTCTGGTTGTCCTGGTCCTGAATCTTGCCGGTCAGCTTGGCTAATTCCGCATAGTTCATCATTTTCACCTGCCACTCCCAATGTGTGTCATGTCTTGGGTCTCCCTGCACCTGTTACTCCCCACACGAATACCATTCATAAAGTTGTTGTTTGTGTGTATACACAATGGCTGTCTCAAATGTACATAGGTAAAGGTAAAGGGACCCCTAACCATTTGGTCCAGTTGTGACCGACTCTGGGGTTGCAGCGCTCATCTCGCTTTATTGGCCGAGGGAGCTGGCATACAGCTTCCGGGTCATGTGGCCAGTATGACTAAGCCACTTCTGGCGAACCAGAGCAGCACACGGAAACGCCGTTTACCTTCCCACCAAAGAATTTATCTACTTGCACTTTGACGTGCTTTCAAACTGCTAGGATGGCAGGAGCAGGGACCGAGCAACGGGAGCTCACCCCGTCGTGGGGATTTGAACCACTGACCTTCTGATCAGCAAGTCCTAGGCTCTGTGGTTTAACCCACAGCACCACCCGCATCCCCTTGTACACCCACATCTCAAATGTACATACCTCAGCTCAATGGCAAAGTGAATGTGCCTTACGTTTTCAATTCAGGTAGATGCTGGCTTGAGGGTGGGGGAAAACTTATTAAATGGCAGTCTTTCTTAAAAAGCAAACAAACTACAGGATATGGATTGTGACTAACGTCCCGTGCACATGGTTTCAAACAAAAGCAGTGGGTATGCACTGGGGCCAGAGTAAATGGTAGTGTGTACACAGCTGAATACAGTGTTCTCCAACTTTGGTTTCCCAAATGCTCTTGCTCTACAGCTCCCACCATCCCTCACCTTTGGCAAAGCTGGCTGAGGATGATGGGAGTTGTCGTCCAGCAATGCCTGAGGAACCAAGGTTGAAAGACACAGATCAAATACAACACAATTAGGGACAAGCTAGGTATCAGTGCTCAGTGCCTTTAGGCAGCTACTGGGACCACAATTACTTGGCAGAGCTTACTGGTGCTGGTACTTGCCCAGTCATAGGTCTATGGCAGCAGAGGTGGGCAGCCACTTAAATTTCCCACAGTGCCCATGAACAGCACTCACCAGACATTATGGATGATGGTTGGAAATGAAAAGAGTCGGCCAATGCTGCCATTGTTGGGTGAACCTATTGTCAGGGTCCACCAATGGAGGAGGGAACCTAACAGAGGGCACTGCTGACCTTCCCCATGCCAGTCATAATTTGGGATGCAGCATATCACTCTTGGTCTTTCATTCTGCATGCAACTCCCCCACCCCCTAAAAAAAAACCAACAAAAAAAAACCCCAACAACAATCGAAAAGACTTATGTGGATAATAATAGAAAGAGTGGTAGGATCTGTGGATCCAAGGGATTCCTACCTCAGCTTTTCGGTGAAACCCACTGAGCAGTATAAAACTCACAGATTCAGGCAGTCAGAACAGACTGCAGTGTTATAAGCCCTGCATTACAGGGCTCCCTTTTTATTTATTTATTGTTACATTGCTAGGGTTTTCCCTGACTACTACAGAGATAGGGGGCAAGCTGTCTTCACTGCTGC
The DNA here is from genome assembly GCF_951804945.1 of Podarcis cretensis. Classification (NCBI taxonomy): domain Eukaryota; kingdom Metazoa; phylum Chordata; class Lepidosauria; order Squamata; family Lacertidae; genus Podarcis; species Podarcis cretensis. The sequence continues at coordinate 24,771,652 of NC_137177.1, read as the reverse complement.
CTCCACTTCCTAGCAAATCACCCCATCATGCTGCATAATTTAAGAAGCTAGCTACCAGTTCATTGTGTTATCTGTGCTGTTTTTAATAGTTGTTTTCATTTTGGAAACCATATTTGCTAGCAAGCTTGTGGCTTATATTGAGTTATTTGAGTTGGAACGTTTGTCCATCTAGCTCAGCCCAGGGACAGTCAACTGGGTGACCTCCAAATGTTGTTGGACTAAAGTTCCCATCAGCCCTGCCACCATGGCCAATGGTCAGAGATAATGGGAGTTGAAGCCCAACCATTTATGGATCCTACCACTTTGGGTCTCATGGTCTACACTGACTAGCAGCAGGTTTCAGACAGGGGACAGTCACAACCCTACATGGAGATAGTGGGAATTGAACTTGTGACCTTCTGTATGCAAAGGAGATGTTCTACCACTGAGCTATGGCCACGTGGGTTGCTGAGGAGGAATAAGATTACAAAGTCTTGTGTCTTGTGAAGAGGAGAACTCTGACTGTGTGTTCTGGAGAAATTGGAAATGGATTATTTCTTCAATTATCAGCTTCATAATGGATTAAAATGCAGGTGGTTGGTGGGAGGGAATCAAGCCTTTAAAAAGACTCCTGGGATATTCTTAGATTGGGTAGATTTTCTCAAAATATTAAAGACACTCCTGTAGAGCCCTTATTCACATTCCTCAGTCTCTGCACAGAGCAGATCAGCTGTCAGTGTTACTTTGTCTGTTACAGCCTTTCCTCAACAGGTTAAGAATCCATTCAGACATCCATCTCTTCGCTTGAATCAAGGTGTTTGGCTGATCCCATTTTAAATGTCGCAGTTGATTAAATCATTTCAGTTGGAGTTCCTTGCAAATCCATGGTCAGCTTCTCCTTGGATTCAGAGTGTAAATAAACAACAGATGGCTGCTGTTTGTGCTAAAGGAATGGCTTGATACCCAAAGTGGTGTCTCTTTCCTTCCTGACAATTCCGTATTTGGTGTGTTATTGGGCTGGTTTCAGGGTTGAAACCAGGTGTGATGGCCCCTCAGCAAGGAGCACCTTGGTGACCTTCCTATTTGGTCCCCTCCCACCTCCAAACTGTGGGCTTGGTAGCGTTGGCTGGGTCCCGGAAGATGCTTGCTACTTTCACTTTCCCACAGGAGCGATGGTGTGACAGATACTGCAGGGCATTGCAGGAAATGCAAGATGGTACATGGCTTCCTGTTTGGGATCAAAGAAGGCATCATTTTCCATTTGGCCCTGCTTTTGTTGCATACAGAACTGTTTCCTTTTTAAAAATAATAATAATTTTTTATTAAATTTTCCATTTTAACAATCCAATCAAATCACATTAAATATTCCAAATTATACAAATACATATCATATAGTCCAAATATTCTGCCAAATTATAATTTTTTATTGGGACTACCCATGCTTCAAGTTCCCATGCATACAGAACTGTTTCCATTCCACTACAGTTCACTTTCTGCCCCAAACTACATTTTCTACCATTGTCCATTGCAGTAAAATTATGTCACTTAAGAAGTGTAATTCATTTTGTAATTTATGCCATCCCTACATTATTCTATCCCATTCATTTCGGTACGAAGTAACCACAATGCAAAACAAGGGGGAATTTAACAATTATTTGTGGACTGAAAGCAACAACTGCAGTGAATATTTACGGCATTTGCTGGATTGATTGCTGTTCCATACATGGGACAAATAAGTGAACACAGGCAATTGTTGCTCCTGTTTCCATTTGCGTCATATTTCTTCACCAAGCCTGCTTACCAGACCCATCCATTGCGTCCAGATAAGACCATGACTGGGGGAATGAGAAAATGAGAGAGACAAAGCAGGTTTCAGCTCTGGTGAGCTCTGCCAATGTGGTTGGGCCCTAACTGTCAATGGGCTGATGGGTGCTGAATCTGGATGCTGGCCTACCTGGTCTACACAATGCAAAGGAATAACATGGGAGTGAGGTAGTAATGTACAACCTTCCCCAACCTGGTGCCCGCCAGATGCTTTGGACTACAACACCCATCAGCTCTAGACAACATGGGCCAGTGGCCAAGGATGATGGAAGGGTTGATGAAGGCTGTGAGAGTAGATTCTTAAGGTTCCTGAGGTGTTAGAATAGATTCAACAATGTGATCTCAGTCTGCAGTTCAAAGAGGTAGATTGCATGTTGAGATCACATTGTTGGATGGTCCTGCAAGTTCTCGCTAAGTTCATCCATTGCTGAGCTAAGTTTTTGCTTGCAGGGTTTTATATATGTGGGGGAGCATTTGAAAAACAGTATTGTTCCACCTGCAGTCTGAAATGGTACAATTCACTCTGCTACTATGGGATTTTAGCACCTCACTCTGCTAAGAGTCCCTTTGGCCTCTAGTTCTCAGTGCTTCTGCAGATAGTTTAAAACAGGGCATGTGAAACATAAAGCTATGAAATGATATTGGACATCATTGCTTTAAAATTCAGTCTGGGAACTAAGGCCAAGAGACAGTGACTTTAATGTGGAGCATTTCAGCTTGGTACAGCTTTTCCTTCCTCTGTAACACAAGGAGGTGACCATAAGCTGCACCTGCAGAAATTATGCCCTCTAATAGTGAACTTGGGTGGTGAGTGACAACAGGTCCCCATGAGAAACATGGGGGAGATACTGGGTTCCTCAGAGAAACCTCAAGCCACAGATTGCTGTGCTTTTGAGGGGAGTTGAGAAAATGGAATGGAATATCATGTGAGAGGGCATGACTGGCTGGCTGGCTGGAACACTAAATAGGCACCCTGGACGCTGCAACTTTTTGTTGCAAGCATATTGTCCCTTGTACACAACTCTATAAAAAAGTCCAGGAGCCCCATTGTTGGAGGCTGTGCTGGACTCAGGAAGACAATTGGGCAGTGCTTTGCTATACCTCTCATGTGGTGAAGTTGACCATGGAAGCTAATGGAAGCAAAGAAATTGCCTGGGAAACAGCCAGGCCTCCAGCTTATTAGCAGATATGATAGGGAAGGATTTGTGGGGCTATTTCTGGCTGGGACTAAAGGACGCTTCTTCCCAGACTGATGAGCAATACCTGTTGCCTCCCTGCAGGTTTAGCTGTGACAGGAAGAATGGAACTGTTAGGAAGAATATTAGAAAACACATTGGCTGTGAGAAGTGGAAGATTCAGTCTGCTGGCTAGGATATGTATTGGCCTTTGCCAGCAGATCTTTTGGACTACAAATCACATCAGCCCCAGGCAGCATGGCTGGGGCTGAGGGAGACGTAGTCCAAAACATCTGAGCTCTGAAGTCTGATAAATACACCATTAGATCTTTTGGACTACAGATCTTTTGGACTACAAATCACATCAGCCCCAGGCAGCATGGCTGGGGCTGAGGGAGACGTAGTCCAAAACATCTGAGCTCTGAAGTCTGATAAATACACCATTAATATATCTGACCCTCAGAAACAACTAATAACAGCATTAAAACTATAATGAAGCAAATTGAAACTATGTTTGCAGTGGCCCTTCAAAAGCTACCCCCCCCAACAAAGAATCAAATATAAGTCACTGTCTTTAATTTAAGGCTTCAGGTAGCCCTGGGATTCTCCATCTGGCACCCATGACACCACAATAATGTCACACGCCATCTTGGCACTCCCAATTTTTAATTATTTTTTTAAAAAATAAGTTGGGAGTTGGTTGAGTTTTATTGTTTTATTATTTGAGGGGGTGGCTATTGCCTGCTTTTTTGTCTGTGTTTTATTCACTGGGGTATAGGAGTTTCTGCTTTGGGGGAGGAGGGGGTTCTGAGCATCCCCAGTTTTTCTTACATGAAATGATTATTTTGTAGTGCCTGTGACACTTCCTTAGATGTCCAAAAGTGCCCCCTCCCCAAGTCAGGGGTTGGGGACCCCTGATCTAGCCTCTGCATTGCTTGGAGAAATAAAGAGGTCTCTTGTTTTTATATCTGCAGCATTAGCATCCAGGGAGCACATGAAGTTTGACAGAATTAGAATCACAAAGCCTTGTGAAGTTCAGAATGAGACACAAGGTGGTGTTTTAGAAAATCAAGGGTGGGACATTATGGGATGGGGTGGCGATATACCTCTGTTATGGGTAGTGCCATAGCTGCTCAACAAAACAAGTGCTCTGTTTTCAACCTGATGAGAACAAATTTGTAGGAAAGGAACTACATCACAATCCCAAGCACTAGATCTGCAGCAGTCCAGATTATCTGTTCCTCAGTTACCAGCATACAATTTCAAGGGCACCTAAAATTAGATGTGCTGTTTGCAAAGTACGTGTGTTTGCAGGTGTGGGGAAGCGAGTTACTTGGCGTCTTTGCCCTCTTTAAACCTTTTTGGCAGGTGACCTTGCTTGCCCTCAGGGCAGCAGCAAGCATGTCCGAAAACTGCTTCCCATTTCCAGCTGATTGCTTTCTCTGTCTCCCTGCACTTCCTTCCTCCTTCCTTCCCCCTCTCTCTGTCTCCGGCTCCCTTCCCCCTCCCTTTGCATGGACAATGGCTCAGTCTCTGGTCTGTTGTCATTTTAGGCTCCAAATATCCCATCTTCTCCTTCATTATTTGCTGAGAAAAGCTGCTTATGCAATCTCTGCTGTTTCTCTTTGTTTGCACGCTTGCCAGGAGGAACTACTATTCCTATTCCTATTACCCGTAAGTAATTCTCATTCACTCGCGCTCGCTCCGCTGCTCGCTGCTCCCAGTTGGTTCCCTTTCCTTGTCACATAAATGTTAAAGTACCATTTTGGGGGCTTCAGGGGTGGGGGGAAACGGCTGCTGAAATAAAATGTAGAGACTCCGGAGGGAGGTGGGGAAGGGGTCTGACGCTGGAGGGGATCAAGACCTGGAATGCCTTTTGGAGAGGCTATATACACCTCAAGAGAATACAACTCACCCAGCTTCCACCATGTTTCATTTAATGGTTTTTGCCCATCTGGAAATTACACCTCTGCAACTGCTTATGTTGGATTCATCTCATGGAGATTAGGAGTGGGTAATATTCTTCAGCCCCATAGGCAACCTCATTTGGGGGAGCAGTGTCACATGTTGGGGTCAGCTGGGGCCAGAGGCAAAACTGGATGGAGCAGCAAATATAGATTTTCCTTTCATACATCAGGGTTGTTTTTACCTGCTCCACCCAGGCAAGCAAGAGGCATTCTCAGAATCTAGAGTTCAAGGGCACATTGTAGACAGACAGAAATACCCAAGGAGAGTGGAACAAAGTAGGGTAGATGAGGGGTGTGGCTTGGGAAGAGGGGGTGTGGCTAGGGAAGAGGTGTGGTTTGAAGAGAGTCCCAAGAGCCAGACAGACAGGCCCAAAGGGCTGGATTCGGGGGCCCCATGCCTGATATCCCCCACCCCAAAGGTAGATATTGATGAACTGTCGCAAGGTTGCCTCGGAAATTATTTCCAAATCAGAAGGAATTATTTTTCAAGCCAATCTAAAGCAAGCGCACAAGCCCTCGAGGGAACAATGTCTCCCCTGGCCCCTTGGGCCATTACTGCAGGGATTGGGAACCTGTGGCTCTCTAGATACCGTTGGTCTCCAACTCCAACCAGCCCCAGCCATTATGGACACCATTCCTCCTCTCTCCCAACTGTACACCCCTATTACTTCTGCTGCTCCCAGTGCTGCTTTTTGCCAGGAAAAAGAAAGGCAAAGGTCCTTTGAGGTGCTGGCAGTGAGGGCAGGCAAGGATGGGCGATGGTGGTGAGCAGCCTGCTATTCTTTTCCAACGTGGATTTTATTCCAAGCCAGATAAGTTTCCAAGGACTTGCCTCTCCTTTCATGGAATCAAAGAAACAGCGGGCTTTGTTCCTGCTGAATATTTCCTTCTGATAGTGAAGCCTTTTCTAGCTTACACAGAAATGAACAAATCTCTTGTTAGAAAACACACTTGCTTATAGATTTCTGTTTACTTATTAATTCCTAATTTAAGACCATGTTAAGATGCTTTTCACACCAGACCAGTCCCAGGGACATAATGATGCAGTGCTAGAAGAATTAAGAGTACTACGTTTTATTTCAACTTTCTTCTGAATAGAAATGGGTTATTTAAAATTGTATTCTTATTTCTATAGATGGTTAATATATTGCATGAAGTTTAATAAATGGAAATTAATAGCAATGCATTTTTTATACAGTGGAACCATTTCAGAGCCGTTTGGGAATTCCTGCTCTAGACAATGATTTAACCGGTATAGAAATGTGTCCCAGTTTTAGGAAGGAGCTTTTGAAATCTGTGGCCTAGAAGCTTTGTAAATAAGAAGTTAAAAGCAAGGTGCACAGAACTAGATTCATTCCTCTCATTTTTTTGCTTACAGTGTTTCTAAACTGCTTTTTAAAGCTGCTCAGTATGGTGGACCACAAAATCAGATTATAAGGAAAGGGATTTGGTTAAGTGTTAAGAAGAACATTGTGTGGCACAGGTTGTTCACAGCAGTGTAGCAGATCACCTTGAAAGGTCCGTTTCAATTTTTCATCTCTCCATTTATAAGCAGAAGCTGGATGGCTACCCATCAGGGATGCTGTATCTTCAGATTTCCTACATCTAGATGACCTTTGAGCTCACCCCCAGTTCTCTGATTCTAGAATTGAATATCATGAAACCAAAGAACAGAAGTGCATCATTTGTATCCAAATAGCTTTAGTGCAAGCGGAAGACACTTTTTCTTCTGCATGAGTTTCTGCCAGTTTTCTTCTTCTCTCACAAACAAGAATACTGTCATTGCTCCTCCTCCTCCTCCTCCTCCTCCTCCTCCTCCTCCTCCTCCTCTTCTTCTTCTTCTTCTTCTTGGTTTCACACTGGTAACAAGGAAGGGGTAGCAAAGATGCAAATAAGCAAAATGAAAGGTGCAGAATTTAACTTTAGGAATTATCAAGGCTAAACCAGAATTCATGAAGTATAGAATGAAGAGTGGAGAGAGAGAACCAGGAAGCCAAAACAGGAAAGGACTGGGGAAATTTCTCCCACACTTGCCATGAATCTCCAGATGCCTTTTCTTAGGATGTACCACAGTGTTTTGACTTTCACCTTGGCATCTTCAGTCTGAAATGCCTCCTCAGAACTGGAAGCCCTCCTTGGGAGTGCTATTATTGTTAGGAGCAATGAAAGGCAAATTATGAGGCATTGTCTCTGTGTTGGTACAGAGCTGAGCAACTTGCCTGATGTTAAAAGTCCTACACTTAAAATCACATCGGGGGACTGATCAATAGTATTGATCAGACGTAAGTGGAACATCACAAGGATAGACAGCACCACAGATTCTGCTTTGTTTTGCAAGGAGGTGTCTGTGGGCTAAGTGTATTTAAAAGGGCCATGGGAGTATAAGTGGGCATTGCAGTAATTTTCCTGCACTGCCTGGGAGAGATGCGGAAAAGAACTTGGGGAAGGAGCTTCAGACCCACATTCTTGTTCATTGGAGTTGTGCTAAAATGCCAGTTAAGAGCAGGGTGTGTGTGTGTGTGACACTTCATTAGAGGTTATCTATTTAAGAAAGGCCACTGCCAATATACTACTACTACTACTAATAATAATAATAATAATAATAATAATTTTTATTATTATTACACCTTACCCATCTGGCTAGGTTTCCCCAGCCACTCTTGGTGGCTTCCAGCAGAATATAAAAACATAATAAAACATCAAACATTAAAAACTTCCCAATACGGGGCTGCCTTCAGATGTCTCTTTAAAGGTTAGCACCAACACTTTGAATTGTGCTCAGAAACACACTGGGATCCTTTAGGACTGGTGTTATATGGTCTCGACGGCCACTCTCAGTCACCAGTCTGGATTAGTTGTAGTTTCAGAGTCATCTTCAAAGGTAGCCCCATGTAGAGCGCATTGCAGTAGTCCAAGTGGGAGATAACCAGAGCATGCACCACTCTGGCAAGAGGGTCTGTGGGCAGGTAGGGTCACAGCCAGCATATTCCATGGGGAGCTTTCCCTTTTAATTGATCTACACCAAGGAGAATAATGGCTTATAGATCTGCTGGAGGATGGATAGTGTAAGTCTGACTAATAATCTCAAAATAGCTTCATTTTCTGTGGAACAGAAACATTTTTGAGTGGTCCCACATATTGGCTGCTTAGGATGAGAAGCAGGGCAGGAGCCAGAAATTTTGGAGTGGTGGAATTAAGGGGTGTGAAAACATGCAGAGGGATGTGTGTGTGTGTGTGTGTGTGTGTGTGTGTGTTTTAATTTAATAAAATTAAAACTTAGCTTTCTAACATTTTAAAAGAAGGGCTTTGGGTCATAGCCAACTAAGTTCTATTCAGAGTAGAGCCACTGAAATTAACAAACATAAGTTAGACCCTAATGTTGGATACAGCCCCTAGGACTTGCCAGATCAGATGAAGTCTCTCTCTAATCCAACCCAAATGCATCATGGGCTCTCATCAAGGGCAGCCCATCAATAAGGTGAAGCCATTTGCATCAGGCAGCAGGTCCAACCCCCGCTGCTGCAATGGCACTGCTGCCACCCCACTGGGGCTTTGCCTGTGCCACCACCACAGTGCCCTTGCCCTCACTGCTTCATCAGTTGCACCATTGTCACTGCATCATGGAGGCAGTGCAGCTGCAGGCAGGGGCACAATCAGGAGGGGGGCCAATCCCCCCCACTTTTTTCAAGGCGGGGTATGGGTGGTTCCCCCTCAGAATTCCGTGGCAATCATGCATATGCAATGTGCATATGCCATGCAACATGCTCATGTCACAGCTCTCCGCATAGCTGTCAACTTTTCCCTTTTCTTGTGAGGAATCCTATTCGGAATAAGGGAATCTCCATTAAAAAAAGGGAAACATTGACAGCTATGGCTCTCCCCCACTCTGCCCACTGCTACTGACCCCAAAACTATCATGGGGTGTATGCGTGGTGAACATGGTAGTGCTCTCTCTCTCTCTCTCTCTCTCTCTCTCTCTCTCTCTCTCTCTCTCTCTTTCTCTCTTTCTCTCTTTCTCTCTTTCTCTCTCTCTCACACACGGTGGAGAATACTTGCAGCAATTCTGCTAGGTGGCCTTTTTCTAGTGGAATTGGGGCAGGGGAGACAAATCTCAAAACTTTTATCAGGAGAAGTTTGGGCTTAATTCTAATTACATGGATGCAATACCTGAGCAACCGGGGAGCTTGATGCCTCGGTTGCTGTGTGATGCCTGCCCATGACAACGTAAGAAGCTCCCTCTGCAACCAATGTTCATGAGCCTCTCTTCATCCTCCTACCTGTAGAAGTTTGAAAAATGTACCTGTTGGGAAGCCCCAGAGTGGACCCCTTTGTCTGATGTGTGCCTGCTTTCCTCCTTTGTGATTTTGCGCCAGGAAACCAGTCAACATGGCCAAAGCGACGATCAACTACCGCAATGAGAAGACACACATGATGAGTGCAATTGATCGAAGCTTTACGGACCAAAGTACCCTGCAGGAAGATGAGAGGCTGGGCCTGTCCTTCATGGACACACACAACTACAGTAACAGAGGTAAGATCCAAGCAAGCAGCTACAGGGAGTGACTTGGCTTTTACGCTCTGTGCTGAACTACACAGACCAATAGCATTGGTGCTCAATAACAACATTGGTTTTGCTTAGATTACAGCCAACGTTTCTGCCCATAGTACCTTGCTGCAAGCAGTTCACAGATGTAATAGAGAGGTATCTTGTTTGGCTTCTGTGGGATGTTGGAGTGTGCAGCCACACAGGGGCAGTCACATCGTACAGGGTGGGGGAGAAAGGGGACACTTGATTCCCCTTGGCTGAATCCCAGCAAGGGAGGGTGGTGTCCCTTCCCGCCATTTTGGAAAGTCTGCTGTTGTTCAACAAACTCTGAAGAGAAAGAGAGAGTGTCATGTTGCATGCATCCCATAACTGATATGTTCAGGGCGACTAAAGGACTGTCACGTTGCCCAGCCAGGTGTATCTGGTTGGAAATTATGGGTTGTACAGCTCTTCATCCAAAGATCACTGGGCAGTTACACATGCACATGTTTGTGTGGTTGCTTCAAACTGTTTTCTATGTTGTAACCTGCTCTGTGTCCTTTTTTAAAAAAGTAAAGGGCAGGTAATTAATCTGATGTTGAGTAGAAGGAAGAGAAGGACCTTTGTCTCATCAGAATTCTTCTTATTCAGGCTCCCTCTGACCTATTTAAGGCTGTAGCAAACCCATTCTGAGTTTATCTAAAATAAGAGAGATGACGGGAGAGAGAGTATCTGCAACACAGGGGCTATAGCCACATGAGTCATGTGGGTACTTGTCCCCCTCTGGGATATTCCCAAAATAGGAGGAAGTGCTTAAGCCTCTGGCTGATTCGCAGTCCTCCAAATTATGGTTTCAAGGTGTGCCTGAAGGCACCAAGTGAGTTTCATTTTGTTATAGCAGATTCTATCACCCTGGAGCTCTGTGGCTTCATGCTCTGGACTTTGCCACAGGATACATAATCCTAAACACACAATGCCCCACGGTATCATGATTTAACCTTCACAATCAAGTACTCCAAGGCAGGCTGTAGGTGCTTTGAGATTCCAGGCAAGCCCTCCTTGCCGCCTCTGGATTTTGGTTTCTGTCTGGAACCAGTGGAAGTTCCAGAATTATATTCCCAAAATGCTGTGGGGCTGGAAGGAAGAAAACGTGAATGCTTATACAATGGACATTTACTTCCCCTATAGTTATTTTCTGCCAAAGCATAAACACTAAGGAAATGAGTGTTTGTTGTTTGAAGGCATGTTATGTTAAAGCATTTGTGGTGTGGATTGTTTGTAGGTTTCAGACTGGGCTTCAATGGCAGTGTTTAGTTCTCAAAACAAATCCACAGAAGTACTGGTTTCAAAGTGCTCTATCCAGACAACTGTATTCCCACATCTTGCTTTACAGTCTTGGGGTTAAATAATGGATTGGCCTAATGGGATTAAGAACAGCCACTGCTGCAATTTTATTCTTTTTATGATGTAACTTTCATTGGGCACATCTTTGCTAAAAAATAGAGCTACTTGCTCTCTGTCCTTTGAATGTGCTTGGTGCTGGTTTGCCTCTGACCCACCTGATTTCCATTTGTTTGATTTGACCGTGGCTGAATGTTTAAAAATCACAGACAGTAATCTAATTTGAAATGCTTTGGCATGGTACAGAGAAGAGGTCCTTTATGGTTCCCTTCAGTTCCCATTGCAGTAGGATTCTGAGTCATTGCTAGCTTGCATACGGTTGTAGATTTGCCTAAACCAGGGATGGTGAACCTGTGGCCTTCCCAACTCCTATCAGCCCCGTGAAGGATGACGGGAGCTGTAGTCTGGCAGTATCAAATAACATAAAGGTATAAGAAAAGCCCTGCTAAATCAATACAAAATCCCATCTGGTTCAGCACTCTGTTCTCACAGTGGCCAACCAGACACCTATGAGAATCTAGAAAGCCACTGGTTCCTCAGGCTACTCTTTGGCTCCATTATCTTTCCCTCTGAAAATCTGCTCTGCATTGAGACTGAGACTGATCAATGGATTTTCCTAGTGGTCTGAACCCATAGTTATAACCTCACCTGGCTACCTAGTAACCAACTCCCAGCAAGAGACTGGAATTCAGAGCACTGGAATTGTGGTTCCCATCTTGAACATGGCCAAGCATATTGAGGAACCATATTGAGAATGTTTGCCCTATTTCCTCCAGCCTTGCAGCACCTGCTCTCTAAATGCAGTGCAACCCCCTCCCCCCATCAAAGCTTCAGCTTTGGGATTGGGAGGGTCATGATGTCACAATCCCTGCGATTCTTGGGAGCCAGTGCAAATATGGTCCTTAGTGAAGAGGATGTCTTACTTTTTGCAGTGACTTTTTGCTGCACTTTGTCTTCCCTGATTTTCCAAGGTTCTATATTATTATGCAAAAACTTTCAGGAGCACAGGGAGCTCCCTCACCGTAGCTGCCCTTTGCCTTGCGGCAGACAGGAATGGCACAAGGGGCATGGAGCTAGCCTACTTGTCCCTGTGCCAACCACTGTCCTCCATATATGAGCATGGCACAAGCTATATATAAACCCAGGAGCAAAGTGCTCTGGCCAGAAACCAGTATATAAATGTAGCAACTAACAAACTAAAACGACTTGGATGATGGACTCAAGGGCATCCTGATCAAATTTGCAGATGACACCAAACTGGGAAGGGTGGCTAACACCCCAGAGGACAGGATCACACTTCAAAACGACCATTACAGATTAGAGAACTGGGCCAAAACAAACAAGATGAATTTTAATAGGGAGAAATGTAAAGTATTGCACTTGGGCAAAAAAAAATGAGAGGCACAAATACAAGATGGGTGACACCTGGCTTGAGAGCAGTACATGTGAAAAGGATCTAGGAGTCTTGGTTGACCACAAACTTGACATGAGCCAACAGTGTGACGCGGCAGCTAAAAAAGCCAATGCAATTCTGGGCTGCATCGATAGGAGTATTGCATCTAGATCAAGGGAAGTAATAGTGCCACTGTATTCTGCTCTGGTCAAACCTCACCTGGAGTACTGTGTCCAGTTCTGGGCACCACAGTTCAAGAAGGACACTGACAAACTGGAACGTGTCCAGAGGAGGGCAACCAAAATGGTCAAAGGCCTGGAAACGATGCCTTATGAAGAACGCCTAAGGGAGCTGGGCATGTTTAGCCTGGAGAAGAGGAGGTTAAGGGGTCATATGATAGCCATGTTCAAATATATAAAAGGATGTCACATAGAGGAGGGAGAAAGGTTGTTTTCTGCTGCTCCAGAGAAGCGGACATGGAGCAATGGTTCCAAACTACAAGAAAAAAGATTCCACCTAAACATTAGGAAGAACTTCCTGACAGTAAGAGCTGTTCGACAGTGGAATTTGCTGCCAAGGAGTGTGGTGGAGTCTCCTTCTTTGGAGGTCTTTAAGCAGAGGCTTGACAACCATATGTCAGGAGTGCTCTGATGGTGTTTCCTGCTTGGCAGGGGGTTGGACTCGATGGCCCTCGTCGTCTCTTCCAACTCTATGATTCTATGATTCTAAAATGGATATCCTTGTATTTTCCTTGGGCTGTTTTTTTGTTGATTTCTGATTGCGGCCGAGCTGTTGTGAACATTCAAGAGTTAACATGGCAGAACCTCCACGTTAGGCTGAGACTGATAATTTCACACCGGTGAATGCATTTCTATGCTGATTTAGTTGTAAAGTAATTCTTTCTGTGCCCCAGTTTCAGCCATATGCTAATAACACCTGCTATTGGAACTTCAAGATGCTGCCTTGCTCACATCTTTCCTCTGCAGACTACAAGATTAATATGGTTTGTACCATTGTCTCGCAGACAATAGAAGCCCAGAGGGCAAGAGTTTCCCTGTTTTATACATCTCTGCAGGACTATTATTTTATTTTAGTTACTGCACCATTTCAGTTTCTTAGAATGCTCTTAACAAGACCAGTTTGTATGAACAATTTGTCTTCTGCGATCATCTGAAAGAGCTTTCGGCCCAAATTTGCTGCTATTGCTTTACATCTATTGAAGGCAATGGAATGGCGCCTGCTTTGACTGGCAGTGGGTTTAACCTTGTTCTTGGGAGGCCCTGTGGAAAAGGGAGTTTTCCAAAGCAATTGCCAGGGGGCTGCAGCCTCTTTCTACATGTACCCACAGAAAACAAGAGCCCTGCCCTGACTCCCACACCAGCATTAAACTTAGAAGCTCCTGATATCAGCTGATCAGGGGTGGACTTTGGTAATATGGTGCCCTGAACAAGGATGGGATTTGGCTCCCCCCATCCCCCAAAAAAATAATTCAGTATTTTCACAATAATTCATTCTGGTACAGTTGCTTTTTATGGATTTTCTCAGTAGGTTGGCTGTTAGCACCTGTCTGTGTTGAGACAAAAGAATGCCAGGGGAAGTCAAACCATCGCATTAGCAGGACTGAAACAATTTTTCCTGGGCTCAAGCCTAGGCAATGTATATGGAGGTCTGGGCTACCCAGATGACAAGACCCCCTCTTAGCCTCATTGATGTGGTCCAAGGGAAAGCAGAGCAATATGTTTGGCACCAGCTTGGCTGCTGGAGTTGCCGGAAGGACATGTACAAGGCACCATCCAACCATCTTAGGGACTCCACTCTAGATTTTTGCTGGGTTTTTCCTCCTTTTTTCCTCCTGAAGATGTCCCACAAGGCAGCAGAGGTTTAGGACCAGAGCTTTCCTTCTCCTAGATGGGCTCCCTTCCCAGGTTGATGAACCCCACCTGCCCCTCACTTCCCTCTTCAGCATGTGCAGAAACTGCTTTCTTGGTGGTTGGACCCACTGTTGGTCTCATCCGCTCAACCTGCAAGTGCCTGTCTTTGCTTGCAGAGGACGTCCCAAACTCTCTGAGGGTTTGAGACCCATCGGCTGCCCTCACCTGGTTTAGCTGACCAGTTGAAGCCATTTCCCCTAGGTTCGGCAGGGGAATCACCTGCACCATCCTAAATCTGGTGATGTGACTTTAAGGCAGCAATGAAGATTTGGCACACGGTGACACCAAGGCGATCATTTGCCCACAGACTGCCTGGGGGCTTTGTAGAAGACTGACATCTGTTCCCATTTGAAAGAACAAGCAATGATTTGGCCTGAAGAAGTCCTTACTCTGAGTGGCCATTCAGACTGGGCTTAGAGCAAGGATGGGGAGGCTGTGTCCTCCAATTTCTGCTGGAGTACAACTCTCATCATTCCTGACCATTGGCCATCTTAGGTGGCACTGATGGGAGTTGGAGTCCAACAATATTAGGAGAGCTGTGTCTTTTCCACCACTGCCCTAGAGGCCAAGAAAATCAGCAGTGACAGCAGTAGCAGGGGAGAAATGAAGCCACTCAAGAAAAGGTGCCCAGCAGTAGCACAGGCCTTTATGCCAGTGGCGGGGGACCTGTGGCCCTCCAGAAGTTATACCACTCCAAGTCCTGCCGGTCCCAACCAGCATGACCAATGGTAAGACAAGATGGAAGATGTACTCCAGCACTCTCTGGGGGCCAGAGCTTCTCCACCTCTGTTATATGTGTCCACTCAGAAGCAAGTCTCATTTAGTTCAGTGGGTCTCCTTCCCAGGTAAATGTTGTATAGGATTTCAACCCAAAAACACCCTGTCCAGCCTGGCTCCCCCTCAAAATGGAGCTTGCAGCATTTTAATCAGCAGTGAACAACTACTCCTAACTAGGTTTGTTTAAAGCCCATGATTTATTTATTTGTTTGCCTGGGAAAGCACGTGCAAGCTAAGATACATGCATAACGCTGTGTTCCTACGCCAGGGAAGCTCTGAATGGCTCATTTCCCAGAGATCGGGAAAGGCTAATTTTCCTGGGGAATAAGACATTTGCCACGGCTTCTGTTGTTGCAGTAATGGTTTCTGCATGCTATCTGAGCCCCCTTGTGCACATCACTCTCGTACAATTTCCTTTACATGCTTGCCCGATACATCTCTGTGGGCTTTTAATTACCAAATGCACATGTTGCCTTCTGGAAACCGCAAGCAAAAGGGCAAGGAGGGAGGCTATGTGGTGACATTTGCCCAGAAGATGAATAGATGCTGGAGCTGTAGGATTGAGCCCAAAAGGATTATTATGATGAAATGTTGTTAGGGCAACTACTTCAAGAACTCTGCCATGCAGGGGAGTTGCGACTTGAGCAGAGCTCACCATACAGGATAATGCTCTGAAAGAGAGAGAGAGAGAGAGAGAGAGAGAGAGAGAGAGAGAGAGAGAGGCACTAAGTGAGATGAAGAGAACTTCAGGATACAGGAGGTGTGCAAGTATCAAGAGAATTTAGCAACATAAAGATGCATTCCCAGAATTACTTAGTGCACATTAGCTTTCTTGCACATTGCTTAACTACCCTGCCCAACTTTAAATGAGAGTGAATTTCCAGGGGAAATGGAAGAAACAAGGATTCCAAGCAGTGATGCCACTGAAGATTAAAAATATCAGGCTCCAAATATGGATTTATGATTTTTGGGAGGATTCTGAATACAAAAGTACACAATACATACCATTTTTTATGACGACATCGCCTGCCTCTCTTAAAATGGCCTATGGCTCATGCTCAAATAAAGCCTAATGACCAAAGATTTGTAGCCACCAGGACCTATGCATTTAGTACTGTGGGCCCAATTATACGGAACTTTCTTCCAGTTGAGGACAGACAACTGGAAGCTCCCTACTGAGGTTCTGGTGTCTACTAAATGCCCCTTTTTTATTATTCCCACCAACATTTTGATTGAAGTCTGATTTCAGAGTTTTAACAGATTTTTATTTGTATTGTATATTTTGTAAACTGGATAAAGACTATGGTTGTTAAGCACTATGTAAATAGTTTAAATAAATAAAATAATCACATATACTTCAAGAAGAGGGCATGCACAATGTAAGTGTAA
Organism: Podarcis cretensis; assembly: GCF_951804945.1. Lineage (NCBI taxonomy): Eukaryota > Metazoa > Chordata > Lepidosauria > Squamata > Lacertidae > Podarcis > Podarcis cretensis. The sequence goes on along the minus strand of NC_137177.1, from coordinate 24,755,291 downwards.
AGACCCCCAGCCTTACCATTTTCGGGTTGGGAAGCCCTGCCTTGTTTACAACAGTGCCTTATCTTGCTACTGAGCTATACTTGCATACTGGAAAGCACCTACACATGTGCAATAACCGCACATTTAGAACTCTCAACAAATATCCCCCTTTTTTCAGTGTTTTCCAATTCTACTCATAATTCCTGTGTTGTTTCTGAATACTGCTGAAGGCAGTTTGCCCTTCTCTAATTCTAATTTGGGTTAATGAATGTGAATACAGAACCAGGAAGGGTCTTTGTGTGGCCTAGGGAAAGCTTTATCCCTAGGGAGGTCCCTTTGCTGTATAATTGGTTTAAAAGCCCTGGTCTACCTTGTTGAGAGAGATGTTGAGTTAATTCCACTCAAGATGAGTGGACTTCATTGACGTCAGTAGCACCATATTACTGCCATTACCAGAGAGATCAGTACTTGATCCCAGAGAAGAAATTGCATTTGTGAACATCTCCATTAATTTTCTATTTTTAAAAACAACAACCCACTTTTAAAAAATGATATTTTACCAACACAGACATTTGTACAAGTCATTTTGAACCGATCACTGGAGAAAAGAGACAAAATGGCTGAAGTATATTCAGGGTTGTCTCTTTTTTAAAATGATTTTTATTTGATTTTACAAATTCATTCACACACAAAATCGCAAATTATAAAAATTACACAAGATTCTTCCAAATCTCTAGACTTCCCTCCTCCCCTCCATCGGTTCTTTAATTAACCTTTTCAACTACATACTATAAATCCTCCTAATTTTCCAGTCCTCCATTGTATCCAAACCTGCCAAAGAGTTCAAGTGTTTATAGTGGTCTGTCAAATATAGTATAGATTTCTCTCATAATTTGTTGACGTTTTGATCCTCCTGATTTCTGATTTTCCCAGAACCATGCTCACGAGCAACCAGGTCTTCTTTCCTCTTTCCAGTAGAAGCTGGCTGTGCAAAGTTCTGATTAGCTGCCTCTTGCGAGAATCATGAATCTGTTTCAAACCCAACTCCATGTTTGGCTGTGCAGAGTGCTGATTGGCTGGCCCTTGTAGAAAATCATAAAGCACAACTCCCCCTGTCCTTCCCTTAACAGCATTGTTTCAAGTTAAAAGAAAATAAGCTTGTATGTGTGTGTAGAATTCGTCAAGTAGGGATGGGGGGGGGGAATTCAATTCAGTTCGCATTGAAAGGTGAACCTACCAAATTCACATTATCTGAAACAATATGTGGTGGTCCTTCAAAATTTGAACTTTTCTGAGTTTTGCAGACCCAGAAAAGTACCTTAGGGCCATAGCAGGTCATCTGAATGTGGTGCAATTGAGCAAGTACAGTCAGATTTTCAGGACCTTGGACAGCCCCACATTAAGCAACTTGCTCCAAGTTCTGCAGTCCCCAATGAAACCTTTGTGTTCTCAGTCTGTGCTATCACTCTCAAGCGTTACCTTTGTTTTTGTTTTCCCTGGAGATTAAGTAGCTTAAATTATTATCTAGCACTCCAACTCATTCCCCCAATTTATTTCCTAGCTCATTTTTTGCATCAGTGATCCAGCAGTGAGGAGCAGGGAGTTCCAGTGGGGAAGATGGTTGCTTGTTTGGGAACCTCAGTCTATGGGGATACCTGTTCAGGGGAATATGGAAATGCTCTGGCTCAGAACCAGTGTGGGGACCAGCTCTTCTGTGATCTTTGCCACTGGCTTTTAAGATCTGGCTGTGCCCTTGTCTAAGTTGGAGTGTGAGCTACTGCCCAGAGTAGGTGGGTGGGTTGTCATAGCAGTCTGTGGCAAAAAATCTGAATGCAGTAGAAGTATTAGACTATTTAGGTCAACTGTGTGACCTGTAGCCCTCCAGACATTGTTGAATGACAACTCCTATCATCCTTTGCCATTGGCCATGCTGGCTAAAGCTGATGGGGGTTGTCATTCAGCACTGACTGTACGCAGACCTGCATAGCTTTATAGAGGGACTTGTGTTGGTTCCTGTTTTTCTCTGGATTCCCTTTCCCACCTCTCTGTCACACCTTGTCTTATTCCCAGGTGACCAGCGCAGCAGTGTTGTCAATGAGTCCAGCAGCTTGTTAGGGGGTTCCCCTCGACGGCAGTGTGGGCGCAAAGGCTCCCCCTATCACACTGGGCAGCTCCATCCTGCCGTCCGAGTGGCTGATCTTCTCCAGCACATCAACCAGATGAAGACTGCAGAAGGCTATGGCTTCAAACAAGAGTATGAGGTGAGAATTTGGCCCCAGGCTCTACCAAATTCATAATCCCTGATATGCGAAGCCCACTAAACTTAAAAATGAGAACATGAAACATCCCTGTTTTGAACCCTTATCCTCCAGAATTCTGCACATGGGTAGAATAACCCCCTCCTCTCTGATCCAGATATTTGCCTACAGTTCACAGAGGGCAGTGAGGAGGTTGGGGACTAGCACACTGGTCCCCACTCTCCCTTATGCTGTTCTAATAATGTGGAGGGTGATGGACAGGGAGATTAGAACATCCAAACTGAGCTCTAGATCTCTGGAATTCCTGTGTTGCTATGGCACGGTAACTAAGATGCTGGCTTAGCCTGGGGAATTCAAGGGGAGTTTCTGTCTCCCAGCTCCTTTCTTCTTCTTTTCTGAAAGGACACTGTGTCCCTAAACCACAACATCACCCCTTATGCCATATCAAAATGGAACATGTGCAGCCCCTCTGCTTTGCGACACTGTCAGAACAATATGGTTTATGTTTCCCGTGGGACATGCCTATTGAAGGTCCCTCCATTCTCTTTGCCAAAAAATATTACTGTCTCATGTTCAATTGTTTCAGATGTCTGAGACACTCGCTCCTCTCCAATATTATGAATTTGACAAACCTGAGCTAGTCACAATAATTAGGGCACCTTGAAAAGCTGTTGTATATGTTCCAAACCAGTCATTTGAAAGGCACTTGGATATTAGGAACAAGCAAGGCAACATATCATTTTCTTCCACTTTCTCTTTTTTGCTCATAGCAGCGGGGCTGCAGTTATTTCACGTGCGCACAAGAGGCTTGCACACACACACACACACACTAGCTCTGTGTAATAACAGGAAATAAAGAACCATGGGAAACAGAAGATTTCATAATCTGGGGGGCGGGGGGCGGGAGGGAATGAGTCATTTCTGCAGGGAGGGAGAATACAGATGTAGTGGAATGAATCCACTTTAAAAGTGCCCCCTTGGGGAATCCCTTTAATGAAAATAGACATTGATGAAAATATATTTCCACCCTACCAGTGATATATCTATATCTGTGTGTCTGTCTAATTATCTATCTCTATCTCTATATATGTATGTATGTATGTATGTGTGTGTATGTGTGTGTATATATATATATATATATATATATATATATATATATATATACATATATATATCCCCTTCAAAATATTTATTCCAGGGTGGTTTACAATGTAATTTAAAGCAAAACAACAATAAACTATACACTAAGCCAATTAAAAGTAATAAACACACCACATAATCAGCGCAGTGCAGACATTAAACTCGCAATTAAGGCAGCAAAGTAAAAACTTCAGTTCAAGGGTTTGTAAATGTAGCATCCTCTCGACACAATGGCTGCTGCTGCTACCTGAGGGATGCAGTTTGGAAGCTAGCAGTTCTGGTCCTGAAATGTGTGGTCCATAGGGTCTTTGCTTTTGAAAATGTAGATCTTCCTCCCTAAATTGACTTTAGAGCAGAAAGCACACTAAAAATGTCTGCTACACAATTAAGGGTGAAATCCTATGCAAATTTAACTGGCAGTAAGCCTCAGACTGTGCACACATTGCACTTTCCTACACACATACACACACAAACCCAAATCCTGGGAACTGTAGTTTGTTAAGGGGGCTGGGAATTGCAGCTCTGTAAGAGGTAAACCACAGTTCTCAGAATTCTTTTGTTCTATTGAGTCCCATTTAACTCAATAGTACTTGCTCCTGAAAATACAAGGAAAAGATTGTACTGGAAAAACAGAAGAAAACCTAATAGTGAAATCCTACAGACTTGTATGCAAAAGTAAGTCTTTTCCATGGCGCTTACTTCCAAGTAAGCAGACATAGGGCTGGAACCTTAGTCAATTAATCACATGAGTTTTAGTTGATTGATTAATTAAATCCCCATTTTTCTGTCATTGATTAACCACCTATTTTTGCTGTTTTTGTGCCAATTTATAATCCAAAAGGATGCATACCCACCCAACACATATCAGTGGGAAACTACAAAGGGAAAAGGATACTTACTTTGTTTTAAAGATGATCTTCCTATGCATTATCAGGCATTATCTACAAGAGGCATTCTCCTTTCTAGCACAGGAGAAAATGCCTATAAAAATGTAAGGATCAGATCCAAACACCTATCTAGTCCAGCTTTATGCTTCCACAATGGCCAATCAGATGCCTCTTCTAAGATGGTACTTGCCATCTGTAGTTTTCCTAGCACCCGTTTGGAAAAAAGAACCTCTCTCTCTCTCTCTCTCTCTCTCTCTCTCTCTCTCTCTCCCTCTCTCTCTCTCTCTCCCCCCATTTCAAACCCTTGGTGAGTTAGGCTCTGGCAGATTGAGCAGGCAAGACCAAGAGTGGGCCCAATGGTCAAGAGGGTGGTTTCTGAAGATGTGGCTCACCCTTGATTCTGAGATCTGTGGGAGACTCCCCTGCAGCTCCTCTTGTTCTACCACCATCCTGGAGCATGCAGCTACAGAACCAGTTACGGGCCCTTTAAGGCTTGCATACAACTTTCGCAAATGGGCAGAGACACTGCAAGGGGAAGGCCTTGCCAGCCTCCTCAAGAAGAGCCCTGCTGGACCAGGCCAAAGGCCCATCTATCCATTGCCATGTTCTCACACTGGCCAGTCATAGAATCATAGCATTGTAGAGTTGGAAGGGGTCCTAGTGGTCAGCAAGTCCACCCCCCTTCAATGCAGGAATATGCAGTTGTCCCATATGGGGATTGAACCTACAATGTTGGCATTATCAGTGCCACGCTCTAACCAACTGAGATCAGATAATAATAATAATAAATTTTATTTATACCCTGCCCTCCCCAGCCAAGACCGGGCTCAGGATAGCTAATACCCAATATAAAACAAATTGATTGAAATACAACTTTAATAGAAGATTAAAATACAACATTAAAACATTAAAATACAGCCTCATTTCAATTTCAAAAATGCCCTTCTAGAGGCATTTTTCCCCCTGCTGAGGGCCGCATTTCTTCAAAGGTAATCTGTTGGGGTCCACATTCTAACTGTGGACGGGGCCAAAGCCAAGAGTGGATGGGACCACTTCTTTCTCTGCCTCTCTCTACCCCTTTATTTCTCTTTACCTCCTTACCCCAACATGCAGGTAACTGGAGTTGGGATAGAGATCCCTCTTGCCATTTATGCAGAAATTAATTTTAGGGCCACATGCATTGCAGGGGGTTGGACTAGATGACCCTCAGGTCCCATCCCAACTCTTATGAGTCTATGAAATTAGACTGAGTGCTGCCACACATTACTCACCTCTGCTTCAGATGCTGTACTTGATTGCTCTGTGGTTGGCCACAATATGGATTCAGCTTTTTTGACCCTCTGTGTGCATGTTTGTTTGTTTGTTTTTATTAAAAAAATGTGGGTCATCTAATTTTTTAATGCAGATCATCTTAATATTCCCAAAAGATATGTGCCCCTCCTTCTGCCTTGGTCATTTATTGGGGAAGCCACTGTGAGCACCTCACCTAGGCAGTGAGTCTTGATGCTATATGGTGGAGCCCACCCCTAGGGGAGCATCCAGTATCTGTGCTGTCAAAGGAAATTATGTGTGCTTGTTCCCCAAGTATTCTTTATGCAGATAATAGACTTCTGTTCTTCCTAGAGTTTCTTTGAAGGCTGGGATGCTTCAAAGAAGAAAGACAAGACCAAAGGGAGACAGGATCACATGCCAACCTGTGAGTGTCAGAGACAAAAGTTCTTTTTTTATATAAAAAAAAAATCCACAAAGAAGGGAAAAATCAATCTCTTTCTTTCATTTCGGATGTTTGAACGCCCCAAAACTCTCCAGCGTCTGGAAAGTATGCATTTGGGTTGTGGTTTGCAGGCATCTGAGGACTGTCAAATGCACAGCAGAGGTTGCATTTTGCTCCAATCTGGGTTCAGTTTTGCAAATGCAACCACTTCATTATAGCCTGCAGACTTCAGATCTTTGCACCTCGGGGGGATTCCATTTAGTTTGAGACGTGTCATTCCTTTGCCTGGAATTAAATATGTCACGCAAGTTGCTAGCGGAGGCTTTGCGGGCTGGAAAGTCGGTTGCAGCCAGATAAAATTCTGCCTGGCAGGAGGAGAGGGCTGGAAGCGTGACGTGACCTCAAAACTCTGAAGGGAATAAGTGCAGGTGCTTGGGTAGCATTTATTTATTGAGAGCAGTGTTGCATAGCGGTTAGAGTGGCAAACTAGGACCCATGAGTCTAGGATTCAGGTTCGCATTCAGCCAGGAACCTTTGGCTAGTTAGTCTCTCTCAGTGCAACCTAACCTTAGACAGGGTTGTTGTGCAGGGGGAAGTAACCCTAGAGATGAAGTTTCAGTTAGTATGGAATAATTTGGTAGTGTGGGCCACCCATTTGATTCTGTACCAAATACAGGCTGTGAGGAACAAAGGAAGCTGGTTCATACTGAGCCATTGGTCCATGTAACCAGGGGGTTCCAAAGTGTATGTGCTGTCATGTTAAAAGATCTATTTCTTACAAAGGCAGAGCAGGGATTTTGTGGCACTGGTGACACTTGCCAGTTCTGTAGATCAAAACAGTCAACTAGGCATATAGGTGATCTCACAGGTAAACTGGTGCCAGGGTTTATATTCTAACAGTTACACCTGGTGTGCTCTGTGGTGTGATGAAGGGTCAGCATTGGCAAAATATTCCTGGTGTAGTGTTGTTCAGGATTTGCTGAAACTGCCCATTGTTGTTTGCTGCCATCACTGAGTGAGTCAGCTGGGCCCATCAATGGAGAAGAGGTTACATCAAAGGGCTCTCCCCCCCCTTAAACCTCAAACCTGAGTGTGAAAGCATTCCACTGCAACATTTCAAGGACTTGTCAACTGTTCAAGAAGTCCGACACATGGCTGCATAGTGTGTCTGTCTGTCTGTCTGTCTGTCTGTCTGTCGGAGAATGTAGAGTTTGGTGGTCGGGAGAGTTTTGGAAAGAGTTGAATGAGTAACCGGGGACATCCCCCTCCATAGAACAGAGGGGGAAGCTGCAATTCACTTGGAATCTGTGCTGTAAAATAACTCTGCTAAAGACTGGTTTGCCTCTGCAACACCATCCTAGCCAACTATTTTTACCGCTTCTAATTATAGCCTCCCGTTCTCTGCGTTTTGCAAATTGAAATTTCATGTGAACATGATGACAAAAACGAGAGCTAATTTTCAAAACAGCTTAGTGGGAGCCAAACTCAGATTCTACCCCGTTCCCCAACCAAACGTCACAATCAGGTGGCAGGCAGGGCCAACCCACCCATGAGGCAAAGTGAGGTGACTACCTCAGGTGGCAGAATCCACAGAGGCAGCAGACCTGATGTAGATCTTTATTATCCCATCGTTCCTGATGCAGATCTTCACTGACCCCTTCTTCCCTGGCAGAGAGGGAGGGCACTGTTTTGTGGTCTGCCTCAGGTGCCCAAATGTCTTGGGCTGGACCTGATCACTGGGCAGGTTCTACTTAAGAAGCTCTGGGAAGTAAGCTGCCCATTGACTGCACTCTGCACTGAGGCAGTTCCATCTTTCTGCCCTGCATGGAGCAAAGCTGTCTGTCTCATCCTAATGTTGCCCTTTCTTCAACTCTGCTACCATCATGGTGCCAGTTGGTATGCAGCAGATGTCTTCTTTGGGTGGTGACATGTGTTCTGGGTCACTGGTCTTCAACTGGTGGGTCAGGACCCAGAACTACATCATGGCCTGATCTAAGGTGGGTCACAACAGCAGCACTACCATCATACAATTAGAAGGTAAAAGTTAATACGTGGGTCCCCAGAATGCATATGTGGGTTAAAGGTGAGTCTCAGGTCTGAGACTAGCACGCTAGGTAACATCTGATCCACCATATCTCAGGTAACCATGATTTTACAGTCAAATGCATTAATTTTGCAGAGTTTGTTAATGAGAGATTTATTCAGGATCAGTGTAGCTGGCTGGAGGTGTAAGAACTGAGGCTGAAGAAGAAGAGTTTGGATTTTGATATCCCGCCTTTCACTCCCCTTCAGGAGTCTCAAAGCGGCTAACATTCTCCTTTCCCTTCCTCTCCCACAACAAACACTATGTGAGGTGAGTGGGGCTGAGAGACTTCAAAGAAGTGTGACTGGCCCAAGGTCACCCAGCAGCTACATGTGGAGGAGCGGAGATACGAACCCGGTTCCCCAGATTACGAGACTACCGCTCTTAACCACTACACCACACTGGCTCATCGCCAGTTGATCAGTGAATTGATTAACAAATGAATGCATGAATTCAATCAGAATAAATGGTGATATGAATATAGAACAGCCATTTTGAAGGGGGAAATGCATTTTTCATTTTCTTTTTTTCTTTTTTAAAATCATTTTTATTTGATTTTACAAATATAAGGCATTTTTCATTTTTAGACGAAGTATTCATGCGTCTTGAGTAGATACATTTCCTCTATTCCCAATGTTCAGACTGTGAGTGCTGCTGTTTGTGGCATCAAAATGGCACCTCCCACCCCTAAGGTATCACCAAGCTTGGAAAAACACTTAAGGTTTGCAAAAGTCTGGAAATCTGGTGGCGAAACCAAAGAGGGGCCTCAAAAGCAGCACAAAGAGTTCTAATGGGTTCAGCGTGCAAGGAATGCTTGATAGCAGTTTGGAAGAGGGTGAAAAAGTATAGTGAATGGGGCTGGTAATGGAATAGCGTGGCTGGATTGCTGAACAGGAGCACCATGCATTGCAACCTCCAGCAGAAGTTGGTGGAAGGGCCGTCTTACCCATAGGTGCTAGGGGTGCGGGGCACCCGGGCGCCAGGCTCTCAGGGGTGCCAGGCTGAGAGTTCAGGACCCGAGAGTTGAATCCAGGGAAGAGCCTGCCCATCGGTCGGAGCGCCATGGTGGGTTCTTCTGCTGCGGGCGTGAGTTTGGGAGCAATCAAACCAGCGAGACACTGAGACGGCTGGCCGGCTCCGGCCTCCTGTGCTCATGGGACTGGGCAACCTGGGGGGCCCCCGCCGGGTGGATCTTTGCACCCCGGCACCACATATGCTTAAGACAGCCCTGGTTGGTGGCATGAGGTGGGTGGGGTGGCATTGCTCACCTGGCTTCCCAACACAGACCATCCATTCGAGTTGCTGAGAGGGAGAGGAGCAAGGGGGCAAGGAGATTGGCATGGTGCAAGCCCAGCAGTGAAGCCAATCCAACACTCCTGCCACTGTGCCTACACTGCACTCCTTGCTGCCTCCTCTTCTCAGTAACTAGCAGCGACTCTGGGTATTGGAAACCAGGTGAGCATCACCACCTCACCTGCATCACCTCACAGACCAGACTGCTACTGCAATATCTTGTTTTAGATCCCATTTTTTTATGTCAGAAGAGGCATTCCCTCCTTTGCGAGAGATAGCAGAAAGGAAATGCTGCTTTGAAAGGGCATCTGCTGCCCCAAAATTTGCAAGTACATCCCTTAAAATAATAATGCAGGTTTTTTGTGTGGTTTTTTTAAAATAGAAAAACTGCTGCCTGATTAATTGGAGAAGCCTTTTTAAAAGCTCAGTAGATTTTTCATTGCTTGATCAATTGTTTAAGCATTGCAGCCCTGGTATGCCTGTTCTTTAAATCTACCTGAGAGCAAAGCCTTGATCTCGGCTACATTGTGGCAAACCTTGAGGAACCTCTCAGGTACCTATTGTGGCTTTTGCATGGAGACTGGAGAATTCAATCAGTAAAGCTTTTGACATTGTTCTGTGTGGCTAGGGAGCCAAAAGGCCTTGGATTTAAAAAAGAAAAGAGCAAAAGAATGTGAAGCTTGAGGATTCTGGCCAAACCCCACAGGCAGGCTGAGATGTGGAGGATCACAATAATGGCTACTGGTTAGAAAAGAAGGGCATGTTTTCTGGAGTTCTGTGCCTGACGACCAGAGCTCGATTAGCACCATGGCAAATTGCAAATGTGGGTCACCATAGGAAGAATCATGTGATTGTTCAAGACTGCAGGAACTCAGTTGTAATGTACATCATGCAGGAACTCTCTGTGCTGTACACCCAGGTTTCAGAGTCCTGGTAGAATGACACTAGGGCTTGTAGCCTGTGTTTGAGTTTCACTGTTGGAGTCTGATGTAGCCACTGCCCAGTAAGTGAATGGTAATTTAAAAGGAAAAGCACCTTGAACTTATGAAATGGGGAGTCAAGAGATTAAGGCCACCCAGTGGCTATTCTGCCTGTCCTGGACTGATAGTCCTATCTGATTTTGTTTCCAGATGATCGGCATCGAGTTAAGCTCCATCCACTTCTTGGGGACCCCAACTCAGACTATATCAACGCCAACTACATTGATGTAAGTGCATCAGCGCCCTTGACCTGTTTCCATCGCCTTACCAGCAACCTTCTCTTCAGCAAAATCTCAGAGTCTTGAGTTTTTTTGTCTCATAGAAACCTTCTTGGCTGTGTGATCTAGAATTCTCTTTGTCTTCCATGTTTTCCCCGTGTCTCTCTCACACATGCACCCTTAGGAGCTCCACACTTCATGCAGCCTGATGTTACATCTGCCCCTGTTGTCTTTAAGAATGCTCTTCGGTTCCTGGGGAAAATGCTACCTTTCCCTTTCCCTTTTGCTCCAGGAATGGAACATGATGGTACAGCAGTAGATCAGGATAGGGTTAGATATATGTGAAGGACCATATGCACTCTCCTTCAAGAATGGGGAGCCTGTATCTCTCCAGATGTTGTTGCACTACAGCTCCCATCAGCCTCAGTGACTATGGGCAATGGTCAGGGATGATGGGAGTTGTATTCCCTCCCACCAACAGATACCAAATAAGGACAAACATAAATTTCTCATCCTTTGACGATCCATGTTATGTCTAGAGATGGGCATGTTTCCTAAAATTTATTCAGGTTCTTCCAGGAAAAGAAAGGAGTAATTTTTCTGAGACAGTCCAAATATAGATGTCAGTGACCCAAGTGAACTGTAAGCTATAATAAACAGCACATGCTCCAATACCAGAATCGATTTTAGAAATTACCCCAATTAAACCAAAATTAAGTCAAACTAGAATGCAGCACAGACCAAATTCGTGGAACAATAAAGGAACAGAACAAGAGAAACCCATTTGTCCCCCCCCAACTGTGAATAAATGGTGTAAAAATGCAAGATTGTGTGTGATGAGTCAATAACTGTAAAACTATAAAGTGAAGATACACACAATATGTGAAATATAATGCTGTCTGTCCACTGATAGAAGGAGCCCATCAACAGAATGAGGGAGGGGGGTAATTTTTAATGATTTCACCCTACTCCCTTCTAAATCTGCTTTGGAGGGTTTCCCAGCCCTCCAGTCAGGCTCCCTTGATAAGGAGGAATTGCCAACAATGGTCTCCCTCCTCTGTTCCACTGGCACATAACCTAGATGCCCCACAATACAGAGCAACTATGAGCAACTAAAACTTTTATTTAGCATGTATTACAATGGTCTGCATGGTGGCAATATGAATTTCATCAAATGATTTTTGGAGGCTCACACCTGAACTGTTACAAATACAGTCTATATCCATATTATGGCCATCCACTAACACATGATTTCAATAACAGAATAGGGACAATATAAAATTATAAGTGATCTCTAAATCCCTCCACAAGTGTAAAGCCTCTGAAACTATCTGTCCTAGAGCTGAAACCAATTTCCTTCCAAAGCGTCTCAGAAGTTTTCTTCTGCAAATTTTGACATCAAACATGCACTGAATAGTTGAAGACTTGCCAGTAGTGTATGATACCTATAGCTGACATTGAGTCACATTTAGTTTCAGTATTGGATATTTGACTTGATATTTTACTTTGGTAGTTAATATATGATGGTATTTGATAGCTGACAAGCAATGACATCTACCACTTTTGACAATTGATGGCTTATGTAATTTTTGGACACCTGCCTAAATCAAAAGATGCCAGAATGTTGAAAACACTCAAATCTCAAATGCCACATTCAAAATTGAAATTTGAATTTCAGATTCAAAATTTGGCAAACCAACCAACAGGGAATTTCTGCCAAATTTCTAATATTTGTGAATCTTTATTTCAGCTCTAGACTGTTCATGGTTCTCTAGATTGTTTAAGTGAGGCAAAAGAAACCAGATTCAATCCCAGTGTCCTTTGCTGCTCCTCCTTCTCTGCTCATCTATGTTGCTGTCTAATGTACTCCCTCTACTAAACAGTCTGGTCTTCCTCAGATTGTGTCTCACTAATCTGTCTGTCTCTGATCTCTTTTTCTCTTGAACCTGTGTCCGATTGGGCTTGCTAAGATTCGGATAAACCGAGAAGTAAGTATATGTCGAGTCCCTCTCCTCTATTCCATCTTTCTTCCATTTAGGAGTCCCTTAAATATTTATCCGGGGGGGGGGGAGAGAATGTGGTTGGGGGCACATGTGAACCAAATGTGAAGTAGTGGTTCCCTCTACTTCAGGTGTGTGGAACCTTTCCTCTCCCCCAGATGTTGCCTAACAACAACTCCCATCACCCCTGGCCATTGACTACACTTGCTGGGACTGATGGGAGTTGTCATTCAGCAACATCTACAGGACCAAAGCTTCCCTGCACCTACTTTAACTCACACCGTCTTCAAATATCTGAAGGACTGTCACATGTATTATAATGGGTTGCATGGTGGCACAGATGATGTGAACTTAATCAATGTTTGCTGAGGGTTCATGCTTGAACTGTAAGCATCCAGAGAATATTTGCAGGGAGGGAGTTTTTCCAAGTTGGAGAACATCCCCTTCTGGTTAGATGATTGAACATGGGTGTAAATTAGGTCCTTTGCAGAACTGATGACTTCACATATAAAATGCAAAATGAGAGCGTAGGTGGCCACACAGGGAGCCTCATGTTTAGCTTTCAAGCCAACCTGCTGTGTTATTGGTTACTGGCGCTATTACATCTTTCTCTGCTCTTTGGGCCACTGCTCCCCCATTAGGAGTTACTAATGCGTGCAGTAAGTGGCTTGGATGAATGAAGGTGTTCACAATCATTACTCAGGACAACATGACTTCTGCGAACAGCAAGGCTGCAAACAGGGCTCTTGTGCTGCTCTCAGTTTCTTGCTGCTTGTGGACATTAATCAAGGCTGCCTTCGTGTACAGGGAAGCACATGTAGGCAGCTGTTACCTTCAAGGTGACCCATGCTTAGGCTGAATCCCAGTCTCCTGTGTTTGGCCTTGTGTGCACTGTATGATGGTGCCAGGGGTAGAGGGGGAACACCAGTTATGTTCAGACAACTGGATTGAAGTGAGGGGTAGCTGGGTTCACACATGCAAGCTCCACTTCAGAACCACCCTGTTTTGAGCTGGAAGGTCTGAATGAGGATCTAAGCATGTTCAGGCTAACATGAATATAATCCTCTCCATGTGTTAGATAACAGCTGTAGCTCAGGTAGAACGTCTGCTTTGCATGCCAAAGGTCCTAAGTTCCATACCTGGCATCTCCAGGTAGGGCTGGGAGAGAACCCTAGTTGACACCCTGGAGAGCCTCTGCCAGTCAGTGTAGACGGTACTAAACTAGATGGACCGGCGGTCTAGCTTAGAATAAGGTGGCTTCCTGTGGTCCTGTGCATGCCTTCATTTGATCAAGAACTGTGCCTTATCAGGGTTCTAGGTGGCAAGGAGAACTATCAATGTGTTCAGCTGTATGTGTTTAGAATCCCCCCTTCAGACCTTCCAGATGCCCATGGGAAGCCTGCAAAGAGAGCACAAACACAACAGCACACTTTCCCAGACACTGACACCCAGAGGCAGATTGACTCCTACACTGGAGATAGAACATAGCTATCATGGCTTATAGTCATTGATAGATTTACCCTTCACAAATTTGCATAATCATCTGTTAAAGCCATCCAAGTTGGTGACAATCACTACCTGTTATGGTAGTGAGTTCCTGAGTTTAACTGTACACTGTGGGAAGAAGTGCTTTCTTTTGTCTGCCCTGAATCCTCCAAACACTCTGCTTTCTTCGATAGCCCTGGGTTCCAGTATTACAAGAGAGGGGGGAAAAGACTACTCTCTGTCCACTTTCTCCACATCACCCCTAATACCATGCCATGTATCTTGCTCTGCCTTACTAGCCTTGTTTCTAAACTTACAGGCCCGACATGGCATGACCTTTTCTTGAAGAGGAAATGCATCCTTGTTGCCTTAGCAACAGCATCTCACTGCCCATTTGGAGTGAGGACAGTGAGAGATCTGTATTTGCCCTCAGTGGCCTCATAGTACTTTAAATGTGTGGTTTGAACGTGGTCTTGGTCCAAAGCATGCAGGATCTGGGCAGGAAACTGGGATGTAGGCACTGTGGAAGGGCTTTAGTGGCTATTTTGTTTGAGTGACTTTGCTTTCAGAGGGACCCTGGCTGAGGATCCATTTGGACATCCTCTAACCAACTTTGAAAGTTTGTTGGGGCTTTGGTATGTGTGGTGTAAGGGATAGCAAAAGGGGATTGCTTAAGTCAGCTTTAAGAGCAGCAGATCTTGGGACCAATGTTGCTGGTGGCATTCCTTTAGAATTCAGGAAGTATTTCCACCATTCCCTCCCTACCATAGGAACATAACACACTGTCTTATTCCTTCACAGGGTTACCACAGATCCAACCACTTCATAGCCACTCAAGGTAAATCATTCTTATCATCTTCTTCCTCTTTCACATTCTGGTATTCTTGCCCTCCTTGTTCCTGCACCACTTGGGCTTGTTTTGGAGAATAATTATGGCGATGCTAATAATAATAATAATAATAATAATAATAATAATAATAATAATAATAGTGGTAGTAGTATTTGAGCATGTAAAGTTCTTCTCCAGGGAGAAAACTGCAGGGCAAAAGACCTAAGCCTGTCTCCCACACATGCACATGCACAATGTCCCAAGCACAATCAGAATCGCTCCTTTATCTATGATTGCTGTTAATAAAAAATAATTATCACAGGAGATCATTAAAAATGATGGCTCTCCCATGACTTCTTTTTTATTTTTATTTTTTAAATATTTTTTATTAACAGACCAATCAAATCAAATCACATAAAATTCCAAATTACAGAGCCGAATTTTAATTTTTTTGTTGGGGGTACCCATATTTCAGGTTCTGAAAGGGATCCAATCATCTTGTTGCTGCTGCTTTAAGCAACAGTGCAAAACTGAGTGGGGGTTAACATATTCAATCCTTGGACTACCCTTGGTTTAATTATTGTGATGATTAATTAAAATGATATCCTGTCTTTCTTCCCAAAGGAGCCCAGGTGCTTTGTATATGTG
Organism: Podarcis cretensis; assembly: GCF_951804945.1. Taxonomy (NCBI): domain Eukaryota; kingdom Metazoa; phylum Chordata; class Lepidosauria; order Squamata; family Lacertidae; genus Podarcis; species Podarcis cretensis. The sequence continues at coordinate 24,739,777 of NC_137177.1, read as the reverse complement.
CCCCCCCCAATCCCTCCATCATTGGTGGACTCGTGGGGATTAGCAGATCCTCCTTCATCTTGAAGGTGATGGAGTGTATGGATTCAGTCAGCTCAACACATTAATTTATGCCAATTCAAGATGTTCATTTTACTAAACAATTTAGACCTCAAATATCTGAAAGGGGACACTCTTGGTAGTCCTCAAAAGTTTGGGTTGGAGGTTTCTTGGGAGAGGGCTTCCTCTGTGGCATTCCACGGTGGGATTCCCACCCCTCAAAGAGGCACTTGGCACCACCATTGTATCGTTCTCCACATTCATTGAAGACACACCTCTTTACTTGGCTTTTGACAGATGAGACTTATTTTTAAGTTCCACTTCTCCCTGGTGCAGTTTTTCATGTACAGTGCATTGTTCCAACTGCTTTTTAATACTGTATTATTGTACTGCTGTAACCCACCCCTGAGATTTTTGTGGTAGAGGGTGGCCAGGAAATACCTGAAACAAATCAATAACCACCTTATTTCTGCACATGGTGTCCTTTAGCAGTCTCAGTGGTTGCTTAGTTCTCTTCCATCTCAATTCTCCAGGCCCCAAACAGGAGATGATCTATGATTTCTGGCGGATGGTGTGGCAGGAGCACTGTTCTAGCATAGTGATGATAACCAAGCTGGTTGAAGTGGGAAGGGTAAGAGACTCCTTCTGTTCTCCTCTCCCAACCCTGTGGGTTCCAGAGGGGTGTGCTTTATTGGCCCTGACCCCTCATCCCACTCTTAGACACACAGATGATTTTATTTTGCTATTGCAGGTCAAGTGCTCCAAATACTGGCCAGATGACTCAGAGATGTATGGCGACATCAAAATTACCCAGGTGAAGTCGGAGACATTGGCGGAATATGTCGTGAGGACGTTCACTCTGGAGAGGGTAAGCTCTTCATGCTTCAAAGCTCAGCACAGTCCTGTCTGTGGAAGCATTGCTCTTAACCCAAAAGCTGGTACATTGGCCATGATCTTCCAGCAGCACCGGGTGGCAGAGACAGGTTTCACTGAGGCTTCCTTGCAGGCAAAAAGGTCTGCAGACCAGGAAGACTGCAGGAGGGCTCCTATAGAACTAAACAATAGCAACCACTGAGCATTGAGAAGACCTTGCTATTCTGCCCACTCATACTGGTCCCTGGAGTAATGTGCAATGCTCATGTGCAAAGCCTATGGTTAGGGTGAGGAACCTGTGGCCCTTCAGATGCTGCGGACTCCAACTGCTAAACCCCCACCTTCAGCCTTGCCAATAGTCATGAATGATGGGAGTTGTAGCCGCATGACATCTGTGTCTAAAGCAGTCCCCTGCAACCTGTTGCCATCCATGTGTTTGGTACTAGAACTTCCATCAGCCTCAGCCAGCATTGCTTATGATCGGTGCTGATGGTGTCCCAATACCATTCAGGGCTGTAGGTCCCCCAATTTCTGGCATACCATGTTCTTTTGATGGATAGTTTAGGGCTGAGCAAAAACAGACCTTCTGAAATGCTTCATCCTATTTGCAGACCATAAAATTGGAATGACCCGTTCACTGAATATTCTGGGGTGGGAAGGGATTTTCTAACAGTCTGGAGGGGTTTGTTTTAAAAAATCACAACCCATTTTCTTCTTATTTTGGCTATGAATACTGAAATATAAGATATTGATAGTTTGTGCTGGTTGATGAAGGGAGCAGTGGGTTAAAAGAAGAGGGAGCAAAATCACTGCTTCCTACAAAATGTTAAGCTATCTGTCTATCTATATCATCTGTCTGTCTGTCTGTCTGTCTGTCTGTCTGTCTGTCTGTCTGTCTATCTATATCATCTATCTATCTATCTATCTATCTATCTATCTATCTATCTATCTATCATCTATCATGTTCACAGTTGAGCTTGAAATTCCTCTACTCTACTCACAGGTGGCAAAATGGGTGGAGCAATTTGAGTGGAGATGGGAAAAAGAAATTTCCTTCCTTCCTTCCTTCCTTCCTTCCTTCCTTCCTTCCTTCCTTCCTTCCTTCCTTCTGTTGACTTACCTCTAGATTTCTACATAGTTAAAAAGCATCATGTTTAGGTTTTTAATCCACAAAAGCAAATGGTATCCCCCCCCCAAAAAAAGCAGGGGCACCAACTATAGGGGGTGGAATCGCCTTCGTCCCCCTCAATATTTGTGAGGGGTGAGCCCCACTCCCAATATTGAGGGAGCCGCCATTCCCCGCTGCTGCTGGGTGAGCGCTCGGGCACTGGGTGAGACACATCATGTGACGACCAGCCCTCTCAATGTGGGAGGCAAGTCGGTGTCCCAAAGATAGAACTTTCCTGATGTATTAGTTGAGATCCTAAGATTATTGTGCATTCTTGTCCTCACTGATTTGACACACAACATCAATTTCTCTAGCAATCAGTTCTAGGCACACTTGTGTACACCATTTTTCTACCCACTCTGTTTTCTTTTCTTCTTTTTAAATGCTATTTCGAAGTAGCAGGTAAAGGCATTAGGTACACATCATCCCCCATCATTACACATTCTTACGAAGTGCTGACCTTCTTCCCACGTCATAGATCAAAGTGCTGATCAGCTTCCTGTGCCCCAGCCTGGTGCCTTCCAGAGATCGTTGGTCTACATCTCCCACCACCCCTGATCATTGGCCATGCTGTCTGAGACTGATGGGACTTATAGTTCAAAACATCTGGATGCACCAGTTTGGGAAATGCTGACATAAAGAATCCAGTTTTTTTTTTAATGGCTCAACAGACCAGGTTTAACATGCAAGAACTTGTTCATCACCAAATGGCTTTTTCTCTCTGCCTCTCCCTTTTGCAATCTTTCATTACTCTTTGGCACAATGTTGCTATATTTGGGACACTTGTTTGCAGCTGCAGCTCTGTGATTTTCACTCCCCAAAATGAGAATCGGGGATGTGCATCATATCCTTAGACACTGAGGGTAGAAAGAACCTAGAAGGAAGAGTAGTTTGTTTACTGACTTTGTATCCTGCCCCTCCTTCTGATGGAGCCTGGCACAGCACACCACAAAAGAGGACCATTTAAAAGAAAAGAAAAGCATCTTTAAGACATTTCAAAACCATTTTAAAAAAATGTACAGTGTTTAGAAACAATCACATACCCTCACAGTTATTAATGTATTAGTTTCTTATGAGCCATCAAATGCCTAGGTAAACAGGAATATTTCAACATTTCTTCTGAAAGTCAATAATGAGGGAGGCAGATGCACCTCACTAGGAAGGGAATTCCGCAAACAGGGAACCACCACCAAGAAGGCACTGTCACAGGTCAACATCAAGTTGGCTTAAAGACTCCTTGAATGTCCACTTTCATATTGTGGTGCGTGTGTGATGTGAACAAACACAAATAGGTGGTTTCCTTTGACGAAGAAGATGGAAACATGGTGACATTATCTGGAAATGTTTTCTTTGAGGAAGAAAATTGTAACCTGGACCTGGAGATCCTGCTACTTGATGCATCTTCCTGTATAGACTCTGTGTTGTGTACAATTTTGACTTTAGAATGCAAGGTGTTAAAATCTGGAACTGGATTTCAGGGGAATGGGAGCAAAGTTACTGGAATGTTTCAGGGTGGACTTACCTTTTAAATTATTTCTTTCTGTTTTGTTTTTAACTGTTTTCTGCTGCCACCATCATGGCAGCCAGCTGCCTCTTCTGGCAGTGAAAAGAGTGTCTTGTAGGTAGGTAGGTAGGTTAGTTTGTTTTTTGAGATCTAAAGCCACAGAGCCACAAAGAACCTTAGGGAGTTCATGATTCACTTCATCTTGTTATGCTGTGATCCAAATTCAGGATTTTCTTATTCATAAGAATATTTATAAGGTGGCAACTAATAAAAAAAGTACCAAGGTAGTGCACAATGAAGTCAGGAAAACATATTAGAGCTATAAAATCGTAACATTATAAAACCACAAAGAACAGAACAAATGGCCAACACTGAATCAAATAATTCTTTAAAAACACTTGGCAAAGCAAGTACCTTCCCGGAAGGTGGGAACAGTCCTGAAATTGCCTTGTAATTCAGAGTACGCACAGAACCATTGCACACACCTAGCCATTTCCTAGCCTGGGAGACTTTTGTGTGTTTTCAGTCTTCTCTTTTGGATCCCAAACCCTCTGCTCACCTTGGCATCCCCCTCTGGCCAACCACTCTTGGTGCTCAGAATTCCTCCATCTGAATCTTCCTTGTTTATACGCACTCTTTAGGTACTCCATTGAAGGACATTCTTTCAGTAAATAGTGCCGCAGAACAGCCCTTTATTTACGTGGTCATTCTTGATGGTTTAATTTCAGGCTAAGCGCCATGTAATTGCACAGGGAATGGACAATTATTTCTGTCTTCTAGACAGGAGCTGAAAGCTTCGTGGCAATTATTGAGCAGTTCTACTGTATCTCGAGACACCCGCAACTGTAATTCACCCCCCCTTGCCCTGTAATCTAGAGGAACGTTAAATCACAACCTTGTTACAAGTAAAGTACCCGAGTTCCATCGGGATCTGGTTGCCTTGTAATCGTTCCAAGGCATTCGCCGCAGCTCCAGTTTCAGGGAGAAGGACCACTTAATCAGTGGCCTGGGATTTCTCCACCAAAAAAAGAGGACGGAACCTCCGAGCCAGTGTATGAAATCATGATACCAGCTCAGCCAAGCTTAACAAAGATGCAATATCACACTATGATGAGTGATTTAGGGTGAAAGGAGATGTAGCCTCAAAAAGAGAGAGGACAGCATGACCTCCAGTCATGGGGTAATCCTGTGAATATGGAACAGATGAATCTGTCAATGTTGGTTTCTCTACGTTTCTCATTTTCTCAAAGCATAATTTCAGTTTGCAATGTTTGCACATCAGACTGCAGTTATTATTATTATAATATATTATTATTATAACACTGGTCTTGAAAGACCTACACTGGCTCCCAGTACATTTCCGAGCACAATTCAAAGTGTTGGTGCTGACCTTTAAGGCCCTAAACGGCCTTGGTCCAGTATACCTGAAGGAGTGTCTCCACCCCCATCGTTCTGCCCGGACACTGAGGTCCAGCGCTGAAAGTCTTCTGGTGGTTCCCTCACTGTGAGAAGCCAAGTTACAAGGAACCAGGCAGAGGGCCTTCTCAGTAGTGGCACCCGCCCTGTGGAACACCCTCCCACCAGATGTCAAAGAGAAAAAATAACTACCAAACTTTTAGAAGACATCTGAAGGCAGCCCTGTTTAGGGAAGCTTTTAATGTTTAATAGGTTAGTGTATTTTAGTGTTTCATTGGAAGCTGCCCAGAATGGCTGGGGAAATCCAGCCAGATGGGCGGGGTATAAATAATAATAATAATAATAATAATAATAATAATAATAATAATTTGCTTGTTAAAACGATCTCACTTCATCAGTCTTTTAGTGCTCGTTGTTCCTACTTTTGCATGCCGTTTTGCCCAGTCTACACATTTCTGGAAAGCGATTCCTCCCTAGCAATCTTTGCATGTTATTTCCACTGATATAGGTATTTTTGTATGCGGTGTACACATGCAACATTTCTTGGGCTGGAGAACTGCATCACAAAAATTCGATTTTGTATCCATTTTGAAGGATAGACACATTTCAGTCTGCTTGTTTGTGGGGGAGGAAAGTGTGACTTAAGGGGGGTTTGCATGAAAATTTTGAACTGAATCAAAGCTTCCTGGTTCTGCTGGGAGGGCATCAACATGGGAAATACACAAACCTTTTCTGAGATGAATCTGCCAAAGTGAAGTCGTGGCACCTGGGTGGGAATTTTGATCAGGCAGCAATCCCGCCGTTGGAGCTGCTTCATGTCAGAAACCACTGTGTTTATGCTCTTATCTCATGCTGCCTGTAATCATGAGCAAAATCTAGCACCTGTAATTGCTTTCCACTTGGCATCATGCCACACCGAAATCTAGAGAATTCCCAACAGCTTCCCCTACATCAATACTTAGATGTTCTGGGTACGTAGCAAGAGTTCTGGTAAATACAAGAGGTCCCCTTCGGTGTTGGCATTCTGCCGGCAGTTGAAGATGCACCTGCTTAGACAAGTATTCCCCTGAACTTGAACTTTCCTGATTTGATTGTTTAAATTGCTCTTCAAATTGGTTTAACTGTTACGCTTTTTAACAGGATTGTTTTGTTGTGATTTTTTAAATTACGGATGTTCTTAACATGTTGATGGAATTGTTTTGTTTTAGTTATGTATGAATCACATCATTTATTATTAACTTATAAGCAGCCTAGAAACCACTCAGGTGTGTAAGCAGTATATTAATGAATGAATTAATATTAGGTGAGCATCCAAGGTCAACTTAATTTTGAGTGTGATAGCTGCTTGTTGCAGTGGTTAACATCTTTCATGGTGAACTTTATTATTTCCTCCAATTTTGAGAAAATGCAAATTCCAAGCTGCTGGATCCTGTTCAATAACCTTCTGTTTAATTACAAAAAAATTCCCTCTATAATTGAGGAACCCTTTTTCCTTATGTGTTCATAAACTGTAATGAAGTCATGCTTCTGCAGCAAACCATATATAAATGGTGTGTCATGTTCGGAATTTGTTTTAAAGGGTTAGATTTTAATATTTATTTTACCTACTTATTTCATTTATATGGAAGAGCTCAAGACAGTTTACATGGTTGGTCTCTCCTCATTTTGTCCTCACAACAATCCTGTGAGGTAGGTTAGGTTGAGAGAAAGTGATTTTCGCTGGTCACCCAGTGAAATTCATGGCTGAGTGGGGATTTGAACCCTAGTTCTAGTCCACCACTCTAGTCATTATACCACACTGCCACTTTTCTAACAACAAAGTTGAGCTCAGAGCAGCTAATAATGATAATAATAAACCTTGGCAAAAAATAATAATCAATATAATCAAACAAACAAACAAACACACACCATGGTAAATAAGCAAAGCAAGAACAAACAACTCAAGGAACAATGCAGTTCAACGAAAACCCATAATAATTTAAAAATAATGATTCCTAATGGTTAATTAGAGGTGGAATTGGGTGACCTGCCCTCAAAAGATGTGCTCACCCCATATTGCTGTTGTAATTTTATGTGATATTGGCTGGTCTTATTGATCAGGATATTTTTATTGTGGCCCACTTTGAGATTTATTTTTAAATGAAGAGCAGGCTATAAATTTCTCTAAGGAATAATGTAATGCACTTTTAAACACAAGGCCAGGCAGTTGGGGACTGCTGGGAATGCAGCAAAAGAATTGGGATGATGAGAATTTTGGAAGCACCTTTGATGTTAACCTCCACCTTCCTGGGGAAACATCCAGTGCCCGATTTACATATAAGCTAAACAAGCTATAGCTTAGGGCCCCACACTCTTGGGGCCCCCAAAAAAAATCAAAGGAAAAAACCTGTGGATGTACATTTCCAAAATATAAGATAAAAATAAAATAAAACAAAACCTACATACAGCAACAGTGTTTGTGTTGTGTAGGCTCCTATGATGTAAGTAATGGGCCCTGCCTGCTGGCTTGCTCCCTAAAATATCACTGGTTTGCTCATTTCTATATATAGGGTGCCTACATTCTGCATGGACTGGTTGCATAAATTACCATATATTCAACACAAAAAACAGCGACAATTTGTTGTTGACAAAGGACAGCTGGACATATAAAGGGCCCCATGACCTTCGGTAGCTTAGGGCCTCATCAAACCTAAATCCGGCGCTGGAAACATCTGTAGGGCTAACCCTTCTTTCTCTCTCCCTTCCCTCACCTCCTCCTTACAGAGGGGCTACTCAGCGAGGCATGAAGTAAAGCAGTTCCACTTCACATCATGGCCAGAACATGGGGTGCCTTACCATGCAACCGGGCTCCTGGCATTCATCCGCAGAGTGAAGGCCTCCACGCCTCCCGATGCAGGACCCATCGTTATTCATTGCAGGTAAGTTCAAGACTAGGGATGCAAGAAGGCATCATTCTCCATATCACACGCAAGACTGTTTCTCTTCCTCTGGTGGTTCATCTTCTGCCCTAAACCACATTGTTCATATTGATGTCCACTGTGGCAAATTTGCATGCCTTATGTCATTTTACATACTTAATCGCAAAAATTGCATGAAATATACAGTGGTACCTCGGGTTACAGATGCTTCAGGTTACAGACTCCGTTAACCCAGAAATAGTACCTCGGGTTAAGAACTTTGTTTCAGGATGAGAATATAAATTGTGCAGCAGTGGCGCTGCAGCAGCGTGAGGCCCCATTAGCTAAAGTGGTGCTTCAGGTTAAGAACAGTTTCAGGTTAAGAACAGACCTCCAGAACGAATTACGGTAAGTTCTTAACCAGAGGTACCACTGTATTGCCATTATGTTAATCCACCCAATTCATTTCAATTTAAAGGAAACACAATGGGATGGGAAGCCATAATCAATTCCGTATTGTTTGTGGACTGAAAGCAATAACAGCAAGTACTGATGGTATTCACTGGATTGATTTTTGCTCTGGACATGGAAGGAATAAGCATTTTCCTCATCCGTTGCTGTTTTTTGTTGGAATTCCCCAACGTCCCTGATCAAGACAATTAGGAGCAACCATTAGATTTTGCCTAACGCACATAGAGCCTTTTGTAATATAACTTGTAAAAATATACATTATGTTCAATAATGAGAGCGTAAGGAGAGAATAATGATCCTTATGATGAATAGGGTCCTCAGCTCATGGTTGAAAAAAGTCAGCGAATAATTGGGGCATTATCTGCAAATTAGTAGTAAGGAGATATCACAGAAAATGATGACTTTTGTCTTGGAAGCAGTGAAATGTCATCACAATTAAAAGAATGCCCAGCTGTGTGATTCTATGGATAATTATGGGAGTTTTGATATAGAGTGCTTTGCTTAGATCACATCATCCAGTTTCTGTATCATACTTTAAAGATCAGTGAAATACAAAATTGGCTTTATTGCTGGGAGTGGTGGTGGAGGCAGCTGAGGCAGGTAAAGAAAACCAGTATTTTATGTCTTGGGCTTTGGAGCTTAATGTCCCAGTAATCATTATCGAAAGTTAGCCCAGTCACTGAGGTCCTCCTCTGATGGTCTTCTGCTGCTTCGCTCACTGCAAGAAGCAAAGTTACAGGGAACCAGGCAGAGGGCCTTCTTGATACTGGCACCCTCACTGTGGAACACCCTCCCTTCAGGTGTCAAGGAGATAAAGAACTATACAACTAATAGAAGACATCTGAAGCCCTGTATCGGGAAGTTTTTAATGTTTGATGTTTTATTATATTTTATATATTCTGTTAGCTGCCAAGAGTGGCTGGGGAAACCCAACCAGATAGGCAGATTATTATTATTATTATTATTATTATTATTATTATTATTATTATTTAGGAAGCTGGTCCGCTATTTGTCCACTAGCTCAATATTGCATGTTTTGGACTGGCAGTGGCTTCCCAGTATCTCAGATTGATACTGGTCTTTCCCATCGCATGCTACCTGGCCCCAAATCACACAGTGACTGGCCCAAAATCATACCCAACAAGCTTCATGGCTAAGTGGGGGATTCAAACCCCAGTCTTCCAGGTCCTAATGTGGCTCTGCTCTAACTGCTAGACCACGCTGCCATCCTCACAGTTACATGGCTTGCATGGCTACATTGGCTATTCTGCTGAGGCGGTGGAAGACCATGAATGTTGCACTCCTGGTCTTACACCTGCTCTTCTTCTTTTGCTTGCAAAGCAGCCCCATGCTAGCACAGAACACAGCAGCAGCACTGTTCCTCGCCGTTCTTTGTAACTTCTGCATTCTGTGCTCTTTCTGTGCTAGATAAACAAGAAAGGACTGATGAATGAAAGCTGGGGAATTTCTCCTCATCACCACTTTTCTCTCCCTCTCTCTCTCGTCGATTGCTTCATCAGTATTCATTCATCAGGGACAACCAGTATAATTAGTTTCCCCAGCCTGTAATCATTGATAATCACAGCAAGTGATTCATCTGCCCCAGAAATTAGTTTATGTACTAAGAAGGTCCAATGGAAAGGAGAAGTGGTTTCCCTTTGCGGCATTTGGAATTTTGCTGGGGCTTGGATGGGTGGATCTTCATTCAAGAGGGGATCTGTGGGGTCAGCTCTGTGCTACAGGCAAGCTTTCCCTAAGGAACAACAAGCTGTAAGGAATCTGCTTCTCTCGGCATGTGTGTGAGTGAGCTAGTTTTGTCTAAAGCAGGTCTGGGAAGGGACCTTGGCAGAAACCTTCTGGCTGCCACTGCAGGAATATATCGATGAATGAGATGTTGGCTGTGTTCACGCATAATGCTAAACCATAGTTGAACATTATGCCCTCGTGTGCTTTCCCTTCCTCTCCCTCTGGTGCAGCTGTGAAGAAGGGATTTGGTTATTATTATTATTATTATTATTATTATTATTATTATTATTAAACTTATACACCGCCCTATACTCAGAGGTCTCAGGGCGGTTCACAACCAAACCACAACATATAAAATCAAACCAAAAGCAGTAACCCAATAAGCCCCCCCCCCATAGCCACATTCTAAAAGGATGTCAATAAGATAAACCAAAGACCTGGATAAAAAGGAATATTTTTGCCTGGCACCTAAAGCTGTATAATGAAGGCACCAGGCAGACTTCCCTGGGGAGAGCATTCCATAGACGGGGAGCCGCTGCAGAGAAGGCTCCTTCTCGTGTTGCCACCCTCCGGGCCTCTTGAGAAGGAGGCACACGGTTTGTCTTGATCAACCATCTTCAGCTAGTGCTTAATGGACATATCACATCTAGATAATATTAGCAATAGTTAACGATAGATCCTAGCTGGGAGACAATGGTAAGCTGTGGTTAGTTGAAAATGGAACCAAATGCCCCCCAGTCACCCTTTGGAGGAGGAGAGTGGGATGGGGGAGTCTTGTGCAGCTAACACTAACCTGGTTTAGCTGTGCGTAACATTAAAATGGGACGTGGGTGGCGCTGTGGGATAAACCACAGAGCCTAGGACTTGCCGATCAGAAGGTCGGCAGTTCAAATCCCTGCGACGGGGTGAGCTCCCGTTGCTCGGTCCCTGCTCCTGCTAACCTAGCAGTTCAAAAGCACATCAAAGTGCAAGTAGATAAATAGGTACTGCTCTGGCAGGAAGGTGAACTGCGTTTCCGTGCGCTGCTCTGGTTCGCCAGAAGCAGCTTAGTCATGCTGGCCACATGACCCGGAAGCTGTAACCTGGCTCCCTCGGCCAATAAAGCGAGATGAGCGCCGCAACCCCAGAGTCGGCCATGACTGGACCTAATGGTCAGGGGTCCCTTTACCTTTACCATTAAAATATGGTTTAACTAATTTAGCACTTCATGTGAACCTGACCTTTGCCCTGCATTTCAGAAACCCCAGGCTACATAGAATTGTGGTTGGCAAATGATCAAGATGAAAACACAACTAATAACAGACCCCACTCTCATGCATTAAAGCCAACTTTTGACCCATGAATTAAAATGGGGTGAGGATTGAAACCCAGTTGTTTCCTGTACTATTCAACACACTAACCACCACACCACACTGGATCCCAGCACTACTCTCTCTCAAAAACCATAATAAAGCTACAAAGAAGGGTTGAAAAGCTTGGATAAATTCTATTTGTCTGGCACGTTCTTCACTGCTGTTTAAAGAAAAGTAGGTATTGATTAAAAACAAAACAAGACCCACAACATTAAAATATAATCACATCCAAGAACTAAAATATATTTTAAGAAACCCACTTTTCAGGTGGTTAGCCTTGACTCCCCAAAGCCTGCTGTAGTAAATGGGTCTTTCAATAAAAGATGTGTTCAGGCTTAGACTTGGTTGAGTTTCCAAAGGCCAAGACTTCTATCACGGGGAGATAGCCATCAAGAATGCATCTTTGCCTTCAGCATTCTAATTTATTGGAGCAGTGAAAGAACATATGGAAGAAATTAGGCCAGCCTTTCCCAAAATTGTATATTAGGAACAGAGGAAGATGCCTCATACTGAGTCAGACACATTGGTCCATCAGGCTTCCTCAACCTCAGCCCTCCAGATGTTTTTGGCCTACAACTCCCATGATCCCTATCTAGCAGGACCAGTGGTCAGGGATGATGGGAATTGTAGTCTCAAAACATCTGGAGGGCCGAGGTTGAGGAAGCCTGAGTCTACATTGACTGGCAGCAAGCCTCCAGGGTTTCAGATTGGGAATATCTCCCACCCCTACCAGAAGATGTTGGGAACTGGGTGTGGGACTTTCTGCTCGCCTTCCCTGTTATTTGCTTGGGCAATTTATTTGCCACTTACATTTCAGCAAGTTTACAGCATAGATTAACACATCAGAAATAAAAAGTACAAAAAAAGACCAGCAAATTTCCACATTCTGGAAGGCACAGTCAACAACTAAATGGAGCATCCTCTTTAGCATAAAAATAAACATTACACAGAAAAATCAGCTGCAAAATTACAAGGAAAATTCCAGATAGCGAAACACAGCAGACAGCTAAACAATATATCCTCAGAATATCAGGAAATAGAATATTACAAATGAGAATCAGCTAAGAAGTATGAATTCCACATTTTTAAATGACATGATTGACAATCAAGTAAAATAAAAATCAGCTCACTCTTCCCACTCCTCAATATGCTACATCAATTGTACAATCAAACAGCCCAATCCAACTGAATTCCCAACCCCTTATATAGCAATAAACAAAACTTATTCTAAATGCAGCTAAAAAATACATCCCAGTCAGTCTCACTCAAGTATACCTTTAACATGATCAACACACATGAAACACATTAACACTATAAATCAGTGGTTCCCAAAATGGTTGGTGGAATTGTCAGGGGTGGGGTGGGGTGCTGGAGGTGTAAATGACTACCAGATAGTGAAAAGCTGGTGTCACTGGATCAAGTTTATCAATTTTGTTGACTTAATTAAACTAAATAGTTTTAATTGGATTTTGAATAAATGTGAAATCCATTGTTCCTGTTTTGAATATCTTTCTTTCCTGTTTTGAATATCTTTCTTTTGTGAGTAATGCTCTTTATAGGGTATGGTAGCAGGCACTGGGGAAGAAGTTATGGAACCAAGGGTGGGAAGCCTGAAAAAGTTTAGGAACCACATCTCTAAACCAACATACTCAAACTTACTATTCTATCACACCGCCAAGTCACATTGCCCACACTCTGCAACCAACATGGTGACCTCCATCATCCTTGACCATTGGCCAGGCTGGGTGGGGTTGATGGGAGTTCAGAAAAATAGGAAGAGAAGGTACCGGGTTGGAGAAAGCTGTGTTATGCTTAGGCATTTAAGAGTCTACCATCCTCTCCTCCCACATCCACAACCCTCTGCAGTGCCGGCACAGGGAGGACAGGCTGTTACATCGTCTTGGACGTGATGCTGGATATGGCTGAGTGTGAGGGTGTTGTAGACATTTACAACTGCGTGAAGACACTATGCTCACGGAGAATCAACATGATCCAGACCGAGGTGAGATTTGGGCATGGGGGTATGGTCCCAGTGGAGACAGAGATGGACTATGGGTTATTGTAACAGCATGTTTAGAATGCAAAGCAGCACCCCATGGATTCATAAAATGACAATCTCCTGGTTTTCATCTGCCTTGCACCAACTTCCTGTTCTGCTAAGGCACCAGTAAGATTGGATCCTCTTCTTTTGCTGTGTAATTCCCATGTTCTCCTACTGGGGATCCCAAATTATTATCACTCTTCAAGACCTGTCATAACCTGCGTCCCAACAATTCACTGCTATAACATGCTATAACATCCTGTCCATGTTCCGGCGTCACACTAAGTTGTAGTTTAACCAACTATAACCTAGTTATAGCCAACATGGCTTCCTCCAGATGTTGTTGGACTACAACTCCCATCATCCATGACCACTAGTCATGCTGGGGCTGATGGGAGGGCAGCACATCGGCTACCACTGGTTTAGTGTGACATGAAAATCCTTAGGCCTCAAGTTCCCTTGTTTCAAACAAACCAAAGCTAACATTACCTACAGTGTGCTGCTTCAGGCAAAATGGCAAAACTATAGTTTAGCAAATGAAAGGGACCCAGCCCTATTTGTTGGAGTTCAGTCCAGCTTTAAGGATGCTTTAAGACACCTCAAAAAATATCGTGGTGTAGTAGCATATAAATATAAGGGCTGTGCACTGTCCATCTTACATCCACTCTATGGCCCTGATCCATGGCTCCCCAATCAGGGACACCACCTACCCCACCCTGGATCTGGGTCTGAATTAGTGCAAGGGGGAGGGGCTAAGGTTTAGGTATGTCCCCCCCCCCTAAAGCTTGACTTAAACACACACCTGGGAGGAGAAGGAGATGTTACATTTTCCTCCCATAGTCAATTCTTCAAGGCTTCTCCAAGAAGCTGCTTTTGAAAATGGGTATCCTGCACCACACCAAATCTGTACATAGTGCTCATTTGCAAAATGTAGTAAAGCTGCTTGAAAAGGAGGCTCCTTTACCATGCAGCACCTTTACCATGGTGCTGCTTCAGGGATGGGCCTCAGACATGAAGGAGCACCAGGTGGTGGACTCCCACCTTCTCCTGGGAAAATGCAGCCAGTGGTCAGGGTATTCACAGGGTTTTCCTGCCCAATGCCTGCCTCTCATTTCTACCCGATGCCCAGACAGCCACAGATTGCTCCTGGCCATCCAAGCTGTTATGTACTGAAGTTCTCACCCTGGGCCAGCAGGGGGATACTGTAGATAGTTTTCACTCAGGTCCACGTCAGTTATTTTAGGTGGGAAACCCTGGGTTGTTGTTGCTACAATGTTGACAGCCCGCTGCCTATAAAAGCAGGCAGGCCGGCTGAGCTGTTTGTTGTTCAGTTCTGTCCAGCTTACAAATAAAGAGCTGCTCTGGAGAAATCGCTGTGTCGTCTGCTATGTTCGCCCACAACTTAACACAAGCCAACCAGTCACAGTCCATGCCTGTCTGCACTTGACTCATCTGATGCTCAACACCCTCCTAATATTCCTGATTTGGCTGAGGCCTTGGACCGCAGAAGAATCTGGTGAATTATTTCAATTGCATAAATCAATAACCATTTAAACTTTCATTCCCTTCTCCTGAAGGAGCAATATGTCTTCATCCACGATGCCATCTTGGAAGCCTGCCTGTGTGGAGAGACCAGTATCCCTGTCAGTGAATTCAGGCCCACATACAAAGAGATGGTCAGGATAGATCCTCAGAGCAACTCGTCACAGCTGCGGGAGGAGTTCCAGGTGAGTCCATGAAAGCTGAAGGCTTCTTTGAACCAAAGAGACTTTCTTCAAGCGCACATTTATGATGAGCCTTTGGACCCAGGATTGCCAAAAGCAAGAGCCCAGTATAACCTAGGCATGCATCTTTTGTGATAACCAGGAACACAGAGCTGGAAGAGACCGTTGGGGTCTTCTAGTCCAACCCCCTGAAGTGTAGGAATCCTTTGCTCAAACTGGGCCTTGAACCCACCACCCTGAGAGTAAGAGTCTTTAGTTGAGGATGTCACCTTATTTCCAGGCAAGGACACAGAACCATGTTACTAGCAAATGTTCAAAGCTTTTCCCAGAATGGAGGTGCCAGGATCAGACAAAAGCTTTCACTTCTTGAATTTCTGCTTGCCATGCAGTTGTTGAAGGCGTAGGCGTAGCTCCTGCCAGCCTAGCAGTTCGAAAGCATGCTAGTGCAAGTAGATAAATAGGTACCGCTGTGGCGGGAAGGTAAACAATTTTTCCGTATGCTCTGGTTTCTGTAAAGGTGTTCTGTCATGCCAGAAGCAGTTTAGTCATGTTATGTATTCAGGCCACATGACCCGAAAAGCTGTCTGTGGACAAATGCCGGCTCCCTTGGCCTGAAAAGCGAGATGAGCACCGCAACCCCATAGTTGCCTTTGACTGGAGTTAAATGTCCAGGGGTCCTTTACCTTTACCTGAAGGTGTAGGAGTTTAGGAAGGAAAAAGAGAAAAATGACAATTCTGTTTTTGGGAGGCTGGATGGAGGATGGAGAGGGGTGTGTGTGGGTGTGTTTAAAATTAGCCAAAATTACAAAGGTATAATTTGCATTCATTGCTCCACCCACTTTTGCCTCTATTCCTGCCCACCATTGTCACGTGAGCCCCCCAGAATGTTGACAAGAAGGGAATGCAGCCCTGGGGCTAAACAATGTTCCCCACTCCTGATATAAAAGAAGGGTGCCTATTTATTGTGCCTGTTAAATTTCTCCTGACTCTGAGATTATGAAATGCTGCCTGACCTGGTTTCCTTGTGTCCAGCAGACTCTGAATTCTGTAACACCCCACCTGGATGTGGAGGAGTGCAGCATCGCCCTTCTGCCACGCAACCGGGAGAAGAATCGCAGTATGGACGTGCTGCCTCCAGACCGGTGCCTCCCCTTCTTGATCTCCATGGACGGAGACAGCAACAACTACATCAACGCGGCCTTAACTGATGTAAGTGCATTGCCGGGGTGTTATGGGTGGGGAGTGGAAATGGAGGAGGCCAAGCCCCTCTCTAGCCTGCACCTGATAAGGTTCAAGCTGCCACATTCAGGCTCCAAAGCCATTGAATGGGAACGTGGAATCAGGACCTTCCTTTCAAAGACTGAAAAGAAAGTTCAAAATGCAAAGTTTTCTAAGTAAGCAACTAGATAAAGGTCTAGATATACTTTCAGAAAATGCACAGTTGTTGTCTCATCCAGGCTATAATTAAAATGAGTTATATTTTAATCGGCCTTTGGTTGATTCATATTTTGCGCTTTGAATTGTGTTTGGGAGGGGTATTGTTTCGTTTTGTTTCTGTTCTAACTATTTATTTGTGCTTTTATCCTGTATTTTTATATTGTGAACTGCTCTGAGATCTTTGGATGAAGGGTGGTATTATAATAGAATAACACAACATAACATAAAACATAACAACACAACACAACATAACATAACAACAACGTATTTACAGCAGAGATGAAATGAAAGTTTCTCATTCAAAATGGCAGCTGCAATGAAGTGGAAACTGTCCCCTGCAAATTTGAGGGGACTGGAAAAATTCTAGAATTTATTTTGAGCTAGGAGCTTTTCCAGACGAGTAGCTGCTTCCTGCTCTCTCTCTCTTTTTCAAATATGGTTTGGAACTCCTCCAACAATGCCTCCCATAATAACTCACTATGATTATAATTTAGTGTCTAATATACTGTTTTTTCTTGTTGTGAACTGAAACCTATTCAGCATGCACCCGTATTTCCCAGGAAGGATATACGCTCCTTTACAGCCTGTAGATTGATTTGGAATCAAACATCCTCTAATCAAAAGGGGTATAACTCAGTGGCAGAGCAAGTGCTTTGCATGCACAAGTTCTCAGCTACAATCCTCGGCATCTCCAGATAGAGCTGAAAGATACTCTTAGCATCAGTGCCTGTCACTGTAGACAATGCTGAGCTAGATGGAACAGTGGTCAGGCTTGATATGAGGCTATGCTCTTAGAGAGTTTTGGCTAAACATTAGGAAGAACTTGCTGATGGCTCCATCTGTCTGAGAATATAACAGAAGCCGGTACAAAAACATTAAACACTGGTCACTTAAATGGCTGGGACACCATATTTTCTTCTACTTTTGGAGCACTGATCAGAGAGGGGCTGTAGCTTTGCATATGAAATGACCCAGGTTCAGTTTCTGCCATCTTCTCCAGTTAACAGGATCAGGTAGACCTTTATTTCTCGCAAGAGCTTCTGTCAGTCAGAATTGACAACACTTGCTTAGATGGATGGATAGTCTGGTAATGGGCAGCTGCCTATCATCTTCTCTGCTCTTCCTAGACATTTCTGTGCTGTGTGATTTGATTTTTCAGTTTCAGTTCTTTTGGCTTACTTTGTCTTTTCACCTGTTCTTTAAAAAGAGACACAAAGCACATTCTAGTCTCTCTCTCTCTCTCTCTCTCTCTCTCTCTCTCTCTCTGAGAAGACAGTGATGTAAATTCAGCAACCACTCCTTGAACAATTCTACCTCTCTCTTCTCTCTCCTCCCCCACGGTCCCTTTTTCTTTCCAAGCCAGGGGAAATAAAATCCATTATGCATAGAAGTTCCTTTGCAAGTGCACGGGCTGAACTGACATGCCGTGTTATTGTAAATATGTCTAACAAAGAGCAGGGAGAAGAGGGAGTCAGGAGCATCTGAGCTGAACACTGCCACTGCGCTCCCGTCTCAGGAGTGTGCCGCAAAACCGAGAGTTAAGTGGTAGCAAGGCAGAGGGAGCAGATAAGCTTTTCATTCGCTCCCACCACACAGATGTCGGGATGGTGGGGGAGTGGTGTTGGTCCACATTTTAATTCCCATCTCCATAACTGCACTTCCAGGAGCAATGTGCAAAAGAGAAGTTCCGTTATCCTTCGAAATTCACACATCTATGAATTTTGCAATGCAGTTTTGTGAGAGAGAAAAGACATAGATTAGGGAGAAGTGTGCATTTGTATGAGCACATGAACATGCATTCTGGGTGCAGAAAATCGCTTGGAGAAATGTGCATATTGGGCAAAATTTCGCACAAGCCTCTGCCTATTAGATTAAATTCACATTAAAAATGCATATGCATTTTCATGCGGACTCTTTTAAAAAATAATAATAATCACAAACTGATGAGGAAATGTGGAGGAACTAAGTGAACTTTGAACTTGAAAAGTGGGGAAATGAGAGAATTAGAAATGGACAGATTTGTCTGCCCATAGCATAGGTTAAACAGGTGGGCATGGGAATCATGTACTCCACTGGCTTCACCCCCAATTTCCATATGCCTAACAGGAAGTCCATAATATATGTACATCAGCAACCCCCAAGGTCAGGGACTTCAGTCAGACAAGGTTTCCAACTCTGTGGACTGCCTGTGTATGTTCTGTGCTCTCAGGTCCTGATTATTCATGTATTTCTATCCCTGCTTTTCCCAAGTTGGGTTTCAAGGTGGCTCAGAATTTCCCCCAAAAAACATCATTTAAAATAAAAATAAACTAGTTGAAAACAATTAATAAACTCCAATGAAACACATTCAGGACTAGCATTAAAATACCAATTGCCTTAATAACAGCCCATTTGTCAACATCATTTGCACCTAGTTTTCAGATACAGTGGAACCTCTAATTATGCACCCCTCTGGATACTTAACTTTTGGGTTACAAACGCGGCAACCTTGGAAGTGTATACTTCCAGGTTTCGCCCTGTGCGCATGTGCAGAAGTGCTCTGTGCACTTCGTGCATGCACAGAAGTGCTCAATTGTGCCACGTGCATACACAGAAGCGGCGCCTCTGCTTACAGACTTTTCGGGTTGTAGATGGACCCCAAGAACAAATTTAATTCATAACCGGAGGGTCCACTGTAAAGGCCTTTCTGAGTAGGAAAGTCTTAGCTTGATGGGGAAAAGATAATCCAGATAGATCTCTCTCAGGGCCAGACTACATGACACACTGTTGATATAGTTTTTAATGCAGACAAAAAGATAGTAAGTTCATTGGAAGATGGAGTCTGCTGTTTTGCAGGACTCCATAGATCCATATTCTTTCCCTGGGGATACTATAGTAATTTACATGTGTGATTGGACTGAATTATTTGAGTATTTGATAACACCAACTTAAAAGGTTTTTAGGGACTCAGCTATACAGCTGCAAATAAAAAGTTTAAGTGTGTTGTAAAGTGCAATATACAAATGTGACACTGGTTGGCGACAGTGAGCTATGGCAAATTCAATATATTTTTCAAAACATTTTTTTAAAAAAGCATTTTCAAAGCTTTTTTTAATGTGTGTGTAGAATCCACCTAAGTGTGCATAGGCAGATAGATAAAATTTTTAATTAGTTACCAGTATCTGTATTTTAATATCTCAGTTCCTCAAACTATCTTTATATTTACTCTACAGAATTTTGAAAATAATAAAAAGTGTTTAAACTAGCCACTTTTGTTTTGGAGAAAGAGCCACAGATTGAGGGCCCTGATCTGAAACATACCTGCATTATGAATTGAAGCCTTTCCCCAGTTTTCTGCTGTCAATCACTTCCCTGTCATTGCCCCAGCTCCTATTTCCCCTCTAAGCTGCTGGGTTCCCCCAAATTTCCTTCAGGCTTATAATAGTATAGCTAAGCCAAGACTCCAAAACACTAAAAGCTACTTGTGGACTCAGGGCCGGCCCAAGACATCTTGCTGTCTGAGGCAATAGTGACCCACCCCATTCCAGACATTAAGTAGAATACTGTAATGATTCTTTCTTTGACATTAGTGATGGGAAATTATCTTCCACCATGACTCAAGGAAGGAGGCTGTGGAGTGCTAGACAGACTGCACAGCACCCACAGCTCTGTCCTTGGAATGTCTCATCACCATATCCAGCCCATCAGTATCTACCGCCTGAGGCGACTGCCTTGCTCTGCCTAATAGTAGGGCCGACTTTGTTTGAACCTGTGCTTTTGGCAGGCCTGCTCATGAGATAAAAATGTGCCTGTTCCGGCTTTCAAATCACATCTTCCCATACAATGGAGCCCATCTAGAATGAGCACATTTTCCATATGATATGGCCAGCTGCGGCACTTTATGCAAACGAGTAAAATTCACAATGCCGGTTTTCAGGTAAAAGGGAAAATAAAAGTAGATGGGCAAATTAATCAGTGACCTGCTTCAATTAGCCAGAGAGGTCAGTTTGGTGGGGGGGAGAGATCGTTCTAAAAGCTGACAGTGACGTAAAACTTCCAAGGAAATGGAATAATCAAGGGTAAAGGGCTTCCTCTGTAGGTTTGTCTCTGGCCATCAAAGCACAAAAGGATTTTATTAGATCATGATGTGCTATATCCTTATTCACTTTCCAGAATCATCAGGGGCCGCCTTTCAAATCAACCCTTTCTTTTTTTTTTTTTAAATGATATTTATTAAGTTTCAAATAAACACATATAAATACAAATACAAACAACAATAAAAACATACAAAAACCAACAAACAAAAACAAAACAAGTATACATTCAAACCTTATTTTCTAAACCTAATTTCACCGACCTCCTCACACCTCCCCCTTCTGTATTCTAATCTCATTTGTCTTATCAGCAAATCCATTCCCATATTTCCCATAGTTTTTATTAATTCTGTTCTTTTTCCTTAATCAACGCCCCTGCAAACCACTAATTTTTAAACCCATATCTTTTTAGCTTTCATTAATTTTGTAATGTTTATTAAGATAGTCTTTGAACTTCTTCCAATCTTCTTCCACTGTCTCTTTGTCCTGGTCTCGGATTCTGCCAGTCATCTCCGCCAGTCCCATGTATTCTGTCATCTTCATCTGCCATTCTTCCAGGGTGGGTAGATCTGGAGTCTTCCAATACTTCGCAATAAGGAGCCTTGCTGCTGTAGTAGCATACATAAAAAAAGTTCTGTCCTTCTTTAGCACCACATGGCTTACCATACCCAGGAGAAAGGCCTCTGGTTTCTTCAGGAAAGTATATTTAAATACTTTTTTCATTTCATTATATATCATTTCCCAGAAAGCCTTAATCCTAGGGCAGGTCCACCAGAGGTGAAAAAAAGTACCTTCATTTTCTTTACATTTCCAACATTTGTTGTCTGATAAGTGGTAAATTTTAGCAAGCTTGACTGGGGTCATGTACCACCTATAGATCATTTTCATAATATTCTCTCTCAAGGCATTACATGCCGTGAATTTCATACCGGTGGTCCACAACCTTTCCCAGTCAGCAAACATAATGTTATGTCCAATATCTTGTGCCCACTTAATCATAACTGATTTAACTGTTTCATCCTGTGTATTCCATTTCAGCAGCAAGTTATACATTTTTGACAAATTCTTAGTTTTGGATTCTAACAACTCTGTTTCCAATTTTGATTTTTCCACCTGAAAGCCAATTTTCCTATCCAACTTATAGACCTCCAGTATTTGATAATAATGAAGCCAGTCTCGCACTTTGTCTTTTAGATTTTCAAAACTCTGCAATTTCCATTTATCACCCTCCTGTTCTAAAATTTCACAATATTTTGGCCATTTAGCCTCCATATGAAGTTTTTTCAAAGCTTTTGCCTCCATTGGTGACAACCACCTTGGAGTTTTGTTCTCCAGCAGATCTTTATATTTAATCCAGACATTATACAATGCTTTCCTGACAATGTGGTTTTTGAAACCTTTATGAGCCTTAACCTTGTCATACCACAAATATGTATGCCACCCAAAGAAATTGTTAAATCCTTCCAAATCCAAAATGTCCGTATTCTCGAGAAGCAGCCAGTCCTTTAACCAGCAGAAAGCTGCTGATTCATAATAAAGTTTCAAATCTGGCAGGGCAAATCCCCCTCTTTCTTTTGCATCAGTTAAGATTTTAAATTTTATCCTGGGCTTTTTGCCCTGCCAGATAAATTTAGAAATATCTTGCTGCCAACCCTTGAAACAGTCCATCTTATCCACAATTTGCAAAGTTTGAAACAAAAACAACATTCTAGGCAATACATTCATCTTTATAACTGCTATTCGACCAGACAAGGAAAGCTTCAAATTTGACCAGATTTCTAAGTCTTTTTTAACTTGTTTCCAACATTTCTCATAATTATCTTTAAATAAATTAATATTTTTAGCTGTCATGTTAATCCCCAAATATTTTACACTCTTAACCACAGTTAAACCTGTCTCATTCTGAAACTTTTCTTTCTCAATATCTGTTAAATTTTTCTCCAATACCTTAGTTTTTGACTTATTCAATTTAAATCCTGCCATTTGACCAAATTCTTGCATCAGTTCTAATACTCTTTTAGTACTAGATTCTGGCTCTTGTAATGTAAGTACCAAATCATCTGCAAAAGCTCTCAGTTTATATTGTTTCGCTCCGACCTGCACCCCTTTAACCAGCTGGTACTTTCTTATCATGTTTAGCAAAACCTCCAGGACCGAAATAAAAAGTAGTGGGGAAATTGGGCACCCCTGACGTGTCCCTTTCTCAATTTTAAGTTCTTCCGTAATCACATTGTTCACTATAAGTTTTGCCTTTTGTTCAGAATATATTGCGCCTATACCGTTTTCAAACCCTTGGCCTACCCCCATACCCTGGAGATTCTTCTTCATAAAGGTCCAAGAAATATTGTCAAAGGCTTTCTCCGCGTCCACAAATATCAGCACAGCTTTTGTATTTATATTGACTTCTAACATCTCCAAAATGTCTATTATATTCCTTACATTGTCTGATAAATGTCTTCTCGGGAGAAAGCCTGCTTGATCACTATGAAT
The DNA here is from genome assembly GCF_951804945.1 of Podarcis cretensis. Taxonomy (NCBI): domain Eukaryota; kingdom Metazoa; phylum Chordata; class Lepidosauria; order Squamata; family Lacertidae; genus Podarcis; species Podarcis cretensis. The sequence goes on along the minus strand of NC_137177.1, from coordinate 24,716,549 downwards.
CTCCCCCATCAATACTTTTTTGAATCTTCTACAAATCAACCCTTTCTTTTACTTGTGTGCCCTATGGCATTTTTGTAAATAACTTGGGCACAACAGGGAGTTGACCATTTGATTCATGGCCACTTTTAACTGGGCACCGTCGTAAATCTAGGCTTAGGCCTGGAACAAAAGTTCCAGTCAAACTGTGGCTTCAGGGTTCTTAGGTCTGTACCTCAGGCTCATTTGCTCCATCCTCAGAAGGGCACCCTGTGATAGGCACCCACAGTCCAGTGCTGCAATCTCTGCCATTGCCCAATGGTATTGTTGGCAGATTAAAATGGTGGCTTGCCAACAGCATGCCACTGCTACTTAGGAAGTCAGGGATATAGAGGGCAGGTGGATAGATGGGCTCAGAGTCAGCAACTGCTTAGGATCATAAGTGCTAGTATCATGCCTCTCTTCCTTCTTTCACACACTTCAGTTTCCTCACTTCCTGGATTGTGATAACTATAGTGTATTCTGGTAAGCTAAGATCCCTGCAAATATGCGTTTGCTTCCAAAAGAGTCTTGTGGAGCAGAAGTAGGATTCCTCTGGTTGTTCATCCTAAGCCCTCAGGCCATTACCCTTGTTTGGAGGACAAAGTAGAATATGGTCTGACCTGGGCCCCTTAAACTAGCTTGGGGCCTGAAGTGTGGTGGAAGACAGAATTTCATTACCAGAGTTGAAGTAAGATTCAGTCGCCAGGGCATTCCTCTTCTCTATAAGGAATGGAGTGGAAGTGCCATATTGGCCTTTTTCATCAGGCAGCAAAATGTCTTGATTGGCCCTGCTAGAAACCATGCTTTGAATTGAGTTTGCCTTTTCTGAATAGGAGGGAAACTGGTTTGGGGTAAACCATAGTTTCTTCAGTTCAGGTGCAACAGTAAACTGATTATCGCAAACCAATAAGTGATGGTGGGACATGGGGTACATTGGGGGGGGGGAGGGAGGGCATTGGCCCAAGACCAAACGGACCAAATTTGATTTTGCTGTGAAATTTGAACTGTGCCCAAAGGAACTAGGGCATCACTGAAAAGTCAGGTGTGAGAGCAACACCTTCCCTTCGAGCTGGAGGGAAGATGAGATGGGCTAATTTGACCCTGGGAGCACAGGTAGCAGTCTTGTGTTGAGTCCATTGGTCCATCTAGCTTAGTATTGCCTATACTGCTTGGCTCACCAGGATTCCAGACAGAGTTCTCTCACAGCCCTACAAGGAGATTCCAGGGACTGAACCTAGTTCTTTGTGCATGTAAATCAGATGCTCTATCTCTGAGCTGTGGCCCTTCTCCTGGGGTTGCCTGTTGAAGGAGAGATAGCTGACTCTGACTTGCACCAATTAATCACTTAACACCATCAGCTTTCTGCACAGATCCCACCTCTCTTGGTTTCCTGCATTCCCAGTTCTCCTTTCTGTTCTGATCAGGTAGCAAATTGCTGCAATTATTTTTATGCACGCACCAGAGCTGAAGTATGAAAAAAACTGGTGCTTATCTCTCCATTAAGTAGCAGCCCATGGAACTCACGGTGATCTTTCATCATTTGTGCCCCACTTTGCTGCCTTTTTAAGCAATTGGTGTTTTTTTTTTTGGGGGGGGAGGCTCTGTAAAATAACAAATTCGTCCTGAGATTCCCTTTGTCCAACTTCACCCCTTTGGAGAGAAGCTGATCCAAATCACCCGGCTGATGGGAGAAAAGAACTCAAGACTGAGATTATGCACTCTGTAACAGAGTTTGAAAGAAACTGAGAAAGCTGGGAGATGTTTTCTAAGTGCAGGGAACTTGTCACTTGTGCTCATAAGTGTTGTTTCAAGGGCTCTTTAGGAAGGCAAAGAGCTGAAGAAGAAAAGCTCTGCAACCCTGGATTGTCTGGTCCATCTCTGCAGGTGCCCCTAAAAGCCCTTGCTTCTTTTGAAGTGCTAACAAGCCTTGCAAAGTCATTACCTTGAGGTTAAGGGTCTTTTCTTTCCTTTCCCTCCTTCCTTCCTCCCAAGAAAATGTTTGTTAGAAGCAAAGCTTAGAGGAGCCTGCCGGGCTTTTCTGTGTCTTACCATTTCCCTCCCTCTGCCCATTTTGAAACCCCAATAAATATTACCAGGCAATGTTGGCTGTGTGATAGTTTAGATCCGAGAGCTGCTTTCTGTGCTCTTATTATCCAAAAGGTATAACTTCCAGGGGGGGGGGGGGGGCGAAGAGATGATCCACTGGGCAGACATTTTTCACACTGGTTCTTAGATAAAAGGAGACGGAATTCTGTTTTTTTTAAAAGAGATCTGAGTGCTTTTTTCCCATCGAGCAATATCAATGGACAGAGGCTCATTCTTTTTAAAACTTTGTGTTTGCTGGGAATGAGGTCCTAAGCGGGAATGAGGTTTTATCATATCTCTGTCCTTCAGTCTTCAATTTAGTCTCTTTGAGGATCATCAGAGCGCCTTCTGACACCCCCCTCAAAAAAAATGTTGGGCACAACTCGGCACGCCTGCCTCACAAGGTTTTTGTATGTATAAAAGGGGGTGGAGAAGCATGCACATTGCCTTGAGCTCCTTGGAGGTTAGAGAAGATATAAATATGATAAAATAAAGGCAAATATTTGTCTCACCTCTGAGCCAAACCCAAACCCAGAGGATTCAAATGGCAGAGTAGGAGGTCTGAGGGTACTATCACTCAGTTAGGATTTCTCTGGGAAGAGTGGGTGATATTCAGTGTAAAGTCATACCCAGAGTAGACCCCTTGATTAATGTGATCTACTCTGGGTATGACTTACATTGGATATCACCTACTAGAAGCACATTTAGGCAGTTCAGATTTCATCTTTTAAAAGCTCACATTTAGTATGGATCAATGGAGTTCCTTAAATAATGCACGGGGATCTGAAAGCTGTATGGCATTTGATCAATCAAAAATGACTATTTTACACATGGTAACCATCACCTGAAGTTTCAAATGACTAGTGATCAATCATATTGCCTGTTTTACTGAGATATGTGCTTTAGTAGACAGAAGGTGGATGATGGTAAGGAAGTGACGATCCTTCTGCCACCTTTAAGTTTCCCTTGTGTTTTTCAAGATGACCAATCCAAATGGAATTGGATTAATCCTGCCCACAATCCTTTGCTTTAGAATCTCAGAACCCAGATTTCCATCTTCCTCCCAGTCAACCTTGGAGATTAGGGCTGCGATTTGCTCCATCTCTTCCCTCTAATATGTTGCTCTGCTTTTATCCCATGACTCTTTTTCTCTCCTTTAGAGCTACACAAAGAGTGCTGCCTTCATTGTGACCTTACACCCACTACAGAACACAACCACAGACTTCTGGAGGCTGGTGTATGACTATGGCTGCACCTCCATCATCATGCTGAACCAGCTCAATCAGTCCAACTCTGCCTGGGTGAGTAACAGAGAAACACCTGCCACTCATTGCTGTTGCTTCTTTGAGCAGACTGTTTGCTCCACTTTGCATTTATGTATGATGTGGTCTTCGAAAAGACAGCCAGATCTACTTGCATTCAACTAATATCTCCAGGGTTTGTGTATGTGCGGATCAGTGGAATTAAGAATGTAAGTAATATATGAAACTTGAACAGTCAAATCACAGTTAAATAGTCTAATGCACAGGTTGATTATGAAGCACAAAATAACCACGTTAAAACGATTCTGGTTAATTTAATTTCAGCAAAATAATGACATAGTCTTCAAGTCTGTGGAAGGCCAAAGTGATCTGAAGCAGAGGCCAGTTTGATCTGGATTTGCTAAAGGCTGGACTGATGGAATGGGCAGCCAGTCACTAATTCTGTTTCCACAGAATCGTCACCAGGGCCACATGCACAACAAACATTTAAAGTGCTATGATACCACCTTAAACAGTCATTATTTCCCCCAAGATTTCTGGGAGCTGTTCTTTGTTAAGGGTGCTAAGAGTTGTTAAAAGACACCTATACCCCTCACAGAGCTACAATTCTTAAGAGTGGTTGAACAATCAATAGCTCTTCCCAGGGAACTCTGGAAGCTGTAGCTTTGTAAGGAGATGATGATGAAAAGAGAGCTGAGTTGAAATTCTTCCCCTGCAAAAGTCAGGGGGATTCATCTCATTACAGAGGAGCAGGAGAAATATTACAAAGTTGTGTGTGTGTTTGGCTTACCTTACTGTTTCAAACAGGTTTTTTGGCTGTTTTTCTAAAGTGTGAAACAACTGAGCCCATAGCTTACATTCACATTCATGGAGCTACTACTTGGGGGATTTTGACTGGAAATGATTGTGCAGCCCAGAGATTACTGCAATAGATAACAATTACTTTGGAAACACAAATAGTCCTTTGCTTATTCTGGATGAATTAGGAAGAAGCAATACATGCCAATAACATCTTGCTTGCTTAAATGAATTAGCAAGAGAGCCACACAATTAAACTCAAAACTGCTGCCTCCCGTGTTGTTTTTGCTGCATTTGCAGCACCAAAGAAAGCTCTCTGGGGTGCAAGCCTGGGCAGTGTACATGGAGGTCCTGGGCTGTCCAGATGGCAAGACCCCCCCCCCCTTGGCCTCAGTGATGTGGTCCAAAAGGAAGGAAAGTAATACATTTGGCACCAGCTTGGCTGCCAGAATTGCCAGAAGGACACAGCCTTGACAGCACAATCCAAGGACACTCTTCAGAGACTCATAAACTGTTTTGCCCAAGCCTGTAGGGAGTTTGGCCTTACCACCTGACAAATATCCTGGGTTAGGATGTTGCCAACATTCCACGCATCAGCATTGGTGACCACATGCTTGAAGTGGTAGACAATTTTGTCTACCTGGGTTCCACCATACCCAGCAACCTCTCCATCGACCCTGAGCTGGAGAAGTGTATTGGCAAGGCAGGTATGGCAATGGCTCACCTCTTCAAAAGGGTATGGGAGAATGTGATGCTAATGTCCAATACCAAGACGAAGGTCTATCAGGCTTGTGTGTTGAGCACTCTGCTGTATAGAAGTGAGTTGTAAGCAGCTTACAACCACCAGAAGCAACGCCTCAATGCCTTCCACATCAGGAAGATTTTGGGCATCACATGGCGGTGTCAGGAGGTCCTACACATGAGTAGGAGGCTGGCAGAGACACATGCCCAACTAGCATGTTCTGTCCCTCCTGGTTGTTTTGGAGATTCAAAATCTTTCTCCAGCCTGAATACAACAGTGACTGATACCTTAGAGGCATCAGCACACTTCAGGATCAGCAGAGTATAGGCAGTCAGTGTACAGACTCAGCAGTGCAGCATTTGGCAAAAGTACATTTATTTACATATACACACTCGGAGCATTGTAACTCAGCTCCTTCCTGTTCAGCACCAGACAGCAAAGACAAAGAACAAAGGACAAATGTCCTACATCACGGAACCACAGTAATACAAACGTCCTATCTCCGTGACTTCCCACAATGTGGAATGAAAACATACACCGTCATGTGATAAAAACAATCCCATGTCTGCAGCACGGGAAAAGAATCCTAACAGGCTGGACAGAGTCTCAAACAAAGATGTGCTCTCCCAAGCCCACATCCCCAGCATGTTCACACTCTTGCCTCAGCAATGTCTACACTGGCTCAGTCATGCTCACAGAATGGAAGGTGGCAGGATCCCCAAGAAGGTGCTCCGTGGGGAGCTGGCTTCAGGGACAGGACCAACTCTGCTTTACAAAGATGTCTGCAAATGTGTCATGAAGGCTGGCTACATCAACCTCACTGTGTGGGAATCCCTTGCAGACCACCACAGTGCCTGGAGACAACCAGTCAGTTGTGTATCCACAGCAGTGACCAGAGGAGGAATAACCATTGGGAGTAGTGCAGAGAGAAGAAACATCATGGTACACCTGCATGAGCAGAACCAGATGCCTCCACCTACAGAATCTCTGCTGCAACAAAACATGTCTCCCCCATATCAGTGTCTACAGCCACAGCAGGCACTGTAACCTTCCAACGGTTTGACTTTACCTACCAAGGCACACCCCTCCATTGCCAGATGGTTGCCAACCAACCCAGTTTAGCAACACCACACTCTGGCCATTAAAAATCCTCTGTATGGAAGGGAACTCTATGATGGATAGTCAGGATTGGATGATAGGAAGGGCATGGGACTGAATCTCCCCTCCCTGGATTCTTAAAGCCTTCTTGTCAAGTTCATGGCAGTTTTAAGAGCCCATTACAAGTCCATATTGCTAATTTGCCTGAAAAATGCATTGGTTTCTTCTTCTTAGCATAAAATTGGTATTGCAGAGTCTTAATGGATGTCTGGAGAAGACTTCATTAACTGGATTATTTTATGAGTCGAGATCAGGCACTTTAGTGCAAATGACCCAAACCTACAGTTGCAATGCCGACAGGGAAAGTAAGCAGAGGAATGAATTAAAGGCCCACCTCGGGTGAAGAGGCGCCTTCCTCCGTCAGCTGCACTTGCTGAGCAGAAGAGGACTGCTGCGTCCTTAAATAACAGAATGAGGAAATGAACATTATCCCTGGTGCTCCCTTACCTAGGAATCCCAGCAATTCTGCAAGGCCAGAGGGAGTTTATTCAGGAGTGAAATTAACGCTGGAAGGAATTGACACAGAGGGAAATCCGAGCCGGTAACTCTGCTACACCAGAGTTTGGGAAGCTTAAAGATAAAAGGAGTCAGAAGCAAAAGGCTTTTGGTAGTGGATGAGGTGCTCTGCCTTTCCCAGCTTCTTTTCATGTTCTTAGAGCAGCGTCCTGAATTCTTTTCTTCCAAGGCATGGAGGCCCACTGGGACGGGTAGGACACAAAGAGGGGAGGCTAACGACAGGCAGAACCAAAGCCAATGAGAGGAAGATCCAACTAATTCTAATCCCTCCCCCTGTCAATCATTTTCCCTCCAAGGTCAGCACTGAGACTGAGCGCAGACCCTCCAAGTGTACCTATTTTCCAGGGACATCTCTGATTTAGAGAAGCCATCCTGGTTTCTGATTTGACCCCAGAGTGTCTCACTTTTCCTTAGGATGTCCCTGTTTTCATTGGAGAAATGTTGGAGGGTATGGAGTTATCCAAACCCTGAGCTGTCTGAAGGCAATCCTGTATAAGGAAGTTTTTTTTAAAAAAAAGTTTAATGTTTTATTATGTTTTTATATATGTGGGAAGCTGCCCAGAGTGAGTGGGGCAACCCAGTAAGATGTGTGGGGTATAAATAGTAAAATTATCATGATGGAATGGGATGTCCCTATTTTCATCGGAGAATTGTTGGAGGGTATGGAAGCAGAAGGAAACTGACAACCAGTCAAAACTCCTAGACTGGTTACAGCAAAGAAGGCAGGCTGTTGAGGTCTACCTGAAGGCTGACTGAAGTTGGCAGAGTTGTGTCCCATTTGCTTGTAGTGGAAGAAGGAATCTGCAGATTGAAGTTTCTCTCAGTTTATCATTTTTCCAGTCTTAAATTCAGTTCACTACATTTCCACCTCACTTTGTGATTTATTTATTTTAAATAATATTCATCATTTTAGTGCACATTCCTAATAGGAACATTTTTAATGCATTCTTTTAAAAAACCTAATATACCCTTTTTTGTGAGCTGTTTACCCCTAACCCCTTCCACTCTATCAGTATGCAACTCTCTTCTTACAATATTTCACCACTACCTTGTTCTGCGAGCCCCACTGGGCATCTTATTCTTTGGGGATGTCTGCATAGTGCTGTTTAGCCAGATTTTAAATGTTTACCAGCTTAACACCAACAGCTAATAAATCAACCTTTACAGTGAAACAGCTTCAAAAAAAAAAGGTGACTTTGAGGGTATATCCCTTGCTTGAACCATGCCTTGCCGGAGGAAGTTTTAATATCCAAATTATAGCTCTGAGTCTGGAAGGCATCGAGATCACAGAGATTTATAGCCCCTATTAATAACCAATTATTTCTCAAACACATTTGCCATGCGGTAAGGCCTGGGCTGCCGGATGGCCCCAAATGCTAAATGTTCTGTTAAAGTGCAATGACAAACATCATATATTTTGTATTGACGCTGCCTTCCTGGCTGTCACGCACAAAAACAATCACATCAGTGACCCCTGAATGGAACAATACATCAGCTGCGCTGCTGGGTGGGAGATAGCAAGAGCAGGATCCCTTCCTATCAGTGATCTTTCTCTGGCATGTATAATGCTTGGGAATATTAAAGCTCTTGTTGATATAAACCTCCTGTTGATATTTCCAAGCGGGAATTGGCTGGGGGCGCGGCTCAGTCAGGGGACGTCTCTGGTTGATGGGGAGTCAGATAACTTGGAATTGCTTCCCTACTAAAGAATATGGGTTTTCTTAGTTTGGAAAAAAATTATACGGCTAAAAGGGGTGGAATGCTAGTGCAGCTATCAGATGCAGATTCATCACAGGTGTAACCTATGGAATGTTTTGCCTTTGTCTTGTGAGTATGTCTTAGCAATGCATTGGGGCCTGAATGGATTCAGTCCAGTACATAATTGCCTAGTATTAAGTCCATCTGAACTCAGCAGGGCTTTCTATTGAGTAAACACGTGACTGCACGGCAAGGCCGGTAGCATCAGCAGTTGGCTGTATTCCAAAGCCAAACTTTCATGACTGTGTTCTTTATTTCTCTCTAGCCTTGTTTACAATATTGGCCTGAGCCAGGACTCCAGCAGTATGGACCAATGGAAGTGGAATACGTTTCTAGGTCAGCTGATGAGGATGTTATCGCTCGTCTTTTCCGGGTTCAGAATGTAACACGGGTGAGAAGCTCAACTATACCATTCTGTTTTGAGATTATGTTGGTCTTGGGTGTAGAATTATTTTTTCTTAGACTGAACATGCCTAAGTTGCCTTATATCATCTCAAACAATTGGTCCATCTAACTTGGTATTATCTACACTGACTGAGAGCAGCTCTACAGGTTTCCAGCAGGAGTGTCTCCCAGTTCTCCCAGTTCTCCCAAGTTCTTACAGGCTTACAGGCTTTATATACCAATAGTAACACATTGAACTTGGCCCGGTAAGAAATCAGCAATCTGTGCAGATATCTGAGCAGAGGTGTTATATTTACTGACAGGTTCTCACTCCTGTTAGAAACCATGCTGCAGCATTCTCAGCTAACTGCAGTTTCTGGATCAAGCACAAATGAAGCCCCACATAGTGTGCATTGCAGTAATCCAGCCTTGAAGTCACCAGTGCCTGAACTACTGCGGTCAAGTTCTCTCACGCCAGGAATGATCAAACCTATGGTACAATAATAGTGGGGCATGACAGCTATGTTCTGCCCCCCACAATTGGAGGCAGTATGCTCCCAGCTGCTAGGACTAGCAGGTGGGGAGAATGTTCTTGCCCTCAGTTCCTGCTTGTGAACCTTTTATGAACATCCGATTGGCCATTGTGAGAACAGCCTAGGACTGTTCTCGTACCTATACGGCCTAGGACCCTCGTACCTACGGGACCGCCTCTCCTGGTATGCCCCACAGAGAAACTTACAGTCTTCAAATAAAAACATCTTGAAGGTCCCAGGCCACAGAGAGGTTAGGCTGGCCTCACCTAGAGCCAGGGCTTTTTCGGCTGCGGCTCCAACCTGGTGGAATGCTCTGTCACAAGAGACTAGGGCCCTGCAGGACTTGACATCTTTCCGCAGGGCCTGCAAGACAGAGCTGTTCCACCAGGCCTTTGGTCAGGGCGCAGCCTGACTCCCTCCTTTGGCAATCTTTACAAAACTTTAGTTTATGGTTGCCATCAATTTTGATTTTAATTAATTTTTATAATGTTTTTATAATGTTGCACTACTTCAGTGTTGTTAGCCGCCCTGAGCCCAGTTTCGGCTGGGGAGGGCGGGATATAAATAAAATTTATTATTATTATTATTAACAGGATGATGGACTAGACGTGCTACTGGCCTGACCCAGCAGAGCTCTTAAAACACCTCCTTTTCAGAAATCTCTTGACTTTGAGAAAACTTCATTTTCAGGTTTGCAAGTGATGGAGTGCTCTCCATCCCAAGTTTGGCAGAATGATACAAAATCTCTCTCCCTCTGCCTTTCCCCAAGTCTGTTCAAAGAGCCCAGTCCTTTAAAGCATTCTCTTTTGCTTTTGAGTCCTCTTCTACTTGTCTTGCATAATTGGTTTGGCATGGAGATGACACAGGTCTTTCTTGTCTCATTCCCATGCTGAAACTGCAGGGGCTGTTTTTAATAAGTATCAGATGCCACCACATTCTCCAGCTCCTGCCAACACTTGTCTTGCAGGTAACTTTGTGTATAATTTGCAGGCAGCCACTATGGTAATGGGATGCTCAGGGAACTAAATGTCAACAACAGCAGATCCTTTCTCTGTCTCCCAAGAAACTCGGCAGCCAGCAGAATCATCTTGGCTTGCCAAGAGAAAGAGAAAATAACATGGACACAGATAATAACTCAATGGCAGGGGTACATGCTTTGCATAGACGGTCCCAGGTTCAATCCTTGCATGTCCCGTTAAAAGGATATTGACATTTCTTGTTAACAGGTGATAGGAAAGATGTATCCCTAAAATCCTGGAGGGCCCAGCCAGTCAGAATAGATAGGAATGAGCTGGAAAGACAAATCACATGACCCCGTGAAAGACAGCTCCCATTCTCTTTCCCCAATTGTGTTCCTTCTCAGACAGGAGTACCAGTGAAAGTTGCCAAGTTTACAGTCAAGGGTTAGGGTTTCCCAAAAGTGTGACTCGCAACAGCTTCATTAACGTGTAATGCGGAAATTTCGGATCCCCTCCAAACTGTTGCCAAAGTTTTGTGCTCGTACAACTGTAATTTGTGCCACTCCCCAAACTGAATCTGAGCAGAACCCCATTGGGATCACTAAAAGGGAGGAAGTGGATTAGGAGCCCTTGACTTCTGGAGGCCCAATGGAGAGAAGCTTAAGCAGCTGGAATTCTGCCTCACACACAGATGGTTCGGCCTTAAAAATTGCCCTACTTGATCAGACTAAGGTCTCATTGAGCCCAGCACTCTGTTGCCAGAATCAGTCCTTCAGTAAAATCTGGCTGAGTATCCCTAAAGATGCTATTTATATTATTTATTGTCAGCATTTTTATTGTTAGCTGCACAGAGTGGCTGGGGTATGTATGTATACGAATACGAATACGAATACGAATACTAACCTAATCTTCAACAAAACCGAAACTAAACTCCCAGTAGCTTACATGAGTTACAAGCAAACCACAGTCCCTATCTACAAACTTACAATCTAAAAGACACAACATGAAAGAAAAAGGGGAGGGGGAAAACAAAGCAGTCAAGCACCATTTATTTCATATAACAACCTGCTGAGATGAAGACAGTTCAGGAAGAGGAGGGGACAAAGGCAGCTGGACTCTTGGTGCAGCCCTTGCTGTGAGCCCTGCTTCCTTTCTCTCCCATTGCTACAGTCAGGAGGAAAGGTTGCTCCTAGCTGACAGCTTGGGAGAAAGGAGGAGCCAATGTTTCTAGGCTGGAGGTGGGAATGGAGAAGAGAATATATACTTAATAAGGTTCAATAGCTTTGTAACAACACATTCCATGGCAGGGCTGGCCCAAGACAAAATGGCACTCCCCACCCATTTCATGTACCAAAGCTGACTGGACTAGCAGCTGACTCTTACTTTAACTTGGTGCCCAGCAGCACATCTGAGCACATCTGAGCAGCCTAGCTTTGGGAGCACAGAGCAGGCCACAGACACGGTTCTCTTCTGCAACACCTCACCCCCGTTGCCAGTCCCCACAATGCCTGCTTTCTATGGCAGCTGCCTCACTCTGCCATAAGGGGTGCTTATGAGGTTGCATGAAATCCAGTACTTCCCAATGTTTGGTGCTCTCTTCCAACTCTAAAATTCCATGCTTCTATGAAGGACCACATGTTTCCCAACCCAGAAAGGAGAAGCTGATGTTTGATTGACTCTTGCATTTTTAAGTAGCCTTCAAACTTTTCAGACCTGGGACCCACCTTTAGTCCACTTGGGAACCCATAACTTACTCCCCCCCCAAAAAAAACAACAACAACCCCATACATTTTTAAGGTGGTAGTACTGCTGTTTCAAGATCAGGTTGTGAGCCTGTTGTAAGTCCCATCCTACCAGCTAAAGACCAACAGAACCAACTGATATCTGTTTATAATCATTTCTCTTACGGTTTTAATATTTCATATTTAAACTATCCAAGTTTTGAATGGAATAAGGTGAAAGCTTTTCTTCTCTCTTTATGAGGGGCCAAATATTTGTTTTATTATTGTGTACAAAGACTTCAGGCTTCTGGTTCATTGTTTTCTTTTGCCTTTTCTTCCCTCTTATGTTTTTGTACCTCTAATATCTTTGATTAATATTTTATCTGTTTCAGCATTTTTCTACTTTCTGAAAATAAAGAAAAGGGGAGGGGGAAGCAACACGGGGGGGAGGGAGAATGATATTAAAGTCTTAAAGCAAAACATTTTGACTTTTGATGACTGAGGAGGAAAGGGAACCTTTCCATTGCTGAGACAACTCTGAGGTGTGTCAGCACCTGGGAATGTGTACACACAAACACACGGACAATTTTTAAAGCATCGATCAGCACTTTAGACAAATTTGCTCTGGATCCCAGAAGGATGCAGTTAATCACTAAAACCATATATTTCTTGTAGTGATTAACAAAACAAAGATATTAAAGTCTTTAAGCAAAAGAAAAAAGAAAAGAAAAAAAATGTTTTGGCTTCTGCCTTCCTCAGCTGCTCTGAGGTAAATTAAAATTCGCTGTAGCTAGGAATGCCAGAGAATTCTGATAAAAATGGAAACTGAAGGAGAAAATGTTTGCATTCTCTTATTTCTCCCATATACAGAACAGAAATCAACCCAGAGAATATGTAACGATATGTCACTGAAGACTGCCTCTTCATCCCCCCCACCCAATGCATTCTGTTTTGTGGGAGAAAATTCCCCTTGGTGGGTTCAGTACAGAGGCGCAAATCAATTAGACTTTATTCAGTAATACATTATGAGACAGAGTCCAAAGGAATTTGTGAGAGCTTTCCATTATGTTACGTGCTATATTGGGTGGGCGAGGGGAGCCTCATCTAGGCAATTCCATCTTTTCTCCAAGCATCTTCTGCCACTCCATTGTCCCACCATCTCTCATCCAACCACAGTCCTTGAAAATACTTTCCCAACCCGCTTTTTTCTCTGTACTCACAGAGCCCTCCTGATATCTTATCTGGGGGTCATGTCACAGCCCCTCCAAACTGAGCATGAAAACAGCCAACCTCAAATTGTAGGGATGGTGACTGGAATGTGGCCATTTTAGCTCTAGCCCTAGTTTAAACTGGAGCGAAACATGTCAATCATATCATCATCAATCATCATCATGTATCCAGGTCTGATTGGCTACCCAGTGCCAGGACATCATTACATTGTCCATGTAATCCCTGATTGGCTGGGATCTTTCTGGGAAGGAGCCTAGACAAAACCCCTCACAAACTAACAGAGGCATACTTAGGGGTTGGAGAAACCAGTGCCTGCTAGGGGCACAGGCCGGGGGGGGGGGGTGACACAAAAATCACCTATCGGACTATGGAGAGAATAATTTATATGTGTGTTACAACATGTGAGAGAAGTTTCCTGTCCTTCCCGCAGTGTGGTAAAGTGATTTTGGGGTGGGGTGGGGCCACTGATACAGCTCCTTGCCAGGGGTGCAAGGAACCCTAGACATGCCTCTGCAAGCAAACAGTGGTGCCAGAGTGACAATCTGAACACACAAAACAGGAGCTTCAAATTTCTGGGAAAAGAGACCACAGGAGGGTTTATGGGGTCTTTTGTCCCCATTTCACCTTGAAAATTTGGCTAAACTCATCCAAGTGCATAAGTCCTAATGTATGGGTAAATACATCCAGTCTTATTTGCTGATGGCTCAGAAATCTGTCATTGATTGCCTTCTATCCAGTTCTGTGCCTCTCCTGCCCCAGCCCATTAATAAAGCATTAATGACAGCTTTAGTGCCAGTCCCAGAGATTCATCTCATAAGCCACTCTTGATTCTCATAGTATTTTCATTCTTCCCTCCCAAGCCTCTGATTTGGTACTGAGCTCTGCATCCACCTGCTTAAACCCTGGGCTCACTTAGCTGTGTGCACATAATCCCTCTCCTTCCAGAGCCCCCTAACCACATTAGATTGCAAAGCTAACCAGATTACCAGAGTATTAAAGAGCATCCTTTTCCTCTCACAGCCTCCCTTCCATTTTGAGATTTTTTTTTTTGTTTGCAGAGAATACCAAATGTATAAAAACAGGTGCTGCTGACAGCCATCATTGCCAGGACTGACATTGTCACTTTTGGTGTTGTGTGTTCATGTGTGTTTGTGAGAGAATGAGTGGAGGGCAATACCCAAGAATAAGCTCATTATTATGACAAATCTGAACTGTGGGTGAGCAGATACCGTTGCTTCCATTCCACCGTTGTTCCACAAGGTCACATAGCCCAGTGTTGCATCCTGCCCTTCTTTTGATTTAACGCAGAGAATTTCTAAAATTAATTCTGCAACTAGCACATTGTATGGGAGCATTTTCCATTCCGTCCTGTATTTGTCGCATGCGGCAGTGTCTCCATTCCACTGCAGTTCAGCTTCCGCCAAAAACAGTATTACTCACCTCACAGTTCACTGTGCTGAAATTACACACCTTAATAGTTTACATCATTCATTATGGTGTCATTATGTTATTTTCTCCACCCCATTCATTTCAATGCAAAGGAAACACAATGCAAATGAGAAAGAGGGAACATAATTAATTACATATCATCTGTTGATTGAAAGCAACAATAACAACAACAGTGAATGCTGGTTATATTCAGTGGATTGATTGCCATTCAACATCATGGGATGAACAGTGCTGGAGATTTCCACTCCCATTTCCCTTTTTGTCAGAATTCTCCAGCATCCCCATCAGCGTAACATGGGTTTGATTTCCTTCTCTTTGCTTTGGCCATTTTCTCCCTCTACCTTAACAGTTTGTTCAAGTACAGAATACACAAAGAATGTTGATGCATTCATATGAGCATCTGATTGTCTCATATCCCATGTAGGAGTTTTCTAGTTACAGAGATGATGGTAGTAATTTATCATGCTTATTAGTCACTTTCTTTAAAAGTAAAATAAAATGAAAAGTAAACTTAAAGTGATTTACAATATTGAAGTCTGAAGTTTATTACAACCCAGTCCAGAAGCCCTTGACTGTACCTTGCTGGAGATCACCTTTGGCAGAGTAGAATATCTCCTTTCCTGAAAAATTAACAGCAATGCAAGGTAATAAAAGTCAAAAATCTTCAACTGCTGGATCAGGGCCCACACATGAGTGATATTGTGACCTGTGATAGGACTTGCGACAATGGGACTCCTCGTTTATCCTCATTTATTATTATTTTTTTGGAAGAAGACCAGAAATATAGTCTCCTTTCATTCACTAGTTGCATAGAAATAGAGAATTTCAGCAGGCACCATGATAAGCAATAGTGATAGCTAAAATGCCCTATTCTACACAATGGGATACAATACCTTGCTGATCATATGTCTGGTGACAATAGAGCATATTTCCTCATGCTGGTGCCCTTTCCCTCCCATTGTTTTGGACTACCAACCCCTGCCAGCATGACCAATGGGCATGGGAGTTTTAGTCCAAAACCAGTGGTGGCTGATGCCCTTTGCGACTGGTAGGGAAGAAGGCAGGGAGACCAACAGTAGATGGCGCTAGAGCCAACGACAGGCAGAGCCAACTGATTCTACAAATTTCCCCATCCTTCGTCCTACTAAGTTCTACAAGGAGGAGGAAGCTAACAGCTGGTGCTACACCCTGGACTGGTTGTAAGTAAGAAGGCAGGCGAATGAGGAGAAGAAGAAGAAGAGTTTAGATTTGATCTCCTGCTTTATCACTCCCGAAGGAGTCTCAAAGCGGCTAACATTCTCCTTTCCCTTCCTCCCCCACAACAAACACTCTGTGAGGTGAGTGGGGCTGAGAGACTTCAGAGAAGTGTGACTAGCCCAAGGTCACCCAGCAGCTGCATGTGGAGGAGCGGAGACGCGAACCCGGTTCACCAGATAACAAGTCTACCACTCTTAACCACTACACTACACTGGTTGGTGGGGTGGTGCCCCATTTGCCCAAGTGGACCAGCCCCCTGTCCAAAACATGGATGGCACCAGGGTAAAGAAGGCTGCCTTAGAAAGAAAAGGTCTGTTTGTGTGCACGCACACACAAACACATTGTAGGTTATAGTTCAATATGGGTCGTGTGTCTAAAAAGCCTGAAAACATCTCACGTAAGCATGCTAAGGGGGAAAATGATGTGCTTTCTCTAGTTACAGGAAGGGCACCTGATGGTTCGACACTTCCAGTACCTGCGGTGGTCAGCCTACCGAGACACCCCTGATTCAAAGAAGTCCTTCCTGCATTTATTAGCCCAAGTGGATAAGTGGCAGGGGGAGAGCGGCGATGGAAGGACAATCGTCCATTGTTTGTAAGTGTCACCTTGCCGGGTGGGCAGGGGGACAAGGGTCCATCCTTCTCTCTTTCTTTTTTTTATTGATACAGCAAGAAAAGAAAAAAGAGAAAACACAAATACCAAATTACACACAGAAATAACAATAGACCCAGAATTTTCTTAACAAACAATAAGACATAAATTGGTCTTAACACTAAAGACCCAACCTCCCGTCTATTCCATATTTCGATGTCATATAACTTATTGCCAATACACACTTTTATCATAATTAAACCTTTTCTTAGTATACCTTAATTCTTATATCTGCCTTGCAACTATTACTGAAGTTCCTTGAATGCTGCAACCAAGTTTAAACTACTATATTTATATTTCAAAAATTCCTTGAAGACCTCCCATTTTGAAACAAATTCCTGTTTTGATTTATTCTTTATTTTTTCTGATTGACCATCTAATTCTGCATATTCTGTCAGCTTTTGAATCCAATCTTGTATAGAGGGAATTTCATTACTCTTCCGTCCTTCTCAGTTGGAAGGCGGTGGTGTTCACTTTACCAAGCCACCTCCAGTTCTATTACCTCTTGGTTTAATTGTTAAGAAGGATTTGTGGTGCTGGTATAATGTTGTGTTACAACAAAGGTGTTCTTTTTGTAGTATAGCCTTCGCCAACCTGGTGCTCTCCAGGCTTTTGAAAGGGTGTTCATAATGGCCAACTGTTTATCATTAACAGGATTTAGCTCTATGTAGGTTCTGAGGAAGTGCTGGAAAAGTCTATTGATCCTCATATGTTGATGGTTTCAAACCTGCCCCTCCTAAAAAAGGTATATATATGAGGCAACTTTTACTTTTCCAGATTGATTGGGGCACCCAGAAAGCTTTTAATCAAGAATGAATTACCATCTTGTCTGTCTTCGTTAGCCGAAGGATAATTTGGCAGTGTATTTGCAACATCCAGAGCTTTCCAGAGGGCAAAGTTGAGACAACAGAGAGACAGGAGAGAGAGAGGGAAAAAAGAAGAAGAAGCAACTTCTGGCTTACAAACAGCAATCTTGCATGTGTCTGGCTAATTTGATTATATCAGGTGTAAAGGATTTATTAGCTCTGATGGGAATCCATGCCCTGCAGATTTTACAGTGTAAACTGGCAACATGCCTGAAATAATAGGGGAGTGTGGGCGAGGAGGGGGAGAAGGAACGTCTGAGTTTTACTGGGTCTCATCACTTTACACAAAACGAAACAGGTGCTGGAAAAGGAATAAAGTTGCTCAAATTTGCTCTGGGAGCTTGAGATAGTGCTGATGTCATTTGCAGCTGTTTGGTTTGGCTAACGTGGAGCTGTTAAAGCCTAAAGTGTAACTTTAAAGGAGGGATGGGGAAGCTCAGCCCCAGGGGATGAGTGCATCCCTCTTTATTTGGCCCACCCCAAGTCTTACCTGCAGATACTGAGGCTTGAACCCTATGCAACACTTCACTGAATTTATGCACCCTTAGCTCAAATACATACTTAAATAACCATGTTCAGAGGTTCTAGTTACAGGTAGGTAGCCGTGTTGGTCTGCCGTAGTCGAAACAAAATAAAAAATTTCCTTCCAGTAGCACTTTAGAGACCAACTAAGTTTGTTATTGGTATTAGCTTTCGTGTGCATGCACACTATACTTCCTGCATGAAATCATATTTTCTCCCACTGAGCCATGACCTTCTTTTTCTGCCATCCTTGAAAATTGCCACAGTGCAGGAAATCTGGCTCTTCACCTCCTTGTTGCAGGCTATTAGCATTTCAGATTTCTCCACAGTAGGGAGAAAGACAACGCTCCACAGGCACTGCTGTGTTCTGAGTGGACAAGATGAGATTAAGGAGATTCTCTGCAAAAATTGTGCCGGCATTCGTTGGTCTCTTCTGGAGTCGCAATGTAGTGTCATTCCTGGGTGGGAACATTCTGGGGAGCGAGAAGAAATGAGGGATGCCTCTTTGGTCCAACAGGGTAGCCAGTTTTTTCTCCCAGAAAATGCAATGTGCCATTCCCACCAGGCCATGTTGTAGCAAATGCAGCTCGGCTATTCACTACCACTTGAAAGATGGCAAAGCTTTGGTGGTTTTTTTATGAAAAATAAAATAATAATAGAAGAGAAGACAGAATAAGAATATCGAAGCAGAAACAAAAAGGGTCTTTGATTATTTTTGTTATACAGAAACACAACACCCTCCGGCGCCTCATTTTAAATAACTGTAAGATACAGAGCCCATTCGAAATTTTTATAGATTTCAGACCACGCTGGGAGATGATTCCTATTTCTGTATGTTATTTTTGCCCCAGCAATTCTTATGTCTGTGAGTTATTTTCCCAAGCAGTCCTGAAACTGACTTGCCCAAATACTGGATCCCTGCACTAATACAAATAATGCAATGCTTAGTATTTATATAATACTTTGCTTAAGAGTTTGAAATGCTGCATTACCACCATCATATAATAATGCTGGTATTATCCCCATTAGCAAAGTGCTCTGACTTTTGGTGGGATGAGCGTTTTCCCCGCCCTCTCCATTTTCTTTGGACTCCCGTCTGTATTTGCATAGGAGCAAAACAGCCCTTCTGAGTCTGCTCAACAATTTAATCTCTTAGCAAGGATTATTTCTCAATCATTGCCACCAGCCTATGTTTAATTACACCCAAGAGACGGCAAACCCCTTGATCCAGAGCCTTAAAAGTGGCTACTCTGGAAAGCCCAGGGTAATTATGCAACATGGGGAGGTGAGCGCATTCTGAGCTTAAGACCCTTTTCTAGGGAAGCAAGAAAATCTTCGGCAGCCTCTTGCATAAACCATGGCTGCAAACTTTGAAATCCTTTAGACAAAACTCAAATTAATCATTTCAACAGTTTTTACCGGAGGGGGGGGGGAATAAACAGTGATGAAGCCTATAACTTGGCATAACTTACTGTGATGGCTTCTGCTCTGCACTTCTTGACCCGGTTGGAATTACTAAACCAGACTTTGAGAACTTACAGATTCTTAAGAGTCCTCTGTACAAGACTTCGGCTTTGAGCTTTGGATCCAGCTGAACTTAGGTCTTATTGGTATCAATGGGGCAATCAAGTCATGTCTTGAGTATCATTGCTTTCAATGGGAACGGAGTTCAACAAACCTAGCCTCAGTCTAGTCCCCAGTTTCCACTTCTGCCATCTATATATCTGGCTTCAGTCTATTCACGTGCCTTATGCAAGGATTGGCTAGAATCTAGGGAAGCCACTGTTCCTGTGTCCTTTTCCCCCCAACGTAAAAGCCTTAAAGATTGGGCTCAAGGGCCATTTATTTATTTTGCATTGCTTCCCATACAATATCCTGAAGTGATTAATGATAAAAAACACAAACAATGAAAAATATACATAAAAAACAATTTCAAGTGCAAATCCCTTATGATTTGTGGAGCCTTACTTATTGAATGTAAGAAGTCTGTCTAATTTCTGCTCTCCAAAGTTATCCTTTGGGTTGGGAACACACAGTGCTTTTTTTTCTGGGGGGATGAAGGGGTACACATACCACTAAACATTTTGTGAATCTTTGTGCTTTTGTCCATTTACTGTATTTATTTTTCCCAATTCGAACTATAAAATGGTGATTTTCTTGAGTCAAAATGAGAGTACCCCTAAACATTTTTTAAGGAAAAAGAAGCACTGGATACCTGTACATTACTTTGGCTTCTTTCTTTCTTTCTTTCTTTCTTTCTTTCTTTCTTTCCTTCCTTCCTTCCTTCCTTTCTTTCTTTCTTTCTTTCTTTCTTTCTTTCTTTCTTTCTCCACTCCTGGATAAAAAGCAGTTCACCATTCTGTTGCTGTTGTTACATTTATATCGTATCTTCCCTTCAAGTTGCTTAAGGTGGTATACATGGCTCTCCTCCTATTTTTTCTTTGCAACAACCTTGTGAGGTAGGCTAGGCTGAGGGTTAGTGACAGACCCGCTGCCACCCAGTGAGCTTCATGGCTGGGTAGGGATTTGAGCTGTAGAATCCAAGGTCCTACTCCCAATGCTGTAACCACTGGGCTGCTTTAATATGCTGACTGTTCCCTTGCATTTAATTTCTCCTGCAGAAACGGGGGAGGCCGAAGCGGCACTTACTGTGCCTGCACCATGATCTTGGAGATGATCAAGTGTCACAAGCTGGTGGACGTTTTCTTCGCTGCAAAGACCCTCCGCAACTACAAGCCAAATATGGTCGAGACCTTTGTAAGTAACAAAAGCACAGTTTCCTTTGCCTACACCTCTTGAAAATTTTGCAGCTCTGTGGAATTGGCAGGAAATGACAGAATTTTCTGCTTCTGAACTGTGGTCATGACCTTTAGCTTGCACCACTTTTGTAAGATATGTTGGTCAATGGCTATCAACCATGGTAGCTCAAGAGAACTTCAATATTCATAGAGTTATAGAGTTGGAAGGGACCCCTGACGATCATCTAGTCCAGCTTGCTGCAATGCAGGAATATGCATCTGTCCCATAAGGTGATCGAACCTACATCCTTGGTGGTAATTAGCAGCAGGCTCTAACCAACTGAGCTACCCAGACTCAAGCAGCACGATGTCATTGAATACTAGTTGCTGCAGAGGGCTGTTGACTTCATGCCCTGTGGCTGGGCATCCCTAGTTGGCCACTGTGAGAAACAGGATACTGAACTTCTGCTCTGATCTTGCAGAGTCATTTTTTTGCTAGCGGTTGGTATCATAGTCCTGACCAGGAATGAAAGAAAGCCTTGCTGTTTTCTTTAACTGGCAGGAGGTTAGTGTTGTTAGGAGCTCAGCCTACACTAGAGTAGGACCCTGGCAGAGACACATGCCCGGCTGGCATGTTCTCTCCCTCCTGGTTGATCGTTCGGGAGCTTCATAATCTTTCTTCAGCCCGAACATCACAGCGACCGATGCCAACAGACACCAGCACACTTAGGGATCTGCAGAGTTTGTGCATCATGCGTAACAAACCTCAGAAACTCAGCATTTGGGTTAATCTACTTTATTTACATATAAACACACATGGAGCACTGCAAAATGGCTCCCTCTCTCTTTAGCATCAGACAGCAAAGAGGAAAAAACAAAGGACAATAGTCCCACTTCACAGAACACAGTAACACAAACATCCTGTCTCCATCACTTCCCACTCTGTGGAGTCAAAACATATACCGTCATGTGATAGACAAAAATCCCATGACTGCAATCATGGAGCAGGAATTCTAACAAGTGTGACAATAGATGCTAGAGGAGGCTTCCATTTGAAGGGAGCTTCAGCTGGGCATGGAAGGCCCTAGGTGGACATTCAAGGATCCCCAAGCATAAAGATAGCAGATAGGGTTGGTGGCTGAGGGCTGACCAGTTCTCTTCCCAAGAGTTTCTAAGCTCACCTTCCAAACTTTCCCCTCTCTCTCTCTAGCTCAATACATGCTTCCCAGGAGTTATCAGGATAGAATCCAGGACCTTTATCTCTCTGTGAGATGGCCCTGCGTGGTGAGCCACCACGACTGCTGCTGTTTACTGTCCCTAATTTGGCACATTATATATGTGAAGAGCAGGTTGTGGAGGGCAATTCAACATGATGCTAAGTCATACTGTAGATCTGAGGTGGGATCTGTTGTCAACCTGTGAGCTGCATTCCATCAAGAGAAACCTAAGGGACGCATGCCACTGGTGGGTGGGACTAGAAGCAAAATGTGGATGGAACATGGGATAGGACTTTGATCAGCAGGCTACAATCCAGCCAGACAAAAGTCAGAGATCCAAGCAGGCAGGCAAGAGAGGAAAAGGCAAGATCACAGTTCAAGGCACTTGAGGAGGGTATGGAGCAGGGCCAGTGAGAGGCGTGGCCTAGGGAGATGGGTGTGGCCTGTGGAGAGTTCTAAAGGTCACATAGAGATGTCTAGAAGGCCTTCTTGGCTGCAAGGAATTGCCTGAGGGCACACTATGCAGCTAGGTTGCTAAAGCTAAACAAATCTAAGTTGGGTCCGTGCCTGCATTGGACGCCTCCTGTATGCTGCTATGACTTCCATAATGGAAGGAACCACAAGGATCATCCAGTTCCACTTGCTGCAGTGCAGGAAAGTTTTGCCCAACATGGGGCTTGAACCCACAACCCTGAGATTAAGAGTCTTTTGCTCTGCCAACTGAGCTATTGAGATCAAGCCAAATCAAAATGAGGATGAGGGCAATGGTTGTACACAGTGTTAATCCTACTCAGAGTTGGCCTACTGCAATGAATGGGCATGACTAATTTAGGCCAATTCGTTTCAATGGTTCTACTCTGAGTGGAACCTAGGATGCAGCCTGTCTTGTGTGAGTAAAAGTAAAGTAAAAAATAGTGCAAATATAGCACCCAGCTGTAGATGGGAGTGGGACTGTTGGTGCCATAATTGAAAGGTATGTTTCTACCCCATTCACAGTCCATGCACTCAAAAAACTTGATAAACCCTTGCAAACAGGGTGGTGGATTTGGGAGGGGTGCATTTTGGTGCAGTTCTAGAGACAAACCCTACGGATGAACATTTTGGTTTTCTAAGCACACCCATCTGCAATGCTGGAATCTTATTTTCTTGCTTTAAGTAGCGAGTCATGCCAGGAACAGAACTGGAATGGCGACGGCAGGGGGTGGGGGTGGAATATGACATTTGTGAAGTCTGGATTATCAAATTTCTACCTTGCAAAATGAAATGTCTTTTGGGGTGGATGTGATTGCATTAGGAATTAAAACCACAATTGGAACAGGGGAATGAGGGGGGGGGGGAGGATAGGAATTAAGTGAAAGCAATAAAAAAAAATGCAAGAACTGGCACAGAGTCGGACAGCCTATTGGGCTAAATTGCAAGGTATTAGCAGATGCAAACTAGTGTTTTCATCCGGAACACAATCTTTCCCCAACCTCAGCTGAACCTGCAAAGGCTGTTTCCTGAAGACTCAATTTAATGATCCACCACAGGAGTAAATGAGATCTTGTCTGTTTTGCTATTAGTAGAGTTTCACTGATTTGAACCCGCAGAGGATCTGGCCCCTGTGTGCATCCTTTCTGCTACAGACCTTTGATGTTTCAATGCTGCCATCAAGGAAAGCAACCTTCATCTTCTTTTTCTTAATCCAAAAGCATTAGATAGTCTCTTGTACAGTTGCCTTCACTCTTTGATTCTCTTCCCTTCTGGAGACCACTGGCACCTGAGGCTCTGGGCTCAGGTTTCCCCAACCCACAAGAAACTAATTGGTTTCTTGAAAAGTTGGCTGCTGCTTCCATTGAAGTAATTGTACTTAAGTGTTTGGATGGAATGCCTTCTCTAGCAGCCAGCCAAACTTCTGTTGTTGCCTATATCTTAATTGCTCCTTCCACATGTTAAAGGCCAAGTCAGAATGATTGGGAGGGCATAGTCCATTGCATGAACCCCTGTCTGCAGTCTGAAGTACAGGCGGCAACATTTTTGCTTGCGTCCAATTGACATGCGACCGCCTACGCGTGGGTCCTTTTGGACCTGGAAGAGGGCAGAACAGGGTGGTGGTGGGGTGGAATGGGGCATAACAGGGGGCCAGGAACAGAACCCCCATGCAAAATGGTTGTCACCTGTAGTGCAACCCAGACCCAGATTGACCATCTTATTGAAAAAGTAAAAGGGGCAACCAAAATGATGAAGCAGATGGAGCAACTCTTGTATGAGAAAAGATTGCTGTGTTTGGGACTTCTTGGTTTACAGATTTTAGTTTAGAGAAAAGACAAGGAAGAGGTAATGTGATAGGTGATGTTTTTCTCCCTCTCTTATAATGTTCATGGACCTCCAATGAAGCTGAATGTTGGAAGATTCAGGAAAGATGAAAGAAAATGTTTCTTCAAAGCAGTGCCTAGTTAAACTATGGAACTTGCTCCCATAGAGGCTGTGATGGTCACCAATTTGGGTGGCTTTAAAAGAGGACTGGATAAATTCACAGATGATACTGCTATCGATGGCTGCTAGTCATGGTGGCTCCAGTAAAGCTTCTGAACAGCAACTCCTGGAAACCATGAAGGTGGGGTGGGGAGAGTTCTAATGTGCTTGGGGTTTGCTTGCAGGTTTCCCATAGGCATCTTGTTGACTACTGTGAGAACAGGGTGCTGGACTAGATGGGCCATTGGCTTAATCTTGGAGACTGGAATCAAGAATTTTCAGAGCAATCCAATCACCCCTCCCCGGGGGGCAGGGCAGCCACAGACACATCCTGAGCCCCTCTTTCAGTTGAGCTGGGATGAGAAAGAATTTCTTTTTTTTGCATTTAATGAGAAACTACCTAGTTTGCATTTTTCAAACTAACACACAAACCAAAACAGATATCCTTTGAAATTTTCACTTCTCTGAAATTTGTGGTGCAGTTCTTCCACCACCTAGCAGAGGGATGCCTCTGCCCAGTTCAGACCCCCCTCCAGCATGGCAAATCAGGGTTTGGGGTAGTTCTGTCCTGTGCTTTGGGTGGCTCGGGATGTAGCTAATTTCATGCCACAGCTATTGCTGGGCCCCAGTACGCCACGTGGTACAAAATGCAGAGCAGGTGCTTCAGGGAGTGTTTATTTCTGATCAATTGGTAGCAAAATGATTGGCATTGCTATGTCCGGTCCGTTGCCTTCAGACCTAACACTGACACTAGATCATTTCCTCCAGAATATCAATCACGATCCTTATTCTTTTCACTTTTAAGGTGCCCACAGTTCACACAGCCCCCCGACTGTGGCATAAATGTAGGATAGTCTCAGACCATCCCAGTAGGAAACTCATATAATACAAAAGAATTATCCATCATATCAGCTGCAGGATATAGATAAAAGAAGAGCACTCTGCTGCATAGACGACCTCTTAAAAGGAGCTGTCATTTTTCTACTTCAGAGAACACCCTTTCAAAATGTGGTCTTGGCTCCTCTTTCATCTCTTTCCCAGGCTGTTGCGGACTCCGCTGATGCCTAAATCCTCCCCCTTCCTTCCTACTCTCCTGACATCCTAATAGCAGATCATTCTTTTGCACTCTGGCTTTCATGAGAGTTTGTTGTCTCTTTCTTTATACAGCAACGTTCCTTTCCATTTTGAAATTTGCTTTTGGACAACGAAGGTATGCAGAGAAATCTTAACCCATCTTCCCCAGTGGACCTGAATTTTCCCAGCTGGATTCAATAGCGCTTACTTCCAAGCAAGTGAGCGTAGGATTGCAGCTACTGCAGAGCGAAAAATGCCACCCCATTTCACAGAGGCTTTTGTGGCCCTGTTCGCAGGCACCAAAGGGGGAAGAGATCAATAGCCTACCATTGCTTAGAAAAGTTATTGTTATTATTATTAATTGTTAAATTTGTATACTGCCATGTACCTGCAGATCTCAGGGCCGTTCACAACATAAAATCACAATATATTAAAAAGTACATAATAAAAACAATAATAAATACAAGTTAATTACCTCCGCCTTCCACAACACATTTTCAAAGGGCATTGGATGTCAATCAGCCAAAGGCCTGGTTGAAGTGGCATGTATGGTTCTTTTCCTTATGCCCATCTTGTCTTAACAACCCTGTGTGGTAAGAGATAACCATATTCAGTTATGTATGCAGATAAAGAGCTGTCAGGTTACCATTACAAGCCCTACATAAAAGATCTCAGTACAGGAAGAGCTGAAGAGGGTTAATTTATTTGGATGGCATTTTTAGAAATTATGTGTTTATTGTAAAATTACATATTAATGGACAAAGCAATTAATATATTCTTCATGTATTTGAAAGGGATGCGGGTGGCACTGTGGTGTAAACCACTGAGCGTAGGGCTTGCCGATCAGAAGGTTGGCGGTTCGAATCCCCGCAACGGGGTGAGCTCCCGTTGCTCAGTCCCTGCTCCTGCCAACCTAGCAGTTCGAAAGCACCTCAAAGTGCAAGTAGATAAATAGGTACCGCTCTGGCGGGAAGGTAAACGGTGTTTCCATGTGATGCTCTGGTTCGCCAGAAGCGGCTTAGTCATGCTGGCCACATGACCTGGAAGCTGTACGCCAGTTCCCTCGGACAATAAAGCAAGATGAGCGCCGCAACCCCAGAGTCAGTCACGAATGGATCTAATTGTCAGGGGTCCCTTTACCTTTACCTTTACATGTATTTGAGGTTGTTTATCTCATTTTTAATGTTCGTGTTGGTGAGAGATTCAAGTGTTCTTGACACTACAGTTCCTGTCACACCTCATTACAGCATGTGGAGGATGAGGAACATGGGGGACACTGTGGTCTAAACCACTAAGCCTCTTAGGCTTGCTGATCAAAAGGTTGACAGTTTGAATCCCCGCGATGGGGTGAGCTACCGTTGCTCGGTCCCAGCCCTCCAACCTAGCAGTTCGAAAGCATGCCGGTGCAAGTGGATAAATAGGTATCGCTGCGACAGGAAGGTAAATAGCATTTCTGTGTGCTCTGGTTTCCATCAAAGTGTTCTGTTGCACCAGAAGCATTTAGTCATGCTGGCTACATGACCCAGAAAGCTGTCTGTGGACAAATACCAGCTCCCTTGGCCTGAAAGTGAGATGAGTGCCGTAACCCCATAGTCGACTTTGACTGGACCTAACCGTCCAGGGTCCTTTACCTTACCTTATGTGGAGGATGCTACATTGCCTAGTCACTGACAATAAGGAGCTACATGGACCAGTGGTCTGATTCAGTATCAGTCACCTTGCTGTGTTCCAGAGCAAATGCTCATTTAGATGAGGATCCTGTTTCCCTCAGCAGCCAGCCATGGGGCCTGCAAGCAGCACAAGAGGGTCATAACCCACACCCCATGTTTTTAGTGAATAGTGTTCCTCAGTGAAGTGTTTCTCAGAGATGCAGTGTTGTATTTTCATCACAGTAAACCCACTGAAATGAACAACAACAAGAAAAAATAGCGGGTCTGCTCTGAGAAGGCCTAGCATGGGTTACATACAACCCATGTTGTCTGTGACCCTGGAACTAATATATAGCTCATCACTGATCCTGACCTGGCACCAGTCACCTTCTCTTAGCCTAACTTCTCTCACTGGGTTGTTGGGGGTGCATAAAATGAGGAAAAGCAGAAATATATGCACCATCTTGATCTCCTTGGAGGAAAGGTGAGATACCAATATAAAAATAAATAAAGTGATAAAGAATTAAATTAAATTAAATTGTAGTGAATTTCTCCAGCAAAGAGGTGTTTTCAGGGCCAGATTTAGGTTTGATGAGGCCCTAAGCTACTGAAGGTAATGGGGCCCTTTATATGTCCAGCTGTCCTTTGTCAACAACAAATTGTCGCTGTTTTTTGTATTGAATATATGCTATATGGTAATTTATGTACCTCATAGGTATCTAAAGCCATTTGCACATAACAAAATATGTACATCATAGGAGCCTACACAACACAAATACTGTTGCTGTATGTAGATTTTATTTATTTTTTTATCTTGTATTTTGGAAATGTACATCTAGTTTTATTTCCTTTAATTTTTGGGGGGGCCTCCAAGAGTGTGGGGCCTTAAGCTATAGCTTGTTTAGCTTATATGTAAATCCTGCACTGGGTGTTTACCAGCATTTTTCGCAAGGCTGGACCAGAGACAGAGGAGAAATTTGCTTGGTATGCTTTTTGCAGTGGACTGAGCTGATCTGACACTCCTGAAATTGCCTTCACTCCCAGTCAAGTTGTGCACTTTTATGATGCCGTTTTGGTGAACAAAATGTGCCCATAAGAACGTGTACCTTATGTACCAAATGCTTATTTTATGGGGAAACGCACTGCAAAGCATTGGTGAATGTGCACTTTGCCTGTTCTTAACAATCCTTCTTTTCTCTTCCCCCTCCCCCTTAAAGGAACAGTACCACTTCTGCTATGACATAGCCCTGGAATACCTGGAGTCACTGGAGACCAGATAGCACCTTGCCAGAAGTGCGCAGGCAAGTGTTTGTTTTGGGTTTGTGCCAAACATGCATTTTGCATCCAGACTTTTGAGTAAGAGCAAGGAGGAGGAGGAGAGAAGAGAATACAAGGAAAAGAATGAAAACTAAAAAGGCAAGATACGGGGCCATGTTGTCCATCCCCTACCTTCATCTTTCCTCCTAAGCTTCTGCTCCCACTTCTCCAGCTGCTGGCAGAGCAGAGCCTACACAAACTCATCCCATCTACAAAACGATTGTGTATGTGCCAGCCTGGAGTTTGGCACCTGTGTGTTGTTTGTGCATGTATGCTGGAAGAGCATCAGGCTTAATCTCCTTGTGACTACACCAATCACAGCCTAGAAAGGGATCCATGCCACCGAGACTGGGAGGAGAGCTGAAGTCCAGCATCTTTCACAACGACCACAGGAGATTTGAAGAAACAGTGGTGTTCTGAAAGCTTATAAGAAGCTCTTTGAAGGCGACCATGCAAAATCTTGGCAACCACCCTTTTGTGGGAAAGTGTGCGCCATCTTGGACTGACAGTGGAAACTGGGACGTGTACAGTTTTTCGCTCTTTGTTTATAACCCTACGTTTATTGTTTCCAGACTAATGCCTGCCTCCAAAGAGTGTTTCTGAATTTATCCCTGGTCTAACCTTACCTGTAGGAAAACACAGTGAATGAATTCTGGGGATTATCTAAGAGAAAGAAAGCACACAGGCTACTTGCTCCAAGACTAAGGTAGCCAGACCAGATTTTGTAACAACCACCATGTCTTTGTGCCTGGATACTCCACTCCAAACAGCAGAAGCTTTAGAAGGGGCTTCCCTTTTAGAGCATCAATCCTCCAGCCCTTTCAAGGCATTTTCAAGAGGGCTACCTACCCCAACACTGAATCACCCCAGATATCACACCATTCTTCAGAATGTCAGCCACTAGAACTAACTCTGTCTCTATCTCAGACACATACATACAGTGGTTTCGGACACTGCCAGCAAGTGATTCAGCAGAAAAGTCTATCCTCCAAAGGGGTTTGACCATATTTCTGAGGACTGGCCGACAAATGGGGATGAGACAGATGCCAATGGCAATGCAGATCCATTCTTTCTTTAAGGGCCAGGCCTGAGCTTCAGGTTGTGGGCTGGCTGTGGCTTTGAGATGGAAGGAGGTCACTTGTAAATTATTTCAGCACATAGGACTAATGTGGTTCAAATTCATTTTACCTGGAAAGGTAAGCCTGCTCTCCCGGCACACAGGGACAGACACTTCCACATTTATTTTCTGTAGCTTGGTTCAGTGAATCAGAACTTTAAAAGCATAAGTTGTGGTGGTTACCAGCAGAAGAATAAGAGAATTGGGTGGGTAGCATTTCTTCATTCTGAGCCCTTAGCTGTGAAGTTGGGCCTGGAGCTGGAGTGTGTGTGTGTCAGAATCTGTGGGGCCACTTTCCTTCCCTTTCCTCCATCAGCCACCTCCCACTCTGGGTAACAGACTTTTCACAGATAATTAACAGAGGAGTGTCTTCCTGCAAAGACGCTCTTCATCTCACCACTGAAGGACCCTAGTTGCAGTCTCAGTTGCTCCCCTAAAATCCTGATTGGCCAAGACACTGGCTGAACTAGCAAAGAAAGGAGAGAACTCTTGGTGGCTAGAGGTATGCAAAGGGGAACAGATGGGAGACCTATCCAGAACCCCCTTTTGTGCACATTTAGGAGGGTTACCTTATTTGGCAGCCATTCCTGGCAGTCCCCATTCATTCCCCAAATATCTGCATCATTCCAGAGTGGTGATGTCGGCCAAATTGGGAGCCACCAGATTACGTGGGGATCACTATTTGTTCCACAATGCCCTGAAATGGCACAATGTTCAGGGCAATCTTGGGGGGGGGGGATAGCCTGGTTGCTGCCAGGAGGAATGAATCTTTGCACAGCTGCAGCAGCACCAAAGCTGGGGGCACAAAGTAGTGATTTTTAAAATTGGGGTGGGGGGGACCCAACATCAACAAATGGGAATACCAAGATGGATGAAATGCTAAGAAATGTGAAGCAAAGAGTAACAAAGGCAAAAGGTATTCTGAAATTGGGGTGGGGACAAGACTCGCAGACCCCTAATGAGTACAGATTTCTAGTCATGTGATAGAAACCAGCCCTCTTTTGTATTCAGCCACTGGCTTTTGCATCCAGATGACCAATGGTGCCTCCAAGAAGATTTAGGACACCACTTTCCTGCAGGGGTTAAAGACAGTTCAATAGGTCACTGTGCAAAAATGAAAACCAAAATTGTTCCTCCTAGCTAAGAGGTAGCCAAACAAGGCCTAGGGTACATTATGGCACTTATGCTGGATATCAATGCCAGAATAGTGGGGGGAATTATTTGAGGGTGAAACTGATGGAAACCATAAGCTGAAATTAAAGGGCTCCTCTACACCTTTCTGAACATAGAGATTCATACTGAGAAATGCTACTTTTGTGAATAGCAACATGTGGCTTCCTGTGTTCAAAGCAAAGGCAACCACCATTCATTTTTCTACAAACTTTTTACAAGAGTAATTAAAAGGCTGTGCCAATGGCACTATTTCACAAGGGTGTAGAATGTGGCACTGAATTCAGCTTGCTGAGACCTTTCATCTTAGTGTGTGTTTTTTTTTAAAAAAGAACAACAACACATGACTGAGTTCCAGTCTTCAAGATCACAGATTCATTCTTGAAATGCTTGATGAACTCTCTGAAGACAGAGGTTTTCCTGAGTTGGATTTTCAGAGACTGGCAATGGCGTTTCAGTGCTCTGCACAGCTCCCGGCCACCTCCTATGACTACAAAAATCGGAACAGATTATACAAAATGGTAAAGATTTTGGAATCCTGCAAAATTAAGAGGCATTGTGCAGATTGAGTTTATTTGCATTCTTTATATTGGTTGCCAAATCCAGCCATTCTTAGTGCAAATACCAGAAAGGTGTCCTTCCTTGGGGAAAAAAGTTTTATGGAAGTAGTGCTCAGAAACCTTCACCTTATACATCTAGCAAGCAAGATATAAGTCAAGCAATTATTTTGAGGATGCTTGCTAATATCCATTGTTTTCGTTACTGAGCAGTGCGGCCCTATTTATGGGGAAATAAACAGCTACTGCCATGTGCATCTCCTCTGGATCAGACACCCCAACAGTTAACGCCCATCCAACTGGAAAAGTCTGTTTACATGGCAAATAAATAAATAAAAAGCAAATAAGCATATTTTGTTTATCAAGATGTGTACACATATTGCAGCAGCATCGTCATAGAAGCATAATTCCCCTCTGCCAATTTTGATACATAACTGTTACTTTTTTATTAAAAAAACAATTTTGCAAAAAGTTTAAATCTGCCCGAATAATGGGGCAACATTTTTTAGGCTACCAGAATGGTTTGAATCTATTAATGGCAAAGCATTGCAGCCCTGATGGCTATGCATGTCTAAAGCTGAACTGGGGCATCCATCCCTCAGATATTTTGGATCAAGGAGACTGTGCCAATGCAATCCTATGCACATTTACTCCCACTGCATGCATTCAAGCTCTGGTGTCATGCAAACGTGCATCGGATTGCAATTCAGTTTTTTTTTTAATTTTATTTTAAAGGGATGCTAGATGTTCAGGTCTGGATGGGAGGAACCTTTTCCCAACCTGCATGATGAAAAAAGCAGCAGTGGTTAATAAATGAACCATCCAGATCTCTTTGCTCTGAAGTTGCGATGACACGATGGGACTTTGAGGGCTCTTTTGATATTCTCGTTCCTTACTTTCCACTGTATGTTTGTTTGATACTTGTGGGAAATGACATTCTGCAGTCCCACCCACTCTATCCATTGACACCTGGCTGTTTTGCTGATGCTCAGAAGCTTTAACTCTGTGTGTGGACTCCTGGTCGCCCGAGTAGACGTAACGGGCTGCTTCATTCATCCCATTGGAGAAACACAAATTTGTATGAAAAATGCTAATGCCTTCAATAAAGACAAGACAGTTCATACAAAAGCTATCCTTCCAAGGAATTTATATATATTATAAATAACCTCGGTAGAGGCAGATTGTGTAGTAAACTCACGTGTCACGTGGCATCCACACACCTGTAAAAGAGAGATGCTAAACAAAAGCTGGGGTTTTGAATGGCAACAAATGTACTGAATTATTTTAACTGGATCTTCAAATGGGTAAGACTGCTATGCGAAACAGTTAGGCTATCAGAATGGTCTGAATTTATTAATCTCTAGAAATCTGAGTGATAGGAACGTTGTCCCTCAGACTCAGATTTGTTGGATGAGCTACCATGGCTCAAGGCCTTGGAGCAGTTAATCCCCCACTCCTTGCTAGCACATTGAGGGAATTCTGAACTCTTCCCACACCCCTCTAGCAATAAGGCTTTGAGTGGTTGTGCAGGGTTCGTGTCCCTACCCTCCAGCCATGAAGCATTGATGGACAGGTCTGATGAAGCAGCCCTTCATCTCCTAGAACTTGCTTCAGGGTGCTCACCAATTATTTCTCCTTCTGTCCCAGTTTACCGAACCTGACACTGTAACTTCTCCCTGCAATGGAGAACCACCTGATGACCAAGGCCAGTATGGGCAAACGATCCCCACAAGAAATTCAAAGCCAAGTGGGACCTCTTGCACAGGGGACTCTATATATGTCTCCAAGTAAACGGCAAACAGAACAAGTCCTATATTAACCAAGGTTGGGTAGATGAGTGCTTGCCAAGTTGCAACCAAGCACAGGGAAGGCTCGTGTCAGATAAAACAAGCTCGAGATGGCCTCTCCTCAGCTAATTCCAAAGGTCACCTCAGGATTTAGTGGGCTGGGTATAAAAGTTGATCCACCCAGCTGTGCCAGGAAACCCTCCTGCCCTAAAGAATGGTAAATAGGACCCGTACTGGAGTGGAGTCTTGTTTTGGTAGTGGAAATAGAAAAGAGCAGATGTTGAGAGGCGATAAAATATTCTAGATTTCCACAGTGGGGTAGGCGTGGGGAGAATCATGTCATTCAAGTGCATTGCTCAGGTCAATGTTCCAGAAAACATGCAGCACCAACAGAAAAGTAGTACAACCCTAGTAACGTTGCTTCAACAGAGGTATAGTATCCAGAGAGGAAGTGACTGTACCACTCTATTCCACCTTAGTCAGACCCCACCTGGAATACTGTGTCTAGTTCTGGGCACCACAGTTCAAGTAGGATATTGACAAGCTGCAGCAGAAGGGTGACTAAGATGATAAAGGATCTGGAAATCAAGACTTATGAGGAATGGTTGAAGGAGTTGGGTATGTTTAGCCTGGAGTAGATTGAGAGGTGATGCACATTTATTTATTGAAAGGACTTTCTTTTTTTAAAAAAAAAAAATCAATTTTTATTAAGATTTTTAAACATAAATGCAAATATAATAAACAATGTAACATATATCATAACATAGTTTCTTAACTTCTTTGGACTCCCTCACGTCTTCCGCTCCCACTTGCATCTTTGTCAATTCTTGCCCGCAATTTATCATCTTGTTTACATTCTTATGTCCCATTCATTTAGAATATAATCTAATAGTTCTCCCAAAGGTTTATGGTTTTCCCTCAATCTCACTTATCATCCTAATTGCATCTAATTTAGTGGTGGTCAATTATTTATGATCTAGCCTCCATCTTAACATTCAACCAAATTACAATGCTTTTTAAAGTAAATCTTAAATTTCTTCCAATCTTCTTCAACCTTCTCTTCTCCCACGTCTCGGATTCTGCCGGTCATCTCGGCTAGTTCCATATAGTCTATCAGTTGCATCTGCCACTCTTCCAGTGTGGGTAGATCTTGAGTTTTCCAGTGCTTAGCGATGAGTATCCTTGCTGCCGTTGTTGCATACATAAAAAAAGTTCGGTCCTTCTTTAACACCTTCTGGTCGACAATACCCAAAAGGAAGGCCTCTGGTTTCTTAGTAAAGGTATACTTAAATACCTTTTTCAACTCATTATATATCATTTCCCAAAAGGCCTTCACTCTTGGGCAAGTCCACCAGAGGTGAAAGAATGTTCCATCATTTTCTTTACATTTCCAACATTTGTTATCAGACAAATGGTATATTTTGGCAAGTTTAACTGGGGTCATGTACCATCTATATATCATTTTCATTACATTTTCCTTCAAAGCATTACATGCAGTGAAGTTCAGCCCGTTATTTATTGAAAGGACTTTCAGGGCACACTGAAAAATGCAGAAAAAACACAGGATTTTTTTTTTTAATGTATTTTGATATTTAGGTATTCGCAGCATTTTCACTTTTCGATGCCATAACAAACTATATATTAAAAAACAAATATCCAAAACATGGCAATTTAACCATTCGTTAAAGCCATCCACATGTGCAGCCATTTCCCCAAATGTTACCCCAAAGCAGGCTGAAAGAAAGACATTTTCAGAGTTCTCTTAAAACCCAGCAGTGACATTAGAGAGAAATTTGAGACAGTTTGCATTTAAGGACAAATCAATGAGACTTGCATTTTCCAAAAAAAATATGCAAACCAAAACAGAGTCCTCCTTCAAATTCATGCATAACTGAATTTTGTGATGTAGTATGTCAGCCAGACAATATTTACCAAAAATGCCAATAAAAGCAATACATTAGAGAAAAATAACATACAAAAATGTCTACGTTAGTCAAAACTGTACACATACAAAAATGTACTTATTAGGAAAAAATAGCACTAAATTGTTGATTAATTTTTAGGAGGGTTTTTTTTTCAAAATTGCAAAATATGGAGAACTGAATTTAAGTTTGGAAAAAAATCTTTCCAACACTATATTGTCACATATCTCCCCCCACTCGAGGAAGTGCCAAATCATCATCTTCATCCCCATCCAGCTTCATTATTGTTCCACTTTAAGATATGCTTAAAATGCTCCATTCTCTTGCAGCTTAGGAATTCGTCCTTTCTGAATTTCTACATTGAATGCCTTGATCCACACCTTTCAGACTCATATGTGCATGAGAATTTAGCTGTTCACTGGCTTTAGCACTCCTCCAATTATTGCAGCTGCCAGCAGTTTATATTATCAAAATATGCAATTAAATATCTAAAAAATATTTTGGAGAGAAAATATGTATTTAAAAACATGTTTGGAAGGATTTTTAAAATTATTTTTACTGTAGAAAAAATATTATTATTCATTTCATTTCTATACAGCTTTACATTTTTAGGAAAAATTCTCAGAGCAGTTTACAATATATTAAAAGACCAAACAATCCAGAATGAAACGTTACCGAAGAAAATAGAAGGGGATTGTGGATTTTAAAACCCACAAAGTGAGAAAGAAGAGAAATAGATACATTCATCCATTCCAGTCTTGTCAGTAGCTTTTGCTGCAAAAATAGCAGGCTGGAGGAGGAGTAATTCTACAGTCTTATTCCTCTGTTTATTTCCTGTAAGGCAGCAATCAAATAAAATGGATGTATGTAGTATGGATCTGCTGATAGGTGGGAGATCGGGTGGTTAATTGATTCTGATAGGCTGGTGTGACCTAACAGAATAGATACTAAGGATTTGCAGGGGATGCTGAGGTTAATGAAATGTAGACCTGGTTTCATTTGTGGAAATTAACATCAAATGTCTGCATTCTCAATGAGCCCAATGTCACATCTCATTTCTGAGATGAGCTGCATTTGCTAAAGGGTACCACTTTGTCCATGCGCGATGTCTTGTTGGTGTATCAGCCAGCTGCCAAATGATTCTGACCAGAGCATAGGTGAACCAGAGACCTACAGAGTTATTTTCTACAGATCCATGCGGGAGCTCAGAGCTGATTCCCCATCCATATGATGTGCGAAGGGAAGGGAAGGGGAAAAGGCAACTCACACAATGAATCTTTCAGTCTCTAGGGAAAATTCAGAGTTTGAGAAGAACCTCATATGGCCAGATGTTTAATATTTTCACTCTTATCTCTCGACAAGGGCAAGCATTTAAAAAAACAAATAAATCCAAGTGCTATAAAGGGTAACAACTTTCCAACTCTCTTTGAGATTTTCATCCAAGGTAACACAAAAATCTTGTTTATGGGCATATGTACATAGAGACCTATGTATATAGAGGCATATGTGTAAATATATATAGACACTGTTGTTCATATGGATAATGTTTATCAGTATTACAAAATCAGTGGTGCTCTTTCTCCCTTCCTTTTTAATAAAATTCAAAACAGAAAAATGAAGCCAATGAAATAAAACATTTTCAAATGGCAAAAAGGAAGTTCCAAAATTTTATTCATGTGCTCGGGGGAGGGGGGATGGTTCTTGGCTTAATAATAATAATAGAAATTTGCACTGGTTTCCTTGCAACTCTGTTATGGGAATCATGCCGACTGACATTTTCGATCTCTGCGGAAGGCAACATCATCACAAATCTACCCCCTCCATCTAGTGAAGCCAGATGAATTCTCAGAGTTCAGTGGGACATTTCAGCCAGGCTGTAACATTCAGGGATGGTAGGAAGAAGAACCAGTGAGGGGTGTGGCTTGAGGAGAGGCAGGGTGTGACGTTGAGAGGGCTAGATAAGCTGAGGGGCCACATTTGACCCATAGGCTGGAGATTCCCCCCCCCCCCTTGACTTACATAACCCAGTCGGTGAAACTTCTGTTCTAGGGATGGAAAGATGTTGGCCGTTAAACAGCACACCTATTCAGGCATGGCTAGACCATGGGTTGGCAAACTAAGGCCCATGGGCCGGATCAGGCCCAATTGCCTTCTGGATCCGGCCCACGGACGGTCCGGGAATTGCCACATGGATCACCAGCATGCTCGCTCTTTCCCTCTCCCCCCTCCCTCCCATGGCACCGCCTCCTCCTTTCCCCTCCCTCCTCCTGGTTTCTCTCTGCCCTGCCTAGAGGAGGAAGGGGGCTGGGCTTTGTTGGTGCCATCAGCAGCAGTGCTCAAGCGGCCACCATTTTAAGCAGCCCCTCTCCAGAGCCCTTTCGTGCACCACTCATTGTCCCTCTGCCTCCACCGCCTCCGCCAGCCCCTGCCGCTCGTGAGACACAGGTAAGCAGCCAGTGCTGTGGAGAAGGGAGGGGAGAGTTGTAGGGGAGGGATGGCTTATAGTCCGGCCCCCACAAAGTCTGAGGGACAGTGGGCTGCCCCCCTGCTGGAAAAGTTTGCTGACCCCTGGGCTAGACCATTTTGCCTATCTGTTTTTCATAGCCCTTCAGCATCTGCATGACAGATAGTAATTCAGCAAGTCTTGGAGTTTGCTCATATCATCATCAACAACACCTGTTTATTTGTATGCCACTTCTCCACAAAATGGCACCCAAAGTAGTGAGCAATTTTTTAAAAATGGACGAAGAATAATTAATAGTAAGAAGTAAATACAAAACATTGAGCCAT
Source organism: Podarcis cretensis (assembly GCF_951804945.1). NCBI lineage: Eukaryota > Metazoa > Chordata > Lepidosauria > Squamata > Lacertidae > Podarcis > Podarcis cretensis. Next base: position 24,678,848 of record NC_137177.1, on the reverse strand, counting down.
ATGGCCTAATTAGGAGGGAGAAGAATGCTTTCACAAAAGTAAGATGGTAGGATACAAAACATCACCATGTTTCAGATGATGTGCCTGTATCCAATAGTCTGGATTGGTTATCCTGGCTTCAAATATTCAAGAAGCGCACCTGGAAGGGTGAGACTAACCTGTTAACAGGTTATAAAGCAATAAATCAGATGGCTGTCCCAGAACCCAAGTCCTAAGCATCCATTCACTACCCGCATAAACCAGAAGTCCTCAGGACCTGGGAGACTAGGGTTCAAATCCTCACTTGGCTATGAAACTTACCTTGCACAAGTCACTGTCTCTCAGCCTAACCCAGGGTTGTTGTACGTGTTAAATGAGGAATGAACAAGTATGCCACCCTGAGCTCCTTGGAGAAAAAGTTATAATATAAATGCAAGAAAGAAAAAATGGTCCCTATTTCCCTCCAGACTTACAGTTCTCAGAGTTTCCTTGATTGTTAAACCTGTTGGCGATATAATGAGAGAGAGAATTCCTGGATGTCAAGATCCAAGTTTGGGGCAAGTTCTCTGGTGAGAGAAACTCAGCAGAGATTTAAAGTCACAAATCATGCAACAAAGTAAAGCATGGAAATATAAGCTGTTAGATCTTTAAAATATGCCCCCGGGTGAGTTCCAAAATGTCCTCTTAACAAGTTTATTTCCAAGTTTCCTTCTTCCCCCAGCATAGGAAAAGACCACATGTTTAACATTAAAAAATGGTTTACTTACAAAGTCTCTGAAGGTCAGATTCATGTGCTTCAGTAAAGTCGCACAGGCAGTAAAATTCAGCTTAGCTGTAAAATGGTGAAAGTTCCTAAGTTATTGATATGGAGTGGCTTGTGAGAGTCATGCAGCTGAGCTGGAACAACCAGCTCAACCTTCTTCACATACTGATCTTCTCATGTAGACTGGGGAGGGAACAAAGACTTGATTACCCATTTCCTCCCAAGGTAAGGGGGTGCGACCTAGGTTAAGACTGTCAGGGCATCTTTCTCTATGTTATTAACCCCTTCATGCATTCATTAGACTTAAGCATGTTGGTTATATGAGACTGGTTATTCCCCAAAGCCACTCTGGGAATTGTGGTTGCTTAAAATAGTATAATGGTGCTTTAAATGCATGATGTGAAAGTTCCTTCATGATCCCTAAGGGACCATGTCAAAATGACTAAACTTTGTCGTTAAGGAACACCCCCAAATTCCCAAATGCTAGCAAGAAAAATATATCACGATATAGCAGACCCCTTAGGAATTAATGGGGGCTTGCTGGGTAAAATTAACCATTGTTGGCTTTACAGCAAAAAGGAAGAGGAAGGAACTCCTTTATGCCATGCCTAACTGCAAAATAAAATTACATTGTGACCAGGGATTTCTGAGTAAGAGCTTGCCAGCTTTTGTCTGTGGTGATTTATACATAACAAAGCAAGCCGTCAATTTAATGCGTTGCGATATTAAAGACTTCCAGTAAAAGTTGAACCTTAATTTAATGGAGGCGCACACCAAAATAAAACTTTTAAAAGACCCTAATTGAGTCGTCAAGCCTGTTTTGAATCTTTAATTACGGATGGTGAAGGATGTGGTAATTAAATGTTGCCAATAAATAATAAAAAGAGAATAATGTAAATTAAACTCGAGAGCTCTGTTTATAGTGGAATGTAATTACGGCGGTTGTCCTTTCTGCCTGTGAGTACTGGCAGAGAAGGGTGTTGCTGTTTTCCCACTCACTGAGAAGTCATGTGCCCACAAGTGTTGGTAATGACTGGGGGAGGGGGGGAAAGTCATTTCTGTTGGCTCACTTCCAGATTTGATAGACAACCAACACCTCTCCCAACCCTGCTTCACTTGTAGAAAGCTGCTGTGGTACTAAAAGACACAACTGGCCTTTATTCATATCTCTCATGTAAGAGTAATGAATGCAGTAATTTCACGTGGAGCTCTTCTTTACAGGTATGCGGGCACTGGAACAGTCATTGATGGTTGCTGTTGAAGGACCAGGAAGGAATTTCCCTGCATTAGCAGGTTTTGCCTTCCCCGTAGCAAAACATCACAACTTTGGCTGTTTCAGGCCTAGGGCCGAATCCTTTAGTCTACCTTCCCTAAATTGAGGGGGGGCATGAAACGGTGACTCAGCCCCCCCCCCCACAGCGGCGATCCCAGGGTTCCCCATTAAAGGGGTTGTGCTGAGGGGAGTCACTGAGGGGAGTCACTCAGTTGTGCTGAGGGGAGTCACATACGCTGTTAGGTTGTCAGTGTGCTCCCCTGCGTTGCAGCAAAATGGGGCTGCAGGCTCTCTGCTTAAACATACGTTTTCCAGAGGAAGCCCAATCCCCACAGTTTGAATAACCCTGATGTTCCTCAGATCCCCAGCCGGGGACTGGGAGGTATAAATGCCCAATGCCTAAGCCAAGGTCTCCCTACATCTGAAAGTTTAATAAAGTTGTGGTCAATTTTAATCCCATAACACATTGTCATGAGTCATTATTCCTCCCGGGGTTGCCTGGGGTCGGGGTGGTGGTGGCTCCACCTGGCCACGCAATGAGTCATCACTCAAGATGAGTCACGAGTCACAGTGACTTAGCAGTTTGCTGTTAACAGTTAGCAGGCTTGAATGATTGTGTAGGTCTTGTAGGCCTTACTGCTTCTGCTCTCAAGAACCTTTGTCTCATGACACCCCGCAATTGCTCTACTTCACACCCTTCAGTTTTTGCTTGGCTGAGGTTTGTCCTTGAACTCTGATAGTCTCTTGCCTGTTTGGGTGGAAGACTGCCTGTGTGTGAGCATGCGCAGAAATGGGCCTTCTTTACAAAGGTAACATTTGCATTCATCGCTATGCCCACTTTTGCACAGCACCACCCGCACCTGGCACATGGTCCTCCGAAGGTTGCCCCAAAGGGAATGCATTTCTCATTACCCTTCACTTCTTAATTTGCCACTGGACTACTGCATGTGCATGGTGTATCCAGGCAGGTTGGATGGCATCAGAAACATTGGCCACTTCTCCACATAGGCACAATAGCATCTCCCTGACCTTGAAACCTGTGAGACCTTCACAGGGTGTATACGGTCTCCCATTTGATCCATCTGCCTCTGATAAGTCATGTTCCATCTGTAAATCAACTGATCGATTAGATGAATTGATTTTTTAATTAAAAAAAAACCCACCACAATTTGAGCAACTAAAAAGACATTCTCAATTAATCTAGCAAGACACTTTTAATTACTTTTATATAAGTACCTATGAACAGAGAAATCTGCCTTGCACTGAGTCAGATCATTGGTTCAGCCAGCTCCGTATTTTCTGCACTGATTGGCAATCGCTCTCCAGGAATGCAGGCAGGGGTCTCTCCCAGGCCTATCTGGACTTGTCAGGGAATGAACCTTGGTTGTTCTGTATGCAAAAGCATGCACTCTGCCGCTTAGCTATAACCCTGTGGCACTTCTAAAACTGGTAGGTAGCTTCTTAGGCGAGACATTCTCTGCTCTCCACTCTCACACAGATGGAAGCACCAGAGGGGGCCTGCTGTGACATATGCACACACTATCTCAATAAAAAATGAAGCCCATATGTTGTTATTTTTCTTTAAAAACTGTTGTTTTAATCATAAGCATCTTTTTCAGAATTAATTGATTAAAGCACATATAATTTTTTGAGTGGCCATAATTAAGGGCCTGCAAAAGAGGAGGGTGGCTTCCAGGAGCATTCAGTTCATCTTGTTAATCCAAAGTTTGCTCTAATGGATGGAGCAGAATCTGAAATAGATATATGAATGAATCTGAAATATAGAAATAGATAGATAGATGATAGATGATAGAAGATAGAAGATAGATGATAGATGATAGATGATAGATGATAGATGATAGATTAGATAGATAGATGATAGATAGATAGATAGATAGATAGATAGATAGATAGATAGATAGATGATAGCGATAGATGGATAGATAGATGATAGATAGATAGATTAGATAGATAGATGATAGATAGATGATAGATAGACAGAAATACAGTGGTATCTCAGGTTACATATGCTTCAGGTTAAATAATAATAATAATAATAATAATAATAATAATAATAATAATTTATTATTTGTACCCCGCCCATCTGGCTGGGTTTCCCCAGCCACTCTGGGCGGCTTCCAACAAAGATGAAAAATACACTAAAATGTCACATATTAAAAACTTCCCTGAACAGGGCTGCCTTCAGATGTCTTCTGAATGTCAGGTAGTTGTTTATCGCTTTGACATCTGATGGGTTACATACGCTTCAGGTTACAGACTCCGCTAACCCAGAACTTTGCTTCAGGATGAGAACAGAAATCGTGCTCTGGCGGCGTGGCAGCAGCAGGAGGCACCATTAGCTAAAGTGGTGCTTCAGGTTAAGAACTGTTTCAGGTTAAGAACGGAACTCTGGAACGAATTAAGTACTTAACCCGAGGTACTACTGTATATATAAATGGATTGCTATTATCTGGCAGCAGACAACAGCACCTGACCGTCTGCTAACCTCAAACCCTTGCAGGACCTGTTTAAAGGATCGGCATATTCAAAAGTCTCCCAAAGCCCACATCCCAAATGCATATCTGCTTCTTGTACCTAGGAACATATGAAGCTACAGCTCTCCTTCTTGGTGCCTCTCTTTGTTCAACTGCAACGATGGGTGCAAAGAAGAGGAACAACGCAACAATGGTCAGACTTGGTATACGGCAGCTTCCTCTGAGGTTGAATGGGGTTCCACCAATGTCAGTCTACTTACAACCAGCCCAGGGGGTGGTACTGGCTGTCAGCTCCCTCCTCCTCCAGCGCCATAATAAACGCACAGTGAGGAGGACGGGGGTCAATAAAGAATTAGTTGGTTCTCCCTTTCATTGGTTCTGGCTCTATTTACTGCCACTCTGTCTTCTGCTTCATCATTCCCAATGAGCACCGACCAACACTGGGTAGCTTCCTATGTTCCCATGTCTCTCCCCCCCCCCCAAAAAAAAAACCTGGAGTCAGCACAAATCTCTGGTCTTGGTTTCAAATCATAACACTGACCTGGGGCAAATTGCTCTGCCACATTCTCAGCCTAAGAAAGCCATTCCACCAAACAACCAAGGTTAGGACCCTGGTTGCTAGTTGCTAGGAATTCAGCAGCTACGATTATTAATTCCAGAGCCGCAGAGAGAAATAAAGGTGCTAGGTTTTAGCGGAGGTTAATTCTGGTTTTGCCAACATTTTGAAATCAGCAGATTTCCTAGAACAACAATGATGTAATGCTGGAGAAACTAGCATCTCAATAAAAAAATAAAATGAGCAACCAAAAAATCTAGCTCAAAGCAAAGCAAGGAGTTGCTGCTGACTCCCAGTTTCAGAGTCATGGACTTTTTAGACCATTTCTAATCCCAGATTTTCACCTTGTTACAGATGTAGTTATTTAGCCATTGCCCATATTTGTCTTTCGAAATGCCTCTTTATCCACTGAGTTATTTATTTATACATTTATTTGTTTTAAAATGGTTTTGTTTGTGATATTAATTAGCTGTTATTCAGCTCTCAGAGTGGCTTACAAAAACTGAGCAATAAAATCACAGCAAAACAGTAAAAACCAGCACAAACACCCATAAACTGAACATCTAAAAGGCCTGTACAAATAATAATAATGAGAAAGATGTTTACCTACCCCCTGCAAACGTGTCGATCATGCCTACTGGTTTCTCCTTTGGTCCTGAATGGTTTCAGGAAAGAACCATATCTCAGTGGTAGACCATCTACTTTGAACGCAGAAGATCCCAGCTTCAGTTCCAATCATCTCCAGTCTGGAATCCTGGAGAATTTCTGGCAGTCACTGTGGAAAATACTAAACTAGATGGACCAGTCTTGGAATAAGACAGCATCTTATGTCTCTTTGGTCTTGACTACGCATTAAGTCTATAATCCTAACCCCACTTTTTCTACTGTCGAATAATGCATCTGAGGAGATGCGTTATTAGACAGTGGAACAGACTGTCTCAGGAGGTTGTGGACTTCCCTTCCTTGGAGGTTTTTAAACAGAGGTTGGATGTCCATCTTTCATTGATGCTTTAGCTGAAATTCCTGCATTTCAGGGGGTTGGACTGGACCCTCAGGATCCCAATTCTATGGTTCTATGTTTCTGAGTAGACATGTATAGGACCAAACTCTCCGACTGAAAACAACTGGGCATTTCCCAGTAAACACGGATAAATTTCCTTAGGATTGCTGCCTCTGTACTCAGTTTCAAACAAATATGTTGCATGTCTGATGAAATCCAGTTTTATAAATAGCAGAAAGCTTTATCTTCGCTTTAACCAGCCTAGCAACCTCGACTTAAAGCTAAATGCATAATTTGCCACAAATTAAGCATAATGGGACTTGAATAATTATGTTGACTTTTAGAAGTACTTACGGATAAATACATGATTAGATATTTTGTATACGCCAAAGGAATATTTGTTTTGTGATGTGATATATATATACCTTCCTGTTGAGAATTTAGATGGAAGAGTTTTGATGGTTATGTTAGCCATTAAGACTAGCACTTGACGAAAATTACTGCATTACATTTGTCAGAGAGGGGAGTAAACAGGAGTCTGCCTGTGTTTTCAGCTGCCGTTAGAGAAGGATGCTGAATGTGTGGCACCCCTGAAAGTCTTCACTCTGGTCCCACTGCTTATTTTTGAAGTCTCTCTTGACCATCCTTCTGCTGCCATTGATTGCTCACTAGACCACAGTGAGGATACAGAGTAGCATCCTTTGTTTCCATTGCACCTTTCATCTGGGTAGTTGTCCATGTTATAATAATAATAAATAATAAACTTTTATTTATATCTCGCCCTCCCGGGCTGTAGTTGGGCTCAGGGCAGCTAACATCAGATATATAACATTAGTACAAAATCGAACAATAATTAAATTACCTCCTAAAAACAGGTTAAAATCTAATTAAAGTCTAATTAGATGGCAATTAGTTGGGCAATTGAATTGGGTTGCAGGAACAGGAGAAGGAGGAGGAGCAACAACAGGTCCACTCAAGGCATCTTATCTAAGGACCCTAGGTAAAGGTAAAGGTACCCCTGCCCGTACGGGCCAGTCTTGACAGACTCTGGGGTTGTGCGCCCATCTCACTTAAGAGGCCAGGGGCCAGCGCTGTCCGGAGACACTTCCGGGTCACGTGGCCAGCGTGACATCGCTGCTCTGGCGAGCCAGAGCCGCACACGGAAACGTCGTTTACCTTCCCGCTGGTAAGCGGTCCCTATTTATCTACTTGCACCCGGAGGTGCTTTCGAACTGCTGGGTTGGCAGGCGCTGGGACCGAGCAGCGGGAGCGCACCCCGCCGCAGGGATTCGAACCGCCGACCTTTCGATCGGCAAGTCCTAGGCGCTGAGGCTTTAACCCACAGCGCCACCTGCGATCTAAGGACCCTAGGAAACCCCAAAACTGACACCGACTTCAGCTTAAGGACAAATAAATCAGTCAATACTGTACTCAAGTAACTGTACTTCTTGAGTTATTTCTATTGCTGTATACTTTTATTTATTTTACTGTGAAAATATGCTTATGAATAAAAAATTAAAAAGGGTAAAAATAAACAGCTGTCAAGCTATTCTTCCAGGGAAACCTAGACAAAGATGTCATACAGTTTTCAGAAGGCATGGACCACCTGGGAGTGCTGCATAATTACTGTACTTTTAATTTTTTCTCTCTTTACCACCATCACAGGCAGCAGTGCTTGCAGAGCTCCTCCTGGTGGCTGCTAACTATTATTATTATTATTATTATTATTATTATTATTATTATTATTATTTATCCACCCTTCACACTAAGGTCCCAGGGCAGGTCACAACAATTTAAAATACAACATTAAACACATTTTAAAACAAATTACAAGCCGGAGAATTAGGGTGGGTCTCAAAAATATACATCTCGAATGTGTTGTGATGGTTAGAGTGTTGGACTAGGATTTGTTAGACCAGGGTTCGAATCCCCACTCAGCCAAGAAGCTCACTGGGTGACTTTGGGCCAGTCACTGCCTCTCCGCTTAGCCTACCTCACAGAACTGCCTTGGGGATTAAATGAGGCAGGAGAAAGGCATGTTCGACACATTCATGTCATTGTTCCCCCTCATAAATTTCGGATGTTGCAGTCAAACGTAACTATGCAAGACTGCTAGTAAGTGCATGAAGGGGTTAAGATCATAGTGTAAGTCCTCCCAAGCTACCCTCCCCTTCCTGATTGGCCCCTGGGGCATCATATGCCAACCCTAGGTCCTCCCTTGGGCAATGCCACCTTGACTCTTCTTTCTGGGGGAGTTGAGGTGTGGCAAATTTGCCCCCACTCAAGGGTGCATTTTTGCATGCAGTTTTGTGTGCTGTACACATATTTGCCAAGCAGATTCAACATTGTAATTATCATCATCATTGGTTTATTAATCTCCTCCTAAACAACTATTTCAAGATTGTTTTTGCTAAAGATAACATACAAGACTGCAAGGATGGGTTGTTATTTGCACTAAAGGTAAAGGGTCCAGTTGTGTTTTACTCTGGGGTTGCGGCGCTCATCTCGCTTTATTGGCCGAGGGAGCCAGTGTACAGCTTCTGGGTCATGTGGCCAGCATGACTAAGCTGCTTCTGGTGCACCAGAGCAGCGCACAGAAATGCCGTTTACCTTCCCACCGGAGCGGTACCTATTTATCTACTTGCACTTTTGAACTGCTTTCGAACTGCTCAGTTGGCAGGAGCAGGGACCAAGCAACGGGAGCTCACCCCGTTGTGGGGATTCGAACCGCCGACCTTGTGATTGGCAAGTCCTAGGCTCTGTGGTTTAACTCACAGCACCACCCGCATCACTATTTGCACTAAGATGTGCATTTAAATGCATGCACATTATTTGGTTGGAGAACTGCACTGTGAAATTCTCAGAGGTGTGGCTTTTGGAGGACGGCTGCATTTCGGTTCACATGTTGTTTTAGAATGTGCAGATTAAGTTAATTACTCCCCCATTCATACCAGTAGCATGTCTCCTGATTTCCAAGCAGGGGGCATCCTTAGCCCCATCTGCAGATGCCATGGATTGAACCTGGAACCTTTCCTCTCAACACCAGGGAGATCTGGGCCAGGGTGGGTGGGTGTCGGGAGTCGGAGCATATATGCTCTGTGCTGTGTGTCAACAAGGATTAGAAGAAGGATCCATGAATGGAAGAGGACAAGGCAGGTCACTTCCAACAATACCGTGACATTGGCTTTGCAAAATCATTAGCAGTCTTTTTGGGGCATGTTTGCCACAGATAACGGCACAAGGAAGGAGGTTTTGCGCATCGTTCCCAAGGGCTGCCGAAGTTGGAGCCTGGATTAATCATTGAAATGCAAAACATTCCTTTCTCTAAGCAGCATCAATCCATCAGGAGGGATCGAGCATTGCAGCATCCCTCAGGGAATCGGAACCCCAAATAACCATCTCATAACCAGTGCCGGCTCACCTCAACTAACCTCCTCTGCAACATTCTCTCTGGGCTCAGCAGTGCTGGTGAGGAGGCAAGTTAAGGAAGTCTGGAATAGCAATGAGCCTTAGTTATCACTGAGTAGGAGTCAAGCGCCGGTGTTAAATGTTCTCATGCAATGATGGGGAACGTATGCCCTATAGAAGTTGTTAGAGTTCAGCTCCATCATTCATGAGCCATCACATTCACTGAGGCTGAGTTGGAGTCCAGCATCATCTCAAATTGAATTATGGTGCTGGAGTAGACTCTTAAGAGTCCCATGGACTGCAAGAAGATCAAACCTATCCATTCTTAAGGAAATCAGCCCTGAGTGCTCACTGGAAGGACAGATCCTGAAGCTGAGGCTCCAATACTTTGGCCACCTCATGAGAAGACTCCCTGGAAAAGACCCTGATGTTGGGAAAGATAGAGGGCACAAGGAGAAGGGGATGACAGGGGATGAGATGGCTGGCAGTGTTCTCGAAGCTACTAGCATGAGTTTGACCAAGCTGCAGGAGGCAGTGGAAGAAAGAAGTGCCTGGCGTGCTCTGGTCCATGGGGTCACGAAGAGTCACACACGACTAAACGACTAAACAACAACAATCATCTCAAAGGACACGGGTACCCCATCCCCACATTTCTGGGAAAAGATGGTAATGTCAAACCTTCCAGACAGACCCCAGCTATGTAAGTCAGGATTTACAAATGAGCCATCTGGAATTTTCTGAAAACCCCAGCAAAAAAACACAGACATTAATTACTCTAATGGGTTGTAGGGGAGAGAAAAAGATTGTTCTGCATGTCTTAGAGGTCAGTCCCTGATAAATTGCAGCTGTTTCACTCTTCGGTGCTGGGAGATGATCAGAAGGTTTGCTTTCATAAAGCAAGGGTGAAATGTTTGCGGCTCCCCCCCCCCCATCCTCACTGCCTGGCAAGTGTTACTGACTAATGAACCCTAGTTGAAATATTACATGGCATGAGAGTTGGCATGTCAGTCTCTTCTGGGCCAGCTCCATGCGCATCTTTCAGATAGGATATGCCTGGGACATGCAGGAGGTTGGGAAAGAAAACTCCCCAAAAGCCAATTCTCTACAAGCTGCCATAACAAAACAGCAGGCAGTGTGTGAGGTGATGGGGAAACCAACATTCATTCCTTGAATATTGTTGTGACAAGAATTTGGGTGCCTTTCCTTGGTGGCCAGTGGGTAACAGTGCTATTTTTAAAAACTCATAATGCCTCAGGTGCCATATTGTTCCAGGACATTATGGCTGGAAGCCGCCCAGAGTGGCTGGAGAAACCCAGCCAGATGGGCGAGGTATAAATTATCATCATCATCATCATCATCATCATCATCATCATCATCATCATACCCTCACCCTAGTGGTGCCATATTGAGGGTTTTTTTGTAAACTGCTTTGAGGTTTTATTGTAATCAGCATATAAAAAAAGTTAAATACGTTCATTTTCTGTGTGTGGCATCTGTCACCCCCCCCCCAAATTGCTCATGCCGCTGCCCCCACCTGCCCCACCACCTCTGCCAGCACCCCCACCTCAATGCCCATTGTGTCTGCTGCTGGCAGAGAAGCAGCGCTAGGATCAGTGCCAGTTTCCAGGGAGATCTCAGTACTGATTTCAGCCTGAGGCTGCTGCTTCACTCTGTCTCATGGGTGGGCAGGCCCTGTTTAGGGCTGTTTTGTACAGCCCTGGTTGATGGGTCGTTAAACCATGGCAAGTGATTAAAGAGAGAAAAGGGACAGAGTCAGTGGAAAGCAGACTGCTTGGGCTGGACTAACCCTGATGTGTAAACATTGAAAATTTTGTGTTGCGTACAGAGGCAGCACACTCTCTTTTTCCGTTGAGTAGCTGGGACTGATCTGGGGAAGAGGGAGACCAGTGACCAGAGAGGATGGCATCCATGGCACTCAGCCAAAAACTCCAAATGTGCCTGCAGGGTTAAAAACACTGGCAGCCCCTGTCCCAGTGCACAGCTCCTGGAAATAGCCCTTCTCCTCGAGGCAGAAATTAGCATTTAGTGTGTTGCTCCTGGTTTTGGTTGGTGAACCTTATCATTTAGGTGTGTGGAGTGGCAGAGGAGATGTTAGATCCAGCAAGCCTGAAGTCTCTCCATGCTTAATGCATGGACATTTTAATAAGGCATTTCTTTTCCAACTGACGTATGAAGGCTGATTGCTAGCACGTTAAATGCATTATTCATTTATTTGCCACACAACTAACGGAAGACATAATCAGACCCTGGCCAGGCAGCAGCAACAGAGTTTCTTCAAAAGTGTCTTAAAATGTATGGAATGTATGATATTCATTCCTGTGTATAGTGTAGCAGCAAGCTGAATATTTTCTCCTGCGTAAACAAAATTTCCATGCCCATAATTGGCTTTGATACGGTTCAACTGCAGCTCCACTTGAAATGGGAGAAAAGAACTTTTGCAGTGATTGGGGGAAATGTACCCACAATTAGATCTATCAGAATGAATTTCATCATAGGTAGGATTAATTAACTTGCAATTGACACTTAGGGCAATTTCACGGCATACCTCCAAGGCAAAGTTCTACACTGGAAAAATATGATATGGGGAAATGATTTATTTATTTTTAAAGGAGTGCAAATCATCATACTTTTATTGTGAAGAAAAACCTGTAAATTATCAAATAACATAGCTCATTTCTTTTCTTGCTTTTGAATAATGGAGATAATAATGGAGATAATAATGTCCATAATTGTTGTTGTTGTTTAGTCATTTAGTCGTGTCCAACTCTTCGTGACCCCATGGACCAGAGCATGCCAGGCACTCCTGTCTTCCACTGCCTCCCGCAGTTTGGTCAAACCCATGCTGGTAGCTTTGAGAACACTGTCCAGCCATCTCGTCCTCTGCCGTCCCCTTCTCCTTGTGCCCTCCATCTTTCCCAACATCAGGGTCTTTTCCAGAGAGTCTTCTCTTCTCATGAGGTGGCCAAAGTATTGGAGCCTCAGCTTCACGATCTGTCCTTCCAGTGAGCACTCAGGGCTGATTTCCTTCAGAATGGATAGGTTTGATCTTCTTGCAATCCATGGGACTCTCCTTCATGGATCACTGCCTTGCCGTGGTGAAGGGGCTTGAATAACTCAGAGAAGGTATGAGCTATGCCGTGCAGGGCCACCCAAGATGGACAGGTCATAGTGGAGAGTTTTGACCAAACGTGATCCACCTGGAGGAGGAACTGGCAAGCCACTCCAGTATCCCTGTCAAGAAAAACTCCATGGACAAAGACAACAGCTTCCATAATACTAGAACTCAAAGACAGCCAATGAAACTTGTATCTGAAGAAGTGTGCATGCACACGAAAGCTCATACCAAGAACTAACTTAGTTGGTCTTTAAGGTGCTACTGGAAGGAATTTTTTTGTTTTAGCCAATGAAACTGTTCTCTCTCGGTGGCTGACCAGATGTCCCAACAAAGCAGGACTAAAGTTTAAATGCATGGGAAAGCTGCCCTGTGCCAAAATTTTAAACCACTCTCAATAACATACATGCATAAACCCCTAAACATTTTGTGAATGTTTAGTTTCTTCTCTAGCATGCTGAATCTTCAGTTCCATTGCTACCCCCAATGGTGGCCTCATTCCTGTTATGGTGTTTCCTGACTCTCGGACGGAAGCAAGCATTTAACGTGATTGGTCCATTTTGTTGTTACCACCTCCGATGGCGGCTTCATTTCCTTTCCTGGTGTAACACATGTTCTTTGTACTTTTGCTCATTTACTGTATTTATTTTTCCCAGTTTGAACTATAAAATGGTGATTTTCTTGAGTCAAAATGAGAGTGCCCCGAAACATTTTTTAAGAAAAAAAAGCACTGTGCGTAAACAAGTAATATTTCTTATTGCTTCAAAATTGCCTATTATACATATTGCAAAAACAGAAGCAGGTGAACACAGCAGGGTGTCAGATCTGTGATCTCCATCTTGATGTACAAAACCTTTTGCTATATTGGTAAGCTCCAAAATGTCTTAAGCTCAGGTGTGGAAAGGTATCTGAAACAGCGAGAAAGAATATCATGGGTCAGGGGGATGAAAAGCAGAAAGGGAGGGTAAAGGCAACACATGGTGGTTACTCGTATCACTACTTTGGGAAGAAGGGCGAGGTATAAATTCACTGAAATAAATAAATGGGAATGTGCTGACCCAAAGTCCATGGCCACAGCCAAGTAGTAGAGCATCTGCTTTGCATGCAGAAAGTCCCAGGTTCAAAATCAAACACAGGAGAGGATCGTGCCAAAATGGGAAAGCTGTTTGCAAAAGTGTGTGAATTAGGCTTAATTGCATACAAAATGTGTATATTAAAAATGCACTAAAATGCAGAAAATTCTGAAGGGGAAACACTTTTCTTAAAAGAGAGAGAGAGAGAGAGAGAAACGTGGGGAACTGACCTATCAAGACATGGAAACTGAAGCAATTGTTCCACCCTGGAATCCACAGGCAAAGGGTGTGACATGACATTTTGGGATTTTGGTGTTTTCTCAAGTTTCCCAGGGAAGTTAAAATATCCCAGGGTGAGGATCCAGAATCAAGAGGTGTCCAGGCCTGAGCCATGGCTAATTAGTGTACTGTAAGGTGAACACCACAGTCACAGGTAAGAATCCAAGGCTGATATCAGAGCCAGGAAACCTGCTATTAGGGAAAGGACTATCACTCAGTTGGAGAGTATCTGCCTTGCAAGAAGAAGGTTCAATCCCCCCATATTCAGGTAGGGCTGGGAAAGATTTTCTCTCTGAAACCCTGGGGAGCTGCTGCCAGTCAACATAGATGCTATTGAGCTGAATGGAGCATTTGTCTGCTCGGTGTAAGGCAACTTCTGTTGCTCACACAAAATCCGAGGCCAAACAGGAAGCCCATTTATGACCCTTCTTGTCTAGAAGGATTCAATTGCCATCCTAGATGGCCAGTCCAAGTTCCAAGAGAGACCCCAGGCAGGCAGTTGCTTCAGTCTGCAGTGTTGGATTTCACTACTAGGACTCTAATGTTCCGGCCTGAAGTGTGCCTTCTGCTAATTATTTCTGATGAGATTTTCTATTTAATTAAACAAAGAAAAAAACGGCTATTTACGGGGTGGTGTGGAATTAATACCGAGCAAATTGTGCTTGATTAAAAATTGTGATGCTCACATTTGTTAACAGATTGCTATTTCAAATGATTTTCTTCTTGTTGACTGCCCTGAGATCATAGGATATAAAGGACAGGCATTCCATTCCATTAGTGCAAAGACGTCTGCTTGCTCCATGGAACTCCCTTTCTTCTGCCACATATCCGCTAAAACCTTTCTGGGTTTCCCCACAATCTTCTAGAGGAGATTTGGAGAGGGTGTGGGGTATACATGTGGGGAGGAGAGGCGAAGATTCTGCTTTGCAAGTGTATATCCTTCTGCTAATGGAAGAAGTGCATTGGATAGAACCCATGAAGTGTGTGAGTGCGCGCGCGCGCGCGTACGCGTGTTTGTGCCTTGACATAGTTTGTTACATACCACTCCAATCTCCAATCAGTGTGGGAATCCAGGTGTCTTGGTGCTCACCCAGGGTTTGTGGTTCCTTTGTGTCAGGGACCGTGCTGAGGAGGGCTGCACTGAGGAAGAATGGTGGGAGTCACCCCCTCCTCCTGATCCTGAATCTTCCCAGGAGCAGGAGGACAGTATAGATTTGGAACAGTGGTTTGCAGAGGGGCATGGTTCAGAAGGCAGAAGCTGGGAAATACTGGATGGGGAACAGCTAGCAGAAGAAGCCCTGGAAGAGAGATCGTTAACAGATTCACAGTCTCTGGATAGTATCTACCCCCCTTCCCCAAAGTCCTGGAGACTTAAGAGAGTGTCAGAACAGAAAGTGCAGAGGTTACAAGCTCAGATTACAAGATGTAGGAGTGGCATAGATTAATCAGGATGGGGGGGGGGAGTGACCTTAATTGGGAGCACCACCATTCTCGTTAGAGGCTTTCTTTTGTCCTTCACTGTGTTTATTAAAGAAACTAACTGGTAAGAATTCCCTTTCGTTTGAGCTGCTCATTTATGGCCACGGGGGAGGAAGCTGATTCCCCGAAGCCTGACACCTTGGAACTATTAGAGTCCAAGTTCATCTCAAAATAAGTAATCATCCTTGCCAGCACCCTTCTCCCTTTTAGGTAACCCCACACACTTTTCAGAAGGTGGAGAATGGCAACCAGCCATAAGAAGTGCTAACAGCAGTGTTCTTCGACTTTGCCCTGAACTTGAAAATAAATTCCTGAGCATGCTTGAAATGCAAATTTCACCCTCTCAAAAAATGGGCCTTCGAGTTGGGCTAAGTGTGTGGGCTGATTCAAAATCAGGGTTCAACCACCACCCCTGACACCCCTCCCCCACTTCGCAAACACCCTGGAGTGCAGACATGATTACACAGGAACGCAGGGAACTGCCTTATACATTTAGACATTTGGTCAACATAGCCTAGTATATGTCAGGCTTCAGGGAATCTGATCCCCCTCCCTCACAGCAGGCTTTCAGTAATGGGAAAAAACAAGAAACTCTTACCAAGGTATTTTATTCAATATCCACAAGAGAGACGCAGCATGTCGCCTCTTGGATAATGGCGTTGCCCCACCCCCTCCGTCTCTCCTATTATGCGTCATCCCTCTTGTCAGCTGATCTGTGCTTTCTGCCTCTGAGCTTTCTGATCTCCTACTCTCAATGCACGCCTGGTCCTGAGAGGGGGTGGTCTGGAATGCTTACTAAAGACACTGAGTCTGTCAGCTGTCTCTCCTCTGCTCTCCTTCTTCCTCCTGCTCCTCTCCCAATATTTCCCAGCTTCTCCCCTCTGCAGCCTCTGAACTATGACCTTCTGCAAACCACTGTTGTAAATCTATACTGCCTCCCTCTTCTCTGGGAAGTGCAGGAGAAGGGGAGGGTGATCTCCACCATTCTTCCTCCAATGTCTCTAACAGTATCATACGCATTGACTGGAAGAGGCTCCCCAGTATTGCAAGCAGGAGCCCCTCCCAGCCCTAACTGGAGATGCCAGAGTCTGAACCTGCGATCTTCTTTATGCAAGCTAAGCCCCAGTCCCACCCATAGGATACCTTCTTCCCTTTTATGAAGGCAAGTGCTTTCCTTTAGTTTATTAATTTATTTTAGCAAAGTATGTGACAGATCTATCAAAGGCCTCCTGGCTATTCGGCAGGATTGCCTGCAAAACACTATGATGGGGGCGGTGGATGTGGTGAGGGCAATTAACCCCCCTCCCCAGTGAAGGTATAATATTCGTAAGCATCCATCAGAGCAACACACATTTTTAGAAGATGCTGCAGAATTGTTAGCAGTCACAGAAAGTATGGGCGGTGTGTGGTTTTGAACACAGTTTCCTCAAAAGGGGTGTTGAGAAAATTATTTACAGTTGGTGATTTATCTTACATACAATGCCAGCTGCTGCTGGGTCATCTAGTCTTGGTTTATATAGAAACTTGAAATTGGAACAGTACATGGCTGCATTTGGATTTTGCTAGCTGAAGCATCCTAGATGGTCCCATTTTGCATGGGCATTTCAAGGGCTGTGGCTGTATTTCTTGCTGCAGGTCTTTTCAAATTAAAACAGAACAGGAGGAAATATAATAAAATTGTGTTTGTTCGTTGCTTTACTAATAATTCTAGCAGGAATGTGGCTTATTTGATAATATGCAAATGTAATGTTTTATGTGGGCAAAACACAGCTTTCGCTCTTGAGATTAGAATTTAAGAAGCAAAATCTAGTCTTAGAAGCCCTTTAGTTTTATGAACAGTAAACGTTTGGAAGCAGATCTCAGATATTTTAGTCCTGGAAATCCTACAGATGTATTTGCGCTATAGAACAAATTCTGATAAGCGGTGGCTGAAGCCTGACGATTTTGAAGTTTTCACACTGAGCAATACGGATCACGATGAAAAGCTTGATTTCAAAGCTTTTCTTCAAGAAGTCAATCTGGTCAGCAATGATGTTGTGTTTCTCCTGGCTCAGCTAAGACGCTCGATCAGAAGAAAAGTATCTTTGTAGTGCAATCCTGCTCACACATGTATAGATCTGTGAGATCACTTAGACCATCTGGGGAGATTCTACTCTCATATCATAGGGTGTTTTCTGCTACTGCCCCTGTTCTGTGGAATACCTTCGCCCTGCCATATGTGAAGCCGGAACCACCAATTTCTTCAGCCCTCACTTGACGTCCTGTGTACAGTTCAGGGCACCACAGTTTCAAAAGAATGTTGACAAGCTGGAACATGTGCAGAGGAGGGTGACCAAGATGACCAATTGTGGCGTTTGCCTCCTAGGAGGGTCATAAGGAAAGGGTTAAATGAGTGTGATGTGATTGGCCAGAAAGAAACTGAGGGGAGGAGTTATAGTGAGAGGTGGAATTGTGTGAAAGTCAGTTGAGAGTGGGGAGTTAGAGAAGGAAGAGGGAGGATATAAGTCTGTGGGTTGGTTGAGTTGTGTGGTGAGAGAGTGAGAGGAATTGTTAGGTGGAGTCAGATGGTTAGTTGGGATAATCAGTTTGAAGTTGTTAGGTCAGTATAGAAACTAAGATTAAGAAACTGACAAGAAAAAATAATGGAAACCTTAAACTTGTACGTGCTTATAAAAATAAACTTGATTATTTGTTAATGTTAACAACTGTCTGGACTCCGTGTGTACCCGTGGGAAATGGGTTGGTGGCAGTGAAGAGGCAATCACAGTGGTGGCACAGGGATCAATAGACTGTGAAACATCCGGGGACCATGTGTGATCACCACACCAATGGTCTGGAAACCAAGCTTTATGAGGAATGGTTGAGGGAACTGGGTACATTTTGAAGAAGACTGAGAAGTGATAGGGACGCAGGTGGCGCTGTGGGTTAAAGCCTCAGCGCCTAGGGCTTGCCGATCGAAAGGTCGGCGGTTCGAATCCCTGCGGCGGGGTGCGCTCCCGCTGCTCGGTCCCAGCGCCTGCCAACCTAGCAGTTCGAAAGCACCTCCGGGTGCAAGTAGATAAATAGGGACCGCTTACCAGCGGGAAGGTAAACGGCGTTTCCGTGTGCGGCTCTGGCTCTGGCTCTGGCTCTGGCCAGAGCAGCGATGTCACGCTGGCCACGTGACCCGGAAGTGTCTCCGGACAGCGCTGGCCCCTGGCCTCTTAAGTGAGATGGGCGCACAACCCCAGAGTCTGTCAAGACTGGCCCGTACGGGCAGGGGTACCTTTACCTTTACCTTTACCTGAGAAGTGATAGGAAAGCCATCTTCAAATATCTGAAGAGCTGTCACATGGATGATGGAGCAAGCTTGTTTTCTGCTTCTCCAGAGGATAGGACCAACTGATATTTTTAATAATCTTGATAATCTTAATCGTTTTGATAATCTTAATCTCAGGGTTGTGTGTTTGAGCCCCACATTGGGCAAAATGGACGAGGTGACTCTTGTTCTCCCGTCCAGCTCTACAGATCTGTGATTTTATGGTCTCTCCCCCAATAGCAAACTCAGAAAGTGAGTGCCAAAAGGACTGGTGCCAAAATAATGATAGTGAAAAAAGAGCATGCTCAAGAGAACTTCAATTTACAGGAGAGAGAGAGAGTTGTTGTTTAGTCGTTTAGTCATGTCCGACTCTTCATGACCCCATGGACCAGAGCACGCCAGGCACTCCTGTCTTCCACTGCCTCCCGCAGTTTGGTCAAAGTCGTGCTGGTAGCTTCAAGAACATCCCCTTCATGGATTACTGCCTTGCCGTGGCGAAGGGGCTTGAATAACTCAGAGAAGCTATGAACTATGCCGAGCAGGGCACCCAAGATGGACAGGTCATAGTGGAGAGTTTTGACCAAACGTGATCCACCTGGAGCAGGAACCGGCAAGCCACTCCAGTATCCCTGCCAAGAAAACTCCATGGACAAAGACAACAGGCATATAAAAGTTCTCGAGAGAGAGAGAGAGAGAACCCTAAAGAGAGGAAGAGAGAAAAACCCCTCAACAACTTAATAAGGAAGGAGCTTGCTGAATAGCCATGAAATGGAAAACATGAGGGGGGGTGGAATGGTGTCTACTAAAGGAAGGCATGGCTGTCTGGATGGAATCCCGAAGAGGAGCAGTCCTGTCAGAAGGCGAATTTGCACAGCAACATTTTGTCACGGCTCTCATTTCTTCTGCATTGATCCGTTTTATTTATTTACAGCCTTTGTAAGCTGTCCCATAACATCAAGTTCACTGCAAGGTATGCAAACTGATTTCATTGGGTGACACTTGGCTCTAATATCACGTGGATATTATATAATTTTGGATATAAGCTTCTGCAATATAAGTTTTTCATTAAAATACATCGGTACACAAAGCTGGCAATTTCCTTGCGTTTTGTAAATCTGTTGCAGACTGTTGTAGGGATAAGACGGATCCTTGAAATTGAAGGCAGTTACTCATTCATTCCAGTATAAACCTTACAAAGTTAACTTTGAATAGAGTAAGTGCCTAGAGAGGCTCAGAGTGAGCGGGTCTTTATTTGATTATCCGCATATTATCTAGTATTTTTTTATGCCTACGATTGCAGGCTTTCATTGGGATAAAATTGATTCTTTTGAGTTAACAGGCATCCCACGGAGCTTATATGGATTCCCACTCCCACAGAAAAGCTTCATTTGGAGTTTTCATCTCATTGTATTTTGTTTTATAGTGACTATCAATAAAGTAATTATGCATTTGAACACAGAGACGGCACGTTTTGACTTGCTGGTTATTCTTAACCCCTGGGAATGGCATTCTTTAAAGGAAGGGTGCCACTCAGATGTTGGGACTACAATTCCCATCACCCTTGTTCTTGGGCTGCACTGGATCGGAGTTCGAATCCAGTTCCACACTGGCTACATCTACTTCCAATACATACGGAAAATGTTGTTTTGTTTTCACCCACAACTGGACCATCATATGGGTGGCTGTATCTTTCCTTCACTGTGTTTCCTATGAGAACGTGAACAAGTCAATCTGAAGCAGACCAATGGGAAACTCACAAGCAGCAACCGAGCGCAAGAGCCCTCTCCCCTCCTGAAGTTTCTGGCAACTAGCATTCAGAAGCATTGCTGCCTCCAAATGTGGAGGTACAGCATAACCCCCATGGCTAGTAGCCACCGATAGCCTTATCTTTCATGAATTTGTCTAACCCAAGTTGGTGGCCATCACTGCTTCCTGTGGCAGTGAGTTCCATAGTTTAACTAGGTGCTTCATAAAGAACTTTCATTTATCTGGTCCTCCTTCATAGCCCCGAATGTTTGTGTCTGACTGGGATGTGCCCTTGAGCTCTGATAATGCCTCTTGCTTGCCTGAATGATCAAGAAGAGTGTATGGGGGGGGTGGCGGATCTAGTCTACTATAAAAAGCACCCAATTCCTCTGTACAATTTTGCCTCTGGCCCTGCCCATAGTTGACATGTGGCTCTTAGAATGTGGCCTTCAAGCTGAAAAAGGTCCCCCACCCTCTGCTTTACATGAAAGCTAGTGTTTCTCAAGGAGCCTGGAGAAATGGGCTAGCGCCTTATTTCCCCACTCACCCTCTTTCTGTCGGGAATCAAGCCCATATTAGGAGAAACTGGCAACTCTCCCAGGCACCCGGCTTGGTCTCCTGTTGACCTCCCTGGCTGCATTCTCGGCAAGATCCAGGCTAGGTCGTGATAGGCGATTCTTCTCAGCGTGAGAAGGACACACCCCTCCCTCCTGCTCTCCCGGCAGGAAAAAGGAGATAGACAGAAACGTTTTTACATGCTTTTATTTCTGTCTTTGAAGCATAACAGAAAACATGACTGCTCTCTTCAAGCTCCAGCAGTTGAGTAACAAACACTTCCTGTACTTCCTGTACAGCTCATATTACACTCTGAGCTAATTCTGGTGCTTTGCACTGTGAATTGACTGTCCCTCTGTTTCCCACAGACAGTCCCAACATTCCCATCATGTTTTGTTTTCAAGCTAGCACTTTGCAGCTGCATTGCTTCTATATCGTAACACTTTCTTATAGTTTGTTTATGTTTCACAACCTATTTAATTATGTTCCTCTTTTTAAAGAAAGACTAGTCTGAACAAGGGAGGGCTGCAACAAAATGCTGCTGTATAAAGTTCTGCTGTTTGGAATGCTCCATTCTGTTTTAACTCCCACCCATAGGCGACAACCCCTAGGGGTCTAGCTCTTCTGGGACCCCCAATATTTTTTTTTGGGGGGGGCATGTTTTTAAAAATACAGGGGCAGAGGAGGCTGAGCACTGAGCAGAGTGTGATATGGGTTCAATGGCTGGCTCCTTCTTCTTCTCCTCCTCCTCCTGCCACTGAGGGGAAAGGGGGAAAGCAGCCCCCAGCCTGTGGTGGCAGCAACAGGAGCCCCAGAGAGGAAATGCTGACAGCCATTGAAGTCGCGCTACCACCACATTCAGCTCCACCCCCTGGCTCCTCCCAATGTCCTCCCATCATCGGCCTTTCAAACTCCCTCACAAGTTGGCATCTTTGGCCCCACCTAATTCCCCTGTGGCCACTGAGCATGCTCAGCTTTCTTTTGGGCTATTACTGCCTCCTGTTGATATCTTTTCTAAAGGTTGTTTGCACTTCTGCAAAGCCTGTCTCCCCACCCCACACCAAGATTAGTGATACCACAATCTTGTTCCAAAAAAAAAAAAGGGTGCCTTTTAAGCTATGCAAACCCTGTCACTCAGACAACTGAGCCACTGCTGGTATATGATGATGTGTGCATATATAGAAAAATGGAAGCAGTTACCTATGTAAACTCTCCGTAGTTAATTCAGGCAGTCGTATCCGTTTTTCTATATTACACCACATGCAACATTGACTCAAACACCCGTGCAAGGTTTTTAGGCTTGCAAAACGCAGAGACCGGGGTGAGTTATTCAGGGAGATGTAATGATTTCAGGCACAAAATAGTATTCTATTTAAAACTGTCACAAAACAGCATTCTATCTAATAGACCGGTATTAAATTCCATCAGTCAGGGTGCCATGCTTAAGAGTTATGGAGGCAATCTGTAGCTTCTAGCCAATTTTCAGAGAGCCAAAGAAAACCTCTCATTTCAGGCTCTGCTCAGATTTGCATAAGACGCTGTAGTCCTCTTTGGCTGTTATGAGTTAAGCTAAGACATAAAGGAGGGCAGTGAGGAGGTTTGCGAGAGCCTCTGCTCTGAAAGCATTCCTGCTACTCTCCAACTTGTGGAAGATGGTTTTTTGAGGCAGCATGCTTTCTGCACTTGTGGAGCTTCCCATGCACCTCAGAACCCCAATTTTCCAAGGTTCTAAGCTGTGGCAGACCTATATATGTATATGGGGAATGGGGCTTGTGGCACAGCAGGCAAAGAAAATCCGAGGGTGATACCTCAAGGGCATCAGTGTGTTTGTTTAAAATGCTTATTGTGTGAACTTCACCAGCAGGACATAGATGTCTTCCCAAGGTAAACACAAGGTTGTTGACAATGGCTGTCTGTCTAATTTTGTGACATGACAACCTCTTCTACCAGCAGCTATTTTGTGACTGGTGCCCCAGCACTGTCTCAAACTTTGAGATGTATCCACAGGTCCAACAAAGGCTGGTGATCTGTGCTGTTGGGTATAGGCAAAATGCTGTGAAAATATTCATGTTGCAGAATTAATCGTTTCTGCTAAGACTATGTGCAACAATCACTGTTGATTCTTTTGGGAGGAGGATTTTGGATGCTACTCTGATGTTCACACTCTGGCAAACAGGAAACGCAGGCTGCCTCCACCCAGAGGAACGCTGATTATGCTGTAAAATGTTTCAACATATGGTCACCTGGAAGGCTTAGTAGCACATATTGCAGGCTTGAAGTATCCCACACTCACTGCAGTAATTTCAGAACAGATGATTAAATGTTGATAGAACTGTGGATTTGCCAGAAGCAAAAACCAGGGTTCCCTTCTCTACAGCCAGCTGGTGATCTGAAGTCAGCGTTGCCTTTGGGCATCGGCATAGATGGCAAATAAAATAAAATAAAATAAAGGCTTTGTGGAGAAATAGCATTCTTGCCATTAGAGAGGCACACATGTCAAGGAGAGACAGATGGAGTCATTCTCCAGGCTGGGCTCTGGACTGTTAGAGTGTCAATGTGACAAGAATTCAAGGGACTACCAAGTCGGTATGCAGACAAGTGAAGGCTTAGGTGAAAATCCTTCCTAAAAGGAAGGCCTTAGACCTGTGCAAATTGTCCCCATTACATTTTAAATAGGAAAGTGGGAGGGTTGGTTTTTTTTGGGGGGGGGGATTCATGACAACCCACAGTAACTTTATCATGCATTGATCATTACCTGTGTTCAACTCTTGCTTTCCTTAATCAAGAGATGGCATAAGACAGATGGATACAGATGATAGATAGATGATAGATAGATATAGATAGATAGATAGATAGATAGATAGATAGATAGATAGATAGATAGATGATAGATGATAGATGATAGATGATAGATAGATAGATAGATAGATAGATAGATAGATAGATAGATAGATATAGATAGAGATGATAGATAGAGTTTCTTCCTGAGGCAATCCCATCCAGTCAGGGCACTATTTTGACATCATAGCACCACAGAGTTAATCAGATTTGGCTACATGATAACTGAAGTCACAAATCAGAGTGAGGGGATTGTGGTTCTTGCTCTCGCTCAAAAATTCCAGAAAACCTCCTACCCATTTCACAGTCCCTCAGCTGCAAATCAAATCTTGTCGTATGTGTTTACAAATTCCTGCCCCTGCTCCCAAATAAAACTTGCTCTGTTTCAGCTCAGTCCAAAACTGTCTGGCCAATTTATTTCAGATATTTCAACCTAGCTTTCTTTCAGGGACAAAGAATTTACTGTCATCTGTTATTTGAATTTGCATACCGCTTTCCCAACATAAATAAGCTCAAAGCAGCTCACAACAAAGCAAAAATAAAAACCAATACCCTTTTGCAGCAATGAATACTAAATGGTTTCAGAACATAGCACGGCGATCCAACAAATAACTCAGTTTGATGATCTGAACGTTTTAGAGTCATTATAGAGCGTTTTAGAGTCATTATAAAACAAATTATCAATCATTACAATATATCAGCTAATGGCAAATAAAATAAACATTTCAATGCAGTTGCATGTCAATAATAATATAACCAGCAGCCCCTGCGTGGCAGTGCTATACCGAATGGTACAAAAAGTAAAAAGTGTATAAAATGTTTCATAGAGGCTAAAAATGGAAAGTTTATATGAAATAAAATGAGCACATTAATTGCTGCCACATAAAGCTTCACCTGTAATGCTAAGCTATGGTCCCAATGTTGGTGCTAAAAATGATCCTAGAGCAAGAGGGGAAACTGCAGAAGGAGCAGAGCATCTAAAATTGGAATTGCCAATACCTTTAAGCATTATATAATCAAAACTGTAGATGTCAGAACCATTGCAATACAGCAGCTCCACATTTTGAGTGTGCTACACCACAAAAGGCCCTGAGCGGTGTTCATCACTTCCAAATCTTCATATGAGCATATTCTACGGAACAATCCTGACTCTAATTCATTAAGTGAGGTCAAATGTTTTAGCACCAATCATGCACACATGTGCAATAACCCAGAGGGCCATGGAAACAACAGCAGACTTTGCACATGCTGCTCTTGAAGCGCATTCACGGTGCCACAGCATTCGTTTCTACATGGGCAGAACTCACAGTTCAGTTAATCCGATGGACACCCAGCAACAGTGGAGCCATTGGGGCAAAATCGCTTCTGTGTTAGGTCTAGGTTTGTATATTATCTATTTATTAAGAAATTGATTAAGAAATTTTTGCACTGCCTTCCACAACATTCTCAAGGCGGTGTGTGTGTGTGTGTGTGTGTGTGTGTGTGTGTGTGTCTGTGTGTGTAACATCACAATGTAATAAGTGTAGTGGAAAACAAGCAGGAAATAAATTGAGCAGATATTGTACATAAGCACCAGCAAGGGCAGGGTTACATAGATAATCTTTCAGGAGGTGCTGAAATGTTATCTGTGAAGGCACCTGCTAGTTCAATGGGAAGGTATGCCATAATGGAAAAGGTTCTCCCTTTCGGAAGGATGGCTAAATCTGTCAATATCTGTTTGTTTCTCATTTTTTCCATTCTTAAGTTTAGTTATCCAGAGTTCCATATTTCAGTTTGCAATTATTATTCTTTAAAGTCCTCATGAAACCTATCTGCATTTTAGTGCAAATGTCTCCCAATGTACACATTTTTGTATGCAATTTTGCCCAACGTACACATTTTTGCAAGCGGTCTCCTCTAATCTCATGCATTTTTGTATGCTGTTTTTACTTATATGCCTCCCCCCCCCCACAAACTTTACTCTAGTATATTCTTCTTTTTACACAGTTGAGGGCTTTGGAAAGTGCAGAGAGGTGCACATTTCAGAGGATTTGTTTTGGTTCCTGTATAGTTTGGGGAAGTGCAATTAGTTAGCCTTACCTTTGAGTGTAAACAGAAGTGATTTTCTCTCCCATCTCTACTCTCTGGTCACAGCCAATTGATCCTCCCTTGGATGCAGTACTATCAAGTGGGGGCTCAGCAGATGAATACAATAATTATGCTGTATGGCTAAGTATCCCCTTCATGGATCACTGCCTTGCCGTGGCGAAGGAGCTTGAATAACTCAGAGAAGCTATGAGCTATGCTGTGCAGGGCCACCCAAGATGGACAGGTCATAGTGGAGAGTTTTGACCAAACGTGATCCACCTGGAGCAGGAACCGGCAAGCCACTCCAGTATCCCTGCCAAAAAAACTCCATGGGCAATCTCCCTGGAAAAGACCCTGATGTTGGGAAAGATGGAGGGCACAAGGAGAAGGGGACGACAGAGGACAAGATGGTTGGACAGTGTTCTCGAAGCTACAAACATGAACCTGACCAAACTGCGGGATGCAGTGGAAGACAGGAGTGCCTGGCGTGCTCTGGTCCATGGGGTCACGAAGAGTCGGACACGACTAAACGACTAAACAACAACAACATGGCTGACAGTTCTCCCATAGGCAACCTGGTTCCAAGTTGTCCCAGGTTGTTGTGTTGGTGATGATCTGCTTCCCTGGGAATCTAAGATTGATTTCCATGTCAAAAGTGGGTCAGTGTCCACCCCCCAAAAAAACCCACAGAATTATTTTGAGCATCCTTTAAGTAAAATTTTTGAGAACCCTTAAGCTAGGTCATCTCCCATTAGGTCTCCTGTTCCATTACCCAGGGAGCTGTCTGAACTCAGAGACCTTCATGTTTTCTTTTCCTGTTTCTTTTTTTTCAAAAAAGGCTTTGATTTCTGTGAAGCTTTAGAGGGCGTTGAATGAAACAAAGGTGTTTGCAAGGTTAAGATACTCTGCGTCTCAACTTATCATAAAAGGTTCACAGCAATTTACAGCTGCGGCAGCAAAGAACTCTTCACGGGGGGAAGCGGAATGCAATTTAAGAGGCCCAAATTAAATAGGAGGCTGCTGCAGCCCTCACACTGCTTCCGATTTAATCCCCGGCTAACGTCAAAGATTTGTTTCATTTTCTGGCAGGTTGCTCACCCCAGGAACCCCAGAGGTTAGCTGTATCTGGGACTGCTATTGCAGGACGCTTTCCACTGAGAAATCACATGGGACCTGAGCCTGAAAAATGTACCAGATGTTCACTATAATAAATAAGAAACAAAAGTGTGGAACTGCTCCAGGACACAATTTTCAATGTGAAGGTAACCTCGTTTGCTAGCACTACGGGCCCAAGGTGATTTTTGCTAGGGAATGGGATGCCAGCTGAGTACATAGGCTTGCCAAGTAGGAAAGGGATATGAATAAGGTTTGTATAGGCATTCTGTGATCGGCTAAGGTTGAATTAAGCCCAGCAGGTCAGGGATGAGGAAACTGTGACCTTCCCGATGTTGTTTGACTCCAGTTCCCATCAGTGCCTGCCCATTTGGCCAATGGTCAGGACTGACGTGAGTTAGAATTACAGAATTGTCGGGTCTCCTAGTAAAACTCCCTGCAGTGCAGGAATCACAGCTAAAGAACCCCTGTCAGACAACCACCTAACTTCTATTTAAAAACTGCCAATGAAGTCCACCACCTTCTGTTCCACTGCTGAACAGCTCTTACCATCAGAAAGTTCTTCCTAATATTAAGATCTTCCCAGGTGAGAGACTGGGCGAATAAAGGCAAGCTCCCAGGTGAGAGCTGGGAGGGTCTACCTCTTTCTATAAAAAGCACCTCTTTCTTAAAAAGCAGAGACATCACCTTGCCAACAAAGGTCCGTATAATTAAAGCTGTGGTTTTCCCAGTAGTGATGTATGGAAGTGAGAGCTGGACCATAAAGAAGGCTGATCGCTGAAGAATTGATGCTTTTGAATTATGGTGCTGGAGGAGACTCTTGAGAATCCAATGGATGGCAAGAAGATCAAACCTATCCATTCTGAAGGAAATCAGCCCTGAGTGCTCACTGGAAGGACAGATCCTGAAGCTGAGGCTCCAATACTTTGGCCACCTCGTGAGAAGAGAAGACTCCCTGGAAAAGACCCTGATGTTGGGAAAGATGGAGGGCACAAGGAGAAGGGGACGACAGACGACAAGATGGTTGGACAGTGTTCTTAAAGCTACCAACATGAGTTTGACCAAACTGCGGGAGGCAGTGGAAGACAGGAGTGCCTGGCGTGCTCTGGTCCATGGGGTCACGAAGAGTCGGACACGACTAAACAACAATAAACCTCTTTCTATGTGAGACAAGGATTAAGAG
Organism: Podarcis cretensis; assembly: GCF_951804945.1. Taxonomy (NCBI): domain Eukaryota; kingdom Metazoa; phylum Chordata; class Lepidosauria; order Squamata; family Lacertidae; genus Podarcis; species Podarcis cretensis. The sequence goes on along the minus strand of NC_137177.1, from coordinate 24,650,610 downwards.
CTACATTTGAGGGAGGACTCTACATTTTCTTTTGCTTTGCTTTTCTGTGTTTTTTTTAATAAAAAAGATTTGATTCTTTTATTTCATTACATTATGAAAAAGCTCCAATGAAATCTTCGGGGGGGGGGGAGATAAAGTTCTTCGTAATGTCTAGTTGGAATCTTCTTTGTTGTAATGTGAACCCATTGGTTTGGGTCCTGTCCTCTGAAGCAGCAGTAAACCAGCTTGCTCCATCTTTTACGTAATAACGCTTCGCTTGTTTGAAGATGGTCATCATATCACCTCTCAGTCTTCTCTTCTCCAGACTAACCATACCCAGCTGCCTCAAAAATCCTTATAAGGCTTGGTTTCCAGACCATTTTTTTCATCATGGTCAAGCTCCTCTACACACACTCCAGCTTGTTAATATCCTTCCTAAACTGGTGCCCAGAGCTGGACACAGGACTCCAGGTGAGGGTCCACTACATTTTTTGCACTTGAACAAAGGGATTCCCCCTAAATCTTCCTCTTCTGACTGTGCTCTGTGCTGACTCCAGATCTGTTCAGGAAGACAAGAGGAAGAAGGAGATGGGAGATCAATGGGAAAAATAATTTCACCCCTGTAACACTGCTTAGTATATGATGTTGTGATATGTATCATAGGGCATTGTGGGTAATTTAAACATTTCTGATAATCCTAAACTCCTAGATCAGATCTAGAAGGTGGCATTCATGTTGATTTCTGTGTTTATTGTAGAAAAGCGGTTCCATTTGGAAACTTGCCTTGAGAGAGTCACTAGATGAAGTAAAGGCATGTCCTGGAATTAGACATGACTGCCTTTAATTATGCTCTGATATATGATGGTCTATGCAAACAGACCAATGGATTTAATGCCACTTCTGCAATGGATCTGATCTTGTAAACAGTGGAGAGATGTTGATTTCCATTGACTATAGATAATGCTGTTTGAAGTGTTCTGTGCCTTCCAGAAAGGGGGGGGGGGAGCAGTAACAATTCTCCTTCCGTATCGTTATATCGATCTCATGGTCAATCTGGAAGGCATAGAAAGAGGCATGCATAGAAAACGGTTTGGGGTGTGTTTGTGAGATTTCTACATGTTTCTACACATACTCACATACACCTCTCTACCCATCCTCCATTCAGGCAAGCAAAAGGCATCATCAGAGTGCAAGGACACATTCCAGCCAGGCAGAAACATTCATGGAGGGTGCAAAGCAAGGCCAGTGAGAAATGTGACTGGGGAGAGGGTTACCTGGGGCCTCAGCTTCCTCACCTGCTGTAAAATAGCCCAGTATTATGATGATGATGACCATTTTTGCAGGTAGGTGAAAGCTGAAGCCCTTCTTTGAAAGTCCTGAGGGCAAGGTAGAGTGGTTTGGGGGGCAAATTCATTTCAACTCTAGGCCTGAGATTCACTGCTCCTTTTTATTCGACTGGATTTATCTTTCTGTCTTCTTTTTAAAAGAGTGTTTATGCTACCTTTGTCCCCATTAAATGATGCATCTCACCTTATAGGAATAAACAAAGCTGTGCCATTGAAGATGTCTTCCGGCGCTAAACTGTACAGAGATCTGTTAATATTTTCCCCGCTAAATATCTGAAGAGGCAAGAACGAACTTGGCACTCTGTGCTATTGGCTAAATTAAAATGTCAATTTGGTGTCCTTTTGATTTAGATGGGGGAAAGGGAAAACATATGAGCAGAGGGAGGGGAAGAGAGGGAACCAACAGCCTACCCTCCTTTTGAGGACTTGGCGCAATGAAGAGGCACAGATTAAAAATGAACCCACAGGGCACCTACAATACATTTCCCTCCTGGTGCCTTCTCTTTTCATGCCCCGCAGCTCTGAACACCATTTCTGCCGGCTTTGAAAAATGTCACCGTGTCTATTGACTGTTTTTCCTTTCACCTGCCGGCTGGCGGGAAATGATAAAAGGAGTGTATTGAAGGGGGCATTGCCTTTATATTCCAACCCCCCCCCCCTTTTGCTGAGTTCATTGCTTTGCTGATGAACTGTTGCTTTTACATCTGGATGCTTTTTCTTCTCTCCAAATGCCACATAATTATTTATTAGTTCAGCGCATGCCGTCTTTATATTAGAATCGCCTGGGAAAGTTTCCAAAATATAGAGGAAACCCTCCAACGCAGGCAAAGACAAGAGCACTAGGGGCGGAGTGCAGGTGTGGAAGCGGGACAGAAGTAGTCTTGGAAACAGCAACAAAACCAAAACCACCCGGCAACAGAGTACCGTATTTTTTGCTCTATAAGACTCACTTTTCCCCTCCTAAAAAGTAAGGGGAAATGTGTGTGCGTCTTATGGAGCGCATGCAGGCTGCGCAGCTATCCCAGAAGCCAGAACAGCAAGAGGGATTGCTGCTTTCACTGCACAGCGATCCCTCTTGCTGTTCTGGCTTCTGAGATTCAGAATAGTTTTTTCCTTGTTTTCCTCCTCCAAAAACTAGGTGCGTCTTGTGGTCTGGTGCGTCTTATAGAGCGAAAAATACGGTAAACAAAGCCCACAGATAGCAGAGACAAGGACCCAGTTCTTCTTGGAAGTTTGAGTGCAACTCAGCTTGCTGAAAGGGGTTTGCATGGGTCAGAACAGATATATGGGACCTCCAACTTCCCACACTATCCCTGTCCCTTTCTCTCTGTGCTGACATGTCTCTATCTCTTTGATGTTTAGAGTGATGTGTCTCAGGTTGTAGCCTGTTTACAACATCCTGCTCCTCCTCGCAGCCTTTCCCTGGACTTCAAGGTCATCTTGGATCTATCTTCTCAGAACAAAGGGGCAAGCACGGCTTCTCTGTTTCTCCAAATAGATAACTAGGGTTATAGAACTCCTTAATAACAAGAATGTGCTTCCTTTAATAAACATAACTTTCCTTATTTTATATCAGTCTGAATACCTTTCAACTAAAGGTGTGCTCAAGCAAGGATTCCTTTGTCGATACTTGACTTCTGCTGCTGCAGATAAACTCCATATACTTACAGTTCCCTTGGCAAAGTCTTGTATTTAACTGCTATTACTGGTGAGTGAATGGGCTGGTGGAGGACCTGCAGATTGCTCTGTCCCTCCATCACTGGCCCACTTTATTTCCACACTGCTCACAGAGGAAGGGAAGTATCTTCTTCTATAACCAACATGGACAATCAACTGGATAATGGAGATGGGGAAAGGGTGGTTCATTCCTCCTTCATCAGCTTGCTTGGGACAACCCCTTCTGATGTAACTTAAGAGGCTAGTAGTCTTTGTTTCCATGCTGGACACACAGGAGGGAGCAGAGCCCCCATGGAAATGCAGGCTACTAGAATTAGTAATTCTTTGGAGACACTCGGTGCTTTGAGTGTGCTTGGTATGTGGACGTGATCTTCGTATATGATTGCTATTGTAACAATTTATTGATTTTCGTTTTTGTTCTTTTGTCAGTCACTATATTCAAATGGAAAAGTGGCATTCAAATTTTGATAATAATAATAATAATAATAATAATAATAATAATAATAATAATAAATAATAATGGAACTATGGAGTTGGAAGGCACATCCTTGAGAGTATGTAGCTACAACATCCCAGACAGATGGATCCAGCCTTTGCTTAAATACTTCCAGTGAAGGAGATCCTACCACTCGATCCCTTTGCTAAATGGCTCTTAACATTCTGATGCTTCTCCTAGTGTTCCATGGTCAGTTGCTTCCCTGTCAATCCCATTCTACTGGTTCTAGATCTTATCTCTTACTAGTGCTGAGTCTACTGGATAAGGGATGTATTTCTGTACATTTGGAAATTTAGGGCTCCTATACAGTTTGAAGTGTGTTCTCAAGAGAGGAGAAGCTTTTGTTGAAAAGTTTGACTCTCTCTCTCTCTGTGTGTGTGTGTGTGAGAGAGAGAGAGAGAGAGAGAGAGAGAGAGAGAACAAAAACTATGAAACTGACCTATGTGGGGTATATGCCCAGCATTTGAAAACTACAATCAAACTATGTTCTTGACTTCACAAATAGTAGCCGTGAGCGGGAATGTTGACCTAGGCTTTGAGCATCTGGCTCTTGGAAGATCCTGCCGCCTGCTAGCATGACAGGGGTGGACAGGGAGCCTTTGCAACTTCTTCCCAACTCTTTGTTTCTAAGGACGGAAACATCTTTTAAAGTTTCTATCAAAGCAGCAACAATTTGCTACACGCCTGTCCTTTCTGCAGGGTGCCCAGTGCCCCTGCTGCTGTCTCCTCCTCCTCTTGCGCTCTAATCAGGCCACATTTTCATTCCATTGGTCACACTGTGTTGCACTTATCTGAGCCAGCTGGGTTAGTCAGCAGCACCGGAGGATTTTAGCCTACAAAACGGCAGGTTTGATTTAGCCGTCGGGTCAATGCCTTCGCACCGCTGAGCTCCACGGAGAGGTTTCAAATCTTGGAGTGAAAAGAAAACTCAGCAGGACAAGTCAGATGATGTTGTTGCCAGCCCTCCAGCTAGCTGTGGTGCATGTAACAAAAGCCTGACCTGCCGGGCTCCCGCTGAGTGTGCTGCTTGCATCCATGAATTACCACTCGCAAGCATCGTGCTAGACAAACTTTGTGTGGCATTGGGAACATTCTTTGGCTGGCCTCCAGTCTCTCTTTCAGTGGCTGAGAGGAAAATTAGTAAGACGGGGGTTTGACACTCTTTTGATTTTGTTGCTGTTGGAGAGAAGTCAGATAATTTCTGGGTTAATCCAAAGTGTGCTGGGGAGAGAACAGGTAAGAAAAAGCACAAGCTTTTTAGAAACTAATTCTTACCCCAGGTCAGGAATAGGGAACCAGCTACAGCCAGATTACAACACCTATAATCCTTGGCCACTGGCCATGCTTGCTGGGTTGATGGTAGTTGATGGAAGCTGGTGTCTAACAGCATTTAGCGGGCCATGGGTTCCCCACTCTTGCCCCAGCAGCTATCAGCTGACAGTGCCAGGACTGAACTATGAATTGGGTTCAAGTTCTAATATGTTGGAAAAATTAATGGGGAGAATATGGAGAGTAGCCTCAAATGGGATCACTATCTATTCATTAAGGCTAATTGCACCAGGATGATTTTTAACTGCACTAAAAACATGGGCAGATACAGGTATTAAGAACATAGGAAGGGCCTCCTGGATCAGGTCAGTGGCCCATCTAGTCTTCATCATCATCATCATCATCATCATCATCATCATCATTTTATTTGTATTCCGCCTTTCCATACTTAAAACTATGCTCCAGGTGGCTTACAACATGACAAGACTTACATAATTACATGGTCAAAGACAATATGTCTCTGAATACCAGATGCTGGAAACCCCTGGAGGGGAGAGTGCTTTTGTGCTCAAATCCTGCTTGTAGGTTTCCCACAGGCATCTGGGTGGTCACTGTGAAGCACAGGATGCTGGGTTGGGTAGACCATTGTCCTGACTCACCATTTTGGAAAGCAAGCTTTGTGGGGTGCGGTAGTGGAGAATTTGCCCTGCGATATCTTCAGAAAATGGGATGCGGGTGGCGCTGTGGGTTAAACCACAGAGCCTAGGACTTGCTGACCAGAAAGTCAGTGGTTCAAATCCCCGTGACGGGGTGAGCTCCCGCTGCACAGTCCCTGCTCCTGCCAACCTAGTAGTTCGAAAGCACGTCAAAGTGCAAGTAGATAAATAGGTACCGCTCTGGCGAGAAGGTAAACGGCGTTTCCGTGCGCTGCTCTGGTTCACCAGAAGCAGCTTAGTCATGCTGGCCACATGACCCGGGGGCTGTACACCAGCTCCCTCGGGCAATAAAGCGAGATGAGTGCCGCAACCCCAGAGTCGGCCATGACTGGACCTAATGATCAGGGGTCCCTTTACCTTTACCTTTATCTTCAGAAAGCGAGCTCTGCTCTGAGACACCAAATCCACTCTGGTAAAAAGGGGAAAGCAGAACCTTCATTGGTGATACCACCCAGAATGCAGTGCAGCCTCCCAGCTGCTAGCAGGATGTCCTAGGATGCAAAAAACAATTTGAGGAGGGTTATAGCTCTGTGGTAGAGTAATTCCTGGCATCTCTAGGTAGGGCTGGGAATGCTCTCTGTCTGAAACCCTGAAAAGCTGCTGCCAATCACTGTAGACTGAGCTAGAAAGAAAAATCTCTTTAGTGCAAGGCATCCTACTTTCCTGTGATGCAGACCCACACTTGTATGGAAGGCTCTGGATGAGAAAGACTTTACTAGGTGAGTTGGTACATACATTTGTTACTCTCTCTCTCTCTCTCTCTCTCTCTCTCTCTCTCTCTGTGTGTGTGTGTGCATGTTGGACAAGCTACAATTTTCTTCTGCATGATATGATAGATGGAAACCTTCCAGTCTTTTACTTATGTATTATATATATATATATAAAGGCCATGGGCTGCTTTTCGTTCCAAAGGTTTCTTTTCACAGTTGGTTGCCAACAGCTACATGGCTTCCCTGCTGCCTTAACTATCAAGGAAAGCTACTTTGCAAAAGAAGGCATTAAACACCTTATTTCAAAGCCTCACATGTTCAACCATCCTCCAGATCACCAAGCTGCTATTATGGCAGGAGAGAAGATGCCTCCCGTGAACTTCTCTGTCAGAAGCTATAACTTCCCTTTACGACAAGATGGCCACCAACCACAAGAGATAGCATCTACGGGGGGAGAAAACATTGCTTTGCTTTCTTTGTGTGTGTGTGTGTTTTAATAATGAAAAGTCTCTGTTGCATCAAATTATTTCCTCGCTTATCAAAGAGCACTGTGTGAAGTGTCTCTCATTGTGAAGTGTGCAGGCAGGACGGTGGTGTCAGGTAAGATAATTAACTTCTGCCCGCCAATCTCTCAGCCAAACACACATGCACACAAAACAAAGAGTCAGAGGGAATCAACAGGAGTCTGAAAAACAAAGCCCCGCCTAATTGGCTTTTACATACAGAGTTGCTTGGAGCACTGCCCTGGTTGACTTTTAGAAGAGATGATGCAATCAGAAGCCGGCTTGTTCTAAGCATTGCAAACTTCAGTTGATTGTGTGACTGAAGAGTGCCCTTGCTGAACAGCTTGGTTTTCGAGATGCCTGCTCCCTGTCGTCAAGAGATTACAGGTGCAAGATAATGTGATGTTTTCTGATTGCATCCGTGTTAGCAGGTACATTCCAGGGTTGCTATGCTTAGATAAGAGCAGAGTAAAGGACTGGTGAGAAGGAAAAAAGCATCCGAGATTTTTGATGCTATGGAAGTTCAGACAGGGTAAGTTGCAGTAGCCTGGCATGGAAATAAACACCCACGATTCTTCAAAATGGTACCTTGAAACGGAGGTGAGCTTTTCAGCCTCCAGATGCTGCCAAAACCTTTCTCTGTTCCAGATCCTTATCTCAGCTAGAGAAGGTTTCCTGGCTTCCTTCTTGCCCCAGTGCCCACCAGTCATCTCAGGGCCCCACCTTCTCCTCACTTCTCTTTGCTTGAGAATATAAGAAATATCTACTGGAACAAGCCAGAGGCCCATCTAGTCCAGCATTCTTTCTCATGGTGACCAACCAGATATTTGTGGGAAACCTACAAGTAGGACCTGAGCACGAGTACTCTCACCCTCTGGAGTATCCAGCAACTGGTATTCAGAAGAATTGCTGCCTCAGACCATGGAAGCAGAACATAGCCAGCATATTGGCTGTACCAGTTGGACTAGATAGGTCTTTGGTCTGTGGTGGCAAGTTCCTTATTATGTTTTTGTTATGCACATGGAAACAAGACAAACTCACACTCCACACTGTGCCTACAGACAGATTTGGGTAAAGGTCTCATCTAATAAGACTCTTCAAAACCTGTGATCTAGTCTCCTTCAGTTCAGACTAGGGGACGAAGTTCATGCACCTTTTCATAGTTGAAAAGAATAGAAGATTTCAGTGGGTGTAGCTTGCCAGAGTCCTGCTAGATAAGGACAAATGTCCACTTGGTGCAGCATCGTATAGAAGAACAGAAGCCATTTTGGCATGAGCAGTCTACAAATTAATAAATAATTACAATAGCCCAACAGGCACTTCTGGAAAGCCCACAAGCTGTGCTTGAGTGAAACAACAACTCTCCCCACTTGAGATTCCCATCAATCAGTATTCAGAGCCATTTCAACCTCCAGCACTAGAGGGGGGGAATGGTGACTATGGCTAGTAGCCATTGATCACTTTGTTATCCATCAATTTGCCTAGCCCAAGTTGGGGGCCATCATTACATCTCCTGGGAGCAAATTCCTACAACCATATATTTAAAGCAGAAACCAGGGAACTATAGCTTGTTAAGGGTGCTGGGAAATGCAGCTTCATGGGGATTCCCAGGATTTGGTGTGGGGAAGCCCTGTGCTTTAAATGCATGGTATGGATATGACCTTTGTTTAACTCTGTGCTGTGTGAAGAAGGGGCTCTTTCATTTGTCCTGGATCTTGCAACATACAACTTCATTGGATGGCCCAGGTTCTACTACAGTGGTACCTCGGGTTAAGAACTTAATTCGTTCCGGAGGCCCGTTCTTAACCTGAAACTGTTCTTAAACTGAAGCACCACTTTAGCTAATGGGGCCTCCCGCTGCCGCCACACGATTTCTGTTCTCATCCTGAAGCAAAGTTCTTAACCTGAGGTACTATTTCTGGGTTAGCAGAGTCTGTAACCTGAAGCGTCTGTAACCTGAAGTGTCTGTAACCTGAAGCGCCTGTAACCCGAGGTACCACTGTATTATTATATTAATGAGAAGAGTTCTACATAACTACTTGAAGTACAGGATTCTCATCCTCCAGACCTCAGTGGTTCAGATCTGCTGACATTCCTGTTGATCTTCCCCAGAAGTGAGCATAGCCGTCTTTGGATTGGGAAAGGAACTACCTTTTTGAGCAGGAGAGTAATTAGATCCTCATTTCCACTATAGTTTAGAAGCTCCATTGGAGGCCCTGTGGGGCAAACATTTTCTTTGTTAATGACACTGTAATAGATTAAGACAGGGCCTGTCTCCCAGCAAACATTAAGCAAAAAGAAATAGATTACCTCAGGGAGTAGAAGGGCTGGCACTCGATCTCACGGCTTGCATCTGAAAGCAGGCACAGCAGCCACGCTAACGCTTGTGCCAAGCTGACATATGTAGGTTAAGGAGGAACACAGATATGCTTTATAGTTATCACATCTAAAATAGCTACCCTGTATGTCGGGACAGACATCCTGTGGGTATCAGGGTGTTTGCCAGTACCACCTATGGTCCCTGCAAAAGTCTCATTACAATTGAATGTAACTGATCAGTAGAAATGACTCCTGTCCGGAGACACTTCCGGGTCACGTGGCCAGCGTGACATTGCTGCTCTGGCAAGCCGGAGCCGCACACGGAAATGCCGTTTACCTTCCCGCTGGTAAGCGGTCCCTATTTATCTACTTGCACCCGGGGGTGCTTTCGAACTGCTAGGTTGGCAGGCGCTGGGACCGAGCAGCGGGAGCGCACTCCGCCGCGGGGATTCGAACCGCCAACCTTTCAATCGGCAAGCCCTAGGCGCTGAGGCTTTTACCCACAGCGCCACCCGCGTCCCATATATATATATATATATATATATATATATATATATAATATGTTGGTAAAGAACCCCTGGACAGTTACGTCCAGTCAAAGGCGGCTATGGGGTTGCAGCGCTCATCTCGCTTTCAGGCCAAGGGAGCTGGTGTTTGTCCACAGACAGCTTTCCGGGTCATGTGGCCATCAAGACTAAATCGCTTCTGGCACAACAGAACACTGTGATGGAAACCAGAGTGCATGGAAAAGCTGTTTACCTTCCCGCCACAGTGGTACCTATTTATCTACTTGCACTGGTGTGCTTTCAAACTGCTAGGTTGGCAGGAGCTGGGACAAAGCAACAGGAGCTCACTCCATCGTGGGGATCTGAACCACTGACCTTCCAATCAGCAAGCCCAGTAGGCTCAGTGGTTTAGACCTCAGAGCCACCTCCCTCCCTGTATATATGTATGTATCTGTATACTCCCCCTCTTCCAACTCAGTTCCTGTCTGCACTGACTTGGTCTCCCCTACACTGAACTTGCTCAGACATAACCTTATCCCTCTAGATGTCAGGACTTGATAAGTGGAGATAAGCTTCTCTCTGTGAGCCAGAGTGATGGTCGATGATGTAGGTTTCTTGTGGTGTGGCAGCCATGTTTTTGTTGTCAGTGTTCATTCAAAGATCTTACCTGTTTACATATAAAATGAGGGGCAAGTATATTTTCTCCAGCAAATGGCACACATGGGTAAGGGAAACAGGACCCTTCCCCCTTCTTACCTCCCTACAGTCCCTTGCTTCTGGTATTTTTCTCCCACGCTCAGTTAATTTCCAGGATCAAAAGATGGGCTGGGGGAAAGATGGGTTGCACAGGGGAAGGATTCAGCAGGACCCTCTCCCATTCTTTCTGAGTGCTGGAGAACAAGGGTAAACCCAGCACCTTCTGCTTTCCAGACAAGTCTGAGAAGTGGGCCTCGCCCTACCCCACTTTGCCTTAAAACCTAGTACTGAGCAAGAAAGCTGCTCCTTTAAGAGAAAAGTAGATTTATTTTACAGCACAGAGCCAATCAGTTGATCTTAGGAGGTAGAGCTATTAGGTGGGTTTGTGGAAAGACAAGTTATTGCGTACTAGTAATACAAGCAGTTTAATTTGAAGACTGTCTCCACTCTAATCAATCAAGGTGTTGTGGCACATGACATGGTTTCAGAAGGGAGTGCCTAAAAGGGGGGGTGCCTTGATTAAAAGAGAAAGTGGATCTGAAAAGTACCCAAAGAAACGAAGTCTGTGAGACGTGCTGCAGAATTTGACGACGTAGTAATGGAGACAGCAGGTTAAGAATGCAAAGTGGGTCCTGAATATTGTGGGACCAGCAAACAGTTAATTATTTTTCTTTGCATGTGACTAATCTAAGCTGAGAAGACAAGCTGTTGCAGATACAATTATGGAAAAGAGTTTTGGGTTCTCAAGGAAAGCAAAACATGAGAGAGATGTAACATTTCACAAAGAGGTGTGTGTGTAGTTTATCTGAAGAATTTTTAGCAGGTTAAGTCAATGACCACAATCTGGCATCCAGTATCAGGGATCAGATTGCAATCAGATTTGAAGAACTGGATCTCAATTTAGACAAGGCAGTCAGTAGATGTGCCAAGTATGGAAGATTACCTGTACCAGGCTAAAAATAACAGGATGCAGGAGAAGATGGACAAGGGGAAAGGAGGGGGGGGAATCTGTTCCCCTTAATCACTTAATAAAATTATTAAATCTGTTTTAAATTTTCTCTTATGTTGCATATGAAAGCTAACAATTACAGACCCATCTTACGGTTCTCCTCCTTCCACCAGCCAAAATGGAACTAACTTGCTATGCAGTGCAAGCTTCTATTTGTTTACTATGAAGTACGCATATGTCACTTCCCTCTAGTACAGGAGTGGAGAATCTCAGACCCAGGAGCCAAATGTAAACCTATGGGTCTCTCTCTCTCTCTCTCTCTCTCTCTCTCTCTCTCTCTCTCTCTCTCTCTCTCTCTCTCCCCCCCCCCCATGGGTTTTCCTTAGGTCACAACACTCACCTGCCATGCTTGAAATAATCTTTGAGTGATTTTGTCTGGTTGGAATAAACGTTTGAAATGTGAAAAATGAAAAAAAAAAAATAGTTTGTAAGGTTATCCTCCACTCTCTTCCCTCTACTCTCTTCCCCTATCCCTGAAGGCAGGGCCGGATTTAGGTTTGATGAGGCCCTAAGCTACTGAAGGTGATGGGGTCCTTTATATGTCCAGCTGCCCTTTGTCAAATTGTCACTGTTTTTTGTGTTGAATATATGCTATATGGTAATTTATGGACCTTATAGGTCTCTAAAGCCATTTGCACATAACAAAATATGTACTTTATCAGAGCAATAGTTGAACTGAAATACAATTAAGAAGAAGTATATTAATAGTGAAATATAATTAAGAAGAAGTATATTAATAGTGAAATAATTGCCAGTGATATTTTAGGGAGCAGGCTAGAAGGTGGAGCCCATTACTTACATCATAGGAGCCTACACAACAGAAAACACGGTTGCTGTATGTAGGTTTTATTTGTTTTTTTAGCTTATATTTTGGAAATGTACATCCAGGTTTTTTCCCTTTAATTTTTTGGGGGGCCCCCAAGAGAGTAGGGCCCTAAGCTATAGATTGTTTAGCTTATATGAAAATCCGGCACTGCCTGAAGGTAACCAAAAGACTTTATAATGTGAACAAAAAAGGGGGAGGAGGAGACACACATTCTTTTGTATTTCATGAAAATCTTTAATAAAAATATTTTTTTAAAAAAATGTGATAATGGCTGTTGCTTGCTTGAATGCAGGGTATTTTTTTTTATTTAACTTAACAAAAGCCATATATTGCCTGAGTGCAAATTTGCTCACACCTAAAAATAATGTAAACATTTAACTTCCCAGTAAAAAGAGTTAAAACCAGCTATTTGAAAGCATTCAAAATATGACTAATATCGACAGTACTTAAAAAGGAGACAGCCACCAACAACAGCCTGGATGACTTTAAAAGAGGATTAGACAAATTCACGGAGAACAAGGCTACCAATGGTTTCTAGTTACAATCGCTATGTTTTACGTTCACTCTCAGAGGTAACAAAATAAAGCACCTTACCAAAATTCACACATTTGTGTGGATTTCTTAAAAAAACCCCACGTACCTCGAGTTACAAACGCCTCAGGTTATAAACACTTCGGGTTACAAACTCCACTAACCTGGAAGAGTTACCTCGAGTTGAGAACTTTGCCCCAGGATGAGAACGAAAATTATGTGCCAGCGGCGCAGCAACAGCAAGAGGCCCCATTAGTGAAAGCACGCCTCTAGTTAAGAAGAGTTTCAGGTTAGGAACGGACCTCCGGAACAAATTAAGTTCGTAACTAGAGGTACCACTGTACACATTTTTGCAAGCTAATTCCTCTAATGATTTTGTATGTTGTTTTCACTAACAGATGTATTTAAATGCATACTATCCTCTAATATATGCATTCTTGTTCATGTTGCTTGGCTGGTGGATGGCTTTGCAAAATTCAGAAAAGTGCGAATTTCAAAGGCTGGCTGTATTTTGGCTCACCTACTGTTTTGGAAGGACACGGGTGGCACTGTGATCTAAACCACAGAGACTAGGGCTTGCCGATCAGAAGGTCAGCGGTTCAAATCCTCGCAACTGGGTGAGCTCCCGTTGTTTGGTCCCTGCTCCTGTCAACCTAGCAATTCAAAAGCACATCAAAGTGCAAGTAAGTACCGCTCTGGTGGGAAGGTAAAGGGCATTTCCGTGCGCTGCTCTGGTTCTCCAGAAGCAGCTTAGTCATGCTGGCCACATGACCCAGAAACTGTACGCCGGCTCCCTCGGCCAATAAAGCGAGATGAGCGCCACAGCCCCAGAGTCGTCTGTGACTGGACCTAACAGTCAGGGGTCCCTTTACCTTTACCTTACTTATGGATGTTTACTTAGAAATAGAGGCTATTTAGGAAAATAAAAGTTACCTGGTAGCAAATCAGACAATTGCTTCACCTAGCTCAGTATTATTGTCACTAACTGCCAGCAGCTCGCCACCATTTGAGACAGGGAATCTCTCTGAGTTCTATCTGAAGATGCCAAGGACTGAACCTGGGGCCATTTGCATTCAAAACAAATGCTCTAACCACCAAGCCACAGTCCTTCCACTTTTGTTCAATGAGGCATATATCCAAGTAAGTGTGCCCAGAGTTGCAGCCTTAGGGTGAGCCCTAAACAGCCTTGGTCCTGTACACCTCAAGGAGCGTCTCCACCCCCACCGTTCAGCCCAGACACTGAGGTCCAGCACCAAGGGCCTTCTGGCCGTTCTCTCATTGTGAGAAGTGAGGCTGCAGGGAATCAGGCAGAGGGCCTTCTTGGTAGTGGCGCCCGCTCTGTGGAACGCCCTCCCTTATTTTTAAAAGACTTCTGAAGACAGCCCTGTTTAGGGAAGTTTTTAATATTTGATGCTGTATTGTTTTTAACACTCGATTGGGAGCCACCCAGAGTGGCTGGGGAAACTCAGCCAGGTGGGCGGGGTATAAATAAATTATTATTATTATTATTATTATTATTATTAGATTTTCAACTAAGTTTTACTCAGAAGAGACCCATTTAAATTACCAGACCTAATTTAGTCGTGTTTATTAATTTCAGTGGTCTTCTCTGTACAAAACAGAGTTGAATACCATTTTTATTCTACCTAGCACGTTTTCATTGGTTTTGTGACTCAAAATAGATAGGATAAACAACATCTACTTTCATAGCATTTCCCACCCCCCACCCCCGAAAAAAGATTTACTTTCTTGAAATATGGATAAATATCTACAGCATGCAAAGGACTTCTTTCCATTATCACTTTCTGAGACTGCATTAACTACTTTTGTCATTTGTTAAAAACTTGTTTAGCTATGATTCCCTTTCCTCTCATTTTATATTGCAGTGATAGTTCACAGTTTGTAAACTGGATGGTTATGGCTTAAAAACAACAACCAGCAAAGGGAAGGGAAAGGAAAAGGAAAAGGAAAAGGTAGGCTTCACATATCCCTGCTGTTTGTTTGGCAACAGCTGTATAAGCATGGACTACCCCTACTGTCAATATTGTATTTCATATTTATTTAATTATATTAATATCGCACCTTTTCCTCCGGGTTGCTCCAGGTGGCATAACATAGTTTCCCCACTCCTCATTCAGTCCTCATAATAACCCTTCAAGGTAGAAATACTGCATTACCAGCAATGTCAACTTGGAGGCAGCTAGGGATGGAAGGATCTGTCCATTTCATCTCTCTCGTTTCACCCATCTTAAATTCAGCTCTCCACATTTCTTCAGCCTAAATGTGATTTATTTTATTTATTTTATTTCTCCTCAAATAGTGCAAATTTCTCCTAATAAACACATTTTTTTTGTAAGCAATTTCTCCTGATCTCATGCACTTTGTAATGTGTTCATTTTTATGCACATTTCCTCCCAAAATGTGCAATTTTTTGTAAACATGGTTTAGCTGGAAATCCACATCATGGAATTGGAATAATTGTGCATTTCGAAGGATGGCTGTGTTTTGCTTCTTACATTATTCCAGAAAGTGCCTTCATACGTGAATGGAACTGAATTTCTCTCCCATTTTCTAGAATCAGCCCATTTGAAGTAGCGGAGTATAGCCGTGTTGCTGCTCTTTTTCTCAAACCCCTCCTACACTCAAAATATAAAGAAATTGCTGAGCATCAAATACCAGATTATAATATAAGATTCAGTCCTTGGTGTCTCATTTGCTGGCTTCCATAAACATAGTTTCTTGGCAGACAAATGGGGCTGTTATCTGAGGGTTGTACTTCTCCCTGCCTCCTTCAGCTCTTTATTAACTGTTTAGAAGGTCTCTTAGGATGTCTTGAAGATATCTTGCATTTCCTTTTCTTTTCTTTACTTTTCAATTCTATTAGCTCAGCAGAGATCATGTTTAGCATTTGACTTCAGTGGGATTTAAAATCCTTCTGTTTACTCTTTTCATATTTAAGCATCTTTGTAATTGCCCTGCTTTTCATGATATTCCTGGCATGGCTGGGAGTTCCCCTGAACTGAAGGGCCAAACGTACGTAGTACACACTGACATCTAAAAACTTTGACAGCTGCATCTTTTAGAGAAAAGCTTTCGGAATGGGCATTGCATTTATTATTCATTCATTCATTCATTTATTCATTTAAATGAAGCTGTGTGTTTGCTTTTCCATTGTAATGCCTCACCCCACCCCACCCTATGCTTATCTTTATTCCATGAGATTCCAGACACATGATATCAGCTGCTTCTTCCTAAACACAGCAGCCGTAAGGGTTATAAAGCATGTGTTTGTGTCAGCATGCAGAGGGTCGCAAGGCCAGCTGGCTAGCTCTAGCTGGGTCATCTCCTTCCAGCCGTCCCGCTGCGAAGACCCATTGGCCTCTGCTCCAATGTAAATCAGCAACCAAGGCTTCAAAGCCAGGGCACACTATATCAGCAGAGTGAACTGCGCACACAGAACAGGCGTGAGGCTTGTGGAAGCATACTACAACTATGGATTTATTAATCATAAATCAGGACAATGAAACATGTCTTCTCTCTCTTTGTCTTCTCAGAGAGACAGAGAGAAGCAAAAGCTATACACACAACGGAAGTTCCCAGCAAGCTGTGCTGGTATGTAAACAGACATGTGACACACAACAGTTCCATGTCTGCAACTAAAGGTGGAATGGAATTTTCCAACAGTTTGCACGTAATATTACACATGCTTTGGCTGCAGTTCCGAACACTTTTGCTTAGGAGTATGTCCCATTGAACTTGGTGGGCCTTCCTTCTGAGTAGGCATGGACAGGTTTGTACTGATAGTAGGAACGGGTAAATCTGACCATTTCAGTTTCTTGTGTCTCCAATCTTCAGTTCTGCACATTTCCATCTCAGTTTGCAAATTCTGATTTTTAAACAGTCCTCACGAAAATTCAGCAGAATTTTCACAAGAAATTCATCTGGTTAGAATGTGGTGCTGATAGTGCCAAGGTTGTTCGTTCGATCCCCATATGGGATGGCTGCGTATTACTGCATTGTGGGGGGTTGTACTAGATGATCCTCAGGGTCCCTTGCAACTCTGAAATTCTGTGGTTCTACAGACTCCAACAGCAGGCAGAGCTGGCACAAAGCCAGATTAAGATTAAAAAATTTAAAAAAATGTGCAGTAGCACATTAGAGACCAACTAAGGTTGTTCTTGGTATAAGCTTTCATGTGCATGCATGTGTTGAGCCCAGAGGAGATAAGACTGATTGGCAACATTATAACACTCCCTAAATACTTGAAGTGCATAGAGGAAGGCAGAGACGTTTTCTGGGCTGCCCCAGAGGCCAGGGTTATGGCTAAAGGGGTTAAGTTACAGGAGAGCAGATTTTGATGGCACATTAGGAGAAATGTCCTGATGGTAGGAGCCAACTATTACATTAAGGATTTATAGTATAATCAAATCTGGTCCATAGCTATGACTGGAAAAATTAACTCAAAAATTTAAGTATGCTAGAGGACAAAAAAAATATTAATTTTCAACTACATGGCAAATTATTTATATAGAAATGATGATAATAGGAGGAGTGTCTCCACCCCCATCGTTCTGCGGTCCAGCACCAAGGGCCTTCTGACGGTTCCCTCACTGCGAGAAGTCAAGTTACATGGAACCAGGCAGAGGACCTTCTCGGTAGTGGTGCCCACCTTGTGGAATGCCCTCCCACCAGACGTCAAAGAAATAAACAACTATCTGAATTTTAGAAGACATCTGAAGGCAGCCCTGTTTAGGGAAGCTTTTAATATTTGATGAATTATTGTATTTTAATATTTTGCTGGAAGCCACCCAGAGTGGCAGGGGAAACCCAGTCAGATGGGCGGGGTATAAATAAATGATGATGTTGATGATGTCCAAATACAGCCTGTGAAATACACAACTGTTTGAAATTCTTAGTTAGTCTGCAGCTTAAAGTGAGAATATCGTAAGACCCCAGTGGACAACATCCTGATATTGGTAATCAATGTGTGTGTGTTTTTAAAGGACAATATTGACTCTTCTTCTTCCTCCCCCCCCCCCACTTCAAAAACTGAATGTTTTGTGTGTATATGCGTATTTAATTTTAATTTTCATGAACATGTATTTTTTTCTTCTTCCAATATAGTATTGAAGGATAAGCTTTTGATTACACACAGAGAGATGAGCCATTTACCCAGAAGGATGGGGGTGGGTGGAATAGGGTGGCTCTCCATCTCTGGACATCTTCAGATCAAGGTGGGCAAGCTAGTCTTGAAGATGCTCCATCTCACATCATCGGGCAGCAGCCAGCATTTCCCAGCAAACTGCCATGTTGCATAGGTAATGGCCGCACAACTGTTCTAGACAGACTCTAATAGCAACGGAGATTTACCAGTGGTCTTACAATTGGTGTCAGAAGTGCTTGGTTAGATAAGGCCAAGTGGACAACCCCCTCTAATCATACAGGGTGTGTGTGTGTGTTTGCGAATGGGGGAAGCATTCCCTGGGCTCTATGTGCAGCAGAGGAGGGTGATTAGTGCTAATAGAATCTGAAATTGATTGATGCTTCAGCAGATATGTTTTTAACAGCTGCCTGGAAAAGGTGAAAGGGCTCATCCCAGGGATTAATAAAGCAGGTAAGTATGTCCTTCTTGAAGAGGTAGCTGTCAGAGAAGCAGCACAGGGAAACCAAGGCAAGGATAATCACAACAGGAAGGTGAGATTTTTTAATTTAAAAAAAAATCTCATGAAAACCCATCAGCATTTTAGTGCAAATCCCTTTGAATGTGCACATTTTTGTAAGCAGTTTGGCTAAATAGAAACCATTTTGGAAAGCTACTTCACCTAAAAGAGGCATAGGCAAAGTCGGCCCTCCAGATGTTTTGGGACTACAACTCCCATCATCCCTAGCTAACAGGACCAGTGGTCAGGGACAATGGGAGTTGTAGTCCCAAAACACCTGGAGGGCTGAGTTTGCCTATGCCTGGCCTTATACAGTGGTACCTCAGGTTACAAATGCTTCAGGTTACAAACACTTTGGGTTACAAACTCCTCTAACCCAGAAGTAGTATCTCAGGTTGAGAACTTTGCCCCAGGATGAGAACGGAAATTGCGCAGTGGTGGTGCGGCGGCAGTAGGAGGCCCTATTAGTGAAAGTGTGCCTCAGGTTTAGAACGGTTTGAGGTTAAGAACGGACCTCCGGAATGAATTAAATTCCTAGCCCAAGGTACCACTGTATATACTGTATTTCTGTATGCCATTTTCACTAATATGTGCATCTTATACATGTTTTATGGGTGGCATTGTGGGTTAAACCACAGAGCCTAGGACTTGTTGATCAAAAGGTCGGCAGTTCGAATCCCTGCGACGGGGTGAGCTCCCGTTGCTCGGTCCCTGCTCCTGCCAACCTAGCAGTTCGAAAGCATGTCAAAGTGCAAGTAGATAAATAGGTACCGCTCCAGCAGGAAGGTAAACGGTGTTTCCGTGCACTGCTCTGGTTTGCCAGATGCGGCTTAGTCATGCTGGCCACATGACCCGGAAGCTGTACGCCGGCTCCCTCAGCCAATAAAGCGAGATGAGCGCCGCCACCCCAGAGTCGGCCACGACTGGACCTAATGGTCAGGGTCCCTTTACCTTTACTTATGCCCTTCTGAACACATTACATGGCTGGAGAACTGCGTTGCAAAATTCAGAGCTGTGCCAATTTAGGAGGATGACTGTTTTCTGGTTTGGGTATCATTTTGGAAACTTTGAAATATGTAGGTTCACCTTTAACTGAAAGCTAAATTAAATTCCTCCCCTCCCCCAACGCATGGAAATGAAGGGAACAAGACATGGCCTAAAAAGAAGTGTGTATGGTGCTGGGGAATCTGCCCAAGTCTTTGACATGTGTGATCATCACTCCTGTTATTCACAGTTAAATACCACGGCCTTTTGGATCAGATTATCATTTTCAAGAGAACTCTTTTTTAAAAAATAAACCAAAAAAAAAAACCCTTCTGCTCTCAGCCCAAAGAGAATAGAACAATTTGTTCTAAATCAAAGCTAAGAGCAGAATTGATTTTTAAAAAAATAAATTAAAATATACTTAGGGTTTTTTTTTAAAAAAAAATAAATAAAGAACAAATAGTAGTAGTAGTAATAATAATAAAGGTAATTTGACCTGGAGCATGTGAGTATTTCAGATTGTGAATAAATCTTGCAGTGATTAACGCCTAATGAATTGTAAAAGGAGGGAGTGAAAGCATGTGCCTGAAGGCACAACATTTGATTTGGGACCAGAGGCAAGAATAAAGAGGCAAGTCACATGTTGGTGGATTGAATGAGGTCCGTGTTTTACGAAAACTTTCAGAGGCAAAAAAAAGAAAAAAGAAGAAGCCCAGATTTGCAGTTGAAAATTGAACTATGTTGGGGGCTGAGTTCATTCTTCAGCCCATTGGATATGCAAGATGTCTAGGTGAGTCTGACCGTACCCTGGGAAAGAGACAGGAACTATCCCAGAAAACCTCTTCCCTAGCCTAGACCTTCTCAGATGAGACCTTTCTGTGGGCCAGAGCCCCACAATTCCATATGGGTGACAGGGATGAGCCAGTCTGTCTCAGTCTGTCCCATTCTGTTTTGGCCTGTGGGCATCTTAAAATATGACCCACGGTGTGTGTGTGTGTGTGTGTGTGTGTGTGTGTTGGATTTTAGAGAAATCCTAAAATTTATAAGAACAGTCATGAAAACCAAACCAAAACAACCAAAACAGAGGAGTGTTTGTGAGATGCAATGCACCTTATCCATCTCCCTTGCTATTAACAGTGGGAGGCTGCTTGGAGTACCATCAAAGGATGCCGTCTCACTTCCTGTCCGAAAAAGGTTGCAGGGTGGAATGCTGCAGTTCAGTATATTCCTGCCACTCCACTGCACCCCTCATTTCCTGTTCTTCCCACAACAGTCAACCATATTCTGCACCCACTAAGCATTTGGCTTTCTTCAAGGGGAAGTTTCCCTTTCTTATCCCTGCTTTGTGATTCTGAAAACTCTGCGGTTCCCCCAGGCCTCCTGAGCCTTCCCACTTGTGCACGGGTGATGCAACCTTCGTGACAACATTCAGAGCCTGAGCATCGGAAGCATATGGAGCAATAACCACGTTGCTCTGTAAGCTGCAGCTAGGTGACATCATGCTTTGTGGTGGTCTATTGCAGTCTATCCTCTTGGGTGTGGGTGGTGCTGTTTGGGCTGCCTAAACAATGGGTGCTCACAGCCTGAAAACTGGAAACAGAAGGAACCACTTGTTTGCAAAAATATTAAATTTTGGAGACAAGTTATTTGTCCTAGAATTTCAAGCTGGGATGAGAAGTGTCCTCAAACAAAGAGCTGGATAAATGCTAGCGGTTTTGCATTCTCTCACGATCGCTGCTGTGTAGGCTTTGGCGCAGAGAGGCTGCAAGAAGAGGAGATCCTCATGTACCATCTCTGGATGGTGGCCCAAGCCATCATCCCTGCCAAGTGCAGCTGAGTGATTAATTTCCCTGCCTGAGCATGAACAGCTGTGCTAAAACAAATGTCCAGGAACAGAAATTTCCTCTCTGGCTTGCAGCTTGGGGAGAGAGCGGGAGAGACAGAGAGAGGAGGGCGATGGAACATTTCATTCTAGAACACTGTCATCGCAAAGCTTTCTCAACCTTTAATGCCACCCCTCCTTTGTAAACGCTATTTAAACAAATCTGAAGGAGGATCCAAACCTTTCTTCCTTCAATATGCTGTATCCTGTTATGAAGATGTAGATGGGAGTTTTTTGTTTTCTTAAAAAAAACCAACCACACACACAACATGCCAAAGTGTTTTAAAAAGGTGGAATTAGAAAGACAGACACTGAAATGTGAAACATAGCACAGCCCTAATGGCTCATGGTTTCGGGAATGGCTACAGTTCAGTGCTAGACCATCTACTTTGCATGCAGACAGCCCCAGGTCCAATCCTAACTTTGATTGGCTTATTCCTATAATGTGAATGATATCATTATTCTATTATATATTCTCTACTAACTATTAGCCTACATGTTTTGTTGGAATTGTTGTGATTGGTTCTTATTGCAACACAGGGGTTTGTTTCAGGTTCAATCCTGGCATCTAGATGCACCAGTGGCCTGATTTGGTTTGACAGGCTCCTGTGTTGCTATAGTTCAACGGTAGATCACGTTCTTTTAACATGGAATGTCCCAGGTTCAGTTCCTGAAATCTCCATATAGGGGTGAAAATTCAGTCAGGGCACATGCGGTGCCGGGGTGTAAAGATCCGCCTTGTGCCCAGTCCCGGTTACCCAGTCCCAGGCATGCAGGAGGGCGGAACCGGCCGGCTGCTTCGGCATCTCGGTCACCCTGAACTTGTGGTGCAGAGCTGCCCACAGCAGAAGAGCCCGCCACGGCGCTCTGACCGATGGGTGGGCTCTTCCCCGGACTTTTGGCCTGGCACCCCTGAGAGCCTGGCACCCAGGTCCCCCTCACCCCTAGGGCCTATGGGTACGACAACCCTGGTTTCAGTAGTGGAGCATGTGATTTGGATGCACAAGGCCCAGGTTGAATTCTAGTGTCTCTGAGCAGAGCTAATAAAAGCCTGCATGAAAACCCTGGAGAGCCACTTCCACTCAGTGTAGACAATTCTGAGCTAAATGGATCCATTGCCTGACTCAGTACAGTGGTACCTCGGGTTAAGTACTTAATTTGTTCCAGAGGTCTGTTCTTAACCTGAAACTGTTCTTAACCTGAAGCACCATTTTAGCTAATGGGGCCTCCTGCTGCTGCCACACCGCTAGAGCAGGATTTCTGTTCTCATCCTGAAGCAAAGTTCTTAACCTGAAGCACTATTTCTGGGTTAGTGGAGTCTGTAACCTGAAGTGTATGTAACCTGAAGCGTATGTAACCTGAGGCTCCACTGTATAAGGCTTGTTCCTACAGAAAGACAGCCCGGCTGAGGGATTATTTTTTTTAATAACCTGACACAGGCCCATGGTTGTCATGGCAGACGTGAAATCTTGAGTCACGCAGGACAAAGCAGCCCCAGCAGGAATGCTGATGTTTCCTAGGACCATCAGCCTGGAGATCTCAAGCAAATCTTCTAGATGACCTGTCAGCTCAAGCGGGGAGATTTATTAAGCAGTAGGGTGGGCAATCTAGTGATGAAATAACAGTCCTGTCTTATAGGCTCAACTTCAAAATTGGCAGATTGTTGGACAGGGACTCCCCTCTCCCCGAGTGTAGGTAAATGCTACAGCGAAAAAAATGTGAAGGACGGATTCAGACCAGGGATTGGGAACATCATGCTCAGGGGTCAAATAGGGCTGTTCCAAACCTGTCCGGCCCTTCATACTCTCCCCAGGACACACCTCTTCTCAGCCACATCAACTGACAGCTTTGTATCCTCCTTGAAGTCCCCCCCCCACCTTACTAGAATGCACCCATAAGCTTTGCTTGCCTGGACGGAGGACAGAGCGGATGTGTATGTACGCAGAAACCAGCCTATGGTACAAATCAATATTTGTTGCGCCACCCACTTCTGCTTCTGGCCCTGAGCACCACTGTCAGGAAATGTGAAAAACCTTCCTTGCCCATTATTTAGCCAGTCAAATGGATTCAGGGGAGAACAGCAATGGTAGTCAGGCATATAGAAAACAGGTTCCATGAGGAACTGAACAGCTTTAGCCTGGAGAAGAGCAGAATGCAGCAGATGGGTGCGATGCCTGAAGGACTCTCACGCAACAGAGGTAGATTGAATTGGCCTATGCTACAAGATTTGGGTTAGATATCAGGAGGAACCTGTTAACCAGCTAGAGAGGATCAACAAGGGAAGCAATCACTTCTGAAAAGAGTGGTGGGCAGTCTGTTTCAGTATATGTCTTCTAGTAGAGGCTGGAGGGCTCTCTATTGTGAGTGCTGAAGCTCTGGGTTTTTGCATTCAGCAGGGGGCTGGATTAGAATGTTGAATGGACAATGATAAGGGAGGCACAAAGGAAACCAAATGACTATTGTCTTCAATCATAAAGAAGCCATTTGCTCAAATGAAAATGCATTAGTCTGCATATGGTCAGAACCAGAAATGTCAGAGCACCAGCAAGGGGGGATCCTGATGGGTAAGCTGACCAGATGCATCAAATGTTTTCTTTCTATTAATGCCAGTGGCAGGAAGACAACCCAATGAGGCAGAGATGGGGATGGGGGGGGGGATCCAATTGGATGACAAACCTTTAGAAGTAAATTAAGCTTGGTCCTCTTCTGTAACATGCAGCCTATAAAGGTGAATAAATTGAAGCCCTGACAAACGGGGTCTAAAATTCATTTCGCAGAGCAGGGCTGCTATTGATAATATCATTAACCATGATGGGAAGAGCAAGTGAAATGGTTTGGGCCCTTCAGACAATCAATACAGAGCATTAGCTACTTGAATTGCCTTCCAAAGGCAACATCCTGCTACGGCAGAAAAGGAGTTGTTATCCCTTCCTAAAATAGACATACACAAATGAGATGAAGAAATTCAGCAGGTGGTGATTATCCTATTGCTTTATGTCCATGCTAGAGAAATAGGAAGTTGTAGCAATTAATAGGCTCAGGACCCTGGCAAGAAAAAAGGGTCAAAGCTACATGCTTTGCTGCCTGTACAATTTTTCTGACCGATGTATGGGAAAGCACATGAACCAGACCTTTGACGAGTTTGCATCCCCATTGCTGGATATGAACTATTCTAACCTCCTCCTTCTGCCTGGTGGACTCAGATAGCCACCCCACTTGCTTCCCTTGTTGGGCATGGTGCGGCTGAAGAAGCTAGAATGGCTGGTGGTGGATGAGCTATGGTCAGAGTGTACTAATCATAGAAGTGCTGATGAACTTCCTGGTCAGCCTCTACACTGAGTGCAGTCAAGACTCGCCGCTCTGGAGGGGCAGGATCACACTGAAGTTCCTCGAGTGGGAATGAACCTTCTGATTACAGAGAGTGATGTGGATGAGTTCCTCATCAGCAGCACCTGGGCAGGCTACCTGGAGACAACATCCACCTTATCACTGGTGCAAGAAGCCCACTGTCTCCACCATGGCTCACTACCTGAGGACCCCTGGCTGGTGCAGCATCTGGCTGAGCTGGTTTCACAATGACCATTATGTGTATTATATGTATTTTAATGGGGGTGTGGACAGTGTGCATGTGAACTTTACATTTTTTAAAAAATAATATTTATTAAAGTTTCAAAAAAGTTACAAGAATAAGTTACAAGAGCTTTCCAATGTCAATATGCAGGTGAAGGCAAATATTTAATTTTATTTATGCTGTCTAATTTTAAATTGTTGTTATGACCTAATCTGTATTGAAATTGTCCTTTGTTCTTCTGGTGTTATCTTTTGCTGACTAGCTGTACGAGTTAATCTGGTCTGTGACCGTTTAATAAACTTTGATTTGATTTGATTTGAAGAAAAAAAAGCAAAAAAGCAAAAAATACAAAACACAGAAAAGTAAAAACAATTAAAAACAAATCAACCTTTCCATGTCTTGTCTTTCATTTGCTTGTTTCCCTGACTTGTTTTTTGCTTGTTTCCCTGACTTGTTTTTTGTATTCTAGTTCAATTAGCGATTTCAGCAAATCCTTTCCATTTTTGCTTTTATCTTAATAATTTATCTTAATATATTATAACTTTATATTCTCACCTTTTTTGATTATTTGTTAATTATTTTATATGATTTATGCTGTATTTCTGATGTTCTCTTCTGATTTATTATGTTACTGTTATTTACTGTTTGTAAGCTGCTTTGGGATTCATTTGAATGAAAAGCGGTATAGAAATATAATAAATCATGTCAAGTCATCTGTTTCCCACTATACCTGTCTCAAAGCATCTTAAAAATTGTGGGGTTTTTTGCCTTCACCAAGGTTAACAGCAGAGTCAGCTGAAGCAGCTGCCTTCTGGCAGCTGCCATTTTCTTTTCCCAGAATGCCCTGGGCATTCACAGGGATGTTGCAAATATAAAATGGTCCTCAGGAGGCAAACACAATCCTGCTACCTTTCCACACATTAGGAACACCAGAAACTGTGGTATACAGAGTCAAACTACTGGGTTCATCTTGTCCAGTATTGTCGACACTGACTGGCAGCAGCTCTCCATAGTTTCAGAATGGGGGCATTCCCAGCCCTACCTGGAGATGCTGGGGATTGAACCTGGAATTATTTTCTTCCTCCACCCAGGTGCCCAAGGGGCATCATCATAGTTTAAGGTAACATCCCGGGTAAGAGAGAGAGAGAGAGAGAGAGAGGAGCTATGAAATAGGGCTGGTGAGGCACATGGTCTGGAGACAGTCCCAAGGGCAAGTTAGAGAGGTCTGGAGGCATTAATCAAGCACAATACAATTGGGTTACAATTTAGACCAGGGATAGCTAAAGTGGTGGCATCCAGATGTTGCTGAAATTCATCCCATTATATATCAATCAACCATATTGGCTGGGCCTCATGGGAGTGCAATAACTTGTAGGGGACAGATCATAGAACTGTAGAGTTGGAAGGGACTCTCAGCTAAAGAATCCATGACCGAAGACCATCCAACCTCTGCTTAAAAACCTCCAGATGAAAGACGAGATTAAAGAAACAAATAAAAAGAACTGATAATAGAAACTGCTTTACATAGTGCATAGTTAAACTATGGATTTCCCTCTCACAGAAGGCAGGGATGGCCACCAACTTTGGTAGCTTCCAAAGAGGCTTGGACAAATTTGCAGAGGATAAGGCTATCTGTGCTGGGCCCGGGGGTAACCTGTGAAACGCGGTCCAGGACCGGTCCAGAATCTGAAGGTTCTATCAGGAGTCAGTCCGACAGGGCCAAGGCAGGACATGAGGCAGGATACCAGGCAAGGACAGGTACAGGATCTCAGGCAGGATCTAGCATACAGCAATGTTGCTCCCGCAACCTGGGGCGGGGTCCTACAGCCTTTTATTTTTGTCGGGGTAGCGGCCGGTCCTGATCCCCTGGCGACTCACCTCCCTGTTTCACCCAAAGGCGAGCACTCCTCCCTGTGAGTTACTCAGCTCTCTCCTTCTCTCAGACCTTAGTCTCTGCAGCTCGGGAGACATTGGTGGGTTACTAGACCCAGGGGCCTCCTCAGCCTCCCCTGACCCAACCAGTAGTGGAGCAGCTGTAAGTGATAGCCCAGCTGAAGGCAACAAGGTAATCCCCACATCTGGAGCCGGGGCAGGCTCAGGCCCCTGACTCAGCCCAGCTGGTGTTTGTCGCAGGGGAACCTGTGCAGACTGGGACTCTTCAGG
Organism: Podarcis cretensis; assembly: GCF_951804945.1. Classification (NCBI taxonomy): domain Eukaryota; kingdom Metazoa; phylum Chordata; class Lepidosauria; order Squamata; family Lacertidae; genus Podarcis; species Podarcis cretensis. Next base: position 24,623,767 of record NC_137177.1, on the reverse strand, counting down.
ATCAGGACCCAAACTTGGTTCAGATGATGCCTGAGGCAAAGGATCCAGTGCAGACTGAGACTCCTCTGATTCCGAGTCCGAGCCCCAGTACCATGCCATCACACTATCTATGGCTACTAGCCAGAATGGCTAGGCACCTCCTGCATGGTTAGAGGGAGTAATGCTTCTGAATGCTAGAAACCGCAGGTCTCTAGCATTGTGCTCTTGTGCTGTGGTCTTGCCCAAGTGTTTCCTAAGGGCATCTGGGTGGCCATTGCAAGAGCAGGATGCTGGACTGGATCCAGCAGAGCTCTTCTTATGTTGGCTGCCCCTCATTTGGACGTCACTCTGAAACGATGAGAACTAGAACCCTATTTCCATTCCAAGGATTTCTCTTTCCCCCTCTTTCCATGAATTCAAAAAGAGAGAGACACTTTTAAGAAATGCGCTGATACCGTGAGATCCTTCAGAAAACAATTATCAGGAGCATTGTAGTGGAGGTGGGCAGTGGCGGGGTGTGTGTGTCCGTGGGTGGTGGATGAATGACAGCATTTGCAATGGGAGAAATGGAAGGTCAGGGAAGATTTCAACTGGCTGCAGTGAACAATTTTAGCACAGTAATGCCTGTGGGCGTATCAAGCCACGAGTGGAGCTCATTGCAATGGGGGGGAGGGAAACGTACATGGAAGAAAGTTCAGGGTGGGTGGAAAATCTGTAGCATATGATTAATTAAAGGGACCCATCTCCACGCAGAGCTCCTGTTCAGCTGACAACATTTGCTTGTGGAAGGTTTAGATGCTACCAGACTGTGCTAAGTGCAGAGAGGGGCAGCGTGTTCTCCAGCACCCACCTCATTTCATCGCCTCCACCTTGACCTATGAGGCTGAGTGAAACAAATAATAATCTTCTAACGGCAATTATTCAGATTCAAATGGCAGTGACATATTTAACTAGTCGGATGGGCTGAAGGCAAAGACTTACTTCTCCAGCAATGTAAACTCCACACTAGGGATGGGCAAAGCTGTCAATTTTGATTTCACTCACTTTCTCGTTCTCTCCGATCTCAAGTTCAGTTCCCCACTTTTCCACATCAGCATTTCAGTGCAAATTTATCCTAATAGACACATGTCTGTATGCAATTTTGGCAAATACGTAAAGCAATTTCCCCAGACATGATGCATTTATTTCATGTCATTTTTCAAAAACACTTTATGCACACTTTACTGCAGTATATGTGTGAATCTGTCAATTATAGTTTCATCCTGTTTCTCATTTCCCCACTTCGTAATTTCTGTGTTCATATTTCTGCACAAGCCTGCAATTCTTTTCAATAAGAAAAATTCTTGGGAAAATTCATCAGCATTTCATGTAACTTTCTATGAGTATGCCCATGTGTGGATGCAATTTGGCCCCAAGTGCTCATTTTTGCAAAGCAATTTCCCATAATATTATCCATTTTTGTATATCATTTTTACTAGCAGATGCATTTTTTGCACACTTTATTGTAGCATATGCATTTTTGTTGGGGCGCGGGTGGCGCTGTGGTCTTAACCACTGATTCTAGGGCTTGCCGATTGGAAGGTCAGCAGTTTCGAATTCCCATGATGGGGTGAGCTCCCTTTGCTTGGTCCCAGCTCCTGCCAACCTAGCAGTTCGAAAGCACATCAAAGTGCAAGTAGATAAATAGGTACCACTCCAGTGGGAAGGTAAACAGCATTTCCATGTGCTGCTGAGGTTCGCCAGAAGCAGCTTAGTCATGCTGGCCACATGACCCGGAAAAACTGTCTGTGGACAAACGCCGGCTCCCTCAGCCAGTAAAGCGAGATGAGCCCACAACCCCAGAGTCGTTTGTGATTGGACTTAATGGTCAGGGGTCCTATACCCCCCCTTTTAAAATGCATTTTTGCACATGTTACTTGACTGGAGAAGCGCCTTGCAGAATTTGGAGAAGTGTGAATAAATTTTACAGGATGGTTTTGCATTAGTTTGCTTATTGTTTCATAAAGTGCCAACAAGGTTGGTTCACTCTTAAAGGCAAACTGCAATGACTTTTCCCCTCATCCCTCTTCCATGTACATGAAAACGTTGTAAGCATACAGCATTGTGTGTGCAACTTTGCACATGTGACACTATCACAGGTGTTCAAAGTATTTTATTTATTGCATTTTTATCCCACCTTTTTCTCCAAGGAGCTCAAAGTGGTGTATATTGTTCTTTTCCTCATTTTATTCCCACAACAACCCTGTGAGGTGCATTAGGTTGAGAAACAGTGACTGGCCCAAGGTCACCCAGTGAACTTCAAGGACAAGTGAGGATTCGAACCCTGGCCTCCCAGGTCCTAGCAGTGCTGACTTCAGGGCACCATATGTTTGTTTGTTTAGAATATTTGCACCCTGCCTTTTTGATGTATATATTAAGTTAGATACGCAGCTTATGGAGAGGGGAAAACTTGTAAAACAGGAAAGAGAAACCAGGAAAACAGTAAATCACAATAATTATTCAGCAAAGCTACATAAAACAAGACAAAGGCTCAATAAACTTCAGCAACACAGCAAAGATCCTAAGCTGCCATAAAACAGTACTGTTTAATTAAAAGCTCTGAGGGGAAAATAGTGAATTTAACATGGCACCAAAGGGTCAAACTAGACAGGGCCCTAAGTACACAATCCTTCGTGATTCTGCTCAGAAGTACATTCCAAGTAACAGAACACAAATGATTGGTTTGTGTAAAGTATTTTACTATGGAACGGGATCATGGAGTGGCTTACAAATATCAGCAAGATAGTTCCCACTATCGACTTTACACTATCTAGAAGACATTGCACAAAAGGATATGAGATGAGGAGGGAGAAGGAGAGAAAAAAGCAGATTAATGCACCAGACCTCAATGACAAGCTTCTTATAATGACTACTTGGAACAGAAACAGGTCAAGGATTGAAAGATGCTGGTCTCTTAGCTGAGGTGATGGAGTGGCATCGTTCTTCTCCCTCTGCCACAACCTGATGAAATGTCTGCTGTTAGGTGACAGCTGAGAGAAGGGCTGTGATGTGATACGAGGGTCATTCATTAAAGATTTCCCCTGACCCACTTCTGATTATCATAGGAGAATGAAGTTGCACATCTCTCCATAGCTAACGTGGTAATTTGTAGCTCTGAACTCCTAACAGTTTCTCTGTTATGGGTGCTAACGTGGAGTGACGTCTGATAATGGAACCAATTTAATACAGAGTGGTCATCAGGTTCCTGTACTTGAAAGGGCGCATACCACGGGAGACGTTCAGTGAGATGAAAGGACTTATGGGGAGCATGCCCCATAGTATGACGTAGTCAAGCATTGGCATCATCAGTTCAAGTGTGGTTGCACTTTGGTGGAGTGGCTCCCATTCCTGGGGACCATCATTGATGAAGACACCATGGAGGCTGCCATTCTGGAGGATTGCCGTATAACCATTTGCCAACTAGCTGCAGATGTCAAGATCAGTGTGTGCTCTGTAGAAAAAATCATCAATGACCATTTGCGCATGGGAAAGGTGTCTGCATGGTGGGTTCTCCAGCTACTGATGCGTTTCTAGAAGCAGGAACGAGTCCCATGCTCATGGGCTCTTTTGGCCATGTGTCACGAAAACCCTGATGACTTATTTGCCAGAATTATTACTCAGAACGAAACATGGGTGCATCATTATGACCCAGAGACTAAATCACAGTCCAAACAATGGAAGCACTCTGCCTCACCACCTCCAAAGTAGGCCCGTGTCCAACCATTAGCAGGCAAGGTCATGCTCACGGTCTTTTGGGACCAGCGCGGAGTAGTGATGATGGATTTCCTGGTAAAGGGTACCATGATTACTGGGACATGCTATGCTTCACTGCTGCAGAAATTGAGGAAGGCCATCAAAATCGAGAGGCATGATATGCTGACCAAAGGTGTCCGCCTCCTGCAGGATAATGCCCTGGTTCACGACTCGCATGTTGCTCAGATGGAAGCACGGTTCTGTGGCTATGAAATCCTTCCTCACCCCCTTATTCTCCCGACCTCACACCATTGGACTTCCACCTCTTTCCAACCATGAAGTTATTTTTGAAAGGCATGCTTTTTCCAGGCGATGCAATGCTGATTTCTGAAGTCAAGTTGTGGCTTCTGATGGAACCAGCTGACTTCTACAGGCGAGGTCTCCACAGCTGCATAAAACGATGGGAGAAGTGTTTGACTCTTTCTGGTAGTTATGTAGAGATGGACTAATAACTGTGCCCAGTTTTGTTTGTCTCAGTCCACTGGAAGTACATCAGGAGAAGTCTTCAATGAACGCCCCTTGTACCATCACACTGTCCCTACAGTGGACAGAGAAAGGCTTTTCACCCTCTCTCATAACATTAGAGATGTGGATATTCAATGAAGTGGAATGTTGGAAGATTTGAACAAAGGACTTCTTCACAGAGCATAGTTAATATGGCACTTGCCTCCCACAAGGGGCAGTAATGGCTACCAACTTTGATGGCTTCAAAAGAAGATTAGACAAATTCAGTGACCCAGATGTGAATGTTCTCCCTCCACTGTCAGAAGCAGTGTACTTCTGAATACTTGTCACTGGACACCACAGGAGGGGAAAGTGTTATTGCTCTCAGGTCCTGCTTATTGTCATCCTATAGGCATCTGGTTGGCCCCTGTGGGAACAGGATGTCAAACTAGTTGGGTCTATGGCCTGATCCACAAGGCTCTTCTAACATTCTTATGTTATTGTCCCCTGCCTCAGATTGGCTGTCGGCAATGTAGGCAGAGAAATGACTAGCTCAACTATGCCATGTTATTTATGTATTGCCTACTTCTTGGTGTTTACAAGTGTGTCCTGTGTCTTTCAACCAAATGGTGCTTGAGCTGTCTAACAATAGTGATAAGAATGCAATAATAAAAAGTAATAATGAATACAAAGTGAAACTTGAAATGCCAATTTCAACGAAGCAACTTCTGTGTAAATCTAAAAATGTATTTGCCTGCCAGAAAAGAAATGATCAGAGCCTATAGGGCACTTAACCATGAAGAGGCGAGGATGTAACACAAAATGGCAGCAGTAGCGAGTTTTGAAAAATAAAAATAAAATAACACCCAGTTACATCCTCAGAATGCATCCTTTGATTCTACGTTCAAAGATTGTTTTCATAGCAGTTTCTTTTAATGCCCATTACATTTTCATAAATAGTTGGTCGGCTGTTAATACAGTTAATGAATTATTCAAGTAAGTACCCAATTACTTCAGTCAATGCCCAATTATAGCATTCCCTCAATATTGACACAGAAATAAGTAATAGTTTGGGGCTTTCTTCTGTTTGAAGCACTCAGTTCCCCAAACACTGACATGGCTCCTCTGTTTGGTTTTTCTTGTTTCATATGCACATGTAATGCCCAGTTTCAGGTAACAGAGAGCTGAATCCTGAAGAGGGCTTGCTCCAAAATAATCATACCACAGGTTCAATCCCCTCTATTTCCAAGAAGGGCTGGACAGACACTATCTGAAACTTTGGAGAGCCATTGTTATTCACTGGAGACAATGCTGAGCTAGAAGAACCAGTAGTCTAACTCAGCTTCATGTTTTCCTATTCTTCTACTGCATCTGCATCACGATTTCGGGGGTGACTGAGCCAGCGAGATGCTGAGGTGGCTGGCCGGCTCTGCCCTCCTGTACGCCTGGGACTGGGCAACCTGGAGGGGGGCGCTGGGTGGATCTTTGCACCCCAGCGCCACATATGCTTAAGACAGCCCTGTGTAGATTCATTTTAAAATGGGAACCAAATCAAATTTCTTTTCCCCACCCCACTGGATCTAATGGTAGAGCCGGCCTCAGGCCCAGGACAAGCATCCTATCTCCCCAGTGGACTTGGCCCAAGTGTTTATGTGCATGGTGAAATTGATTGAGCTGTCACTTGCGGTGTTTGGGCTAGCTATGCAGATTCTATAGATATGCCCATGGGATCTGTGCCTTGCAGTAGTTTCAGCATTCACCTCTTTCCCTGTTATTCAAACTGAAGACACAGCATCCCCATGTGGAGTATTTGCAGTTAGTAATAAAAGCATATGAATGAACAAGCAGGGAAAAGTCTAGGGAACATTGCTTAGAAACTGCTGGCGGCAGCCATGGAGCTGTTCTGCATGGGAAGTGGCTCTTTACAAGGTGGTGTCCAAGGAGGCAATTTTAGGTGAACATCCATTGGAAACAATCAGACAAGTGTATAGATTACTTTTGCCAATGAATTTAAGGCAAGGCTTTCTGGGTCCATTAATTTTACATACTGCAAATTAAAACATCAAACCCCTTTGGCACACTACGTTATCCAGCTTTGGATATACTCACTTTGGCACTTATCTAGGAAGAAAAGAAGTGCATAAAACGTTTTACATACTTTTAATTACTTTGCAGGGGTTGTGTGCATGCGTGCACAGAAGTTTATTATTTTATTTTACTTATTTCATGAGATTTGTATACTACATGATTGTAATCATGATTACAAGATTGTAATCATGACCACCAGGTTTCAAAGTCACCAGGAACCAATCACTGTCTTTGGGAGGTGCACTAATTTGTTGGATATATATCATAATATGTGGCATAATTACAGTGGTACCTTGCAAGATGAATGCCTTGTAAGACGAAAAACTCACAAAACGAAAGAGTTTTTCGTTTTTTGAGTTGCTTCGCAAGACGGATTTCCCTATGGGCTTCGCAAGACGAAAATGTCTTGCAAGTTTGTTTCCTTTGTCTTGCAAGTTTGTTTCCTTTTTCTTAAAACCGTGCATTCACTTCGAGGAGCAACTCATAGCACGCGGTGTGGTAGCCTTTTTTGAGGTTTTTGAAGACTTTGGTGATTTTTGAAGCTTTTCCAAAGTCCGTGCTTTGCAAGACGAAAAAATCACAAGACGAGAAAACTCGTGGAACGAATTAATTTCATCTTGCAAGGCACCACTGTATTCTGGAAGCTCTATGCAACTGAAAACTCCTAATAGAGAGATTCAACATGGGAAGCTGTCTTCTACCAAATAGCTGGTCTCTCTAGAACAGTATTGCCAAGGCTATCCTTCCCTAACTTGGTGCCTTCCAGAGGTTTTTGACTACATCTCCCATCAGCCCCAGGGAGGCCAACATCTGGAGGGCATCAGGAGGACTGCTCCGCTCTGGTCAATGAGAGCTTTCCTCAGGAACAGGCCTTTCCTAACTGTGCTGGCTGAGATGCTTTTGACAGGGGATGGTGGCACCTGAATGTGAGGCCTCCAGCCTGATGCCTTCTAGGAACTCTGAACTTAAATTATCATCAGCTGTAGCCAGCATGGTGCATGGTCAAGGACAATGGGAGTTCACAATATCTGGTGGTGAGGAAGACTGTTTCTCAATGCATTCAGTCACTGAGCTTCGGCTCCTTTGCATGCAAATGGTTCCAGGTTCAACTCCTGATATTTCCGGGTAGGGTTGGCGAAGACCCCCACCTGAAACCTCAGAGAGCTACTGCCAGTCAGTGTAGACAGCACTGAGTTAGATAAGACCAGTGGTCTGACTCAGCATAGGATGAAGCAGCATCCTATGTTCTGTAAGTTGCAGAAACATGGTCAACCTAGAACAAAATAAGAGGAAATTTTTTGTTATGTTTTGTGCTCTTGGTCCCTGAGTTAGTTGCTGGAGAATGAACAACGAATATGGTTTAGAAAGAAAAAAAGAAAAAGAAAGGAAGAGGAGAGAGTGCTTCATTATAGTTGTCTATATTCTGTAAGATACGAAATGGAAGATTGATAAGCTGTACCAAAAACTATTGAAAATGTGGTAGATGAAAAGCATTAAAGTGTAATGTGTCATTTGTCATGCAGCGGTGTGTTACAACGAGGGTACAGAAACTTCACTGTGTATATTAGGAATTAACAGTGTTAAAACGATGACTCCTCTAGAAAGAAATGTTGATTGGCATCCCTAATATATGGAGGGGATAGAGTGGAACAGGGCAGGATTGTCAAATAGAAGGTTGCTTAATAAGAGCTATGGAGGCCTATGAAAAGTCCACAAGCAGGACATGAGAGCAACAGCATTCTGCCCTCCTGTGGTTCCTCGTAACTGGATTCAGATGTATACTGCCACCAACGGTGGAGGTAGAAGACAGCCATTGTGGCTATTAGCCATTGATAGATTTCTCCTCCAAGAATGTGTCCACCCCTCTTTTCAAGCATTCCAAGTTGGTGAGCATCACTACCTCTTGTGGGAGTGAATGCCATACTCCAACAATGGTCTAACAACATGTAGAAATACTTCCCTTTGTCCTGAATTTTCCAAGGTTGCATGGAAAGAGGGTGAAGCAATGGAAACAGCCACCCTGAGTTCTGCTCATGTGTAAAGCCTACACACAAGCAAAAAGAACATAGATGGATTCCCTAAGCTCCACCCCTGTCACTGTGTCTATCACCTTCCAACTTATGGAAAGAGAAGGTATAAAATGAGGAAGAGTTGTGAAGCTCCCTGTGAAATTTAGATTCTGACTGTCTGGGCTTCTAATTGTGCAGGGACTGCTCACAAATGGAAGAAGCTTCAGAAATGTCCTTCACAAATTGGTGCCAACTTAAGGGAGAAGTTTAGTACATTTGACCCCCTGCACATTGCCTCTTCTCTCTCCCTCTTGGTAGGAACCAACATCAAGAACTCATTGCTCCTCATGGTGTGACCTCAGCCAATAGAGGATCAGTTTATGAGATTGTTCATTACATAGCACCTCATAGCTAATAACAATAACAATTTTATTATTACACCCTGCCCATCTCCCAGCAGAATAGTAAAAACATGATAAAACATCAAACATTAAAAACTTCCCTATACAGGGCTGCCTTCAGATGTCTTCTAAAAGTCAGATAGTTGTTTATTTCCTTGACATCTGAAGGGAGGGTCTTCCACGGAGAGGGCACCACTACTGAGAAGGCCCTCTGCCTGGTTCCCTGTGACAATATACCTTGCGACATCACTGAGGGCCAACAAAGCCCTCTCATTTCCCACACTGTGAATGGGCAACAAGGGAATGAAACACTGTTGCCAAGGCAACAGGAATACATTCCTTCATGAAGTAAAGGTTACAGCATTTGGACTCTTTAGTTTAGAAGAAAAAGTGAGCACGGGGTGATATACAAAGTTATCCATGTTCTGGAGAAAGGAGATAGAGAGAAGCTTATTCCCTCCCTCATAATAGTAGAACAAGGACTATTCAATGACACTGAAGGTTCAGGAAAGAGTGTTATACAATGTAATGCTAAGTTAAAGGCACTTATATTAGTTCCACTGACTTTTTTTTCTTTTTGGCAGCAGCAGAACATAGTAGTTCCAAGGACTGCATGAGCAGTTTGCTAGTAACTTTGCAATGAGTTTCTGCTCGTGCAAATGTTGTGTCAAATTCCTCTGTTCTGCAGCATTAAAACTCTCACATCTGTTAGTGTGAGCACCCCTGGCCTAGCAGACGGAGAATATTGGATGCAGCCCAGAGAAAAGAAAATTCTTCTTCACACCCTGCACAAGTAAACTATGGAATTTGCTCCCACGAGATGTACTGATGGCCGTCAGCTTGGATGGCTTTAAAAGAAGATTTGTGGAAGATAAGGCTATCAATGGTTATTCGATTTGAGAGTTGTGTACTGTCTTCTGAAAGCCAGTTGCTGAGAATCCCAAGTTGGGAGAGTGCTGTTGCATTACAATTCTGCTTGTGGACTTTTCATAGGCATAGGTTGGCCAATGTGACAACAGGATGCTGGTGTAGATGGATCTAGCAGGGCTCTTCTCATGTTATGGTAAATAAGTGTCAGGATGCTGTCAGCGGCTCCCGGCTGGTTGTTCAGGAAAGTATAAAGACAAGGAAAGGTTTCTTACCATCCTTTTTTATTTTCATATTTACAGAGAGAGGCTATAGAACCCAGCCTCTTGGATAACGGTGTTGTCCCGAGTGAATCTCCACCACCAGTCCCTCCCACTTCCTCATTCGTCACTTCTACGAGTGCTGCTACGTGCCCTCTGCCTTTCAGCTCTTTGCTCTCCTACTTTTAAGGCTCTCTGGGTTCTGGGATGCTTTCTGATGACACCGTGTCAGTCAGCTGCCGCTCCGCTTCTGCCTCCTTCTCCTCCTCTTCTCCCATTATTTCCCAACTTCCCCCTCGTCTGCCTCTGAGCTGTGATCTCCCAAAACCACTGTTGTAAATCTATACTGTCTTCCAGTGTGGTGTAGTGGTTAAGAGCGGTAGTCTCGTAATCTGGGGAACCGGTTTCACGTCTCCGCTCCTCCACATGCAGCTGCTGGGTGACCTTGGGCTGGTCACACTTCTCTGAAGTCTCTCAGCCCCACTCACCTCACAGAGTGTTTGTTGTGGGGGAGGAAGGGAAAGGAGAATGTTAGCCGCTTTGAGACTCCTTAGGGTAGTGATAAAGCGGGATATCAAATCCAAACTCCTCCTCCTCCTCCTCCTCCTCCTCTTCTTCTTCTTCTTCTTCTTCTTCTTCTTCTTCTTCCTCTTCCTCTTCCTCTTCCTCTTCCTCTTCCTCTTCCTCCACCCTGGAAGGGTCATGATGGGGAGGCAGTCTCCACCATTCCTCTTCTGCCCAGTCCCCAACAATAAGAGACAATAAGAGCATATGGTATTGTAAATGAGCATGGCGTTACAGCTCACCGTCTCCTTCTCTTACCACAAATTGCTGCAACTCAATCACACCCTTAAGAACAATCCTCCCATACCATCCAGGGACAGTGATCCTGTAGCTAAGATACATACACTGCGATCCCCAGTGACTTTTCTGTAATTGCAGAATATTTCAACCCCAACAGTGCATCATAGCCAAAGCGCAATGTAAGGGGTATGTTAATAGCTGTGACTGTTGCTAGAGGTGAGAGCCCAGTCACGTTTCCTGCCCTCTTGTGCCTCACCTCCAGACAAAGCCATGAGAATCGACAAGCAGCTGAATCCGTTATTATTTCCAAAGATGGCCTTTCCAAGCTGACAAAGATAAGATAAAACTCAGAGCCGGCCTTCTTCCTCTAAGGAGTCGTTTGTTGCAAATTACTGACAATCAGTCTGGAAAAAGTTTTCCAGCACAATTGATTACATTGTGCAGGGTGGGAGTTGAAACCCTTTGGCTGATTTGGAGTGGGGATGGAAATTGCTTATGATCCCTCTATGTGGATGCCTCATTTACACTAAATACGTACAGAAAAATACACCCAGCCAATTCCCTTAAGGCGCTGGGAGTCATAAGCTGGAGAGGCTGCCTTGAATTCAGAATTTTCATTCAGCTAGCCTTTAACTCTATGGAAACTGCAGCCAGATATATACGATGTAAATAGCAGGTTTTATGGTCCTTGTCCAAAGCACAGAAAAGTCAATGGGCGTCTCTGTGGATTCACTGAGACTCAGATCAGGCCATGTAACATTAAATAGAGATATAGAAGGGGGAAAAGTGAGCAACGGCATCACTAGGGTTACTGCATGAATACCAAGCTGCATTTGCATGGCTCAAGACCCTGCCTATTTATATTCCCTTTACATGAACAACCAAGCAAACACATTTACTGGCAAGAAATGGTGGCAAAAAGAAGGCATTTGACGCAAGTGCCGAAGTCCATTAATGGGAAATGAATGACTAATTTGCAAACTCATGGGTTCACTCAGGAAAATGAATTCTAAGAGCTGCACTCATCTATTCAAGGAACAAAAAAATTAATCGGTATGACATGCATAATTCAATGCAGGCCGGATAATCAGGTGTTGAGTGCCATTGTTGCATTGTAGATATACATTCAGAGCAGGATGACCTGGGTTTAAATTCTGCTTCAGAAATCAAAATTTCTGGATGATTTACAAAGCCATTTTGTACTGAATCAAACCATTTGTTTATGCTGCATAGTATTGCTTCCTCCAACGAGCAGTGGCTTTCCAAGACCTCAGGCTTCTTTTCAGCTTTGTGTCAGGGTTAGGCCATGGATAACAGAGTCAGAAACTGGGTGCTGTGGGACAAATTAGAAGTCAGGACCAAAGAGCAAATCAGGACTCACCAGGAAGCAGGACCAAGAAACACGTCAGAGGTCAGGGGTGAAGCACAACCAGGAGGGATGAACCAAGGAATAAGATAGAAGCCACGTCTGAAAAACAACCAAATATACAGGGATACACTGGAATTTAAGAATACCTTGTTGCTCAAGCAAAACCCAACCAAAACAGGAAGCCCTCTTACACCCCTTCCTGTCTAGGAAGCTCTAATAGCTAGTTGGGGAAGGCAGACATGGCACAAGGCTTCAGAAGCTGCTACTTTTACTTTAGTGGTTCATCATACAGACCACTGCACACATATCCACTGTTCTTTCCCCTCCACATCATATCTACAGGGCCAAAGGTCAAGTCAGCATGGCAAGCCAGTGATTGCAGCACCATGGATAGCTCCCTGCAAGCAGCTTGCTGAAGGGGAACTGTGGCCTCATGAGTCACTTTATTTCAGTTCACCCTTACCTATCTCCACCCCCTTGGTCCAAGGACTGCAGGTATTAAGATGAGAGCTTGTTGCCCTTCTGCCATTATGTCATTGGACAACTTTTTATTTTTAAAAATTGCAAACAGATACGGGACTATGAACTGAACTTACAAAGTGGGGGGTGGGATCTGAGGGAATGAGAAACCGAAAGAAAGCAAAATTGGCAGATCCACCCACTCTGAAGGAATCCTATTAAGCTGCTGTATTGTTTGAGGCAATGGCTTTGGATGACAGGCACCAACAGAAGTAATTTAATGGGAGCGATTTGTCCAGCTTTCACAAAGTATTAAGTAAGGAATCTCCTTTTTTTTGCAGCCTATCAACCTATCTACCTATTCTGACTAACCCAAATCCTGATTTCAAGTGGGTCACTTCAGAGATCCCTGTGGCCATTCCAAGACAAAGTGGGTGTCTTCCTTCAAAATAAGTCCAAAACCAAATCAGCCGGCATTCCTAATTCCTGAATTGGGGCCCAATCCGAATCTCATATTCAGTGCACACCCATTAAATATATGGGTGATTACTGCATTATAGCATGATTACTGCAGGGAATGTTCCTACCATGTTATATTCTACCTCCTTTGCATGCCATGCAGTTATTAATTCATAACTGGTCAGCTCTGCTCTCCAAAAAGGTCTTTGTTGCTTGAGAATGTAAAGCAAATACATTAATTCCAGGAAGGATGCCAAGGGAGCCATAAACAAGGAAAACCAGTGTTAACTAAACAGTACATGGTGTTGCTGTGCCAGATTTTAAAGAATGTTACTGCTTTTCTCCAAGGGCAGTAAAGCATGTTCTTATGTCTATCCTCTGCAAGGAATAGGATCTGGAAATCACCTGGCTGCCACAGAAGTTACCAGCATGTAATGGATGCAAATGTGTCCTCTCTACCCATCCCACTGAAATTAGGTTTGGGAGAATCATTCTTTTGTTGCCAACAGAACAGGTTATAATGTGTATTTGATTGAAGTTTGTCTGTGCCAATCAGCTAGTGGGCCAAGGGACAGAGGTGAAAGCTGTTTCCTGGTCCTGCTGGATCTCTCAGTTGCCTTTGACATTATTGACCATGACATCCTTCTGGACTGTCTAGAGGAGTTGGGAGCTGGGGGCACTGTTATGCAGTGGTTCCACTCCTTTCTGCTGGGCCGTGTCCAGAAAGTGTTGCTGGGGGGTTAGTGATCAAACCCCTGGGCTCTCACTTGTGGGGTGCTTCAGGGCTCCATCCTCTCCCCAATGCTTTTCAACATCTATATGAAGTCACTGGGAGAGATCATCAGGGGGTTCGGGCTGGGTGTTCACCAGTATGCAGCTGATACCCAGCTCTACTTCTCCTTCAAATCAGAACTAGTAAAAGCAGTATAGATCCTGTGTGTCTGGACATGGTTAGAGGATGGATGGTGGCTAACGGATTGAGGTTGAATCCTGACAAGGCAGAAGTACTGTTTTGTGGGGACAGGGGCATGTTTGTGTGTGGCATTCCCTGGCCTTGAATGGGGTAGCCCTGCCCCTGAAGGGCCAGGTGCACAGCCTGGGAGTCATTTTGGACTCACAGTTGTCCAAGGAGGCACAAGTCAATTTTGTTTCCTGGGCAGCTGTCTACCAGCTCCACCTGGTATGCCAGCTGAGACCCTACCTGCCCACAGACTGTCTAGGCAGAGTGGTGCATGCTCTGGTTATCTCCCACTTGGACTACTGCCATGTGCTCTACATGAGGCTACCTTAGAAGGTGACTCAGAAACTACAGCTAATCCAGAATACATCAACTAGACTGGTGACTGAGAGTAGCCACCAGGACCACATAACACCAGTCCTAAAGGATCTTCATTGACTCCCAATGTGTTTCTGATCACAATTCAAAGTGTTGGTGCTGACCTTTAAAGCCCTTAATGGCCTCAGTCCAGTATACCTGAAGGAGCGTCTCCACCCCCATCGCTCAGCCCTGACACTGAGGTCCTCCTCTGAGGGTCTTCTGTTGGTTCCCTTACTGCAAGAAGTGAAGTTACGGGGAACCAGGCAAAGGGCTTTCTTGGTAGTGGCACCCTCCCCTTGGAACATGCTCAATATGTCAAGGAAATAAAGAACTACAGTGGTACCTCGCATTACATATGCTTCAGGTTACACACTCCGCTAACCCAGAAATAGTGCTTCAGGTTAAGAACTTTGCTTCAAGATAAGAACAGAAATCGTGCTCTGGCGGCGCGGAGGCCCCATTAGCTAAAGTGGTGCTTCAGGTTAAGAACAGTTTCAGGTTAAGAACAGACCTCCGGAACAAATTAAGTATTTAACCCAAGGTTAAGTATACAACTTTTAGAAGACATCTGAAGGCAGCCCTGCTTAGGGAAGTTTTTAATGTTTGATATTTTAATCATATTTTTAATATTCTGCTGGGAGCCATCAAGGGCAGGGTAAAAATAATAAGGTTGTTGTTGTTATTACTAAGTTCAAGGTGCTGATTCTGACATGCAAAGCCCAATGCTCCTTTGGACCAGGACACCTAAAATATAATATTGCCTCTTATATACCCAGTTGTGCTCTGCAGAAGAAGGCATCCAGTAGATACTATCAGGAGGTCTGTTTGTAGAATTATAAGAATTGTGTCTTTAGTGTGGTGGCACATACCGCTTGGAATGTGAGGAAGGTAGCATATGGACATCAACATTAATATCATCATCTGTAGTGCTCATGTCAGCTCCTCTGGTTGGCAATTGTTCCCAGGGGCTCCAAAACATTGGCAATTCCTATTATCATACTGGACTTGTTGTAGGACAGTAGATGGGTGACATCAGTTGTGTTATGCAGATATGGTTACATTGCTACCTACTTGTATAAATTGGTATATCCCTGCTTGGGAAGTGTGAATTACATAGGTTTGAGTTCAAATGAGAAGCAAATTGATTTTTTTCCCATTCACAATGCACACACCCTTAGGAGATGTGGGCCAGCTTCCTAATATCATTTATTCTGTTTCTGAAGTTCTGAGGTAAGTGTGGATTCTTACGTAGCCAGAAAGGCGCCACCTACACCCACATAAGAGGTATCTGCAAAGAACCTACTTCTTTGCACTGTGCATAGTTAACTTAAGGAATGTTACTGTGGCCAATAGCTTAGACAGCTTTGAAAGGAATGAAACAGAGGCGTGGAAAAGTCTATCAGCAGTTGCATGGCCTATTAGCACTATATGCAATCTTTCACCGACTACCAGTCTTTGGGGAGGCACAGTGGGAGAAGGCTATTGGCTTCATGTCCTGCCTGCAGACTCCCCAGAGACTTCTGATTGGCTGCTGTGCAAAACAGGATGCTGGTCTGATGGAGGAGGGCTCTTCCTATGGTTCTTGCATTCTTCTCATTCTTAGGGCTTATTTTCATATTCATTTTGCAGCTGATAAAATCACCCCAGAGGATGACTGTTGGATAAAAGCCCTTTAAAAGTTATTGCATGTTTGGAGCTTTCCTGTAGGGATAGGTTCAGCCAAATGGCTGTCTGTGAGAAAATGAGGCAGTAAACTCGCCATGTGAGAACTTTTAGCGCGGCAGATGGAAGGTTGCAAACGGGCCCCTCATCTCCAGAGATGGCCCCTCGTGTCCTGGCACGATATGAAATTCTGTGGCCTTTGGCAATATCCATTTAACATTGCCCGAGCCACTGAAATCTCCAGATACTATTCTTTGCTGGTTTTCATGAAGGTTACAAGAGGCCACACTGAATAGGAGGTAGCCTCCCCCATTGCTATAATTGCAGTCAGATCAAAACAATATGTTTCCATGGAAACTACAGTTCATTTCCCACAGCCCACTCAGTCCTTGGCTAAGGCTGGATTAACTTAATTGGGAAGGGCTATGCAGAACCATATTTGGGGGCCCAGCATGTTAAAGCTGTAAATCCCGTCTTATCCTTTTCAAGGGGTGTATGTGTGCCATGATAAATATTCTACATATATGCAGCCTGGGATACACAAGTTTCTTCCCTCTTGAAACACCTTCATATCCTGCACCCTCAAATCACTTGATCTTATGAACCTTTGTGTAGCTGGGACACGGAGCCCTGTCTTGTGGAGAAACTGCTATGCTATGAGTTGCAGAGGATTTTATAGGAGCCCAAGGTATAGGGCAGGGACAGTAATCATCAGGCCTGAATGCAGACCTCCAAGTCACTCTATCTGGCCCCCAGGACTCTCCCAGGTCACACACCCCTCCCTTCTGAACTTTGATGATGTCTCTTGCTTTCTAGGATGGTAAACAAGTTTGTGTAGAACATAGCCTACTGTACAAATTTCCATTCATCCAGGGCTGGATTAAGACCTTCAGAGGCCCTAAATACTAAAAACATTATGGAGCCACCCATAGATCGTTAAAAAAAATAGTAATACAAGTGAATAGAAAAATAAGGGGGAAGTGTGTACTGGAGTGTAAGGAAGTCTTACAAAGTTCTGATTTTTCCCATTATGACTTAAAAAATAATAATTGAAAAACAATTCTACATTTTTTGGGGCTGCACCCAAATATAGACCAATATTTTCAGCTTGTGTTCTGTTTCCAGCATCCTCTTCCTCCTCATGCTTTCCTTGTGGACTTCAAGATGACAGGTCATCTTTAATTATTCTCTGAGATAACAAAGGAGGAATCGTGGCTGTTTTGTTCTTCCCTTGACAAGTTAAGACTAGAACAAGAAACACCCTACAAAAAATAACTTTATTATTTCCTTTCCTACAAGCATCTCTCTCTATCAGTGTGATGGCAGCAGGTGAAGTCCACTCTCTAACCAAGATTCTCCAAAGTAAAGCAAGACCATGAAAGTTTCAATATACTTTGGGGGGGGGAGGCTCCATGCAGAAGCCATATTAATTTACAAACTTATATGCTTCTGCATGCCTTGGGAGTCCCTATAGGCATATTGAAACATTAGTGGCTCTGCTTCATTTCCAAACTGATTGGCACTCAGCCACCCAAGTTCGCTTTCAGTAGGGACAATAATGATAATGATACACAGTACGCAGACAAACCAATGGCATGTGCTGCTGATTAACATTTATTTATTTAGAGCATTTGTACTCTGCTGTTCAGCCAAAAAGGCTGTTAGAGTGGCTTACATACCACCAATTAAAATAAGACAGTCCATCCCAGCAGGCTTAAAATCTAAAACAAAAACAGGGCATAAAAGGGGGAAAGGACATGGAGGGAAGAGCGGGGGAAAACAAGATCAGGCACTAATTCTTAAACCATTGTTCTTCTAATGACCAGGTGGCACAGTTCTGAGGCAGGAGGTGCCTGATGGAGCTGGTCTTTCAGCAAAAGCTGATGGAAGGAGTCCTTCTTCCCTTCTCCTCCCACTGAGGCAGCTTGATGGAATGGCTTGCCTCTAGATGACGGCTGAGGAAGAGAGAGGAGGACTGATGGAGTTGGTCAAAGTGAGCCATCCTTCCCATGCCTGTGCCTTGTGCCTGAAAATTTATGGGTTGCGTATATGCCATTAATTGCCAAGTTGGCTCATCGGGAAAGGTGAAGGGTGGAAATGTAGACATAAATGGATGCATCTATTTTCTTAAAGGGACGTGGGTGGTGCTGTGGGTTAAACCACAGAATTGCCAGTCAGAACGTCGGCGGTTCGAAACCCCAAGACGGGGTGAGCTCCCATTGCTTGGTCCCTGCTCCTGCTAACCTAGCAGTTCGAAAGCATGTCAAAATGCAAGTACTTTCCAGCGGGAAGGTAAACGGCATTTCCATGTGCTGCTCTGGTTCACTAGAAGCGGCTTAGTCATGCTGGCCACATGACCCGGAAGCTGTACGCCGGCTCCCTTGGCCAATAAAGTGAGATGAGTGCTACAACCCCAGAGTCAGCCACAGATGGACCTAATGGTCAGGGGTCCCTTTACCTTTACCTATTTTCTTAGCCCCATGTCTTCCTATGGTTCCATTTTTATTTTATTTTTGCCGTATTTACAACCCACAGTGCTCTTTTTTTATTGCCCCCATTCAAAAAAAGCCAGTGCTTTGTGCTAAGGTTGATCTTAGTGCTTCACAAAGTAAGCTCATTTCCAAAACTTAGTGAAAGACTCTGTGTGCGTACATCAATATGTCACTTTCCTTGTCTCTCCCATGACTGCCCTTTAGAAAGTAAATATGGCATATTTCAGTGCCAATCTGCTGGTTCTGTAAACCCCCAAAGACTGTGGCTTGGAGGAGGAGATGAGAGCATATTTTGTCCATGGGTAGATTTCAGTGAAAGCGACAGATGTCTTTCATTAAACCTCCCCAGAATGAGCTGTTCAGGAAGCAATATGTATTCAGGCAATATAAATATTTCATAAAGCCATAATAGATGTTATCATAGATCCTCAGTCCAATATTTATTGCGCCCATAATCTCTGATACACTGTGCTGGGCCATGCACTTCCTTTAGCACAGACACCCAGGTATGTATGAGATCATATGGAGTACACTGTGAGATCTGCCGTAAATTGTTCTTAAAAAGACTTGGAAGCTATTTGTTATTTCCAGTGTTTTGGCTGCTTTGCTGCTGGTGATGGTGGGGTTTCTGAGGATAATGAAACAAATCTGTTTGTTGAAGGCACCTTTTTATGGTGGGGTTTCAAAGCAGACAGACTTAGTATAAATCTCCATCTTTAGGCCATCAGAAAACATTTAAATGGCAGTTTCATGACCTAAGAAACTTGCATAGCAAATTCCAGTAGATGCAAGTAAGAGAATCTAGGAATCTACATGGCTGCAGATTTCTCTATGGCCAGAAAACAAAGGACACATCCCAAACTCTCCTCTGAATTTTCTCCTGGAGTTGGGAGCCCTAAATATTCAGCTCAGCATTCCCATTAGTGGGCAGCTCTGCTCTGATGGAATGTTGCAATGTTTGGGACTTTTTTGTTTAGAGAGGCACCATGTCAGAAGTTCATACAATTTTGCATGACATGGAGAAAGTGGGCAGGGTGAGGTATGGGGAAATCCGAGAAAGGAGGCTTATGAAAATGAGGTTAAGAACTTATATTTGTGTGTTTGTTTGTATTTGTCGATGTTTTTATGTTGTTGTGGTTGTTTTGTTTTAAAATTGGAAAACTAATAAAAATTATTATAAAAAAGGGACATTTTTTTCTCTGTCTCCCATAACATTGGGACTCCCATGTTGCAAGATTCAGGAGAGATAAAAGAACGTACTTCTTCAAGCATTGTGTAGTTAAATTATGGAACTCACAGCTGCAAGAGGCAGTGATGACCACCAAGGCCCAGAGAACATTGCCACACTCTCCTCCTCATCTGGTTCTTATTTGGGTAACACCCAAATAGAGTTTAAGTTCATGTGGAATTGTATGCATTAAAAAGTAATAGGAGCACATTGTCTGACCACTGGCCCATTGAAATAAGCAGGAAGAAGCTGACAGCAGTGGCGTAGCGTGGGGGGTGCAGGGGGGCTGGCCGCACCGGGCGCAACATCTGGGGGTTAGGGTTAGGGGTAGGGTTAGGGGGCGCAAATCCACGGGTTAGGGGGCGCAAATTATTTGCCTTGCCCCGGGTGCTGACAACCCACACTACGCCACTGGCTGACAGCCAGTGCCACCCCCTGGGATAGTTGTAAGGAAGAAGAAGAGGAGGAGGAGGAGGAGGAGGAGTAGTAGTTTGGACTTGATATCCTGCCTTTCACTCCCCTTAAGGAGTCTCAAAGTAGCTAGCAATCTCCTTTCCCTTCCTCCCCCACAACAAACACTCTGTGGGGTGAGTGGGGCTGAGAGACTTCAGAGAAGTGTGACTAGCCCAAGGTCACCCAGCAGCTGCATGTGGAGGAGTGGGGTAGCGAACCTGGTTCACCAGATTAAGAGTTCACATCTCTTAACCACTACACCATGCTGGCAGATGGGAGCTAACTAAGGGCAGACTGAGGTTGCTGGGCAGCCATTGGTCTATCAAGCTCAGTATTATCTACACTGACTGGCAATAGTTCTATTGAGTTCCAGCAGTGGGCAACCCTAGACTTCCCTGGCAATGCCAGGAATGAAACTTGAGACCTTCTCCATGCAATGGAGATTCCCTAACACTAAGCCCTTCCCCTAAAAAAAGTACTGGGAAAAAGAGGACCATAAATTGGACAGTGTTCTGTGCAACAATTTATTCTGATGTTTGCTCTCTGGTGACACCACTGATCTTGCAAGCTCCCTCTTAGGATGTGGGGTGCATTCTGACATGGGGAATATTGCATTAGTTGTCCTGTGCCAGTGCTTCTGTTCCATTTTCTAATGTTCCTTTCACACTGCAGTGCCTGTTGCTTTATGAAACTGCGGCTTTTTGACAGATATACCAGCACACTATGCTAAATTTCATTCACACTAGTCGCCGTGGCATAGCACAATAAACAAACATTGTTGGATGATGAGCTATAAATTCTGCAAAACCTGTTATTAGTAAGGCCGGTGTCACTAAGGCCTAACCACAAAACCATTAAGAACCAGTTTAGGAGGAGGTTAACGCTGACTGCTGGAGTGAAAAATAATTCCAGAGAAGATGTAACAGAAGGTTGCAAAATACTTGGGTTGAGTAAAACCAATGTCCCCACTGTGGAAGGACATGTGGTTCCAGAATTGGCCTCCACAGTCACTTATGGACTCATTGTTAAAACCATGTTTATGGAAGACAATCTTACTCAGCTATGAGTGATTGCCAAAGAAGAAGAAGCTCTCACTGTCTGGTAATGCATTACTGGGGGGGGGGGAGTCTGACTAAACTGGGTATATGGTTGGAGACTCCTTATTGAACCCTCAAAGGAAATTTTCTCCCTCAGCAATGTCACTATTCTCCCACCCTTTCCATATATGCATACTTCTGTTCCCACTTGATTCCCCCCATGAAAACAGCAGAAAAGAACTGTATGCTGGCGTCCTGGCCCCAATTCCATCGCCTTCCTTCCACAATTTTCTAGGTTGGTGGGATTGCAAACAGATCATTTCTGGAACCAACTAACATGGAAATGAGCACTAAACTTGCACTAGATTTCCAGAAGCAGCTTTTCCATTGTATCGAAGTTCAAATATAATGCGGAAACTAACATTGAGGAATACGCCAACGAAACAGAACCAAGTGCCATGTGAGTGGAGCTTAACTGCCAATCACCGTTCTCATACTGTTTGTATGTACAAGTGTGATGAATTTGAGAAGCAAGGGAAGTGCTGGACTTCATCTGCAAGTACATTTCCATTAACCAGGAGTGCTGTTGACACACAGGTGTAATAGGTGATGCCCTGAGCCAATCGTTTCCTCCCTGCTCTATTCGCAGGCAGCAGGAGTGTGTGTGTTTGTCATTTTCCTGGTTTTTTGTCGCTTTAGTCTGACACTACCTGATAAAGATCTGAAACCCTTGAAAACGAGAGCCTGACAAGCCGCGGTCTAATTTGACACATTTACAACAAGGGCGGCATTCATTGCATTAGACAAGTTGATGCAGCTCTCAAGTCAGGAAAGGAATGGCATGCTGGAGTGGCACAGAGGCCCCCTCCTTTCTATTGTGTTATCTCTCACTAATCATTCCCAGGCACTCCCCAGTAATATTAATCAAAGGCTCAAGCATCACTCCTTCGTGTGCTAATGATTCATTTCTCTGAACGGAGGAACTTTGAAGAGCTCACAATTGAGTGGTAAGCAGGATAGGGAGAATTCACTTGAAATACAGTTTTCATAATATGAATGTCTTTGTTCCTACAGACATTTCCCAGCGATCCTTTCAATAGCCTGGGAGACTGAAATCTTTATTTGCAATCCCATATATGGTTGTGATTGCAAACATCATGTCAGTGATTGACTGAAGACCATCGTGGTCTCTGACAGGTCTGGTACCCATTACTGCTTCAGACAAGCATTCTGAGCAGTTCTGGATTGCTGGAGTTTTAATCTCCTGCAGTGCTTCACAGAGATGCTATGCCAGGGTCAGTTTGGGGGGAAGTAAAATGTTAGCTCCTATTAGGTCTACATTGCTGTACCCAAGGACAGCTACCTGGTGCTGACTGGGGTGCTAATGGGGTGCTGATGTCCACTTATTCATCCCATGTCCTGAACACAAATCAATCCAGAGAATGCAATCAGTACTGGCTATTGTTGTTTCTTCTAGTTACCAAAGGATACATAAATGGTTGTGTCTCTCCCATTCACATTATGTTTCCTTTGCACTGAAATGAATGTAGCGGAATAGCATTCATGACAACAAAAGTTATGTAGTCTACCCAATTATTTACATAATTTGCATAATTTTACCACAGTGAGACAAATACCATATGAACCCATATGAACTGACCCAGATCCTGCAATCATCATCTGAGGCCCTTCTTCGTGTGCCACCTCCACGAGAGATCTGGAGAGTGGCAACATGAGAACGGGCCTTTTCTGTGGTGGCTCCCTGCTTGTGGAATGCTCAACCTAGAGAGGCTCTCCTGGTACCTTTGTTACATATCTTTAGGTGCCAGGTAAAAACATTCCTCCAATCCCAGCCAGGCTTTGGGCTAATTAAGCAAACTATGGCCTTTTTAAACTGTGGGGTGTGTGCTATTGTTTTTGTTTGTTACTATGTTATGTTTTTCTATGCTTTTATATTGTAAACAGCCCTGTGATCCTCAGATAAAGGGCTGTGTAGCAATTTTAACAACAACAACAACAACAGCAACAACATAGATTTTAGCAGAAGACAAACTGCAGCAGAATGGAAACAGTGCTGTGTGTGATGATTTTAGGGCAGAATAGAAAATGAAGGCTTCTTACATCCCTTCCTGTATCACCATTTCTGCATGCATGGGAAGCTTATCTACCAGCTAAAAGGCTTCTAGGATCATTTTCTACATGAAGGGGGGGGGGAACCCACCCCGCCCATACCCTAACAAGTCTGAATTGATTCACAGGAAATATGGGATGAAACTGATGCTTTCCTTCTACTTTGAAGGGGTGCTCCCTCCTTGTCCCATCATTTCATTTCATTTCCCTCTGCTTCTAGATAGGGAAGCACCAATGCAATTGGCTATTTAAGAAGTTGGATCCTGGCACTTAGATGCATAGCATCCCTTAATGTTAAATATAGACTAATGACCTCCAGAGGGAGACCATGCCTGTGTGCTAGAACCTCATTACTCCATCCCTGCCTCAGGCAGGCGAGCAGGTCCTAGGAATTCACCTCCAACCGGAAAAAATAAATAAATAAATAAATTTCAAGCTGTACTTTTCTCAAAGGCATCCAAGCTGAAGAAGAGGTGGCCTGGGCTGTCAATATTTGATATTATATTATAATTAGCTCCTTCATTTCAGTATGGGTTCATTTGACTCCTAATCAATCCCTTGTGGTTTTGAATTACATGATCCCACATTCATCTTGTCTAGATGCTTGACAATTCTTACAGAGTTGATTCTTATTTCAGAAGTCACAGGGCTGCACATGATTTGTGGCATTATCCTGTTGGAATTGAGTTTTGGAATGGTTTTACTTTTATTAACCCCCCACCCCCAATTTTCTAATATAATTATAATTTTGCTTGTTTCATGTTTAGACATTCCTGAAATCATCCCAGTTGTGAAAACTGCTGTCAGGGCCTTGAAATGCTTTTGGGGTGCTGAGTGTTTGGGGGACATGTGGATGTCTTCCTCAACAACTAATTATGTCGGTAGCGTTCCTTATGGGGAACGTTCTTTGCAGTTGTCATCTGAAGAAGATTTCCCCTAGCAAGGCCTTTATCTGGAAGCCTGTCTGTTACAGTCGTGTGCCCTTCAACATTATTTTGTGGTTGTATAGGACAAGGACATTTCTGCGCACACATCCAATAAAGTGTTTCTGAGGAGAAGCGGGACCAACCGAATCCTCTGGGGATTATGCGAATGAATGCAAATAACGCAGCAGTGGCTGTTGATTCTGCATATCAGAGTGCTGCACGCTCAGAAAGGAAACTAGATTGCTGGAAAGAAAGTTTGCAATCCGTTCCCAAACAAGGAAACAAAACTAGCCACAAATTTTCTCTTCCCATTTGTCTTTTACAGAATAGCTGCTCCTTTTCTTGGTGTGGAGGCGATGGAAGGCTCACATTGGTGCATAAGTATATTGGCATATGCAAATCAGTGGATTAGGCATCCAGGTTTTACCTCAGACAGGCTTTCTTCCTATTGAAAGCATTGCTTTCACGTTGTTACATTATCAAAGTATGACAGTCAAATACACACAAAAAATGACTGAAGGTGTTCGCATGCAGAGAGGAAAGTCTGTGGAAATAAACAGCAAGCCTTGCCAGACAGTGCTCTGCAGAAAATACCGTTAATCAGAGAACCACAAAGAAATTGCTCAGTCCCTGAATTTTTGAACACAGCAAAAATGAATATAGGATGAACCCTGCTAGCTCAGGCTGTCTAGTCCAGTATCCTGATTTTGCAATGGCCAACCAGATGCCTATAGGAAGTCTAGGAAGCACTTTCCCAACTTGTGCTAAATCAAGGAGCAACATGCGTTATTATTATGGGGGGGGGAATAACGCATGTTTAGAAATGGAAATGAGATAAAATACTTATTTAGATTTTTATTTTGGAATAAAGTACACATTTAAGTATGAATTCCATAAATTACAAACCCCCATAGATCAGTGAAGAAAATGGAATGAACACATGCAAAATTGACACTGCCTGGAAATAGACTGATCGCCTATTCCTTGCAATTTGGGATTAGGAGTGATGCTTTGGCATGTATCACTCTCTCTCTCTATATATATATATATACACACCCCGAAATTTATACAATATCTCACAAGTCCACTTCAACATGTCATGTGTGTATGTGTGGATGCTTGCGTCTAAGTGTGTGTGTGAATCATGGTTGTTAAGTCATGTCTCATTCCATTAGACATAAAACTACACAAGCCAGGCTATTTATTCACAGTGTCATTAAAATTTTCCCACCTTTTTTGTGCTTATATTTATGGGTATGGAAGGAAGGACAATGCATCTCGCTTAGTGGAACAACTTCAGAATGATTCATGGATTATGCTTTCCATCCAGCCTCTCGTGGTACTTTGTTAGCACACATTGATTGCCTTTTGAAGAGTTTATTGCTGCATTAGTAAATCAGGGGAAGATTTACTATGCTAGTTTTAAATAGTCACCGTGATTTAGCACCTTCAACCTCTTTGTGATGGGGATAACCCCAGCAAAACGCATAGAATGGATCAACACCAGGAGGTGAGAACATGGGAGTGATTTTCCGCTTCAGAAAGATGCTTTCCACCAACTTTATTTATCTGAGCTTCATTAGCAATGCAGTCATCCATCTAATATCCAGTGGGAATCCATGTTAATTCCCTTTCCCACTCTGTGGGGCTTAGCAATGATAATAACAGGATTGCTGTGAGATGTTTGGGGAGACATAGCATGGTTATGAAACTCAAAGCATCAGTGAGAAGGATTGCTTAAAGGAAAGGGTAGTCTTGGGAGTTCTCTGCTCCTCTTCAAAATCCTAGATTTTCTAGTTTATTGTAAGATTTGTACTGCACAGCGGATGAGTCCAAGGTACCAAACTTGAGATCAGGGTCCTAGTGGTGGTAGGGCTAGATGATGCATTGTTAGCCCCAGAGCAGTGCTTCATCCCTCTTAATATTTTGTTTTTGTTGGGGGGATTCATTTACATTCATTCCACAATAGTTCCCATTTTGTGAACCAGAGTTTGTTTTTAGAACAGGACATTTCCTGCTTAAAAACCTTACACACAAGCAGAAGAACATAAGAAGAATCTGCTGGATCAGTCCAAAGTCCCATCTAGTCCAGCATCCAACCAGATGCTCTTGGAAAGTTCACAAGCAGCATATGAATTCAATAACATTCTCTCATAGAATTGTAGAGTTGGAAGGGACCCCAAGGGTCATCTAGTCCAACCCCCTGCAATGCAGGAATCTCAGCAAAAGCATCCATGACAGATGGCCACCCAACCTCCTCCTGCTGTTTCCAGCAACTGGCATTCAGAGGCATACTGTCTCTGACAATGGAGGTAGAATGTAGCCATCAGGATCAGTAGCCACTGAGAGCCTTATGCTTAAGCATAGAATCTTAGCATCATAGAATTGGAAGGGACCCAAGGGTCATCTAGTCCAACCCCCTGCTTCTTATGGGAGGGAATTCTATAGTTTATCTAGTTTGTACTGTGCGATGAACGACTTTCTTCTGTCTCTTCTGTCCTCGCTAATGCTTCCACAAAGTGGTAGTGCTCTTACCCATACAGTATGCTTCTCAGCTGAGGCAAGTTTCCCCCCCAAAAAAATTTCTTTCCCATGTTTCTCATTTAGGATGGGGGGGGATCCTCCTTTCACTCCTATGATTCTGTGAGGTTGTTGGCAGCCATCTGTTTCAGGAGTGCCTTTGGTGATGAAGTCAACCTGTTGGAAGGATAAAGCACCTGCTGTGACTGTAGAGACTGGTCAGGAAGAGGCATGGTGCCTGGTGCTTGAAGGAAGTTCCCCAGAGAGCACTTCCTTGGGGATCCGGCCATCCTCCATTCTGCAGACATAACCAAGCCATCATAGACACCACTGAGATCCTGTGATTTCAAGCAGATTTCTTAAAGGGGGTTTGGATAAGATGAGAAAGATCATAGCTCAGTGGTGGAGCCCATGCCACATTGCTTTCTGGGCAACCACCTGGGGGCCACATTCCAGTGGTGGGCAGGGACTCAAGTTGACTTTGTAGAATAGGCAACTTTTTGCACACACCCATCTTTGTCCACCCAGGCAAGCAAGAGGAATCATACCTGGATAGCTCACTTGGTTAGAGCAGGCATAGGCAAACTCAGCCCTCCAGATGTTTTGGGACTACAACTCCCATCATCCCTGACCACTGGTCCTGTTAGCTAGGGATGATAGGAGTTGTAGTCCCAAAACAGCTGGAGGGCCAAGTTTGGTCATCACTGGACTAGATGATTATCTTCAGGGTCCCTTCCAACTCTATGATTCTGTGCAAGTTCAAGCACATATTCCAGCAAGGCAAGAACACTCAAGGAGGGTACAATGTAAGGCCAGAGCCTGGTTGGGTCCTGGGGAGATCCTCAAGGGCTGGAAAGAGAGGCTTTGAGGGCCACATTTGGCACCTGGGTCTGCGCTTCCACACTCCTGCTCCTTGAGAGTCAGCCCATGGACTTAGTGAGACATCTGAATAAGCATGCGTAGGACGAGGCATTAGCAAATCATGCTCAGCCACTTCCAGATTCACAAAGCCAAGAGACACTTGAAGCTCCCAACTAAAGCTTTTCAAATGGAGAGGAGATTAGATGTGATCCTATGCCAGAACCATTAATACTAGCCTTGGGAGTTAATGATTCTTAAAAGAAACTGCTGTTTCGCTGTCCATTTGTCAGGGGCAAGCGGTGTCTAGACCTTGGCTGCTGAACATGAGCATATTTAACAGTAGTCTTTCTTGCTGCTTTCTTTTTGTCCTTAAAAAAATAAAATAAAGAATCTCACACAGTTAATATTTTATGTGCATCTGTAGGGCAAAGAATTAGTTTCCTTCTCCAGGACAGATTTTAATAACTTCCCCACCACTTTTATCATTCTCTAATTGCTTTACTGGGAAGCACAGGGAATTCTTCTTAAGGTTCCTTTGCTGTCAAGAGTCGGGCTTAAGATGAGTCCAGGAGTCACCAGTGTAGTGTCTAAAGACACACATGCAATTACAGAGAGGCCTTCCCTGGCACCCACAGGGCCTCTGGTGCCCACAGGCTGGAGGCAGAGCTTAGCCATCCTGGCTAATAGCCACCTCATCCTCCACAAATTTGTCTGTTGTTCTTTTAGAGCTACCCAAGTTGGTCACCGTTACTGCCTTCTGTGGGAGCAGATGCCACAGTTTAACTACTCGTTGCCTGAAGAAGTACTTCCTGAATCTTCCAACATCCAGCTTCATTGGATGTCCATGAGATCTAAAGTGAGAGGAGAAAATCTTTTCTCGGTCCATTATCTCCATGCCAAGCCTAGTTTTACAAAGTCCCAAACACTGCAACCTTTCCTCATAGCAGAGCCGCTCCATGCTCTTGATCATTTTGCTTGCCCTTTTATGAACCCTTTCCAACTCGACGATATCCTTTTAGATGTGAGGTGACCTGAACTTTCCACAATGCACTAAACCACTGAGCCTTTTGGATCAGAAGGTTGGCGGTTCGAACCCCCGCAACGGGGTGAGCTCCCATTGCTCTATCCCAGCTCCTGCCAACACAGCAGTTCGAAAACACAACAGTGCAAGATAAATAGGTACCACTGTGGTGGGAAAGTAAATGGCGTTTCTGTGTGCTCTGGTTTCCATCACGGTGTTCCATTGCATCAGAAGCAGTTTAGTCATGCTGGCCACATGACCCGGAAAGCTGTCTGTGGAGAAATGCCGGCTCCCTCAGCCTGAAAGCGAGATGAGCGCCGCAACCCCAGAGTCACCTTTGATTGGACTTAACCGTCCAGGGGCCCTTTACCTTTACCATTTTACATGCAGTTACACCACAGACTTGTATAACAGCATTATAATACCTGCTGTTATATTTTTAGTCCATTTCGTAATGATCCCAAGCCATAGGATTTGCCTTTTCCACAGCTGCTGCACACTGGGTTGCATAGGAGACAATGCCTAGGGGCCAAGGTCCCTTTGCCCCCACCCAATAAAATATTTCAGGGGGCTGGGCCTCCTAAAGTTGATGGGCATTGCCATTCAAATGGTGTGTGTGCGCTATGTCTTGTGATTAATAATGCAGGGTGGGGCTTACCTGCCCACTCTATATTTTATTCAAGTTGGTACACCTGTTGGGTTGACTATGTCTCCCTCAGTGTACCCATTCCCCAAACAGAAGAGACTTTCCCCCCTCTCTTTCACTGCCACCCACTCCAAAGTTTGGTTTAAATTTTCAACCTTTTCAAATACTGGCCCAGCCAGCACTAGGTGAGAAATTCAGTTGCAGATCTCAAGCATGTCATGATATTTGTCCCTGAATTGCTTAGAGAATGAATATTTTATTGTGGAGTGGAACTCACAATACCCCTTATCATTCACATATCCACCGAAGTACAAACTTCATTTCCAATTCTGTGGTTCCCATTCTGCGCATTCTAGCCGTCTGCACCTCCCATGGTTCCTCGGGACATACACAGGCATGAAATCTTAATTAAGAAGCAGGAACAAATAGTTTCATGCAAGACTGATATTTTGACTTCCTTGTCCTTTGTGGACGGTTCCTAGGCAAACCCCCACTGTGACTATCGAGCTGCTAATTTAACAAAAGCTACAGAGCTCTTTGCATTTATGGGCTTGGCATCGGCAAATTTCAGCACAGAGAGAGATTGAAGTGGTGGTTGCTGATCACTTTTCTTAACAACGTTTAGAAAATCACCCAAGGGAATGATGTCAGGAGTGGGCACCTGTGGTGCAGGCAGAGCTGTCCAACAAAGCATGAATTTGGAAAAATGGCATGATTATCCTTATTGCTACAAGTGCTGTGACAAAAAGAAAAAAAAAACTCTTGCATTCCTTTCCACCAAATATTTTTGCACCACTTATTTTTTAATATACTTTATTATTTACATTTGTTCAATACTTGGTACAGATATGACATCCAATATCATATATTCTCACAAGTGAGACAGAATGCGTCATGCAAGGTAAAATAAATCAGGCATAGGATATATTCTTACTAAACCATTGTCCAGAAATGCTTAGGAATTATGTCTGACCACAAGGGTCTTTGCGAAATTGGAGGAAGTAATTTACCATCTTGTTTATTAACGTAAACAATGAAGGGGGTACCAGGTAATTGTCAGGAGTCAGGGAATCCGATCCCCGCATTGTAGGCTGTCAGGAATAAATAGACAAGGAAAGCTCTTATCAATATCTTTTATTCAATATTCACAGAGAGAGGCTTAGAAATGCAGCCTCTTGGAGTAATGGCGTTGCTCCAAGTAATCTCCACCCCCCTTCTCTCTTCAGTCATCAACAGCACCACCCACCTTACGGTGGCCACTTAGGGCCATTTGCCTCCAAGCCCTTTGCTCTCCTACTTTCAATGCTCGCCGGGTTCTAGGAGAAGGGGGGTCTGGAATGCTTTCTAGTGATAATGTGTCAGCCAGCTGCTCTGGCTCTGCTTCCCCCTCCTCCTCTTCCATTATTTCCCAACTTTGCCCCTCATCTACCTCTGAGCCGTGACCTTCCGCATACCACTGTTGTAAATCAATACTGTCTTCCTCTTCTCTGGAAGGTTCAGGAGCGGGAGGTGGTCTCCATCATTCCTCCTCTGTCCAGTCCCTGAGAGTAATTGAGAAAGATTTCTGCATTTTGGCTCCTCTAGCCTGTTAGTTGCGCTCTGTCACTTTCTCCACCATGGCTAGTCCCCAGATCCTACTCCACCAACCCTGTAGAGTAAAATGTATATGGGACTTCCATTGCTGAGCAACTTCCAGATGTGCAGCTGCAAGTAAGAAAATGATAAGATCTATATTTAACACATTTGGCCTTATGTCAAGAAATATTGACTCTAAAGCTGGTCCATTGGAATAAGTTGTGGCACTATAGTTGGAGACATTATGAAATATTGCATCAATTAATGGGAAAAGAAATTGTGTTCGAAAATTATCAAAGGGGAGAGAAAATGATGGTGAAGTTAGCAATTTGAAAATGTGTGAAAATCAATTATATTTACAGAAACACAAGACCTTTGGATGAGTGTGTTGAAAAAATGACATTGTATGACTTTGCTTCCAACATAAAATAATTTTGTTCTGGTGTTACACACACAGTTTCTTTAAAATGTCAAAATGCTACTTACATCACACATCTATAGCTATAATCCAAATGGTTGTACAAAGAATGTTTTGGAAGAGTTTGCAAAGTTATCATTCAAATGAAATTCTTTTGGTTTGGGTATAGATTTATTGTTGCTCTTACTTGACTTTTGAGGTGGTTAAGGTGGGGTTGCGAGTCTCCTTTCTTTCATTCTACAAATCATCTTTCCAGCAGTCCTCACTCTGCAGTCTTCTTGGGTACCCAAACACCAACTAAGCCTAGGGGCAGCCAGGGATGCTGAGGGTCACTGGTGATTTCCTTTTCCCATACAATTCAACATTACTCTGCTTTAACAAACATCACCACTACCACAGCTCTTCAGAATTCCACAGGCAGTGTTCTGGACAGCATTACTTTGTAAGGCCTATAATGAAGGTTTATGGCCTATTGGAGGACAAAGGAAAGATCTGGGAGGTCTATTGGAGACCATCAAAATTGATAATGGTGTAACCCTGCTAAATTGTTGTTGTTGTTGTTGTTGTTGTTGTTGTTGTTGTTGTTGTTGTTGTTTTAATGCACAAGCAAGAATACACAACACTCTTCCACCTCTTAATTATTTCAAGGTAAGAAAGTGCAAAAGAGAAATTCTACACACACATACACAGTTAAGGGATTATGGAGGAAAATTAATCCCTTTTACTTCCCCCGCATAAAGTCCATGAACTGATTTGTTTGCAGTTTGGCAGTCTTAATCCATGCTAGATTAAGAGTACCTATAAATTTCAGCCACTTTGGCCAAAAGCAAGGGGAGGGATTTACAGGCAATTTCTTCTGGATGGCATGTTAGGGGTTAAATCAGATACTGATGCTTACTGTGTTTGCCTTAATCCTGCTCACTGCACTTTGAGGAGCGATGCTGGCATGGCTAAGAATCCCTGCTTTGAATGAGCACTCCATCCTTAGAAAGGCCTGGCAAGACAGGGGCAAACTTCATGATCCAAGATGAGAATTAATTTTAGAAGCTTGCCCAGGTAAAGAGAAGTTCAGGAGGAGCGGAAGGCATGAATGAGGATACACTGAAAGAATGGATCAGGGACAATCTGTTCATCAATCTACAAGGAAAATGTCAATTGATATTGCGGCAGTTGAGTGATGAACTCACAGGCACTGGCTCAGCTGCTGTCACTCATGGCACAGCAAGAAAATCAATTTCATCTTGATTGCACGTTAGGAGGTAAAGTTTGGAGCCATCTCTCTCGGAGTGGTCTGCTGTGAAAACCACTAAATCTTATGACAATGGCATTTCCTCTGGTCCCTGATGTACCCGTTAGCTCCCAACAATGTGAGGTCCCAGAAATGGCTTGAAGGTATATAATGCCACCAAGTAAAACAGCTCTGGGCAGATGGATGGATGATCAGTAGGAAACCTCATGTATGGCCCTTTGGATTTCATAACAGGCATGATTTGATCTGGTTTATTCTTACATCTCTATCCCGCCTTTCCTCCAAGAGCTCCAGCAGGCATGCATGGTTCCTTCCTTGTCCTCTTGTCTCCATAACAACCATGTGAGGCTTAGAATGATAAGCCCCTGGTCACCCAGTAAGTTTTGTGGTTGAGTAAGGATTTGAACGTGTTGTCTTTGTCCATGGAGTTTTCTTGGCAGGGATACTGGAGTGGCGTGCCGGATCCTGCTCCAGGTGGATCATGTTTTGTTAAAACTCTCTACTATGACCTGTCCATCTTGGGTGGCCCTGCATGGAATAACTCATAGCATTACTGGGTTGTTCAAGCCCCTTCACCATGACAAGGCAGCGATCCATGAAGGAGAGGCAGTGATCCATGAAGGAGAGTCCCATGGACTGTAAGAAGATCAAACCTATCCATTCTGAGGGAAATCAGCCCTGAGTGCTCACTGGAAGGACAGATCCTGAAGCTGAGGCTCCAATACTTTGGCCACCTCATGAGAAGAGAAGACTCCCTGGAAAAGACCCTGATGTTGGGAAAGATGGAGGGCACAAGGAGAAGGGGACGACAGAGGACAAGATGGTTGGACAGTGTTCTCAAAGCTACGAACATGAGTTTGACCAAACTGCGGGAGGCAGTGGAAGACAGGAGTGCCTGGCGTGCTCTGGTCCATGGGGTCACAAAGAGTTGGACATGACTAAATGACTAAACAACAAACAACAACAAGTATTTGAACCTGGCTCCAACACTCCAACCTTGCAGCTGTGATGCCTGGGCCTGGAAGGACAAGTCAGAATTGAAAGAGCGGTAGAAAATCTATTCCCCACCCATGGGAGGAGAAGTCCAGGAGCTCTGCATGGTGTGTGTGTGTGTGTGTGTGTGTGTGTGTGTGTGTGTGTGTGTAAAGAGCATGGAGTGATTCCCTTATAAAGAAAGGTTGAGGCATTTGGGAGTTTTTAGTTTAGAGGAAAAGGGAGTAAGAGGCGACATGACCGAATTTTATAAAAATTATGCATAGCATGGAGAAAGTGAGTGGGGAGATTTTTCTCTCACTCACTTAGAATTCTAGAAATTGTAAGCATCCTATGAAGATGCTTTGGGACAGATAAAAAGAAACTACTTCTTCATGAAGTGCATTGTTAAGCTATGGAACTCACTTTCACAGGATGCAGTGATGGCCACCAACTTAGATGGCTTGGGCGATTGGGAGGCAGTTATTAATGGATACTATCCATGATGGTTCTGCTCTGCTTCCACAGTCAGAAGAAGTAATGCTTTTGAATGACAGCTGATGTTATTCCCCTCCCGGGGAGGGGGAAATGCTCTTGTGCTCAAACGCTGGACCAGAGGGGCCACTTGCCTGCTCCAGCAGGCTCATTTTCTGTTCTTATGCAGGATGTGATGGGAAATGGCCAAGTCCTTTCTGTCAACCCTTAAAATGCTAGGCTAAAGAGGAAAAATGGGGCTGGGTGGTGCTCTGGCTGGAATTCAGCTATAAAGTACATTAATTACGGGAATTCCAATAAAAATTGTGGCCATGTGACACTCTGCAGACGAGCCAATGAACCCACCCTTGGCTGCGCTCTGCACCAAGTTCATTCATTATCACAGGGCACTTTATATCAAGTGTCACCAAAGCACTGTGGGGCTTGTGAAGCGCTCAGAGGCATCGAGCCCATTATGCGCCTTCAAACGGAGAGAAACAAATGAAGCCAGCTTTTTAAATAATGCTAATAAAAAATTCTCCGAGGCTCTTTTGCAAATTAATTGTCATTTGCTTTCTCAGAGACAGAGCGGGTTGTAACAAAGCGACAGTGCTGCTTATGGGAATCCCTTTGGCTTGGTGGGAATCCCACAGTGGCAGCCCAGGCAAACGGGAACCTGTAGTGTACCATTGCTGAGCATCTACACAGAAATATGGAAGGCCGTTTCCCATGTGTCTTGTGTGGAAAGCTTTGATCTGTAGGAAATCATGAAGGGAGGATATTTCCTGGTCAGCCACAGGACTGGCCTGGAATCCTAGGGTTGTCTCCAACTAGGTTCAACACAGAATATACATATTGAAAACAATGGACCTGAGTTCTATGAAGAACTTTCTGGGTCGCACCAATGGCCCATTTAGTCGAGCAGACTCCCCAGAGAGGTGGTGGACTCTCCTTCCCTGGAGGTTTTAAAGTAGAGGATGATCTAGTTGAGATTCCGGCATTGCAGGAGGTTGGATGACCCTCAAGCTCCCTGTCAATTCTACAAGTCTATGATCCTGTTCTTATAGTGGCCAACCAGATGTCTGCGGGGAAACCTGCAAGCAGGACCTGGTTACAAGAGCACTCTGCCTACCTCCAGTTCCCAGCTACTGGTATTCAGAGGTATACTGGCTCTGACAGTGGAGGTAGAACATGGCCATGAAGGCTAGTAGCCATTCAGAGCCTTATCCCCCAAGAAGTTATCTAATTGTATTTTAAAGCCATCTGCTGCCTCCTGCAGAAGCAAGTCCTATAGTTTAATTATGTGCTGTGTGAAGACGTGGTTTCATTTATGTGTCCTGAATCTTGCAACCTGTCTTGTTTTTGTATCACATCATGAAATGAAAATCACTCAGGGGATATGATGAATATATATATATATATATATATATATATATATATATATATATACAGTGGTACCTCAGGTTACATATGCTTCAGGTTACAGACGCTTCAGGTTACAGACTCCACTAACCCAGAAATAGTGCTTCAGGTTAAGAACTTTGCTTCAGGATGAGAACAGAAATCATGCTCCAGTGGTGCAGCGGCAGCGGGAGGCCCCATTAGCTAAAGTGGTGCTTCAGGTTAAGAACAGTTTCAGGTTAAGAATGGACCTCCAGAACAAATTAAGTACTTAACCCGAGGTACCACTATATATTAAATTGTCTTAACTCCAATGTGAGGATCTGGAACAAAACAGGCATAACAAACCTAGTTCTGTTCCATTGCTGGCATTACACTCTGTCTCGTAACTGAAAATGGTCCTTCCATTGGTCTACAGCTTGGTGCCTTGCTGGGACCTGCTAGTGGTTGTAGCAGTTTTGTAGGTTGCAGCAATGGAGCTGTTGCCATTTTTTATATCGTGTTGCTTCTAGAAAAAGAGAAAGGTAATTCCATCCCATCAGCAGACTGCAGCAGGGAAGCAAGCTTATCCCATCATGACTCTGCTGAGATACCAGCTGCATTTGGTTCTGCTTCATTGTCAACTACTAGCAATGCCATCAGACTATCCTAGCTGCTTCTATCCTAGCTGATTAAAAACTTCAGCTTTAAGAACTGCTGCCTGAGTTTGCTTTCCTTCCTCCTC
This sequence comes from Podarcis cretensis, assembly GCF_951804945.1. Lineage (NCBI taxonomy): Eukaryota > Metazoa > Chordata > Lepidosauria > Squamata > Lacertidae > Podarcis > Podarcis cretensis. The sequence continues at coordinate 24,587,729 of NC_137177.1, read as the reverse complement.
CTTCCCTTTCCGCATTTCCTTTTGTGTTAAGTCTTTTACACTGTAAACTTGTACATAGGTGCTTAAATAATAATAATTGATCCGTAAGCTTCTCTGTGAGCCATTATGACTGAAGAGTGGAACAAAACTGCATTCAATAAATAAATAAAGAATACCAGAAGCAACAGAGGATAAGGGCTCGTACATATCTACAAAGTGTAGCATAAGTGAGGCAGGATTTAAAGCTTTTGTTCCCCTTGCAAACTCTTCTTGCTGAAACATCCGCTTTTAAGGAAAGGGCTGTTTCTCCAAATCCTCAATGGCAGTGACAGTATTATCCTTCAACGGGCAAAATAACAACTTAGATTTCCTGTCATTTTTATCCACTGTAATTTCCAGAGAGCATTAACAATTCATGGGTATTCTGTAAAGCCGGTTACATTATTTTATTCTTTTTAAAAAAGCAATTATTATTATTATTATTTACTTGCAACCAAATGTGTGCTTGGCATTGTGTTGTTTTTTGTTATGTCTCAAATCCTTTTTAGAGAGGGCTAGGAAATGTGGGTCAGGCTTTGCAATAAGTGCTCAATTAATCATTATTACAAATCTTCGGCATTTTTCATAATAGCGGATATCATAATAAATTGATTTGGTTTTCAGGGAGATGGCATATGAAAATTTGCTGATCTTTTGTGCAGACAGATTATGTTTCCATTTCAATGGGTTTGGATACCGATTTTCCCACCCCTGTGTCCGCTGTGATTATAGTACTATTCTTCTCTTGCATTGGACTTTTAACGGTCTGTAGGAAAGGAGGTTAGTGCAGGTCAGACTACCTATTCAAGCAGCCCTCTATGGTCTACTCAGACCAAGGTGTTCCTTATCACCTGTTACCTGGCCACTTTTCTCTTCAAGATGTGAAAAATTGATTTAAATAGACCTGGAAAAACTGTCTGTGGACAAACGCTGGCTCCCTTGGCCTGTAAAGCGAGATATGTGCCACAACCCCAGAGTCATCTGCGACTGGACTTAACTGTCAGGGGTCCTTTACCTTTTTTATATTTTCTGCATGCAGATAGAACCATGAATGTTTAGAGTTGAAAGGGACCCTGAGGGTCATTTTACCAAACCCCTGCAATGCAGGAATCACAAATAAAGATCCTTGACAAACACTGCTTAAAAACCTCCAGTGGAGGAGAGTCCACCTGCTTCCGAGGTAGTTCATTCTGCTGTTGAATAGCTCTTACAATCAGGAAGTTCTTCCTACCGTTTACCATATTTTTCGCTCCATAAGATGCACCTGACCATAAGACGCACCTAGTTTTTAGAGGAGGAAAGAGGAAAGTCCTGTTTTGGGGGGGATCAGCTCACAGTTCTGCAGCTTCTTTAGGAAAGGAAAGGGAGCCGTTTCTACAGTTTCCAGACAGATAATCTAATCAACCAGTCACATGTCGCTGGGGAAACAAACAGCCTCCGTCTACAGAACATTCAACAATGGAGGCCTGGGCAAGGGGGTGGGGCCAAAAAGGGAGCCAGGGACCGACCACACATTTGCTCCATAAGATGCACAGACATTTCCCCTTACTTTTTAGGAAGAAAAAAGTGTGTCTTATGGAGCGAAAAATACGGTAGTCAAAATCTTCTTTCTTGTAATTGGAAGTCACGGCATCAGGTCCAACCCTCTGGAGTAGCAGAAAACAAGCTTGCTTCACCTTCCATGGACAGCCCTTTAGATGTTTGACAGCCCTTTAGATGGTTCCCCCCCCCCCCCAATCATTCATTAATCTCTTCAACAGTAACAACAGACAAAAAATCAGTACAGAAATATGATAAGAACTAACTAACTAAATTTATATCTCTGAATTCCAGTGGCTGGGAATCACAAGTTGGGAGAGCACTTTTGCATCCAGGTCCGGCTTATTGGCATCCCAATAAGTTGACCACTGTGAGAATAGGATGCTGGAGTAGATGGGCATATCAACTCCAATCCTGGAGGCAATGTACAGTCATGGTGACCAGTAGCAGCCTGCCAAATGCCCCGTTTTAAGTAGTGTGGCCCTGCTTTCTTTGGAGGCTCCTCAAGCTCTGCCTTTGTCTCATTGCTCCCCGATTTTCTGCAGCCTGATGATGGGGGCTGCAGAAGCAGCTCCTGAGGTGGCGGCAGCTTTTTCTTCCCCACCAACATGGCGCCCTTCTGGGACTACAACTCCCATCAGCCCCTTGGGCAGTGTGGCTAAGGTAAGGTGGGTGGCGAGTGATGATGGGCAGCAGCAGCGGCAAGCAGCAAGCAAGCGAGTGAGTGGGTGGATGGTCAGTGGTGGTCAGCAGGCATGTGGGCGAGCAACGGGGGCAGTGGGATGGGGTGTGTGTGTGTGTGTGTGTGTGTGTGTGTGTGTCCCATTTTGCCCTCCCAAAATGTTGGAGGGTTTCTGGTAGTCATTAATAATTTTACCCTCTATGATTTTGTGCATATAACTCTAGTGTCAGTCTTCAGGGAATCCGATCCCTCCCACGGTGGCAGCCAAGAAGCATAAACAATAAAAGTTCTTACCAAGTTATTTATTCAATATTCACAGAGAGAGATGAAGGAATGCAGTCTCCCCTAAACAATGGTGTTGCTCCAAGTAAAGTCCCACCCTCTCCTCTCCTTATCTACGTCATCCCTATGTCAGCTAATCTGAGCTTTCTGCCTCTGAGTTTTCTGTTCTACTACTCTCAATGCACACTTGGTGCTGGGAGAGGGGGGTCAGGAATGCTTTCCAGAGACACTGCTGTCTCTCCCCTGGTGCTTCTTCTTTCTGCTGCTCCAATATTTTCCAGCTTCTCCCCTCTGCAGCCTCTGAACTATGACCTTCTGCAAACCACTGTTCTAATTCTATACTGTCCTCTCATTCTCAGGAAGGTTCAGGAGAAGGGGCGGTGGCCCCCACCATTCCTCCTCATTCCAGCCCCTGATATCTGGTGCTCAAATGTCTGCACTGTGTGTCCATATGATAGCATATGTAATAATTTACAAGGCCCTTAACAATTTGGACCAAGGAGATCAAAGAGGTCTTTGTGGGAGTTTCTGTCTGTGCTCCCCCAAGGCTCCAATGTATGGTTTGTATCTACCAGGAACTGTGTGTTTAGTATTGTGGGCCTAGTTTTATGGAAGCTTCCTTCCAGTTGATGTCAGGCAGGCCTCCTCCCTGTTGAACTTCTGGCACCTACTGAGGCTTTTGTTTTGTTTTATTCCAGCAGGCATTTTAACTGAGTTTTATTTTTATAGTTTCATTTCTGTTTAAATTGTTTTAAGTTCCTTGCACACCACAAAGAGACAACTGTAACGAAGTGATATATAATTTGTTGAAATAAAAAATAAGTTGATGACCATCCCCACATTCCATTGTTTGATCACATGATTGGGGGGGGGGATCTTCCTTTCAGAATAATTGCCACACACAGGAAGAACATAGTTCCTCACTTGCAGTTTTAAAAATCATGCAATGTGTTAACTCGAATAGAAGTTATCAATATTGCAGTTGTTGCATAAGGAATTATTATTATGACCAGAATGTAAAGGAAATTAATAAGATTTTGGAATGCAGAAATAAAGCAAACAACTATGCCATCAATTCTAGCACGTGGGGGGCCACCTTATCTAAATTAGATAACTTGGTATTTGAACGATTGGTATTAATAATTGTATTATAAATTGGTATCGTTATACTGAGGCTATTATTGGATTCTAATTGAACACACACAATTGAATTTCCTACTATTCAGTTAATCCAATGACCTTATTCCCATGCCCTTCAACTGATCAGGACATCTTGGACTTTAGCACAACTACTACTACTACTACTACTACTAATAATAATAATAATAATAAATGTGTTGCTGCAATGTCACACCACAGTCTCGCTCTGAAAAAGCACTTTTTTGGCACTGTGGTCCCATGCAGCACTCAAAATGCATATTTTTGGGGTGTCATGCTCTACCACTTACAATTCAGCTTGAAATAAACCATGGGTAGGCAAACTAAGCCCTGGGGGCCAGATTCGGCACAATCGCCTTCTAAATCCGGCCCATGAATGGTCCGGGAATCAGTGCGTTTTTACATGAGCAGAATGTGCCCTTTTATTTAAAATGCATCTCTGGGTTATTTGTGGGGCATAGGAATTCATTCATTCCCTCCCCCCCAAATATAGTCCAGCCCCCCACAAAGTCTGAAGGACAGTGGACTGGCCCCCTGCTGAAAAAGTTTGCTGACCCCTGAAATAAACATTCATTTTCCAAGTTTGTGGGAAAGTATTGCTGTTGTTTCCCCCAAGCCCAACTACAAACCTAAGTGGGAGAGATTTCTCCATCAATGCTTCCTCCTCGGCTTTCTACAAAGCTGCATATTATAAACATTATTTCGGGAGGAATAAAACAAACTATAACATATTTAATTAGTGGAAAAATTGAGTATATATCTTGTTTATGAGCTCCTTGCTGTTTGATGGGTGACATAAACCTGAGAAGAGTTTATGAGCCCAAGAGGTATTTGTGCAGGTTTATAGGAAATGGCAGGAAGACATTATGATGATGATTAAGGGGCAGATTGTTAACTATGGGACATAATCGACTGCTACTTTAATTTACTTAGGCTGGGACAGGATGTGGGAAATGTGGCCACAACAAAGGAGATTGCTTGAACTTGGAAAGGGGAGAGAGTGGTCACTACTAGCAAAACAAAGTATCAGTAGAGAAAGTAGTAAATCCTTTTTTAAAAAAAAATAACATGTGAAAAACACAAAATGTAAAGGTGTGTCACAATCCTAGCTGTGTCTACTCAGAAATAAGTCCTACTAAACTGAGTGGGGCTTATTCTCACCTGTGGCTCCCAGAAGCTGTCAGAGCATCCACACCCCAAGAATGGCTTCTACTGGCCAGCTAAACCAGGTGAGGATAGCCAATGGGTCTCAAACACTGAGTGAGTTAGGGACTTCCCCTGCATGAGAAGACAGGCTTGGCAGATTGAGCGGATGAAACCAATAGTGGGTCCAACAGTCAAGGAGGCGGTTTCTGCATGTGCTAAAGAGGGAGGTGGGGGGCAGATCGGGCTCACCAACCTGGGAAGGTAGCCCGTGTATGAGAATAAAATCTCTGATCCTACACCTCTGCTGTCTTGCAGGATATCTTCGAGAGTAGGAGAAAACCCTACACAGAGTGGAGTCCCAAATATGGTTGGATTGCGGCTTATATGCCTTTTTCTGACAACTCCTGCAGCCAAGCTGATGCCAAACATATTGCTCTCCTTTCCTTTGGACCATACCAGTAAGACCAAGAAGGGGGTCTTGTTGTCTGGGCAGCCCAGGATCTCCATACACACTGCCCAGGCTTGCACCCCAGATAAGTCACTTTGGTGCTGCTAATGCCGTGATTTGACTTCACCCTAGGAAACACACAAATGGCAACAGACAAATGGCAACAACCAATTCCCAGGTAAGTGAGGTCTGCATTACAGCAGCAGCCACAAGAGAAATCCAATCCATATGAAGGCAGTGCCTACTTCACTTTTTCATCTTAAGACTGTGATCAGAAGAAGCCTCGATGTTTTCAACATCAGTCATCGTTTTCTTTTCCCACTTGCTCTATTTACCATCTGTCTGATGATGAGTTCCGGAGAACCTGAGATATTGTGTACTATTTTTGGATATTTTGCTTGACCTAGCATGGAGTTTAGAAATGAGGAAGATCTGAAAATGGTTCCTCATCATCCTGGAAAAGTGACAAGTGGGGTGCTGCTGGATTCTGTCCTGGGACTGTTGTTCAATGTATTTATAAACAATTTGGATGAAGGAATTGAGGGGGTGATCATCAAATATGCAGATAACACCAAAACTGAGAGGGGTAGCTAATGCCTCAGAAGAGAGACTCAGGATTCAAGATGACCTTAACGGCTTAGAGAACTGGGCCAAACTAACAAAACAAATTTTAATAGAGACAAATGTAAGGTTCTGCACTACAGCAGGAAGAACCAGTTCCACAAATAGAAGATGGGAGACACCTGGCTTGCCAGTAGTACATGTGAAAAAGGATCTAGGGGTCTTTGTAGACCACAAGCTTAAGATGAGTCAACAGTGTAATGCAGCAACAAAAAAAATGCTAGTGCAATTCTAGGCTGCATCAACAGAAGTATAGTGTCCTGATCAAGGGAAGAAATCAGTCAGCCTCCCCAGTTCCCCACTCTACTTCCTGATCTGAAAAGGCTCTGTGGTTGACATGTGGGGCACCCAGGAAGGTTGCACAGTGCAGAGCACTGGTGAGACAATTTGTAGACTCAAAGGAAGGACAACCTTCAAAGTAGCACAAGGAGCAAAGCAGCAAAAGTAAGCATGGGAAAATTCGTGCGCACCACCTGAGAGAATTTCACAATTCCACCCCCCCCCCTCTAATTATAACTCTGTAAACTCTTTCAAAAGATTATTTGCAGACCATTTGCTTTATAGCTATGTGTGTGATGTGAGCAGTGTTTTGACATCTTGAAGATGTTTGTAACACCAGAAGAAAATACTTTTATTTCAAAAGCAAGTAACGCAATCTCATTTTCAATCCCAACATCACAAGGTTTCGAGTTTCTGCAAATGAAATTGATTTCACACATTTTCAAATCAAATTAAATAGTCTTTTCAAAGACTATTAAATTCCCCTCACTTAAGATGTCTGCTCTCACTATTAATAATTCCTGTTACTAATAAATTAGACAGCACCTTCTGCCTGCAAAGATCTCCCCCTCCAGTTCTTGCAATGTTCTTCCTAACAACCAACTTGTGTGGTATGTTAACAGGTGGAAACAAATAGCACAAAGTTCAGCAGAAATAACGTAATTTATAAGTATAAATAATTACGGGTTTCAGCTCTAAAAAAAGTAACAGCCTCAATTCGGTTGATGTGCAGGCCCTTAAACCAGCATATGATAGGGTTCTTGTTAATATATTATTGAAAATCAAATTTGTACCCCACAATTCCTGCAGCGAACTCAAGGTGGCAAAGGTTGGTGGGAATCAGAAGTGTGGAGAGTTGCTGTTGCTCCCAGGTCTCCTTGTGAGTTTCCCATCAGCAGACAGTTAGCCACTCTGAGAACAGAATGGAAACAGGAAGAGATCCCCACGAAAGAAGAATGGAGGATGAAACTAATGGAATACGCAGAAATGGACAGATTGACGGGGAGAATTAGGAACCAACGTGACCAGAGATTCTCCGAGGACTGGAAGAAATTTACAGAGTACGGTATATCAAAAAATTTTGTGATGAGCAAATAACGTTCATTGGCTTTTAAGAAGCTCTGTGAAATTACAGCTTAAGCTGGATCTATTACAAATATTGTTTAAAAAATATGATGTGATTAAGAGTATTTGAGTGCAATATAATATTGGGAAATGTGAGACGAGGATAAAAAAAAATAAACAGAAAATTATCAGACAAGCTGAGGGAAGTTCTGGAAAAAAGGGTTTAAGTTAAAAATGGATGTATAATTTTGTAAAAATGTTTTTTTTTTGATGGAAAATCTAATAAAAAAAATATTAATTTTTTTTTTTAAAAAAGAGAACAAAATGTTGTACTAGATGGGTTTTTAGCATGATCCAACAGGGCTCTCTTCTTGTTATGTTCTTAGGTGCAGGGGGGAGAAAACGCAGCTCCCTTAGATCCAGCTTAAGCTGTTTATGCCTGCTAGCAAGTACCAGTGCCGGATTTAGGTATGAGCTAAACAAGCTACAGGGGGACGCGGGTGGCGCTGTGGGTAAAAGCCTCAGCACCTAGGGCTTGCCGATCGGAAGGTCGGCGGTTCGAATCCCCGCGGCGGGGTGCGCTCCCGCTGCTCGGTCCCAGCGCCTGCCAACCTAGCAGTTCGAAAGCACCCCCGGGTGCAAGTAGATAAATAGGGACCGCTTACTGGCGGGAAGGTAAACGGCGTTTCCGTGTGCTGCGCTGGCTCGCCAGATGCAGCTTTGTCACGCTGGCCACGTGACCCGGAAGTGTCTCCGGACAGCGCTGGCCCCCGGCCTCTTGAGTGAGATGGGCGCACCAACCCCAGAGTCTGTCAAGACTGGCCCGTACGGGCAGGGGTACCTTTACCTTTACCTTTAAACAAGCTACAGCTTAGGGCCCCACTCTCTCGCCCCCCCCCCAAAAAAAATTAAAGGTAAAAAAACTGGATGTACATTTTCAAAATATAAGATAAAAAACAATAAAATAAAACCTACATAAAGCAACAGTGTTTTGTGTTGTGTAAGTTCCTCTGATGTAAGTAATGGGCCCCACCTGCTAGCCTTCTCCCTAAAATATCACTGGTTTGCTCATTTCTATATCAATTACTTTGATAAAATATATATTTTGTTATGTGCAAATGGCTTTAGATATCTATTAGGTCCATAAATTACCATATAGCATATACAGTGGTACCTCAGGTTAAGAACTTAATTCATTCCAGAGGTCCATTCTTAACCTGTTCTTAACCTGTAGGATGGCACAACAATTTTTCTGCCCCTCATCCGGCCACCATGGGTTGCAGATGTTGTGGTGATCCCACTGCTATGAAAACAACAAAACAAACACCCTGCCAGTGTGGGGTACCTTTACATTGCATCCTAAGCACTTCAAGTTATGGGATATAGACCTAATCCCTTTAATAGAGCTCTTAGCTATTAAATTAAGTACTTGCTTTGGCTTTGGTAGACCACTGTCATTATTCCTGTGGATTATGTCTTCCTGGTGGCCCATCATCCTTATCCAAATACTCTCTCATATTTCAACCTCTGGAGCTCACTTAACATTCAAAGTGAACCATCCATACGGCATGCAAAGCCATTGAACTAGCAAGGCATAAATCTGCCACAATTCCCCCAGTGAAATAATTTGCTGCAAGTTAGAATGAAGCACACAAGATACTATCATTTAGCACTGATGATCTGAAATACAGCTGTGGGTCAGCACACTTTGCTTCTTTGCTGGGTATTGGGGTAGATATGTGGGTTTCCCCCCTCCCTCCTCAACAGTCTTGTAACTCACCAGGGATTGGAATAATTGTGGCCATAAAATGGCTGTAATGTATATAGTCACTTTTGCTCTCCTTAGCTGGACTGCTGAAGGTTAAATATTTAAGGAAAAACATAGCAGGTAGGTTTTAAACTTCACAAGGCAGTAATTGTAGTGTTCAATTCTCTCTACAGGTGAATGTGACCCTGGATGCTTCTAATCATGACACCCATCAATAATGAGCTTCTGGTTGTTCCATGTAGTATTGATAGTGTCATCCATAGCCTACAATGGGTAGTCAACGTAGTGCCTTCCACGTGTGGTTGGAAAACAACCCCCAACATCCCTGACCATTGGGCCATGTTGGCAGGGGCTGATGAGAGGCAAGGTCCAACAATCTCTGGAGGACTACTTCTGGACTAGAAGAATCAGTGGGGGAATTCTGTCAATGGACCATTGTGGTTCTATCATTCCCAACATTTAATCTGTGTTTTCATTTAATTCATTCATATAAGAAAATAAAGAGTCATTCCATTGTCTGGAGAGGTCACTTCCTGGTTCGCATGGAGAAGCCATTTTCAAGAGAGCCCAGAGACAGAAGTGCACAGCTGTATTGAGGCTGCACCGGGTGTTGAAACGTTGCACACCTAATAATTTTACACCCGGGGCAAGTGCCCTTGTGCCGCCCCCATGCTACGCCACTGGTTATTTCTGAATTTCCATGTGTGCATAACATCTGTCCTGCTTCCAATGGGCATCTCAATGGCCGCTGTGAAACAGAGAGCTGGACTAGATGGGCCTGATTTAGCAGGGCACTGTTTTATGATGACAGGGTTGGGCATGTGACTCCTCTCTCTAGAGCTGATGTAATACCCTCTTTCTGCAAGTAAGGCAGGAAGCCTTCTCTTGGCTTTTAAACCGTAGGAGGTCGGGTTAATGGAGAGCAAATGAAATAGAGCCTTCAGCAATGTGGAATGGTGGTGATAGGCAGACCTCAGGGAGCGATTCTTGGCGTGAGGATAGAAGCGTGCTCCTATTTGCATCTGTGAATTGTTAGAGGATCATAGGAAGTTATGCATATACGTATAATGTGAACAGGTACATGAACATTAAATATTAGTCTTCCTGCCCCAGTGAAGGGAAGGTTGACCTGGCTCGGCATACATTTGCTTTTTGGAAGAGGTAACTAATGACCATTAGTATTCAAGCCAAAGTCTTTGAAAGATTATATGGCTCAATCTTTTTTTGGCCCTCTAACAAAGGCAATCTATTTCCAGTGCACTCTGGAGGCTCCTGACCTTTTTGTTACTGGAGTTTCTTAAATTTTTATCTCGGAAATCAATGAAGGAATTGGAATTCCACATCTCATTTTAAGGACAAAGGCAGAGAACTGGAGGGAGAGAAAATGATTACAGCAGGGCCGGGAGCGCGGGAGGCAGGACAAATCCAAGCTCATCCACTTTCCCTTGTAAATTCTTTAACAATTTAATTACTGTGCATTTTGTGGTTGAGTTTTAAAGCTTTGGATGCGATTCGTTCTTTTCCATTCCCACCCCCTTCTTCTTTTTTATTTCCTGGCATTTATAGAGCTGCTTGCCTTCTGCAGTTGATCTTCCTGGTGAAAGAAATTATTCTCCATCCAATTAATCTAATTAGAATGTAATCAAGTTGTAGAGATCTGTGCAGCAGTGTGAGTGATTAGGAAAAATTACCTCCCCATGAAGAGTTTAAATTTAATTTTGGTTCTATAATCTAAAGACCAAATTAAGGGGACATACCATTTCTGCTGCAAATTCCACATTGTGCGGGACATTATATTCCAGCGGTGCTGGTGGAGGAAAGGGGAGTGGGTGGAAAGACAGCAGTTTTTAAACATTTCCAGCTAGGACAAAATGGATAAAGAGTGGCAAAGAGGGAGGTTTTGAGATCCAAGTCGCATTGCAAATCACCCTCCCAGGTAGCTGAATCCCCTGTGTCACACTTACCTTCTTTCTGATCAAATGCGGCCTGCCCCTGGCAGTTTGGGTTCTAAAAAACACATGGAGAAAACATTAATTCAACCATGTAATGTGTAGGTTGAATCGCTGCTCTGCTTAATTTGGATCCCACATGGTAGAGTGGTTAGAGCATTGGACTAGAATCCAGGAGATCAGGGTTCTGGTCCCCACTCAGCCATGAAGATCAGTTACTGTTTCCCCACCTACTCTACGTCACAGAGTTGCTGTGAGCATAAAAAAGAGGGGTGGGGCCATGTATGCTACCTTGAGCTGTTTGGAGCAGGGGTAATGCATACTTTGCCATGATGTAACTTCTCACTTTGAGCCTGGATCTGGACTGTTGTTTCTTTCACCCCTTACAAAGGCACAGCTTCCAGCACCCTTAACAGACTACAGCTCCCAGAGCTCTTTGGGGAAAGCGATGTGCTTTAAATTTATGGTGTGTACACAGCCTAGTTGCAAGTGAAATGAGGAAGGGGAGAACCAGATCCACCTTTCCCAGACTCGGACTGCTTTTGGTTTATACATGTTAGGAAGCAATTTTCCTCCTGACTAGGCACATTCTGTGCTCTCTGTTGAAGCTTGACTATCAGTTCAGGCTCAACACATGTGTTGACAATTCAGCAGGTTTATTAAGAGGGTTTAGATAGAGCTTCCTGGCAAAACTGCAGCAGTTCTCCTAGACTAAGGGAAGAGAAAGCAGGAGAGGGTGTTCCGGAGGTTGTGTTGCTTTGCTTTGCTGAATATAACACGTGTTTGAGCAATATTGCATGATCATGATCTAACTCCAGGACATGGTTGCAGGAAAGAGCCTTTAATGGGCTGCATTGTCAAATGATCCAGAGGCAACTGTCCCTGTCACCACCACAAGGCTCTCTTCATAAGGCAAGGCCTAGCCTCCAGTCATACTTTCAGCAGGGAGCTGAGGAAGAATAGCATGATGGACTAGTTCACCATGTAGAGAGACATCTGGCTGCCACAGAGGGAAGAGAGGAGAACCAAAGGCCCTCCTCTATCATCTTAGCCAAGAGATCAGCTGGGTTGACCCCTCTCCATAAAATGCTATCTATTGTCCATCCCTAGGGTGAAGTCACCAGAAGGAGGTGCCCTTTAAATGTTTCACTAGCATTGCAGGAGGCCCTTCCCTGTGGGATTCATCACATGGTTATTGTGTAGCTGTCCTCCTGCTTCAGGTGTCACACAGGGAGGGCATCTGGAAGGTAACAGGGGTGATCCCAGAAACAGATTCTTGAAGCAATCGAAATAAAAGAGAAACACAAGAATTAAGATCAAGACACATTCAAAAATCTAATTACAGGAGTGCTATGAGAAGCATGGTCAAAGTAGCCATCCAAAGTCAAAGCGCAGGTCAGGTAACCAGCAGGACAGCAGGTACCCACTAGTCAAGGAACTATTACAAGGATGTTGCTCCAATATTCTGTGTCTGCAACTAAGCTTTTTAATTTGAGTCTTCATAGCTCCCATGCAGAACACAACTGCATACCATATGGGTTGCCCGATGATTTGCTTTACTTGTGAGGAGTAGCTTACTCATGAGTATCCCTTTACTCCTGTCCTGAGGAGTCCATGTTCTTCAGGGAGGGACTCCTGTGTCTGGGAGTTGACTGAGCCCATACTTTTAGATGCTGGTATTCCTTAAGACTCAATGGCCATTTGACTTATGCCTCTGATTACATGAAGGGGCTATCCATATATTGAGGAGCAGGTTGGATTGCTGTGGCCCCTGAAGGCCCTGTGTCTCCCCCTGCTCTTCTTCAGTGTCACTTGGCATGGGCTTCTTCTCTGCATTTGCCTTGGGGAGTTCATACTCTAAAGAGGATTCTTCAAGTAGGGTCATGGCAGTAATGTTTAAAAGCACACACACCTCTCTCTCTCTCTCTCTCTCTCTCTCTCTCTCTGTGTGTGTGTGTGTGTGTGTGTACGCATACAACTGTGTCTTCAGGTCTTTCTCCAAATACTGACACCCTGTGACTTCTGCAAGACTTTCAGCATGACAGTTAAGTAGGGTTGCCATATTTCAAAAAGTATAATTCCTGACACCCGCAAAGTCGTTGAGCTTTTTATAGGAAACCACCAAAATTGTGTGTGTGTTTTTTAAGAAACCTACCTATCCCCAGATAGTGATTTGATTTTAAGCTCCTTGAGCTGTTTCTGCTGCTTTTGCTATTGTGTTGCCATGCACCTGTGTTTTCCCTGACATTTTGTCGGTTTGGCAAAATTCCTCCCTGACGCCATTTTTACACCCCAGAACCAGGACATGTCAGGAATTTCCCTGACGTATGGCAAGCTTACAGTTAAGCCATAACATGAGCCCATGGAGATGTTCTTCCTGGTGGTGGGTGGTGCCTATTGGGACTGATAGTGCAGAAGGTAGAGTGCCAAACACTGGCCAGAGCTAAGGACAGGAAGAGCCAACTGATAAGTTGTGGGCAAACATATCAGACGACACAGCGATTCTTCCAAAGCAGCTCTTTATTTGTAAGCTGGAACTGAACTGAACTGAGGTGCTCAGTCAGCCTGCTTATATAGAGCTCCACTAGAATGCAACAGTAACCATTTTCTGTAACTAGCCAATCACTGAATGTCACTTTTGATCCTTCATTTGCATACAAACTATCCAATCACTGAACGTCACTTTCGGTCCTTCATTTGCACAACTATCTACAGTATCCCCCTGCTGGCCCAGGGTGAGAACTTCAGTACATAACACCAACTAAGTCTACTTTTGCCCCCATCCTCTCCCTGCTGAGCTTAACAAGGTCAGCATTAAGATTAAGGAGGAGGAGGAGGAGGAGGAGGAGGAGAAAGCTGATGGGCAGGCCTAACTCCTGGATTGCTTGTAAGTAGGAAGGCAGGCAGCTGAGGACTGATTACAGGCAGACTAAGGTTGTTAGGACAATGCCCCTTTTGCCCTAAAATGGACCAGCCTCCACTAACAATTCCCACAGTGTTCCTATAATGTATAAAGGGCATCTTACACAGTTCGCTCAAAAGCAGAAGCTGTGCAGTGAAGCTTCGTACTTTCCCCCTTCCCTCCCTCAGACTGAGACAAATCTCCAGGAAAATTCATTACGCGGTTTAAGTGACAGTATTTATCATTCCATTCGAACGTTCAGACTCACAGCTCTCCTCGCTCTCACACAGGCATGGCCATTATAATTTGTTTCCTTCATATTTTCCCCCTGAAGTTAGGCTTCAAGAGTGATAGGTTGAAAACAAAGAACAAAGTGAGGAGGAGCTTGGGGCTAAAAGCACAACAATGGGCTAATTTATGGCCCGTTGCTTTTTTTCATAGGGGGGTGGCAGACAACAGTTGTAAACAATGGTTCCTTTAAGAAAAACTGCCATTCTGTCACATGACAAGGAAGAAAGCAAAACAACTCCTTGCATCCCAAAGGCAATTTTAAATCTTGTTCCAACTACATGATATCTTAAGAATTCATAAGAACATAATAAGAACCCTGCTGGATCAGGCAACGGGTCCATCTAGTTCATCACCCTATTCTCACAATGGACTAAGAGATGCCTATGGGAAGCCTACAAGCAGGAGTTCGGTATAACCATACTCCCCCGACTTTCAATTTCCAGCAACTGTTTGGGGTATGATGCCTGTAACAGTGGAGGTAGAACATAATCATTATGGCTAGCAGTCTTTCTTTTCCATGAAATTGTCTAATCCTCCTTTAAAACCAGCCATCCTTACCTCTTGTGGTTGACAAATTCTGTAACTTGGCTATGCATTGTGTGAAGAAGTATTTTCTTTCTTTATCCATGGTTTATTAGGGCTTTCACATTATTACAACAGAACTGTACCATCCCTTAGTCTTCCCTGCTCTCCGCTCCCTGCTTCTCTCCCCCCCTCTGAACTTGTGCCCTGCTTTTAATAGTGTATTTTCATCTCTGTTACTCGGTTTATTTTGGCTGTCCTGGTCTTCCAAAACTCAGCTTCATTGGATGTACAGTGGTACCTTGGGTTAAATACTTAATTCGTTCCAGAGGTCCGTTCTTAACCTGAAACTGTTCTTAACCTGAAGCACCACTTTAGCTAATGGGGCCTCCTGCTGCCGCCGTGCCGCCGGAGCATGATTTCTGTTCTCATCCTGAAGCAAAGTTCTTAACCCGAGGTACTATTTCTGGGTTAACGGAGTCTGTAACCTGAAGCGTATGTAACCTGAAATGTATGTAACCCGAGGTACCACTGTACCAGAGTTCTAGCATAACGAGAGAGGGAGAATAAGTTATCTCTATCCACTTTTTCTGCACCATGCCTAAATTAAGACACTCCTATCAGCTCCCCTCTTGAATTACATACTTGGATGCTGTCCTCTCTTTCTAGTCCTTCCAATCCAGGCATGGGCAAACTCGGCCCTCCAGATGTTTTGAGACTACAACTCCCATCATCCCTGAGCACTGGTCCTGTTAGCTAGGGATGATGGGAGTTGTAGTCCCAAAACATCTGGAGGGATGAGTTTGCCCATGCCTGTTCCAATCCCTTGATTCATCTATGTCCTGTTCTCATCTCTTTTCTTGTGCCTTTTGTGTGCTCTTCTTTTGTGTGGATTAAAAAATATACTCTGAGCTAGTCAATGTTGTTGGGCAACAACTGGCAATCAGCCCTGATCATTGGCCTTGCAAGCTGATGGGGACTGTAGCCCAATAATGCCTGGTTGTTACCACATTGACTGCTCCAACATACATCAGCAATGCCAGTAATGATGGAAGAAATAGTACAAAGATAGATGAATGACCTGGACATAGTAGACTGTAGCCAACAAAAATCTACTTAGCGTTGACACATTTTAATCAATTACCTTGTTACTTATGTCCATTGATTTCAATGGGGCTGAATAACATTGGATATAACCCATGGATATAGTAAACCACTGTAAATTTGTATGTTACAAGACTAGAATGGAGCTGAGACAAATTCCCTTATTTGCAAGCTGTTTGCTAGCTTCTTGCCTAGTTGCTTCTTCTTAAACCTTCTCATGTTTCCACTAGCCACACCTTCTGTCTGGCTTTTTCCTTCCTCAATCCCCAAAGGGAATCTTCCCAGCAGAT
The DNA here is from genome assembly GCF_951804945.1 of Podarcis cretensis. Lineage (NCBI taxonomy): Eukaryota > Metazoa > Chordata > Lepidosauria > Squamata > Lacertidae > Podarcis > Podarcis cretensis. The sequence goes on along the minus strand of NC_137177.1, from coordinate 24,571,665 downwards.
CTTCCACTTATAAAACCTTTGGGTTGCATATGTAAATTTTACATGCTTTGGCAATTGGATCCTCGTTACACTGGAAGGCCACCCAGTAATTCTTATACAAAGACAAATTCTCATTGAGTCTTTGGTCATCATGAGGCCCTGGGAACCCATTAATTCCCATCAATGCTATCATCTGTCACCATCAGATAGTTTAAGAGATCTAAATCTTGCAGACCCTTATAAACCTCTTGATAGAATAGCTTTTAAGATAAAAATCTGAGTTATTCCTTTCTTCTTTTATTAAGCTGGTAAGTTATTTATAGGGGATAATATCAGTGGTTTGTTTATTTTTCTTTAAAAAGTGCCTCTAAAGTGAATCCATAAAATATTAATTCCCCCCATAGTAAAGGTAAAGGTACCCCTGCCCGTACGGGCCAGTCTTGACAGACTCTGGGGTTGTGCGCCCAACTCACTTAAGAGGCCAGGGGCCAGCGCTGTCCAGAGACACTTCCGGGTCACGTGGCCAGCGTGACATCGCTGCTCTGGCCAGAGCCAGAGCCAGAGCCAGAGCCGCACACAGAAACGCCGTTTACCTTCCCGCTGGTAAGCGGTCCCTATTTATCTACTTGCACCCGGAGGTGCTTTCGAACTGCTAGGTTGGCAGGCGCTGGGACCGAGCAGCGGGAGCGCACCCCGCCGCAGGGATTCGAACCGCCGACCTTTCGATCGGCAAGCCCTAGGCGCTGAGGCTTTAACCCACAGTGCCACCTGCGTCCCCCCATGCTTGTATGTAAATTCTAAACATGTACTGGAGTGAACAAAATAGTCTAGAAATAGGAAGAAGGTACTGGGATCCAACAATCTGTTCTAGTTGCAAAAGCTCCAGTGTGTGGATGGAGCCATCCTCACCCAGTCATTTCAGTGAGGAGAGCAGCTCTGTATCCATATCACTGTCTGCACTCTTAATGTCCAAGGGATGAGAGACTTCGAGGATGCCAGCACTTTTCCAGAGTTCAGTTTCCTAGGAGTGAAGGTCAATGGAGACTGAAGAGTCTTTAGGATATATGGTTTTATTGACAAATATATACAAACTGAGGACAGGATAAAAGGACTCACAATGTTAACACTCCAACAGATCCCCATTAAGTTTCCAGGGAGGTTGCTAAGCCACACCTTTGGGTCCACCACAGATCAAGGACAGTCTCTGTGTCTCCAGCTTCCAATTCACACACAAACTCTGGCTATTGTTCTTCCACCTTACAAAGTAATGTTTCCAACTCAGTGAAGCAGGGAGTAGGTTTGCCACGGTTTGTCTCTATGGCAGCAGGGCAACCTGCTTGGACATAGAAATGGTGGTACTCAGTTGGCCAGTTAAGGCCATCTTACAAATCTTACAAACCAGATTCTGACTGGTTCAGCAGCTTCTTCTACTAGATTCTAAGCCTCACTGGATACAGAACCAGAGGCCTGGAAGGCACCCATAAATATAATCCAGACTGACACCCCCCAAAAAACTCCTATAATAATATATTTTGTGCTTCTAGGTTAGTGGGTCCTTCTTTGAAATTGTGGAGGAGGGGTCTGCATCCATATGAAATTCATCTTTACATCAAGGTCTTCCCACTTTCCATACAAGTCATTTATTATGTAATAAGTGCACATCAGGGCCATAGGAAGCTTCCTTTTACTGGCTCAGATCATGGCTCCATCTGGCTCATACTAGCTCCAGGGTTTCAGTCATGGGACAGTCCAAGCCCTACTTGGACATTGAACCCAGGATTCCCTGCCTGCAAAACCCTTCCCCACTTTTGCACAATCTGTATGTCTTGCCTCAAGCATACTCATGGCCATGGGGATGTTGCATGTTCCTTGTACCACTAGAAAATGCAATCCTTTTCTCAGATAGCATGTTGATTACCACTGTGATTCCTATATGGAAGGTGACTGGCTGTGCAAGTGTCAGGGACACTTATTGTTTGTGACAGGAAGATGCCAGTCTCCAGCTTATGAACTTTGATCATTACATTACTGGAATTTGCATGGATGGAATGCAGTTTGAGCTGCAGATGGACAAACACTGCCCATCTCAATTTGGAATGGATTCAGTGAAAGCTTGGCCACCCCCTCCCAATAAAATCTCTGAAAGACCTCGCTCAAATGTTTCCATACCAGATCCTGTACTGTACTCATCCTCCAGCCGATTTCTGTCCTTGCATCCCTTTTCTGGCTACAGTGACAGGGGAGGAGAGCGAGGTGGAGGGCTGAAGGCCCTTACTAACAGGAAGTTCCCAGCGCAAAGGTTTCTCTAGGAATTATATTTTGCCACAATTTACTGATCCTTGGTCAGAGCCCTTAAGCTCTGGAAAATTCTCATTGATTTTTACACTAGTCCTGTCCTGTCTGTAAGACTTCCAGGCTTAATGAAGGCCCAGTCAGACACCCCCCCCCAACTTTGCTCACTCCTGTCACTGTTGATGGAAAGTAAATTTGAAGGGAAGTTAAAAAGGAGGTGGCAAGGACAGCTCATTGTATAAGGATGGCCAGACCAGTCTTAGCCTTTTTATTTATTTATTTTCGTTAGTTTTGCTACTGCTCAATCACATGACCAGTCTGTTATCTCTCTCTCTTTTGGTGAACTTTATGAAAGAACTCGTGGAAAATCCATGTGTAATTTGTGCATATTTTGTACATATTTTGTACACGCTTTTCAATGCATCTCATGCTCTAGACATGTATTTTGTAGACGTTTTTAAAATGCCCAGTATATTTTTTTGTGCATACTGTTTTGGAAGAGTGAAATCTGAACAATAACTGAGTTCCAATGCTCAAGTAAGTTTGGTAATGTTGAACTGTGTTGGTCTGCTGCAAAAGCAGACCAATCTCATGCCTCTCCAATTTCTATCTCAGAATGGATCAAGCTGCTTCACAAGGTAAACGGGAATTCAGAAGGACTTTGACATGGATTACAAGTGGAGGAATTCAGTTCCACCCACTTCTCAATTCTGAAACTCACCAACATTACTAGTTGAAGCATGAACATACAGAGAGATTCTCAGATCCAGCACAGAATTCTGGATTAGGCTTGAGGAAATTAGTGGTAACATCTGGATCCCCGTCTCTGCTTTAGGGCAAGTCCACAAATTGCTAATTTCTACAGAACTATCATTTAGCATCCCAAATGAGGAAATGTAGTACATTTTCATCTGAGAGCATGCTCCGGCAAATCACTTCTATTTGGGAAGAGGAAGAAGAAAAAGGAAGCTGGATCTCAAGGAGGTCTCAATATCAGCCAGCTCTTAAGAGTTTCCTCCCCACAACGCATAATCTACAAGCTGATAATTAAACCATGAGTTCGTTTGAGCACACACAGAAAGTTGTCCCCACCATCACCTCCAAACATAATATTCAGGCATATTAGAGGTCAGAGAGTATGACTTTCAGACTAGTTGAAACCTTTATAAGAGCTGCCAGAATCTGCTTCCGAATCAGGCTTTTCAAGGAGAAACGCTTGTGGAGAGCTGCTTTTTAATTCCATCCTTGTGCTTGACTCTTTTAGAATGATAGCGATGTGGGAGCCCCCTGTAGAGTGTGGTGGGGGGTGGGGGAATCTTTTGGATTGCATGTCAATTTCCCAAGAGAGAGGGTGAAGATCCTGTTCTGTATAAAGCTTCCTAAGTGGAGGGCACCCTCTGATGTGTCATTGTAGTACATTACCTTCCTGCCTGTAAATCTCACTAATATTATAAACTGGAGCCGTGGAAAGGTCAAGTCGGTGAAATGTTTCTTTTGAGTTCCTTAGACAGAACAGTAGGCAATAGTTTTCAATTATTAACACTCAACTTGCAAAATTGGGGCTCCTGCAGGCTCCTACAGCAATCATAGCTCTGTGCCAGCCCTGCTCGCTCTGGAACTGCCTCATCAGCATTCTGCCTGTTCTGTGCTACTCTCCGCTAAGGTCACCATGCGGCTTTCCTGACTGCTCTCAGTAGGGATGGACCCATTGGTCTATTTCCAGGCCGTATCAATTTTACACATCCATTCTGACTTGTCTCAGCATTAATCTGAGCAGGTAACTCACATTTTACATGTTCTTGGCCATTGTGTGTATAAGCAAAATCGTGTAGAACCAGAATGACCCCTAGATAACCATTTAAAAACTTTTTTAAAAAATCGCTGCACTTTCTGATGAATGACAAATGTGGCTCTTATTCCTTCTCTCTCTTGCTGGATGCTACTGTGGATGATATGTGAACTAGGGGGATTGACCAGTAGCCAGAATAAGTGCTTGGCTGTGGTTCAGATCCAGAGGTAGGGTGTATGGGTAAATCTGCTGCTGGTGGTGATTCTTTGTGTGGGGGAAACATGATAATTGGCAGCTGCTGTTGCGTCTCTTGAGCTCATCAAACATTTCCTTGTTCCTTGATACTGCCTTCAGAGTGTCTTTAATCCCACAGATGATCTTGAGGCTGTGTTCCACATTGGGGCCAAACTCTACAATCAGATCATTTGCATGCTTTATGACTTAGAATAGTTTAGAAAAATTCTGATGGTTCCAGCTTACTGACTTATGCTCACCATCCTCATTTTTGCATTCTGAACTTGATCTGCCCAGTTCCCCCTCCTCTTCAAGAGTCAACAGCTGCTGGCCCTCAATCAGCTCTTCCATGTCTTCCTAGATGAGGTCAACAAAACCATCACCACCCACTTGCCTGGTCATCTGCACAATGTTCTTCACCTCAGCGGCAATGCTTGAAATTCCTTGAAATTGTGCACACATTCCTTCCACAAGTTCTGCCAGCATCCCTCATTGTTTTGGGCTTGATTGTATCCACTGCCTGTTTGACATAAGTGATGTAATGGGCAAAGCTGAAGGACTTCCAGCTTGCCATGAGTTCAAGATCCTGATCAGTATCCAATATGTTGATCATCCAGGAGGTGAGCTTTGTGTAAACAACTTTGAAGTAGCAAATCACACCTTGATCCAGAGGCTGGATGAGTTCCCTTCCAACTCTATAGTTCTATGATCTCTTCACCACTTGGCAGAGATCATAACATGTGCTTACATATATGTCCAACATGATAAGATTCCTCTAGGTGTTAGGAGAAGCCAGCATCTGCACATAAGAGCTTAGGAAGTTGTCTTTAACTGAATTAGGCCATTGATCCAACTAGCTCAGAATTGTCTATAGTGACTGACAGCAGCTCTCCAGAGTTTTAGATCGAGAGCCTCTCTCCCAACCCTTCTGCATGCAAAGCAGATGCTCTGCCGCTGAACTATGGTGCTTTCCTCAACTTACACAGTGATGGGGGCTTAAGATCTTATTTAGCAATGACTGAACTGCCCTGAGTTGCTGCCCTGCCCCATCGGACATACTTTCTTGTGCTCCCAAACCACATCATTCTTCTATTCTTTATGGTGAGATGCACTCAGCATGGATGGAAATCTGTGAGAAGCTCAGTGGAAGAGAAGAGGGGGGAAAGGAATTTTGATACCAATCCATTTCTTGCTGCTGGGAAAAGGGATAGTTCATTGGTTGTCGATATCCTCCCACTGTGATAGAAGCTTAAGAAGCTGCCTTTTTAGATGCCTGCTGTTGAGCACAGGTTGTAAAAAAAATAAAAATTAAAAATTAAAAAACCCAGAATGCTGCTCGTGAAAACACATAATCATTTGGTGCAGCTCCAGCAGTCCAGGATCCTGGTTCCTGTAGTTTCTCTGAGGAGCACCCTTATGAGAGGCAATCTTCACCCTGCTGCACAAAATCAAGTTCATGCTGTTTGCTAGCAAAACTGACAGATGCAACTGATCGAATCAGGCCAACACCATAGTGGGCCTGTAACTCTCAGGCCACATTTACACCATTCATTTAAAGCATTCCCTTTAACAGTCATGGCTTCCCTCAAAGAATTATGGGAGCTGTGGCTCGTTAAGGTTGCTGAGGACCGTAAGGAGACCCCGTTCCCCTCAGAGAGCTACAATTCCCAGAGCTCCCTGGGAAGAGGGGTTATTGATATGAATTTGGAAACAACTGCTGTATTTCAAATGGAAATGTGGTGGGGAAGATCGCAATCAGGTGACCATTGTGCCCGTTCAGTCTGCTTTCCAGTGGTTAAGAGCATAAGGATATAAGAAGAGTCTGCAGGACCAGTCCAGTGTCACACCCTCCAACATTCCTCAGAAGGAAATAGGGACATTTCTCACCCCCCCACAAATGACCCTCCTCAACACCACATCCCCCCAGAGCCTTTCCACCACCAGTACACCAACTGGACACAGCACACACACACCCTCGACTGTCCCGAGCAAAGCCCTTAATCCTGATTTTATGTTATTCTTTGGTAGATTTACAAAGAGAAACACACACACCGATAAATAGTTTTTAGAAAGGGGCAAGATCAGATGCTGATGCACAAAGTTCTTTAAAAATCAAGACTTCTGACACTCTGCTACATTGCCCTTTTCTTCCCACCCAGGGCACCCTTGCCCTCTGCCTTTATCTCAGGGCTGGTGCATGACGACGGCAGCCTCTCCTCTCCTCACCCACTCTCCAGCAGCTGCTATGAGTTGCCCAAGGGAGGCCAGTGGCAGCAGCTATGGAGAGGCCATGGCAGAGCAATGGAATTCTCCCTCGCAGCCCACCACCGCTGCCCCCACCACTGTTCAGGGCAAATGCCCGCTCATCCTTCTCTCTGAGCTCAGCAGCAGTGGCACTGGTGGGGGAAATAGGGGCATTCTGGGATCAAATCAGAAACTGGGATGGCTTTTGTAATTCTGGGAATGTCAGGGACAGGGCAGAGGAGGAATGGTGGAGACCGCCTCCCCTGCCTGACCCTTCCAGAGAAGAAGACAGTTCAGAATTACAACAGGGGTTTGAGGGAGGTCACAGCTCAGAGGAAGATGAGGGGAAAAGCTGGGAAATAATGGAAGAGGAGGAGGCAGCAAAGCAGGAGCAGTTGATTGACATGTTATCACTAGAAAGCATTCCAGACCCACCATCTCCCAGTAGGAGAGCAAAGGGCTTGAAGGCAGATGGCCCTAAGCAGCAACCATAAGGGGGGTGAATGAGGAAGTGGGAGAGAAGCAGGCATGGATGTTTACTTGGGACAACACCATTATTCCAAGAGGCTGCATTCTCAAGCCTCTCAGTTACCATCAGCATAAAAACAGACAATAAGGACTTTTCCATGTCTTATTTGTTCCTGGCAACTTGCTGTGAGGTTTGTTTCTCTGTCGCCAGACAAGGACTGTCCCGGGAATATTTGTTTAGTCGTTTAGTCATGTCCAACTCTTTGTGACCCCATGGACCAGAGCACGCCAGGCACTCCTGTCTTCCACTGCCTCCCGCAGTTTAGTCAAACTCATGCTGGTAGCTTCGAGAACGCTGTCTAACCATCTCATTCTCTGTCGTCCCCTTCTCCTTGTGCCCTCCATCTTTCCCAGCATCAGGGCCTTTTCCAGGGAGTCTTCTCTTCTCATGAGGTGGCCAAAGTATTGGCGCCTCAGCTTCAGGATCTGTCCTTCCAGTGAGCACTCAGGGCTGATTTCCTTAAGAATGGAGAAGTTTGATCTTCTTGCAATCCCTGGAATATAGGGACACTTAACTTCTCACAGTGGACACACAGCTTCCTGTATCACAAGCAGGACCTGAGCACAAAGACACTCTCCCCTCCTGTGGTTTCCAGCAACTGATTTCATGGTGAGTTCCTGCCTCCCCCTCAGAAATAAAGACACAAGACACTGGTATTTAAGGTTAATGGGTGAAAATAGGCCACAACTTTATTGATTACAGGAATTGAGCGGTAATGGCTTAGGCATTGGTCCTATCAACTAACCGGCTTCAGCTTGATTGCTTGAAGATCGGCAAGGGTTAATCGCTAGTAGGGGGAGTCCCGCTGATGCACATCAACTAGGAGCTCCCCCAGGGTCACCGCTCGGGGGCGTGCCTTAGGGCCACACCTCCATAGGCTTTGGACAGGGCAATGCCCCCCAGAATCCTTTACTGGACTACCCTTCGTTATGGGGGAAGGTGATGGCACTTCCTACCCCCCTCTCATCTGCATAACAATACCCCTGCCAATGCCTTACCGCCAATGCCGAGGAAGTTGTGACGATTTGCTACGAGGTAGGAGAAAAACCAAGTGGCTGGTGCCAATTTGCCAAGAGGAAAAAATTCCTACCAGGCCGCTTGACGGCGACCAACCAAAGTCCATAGCAATGTCAGAGAGCAAAACCTACAGGGTGGGAGGGATGGGAAACTGGAGCAGCTGAAGTATAGAAAGAGGGAAATCCTCGGCCACGCTGGCCCTAAATAGTGTGGGCCATGCCTCCCGGGCCAGCCGATTGGCTGGCAAGGGAGATGACGTGTCTGATGATTCCCCAAGTCTCGCAGGGGCTGTGAGCCAGCCCCCAAGCACGTGGGGAGGGCGTGAAGCCCACAACCCCACCTCCTCTCCAGCTCGGAAGTGGCTTAATCAGAAACATGACTGCCTCCGACTGTGGAGGCAGGACATAGCCATCATGACTAGTAGCCACTGATAGCCTGATAGCTTTTCACAGGCTGCAACGGGGCTGCACAATGCAACTCAGCACCTCAAGGCAGGACTTGGCAGTGAGCATCAGGCAAACAGTTTAAACAAAATACAGTTTTACAGTTCATTTCAGTTAATCACAGTGTCTATGTTCCGAGCTGATCTCTCCAGAATTGCCTATAGAACAAAGCAATGGCTGATTGGCATTCCATTATGACCCTGCTCAACCATTCATAAGGCAAAGAGAGTGGGGGAAAAGATTTGATGGAAAGATTTGATTCCGTTTTCAAGCTAGACTAATTCAAAGCCCCGTGCATTATAAATCATAGCAAATGTTCTTTATAAAAAATGCATGCTTCCAGCCCATGTGCTCTAGTATCAGATCTGTGATTTATGTCTGTACCTTATTAAGTTGAAAAACAAGCCATGGGAGAGGGGGCCACCACTGCCCATCAAGGAACATCTTCCTACCCATTAAGGGAGCAAAATCACACTCTGTAGAACATCCAGAATAAGTATAACCAGTGCCTTTTTTCTGGGGGGGGGGGACGCAGGGGTATTCACATCATTTTGTGAATCTAAATTTGGCCTTATTGAGGGGCAGTATTTCAATATGAGTAGGAAAATGAGAGTACCCCTAAACATTTTTTTTAGGAAAAGAAAAGCACTGAGTATAACATACGTGGTTTCTGGGTGGATTAATAGACTAATCTTTTCAGCTGCCCAGGAGAAATCCCAAAGCAGAGAACAAAGGAGGGGGAAGAATCCATGTTCTGTGTTTGGAAGGGGAGACTCCTTGGACCAGCTAACAGCAAGTCCCCACCACCACCAACAACAACTGAGAGACAACTCATGCCAAAGCTCTTGGCTGAGAGGGGAGGCTAGTGGCCACAGCAACTGGAGGGACAGTTACCCAGAGCTGGGATGGCATAGAGTGGGGAAATGCTTGCCTGGTTGCCTAGGGCTGCTGTGACTCTCCCCAGGAGCCTAAGGGGTTTCACACACATCCGTAGATTGCTAGGGGTAGGGAAGAAATTTGTTTGGTTTGCATTTTAATGCAAGCCTACTAAATCTGTCTTTCCTGAAACACTGCTTGGACCGAAACAAACCTGCCCTTTGAAATTGTATAGGATGCATATGCATTTCTATATGGATTTATTTTTATTATTGCAAACTGATGTGGAAATAGTGCAAACTGAAGATTGGAAAAATGAGAAATTGAAGTCTTAGGCAACTTTAAAAGTAGCTTAGACATTTGGAAATGTAAGGAGAATGAGGGCACCTTTTACCATATGTAGTGGAATTGTCAAGTGATAAAGGAATTCTGGGAAATGATATATAATGAGTTGGGGGGGGGAATTAAATAACGTTTGTTAAAAAAAAACCAGAAGCCTTTTCATTAGGATTTGTAGGTGCAGAGATACCAAAGGAACTGTAAAGACTGTTTATGTATGCTACAACAGCTGCAAGGATGCTGCTTGCCCAGACCTGGAAAGATGATAAGATACCTACTAGGGTGGACTGGCAGGTGGAATTATTGGACTATGCAGAGATGGCAAAATTAACCGGGAAAATCAGAAATCAAGGAGGATCAAAACTTCAACAGAGAATGGGGCAAATATAGATTGTATTTGAAAGACCACTGTGAACACTTGAACTCTTTGGCAGGTTTAAAAGAACTCTTGCAATGATACATAGACTTTGGATATAATAGAGGACTGTAAACTAGATGGACTTGTAATAGGCAGTTGGAAAAGTTACTTAGAGAACCCACAGAGGGCAGGAGGGAAGTCCTAGGGTTCAGAAGAATCTTGTGTAAAATTCTAATATTTGCAAGAATATTATTTCTGTGAATGAACTTGCAAAATCAAATAAAAAACTAAAACTAAAAATAAAAGAAGCTTAGACAAATTCCTGGCAGATAAGACTATCAGTGGCAACTAGCCGTGATGGCTATGTTCTGCCACCACAGTCATGGGTAGTGTTTTTTTTTCTGAATTCCAGTTGCTGGGAATCACAAATGTGGAGAGTGCTGTTGCACTCAGGTCTTGCTTGCAAGTTTCCCATAGGCGGAGTAAATCAGTAGAACACCAGGTAATAGTTCAGGCGTGGGAGTAGTCAGGTGACTCCCTGGCTTGGGACCAGGGGTGTTTTAAGCAAGCATATCTGCATTCCCATCCCTATTTGTGGGTGGCAAATTTGAAGGGAGTATTTTGCTGAATATCATAGGATAATAGAATAATAGAACTGTAGAGATGGAAGAGACCCCAAGGGTCATTTAGTCCCAGCCCCGGCAATTTGGTTAAAAGCCAGACACACTGACCAGTGCTGGTGGTAAAATTCTCCAACCAATTTGATCAGAAAACGCTCTTCTGAGAAATTTGAGCTCACTTAACATGGGATGAAATCAATTTGTGGTTTGTTTTGGTGGGTGAAGGAAGCAATGGGCAAAATGAGCGTGGCTGGAAAAAGTAAGGGCCAAGCCCATTACTTCCTACAACAATATTTAAATTGTATTAAACAATTTTAGAACTGGATCTGTGGTCATACCCAAAATCCATGGATGACAAAACTGGGAGTGGCTATTTCACTGAATATTCCACAGGGGAGGACTGAAATTCTCCAACATTTCAGGAGGAACTTGGAAAAAAAAATCAAAGAATTTTGAGTATTTTCTGCTTGTTCCCTAGTATGAATGTTGCACTCAGTGACTTATAAACATTAATGTATGACACATTCTTATTCCCAGCACACTGGTCAATTTGGGTGACCTGAGAGCCATTTGTTCTTCACTCTCAGGCTCTGTGGCAAACACAAAAATATTAGAAGCTCCTTCTGCTCTTTTGCTGTCTGTGTTCCAGATCTATAGCTTTAATAAAACAAGACCTTTTAAATATAAAAAGAGTATTAAAGTTTCCAGTAAATCTCAGCGGTGGCTGCAGGCTGCTGAAGGACCATGATGCTTGTATCCTGTCCCCCACCTATTTAAAATTACTTTGCCCACCTCAAAACTCCTTTATTGACATTTGAAGCTGCTTGTCCTGAGTTAGATGACTGATAGTTCAGCACTGACTATTCTGGCTAGCAGTGGTTCTCCAGTGGAGGTCTTTCTCATCACCTGATTTACTTTTTTCCTGCCTGCTTGCCTCCCTTCTAAGTTACCTGTGTTTTGGCAATGGGCTGCCTCTGGACCTTGCCTTTGGTGCTGCCCATGTGTTTTAACTTTGTACATTATTATTATTAGGTAGCATTGTTGGTGTGCTGTAGTCAATAAAATAAAATAAAAATAAAAATCCTTCCAGTAGCACCTTAGATACCAACCAATAACAAACTTAGTTGGTCTCTAAGGTGCTACCGGAAAGAATTGTTTTTAGTCTCTTCTTAGTTTTCTGCAAAGCTCTGAATATTGAGTTAATGTCAGTTTCTATTAAGCAGAGACTTGATAGATGCCTGTCAGGGATGTTGTAATGGCGGGATTCCTGCAGCAGCAGCAGGGACTAGAGTTCCCATCACTCTATATTTCTGCAACATTTTGTTATGCTGGAAACAGGTGGCAACCCCAAGGAGACCTGACTGGCAGCCTCTTTACACCTTCCCCTCTGTGTTTAATTTAAGACTGTGCTCATGAAATTGGAGAGCAGTGTTGATTAATGAATTAACAACATTCATCACTAATTTATATATGTATCTGTATGACACAGAAGGTGGAGATCGGTTGTTTGCAGCAGCACTTGGCAATCTCAGGCTTGCTTGCATACACACACAGACACAGACACAGACACAGACACACACACACACACACACCCTTCAGGAGCCATTAGCGACACCTTAAAAGCTGCCTTTAATATCCCTGAGCTATTAAAAAAGCAACTCACCCCCATCTCCACACACTCACATTTCCTTGCTCTCTAAAGCCTTTATGCATTGCAGTCACAAGCCAAGATGTGCATGTTGATCCTGACAGGAAAAACTACGATTAATGAATAATGGAGCACTGACAATATATTTCTGCCAGGCTGAGCTGTCGTAATTCAATCCACATAGGTGGGTCCTTGCTTAGAGGATCTAAAAAGCAATGCAATATTAAGCAAAATAAAGATGATAGTTTATTATTATCTTTCTGCAGTTCCGGGTCTCTTGTGCTTGAAGAAGGAAACTGCCTTGGCAATGCAAGGAGAAGTTTAAATACAAATTAATCTGCACATTAGTTATTGCTCTGGAGGTTGATGGTGAGATTTTTCCTGCATGCTGAAAGCGTGAGAGTTAGTCTTGCAAACAAACTCACAGAACCTCTTTGTTTTCATCTCCTGTGAACATGCTGCAACTTAGTGTTAAATCCCTGGCATCTCCCAGTCAGTTAGAAAAGACTTGTGTCTGAATCTTTGGAGAATCACTGCTAGGCAGCATACACTGGGGGTAGTCAACGTGGCACCCACCAGATATTTGGACTACAATGTCCATCAGCCCTAGCCAGCATGGCCAGGGATGATGGGAACTGTAGTGCAACAGTACCTCGGCTACCCAAGCATAGATAATACTGAACCAGATGGACCAATATTCTAATTCTTTATTTGCGCAAAGAACAGGTACAGGTTCATCACCATGACAGCCATTGCTATAGCTATCCTCCATGAATTTGTCCAATCATCTTTTTAGAGATGCTGTGTGAAGAACTATTTGATGAGATAGTGGGGGGAGGGGAATCTCTCTATCCATGATCTCTGTACCATGATGTAAGAAAGTTTGCACAAATTCTTGAATGAGCTGTTTCACAAATGTGCTGTTTTCCTCCTGCTCTGGGTTCTTCAGATTCAACCTGTTGCATTTGGGGGGGTATGGCTGTGATACATCTGCCTGCCTGCCTGCCTGCCTGCCTATCTATCTGCCTATCCATCTATCATTTCAAAGTGAATAAATTTAAATAAAAGTCAAATTAAGAATAACCCTCAGGGGAAGGCATACATTTACATCTGCAAACCACATAAACAATCAATCCATCAGTATGAAGTAGAGTGAAACATTAGCTGAACCATTCATCATTCATGTCCCATAAACAAACACATTCATAATTAGTCACTGAGCTCAACAAGCAGTAAAAACAAGTGAGGACATGCACAATTTATTGTGTTTGACACAGGGAGAGAGCAAGGTCAGAGCCAAGAGAAGGAGATTATTTCTCTCTCTCCTACTTTTCATTTCACTGCCACATCCATTTTCTTTTTCTGGCTCCAGAAGGCCCTGAATGAGCAAAGGGGATGTGGCGGATCTACCTGTGCTCTGTACCATGAAACCATCTTTGGAGAAACCTATCTCACCTGCCTTATCTCAAGTCAGACTATTGGTCCTATCAGTACTAACGACAGTTCCTGGCAGTGACTTTTCAGTCTCAGATAGATGTCCTATGTATTGTGGTTATTAATATTGCACATTTGAAAGCAATATGTTGAATAAAAACTGACTCTTCTTGAAATAAAAATTGTCCCATACAAAAATATGGTTCAAAAGCTTTACTAACAGAACTTGCTTCAAAACCAGACTTAAAACAATAATGTTACATCCAGATAGTTGCATAAGATAATGCACTCATCCCAGCACTGGTAAAATATCTTAGAAATATGAAATAACTTTATTCAGAGCTGAAAACAAAGCTCTGCCTCTCCTGCAAAAAGGTAAAGGTACCCCTGACTGTAAGGTCCAGTTGTGGACGACTCTGGGGTTGAGTGCTCATCTCGCTCTATAGGCCAAGGGAGCTGGCGTTTGTCCACAGACAGCTTCTGGGTCATGTGGCCAGCATGACTAAGCCACTTCTTGCAAACCAGAGCAGCGCGTGGAAATGCTGTTTACCTTCCCACCGCAGCGGTACCTATTTATCTACTTGCACTTGACATGCTTTTGAACTGCTAGGTGGGCAGGAGCTGGGACCGAACAACGGGCACTCACCCCATCGCGGGGATTCAAACTGCCAACTTTCTGATAGGCAAGCCCTAGGCACCACCCACGTCCCTTGCCTCTCCTGCAAACAGCCTCCATTAGCCTTTCTGCTATTTTCCTGGAGAGAATCATTGGCATGGCATTTCTTCTTGGGTGCTTCAGAACAAAGACTACTAAGACACCCAAAATGGAGATCTGCAAATGAATATCTCAAGTGATCTAAGCTAAACACCTTGTGACAGAATAGGAGAGATACATTAACAGTCAACCATTAACTGTCAGATTCTCCATTGAGCTTTCGTTTAGCTCAGTGGAATTTTACATACCATGCTTTCAGCAGTATACATGCAAACACATTTCCATTTCAATGTACAATTATGGACATAAAGCTTGTGTGTGAGGTTCCTCTCTGCCTTGAAGGCTTGTTTTTAGCTCAGGGGGTGAGCATTGCCAGCCGCATTAATCCCCGAGCACTAATGTGGTTGGCCATGCTTATCCCTGTGTACATGGTGCTCTATTCTTCATGATGACTTCCAGTAATGAAAGGAAGGATTAGCATCAAAAGATGGTGTCCTTGGGCAGCTAATGAGGCACTGATACCTGCAGTTAGCAAAAAGGATATTATTTGCAAATCATGTCACGATTGATTACTGACAGGCTAGAATTTGAACTAAATTATGGAAGGTCCTGCAGAGTTGGCAGAATTTGAAAGGAAAAAGAAGAGCTGCTAAGTCTGGTGGAGTGGGGAGGCCAAGAAAACAATGGGGGACATGGAAGCTGAATGGTCTGGGGTATTAGGAAAGTAGGGTAAAGAGAATGGCTTAGCTCCATTTTGAGGGGGGAGACTTCCTTTAACCCAGACAGTCACAAATAAATTTTACAACATAATCCTAACCATGGCCACATTCATACCATAAACTTAAAAACACGATTATACTACTTTAAGCAGCCTGGCTTCCATAAAAAAAAAATCTGGGAGATGTAGTTTGTTAAGAATTGTTAGGAGATTCCTATTCACTGCACAGTTACAATTCCCAGAGTGGTTTATTAACCAATCCCTCTTCGCATGGAATTCTGGGAATTGGAGCTTATTATCAGATGAATTATCGATGATAATAGGGACATCCATTCCATAACGATAATTTTACTACTTATACCCCACACATCTTACTGGGTTGCCCCACCCACTCTGGGCATATATAAAAACATAATAAAGCATTAAGCTAAAACCCTTCCCTATACTGGATTGCCTTCAGATGGCCTGGGGGTCAGATAAATCCACACCCTCCAACATTTCTCCAATGAAAATAGGGACATTGTAAGGAAAAGTGAGACATTCTGGAATCAAATCAAGAAACCGGGCCAGCATCTCTAAATCAGGGACGTCCTTGGAAAATAGAAGAAGAGGAGGAGGAGGAGGAGGAGGAGGAGGAGGAGGAGTTTGGACTTGATATCCCACCTTTCACTGCTCTTAAGGAGTCTCAAAGTGGCTAATAATCTCCTTTCCCTTCCTCCCCCACAACAAACACTCTGTGAGGTGAGTGAGGCTGAGAGACTTCAGAGAAGTGTGACTAGCCCAAGGTCACCCAGCAGCTGCATGTGGAGGAGCAGGGAAGCGAACCCAGTTCACCAGATTACGAGTCCACCGCTCTTAACCACTACACCACACTGGGACATTTGGAGGGTCTGCATATGTTATTTTCAACCATCTATGCATTTTCACGCACACTTTACCCTGGTATGTGCATTTTTGCACACATTATTTGGATAGATAACTGAATTTCAAAATTCAGAGAAGTGCACATTTTGAAAGACGGCTGTGTCCCAGTTTGTGCTTTGTTTCAGAAAGTGTGAATTAGGGAGGTTTGCGTTTAAATG
The DNA here is from genome assembly GCF_951804945.1 of Podarcis cretensis. Classification (NCBI taxonomy): domain Eukaryota; kingdom Metazoa; phylum Chordata; class Lepidosauria; order Squamata; family Lacertidae; genus Podarcis; species Podarcis cretensis. Next base: position 24,555,348 of record NC_137177.1, on the reverse strand, counting down.
TAAACAGAATCAAGTTTTCTCTCCCCCCCCCCTTTCATATTTGCCCAATCTATTGCCTTTGTTTTCAGCAGAAAAGTTGACTGAAAAGGAGCCCCACAGGGGAGGGGGGAGTGAAGCTGTGCCAGAGCTTTGCAGTAGGCCAAAGGGATAAGTGTCAGAGTCAACCACAGAGAGTTTATGGGCAAACCTTTTAAGAGGTTTTTCTGCAAGTTGTAAGTCTTCAAGCTTTGACTGTTCAAGTATTTTCCTTTAAAAAACAAAACAAAAAACCAAGCCCATTTGTTCAGAATATTCTTTCTAATTCCATTGAGACAAAATTTATGTTAAACTCCCAGGAAAATATATTTGGTGCTATCTTTCTCCTCAGCCATGGGCTTTTCTCTCTTTTTCATTCCGTCCTGCTAATGGAATTATTGAGATACTTTTTAAAAAACCACAGAATAGGGCCTTATCTTAACCTTTGCTCCCCTATTGTAAGTGATTTAGTGCTACTGTTTTATCTGGACAGAATTAAAGGTCGCTCATCTTCTCCTTTTTTTCCCCTCCCTTTCCCCCCTTCACTCACACATCCCCTCCATAAAAAGACATAGTATGGTCTAATCGTTAGAGAGAGAAAAGAGAGGACGAAAGAAAAACACCTTTCATTTTGAAAGCAGAGGTTATTCCTGAGAAAAGCTGATTGGCAAAATACTGTCCTTTTTGTGTGTGCAAAGGAGCTTGTCAACTTAACAAATGTCCCTGAGATGGCTGGCAATGAAATAAAGAAGAGTGATGGTGGGCGCTGCTGCCCTGGAAAAGTGTCACTTAAAGAGAGAGAGAGAAAATGTTGCAAATTGCAGATTAATTCTAACCCTATTGAGGGGATTCAAATCTTCCCAATTATAATTCCATGGGGCAGGAGAGCAGAACTTCATATGCTAAGCATGCATACACTCCTGTGTCTCATACCACCCCTTTCTGTATTCTGTCCGCATATTGGGCTCACATCTCCAAGGAGGAAATCTTGCCCAACATGCAGGAGCTGTCCCCATGAAGTTCTCAGTGATCCCTATGCAGGATCATAGAATAATAGAACTGTAAATTTGGAAGGGACCACAAGGGACCTGCAGGGCTTTGGGAAGGGCCTTTTCAGTGGTAGCTCTTCCCATGTGGAGCTTCGTCTCTTCCTACTGAGGTGTCCCTGGTCCCATTTCTTTATAGTTTCAGGCAGTTGGTTAAGACACACCTTTTTTTGCAGGCCTCTGGAGGAGGAGAACAGTGTTAGCTGTTGCTGCCACTGTTAAAAGTCATTTCTATCTAGTGCTTTCTCACGAGTGCTGTTATTTTTAAAAAAGATTGAGCCATTTTATGGATTCTTTTTGCCACAACTGATTTTGCTGTAAATCACCCTGTACAGTGGTGCCTTGCAAGACGAAATTAATCCGTTCCGCGAGTCTCTTCATCTTGCGGTTTTTTCGTCTTGCAAAGCACGGCTATTAGCGGCTTAGCGGCTTAGCGGCTATTAGCGGCTTAGCGGCTATTAACGGCTTAGCAGCTTAGCGGCTTTAAGAAAAAGGAAACAAACTTGCAAGAACTCGCAAGACGTTTCATCTTGCGAAGCAAGCCCATAGGGAAATTCGTCTTGCGAAGCACCTCAAAAAACGGAAAACTCTTTCGTCTAGCGAGTTTTTCGTCTTGCGAGGCATTCGTCTTGCGGGGCACCACTGTAGCTTATGTGATGAGTGGCATATGGTGGTAGCTGCAAGGAAGAGCCAACAAGTGGATGCTGGTCCATGATTAAAGCAAAGCGGTCCTGTCCCACCAACCTCAGTCTGGGAGAGGAGAGGAAAGCAGATTCCCCCCCTGCCCCAAATGTCTACATTATAGTTGCAGCCAGCTCCTGTTGAGCTGAAACTTGCAAGCTGCATGCCCAGTCTTGTTAATGGTTTACATTCAGGGTCAGCAAACTTTTTCAGCAGGGGACCAGTCCACTGTCTCTCAGACCTTGTGGGGGATTGGACTATTTTTTTTTGGGGGGGGGGAATGAATGAATTCCTATGCCCCACAAATAACCCAGAGATGCATTTTAAATAAAAGCACACATTCTACTCATGTAAAAACACCAGGCAGGCCCCACAAATAATCCAGAGATGCATTTTAAATAAAAGCACACATTCCACTCATGTAAAAACATGCTGATTCTTGGACCACCCAAGGGCTGGATTTAGAAGGTGATTAGGCCAGATCTGGCTCCCGGGCCTTAGTTTGCCTACCCGTGGTTTAATTATTATTATTGTTACAACCATCAGGAGTGACTCCTCAATGCCTTCCACATGTGCTTCATCAGGAGGATTCAGGTATCATGGCAGGACAGCATTCCAAACAAAGATGTGCTCTCCCAAGTTCACATTCCCAGCATATTTGCACTCCTGTCTCAGCGACAACTACACTGGCTTGGTCATGTCCACAGAATGGAAGATGGCACGATCCTCAAGGACATACTGTACAGGGAGTTGGCTTCTGGCACCAGGCCACTGGGCAGACCTACTCTGTGTTACAAAGATGTCTTCAAACGTGACATTAAGGTTGGCCACAGCAACCCCCCCCCATGTGGGAATCCCTTGCAGACGACCACAGTGCCTGAAGAAGGCAGTCAAGTTGTGTATCCATAGCAGTGACCATAGGAGGAATGACCGCTGGGAGGAGCACAGAGAGAAGAAACACCCTGGTGCATCTGCAATAGCACAACCGGACACTTTCATTTGCCCCAGCTGCAACAAAACATGTCTCTCCCACATCCGTTTCTACAGCCACAGCAGGAGCTGCAACCATCCAACAACTTGACCTCACCCCCAAAGACACACTCCTTCATTGGCTCCCAAGACAGGTGGATGCCAGCCTATTATTAAAGATATTGTAGCCCACTTGGAGAGTCAATCCCTCCACTTGCCTCCCAGAGCCTGAAGATCTGACAACCCTATTAAAAGCAGTTAAAACAATGTGCAATTAAAAGAATAGGGTGGGTTCTAATATGTAATATAATATAAGATGGGTCCTAATATCTTAGTAGTTCCTCTGTCCTCAGAAGCTCAGGGGGTAGTAGCCTGGGAGAAAGCATTCTCTGTGGCAGACCCTAAGTCATGGAACTCCCTCCCCACACAGATGTGTGTGTTTTCATTGTACAGCTTCTGGCAAATCCTGAAGACGCAACTCCTTATCCTGGCTTTTGATACTTGATGTGATTATTTCTAGGACCCAGATTTTTGTGATTGTAAGTTGTTTTAAATTGTTTGTAATATTGTGTTTGATGTTGTGATGCCCCCTGGGACCTTGGGAACAACAACAACAACAGGTGTCACGGGCCAGAATAAAGAGCTGTGTTTTCAGTGTATATAATGAAGCACCAGACGCAATATGGGAAATCCCAGTGTGGTTCTTCTGATATCTTTTCTTGGCTTTAAGATGGAAGCTGCCTTATACTATCTCAGGCTATTTCTCTAGTGGCTCTCAGTCCTTCTTTAGCAGAACATTCTGTCAATTGAATCTGGGACTTTCTGCAAGCGGAACATGTAGCCTACCACTAAGCGTGGGCCTCTCCCAACGACTGCACAGCATAAACTCTGCAAACTCATGGATTTTATTCAATCACGTCTCCTGACATTTGGAGCAATTACAAAAAGGAGTCTTATGTCTTGCCTGCTTTCATTTGAAAACAGTTAGGGACTCGCAATTAGTGATGTTTTGTTTGTGCTTTTCCCCTCTGCCGTCAGCATGCAACTGCTTATTTCTAGCTCTTGAAAGCATTAATCAATTAATCCCTACAATACATGGGTTAATGGCTCGATGATAGATAGATGAAAAGTGGAGTTCAGATTAATCACAATGAGCCATCTGGGCTCTTCCACTGCTGCTGCCAGAGATTGACTGCCCCCCCTCGATTGCCTTCCTCTCTTTCATGCTTCTCTGAATCTAGAGGTGGTTACAGGACATAGAATATGCAGCAGTGTTGCAGTCCACTACCATGAAGTGGGGAGGATGGACATTGAGGAAAGAAGGACACTGGCTCTACTTCAGCCACCACCCCATTCTAAGCATGATCTACAATGTAGGATGCAACTGCAACAGGGTCAGGGAAACTGTGACTTTCCCAATGTTGCTGGAGAACAACCTTCATCATCCCTGATCACTAATGGGCTGGTGGGAGTTGGAATCCATCAGAGATGAGACCATTGCACACTACCTCTTTTGGCTATTCCATTAAGTAACCTTAGCGCACAACCCAAGCATCTCCCACAATACCAGTTTCCAGTTGCTCTTCTCTCTGGCTTATAGCAGGGAAAAATCGGTTGTCCTTAATCACTGAACCACTCACCGTTTTTGTTTGTTTTGGTCATTCCACCCCGTCCCTCTCCAGAATTTCGGCTGATAAACTTTCTCAAGCTGATTAGCAGATTTGGAAGCCATATGGAACCTATAGAGTACATGGCTTTCCGTTGTGTTCTGTGAACTATGGGCAAGCTCTGCTCAGCAAGAAGAAAGGAGGAGTGAATGACTAGAGAGTGAAGGAAGCTAATGTTCATTAAATGCAAAGTCCTCCTCCAGGAGAGAGACTTTCTCCCTTTACATAACCAACAATCAAACAAACAAACAAACGCACACACACGAAAGGCCCTAGAGCTATCCTCTATTAGCTGTCATCTACAAGCAGATATAGAGCAACAGCAATCTACGTTAAAGCCCTGCAGATCGCATCCTGACAGCTCCCGAGCTGTTAGTAGGGACTGCATTAGCCCAATCTGTCATCTCTCTGTCTCGACTTGTGGCACTGTAACTCACTGCGACAGTTTCCCCTGTCATCTCCGAGAAGGATGTAGGTTGTGGAAGGAAACTTATTACTTATGGGAGCACGGTGGCAAGTGGGACTAGCACTGCATAATGAAATCTCTGCTTGCCATCCACATCATGTATCACCACTATAATAAAGAAAAAGAGGGTGTGTGAAGCGAGTTTCTAACATAGCATTTATTTATGTAATGGGAAAGGACCCCTGCAGCTGAAAAGGGTGACTGGGCCTGATGCACAGGTGACCTCTAGGGGTGCTTCCACATCCCCCATGGAGATCAAGCTAGGAATGAAGGAGATATTGGATTGGTCTGTGTTTTGAAATGAACTGAGCTAATTTGTCAGTCCTGGGCTTCTGCATGGATCAGAAAACAGTTATCAGTTGGTTGTTGATGATAGATTCATAGAATTGTAGTGTGGGGAGGGACCTCAAGGCTCTAGTCTAAGCCCCTGCAACTCTGCAATTTCTATGATTCTGTTATTATCAGCTCTTTACCTGGTATATGACATGTTTCTTGTCAGGGCCCACCCTATTCCTGTGACTGTGATTTGTTTTAACTGTTTTTAATACTTATTTTTAAATCATTGTAACCTACCCTGGGACCTGCTAGTGAAGAATGGGTAATAAATTTAACAACAGCAATGACCTCTGTGTGTGGCAGATAGTCCCTGATGTGGTGCTATTTTGCAAGCTCGACATAAACCTGGTCCAGAAGGCTGTATGTTTCTGAATACCAGTTGCTGGTATTCTGCTTGGGGGCTTTACTGTGAGAGCAGGATATTAGTCTTGATGGGCAATCGACCTGGCCCAGCAGGCTCCTCTTACGTTCTTAAATAGAACCAGGATGTACCTGGTGTTCTGGGCAAATAATTGTTGAGATCACAGAGTCAGAGGTGGCCTTCAGGTATTAGCTACTATGCACCCTCCTTTAGTCTTCTCTTCTGCAAAGAAACACACCAAAAGGGTAGAGCATGGGTAGGCAAACTAAGGCCCAGGGGCCGGATCCAGCCCAATTGCCTTCTAAATCTGGCCAATGGACAGTCCGAGAATCAGCATGTTTTTACATGAGTAGAATGTGTGCTTTTATTTAAAATGCATCTCTGGGTTATTTGTGGGGCATAGCAATTCGTTCATTTTTCCCCCTTCAAAATATAGTCCGCCCTGTTGCTCAGCAAGCAGCACTATGGTTGTTTATATCATGTGAGTGTCTGAGAGCGTGAGACAGGAAGTCTCAGTACTGTTGGAGTACTGTGAGAAGTTACTTTCACTTCTGATTGAGAAGTTGTTCTGTACTGCTGCTGAGAGAGAGCTGACTTGCTGATGGAGTCTCTGTATATATGGACTGTAAATAAAGTAGTTTATAGCTACTGATTGTCTTTTTCTTCTGCAATGAGATGCCAGAAAACAAGTGTGCTCCTCTCAGGAGGGAGGGGTAGCTTATCACCGGTCTCTCTGGACTGAGGAAGAGGGTGACCACCGGAGAGATGCCTCGGTGTCTTGGGAAGGTGGTGGCCTTCCCAGGCATTTTTTCCAACACGCCCCCCCCCCAAGGTCTGAGGGACAGTGGACCAGCTCCCTGCTGAAAAAGTTTGCTGACCCCTGGGGTAGAGTTTCAAGAGGATCTACAGTGCATCCTCCATGACTGGTACATTGGTAAGAGGACTGGTTAAAAGAAGCTAAGACCCTCATTGAGGTTTAAGCACTCCCAGACATCACCATGCTGGAGAGACATGTCAGCTTGTGGAAAGGGGACATTCAGAACATGTCAGCTTGGAGGGGAAGAGCTTGGGAACCCTCTTGAACTAGTTGCCTCATTGACTCAAAATGTATTGAAGTGGTAGCCCCCAGAGGTTGTTATCATGAAGCTCCCATCAGCTATAACCAGCATGGCTGATTGTCAGGAATCATGAGAGCTATACTCAAGAACACCTCAAGGGCACCATATTGGCTCTCCCTGGCCTACTGGCATGGGGTGGTGTAGGCTGGAAGAAGTGGGGAGTAGTACTCATTAATGTCTCAAAGTTCTGATTCATATTGTGGTTCCCCAGAGAAAGCAAGTGATGGAACCTTCCATGCCTTACTTAAGAAGACATAGTGGCCTGTACAGGATATTAATAAATATGACTGTCAAACCCATCACAAATCCTTGCATTCAATAAAGTTGTAGTATTAACTTATCCTAATCTTTGCTGTCATGTCTTTCCTCCAGCACTGGGGGCCAATAAGCAAATATCTTGACAGCTAACATGAATAAATGAATTATGGCACTGGAATACAACAGGGTGATGTTTTATGCTCCTTTGCCATACCAGATTGGACATGAGATTAGAAATCACCTGAAGAGATTAGCTCCACATCTGAGTCAGAGGTGTTACAGATGCTGATTTGACTAGAGTGCAACATTTAGTTGTTTTCATTTGGAGATATAATGAGAGAAATAATGAGAAGAGGACACGGGAAACATTGCTTGGGGCTCCATCCAACTGAGTTCCACTAAGAGCCAACCTAGTGAAATTAATGAACCTTAGTTAGTCATGTCCACTAACATCAATGGGTACTCCTCTGATTTGGGTTAGCACTCGGTAGACCACCCCCATGCTCCAGGAAGTGGGACTCATCCTTCACAGGCACGTCAAGCCACATCATAACCATTTTAACATTTTTGTACATTTATTTGTCATCCCCCAAAACAAGGATTTTCTGGGTAATGAACAATTAAAGCAAATTAAATCTATGAATTCAATAAAATGCCAGCACAAAATAATATAAAACAGAAGCAAACAATTTTAGAGCAGACAGCAGTCACAAAGTTAGTAACAAAAGAGTCACAGATTCATCCATAGCGTGAGGACAAGAGAAACCTGTGGCTCTCCAGTTGTTGGACTTAAACTCTTATCAGCTCCAGCCAGTACAGGGACGATGAGAGTTGAGGTTCAGCAGCATCCAGAGGGCACAAAAAATGCCCAACAGCTTGGGAAAGAAAAAAGACTGAAAATCATATCCTCAGATGTGGTGTGGCAAGTGAAGTAAAGGCAAGGAAGTAGCACTCTGGACAGCTCCATACAGGGCTAAGGCTGGAGACTCTATAGGAGCAGAGCTCAAATGTTGTTTCAGCAGCTGCTGCAGCTCCATTACAGTTGCTAGTTCTGCGTTTGCTGAGAGGTCTTAGTTCAAGGAACCCATCCTGCATTATCAGTTGATCCCCCAGGGCTTCTGAGCTGAAGCCCTCAGAGTCAGAGGAGCATAAAATGATGTTTGCAGGTTTAAGAGAGCGATGTAATGGGTTCCTCTTTCTGACTCCAGGTCATTATGACCTCCTCTAAGCAGGATTTAATGGTATTTCATAATGCAATTGCTTTAAAAATGAGTAAAAGACAGGGATGGAAATTGGACCCAATTGCCATACATGTGACACCATAAAATGTTCCACAAGAGCAAAGAAGTGTCTAATGGGGACTTGGGATCCCATGCAGAGGAGACAAGAATTTCAGACTAGGATTAGTGCTCTGAAGGAGACTAGTGTTCTCACCAGGAAGGTAGCAGAATAGCCTGTCCTTGTGGTATAGAAAGAAGCTCTCATTTCGCTTGTGCTAAGGAATAACTTAAATACAGTGTTATGCATAGAATTTTGACATTGTAGAGAAGAAGGCCATGCTTACAGTTTTGTCCCATGCTTATGGATCAAGTGAGTTGTAGAACAGTCTGAGAAAGCTTTGCATCTCAGAAGCCTAGATGCCTAGTTTGATGTCTTTTGGTGGTTTTCCTCTAGAAGAAGTCACCTTTGGGGCAAAGTGTGCTTTGTGCAAACATTACAGCTACTAGATGAGGATGTGTTAAAGCAACAGCTTTTAGTCACCAGCTACTTGTGCACACCAAGACGGAGTCTGTTGTACAAAGAGGAAACTGAGAAGCTAGGCGCAGTGTCTTAGTATTGAAGCCAAGCCATGGTGGTGTCTGGAAGGCATAACAGAGGGTAGGTTTTTATTCCTGAATAGGGTAATGGTGGTGAACATATTGGGGATATTCAGGGAAACAAGTTCATAGACTTTCAGGTTGGTATGTCACAGTAGCTTCAAACAATATTTAGAGATGGTTTAAGAGCTCCCCTCCTCCGCTTCTCTCCCAGAAATTGAAGCTATGTTCAATGTAGTTACTGCATGCTTTTAAAATGGCACTGCTAATGCCCCTGGGAAATTAATGCCTCTGAGAAATGATGCTTGGAGTATCCATTTTTAAAGCACATGGCAGCTACACTGCCTATGTGCTCAGCTGAACTGCAGCTTTGCTTTTAATGGGTTGGGGGTTTTTTTTTGGGGGGGGGGAGGCAGACACAGAGGAATCCATCCTACCACCTTGTAGTATTATTTGTAGGAACTACCTCTCACAAAAATATCACAACCCAGCAAAGATCCTCTTCCTCTAAATCTTCAAGAGGTTTTTGCCCCCCACCCCAGAAGCTGCTCTCAGATGTGAAGAAAACATTCATCTGCAACTTCAGAGGCATTAGGTATTAGGAGAAGCAGGCTTTTTCTTCTTAGTGTGCTGTTGGACAATCATTTTATAGTTGTATCCAACTCTACTAGGGTTAGAACCATTGAAATTAAGGGGCATGATTAACTTAGGTCCATTAATTTCAATGAGTCTACTTGGAATAGAACTTTGTCTTGTGCATTGCTTTACCCTTTCCCAGTTTTTAATTATTTTTATGTGTTTGTATTTTGCCTTGTTAACTTGTTTTGAGACCTTTTAAAAATATATATAAAGCAACTAGCAAATAAGATCAATAAGAACTTTAGGGGTGACCATAACTGAGGGATTGAACAAAAATACACCAGAGTCATGAAGTCATTTTTGCTTAGTCATGGTCCTGGCCCAATCAAACATTTACCATCCTGGAGGACCCAGTGGGCAGTCTGTATGGGCAGGGCCAGTACAGAGCCCAAGAGTCCTTCAATGCTAGGAAGCTGTTCCAAGCTGCAGTTCTGATAGCTCGGTGCATAGTTCAGCCACACAAACGTAAGACACCCAGTAAACCTCCACACAGGTCCTCCACACAAGCCAACAATGTTGGCTTACTGTGAATTCTGTGTCCTTGCCCATCATATAACTCATGTACTTAAGCAATATACTGTGCTACTACAGCTTCCTAGCATTTAATGTCCTCATTGTTAATCATCACATTTTGATGTGTGCCAGTAAAGCTTGCCAAAACCCCCGAGGATCTATTGATGGCAATGGTCCCATCTTGAGTCCCTTTTAAAGTTGCCCTCTGACCAGCCACATCTCACTTAGCCTTGTCAGGGACATAGGGCGGCACAGAAATGATATTTGCAAATGCGCCTCGCTACATTAGGGGAGAGATGTGGTGACAGAGAAGCCAGAAGGTTCATTAAGAAAATCCTTTAAGAGTGAGTGATGATTGGATGAGACAGCCAGACAGCATGCCAAAGGAGCACGGGGGTGAGGGTGGGGCAGGAGTCAGGAGAAATGTGTGGGGAGCACAGGAAGAAGAAAGTCAAACAGATGGAAGAGGCAGATGAACTGACAACAGCAAGGATCATTTCTTGCACTGGGTTAACCCACTCACTACATCAGTGACACTTAAAAACAGGAATTCATACATGTACTTTCCCCTACCAGGAAATGTTGCTATTGCTTAAAGGTTGATGCTTGATGTGAGATGGATTTTAGTTATAGGGGCATCATTAAGCAAAGTAGTTCTAATCAGCTTCATGGGTGTTGGGACACGGGTGGCGCTGTGGTCTAAACCACTGAGCCTCTTGGGCTTGCTGATCAGAAGGTTGGTGGTTTGAATCCCCATGACGGGGTGAGCTCCCGTTGCTCTGTCCCAGCTCCTGTCAGCCTCGCAGATTGAAATCATGCCAGTACAAGTAGATAAATAGGTACCACTGTGGCAGGAAGGCAAATGGCGTTTCCGTGCGCTCTGGTTTCCGTCACAGTGTTCCGTTGCGCCAGGAATGGTTTAGTCATGCTGGCCATGTGACCCTGAAAGCTGTCTGTGGACAAACACCGGCTCCCTCGGCCTGAAGCGAGATGAGCGGTGCAACCCCATAGTCACCCTTGACTGGACTTAACCGTCCTGGGGTCCTTTACCTTTTACCTTTACTCCTTGGTCAGTTTCAGGCTAGCCAGTAGCTTCCTCAAATGACAACTATGCATTCCTAGCATACACAGTATTTTTGAAGCAGGGAGCTCTGATCAGTGGTGGCTTGTGCACATTGAGACTAAGAGGGCAGAAAGCAGGGAGATCAACAAAAGGTGGAGACAGAGCCAATGACAGGCTAAGTCCCTGAACTCTACTTATGTTCCCATCCTCCTCCCTGCTGTGATATACAAAGGCAAAACTGACAGGCATGCCTTGTAAATAAGAAGGCAGGCAGGTGGTGACTGGCTAAGGGCAGAGGTGGAGGAAGTCGCTGGGGTGCCATGGGCGGCAAACCCAAGAGCAGGCAAGCCGCCCATAGGGGTGGGGCGAGGTGCACCATGGGGCCTCTGGAGTCTGCCTGCATCCTCCCATTCAGCCCCCCTACAGCTGGGGGGAGGCAGCAGGTGGATCGTTTGGGCAGCACGGAGTCTACAAAACCCACCGCACCCCCCTTCCTCCGCCCCTGGCTAAGGGCATACTGGGGTTGTCTGAGCAAGCACCCTCAGTCACTCTAAGGGACCAGCCTACACTGGCTCTAATGTAGGGAGAGCTGAGAGATTTTCTCCCAGAGTTCTTAAAAACAGTATTTGTTTCTGTTATGCAAGCCAAAACCAAGTTCCTTTCTTTTAAATGGGAGGCAGATAAGCGTTATGATAAAGATGCATTTAGGCATCTTACCAGAATTGGGGGGGGGGGTATATAATCACAAGAAGACATGAAAGGAATGGAATGAGCTAGGGCAAGCACAAACTGCCAGTGCAGAACTACTTTTCAATGCATGTTAGAAACCATCTATAGGCTATTGGAAGAAATGGCGGAATACCAGGGACGGCTAATCCAGAGAAGTCGTACAGCACATAATGTAGGAAATCCAATCCTCGCTGATTTAAATGGGGCTCCTTTCCTAGAAAGTCTGCTTAGGATTTATTTGACTGTTACATTTATATTATGCCTTTCTTCCAAGAAGCTCACCATTTTCTTTTTCCACATTTTATCCTCACAACAACCTAGTTTGACTTCATTCCCAAAGCTGCACTCCTCCATTGTCTCCTGGGACAGGTGGATACCAACAACCTTGTGGTGTAGGTTAGTCTGAGAGACTATGACTGGCCCAAGCTCACCCAGTGGGTTTCATAGCAGAGCAGGGATTTCAACACTCTGACCACTGCACAACAGTCTCTCTTGCAGCCTTAGGCCTTGCCTCTCAGGGCAGAATTCAGTTTAATGTAATTGCAAATACACGCTTGAAACAAGGAAGAGCGAAACTGTATGAAGGAGAAATTTGAAGCCAGAGAACAGAAGGGAAAGGATTAAGCAGCCTCTCTTGATCTGCTTCCAGTTACCCCGTCCCAAAGCAACTTTTTGAAGCTAAGAAAAGAGACACATTTGCTCAAGGTGTGGCTTTAAATTTAGCAAAGTGTTGCCCCTTGGTTGAGTATGACCAAGTTAGATGTTGTTGTGCTTGAAACATACAGTGTAATGGAGAAGCCAGAGGTTGGGCTGATGTGCTTCCTGTCTGAGTTGCAGAATGCCATCCACACTCAGGGATTAAACAGAGAAGTATGGGAAGATGTGCTCATGAGGGCCTCTCTCTGGGGCTCTGATATGGGGTGGAAGATCTGCTGCTTTGTGTGTCTGCTTGCTTTTGGGGTCACTGATCTCAGACCCTTCAAGTGCCCCTATTTTCCAGGGACAGTCCCAGCTTTACAGAAGCTGCCTCAGTTTCTGATTTGATCCCGAAATCTCCCGCTTTTCCTTAGGACTTCCCTATTTTCATTGGAGAAATGCTGGAGGGTATGGAGTTGGGTAATCCCTAAGCCAAGCAGATAAGTAACTATACAACCTTTAGAAGACACCTGGAGGCAGTTGTATATAGGGAAGAGTTTCTTTAGCATTTAATGTTTTACTGTTGGAAGCTGCCCAGAGTGGCTGGGGCAACCCAGTCAGATGGGTGGGGCATAAATAATAAAATAATAATAATTGTTGTTGTTGTTTTGTTGTTGAGTAGGATGTACCTATTTTTGTTAAGTTTTGTGTAAGCTGCCTTGAGTACTGGTCTGGGGGGAAAGTGAGAAATAATGAAGAAGAAGAAGAGGAGGAGGAGGAGGAGGAGGAGGAGGAGGAGGAGGAGGAGGAGGAAGGAAGGAATAAGGTCACATATGTTGAAGAGTATGTGACCTTATTATTTCTTCTTCTTCTTCTTCTTCTTCTTCTTCTTCTTCTTCTTCTTCTTCTTCATTATTATTTCTCACTTTCTCCCAGACAAGTATTCAAGGCAGCTTACACAAAACTTAAAAACAACACAAATAAAACGCAAAAAACCCTATATATATATATATATATATATGTAATTAAAGTCCAATAAAATTATGACAAACATATCAAACGTCTCCCATGCTCTAGTCCACACAAAACTGAACACAGTTGTGTTGCCCTTGAAATTTATCAGGGCTCAGGGAAGCAGGCAGCACACAATACTATTATACTGATCTCTAATGGGAGGAACTGGGACTTTATGCCACATTCTCCCCCAGTGTTGCCAGTCTTCCCACAGACTCTGGAAGATTTTTGTTTGTTTGTTTTTAACATCCTCTCTCTGCAGTCAGATTAGCATGTGCAATTTAAGAACTGCGCCAGTTACATTGCCAATACAGTCAATGAAGGGAATCTGTCACTCTTTGCAGCAGCACACTGCAGCAGTAGATCAGCCTGGAGCATGGGTTGCTCTAAGGAGGCTTGGCAGTTGAGTGAGTGGCCTCCCTCCAACAATGAATCCGTCTCCCATCTGACAGTGTCGAGAGCTTGGAGTCTATCGCATCAGCTTAATGGAGCATCGTCAACTTACCCCAATGAGGCACTTAATCGAAGCAACATTGATACCACTTGGGTTGCCAGGCACACTTTTATGACAGCTCTTTGCGCAGGAGATGTCTTTGTGCACTTAGCTCTTTCTTGGGATAAACTGACACGAGGGGGCTCGATGAACCCTCCCATTAAGGGAGGTCTGTGCACTTTCTTTATGTGGAATAAATAAAGAGGGGGCTGGATAAAGAGAGAGATGCAGCACATACCTGCTTGGAGGAAATAACACATTCTCCAATGAAAGCATCTAACTGATGATGACTGAAGAGCTATTGCCAGTTAGAGCCGGCATGAAATTGATCAAGAGCAGCCAGTGTGATGCCTCCCCAGATGTCTTCTTCTTCTCCCATCCCACCCAGTGCTTCCAAAGGGCAATTTAAGCTCCTGGGCTCCAGGTGCCTATAAGCTTGGGGTTCAGGGGGTGCAGCTGGTCCTTGTCCAGGCCCTGCTCTTTAGGCTGAGGAGGAAGAAAGCCCTCCCTTGTCTGTCCTTGTCCTAGAGGTGGAACCTCTTGACGCGGCTCCCTGCTGAGTAGCAGGAGCACTTTGGTGGGTGGATCAGGGCTGCTTTAAAGGGGCAGGCAGGTTGGACTCAACAGCAGGGTGGGTGAGTCCTGATGGTTCCTTACATGGGGTGAAAAACACAAGAATACACTGAAGATACAACAAGCTACTCAGGTAGAAATCTGAAATTCTTTTTTTTTTTTAATTCTAGGTTGGAAACTAAATGAGCTCGTTTGGAACTTTTCAGGAAAAAATCTGGATGGAAATAATTTTGTTTTAGCAAAGAACTTCATGTGCATGAGAGAGAGAGATTGAGGGTCTCTGTATTCAAGACATCACTTTTCCATACCATAAGGTTTTTACTCCCACAATTCCTCACTGTGCTCCAGACTACAGTTTCAGCTTTTTCTTTCTTTTGCTGGTGCCCAAGTTTCTTGCAGTATTACTGATCTCAAATAGCATTAGCTTTGTCAGAGTAGAATTCAGATTTTATCTCATTTGACAGAGGCATTTATGATGTAAATACTGGGTGGGGGCAGCGTAGGAGAGCGGAACCCTTGTTTAATTTGTGAGTTCTGCTGTTTTGTCACAGCAGTTAAGACTCTGCTAATAGATTCTGACTTCATGAAAATTATACATTTTAAGAAATGGGATTTTTAACAGACAAGATCCTCCTGATCATAATGCAATAATATAGCATACTGAATTGTTCCTGGCAGCAATTTTTGCTTGTGATATACAGGCTGAACATCACATATACCAACCAGATATATGCAGATATCAGGACACGTTTCTTAAAAGGATTATTATGTCTGATCAGTGGTTGATGAATATCAAGTTGCTTGATCAGAGACAGGGAAAGAAACAGGGCAGGGGATGGGAACCTGGTTCTTCTGTTATTTCCTTGAGGTAAATGACCTCATGGCACATTATTGCAAAGATGGAGGTGTTAATTCAATAGTTCTTACCAGAGCCATTCCCTGTTTTGGTTCATTTCACATGGAAGCCTTTTCGCAGAATGGGGGAATTGCATCCTGATAGTTTGGTCCATAATAATAATAATAATAATAATAAGAAGAAGAAGAAGAAGAAGAAGAAGAAGTTATTAGTTATACCCCACACATCTGGCTGGGTTTCCCCAGCCACTCTGGGCAGCTCCCAACAGAATGTTAAAAACACGATAAAACATCAAACATTAAAAACTTCTCTAAACAGGGCTGCCTTCAGATGTCTTCTAAAAGTCAGGTAGTTGTTTATTCCCTTGACATCTGATGGGAAGGCATTCCACAGGGTGGGTGCCACTACCAAGAATAAAACATTACCAAGGAGGTAACTCACAGCTAGGCGATGTAGCACTTTCCTCAAGTATTCAAACATTACGTTTTGCGTAAAGCAAATTGGAATTATTATCCCACATTATGAAGGAATGTGGGCAACGGCTGAGAGATAACAGTTTGCCAAAGGCCACGGCCCCTAGATTATGCTCTTTGCACTGTACAAGCCCAGTGTGGTAAGCTCTTAAACAATGGAAGAGTTCCTGCTGACACGGATAAATTGTTTAGGGGGCCTGCTTTGTCTCCACAATGACCCTACACTTTACACACCGGATTTGAAATATTGTTTTATTTACCAGTCACCTAATAGAAAATATCTCTTGGCAACTTACCGTACATGCAAAATGGCGATTCCTGCATCACAAGAGGCTGAACTTGTGGTCTCTTACAACTGTAGAATTCTATGGTTCTGTGATCATAGCTCTCACGAACAAAAACAGCACAAAACATATTTCAACAGGTACAATTAATTTGAAACATATCAAAAGTTGAAATGAACATAAAACTAGTAGAACCAAGTTAGCCGGGCCCCTTCATTTTGGTAGGTCTCCTCTGAGTATGAATAACACAGAGGCAACCCCAAGATCTTAAGCTCTCTTAGTTTATTTGATCTAAGCACACTAGGGGGGAAAAGGGGTTTCATACCCACACAGATTTCTCCAGCTCGCAAACTGTTAACAGCAGAATGTTCTGCACTGAAAGGATATCTTTCAAGCCTGGATTTGGCAAGTTCTTTCAGCTTAATGGTTCCCTCCCATGAAAGATAAGCTCCACTGGTGAAAACAGTTGCTCAAATGGCCTTGTTAGCATGTGTAATATTTTATTTCTTTGAAGCTGATTAATTCTTATCACCAACGCCAGCTCTTTCCATCCATTTGCTAGATAAATATTACTCCCCATTAACACTTGGATCCCATGGGAGTGCGGCAGAGTTGTGGTACATTGGTTTGATCTGAGATAGGTTTACCTTGGCTGGTAGCCAGTTCTTAGGGCTAGGAAGATACTGGGTGTCTCTGTCTGCATGCCTTTAGCATTCCAAACAGGTGAGGTGGGTAGTGCTTGTCTGACTTTAAACTTCCTCCCCCTCTCCATCATATTCCGTTGAATGAGTGTATGTGTGGGTGGGTGGGGACGGCAAAGACAGAAGCAACTGCCCATGACTGCATTTTATCAAATGAGGATACAAGAGCGAATTATGAATGCATCACTCCAGCAAAAATGCCAAAATTTAAGCACGGGCAAACTGCAGGCAAGAATGGGAGACTCACCTTTGTAAGAAGACACAAGGATACATTTTCTTTCTAGCTATCACAAAGTGGCAGTTTATCAATTAGAAATGCTGTATGATCAGGAGATTTTGCCCACCCCACCCCATCCACCTCGGGGCTTACAGAGTGCTCAACACTGCAGGAATATAAATGCTTTCTGGGGTGAACATAAGGATCTCCCCTCATCTCTAATCCTAATGGAAACATTTCCCAAAGTTTCAAAAGAAAACTCTTTTGTTTCAACAGTGTTTTGAAACTGCATGTTATTTCTTTTTTTCATTCTTTTTTCAAGCTAACTGGATAGCCCAGGTCTACATACTGCATTAGAGGGCTCGGCTTCAACTTATGCAGCCTTGTAGCCAGTTTTTCTCAGAATCCCACCTTGTTAAATCTCTCCAAAGCACCCCACCTGAACTAGGGATTTGTCCCAAACTGAGGTACACTGGTAAAATAATAATAATAATAAATGCTAGTAAATAGTTCTATTTTTTTTCTAGAAAAAGAAGTGCTGGAATTCACCATGAACATCTCCCTCGTTCTCTTAGAATGGCAATGGCGCCCACTTGAGAGGTGCTGGAACTGAGTTTTGGTGAGTTCCTGCTGGAAAAAAAGCCCTGCTGGTAAATAGTTTCCTGCATGCCTCTTGAGACAAAGTCTTATTGGTTCTGTTGATCTTCAGCATTTCCCCAGGAGTAGCTGCTGGAAAAAGCTGTACATAGTTGCAGCTTAGGGAACAGTATGTATTACATGGCAATGTGTAATATTGTTAGACAGCCATTGATGCTGAAGAAATTGCATTAGACTTCAAGCTGTTCTCTTGGGATGATGAAATGTCTATTACTTGGGACAGTGAAAGCTTGTTTGGATGTGGAGTGAAATGGTGTCTACTGTTTTATACTGCTTTAGAATACTAGCTCTCAAGCCATGGTCTTATTATCTATAGTGGCACTTGAAAAATTTGCCAGAGGATAATTGAGAAAAATCCTGTAATGGCTCCTCACTTTCCCCCTGCTCTGCTTCTGCTACATATATGACTACAATCTCCTTTCATCTTTCAAAGACACCTTTGGGAAAGTTCTACATCGCATGGATCTATTCAGTTCTGCAGACACTCTCTCACATGAATACTTGGCCAAAATTCCCACTGCTTCAATAGAGCAACCTTCCCTATATTGGTGACCTCCAGTTGCTGCTAGACTACAACCCCCATTATCCCTGACCTTTGGATGGGGTTGATGGGAGTTGGAATCCAACAAGTTCTGGAGAACACCAGGTTGGGGATTGCTGGGTTAGAACTCTTCCTCTTCAGCTTTTACAGTTTTGAATTCTGCCTCTGGGAAGAGGGATTGGCTATGAAACCATTCTGGGAACTGCAGTTATCTGAAGGGAATAGGAGTTTCCTAACCACACTCATCGCTTTAATGAACTGCATATCCCAAGATTCTGACCTGGACCGAGCAATGCATTATAACCATAACCCACGCTTGTAGGAGTTGAATATGAATCTATTTGGCATTTATTCAGTAGAAAATAGCAGAACATCTAGTAAAGCATGAGAAACAACATGCCAAGTGGGATGATCAGAGGCTAGAACTAGCTGACTTGTTAGCTTTCATAGAAAAGCTAGGAGTTTGACTCACACTGTTGCTTTTAGTTCAAAGACCTGAGAATATCTACAGCAGACCTCTTTTTCTGCCAGGAATGCGAAAGGAACGTGACAGCCAATTTTGGATGGGATGAATACACCTATCAGCCTTGTCAGCATGGTGCAACACTATGTAATCAAGGAGGGAGGGAGGAACTTCTCCATCCAGCTCCGACCCTGACAGATTCTGAACCCTGGCTATAAGAGAGAATTTCCATCGTTGTCCATGAATCTGAACAACTGAAGGGACCTAAGCAGAAAGGTCTTGCCTGAAAGCCTTCTGCTTGGCTATTAAGTGTGCTGTTTCATGCCTGAAGCTTGGGGTTACCTTTGAAGGTGACCCAGAAACTACAACTAATCCAGAATGCGACAGCTAGACTGGTGAATGGGAGCGGCTACCAAGACCACATAACACTGGTCTTGAAAGACCTACATTGGCTCCCAGTACATTTCCGAGCACAATTCAAAGTGTTGGTGCTGACCTCTAAAGCCCTAAACGGCCTTGGTCCAGTATATCTGGAGGAGTGTCTCCACCCCCATTGTTCTACCAGGACACTGAGGTCCAGTGCTGAGGGCCTTCTGGCGGTTCCCTCACTGTGAGAAGCCAAGTTACAGGTAACAAGGCAGAGGGCCTTCTTGGTAGTGGCACCCGCCCTGTGGAACACCCTCCTGCCCGATGTCAAAGAGAAAAACAACTACCAGACTTTTAGAAGACATCTGAAGGCAGCACTGTTTAGGGAAGCTCTTAATGTTTGATGCATTACTGTATTTTAATATTGTGTTGGAAGCTGCCCAGAGTGGCTGGGGAAGCCCAGCCAGATGGGGAGGTATAAATGTTGTTGTTGTTGTTATCATCATCATCATCATCTTTAAAAAAGGTCTAGAAACTGGACTTCCTACAGGCTAGCTTTGCCTGGCATTCCATGTGTTGGAACTGGCCACACTGACAAAACTAGAGATCTCCAGCTGGAAGGCTTGGCTTTACCCTATTAGTCTTTATGTTTCTTGCTGAGCTGATAAGTATGCATATCTGCAGACGGTAAGCAGACTCAGCTAATTAGGCTCTATGCAGGCTTATTGTGCAATTTATGCTTCAATATGCTGTGTGCAGCCTAGTCCTGTGCTTTAAGCTCAGGTGCAGGCCAGCTACATGTATTGCATACAGATTTTTGTTATACATGAGTTCGGAGTGTGGTCTTCACCCTCAAAGTGTGTGGGTTGCCTCCAAATCACAAAGAGCAGCTGTCTTTTGGGCAGAACAAAGGGCGGGGTATCTATTCCAAAACTGTAGCATTTGGTTTTGTCATTCATCTGTAATCTCAGAGACTCACTTTGAGATACTGTTCTGCACATTTTCACTTTCTTTTTTTCCACCTGTATGGCCAGATGCAAAGGAGCTTCTGCATCTTCAGTGCTTGCATAGAAAGGGGGATTTCAACAGCACAGCTTGCCATTCAGGGTGGAAAAAGGCTGCACACCACCTGTCATCACCTCTGCCACACCAGTGTTAAAGACACAGGAAGCCGTCTCCTTTTTGACCTCTTAACATTCTCTTTCTTTCCTTCTGTTTCTTTTCAAAACACCCATGCACAACAATTGTTGTCAGGGAACAACCTATCTGTGGGTCATGATCTCCTCACAGCAAACCAGCTTTCTATTGAATTTGGGGGCAACTGGCTTACAGAAAAAGTACCTGCAGCTTTCCATCCCTTAAAAGAATAAAATATAGTCAGACCTCAGTTGTCAAACGTAATCCGTTCCGGAAGACCATTTGACTTCTGAAACATTCGACAACCGAAAAGTAGAAGCGGAAGCCTCAATACAATAGGAAAACTCAAAACAGAAGCCATGTAGCACATTCAGCTTCTGAAAATCATTCAAAAACCGGAACATTTACTTCTGGGTTTTTGGCGTTCGGGAGCCGAAATGTACAATAACAGAGGTGTTGGGAAACCGAGGTTTGACTGTACTGGATTGTTGTGAGTCCTGTTAGATCATTGGTAAGTAGTATAGTTTCTTTTCTGCAACAAACTTCCTCTTGCTGCTGCAAACTCTTTGGATTTTCCTCTGGTCTTTTTGAGCTACAAGGAGTGCCCATAGCTCAGTGGTCCAGCATATATTTTGTCTGCGTAGAAGGCCCTAACCTGCATCTCTGGGTTGGTTTGTTTTCTAATAGACTCAGGTAGCAGGTGATGGGAAAACTCTGTGCCTGGGTTAAAACAATTAGGCAGGGGAGACGCAACTTTCCTGCCAATGTTTTGTTGCTGCGGCAATGGCTTATTCAACCGCCAAGCAAATGTGTGAAGCACGTTTTCCATGAATGCGTTTGGACTTTCAAGTGCTGATCATCATTGAGCATCAGCTGAACTGGAGACCTCGTGTTTGACTCCTGCTTTTCTGAACTCATACCACCCCCACCACCTCAAATAATCCTTTTGACCTTTTTAAAAGGCTGCACTTGGCATTTGCTTCAACGGCACATCACTTCTCATTCCACAGCTATTCTGTTGCTGATCCACAGCTGAGGTAGTTCACATATTTCATTTTCCCCCTTCTTCATCTTTTGAGCATGATGCTTCGAGGAGTGACCTTCAAGGAGACACCTCTGGGGGGCTCAGGAATCAAACCACCTCAGGCTCCAGGTGGCCTTTGACATGTTGTTTCTGAAACCATCTTTAATCAGGTTGCTGCAGCCCTTGTATTTTCTGGGTATGTATCACAGCACAGGCACAGAAGGGAGACTTTGTACTGTCAAGGTAAGAGCTGCAAATGTTGCCAGCTGTCCCTGGAGGATAACTTTTCATTATTGATGTGGAAAGTGGAAAATAAAATAGACTATTATGCTTTTTATCTTCAGGGAACATTTTTCTCTCTCCTCTCCCCCCTCCCCCCCAAGATATGAAAGCATTTGAATTCAGAGAATCATTTCTAGCACAATGAAGAAGAACTCAATTCAGAGAGTAGCAGGCACATTTATTTACAGAGCGGGTGACTTGCGATGGGTGTCTCATCCATGCCCACTTGCATTGTCCTCAGCCAAGTCGTGAGAGGGGATATCTCATACCTCCAGTGCCACAGCTAGTTTTTTTTTCCTTTTTCTCTTTTGCTTTACATCCATTGAAAATTCCCTTCTGTTCAAAGAGATGTTCTTTTCTATTAGAAATAACTCACAAGGAAATAAAGTTTTATTTGTTTAGTATGAGAAGGTGGGTTGCTTCTGACAAGGTGTTTTGCATGCATACCCATGTGTCTTGTATCCATTGTGATGAGATAAGGAAACTTTGTCCAACTGCAGTCCTCCAGGCTTTTATGTCTACAGTGGAACCTCGGTTTTCGAACATAATCCATTCCGGAAGACTGTTCAGCTTCCGAAACAATCGAAAACCAAAGCTCAATGGACGGTCGGCAAAATCCATTGAGAAAAAAGAAAAACACGCAGCGGAAGCCATTTGACTTCTGAGGCATGTTCAAATATGGAAGCAATCACTTCCGGGTTTTCGGCGTTCAGCTTCCAAAACATTTGGCTTCCGAGACACTTGAAAACTGAGGTTTCACTATAGTCTTCAAGACTCTTTATCAGGCCACACCCCTTTCCCTATGTGTGAGCTGGCCCTGATAATGGATCACACCGGTCCTTAAGTTATTTTGTTTCCAAGTTGTTTAGGGCTTTGTGAATTGGCAACCAGTGCAAAGTCTTCTTCATTGCAGCGATGGGACCTTCCCTCCCTTCAGACATGAACATGCTTCTTTCTCTACCCGGTAAAAATATAATGATATGCTTTTAGAAAGCTTCTGTGTTGCCATTGAATGTATCTCCGGGCCATGGTTGCTGGATACCTGTAACGTGTTCACCCAAACCCAATTAAATGTTGCACTTCCAATCTGAACATGGGGAAACACGTGAATGAACGCAGGCAACCATACATATACGCATGTGTATTTTGCTAGTGGGCCTTTGGCGTCATTCAGCCGAATCTCCTTCAGCAGCAAGTTTCACATTTAATTGCAAATGAGGAGGCCATCACATGCTGAACTAGGAGATGAGAATGTTAATGAATGCTCTTTCGGGCTTTAAGGAAAAGATATTGCCCAATGCTGTGGAAAATTAAAATTTGCTAGTAATATGCATGGTAAATTTAATGCTAAAGACTAAAAGACAAATGGGAAGCGAACTTAATCTGAGTTGACCCCATTTTGCTAGAATGTTATTTGTATATATTTCACCTCCCTACAGGAAATGGGGGGGGGAGGCTAATTAGTTCTGGCATGCTGAATATAAATTATTGTTGTTGAAAACATTTTTTAAAAAATTCTTTTAAATAAGGGAAGTCTATCTGGAGATATCTAGTGGGTGTTAAGCAGTGAGGAGTGCTCCAAGACATTTTAATGCTTTGGGGTGGGGGGTGGGGGGAAGAAGAAGCCATTTTTTTCTAAGAAAACAAAATAGAGCACTAGATTAAATAACTGATAATTAGATAGCCTTTAATGGGGCTCAAAATCTGCTGACTGGAGCAGCCTGTCTCCATTTGCTTAATGATAGGTCCAGGCCTGTGCTGATCTGAAGTTTTCCTTTGGGAGGGGACAGAATTATGTGAAAGAAATGGTGTCAGAAAGCGCAATCTGTGAGTGGTTAAATGGTGTTGCTATTGGAATAAACCACATTGATTTCTCAACTCCGTCATAAGGTGCACCAAGTGACCTGGGTCCAGACATTCTCCCTCCAACCGCCCTTACCAGGTGTTCATACAGATTATGGGGACACTATGTGTGGTACCCTGAGACCTTTTTTTAAATAGCCATAATTAATTAATTGCACCATTCTGTTTTTGCTAAGGCAGGAGTGGAGAACCAGTGATGGGTTGCTAGCCATGCAGAGAGGAGTGTGGAAGGGAGGGCAAACGGATGGAGTACACATGCACATTCAACTGCCTAATGATATCCTCATCACTCAGAAGACCGCAGCCACAGAGATAAGTAAAGAAAGAGTCATTCCATTGTCCGGAGAGGTCACTTCCTGGTTTACATGGAGAAGCCGTTTTCAACTAAACCCAGAGACAGAAGTCCACAGCTGTACGGAGGCAGCACTGGGTGTTGAAATTTTGTGCCCCTAACAAAATTGCGCCCGGGGCAACTGCCCCTGTGGCTCCACTCCCACGCTACAGTGATACCTTGGTTTATGAACTTAATCCATTCCAGAAGTCTGTTCTTAAACCAAAATGTGCTTTCCCATAGCAGCGGGAGACTCAATTTACAAAAGGAACACAGTGAACAGGAAGCGAAACATGTTCTTATTCCAAGGCAAAGTTCGCAAACCAATACACCTACTTCCGGGTTTGCAGCATTCTTAATCCAAGTTGATCATAAACTAAGCTGTTCTTAAACCAAGGTACCACTGGATACCACTGTGAGGGACCTCTGGTCAACTAGGATGCCAGTCCTCCTTATTTAGCCTCTGGGGTCATTTTGGCCAAGCCATGTTCACATGCCCTCTGCCTGACATCATATATGGCTGGGTGAAAATCAAAGCTGAGTCAAAAAGGGGTTTGTAGGCACACCTGATCACCTGATTGCTGCCACCTTCAAAGCCCTTTGAAGCCCCTACTGAGGACTCAGCTATACAGCTGTAAATATAATGTTTTAAGTGCATTTTAAGTGCATTATTCAAAGGTGACACTAGATGTCGATGGTGAGCTTATGGCAAATTCAATATATTTTTCAAAACGTTTTTTGAAAAAGCATTTTCACAGCTTTTTTTATATGTGTCTAGATCCCACCTAAGTTAAATGTCAGGGCTCTAAAGCACAGTGCAGGGACCTCCACAAACACCGAGGAGCCACATGAAAGTGACAATCACGTGACGTCATTATGCTGCCAGGTGATTAACAGGTGAGTCATCCCCACCTGTCTATGGCATGGAGATAGCAGCAAGTATGTGTGAAACACTCTCTATTCCAACACTAAAATGGTGGTATACACATAGCAAATGGGGCCTATGGTTTGCTTTTTAAAGAATCTGTTGATTGCCAGCACCTGCAACTCTTTTGCAAGCTGCGGATAGTGCTTTAAAGCTCTATCAGCAGCCAAGACTTCCCCCACTCCTCCATACAAACACACCCTAGATCAGTGATGGCAAACCTTTTAGAGACCGAGTGCCCAAACTGCAACCCAAAACCCGCTTATTGATCGCCAAGTGCCAACACCTTGAATACCTGAATACTGAGGCTTTCGTTTAGAAAAAACAACTCGTCCATTGACATCTTTTGCCTTCAAAGAAAAGCATGACCACAAAGCTTTCCATGATGCAAGCCACTTTCTATCGAAAGGGAAAAGTTTGCATTTGGCATGCTTTGGAACAATTAATCTAATTTTTGCTGTCGCCTGCATGCTGGTCATTTGTCTAACCTTGGCTCGTACTTGGTAAGCTGTCGGATGATCTGTTCTAGAAAGAGAGTTGCAAAAACGGAAATACTGGGAATGATATTTCCTTAATTTCCCTTTGAGAAACTTTTTTATTTCCATTTCACCAAGCTGGTCAGTATCAAAGTGCCGTCGGACCCACAACACTTTCCTTGCACAGAAGACAGAACGCTTTCCCATTGCTCTGAATGCCCCCTCTGACCCGCATGCCAAAGGTTCGCGACCACTGCCCTAGATAGACTGTGTGAGGCATTTTCGTTAATATAAAAAGATAACAAAAAAAGAGATCTTACTGCATGACATGGGTCAGATGCCAAGTGAGGAGGAACTAGGTTTAGAATGAAATGCTCTTGCCAAATGCCACCTCAAACTAACGCAGAGAAACACATTGCACTGGAATTAAAGTGAAGAAATGCATAGATGTGGAAGGATGGCCACAAACTTCTCAGCGATGTTGCATCTGCAGCGGGTTGACGGCCTTCGAGGTCCTTTATGGATCTATGACTCTTAAGAGATGATTTGGAATAGAACTTCTTTAAAAAAAACTGCAGGGGGATTATAGCACAAATGTAACACATAACCAGCCTGCAAACAGATGCTCTCCGAGAAGTGAACTGACACAGGATGTAAGAATTCTGTTTTGTATCCTTCCACTTCCCTGCTACCACTTGTCAGTGACAGAAAGGTTTTAGGTGAAAACAAGCCCACTCACACGCTGTCACACATGTGCATGCTACAAAGCCATATGGCAAATATCAAGCAAAGTAAGCAGGCTATTAGGCCCGATTCTGTGTCTAGAACATGTCTTGCTTTGTCTCATAGGACCCTTTTCCTAAGCGTCGTACGTTAGCTCCCCCTCAGGTAAAGCCAGCGTTGTTACAGGGGAATTCAGTGCAAACTACCTAGGCATAATTTCCCAGTTTCAGCAAAAAAAAAAAAAAAAAAAAAAAGTACTGACAGTCACCTCCAATTCGTACAGTGTCTGTGCCTCTGTTTCCCTTGGCTGAGATGTGTGACCAGGACTGGGCCTGTCATGAAGCAAAGTGAGGCAATCCCTTCAGACAGCAGGTGCCGGGCGGGCGGGCGGGGGGGCAGAAACAGCAGATTCCTGACTATTCCTCTAAGTCCTGGGACTGCTCCTCTCTGCTAGGGCAGAGCCCTGTGTGCTAAGCAGGCTGTCAGAGGAGTGAAGGATGCTGTCACATTGTCAGTGTTGAAGAAAGATTCAGCCACTAGTTCAGTTTGCTTCTATACATGGAATAAAGAGAAGGTGCCTCCATATCCTTTGTCTCAGACACTAAAATGTATTGGGCCAGCCAGGACCGGATTTAGGTTTGATGAGGCCCTAAGCTACTGAAGGTAAAGGGGCCCTTTATATGCCCAGCTGTCCTTTGTCAACAACAAATTGTTGCTGTTTTTTGTGTTTAATATATGCCATATGGTAATTTATGGAACTAATAGGTATCTAAAGCCATTTGCACATAACAAAATATGTATTTTATCAAAGTAATTGTTGAACTGAAATACAATTAAGAAGAAGTATATTAATAGTGAAATAATTATTAAGCTCTAACTGTATGTAAGTTTTGTGTTATTTTTTTTAATCTTTTATTTTGGAAATGCACATCCAGGTTTTTTTCCCTTTAATTTTTTTGGGGCCCCCAAAAGAGTGGGGCCCTATGCTATAGCTTGTTTAGCTTATACATAAATCTGGCACTGGGGCCAGCCCTGTTTGTGACAATGTGTCAGACCTGAGCTTTAAAGACTGGGAATGTAGCAGCAGCTCATGGGGACCCCAGCAACGGATTTGAGTTTCAATTTTCACCATTCCTCTTGGCTCCCAGGTAGTTCAATGGCAGGGATAGGGAGCCTGTGGCCCTCCAAAGAACACTGGCTACAACTCACATCATTTCTGACCATTGGCCATGCTGTCTGGGGGTGGAGTCTAATGGGAGCTTGAATCCAACCAAAGGTCCAAAAGTTCCCCATCCCTGCTCTGTGGATATGTCCTACTAGAGAGGATATGTGGCATTAATATCCAAAGTCCTGAGTAATCATGCTGAATTAAACTCAAAGTCCAGAATAAAGAGAACTAAAAGAGATCACACCCACACAATTCATTTAAAGCACTCTTCTTATTGTTGTTGTTTAGTCGTTTAGTCGTGTCCGACTCTTCGTGACCCCACGGACCAGAGCATGCTAGGCACTCCTGTCTTCCACTGCCTCCCGCAGTTTGGTCAAACTCATGCTGGTAGCTTCAAGACCACTATCCAACCATCCTGTCCTCTGTCGTCCCCTTCTCCTTGTGCCCTCCATCTTTCGCAACATCAGGGTCTTTTCCAGGGAGTCTTTTCTTCTCATGAGGTGGCCAAAGTATTGGAGCCTCAGCTTCAAGATCTGTCCTCCCAGTGAGCACTCAGGGCTGATTTCCATTAAGAATGGAGGGGTATGATCTTCTTAAAGCACTCTTACACCATATTAACAGTCATGGCTTCGCCCGAAGTGTCCTAGTTTGAACTCTATTTTGTTAAAGGTGCTGGGAATTGTAGCTTCAGGGAGGGAGTCTCCTAACATCTCTCAGCACCCTTCAGAATAGAATGCTCACCTCTGAAAAGAGCACAGATGAGTGGCAGAGCTTCTGCTTTGCATGCAGAAGGTCTCAGGTTCAATTACCAGGATCTCTAGGTAGGGCTGGAAGAGAATACTGCCTGAATGCTGGAGAATCTGTGTACACAATCCTGAGCTAGAGGGACCAGCATTCTGACTCAGTGTATGGCAGATTCTCATGCTCCTCTGAACAAGTGAACCCAAGAGGAAAGGCAGGTGCTAGCCGTACATTACAGATGCAGATGAGGAGAAAACAGTGCAGAGAATATGGAAATGTCTCTTTTCTGACGCTTGCTATTGGCTTCGTCTTGATGGACCAGTTGACTCGGAAAAGAGTTTTGACACCCCCTGCAATTGACTTAGCAGTATCTCAGGTCTGTAGGGTAGACACCGCCTTAGAGAATGGAAATAAGCTTGCCTTTAGCTTGGCAGGAGCTCAAGAGAAACTCATCAGCTGATGATCAAAGTTGGGAGTTCAGATGAAAGGGCCTTAAAACTTGTCTCGGGGAAGCGGCAGTCCCGTCATGCCCCATTGACAGAATTTTATTAGCTTGTAAATGTGACAGGTTATAATCAACCTGTCCTGTTTTAATCTCCACTGCAGCAGTGCTGCTTCAGAGTTTTAATATACAGATATATATTTAAAATTACTTATTTGAATTGTGAATATGCTTTTTTAAAGCAGAATATTTCCCAAGCAAAATTCTCCAAGCTCAGGCTGGGGAGAAAACACACACACACACACACACACACACACACACACTCCAATATAGGATGCAGTTTATGCATGTGTTGGCACATACCTAGCAAGAATAGACAAAAAGTTAATGAGTGTGGTGACTCATTGTTACAATCAATTAGCAGCTGCTAATGGAGTGTCCAAAGTGGTAGGACTATTAGAACAAATTATTGTTAGCAAACTGAAACCTGAGTGAAATTTCAAAGATTTTTTTTTTTTGGGGGGGCTCCTGGGGGATTCCGTTTTCAAAAACTGCCAATGCTTGCTATCTCATCTGCCATTATTATTATTATTATTATAGGCCACCCTGGAACTGGATTTGGCTTCGTTCCAGAAAAACCTTCCCCAGTCTGGTGCCCTGTAGAAGTTTTAGATTCCAGATCTGGTCAGCCTCAGCTACAATGGACAACTGTCATGGATAATGGGAGTTGTAGACTAATTGGTGATGGATCAGTTCTGTGGCTACACAGCTGATGAGAAAAAGTCGCCGTAATGTCCCAAATCAAAGTCTGTGGGTGACATCTAAGGCATAGTCAGAGCCATGAGGAAAGGTGAGGAGATCATCTCAGACAGCAGGATCCACAGGAGCAGCAGACCTTG
Organism: Podarcis cretensis; assembly: GCF_951804945.1. NCBI lineage: Eukaryota > Metazoa > Chordata > Lepidosauria > Squamata > Lacertidae > Podarcis > Podarcis cretensis. The sequence goes on along the minus strand of NC_137177.1, from coordinate 24,526,385 downwards.
GTGTAGATCTTTATTCAGAGCCAGTCCACCCATGAGGCAAGGAGAGACAACAGGGGCAGTAGATCCTGATGTAGGTGAATCCGCAGAGCATCTTAGATAGGGATGGCTTATGTCTGGGAATTCCCGGATGTGCCCTCTTTTAGGGGCTTATATGCCCATCTGGGGGGGAATTTTACATTTTAAAGCAAATGTCCTGGATTTTGGTGTTGTTGTTTTTTAGTACAGGTTAGATCCTATACTGTACAATTTGGGATTTTTTTTCTGAACCTGATTGGCACTTGGTTGCAGGTTTTTTTTCCAGTAAAAAATATGGCTTTCTACTGTTAGGTGGTAGAAAGTTGTCTCTGAATAGTCTGAGGGAGCTAAATAAATAAATGATAACAATGTTGTTGTTGATGATGATACAATCAATGTCTATAATTCCTGAATGTGATTTCCAAGATGAAACAAATAAGGGCCATTCTGAGAAATCACCATAGAATGTGACAGCAAAGCCTTCTCAACTCTTGCTTAGCATTCTGTGCTGTTGCCCATTATTTTTCTTCTTCTAGGGATCTCATCTGAGGCCTTTTGTCTCTTACAAAAGTTGGGATCTGTGAAATCCAGGCCAAAGCTGTGAACTCTCCTCCCCTAAATGTCAGTCTCCAGCCTAACTATGGAAATCTCTATAAGGAACTTTTAAATATATATATATTTATGCTTTAATGAATATCCTTAGAGGGCCTTGTTAGTTGCGGAGCATTTTGCCGTGGATGTTGTCATCATTAGCAAGGGTTCTCGTGCTCAGTTCCAATATCTCGGCTCTCACCCTCTAGCCCTGCATAATACCTCCGTCTCCTGGCATAAAAGATTGAAGAGAAAGCATTTGCAAGCCATCCAGCCTCACTGAAACCATTAAATACGAGACACCTGAAGCAAAATTATCCTGCTAACTTTTATCGCCCAATGGAGGGAGTCCAAGCAGCTCTGAATTGCAAAGTAGAAATAACACCAAGCAAATTGATTACCGTTGTTTATTACACGCAAGATGCCTGTGACCTTTGCAACAAGCCATTTGGCCAGACATGGTTTTTACCAATTAAGCTATGAAATTAATAGCCCAATCCAGAACGCTGTGTAATACTCATTCAGGGAACCCTTTAGCTGGCATGAGGCACATCTCATCATGCTGTGTCACTATTATACACTTCTTCAAGAATCACTTTTGGCATTCTGGGGTCCCTGGGTATTGCAATCATGGACCTGTTTCCATCTGTGAACTCTGGAGGGCATACATTACAGCAGTGGGTCTCAAACGTTTGCTCCCCCTGAGATGGTACAACATGCTTAGGAATGTAAACGGCTGCCTTATATCAAGTCAAATTGTTCATCTAGCTAGTTCAGTATTGTCTGTGTTTACTGGCAAAGGTTCTCTAGAATTTCAGGCTAGGGTCCCAGCCCCACATGGCAATGTTGAGGACTGAGCCTGGGACCTTCAGCAGAGCATACAAAGCAGGTGCTGAACCACTGAGCTACAGCCTTTCCCCAAGTAGAGCATGAAATTTAATGGAGAGGGATGATCCTGCATCACAGGCCAAACCTGCTTCTTCAGCCCCTCTATTGCTACTGTGATATTGGCTGGCCAAACCATAGAAGCAAACTAGTTAACCTCCAGTGAGGTACCAGTATGTAAGAAATATGCTGCATTTTCATTGCTTTCCAGAATAAAGGATGCTTTTAGTAATTGCTTTCTTATAAAGGTCAAAAGTCCGCAAAAACAGTTGTCTTAGAATAATAGTGTGTGTCGCTTTTTCTAATGTGTGGTGCTTTTGCCAAATTTCTGAGAAGGGTGTAAGTGATAGGTGACCACAAACAACTCTAAGATGACAGATATACACATTTAGCAGAACTCGTAGTTAAGATGCTTGTAAGTTACATAACTTGTGGTTGGGACCCAGGTACGAAGGGCTGCTTGTACCTGTGGCTAGTGGTCAAATTGTGGTTTGCCTTTTTAGCTTTAGGAAATAGGAAACTCGCTAAATAGTGGTCAACACGTGTGACTAGGACAACTTGTGGTAAGAATGGATGTACAGTGGTACCTCAGGTTACAGACGCTTCAGGTTACAGACTTCACTAACCCAGAAATAGTACCTTGGGTTAAGAACTTTGCTTCAAGATGAGAACAGAAATCGTGTGGTGGCAGTGCGGTGGTGGCAGGAGGCCCCATTAGCTAAAGTGGTACCTCAGGTTAAGAACAGTTTCAGGTTAAGAGTGGACCTCCATATGGGACGCAGGTGGCGCTGTGGGTTAAAGCCTCAGCGCCTAGGACTTTCCGATCGAAAGGTCGGCGGTTCGAATCCCTGTGGCGGGGTGCGCTCCTGCTGCTCGGTCCCAGCGCCTGCCAACCTAGCAGCTCGAAAGCACCTCCGGGTGCAAGTAGATAAATAGGGACCGCTTACCAGCGGGAAGGTAAATGGCGTTTCTGTGTGCAACTCTGGCTCGCCAGAGCAGCGATGTCACGCTGGCCACGTGACCCGGAAGTGTCTCCGGACAGCGCTGGCCCCTGGCCTCTTAAGTGAGATGGGCGCACAACCCCAGAGTCTGTCAAGACTGGCCCGTATGGGCAGGGGTACCTTTACCTTTACCTTTATGGGTGCTTGTGTGCATCAATAGAACAGAATCCAATCTTCCTTGTCCTCTATTATTGCTTGAATCCACCATAAGGGTTAAAGCGGAAATAGTGCTTGATTGCGGCACAATGAATATTAGGCGAGCAAATGAGCCAAAGTGTGTTGAGTAGCTATAAAATGAGTTAAATGCAAGCCATGCATCAGATTGTTTTGGCATCATGTTGAATGATACTTCTCCCTCTCCCTCCCTCCCTCTCTCCAACTCGTGGACTGTTCCAAATTAATTTCACTACATTGCCCCACCACAATTTACACTAAGTGTTTCTTAAAGCTTTTGCCCTTGGTCCTTTCCACCTTGAGCCAATAGGGGGTTTATACCAGAAGACTGCCTGGCAGTTAACTGTGCTGTATGTATAGCATCATCTCAATGACTCGGAAAGCTTTTCTGCAAGAAGTTAGTTACAGCTCACAGGGATAGCATTTTTATTTTATTTTTTGCTTCGTGGGGACAACGTGAAGCTGTCCATCATCATTAGGGCACTTTGCTTTAAAAGGCGAGTCTGACAGAAGCGTTTTGTTCAGAGGGGCAGGAGATGAAGTGAGAGGATCTTTCACCAGAGTCCCTGGGGGATCCTGGAGCCTCTTCACTTGATCTGCAGCATGCTGTGGCTGCAGCTGGGGAAAATTCGTGTTATGCAAATACCAGAGTTAATAATTTATCACCTTCCCTGCTTCTTCATAGGAAGATGGATTTGGGATACAAGTGTCTGGCAGCTGAGAGATCAGAGGCATGCCAGGTACGCCAGGCCATCGTCTTTACAATGACAGGGCAGAGATGGGGAAATGGGATGCATTTGAAAGGTCTGCCCATGCAATTCAAGCTGAAGTTTCTGAACTGCATTTTTTTGCTTGTATGGACTGGCTGAGTTGACACAGTGATGTGAGCCAAGAGGATCTGAGAAGAAAGGGTTGCTGCAGCTGAACTCTAGCGACAAACCTTAAGCACTCCCATGGTTTGTCAGTGATGATTCAGTTTCTGAAAGGCTACCTTGCGACTTCAGGAAGTGTCCTGTGGTGCTGTGGTCAGTGCACTAATATGCCTGCCTTGGAAAGAGGTGTTTTCCAAGGTGTGTGAACATTTCATATTGGAAGCAGTGGTACATTTCTATCCTCCCCTCCCTCCCAAACAAGCTGAAGGAGGCAGTATGTACACATAAATAAAAAACACATTTAAAACCCAATGCAATTACAACCTCTAAAAGCATTTAGAGCAGCAGTTATACCAGAAGGGGTGTGGGAAAGAGCTTGGAAAGACTTATTGGGGAAAACGCTACCCCTAGCGAGCATAGCTTTTCTTTCCCAAACATGTATCTTCTCTGGGAGAAAGATCTCTCCATGGATTTGCATAGACAAAGGGGCTGGGGGGGGGGAAGCATGGATCCCCAGGAAAGGCTGGGGTGGACAAACATTACCCTCCTAGCCAGGGACAGCACATCCTGTTTCACCACCTGAGGCAAAATAGGACTGTGTCACTGGTGGCAGATGATGGGCCATAAAGGCCATGGGCAATAGTGGCAGCTTTCCTTGCCATTCATCCCAGACATGATGGTATAACACATGGGTAGGCAAACTAAGGCCCAGGGGCCAGAGCCAGCCCAATCGCCTTCTAAATCTGGCCCGTGGATGGTCCAGGAATCAGCGTGTTTTTACATGAGTAGAATGTGTCCTTTTATTTAAAATGCATCTCTGGGTTATTTGTGGGGCATAGGAATTTGTTCATATATTATTTTTTCAAAATATAGTCCGACCCCCCACAAGGCCTGAGGGACAGTAGACCGCCCCCCTGCTGAAAAAGTTTGCTGACCCCTGGTATAATGTATTTATATTCCACTTTTTAAATGTGCTGTAAGTTGCATGGATACCTTCAGGTAACAAAGCAACTCACAAGTCTAATCAGTGCTTTTCTTCTAGGGGAAAAATGGTGCCGATACTGGGTACCCTTGAGTACCCCCAGAAAAGAAAAAAAGCACTGAGCACACCCCTAGTAACTAAGTAGATACCATATAGGGTATAATGTAACTAGTAACTCCATGCTCCAGCCTACAATGATCTGCCAAGCAAGAAATTCACATTTACAGTCTTTAGTTTGTTTCTTTTAATTAATGATCCTTGGATGCTCCACTAGAATGATTCCACATTGCATTCAGCTAGGCAGCAAGAGGTCCTGGAGCTCACAAACAATTCTCTTCTTATCAGATCATCAGTTCCTAGGAACTGGAATTAAATGTACTGCTTCCTAGCCTTGGAACAATGGCTCCAAATGATGTGAAATTTTCGAGATATAAAAGACACAGGCTGCATTCAGGTTTATTGCTGGTTATAATCCTAGCACTTCTGCCTCGATTTCTAACGTTCTTTTTAAACTGCAGTACCTTCTGGTGTTATGGAACTGTGGCTTTTTGATCAATATACCAGCATGTCAGGCTAAGTTTTAAATGGTGGGAAAGAACTGTACAGCACCCCAAATTTCATCAGTGCAGAACAGCTGTGATTTTCTGCATTACGGGGGCTGAAAATTACTTTTTTCTTTTTTTGGGGAAGCAAATAACACAGAAGTGAGTGCTAAACATCCAGGTTTCCAGAAGTGGCCTTTCATCGTGCGGAAGATAAAATAAAACACACAAATTAACAGGTAGGGAGACATTGGGAAGATGGAATAAACCCCCATGGGAACGCAGCTACAGTTTTAATAGCAGGGAATTTTTATATCAAAGTCAAAACTGTGGGAGCACGGAATGTAAGAAGAGTCCTCTTAGATCAGACCAAATTGCCATATGTGTTCATTTTTTTTTCATTTGGTACTAGCAGGGTATGTTCTGAGGTCGCCTGAGCTGCCTGAGGTAGCTTCTTCACTTTGCCAAACAATAGGGCCATCCTTGGAAATGAGAATGGGGTTGCACACATGAACCTGAGGCCTTTTGTATTTGGTGCATGTTTGTGATGTAGCACAAAATTGCAGCCATTGGCTGTCATTCCAAGGTGAGCCATACAATTTAGTCAGATCCACAAACCCCACACTTCCATAACAATGCACTGAAATTGCAGCCAAAATTCATGCCACACTCTTCCTGGTGCCTTTTTCTTAGTCATCGTAGGAAATATGTTAGTGTTAAGTAGCCTTAGGAAACTTGTTAATGTGTTTGCTTATAATCTACTGGTTTTTTTACCTTTTCTCTCCCTCCCGTCTCCCCCAAAGACAGTAAAAATGTCTAGAAATATTATTGCTCACTGAAAAGAGATTCCTCTTCTCAAAATCTTTATTTATCAAAGGGTCGATGGTTTGAACAGCCTCTTGTTTCTCTCAACAGACAAAGGAAGCGCTTAATTATTTACCGGTTTAACTGTTTTGTCAATTGCTCATTTTCGGTTTGTCAGGGCTTTACAGGAACCATAATGATGTATCTGAGAAACCGCAGCTCTCCAAAACATTTTTTCACAGTAACCAACTTAATCACGTTACTCAACAGAGGCTTCTGCCCCCCTATTATGCACAAGGCCAACCCAAAATAATATTCCAGATGCTGGGAGAAAAGCCATACCCATTTCTGGGATATACAAAAAAAGGGGGGGCTCAGAAAGGGCCAACTACAATGATCAAGGGGTTGTAGCAATTCCCCTCAGACAAAAGGTTACAATGTTTGAGGCTTTTTAGTTTAGAGAAAAGGACAATAAGGTGGTATGAGGGGAACATGACAAAGGAAAGGCTTTGCAGAAACAAAGTGGCTAGGGAAAGGTTCTTGCTTTCTTATAATACTGGAACCAGTGGCCAGCCAATGAAAGCTGAATGTTGGAAGATTGAGGGGAGACCAGAGAAACACAGTGTATAGTTCACACAGCATGTAAACTATGGACTTGGCTTTTGGGGCCGGGTAGGGATTTTTCCACTTGGCAAATTGGCACCGACCATTTGGTTTTCGTCTACCTAGTAGCAATCGTCACAACTTTGTAAGGTTAGGCATTGGATAAGCCTTTGTTTGGATGGAGGGGAGGTTGTAACCTTTGCCTGCCCCTCCTCCGTAAGGGTAACCTGTTAAAGGGATCTGGGGGTGTGAATTCTGTCTGATGCCCGGATGTGGGCTAGGGCCATGTCACAGCCCCTGTGGAGATCTCTCGACGTGCCCCTATTTGATGTAAGTCATAGGGTGCCCCCTATCAGTGGTTTACCCTTAAGTGGACTCCCTGCAGATGAATGGGAGTCTAGATACAACCTGGCTTCACCCCAATGCCTAAGTCAAACCACTCACACCTGTAACCAATAAAAGTTGTGGCCTATTTGAACACATTAACCCTAATACTTTGTGTCTGAGTGTTTATTGTTCTCCTGGGAACCGTGGGGCATGGGGGCCTTGGCACACAACATTTTATTTAATTTTTAATTGTTTTATTAACAATTTCAACATAACAAATATCAAAATATCTCATATTCATTATTCCCCCCCCCATTTTCCCCATCAAACCCTCCCCCCCCCGAGACTTCCCTCAGCTCCTCTTTCTGATTTCTCAACTCATATTGTTCTCTGCATACTGTAAAATTGTATAAATCCTTACATTATCTATCTACTATGTTAACAATCAATAAATTTGTGTATGTTTATTCAAAACCTGCCAAGGGGTCTAATTCATTTTGCTGTCTTTTTAAGTAATGTGTGAAAAGTACCCATTCTTCTTTAAAGTCACAGTTGTCCTTATCTCGCAGTTTGTATGTCAATTTAGCCAGTTCTGCATAGTTCATCAATTTCTCTTGCCACTGTTCTTTTGTCGGGGTTTCCTCATTCTTCCATCCTTGTGCTATCAAGACTCTTGCCGCTGTTGTTGCATACATAAATAAATTCTTTGGCAGGTCTTATCCTACAATCCCTAACAAAAATGCTTCTTTTTTTTACAAATGCATGCCATTTTAAACATTTTCTTCAATTCATTATATATCATTTCCCAATTTTTTTAAATTTCTCTACATTCCCAAAACATATGATAAAAAGTCCGGTACGCAATATTAATACCAACTGCATCAGGCTCTTTCCTCAAATGTTAGCAGCCATTCCACCAGGTCTTTCTATTTGCAAGGCATGTGCTCTACCAATGAATTTTGGCTTATACATTTCTTGTTGCCTTTGGGCAGTCACTTGGCTTGGGAATGCTACATGCTCTATGTGCTTGACAAGGTTTGGGAGGCAGATTTTCCTGAGTAAGGAGAAATATGGTTCGGCTTGCATTTAAAGGTACTGAAAACGATTGCCCCACGGTGGCTGAATTTTTCAATAGGTTGTTGTAACTAAATGAGCTATTATTCCATCTTCCCATCACCTATCACTTTGGAACCTGTATATAGTAACATTCTGGGACTTGAAAAGTGAAAAACTTATTTCTTAATAGGGGTTCCATTGTCAAATCCTGGAAGACCTTCAATCTTCACAATTTTGATTGCTGGTACTCTAAGGCTTGGCAAATTGCCCTCCTTGAAAAGATATCTCATAAACTGAAAGTATCTAAAGGGCAGAGCTCAAATTAGTGTTTTTCTTTCTTTCCCCCGTATGGCATGATTTTATTTCTCATATGAATACTGAGGCACACTATTGCTCAGTGTCACCAGTATATGCAAATGTCTAGCTCACCTGAGGCTTTATAGAACTTTTAGTTTTAGTAGCGATGGAACTCACAAGTGGAAAATACTTTCATTTTTAAATAGCTTTGTTATTTGTAAAAGGAATCCTTGTATTAAGAGCTGTGCTGTGCTTTTGTCCTTTCAGATTGTGATGGTTTATGGTTTACTCTTTTGATGGTTTTCTTACTCCTTGTTGCGTTTTTACTGCTTCACAAATCAATTTTAAAATATTAAAACTAAGAATAACAACTGAATTTTCACTTAGGCTCGGGTAGTTATCTTCCTCAGTGGCAGCTCTGGGTGCCTCTTGCACCTCTCGGAAAATTCAGGGGCAATTCCACCTCAACACTCAAATAAATAAGAAGGTGGGGGACATAACCTGATACAGTGGTACCTCGGGTTAAGAACTTAGTTCGTTCTGGAGGACTGTTCTTAACCTGAAGCACCACTTTAGCTAATGGGGCCTCTGGCAGCTGCTGCACCGCTGCTGCACGATTTCTGTTCTCATCCTGAATCAAAGTTCTTAACCTGAGGTACTTAAAGCTATGGTTTCCCCAGTAGTGATGCATGGAAGTGAGAGCTGGACCATAAAGAAGGCTGATCACCGAAGAATCAATGCTTTTGAATTATGGTGCTGGAGGAGACTCTTGAGAGTCCCATGGACTGCAAGAAGATCAAACCTATCCATTCTGAAGGAAAGCTGCCCTGAGTGCTCACTGGAAGGACAGATCCTGAAGCTGAGGCTCCAATACTTTGGCTACCTCATGAGAAGAGAAGACTCCCTGGAAAAGACCCTGATGTTGGGAAAGATTGAGGTCACAAGGAGAAGGGGACGACAGAGGATGAGATGGCTGGACAGTGCTGTCGAAGCTACCAGCATGAGTTTGACCAAACTGCGGGAGGCAGTGGAAGACAAGAGTGCCTGACGTGCTCTGGTCCATGGGGTCATGAAGAGTCGGACACGACTAAACGACTAAACAACAACAACTATTTCTGGGTTAGCGGAGTCTGTAACCTGAAGCGTCTGTAACCTGAAGTGTATGTAACCCGAGGTACCACTGTATGCATATCCAGGGTTTTCTCAGCAATCAAGCTTTCCCACCCCTTCCCCACACTGAGAAATGAATTATAGGCCGCAATGAAATATTTCCTAGTGCTCATCTGGCTCAGATGGAGGGGGGGGGACTGGGCTGCATTCCACAGCCCTGGATGCTCATTAAATCTAGGAGGATGTAATGGGCCACTTTTATTACAATTGCAATCCCTACCTATTGCATTTTGGTAATTATTCATGGAAGGTGGAGGAAAACGGGAGGATGCTAAACAGCAGGAGCTGCTGCACAAGATGGCGTTTAAGAGAGCTAAGGTCCAAGTTACTGCAAACCAATTTGGTGAAGCGTCGAGTGATAGGAATTGCTTGCCTCCATTTGGACCTTGGATCAATTAGCAGACTGTGATGTTGTTTTAATAATTAAATCCTGGTTGAAATGACAGAAGCGGCAGCTGGATGGTTTTGCATTCACAACGTCATTCCTCCTTCCCCAGCACCCAAAGGCCCTGGTCTTGGCAGGCAGAAGTTGGAGCCGTCACCAGACTCTGAGCTGCAGGTTTCCGTTGCCAGCTGCACCGTGAAATTTCTCTGGCACGTAGCTGCATGAGAGAGGCAGCATTTTGAAGGCTTTAAAATATTGGCTTCTTAAAAAAAAAAAAAATGTACGGAGGACAGTGATTGAACATGGATCCTATGGCTCTGTCAACCGGAGTTCAAATCACACACTTTCCAATAAACTGATGAGCTTGATCTGCAGCTGCCCAACAGTAAAGCAATTGGCTTCCATCCCCATCATCTTGTGCTCAGACATCTCGCTTTTCCTGGAGAAGGAATTGCAGTCTGTCACTTCTTCAGAAAGGCCCATGTGAGAGAAACAGGCATCTCAGTTTCACTTTCACAGGATGGATCTATGTGAGGGGTTGGGCCTACGTAATCTCTTATGGGACCTGCTGACCAATCCTGAGCTGAGATGGACCAGGAACTGGAGGCAGTTCTCAGTTAAATTGTTGTTTTCAATTCACTATTTCATCTGCTTGGGCTTTTCTAAATGAGTAGTTGAGTTATTATAAGTCCACACCCTTCAACAATTCTCCAGTGAAATTATTATTATTATTATTATTATTATTATTATTATTATTATTATAGCTGAAGAAGTGTGCATGTACACAAAAGCTTATACCAAGAACAAACTTAGATGGTCTCTAAGGTGCTACTGGACAATTTTTTTTATTTTTATATATATTTTGACTGCGTCAGACCAACACATTAATGACAGGTGGCCACCCAACCTCTGCTTAAAATCTCCAAGGAAGGAGAGTCCACTCACCTTCTGAGTGAGTCTGTTCCACTGTCAAACAGCTCTTACCATCAGAAAGTTATTCCTGATGTTTAGTCAGAATCTCCTTTCTTGTAACTTGAGGCCATTGGTTCAGATCCCACTCTCCAGTACAGGAGAAAACAACCTTGCTCCATCTTCCATGTGATAGCCCTTGAGATATTTGAAGATGGTCATCGTTATCTCCCCTCAGCCTCCTCTTCTCCAGGCTAAACATACCCAGCTCCCTCAACCATTTCTCATAAGACTTGGTTTCAAGACCCTTGATTACCTTGGTTGCCCTCCTCTGCACACGTTCCAGCTTGTCAATATCATATCTCCTCTCAATATCCTCCTTTTCATGGGCAAAGGGTTTCCCTGGTTTATTTATTAGTTTTAAGTGACAGTTGTGGCTTTGCAAATAAAACATATTTAACATTTCCATTTAACCATCATTATGCTAACCTGTCAGTTCTGGAGGGGTTGTTAATCTTGCAACCAGCTGCTCAAAAATGGTATTTACTGTTTAAAAATTAATTGTGAAGCCTGTCTTCTTCACACTTCCTGAAACAATATGCAGACTGGAACACAGCTTTCCTTTCAAATCAGCCTTTCCCCAAAATTTGTGATGCAGGTTTCCAAGCAAAAAAGGGGGGCATATTGGGGGAGAGTGTGCATAAAATTGCTTAGGTTTCTGAAAACAGCAAAATAATAAAATAAAATACAACACAAAACCCATTGTGTAATTCTGATTTATTATTTCTATTCTGTCCTTCATCTGAGGATCACAGGGAGGGTTACAATATAAAAACACAAAAATACATAACAGAGCAATAAACAAAAACAATAACCCAGTCCCACATTAAGGAAAGGTGTTTGCAAGTGTGTATTAAAGCAAATTTGCATGAGTGTGGGGTTTTTTTTGGGGGGGGATGCACTTAAATGCTGACAATATGGAGGATAGCTTTTAAAAAACAACAACACCCTGCTCAAATTAATTTGGATATATGATGAACTGAACTGAGGACTGGAAAAATGGGAAACCAAGAGACTGTCACTTCTATACTTGAGTGGGGTGAATTTGCCACACCCAGATTCTCCTAGAAGGGAGACTCTATTAGTTGAGTGGTTGAGCCAATTAGAAGAGTGAGAGGAGCAGGATTTTTAAGTCCTCCTCCCTAAATGCTTACTTCAGAGCACTCTCCTTCTTTCTTTACACAGCATGGGCTGTGCTTGTTGACCATTTGAGAGCTGAGTAGGAATTTTAAGGGGAGCCCCTAACCGACCTTGGGGCTCCTCTTTTTTGGAGGCACGTGTTTGGAATGGCAATGAGTTTTGATTGCTTCAGTTGGGCTGGAATGCAGCAGTAACATGGAGTTTCAAATTAGTTTGGAGACTCCTGAAAGGCCCTGGGTCATTCTGTGGACTCAAGTGTTCAAAAATGCTGCATTTTGTACTTTAAAATGCAGTGGCCACTACATTTTATTTTTAAATATAAAAATACATTTATTTTTAAAGTCAGCTCCCTTTTAAAAAAGGAAAAGAAAAACCAAGTTGACTAAGGAAATACTCTGAGTCTGCATGGGGAATTGGTAGGGAGGAGTTGTTTTGACGGACAAATCAAAGTTTAAATCATAGTGTTTATTTTCCCAGGGCACTTGAACCACAGTGACTGGGGGAGTGATATTGGCATCTTTCACAAATATTTTCTGTACTCTAACAAACAATTAAAAATAAATCTTTTAATCAACTTTTCTTTCAGTCCACTGTCAATGGGCAATCTCATTAAAAGCCTATCATAGACAATCCTCTATACCAATAGCAAACTTGTTATCTGTGTACCACTGCTTTGAGGGAGCCCCAAAATTTGCAGAAGTGACTTTTTAGGAACCCTGAAAAACCTATCCAGTAAGGACTGAACAGTGGACTCAAAATGCTGACTACGTGTTGGGGCAAAACACTGGAAAATGTGTGGGGTGTGTGTGGATGGAATGGAATATACGGGCAGAGGGCTTGACTGACTGACTGGAACCCTGAGCATGAGCACATCACACTGTGACCTTTGCCGCAGGTCTCACTTATAACACCTATATGCTGCTGGTACCTAGATTTACCTCTCTACCTTTCCTCCATGATCCTCTCCCACGTTTTCAACTGTTCACCTGGCATTTCTGCTTGCATGTCTTACCTTTCCAGGAAGGACTTACTCATCTTTCCTATTAAACTTTCCTCCTCTAATTGCTTACCATTGTCAGCTAGTGATGGGTGGACTTCCTTTGACTCCATTTGGAATGGTGTCAGCCATTACAAGCGTCAATGGAGAATGCTAAAAGCAAATGCCTGGTTTTGAGAGAAACTCAGTGACCTGTAATTCTCCACACATGCATTTCCATCTGGGATGCACATATTTTCTTTCAATGGCAAAGCTTTGATGAGATCTTGAGAGATCTGAGCGAAAGCTTACAAATGTGGGGCTGAATCCATATGAAGCTAAGGATCTTTTCCCCATGTAAGAATGTAAGAAGAGCCCTGCTAGATCAAGCCGAAGACCCATCTAATCCAGCTGCCAGGTATGTGGAATCAGCTCCCTCCCCTGGTGCAAGGAAGCAGATAACCTACGTCAGTCCTTTGTCGGCTAATCTGAGCCTTCTGCCGCTGAGCTCTCTGTTCTACTATCCTCAGTGCCTATCTGGTCCTGGGAGAAAGAGGGTCAGGAATGCTTTCCAAGGACACTGAGTCTGTCAGCTGTCTCTCCCATGGTGCTTCTTCTTCTTCCTGCTGTTCCTTTTCCAATATTTCCCAGCCTCTCCCCTCTGCAGCCTCTGAACTATGCCCTTCTGCAAACCACTGATCTAAATCTATACTGTCCTCCTGGTCTAAGGAAAGTTCAGGAGAAGGGGGGGCGGTCCCCACCATTCCTCCTCAGTCCAGCCCCTGACACCACCATCCTGTTCTAACAGTGGCCAACCAGATGCCAAGAGGAAGACCACATGCAGGCTCACCACCACCTAGAACTCCACTGGGCAATTCCCCAAGATCACCTCCTTCATTTTAGGTGTGTGTGTGTTGTGTTGTACAAGACACAGACGAGCTCATTGTGGTTCTGGTTCTCCAGGATTCATCTTCCAGCTGAGTTGGTGCAGATCATCCAGCCAATCATTTTGCAGGCTGGATCATCAGTATGCTAAGTCAATGTACTAGGTAGGATAATAGATTTCACTCCTTTATCTTTGTAGGGCCAGGCATATTTTTATAGCCCTGTGATATCTGGCTCTTGTGCAGTTCAGTCGCGCTCCATGCAAGCTTGAAATAGGTCAGGGATCGTCATTCCACGGGGCTTTTTAATCAAACAATGATTTTGCTGCCTGCCGTGTATGTGTCAGAATGTGGGCCCCGGTGTCAAGGGACAGCCACAAAGAGCAAATAAAGCAGACCGAGTGATATGTGGTAATTAAGTTATTCTTCATTTCCAGGATTGCTGCCGAGGATGAGATTGTAACAATGAGCCCCAGGCGTTTCTCCCTGATTAGTTGTCTACATTTCGATGCCTTATGACATGCAAGATGAATATGCAGCATTTTCTATTTGTGCTACTAAACCGCCCATTAACTGCCAGTGGGGGGAAGTGATATATAAAAACACCAGAATTCCTCTACCCTCACTGTCTCTCTTACAGCTAAGGAAACGGCCTGGCTCCATCATTTGGAAAGCATAGCACTCAGCTGGCACTAGCACTTAGTCACAGAGCTATGAGCATCTGGAAAGGGCATCCATAAGGCCACCCCACTTCATTCAGCAGGCTTTAATGTATCCACGCCATCTCTGCCATTGAGGAATAAGTTTCCATATTTAACCAGTCTCCTGCAGCCTGGTGACCTCCAGTTGTTGTCAGTCTATCTCTCCCCATTATCCCTGACCATGCTGGATGAAGTTGAGAGTTGTAGTCTAGAACATCTGGAGCGCATCAGGTTATGAAAGGTGCCCTCTCCAGCTTGTTCCAGCACCCAGAACATGGGGATAGATGCATCAGTCTATCATCCCCCCCCCTTTTTTTTTTGCAGGTGTTTGTTAATAAGTCCATTCCGCCCCATTTCTGCAATAATTTTTTGTGTGTATGTTTAAAGCTGCATAAAATTCACATTTCAGTACAGATTTCAAGAGACCAGCCATGGTTCATATTGATCCCTGCACTTGGCATGCAATGGCTTGTGCAATGTACAACAGCCTTCTTGACCCTGAGACCAGGTTCCTATGCAAAATGGTGAGGAACCTGTGATCCTCCAAGTGTTGTTGAATTCCCATCATCCCCAGTCAGCATAGCCAATAGTCAGGGATGGTTGGAGCTTTCGTTCCAAAAACAGCTGGAGGGCCACACCCTTGTTGTACCAAATCTCCCATGGCGAAAAAGGGGAGCTTCCTGAGCTCTTAAACGTAAATCTGCTCTGGATCAAGCAATTTTCATCTTGTCTCTAACGTACCACAGGAGCAAGAACAAAGGAAGCTATGCTAATTGGCTCCCCCCCCCCCCGGCCCTCCATTGTCTACTCTTGCTGGCAGTAGCACTTCAGCATCTGAGGCCCTTCTTTGTGTGCCTGCTTCATGTGAAAGTCTGGAGGGAGACAACACGAGGACGGGCTTTTTCTGCAGTAGCTCCCTATATGTGGAATTCTCTCCTCAGGGCAGCTTGCCTGGTGCCTTCATTATATATCCTTAGGTGCCAGGTGAAAACGTTTCTCTTCAACCAGGCCTTTGGCTGATTAATAGTCTACAGCCTTTTAAACGTGTTTTTTTGGGGGGGGGTATTATTATTTTTAAATATTTACATGTGTTTTTACCCTGTGAACCACTCTTGGATCTTGTGATGAAGGACAGTATCATCATCATCAAAATACAATAGTAATAATAGTAATAATAATTCAATAGAGCCATTGCAAGTCCTGAGTACTTTTAGCTGGAGATGCAGGCAGTCATTGCCAGTCAGTGTAAACAATACTGAGCCAGATGGACCATTGGTCTGACTCAGAGTAAGGCACTTCCCTATGTTCCTTTCTTAGCTCTGAACTATGCCCTTCCCTCAAAATGTAGGGCACTACCTTGCCTTTTCCCCATCACCACAAAATATTTTTATGCCAATACTGGCATCTTCATTTCCATCATTTCATGCATAATGCCAGTCTTTTAGTTCCTCAGATGCTAGGAATGTCCAGCACCAATTTGAATATCTCCCTTCTAACACCTTGCAGGTAATACTGTTTTGCCAGCCAAGTCTCATTATTATCTGTGCTAATCGGTGCATCATCTAAATGCTAAGCGCCAATGGTGAGAACCACCGAGGCAAGCAACTAGATAAGGTGAAGCCATGTAGTGCTAGGCTTCAAGCAATGGGGAGATTAGCTTCATCTCATTTTATTGGCTGTTTTCTAATTCCAGGAAATAGCCAAATGCATGCAATGCAAGACGAGGCTGCCACAAAATCATGTTGCAAGTCTGCAAACTTCAGGCCCCTCGCTGCCAGCGAATCACTTACCCTTCCACCCCAACAGCCTGGAGTCTCAGGACAGTGAGTGGTCAGCCTCTGCAATATGTACTGCAAGTAGGTGGACAAGGTACAGTTGGAACCATCATATTCCTGTACACATGACTTTTTTGTGTTTGTGTGTTTACACAGTTGTGGCTGGTGCCCATTGGGACGGGCAGGGCAGAAGGCAGGGAGACCAACAGTAGCTGGAGCCAGAGCTAGTAAGAGGTAAATTCTATGTATTTAGACATTTCTAGCAGGCAAGTGTATGTCTGTGTAGTATAGATAGGTGCATCAGCTGGTATCTAAATAGGTCATACCCTTGACCTCTCAACCTGAATCTCCTGCTTTAATTGCTGTGTTGTTTTAATGGGATCTTTATGGATCTTTATAGTTCAATCTTTTAACAGGAATGCTTTGCTGTGCGTTTTAATTAAGGATGTTTCTATCTGGATGCTTGTGCCACTGGTTTGTAAACTTTGTAAACCACTTAGAAATCTATTTAGCAGTAAGTATAGAACAACACATGCAAGTCCTGCTTTCCAAAATAACATTGCGTTCCCTGGAAACTGTTCGTTAGATGAGTGTTTGCATAATGAGTCAGTGATTTCCATTTATTCCTATGGGAAAATCTGTATTTTGCAGATCACGATCTGGATTTGGATCCAAGGCAGGTCAAATTGGTTCTGGATTGGTTTGGACCCAATCTGGTCTGATTGGAATTTACAAATTGGGGCCATGAATGGGATTGTGCTATTATATGCATTGTAATGCACACTTTGCATTAGTTAATGTGTTTCTGTACCCATCACTTGGATGGGGAACTGCATTGCAAAATTCAGAGAAGTGCAAATTTTGAAGAATGGCTACATTTTGTTTCATGTATTGTTCTGGAAAGTGTGAACTGGGCAGATTCAAATGCAGACTGAATTGGTTTTCTCCCCCATGCCTTACCATTATAAATAAAGCAGCACAAAAAGGACACATTTGAATATCTTTCTTTTTCCTTCTTGGTTAGGCCAAAAGCTGATATTACACAGCCTGCAAGTAACAAAAGAGCAGTAGGTTAAGCTCTCTGGTTTTTAAATGCTGAAATCCCCCTCCCCCGCAACATGACATTTCCTATTTTCTGACAAAACAAACATTTTCATCAATACAAAATGCACCCGCCTAAAAAGCCAAACATACTGAAAAATATTTACATTTTAAACCTGTACCATCATTGCAGAGGGACCAACAACCTGGCCAATGGTTGCTGCTGTACATCATACTGACAAAGGCACTGAGTCACAAAAGGGAACATGCGTAGCTGCACCTGCCTAGCAAAGCACCTGTACAAACAAGAAGAAGATAGCAGCACTTTTCAAAGCAACAGGGGAATAAAAGCAGGCAGTTTAGATTGTCCTTGCGTCCATGCAAAGAGACATTTGGTGACTGAAAGATACTGCTCCTGGCAACCTAGAAAGGGATTATGTATATATATATATATATATATATATATATATATATATATATATATGTTGTTAGGTGCTTTTATTTATTTTTAAATTTAAATATGTTTTTTGTTTTGTTTTTCATTGCATTGCTTTATTCCATTTGCTGCCCTGGGCCATTTGAGAGGAAGGGCTGTATATAAGTTCAAATGTATTACAATGTTGCTGAAAGTGACCACAAAGGAGCAGCAGTCTGTGTTTGGGCTGGGCAGAGCAGTGGTTCCCTTCCTGGAAGTGCTGGGTTTGCTCTGAGATGGGGAATCAGCGAGGTCAGGGAGGAGCATGAGCAACCCACTGCAGGATAAAGATGCTGTCAGTCCACAGCATCCCTGGCCTCACCACTGCCTCACCTATCCCCCTGCTCCAGCTAATGTTGTCCGGATGCCTGATGATTGTCTTCCAAAGCAACTACTCTATTCTGAACTTAAAAATGGAAAGCGTAATGCCGGTGGTCAACAAAAAAGGTTTAAAAACTGTCTCAAGGCAAATCTTAAAAAAATGTAGTATAAACACTGACAACTGGGAAACAGTGGCCTGCAAGCGCTCCAGTTGGAGAACAGCCTTTACCAAAGGTGTCATGGACTTTGAAGACACGCAAACTCAGGACGCAAGGGAGAAACGTGCTAAGAGGAAGGCACTCTTGGCAAATCCACAACTTGATCATCTTCTGCCCAGAAACCAATGTCCCCACTGTGGAAGGACGTGTGGATCCAGAATTGGCCTCCACAGCCACTTACGGACTCATTGTTAAAACAGTGTTTATGGAAGACAATCTTACTCGGCTATGAGTGATCACCAAAGAAGAAGAAGCCACCATGACACCATGAGCATGTGCATCTCTTTCTCCTGGGCTGTGTTCACATGACAGTTTTCCATTTTCAGATTTCCCTAACTATTAATTTCCACCTTGTATTTAAGCTTTCAAGGGACGCGGGTGGTGCTGTGGGTTAAACCACAGAAGGTTGGCGGTTTGAATCCCCACGACAGGGTAAGCTCGCATTGCTCCTGCCAACCTAGCAGTTTGAAAGCACATCAAAGTGCAAGTAGATAAATAGGTACCACTCCAGCGGGAAGGTAAAACGGCATTTCCGTGCGCTGCTCTGGTTCGCCAGAAGCGGCTTAGTCGTGCTGGCCACCTGACCTGGAAGCTGTACGCCGGCTCCCTCGGCCAATAAAGCGAGATGAGCGCCGCAACCCCAGAGTCGGCCACGACTGGACCTTATGGTTAGGGGTCCCTTTACCTTCTATTTAAGCTTTCACACCACGTAAAAGCCACTTCCAGAACTGTAGTGGAATACAGTGCAAGTTTAGCGCTCCTTTCCAAATTATTTGCAAATGGGTTTTCTTTTCGTGGAAGGAAATGACACAGAAATGAGTGCTGAACTTGTGCTAGGTTCCACAATGGTTCCAGAAGTGACTTTTACATCATATGAAAGCTCAAATACAATGTGGAATTCAACAGTCGGGGAAACGGAACTGCCACACGAATGCAGTCCTAGAGATTGTTCGTGCATTTTCCACCCAGACGGGTGGCTCAGTGGAAGAGCATCTGCTTTGTAGACAGACATTCCCAAGTTCAACCCTGCAGACCTGTTGATAGAGCTAGGGAAGACTGCTTCCCTTAAGGGTCACTGCCAGTCAATGGAGATGGCAGTGAGCTACATGGACCAATGTTCTGGCTTATGAAGCAGCTTCCTATGTTCCTTAATCTGGCACAGATACAGTGGTACCTTGGATTACATACACTTCAGGTTACATACGCTTTAGGTTACAAACTCCGCTAACCCAGAAATAGTGCTTCAGGTTAAGAACTTTGCTTCAGGATGAGAACAGAAATCGTGTTCCAGCGGCGCGGCAGCAGCAGGAGGCCCCATTAGCTAAAGTGGTGCTTCAGGTTAAGAACAGTTTCAGGTTAACTACGGACCTCTGGAACGAATTACGTACTTAACCCGAGGTACCACTGTATTCAGTGTATTTCTGTTTTCTACTTGGGTTGGTTCTTTGAGGGTTACATATGAAGTTCCTTTCTAACATGCTTCTCTTGCAGCCTGGGAGCTTTATTAACCAGGCTGGTTTGTAGTGAGGAACAGCTGCTGATGTTTTCCCCCCTTACTGGTGATCAAACCACATTTATTAAATGACCTTTGTTCAGTGTCAGATTCTTTTTGTTTGTTTGTTCCTTCTTGTTCAATTAAATCTAGCTTTAGTGGAAAGCACCAGACAGTTCACTGACCGGCTATATAGGTAGGGGTGTGTGGGTGTGAGATATATATATATATATATATATATATATATATATATATATATATATGAATGAAATAGAAATCAAACTATCCCTGGGCTCCTATGAAGATTATTCCCAGCTGAATTTATATAGCTATAGATAGATGATGAAATGATACATGAGTGCATCACTTGAGTCAGTTTGGTGTCAGTGTTGTGCAACGTGCCAGTGCTTGTATTCATACTAAAGCTCCCCCAACCCAAAGTGTGACTTTCTCAATCTCCAAAAACACTCTGGACACAGGATAGGTGGGGTGGGGTTGGGAGGGCAGAAGCATCCCCTCCAAACTGGTAGCTGCCATTTCTTGGGTGGCATGTACATATTAAGGAACAGGTTTCCCCAGCCACTCTGGGCAGCTTCCAACAAAATATTAAAAATACAATAAAACATCAAACATTAAAAACTTCCCTAAACAGGGCTGCCTTCAGATGTCTCCTAAAAGTTGTTTATTTCCTTGACATCCGATGGGAGAACATTCCACAGGGCAGGCACCACTACTGAGAAGGCTCTCTGCCTGGTTCCCTGTAACTTTTCTTCTTGCAGTGAGGGAACCGCCAGAAGGCCCTCGGCCCTGGACCTTAGTGTCTGGGCTGAATGATGGGGGTGGAGAAGCTCCTTCAGGTATACTGGGCCCAGGCCATTTAGAGTTTTAAAGGTCAGAACTAACACTTTGAATTGTGCTCGGAAATGTACTGGGAGCCAATGTAGATTTTTCAAGACCAGTTTTACATGGTCTTGGCGGCTGCTCCCAGTCACCAGTCTAGCTGCCGCATTCTGGATTAGTTGTAGTACCCAGGTCACCTTCAAAGGTAGCCCCACATAGAGCGCATTGCAGTAGTCCAAGCAAGAGATAACTAGAGCATGCACCACTCTGGTGACACAGTTCACGGGCAGATAGGAGCTCAGCCTGCGTACCAGATGGAGCTGGTAGGCAGCTGCCCTGGACACAGAATTGACCTGCACCTCCTTGGACAGCTGTGAGTCCAGAATGACTCCTAGGTTGTAGGAGCCTTCCCAGACCCGCTGAAAGAGGCGGTTATTAAACCGCTTCTTAAAAAACCATCTTTAGATGCGGCCACGATGGCCAATTATCGCCCAGTCTCAAACCTTCCATTCTTGGGCAAGGTGATTGAGCGAGTGGTTGCTGAACAACTCCAGGCACGCCTGGAAGAAGCGGACCATTTGGATCCCTTCCAGTCAGGATTCAGGCCTCATCATGGGACTGAAACTGCCTTGGTCGCACTGGTTGATGATCTCCGGCGGGCTAGGGACAAAGGTGAGAGCTGTTTCCTAGTTCTGCTGGATCTCTCAGCGGCGTTTGATACCATCGACCATAACATCCTTCTGGACCGTCTTGAGGGGCTGGGAGCTGGGGGCACTGTCCTACAGTGGTTCCACTCCTTCCTCCTGGGCCGTGTTCAGAAAGTGGTGGTGGGGGATGAGTGTTCAGACCCCTGGGCTCTCATTTGTGGGGTGCCTCAGGGTTCTGTCCTCTCCCCCATGCTTTTCAACATCTACATGCAGCCGCTGGGAGAGATCATCAGGAGGTTTGGGCTGGGTGTTCATCAGTATGCAGATGATACCCAGCTCTACCTCTCTTTTAAATCAGAACCAGTGAGGGCAGTGAAGGTCCTGTGTGAGTGTCTGGAGGCGGTTGGAGGATGGATGGCGGCTAACAGATTGAGGTTGAATCCTGACAAGACAGAAGTACTGTTTCTGGGGGACAGGAGGAGGGCAGGTGTGGAGGATTCCCTGGTCCTGAATGGGGTAACTGTGCCCCTGAAGGACCAGGTGCGCAGCGTGGGAGTCATTTTGGACTCACAGCTGTCCATGGAGGCACAGGTCAAATCTGTGTCCAGGGCAGCTGTTTACCAGCTCCATCTGGTACGTAGGCTGAGACCCTATCTGCCTGCGGACTGTCTCGCCAGAGTGGTGCATGCTCTGGTTATCTCCCGCTTGGACTACTGCAATGCGCTCTACGTGGGGCTACCTTTGAAGGTGACTCGGAAACTACAACTAATCCAGAATGCGGCAGCTAGACTGGTGACTGGGAGCGGCCGCCGAGACCATATAATACCGGTCTTGAAAGACCTACATTGGCTCCCAGTATGTTTCCGAGCACAATTCAAAGTGTTGGTGCTGACCTTTAAAGCCCTAAACGGCCTCGGTCCAGTATACTGCAATGCGCTCTACGTGGGGCTACCTTTGAAGGTGACTCGGAAACTACAACTAATCCAGAATGCGGCAGCTAGACTGGTGACTGGGGGCGGCCGCCGAGACCACATAACACCGGTCTTGAAAGACCTACATTGGCTCCCAGTACGTTTCCGAGCACAATTCAAAGTGCTGGTGTTGACCTTTAAAGCCCTAAACGGCCTCGGCCCAGTATACCTGAAGGAGCGTCTCCACCTCCATCGTTCTGCCCGGACGCTGAGGTCCAGTGCCGAGGGCCTTCTGGCGGTTCCCTCATTGCGAGAAGCAAAGCTACAGGGAACCAGGCAGAGGGCCTTCTCGGTCATGGCGCCTGCCCTGTGGAACGCCCTCCCATCAGATGTCAAAGCAATAAATAACTACCTGACATTCAGAAGACATCTTAAGGCAGCCCTGTTCAGGGAAGTTTTTAATCTGTGATATTTTAGTGTATTTTTGGTTTTTATGGAAGCCGCCCAGAGTGGCTGGGGAGACCCAGCCAGATGGGCGGG
The DNA here is from genome assembly GCF_951804945.1 of Podarcis cretensis. Classification (NCBI taxonomy): domain Eukaryota; kingdom Metazoa; phylum Chordata; class Lepidosauria; order Squamata; family Lacertidae; genus Podarcis; species Podarcis cretensis. The sequence goes on along the minus strand of NC_137177.1, from coordinate 24,503,751 downwards.
GTACAAATAATAAATTATTATTATTATTATATACCTGAAGGAGCGTCTCCACCCCCATCATTCTGCCCGGACGCTGAGGTCCAGCGCCGAGGGCCTTCTGGCGGTTCCCTCATTGCGAGAAGCAAAGCTACAGGGAACCAGGCAGAGGGCCTTCTCGGTAGTGGTGCCCACCCTGTGGACCGCCCTTCCAGCAGATGTCAAAGCGATAAACAACTACTTGACATTCAGAAGACATCTTAAGGCAGCCCTGTTCAGGGTTTTTAACGTGTGATTTTACTGTATTTTTGGTTTTTATGGAAGCCGCCCAGAGTGGCTGGGGAGGCCCAGCCAGATGGGCGGGATATAAATAATAAATTATTATTATTATTATTATTATTATTATTATTATTATTATTATTACACCTGGTGCTTCAGGGGCACAGCTCCTCTAGAAGGTCACACAGGACCTTCACCACCTTCACTGGTTCTGATTTAAAAGAGAGGTACAGCTTTGGCAGTGATGATGCCTCTGGCAGTGGAGGTAGAACATAGCCATCATGGCTAGGAGCACATTCTGAGCCTAACCTACCTGACAGGGGTTGGGTTGTTTGATGAGAGGGAGAGCCTCACATTCCACCTTAAGCTCATTGGAGGAAAAAGTGGGATAGAAATGTAATAAGTAAATATGCATTGGCACTCCCAACCAAAACACTGGAAATAGAGAGAATCATGATTTAGAGCAGCACAGCCATACAGGATCAAAACAGAAAAAACCCTCTCAGAAAATGTGGGAAATGGCAAGGAGACATTGGTTGTCAGTAGCTTGGAGCCCCCCAAAGTCGGGGTACTGAGGAATCATTTCTTATGAATTTGTGCCTTCTTTTGTTGTACTTTCAGCACTGATGTACAAAGAATAGTTCCAAGCTGAGGCCAAGCCGAGCTGCTATTTTCTTAAATCAGAGAACACTGGCTTCTGGGCTCTTTGAACTTCCTAGCCTTGGATTTCTAGGCTGCTTTCCGACAGAATTTACAAGTGATATGCTTGCTATAATTCCCCTCCCTATGGCCCTTCAGTCCATCTGGTCAAAAGCCTTTGACACTGATAAATGCAAGCAATTTTGCTCTTCAAGTGCTGCCCCGGCAGTTGCTGTGAAACTGCTTGCTAATGACAACTTGCTTCCCTGAGAATCGCCAGCACTTGTAATGGTCCTATGAAGAACAGTCTCTTCCATTTCACCCCCTGCACTGGGAGGCAGAAAGAATAAGAAGCAGCTTTGTCGATTAACACTTAAAAATGGCCAAAAGTCATTTCAAAAGAAAACAGCATGGGGGAGAGTGTCCCCATTTTATGAAATAATTCCCGTGTTATTCTGCCTACAACGATTAAATGCAAACAAGATACTTTTCTGTCATTCCTATTCATGCCTTTAATTTATTCCATTTGTACCTATTGGTTCTTGCAAGGACCTCAGGGAGGTATCTGTAGAGAGGGTGAAGAATTCCAATGAGGAGCAGAAATTGCTGATGTTCACTTATTCACCCCATGTCCAGAGTGGAGATCAATGCAGCAAATACAATCGGTATTAGCTGCTGTTGCTTTCAATTCACAAATGATACAAAATTAATTAAATTCCTCCCCCCCCCCCATATTTGCACAACATTGCCTTTCACTGAAATGAGCAGGGTGGAATAACATCATCACAATGCAATCTAATTAATTAATTACATAAGTTACATAAGTTATTTCACCACAGTGGACACAGAGATGAATAAATAGTTTTTGGCAGAAGATGAACTACAGTGAAAAGGAAACTGTGATGTGTGTGATGAATACAGGGCAAAACAGAAAATTATTCCTTATTACACCCCTAGGCATCTGAGAACCATCAAAACAAAACAAAACTGAACTGATCTGTTGATTACTATTACTTCCTTAACTACTAGTATATAATTTTATTGATTCTTAGCTAAGCAAAGGGTTTAGGAAAGCAAACAACCCAATATAATACAAAATACAAAAAGAGAGGATGTAAGCATATTGTACTGATTTCATATTTTCATGGGTGTCAACAAACATGATATAATAGTATTCTTAGTTTCTTTGTTTTAAATCACATATTCTAAATGTCTGATGAAAGAAGTGGCAAAGATCATTGTACTTGTTCTGCAACGGTATATGAAATAACATCCTACACGTAGCTTGAAATGAATCTAGTCTTGCTGTACCACATAAGGCTCTTGTGTGCAATGTGGTTTGTTTTTTTCTAGAAGAGCAGTATTCCAAACATTATAAACCAAGCAGAAACATGGAGGTTCAAAGATTTCGATTTTTGTACAATTGAGGAGAATGCAGACACAAACAAACAAAAGTCAGCAAACCTTTGGATTTCATGTCATCACTAGCCTTCTCAAATAAAGGAATACCAGTTGTGGGATGAATTGAATATGTTCCTAAATAATTTTAGAGATTTATTCAAGAACTTTAGACAAAAAAAACCTCTTACTGCCAACCATAGAAATGCTACCGACTGGGATACAGAATGAGGATTAACAATGTGATCGTATGTAGAGCTACTCAGAAAGAAAGAATCCTATTAAATTCAATTGGACTTAAGTGGGCCAAGAAGTGCAGTCAAATGAATGGGAATGCCAAAGGCAAAGAATGACTGGTTTGGAAGGATTTGGAGAAAGTAAGCAGGTGGGGATTTGGGTGAAGTGAGATGAGGCAGAAGCGAGACAGGAGTGAGAGTTCACAAGAGAACATTTATGAGATAAATTGATACACTGTGCTTCTTCATGAATATACAACAGGCTCTCCCCATAGCTGTTAATTGACTTTCACTTACATGTCCTCAGTATTATTAGTAGGAGGCCAAAGGGTATCGTCAATGGATATGACACTGTTTCAGACCAAAGATTAACAGAATGTTTTAAAATTACCAATAGAAGGGTGGTGGTGGTAAAGACAAGGACAACACTTTCTGCGAAGCATTAAATAGTGGGGTCCCATGAACCTAATAGTGTCCTGTTGGTGGCAGAAGGAAGCTGGAGGGGCAAATTTAGAGCTGGTGAGTTTCAGAAGCAAAAGGACTGGGAGCATTCTGAATTGAGATGTGGAATGTCTGTCTGGTGTCTGGTTTTTTTATTCAAAATTGATCTCTCTCCTCCCAGGCACACATTCAGCATGAAAACATCCTTGAGTATTTCAGCATGTAAGATTTTAACAATGTCACCATCAGTAACAGGCCAGGTTGGGCCTGTTTTCTCCTATTCCCACTCCTTCCTGACAAAGCTCCTGGTTTGGTCCAGGGTTTGGCACAGAGCACTCAACATAAATTGGCCGTGGTGGCTCTTGTCCATTGCAACTGTTAGGGTGGAGGGCAGAGAGAGCATCAGAAAGCAGAGGCGGAGCCAATGACAGAGCCAGCCAACTTTGCTCCACATCCTCATTCCTGCTGAGTTCTCCAAGGACAACAACTAATTCTATAGAGGAGGAAGTGGACCATCAGAGCCAGCCCCTAGATTAGCTGTAAGAAAGAAGGAATGTAGGTAGGGTTGAACTGAAAGCAGACTGGAACATAGCCCCATTTGCTCTGATAGACCAGTCTAAAACTGGTCTGGAAATGAAAAACCTGTCTCAACATCTTCAGTGATGGGCTGGAGGAAAAGGCCTTTTCCTCACTTCCCCAATGATCACTGATTCCATGCGATACACCTCCTGAAATCCCTACACTGGGTTCTTGTCCCTCCTGAATCCAGAAAAAGTATACCTCTAAAACCCATCATGGCTTTACCCTTCCCATGGCCTGACAATTCTTCCCTGTTGCCCTTGCTCATCCAACTCTAGTAGCCTCAGACTTCCAAAGTTTTCCTTCTCCTCAAGGAGCTCTGAATGTGTAGTTCTGTTTGTGCATAGGGTTCCCTTCATATGATCCAAAAACATGCAACCTGAGGAGCTGTGGCAGGAAAAGATGCCCTATGTTTGCTCAAGACCAAATTTGTAAAGAATCCACACCCCACATCACTTCAAACTGCCTGCTTCTAAATTCACCACCTGCAAATGAGGTGAGGTTGGGTTTTTTTTTGTTTTGTTTTTTTTTTTGGTTTTCTGGGGCAGTGTGTGTGTGTGTGTGGTAATGTCACCCAGCAGTAAAAACATAGACACTGGAGTTCAGTGAGTCTTTCCTGACATAGTGAAGACCCAGAAATGCTTGCAAGCTACAATTAGGAAAACAAAGAGAGAGACGGATTTGTCACACATTCATTAAATAGTGCTAGGCTGTTCCAAAATCTGCATTCTCACTTCACAATTTTGTTAACTTGAAAAGAAGCTCATATTCTGACATAGAACTAAAATGTGTGGTTTATTTTTCCCCCCCAAAAGCAACAACCCAGAAATGCAAATTTTCTGAAACATTTCACTTTTAAAGCTGACACATTCTTGACATTCTTTGATCAAGTCCAACTGGGGAGGGGGGGGAGACTTTGGATTAATAGTGTGACATCAAATGGTCCCTTCCTTGAAAACAAACCCAACTGTGAACAATACATGCTAAATCCAATTGAAAGGGTGTCAGGGAGGGAAAAAAATCTCTTTGTAACCAGGATATAGTCAAGAACCTCAGCTTTTTTTAATCATTGGACTAGCTGACAAATGCTTGTTGAGCGAATGGAACATTAAGAACATATAAGAAGTAAGAAGAGTCTGCTGGTTTTGGCAAATGGCCAATCTAGTCAAATATCCTCTTCTCACAACCAGATGTCTATGGGAAACCCGCAAGCAAAATTCAAGAACTAGAACATTCTTCCCTCCTGTGGCATGCAGCAACTAGTATTCAGAAACATGGCTGCCTCCAACTCTCAACAGAAGCTAACAAAAGGGCGGGGAACTTGTGGCCCTCCAGATGTTCAAATATCTGAAAAACCATCTAATTCCCTACAAACCATTTCAGGTGCTGAGATTTGCAGTGGGGCCCCCCTTGGTAGTTCCTCTGCCCTCAGAAGCTCTAGATATGGTGGCCAAGGAGAGGGCATTTTCTGTAGTGGTCCTCCATGTTTGGAAGTTGTTTTTTGAACTATTTTTAACATTGTCTTTTAATGCTGTAACCTGCCCCAGGACCTTGGGGTGAAGTGTAGGAAAGAAAGAAAGAAAGAAAGAAAGAGAGAGAGAGAAAGAAAAAGAAGTTAGTTTCTGGACTTCAGAAAGTTAGTTAGTTTCTGGACTTCATCCTTGATCATTGGCTACACCATGAGTAGGCAAATCAAGGCCTGGGGGCCGGATGTGGCCCAATCGCCTTCTAAATCCAGCCCACGGACGGTCTGGGAATCAGCGTGTTTTTACATAAGTAGAATGTGTCCTTTTATTTAAAATGCATCTCTGGATTATTTGTGGGGCATAGGAATTTGTTCATCCCCCCCAAAAAAAAGTATAGTCTGGCCCCCCACAAGGTCTGAGGGACAGTGGACTGGCCCCCTGCTGAAAAAGTTTGCTGACCCCTGGGCTACACTGACTGAGGATGATGAGAGATGGAGTTCAGCAAAATCTAGAGGGCCCCATCACCATCCCTTTGTGTTGCTCTGCATTTTGTATATCCATTTCTTGAACTATCCTTTATTTATTTATTTAGTGCATTTCAAGAATTGCATTTGCAGTTTTCTCCAGCCAACTTCTCTCCTCTCAGGAACTGAGAGGATGCCCCCCTTTCATTTCCCAGCACAACTTTCTATAAAAAGGGGGAGAGGGAAGAAGAAAAGCTTCATTTCCCTCATAGGAGAGCCACATTCCTTTTTAGCATGTATTCATTCATGTATTCCTTCACTCATTTATTCAGTGTCAGTCACAGTTGCCGGTTGATCCTCTGTCTCTATTTGTCATCAATGTTTATTTCTGAGCCGGCAGGCTGTTGCTGTGGTATGTACTCCTGACAGAAGCTGAGCCAAGGATTGTTTGCCTTCATTGTTTATCTATTCCTTTGGAAGAATATGAAATCTCACCTTTCTTCCACTTTCTCATTTATTTATGAATTCTATTTGGAAGACTGAAGAAACCCCTGTACTGGGCTATTACATTTTTAAATTTAGTGAAATGACATTTCATTTCATTTCATTTCATTTCATTAATATCAAATTTTAGTAAATAACTTTTATTTAGCTATTGCATTTATAGGAGCTCAAAGTGGTGTACATGGTCATTCTCTTCTTCATTTTATTCCCACAACAACCCTGTGAGGTGGGTTAGGCTGAGAGGCAGTGACTGGTCCAATGTCACCCAGTGAGCATCATGACAAGTAGGGATATGAACCCTGGTCTCCCAGATCCTAGTCCAGCATTCTAACCACCACACCAGACTGGCTGTCACTGGAGATGCAGAAAGCTGCCTTCTACCAGGTCATGGGGTGGAGGTAAATTCTGGAGGTAGGGAACATTTTTTAGCTTGAGAGCCACATTCCCTTCTGTGGGCAACATGCAACAGTGGGCAGAGTCAGAGTCAGTGGGCGGAGCAACACACATACAATGCACCTTTCTATAGGAGGAGGGTTGCCATATTTCAAATGGAGAAATTCCGGACAGAAAAGTTGTCGAGCTGTTCTGAGCTTTGCACACAGTTGTTGACCATTTTCAGCAAAATCGCAAAAAATTGAGCTGCTTTTAAGGAAAGGCGGCAAAAACAACACTGCCAGCAAGGAGGCTAATTTCAATTAGGGCTGCGCACCAGGTTCTCCTTAATCTTGAATAGAATCGGGGCAATTTGTCAGGATCTAGGCCTCAGTTGAGGCAGGTGGAGATTGTCGGAATCTCTGCTTGGCCAAGCTGATAAAGCCTCATCTTCCTCCGAGCCGAGCCTTCAGAATCGCCTCCTGATGTGTTTAATGACCTGAGCCTTTGATAAGGCCTCAGGCACATTCTATCCAGCAGAGTTCCCAGCACAGGGAAGAGACAAGAGGTTTGGGCTACATTGTAAAGAGTTTATTTCTAAGCTACGCAGAACAGAAAAGACATCCTCTCTCTATGAAAGCAGAGAGCAACTGAACAAAGGAACAAAGGAAACAGGAAACCACTATCGTCACATCCCGTCTCCTTTCCCGTGAGACTCCAATAGTATGGAATCCCAGGAATATAAACAGAGTCCTGTGACTCAAAGCAGCTGCTCAGTGGAAAACAGAAACTAGCTCCAGATCACAGCAAATGGGAGAAATCCAGGGCCATTAGGGATTATTGGAGTAGGTAGCAAGAAAATTTGTCTGATCCCAGCATGGGAATACATATGTACAGTCAAACTGAACAGGATTGACTATTCCACTCAGTGGCATAGTGTGGGTTGCCAGTACCTGCGGCTGTGCAGAGGGAGGGACACAGACAGAGTATGCATGCTCATTCAACTGCCTAACGGCATCTGTTTCACCCAGGAGATCGCAACCACAGAGATAAGAAAATAAAAGCCGTTGTCTGGAGAGGGCGCTTCCTGGTTCACATGCAGAAGCCATTTTGAATGGAGCCTAGTGATGGAAGTGCACAGCTGTACTGAGGCAACACCAGGTGTTGAAATTTTGCTCCCCTAACAATTTTGCGACTGGGGCAACCGCCCCTGTGCCCCTCCATGCTACGCCACTGCCTCCACTCACCAGTGGATCATTCAGTCCTCCATGGTTCTGGCGTCTGCTTCCCCAGCACATTCCGAACCTGGAATGCGCTGGTGAAGCAGCAACCAACAGGTTTGACCCTCCTACTCTGCAGTGCAGTCAGGGGATGGGGAAACCCTAAATAGACAAACCAATATCAAACATTAACCCTGCCCTCAAATTGATTCTGGTTGGGTTGGTTGTTCCCCAGGCCAGTCTAACCTGGGTCAGGAGCAATCTAGGGCCCTGGATTTAGCCAAGGAGCTGTGTACAGTGCTAGTTTCTGCACACAACCCACCCACACCCCTCTATCCTCTACCTAGGCAAGCAAGAAGCATTTCAAGGGAACCTTTCAGGCAGACAAAAACACTCACGTAGTTCTAAAACTGGCCAGTCAGGGGGGTGGTCTGTGGAGAGTTCCAATCGGTACAGTGAAGCCTCTGGCCACTGGGCCTGAGGCAGGGGCATGGCATGGGTGGTGCTAGGGTGGTGGTGGCCCCAGACATGCAATTTTTGAGGGGGCATGAACCAGGCACACACACCAATGCACCGCTAGTGGGCCTGGCCCAATGCTGCTCTCTGCCCGCCAAGGGCTGCATCAGCCAGCCATGCACCCCCCTGCACAGGCGGGCAAGCAGCTCAGCAGGGCCCCCCTTTTTCTGGTGGGGGCGGGATAACTCTAGGAGTGTCAACAGAGAGGAATGGGCTGGCGCCCCTTGCCCAGCAGATGCTCACACCCACCCGCGGCACCAACAACCAATGCTATGACACTGGCCTAAGGTTCCCCACCTCTGGACTGCTCAGACTGGTCTGGGGCCTCAGGTAAACAGGCAGTGGTGGTGCCAGAATAAAAATAGGGGAGGGGAAGGTACAGAAGGGACAAAGTATATTTCTAGGTGGGTGAGTTGTGTCCCGCCTGCTAAGATATCTGAAAGAAGAATAACAGTATATGGGTGTTTTCCCCCCTCTCTCTGTAACTAGGGCTTGCTCTCCACCTGAGATGTTCACATTGCATAAGTTTTTATATTAAGAAGGAGCCCATTCCATTTTGCAGCTTATGCATTTTCGACCAGGTGTTTATTTTGTGCTTGCTCTCCATTTCTCCCTACACTCCATGCCCTGCTATGTTTGAGAAAGAATGATTGAGCAGCCTCTCCTAATTAGACACGGGGGATATGCTGATGTCCTCTTAGCTTATTAAGACGAAACTATATTTTTGAAGAAGTGCTGACCCTTAAAACCTCAATCGCTTGTTTGTCCCGATGTGGAGGTGGGTGCTCCTTGGAGGGGTTATTTGTAAACCATTAATGCAAGGGTAATAGCCACACAGTTAAATAATCCCCATGCTTACAAAATGCCATCTGGAATCATGCTCTCAGCAAAAGTTCCTGGGCTGATGTAAGTGAGTGTAAACCCACCAAATTCAGTTAAGTGTTTCCTGATTTACACCTGCAGCGGGGTTGGACCCCAAGGCACATCTCAGAGGTACAATGTTCCCTGTTTTAACATGGGCTTCAGATTCAGTCCTGAATACAAGCCATCAAACCAAGGTATTCTGCCTAAACACAAGGCCTCCTATTAGTGTGACATCAGTCCCATTTGGAATGGCTCTGTGGAAAGTTGGGATTTGCAGGCCAGAAGAGCTGATCTTCATTTTTTGATAAACAAAGCTTCTCACGAAATATCCCACAAGGGGGGGGGCACGGAGAGCAAATTCAAACATCAGAGTTTTAGAATAGTGAATCACTGCCTGTCTTGAAAGTTATGCATCACTTTTATAATATGATTGTGGATTTGCTGTTGCCACATGCAAAAATAAAAATTCTTAGAAACAGAGAACAATTAACAATCAATGTTTTAGTATTTACATTTGTAATTTGCTTTCCAGCAGGAGCTACCAGCTTTTGATTGCTGAAGCCAAATATGTAGAATCATGGAATACTCAAATACTAAGGGGCCTAGTCCATTGATCTTCAACTGGTGGGTCAGAGCCCATTACCCAAAACTTTGCCTGATCTAATGTGGGTTGCAACTGTTGCATCACTATATGGCTTTTCTTTTCTTTTTTAAAGGAACAAGTCCCCAAATTTATCTTTGGGTTAAAGGTATATCCCAGTTCTGAAAAGGTTGAAAACTACTGATCCAGTTCAACCCCGAGCAAAGGCACAAATTCCAGCCACAAGATTCTGGACAGATGGTCATCCAGCCTCTGCTTAAACATCTCCAGAGAAGTGAATGACATCCTACCACCTCCCAAAGATTAGCTGCTTGCGACTTACAAGTTTTCTCCCAATGGGTCCACTGGTATAGATATTACATACCTGGGCTCCCCCAGCTATTACTGGACTCAAGCTCACATGGACCCATTGGCTTTGTTGGCTGAAGCTAATGGGATCTGGAGTTCAGCAACATCGGGAGAGCCATAGGTTCCCCTGCTATATATGAATTTATCAGTTGAGGACCAGTGTCAGGGGTCAGCATCCTTGCGCATCTGCCAAGGGCCCAGCATCAGTTCCTTTGTGTCTTCTCCCCACCTTACCTTACCAATGTGCAAATCACTGAAAAGAAAGAAAGAAAGAAAGAAAGAGAAATGCAACAGTGATGTAGTTCATATACTTCCAGCAAAATTTCCTCTCATTTGATGTTTGACTGATGTCATGTGCATTTCTGTGCACTGATGAAAGCACTACCTAGTTGGCAGGGTTCGGTTAATGCACATTAAATGGAACAGGAAGATTGGTAAGACATCAAGAAAAACAAATCCCGATGGAATTGTAGATCAGCATTGTTATTAAGTTTTGCTATGTTTTGCCATGTGCATATTACAGAAGGGAGGGGAAGAAACATGAGTTAGCTGAAAGCTGAAACAAATTTATGTTTGCTCCAGATGTAGCATCAAATCCTGCTGGTGACACTACTGGATACAACATATTTTCCATTAGATTTCTACGGTGATGGTTCAACTTCACGGGGAGATTGTGTGGGCTGGGGAATCAGAAAATGGGTGTATGTATTGTTTTGTTTTAGAAATAAAAAATTGAATGTCTGGGCAGGAAAAGGGGTAAATGAATACATATCACGTATTTGCTCCTTGTTCTGAATTTTCCAGCTGGCTTCAGAGATGAGTGGCAGCAACAGCCCATAAACTTCATTTCTCTCTATCTCTCTTTTAAATAAAGCCATATTCCGGTGCTTTTGTCTTAGTGATAAAGCTGAGCAAACCCTGCAGATTAATCTGAGGTGAGTTCCTTTCTCTTTGTACCTTTCTTGGGGACATTTCAAGATGTGGATATTTGCACAAGGTGCAGTGTCCATGCTGGATAAGCCAAACGAATGAATCCATTACCTCTCCCATTCTCTTCCTCTGTGGTGAACCTGACAGTTCCAAAGTCATAAACCTGGAAAGAGCAAAGCTCTCCCATTGATATGGCAGCCTGGAGAAGGCAGCCAATACATCTTTAATTCTCCTTGCAACTACAACAAGCTTATCAGCAGGAAGCCAGAGGCACCAAGTTCACTGGTGGACAGGGAAATCAAAGTTCTTTTCAGTTAGGAATGAATGGTGGGATCGTTTTGTTATTTATGTCCCATTGGGCTCCGGCCATAGTGTTGCTGTAAGTAAGACCATCTGGCAAAAACTATTCTATCTGGCTACAGTAGAGGAGGAGACTGAAAACAAGTCCATTCCATTGGTTCTTCTGAGAGACTCCTACCACCATCAACTGCTTCCGTTCCTGCTGGTAATCATAAGAACTATTGTGCTAGTTTAAGAACAGGGGTTGAGTTTGCTTGTTTTCTGGTTTTCTTATCATCATATCTCTTCCCACTCTCCTTAGATTTCAAACCTGTGGGCAGGGACTGTTTTGCTTCTTATTAATTGTGACCAGGGGTGCTGACTTATAAAAAATATTGGGGGGGCGGGGGCCCATACCGACTTATAAAAAATATTGGGGGGGGGCCAAGACCTCCAAACCGCTGCTGCTGGGGGAACGAAAGGGGCGAGCCCCGGGCTGCCCCGACCTTAAGTGAACCTGTGAGGGCCCGCCCTTTGCGGCAGCCGATTGGCTGCCGCCGTGGGCGGTGAATATTAATGAGCTAGGGGGAATCCCCGCTTCTCGCGGGGCTGACGCCAGCCCCGCGAGATTGTTGATGGGTCGAGAGCCCGCAACCCCACCCCCTCTCTAGATCAGGAGTGGCTTTGTTTTTCTTAAATTATTGGAGGGCGGAGCCCCCCAAATGAATTTTTGAGGGGGCTCGGGCCCCCTCAGGCCCCATGGAGTCGGCGCCTATGATTATGACACCTTGTTGTGTGAACTTGATAGTACTATATTTGAGTTAATAATGGATGATATGAAAACTTTTTCTGCAATGTTTGACCTTTGCCCAGGGCCACACAGTGAGCCTGATGGGTGCAAAGTGATTCAGACCCAAGTCTTTTCAGTCCAGTATAACATGTACACCAAGACAGCCTGATTTTTAGTCAATTCTGAAAACAGGATATTTGTACATCTTACGCTGATGAAAAGAGAGAATTATTATTATTATTATTATTATTATTATTATTATTATTATTAGGTATGCAGTTTTACTCCAAATGTTTAAGATATTTCCATGCATAGTAGAAACTGGACACACAGTAGACTTGCTGTTTTCTACAACATAAACCTCCATTTTGAAGTGGTGAGCTCAGAAAATATGCTTGCAGAATCAATGACTTCAGACAACACTGTTGATGGTTTGGGCTAATGGAAATTAGAGTAAGATAATATTAACTCAACACACACCTATATGCGCTTGGAGGTGATTTGGGGAGAGAGGGAAGGTTCTTTTGAGAGGAGATCTTGGGGGTTTTTTTGGTTTTTTTGTTAAGGGAAATTCTTAAACCAATAGGGCTGGAATAGTAAAGTGAAACCAGACAAATAGAAGGAAGCTGGAATCCAAACAGCCTCATTCAGTAGGGAACCTCAGATAAAAAGGAACCAGTAGTCTTTAGAAGAGAAAGGAAATGCACAATTGCACATTATGGGTCTCCGAACAATAGCGGCAATGCCCCTGACAATAATAAACCATCAAATAGCAGAAAGTAGAAGAAAGGGGGGAAAGACAGTTGCACAAAGGATTGGCTGTTTCCACTTCCCTATCTCTCAATAGCCTGAAAAGAAACTTTCTCCAATGGCTTTCAGATTGCTTCAAATGTAAACTCCCTGTATATAAATGAAGCAAACAATGAACCATTGCACCAAAAGGACCATTACAACTTCATTCCCGACGATTAACGGAGTTTGACAAAATCATGCACAGCACGGGAGTTTATTTTCATCCCTTTTCTTCCCTCTTTATGGCTTCTCAAAGAATGTGCTTTTCTGTCCCCTCAAGACCTCCTGCTGTGCAGCAAATGCAGATTCTCCATTCTGTTACAGCGGTGTAGATGTGGAAATGCTTTACGTAGAAGCAGCCTGTCAGGTTGGAGTGAGGAAAGAGTCAAAAGATTGCATCGTTTTTTGCAACGGTAAATCTCCTCCTCAGCCCGATCAGGAGGGGAGACAGATGAAAACAGGTGGCATACAATTTACTACCATTTAAATTATAGTAAGATATTCATTATGGCCATCTCATTTCCCCAGGCAATTGTGCCAGCTCTGAAGTTACACCAAGTTCTTCTGTATGTCAGTTTTCAAGGTGGGGAGTGGGAAGAGAAATCTTAACAAGGGGGAATAAGATATCTTTCTGGTTGAGCAGACAGTGTTTTGAGCAGGGCTGGATTTAGATTTGATGAGGCCCTAAGCTACTGTCCTTTGCCATGCACCCAGTCCATGCAGAATGTGTTGTTGTTATTTAGTCGTTTAGTCGTGTCCGACTCTTCATGACCCCATGGACCAGAGCATGCCAGGCAGAATGTAGGCACCCTATATATAGAAATGAGCAAACCAGTGATATTTTAGAGAGCAGGCTAGCATGTGGGGCCCATTACTTACATTGTAGGAGCCTGTTGTTATTGTTTAGTCATTTAGTCATGTCCGACTCTTCATGACCCCATGGACCAGAGCACTCCAGGCACTCCTGTCTTCCACTGTCTCCCGCAGTTTGGTCAAACTCATGTTCGTAGCTTTGAGAACACTGTCCAACCATCTCATCCTCTATTGTCCCCTTCTACTTGTGCCCTCCATCTTTCCCAACATCAGGGTCTTTTCTAGGGAGTCTTCTCTTCTCTTGAGGTTGCCAAAGTATTGGAGCCTCAGCTTCAGGATCTGTGCTTCCAGTGAGCACTCAGGGCTGCTTTCCTTCAGAATGGATAGGTTTGATCTTCTTGCCATCCATGGGACTCTCAAGAATCTCCTCCAGCACCATAATTCAAAAGCATCAATTCTTCGGCAATCAGACTTCTTTATGGTCCAGCTCTCACTTCCATGCATCACTACTGGGAAAATCATAGCTTTAACTGTACGGACCTTTGTCAGCAAGGTGATGTCTCTGCTTTTTAAGATGCTGTCTAGGTTTGTCATTGCTTTTCTCCCAAGAAGCAGGCGTCTTTTAATTTTGTGACTCCTGTCACCATCTGCAGTGCTCATGGAACCCAAGAAAGTATGATCACTGCAGACACAACACAAAACACTGTTGCTGTATGTAGGTTTTATTTTATTTGTTTTTTTATCTTATATTTTGGATATGTACATCCAGTTTCTTTTCCTTTTTTTTTGGGGGGGGGGGTTCAACAGAGTGGGACCCTAAGCTATAGCTTGTTTAGCTTATACATAAATCCAGCACTGGTTGTGTGTGTAACTATGCAGCTAGCACAATGCTGGACTAAGTAGTTTTTTTATTTGGTCCAGAAAGCTTATTTTAAGCTGTAATCTTATGTCCTTGCCTGGGCTCTGGTTCAGTCATAGACTGCACTCCCATGGCAGTTCATTCCATTCTCATGACATTTCCCTGTCCATTTCCACATAATCTAAAAGCCAGTTCCAGAGCTGTAGTAGAAAATTGTGATCTATGATGCAAGTTTAGTGCTCATTTCCAGAATATTAGCATATGGGTGTGGTTGTTTGTTTGTTTGTTTTAAAAATATATTTTTATTAAGTACAAATTAGAAAACATACATATTTACAACAAAAGAAAATACAAAAGAAAAAGAAAATACATATAAGCAAGGGAAAAAATTAGAGAATATTTTGTCTCTTTTCATATTTACAGTTATTTATACCTCTATAAAATGCTATTCACAATAAAGGAGTGAAATGAAAGATAAGATATCAGAAAAAAAGAAAAAAAGAACAAAGAAAAAATAAAGAAGTAAAAGAAAAAGATCATAGGTGAAAATTTTTAAAAGTAGAGAAGTACAATGCATAGCCGTTTCCCATCTATATTTATATTCAATTTTATAATTTCATCTTGTCCTTATCTACCTTAAATAAAGTGTGGTTTTTTTCTGGGAGCAAATAACATGTAAATGAACACTAAATTTGCCACTATAGTGGCTTTTACATCACACGGAAGTTCAAATATAATGTGGATCTTAACAGTTGGGGAAAGTTGTGATAATGGAATAAACTGCCATGTGAATACAGCCTCAGTATGGAATGGATGGTTATTTTTTTTACAGACCTAATTAGGTTGGAAGGTCTCAAATTGTACAGACATATGATGGGACAATGGAGGAGACACACAATGTCTCAATTTCCATTACAAATGGATTAAGCATTTCAAAGTAAATGAGTTCAACATGTAATACAACTGAGTCTTGAAAACCAGGAAAACAAGTTTTTCAGGCCTGTTAGGCACAATCTATCATTGCTAGTTTTAACAAAAATTAATACCCTCTCCTTTTTTGTTTTTAAAGTAAGGAGAGGGGTTTCTTTGCATTTTAGCATATTGCCCCAAGTCTTAAATGAAATTGCTTTTCCATTCAGTAATTTGCTGAATCAATGGGGCCATTTCCCTTTCATATTTCTGTAATTAGCTGGTTTTAAACCCTTCACTGGCTCATTGGAAAGATGTTGATTATTTACAGTATTTGCCATTTTCAATGTCACTACATTATTAACCTTAGTTGTGTACTTTTAAAAGTCTGCATTATTTGATAGGCTGTTGGCATCCTGTGCTGCAGGCTTAACAAAAATAAATCAAAATTCAACATCATCAACAACCACCAGAATAAACAGACTCCCTCCTACCCACTTCCAACTGATGACTAAATACAAGGGTGTTGGGAGCAGAGAAAGATATGGTTTTAATAATATCATTTGCCTTTTAATAGCTGCCTAAGGTCTCAGCACAAATAAAGGTTCCATGGCATTTGGATTTTTACAGAATGTGCAATAAGAGACTGTCGAAAATAAAATTACAAAAACAAAAGACTCTAAGGATCCCACTTTCATAGAGTCAGAAAGATATTTATTTCAGCTTGAATCAAAAAACAAATTTGCCTAATTCACACTTTCTGAAGCAAGATTCGACCTGAAACACTGATATCTTTCAAAAATTACACTTCTCTGAATATTGCAATGCAACGATCCAGCCAAATAATGTTCACAAAACTGCAAAAACCAGGTGCATAAAAATCCATGTATTGGTGAAAATAACATGCGCCCAAAATGTGATCTGTTAGGGGATATTGTTTTGCAAAACTGTGTATATTAGGATAAATCTAAATGAAAATATAGATTAATTTCCATCAGTGTTTTTTTCTAATAATCACAAAGTGATGTGGAAATGTAGGGAACTGAATTTATGACTGGGGGGGGGGGGTGAGAGAAATTGAGAAAAATTGAAATGGATAATTCATCTCTAGGTCAGTGTCAGGCAGAATCTTTATAGAGGAGGCTATCTCTATTCCATTTCAGCTTTGCATATGTTTGTTCTAGTGCTGTGGCAAAAGGGGAGAGAAAATATTGGTGAAATTCACGGGGTTGGGGTGCAGGTTTTTTGTTGTGCTTACCTTATTTTGAGGTGGGTGGTGGGTGTTTGTGAATGCCCTTGCCTTTCCTAGGGATCTTCAATATTTTTTCTTGGGTAGAGAAACAAAGTAAATATTCCAATAAATAAACAAACATACATCTGAGAGCCCAAGGATATCTGAATTGTTTCCTACAGGGCAGCAATTACTTTTCCACCGGGGAAGCACAAAAGAAAAACCCACAAGACCAGACAATGTGTGTCAATTCTATTTTCAATTTATTTTACAGCCATCATCCTGCCTCAACCAGCAGTCAATAGAACTCCACCGCTTTCCCCTTTCAAATCGAATGGCTTTGAAGTTCATGCTCACATAGGAAAAAGGTAGAAGGTAAAGGACCTCTAGACTGTTAAGCCAGGCTTCCTCAACCTCGGCCCTCCAGCTGTTTTTGGCCTACAACTCCCATGATCCCTAGCTAGCAGGACTAGTGGTCTGGGATGATGAGAATTGTAGTCTCAAAACATATGGAGGCCGAGGTTGAGGAAACCTGGGCTAAGTCCAGTCAAAGACGACTCTGGGGTTGTGGCGCTTATCTCACTTTCAGGCTGAGGGAGCCAGTGTTTGTCCACAGACAGTTTTCCGGGTCATGTGGCCAGCAGGACTAAAATGCTACTGGTGTCCAGAGGACCGTGACAAGTGCCAGAGTGCATGGAAACGCCGTTTACCTTCCCAACACAGCGGTACCTATTTATGCTTTCAAACTACTAGATTGGCAGGAGCTGGGACAGAGCAACAGGAGCTCACCCTATAGCAGGGATGAGAAATATACCAGATCCAGTGCTCCCCCCCCCTTAAAAAATGTTTAGGGGTACTCTCCTTTTCCTACTCATATTGAAATATTGCCCCTCAATGAGGCCAGACTTAGATTCACAAAATGTTTAGGTGCGTACCCCTGCATAACCCCAGGGAAAAAAAGTACTGACCAGATCCGTTTACACTCTGTAAACATCCATCTGGAAATGTTGAATGGCTAGAAAATGAGTACTCAGCTTCTGTGCCAAGTGCAGAAAATGACATTATGGGATGGAGTGGGTGAAAAACAAGAATGCTGGCAAAGTGCAGAGTTAAGACAGCACTCATCTCTCTTTGCAATGGGAAGGGTTTATTTGCTGGTTTAGGACAGATGTTGCTGCTTTCTGACAGAAGCAGGTGTTGTAAATGGACCCCACTTTCAGTTGACCATGCACAAACAGGGTTGGATTCAACTCATAATTAGCTACTGTAATTAGGCATATCTTATTATACTTTGCTATGTTTTATTATATATATATATATATATATATATATATATATATATATATATTTGTTTGTTTGTTTGTTTGCAAATACTGGTTGTTGTTGTTGTTTTCATGGTACGGAAGATAAATTTTGAGAAAACAACTGTTACAACAGTAAACAACAAGTAACTTGTCCTAATAAAATTACAGACTTTTATCATGCCACGTGTTAAAGATTCATTTAATTACTCTAAGACAGGCACGTCCAACTTCCAAGAAACTGCAATCTACTCCCACTATATATATAAAAAAAACTGGCAGAGATCTACCCCTCAAAGTTGTTGAGCTGTTTTGGGGGGAGGGTGAGCCAAAGTTGTTGAGCTTTTCAGGGGGCCACCCTGCGATCGACCGGTAGATCGCGGTCGACCTGTTGGACACCTCTGCTCTAAGAGATCGTGCAACATTTTCCCATGAGTGCTGGGGGAATTCCTGCCACATGACTAAACATATGTTTTTAAAGAGTAGTCACTCCCTTTTGAGTTTGCATTTCAAACCATCACCCCTCAAGCTTCATCAGTAATTGTTATATATAAGAACATAACTAGGGGGCAGCAAACTTTTTCAGCAAGGGGCCGCTCCACTGTCCCTCAGACCTTGTGGGGGGCCGGACTATATTTTGAAGGGGAAAAAATGAACTAATTCCTATGCCCCACAAATAACCAAGAGATGCATTTTAAATAAAAGGACACATTCTACTCATGTAAAAACACATTTATTCCCAGACCATCTGTGGGACGGATTTAGAAGGCGATTGGGCCGCATCCGGCCCCCTACCCATGGACAAGGCCTTCTGGATTAGGCAAATGGCCCATCTTGTCCAGCATCTTATTCCCACACTGGCCAAATAGATGCCTGTAGGAAAGCTGGAAGAAGGACCAAAGTACAGGAGCACTTTCTCTTCCTACCATTTCTAGCAATTGGTATTCAGAAGCATTAGTGCCTCTAGCTGTGGAGACAGAGCATAGCCTTCAAGGTTAGTAGCCATCAATGACATTATCCTCCATGAATATGTTTTAAAGCAATCCATCTTGCAGTTCATACACCAAAAAGTATATAGAAAAAAAACATTTAGGCTGTCACAGACAGACTGGCATTGCTACCAATGAAGATTTTTACATGGCCAGTGAATGCATGGGCTGGGGCTGGGATTACTCTGGTTCCCTTAATTCCTGAGCTCTCTATATTTATCCTATCTTCAGAAGAACTTAGTCATCTGAAATTTGGCAGATCAAAAAACCGCACAGAGGTCAAGATCAGGAGTTGCAAGTGTGATTCTCAGTTGTTCTCACCAACATCTGCATACACGTAGAGATGAAAAGAAATAGATGGCTTCAAACATTTTCTTTAATGGCTCCCACTGTCATTTTTCTTGGAGAAGCCAAGTGACCTGTTAAAGACATAAGTTCAATGTGAATAAATTTTGAAGTTTGTATGTATTGAAGTTGGGGTTTTTTTGTTTTTTGAACAACTTACATAAAGTGTTGCATTTGCAGAGAGGTTTGCATTAGGCAGGAAGCTAAACTCTAAGTAAATGTTTTCATTTTCGGTGTGTATGCTAAGTGATTACTCATCCCTGGGGAAACCTGAGAAGTCTGCATCTCAGCAGTAGTGGGAGCCAGCAGCAGTTAGAGGAGCTCAGGTCAGCACTGTTGTAGAAGAAAGTTGCTTCAGATCTCTCTCTGGGAACAGCGAGAGGATAGTTCTTGAAGTGAATTAAGGACTGGATTGCACTGCTAGTTTGCTTAAAGAGCATTGTGCTACTTCATATTTTTCAATGTTTATTTTGTAACTAGTTTCAGAAAGTTTTGCAGTCAGTAAAGCTCTGTAAATCTATTTTTTTGTGGGAAGAGCTCTTTCATTTCTACTCTGCACAAGGTCCAGATCAAGGATTCTATTTGCAGCAACTCCAACATGACCACGCTAATGGATGATTGCTCTCAAAGAGAGAGAGAATGAAGGATGAAGAAGGAGGAGGAGGAAGAGGCGGAGTAGAAGCTCTACCCTCTCCTCACCCAAATAAAGGAAAAGAAAAGATGAAGAAAGACCAGGGTTCTTCTGGAGCTTGTTTGAACTACATGAAATTGATTTGTCATTACTGCCGACTGCCTCTACTTTCATCTATATTGCCAATGTGCAATATATTTGTCTAAGTCGATAACAGAATTTTTAATTATTGCAATTATCACTTGGAAATTAGGTCCCTGCCACAGACAATTTAAATTAGAGTCTGTTACTTTTTTTAAAGAAAAAATAATAATCTTTATTAATGTATTTTAATCTGAGATTCCATCTCTGATCAGTAATAAAATATTATTGCCCATCTGCCATGGCATGTTGGCACACAAACACATTCAGGCATTTGTATACATGTTCAAGAGGTACATGCGGAGTTGAGGATTAGAAGAGTGGGAAGGGAGGAGACCTTGTGGGTGTTCATTGGCTCAGTGTATGGGCTGAAGAACAAGGATTGTTATGGTGATTTATGGATCTTCTTCCCCACCTGCATCAAAGTATGATTTCAATATCCCCCCCCCCAGTTGGATCAGGGCCCCCACAAAGTCTCATGTCACACTGTCATTTCTGTACCAAGTAGCACTATGAGTATCTTTCTCTTTCTCTAGGCCAGGCTTCCTCAACCTCAGCCCTCCAGATGTTTTGAGACTACAATTCCCACCACCTCCGACCAATGGTCCTGCTAGCTAGGGATCATGGGAGTTGTAGGCCAAAAACATCTGGAGGGCCAAGGTTGCGGAAGCCTGCTCTAGGTCAATGGGTTTTGCAGGAAATGAGGCTTTCCAAAAATGCTGATTGTGGAGCACTGAATTGTTGTCAAAGTATAGCATTAGAGTTGATTTTTTAAAAGGTTGTAAGATTCATTTACACTTTTATTTAAAGCAAAGCCTCCAACAAAAAAAAAAAAGCAGCTCCTCAGAACTCCACAGATAGCAATTTGTATTGCCCCACATTGCAAGGCCTATTGGAGGATAAAAAGGTAAAGGTACCCCTGCCTGTACGGGCCAGTCGTGTCCGACTCTAGTGTTGCATGCTCATCTCGCTCTAGAGGCCGTGAGTCGGCGCCGTCCAAAGACACTTCCGGGTCACGTGGCCAGCGTGACGAAGCTGCAGCTGGTGAGCCAGCACCAGCACAGCACACGGAAACGCTGTTTACCTTCCTGCTATAAAGCGGTCCCTATTTATCTACTTGCACTTAGGGGTGCTTTCGAACTGCTAGGTGGGCAGGAGCTGGGACCGAACGACGGGAGCTCAACCCGCCGCGGGGATTCAAACCACCGACCATACGATCGGCAAGTCCTAGGCACTGAGGTTTTACCCACAGCGCCACCCACGTCCCCTGTTGGAGGATACAAGCACCCAAAAAGAGAGAGGCCAGTATGAAGCAGCACATTTCTAAAAACTGCACTCATACACATCACACTCATACACATCACACTCATACAAATCCCTACTGCCTATCCTATAAGGCAGGCACACCCAACAGGTAGATCGTGATCTACCGGTAGATCACAGGGTGTCTGTGGTAGATCACTGGTAGAGCAGTGGCTCAACAACTTTGACTCCCCTAAAGAAAGCTCAACAACTTTGACCTAAACCCCTAAAAAATGGGCCTTCCTCCTCCCTAAAGAAAGCTCAGCGACTTTGACCTGAACCCCCCAAAAAGGGGGTAGATCACTGCCAGTTTTTAACTCTGTGAGTAGATCGCAGTCCCTTGGGAGTTGGCCACCCCTGCTATAAGGCATTGAGAAAAATGGTTTAGCCATTTTATGTCCCCAACAAAAAGCCACTGGACCTATTTATCAGCAATTGGGCTGACTTAACCCACCCTGGAGGAGCTCCTGTGCCTGCAAATTCAAGCCACTTTGGTCAAAGGGGTCAAAGAGCCCCCATTATAATGAATGGGGAACACCAAAGTAGTAGATTTACTCTATTCTGCTTAATTGCTATGTTGCTGTTGATGGTGGTGGTGGTGGTGATGAATGCAAACTTCATTGGCAAGTCTAATGTTGTATAGAAATAGGTTGTGGACAAACTATATAATGAAATTTGGAGCCTCTTAGTAAATGTGGTCCAGGTGTGTGGGGAGAGATGCACCTTGGAAACAATCATAGGATAAAAATGCTAAAGGATATGCATATTAAGGTATGCATTACAATGTATCTTCATGCTAAGGATGGGTGAATATGTCAATTTCAGCTTTTCATTTTACCAATCTTAAGTTAAGTTCTCCACATTAGTGTGCATTTTTTAAAAAGCCCTTGTGGAAGTTAATTAGCATTTTATTGCATTTCCCCCCAATATACACATTTCTGTGTGCAATTTTACATAACACACATATTTTGCAATATAATGCATTCTTGTATGTCATTTGCATTTTATGAATACAGTGCAAAATTTGGAGAGGTGCAAATTCCCAAAAAGCGCAGCTTTAGAATCCCTGATTAGTGCATATTAATGTGGAATATAGTCCACAAACCCTGAATCCAAGATGAGAAAATAAACTTTTACCGTTTTCAGGGTTGTTGTTTTTTCTTTCAAAAAGCTGCATTCTCTGGAAGAAAAATAATCAGATCTTGCTTCTTGCATAGACAGAGTTTTAATTACCTCTGAAACTCCCAAGGTCCCTTATGAGCAGCTTTTCAGAAGTAATCTATTAACAAACAATAGCCTCAGTGCTTGGCAAAAAGAAGAGAAAAGCAGATGCTATCACTTCTTCTGCCTGTGAGCACTGCTAGCACCTCCATACCAGCAATCTGAGTTAATAAACTCTGCTTTTTAGAGCAGTAGATAATCCAGGCATAGATCCACAAAGTTGCATCTTCGACCCAGAGGGTGCTGGTGGGAATAGGCTGTGGAGCTGTGAGGCTGAATGAGCTCTTTAAAATCAGCTGCAATTTCCTGCAAGTTTCCATTGACATGATATGGATGTGCACATAAATCACTAATACCACAAGGCATGAATACAAATGGGCGTGCACATAGAATTAAGCTATGCACTGTGGCTCTGGGAATTCACTGCCTACATTTTGAGTGGACAGATCATCTTTTGCAAATTAAAAAGAATTTGTAGGTCAATTTCACTTGCGTGATTCTGATTCCACTGTCTTGTGAAGTTTGGAATTCCTTCAGTTGTGGGATAGCCTGAAAATTGGCTATAGGACAAATCACATCTTATGATAGCTGCATATCTGTGCCTTTGTCTGACAGGCACAGCAGAGGGCTACAGGTCTGGAATAGGACCCTAGTGTGGGATATGGAGCTTTAATTCTGTCACCCTCACACACTGTGGCTCACTTCTGGATCAAGACGCCCCTTTGCAATTTGCAATGGGGGCGGGGGACAACAACTCCCATTCACTTTCCTCATTCCCTTCCCCTATGCAGATGAGGAGAACACAATCCAGTTTGCAACCATAGTTGGGGCAGTGGGGTCCAGTGCCAGATTTACATATAAGCTAAACAAGCTACAGCTTAGGGCCCCACTCTCTTGGGAGCCCCCAAAAAATTTAAAGGAAAAAAACCTGGATGTATATGTAGGAATGATCGCTGGGTGCGGAGCACACTCCCCACCTGAAGGCAGCCTCAGCTGTCTGCATGCGTGACCTTGGGGTGTGGGGCACACTCTCCCTCACAGATAAAGCCACAGCTGTATGAACATCTTGCCCTCTGTCTAACCTTTTGAGATCTCAGTAGTTTGCGGTGTCCTTTGTCTCCTTCATCATACACTGTGCAAGGGGAAAATGACGCAGTGGAAACAGGTGCCAAAATAACTTTGTACCACCCCACTATCTTGGGACTGGAAGATGTGTAAAGGTCACAGCTGAAAATGTATCTTGCAGGGATTGCATATTGTGTCAATAAAAGAAGTCTCCACAGAGCTGGCCGGCAGCTTGCTTGCAGCTCACCTGTGCGCAGCTCACCTGCATTATCAAAACAAATAAAATAAAAGCTACATACAGCAACAGTGTTTTGTGTTGTGTAGGCTCCTATGATGTAAGTAATGGACCCCACCTGCTAGCGTGCTCCCTAAAATATCACTGGTTTGCTCATTTCTATATATAGGGTGCCTATATTCTGCATGTGCAAATGGCTTCAGATACCTGTTAGGTCAATAAATAACCATATAGCATATATTCAACACAAAAAACAGTGACAATTTGTTGTTGACAAAGGACAGCTGGACATATAAAGGCCCCCATTACCTTCAGTAGCTTAGGGCCCCATCAAACCTAAATCCGTCCCTGTTGGGGTCGGATAAGCAGTACAATCCATCTACCCCATGCTAGAGTCCTACTTTGTATCAAACCCATCTCATTCTCTCACACAAGCAGTTGGTGAAGACACAGATATGTAGCCAATGTAGTGCCTAGTTCAGCCCATAACTTTAGTATGATGACTGATCTACACATTAAGAAAAGAATGCTCAGATTGGTGGAGACATTCCACATTCCTGATCTAGAAAATTATCCAGAAAGTACATTAAACTATGGGAAAGCATCTGGCTCACGAGACCTTCAATCATATTCTCAGACCTACTTTGTGTTCCAGATATTTATCACAGAGAATATGCATCTCAGGTGTACAGCTTTCAGATGCTGTCCATAAACATATAAAAACAATTCTCCCATCAGGCATCCCTGAGCTGAGCAAACCAGAGGAAACACTCCATTAAACCCTCAATTACACTCCTTTCCTCACCTTCAGTCCCTTCGCAGACAATAGGTGGTAATACCAAATTCTTTTCAAATATTTGATATACTGAGGGAAGAACTTGTCTAAGGGGGACCCCATTAATGCATTTTTAATCCACATTTAAGCTCACACAAAGATCCTGAATATTGATGTGGTGATTTCAGTTCCAAGCAAGCTGGGCATATCATTCCATCCACGGATCCTTACATCATTCAAAACCAGACAATGATGCAATGTAGAAAATAAATGTATGCATATGAAGAAGAATGAATTGCTGTAATGACAAAACAGGTATTTGGTCCTTCTTCCCCTAAGGGAAATTTGATTCACACCTTGAAACAAATGTTCTCTCTGATTTATTTTCTTAATAGCTGGCTCGGATTTCCTTTCTCTGAAAAGGAAGAGATGCGGATCCTGGGGCCGTAATCGAGAGCTGTGACATACAAATTGGTATCTCATATAATTTAGCGCTGTGCCAATATTTTCATTCTTCCTCCACCCCCAACTATTCACTAAGACAGGGCTGGGGGACATGTTTTCAACTCAAGGACTGCATTCCTTTGTGGAGGGAAGGGCCAGAGGCAAAAAGTAAATGGGTCCAAAGTAGGCAAGCAGCAGATGTCGATTTCACATATGGATATTAGGCAAGTATCTATACACATTTTCAAACCGCTCTCTGTCCTCCATCCAGACAAGCAAGAGTCATCTGAGTTCAAAGATGCATTCCAGCCAGGGAAAAAGACTCCTATAGGGTGCAAAGCAAGATAGGTGAGGAACTAGGCCTGAAGACAGGCCTGACAGCTACACAGAGAGGCCTGGAGGGTTCCCCTTCTCTGTTCTAGGGCAATGTTGGATGCGAATTTTCTCTGGCGGCAGAGGACAGAACCATGGACACTTCTTCAGATACACTGAAACAGAAGTCACCAGACCCTTCTATATAGCGTGAGGGTGGGGTTTTTCTCAGGAGGGTAGTAGGAGATGGGTATGGGTATGGTAAACAGTCGTTAGGCTTACCATACCCATTGAGTCAGTCACCCATCTCCTACTACTGGTGCTACTGGACAATTTTTTTACTTTTTTATATACTCAAACAAGAGTTTTATTACGAATGAACAAACACAAAGCATGTGGGTGTTCTCTTTCTGCAGGCAGTTGCAAATTGCAACTTCTTCTCTCTTTATACACATCACCAGCTTTGTCTAATTAGCCAGGAAAACCACACCCAGAACTCATAGAAAATGTCCTTAAAGTTATCTGCACCCTTTTCCTGTTTCTTGATGAATGGTACCTAACAGGCAAGGGCTGATAATAAATCTCTCCTGAACTTTGGGGAAAGAGGCGAGAACATGCCAGAACTTGCTCATGCAGGTCTTCTGCATTTACATTCTTACAATTAGCCTGTGGCTGAGGGTTGTGTGTGTTCTTCCTTTAAGAATCCCTGAGCTTCCTTTGCTCTTTGGTTGCCTAGATAGCCCATTTACAGCAAATGAAGGTTGTCTGAAGAGCATTTGAAAGTGATGGGGGGAGGCTATTCATCCATTTAACATTTTATTTCACTTAGGGTAGGGCAGGAGTTCTCCTTTTTATAATATTTCAGGATGAGTACTTTTACTCAACTTAAAAAATATATTTTTGATGTATTAAAAAAATTATGTTATGTGTGCTTTTATTATTGTAAGACACTACAAGACGTTTTTGTGGGGAGCTGCAAATAAATGTATGGGGGTTTTTTTGTTTTTTGTTTTTTGTTTTGTTTCCAACAATTCACTCTGCAGCTCTGAGGTAAAGCTTTCAGGGAATTTCTCCAAAGTTCTCAAGCACCCCTCAAAAGAGAATGAAAAAGGACAGCATATGAGTAGGACATGAAGGCAACAGTCCTTGGGTCTGGTTTGGAGAGAACCAGCAACTGGAAACTAGGCCCCAAGAGCAATTGGGATCTGAAGGCAACCAGAAGGAAGAACTGGAGAACAAGCTGGGAGTAAGGACCAAAGAAATGCAAGATGTACTAGATGGAGCCAGCTCTTGATGCTCATGCAAGACTTAGTTGGAAAAGGAAGTCCTTTATACTTCTTCTTGCTCAGGGGGAGCCAATGGGAAGCCTGGATGGATGGGACCAAGCCAGAATTGGAAGGACCTTCCCTAAGAAGCTATAGTTCTACAGTTCCCCATATGGGGCAGTTGCCCATAGATCCAGCCAGGAGGTACTTTACAAAGAAGTTGCAGTTAAGAAGCTTACCACATGAGGCAGTGGACAGCTGTTCTTAACTTGGGTAATAGCTGTTGATAGACCTATCAGCTATAATTTTTTCTAAGCCCAGTGGGTGATTTTTTTTTTATTCATTCATTCGTTCATTCATTCCCTGCCATTTTTACCTCACAGAAACTTAAGGCAGCTTACAGATAAAATGGGAAAAGCTAAAAGCATAGGTGACAGGTACATCTTGTGGCAGATTTTTTTTTTTATTGATCATAAAAAATTATAAATTGTTTTCTATCACTCAATCTCCCCCTTGCCTGCTGCCCATAAAGAAATCAAACATCTGTTTGTCAATATTAAGCTAATGAGCTCTTTCTCCTACTGTATTTCAAGGGTTATGTTCAGACTGTGTTGGTTAGAAAAGCTGGCATCCCCGTATCACCCACAAACTCAAAGCAAATGCTGTTTATCTGAGGAGTGGGATTTTGAGCCCCTAGAGCAGCACAAGAGGGCAGGTAGCAGACGGCCCATTTGGAGTGATTTATTTCCAGCCTCTGGCAAGATCCAATTATTCATTGCCTTTTGTTTTCCTGTTGGAGTTGTGCTGTTCTAACAATCTGTCAGGGATCATTTTTCAATTGAATAAGCCCTTGACCCCCCACATTCAATTACTAATCAGATACATACAGCCCCATCGGTAAACCTGCCAAGAGGAGTTAGTATTTATTGTGCCAACAGAAGAAGCTCCATCACTTCAAGCAACGGAAGGGATCAGGCAAACACGCCCAGGTTACATCACTAGGGACCGACACCATGGGAGGTGTCCAGCCATCTTTTCAGTTCCACAAGCGGAAAGGAGGAGTCAGCACTCAGGTTCACTCACCCTGTCACTCGTGACACTTAAAGCCTTGTTCAGGTATTGACTGAACACATGGAAGGTTAAGGCTATCCCCAATATCCCTGGGTAGACCAGATGCTGAAGAAAAGGTTTTTAAAAATGTTTAAAATGACACTCCATGTGCAAATGAGCTTTATGAGCAGAACCAGATTGCACATCACTTTGTGATTTTATTTAGGTGCCCATGGAAATTAATTAGCATTTTGGGGTGAATTTAATATCCACATGTTTGCAGGGCTTGCCGATCGGAAGGTCGGTGGTTGGAATCCCTGCAACGGGGTGAGCTCCCATTGCTCTGTCCCAGCTCCTGCCAACCTAGCAGTTCGAAAGCTCCGCTGTGATGGGAAGGTAAACAGTGTTTCTCTGTGCTCTGGTTTCTGTCACGGTGTCTCGTTGAGCCAGAAGCAGTTTGGTCATGCTGGCCACATGAGCCGGAAAGCTATCTGTGGACAAACACCAGCTCCCTCGGCCTGAAAGCGAGATGAGCACCGCAACCCCATAGTCGTCTTTGACTGGACTTAACCATCCAGCAGGTGCACTGAGGTGAGTTCCACTGATATAGTGGAGGAGATGCACCTGATGCACAGAGCAGAAAGAGCTACGAAGGGTGAGAAGCCCACCAGGTATGCTCAGGAGTTTGCTAACACAGCTGTTGCAGATTTAGCAGTGGAGGACAGGAGTGCCTGGCGTTCTCTGGTCCATGGGGTCACGAAGAGTCGGACACGACTAAACGACTAAACAACAACAACAAAGTGGCTCAACACAGGTCTTGGAACCCAGAGTCTTGAAAGGGGTACAGGGTTTGTCCTCAAGGGATGGGAAACCACACCCAAAGGCTGTAAGGGTAGACACTGCTTCCTTGGAGAAGGAAGCAGAACCATGTCCAAAGGCTGTGTGTGCCAACACTGATTCCTCAGAGAAGAACAAGGCTAGGATTCGAGTCCCAACAAAGCCAGGTGTGAGACTTCCTGACAGTCAGAAGGGTTATGACACCAAGACTAGTCAGAAGTGCAAGATAGTATGGCCTAAGGCCAGTCCAGTTGCAGGTAGTTCCAAGGGTGGAACGGGTGATACAGGGATATACTGTGTGTATGACATCTGTATGTTTGTTGCAGTTACACTGATGACTGCAACACAGATCATGAATCGGGGGAGGATGTTAAGATTCCTGCTCCATGACTGCAGCCATGCGATTGTTGTCTATCACATGACGGTGTATGCTTTGACTCCACAGAGTGGGAAGTGACAGAGACACAATGTTTGTGTTACTGTGTTCCATGAAGTGGGACTATTGTCCTTTGTTCTCTTTGCTGTCTGATGCTAGAGAGAGAGGGAGCCATGTTGCAGTGCTCCGTGTGTATTTATATGTAAATAAAGTAGATTAGCCAAAATGCTGAGTCGCTGAGGTCTGTTACGCAAACTGCGAACACTCTGCAGATCCCTAAGTGTGCCAGTGACAGTTGGCATCGGTTGCTGTGATGTTCGGGCGGAAGAAAGCTTTTGAAGCTCCAGAATGAACAGCCAGGAGGGAGAGAACATGCCAGTCAGGCAGTCTGTACCAGGGTCCTACTTGAGTATGGGATGGGATCCAGACTCTTTGGAATTAGGACGAGATTCAGAGACAGTCTCAGGAATCAGCATGGTAGAGCCTCCTCCCATTTATTTTTGGGAATAAACTTCACTTGTAGTTTCCAGCAACTGGCATTCAGAGGCATTCCTGCCTCTTAGTGGAGGGACATGATAGTCATCCTGGCTAGTCACAACTGATAACCTTAACCTCCATGACAGCCAGTATGGAGTAGTGGTTAGAGTGCTGGATGAAGGTTCAAATCCCCACTCAGCCTTGAAGCTGACTGGGTGACTTTGAGTCTGTATACAGTACCACATTGAACTATTTGGAGAAAACGTGGGATAAATGCAATAAATAATACTAATAAATTGTCTAGTCTTTCTCTAAAGCCATCAAAGTTGGTGGCCATCACTACTTCTTGTGGTAGCAAATTTAATAATAATAATAATAATAATAATAATAATAATAATACCCTGCCCATCTGGATGGGTTGCCCCAGCCACTCTGGGCTGCTTCCACTGTCTAGCACTAAGAATATTAAAAACGTCAAACATTTAAAACTTCCCAATTAAAAACTTCAGATGTCTTCTAAAAGTTGTGTGATTCTTTATCTCCTTGAGATCTGAAGGGAGGGTGCCACTGCCGAGAAGGCCCTCTGCCTGGTTCCCTGTAACTTCACTTCTTGCAGTGAGGGAACCACCAAAAGGCCCTCATAGCTGGACCTCAGTGTCCATAGTTCAGTGCTGCACTGTGTGGAGAATTACTTTCTTTTGTCTGTCCTGATTTTTCTGACATTCAGCTCCACTGAATATCCATAAGTTCTAATGTCATGAGAGAAGGAGAAAAAACTGTTGGGAAACTGTGTACGTGCAGCTACTCACACAGAGTCTGTTAAGTTTTGGCAGACAGCCAGAAGGCAATCTGAAGGAGTAAGTCTGCCTGGAGATAACAGAGACATGAAGACAGCTTCCTGATTGGTCAAGCTCTTTCAAGGGAGTGATAATTAATGGCCCACTAACTGGAATGTGTTAGTTCAGAGGTTCAGTGGTTCAGTGTGTCAGTGTAGGAGTTGTGAGTCGTGTCAGAGAGAGCTAGCATAAGATCCATGTTCTGTTCCTGTATATAGTCTACTGTATATAATAAACACCTAACTACAAGTTCCTGGTTCCTGCTTCATCTATCCTGTCTGCAGCCAAGTTGCCAATTGCTTCCGTGGATTCTGCATGTACTCTGCTAGGTCTGGCTAAGGTCCTGCAACTAGTCAGAAAGTTGCAAAACACCAAATAGGTTTTGCCAACAAAAACTTTATCCACTTTCACCAATCCATGCATCATTTCACATGCCTCTATCATGTCTCTTCTTCCCTTTTCTCTCAAGTAAAAAGCCCCAAATGTTGCAACTTTCCCCCACAGAGGTGTTGCTCCATCCCTTTGCTCATTTTGGTTGCCATTTTTGGAACCTTTTCCCAGCTCAACATCTCAGTTCTGTGGTGAAGCAACGAGAGCTGTACACAGTATTCCAAGTGAAGTGAGTTTGCTGTAGATATCTGTAACTCTCAGGGCCAGAAATGCAAATACTTTTTTTAAAAAAAGGTTTAAGTGGACCTCACACATGAAAGCAGATCCTGAGTTATTTAAAGAGAAACAAGGCTCAAACAGCTGACTTACGATCAGCTCTCATTTGTTCTGACACAAATGACAGGATACAAAAACATTTGCTAGGAGAAGCCAATTGTACAGGAAATTCAAGAAGACAAGAGGGGAGGGGGCGATTGCAATTTTATTTTAATACACAAAGCCCTTCCTGTTGTCCTTTTATCCTCCCTCATTGATCTGGGAGGGAGATATTTTATATTACTTGCTAAATATGAGGGGAGGGAGCTTATTCTTGCAAATATCTGTGCACCTAATCGTGATGAACCACATTTATCTTTTTAAAAACAGTTGTGTCATTATCTCAGGTATTGATCTCTTCCCTCTTATTTTAGCTAGTGATTTTTAATGAGTTTTCCAGTCCAAAAGACATTGCAAAAGTGAAACCCAACCTTCTAAGTCCAGGTCTTTAATTGAAGGTTAGGTGGAGGATTTGGAAATGAAAGGCATTTTTGGACAACTCTCAATCCAAAGAGCAGAAATAATAATATTACTCTAGGGTTGAAACTTGTATTCAAAGATAGAAGAACCATAAGGAGAGGGACCAGGATCCCTGCCTTGGCAGAGGGTTAGACGAGATGACTTCTAGGTCATATTCATTTTTGTGACTATGCCAAACGAGTAGCACCTTGGCAACAAAAATGAACAGGCATATGGGTCATCGGGTCACCTCTTCCCCAATATGGGGAAATACGTTTTATTTCTCATTATAGTATACCAATTATTTCCAAATTTGCATGTATATATATAAATAAGCTTACATAAATCCATGTCCTCTTTTTTGGTGATGAATTTAGTAAGGATTGCCAAATCTGCCAATTTCAGCTTCCCACAGTTACTCATTTTTTCAGTCTTAAGTTTGATTCTCCACATTTGCACAGCAGTTTGATTTAAACACACACACAAACACACACACACACACAAAAGTTCTCCTGAAAATGTATCAGCATTGGAATGCCAGTGATCCATTTTTTTTCTTCTGCTGCCTACAGGCATTCCTTCCTTTTGGAAATGGCAGATCAGCTCTAACAATTTGAACAGTGAGCTCTTTTGCCAGCCTCTGGGCTTCAAGATACAGTTGCCATCCCAAACCCAAACTTGATTCTGTTTGTTTTCAGATTTTTAAACAACTCTGATTTTTGTGTGTTTTGTTTTAATGATTGGATTGGGGGTGGATTTTGATTTTTTTAAAAAAAATAAAATAAAATGCAAGACCATTTTCAGGACCAGGATCCTTTCAGAATGGCATAAAACGTCTTTAAATAAACTTCATCTTAAATAAAGAAACCTAGTAAATACTCAGCTTCCCAGTGTGGGTTGGGATGTGTTATGATTTAGTGCAGTGGCAGGGATACCTTTTGATTGACTGATGGGAAGCCTGCACCCCTGCAGCTATTGTTTAACTCCCACCATCCCTGACCATTGACCATGCTGGATGCAGCTGATGGGATCTAGCATTCAGCACCATCCCTGGTAGACTTTCATGAGAATAGGAACTGTGTCTGTTTACGGTGTCCAGTCATTTGAGATCCTGTGCTCACACAGCTGTATGTGCACCCACCCCTTCACAGGTGTTCCACCAATTGTGTACATCTTCAGGGCAGGTGAAGTGTGCACAGTTGTGGACAGGGCCACCAGGGAGTCCTACTCCCTTTTGCTTGCAGAGTGTCAACATAGGGAGGAAAACTGTGGGAATGTTCAGGGATGCAGGAGAGGATATATTGTTTGATTATAGCCTGTCCAACTTGTGTTAACAAGTTCACAATTTTGCAGAGTAACATTCCCCCTTTTAAACTCACAGCGGATGCATTTGCTCAGGCTCGCTAAAGCCTCTATAATAACTGTCCTGGTATTTTCCCCTTATTCCCTCATAAAAGATAAGACATGACACAGTCTTCTATAAAAGTATAAAAGGAGTTTACTCACTCACATTCTGTTCACAATCGGATCCCAGAAGGCAGACTTAGCTTAGAAAAGTAACATACACCTGGAAACTATCTCATAAGGAGACAGTCCCTTTGTCTTTTCTTGGCTGGAAGCCAAGAGAGCATCTTTGGCTAAGCAGATGTTTCTTCTTCAACACATGTGTCAAATAGAGAGAGATGGCTGCCCTGCCCTGTGCTTTTGTCATTACCTGCACAGGTGAGACCACGCCCACCTCTAGTCACATGTCTGAGCCCAGAAGGAAACAGGAAGTTTACCTGCTGGCTGGACAAACATTCATCCCCATGTGTAAACATGTTCACTCTAGGAATGTTATACTTGACTGCTCTTGTGTTTCACATCCCACAAAAACATTTGCATGGGGCTCAGGCCTTTCTCATGCACTCCCCATCTCTAGCTCTCAATTCCCTCCAGGCTGAAGCATGTGCTTTTAGTGGTGAAACTTCACAGTTGCTTATGCTCCCCCCCCCATCATTAGATTTCTTCTCACCCTCTGCCTTTGACCTACAAGTGTCAGCACAAAAATAATCCTCCTTTTCCAGCAAATTAACAGAAAAGTCAAGCTGCCTTAGAGACTGCAGAAAGCAAGTAATTAGCACAGATTTCGTAAAGACATAGTTACCAAGTTAAAGCCAATTTCAATTGTGCATGTAAAGAGTTTTATGATATAGTGTCAAAAACCAAAGATGTATTGAAATATATTAAAACTATTAACGAGGGCAATTTTAGCATAAATTGATGCTTGTGATAATTGCATTTTATAATTGAATGCAGAAATGTACACTAGAGGGAAAGAAAACATGAGTCTATGATGGAAACTGTTTCCCTAAAGTATCCCTTAAAAGAATGCAGTTTCCTCTTCAATCCATCTATCACAGGATGTTATCTGAAGAGTCTTTGTCTATTTCTGATTGCTAATGGCCCAAATTTAATTTGCTGCTATTACAGTCCAGGTGAAGAATGTACCATTATCATAAAGCTAGCTTTCTCTCTCAAACACACAATCCTTCAACACACACACACACATTCCACAGCAAACTATTTTTGTTCTGTCCATCCCTAGTAAATGAATAAGTTTACAGACTGAAAGAAGACCCTCTAATTCACCTATTGCCTTTGGGAAACTAAACCTGTTGTATACATAATAATACTCATTTCTGTCACTAGTTGTCACTGTAGCACTGTTTACACAGCTAACACAACTATCATAGCATCTAGTGGCAAGCCACTGCAATTAGCTGCTAGAAAGAAACACAGAAGCTTCCCATGGAAAGGGCTAGTCTTTCATTTAATCTCTTGTGACAGGAATGGAGTTTCAGGTGGGAAACTTCAGCGGTTTTATAAATGAGACTCTTTTACACAATCAAATGATTATGCAGGAAGCAAAACAGAAGAGGACAATTATGTGGGAGGACTTTCATTAGGAAACAGATTGCTTTGAAGGGTGGTAGGAGGCATTCCCACCCCCAACAGCTTCAGAGACAAACAATCATGCCCACACGTAAGACAGAGAATTTAAACAAATCCTCATGATCCTATAAACTCACTCAAAGTGGCTTTCATTATTCTCCGGGTGATGTCACTGTAATGTTCAGGAGTTCTGGACAGAATAAAATGAGACTAAGTTTGAAAGCAAAAGCAGTGTGACACAATTTGAGTGCTGGAGGCTAGGAATAACAAAACCAGCAATGTTGTGTAAGACCCAGCGCATAACGTTGAAAAGGCGGGGGGGGGGGGAGAGAGAAGGGACCAAAACTGTGTGTCCCTCTCTGCCTGGCTCTCCAAGGAATGGGCAGCATGCGATGCTTCTCCAAGCTGCCAAAGATGTCTATAAAATTTGCCACACTGGCATTCGAAATGTCAACAACTTTCATCCTTCCTGATGCAGTCTGCCTTCATGCCCTCTCACACCTTTTGCTCTTCTGTTTCTCCATCTGCAGTCACCCGCCTTGTTGTGAGGTGCATGCTAATACTGTCAGAGTCTCTGGCACCCAGACATTTAATTTAAATAACATGCTTTGAGTGTGTTACTGTTTGCTTCTTTTCCTAAGCCTTCAGGGGGCACAGGCTTTTGTCTTCTTTGAGATTTCCCCTGAAAACCAAATCTGTTAAAGAAAGGGAAGGGAAGAGGGGGTATAGAAAGCAAGCTTGGGCTGAGTTAAATCATAGGTCCACCTAAGCCAATATTGTGTACACTGACTGGCAGTGGCTCTCCAGGGTTTTGGACAAGAGCTTCTCTCTAGACTACAGAAACATTGTAAAATTTTTGAATGTTGATGACGTTGAAATGAAATGAAGTGGTTCTAGTAATAAGGTAAAATAAGAATATGTAAGAATGGATTGATATTAGACGAAAATTTGAAGCTATAATATGTGAGGAAAATAATTAAGGATAAATCAAGAGGGTATGAATTTGCTGAACCAATTTTTAAATGGAATACAAAAAAGGGAGGTGCGAGGAAGTCAGGAAAACAAGTTAATGAATGGTGAGAAATTAAAAAGAGGGATTTTTCTTTTTTCTTTTTTCTTTTTCTTTTTATGTTAAATTTAAATTTTTGTATTTTTGTACTTTTGTGTTTTTTGTTTATTGTCTTGTAACTCTTTTTTTGTTAAAAAATTAATAAAATATCATAAAAAAAGAGTTTCTCTCTAGAGATACCAGGAATTGAACCTGGAACCTTCTGCATTCAAAGCAGATGCCCCACCAACTCCAATCAGCATGGCTGAGTTCTTCAGAATGTCTCTGGCTCTTCTTAAGAGCCATGGTTGGTGGAGGGGTGATGTGACCGAAGTGTCAAAATGAGTTCTGCCAGCAACCTATTAAATATATTGGTTCATGATCCTGCTGACAGTATATCACCTGATATCATCGGTTCCCTTGATATTGCTGCCTGAAAATCACCAAAGGAGGAAATTTTCACTTTGAAGTGGCCACAGATTTTGATCAGAGCCGGGACGATGGGGCAGAAAATGTTTAAACCTTTTCTCCTGCACTTCTTTCCCATTCTCAACCCTACTGTGACAAAAAGCTGCTACAATCCCTTCAACTCAAACTCAGTTTGGATGAATTATTTTCAAACTTTTTGCAATCGCTCTTTATTTTTTAACCACTCTGAATAATTGGGTGTCAAAGGACAGCTGGACATATAAAGGGCCCCATTACCTTCAGTAGCTTAGGGCCTACATCTGGCCCTGGGTGTCATCATCAAACATGGCCATCTGGCTGCTGACCACTTACTGAACATAATTGCGTGCCCAGGCAGAGATCCCCTCCCCTTCAGGCGACAGACCGAGAGCAATAAAACACACATGGCCACAACTTTATTAAATTTCAGATGTAGGAAACCTTGACTTAGGCATTGGGCGTGTATCCCTCTCAGTCCCACAGTCCCACATTGAGGCTCAGCAGGGTTAATCAGATCAGAAGGGGCACTACAAAACGCATGTTTACACAGCCAGATTTGGGAAGTTCACTGACAACCTTTCAGCATATGGCCAGTGACTCCCTTCATTGAACCCTGAAAATGCCACCGCAGGAGTGTGTGAGCCACCACTTCACGCCCCCCCCCCATTGGAATAATAGACTAAAGGATTCCACTGCCAAAGTCGTGACAATTGCTACTGGGAAGGCGAAACCTGTGGAGCAGGGAAAATTCCTTCCCAGCTCTTCAACAGCAACCATCATAAAGACCGCAGCAACACCAATGATCTGGAAGAAAATTGGTTAACCTGCAAGAAAACATGAGATCAGAGGGAGGGGAGGGTGGGCAAAGTTCTGGAGCAGACTGCATGCCAAGCGCTGGCTCCACCCCCTTTTAAGCCATTGGTGCAGACCTGAGTGAAGCCTGCTCATTCTTGGTTCGCTTTCATGACCCCGCCCCCAGCGCCACCGTGGATAGACTTATTCAAAGTGGAGTTTGGTGGGAACCCACAACGCTCTGCGATGCTGGGAGGTGAGCCAGCTAAAGCCAACCAGCGTGTGTCCCAGAAGATCATAGAATCATAGAATAGAATCATAGAGTTGGAAGAGAGCACAGGGGCCATCAAGTCCAACTCCCTGCCAAGCAGGAAACACCATCAGAGCACTCCTGACATATGGTTGTCAAGTCTCTGCTTAAAGACCTCCAAAGAAGGAGACTCCACCACACTCCTTGGCAGCAAATTCCACTGTCGAACAGCTCTTACTGTCAGGAACTTCTTCCTAATGTTTAGGTGGAATCTTCTTTCTTGTAGTTTGGAAACATTGCTCCGTGTCCACTTCTCTGGAGCAGCAGAAAACAACCTTTCTCCCTCCTCTATGTGACATCCTTTTATATATTTGAACATGGCTATCATATCACCCCTTAACCTCCTCTTCTCCAGGCTAAACATGCCCAGCTCCCTTAGCCATTCCTCATAAGGCATCGTTTCCAGGCCTTTGACCATTTTGGTTGCCCTCCTCTGGATACATTCCAGTTTGTCAGTGTCCTTCTTGAACTGTGGTGCCCAGAACTGGACACAGTACTCCAGGTGAGGTCTGACCAGAGCAGAATACAATGGCACTATTACTTCCCTTGATCTAGATGCTATACTCCTATTGATGTAGCCCAGAATTGCATTGGCTTTTTTAGCTGCCGCGTCACACTGTTGGCTCATGTCAAGTTTGTGGTCAACCAAGACTCCTAGATCCTTTTCACATGTACTGCTCTCAAGCCAGGTGTCACCCATCTTGTATTTGTGCCTCTCATTTTTTTTTGCCCAAGTGCAATACTTTACATTTCTCCCTGTTAAAATGCATCTTGTTTGTTTTGGCCCAGTTCTCTAATCTGTCAAGGTCATTTTGAAGTGTGATCCTGTCCTCTGGGGTGTTAGCCACCCCTCCCAGTTTGGTGTCATCTGCAAACTTGATCAGGATGCCCTTGAGTCCATCATCCAAGTCGTTGATAAAGATGTTGATCAGGGGTGCTGCGTGCCAGGCCGCAAATGGTACCCACCTCAGATGAGTGAGTGGTTATTTTTGAACAAACTAAAAAGCATGTACAGCTTACATACGTTCACACCTATGGGGTAAGAAACCATTGCACCTTCTTCTACAGGCTGCTTCCACAGGCCACAGAATGCACCTGCTTCAGCAGTGTGAACTTACCTCAGCAGACTTCCCCAAAAATAAATGTACACCCAAAAATACACAAACTGAAACACAGCTGTCCTTCAAAATGTTAAGTTTCTGAATTTTGTGGCACAGTTCTACGACTGCCAGCCCCCACCCCACTCCCAATGTGTACAAAGGTGAGTGTATTAGGGGAAAGTGTGCCTTGAGTTGCATTAATTGTTGAAGACAACATACACTAATGGGTCATATTAGGTAAACCTGCTTGCCAAAAAAAAGTGTGTGTGAAAAGTGCACTTACTGATATTGTGTGCAGTTTCAAAATAAGCAACTCAAACTTCTGCAGAAAATGTGGTGAGCTAGAATCAATACTGGCAACGTGAGAAACTGACAAGATGTGTCTATCCTCAGCTACTGTTGTTGCAGGCACCTTCTGGAGGTGAGAAAATATTGCATGGAAAGCTTGGATTGAACAGAAAATGGAACTGATTCCCACCCACCCACCACTGGACCAGTTGTCAATGAACCAATGGTTGCTTTTCATTGGATTTCAGAATGCAATTCTGTTTTGATGACATTGGCTCTTGTTATAGGCTGTTATTTCCATATGATGGTAAAGCAGGCCTCTCTGCCATCAGTTTAGACAACTTCTAACGACGCCTCTCATGCAAATCACCTCTAAATGCCTCTTCAGTCCCCCTATTTCTTATCTCATGAACACCTTCA
This sequence comes from Podarcis cretensis, assembly GCF_951804945.1. Lineage (NCBI taxonomy): Eukaryota > Metazoa > Chordata > Lepidosauria > Squamata > Lacertidae > Podarcis > Podarcis cretensis. Next base: position 24,465,140 of record NC_137177.1, on the reverse strand, counting down.
GTGTGCTTTAAATGACACATCAACCCACTCATGAAAGCTGACATTTTCAAACTGGATTTCTAAATTGTAAAATATGGGGCATGTGACTCCCTGAAAATCAGATGAAATCAAGTTACTATTGCAAATGTTAAAATTACCATTTATATTTATTTGAAAAAATTAAAGCACCTTTCTGATACAATTGGGTAAAAGAACAAAATAATAATGCGGGGGCGGGGAGAGACCAGGTCGACTGTAAACATGTAAAGACATAATTTAAACTTTGCTGGCTCAGTGTCTTAATGCATTTGAAATATTAAAAGTGACATTAACATCAGAAGAGCGAGAGGTTTCAAATCATTACAAGGAGGCAATCTGTGCTGTATATCCAGACAGGCAGCTTGTCTTCTTTTATGTCATTAAGAAAGCCAAAGTGTCTATAAAACACAGAGAGCAGAATATAGTTCTCGGGGAATGAGGTATTTGTAAAAGTGCATTGCAACATTTGTCTCTTCCATTTTTGCCAGGAGCATGGGAAAATGCTTGGAGGGCTGTAAGGATTTGAAGGCAGCAAAAAATAGTTCAGGCTTGCTTTCTCTCAGGCCAAAGGCACATCCAGAAGTCATCTGTGTGACATGGCTTAGCCTAGATGGGAAGGGTCATAACTCCATGGTAGAGCTTCTGCTCTGCATTCAGAAGGTCCCTAGTTCAGTTCCCTGCCTAAAGCCCCAGAAAGCCACTGCCAGTCCATGGAAACAATCCTGAGCTAGTTTTCTGAACTGACAGGATGCCGAAGAAGGGAAAGAGGATCCTGGCAAGGGATGTAGCCATAATTGGTACATACCAGGACAGGCTGAAGATAGGGAAGAGGAAGCTGGGGGCTTAGGAGGTACTCAAGGGACATCAGAAGACTATTGGGACTTAATCCAGAGCATGCTGGGGTTTAGGACAGCTAGCTGGACCTGTTGTCTGAGTCTATAGATGTAAGAAGGCAGCAATTTCACCCCAATCCATATCAGTCACAATTAGTGCTGTGCAGACCCCCATTTCTGATCCAGGCCCCCCAATCTGGGGCTGCACATTGAACTGAACTGACCCTGGCCATTCCAGGGACCACTTGCCCCACCCCAGATCCAGCCCTGAATCAATTCTGGAGTGGGAGCTAATGTTCAATTAGGTTTTCTAAAAACCCCAATTAAACATATGGGCTAGGGGGGGAAGTGGGAGGAGATGCTGTCTCTTCTCCACCCTACCCAAGAGACAGCAGGGGTGAGGGTGGGGGTGGGGGTGGTGAGGTCAATCCTGAAAAGAAGTGCCTGCCACCTTGCAGAATCAAACCCTCTTCTCAACAGCTGTTGAGCAGAGGATTCAGTCTTGTGGAGTGCTATTTCAGGAGTAGGTCACTGGGAAGGAAGGAGAGGCAGGTGTTGGGTGGGAGGAAGAAGAGGTCAGGTGGGAAGGTGATTACTGAAGGAGCATCCTGCACTCAGCATTCAAAGGCACGCACCGCCCAACTTCTCCCAGGAAGATGCAGCCTGTGCAGTAGATCCTTCATTGTACTCACCTAGGCCTTTCCCCCTCTTCTCCTTCTTCCTGTCTGAACTCCCAATGCCTACCTCTACTTTCTGCCTTATGTTCTACCTGCTGATAGTCCTGGATCACCCTGAGTTGCCATGCCTAACCAGTGGTGATCTGGGGCTGTCTCTACCCACTAGGGTGAAGCTCAGATTTCCTCAAATGTGGCCAATTTGTTTTGGGCTTCAGAATAATCAAGATTACGGCCCTAGTTATAATAAATGCTGTTTCTATTCTGCTAGTTTGGTTTCCACCAAATACTCTAATTCTTCTCGTTGTCCACCATTTAATATAAGTTTTGTAACTTTGGTAACTATTTATATAACTTGCATTCATTCCAAGGTAAAGAAAGCGGCAAAACAATGTTTCAAAAGTCACAAACCTGCATTTGCAGACCAAAACCCCAATAATGTTGTGAATGGCAACAGAGAAACGTGCAATTTGCAGCAATTTCTGCTTCCTTTTCAGCTTCCCTCAGAATTCTCTGACATTTGTAGGTCTGATTCAGTATAAAGCAACTTCCTGTGTCCCTAAATTCCTTGCTGAGAATATCACAGTCATCTCTCTATCCTTTAGTTGTCTCACTTTGGTACCCTCTCCTCTGAACAGTACTCTGCTGCTGAGATCATTCACTTCTCCCAGTGCACTAGTAAAGTGATGCTCTGACTCTAAACGCATTCTCTGGCTTCTTATCCTCTCAAAGATTCAGCCCAGGTTTCTTCTCCCTTTCAAAATGAAATGAAATAAAATAAAATAAAATAAATGTATTTAATCAGACAAACCAACAATGATACATTACATGCAATACAAATCAGACAACAATAACATAAAACAGAGGTTGGATGTCAGGAATCCTTTAGCTGTGATTCCTGCATTGGATGGTGTTGGACTATATTATCCTTTGGGTGCCTTACAACTCTACAGTTCTGAGATTCGCTGAGAAGGAAACCAGTGAGAAAAAATATTGCCCAAAACAAAACAAAAAACCAGCCAAGACAGGACACACCTGTATACCTTGCAGGAAACAATCGGCCCTCTGCCTTGGCTGGATCATGCACTGAAGGAGGAACAGGGGTGGGGGGGGAGTGCACCGCTACCCGGTGGGGTGCCATCGCAGGTGTCCCCACTGCGCTGGGCACCATGCCCCCGCAGGTGGCATGCCACGCCCCCAGGACACATGCCACACCCCTGTGGGCAGCGCACCACACCCCCAGGCCACGCACCAGCCATGCCCCCACCTGCTTTCCATCCCCCCGCTGGACCTTGAACCTCCACCACTAGGTACACATGGATGCCTCTTCACCAGCCACAAGAAGAAAGAGGCACCATCACTACCCCAGCCGCAAAGGCCCAGGCATGGCACGGCACGGCTTGCTTCCCTGTGGCTCCAGCCTCTATGAAGGTGCTTGTCGTGGAGGCACCTGGTTGTGCACCTTCAGAAACGTGTGCTCCCTGCATACCCCCTCCCCACACTATGCCACTGGGCTCACCAAATGGGGAAGCTCTTTGAACATTCCAACAGCACCTGAGAGCTGCAAAATATGTCCTATACCCAAACTGGTGCTGAAACAAGAAGCGCCCATAGCCCTTGACGTATGACACAGAGTGTAGAATGAACACGCGTGGGAGGGAGCGCACTAATCGGATTAAATCCAAGTGCTTCTGCTTAATTAGCCAAGTGGATTAGAATGCCTCCCAGGCTTCACTGATCAGTACTGGAGGGTTTTTGAAGCAGAGGACATGCTGTGCTAGCTTTTGCTTAAAAACCCAAACCATTTAAAATAAAAATAAATTGCTTGTATAAATTTTTTATGGTGTACAGATCATTACCTATATCAACCATTTTTGGCTTTTGAGAAGGAGATAACCCAGTCTGTTACCTGCAAGCTATCTCTGTTTGACCAGTGATCAATATTGTGGCGATTCCTGTTCCTTTCTAAGACTGCTTGGTCATTTATAAAGGAATAATGAAAACAACACAGCTCAGTGCAGTTTGATTTTCTGCACGTATGCAAATTCTGGTGACATTGTTTGAAAATGGATATTGTAGACTTGGAAAAGGTTCAGAAAAGGGAAACCCCAATAATCAAGGGTGTGGTGTGTGATTTCTAGCCTTTTGACTCTAGCCGTCTCAGCGATTCTTTCATCGCCCTCAGATCCGTGGAAAACCACGGGGCTGTCCGGGCTCCATGCAATCAGAGAGGGTGCTTTGGAGCCAAACTTTCAATAGCCCTGGTTAACTCCACATTCCAGAGGGCCACCAGGGAATCAGCTGAAAGGCCATCAACATGAGATAAAGCATCCCCTACCACTCTCTGGAAACCATTTGGATCCCTTAAGTGGCGGGGGGGGGGGGAACCATCCGAATCGGCCCCACCTCCCTGCAGAGGGGAAGGGTCGCGGAGAAGTCCAGTTGCACCTTGAAGTGATCTGACCATGGCACTTCTTTCGTTTCGCTTTTACTTAGTGTCAGATCACCAACATCCATAGAGGTAAACACCAGGTCCAAGGCATGTCTGCGGTTATGGGTTGGGACAAGAGTTTCTAAAAGCATGGGGAAAATGCAGAGAATACTTCACAAAACAGTGCCCTAAAATGCATACCTGGACTTGTTTCGATTCGCTTCGCCATGAGTTTGTGGGGAGGGCTCTTTCCCCTGCAAGCCCATTCTCCATCTTGGGCCTGGGGATGGGCCCCATACTCCACCTCAGCATATAAGGCCCCAAGGAGACCTCGGGACATTGCTGCTGCCGCTTTGCCGGTGAGTCTTGGGGAGGACCGCTCCCCCTGCAAGCCCATTCTCCATCTTGGGCCTGGGGGTGGGCCCCATACTCCACCTCAGCATATAAGGCTCCAAGGAGGCCTCGGGACATTGCTGCTGCCGCTTCGCCATGAGTTTGTGGGGAGGGCTCTTCCCCCTGCAAGCCCATTCTCCACCAGGCCCGGGGGGCGGGGCCCACACTCACCACCGCCACAACTTTAATGGACACTGGTGCTGCTGCAGCAAATGTTTAAAATGTTCTTATATATTTTAAAGTGTTTTAAAAGTGTTTTTACTTTTTACTTTGTTGTACCACCATAAACGGTGGTTTTTATCCATGTATTTTTATTTTGTTTTGTTTTATTTTGGGTTGGGGTGGGATGGTTGTTTGAGCGGGGTGGGGATTGGTTTTGTTTTGGTGTAATTGTTTTCTGTTTGCTTGTTTGCTTTTATATTCTGTAAATGGAGGCGAGTATGAGGCTTGGGATTCCTACCGTGGAGGGGCGAGGGAGGTATGGCGGTGGGGGCAGATGTCATAGGCGAAGGGGATCGAGATACGGATATGCTCGTACCCCTTCCAATCTGTGCCCCATCCCGAGAGACGAGGGTAGGGTGAGCAAGGATTACTCACCTCCTTCACTGGTGTTGTGCAATGCCAGGTCTATAGGCAACAAAACCGCCACCCTGCGAGATTTTTTCATCTCGCAGGGGGTCGACCTGGCTTGTGTGACGGAGACCTGGGTTCGCGAAGGGGATACTGTTACTTTACGAGAGATGGCGCCCCCAGGTTTCTCCGTCCTCCACCAGTCGCGGACTGTGGGCCGGGGGGGAGGGGTGGCAGAATGCCGCAGCGAGATTCCTTACAGGGTCTTCGCTGCGAGATCACATTCATCCGGTGCTATACCAGCTGCACTGGCTACCGGTGGAGTATAGGATCAGGTTTAAGGTGCTGGTTTTAACCTTCAAAGCCCTATACGGCCTAGGACCCTCGTACCTACAGGACCGCCTCTCCTGGTATGCCCCACAGAGGAACTTACGGTCTTCAAATAAAAACATCTTGAAGGTCCCAGGCCACAGAGAGGTTAGGCTGGCCTCAACTAGAGCCAGGGCTTTTTTGGCTGTTGCTCCAACCTGGTGGAATGCTCTGTCACAAGAGACAAGGGCCCTGCAGGACTTGACATCTTTCCGCAGGGCCTGCAAGACAGAGCTGTTCCGCCAGGCCTTTGGTCAGGGCGCAGCCTGACTCCCTCCTTTGGCAATCTTTACAAAACTTTAGTTTATGGTTGCCATCAATTTTGATTTTAATTAATTTTTATAATGTTTTTATAATGTTGCACTACTTCAGTGTTGTTAGCCGCCCTGAGCCCGGTTTCGGCTGGGGAGGGCGGGGTATAAATAAAATTTATTATTATTATTATTTATTATTAATGTCTGCAGGAGACTTTGTGGATATTTAAGTTATGATTAGAAAAATCTTAATAATTATTCATAAAGGAAACAGTTTATAAGAAGTAAATAAGGAGGCCAGATACAGGATAAAGGAAGTCTTTTATTTCACTGTTTGTATTGTTGTATGTTATGCTCACTGTATGTTATGTTCACGTTTAATGAGAGCTGATTGTGTATTGAGGGGTGGGGGGTTATGTTATGTCATAAATAAGATTCCAATAAAAATTATTAATAATAATAATAAAAGAAATGTGCTTCACATGCCAATGGGGGGGCAGGAGACCTGTACATGTTGCACTGCACTTCCAATCACCAGAAAGAAATCTCCAAATTAAATAGTTCTCTAAAATAAATACACCAGGCAGCTGGTGTGGCCAACCCTTCAATCCCCATATGGGGCAGCTGCATATTCTTGAATTCTTGGGGGGTTGGACTAGTTGATCCTCAGGATCACTTCCAACTCTACAATTATATCATTCTAATAATTAATTGGCCCCATTCCCAGATTCCTGGCAAGACGTTCTGACAGCAGATTTCTCTCTCTCTCTCTCTCTCTCTCTCTCCTTATTCAGGGTAATCGACGTGGGAATAAAGGGATGCGGGTGGTGCTGTGGGTTAAACCACAGAGCCTAGGACTTGCCGATCAGAAGGTTGGCGGTTTGAATCCCCGCAATGGGGTGAGTTCCCGTTGCTCGGTCCCTGCTCCTGCCAACCTAGCATTTTGAAAGCACGTCAAAGTGCAAGTAGATGAATAGGTACCGCTCCGGCGGGAAGGTAAATGGCGTTTCCGTGTGCTGCTCTGGTTCACCAGAAGTGGCTTAGTCATGCTGGCCGCATGACCCAGAAGCAGTCTGCGGACAAATGCCGGCTCCCTCGGCCCATAGAGCGAGGTGAGCACCGCAACTCCAGAGTTGGTCATGACTGGACCTAATAGTCAGGGGTACCTTTACCTTTACCATGTGGGAATAAAGTGTGGAGGAAGCACAGGGCTCTATGTGCTCTTGCCACCCCATGCTTCAAACTTTGAGTGGCGAGGCTCAAAGTGTGAATGAGTGTTATTCATACATTCAGGTGAATGTCCCAATTCACAGATTCTAAGCATGTTCAGCTGAATGTGCAGATAATTTACCAGTCCAGGGGGTGGATTTAGTGAGGATGCAGACTTTGGGGTGCAGAAGGCACATGCGGCCCAGCATTCCTCCACACTTTCATTCCTGCGTGCATTATTTTAAAATGCCTGGATAAAGCTTCTCTCTCTTTCTCTTATACTCTGTTCATCTGCTGTGGCATGCATATCATTACTGAACGGTTGGAAGCCAAAGATGAACTTGCAATGCTTCCGATAGCTTGTTGCTGTTCCCACGTCTTCAACTTCCATATCATATAATATTCACTTGATCAAAGAAGCAAAGGTCACATAGAAAAAAGAGTGAAATGTAATTTTCAAAGGTTTACTTGGACACGTGTCAGATTGGAAGAGGGAAGAGCACTGCCACTCTGCATGCAAAAGGAAAAGCATAAAATCTCTCCCCCCCAACCCCCTCCCCAAATCAAAAAGCTCCCCTCATCTGCATGGCTCTAAGTGGTAATGAGGCATTTCCAAGTGCAGTGAACTTGTGCCAGCTCAGATTTCATAGCACAGCACTCATCTCAGTGAGTATCGAGAAAGACACAATGCCGTACTAGCGATGGGGGAGATTTGTTCAGTTCGCATCTCAATGCAAAACTACCTAATTTACATATCATGAACCAAAAGGTAGCTATTCTTTGCACTTCTTCAAGTTTTGCAGCACACTTCTCCACCCCTCTAAAAGATTGCAAATTAAAAGCGTGCATGCAGACACACACTCACATGCAGAAAACACACACCACACACCTGTGCAATTGAAATACAACAATGCATTGCATCCAATAAAAATTGAATACAAAAAGAAGACATGGATACAATAGTGTGTGTAAATTTTCACTTTCATTTCCTTTTAGATAAATAAACGACTCGCAAGTTGATGCAGAATTAAGAGTGGAGAAATGGAAAATGGAGGAAAACTGGAATTCATCCATCACAACAACAACAATAACAACATTTTTTTTCCAATTAGGAGAATAACACTAGGCAAGCCTCAGGTTTTCAGGGCCCCTTTTTGTCTTCTGCCATGTCACAATTTAGTGATCGCCAAATGCAGACAAACTCTGGTTAGTCTTAATTAAGCAGTCTTCTCATTCCCATATGTCACATCCGGGTGTCACGTGATGCCTGGATGAATATTGAGGGGGCCACACACCCCCAACAAATATTAGAGAGGCTCAAAGGCGTTCAGCCCCTAGGAGTCAGCACCCATGGACAATGGCAACATTCATACCATACATTTCATAGAATCATAGAATCATAGAGTTGGAAGAGACCACAAGGGCCATCGAGTCCAACCCCCTGCCAAGCAGGAAACACCATCAGAGCATTCCTGACATATGGTTGTCAAGCCTCTGCTTAAAGACCTCCAAAGAAGGAGACTCCACCACACTCCTTGGCAGCAAATTCCACTGTTGAACAGCTCTTACTGTCAGGAAGTTCTTCCTAATGTTTCGGTGGAATCTTCTTTCTTGTAGTTTGGATCCATTGCTCCGTGTCCGCTTCTCTGGAGCTGCAGAAAACAACCTTTCTCCCTCCTCTATGTGACATCCTTTTATATATTTGAACATGGCTATCATATCACCCCTTAACCTCCTCTTCTCCAGGCTAAACATGCCCAGCTCCCTTAGCCATTCCTCATAAGGCATCGTTTCCAGGCCTTTGACCATTTTGGATGCCCTCCTCTGGACACGTTCCAGTTTGTCAGTGTCCTTCTTGAACTGTGGTGCCCAGAACTGGACACAGTACTCCAGGTGAGGTCTGACCAGAGCAGAATACAGTGGCACTATTACTTCCCTTGATCTAGATGCTATACTCCTATTGATGCAGCCCAGAATTGCATTGGCTTTTTTAGCTGCCGCGTCACACTGTTGGCTCATGTCAAGTTTGTGGTCAACCAAGACTCCTAGATCCTTTTCACATGTACTGCTCTCAAGCCAGGTGTCACCCATCTTGTATTTGTGCCTCTCATTTTTTTTGCCTAAGTGCAATACTTTACATTTCTCCCTGTTAAAATTCATCTTGTTTGTTTTGGCCCAGTTCTCTAATCTGTCAAGGTCGTTTTGAAGTGTGATCCTGTCCTCTGGGGTGTTAGCCACCCCTCCCAGTTTGGTGTCATCTGAAAATTTGATCAGGATGCCCTTGAGTCCATCATCCAAGTCGTTGATAAAGATGTTGAATAAGACCGGGCCCAAGACAGAACCCTGTGGCATCCCACTAGTCACTCTTCTTCAGGATGAAGAGGAACCCCCTTTGGGTTCGGTCAGTCAGCCAGTTACAAATCCACTGAGTGGTAGCATAGTCAAGACCGCCTTTTACCAGCTTCTTTACAAGAATATCATGGGGCACCTTGTCAAATGCCTTGCTGAAATCAAGGTAGGCTACATCCACTGTGTTCCCTTCATCTACCAGGGTTGTAATTCTGTCAAAAAACGAGATCAGGTTAGTCTGACATGACTTATTTTTCAGAAATCCATGCTGACTATTGGTGATCACAGCATTCCTTTCTAGGTGTTTGCAGACTGTTTGCTTAATGATCTGCTCCAGAATCTTCCCTGGTATTGATGTCAGACTGACTGGGCGGTAATTATTTGGGTCCTCTCTTTTCCCCTTTTTGAAAATAGGGACAAAATTTGCCCTCCTCCAGTCTGCCGGGACTTCGCCTGTTCTCCAGGAATTCTCAAAGATGACTGCCAGTGGTTCTGAGATCACATCTGCCAGTTCTTTTAATACTCTTGGATGCAGTTCATCTGGCCCTGGAGACTTGAATACATCTAAACTAGCCAAGTATTCTTGTACTATCTCCTTAGTTATTCTGGGCTGTGTTTCCTCTGCTGAATCATTTGCTCCAAATTCTTCAGGTTGGGCATTGTTTTTTTTTATCGGAGAAGACTGAGGCAAAGAAGGCATTGAGGAGTTCAGCCCTTTCTGTGTCCCCTGTTTGCATTTCACCATCTTCTCTTCTGAGTGACCTCACTTTTTTGTTGCTTTTAACCTCTCTAGCAAGCCTGAGTTCATTCTGTGCTTTAGCTTTTCTGACTTTGTGTCTACACGTACTGGCTATTTGTTTGAATTCCTCTTTGGTGGTTTCCCCCCTTTTCCATTTTTTGTACACATCCTTTTTTAATCTTAACTCAGTTAAAAGTTCATTAGATAGCCACCCTGGCTTCTTTAGGCACCTTCCATGTTTCCGTCTCATTGGTATTGCCTGAAGTTGTGCTTTTACTATCTCCCTCTTAACAAACTCCCAGCCATCATGAACTCCCTTTCCTTTTAGTATTACTGTCCATGGGATCTCACCCAGCACTTCCCTAAGTTTTATGAAGTCTGCTTTCTTAAAGTCAAGAAATTGAGTCCTAGTATGCTTGGCTGCTCCTTTCCGCTGTATAGTAAACTTCAGAAGAGCATGATCACTCACGCCTAATGATCCTTCCACTTCTACCCCACTAACCAGGTCATCAACATTGGTTAGGACCAGATCTAAAATGGCTCTTCCTCTTGTTGCTTCTCCCACTTTCTGGACAATGAAGTTGTCTGCAAGGCCAGTGAGGAATCTGTTTGAACTTATGCTCTTGGCTGAGTTTGACATCCAACAAATATCCGGGTAATTGAAGTCCCCCATTACTACTATCTCCCTTCCTTTTGCATGCTTGGCCATCTGTTCCAGGAAGGCATCATCTATGTCCTCCGTTTGGCTTGGGGATCTATAGTAAACTCCCACAATGAGGTCACTGTTATTCTTCTCTCCCTTAATTTTGACCCAAATGCTCTCACTTTGGCTTTGAGGTTCTAAATCTTGGATCTCTTCACAGGTATAAATATAACGCCACTCCTCCTCCTTTCTTGTCTGGTCTGTTTCTCTGAAATAGATTGTATCCCTCCATTATTACATTCCATTCATGGGACTTATCCCACCAGGTTTCAGTGATGCCTATTATGTCATATTTAGTTTGCTGTACCAAGAGCTCAAGCTCATCTTGTTTATTACCCATGCTTTGCGCATTAGTGTACAGACATTGAAGTCCATTAATCATTCCCCTGTGTCTCTTATTTAAGGATTTTTTCCTCCCAGCACCAGGTCTGTGTGCTGTTTGCTCCATTTGGTCTATGACATTTGGATGATCATCTTCATCAATTGATAGACTCCTACCTTCAGGAGCACTGTCTCCCTCTCCCACATTAGTCAGTTTAAGGCCCTCCTGATGAGGTTTCTGAGATTTTTGGCAAAAACATTCCTCCCAACCGTTGTGAGGTGCAGCCCATCGCTTGCCAGAAGTCCATCTTCAAGAAACTGCAGTCCGTGATCTAAGAATCCAAACCGTTCCTGTTTACACCATTTGCGAAGCCAGCTGTTCACTTCCACTATTTTTCCCTCTTTCCCTGGGCCACGTCGTTCAACTGGGAGGACAGATGAGATGACAATTTGTGCATTTAATTGCTTCAATTTCCTGCCCAGAGCCTCGTAGTCTCTTTTGATCTTCTGGAGGCTATTGCTTGCAGTGTCATTGGTTCCCACATGAACCAAGAGGAAGGGGTATTTGTCAGTGGGTTTTATGACTCCTTGCAGTCGTTCAGTTACATCTTGGATCTCAGCCCCGGGGAGACAGCACACTTCCCGAGACATCTTGTCAGGCCCACAGATCACTGCTTCTGTTCCTCTCAGTAGGGAATCCCCTATCACCACTACATGCCTCCTCTTAGGTCTGGTCGGGGTTCTTCCATGAGCTGTCCGTTCCAAGGTCGCCTGCACATTCCCTGAGGACTGACTTTGCTGCTCGTCTTCATATACTTGATCGACTGTAATGAGGGAGAGATCCTCAAATGGAGTCTGCTCTTCGTCTTCCATGCTAGGGGAGATGACCTCAAAGCGATTGTGTATTTCTAAACAATCAGAGCTAACCCTGGGCCTCCTACTTCTTTGAGTCACGTTTCTCCATATATCTGGCTCCTGTCTTGGTGAACTAGCCTTCTTCTCAGGGGAGTCCCCAGTCTTCTCCTTGGTGGAGACGGTGTGCACTGTTGCTCCCAAGAAGAGCTCCAGCTCTGTAATTCTTTGGAGCGTAGCTACACGTTCCTCCAGTTGCTGGACTTTGTCTTTTAAGAGGGCAATCAACATGCAATTGCTGCAGGTAAAGCTGCCTGCAACCTTTGGCAAGATGGCAAACATTGCGCAGGAACCGCAGGCGACTGCAGCTGTTCCCTCACCCTCCATCTTGAGAATGTGTCGTTGGGGGTGGCTACAGCGGTCCTCCATCATAAAAAGCGTGAAGACAGGACAAATAACTCCCCCCACAAAAAAACCTAGGTCGTCCCCAACAAACGTTTGAGACTAGCTCCCCTAAATCTAAAAGATGGATCAAACTCCCACAGCTAATCACCTGCCTCAACAGAAACCCTGCCCCCTCTGACCTTTGCACAGGGAGAGCAGCTAATCAGCCACAAAGAAACACACACACAAGAAAACCCTTTTTGCTCCTTCTTCAGCTGCTGCCCTGCAAGCTCTGATAAGCTCCTCCCACAGCTAATCACCTGCCTCAACAGAAACCCTGCCCCCTCTGACCCTTGCACAGGGAGAGCAGTTAATAAGCCACAAAGAAACACACACACAAGAAAACCCTTTTTGCTCCTTCTTCAGCTGCTGCCCTGCAAGCTCATTTGAAGCACTATGATACCACTTTAAGCAATCACAGCTTCTCCTAAATAATTATGGAACCTGTAGCTTCTTGAGGGTGATGAGAGTTGCTGGGAGACCCTTAGTCCCCGCCCAGAGCTCAGGATTGGTTTAACAATCAATCCCTCTTCACAGTGAACTCTGGGAATGGTAGTTCTAGGAGGGGAATAGGCATTTCCCAGTGACTCTCAGCACCTTTAACAAATTTACAGCTCCCAAAATTCTTTAAAGCTCTAAACGGCCTCGGTCCTGTATACCTGAAGGAGTATCTCCACCCCCATCATTCAGCCCGGACACTGAGGTCCAGCTCTGAGGGCCTTCTGGTGGTTCCCTCACTGAAAAAGAAGTAAGGTTACAGGGAACCAGGCAGAGGGCCTTCTCGGTAGTGGCACCCGCCCCGTGGAACACCCTCCCATCAGATGTCAAGGAAATAAGTAGCTATCTTATCTTTAAAAGACATCTGAAGGCAGTCCTGTTTAGGGAAGTTTTTAATATTGAATGCTGTATTGTTTTTAACATTTGATTGGAAGCCGCCCAGAGTGGCTGGGGAAACTCAGGCGGGGTTTAAATAAATTATTATTATTATTATTATTATTATTATTATTATTATTATTATTATTTGGGGGAAGCCATGACTGTTTAAAGGGGCACCATAGTGCTATGAATATATGGTTTCAATGTGATCTAAGTCAGTGAGGGTGTTGGTGACAACGCCATGACAAAATGAAAAACATTTCAGTTCACTGATACAGTCTAGTGGAAATAGTTGGAGAAGACAAACAACCGGTGCTATTACAAAGAACGAACGGTATATTGTTTTCCTTTATTGTTACTGCCCCTTCATTTCATTCAGGGCTGTCATTCTAGAGTTTCAATTTCCTGTCTCTGGGGTTTCTGAGCAATTCCATCTTCCCTCCCCCCACCCAATTTCTACTTGGTGAGATGTTCTTTTATGAACAATGAAAGGAAGTATATTATTTGGGCTTAATACTGGCTAGGATACTGCAGGAGAAAGTGTCTTTCGGCATTTCATTGCCCCCTAAAAGAAACCCACATTGGGTCATGTCGAGAATGCAGTTAGCCCCCCTCCAGTTCAAAAGCATATTTCAGACACAACATTTGTCTCTTAGAGCGGGTCCCAAAAATCAAGAAATAGATGAAGTATCTTTAATCTTTTCTTGCACTTGGATACTGTAGGGACGAACACGGGGGGAATGTCAATAAAATAAATAAGCTGCTCTGAAGTGGAGGGAGATTATGATTGCTTTGGATCCACCGTTGTGGTGAATTAATAAAAAGAACCTGGGAAAACAGTCAGCACCAGAAGTGACTCTACTACGGTGCCGTAATTCACTGTGTAATGATCCACATTTTTCACCACCTTCAGAATAGACAAATAAGATCCTGGGATTTGTTGCCAAATCCTCACCAGCCAATTAATAACTTTCACCATTGATTTCCATTCCTGCTTCTGAGGGTTGGCACCATGAGTATTCTTCAGACTCTGACTGGATTTGAGTCTGTGATGGAGCTAAAGATCAGGCAGGTGTGAGACCACCAGTCTTTCACAACGACAAATGCTTCAGTTACCATTTCCTTTTCTTTCTTTTTTTCCCCAAATACATTTTTATTGAGGTTATACACATAACAAACATACAAACAGATACAAAAGAAAAAATTATAACAAAAAAAAAAAGCGTCAGGATATACAAGCCAACTTTTTCCTCTCTCTAACTATACAAAGATAGATTAATCTGGCTGTTTCACAAAACAGTAAACGATTAAAAAAAAAAAAAAGACACACACACACACGCAAAAACCACCTCCTGGACTTCCTTCCATCCTTTTGGTAAGTATCGAATATCTGCTTCCATTACGTATTTGATTTTTAATCTATAGGCCTAAATTCACACGCTGGTAGTATTGTTCTGACCCCGCCAATCACATTAAGCATTTATTCCAATATAGTTCCAGTATTTACTCCAATTTTTCAGAGATTTCTGTTCATCGTGGTCTCTTAATTTACCTATTAATTTATCAAGCTCAGCATAATTTATCATTTTAATTTGCCAATCATTTATATTGGGGATAGTTTCCACTTTCCAATATTGTGCCAATAAAATTCTCGCTGCTGTGGTGGCATAGAGGAATATCGTTCTATCTTCTTTCTTAATATCTTTACCCGTCATTCCCAGCAAAAAGGCTTCGGGTCTTTTGGGAAAAGTGTATTTAAATATTCTTTTAAGCTCATTGTAAACCGATTCCCAAAAGCCTTTCACCTTTTTGCATGTCCACCATAGATGATATAGGTCACCCTCCACCTCCCCACATTTCCAGCATTTCTTATCTTTTAGTCTATACATTTTGGCCAACTTCACAGGGGTGTGTGGTACCACCTATATAGCATCTTCCAAACATTTTCTCTCAGAGACATACATGCTGTAAACTTTATATTACAATTCCACACTTCCAGCCACCTTTCAAAATCGATATTATAACCAAAGTCAATTGCCCATTTAATCATTGCCTCCTTCACCTCCTCGTCCTTTGACACTCTAAAAGTATGTCATAGATTCTAGATAGGGTTTTGTTTTTACCTTCTATTACTTCTACATTGAATTTTGATTTTTTG
This sequence comes from Podarcis cretensis, assembly GCF_951804945.1. Classification (NCBI taxonomy): domain Eukaryota; kingdom Metazoa; phylum Chordata; class Lepidosauria; order Squamata; family Lacertidae; genus Podarcis; species Podarcis cretensis. The sequence goes on along the minus strand of NC_137177.1, from coordinate 24,449,947 downwards.
TCATCAAAACCCAACTTCTTCTTGTCCTCTTTTAGCAAATCATTCACCTGGTGGTATTGCAACCACCCAGTGAATAGATTTTTTATCTCTTCATAAGGTCTAAGTCTTGGCCCTTGGTCTGTTTTTCTTAACATTTCCTCATAGGTGGCGTTTTTTTCCTCCATGTAGTTACCATTTCCTTTTCGTTCAGTGGGGATGAAGGCTTGTATCCAAAATAGGCCCAAGTCTCTTGCTCAGTTAGTGTAAGATTTGTGTTTGTGCAATTGAAATTTCCCTTCTCTCCTGCCTCTGTGCCCCCCTAAATCTGTATGGGGAGGGGGGTTCCCCAACCCTACAGAGCAGATTTGGGGAGGGTGCAGCCTACACATTGAGGGGAGAGTTCCGTGGCACAAGTGCAAATCCTTGCACTAATGGAAAGAGGACATTGGGTACTGCCCAAAATATCCATCCAGCTCTTGCTGTTTGTTGCTTTTCTTGAGGACCAGGGAAACCAAGGAAGCTGCCTTACATAAAGTCAGACTGTTGAGCCACCTAACTCAGTATTGGCAATAGCTCTCCAGGGTTTCGAGAAGGAGACATTCCCGACTTCCGGAGGCGGCGCGAACGGCAATGGCGGTCCTCCTTGCATTGTGAGGAGGAAGCTCCGCGGAAACGGGTCGTCCGCTACGGCGAAGCGGAGACCCGCACTGAAAACCCACAGGCAGCAAGAGCCTGTGGTCGTGGGACTCGGCGGGCACCAGAAGCGTCCCCCGAAATGAAGAAGGGACCCTGTAAAGGGTCTCTGAACGTGGAGGGGGTATCGCGGCGCTGTGAGTCGATCGCTATTCCTGTGGAGTGAAGCTGCATAGCCGCTGCCGGTGAGCGCTGACCTTTTTTCCTGGAAACATCTGATTCGGAAAAGAACAACCCGTGAGTAAGAAAAGATAGTAAGAATTGGAAACTAAACTGCTATAAATTCGGCTAAAAGCGGGAGATGCAAACAGGAAGTCCGTTTTCCGCTTCTGCTTAAGATCTAAAGCAAAATACTTTGATGTTTGGAGCCTTTGAAGAGGCATCAAAAATATTATTCTGTGCATCTGTTGAAACTGCCTTTATACAAAATTGGGATTTAACTTCTTTTAAGTGACTTACTTTTCATATGGACTGTGTTTTACTTCTCCTTTTGGAATTACAATCTTACTGAGTAGCCCAGATAATTGGACTGCCTGAATCAACAGAACTGTCAGATTGCAGACTTTGACACTTTGTTACCTGGGCTTGTTACAATCTGAGTGTTTGTGGAACTGCTACATTGAAACATCATTTCTGGCACTTTGCTAGAGACATTGTAGTACTTTTTAAACCAACTCTGCTTACTACAAGAAAAATTGAAGGCTCTTTGGAAATTAATTGGACTCTAACAATTCGGCTTTTCCCCTCAAGACATATTCGAACTCCCTCTATAGGATTTTGGATGTACATTTGTATGTGATTTTACTTTCTCTTTCCTTTCCTCCTATTGGACTGTTTACTCTCTGGGCCGCTGGATTCCCATGGGAACAATTTAGCTTGACCTTGACTAGTAGACAATACTGGAATGAGTGGCACTGGGAAAACAAGAGTGGCTAAAGCAAAAGCTAAACAAACAACACTGACTTTAACTTCACAGCCGCGTAGATCATCTGTTCCTACTGTTTTGTTGGCAGAGGAAGAAGAAGTTGAGCAACCATTGTTGGAAGATATGGCTGCAGGAGGATCTGGTTCAGTATTAGAGAAAATCTTTGAAAAATTGGAAGTTTTGGATAAAAAGGCGGATGAACAAACAGCTAAGATTGACCAAAACACAGCCAGTCTCTGAATGCACAATCGATTGGAAAATTATTTGAGGCCACTGCAGAAAACCGCAAATTGGCTGAGGAAGCCAGCCAAAAAGTTGAAGAATTACAACAAGAGGTAAAACCATTGCATAAACAGGTTGGTGAACAGCAGGCGTATTTGTCTATGATAGAATTGCGGAGTCGGGAAAATAATCTGAGATTGAGGTTTATACCAGAACTTGAACAAGGGAATTTAATTGAGTTCCTGACAAAAGAATTTTCCAAGTTTTGGCCTTTGGAGGAAGAAAAGGACTTTAAAATTGTGACTGCTTTTAGACTTGGAAAATCAACAAGGAAAGACAGGCCCAGAGATTGAGATCTAAGGAGGAAAGAGACAAAATACTAGGCCTACATTACGGAAAATCACTGGATATTTCGGACAAAAGAGTAGAAATTTATAAAGATATCCCAAAACAACTTTTGGACCTTAGATCCACCTACACTGAGTTGGCAAAACTGCTGAGGAGCAACTCAATTGTTTTCAGGTGGGAATTTCCCCAAGGACTATCTTTTACATTTAGAGGGAAGAAGGTTAAAATTAAAACAGCCGAGGATAAAGAAAAAATTTTGAGTGCCTACGGAGAGGATCTTCAGAAAGGGATTGAAAGACCTTTAGGGTCTGGGCCATCACCTGCACCCGCACCTTCGGGACCTGAAGACCCGGAGAAAAAGATACCACCACTAGAGGAATAACAGATTTGTCCAGGATGTCTCTGCAACTTCTGAGTTGGAACATTAATGGCTGCAATTCCCCGGAAAAGAGGAGAAGAATATTTCATATATTGAAAAAAGAACAATTGGACATTATTTGTTTGCAAGAAACACATGTGACTAGGCTCCATAGGAAAGTGTTAATAAATAAAAGATTAGGACAAGAATTTATCTCTTCGGACCGAGTTAAGAAAAGAGGAGTGGTCATATATGCAAAGGAGAGCCTATCACCAAAATTTCTATTTAAAGATGAGCAAGGAAGAATCTTGGCAACTGAGATACAAAATCAGGGAGAAAAGTTTTTGATACTAGGAATCTACGCACCAAATGAGGGGAAATCGGAATTTTATAAGAAGCTGCATGAGATAATGCTGGACTATCTGGACTATGACAACATCATTATGATGGGAGATATGAACGGGGTGGCATCAACCAACATGGACAAGTCTCAAAGCCAAAATGTGACAAAAGATGGCAGACTACCTAAAACCTTTTTTGAACTGACTGATAATATGGACTTGATTGACATTTGGAGGACAAAGAATCCCCTGGGAAGAGAGGGAACATTCTTTTCTGAAGCCCGACTGACATGGACAAGAATCGACCAAATATGGATAACTAAGGTCTGGCACCTAAGACGAGAAAGGTGGAAATCTGCCCAAAGACCTGCTCCGACCATAACGCTGTAAAGATGGATATGAGACTAATCCCAACCGGTTCCTTTAGATGGAAGATGAATGACAATTTGTTTAGAGACCAGGAGATCATTAAAAAGGCCCAAAAAGTTTTGAAGGACTATTTTGAGATAAATTTGAACACCACAGTGGAAAAAAGAATCATCTGGGATGCAAGTAAGGCGGTTATGAGGGGGTTTCTGATACAACAGAATGCTGCAAAGAAAAGAGCACAAAATGAGAAAAAAGATAAGATTTTGGAGAAAATTAAAGAATGTGAGAAGAAGTTAAGATTGAAACCGAAGTCAAAGGAGATTTTGAAAGAAATTAAATTTCACCAAGCACAATACTCCAAATTGATAAATCAGGAAGTGGAGTGGAAAGTCAAGTTAATGAAACAAAGATCATTTGACTCGGCAAATAAATGTGGAAAACTGCTAGCATGGCAGTTGAAAAAGAGACAAAAATTAAACACGATCACTAATCTAGAGATTGAAGGAAGAAATATTCAGAACCCTGTGGAGATTAGGAAGTGCTTCCAGAGATACTTCAAACAACTATATACTCAAGGGCCGCAAAATGAGGTTGAGATAGAACAATTTCTGATAAAGAATGGATTACCAATGTTGTCTCAAGAAAACAGATCAATCCTGAATTGTAAAATAACTCGACAAGAGATTGAAGTTGCCATTCAGAACATGCAATTGGGCAAATCTCCAGGGCCTGATGGGCTTACCTCCAAATATTATAAGATATTGAAAGACTACTTGATACATCCACTAATGGAGGTTTGCAATGAGATTATGGAGGGGGGAAAAGCACCGGAAACGTGGAAAGAAGCTTTCATCACATTGATACCTAAATCTGAATTGGAAAAGACACAACTTAAGAACTACCGCCCCATTTCCCTTCTAAATGTGGATTACAAAATCTTTGCAGACATTTTAGCAAACAGATTTAAAAAGGTCTTAAGCGAAGTGATCCATAAAGATCAGGCAGGCTTTCTCCCAGGAAGACATTTGTTTGCTAACACAAGGAACATTATTGATATCTTGGAACTTTTGCAAACAAATATTAATACAAGAGCAGTGTTAATATTTATAGATGCGGAGAAGGCCTTTGACAACATTTCTTGGAAGTTTATGAAGAAAAACCTGGAAGGGATGGGAGTGGGACGGGGATTTGAAAATGGGATAGATGCAATCTATTCAGAACAAAAGGCTAAATTGATATTGGGACGGGGATTTGAAAATGGGATAGATGCAATCTATTCAGAACAAAAGGCTAAATTGATAGTTAACAATGTGGTGACAGAAGAGTTTAAAATTGAAAAAGGAACACGACAAGGTTGCCCTATTTCCCCTCTGTTATTTATTTCGGTCCTGGAAGTGCTTCTAAATATGATTAGAGGGGACCGGTTGGTGGAAGGAATTCAGGTCGGAGCGAAGCAGTACAAACTTAAGGCTTTTGCAGATGACCTAGTTTTGACCTTACAGGAGCCAGAATCTAGTACGAAAAGGGCTTTACAACTGATTCAAGAGTTTGGTCGGATGGCGGGATTTAAACTAAATAAACAAAAAACTAAGGTATTGGAAAAAAATTTGACAGCTTCAGAGTCAGAAAGGTTTCAGAAAGAGACAGAGTTAAACGTGGTTAAAAAAGTTAAATATCTAGGGGTGAACATAACAGCAAAGAATCTGAATTTATTTAAGGACAATTATGAAAAGTGTTGGTCAGAAATTAAGAGGGATTTAGAAAGTTGGTCAAGACTGAAACTTTCCTTGTTGGGCCGAATTGCTGCTATAAAAATGAACGTATTGCCAAGGATGTTGTTTCTTTTTCAGATTGTTTCTTTACAGATTGTGGACAAAATGGAGTGTTTCGGGAGGTGGCAAAGAGATATCTCTAAATTTGTCTGGCAGGGCAAAAAGCCCAGAATTAAGTTTAAAATATTAACTGATGCTAAAGAAAGAGGGGGGTTTGCCCTGCCAGACTTAAGGTTGTATTATGAATCAGCAGCTTTTTGCTGGATGAAAGATTGGCTGCTTCTTGAAAACACTGATGTTTTAGATTTGGAAGGATTTAACAATGCTTTTGGATGGCATGCGTATCTGTGGTATGACAAGGTTAAGATTCACAAGAATTTCAAGAACCATATTGTAAGGAAAGCAGTGTTTAATGTCTGGATAAAATATAAAGACTTATTAGAAAACAAGACCCCAAGGTGGTTATCACCTATGGAAGCTAAGGCTGTGAAAAGACCCAATATGGAGGTAAAATGGCCGAAATATTGGGAAATATTAGAAAGAGATGGAGACAATTGGAGATTGCAGAGTATGGAGAAACTTAAAGATAAAGTGCGAGATTGGTTACATTACGCTCAGATTAAAGAGGCTTTTAAATTGGATAAAAAGTTAGGATTCCAAGTGGAAAAATCGAAATTGGAAACAGAACTGCTAGAACCTAAGACTAAATTACTTTCAAGAATGTATAACTTGCTGCTGAGGTGGAATATACAGGATGAAACGGTTAAATCAGCTATGATAAAATGGGCACAGGACATTGGGTATAATATTATGTTTGCTGACTGGGAAAAGTTATGGACTACCGGTATGAAGTTTACGGCATGCAATGCCTTGAAAGAAAATATTATGAAAATGATATATAGGTGGTACATGACCCCAGTCAAGCTAGCTAAAATATATCACCTGCCAGATAACAAGTGTTGGAAATGTAAGGAAACTGAAGGAACATTCTTTCACCTCTGGTGGACTTGCCCTAGGGTTAAGGCCTTCTGGGAAATGATATATAATGAGCTGAAAAAGGTATTTAAGTATACCTTTCCTAAGAAACCAGAGGCCTTCCTTTTGGGCATAATTGGCCAGGGGGTGTTAAAGAAGGACCAAACATTATTTATGTATGCAACAACAGCAGCAAGGATACTTGTCGCCAAATATTGGAAAACTCAAGATTTGCCCACGCTGGAAGAATGGCAGATGCAACTGATGGACTACATGGAGTTAGCAGAAATGACCGGCAGAATCCGAGACCTGGGAGAAGAAGCAGTGGAGGAGGATTGGAAGAAATTTAAGGACTATCTTCAAAAACATTGTAAATTATATGAGTGTTAAGAAGGATGAGAGATTTGAAAACAATAGGGCACCATAAAGTTAGCTGAAAAGAATATGAGAATGAGTGAATTTCATGAGAAAGATAAATTTTAAATGAATATCATGTTAAAACTAGGTATTTAGGATTTTGCCAAAAATATTCAAAGTTATGGATAAAATATTGGAATCCTGTACAATAAGAATGAAAATAAGGTGATAAGTTGCTGGCTAAAGTTTTATTAACTTCGAAAGTAGGAGCGAGAGACGCGAGGAAGTCCAAAAGGAAAAAAATGAAGAAAAGATGGTTATTACAAGATGTATAACTTTATGTTTGCTTTATTCTTTGTTTGTTCTTTGTTTATTCTGTCTTTCTTTTCTTTATTGTATTAACAAAATTCTTAATAAAAAAATTATTTAAAAAAGGAGACATTCCCACCTGGAGATGCTGGAGATGGAACAAGGGACACTAAGCTAGCACCTTTCCCTGCAATAACATTTGGTACACAAACACACACACACACGGTTTTAAAGAATTCTCAAGGACAAAATAATTTCATTGTGAGCTATAGGAAGATTATAGTAGTTTCTCTCAAACTTCTTAGGACAAACAAAAGCAGCTTGCTCCTCTTTGCCCTGTGGGTCTCCTGGGAAATTACTCAGAATTATATCAGTTAGCCTGCCTGGATCTATATAGGAAATGCCAGCTTATGAAATGTCAGGCAAAGGGTGAGAACCATCAGGGAAGGTTGCATTGATTGGAAGTTGTTTGGAAGTTGCCCTCTGTGGTCTGTGCTGAAAAAGAGGGGAGCACTTCTGAATATACAAGAGGACAAAAGAATTAGATATGATAGCTTCCAGGTGTATTGCCATGGCCCTTTGAGAACCACTGTGATGAAGTTGTCATCCCAATACATGGTGGCCTAGGGCTGGCTCCACAGGTATGGTGGTGGGGAGTGCACAAGCTCATTGTAACGGTCATCCATAGTCACCCACCACCACAAGGATCATCCAAAAATGCTGTCAGCTATCCTAGTCCATCTTCTTCCTCTCCTGTTGCTAGTGGCACTCCCTGCTCTTCCTGCCTCCTTTGGTTTATCCTTCGGTTGTGACTTGGTGTCCCTTGGCGCCGAAGACTGCTTGCAGTTCAGCCCAGATATTGTTTAGTCATTTAGTCATGTCCAACTCTTCATGACCCCATGGACCAGAGCACGCCAGGCACTCCTGTCTTCCACTGCCTCCTGCAGTTTGGTCAGACTCATGTTGGTAGCTTCGAGAACACTGTCCAACCATCTCATCCTCTGTTGTCCCCCTCTGTCGAACCTGGAGAGAGACTGTAACTCACATGCCTTGCATGCAGGAGGCCCCATGTTACGTTAGAAGGTTCAGCTCAGGTGGTGAGAAAGTGCCCTATCAGCCCAGATGGAAGCAGATAATTCCATCCATCACACATCTATGTAGATGTCTTTTTTGCCCCCATATCCATTTTACATTTTAATTGGTGGTCCACAGTAGAAATTAATCCAGGAGCTTTTGACTGCCCAGCCCACGCAAAGCCCATTCAGCCATCTAAATAAATCCACCATGCTGGTGGATAATATCATCAAGCAGCCTACCCATCAAACTGCTGATGAAATGCCAACCAGTGCCTGGGAAATGTTTCATTAATTACCACAATTTACATCAATAGCAGATGTCAAATCTAATGAATGAGCAAAGATTCTGCCAATATGGATGGAAGGAGATATATATCTATATATCCCCTGCTTTTGAGCTTTGAACTCCTGGGAATATTTTTCATGAACATAGGTATCTTTCAGAAGTTTATCACACCAGCCATCTGGTTACCATTTCATCACTCGATCAATAGATACAATGACAAGAAGAAAAAAATCTATGCAAGAGCCTTATGGATGATTTCTCACTTCAAGAACGTGAAAGGAGAGGGGAGAGCCTGGACTCCCCCCAAATCCCCAAGGAATGTAGGCAATGATGAATAAACTCAAAGTTAAAAGCAAACAATGAAATGTACATATTTAAGAATGACTCAAAGTTACACAAATAATAGGTTAGGATCCATAGAGGGAGACCAAAAAGAAAAAGAAGAAAAGAAATGCAGTAATGAAGACTTGCTGTTTTTGAAAGTAACTTCCATTTCAAAAGTGGTTTGCCATGATAAGTACATAAGGCCAGCCCTAGTGAAGGCCCATCTGGTCCAACATCCTGTTCTCACAGTGGCCAACCATGTTCCTATGGGAAGGCTGAAAGCAGAACCTGAGGACAGCAGCACTCTGCCCACCTGCAATTCCCAGCATCTGCTATTCAGAGGCATCCTGCTTCTGGCAGTGAAAGCAGAATCTAACCATCATGAATAACAGCTATTGGTTGCCTAACCCTCCATAAACTTGTCTAATCCTCTTTTTAAAGTTGGATACCTTCCAACACATTGAGGTGAAAAACCGGGACACGCTCTTACGAATCATGTAAGAATCAAGTAAGATTGTGGCTCCGAAGGAAGCACGTTTTTCAGAGTGAGATTGCAGCAGCCAAAATGGCTGCTGTGCTCTCATGTGCAATAAATAAATAAATAAATAAATAAATAAATAAATAAATAAAGGGACAGTTGAGGGGTATGAAGTTGGTGGCCTTCACTACATCTCGTGTTTTACTGTGGGTTGGGTGAAGAAGTATTCATCCTGAATCTCCCAGCATGGACAACACTGGGTGCCAGTACTATGAGGTTTAGCATGGCCCTCAGCACATTACTGCATTGTTGTACCCCTCCCTCCCTCCCTCTCTTACCTTGAGGGGTCCAATGGGTGCAGCAGGATAGGAGGGTCTACATGGCCAAAGAGGCATTTCAGGAAAATTCATCTGAAGATCTTAATAAACCCTGCCCACATTCAAGTTGCATGCGCAGAGGCTCTCCCAACATAACCCTGGAAAAAGTCCCTGATTGCTTATACGGATACTATACATATAAAATTGCATGAGTACAGACTTGTTCTGACCTTCAGGTCAAGCCGTGCATGAAATTCAGATGAACCTGGGGAGAGACTATAACTCAGTGGCAGAGCACATGGCTTGCATGCAGGAGGCCCCATGTTCCATTAGAAGGTTCAGCTACCAGGTGGTGAGAAAGTTCCCTATCTGCCAATCCTGATTCCTTCCCCACTAGTACATGATCATGGAGGCTGCGTATGCATTATCCTTTACCTGGCAAAGAAAAGATGACGGCAAAGGCACAGGCAGACCTCACGGGGGACAGCATTTCACAGATGGTCAGCAACAAGGCTTTGAAAGCCCATTGAGCAACTGATTGTCACCTTTGCAAAGCCCTATGCATGGTGCTTTGCAAGCCCTGACAATTAGCTGATTGTCACTTTTGGCAATGCTTGGTGCACACCTCAGTTTGGCCCAGTCAGCGCTCTACCTGCACCCCACTCCTGAGTTCACTGAGATTTTGGTTGGCATGGCTTGGCCCAAACAGCCTTGCAGGCCAAATAGGGAGGCATGATAGGCCTAATTGGGCCCATGGGCAGAAGGTTCCCCAGTGCTGTTGTTGTTTAGTTGTGTCCAGCTCTTCATGACCCCATGGACCAGAGCACGCCAGGCACTCCTGTCTTCTACTGCCTCCCGCAGCTTGGTCAAACTCATGTTCGTAGCTTTGAGAACACTGTCGAACCATCTCATCCTCTATTGTCCCCTTCTCCTTGTGCCCTCCATCTTTCCCAGCATCAGGGTCTTTTCCAGGGAGTCTTCTCTTCTCATGAGGTGGCCAAAGTATTGGAGCCTCAGCTTCAGGATCTGTCCTTCCAGTGAGCATTCAGGACTGATTTCCTGAAGAATGGATAGGTTTGATCTTCTTGCAGTCCATGGGACTCTCAAGAGTCTCCTCCAACACCTTAATTCAAAAGCATCAATCCTTTGGTGATCGGCCTTCTTTATGGTCCAGCTCTCACTTCCATACATCACAGTGCTACATTAGCCAATAACCCCTTTTTAAATTCCCAGGGAATGCTTGCTGTAAAGGAGCAGAAACAAACACACACTACTCTCAGCATTCCTTGAATTCACCTGAAGACCTGTTCTGCATTGCGTAGATCAAGCATCACCACTGCAGTGCCCTTTAGATGCTGTTGGACTCCCACCATTCCCTGATCATTGGGCATGCTGGCTAAGGATAATGAGAGCTGGAGTCCCAAAACATTTGGGAGGCATCATTCTGGCTACCTGGGGCAAAGAGCATTCATCTATATATGTGGCGGACTGAAAGAGGGGCTAAGAGGCACCGAGGAAAACGTATTTCAGTAAACAAACATTGCAGCTTCCTGCAGCTCCTAGCAAAAAGAGATCATAAAATTAGTTTTAAAGCAAGAAACCTTGACAGCCTCCTTTGCAATCTTCACAAATCACCCTCTGCATGATTATAAACAGACATGCTTTTGCAAAGGTTCCTTTCTCTTTGAGCCAAATGACTTACACCTTGCATTGTTCAGGCTGTCTCTACATGCACATAAAGGCTGCCTCCATTCTCTGTCAGCTGTGGGGGGTTCTTTTACTGCTCTTCGGAAAAAGGCAGCACAATAATGTTCAGACCAGGTGGAAGATAACGAACCAGAGATGCTGTTAATAAAATTAATCCTCCTATGAAATCTTATCAACACCCGAACAACCAAGGTGCTCAATCTTGTGTCCTGGGCAGCTCTGAATTCTTTCATTATTAGGTTCAGTGGACCAGAGAGTCTACAAGCCTGTATATCTGAATGTAGATGATGTACAATTTACTGGTCCATAGGCCACACACTTAACCTGGGTCACTGGCCCATGCTATAGTTTGCCAACCTTTCCATTTTAGGAGGCGCAACATTTTAAAAGCTGTCAATTTAGCAAACTCCTTTTCCTCACCACCTCAGGCACATGAGATGCATTCATTAATCATTTGCAGCTGTCTCCCCAGTGATGTAGGTTAATTTTTGCATGATGGAGCCAGTGATTTTTTTAACCTAAGGATATTTTACAGGTAGTGGCAAGAGGAGAACTGTTGTTAGATGGGGAAGCGCCACAGCTTAGGGGTAGAGTATCTCATACCCTCCAACACTTCTCTGATGAAAATAGGGACATCCCATTCCATAGTGATAATTTTACTATTTATACCCCTAACATCTTACTAGGTTGCCCCAGCCACTCTGGGCAGCTTCCAACATGTATAAAAACATAATTAAACATTTAAAAACTTCCGTATACAGGATTGCCTTCAAACTGCTCAGGGGTCCAATAACTCCATACCCTCCAAATTTTCTCCAATGAGAATAGGGACATCCTAAGGAAAAGTGGGGCATTCTGCGATCAAATAAGAAACTGGGATGGCTTCTCTAAATGAGGGATGTCCCTGGAAAATAGGGACACTTACAGGGTCTGTTATCTGCTTGCCATGCAGAATGGCCCAGGTTCAACCTCTGGCCTCCACAGGTAGGGCTGAGAATGTCCCTACTTAGGGGAGGGACAGAAACTGGAGAGGTGCTGTCAGTCAATGCTGGGGTCTGGGTGGTCCAAAACTCTGACTCTGTATAAGGCAGATTCCTATGCTTATGTGTTTCTAGATGATTCCATGCTGAAGTGTTTTTCAGATGTGTCCCATTTCAAGGCTGATTCATGCATCCACCATGTGTACAGGGTGGGCCAAAAATAGGCATACTGCTTTGGAATCCACTTTCTTTGTTCTTGATTCAAGTTCTCACCATTCACAAACAATCCTTTTATCTGACTCCACTATTCTTTCCAACTGCCTGACTGAAATTTATGTCAGTTATGTGCACCCATATAATCTTTTGAGATGAATTTCATTGATTCAATTGTATACCTACTTTTGGGTCACTCTGCATTTAATGTATTTGCCATGGTGGGCACTGTATAATATGGAGTAAGGCTGTTTATAAAATTAGAGAAGAATAGACCCTATAGGAAGTCAACTCCTCTGCCCAGTTCAAGATCTGCAGTGCAGCAAGCCAGTAAAATAGCCTTGATGAACAATTGTGCAGCCTATGCTTCAACAAAGCAAAACCCACAACCTCCTGCACACTCTTGAATAGAGCTTATCATTAGGAAGTTTTCACTAATGTTTAGTTGAAATGTAGCAGTGAAGAAAAAAACACCCTTTGGTTTTTTTAATGGTGTTTTACTAACATCAGCCTCTTCACGAAAACCAAGCAGGAATCTTGACGAGGGAAAAAATGTTGGTGTTGTTGCAAGAGATAAAGGAAGAGGAGGTGAAGAAGGAGATACATCTCAACAGAAACTCACAAGCACAACAGAGCATTCGGACACATAATCTTTCATCATGGTGGGTCTACAACAGGCATGGCCAAACCTGCCCCCCCAGATGTTTTGGGATTACAACTCCCATCATCCCTCGCTAACAGGGCCAGTGGTCAGGGATGATGGGAATTATAGTCCCAAAACATCTGGAGGGCCAAGTTTGGCCATGCCTAGTCTACAAAGTTCTAGAGCTCACACTTGGTGAAAGGTTCTCCTGTTACAGCCTCCTCCAACTTGGTGCCCTCCAGAAGTTTTCAACTACAGCCTCTCATCTCCCCTAACCATTGGCTATTCTGACTGGAGATGATAGGAGTTGTACTCCAAAACATCTGAAGTGTACGAGGTTTCATCTTTGTGGTTTCATCCTGGAACTGAAGAGTGGGAAGGGACCCTGAGGATCATCTAGTCCAATGCCCTGCAATGCAACAATATGCAGCTGTCCCATATGGGGATCAAACTTGCAACCTTGGCATTATCAGCACCATGCTCTAACCTACTGAGCTATCCAGACATGGGAAGGCTGTCCTATTAAAATGTGCTGCGGTTGCCATCCTGGAGCAAAACTAGATTCAGACTCTTCAGTTTTTCAAGGCATTAAAAAAAGATACAAAAGTACATATGTCATAGTTTCTAATTGTTGTTGTTTAGTCGTTTAGTCGTGTCCGACTCTTCATGACCCCATGGACCAGAGCACACCAGGCACTCCTGTCTTCCATTGCCTCCCTTCTAATTACATGCAGTTAAATGCTACCACACAAGAATGTCTTTCCAATGAAAGGAAAAGTTCCCTTATTATTTGAAAATTAGTTATGGAACATGATTCCGCTTGAGCTTAGGCAAGCTCCACTCTGCAACATCTTTCAGAAGGCATTAAATAATTAGCTTCTTATTGTTGCTTTCAATGCATAGTCTGTTTTGGGAGTCCCTCATCCCACAGTATGAACATGTCAGAGGTGGGGAATCTGACATCCTCCTGATGTTGTTGGGATTTAGTCATTAGGTGGTAAAGCTGCTTCTCTTTTTCTCCCTTGAAAAGTACACAGAACTTCAGGAGGAAGTTGAAAACGTGACCCTCATTCCCATTTCCTTCTTCAACTCTTTGTGCTTTTCAAGGCTCTGTTTAATTCCAGCAGATCTGTGTTTTGCTCCAATCCCTTGGGAAAGTGAAGAATGTCTATTTGCACTCTGTCCCTATCTTTCTGTCTCTCGAGGAGAGGGAGGCAGATCCAGAGGAGGAGGGAGAATCAATCAGGCAAGGGTGGTGCTCACAACACACACTTTAAAATCCAAACGTACACAGGAGCCTAAAAATGGTGGCAAAATGGCTGCTCTAGGCTCCAAATAGTGGTGGATTTTAACATACTGGTAGGTTTAAATACGAGTCGTGGTGGGACGGGCTTTGACTTGTCATGTTTTCGAAGAACTGGTATATGCAGTGTAACTTGGGCACAAAAGAAATTGCCAGTCATGAACTTAAGATGTCTGGCCCCTAGGAATACTGAAGAAACAAATCAGACAAACTGCCTTTTTCTTTTTCTTTTGGTTTTCTTGCAGCTTAAGCCTAAATTTGTGCTCATTATTTTTTAACGGAGCCGCAACTTCCTAATACAAATATCACTTCTCTTTCCCCTTGGTGGTAGAGGTAAAGTTAAGGTCAGGCTATTTGGCAAACATCAAAACGAGCTTATTAAACTTGTCAAAGAGCGATGGGAGCTCAGCTCTGTTGTTTGACTAAATTTCTTTTGGAAATGTCACTTGCCCATCCAGGCATAGAATCAGAAGGTCTCTGCATAAATTATGTATTCAGCTTCCTGATAATGATGTACCCTGTGGAATATCAGATTCGTATATAGACAAAGGCTGCAGGGTAGAGACAGTAGAAGAGTTGGGAAAGATTGCCTGATTCGCAGAGAAGAAATGGTTGATGTCATGTAATTCAACGCGATGTGCTGGTTGAGGCTTTTATCTGCATCAAATGCAACCGGCTGTTGTGTTGCTTGCTGCACAGAACCAGTGATGGGAGAGCTTCCCTAGGCTCGATTCAGAATTTATTAGCTTTTGCAATGAGTATTTTTTTGGGGGGGAAATATATGCCTGTTTCCCAAACATTATTTTCCAGTTCATAACATTGGTGTATGTATACTGATGATGGAACATGGCTTGGGCTCAGGATAGCTGAGGGACCATCTCTTCCTATGTGAACTTCAATGTTCTTTGAGATCTCTAGGACAGGACACATTGAAGGACAATCTCTTTCTATATGATCTTTGAAAGGCCATCTACTGTAAACTTGCATGATCTTTATGATCTGGAGAAGAAGATACCTGAAGTACCATCTCCTCTGAAATGAACTTTCAAGCTCTTTGAGATTTCTAGGAGAGAATAACTTGAAGGGCCATATTCTCTTATATGAACTTGCCTGTTATTTAAGATCTTCAGGACAGGGCACATTGAAGGACAATTTCCTTCTAAAAGAACTTGCAGGTTCTTAAAGATCTGCAAAAGGACCATCTCCTCTTAAACAAGTGTGACTTTTTTAAGATTGGCAGGATAACATTTTTTTCCCTTTCCTTTTCTTTCTTTCGTTCTCTCTTTGCTAAGAGTGTACATTCATTTGTAAAATGTTTCTCTCGTCATACTAGCCATTTGAAATTATTGTACACAAAACATTCCCAATCAATTCAAGTGTGTTCTGTTGTACTAGAAGTCAAGGTACATTGGTCTAAAACAGGAGTGGGCAACCAAATGTGTCCCTCCAGGCCTTTCTGTCTCCCTGGGTGACACCAGCTCCCAAGAACGTACTCTTTTCCCCCAGGCTGTAACCAACAGCAATCAACCTTGCTCCATGTCCTCTTCAATTGCCCTTGCTTGGCTAGAAAGTTTCTTTGAATTGTGAGAATGCATCTTGCTTGCCTGGATGGAGAGACCTCTGACTTTTGCACAGGTGGAATGTAACTTAGGCCAAATCAGTGTTAGGGTGTGAAACCTAAGACGCTGGCAAGTTAGCAATGTCATGTGACTTTAAGTAGTCAAGCTCGTTAAGTTGTTAAGTTGCTCATTATATAAAGAGTGTTTGTTTTCTCTGCCTGTGCGGGGGCGTGAAGCAAAAATGTCTGAAAGCTCCGGAGGTGTTTCTGTTATCTTTCTGTAATAAACCTGTCTTTGGAAAGACAGGCTTCCCTGTGTCGTTATTTCCTTGCTGCTGAGACTCTGAAGCTTGTACTGCAACAAGAATCTCTGCACTGGACTTAATCAATGCTCTGCAAAGAGAACTGTTGCTGGTTGCGCAGTGGAAGCATTTACTGGACCAGTACACAAACTCTCTTAGGTTATGGCTCTTTCTACGTTTCTACAGCTGTATGGTGTGCAGAGAAAGTGAAAGCAGCTTTCGGATGAGAGAAGACTGGCTTGGTCATAAATCCAGCTCTTAAAGGAACTGAGAGGCTGCAAAAGGCTAGCTTGACCTCCTGTTGTGTTTTTGTTTTGTTAATAAAAACAGAGGACGGTGGTAGGTTGCTAGTGAAGAGACGGAGGGAAAAAAAGTTTAAAAGGCTTCAGAGAAGGCTGGAGGCGTCTGAAAAGTGAGTAAAACAAATCCCAAGGGGAAAGAGAAGCAAGGGCACACAGAGGGAGTAGCAGCCGACCCCAAGAATGGCTGTGGAAAATTTCCAGGTTCCCTTTATAAAGTTGAACTCTGCTAATTACGTGCAGTGGTCTAAGAGGGCTCAAGTCTGGTTGGAAGCCAAAGAAGTGTGGGCTGACTATGTCCAGAGGCAAAAGCCGTTTGTGGCTGTTGCAGCAGATGCCACAGCAGAGCAACAGGCTGCTGCACATGCTCAGAACAGGGAACATGATAAAATGGACACTAAAGCTAGATGCATGTTGATGGTATCGATAGACGATTCTCAATTACCTCATGTGGAAAATTTAAGGTCTGCATTTGAAATTTGGGAAGCTCTTAGGCGAATTCACCATAGAGCCACCATAGAGCGTGGGGGAACTAGCAGGCAGAGCTGTAAGGAAGCCTCACAAGTGTCTGCTATGGCCAGCAAGTCATGTTTTCGATGTGGCAGCAGGTTTCATTTGATAGCAAAGTGTCCAGAAAAGCAACAGGAATTTCAACAGTCCAAGGTCAGTTTCCGAAGCTACAGGGGAAGACGAAGTGAGAACTACAAGAATCAACGATCCAAAGGGGGAGCAGGTGCTGATAAGGGACTATCTGCAATGGCAGCACAACAGAGTCCTAAAAGGAGCCAACAAACCTTGAAGTGGGTAATTGACAGTGGAGCAAGTCACAATTTAGTTCCAGCGACATCTAGTGGCAGCTTGATGAACTGCAAGACTTTGCCAGTTGCAAAAACTGTGACTATAGCAGACAATAGTAAACGAGAAATGAACCTTAAAGGCACAATTTATGTTAATTGTTTGCAAACTAACCTTCCTGTTTTCGTTCTTCCAGGAATGAAGAATGGACTTTTGAGTGTGTCATGCCTGGTAAAAAGTGGTTTTAAGGTTAAGTTTGAAAATGATGTGTGCACCATTTCGAAACAGGGGAAGGAGCTAGTTAAAATTCCCTGTGAGGATGGGCTTTTTGTTTTGGATGAAGAGCAGTTAGCAGCAGGTAGATGTTCAACAGGTGAAGCGCAAGCTAAGTGTGTAAATAAGGCTCCTCATACAGGTTGTGCACATCTACTACACAGAAGGTTAGCTCATATATGCTTTAAGTATGTAAGCAAGATGCCAGATTTAGCTGAGGAGTGTAACATTAAACCCTGTCCAAATTTTCTGGATTGTTGTGCTTGTAAACATGCTAAGGTTAAGACATGTAACTATCCTAGATCTGATAGAGTAAGCAAGAAACCCTTTGAACTTGTGCACACAGACGTGTGTGGCCCTATGCCAGTCAAATCGCTTGGAGGTGCGAGATTTATGCAAATTTTGGTGGATGATTTTTCAAGGGCTAGTTGGGTTTTCTTTCTGAAAGAAAAATCACAAGCAGCTTCCATCCTGATGGATTGGATTGAAGAAGTCGAATGTAAATTTGACACCAGGGTGCGTAAAATACAATCAGATCGTGGTGGGGAATATGTGAACCACACGCTGGAGACGTGGTTAAAAAGGAAAGGTATAGTTCATAGACTTACCAATCCCTATTCACCACAGGAGAATGCAGTTGCCGAAAGAAAATTTCGAACATTACAGGAAGCCATTGCTGCTTTGCTATTTGATTCTGGACTTCCACAACGGTTTTGGGCTGAGGCTGCACTGTATGCGAATTATACTTTTAACAGAGTGTACAATAGCACAGTAGGCAACACTCCTTACTTCATGCTATTTGGAAAAAAACCAAAAATTGATCATCTAAGAGTTTTTGGATGTCGTGCTTATGTGCTGGTGCCTAGGGCACAACGTAGGAAAGGCGATCCTAGATCTAAAGAAATGTTTTTCTATGGTTATCAGGCAAACACAAAAGGTTGGAGATTTGTGAATGTAGAAGGCAATCAAACAAAAATCACAATCAGCAGAAGTGCGGAATTTTGTGAACAGGATGGTTGGAATAAAATTCATGGAAATCCTGACATACTATTTGATGTGGTGAACAGTAACAATGAAACTCAGGCCCCAGGGCAGGTATTAGTTCCAGAACAGGCTGAGGAATTTGAGTCTGAGGACGAGGGTGAGAAATTGTCTAGTTCACCCAAGTCTGTAAAGTCAGAATCTTCTAGCTCTAAAAGTTCACCCGTACAGCGAGAGAGACGTGTAAAGTCAGAATCAGAAAGTTCTTCAACTACTAGTGACAAACAGGTGACGACTAGTGATTCTGGGTCAGAGGGGGAAACTGAAGGAACATCGCAGGAACTGTTAAGGCGTTCCAAGCATGCCAACAAAGGTATACCTCCTGAAAGGTACCAAGCTATTAGTGTTTGGGCTAGTTTGGCAAATTGCGAACCTGAAAATTTTGAAGAGGTTGAGCAATTACCCCAGGAGGAGGCCAGTAGGTGGCGTGAGGCCATGCAAAAGGAGTTGAATTCTATGAAAGAACTGGGTGTGTTTTCCATCACCAAACTGCCAGAAGGTACCAAGGCAGTAAGTTGTAGGTGGGTGTCCAGGATAAAGACAACAGCGATGGGGAAACCAGAGTACAAAGCAAGGCTTGTAGCTCGAGGTTTTACGCAAAGAGAGGGGTTACATTATTCCGAAGTCTATGCACCCACTTCAAGGAGTGAAACCCTTCGGGCACTATTAGCAGTTGCTGCTCAGAAAGGGTTCAAAGTGAATCAATTTGATGTCTCTACAGCTTATCTTCATTCAGACTTGGCTGAAGAGCTCTATATGGAGCTACCACCAGGATTGAAAGTTGGTAAATCAAATCAGGTATGGGAACTACATAAATCTATTTATGGACTCAAGCAATCTGCTCATAATTGGAATGAGTGTTTGAATGACGTTTTGGTAGGCATTGGTTTTAGCAGGAGCAAGGCTGATAATTGCTTATATTTCAGAGGTTCAGGAGATGCTCAAGAATCTTTGCTTGTTTATGTAGATGACCTGATTTATACTTCAAAGACACAAGAACAAGTAAAAAAACTAGCCAAAGAGTTAAATAAACACTTCAAAGTTAAGAATCTTGGTGATGTGAAGGTCTATCTTGGTGTTCAGATAGATAGGACCAAAAATGGCAGTTTTCTACTGAATCAAAAAGGCAAGATATTGCAAATGTTGAAAAAGTTTGGCATGACGGAGTGTGCAGGTGTTAGAACACCAATGGAAATGAGTTTTGTAAAAGACAATGAGTTCAAGGATAGTGCTGAATTCAAGCGTGCTGAAATCTTTCAGTCAGCACTGGGAAGCTTACTTCATCTTTCGCAATGGAGTAGACCAGACATTGCTTACGCTGTTAAGCAAAAATGTCTGAAAGCTCCGGAGGTGTTTCTGTTATCTTTCTGTAATAAACCTGTCTTTGGAAAGACAGGCTTCCCTGTGTCGTTATTTCCTTGCTGCTGAGACTCTGAAGCTTGTACTGCAACAAGAATCTCTGCACTGGACTTAATCAATGCTCTGCAAAGAGAACTGTTGCTGGTTGCGCAGTGGAAGCGTTTACTGGATCAGTACACAAACTCTCTTAATCAGTACCATCCATTTAAATCACTATTATACCACTTTTAACAGTCATGGGTTCCCCCATAGAATCCTGGGGACTTTGGTTTGCTCAGGGTGCTGAAAGCTGTTGGGAGACCCCTATTCCTCTTACAGGCTACAGTTCCAAGAGTTCCCTGAAAAGAGGGATTGATCAATTGATGAACCGCTCTGGGAATCACAGCTCTGTGAGGGGAATAGGGGTCCCCTAATAACTCTTACATCCCCTTAACCCTCTGGTTGTAGTTGGGCTCCTAAATCCCATCAGCCCCAGTCACAGTAGCCAATGGTTAAGGATAATGGGGGATATATAGTTCAGCAACGTGGGTGGCGCTGCGGTCTAAACTACTGAGCCTCTTGGGCTTGCTGATCAGAAGGTCGGAGGTTCGAATCCCCGCGATGGGGTGAGCTCCCGTTGCTCTGTCCCAGTTCCTGCCAACCTAGCAGTTCGAAAGCATGCCAGTGCAAGTAGATAAATATGTACTGCTGTGACAGGAAGGTAAATGGCATTTCTGTGTGTTCTGTCACAGTGTCCCATTGAGCCAGAAGCAGTTTAGTCATGCTGGCCACATGATCCGGAAAGCTGTCTGTGGACAAATGCCGGCTCCCTCGGCCTGAAAGCGAGATGAGCGCCGCACCATATAGTCGCCTTTGACTGGACTTAACCATCCAGGGGTCCTTTACCCTTTTTACCTTTTTTTTTACCTAGCTGACTGAAGATTTCTCATTCCTGAGCTAGAAATAACATCTGAATCAGCTAAATGCCACTTCATATGTTCAAAAGCTGACTTACTATGAAACAGCAAAGGGAACAGGAACGGCCCAACCCTATGTAACATCCCAGAGTCTTCAGATTCCATCTCCTAATTTTATTCTATTCCAATTTAAGAAATCAATATGATATCCTCCAGACTGACTTAGCCATTCAGACAATTCTGGACACATAATATGTACTGTGGAACAGAGTGTATGTAAGAGAGATAGATATTCACTACCGTTCCATCTTCGCCACCCATTATTTATCTTTCTCTATCCATCTTTTGCACTCTTGACAGCTCCATTTCCCCTTTTGTCAAAACATCTGCTTTGATTTGAGCCTAGTAAAATACAAATTGACGTGTGATTGACAGCGGCTGAAATACTTGATATGGCTGGCAGAGGTTATGGAGAATGAATAGATGGGAAAGAAAATAGATGCAAATGTGGGGCATCCATTTGACAGCTTCAGAAGGCAGGCCCAGCATCACAGGGGGGACTATAGCTCAATGGGAGAGCACCCACTCTGCACACAGGAGGTCTCAGATTCAATCCCCAGCATCTCTAGGACGGGCTGAGAATGTTCCCTGTCCAATACCCTATCAGTCAATGTAGATGAGCCAGATGACCAATTGCATGACTCAGTATAAGGCAGTTTCCTATGTTCCTCTAGTGGGCCCTCAGCATGAGGAGGGCACAACCTATGCACTTATTCCCATTTGTTTTAGTGTACTTATTCCCACTGATCCCCAGAATGTTTACTGCCCTCTATAAGTGGAGATGGGGGAAAACTTTGATTCCTTTCACATTTGAAGGTGAACCTACCTAAGTTGCACTTTCCGAAGTAGTGTGTGAACTGACATGCAGCCATCCTTCAAAATCCACACTTCGCCTAAATTTAGCAGTGCAGTTCTCCAACCAAGTGATGTGTACAAAGGCGCAAATCCTGGGGCAAAAAGGGTGCATCAAAATGCATGAAACAATCAAAATAATATACCAAAAAATGCATTACATTAGGGAATGGTGTTTTGCAAAAATGTGTATGCTTGGTGAAATTCACATTAAAATGTTGATGGGTTTTCATGAGAACTTTTTAAAAAATGAGATAAATGAGAAACTGAAAATGACTTATTTGCCCATCCCTACCTATGCAACATGTTAGAAGAAGGTTCATGTCATTCTGAATCCCAGAATTCAGAGAGAAATCTAGATAAACAGGTACTGTACAGACCAACAGGTACTGTAGAGCTGAAGAACCTGTGGGCCTCCAGATGTTGTTGGACTTTGATTTCCATCAGCCTCAGCCCACATGGCCAATGATCAGGGAAGATGGGAACAGAAGTCCAACAACATCTGGACAGCTACAGCTTCCCTATTTCTGGTCTCCTTGCCAGTAGTGGGTCTCCAAGCTTTCAGATGGATGGTTTACCCAACCATACATGAAAATGAAGGGCACCAAACCCATGTGTAAAAGGAAGAATGAACATGGAATAAACTAATATAAGACTTCATGAACAAAAGCAGCCATCTGTCATACTTGGAGAGTTGACATCTTTTTTATTTCTTACTGGCAGAAAAGCAAACCATAAGAAACAGTAAAGCTAGAAATATTGACTCATTTAAAGGTAAAGGTAAAGGTACCCCTGCCCGTACGGGCCAGTCTTGACAGACTCTGGGGTTGTGCGCCCATCTCACTTAAGAGGCCAGGGGCCAGCGCTGTCCGGAGACACTTCTGGGTCATGTGGCCAGCGTGACATCGCTGCTCTGGCGAGCCAGAGCCACACACGGAAACGCCGTTTACCTTCCCGCTGGTAAGCGGTCCCTATTTATCTACTTGCACCCGGAGGTGCTTTCGAACTGCTAGGTTGGCAGGCGCTGGGACCGAGCAGCGGGAGCGCACCCCGCCGCAGGGATTCGAACCGCCGACCTTTCGATCGGCAAGTCCTAGGCGCTGAGGCTTTAACCCACAGCGCCACCTGCGTCCCCTATTGACTCATTTAAGAGTCCTTAAATCTGTGTTTCCAATTCCCCATTCTACTGCTCTTCCTATAATATTTATAAACATTTAATAACAATTTTTTAAAAGGAGCACAGGAAGTTGCCTTATATCAGCTTAGATTATTTGTTCATCCAGCTCTGTATTTTCTGCTCTGCATGGAGGAAGGGCAATGGCTTAGTGGAAGAGCATCTTCTTTGCATGAAAAGTTCCCTGGTTCAGTCCCTGGTAGGTATAAGTAGGGCTGGGTTTTCTACCCTGTCTGCAACCCTGGAAAGCTGCTGCCAGTCAGCACAGACAATACTAGGCTAAATGGACCAATGGTCTACCACAGAATAAGGCAGGTTCCTGAGTTTCTGTGAATTGTAGCAGCTCTCCTGGATCTCAGGCAAAGGACTTTCACCTCCTACCTGGCACACAGCCTCACTTTCCCTTCTGTGTCTTGTTTCAAAAGTGTGGTGAGGTTTGTGTGAATCCCAATACACAAGGGGTGGGGAACCTCAGGCCTGGGACCAGAGATGGTTGGTGTCCATTGGGACTAATGGGGCAGACAGCAAGGAGTAGATAGAGCCAGAGTCAATGGCAGAACTAATTGTAAATACCCATCCAGAGATGGTTGGTGTCCATTGGGACTAATGGGGCAGACAGCAAGGAAGCCAAGAGTAGATGGAGCCAAAGTCAATGGCAGAACTAACTGTAATTCTATCCCCATCCTCCTCCCTAAGGAAAATTCTACAAGGAGTTCTTACAAGGGCAATGCTGAGATGAAGGAAAAGGAAACTGACAGTCGGGGCTACCATCTGGACAGGTTGTAAGAAAGCAATCAAGTGGGCTTGACCTGTTTGCCCTAATGGAGCAGCCTCCAAAATGTAGTGCCCCAGTTATTCCCCTCCTTGCCCCAGGACTCTCCCAGGTCATGCCCCCTCCTCATACCTCAGACCTTCCTCTCGGCTGAGATATTCACTGTCTCTGCCCTGCACTCTCCTTTAATGCTTTTGCTTGGCTGAAATATGCCCCCAAACTTTGACCATGCCTTTTGCTTTCCCGGATAGAGGGTTGGTGGGTGGGTGTCTTTGACACACACTCTACCGCATCAAGGTAACAGTCACATCTTTTGCTCTGCCCAGTTTTGTCTCTGGTCACGCCCAGTTGTTGCCTCAGGCTCAAACCAAAACTGGCACATGGCCCCCAGAAAGTGCAGGAATGTGCAGAAAGTGCGGGAATGTGGCCACCAGCTGACAAAGTTTCCCCAGGCTTTAGCAGGGACAAAGACATTGGAGATTGGGATGTGAGAGAGTCTTAGCAGAGGGAAATGTTGCAAGGGACTCGTCCGTCGAAGTCCGCAATACAATTTGCAGGAAGTCTGGATTCACTTAAGCACACAATCTAATTTGAAATAGCCTGAGTACAAAACAATTTCCGGAAACCCCCGTCTTCCCATTGTGCCCACCACATCTCAATCCCTCTGCGATGACAGCCTGTTTTATCAGCTTTGGCAGAAAAGGCTCGGCTGTTCACTCCACTTTAGAATAAAAACAATCAAGAGGAAGAGATAATTTCTCCTTCTGTCACTAGGCCAGGCCTCGGCCTAAATCTCAGCAATACCTTCGTAAACCCAGGATCACCCTGTTCATTTTAAGGGCAAAGCTGGTGGACTTATACCAGTCGAAATGACATCCGAAGCTGGCCTGCTCTCTCTGCTTTTGCCCTTGCCAGAGATCAAACATGGAACAGTTATTGCATTGCCTTGGAATGCTCACTTGCAAAGGGACTTTGACAGACCAAAATGAAGCATGACACAATCATTTCTAAGAGCACTGCAGAGAGAGAGAAAGAGAGATTAGCACAGCATTCTGACGAAAGAGGGGCTGGAAAGAATCCCATTTCTCTTTCGGTGCTTTTGACAGGATCTGGCAAGCAATGTGCTTGACCTCAGTCTTAAGCAAAGGTGAATGTGTGGCTTCTCCTTTTGCGCAGAGCAGCTCAAGCAGGGAGGAAAGCTCACCACTTTCTCTGCTTGGAGAGAGATAAGGCCGAAAGTGTCTTTAGCTCTGGAGTTCAAGCTGCGGAAAGATGCCACAGGGTCGATGGGAAGACAACGTCAGGACACGGTTTGTGAAAAAGGTAGCCGAGAGTGAAGTCTAGCCAGCAAACAAAGTTTTCTTGTGGGTTGCGTCAGCTGATATTGCTTAGGCTTCTGGGATGCTGTGTCAGTGGGGAGGGACATTCAGGGCTACGTATTGCCCTTCAAATCCCTCTGTCTGACCCTTGGGATGCTCCTCCAGGCCACATCCCCTCTCCCCAGGCCTCAGTGACCTTGCTCCACACTCTCCACAAGTCCTTTTGCCTTATTATGGCACTTGCTCTTCCTTGTCTGGATGTGTGAGCATGTGTAGAAACTAGCCTACTGTACAAAGGTAATGTTTACATTAATTGCTCTGGTCACTTTTGCCTCTGGCCACTATCATCACTAGCATTTGGTACGCAGAAAGTTGCCCGGAAAGCAATGTGGCCCTTGGGCTGAAAATGCTTTCCCACCATTTCTGTAATGAAACACCATGTGGCTGGCCTGCATAGCTGACGACAGGCATTTTCTTTTCTGGTCCAGCATAGAAGCATTTCCACCCCAGCCAATGAACTGAGCTCCCTTCCCCCTCCCTCTATCCCTTGGTGGCAATATCTAATAAGGTGTGATGGCCTAGGAATCCGATTCAGAGGCTGAACTGGAGGAATCCCAGCCTGCACAGGAGTCCCCGCCTCCAGGGCCGGCTGAGCTGGGGCAGGGCCTTGATGCTGAAGCGCCTGCACCTGTGCCGGATCCTCAGGAGCAGGCACCAGGTGAATCCACTCTGGCTCCGGAGGTGGTTGAGGACTCAGTGCCTACAGGTGAGTCTCCCCCTGGGTCCAGTAACCCTTCAGCCTCTCCTGAACTGCAGAGGCTCAGGGCAGAGAGGCGAAGGGAACAGGTTTCTCCCAGGAGGAGTGCTCGCCTTAAGGCCAGGAGAGGTGGGTCTCCTGGGGGCCGGGACTGCCCCTGGCCTCAGAGAAGATAAAGGCCAGTCAGCCCGGTTCCAGGTTGCAGGAGCAACGTTGTTGATGAGCTGTTTCGGCCAGCATCCAGTCCTGTTCCCCCAGAGTTCCTGTCCTTGCCTGGCTTCTCGCTGTGGACCCCGCTTTGCCCGAGGAGGATTGTCTGCTGACCCTCAACTCAGGTCCTGGACCTCGCCCCACGGTAACCTCCCCCCTGGACCAGCACATAAGGGAATGAAACCAGTCTTCCTTAATTGCACCATTTACTTGTTGCATTTCTATCCCACCTTTTGTTTCAAAGAGCGAAAAATGGCATACATGTTCTTTTCCTGTTCATTTAATCCCCACAGTAAGTAAAGTATTTTAAGCTAAGAGGCAGTGACTCCCAGTGAATTTTGTGGCCATGTGGGGATCTGAACCTTGGTCTCCTTTTGCTTGTCCGATCCTCTAACAATGGTGCTTGATATCCAAACAGCAATGGAGACCTCCGCAGTGGCAACCCTCGTGTTGAGTTTGGTGATGATATCTCGAGCAGTGTCAAACCCATGGCAAAGAATTGGTGAAGTCACATCTCAGACTGCCATCTTGAATCAAAATAATGCCTGGCATCCAAATATCAACAAAGAATGCCAGCCCCATGTTGGGAATGCTCATGCAGAGTTTGGCAACAATATCTCAAGAGGCAACCAAACCTATGCCAAAAAAGTGTGAAGTCATGCCAAAGTCACTTTTCAGTCTGCCATCTTGATTCAAAATGGTGCTTAGCATCCAAACATTGACAAAGAGTGCTGCCTGCATCTCAGGAACCTTTATGCCAAGTTTGGCCAAGATACCCTGATAGGTGTCCAAATGTACAGGGAAGAAACAAACAAACAGATGGACGGACAAACTACATACAGTGGTACTTCGGGTTAAGAACTTAATTCATTCTGGAGGTCTGTTCTTAACCCGAAACTGTTCTTAACCTGGGGTACCACTTTAGCTAATGGGGCCTCCTGCTGCTGCCGTGCCGCTGGAGCACGATTTCTGTTCTCATCCTGAAGCAAAGTTCTTAACCCGAGGTACTATTTCTAGGTTAGCGGAGTCTGTAACCTGAAGTGTCTGTAACCTGAAGCGTCTGTAACCCGAGGTACCATTGTAGTAGATTCTCTGGACGCAGGTCCTTACTCTGGGAATGAAGGGCTGTTGAAAGAGAGTCCTTTCCTTCTTCTTGCTTTTCTGCTGTAAATTCTGCTGTTCCGTAAGGCAAATACTAGTTGATGGGTTATTGTTTTCCCTTTTTTTGCTGATTCTTGCAGAGGAGTGGGATCCAGTGCTGCATTTTAATGTGTCAAATGTGGCTGCCACTGCAGCTTTTGTTTACCCGATTTGTAACCGTTGTTTCATTTTATACATTATTGTTTTATTATGTCATTGCCGGAAAGATGAGCTCTTCAGTAGAAAGGCTGGTAATAATTTGGAAGGATATTGTTAGGGTTCAGCAGAGGCCAGGTCCCAAGTGGCCAAATCTTGGGGTCCTTTGGTGTTGGCTATCAGTCCAATGACACTACAGGCAATCTGGGTCAGGGAAGGGTCAAGTTCTGCAAACAACAATTGAAGATCAGAAGAGACGAAAGGGAGCAGAATAATCCAGGGCAGGCTGGAGGTCAAGTTTCAAAGGCAGCATTGCCAGGGAAAGGAGCAAGATTCCCTCTAGTAAGACAGGTTGCTTAGAGTGAAGATTAAGCCCTGAGGCTGGGTTTGTATAAGGCTTGGTGGAGTCAGAATGGTGGAGTCCTTTGGGTCAGTGTACTGAGCTTTAAACCATCTTGTTTTACAGATGTTGTGGCACCCTTGTGGAACATAATTCAGATTGCACAAATGGTGTAGCAGGTAGACAGTCTTGGTTGCATAGGAAGTAAGTTTCCATTGCTTGGCTCTTGGGAGCTGTCATGGCTAAGGGAGGACCCAGGAGATGTTGGACTCCTAAGGAGAACACAGGAAAACACCTTTGTTCATGCAAATTCAGAGCCCAAACATGATGTGTTTCCATAGCTCATTCTGTGTAGGAGTCTCCACTGGGTGGGACCAATCCAGAGGCACCTGAGAATACTTTGTTGGGCAGGGATAGCTGCGTAGAGAGTTGAACGTTACTTGTTCTAGCCCTTACGACTCTTGAACTTGTGTTACAACTTCTTCATGCAAACAGACCACAGGGTGGTAACCAGGTACAGCAGAGGGAGGAAACATTTTCAGGCTGAGGGCCGCATTCCCTTCTTGGCAACCTTCTGAGGGCCACATACCAGTCGTGGGCAGGGTCAGAGGCAAAAATGGGCAGAGCAATGTGCATGTATATTGAACACACACTTGACTTAAGGGTTTTCAATGCAAAACCCATTTCCCAACTCCTGTATGCTGCAAATGTCTGGCATATTGGGGACCTTCCAAAGCTAGATGGCTTTCAGGCAAAATTTCTACGATCTCTGCTGCAGGTACCCAGCTGTTTCCCCAACTCCATACTTCTGTTAGAAGCTGGTGAATGGCCAATTTCAACTAAAGCATGGTGGGCTGCCCTAAAATGTTGGCTCAGGATTTCAGTGTTTGATCTAGGGAAGGGTTTGTACCAACACCTGACCAATGGGGAGTTTGTCAGCAAATGGCAGAAAACCATGGCTAGAAAAGCCACCTCTATCGGTCTGTCACCCCCCCCCACACCAAATGTATTGCCTGGGTTATGAAGGCGCCCTAAAGACGTTAAAGCAAAGATTATGGGATAATGCACACAGTGACTTGCGATCTCGTTCACATGCAGTCTGTAGTCCGCTGGCAGTAGGAGTACAATATGGGCATGTCTTTAAGTTAACAGCTTACATTAAAAACCTGACAGTACCAAATTATCGAAGGCTTTTCACCAAAGCCAGACTAAACGTCTTTCCTTCTGCAGTGTTAGATGGCAGGTTGAGAGGAGTTCCCTACCAGGACAGACTTTGCTCGTGTGCATAAAACATATTTTGCTGCACTGTGCAAAATATGAGCAAGCCAAGGCTGAACTGATATTACCCTTGATGGTACCTTTCCCGGGAAAATCAAAGGCTCACTATGTCAGGTTCCTATTGGAAGACCGGACCAACGCTAGAACATTAGCAGTGGCAAAGTTTTTATCAGTGGTTGCAAGAACCCATGATCCCTATCTTTTGAACAAAATGCTTGTTTAACCTGGAGGTAGGCAGTATGAATTGTGCATTGCTTTGTAATGATTTGTTAGGTCTCTGGACCGTAATAAAATTAAGTAAATTAAGTATATATATTGAACACATACTCTTAAATCCCTGTCTATTCAGACAAGGAAGAGGCATTATCAGAGTCCAAGGACAAATTCCCACCAGGCAAAAGAAGAGAATAGCTTACAAGTTTCCCTACTGAGCGAGAAATGCACATGGAGTTTGCCAAATCATAATTTCAAAAGTAGGGTAGCTGTGGTGTTCTGTTCTCTGACAGTTTCTTCTATATATCAGAAGGGAACTTTTCTGTGTGAATCAATGGAACTGTGATCATGTCAGATCTAACAAACTCTAACAAACTCTATGAAGTGGTGGATTAGATCTTTGAAAGGACTTTTATAAAAGTAGACAGGAGAAGATTAGGGTCTCAGTGCCCCACTCTACATTTAAAGCAATATCATGCCACATTCCTCTAAAGAATCCTGGGAACTGTAGTTTGATAAAGGTACTGAGAGTTGTTAGGAGACTCCTATTCCCTATAACTTTCAGAGTGGACTAATAGTCAATCCCTCTTCCCAGGGAACTCTGTTCAATGTAACTGTACAGGTCTAACCTAAATGGATTAAATTACCATTTAGCTTGATGTTGGAGCTAGTTAATGACTTCCATAGTTCTAGATTCAGGTAGGTAGCCGTGTTGGTCTGACACAGTCAATATATATATATATATATATATATATATATATATATATATATACGTCAGAGCTGCCTCTAGGTCCCAGCTCACAGAGGACCAACGCTAGGCTGTGGTAATGTACAAAAGTCTTTATTGAAGTTCAGTTTCCATTTCAAAGCCACAGCGTGCAGCCCTACGTCTTAAACCCTAGATCGGCGAAGTCCCATCTGAGTCTCCTCCCCTATGACACCAGTTTAAGATCCTAGCCCTGCTCCACCTTTTACGCTGCTCTCTCCTCCTCTGGGTCCTCCTGCCCGCTGGGGCATTGCCCTTTCTGGACTCTTCCGACGCTGAGTCGCTTAGCTCCTCCCCCTCCCTCCGGCGGGCTTTAGGACCCGGTTCCCAATCCTCATTCTCTGCTGTCCCACGCTCCTGTACATTTGAACTTGCCTCTCGCGCCAGCCCAGTGACCTTTCTCCTAACCGTTACAGTACTTCGGTCACTGCTTCCCTCTTCCGGGACACTGGCCGGATCTGACCTCTCCTCCGTTGTCCGACTTTCTGATGGAGGCGTGGTTAGCCCTGCCTTATCTTCTCTCCCTGGTGGGGAATGCACTGGCCCCGATCCTTGGGACTCTTCCCCCCCACTCTGCTCTGGTGGGGAAGCTGGTCCTGATTTCCAACTACTGCTCTGGGAGTCCCTGCTGCCCCCTTGCTCCTGGGGCGTTCCCCTTGGGAACCCCCTACCCCTGGCCACTGGCGCCCCCTTCTGTGAATCTTCCGATTCGCTGGAAAGGCTCATGGAATCCCTCGGTCCACTGTCCTCTTCTCCTACGCTCCCCTTGGATTCTTCCCCCTCGCTCTCCATCTCCTCTCTTCCCTGTGCCTCTGCTCCTGAGCCCCTGACAATATATATATATATAAAATAAAAAGTCCAGTAGCACCTTAGAGACCAACTAAGTTTGTTCTTGGTATCTGAAGCAGTGCATGCACACAAAAGCTTATACCAAGACCAAACATAGTTGGTCTCTAAGGTGCTACTGGACGATTTTTCTATTTAATATCATTGAAATTAAAGCAATAGTTTGATTAATTTACCTAAAGCAGTTCAACCTTTTCCACCTTTTCCAAATAACAGTCAAACAGCCATTCAGGCAGCAACATGAGAAACAGCAAGGTATGAAAAGGACAGCAACAGAATAAGAAGAGAAAACATAAAAGTGTGAAGGGCTAGACATATCCCTGCACCATGCTGGAGCTAGTGCAGTGATTAGGCCAGCCC
Source organism: Podarcis cretensis (assembly GCF_951804945.1). Lineage (NCBI taxonomy): Eukaryota > Metazoa > Chordata > Lepidosauria > Squamata > Lacertidae > Podarcis > Podarcis cretensis. Next base: position 24,419,206 of record NC_137177.1, on the reverse strand, counting down.
CTTCATGGTAGCTAGGTTAGTTCAGAATCCAATGTTTCTGGGCTTTCTGCTTCTTGTCTCCTGTGGGGATCCCACCAGCATAACGTCTGCACACGCATGCATTCTGCTGGACCTCCACTGTTGTCATACAATGGACAGTATTAGACAAAATTTGTGTGCAAAACCATGTAATTTAGGAGATATGCACAATGATATGCTGGTAGATATTGGCTACCAGTACGTTTCCAAGCATAATTCAAAGTATTGGTGCTGACCTTTAAAGCCCCAAATGGCATCGGCCCAGTATACCTGAAGGAGCGTCTCCACCCCCATCGTTCAGCCCAGACACTGAGGTCCAGCGCCGAGGGCCTTCTGGTGGTTCCCTCACTGAGAGAAGCAAAGTTACAGGGAACCAGGCAGAGGGTCTTCTCAGTAGTGGCACCTGCTCTGTGGAACACCTTCCATCAGATGTCAAGGATATAAACAACTATATGACATTTAGAAGACATCTGAAGGCAGCCCTGTTTAGGGAGGTTTTTAATGACTGATGTTTTAATGTATTTTTAATCTTTTGATGGAAGCCGCCCAGAGTGGCTTGGGAAACCCAGCCAGATGGGTGGGTATAAATAAGTTGTTGTTGTTATTATTATTATTATTATTATTATTATTATGCAAATGGCTGTGTAAATATGGTTTACTGGGGGGGGGGGTGTAAATGAGAAAGAAAAAACAGACAGATTCTTCTATCCTTCGCTTTCTCTGTATGAACATGGTCCATGGGTGCCCAGATCATGTGTTCTAGAAGAATTGGTTTGGACAAACAGGTGTTTGGCTATTGCTATATCAACTAAAAGATGAAGAACAGGTGCTTTGAAAAGGTGTGTTTGATCCTCTTCGGACCTAAGATATTCTACCATGGAATTGCACTAATGTGTGCAAATTATTGGAGGACCAGTTGGGAAAAAAAATGCCTGAATTTTTGTAAATTCACACACAGAGAAGTGTTTAAAAAAGAAAAAAAATCCCACTATATATATATATATATATATATACACACACACACACACACACAACCAAGATAATGTATCACACTGTGTACTGTGCTCATTTAGTTGACAAGCATAATTTAGTTTTAATATTTATGCTAATGCTTCATAGCAGACAACCAAATGTGCTCTGCTGTAGTTTGAGAAAATTAATGAAACCATAATAATAAGTAACATCATTATAGCCCTGTATTATTGCCTCTTTTCTGTGTGTGTTTGTGTGTGTGTATGCGCTGTGAGTTGGAAGACCATCATACACTTGTGCATGAGGGTTAATGAAGAATACAAATGAGAAAAGATCTGGTATATGTTCATCACTAAAATTAACAAAACTTTGTAGATCCCCTTTTTAAAAAGAAGGAAGAAGTGAGGGAGAAAGAAGGAGATGTTCCTGATGATTGAAATAATTCCTTCATTTACTTATTCAAAACATTATCCAGGAAGATCATGTATACATCACAATTTCTCTTGTGAAAACAGGACTCCGTAAGAGGCATATTGGTTTCGGAACATATTCTAAGTGTGTGGTTTTTAAAATAAATAAAAATGGGTTTTTTATTATGACACTTCAGAAATGAGAAGAAAATGGAATTTAAAAAGTTTTTAAAAAATAAAAAATGAAATACTGAACGATATGGCTGGGTGGTTAAAAGCAGCATCATAACTGCATCTAATGGTGTGGGGGGGAACAATTTATCACATTATTTAGCCTGCATTCATAATAAAAATGGCTTATGCTTTCAGTTAAGGCTCCATTTGTAGCTGGCTTATGAAGTAATAAAATATAATTAACAGACGAGCCACAAGTGAAGAGTTTGGGTTGCAAATAGACTATATTAGATGCATACAGCAGACCCTTAGCAATGCTAAAGCCAGGTGCTAATCAGCAAGAACAAAAAAACCCTGTCCCAATGCCTCTTGTTATTCACGTTTGCTGGACACTGCTGACAATTTCAGAATGCCCCTTGAGTAAGCTAACCTGAGGATGTTTTCCCAAATGATGGTGTATATGTTTGTGTGTGTGAATAAAATCGCTCTGTTCATTCTCTACATCAGTTTCTAAGACATCAGCAATTCACTTTCACACACTGTGTGTCCAGCAAAGATCATTCGGTCTTTACGCAGCTAATGAGCAAGAGACCTTGCTCCCACAGAAAAATAAGCTACTGTTATACACACTCGACTTCCTTTCATAGTGAGAAAGTCCAGGGCCATTGATGCTTCGCTTAGACTGTGTATAAGGAAGTCCTTGGAGCACCCCACAATTGCCTAATCTTGGCTCCCACAGGTTCAGGGCGGGGGTCACAAGCAAGAGACTTCAGCCAGGAGATTGAAGCAAAACAGCAGCCAGTAGGCCTGATCTTTATTGCTGCAACAGGACTTCAAACTACCACACAGAAGAAGCAGAGGGAAGCTCCAAACAATGGTTACATCAGTATTTTAAAGTTTCCCATAATACATTTCCAGAAGCATCATGAAGACATCATAGATATGTCACAGAAAAAGGTGTGGAGATCCAGGCATGCCTTAGTCACTCAAATATAGTCTTTCACACGTACTCCAACACAGTACAAAGGAAAGTATTTACAGTTCCCTGGTCCCTGAGTCAAGTCAAACACATCCCTTTGTCTTGTCCCACTATGGGGCGGGTAGGCATTGTGACTGAGATGGTTATCTGTCTGGCACTCTTGGGGCAGGATATAACCGGTCACAACTCCTTAAGAAGGCCCTGTGGATGGGACAGGACTGTACTTCTCAGGGATTATGGTGGGCTCACTCACCCCCATTATAGCTCACTTCCCTGGGTCCTAAATACCACTGGAACCTTCCAATACCTTCCAATTTCCCGGGAACAACTGCAATCCTAATGTTGTATCCAACTAAGGGCACATTCATACCATACAATTAAAGTACTGTGATACCACTTTAAACAGCCATGGCTTCCCCCAAAGCACTGTGGAAGCTGTAGTTTGTTAAGGGTTCTGAGAGTTGTTAGGAGACCTCTGTCCCCCTCGCACACCTATAATTCCTTGTGAAGAAGGATTGATGGTTAAACCACTATGGAAAATTGTACCCTTAAAATAGGTTTCCATAACCACCAATCAATCACCAGCCTGCTGGTTGGAGCCAGTTCTCCAAATCTGCTTTAAAGGAATGAAATGTTATGCAGCAGACCTGATTGGTAAGGAATTGCCACCATCTGATTCCCCATGAAATCACCATTATTCTTCTCCAAAATATAGCACTGAGAAGTTCAGTCTGTGGTGGAAAACTGCCATGGAGGACGGGCTGCCCAACATTTTCCCTTCCATCACTTAAAATTGGCCCAAATAGCATTTTCCACCATGGGGGAGAATATATGTGGGTGCCATATGTGCTCCTGGGTAAGGTGAAATCCCCAAAATATATCAACCTACTGCTTCTGCCTTGAAATTCTTTGCAAACCATCCCTTGTCTCCAGGGTGGAATATGGTTCTCTGCTAAGCAGAAGTGTCTTTTTTCTACCCTGCTCAAGATGGAGACTCTATTTTACAGTCTCCCTTTGATTACCTTCACTGCGCTAAGCTTCATAACATTTCTTCAGGCATTTAACCTAAACATTTCCCTGCTTCTGCTTCAGACCCCCTAAATTCTTCTTCTGACACCGGAGCCTAATGAGGATAATTTCCTCCCCGGCCTGTCCCCCGAACAGCCGTTTCTCTAAATGTTAGGCAGTTTCCCAGCCTCTCTCCTCAGTCATCTTTTCTCCAGGCTGAGTCGTCCTGTCAGTTAACCTTTCCTCACAAGTCTGCTTCTCCAAGCCATTTCATCATTTTTGTGGCTCCCTTTCCAATTTGTGCAGCTCTTCTGTTCGTCTTAGACATCAAACAGGTGTAACTTATGGAGGGGGAAAGAAAAGCAGCTTGGATTGCGGCCATTATGATACCTCTGTGGCTCCAGACCTCCTTCCCCCTTCAAGCGCTAAATTGAGACAGGGTGGGAGGCTCTCCAAGAGAAATGTAGGCACTGCAGATAATGGTGGACAGTTAATCAGAGATTCAGGCCTTCAGTGATCTGTGGTTCATTTTCACAAGATCGGCAGAGGGCCTGGAATAAGTCCGTTTTATCCTGACAGTGAAGCATGTTGTCCCTATTTTATCCTGCACAGTGAAGCATGTTGTCCCTATTTTCAAAAAGGGGGAAAGAGAGGACCCAAATAATTACCGCCCAGTCAGTCTGACATCAATACCAGGGAAGATTCTGGAGCAGATCATTAAGCAAACAGTCTGTGAGCACCTAGAAAGGAATACTGTGATCACCAATAGTCAGCATGGATTTCTGAAAAATAAGTCATGTCAGACTAACCTGATCTCGTTTTTTGACAGAATTACAAGCCTGGTAGAAGAAGGGAACGCAGAAGATGAAGATGAACGCAGTGGATGTAGCCTACCTTGATTTCAGCAAGGCATTTGACAAGGTGCCCCATGATATTCTTGTAAAGAAGCTGGTAAAAGGCGGTCTTGACTATGCTACCACTCAGTGGCTTTGTAACTGGCTGACTGACCGAACCCAAAGGGTGCTCATCAATGGTTCCTCTTCATCCTGGAGAAGAGTGACTAGTGGGGTGCCACAGGGTTCTGTCTTGGGCCCGGTCCTATTCAACATCTTTATCAACGACTTGGATGATGGACTCAAGGGCATCCTGATCAAATTTGCAGATGACACCAAACTGGGAGGGGTGGCTAACACCTCAGAGGACAGGATCACACTTCAAAATGACCTTGACAGATTAGAGAACTGGGGCAAAACAAACAAGATGAATTTTAATAGGGAGAAATGTAAAGTATTGCACTTGGGCAAAAAATATGAGAGGCACAAATACAAGATGGGTGACACCTGGCTTGAGAGCAGTACATGTGAAAAGGATCTAGGAGTCTTGGTTGACCACAAACTTGACATGAGCCAACAGTGTGACGCGGCAGCTAAAAAAGCCAATGCAATTCTGGGCTGCATCAATAGGAGTATAGCATCTAGATCAAGGGAAGTAATAGTGCCACTGTATTCTGCTCTGGTCAGACCTCACCTGGAGTACTGTGTCCAGTTCTGGGCACCACAGTTCAAGAAGGACACTGACAAACTGGAACGTGTCCAGAGGAGGGCATCCAAAATGGTCAAAGGCCTGGAAACGATGCCTTATGAAGAACGGCTAAGGGAGCTGGGCATGTTTAGCCTGGAGAAGAGGAGGTTAAGGGGTGATATGATAGCCATGTTCAAATATATAAAAGGATGTCACATAGAGGAGGGAGAAAGGTTGTTTTCTGCTGCTCCAGAGAAGCGGACACGGAGCAATGGTTCCAAACTACAAGAAAGAAGATTCCACCTAAACATTAGGAAGAACTTCCTGACAGTAAGAGCTGTTTGACAGTGGAATTTGCTGCCAAGGAGTGTGGTGGAGTCTCCTTCTTTGGAGGTCTTTAAGCAGAGGCTTGACAACCATATGTCAGGAGTGCTCTGATGGTGTTTCCTGCTTGGCAGGGGGTTGGACTCGATGGCCCTTGTGGTCTCTTCCAACTCTACGATTCTATCATTCTATGATTCTATGATTCCATGCATCACCTGCTAGTTCCTCCAGCTCTGATATCCCAGCTGCAGGCTGATGTTTAGGTGACATCCTAGATTAGAGCTAAAAATGAACTGTGTGGCGATGGAGGGGGATAGGATATCCTCACAAAAGTCTGCTAACTCAAATATGTCTGCAGGGATGTAACCATATATCCTCACTATTCAAACACCTTACCTCTGGAACAGGGATTACATATGGAGCAAAAGTGAGTTTCAAACATTTCCAAATCAAAACAATTTCCCTTTCCTTCTTTCTTTCTTTTTTCTGAACTAAGATGCCTCCATCACTGTCTCCCATGATCTGGTAACTTCCAGAGTGGATTGCTGCAGTGGGCTTTACGTGGGGTTACCCTTGAAGATAGCTTAGAAAGTTCAGCTGGTCCAAAATGCAGCTGCTAGATTATTGGCTGGGGTTCCATTTAGAACTAACACAATCCCAAGTGTCATTTCTGGGCCCAATTTATGGTGCTCGCATCAGTGGTTAAAGCCCTAAACCACTTTGGCTCAAAATATCTGAAAGAATGCCTCCTTCCCAACTCTAGATTGGCACATGTGGTCCTCCTAGCTTAAGTGCCAACTCCTTGGGGCCCTGGGTGCCCAAGCACCCACAAAATTCCCCACGAAGGGGCCAGACACCCACAAATATTGGTGCCAGGGCCATGCACACTGCATGGCACCAATGGGCCTTGGCACCCATGGTAGCAGGGTTGGCACATCTGCCTCTTAGTACTTCCATCAACCTCAGAAGTTCAAGGTCATGGAGGGCATTTTGTGCAGCAGCTGCTAAATTTTGGAATTCTCTCCCCAAAAGGGAGCATCTGGTACCTTCACTGTATAGCTTTTGTCATATGCCCAAGGAATATCTCTTTACCCTGACCATTGACACCTGAGATTTATATATTTTAGGACCTACCCTACTCCTCTTATTATAAATTGTCTGGATTGATTTCAATAGTACATTTTTTTTATATTGGACCACAGCCCTCGTCAGCCCCAGTCAGCATGGCCAATGGTCTGGAATGAATGGAGAAGTAGTACTCTAATGGCATACAGAGGGCCAAAACTCCCTCACCTCTGTGCCAGGGGATGGAACCCATCATGGCTTTGTCAGAAGCAGCTGTTGCAATAAAAATAAAGGTAAAGGTAAAGGTACCCCTGCCCGTACAGGCCAGTCGTGTCCGACTCTAGGGTTGTGCGCTCATCTCACTTAAGAGGCCGGGAGCCAGCGCTGTCCGAAGACACTTCCGGGTCACGTGGCCAGCGTGACGAAGCTGCTCTGGCGAACCAGCACCAGTGCAGCACACGGAAACGCCGTTTACCTTCCCGCTATAAAGCGGTACCTATTTATCTACTTGCACTTAAGGGTGCTTTCGAACTGCTAGGTGGGCAGGAGCTGGAACCGAAAGACGGGAGCTCACCCCGCCACGGGGATTCGAACCGCCGACCATACGATCGGCAAGTCCTAGGCACTGAGGTTTTACCCACAGTGCCACCCGCATCCCTGCAATAAAAATACTTAACATATTAATAGTGAGAGCAGTGCAGAGTGTTCCCTTGGCTTCTGCTGTGAGAAAAAAAGAAGAAGAGGGGGAAAGAAAAGGTACATAAAAAATGTATGCATGCTAATAAAGCAAAAAGCCCAATGTACATTAGCACAGGGGCTAAGTTTGGGGTTCTCATTTAGGTTTGCTTTTTTAGCACTTTTGAGAACAAAAAGAAATCAAGAGTTGCACTAGAGATTCCAGGAATCTCTGGATGATTGCATAGTAATGAAGGATAATGCATAATGATGATGCACACTTTGGAGATCATTAGTATACATTCACCCACAGTGCCTGGGATTTATATCTGAAAAAACAACATCTCAGGGGACCAGAGTGATTAAGTAGATATCTCAGTGCATATGTATTTTTTAAAGAAAACTATCTGGAACAGCAGACCATAGGAATGGAGGGCGGGACATCCTACTTTGATGCTCCTAGGGGCTTTGGCTTTGACTTCTTATAAATATAGAGCAACCATGTGCTACTGTCATATAAAGCTGGTCAACAGGTAGCCATTGTGATTCTTAAATCCTGAAATTTGAGGTGCAGTCCTTGGGTTCCTAGTCCCTGCACTGCCATGTTGGCAAGTCAGAGCAGAGAACTGCACATGAATCCCAGTGAGCTGGGATGGCATTTGGTCTCTGAGGCAATCCTGCAGGCACCCTGTCCTGTCCCATTCACAGAATGGACATATCTCGTGGCAACAGGGGAGGGTGCCTACCTGCTGGGAGGGGAGATTGGACATCTGGAGGAGGAGGAGCCATAGGAGCAGACCCCATCCCGTCTCTGAGAACTTGGCACCAACTCCCCCAGTGGCCCTCTGTGATGCTAAAATTCAATGGCCCCTGCCTCCCTCATTCCAACATTGTTGTGGCATCCCCTACAATGTGGTCAGTATTGCCAACCAGTCACACTACCCTAAAACCTCCTCTGCCTCCACTGTTGACAGCAGACCTGCAGCTCTTGAAGAAGCACATGTCTTCTAATGCGCTAGGCTTATAGAGAGTCTTGTGAGTGAATGTGCCAGTCTTTAAAAACTGGCTGGGGAGACATTACTAATCTGGTCTCAGATTCCTGATGTCATTCTTGAGCCCTATAGCTGTGCACCTATAGGTTGGCTCGTACCATTGCCAACATTGAATAAACTTGCTTGCTTGCTTACAGCAAGAGTCTCTGTTGAATCCAGGAACCAGGACAGTACCCAGAAACTACTTTTGAAAGGTTGAAACCTAGTACATGTATTGAGGAACCCTTGTTGGAATATACAGGTGATTAAGGCTCATGTGGAAGATGATGAAGATACAAATCAGGGACTCCACATGGGACCTACATACAGGGCTATTGCCATTTGCATGTCACTTATGACCGTTGATTTTGAGTTGATGCAAATCACAGGAAGGATGCTTTAATTCTGAGCTGTAGAAGTACCCCATCCCCCCACCCCCCAAGAAATGCAATGTGACTCATAATGTATACAGATCTTTACAAGCTGGGCAAATTTGTATTTTGAATTGGAAAATTATGAACCGTGACAATATTTTGTTGGTTATAGGGCCCCTGCTCTCATGAGCCCTGTCCTAGACAGGATGTCCTGCCATAAACAGGATGGTTAGCTCCCTCAAGATGTGGGGGAAGAGATGAAGGAATTGGAGCTAGATGACCCAGGGAGGACCCAAGATGGATGAGGGAGCTGGAATCAGGGCCAGAGCTGGGGGTGGGGCAGTGATCAAGAGAGTCAGGAGCTGGGTCCTGGAGAAGGTTCAGGCACGTTATCAGAGAGGTCTCTAGTCCCTGTGACATCAGACACCTCTAGTTGGGCACCTCCTAAACAGCCACCACTGTTGGTCCCTCCTGTCACCCCTGTCAGTAAAGAGCTTCTTCCAGGGTGCACGCCTGAGCATAAGTTGGATACTGAGCTGGCACAAAGGGCATGTGATCCCAGCACTAGCACAAATGAATCTCACAAGCCCAGTCCATTTGCAGAAGTTCCTGTTTGATTGCACAGACCAGAAATACCTGTTTACCATGCTAAAGCTTGTGCCAGTGGGCATGAAGCTTGTTGGATCAACATCTCAGCTCACATTTAGCCATGCAATTCATCTGCAGTGCCTTTCACTGTTGCCTATGTATCATGCTGATTTAGGTGTTAAAGAATTTGTCAGAAAGAGAAATCCAATGTCAAGTTCTTCATCCAGCAGCAAGGGCCAGAACACCTGCTGTCCTTTACATCATTCTAGTGAACACAGTCTGGCACTCCCTAAGCATATGAACAAGGCTGAAGCCAGGAGTGGATCACATCAGGCCCTGGGAGTTTGATGTGGCCAGTTTTCACCAGTTCTCAAAACTTTTGTGGGAATGTTCAGGGTGGCAGGAGAGGATATATTGTTTATTAATATCCTTCCTAATTTGCGCTAACAAGTTCCTTTAGTTAGCAGTTACATTCCTCTTTTTACATGCACAGCAGATAGCTGGTTGCAGGCTCGTGTGAGCCTCTCACTATTATACAATTCAGTCTGCCTCAGATTGAATTGTACATTCCTGGCAAGCTCCCTTGAATCCCTCTTAAAAGAATAAAGATGCCACAATCTTATTCAAAGTCAATAAAAGAAGTTTACTTACATCAGTTCACAGCTGGATTCCTGAAGGCAGACTTAGTTACAAATATGTACAGTACGTATGGATCTACCCCATATGGGGGAATAATCCCAGTGCTTCTGCTAGCAGAGCAGTCCTAGCTAAAAAGCTGGCCAAAGAAAGAAGGGAGTCAAAAAGAAGAAGAGTGCTGCGTGACTCATCCTTTTGATACCTGGACAGGTTATGTCACGCTCACCTCCTATCACATGCAAAGGAAGGATGCTCCAACCAGGAGGAACAGGAAGTTTCAACTGGCTGGACCAAACATTCCCTCACATGTCTTCTCTAGCATTACAAGGAATGTTGTACTTGACTGCCTCTCGTGGATCACATCCCACAACTTTCCCCATCACCAGCACCCTCCTCAGTTGTGTTTGCATGTCCGAAATGTGTCCATCTCTGATAATGCATATTGCTTTCCAGGTTGGAGAGCTGTACAGTGTGTGGAAACTCCTAACTTGTTTGTACCTGGAATGTAGCCTCCTGAACAAAAGTTAAGAGTTACATCTATCCACCTTCTGGCATCTGGAAAGATACCTACAAGGAAATGCAGTCCTCTGACTGTAGAATGTCCCCCATTCCTCTGATGGGCTTCTGCTTAGCAAAGTTTCACATGACTGAATGATCAGTGAGTTGCAGCCGAGGCAGCATCGTGAGAAACCAAGACTTTCTAAGCTGAGCCCACCTTTCTTTAGGAGAAAAGCCAGCGTGGCAACCTCCCTGCATGCTGCGCAGTATGTGAGCACCAAAGAAGAGTCAGATTGGCTTTTAGGGCTTGGGGAAAGTGCTCTAAAGGGAACATTCACTAAAAAATAAAAGCAGCAGCAATTGTACCTGTATGCTCAGCTCATCAGACACTGGGCTCCATTAGGAGGTTCAGACTGACGCTCCATCGGCAGTTTATTTGAAGCTGTGTTGCTTAAAAGGTACCAGAAGAGAGTCATGCCTAAGCAAGCAAATGGTGCTTAAAGAGAAAAGTTATTGATACATTGTAAACTGCTTTAATTTCCCTGCCTCCTTCTCTCTGTTTTAATACAAAAGCCACAAGATGTTGATGGAGGCCCAGCAGGGGTCAAGGGAAATTTCAACCATTCCAGAATTCATCCTCAGAAGTGACAGCACATGGGTGACCTTGTCTTCAGCTGAAGGCCACATTGCTGGAAAAGCTACGTATCTAATTGTGGGGATTTTTGTGTGTGCAGGGAGGAGACGTTTTTGCTTTTGCTGTTTTCATCTATCCCACATACTAAGTGGGTCCTACTCTTAGTCAAGTCACTCACACTTTCTGAGCCAACTACTGCTCTCATCTGCAGTATGAGAATAATACCAGAAACTCTCATGTTGACCGGCTTGTAATCGCTGGTGGATGCTCTCATTTCCACTCAAATGACAAGCATGTCATGTAAACAAGATACCTGTCCTGGAAAATAATAATCTGCAGTATCCTCTGACCATTGCAGGCTTTTCGGGCAAGGTTTAACAAATGCAGGATGTCTTTATTTGTTATGTACTGAGTTGAATAGGATCCAAAATGCAGCATTCTGATTGGTCCTAGAATAATAGGATTCAGAATGCAGCAGTATGATTGGTCTGCAGGAGCCTCCCAATCCAGCTCCAGGTGGAAGTGAATCCACAACCTGATTGGCCTACAGGAGAATCCCAGAATTAGCCAATCACTTGCAGCCCATTGTGTAAATAATGTATATAAAGCAGATATTTGGGGAAAACTTTCATTCCTTCTCACCACTATGAGCTGAATAAAGAGCATGAAATCCACTCTCGACTCTGGGTATATTTCATTATTAATAAAGAGACCCCCACCCCACCCCGAGAAAGAGTATTTTTTAAAACATCAGCTATTATTATTACCTGTTGTATTTATTCATCGCTTTCTGCAAAAATATCTCTAAGCACCTAATAATAATAATAATAATTTATTATTTATACCCCGCCCATCTGGGTGGGCTTCCCCAGCCACTCTGGGCAGCTTCCAACAAAATATTAAAATACAGTAATCCATCAAACATTAAAAGCTTCCCTAAGCAGGGCTGCTTTCAGATGTCTTCTAAAAGTCTGGTAGTTGTTGTTCTCTTTGACATCTGATGGGAGGGCATTCCACAGGGTGGGCGCCACTACTGATAAGGCCCTCTGCTTGGTTCCCTGTAACTTGGCTTCTCGCAGTTAGAAAACTACCAGAAGGCCCTCGGCGCTGGACCTCAGTGTCAGGGCAGAACGATGGGGTGGAGACACTCCTTCAGGTATACTGGACCGAGGCCATATGTGTTACACATTTGTAAAACACAAAGCAGCATGTTAATCGTTTAAAACCAAATAAAAGTAAGTTCTGTAAAAGAGTTGCCTTGGGAATCAAAAACTCAGAGCTATTAAATCTGTTTCAGCCAGTCCCACCCCACTTTTTCTCATAACTAAGGGAGTAGTTTTTTATATATAGAAAACACCTCTTCTTTTGCCCTTAGAAATGACTCACTCCTTACAATAATTAGAGTTATAAATAAAAAAGCTATCCCATAATGGGTTTCGGCTATGTTTTATGCCTTGTATTCTTGAGCAGTGGAGAGAGAGCCCAGAGCAGGTCCCCAGGTGTGGAATTGTTCCTTTGGTTGTAATAGAGCTAATACTGATTTACGTGTGCTGAAGATCCAGCCCTTGGTGTGTCGTCGGTGATGTATGATGCCACCTGGCAGGCAGAATAAGATCACTTGGCACCCCCACTCATGAGTGATCAAGTCTCTCTTCACTTGGGAAGACAAATGGCAATAAGAAAAGAACACAGCATCACTCCCTCCTCCGCCTTCACAGCATTTGACTTTCTCCTTTTCTCCTATTGATTTTTGACAGGAATATTCTGGTGCACTTGATATTGTTATTTTATTTTTGCAATGGCGAATGCAACCTGACAGGATGATCTGACAGGGACTGCATCTTAAAACAGATTGCTAAACTTTCAAATTTACTTGTAAGATATCTATGCTTAGTTTTGTGGGGAGGGAGGGCAGAGTAATGAACAATGAGGATGCAGGCAAGAGAGGAATGCTTCCCAGAATTCCCACGGGAAGATGAAATGATGTAGCACCCTTCCCAGTTTCCAGGAATTGTGTAGCTGCAAGGAATAGGAGGGAATGCAAATTTTTGCAATGCAGTTCGCCAGCAAAGAAACATGCAAAAATATACTGCAGTCAAATGGATGTTAAAAAATGTCTTGCTGAAAATAGCATCCAAAAATGAATTCTATTAGAGGGGAATGCCTTGCAAAATTGCCTTGTATGTTGGGCAAAACAGCATGCAAACATGTGTATATTGGGAGATATTTGCATTAAGAGCTGGTGAACTTTCACGAGGACATTATTTTTTTAATTGCAAACTGCTGTGGAAATGTGGAGAGCTGAACTTCAGGTTGGAAGAATGAGAATCCAGGGGACACTGAAATGTTACTTTAATTTATTACACTACCACTACTAGCACTATTAATTTCATTTATTAATGGGCACCTCAAAGTGATTTAAATCAATAAAATAATGACATATAAATAAACAATTACATATAAAAGCAATTCTTTAAAAAGTAACTATAATTATATAAAAAGAAGAATTTAAAACTGCAACACATGCTTCAGATAAATGCATATCCAGGAAAGAGACCAACTGAGATAAAGATTTTAGAAGGGTTTTTTTTCTTTTTTTAATTAATCTATAAAAAGTATTTTTACACCACCATGTCGTAAAATATCAGGGCAGTGAACAATGTTAAAACATAAAGAATAAAAAATTAAAAAGATAATCAATAGACAACTGGATAAGGGGGAAAAAAGTTATGAAGACCTGTCAGCATAAAAACGTCTTCAAGAGATGCCTGAAAGTCAAAAGTAAGGATGTCTACTGAATCTCTGCTGAAAGAGACCATAAGACCAGCTGATGGATCATGTCAATGGTCCATCTATTCCAGTATCCTGCTCTCGCCATGACCAATCGGATTCCAGTGGGAAGCTTGCAAGGTGGGCATGAGAACAAGTGTATTCTGTACACCTTCGAACAACCATACGAGAAATAAGCAAAATAACTAAGCAAGATTTAGAAGTTACCCCAGAACTGGCCCTACTAAACATCTTCCAAGACAATAATGCCCACTCACATCACAAAGAGCTCATAACCCACCTACTCTCAGCAGCCAGAAACATCATAGCCAGACACTGGGGAGACCTGTCAGGAATAAGCATGGACCAATGGTACCAAACAGTATGGGAAACAGCCTTATTAGGAAAAAAATGAACTAGTAAACTGAAAATGACACAGGAACAAGTGGAAGAAGATTCCTTCACCCCGGTATGGCTCCCTTTTATCACATACACAGCCCAGCAAGACAACGACAAGAGTCCACCAACAACATATGAATCAATATGGCTAACCTGATCCAAAAACACCCACCCACCCCACTCACACATGAAAACAAAGTTCACCACAGCCAAACACAAACGAACAACCACACCCTAGGCCAACTCCAACCTCTCTCACCACCAAAGGAACACAAGTGAATAGTAAAGACAACCCGCACAAGCAACTCTGACACAAAACCCCATACATGCATTAAGTAAAATAGAAACATCGCCACCCGACCCCATTCCCACCCACCATGACCCCCTCCACGTCTTTCCCCCTTTTCTTCCTAATGTGACACTAATGTCTCAACAAATGAAATTGATCTGTAGAAAATGTAACTTGAGAAAAGAGACATTGCACATACTTTTGTAAACCAAGAAAACTTTAATAAAAAAAATGTGTTGGTTTTTTTTAAAAAAAATCTCAACTACTACGATTTCAGTAGTATTCTACCTCCTTCCCAAAGTGGAATAAGTGCTTACCAGGCTTTGGGAAGGAGGCGTGAGAGCTCCAGGACCCAGTTGGAGCCTCATTCCTGCTTCCCAAATTTCAGCTTAAGCCAGCAGCACCAGGACTGGGGAGAGGGCATCAAATGGCCTCGCTCTGGGCAGTATATTACCAAGGTCCACCCCTGCTCCATCTTTCCACATCATTTTGTGATTTATTTATTTTTAACCTCCTGAGAAGTCATGAGCCTCTTAGTACAAATTTCTCCTAATACAGTGGTACCTCGGGTTAAGAACTTAATTCGTTCTGGATGTCCATTCTTAACCTGAAACTGTTCTTAACCTGAGGCACCACTTTAGCTAATGGGGCCTCCCACTGCCGCCGCACGATTTCTGTTCTCATCCTGAGGTAAAGTTCTTAACCCGAGGTACTATTTCTGGGTTAGCGGAGTCTGTAACCTGAAGCATCTGTAACCTGAAGTGTCTGTAACCCGAGGTATCACTGTATATGTGATTTGCATGCAATGCTGCCTAATGTACTCATACTTGCAAAGGATTCCAGGAATTGACAGTGGGACCTTTGGCACGTGAGCTACAAGCTTTTTGTGTTTGAGAGATGGCATTGCTTGATAGACTCAATTCTCTGCTTCCAGGAAGTTTCTGAAGGAATGTTTTCTTGGGCAGCGTATTAGTAAGGTAAAGGTAAAGGGACCCGTGACCATTAGGTCCAGTCGTGGCCGACTCTGGGGTTGCGGCGCTCATCTCGCTTTATTGGCTGAGGGAGCCGGCGTACAGCTTCCGGGTCACGTGGTCAGCATGACTAAGCCGCTTTTGGCAAACCAGAGCAGCGCACAGAAACACCGTTTACCTTCCCGCTGGAGCGGTACCTATTTATCTACTTGCACTTTGATGTGCTTTCGAACTGCTAGGTTGGCAGGAGCAGGGACCAAGCAACGGGAGCTCACCCCGTTGCGGGGATTCGAACCACCAACCTGCTGATCAGCAAGTCCTATGCTCTGTGGTTTAACTCACACCGCCACCCACGTCCCATAGCGTATTAGATGGTGCTTTATATACATGAAACTCTCTTCCCTGACACTTAGCGGATGAAAACCCTGTGTTGTTCCCCGAGCTGTTTAATTTTCAGCAGCCTACCAGACAGATGGAATCAGAACAATCAGATCATGTTTTACTGCTGGGCAATGAAATATTTTTTTTTCTCCTGAGCACAATCCCAGCATGAAGGTGAGAAAGAGCTAGGATACAAACTCGTTGCTTCCATATGCTCCACGGCAGTAGCCAGCTGTACTGTTGGTGGGAGGGCACCCAGGCCTGCAGTATTTGAGGTGTCAAAGGAGTAGTAATAAGCCTTTCCTTGATTTGGGGGGGGGGGGGGTTGGGGTTTTTTTTTTTAGATTTGTGCATGTCAGTCCAGGCATCATTTTTAAAAGCTCCAGTAAAAAGGCACTTTAGATTAATGAACTGAAGTCACGAGAGGTCATTGGCATGTTATGACACATTGCAAAATAATGGCACCATGCACCAATGGCTCAGAACAGTGCATACCAAGCAGCTGAGTGATGTCAACGTGAAAGGAAGAGTTACTGGGTCAAGAGAAGCTATGGGAAGTCACCCCCCCAAAAAAAAAAAATATGAGAAGAAAATTATTGAATTCTGGGAGGAATTTAACTATATTTATGTACGTTCTCACCTATCTTCAACTGTTAGAGCTCAATAGAGCTTTGTTTGTTTGTTTGTTGCATTTCTAGCCCACTTTTCCTCCAGGTTGCTCAAGGTGGCATATATGATTCTTCCCATCACATTTAATTACCGCAACAACCCTGTAAAGTAGGTTTGGCTGAGTCAGTGACTGGCTCTGGTGAGTTTCAAGGCTGAATGAGGATTTGAATCCTGTTCTCCCAAGATCCTAGTCTGACACTCTAGCCATTGCAACACACTGCCTCGGTAAACATAGGGTTAACATGATGGCACCCATTCTGGTATTGACCAGACACATAACAGCAGGGCTGTTGCATCCACTGGCGGAGGAAGAGGAGTGCGGGGGGAGCGCACCGCCCCCGGCAGCGTGATCCCGGTGGGGGGCCATCATGGCTGCCCCCCCACCTGCGCTGGGTGCCACATCCCCAGGTCACGTGCCAGCCCTGCCCCCACCTGCTCTTCGCCACCCAGTGCTGGAGCATGAAGCCACTGGTTGCATAATGTGTCTTCTAACCATATTCTGCAGTGTATGGATTACATGGAAAAGCCTGTGTGTATAGCTGTTTGCACATAGGATATCCTCCAGCTTCTGCTGAATTGAGGAGGTTGAAGGAGGGATTCTTCTTCTTCTTCTTCTTCTTCTTCTCCTCCTCCTCCTCCTCCTCTTGTTCATGTATTAAGTCAACATATAGAGAAGAGAATCTGGAACATACCTGAGAAAGTATCTCTGCACCATGCCCTTTGATCTACATAATAGCCAGGAGTTGCAGGAATATAATTTACTAATCATCTTTATTTGGAATTGGCTTTATTGCTTCACCTTGGTCCTGTTTGAACCTAATGATAAATAATGGAAAATATAAGAGTAACTGTAAGCTCCAAACTCAAACTCCATTAAAGTTTTAGAAACCATACAGATTTTTCCTTTTCTTTTGAAAGCTATACTCTCTACCATCCAGAACATCAGCATTTGTACAGAATATACGTGGCCAACAATTAAGGCAAAAGCAGACTGCACTCTGTTAAAGTATATTAAAAGAATTGCTACCAAGCCAACTGAGCATTTTCCTGTGCTGTGCTATATGGAATTGGGTGATAGCCAACTCTGGAAAGCAGCTTGTCAATATGTTTTCGTCTATTATTATTTTCCAGAACAAAGTTCCACATTGACCTTGAATAAGTGTCAACTAAGGGTTTGGCTCTTCTGGATAGAATCCAGAAGGGACCTGCAACTAAATTGGAAACACAAAAATTTTCCCCTTGGTATCCACTCCAGAGACCAGAGCTTCTCAAACAGAGTTTGAAAAAAGATATGCAAATCTTAATATAAAGTACCCAATATCTTTTCAGAATATCAGATAAAAGAAACTGATCTAAATAAAAACGCAAACAGAAAAAGGCAAAAAGAAACAGAAAGAAGCTATATATAGAAAAATATTCAAAGCATCCACTCCAAAGCTAACACCCTACTAATCAACTTTCTATAAACCAAAAATTTCTTCAATCCTCAAACCCAGGCATCCCAAATTCATTTTGTTTTGCATGCGAAAAGTCCACAAAGGATTCCCAGTGTTTAGTAAATAGCGACAATGATTTTTCTCTAATTAAACGCATCAACTTCATCTCAGTTAAGACCAATATACCTGATTGATCACTGCATTGATCACAGGAGAGGGCCTCCAGCAGATACCACCACATTGGGAATCCCATTCCACAAAATGAAGGACTCCCTCCAGTACAAATGCCTCCTCTGTTGGCTTTTTACCAGCCAGTGGAATACTTTTATCCCAGTCTGTAACTGTATTAGATTGGGTATATATATATATTGTGGGTGTGGCTTGGTGTTTAATTGTTTCTACATATTAAAGTGTTCTTAGTTCTTTTTATATTCAAAAGTGTCTCAGATTCTTTTTCATATTTATGTTTGTTTTTGTTTTATATGTTTTTTGTGTTTTTTTAAAAAATAGTTTTTATTATTTTTCAACACAAATGTACAATCTTATCAATTTTTTCACAAATTTAGCTCTGTTTGGACTTCCTTCAGCTTCTCTGACAGTCATCCGTTTTTCCCTCTCAATTACACATTTCTTCTGTTTTTATTGCCATTAGTCTTCCCTCCCCCTATCTATTTCTTTTTAACAATATATCTCAACTTTCACAGTGCTTCTTGAAACCCCGCTAGTGTTGTTTGAACATCACATATTCTTTTCAGATATTCAACAAATTTTCCCCAGTCCTCGATGAACTTTTGGTCTCGAAGATATCTAATTTTCCCAGTTCATTTATCCAGTTCTGCATAGTCTGTTAATTTCATTCTCCATTCTTCTATCGTCGGTATTTCCTCTTATTTTCATTTCTGGGCCAGTAGAATTCTCGCTGCTGTGACTGCGTATTGGAAAAGTTTACAGTCTTTTCTTCTTATTTCCTTTCCTGTAATTCCTAGAATCATAGAATCATAGAAGAAAGGCCTCTGGTTTTTTTACAAATGTATATCTTAACATCTTTTTCATTTCATTGTATATCATCTCCCAGAAACCTTTCACTTCCTTACAATCCCACCACATATGGTAAAATGTTCCCTCTTTTTCTTTACATTTCCAACACTTATTACACGTCTTATACATTTTTGCTAATTTTACCGGTGTGATGTACCTAAGAGAGTCTGTGTACTGGTCCAGTAAACGCTTCCGCTGCGCAACCAGCAACAGTTCTCTTTGCAGAGCATTAATTGAGTCTCAGCAGCAAAGAAATAACGACACAGGGAAGCCTGTCTTTCCAAAGACAGGTTTATTGCAGAAAGATAACAGAAACACCTCCGGAGCTTTCAGACATTTTTGCTTCACGCCCCCACAGGCAGAGAAAACAAACACTCTTTATATACTGAGCAACTTAACAACTTAACGAGCTTGACTACTTAAAGTCACATGACATTGCTAACTTGCCAGCGTCTTAGGTTTCACACCCTAACAGTACCATCTGTAAAACATTTTCATAACATTTTCCTTAAGTGCTGTACAAGCTGTAAATCTTAAATTATCCTTCCATAGTTTTTCCCAGTCATCAAACTGTATATTATACCCAAAATCTCTGGCCCATTGTATCATTACCGATTTAACTTCTTCATCTTTCATATGCCATTCTAGCAATATCTTATACATTTTTGACAGAACCTTACAGTCATTGTTTATTATATCTATTTGAAACTTTGAGTCTTTATCTGCATAACCACTTCCTTTAATGTCTTTTTTAAATATTTCATTAACTTGAAAATAATGCAACCAATCATATACATGTTCTCTGACCTGTTCATATGGTTTTAATTTCCATTTTCCTCCCTCTTTAATTCTCAATTCACCACATGTTATCCATTTACCTCTCATATTTAGTTTCTTTACACTCATAACCTCTAACGGAGACAACCAGTGTGGAACTCTTGGTTCTAATAGGTTTTTATACCTATCCCATATCTCTATTAATGAACTCCGGAATATGTGGTTTCCAAACCCTTGATGAATTTTCTTCTTTTCACACCACAAATACGCGTGCCATCCAAATCTGTTATCAAACCCTTCTAAATCTAATAATTCCTTGTTCTCTAATTTTATCCATTCTTTCAACCAGCAAAGACATGCTGCTTCATAGTATAATTTCAAGTCTGGCAGGGCGAAGCCTCCTCTTTCCTTCGTATCCATTAATAACTTAAATTTAATTATCAACTTCTTGCCCTGCCAGATATACCTTGAAATCACTCTTTGCCACTCTGTAAAAATTGCTACCCCCTTTATTATGGGGATAGTTTGAAACAAGAATAACATCTTTGGAAGGACGTTCATCTTTACCGAAGAAATTCTACCCCAAAATGACAATTTCATTCTTCCCCACAGCTCCAGATCTTTCCTTATTCCATTCCATACCGGTGTATAGTTGTTCTGAAACAAGTCAATATTTTTAGGAGTTAACCAAATTCCTAACTATGTTACCTTTTTCACCACCTCTATCTCTGTTCTTTGTTGCATTGTTTCTATCATACTTTGATCCATATTTTTTTGCAATTATTTTGGGTTTTTTTCTTATTTAGTCTAAACCCTGCCACGTTTCCAAATTGCTCAATCTCCTCCAATACTTCTTTTGCACTTTCTATTGGTTCTTCCATCATTATTACCAGATCATCTGCAAAGGCTTTCACTTTATATTCATTCTGACCAACTGTCACCCCTTTTATTAATTCATTTTGTCTAATTGCCCTTAGAAAAACCTCCAGAACCATTATAAATAGCAGTGGTGAGAGTGGACATCCCTGTCTAGTTCCTTTTGTTATTTTTATATCTTCTGTGGTCACATTGTTTACAATCAACTTAGCTTTCTGCTCTGTATAGATTGCCTTTATCCCATTAAAAAACTCATTCCCTACATCCCTCAACTCAAGATTTTTCAACATAAAATCCCATGCAATGTTATCAAAGGGCTTTTCTGCATCCACAAACATTAGTATAGCTTGTTTTTCATTCCTGGCAGTCAGATATTCTAAAATATTAATTATATTTCTTATATTGTCTTTCATCTGTCTGCCTGGAAGGAAACCCACTTGATCTTTATGGACGATTTCTTGTAATATCTTTTTCATTCTATTCGCTAAAATCCCTGCAAATATTTTGTAGTCTGTATTCAGCAATGATATAGGCCTATAGTTCTTAACTTGTGTTAAGTCTGAGTCCTGTTTAGGGATAAATGTAATAAATGCTTCTTTCCACGTTTCCGGGATGTCTCTTTCTTTTGAAATATTATTCATAACTTCTTTCAGTGGTATCATCAACACATCTCTCAATTCTTTATAGTAGCCTGATGTAAATCCATCTGGTCCTGGAGCCTTCCCCCTCTTCAATTCCTTTATTGTCTCTTTTATCTCTTCACTGGTTATTGGGGCATTCAGTTGGTCTTTTTTTCTGTCGGGATCTTCTGCACCTTTTTTTCTTTCAAAAATCACTCTATTTTCCTCATATTATTCCTTTCTCTGTTTTTATATAATTGTCTATAAAAGTCCAAAAATCCTTTTCTAATTCCTTTCAGATTATCAATCTCTTCACCATTCACGGAAATTTTGTTAAAAGTATTCTGCTCCTTTCTTTTTTTGATTTGCCACACAAGCCATTTGCCTGATTTGTTAGCGAATTCAAAGTTTTTCTGTCTTAACCTTTTGATATTCAATTCTACTTCTTTATTTATTATCATTGCAAATTGTGTTTGCAAAGTGTTGATTTCTTGTTTTAATTTTGAGTTGTTTGGTTTTTTAATTAATTTTTGCTCTTTGTCCATTATCTGTTCTAAAATTTCTTTCTTCCTTTTTTCTCTGTTCTTATTCCTCAATGAATTCTGCTGAATAAAAAAACCTCTCATCACTGCCTTGCTTGCGTCCCAAACTACACTCATTTTTGTACCTTTGTTACAATTGTCCACAAAGTATTCCATTAATTTCTTTTGTGCTTTTTCTATAATTTTTTGATCATCAAAAAGATAATCGTTAATTTTCCATCTAAAGGTTCTTTCCTCAAAACCTTTTAATTCCATTTTTATTGGGTTGTGATCAGAAATTACTTTTGGTTGAATCTCAATTTGTAAAATTATTGGCGTGAGTTCATTCAAAACCCATATTTGATCTATTCTTGAGAATGATTGATTCGGTTCAGAGAAAAAAGTAAATTCTTCCTCCAATGGATGTCTAAGTCTCCAAATGTCTATCAAATTACAGTTCTTAACCATTGAGAAAAAAGTTTTCGGCAATTTTCCTTCTTTACTTAGTCCGTCTCTTAGTCTATCCATCTCTAATGAGACCACTCCATTCATGTCTCCCATTATTATAATTTTCTGATCCATATATTCAAATAACTTTTCTTCTAGAGCTTTGTAAAAGTCAGTCTTATTTCCATTAGGTGCATAGATCCCGACAATTATCAAACTTTCCCCTTGCCATTTGATCCGGACTGCTATAATCCTTCCTTCTTCATCTTTGAAGATTTGTTGTGATTCAATTTTACTTTTGATGTATAAAACAACCCCTCTTTTTTTCTCTTTGTCTAAAGATACAAATTCATTTCCTAATCTTTTGTTAGTCAAAATTCTTCTATGTTTTCTAGCGACATGTGTCTCTTGTAAAAATATAATGTCCAGATTTTTCTTTTTTAAGAATTGTTCAATTTTATTCCGTTTTTTTTCTCATTCATCCCATTAATATTCTAATTCCATAATTTTAGTGCCATGATGATTTCCAATTAAATAATTTTATTTTATTTTTACTTTTTCATAATCTATCTGTCTCCTCTCCTTCTTCCTCTTCTTCATCTTCCGGCTTTTTTCCATTCTCTTCTTCTTCTTCGCCCGATTCCAATTCCTCCTTGGCTCCTGCTCCTTTTTCTGCTCCTTTAACTTCTCCTTCTTCTCCATCATCTGCTTTTAAGTCCTTGTACCTTCTCAAAAACTTCCCTGTTTCTTCTGGACTCGTCAACCTGTGCTTTTTGGTTTTGTAAAAAAATGAAATCCCCTCTGGGAATTCCCACTTAAACTCAATGTTGTTTTTCTTAGTAATCTGTACCAATGGTTTATATGGGTCTCTTCGTTTCAAAAATCTTATAGGTATGTCTTTGAAGATGATTATATAATTTCCTTCTATGTATAATCTTTTCTCTCTGTTCTTCTGTAATATCAATTTTCTCATTTCTCTATCTTTAAAAGTGATTAAGCAATCTCCTGGAAATTTTCTTGCTTTGGTTGTTCTTACTCTCATTCTGAATGCATTTTGTAATGTTTTTGCAACCTGCTCTACTGGTAATTCCCTCCACTTAGCCAATTCTGATATCAGTCTCTCCTTAATATTTTCATTCTGTATCTCCGGGACGGCTCTCAACCTCAGGTTAACCTCCCTCTGTCTAAGTTCATTCATAGCAATCACATCTTTAATTTCTTCCTGAGATTTATTTAGTTCCACCATTTCTACTTTCCTCTTCTCTTCCTCTCGCTTCACTTCCTTCAATTCTTGTTTCATTCTCTTTAATCCTTCCTCTAGTGATTGTGTTTTTTTTAGATACCTCTTTTATCTGCCCCTTAAGTTCATTAACTGTTTCATCATTTTTTTTATCCATTTTCCCAATTTTATTATCTACTGATTCTAATTTAGACTCTAAATTCTTTTCACTTTGCTTGATTTCGGCAAACATTTTCAAAATTTCTGTTTTAAAATCTGCTTCTTGTTTGGACCCTTTCCTCTCTACTGGTGTCCCCCCCCCCATCCTCTCTTCGCCCCTTTTTGTGGGGTTACCTGACGGCCGGGAGAGCTGCTCCTGGTTTCACTGGGAACCTGTCACTCTGGATATCCCCCAGAGATTAAATTTTGGGGCTACTGCACCCTGTAGCACCCCTATTTATCCAAAATAGCACGGGATTCTCCTCCCGGAGAGATCCCCGCTTGCGGCAGAATTGCGCTCCATCGGAAGTCTCTGTTTTTGTTTTATATGTGAAACTGTTAATTATTTTTATCACTGGTTGTTTTTGTGTGTGTGAAATCACTTTCATAGATTTTGTGGGAAGTGACCCATGAATGGAATATAATAAATAAAGCATAGAAGCATAGAATTGTAGAGTTGGGAGAAGACCCTGAGGGTGTGTAAATAAGTTTTATACACACACATACACATGTAAATGCTTCCTGTCCATTTACATCTCTGTTACTGTCATTCAAGGAAAGTCAATGGGCATCATATGCAATGACTAGTCCTGTGAAGTCACAGAGTGCAGGTTGAGTCAAAGGAGGAATGGCAGAAGTTGGAATAGGGAAGTCTCCAAAGTAGGTTTGTGGTGATCACAAGTGGCTGCCATGGGGGGAGGAGACAGTAAACTATCCTTTCACGAACTTCCTTCAGTTTGCTTATTTTAGGAGCCAACCCATTATTTTCAATGGAGCCGAACCCCAGGTACGTGAGACATCCTAAAGGGAAGAGTGCGAACAGTTGAGCTAAAGGCAGCCCTTTTTAGGGAAGTTTTTAATGTCTGATGTTTTATTGTATTTTTAATATTTTGTTGTTGTTGTTGTTGTTGTTGTTGTTGTTGTTGTTGTTATCATCTGCCAAATTTAATGTCATTCTGGGCTTATATAGTGGTACCTTGGTTCTCAAATACCTTGGTACTCAAACGCCGAAAACCCAGAAGTAAGTGTTCCGGTTTTCGAACATTCTTGGTTATTGTTTCCGGGGCACCTGAACCAATCAGAAGCTGTACCTTGGTTTTCGAACATTTCAGAAGTCAAACGGACTTCCAGAATGTATTAAGTTTGGGACTTTTATTTTTGCTATTTATTTACATTTCTGTTTTTGAGGCTTTTTTGGCTAATTTGTTTTTGTGACTGTGTGGAACCCAGTTCAGCTACTGATTGAGTGATTGATTGTGTGATTGTGGAAATGGATAAAAGCCCCCCATCCAAACTATGACTACCATCAGTGCAGGTAAGGAAAAAAATGATTTTTTAAATTTTTATCATCTCTGATACTGTCTTATTTATTTATTTTTTAGCACAGTACATTGATTATTGCTTTCATTTTATGGATCAATGGTCTCGTTAGATAGTAAAATTTATGTTAAATCACTGTTTTAGGGGTTGTTTTTAAAAGTCTGGAATGGATTAATCCATTTTGCATTACTTTCTACAGGAAATGGTTTTGGAATGCTTTGGTTTTGGAACAGACTTCCGGAACAGATTAAGTTTGAGAACCAAGGTACCACTATCCCAATATGGCAGATGTAAGCAGGGTGCTGGAAAGGAGGGGGCTGTCTTTTATAATTGTCAATAGCCTGTGTGTGTGTGTGTGTGTGTGTGAGAGAGAGAGAGAGAGAGAGAGAGAGAGAGAGAGAGAGATAGGAGCTGGTTTTATTTTTTTATCTTTTCCTGGAACACGTTTTGTTCTTGTTTAGTCGTTTAGTTGTGTCTGACTCTTTGTGACCGCATGGACCAGAGCACGCCAGGCACTTCTGTCTTCCACTGCCTCCCGCAGTTTGGTCAAACTCATGCTGGTAGCTTTGAGAACACTGTCCAACCATCTTGTCCTCTATCGTCCCCTTCTCCTTGTGCCCTCCATCTTTCCCAACATCAGGTTCTTTTCCAGGGAGTCTTCTCTTCTCATGAGGTGGCCAAAGTATTGGAGCCTCAGCTTCAGGATCTGTCCTTCCAGTGAGCACTGAGGGCTGATTTTCTTAAGAATGGATAGGTTTGATCTTCTTGCAGCCCATGGGACTCTCAAGAGTCTCCTCCAGCACCATAATTCAAAAGCATCAATTCTTCGGCGATTAGCCTTCTTTATGGTCCAGCTCTCTTATTGTGTGTTTTAGAGGGATCTAAAACACGCAATAATCAGGCCAGGTTAAGGTTGGTCAAATCTTTGAGTAAACTAAGTTGTGATGTTTGTGTGCAGAAAGACATGACCCTTTGTAGAACAAGGATGCACTGGTCTGGTTAAAGCAGCCATAATATGATGCACCAATTTCCCCTTTGCGGGCATTTTTATACCTTGTTCTATATCTTTACAACATCCATGTGAATGGACAGGGTAACCTGAGAGTTGATGTTTCTCAATGTTTCCAATTGCCCCAGAACACCATCCCAAGGACCTTGGAATTGCTGGGTAAGAGATTTCGCATTAGAGTCAAGCTAAACCTTTTAGTTGGAGACAGCATATGTTATTTGGAATTTAATTCAGAAAAACACACACCTCCAAGTAATTTGTTACCTTCTTAGATACTGATTTATTAAACTGTTCTATTAAAGCTGCAGGACTCAAACTGCTTCTGAATTACCGTCGCAGGCAACTTCATTAAAAAGAAAAGAAAAATAAAGTGAAGGTTTTGTGGCTTATTTTTAATATTGTCCTAGTAAATCAGAAGGTGAAAGCGATTTTGCTTTACTGGATGGATACATTTTTAATTTTTTTAAAAAAGTTGAAATCCATTTTTGATTAGTCCTGATGTTTGCCTGCTAAATGAACTAATCAAACGCATACCTTGGCTTTGTTTAAAATGGAGTTAATAAAGCTTTCTCAGCCTGTTAAATTGCATTCAAGAATTATTAATTGGAAAGCTTTTTTTTTTAATTCAGTCCACCAACTGCATAAACCTTATTAGTTTCAGGTGGAAGGAAGAACCTGTGTCCAAAATGTCTACAATTCCCCCCTCCCCCCATTCAATACAGCTAAAATACCATCACTATAAAAGGATGCCATAGTACTAGCTGTTTTTTTAAAGGAAAATCAGCAGTAGAATTATGTTAGGCATATCCACAGAGAGTGATCTAAATATTTTGCTGTTGTATTCAGTTACTGAGTGGCAAATGTAAATGCTTTTTATATTTATTGGTTTTTTTTTATAAAAAAAAAATCACTACCATTGGCTTCCCTAACCTGGTGCTCTCAAAAATTTATTGGACTACAACTCCCATCAGCACTGGGCATCCAGCAGGCTGGATGGGGCTAATGGAAGTTATAGTCCAAAATATCTGGGAAATTTAATGTGGCAGTTTCCAAGCTACCTGCTGCTTCAAGATTAGCATGCAGGTGAAGGGGGAGACACTTGCATAGGAGAGAGAAAAGAAATGGTACTTTGCTGTAGAGATGGTCTCAGGAGCCTCATGGAGGTCATTCACTGGGGAGACAGGTTCGGCTCAGGTATTTAATACCCCAAAAATATTGTTTGCCTGGGCTACTCCCACAGTGTTTGACACCTGCCTGCCAGTTTTGGTTTGGTGTGTTCCTGGAGTGTAATGCAGATTTCCTGTGCCCTTGCTGTCTCACCTTTTCTCCTGGCTCATAGTTACTAGGGCTGTGCACTAGATTTGGCTGAAGCTCAAAGCCTGAACCAAATTGGGCTGATTCAGGGGGCATCCAGACTTCAGCAAAGTTGGATGTAAGCAGCCCCGGATCATTACAGGTCATGTTGGGCTGCCCAGAGCTATCAGGGGTGGAACATCAGGCAGGAAGGAGAGGCAGGCATCATGGAGGAAGAAGGAGAATTTGGGTGGGAAGGAGAAGCAGCAGTAAGGCCTAAGAGCGTAGGTGAGACCTACTGAATTGGCTGCATTTTATTGGGATATGGTAGGGGTAGGGGATGGATGCCTTGTGGTGCAGGGCGTTCATTCATTAGAGGCTTTCTTATCTGACCTCTCCTGCCTAATACCTGTCCCTATTTCCTGCCTGGTATCCTGTCCCGAATTGTACCAGTCCACAGAATCAAATCCTCTGCTCAACAGACGTTCTAGAAGCTCATATTTTACCAAGCGGACATCATTATAAGTGTGACTCCTCCCACCTTATGGGGGCAAGGCCTGATAGGCATGGGTGAACAGCAGGCTGCTTGCACCAAAACCAGATCTGGGCACCCTTGAGCACCCCCAGAATACATCAAAATCAAGGCTCCATTTTAGGAAGCTCAGCCACACCATTCATGGGACTGATTCCAGTGCTCTTTTCCATCAGGGATCTTAGATGTTCAGCTTCTATAATCCTAAACTGAAGAGGGTACCACAGCTCAAAAGAGATGCAAGCATCTGCACTTTAGGAGAGCACTGGGGGAAAGGAGAGCAGCCTGGTCTCTTCCATTTGACAAGAAAGTGCCATGTCGCTGTTGCAGCAGTCAAGATTTTTTCCATTGAGATAGGCTGGTGTGTGATTGTGTGTATAAGCGTAATCAGGGTGAACAGCCCACTCGAGATGGACCATGCTGCCTTTCCCAGCTACAGAAGCAGAGCAGGGTTTCTCACTCATGCAAGCAATCCTCCTTGATTTCTCACCCTTCGTTGATAGGTTGGGAGGGGCCCGCACAATACAGCCAGTCTCATGAGCGACAGACATGTGTGTGTTAACCAGCAAGGTATGGGAGCAACTGCAGAGGCAATTGCAGTGATGTTGCTCCTGGTAATTTGTAAACAGATCTCAGCTCCCCACTGTTTTCATTTCAACCTCAAATCTGCGTTATTATCTGCAGTGGGTGCCTGCTGAACAGCATCATTGGTTATGAAGCAACTAACATTTTCCCACGCTGCTGTGAACATTATACTGTCAAATGCTTAGTGCAACTTGCCATTCCTTGTTGGATAGGTGTGCACCATTCCCCACAATTTACACAAATTGCATCCTTTTCTCTGAAGTTTACATAAATTGCACTGAAAATCACAGAAACTGCTTCCCCCCTTTTTCTTCTTCTTTTGAGCCAGAAGCAAAAAACTGGATATCTAGAAAGTGTTCAGATGGTTTCAGATTTCCTCTGCAGAAAACATTCTGCATTGAAACAAAATAGGATTCTGCAAAATCCTGTGTCTATTTCTGCACAAGGGTTCATTTTTAAAAAGAAAAATTGTTTCTAGCATTTATGGAAACAAAAAATATGTTTAGAAGTGAAAGTGCAATGCTTAGTAGAATCACAAAAGTCAAAGTAAGAGGAAGGGAAAGAGTATTTTGCCAGTGCCCTGCATACAGTACATTGCTCTTTTCCCATGAATAGAAGAAGAATATGACTCCTCCAGCTGCCATCGTGCATGCAACCCAAGCAAGGCCTTCTTCTACATTCCTCAGGATGGGTGCATGTGCCCTACTTTACAGAGAGAGTCCTCTCTATGGAGCACAGTTAGAGGACAGTAGTTTACTTTTTTCAACAGCTATCAGGGGACATTCCTCTATTTGAAGGAGTCTGCTGTTTGAGGGGCTATCTGGCCCAACTCTGGTTTAAAGAAAAAGGTCTCTAAGAAGGGAGAGGAAAGAAAAAGGTCTCTAAGAAGGGAGAGTAATGGGGGGCTTGGCTGACCATCAATAGCAACTGAACAGTAGAATTAGAAATTACAATACAATTCAGTAGTGTGTAGTCTCTAGCTTCGAGGCATAATTAGGATAAGCCTGCAGTCTTATTCAGGCCTGAGGAGCCATTTCCCCCAAGCCATACCTACCTGCCCTAGACCTCATATTATACATATGGTGTTAGGTGCAGATAAGGAAATATCTCCCTGCCTCAGTCAGGGTTTCTAGTTAATTACTGGTGCTTGCCCAGTACGATGTTTTTAGAGCCAGTGTGGTGTAGTGGTTAAGAGCGGTAGTCTCGTAATCTGGGGAACCGGGTTTGCGTCTCCGCTCCTCCACATGCAGCTGCTGGGTGACCTTGGGCCAGTCACACTTCTTTGAAGTCTCTTAGCCCCACTCACCTCACAGAGTGTTTGTTGTGGGGGAGGAAGGGAAAGGAGATTGTTAGCCGCTTTGAGACTCCTTAAAGGGAGTGAAAGGCGGGATATCAAATCCAAACTCTTCTTCCTCTTCTTCATCCAGGGACACATCTGGAAATCTAAGGAACTGTCATGAGTTCTAAAACATATCCATTTCACAGAAAATAAACACCTGGTGATGTCTAGGTCATGTTCCCAAACAAGCACCACAAATACCCCTCCCCACAAAAAAGAAAACCTTTTCTTTTTCCAAACAAAAATAGGGCAAGAGGTGCCAGAGTATGTGTCTGAGGAGACCACGGTGCCCACAGCTGCCTTGTTGGAGACCCCAGCTATAGAATGCATAAGGCAGTGGTTTTCAACCAGTATGCTGTGATACACTGAGGTGCCTTGAATGGTGGTCAGGGGTGCTGTGGGCAACACTGGCCTCTGTTCGTCTTTCCTTCCCTTCCTCCTCTGATGCCCTCTTGCATCTCTGTCTTCCAAAGGCTTGCAAATCTGTTTGTTGGAGCAGTTCTGGCTACAAGCTCCCCAGGCGAATAGTGCCTCTGGGATGGGCCAGGGGGTGCTTCCCAGGCCCCTGTGGGCAATGTGAGGAGGAACCTCTCTTTGGGGTGGGGGGAGGCAACTCATAGACCAGGGCTGGCAGCAGCAGCAGCTGCCTGGAGGACTCCCAAGGAGGCTGAGGGAACACTCCACAAGGGAGGGTGTTTGAAAAGGGGTGAGGGGCTGCCAGCTCTGCAGGCAAGGGGTGACATAACTGGGCTCCTGAGCCCCACAGATGTGCCACAGAAAGAGTGTAGTTGGTCAAGTGAGCCATAGACTCAAAAAGGTCGAAAACCTCTGGCATAAGGCATTTCCTATTCCTGAGTCAATCTCTACCACTTCCCCTAACACTGCTTGCTTTTCTTTTATGAATACAGCTTTGGCTAATCTGATTGTTAGAAGTCAGTTAATTAAGCAATCCTGCATTTGATGGAGTTTCTTTGCCTGCCAGAGAATCAGTTGCCTTGCCCTTCAGCACATAAGTGGTCTCAGGACAGCTCGCAGTTGCAAATCACCGCGAACATAAAATTACCTGAGATGATAATATAAAAATAAAAAAAACAAGCAGAGTAAGAACAGCCAATAAAACAGACTGGCAATGGCTTAAAAGACTGAAATAGCATGGTTTTACAAAATGAAAGCCTTCACCTGACATCAATTACTTTACGTCCATATGATTCTTAGGATATAAGCACTGACCAGATACAGATATTTTTAGCTTCAGCAAGGTGGTGGCCTCAGGCTCCTACAAGGCACTGCCCTGGTCCTGCTGCTTCACCCAGATCATGCCCCTCATTCATTCTGCCTGCACCTCTAGTGATTTTCCCTGGCTGGAATCTGTTGTCGAACTGTGTTATTACCTCTAGCTTGCCAGGATGGAGAGTGGTGTGTGTCTGATCACACATTAACTCTGCAATTCTACACCTTTTGTTTCACTGCAAAGAAAACACAATGTAAAAGGAACAAAGAAGTCAATTATATATCATTTGCGGAGTGAAAACAACAGGGGATGTTGACAGTATTTGCTGGATTGAATTCCATTCTAGAGGTTGGGTTATTAAGCGAGCATCGGCAATTTCCACACCCATTTCCATTGGAATTATCTGACATCCCAATTTGCCAGATAAGACACAGTCCCAATTCGGAGGAAGCCCATTTTTTAAAATTTAATATATATAACACAAGGGCCCAAGGGGCAAGCAGATGTTTACCATCAGATGTAATTTGACCTGGGGAGGGAGTTGGGTTTTTTGTGTGTGTTAAAGTATGGGAAAATGGCCAGTAGACATAAGATCCCTATTGGATCAGGCCAAAGGCCTGTCTAGTCCCACATCCTGTTATTGCATGCTAGACAACCGGAAGTTGGTGGGCAGCCCAAACGTAAGACCCATATGCAACAACGCTCTCCCCACTTGTGATTCCCAGGAACTAGTTTTCAGAGGAGATTGTAGGGAGGGTTGCATTAGTGGAAATGGAGAGCAGAAACTGGTGACTTTATGAGCAAGTGAGACCCCACAACCAGGGGCAGAGGAAGGGGGGGTGCGGTGGGGGCAGTCCACCCTGGGTGTCATCACTGAGGGGGGTGACAAAATGCCGGGCGGCACTCACCCCAGGGCCTGCAGTGTGCCCGAGCTACACATCTCTCCCAGGAGTGAAGTCCACTCGCTACCTCCCCCTCAGCTGTAGCTGTAGAGTGGGAGGAGGCAGGCAGACTCCTTGGAGGCCCCACGGAGCATCCTGCCCTGGCTGGCCCCGCCACGCAGCAGCTGGCTCCTGTCGGAATCTCCACTCGGCCAAGCTGATAAAGCTCACCTTCCAGCCGAGTCCTTCGGAATCGCTCTCCGACGAATAATTAACGACCTGAGCCTCTGATAAGGCTCCAAGGCACGTTCCCCCATTCAGCAGAGAATCAAGCACAGGGAAGTGATGAGAGTTATGGCTACATCACTATGCTTTATTTCTTAGTATGCAGACAACAAAGAAATATACATCCTCTCTCTATGAAAGCAGAGAGCAACTGAAAAACAAAGGAACAAAGGAAACAGGAAACCGCTAACGTCACATCCCGTCTCCCTTCTCCCATGAGACTTCCAACAGCCTGGAAGGTCTCTGGAATGTAAACAGAGTCCTGTGACTCTAAGCCGCTGCTCAGTAGCAAACAGAAACTAACAGCCCTGCCCCCATGTGTGGCTGCCCCACCCCTGCAGGTGGCTTGCCCCGCCCCGGGTGTAGGGCATGCGTGCTGCCCCAGGCACCCGATCGGCTTATTCCACTGCTGCCCACAACACACCCTTGCTCTGTTCCTTCCTATTTCTTGATAGATGGTTTTCATCGATTAGAAGCAGAGAAATGTAAGCTATTGAGCACAGGTATAGAATTTGATCGCATGCCAAATCAGACTAATAATAATAAAATTGCTGTCACATTATGTGCAACAAGTGTAGAATTTTTTTGTACTTTAATGGAAATGCTTTAGTGGAAATGAAGAAAGCATTTTATTACTTGCTGTTTTTTTCTCCTTGTACTGCAGCCAACGGAATAAAAATGCTAGTTTGACAAAGATACCCTTCATGTTTAGGTGCTGAGCACGGTCTTCTGTCATGGACTGTACTCTCGTACAAATTGCATTTTAAGTTGTATGGTAGATTTGTTGATAAGGTAGATAAAGAGAAGAGAAGTCCAAAAGAGGGAAAACGGTAACAAAAGGATAGTAGAACCTCAACGGTGAGTGCAAAGGAGCATCATTTGAAGGGCAAATCTAAAGAAATTAGTTATAATGTAGGCATAAAAAATGAAATCTCCTGTTGCTCAAAAATATGAATATTCTTTGTCATGCATCAGAAACTGCTCTGGGTGACCCTCCTCGCTTGTCAATCTCAGGACCAAGGATGCCTGAGGAATTCATTCTTTGCAAATCATGATAAGAACTGGGCTGATCTTCTGGTCTGATGTGCAGAATGGAATGCAGCCCCCCTGCCCCCCTCAGATTTTGCCCTTCTTTGCAAAATAGTTCTCAGTTTTTGAAAAAGTGTGCACACTACACGAGAAACACTTGCCAGAGGCAAACATTTTAAAGACAGCTTTAAAATCCTTTGAGGCTCAGGTAGTCTCAGTGGTGCAGATGGCCTTCCATCAACTCAACTGGTGGCCCAACTGCATCCCTATCTGGACATGGATAGCTTAACTTCTGTTGTCTATGGTCTGGTAACCTTTGGTTAGATTACTGAAACATATTCTATGTGGGGCTGCCTCTGAAGATGGTGCAGAAACTTCAGCTGCTATAGAATTTGGCAACCAGGTTGCTCACTGGTGCAAGATGGTTTCAGCTTATAATAGTGGTACCTCGGGTTGCAGACATTTCAGGTTACAGACTCCGCTAACCCAGAAATAGTACCTCAGGTTAAGAACTTTGCTTTAGGATGAGAACAGAAATTGCGTGGCGGCGGCACAGCAGCAGCAGGAGGCCCCATTAGCTAAAGTGGTACCTCAGGTTAAGAACAGTTTCAGGTTAAGAACGGACCTCCAGAACGAATTAAGTTCTTAACCTGAGGCACCACTGTACATTGATTCTGGCCTGCCAATTAGTTGCTGCCAATTAGTTTCCAAGACGGATTCCAAGTGCTGGTTTTGACCTATAAAGCCTTAAACAGCTTAGGACCGCAATACCTCAAGGACCATCTCTCCACATCTGAACATAATCCCTGCAATCATAATCTGAGGCCCTTTTCCATGTGCCTCCCCCATGAGAGAAATGGCTCCCTATTTGTGGAATGCTCTCCTCAGGAAGGCTTGCCTGACACCATTATACATCTTTCAGCACCAGGCAAAAAATGATAAAGGGCCTTTGGCTAATTAACATCCAAGTCATGGTGAGGGGCATTATGGGTTTGTTTTGTTCTTTTTCTTATTATGTATTTTGTGTTTTTATTTTGTGTTTTTATGCTGTGCATCACCATTAGAGCTTCAGATGAAGAACAGTCTACAAATTCAATGAATAAATAAATACACATGCCCACACAGCCACACACACACACACACACACACACACACACTGATAAAAATATTGGAAGTTGCTTAGACACCTTTTTTTAAGCAAAAGAAGCAACTAAAAAGTTCAATAAGGAAATAGAAAGAAAAAGAAAAAAAGAAAAAGCAACATGCTTGATTTTCTTACCAGTTCTTTTCCCCTTAAAAGAATTTAAACTAAAACAACCAACATTGAAGAGGGGTGAGGTGGCTGAGAAATTGCTCTTGTTACAGTCCTGTGTGCAATAATTAACAAAACTGTCAGTCATTTCACAGTTCTTTAGCTTGAATTATATCATCATGTTTCCCCCAAAGAGGTGGGTATACCTGTTTGTTTCTGAACACTCTTTTACTCATCACCTGGCTAGACCCTCTTCTTTCATTAAATGAAACATTATTTGAACATCACATACAGTGGGCAAAAATCTTTTTGGAAGTCCCTACAGACAAGAGACTCATTTGCATAGGATTTAAAGATCCAGTGTTGTACCAGGAAAGGGAAATTGCCCGTTAATAATCTTGTTAACATAATTAGATACTATCATGTCTTGCTTATCACTACAGAGATTTCTGACAAAGGAAGATTGACCAGATTCAGCAGAGAAGTAAGAGAAGAGGTTGAGGGTTTTCCCCATATGTATTTGTGAGCAAAAGACGGCAAAGTCTACAAAGGCTACATTTTTTTTTTCTACCTGTACTATTAAGATGGTTACATAGATGTGCCAGTCTTTTGTCCTTTGTAGTCAAGAAGATAAAAAAGAAAGAGAAGAAGCTGGAACACACCCTGGAAGGCAAAACAGCTTTAGATAAAGTGGAAACTTAGGTTCAAATCCTAAACAGAAATAAGCTGTACTGAATTTCCAGGAAATGTGCTTAGGGTTTATTTATTTATTTACAGATTTATAATCCACAGCTTCTTCTTTTTTAAGTATCAAGGTGGTACACAACATATAAGAATAAAATCAGCACAAAGCATCTATAAAAACATAATTTAAAACATGAATGAATACTGATAGGTTAAAAAGAAGAAGATGCATTTTGCAAATGTCTTTCTAAACCTTATAGTTTTCAAAAGACATCTACAAGAAAAGAGGGATGTTTCCTGTGTAACGTCCACTAGTAGGAGGTGCCACAGGATAGGACCTTCCACAGTAAAATCTTGGTTTCTTGTGAAGGCCAACTGAACCTTGGGGCATCGGAAACATACAGAAGTATTTCATCAGAGGATCTCAGTGAAGGACTAAAGGAAATTTGAGGTGACTGTGTATCTGGGATAGTAAGAATTGGGATTAAGGGTGAGCTGAGCCGCTAGTTCCATTGCATTTTCATCTCTCCAATGCTCAACCATGAGACCACTCCCTCCTGTTGTGTGGGATCCTTCCCATTGCATGCACATATATTTTTTACCCAATTTGAATTCATTCTATCAAAAGTCACATCATAAGTATTTCTACTTGCCCAATAGGACTTCTCCACCTGTCCTCCATCCTGCATGCCCAACACCCTCTGAAAATCTGCTCCAGGGGGTTGGGGTGGGGGCCCAAGAACAGATTTACGAGATGCACAGGGAGAAGAGGGGGAGAACATTCCATTCTGCAAAAAGAAATCCATGACAGATGGATGCCAACCAAGATGGAAAGATAGCCATAGTGCTACATTGGATTCTACACACACTGTCCCATTCAACACCTATTAAAATATCCTTCTTTTTTACGTGAAATATCTATGGGTCAGAGGGGGGCTGTTTTTATACTTTCTGCGTACTGAAAATGTATTGAGAAACCTGGAGTAATGTGTAGTCTGTCTGAGTGCTGCATCCCAAACCATGAGCAAGCTTCAGAATGGCAGATCAGGTTGGTCCATTGTGAGAAGCAGACTGAACTAATTCCATCCCTAGTTGAGATGCTGGTGTGGGAGGGAAGGTGAAGCACATGGCAATGTTCTGAAATGAATAAACCGACTGCTGAGAGAACATTCAGAGTTACATAAAATGCTGCAATAAGGGGACCGCTAGGGCGAGAAAGATGTCTGTTATAGACAATTCAAGGAAAAGGCTGGCATTGCTTTGACCTGAATCTAGAAGATGGTCTTTAAAAAGAAAATAGCATATCAAAATGCTATATAACTGCACAGTACAGGAAATGGGTAAGGATGAGTAAGGATAGGATAAACACCAAAGCTGGAGAGCAGCACAGAAAGGAGAAATGAAGCCATTAAGTATAAAACAAAGAACAAGACCTCATTTGGGGAAGGGGAAGATAGTGATCAGGCCTGCAGTAACCAGATATTTTCTGGTGAAAGAGGGCAGGGAATAACTGCAAAAGAGTCAGAACCTGAATCTAGAAGGGATGCTATGTTTAAAGGGATTTTATTGCATTGAGCTGTGCTAAGATAAAAATTACTTTAAGGGCAAAGGAAGCTGCTATATACCAAGTCAGACCACAGGGCCATCTAGCTCTTTACTGTCTACACCAGGGTGGGCAACAGGATCCAGCCAATGGGATGGATCCTTACCACAATGATCACCACTCCCATGGGCCATTTTGTCAAGTGGCCCAAAAGTCAATCCTTCACAGGTGCAACTTCAACCCCACCTACAGAGGGTGATCCATCTTCAGTTCAAGCAAAGGAACACCCAGGACTGCATCCCAGTTCCTCAAATAGCTCCTATCATGACCTATCCCAGAGGCCTCATTGTTATGGCAACCCCCTGTGCCTACCTGTGCTGCCATCGCTCCCAGCCTGCTGCCTGACAGGGGAACAGACAATTCTATGCTGCTGGGGTTTACAGCCTTTCCACCTGACCATCATACCATCTGACAGTCCCACATCTGTCATTGGACCTGACCCAACCCAAGACGACGCAGGGCTGTCATCACCCAACTCAGTCAAAGCCTGAGCTCCCCCTGAATCAGTCTGATTTGGTTCAGCATCCAGCCGAATCCGATATAAAACCCCTACAAAATATGTGCAATTAAAATGCACACTTTCATGTATTCGTTAATCAAAATCTTCAGACAATGGGTTGGATTGCACACTTGTGAAGGTAAAGGTAAAGGGACCCCTGACCATTAGGTCCAGTCGTGACCGACTCTGGGGTTGTGGCACTCATTTTGCTTTATTGGCTGAGGGAGCTGGCATACAGCTTCTGAGTCATGTGGCCACCATGACTAAGCCG
Organism: Podarcis cretensis; assembly: GCF_951804945.1. Classification (NCBI taxonomy): domain Eukaryota; kingdom Metazoa; phylum Chordata; class Lepidosauria; order Squamata; family Lacertidae; genus Podarcis; species Podarcis cretensis. The sequence continues at coordinate 24,381,855 of NC_137177.1, read as the reverse complement.
CTTCTGGCGAACTAGAGCAGCACACATAAATGCCATTTACCTTCCCACTGGAGTGGTACCTATTTATCTACTTGCACTTTGACGTGCTTTCAAATTGCTAGGTTGGCAGGAGCAGGGACCGAGCAACGGGAGCTCACTTGTGAAACTGACATGTAAATATGCTGATCCATACACCCAAAACATGTTTGTTTTTTGGCATATGATCACATTGATGTTGTTTAGTCGTTTAGTCGTGTCTGACTCTTCATGACCCCATGGACCAGAGCATGCCAGGCACTCCTGTCTTCCACTGCCTCCCTCAGTTTCGTCAGATTCATGTTCGTAGCTTCTATAACACTGTCCAACCATACCCAGCAATAACTCTCACTGGGTAAAAGATGCACAGAATTGTTGTGAAAACTAACCTCTACTTTTCCTGAACAATGTGCCTTTTTGTTGTTTTCTTATACAGTGGTACCTCAGGTTACAGACGCTTCAGGTTACAGACTCAGCTAACCCAGAAACAGTACCTCAGGTTAAGAACTTTTCTTCAGGATGAGAACAGAAATCGTGTGGCGGCAGCACGGCAGCAGCGGGAGGCCCCATTAGCTAAAGTGGTACCTCTGGATAAGAACAGTTTCAGGTTAAGAATGGACCTCCAGAAGGAATTAAGTTCTTAACCTGTGGTACTACAGTAAATGATTTCCCCCTCCTTTTCCTATCACTGCACTTTCATCTTACAGAAGTAATAGAAGGACTGCGACTAACAACAGGGAAACTGACCCTTCAGTCAGGAGTTGACATTATAGAGAGAGCAGAAATTATGATTGATACTCTTTTCCATGCTCCATTGACTACTTTTTTCTGAAGCAGTGAGAGAATTGCACAGCAAGTTAACTTCAAAAACCCATGAGGGACAGGTGACAATGAACTGTCCAGGGAAACTCGAACTTTTCCAGTGCTGTCTGCCTACAAATTCACTGGAGATGTGCTCGGTTCTCTGAAAGCAGGCCTGTGTTTGCATACGGACAATGGAATTGAAACTGTATCTAATTCTCAAAGAATTACGCGCCCTGAATCCTTAAATGGGCTCAGTGCATAGGCTGCATCTTTTCAAGTACATTTACACCTGCAATTAACTGTGTCTACATTTTTGCAACTACAATTAACTTGAAGCCACAAATGACAGGATTTAGCTACCTCACTGCGCCATTTACAGATGCAACCAGATAGCTAATTCCTATAATTTGCATCTGTAATTAACTGGCGGAGGTACAATTCCTAGTGGGAACGTAGCGCTGCCATTGTAAGCAGCAGATCTCTTTCAGCATCAAAGGGGAACGGCTCCGAGATGCAATCATTCTGTCAGTCTCAGGGATTGGGCTGTTTGCATCGCATCAATGCCTTCCCATGGGCAGGTGTCTGTGTTTTAAGGATTAAGCCAATGGAAAGCACAAGAAGCATAACTTAGCAGTGCAATGACTGCTGCCTAATTTCCCAGGTGTTCCTTTAAAAAAAAAAGATGCACAAACCAAACTCCACCCATCTATGGGTTCAGAAAATGGGAAGTGGCCCAGACAAAACCCATCTTCCTGAAAGGGCCTTTGAACATAGGTGGGTATATATTCACAAGGAAGGGATCAGAGTGCATTTCACTCAGCCACAGACAGGCAGTGCTGTGATGAGCTGGTGGTCTGTCAGGCACATGGAGCAGGGAAGGAGAGGAGGGGAGGGGAGAGATGGAGATGATGGAGGCCTAGGATTGATCTGGAAGATGGAGAAATGGGTAGCCAGGCAACCCAGGTGAGTGGTTCAGGCAAGGTAAGGAGGAGAGAACCAAAGGACAGACAAGCTTTGGAAGTATGGCAATCTCTCCTCTCCTCCCTTATAGCATTTTTAAAATGAATTTTATCTATATAACCCAAATAATGAAACAGAACTTCATGAGCCCTGATTTGGTTTAATTTGTATGTTTTTTGTCTTAAGTGTGGCAAGTTCTGAGGAGGACACACACATATTTCTTTGCTTTTGACTGAGACTTATACATGAGCAGAGGTTCTGTCTTGGTCATAAGCTCCACCATCTCTGAAGGCACCTTTTCAGTTAAAGGTGATTAAAAGACTTGTTATAAGTTTGGCATAAACACACTCCATGAACCCATCAGCCCATCACTGACTAGCAGTGGCATTCCAGGGTTCCAGAAAGGGCTCCTCCCCAGGCCTACTGGAGATGTCAGGGACTGAACATGGAACAGATAGATGGTCTACTACTGTTTTACAAGGAGTAATGGGAGGGAGGGGATTCAGACACTGATCACTGGCAAAAAAAAATTGGGACAAACACACAAAATGTACAAAGGGCTGGAATCCTGACACACAAAGAATGGAAAGGCATCTTGAGGTCAGAAGCAAGTCCGCAAAGTGAGGGATTGATTTTATACTATAAAACAGAATTTCTCTTTAAGGGGAACAGCTTTAAGCATACGGGATTACAGCAATGTGTTCCTTTACTGCAATGAACTTTTCTCACAGTGTCACAGTTGACTCTTAGTTTTTTGATCCCTTGGTTTGTTTGGAGATGGAGGGAAGGGGGATTCGAGAGTGTAAGGTGCACGATCAATAAGGAAGAAGCCCATCTTGACTTTGATCCAATATGTCAGCCTCCGATTGGCTTTTGAAATGCAAATTGACTCTTTTAAGACCTTTAATCTCCCTTTAATTCTTGGCAGGGGGAATGTCTGACTCTCAAGAAGCTCTGGAAAGAGCCAGAAAAAGGGTTTAAGGATGGCCCCCAAAATATATATAAAAAGGAAAATGCCCAGTGCCATACTATAAGAATAAAGGGACATAGGGAAGTAATCTCTTCCCTGTGCAGGATTGCAGTTGGTTTGAGCATGGTACTGATCATGGCAATGTCGCAGGTTCGATCCCCTTAAGTGACAGCTGCATATTCCTGTATTGTTGGGGGTTGGACTAGATGACCCTCAGGGTCCCTTCCAACTCTACAATTCTATGATTCTACGAAAGATAGAATTACAGTAAAAGCCTCTGCTTGAATTTTCTGAGGAGGTTGCTAGGGCAGCTGCCAGTACCTGTTTAAACAAGAGTGCTTGTGTGGTGTAGTGGTCAAGGTGTTGGGCTAGAATCTGGAAGGCCAGACCTCCCTTCTCAACTGTGAAGCTCACTGTGTGACCTTGGGCCCATGATTCTGTCTCTCTCTCTCAGGCTAACCTACCTCACAGGGTTGTTGTGAGGATTAAATGGGGACGGGAGAGGGCCAAGTATGCCACCTTGAACTTCTTGAAGGAAAGGTGGGATATAAATGTCGTAAATAAATTAAAAGAAAATATTGTAAAAGTACCTTGTGGATTTTTGAGTGCAGACTCTGAGGTTGATCAGATCTGAATCCTCATATTAATCAGGATCATGTGAGTCCATTTTGTCGATTCCATTCCACCAAATTCTTCAAGCATCGCTTGTTAGCACCCTCTGTATCACTGAGGCCGAGAAGGCTGAGAGCACACTGGGTTATTTTTATATGTCAACTTGCAATGAGTTTTATAGGGGATGTTACAGCTCATTTCTGCCCAGGCAACCTAGTACTGAAGATGTATGATCTCTGAAAGTAGCAATGTTGGGTGTCTAATAGAGATTTACTCACTCCTTCTGCTTAGTGGGGATAACAATATGAAAAGTTCTCATCTGCCTGAGTGCAGATCCCAATTGCTGAGACAGATTATGCCTTCCACCACCACCCTCTGCAAAAGAAAAGAAACAAGAAGAAAAATGATGCTCAGCATCCCAGATATATGGTTGGAGTGAGAGGACAGAACGGGGGGGATGAATAGTCCTGTGAATGCTTAGCAGTACACACTTTGAGAATACCTTCACCTTCAGTACAAATGCTAATGAAAGTTTCCACTACAAATTAAGAACATTATTCTCACAAGCACCTGGTTTAAGGCAGTACCCCTTGCTTGACTGATGTAACTGTGTCGTTACTATAATGTTTGATTCGTATATGAAGTTGCCTTTAAGTGAAATATTATTTCTGTGGGAGATTGCAATCAAACATAACTAGCGCTAGGTAGTGCATGAAGTGGTTAAGACCATGGAGCTGGATTCCTAGACTCAGCTAGGTCACACCCCCTCTTCTCCGATGATGGAGGAAGTGAAGCTTTCCCTTCCTGTTCTTCCTTCTCTCCCCATGCCATGTAACTGACCAAGCCAAGCCTAGACTGTGTGTTTGAAGCTCTCTTTCTTGCATCGTTTGTCCAAGAGTATTCTGCCTGTGCTCTCCTGGCTGCTGCTTGGATAAAGGCATGAATTTAACCTTTGGAACATTTTCTAAGTAAAGTGTTTTAAAACTTAATTACCAGTGTGTGGTTTATTCATTGCAAGTGGGGTAGAAAGAGAGGAGTGCTATTTGGGGGATGAAAGGGTTGGCAGCAGAAGTAATTGTTTCATTTCATGTGTTGCACATGGCATAAATGCATGTAGATTTCCTCATACTTGCAAGTTTTGTGTCCTTTCAAAAAAGTAACTTTCTGTTTTACAGTTTAGCATTGTTTTTTATTATGAATCAGATATGGGAGACACACACACCATAATCTCTTCAGTGCTTAGGGCCTCTAAAGGTCTTAATCCAGTGCCAGCTGCTACTATCCATCAAAGAAGCTGGGAGGTGAGGAATAGAGGAAGGGTTAGCTCCTCACTGGAAAGAGATAACAATACATTTCCCCTTATGCTGTTTTCTTTCCTCCATCTCCGCTCTTCCTTGTTTGCCTTCACTCCTTCCCCTGCTAGATTTTTATTGCTGAGCCCTTCACTCACTATTTATTGCTTCCGCTTTCCTTTCTCTAATACTCTCATTGGGGATGCGTCTGAAACTCTCCTCACCTGAATTGCTCCCTAGATGAGGGAGTTCCAAGATACATGGTTTTGTTCCTAAAGAGGATCTGATACATTAGGAAACCCCTCTTAAAATGTTATCTGCACAAAACAAAATGCAGCATTTCTTCAAAAATTGCAGTTCTACAATTTTTGTGATGAGTTTGTCCAACCAAACCATGTTTTCTCCTCCTCCTCCTCCACCTCCTCCTCCTCCTTCTTCTTCCTATCATACCCTTTCAGCAGGGAGGCAAAGAGGAAAGCAGGAAAACAATCCAATTAAAAGGATTTAAAGGCTTTCCTTCTTTCTTTTCTTTCTACCTTTATTAGGCATTACAGATAGAGACCATCTTAAAACATCCATATACAATTTTTTTTTAAAATATACACAAAGAAACAGCCATATAAGATATATAGTAACAGAAATTTTCATTGGAGTGTCTTCCTGCTGAACCATATCATTCACAACTCTAAGAGATACTACTGAAAGACACTCAGCCACCCTTGCAGTTAAAAAGGTAAAGGTAAAGGTACCCCTGCCCGTACGTGCCAGTCTTGACAGACTCTGGGGTTGTGCGCCCATCTCACTTAAGAGGCCAGGAGCCAGCGCTGTCCGGAGACACTTCCGGGTCACGTGGCCAGCGTGACATCGCTGCTCTGGCGAGCCAGAGCCGCACACGGAAACGCCGTTTATCTTCCCGCTGGTAAGCGGTCCCTATTTATCTACTTGCACCCGGAGGTGCTTTCGAACTGCTAGGTTGGCAGGCGCTGGGACCGAGCAGCGGGAGCGCACTCCGCCGCAGGGATTCGAACTGCCGACCTTTCGATCGGCAAGCCCTAGGCGCTGAGGCTTTAACCCACAGCGCCACCTGCGTCCCTGCCCTTGCAGTTACCTCCAGGTTAATATCAGACAGGTAGAATCTGCTATTTTCATTGTGCCATGATGTTAAACTACCCCAAAAGGTGGATAACACGCATTTACGTAGCTGGTTGTACAGTGTACAGTAGAAAATAATGTGTTCTACAGTGTCCAGCACATTCAAATAACATCTGCAATGTCTATCATTTCTAGGGATGTTTAAATATCTGCCCTTAACAAAAGCTGAGGGGAAATGTTCAGCCAGGCTAGCATAGATGCCCTAGATTGGGCTGGAATTATAAACTTTGATATATAAGTGATCCTGTTACCAGTTGTATTTAAACCACAGAACTTGGGGGAGCAGATTTTATTTACAGCTGACTCGCTGTTTTGCTTTTCAATATCCCTTACTCTAATTTGGATATTGCGATAAATATAATGCTCTTGTTGATCTTAATACAGAATTTATATTCTTTTAACATCTCCCAAATCAAACTCAGTATCAAAGGTCACCTCTCCTCTGATATCCCTAACACGAAAGATGTGAAACAAGAGTGTATTCTTGCCCCTTTTCTCTTTCTTTTATTTTTATCAGATCTTCCAGAGCACATCCAAAAAATAGAATCACATGCCTCCCAAATCAACCAAAACCCGGTCCCACTTTTACTGTATGCAGATGATGCAACCCTATTATCACTGACGAGGATAGGTTTGGATCGTATTTTACTCTGCTTGGTTTCTTACTACAAAATTTAAAAACTCTATTAATTATGAGAAGACAAAAATTCTGATCCTCTCTAATTCCTGGAAACTCGAGAAATGGAAAATAAGAGGACAAGAAACCCAGCAAGTAAAGATGCATAGATATCTCGGATTTTAAAGCATTAAAGACATGTAAAAAACAGCACTATACCCCACAGCTAATAATTTCCATTATCATTTCTTAAATTGGGATTTATTAAATATTAGGGCAAAGTGTGACAAAAATGCCTATCAGTGAAAATAACACACACCTGAATATTACTAGGCAAAATGGAGCACAAAAAATGTTTATATTTGGCAAAATTGCATTAAAGATATGTATATCAGGAGAAATGTACACCAAAAATGCTCACAAATTTTCACAAGGACTTTTTTTTAAAAAAAAGGTAACTGATGCAGAAATGTGGTGAACTGAAATTAAGGTTGAGGAGGAAATGGAGAAATTGAGAGAACTGGCAGATCCATCCATTCCCAGCATATTAATAAAACATGAGGGGAAAACATGGTATTCATGTGATTGTACCCATGGTCGCTTATAGTTACAGTCGTAGCTTGGTTTTCAAGCAGCTTAGTTCTCAAACATTTTGGCTCCTGAGCGCCGCAAACCTGGAAGAGAGTGTTCCGGTTTGCGAACTATTTTTGGAAGCCAAACGTCCGACGGGGCTTCCGACTGGCCAATCAGAAGCTGTGCTTTTGTTTCCAAATGTTTTGGAAGCCGAACGGAATCCAGAACGGATTCTGTTTGACTTCCAAGGTACGACTGTATTTTTATGTGGTGCTCTAAAGATGAGCACCTGAGCCTGTGTTCATTGATTAAATATTTGGCAGGGGGAAACTTGATGTGACAGTAAAGATGGCTGTATCGAGGTTAGTGTTGGAGCAAGCTAAGTGCCCTGATCACAGGGAACTGGTATGAGTTATGCCGGCATCTGTTAACTTGGATCTGGAGCCCATTCAGCCACAATTGCAAAATGAGCCAAGCCCCAGCCCAGCAGAGTGAAAGTAAAGCTCCTCTTCTTTGGTGATCATTTGTAACCAAGTAAGATTGTCTTCCATAAACACAGTTTTAACAATGAGTCCGTAAGTGACTGTGGAGGCCAAATCTGGATCCACACGTCCTTCCACAGTGGGGACATTGGTTTCCGGGCAGGAGTTGATCACGGTGTGGATTTGCCAAGCATGCCTTCCTCTTAGCATGTTTCTCCCTTGCGTCCTGAATTCGAGTGTCCTCAAAGCCCATGACACCTTTGGTAAAGGCTGTTCTCCAATTGGAGCGCTTGTAAGCGTTTCCCAATTGTTGGTGTTTATACTACTTATTATTATTATTATTTGCCTTGTGACAGTCTTTAAACCTCTTTTGTTGACCACCAGCATTACGCTTTCCATTTTTAAGTTTGGAATAGAGATCATCACTTTGTCGTGGTGAGTGGGCTTGCATGTTCCTTATGACCCTTGTGAGCGAAGCCATCGGGAATCTTGTACTCCCTGCAGGGACACCCAAGGCAGTAAGGTCAAAAGGAAGGAGCTAGACAAAGAATGATCCTAGAAGTCCTCAGTGGCAGAACAGGCAGATGACAACAAGTGGTAAGTTACAATGGCTGTGAAGGCAGATGAAGGCTGCAGCAGATAAGAATCTACCGGTCGTCATGACTACTCATACCATTGGAACAGAGCCTTACTGCGAAGACTGTGTGTTGGTCAGTGTGCACTGATCTACACATATAAAACAAATTCACGCACAGGCGTCTTCCAGAAGTAAAGTTGCTGATACACCAAGAGGCAGCTGTCATGGTCCAGTCTATGGGTGATCGAAGTCCCGGTTGAGGACGTCGGGACCGGGGGCAAGACGTCGGGACCGGGGGCAAGACGTCGGGGTGGGAGCACAAATGAGAGTCCAGAAGGCTGGGGTCTGAGGGTCAGGAAGCAGGGAGTCACGAAGTCGAGGGTCCGAGGGTCAAGAAGCAAGGAGTCACGAAGTCAAGGGTCTGAGGGTCAAGAAGCAAGGAGTCAAGAAGTCGAGGTCCAAGGATCAGGAAGCAAGAAGCCAAACGCAGCAAGGCAGGAAACGTGTTGCTGTGGCAAAGAGCCCAAGGGAAAAGCTGACCTTCCCGGCTCTTGTCACCAGGTGCAGTGAGTTACCAAGCGGCCTCACCTGTGTGGCTGTGCCTTGCCTCTCCAGAACAAACTTAGGAAGGCCCCAGTCCTGCAAAGCCCAACTGGTGACAGGGCCTGGCTCCTGCATGCACTCCTGACAGCAGCTCAGCCACCATCACAATGGGAATTTCATCCATTGTTGAAGTTCAACTGCAGAACTTCTAGGTTGAATTGGGAGGTAAGACAAGCAGCCAAATTAGCAACAGAGGCCTCTGATCAATAGATGTTTCTCACCACATCCTCAAAGGCACAGTGCAGAAAGCAGCACAGATTTGTCTTTTAAGAAATGATACATATAGGGAGTGTCGGGTCTTTAGACTTCAGCTTTTGTACCAGGAGCTTTCGAAAATCCGGACACAATAGATTTATGCTGCACCTCTCCTTTTACGTTCCCCAATGCGAAACTGATATATCTTTCTTGCTCTTTTCTCAGGCTAGTAAAGAGCTATGAATCCCAGAAATTCATGAACTCTTGTGAAGTTATAGCTCTTTAAAAAAAGAAAGAATCATTTGCAGTTTGAGAAATGGTTCCGTGTATATCTAAACCTTGGGCAATTTTATGAGGCTATTATACTGCAGGTCTGAATTGTATTGCTATATATCTGCCTATAATTACTTGCTAAGTCTTGTTCCTATATCAACAGTTTGAAAAGGTGCAAGCAATGGGGGGGGGATATTATTATTATTATTATTATTATTATTATTATTATTATTAGTGTTGCACTCAGAGAAGTGAAGCAAATTAGTTCTGTTACTGGTTTTTGAACCACCAAACTATGAAATCATTATTGCTTTGCTCTAAATAAATTATTTATTTAGAGCAAAGCAATAGGTTTGTCATTGCTCTTGGGAGAAAAGCAATGACAAACCTAGACAGCATCTTTAAAAGTAGAGACATCACCTTGCCAACAAAGGTCCGTATAGTAAAAGCTATGGTTTTCCTAGTAGTAATGTATGGAAGTGAGAGCTGGACCATAAAGAAGGCTGATCGCCGAAGAATTGATGCTTTTGAATTCTGGTGCTGGAGGAGACTCTTGAGAGTCCCATGGACTGCAAGAAGATCAAACCTATCCATTCTTAAGAAAATTAGCCCTGAGTGCTCACTGGAAGGACAGATCATGAAGCTGAGGCTCCAATACTTTGGCCACCGCATGAGAAGAGAAGACTCCCTGGAAAAGAGCCTGATGTTGGGAAAGATGCAGGGCACAAGAAGAAGGGGACAACAGAGGACGAGATGGTTGGACAGTGTTCTCGAAGCTACCAGCATGCTCTGGCATGCTCTGGTCCATGGGGGCTACTGGCATGCTCTGGTCCATGGGGTCACGAAGAGTCACAGACACGACTAAATGACTAAACAACAACAACAAATAAATTATTACTTGAAGGAATAAGCGATTGAACCTGAGATTGTTGGTGTGCAAAGCATATGTTCTACCACTGAGGTACAGCCTCTTCCAAGCACCAACTTAAAACGTGGAGGTTTCCTCGGACAATTATGGGTTATAACTGTCAGCTAGGGTTCATCGAGAAGTAGCTAAGTATCTAGTCTTCAACTTAATAAAGCTGATTGTATTTACTGTTTTAGCTGCAATCTCAATTTAGTGTATTCCTGGTGTGCTTTAATTTGAATCTGACAGTATACCTTGCTCCAAGATGGTTATAAAGAAGGATTGATGGCTACATCAATATTTTAAATAAATAAATATTGGCTAGCTGATCAGGACAGCTGAACTTGCTGCTTGCTCTGCCTAACTCCAACAGAGAGCTAATGCTGAAATGTTGCTTCAGTTGAAAATTTGGTAAAGGATTAAATAAAATAGTGACACTTTTTGAGCATGCCTTCCAGGACACATTAAAGTAAGCATGTCTTTTATGTACTGGTACTAGAAATGTGTTTGTAAATGTATTTTAAATATACATTTAAACATGCATTTATTAGAAGAGATTTCATCTTCAAATATGCATTTCTAAATGTGTTGTTTTTTCCCCTCACACACTTTCAAAAGTGTTTTCATATATTTTTGAGCAGGGGACTGTGTTGGAACAGTCAGGAAGTGCAAAAGCTATTAGATTAATAAGTTCTGATCCTCGTTTCATATCAGAATCCATGAAGTTCAAGTCCCTGGGACTGGTTTAGCAGAGGATGCACTCCCATCAATCCCAAACCCCTCTGCCTGTCCCATGAGGCTTTATAGAAAGATGAAGCCACACCACACCTGCAGTCTTGCTGCACACAACAACTTGACTGGAAGGTGAGCAGCTAAGATGCTGTACCAGCCTAAAGCTGGCACCATGTTCAGGCCCAGCTTGGGCTTGGTGGCATCATATCCAGTTGATTTGGGACGAGTTCAACCCCACCCTATCTGGTCCCAGAGCCAACTTCTTCTTGCTCTTCAACCCCACAGTGTCCCATTCCACTTTGGTACGTAAAGGTAAAGGGACCCCTGACCATTAGGTCCAGTCGTAACCGACTCTGGGGTTGCGGTGCTCATCTCGCTTTATTGGCTGAGGGAGCCGGCGTACAGCTTCCGGGTCATGTGGCCAGCATGACTAAGCCGCTTCTTGCAAATCAGAGCAGCGCACGGAAATGCCGTTTACCTTCCTGCCAGAGCGGTACCTATTTATCTACTTGCACTTTGACGTGCTTTCGAACTGCTAGGTTGGCAGGAGCAGGGACCGAGCAAGGGGAGCTCACCCCGTCGCAGGGATTCGAACCACTGACCTTCTGATCGGCAAGCCCTAGGCTCTGTGGTTTAACCCACAGCGCCACCCGTGCCCCTTATTTCACTGTGGTACCTGAGGCCAAATGGCAAGGTGCCTGCTGTCGGGGCTGCCCCACTGAAGCCTTGCTTACCGGGCTTGTGCAGCTTCAGATTTTGGTGTGAATTTTGGATTTTGATGGTGGGGCTCTACCCTCCATACCATGGGAGAAACAGCAGCAGCTTTCATGTTCTTGTGAGGTCTTGCCAGAACCCAGAAGCACATGGTGCTTCTCCTCTCTTCTCTGGAGGCTGGGGTAGGGGTGGGACAGCACCCTGCCCTAGCCATTGGAGAAAGGGGTGCTGGTGACAGCAAGATATCATGCAGAGCCCCATGAGATCTCACAAGAGCCCCACAACATATTGTGCAATTTCATCTCTCCATAAACTAGACCTGCTTCATTGCTGGCAGTGGAAGCAAAGGGGTGGTCAGGGTGCCAAAAGGAGCACTGTCTCATGGGCTTCTGCCACTCAAGACTGTCACCTCACCTTGCCTAATGGGAAGGCCAGCCCTGCTTCCTCCCATCCATATCTTCAGTACATGGAAGAGGTGCTCAGTGCCAATGGAGTGATACTGGCATCATTCTGGAAGCCAGCAGGGTAGAAAGATAACTCCACTCAGTTCACAGGTATCCACCCTTGTCCAGGTCAAAAGGATATGGGAGAACATTTTTCAGATCACATATTATATTGAAGCAGCTATCTTATATTTACTACATTAAAAGTATCATACTCCTACAAATAGATCTGGATTGTACCTACAATTATCTAAACTCGGTGGATTTTCTGTTTGGAAATGTTGCATTTCTCCGTGGTAACCTCAGCATTCTTTTGAACCTCAAAACATCCATCCATACACGAGCCAGCTGCAGGAGGGCAATTTAGCATCCTGGTGAGTCCCTGACGTTTTCACCGGATATGAAAAGCTCTTTACCTCGCATTCATCACTGAGAATAGAAGCTCTGACGCCTTTGATTTCAGTAAACAGTCATTTATTAAACACACGGGGGGAGAGACAGACAGTCAAAAGGAGAGCTCAGCAAAAATATATATATAAAAAGTCAGTGTTGAGAAGCTGCATCAGTCAATCACTTCCTTGAAATTCTCATCATCCACATAACACAGCCTTTTCAACACTTCAAAAGGTAAAGTGCTGATGTAAGGAAGATATAAAGTCATTTACGAGATAAGGGTGTACATTAATGTAGCTAAACAGGAAGATGTGTCATGATAGATAATTCCGTGGCTCTGAATTTACATTCCCACTTATCACCTTGAGATGCATTATTCATGAGAACATGCTCTCTCCCCCCCCCCCACCTCCACCACTAAATAAAGATCAGGGAAGTGCAAACATCTAGATCCCAGGTGCTAAGCAGCTTTCAATGAGAGGACATACTCAATATCATTTAGCACAGGTTAGTTATTCCTTACAACACATTCACTCTCCTTGGGTACACAAAATTAGAGGCTGAGCGTGTTCTTCAATCTGAGTGGTGAGAGCAGCGGAAGAGTCCTGTTGGGTCAAACCAGACTTGGTCAACACGGTGTCCTCTAAACGTTGCTGGATTACAACTCCCATCCTCACTGTCTAGGAGAACATTGATCCAGTTCTCATTTAAAGGCAAACATACCTAATTTGAACCTTCAAAACAATATGTTAACTGAAAGACAGCCATTCCTTGAAATTTGCACTTTTTTGAATTTTGCAATGCGGAAAAGTGATATGCACATTGTTGTTGTTTAGTCATTTAGTCGTGTCCGACTCTTTGTGACCCCGTGGACCAGAGCATGCCAGGCACTCCTGTCTTCCACTGCCTCCCGCAGTTTGGTCAAACTCATGTTTGTATCTTCGAGAACACTGTCCAACCATCTCGTCCTCTGTCGTCCCCTTCTCCTTGTGCCCTGCATCTTTCCCAACATCAGGGTCTTTTCCAGGGAGTCTTCTCTTCTCATGAGGTGGCCAAAGTATTGGAGCCTCAGCTTCAGGATCTGTCCTTCCAGTGAGCACTCAGGGCTGATTTCCTTCAGAATGGATAGGTTTGATCTTCTTGCAGTCCATGGGACTCTCAAGAGTCTCCTCCAGCACCAGAATTCAAAAGCATCAATTCTTCGGCGATCAGCCTTCTTTATGGTCCAGCTCTCACTTCCATACATCACTACTGGGAAAACCATAGCTTTTACTATATGGACCTTTGTTGGCAAGGTGATGTCTCTGCTTTTTAAGATGCTGTCTAGGTTTGTCATTGCTTTTCTCCCAAGAAGCAGGTGTCTCTTAATTTTGTGGCTGCTGTCACCATCTGCAGTGATCATGGAGCCCAAGAAAGTAAAATCTCTCACTGCCTCTCTGCACATACTAGGGTAAAATGTGCACAAAATGCATATATTGGTGGGAATAGTGTGCAAGAAATGCACTCTGTTGGGGTCAATTGCTTTGCATATATAAGTACATTAGGCAAAATGGCATACAAAAAATGTAAATAGTAGGATAAATTTGCACAACAATGCTGATGAATTTTCATAAAACCCTTTTTTAAAAAACCTGATATTGAAATGTGAAGAACTGAACTTAAGAATGAAGTGATGTGAAACCCAAACTGACAGATCTGTACATTCTTATCCCAAAGCCTTGGTTGGCAATGCTGGTTGGGGCTGATGGGATTTGAAGTCCAGCAGCATTTGGAGAACACAGTGTTGGCTACCAAGTGTATCACATCCATAGGTGCCAACACCCTGGGGCCCTGGGTGCCCGAGCACTTGCAAAATTCCCCGTGAAGGGCACCTAGATGGTCCCCAGAGGCACAGGAACAGTGGCATCTCAGTGGCATACTGCTTCTGAATCTAGAGGTTCCACTTTTGGGGGGGGGGCAATCAAAATATTCAGGGAGTTGGAAGCAATGCCTCTGTAAGCAAACAGCACAATTGCACTGAGGGGGAACACTGACATGTAATTTTTAAAATGGAATGGTTTAATAGTTTGGTTTGGTTGGTGTTTTTGTTAACCACCCTGGATTATTAACAAATAAATTATAATCTGAAGTACAGGGTTCCTGTTGGTGACTTGTAGAAGTCTCTTGGCAGTGTGGTGTATCAACCAATGTGATGTATCAGCAGAGTAAGTGGAGTCCCAGCAGAGTCCTCATAGATTTCCTGCTCCTGCTCTCTGTGTTTAACCTCGTCATCATTTTTTTTCTCTTCAGTGCTCCATCCCCCACTCTTTTGTTTCCCCATTCATTTTTGGAGGCCTATTTTGTTGCTTGTTTCCTTATCTACAACCTCTTTAGACTCCGTATTGTCCTTTGCTTTGCTGAGTCCAGTCACAGTAGCCTCAGAATCCCTCCCTTTCTAGGCTTTTGCTCAAGCTTTTCAAACCGTTAGTCTTTAGCTCTCAGTGGGGGGTTAGGCAGTTTCCCACGTCCCCCCCCCCCCGCTAACAATCGGCTATTGTTCACACGACTTCTTTGCCTGCAGTTAAATGGAAAGGTGTAGATGAAATCCACATTCTCTTGTCAGGAATGAATTGCAGCAGCAAAATTAAAGCCCATGAAGGCAAAACAACAACATTGTAGTTAGCTCTGCTTCTGTTCAGGTTTTGGTTCGCCCTCCCTCGGTGGCAACATCTGCCACTTTCAACTCAGATATGACAGTTCTTCCCAGTTTGCCAGCTTCTCCTGTCCCCTTGCTAGGGGAGTTCTACTCAGAACATCTCAGAGACAGATCAGATGTGCCCATGACACCCCTCTTTCTGGCATTATTCCAGCTACGGAGGATGGCTCTGCCCCAGTTTGGCTGAGGAACTCTCAAAAACACAGGAGGGCACAAAATCATAGAATCATAGATTTGTGGTGTTGAAGGGACCCTTCAGATCACCTAGTCCAGGGATGTCCAACAGGTTGATCACAATCTACTGGTTGATCCGTGTGAGGTTTTGGTCAATCGCAGTCAATCGCTGGCCCCCTTCTGCCCCCCCTCGCCCCACCTCACCCTCCATTGTTGGAGAACAGAAGATGGAGTTTACAAACTGAGGCTGTTTCCCCCCAGCGATCCTTCGGTGAGTTGCTGTTTCTCTTTGACCCCCAAATAATGCAAAAATGTTGCGCCCTCCTCCCACAAAAAAGCTAAGCAACTAATGGCTCCCAAACTCCCTAAAAATGGGGCTTTCCCCCTCCCTAAACAAAGCTCAACAACTTTGACCTGAACCCCTAAAAAAACAAGGGTTAGATCACTGCCAGTTTTAAATTCTGTGAGTAGATCTCAGTCTCTTGGAAGTTGGCCACTCCTGATCTAGTCCAAACCCTCTGCAATGCAGGAATTTGCAGTTGTCCTCTATAGGGATCAAACCTGCAACCTTGGCATCATCAGCACCACACTCTAGCCACCTGAGCTATCCAGGCAGGGTATCTTTCCATGGTGAAGGAGAGCAAGCAGTTCCCACCTAATCAAGAAGTGGTGACCGGGAATGTGTGAATTATTTGCGAGCTCACCAGGCATTTGGATGTTATGTAGATCTTTCCTGTTATGATTCAACAGAAGGCATCTCCATATGTTCACCTGAGCATCATACAGCAGAGCAAAGTCCAGAAGAATGCCCAAGCTGCAGGCCCCAATTCCATTATACTGATCGCAGGAGATATCACTCATTCACTCGTAGGTGTTTAAAATGTCACTGCGACCAAAAGGAACATAAGATCTGGCTCCATAGAGGTCACTGGAGAAGGTAAGTCTGTTCCCATGGTACTGTTCCAATGACCTTTCTTCAAGCAATAAATCATGCATGCAGTTTGATGTTTTAGGGGTGGGGCTGGGGGGCAGCAGTAGCATTGATTAGGGAGAAAAGAGCCAATTAAGGTTTTTTTTTATGATGCAAAATCCATTTGAAAATATGACTGCAGTGGAGACTGATGTACTGATGAATTTTGCTATTGACTCTTTTTTTTTTCCCCTCAGCAACGTGGGGGAAGAGAGATCAGAGGCAAGTCAGGGAGAAATATTGGTCAGCAATAAAAGTCAACTTGATGGAAGGTTAGAACACAGGTTACATGAAAGGGGAGTCCTTTTTTATAAGGTTATAAAGGCTTTTATTATGGATTTACATTAGAAAATGACAGGGCAATTAGAGTGTTGGGCTGTCACAGAATAACATCTCAGCAAAAAAAAAAAAAAATGCAATAGAACAGGCTTTACCTTAAAGAAAAACTATCAAATATGCCTTATTCTCACCAAGGTGGTAGAGCTGTGTCCTGAATATACCATTTCAGATGGCAGAGGAAAGTTTTCATGATTGAATGTTCCCTTCATGCAAAAACATAACCTTCTCCCTAACATGCTACCTTTCTACATGCATGGGTTTTGGTTTTGTTTGGTTTTTTTTTTCTAAGAAAAATGGATATTTCCCACCAGAATTTGATTCTGAATTGATTTTAGAATGTATTTCAATTAATTGACTGTGATTTTATGTAAATTGTGCTATTTTTACTGTTGTTAGCTGCTCTGAGCCCGGCTTTGGCTGGGGAGGGCGGGATATAAATAACATTTTATTATTATTATTATTACTCAGTCTCCTTTGAGCTCTGCTCCTTTGTACAAACCCATGCAATCCACTCAGAAACCAAGCATGCCACTGAAAAGGCCAGCCATTCTTCTCGACATGCTATTTTTCTAGATGCAAGGATTCTCTCTCTTTCTTTTTGAGGACCCTTCATGGGAGTGTCCACCTGCAATCTGAAGTGGTAGAGCCCAGAACCTGTTTGTGTAGAACTAGACTTCAATTGACAGAGAGAAGTTGAACATTCTGATGGGCTAACAGTGATCGGGGGACAAGTGAAAAGCCCTAATCAAACATTTACATTAACAGTTTTTTGACCCCTTGCCCTGCTCCTTTCCCAGTGAAAACCCACTCTTTAGCTCCAAATTGGAACAAACAGCAGTCCACGAAAAACTTGATTGCCATTTGCTCCAACTGAGTGTTAAAGAACGGTTTTTCCTGGGGGAAATCAGTGGGACAACAGGAAGTGTGGGCAGGGGTGAATGAAGGCGTCATGACACCCGGGGCGGCAAACCGCTATGTACGGCGCATGTGCAGCATCACTACGTAAAGTGCATGTGCCGTACGTAACAACGCCGCACATGCGCTGTACATAGCGGTTTTCTGGCTGTAGTGGCGACGGAGGGATCTCACTGAGGTGCATACGGTGCTGGGGTGGCATCGCCGGCAAACCGCTATGTACAGCGCATGTGCGGCATTGTTACGTACAGCGCATGCATGTGAATCCACACATGCACTGTACATAGTGGTTTGCCACTGGTGCCGGGATCCTCTGCTCACGGCTACAGCTGCAAACAGAGGATCCTCCACATACAGCTGCAGCAGCACGATGGCTGCTCACGCTGCTAAGAGCCCCCATGGGGTTCCTTCTTGTCACCCCCCCAGACATGGCACCCAGGGTGCACTGCCCCCCCACCCCCCGTTGCCATGCCACTGAGTGTGGGTAAGCTCTTAGTGATTCTTCAAATGGAAAAAACAGGGTGCCCAAATGCAGGCTATGCCATCCTCTCGTGCCTGATCCTACATGTTACACACAACACTTGCACTTCTGTAGCCAGCTTCTACCTAGGCTCAGCATCTTGTGTGAAGAAGCCTACTGCATTTCGTTTAAGCGCTTTGCCAGGAGTCAGCAGTAGTGCAGATCTGATAGCTAGCGCAGATTCATAAACTCGCTTTGCATCATTCCCAGTTTGAAAACCCTAATAACACTCGTGGGGATCATTCCATGGCTAAGAATGCCACCAGTTTGTTTTTATTTTCCACAAGACACAGACAATTAAATCTCTCCCATGGAACAGGATTCTCTGGTACCCCCCCCCCCATTTATGCCTCATTTCACTCTAAGGTTCAATAAAACAGCAAGCAGGCACACTGGATATAGCAAAGCCTGTTCCTTCTGTTGTGATTTATAAGGCAAAGAATCAACCATCCCCCCTAGCATACAGATGTTCAGATAACATGTTGTCACTCCTTTTGTTTAGGGCTCTTTTCCCTCTTTGTCCCTTGGTTGCCACTATAAATCAGGAAGGGTTGCAAACATCCTTTATTTGCAGCATCTGTTTCGAACCAACATTAATCATTGTCCAAGTACCTGAGAATAACCATTCATTCTAGCTCTATTATTTCTAGCATACACAATGGAGAGACATCTCCATCCTGGTTAATTCCAGTGCTTACCGCTCTTAACGATTGACTGCCGCATTCTACCCCTGCTCAATAAATGGATCCATGTCCCTGAAAGCCATAAAAGAGTATGGTGATCATGGGGTTTGATCTCTCAGATGTGTTCCAGCTCCTTGTTTCTGATCGCTCTCTATGTCTCCAAACCCAAGAATATAGGGTGCTGCCTTATGCAGAGTCAGACCCATTGACCTAGCTAGCTCAGCACTAACTCATGGCAGCACTCCAAGGTTTGAGGATGGAGTCCATCCCAGTCCTATTTGGAGAAGCCAAGGATTGAACCTGGGAACTTCAGGATGCAAAGCAGATGTTGGGTGACCTCAAAGACAGCCAGCTCCCCCAAAGTAGATACAGATAACTCTCAGGCAAATAGCTGTTCCAGGAGTGGTTTCAGGGCCCTGGTTCAAATCAGTCCATACTGCAGCTGTGAGTACTAATTTAAAAGAAGTAAGATGACAAGAGCAGGACTGGATCTACCATTGGGCCAAGTGAAGCAACTACTCTAGCTGGTAAATGCTGAGATCAAAACACCACCGAACACTTGGTCACATAAATGCAAAACTAAACAAAACACACAATGTGACAGGCTGCATGTAACTATATAAATTATTTTAAATTCTTTTTTAAATACTATTCAACATATCATATCAAAATATGTGGTTCTGTAAACCGACTTATCATATAAACAAAACATATTATAAGAAATTAGAAGTGCAGAAAATTGACCAGGAGATACAATCTATTTAGTTCTTATGTTAGCAATATCTATTCTTATATCAATCTTGTAATGCTCCACGTGAAGATGCTTTTAAGAATTCTGGCGTTCCTTGTATGCAGGTTTCAGATGAAAGACTTAGAAGAATGGCACATGCAGAAAATAAGACAAGGTTTCCAGGATAAGTCCTTGTTTCGCCCAACCGGGGTTCATCAGCCATGCATACACTGGATTATATAAATGAACATAATATGATATAATTTTATACAAAGACAAGTAACATAACTCACATACAAAATACAAAATAATAACTCTACATACCGTATACTTGTATATCAAAAACATGGAACATAATGGATTCAGTTATAACAACCATTAACCTGATGTTTTGTTTGGTAAATGCTGAGAGGTGAGAATCATGACACAGCTGGCAGAATCCAAGACCAGGGAGAAGAGTCGGTGGAGGAAGATTGGAAGAAATTTAAAGACTATCTACAGAAACATTGTAAAATTAATGAATGTTAGAAGGATGTTGGAATGAAGTTATGTGGTTTTAGCAGAAATGTTATAAGGGTTTAGGAAAAAATAGACTGTTAATTGGTGAAAGGAGGGAAAGTAAAGTTACATTATATTAAGATAAATTACAGAACAAAAAGTGGAAAAGATGGAAAGGATTTGCTGTAATAGTTAACTGAACTAGAATACAAAAAAGGGAGGTGTGAGGAGGTCAAGGAAACAAGCAAATGAAAGACAAGTTATGGGAAGATTAGCTGTGTGGTGTGGTTTTTTTTTCTTCTTCTTCTTTCTTATTGTGATGCGTTGTTTTGTTCTTGTTTGATATGGTGTTTTTACTTTTTCTTTTTGTAACCTTTAAAATTTTAATAAATATTATTTATATATAAAAAAAAGAGAATCATGACACAGAAGCCTTGGATTCACCACTGGGCTATAGTCCTTCTCCAAGATGCTAGGCAGGGCTGGCCCAAGACATTTTGGCACCTGATTTTGGCACCAAGACATTTTGGCAGATGATTTATTGCTCAGATAAGCCCTGGTGTCCAGCCCACTTCGGCTGCGCAGCTCTGCTGGACTTCAAAGGCCACATTCCAAAGGCTCTGAGCAAAAAAAACGCAGAGTTTACGCAGCAGCAAGAGAAAGCTGCAAAAACTTCTTCAGAGCTTTCTTCAGTGTGCTAAAATAAAGTCCACTCAGGATATTAGCAGCTAGAAGCAGTTTATTTACAGCAGACTATCCATTATCTATCACAGCGAACAGCATCGTGAAAACACGTCCTCTCTCCTCAAAAGCGAAAGTAGAGAAAAAGAACAAAGACTGGAGACTCTCGGACATGACGTAGAATCTCCCCCCTCCCAACAGTGGGCAGTGCGTACACTCTGAGCTGTTTTAACCCTGTAAGCTCAGGTTATCCTCACACCCCCTCTCGCGCTGCACCACTGTGGGGGGAGTAAGTACAGAACTTACCCCCAACTCCAAACCACCACAAAACTCCCCATGACGCTGGAAGCTTAAAGGTTTGGTGAATCCATCGGCCAGGTTACTGTGACTGGCACAATACTTCAGCCGAATCAAACCTGACTGAACACTCTGACACACATTTTGGAAACGTATGTCCAGATGCTTGGTTCTGGCCTTAAATTGCGCAGATTCAGCCAATTTCAAACAAGGTTGATTGTCTTCCCAAACCGTGATGGGCAAGCTACAATCCCCATAGATCTCTTGCACCAAGCATCTATAGAACTCTAGTTCCCGGCACAAATCTGACAATGCACTGAATTCAGCCTCAGTAGAAGACAGCGCAATGAGACTTTGCTTCCGGGACTTCCACCCAACTAGTGACTTCCCAAACTTTACCACCAACCCAGACACAGACTTGCGGTCCTGCGAATTTGCCCAGTCACTGTCCGCATAGCACGTGAGCTTCGCCTCACCTTCAGCTGGCAGCTTAAGACAGAAGTCTTTGGTATGCTGCAGGTAGCGCAGTACCCGCTTGATACCGTGCCAAGCACTCACACTGGGCTTTGATGCTTCCCTACTTAGCAGATTGGTAGCAAAGGCAATGTCTGGTCTGCTCCATTGGGACAGATACAACAGACTACCTAGAGCTGACTGAAAGAGCTTAGCATTTTCAAACTCGGCACTTTCTGCTTGCTGGCTATCTTTCACGAAGTTCGTCTCCATGGGTGTCCGAACTCCTGCACAATCAGACATTCTGAACTTCTCAAGCAACTGTTCAATCTTGCCTTTCTGACTGAGCAAGAAGCTACCATCCTCAGTTCTCGCTATCTGCACGCCTAGGTAGATCTTTACTGCACCCAGGTTCTTGAGCTGAAATCGCTTCCCAAGCTCTTTGGCAAACTTCTGCACCTGTTTGTCTGTCTTTCCAATATGGATGATGTCATCAACAAAAAATAACACCATTTCCTGTGAGTCTCCTGATCCTCTAAGGAACAAGCAACTGTCAGCAAGACTCTTCCTGAAACCTAGCTTCTCCAAAGCTTCATTCAGGCACAAGTTTCAATTCCTGGCCGACTGTTTCAGGCCGTAAATTGACTTGTGAAGTTTCCACACAGTACCTCGCTCATTTCCCTCAAACCCTGGAGGAGGAAGCATGTACAAATCCTCCTGGAGGTCTGAGTTCAAGTAAGCAACGTCCACATCAAAATGATGCACCAGCAACCCTCTTTGTGCAGCTATGGCCAAAAGCAAACGTAGAGATTCACTCCTACAGGTGGGAGCATACGTTTCCGTGTAATGCAACCCCCTGCGCTGCGTGAATCCTCTCGCCACTAATCTGGCCTTATACTGCGGTTCTCCTGTCGCTGTAGGCTTAAGACGGTAAACCCAGCGGCTACCCACGGCTTTTTCGCCCATCGGCAACTTCGTGAGGGAGAACACACCTAGAGACTCCATTGAGTTCATCTCCTTCTGCATCGCCTCATGCCATTTCCTGGCTTCTTCCTGAGGCAGTTTCTGAACATCTTCAAAACTCTCGGGTTCACACTGTGCCATTCCGACCCACACGCTAGTGACAGCAAACCTTTCAGGAGGCTTCCCCTTGGTCGTCCGAGCAGAACGGCGCAGCACCACTTCAGGAACCTCCTCTGACCCACTGGGGCCAGCCAGAACGTCCTTGGCATCAGAGAGCTCCCCCTCTGACTTACTGCGCCTTCTGGACTTCTCAGCCGAACCTGTGGGGGAAGATGGAGCACTGCGTTGCTCAATCTTCACAGCCTTGGGAGAAGTTCTCCCCTCTGCCTGCACTGTGTCTGAACTCTGAGCCTCGGCTGCTGGTTCAACCTCTTCCTCACCTTCATCGGCAGAGTCAAACCGACTCTCTGACAGGATGTCAGGGTTCCCATGTATCCTAGCCCAACCACTCTGCTCACAGAATTCAGCACTGTTGCTGAGCAGAATCCTGGACTGATCCCCTGACGGATAAGCAAACCTCCACCCCTTGGTCCCTGGCTCATACCCACAGAAAATCATCTTTTGGGACCTGGGTTCACCTTTCTTGCGTTTGGCCTTTGGTATGAGGACCCACGCCTCACAACCAAAAACACGAAAGTAGTGCAGTTTCGGTTGCTTTCCGTGCAACAAGAAGTACGGGGTGTCACCTACCACTGAATTGAACGACCTGTTCAGAACAAAGTTGGCCGTTCGCCAAGCCTCCCCCCAAAAGCGCTGTGGGAGCCCGGCATCAAACAAAAGAGCTGCGGACATCTCCCCTAGAGTCCTGTTCCGTCTTTCCGCAATCCCATTCTGTTGGGGAGAGTGCGGAGAGGTCAATCTGTGTTGAATCCCCTTTTTGCGGAAGAAACTTTGCAGTGCAGACCCGGTGAACTCCCCACCGCGATCGTTCTGAAAGCTTTGCACCCGTGTGGAAAACTGCAGTTCCACAGCCGCAATCCAGTCTTTGATTAGCGGTGCAGCCTCACTTTTGTGTTGGATCGTGAAGGTCCAAGAGTTCCGAGTATGGTCATCAATCAGAACCAGCGCATATTTGGCTCCGCCCATACTGGTCACAGACATGGGACCTGACAAATCTGCATGAATTAATTGAAAAGCCCTAGTGGTCACCCTTTCAGACCTTGGGTATGTGCACGTTTTTACCTTTGCAGACTTGCACGCTCTGCAATCTAGAAACTTAGCACAAGGTTTCATTTTGCACCCTTGCGTACACTCTGGGATCTTCTTCACTGACCCCCAGGACACGTGAGCCATGCGTCGGTGCCATAAGTGAGCACACGCATCATGAACTGGAACATTGGCACACTGTGCTTGAGCCACCTCCGTGTCACCTGTACCTGCAAAAGAAGCATTTATCACAAACAACCTGTCTTTACATTCAACACTGACTAGGTGCTGTCCATTCTTAGAAATAGAACACTTATTGTTTTCAAAACACACTTTGTAGTTTTCAGCAAGAAGGGCGCTGACAGACAGCAACGCGCAAGACAGTCCTGGAACAACAAAAGCCTGGATTGAATCCTGTAAGAAAGAACAAAACAATGAGCCAGTCTGCGTGAGTGGGTGTTTAGTCCCATCTGCTAAACACACAGTCTTTCCAGAAATTACAGAGGTGCAGTTCTCCAGGAATCCTGCAGATGGCACTAAGTGATGCGAAGCTCCACTGTCTATAACAAAAGTCAGCACAGCATCCTGTTGACAGCTCTTGACTGCAGCCATAGAGGCTGCCAAATGTTTACATTCAGTGTCTCTGCCAGCTGCCTTCGGCTTGCCTTTCCCACGCTTTGAAGCAGAGCTCTTTATCTGGTTGCTACGGGAGATGGCCTTCGGCTGTTCCTGTGCCTCGACTGGACAGTCTCTCACCAGATGGGAGGGGGAGCCACAGCGATAACAGCGGCGACGCGTAGCAACAGCTCTCACAGCTCCCACTTCAGCCATTCCTTTGTTCCCAGCACCCCCACCTTTGGGTGCACAGCCTGGGCCTGCATGTTCCCCAGCACTCTGGTTGTAGGCCTCAACATCACAAGGCCCCTCGGAGACAAAGCAGCTACTCCCAGCTGTAACTTCAGGAACATGGCCAGCAGCCCCCTCTGGGCTCTCCGCTTCCTCCCTGTTCTCGGCTTTCTTCAGGCCCTGGTCTCTTGCTGAGCTTGCACACAGACTCCTCAGCAACTGCCATGCGGCCTGAGCCGACTCAACGCCCTCCACGTGGGGCAACAGAGAAGGGGTCACGCTTGCTTTCAACATGCAGAGCTCCCGTTGCATTCTCTGCTCCCTCTCCTCCAGCAAAGCAGCCTCATCTTCAGAAGCAAGTGGCATGGGTGGGGCCGGCTCCTTCTGAGCTATGCTCCAGAGCCCAGTGGCCAAAAACCACCCCCTTACTCTTCTTGACCAGACCTCCCAATTTTGCTGATTTAATCTCTCATCAAAGGGGACGTTGAAACTCTCCTGGAGTTCTGCCATCTCCTCCCCCGGTCCCCCCTTGGGGCTGTGGAGTACTCACGCGTACTAAACCGGCTCCGAGGATAGGCTTCTGGCGTCCCTTTGCAGCACACAGCTTGCAGCCAGCCTCCCTGCTTTCTCCCAGGCAGAGCAGGTCTTTTTTCTTCCGGCAGCAAAAACAGCAGCGTCTCACTTTTTTACAGCCTTTGTAAGCACACAGCATTCCAAACAGGCTCTCCACCGGACATCAAAGCAGCTTCCTCTAATTGCAATTACCGTCCATAACCTCTCAGATGATTTATTGCTCAGATAAGCCCTGGTGTCCAGCCCACTTCGGCTGCGCAGCTCTGCTGGACTTCAAAGGCCACATTCCAAAGGCTCTGAGCAAAAAAACCGCAGAGTTTACGCAGCAGCAAGAGAAAGCTGCAAAAACTTCTTCAGAGCTTTCTTCAGTGTGCTAAAATAAAGTCCACTCAGGATATTAGCAGCTAGAAGCAGTTTATTTACAGCAGACTATCCATTATCTATCACAGCGAACAGCATCGTGAAAACACGTCCTCTCTCCTCAAAAGCGAAAGTAGAGAAAAAGAACAAAGACTGGAGACTCTCGGACATGACGTAGAATCTCCCCCCTCCCAACAGTGGGCAGTGCGTACACTCTGAGCTGTTTTAACCCTGTAAGCTCAGGTTATCCTCACAAGGTGGACCCCAAAATGGTACTCCCCCTTCCTGCCAAGGGAGAAAAAATGGAGGCGGGGTGATAAATGGGCCATTGCCATCCAGAACTCTTCCTGACAGCTGTCATTTCTTTCCCCAACACCATCTGGAGTAATGCTGCCGGAACATCTGGAAGGGGAGAAAATGCAACCACTAGTTTGAGATTGAGAAACCAGTTTATTTATGGTTCTTCCTGCATCAGGCCAATGGCCCATCTGGTCCAGCTTCCTGTTCTTGCAGTGGCCAATCAAATGCCTATCCGAAACCCAGAAGCAGGACCCAAGCGCAAGAGCACTCTCCTCTCCTGTGGCTTCCAGCAACAGACAGAGCACAGCCATCAAGGCTAGTAGGTATTGCTGGGCTTGTTGTCCACAAATTTGTCTAATGCTCTTCTCAAGCCATCCACGTTGGTGGCCATCACTATCTCTTGCAGTGAATGCCATAGTTTTTGCTGCATGAAGAAGCTGTCTGAAATCGTCCAACATTTAGGTTTATTGGATGTCTACAAGTTCTAGCATTATGAGAGGGGGGTGAAAACTTTTCTCTATCCACTTCCTCCATGCTATGCAAAATTTCATGAAGTTCCATCATGTCACCTCTTGCACACCTTTTCTCTAAACTGGAAAGTCCCAAATGCTTCATGGGAAAGTCCCAAATTCTTCATGGTGTGTGTCCGTGTGTGTATGTTTGTGTGTCACTCCATGCCCTTGATCATTTTGGCGACCCTTCTCTGAACCTTTTCCAACTCCACAATGTCATTTCCTAGGTGAGGCAACCACAACTGTACACAGTATTCCAAATGTGGTCATGCTTCAGATTTTTGTAATGGCAGTTTCATCAACAGTTTTATTTTCAGTTCTTTTTCTAATGATCCCTGGCATGGAATGTGTCTTCTTCACTTCTTCCAAGCACTGGGGTGACATCTGTCAGTTCTGTGTGTGTTCATTCCTAAGTCTATTACATCCCATCTTGGGGTTAAAATTCATTTCTTCTTCTTTTTTAAACACACCAAAAATTGTACAAATATACAGTGGTACCTCAGGTTAAGTACTTAATTTGTTCCGGAGGTCCGTACTTAACCTGAAACTGTTCTTAACCTGAAGCACCACTTTAGCTAATGGGGCCTGCTGCTGCCGCCGCACCGCCAGAGCACGATTTCTGTTCTCATCCTGAAGCAAAGTTCTTAACCTGAAGCACTATTTCTGGGTTAGCGGAGTCTGTAACCTGAAGCGTATGTAACCTGAGGTACCACTGTACTTATTTTGTCCCACAATAAGTACAGTGGTACCTCGGGTTAAGTATTTAATTCATTCTGGAGGTCCGTTCTTAACCTGAAACTGTTCTTAACCTGAAACACCACTTTAGCTAATGGGGCCTCCCGCTGCCGCCGCGCCACTGCTGCATGATTTCTGTTCTCATCCTGAAGCAAAGTTCTTAACCTGAAGCACTATTTCTGGGTTAGTGGAGTCTGTAACCTGAAGCGTCTGTAACCTGAAGCGTATGTAACCCGAGGTACCACTGTAAGCATCTATTTTATTTCAATATATACATTTCTAAGCACAGGTTATATATTTATTCAAAAGCTTTTCTACACTGCTAGACATGTTGCTTATCTCTAAACAGTGTGGTATAAAAACAGTAAAAATATCAGTAAAACAAAAATATAACACAAACCACTAAAACAATAGTATAAATGCATGCATCTATATATGGAGTTAAGGAATTCAAACAAGTAAGAACAGGGTTCAAATTATGGGTCAGGGAAAGCCAAGGCAAAAAGTGAAGCTCTTCACAAGACTGATAGTTGCTTCTTCATGTATGGCAGAGGGAAGGGCATTCTGTAGTACAGGAGCAATAGTGGACAATGCCAATTTTTGAGACAGTGTCCTCACAGGTCTATACAAATGATCTAAGTAACCTTGCAGGTCCATATGGGGACAGGGGGCCTTTTAGGTAGCCTACTCTCAATCTGTTAAGGCTTTGTATGTTAACATCAAAATCTTGAACTGATTGGCAGTCAATGCAGTTTTATCAGCAGAGGTGTCTTTCTTCTTCTTTGGCAATCACTTGTAGCTGAGTAAGATTGTCTTCCATAAACACAATTTTAACAATGAGTCCGTAAGTGACTGTGGAGGCCAATTCTGGATCCACACATCCTTCCACAGTTGGGACATAGGTTTCCAGGCGGGAGTTGATCACAGTGTGGATTTGCCAAGCTTGCCTTCCTCTTAGCACATTTCTCCCTTGCATCCTGAGTTCGAGTGTCTTCAAAGCTCATGACACCTTTGGTAAAGGCTGTTCTCCAACTGGAGCACTCCTGCCTGCAGCATTCTACATCAGCTGCAGCTTCCAGACCAATCCCAAGGGAAGCTCCATGTAGAGCCCATTACAGTCCAATCACAAGGCTACCAATGAATGAGTTGTGCATGAATCACCCCCACAAATGTATTCTAACACATTTTTGAGCCAACAACTGTATTTCAAAATTCAGAAAGGTGTAAAATCAGAGGGCTAATTAAATTCTGATCTGTGCATTAGTCTGAGAAGTGTAAATTAGGATGTTGTGCTTAAAAATGCAAACCAAATGCAATTCTCCTCCAACCTTAAAGTAAGGAGCTCGTGACAGCAGCTGTCAGTTCACTCCCATCTTGCAACTTCCTAGGAAATAAGGTCATGTTTTCCATTTGGCAGATGATCAGGTGAGGCTCAAGACTATTGATTGAGCAGGAATTGGAACCCTATCCCTCATATCTAAAGGCCATTACTTTTCTCACTGAGGTTTTAGAGAACGGTGCCCCTATTTTGACAACCAAGTATAAACAACAGTCACACAACAGTCCTTGATTCACAATTCCTGCCATAATATTTTGACTCCCTCTTCTTAGATTAGACTGTGACTTGTCAGTTCAAGTAGCAACATGGCAGTTATTGTTACTATTTTAATGAGGAGAAGAGGAGAATAACAAACTAGACAATTGCGGGGAATCAGATCTGGATCAGTAAATAGAATGGAACAGGCTATGTCTCTACCTAAATTTATACCTTTCCCTAGCTGCTGCCTTTGTATCTTCCTTCGGGCAGATGGGCAGAGCAGGAAGGTGGCATATACCTCCACAGTGGCTTCTGATCTCCACAATCTATGTACTTTAGTGCTGCATATCTTGTTGTGCAGTGATTGCACATGCATTTGCTTGAATAGGGCCAGTGGTCATTTTCTCTGTGGTTCTTTGGACCCAACCCATAGTTAGCAAATGGGTTTCCAACTCAGTGTGGTTTTTCCTCACTTTTCCACACACATCCTCCAAATGGGGCTGTTCAGAACTTCCACAAACTAAGTTTCTGCTCATCCATGCCCTTGCCAGCTCTGTCACTCTCCGAACAGTCACTTGTCTGCTTTCCGTAACAAGCTGCCGCAAAGCAATGGGGTCATGAAGAGGACCTAGGAAATGTCCCCCTAGGGGAGAGTGAGTGGATGGGTTTTACTTCATAGCATGAAGCCGGGAAAGCATGCATTTATCATTCTGAATGCAACTGTCTCATAATTGAGAACAGGGGACAGGATCTGCCAAGGCTCATCACAGTCTAGGCTAGCTTTGAGCACTCACCCTAGTTGCTTTGAACCACAATGCAACTGTCCATGATTCACACTCCTGCTGTGGCATCACATCCTCCTTTGTGGAAAGAGAGGTCATGCCCTCTACTTTGGGTTAGTTACGATTAGAAAATTGAAGTCATTCGAACTGCAATGATACATCTTCATATAGCAATGCCTGAAAAGTGTTTGAGCTGCACTTCTTCTTCTTTGGCTATTAGTTCTTTTGAGACATTTCTAAAAAAGAAAGAAATTACTCTATCAAGGGGATGACTAAATCCTATTACCAAAATAGATAGCCCCTCCAGAGTCAGCTCTGGAAGCTTGTGGAAATAATTAGGTTTAAAGTGGGGCTAACATAAATTGTGCCTTTTAGAACTTATCAAAATCCAGTCTGGCAAGTACTGGATTTGAAAATTCAGGCCTTTTGATAAATATTTGAACTTGTATTTTAGACCCCTTGAGAGCATCAGCCAAAAATTGAATGATTCTACTGAATTTTAAGAGCAATTAATTTTTAATTTAAAGTTCATGAATTTGTAATATGTTGACTCCCATTTTATCTGTTCCCGGTTTGTAAATTGTCAATATGTGAAGTTCCCCAAAGACTTAAACAAGAGCTACAGCGAGGCATGTCATTCGATGTAATGAGTGAATCCATGAGGATAGACAGATACAGATTGGAAATTGACAACAAACATACAGAAATCTCTGAATGTCCCAAAAGGATATCCCACAACTGGAAGGGAGCATAAGAAGAACCCTGTTGGATCAAGTTCAATGTCCATATAATCCAGTATCCTGTTCTTACAGTGACCCACCAGATGCCTATCGGGAGCTCAAAGGGAGGACCTGAGTTCAACAGCATTCTCCCTACTTGGCAACCAAGTCTAGATACTGAGAATCATCTCCATCACTCCATCATTTCTATGCAATGATGGCATTTCTCCAGCTATAACAGACTCAACAGAGAAAGCAGGCTTGCCTGCACACTATTTTTCATAAAAGGATATGCTCTCTCAAATAGGGTGATTGCAACTGCGTACACGGTGATCTGCTGATCAAGGCAAGGGATGGGGATGACCCTTCAGGTGTTATTTGATCCCAACTCCCAACAGCCCAGCCAGCACTGCCCATGGCCAAAGATGATGGGAGTTGGTGCCCAATAGTATCTGCAGAGACACAAGTCTCCCATCCCTGATCAAGGCAGTCATGCATCTGAAGAAGATGACTGAAATACAAAATGCATTCACAACATGCATTTACTAGTGCCCAGATAAGAGGTCTTAGCAAGTTCACTATGCTGTGAACTTCTGGCAATGGGAACAGGTGCCTCTGTGCATTTGTGCTCCTTGTGGTGAGCTACAGAAGCCTGCCAAGTGGAGGGAAAGGGGGGACTTTGCCACCCCAGTGTCAGGAGTTGTGAGGGATAGAAGCAGAAATCTTTCCACTGAGCCTTGTTTACCAAGACTCGTGGGATTTCGGTTCAATGGTTTTCATGAGCTATGATGCTCCTTTAAGTTCCAGAGCAGCAGCACCAACCAGCATAAGCCTGACAGGGATGGGTGACTCTGTCAATTTCATTTTCTCCTTTATCCTGTTTTAAGCTCAGCTCACCACATTTCCACATCATTCAGCCAGCAATGTCCTCTTTACCAAGGGCATCAGCCAGGGCTCAGCTCATACACCCTGGTTCACTTTGCCTAGACAACCCACTAGTTCTCTCTCAAATGGCTAAGTTATTTATGTTGCTGGGTTTTTGCTTAGCTCCTTAGAGGAAGAACTGTAGCTCAGTAGCATATCATCTGCTTTTACACACAGAAGGCCCCAAGTTCAGTCCCTGACATCTTCAGGTTGAGTTGGGAATGTCCCCTGCTGAAAACCCAGCATAGCTGGTGTGTGTGTATGTGTGATGACCCCAACCTTGCTACATCCTTGCTTACCTCTCCTTCTCTGCAATGGACTGTCAAGGTAACTGGCTTCAATAAACTCCTCTATTCCTTAGAGTTTTGCACACGTTTTACAATAAACTCTTCTGACAATTTCCTGCTTCTGTAACATCTTGATGACCTGCAGGATGCGCTGCCAAGTAAGCAAAATGCTAGATTATCCAGCCCCTGGAAGATACTAATTTAATACTTCAGCATATGGCTATGGCATGTATCTCACAGGGAACCTCTGCTTAATGCCTTTATCCCAGCACGAACTGATTGGTCTGGTAAGAGGTAGGATGAAAAGTGAATGCCGACACAGCCCAGACCCCCAAGGGGGAATATAGAGCTATGTTGGAACTAAAATGCATCAGTCTGGTATCATGTCACACCTTTCTCTCCCTCTCTTGCTGTAGGAAGCCTTGGGTCTTGATGGCTGGAGAGGTGGAGGTTCAGGACTGACCCAGGAATACAGCTGCAACCAGCCGGTGGTGTTGGGTCTTTGCACAAGGAAGCTGCCTCCACAGCTCGCTCACATGCCGGATGCCAGGAGAGGGGAGATGAAGCAGCCGCTGGCTCTCTGCTTTTTCGCTGCTTCTGTCCATGGGTCAGCCAGCTGGTGGCTATGCCCTCCCTCTCTCACACAGCCAGCCTAGGGGCAGCCCTAAGGAACTGCTGCCCCCTCCAGCCCTGAAGGCCGAGCCCAGGCACGGCTTCCCTTGATGAGGTCATGGGGAGGCCTGGTTGAATCCCCTCAAAAGAATATGCCCGGGACACTGATGAAGTACAGTGTTACCTCAGGTTCCAGATGCTTCAGGTTACAGACTCCGCTAACCCAGAAATAGTACCTCGGGTTATGAACTTTGCTTCAGGATGAGAACAGAAATCACGCAGGTGGCAGCACAGCAGCGAGAGGCCCCATTAGCTAAAGTGGTGCTTCAGGCTAAGAACAGTTTCAGGTTAAGAACGGACCTCCAGAACAAATTAAGTTCTTAACCCGAGGTACCACTGTATGTTGAAATGGCAAAGTTAACTGGAAAACTAAGAGACAAGGACAATAGAGATTTCAGGAAAGACTGGAATATGTTGTATTTACAGAAATATTGTAAAGAAGTGGACTCCCTAGCAGGGTTTGAGTAAACACTTGCAATTAAGAAAATAAATATAAAAGCTAAGATGTTATAATGGGGAAAGATCAAAAGGTAAGATGTAATGTGGAAAAGATGATACAAAATCAATAAGATTATAACCCCACCCTCCAGCCCCTGACACTACACCACTGATACTGTCACTTACTTGCCTGGATGGAGGAAAAAGTAGTGCAGAAACAATATGAGAGGAGGTGTGCCCTCCAGACTGACCTTGGTGGCTGGGGAAAGTTCCTGCAAATACTTACAATGGTATGGGCTAATGAGAGGCGGCTCCTCATACTAACCTTCTTCTCAGAAGTAAAGTTTACATTAATTGGTTAATAATAATAATAATAATAATAATAATAATAATAATAATAATAATAATTTATTTATACCCCACCCTTCTGGGTGGGTTTCCCCAGCCACTCTGGGCAGCTCCCAACAGAATATTAAAAACAAAACAAAACATCAAAAATTAAAAATTAAAAACTTCACAATACAGAGTTGCCTTCAGAAGTCTTCTAAAAGTCAGATAGTTGTTTATTTCTTTGACATCTGATGGGAGGGCATTCCACAGGGAAGGCGCCACTACCAAAAAGGCCCTCTGCCTGGTTCCCTGTCACCTCACTTCTCACAGTGAGGAAACTGCCAGAAGGCCCTAAGTGTCTGGGCTGAATAATGATGTGCATTTAGGCACACCCAGCACTGGGATGCAACACCCCCCCCCCAGAAAGTGGTCCAAAAATGCAGCCCTCAGACTGAAAAGTTGCTGCTGCTGCTGTTTTTGAAACCACCCCTTTTCTAGATCTTTTTCTTTGGTATATACCTCGATCCTGATGTACTGAGGTTCCGATTTAAATTGGATTTGCAAGCTCTGGCTTCCCAAATCCCACACCAGATTCCACAATATAGTAAAAATTCTACCAGATCCTATGAACCAGCATCACTTGGGATAGAAGCAGGATCCAGAAGGAGAAAATTGGAGGGGTGTGTGTGAATGGTTGCTGAAGGAGCAAACTCCCAACAGCCCCTCCACCAACATCCTTGGAAGCCCTGTCAGGACTAACAGCTCAGCGATTCTTTACAGCAACTCTACACCATAATAGATGTTGTGGGATTTGTACCCTTATTATGAAAAGCTGCTTATAAACAGCCGTTCCTTTAATAATCTTTGCTGCAAATGCGGTCTATTTACAGTCATCTGCATATATTTGCATGTCTGCCATTAATACTGAGTTAGACATGCTCTGATTACATTACACTGCTAAATCCAGCCTATATCTGAAAGCCTTGGGATTCGATAACATGATTTTGGGTAATATGTGCGTGCGTTAACATTGGTGACAACAGTCCTCCTAACACAGTTTTAACAAGCAGGCTCTATCCTTTGAAAAGAGAAGTCTCTTTGTTCACTGCAGGTACCTGCTAGGAGGGTTTCCTTCTGAATAGCGATGTGACAAGCCCTCCCCTGCAATCCTTCACTCTTTAACAATGCTTTGAAGGCCTAGTAGCTCGAGCATTTGAATATATTTAGGCATGAAGAGTCAAGTAGAAATAGGACGGCCAAGTGGCATCAGAGTGGAAGGCAAGCAAAATTGACTGGCTGATTGGTTGGTTTTTATTTAAATGCATTTTCAAGGCATATATATATATGGTATATAGTATAAAATATGAAAAATGAAACAATGTAATTAGAAGAGAGGTACAACAGCATGAATTATGGTGCTGGAGGAGACTCTTGAGATTCCCATGGATCAAACCTATCCATTCTGAAGGAAAGCAGCCCTGAGTGCTCACTGGAAGGACAGATCGTGAAGCTGAGGCTCCAATACTTTGGCCATCTCATGAGAAGAGAAGACTCCCTGGAAAAGACCCTGATGTTGGGAAAGATGGAGGGCACAAGGAGAAGGGATCGACAGAGGACGAGATGGTTGGACAGTGTTCTCGAAGCTACCAGCATGAGTTTGACCAAGCTGCAGGAGGCAGTAGAAGACAGAAGTGCCTGGTGTGCTCTGGTCCAGGAGGTGACGAAGAGTCGGACACGACTAAATGACTAAACAACAACAACAACGGCATGGGGCATGTTTACTGGAAGGATCGCCTCATCCCGACTGGATAGCTTAGATCTGCAGAACTTGCAATTTTACAAGAGCTGCATACTGTTCATTCTACACTTTCAAGAAAACAATCTGTAGCAGCGGTGGTTCCTGTACTTCGGAACTCCCTGCCCATTGATATTTAGCACTTTTAATATGTTGTTTCCAGCCCCTGCCAAACCACCCTGCACTCCATGAAACCTACTCAGACATGTAAACTCAGCACGTGATTATGACACATGATTTTAGTAGGTACCTTGGAAGTGGAACGGAATCTGTTCTGGAAGTCCGTTTGACTTCCTAAACATTTGGAAACCAAAGCGCAGCTTCCGATCGGCTGCAGGAAGTTCCTGCAGCCAATCGGAAGCCGCAGAAGCCCATCGGACATTCGGCTTCCAAAAACAGTTCGCAAACCAGAACAGTCACTTCCGAATTTGCAGCATTCAGGAGCCAAAACGTTCAACTCGCAACCAAGCTAGGATTGTATACTTGTTTTAAAAGTACTGATTATAATATAACTTGTTTTTCAAAATTAAAACAAGACATATTATCCCAAAACATATCATCCTTGTTCCCCCCCATTTTTCCTCCCTCCCCCCTCCCACACAAAATCCACCCACCCCCGCCCCCCGACTTCCCTCAGTTCCAGTCTTTGGTTTTTTAATATTGGGTTTGTAATTGACATTTTCAATGAATGTTTTAGACAGTCTGCTGTAAGCCACGTAGAGGTATTTTGTTTTAGTAAGTGGTATATAATGTAAAGGTAAAGGAACCCCTGACCGTTAGGTCCAGTCGTGGCCGACTCTGGGGTTGTGGTGCTCATCTCGCTTTATTGGCCAAGGGAGACAGCGTACAGCTTCCGGGTCATGTGGCCAGCATGACTAAGCCGCTTCTGGCGAACCAGAGCAGTGCACGGAAACGCTGTTTACCTTCCCGCCAGATCAGTACCTATTTATCTACTTGCACTTGATGTGCTTTAGAACTGCTAGGTTGGCAGGAGCTGGGACCAAGCAACAGGAGCTCACCCCATCGCAGGGATTTCAACCGCCGACCTTCTGATCGGCAAGTCCTAGGCTCTGTGGTTTAACCCACAGCGCCACCTGTGTCCCAAGTAGTATATACATTTCATTAAATAACCAAATATAAAAAATAGTAATAAGCAGCAGGAATATGGCCCGGTCATATGGGTCAGGTAAAACCTTGGCAAAAAGATGCTGTGTTACTGTGATGTTACTATGGTCAAGGGGAAAGCAGGTTTTGAAAAAGGGATATGAATGAAAAGAGGTGGAGCCGTGCAGGTGTTCTAGGATGCAGTTCAAGACATAAGGGGAAATACGGAAAAAGAGAAGAGGGAGCAGGAACACTTTGGGTAGTTAAAGTTGGTGGAGTTGAAGAGTCCACTCTTATGCTTCTAATCCTATATTCACTTACCACGAGAAGGGACTTCATCTCCCATCTGAGTTTGACCCAGAATTCATTGGATTTATTTTGGATTATGTGTAAGAATGGGTGAATTTATTAATTTTTGGTTTCAGTCAGGTTCTCATTCTTCCAATGTTAAATTCAGTTCTCCATATTTCCACGTAAGTCTGTGAATTATCCGTATTTTTTAAGGTCATCATAAAAATGCACCAGCATTTTAGCGGAAATTTCTCCTAGTACACTGTATTCAATTTTGCCTAGTGTGCACATTTTGGCAAAGCAATTTCCACCAATATAATGCATTTTTGGTATGCTATTTTCACCAATGGATACATTTTGTGTGTGCAAACATTTCTCTAGCATATGCACTTTCGGTACACATTACTTGGCTGCAAAGCCGCATCGCAAAATTCAGTTGGGAAAGTGTGAATTAGGTAGGCTCATCTTTAAATGGGAACTGAAATGGGTTTCTTGCCCTATCTCTGCCCATGTATCCATTGCACAGATTTGTCAATCAGCCTGCCATCCACCAGGAAAGCAAAACAAAACAATGGCTTTGGGAAATCTAAATATGCCCTTTGTGCAATTGAACAATGGTGCTTAATGTTTGGGGCTAACGGATAGAAGCAATTAGTTTTTGTGTTCATGTTTGTTAACAGAGATTAGCTATGCAAGACAGGATACAGAGAAAGAAATGTTACAGGAGCAGCTAATTGGTGACCCAAACAAGGATGGTATTGCTGACTTTACGGTTTGATATTCAGTCCTCCACAACATTGAACTGCACTTTGTGCTATGTTGGTGTGAGGGGGGAAAGAGCTTTGTTACCTGAGTAGTAGTCCCCCCGCACTTTGCTTTAGATTAAAATTTTAAGGATCCCCATATATAGTGGTGCCTTCCTAAAAGAACAACTGCAACTGTTATTTTAATGTTGACTATTTAAAAAATCTGCAGGGTTCATTGGTAGGCCAACCACTCCTACTCCAACCCTAGAGGGATGTGGGTGGCACTGTGATATAAACCACTGAGTCTTTTGGGCTTGCCGATCAGAAGGTTGGCAGTTCGAATCCCTGTGATGGGGTGAGCTGCTGTTGCTCTGATCCAGCTCCTGCCAACCTAGCAGTTTGAAAGCACACCAGTGCAAGTAGATAAATAGGTACCACTGTGAAGGGAAGGTAAACAGCTTTTTTGTGCACTCTGGTTTCCATCAAGGTGTTCCGCTGTGCCAGAAGCAGTTTAGTCATGATGGCCACAAGACCCAGAAAGTTGTCTGCGGAGAAACTCCAGCTCCCTTGGCCCGAAAGAGAGATGAGCACCACAATCCCATAGTCACCTTTGACTGGACTTAAGCATCCAGGGGTCCTTTACCTTTACCTTTACTCCAGCCCAATCCATAGATGCCAGGGATTGAACCTGGGACCTTCTGCATGCAAAAGAAATGCTCTAGCACTGAGCTATGGTCTTCCCTCTCCCTCTTACTGTTTTGGAACCAAGACCAGCTCGAAACATTTTGCTGCCTGAGGCAAAAAATGACAGTTTTTTCTTCCCTTCCCACATTCAGAAGCTCAGTAGACTGGCAACTGAGTCTTCAGCATCAGTGATGGGACACCATCATTCACCACTCTGGAGGGTAGCAGACTGGCTTAGTAGACACAAGCTAGGCTAGCTTACATGGCTCAGGGAGGGGTGGCATCATCTAGCACATGCCTTCTGAGGTAGATGCCTTATTCTGTAATAGGAGCATCAGTTCGGAGGCTAGCTCATTTATGAGCTCTGAAACTGGAAGAGGACATGCGGTATGGATATGCCCTTTGCAGGTATTCTAGCAGAATAGGGAAACTTTTTTCTGCATACCAGTAGCAGTTAAAACCAGAGCCAAAGGTGAGAGAACCAGAGCCAATGGTCATTTCTCTCCCTGCACCACCAACCCTTCTCTCCACCACACTCTCTCTCTCTCTCTCTCTCTCTCTCTCTCTCTCTCTCTCTCCCACCCCTTATCTCTCCCCCCCCATACACTCTTTCTTCCTCTTTACCACCTGCAGTAAACTAGGCCACATTCTACACACACACCTCAAACTGCAGAGTCCTGCAAGCTAATGATCCACAACCACCTCCTTACACACCGAGGATTGGGTGAAAAGGCCATCAGGTAAGTTTAGGCTTTGAATATTTCTCACTGTCAGCAATGGGTTGTATCCAATGATAATCATACTCAGAGTAGCCCCATTGAAATCAATGTGCATGGCTAATTCGGAGCCATTAATTCCAATGGATCTACTCTGAGTAAATGCTAGATACAATAAATGTATTTTGTGCCCTAATAAATGAATGAATACCTTGGGTACACACACACACACACACACAGAGAGAGAGAGAGAGAGAGAGAGAGAGAGAGAGAGAGAGTTAATACTGTATAGGAAATAAAAGGTCACCATACAATCATTTGCAGAAAGCTCTCCCCCACATTGTGCTGTCAAACAGCCAGAATTCATTGCTGCCTCTTCCCACATCCATGACATTATTGCCCATTTGGCACTAATCTGTCATCTGAGATTAGCTTGGATTTCACCTGTCATGGGAAATGTGAGTGTTGGGCATACAAAAGCACTGCAACAACCAATTTTGGCCTGCAGCCCCAGATGACCATCTCTAATCGATATACTGAGACATTGCCCAGTTCAGAGGCTCCAGACATCCCCTGTGCATTTATTTCTACCTTCTCTTTCTTTCCCGCCTCAGTTTCTCAGAGTTGCGCCTTTACTCCTTTAACTTTGGCCTTTTCAGATCTCAGGTCCTGAGAGAGCTTCAGAGCTTTATTTTTCCAAGTTCGGCTTTTGAACTGGCTGCATTTCTAACCATTTAATCGGCCCTGAACTCTCATTTTCATGAATGCTGTGCTGAAAATTCTCTCTCTCTGTCTCTCTCTCTCTCTCTCTGTGTGTGTGTGTGTGTGTGTGTATTGAGGGGGATGTAAATTGAGTGGCTAATGTGCCCAGGCCTCATGGAGAATATGAACATAATCTGTCCACGAAGAGCACATTTCCTAGCCAATATACATAATCTCCAACAGGCCTAGGGAAATGTACATATTTGTGTGTGTGTGTGTGTGTGTGTGTGTGTGTTAATGTATTTTTATTAAAGATTTTCTTGATTTACAAAAAATATTTGCAATGTCTTTCTCTCTCTTATTCCCCCCCCCCCATGTAACATTTTTTACAAATCGGTTCCATTTGTCGAGACATTAGGAAGAAAAGGGGGAAACAGGTGGAGGGGGGGAAGATGAGTGGGGGTGGGTTGGGGTGGCGATGTTTCGATTTTACTTAATATACGTGGGGTTTTGTGTCAGCGTTGCTTGTGCAGATTCTCTGCTGATCACTTGTGTTCCTTTGGTGGTGAGAGAGGTTGGGGTTGGCCTAGGGTGTGGTTGTTCATTTGTGGTTGGCTGTGGTGGTCTTTGCTTTCATGTGTGAGTGGGGTGGGTAGGTGTTTTGGATCAGGGTAGCCATATTGATTTGTATGCTGTTGGTGGATTTTTGTCATTGTCTTGTTGGGCTCTGGGATTCCACATATAGCTCCGGTGGCAGTGACCCAGTAGTGCTTTATTCAGCTAAGCAGAATCAACGACGGAAATGTACATATATTGACTGAATTGTGTACTTTCTCCAGTATAATCTGCTGCTAATGTGCACAAATCTCTTTTCATTAATAGATTATGTGCACATTCTCCATGAGGCCTAGGGAATGTGCACAATGGCTGGCTGCTATGTACAGGAACTGCTCAATTTACATATAGAGAATAAAAATAAATTAGTTTTGAAAATTATCAAAGGGGGAGTGGATGACTCTCTCAAGTGTGGGGTGCAGGGCCACTATTGATGTGGCTGAGGAACGTTTAGAATATTCTTTTTTGCAATCTTCAAATCATCTCCCTGATGGTCTGAACTCTGCAACATAATTAAAGCCCAGAGGAAGATGTCAGGGTGGGTGTCTGGGGGAGGCTGCAGAGTGTTGGCAAATGTAGAATGAAGAGGAGGGGACACATTATTGGCCATCTTGCACTGACAAGGTAACTCAAACCTTGACACTCACTGAAATTCTAAAGGCATTCAAAAACCACCCTGAGATTGAGGCAGGAATAAACAGTCTCTTACATAGGGGAAGAAAACATTCAAGAAAATAAAGGGCAGATTTTGCCACAGCACTAGTTCTTAGGGATCAAAATGCCTGAAGAAATTGGAAGACTTGCCTAGCGCTAACCCAAGCAGGATTATTAATTGCTGGAAGAGGACCAATAAAAGGAATGTATTTATTAGTAGTAAGGTAAAGGTAAAGGGACCCCTGACCATTAGGTCCAATCGTGGCCGACTCTGGGGTTGCGGCGCTCATCTCGCTTTACTGGCTGGTACAGCTTCCGGGTCATGTGGCCAGCATGACTAAGCCGCTTCTGGCAAATCAGAGCAGCGCACCAAATGCTGTTTACCTTCCCACAGGAGTGGTGCCTATTTATCTACTTACACTTTGACGTGCTTTCGAACTGCTGGTTGGCAGGAGCAGGGACCAAGCAATGGGAGCTCACCCCATTGCGGGGATTCAAACCGCCGACCTTCTGATTGGCAAGTCCTAGGCTCTGTGGTTTAACCCACAGTGCCACCCATGTCCCTTATTAGTAGTAGAACTACATAATCTGTTTTTTGAGACATATCCCCACAAAGCTGCTAGCAAATATGATTGAAAGCAAGGTAAATTGCCACAAAAGGTATTTTAAATATCCATTCCATGGCAATGGCTCCACCTTAAACCAGAATAAAAATAACGCAGTAGTCAACTGGCCCCCACCCCACCCCCACAGCATACGAACTCCGATTTATAACCTCATTTACATTAAGATGGGCCACTGGTCTGTGGCCCATCTAGTCCAGCATTCTGTTCTCACAGTGGCCAATCAGATGCCTGTGGGAAGCCTGGAAGCTGGTTAAAGTTAAAAAGTTAAAGGACCCCTGGGTGATTAAGTCCAGTCAAAGGCGACTATGGGGTTGCGGCACTCATCTTGCATTTCAGGCCGAGGGAGATGGTGTTTTCCCACAGCTTTCCGGGTCATGTGGCCAGCATGACTAAACCACTTCTGGCACAACGGGACACCGTGACTAGTGCCAGGGTGCCCGGAAATGCTGTTTACCTTCCCATCGCAGCTGTACCTATATATCTACTTGCACTGGCGTGCTTTCAAACTGCTACGTTGGCAGGAGCTAGGTCAGAGCAGTAGGAGCTCAACCCATCATGCAGATTCAAACCGCTGACCTTCCAATCAGAAGCTGAACCCGAGCACAACAGCACTCTGGCCACTTGTGGTTCCCAGCAACAGGCATTCAGAGGCAGACCACAGTGCAAGTAGAACATGGCCATAATGGCTAGTAGCCGTTGATAGTCCTGTTCTCCATGAATTTATCTAATCCTCATTTGCAGCTGTCTAACTTGGTAGCCTAACTTGTAGGAGCATATTCCATCATTTAATTAGGCATTGTGTGGAGTGCTTTATTTTGTCTGTCCTGAACCTTCCAGCTTTCAGTTTCATTGGGTGTCCCTAAGTTCAAGTGTCATGTGGGATGGAGAAAAGCTTTTTGCTATACACTTCATCTGTGCCATGCATAATTTCATACACCTCTATCATGTCTCCTCGCCTTTTCTACAAAATAAAAAATAGCCATCAAAGGTCACAGAGAGATGGTGGTGATTGATGATTGATAATGATGGTTTTCATGCTGCCAGTCTCCCCAAAGGAGCCCAGGGCAACATAGAACAAAATAGTATCACAATAAAATATCACGAAACAACCAAAGAAGTACAGCAGGTGATGAAAAACAAAATCATAGCAGAAGGGCATCATTCTCCAAAGGCCTGTGTACACAGATACCTCTTCAAAAGGTGCCAACATGTTGAGCAGGGGAGAGATTAATGTATCTCGACAGGGAGGGGATTCCATAACCAAGGGGCAGGCACAGAGGAGATGGGTCTTTGATGCTCTTTCAAAAACAAAATGTCTACCAGATCTCAGCAGGATATCATTGACCTAGAAATCCTACCATTTTTAATGTGTGATAATAGAAATCCCATAGGTAGCCCCCTGTTTTTAACCTTCTTTCTTCCTGGTAGGACTCCAAGCAAGCATTCTAATCTCACACCAGCCTAAAGCTTGCTGGAACAACAGCAGGAAAATTTGGCCATGAAAGCTATGTCAAGACCAGCATATATGTGATTCATATTAAACCAAGATTTCTGTTCTTGACAAGGCTCTATCAAGGCTTCGGAGAGTCACAATCCCTCTTCCAGTGGCAGTCAAAAGGCAGATAACCGAAAGAATTCTTACCACGTAATTTATTCAGTATTCACAGAGAGGGACAAAAGAATGCAGTCCCTACAATAATAGCGTTGGTCCAACTGAGCTCCTGACAGTTTTATCCCCATCCCACAAGTCAAAGTTCATAGATGAGGGCAACCAATGTGGTGCATTCCAGATGTTGTTGGACTCAAACTCCCATCAGCCCCAGCCAGCATGGGCAACAGTAAGGGATGATGGGAGCTAGAGTTCAGCAAGATCTGAAAGGCCACAAGGTCCTAGGGATGGACGACAAATTCTCTTCTGTTTAGTGGAACACAACCATTCTTCAAAATTCATAGTGTTAAGAATTTTGTAATGCAGTTTGCCAACCAAATAATGTTTACAAAAATACATATTTATCAGAGGAAAGTGTACACTAAAGTAGATCAACGTGAGAGGAAAAAATACAATAATGTATTGGAAGAAATTGCCTGCCAAAACAATTTTTTTAAAAAAACACACGGTACAATGTCCAGATTAAGGGAAATAACAGTATCGCTCTATTCTGCTATAGTCAGA
Source organism: Podarcis cretensis (assembly GCF_951804945.1). Lineage (NCBI taxonomy): Eukaryota > Metazoa > Chordata > Lepidosauria > Squamata > Lacertidae > Podarcis > Podarcis cretensis. Next base: position 24,339,297 of record NC_137177.1, on the reverse strand, counting down.
CCCCACCTGATGTCCTGTGTCTAGTTCTGGGCACCACAGTTTAAGAAAAATATTGACAAGCTGGAATGTGTGCAGGGGAGGGTGACAAAGATGATAAGGTGTCAGGAAACCAAGCCTTATGAGGAACAGTTGAGGGAGTTGGGTACCTAGAGAAGAAAAGACTGAAAAGTGATATGATAGCCATTTTCTAATATGTGAAGGGATGTCACATGGAAAATAATAATAATAATAATAATAATAATAATAATAATAATAATTTATTATTTATACCCCGCCCATCTGGCTGGGTTTCCCCAGCCACTTTGGGCGGCTTCCAAAAGAATATTAAAATACTGTGATACATTAAACATTAAAAGCTTCCCTAAACAGGGCTGCCTTCAGATGTCTTCTAAAAGTCTGGTAGTTGTTGTTCTCTTTGACATCTGGTGGGAGGGCGTTCCACAGGGAGGGCGCCACTACCGAGAAGGCCCTCTGCCTGGTTCTCTGTAACTTGGCTTCTCGCAGTGAGGGAACCGCCAGAAGGCCCTCGGTGCTGGACCTCAGTGTCCGGGTAGAACGATGGGGGTGGAGACGCTCCTTCAGGTATACTGGACCGAGGCCGTTTAGGGCTTTAAAGGTCAGCACCAACACTTTGAATTGTGCTCAGCAACGTACTGGGAGCCAATGTAGGTCTTTCAAGACCGGTGTTATATGGTCTCGGCAGCCGCTCCCAGTCACCAGTCTGGCTGCTGCGTTCTGGATTAGTTGTAGTTTCCGGGTCACCTTCAAAGGTAGCCCCACGTAGAGCGCATTGCAGTAGTCCAAGCGGGAGATAACCAGAGCATGCACCACTCTGGCGAGGCAGTCCGCAGGCAGATAGGGTCTCAGCCTGTGTACCAGATGGAGCTGGTACACAGCTGCCCTGGACACAAATTTAACCTGTGCCTTCATGGACAACTGTGAGTCCAAAATGACTCCCAGGCTGCGCACCTGGTCCTTCAGGGGCACAGTTACCCCATTCAGGACTAGGGAATCCTCCACATCTGCCCACCTCCTGTTCCCCAGAAACAGTACTTCTGTCTTGTCAGGATTCAATCTCAAGCTTGTTTTCTGCTGCTCCAGAAGGTAGGACCCAAACCAATGGATTCAAGTTACAAGAAAGGAGATTTCTACTAAACATTAGGAAGAACTTTCTGACAGTACGAGCTGTTCAACAGTGGAATGGACTTCCTCAGAAGGTGGGGGAGACTTCTTCATTGGAGGTTGTTAAACAGAGGTGTGATTGGCATTTGCCAGGGATTATTTAGATATGATTGAAGCATTGCAGGGGGTTTGGATAGATGACCCCTGAGGACCTTTCCAAACCTACAATTCTATAATTCTATTTTGCAAGGCCTGGGGCAAGCAAAATTGAGCTGCCCTCCACCTCTCTGACCGCCAGCACTTTCCAGCTCGCAGTGTTAGTACCTGAATTAGTTTAGCATACCTGTGTGTGCGTGTGGAGCCGTTCCACTTCCACCAAGCTGTAGTGCAGATCGTTTCCCAAGGAGAGAGGTGAAATGCAATATTTACTTTGCTAAGTGCAGCAAGTGAGAAGCACTCCACTGTGAAATAAATAACAGGGGATATTAAAATTCAATATGTAAAAGTAATGGAGTAATGGAAGATGTACTGCATTGTGTGCAGCATGTTTAACAAGGGCATGAATATTCTCAGTGGTAAATAACATGTTTGGCAATCTCGTTCTCTGGGCAAAGGAACAGAGGGTCAAAGTGTCAGGGGATGGCAGTTTTTCCCCGATAAAAGAAAACACAAACACACATCCAACCATGTTTTCTTAAATGAAGGATAAATCAGAAAGGTGACTGCATGGATAACTGTTGAAACAAGAACAACAGAGCTCTGTGGCACCTTAAATTCATGGCGGAAAGTTTCCATCACAATGAAATGGTTAGTCAAAGCTGCCAAAGGAGACTCTTTTGTTTTCTATAAATCAGGGGTTGGGAACATAAAAGGTTAATGCTCCATGTGCAGTCTGGCAAGGCTCCTATCTTCTTCATGCATACCCAAGGAACCTTGTGCTGCTCCTGCATTATAGCATATGGTGCAGTTCTAACTGTGTCTACTCAGAAGTAAGCCCTGTTGAAATCAATGATGCTTACTCCCAAGCAAGCAAAGTTAGAATAGAAGCCTTATTTATTATGAACATGATTCACCCATAGTTCACTCCCTCCTTCACTCCCATGGGAGAGGTGAACCCCCCATGCTTACATCTCTTCCACTGAAATCAACTGGACTTTAAAGTGTTTCATCATATCCACCATACTTGCAGAATGAGGTGGTAGAGTGCTGCTGAGGTCGTAAAGACTGGACCACTTCCAGACAGCCACTGAGAATTTATATCGAAGGGAGTCAATGTGGTGCCTTCCAGCTGCTGTTGGAAGCCAACTTCCACCATCCTTGTTGAGAGCTGAACAACATCTAGAGAGTCACCAGTTCTCCCCCACCAGGGTTAAGCCTGACTACCCCACCATGGCCCCTCCCCTTGAGTAGAACTGATGTGGACTGCTTTGTGCTGTCGCTGCTCTTGAGGATATGAGTCCAGTTGGGGTACATTAGGTCATTCTGCAGGTTCTCTAGGTGTGATGTTAAAGTCCTATGGGATGCCCAGTCTTTCTCTAGTCCTGGTTCATGGTGTGGCCCTCCTCTGATGGGGAGCCCACATCCAATTCCAGCTATGGCAGGTCTTGGCAGCAACGTCAGCTTCTAACAGACCTGGAATGAGAAGGAAACTGTGTTAAGGCAAATCAGGCTCTAAAATCAATTTGGTACACCCATAGTCATGCAAAATGCAAACTTTTATAATTGATGACAACTGTCAGAAGAACTGATTTCTGAGTGTATAGTATTTATCATGGTTTGGGGGTTTTAAATTAAGGTCTGATGTCTTTGCAAACCTGAGGTCCTGATTCAACCATATTACTGTTTTGATTCAGATTGACTTTTTCCATAGCTGGCATTGTCCTGAAGATCTGACCAGATCAATGCTAATGGCTCTGAGTGAATTTAATTGATACAAAAAAATAGCGTTAACCTTTCCGATTATTCAGCATTTAAAAGCAATCAGTAAGGAAACATTTACAATGTTAGTGGTTTATGTTTTCTTGAGGAAATTCTACCCTGCAAGTTAATCAGATAAATCAAAGGAGAAACAATGCAACAGAGACTGTGAACCTCACATCTGCTCCACAGTTTTATTATTTTTCAATAGGTTTATGGGTTTGCCTTCTAAATCTTAGGTTTTAGTGGTGGGACTTTGCACGTTCAATATTTGTGATGCTGTATTGAGTTTCACAGTAGTAAGTGAAAATCTTGACCGACATATTTGAGTACTTCCAGCATGATTTTCTTGTGTATGAGATGGTTGTAACTTTCTACTACCTAACCTTGCACCAGTACAGGTATGATGAACTTATGACCTTCCACACATTATTGACCTACAGTTCCCATCATACTAGATTTTGACTATGCTGCATGGGGCTGATGGGGGTTAGAGTCCAACAACATCTGGAGGACCACAGATTCCCCATCCCTGCACTAGTGCATCCACAGCTGTGATCTTGAACAGATAGAAGCAAGGTCCTCTGAACCAACCACCACATATTTCCTTGCCTGATGCCAAGAAACACACATCAGGAACAGCCAAAGGGGAGTCTGGATTGAAGGTAGATAAGATAAGAAAAGGCATAGGCCACACCCCCATCTTATATTTAAAACACTATTAATTTACTATTAAATCACTTTAATAGACATGCCCCACCCGAAGAGGAAGAGGAAGAAGAAGAAGAAGAAGAAGAAGAAGAAGAAGAAGAAAAGGCAGCATTCTTTTGGTGTGCTGAAAGTTCTTAGGAGACCTCTATTCCCCCCAAAACTTCAATTCCAAGAGTATTTGGAGTAATCATCAATCCCTCTCCCCAGGGAACTCTGGGAAGTGTAACTCAGGGGGAAGCAGAATAAGGATCTTCTAACAATTCTCAGCAATCTGCAGTTACCATAATTCTTCTCAGAAAGCCATGATTATTAAAGTGGTTGTTCCAACATATCTACAAAAAGGAGGGCTGCTTTCCTCCCCTTGAACAAAGTGCCTGTTTTGCCTTCATGGTTATCTCTGCAGCAAGTGAAAAAACACCCATGATCTTAGTTTAATTAGATAATAATAATAATTTTATGCAATTCAAATGTCCTAGCCCAGTAAATCCCCCTTCTGAAGTTGGCAGATGCAAATTAAATCCTGTGTGCTGGAGTATGATTTGGCTTTGAACAGTCTGAAAAGCCCTCCGTGATTCAGGCGGTGGAGGGGAATTAGTCTTTAAGCTGCGTCTGTAGAGTTTCTTCTTCCTTAATTTATTTATGGGGCAATGTTTGGAATTGGACAAAACTGCCAAGTGACAAATATGATTGAGAGACAAGGTGTTTAACTGCTAATAGCCTTAAGTCCCTGATAACAAAGGGCCAAGCTTCCTTGAAACAGTGATAGACAACAGGCCATCTGTCACAATTTGTCCCACACCATGTTTGAAAAGCACCAGCAGTATCAGAATTGCTCAAATCGTTATTTATACCATCATGCTAGGAGGACTGGAGGAGATACTCAGTTCAACTTCACATTTAAAGGTGATCCTACCAAATAAACATTTTCAAAAAAAATAATATCATCGCCACCATCAGTTTGACAGAGAACAACAATGGATAACTAAATTAAATGGGGATTTTCAAAAGACGTTCTCCTTCCTTCCTTCACAATACTTTAACTGCCTTGAACCACAAACCTCCCGATACAAACACTTAGCCTAGCTGAGCTGATTTACCAAAATTATGATTATCCCAAGTTGGTCTGATTTGCTAGAAGCGAGCGGCAAAAGGCCCTTGAAGTCTAACTGGGAGGAATTTGCCCCACTAAAGGGAAATATGCTGAGATGTTGTATTGAATTATGCGGCATTTATAATAGAATTTCATTCTGTTATTTAAACACATCTGAGGCAGAATTATCCACTGAGAGGAAGAGGGCTCCCCCCCTCCTTTCTTTTGAAGTCAGATTGTAATGAGCGCAGGTTTCTTATACGGCGAGGCATATGGCAAGTTCCTTCATTGAAGCAGAAAGGCAAGGAGGCGAAGGGGCTTTCGGAGCTTTTCTAAATACTGGGCTGTGGAAATCATCAATCAGATTAAGGGTGCAACCCTTTATCCAGTTCCCAGCAGGGAAACCTCATTGAACTCAATGGAGCGTCTGAGCAGATATACACAGGATTGTGCTGAACAGAATTTCTGGTCTGTTTCTAGGACATGAGTCAAAAAGCACCCACCACGAAGACCAGAGGTGTACCTAGAGTCCTTTGTGTTCTTGGCAAGGTGTTGGATCACCCGCCCACCCCCAGAAAATCATTTTACTGCAATAGCCACATTAGAAATTGCTACATGACCCAAGTACTTGAAGCATCCAGAATGAGGTTGAGGCGAGGAGGAAGAGCAAAATAATTCACATGTCTCACAGTGGTGTGAGAAGCACAGGAAGCTTCTGTTGCATTTGATCTTGCTGCAACAGCAGCAGTGTGTTGCCGCACATAAGTACATCATATGCTCCATAGTCTGATACAGTAAGTGATTTTGGTGGGGGGCTCCCAGGCTTCCCCAGCAGGAGCCGCTTTTGCCAACCCCTAGGTACACCTCTGCCTATGGTATCATAGTCTTATTTGCTCTTTATTTTAGGATGATTTGCATGTAAAGGTGTGAAAATTTCAGGGCTGGGTGCCAAATGTTGCTCTCTAGGTCTCTTGGTCTGCCCTTCCAGACTCTAAGGCCATGTCCCAGCCCAGCCTCCGAATTTTGCAGGGCAGTTTTCCAGCCCAAAAATATGTACAAACATGCATATATTAGGGTAACGTTGTGCACACAAATGCATATATTAGTGAAAATAACCGATAAGCATGTATTAGGGAGTACTGCTTTGTAAAAATAAAAAAAGCATATTCAGTAAAATTGCATACAAAAATCTGCATGTTAAAAGAAATCTGTCATAAAAGGCTGATTAATTTTCATGAAGTTTTTTTTTAAAAAAAGAATAATCACAAACTGATGTGGAAATGTGGAAAACTGAATTTAAGATTGGGGAAATCAGAAGCAGAAACTGAGTTATGCAACCATCCCTAATTCCAGGTCACCCAGCCTTATTTGATCTTTAGCTTGCCTAGGAAGCACAAGGACTGTTTAGTCTCTCTCCACACTCCCTCCCAGCGTTAACAAAAGGATATTGCCATTTGGGCCATAGGCTGGACTTGCCTCCCTGAGACGCTACTCGATTTTATGCATTAAATTACACACTTTACAGATTTCAATCTCTCCCTGTCACTTTCTCTCTCTCTTCTTCAGTATATATCATTCTCAGAGGGGGTTTTGTGGAGGGAGGAGGGAGCAGTCATCCAAATTTCATCATACATCCAATGATGAAACACATCTGTGTTCTTGGGTGGAAGGTCACCTAGAAAGATCTCATTCATCAAAGTGTTCCCCATCCATGAATCAAGGGGGGTGAGAAGGTCACCTGACTGAAGCACAGGCACTGATGGGTAGCAAAGCATGCACTTGTCACAAATTAGTGCCAGGAATACTTGTGTAATTAATCAAAATTATATCTAGTTCTCCTTGGAGTTAGTTTATATACTACCCCCACTCTGCAAAAAAATAATAATCAATAACTAGGAGGGGGGAATGGGCTTGAAGCAATACTTGGCCAAGCTCCCTAGGAAAATAAAATTTATGACAGCATAAAAAAACAAATTTAGCCTCTGGAGTAATGGTCGCTTCATCCATATGATATTGGCAAATTATATTTACCATGCATCCTAATACAAAGCCATTAATATCTCATGTACCTGCTCAGCCATGTCATATTAGATATTAGCCAGAATGAAGCATCCATCCATTGACTCTTGAGTTGAAACCAGCTTGCTTAAGCAAACATTTTCCTTAATGCATCCCACATTTCAATTTGGTGACTTGCTTAGAAATTATTGCGAAGAATACAGAAGGAGGCAGAAAGATGGTTCATATGTTATAACCAATAATTAGGGATGAGCTGCAGTTTGCTGAAGCTTCCCTTTGCTTCTGTTCATTTGCATTCTTTCCCCACCTGATGTTGCTGAGGCTGGAGCTTCGGAAGTAACATTTTAAATGGGAGCCAGTTCTAGTTCAACAGGTCTGAAAAGGAACTGGTCCCAGTTCACTTTCATCTCTTAAAAAAACCCAGCAATAGCAACTTGTTTGCTTCATGTACAGTTTCATACCCTCCAACATTTCACTGATGAAAATAGGGACACCCTATTCCATAATAAAAAAAAAATATTTATATCCTGCCCATCTGACTGGGTTGCCTGAGCCACTCTGGCTAGCTGCCAACATGTATAACAAAACATAAAACATTTAAAACTTCTTTATACAGGGCTGCTTTCAGAGGTCTTCTAAAGACTGTATTGTTAGTTATCTCCTTGGCTCGGGGGTTGCACACCTCCATATCCTCCAACATTTCTCTGATGAAAATAGGGACATCCTAAGGGAAAGAAGGACATTCTGGGATCAAAACAGAAACTGGGGCGGCTTCTGTAAATCCAGGGCTGTACTTGAAAAATAGGGACACTTGGAAGATTTGCAATTTGCAGTTCAAGCCAAGTTCATTCAAATGATCCAGCATTCAGTATGTGAAAAGATGATTGCTGAAATACACAATATACTTAAGAAGACAAAGGCCATCTCAGAACCATACATTTAAAGCACCATTATACCATACTAACAGTGATGGCTGTTAGAATTGACAGAAGTAACATTGCTGCTGCCGCCACCGTAAAAACTAGGGCTGTGCACTGGATTTAGCCAAGTCCCGAACCAATTTGGGCTGATTTGGGGGTGGGATCTGGGTCTTGGCTGAGTTGGGTTGAGTCAGCCTCAACTTGCTGTGCATCAGGTCAGACGATCCAGAGTAATCTGGGGATGTAAAAGGATGGAATGTTAGGCACAAAGAATAAACTGTGCAAAGGAGGGACCAAACTGGCAGCTGAATTTTTGCAGAAGGTAGGGGTGGACACTCCTCCTGCTGGCCCTCTCCTCCTTAATGCCTCATGATTCTACGCTGCACAGGATTGAATCCCGTTGCTTACCAGCTGGTAAGTAAGAAGATTAGATCCTCCTATGCAGCAATTGCTGCTCCTTTTCAAGAAGCACTCCACGTGGTCAAACCTGCTTGCTCTCAGTCGGGAAGTGGGGAGACAGGGATGAAATGTCTCCTCCTTCCATCCCAACCATATGCTAAAATAGTGTTTTAAAATCCCTTCACCCAACCCCTGAATTGCTGTACTGATGGACATGTCATGGTCCAGGTTACAGGCAGTCGGAGTCCCCGCTTGGTACATCAGGACAGGGGTAAAGGTTGGGAAGCAGGAATCAGCAGTCCAGGGGTCAGGAAGCCAATAGTCCACAAGTCAGGAAACCAGGAGTCAAGAAGACAAGGGTCCAAGGGTCAGGAAACCAAGAAGCTGAAGCACAGCTAGGTGGGTAGAGTGTTGCTGTGGCAAAGAGACAGAGGGAAATGCTGGTCTTATATACCCATCCCGACCCTTGCCACCAGGTGCTACAAGTCTTCTGTTAAGCCTCACCTGTGCAGCCACGCCTTGCCCTTCCAGGCCAAACTCAGGAAGGCCCCAGTCCTGCGAGGCCCTACCAGTCACAGGGCCTGGCTCCTGCATGCACTCCTGACAAGATGCGAGCTGGGTGATCCTTGGGATAGCAGTGGACAAGATTGACCTGATCCAGGAGCTACAGATCAGGGCCATGGGGTGGCTAATGGGGCTGTGCATAGTCCTAATAAGAATGTAATAACCTTGTTGGATCAGGCCAGTGGTCCATCCAGTCCAGCATCCTGTTCTCGCAGTAGCCAACCAGATGCCCATGGGAGGCTCACAAGCAGGACCTGAGTGCAGAACCAACTCTCCCCTCCTGCGGTTTACAACAGCTTGCACTCAGAAGCATTACTACCTTCCAACAGTGGAGGTAAAACATAGCAACTGGAAGGGATGGTCTAAAACAGTGGTTCTCAACCTTTGGTCCCCAGATGTTGTTGGACTACAACTCCCATCATCCCTGAGCTCTGGCCTTGCTAGCTAGGGGTGATGGGAGTTGTGGTTCAACAACATCTGGGGACCCACAGGTTGAGAAAGGCTGGTCTAAAATGACTGCTGCTACATTTTTTCCTAACAAATGTTGTCTCACGATGCTATGGCCTCTAATGAAAAGTTCCCACACCCAGGCATGACCTTTGGTGAGTTTTTATCCTCCTCAAGACCCTCACAGCAGACCTAAACAAGCTAAGGCAATTAGAGAAGTTTTGGAGATGAGTTGCTGTTTCTGAAACAAAAGATTGGACATTCCTGAACTTTCATAACTCTTTTCAGAAAGAGTTTTTCACTGGAGTTTTTGCAGCAGCAGAATGAAACAGATGTATCCAACAGACACAGGCTTTGTTATCTGTAGACTAGTTCTTTCAGGAATCTCTGCAGTAATTAATTTTTCTGTTATCATCAATGTCATTTTCATTTTCAAGAGTAAATGGGGAGAAGAGAGAGGGGGGAGGGAAGGAGAGAGAGAGAGAGAGAGAGAGAGAGAGAGAGAGACCACAGCATTTCTTGGAAGCTTGCTCCATCAGAGGGCTGCTTCGAATGAAGAAGTCATTGGAGACCAGCTCCCTCCATTCCACTTCACTTCCTGCACATTCGCTAGTGAAAACTGTTCATCCTATTGTTCCATTACAGGGTGATGGGGGAGGGGGAGAGAGAGAATTAACAATGAGATTTCTTTCCCCCTCTCCCACGAAAGCACATAATAGAGAGAGAGAGAGAAAGCATTTACCTGTTACAACAGAAATGGATGGATAAATAAGAAAAGCACATGGGGCATTTAGGATGACATGCAATTACAGGATTAAAAATTCATACATTTGATGGGAAAGAGGCTTGAAATCACCGAGCCATTAACCACTTTGAATGAAAGGGGAACTTATCTGTTCTCTCGACCAAAACGTTTGGAGCTGCAGATAGGCCCCGGTATCTCTCCACCTCCCCACTCACGGATGCTTTCATTTGTGCACAGACTCAATCCCTGTGTGTTTCAGTTGCTAGAGAAGTTTTGTAATTTTCAGTAGCCCAGGGGGACTTTTTTTTCCTATCTGCACTTCAAACTGATCCAAAATATACTAGCTAGATTGCTGGCAAAGACTCCATCCTCTAATAACTTGATTGCCAGTCTATTTCCAGGCCCGGTTTAAGGTACTCACGTTAGTGTTTAAGGCCCTAAATGACTTTTAAGGCCCTAAAAGACCACCTTCTTCTGGGCCTCTTGAGTGTCAAGAGCAGCAGAGAGGGGTATTTGGGTAGTTCCACCACCCTCAGAAACTCTTGTGTCTGTGTGTGGTCCAGGAGAGGCATTCTCTGGGACAGCCCCTAAGCTGTGGGACTCCCTCCAGACAGAGGTGAGCCTGGCACCTTCACCATTCAGTTTTCGTCATATGCTGAAGATGCACTGCATTTTCATGGCTTTTGACACTAGAGATGTATATTTTTTAGGATCCATCCCATTTATGTGATTGTCATTTGTTTTAAACTGGTTTTAACGTTGTGTTTTAAATTAGGGTCAAGGATGAGTAATCAATCAAAATAGTAATAGTAATAATATAGACATGGGTGCTACAAAAAAGGGGGTTTTTACACTAGGGGTGGCCAGCTCCCAAGAGATTACGATCTACTCACAGAGTTAAAAACTGGCAGTGAACTATCCCCTTTTGGGGGGTTCAGGTCAAAATTGTTGAGCTTTTATTTAGGAAGGAAAGCCCTGTTTATTGGGGGGGGAGCCAAACTTGTTGAGCTTCTTTGGGGGGAGCCACTGAGCTACCAGTGATCTACCACAGAAATCCAGTGATCTACCGGTAGATTGTGATCTACCTGTTGGACATGCCTGGTAGAACCACCATCCATCAAACTAAAAAGTACCAGGTTCCTCTCCCTTTTTAATTTACATCCCCTTTTAGAATTGCTTTAGGGTTTCACCTGAAAGTGCTATTTTGGGTGCTGCTCTTACACATGATTTAGGGGTGGAATGTGACCCCGTTACCCAATGGTCTTATTGCACCTCAATGTATGGATTGGGTTTTGGGGTCCAACGACCTTCCATGTAGCCCTGGAAACTCAGGGGCCTCAAAGACACAAATGATATAGTAACAATGATAAATAATGATAAGGGCGAATATGATGTTTTGGGGAAGATGTACATTGCAACACCAATCTGCAGGAGTGGCAACAGAATTGGTTTCTCTTCATCGGGAGTGAGGAACCTCAGGCTGGGTGCTAAACATGGTCCTCCAGAAAGAAATTCATCCTGGCCCTCAGGATGGTCTGCAAGCCATGCCCATTGGTAACCCTACTTTACTTATTCCTCAAGTGTTATTGCCTAACCTGAATGTGTCCCTGAACTGTGACAGTGCTTCCTGGTTGTCTAAATGGTGGCTGGAGAGATGAGTGGGTATGTAGAAACTTATTAAGTTTAGAATGGCTGAAACAGCCCACTGTACAAAGTGAAGAAGAATAGTGGGAGACATTAAATTCAGCTCTCATTTAAAGGTGAATCTACCCAATTTGCATCCCCAGAACAAAAAGGAAACCAAAACACAGCCATTCTTCAAAATTGGAAATTCTATCAATTTTGTAGTAGTAGTGTGTATAAAAGTGCATACACTAAGACAAAGTGGACATGGGTAAAAACAGTGCTCATTATCTTAGGCAGAATTATACACGAATGTGTATGTTAGGAGAAAGTTGCACTGAAACATTGGCTGGTTTTCAGTACTATGATTTTTTAAAATGCAAACTGATGTGGAAGCACAGAGAACTGAAATGAGAAACTGATAGGTACTGAAATTGACAGATTTGCCCATCCCTAGGTCAAAGCTGTTGGGATGCGGGTGGTGCTGTGGGTTAAACCACAGAGCCTAGGACTTGTCGATCAGAAGGTCGGCGGTTCGAATCCCTGCAACGGGGTGAGCGCCTGTTGCTCGGGCCCTGCTCCTGCCAACCTAGCAGTTTGAAAGCATGTCAAAGTGCAAGTAGATAAATAGGTACCACTCCGGCGAGAAGGTAAACAGCGTTTCTGTGCACTGCTTTGGTTCGCCAGAAGCGGCTTAGTCATGCTGGCCACATGACCCGGAAGCTGTACGCCGGCTCCCTTGGCCATTAAAGTGAAATGAGTGCCACAACCCCAGAGTCGGTCACGACTGGACCTAATGGTCAGGAGTCCCTTTACTTTTATCTTTAGGTCAAAGCCAGGTGTGTCTCCATTGCTCTGCTCACCTTTACCTCTAGCATTCAGCCTAGGATAGTTCCCCAGGAAAGAATACAGACCTTGAGGTGAAAAGGTTCCCCACCCTTTGAGATATAATTATTCATGGAGGGTAGTTGGAGAGAAAATCTAGCCTCCACCACAAGACACAAAACAACAACAGGCATGCCTTACACTTCATCCCATCACACCACAAAGTCATTATCTAAAGGTCACAACATGACATATATCCAAATGCATTTTGGAAACTTGCTTAGAGAAGTGGCCAGATAATCAGTGCACACGTACCCCAGTGTTAAGATAGAAGTAGTCAGGCACAGGCAAAACCTCCTTCTCTGTCCTTTGTTCTTGTCCATAATCTGGAGTTTTACATTTGCTACCAAGTGAGGATAACTCTGATGGATGTGTTTTGCCTCGATGCTTCTTGTTATTTTTAATTGTCTTCTATTAAATTTCTATGCCACCCTTCATCCAAGGATCACAGGGTGGTTTACAATGTAAAAACATGAAACTACATAACATAGTAACAAAAACAATACCCTTGCCACACATAGAGCTTAAATAGCCATAGATTGCTTGTTTAGCCAAAGGCCTGAGAGAACAGGAATGGTTTTGTCCGACACCTAAACATAAAAGGCCAGTTCTTGCGTTGCTGCACCGGACCTCTCATGGAAGGAAGCACATGAAGAAGGGCCTCAGATGATGATTTCAGAGTCTCAGATCAAATTGTCTATCCCCTTGTTCATTTTGGTTGCCATTTGTAACTCTACAATATCTTATTTGATGTGAAGTACTATACCCTTCTGAGGCGTGGTGGCCACACTAACTAGCAGTGACTGTCCAGGATTACAGACAGGGTTCTCTCTGAGTCCTACCTGGAGATGCTAAGAATTGAATCTGGAACCTTTTGCATGCAAAAGGAGATTGGAGATCAACACCATCTGCTAATCTATAATTAAGGAAATTGATGCTGTCTATATAATTCTGTGCTGGAGGCAGAAAATTTTGAATGTCCCAAAAAATCCCCCAGATCCCCCTGAATTTTTCCACTTGTGAATGAGGCAGCAAAATTGTGTGGTTGTGTGGGGGATTTGTCTGAGCCTCAGTAGAATCATCATAAGAAGGGACACCCAATTCTCCTCTGTTGGTAATATCACTACAAGAGCAGCCAGGTAAGTACCGAAAATCCATCTCTCTCTAACGAAGTGCTTAGAGCACGTGTTGGAACTCCAAAGAAATTAATTGGATTTAAAGATGCACGAAATGTGGAACAAGCGACTGGAGTGTTTTACCAAATGTGCTACGACTGTAGTGAGCCTCAACCTAAATCCAATTTTCCTTGGCAAAATTTAACATTCAAACCCATTAAATAGCCTTTGTGTTCTATGTCAGCTAGGAATAATGAAAGGCATTGGGTTACCCCACTTTTTAAAAATTACTCCCTGTTTTGACATTTTCTCTTTAAAATACAAACATGGATGGTCTCCATCAGTCAGTGTGCCAGAAAAGAAGGAAAATCAAGTTTGTGTTCTGCCCGAAGGCATTTCAAAGTCTATACTTAAGTATCTATTAGGAGATTGTACTGTTGTCTGGAGAGTGCTCTGCAGATGGAATAAAAAGAAATGGCAAGAACATTCAGCTGAGAGTCAAATCTCCTTAAATAAGGGCCAACCACATCTCTTCACCTGGCCCACAGCATGGTTTGGGGGCAAGCCATGTACACCCATCCTGTACCTAATGTCCTACATGATGTCAGGTAAGGGCAGGGCTTCAAAGGAACAATGGGAAGCTTAAAGTGAGCTCCCAAAAGTTTCTTTGTTGGTGCAAGGCACACTCCCTCTGCCCAGCTGATGGGTGGTGGGAGCACACCTTGTTCCAGGAAGGGGAACGTGCTTCCATTGAAACTGTTGTAAAAATGGAGGGGGAAATCTCCATTTTAATAGCAGTTTCAGCCCTCCCAGTGCTGCTTTTTGAACCTCCACATTTTTGGTTTAAAGAATAGTGAGAAGAGAAAAAGCTCTGTGTTGCACTTTGCAGTCAGAGCAATTGGGACGTCAAAGCACATTGTCACCTGATGTCATAATGACATCTAGTGATTGACAGGTGGGCAGCTCTCCTCTCCTGCTTTGATGATGATGATGATGTGTTGAATTTATATACTGCCCTATACCCGGAGGTCTCAGGGCATTTCACAGAAAAGATCAACATAAAAACCACAATATATATAATCAAAATAAAACAACCACCCAATAACACACACCCCTCAATAAAAGAACCACATTTTAAAAGGGATGTCAATCAGATCAACCAAAAGCCTGGTTAAAAAGGAACGTTTTTGCCTGGTGCCTAAAGATGTATAATGAAGGTGCCAGGCAAACATCCGTGGGGAGAGCATTCCACAGAGGGGGAACCACAGAAGAAAAGGCCCATTCTCATGTTGCCACCCTCTGAACGTCTCATTGGAGGAGGAGGCACACAAAGGAGGGCCTCAGAAGATGATCTCAGAGTCCATGTAAGAGGTCGTCCTTGAGGTATTGCACTCCTGAGCCGTTTAAGGCCTTATAGGTCAAAACCAACACTCTGAATAGGACCCCGAAACTAATTGGTAGCCAGTGCAATTAGACCAGGATCAGTGTAATATGCTCAAACTGTCTTGCTCCAGTGAACAACCTGGCCACTGAATTCTGCACTAGCTGAAGTTTCTGAACCATCTTCAGAGGCAGCCCTACATATAACACATTCCAGTAATCTAATCTTGAGGTTACCAGAGCATAGACAACAGTAGTTAGGCTATCCTTGTCCAGATACAGGCATAGCTGGGACACCAGCTGAAGCTGAAGGAAGGCACTCCAGGTCACTGAGGCCATCTGAGCCTTGAGTGACAGCAAAGGATCCAGGAGTACCCCCAAGCTATGAACTTGCTCCTTCAGAGGATTTGTAACTCCATCAAGAACAGGTGACCTCCCAGCCATCTGGTCTAGGGAACCACCCACTAACAGTGCCTCTGTCTTATCTGGATTGAGCTTCAGTTCATTGGCTCTCATCCAGTCCATTACCGAGGCAAGAACAACTGGTATTCAGAAGCATTACTGCCTCCCCATGCCACTGATTTCCCTATCCTCCATTAATTTATCCAGTCCTGTTTTAAAGCAATCCAGGTTGGTGACTTGAGCACCTATCATGCTGGTGACTTCAGCGGGATAGATATTTTCAACTCCAGTTTCCATCTTGTTCAACATTAGAGAATGAAGGAGAGGAGGATTGAACTTTGTTGTTGAGGATTTTGGCCATTTGAATCTTTGCTCTCTGTCTTCTCTCTGCTCTCTGGAGGAAACAGTGGAGGAAGGGTGGCTCAATCCAATTTTCTTGAAAGAGATACAATTATGGTCTAGGGAGTTAGTTTTGGGAGCACTCCTGTAAATGAAAAGTGGTCCTAGCAGGAAGTGGCCCTAGCAGGCTGTCACAGTCTTCTTGCAAATGACTCCAGTCGGGAATAGAAATCTCATCTCCTTAATCAACCCTTTTGCCCTGCTCTGAAGATATATAAATTTCATTTTGCTCAGACAACACTGGTCTGCAATGCTCGTATTGACATTCACTTTCAAAGGCCTCCATCTCTAGTGACGTGCCTAAAGGAAAATCATAGGTTGATATATAGTTGTTGTATATATATATACACCAAACACCCCAGGGTCAGTGTGTGATGGAGAGCTCTGACAGCAGGAAAGAGGGTAAGCCACCAGGCTCCAAGGCACTGAGCTGTATGAAATATGCAGATATTGGGGATAGTGAGGATCGTAGCTAGAACTCCTATAATTTCAAGGGGAAATAAGATGTGCAACACATCTGTGTCAGCTATATTAAGGCCAACATTACACAACTGGGCTTGGCAGCAGAGTGGACCAGTTACCCATCCTCTGACCCTAGCAAATGAAACAGAAGTGCATGCCAAGTGAAGGCAGAAAGTGATGTTAGCTTTATTTCCTCTAATATAATCTTCCTCAGATTATATCCCTATGATCCAAATTGGGTTTTTGATGGTCTGCTATAGGTTGGGATGGTGCAAAAATGTGATTACATTCACTGTTAAAGGCAAACGACTCAATTTGAACTTTCTAAAACAATATGTATAACAACCCTTGGCGATTCCCACTTCGCAACTGCCATGCAGTTGGATATAAAAATGCATGTTAGGGTGAAGAATGTTAAAAAAAGCCTATAATTAGTGAAAACAATGTAATAAAGTTGCATTATGTTAGGGGAGATTGCTTTGTACAGATGTTAGGCAAAATTGCATAGAAAAAAGTGTTTATCGGGAGAAACTCACACTAAAGCACTGAATTTTTAAAATGATTTTTAAGCGCTACAGAAATGTACAACTGAAGCAATAGGAGAGCTAATTTTGACTGCCTTTTATTAAAGGATACCTTAGAACATCCATTTTCAGCCTTTGGTCTCCCCCCCTCTCCGCAACATCTGGAAGGCCATAGATTTCCCATGCGTGATTTAAGTGAAACCACTAAACTGGACTCACTAATCTGTGATGTGTTATGTAGCAAGCTGAGGGAGGACCCTCTCAGAGGTGGCACCACAATTAGAGAACTCCCACCCCTCTGAGATGGTAACTGGTACTAACTCTTATAAAGCCTTAGGAGACAGCTGAAGATCTACCTTTCCATTCAGTCACGACAATGAAGAGTGAGTAATTAGTATGTTAAATAAGGAAATAAAATTAATAATGATCTGTGGACATATTCAGAAAACAAAACCATAATTTTCCATGGTGCTTCCAGAGTCTCCTTATTATCGGGAGAGATTCAATCGCATGTCAGCAAATTCAGGTTGCACAAGTACAGTTGACTGGGATGTCTTCCTCGACAATCTCCCACAAATCAGACTTTTTGTGATAAGAGTCCTGATGGGTGGAAAATGTGGGATAAGCTTTGCTTGACACACTACCATCTAATCTCCCCAAAACACAGATCAGGATAAATAATCAATAAACACCTAGTATCATCTAACCTCCTTGCAAAGTTTGTACAATCAAATCAGAAGGAATGCTCAGCAAACAGGTCATCTGGAAACGACCCCAGAGTGGAATTCCAGGCACGTCTCAGGACCTTTTCGGTCAAAACTCAATCAGCTCCCTTTATTTCTCTCCTTTCTAGCTGCTTCTCTATTCCCCGCACAAAGCCACTGGCCGTCTCATGACCTTGTGATGTGATAGTTATATTTAACATGGATAAATAAATATGATTGACTTCCCCTTCATGTTACACATTGAGCTACCATTTGTCGTGTTCTCCTTTCACGCATGGGACTCTCCAATTCTATTTCAGCTGATGGAAATCCCATTATTTAACCCCAGTCACCAGCTTCACTCTCTCTTTTTAGCAGCTCAGGCTAGAGAGATCTGAGATTTCTAAATCTGTGTGGTGGGTTTTGGGGATCTTTTTGTTCCTGTAGCAATAGGGCACCTGAACACTCCCCCCTCCCACCGCCAACCTCCTTCCTTTTAGTGAACGCTCTTCAATGTGGCTGCATCGAGGTGAATATTAAATCTTGCGTTATTATTGCCAAAGGCGACATTACATGAGAATTATATGGCACAAATTGGGTGCTGGAGTATAATCCATTTGACATTGGGAACACTTTCTTGGTAAAACGCACTTGTCAGAACATGCATTCATGGTCGGATGTTTTGCTTTCATGCTCCTGTGAAATATTTGTGCAGTTTCATAAAGAAATAATCTCCTTGTGCAGAGAGAAAAACGCAATGGCTACAACAGATTTCTGCCCAGGGTTCCTCTTCTACCACCAGGCTTGAGTGGTGGCAGTTTTGGGGGAGGAAGGCATGGCAATAGTGGCGTAGGGTTAACATAATTCTATTCATAAATCAACACCCAATGGAGTTGCCATGAGAGGCTCTTTGAGCCCAGCCCAGCCCTTCTGCAGCCTCCTGTAAACTGCCTTGATATTTATTTGAAATGAAAGGTGATTTGCATATAATTGTAATTTATACATGTGTTTGTAGTGTACAGAGGCACATTTTGGGCAACCTTCAGAGAGAAAGCTGCCCTGTAAGAAAGCTTTTAAAGATGTTTTAAGGGGGTGGGTAGGGGAAAGAAATCTGGAGCCTGGGGAAAAGGCAAAAATTTAACAGCCCCTGGAATAATCTCTAACAATATTTGTGCTGGTTAGGGCATGCCATCTTAGGCTGTAACACTTAATTTTTGCAAATTTCTTCCACTAGAGGTCTTAAAAATATGTTTTTGGGTGTGAGGAACTCAAATCTGCTGTTATTTTTGTGATTGGACAACATTCAACTTGCTAAATCTATGTTTTGATTAAAAAGCACATGATCTTGGAAAACCAAAGAATTTTAACTTTACCTTCAGAAAATGTCAGGTAGAGATGATAGATAGAGAGATGCTAGATAGATATGATAGACAGATGATAGATAGATAAAATAGATAGATAGAAAAAAATAAAATAAAATAAAATAAAATAAAATAAAATAAAATAAAATAAAATAAAATAAAATAAAAATAAAAAAATAACTGCAAGTTATTTTTCAATGATTTCTATACAATTTTACACACGTCTTACTTACCAAGCCAAACTAAATTATATTAATTTAACCAAAACATGTTTTTAATTCCCAAGTGACGTTGAGACTTTTTATCACCCCACATTTTTGGAATCTGAAAGTTGAAAAATTCAACACACCCTAACACTGGTGTCATCCACCATTGTTCAGTGAAACTGTCCAAATCGGCAACACATCTCAAATATTCAAGGCACTTCTTCAGATCTGATTAGCTGATTTGTGAATGATTTCTGACTTATGAATGAAGAGTGCAATGACATAAGATGGCTTTGATGTTTCATGAATAGATTTCTCTTCCCTAGTACCTGCTCCTTTGCATTGTACGCTCTATTCTTTAATAACTACTTGATATTCAGATCTACAGTAACACCAACAATGCGGTGATATTTCTACAGGATTCTTTTTTTAAAAAAAATGAAGCCTCCTATTGAAATTAAGATATTGCTAGATTAAAATTGTCAGCATTGCCGTAGATATTACAAAGGGAAATTAAATTGGAAAATGAATCGTCTCTGCATGTAATGAGAGCTAGCTACACACTAGTGAGGATTGAGTGCTGACATCTTCCCTCCATCAGCAGCCCCCTCTAACAGCTGAATGCTTTTGCACTCAGGTCCTGCTTATGGGTTACACATAGGCATCTGGTTGGTCATTGTGACAACAGGTTGCTAGATTAAATGGCCTTTTGGCCTGCTTCAGCAGAGCTATTCTTATGTTTTAATATTCTTAGAGATGATTCTAGATCAAGTGAGAATGGAAACCTATTTGCTTTTCTTAAAAAATAAAATACAGTGGTACCTCGGGTTAAGAACTTAATTCATTCCAGAGGTCCATTCTTAACCTGAAATTGATCTTAACCTGAGGTACCACTTTAGCTAATGGGGCCTCCCACTGCCATCAAGCCGCCACTGCACAATTTCTGTTCTCATCCAGAGGTAAAGTTCTTAACCCAAGGTGCTACTTCCGGGTTAGCGGAGTCTGTAACCTGAAGCATTTGTAACCTGAAGCGTTTGTAACCCGAGGTTCCACTATGTTGAGTTTCAGAACAAACTCCCCAAAACATACAAAATAAAACCATACTGTGTCGATAACTCAAAAAACACCAGTCCTTCTTTCCCCGGCTTCCACGGACCTAACCCTCCACCCTGTTCTCAGAAAGCTTTTTGCCATTAGCTACAACCAAAGCATATTCATACAACTTGGTTGCAGCAGAAATGGCAGAGGGGCCAGGTTGCCCCCAAGACTGAAGGGGCCTGGTGTGTGTTGCGTAAGTGTGGTGTCAGATGTGTGCGTTGTCACGTCGGCTGGAGGAGGCCAAGCACTCTGGAGGAGTCGTCCATTGAAGCTGCAATGCCTGTCGTGCGATGCGCACGACATCTCACACACATGACACATACAGTGCCCCTTCACATCCTGTTTTTGAATGGAATGCAGTGGTGCCTGGGGCCCATTTGGACTGGTAGGGCAGAAGGCGGGGAGACCATCAATACGGGGAAACCAGAGATGGTGGCAGGCAGAGGCAACTAGTTTTTATCGCCTATCTTTCTCCCTGCTGAACTCTACAAAGACAACACTGAGACTAAGAAGGAGAAAGCTGACAGGCAGTGTCACCCACCGGACTGGATGTAATGCACTTTTCCGTGTATAAGACAAGGGTTTTTTACTCAAAAAAAAAAGTTAAAAATTGGGGGAAAGGTGTCTTATACATGGATAGTGCAGAGGGGCGGGCGGGCGATTGGTTGCAGTCGCAAGCAGGATCTTGCTGTTGGGTGGATGAATGCTGTCTGCTGCAAGGGCTGCTTTGTATTGGCTGCTGCTTCAGCAATTTTGTGTGTGTTGTGATAGTTAGCGCCTGTCAGTTGGGTGAGTGATTTTCGGCATCCCCCCCCCCAAAAAAATTGTTCAACAACTGTGGGGATTACCCCCCCCCGCAAAAAAGTTCAACAAAACTGGTCAATCCTCCCCCCAAAACGCTCAACAACGTTTGGCAATCTTCCCCCATTTTCTTTAATTCTTAAATTTCTGATAATGCCCTTTGCTTGTCCAGATAGGGAATACAAAGGGATGTGTGACTGTGTGCAGAAACTAACCACTGCACAATTGTAAAAAATTGCATTATTTGCACCACCACTTTTGTCTCTGACTCCACCTCCCATTGGCATGGAACTCTTGGGAGGTTGTCCACAATGGAGTGTGGCTTCAAGCTGGGCAGTGATGATGCAGGAACCTCCAGTGGCATAGCGTGGGGGTGCAGGGGGGGCCGGCCACACCAGGCGCAACATCTGGGGGTTAGGGTTAGGGTGCGCAAATCCATGGGTTAGGGGGCACAAATCCACGGGTTAGGGGGTGCAAATTACTTGCCTTGCCCCGGGTGCTGACAACCCACGCTACGCCACTGGGAACCTCATCTCTGTCTCTTCTGACCAGCTCTTCAGAAATGAGCTTGTATTCCTCTCTGCTTAGTCCCACCCTGAAATATGTAATGGCTATATTAATAGAATTCTAAACAAATGAAATGGAGGGCCGGCAGCGGTTTCTCATGTGAGCAGCCAGAACATAATTCTTGCTTGAAAGTAATGCAGATCCACTGATGGGAGCTAATTCTGTTGTTCATTGAGTTCCGCTAACAGAAGAATCAATCCTGTGATGCAACTCCAGAAATCTGTATCCCGGAAGAGCATAGCAACAAAATGTTGCCAAGTTCCCACAGTAATCATTCAACCTCACTTCCCCCAGTCAATGCGGATTGGTATCCAATCACATGCTGTTTCAAAGACCTCCTGAATGAATCAACAGTGTAATGTGATGCCATTGTTTATCCTCCTATCTATACATCTAAAAGAAAATAGGGAGCAAGTGAATAATAAGGAATCAAGTGAATAATAAGGAGGCAAATGAATAATAAGGATGCTGTCAGAGCTGCCTGCAGGTCCCAGCTCACAGAAGACCAACGCTAGGCTGTAGTTATGTACAAAAGTCTTTATTGAGCTTCAGTTTCCATTTTAAAGCCGCAGCGTGCAGCTCTACGTCTCGACCTTAGACCGGCGAAGTCCCGTCTGAGTCTCCTCCCCTTCCACACCAGTTTAAGACCCTCGCCTTGCTCCACCTCTTCCTAAGTTCCTTTCTCCTCTGGGCCCTCCTGCCCGCTGGGGTCTCATCCTTCCTGGACTCCTCTGACGCTGACCCTGGCGATTCTTGCCCCTCCTTCCGGCGGGCTTTAGGACCTGGTTCCCTATCCGGGCTACCTTCTGTGCCGCTCGCCTGTACCTTTGAACTTGGCGCGCGCGCCCAGCCTGCAACTTTCCTCTTGACCGTTAACTCGCTCTCCGATGGAGGCGTGGTCAAACCTGACTCATCTTCTCTCGCTGGTGGTGCATATGTGGGCTCTGACACCTGGGACTCCTCCTCCCCACTACGCTCTGGTGGGGAAGCTGGTCCTGATTTCCAACTGCTGCTCTGGGAGTCCCCGCTGGCCCCTTGCTTCTGGGGTGTCCCCCTTGGGTCGCCCCTTGCCCTGCCCATCGGCGCCCCCTTCTGTGAATCTTCCGATTCGCTGGAGAGGCTCATGGAATCTATCGGGCTGCTGTCATATTCTCCTACGCTGCCCTCGGATTGCTCCCCCTCGCTCTCCATCTCCTCTCCTCCCTGCGCTCCCGCTGAGTCCCTGACAGATGCGTTCTACGTAAGGCTGCCTCTGAAGACAGTATGGAAACTTCAGCTAGTGCAGAATTCAGTGGCCAGGTTGCTCGCCGGAGCAAGACAGTTTGAGCATATTACACCGATTCTGGTCCGAATGCACTGGCTACCAATTAGTTTCTAGGCTCAATTCAAGGTGCTGGTTTTGATGTATAAAGCCTTAAACGGCTCAGGACCACAATACCTCAAGGACTGCCTCTTTCCATATGAACCTACCTGGACCCTGAGGTCATCTTCTGAGGCCCTCCTTCATGTGCTTCCTCCTCCATTGAGAGGTTTGGAGGGTGGCAACATGAGAACGGGCCTTCTCTGCAGTGGTTCCTCATCTGTGGAATGCTCTCCCCAGGGAAGTCCACCTGGCACCTTCATTATACACCTTTAGGCACCAAAAATGTTCCTTTTTAACCAGGCCTTTGGTTGATCTGTTTGGCATCCTATACCCTTTTAAAAGGGATGTGGGTGGCGCTGTGGGTTAAACCACTGAGCCTAGGACTTACCGATCAGAAGGTTGGCAGTTCGAATCCCCGCGACGGGGTGAGCTCCTGTTGCTCGGTCCCTGCTCCTGCCAACCTAGCAGTTCGAAAGCATGTCAAAGTGCAAGTAGATAAATAGGTACCGCTCCAGTGGGAAGGCAAACGGCTTTTCCATGCGCTGCTCTGTTTCGCCAGAAGCGGCTTAGTCATGCTGGCCACATGACCCGGAAGCTGTATGCCTGCTCCCTTGGCCAATAAAGCGAGATGAGCGCCACAACCCAGAGTCGGTCACAACTGGATCTAATGGTCAGGGTTACCTTTACCTTTACCCTTTTAAAATGTGGCTCTTTTCGGGGTGTGTGTGTTATTGGGTTGTTGTTTTTATTCTGATTATATATGTTGTGATATTTTCCGTGAACTGCCATGAAACCTCCAGGTATAAGGCAGTACAGTGGTACCTCGGGTTAAGAACTTAATTCGTTCCGGAGGTCAGTTCTTAACCTGAAACTGTTCTTAACCTGAGGTAGCACTTTAGCTAATGGGGCCTCACGCTGCCCCCGCTGCCACCACAATTTCTGTTCTCATCCTGAAGCAAAGTTCTTAACCCAAGGTACTATTTTGGGGTTAGCAGAGTCTGTAACCTGAAGCGTCTGTAACCTGAGGTACCACTGTATATAAACTCAGTGAAGAAGAAGAGCAGCTTTCCCTCCCAGGAAGCAGGAAGCAACAGAGACACTTGGAGTTGGAGATGTGGGCAGCATTGTCACCCTGCCTGTGCTGCCCCACCACCTGCTACTGCCTACCTGACCCAGTGGGCATCAGCCACCACTGTCTATGAGTATGATCACCATAAGGTCAGACATTCACTTTTACACTGCTGTTTTTAACCTGGAACCTTCTCTGTTAGCTATGGGCTCTCACCAATGTTCCTATTATGGTCTCTCCCAAACATTCCTCATAATAGATGCCAGGCAGCTCAAGTTTCATAATAAATATTACAGATTGTTGCCTCTGTGTCCACAGATTTGCAGATCTCTTTGACCCAGTTAAAATGTGTTGCAAATCGCAAAAAGATAGCATTCGTTTTACACGGGGGGTTAAATTTAGTCCTCGAGTCCACTCTGCTTACTATCTTTTAAAGTAAGTGTGCAGATAATTACATTTCTCATGCTTTTGTTACACCTCAGTAAATATTGTCTATAAAAATCAATTGGCATTTACTGTACTTAATGTATCATAATGA
Organism: Podarcis cretensis; assembly: GCF_951804945.1. Classification (NCBI taxonomy): domain Eukaryota; kingdom Metazoa; phylum Chordata; class Lepidosauria; order Squamata; family Lacertidae; genus Podarcis; species Podarcis cretensis. Next base: position 24,314,866 of record NC_137177.1, on the reverse strand, counting down.
TTCTTATAAATCTAAATTATCCTTATAAATCTAAATTAAATGCCTAGGTTTAAATGTATTTAAGACATTTAATTAATAAAGTGTTACCAAATAACCATTACTAATCTGTTTACTTCATGCCTGATTTCCATTTCCAAAGGATTTATTTCTTGGCTACACGTGTGAGAGGGATGCAAGGAGAACGTGATAGGGTTTTTTATTATTATTTTTAGAAACAGCTTCTGCAGGTATTATCAATGCACACTAGAAAAAAAAGATCTTTTACCAACCAGTCAGTTTTCCCCCCTCAGGAACCTGCTCCCTGAACATGACTAGAATCATGGGGTTGCAGCCAATGCTAATCCTACACAGGGTAGACCCATTGAAAGTACAGTGGTGCCCCGCAAGACAAATGCCTCACAAGACGAAAAACCCGCTAGACGAAAGTGTTTTCCGTTTTTCGAGGTGCTTCGCAAGACGAATTTCCCTATGGGCTTGCTTCGCAAGACGAAAATGTCTTGCGGGTTTGCTTCCTTTTTCTTAAAGCCGTTAATACTCAGGGAATCCGTTCTCCGCAAGACGAAAAAATCGCAAGACGAAGCAACTCGCGGAACGAATTAATTTCGTCTTGCGAGGCACCACTGTAATGGACACGACTAATGTAGAATTTTCCACACGTTGCCTGCAATGAAATCCCTTTAACTAGAGATGTTGGGGAGTGAACCTGAGACCTTCTGCATGCAAAGGAGATGTGACTGCATTGAACTGTTTGCCTTAGGGCAAGGGTGCACAACCTGTGGTCATCCATATGTTTCTGGACTACAACAACTATCAGCCCCGGCCAGCATAGCCAGTGATCGGGGATGATGGGAGTTGTATACTGGCGATAAGTAGCTCAGTGCAGCTCATGATAGTGCTGGCTCTGATTTTGCTCTTAAGACATCACTTACAAGGTTCTGAATCCGTAATAAAGGACTACCATTTACTTAGGTCACATCCACACCATACAGTGAAAGCAGTTTTTATACCACTTTTGACTTCCTGGGAACTGTGTTTTGTTGAGGGTGCTGGGAATTGTAGCTCTTTGAGGTTTCTCCTGATAACTCTCAGCACCCTCAATAAACTACAGTTCTCAGGATTCTCTTGGGGGAAGCTGTGACTTTGAAGAGTGGTATAAGAACACTTTAAATATATCGTGTGGGTGTGACCCCACTCTAAGCTGCAGGCACCACAATTCAGCTGAAGCTGTGGTTAGGATCAGAATTTTAAAAAGATGGTTTGGATTTGCCTATGTTTATTTTAAAGTGTACACATGCACCCATGCACATGCATATGCACAGGTCAGCTAAGTAAAAACCCAAACAAAACTGGTATTTAATGTAATTAGGCTTGTCCATATCAAGTTATTTAGAACTTTGCAACTTCCATGAAATGGCATGCATGGAATAGCACTCCAAGTCATGTGGAATTCTGAGAATTTATGCACCTACGCTTACCGCAACCTCAATTAAAAATATTTGTGCAGGTTGTTGACTGCACCTTGGACTTGGTTATATCAAGTGTGGGGGTAACCTCACAATATCAATAAATAGAGAGCTCTGGGCAGGTCTGTAGATGGCCCCTTAAGCTAGTAAGTGGCTCATTTCTTGTGAAATGTACTAGAGAACCTCAAACGTTCTATGAAATTAATCTCTTAACTGCAGAATTCACTTGCTCAGTTGAGTTTCATATGATGGATATAGTTCAGTGTGTGAGAACATATGTTGCAGGTCCCAGATTCAATTCCTGGCTTCTTTGAGGGGTGGCAATTGAGAATCAGGTAACAGATTTGGGGCAGGGGGTGGGAATAACTGTCTGAAACTCTGGAGTTTCTTTCAGTCAGAATAGGCCATCCCAGGCTTGTACACTCCTAATAAATTGCAAAGCAGTGTGGAAATGTGGAAAACAGACCTTAAGATTGGGGGGAAAACAAGAAAGCGAGAGAAACTGAAATTGAAATGTTCACCCATTCCAAGCTAAAGTTGGGTCTGGTTTTTGTCTGCTATGAAGTAATAAAAGTCATTTGCGGGAGAGTTATAAAAACGATATTGCCAGTTGCTCTGAAATCTACAAATGACATTAATCACTGAGAATACATATTGTACCAGGATGACACACTCTGAGATGGCAATTGCTCAGTTGAGTTCACTGTAAAGAACAGAGAAGGGATAGTGAATCTATTTCCATTCTGAGTAACTTGTGTGTGTACTGTTGGAAAACAAGCCCCCTCCGGAGAGGCTGGTCTCGGAGCTTGTTTACCGGTAATCTTCCTCTGGCTGACATCCCGGACAGACCAGGGAGATTTTGATAGGCGGCATTTCCCAGCGTGGGAAATGCACACCCCCTCCCCTCTTGCATCCCAACAAGGGAAAAGGAGATAGTCAGAAAGTCTATTTACATCTTGTTTATTTCTGACTTTACAGCACTACAGAAAACATGTCCAATCAGTTCAGACTTCTTCTAGCAAGAGACTAAGACTTCCTTTACATATGCAACAGGAAGGTTTCATATTACACTCTGAGCAAATTCCAGTGAATCGCCCTGTGAACTGACTGTAACATTCTTTCCCACAGTCAGCCACATCATGTGATGTAAACAAGCTACCAGTTTGCAGCTGCGTTGCTCTCATATTCTGACATGTACATGTGTGTTTGTATGCTACCTATAATTTCATTTTATTGTGTTTCCACATTTATTTATGTCATAAAATTTATACACAGATTGTTTGAGGGGGAAATTCCTTCAAAGTGGTTTACAAAGAGAATAAAACAATAAAATCATTAAAACCAGTTTAACCAGCTATGTAAAATGTTCAAAACTGGCATTTTCCTGGCACTTCTTATTCCTCTCCAAACTTCCTCTCAAAATATTTAAATGTATAGTTTCAGTATTAATATAAATTGATATAATAATGCGAAGTGGAAGAAGTATTTAAAAACATTTTAAATTGCATATTTTGAAAAGTTTAAAATGCTGAAAACAGCTTCACCACATTTAGAGAAATGGAAAATCCAGCAGATAACTGATTCACAAATAAGTCCAAAAGGTGTGACTCAGGTCACTTCATATCACAACAATCAAATTTCCCAAACAACTCCAGTTTTTAAGCTAATTGGCCCAAGAACATGCTCTCAGTTCAGGGTGGAGAATCCGTGAATTTCAGTTTCTCTGTTTCCCACTGAGAAGTTGAGTTCTCAATATTTTTGAGAACTATGTTTTTGAGAACTATATTTTTTCAATTATGTTTGTGGTTTGTTTTTTAAAGCTGCTCATGAAAATTCACCAGCATTTTAGTGTGAATTCATCCTAACAGACACATTTTTGTATGCAATTTTACCTTATGCATTTTCAAAAGCAATTAAGCCTTATATAATGCATTTTTGCATTCCATTTTCAAAAATATATAATTCCTTTACCCTAGTATATACTTCTTCTTCTTTACACATTACTGTGTAATGCTGCAAGGGAACCCAAATTACAAAATTCAGAGAAGTGCATCCTTTTTTGAAAAATGGCTGTGTTTCAGGGATGTTCTTAAAAAGTGTGAATTAGGTAATGTCAGGGAACTGCCATCGGAAGGACAGGTGGTGAGAAGGCTTCAGGAGAATAGGAGAGCCTCTTCTTCAGCAGAAGAGGGAACCAGTAGGGGGAGTGCGAGAGCTCCAAAGGAAAGGGAGTCGGAGGGGAGGCTCTGGGATACTTCCAGTGGGAACAGCGAGGAGGTATCAGAACAGCCCTTAAGAACTCCCACCCCCCGCCGGAAACTGTCACGCAGGGAATCCAGGAGGCGCATGTCTGTGAAACAGCTTTTATGTTGGAAACGCTTCCGCAAACGCCCACTGTCAGATTCTACCAGCGACTGAGGGAGCCATGCTCAAGGGCTCCTCTCAAGGCAGGGTTTCACTACACTGAGCGAGCTCTGAGGGATCGAGTTTCAACGCACAAGCAGCTCATTATCCCACCACAAGCAATCTGACAGTCCCTGAAAGCAGCTTGTGCAAAGAGAGGCATCATGAGCAACCCAGCCGGAGCCGGAGATGGGGGAGCAGCTGCAGCCGGTCCTAGCCTGGAAGAAAGGTACAGGATGTTGGAGGTACAGTTAGCTCTGCAAACGGCGAGGTTGGAGGAGAGGAGGGCTCATGATGCAGAAAAGGGGAAAGCCGCCCAGCTCTCGAGGAAAGTGCCAGGACTGGTGCAGAAGTTTGGGGGTGATCCCAGGAATTATCAAGCCTTCAGGACTGAGATGCAATATGCCCTCAATCTGCAGTTTGATGATTTTCCTGATGAGGATTCGAGGGTTGCTTTTGTGATTGGGCATCTCGAAGGCCCGGCCAGAGATTGGGTGAGACCACTAATGGCAGCCAATAATGAAGCCCTAAGGGACACAAGGAAGTTTTTTCGCGCCATGGATCTGATGTTTTCCAGCGAGATTGAGCAGGGAGTGGCGCGCAGGCAGTTAATGGCGTGTAAACAAGGGAACCGATCTGTCCGTGAGTACTGGACTGAGTTCACCATGTTGATCCATAAATTAGGATGGGATTTGTCAGCGGAACCGATACAAATGCTGTTCGAAGAAGGACTATCTTCGGCAGTGAAAGACGAACTTTCCCGGGGGCCCAGGGCGGAGTCTATGGACCTTCTGACTAAATCAGCGCTGGCCATAGGCTCACGCCAGGAGGCCAGAGCCTTGGAGAAGCGGGAAGGGAAAGGGGAGCGTTGGAGGGATTTCCGCATTCCAGAGATGCCAGAACAGCCTTCTCTGCCAGCAGAGCCGATGGAAATCGGAACAGCGCGCGCGCGCGCAATTTCAAACCCCAGTGAAAGGCGGAAGAAGGGGGGAAAAGGCGCCAAGAAATGTTTTCTCTGCCAACAGCCAGGTCATTTTGCCAGAGTTTGTCCGCAAAGAAAGGAATGGCAAGGAATGGCGGGAGCTGTTGGGGAGGAGGTAGAAGGAGCTAAGGAGCAAGTAAAAGCCAACGCCTGGCTGCCACCGACGGGGCACAGCAGCCAGGCCAAGGAACAGTAAATGTGCCCACGCCAGAACCCCCAAGACCAGCTCTTGTAATAGAGGTATTGCTGGAGCTGGCAAACGGACACCCACTAAAAGTGAAGGCGTTACTAGACTCAGGCAGCTCCTGCAACTTTATGAGTAAGGAGTTTGCAGCCGCCCATCAGATACAAACCATTCCTTTAAAAAATCCCCTGCAGGTGACCACGATTGATGGGAGGGCGCTGTTGGGGGGAGAAGTAGACCAGCAGACGGTCCCCATGACAATGAGGGTGGCAAGACACACGGAACGGATAGCGTTTAATATAGCCACGTTGGGAGGAGCGCCCATCATTTTGGGGATGAGCTGGCTAGCGCTGCATGATCCGCTTGTGGGATGGCATCAGAGAGTGGTTTCCTTTGGGTCAGCACATTGTATGGGACACTGCACAGAAAAAGGGGGCCAAGCAGGCACTCAGGCCACGTTAGCAAAGATAGAAGCAATGGAACAAGGTAGGGTACCACGACAATATGCAGATTTTGCCGACGTCTTCAGCGAAAGGGAAGCAGATAAACTACCCCCGCACAGACCCTTTGACTGCCAAATCAACTTACTTCCAGGGGCGCAATTGCCAGTGGGCAAGGTGTATGCAATGTCTGACAGAGAAATGCAGGAGCTAAGGGAGTTTATTGACAAAAACCTCAAGCGTGGGTTCATCAGGGAGTCACGAGCGGTGGGGGGTAGTCCAGTGTTCTTTGTAGACAAAAAAAACTCGGACAAACCGAGATTAATTGTGGATTTCAGGGCCCTAAACGCAGTGTCCGAACCCGTGAGCTTCCCTATGCCCAGAATCGATGACATTCTGACCCGGGTGAGAAAAGGGAAGATTTTTACCAAGCTGGACCTGAGGGGGGCGTATAACCTGATACGTATGAGAAAGGGAGATGAGTGGAAAACCACTATGTTCACCCCCTTGGGGGCATTTGAGTACTGCGTTATGCCCTTCGGCCTCCAGGCGGGTTCCGCAGTATTTCAATCATTCATGAATCACGTACTAGGACCATTGCTGTACAAGAACTGCGCAGCGTTCTTGGACGATGTACTGGTGTACTCGGAGGATGAAGAGCAGCATGTGCGAGATGTGCGAGAAGTACTGAGCAAACTGCAAGAAAACCAGCTGTGGGTGAAACTGGAGAAGTGTCAGTTCCACACCAGGGAGGTGGAATTCCTTGGGTACCGGTTGTCGGACAAGGGGCTGGCCATGGATCCTAGCAAGGTGCAAGCGGTGCTGGAATGGAGGCCACCGAAAACTAAGAAAGATGTGCAGAGGTTTTTGGGGTTCGGAAACTTATATCGGAAGTTCATCAAGAACTTCGCCCATTTAACAGCCCCCATCACGGATTGTCTCAGCAGTAAGAAGAAATTTGTCTGGACGGAAGAAGCGCAGCGAGCTTTCGAAAGTTTAAAGAGGGCGTTTGCTTCGGAAGAACAACTCTTACACGTGGATCTGCAGCAGCCGATGAGGGTGGAAACCGACGCGTCTGACAGAGCGGTGGGGGCCGTGCTTCTGCAGCCAGGAGCGAATACGTCGGAATGGAGGCCGTGTGCCTTCTTCTCGAGGAAATTGAACAAGTCTGAGAGGAATTATACAGTGTACGACAGAGAATTACTCGCTGTCCACGAAGCGTTCAAGAGATGGAGACACCTGTTGATTGGAGCGCAACACAAGGTTCAAGTGCGGACAGACCACAAAAATCTAGAATACTGGAGGACAGCCCGAGTGTTGAACCAGAGACAAGTAAGATGGGCGCAAGAGTTCTCCAAGTTCAATTTTGAGATTCGCTACGTGCCAGGGGCTGAGAATGTCAGGGCGGACGCTCTCTCCAGAAAACCTGAGTACTTGGAGGGGGAAGGAGGGGCGGAAGAAAGACATATCATCTCAGAGGACCACTGGGTTTGTGGGGCGGCATTGGTGGGGCAAAGAGAACTGGTAGAGGGTATTGAAAACGATGAATATGCCCAAGAGAAACTTAGGGAACTCAGGGAGACAGGTGAGAACGCAGGGGGGTTTGAGGAAAAGAACGGAAAACTATATTACAAAGGGGCGCTCTACATACCAGGTGGGGAACTAAGAGGGCCGGTGCTTAAGCAGTTGCATGACAGCCCCACGGCGGGGCACTTCGGGCAGCACAAAACCATGTGGTTGGTTACCAGGGAGTTTTGGTGGCCCAAGGTGCGGGAGGACGTGCGGGAGTATGTCAGGGGATGCGACAGGTGCCAAAGAGCAAAGGGAGAGAGGTTGGCGCCAGCGGGGTTATTAGAACCCTTACCCACCCCAGAAAGGCCTTGGGAGATGGTATCCATAGACTTCATGACCGATCTACCGAGATCCAAAGGGAAAACCGCGGTCATGGTGGTGGTAGATCTACTAACTAAGATGTGCCACTTTATAGCTTGTTCACATGCAGTGACAGCAGAAGAAACCGCAAGGTTGTTTGTGGAGCACATTTTTAGGTTGCATGGCGCCCCCTTGAGGGTTTTGAGCGACAGAGGAAAACAATTTACTTCTAGGTTCTGGAGGAAACTAATGAGCATGTTGCATGTGGAGGTAAGTTTTTCCACCGCCAGACACCCAGAAACAAATGGGCAAGCAGAAAGGGCAAACGGGGTTTTGCAACAATATCTGAGGTGTTATGTAAAGGACAGAGAAACGGATTGGGTGGACTGGTTACCTCTGGCAGAATTTGCCTACAACAACGCGGAGAACGTGTCCACAGGGATGAGTCCCTTTCTAGCCAATTATGGGTGTCATCCTCGGGCGTTTCCAGGAGAGGGCGGGGGAAGGTGGAGTGTACCTGCAGCGGAAAATTTTGTTGAAGAGATGGAAGCGATCCACCGTCAGCTCCAACTCAACTTAGAGAAAGCCAAAGAAGAATATAAGAAGCAAGCTGACAGAAATAGGAGGGAAGGCGAAACCATAAGGGTGGGTAACCGGGTGTGGCTATCCACCCAAGAACTGCCGTTCAAGGGAGGGTGTAAGAAATTGAGACCCAAACGGTTGGGACCCTTTGAGGTCATACAGCAGGTGAACCCAGTAGCATTCAAACTCCGATTGCCCAGTCACATGAAATTGCATCCAGTATTTCACAGGTCATTACTGTCGCCATACAGAGAGGGGTGTGAGTGGGGGGAACATGAGAGGGAGGTCACCCGGACACCCGTCATAGAAGAGAGAGAACGCAACATGGATGTGGCAGGGATCATTGATTCCAGGTGGAAGGGGAATCAGGTGGAATACTTGGTAGAATGGGAGGGGGAGGAAGAGTCAGAAAACGCATGGGTACCGGCAGAGGAAGTCAAAGACGAGATTTTAATAGAAACGTTTCATCGGCGTTTCCCAAGTAAACCACAACCAGTGGCAAGGTTTAGGAGGGAACACTTCGGGACTACAGATGAGGAAGGGGAATTTGAAGGGTTCCCAGAGTCGGAAGTGGAGGTGGAAACAGATTCCGACGAAGAAGAGGAAGAGGGGGAAAGAGGCGGTAGGCCGTGGTTAGAAGTGTTTGAATCCTCGGAGGATGAGGGGAGTTCCTTCCAGGGATTTCCGTCCTCGCCGCCAGTAAGAAAAGAGGCGGGAGGGGGTGAAGGGGGCCCTGGGGGGGAGGTGGATGTCAGGGAACTGCCATCGGAAGGACAGGTGGTGAGAAGGCTTCAGGAGAATAGGAGAGCCTCTTCTTCAGCAGAAGAGGGAACCAGTAGGGGGAGTGCGAGAGCTCCAAAGGAAAGGGAGTCGGAGGGGAGGCTCTGGGATACTTCCAGTGGGAACAGCGAGGAGGTATCAGAACAGCCCTTAAGAACTCCCACCCCCCGCCGGAAACTGTCACGCAGGGAATCCAGGAGGCGCATGTCTGTGAAACAGCTTTTATGTTGGAAACGCTTCCGCAAACGCCCACTGTCAGATTCTACCAGCGACTGAGGGAGCCATGCTCAAGGGCTCCTCTCAAGGCAGGGTTTCACTACACTGAGTGAGCTCTGAGGGATCGAGTTTCAACGCACAAGCAGCTCATTATCCCACCACAGGTAAGGTTGTCTATGAATGAAAGCAGAATTAGATTTCTTCCCCAACCCTACTTTGTGTGTGGACTGGCTCTGGACTTGTAAGTCAGGTCCTGGACATTCCTCCTCCAGGAAAATATGGACCTGCATATACTCATTACTGAGGGCTGATTGTTCACTATCAGCTAGGATATGCCTAGGGCTACGTCCCACCCAGTTCTGCAAATGTTTGGATCTGTGTAGTAAGGGCCAATGAGATGATTTCCTCCCTGCCCCAGGATGATCTTCTCAAGCTGAGGAGACATGTTAGCTTCTCCCACGTGGTTCTCGACTACATGTTACACAATCACAGAAGGAAACAGCTATGTGGAAGTCTCATGCGACTGAAAGTGATATATGAATTGCTTTTAAGCTAACACTACTGGTATATAACACTGTGTGAGTTCTGGCAAAGCATGTAATCCATTTTCATCAGTGCTCCACATACTTAGTGGCTTTGGGGTAATCAGTATATCATTGGCTGTCTAATCTACTTAAAGCATATTAACCACATCAAGTTTTAATCATTGCTGCCTTGCCTGCTGCTGGTGAAAAGGGATTTGCAAGTGTCTGATGAGGAAGGGCTTCCATAAAGTTTCAATCATGTCTTCATTTCTGATCATGTGGGTATTTCCGATAGCTGTGCTGTTAAGTTTCAGCAATGGACAGCATTGGCGTACTTCATGTGGCTGTGGCTCTGGAGGTTTTCCAAGGGACTGGAGGAGATTTATAATTATTTAGACTTAAGACCACATAACACCAGTCTTGAAAGACCTACACTGGCTCCCAGTACATTTCCGAGCACAATTCAATTCAAAGTGTTGGTTCTGACTTTTACAACCCTAAACAGCCTCGGTCCAGTATACCTGAAGGAGCGTCTCCACCCCCATTGTTCAGCCCAGACACTGAGGTCCAGTGCCAAGGGCCTTCTGGCGGTTCCCTCGCTGCGAGAAGCCAAGTTACAGGGAACCAGGCAGATGGCCTTTTCGGTAGTGGCACCTGCCCTGTAGAACACCCTCCCACCAGATGTCAAAGAGAAAAACAACCACCAGACATCTGAAGGCAGCCTTGTTTAGGGAAGCTTTTAATGTTTAATAGATTGTTGTATTTTAATATTCTGTTGAAAGCCACCCAGAGTGGCTGGGGAAACCCAGCCAGAAGGGCGGGGTATAAATTATAAATTATTATTATTAAGACTAAAGTGGCCCTAAGTGTTCACCTGCTTTGATTTTGGATTTCTGATTGGCCCCAATTGACCATTGCTTGGCACCATATATTTTTTTAACTGAGCCTTCTTCCTGAGAATAACAAACCCACCCAATTGTGAATCTTGTAGTGAGTGCAATTTGTGACACTATCCAACCCAGAGGTGGACAGCCTCCAGTATGGAGGCCCAAATTGGCCTGGCAGACCTTCCATTTGATCTGTGAGGCTGCTTTGGCCTAGCCACACCCACCTGCCCTACACCTGATCCTAAACTGCACTGAGCCAATCCAGACTGCTCTTGGGTGGGTTAAGGCAGTCCTGGATCAAGTTGGGTCAACTGAGAGTGATCCAGAATTGTCAAAAGGGTGGGGGATATTAAACATACAGTTAGGTGGTGAGGAGGCATGAGAACTAAACATTGTGTGCAAGACTGTACCATTTCCTTCTTTTCTCCATTTCTCCTTACTACTCATCGCTAGGACTGTGCCAGGTCCCCAGTTCAGTTGAAGGCCTGAGTCAGGATTGGGCTCAGATCAAGATTGTCAAATTGTGCCCTGAATCAGATCTGGGAGATCCAGGGACAGCCTGTCCCATTCCATTGGCTGAGGCAAAACGGGAAGGTGAGACCCAACTTCCAATGCCCCTCTCAGCAGCAGTAGAGGGTGGGAGGCTGTGGGGCACTGCCCCACAGGATTTCACTGCCCGAGGTGTCTGCTTCAGTCCACCTCATGGGCAGCCTGGCCCTGGGGAGGTCCTTGCATAGGCCTAACAAGAAAAATGTCTTGGGTGGGGAGTGGGGAGATGAGGACGAACCACAAAGGAATGCAGCTGTGAAAAGGATGGCAGAAACCAGGGGTGGGATGTGCTGCTTTAAAATGCTGCAAGGCGTCCTCAAACTCGGGTGGCAAAGAAATCCAAATAAATAAGCCAATCTCACTTTTAAGGTCCGCTTGATTAGTACAGAAGAGCTGTATTTCAAAAAATAAGAATGAGACCATCACTTACCCAATTTCTCAGCTTCCCAGCACGCTGCCCTACTGAAACAATTTGACAAGCTGATACACTGCACTTATAAATGTTACAAGCCTCTATTATTTATTTCTCAGGCACAGAATTACCACACGTTGTTCTTCCTCTCCCCACGTCTCGCTCCCCCCCCCCCTTCTTGCCTGATCCAGCTTCTGAAACCACTTAAAATGCTTTCGATCAAAGATGTGCAGGGCTGCTGACAGACCGCAGACAAGACAATGCCTGCCAAAGATGCCATTAATTATCAGACTTTTAAGCAGCCCTGAAAGCATGTGCACACACACACACACACACACACACACACACACTTGATTTTGATTTAATGTCTAAATAAGCTCATTTGCAATAGTAAAGAGGTGTTCCCCATCCTGTTAATTGAAGAGCAACATGTTTAAGCTTTTCTTGTACAAGTAATCTGGTTGTGGAAGTTGCATGAATTGGGAATGAATAACAGAAAAAATAGACAGGGTGGTATCATCAAAGCCTGTAGGACATCAGTTGAGCTGCTGAGATCCCAGCAGCTGTCTTTCTCTGCTCTTTTCTCTTTCTTCCATAAAGGTTTTTTCAAACAGACACACACATATGGAAATAAATTTATAAATAAGTGCAACAAAATTGATTTGCATCTCCCCGCTCTTGATAATGAGTTAGTAGTATATATGCAGGAGGTCCCCATGTTCAACCCCTGGATGTTCAGGTAGGGCTGAGAAAGACACCTGCCTGAAAACTTGGAGAGCTGCTGCCAGTCATGTTGACAATACAGAGTTAGATGGACCAATGGGACTGAATCAGTATAAGACGGCTTCCTGCGTTCCAATGTAGGGATGTGGGGGAGAATTGCGGCTTGTATTTTAATAGGAGCCTACTTGATTTTCACCTCCTGAAACAATATGCAAACTGAAACACTGTTTGTGTACCTCGGTTTACAAACTTAATCCGTTCCATAAGTCTGTTCTTAAACTGAAACCGTTCTTAAACTGAGGCGCACTTTCCCTAATGCAGCCTCTCACCCCCGGTGCCCTTCCACCATTTGGATTCCATTCTTAGACTGAGGTAAAGTTCGCAAACCAGGTCGAGGGTGCAATGCGATTAAGGGCCACTATCTGAATGGTAATCTTGGTCATTTGATTGCCCTTTTTACCCATTTCTGTCTTTTTATTTGTATATATTGCTGGTTTTATGTTGCTATGGCCGTTGGCTAATGCAAATAAAATTTATCTTGTCCTATCTTCGCAAACCAGAATTCGTAAACCGAATAGTTCGTAAACAGGGCTGTTCTTAAACCAAGGTACCACTGTACTTCAAAATGTGCATGTACCCAAATTTTGCAAATGAGCTTCCCAACCAAATAAAGTGTGTAAAAACAAGTATGCGCATAACAATAAAAATTGAATATGACAACACATTATATTAGGCAAAATTGCCTGCCAATGTGTGTATATTAGGCACAACTGCATAGAAAAAGGTGTGCGTCAGGAGAAATTCATCCTAAAATGCTGATGAATTCTCAGGAGGACTGATGGGGAAGTGGAGACCACTGAACTTATTGGTAGCATCCAACTCAGTCCCATTTAGAGTTAATGAACATAATGTCCATACTGGCGGAGGAACAGTGGGGCGGAAGGGAGTGCATTGCCCCCTGCACCATTGGGGAGGGGGGTACCATTGCAGTCGCCTCCCAGACACGCGCTGCTCACCCCCCACTGTGCCAGGCACCCCACCCCCGTGGGCAATGCGTCACACCCCGGGACGTGCACCAGCCACACCCCTGCCTGCTATCCGCCCCCAGTGCTGGATCATGCAGCTTCGCCACTGCATGTCCATTAACTTCAGTGGGTATACACAAAGTAGGATGAACATAAGAAGATCCTGCTGGATCAAGCCACTGGCCCGTCTAGTCCAGCATCCTCTTCTCCCAGTGGCCATGCAGATACCTATGGGAAATTTGCAAGCAGGACCCAAGAGCACTCTCCCCTCGTGTTGTTTCCAGCAACTGGTATTCAGAAGCATTGCTGCCTCTGACCATGGAGGCAGGGCAGAGCCAACATGGCTAGTCACCACTGATAGGCTTTACCTCTATGAATTTGTCTAACCATCTTTTAAAGCCAAGTTGGTGGCCATCACCACCAAGTTCCACATGTTAACTGTGCTCTTTGGGAAGAAGCACTTTCTTTTATCTGTCTCGAATCTTCCAACATTCAGTTCCATTGGATGTCCACAAGTTGTAGTGTTATGAGTGAGAGAGAACAACTTTTCTCTGCCAACTTTCCCCATGCCATGCATACTTTTATAAGCTTCAACCGTGTCACCTCTTTCTCTAAACTAAAAAGCCCCAAATGCTTTGACCTTAATTGCATTAGATGCACCCTTAAGACCTAAGAAATGAAAAACAGAGAGAAACCAAAATAGATAGATCTACCTTTCCCTAGTCGCAAATATCACACTTTGGAGTCTGAGATATAGTAGCAATGGCTGCTCCTCATTTCAGAAAAGTTAAAGATATGTGAAGCAGCTAGCTCATCTTTATCCCAGAATCCTTTGAGTGGAACCTGTAGTACATGCAAGGGCCTACAGTAGGAGGGTTGCCTGTGTACTGTATACTTCAGCAATATGAGTGGGTGGTGTTATGGTCTAAACCTCCAAGCCTCTTGGGCTTGCTGATCAGAAGGTCGGCGGTTTGAATCCCCATGACGGGGTGAGCTCCAGTTGCTCTGTCCCAGCTTCTGCCAACCTAGGAGTTCGAAATCACACCAGTGCTGCATGCTCTGGCACTGGGGGCAGACAGCAGGCAGGGGCATGGCACGATGCCCCGTGTGGCGTGCACCCCGGATGGCATGCATCCTGGGGGTGGGGCGTGCCGACCAGTGTGGTGAGGGAATGTGCGATGCATGTCCGGGGGCGGCCGTGATGGTACCCCCCCTCACCGATGCTGCCTGGGGCGGTGCACTCCCCCCGTCCCCCCATTCCTTTGCCAGTGGGTGCAAGTAGATCATAGAATCATAGAATCATAGAGTTGGAAGAGACCACAAGGGCCATCGAGTCCAACCCCCTGCCAAGCAGGAAACACCATCAGAGCACTCTTGACATATGGTTGTCAAGCCTCTGCTTAAAGACCTCCAAAGAAGGAGACTCCACCACACTCCTTGGCAGCAAATTCCACTGTCAAACAGCTCTTACTGTCAGGAAGTTCTTCCTAATGTTTAGGTGGAATCTTCTTTCTTGTAGTTTGGAGCCATTGCTCCGTGTCCGCTTCTCTGGAGCAGCAGAAAACAACCTTTCTCCCTCCTCTATGTGACATCCTTTTATATATTTGAACATGGCTATCATATCACCCCTTAACCTCCTCTTCTCCAGGCTAAATTTATCTCCAGATAAATAGGTACTATAGCAGCGGGAAGGCAAATGGCGTTTCCATGCACTCTGGTTTACATCACAGTGTCCCGTTGCACCAGAAGCGGTTTAGTCTTGCTGACCACATGACCCAGAAAGCTGTCCATGGACAAATGCCGGCTTCCTCAGCCTGAAGCGAGATGAGCTCTGCAACCCCATAGTCACCTTTTTACTTCAGCAATGTGCAATATGAGTAGGGGGAAAAACCACTCAGAGATTAGGAAACCCTGAATCAAAGGAAATAGTGGCTAGAAAGCTCAGTCTATGCTGTTCAGTGGTTATACCCAGAAGCAAAGAATGCAGGGGCGGGGGAAATAAATAATATTCTGAGTGTTTATCACCATCCAAAGCTCTTCAGTGTCACTGCTAACCTCACTTCCCCAACCATCAAGAGAGGGGAAATGCAAATCATATTTTTGTTGCCCCCTACTTATATATTGTTTCTGTTGCTTTTTTTTAAAAAAATCTCTACAAAATATTAGCGTCCGCTCTCTCCCCTCCGCTTCTCCCAAGATAGACAGCAAAGAAACACAGCACACATACAATTATTAGTGTTTGGAAAACTTGGGAACAAAGTAGACTTCTCCTCCCTCTTTTTTCTCATAGGGGCTCAGTCGGGAGGCTAAAGAGAGAGAGGGAGAAGCTCTTTCCCCAAAGCTCTCTTTGCTATCTGCACCGCAGGATCTGCAGACTTCAAACACAGTAACTTATATCAAAAACTCCAATCCGCAATTTATGCTGCCGGCATAAAGCCAATCCAATTTCAGTGAGGCGGCTTCTTTGAGGATTTGGCTGAAAAATCATAAAGAAAAACCCCACCACACAACAAAGTGAAATAATGAGCTATCCTCGGTGGGTCGAAGCAAGGCGTAGCCTCAGTAAAGTCAATAGTTTGGCATCAGTTTAGTCTCGCTAAGGATATGATCCCATGGAAGATGAATAGACAGCAGGATGGAATGGACGTCAGCTGTGACAGAGGCACCTTCAAGTAGTAGGGACAGAACTGGCTGGAAATGGGATATATTGAGGTAGAATGGAGAGTGGCAGACAATTCAGTGGTTATTATTTATTTTTTACATTTCTATCCCACCTTCGGAGGTGGCCCTCCTTCTCCTCACAACAACCCTGTGAGCTTGAATGTGGCCCTTCAGTCCTCTCTATCTGGCCCTCAGGACTCACCTAGAATGTGCCTCCCTCTGTGGTTGTGCCTGGCTGGAATGGGTCCCTGAACAATTGCAATGCCCCTGTTTGTGTGTGCAGGGGTGCCAACTAGAATATAATACTGGGGGGGCCCATATGACATGGTACGTGCACACCATTTCATTGGCAATGCCCATCAACTTTGGGGGGCAGCGGCCCCTTCAAATATTTTATGGGAGGGCGAAGACCCCTTGGCCCTTAGGAGTTGGCTCCTGTGTGGTGGTGTGGAAGTGTCTGGCCTTTGCATGGCTGAAACATAGCCTACACTATAAAGGCAAGAGCTCTGGCCATTTTCGCTTCTAGCCCCACCCACTATTGGCATACCCTCTCCTCCCTTAAAGGCTACCTGCCTTTTACCAGTTTTTGTTGGGATACTGCCAGGGAGAGAGAGTCCGTCATGACCCCACATCGTCTCCGTTGCGATCCATCGGCCTCCCGTAGACATGCAGTATCATTCAATTAGCGACACGAGCTCCAGAAATAGCTTGCCACATTCCAGAGCTGGTGCACGCTCTATCAGCAGATAATGCACAGAGAAAGATGCACGCAGGAGAGCATTATTTACAATTTTATTCAGCGTTGGTCAGAACAAAGAAAACATGACTGCCTGCTTCGGTGTCTCAGGCACACACACAGAGAGACGAAAGCAATAGAGAAACAGAAACTTCCTGTGAGCAGGAAATACGTAGGTTGTGACTCACAACAGCCTGTCCCCTTTTTAAGGTGGAACGGAAATATCCTAACAGTTTTGTCTAGTTCACCAACTACAGCCACTCCTGAATAGGGCTAGTCTGGCCACTGTGGTCCTTGTGTTGGTAACCTCAAGGCTGGATTACACTCCTTGTGGGGCTGCCCTGGGGTCTGGTTCAGAAGCTCCAGCTAGTGCAGAATGCAGTGGCCAGACTGCTGATGGGGGCATCTGCCCAGCAACCTGGGGCACCTTTGTTAAAGCATCTGTGCTGGCTGCCCATCATCTACTGAGCCAGGTTCAAGATCCTTGAATTCATTTACAAAGCCCTGAACAACTTTGTTCCAGGGTCCCTCATTGTCGAGGCTGAAGTCAAGCATAGGTCAGCAATAAAACAATAAATCACCTGAGGGCAGCAAAGTTAACTCTTTATCCAAGGAAGCAAACCACAGTTCAGGCCTGGTGATCTCAGAAACTCTTCCCAATAGGCCTTGCCCCAATGAAGCAGTTGTGAGGACTGATGGCCCATACCTTCCATCTACTCTCTAATGCTCCCACCCTGGTTCCTTCCCCAGTAGCCTAAGACCTTGCCTCTCGTTCTTCTACCCTCTTCATTTCTCTCTGTGTTCTGGGAGACTGGGGCAGGGGAGAGGAATTAGTCACAGTGGAAGGGGGAGACCCCCTAGATTCTTCCACATCCTTCCTACACTCAGACTCTTGACCCCACTCCTCTCCAGCCTCTGTGTCTGCACTGCTCTCTTCCACAGCTCCTTCCTGCTCACTAAACCTTGTTCCCTTTTCTGCTCCTGACACCTCCCAGTCTATCCCCTCTTCTCCCTTTGACCACTCATGGTCTTCCCAGCACCATACCCCTGGCTCTCAGCCTTCTTCCCCTGGGGGTTCCCTTGGGGGTTCCCCAACTGGTGCCTCCCACCACTTCTCTGCATCCATCCACAGGAGCAAAGTCCAAGAGCCCTGAATACATAGAGGGAAATGAGGAATGGGCATAGTTTAGTGGCACAGTACCTGCTTGGGATACAGAATGTCCTGGGTTCAATCCACAGCATCTGCAAGTAGGGCTCCTCTGCATCCAGCCAATCCATGAAGCTCAGGGATTGCCTGAACCCTTATATCCCCTTTGAAACAGTGCGATCATCTGCAGGAGTAGTGTTGGTTGTTTCATGAGTTGGCAAGGCTCATTTGACAACAACAAGAAACTGAGCTTTCAGGGTCGTTGGCCCAGTCCTGCGGAATACTATGCCGACAGAGATTCAGCAGGCGCCTTCTGTGCCAACTTTCAAATGCTTGCTGAAAACATTTCTATTCTGCTGGGCCTATTTAGGCAGTTAAGAATTCAAACTTCCACAATGGTTAATTGGTTCTGTTTTTAACTCTTTTGTGGTCTTTGTATACATTTTTTTAAAGTTTTATTGCTGTAAACAACTTTGATTTTTTTAAAACAACAACAACGACATAGCGGTATAAAGTAATAAAATAAAGAAGGGAATGCAGCCCTCAGTTTAAAAGAGGTTCAACACCCCTGATATATAGAATTGATATTCATGGAGGCAAATGGCAGGAGTTACATGAAATGTCTATACTGACAAGTTGTCTTGGCTGTGAATGAAAGCAGGGGGCAGGCAGAGTACTAAAGGTTAAAGGTGCCCACTCTTTATGGAGTCAGCATTTCCACCAACCCAGTCTAATTGCCCTAATCTGTAATAAAAGTAAAAGTAACCCCACTACCTATTACTTTTAATTTACAACATGCTACCAAAGATGAAATTAACTTGTACTTAATTTTCAAAGGCGCCATAGTTAGAATCCAATTCTTTCCACTTCTCCTTTCCCAGTGTTAGAAATGAGCTGTGTCTAACTATAGTAGAGGAAGTCAGAATGGGATGTTAGCTTTAATTGTTTGCTAATCATCTCAAGCCTGGGTATAATCCATGCTTCCCGCTGCATCTTAATGAGTTGGGAGCTAATTAACTTTGTTTATCCTTTAAATATTGAAAGTTCCTTGCACTTTATGCCATTATGCTCTTGAAACTTCTTCGGTATGGTTTAGCGAATCAGAAGGCTTATTTTAAAAAAGAACAAAGGGGGGGGACAGATAATCCAAGTTTGCTTTCCTTTCTGGCATGGTTCACCCATGGCCTTTCCCACCTTTCATTTAACAGCAGTATCAATTATCTGTTTGGGGAGCTTGCTATGTAAGATCCGAACTCCATAAGGCAGAGGTGCAGGAGCTGTGGGACCATAGATGTTGTACGCTAGCCCAAGCCTGCAAAGCCAATGGGTTGAAGATGTTTGGAGCTGTAGTCCAGCAACATCTAGAAGCCCACAGCTTCTTCTTCCCTGCCATAAAGGAACTGACTGGATGCTTTCCCCTTCCCTGGCACAGATGTAAGTGGTATTAGCTGTAGGAGAGCTCACAACAAGGCCCCTGTTGGGCCCTAGACCCTACAATGAGCATTCACAGCAGTGATTATGGTCAACAGGTGCCATGGGAACTACTTCCATGATTCCCAGGGCCCCTTGACGCTGCTGCTGCTGATGTTAGGCAGACGGTGGGTGAGCGACAGTTCTTCTAGCTTCTTCAAGACCTTGCTGATTCCATTATGACGGTTCAATCACAGAAGAATGCAACTCATAAACCTACTGCCCCACAAGTACTGTTGAAAAGACACAGATTGGCAACCTACAGCTCACAGGCTGCATGTAACCCTTGGTCTCTCTCTCTGTGGGTTGCCAAATCCCTGCGAATACCACATACCTTTCACCACTCCCCAGCCATCTCCTGGACACAGGTGGAAAGAAATCTGTCTACCAGCAAAGGCATATGATTATTTCTGCAGCCCAAATGGCACATGGATGGTGTATCATACCCATTGCGAGTATGTGGTCACATAGTTAGCTAGGGTAAATTTACTTTTCCAAACAAAGAGTAGACTGGGATGAGCATGCAGCAGAGGCATCCTTAGCAGCTCAACATAAGAACATAAAGAGAGCTCTGCTGGGTAAGACTAAAAGCCCATTTAGTCCACCATCCTCTTCTCACATTGACCAACCAAACTCTCCCCATATGTGATTCCCAGGAACTGATATTCAGAGGCACACTGCCTCAAACAGTAGAGAGAGAACACCGCCATTGTGGATGACAGCCACTGAAAGCCTTAGCCATCATGAATGTGTCTTAAAGTCTTGAAAGACCTACATTGACTCCCAGTACATTTCTGAGCACAATTCAAAGTGTTGGTGCTGACCTTTAAAACACTAAACGGCCTCGGCCCAGGATACCTGAAGGAGTCTCTCCACCCCCATCATTCAACCTGGACACCGAGGGCCTTCTGGCGGTTCCCTCACTGCGAGAAGCGAAGTTACAGGGAATCAGGCAGAGGGCCTTCTCAGTAGTGGCACCCACCCTGTGGAACTCCCTCCCATCAGATGTCAAAGAAATAAACAACTATCTGATGTTTAGAAGACATCTGAAGGCAGCCCTGTTTAGGGAGGTTTGTAATGACTGATGTTTTTAATGTATTTTTAACCTTTTGTTGGAAGCTGCCTAGAGTGGTTGGGGAAGCCCAGCCAGATGGGCGGGGTATAATTATTATTATTATTATTATTATTATTATTATTATTTATTATCTATTATTTATTGTCATCCATGATGATGGCCATACATCACTAAATCCTGTGGTAGCAAACCTGACAGTTCAAACAGATAACATTAGATTGTGTCCCACATCTGTGGAAACCACAAGTTTATTTTGGAGGTGTTCCCATTTTGTTTCTGTGCCGAAAGTAATGGGACCACCCAAGTTTGGCATGAGAGGACATGGTGATATTATGGATTATGTATCACTTCGTTGACATTGTGTACTTTGGTGATAGTGGAATAAGACACTGGTGGGAGAAAACCAAATTCATTTAAAAACATGCAGAAGCTAAATTTCTCCTTCCGTTCCAATTTCCATTTCAGTTGGGTTCTTATCATTTTCATAAGCTCTTGGCATCACTGTCTGTTCCTGACATTAAAGAAAAACTGCACTCTATGTTTTCTATTCTGGGTAGTGGAAGGAACAGATTTGTTTGTTCTGCCAGGTTTTACAGGCTAATGGAAATCAACATAACATCCTAGTAAACATGATTTCCTGGAAATACAAGTCATTTCATAAATTCATAGTCTAAAAAGACTGATACAGATTTAGGTAATTATTTGAAATGCATAAAAAAAACACCAACAGTAGTAGAAAGTTCCCTCTTATATACTTTTTGCAAATCTTGAGTTGGATTTGGAGATTCTTTAGTGGGAAATCTTCACTATCCAGAACTTCCTAGCATGTCACTCTTTCAGAATTCCAGTTCCTATAGGAACATTTCTAAAATTTAATGGAGCATGCATAGGTTACAACAGTTTTTTTCCTTGATTGGCATTTAGAGTGAGCAGGTGAATGTATTTTAATGTCAAAGATAAGCACCCTGAGGGCATTCTTGGGTTAAAGGCACCATCCAGTCTGCTTCCTGCTGCCCAGAAGCCTGCTGGGACAGTTGCCACTAGGTGACACTTGAAGAAGAGCAGACCTGATGGAGCTGGCTTTTCAGCGGAGCTACTTCTAATCTCTCCTAGTGATGCTGCCAGCTGGAATAGCCGCTACAACTTTTGACGTGCATTGGTAAAGCACCAAACTAAGAAGGATCTTAATGCAATCATATTATGATCATTGCAAAACTGGCAAAAGATTGCAAAATGTGAAGTAAGAGAAGATGCAATGTGCACTTGTGCACTATGAGTGCAGGGAGGAGTCAAGAATGAACTGGAGGCAGCAAAAGCTTGAACCCCTTGAGGCCAGCTATCATGTGTGATGTAGTTGAGATTCCTGCATAGCAGATTGTAGCATTCTTGCACATGCCCCCACCTCTCCCACCTGAGAGAGAGAGGGGTGTGCAGAAATTTTATTTTCAGGACAAAACACAAGATGGTAAATGCTGCCACCACTTCCTTATCGTAGGACAGCCCTAAAGAATAACCTAAGGAAGATTATTCTTCAGTGTTACCGGGCTGCCCCGCCCTGTATTGCTTTACCACAACTCAGCTTGTGACAGCTGAAGCTTGTTCGTCCTCTTAGAATCATAGAGTTGGAAGAGACCACAAGGGCCATCGAGTCCAGCCCCCTGCCAAGCAGGAAACACCATCAGAGCACTCCTGACATATGGTTGTCAAGCCTCTGCTTAAAGACCTCCAAAGAAGGAGACTCCACCACACTCCTTGGCAGCAAATTCCACTGTCGAACAGCTCTTACTGTCAGGAAGTTCTTCCTAATGTTTAGGTGGAATCTTCTTTCTTGCAGTTTGGAGCCATTGCTCCGTGTCCGCTTCTCTGGAGCAGCAGAAAACAACCTTTCTCCCTCCTCTATGTGACATCCTTTTATATATTTGAACATGGCTATCATATCACCCCTTAACCTCCTCTTCTCCAGGCTAAACATGCCCAGCTCCCTTAGCCGTTCCTCATAAGTCCTGAAGACTTTGAGATGAAAGAGTTTCCTCCCAATTCTCAGACACACACCAGATCTTCCTTCCTTGTTGTAATAAGGTTTGATGGCTCATTCACACCGACCAACATCTTAGATAACCAGGTGTTAGGGCACACAAATCAACTTGGGAAAGCCTCCTTCCTGCAGATGGGGGAGATAACTTATTCATACTTCCAGAGCCAAATAGTCTACGGTTAAAGTAACAGATACACATGCTCCCTAATTCTTCTAGTATTTGGTTCTCCCACAATGCCTTTCCTTTGCTTGACCAAAGTTTGTCTTAATAGGATTTCCTAACATCACTACACAGGTGGTTAGACTAGAAGAAACTTGGGGTACCTTCCAACTCTGCGATTCTATGATTCTATGAAAAGCTTTGAGGGTGCACACAAAGTGATGGATAGAATGTGGAAATTATAACAAGAGCATTGGGATATTTCGAATGTCTTTGTTCCACGTTGGAGGCGGAGCTAGGTAATCTGGAAGTCCAGAATCCAGACAGAAATCCATAGGGGCAAAATTCTGGAAGCAACACCTAGATACAAGATGCAAGCATGTCCTATCTTTAGTCACCTTACCAGAGCAAGTCCTGTGGAACTCTAGTTTGAATAACATTAAAATCCAATCAAGAATGGGGGAGATAATAGTTCCTATAAAATGGCTGTGCCGCAGAATCCCTCAGGCCAAAGTATTGGGAGATATTTACTTTCTCTTTGTAATCTCATCCCCACCCCTATTATTTTGCATCATTAAGCAGAGCTGAATCTAGTGGCATTGGTTTAATTATAGAGAGGGGAGGGAAACATCCCATGGGATTAGTTATTTAGTTAGTTATTTTCCAATTTTAGTCACAGCAAATGAAATTAACAAAATGCACAGGATGTGTTATGTCTAACAGGAGGAGAGAGACACTGAGAACATGGCTTGGCACAGGGTGGGCAAAACAGGTTGCAGAAAAGGGGCTCAAGCTTTGTACAGCTTTCTTTTCATGAAAAGAAAGATGAATTTCCCCGAAGATGAATTTCGAATGGACAAATCAAGAAAGACAGATCTTGTCAACAATAGCAATATATCTTGGTTTGTCCATTCAAAAGCAGTTATGGTGCAACTGAAATACACAATGACAGCCACTCCTAATTCTGATGGAAGTGAGAGACAGAGCTCCCAAAAGTGTCATACAAATGATGTATACAGTGTGGGAGATAGAATGGACCTTTGTGAGATTCCAGAACCCAAAAGTCGACCATCTCTTTTCTGGTTGTGGTGCCGCAGGTAGAGGCAGAACCACTCTAGTAAATCCTCCAACTCCCAATTCTCCCCAGTATGATGTAGTGGTTGGAGTGTTGGAGTGGGGCCTGGGAGACCAGGGTTCAAATCCCCACTCAGCACGAAACTCAGTGGGTGAACTTGTGTCAGTCACAGTTACTCTGCCTAACTTTCCTCACAGTGATGTTGCGAAGATAAAATGGCAAGGTCCTTGAGATCCCTGGTGGAAAGATGGGATAGAAATGGGATACATAAATAAAGGCGCATATTCCCTTATGCGCATTCTACTTGGGCGCAACCCCATATACCATGGGTAGGCAAACTAAGGCCCAATCGCCTTCTAAATCCGGCCTGCAGACGGTCAAGGAATCTGCATGTTTTTACATGAGTAGAATGTGTCCTTTTATTTAAAATGCATCTCTGGGTTATTTGTGGGGCATAGGAATTCATTCATCCCCCCCCAAAAAAAATAGTCCGGCCCCCCCCCCCAGGTCTGAGGGACAGTGGACCAGCCCCCTGCTGAAAACGTTTGCTGACCCCTACGATATACGAACAGTGCCGGGAAATAAATGAGTAGAATCATACCAGGAAATGGTGGGAAAGAGTCCTCGTGGCTCACAAGGACACCCTCCCTGGAGTCTGAAGAGGGCATCAGTGAAGGTGGAGGAAGCCCCAAAGAGACCTGAGGAGCAGCCGGGCTTTGTTTAGGCTACTTGGCTTCCCCGCCTAACAGCTGGTGTGTGGGGTAGTGCAGCAGCCTCTTTCCCGCATGTCCTCCAGCCTCCACATGGCCCCAGACATTCAACTCTGAAGAGCGAGTTGTGTAGGAGAGATACAGCTGGAAAGCAGGGGGCAAACAGACATTTAGAGGCTTTTTAGAGTGTGCTCCCCACTTTATGTGATTTCACTTATGCGCACAGGGGCACGGAACATCATCATCATCATCATTTTATTCCTATGCTACCTTTCCATAGTTAAAACAATGCTCAAGGCAGCTTCCAACATGACAAGATTTACAAAATTACCACATAACAAAAGTCATAAGCAATAAATAAAACACCTGAAAAAGTACATAACCAAATGGAAAATGATTTCCACATAAATCATAAAATCTAAAACTAAAAATTGATATCAATCACAATTTAAAATGACATAGATAAATAATTAAAAGCAATTTAAAAAACAAAAACAAAAATGGAGTCCTCTCTGCCCAGAAGCGACAGCAGCAGCAGCAGTCCTTTATGGAGCCTGGCAGGCTCTGGCCCAAGCCAGGTGGAGAGAAGCTGGGCAGGGCCCTTCAGACTCCCAGCAGGTCAGGAACACAACCCGTGTGTAAGGGCGGGGTGTGTGCCTGAATATAAATAAATAAAATCCTGGTCAATAGTGTGGTGTCCTCCTTTTTCCCTCTTCAGTTTTTACCTCTTTCGCCCCTTTCTAGTACATTGCCCTTTAATTATAATTATACTGTTGCTATTAGGGGTGATTTCTACACATCACTTCCCACTAACATTCCATTTTTTGTATGCAATCTTTTATATTTTTTATATTAACATAATTTCTAATGAATTGGTCAAGATAATTATGTGCAAGAGCATGTCTAATGTAATGAGCCATTTTTCTCTCCATTTATTTTTAACTTTTCATTATATAGCCACACCCCACAAAAAAAGCAGCAATGAGACAATGCCAAGATATCTGAACCACACGACGACATGAAAGCATACCTTTGAGCTTTTTTTTTTTTTTACAAAAGAAAATAATATGTGAAAGCAAACAGCTTTGAATTCAAAGAGTAAATTTTCGTTCCCCATGGAATTCATGTGTTGTGTTCAGTAAATGTGGAAATCTGGAATGCCCATATATAGCATTGGGAAAATCCTGGAGACTTTCAAGTCTGTCCTGTGCTTAATATGCAATTTTATCAAGGCCTGAGCAAGTTATTCTCCACATAACCAAAAATAAAACACACACAAAAACAAAATGGGAGGTTTTCAAAGACTTTTCTCTTGAAATGCCTTTGGTTTCTATTGAAAGATAATGTGCAGGATGTAGCCTATTTAGGATTTATTGTTGAAGTGGTTATATATTTGATAAATATTTTATTGCAATTAAAAATTCTGAGTATATATAGCTCTACATGAACACAATTTCCCTTAACTCTATTTTTGGTTGCAAAGGTTTACATGTTAAGTATCATTTGTGTCTTGGTGTCAAGGCAAGAGTTAGGAGCAAGTCAGCAATAACTCACAAGGTGTTCACGAAGAGGATGGGGAAACACAGCCAGATGGGTGGGGTATAAATAAATAAAGTATTATTATTATTACTACTACTACTACTACTACTACTACTAATTTTATTATTTTGGTCACAGACCAGTTCCAGCCCACATACAATAGCAAGGAAGTCATAAAACATGATAGAGATACATTTGAATTTGCAATTAGGTATAACAGGGACAATACAGATACAGCAGCAGTTAACAAATATATAAATTAAAACTTAGTCACTAACATATAACCTAAAATTATCATTTAAGGCCTTAATCATTATGACAGCACAACTTGTTCCCTAAGTTTTATGGCAATTGCACAGAATTTGGCTACCCTTAATGTGATCTCAGGATCCTTGTCCTCTACCAGGGATTATTATTATAACCCTTTATTCAAAGAAACAAAAACAGCTCAGGTGGCCTAGGGTTCACAGCAACTCTTTCCAGAAGCAGACTGCCCACTGAGTCCTAGGGGGTGAAGGAACCTAAAACAGCAACCTCAGTTGCATCCCAGACACTGGAGTGCCCACCTGAGAAACAAGGACTTCTCAGGAGTAAAAGGATACTCATGAGTAAGCTACTCCACATGACTCGACCAAACCTCAGGCAACCCATATTCCCTGCAGCTGTGCTCTGGGTGGTACTCTGAAGACTCAGGCTTAAAAACTTTCAGTTCAAGGTAGAGGGTGTTAGAATAATGTATTTGCACCAGTTTTCTGACTAGGAGTCCCTGGACCACCTGTTTTGGGGGCTGCCTCCTGCCCTGCCCTTGTAATTGGACTCTGGACTGCTGGAAGATAGTGTTTCTGGGACCACCCTGTTAACTTTTGGCAGCTCTGCCTGTATTTCCTGTCTCCCTGCCTGCCAAGCAAGTGGGTGGCAGCAATGATGAGGGAGAAGGACTGCAGCTGGCAAAAACTGTTGGGGGGTAGGCACATCCTGTTCTGTGGCTACTCCCATATTGTACATTGGTTCCTGCTTCGTTATCTTTTTGCCAGCATGCTAAGACCTTCAGGCATTGCTGATCACTGGGCTACTGTCAGGGCAAACTGCATTTGCTGGTTTTAAGTGTGTTTTGGTGTATTTTTTTTATGTTTTTAACCAGGTAAAGGTAAAAGGTAAAGGACCCCTGGATGGTTACGTCCAGTCAAAGGCGACTATGGGGTTACAGCGCTCATCTGACTTTGAGGCCAAGGGAGCCGGCGTTTGTCTACAGACAGCTTTCCGGGTCATGTGGCCAGCATGACTAAATCACTTCTGGTGCAATGGAACACAGTGACGGAAACCAGAGTGCACAGAAACACCATTTACCTTCCTGCCGGAGCGGTATCTATTTATCTACTTGCACTGGCATGCTTTCGAACTGCTAGGTTGGCAGAAGCTGGGACAGAGCAATGGGAGCTCACGCCATTGCGAGGATTCAAACCGCTGACCTTCCAATCAGCAAGCCCAAGAGAAGAAAAAGAGTTTGGATTTGATATCCCGCTTTATCACTACCCGAAGGAGTCTCAAAGCAGCTAACATTCTCCTTTCCCTTCCTCCCCCCACAACAAACACTCATTGAGGTAAGTGGGGCTATTAGACTTCAAAGATGTTTGACTAGCCCAAGGTCACCCAGCAGCTGCATGTGAAGGAGCGGAGACGCAGACCCGGTTCACCAGATTACGAGCCTACCGCTCTTAACCACTACACCATACTGGCCCAGAGGCTCAGTGGTTTAGACCACAGCACCACCTTCATTCTCTTGTTTTTAACTAGTTTGCTTTTATTATGCCATATTTTGTAATGATGTTTCTGAAAGGTGTAAGCTACCTTGAATCCCAACTTGGGAGACAGGTGAAACATAAATATAGTAAAGGTAAAGGGGCCCCTGACCATTAGGTCCAGTCGTGACGGACTCTGGAGTTGCACGCTCATCTTGCTCTGTAGGCCAAGGGAGCCGGCGTTTGTCCGCCAACAGCTTCCAGGTCATGCGGCCAGCACTTCTGGCGAACCAGAGCAGCACATGGAAACGCCGTTTACCTTCCTGCCGGAGTGGTACCTATTTATCTACTTGCACTTTGACGTGCTTTTGAACTGCTAGGTTGGCAGGAGTAGGGACCGAGCAATGGGAGCTCACCCTGTCGCGGGGATTCGAACCGCCAACCTTCTGACCGGCAAGCCCTAGGCTCTGTGGTTTAACCCACAGCGCCACCTGCATCCCTGAGACATAAATATATTTAGTAATAATAATATTGAGGGTGGTGTGCCCCCAAAATCTGGAGCTTGCACTGAGGAAGTTATGCTACTAAACTGATAAAGAAGACCCATTTTGGACAGAATGCAGGCAATGTGGAAGAAGAGAGGTGACTTACATGCTTTTGGAGGCAGAGCTACCACCCGGCTGACCTGCTGTACATTCTCCTACACAAACTGAACTGAGTGATGTTTTGTTCTTTGCGCTTTAAGTCAATCACTGAGGAATGAGTACACGGGGAAAATATCTGAACAGTTTTGGGAAAGTGGATTGCTTTTCAGCCTGGAGGCCAAGCTCTGTGACACACACAGCAATATGTGTAATAATGTTACAGCTCACATGTACAAATAAACTGCTTTGAGAAGTGGGTGGCTAGGAGCAGAAAAGTGGCAAGGAAGCAGGGTTTAACTCTTTATCCATCAGCTGTTTTTCTATCCCTCTCTCCGGCTGCAGCTTTCCTGAGGCAGCTTTTCTTTTAACAGCTAAAAGGAGTATCCAACTGAGGTACCCTTAAACACAGCAGCAATGATGTAATTAATGCTTTTGTTCCCACTTCTGTAAAACTGGGAATTGTAGTGCCTCATTAATATTTTTTGCAGGAGGACTCTGGATATGACAAAAAAAAATCAGCATACGTAAGAGCCAGACCCCCTTCATGGATCACTGCCTTGCCGTGGCGAAGGGGCTTGAAGAACTCAGAGAAGCTATGAACTATGCCGAGTAGGGCACCCAAGATGAACAGGTCATAGTGGAGAGTTTTGACCAAACGTGATCCACCTGGAGGAGGAACCGGCAAGCCACTCCAGTATCCCTGCCAAGAAAACTCCATGGACAAAGACAACAGGCATATAAAAGTTATGACGCTGGAAGATGAGCCCCTCAGGTCGGAAGGCATCCAACATGCTACTGGGGAAGAGCGGAGGGCAAGTACAAGTAGATCCAGAGCTGATGAAGCGGCTGGGCCAAAGCCGAAAGGACGCTCAGTTGCGGATATGCCTGGAAGCGAAAGGAAAGTCCAATGCTGTAAAGAAAAATATTGCATATTTCGTACAAAGATTTCCATAATAAAGGACAAAAGTGGAAAGGACCTAACAGAAGCAGAAGACATCAAGAAGAGGTGGCAAGAATACACAGAGGAATTATACCAGAAAGAAACGGATGTCTCATATACCCCAGGTAGTGTGGTTGCTGACCTTGAGCCAGACATCCTGGAGAGTGAAGTCAAATGGGCCTTAGAAAGCACTGCAAATAACAAGGCCAGTGGAAGTGATGGTATTCCAGCTGAACTATTTAAAATTTTAAAAGATGATGCTGTTAAGGTGCTACACTCAATATGCCAGCAAGTTTGGAAAACTCAGCAGTGGCCAGAAGATTGGAGAAGATCAGTCTACATCCCAATCCCAAAGAAGGGCAGTGCCAAAGAATGCTCCAACTATCGCACAATTGCACTAATTTCTCACGCTAGCAAGGTTATGCTTAAAATTCTACAAGGAAGGCTCAAGCAGTATGTGGACCGAGAACTCCCAGAAGTGCAAGCTGGATTTAGAAGAGGCAGAGGAACCAGAGACCAAATTGCAAACATGCGCTGGATTATGGAGAAAGCTAGAGAGTTCCAGAAAGACATTTACTTCTGCTTCATTGACTATGCAAAAGCCTTTGACTGTGTCGACCATGGCAAACTATGGCAAGTTCTTAAAGAAATGGGAGTGCCTGATCACCTCATCTGTCTCCTGAGAAATCTCTATGTGGGACAAGAAGCTACAGTTAGAACTGGGTATGGAACAACTGACTGGTTCAAAATTGGGAAAGGAGTACGACAAGGCTGCATTTTGTCTCCCTGCTTATTTAACTTATATGCAGAATTCATCATGCGAAAGGCTGGGCTGGATGAATCCCTAGCCGGAATTAAGATTGCCGAAAGAAATATCAACAACCTCAGATATGCAGATGACACAACCTTGATGGCAGAAAGTGAGGAGGAATTAAAGAACCTTTTATTGAGGGTGAAAGAGGAGAGTGCAAAATATGGTCTGAAGCTCAACATCAAAAAAACGAAGATCATGGCTACTGGTCCCATCACCTCCTGGCAAATAGAAGGGGAAGAAATGGAGGCAGTGAGAGATTTTACTTTCTTGGGCTCCATGATCACTGCAGATGGTGACAGCAGCCACGAAATTAAAAGACGCCTGCTTCTTGGGAGAAGGGCAATGACAGGCCTAGACAGCATCTTGAGAAGTAGAGACATCACCTTGCCAACAAAGGTCCGTATAGTTAAAGCTATGGTTTTCCCAGTAGTGATGTATGGAAGTGAGAGCTGGACCATAAAGAAGGCTGATCGCCGAAGAATTGATGCTTTTGAATTATGGTGCTGGAGGAGACTCTTGAGAGTCCCATGGACTGCAAGAAGATCAAACCTCTCCATTCTGAAGGAAATCAGCCCTGAATGCTCACTGGAAGGACAGATTGTGAAGCTGAGGCTCCAGTACTTTGGCCACCTCATGAGAAGAGAAGACTCCCTGGAGAAGACCCTGATGTTGGGAAAGATGGAGGGCACAAGAAGAAGGGGGCGACAGAGGACGAGATGGTTGGATAGTGTTTTCGAGGTTACCAGCATGAGTCTGACCAAGCCGCGGGGGGCAGTGGAGGACAGGAGTGCCTGGCGTTCTCTGGTCCATGGGGTCACGAAGAGTCGGACACGACTAAACGACTAAACAACAACAACAAGAGCCAGACAGAAGTACCCTTAAATGCAAAGTCATTTCTTCTTGTCCTTCTTGTCTTGCACTTTTTCATGCTGTGGCTTTGTGTTTAGTACTCAACCTGGAAAACACTCGGCAGCTCCCAGGTGACTTCAACACATCATTGAGCCCCTGCGTTTCTTGGCCAAGACACTTCTTTCTCTCACTTAACTCTCTGCATTCCAGAAAAAAAAGAAAGAAAAAACCCTCCATCGAGTTAATAATATAGCAATTCATGGCATCAAAAAATCAGAATATTATTCAGATAGGTTGGTGTTAATTATCCCTTGTTAAAGTGCTAAATTGAGTGTGGCAGCTGCGAAAATAAAGCAATAGTTGGTTAAAAATACCTTGCTGTTTAATGTTCTGCTGCCAAAGTGGGAAAAATCCATTCATTCAGGGAGGGCTTATTATTTGACAGGTTTCAGACATCTGCCCACTGCAGTGGTTCAGGGAAGGGGAGAAAAGAGAGGGTCTAGTGCTGATCGCAGGAGAATTGATGCTTTTGAATTATGGTGCTGGAGGAGACTCTTGAGAGTCCCATGGACTGCAAGAAGATCAAATGCATTCATTCTTAAGGAAATCAGCCCTGAGTGCTCACTGGAAGGACAGATCCTGAAGCTGAGGCTCCAATACATGAGAAGAGAAGACTCCCTAGAAAAGACCCTGATGTTGGGAAAGATTGAGGTCACAAGGAGAAGGGGACGACAGAGGACGAGATGGTTGGACAGTGTTCTCGAAACTACAAACATGAGTCTGACCAAACTGCGGGAGGCAGTGGAAGACAGGAGGGCCTGGCGTGCTCTGGTCCATGGGGTCACGAAGAGTCGGACACGACTAAATGACTAAACAACAACAAAGTGCTATTAGGGGATGTGATGACCATGATGAGACATAGTAAGTGGGTGGGGTGAGTCAGCCCATGTCTCTGCTGACTTAAAACGCTTTGAGTTGGGTGTTTTGACACTCATGTGTGCTATGCATACAGTTTCCCTTATGATACTACCTGTTCTGTATGACCTTCAAGCTGCTTTCCTCATCCAGCAACCTTCCTGTTTCATTCACCAAAGGCCAGGAGTACAGTTGCTTCCAGAACAACATGCTGTTTCTAAGGATACCGTTTGTTGTCAAAATCCATAGAAATGTACTTTAGGTCAGAGCGGGCAGTCTATTCCAGCCTGGGGAGCCACATTTCTGTCTGGCTAACGTCCTGGAACCACATGCAAGTGCTGAGCAGGGTTAGAGGCAAAAGTGGGTGCAACAATAGAGGTTTATTGCTTAAAGATGGAAATGCCTGGGCCACAAAAAGGACTTCATCAAGTTGACAAAGAGTCTTTATTTATTTATTGAATTTATATATCGCCCTATACTTGGAGGTCTCAAGGCAGTTCACAGAAAAGATCACAATATATAAAATCAAAATAAAAACAATAACCCAATAACCCCCCGCCAAAAAAAGAGCCACATTTTAAAAGGGATGTCAATCAAATCAACCAAAGGAATGTTTTTGCCTGGCACCTAAAGGTGTATAATGAAGGTGCCAGGTGAACTTCCCTGAGGAGAGCATTCCACAAATGGGAACCTAATAGCCTCCAGTCTTCTGGTGCCCTCCAGATGTTTGGGGCAACAACTGTGCCCTGGCTAGGACTACCGGGGGGGGGGGGTTGTACTGCACAGCTCCCATCAACCCCAGTCAGCACACCCATGCTCCATTCTTCAGTCATAAGAACATAAATTTGTCTGTTTGCAAAGCACTGGCATCCTGCCTAGATCTCCCCTTCATGGGCTGGGCGCTGCCTTCAGCTGTGCAATGTATCTCTCTGTGTAAAAAAATGCTTTGCCTCCACTGACAGAGGCAGTAGTGCTCCTGAATATCAGTAGCTGGAAGCCACAGGAGGGGAGAGTGATCTTATGTTCAGGTTCTGGTTTCCCACAGGCATGTGGTTGTCCACTGTGGAAACAGGGTGGTGGGCTAGGTGAGCCATTGACCTGATCCAGTAGGCTATCTTATTTCGAGCTTTCAGGTACAAACAAGAGTGAATTGTTTTGAAGGTCTGGACTTTTAATATAGCTCTGGAGATACCATCAACCCACACATGCCAAAAGAACACCCTTTCTACCTTGGAGCAAAATGCAAAGCAGTACTGCAGAGAAGGCCTGTTTTCATTTTGCCACCCTCTGAACCTCTCAAGGAGGGGGCACACGAAGGAGGGCCTCAGAAGTTGATCTCAGGGTCCGGGTAGGTTCATATGCAAAGAGGCAGTCCTGGAGGTATTGCGGTCCTGAGCCAACACTTTGAATTGGTGGCCAGTGCAGTCGGGCCAGGATCGGAGCAATATGCTCAAACCGTCTTGCTCCGCTGAGCAACCTAGCCACTGAATTCTGCACTAGCTGAGAGATCTGAACCATCTTCAGAGGCAGCCCTACATATACGCATTGCAGTAATCTAACCTTGAGGTTACCAGAGTACAGCATTTCCATATTCAAAATGCATTTCATCTGGCAGGAGGGGGAAAGGGGAATGCACAACACTGTGCAATGTAAAGTACTCCCATTCAGCATCCTAACAAGATCTCAGGTTTCCATTCTGTTCTCCCTCACCTGGTTTTTTGGTTCTCCCCAGACCCACCCAGAACAAGCACACAATATTCCCTAACTGCTAAATTTCTCAAGTCTTCATTAGTCTGGGGTTGTTGGTTAGGTTGGGCACAACAGACATTTTTCTAAAGATTCCCCCCCCCTCCTGCTTTGGCAGCTATCCCCCACCAAACATACTGATAACTCACTCTTGTTTCTCAGCAGCTTACTGTGGCTACGTAGCTCACATAATTCAGCACTTGATTTTGTTATCAGCATATAGAAGTTCAACTTTCAATAGAATGTTGCAGTGTGCATTGTTCAGGGTTCCAGCCAGCCATGCCCTCTCTTCTATATTCCATTCTATTTCATTTACTCTCCTGTCAGAATTCTGTGTACAGTAAACATGCTCAGTTCTTGGTCCTTGTCTCCTACTCCTACTTAAAGATTTCCCCCCTAAATATATATTTATACTTCTTCAACTCATCTACAGTAAGTGTTCAGTATTCAAGTAATCAGATTCTCAGTGTGCGTACATGAGAACAAAAGCATGTGTGTATGTTCTACAGTAAAATTGTTTGGGATTTAAGAACTCTACAGACTGCCTACTGTCTTTCATCTCCAGCAAGAGACGTCTTTGATCAATAAACACAGGCTGCATTAAGTACCATTTCCAAATAGAATTTCCATAGTTAAAACAGATTAGTAGAAGATGCTTCAAGAAAGCCTGAAGAATAGTATCATTAGGAGGATTCAGCCCTTAATTACTGAAAAACTTAATGAGAGTGGGGAAGAAGCTTTCCTAGGCAGAATTTCAATCACACAAACACACACACACACACACGTGTGTGTGTGTGTGTGTGTGTGAAAAAACACAAAACACAAACATGCACACCCCACACCCATCATGTGCTCCAACACATTTGGCCCAATGACAGTTTATCTCCTTGAGATCTAATGGGAAACTTAATGATCCCAGAATTCTCCTCCAAGGCAAAGCATCCCTGAAGGACCTAGTAAAAATGATGTGACTCAGGCAACCTTGGCCAAAATATCTTGGCATGGAGTAAATTATAAAAGGGTAGGAAAGCAGAGAAAGTGGAATAGGGGACAGGGGCTCCCTGGGAAATACTTCATCCTAATGCAGAATATCCTGCTAAAAGCTGACCTTGCAAATGAGCATAGTGTTTACTTGTTTAACCGTATAATTCTATGTTTAACCCGATCTCAAAGATCTCCATTCTTTCCTCCTTCCATTAGAATGTTCACAGATCTTACCAATATTCTTTTGACATCCCTTGAAACACTTGCTGAGGCTTCATCTTAATGGAACCAGGTTTTGTTTGGGGACTTCCCATTGCAATCTGGTTGGTCACTGCAAGCAAGAACAGGATGGGCCTTTGGACCCATGAGGCTCTTCTTATGTTCTTATGAACATTTGAGAATTCCTCAAGGTTCACTTTATTTGAAATGGCAATTAAGAGAAATCTGACAATTGTATGAGATATGAATGTGTTGTTTGGCTGGGCATGCAATTCCTTAGCTCCTCCCTTTGCAGTAAGAGCAAATAAACAGTTGAGCTTACTGCATGACAATGTAGTGCCTTTGTTCATTAACAGAGCCCCCATTAAGTCAAGAACAGTTCCAGGAAGTTTCATGTTATCCAAATTGTTTTCTCTTTAAGGTAAAATATTGTTGCTTCATCCAAACCTCCCATTAGTGGAACAAGAAAGCCATTCTGGACTAAGAAGTGCTGGTTTGCCATAGGGAATTGTAGACTCCCAGAGTCAATGCTGTTCAATGCCTGGAGGTCAGAGAAGGCTGTCTTATCCTGAGTCAGACCCATTTGTCCATTGAGCTCAGTATTGGCTGCTCTGACTGACAGTGGTTCTCCAGGTTTTCATACAGGGATCTCTTCCAACCCAACCTGGAGATTCCATGGATTGAAGCTGGGATGCTCTTAAGGAGTCTATTTGTGTACTTCTGCAAAACATGGGACTCTCCCAAGCATGCTGATGACCTCCCTCATTTCTCAATGGCCTCATTTTGAATACAGTCTTGTTGGCACCAAACAGATGATTTTCCTATTAGAAGGAGTGATTGACCTTCTGATATTGCGGTATTTCTGACTCCAAAGAGATTCAGTGTTTCTCAAAAGCATTTCATACCTCTCAGTGCATTTCTCACCACAACCTGCTTGCTCTTCTGCTCATCTTCCAGCTTTTGTTCTGACCTTGACTGTAATTCTAACTTACCTTGCAGGTGTTTAACCATGATGAATCCATTCATCTTTGTAAGGCGCACAGATCTGCTGATGAAAAGGATCATCTCTCCATTGAAGGAAGGAAAAGTCAAGCAAGAACCCAAGCCACACTGCTGCTGTGAGTGCTGGAAGGAAGACTCCCTGCTGCAAGGCCCATGTCCTTGTGGTCTAGGGGAGCCCACACTCACACTGAACAGCTAAAAGGGGCTCCAAGAGGCCACTGGGACATTGCTGGAACAAATCTTCGGTTGGGACAAATGGATAAAATGCTTTACAATGTTTTAAACAGTTCTAATTTTGAGTTCCTCTGTTTTATTTTTGTCGGGTTGCTGCTGGTTAAATGTTTAGTTGGGGTTAGTGGTTATTTTAATTTGGGTATAACTCTAAAATGTTTATTGTTTATATTGCTTTCTATTGATTTATTGGTTGGTTTGTTACTTGTATAGGATATTTTGTTTTTTAATGTTTGGTGTTTTGTTGTGTTTTTATATATGCTGTAAGCCACCCAGAGTGGCTAGGGAAACCAAGCCAGATGGGTGGGATATAAATTTTAAAAATTCTTCTTCCTCTTCTTCTTCTTCCTCTTCTTCTTCTTCTTCTTCTTCTTCTTCTTCTTCTTCTTCTTCAATCAGTGCCACCAAACAGGAGGTAGAATGGATACTGATGTACCAAGGCAACAGGAATGAAATCAGAGCTGTGATTGATGCTGAGTAGTTTGGCTGCCATTGATGGGAATCCCCAGGATCCTAAATAACTGCTGCTGTTTCCTCTCCTTTGGTGCACTTTTCTTGTCTCTTTTTCTCATCCTTGGAATCTCTCCAGCTCGGCAACAGTTTACAAAGTACAATACCTCTTCCCAAGCTCCCTAGAACACCCCAGTCATCTCAGCTTTCATTGCCAACTCCTCCTATCTCTGAACTAACTATCTCCATGAAGAACATTCTGAATTAGGTACTGCAGAGGGTGCAGTCTGCCCCGGGTGTCATCCTTGAGGAGGGTGACAAAATGGCACACCGCGGTGGTCGGCACTTACTGCAGGGCCTGCAGCATGCCCGAGCCACACGACTCTCCTAGGAGTGACGGGTTGGCTCAGGGCCCAGCGCTGCCCAAAACAGCAATGTGGGGCTTGCATTCGCCAGGCGGACTCCATGGGCAGCTTGCTTCAGCACCCCCATGCGCAGATCGCCGTGGACCCCCTGTGTGGTGCCCCCGTGCGCGGATCGTCGGAGCAGCTAGCTACACCCCTGACTACATACCCAACAAAAGAAGCTGCTAATTTTCTGAAGAACTAGGAAGCCTCAGAGAAAGAGAGAGAGAGATAAAACAGAAGGGGGGGGGAATCTTTCAACTTGACAAATCTAAGTATTTGTTTCCTTTATTGGTTTTGATTTCAATTTTAATTTTTTTAATTCTTTTTAGCCTCTGCAAACTTCAACCTCAAGTCATTTGTTTCAGCAGACTCAACTTCCTTTTAGTTTTTCTTTGACAGCTACAGCTTAATTCAATTTTTAAAGCAGCTTTGATGTCCTTTCAAAGGCTTCCACAACAGTCGGCCGATATCAAAGCATGCAGCATGCTTTTGCAAAACAGGGGCAGCGCTCTTGATTCACTGCTGCTGCCCCTGTTTATCTAGGGTTGCTTAGCCGAGAGCAATACCATTTAAGAAGCCAATTGCTTAGGAGCTGGTGGCCAAACATAAACTTAAGAACATAAGAAGAGCAAGATGCACCAATGGCCCATCTGGTCCAGCATCCTGTTTTCACAGTGGCCAACCAGATGCCTGTGGGAAGCCCACAAGCAGAACCTGAGCACAGGACCACTCTCTGCTTCTGTGGTCCCTGGCAACGGGTATTCAGAAGCATTCTCCTCTTCAGCCTTCTCGTCTATGAAGTTATCTAATCCTCCTTTAAAGCATCTGGGTTGGTGGCCAGCACTGCCTCTTATGGGAGTGTTGGGATCACAGAATGCTGTGTGAGATAGTAAGTCTGCAGGCTTGAGTTTGCTAGCTGATGCAACTGGCTGATGCAATCAGCCTGCAATACTTTCTGTGCTGTCAGTTGATTGGCTGTCATCGGTTTAAAAGGGAAACCTGTCCAGCAGTAAAAGTGGTGGTGTAGAAGATGTGGTCAGAGAGAGAGAGAGAGAGATAGAAAAGTCTTCCTATTTGCCTTAAGGTGCAGCCAGGTACTCTATTTGACTGTATGAACTGCTCATGTATTATAGCCTGTAGATATTTGTATATATAGCTCACAATAAATATACTGCACTGAAGAACCTGGAACTCTGAGCATTTCTGCTAAAACGCCGTGAAGAATTCGCGACAGGGAGAACGTTGAATAGTCTAACTATGTACTGCAGTATGCAGGACCAGATGCAGGATTGGTCTAATCCAAGGGGAAATCTCTCCTTCCTTCCTTCCTTCCTTCTACCTACCTAGCTTCCTGTCCTTCCATATGTATATCAATAAAGAAAGCATGATCATCAGAGACAGCATAGCATCATTGTGCCCATCACTGTAATTCTCTCCCTCGGGTTCTCTCTCTCTCCCTTTCTATCTGTCCAGTTCCAGACCTGCTGCCATATTTCATAAGCATCGTCATCATTGTTTCTTCTTGTTGCTGGCAAATTGTTTCAGTGGCTGCCCATAACTCACCCTTGCAGGCCTGTGTGCTCTTTTCGTTGCTCTAGGGAGCTACCCTGCAGGTCACACCTAGGACCGAGGCTGCCATAAATCACTCAAGACAAAGTCAAATACGCAGAGATGGAAAAGGGCAATTTCTCCTTCCTCTCGGTGCACTCTATCAATGGAAAGAGAATAGGATACTTTGCTTTAATAGCTTCATATTGTCTCTTTAGCGGGGATGGAACACGGAGGGGAGGCGTCGGCTGATTTCATTGCTTTCTCTTTTCTGGCAGCTTTTAGAGAGTGTATTATTCACTTCATATTTTACCATGAAATTAAACTGGAGGAAACATGAGTCTTTCACACCTCACTGATCGCCGGAGCCATTTCCTCTCAGAAATGTCAAGAGACCGATAGCTTTTTACTGGTATATTCCATTGTGTCTAACAGAAGATATTTAATAGCTTTTCCAATTCATGTGGAAGAATCTCTTACAGAAAACTGGTTGCCTCTTTCTTTGTAGTCTGTTTGAGTCTTGTTTCCAGGAAAAGTAAAGAGTGATTCCAGACCAAAGTTTTATTGTGGAACCAGAGCTGGTCATGCATGTTTTTCACACCATCTGTATGACGTTGTTGGCATCGAAATGCCAGCCTATAGGTTTTTTTTATAAAACACACACCACAAATTCCCTGTGGATTACCGTTTGCTGTGAAAAATCTGTTAAGTGTGAAAATAACATTTTGTACATTTGCAGTTACTGCTGGTGTGGAAGTTCATTAGCACATGGTGGTGGGGTGTGTGTGTGTTTCAAATGTATGATTAAGTTCCAGTGGGTGATCCTTATTGCCATGGATAGCTCAGCTACTAATGCCAAGGTTGCAGGTTCGATCCCTGTATGGGTTAGCTGCATATTTCTGCCTTGTTGTGGTTGGGACTAGCTGAGCCTCAGGGTCCCTTCCAACTCTGCAATTCTATGATTCCATGCTCCTACTTCCGTTTGTGTCGTGCCTAAGCACAACTCTACCATTTTATTCCTGACAGCCCATTCTGTGTGCCTATTGAAGCAAGCCACAAATGTACATCAATATTTCAACAACCCAGCTCCGGGAAGCTGTTGCCTTAAGAACTGGACATAGTTGAGTGGTAGAGTATTGGCTTTGGATGCAGAAGGTCCCAGATTGAACCTTTGGTGTCTCCTAGTACAGCTAGGAATCTACCTGGTCTGAAATCCTGGAGAGCTGCTGCCAGTCAGGGTAGTCATGGCTGAGCTAGATGGACTAACTGTTTGACTCAATATAAGCCAGCTCCCTAAGTTCATGCAAGACAAGAACGGGGAACCTTTGCCATCCCAGGTGCTGTTGGACTACAGTTCCTATCAACCAAGTCCCCCACTCAATTGGACCTCAGGCTCCATGTGCCCTCTCACTGCCTCCCTTTGGGAGTATTCCTGAGTCTTTCCTCAAAGTGAGAAGGGGTAGGGATATTTTTTTTAAAAAAAACAAAAAACCCTCCCTGACTGGCAGGAATGACTATCACAGTTCAGGGAGACACTCCAACTAAAATATGGGGGGCAGGTAAACCCCACCCCACATAATCACTGGCAGAAGAATGGGGGCAGGGGAGCGCACCGCCCCCAGCACCATCAGGGAGAGGGGTACCATCGTGGCTGCCCCCCTGGACGCATGCCACGCACCCCCCAACCACATCGGGTGTCATGCGCCCACACCCGGGACACAGGACACACCCCTGCGGGCGGTGAGCCACACCCCCGGGATGTGCACCATGCTGCCTGCAGGGGCATGGTGCATATCACACCCCCTGGGATGTGCGCCAGCCACCCCCCCCGCCTGCTCTCTGCTCCTGGTGCTGGAGCATGCAGCTCCACCAATGCACATAATCACATGATGTGCTGCATGCACACTGCTAGAATGGCAGTGACCATCAACTTTGGGGGAGCCTGGCTCCCTCAAATGTTTTATTGGGGGGAGGTGATGTCCCCTGGGCCCCTAGGCTCCTATGCACTCCAGCCAGGCAAAAGCACTTTGAGGAGAGTGAGAGGTCAGATCAGTGATTGCCTGAATTGTGGGTGTCACTTCTGGAGATGACATGGCCTAGAGAGAGACCTGAGAGCCACCATCAGCCCTTGGGCTTGGCATAACCTGCTCAAGAAGGCCCCAAAATACAGTAATGTGCTCCCGGCTGAAACGGTATCAACATCTCTGCAGAGAGACTCTGATGAAAAAAGTGGAACATCTCACATCTCTCTGACTGTTTGTTGCAGGCGGCTGTCTGCAGATACAGATAAACATCATTAGATTAGTGCACTTGGATTACATTCTCAACCATGAAAGCTAGAAACATTTTCTTTGTTTAAATGTAATACGAAGCCCAGATTCCAAGATAATTGCATGACTGGAAGATGGGACTCAAGGCACACACTGTATCTATCCTGACAGTGCTTTAATATAGCCCTTTTCTAAATGTGTGCAGGAGGAGGTGGAAGGTATGTGTTGTTATTGCTGCTGCTGCCCAGGAATTGTGAAGTGTAAAAAAAGCTTCTAGTTTCTGATGCTGTAAGGAAGCAAGGAAGGCTGACCTGTCATTGATGGTTACATGAGCCTGGGGCCCAAGCTACCTCCATCAAATTCACCAGTGGCAAGAGGGTGTCTATGGGGCTACTTGGCAGAAGACTGATTTCTGATTCTTTATGTAGAATTTAAGAACACCTAGAAGGAAACCAAGAAGAGGATAGACAAATGCATGAAGGAGAGAGCTATTGATGGCTATTAGACATTATGGCCTGTTGTTTTTGTCCATGGAGTTTTCTTGGGAGGGATACTGGAGTGGCTTGACAGTTCCTGCTCCAGGTGGATCACGTTTAGTCAAAATTCTCCAGTATGACATAAAAAGCAGAGGCATCATCTTGCCAACAAAGGTCCATATAGTAAAAGCTATGGTTTTCCCAGTAGTGATGTATGGAAGTGAGAGCTGGACCATAAAGAAGGCTGATCGCCAAAGAATTGATGCTTTTAAATTATGGTTCTGGAGGAGACTCTTGAGAGTCCCATAGACTGCAAGAAGATCAAACTTATCCATTCTGAAGGAAATCAGCCCTGAGTGCTCACTGGAAGGACAGATCCTGAAGCTGAGGCTCCAATACTTTGGCCACCTGATGAGAAGAGAAGACTCCCTGGAAAAGACCCTGATGTTGGGAAAGATGGAGGGCACAAGGAGAAGGGGACAACAGAGGACGAGATGGTTGGACAGTGTTCTCAAAGCGACTAACATGAGTTTGACCAAACTGCAGGAGGCAGTGGAAGACAGGAGTTCCTGGTGTGCTCTGGTCCATGGGGTCACGAAGAGCCAGACATGACTAAACAACAAACAACAACAGACATTATGGCTCTGCTGTGCCTTCACAACTGGATTCAGCAATGCTCAAATCCTGCTTGCTGGTTTCCTGCAGGCATCTGGTTGGCCACTGTAAGAACAGGATGGTGGACTAGATGGGTCACTGGCCTGATTCAGCAGGCTCTTCGTATGTTCTTAACAGAACCTCTCTCCATTTGTGATTCCCAGCAACTGCTATCCAGGGGGACTAGTGAGAATGTGGAAAGCTGCAGGGCCGGGAGGGTAGGAATACTCGAGGAATTTGATCTTTGTGAATTCAGATATTAACTAACCTAATCTACACTGCCTGGAATAATCTGCAGAATGAAAGTTGGTTATCCATCAGCTACTAATCTTCTCAAACGTTCTGATGCGGTTCTCAGTTGTTGTTTTTAAAAAATGTAGCACCATGTGTTCAAAATATGTATTTTGAGATACATATTTAAATGTGGCTTTGTTCAGGGTTTTTGTTTTTTTTTTTAAAAAAAGGAAAATCAGATTTATGTGGCAACAGAATTTACTGGCAAACACCTGTGAATACGACACAGAATAAAATTAGACTAATTTATCAATCCCTGCAGATGGAGATAGAATGTAGATAGATGATGAGGCTCCACCAAAACCTGCTGTGAAGATCTATCTACATTGTTTCAGTCCATCTGCTTCTCCATATTGGAAAGTTGTTGGCATGTTTGCCTAGGAGAGACGGCTGGGGAATGATGCAATGCTTCTACCTGCAGCGTTTGGAACTTCTTAGAGATAAGACAAGAAAGAGGAGACACGATAGAAGTTTACAGAATGGTATGTGGCATGGAAAAAGTGGCAAGAGAAAAGTTTTGCTCCCTCTCTCATAACATTAGAACTCATGGAAATCCAATGAAACTGAATGCTGAACGGCTCAGGACAGATGAAAGTCCCACTAAGTCCAAAGAGTCTTGTTCCCAAGTAATTTTCCAGAGGATTGGAGCCTGAGCCCAGTTCTGTCTACTCTGAATGGCTGCTCAGATCTCTCCGAGGTCTGACGTAAAAGTCTTACCCATCAGCTACCAATCCATTTACCAAAGACAATCCTAGGACCTTATGTAGGCAGAGAATGTTCTCCACCACTGAGCTATGATCCCTACCTTTTAAAAATAAGTAAACAATGTTTATGGCTCCCTTGTGAATCTAAACAGGATGTCATTTTCATTCAATTGAAGTCAATGGGAAAACCATTTTGATGGCTCGCTATCTCATTCAATGGTTCCTGTGCTTGTTTCATGGCTGCTTTTTCTGGAGCCTTCTAGTTAAAATGAGAGAGAATAAAAGAACTTTTAGTCCTATCATTGCCCCTATGGTACATTATTTCAATGCCGAGTGGGGACCCTGTGGCCTTCCAGATGTTGTGGGACTTCAGCTCCTAGCAGCCCCTGCCAAGCATGACCAATACTCAGGAATGATGGGAGTTGTAGTCCAGCAATATCTAAAAGGTCACAGCATCCCCACCCCATTTCAACGCACA
Organism: Podarcis cretensis; assembly: GCF_951804945.1. NCBI lineage: Eukaryota > Metazoa > Chordata > Lepidosauria > Squamata > Lacertidae > Podarcis > Podarcis cretensis. The sequence continues at coordinate 24,271,852 of NC_137177.1, read as the reverse complement.
AGTGGGGACTGAAAAAACAGGATTGTGTTCATCCTGTCCATTGTGTATTTATCTGAAGGTCAAAACTCAGTTTCTGTGCGTCCAGCTTCTTCTCAAATGGTCAGGAATCCTGGAGAAAAATAGGACTCCTGGTCATATGGAGCCCTAGGGGCAGACAGATGCCCATATATGGAGGTTCTATTGCAACCTTCAAATAAATATGTTGAGGTCAGGAGCGGGGGCCAGTGCATATGGTCCCCCTTGCACTCCTTCTTCACACACTGAAATAATTCTGAAAAGGTCTCTAGTAAATTAGCGCTGGACATCTCAAATGCCTACAATAGAAATGGCGATAAAAATTAATTTGACTCATTTATGCGTTAGGATAGTTAGAAGGCTCTGAATCATTTTGCCTCCACTCTACAAGCTTAGTGGTGCTTGCTCGTGAATCATGTTTCAGAAAGAACTGTTGCAGCTCTCCCTGCTGATTCGAATGCCTTTTTTGTTTTGTTAGATCTTGCTTTGTCAGAAGATGCCTGTTGAGGGGGCAAATCAATAAATAAAATAAAACCCTCCAACCCCGCGACTAAATCTAACAAGGTTCCAGCAATTCACATTTACATACTATGAATTTATTAACACCCCCAGCCTGATTTTGGACAGGGGTAAGGCACGTCTGCCCTGTGGGTTAAGCTTGGCCCGCTAGGGGATCCAATTTGGCCCTCAAGGCCATTTTCTCCACACTACACCCACATTTCTGCTGACATCAGCTGATGGGTGGGAGGACCATGGTTAAAACCAGCATGGGCTGTGTGCCCTACTCCTAGCAGGGAACAAGTTTGTGAAGCCAGTTCCAGAGGTTCAACCAGGAGCGGGGTGCTGCTCAAATATCACTCTCCTGTTTTGAGCATACAGGTGTTCAAATAGGAGCAGGGAGCTGCTTGAAAGCCCTTTTGCAAGCAGCGTAAGAGCACTCAAGATAGTAAGTTAATATATGGCATTATTGTCCTCAAGTTTAATTTGATGATGTGGTCTCTAGTCCATGAAAGCTTGTGCCATGATGAATTTGCTCAGCTTGGATCCAAACTAAGTTAGAATATGCTGAACTTGAACTCTCATCACCCTTGAGCATTGATCATGCTTGTGGAGGCTGATTAGAGTTGTAGTCCAACAATTTCTAGAGAAGCACCACATTGGCCACCTCTGTTCTACACCAGGGATGTGAAATGTGTAGAATTTCAAATGCTATTGGATTCCAGCTCCCATCAGTTCCAGCCAGCATGGTTGATGGTCATGTATGATGAGAGTTCTAGTCCAACAACATATGCATGGTCACAGGTTCTGCATCCCTGCTCTTGGTCAAACAACCTTTTCATCTTAATAAGGAATACCAGCCACCATTCAGCTGAATTTTGCCCATTTCCATGAGCAAAATTCATGGAGATCTGATGCTCTGCCCCAAACCTTTTAAGATGGCTTCAATAAATATCTATATAGTTTTCATTTCCGGAAGCAAAAGTGGCATTTTCACAGTAGCAGATAAATGTCCCAATAAAGCAAATGGTTTCTGAGCAGTTACTGCATATCTGCAACACCCTTCCCCCCCCCCCCAAAGTAGCCTGTGCAAGATGCTGTGTACTTACGGAATGAGAAAGAGTGCATCATAAACAGATACCGTATTTTTCCATCTATAAGACGCCCCAATGTATAAGACACCCCCCCTATTTTTGGGAGCTCAGGTTTAAGAAAATGGCCTTGGCACTATCTGTGTATAAGATGCCCCCTAATTTTTGACATAATTTATTAGGGGGAAAACCTAGTCTTATACACAGAAATATACGGTATTTATTTATCAAAAGCATTTTGCCAAGCTGTTAAACTGAAGAAAGCTGCTTGGGTGGCTTTCAAAAATCAGTAATAATAATAAGTCCTTTGGCTTACAATCCAAATGATACAGCACAAAAGGAAAAGGGACTGGGAGGGAGAAAGAAAGAAAGAAAGAAAGGACGGCGAACAGACACTAAATCTTAATTAGACACTTGGTTAGCTTCCAAACACCTTCTGTGAACCATTCACCTGAGTCTTCATGTCAGTGCTGACGTTTATTTTGTTATCTTATTGGCTGCACAGTTTGCTGGGCTCATTTCAGCAAGGAAGGCATCTCTGATGGAACTGACGGCCAAATTACTGTCCATTACTCTGCTGAGAGATGCACCCTTAAGACCTCTGGAAACTCGGGAGTCTTTGGTGATGCTGTCTGACATTTAACAATCTGCAGTTGAGGGGAAATTGCAGACTGTCCACAGACCAAACTAGCAATATTGTCACAACCAGGTCTGAAGAGTTCATGCCAACAGATCTGAAAGAGGAAACAAAACCGTGCCTCGAAGAAGGAATGCTCTGAGACGCGGGTGCTCTGATGATCGGCTGTCCCTTTGGCTGCAGAGGTGAAAGCTTCTTTTCAATCAGCGTCTGTCCTCTCTTTCTTCCCTTGTTTCATTTTTAGTTACTCGAGGCGAAAGCAAAAGTCAATTTACTGTACATATAGATTAGCTGCCATCTAAGCTTTGTACCATGGAGTTGATGGAAAGTTCTCAGAGAGCCACAGAAGGAGAGTGGGGGGGGGTCACAGTCAGCTTAAGGATGTAAGAACATAAAAAGAGACTGTGGGATCAGGCAAATGGCCCAACTAGTCCAGCATCCTGTTCTCACAGTGGCCGACCAAACACTTCCCCAGGGTAAACACACTCAACTCCATGGGTTGGCAAACTAAGGTCCACGGGCTGGATCACGCCCAATTGCCTTCTGGATCCAGCCCGTGGACAGTCTGGGAATCGCCACATGGATTTCCAGTGCACATGTTTTTCCCCCATCCCTCTCCCTCACACGATGGCGGTGCCTCCTCCCTCCCTCCCTCCCTCCTCCTGGCTTCTCCCTGCCCTGCCTAGAGGAGGAAGAGGGCTAGGCTTTGTTAGTGCCAGCAGCAGCAGTGCTCAAGCGGCCGCCATTTTAAGCATTAAGCATTTTAAACATAAGCCATTTTAAGGGCTCTCCGGAGCCCTTTCGTGCACCACTCATCGTCCCTCCACCGCCACTGCCATTGCCACCATCCCTCAGCTGCCACTGCCACTGCCACTGCCGCTGCCAGCCCCTGCCGCTCGCAAGACACAGGTAAGCAGTCACCAGGGCTCATGGTGCTCTTGCATCACCCCCCCAAAAAATATAGCCTGCCCCCCCACAAGGTCTGAGGGACAGTGGGTTGTCCCCCTGCTGAAAAAGTTTGCTGACCCCTGTTCAACTCCCTCAACCATTCCTCTAAAAGCTTGGTTTCCAGACCACTGATCATCATGGTCACCTTCCTCTGCACATTTAGCTTCTGTCCTTTTTCTGCTTTTGTTTCCAGAAGGAAGACAGAATGTAAAATCTGGGGAGTGTCGTGTAAGTGACAGTTTGTGACAACGCCCTAGAAGGACTACCCTGTAGGCCTATTAATGTGCAAACTGCATGGTGGAAACCAGGGGTAAGTGAATTACCTCAGAAAACTGGGTGAAAGTCAAGACTTCTGATTGCCACCTGCACACCTGTCAGGGATGAGGCTGGATCGAACACCTGGGAAGAGTCTGACTCTGGAGATGAAGGAATTCCAGTACAGAGGGAGCCACAGTCTGACTCTGGAGATGAGGGATTGCAGCCACAGACAGAGCAGGAGTGGGTTAGTTTGGTCCCCCTTCATCAAGAGTTCCCAGACTCAGATAGAGCAGCAGACTCGAAAAGCTCACAGACAAAGAGAGGGGAAGAGATAGATGAGATTGAGGGGGTTGCTATGCAACCAGGAGGCAGGCAGCATTTACAGGGATCTTCATTTGATAGCGCGGGGGGGGGGGGAGTTCACCCACCTTCTCCCTGAACCAGAAGAGCTGAAAGATTTAAAGTGCAATGGAAGTACAAGAGAGGAAGTACCAGACTTTGGCGCCGTTTGTGCTGCAGAAGGGTTGGAGACTCAGAGTGACCAACTCGTAGCTAAGAGTGGCAGGCTCGGAGCCGCGCTCTGATGTTATTTGTAAATAAACGTACCATAAAACTGCCAGAGACTCATTAATTCTTATCAGGGCTTGCTTGCCTGCCTGAGATCATTACACTGTGGGACTGTCTTCCCTCTTGACATGAAACTACAGTAGGTACCAAGCACAACAGCTCTATTTTTACCTGGAAGAAGTCTGTCAGCCCCATTGCCATGTTTACTCTGCTCTAGTCCGTCAGGCACAAGCTGGCTCTCTTCCCCATCCCACCAGGTATCATTGTTTTCCTATGCCAAGCTCTAAGGGGTCAACTTTCTCCTGGGTCCTAGATCTACTTCCCTGAATCTTAGGGTGTGAGTTTCAAATGACCTGGCAATTTTGCCCCATTGAGTCTAATCTTCTAAAGGTTTCCAATGGTATTCTGCTCAAAGAACCACAGGCTGTGGCACCAGCACAATCACCATTAGTAAAGACCTAGAGCTCAGCCTCCACACCTAGTTCATTCCTCCTGGCAGAAATCCGGGTTCGCCTGACATTCTTCCACATTTTTCATTGCTTACTAGAAATGGTGGAGCAGCCCACTTCACTCCAAGAGGGATGTACGCATCACATAGGCCTGGAAAGCCCCTGAGGCATCAGGCCATTGTGGGTGTTAGAATATGCTCAGCCACACTAGATGCATACTTGAGAGTGCAATAGCCACCAAAGTCTTCCACGAAGCCAATGCCTCTCTTGGTGCTTGGACTCTAAAATGAAGTGGTTGGCAAGCAGGGTTGTGATTGTGCAAAGACTGAGAAAGAGCATGCCTGATGCATGTCAAAACCTAGAAGTCTGGTCTGATTCATACTTAAAACACACAGAGAGAAACTGGTTTTCTGGACAGCCAGTGTAAAGGTAAAGGTAAAGGTACCCCTGCCCGTACGGGCCAGTCTTGACAGACTCTGGGGTTGTGCGCCCATCTCACTTAAGAGGCCAGGGGCCAGCGCTGTCCGGAGACACTTCCGGGTCACGTGGCCAGCGTGACATCGCTGCTCTGGCGAGCCAGAGCCGCACACGGAAACGCCGTTTACCTTCCCGCTGGTAAGCGGTCCCTATTTATCTACTTGCACCCGGAGGTGCTTTCGAACTGCTAGGTTGGCAGGCGCTGGGACCGAGCAGCGGGAGCGCACCCCGCCGCAGGGATTCGAACCGCCGACCTTTCGATCGGCAAGTCCTAGGCGCTGAGGCTTTAACCCACAGCGCCACCTGCGTCCCGGACAGCCAGTGTACATCTGGGTAATTAATTCACCCTCCTCTGCTTCCAAAGGTTCACTGGGGGAGTTTAATTACCTTTAATCACAACTTTATTGAATAGTAGTACATGGCTGGTAGTAGAAGTAATGACACTTATCTGATATCTGTGCATGAATTTGAATCATTTATAATAGTCAGCTTCTGGAAGAGGGAGACCTGCTGAGCACTCCGGGCAACATCTGAATATCTGCTTGCCCACCATCCGTTTGCAATTCATTTGAATGAGCTTGGCAGATAGCAGACGGCAACACATAGACAAGTTGCATTTTGGTGTTCTCTTCTTCTGAAGGTGTTGCCCTCCAAACACAGAAGTTTGAGGGAATAGCTCTCAGATCCTTTTCAGTGGAGAACAGTACTTTCTGTGGGCCCAGTGCAACTGAACTATAGCCCTCTCTGCTAATGCTTAGGTAGCTGATGCGGCGCTCTCTAGATGCTGTTGGACCACAACTCCCATCATGCCTGACCATTGTCCATGCTGTCTGAGGCTCATGGCAGTTGGAGTCCAACGGCATCTTGAAGGTCCCACATTGGATACCAATGCCCTAATGCAATTTGTTGTTTATAACAGTGGTAAGGTAAAAGGTAAAGGTACCCCTGCCCGTACGGGCCAGTCGTGACCGACTCTAGGGTTGCGCGCTCATCTCGCTCAAGAGGCCGGGAGCCGGCGCCATCCGAAGACACTTCCGGGTCACGTGGCCAGTGTGACGAAGCTGCAACTGGTGAGCCAGCACCAGCGCCGCACACGGAAATGCCATTTACCTTCCCGCTATAAAGCGGTACCTATTTATCTACTTGCACTTAGGGGTGCCTTCGAACTGCTAGGTGGGCAGGAGCTGGGACCAAACGACGGCAGCTCACCCCGCCGCGGGGATTCGAACCGCTGACCTTATGATCAGCAAGTCCTAGGCACTGAGGTTTTACCCACAGCACCACCCGCGTCCCGTTATAACAGTGGTACCTCGGGTTAAGAACTTAATTTGTTCTGGAGGTCCATTCTTAACCTGAAGCACCACTTTAGCTAACCTGAAGCACCACCAGCGCGCCGCCACTGCGTGATTTCTGTTCTCATCCTGAAGCAAATTTCTTAACCCGAGGTACTTTTTGGAATCCGTAACCTGAAGCATCTGTAACCTGAAGCGTTTGTAACCCGAGGTACTACTGTATAAGGCAGATTCCTATGCTCACACCACTGGTTCTCCAGCTTCATATTGTCTTGATGCTGACTTTCAGCAGCTGTCCAGCATTCCAGTCTTTTCCAGCCTTGCTTGGAAATTCCATTGATCCATCTCTGAGCTCTGCCACTGAGCTACGGCTCTCCCACATAAAAGGCTATAGAGGATTCTCCTCCTCCTCCTCCTCCTTCTCCTCCTCCTCCTCCTCCTCCTCAATAAAGCCACTTCACCAAGAAAATACCCTCCACCATTTTGTGTGGGTGGTGGCCACCATCCGCCCACAACACAGCTACAATGCCATGGAATTAAAGTATGTTGGCAGGGGAATTACAGAAATTTGGTGGAAAGCACCCAGTTTCTCTGCCCACAGATAAAGTGTAGCATTTCCAAGGCCTTTTGAGTGGAACTCTAAAACAAAGAAAGATGCTGCTACTTTGTTTCATGGAGGATGAGGCTATCAATGGCTACTAGAAGAGGAGGAAGAAGAAGAAGAGTTTGGATTTGATATCCTGCCTTTCACTCCCTTTAAGGAGTCTCAAAGCGGCTAACATTCTCCTTTCCCTTCCTCCCCCACAACAAACACTCTGTGAGGTGAGTGAGGCTGAGAGACTTAAGAGAAGTGTGACTGGCCCAAGGTCACCCAGCAGCTGCATGTGGAGGAGCGGGGAAGCGAACCCGGTTTCCCAGATTACGAGACTACCGCTCTTAACCACACCACACCACACTGGCTAGCCACAATGGCCATATGTGAGAAGAAGTATGTCTCTGGATGATTCCAACTGGTGGGAATTGCTAGTGCAGAAAGTTACTGGTGCACTCAAATTCCACCTGTGGGCTTCCCATCGGCATCTGTTTGGCCACTGTGAGAACAGGAAGTTGGACTGAATGTGGCTTTGACACTTCTAAGGTTGTTATTCTGCGTTATTCCCATTTGCATTGATGTGTTCACTTAGGTAATTTCCAGAATCATGCAATCACACTGTCCTATTTGTGTTTACAGTGGTACCTCGGGTTACATACACTTCTGGTTACATACGCTTCAGGTTACATACACTTCAGGTTACAGACTCCGCTAACCCAGAAATAGTGCTTCAGGTTAAGAACTTTGCTTCAGGATGAGAACAGAAATCGTGCTCCGGCAGCGCGGCAGCAGCGGGAGGCCCCATTAGCTAAAGTGGTGCTTCAGGTTAAGAACAGTTTCAGGTTAGGGGGGCCACCAGGTGGCACATTGGAAGATGGCCGACAATAACATCTCTCCGACCCATACGAGATAATTAAGACGCTGCTATGGGAAGTATGCAGTCTTCGCGCGTGTTGGCTTGCTTTAACACGAAAATATAATTGGAAATATATAATTGGAGATGTATTGTTAAAGCACATACGTCAAGCAAAGGTCGGGAGATAAGACTGCTGATTAATGGATTTCTGGGATCGGAGCGGCGGGCGAAGACAAATAAATCGAGAGACGAAGCGCCATTAAGAGATGGGTATGTTTGGAGCTAAGAAGGTGGGGTGGAGGAAAAACTTTTATTTCTTTATATTATATGAGCATAAATAACCCTCCACCCCAAAGAAAAAAGAACCGCCGTATTTTACTACACAAGCAGGAATCTAAAAACTGTGTGGGATGAATTAATGATGAATGAAGAGAGGAATGGTAAAGATCGGAGAAAGGAAAATTTTTATGACGCAGTTTTAAAATGGCGTCTCTCAAGACAGGCTTGTTTAAGAAAGACGGGGGGAGGAGAACCAGGACTGTTTGAAAGTGAACGATGTTTGGAATTTGATCTTTAACCTGGAAGAGCCCTCTAGGAGATATTTTACAAGCCTGGGATAACTAAAGGGCAGACCGAAGATAAATTTTCGAAGTAGGAGTGGAATGGCAGCTGTCCCTATGAAATATGACTTATGGAGTGCGTAAAACCCACGCAGACGATGTTTGTTCTTAACCTGCCTGTGAAGATTATCAGAGATCGCAAAGAAAGGAATATATGTGAACAACAAGAATGAAGAAAGTAAAAAAGAGACTATCTGGATAGAACTGGATAGAACTGTTTAATTAATGCAGTAATAGAAGTGATGTTTGGATTCTCGTCCGGAGCTTGATGTATGGGTACCCCCAACAAAATTGAAAAATTCGGCTGTATAATTTGGAATTAATGTGATTTGAGATAATGTGATATGATTGGCCTGTTAATAAAAATTATGTTTTTTGTTTTTTTTAAAAAAGAACAGTTTCAGGTTAAGTACGGACCTCTGGAACGAATTAAGTACTTAACCCGAGGTACCTCTGTACTTGCAAGTAAATCCCAGTTTATTCAATGGGACTAACTATATTTATGTTGAGGATTGCAGACCTGACTCTTCAAATTAAAAGTGTATGTATACAATAAATGCAATTCTATCATGCTCTTCCTACCTTATTCTTCCCGTAAGTGGTTGCTTGGTGTGGTGTGTGATGCATCTCCGTGGGTGGCTGATGGAACTATCACATTTACGAGTGGCTAATGGAACTATTCTATTACATTTGAAAATAAACAGCCCAGAAACATGGTTTGTACAGAAATGGGAGCCCCAAGGCAACCCTCCTCCCCCCAATCCTTTGCAAATCATACGGGAAAGAAGCATAGAAACATACAATTGGAGAGTTGGAAGGGACCCAGAGGGTCATCTAGTCCAACCCCCTGCAATGCAGGAATCACAGCTAAAGAATCCATGGCAGGTGGCCATCCAACCTCTGGTTAAAAATGAAGAAGAGTCCACCATCTTCCGAGTGAGTCCGTTCCACTGATGAATTGCTCTTACCAACAGAACGTTATTCCAAATGTTTAGTTGAAACTCTTTTCTTGTCACTTGAATCCATTGGTCTGCGCAGTGAAGTAGCAGAAAACAACCTTGTTCCATCCTCCAAGGGGCAGCCCTTCAGATATTTGAAGATGGTCATCATATCATGTCTCAGTCTTCTCTTCTCCAAGCTAAACATTACCCAGAAGACTGTTTCCAGACCCTTTGTCATATCGGTGGCGCTGTGGTCTGAACCACTGAGCCTCTTGGGCTTGCTGATCAGAAGGTTGGCGGTTCAAATCCCCATGACAGGGTGATCTCCCGTTTCACTGTCCCAGCTCCTGCCCACCTAGCAGTTCAAAAGCACATCAAAGTACAAGTAGATAAATAGGTACCGCTCTGGCGGGAAGGTAAATGGCATTTCCGTGTGCTCTGGTTTCTGTCATGGTGATCCGTTGTGCCAGAAGCGGTTTAGTCATGACTCAAAAAGCTGTCTGTGGACAAATGCCGGCTCCCTTGGCCTGAAAGTGAGATGAGCGCCGCAACCCCATAGTCACCTTTGACTGGACTTAACCATCCAGGGGTCCTTTACCTTTCTCCTCTGCACACATTCCAGTTTGCCAATATCCTTCTTAAATTGTGGTGCCCAGAACTGGACACAGTACTCCAGGTGTGCTCTGACCAAGGCAGAATAGAGCAGTACTATTACTTCCCTTGATCTGGACACTATACTTTTGTTGGTGCAGCCTAGAATTATACCTTAACTTTTTTGCTGCTCTAGAAAGACTACACGTGTATCAGATTTCCCTGGTCATGTGCTGGGGGGTGGGGAAAATCCTGTACAGACCTGAATGATAAACCCACAGATTCAGTTCTTCTTGTTTAAATTTTTGCTCCCACTCTTACTATCTGGGTGAGCTGCACAGGAATCTGTATGAAACTGAATTCGGGCATGTGAGAGGCTACAGTGCCATCTTCAGGCAGGAGGGTATCAAATGCATGCTTTTTTCTTATGTTAAAGATCCATCCTGGTGTTTTGTGGAAGCAGTGTTCATCCCAGGGGCTAGGATGAGTATTTATAGCTGGAATGGCAGTTTGGATAATATTTAGCTCATCCCTAGCCTCAAAGGATCTCAAGGCATGACACAAATAATAATTGATTAAGCTTCATGGCTTACCCCCGGACAATGCAGAGAGATATTTTCTCAGTGGTAAATCACGAACATCTCAGAGAATTTCCAAAGCAGGAGAATTCCTATTGTCACCCCAGACATTGATAAGAGGGTTGGGTTTTTTTTTAATAGCAGGTGGAAATTTGATTGATTTTTTTCCTCTGATGTCTTCAGATTTCAGAAGTGTGTTGTGAAATTGCTGTACCTTGTCACCACCAAATACTAGTATTGAATGTGTTGTTGTCATTACTCAACACAAGACGGGCTTGGGTGCTATTCTAAAGCAGCAATGCAGCAGCAAGCAAAGGCTCTAGCAGCTCAGTCAGCTGCTTGTGGCTGGAAAGCCAAACAGGAAGTTTGTGACTGTTGCCATGGAAACAAAGGGGCAGTCCATTCTCCTTATTGAGCACTGGATGTTAGCTCAGTGTGTGTGTCATATGACCTGTACTGGAAGTACATGGGTGGAGTTTATTCTTACTGCTGTTGAGTGCAGACATGTTTTTCTCTGTACTGATGTGAAAGACAGAAATAAAGGATGTAAATAGATTTCTGTCTGCTTCTTTCCCCTCCCTGGGGGACACCAAAGGGGAGAGAGAAGGAACGGTGTGTTTTTCTCACAGCCTGAGAAAAATCGCCGAGACCTCGCCAACTTATCTGCCGGGAGTAGCAGCCGGGAGGTCGCCAAGGAATATCTGCCGGTGCCTCGAAGAGGTAGGCACATTCCTCTGACCGAGGCAGAATTCCAACATTGGGTGGAGTGCTGTTGGATACCTAAAAGGCATTTTTAGGTTAAAATCTTACTACTAACTAGACTAGCACCATCCTAAGCATGATTGTGAGCATGCAACAATGCACAAACATATCCTGGTTTCTGCTCTGCTATTAATTTTTAATAGTCTTCTGATGATCTGTAACTTGCAAATTGCATCTGTTTCGCTGTAATCTTGCGGCTGATCTGTGATTGTAATAATACAGTTTAAAGTTTCAAAGTTTCAAGTCATCTATATTCTACTGATACTCAATGGAAATGATAGAGGGATTGCGAGGTTACTGGGTCATATTATAGAGAGGGATGAATGCATCAATGTTGGTGTCTCTCAGTTTCTCACTTTTCCAATCTTGAGTTTAGTACACCACATTTCTAAACCTGTTTGGTTTTTTTAAAAAAAGAAAAAAGAGAGATGAAAATGGTCAGCATTTTGGTATGATTTCCTGCAGATATACACATTTTTGCACCACAACTGACCAGCTTCCACCTATGTCACATATAATCCTGCAAACACTTCAATGCAATGCCAGCTCAAAAGGAAACACAATCTTTCCATCAGCCAGACCCCACATCTACCCACCTTCCCCTTCAGGCCCTATCACTGTTGGTGCTTCCATGCCCAGGTAGCTTTCCGTGAGCACACAGAGGGCTCTCTTCCAGAGGGTATATGCCACCTCCACCAGCAGATCTCTTCTCAGATGAAAGAGTAGCACAAATGCTATGTCCAAAGGCCACTTGAATGGTCTTTGGACAGTTTTAGGATTGGGGCCTAAATCTGCAATCCTGCCTGGAACGCCCTTCCCATAAGACAATGCAAAAGATCGTGATGGATTTGGTCTGGGGTGCAAATTCAGTCTACCAGGCTTTTCTTTTTTTTATATAATAATATTTATTCAGAGTTTAAGAGTTACAAAAAGAAAAAACAACAATACAAAATACAAAAAGAAAATTACAACAACAGAAAAAACAACATAAAATATAGAAAATAAAACATACATTCCCTTAAAAAATAAAAAGAACTGATTAAACCTTTACATAACTTTCTTCCTTTACCTGTTTCCTTGACCTCCTCTCACCTCCCAACTTTGTATTCTAATTCAAATCGTTATTTCAGCAAATCCTTCCAACCTTATTTTCATTTAAGGAATTTAATATAATGTATTGTAATTTAACGTCCTCTCTTTCGTCAATTTCATCATCTCATTTTTACTTAATCCTTTATATCCTTTCTACCAAAACCACCTAATTTTCTTTTTCCAGCATCTTTCTAACAGTCCTTAATTTTACAATATTTTTGAAGATATACTTTAATTTTTTTCCAATCTTCTTCCACCGACTCTTCTCCTTGGTCCCGGATTCTGCCAGTCATCTCAGCCAGTTCCATATAGTCCATCACTTTCGTCTGCCATTCTTCTCGGGTGGGCAATTCTTGTGTCTTCCAATACTTTGCGATGAGTATTCTTGCTGCTGTTGTAGCGTACATAAAAAAGGTTCGGGCTTTTCTATCTGGCCCTCTTGACTCTCCCCAGGCCACAACCCTCCCCAATCCTGCTTTGTACCCTTCTTGGGTGTTTTTGTATGTCTGGGATGGGTCCTTGAACTCTGATAATGCTTCTTGTTTGCCTGAATGGAGGATAGAGACCAGTGAATGTGTGTGCAGTAACTAGGCTGCTGCAACAAAGTCCAATTCCACATCTCCACCCTCTTTTGCCTCTTCCCCTGCCTACAACTGCTATGTGGCCCCCTGAAGTCTGCCCAGAAGGAATTGTGGCCACCAGGCTGAAAAATGTCTCCCTCCCTGCTGTATGCTTGCCCCTTCTCAATTTTATTTTAAGCCGTATTTACTTCGGCAGAAAGAAAGCTCCGTAAAAAGTTGGCATTTAAATTAAAACAAGCTTGGAGCCTCAGGACGTGACGCGCCGCTCAGCCATCCATTTCTTGGTAGGGAATGGGAAGGAAATAAAGGAGCAGCAACAAAGATTTATACAGTTATTCCTTTTTAATTACCCCTCTGAAAATGAAAGCTCACAGGTCAGCAGTATCTCTCTTTCATTATCAGCGCCGGCGCCAAGGATTCTCTGTTTGTTTCTCTGCCCATTCTGTCTCCTTCCCTTCCCCATTCCCAGATATGAAGGAAGATTTGCTTAGAAAATTAAGGGCAATCACTGATAATTAGGTGATATATGGTTATAATAATTCTCTTTGTCATGCAGATAACTGTGGCAGATGATATGGTGGCTGTGTCGTACCATGCACAATGCCAAGAGGCTGACTAGAACTTTTGCCATCCATCCACTGATGGATGGTTCCTCTCTCAGCTGACGCACAGTAAGCAAATTAAAAATTAAGCAGAAAAGTAATACAAGGAGGAGGGGGAAGAAAGAAACAAAGAGCCAGACTGTTGTTTTGTCTTATTTTAGAATGGCCTTTATGCAGTTTGTTCATGAATTTCTGCATCAGACTCCTGTGAACATTTTTTCTTTCTTTAAAATTGGACAGCTGGGTGTAGAGTGGGGAGAGAATCAGGGTAACGGTGGGAAGCCACCTGGCGGCTATGTTCTTGGAGAATACCTGTACAGATCAGTGTCATTAGTATATGCTCAGACAGATCCCAAGGCTTTAAAGAAGCTAGCTAAACTGGATAGCTGTGCAGACTGAGGAGAAGATACTATACAAAGTTGGTTTATGTATGTTTGTTTATGTATTGATCAGAGAAAATTAATAGGCTTCTATTCAGCCCAAGGGTGTCTAGAGCTGCTTATAGAATTTAAAATACTAGAAGCAAAACAAATAACCAAATATACTGAAATTACTGTGATAATAAGAGTAGCAGAGGCAAAATGCAGTGTTACGCTGATGACAGTTCTATTTCTCCATTCCATCTGCAGGTGAGGCAGTGGAAGTCTTGCCTCGGTAATGGACTGGATGAGAGCCAACAAGCTGAAACTCAATCTGGATAAGACTGAGACACTGTTAGTGGGTGGTTCCCTAGACCAGAACGGGTGGGTGATCGCCTGTTCTTGATGGGGTTACACATCCTCTGAAGGACCAAGTTCGTAGCTTGGGGGTACTCCTGGATCCTTTGCTGTCACTCAAGGCTCAGATGGCCTCAGTGACCTGGAGTGCCTTCCTTCAGCTTCAGCTGGTGGCCCAGCTATGCCTCTATCTGGACAGAGATATCTTACTTGGCTACAAGTGATCGCAGAAGAAGAAGAAGAAGAAGAAGAAGAAGAAGAAGAAGAAGAAGAAGAAGAAGAAGAAATGATGGTGATGATGATGGTAACAGCACTCCTTCTTTTACAGGTGGATTGGGCTGGTTTACAATAATAACAATTACAATAATAACACCAACAGCCCTGGCCTGTATCCATTTTCAATGCTGCAAATTATCAAAAGTTAAGATTACAAAGTTCTCTTTGACTGTTGGCACTGGGGTCAAAAAAATTAGATGTTCAATGCTGCTGTTTTGAGGTGTTCCTGGTGATTTAAAGGATATTTTGCTCAGGGAACCTCTCCATGGATCAAGACTGCAACATGTCCCATGGTTTGCCCTAAGTGTTTGCCCATCACTGTTGGGGGTTCCCAGTGACCAAAGAGACAAGCTCTTTTGATTTTGCTTTGCCCTTTATTCCTTGTTTTCTCATCCTGCCTGAGAATAAACTCTGCTGATCAAGGAGTAGACCTGGGGTGATCTTTGTCTTGTCCGAAGAATAATAAAAAAGAACCTGTTCTTAGCAGAACAGCAAGCTTCCTAAACCCACATATATGCCTCCGTTGATGTAAAAAATCATGAAATAATTCTCTCAGGCATGCAGGGAAGAGGTTCGTTGTTGGCACATCCTTTTGAAAGTGCCCTGTCTGTGATCAGATTTTCTTTCATCTTTCCCACATACTCTTTTCCACTTCTGTTGCAGCCTGAAGACAACTTCCATGGGCACAGACTAAAATATCCTCCAGAAATATTAAAGTGGCAACAGTGGAAGGGAAGAAAATGCTTCTGCATTTTTCTCACTGAAATGTGAATGTTCAGCCTTCAGAGCAGCATGACATCTTGAAAATGAGTCTGACAAGGATCCCCTTTGTGATACAAAGTGGATGCAGATTATATTGCGGTGAGATGGTCTTTGTACAGGGTCCTTAGCTAGGACTGACTCAAGTGAAGAGACTGAAAAGTGCAGATAGAAATTTTAAAAAAGTTAATGTTAATAGGACCACAATTATCTTTTTGTTTTTGTTTAGTCATTTAGTCGTGTCCGACTCTTCGTGACCCCATGGACCAGAGCACGCCAGGTCCATGTCTTCCACTGCCTCCCACAGTTTGGTCAAACTCATGTTGGTACCTTTGAGAACACTGTCCAACCATCTCATCCTCTGTCGCCCCCTTCTCCTTGTGCCTTCCATCTTTCCCAACATCAGGGTCTTTTCCAGGGAGTCTTCTCTTCTCATGAGGTGGCCAAAGTATTGGAGCCTCAGGTTCAGGATCTGTCCTTCCAGTGAGCACTCAGGGCTGATTTCCTGAAGAATGGAGAGGTTTGATCTTCTTGCAGTCCATGGGACTCTCAAGAGTCTCCCCCAGCACCAAAATTCAAAAGCATCAATTAACTTTAGCAGCAATCAATTCATTTATAGTACAGTCCTTGTCTCTTTCAAGCTCTACCGCCAGGCAGTCTGAGGTGGTTGCCTCAGGCAGCAAAATCCTGTCACGACCATGCTGCCCAAACTCCCACTGCTGTGCCTGCCACTTTCAGGGTCTGCAGCCTTGGTACTAGCTGTCAAGATATTCCTGGTGGCCACTTCACCAGTTCCCTCTGCTGTTGAAGTGGTTGTTGTTGCCACCTCCAAAAATGGCACTGGTTCTGAGGCCTGCTCGGGATTTCTGCTCCTGATGCTGTCCTTCTCAGCCGTTGGTGGCATCACTGAGAATGGAGAAGAGAAGTAGTTGCGGACAGAAGCAGCCAAAACACTAAGCCACAGTTTCTTCAGTGATCTTCAGGCTTCCGGCTCACTTGGTTGTTTTGTCTCCTCCTTTTGGCTCTTCCGACTGGTTCTCTTTTCCACTCATTTTGCATTCGCAACAAGGAGTTGCTTTTTGCTGCATTGAGAGGTACAGGTATTTTGATGCTTTAAAAAAAAAAAAACCTGTGCATTTACTCAGAAGTAATCCCAGAGGCTTGCAACTGCAGGCATAGCATGTCCTGGGTTTATAGTTTGATGCTTTAAAAAACAACTGTGTTTACTCAGACGTAAGCCCAGAAGATTGCAATAAAAGAAATTTCCAGGTAAAAGTGCATAAGGTTAAAGTCTGGCTTGGGGCATGTATAGGACGGGGGGGGTGTCTTTCCTCTGGTCCCAAAACAGATAGAATTACCTGCACTTCTTCTTCTTGTGGTTTTGGCTGCCCTTGGGTTTTGTGTGTGTGTGCTTCTGTTGAAATGACCAAAAGTGCTTCTTTTTTCTGATTTAATGTATTCCACAGCCAGACTTGGTGAGGACAATTGAGCAGCTGCTAAGTGTTCAATGTCATGTCAGGTTGCATGATTTTGGGGAGCTCTTTTTTGTGGAGGGGGATGCTACAGAGTGGTGTGTATTGGAATGGTTTTTAGAAGTTGGGTTTCGTTAGGGTTGCTATACGTCTGGAATTTCCTGGACATAGGAAAAAACAAGTTTTGTTTCTGGATTTCACTTTTTGAAATATGGCAGTCCTAGGTTTTGTACTTTTTTTCCAGATAAAGCAAAATGTCTTTCACACCATCACTTTCATCTCACTAAATTGGCTGGGATGGTGAGCAGAGCCATTGTGTGGTTTGCCTCAGGTGCCAACATGTCTTGGGCCATCCCTGTTTACCACTATGTCACAGGGCAAACTTGTAATTTAAATTGTTTCTTACCTTGTTTTGTCCATCAAAATGCTGTTTCCCTACTGTTAGTTCCTGGTTCCTCTGCAGAGTCCTCTGATGTCATATTTTAATAATGCATTATTAATATTAAAAGCGGAACATAATGTATTCATCTACATTATGAAAACCATACTTTAACCCTTCCTTGATGTTCTAAACCATGAGTGTACATCCGTCCCAAATCACCCAGTGCCTTGTGCTTAATAAGTTGCCAAAAGCTTTCCCAATAAGTTGCTTAGCTTTCCTAATGGGAATTATATATAGAATGCATCAGAGTCCCATGCATATTATTCTGGCTTATCCATTTTCTGTGAGTACAGTGGTACTTTGGTTCTGAAACTTAATCCATTCCGGGAGTCCGTTCAACTCCCAAAACCATTTGAAAACTAAGACACAGCTTCCGATTGGCTGTGGAAGCTGCATTGGACATTCAGCTTCTGAAAAACATTCACAAACCGGAACACTTACTTCCGGGTTTGTGGTGTTCGGGAGCCAATTTGTTCAACAACTAAGCCGTTCAAGAACCAAGGTGCCACTGTACCTATGATGATGACGATGACAACAAATTGATTCATATAACACTTAGGTAATGTAATGGTTTCTAAGAGGTTTACAAGCATAAAACCCGTTATAAAATCCATACATCTTTAAAATACCCAAGAAAACATTTCCAGCAAAATGTTAAAAACACCCGCATTTAAAATATACAATAAAACAAGCTCATCAAAAAGCATAATAATTAAAGAGTAAAAAGAAAGAAAGGGAAAAATCAATTACACCAGTTTGATCAAGAAGTTCATATTCAGAGGAATGCATGTCTTCGAGAGCTGGCAGAGTGCCAATAATGACTGGGCATCTTGTATTTCAGTAGAGAGGGCATTCCATAACACTAATGGAGTCAGTGAAGAAGCCGCTCTGGGGTTGCTATGGGCCAATAAGCATCATTCCTTGGCATAACTTCCTTGGTTCTGGAAGTTAATATCCTTTATGCTGCTGGCTGACTTGATTACTGTGAATGGTCTAATCACTATGGTTTGCCTTCCTAGCAACTATTGCACAATCAGAGGCTTAACAATAGGGCTGAATGTTATTTAATGGTTCCAGCCTTTGGAATGCAACACTAACTGGAATTGAAAGGGGAGGGACAGAGAGACCAAAGGAAGCAATTTGCACGAGAGAGAAAGAGAGAGAGAGAGAGAATGCCCCCACCCCTTGAGCTGGCAAAGCAGAAGCATCCCTGAGTGGGGGGATCTGATGCAAGATTATATATTGAGTTATATGTTGTGCTATATCTGCTATATGGGACTCAGGTAGCGCTGTGGTCTAAACCACAGAGCCTAGGGCTTGCCGATCGGGAGGTCAGCAGTTCGAATCCCTACAATGGGGTGAGCTCCCATTGCTCAGTCCCAGCTCCTGCCAACCTAGCAGTTTGAAAGCATGTCAAGTGCAAGTAGATAAATAGGTACCGCTCCAGTGGGAAGGTAAACGGCATTTCCGTGCACTGCTCTGGTTCGCCAGAAGCGGCTTAGTCATGCTGGCCACATGACCTGGAAGCTGTCTGCAGACAAACGCCGGCTCCCTCGGCCTATAGAGCGAGATGAGCGCACAACCCCAGAGACATTTGCAACTGGTCAGGAGTACCTTTACCTTTATATCTGCTATAGGAGACTACTATGCTCTATTTATATATTTGCTTATGTTGGTTTTTTAAAAGACAAACAAACACACCAAAATCAGATCTTACAAAGGCGCATAAACCTCTGTGCTTTCATCCAAATGAAACTGACCTCCATATAAATCTGTCCCTAGTATAATGATAAATAAAAGAGCAGTTGCTCTGGCTGCAAATAGGAAATAAGTAAGCAAATCCCCTACCGCTGCTACTGTCACCCCAAAGGCAGGGAACAAGAGCCGACAGATCAAACAGCCAGATCAGAAATACCCGACTGGCTGCAAATGATGAAAGGAAACAACTAATTAAAGGGCCAGTAGCCATGAAGCAGAAGCCCTTTTAAAAACAAAATGAGGAAATGGTTGCTTAAAGCATCATTAATTGGAAGAACCTCAGTAACATTTTGCCTGTCCACAGTGGACTAGCTGGCTCACTGCATATTTTATTTCTTTCAAAATTAGACTTGCAAAAAAAAGAGACAAGGAAACAAAGAACATGCAATAGTATGGAGCGTCTGAAGGAGCGTCTCCACCCTCATTGTTCAACCTGGACAATTGTTCACAGAGGGCCTTCTCGGTAGTGGCGCCCGACCTGTGGAATGCTCTCCCATCAGATGTCAAGGAGATAAGTAACTAAACAACTTTAAGAAGACATCTGAAGGCAGTACTTTATAGGGAAGCTTTTTAATGT
The DNA here is from genome assembly GCF_951804945.1 of Podarcis cretensis. Taxonomy (NCBI): domain Eukaryota; kingdom Metazoa; phylum Chordata; class Lepidosauria; order Squamata; family Lacertidae; genus Podarcis; species Podarcis cretensis. The sequence goes on along the minus strand of NC_137177.1, from coordinate 24,252,405 downwards.
TTATTACCTAAAGGAGCATCTCCAACCCCATCATTCAGCCTGGACACTGAGGTCCAGCTCCGAGGGCCTTCTGGCGGTTCCCTCACTGCAAGAAGTGAGGTTACAGGGAACCAGGCAGAGGACCTTCTCAGTAGTTGTGCCCACCCTGTGGAACGCCCTCCCATCAGATGTCAAGGAAATAAACAACTATCTGACTTTTAGAAAACATCTGAAGGCAGCATTGTTTAGGGAAGTTTAGGGAAGTGATGTTTTATCAAGTTTTTAATATTCTGTTGGGAGCCGGCCATAGTGGCTGGGGAGGCCCGGCCAGATGGGCAGGCTAGAAGTATATTATTATTATTATTATTATTATTATTATTATTAGTGATGCCCATTTCAGAGAAAATAATTAGTATTTAGGGCAACCAAGTATATACAGTGGTACCTCTGGTTAAGAACTTAATTCGTTCTGGAGGTCCGTTCTTAACCTGAAACTGTTCTTAACCTGAGGTACTGTACCACTTTAGAAGCAGCCTCCTGCTGCTTCTGAGCTGCTGCTGCACAATTTTTGTTCTCATTCTGAAGCAAAGTTCTTAACCCGAGGTACTATTTCTTGGTTAGTGAAGTCTGTAACCTGAAGCGTCTTTAACCTGAAGTGCCTGTAACCCAAGGTACTACTGTATTACATTACTAGGGAGAAATATTTAGCCAGATGAGTTCTATCTACATCAGACATAACATAGCTCACAGACGGGTGCATCCTAACAATGGCACCCAGCTCTCCTTTTCAGCCTCTGAATGCCAAAGCCAGGTGTAAACTTGTCTCCTGTTAGTAATATCACCAACATATAAAGAGCTCCTTTGAATTGCTGTGTTCCTTGGCAGAAGGATTTTCATGCAAATGGATGGGCCCAACCACTATATCACAGATCCACTTTGCCATACCAAAGAGCCATAAAGAGAGGGTCCCAAGACCTGCATATTGAAGCCTTACTTTTAAATGTCCTCACACAGCACTTCCATCGAATGGAGCAAATATCAGATACAGAGAAGCCTCAGAGAAAGAGAGAGAAAGCAACAACATAGAGAGGTTTTTAAAGTAACCTTACAAGATAAACAAGCAGACAAGGGTGTGATCAATCAATGTTAGTACACAGGATACAATAGGTAGATTAAAGCCTAGTGGATTGGGCTGGGTAGGGGGACTCTTCTAATGTTATTTCCAGCAAACAAAGAAGAAGAATTGTAAAGAACCGTTATGTCTGATCCAGTCATTCAAAACACTAAGGAGAGAACCAAGGATACATGGGGTGTGTGCATGTTTATCTGGAGGGTAGTGTCTGCTTGTGCTGGAAGGCTTGTTAAGAAATGTTGTGATCCCTCCCATCATTTCCTTTGGTCTCCTTTAGAGCTTTGTTTTGACAAGCCAAAATTCCTATTCCTCCAGTGAGATCTAGCGATGGCTAGAATAACACACACACACAGAGAGAGAGTCCTCAAAGTGTTTTGCACGTGGAAAGAGGTTTTCTGCAGTTGGGTCAATAAGTTGCTCCAGGCTAAGGGAGTAGGTTGAAAGCAGCCAACAACCTATGATAACATACTTAGCATAAGAAGGTATGATCTCAGCAGCCACTCTACAGGAACCCCATCTACATTATGCATTTTATGCCCCACAAGTTTCCTGGAAAAAACAGGACATCCTGTTTTTTCCCCGTGAAAGCACGGTGACCATTTGGGATGCTGTGATCTCATGCAATTTCACACCAAGATCTCATCCCTAAAAAGGCTTTTTTCAGGGCTGCGAACTTGCACGGTGTCCCCAAAACATGTGTTTTTGGGTGCCAGGCTTGAAAGCACATCTTTGGGGCTCCATGATCTCGCATGGATCACATGACTTGCATGGAAGCACGGCTGGGAAGATGTGCAGCCCAATTTTGGGACTGAACATGTTTGGAGGGTATGGCATTTAAAGCAGTATCGTACCACTGAGTACCATACCAAATAGTTGTGGCTTTCCCCCAAAGCTTGCTGGGAACTGCAGTTTGTTAGGAGTACTGGAAGGGGTTTTTTAGGAGAACCTATACCCCTCCCTGAACTACAACCCCCAGAGTTCTCAGGGAAGAGGGCTTGAGAGCTATAGCAATGGACTGCCCTATGTCTTGTTCTTGTTCTGCCAAGTAATTAGGGGATGGATGACTATCGCAGTTTCCTTTTCTCTCAGGCCTCATCTGCACTATACATTTAAAGCAGTGTTATGCTGCTTTAAATTTAAATTGAAACAGCCATAGCTTGCCAGCAAAAATCCTGGAAGCTGTAGTTTGTGAAGGGCACTGGGAAGAGAGAACGACAATTAAACCACTCTGCTATTTATATTTATGTGGAAGAAGAGGGGTGTCTCCTAAGAACTCTCAGCAGCTTTAATGAACTGCCGTTTGGGAGAAGCCATGACTGTTTAATATGACCTAATATTGCTTTGGATATGAAGTGCAGATGGAGCCACATTTTCTCATTTTCTAGTCTTAATTTGAGCTCCACATTTCCAGATGAATCTGCATTTTTTTTAAAAAGTTCACCTAATAGGGTCAACTTTCACCTGATATACATTTGAATCCTGTTTAGCTCCTGTGCTTTTACTGGCATTGAAATGAAGCGAGGTGGTTTGCAGCTCCCTACATCTTCTTTGGCCCCCCTCTTTAAAGATTTGCTATGATCGGTGCTTCCTTCCAACTGCCATGAGTTCTCACGGATGATCACTAAAGGCACTCAAATCATTTCACACAATTGTTTGTATGTGTAGCAAGGTTGGCCGTCTACACCAATTGGCCGAAAAATGCCCAATTTCTGCATCTCCCTAATACATATTACTCAGGGAATGTAACTTGAAGACTAAAATGTAGAAGCATCCAAATATATAAATGGGCATTTTATTGTTTACGGTGCTAAATGTTTTATTTTGTTCTTGAATACACACTGCTTTGATTCTTTGTTTTAGCGAACATGATTTCCTAGAACGTATAGAATACACACCTGTCTATTTCTTCATAGATAAATCCAGATAAACTATGCCAAAAGCCCCTGTAAGTACTCAGAAAGTGCTGAACTCTTCTTCCTTGGAGGTTTCTAAACAGAGGTTGGGTGGCCATCTGTCAGGGATTCTTAAGCCAGGATTCCTGCATTGCAGGAAGTTGAACTAAATAACCCTTGGGATCTCTTCCAACTCTACTATTCTATAATTCTAAAACAAGGTATATCTTAATTATGCCAGCCTTGTATTTAGGGATGGAACAATCTGTCAAATTTGGTTCTTTCAGTTTCCTATTTTTCCAAGTTTCAGTATGAAATGTTTCTGCATCGGTTTGTTTCTGTTTTTTAATGTCTTCACAAAATTGTGATAGCATATTAGCGTATTTTTCTCCTAACACGCACATTTTTTCTATGCAATTTCGCCTAATATACACATTTTTTTAAAAAAGGCAAATGATAGGCTCAGAGGCAGGAAATCACGCTCTGTGAAGAAAGGAAGAATCTGATGCTTTTATCACCCGAGGCCATTACAAAGCTGGATTCCCATTTCTCTGTGGCACACAGTATTCAGACCACTAAGCACATTTGTCCTTTGAGAGCTTTTTGGATGATATGTCTTCCTAACAGAAATTTCCTTTCACTAAAAAGAAAAGAAAAAGACTGTCTCCAGCTCGATGAGCTTCTAGATTGTTCTGTGTTTCTTTCACAAGTATCTGTTTTCCTTGGATGAACTTTGCAAGGGGGGGGGGGGGAATCCAATTCATCAACAAAGGAAAATTGCCATTCCCTAGGTTACTGAAACTCTACAAGCTTGAAACGAGTGTTGTTTAACAATACCCAGATTGTTGTTTTTTTTTTGTTTTAAAAGACACATTTCTTCTTAAGAGATTCTTCTTGCGTCTTCCCAGTTGTTTTCCCAGTTGTTTTTCAGATTAGTAGTGGAGTATATCAAAACTCAGCCTTGGAATGCCTGTACACTTCCTTCAAGAAGCCCCCAGCTACCATTAGGAAAAGGGGAGAAATTTGATACTGTATTTTGTATTCCCCACAAAATGATGGGGAATCCAGCTCTGGATTAAATGGCAGGAAAGGGCCAATGTTTTCTATCCTTTTTATGCATTTTCATTGTGAGCAAAGCTTGATGATTACAGATTATTAAGGCAGGGAGGCAATGTTGTCGTTAAATAATTATGGTGCTGATAACGCCAAGTTTGCAGGTTCGATCCCCATAAGGGACAGCTGCATATTCCTGCATTACAGGGGGTTGGACTAGATGATCCTCAGTGTCCCTTCAATGTCTACAATTCTGCTTTAAATGTATGGCGCAGATGAGGCCTGAGAGAAATCGGGTCCTCCCTTAAAGAGGGCACGTATTATTGTGAGACCTGGCAAACCGACACCCTGTGTTGTGGGTGGGTATGTTTGGTCAGCCACAACACCCAGTAGGTAGGTTCGTCGAAGCTGGGTGCAATCTGGCCAATGGGCGCAGACCAAGTTGTTCGAGTGACCTATTTATGCCCGTGCACGTGACCCAGAGCTTCATCTTTTGGGGCGTGCATTCAGAACGCCCGCCCACCTCTCCCTACTTTTAGGGCTTTCTGCTTGACCTTGCTATGCTGCCGTGTGTTGTCTGCCGTTGGGACAGGGGCACGGCAGGAATTTCTCCCACTTGGCTGATTGGCTGTTGCCATTTGGGTTTCGCCTTGTAAGGTTGTGGATAGGCTCTGGTTCAGGTGATAGGGATGGGAGAACGCTCTCGCCATCCCTATGTGAAGGGTATTCCGTTAAAGAAATCCAGGGACTCGATTGTTTGGTCAACCCCTGAGAGGGAGTTGTGCCCGTGCCTGAGTCCAGGGGGACATTTGGGTGGTGGAGTTAGCCTGTTCCCGGCTTTCCACTTATCCAGGTGTTCACCCTTGGGTGACCTATGCTGGAACCCTGGGTCAGCGCTACCTGCATGGCAGGGAGCTAGTCAAACCAGAGCCTATGCAACCAGTCACTTTCGGTAATCAATAAAGTTGTGGCCTAAATTCTGCCAAAAACCAAACCAAAAATTTGAGTCATGTGTGAATTTATTTAGGAGGGAGGTTTCAGGGTCTGAACATGCAAATTGAAATTGGTGTATTCACCCATCCCTAATAAGTAGATATAACAAGATATAATGTGATCCAGGGGCAACCAGACACTGAGAGTGCTTGGGCTGCTAATTGTTTTGAAAAAAAAACCACAGGAGGGAGCTATGGCATCTCAGGTGTGGATGCCTCATACCTGAACTTCTTATTATGCTCTCCCCACCACCACCACTGATGTGAAAGTCTGCCTGTGAAATTTCCATTTAAACTCAGCCCCTTCTACACACTGACACACATTACTGCAATACAAGGCCAATGAAAAAGCGGCGAAGTCTCTTAATGTGGAGGAGCACAACTAATTCTGACAGGGAAGATGGCAGGAACATGGCAGCTCTGACAAGCCTCTCGCTGTGCTGCTGAACCAAGATGAACAAGTCCCTCACGTTCTCTTTAAGTACAACAGTGAGAAAGGCTCCTTCTGTTCTTCGTAGACAGGGAGAGACAGAAGGCAAAATGCATACATTGCCACAGGAAATTGCAATGCATCAATGCAAATAACAACACCTCAGTGCCAAACAGCACATGGCATTCAGCCTTTGGGGAATAGCAAAGGGGTTAGTGTTGATTTGGTGCTGGAGCTTGGAGTTTTAAGCCATTTGAGGTGCACTGGAGGCGGAGGATAGGTCTTGAGGCTGTATGCCTGCCTTCTAAGCCGCTGCTCTTTCAAGGTTCTCCCTAGACTGCGGAGGTCTGAATTATTCAACCTTGTCCCCATACTGTAAGAGTGGAGGAACTTTTTCAGCCTGATGGACACACTGCCTTATGGTCAGCATTCTGGTGACCACATGGCGGTGGTAGGCAGGGACAGAAGAAAAAGTGGGAGGAGACAGTCAAATGCTGCTCTCTATCTTCTATCAGGCTAGTACTGGGTTTCAAGGACACATTCCAGCCAGGCAAAAACAGTGCAGGAAGATGTGCAGAATTCTGAGGGCAAGATAATGAACTAAGGGGGGGGGGACACTCAGCCCCCAAGCCCAAGTGCTCCCAGCAGTGGTGGCTTCATGTTTTATAGACATTTGGGCAAGGCACCCTCCATGGGCCCTTTTCCTTTAGTGAGTCTACCTCGGGGGTCTGCAAGGTTTATCCATGGGCTGGATTGTGTGTGCGCACGTGAGTGTGCACAGACGTGAATTTCAGAGCCATGGAAGCGAGTCCCCACGCCGCACTGCACCGGTTTAGTGCAGCGGGTGAGTGGGCAGCTCGGTTCGGGGGCAGCTCGGGGGCTGGTCAAACGACCTCCTCAGGCTGCTTCCAGCCCATGGGCCTTAGGTTGCTGACCCCTGGTCTACCTCATCACCACCACAGTTACTAGTTGCTGGTGATGATCTTCCTCCACATTGCTCCTAGTTCCTTGTCTGTCAGGTGAAGAGCCAATGAGCAAGCAGGCTGTGGCCTCAACATCATTTCCTCCTCCTCATTATTATTACTATTTATTTAATTTATATACTACCCTATACCCAGAGGTCTTAGGGTGGTTATAATCAAAATAAAAAGAACAACCCAGTAACACCCCCCCCCAAAAAAAACCCCACATCAGAGCTTGCAGGGCAGCAGCTGAAGCAGTTTGAGCCATCTCTTAGATTTAGGGGAGCTAGTCTCAAACGTTTGTTGGGGGAGACCTAGGTTTTTTTTGGGGGGGGGGTATTTGTCCTGTCTGCATGCTTCTTATGATGGAGGACTGCTGTAGCCACCCCCAACGACACGTTCTCAAGATGGAGAGTGAGGGAACAGCTGCAGTCACCTGCGGTTCCTGCACAATGTTTGCCATCTTGCCAAAGGTTGCAGGCAGCTTTACCTGCAGCAATTGCATGTTGATTGCCCTCTTAAAAGACAAAGTCCAGCAACTGGAGGAACGTGTAGCTACGCTCCAAAGAATTAGAGAGCTGGAGCTCTTCTTGGAAGCAACAGAGCACACCATCTCCACCAAGGAGGAGACAGGGGACTCCCCTGAGAAGGAGGCTAGTTCACCAACACAGGAGCCAGATATATGGAGAAACGTGACTCAAAGAAGTAGGAAGCCCAGGGTTCGCTCTGATTGTTTAGAAATACACAATCGCTTTGAGGTCCTCTCCCCTAGCATGGAAGACGAAGACGAAGAGCAGACTTCATTTGAGGATCAATCAGGTATATGAAGACGAGCAGCAAAGTCAGTCCTCAGGGAATGTGCAGGGGACCTTGGAACGGACAGCTCACGGAAGAACCCCGACCAAACCTAAGAGGAGGCGTGTAGTGGTGATAGGGGATTCCCTATTGAGGGGAACAGAAGCAGTGATCTGTGGGCCTGACAAGATGTCTCGGGAAGTGTGCTGTCTCCCCGGGGCTAAGATCCAAGATGTAACTGAACGACTGCAAGGAATCATAAAACCCACTGACAAATACCCCTTCCTCTTGGTTCATGTGGGAACCAATGACACTGCAAGCAATAGCCCCCAGAAGATCAAAAGAGACTATGAGGCTCTGGGCAGGAAATTGAAGCAATTAAATGCACAAATTGTCATCTCATCTGTCCTCCCAGTTGAACGACGTGGCCCAGGGAGAGAGAGAAAAATAGTGGAAGTGAACAGCTGGCTTCGCAAATGGTGTAAACAGGAACGGTTTGGATTCTTAGATCACGGACTGCAGTTTCTTGAAGATGGACTTCTGGCAAGCGATGGGCTGCACCTCACAACGGTTGGGAAGAATGTTTTTGCCAAAAATCTCAGAAACCTCATCAGGAGGGCTTTAAACTGACTAATGTGGGGGAGGGAGACAGTGCTCCTGAAGGTAGGAGTCTATCAATTGATGAAGATGATCATCCAAATGTCATAGACCAAATGGAGCAAACAGCACGCAGACCTAGTGGTGGTAGGAAAAAATCCTTAAATAAGAGACACGGGGGAATGATTAATGGACTTCAATGTCTGTACACTAATGCGCAAAGCATGGGAAATAAACAAGATGAGCTTGAGCTCTTGGTACACCTGGTGGGATAAGTCCCACGACTGGAATGTAATAATGGAGGGATACAATCTATTTCAGAGAAACAGACCAGACAAGAAAGGAGGAGGAGTGGCGTTATATGTCAGGGATGTGTATACCTGTGAAGAGATCCAAGATTTAGAACCTCAAAGCCAAAGTGAGAGCATTTGGGTCAAAATTAAGGGAGAGAAGAATAACAGGGACCTCATTGTGGGAGTTTACTATAGATCCCCAAGCCAAACGGAGGACATAGATGATGCCTTCGTGGAACAGATGGCCAAGCATGCAAAAGGAAGGGAGATAGTAGTAATGGGGGACTTCAATTACCCGGATATTTGCTGGATGTCAAACTCAGCCAAGAGCATAAGGTCAAACAGATTCCTCACTGGCCTTGCAGACAACTTCATTGTCCAGAAAGTGGGAGAAACAACAAGAGGAACAGCCATTTTAGATCTGGTCCTAACCAATGTTGATGGCCTGGTTAGTGGGGTAGAAGTGGAAGGATCATTAGGTGCGAGTGATCATGCTCTTCTGAAGTTTACTATACAGTGGAATGGAGCAGCCAAGCATACTAGGACTCAATTTCTTGACTTTAAGAAAGCCGACTTCATAAAACTTAGGGAAGTGCTGGGTGAGATCCCATGGACAGTAATACTAAAAGGAAAGGGAGTACATGATGGTTGGGAGTTTGTTAAGAGGGAGATAGTAAAAGCACAACTTCAGGCAATACCAATGAGACGGAAACATGGAAGGTGCCTAAAGAAGCCAGGGTGGCTATCTAAAGAACTTTTAACTGAGTTAAGATTTAAAAAGGATGTGTACAAAAAATGGAAAAGGGGTGAAACCACCAAAGAGGAATTCAAACAAATAGCCAGCACGTGTAGACACAAAGTCAGAAAAGCTAAAGCACAGAATGAACTCAGGCTTGCTAGAGAGGTTAAAAGCAACAAAAAAGGCTTTTATGGGTATGTTCGTAGCAAAAGGAAGAACAAAGAAACAGTGGGGTCACTCAGAGGAGAAGATGGTGAAATGCAAACAGGGGACACAGAAAGGGCTGAACTCCTCAATGCCTTCTTTGCTTCAGTCTTCTCTGATAAAGAAAACAATGCCCGGCCTGAAGAATTTAGAGCAAATGATTCAGCAGAGGAAACACAGCCCAGAATAACTAAGGAGATAGTACAAGAATACTTGGCTAGTTTAGATGTATTCAAGTCTCCAGGGCCAGATGAACTGCATCCAAGAGTATTAAAAGAACTGGCAGATGTGATCTCAGAACCACTGGCAGTCATCTTTGAGAATTCCTGGAGAACAGGCGAAGTCCCGGCAGACTGGAGGAGGGCAAATGTTGTCCCTATTTTCAAAAAGGGGAAAAGAGAGGACCCAAATAATTACCGCCCAGTCAGTCTGACATCAATACAGGGAAGATTCTGGAGCAGATCATTAAGCAAACAGTCTGTGAGCACCTAGAAAGGAATGCTGTGATCACCAATAGTCAGCATGGATTTCTGAAAAATAAGTCATGTCAGACTAACCTGATCTCGTTTTTTGACAGAATTACAACCCTGGTAGATGAAGAGAACACAGTGGATGTAGCCTACCTTGATTTCAGCAAGGCATTTGACAAGGTGCCCCATGATATTCTTGTAAAGAAGCTGGTAAAATGCGGACTTGACTATGCTACCACTCAGTGGATTTGTAACTGGCTGACTGACCGAACCCAAAGGGTGCTCATCAATGGTTCCTCTTCATCCTGGAGAAGAGTGACTAGTGGGGTGCCACAGGGTTCTGTCCTGGGCCCTGTTGTCTTATTCAACATCTTTATCAACGACTTGGATGATGGACTCAAGGGCATCCTGATCAAATTTGCAGATGACACCAAACCGGGAGGGGTGGCTAACACCCCAGAGGACAGGATCACACTTCAAAACGACCTTGACAAATTAGAGAACTGGGCCAAAACAAACAAGATGAATTTTAACAGGGAGAAATGTAAAGTATTGCACTTGGGTAAAAAAAAATGAGAGGCACAAATACAAGATGGGTGACACCTGGCTTGAGAGCAGTACATGTGAAAAGGATCTAGGAGTCTTGGTTGACCACAAACTTGACATGAGCCAACAGTGTGACGCGGCAGCTAAAAAAGCCAATGCAATTCTGGGCTGCATCAATAGGAGTATAGCATCTAGATCAAGGGAAGTAATAGTGCCACTGTATTCTGCTCTGGTCAGACCTCACCTGGAGTGCTGTGTTCAGTTCTGGGCACCACAGTTCAAGAAGGACACTAACAAACTGGAACGTGTCCAGAGGAGGGCAACCAAAATGGTCAAAGGCCTGGAAACGATGCCTTATGAGGAACGGCTAAGGGAGCTGGGCATGTTTAGCCTGGAGAAGAGGAGGTTAAGGGGTGATATGATAGCCATGTTCAAATATATAAAAGGATGTCACATAGAGGAGGGAGAAAGGTTGTTTTCTGCTGCTCCAGAGAAACGGACACGGAGCAATGGTTCCAAACTACAAGAAAAAAGATTCCACCTAAACATTAGGAAGAACTTCCTGACAGTAAGAGCTGTTCGACAGTGGAATTTGCTGCCAAGGAGTGTGGTGGAGTCTCCTTCTTTGGAGGTCTTTAAGCAGAGGCTTGACAACCATATGTCAGGAGTGCTCTGATGGTGTTTCCTGCTTGGCAGGGGGTTGGACTCGATGGCCCTTGTGGTCTCTTCCAACTCTATGATTCTATGATTCTATGATTTTAAAAGGGCATATGATGTCAATCAAATCAACCAAAGGCCTGGTTAAAAAGGAACGTTTTTGCCTGGTGCCTAAAGGTGTATAATGAAGGTGCCAGGTGAACTTCCCTGGGGAGAGCATTCTGCAGACGGGGAGCCACTGCAGAGAAGGCCCTTTCTTGTGTTGCCACCCTCCGGACCTCTCAATGGAGGAGGAGGCACACAAAGGAGGGCTTCAGAAGATGATCTCGGGATCCAGGTAGGTTTATATGGAAAGAGGCGGTCCTTGAAGTATTGCGGTCCTGCGCCATAACCGCCGCCGCCGCCCTGTTATTGTAAATGGAACTAACTAACTAACCCATCTCGTCCCTTTGAAGTGATCTAGCCTTTGTCTTCAAAGAAACTCACCTGACTGGTTCCCCAACCTCATAATGTATGCATTCTAAGGCACGCTTTCTCCATATGTGTTCATTTTTGTCCACCTATTTTAGTTAGAGAAGTATTTGCATATTAGGAAGAAATATAAACTCAGCCAAATTTCTCCACTTGAATTACACCTGTCGACAACTTGTTTGGTCTTAAGGCAGTAAAACACACACAAAAGCACCCCCCGCCCCGTGTTCTGCTTTATTTCTACTGACTCAGTTTTCTGTTATTGATTTTGCTGCTGTTTTTATTGTGCTCCTTTGGTGATTCTGTTAGGATGCTTTGTTGCTGTTGATTGTTAGCCACCTTGAAATGCTGTAAAAAGACGAGATTTTTTAAAAATAGAAAAAGTTGCACATTTACAGATAGATGGACAATTGCTCTCTTTCATAACAACTGCTTAGCCCTTTGGGAAGCTGTCTCAAAACTACGTTGATATAAGAAAGGAGAGCTGCATACAATCTGCATGCAGAAGTAATTTTGGTTTTTCTATCCGTAAACCTGCAGGGGGAAAGATCTTCTGCCGCCTGTCACAATTTCAGCTACTTGAGCTGTTTCATCAGAAAAGGGAGGCCTTTTCTTTCTACATGGGAGGGGAAGAACTGTATTTATTGGCTGATGATAATTGGTTTTCTTCTGTGGTAAAACTTCAAAATCTACAAATCAGCCCTCAAAAGATGTCTGCATACATGTTTGATCCACCACAATGCTTTGCAGCAAACTTCATTATCCTTGTAATTTCCCTCCCATTTAGAATTCTTAAACTAAATCAGGGGTACCCCACCATTTGGGGCCCAAAAGCACATATTGAAAGCTAAGAAGTATTTGCAGGCTCCATAAAATACCCAATTCACTGAAGAGAAAATGGTAAGGGTCATAACCCCCCTCGTCCAACAACTGGCCAAACATCTACTTCCTCCCCCCCACACACACACACAAATGGGGTGGGGAGCAGACAGCAGCTCCTTCTGCAACTCTCTTCTCAACCAAACAATGCCCCCTACCAAAACAACAAAAAACAAAAAGAACCATTCAATTAAAAATATTAAAAACTGGAAGGGCAAATAAGCCTTTGCAATAACCAAGGGGCATGTATGGGGACATTGTGGTATCCACTTTGAGTACCCTAGAATTAAGCCTATACAGCAGGGCTGGTTAACCCCTGGATGGGGTTTAATATATCTCTGCAAGCAATTTCCTATGGCCTCAAAGACCCCCTGACAATTTGGTGGCAATAGGCTTTGTGGAATCGGCTCCCCCCCCCCCCCCGCTCATGGAAGTAGATAAGATCAAGGGAAGGAATGTCTTACCAGTTAGATACTTTAATAATCACAGCGATAGAACAAAGAACACATCTCCTAGAAATGGTGGTGCTCCCAATTAAGGATCACACCCCCTTCCATCCCTATTAATCTACGTCACTCCTATGTCTTGTAATCTGAGTCTGTAACCTCTGTGCTTTCTGTTCTGACACTTTCTGAGCTCTTCTTGACCTTGGGTTGAGCAGAGGAATGCTGTCCAGAGACTGTGAATCTGTTAACCATCTCTCTTCCAGTGCTTCTTTTCCTAGCAGTTCCCCATCCAGTATTTCCCAGCTTCTGCCTTCTGAACTATGCCTCTCTGCAAACCACTGTTCCAAATCTATACTGTCCTCCTGCTCCTGGGAAGATTCAGATTCAGGATCAGGATCAGAAGCAGAGGGAGGAGGTGGCTCCCACCATTCCTTCTCAGTGCAGCCCTCCTCAGCACGGTCCCTAACCTAGTGGTATAATTTGTTTCTCCATCAACCATATTCGGCTTGCTGTTGCATGGTGGTGTGCCAAGCATAGCTTTCTGCTTTAATGGGGGGAAAGAGGATGTGGAGGAAATTTAGTTCAATGGAAAATTGCCATAGGAATGCCATCTGGGACCATGGGTTCAAATCCCACCCCAAGCATTGTATTTGTGTGATCTGGGGAGTGTCTGTATGCATCTGCAATAAATAGCATGGGGTGGCCACTTGCTCCTGCTCTCCCTACTTTTTGGCCACTTTCATGCATACCAAAATTGGGTCTCTGGAGGGCAATGCAGACTTTGGACTGAAAAGCATTAGCCATCCCTGGTGTACAGGAAAGCTGAGAATCCCAAACCTGCAAACTTAATATTATTCACTGATCTCCTTGGGGAAAAGTTGATATTCATCTCTAAGCTATGGGCCTGTGCCATCTCAAATCTATATTTTCACGCAGGAATCAAACTCTAGTCACTTATCCAGAGCCTACCTCTCTATTGCCCAGCATCATTTTTTGTCACGATGAAGTCAGAAATCCTTGAATTTTGCAGCCCATAGTAAAAAGATTGTTTTGCAAATAAATAAAATAAAAAAATGCTCAATGATCTTTAGCTTAATAGTGTTGCTTAGCTACGGCTATAGTTATTGAAGCATTTCTTGGCATAATGGCAGGGAACTCAAAGGTACCATTAGCAGTTTAAAGTACAGGAGTATCTGATCTTCAAAAGTTAGTTGCCACATGAGGTGCATGCCTCTTCTAGGCAGGCATACAGTCCTGGGATTGTATTCCCAAATAAGTAGGTATCTGGTTTCGGCCTTAAACTAGCTAGTGTCTCTTAGCTGCTGATCAGCTACTGAGCCATGCTCAAGCTCTTGTAATCAATGTTTAAAGCTGTGAACAACTCAGGACCAGATTACCTGAAAGACCACTTTCCCCCTGTATAGACTTGCAAGATCACATAGATCAACTGAATAGACCTGTAAGCATCAACCATCAGTTGCTTCAGATGTATCGTGCAGACTTTCTGCTCAGATTTATCCTGACCTGTAAGAGTAGGCCCTGTTTTATGCCTCCAATTCCTCTGATTTTCTTCGGCCAATTAATTTCAATGGGTCTGCTATGAGTATGACTTATTTGAATACAACCTTGTGTTTTTCAGTTGGACAAGTATTTCTAACCCCACCCCCATGCTGCACATACAACACCCTTCTCTCCCTCTCTCTCTCTCTCTCTCTCTCTCTCTCTCTCTCTCTCTGCTAGGAAGAAGTAAGTAATATGCATGTTTTATCATTCTGATTGCTCATTATATTTAAACCGTGCCATTTATGTTCCTTATGTTGCTCTTGATTTGCTTTTGTTTTGAACGGGCATGGAAATAATTGGATATATGTGTGCGCTTTTATAAGTACATTTCCTGCATAATTTAGGATAATAAACAAACATATAACATAGCAAAAATAGGAGCATATGCTTTGGATTTTGGCTTGGAAGCCATCCGATGCCTGGCTTTGATCGTTTTGTGTGTGTCTGCATGTGCGATGATTGGAGTGCTATCCAGCAGCTCTCTTTCTGCAGTTAAGCATAAGTGGTTTCTGTGATTTTCTGTTATCTGAGGACAGAGGATGATGGAATCAAATAAAAGATTATGTTCTGTATTACAGTGCACTGAAACACCAATCCTTCCAATAGTGGTTCCATCAATCCAAATGGTCCATTCTCTTTCTCTCAAAGGACATTAGATGCACAAGATGCGCAGGCTTTCGCATACAAATCGGAGCAGCTGCACAAGTGATTATAGGAAGAACCTTCTGGAGAGAGAGTGAGAGAGAGAGACTATGACTATAGGCATTTGGGTAGGCCTTTAAGTCCTATAGAAAGAGAAGCCACTAAAGGAGAAGTGTGTGTGCATGCATGTTTTTAAAAAAGATGTGATGTTGTGATAATAAAGCTGGCTTTTTATTATTATTTCTGAGAAGGAAATGGACACATTTGCCATGAGTAAGGGCTCCTGTTGAATCTAGTGCAGCATCCTGTTTCTTCTAGTAGCCATCCAGATGACTATGAGAAACTCACCAAGAGGACTTGAGTGCAACAGTGGCTCTCCTCCCTTGTGTTTTTTCAGCAAGTTATATTCAGAAGCATGCTGCCTCTCACAGTGGAAGTAGCATGCAGCTATCATAGCTAGTAGCCCTGAGAGCTTTATCTTCCATGAGTGTCTCATCCTCTTTTAAAGCCATCCAAGTTGTTGGCCATTGGTGCCTTTTCTGGGAGCAAGTACCATAGGTTAACTGTGTTGTGCACTTCCTTTTGAATCTTCTAACATTGGAAGTTCCCAAGTTCACTGAGGAACAAGAGGATCTAAGAGAGCTAGGAGCACCCAAGGTTTAAAATAGGACAAAAGGGGGAAACTAAGATAGCATAGCTGCTGCTGCAGAAGCAGCAGCAGCAGCAGCAATAACAACAACGCAATCTACATTGAGCCAGTGTGGTGTAGTGGTTAAGAGCGGTAGACCCGTAATCTGGGGAACCGGGTTTGCGTCTCTGCTCCTCCACATGCAGCTGCTGGGTGACCTTGGGCTAGTCACACTTCTCTGAGGTCTCTCAGCCCCACTCACCTCACAGAGTGTTTGTTGTGGGGGAGGAAGGGAAAGGAGAATGTTAGCCACCTCGAGACTCCTTCGGGTGGTGATAAAGCGGGATATCAAATCCAAACTCCTCCTCCTCCTCCTCCTCCTCTTCTTCTTCTTGATATGTCTGTCTGTCTGTCTGTCTGTCTGTCTGTCTCTCTCTCTCTCTCTCTCTCTCTCTCTCTCTGTGTGTGTGTGTGTGTGTGTGTGTGTAAAACTGGGTTGGGGGATAGGATAGAGCTTATTGGAATAGGGTATGGCTGGCCAGTAGGGATAATGAACTAGAGCACTTTGCATTACAATATTTTGTTGCAGGTCCCACTTGTTAACAGCAATGTCATTTAAATTCATCACCTGTAGAAAGAACAGCAGCTAAAAACTGAAGGAAAATCAACAATCAAAACCAAGACACAGTAGGAATTATCCATTTGAAGACTGGGAGGTAAAAGTCATCTCCCCCGGCACCAAAATGACCCAATTAAGTCACTGCTGCTAAAAAGTACATGTATCCATTCTCCACCCACCTTTCAAGGTGGTGACCTCTAGCTGAAGGTCTGTGACATAGATCTTAGTGGTTAGGTGGGTTTAGATACAACCAGTACAAACTTGCTGAAGCCATGTATCTCCTCTTCTCCAGTGACTTTCCCCTACCTCCCAAAAGCTGTCCATCTCTACTAAGAGTTCATACGGGCAATCACAAAAGCAATCTTCCTTGTTGCCAATCCCATTGGGGAATGTAAATCTAGCTTTGGGATACCCTTTGCTATTGACTGGCTTGATGTTAATACAACAGACAACACTGATTTCCTTACCCTCTTCCACTTTGGATAAAACTCACCAGGGATAGCTTGTTAAATTGTTACCCAAACTTCTCCTTTCCTAATGAGTGCTAATTGAGGCTAATAGTTCCACTTAGGTGCCAATTCTTTATCACCTAACATTTCTGTCTTCAGCTATATCTATTGATTTTGCTGCAGTTGTCTTAAACCAGTTAAAATGTAATCACCAAATTATATACTATAAGCATCTTTGCTGTAGCCACAAAGGGTCTAGGAGCCAAGCAACTGCTGTTTGTGGCAAGGAGACAAACAGAGGAGACAGAAGGTAAGAGGAGAGACTTCAAGCCTCTTGGTTGTTGTTTGGTTGGTTGGTTGGTTGGTTGGTTGGTTGGTTGGTTGTTTTTATTGAGGGAGGGGGAGTTGGAGAGAGCAGGGGCAGCCCCAATCACAGTGATTCAGGGTAGTGGGAGGTATCGTGTGGGAGGTGGGGCAGGCTGGGTAAGGGGCACATGACATAGACTGTGTTATGTATCATACCCTCCTCCAACCTGGAGAATTGCAATTGTCCTATCAGTCAGCCCTCGGTTCTGTGGCTGCTGTTGCTGACTGCCAGGTCAGCTCTGAGCAAGAGCCCCCTCATCAATGGGCATTGCTTTCTCAACTGGTCAGGAAGACGGTGACTGGAAAGTAGGGGATATTGACATCAGTTCCTGTTCAGATCACTTCCTGTTGAGATAAGTCATTTAGCCAACATACTGTTCTCACCATGGCCAAACAGATGCCTACAAGAAGCCCAAAAGGAGGACAACCCCCATCACAGGGATGCTGATACTGAAAGTACTATAGAACAGGGGTCAGCAGACTTTTTCAGCAGGAGGCTGGTCCACTGTCCCTCAGACTTTGGGGGGGGGGGAACTATATATTTTTTGGGGGGGGATGAATGAATTCCTATGCCCCACAAATAACCCAGAGATGCATTTTAAATAAAAGGACACATTCTACTCATGTAAAAATATGCTTATTCCCAGACTATCCATGAGCCA
This sequence comes from Podarcis cretensis, assembly GCF_951804945.1. NCBI lineage: Eukaryota > Metazoa > Chordata > Lepidosauria > Squamata > Lacertidae > Podarcis > Podarcis cretensis. The sequence continues at coordinate 24,234,939 of NC_137177.1, read as the reverse complement.
GATTTAGAAGGCGATTGGGCTGGATCCGGCCCCTGGGCCTTAGGTTGCCTACCCATGCTATAGAACTATCATGACTGGCAGCCACTGGCAACCTTATCCCCCACATATTTGTCTAAACCCTTTTAAAGCACAGTGTAACTAAGCCCTATGTTAAGAAGTACGGTACTTCATAGAATCATAGAATCATAGAGTTGGAAGAGACCACAAGGGCCATCGAGTCCAACCCCCTGCCAAGCAGGAAACACCATCAGAGCACTCCTGACATATGGTTGTCAAGCCTCTGCTTAAAGACCTCCAAAGAAGGAGACTCCACCACACTCCTTGGCAGCAAATTCCACTGTCAAACAGCTCTTACTGTCAGGAAGTTCTTCCTAATGTTTAGGTGGAATCTTCTTTCTTGTAGTTTGGAACCATTGCTCCGTGTCCGCTTCTCTGGAGCAGCAGAAAACAACCTTTCTCCCTCCTCTATGTGACATCCTTTTATATATTTGAACATGGCTATCATATCACCCCTTAACCTCCTCTTCTCATGCCCAGCTCCCTTAGCCATTCCTCATAAGGCATCGTTTCCAGGCCTTTGACCATTTTGGTTGCCCTCCTCAGGACACGTTCCAGTTTGTCAGTGTCCTTCTTGAACTGTGGTGCCCAGAACTGGACACAGTACTCCAGGCGAGGTCTGACCAGAGCAGAATACAGTGGCACTATTACTTCCCTTGATCTAGATGCTATACTCCTATTGATGCTATACTCCTATTGATTCTACCCTGAATCTCTCACCGTTTAGCTTAATTGGATGATGCTCAGTTTGTTTTCTCTTCGGCAAAGGGTCAGAGTCTCTCCTCTGCCATCTTCTTAGAATGTGACCTGTGCTCATATTATACTTATTCATTCATTTATCAGTTTCCCAATAATTGGTGTTGTCTGGGCGACAGATTAAACCAAAGGATAATGATGCCAGTCAGCCAACCCCCTGGTCTTGTGATGTTGCTGTTAAATGCCAGGTCTCTGTCCGGAATAAAATATCCCTTATCCACAATGATTATGGATGCAGAGACTGACTTGGCATGCATAACTGAATCCTTGGCAGATGAGGGCCATACTAACACAGCTGTGTCCACCTGGGTACTTGGTGCTTCACCATTCCAGCTCAGAGAGTCAGGGAAGGGAGTCACGGTTATCCAAGAAAAACCATTCTCTCTTACCAGGTGTATGTTCTATACTGTCTGGGCTTGAGGGGTTGTTTGTGCAGGGAGGGGTAGGTTTGGGAAACCAAATTTCACACACACTCAGTGGGAAATTCAGACCCAAAGGCTGAATGAAGCAGCTTTCCAGACCTCTCTGCCCAGGCCTTAGGACTGCCTTTAGGCGACACCCCATCCTTCCAGGCCATATATCTCAGCAGCCCTTATACTCCTTGACCACTTTTGACTGGCTGGGATGAATCCTTGATCTGTAATGATGCCTCTTGCTTGCCTAGATGGAAGATGGAGATGTGTTTGTGTGTGTGTGTGTGTGTGTGTGTGTGTGACAGAGAGAGAGAGAGAGAGAGAGAGAGAGAGCATGTAGAAATATCTGAATTTTGTGTGGCTGGAATGTATCATACTCTACAAGATTAAGAATCACATTCATTGCTCCATCCTCTTTTGCCTCTGGGCCAACCCCTTTTTAGCCTCTGGCCACATCCACTTTGGCCCCTGAGTTTGTGCTCCTAGCTTGTGGCCCCTGGAAGGTAGCCCACAAAATAATGTAGCTCTTGGGCTGAAAATAGTTCCCCACTCCTGGTGTACACAATCACAACATGTGCACAGGATGCTGGTAGAAGAGAAAGTCATTTCTGGAGCTAAGGAAATGTTAAATAGCTATATGGCTATAGTAGGCACCAGCATTTTGAGGGGAACGTCTGCTGTTTCTCCAGCACATAATAATCAGCGATTCTATCTTGGCAGCAATGTTATAGCCATTAGAGGAGAAAGGATGAACAAGCCCCTGTTGCAAAGAAGAGAGTGCAAAGAGAGGAATGGTTGTCCAAGCATCCTGGCTAAAGTCCAAGCAAGTAATTACTTTTTGTCCATGTAGAAATTTCCCAGGAGCCATCACCAGAGAAAGAGATTTGTCACGTTCATTCCTGAAGAGTTGTGGTTTGCTGGGCAAAATTGCCATCGCGATAGCTAAGGGTGGGGGTAATGTGAAGAGCATTATCAGCCAACAGAATAGACTCACTAGAGAAAAGCCTGAGAAGAAAAAGATACTTGACATTGCCCATCCCTGGTTTATTATACTCCTTGTTAGACAACTAGCATCCATTGTCTGAAACACATCAGAAGGATGTGTATTCTGAAGCTATTAAAGGAGATACTCTGACTGCAAGAGAAATATCTCCAGTCTCCATTGGGGATCTTGCCTGACCTGTATTAAAACCAGGCATGGGGGTTAGTTAAGAGTGGATGATTTGGGTCATTTTGAGAATGCCCATATAGCAGGGTAGGCAGGCTGCTGTTGCATTCGGGTCTTGTTTAGGGCTTCCTGTAGGCATCTGGTGAGCCAGTGTGAGAACAGAATGCTGGAATAGATAGGCCATTGGCTTGATCGAGAAGGCTAGACTTATTTCTTACATTATTAGCTGTGCACGAACCTTCCAGTATACAATTGATGACATATGCTGAGGTAGCAGAAGGACAAAGGGAGCTCAGTGATGATTCAAATTGTGCTCTAGCAACATCTTAAAGGTGACACAGGTGTCCCACCGCCCAATCCCTGAGGCCTTGGGGGGAACCACTGTTGGTGGTCTCCAATGGCTTGGATGCACAGCTCGATTCCATCAGGAGTCATGTGTTCGGTTTTGTGGAACTCCCAACTGCCTAAGGATGAGAACAGAAATCGTGCTCTGGCAGCACGGCAAAAGCGGGAGGCCCCATTAGCTAAAGTGGTGCTTCAGGTTAAGTACAGTTTCAGGTTAAGAACAGACCTCCGGAACAAATTAAGTACTTAACCTGAGGTACCACTGTACATGGATAGCAGAGGGGGGACGGGCGATTGGTGGCAGCAGCCAGCAGGAGATAGGCAGTGGCAACTGGGTGTGTGATTGGTTGCTGCATCAAGGTCTGCTGACAATTGGCTGTGGCTGCGGCAATTGGGCAGTCAATTTACGGCAGCTACAAGGCATGTGTGCAATTTGCTGCAGTTGCATTGGCAATCTCCACCCACCCCAAAAAATAAAATAAAGCTTAACAACTTTGGGCAATTCCCCCCCCCAAAAAAAAATTCTTGTTGCAGTCCCAAGAAATAGGGGTGTCTTATACATGAAAAAGGGACGCAGGTGGCGCTGTGGGTTAAAGCCTCAGCGCCTAGGGCTTGCCGATCGAAAGGTCGGCGGTTCGAATCCCTGCGGCGGGGTGCGCTCCCGCTGCTCGGTCCCAGCGCCTGCCAACCTAGCAGTTCGAAAGCACCTCCGGGTGCAAGTAGATAAATAGGGACCGCTTACCAGCGGGAAGGTAAACGGCGTTTCCGTGTGCGGCTCTGGCTCTGGCTCTGGCTCTGGCCAGAGCAGCGATGTCACGCTGGCCACGTGACCCGGAAGTGTCTCCGGACAGCGCTGGCCCCTGGCCTCTTAAGTGAGATGGGCGCACAACCCCAGAGTCTGTCAAGACTGGCCCGTACGGGCAGGGGTACCTTTACCTTTACCTTTATACATGGAAAAAGGGACGCGGGTGGCGCTATGGGTTAAACCACAAAGCCCAGGGCTTGCCTATCAGAAGGTCGGCAGTTCGAATCCCCGTAACGGGGTGAGCTCCTGTTGCTCGGTCCCTGCTCCTGCCAACCTAGCAGTTCGAAAGCACATCAAAGTGCAAGTACGTAAATAGGTACCGCTCTGGCGGGAAGGTAAACAGCGTTTCTGTGCGCTGCTCTGGTTCTCCAGAAGCAGCTTTGTCATGCTGGCCACATGACCCAGAAGCTGTACGCCAGCTCCCTCGGCCAATAAAGCGAGATGAGTGCCGCAACCTAATGGTCAGGGGTCCCTTTACCTTTATACACGAAAAAAAATTGGTATATGCATTGTATGTGAGATATAACATTGTGCCACTAGATGGCGACATGGATTCCCGTTTTTCTCTACCTGTTTTCCATTTAAATTTACAGTGCTTTAAACTTAAACACTTCTTTTATGTGCCTGTGCATTTTGTGCATATTGGATGTGACTTTTCTTTTCATTCTTCAAGTAGTTATTTTGTCCCCTTCTCCTCTTCATATGATTGCTCCCCTCTTGGAGCTGCTATATTTGCTTGTTGTTTGAATGCCGCACCATCCATTTATGGTGAGGCAAATGGATTTCCTCCTGGGCAGTCATTTTCCATTTGAGATGAGGTTTAAATGCAATGAATGTAGGAAGATTTCGAAACTTCATGATGCTTGGATGCTTAGAGCAATCATTAAAAATGCAGTGCATTGGGAGATAAAAAAGAAACCCTTGTAAAAATAATAACAATCCCAAACAAAACAAAAAAAACTGCAGAGGGAGTGAAACAGAGTTCAAGGGCAGAATTGTCCCTAATTCCAGTGTTGCCCAAAGTCTATTGTGGCAGAGCCCTTGTCTAGATAACAGTACAGTGTCTAGCTAACCCAATGGAGGCTAGTCATTTAACTGGTTTTTATGTATCCTGCCTTTCCACTGTCAAGTCAAGTCAAGTACAGTGGTACCTCAGGTTACATACGCTTCAGGTTACATACGCTTCAGGTTACAGACTCCGCTAACCCAGAAATAGTACCTCGGGTTAAGAACTTTGCTTCAGGATGAGAACAGAAATTGTGCTCTGGCAGCGCGGCGGCAGTGGGAGGCCCCATTAGCTAAAGTGGTGCTTCAGGTTAAGAACAGTTTCAGGTTAAGAACGGACCTCTGGAACGAATTAAGTACTTAACCCAAGGTACCACTGTACTTTATTTCGGTCATACACCAGCATAAGCAAAACATCTAAATAAACAGCATAACCGTATGAATTTAAGCAAATAATTGTTAAATAAATAGAAGCAAGAACGAAACATAGATTTAAACATATACATAGTTAAAGGGACCCCTGACCGTTAAATCTAGTCACGGACAACTCTGGGGTTGCGGCGCTCATCTCGCTTTACTGGCCGATGGAGCGGTGTTTGTCTGCAGACAGTTTCTGGGTCATGTGGCCAGCATGACTAAGCCATGCACGGAAACGCCGTTTACCTTCCCACCGGAGCAGTACCTATTTATCTACTTGCACTTTGATGTGCTTTCGAACTGCTAGGTTGGCAGGAGCAGGGACCAAGCAATGGGATCTCACCCTGTCGTGGGGATTCGAACTGCTGACCTTCTGATCGAGAAAGCCCTAGGCTCAGTGGTTTAGACGACAGCACTACCCGTACTTAATTAAAGCATAGATAATGGGTGAGTAAAAATTTATAAGAAAAATTAAAAGATTGGTTAACAAAGCTATACGGGGTCGGCTTCAGAAGTGTGGATCTAACAATATGGGCCTTCAGTTTTGGATTGAATTGTAGCATAGACCATTCTTTCTATCATGGCAGTGCAAAATCTGGCGACTCAATATGTGACTTCTGGGCTCTCGTCCTGTAGTAATATGGAGATGTTGTAGTAATATGGAGATGTTGTGTTGTTCTGAACGCCCAGGAAACTTATATAAGATGAGTTGGATAAACCTGGTTCAAATGTCTAATTCGAAGGTCCACTGTCAGAGTCCTCAAGATGGCACTAGAGCAAGCCATGTTTACTCAAAAGTAAGTTCTGGAGAGTTTAGAACATTAGAAGAGTATAAACCTGGTTCAAATGTCTAATTCGAAGGTCCACTGTCAGAGTCCTCAAGATGGCACTAGAGCAAGCCATGTTTACTCAAAAGTAAGTTCTGGAGAGTTTAGAACATTAGAAGAGTATTGCTGGATCAGACCAGAGGCCTCTCTCTGGTAAAGGTAAAGGTAAAGGGACCCCTGACCGTTAGGTCCAGTTGCTGACGACTCTGGGGTTGCAGCGCTCATCTCACTTTACTGGCTGAGGGAGCCGGTGTACAGCTTCCGGGTCATGTGGCCAGCATGACTAAGCATCTTCTGGCAAACCAGAGCACTGCACGAAAATGCTGTATACCTTCCTGCCAGAGCAGTAACTATTTATCTACTTGCACTTTGATGTGCTTTTGAACTGCTAGGTTGGCAGGAGCTGGGACCGAGCAATGGGAGCTCACCCCATCGCGGGGATTCGATGGTAAGGCCTTACAAATATTCAGGTCTACTTGTACACTGAGAAGCTTTTCAGCTAGGCTAAGATTGAGCACAAGGGTGGAAACAACATTCAGGAATCTTCAGGGGAGATTTTTTTTTAAATGCAATGCTACGGACCCTTTGTGTGGTTCTTTTGATTTGGATTCTGCATCCAGAATGTCTTGGGCATTAATTGCAAGACAGATCAATGCAGCTTCCTTTCAAGGAGATAGCAAACAGCTGTTCTTATCAAGCTACTACTGCAGCTCTGGGGAGTAATCCCATTTCAGTTTAGGATTAAGGATGTTTTCAAAATGTCTTCTTGCTATTAGAGAGACAAAAGCAGAGGGCGAGAGAGAAATGGAAATCCCAGAAGAGGAATAAAAATCTATAAGACATGCACCTTGAACAACAACAAACACGACGGTTTCAAAGTATCTGTAAATGCAGTTCTGCCAAGTTTGTTTTGTATTTTCACTTTTCCTCTAAGCAACTTATTAAACCCATGCAAGTTCACATCATGGACCCGGCTCACATTATTGATGGCTGACCTTGCCACCTTCTTTTGATGGCAGAGTTACAGAAACTCCCAGAAGCTTAGAAGGCATCTGTGGGTAGCCATCTGAGCCTCAGACAATGAAAAATATGAGGAAGGACAAGCCACATGCACACAAACAAACAAACAAACAAGGAAGCAAACGCATATATGTTGTGGGGAATCTCAGGCTCTTCAGACTTCTTTATCTGTCCCTTGAGACTGCCAGACTGCAGCCTTCACTGCCCTGCTCTGCCCCTTCCTTTAGTAATTTTACTGAAAGGAAGGGGGTCTTGAAATGTGATAATACTTTTTGCTTGCCTGGATGAAAGATGAAGAGTGGTGCATGTCAGATCACACCCAACTTGTACCACAACCATTTCTGATAAATGGCTCCTGATAGGTTATCCATGAGGCCCAACTCTTGCAATAAAGTCTATGTTCTTTTTCTTTTTAAATAAATTTTATTAAGGTTTATGGAGAAAAATACAGTACTGGATGTTTTTTTCTTCTTATCTAGATACAATAAAAACACAAAAGGGTGGGGGGGAATAAGGAAAAGGAGTAGGAAAAGGTTTAAAAAGAAAGATAGAAAAATAAGATTCAGAAAATATAGAACTTCTGATTCTTCATCTATTAAAAAAAACCCAATATCCACTTCATCCAATCCAATTCTATAAACAAACATTATCCTCAATCCTCAAATCCAGGTATTATTATTTCTTTTTCTTCTTCATGCAAAAAGTCTATGAGAGATTTCCAATCTTTAACAAATGTTAACAATGACTTTCTCTGATTAAACATGTCAACTTCTGTAATATTTTTCATAGTGTTTATACAATTAATGTAATATCCAATATCCAAACAGTTGTTTTTTATTTTAAATTTTTCTTTGCAATGTTTATTTTTATATGTTTGTTTTAATTAAAACTAATAAAAATATTTATTTTTTTAAAAAAGAAGAAATTACAGATATAGAATAATAATAGAAAAACATCTCAATTTCGCCATTTCAGCTAAGTGTTAGTTTTAACAGCTATTCTTCCAATAATGGGTCTTTGTAGAATAGAGTCTTTCAGTTCATCTCTTACTTGATTGAGAATTCATAAAGTATTTACCTGTATGGTATCTGAGTAAATCCAGAAAAGGGAGATGACTTGACCATTGGTGAGGAGCGTAACTCTGTGTGATGTGAATGCCACTGTAGTTGGAGAGACCAATAATAATTTCACAGCATCTTGGATATCAATTTATGGATTGTAATCCATCAAAATCATGGCTGAGCAATGAACAAGGTTTAGGATGGGTGATTTAATGACAAACAAACAAAAAGTCCCCAGCTCTTATGGGGGCATGGCTATAATTTCAGGTTTCTTTATTTACAGTCAGGACCTTCATGATAAATGGTCTCTCGTAACTCCCCGCTTCATACCCTTAAGTGATCAAACTTAATTGCTTTCTTCCCCACATGTTTTACTAGGGTGAGCATCAATTTTCACGATGAACCCAACATTCATATTTTGTTATTATCTTATTGTTTTCCTCTTGTGTCTGCAGCTATACAATACTAACCCAGGTCATTGATTTTGCCAGTAAAGAATCTCTCTCAAAGAAAGAAAGAAAATGGGGAAGGTGGGAAAATAGTTGCTTCTTGCAGATTTAAACTGTTTAAGTTCACTTTAGCCAGAAGCAAGGCTGGATTTAGGTTTGATGAAGCCCTAAGCTACTGAAGGTAATGGGGTCCTTTATATGTCCAGCTATCCTTTGTCAACAAGAAATTGTCACTGTTTTTTGTTTTCTATATGCTGTATAGTAAGTTATGGACCTAATAGGTATCTAAAGCCATTTGCACATAACAAAATATGTATTTTATCAAAGTAATTGTTGAACTGAAATACAATTAAGAAGAAGTATATTAATAGTGAAACACTGTTGCTGTATGTTGGTTTTATTTTATTTGTTTTTTATCTTATATTTTGGAAATGTACATCCAATTTTCTTCCCTTTAATTTTTTTGGGGGTGCCCAAGAAAGTGGGGCCCTAAGCTATAGCTTGTTTAGCTTATATGTAAATCTGGCACTGACCAGGAGGCAGTGAATACCACCAGCCTGGAACAAATGAACAAATTCATCCATATCAATGGTTACTAGCCATCATGGCTATGTTCCACTTCAACTGTACCTGGCCCATCTGACTGGGTTGCCCAGTACACTCTGGGGAGCTTCCAACATATATAAAAACATAAAAAATTACACGCTAATAAGCTGCCATATATAGGGCTGCCTTCAGATGTCTTCTAAAGGTTATACGGTTTCTCATCTCCTTGACATCTGATGGGAGAGTGCTCCACAGGGCAGACATGACTACCGAGAAGGCCCTCTTCCTGGTTCTCTGTCCCTTCACTGCTTGCAGTGAGGGAATCGCCAGAAGGCCATCAGTCTGGATCTCAGAGTCTGGGCTGAACGATGGGGGTGGAGACACTCCTTCAGGTATATAGGGCCGAGGGTATCACCAATGGTTGCACTCAGGTCCTACATTCAGAATTTCTCTCTGTTGTGCCACTGGAACATGTAAAGGTAAAGGACCCCTGACAGTTAAGTCCAGTTGTGAACGACTCTGGGGTTGTGGCACTCATCTCCCTTTACTGGCCAAGGGAGTTGGTGTTTGTCCACAGACAGCTTCCGGGTCATGTGGCCAGCATGACTAAGCTGCTTCTGGTGAACCAGAGCAGCACACGGAAACACTGTTTACCTTCCTGCATGAGCGGTACCTATTTATCTACTTGCACTTTGACATGCTTTCAAACTGCTAGGTTGGCAGGAGCAGGGACCGAGCAACGGGATCTCACCCCGTCGCGGGGATTCGAACCGCCAACCTACTGATCGGCAAGCTCTAGGCTCTGTGGTTCAGACCACAGCACCACCCGCGTCCCATGGAACATGTGGACATCTCCTGGAATAGAATGCTGGAAGATTCAGGGCAGACACAGCACATAGTTAAACTATGGAATTCGCTCCCACAAGAGGCAGTGATGGCCATCAACTTGGATGGCTTCCAACAAGAATTAGACAAATTAATTGAGGATAAGGCTTTATTATGGCTACTAGCCATAATAGCCATACTCTGCCTCCACAGTCAGAGGCAGTATGCTTGTGAATACCAATTGCTGAAAACCACAGGAAGGAAGTATGCTGTGCTCTCTGGTCCTGCTTGTGAGCACCCCATAGGCATCTGATTGGCTACTATGAGAAGTCGATGCTGCACTAAATGGGCTCTTGGTCAGATCCAGCAAGGTTCTTCTCATGTTATGTTCTTGTATACCAAAGGAACACAAACTGGAACTAGACTGATTTGTCAATCACTAATGTTCATTTCACTTCCCAAGGTCTAAAGGTAAAGGGACCCCTTACCATTAGGTCCACTTGTGACCAACTCTGGGGTTGCAGTGCTCATCTCACTTTATTGGCCAAGGGAGCCGGTGTACAGCTTCCGGGTCATGTGGCCAGCATGACTAAGCCGCTTCTGGCGAACCAGATCAGCGCACGGAAATGCTGTTTACCTTCCCGCTGGAGCGGTACCTATTTATCTACTTGCACTTTGACATGCTTTCGAACTGCTAGGTTGGCAGGAGCAGGGACCAAGCAACGGGAGCTCACCCCGTCATGGGGATTCGAACTGCCAACCTTCTGATCGGCAAGCCCTAGACTGAGTGATTTAACCCACAGCGCCACCCGCATCCCAATTCCAAGGTCTACCTTCCAAGGTCTACCTTACCTAAATTGGATTCCTCGTAGTGAACTATTGAAGTCTGGTATGGGATAGTTTCGAGCGGATAACTGGGGTATCCACAGGCAAGTTATGAATCAGTCTTTAGTGTCAGTTCAGAAAGATTCTTCTTATTCACTTGATGCTTGAATGAAAGAAACTTTAAAATATATATATTCCTGCCAATAATATTACTAAATAAATCTGCAAGCACCCCCTATATAATAGCTAAAACTGCAACAGACAGGTAAGGAAAATCCTAAAACTGTTACAACACAATGAAATAATGATATAAAAATAAAATAAAATGCTGACAGCCTTGAACTGGAATGAACACTCCTGAGAGCCATAGCAATAAAGAATGTACTTGAGATATTGCTGCTGCTGCTTCTTAAAATTTAATACCAGGAGATTTTTTAAAAAATAATCTTGGAGATGGTAGTCAAAATGTCATAGCTTCCAAGAGTTAATATGCATGCAGTTGTGCCATGATAGTATCATGTTAAACTCCAATGCTTAGCCTTAACACAGCATTCTCTTGCATGAGGTTGTCCGGATCTATTGGATTCCATGACTCCCAGCAGCAGCTGTAGGAAGTAGGGGGTCTTATGGAGTCTTGCAGCAACTGCTCTTTCTGCCCCTTAGAACCCACAACTGCAAACACAATTCCATCAAGTGTGTCCTACTTCCATGGCTAAGGGAAGGACTGTAGCTCAGTGGTAGAGCATTTACATGCAGAAATTCCCAAGTATGGGAGGGAAATTAAAAGAATAATATGGGAGCCTAGATTCAAAACAAAGGACTAAGCTCACTGTCTAGCAGGAGAGAGCCCCCAGTAGAGGAATTTAAATTCACAAAAATAAATCAGCAGTATAATATTAGGAATCTAGGTTATTAGATCATTTATTCCATTTAATCTGTTTGCAAGCAGGGATGTTTGGAACTCTGCTAGAATATGGAAATTGCTAGCGCAAGTTAGGAGGGATATCATATATATTGATGAGGAAATGAATTAGAAAGTTGCTGGACACATTGCTTGACACAATGTCATATGACCTCCCCACAACCCAATCAGAATGACTGTTCAATAAATATTCAGTATTGTCTAACCTTGCCACAAACTTTGTGCAAAGAAATCAGGCCGACGTTCAGGAAACAGGCTTCCTGGAAGTGACCGCAGATCTCTGGATCAACATTTAAAATACAGGGTGTTTCTTCTCAAGTATCTTGAACATTCAGCTGTTACTAAAATTGGAACAATAACATCCATAATAGCTGCTCTCTTTCTGTGTTAGATTTTTTTAAAATAAAAAAGTCTTTATTTTATTGTTTATTTAGTTGAAACACTGAATATTTACAGACAAATTTTGAATTTGTTAAGGCAAAAAAGGGACAAAACAAGAAAGGATACATTTGTGCAGAAATATGGTAAGAGAAAAGAGAGAATTGCACATTTCTTGGAGAGGATGGGCCAGTGGTTCATTCAATAAATCAAATAACTGCTTTAATTCATCAACTGCTTCAGCAATCGCCCACTTTTCTTTTAGATATGCTAACAACTCGATAGATATTGCTCACTTACATCTATGAGCCCCCCAAATAATCTGTCAAAAATCATATTATTCTCCTTTTACGTTGATCTGCTCAAATTTGTACTTCCACAATAATATCTCCCCTCCTCCAATTATAGCTGTGAATTTGTATTTCTTCTTTCAGTTTCCAGTTAATAAATTGCACTGCCATGCCTTCTGCCTTGCTCAGTGTTTTAGAAGCTCTACTGTTTATTCTTAAAGCCACTTCAAACTTTACAGCACAGTTCAGTTGTGAATTCCAATATGCTACACTGCATTTTTACAAATTGCTGACCAGCTGTTTCCTTTTAATAATATATGGGATTCCCCTAATTTTATTTTATTTTATTTATTATGCTTTTCCAGTTTTCTGATTACACATCATGTTTTCCTATCCTACATTGTTTCTATACAGACTTCCCAACCCAACACTCAGGGGCATTCTTGATATACCTTGTATATCTAGCTTTCTCTGTTCCTAATTAATTCTGCAACGCTCCTTTGACTAGTTGTTTTTCTCATTTTGTACTTCCTATAATGAGGCTGTTCAGCTTATCTCCTAAAATTTATACCCAGGAACATGAATCGTATTCATTGAAGTTGAATTTTTTTCAGTTCTCATCTTACATTTACAAAGATAAGTTAGAGAGACTTATGCAAACAACAGGCAAAAATTCAGATAGGAGACTAGATGGGGCAATGCCCCTCTGCACCCCACTCTCCCTACCTGTGTTTTCTTCCCAGGGACTTCAAGAGTCTGAGATTTGTTTTAATCTTTCTTTCTTTTGCCTCCAGGTGAAAACTGCAGCAACCTGAAATCTCTGTAGCGCCTAGAAAAACTTAATCCCATTAAATCCACAGTCTTCCTCCTACACTCCATTTTAAGACTGTGACTAGATGCAGTCCTTGTGGCTACAACTTCAAGCCAGCTGTTTCTATCTCTCTCCTCAACACACACACACACACACACACACTTTGCTTAGCATCCAGCCCATTGAAAGAGCCCAGAGCGAACGACTCTGGGGTTGCGGCGCTCATCTCGCTTTATTGGCCGAGGGAGCCGGCGTACAGCTTCCAGGTCATGTGGCCAGCATGACTAAGCCGCTTATGGCGAAACCAGAGCAGCGCACGGAAATACCGTTTACCTTCCTGCCAGAGCAGTACCTATTTATCTACTTGCACTTTGACATGCTTTCGAACTGCTAGGTTGGCAGGAGCTGGGACTGAGCAATGGGAGTTCACCCCATTGCGGGGATTCAAACCGCCGACCTTCCGATCGGCAAGCCTTAGGCTCAGTGGTTTAGACCACAGTTCACCACATATGAGCTGAGTAGAGAGATTTCTGTACTCATGTGATTTCAGAAAGTACACAGTTTAATTCCCCCCCCCCAAAGGACCACCAACAGCTACCAATGTCATTGCCTGTCTTTTAAAAATTACTGAGCTCTTTAAAAATTCACAGCGTCTGACTCTGTGACCCCTCACCCCATGACAATGAATTACGCCATCTCGCTGTGCACTGCATGAAGATGGATGGTGCTTTTATTTGCTCTAAATTTACTGGCAGTTAATTTCATAGCTTGCCCTCTTAATCTCACACTTCCAGGCAGGGTAGGCAAGAAAAGGCTAACAAGTCTCCCCACCTTTGTTGGTCATAAATGTCTCAGTCATCTCCTTGCAAAATAGCCTCCATTCTAAAGGTTTCGTTACATCTCCCACAAGTTGTGCTGCCATGGAGAATTATTGATGCTCCTGTGGCCAAGCTATATAGCAGGCATAGTGGACCTCGATCCTGGGGGCCAAATGTTTCAGGCCTCTCTCATCAGACCTGTGCAGTTCCCCCTAGGCCATGGCCCTCATTGGCTCTGAGTGTTTTTGCTTGTTTGGAACGTGTTTTTGACCTCTGTTAATGTCTCTTGCTTTCCCTGATGGAGGATAGAGATGAGTATGTGTAGAAGCTAACCTATTGTACAAAAGGAACCATTCACATTTATTGCTCCACCTGCTTTTGCTCCTGGCCTCAACCACCACTGGTATGTGGTCCACAGAAGGTTGCCCAGAAAGGAGTGCACCACTCAGGCTGAAAATATTTTCCCATTCAATGAGCTAGACCTGGATGAGGCTCCCCATGAACCAAAGAGGAACCACACAAGTCCAAGCTTGCTGAAAAGAGAATGACTACACTAGCAGGGATGATGATGATGATGATGATGATGATGATGATGATGATGATGATAGAAGAAGAAGAAGAAGAAGATCAGTGCAGTTTTGAAATCAGTGGATAAAATTAGTGCAGTACAATTTGGAAAGATTCAGTCTGCCATGGCATCCGATTGTATCCAAACATACAAAAACTTACTCCTTGATCTTAGGAACCACCATGCAAACTTAAAAGTGAACAGAGAAAAAAAGCTTTTCAAAATACATAGTATCATATTGGCCCGAATATAAGCTACACCCAAATATAAGCTCCAACTTTAAAATTGGAGGGGGGGGGATGAAAAAATATCCATATATAAGCTGCTCCATTCCTCGCAGCTCCTGGCTGCATACCTGGGGGGGGGGGTTTGCTGTGTTGTCGGCGGCCTTTCCCCTTCCTTGCTTTCTCCCTTCCTGGCCTTGGGGGAGGGGACAGGGGACTACGCACGGGGCGGGCGCTGCTTTGCCGTGCTCCTGGCACTGTTCGCCCCACACTCCTCGCTGCATACCATAAGGTCGTGAATATAAGCCACACTTTAACTTTTCACAGTCGGAATTTGGGGGAAAAGTGAGGCTTATATTCAGGTCAATACGGTAATAGTATTTTCTTATATTCTGCAGATCATTTTTTACCTGCTATTTGTATAATCCTTTTGGACATCATGTTTCAGATCCAGAGGTTGCTAGGCTACAGCTTCCATCATCCATGGCCATGCTGGCTAAGGCTCCTAGGAGCTGGAGTCCAGCAACTTCTGGAGAGTACCACATTGCCCACCCCTGTTCTCGATGTATTTTTGTGTTATAGATTATGCTCTTGTTGTGGTTTGTTATTTAGATGTTTGATATTTAACTTTGCACGCCATTTTGGGAGGCGAAGCCTGAAAGGCAACTTTATAAATATCAAAAAGCTTCTCCCTGCCATTCTATTGTTATTGATGCTGTTTTGCATAAAATTTAGCACCTCCCCCAACAGGTTCTTAACTTTGCATGATTTCTTTTGTATTTGTTTGAACAAACATGCGCCGCATCCCACATTCCACCCCTGGCTGTGACTCTGATCCTCCATTAATAGCGCTTGCTGTTCACGCCTACCTATTCACTGATCATATCAACAATAAGCACCTGATTTTGCTTATTATTAACATTGTGCTGTTGTCAAGTACTTTCACATCCCACAAAGAAATCCACCTAAGCTGAACTATCAATTTCTGCAAGTATTTTTGGCATTTTTAAGTAGGACTGAGTTGAAATGTTCCCAACTTCTCAGCATACTTTTCAGTCAGCAAAATATGGGGAGGGGAGGCTTTTTGAATGTATGGGAAGGGCATCAGAGATTTCAGAGGGGCGGGGATGAGACTCAGCCTTATCTTCCATCAGCTGCCAACTGATGGTGGCCATTTTCCTCCACATTATCTCATGTCATTATTCCAAGAGGAAATAGGTGTTTAGAAAGTTGAGGAATCTTCAGCAACCACCTTTTTCCTTTATTTGTCCACAATTGCTTTTGACACCAGGCCATTTGATGATTTAGCATCTACTGGTAGCTGGTGCACATGGGGATTGGTGGAGTGGGAGCCAAACATTAGGGGGTGCCAGAGCCAATGACAGGCAAAGGCCCCCCCTCCCCTCCCCTGATGAGTTCAACAAAGGGGAGAAACTGACAGCCAGTGCCTATACTGCATGTAAGTCAGAAGGCAGGCATGAGCTAACTGAGGGTAAAATGAGGTTGATGAGGGCAGTATTCCACTTGCTCTTAATGGGCTAGCCTCTACTATTCTATGATGTTGCAGGGTGAGTGATGACTACCAGTCCAGGAAGGACTGCCACTGCTATGCAGATAAAGGTAAAGATAAAGGACCCCTGGATAGTTAAGCCCAGGCAAATTTTACTATGGGGTATGGCGCTCATCTCTGCATTTTGGCCAAGGGAGCCTGTTTGTCCACAGACAGCTTTTCTGGGTCATGTGGCCAGCATGCCTAAACCTCTTCTGGTGCAACAGAAGTCAGAGAGCACGGAAACTTCATTTACCTTCCCACCGCAGCGGTACCTATTTATCTACTAGCACTGGTATGCTTTCGAACTGCTATGTTAGCAGGAGCTGGGACAGAGCTACGAGAGCTCACTCCATTGTATGGTTTCGAACTGCCAACCTTACGATCAGCAAGCCCAAGAGGCTCAGTTGTTTAGACCACAGTGCCAGCTATGCCCCCCTACTGCTATGAAACTGTTGGGTAGTATGGAGGAAAGAGTCAAGAAAGAAGGTGAAAGCTTTTACCTCCCTGTCCCCCATATATTATTAAAACCCCAGGAGTACTTCTCTCTCGGGAAAAGTGAGTAGATTGTGTAGGCAATTGAGTGCTAGATATGGCAAAAGTGGAGTGGCAGAAGGAAAAAAACCACAAGGGGAGAAAAATATGGTGATTCATTTATCCATCCATCCCTATCTCCACTCTAAAATGGAACAGAACTATACTTACAGCACAACCCTGTTTTAAGTACTAATGCAAAAAAGTACTTGTTTATTTATATCAAAGATGTATATACCTCTGGATTGTAAGAAAACCTCTCAGCGGTTTACAAAAGCATGAAATAAAATATTATAATTATTGATTTAAAAACTGTCAAAAACAAAACATTCCAAGGATTATTAAAATCAATGATAGCTACATAAAAAAGCACATTCAGCTTCCAAATGCCTGGATAGGCTTGCTTAAACAAAACTGTGTCAAGCAGGAGTGAAAAGGAGAACAATGAAGGCAGCTGCTTGATATCAATAGGCAGAGAGTTCCAAAGTGTAAATGCTGCCACGCTAAAAGATTGATTTCTTACAACTGTGGAATAAATATTATGTGACCCTTGCAACAGTCAAGTGAACATACGTGGGTTAAGGCAATTCCACAAGTCAACTGGTCCCAAGCTGTTAAGGGTTTTATAAACAATAGTAATACCTTGAACTTGGCCTGTTAGCAAGTGGCTAATCAGTGTAGGTCTCTTAGCTGAGGTCTTATATGCAGACAGGGTGTTATTCCTTTCAGCAATCATGCTGCAACATTCTGCACTAATTGTATTTTTATACAATAATTGTATTGGCTTACGGCTGCAATGCACACAATGTGGGGCTTCCCCCCTGCTTGATCTGGAGATCAAGCAGGGGGAAAGCCCCACATTGTGTGCATTGCAGCTGTAAACCAATCCTGAAGTCACCAGTACCTGAACTACTGTAGTTAAATTCTCCCAGTCCAGGAATGGTCATAGCTCTCAGGTAAAGGTAAAGGTAAAGGGCCCCTGGATGGTTAAGTCCAGTCAAAGGTGACTATGGCGTTGCGGTGCTCCTCTCGCTTTCAGGCCGAGGGAGCTGGCGTTTGTCCACAGACAGCTTTCCAGGTCATGTGGCCAGCATGACTAAACTGTTTCTGGTGCAATGGGACACTGTGACAGAAACCAGAGTGCACGGAAATGCCGTTTACCTTCCCGCCACAGCGGTACCTATTTATCGACTTGCACTGGCATGCTTTCGAACTGCTAAGTTGGCAGGAGCTGGGAAAGAGCAACGGGAGCTCACCTCATCGTGGGGATTCGAACCGACAACCTTCTGAACAGCAAGGCCAAGAGGCTCAGTGGTTTAGACCACAGCGCCACCCGTGTCCAGTCACAGTTCATAAAAGTTGTTTCTAGCCACTGAAGCTACCTGGGTCTCTAGTAATAGAGCTGGATCTGAAAGCACCCCGGAATTCCATAGCTGCTGCTCCTGCCAAAACTCATTTGGGAATATATTTTTTTCTGAAGATTTGGTGCTGCTTGTTTAAAGCGTGTTTCTTCCTGTATTGCTGGGATGCTTACAAAATTCTTCCTGACTTCACTGCAGATCAGGAGAGAGAAAAAAGGTGGCTTCTTTCTTATTTTGTTCTTGCTGGTACTCCATCTTCAATCTGTCCCACCCCCTTCCATCGTATTGCATGCCATCATGTCTCACTCCGTCAAACTGTACACATTTTGTATGGATTTTGCAAAATATAAAATAAACATTTTCCCCCAGTGCATCTGCCAAAGCAGTTGACTTGAGTTTCCCATTTCAGTTGGTATGCTGTTTTAATGTGAGTTTCCTTTCAATTGCATATTTTAATGATAGACGTTGATATTTTAACATTTGTGTAACTGGCCTTTTTTACCAATAAATATCAGAGAAAGCTTACTCTTCACATAAAACAAATATTTCAGGGCACACGTTTTGTGAATTGAGAAAGCATTGCAAAAGATGGGGAGGTGTTGTATCCAACTAGGTGGTGTGTTTGGGCCTATTTATGGAGATTGCTGAAGGAAAAGGAGGGTGAAATTAGACTAGTCTAACACTAGAACTCACGGACACAGCAATGAAGCTAGTACGTTTCCGAGCACAATTCAAAGTGTTGGTGCTGACTTTTAAAGCCCCAATGGGCCTCGGTCCTGTATACCTGAAGGAGCGTCTCCACCCCCATCGTTCAGCCTGGACACTGAGATCCAGCACCAAGGGCCTTCTGGCGGTTCCCTCACTACGAGAAGCCAAGTTACAGGGAACCAGGCAGAGGGCCTTCTCGGTAGTGGCGCCCGCCCTGTGGAATGCCCTCCCACCAGATGTCAAAGAGAACAACTGCCAGACTTTTAGAAGCCATCTGAAGGCAGCCCTGTTTAGGAAAGCTTTTAATGTTTGATGCATTATGGTATTTTAATATTTTGTTGGAAGCTGCCCAGAGTGGCGGGGTATGAATAATATATTATTATTATTATTATTATTATTATTATTATTATTATTATTATTGAAGATTCAGGGCAGATAAAAGAAAATACTTCTTCATGAAGCACATAGTTAAACTATGGAACTTTCTCCCTTGGGAGGCAGTGATGGATAGGAACTTGGATGGCTTTAAAAGAAGATTAGACACTCACGGAAAAGGCGGCTATCCATGCCTACTAATCATGATGGTTATGCTCTGCATTGTTTCTGAATACCAGTTGCTGGAAACCACAGGAGGGGAGAGTGTTCTTTGGGTCCTCTTTGTGCTTTTACCACAGGCGTTTGGTTGGCCACTGTAAGAACAGGATACTGGGCCATGAGATGGTTTCACTAGACTGATCAAGCAGGCTTTTCTTATGTTCTTAGAGAACTCATGTGACACCAGAACTGCTGGTAGGGCTATCTCCAGACTTCTAGGTCCATAAAACTGGTACTGGAAACAGCGGGGGGAAATGTGTTAGGATATGTGGAGTTGTTGTATGTCACATGTCTGTTTACATTCCAGCCCAGCCTGCTGGGAACTTTGTTGTGTGTATAGCTTTTGCTTACGCTGTTTGCTTGGACACGAAGGGGAGCAGACATGTTTTCCCTTTGTTATGTTCCCTTTGTTACCTTCCCTTTGTTACCTTTGTTATGTTCCCTTTGTTACCTTCCCAGCGGGAAGGTAAACGGCGTTTCCATGTGCGGCTCTGGCTCGCCAGAGCAGCGATGTCACGCTGGCCACGTGACCCGGAAGTGTCTCCGGACAGCGCTGGCCCCTGGCCTCTTAAGTGAGATGGGCGCACAACCCCAGAGTCTGTCAAGACTGGCCCGTACGGGCAGGGGTACCTTTACCTTTACCTTTAAATACGCTTTACACAGCCTCTAATCTGCCCTTCTGTTGGGAAGAGTTCTTATCTCTACTAGCTTTCGTGCTCAGCCTCTGAAGGTGTCTGAGGCTTGAGTCGCAGTTACATGCTGTTCCAAGGACTGGAGTTTGCCCGGCTGCCATCTGGTAGGGTGTAGCCAGCTGGGGGCCTGTCAATTGCCCCCATTTCCTTGGGTGCACCCCAACAAAATGAACCCTTGCATCTTGAAACCTTTCACCTCCCCAGCACTTCTTCTTCCCCTTCTATTTTCAAGTCTTTAACACCCCCCCTTTTGTAGGCTCAGGTTCCTGGGATCTTATGAAATACCTCTTGGATTTCCCCCCCCCCCCATGCATGATTTCTCTCCCCTGGTCCATCTCCCTCAAGACAGGACTTAGAAAATAACTCAAAAAATGTGGATTGAATAAATCTACTGGAACCATAGTGTAACGGAGAACTTTGACTTTCCTTAATGGGAGTCCCATCCAGAGATCGTGGAGAAAGAAGTCATCTGTCTCTGTCTTGCTTGCTGACACAGCTCATTCCTCCTCCTTTTTTCAAATGAGCAGAGGGACTGGCTGCTCTCCGTAGTCACTTTTTATTCATTACCTTCCCACCTTGGCAGTCTGCAAGGCTTGTTTCATTTTTAGGGCTGGGGCTTGCAGATGCCAGCTGCAAAGGTATACATCTTGTGTCAGCCATCATCACGGCAGGCCGCTTAATGCTAGATGCTCATCCCATGCAGCTGTAAACAGGTGCAAGGGAGAGGGGAGGGGAATGTATAAGAGTGTATATACCATTCTGAGCAAATGTTTTTGGGCTGATTCTATTCTGGCAAGAAAACATGTCACTTAAGAAATTGGGCAGGAGAGGGAGAATTTCAGCCAAAGGGGGGGGGGTGTAAAAAAAACTAACCCCCTAAAGTTTGGGTGTGTGAACTTTATTAATTACTTATTATTTTCCAAATACAGTGGTACCTCGGGTTACATACGCTTCAGGTTACATACGCTTCAGGTTACAGACTCCGCTAACCCAGAAATAGTGCTTCAGGTTAAGAACTTTGCTTCAGGATGAGAAGAGAAATTGTGCTCCGGCGGTGCGGCGGCAGCAGCAGGAGGCCCCATTAGCTAAAGTGGTGCTTCAGGTTAAGAGCAGTTTCAGGTTAAGTACGGACCTCCAGAACGAATTAAGTACTTAACCCGAGGTACCACTGTACATACATACAATATGGTGGTACCTTGGTTTTCGAGCTTCTCAGAAGCTGAACGTTTCGGTTTTTGGACGCCGAAAACCCAGAAGTAATTGCTTCTGTTTTTGAACGCTTTTCGGAAGTTGAACGGCTTCCAGGGAGTTTTGTTTTTCCTTTTTTCTCCACTGACTTTGCTGACCACCCTTTACGCCTCGGTTGTAGAACGTTTCGGAAGTCGAATGGTCTTCTGGAATGGATTACGTTCGACGACCGAGGTACCACTGTATTACCAACTGTATAAGATATAAAGGCACCCTATAAGAAACAAACAGCAAACTATTTCACAACAACAGCAACACAATAATGTTTCCTTTATTATCCGCTCTTTACCCTAAGAGTTCTGGATGGGACACAACAATTTAAAACAACATTCTACAGATGGACACAGACAGACAGACATATTACATTTGAATTACTCATCTAGATTGGATTTGAAATTGCTTTTGTTTATTTTTTTCCCCCTCTAGTGCTCATGGGAGGATGTTATGTCATGGGCACAAAGGTATACAGGATTAATGCCAGGCACATCAACACACCATTGTAATGGCTCTAGGAGTTTCCATTGATCAACAATAACTATTATGGAATCATCTTTAGCTTTCTGGCTATTAAAAAAAAAAGTAAAGAATGAGCATCACATCACTTTGCATAACAGGATCAGGCTTATTAGCTTAAGTATCGTCTCCTATATGGATCCTGCTCTTTCCCCCTCTGCACTGTGTGCAGACATTAAGTACATGAGCCTGGACTTGAATAAATCTATTTTTTTCCTCCCAAAATAAATATGGCTTATGGTGGAGACATTAGTCATGCTCAGGGCATTAGCTATGTCCATGGATAGTAGGGTAGGTATACATGTAAACCCTGCCCCCAATGTCCCCGTGAAATAAAAGCAAACAACACAAGGCAGGTTGGAATCATAGCAAGAGAGACAAGGAATCTGAGAGCCCTGTTCCATTGGGTTCCCCAGTCAAACAAAAGATCAGGCAGTGATGCACCCAGGGGTGTGCAGAGCCGCCTAAAAGGAAAGGGAAAGCAGAATACACTGGAGAAAGGGAGAAAGTCTAAAAATTGTAGCTCTGGAGCAGGGATGCTACTGTTTTTAAACCCATCTTCAGATATATTTGTGTGTGTGTGTGTGCCGCTTTAAAACTATTTTAGCTCTTTTATAATAAAGTTCGTAAGTTGCTCTCTGACACTCATGTAGAAGGCAATTCATAAATTAATAAAATAAATAAAAGAGTTGGTTTTCCATCCTTCCTTTCCTTCTTCCTACCCCACCTTCTAATTTTAGACTTGTTGGTCTTTTTAAACCATTTTGATTGAATGCCACGTTGCTGACCAGAGGAAAAAAATTCCAGTTTATTTATACTTTTTCACTCATCCCCCTCCCTCCCACTGATAAATATTAAATCAATCAGAATGCATTCCACATGAATAAATAAATACCATGTCCCATAATACTATAATAGTCTGCCTCAGTGTGCTGAGGTTTGTTTAGGTCATATCCAATGGTAGTCTTACTCAAAGTCAACCCACTGAAATTAATGTATGAGTCTAAGCTATGTCCATTAATTTCAATGGATCTACTGTGAGTAAAAATGTATTAACTACAACACTTGCGTGCTTGCTTGTTTTAATAGAATGCCCCTCCCTTTTTCAATTGTAATCTTTCTTTGCAAGTGGGGGAAGACGCAATCCTAAAAAACTGCGCTTCCCCTTTAAGGGCTCCATCCCACTTCTAGTGCCACGCTCCGTGGAAACATTATCCTCCCTCCACCAAATAACTTCAGCATTTGAACTATTGGAAGCTGGATTTGCGGGAGATAACCAGGCATGGCTGCGTGCCCAGTTCCAACAAAAGACGGATGTTCTAAAGCCAGGAAAAAACCATGCCAGCCATTAAGGGAACTACAATGCAGAACATTTTAAAGTTAATTGGTTTTGCAATTAAAAGATGCACAGAACATGTGATGCAATTAATTTTACATAAACTTGGTCAGGAATTAAATGCAAACGTACTTGGTTACTTCTCTAAATGGAGCATATGCTTGCTTCCAGCGCAACCTGCTCCTTTGCATATCAATGCGGGAGGCGGCCACAGGGGGTATGGCTCAAAGCACAGACCTTCCTGGGAGGTGGTGCAAGGAGATTTATTTATTTACTTTCTAAACCGACACCACCACACATTATTTCCAAGATGTTCAGATCTGATGCACAGAGGCCGTCTTGGGGGAAGCAGAAAGGATGGGGCCTTGTGTAAAGAGAAGCCTTTTCCTTGCCACTGCATTGGGATGTATAAATTAACACGGTTTAATTGTTAATCCATCGGCATATGGTTTTCTGCTGATAAGTGTACATAGCCATTTGGACGTGATTGGCTAATTAGCTGTTCCTAATGTTCAATGGCTCAGAAAAAGGTAGGCCTCCCATTCACCACGGCTGAGGTTGGCTTCATTGTCACAGTCATATCCCTCCCTTCCCTTAATGGGGGATCTTTGGGGTTGTCTCATTTTATCCCCAAGTCTGTGGAGTGGAGAAACCTGACACCCTCTCCTCCAACAGCACTTCACATATGAAAAGAGGGAGATTTCTCTCTACTTGCAAAAGGGCTGGCCACAGGTTTCGGGAGGGACTCGGCAAAATGCATTCAGGTGCCTCTGCTCCTATGTCAGCAGATGCTAACATAGAGACTACAAGATAGAGTATAAAGTTTTCTCCTTCTCCCATAACACTAGAAACCAGAAAGATTCAAAACAGCCAAAAGTAAGTACTTCACACAGTTAAATTATGGTGTTTGCTCCCATGAAAGGCAGCCACCAACCTGGATGGCTTGAAAAGATAGAAAACTCATGGACCACAGAACCTAGGACCTGCCGATCAGAAGGTCGGTGGTTCAAATCCCCACGACGGGGTGAGCTTCCGTTGCTCAGTCCCTGCTCCTGCCCACCTAGCAGTTCAAAAGCACGTCAGAGTACAAGTACATAAATAGGTACCACTCTGACGGGAGGGTAAATGGCATTTCCGTGCACTGCGGCTTAGTCATGCTGGCCACATGACCTGGAAGCTGTACGCCGGCTCCCTCTGCCAGTAAATCAAGATGAGCGCCGCAACCCCAGAGTCGTCCGTGACTGGACCTAATGGTCAGGGGTCCCTTTACCTTTAATGCTAACCCTGATGACTATGTCCTGCCCCCACTGTCAGGAGCAGTATACTTCTGAATGCCAACTGCTGGAAACTGCAGGAGAGGAGACTGTTTTTGCACTCAGATCCTGTTTTTGGGAATTCAAAAGGCATCGGATTGGCCACTGTGAAAGCAGGATGCTCGACTAAATGAGCCACTGGCCAGACCCAGCAGGCTTTTATTAAGTTTCGAGTGTGCTGACTTAGGATGGTAGTAGCAGTAGACATCAGCAGCACTTTGATCCCTTCTTAGTGGCTGAGATTTGGCTTTTTGCTTTTCTAGGGACATGGGAACCTGCCTTATACTGCGTCAGACCATTGGTTCATCTAGATTTGTATTGTCATTCCCAGCCCTACCTGGAGTTGTCAACGATTGGACCAGGGACCTTCTGCATGCAAAGCAGAGGCTCTATTACATAGCTGGGGACCCTTTGGCCCTCTAGATGTTGCTCAACGGCAGCTCCCAGAAGCCCCAGGAAGTGTGGCCAATGGCCAAGGATTATGGGAGTTGCCATTCAGCAACATCTGGAGGGCCAGAGCTGCCAACACCTGCAGTAAAAAGGTAAAGGGACCCCTGACAATTAAGTCCAGTCACAAACGACTCTGGGGTTGTGGTGCTCAGCTTGCTTTAAAGGCCGAGGGAGCCAGCGTTTGTCCGCTAAGCTAAAGCCCTTTCCAAGTTTCCCACTGCTCCAACTTAAAATTATTTTGGGGCGTCATTAGAAATTTAAATCACATCCTGTGAACCCAGCCACTTGGTCTGATTGAAGTCCTGTTTGTTTGTTTGTTTGTTTGTTTGTATGTATGTATGTATGTTTGTTTCCAATGGTCAGTCCTGCCAAGATCCAGGCAGTTTCAAGAGAGTACCATATTCTAATCCCAGGACACAGATCAGGTATAACTGAGCCCTTCATTGCACCTTGCTGAAGTATCATCTCTGCTTTGTGCTTTGCCAGAAACACATTATTCTTGGTTGTTTTGAGGCATCTAATCATAAGCTTGCATTTTTATTAAAGCTTATATGTTTGATCAGGGCCTGTATCTTAAAAAGCTTAATGATTTTCAAATATTTTATGCCAGGCAAAAGACCAGCTGCCTAAGAATCTTGGCAAAATGTTTTTACTCCTAGACAAGGGGCCCCCCTGATTTATAGCAGAAAACAATTCTCAAAGTCGTAAAAAGGGAATTACAGGCTGACAGCCAAGGTTACACTGACCCTACAAATTAAGGGTGGATAAATAGTAAAATGAGCCATATCTTCTTCCTAAGGTTAAGAAGGTCAAGAGCAGTGGAAAAGACAACTGACTTGGCTGGAGAAAATAGGTTTTCTTTCTTTCTATTTTTGAGGCAGAGAAACAAGAGAAGAAGAGCTGGCAGAAAGGGAGCATTTTTGGGGAAGCCTTTTCTAAAGTTGTTTCTTTCTTAAACTAAGATCCTTTTAAGATTTCTTTTCCTTTTAAAAGGTTGTTTATGTATTAAATATATTAGTTTAAATATAATTATGCAAAGGATTTAAGAAATGCTAGATTCTTATTTCATATAGTTGTAAGAGTTGTAACTATCCTGAAATTAAGTCAGCCACTAGCCACGCCCCTTGCCAGACAGAAGACGCCAATCGAGCGCTCCTGATATATGGTTGTCAGGCCTTTTGTTTAGAAACCTTCAAATGAAGGAGATCTCTCAATGTTGATGTGAACTCAATCTTTGACATATGCATAAGATAAAAATTCAAGATTAATTATCTGTTTTGGAAGGCAATAGGGCAAGGAGGGCAAGAGGTGAGCTGGTAATTAAGATTCCTTGTTGAGACACATGTAAGATATATTACTACTTATTTGTCATTTATAGATAGAAGAATATATAGCTTTTTGATTTCCATAAAAGGGCAAGAAGGAAATGGGTGTATCTTTTGTGATTGGTTCTAGCAAACAGCCAATAGGAATTTCAACCAGGCTGATTGGACAGAGGCAGCCACAGGAGGAGCAAGGGGGCTGGATTAAGGAAATATAAGTGCTGGCCAGAATGGCAAGAGGCCAGGCCAGAGCTTGGTAACCATATACCACTGTGCCTCATATTTATTTGTCTGACAAATAAATTATTATTTTAATTTCTCTATTGCTGCGTTGAATATTTCATTCCAGCTAAGCGTTAACCACAAGCAGGGTGCTACAGTTTTACTTATTTTTACGCTTTCAAAAACATTTGTACAAGTTGGTTTGAGTTCTTTTTTCTGAGGAGAGCAAAGTAACAACAACAACAGCAACATAATTCTCTGTGCTAAACATATCCAGTTAAGTCAACTGTTCTTCAGGGGACATGGTGTTGAGTCCAATGTAGCAGCACTAAGTTAAAGTAACTTAGTGTTTTGCAATAGATTGCACAAGAACCAGGTGTTGCACAACAACCTTCAAGGCAGTATTATTATTATTATTATTATTATTATTATTATTATTACCTTAAACCCAGAGGTCTCAGGAAAGTTCACAGAACAAAATCAAAATATAAAACCACAAAATATATAATCAAAATAAAAACACCCACCCAATAACCCCCCCCCATTTTTTTTTAAAGGGCATAGGATGTCCCAGTAGCATAGCATGGGTTGCCAGTGCCCAGGGCCACACAGGGGGAAATGGATGGAGTACACATGCACATTCAACTACATAACAGCTTCCACATCATCTAAGAGATTGCAGCCGCAGAGATAAGAAAAGGAGAGTTGTTCTGTTGCCTGGAGAGGTCACCCTGGTTCACATGGAAAAGCCATTTTCAATGGAGCCCACTGATGGAAGCATGCAGCTGTCTTGAGGCAGCCCCAGGTGTCAAAATATTGTGCCCTCTAACAATTTTGTGCCCGGAATGACCATCTCTCTGCCCCCCCCACCAAACCACTGCTCCAAGGAAACCATGATTGTAATCTCACTGCAGATATGTTTAAAGAAAGAGGATGACATTTAATGATTTTATGGCAGTTGTGCACACAGATGATAGCCCAGTAAAAGTGAACAAAGAGAGTAGCAGTCATCCCATTGGGGCTGTGCATTCCTGAGAGTGAATGCAAGGTCATCAGAGGGACAGGAGAACTAGTTTTACGTGCAATCACCCAGCCTCAAATTCACAGAAGGTGATTCTGTTTCACACTATGCTACCAGCCTCCTGGGCTATTTATCCAGGACTGTTTATATGCGTGGAACACAATATTGGCTTCAGCATGCAGAGCCATTGCGATTTGTTTAGAGGCAGGCTGTTACCAGAGAGGCAGGCTCGAAATGCAAGCATAAGCTGGTGGGCACAGATCATTAATCAGGCCGTAAAAACTTAGATTCCAACAGAAATAGGCAGGAGCCTGATTCTGCAGTAAAAAGGACTTTAGCCAATCTCCCTGTGGCTTCCTCTTGAGCCTTAAAAAAAACACACCCAAAAAACAACCATAGAGCTGATATATTAGTGTTCCATTGCAGATGTCCTCTGATGTTTTCTGTGCTACATACGCCCACAGCATTTTTCTTGAGGGCCTTCAGATTTATTAGCAACCAAGGAAAAGGACAGCGGAAAAGAATATTCAGAATAGCAGCTATTCTATTTTGTGTGTGCATGTTTAAGAGTCTATTTCACATCCAGTGTCCAAGTGTATCCCATTCAACTAGTTTCCCTTCCAAAATTCCATTCCTTTCCCTTCGTGGGCTTACCCTACTGCTCACATATAGGGCTTAAATGTGAAGAGCAAGGAGTCAGGGCCATGCTTTTTGCCCACCCTGTCACAGAATCATAAAACTATAGCAGGGCGAAGGAGGAAGAGGATCCGGGTGAAGGGTGTAGCCGGGACTGGACACACCAGGGCAAAGCTGGAGACATTGACGGACGATTATGGTCAACACACAGGACCCAGAGCAGCAGGACCCAGAGGCAGAGGGGATCCTGTCTCCATGAACACGGCCGGCTCTGAGGTATAGGAAGCAGGGGGAGGCTGAGGCAGGCAAGGGACCATAGCCCAGCTCTCTAGCTGACCAGGTGGGGCTCGCTAGCTCTGGGAGGAGAGGTATGATTCCTCAGCTGGAGCTGGCTCAGAACAGGTGAAATATACCCAGAGTCGCAAAGTGATTTCATGCTCTTTATTCAGCTCATAGTGGTGAGGAGGAATGAATAAATGTCCCCTCAAAGTATCTGCTTTATATACATTATTTACACAATGGGCTGCACATGATTGGCCAATTCTGGAATTCTACTGTAAGCCAATCAGGTTGTGGATTCACTTATATCTGGAGCATGATTGGGTGGTTCCTGCCAACCAATCATACTGCTGCACTGTTCTAAGACCAATCAGACTGCTGCATTCTGAATCCTATTGTTCTAGGACCAATCAGACTGCTGCAATTTGGATCCTATTGTTCTAGGACCAGTGAGACTGCTGCAGTTTGGATCCTATTCAACTCAGTACATAACAACAGGTGAGGGTCATCCGCCGCCTCCTCAAGCCCAGATGCTGCAATCAGCATGCAAAGTACCAAAGGGAAGCAGAGCTGAGGTGCTGGGTCTGCTCAAGCCCATGTTGATGGACCTTGTTTTGGCTGCTCCTGGGCCTCTATGGGACTGTGCTTTGGGTTTGACTCTGCACTGTGTCCCGACTACTGAACTTCAGACTTGGCTTGCTTGGATTGACCCCGGACTGTGTTTCCTGACCTTTGGACTTCTGGATTGACCCCCTGGTCTTTGAACTTTGGACTTGACAGATTGACTTGCCACCAGGTAGGCCAAGGGTTCAGGGCCTGGGGTTCAGGGAAGAGACTCCAAGCGTCAGCTAATCCAACACTCTGCAGGAATCACTGTTAAAGAAGTCTGGGAGTCATCCAACCTCTGCTTTAAAAATTGCATACAAACGTGTATGCTCAATAAACTAAAATGCTGCTCGGTTTTCATGAAGGCTTAAAAAAATAAAAGTCTGCAGACAGATGTGGGAATGCGGAGAACTGGAGGCTGCAAAAATAAGAAACAGAGGAAATGAAATTGACAGATTCAACTATCCCTTTCGATATGCAGAGCAGATGCACTGCGGCTGAGCTACACCCTTTCCCTCCACTTCTGCTCAGATACAGAAATACAAATGCAGAAATATTTTAAGTCAGCAGTGTTCTTTCATCCAAAAGAAGAGAAGCCCACAGCAGAAAGTTTGGGGTGAGGCAGATAACTGCATTTAAGGCTGTGGCTTCAGGGACACATCCCACATTATAGTTGGACCCACCAGCCTCAAAGTCACATTTGGTGGGGATGTAGGAGAGGGCTTTCTTGGTGGCTGCTCCCAGACTTCAGAACTCCTCTCCTAGAGAGCAGGCTATCCCTGTCATGGTCCAGTTTACGGGCGGTTGAAGTCCTGGTGGAGGACGTCAGGACCAGGGGCAAGACGGCGGGGTGGGAGCAGGAACCAGAATCCAGAAACCAGAAGTCAAGAAGTCAAGGGTCTGAGGATCAGGAAGCAAGGAGTCAAGAAGCCAAACACAGCAAGGCAGGAAGCGTGTTGCTGTGGCAAAGAGCCAAAGCAAAATGCTGACCTTATATCCCTTCCTGGCTCGTGCCACCAGGTGCTGTGAGTTATCAATCGGCCTCACCTGTGTGGCCGCACCTTGCCTCTTCAGAACAAACTTAGGAAAGCCGCAGTCCTGTAAAGCCCAGGGCCTGGCTCTTGAAAGCACTCCCGACAGTCTCCTTCCTTGTCCTCCCACCAGCAGGTAAAGACTGTTTTGCTCCAGCAGGCTTTTGGGAATGGACTGCTTCATGGGGCAAAGGCTTCTAATAGGGCTGTGCTGTTTTTTATCACCTGCGTTTTATATGTTGGAAGGTTCAGGACAGATAAAAGAAAACACTTCCTCTTGCATTGCATAGTTAAACTATGGAACTCACTTCCAGAGGAGGCAGTGATGGCCACCAACTTGGATGGCTTTAAAAAAGAGGACTGGGCAAATTCATTGATGGCTACTAGCCGTGATGAACTGCCCTGAGATCTCTGGGTATAGGGCGGTATATAAATTCAGTAAATAATAATAAATGGTGGCGGCGGCTATGCTCTGCCTCCACAGTCAGAAGCAGTAATGCTTCTGAATACTAGTTGCTGCAAACTACAGGAGGGCTCTTGTGCTCAGGTCCTGCTTGAGTTAACCACAGGCATCTAGTTGTTCACTGTGAGTACAGGTTGTTGTTGTTTAGTCGTTTAGTCGTGTCCGACTCTTCGTGACCCCATGGACCAGAGCACGCCAGGCACTCCTGTCTTCTACTGCCTCCCGCAGTTTGGTCAAACTCATGGTGGTAGCTTCGAGAACACTGTCCAACCATCTCGTCCTCTCATCCCCTTCTCCTTTGTGCCCTCAATCTTTCCCAACATCAGGGTCTTTTCCAGGGAGTCTTCTCTTCTCATGAGGTGGCCAAAGTATTGGAGCCTCAGGTTCATGATCTGTCCTTCCAGTGAGCACTCAGGGCTGATTTCCTTAAGAATGGATCAGTTTGATCTTCTTGCAGTCCATGGGACTCTCAAGAGTCTCCTCCAGCACCACAATTCAAAAGTATCAATTCTTCGGCGATCAGCCTTCTTTATGGTCCAGCTCTCACTTGAACTAAATAGGTCATTGCCCTGGTCCAGCAGACTCTTCCTATGTCCCTATGCTCTTATGGCTTTTCTTTCCTTATCATGCCTGTCTTCTACCAGTTTGTAAATTCATTGGGGAGGAACACATTTCTGCACGAAGCTTTGCTTGCTCATTTAATGCAGGCTTCTACAAACATTATGGGAAAAATCTAAAGTGCAATTAAATACATGTTTTTACATGCCTTCTCTTGAGACATAGTAACCTGCTCTGATTAATGTCTTCCTTTCTCCCTGGGATGCCATTTACCACCCAAGAACAATGAAAAGACAGATGATACCATGAGAGGCCATCTACCATTCCACTGAGTATCAACACAAACTGTTCACCTGTCCTCATTAGAAATGCAAATGAGTCTTATTTTTCCACACCTGGCTGTCACACTTTTTTACCATCATAATATACTTTAATTTACTTGTTTTATTATTCCAGAAGCAATAGAAGAGGCAAGAATAAGGTGCATAGAATGAAACTGTTCGGCACAATGAGCTGCATTGGTCCATTATGATGCGTGGGATACAAAAGTAATTGCTTTGGGTTGACAAATCTGTCAGTTTTAGAGTTGTTTTCAGATTTGGTTCAGTTCAGTCTCTGCAACAGTCGCGTGAAAGAAGTGAGCAACAGTTAATCAACGCTCTTCGCCAGTCTGGAAACAAAAATTTACAAAATGAAAGTGTGTGTGTGTCTTGCAGAGGGAGATTTTCTGAGCATCAGAGACCTTGTAAGGAGGTCTTTGAACAACTCTCAGCACCCTTGACAAACTACACAAACAGGCAGTGTCCCGGGTGCGGCTGCTTAAATGGGCAAGGGGGCTGGCACAGCCCAAGTCCCAGCCTGCATCCCCATTCGCCAAAGCAGGGGGCAGGCTAGGATCCAGTTCCTGATAGCCGTTGGGGCCCCAGTGGAGCCTCTGCCATTCTGCACCAAGAGGGGTGAGTAGACTTGACAAACTACAGCTCTCAGGATTCTTTTGGGGAAGTCATGATTGTTTAACATGGTATGATACAGTTTTAAATGTGTAATACAGATGAGCCCTTGGGGAGGGTGTGCATGCTGGGCAGAGTCTGAGGTAGCCCATAGAGAGGCCTGAAGGGATGGATTTGGCCCCTTGAACTGAAGTTTCCTATCCCTGGGTTCACATGCAGATGCCAGAGCAGAGTTCCTCTCTGTTGCCATAGGACAGGACCGCTACTAATGGGTGGTAGTGAAAGAAACCTCCTAATGTTGGGAGGTGTTCAGCCATGGGACATAAAAGTCTCTGGAGCTCGTGGGCTCTCAGTAGCTGTAGGTGTTTAATCTGAGACTGAACAGCCCTCAGTCTTGGCCCACACAGTTACATAGGCACAGGAGGGGACCACCCTTGCTTAGTTCCTCTCCCCCTTGTCCCAGAACTGTTGTTCAGTGACACACAGTCATATTATTCTGGTCAGGTTTTAGGCAAGATGAATTAGGCTCTCTGTTGGCACGCATTGCCACAGGGTCTATTTCCCCTCACAGCTGGGTGAATCCTGGTAGACTCGAGCTGATTATGCATGGCAACTGCCCATCTCCAGGCCTCTGAGAATCCATTGCTAATTGGCCACACTTAAGCAGTTTATAACTGGAGTGTGTTTGCATACATGGAGGCATGTGCACACGCACACAATATTATATTGGCATTTCTGCCTTGTAGCGACATATCTGTCTTAAGATAAATATCCTTCCTTGGTTTGGGCAAACACATGCCAGGTAATTAATGAAGAGCACAACATGGGTTCAGAAAGCATACAATGGCAAATGCCTGAGAACAAAATGGAACTTTCCATGCTGAAACAATCCAAAATGCAGCAAAGCCCTTTCCCTGGAATCAAACTGGTGCTTAGAAAATGCCCCATTGCTTAGTGGTGTTATACCAAAACTTACGGTAGTTTATCATGATGGTAATTTTTTGACCATGGGATGATGGGCATTGTAGTCTAACCATGGCTTATCATTAGATAAAAGACAATGCAAAACCTCAGAGCAGAAGTTCACACCTCCTCCTCCTCCTCCTTGCCCTCTTCCCCCACTGCCTCCTCCTCACCCACCTCCTTGCTTCTTCCTTGCCTGCTTTGATCCCAGCAGTGGAGCAAGCTGATTGGGCACCTGGGGCGGCACGTGTGCCCTGTGCCTGGGGCCAGCCGCCTGTGGGGCAGGGCCACCCAGGGCAGGACATTCTGTGGGGCCTCCAAGGAGTTTGCCTGCCTCTTCCCACTCAGCTGCCCTACAGCTGGGGAGGAGGCAACGGGCGGACTGTTTGGGGCAGCACGGAGCCTGCGGGCACCCAAGCCACTGTGTCACTCCCAGGAGAGACGTGTGGCTCAGGCGTGCTGCAGGCCCCACCATAGCTGTCAACTTTTCCCCATTTTTAAGGGAAATTCCCTTATTCCAAATAGGATTCCTCGCAAGAAAAGGGGAAAGTTGACAGCTATGGGCCCCGCGGTAAGTGCCACCCGGCATTTTGTCACACCCCCCCCCCAGTGGTGACACCCGGGACGGTCCCCCTCCACTGCACCCCCTTCCTCTGCCCCTGATTGTCTCCCCCCTGTTCCACTAAAATGGCTCCAGTGTGGGCACTCCCTACCTTTTGGGGGTCCAGCAAAACACACTCTGGGTTTGAGAACAGTTATGGGAATCTTGGTGTTTTAACAAAAAAAAGACAATACTAATGACTGATTGGGAGATTTTGCAAGAGAGACCTCATTTTTCACAAGTATGAAAGCTACAACCAGACTCACCCTTCTGTTCAGCAATTGTTCCCAACCCTAGTCTGGACCACGTGTGTACTTTATTCATTTGCACCCAACAGGCGTCCTGTGGTATTAGATGGGAAGCAAAATTGTGTTTATCTCAAATAACCACACTGTGTGTAATTAGTTCTTTAGTTTCAGCAGAATAATAAACTCTGCTGGTTAATGGCATGCCATCTTTTCCTGCTCCAGAATTTACATCCCAGAGAAAGAATAAAAAGCTAAAGGGACATTTTGCACCCTACCTTCCACACAGTGCGGTTTCTGGAAGTGTCTACTTTTGTGGGTAGTTAGCTAGTCACTATGCACTTTCAAATTTGTCAATCCAGAGATTTAAAAAAGAAAATGAAACTATATGAAGCAAGAAGGTAATGGGCAAAATATGCTATTTGGTCCTATGCTCATAATGAAGACAAGGGAGCAAACCTCTGGAAGAAATCAGTGCCAGATATTTATAAATACAAAATCTGCAGCAGGATAGAAAAGTAATTACCGTATTTTTCCATGTATAAAATGCCCCCGTGTATAAGACACCCCCTACTTTTGGGGACCACAAATTAGGAAAATGGGGGGAGATGGCCCAGAGTTGTTGAGCTTTTTGGGGGGAGGATTGCCAAAGATTGCCCAAAGTTGTTGAGCTTTCAGGAACACCCCCAAAATCACTCACCCGACTCTGCCAATCGCGCACTTCACAAAAGAGAACAATCGTCTGCCCACTCACCGACAGCAACCACCAATCGCACGCACAATTGCCACAGTGGCAGCCAATCCACAGCAGCCCTTGACACAAGCACCTATCAGCCAGCCAACTCAAGCAGCCAATCCTTTTTTAAAATAATAATAATAATAATAATAATATTTATTAAAGTTTTAAAAATTACAGAAAGAAAAGAAAAAGAATTAAACATAACAAAACCATACAATACAATACAAAGACAAAAATACTACATATACATAACAAAAATAAAACAAAAACAATTAAAAAAACACATCCAATACTTTCAATGTTGTTAACTTTCATTTACTTGTTTCAGCGACCTCCTCACACCTCCCTTTTTTTGTATTCCACTTCGATTAATTGTTTCAGCAAATCTTTTCCATCTTCCTCAATTTTCTGTCCTATCATTTAACTTAACAAATTCTAACTTCAACTGCCACTCTTCCCGGGTGGGTAAATCTTGAGTCTTCCAGTACTTTGCGATGAGTATTCTTGCTGCTGTTGTTGCATACATAAAAAATGTTCTATCCTTCTTTGGCACCAATTGGCCGACCATGCCCAGGAGAAAGGCCTCTGGTTTCTTCAGGAAGGTATATTTAAATACCTTTTTCATTTCATAATAAATTATCTCCCAGAATGTCTTAATCCTTGGGCATGTCCACCAAAGGTGAAAGAATCTACCTTCAAATCTCATTACATTTACAACATTTGTTTTCGGGCAAATGATAAATTTTTGCAAGCTTGACTGGTGTCATGTACCACCTATAAATCATAAATCACCTATAAATTCTCTCTTAAGGCATTACATGCCGTAAATTTCATACCTGTGGTCCATAACTGTTCCCAGTCAGCCATCATAATGTTATGTCCAACATCTTGTGCCTATTTAACCATAGCAGATTTCACCATTTCATCCTGAGTGTTCCATTTCAACAGCAAGTTATACATTCTTGACAAGTTCTTAGTTTTGGGATCTAACAATTCTGTTTCCAATTTTGATTTTTCCACCTGGAAGCCCAGTTTTTTATCTGTGTTATATACCTCCATTATTTGCTAGTAATGGAGCCAATCTCACACTCTATTTTTTAATTTTTCAAAACTCTGCAATTTTATTCTGTCTCCATCTTGTTCCAAAATTTCCCAATATTTCGGCCATTTGGCCTCCATATTGAGTTTTTTCTGAGCCTTCGCTTCCATTGGTGACAACCATCTTGGGGTTTTATTTTCTAACAGATCCTTGTATCTCATCCAAACATTAAACAGTGCTTTTCTAACAATATGGTTTTTAAACGCTTTGTGTGCTTTAACCTTGTCATACCACAAATATGCATGCCAACCAAATACATTGTTAAAACCTTCCAGATCCAGCACATCAGTGTTTTCAGCCAGCAAAATGCAGCTGATTCATAATAAAGTTTAAGGTCTGGCAGGGCAAATCTACCTCTTTCTTTAGCATCAGTTAATATCTTAAACTTTATTCAAGGCTTCTTGCCCTGCCAGACAAATCTAGAAATATCTCTCTGCCACCTCTTGAAACAGTCCATTTTGTCTAGAATTTGCAATGTTTGAAACAAAAACAGCATCCTTGGCAATACATTCATTTTTATCACTGCAGTTCGGCCTAACAATGATAACTTCAAATTTGACCATATTTCTAAATCCTTTTTCACTTCAGTCCAACATTTTTCATAGTTATCCTTAAATAGATTCACATTCTTGGCAGTCATGTTTACCCCTAAGTATTTCACTTTCTTAACCAATGTTAATCTTGTCTCCTTCTGAAACTTACCTCTCTCAATCACAGTTAGATTTTTCTCTAAAACCTTAGTTTTCATCTTGTTCAACTTAAAACCTGCTACCTGACTAAATTCTTGAATCAATTCCAATACCCTTTTAGTACTAGATTCTGGCTCCTGTAAAGTCAATACCAAATCGTCAGCAACAGGTTTCAGTTTGTACTGTTTAGCTCCCACTTGTATGCCTTTAACCAATTGGTCCTTTCTAATCATATTTAGCAGAACCTTCAGGACCGATATAAAAAGTAATGGAGAGATTGGGCAACCTTGTCGTGTCCCTTTCTCAATCTTGAACTCTTCTGTCACTACATTGTTCACAATTAATTTTGCCTTTTGTTCTGAATAAATTGCACCTATACCATTTTCAAAACCTTGACCTACCCCCATCCCCTGTAAATTCTTCTTCATAAAACTCCAAGAAATATTGTCAAAGGCTTTCTCCGTGTCCACAAATATCAGAACTGCTTTAGTATTAATATTCACTTGTAATTTTTCTAAAATATTAATTATGCTCCTCGTGTTGTCAGACAAATGTCTGCCCGGGAGAAAGCCCGCTTGATCTTTATGAATTTCTTCTACAAGCACCTTTTTTAATCTCTTAGCCAAAATATCTGCAAAAAAAATTGTAATCCACATTAAGCAGCGATATGGGGCGGCAATTCTTAAGTTGTGTCTTTTCAGTCTCTGTTTTCTGTATAAGTGTGATGTAAGCTTCCTGCCATGACTCTGGTGCTCTTTTCCCTTCCAATATTTCATTACAGACTTCCTTCAATGGTTGTATTAGCCATTCTTTCAAGGCTCTGTAGTATCTTGAAGTCAAACCATCCGGTCCTGGAGATTTACCCAATTGCATGTTCTGTATGGCCCCTTCCACTTCCTGATCCGTTATTTTATAATTCAACATTAACTAGTTTTCCTGAGAGATTTTCTGTAGTCCATTTATTTTCAGAAATCGATCAATGTCCATTTCTTTCTGCTTCTCCTGTGTAAATAGTTGTTTAAAGTACCTCTGGAAGCACTTTCTGATCTCAACTGGGTTCTGTATATTCTTTCCTTCCACTTCCAAATTCATAATAGTGTTAAGTTTTTGTCCTTTTTTTTAATTGCCAAGCCAACAATTTTCCACACTTATTTGCCGATTCAAATGTCTTTTGTCTCATTTGTTTGATCTTCCATTCTATTTCCTGATTCATCATTTTCATATATTGTACTTGATATAACTTTATCTCTTTCAGGATCTCCTGTGATTTTGGTTTTGCTCTCAGTTTCTTCTCTCCTTCCTTTATTTTCTCCAGGATTTTATCTTTTTTTTCATTCAGGGTTCTCTTCTTAATTGCATTCTGTTGTATCAGAAATCCTCTCATAACCACTTTACTTGCGTCCCAGATCACTCTTTTTTCCACTGTAGTATTCATATTTTTCTCAAAATAGTCTCTCAAGGTTTTTTGGGCCTTCTTAGTCATTTCTTCATTCCTAAACAAAGTATCATTCATCCTCCATCTGAAGGAACCAATTGGCGTCAATTTCATTTCCATCTTCACAGCATTATGATCACAACAAGTCTTGGGGCAAATTTCCACTTTGCTGGTCTTCGGAACCAGTCCTCTAGTTACCCAAATTTGGTCAATTCTTGTCCATGTCATTTTGGCCTCAGAGAAGAAAGTTCCCTCTCTTCCCAGAGGGTTCTTCGTTCTCCAAATATCAGCTAAATCCATATTTTCAGTCATGTCAAAAAAGATTTTTGGTAGTCTACCATCTTTGGTAACTACCTGTCTCTGAGCCTTGTCCATATTTGTGGACACCACTCCATTCATATCTCCCATCAAGATCATATTGTAATCCATATAGTCCAACAGAGTCTCATGTAGCTTCTTAAAAAATTCTGATTTTCCTTCATTTGGTGCGTAAATGCCTACTATCAAAAATTTCTCTCCTTGTGATTGGATTTCAATTGCGACAAATCTTCCTTGATCATCTTTAAATATAAATTTCGGT
Organism: Podarcis cretensis; assembly: GCF_951804945.1. Taxonomy (NCBI): domain Eukaryota; kingdom Metazoa; phylum Chordata; class Lepidosauria; order Squamata; family Lacertidae; genus Podarcis; species Podarcis cretensis. The sequence goes on along the minus strand of NC_137177.1, from coordinate 24,196,672 downwards.
GATAGGCTCTCTTTTGCATAAAGTACTACTCCTCTTTTTTTAACTTTATCCGATGAGATAAATTCATGGCCCAATCTTTTATTACTCAATATCTTCCTGTGTAGCCTTATCACATGTGTTTCTTGTAGACAAATCAAGTCCAATTGTTCTTTTTTCAATAAATGAAAGACTCTCCGCCTTTTTTCCGGGGAGTTCAGTCCATTAACATTCCAACTTAATACTTGCAATGCCATGATATGATTACTCTGATTTTCCTCCAACTGCACCCAATGCTTGCTCTTCTTCTGTTGGTAGTGTTGGTGTCACATTCACTGGGCAATCCAGTCCAAAGGGTAGTGTTGCTATGTCCACTATTCCTCTTTTTGGTGATCTTCTGTCCAATGCTTTTTGCTCTAATCCTCTGTCTGGTGATCTTCTGTCCAAGGCTCTTGGCTCTTTTCCAAGTTCCTTCTGCAGATCTTCTTCGTAGTTATTCAAAAACTTTACTTTATCTTCTACTGATCTTATTTTTATTTTCCTTCATTTGAAACTGAAGGATAGACCTTGGGGAAATTCCCACCTGAAAATGATTTTGTTCTTTCTCAGCAGGGCAACCAAATCACTATAATTAGACCTAAGGTCCAAAAGATATTTCGGGATGTCTTTAAATATTTCCACTCTTGACTGTAGTACTTCCAAAGACTTCTGGTAATGCCAGCCCAAAATTTTATCTCTCTCTTCTTTAGTTCGGAGGGTAATCAGTCTCTTATTCTGTTCTTCTCTTTCTTCCCTGAAGGCCCTCACAATTCTGAAATCCTCTTGCTCCAAGTCCAAATCCCAAAAATCTGCAAACTCCTGCGTGAGAAAGTCTATCAAACTATCCTTCTCCAGTTCAGGTAAAGCTCTGATCCTCAAATTCGTCTGTTTTTCCTTGAGCTCAATCATAGAAAGTGTCAACTTGTGGTCATCAAGTTGCCTCTGTAGGGCTGGGACTCTCTCTTTTTCCAGTTGTATTATTTTACCTTCCACAGCGGCTTTTTCCTTGGCTTCCTCTGCGGTCTGCCGTGTTGAAGTAGATTCCTATATCAGTTTCTCAATAGATTCCGTATTAGTGTTCACCTTTTGTCACAAATTATATAGACTTTCTGTATTTAGATCAATTTTAGTAGTTGCAGCATCCACTTTCTTATTAAGCTGTTCCAATGAAGCATTTATCTTACTTAATGCAAGCGCTAAGGGCTCTTCTGATGACATTCCTCTTGGTTTGGGATGTGCTGGTACAGCCGCAGAGGAAACAGAGGGACCAGATTGTTGTTGCCTAGGTTGTTGCCAAGTCTTCCCAGACCTTGTTGTTTTTTCTGGTATTGACGAATTTATTTTTTCCTTTCCATCTGCCATATAATCCAAGGTCAGTCCCACAATCACACAGTTTTTTATCTTTCCAGCTAGAAAGTCCCTAATCTAGCTCTTGTAGCCGTTTCAAAAAGTTTCCTCTAGAGGAAAACAGTTGCTATTTGTCTTAATCCATAATGTCACTTTTTTAAAAAAAAATCACAGTTAAAAGTTAGTTTCGGTTTTGGTTACTTTTACTCCTTTTTGAAATCAGGCGGAGACAATTGAAACAGTGTAACTTTCTTATTTTGCTAGCTGTCAGCGCACGTTCTATTCAATCAATGAACGTTCCAATATACGACAGTCTTATTTAGCAGCCCGTTTCCAGGTTATGAGCGGTGGTATTATAACTTCCTTCACTCTCTCCCGCAGGTATATACAGTCCAAATCCCCCCCCCTTTTCTCCTGCTTCCAAGGGGGGTTTAAAATTTTTCTTTTTCTGATGGAAGTTCAATCATTTACAATAGGCTTTCCAAGACTCTAGCCTGCAACCTCTTTGCTTCAGTCTATTTACAAAAGGGGAAGGCGGACTTCCTGTTTTGAGCCTCCCCGTTTCAGTGCCAAATTAAAGCTTTTAAAAGTCCAATTCTTCACTTTACTCACGGGTAGTTGCTTTTAGATCAAATTGTCCACAGGAAAAAGTCAGCGCTCTCCGGCAACGGCTGTGTGGCTTCGCTCCGTGAAAAAAGCAGTTGATTCAAAGCACCGCACCACTCACCCCACTTCGCTCCGGATCCCCAAAACCGGGTTTCCCCGCGAGTAGGGGAGGCACAAAGGGTGCCCGCCGAATCCCACATTCACAGGCTTCACCCGCCTGTGATTTTTGAAGGGTCTCCGCCTTCGCCACGGCAGCCAGACCCGATTTCCACAGAGCAAATTCCTCCCGATCAGAGGAATTCTGCCATTGCCGATGGCACTAACCCGGAAGTCCCTCAAGCAGCCAATCCTAACCAGCCATTGCAGCAGCCACCAGTGACCCGCCCAATCACTGCTAACAACCTCCTGCTTGCAGCTGCAAGCAATCGCCCGTCCCCCATATGCACTACCCATTTTTAACTTTATTTTGGAGTAAAATAACCTCGTCTTATACACGGAAAAGTACTTCACCCTGCTGCAAAGATTTTGAGAAGATATTACCCTCGCAGAGCATTTGCGTGCAGAAGGCCCCTGGTTTGATTCCCAACATCTCCAGGTAGGACAAGGAGAGAACCCCACCTGAAACCTTCACGAGCTGCTGCCAGTCAGTGTATGATACTGCAGGGGCTGGCATGTCTCATTTGCCAAATAGGAAGTGCCACCTTAGCTGACTGCTGGTGGTGGTAGCAGTATACACCAGCACCAGCACCACTTTGGGGCAGGATCTGGCCTGATTTGGGGAAAACCTTTCCCAAATCACATGAGATCCTGTGTGCTCCACAAGATCTCACATGATTTCAGATGCGAAATTGGTGCTGCTACTGATGCAGCTTCTGTACCCATGGCAGAAGGGGTGGGGCAGGCAGGGCCCCATAGGCCTGTCACCTTAAGGGCTTCTGCTGCATGAGGCAGCTGCTGGCTAAACCAGTGGTATGCCTCAGTATGTGGCAGTTTCCTATGATCCCCGCCCCTTCCTCCTCATTTCGGAACCCTCCAAGGTGCTGAAGGGTTCAGTTTTTGAGGTCAATGTGACTTCCAGTGCCCAAGGATCCTACTACCCATTTCTCAAAGCCTGAAAGCTGCAGACAGCCTCCTTTCTTTACTATGGCAATTTATGGATGAGGAAGCTGTATTCCTCCAGATGCTGTTGAATTTCACCTCTCATCAGGCCTAGCTAACAGCCAATCGCCATGGATGATGAAAGCTGTAGTCCAGGGACCTCTGGAGGGCCACAGGTTCCCCCTCCTAGTTTAGAGAAATCACCGATGTGTCCAAATATTCCCTTCCCCTAAACCTGCACTGTGCATTGCTGTAGCCACATTGTTAGAATTCCTGCTCCATGATTGCAGTCATGGGATCTTTGTCTATCACATAATGGTATATGTTTTGACTCCACAGAGTGGGAAGTGACGGAGACAGGATGTTTGTGTTACTGTGTTCCGTGAAGTGGGACTATTGTCCTTTGTTCTTTCTCTTGGCTGTCTGATGCTAGAGGGAGGGAGCCATCTTGCAGTGCTCCGTGTATGCTTATATGTAAATAAAGTAGATTAGCCAAAATGCTGAGTTGCTAAGGTCTGTTATGCAAGCTGCAAAGACTCTGCGGATCCCTAAGTGTGCCAATGTCTGCTGGCATCAGTTGCTGTGATGTTCAGGCTGAAGAAAGCTTTTGAAGCTCCCAAACAATCAACCAGGAGGGAGAGAACATGCCAGTTGGGCATGTGTTTCTGCCAGGGTCTTACTCAAGAGTAGGATGAGCTCCTGACACACATGTCCAGTTACCTAAGCCTTTGGAACCATAGCACCAACTCCCCAAGACTTGGGGGGGGGGGATATTGGGTGTCAAAAGTTCCAAGGGGAGCCATATTCAGCCCTGGGTCTGAGGGTCACCATTTGCATTAGAGCAAATTCTCCTATAGAATGGGGAACAAGACTCTTGCAACATTAAATAACCTTCATTGTGGGTAGGCCTCATATTAATTTTCATAGTTTTTTTCTTTTCAAATAGCATTCCCCCCCCCCTCCCCTACTTTGAATCACTCATCCTTGGAAAGATATATTAAATATCAGCAATCATTGAGCTGAATTCACTCAACGGAGTGTGTGAGAAAGTGCATAACCCCCAATTGTTGTCTCCCTAGCATAACATTTAATTTTCTTTTCATAACAAAATACTTCCTAATATTGTACATTTTCACCTGAGTTCTTTGTCAAGGAAATTTCGCTTTCCCCCACTCAGGTCTGTTTCAATGTAAATAGTGCTTGATGGTTTTGAATATTAGGATTCCTCGTTATTTATTTTTCTCTTTATTTGATTCTCCTCATGAATTGCTTCCCATAAAATATCTTGAAGTCATTCCACAGTAAAAACAGGAATTGTTTAATTATGAAAACAATTAAATACAATCCCTTATGTGTGTGGTTTTTTTAAAACAACAACAACAACAACAATTAAACATAATTTCACATGTAAAATCGATATAAAATCCAATATTTCAGTATAGTGGTTAAAGTATTGGATTGGGGCTATTTGCCGTGTTGACTTCTATTGTGGACATGGGACAAACATTGGCAATTTCTGCTCTTGTTTCTGTTGGAATTCTCCAACATCTCCTAAGCTAGCTAAACCAGAACCCTTTTCGGTTTAATAATATTTTTCTTTTACTATCAGGGAGTTATTTTAAATGGAGAAAGCACACACAAATTTCACCCACCATCACCATCTGCAGTGGCCGTGGTCAATTCTACGGTCTCAAGCAGGCATAGGCAAACTCGGACCTCCAGCTGTTTTGGGACTACAATTCCCATCATCCCTGACCACTGGTCCTGTTAGCTAGGGATGATGGGAGTTGTAGTCCCAAAACATCTGGAGGGCCGTGTTTGCCCATGCCTGGTCTCAAGATTCCGTCATCTCCCTTTGTTCACACATGTATTCCAAAGCTAATAACACCCACCCACCCCAGAAGAGGGCACAGAAATATGCCCAATAGCTATGCAAAAACCGTGAGACAGTTCCTTACCCCTACGATGCAGGAACCATATCTGGAAAGGAATGCCTCGCCTTATACTTTCAAATTTAAACAAATACTTTAAACAACTCCAGAAGTGTTTGCATTTGAACACCCTTTCATCTTTTAAACCTTTCATTCTCTTCCTCTCCCCCACAAAAATTCAGCATTGAATTATAAATTCAAATTTTCCTCTAAAGTTATTCCTTTCAGCTGCCACTGCATGGGACCCTTGCCAAAAGCAATAAAACCTAATTGCATGTTCCATTCAAAATCTTGTTCCTGTTCCCTGATTGGAGGGCCAATGTAAAGAACCAGTTGAAAACAGAACTGAGCAGGCTCAGGCTGGATTTTGTTGCTGCCGCAATGCAATTCCTAAAATCGGAGGTCATGAGCCTAGTTCTGCTGGCCGGCCACTCCCAGTAAGAGATTCCATTCCGTTCCATGGCATCAGGCTGATTTAAAGTTGGAGAGAGCCTAAAACCCCCCTTTTGTGGATTTTCTTGCTTTTTTAAATGACTTCAGCTGAGAACATTAATGCTGGTTGAATGTAGCTTTTTCTAAAAGAGCGATTTTGCAAATGTAAATTTATTTCAGCATTTCCAATGCCAGACACTCCTCTTATCGGTATGTTACAGTCCCAAGCATAAATATTAGAAAGCAAACCCTTAGAGAGATCCTGTGTATACATGAGCAAAGCACTCCAGCCACCAACTAATCCGGGCAAGGAATTTCAAAACATGGATTATTCTTGTATTAATTAGGTGAGATAACCAGAGACTAGGAAACACAGATAGAGGGGTGGAGAGACCATCCTTCTCACCGCTGTTCTGAATTAGAAGAGCTTCTCTTCACATGTCGATTCTGAGTTGTCAGCAATGAAGAAACCATTCTAAGAGCAGACACACAAAAACACCATTTGGGTGCATTTTCAAGCTAGTAGCACACCCAAGAGTCGAAAGCCAGCATTAGGTAACCAGGCATTCTGATGTCCAGATTATTTCTGATGTGATAGAGACTTACAGGAGTTTTGCACATTAGTAAAGCAAAACAGTGGTGTTCATTCAGTGAAGCCCTTCAGCATCCTTAACTTGTATGTGTGTACTTCTATATATGTATGTGGTGTGTCTGTCTATCTGTCTGTCTATAAATGCCAGCAGAAAAACTTCTTTCCATCATGGGTGTGGGCTGAGTGAGTTGCAGCAATTCAGCCCCGTTCCCTTGCCCCGGGGAACCTCAGTGGAAGCTGTTGCCTGGCAACTGCCAATAAGGGAAGACTTGCCTCCATCATGGGCTCAGTGAGTTCCAGCTGTTCAGGGATGGTGGAGAAATTTGACTTTGTTCCTCACTCACACTTCCTGAAACAATACGTGAACTGGAGTGCAGCCATCCTTACAAACTTGCACCTCTTAAATTTGTGGCGCAGTTCTCCAAGCAATGTGCATATAGATTAAATGATGCTGTGTGTGAAAATGAATGTTTTTATAAAAATAATATGCCCAAATGCATACACAAAAAGGCGTATATTAGTTAACACAGCATGTTTTCTCTTGGAAAGTGGCATAGAAAACTTTTTAAATAAATAAATCGTGGCACTGTTTCTGGGCTGCTAACCTGTGGACTGCTGGATGTTGGATTTCATCTCCCAACAACCCGAGGCAGCATGGACAATGATCAGGGATGATGGGAGTTGTAGTCCAACAACATCTAGAAGGCACCACATTGGCTTCACTTGTCTTAGAGCAGGCATAGGCAAACTCGGCCCTCCAGATGTTTTGGGACTACAATTCCCATCATCCCTGACTACTGATCCTGTTAGCTAGAGATGATGGGAGTTGTAGTCCCAAAACATCTGGAGGGCCGAGTTTGCCTATGATCTAGGAAATGGTGGAATGGAGAGGAGAGAAAAGTATGGGGTGGAGGAAGCATACTAGGTCAAGATGCAGCCTCAGTGACCAAGCCATGGTTTTGCTTACTATCTAAACTGAAGGCTAAATTCTGCTACAGTCTAGCCAACATTTTGTACCCCTTCCAGATGTTGGATGGACTATACCTCTCATAATCCCACCTAGAGTCTGACACCAACACCACCTGGAGGGCCACAGCTTAGCCATCCCTGCTACAGTTTCTATAACATTAGTCTGGCTGGTATTTTAGGGTGAAAGAACTTTACAGTATAGTGTGCTTCCATTAACACAAGAGACTGGGAAACTGTAAAACCGTCAGCTATTATCCTATCAATGTCAATTATTACCCTTCTAAAGCACCTAATAACAGTGGAGGAGCTATGAATTCTTTGTGTCAAATAAGCGTTCTCTTTACATTTAATCAGTCGGTTATGTTAATTAAATATGAATTGATTGTAACTGGCATTAACTGAGATGGAGATTGCACCCATGCAATTAGCTCAGAATAACACAGCCAATAAATGTGAAATCTTATTAATATAATAACCTTGCAAGGAACATTTAGAGGGTTTCCCCTTCCCCTCCCACTTTGTAGTTGGGTAAACTTGTCCATTGCGAGTTACATATCAATTAACACCTATTTAAGAAGATTGTTATTTTTGCTAACTGCTCTCACCCTTTGGCATTTCTTCCTAAATTAAAATTCCTCAGTTTTCTGCTGTATGGTCCGTCCGTCTGTCCCCCCCCCCCATTTGAAATTTAGTTCTGTATATATCAATCTTATATATCATATTTTGCTCTCTCACTTTCTTCAGATATCCATGTAGTTTCTGAGGCTGCTGAGAGTTATTAGGAGACCCCCCCCCTATTCCCCTCACAGAACCACAGTGGTTTCACAGGCAATTCCTCTTTCCAGGGAACTCTGGGAACTGTAGCTCTGTGAGGAGAATAGGGGTTTCCTAACTCTCAGCACCTGAAGCAAGCTATAGTTTCCAGAATTCTTTTTGGGGAAGCTATCGCTGATTAAAGAATTGCGATACTGCATTAAATATATAGTGCAGATGGGGCTTGACCTGAGGGGAAGGAAGAATAGAAAAGAACATCCTGGCTGGAACACTGAACAGGAGCATCAAACACTGCAATTTTTTGTTACACTTGTAAGGATGCTATTTTGGACAAGTTGACTGCATTCTCCATTGCGAAGAGTGTATGTGAACATTGACTTGGCAGCTTCTGGGACTCCATATTGAGGCCCCCAGCTGAAAGCTCTTAGCGGTTGTTGACAATTTTTGCTCTAAAATTTGTGGGTGGGTTCCCTCCCTTTTCTTTCTGCCAGTTTTAATCTAGTGTGAAACATTGGCAGGACACCTATTCCATATGGCACCAGCGCATTAGGGAAGATATGCTTGCCTGTCTCCTGGAAGAGAAAATTAGTTTGGCTCCGGACTAGAAACTCATCAATTCTGTTGGAATTAGAAATGTCAATATTAGCTCTGTTTGCTTAAAAACACAAAAACCAAGGGGGGAAGTGATTTGCTGGCTTCTTGGAGGAACTACTCTGATGGGATCTGAAATGGCAAGATCTGTCAAGCAGTTGCTGTCTGGTGCACATAACCGCAGAACACATTTTATCCTTCAGAATCTAATGAGTTGTACCAAAGGCAAATCTTGACCATTCAGCCTTAGAAAGCCAAGTCAGAATTGGAGTGTTTGCTTTGCAAAAGCTGTTGACTCCCAAGTATGCCAAGAAAAGAGAAACAGGTTGTTATAATCTGCTACTGGTTTCAGTACTGGAGATATGCATTCATTTGCAATATGAATAAAGTAAATGAAACTGGTTTCACATTCCTCCAGGGGGTTCATCTCGTGCAAAGGAGAAGAAGATGGCCCACTGCAGGAGACGGGACGATTATGCAGGTGGGGTGCCCCTAGGGAGCAGGAAGATCACCTGTTGCAGGAGATGAATGGAGATGGAGGACTGTGACTGTTATGTACTGAGGTTCTCACCCTGGGCCAGCAGGGGGATACTGTAGATAGTTTTCACTCAGGTCCACATATGCAAATAAGGGATCGAAAGCGACATTCAGTGATTGGATAGTTACAGAAGGTGGTTACTGTTGCGTTCTAGTGGAGCTCTATATCAGCAGGCTGGCTGAACCCTTCAGTTCAGTTCTGTTCTGGCCTGTGAATAAACAAGAGCTGTTTGAAGAATCGCTGTGTCGTCTGATTTGTTCACCCACAACTTAACAGTGACATACAGAAGCAGGACTATCAGAAGTCATGCTGTGCCACTGGAGCTGCAAAATCGATTCCACTCTATCACCTCAGACACAGATTCTGGGCCAGAGGAATAAGGGTAGCAGTAGCAGACCTCAGAATACACTCAGGTGGGTGTGGAAGGTACAGTGTACAGAACAATTCCTGGCACTCCCCAGAGAAGGAAGAGACATGTGGTAGTGATCAGTGCCGAATTTACATACAGTGGTGCCTTGGTATGCAACCGTTTTGGATTACAACCGATTTGGATTACAACCACGTCAAACCCTAAAGTGTGTCCCTTTTTTTGGATTACAACCCATTTTTTTGGATTACAGTCATAACTCTGGTTACGTCCGCTTCATGTGACATTCTTTCAGGTTACGTCCCGCAGCTATCCAGAAGTACTGGAAAGGGTTACTTCCTGGTTTCGCCACTCACGCATGCGCAGATGTGCAAAATGATGTCACACGCATGCGCAGAAGCGGCGAATCACAACCTGCACATGCGCAGATGTGGGTTGTGTTCCTTTCAGGTTGCGAACGGGGCTCTGGAATGGATCCCATTCACAACCAGAGGTACCACTGTACAACCATTTATTTTTTGGAGGCCCCATTGGCGAAAGCACGCCTTGGGTTGCAACCTGTTTTGGTTTACAACCGCACCTACAGAATGGATTATGATTGTAAACCAAGGTATCACTGTATAAGCTAAACAAGCTATAGCTTAGGGCTCCACTCTCTTGCGGGCCCCCCAAAAAATTAAAGGAAAAGAAGCTAGATGTACATTTCCAAAATATAAGATAAAAAGCAAATAAAATAAAACCTGCATACAGCTACAGTGTTTTGTGTTGTGTAGGCTCCTAAGAAATGGGCCCCACCTTCTAGCCTGCTCCCTAAGATATCACTGGTTTATGAATAAAAAAATCATCTTAAGTTAGAGCGTAATAATTATTTCACTATTAATATACTTCTTCTTAATTGTATTTCACTATTAATATACTATTTCTTAATTGTATTTCAGTTCAACATTAACTGTGATAAAATACAAATTTTGTTATGTGAAAATGGCTTTAGATACCTATTAGGTCCATAAATTACCATATAGCATATGTTCAACACAAAAAACACTGACAATTTGTTGTTGACAAAGGACAGCTGGACATATAAAGGGCCCCTTTACCTTCAGTAGCTTAGGGCCTCATCAAATCTAAATCCAGCCCTGGTAGTGATAGGTCCCTACTGAAGGGGACAGAGGCAGCAGTGTGCAGAGGTAACAAGGTATCCTTGGAGAGTAGGGTTGCCACTTTTGTTCTGGAAAAATATAGGACAGGAGACGGGATTTGGGAGTAGGGTGGGTTTTTCCCCCACCCGGTGCTGAAATGACTTCAAAGCAATCCATTACAATCTATTGCTGCCCAACAGGACAGCCCCTCTGTTGATGGTCTTGGCCCATGAAAAGAGAGGCTGGATAGCTCACCTGGTAGAGCACTGGACTCTTAATCTCAGGGTTGTGGGTTCAAGCCAGCATCGGGTGAAAAATCCCTGCATTGCAAGGGCTTGACTAGGTGACAGTCGCCGCCCCTTCCAGCTCTATGTTTTTATGACTTCTATGACCCTGTAATTTCCCCACAGCTGTTCTGGCATACAGTTCTTTCCTGCCTTTTACATGGATGAAAAATGAGGACATCAAAGTGCATATAGGCATAAAGGGTGGTGACATGTATGATTATGTCCACTGTTGTGTCACACCACACCCAGTTGTCTGAATGAAATGTAGCATGACATGGCGGCATGTCTATTATAAAAATAAATAAATCACAGTTCCATATTGCAGAATGCAATGCAGTCCATAAGAAATGCTAGAAACTGGGACAAAAGTGCTAGCTATATAACCAGGAAAACTAAAATAATGCAATATTCTCCACATCTGAATGCTCACATAGTCTCATTTATTTTATTTAGCTCATACTTGATAGCTTTGCTGTCAAGTTTAGCATCTCCTCTTTTGATTTTCTTTGTGTTCTTTTCCTTCTCCCTCTCATCTATTTATGCTATGATTATATCGTAATCCTTAGTTAATTTTACCTTTGTACCACACCGAGCCGTTTTAGGCATTTTATAAGTTTTTAATTAATCAGGCCATTAAATAGTAGTGCTCCTGCTCCCCAGATATTGATATGATTGATTTAAAGAAGTGAGACAAGCTTTTGACAAGCACTGTTCCTCCAACTTGCAGAATTTCATAGGTTTTGTCATTAACTGGGATTAATCGTGTGCCATTTACTGTTCTCATTATAATCTCCTAAGAGAACAAGGTCTCCGTGTTTTAATGCCACCAGGAATCTGTGACTTATGATCATGTTCCCAGGCTGTGGTGCTCTGATCTCTTCAATATTTAGATTTGTTGTTGGTGGCCTTTTTTTTAATAGCACTGCATCTTCTATTAACTTTCTGTTTATAGCTTCACTAATCTGTGACAAAGGAGTAAAAGAGGCAATCCATCAAATTGCAAAATACTGAAAAGGACAAGGCAGGGTTGTGCATTCCCACTTGAGCTGACATAATGAGATCCTAGGAGTTTGGGGAGCAGTTCACCTTACAGGTGAAGTGTGTTAGACTTCAAAGGAGGTTCTGTCCTGGCTCCCACCCCCAAAACATGCAAGGAGAGGCTCTTACCTGTAAGTAATGAAGAGATCTTAATTCAGACAAGTAATGGCACAGGCTCAGCAACAGGCACAAAGCTCAGGGCACAGCAAGAAGTTCAGAATTGGATGGAAGCAAAGAAGATGTCCCAACAAGTTTCCATGCCCTGCCTACAAAACTTTTAAAGATGAGGTGTGGTGCACTCACTCATCATGTGAGGATTGCAAACGCTCACTCTTTCAGGGTTGGTGACTCTTATCCCATCTGTGAAAGCAGCACCTGATTCCAGGCAAAAAGACTGCAGCCTCCAATTTTGGATCCTGTTCAGTTGCTACCGCTTCCAGTTCCACTTCCCCTTTTGGCTGTTTTAAGCTCTTCTCAGCCTCCTCTGGGGACAGGGGTGGTGCTGTGGGTTAAACCACAAAGCCTAGGACTTGCCGATCAGAAGGTCGGTGGTTCAAATCCCTGTGATGGGGTGAGCTCCCGTTGCTTGGTCCCTGCTCCTGCCAACCTAGCAGTTCAAAAGCACGTCAAAGTGCAAGTAGATAAATAGGTACTGTGGCGGGAAGGTAAACGGTGTTTCCGTGCACTGCTCTGGTTTGCTAGAAGTGGCTTAGTCATGGCTGCATGACCCGGAAGCTGTATGCCGGCTCGCTTGGCCAATAAAGCAAGATGAGCGCAGCAACCCCAGAGTCGGCCACAGCTGGACCTAATGGTAAGGAGTCCCTTTACTTTTACCTTTAGCTTCCTCTGAGACCTTGCACTCTGCAAGAAAATAAGGGGAGAGCCGATATCCATTCTCCCCCCCCCCACCAAAGCAACTTAAGTTTGGGGAGACAGGTGAGATCTTCCCTCCTCCAATCCAGCTTCTTGCCATTTAGCCCTAACCACCACCACCACCCCATCCCTATTTCTTCTCCTTGCTCTCCCTGCATTAGTGCCTGCCAATCCAAACCTGATCCTAACAAGGATGTGGGACTCATGACAAGGTCTCACAATACATGTCTTGGGTTGTAATGAAAACCAGATTCCTTTTTGTAGGCTACCAAAACGTCCCTACAAAGTATAAGTGTGTGTTGGGTCATTCCACATCAAATCAATGCAAAAAAAACAAGGATTTCATCACCCACCGTCTCTAATTTTGATGAAACTTGGTGTACTCCCTTCCCTTATGGTTGAAAGGAACCCCCTTAATTTTTTTCCTTCTATCTCAAACGGTTTTAATTTTATAGCACTTCAAAGTTTCATTAAATCTGCGTTTCTGTCCCTCTTGAGATCCTTGGCCTTGTGTACATTTTATTTTTTTTTCTCCATAACCATTTGAGAGAGCCAGTGTGGTGTAGTGGTTAAGAGTGGTAGACTCGTAATCTGGTGAACTGGGTTCGCTTCCCTGCTCCTCCACATGCAGCTGCTGGGTGAGCTTGGGCTAGTCACACTTCTCTGAAGTCTCTCAGCCCCACTCACCTCACAGAGTGTTTTTTTGTGGGGGAGGAAGGGAAGGAGAATATTAGCCACTTTGGGACTCCTTCGGGTAGTGATAAAGCGGGATATCAAATCCAAACTCCAAACTCTTCTTCTTTCAACCATAAGGGGAGGGTATACACTAAGTTTCATCAAAACTTAGTGACATGACCACGTTGAACTGACGTGGAATGACCCTGTTGTGTTTGGGAAATGTAGCTCACAATCTTCAATGACTGAACAGTTTGGTGGCAAGAACTGGTACAATAAGATTTCTGCTTTGGTATAGTACAGAGGTAGCAAGCATGCCATACAAATCCCATTTGTCTGAGCTGACATGAAGAATGATTAAGTATGATGAGAGTTGTATTCTAATGTATGCTGTGCACCACATTTATTACCCCTAGATTAGAAGCTCCAGCTGCACTATACACTTGAAGCAGTTTAATACCACTTTAAACAATTATGGATTCCCCCAAAGAATCATGGGAACTGTAGTTTGTTATGGGTGTTGATAGTTATTAGGAGACCCCTATTGTTCTCACAAAGCTATATCCTCCACAGTTCCTTGGGAAGAGGGATTGACTGTTAAACCACCCTGGGAATTGTAGCTCTGGAAAGGCTCTCTGAACAAATCTCAGCACCTTTAACAAACTACAGCTCCCAGGATTCTTTGGGGGAAGCCATGGCAATTGAAAGTGTTTTGATAATTCTTTAAATGTGTAGTGCAGATGGCACCAGAGTGATGATTTAGGACTGGAGATACCTGGGATCTAATTCCTGCTCAGTCATGCAGCTCACTGTGCGATCTTCAGTCAGACTTCTGCTTCTCACCCTAACCTACCCAACAAATGCAAAAAATTGGAAAAACGAGTCAGCACCAACAAAAAAAAATGGCAAGAAAAATTATTTGATTACCTTGAGTTGGCTAGAATGACAGGTGCAATTAGGGGTCAGTCTAAACAAACATTTCAAAAGGAATGGGGAAAATAAAGAGATTATCTTAAAAACCAGTGCTCTCAAAATTAATACCTGGACTTGTTTTGATTAACTTTTGCAAAACAAGTTAAGGTGTAAAAGTCTAAAATAGAAAGAAAAGTAGGAAAAAATGAGAAGGAAACAGTTTATTAACTGTGAAAGTAGACCCATGCTGAGGATGAAGGAAGTCAATTAGAAGAAAACAAGAAGTGAAATATGGTTATATATTTTTTATTTGTTTAGTATTTGTATCTATATTTGTACTTGTATTTATATTTTCTTTATAAGTTTATTCTTTTAGTGTTGTGTGTGTGTTGCAGTAATTATTTTACACACACACACACAAAATGGAGGAGAGGGGAGACAATGTATATACAGCCCAGAGCTCCTTGGATGAATGGTTTTTTGGACAGAGATAAAATAATAAAACTAATAACTCTTCTTATAGAACACTACACAATATGCTCTACAAACGGAGGTCCATTCTGATTGATACATTGCCCTTGGGATTCGTCTCTGAAGTTAATACTCATTTTGGAGGATTTTTTTTTTAAGAAAAAGCTTATGATTTTATAACTCAACACAGTTCAGCCATAACTTGCATTGTGGAATTATCATATATTCATTTCATCCAGAGTAAAAAGTATACAATTTGTAATTCCATTCATCATAGTGTTTAAATTCATTTCATTCCAACACTATTCAATTAACAAAGCTAATACTGAATTCTGTCCGCATATATATCTAAATATTGTCAAAGGCACATTATGATTCATACATCTATTCCTGTAGCTTACAAAGTGATTCCTGATCTGTTCTTTCTTTATATTCACAGCGTCTTGCAAGATGTACAAGCCTGAACATAAACACAATTTCCCAAGTCATTTTTACAGTGCAATCCCAGAAACATCTAATCAGAAGTAAAACTGAAGGAGTTTAATGGGGCCTTAGGCTTAAAATCATATACACAGTTGCCCAGTAGAAAGTCCCATTGAACACCCCTCTTTCTCCTCCTCCTCCAGCATCTCACAAACATCTTTGGATATATACCTCTTCAAATTTTCTCCATCACCCTCTGTTTGCATAAGTGGCCATCCCCTTGGTCTTCTGAAATGGTAGGGTCTCCAACTTAGCACCCTCTCGCCCTTTAGGTTTCTGACAGCTGCCATGGTTGGAACCTCCAGTAGTGCTGGGGACAGTGGGCCTTGTATCTTGTCATGCAAGAGTCATTAAAGGGGCTACACCTTGTTAGCATTTCACTCCCCCGTTGCTGGATGTGTGATTGTTACATCACATGTCAGTGTTTACTTTCTAGGCTTGGAAAGTGCGAGAATGAAAGTCAGTCTTATCTCTCTTCTGCTGTACTGTACTTTTGTCCTTTCTTGCGCTCTCTCTCTTGGAGAAGAAGCAAGAGGACACCGTGATTGCTTTGTCCTGTGTATATTGCTTAATAAATACTTAGAATGCACACACTCACACTCCATGATCGTTTCTGCTCTACTCTGCTGATAGAGCGTGCACATGTCTTTTGATATGTATTGCTGGTGTGCACTGGGACTGATTTGTGAACGTCTTGGGCTGCGCTTCATCAGAAAGACACCCGGAGAGGTCTCTCTCATTCCAGGACCTGTGTGTGCCCCCCAGGCATGTTCCAACATGCCCTACCATTCCACACTGGCCTAATTGTAGGCTGGAATGGGTGTCTTCTTCCTTTAGGGCAGCCTTTCTCAGCCTGTGGGTCCCCAGATGTTATTGAAGTACAACTCCCATCACCCCTAGCTAGCAAGGCCAGAGCTCAGGGATGATGGGAGTTGTAGTCCAACAACATCTGGGGACCCACAGGTTGAGAACCACTGCTTTAGGGCAATAGATTTTATGGGACCCAGATGAAACGGTTATCCTGCTGTACTTTGGGCAACAACAACAACAACAACAACCCATGTTCTGTTTTTATATTGTGGGTGAAATTCCTCAGTGGGACTTAAGAATGACAGTTCTGTAATTAATGATGGAAAGAGCGCTGTTATCTATGAAGGTGATGATATATGGAAACCATCTCGATTTGAGGATTGGAAGAACGGAAAATTCACACAGGATTATTAATGGTGTTTATCGGCTTAAGGAGACTATCAGAAGAGATCATAAAGAAAAAAGAGAAAATATATGAACAAGATGTGATGTGGAAACAGAAAGATAAAACTGGATAGAATTCTGAATTCTGTTTGGACTGATTTGGATTGATTTGGACATTAACGCAGTAGCAAGAAGATGATCAGAATCCCCCTTCGGATCTTGAAATATGGGTCCCCCCAACAAAATTTAAAATTCGGCTTTGTAATTCGGAATTTATGTGATGTGATTTAATTTGATTTGATTGGCCGGTTAATAAAAATTATTTAAAAACAAAACAAAACAACAACCCATGTTCATGGATTCATTCTAGCCAGACAAAGATACTCAAGGAGGATGCAAAGCAGGACTGGTGAGGGGTGTGGCTCAGGAGGTTGTGTCACCTGGGGAAAGTCCTAAGGACCAGCCGGAGAGACTGGGAAAGGACACATTCAGCCTCTGGACCTGCAGTTCCCTACCCCCAGCTTAGCAGAAACTTTCAGTCACCACAGCTTCTTGCTGTCAGAGTTTTTCTACACATATCTCTTCAACAGGGCTAAATGACAGTTTAGCTGACATTTGGCTTAGAATATTAAAAGTCTAGGAATACCATGTACTCGGTGCATGATGAGTGACAGGAGGACAGTGAATATTGACAAGCTGAACAGCAAGAAGAGAGAGAGGGGGGGCATTTAGTGACTAATAAATGACAAAGGCAAGATAGGGATGGTTTTCGTGAATAGTGAATGACTTTGATGAGTCCTCAAGATCAACATGGAAAGGGGAAACTTGAGTGCCCATGGACCTATATCAGCAGAGGTAGCAGCCTTGCCTGGAAGAATGAATTACATATTCAAGCAACACATGAGTAAGTTTGAAATAAAAATTCAGCTCAGTTGGCATTCTGATGAGAACCTCATTCGCAGTTCCCTCAATCAATGAACCAAGTAAAGCGCAGCCACCCTTTGAAATTGTGTGACGCAGTTCTCCAACCAAATGGAGGGTCCAAAATGCATCTATTAGGGGACAGAGTGCCTAAATATTTTGATGCCCCCACCCTAACCTCAGAAGAAAAGTTTTCTCTACACATGGATGGAGCAAAGAAGCCCCTGGTGAAGTTGTGAGGCAGTATACCGCAGTTAGCTATTTGTTATTTATTTCACAGGCAAAAAATATACCACTTACTGAACAGAAAGCCTCTAAGCAGTTTATAGATATATATAACATTATAATTAATGATTGCCAATGAAAGCAATCATTAAAAACGGGTTTGTTTTAAAAGGTATATTTTTAAAAATTAAAATATTAATAAATAATAAATAAATAAGCAATCGTATATAATCATATGATTGGACCTTTAGTGTTGGGGCATCTGCCTTTTGGAACACCCTCCCCTTATTAGACAGGCACCATCTCTGTTGTCTTTTCAGTGCCTTCTGAAGACCTTCCTCTTCCAACTAGCTTTTTAAAGTAGATATCTCCCCCAGTCTGCATCTGCACTGAAATTGTTTTTAGATTTTTAAAATTGAATCATCGCTCGTATGCTTGCCACCCTGGGTTCCTTTGCATGGAATGGAGGGTTGCCAAAAATAATGATGATGATGTTGATGATGATGATAGCGTGTTAAAAAGTACATGCCTCAGTGCACTTATTGAATAAAATAAACTTTTAGCAAGCACCAAAAGCAATACAGTGAATACACCTGCCTAACATCAATAGGAAGGGAGTTCCAACGAGTAGATGCCACCACACAGAAGGATTGACTCCTGCATAATGCAAAATGAATATTGCATGGCACTTGTAAAAGCAACTTGGTGGGTGAATCGTTTTTCTATTGTTGCATTGTTTCATTTT
The DNA here is from genome assembly GCF_951804945.1 of Podarcis cretensis. Taxonomy (NCBI): domain Eukaryota; kingdom Metazoa; phylum Chordata; class Lepidosauria; order Squamata; family Lacertidae; genus Podarcis; species Podarcis cretensis. The sequence goes on along the minus strand of NC_137177.1, from coordinate 24,178,449 downwards.
ATATTTTGTCATTTAAAAATGTGTGCATCACAAATTCAGGCAAAGTTAATCATTTTCCCATCCTGCTGATTTTATTGGGAGACTTACGGTGCAACCTCTTCACAGAATGTTTAATGGTTTGCTGTCCTGCTGCATCTTTTAATCAACCCAGCAATTGCAGGATTGTAGGATGATTGTGTTATGACCAATTACTGGTCTTGGGCATGGTTGCAGTGCTTGTTTTGCATACGCTTAAGCTTTAATTGAATTTCCCCTGTCTGTACTCTCTGAGACAGATTATTTAACAAAGATGACATCCAAAGGAAAATTTGGAAAGTGTGCCATTTCTGATCCCAAGCGCTCTCTTGAAACATGCATGATGGCACGTGTGATGGCAAGTAGTCTCTGTAAAGAATTTCATGGCCAATTGTGTCACCTTTTAATGCATTCCCCAGCTTTAATGCCCACAGGAGGCCTTGCTCCATCCTTCATTATTCATGGTACAAGCTTCTTCCATCAAGGATGCCTAGGTGATGCCTAAACAGTGCTCTAAGTGGAAACAATCAAGTGAACATGTTTGGGCAAGGGCATCCATGGGGAGATATGCAACAGTGCAGTCTGCTAACTTGGATATTATAGAGCTAGGAAGGGTTCAGAAAAGAACAGCCAAAATGATCAAGGGGAGTGGAGTCACTCCCTTATGAAGAAAGGTTATATATGGGAATGTTTCATTTTTAAAAAACAGTGCATAAGAGGCGACAAGATTGTTGTTATTTAGTCGTTTAGTCATGTCCAACTCTTCGTGACCCCATGGACCAGAGCACGCCAGGCACTCCTGTCTTCCACTGCCTCCTGCAGTTTGGTCAAACTCATGCTGGTAGCTTCGAGAACACTGTCCAACCATCTCGTCTTCTGTCATCCCCTCATCCCCTTCTCCTTGTGCCCTCCATCTTTCCCAACATCAGGGTCTTTTCCAGGGAGTCTTCTCTTCTCATGAGGTGGCCAAAGTATTGGAGCCTCAGGTTCACGATCTGTCCTTCCAGTGAGCACTCAGGGCTGATTTCCTTCAGGATGGATAGGTTTGATCTTCTTGCAGTCCTTGGGACTCTCAAGAGTCTCCTCCAGCACCATAATTCAAAAGCATCAATTCTTCGGCGATCAGCCGGCAAGCCACTCCAGTATCCCTGCCAAGAAAACTCCATGGTCAAATACAACAGGCAACAAGATAGAAGTGTATAAACATACACATGGTATAGAGAAAGCGGACAGAGACATGTTGTTTTCCCTCTCTTATTACTCAAGAACACTGGGACAACTAATGCAGCTAAATGGTGGAAGATTTAAGGCAGACAAAAGAGAGCACATCTTCACATTACATAGTTAAAACTATGGAAATTGCTCATACAAGAAACAGTGATGTCCACCAACTTGGATGGCTCACAGTACTGAACTAGATGGACCAGTGCTCTGACTCTGCTTCATATGTTCCCACAAGTCAGTCCCTGGTAATGCTATGCCAAAAATGTATCCTGTTCAGTGGTACCTTGGTTCCCAAATGCCTTGGTACTCAAACTACTTGAAACCTGAACACTACAAACCCGGAAGTAAGTGTTCTGGTTTGCAAACTTTTTTTTGGAAGCTGAATGTGCTTCGTTTTTAAGTGTTACACTTCTGTTTTGAGTGCCGTGCTTCCGTTTTGAGTGTTATGCTGAGGTCTGTCTGTTTTTGCTATTTATTTTGCATTTTTGTTTTTGCGGCTTTTTGTTTTTGTGACTGTGTGGAACCCAGTTCAGGTACTGGTGGGTTGATTGTGTGACTGCAGTACATTGTTTATTGCTTTCATTTTATGGATCAATGGTCTCGTTAGATGGTAAAATTTATGTTAAATTGCTGTTTTAGGGCTGGTTTTTAAAAGTCTGGAAAGGATTAATCCATTTTGCATTACTTTCTATGGGAAAGCGTGCCTTGGTTTTGGAACGCTTTGGTTTTGGAACGGACTTCTGGAACGGATTAAGTTTGAGAACCAAGGTAGCATTGTACAGGGTTTTCTTTTTGTTTTAACACTATTCTTAATCAATTAACGAGGAAAGAATCAGTGAATTTCTCTGGCTTCTTGTTGCGCTTTCCTTTCTTTTTCGGTGGCCAGGGCTGTTTGTGAGGGTCCTTCCTTTCATTTTACAAGTCACCGCTCCGATGGCCTGCATTCTGCAGCTTTTCCCCAAGCCTGAGGGAATACATGACATGATAAATCCTCTGATGGGGCTTTTCCAGATCAGGAAGTGCAGGCAGGTGGGTGCTGCCCTGAATCAATATTTACAGGAAAGAACAACACAGGTGCTGCCCCACACTTATAAGAAGGTGAGCTCCAAACCTTACACCTTCAGTGCATTGAGAATGAAGGAGAAACAGAAGCATCTTTCTCTGAGGCGGGAAACATTCGAGATATTGGAAGACAGATTTCCAGGCAGCACTGGTCCAGAACCTGAATGTGGTTCTCCACATACGGAGTATTTTGCAATTCCTGCAAAATAAAGCTGAATTGGTCATAAAGTGACAAAAATAGCTGTTTACTTGGCCATTTTCCTATGTCGCGAAGGCTGAAATTTCAGTTCAGTGGAGGAGGGTCAAAATATTAACTTTTATGCATGAAATTTTAGATATAGCTACATAATCCCTATTGTAGTGAGATAAGACCTTTGGAGCAGGCATTTTTTTAAAAAAGTTTTTTATGAACTACCCTAATACAGAATCATTAGCTTTTGACAAGTTCCCAGTGAAATCAAAGAAACGTTCTGGCGTTCTCCTAAATATGTACCAGTAATGGTTAACTTTACACCCTGAGGAAAGAGACAATGCACTTTTGTAAACCAAGAAAACCTTTAATAAAAATTAATAATAATAATAATAATAATAATAATAATAATAATAATAATAATAATATTTTAAAGGGGGGGGTGATTGGGGCAGGATCATGCATGCAAATCCCCCTTCTAATGTCCATGTGAGCTTTGGGCTCAATCACTCAGCCTCTGATCTTACCATTCAGGGAAGGTCTAGAAAGTGCCTTTTCTTTTTTACTTAAGTGAAAGTGAGTATCCTCCTACCATTTGCCCAGAACTTAGTACATAGATGAATGTGCTCCGGGACCGCGAGAGTGGGGTTTGCATGCACACCACTGTTCTCATTTTTAAACATCATCATCTGGAATGCAGCTGCCTTTTATGATCATCATCATCATCACCATCATAATCAATGGCATTAGAGACAAAATCTTAATACGGTTCCCCTCAGCTGATTGCAGAATAATGTATAAATTGTATATGTATCTATGTGCTAGAACAAGGCTTTCATGAATATAAACTGATGCTTGGAGATACTTTTCTCCCCCAAAGGGTAAAAATAAGCCTGAGCTAAATGTATTTTCTCCATTCGGCATCGTTATATCCTAATGGGATTTTGCATTGCAATATATTCAAGCCTGCACCTAGGCCATCAGGAGCGCCGTTGACTTTTGAAAGCCAGAAAAGCTCAGTGGGGTTTAGGGGGTTTTTTTTGCAAATGCCTCTCAGCACTTTATTACAGATACTACATGTATCACTTTATGGCCTCTGGCATGAATAATGTGGAGCTACCAAAAATACAGTTGTCATGGCAACAATTTCAAATTGACAGAAAGACTTGCAAAGGGGGAGGAGGTGGATTCTGCCCCTAGAGCAGGTCATTCCTAGTATCAGATTTCTTTTTTTAAAAAAAAAGCATTGCACCGAAATCCTATATACACAGTACTTACCTGAGAATAAGTCCCACCAATCTCAGCTAGACTTAGTTCTGAGCAGACATGAATAGCACTGCATGATTTGAAACAGAAATAAAGTGAAACCTCGTGTTACGTACCATCCTCCTTACAAATGCTTCAGGTTACGAGCTCAGCTAACCCAGAAGTAGATGCTCCCAGTTGCGAACTTTGCCCCGGGATGCGAGCGGAAGTCACGTGCCGGAGGCACGGCAGCAGCGGGAGGCCCCATTAGCGAAAGCGTGCCTCATGTTAAGAATGGTTTTGGCCTCCGGAACGAATTAAGTTCGTAACCGGAGGTAACACTGTGACTGAGTCCCCTCCTTGGTCTTTTCAAACCTAATGACCTAGTTATAGACTTGTCCATAAAAACTTTGTTTTGGAGATGACCCATTCCATCTGTTTCTGGTTTGCAGTGACAGATCGAGTCTCAAGTTTCAGCAATTGCCTGTGCAGCGCCAAAATTCGCCCCTCTCACGTTGCCTTGTAAACCATAGTTGTAGCTTCCCCAGGACTCCACACCCAGTGTGACTGAACCGGTCAGACTCCCCTAAATCCACCTCTGTTGGTCTGTGTTATGTTTGTATGTGATTAATCACCCATAAATGCATGATGTCCTGTTTCCCACATTAAACCGCCATTTTAAACAAAATTGGCATGAAAATCTGCATTTCAAAAAGATTAAAATATATAATTTACTACAACAACAACAACAATTTATTTATTTATACCCCACCCATCTGGCTGGGTTTCCCCAGCCACTCTGGGCGGCTTCCAGCAGAATATTAAAATACAATGATTCATCCAGTATTAAAAGCTTCCCTAAACAGGGCTGCCTTCAGATGTCTTCTAAAAGTCCAATAGTTGTTTATTTCTTTGACATCTGATGGGAGGGTGTTCCACAGGGTGGGCACCACTACTGAGTAGCCCTCTGCCTGGTTCCCTGCATTTTCTCTCAAAATATGTCTTTCTAAATGGAGTTTGAAACTTTTTTTTCCCAACTGAGACCCAGCCAGCAGTTGTAGTTAAGTGGGATAGACACTGGTTAAATAAATAAGATTTGCAGTTTTCTGAATTTTGCAACTCTGTTCACCAGCCAAGTAATGTGTGACAAATTCAAATACAGTGGTACCTCGGGTTAAGTACTTAATTCATTCCGGAGGTCCGTTCTTAACCTGAAACTGTTCTTAACCTGAAGCACCACCTTAGCTAACGGGCCTCCTGCTGCCGCCACACCGCCGGAGCAGAATTTCTGTCCTCATCCTGAAGCAAAGTTCTTAACCTGAAGCACTATTTCTGGGTTAGCGGAGTCTGTAACCTGAAGCATATGTAACCTGAAGCATATGTAACCTGAGGTACCACTGTACTAGGGTAAAGCATGGATATCAGTTCAGATTTAAATGAAAACAAATTATGAACAGGCACTGTATTGGGGAAACTTTCTTGCAAAACTGTATACTTGCCAAAACTGCATACAAAAATGTGCTTATTAGGAGAAATTCACACTGAAATGCTGAGTTGCTGCATAAATGCGGAGAATTAAATTTAAGATTGGGGAAAAAAGTGAAATCGAGAGAACTGCAACTTTATGGATTTGTCTGTTTCTAGTGTTCAACAACATGGGGGGAGTCACTGGTTTCACAACCATGACCTATGAAGTCTGGGGTGATTGAGAATTCTTAATATATAAAGAATCATAAAATTGTAGAGTTGGAAGGGACCCCCACAATGCAGAAATCTCGCCCCTTAAATGCCAGAATTTAGGCTCCACCTGCACTATACATTTAAAGAAGCAATAGATCACGTTAAACTGCCACAACTTCCCCAAAGAATCCTGGGAACTGTAGTTTGTTGAGGGCGCTTGAGAGTTGTTGAAAGACCCTATTCCCCTTGCAGAGATACAACTCCCCACCTCCCAGGTAATTCTGGATTGCTTGTTAAACCAATCCGGGAGCAGGGGCTTAAAGTAGTATATTATTTCTATTTATTTATTGCATTTGTTTCCTACCTTCTTCTTAAAGGAGCTCAAGGTGATGTACATATTTCACCCAGTATGATCGTGCTTTAAATAGTTGATGAGCTTTTAATGCACCTCTGGGCCGTTTTATGGGGCGCTCACCCAACACCTGCGCCCTTTTGGGCTTCCGATCCTAAGGCTAAACGAAGCAGACAAGAGACACACGCGACTCCCTTTCCCGCATGATCTCCAACCCACGCCAGGCACCGGGCGCAGGAATTTTACGCGGATAGTGGCTGCAGGGAGCCGCCAATATTGAAGCTGCTCAAAAACCACGCCTGGCAATCGTGTCTCTGGGCTGGCTATCAAAATCCACTCCAAAATAGGCCGCACAAAACCTCCAGTAGCGCTATCAAGAGTCCAAATAGGAATCACCCCCCAAACGGAGGAGGATGGCGGCCGATTGCATAGCACCCCCCCTTTTTTTTTTAGGTAACAGAAAACTACGAATATGTCTTCCACATCATAAAGACGAGAGGGAAATCTTGGAATAAATTTTGATCATCGGCTGACAAGAAAATGATTTAATGATTCCATGCCAGGAGGCAAATGCATTTTTTTAAATAAAAAAAACCATAGATGGGTCTTTGGCCCTTAAGCTGTCTTGTAAATATGCTTAAATTACTTGCAACTGACGTTCTTACTAATGATTGCCCTGTCTTGTTTTCATGGGTTTGTTTGTTTCTTAAAAAGAGAGAGTGCTATTTTGTTGATGTTATTATGTTTTCTTGTGTTGATATGATTATTGCTAACTGGCTCAAGCAACGTTTTTCACTAAACATTGCTTAAGCCAGTTAGCAATAATCATATAATAATAATAATAATAATAATAATAATAATAATAATAATTTATTATTTATACCCCGCCCATCTGGCTGGGCCTCCCCAGCCACTCTGGGCGGCTTCCATAGAAACCAAAAATACAGTAAAATATCACACGTTAAAAACTTCCCTGAACAGGGCTGCCTTAAGATGTCTTCTGAATGTCAGGTAGTTGTTTATCGCTTTGACATCTGCTGGAAGGGTGTTCAACAGGGCGGGCGCCACTACCGAGAAGGCCCTCTGCCTGGTTCCCTGTAGCTTTGCTTCTCGCAATGAGGGAACCGCCAGAAGGCCCTCGGCACTGGACCTCAACGTTCGGGCAGAACGATGGGGATGGAGACGCTCCTTCAGGTATACTGGACCGAGGCTGTTTAGGGCTTTAAAGGTCAGCACCAACACTTTGAATTGTGCTCGGAAACGTACTGGGAGCCAATGTAGGTCTTTCAAGACCGGTGTTATATGGTCTCGGCGGCCGCCCTCAGTCACCAGTCTAGCTGCCGCATTCTGGATTAGTTGTAGTTTCCGAGTCACCTTCAAAGGTAGCCCCACGTAGAGTGCATTGCAGTAGTCCAAGCAGGAGATAACCAGAGCATGCACCACTCTGGCGAGACAGTCTGCAGGCAGATAGGGTCTCAGCCTACGTACCAGATGGAGCTGGTAAACAGCTGCCCTGGACACAGATTTGACCTGTGCCTCCATGGACAGCTGTGAGTCCAAAATGACTCCAAGGCTGTGCACCTGGTCCTTCAGGGGCACAGTTACCCCATTCAGGACCAGGGAATCCTCCACGCCTGCCCGCCTCCTGTCCCCCAAAAACAGTACTTCTGTCTTGTCAGGATTCAGCCTCAATCTGTTAGCCGCCATCCATCCTCCAACCGCCTCCAGACACTCACACAGGACCTTCACCGCCTTCACTGGTTCTGATTTAAAAGAGAGGTAGAGCTGGGTATCATCTGCATACTGATGAACACCCAGCCCAAACCTCCTGATGATATCTCCCAGCGGCTGCATGTAAATGTTGAAAAGCATGGGGGAGAGGACAGAACCCTGAGGCACCCCACAAGTGAGAGCCCAGGGGTCTGAACACTCATCCCCCACCACCACTTTCTGAACACGGCCCAGGAGGAAGGAGCGGAACCACTGTATGACAGTGCCCCCAGCTCCCAGCCCCTCAAGACGGTCCAGAAGGATGTTATGGTCGATGGTATCAAACACCGCTGAGAGATCCAGCAGAACTAGGAAACAGCTCTCACCTTTGTCCCTAGCCCGCCGGAGATCATCAACCAGTGCGACCAAGGCAGTTTCAGTCCCATGATGAGGCCTGAATCCCGACTGGAAGGGATCCAAATGGTCTGCTTTTTCCAGGCATGCCTGGAGTTGTTCAGCAACCGTTCGCTCAATCACCTTGCCCAAGAATGGAAGACTTGAGACTGGGCGATAGTTGGCCATTGTGGCCGCATCTAAAGATGGTTTTTTAAGAAGCGGTTTAATAACCGCCTCTTTCAGCGGGTCTGGGAAGGCTCCCTCACGGAGGAAAGCATTCACCACCCCACGAAGCCCATCGCCCAGTCCTTCCCGGCTAGCTTTTATAAGCCAGGATGGGCAAGGATCCAGGAGACAGGTGGTTGGTTTCACTCGTCCAAGCAGCCTGTCCACATCCTCGGAGGTAACAGATTGGAATTGATCCCACTCAACTTGACTAGACAAAACTCTAGCACTCTCCTGCCCCGGCCCTGCTCCCACGGTGGAGTCTACTTCTTCCCGAATCTGAGCGATTTTATCTGCAAAAAACTTTGCAAAATCATTGCAGGAGAACATGTGGCCTGTACTGGGCCCCGATGTTGCAGGTGGTTCCGCTAAATTGTGAACCACCTGAAAAGTCTCCTGCTGCTGTTTTCTGCAGATGCAATAGAGGCGGTGAAGAAATTCTTCTTCGCCGTCGCTATCGCCACTTGGTAGACTCGACGTTGAGCTCTAACCTGTGTCCAGTCAGATTCGGAATGAGTTATCCGCCACCGGCGCTCTAGCCGTCTCAATGATTGTTTCATTGCCCTCAGATCCGTGGAAAACCACGGGGCTGTCCAGGCTCCATGCAATCGGAGAATCATGCAATCAACACAAGAAAAGCCAAATATCATTCTAACCAATAAAAAGGCCTGATTGAGACCTAGTCATGCTTAGACTCATTGAAACTGGTGGAACACGTTGATTTCTCTGGGTACCACTCAAAGTATAATTATGTCCATGTAGGTTGATTGATTAGTGGGATGCTGGTGGCGCTGTGGGTTAAACCACAGAGCCTAGGACTTGCTTATCAGAAGGTCGGTGGTTCGAATCGCCATGACAGGGTGAGCTCCCGTTGCTCGGTCCCTGCTCCTGCCAACCTAGCAGTTCGAAAACATGTCAAAGTGCAAGTAGATAAATAGGTACCGCTCCAGTGGGAAGGTAAATGGTGTTTCCGTGTGCTGCTCTGGTTTCCAGAAGCGGCTTAGTCACGCTGGCCACATGACCCGGAAGCTGTACGCCGGCTCCCTCGGCCAATAAAGCGAGATGAGTGCCGCAACCCCAGAGTCGTCCACGACTGGACCTAATGGTCAGGGGTCCCTTTACCTTTACCTTTAGGTTGGTTGATTGATTGCATTCATTTTCCTCCTTCCTCATATAATCCCAAAAACAATCCTGTGAGGTTGGTTAGGCTGAGAGGCAGTGGCTCACCCAAATTCACCCAATGAGTTTCATGGCTGAGTGGGTATTTGAACCCTTGTATCCCAGTTCCTCGCCTGATACCCTAACCACTATGCCACACTGGCCCACAGGTTCAGCCCTCAATAAGCAATAAATACACACATACATTGAATTTCAGAAGCTTCCCTAGGTGGCTCTTTCCAACAATGTTAGCCCCTGTACAATGAAGAGTGAGTTCAGGGGACTGTTCCCATGAGAATATTCTGCAAGATAAGCTTTTATCATAGCAAACATTATTATTAGCCTAGTGCAGGGGTGGGGAACCTCAGGCTCAGGGGCCAAATGAAGCATTCATCTGGCCCTTGGACTCTTTATGAAGGTTCTTCACCTCTGGTTTTGCCTAGCTGGAATTTGTCCTTGATCTGTGCTAATGCCCCTTTGCTTGCTTGGCTGGAGAGGTGTGTGTGGCAGAAAAGTAGCCTACTATACAAAATATCAGAGTCTTATCCATTGTTCCACAGAGCCTAGGGCTTGCCCATCAGAAGGTCGGCAGTTCGAATCCCTGCAACGGGGTGAGCTCCCGTTGCTCGGTCCCTGCTCTTGCCCACCTAGCAGTTCAAAAGCACAAAGTGCAAGAAGATAAATATGTACCGCTCCAGCGGGAAGGTAAACAGTGTTTCCGTGCACTGCTCTGGTTCACCAAAAGCAGCTTAGTCATGCTGGCCACATGACCCGGAAGCTGTATGCCGGCTCCCTTGGCCAATAAAGCGAGATGAGCGCTGCAACCCCAGAGTCATCCGCAACTGGACCTAATGGTCAGGGGTCCCTTTACCTTTTTATCCATTCCTCCACATTTTCTTCTGACCTCAAATACTTCGGGAATGTGGGCCCCAGAAAGTTGTCCATGATAAAATGTGGCCCTCAGATTGCAAAAGCTTTGCCACCTTTGACTTAGTGGAATAGGATCCTTCGTCTCTTAAAGTGTTGACATTTGGGGCTAAATAGTCCTTGACTTTTTAGTCTTTCTTTCTCTTCCTAAGCATTATTGGTAGTATTACTGGAGTTGGCCTGGCCAGTACATCACATAATAAGGCAGATTTACTTTAGGGGGGTTTAGACTGGAGCTGCTCATAACTTATTCATGATTCATTACCCATCCTTGGATGAAAAAATTGAGAGAAGGCCATTAAGCAATCTGCTTCTGAAGGGAGGACTGTGGATAACAAGCCAGAAAGAGATGGTTAGGATTTAGAGGCTCAGCAAGACTTCTCTGCCAATCATGAACTTTGTGAAGCTAATATTAATAATAATAATAATAATAATAATAATAATAATAGGCATTTTCTCAGATGTCACCAGGAATGGCTGGTACGTTTCTCGTCCCTTTAGGAATTGATAATAACAAAACAGGGTTGTTCTTTTTCTTTTGTCTTTATTGCTCAAGGAACACATTGAAAACACAAACCTTTGCCCATGCTAAATAATTTTAACAGACAGGGTGGAATGATTCAAAGCATTTTCTGAAAAGCCGCTTCTAGATTTCTGAAATATAGGCATTAGGCTACAAGTGGAAACATCCGAGCTGTCCCTGGCCTCTGTGCATAAACCAGAATCAAATGCAGGCCATTGAGACTGGTAAGCAGGCTTCATGTAGCCATTTGGCTTGGCTTTTGTGATAACACGAATGCTGGGCTAGATGTCAAGAGATTTTTATTTTTTGTGAGTTGCAGTCTGAACAAACCTGCACCTCTGACATGAATGTGCAGATCAGAGCGCATGGTTTTCTTTTGAATTTTACTCTTAGCAAGGCTAATTTGCTACAAACACATAATAATAATAATAATAATAATAATAATAATAATAATAATAATAATTTATTATTATTTATACCCCACCCATCTGGCTGGGTTTCCCCAGCCACTCTGGGCAGCTCCCAACTGAATATTAAATACACAATACAGCATTAAAAATTAAAAACTTCCCTAAACAGGGCTGCCTTCAGATGTCTTTTAAAAGTAAACAGTTGCCAATTGCCTAGACATCTGCTGGGAGGGTGTTCCACAGGGCGGGTGCCCTCTGCCTGGTTTCCTGTAACCTCACTTCTTACAGGGAGGGAACCACCAGAAGGCCCTCGTCCAGGCTGAACGATGGGGGTGGAGACGCTCCTTCAGGTATACAGGACTGAGGCCGTTTAGGGCTAAGCACATAGGTAAGGTAAAGGTAAAGGGACCCCTGACCATTAGGTCCAGTCGTGGCCGACTCTGGGGTTGCGGTGCTCATCTCGCTTTATTGGCCAAGGGAGCCGGCATAAAGCTTCTGGGTCATGTGGCCAGCATGACTAAGCCACTTCTGGCAAACCAGAGCAGCGCACGAAAATGCCGTTTACCTTCCCACTTTGATGTGCTTTCGAACTGCTAGGTTGGCAGGAGCAGGGACAGAGCAACGGGAGCTCACCCCATTGCAGGTATTCGAACTGCTGTCCTTCTGATTGGCAAGTCCTAGGCTCTGTGGTTTAACCCACAGCACCACCTGTGTCCCTCCACAGCACATAGGTTCTTAGACTTTATTCTGTGCTGAGTCACTCTCTGACTCATTCTCACAAGTTTGCTGACTCACACTTGACCAGCTGCAGGTGCAGGACAGGCACTCCTAAATTTACCCTTTCTTGGCATTTTTTCTCTGCATGCATAAACTCACATACACTAACAGAGAAAAGCCTAGTTTTGATTGAGTCCTAAAGGCAATATAGCTTGTCCTACTCATGTTCCCCAGTGACTGGGATTCAGAAGCATGCTATTCAGAGATATGTCAATATGGCAGCAATTCCCCCTCTGCTTTCTATCCCTGGGCTCCAGCTGACATTTCTCTGCCTGATGTGAATTGGTGTCAGCCACTTCTCATAGCAAATACAATAACACTGGATAATTCTCTAAGAGGATGGTGCCTTTCTTGATGACAGGCCTTTTTGGTTAAACTTAGACCATTCCCACCCAGCATTTCTGATGAATATTAGAAAGTCCTTTTCTTTCTGCATCTTAGATGTCAAGTCAATCTTTTAAACCCTCTCTTAATAAGATATGGGGGATTAACGGATCATTTTATCCTATTTAAAAGATAGCTCCGAGAGGATCAGAGTAAACACACACATTTTAAATTGTGTTAATCTCAGCTCCTCTCCACTCCTATGACTACTTGCCCCCTCTTTCTGCCTCGTCCAGATTCTTCTGGAGATGCAGCAATAGCATCACACAAAAATCTCCCTCTTCCTTTAGAACCAAAAAAAGCAGACATTGATATTAATGCATAGTTTGAACTAGTTTTTAAGCAGGTGCCACTGTGTTTGCAGATAATCAGCTCTTGCTGTCATTTTCTTTATTTATCTTATGGTATGCCAAACTTTTTGGACCGAAGGACACATTTCGAATATTGAGAGAGTGCTGTGGGCACCAGCTAATGCTATTTTAGGCTACATCAACAGAAGTACAGTGTCCAGATCAAGGAGAGTAATAACACCACTCAATTCTGCCTTGGTAATGTATGGAAGTGAGAGCTGGACCATAAAGAAGGCTGATCGCTGAAGAATTGTGGTGCTGGAGGAGACTCTTGAGAGTCCCATGGACTGCAAGAAGATCAAACCTATCCATTATTAAGGAAATCAGCCCTGAGTGCTCACTGGAAGGACAGATTGTGAAGCTGAGGCTCCAATACTTTGGTCACCTCATGAGAAGAGAAGACTTCCTGGAAAAGACCCTGATGTTGGGAAAGATGGAGGTCACAAGGAGAAGGGGACGACAGAGGACGAGATGGTTGGACAGTGTTCTCGAAGCTACAAACATGAGTCTGACCAAACTGCGGGAGGCAGTGGAAGACAGGAGGGCCTGGCGTGCTCTGGTCCATGGGGTCACGAAGAGTTGGACATGACTAAACTACTAAACAACAACAAGAAGACCACACCTGGAATACTGTGTCCAATTCTGGGCACCATAATTTAAGGATATTGACAGTCTGGAATGTGTGCTGAGGAGGGTGGCCAAGATGATCAAGGGGCTGGAAAGCAAGTCTTATATGAGGCATTGTTTAAGGAGCTGGGTATGTTTAGCCTGGAGAAGAGGAGAGTGAGAGGAGATATGACAGTCATCTTCAAATACCTAAAGGGCTGTCATATGGAAGATGGAGCAAGCTCGTTTCTCCTGCTCTGGAGGGTAGGACCCAAACCAATGGCTTCAAGTGACAAGAAAGGAGATTCTGACTAAACATCAGGAAGAACTTTCTGACAGTAAGAGCTGTCTGGAAGTGGAATGTTCTCCCTCAGAAGGTTGTGGACTCTCCTTCATTGGAGGTATTTAAGTTTGAGATGTCATGGATGCTTGAGATTCCTGCTTTGCAGAGGGTTCGACTAGATGACCCTTGGGGTCCCTTCCAACTCTACAATTCTACGATTCTATGAACCTGCCAGAATCCCCCTGAAGCAGACTCATGTCCTGCCCCCTCCACTGCAGAAGGCAGCTATGAGTTGCCATTTTAAATTTCTCACAATTCAATGGAGCACTCAGAAGGTGCTGGACTCTCCTTCCTTGGAGATTTTTAAATAGAGGTTGGACAATCATCTGTCATGGATGCTTTAGCTGAGATTCCTGCATTGCGGAGGCTTGGACTAGATGACCCCTGGGGTCTCTTTCTACTCTACAATTCTATGATTCTATACTTTAATGGGACCACACAGAAAACCCACTGGTACTGCTCCAATCTCCTACAAAGAGTGCAATAAATAATGAATCTTCATTCATGAAATATTTAATTCATTATTTTTCTGCAGTCGTGTTGTTATACCATTAGAGACCAGTCCTGTGCAGCTCTCAGCCTCAGGCAATTTGTCGATGGGGAGGTGTATATGCATATGCTGTGAGCCATCCAGCAACCCACTAGTCTTTCCACAATTGTACTGAATACATTTTGGGTATTCCCAGGTGTATGGAGTGTTACAGGAGATGTAGTACTTGTGGTGGGGAAAACATCATGGTCCTTCTTGGGTAGTTTGTCCACCTTTGGTTCCCACCCTGCACCCAGCTCCTGTTGGAAAATTCCATTCCACCTTTAGTTGCAGACATGGAACTGTTGCATGTCACATGTCTGTTTACATACCAGCACGGCTTGCTGGGAACTTCCGTTGTGTGTATAGCTTTTGCTTTTCACTGTCTCTCTGAGGAGAAGAAAGGGAGACGACATGTTTTCTTTGTCCTGATTTATGCTTGATAAATCTTTAGCTGTTAGTATGTTTTCACTAGCCTCACGCCTGTTCTGTTTGTGCAGTGCGCTCTGCTAATATAGCGTGCTCAGGCTTTTGAAGTCTGAGTCACTGATTTACGTTGCACCAGAGATCAGGGGATTGTCACGGCTGGAAGGGCATGATCCAGCTGGGGGCTAGCCAGCTGGCATCTCAATCCCTGAAGGATTCCGACAGCTCTCACCTGTGGCTCCTAGAAGCTGGCAGCATACAACAGCAGCCACACTCTGGGAACAACTTTGAATGGGTGGCTAAATCAAGTGAGGGTACCTGATGGGTCTCAAACCTCAGTGAGTTAAAGACTCCTTTTGCATGTGAAGACAGGTTCTGGCAGATTGAGCGGATGAGACCAATTGTGGGTCAAACAGTCAAGAAGGCGGTTTATGCATGTTCTGTAGAAGGAAGTAAGGGTCCTCAACCTGGGAAAACAGCCCATCTAGGAGAAGGAAAACTGAATCTAGACCTCTGCTGCTGTGTGGGATGTCTCTGGAAGAAGAAAAGGCTAAGGAGTAAACACTAAACAAATGTGGAGTGGAGTCCCTAAGACAGCTGGATTGTGCCTTGTACATCTCCTAGAAATTCCTGCAGCCAAGCTGGTGCCAAACGTACTGCTCTGCTTTCCTTTAGACCACATCAGCAAGGCTGGATCTTGTCATCTGGGCAGCCCAGGACTTCCATCCATCCATACTGCCCAGCGAAATTCTCCATCCTCTCCACATACTCCCTGAGTGGAATTCTCTAAACTTGAGTAAGCTGTCCCAGTGTCTCTTTGCTAGTTGTCCATGTCTGCCAAGGTTTCCTCCTCCTGTGCCGACCGTAGGAGAAAATCCATCAGAGTTTGCATGGCGAGATCCCGCCTCCCCCCAGCAGGAATAAAGACACAGGACACAGGTTAATGGGCTAAAAATTGGCCACAACTTTATTGGTTACAGGTGATGAGTGGTATTGGCTTAGGCATTGGTCCTATCGACTATCCGGCTTCAGCCTGTCTGCTTGAAGACTGGGAAGGGTTATCACCAGCAGGGGGAGCCCTGCTGATGCACATCAACTAGGAGCTCCCCCGGGGTCACCGCTCGGGGGCGTGCCTTAGGCCCTCACCACCATAGGCTTCAGACGGGGCCACACACCCCGGGAATCCTTTACCGGACCACCCTTCAATATCCGGGGGAGGTGACGGTGCTCCTTTCCACCCATACATCTGCATAACAATACCCCAACCAATGCCTAACTGCCAAAACCAAGAAACTTGTGACAATTTGCTACGAGGTAGGCGAAAAAACCAAATGGATGGTGCCAATTTGCCAAGTGGAAAAATTCCTACCAGGCCCCATAACGGCGACCAACCAAAGTCCATAGCAAGGTCAAAGAAGAAACCTTGAAGGGCGGGTGGGTGGGAAATTAGCGCAGCTGAGTAGCCAAAGAGGGAGATCCTCTGCCGAGCTTGCCTTAAATGCAGGCAAGCCACACCCCCTGAGCCAGCCGATTGGCTGGCCAGGGGATGACACAGCAGAGGATTCCCCCAGATCGCACGGGGCTGGGAGCGTGAAGCCCGCAACACCACCTCCTCCCAAGGTCAGAAGTGGCTTTCTCAGTAGATGCTTGTATTGGACAGCCAGGAGAAAGATTGAGGGAAAGTGGGGTAGGGAATTGTAGTTTGTTAAGGGTGCTAAGAGAGATTGGAAGACCCTTACTTCCCTCACAGTGCTACAATTCCCAGAGTTCCTTGGGAAGATGGATTGATTTTTAAACTACTCTGGAAACTAGCTCTGTCCGAACAAACCTTGCACCCATAACAAACTACAGTTTCCAGGATATTTGGGGAGGTTAGGCTATGACTGTTTAAAGTACTATGATACTGCTTGAAATGTATAGTGCAGATGCAGCCTGTATGTATGCATAATGCATGGGATATATTTCTCTATATGCAGAGGCTCCCATCTCAGTCAGTCACACAAAGTGCTATATATTAAAGCAAAACAATTACTCTAGGCAGGCATTGACATAAAAGGGGTTTGGAAATGTCAATAATCAAAACTTTAAAATGGTTAAATTCCCCATATCATTTAAGTCCAGCAGGCACCAACAGTATTGACATTTCGTTGGTTAGTAAGACATCTCTATTTACTCAGGTTTCCTGGGTCTATGATGATTTAATACCAGTTTTTATTGTAGAGGCTGCTCTACGTCCGGAATTTCTCAGACATAGCCAGGATTCAGCCCTTGTAAACAGTGTCTGGGCAGAAATCACTTAAATGTCCGGGGAAATCTGGATGTATGACAACCCATGTTGGAAGTGTAGGTTTTGGCAAATTTCATGAAAAATATTTCAAAACTTGGGGGGTTGGGGTTGGGGGGAAAGCGCAACAACTTTTGTATCCGGACTTTCACTTTTTGAAATATGGCAACCCTAATTTAAGTCATTTGATGTAAGCTATTGTGATGTACTCCTATGCCGGCAACAAGGTTGTGGGTCTTGCTTTGTTTTACATCACCTCTAACTTTCTCACTCATAGAATTGGGATCCATAGAATCCACAGAATTAGAAGGTAACCAGGAGTCAACAAGTTCAACCCTGTGTCAGATGGCCACCCAATATCTGTTTAAAAACCTCCAGTGAAGGAGAGTCCACCAGCTTCCGAGGTAGTCCATTCCACCATTATGTGGCATAATTCAGCCTCATATAACCCAGCATACTTAGCTTTAGTTAATGCATGAAGGGGTTAAGTCTATAGAGTAAGCTGTTGACTAGGTCACTCCCCTTCACCTTGGGCAGCAAAGGTTAGAAAAGTTCTTTGTTCACTCCCTTTCACCAGAGAAGACATCTGGCCTGATCACTCCAAGCTCAGACCATGTGTTTAGAAACATTTTATTGCCAATTTTGAAACTAAGTTTACCTGCCTGTGTTTTCTTGCTGCTGTATGGAAAAGCACATAAATCTGATCTTTGATGTAGTTTGTAAGTAAACCATTTTAAACTTATCAAACTGTGTGGTCTTCTCTATGCTAAAGGGGAAGTTTTGTAAGTGACTTAAAATGGGATATTTTAAAGGTCTTAGAGTCTTAGAGAGCCAGTGTGGTGTAGTGGTTAAGAGCGGTAGATTCGTAACCTGGGGAACCGGGTTCGCGTCTCCACTCCTCCACCTGCAGCTGCTGGGTGACCTTGGGCCAGTCACACTTCTCTGATGTCTCTCAGCCCCACTCACCTCACAGAGTGTTTCTTGTGGGGGAGGAAGGGAAAGCAGATTGTTAGCCGCTTTGAGACTCCTTCGGGTAGTGATAAAGCAGGATATCAAATCCAAACTCTTCTTCTTACTTTGCTCCATGTTTTGTGATTTCAAACCTCTGCTGGGGCTCTCTTACCAGAGAGTGCTTGCTCCATGCAGAGGTCTAGGGAACCAGGGAATTATTCTTTAAACAAAACCACCAGAAGGTTCTTGGTTGAAATCTCATTTCTTGTCATTTGAATCAGTTGGTTCAGGTCCTACCCTCTGGAGCAGCAGAAAACAAGCTTTTTGCACATTCCTGTCACCTCTCAGTCTTCTCTGAGCTGAAGAACCTGCTCATGTGTAGCCTGCCAACAAACATACTAACACATGGATGTCTAATCCAGCCCCCTTCACACAAGTAACCCAGGAAGAGGGCTATTGCATTTTTTGTTTGTTTTCCTTTCTCAGGAAAGCATATCCTATTTCTCAGTCACCGTGTAGTTAACAGTAAGCATCAAAACATATCCCACATTGTGTTTTCCCTGACTAATCCCATCCCTCCACAAAAAAACCATCCATTTGGGTCAGGGACAGTCAACCATGGTAACTTTCAAATGTTGGAGACTGCAACTTCAATCATCCCTCACCATCTGCCATGCTGGGACTGATGGGAGTTGTAGTGTATAATATCTGCAGAGCATCACGTTGGCTACCTCTGGTTTAGGTAGTTTGCCTCAATCTATCTACCTATTAAAATTGCCTGTAAAATGGGGAGTCTTTTTTTTCCTTATCTGTCTTGGAATTTTGGCAGCCTGATTCTTTGGAAAGGTGGTTGGCATGCTAATACAATGGAAAACTCCAAAATTATGAATAGAGAAGAGTGCTCAGGTCTCCCACCCAAATGACTGGGAAGCAGAAACTAAAGGACATAATGAAATAGATGGAGTTCACTATGAAATAAGAATGATTTTAATGAACGAACAATGAAATGACTTCAGGCTTCAGCAATGAAAATGAATGGGAACACCCTTACTAAAAAATGGTTTGCAGGGACAACCTTTGCAGGTAAAATTTCAAAAAGTGAGCCAGCATAAAGAGATCTTTTGAAAAACAAGTAGCAGGAAAATTATTCATTGTTACATTGATTGCTTTCATTGTGTTGCACTTTGATTAAGTCTAACCCAGTACACTGAACGGCTGATGGTGGGAGCATGCATTGCGGCCATGTGGTTTGTATCCAAAGAGATTAGGCTAGGCTCTAAAATTGAATTACATTTATTGTTCTGATGGTAGCATTGTGTGTTTTTTTTAAAAAAATCCCATACTGACAGATGGCTCTCTAAATGATGGAAGACCTGCATTTCATTAAGACATTTAGGCAAAAGAATCAATATTGTTTCTCCATGCACTTTTTGTGATAACACATACCCGGGGCATGTTAGCTGCAAAATAACATAATAAGATTCAGCTTGTATTAGGTACACAGCCAACATATGTTTTCTGTGCAATAATACTTGATTTATTTATTTTTAAGAAACAACGGTGATGGAAACAAAACTAGTTTCGTCATCACATTTTATCCCTCTGCATTTTGGAAACTGAACTTTTGTCAAAGGCTGATAATAATAATAATAATAATAATAATAATAATAATAATAATAATAATAATAATAATAATATATTTCCCCAGCCACTCTGGGCGGCTTCCAACAAAAGATTAAAAATAAAATAAAACACCAGACATTAAAAACTTCCCTAAACGGAGCTGCCTTCAGATGTTTCCTAAAAGTCAGATAGTTGTTTATTTCCTTGACAGCTGATGGGAGGGCATTCCACAGGGCAGGTGCCACTACCGAGAAGGCCCTCTGCCTGCTTCCCTGTAACCTCACTTTTCACAGTGAGGGAACCACCAGAAGGCCCTTGGTGCCTCAGTGTCTGGGCTGAACGATATTAGCAGGGAGTTAGGGAAGGAAGTCAGGGACAAGGGACGAAGAAGCAATTCAGGACATATGCAATTCACCATAACTTGCAACTGTGTACACTGGCATTTTCCATTGCCTCCTAATACTTTGGTGCAATGGAATGAAATATTTCTCCTGAAAAGTTCAGGGAATGAGCCCTGAATGTTTCAGCTTAAAAGAGATGGAAAGCACTCCAGAAAGAATTTGTTGGCTTTAATGTACACCCCCCCACACACACACACGCCCTGTGCATACACTGCCTTCCATTCTACTCCATAAGCATCATTGATTCAATTCAGGAGTTACTTTAGAGTTACAGGCTTTATTGATTGATTTTACTTGTAATGGTTCTCGTCTCTGTAAGTGGTGATGCATAAAAGATTGGTTTTAAACTTTCCTCTTATGCTACATTGATTTAGTGTGATGAAATGTGGATCCATAAGGCTTTCGCTAAGTACTTCTTGCTGCACAAAATGACGGCAGAGGGGTGGTGGTGGCGAGGGAGGAAGAACAGGGGCCTGGAGATAAAAACAGCTTCCAAAATGACTGATTAGATCAAAAGAGAGAGTTTGGGATGGAACAATCATCTAAGCAATGAATGCGCAAGCAATGTGTATACTAATGTCAGAATCAGATTAATGACGCTAATGCAACATCCAAGCTTGGGCTCAGGAGATAAAGATACAGGCTCAGCAATAAACTGTGATTATCCCGTGATGATGATGATGATGATGTATGAGCTTTCAGCTACATTTGAGGGCAGGAAGCATCCCTGGCTTCACCAGAGTGATGGTAGGAAGCAGGAAGGGCTTTCTGTCCTTACCTCCAGTGTCTTCTGAGGAGGAAGGAACTAAGTATTAAAGAAACAGGACCCTGTGACAACAGGGTGGCAAAGGTTATCAATGACAACTAGCCACTAGTTGGGCCAGTGTGGTGTAGTGGTTAAGAGCGGTGGACTCGTAATCTGGTGAACCTTGGGCCAGTCACACTTCTTTGAAGTCTCTCAGCCTCACTCACCCCACAGAGTGTTTGTTGTGGGGGAGGAAGGGAAAGGAGAATGTTAGCCGCTTTGAGACTCCTTCGGGTAGTGATAAAGCGGGATATCAAATCCAAACTCTTCTTCTTCTTCACTAAGGCTCTGTACACACAGGTTGTGCTGCCCCTCCGCCTGATATATATAAAAACTGGGAATCATGGCAATGAGGAGAGAGTATAGAACAGCACAACCACCAGGGAAGAGGCAGTGGAGGAGAGACAGATGCAGAAGGGAGGAGGAGGAAAGCAGACAGAGAGGGACATGGGCAGAAGAAAAGGCCTGGAATGGATCAGTGGTGTAGCAAGGGCAGGTGGTGCCCGGTGCAGAAAATTTCTTGTCACCCCCGCCACACACACACACATTGAAATTTATTTATTTATTGCCTGCAAAAATGGTTTGACTTTATTTCGTATGCTTTTTTGCAGAGCCAAAGTTGTTGAGCTTTTTGGGGGGATCCAAATTTATCTCTGCAGAGATTGCGTATCTTCCAATGAGGAGTCTTGTGGCGGGCGGACCAAAATTTCTGCAGCGGGAAGCCTGCACGCTCCAAAGCCACTGCACATCTCTCACAGACGTTGGGTGCCAAACAGCATTTTGTTTTTTGTTTTATTATAATATTTATTAAAGATTTTTTGATACAATAAATAAAAACCAAACAATAAGACATATTTCTTAACATAGTTTCAGCACTTCTTTGGACTTCCTCACATCCTCCGCTCCTACTTCCATTCCAATAAAGTTTTCCCAGCAATTTATCAACTTAATTAATCAAATCTTAATAATTTACATATCATCTAATAGCTGTTCAAGAAAATTTTAAGTTCTCCTTAAATAACTTATCCTCATTACTCCATCTAATTTAGTGGTGCCAAATTCTTTATAGTGATCTAGCATCCTTCTTAACATTCAACCAAATTACAATACTTTTGCAAATAAATCTTGAATTTTTTCCAGTCTTCTTCCATCCTTTCCTGTCCCAGGTCTCGGATTCTGCCGGTCATCTCAGCCAGTTCCATGTAGCCTATCAGTTGCGTCTGCCATTCTTCCAGTGTGGGTAAATCTTGGGTCTTCCAATATTTAGCGATGAGTATCCTTGCTGCCGTTGTTGCATACAGAAAAAAAGTTCGGTCTTTCTTTGTCACCCTCTGACCGACAATGCCCAAGAGGAATGCCTCTGGTTTCTTAAGAAAGGTATACTTAAATACCTTTTTCAGCTCATTATATATCATTTCCCAGAAGGCCTTCACTTTAGGACAGGTCCACCAGAGGTGAAAGAATGTTCCTTCGTTCTCTATACATTTCCAACATTTATTATCAGACAAATGGTATATTTTTGCAAGTTTGACTGGAGTCATGTACCATCTATATATCATTTTCATAACATTTTCTTTCAAAGCATTACATGCAGTGACATTCAACCCAGTGGTCCACAACCTTTCCCAGTCCTCAAACATAATATTATGACCGATAACCTGTGCCCATTTTATCGTAGCCGATTTGACCGTTTCATCTTGTGTATTCCATTTTAACAGCAAGTTATACATTCTTGAGAGTACCTTAGACCTAGGTTCTAACAGTTCTGTTTCCAATTTCGATTTCTCCACCTGGAACCCTAACTTTTTATCATTCTTAAAAACTTCTTTAATCTGAGCGTAGTGTAACCAGTCTCGCACTTTATCCTTTATTTTCTCCAAACTCTGCAGTTTCCAATTGTCGCCATCTTTTTCTAATATTTCCCAATATTTTGGCCATTTGGCCTCCATATTGAGTCTTTTTCGGGCCTTAGCTTCCAAAGGTGAAAGCCACCTTGGAGTTTTATTTTCCAGTAAGTCTTTATATCTTGTCCAGACATTAAATACTGCTTTTCTGACAATATGGTTCTTAAAGGCCTTATTGATCTTAACCTTGTCATACCATAAATATGCATGCCAACCAAAAGCATTGTTAAAACCTTCTAAATCCAGTACATCAGTGTCCTCGAGAAGTAGCCAGTCTTTTAGCCAGCAGAAAGCTGCGGCCTCATAGTACAACTTTAAGTCTGGCAGGGCAAAGCCCCCTCTTTCTCTCGCATCAGTTAATATCTTAAACTTAATTCTGGGCTTTTTGCCCTGCCAGACAAATTTAGAAATATCTCTCTGCCACTTCCGGAAGCACTCTGTTTTGTCCACAATCTGTAGTGTTTGAAACAGAAACAGCATTTTTGGCAATACATTCATCATAATAGCAGCAATTCGGCCTAGCAAAGAAAGTTTCAGTCTTGTCCAGCTGTCTAAGTCTCTCTTAATTTCTAACCAGCATTTTTCATAATTATCCTTGAATAGACTCAGATTTTTTGCTGTTATGTTTACCCCTAGGTACTTTACTTTTTTAACCACATTTAGTTCTGTCTCTCTCTGAAACCGTTCTGACTCTGTGTCTGTCAATTTTTTTCCCAGTACCTTAGTTTTCTGTTTATTTAATTTAAATCCCGCCACCCGACCAAAGTCTTGAATCAGTTGTAGTACTCTTTTCGTACTAGATTCTGGCTCCTGCAGGGTCAAAACTAGGTCATCTGCAAAAGCTTTAAGTTTATATTGTTTCGCTCCGACCTGAATCCCTTCCACCAACCGGTCCCCTCTAATCATATTCAAGAGCACCTCCAGAACCGAAATAAATAGCAACGGGGAGATAGGGCAGCCTTGTCGTGTTCCTTTTTCAATTTTGAACTCTTCTGTAACCACATTGTTTACTATCAATTTAGCCTTTTGTTCTGAATAAATTGCGTCAATCCCATTTTCAAAACCCCGTCCCACTCCCATCCCTTCTAAGTTTCCCTTCATAAATTTCCAAGAGATATTGTCAAAGGCCTTCTCCGCATCTATGAAAATTAGCACTGCTTTTGTGTTAATATTTGTTTGCAATAGTTCCAAAATGTCAATAATGTTCCTTGTGTTAGCAAACAAATGTCTACCTGGGAGAAAGCCTGCCTGATCTTTGTGAATTACTTCATTTAGAACTTTTTTCAGTCGATTTGCCAAAATGTCTGCAAATATTTTATAGTCCACATTTAGGAGAGAGATGGGACGGTAATTCTTGAACTTTTTGTAAGCAGAATAAGGACTTTAAGCACTTGATTTTATGTTCTTTACTTGCATCGTGATACCTTTCTTCTATCGGAAATATAATTTGAGTAAGAAACCCAGGTTCTGGAGCTGCCTGAGTAACTGAGCTGTCAGTCTGCAGATTTGGTTACTTTGAATTAAAAATTGCAACAATCTGAGGGAGTTTGGACTTGCTACTTTGAAGCATCATTTGAAATACCAGTTTGCACTGTTTGAAACAATGTGGCTGTTAATACTAACTCTGCTTAAAACCTGCTATTGAAGGTTCCGGGACTTTAAACTTGATTTTAGCAATTTTACCAGAATTGATCTCTTCCCTAAAGACATTTTATGCTCCCCCTAGAGGATTCGGGATTTACAGCAGTGACATTATTTTCCTTTCCTTTCCCGGCCTCCTGTTTGACTGTTACCATCTGGGCTGTTGTTTTCTCATGGGAACAACTCAGCTTGACCTTGACTTTTAGATAACTCTGGAATGAGTGGCGCAAGAAAAAAGGGACCAAAAACTAGACAAACAACTTTAACAACTTTAACCGCAGCCTCTCAGGCACGCAGATCATCTGTACCTACTCTGCCTTCAGAAGAAGAAGCTGCTTCTCGGCCACAAGCAGGGGAGGGAGAAACTGAGCAATTACAACTGGAAGATATGGCCTCAGGAGCAACTGCTTCTATTTTAGAGAAAATCTATGAAAAACTGGAATCTTTGGACAAGAGAGTAGAATCTCTGGATAAGAAAGCTGATGAGCAAACAGCTAAAATTGATCAAAACACAGAATGTTTAAATAGATTAACTGGACAAGTATCACAGAATGTACAAGCAATTGGAGAACTGATGGAGGCCACGGCAGAAAATCGGAAATTGGCTGAGGATACTAGCCAAAGACTGGGAAATTTGGAACAAGAGGTAAGACCACTCAGCAAACAAGTAGGTGAACACCAGACCTACCTTTCCATGATAGAACTGCGGAACCGGGAGAGTAACCTTAGGATAAGGTCGATACCAGAAGCGGAAGAAGGCAACTTAGCTAAGTTCCTGACTAAAGAGTTTTCCAAGTTTTGGAATTTAGAGGAAAAGGACTTTAAAATCGTATCAGCCTTCAGGCTTGGAAGACTTGTAAAGAAAGAGAAGCCCAGAGACTGTTTGATAACATTGAGATCAAAGGAGAAAAGGGATAAGATTTTGGGCCTACACTACGGAAAGTCACTGGACATTTCGGATAGAAGAATTGAAATTTACAAGGACATCCCTAAACAACTGTTGGATCTTAGATCTGACTATCTTGAACTGGTCAAATTGTTGAGGAGCAACTCAATTATCTTCAGGTGGGAATTTCCCCAAGGAGTATCTTTCACTTTTAGAGGGAAGAAGGTTAAAATCAGAACATTGGAAGACAGAGATAAATTTTTGACCGCATACGGAGAGGACCTTCAAAAGGGAATTGAATTACCCTCTGGGCCTGGAGCACCAGCGGTACCTGCACCCTCGGAACCTGAAGATCCAGTGAACAAGACACCACCCCCAGGACAATAATCAGACTAATTCAGGATGTCTCTGCAACTCTTGAGTTGGAATATAAATGGCTGTAACATCCCGGAAAAAAGGAGGAAAATTTTTCACATATTAAAAAAGGAACAATTGGATATCATTTGCCTACAAGAAACACATGTGACTAGGCTCCACAGAAAAGTGTTAATAAACAAAAGACTTGGCCAGGAATTTATATCTTCGAACAGAGTAAAGAAGAGAGGCGTGGTGATATATGCAAAAGAGAGCCTGTCACCCAAATTCTTATTTAAAGATGAACATGGAAGAATTTTAGCAATTGAGATAAAACATCAAGGAGAGAAGATTTTGTTATTAGGAATCTATGCACCAAATGAAGGGAAATCGGAATTTTACAAGAAGTTGCACGAGACAATGCTGGATTATCTGGACTATGACAACATCATTATGATGGGAGATATGAACGGGGTCGTATCAACTAACATGGATAAGTCACAAAGCCAAAATGTTACAAAGGACGGCAGACTACCAAAGCCTTTTTTTGAAATGACAGACAATATGGACTTAATTGACATTTGGAGAACGAAGAACCCCTTGGGAAGAGAGGGAACATTTTTCTCTGAAGCCCAGCTGACTTGGACAAGAATCGACCAAATATGGATAACTAGAGGTCTGGCACCCAAGGTCAGAAAGGTGGAAATCTGCCCAAAGACCTGCTCCGACCATAATGCAACGAAGATGGACATGACACTACTACCAACCGGCTCCTTTAGATGGAAGATGAATGACAATTTGTTTAGAGATCAGGAGATTGTTGAGAAGGCCCAAAAAGCCTTGAAGGACTATTTTGAGATAAACATGAACACTACGGTGGAAAAAAGAACTATCTGGGACGCAAGTAAGGCTGTAATGAGGGGGTTCTTGATACAACAGAATGCTGTAAAGAAAAGGATACAAAATGAGAGGAAAGACAAGATATTGGAGAAAATCAAAGAATTGGAGAAGAAGTTAAGATCAAATCCGAAGTCACAGCCGACCCTGAGAGAAATCAAACTTCATCAAGCACAATATTCTAAATTGATAAACCAGGAAATAGAGTGGAAGATTAAATTAATGAAACAAAAAACTTTTGAATCGGCAAATAAATGTGGGAAACTGCTAGCTTGGCAGTTGAAGAGGAGACAAAAACTAAATACAGTCACAAATTTAGAAATTGAAGGAAGAAATATTCAGAACCCTGTGGAGATCAGAAAGTGCTTCCAGAGATATTTCAAAAGATTATATACTCAAGGGCCGCAAGATGAGGTTGAGATTAAACAATTTTTGGAAAAAAGTGGACTAACAAAATTGTCACAAGAAAATAGATCAATCCTGAATTGCAAAATAACATGACAAGAGATTGAACAAGCCATTCAGAACATGCAATTGGGCAAATCCCCAGGGCCAGATGGGCTGACCTCCAAGTACTACAAGACATTAAAAGACTATCTGATACAACCACTGATGGAGGTCAGCAATGAAATTATGGAGGGGAAGAAGGCGCCGGAATCGTGGAAAGAAGCTTTTATCACATTGATACCAAAATCGGAAGCTGAAAAGACACAACTTAAGAACTATCATCCCATCTCCCTTTTAAATGTGGATTACAAAATATTTGCAGACGTTTTGGCAAGTAGACTCAAAAAAGTATTAAATGAAGTAATTCATAAAGACCAGGCAGTCTTTCTCCCAGGTAGACACTTGTTTGCTAACACAAGGAATATCATTGACATTTTGGAACTTTTGCAAACAGACATAAATACAAAAGCAGTGTTAATTTTTATAGATGCGGAGAAGGCCTTTGACAATATCTCTTGGAAATTTATGAAGGGAAATTTAAAAGAAATGGGAGTGGGACGGGGTTTTGAGAATGGGATTGATGCAATATATTCAGAACAAAAAGCTAAATTGATAGTTAACAATGTGGTTACAGAAGAGTTTAAAATTGAAAAAGGAACACAACAAGGCTGCCCCATTTCCCCTCTGCTATTTATTTCGGTTCTGGAGGTGCTCTTGAATATGATCAGAGGGGACCGGTTGGTGGAAGGAATCCAGGTCGGAGCGAAACAATACAAACTTAAAGCTTTTGCAGATGACCTAGTTTTGACCCTGCAGGAGCCAGAATCTAGTACGAAAAGAGTGTTACAATTGATTCAAGACTTTGGTCGGGTGGCGGGATTTAAATTAAACAAACAGAAAACTAAGGTGCTGGGAAAAAAATTGACAGACACAGAGTCAGAACGGTTTCAGAGACAGACAGAACTAACTGTGGTTAAAAAAGTAAAGTACCTAGGGGTAAACATAACAGCAAAAAATCTGAGTCTTTTTAAGGATAACTATGAAAAATGTTGGTCTGAAATTAAAAGAGACTTAGACAGTTGGACAAAATTGAAACTTTCTTTGTTAGGCCGAATGGCTGCTATTAAGATGAATGTATTGCCAAAAATGTTGTTTTTGTTTCAAACACTACAGATTGTGGACAAGACGGAGTGCTTCCGGAAGTGGCAGAGAGACATCTCTAGGTTTGTCTGGCAGGGCAAAAAGCCCAGAATTAAGTTTAAGATATTAACTGATGCGAAAGAAAGAGGGGGCTTTGCCCTGCCAGACCTAAAGTTGTACTATGAGGCCGCAGCTTTCTGCTGGCTAAAAGACTGGCTACTTCTCGAGGACACTGACGTTCTGGATCTGGAAGGTTTTAACAATGCTTTTGGTTGGCATGCATACTTATGGTATGACAAGGTTAAGATCAATAAGGCCTTTAAGAATCATATTGTCAGAAAAGCAGTGTTTAGTGTCCGGACAAAATATAAAGACTTATTGGAAAATAAAACTCCAAGGTGGCTTTCACCGCTGGAAGCTAAGGCCCGAAAAAGACCCAATATGGAGGCCAAATGGCCAAAATATTGGGAAATACTAGAAAAAGATGGAGACAATTGGAAATTGCAGAGTTTGGAGAAAATGAAGGATAAAGTGCGAGACTGGTTACACTACGCTCAGATTAAAGAAGTTTTTAAAAATGACAAAAAGTTAGGGTTCCAGGTGGAGAAATCGAAGTTGGAAACAGAACTGTTAGAGCATAAGACTAAGGTACTCTCAAGAATGTATAACTTGCTGTTAAAATGGAATACACAAGATGAAATGGTTAAATCGGCCATGATAAAGTGGGCATAGGACATTGGGCACAACATTATGTTTGAGGACTGGGAAAGGTTGTGGACCATTGGGTTGAACTTCACTGCATGTAATGCTTTGAAGGAAAATGTAATGAAAATGATATATAGATGGTACATGACCCCAGTTAAACTTGCCAAAATATACCATTTGTCTGATAATAAATGTTGGAAATGTAAAGAAAATGAAGGAACATTCTTTCACCTCTGGTGGACTTGCCCTAGAGTGATGGCTTTCTGTGAAATGATATATAATGAGCTGAAAAAGGTATTTAAGTATACCTTCACTAAGAAACCAGAGGCCTTCCTTTTGGGTATTGTCGGCCAGAAGGTGTTAGGGAAGGACCGAACATTTTTTATGTATGCAACAACAGCAGCAAGGATACTTATCGCTAAGCATTGGAAAACCCAAGATCTACCCACACTGGAAGAGTGGCAGATGCAGCTGATAGACTATATGGAACTAGCCGAGATGACCGGCAGAATCCGAGACCTAGGAGAAGAGAAAGTTGAAGAAGACTGGAAGAAATTTAAGATTTATTTTAAAAAGCATTGTAATTTGGTTGAATGTTAAGAAGGATGCTAGATCATAAACAATTGAGCACCACTAAACTAGATGGAATTAGGATGACAAGTGAGATTGAGGAAAAAACATAAACCTTTGGGAGAAATATTAGATTATATTTTAAATGAGTGGGATACAAGAATGTAAACAAGGTGATAAATTGCGGGTAAGAATTGACAATGATGCAAGTGGGAGCGGGAGACGTGTGGGAGTCCAATGAAGCTAAGAAAATATGTTATGATATATGTTTCATTGTTTTTTATTTCTGCATTTATGTTTAAAAATTTTAATAAATATATATAAATATATATATATATATAATACTTGGAGGTCAGCCCATCTGGCCCTGGAGATTTTCCCAGTTGCATGTTCTGAATGGCTTGATCAATCTCTTGACGTGTTATTTTACAGTTCAGGATTGATCTGTTTTCTTGTGACAATTTTGGTAGTCCATTCTTTTTCAAAAATTGTTTGATCTCAGCCTCATCTTACGGCCCTTGAGTGTATAGTTTTTTGAAATATCTCTGGAAGCACTTTCTAATATCCACAGGGTTCTGAATATTTCTTCATTCAATCTCCAAATTGGTAACCGTGTTTAGTTTTTGTCTCTTCTTCAACTGCCAAGCTAGCAGTTTCCCGCATTTATTCGCCGATTCAAAAGTTTTTTGTTTCATTAATTTAACTTTCCACTCTATTTCCTGGTTTATCAATTTAGAATATTGTGCTTGATAAAGTTTAATTTCTCTCAAAGTCGGCTTTGACTTCGGATTTAATCTTAACTTCTTCTCTAATTCTTTAATTTTCTCTATAATCTTGTCTTTTTTCTCATTTTGCATCCTTTTCTTTACAGCATTCTGTTGTATCAGAAACCCCCTCATCACAGCCTTGCTTGCATCCCAGATGATTCTTTTTTCCACCGTAGTGTTCAGATTTATCTCAAAATAATCCTTCAAGACTTTTTGGGCCTTCTTGATGATCTCCTGATCTCTGAACAAATTGTCATTCATCTTCCATCTAAAGGAGCCGGTTGGTAATAGTGTCATGTCCATCTTTACTGCATTATGGTCGGAGCAGGTCTTTGGGCAGATTTCCACCTTTCTAATCTTAGGTGCCAGACCTCTAGATATCCATATTTGGTCGATTCTTGTCCATGTCAGTTGGGCTTCAGAAAAGAATGTTCCCTCTCTTCCCAAGGGGTTCTTTGTCCTCCAAATATCAATCAAGTCCATGTTGTCTGTCAATTCGAAAAAGGTCTTAGGTAGTCTGCCTTCTTTTGTGACATTTTGGCTTTGTGACTTATCCATGTTGGTTGATACGACCCCATTCATGTCTCCCATCATAATGATGTTGTCATAGTCCAGATAGTCCAGCATGCTCTCATGCAACTTCTTATAAAATTCCGATTTCCCCTCATTTGGTGCATAGATTCCTAATATCGAAAGCTTCTCTCCTTGATGTTGTATCTCAATTGCCAAAATTCTTCCATGTTTGTCTTTAAATAAGAATTTAGGTGACAGGTTCTCCTTTGTGTATATCACCACTCCTCTCTTCTTTACTCGATCAGAAGATATAAATTCTTGGCCAAGTCTTTTATTTATTAATACTTTTTTTGTGGAGCCTAGTCACATGTGTTTCTTGCAGGCAGACAATGTCCAATTGCTCTTTTTTTAATATGTGAAATATCTTCCTCCTTTTTTCCGGGGAGTTACAACCATTAATATTCCAGCTCAGAAGTTGCAGAGACATCCTGAATAAATCTGTTATTTTTCTGGGGGTGGTATCTTTTTCTCTGGATCTTCAGGTTCCAAGGGTGCAGGTACCGCCGGTACTCCAGGCCCTAGTGGCGTCTCAATTCCTTTCTGGAGGTCCTCTCCGTAGGTGTTCAAAAATTTATCTCTGTCTTCAAGTGTTCTAATTTTAACCTTCTTTCCTCTGAAGGTAAAGGATAATCCCTGGGGGAATTCCCACCTGAAAATGATTGAATTGCTCCTCAGCAGTCTAACCAGTTCAAGATAGGTGGATCTAAGATCCAGCAGTTGTTTTGGGATATCTTTGTAAATTTCAATTCTTCTATCCAGAATGTCCAGTGATTTTTCGTAGTGTAGACCCAATATCTTGTCCCTTTCCTCCTTTGATCTCAAGGTTATCAAGCAATCTCTGGGCTTCTCTTTCTTTGCAAATCTTCCAAGCCTAAAAGCTGACACAATTTTAAAGTCTTTTTCCTCTATATTCCAAAACTTGGAAAATTCTTTAGTCAAGAACTCAGCTAGGTTTCCTTCTTCAGCTTCTGGTATCGACCTTATCCTTAGGTTACTCTCCCGGTTCCGCAGTTCGATCATGGAGAGATAGGTCTGATGTTCACCAACTTGTTTGCAGAGTGGTCTTACCTCTTGTTCTAAACTTTGAAGTTTTTGACTAGTATCTTCAGCCAGTTTACGATTTTCTACCGTGGCCTCCGTCAGCTG
Source organism: Podarcis cretensis (assembly GCF_951804945.1). NCBI lineage: Eukaryota > Metazoa > Chordata > Lepidosauria > Squamata > Lacertidae > Podarcis > Podarcis cretensis. The sequence continues at coordinate 24,146,823 of NC_137177.1, read as the reverse complement.
CCCAATTGCTTGTGCGTTCTGTGCAACCTGCCCAGTTATTCTATTTAGACAATCTGTATTTTGATCAATCTTAGCTGTTTGTTCATCTGCTTTCTTGTCCAAAGATTCCACTCTCTTGTCCAAAGATTCCAATTTTTCATAAATTTTCTCTAAGATGGAAGCCGTTGCTCCTGAGGCCATATCTTCCAATTGTGGCTGCTCAGTTTCTCCCTCCCCTGCCAGTGGCAGAGTAGACACAGTTTCTTCTTCTGAAGGCAGAGTAGGTACAGATGATCTACGTGTCTGCAAGGCTGAAGTTAAAGTTGTTAAAGTTGTTTGTCTGGTTTTTGGTCCCTTTTTTCTTGCGCCACTCATTCCAAAGTTATCTAAAAGTCAAGGTCAGGCTGAGTTGTTCCCATGAGAAAGCAACAGCCCAGAGATAAACAGTCAAACAGGAGGTAGGGAAAGAGAAAGTAAAATAATATCACTGCTGTAAATCCCAAATCCTCTAGGGGGAGCTTAAAGTGTCTTTAGGAAAGAGTCCAATTCTCATAAATTTGCTAAAGTCAAATTTAATGTCCAAGGACCTTCAGTGGCAGATATTAAGCAGAGTTAGTGTTAACAACATTACATTGTTTCTAGCAGTGCTGACTGGTACTCCAGATGGTGTTTCAAAATAACAAGTCCAATAACCCTCAGATTGTTGCAAGTCCCAATACACAGTAACCAAGTCTGCAAAGCTGACAGCTCTAATACTCAGGCAGCTCCAGCACCTGGGTTTCTCATTCAAATTGTGGTTCCGATAGAAGAAAGTTAGCTCAGTCCAAGTAGAAAGAGAAATCATATGATTAATGTCCTTATTTTGTTTAAAAGCAACTTCAATGGATGCTCAGATCTTTTAGATTGAAAGTTTCCTCTAAGCCTCCACCCCTCCAGCTCTTTGCTTTGAAGTTCAGTAGCAGCGGAAGACGGACTTCCTGTTTTTACGTCTCTCCGCTTTCAGCCAAATTCGGTGATTTAGTCTCATATTATAAAAGTCCTTCTTTACTCATGGGTTGTTGCTTTTTTCTGAGTCAAAGTTTCCAGGAAAAAAGGTCAGCGCTCACCGGCAGCAGCTGCGCGGCTTCACTCCGCAGATTTGTGATCAACTCACAGCGCCGCGATACCCCCTCCACGTTCCGGAGCCCCTTACGGGGTTCCTTCTGCGTTTTGGGAGCCGCTTCTGGCGCCCGCCGAGTCTAAAGACCACAGGCTCTTGCTGCCTGTGGGTTTCCGATGTGGGTCTCCGCTTCGCCGTAGCGGACGACCCAGTTTCCGCGGAGCTTCCTCCTCACGAAGTGAAGAGGACCGCCATTACCGTTCGCGCCGCCTCCGGAAGTCCCAAACAGCATTTTGACACCCCCCCCCCTTGGAGGTGACACCCGGGGCAGACCGCACCCACCACACCCACTTGCTCTGCCTTTGTCTGGATGCAGAGCAGACAGAAGCTGCAGGTCCATTCCAGCCTTTTTATTCTGCCTGCATCTGTCTCTGCCTCATGTTTCTTCTCCGCCTGAGCTCAGCTCAACATCTTTTGCTCACACCTGGGGAGTGATGTCTCATTCTCTAAACAAAGGAAGATCAAGAAACCTTAATCTGTTTTGGTTCTTTTGGGTTAGCTCGTTATCTGGTTAAAGATAAGATAATGAAAACTGGCAGTATCTTTGTATACTGCTTGTTATCACTACAGCAAAAAATAATGGTATTCTGTGTCTCATTTTAACGTTCATATCTTTTGAGTGTTTAGTTGTTAATTTAAAAAATGCATTTAGTTAAGTTTTAGTTTTTTCCTGTTAGTTTGATAAATAATAATACAGTGGATGCTCTGGTTGCAAACGTGATCCGTGCGGGAGCCACATTCACAATCTGCAGCATTTGCAACCTGCGACCTGTGCATCTGCGCATGTGTGGGTTGCGATTCGGCGCTTCTGCGCATGTGCAAAGCACAATTTAGCACTTCTGTGCATGCACAAGTGCCAAAACCCAGAAGTAACAATTCCTGTACTTCCGGGTTTGGCGCAGTGCGCAACCCAAAATCGCACAACCCAAAGTGTCTGTAACCTGAGGTATGACTGTAAAGTCCTCAGTGATTGAGTATGGGTATATATTCAATAACTGCTTGCATTTTTAAAAAAATATCCTTGCATGCACACCCTAATGAAATGTGCTGGGCATTCATGTGTCCAAAGGCATCCAACTGGCTACTGTGAGAACAGAACGTTGGCCTGGGTGGGCCTTTGGCTTGATCCAACAGGGCTCTTCTTATGCCCTTATGTAACAGGTTACATGGACAGCAGCACAGCATCTCTCTGTTTATGCAACCTGCCCAACTCACCAAACTGTCTCCAGCTACCCATCCTTCAAACAGGTTGCCAAAATTGCAGGGGCTGTAATTCCCAACACCCTTTAAAAATTGCAGGCCCCATGATTCTTTGGGGGAAGTCATGAGCTTTCAGTATGCTATAACCATATGGTGTGCATGTAGCTTGAGTTTCATAAGCAGCTTTTGCAGAACGGTTAATGGGAGCTGGTTGTTTTAATCTTGTTTACATTTTTTAACAAGGGGAAATGTATTGTTGTTGGAATTATAATCCTGATGTAGACACCTGAAAGCATAGAGGAAGATTATGGGGTCTGGGTGGCATCTAGAGTGAAGAGCTTTCCTTTCCTATTTAGGTATATGTTTACTTCAGAGGTTTATGCATTGCCTCCCTACCGTAAGGCACTCGAGGCAATACATAGCAATTAAAAATCAATACAATGCAGAACAAGGAACCATGAAAAACCCAGAAATCCATAATAGCAGCATAATCAGCAACCAGCAGCAGTTTGTTTTTTTAAAAAAAACAAAAAACAAAAAACCAGTTAAAGCAAACAGCCAAATTGTAAAACTGTGAGTGGGGGAAAAAGGGACTCAATTCAGCCATAAAATGCAGCACAACAAACACGCAAGCTACACATAATGAAAGTGTAGTAAAAGCAGCAGCATAAACCTTAATAATAATAGTGGTGATAAAAAGGCATAGAGGGATGAACCAAAATAAAAGCATCTGCCCTAACTGCAGGCAAAGGCCTTTCAAAGCAAGGATGTTTCCACAAGCTGGCAGAATGTCATCAGGAAGGATAAAGACACACACACACACACACACACACACACACACACACACACACACCGCATTCCATTATTTGACTGCTCTGCAGACTTTTTCTGTTGTGCTTTCCCAAACCAACTAAGTGTGTGTATTGACACTGTGGTGATACTAATTAACAAGGTGAATCCAGATGATTGGGGAGGGGCTCCCCCCCCCTTTCCAAGTCAAACTGCAAGGTAAATATTTCTCGGAGTTGGATCAGGGCCCTCAAGAAAGCCTCATGCATTCTGTCACACTTTTTTGTGTCTGTTATTCCAGCAAAGTCTATGGACTGAGAGAAACATACAGGTATTTAGGAAAACATAGAACAGGCTTCCTCAACCTCAGCCCTGCAGATGTTTTTGGCCTACAACTCCCATGATCCCTAGCTAGCAGGACCAGTGGTCAGGGAATTGTAGTCTCAAAACATCTGGAGTGCTGAGGTTGAGGAAGCCTGACATAGAATAATATGAGACAGAAATAAAGACTTAGCTGGAAGTGAGGCTGTCTCAAATGGTGCCTCTCAAACACTGGAGAGCTTGGGATTGTATTCTGTTAACAAACAGAAGTGGGTGATCTTTTTGAAAAGTTTTATTTAGTTGTGGTTTTTTTAAGAACCCTACACTGTGCTGCTTAAACAAAGAACCAACAAATCCAGAGTGCTTTGAAAATACATTTACACAAATACATTTACAAAGAAAACACACTCACACATTTCAATACATATTTCAATGTGGATTTCTGTGTGGATTTAAAATAATAATAATTCACAGATTAGTGTGATAAAGTGACCTCTATCTCTTTCATAACTTTCTTCTCCTGTTTTTGTAAAAAAGCTCACAGGTATTTCTTATTCCCCAGTGACATCACCAACCTCTTGAAAAAGCTGCTTTGAGAAATATATGAAAAAATCAGTGATTAAGTCCTGTCATTTTGCAAGGAAGGAGCATGGCAAGCAACAAAGCACAAAGAGGAAAGCATCATAACAATGAAATGTCACATACATTTAGTTGCAATAAAAATGATAGCATTTCTGCTGGAGTGTGTGTGTGTGTGTGTAATTGCTTCACACTCATTTAATCCTGGAAATCTAAATGCACAATAGAAACAAGAGGCCTTTAATTCCACTGCTAGATGAATAGTCCAAGTTTATTTCCACTATTATTTTTCATCTTTTCCAAATACATTTTATGACACTCGGGTATACCAAGAGCATAGTTTAATTAACAACGTTCCATTAAAAAGCCACAATTTTCATGGATTTTTAATTGAAATTTAATACTGCCTCATTTTGTTTTCTTTATTTCTTTGCATGACTTATATCAATGCATATCTCAGCCTTCTCTGATTAGTGCATAATGTGTAGGGAATTAACAAAAAAGGGGGGCGACTTAACAGAGGCAGCTATTTCAGAAGTATAGTATGATCTACCTTAACCACACACTACAACTGTCCCCATTTCTCATGCATGCTGCCTTTTTCTGGTCTGATTCCCTGGGAAGTCACTGCATGACCAGGCGGCGACAGCCCCAGCCCCCAGGAATCATAAGGAAGGAATAAAGACTCGGACAACATTATATGGAATTAAAATTATGCCACAACTTTATTAAACTTCCGAATGTAGGAAGACCTTTGCTTAGGCCTTGGGCATGTATCCCTCCCAGCCCCCCAGCTGGGGGGAACTGGGGCTCATCAGGGTAAATGTGATATGGGGGTGCTCTGTGAGATGTAAGTGTAGGCAGGCAGCCAAGCCCATATCCCCACAGTGTAGTTCACTGACGATCTTTCATTTTATGGCCAGTGACACCCATATATATAACCCCTTTAAGAGGGGGACCCTGGAATTGCCGCCGCAGGGGGGGGGGTGAAGAAATGACTAAAGGATTCTACCAAACTCCATAACCGTTCCCTAGGAAGTCATTGTCCTACTTTTCTCCTTATTTTTGATTTTGGGGTGATGCTTTGCTAAATCTGTGTTACCACAGAATTCTTATAAATGCTGGTGTAAACACTCTCTCTGATTGGCCCAAGAAGCCCTTCTGATTGGCCCCTTTGGGAAGAAATATTGCAAGGCTTACTCCTGCACAGGGTGAAGTGAAAATGCGCAAGTCCAACGGGCAGGAAGAATGACAACATTGTGTATGAGAAGAAAATATCAGGTTACAACAGGCTCTCATAGATGACTGCCTTGATAGTACGAGACTTTTAACAGATGACCTAAAGAGAGGTTTTCTGGTGCCTTTCTAGCTGTGAGTCCTAAATCATAGCGTTTGAGAATCTGGAGTTGCCCAGAAAGCTGCGAGAGCAGCAGTGACGGCTCAGAAAAACCTCACTCCAAATTCTTTCTCACTCTGTCTTTCTCTGTCAATAGACACATAAACGTGAGAGGTGAAAACAAATCATGATCCTGCAGCAGCTTGCAGGAGAAAATACCAACTACAAGAAAACAAATCAATAAGCTTTCTTTCTCTTGGATATCATCTTTGGCTTGGGTCAATAAATGTACAGTGTTGCATTGTAGCTCATGGAGTCCTACAGCAGATTGCTACCTGCTGAGCACATACATTTGCACAAATAACAGCAATGGAGCAACAGCTGTGAGATGAGTGTTTGGGGGGTGTATTTTTCTCCCCGTCTCCTCAAATGTGGCTCATTCGTTAATGTCCCACTTATCAATTCAGGGCAGTGAAAAGGAACACTTGCCACTAGTCAGCAGATGGACAGTGTTTTCCTTGCCAATGATACAATGAGGCTTCTTCCTTCTCTGGAAGGTTTAATGCCTTTGGGCTGCTACAGAAGCCTCAGCTGACTTAAACAAGAGTAATAAGCTTCTCTGTATTACAAACAGGTGCCTGGCATTCCCTTTGCCTCCAGCCCTCAGGGCCAGTGTCCCTTTGACCCAGTTGACAGGCTGGCCAAAGATACTTATTAGCATGGAAAGGCAATTTAAAAACATTCAAACAATTGGTAATAATATAGACGTGGAAGCATGGCTAGAATGACAGGTGCAATTAGGGGTCAGACCAAACAAAAATTTCAAAAAGAATGGGGAAAATATAGGGATTACCTTAAAAAGCAGTGCCCTCAAATTAATACTTGGACTTGTTTTGGTTAACTTTTGCAAAACGAATTATGGGATAAAAGCTAAAAACAGAAAGAAAAAGGAGTAAAAAGGAAATGAAAAGGAAACAGTTTCAATTGAGTTTCAATTGCAATTGAGCAGGTCAATTGAAAGCAAAGAAGAATTGAAACATGGTCTATACACATTGTTTAATATTTTTAATATAGATTTTTGTATTTTCCTTTGATATTGTTTTTCCTTTTTCCTTTTTTATTTTTTATTAGTATGTGTGTTGTTGCAAAATTAAAGTAGAAATTATAAAAAATAGACATGGAAGCATGGGAATGGTTGTGGAATATGGATATAAAATTTACAGCATGGTATGTTTTTAGAGAAAATTATATGAAAATGATATGTTGATGGTATCTAACACCGAATAAACTGACAAAAATGTATAAATATAAATCAAATAAGTGTTCAAAATGTAAAGAGAAAGAAGGTTCTTTTTATCATATGTGGTGGTCTTGTAGTAAGGTTAAGGCTTACTGGGAAATGATATATAATGAAATGAAAAGGATGTTTAAAATAACGTTTGTAAAAAAATCCAGAAGCTTTTCTCTTGGGAATTATAGGGACAGAACTGCATGAAATGTATAGAAACTCATTCTTGCCAAAAAATGGAAAGAAGTCCCAGAAAAGGAAGAATGGATACAAAAACTTATGGAATATGTAGAAATGGCAAAACTTACCAGAAGAATAACAAATCAAGATAACAAACTTTTTATAAAAGAATGGAAGTGGTTTATTGAATATTTACAGATAAATTGTAAACAAATAAAAACATTGGCAGGATTATCGTAATAACCTACAGTTTCATAAGAGCATATATTTAAAGAAGATGAATAAATGAGCAAATTAAGTCAATTTGGATATACAGAAAATATTAAAAATAAATTTAAGGAACCATAGAAAGCGGGGGAAGGAAGTCAAGTTTTGAAATGTCAAAATGATTGTGAAATCAGTGAAATGTATAAATCTGAAAAGTATGCTAAGGACATTGGGAAATATAGGTCACCAAAGTCCATAGTTGCCATGGAAACTATCTACCCCATGGCACCTGGCACCTTATCCAAGATACAAAAGAGGGTTTGTCTGAGGGGGGAATTAAAAATTACCTTCCCTCACCCCAACTAAGGCAAACCTTAGGAGCTATACACATTCATATTCCAAACCAAGTAATGATGAATGTCTACCACATCATTACTGTGAATAATCTTATCACCTTAACTGACTAAAAACATGTATAACAGTGTTTTCCCCCAAGGCAAATTATGGCAATTATTTATTCTAACTTGATTTTGAATTAATTGCTCTCTGGGTTTGCATTAACAGTTTGGGTCAGCATTATACAGTGCATCATTCATAAAGGTATCTGCTTTATGACAAAGTTCAGCTGAAGAACGGATTCAATTGACTTTGCAAACTATCTCAAAAGCAATATCTGATTATTTTCTCCCCTTCCCCAAGATATTGTTCTTAATGAGCACTATTTCATTAATTGGGGTCACTGCACCTCTTGGATATCTTGACAATAAGGGGCATGCAAGTGTCTAACTGGAGAGCTCCATAGCAACAATTGGCCTTTTCTGTGAATTTTGAAATGCACTGTTATTTACAAGAAAAAGCACTTGTACCAAGGAAGCGAATGACTCCAGGTGCAACTGAAAATGTACCTCTTCAAATAACACAGAACAGATCAATTTTCAGTTTTTCCTACGTTCAGGATGGACTGATAAGTGGTGAACAAAAGGTGTGGTAGCAGTACTCAATAGTTCTAGTGACAGTACCTGGCACCCTGGGGTAACTGCTGGGGTCTCACTGACCTGGCAGCTACCTACTGTCAGGAGCTCGTCCTACACTCCAGTAGGACCCTGGCAGAGACACATGCCCGACTGGCATGTTCTCTCCCTCCTGGTCGATCATTTGGGAGCTTCTAAAGCTTTCTTCGGGGGACGCGGGTGGCGCTGTGGGTAAAACCTCAGTGCCTAGGGCTTGCCGATTGCATGGTCGGCAGTTCGAATCCCCACGGCGGGGTGAGCTCCCGTCTTTCAGTCCCAGCTCCTGCCCACCTAGCAGTTCGAAAGCACCCTTAAGTACAAGTAGATAAATAGGTACCGCTTTATGGCAGGAAGGTAAACGGCGTTAGCGTGTGCTGTGCTGGTGCCGGCTCGCCAGAGCAGCTTCGTCACGCTGGCCACATGACCCGGAAGTTGGTTTCCGGATGGGATTTTCTTTTACAACCGCTGGGTGGTGACCCCACTGGGCACAGTAATCCAGTCAGGGAAAAAGGGAGGCAGACTACGTTTAGGGCACCTTCTCTAGCCCCTCTCCTTTTTGGGGTGAGCAGAGTGGATCCCAAAAAGGGCTGCTCAGTCATGGATACAGCTGCCGAGCTGCTCAACTGCCTTGATCCTTCAATCAGAAAAACTGAATCTGTATCCACCGCCCATGTGTTGATTCATGACTACAGGCTTCCAGATTTCATGATCCTGCCCCCATTACCATTTGCTGATCGCCATGGGAGTTTGGGTTTGGGATGGGTTTTTGGAAGACACCTGTGTGTGAATTTGTTTTATGTGTGTAGATCAGTGCAGGATGATCCACGCACAGTCTTTGCAGTAAGGCTCTGTTCCAATGGCATGAGTAGTCACGACGACCAGTAGAGTCTTATCTGCTGCAGCCTTCATAGCCATTGTAACACACCGCTCGTTATCACCCGCCTGTTCTGCTGTTGAGGACTTCATCGATCATTTTTGTTTAGCTCCTTCCCTTTGACCTTACTGCCTTGGGTGACCCTGCTGGGAGTACGAGATTCCCGATGGATTCACTCACAAGGGTCATAGGAATGTGCAAACCCACTCACCACAACAAGGTGATGATCCAGTGTGTCAGATCCTTGTTACACACAAGGTGTGTATCTATAAATGATGAACGTGGGGTGGGTGTTGAGCTACAGCCTTTTCCTGAACTGTAGAAATTTCCTCATCCCAACTTTTTAGTCATCTGTGTTGTGTTTGTTCTTCTTTTTTTGCAATATGAGGGTGGGCAAAAGGTGTGCTGAGGTTCTGATTTCTTGCTTCGGGGCACCATCTGCTTGCTGACCTTCTTAGTGCAAATCACACACAGCCTCTCCTCAGTTCTTCTCGGCCAGGTGACAGAATGGTGACGATAGCAATTTAAGAGTTGGCAAAGCAGCTGTGACCTGGCTAGGAATGGCTCATCCACGTAGAGGATTTTGCTGCTATCTTAAGTTCTCAGTGTTTCCAGAGCCATTTTATCTCTGTTTGACCAGTTCTGTTGACAAAGTTGGCTCTGGTAAGGAAAATAAATGACAGAGAGCAGAATGGAAGTGAAAAGTGGAGAGGAAGCCAATCTTCTGGAAACAATAATGACAATACACTACAGGGAAACAAAACATTATTTCCCCACCCCACCCCCACCCTCCTAAAAGGCCACTTTGCAAAATACATTTACAGGGATCTGATGTCCATGGCAGCAGGACAAGTTCTTGTTGGCAGGAGAAAGATATGGAGGGAGAGAAAGAGGAAGAGAGAGCATTCATACCCACATGTTCCAAACTTCAGCAGGAAGATGCAGAATTGAGACTGGAGTTTGCAGGCACCACCCCTGGCCTTCAATACATCTAACCTAAAGGTAAAGGTAAATTGTCATCTTGTTTATATTCTTAGGTCCCATTCTTTTAGGTAAAGGTAAAGGTACCCCTGCCCGTACGGGCCAGTCTTGACAGACTCTGGGGTTGTGCGCCCATCTCACTTAAGAGGCCAGGGGCCAGCGCTGTCCGGAGACACTTCCGGGTCACGTGGCCAGCGTGACATCGCTGCTCTGGCGAGCCAGAGCCGCACACGGAAACGCCGTTTACCTTCCCGCTGGTAAGCGGTCCCTATTTATCTACTTGCACCCGGAGGTGCTTTCGAACTGCTAGGTTGGCAGGCGCTGGGACCGAGCAGCGGGAGCGCACCCCGCCGCAGGGATTCGAACCGCCGACCTTTCGATCGGCAAGCCCTAGGCGCTGAGGCTTTAACCCACAGCGCCACCTGCGTCCCCTGACATCTAACCTACTACCCAGCAAAAATCTATATCCAGGTGAGGCATGCTTGTTCATAAAAGAAATGATCAGCAGGTGAGCTTGGAAGGAAGGACCAGCAAGTGTGATCATGACCCCTGCACCCCTTAGTGTGACCGCACATGGTTTTAGAATGTCTGAAAGGGGCTCTTGTAATTTCTAAGTAGATAGATACAGTCAAGAGAAGGCTTCTGCTAAAGCAGAGGGTGAGCAGCCATTCTTCCGCTTGATCCCTGCTTTAGTAGAAAACACACGTCCTTGAGGCCATATTCACTTGAGGTTGTTCCATTTGGGGGCTGGATGCCAGCAGTGGGTGAGGCCATAGCCAGTGATGGTCAAGGCTAAAGTCCCTTTTCCCTCCCTCCCTCCGTCCCTCTCTCTGTCTGTCTGTCTCTGAACTATACATTTAAAGCAGCATCATACCTTTTTAAACAGCTTCCCCCAAAAGAAGCATGAGAACTGTCCTTTGTTAAGAGTGCTGAAAGTTGTTAGGATGCCCCTATTCTCTGCACAGTGCCTCAGTTTCAAAATTTGATTAGCCATAAATTTGTCCGATGATGATGATGATGATTTAAACCCTGCCCATCTGGGTGGGTTTCCCCAGCCACTCTGGGAGGCTTCCAACCAAAAATTAAAAATACATTGACATCAGTCATTTAAAACTTCCCTAAAAGGGCTGCCTTCAGATGTCTTCTAAAAGTCTTGTAATTGTTTTTCTCTTTGACATCTGGTGGGAGGGCATTCCACAGGGCGGGTGTCACTACCGAGAAGGCCCTCTGCCTGGTTCCCTGTAACTTCGCTTCTCACACTGAGGGAACCACCAGAAGGTACCACTTTAAGTGTGTAGTACGGGGGCATGGCTTTCTATCTTCCTTCCACTGTCTCTACCAGTCCATCAGACTGCCATGGAAGGGATGATTTGCTCTCATCAGACATCTGATGGGGTGATTTGTGGATGGCTTTTAAAATTAGGCCAAGGGTCTCATGAACTTGTGGGCCACTTGTGGCTGCAGGTTGCCCGCACCCATAGTGCATCAAACAGCTCTGCAGGCTATTGGTTCTGCTGAGCTTTGTACCTCACTTTCAACAAGTAGGTTAAAATTAGGTTGGAAGCCTTAGATAAGTGATGACCCAGCTCCTGCGTCTCCAGGGTTTAAAGATAACGCTGTCACTTGGACAGTTTTAAACTGGCCCTGTCAGTGTTCTGGAACTCGGGTGGTGTTATTAGCCAGAGGGTAATTTCAAATATCCATTCATTTTAATTGTATAGCACCTGGATGTGAGCAACAGCCTGGTTTTATTTGGGAAGCAAACATGCTTGCAGAGAGGCAGAAATGGCAGGGAGACTTTGCAGCAGAATGTATCAAAGCCATGCAAAAGATTGATTAAAGTGATCCACATTACGCGGCCTTCATCACACGTGAGCTGGCTTTATTGCTAAGGACCACTTTACAATATTGCAAAACTCCTTCATGGTATGGTTAATGGTTGCCTGTCCCACAAAGGGTATTAATTAATCTAGCAATGCTAAGACAATTGTGTTATGACTAATTGCTGCTGTTGTGGTCACTGCCTATTTTGCAGGTGTTTGAGCTTTAGCCAAATATTGACAATTCTGATGGAGCCCTTCCCTTTCCATACACAGAAGCTGAGCAGACCAGAAGCTGGCTCTTACTGGCACAAGGATAGCATCTTGAAGGCAACAGTCTAGCTCAAGGGGTGCAGGGTAGCACACAACTCTGTTCTCTGTTTATTGTCACTTGCCATTAGGGATGGCTGCTCCAAAGGTAATGAGAGATGTCCCTTTGATGTATGGTAGGAAATTCCAGGGGTAGCCTTCATGGACTCATCCAATCAATTCAAGCTACAAGAAAGGAGATGCCAATTACAGTGGTACCTCGGGTTACATACGCTTCAGGTTACATACGCTTCAAGTTACAGACTCCGCTAACCCAGAAATATTACCTCGGGTTAAAAACTTTGTTTTAGGATGAGAACAGAAATCGTGCTCCAGCAGCGCAGTGGCAGCAGGAGGCCCCATTAGCTAAAGTGGTTAAGAACAGTTTCAGGTTGAGAACAGACCTCCAGAATGAATTAAGTTCTTAACCCGAGGTACCACTGTAAACATCAGTAAGAACTTTCTGACAATATGAGCTGTTTGACAGTGGAACAGTCTCCCACAAAAGGTGGTGGCAGAGCATCTACTTTGCAGGGGGTGGGTGAATCTGTTTATTTTGGTTCTTCTTGTTTTCTCATTCCCCCCCCCCCATTTTTTTCCACAATTTTTCATCAGTTTGCAAGTTGTGTATTTTTGGAAGTCCACACGAAAATTCACCACTGTTAGAGTGCAAATTTCTCTCGAGTAAACATTTTCTCACAAGCAGTTTCCTCTATCAGGTCTTCACTAAGGTATGTGTTTAGAAGCACTCATTCCCCCAATGTAGACATTTTTGTACACATGGTTTGGTGGGCGAACTGCATCACACAATGTGTTTTGGTTTGCATGTTGTTTTGGAAAGTGAAAAATTGCTAGGTTTGCATCAAAATCCTAATTGCACCAAAATTCTCCCCCATCCCTACTTGCAACATAACTCAGCACCTGCTGTCTAATGGTAGGACCGGATCTGCTTCTGGGTAAATGTCTGCCTTGGCCGTCTTGCTTCCCCTGCCTTTCTAAATTGGGAGCAAAGTAAAACATCGCTCCATCAATTTTCTCTCCTGGTAGCTGTGGTTGAAGGTTAATGGACTAGAGCTTTTCCTGCGTTCCTACCACTTCCCATCTCCCCTCTCTCTCTGGAATATAATGAATCTTACTTTTACTGTAACAAATGGCTATATTTGTATTAATATGAACCTTTAATGAGCCATGTATTAGTGTCAGAACTAACAATGTCCCTTCCTTGGCCAAGAGCAGACCACGAGTACTTCGGAGCTGGCAATTTATATCTGAGAGTTATTTCCCCCATCTGTCAGAATGCTAGTCTTCACTGTAAAATCACAGCCTAGAGCTGAAAATGGGTTGTACGGCCATCATTAATCTTAGTAGAGAGCTCACAATGACACGTGGGGCATGAATACATCTATAAGGGGAGTTTTAATTGCCAGGATGTCAAAGGCCACACTGAATGGTAGGGGCTGTTCACTGCTAAGACAATGGGAAATATATTTTCCATATTTTAAATATATATCTATATTCTGTGTGATGCCTCAATGTTCATTAGCCAGGAAAAGAGGAAACTGGGAGGAGATGTGATAGTCATCTTCAAATATCTCAAGGGCTGCCACAAGGAATAAGAAGAAAGTTTGTTTTCTCCTATTCTGGAGGGTAGGACCCAAACCAATGGATTCTAGTTACAAGACAGGAGATTCCAACTAAACATCAGGAAGAACTTTCTGACAGTAAGAGCTGTTCAACAGTGGAATGGTCTCCTTTAAAGGTTGTGGATACTCCTTCCTTGGAGGTTTTTAAGCAGTGGTTGGATGGTCATCTGTATGAATGCTTCATACATTGCAGAGAATTGGACTAGATGACCAACTCTACAAGTCTATGATTCAATGTGATCAGGTCAAAACCACCAAAACATATGTGCATAAGTCTGTATAAAATGGATTCCTAAGTGGAAACTTCTCACATCGTGTAGGCTACAGTTTAGAGGCTTTAGCAGGGTATCCTTTTTCAGTCTGAGGGCCACATTCCTTTGTGGACAACCTTCTGGGGGCCACTTGCCCATGGTAGGCGGAGCCACGGTCAGAAATGGGAGAAGGAATAGAGTTGTCTTGATCCACCCCTGAAAATAGTTTGAGTTGGACTAGAGACCAGGGGGAAGTGGTAGCAGGTTAAACTAACAGAATTGTAGGAGGGCATTCCCCCCCAAAAAACTATAACAAGGACAATAAATAGAGAGACTGGTTTACCAAGGACTAGGGCCAGAAAATAAGATTCTCCCTTGTAAACAGAGACAACTGGAAAGTATACTCGTATCCGGCTGCGGACAGATTCTGCCTGTGTTTTATTCAGTCACACGGAGTTGTAAAAGCTCTTATATATATATACAAGCACTTTGCTAAGCACCAAAGGTCGACTAATAAGATGGTAATTGCTTCTTGAGTAAATACTGATGGCTTATTAACAATAAACTGAAAGTTAAAGGGCTGTATAGAAAACACAGACATTACACAAAATTAGTGTTGAAACCGGGCAACATTTGTTCCTGGAAATTAATTTTACTATAACTCTTTTTCATTGTTCCTAGAAACATAGACGTCCTGTAACTTTCCACACCCTGGTGCTCTACAGATGCTTGGGACTTGTAATCTAAAACTGGGCAACTGGATAGCTCAGCTGGTTAGAGCGTGGTGCTGATAACACCAAGGTCACAAGTTCGATCCCTGTATGGGATAGCGGCATATTCCTGCATTGCAAGGGGTTGGACTAGATGACCGTCTGGGTTCCTTCCAGCTCTACGATTCTATGTTTCTATGCATCAGGATGAGGAAAGCTAACCTACTGGACCTACTTGGCAAAGACACCCATTGACTGCAATGATTGTTCAGAGAATGATGTGGCAGAACAGCACAGAAACAAGTCAATGCCAGCAGACAGGTGAATGGTGCCAAAAACAGGTGGATAAATCTGGGAAATAATTTTTAACAAATTGAAGAAGTATTTAAGTTAACTTTTAATTTAAAAAAACAACAACCAGAAGCTTTTCTTCTAGGGATAGTAGATACAGAGATACCCAAAGACACACCCACCCATCCAAAAAATACGTTCATGCATGCAACTGCAGCTGGAATGGTTTTTACCAAGAGATGAAAAGAAGAAGTAGTACTGATTAAGAAAGAGTGGCTAATTAAATTAATGGATTATTCCAAAATAGAAAGACTAGCAGGAATAATAATAATAATAATAATAATAATAATAATAATAATAATAATAATTTATTATTTATACCCCGCCCAACTGGCTGGGTTTCCCCAGCCACTCTGGGTGGCTTCCAACAAAATGCTAAAATACAATAACCTATTAAACATTAAAAGCTTCCCTAACCAGGGCTGCCTTCAGATGTCTTCTAAAAGTTTGGTAGTTATTTTTCTCTTTGACATCTGATGGGAGGGCATTCATAGAATCATAGAATAGAATCATAGAATCATAGAGTTGGAAGAGACCACAAGGGCCATCGAGTCCAACCCCCTGCCAAGCAGGAAACACCATCAGAGCACCACAGGGCGGGTGCCACTACCAAGAAGGCCCTCTGCCTGGTTCCCTGTAGCTTTGCTTCTCACAGTGAGGGAACCGCCAGAAGGCCCTCGGCGCTGGACCTCAGTTTCCAGGCAGAACGAGGGTATGTGTAAAAACATACCCTCCAACATTTCTCCAGTGAAAATAGGGACGTCCCATTCCATAGTGATAATTTGACTATTTATACCCCACACATCTTACTGGGTTGCCCCAGACATTCTGGGCAACTTCCAACATATATAAAAAGACCGCAGGTACACACCTGGTCAGGATAATGGGAGTTGTAGTCCAACAATGTCTAGAGGGCCACAGGTTCCCACCATTGTTTCAGACATTTCTGGAAGTTATGAGGCTTCAGATTCTCAATAGTCCGGCTGAGCACTTTTTAAATTGGGGAAAAAAAACAATTACACTTACAAAGAAATAAAGGAAATGGCAATAATGAAAACAATAATAAATAATGCACCACTTTTCATTTGGCTGATTTGATCTTAAAAATCTCAGCAGCAATTTCCTGTCAATGCTATTCATTCCAAAAATGGACAGATACATTCTCATTTAAAGGAAGGCCATTACACAAGTCACTCCTTCCTTCCCACTTTCTTTTAAGCCAGCTAAATGTATGCATACCATATTCCATACTCTCTTCAACCACCCATTTATCTCTGGATCTTTTGTATTTCCCCATTTATTTGCCAGCTTAATGTGTGCAATAACAATTTAGTTCCCGGCCAATTCTTGCATTTCAGCTCATAGTACAACCTCAACGCATCCTAGAAGAAACCTTAATTGTGATAATAATGACCTGTGCCATGTAATTCTTCTAATAATCTTGACAATTTTATTCTAATAAACTTGCTCTCTCTGTGTGTGTGTGAGCGAGAGAGAGAGAGAGAGAGAGAGAGAGAAGGAGGAAAATACATATCTCCCACTAAATATGGACGTCATCTGCTCCAGGATTTTTAAAAATGTCTTTGCTGCAATTTTTAATATACATGTGACAAGAAGTGCAAATAATGCTCTGTATTCTATTTCCCATGTGAACGGAGTCTGTGCTATTATTTTTTCCTGCTAGAATCACATTACTCAGAATGTTCAAAATGTGTTGGGAAATAGCTCAGCTTGCTAATAGCTCAGTCTTGCAGCTATTGGTTTGATCGTCTCTTCGTTTTGATATTCATCGGGGCCTGATTAATTGTGAGCTGAGCCACACATCTGAGAAGCGCACAGGAACCTTTAAAGGCATTGATGGGGAACCTCAGGCCTAAGGGACCCAGTGTGGCCCTTCCAGACCTCTCTATCTCACCCTCAGAAATCTCCGCAACCTTTTTGTCTGGGTGAAGCATAGAGAGAGGTATGTGAGTTTCGTTCTGAATGCCTTTCAACTCCAAGCAAGCATTCATTTAATTAAAGTAAACTGCTGCTGCATGTAAACTCTATATACTAACGTGTGCTGTGTGGCCACTTCTAGAGACTTGGATTTACAACTCAAGGCCAAGGCCATCTCCAACTAATGGAAATTATTGGGACACATTTCATTTCTCATCCTATTGGAGAGGTTCCATAGCTCAGAAGGACTATGATAAAGTTAATTCAGATGGGTTTGATCCCCCACCATCTCCAGTTCAAAGATCTCAGGCAGCAGGTATTGGGATGGGTTGTCATCAGAGTAGGCAACAGCTGGTTATGTGGGCCATTCACCTAAAACAACAGCCTGTAACTTCCTGTGGTCTATTGTGAGGAATAGGGATGGATGAAACAGTTCCTTTCAGTTTCTCCCAATTTCTCATTTTCTAGGCTTAATTCCAGTCCTCCACATTTCCATATCAGTTTGCAAATTAGCATTTTGGTGTGGATTTCCTCTTGATCTGCATGCTTTTGTATGCAATTTGACCTAATATGGCCAGTTTTATGAGGAATTTCCCCTGATACAATGCTTTCTTGTATCTATTTTTCACAACTTTATGCATTTTAAGTCACACTTTACCTAGCAGGTCCATTTTTGTATCCAAAATGGAGAACTGCATTGCAAAATTCATATATGTGCAAATTTTCAGTGATGATAGCATTTTGGTTCGCATATATCTCCGGGAAATGTGAATTAGGTAGAGTCGCCTTTAATTAGAGAATTAAGCCCTATACTTAGTGAGGACACAGCATTCCTCTGATTTCCAAGCACAAAGGGTTGGATGTGAGGCAGAAACATCTCAATCTTGCTTGGGTGAGCAAGCGTCAGAGAGAGAGATAGCAATTATTTAGATTGCAGATAAATATGACCAGTAGTTCCTTATTGAAACAAAGATTCCCATAAGGCTGTTCTATATGCAAGGGGTGAAATATTCATGTCCACTTACCCGTTAATTAGCTTCCCTGAATAATTGTTTTGTAATGAGCCCGGGAAACAGATAAAGATTGTGCTGCTTCATTGTCAGATCTCCACAAATGTGATCTCAGTGATCAGTTGGCACTGAAATACTGTGCAGTGACTGCCTTATGAAATTTTAATTAAATCCTTACTTGAGCTGAATAATTTAGCACAAGGCAACACCAGAGTTACATCAACAGAAATGTCTGCAGTGGGAAAGGGGAGGGAGTGGGGTGCTTCTGACTACAGTATAATTCAGCTACTTTATTTACAAGAACTGAGAACTTGGCTGCAAGGCCGGCTCTGCCATTGGGGTAAGTGCGGCAACTAACGCTGGTGGCAGATGATGGACCACAGAGAGCGGGGGCAACAGTGGCAGCTTTCCTTGCCATTCATCCTAAATGTTATGGTATAATATACTTCTATTCCACTTTTGAAATGTGCTGTAACTCACTTGGAGACCTTCAGGTGACAAGCAACTAACAAGTCTAATGAATAAGAGTAATTATAAGCAGGGCTTTTTCCCCTCAGCTGGTTCTCATCAGAATTCAGTTCCTTTCAGGTGGGCACCATTGCCATTCTAAGAAGGGGTGAGCTCAGGCACCACTTTTTCTAGGGAAAAAAAATAGTACTGATTATAACCCTGCAGACACCCCCCTTGGTTGGCTGGCAAAATGCTTGTTTACAATGCTATTGAAACTACCAGCCTTACTGTATGCTTGTGAAACATGGACCACTTATAAACGCCATCTCCAACTCCTCGAAAGAGTCCATCAACGTTGTCTCTGAAAATTTTTACACATCACTTGGGAAGACAGGCAAACTAATACCAGTGTACTGGAAGAAGCAAAGATCACCAGTGTTGAAGCAATGATTCTTCAACATCAACTTCGTTGAACTGGTTATGTTGTGCGGATGCCTGATGATCGTCTTCCAAAGCAACTCTATTCCGAACTTAAAAATGGAAAGCGTAATGCTGGTGGCCAACAAAAGAGGTTTAAAGACTGTCTCAAGGCAAATCTTAAAATAATGTAGTATAAACACTGACAATTGGGAAACACTGGACTGCAAGCGCTCCAGTTAGAGAACAGCCTTTACCAAAGGTGTCATGGGCTTTGACGACATTCAAACTCAGGATGCAAGGGAGAAACATGCTAAGAGGAAGGCACGCTTGGCAAATCCACACCGTGATCAACTCCCACCTGGAAACCAATGTCCCTACTGTGGAAGGTCGTATGGATCCAGAACTGGCCTCCACATTCACTTACGGACTCACTGTTAAAACCGTGTTTATGGAAGACAATCTTACTCAGCTATGAGTGATCGCCAAAGAAGAAGGTTGGTTGGCAAAATGGTGGAGGGCACAAAGTGTGTCCTAGGCCCTTTGACGCTAGTCTTCTGCCCTCAGCTGCAGTGGAGAATGCTATCTGATATCCCTTCTTGAAAAAAGACTTAAATACTAGTCTAGGCAGCTTTGAGATGTGGAATAGGGATGGGGCATTTTGTCCTCTGCCTCAAGCAGCAAAATGACTTGTGCCAGCCCTGTTTGGCTCTGTGTTTCTGGGGGAGGTCAGCTTCATAAAGGACACAGACCATGTTCAGAGATGATGGGAGTTGTAGTCCAACAACATTTGGAAGACTATGGCTTCCTCATTCATCCCTGTTTAAGGTTATCCACAGCCTTGCCCGACCCTACCCTTTTCTCTTTGTTTCATGGTTTCTCATGACCTTCTGTCTTCCAAGTTTCCTTCTTTGACTTCTTGGAGGTCTGTTGGCAACAGCAATCTCATTCTCACTTTCAGCATGTCATCTTTGGAAAAGCCATTTGACTTTTGTAGAAATTCAATCATGCTTTTTCTCACATTTCTGATGGATCTGTTCTCTGATCCTAACCAGTACTGAAGAAGAGCTTGAGTAATTGTAGGCTAGACTATCAAAGGCTCTGCATCACATCAGCAAAACACATGATGAACTAACTGTCTTTATACACACAGGAGCCCAGAGGAATTAAGATTCTCCACTCTCATGTCAGCCTTAATTCCCTGAATGCTCTTTCTGACATGCTAGTTTATAAAATTTATGTATGGTGATAGATGACTGGTGAAGGATCCTGCGTGAAAGACAGGGAAGGGAAGAACTCCCAGGCTGGGAGAAGAAGTGGAAATTCCCAGGTGAGAGATGGGATGGCCCACTCTCTCTTTTGTGAAATAAAGGCTTAGATCTATCGCTGATAGAGAGCTCTGCGTCCCTTCCTTCCTTCCTTCCTTCCTTCCTTCCTTCCTTCCTTCCTTCCTTCCTTCCTTCCTTCCTTCCTTTCTCTTTCCCTCCTATTGTCTCCTTTTGCTTCCCTTCCTTCTTTCTTTCTTTTTTGTTTTGTTTTGCTTTCCTTCTCCAATTTTATTTAGATTGGTTTGGTTTTTATTGTATTTTATGTTGAAAACTTTCAGTAAAAATTCAAATTAACAAAAAGAGAAATGAGTTTGAGACTGGGAAAATGAGAAGGGAAGGGAAAATGAAGCAACATCTGGATGGTTTCTGCTTGTGAAAAATGGACCCCATCTTGTCCTTTGCCTGAGGTTGTAAAATGGCTTGGGCTGGCCCTGCTTATCACACATTTCTTTATTCTGCTCCCCACCACCAGCTTCATCGCACTTCAAAGCCTGTGCTCTCAGAGTTCGCACAGGTGCAAATGGAATTGACGTGATCCCTGAAGGGGTTAAGGAACTTTCCCAAGGTCAAAGCAGAACACTCCTATCTCAGACGCCAACATTCTCTGTTAATCAAAGTAATTAAAGGAGAGGATAAATCCCAATTCCCCTTTAATCCTTCTTAACAATAAGTAGCACTATTAAATCCTTAATGTGCCTGCTTTAATTATAACCTATCAAACACAGAATCAATCTAAGTGGTAAACACAAAAAGCGGTATTCAGAGACTAAGCAAGATCATGCCTTTTAAAAATGCAAATTGAAGCACGCACATAAAACCTATAATAACATTTGATTAATCTTTCCCTCCTAAAGTACCCAAGCAAAATATTTAATTTTGCTCCTGGGCTGGTAAGGTCTGGCCTGAAGAGGATATATCTCTATGTGATGTAGGTCCAACCTTGTGCCCTTTCAGATCATATTGGACTACAAATCCCATCAGCCCCTGCTGGCAGTGACTGATGGGATGTGGAGTCCAACAACATCTCAAAGGGCACCAGATTGGAAAAAGCTGCTGTGAATTAAGGGTACTGAAAAAGTCTCACATTTCTTCCCAATTTGCAACCACCCTCCGCTAAACCATTGTTTGCCATCTCCCTGCAATTTTATTGTATTTAGTTGTTTGGAACCTGAAAATGACCTCAGTTACTATAGGAATAAACAATCTTGGCTATGGCTTCTACTTGAGTCTCTCACATAGCATTCTCGGGAAGGTACAGCTCAGTGGCACAGTGCAAGCTTTACATGTGTAAGTTTCCAGGTTTCATAGCTGGTTAAAATGACTCCAGGTAGCTGGTTAATGACTAAGATGATGGATAGTTGCTGCCAATTGGACCAGACTAAGGATAACTAGCAAAGTGCCTCCAGGTGTTGTTGGCCTCCAGTTCCCATCAGTCTGACACAGCATGGCCAATGGTCAGGAATTATGGGACCAGTAGTCCTACAACATCTGAAGGGTGTTGCATCAGCTACTCCTGAACCAGACAATACTGAGCTATGGTTGTCAAAACATCTGTCCCAATCTTCATACGTTCCCATAGACATAGCAGTGGTTGAAAATGTCATGGAAAAGCTCCCCAGGCTATGTCTTATAAAGAGGTGGGGGGGGGGTTTGAGCCATTTATTTATTTAATTCCATTATTTAAACACTTCCCATAAACCAGGGTTTCCAAGCTTGGGTATCCAGCTGTTTTTGGACTACAATTCCCATCTGCTCTTGCTAGCTAGGAATGATGGGAGTTGTAGTCCAAAAACAGCCGGAGACCCAAGTTTGAGGAAACCCCGCTATAAACCATCGACAATAAAAATGAGAAACTGAGAGAAACAGAAACTGGCAGATCTGCACATCCCTACCTCTGTGGGAGGAAGCAGGATGTTGTAGTGGCTGGGCCTTTGATCTGATCCAGGAAGACCCTTCTTACGTTACTGTGAATATCACTCCTCTCCTCCTCCCCTTGCCATAGAAATTCACTCTGTACGTGGCCTTTGGGATTGCACATCCCTAATTGTTGTTTTTCAGAGTTTGCGGTGAGGGAAGATAGAGTCTTCACTTACCAATAATCATAGTAATAATGCTAATAACAAAAGCCTTCTTGTCGGCAGCATCTCTTGCATAACAGAACGAAATGTCCTCAAAAGGAAACTGAACAGAGAAAAGTGGGTAATGGAAGACACAATGTAAAAGAGAGATAATTTCTACATTACTTGCTGGTCTTTGCAAATTGCTTAGCGCTGGGCAGCGATGTCAGCTACATACAGTGCTTTCATTTCTGCCTTCCTCCATTGTAAAGTCCTCTCAGTCTGCTGACTGCATTTCATGTTTTAAGTGGGTTGTTTTTGTGTTCTCCAGCTGATCAAGGGTATGATTAACAGACACTGCTTCATTTTTGAAAATATTTCTTTTTTATGGAGAGTCTTTTTATTGTGGATGTTGTTACTGTTATTTGTCATTATTGTAGTTTCTGTTGTTAATATTATTATTCCCACTAGGGAGTATGTGGGAAAAGAGAATTATGTGGCTGAGAGCCAGGAGGACATGTATAAATTTTAGTGAATGGTAAATAATTTCACTCTCTTCATTTCTCTCAGCGGAAGTTTCCTGGGTGTGTACCCTTTTCTGGATTCAGTTTCCTCGGGAGCACTAGTGACATTTGGTGTTTGCATAATAATTTGTCTGCAAATATTCAAGTATTTGTGGTGGAACATGGTAAACAGACTGTGCTAGTCTGTAAAGCACTGTCAGTTTCCTCGCTCCCACAAGCAAGCAACATGTTATCAGTTCCCCCATCCCTGAAGGCCCTTTGTTACTAACCAGCTACAGAAGCTAGATTTGTATTTCCTTTGCCTGCTACATTCCAAAAAGTTTCCTTACGAACTTCATCACAGCAGGCAGGCTGCATTTGGTAGCTAGTAGACACCGGCATCCAAACTCTATCGATGCTCCTTTAAGCCAAAGATCTTTTACCCATTTTTACCCATTAGAGGAAAGGGATGCCGGTGGCGCTGTAGGTTAAACCACAGAGCCTAGGACTTGCTGATCAGAAGGTCGGCGATTCGAATCCCCGTGATGAGATGAGCTCCCATTGCTCGGTCCCTGCTCCTGCCAACCTAGCAGTTTGAAAGCACCTCAAAATGCGAGTCGATAAATAGGTACCGCTATGGTGGGAAGGTAAACGACGTTTCCGTGTGCTGCTCTGGTTCGCCAGAAGTGGCTTAGTCATGCTGGCCACATGACCTGGAAGCTGTACGCCAGAGTCCCCAGAATCGGCCACGACTGGACCTAATGGTCCCTTTACCTTTACCCATTAGAGGAGCATCTTTAGCTACCTAAGTCTATAGAGATGCTACATCTCAGCCCCTCCAATTGTCCCTATTTTCTAGGGACAGTCCCGGATTTACAGAAGCTGTCCCAGTTTCTGATTTGATCCTGGAATGTCCAACTTTTCCATGCTGCTATTTTCATCAAAGAAATGTTGGGGTGTATGGTAGGCCACCCCTGTTTTCATCAGAGAAATGTTGGAGGGTATGACTGACAAATGCAGTTCATGGTATTCCCATTGTATTCATGAAGGTCTAGCTGGATTATAGAGATGGATAGACACACACACACACACACACACACACACACACACGAGTAATCCCACAGGAGCAAAAATAAAATAACAAAACTGTCTAAGTAAAGACTAATAATAGTAATATCAAGTTTAGGATATTAAAAATCTTAAAGCAGGGTAACATGCGACCCTCCAGATGTTGTTGAAGTCCAACTGACATAAACCACAGCCAGCATTGCAAATAATCAGGGATGGTGGAGGGATAATATAGTTCACCAAGGACCTGAACCAATGGATTCCGGTTAGAAAAAGAAAATTTCTGACAAGAAGGGCTGTTCAATAGTTGAACAGATTATCTTGGAGGGCAGTGGACTTGAAGGTTTTTATACAGAGGTTGGATGGCTATCAGTCAGCAGGGCTGGCTCCAAAGGCACCTCAGAGGCAGAATGGGAGTAGTGGTGGATTTGGATCAGGGTCCTGGTTCACAATCCATGAAAAGTTCTGCCAACATAAAGCCATTTGTCTTCACAGCACTTCATAGGTTTTCTTCACATACATCACAACAGTATGAGCACTAGGGCCCAGGAGCAATATAGAATCTAAAAAGCAGCAGATTGTTTGAGCACAAGGTCTAAGGCACTCCCAGTTGAGTGGCAGCTAAAGCAATTACCAATTAAGCACTGGCTTGGGCATTTTGCCATTTTGCCATGACAACTGTAGCCTTTCCAACTACAGTTCCCAGGATGCTTGCTGGGGGGGGGGGAGCCATGACTGTTTAAAGTGGTATGACAGTATTTAAAATATATAGTGCACATATAGTGCCCCAGTCAGACAAAAACGGTCTAGGGGACATCTGTCTCTCTCCTTATTAACATTCTCTAGGAACACAAAAACATTCCTGTTGATGGATAGAAAATATTGCCCCTTGTAACTCTGACATTGTTAGCAGTGAGGATATGGGACTGTTTTTAGATGTACTTGCTCTTTTAAAAGGCTTTAAATGTCTTCATTTATTTTACATGTTGGTTTTGCTTTTTGCTTCTATGTACTTTGCTGCATGTATGGAAGTGAGAGCTGGACCATAAAGAAGGCAGATCGCCGAAGAATTGATTCCTTTGAATTATGGTGCTGGAGGAGACTCTTGAGAGTCCCATGGACTGCAAGAAGAACAAACCGATCCATTCTTAAGGAAATCAGCCCTGAGTGCTCACTGGAAGGACAGATCGTGAAGCTGAGGCTCCAATACTTTGGCCACCTCATGAGAAGAGAAGACTCCCTGGAAAAGACCCTGATGTTGGGAAAGATGGAGGGCACAAGGAGAAGGGGACGACAGAGGACGAGATGGTTGGATAGTGTCTTCGAAGCTACAAACATGAGTCTGACCAAACTGCGGGAGGCAGTGGAAGACAGGAGGGCCTGGCGTGCTCTGGTCCATGGGGTCACGAAGAGTCGGACACGACTAAACGACTAAACAACAACAACACTTTGCTGCATGAAACTCCATCAGAAGGAGAGGCAATGGCGGAGGAAGTGAGTAGAGGGGTGCGGTCCGCCCTGGGTGCCATCACTGGGGTGGTGGTGACAAAATGAGTTTGTTTATTTGTTTAAAAATGGGCTCACAAAACTTTTTAGGAGTGACATGGTTGCTTAGGCACCTGCAGGTTCCACACTACCTGAAACGGCAGTGTGGGACTTGCGTCTGCCTACTGCCCCTCCCTTAGCTGCCCTACAGCTGAGGGGGAAGCGTCGGAGAGGCTCCAAGTGTCGGAGAGGCTCGCCCCACCCCCATGGGTGGATAGCCCCACCCCCATGGGCAGCTCACCCCCGCCCCCGTGAGTGCGGATCGCGCCCAGCTGCAGGACACCCCCCCACCCACACCAGGCACCCGAGCGGCTAGCTGCACCACTGAGGAGAGGAAGGACAGAGATTTAATTACTAAATAAATAGTTTCAATCTGTATATTTGTCCAGAAGGTACTGAACAGGTGAGTTCACTTTGAAATTCAGACCCAATATTACTTAGGGTTCACCAGAAAGCTTTAGCTGCCTCAATCCATCTGCATTAGGATAAAGGGCATTTTAACACCCTAAAAAATGCCATCACAATTTACTCAACATTTTGCTATATGATCTCAGAACAGGCCAGTTTTCACAACAGCAAAATTCAATCCTGTTATGTCAAACTTTTTATGATTCTTATTTTTAAAAAGTTCTTTTTTCCAATAGCAAAATCCTCTGGGAGTCATTTTAAAACAATGAGTGTCCCCCAGCATAAAAGGGTCAATCTCATTCTCTTTGAGGTTTTGTTTTATAAAAATAATTAATAAGCAAAAAAAACACTACAAAAAGAGGAAGGTCGTTTTGCAAATCTGTACAGGAATTAAACCAGGCATGTGTTGTGTTGCCTGTTTGACAAGTGATAATTAACTAGTGACAACCTAATTCTGGTTTTGATGCAAACTTGTTTTTTATTTCAAAAAATAACAAATCGTTTGCACTGGCTGGCAAGACCCTCTAACTTCCAGGAATGTGCATACACAAACACACACACAGATGACAGATTCATTGCCTGCTGCTTCTGAAACAACCATCCTAGAGCAAGGATAACATAGGGTTGCCATATTCCAAAAAGAAAAAAATCCTGACACCCGCAAAGTTGTTGAGCTTTATTTTAGAAACTCATCAAAATTACTGGAAACTCCCCATAGTGATTTTAAGCTTTTGAGGCTGTTTGCCACTGCCTTTTCCATCTCATCCAGGTTTTCCCTGTCACTATTTTTACACCCAAAACCCAGGACAAGTCAGGAATTTTCCTGACATATAGCGAGCCTAGGATAACAGAGAATTCCAAAGAAAATAGAAACAGGAGTGAAAATTGCCACAGTGTTTGCTTATTTGCTGTCCATTGTAGCAGCATTGCATAAAGACTCTCCTCCCTGGAAGAGAGGGAAGTGGTTGTGGGTGGGAGCCCAAGCCGCCCCTAGCAGGGGGCGTTAGCCCCCTGCCTCCCCCACTCACCTGGCTGGCGCCTACGCCCATCGGCAGGCACCCAACCAGGTGCCTCCGAGGGGGCGTTTACAGCAACCTAAATGCTGCGGCGCCAGCCCCTCCTCGGCCTCACTCTCCGTCGTCCCGTCGCAAGTCACCCGCCCTCCACTCCCTTTGAGCTCAGGGTCTTAGTTTTTTCCTTGGCCTTGCTATGGACCTTAGGTTGGTCGCCCTGGTTGTCCGGGGGGCCTGGTAGGAATTTTTTCCATTTGGCATTAGGCTTTTTGGTTTTTTCGCCTACCTCGTAGCAATCGTCACAACTCTCATGGTATTGGTGGGTAGGTTAGGCATTGGAAAATGTGTTGTGGTGTCGAAGAGCTAGGTGTGGCCATCGCCTATGCCTTCAATTTTTTGGGTATTCCGTTAAAGGGATCTGGCGGTCGTGTATTCTGTCCAATGCCTGCTTGGCGGAAGGCCATGGCACGACCCTCGATGACATCAGGGGAGAGCCTATAGTTGGATTAGCATCAACAGGCTCCACCTACTGGTGAATAAACCCTCCTTGTTTTAGACATCCAATGCCTAAGCCAATACCTTTTCACTGCTGTAATCAATAAAGTTGTGGCCTTTTCTTGCCCATTAACCTTATATCACGTGTCCTTGTGTATTCATTCCACATTGTGGGGGTCGGGTCCTCGAACCACAATTTCCATAATTACAGACCCTCCAAGTGTCCCTATTTTCCAGGGATGTCCCTGATTTAGAGAAGCCATCCTGGTTTCTGATTTGATCGCTGGAATGTCCCGCTTTTCCTTAAGGTAACGGGACCCCTAACCATTAAGTCCAGTTGCGGACGACTCTAGGGTTGCAGCATTCATCTCGCTTTACTGGCTGAGGGAGCCGGCGTTTGTCCGCAAACAGCTTCTGGGTCATGTGGCCAGCATGACTTAGGATGTCCCTATTTTCATTGGAGAAACATTGGAGGGTATGGAGCTATCCAAACCCCGAGCCATCCGAAGGCAATAGTGTATTACATTAAAAAAAATTATCAAACATTACACATGTTGGAAGCTTCCCAGAGTGCTGGGACAACCCCAATAAGATGTATGGAATGGGAAGTCCCTATTTTCATCAGAGAAATGCCAGAGGGTATGTAATTAATTATGTAAATTACATAGGTTGCATTACTCAACCCCATTCATTACAATGGAAGGAAAACAAAATGCAAAATTTGTCTGTAATCAATTATGTATCATTTACAGACCAAAAGCAGCAACAGCAGCAGCAGCAACAACAACAACAACAACAAGCACCAATCATATTAGCTGGAATGATTTCCATTCCAGACATGGGACAAATAAGTGAAGATCAGCAATTCATGCTCCCATCTCTGTTTTCATTGGAATATTGCAACATCCCTAGTTGTCATTAACCACTTCTTTTCATGTCAAAGGAAACTGGGAAAGGACTGCATCTTTTTCCAGCAGTGAAGTTCTACGTGGACAGAAGCCAAATGTCAGCTGTAATGAACCAAATAATAGTATGATTATGTTCTGGGTCACAGAGGGAGGGAGGAGGCAGAAAGCAAGATGGAGGGAGTTGTAGACATGTTTGGGATAGGCACCATGGCAAAGCAAGAAGCTCAAGTGTTTGCCCTGGTTGAGCACTAGGAGACACACCTGTCTGAACACACTATGCTGAGCTAGGCAAACTAATGGTCTCACTCAATACAAGGCAGCTTCTTATGTTCCTAGACCCTCTCACCATGAAGTCGCTGCCTACGTGCCTCACTAGTTTAAGCAAAATTAAGATGAACAAGATTAGCTCTGGGTTTACAGGCCTCTGTTTCTGACATATTTACATTAGGTACCCCTTTTCAGGAGCTTGCATAAATTGTGCACTTTTCAAAGTAACAAATGGTGTCAGCACAATGAAGGAATTGCTTTCGAGCCTGGGAAATAAACCTGTCATGTGGATATTGATTAAGTTGTGATTGGAATCATCCACACACATTTCAAAAACATGGGTGCGTTAGAAGAGAAATCGATGAGCAGAAAACTTCAAAAGGGAGAAAGAAAGGAAAATCACAAAGACAAGAAAGAAAGAAAGGAAGGAAGGAAGGAAGGAAGGAAGGAAGGAAGGAAGGAAGGAAGGAAGGTGCTAATAGAGCTGAGGAAGGCAATATGTTTTTTTTTTTATAAAGATTTTTATTAATTTCCAGTTTTTTAACAGAAACAAAAAAACAACAAAAAAAACAGACAAACAAAAAACTCATATTTTCATAACCTTATTTTCATAACCCTCTTTTCCCGGACTTCCCCATACCTTTCCCTTTTTGCATCCTTAATTTAGTACCATTATTCAGCAACCTATCTTGCCCAATTAAATATAAATTTATCCTCTTTCTCTATTCCACCCTAAATTTTAAACCCAATTATCGCTGCAATTCTACGTCTTCTTTTCCCTCAGCATTTTAACACTCCTCAGTTTTATAATAATTCTTAAGATACATCTTAAATTTCTTCCAATCTTCTTCCACAGTCTCTTTCTCTTGGTCGCGGATTCTGCCGGTCATTTCTGCCAGTCCCATAAAGTCAATCACTTTCGCCTGCCATTCCTCCAGCGTGGGTAGCTCTTGTGTCTTCCAATACTTTGCTAGAAGAATCCTTGCTGCCGTAGTAGCGTACAAAAAGAAATTCTTATCCTTCTTCGGCACCAACTGGCCGACCATACCCAAGAGAAATGCCTCTGGTTTCTTGTTAAAGGTGCACTTAAGCACTTTCTTAATTTCATTATAAATCATTTCCCAGAAGGCCTTAATCTTTGGGCAGGTCCACCAAAGGTGGAAAAAGGTACCCTCAGTCTCTTTACATTTCCAGCATTTGTTATTGGGCAAATGATAAATCTTCGCAAGCTTGACTGGGGTCATGTACCACCTATAAATCATTTTCATAATGTTTTCTCGTAAGGCATTGCATGCCGTAAATTTAATACCTGTGGTCCATAACTGCTCCCAGTCAGCAAACATAATGTCATGACCTATGTCCTGTGCCCATTTAACCATAGCAGACTTCACTGTCTCATCTATTGTATTCCACTTCAACAGCAAGTTGTACATTCTTGATAAATTCTTAGTATTGGGTTCTAACAATTCTGTTTCCAATTTTGATTTCTCCACCTGGAAACCAATTTTCCTGTCTTGTTTGAAAGCCTCCATTATTTGAAAATAATGGAGCCAATCTCGTACCTTGGACTTTATTTTCTCATAACTTTGTAATTTAAATTCACCACCTTCTTGTTCTAAGATCTCAGAATATTTCGGCCAATTGGTTGTCATATTAAGTTTCTTTACTTCCTTAGCCTCCATAGGTGAAAGCCACCTGGGAGTTCTGTTTTCCAGTAGATCTTTATACCGTATCCATACATTATATAGTGCTTTCCTGACAATATGATTTTTGAAACCCTTATACACTTTAACCTTGTCATACCAGATATATGCATGCCAACCAAAGTTATTGTCAAATCCTTCCAAATCTAGAATGTCTGCATTTTCAAGAAGTAGCCAATCTTTTAACCAGCAGAAAGCTGCCGATTCATAGTAAAGTCTTAAGTCCGGCAGGGCAAACCCCCCTCTTTCTTTAGAGTCGGTAAGTATCTTAAACTTAATTCTGGGCTTTTTGCCCTGCCAGACAAATTTAGATATGTCTTTCTGCCACTTCTTGAAACAGTCCAGTTTATCAACAATTTGTAATGTCTGAAACAAAAATAACATTCTAGGCAATACATTCATTTTGATCACAGCAATTCGACCTAACAAGGAAAGCT
Source organism: Podarcis cretensis (assembly GCF_951804945.1). Taxonomy (NCBI): domain Eukaryota; kingdom Metazoa; phylum Chordata; class Lepidosauria; order Squamata; family Lacertidae; genus Podarcis; species Podarcis cretensis. Next base: position 24,116,289 of record NC_137177.1, on the reverse strand, counting down.
TCAGGTTTGACCATATTTCTAGATCTTTCTTTATCTCAGTCCAGCACTTGTCATAATTGTCCTTAAATAAGTTCACATTCTTAGATGTCATGTTAATCCCCAGGTATTTTACACTCTTTGCCACCACTAACCCAGTTTCCTCTTGGAATCTTTCCCTTTCAACATTTGTTAAGTTCTTTTCCAATACCTTAGTTTTTTGTTTATTCAACTTAAATCCTGCGACCTGGCCAAATACTTGAATTAATTCCAAGGCTCTTTTGGTACTAGTGTCTGGCTCTTGCAAGGTCAGTACTAAGTCATCTGCAAAAGCCTTTAATTTGTATTGTCTGGCTCCGACCTGAATCCCTTTTACCAGCTGATCTCCCCTAATCATATTTAACAGGACCTCCAGGACCGATATAAAAAGTAATGGGGATATTGGGCACCCCTGACGTGTCCCTTTTTCTATAGGTAGTTCATCCATAACCACATTATTTACAATTAACTTCGCCTTTTGCTCAGAATAAATTGCACTTATACCATTTTCAAACCTTTGGCCTACCCCCATCCCATGGAGATTCTTTTTCATAAATTTCCAAGATATATTGTCAAAGGCTTTCTCCGCGTCCACAAAAATTAGAACTGCCTTCGTATTAATGTTCACTGTCAGCATTTCTATAATGTCAATTATATTCCTTACATTAGTAGATATATGCCTACCCGGGAGAAAGCCTGCCTGATCTCTGTGAATCTCCTCCACCAGCACCTTCTTTAGTCTTTTTGCCAAAATGTCTGCAAAAATTTTGTAATCCACATTAAGTAGTGATATAGGGCGGTAGTTCTTGATCTGTTTTTTATCGACCTCAGTCTTTGGTATAAGTGTGATGAAGGCTTCTTTCCACGTCTCAGGTGCCCTTTTCCCCTCTAATATCTCGTTGCAAACCTCCTTAAGTGGCTGAATTATCCAGTCTTTCAAGGCTTTGTAATATCTGGAGGTTAGTCCATCTGGCCCTGGAGATTTCCCCAGTTGCATGTTTTGAATGGCACCCTCAATTTCTTGTTCAGTTATTTTCTCATTTAGAAACGCTATACTTTGTTGCGAAATTTTTTGTAATCCATATTTCTTAAGAAATTCTTCAATGTCTCTTTCATTTTCCGGCCCTTGTGCATACAATCTTCTGAAATAGCTCTGAAAGCAGTTGCTGATCTCATTTGGTTTCGAAATATTCTTTCCATCTACCTCCAAACTTGTAACTGTGTTCATTTTCAGTCTCTTCTTCAGTTGCCATGACAGGAGTTTCCCACATTTATTTGCCGATTCAAATGTCTTTTGTCTCATTCATTTAATTTTCCATTCAATCTCCTGGTTCATCAATTCCATATATTGCTTCTGATACAGTTTGATTTGTCTCAAGATCTCATGTGACTTTGGGTTGGATCTCAGTTTCTTTTCACTGTCTTTTATCTTTTCCAGAATTTTATCTTTCTTCTCCTGTTGTTTCCTCCTTTTCAAGGAATTCTGCTGTATCAGGAAACCCCTCATCACGGCCTTGCTTGCGTCCCAGATCACTCGTTTCTCCACTTCTGTCCTTAGATTTATCTCAAAATAGTCCTTCAAAGTCTTTTGGGCCTTTTGGTACACCTCTGGATCTTTAAATAGGGTGTCATTCATTCTCCATCTGAAAGAGCCAGCTGTTGTTATTTTCATTTCCATCTTTACTGCATTATGGTCGGAGCATGTCTTTGGGCAGATTTCCACTTTCTTTATCTTAGGAGCCATCCCACTAGTAATCCATATTTGATCTATTCTTGTCCAGGTCATCTGTGATTCTGAAAAGAATGTTCCCTCCCTCTCGAGGGGGTTTCTTATTCTCCAAATGTCGATCAGATCCAAGTTGTCAGTCATTTCAAAAAAAGTCTTAGGTAGTCTCCCGTCCTTGGAGATCACCTGTCTTTGTGCTTTGTCCATATTTGTAGAGACAACCCCGTTCATATCGCCTAATAAAATCACCTTATAATCCAGATAATTTGTTAGTGTCTCATGTAATTTCTTATAAAATTCTGCCTTCCCTTCATTTGGTGCATAAATTCCAAATATCAAATTTTTTTCTCCTTGAATCTGTATCTCAATTGCCAAGATTCTGCCCTGTTCATCTTTAAAAATCTGTCTTGGAGCCAATTTTTCTTTTGCGTATATCACCACTCCTCTTTTCTTAACTTTATCTGATGAAATAAATTCTTGTCCCAATCTTTTATTTATAAGTAATCTTCTGTGTGCTCTTGTCACGTGGGTTTCTTGTAAACAAATCAGATCCAATTGTTCTTTCTTCAAAATGTGAAAAACCTCACGCCTTTTTCTGGGAAGGTTCAGTCCATTACAGTTCCAAGTTAAAATTCTCAGAGACATTGTTAGTTAGTTACCTCCAACTGCACCCTGCAGCTGTTCTTCGTCCGTTGGTGATTTGAGTCCAAATGTCAAATTCCCCAAGTCTGTGTCTGCAGTTGAGTTGAGGACCCCTTTCACCAGGTCTTCTCCGTGTTTATGTAGGAACTGTTCTTTATCTTGTACAGTTTTTATCTTGACTTTCTTTCCTCTGAAGCTGAAGGACAAACCCTGTGGAAACTCCCACCTGAAAGGTATGTTGTTCTTCTTCAGCAGGTCCACCAAAGTCTTAAACTGAGTTCTCACCTCCAAAATATATTTTGGGATATCCCTGTAGATTTGCACAGAGACGTTTTGAATCTGAAGCGTTTTCTGGTAATGCAAACTAAGTATCTTGTCTCTCTCCTCTTTCGACCTCAATGTAATCAGGCAGTCCCTTGGAATCTTCCTGCCTTGCCTTCTACCCAATCTGAAGGCGGTTGTAATCTCAAATTCTGTTCCCCCTAGGTTTTCCTGCCAGAAGTCTGAAATTTCTTTTGTGAGAAAGTCCACTAGGTTGTCCCCCTCACTCTCAGGAACCAACCTAAGTCTTAAGTTCTTCTCCTTACGCTGCATGTCCCATAAAGAAAGGGTCACCTCATGCTGGTCAAGCCTCCTACAAACAGGAACTAAATTTTCCTGTGTAGATTCCGCAGTAGATTTAGCCTCTTCTGCAATTTTCCTTATTGTGGCGTTCTCCTCTACCAACTGTTGTATAATCTGTGTATTAGACGTTACGCTCTTCGTGTTTAAATCCAATTTTGCCGTTAGATCTGCCAGTTGCTTAGTATTTTCTGTACTCTGTTTGTTCAATCTTTCTAAAGATTCATTTATCTTCAATAATGCCTGCGTCACTGACTCCATGAATGCACTTATTCCCTTTTCCTGTCCACCTGGGCCTGTTGGCAATAGTCCTGATAAGGAGCCCCTTTTCTTATGTGCTGCCTTGGACTTGGATCTTGTTGCTATTTCATCTCCAGGGCCGCTCATGTCCCAAGGTCGTTCTCACAGGAACAGGTTTGAATGGAAAAAACCAGTGACTAACAATCGTGTTGCAACTGTTACTTCCAGCCCTCTAGAGGGAGCTGAAATCTTCAGTATAGCAAGGAAACAATGAATCCAAAAGCCCTCAGAGGGAAAAGTTACTAAAAACTTCTCTCAGTCTTTTTAGTTGCAACCGTATAATTTTTACAAAGTCTCAATAAATTGTATCAAATAAAGTCTCCTCTTTGCAATGTCTTTGACAGCTCCCTGTCAAAGTGTATCACTCAGGCAGTCCGCTCCCAGAGACAGAGTCTGCGGTAGATTGTCCCTTAAAAAATTTCCCTGCAGGTTTCCTTTCTTCTTCACCCCCCCCCCCCGTTCCTGCTCCCTAGGGGGGAGGACTTAAGTCAATGCTGGGGTTAATCCTTTTTTTAAAAAATTCCCTTAAAAGATGTCAATTGCAGCTTACCAAGTCCGTTGCTTTAGCAGTCATGCAATCTGGGGAAGGCAGACTTCCTTTGTTAACCAACCCCACTTTCGGCCAAATTTTGAAGGAATTAAATTTAAAGTCCCGAAAGGGTTGCCAATCCTACTCACGGGAATCTCTTTCAGTCCAAATAACAGGAAGAAGTCGGCGCTCTCCGCTAATGGCGATGCGGCTTCACTCCACGAGCTGGGTAGCGACTCTCAGCTCTGCGCTCCCCCGATGCTCCTCCGGAGCCTTTAAAAAGGCTCTTTCGCAGTAAAAGGGGGCGCAAACGATGCCCACCGAGTCTCCTTGCTCACAGGCTTCCGCGCCTGTGATTTTAGGGGTCCCCGCTTCGCCGTAGCGGTCAGACCCGAACTCGCGGAGCAGCTCTCTCTCCGGAGAACGGAGAGCGAGCCGCCATTAGCGCCGGCGCCAACCGGAAGTCCTCTGAGGAAGGCAATATGTTCCTTCTGTCCCTGATTTATACCAGCAGTGTGAGACTTGAGTCCCAGGGGCCAATGCACCCCCCCACACACACACACCAGACCTCTCTGTCTAATTTTAATTTGTTTTATTTATTTCATTAAAAAAATTATACACCACTTGATTGTAAAAACAAAACAAAATCCCTCAAAGCTGTTTACAAAAGATAAAACAGCAAATCAAGGGGAAAAACTCACAACTCTACTTTCAAACATGCAAAAGTTAAAACACTAAATTACCTCAACTTCCCAAGCATCTGGGTAAGGTTGTCTAAAGAATAATATTTATAGCAGGCGCCAGAAAGAGTACAGCAATGGCTTCTGCCTGCTCTCAATAGGCGGGGAGTTCCAAAGTGTAGGCACTGCCACACACTGTCACACACAACAACTGAGTTCTGATCATTGGGCATCCCCTCCCCAGGCCAGACACCTTCACTAGCCACACCCCTCACTGCCTTTGATTCATGTCCCCCTAGAGTGTTTTTGCCTGGCTGGAATGTGCCCTTTAACTCTGATAGTTCCCCTTGCTTATCTGGGTGGAAGTGTCCTGGCTTCCAGTAAATGGGAGGGGACTTAGGGAATCCCCCTACTAGGGCCTTTCCCTGGAAACTCCTCCCTAGACTACTGTGTATGAAAACTAGTCTTACTATTCCAGGGTAAAATTGGTATTTCTGTACCCAATTTGCCTCTGTCCCTATCCACTCCTGGCATGCAGAAGATTGTCCTGAAGGGAATACAGTGGTACCCTGGGTTAAGAACTTAATTCATTCCGGAGGTCCGTTCTTAACCTGAAACTGTTCTTAAGCTGAGGTACCACTTTAGCTAATGGGGCCTCCCACTGATGCTGCACCACCGCTGCCCAATTTCTGTTCTCATCCTGAAGCAAAGTTCTCAACCCGAGGTACTACTTCCAGGTTAGCGGAATCTGTAAGCTGAAGCGTCTGTAACCTGAAGCGTCTGTAACCTGAGGTACCACTGTATGTCCCTCAGGCCACATTCCCAACCCCTGATTTATACAACTTGTGCTCTTCCTTCTTTTTGGGTGGTGGGAAGGGATATTCCTAAGGGCCCAATGATGTGTAAACTGCATCAGTGCATGCATTGTGTGTTGTTTTGTTCTTTTAAGATAGCAGCAGCCTGAGAAGGGAGGGAATTGTGAGCAGAAGCACATAGTGAAGGGGGACAACTTAGGGCAGGTAATCGCAAAGCATGGGCAGGTGCTGTTCTCGGACAATTGTAAGAGGTGACCAACCATGGAATATCACCAAACAGTAGACAGACCACGAATCTGAGAGGAATGGGGGGCAGTTAAGTCAGAAGGAGCCAATGGTGGGCCCTCCAAAGTTTGTTGGACTACAGCTCCCATCAGCCTCTTGCCTGAGCATCTCTTCCTAGTGATAGATAGATAGATGATAGACAGAGCAGGCATAGGCAAACTCGGCCCTCCAGATATTTTGGGACTACAACTCCCATCTTCCCTAGCTAACAGGACCAGTGGTGAGGAATGATGGGAGTTGTAGTCCCAGAACATCTGGAAGGCCGAGTTTGCCTATGCCTGTGATAGAGACAAACCTCCTGGAGAAGCCTTCCTTTTTTGAATCGCCTCACATGCCCCCTGCAAAATTACTCCAGCCAAGCAACGAGTGCAAAAATGCATATGCAAAAGTAAAGGATGCATATGGATGTGTATAACAGTGGCAATAATGTACAAAAGTGCATTATATTGTGGGAAACTGCTTTGTAAAAAATGTGTATATTAGGCATAGTTGTGTACAAAAACTGTACTTTAAGAGAAATTTTATTTTATTTTATTTTATTTTATTTTATTTTATTTTATTTTATTTTATTTTATTTTATTTTATTTTATTTTATTTTATTTCTATACCACCCTATATGAAGGTCTCAGGCAGTTCACATAAAGGATCCCATGCATAAAATCAAAATACAAACAACAACACTTAATGAATTTTCACGAGGACTTTTTTTAAAAAAAGTATACTGACATGGAAATGTAGAGAACTTGGTTTAGTTATTCGCTGTAAATAGCCAAGAAAGTTGTGGCCCTACTTTAACCCAAAGACATGCGCCTTGCTTCTTTATTTCCAGATATGGAGCTGATTTGACATGTACAATGATCTCTACAAAATTTCTTTTTTCTATATCAAATTCCCAGCGCTGGGCCAGGCAACCAAGTGCCCTTCGGATGTTGTTGTTGACTACAACTCCCATCAACACTGATGACTGGCCATGCTGGAGAGGGCTGATGGGAGCTGTGGTCCAATAATCTCTGGCAGGTACTGGGCTGCCTTCCCGTGCCTTATGCATCAGTACCCCTTTGGAGAAGGATGGGGATACCAAGTAACTCTGGAACTCTGAAATCTTGGCTGGAATACAGAAGAAAAAAAAGAATGTCAGAAGCCTCCATAATGAAATATGAACAATACACTGTGAACAAAAAACAGTGGACTCCACATTACCTGAGTCTTTTATTTTCCATTTTACATTGTGCTGCACATATATATTTTTCCTTTCTCTCCTTCCTTTTTTTATATATATAAAAAAATGCCACGCTGGATTTCTATTATTTCCTATCATTTGCTAGATATTGTTTCTTTGGATCAGTGCAAAAGGTGTTACATCTTCGGATTGGGACACCCCCACCTTCCCCGCCTAACTATTCTTCTCAGAAGGCATTACGGAAAATTATGGTCGCTGCTGGACTATTCCCAGTGAAGCAAAAATAGAGAGAGGGAGGCATTATGAGAGATGTGCCAGGGTGGTTATTACAGGGAGATAATATGATAGAAGCCATTTAGTCAATTTGCTTTTTCAGCTAAAGAGTAAGTTGAATAGGCTCAGTCTGGTGCTGTGGGAGCTGATTATGGAAAAGCGATAGGCTTTCCACCTGTTCTGGAATTGTTTTGCAAAAAATTCCACCTCCACTGCTTGCCACCAAACAATATAAAAGTCTTCTGATCCAAGGACTGGCATCCCTTGGGTTCTATGGGATGTGTGTGTGTATGTGTTAACTGCAGAGCAATGTTTTGTTTTCAAATAAATAAGAAGAGCATTTTTTAAAAGTGATTTTGAGGCAGTGGGAATGGGCCCTGCAAATAGTCTCCGACCAATTTGCCTCAGTACAGAAACAAGATGGGATGTGCAAAGAGCTTCAAAGTAATTTGGTGGTATTCGAGCCACCCAAGGCATGTGATACTTTGCACTTGTGACTCCACTTTTCATGTAAGAGTCACTAAGTGCTCTGCAAATGTTAATTAATGAAGCTCAGCGATAACAGTCTTTGCAAAGGCATTTTCTGATGCATGAATTGTAGTGTTGCATGACGAAGGTCCTTCTTTTGCCCCTTATCAAGCATTTGTCTGATCTCTCTCCCTCCCTCTCTTTTTTTCTCTGAATTATGGGTGAAATTGAAATGGAATGTGTTCATGCGCACTATACGTATCTATGAGATGTGGTAAAGGTTTTTCTTTAAAGGAAACCTAATCTACGAGATATGGTAGATCTAAATGTTTTCTTTAGAGAAAACCTATGAGTGACTCTTCTCATACATGGATGAACTTAAAAATGGTAAGTGTAATGTTGGTGGTCAACAAAAGAGGTTCAAAGACTCTCCAGGCAAATTTTTAAAAAATGTAGTATAAACACCGACAACTGGGAAATACTGGCCTGCAAGCGCTCCAGTTGGAGAACAGCCTTTACCAAAGATGTCATGGGCTTTGAAGACACTCAAACTCAGGATGCAAGGGAGAAACGTGCTAGGAGGAAGGCATGCTTGCCAAACCCTCACCATGATCAACTCCCACCCGGCAACCTATGTCCCCACTGTGGAAGGACGTGTGGATACAGAATTGGCCTCCACAGTCACTTACGGAATCATTTTTAAAACCGTGTTTATGGAAGACAAACTCAGCTACGAGTGAGCGCCGAAGAAGAAGAAGACATTGATGAGAACTCATTCACACCTCACTTCTCCTTGGCCCTTGGTGGCCAGAAGACTATTGTTGATTACAGAAGAATAGGTGCAGCATATGCATTGGGTGTGTATCTGAGGATCAACCAACCTATCAGTTTTGTTTTTTAAAAAAATAATTTTTATTCATTTTCCAAACAATTTTATACAGTCAACAAATAATTTAACACTCATTCTTCAATTTTTGACTTCCCTCAGTTTCTCTGTCAATCTTTCGTAAAATTTCTATTTGTTAACGCATTTCTAAACATAATATTGCCTTTCAGAACTCCTTTTCCTCTTACTCTCTTTTTTTGCAGTATTTCTTACTATCTCACAGTCTCTCTTGAAAACCAACAAGCGTTGTCTGTACATCACATATGTTTTTCAGATATTCTGTAAATTTCCTCCAGTCCTCGATAAACTTTGGTCTTTCTGATATCGAATCTTCCCAGTCAGTTTGTCCAATTCTGCGTATTCAGTCAATTTCCTTCTCCATTCTTCCACTGTTGGAATTTCTTCCTGCTTCCATCTTTGGGCCAGAAGTATCCTTGCAGCAGTCACTGCGTATTGAAACAGTTTACAGTCTCTCTTATTAATTTCATTTCCTACCATTCCTAATAGGAAGGCCTCTGGTTTTTTAACAAACGTATATTTCAACATCTTTTTCAATTCATTGTATATCATTTCCCAAAGTCTTTCACCCTTTTACACTCCCACCACATATGATAGAAAGTACCTTCTTTTTCTTTACATTTCCAACACTTGTTGCATGTTTTGTACATTTTAGCCAGTTTAACTGGCGTTATATACCATCTGTAAACCATTTCCATTACATTTTCTTTCAACGCAGTACATGCTGTAAATTTTAACCTTTCATTCCATAATTTCATCCAATCATCATACTGTATATTATAACCAAAATCTCTTGCCCAATATATCATTACTGCTTTTACCTCTTCATCTTTTGTATGCCACTCCAGCAACATTTTATACATTTTAGACAGATTTTTATACTCATTATTCAATACCTCCACTTGAAATTTTGATTCTTTACCTTCATACCCACACATTTTACAATCTTTTTTAAACATTTCATTGATCTGATAGTAATGTAACCAGTCATAAACAGATTCTTTCACCTCTTCATAAGTTTTCATTTTCCATTTCTCCCCCTCTCTTATTACCAATTCTCCATATGTTGTCCACCTCCCCCTCATATTGATTTTTTTCACACTCATCACTTCTAATGGTGAAATCCAATGGGGGAGTCTAGGTTCCAACAAATTTTTATACCTCTCCCACACCTCTATCAGTGATCTTTGGAAGATGTGGTTTTCGAAACCTTTATGAATTTTTTTCTTCTCATACCATAGATAAGCATGCCAACCAAATCTGTTATCAAATCCTTCTAAATCTAACAGCTCTCCATTCTCTATTTTGATCCATTCCTTTATCCAACAGAGGCATGATGCTTTGTAATATAATTTCAGGTCTGGCAGGGCGAAGCCACCTCTTTCTTTCGCATCTGTTAATAACTTAAACTGAATCCTTGGCTTCTTGCCCTGCCAGATATATCTTGAAATTATTTTTTGCCATTCTTTCAAAATTGATGCTCCCTTGATTATCGGCAGTGATTGGAAAAGGAATAACATCTTTGGTAGCACACTCATTTTTATCATAGATATTCTCCCCCAAAAGGACAGTTTCAGTCTTCCCCACACCTCCAAATCCCTTTTTATTTGGTTCCACATAGGTAAATAGTTGTTTTGAAACAAATCAATGTTCTTGGGGGTTAACCATATTTCTAAATACTTCACTTTGTTCACCACTTCTATCTCTGTCCTTTGTTGTATTTCCTCAATTAATTCTTGATTCATGTTTTTAGCAATAATTTTTGTCTTTTTTTTTGTTGAGATAGAATCCTGCGACTCGACCAAATTGCTCTATTTCTTCTAATATTCTTTTAACACTTTCCACTGGTTCTTCTACCGTCATTACCAAGTCATCCGCGAATGCTTTAACTTTGTATTCATTTTTCCCTATAGACACCCCTTTTATATCTTCATTTTTTCTTAATGATTTTAACAAAACTTCCAGCACCATAATGAATAATAATGGTGACAATGGGCATCCCTATCCCAACCTATCAGTTAACAGCCAAGGTTGGCTGATGTTTAAGTAGTCCATGTCATGAATGGCTTCCAGTGGCAGGAGGCACTATGGCCCATCAAACCCCACCTGGGCTTCTGGCTGGTCCCTCCCAATGTTCCTAAAGGGATGGGGCAGGGTGCCTCTTCCTCACTCATCCCACCCCTCTCTACTAAGTATCCAGCCCAATGTCTCTTTCGCCATGGGGAAGTTATGGTGATTCCCATGAGGTTGGTGAAAACCCACAGGACCAAGCCAATTCTCTTGTGGGCAAAATTCCTTCCCAGCCCTGAGACCAGCAATCCACAGCTCTCCATAGCAAAGTCTGTACCCCAAAGAAAGATAAGCCATAAAGGATGGGTGGGAAGCAAGCCCAGATGAAGACAGAAGTGGGGAAAACCAACAAGCCTACTTAAATGTCATAGGAGCAGATGGATGAAGTCTTCCATCCAGTCCACCCCTAAACCCTGCCCCTTAAGAGCCCAGTATGCATGCTGATTGGCTCCCATGTTCCCTCCCTCGATCCCAGACTTCTGGATACCCACAAAGCAGTTGCAGTGCTTCCTTATCACACAGGAAGAGTTGTGTGGGGGGGGGGGAATATACATGTTCCAGCTCCAAAATTAGGTTTACATGTTCTCTTCTTTAACTGAGAATACAGAAGTGGATTGCGGGGCAAAATGAATCCACCAGACTAGGATAGAAAGCTGGGGGAGAATCCTTATTAAATTTGCCATTTGCAAGAGCTGTCTTGCACAAAAAGGAATGGAGCACTGGACCAGCATCTCTCCAGTCATACTTTGATGTGTGAAACTAAAGACTTGTACATTTCCTTACCCTCTGAACTTGGTCTATGAGACCTTTGCAATGCAAAATGGATGGGAGATTAGTTCTCTAAAGGGTTGGTACAGAAAGGAAGAGCCAAATGTGCTTGGCAGCATGGATATGAAGCATGCTATTACTGTCACTGTAAAGCTTATGCATATTTGCATTTCTTTTAAAGGTTTATTCTGGGTATCTGATTCCCCATTAACTGGCTATCAGTGCCTTTGCAGGAGAAGAAGAAATCACAGACCGATGCAAGCTTCAGGCTATTTTAGACCACAGACAGATTACAATTTATACTAAGAGCACAATACAGTTTGCAACACAGATTAGTTGGGGTGGTGTCTGTGGGGTTGTTGCTGCTTTTGAATATCTAAATATGATTGCTGTGCTATGCAGTGTAGAAAATATCCATTGTAAACTGAAGTCATAATTCTAGAAAATATGCTCTGATCTTCCTTGAATTTCAGTGATCTAGTGAAGAGAAATATTATCCTAATGTTCCAGTCAGTGTACTCTCAATTACAATCAGTGTACAGTCAGTGTACTCTCAATTACATGTGTTTTTTTAATCTGAAGCTCATCACATTTTATATAGATAAAGATAACTCTTCTAACATCATCATCATGATGATTCTAACTTTATTGTTAATAATTTTGTTATTATTTCTTAAAACATTTCTATCCTACTTGGCAATACCAATGAGACGGAAACATGGAAGGTGCCTAAAGAAGCCAGGGTGGCTATCTAAAGAACTTTTAACTGAGTTAAGATTAAAAAAGGATGTGTAAAAAAAATGGAAAAGGGGGGAAACCACCAAAGAGGAATTCAAACAAATAGCCAGCACGTGTAGACACAAAGTCAGAAAAGCTAAAGCACAGAATGAACTCAGGCTTGCTAGAGAGGTTAAAAGCAACAAAAAAGGCTTTTATGGGTATGTTTGTAGCAAAAGGAAGAACAAAGAAACAGTGGGGTGACTCAGAGGAGAAGATGGTGAAATGCAAACAGGGGACACAGAAAGGGCTGAACTCCTCAATGCCTTCTTTGCCTCAGTCTTCTCCGATAAAGAAAACAATGCCCGACCTGAAGAATTTGGAGTAAATGATTCAGCAGAGGAAACACAGCCCAGAATAACTAAGGAGATAGTACAAGAATACTTGGCTAGTTTAGATGTATTCAAGTCTCCAGGGCCAGATGAACTGCATCCAAGAGTATTAAAAGAACTGGCAGATGTGATCTCAGAACCACTGGCAGTCATCTTTGAGAATTCCTGGAGAACAGGCGAAGTCCCGACAGACTGGAGGAGGGCAAATGTCCCTATTTTCAAAAAGGGGGAAAGAGAGGACCCAAATAATTACCGCCCAGTCAGTCTGACATCAATACCAGGGAAGATTCTGGAGCAGATCATTAAGCAAACAGTCTGTGAGCACCTAGAAAGGAATGCTGTGATCACCAATAGTCAGCATGGATTTCTGAAAAATAAGTCATGTCAGACTAACCTGATCTCATTTTTTGACAGAATTACAAGCCTGGTAGATGAAGGGAATGCAGTGGATGTAGCCTACCTTGATTTCAGCAAGGCATTTGACAAGGTACCCCATGATATTCTTGTAAAGAAGCTGGTAAAATGCGGTCTTGACTATGCTACCACTCAGTAGATTTGTAACTGGCTGACTGACCGAACCCAAAGGGTGCTCATCAATGGTTCCTCTTCATCCTGGAGAAGAGTGACTAGTGGGGTGCCACAGGGTTCTGTCTTAGGCCCGGTCTTATTCAACATCTTTATCAACGACTTGGATGATGGACTCAAGGGCATCCTGATCAAATTTGCAGGTGACACCAAACTGGGAGGGGTGGCTAACACCCCAGAGGACAGGATCACACTTCAAAACGACCTTGACAGATTAGAGAACTGGGCCAAAACAAACAAGATGAATTTTAACAGGGAGAAATGTAAAGTATTGCACTTGGGCAAAAAAAATGAGAGGCACAAATACAAGATGGGTGACACCTGGCTTGAGAGCAGTACATGTGAAAAAGGATCTAGGAGTCTTGGCATGAGCCAACAGTGTGACGCAGCAGCTAAAAAAGCCAATGCAAATCTAGGCTGCTTCAATAGGAGTATAGCATCTAGATCAAGGGAAGTAATAGTGCCACTGTATTCTGCTCTGGTCAGACCTCGCCTGGAGTACTGTGTCCAGTTCTGGGCACCACAGTTCAAGAAGGACACTGACAAACTGGAACGTGTCCAGAGGAGGGCAACCAAAATGGTCAAAGGCCTGGAAACGATGCCTTATGAGGAACGGCTAAGGGAGCTGGGCATGTTTAGCCTGGAGAAGAGGAGGTTAAGGGGTGATATGATAGCCATGTTCAAATATATAAAAGGATGTCACATAGAGGAGGGAGAAAGGTTGTTTTCTGCTGCTCCAGAGAAGCGGACATGGAGCAATGGATCCAAACTACAAGAAAGAAGATTCCACCTAAACATTAGGAAGAACTTCCTGACAGTAAGAGCTGTTTGACAGTGGAATTTGCTGCCAAGGAGTGTGGTGGAGTCTCCTTCTTTGGAGGTCTTTAAGCAGAGGCTTGACAACCATATGTCAGGAGTGCTCTGATGGTGTTTCCTGCTTGGCAGGGGGTTGGACTCAATGGCCCTTGTGGTCTCTTCCAACTCTATGATTCTATGATTCTATGATTCTATGATTCTATGATTCTACTCTATATCAGTTTATCTCAGGATGGGGTACATAGTTTATAAAAGAGTTGATACAATAAAGTATAACAGCATAAAATCACAAATCAGCTATTTAATAAAATCAAATACTCAGCAGATCCCACTACAAACAATAATCAGCCCAACTTAAATACCAGTATAAACAGGCAGATGTGTATGTGTGTCAATCCTTTTGTTTCATTTCAGGATTTCACCTAGAAATGCACCCCCCCAAAAAAATATTCAAGTGAACCTCCTGAAATGAAAAAGAAAAGAAAAGAAACCAGCTCTTGTCCTTCAGCAATATAGTCCAGAAAGGGCTGTATCACCGACAGGGATGTTAGAGAATCCCAATGAAAACAGAAAGGGGATGCAGAAATTGCTGGTGTTAGCTTCTTCATCCAGGGTCCAGAACAGAAGTCAATCCAGCAAATGCAATCGGCATTTGCTATTGTTGCTTTCAGTCTCCAAATGGTACATAATTGATTATGTTCTCCTTACTTGCATTGTGTTTCCTTCGAATGGAGTGGAATAATGCCATGACAATGCAATTTAACATAATTTACTATGTACAGTCATACCTCATGTTACATTTGCTTCATGTTACGTTATTTTAGGTTACGTCCCGCAGCGACCAGGAAGTACCGGAAAGGGTTTCACCGCTCGCGCATGCGCAGAAGCACAAAATGACATCATGCGCATGGGCAGAAGCGGCGAATCGCAACCCACGCATGCGCAGATGCACCACTGCGGTTTGCGTTCTTTTCATGTTACAAACAGGCCTCTGGAATGGATCCCATTCGCAACCAGAGGTACCACTGTAATTTAATTAAGTTGCATGATTTCACCACATTTGGGTTGTGACAAAAAGAAAAGAAAATGAATGGAGCTTTTCATGGGGAGTGAACTGCAGCAGAATGAAAACAGCGCTGCATGCAGAACAAAAAACAAACAAGCAAACAAACCATGCCACTTAAGTTTTTAACTGCACACACTCTCTGCCCGTTTTAATGGCCTGTTCAGTTGATAATTTGTTACAGAGGGTGAAGATTTCAACCGTCAGGAAATCAAAGAACATATTGAAATCTTGAGAAGTGGATAAACAGGACTTGGCCCAAGCATCACTTTGCAGAGGCTTCCTGCTTCATGCGTGTGTTGATTCAGGGTAGGGTTTGCCACACATATTCCACAGCATAAGCCTTGGCAGCCTTCCTCCAGCATCGTTGCTAAACTCTCATCAGAAAGTAGGTGTATAATTATACCAATGAGTTTTTATACACATCTCAATATTTCTATAAATATGGAACATAATTATCCACAATTATGTTGTGGTTATATTGTAGAAAGTGTAAACTTATTCTCTCGGAAGTTGTAAGCTTCCAATTTGTAACAAGCCATCTCCGCGATTCCATTTTGCATGATGTGTTCAGTTTTATAAATTATGTGCAATCTGTTTATGCCCAGTGAACGTTAAAGTGAAAGGGCACGAGAAGGAACTGTGTCTATCACTTTTGGTTTGTGACCAATTCCCTATGCCATGTTGCTCTGGCCCATTGTGAGAAGGTTTTTGGAAAGACTATGATTTAGTAGGGATGTCAGAGAATTCCAATGAAAACAGACACGGGAGTGGAAATTGACACTGGTAGCTTATTTGTCACATGTCCAAAATGAAAATAAATCCAATAAATGGGATTGGTATTCACTGTTTATTGTAGCTTTCAGGCCACAGACGATACCTAATTGATCATGTCATTCCACAGTTGTATGTGTTTCCTTTGCCTTGAGAGGAAGGTGATGGAGCAGCATAAGAGCAATGCAATTTACATAATTTATTTAAAGTACATAATTCATTATGTAAATTATGCAATTTCATCACAGCAGGACGAATAACGTATTTGACAGAAAATGGAAACAGTGCTGCATGTGACGAACACAGGGCACAATGAAAAACAATGCCTTTGTGCATCCTTCTGGCTTAGGAATAATAAAGCACATATAATGCAGTCAGAAAAATCCCAGATCCCAGGGGTGTGCAAAGGCCCCAGGTTTCACCTTGTATGTGCATTTTGTTTTTGTTTTCTTGTTTTTAATCTGATCGACTTCCGAGTTGCTATGTGCTCTCAGCACTTTGACCAGTGGTTTGGGTTTCAAGCCAGTCCATTGAAAGTTGCTTTCTAGTTCCCCATTCATTTCAACGGGGAACATTAAAATAACAAGAATTCTCCTCCCTTTTGGACAAAGTGGATAAAATTTAAGGCATAGGAGCCCCTCTAGAGAAGATTAAGCCTGCCAAACTGTAGACAAATATGTCCTGAAGCTTTTTGTAAAGGGGATTCACTTCCCTCCACAATCCCTTATGAGGGCTAGAACAGTCTGGTTTTCTGAAGTTTTCGTGTCCTCCCGGCAGGAGTCACAGGTCTCCAGTATGCCTTATAACGCAAGACTGTCTGGAATGCTGCCTGTAGAATTTTGAAGAGATCTGGAATTGTTTGTTTTCTTAAAGCAGAGCAATGGAGAGTTTTTGCTACCCCCCCCCCTTTAGGAATAATAATAATAATAATAATAATAATAATAATAATAATAATAATAAAAGAATCTGACCAGGTGCAGCTTTGCATTTCAAAAACTCACTTAAATCTTAAAGACATGACAACAGGAATAAAACAGTGCTTGCTTCCCTTACCTGATGCTAAATATGTTTACTAGGGAATAAGCATTGTTTTGTTGTAGAAAAGGAGAATATAGATTTTTAAGTAAGAAACTAAAATGAGAGCCTATCACCATGGGCATGCTTGGCCAGCTGCCCCCGGCTATAAAATGTTTTTTGGGGAAAGAACGTAAGAAAGTAAGATGATCCTGCTGGATCAGGCCAATGGCCCATCCGGCCTAGCATCCTGTTCTCACAGTGACTGACAAGAAGGCTGCAAGTGGGACCAAAGCACAACAGCACTCTCCTTTCTTGTGTGGTCTTCAGCAGCTGGTACTCACAAGCATGATTCCCTTCAGCTGCAGAGGCAGAGCATAGCCGTCATGACTAGCAGCCACCAACAGCCCTCTCCTCCATAAGAAGAAAGGAGGCCGCAATAATTGGTGTCGGCTCCTGTGGACCCTGGCATGACCTCACTAGTCCAGGAACTGAATGCCTGCTGGTTGCTGCTGCTTTGTGGGCAGCGGGGCAGGGGACCCTGTGGCACCCTGGACTTTGGCCTTGAGGTTGGGCCCTCACTGCACCACTGATCAGCTCAGAGCATGCATGCCACACATTTAAAGCACATTTGAAGTGCATGCCTTCCCCCAAAGTATCCTGAGAACTGTAGCTGCTGGGAATTCTATTTCTGTAAGGGTTAAATTACAGTCCCCATGATTCTTTGGGGAAGCCGTGTGCTTTAAATGTACGTTTTTGTATGCAACCTTTGCCTTATAGACTTTTATGCAGCTTTCTTTCTCTTCTTGGGATTCCTTAGGCCCAGATCTATTCATTGAGCAGTAGCCTCTTCCTTCCCCACTGAATAGACTCCTCAAGGCTCCCATCAGCTATGGCTTTCTGGGTTGTACCATTTCAGACTGCAGGCAATATACACACACATGTAGTTTACATAAAGTGATGTGAAATCTTTGTTATAAGTAGAAATCAAAAATGGCCTTTAAAAGCAGGAGATGTAATAAAATTATCATCAAAATATAGATAAATCCAATAGATTAGGAAAAGCAAAGATTAGGAAAAGCAAGTATGCATCATATGTCCATGTAGGCTTGCCAAATCCAAAAATGTTTTAGCAGGTGCCAAAAACAGCATAACAGAGGCACCTGCCTAATGGCAATAAGTGGCGAGTGTTAGAGAATAGGTGCTGCCACATTAAATGAATTGCAAGTGGAATTTGAACATTATGGTGGCACTTATGAAAGTGCCAGTTCCTCATTTTACAGTAGCCAAGTGGCTGTATATGAAGTAATGCAGGAGCCTTTGACCTTCCAGTTGTTGCTGAACCACAACTCCCATCAGCCCTAGCGAGCATAGCCAATGGCCAGTGCTGATGGGAGCTGTGGCTCCCCACAACTAGAGTACAGCAACCCTTCATGCAAATAGGTCCCAAAGCTTTTGATGGCTTTATCTACCAACAGCAACACCTTTTGGACCAGTAACAACTTAGCAGTCAGTGTAACTCTTTGAGCAGAGGTGAGATACAATGACAGGTTCTCACTACTATCAGCACTCAGCAGTCATGCTGCAGCGTTCTGCAAGAACTGCAGTTTCTGGATCTATTAAAATGAAAAGCCTGGCAGCAAGAAGGTGGGACTGAAAATTTCTCTCTGAAATGACTTTGATACATTCCAGTGGGATTTGGTTTTTAACATAAAACAGAACAGGGGGGGGGGGCGTATGCAAACTTTTTTCACCTCTCCCAGCAGCTTGAAGTGGTACAGTCCCAGCAAAGGGTTATCATGTAACTTTCCTGAATGCATAAATCGGTCCTTAACCATTCCATTTTTAGCTCCCACAACTCTCCCCCCGCCGCTCTCCCCAAACAGTGCAGGTGGATCAAACACACGGAAATAAATGCATATTTAAACTGATCACACCTTAAATGCCTTTTCCCATAATTAAAGTGCTGCATTTTGTAGAGCTGGTTTTCCTGTCTTTCTTTTTCTTCTCATATGATTACAGTTCAAAAATTGACATGCAAATATGCGTATATATCTCTTTCAAGAGTAGTGTATTTCATTCTCTCCCCCACCCCCCACCCCAGCAATTAATGTCATTTACAAGATGACAACCTCCAAACAGAAGAATATGATTATGCAAATTGCACGAGAGGCTGAAAACTCTGAAAAGCAAATGGGAAGCATAAAGCAAAGAAAAATGATAGACTGGCAAGATCCCGACTTTCACCTCTTCAGAATCAAATATGTATTAATGCCAGCTTCAGTTGCCAGCCCTGCACAGGCAAGTGAGCATTTGTGGGAGTGTATTCATGGCAGCAACCTTATGCCCTTTCAACTCATGCACATTTGGTTGGACATGTGCACATAGGACTCATGCTAGCAGATGAGGAACCCTCGAAAAGAAGAGTTCCCAATGGTGTCGATAAAGTGACATGCACATAAGGTTGAATGTTCCTAGTTTCCAACCAGATGTTTGACTGATCACAAAACACAGGAAGTTGCCTGATAGCAACTCAAACCATTGGTCCATCTGGCTCTGCATTGATTGGTAATAACTCTTCAGAGTTTCAGAGAAGAGGCATTCTCAGCCCTATCTGGAGATGCCGCGAGATGAACTTGGAATCTTCTGCAAGCAAAGCAAATGCTCTACACTGAGCTATGGTTCTTCCCCAAGCTGTACAAGTCAAGACATGGAAGGGCTCCACACCTAGGCCAGCAGCCACAACACGGACTGGGAAATGTCAAGTGGTTAGAGGGACCAATTGAACAGCACTTTAAGATGGAAACGAATCATTGGCAAGGGATTCCTGGACTTGTCAGAAGTAAAATCCTAAAAAACCCAACCTCCCTATTGAAGGTAGCTAGTCTGCTGCCCCAGAGAAGATGTTGTATGGAGGGCAGGTGTATGTGGTTTGGGGGAAATGGCCTCATGGGGAAAATTTGAACCCCGGGGGTGGGGCTGTGTCTAACACAGAGACCAGATGTTCTATCAACCAGGTTCCAATCCCATCCTGACAAGTATCTTAGCTTCATATTGCATTTTTCCTACATGCTATACAGAGCTGTCTTTAAAAGTAGCAATTTGAAAAATCAGGCATGTTTATATGAATGTATGGGTGCTAATATGCATGAATGGCGGAGACCAGAGACCAGCCATTCATAATTGCACTTACACAAAATAAGATCTAGACTTTTTAGCAAAAGATTTCTTAATCACTGCTGTTTTTCTATACCTTACATTTGGTTTTCTTAGGTAATATACACGCTGTCACCCACACCTACTTATTACCATTACTGCTGTTAATTCATCCCAGCCTAATCTGGTTTTTGATAGATTTCTTCTCTTTTTCTTTAGATCTGCCTGCCCCATGCACAGCATGAAAATTGTGCTATTGTCGTTTCTCATGCCTTTCTCCACACATAATGGTTTTGAGAAGCAAAATTGCTATGTTGAAGCCTAGAATCCCATCCATTCCCTTTGAAACCTTGATAACAACAAAGCAAAGAAGATTTTTTTGGGGGGGGGGCAAAATGCATTTCCCTGCAAAACGGCTATGAAATCAGAATGGTGTGCCTTGCGAAGGGAAAATATTAAAGGCTGGGATCAAATAAACATCACCATCCAAATAAAAGATCTGTCTCGGAGGAGAGAAAACAATTTCCATTTGACAGGATTGAAGGAAATTGACAGAATTCATTTTGCTGACAGATAAGATCCAGCTATTAGCCAAAAACATGTTCTGCCATGCGAATGCCACTAGCTGTTGGACATTATTTTATTTGCATTCTGGATTTGGTAACAGTGGCATGTATCTGTTGCCATCTGAGAAAGCAAGGAACTGTTGTGCATTAGAAGGATTTTGCTCTGGTCTGAGAACTGAAGATGATTGAGCATTCTGGGTCTTAAGAAGAGGCCTAGTGTTGCAGATTAAACTAGTGAAGGTAAAGGAACCCCTGACCATTAGGTCCAGTCGTGGCCGACTCTGGGGTTGCGGTGCTCATCTCGCTTTATTGGCCGAGGGAGCCGGCATACAGCTTCCAGGTCATGTGGCCAGCACGACTAAGCCGCTTCTGGTGAACCAGAGCAGCGCACGGAAATGCCGTTTTACCTTCCCGCCGGAGTGGTACCTATTTATCTACCTGCACTTTGACGTGCTTTCGAACTGCTAGGTTGTCAGGAGCAGAGACCAAGCAATCGGAGCTCACCCCGTCATGGGGATTCGAACTGCCGACCTTCTGATTGGCAAGCCCTAGGCTCTGTGGTTTAACCCACAGTGCCACTAGTACACTTCAATTTCCAAATTTTGGAAGCATCCAGACTGGTGGTTCTTAGCACTACCCAGCCATTACTCTTCTGTGGTGGCTGAGGAAACCCAGTTAGGTGGGTGGAGTATAATTATTATTATTATTATTATTATTATTATTATTATTATTATTATTCTACACATGGAATGGGAGTGGCTTTCTGGATTTGTGGGGATATACTGGACAGTAGCCAACTAACCCCTGTATGACTGGCAGCCTCCCCAAATCTGCTCCAGAGTTGGAGAAACCCTATCAAAACTAATTTAGCACACAGACAGGGGAGTAAATCCTTGCACTGACAAGACAAATCATTTAGATACTGCCTACTACAGTCATACCTTGGAAGTCAATCGGAAACCATTCCAGAAGTCCGTTCGACTTCCGAAAAGTTTGAAAACCAAATCACGGCTTCTCATTGGCTGCAGGAAGCTCCTGCACTCAATCGGAAGCCCCATCAGATGCTCAGGTTCCAAAAGAGCCAAAACATCCAAGTTCCAGGGTATTTGACAACTAAGGCACCACTGTATTTATTTTCCATCCACACTAGCAGGGGTGGTATAGCTGTGTAGGCAGGGAAGGAATAATTCATTAAAGTGTGCTGGGGTTTTTTAAAACAACCACCACCACCTTGTGGATTGATTTTCAAACATCTTTTTTTAAAAAATGCAGGGGGGGAGCGTTGAGGGAGGTTAAAGCAATGCTGTTGTGTTGGCTATAAGGTTGTTAGTAAGTGTGATCAATCAAACAAACATTACTGCTTACTTTGTTTAGCTATAGATCATTACAAATATAATAAGTTGGATCCAGGCCAGGGCTGCAGTCCTGTGCACACTTTCCTGCGAACAAGTTTCATTATGCTCAGTAGAACTTATTTCTGAGTAGACATGAATATGGTTATTCTGTAAGCCAGGCATGGCCAAGCTTGGCCCTCCAGCTGTTTTGGGACTACAGTTCCCATCATCCCTGACCACTGGTCCTGTTAACTAGGGATGATGGGAGTTGTAGTCCCAAAACAGCTGCATTGTCTTCTCCAACTTCACATCCCTCTATAAGTTGAAGGACAAATCTCTGAAACAGGGAGGCACTTGTACTTTGGAAATATTTGTCCCCTGCTTTTTAATCTCAAGAGGCCTCCGAAGTGTTGTACGCAAAGGATGAAAGGCACCCATACAAAAATCCTACAATAACAGACTAAAAGCAACACCAATCCAAACTGTGTTTAAGCCATGTGAGAGTTCTCTTACTGATTCACCTAAAACCTGGGCCAACACACACACCCCTCAAAAAAACAACAACCCTGTTTCAATTTGTTATCTAAATGACAAAAAGAGAAGGAGCCAAACAAATATCGTAAATTTATTCTCTCTCATTCACTCTTCAGATGAGCTTCTGCAAGCTTTGGTTTAATATATGGCTAGGGAGTAATTAGCTCATTCGATTGTCAGAGGATGCACTAATGTCATCAGAAATGTGCATCTGGCCTTCTTGAATCTGCCTCACAGTGGGGCTTCTGTTTAGAGGAGGACAGCAAATAAATGACTATCCTTTACAGACAGCCTCTTTTTCCCAACGAGCTACCATACAGATGAGGCACTGGATCAAGGGAAAGATGGTCTCAAAGCCCATCATCAAAGAGTTCATCACCCAAACTGATGACACAGATACGCTTAAAATGTGCATGTCTAGATGCACATTGAGGAATAATTACTATAATTTTAAATTGAAATGCAGTACATCTCACCATTGTGGAGAAGTCTGTGGCCAATTGAGCTGTGTGCCTGCTCAGTCTGCTGCCCAGGTGCTGCTAACTGTTGATGGGCAAATTCCATACTCCCGATCTCCCTTTTTGGGCATCTTTATTTTTAAACCAGACTCAGATCAAACAGCCCTTCGGACAATTCATTTAAATAAAGGACTGCTCAGGGACAGTCTTTCAGACAGAGGACTATCTTTCTCCCCTACATCCCTATTAATTGCATTTCAGAAACTCGGTTGTTGTTTCTTTGTTTCTTTTTCCAAAAACCTTCCTTTTTAGGCTTGCAATTTGCTAGCTTATTGAATTCTTTCACTGCCTCTGTTTTGCAAATAAAGTGTTATTGCTGCTGCACTGTGCACTGTGTCATCCTGTCCTTTGCTGCTGTTTCCGTGGAATTGCAGAGGGATTTTTAAAAAATCGTTTGGTGCATTTTTTGTTGTTGTTGTTTAATCTTAATTGTTATCTTCTGCATGCTCTTGGGAGGAAACTCGGGAATATATAAATGTTTAAAATAAAATAAAGACAGAGAGTGAACAACGGGTGGTGCAGCCTCAGCGGGGATGTTCCGTGGTACTTGCTGCAAGATCTTCTGCCTTGCAGGACTTCCTGTTTGCCCCCAAGCATGCTCTTCTTGCATTTTTATTTTTTTGAACACACAAACATATCAGATACAGGGCAGATATGTTACTTACCAAAAAGAGAGAGAGAGTACTGAATGAAGTTCTGAATAAAAGCATGAATGAAGGACAGCTCAAGTTCATGATTCTGCTGGAGATTTGGCCCCATATTGATTTCTGGCTATTTGTCTGATCATCCCTTTTGTTGGCAGATGGAGTTCCTGCTCCTTCTTGCAGCCAATATTTTGTTCATTTGCAGTGAACAGGACACTAAATATGCAAACTTGCAATGGAGAACACTTCTGTCTATAGGAATTTCAGTGTTTGAAAAGGTGTAGGGTATGCGGGGTGTGTGTGTAAGTATAGGCGTAGGAAATTCTGTCAATTTCATTTTCTCTCAGTTTCTCATTTTTTCCAGTCTGACCTTCAGTTCTCCACATTCCTGCAAGTTTGTTTTGTTTTTTAAGTCCTCATGAAAATTCATCGGTGAAGTTCTCCTAATATATATGCTTCTCTGCAACCTTTTTTTTTTATAAATGTTTATTAAGATTTTTTAAATACAAATGCAAAAATAATCAACAATATAGCATATATCATTACATATTTTCAAAACCACTTTGGACTCTCTCACATCTCCCGCTCCCACTTACATCGTCTTAAATTTTAACCAGCAAATTGTCATCTTGTTTATATTCTTAGGTCCCATTCTTTTAAATATAGTCTAATAGTTCTCCAAATGGTTTATATTTTCCTCAATCTACTTATCGTCCTAATTCCATCTAGTTTAGTGGTGGTCAATTATTTATGATCTAGCATCCTTCTTAACATTCAACCGAATTACAATATTTTTGTAAATAAGTCCTAAATTTCTTCCAGTCTTCTTCAACCCTCTCCTCTCCCAGGTCTCGGATTCTGCCGGTCATCTCAGCCAGTTCCATATAGTCTATCAGTTGCATCTGCCATTCTTCCAGTGTGGGTAAATCTTGAGTTTTCCAATGCTTGGCGATGAGTATCCTTGCTGCTGTTGTTGCATACAGGAAAAAAGTTCTATCCTTTTTTGTCACCATCTGGCCGACCATACCCAAGAGAAAGGCTTCCGGTTTCTTGGGAAAAGTATACTTAAATACCTTTTTCAACTCATTATATATCATTTCCCAGAAGGCTTTCACTCTAGGGCATGTCCACCAGAGGTGAAAAAATGTTCCTTCATTTCCTTTACATTTCCAGCATTTGTTATCAGACAAATGGTATATTTTGGCAAGTTTAACTGGGGTCATGTACCATCTATATATCATTTTCATTATATTTTCCTTCAAAGCATTACATGCAGTGAAGTTCAGCCCAGTGGTCCACAACCTTACCGAGTCCTCAAACATAATATTGTGCCCAATGTCCTGTGCCCACTTTATCATAGCCGATTTAACCATTTCATCTTGTGTGTTCCATTTTAACAGCAAGTTATACATTCTTGAAAGAACCTTAGTCTTAGGTTCTAACAATTCTGTTTCCAATTTCGATTTCTCCACCTGGAACCCTAACTTTTTATCATTTTTAAAAACTTCCTTAATCTGAGCGTAGTGTAACCAGCCTCGCACTTTATCCTTCATTTTCTCCAAACTCTGCAATTTCCAATTGTCTCCGTCTTTTTCTAAAATTTCCCAATATTTCGGCCATTTGGCCTCCATATTGAGTCTTTTTCGGGCCTTAGCTTCCAGAGGCGATAGCCACCTTGGAGTTTTATTTTCCAATAAGTCTTTATATTTTGTCCAGACATTAAACACTGCTTTCCTGACAATATGGTTTTTGAAGGCCTTATTGATTTTAACCTTATCATACCATAAGTATGCATGCCAACCAA
Source organism: Podarcis cretensis (assembly GCF_951804945.1). Taxonomy (NCBI): domain Eukaryota; kingdom Metazoa; phylum Chordata; class Lepidosauria; order Squamata; family Lacertidae; genus Podarcis; species Podarcis cretensis. The sequence continues at coordinate 24,091,096 of NC_137177.1, read as the reverse complement.
AAGCATTATTAAAACCTTCCAGATCCAATACGTCAGTGTCCTCGAGAAGTAGCCAATCTTTTAGCCAGCAGAAAGCTGCGGCCTCATAGTACAACTTTAAGTCCGGCAGGGCAAAGCCCCCTCTCTCTTTCGCATCAGTTAATATCTTAAACTTAATTCTGGGCTTTTTGCCCTGCCAGACAAACTTAGAGATATCTCTCTGCCACTTCCAGAAGCACTCCGTCTGGTCTACAACCTGTAGTGTTTGGAACAAAAACAACTGTCGGAGCTGCCTCCAGGTCCCAGCTCACAGAGGACCAACGCTAGGCTGTAGTTATGTACAAAAGTCTTTATTGAGGTTCAGTTTCCATTTTAAAGCCGCAGGGCGCAGCTCTACGTCTCGACCTTAGACCGGCGAAGTCCCGTCTGAGTCTCCGCCCCTTCCACACCAGTTTAACACTCTCGCTTTGCTCCACCTCTTCCTAAGTTCCTTTCTCCTCTGGGCCCTCCTGCCCGCTAGGGTTTCATCCTTTCTGGACTCCTCTGATGCTGACCCTGATGATTCTTCCCCCTCCTTCCGGCGGGCTTTAGGACCTGGTTCCCTATCCGGGCTACCTTCTGTGCCGCTCGCCTGTACATTTGAACTTGGCGCGCGCGCCCAGCCTGCAACTTTTCTCTTGACCGTTCCCTCGCTCTCCGATGGAGGCGTGGCCAACCCTGACTCATCTTCTCTCGCTGGTGGTGCATATGTGGGCTCTGATACCTGGGACTCCTCCCCCCCACTACGCTCTGGTGGGGAATCTGGTCCTGATTTCCAACTGCTGCTCTGGGAGTCCCCGCTGACCCCTTGCTTCTGGGGTGTCCCCCTTGGGTCCCCCCTTGCCCTGCCCATCGGCGCCCCCTTCTGTGAATCTTCCGATTCGCTGGAGAGGCTCATGGAATCTATCGGGCTGCTGTCATCTTCTCCTACGCTGCCCTCGGATTGCTCCCCCTCGCTCTCCATCTCCTCTCCTCCCTGCGCTCCCGCTGAGTCCCTGACAACAACATTTTTGGCAATACATTCATCTTAATGGCAGCAATTCAGCCTAACAAAGAAAGTTTCAATTTTGTCCAACTATCTAAGTCTCTCTTAATTTCTGACCAACATTTTTCATAATTATCCTTGAATAAACTCAGATTTTTTGCTGTTATGTTTACCCCTAGGTACTTTACTTTTTTAACCACATTTAATTCTGTCTCTCTCTGAAACCGTTCCGACTCTGCATCCGTCATGTTTTTTCCCAATACCTTAGTTTTCTGTTTGTTTAATTTAAATCCCGCCACCCGACCAAAGTCATGAATCAATTGTAATACTCTTTTCGTACTAGATTCTGGCTCCTGCAGGGTCAGAACTAGGTCATCTGCAAAAGCTTTGAGTTTATATTGTTTGGCTCCGACCTGAATTCCTTCCACCCACCGGTCCCCTCTGATCATATTCAGCAACACCTCCAGAACCGAAATAAATAACAATGGGGAAATAGGGCAGCCTTGTCGTGTTCCTTTTTCGATTTTAAACTCTTCTGTAACCACATTGTTAACTATCAGTTTAGCCTTTTGTTCTGAATATATTGCATCAATCCCATTCTCAAACCCCCGTCCCACTCCCCTTTCTTTTAGATTTCCCTTCATGAATTTCCAGGAGATGTTGTCAAAGGCCTTCTCCGCATCAATAAAAATTAACACTGTTTTGTGTTTATGTCTGTTTGCAAAAGTTCTAGAATGTCAATAATGTTCCTTGTATTGGCAAACAAATGTCTACCTGGGAGAAAGCCTGCCTGGTCCTTGTGAATTACTTCATTTAGAACTTTTTTAAATCTAGTTGCCAAAATGTCTGCAAATATTTTGTAATCCACATTTAAAAGAGAGATGGGACGATAGTTCTTAAGTTGTGTCTTTTCAGCTTCCGTTTTTGGTATCAATGTGATGAAGGCTTCCTTCCACGATTCTGGCGCCCTCTTCCCCTCCATAATTTCATTGCTGACCTCCATCAGTGGTTGTATCAAATAGTCTTTTAATGTCTTATAGTACTTGGAGGTCAGCCCATCTGGCCCTGGAGATTTGCCCAATTTCAAGTTCTGAATGGCTTGTTCAATCTCTTGTCGTGTTATTTTGCAGTTCAGGATTGATCTATTTCCTTGTGACAATTTTGGTAGACCGTTTTTTTCCAAAAATTGTTTAATCCCAATCTCATCTTGCGGCCCTTGGGTATACAACTTTTTAAAGTATCTCTGGAAACACTTTCTAATATCCACCGGGTTCTGAATATTTCTTCCTTCAATCTCTAAATTTGTGACTGTGTTTAGCTTTTGTCTCTTCTTCAACTGCCAAGCTAGCAGTTTTCCACATTTATTCGCCGATTCAAAAGTTTTTTGTTTCATTAATTTAATCTTCCACTCTATTTCCCGGTTTATCAATTTAGAATATTGTGCTTGATGAAATTTAATTTCTCTCAGAATCGGCTGTGACTTCGGATTTGATCTTAACTTCTTCTCTAATTCTTTAATTTTCTCCAAGATTTTGTCTTTCCTCTCATTTTGTGACCTTTTCTTTACAGCATTTTGTTGTATCAAGAACCCCCTCATCACGGCCTTACTTGCGTCCCAGATGATTCTTTTTTCCACCGTAGTGGTCATATTTATCTCAAAATAATCCTTTAAAACTTTTTGGGCCTTCTTAGAAATCTCCTGATCTCTAAACAGATTGTCATTCATCTTCCATCTAAAGGAGCCGGTTGGTAATAGTGCCATGTCCATCTTTACTGCATTATGGTCGGAGCAGGTCTTTGGGCAGATTTCCACCTTTCTGGCCTTGGGTGCCAGACCTCTAGATATCCATATTTGGTCGATTCTTGTCCAAGTCAGTTGGGCTTCAGAGAAAAATGTTCCTTCTCTTCCCAAGGGGTTCTTTGTCCTCCAGATATCAATCAAATCCATATTGTCTGTCATTTCAAAAAAAGTCTTTGGTAGTCTGCCGTCTTTTGTAACATTTTGGCTTTGTGACTTATCCATGTTAGTTGATACGACCCCGTTCATATCTTCCATCATAATGATGTTGTTGTAATCCAGATAATCCAGCATGGTCTCGTGCAACTTTTTATAGAATTCCGATTTCCCCTCATTTGGTGCATAGATTCCTAATATCAAAAGCTTCTCTCCTTGATATTGTATCTCAATAGCCAAAATTCTTCCATGTTCGTCTTTGAATAGGAATTTGGGTGACAGGCTCTCTTTTGCATATATCACCACACCTCTCTTCTTTACTCTATCCGAAGATATAAATTCCTGGCCAAGTCTTTTATTTATTAACACTTTTCTGTGGAGCCTAGTCACATGTGTTTCTTGCAGGCAAATGATATCCAATTGTTCTTTTTTTAATATGTGAAATATTTTCCTCCTTTTTTCCGGGATGTTGCAGCCGTTTATATTCCAGCTCAAAATTTGCAGAGACATCCTGAAATAGTCTGGTTATTCTTCCCGGGGTGGTATCTTATTCGTTGGATCTTCAGGTTCCGAGGGTGCCGGTACCGCCGGTGCTCCAGGCCCAAAGGGTAGTTCAATTCCTTTTTGGAGGTCCTCTCCGTATGCAGTCAAGAATTTGTCTCTATCTTCCAATGTTCTAATTTTCACCTTCTTCCCTCTGAAAGTAAAGGATAATCCTTGGGGAAATTCCCACCTAAAGATAATTGAGTTGCCCCTAAGCAGTCTGACCAGTTCCAAATAGTCAGATCTAAGGTCCAACAGTTGTTTAGGAATATCTTTGTAAATTTCAATTCTTTTATCCAAAATGTCCAGTGACTTTCCGTAGTGTAGGCCCAAAATCTTATCCCTTTCCTCCTTTGATCTCAGTGTTATCAAACAGTCTCTGGGCTTCTCTTTCTTTACTAGTCTTCCAAGTCTGAAAGCTGAGACGATCTTAAAGTCCTTTTCCTCTAGGTTCCAAAACTTGGAGAATTATTTAGTCAAAAACTCAGCTAGATTGCCTTCTTCCACTTCTGGTATCGACCTTATCCTTAAGTTACTCTCCCGGTTCCGCAGTTCTATCATAGATAAATAAGTCTGATGTTCCCCTACTTGTTTGCAGAGTGGTCTTACCTCTTGTTCTAAATTTTCTAGTTTTTGGCTAGTGTCCTCAGCCAGTTTCCGATTTTCTACTGTGGCCTCCGTCAACTGCCCAATTGCCTGTGCGTTTTGGATATTTGTCCAGTTAATCTATTTAAACATTCTGTATTTTGGTCGATTTTAGCTGTTTGTTCATCAGCTTTCTTGTCCAAAGATTCCACTTTCTTATCCAGGGATTCCAATTTTTCATAAATTTTCTCTAAAATAGAAGCAGTTGCTCCTGAGGCCATATCTTCCAATTGTAATTGCTCAATTTCTCCCTCTCCTGCCCGTAGCAGAGAAGCAGCTTCTTCCTCTGAAGGCAAAGTAGGTACAGATGATCTACGTGTCTGCGAGACTGAGGTTAAAGTTGTTAAAGTTGCTTGTCTAGTTCTTCCCCTCCTTCTTGCACCACTCATTCCAAAGTTATCTAAGAGTCAAGGTCAGGCTGAGTTGTTCCCATAAGAAAGCAACAGCCCAGAGAAAACAGTCAAACAGGAGGTCGGGAAAAGGAAAGTAAAATAATGTCACTGCTGTAAATCCCAAATCCTCTAGGGGGAGCTTGAAATGTCTTAAGGGAAGAATTCAGTTCTGGTAATTTTACTAAAATCAAATTTAATGTCCAAGAACCTTCAATAGCAGGTTTTAAGCAGAGTTGGTATTAACAATCACATTGTTTCAGGCAGTGCATACTGGTGTTTCAAATGATGTTTCAAAGTAACAAGTCCAAACCCCCTCAGATTATTGCAAGTTCCAATACACAGTATCCAGATCTGCAAACTGACAGCTCAAATTACTCAGGCAGATCCAGCGCCTGGGTTTCTCGTTCAAATTGTAGTTCCAATAGAAGAACGGTATCACCATACAAATGCAAGGCAGAGAATCCAATACTTTAAGTCCTTACTTTGTTTAGAAAAAAGTTCAGTGGGTGCTGAGATCAGTTAGGCAAAAAATCCTTTTACACCTCCACTCCTCCAGCTCTTTGCTTTGAGATTCAGTAACAGCAGAAGACGGACTTCCTGTTTTTCGTCACTCCGCTTTCAGCCAAATTCAGTAATTTAGTCAGATTTGTTAAAGTCCTTCTTTACTCACGGTTTGTAACCTTTCCAATCAAAATTTTGCAGGAAAAGAGGTCAGCGCTCACCGGCAGCAGCAACGCGGCTTCACTCCGCAGATTGCGAAATGACTCACAGCGCCGCTACCCCCTCCACATTCCGGAGCTCCTTACGGAGTTCCTTCTGCGTTTTGGGGGCCGCTTCAGGCGCCTGCCGAGTCTCAGGACCACAGGCTCTTGCTGCCTGTGGGTTTCCGATGTGGGTCTCCGCTTCGCCGTAGCGGACGACCCAGTTTCCGCGGAGCTTCCCCTTCACAGAAGTAAAGGGGCCGCCATTACCGTTCACGCCGCCTCCGGAAGTCTCTCTGCAACCTTGCCTAGGATACACATTTTTGCAAAGCAATCTAGTCCTAATATTTTAATGTGATTTCCACCAATATATGCATATTGAGGCACACTTTTCCCTTGAACATGCATTTTTGTACATATTATGTGGCTGGAGAACCACACTGCAAAATTCAGAGAAGTGCAAATTTCAAAGGATGGCTGCATTTCAGTTTGTGGGTTGTTTTGAAGAGGACTTGATAAACTAGACCAGCAGTGAAGTTAGGTCATTTTAGACTTTGGACTCAATTGCCTTATGTTTCACTTCTCTGTTGATGGCAATGTGTATGACTTTGCTTACCTAAACATGTGCTAAGTCAACTCTACTGCATGTGAAGGCCCTCCTGCTCTTTCTGCTTTTTGGGCCCTGGACTTCTACCCCGAAGTCCTGCCCTTAGGTGCTGCTGATCCAGATGGAAAGCCTCTAATTTGGAAGCCTTGGCTCTAATCCATGGTGTATGGGGATTCTTTCTAGCTACTTAGTGGTGAGGGGAAGACACTCTGTACATGCTCAAGGGCACTTTCATCAGTTCTTATTTTATATGTTCTGGGACTGTCTGTCAGGCTTCAGAGAATCTGATCCCTCCCATGGTGGGCAGCCAAGAATTAGATAAACAAGAATAGTTCTTACCAAGTCTTTTATTCAATATTCACAGAGAGAGGCTTTGAAAAGTGCATCTTTTGCAGTAATGGTGTTGCTCTGAGTAAAGTCCCACCTCCTCCATCTCTCCTTATTATACATCATGCCTGTGTCAGCTGATCTGTGCTTTCTGCCTCTGAGCTTTCTGTTCTCCTGTTCTCAATGTACGCTGAGTCCTAGGAGAGGGGGAGTCTGGAATGCTTTCTAAAGACATTGAGTCTGTCAGTTGTCTCTCCTCTGGTGCTTCTTCTTCCTCCTGCTCCTCTCCCAATATTTCCCAGCTTCTCCCCTCTGAGCTATGACCTTCTGCAAACCACTGTTCTAAATCTATGGTGTCCCCGTCTTCTCTAGGAAGTGCAGGAGGACAGATGGAAGACTCCACCATTCCTTCTCAGTCCAGTCCATGACACTGTCAGATGATGCTGAAAATAGATCCTGGAACATAGCTATGGTGAGCAGTGTGCAAATTAAGCCCCACAGCTTACGGTTTTCCAGTGTCATGGTGAATCTTCAGCCTAGAGAATAAGACCTCCAAGTGCATGTTGTTCAGTGATAATTAGCTAAGTGTCTTGTGCTTGGTTTCAGCAGAACTTGTAATCAATATCGCAGGGAAGGCAGCATAATGAACACATAATTGGATTCTGAAGCACCCACCACCACTTGTCCTCCACAAATGAGTGTGCTTATGCATATGCACATGAGCTCCAGCTATTTGAGGGAAGATCCTTTGCCAAGCACTGTTGATACCTGGCAGGAGGAGGGCCAGAAGAAAAAAATGCCAACAAGAACGCCATGGCTACCTTTCGTTTCTGTAGATGGGAACAGAAATCTTCCACCACCACAAGCATTGGAGGATAGAGAAAGGAACCTTGGCATGACAAAGCATTGCCATCCCAACCCATTAAAGGAACCAGAGAGGACACCTCGAATTGAATCAAATAAGGCCTCAACTTCATTGATTATGGATGAAAGGGGTTTGGAATAGGTATTGGGTACAACCTATCCAGTGACATAGCAATGTCAGGTGGTACCTGGTGCAGAAAATTTCTTGTCACTCCCCTCCCCCCACATTGAAATTATTAAAAGAAGGAAAAATAAGATACTTACAGTTGCAAGTGTTATTTTCTGGTTTGTTTACATTGTGAGCATAAGCACTTAAAACCATTTCCCCCCTAACTTTGTCCTCTGCACTTGAGCAGGGCTGTGTGGGTGCACTTGCCACTGCAGCTGAAGCCCAAGCTGGGCAGGCGCCTTGCTCGCCAAGCCCACCTCACCTTTCCCTCGCTAAGGCACTGAGGCGAGAGAGGGCTCCACTGGCGCACCTTCGCCCAGGCAGGAGCTGCCACAGCCATGAGGTGAATGTAGGCAGGGAGGGAAGATGGTGCTCCAAGTGTTCGTCACTTCCCTCTAGGGCTCCGTGGCAGTGAGTGGGGAAGAAGCGGAAAGGGGTGGAGGGTGGGAGGGCAAATGAAGGGAGGTGGGAGCCGCCTTGTGCTGTGCTGCTGAGGGGACGTCCTTGGAGGAAGCCCTGTGGGCGACTGGCAGCCAAGCCCAAGGGCGATGCTGCATCGCCTCAGTGTTGAACCAGACGCACCAGAACCGCCACCTTGCCTCTTCACCCTGCAGGTGTGGAAGGAGGGAGGGGAATCCCAGAGAAAACAGGCCCATGGCACATATTTTTGCAAATTTGACACCACCCTCAATGATGACACCCAGGGCACACTGCACCCACTGCACCCCCCTTCCTACGCCACTGAACCTATCACAACCAGCCTACCTGCTAGAAGTATCTTGTGGAGGCATCCTGAAGCTAGGCGGTCCTATGACTTACATCAAATAGGAACATCCTCATCAGGATTCCCACTTCAAGGAGTGCTATGGCCCTAGCCACAGCCTGGACATCAGGACAGAATCACCACCTCCAGAATCCCTTTAACAGGATACCCTTCTCTTGGAGGGGCAGGCAAAGGCTTACAGCCTCCCCTCCAGCCATGACTAAGGCTTACCCAATGCCTAAGGTCACCCAAAGCTGTGACAATTGATTGCTATGAAGTAGGCAAAACCCTCAGACAGAGCCAATTAGTCTGAGAGAAAAATTCTTCCCTGGTCCTGAATACGGCAACTGACTTAGTCCACAGCAAGATCAAAAACAAGCATAAACTGTCAAAATATAGACAGCACAACACGAAGGGAGGCAATCTGTGTGCCAAGGCTGTGGCAGGTTTGTTTATATTCCTGAGAATCAGACCTGAGTGAACCTGCAGGTTCAATCAACTCTGCCGCTTCAGGAATGCCTGCTGGAAGGCTAAATTCAACCTGGGCAAGTGTTCTGGCTCCCCAATGTCTAGGAATTCCCTGACAAGGCAGCCTCATCAGGGATGCTTCAGAAGAAGTGCCACCCCTCACCCACCCCGCAATACCACTACACCTCAAGAAAGGTCAGTGGATTGCTCAGCTCAGCTCAAGGGCCACAATACCTTCTGGGATCCACATACCAGGGCTGCATGAAGAAGAATTTTCTTTTATCTGCATCTTCCAACATTCAGCTTTGTTGGTGGTTTTGGTCCAGCCCTGACCGTACATAATGGCACTTGTGCTAATTCAGCTAATGAATTGCAACACAGATGCAATTTGAATGAATGGATGTTTTCTTTTAATAGCCAAAGCTAGTGCAATTATGAAAACAGACACCATCACCATCTGGGCCATCCCATGCCTCAACCAGAGATGGGAAACTCATTGTCCTCCAGATGCAGTTGGACTGCAGCTCCCATCATCCCCATCCAGCATCTTCAGTAGCCAGGGATGCTGAAAATTGTAGTCCATGGGCATCTGGAGGGCCACAGGTTCCTCATCCCCAACATCAGCAGCCAACCCAATTTTCCCAGCTCACCGGCAGACGATGGCATTACTGGATAGCAATGATGCCATGGATCATTAGCTGTTCTTTCAGCTTATAGCTAAGCACTATGTGCTCTTCCTACATTGCTCAAAGGCCACTTATATCCACTAGTCCCAACAGCTAACATTTCATCCATTAAAGCCTCAGTAGGGGTGGAGGGGATTAAGTTTTGTTTTTGTCTCTCCGTAGCAAGCCCTCGGTTCTGTATTAATAAAGCTGGCTAACTGTGCTCTGCTGGGATGCCACTGGGACTGACATAATTAATGTCTCTAATGTGAAAGTTTAAGGTTCATTAGGTTTAGAACTCAGGCAGGTTTTTAATCAGGCATGTTATGGCAAATCATTAAAAGCTAAACACAACTTGTAATAGAATATTTGCAGTAATATTTAGTTGCATTTTGCCTTGGGGCAGGTCGGCCATGTAAAAAGAAGCCATTTTACATCTCAAGTGATTCATCGGATTATGCTCACACCTGGACAGTCAGCCCGAGCAGATCATGCCCATCAGCGGAACAATTCTTCTCAAAGAACAAATTATAATAAACAGAAAAGGCATTACATTCAACATTATTTGCAGCGGTGCAGCTCCCGAAACGTATTGACAGTACTGGAAAAGCTGATGCCATTAGTAAGAGATTGCATGTGTTATTTCTACAATTATGGAGATGGTGGATAGAGATTTGTTGTTTATTACTCTCCCATAAATACCCAGAATCAGCCCGTGAAATTGATTGGCAGTAGATTCCCATAACAAACGTGACTATATTTCAATAGGAAGCAAATTAAAAGTGCAATTAGTTAATTTGGTCATTATTGCAGGATCCTGTTTTCTATAACAAAAACCAATAAATAAGCAGGTACTTCCTACTTTGAATAATAGGCTACTGCCATTCTTGCCCTTAACTTTTCAGCAAAGATTTCAAAATGCAAAATTTCAGCTATATTTTTCCAGTGGCCTTGAAATATGCACAATGGGTCAAGAGAGATACTACTTGGTAGCATATGTTGAATATCAAAGGACAAACTGTTTTTGCTGAAGGGTTAGGAGCATAGGCCCAAAGATGGTTCAGAATGAGCACAACTTTATTGGTTACAGCTCACCGAGTTTGCTGCGACATAGAGCATCATGGATAGGCAACTGCTGCAGCTACAAGCCTCAATTTATGGTCCAGGAGCAGACCAGAGGGGAGAGGTTCTTCCCATCTGGTCAGCTCCCCAGTCCCTGAAACCTACTGGTACATCTTGAATTGAGCATTGAATTGCAAGTTTAGATTATGCAGTCCAGTGGTGAGGTGCCTGTGGCCCTCCAGATATTGCACCGTCCAGCATAGCCAGTGCTCAGGGATGATGGGAATTGTAGTCCAGCAATATGTGAAGCCACACATTCCAACCACTGCTGGTACAGGCCACATTTGGTCTTACAGTAGTGATGGAAGCAAAACAGGTGTGCAGGGGGGAAGCATACTTTTATGTAGGGAAATGATCAGGTAAGGGTATCATTCAAGCCTTCCCTCTCCCAGAACTTAAGGGTGTTAAAAAAAAAAAAATGTATCCACTGCTTTTTTGGGGGGTGGTAATTTCTCTTTAAGCTTTGACGTGACTTAAACAATTAAAAAAAAAACTTGGCAAGCAACATTTCCAAGGCTTCAATAGTTGTAATTGCAGCCCAAGTAATAATCTTGTGAATACAATGTGACTCAGAAGATTGAACTAGGAAATACTAAGAGAACAAAAGAAAAATGTTTGAAAGCTGGTGCCAATCAAATTGCAGTAATTAACGGAGGGCTTTCCATTTTTATTCATTCTCTAAGTGATGGAAAGATGAGGCTTTCAGGTGTCTTGTCAAAATACATGTTTCAGAATGGAGAGAAGTGGCAGTGCTGTTTGGCAAAGAGATAACCAATCAGTCAAAATTGACAATTTAAAACTGTATTCAATCAAATGTCCACTGGTTTTGCTTCCATTAGTTGGAGAGCATAATATGTCAGGTTAAGCAAAGCTGGCAGATATTTGCTAATTCTGTGATTGCGGGAGCAGTTGGAAGTAGAGATGCCCAGTCACCTGTGGGAAGTCATTGATGAGAAAGAATTCCTGCCATTGCCTGCAACCACGGTAGCGAACAGCTGTGGATTGGAAATGCAGCCTTGGGCCTGGAACACTGATGGTCCAAGGAGAACAGCTACACAGGCAGTAACAACATCTTTGCATGGTGCTGTCTGAGATGTCTCTTGCCTATTATCACTAAGGATGAGGGAGAAATTCAGTTCAGTTCACATTTAAAATGGAACCTACCAAATTTGCACTTTCAAAAGTGATGTTCAAGAGTGATGTTTATTTCTGTTTGATTCCAAGGCTACGGCTATGGGAGAAACAAGGCCCTTTTGGGTTGTTAATGCTGTGAACCTCTCCATTGTAGGCTCAGGTTGTACATGTGTGTAAATAAACCATTCATCATAAAGACACCAGAATCCCCACTGTGCCTCATTCCAAAAGGAAACAAGAACCCTGGGTAAGGGCCTGGAACCCCTGGAATCTTGCATCCCTCTTAGATTGGGGTGACGTGCAACACATGGCTGGACTACAGCTCCCATCAGTTCCAGCCAGCATGACCAAGAATTAGGAGTGGTGGGAGTTGTAGTCCGACGACAACTGCCACATCGGTTCACCCTGCTTTGAACAGGCACCAAGGGTGTGCATAAGCTCTGTGTGTACTCTGAATTATGAGGCAAATTGGGACAATTCTGGGAAGGTTTTCACACCATGCTGTTAACAAGGCATCTCAAGACAGATCAAAGACTCCCTAGGCTTCAGATTTCTCCCCATCCCATAACCTACAATCATGGGAAGCTGTCTTATACTGAGTCAGACCACTGGTCCATCTAGCTCAGCGTTGTCTGGCATTGGCTGTCCAGGGATTTGGACAGGGTGCCTACGCAGCCCTGCCTAGAGATGTCAACATCCCTGCCTGGGATGCTCAACATGCAGAGCAGGTGCTCCACAAAGGAGCTGCAGCTCTTTGCTAGCCCATTGGCCTTAGAAACAGAGTGAATGACATATGTTGATATTACAAATGCCGTAAAGCTCATTCAGTCTTCCCTTTCCACTTTTGTGATTTGCACCTGCTCTGTGGATATACGCCTCTGACAAAAATGGTGGGGCTAAGGACCTATTATGACAAGATTACATCCTTCTTTCATCAGGAATGTCTCTGGTGTGATGGTGTCCTCCGCTTCATCACATAAATCATTCTTTGTGGTTTCTTTGTCATTTCTCCCTTTGAAGTATATACATAAAGAGAGAGTTAGACAAGGAGAGGGAGGGAGAGTTCTGAGGGATAGCGCCAACCTGCTTATATAAAGTAGACTTCCCATGAATCTACTCAGTGCTTATGTATCTCACGGAATTTATCTCAGCAAGGATATCTCTTCACCCTGTTTGTAACATCAGATGCTCAGCATAGAAACCAGATTAGAGTTCCATCTCTCTCAGAAGACTGGGAGTGTGGAATCGCACACATATGTTGATTCATGGAAATGTATGCAAATTTCTGAAAGCTGATTCAGCAAATGAAATTAGAGGACACAAATATAAAATGGAACAGATGGAAAATCCCCATGAATTAGTTCTGCAGCAATTAGTCAACAGGCCACTTAGATAGGTGTTCTCCAACCTGGTGGCTCTAAAATGTTTTGAAAATCAATTCTCAGTCTGCCCCCCCCCATGGCCAACAGTCAGGGACAATAGGAGTTGTCATCCAAAAACACCTGGAGGGCATAAAGTTGCAGAAAACCGAGTTGGATAGATATTCAAACTTTTGATTGATTAAAAAGGTCCTCACAATTAAATGGAGTACAGGTCTTTTTAACAGGATATTGTTATTAGGGATGGAGGAATAATCCATTTTAAATAGATTTGTACACAGAATTTGGCTGTTCTGACCTGACTTAGCTTTGCAGCAGATCACTCCTGTGCCCATGCGTGTCCAAGCCACTTATGCATTGTATGGTTGTTCAAGAAGGCCAACTACATATATTCAAAATTATATGCAAAAAAGTACATATATTTTGGGATGTGGGTGGTGCTGTGGGTTAAACCACAGAGCCTAGGACTTGCCGATCAGAAGGTCGGCGGTTTGAATCCCCGTGACGGGGTGAGCTCCTGTTGCTTGGTCCCTGCTCCTGCCAACCTAGCAGTTCGAAAGCACGTTAAAGTGCAAGTAGATAAATAGGTACTCTAGCGGGAAGGTAAACGGTGTTTCCATGCGCTGCTCTGGTTCGCCAGAAGCGGCTTAGTCATGCTGGCCAAATGACCTGGAAGCTGTACATCGTCTCCCTCGGCCAATAAAGCGAGATGAGTGCCACAACCCAAGAGTCGGCCACGACTGGACCTAATGGTCAGGGGTCCCTTTACCTTTACCTTTACTTTTACCTTTACATATATTTTATATAAGATACATATAACAGTATTCCCATGATACAGCACAATTTTGTAATTAATTATATATTTCACAAAGTTAAGTGCATTGCTATATGTATCTGTTTATATGCTGATTACTTTAGGAAACCTGGAGAGTATATGAATATAATACTATAGGTAAGGTAATGTGTATAACGATGCATTTAATTAATGATCTTTTTCTTATTTTTAGTAAAATCAGTAAAAAAAATGCTTCTCATCAAGAAGCAAGATAGGATATTGTGGTGCAGGATGAGTAAGAAGACATAATTATAGACTGTATGCAGCTACGTTCAATTTGACTATATCCATTAATTTCAACATGTCCACATTGAATTGGATACTGCCCAATGATAACAAGCCACATAACAATGAAATGTGTCGTGCGTGATTAATTGTCTCTTAAGAAGGCATTTTAAGCCTATGACGAGTTTCTTTTCTTAAGCATCTTGAATAGTCTGTTCCATGTCCATATTTTTTTGTTTATATCTGGAATGATGTGGGCTTTAGATGCTTCTCAGTCTAGCCTTTCTTGAAGGCTAAACAGCATGGGTTCATTTTAGCACCTGTTAGCACCCTACCCAGAATAGAACATCGCTGTCCCTACTTGGTGTTGCGAAATAATTAAGAACAGCCTTGTGTCAATTTGGAAATGGCTCCAGCACTCCCCTATGTGGGTTGCTGTCTTCATTTTCACACCCATCCCAGTACTGAGCTGGATAAAAACAAATTGCAGTTGACAAAGTGTGTTCTTTTAATTAATTTACACTCCAATTAGAACTAATTAATTGCTGACTAAAGAATCAACCCATGTAATTATGTATCAAAATAAATAATTTTACAAGCTAAACGAGGCAGCTGGTTGTAATATAATGAGGACTTACTCTCCATGTAAGCAATGCCACGCCCCCCCCCAATCCTTTTTGTACTGGAGATGTCCACACTCTTTTAGTTGAGAAACAGATGAACTTCTGCCCTCTGTACATGAATGTTGGATCTCCAAAACTGTCAGGGCTGCGTCCAATTTTACTTCTGCTCAAAGCACACCCATAGTAGACAATGTAGACAATGACCAGCTTCAGTCCATTAATTTCAATGGGTCTACTCTGAGGAAAGGCTTAGTCAGGTGCTTGAGTCCACAGATTTTCCAGTGTCGGTGGAGGAGTAGATGTCTCTGCCATCTGCAAAGTGGTTTGTTTGTCCCATATGAGTTGAGGGGCTCATTTTTCTGACTCTTAACTTGTCTAAATAACTCTGGGCCAGCTTTTAGCCATGATTTTTGTTTCAAGTGACTCCCCTACCCTACCCACTTTTATGTAACTACAGACATATCCTTCAGCAATGTATCTAAAGACAACAAATACAGTGGTGCCCCGCAAGACGAATGCCTCGCAAGACGAAAAACCCGCTAGACGAAAGGGTTTTCCATTTTTCGAGGCGCTTCGCAAGACGAATTTCCCTATGGGCTTGCTTCGCAAGACGAAAACGTCTTGCGAGTCTTGCGATTTTTTCCCCTTCCCTCCCTTTTTCTAAGCTGCTAAGCCGCTAATAGCCGCTTAGCCGCTAAGCCACTAAGCCACTAATAGCCGCTAATAGCGCTAATCCGCTAAGCCGCTAATAGGGATGCTTCGCAAGACGAAAAACCGCTAGACGAAGAGATTCGCGGAACAGATTATTTTCGTCTTGCGAGGCACCACTGTAAAAGGTAAAGGTAAAGGTACCCCTGCCCATACGGGCCAGTCTTGACAGACTCTGGGGTTGTGCGCCCATCTCACTTAAGAGGCCAGGGGCCAGTGCTGTCCTGAGACACTTCCGGGTCACGTGGCCAGCGTGACATCGCTGCTCTGGCGAGCCAGAGCCGCACACGGAAACGCCGTTTACCTTCCCGCTGGTAAGCGGTCCCTATTTATCTACTTGCACCCGGAGGTGCTTTCGAACTGCTAGGTTGGCAGGCGCTGGGACCGAGCAGCGGGAGCGCACCCTGCCGCAGGGATTCGAACCGCCGACCTTTCGATCGGCAAGTCCTAGGCGCTGAGGCTTTAACCCACTCCAATATATGCAGGCTGCAAAAGCCTATGTAGGCTCTCTGATCACAGATGCAAAGTCTGCTCATGTAGGGCTGTTAACTCATAGGGACTCTATTCAGATCTACAAATAGCAGCATAGGTAACTGCCTTGTCCTGTGACAGACCGCCAGCTCATCTAGTTTAGTACTGCCTACACTGACTAGCAGCAGCTTTCCAGGGTTTCAGCCGAGGGTCTCTCCTTGTTGTTGTTGTTTAGTTGTTTAGTCGTTTAGTTGTTTAGTTGTGTCCGACTCTTCGTGACCCCATGGACCAGAGCATGCCAGGCACTCCTGTCTTCCACTGCCTCCCGCAGTTTGGTCAAACTCATGCTGGTAGCTTCGAGAACACTGTCCAACCATCTCGTCCTCTGTCGTAGAATCATAGAATTATAGAATCATAGAGTTGGAAGAGACCACAAGGGCCATCGAGTCCAACCCCCTGCCAAGCAGGAAACACCATCAGAGCACTCCTGACATATGGTTGTCAAGCCTCTGCTTAAAGGTAAAGGTAAAGGTACCCCTGCCCGTACGGGCCAGTCTTGACAGACTCTGGGGTTGTGCGCCCATCTCACTTAAGAGGCCAGGGGCCAGCGCTGTCCGGAGACATTTCCGGGTCACGTGGCCAGCGTGACATCGCTGCTCTGGCGAGCCAGAGCCGCACACGGAAACGCCGTTTACCTTCCCGCTGGTAAGCGGTCCCTATTTATCTACTTGCACCCGGAGGTGCTTTCGAACTGCTAGGTTGGCAGGCGCTGGGACCGAGCAGCGGGAGCGCACCCTGCCGCAGGGATTCGAACCGCCGACCTTTCGATCGGCAAGTCCTAGGCGCTGAGGCTTTAACCCACAATTCATGGAGCAGATTGCAAGAAGAAAAGTCATTTGAATGTTTGAGCTGCAAACATCTTTGATCCTGGAGTGTTCATTTAAAAGAACAACTGTCTTTTTAAGTGCTATATAAAGTAATAATAAAAATAATGGTTTAATTAATTGAAAGAGATCAGCAGAGCCCCCCCCCCCCACAGCCACACCAGTGATGCTTTTTGAGGGGTGGGGAGAGAATCATTTGATTTGGGGGGAGTGTATACTATGTTTCCTTCCATGATTTTTTAGATCATCTTATCCCTTATACCCCCAGTAGATATCTACAGTCTGTAGGGAAGTTTCTCCTGCAAGTTCCCAGTATCTCAGAAGCCCTCTTTGTGGCCATGCAGAGCAGTGTTTTTAGTGTGGCAGTAGAGCATCTCTCCTGTTGATATATGAGAGGCATCCACTATATGTACTTTCAAGAAACAACTGAAGACATTTTTGTTCCGATAGGTTTTCCCAGATGAGTAAATGGGTCTTTGCCATGAGAGTCTATCTTGTATTGTTTTAGCTTTGTTTTCAATGTATCCAACGTTTTGGTGCCTTTGTGCGTTTTTTACTGTTGTTATTGTATGTTGCCTTTGAGGGGTAAGAAATCTTATGTATAAGTATAGGCAGGAAATCCAGAACCAGAGCTTCAACACATGGCAAGCCAGCCATATTTCTCCCAGAAAACCTGCCTAGCCCTTATGCTCTGTCATTTATTTGTTTAAACAAAATTTATTTAAAAAAATCCTTCCAGTAGCACCTTAGAGACCAGCTAAGTTTGTTATTGGTATGAGCTTTCATGTGTATGCACACTTCTTCAAATACCATTTGTTTGTTTGTTTGTTTGTTTGTTTGTTTGTTTGTTTTTAAATTCCTATACAGTATCGCCCTTCATCCAAAGACCACAGTTTACAATAGAAAAACACAAAACACAAGTACATACATAATGATACTCTTCTCTGGATGGAGGGGGCCTTTTCAGTGATGGCACCTTGTTGTTGGTATCATATTCCTAAATGTGAGCCCCACTCCTTGAGAGTATTTAGGCACCAAGTTATTTAACCTTCAGATTAGCAGGGCTGATCTGCTCTTTTTATTGGTTTAGTGGTTTCGCTGCAGCTTTTTGATGGCTCTGCAGCCTGTTCTTACTATTTTAGCTTCTTCATATTTTAAGAGTACCCTTTCATTACTATGTAGTGCTTTATGCATGACACTTATATTTATTGTTTTATTTATTTACTTAATACATTTCTGTCTCCCCAACCCTTTCTTCCAAGGAGTTCAAAGCAGTGTACCTGGTTCTCCTCCCCACAATTTTATCCTGACAAAAACAACATGAGGTAAGTTAGGCCGAAAGACACTGATCAGTCTAAGGTCACCCACTGAGTTTCATGGCTGAGGAGATTTGAACCCTGGTCTTCAAGGTCCTAGTCCAACAGTCTAACCATTACACTACACTGACTCTTGTGGATAGATGGAGAGAAAGTGAATGAACAACTGCTTCAGATAAATAAAAGAATCTCCACACTGGAATAAGGTCTCCTTGATGAACTGATTATCTGCTACCTGGCTATAAATTACAATGAAATGACAAGAAATGACCACATTTCCCAGTTGGATAAAAAGGTCTCTGCCATAGGTATACATTTTGTATTATTTTTAAACTAATCTTCTGATATTCACGGTGCTGTTTTGAAACTGTTTTTAAGCTAATAATAATAATAATAATAATAATAATAATAATAATAATAGCCACCCTTCATTAGCAGATCCCAGACTGGGTTACAATAGTTTAAAATTTAGTACTATTACAGTTAAAGCAAATTACAGTTGCAAGTATAGGGTGGGTCCTGAAAATACACATCTCAGGTGTCAAAGGCCAGGATAAAGAGGGGACATCCCTAAGTCTGTTTGAAACCCCCAAGTTTTTTTTAACCTTTTTGTGTCTTTAGTGGCAGCCCCTCAATGGTTAACCACATCTTTATTCTATTTTAAAACACATAGCATATGGAGTAACGATTCCAAACCATCTGGTATTATCATTATCCATCAGGTGTTCTGTTCATTACACCTGTTATAAAGGGTAAACATAATTAAATAGAGAGAGAAAATGATATCCCACTCCCGGCCCACTAAATTTCATCAGTGTGGTTTTGGCTGTCCCTTTTGGCAAAAGAGACCACCTCTTTCCTCCCGCCTTAGTTTGCAAAACTAAACAACAATTTGCATAAAGCAGAAGTAAAAGATGGAAGAAACCCTTTTTAGCGGGAGCAGATGTTTTTCACTCGAAAATAATTTATCAAAAGGGTAGAGAGATGCATATTACTAATTTCCAGGCAGCTCCCTTTTTACTTGAGAGCGTAACTCTACTCAATTTAATTGCAAATAGACTCCACGGCCGTGAGTATGAAAGAATGAGAGATCCCCTAGTATTTGCCTAATTAAACCGTTTTGAACAGCAGCAGCAACAACAACAAAATGGTCTCGTTGTGTCTCACGCTTTCCTAAGCCCTGGGGATGTGCTAGATGAGGTTTCAACCAGGCCCCTAAGTCCTCCTCCCTCTGCCAGATCCATCCATTATCTTTCCACGGAGGTGTACAGGGAATAACCATCTACTGAGCTAAACATCAGCTGAGCCAAATAATCTTCACTGCAAATTCTTGTAATTGCATTTTATACAACGAGGAGCAGAAAGGGGCAGACAGAATGGCCAAGGGGTCAAAGCAACTGCCGTCTTAAAAGGGAAGGTTATGATATTTGAGTCTATTTAGAGTGCATTTGGATAATAATAATAATAATAATAATAATAATAATAATAATAATAATTTTATTTATACCCCACCCATCTGGCTAGGTTTCCCCAGCCACTCTGAGTGGCTTACAGAATATATAAACCATAATAAAGCATCAAACATTAAAAACAGAGCACTGTAGCCATGTGAGAGTGGCCTCATAACTGACTGGGGATTTCAAACCAGGTCTCTCTGTCCAATCCACTGTCCACTTCACCACACCATTTCTCCACTGGGTCCAACTGCACAAGGCACCGGAAAGTCCCTTTGCCTGAGGGTTTGAGCCTGATCCCAGGTACCACGTCCAAGAACTTCAGGATGTGGGGAATACTGTTTTAGTCTTCCTGGTTATATTTCTAGCACTCCCGTCTTGTTTCCCAGTGTTCCTTTCACACTGCAGTACCTGTTGCATTGTGGAGCTCTGGGTTTTTGACGAATATACCCTCATGTCCCCTCATGGATCACTGCCTTGCCATGGCGAAGGGGCTTGAATAAATCAGAGAAGCTATGAGCTATGCGGGGCAGGGCCACCCAAGATGAACAGGTCATAGTGGAGAGTTTTGACCAAACGTGATCCACCTGGAGCAGAAACCGGCAAGCCACTCCAGTATCCCTGCCAAGAAAGCTCCATGGACAAAGACAACAGGAATATAAAAGTTATGACGCTGGAAGATGAGCCCCTCAGGTTGGAAGGCGTCCAACATGCTACTGAGGAAAAGTGGAGGACAAGTACACGTAGATTCAGAGCTGATGAAGCAGCTGGGCCAAAGCCGAAAGGTCGCTCAGTTGCGGATATGCCTGGAAGCGAAAGGAAAGTCCAATGCTGTAAAGAAAAATATTGCATAGGAACCTGGAATGTAAGAACCATGAACATGGGTAAGTTGGATGTAGTAAAAAATGAGATGGCAAGAATAAATATTGACATCCTGGGCATCAGTGAACTAAAATGGACGGGAATGGGCAAATTCAGTTTGGATGACCATCATATTGGTCTCTTGGGAGAAAAGCTATGACAAACCTAGACAGCATCTTAAAAAGCAGAGACATCACCTTGCCAACAAAGATATGTATAGTTAAAGCTATGGTTTTCGCAGTAGTGATGTATGGAAGTGAGAGCTGAACCATAAAGAAGGCTGATCGCCGAAGAATTGATGCCTTTGAATTCTGGTGCTGGAGGAGACTCTTGAGAGTCCCATGGACTGTAAGAGGATCACACCTATACATTCTTAAGGAAATTAGCCCTGAGTGCTCACTGGAAGGACAGATCATGAAGCTGAGGCTCCAATACTTTGGCCACCTCATGAGAAGAGAAGATTCCCTGGAAAAGACCCTGATGTTGGGAAAGATGGAGGGCACAAGGAGAAGGGGACAACCAAGGACGAGATGGTTGGACAGTGTTCTCAAAGCTACTAACATGAGTTTGACCAAACTGCAGGAGGCACTGGAAGACAGGAGTGCCTGGCGTGCTCTGGTCCATGGGGTCACGAAGAGTCGGACACGACTAAATGACTTAACAACAACAACAACAACAACAATTCTCATGTCATGCTAAATTTCATTCACACCAGTGGGTGTAGTGTGAAACAACCATGAACATCATTGGACAACATTGCTACACTTTCTGCACATTCATGCTTCTGTACCCCCATGATTCACCCATTCAAATGGCAGGAAAGAACTGCAGGCTGCTACACCACCCCGAGTTTTGCAACTTTACTTTATTTTCTGAGTTAACATATTTGCAAACAGATTTTTTTTCCTGGAATATTTATAAACAATATTTATATACTGCTGTGCCATAAAAAAAGCAAAGTGGTTTAAAGCAGTAACACATAAAACCATACAATAAAAACCATATAAAATGTTGGAAACAGACATCAATTAAGCATTATGGAAGGAACATCTTCTTAAATGCCTGCATAGACCTAGTGGAATAGAAAGGTTTTCAGTGGGCATTAAAAAATATTGGCACAAGAGGCATGGAAATGAGTTCCAAACTTCCACTATATTCCACTGGAAAGCTCAAATATAATGTGGAAATTAACAAGGAAATGCTGGGGAAATGGAATGCAGCCTTCATTTAGGAGAAAGACAGGTTAGGGAGGAATTGGAAGAGATGTATCAAATTATGCACGAACTTTTGGCTCTCTAGACCAGGGTTTCCTAAACTTGGGTCTCCAGTTGCTTTTGGACTACAGTTCCCATCATTCCTGACCACTGATGCTGCTAGCTAGGGATGGTGGGAGTTGTAGTCCAAAAGCAGCTGGAGACCCAAGTTTGGGGAACCCTGCTCTAGACCTTGCTGAACTACAACTCCCATCAGCCCCAGCAAGCATAGCCAATGGCCAGGCATGATGGGAGTCATAGTTCAGCAACATCTGACAGACCAAAGGTTCTGCATACCTGGTGTAGAGAAGTGTATATCAGAACTCTTTCTCTCTGTGTCATAACACAGGTTTATCCAATGAAGCTGAATGGCAAGTGATTCAGGATAGATAAAAAGATATATTTCACACACTTTATAGTGCACCTGGAGGATACAAATGGAGGATAAGGCTATCAACGTGTCAGAGACGTGGCTGAACTGAATGCTTGGGAAGAGTCTGACTCTGGAAAGGAAGGAATGCAGTCACAGACAGAGCAGGAGTGGGTTAGTTCGGTCCCCCTTCATCAAGAGTTCCCAGACTCAGATAAAGCAGCAGATTCAGAAAGCTCAGAGGCGGGGGGGAGATAGACGACATTAGGGGGGTTGCTATGCAACCAGGAGGGAGGCAGCGTTTAGAAGGCTCTTCATTTGAGTCCACCCACCTTCTCCCTGAACCAGGAGAGCTGAAAGGGTTAAAATGCAACGGAAGTACAAGAGAGGAAGGACTGGACTTTGGCGCCCTTCATTCTGCGAAAGAGGCAGAGACTTAGACTGACCAACTCGTGGCAGGTCCAGAGCTGCTCTCTGGATGTTAATTGTAAATAACCATACCATAAAACTGCCAGAGACTCATTAATTCTTATCGGAGCTTGCTTGCCTGCCTCAGATTATTACACAACGGCTACTATGCATGATAGCTATGTTCTACCTCCACTGTCTGTATACCAATTGCTGGGGGTCACACATGAGGAGAGTGCTGTTGGCTTCATGTCCTCTTTGCCTGTTTCCTATAGGCGTCAGGTTGGCCACTGACAAAACAGGGTGCTGGACTCAGTAGGCCTTTGGTCTGGTCCATTAGGGCTCTTCTTATCTTCTTAAACAATGGAATTTGACCTTGTGAAGAATACAGAGAACATAAAGATTTGATTGATTGTGAAAGCATCTAAGGAAGGGAAATGATTGAAGAACAGGTGTAAATGCGAGTAAGACAACTAAGAGACATGTGGTGAATGCGGTGGAAGTCTTTTATAATATTTTATCTGAAATTTATATATTGCAGTATTTGAAGCAAGAATTTGGCAATATTCCAGGTTATGAAAAGTATTTTTTCTTTTCTTTTGTATTTTTTCTTTATATTTTTTATTTTTCCTTTCCTTTCTTTTTCTTTTTATTAGTTTTCATTTTGGAAAATACGTATATAAGTGTGTTTATAGTGTTATGCATTGTTCTTTGTTTTTCTTTGTTTAATTCCTATTTTTTGAAACATTTACTAAAAATTTAAAATTTAAAAAACCATTGGAATTTGCTACCTGGGGATGTGATGGTGGTGAACAGGTTAGATTTAAAGGACATCTAAGGCTCTAAGGCTGTCAATGGCTACTAGGCATGATGGCTATATGATACCTCCAGGACCAGAGGTATGCCTCAACATCAGCTGGAACCCAGGGTTGTTTAAGCAGCCATCACTTTCTCAGCTCAGGCTTTCTTGTTCCCTCATTCAGTGGGTTTAAAGATCTCTGGTCAAACAAAGGAAGTGAGTAGCATCTGGCTACTGAGAGAACAGGGTGCTAACTGGATCACCCTGAGCCAGCAGGTCTCTTCTTATGTTCTTACGTTATTACCTATGGCACAAGCTGGGAAGATAGGAGAGGGGGGAGAATTCAATAAGATTGCATTCTAGGATTCTAAGGGCCCTAATAATGTAGGTAAGACTACTTTTTAAAAAAATCCAATAAGAATTGATGGTGTTCCCACAGTGTTTGCAGGTAACTTGCTGTAAGGTTTACCCACCGGATATTATAAGAGAATGAAGAGTTCTCTATTTCAAGAACTCAAACAGAATGTGAAGGTGAAAATTGGATATATGATTGACTTACGTCATATTCTGAGCTAGCCATTCTGAAATATTAAAATTTCATAGCTGGAAACAGATGTCTGGGTTTTCATGAAAAGTACTGGTAGGTCTGTGGTCCCCCCCCCCCCAGAAAGAAGGGAATCTAATATTTCTTTTGAAAGAAATCTTTTCCACGGGCATGGTTGCCTGCAAAGATTTTCAGTAGCATTTGCTTAAAGGAAGGATGCGGAACCTGTGGACCTATATGTTGCTCAAATCCTGACCATTAGCCATGTCCCCAGGGCAATCTACCAGCTCTATCTGGTATGCAGGCTGAGACTCTACCTACCCACAGACTGTCTCACCAGAGTGGTGCATGCTCTAGTTATCTCCCACTTGGACTACTGCAATGCGCTCTACGTGGGACTAATTTGAAGGTGCTCTGGAAACTACAAGTAATCCAGAATGCGGCAACTGGACTGATGGCTGGGAGTGGCCGTCAAGACCATATAAAACCGGTCTTGAAAGACCTACATTGGCTCCCAGTACATTTCCAAGCCCAATTCAAAGTGTTGGTGCTGACCTTTAAAGCCCTAAACAGCCTTGGCCCAGTATACCTGAAGGGGTGTCTCCACCCCCATTGTTCAGCCCAGACACTGAGGCCCAGCTCCGAGGGCCTTCTGGCGGTTCCCTCACCGTGAGAAGTGAGGTTGCAGGGAACCAAGCAGAGGGCCTTCTCGGTAGTGGCGCCTACCCTGTGGGACACCCTCCCATCAGATGTCAAGGAAATAAACAACTATCTGACTTTTAGAAAACATCTGAAGGCAGCCCTGTTCAGGGAAGTGTTTAATGTTTGATGTTTTATCATGTTTTTAATATTCTGTTGGGAGCCATCCAGTGGTTGCGGAAACCCAGCCAGATGGACAGGGTTTAAATATGTTGTCGTTGTCATCCTTGTTGTTGTTATGCTGATTGAACCTGCTAGGTACTGGCACTCGACAACATCTGGAGGGCCACAGGTTCCAAACCCCTGGTCAAGACATAAATAAGAACTGGAAATGGTTGAGCTCCTGTAGTATCTACCACTTTCTGTCTTCCCCAGTCATACCTCCATAACATCCTCCAGAGGATTTGGGGAAGCCTCTGGAGCAGATGTTTTGAGTCACACACACAAGGGCTGCAGGGAGAGAAGAAGGGGAAGCCCTGTTGCGTGAAAGGAGGTCCACTTGTACAGGATTGGCAACTAGATGGGCCTTTGACCTGATCCAGCAGGATCATCTGACGACCTTAAATAATTTGACTCTAGCTGGCCAACATTTTATTTTCTCAGAGTGCCCTAGATAGGGCATTCCAGGAGGTGGGTGGTAGTGGCTGCCATTGGAAACCTCTTTTTGTTATTGTTGCTACATCTGTCATTTTGCCTAGAATGTTCCAGAACAATACAATAACATGGGCAACCTGGAAAAGTGAAATAGTAGCCAGCAGGGGAATGTTGACCAAAATTAGCTCTAAACTGAACACACAAGGAAGCAAGAAACTGAATGCACTTTAAATGGATGAATGTAATTGAAATGAATACATGAAAAGTTCAAATGAAGTGAATACTAATAATACTAATAATACTAATAATAATACTAATAATAGAAATAGCCTAGATTTTCCCTGTGGGGTACCAGTATGCACTAACAAACCAAGCAGCTGGTGGGGTGGATTTTCCTTTCCTTCAGAAAGGAGGATTTAATTCCCTGCCCAAAAGCCGATGGGGAGGGAATTCAGTCCTGGTTGGTTCAGCTGAACATGCAAATTCCTGGGTGGAGGAACTCCCATGTTTTGTTGATCCCTGCAGATAGCAGGATTAAACTCTCACCCATCCACCAGCAAGAAGGGGTTCGATTCTGTTGGGATACTGCCTCCCCTGGCCCAACTGCATTGGCCAACTTTGACAGGTGGGCAGGACCATTCAGCTCTCAATCACCCTACATTATCAGATGGTTGGCTAGTTCACCTGGCTTCCCAATACCACCTGCCGCTGCCAGTTACGGAGTGGGAGGCAAGGCAGTAGGAGATTCAGCACAATGCAGGTACAGCAACAAGTCCCCAATGCTTCACCTTTCTCCTTTCCCTCTTGGAAACCTGTAGCAATTTACAGCATTGGGGAGCAAGGGGAGCAAGCCTACCCTCCTAACTGCTACTGCCTACAGGGGTTGGGGGTTGGGGGAGATAAAGATCTGGCCCACCAGGTCAAAAAATTCCCCACTAGAGTAACAAAATTGGGGGGATAAGTACTGTACCCTCCATCAGAGATCTATGACTTCCTGTCAACTTCCTTAAGATTTGCAGCCCTGCTAAGAGGAGGTCCATTTTCTTGCATCACAATCTCCAAATTTTCTGTTGTGCTCACAACTTTAATTACAGCTGTTTGCAGAAGTGCAGCAAATCTATAATTGCCAAGGACTGCAGAATGGCTCATTTATCAAATTCTGACGGTTTGGGTCTTGCACCAGCTGCTGCTAAGCCTATAAATACAGACTGGCACATTTTATCTTTATTCCAACGACATAAAAAAGCGGGGGTTTGCTACTGAACAGGGCTGAAACTTCCATTGTAAAGAAAAGAGGGAGGCAGAGAGAGGGAGGGAGGGAGAAGCCGTGCCCAAGGCGCAGCTTTGCTTGCTTGCTTGCTTGCCTGCTTATTTATTTATTTCCATTAAATTCTTCAACAGACAGGATGAGAAGGAGAAAGGCTTGCTGCAGAAGTTTGCACCAATTTAATCTGACTTAAGCATTTATAATGGAAATGCAGGGGGGCTTGGAGCGAACGTATTTTTCTTCCTAACCGCTAAAATCTAATTCGGTGGCAGGTAGTTTTATAAGATGTATTGCAAACCCAATTAAATAGGACAAAATTATTAGAAACCAGTATGATTGCATTAAACTGTGTTAACAGACTAATAGAACCGCTGGCTGAATGCTGATTTGTGGAATGCCGTCTGAAGCAATTGAGCCCTATTCCAGTGTTCAAAGGAATGCATGAGAGTTAAGCCTTTCAAACTCATTCAGCGGGGGGGAGGGGCTGCAGACATGGCAGCCCCACCCAATTCCCCCATGCATGCTGGGTATGCCCACCCCACCTATGACCTTTTAACATTGATTAGGAAGGTTTGAAGCAGGAGGCTTACAAGTGCGGTTGGCTGAGTATGCTTAAGCCTCCCTGTGATCGAGAACCCTGTTGTATCAGGGTTCCTGATCATGAGGAGATTTGTAAGTGTGTCCAGTCAAATGCACAAGCCCCCTTCAGACCTGGAAAAGTGTGGGATGGAAGAGGCACAACTCTCCCAGTTTAAGCCCTTGGGTGTTCTTCTTCTAAATGATTGAATAGTGTAGATCAATTCCTCCTGAAGCAGAGGTTGGGTGGCCATCTGTCATGGATGCTTTAGCTGAGATACCTGAATTGCAGGGGGTTTCATCTCTACAATTCTATGATTCTGCAATTCTACAACTCATCCTGGCAGCTACTGATGTAAGCAACAAACAGGCATGGATCTCACATGCTCAGGGGGATTCTTCTGAGTCTTCTAATACAGTAAGACTCAGGTGCTTCATAAGGCAATACAGGACCAGGAGAACATCTTTGCTGGTTCTAGGCACCCCGTCATTCCCAGTAGTGATGTATGGAAGTGAGAGCTGGACTATAAAGAAGGCTGACCACCGAAGAATTGATGCTTTTGAATTCTGGTGCTGGAGGAGACTCTTGAGAGTCCCATGGACTGCAAGAAGATCAAACCTATCCATTCTGAAGGAAATCAGCCCTGAGTGCTCACTGGAAGGACAGATCCTGAAGCTGAGGCTCCAATACTTTGGCCACCTCATGAGAAGAGAAGACTCCCTGGGAAAGACCCTGATGTTGGGAAAGATGGAGGGCACAAGGAGAAGGGGACGACAGAGGACGAGATGGTTGGACAGTGTTCTCGAAGCTACCAGCATGAGTCTGACCAAACTGCGGGAGGCAGTGGAAGACAGGAGTGCAGGCGTGCTCTGGTCCATGGGGTCATGAAGAATCAGACATGACTAAACAACAACAAGGCACACCATTGTCACCATCTGGATTTGGGTCTGAAAGACCATGGGAAAGTGTATATGAGCAGAGGGTAAGTTGTGAGCAAGAACAATTTGTGACATTGAACAACCTCCAATTTCCCAGCTTTGTGGAGCTTGAACCAAACATGAATTAGCCTTCACTCTGATCATAAACAGATAGGGAGTTGTTTTTGCTCGTTGAATTCTAATGTTGGGTGGTTCCATTTGTCAGTACCATGAATTGTTTACTTCCAATTTTGCAATCATGCTATATAAAATCCAATTGTTCACAGGCATGGGCAAGAGAAGAAAAATATTATGAGGATACAGATGAATTGGCTCTCATGTAAATATATGGCATGGTGGAAAAGAGTTAAAAACATGAAAATGTGCGGACTTCCGGGTTGGCGCCATCGCCGAATGGCAGACTCCCTCCGAGCTCCGGAGGGAGCCTGCTCGGCAGGGGCTGGGTTCTACCGCGCCGGCGACGCGGGGACCCTCAAAAACCATGGGCGCTGAAACCCATGGGCATGGTGACTCGGCGGGCACCGTTTGCGCCCCCCCGACCCGCGAAGGAGCCTTTTTAAAGGCTGCGGAGCGGGTGACGGGGGTGGTGGTGCTGTGAGTCCTCCGCTTCCCCTGCCGAGTGAAGCCGCATGCCATTCGACGGAGAGCGCTGACTTCTTCCATTGAAAATTTGGTCTTTAAAAGAATAACCCGGGAGTAATTGGAACTTGGATTTAAAAAGGGGGAAAATTCTATTTAAATTCGGAGCGAGCGGGGGAGGTGCAAAAAGGAAGTCAGCCTCCCCCCTGTTGTAGAGGAGCTAAAGCAAAGGATTTGACAACTAAGATCGAGTGCAACCTTTTTTTTTGATAAAGTTATTAACTTCGCAATGGAAAATTATAAGACTGGGCTGGAGGAGAAAAGTGGAATGTGAATTAAAATGCAACCCCCCCCCCCCCCCGGAAACCCCGGGAGCGATCTGTAAGAGCGCCGGGAGAGGAGAAATAGAGGTTTTGACAGCTGTCAAAGGAGCTGTCAAAGCGGAAGAACAAAAAGAGAAGTTTGTTACGAGGACTTTGCTGGTCACATTTGTTACAAATTGGATATAAATTGTTTAAAACAAGGAATAATAAGTTACTTTGACTGTTGGGTGTGATCGGGAAGGAAACTGAGTTATTATAATCCCTCTAGAGGAGCTGTGGGACACTACAAGTATTGCTGGCATCGAATTTGAATAGGACTTTTTATCGCCTGGGAAACTGCAGAAATGGAACACTATTTTGTCTACAGAGGTCTACACACTAAAGGAGACAATAGATTTATCTATTGAAGAATGGAAGGGGATTGACGTAATGTTTAGTTCCTGAATAACAAAGCCTCTGCAGAGGAATTAGAAGCTTTTTGGAATTAGAACATTTGTGCAGGAGAGCAGGGGGAAAAAAAAAGAGGAGGAGAGAGAACAACAAGAACAATAAGAATAACAAGAACTGGACAAAGTTGGAAGATAGGCTCCTTCCAAGATTGGACATGTGAAACCAAAGATGACCAAAAGATGGCAAAGACTAATAAAAAGACGGTAAAGCGGACTGGTGAAGGACTCTGGTTTTAGATGTGGGAGCTCCAGGATGACAGTAGACATTGATGGACATTGGGAACGCAACCGGGAAAGGGGGGAGGGAAACTTGGAATCCAAAGGGTGTTAAATTACATTTTATTCTTTTTTTATTTTTCTGTTTATCTTAATCTGTATTGCATATTAAAGAGGGGAACTCGTGGAAGGGAACAGGTCGATTTTAGGGGATGGGAAAATATTTTTTTTAAATTGGGCCAATGATAATAATTTTAAAATTTGGGGTAAGAATTTGTTGAATCAATTTGAAAGAATTGGAATACAAGAGGGGGAGGGGAGGGGAAGTCCTGGAAAGATGCCAATGAAAATAAGGTTTTAAATTTGGATGTTTTTCTTTTTCTGTTATATTTGAAAATCTTTAATAAATATTAATATAAAAAAAAAACATGAAAATGTGCAAATGTTTGGTGAAAATATGTTGACATTTTGGGAGCATGCAAACATGCCAAGAAAACATGGTTTTGTTGATATAAGCAGTGCCGTGAAAATATGACAGATTTTGGTCTGGCTGCCAAAATACTTGGAACATAATTCTAAGTGAGAAAACTTCAATGTTTGATCCACATTTCTTTCTTTCTCTCTCTTTTGTTTGATTCAGTTTGGGCAACAACTTAGAACCTCTTTTCAGGATATCTTTTGTCTAATTCAGTTCCTACCCTGCATCCATTCTACAACCTTTTCTTCCAGCACTTTTCAACTGGATGTCCTCATTTTTCAGAGCGAACCCTGCCATGATTCTTTGTCAAATGCAGTTATCCAATAGCAGAACGTACTTGTTCCATGTCCGTGTGTGTGTGTGTGTGTGTGTGTGTGTGTGTGTGTGAAAATGGAGTTTCTCTGTAGTTTATGCTGGCTTTTAAATGAGTATGTGTATGTTGCTGTTGCTATTTGTAAGGGTATCACCCAGAACAGCAATCTAAAAAATATTTTTAAAGAAATAAAACATATGCTAGTTCAATAGCTATAGCATGGTACATCTCATTGTGTGCCCCCTCAACTGGTCACATAAATGTGGTACAGAACCTTAGAGTGCCATTTGGCAAGTGTTTCTAACACCACAGAAATTGTTTTCAGCAACATCTCTGGTGGCTCTCATCTCTGGAGAAAACAGTCTTAAGTCCATCCATCACAGGTTAGCCTAATGAGAAAGCTTGGGCTGCAGTAAATCTCCATGGGTAACTCTCAAGAATGTCCATTATTCCAACCTATGCATATTAATTTGAAGGCCTGAACAGAGGCTACATACATAGCAATCCAATATATGCAGGCTGCAAAAGCCTATGTAGGCTCTCTGATCACAGATGCAAAGTCTGCTCATGTAGGGCTGTTAACTCATAGGGACTCTATTCAGATCTACAAATAGCAGCATAGGTAACTGCCTTGTCCTGTGACAGACCGCCAGCTCATCTAGTTTAGTACTGCCTACACTGACTAGCAGCAGCTTTCCAGGGTTTCAGCCGAGGGTCTCTCCTTGTTGTTGTTGTTTAGTTGTTTAGTCGTTTAGTTGTTTAGTTGTGTCCGACTCTTCATGACCCCATGGACCAGAGCATGCCAGGCACTCCTGTCTTCCACTGCCTCCCGCAGTTTGGTCAAACTCATGCTGGTAGCTTCGAGAACACTGTCCAACCATCTCGTCCTCTGTCGTAGAATCATAGAATCATAGAATCATAGAGTTGGAAGAGACCACAAGGGCCATCGAGTCCAACCCCCTGCCAAGCAGGAAACACCATCAGAGCACTCCTGACATATGGTTGTCAAGCCTCTGCTTAAAGACCTCCAAAGAAGGAGACTCCACCACACACCTTGGCAGCAAATTCCACTGTCGAACAGCTCTTACTGTCAGGAAGTTCTTCCTAATGTTTAGGTGGAATCTTTTTTCTTTTAGTTTGGAACCATTGCTCCGTGTCCGCTTCTCTGGAGCAGCAGAAAACAACCTTTCTCCCTCCTCTATGTGACATCCTTTTATATATTTGAACATGGCTATCATATCACCCCTTAACCTCCTCTTCTCCAGGCTAAACATGCCCAGCTCCCTTAGCCATTCTTCATAAGGCATCGTTTCCAGGCCTTTGACCATTTTGGTTGCCCTCCTCTGGACACGTTCCAGTTTGTCAGTGTCCTTCTTGAACTGTGGTGCCCAGAACTGGACACAGTACTCCAGGTGAGGTCTGACCAGAGTCGTCTCCTTCTCCTTGTGCCCTCCATCTTTCCCAAAGATGGTCTCTCCTAGCCCAGTTGTGCCCTCCATCTTTCCCAAAGATGGTCTCTCCTAGCCCCATTTGTTGCATAAGTATATGATAACAGCTAACATAAATGGCCCTTTCTGAGTCCGATGAAATAGCCTGATAGCCTGACCCTATTTAGGAGTGAAAGAAGACTAGCAAACCCTGCCTTATTCAAATTTTGGGTCCATTGAATAGCTTCCTCTAGTTCCAAATGCATGCCATCGCTTAATCCAGATTAGTTTCCCCATTCGGTTGAGTTTCTAATCCCACAAGGAGCATTGCACATTTTCTAAGACAGCATTGCTGGTAAAGCTGGAACGTGCATCTGTGATCAGCAGGCCTGCCGCCTGCCATAGAGGATTCCAAACGATTCTCCTTTTTTGAAAGAAAACTGCAAACAATTAACATTTTGGAATGAGCTAACAATACACTCAGGCCAGAGAGAAATATGTTCAATTATTTTTATTCTTTCTCATATGCCTATGCAACATGTTCAGAGCATCCTCCATCATTTGCAAACTCTGATAAAGAGGGGTTGAGGCAGATGTAAGCCAGAGGGGAATCACTTTGGGCCTGTTTCTCCCTATTGCTCTCCACTGTTGAACACCAAGGACCCCCAGAATTAGAACGTAATGAAAAGAATTTGCTCTCATTATCCATGACATCTGGAACAATCTTAACTATACCAGAAGGTTAAATTATTGAAAATTGCTTCTCTTCTGAGTATAGTCATATGAATAAAAGGGACCTGAAACAGAATGTTGCAGTGTGGTTTGTGCCAGCTAGTCAGCCAGTCATGCCCTCTCCAAAGATATTCCATTCCACTCTGCTTTGTTTTCTGACCCCTTGCCCTGTCATTAGCATTCCATGCCTACTAAGGATAATTACCCTGCATTTCTCTGGCTTTTTGGTTTCTCCCTTCCTTAAGCTTTCTTGCCCCTTCATTTTGCTGTTCTGGAATTCCCAGAAGCCTGTTCCTACCTACCTCCTTATGCATGGATAGCACCATTTTGACTATGTAAGGATTTGCATTAACCCTTAGTCTTTGGAAACACAGGGAATGGCCTGCTACAGAAAAGAAGTAGGATTGGTTCCAGATCACGTTAGATGTCATTGAAACCAAAGGTACTTTAGTCAGTCGGGGTTGATTTGTCACAATGTTTGCAAAGGAAATAAGCATGGCTAAGTCGGTCTGGATCTATCCCATAAATGTCCTACGGCAGGGATCAGCAAACTTTTTCAGCAGGGGGCCAGTCCACTGCCCCTCAGACCTTGTGGGAGGCCGGACTATATTTTGAAAAAAGAAAAGAAAGAAAGAACAAATTCCTATGCCCCACAAATAACCCAGAGATGCATTTTAAATAAAAGGACACTTTCTACTCATGTAAAAACACCAGGCAGGCCCCACAAGTAACCCAGAGATGCATTTTAAATAAAAGGACACATTCTACTCATGTAAAAACACACTGATTCCCGGACCTTCTGTGGGCTGGATTTAGAAGGCGACTGGGCCGGATTCAGCCACCGGGCCTTAGTTTGCCCTATGGTTACTTGTCCTATGGTATGTCATCAACCATCTGGGAGAGAGAAGGCAGAGAACTATGTGGTGCCTCAGAGAGTTCAGGTGCATAAACTTACTTTTCACATGTGGTAGAGACAAAATGCTTCCACCACTACCCCCAACCCAAAGTTTTGATGTTTAGATCATTGCAAAAAAATGAAAAGCAGAGATACTTAAGTCACACTTTCCGAAACAAGGCAAGAATGAAACACAGAGGCATCCTTTGAAATTTGCACCTCTCTGAATTTTGCAGTGCAGTTCCTAAGCCTGCCATTGATCCAACTTGGGCCACCATTTTCCTGGATGGGAACAGATCTATCTAGTTTGGAACCCAAGTACGGTGGATTTCTTCTGCACCCCTACCCCTGGCAGATAACCACCCGGCCTCTGTTTAAAAACCTATAATGAGAAGAGTCCCCTTCAGCCTTCTGAGGCAATTGGTTGATTGAGTATTTATATATTATTTATCCGCTAAACTTTTGTTTAATCCGTTCAACAAAAAGTAACTCAAAACATTTTACAAAAAAAGCAGAGCATACATTAAAACCAACATACAACTGAAACAGAGTAAAAACTAAAAGCACATCCATATTTATAAAATGGCAGGATTAAAGGGGTCATCAATAAGGAAAGACCAAAGGCCTGGTGGAAAATAAACAGTGCCTAAATATACCATATTGGCCTGAATATAAGCCTCACTTTCCCCCCTAAATTCTGACCCTGAAAAGTTAAAGTGCGGCTAAAATTTGCAACTTTGCAAAAATTGGCTGAAACAGACATACGGTAAAACAGAATGGGTGTGAGTGCCTGCAGAATTTTAAGGGAGTGGCTTATATTCAGATATTGTCTTATTTTTTCCTTGAATTTTAAAGGTGTGGCTTATAGTCAGGTGCGACTTATATTTGGGCCAATACGGTAAATAATAGTGGTTCTTGGCATGCCTCCCTAGGAAGAGCATTCCATAAGTGGGGAACCACCACTAAGAAGGCCTGTTCATGTGTCAACACCCTCCACATTTCCCCCAGAGGTGGCACACAGAGAAGGGCCTCGTAAGACTTTAGAGGTCAAAACCAGCACCTTGAACTGAGCCTGGAAACTTGTTGGAAGTCAAACAGTCATGCCAGAATTGGTGTTACATGTTCTGACCCTCTTGCATTCACCATCAATCTGGCTGCAAAATTCTGCACCAGCTGCAATTTCTGAAATGTCTCCAAAGGCAGCCCTATATATGCTGATAGAAACTATCAAAGGGAGAAGAAAAATTTAGTGAAACTGTTATGGGTAGGTTCATAGAAGCATAGAACTGTAAAGTTGGAAGGGACCAAAGCGGGTCATCAAGTCCAACCCCCTCCAATACATGAATTTTTCACCCAAGGTGGGACTCGAACCCATAACCCTGAGATTAAAAGTCTAACGCTGTACCAACTGAGCTATCACATCTGAAATATCCCAGTCATCTCTATACTGACTGAGCTATTTCACTCAGCTCCCTTTCCTGGTGGACCTGTGTGTCCTTTGCTTCATTTTACAAATCATATCACCTCTGGCCTCACTGCAGGTGGTGACAGCAGTCACAAAATTAAAAGACTCCTGCTTCTTGGGAGAAAAGCAATGACAAACCTAGACAGCATCTTAAAAAGCAGAAACATCACCTTGCCAACAAAGGTCCGTATAGTAAAAGCTATGGTTTTCCCAATAGTGATGTATGGAAGTGAGAGCTGGACCATAAAGAAGGCTGATCGCCAAAGAATTGATGCTTTTGAATTATGGTTCTGGAGGAGACTCTTGAGAGTCCCATGGACTGCAAGAAGATCAAACCTATCCATTCTGAAGGAAATCAGCCCTGAGTGCTCACTGGAAGGACAGATCCTGAAGCTGAGGCTCCAATACTTTGGCCACCTCATGAGAAGAGAAGACTCCTTGGAAAAGACCCTGATGTTGGGAGAAGGGGACAACAGAGGACAAGATGGTTGGACCAAGTTTGAGTTTGACCAAGCTGCGGGAGGCAGTGGAAGACAGGAGTGCCTGGCATGCTCTGGTCCATGGTGTCACGAAAAGTCGGACACGACTAAACGGCTAAACAACAACACCACCTCTGGCATGCATTCTCTAGCCTTCATAGGTGTCCACAATTCAATCAAAGCCCAGGAGAAGACATCATAAGGTGATACCTCTCATTTGGTTTTTTCAAATCAGCAAGGGCAAGCAGCCAGGGAGGCTGCAAAGCCCTAGAGAGATGTTTATTGGGGGAAAACATACACACAAACACATGCACACCACACCTTGGCCACCTCACAACAATAAGGTAGCCTCAAAATCCCACACCCACTGCCATTTAAAAGAATTTTTTTTTCAATTATATTTCATTAAGTTTCAACATTTTTAGCATATACAATCCAACTGCTCTGAGAATGAGGCAGGAAAATGAAAGGCTCTTTTTCAGGAGAAGAAAACTTTTGAGAAACTGAAGGACAGGCTTTTCTATAGTGCTCCCCTTCATCTCCAAAAAAATGAATGTGCTGCTTTGATCCTTCTTGGTCGGAGGGAGGGAGGACCCTTTCAGAGATCATGCTACAATTATGGGGCTGTGAAAACCTCAGCAGGCGTCTGGTATGAGACCAGCCATTGTTCAGTCTGTATCACACTTGCGCCAGCCTGCGAAGGGAACCTCTGCAAACATGGGAAACCTTATCAGCACCCGCTCTGGCTTCAAAAGCAAAGGAAGAAGGAGTTATAACTCTTTTGTTTCCGCAGCTCGGGTCCCTCAAGGTGGGAATTGGAAGTGTGAGACAGGTCTTTTTGTCCCCACTTTGCCCTGAAAGGAAGATGAAACGAGAAGTGTGATGGATCTGCAAAGTGAAATGAAACAACTCGCTTGACTATGCCTTTTGAAAACATTATCAAGGCTTCTTCAAACAGCAACTTAAACCGTTTTTTCCAGTGTTAACTTCTGTGATTATGGTAATTATAATAATAATAATAATAATAATAATAATAATAATAATAATCTTTTTTAAAGAAACTCTTCTTTCCTCAGGTTTGTTTGTCAAAATTCTCCTGTTTGTCTGCAGCTCCTCTAAAGTTATTGAACTTGATTGGTGATATTATCGGTGCATGTCTGGTGAAGGCTAGAATCAAGTTTATGAGCAGAAAATTACATGGAGAGCTGTTTCCACCTAATGGTAATAGGTAGAACTGCAGCCTTCATAAACTTCAGTAATTATTCAGTAGCACAAACATCAGTTGCAGAGTCCTGAGATCTACGGATAAAGAGTGATGTACAAATTTACTATATTATTATTATTATTATTATTATTATTATTATTATTATTATTGTCCTGTGACTTCTGGATCCCTTTCTGGACCAATATGCAGTCTAAATAGGAGATAGTAATAATATTTACATATATATTTTTTTTTAAAAAACTAGGAACTTGATTGCCAGTTTTCCTAGACTTTCTGAGACAATATTATTTTAAGGTTTAAGGGTTTATGTTTCTGTATAAAAAGAAGAGTGATCCCACTTTCAGTGGACACTTTCTTTTAATGCACACTATGAATGCAAGGTGAGGGACGCAGGTGGCGCTGTGGGTTAAAGCCTCAGCGCCTAGGGCTTGCCGATTGAAAGGTTGGCGGTTCGAATCCCTGCGGCGGGGTGCGCTCCCGCTGCTCGGTCCCAGCGCCTGCCAACCTAGCAGTTCGAAAGCACCTCCGGGTGCAAGTAGATAAATAGGGACCGCTTACCAGCGGGAAGGTAAACGGCGTTTCCGTGTGCGGCTCTGGCTCGCCAGATGCAGCTTTGTCACGCTGGCCACGTGACCCGGAAGTGTCTCCGGACAGCGCTGGCCCCTGGCCTCTTGAGTGAGATGGGCGCACAACCCCAGAGTCTGTCAAGACTGGCCCGTACGGGCAGGGGTACCTTTACCTTTTATGAATGCAAGGTAAGCAGGTGTGCTTTTTCATTCTAAAGCTATAGGCATTCATTCTAAAGCTATAGGCAACCCTATATTAGCCTATATTAGCCTGAATTCAGTGGAACTTATTGCCAGGTAAGTGTGTATAAAACTGCAGCCAAAAGCATTTAAAACGCCACATGTTGTGCAGAGGCCTTTTGAAACAGCCGCATATCTAAACACTCAACTCGACCATTAGAAATGCACGATCAGAAACAACTGATATACAGGGGGGAAATGACACTAAAAACCAGCAGAAAAAGAAAACCTTTCTATAGGAACTCCAAGGGCCCCACATGCCCTCTAAATGAGAGCAGGTGTGGTGTACAATACTGCTACAAACGGATACTGCAGATGGAGCCTCAGTAGGACAAGCGTTGGATACAACCCTCAAAAGTTTGTTCTTAGCATGAACAAATAACAGCATCACAGGCAACGATCTATTTTAATGCACACGTCTATAATTAGTATCTCACATTTCAAAAATAATAGTAGGTGTTAATTATCAGTAGTAAGGAAAAATGCAAAATTGAACAAGGCCTATTTTCTGAGGTAGATGACTTGGGGGCTTTAACTCTTAAAAAAACAAACTCCTGTTGAAGGTAAGGAGGCCTAAGACAGTGCCTGGACCATCTAGGAACCACACCTATGCAACCTCTACTAAAATCCAGCGCCTGGATGGGGGACCATCTAGGAACCATACATATGGAACCTCTACTCAAAATCAGATCAGATGCCTTCAGAAACATCCAATGAAACTAAATGCCCGAAGATTTGGGGCAGATACAAAAAAGTACTTCTTTCCACAACACTTAGTTAAACTATGGAACCCATAGGAAGCAATGGTGGCTGCCATCTTGGCTGCTTTAAAAGAGGTTTAGACAAATTCATGGAGGACACCGGCTACTAGCCATGATGACTGCGTTCTACCTCCACTGTCAGAGGCAGTATGTCTCTGCATACCAGTTGCTACAAATTGTAGGTGGGCAGAAGTGTCCGGCTTGCAGGTTTCCCACTGGCATCCAATTGACCACTGAGAGTACAGGATGCTGGGTGAGATGGGCCAATAGCCTGATCTGGCAGGCTCTTCTTATGGGCATTTAAAATGAATGTGGTGATGACCCATTGCTGGGGAAAAATGCATTTCTTTACTGTCTCACTAAAGCAATATAATGCTTACCCATTTCACTCAAATTCCATACAGTAAATCGGGGGGGGGGGGGATTGTATGTGTACACACACCAGCATTTGGGAAGGAACATAGTTCCTTGAATGCCAGCGGTCCCAAATTCAATTTATAGTACTCCCAGTATTAAGAGGATCAGTTACGTGTGATGGGAAAAACCTCAGTCTGAGCCAACCTAGAGAATCTCTGCCAGTCAAACTAGACAGTTCTGGATCTGGTACTCTGACCTGCTTATGTCTCTGTTCCTTTCACCCCTTTCCATGGGCGCTGTCCCGTCCCCCCAATCAAGGGGACTCAAATTTAAGAAAATGGGGGGAGATGGCACAGCAGGGTTGTTGAGCTTTTTTTGCGGAAGATTGCCCAGAGGTTTTTAGGGGGGGTTACTCCAAAAATCACTGGGACGCAGGTGGCGCTGTGGGTTAAAGCCCCAGCGCCTAAGGCTTGCCGATCGAAAGGTCGGTGGTTCGAATCCCTGCGGCGGGGTGCGCTCCCGCTGCTCGGTCCCAGCGCCTGCCAACCTAGCAGTTCGAAAGCACCTCCGGGTGCAAGTAGATAAATAGGGACCGCTTACCAGCGGGAAAGTAAACAGCGTTTCCGTGTGCGGCTCTGGCTCGCCAGAGCAGCGATGTCATGCTGGCCACGTGACCCGGAAGTGCCTGCGGACAGCGCTGGCCCCTGGCCTCTTAAGTGAGATGGGCGCACAACCCCAGAGTCTGTCAAGACTGGCCCGTACGGGCAGGGGTACCTTTACCTTTACCTTTACTCCAAAAATCACTCATCCAGATGTGTAGCAAAATCCACCTCCCATCTGTCTCATCACTGGCAAAAGCTGCCAATCAAGCTACCACCCACTGACGCAACAACCAATAACACGCACAATAGCCACTGACAGTGGCGGCAGCAACCAATCAAAGATCCACCCTATACACTACCCATGTATAAGATGACCCCCCCACTTTTTAGCATGGTTTTTAAAGAAAAAAACATAGTCTTATACACAGTTAACTTGCACCAGTTGGATTGCCAGCATCCAAAGATCCTCCACTGACCTCAAGTCAGAGTGGCCATCTCCTATAACCCAGGTGTTGCTCTGTCAACTAAGTCACACACACACACACACACACAGAGAGAGAGAGAGAGAGAGAGAGAGAGAGAGAGAGAGAGAGAGAGTCTTCTTTTTTCAAAAGTGAGACTAATCTGACTTTAATGGAAACAGCCAAGTGTGGCTCAGGTGGGGAGGATGGAGAGTTGAAGGGGTAGGTCATTTTCATAGACAGATCTAGCCTTTACTTAGAGGGAAGTACTTTTGCCAGGGCTTTCCAATCACATTGGTTTGTGGGAGGAATATTGACAGAAATAGCTAGTTTCTCAGGCTGGCCCATTGCTCCTTTTCCAAATTCTCTCCAGAGGAGGATTCTGTGAATGGTAGACCATTTGTAGCCCCTCTAATCCTCTCCAGTCACTTTCTGTTACTCAACCAAAAAATGGACCTCTTCATTTTCATTCTTTTTTCTTATCCACCCCCCCCCCGTTGCATTTGTTTGTGCCAAGTATTAGAGTTAAAAGTACTGAGCGTGGCGCTGTTCCCCTTTCCCCTCCCTTAGCTGTGTGAAGTTCCTTTCATTCCATTTAAATATATATATCTCCTGAACTTCTCCCTTTGCCTCCAAATCGACTTCAATGATGCAACTTTACAGCACAAAACCCCACGAATTGACTTGTTTGTCTACAATCTGACAGGTTTCTTTGCCAGGGGCACCTCTCTCATGTCAGCAATTTTCAGGCCAATTGGCCACAAAACACGCTGGGCAGTTTAATGATTTCTATTCCACCCACCCCAAAACAATAAAGACTACCCTTCCAGGAAAATCACTATGGCTATCTTTCTGAAGTCTGGCAGTCTTCATGCCCTCAGAAGGGGCAACTTTGCCTGCAAATTGCATCCAATTATCCTCAAAAATACAGCAAAAGTTAGAGATGTTCATTTTTTTTTCATAGAATTGTAGAGTTGGAAGAGACCCCAGGGGCCATCTAAGTCCAGCACTGTAAGGGCTACACCACTTTGCCTCATATTTTTACACATTAAAACATACTTGAGCAGTATTCAAGAAGACGTTGGTTGAAAAGGGGTTCTCCACACCTCGGCTATCCAAATCAGTGATGAGGG
This sequence comes from Podarcis cretensis, assembly GCF_951804945.1. Classification (NCBI taxonomy): domain Eukaryota; kingdom Metazoa; phylum Chordata; class Lepidosauria; order Squamata; family Lacertidae; genus Podarcis; species Podarcis cretensis. Next base: position 24,050,833 of record NC_137177.1, on the reverse strand, counting down.
ACAAACACTGCAGCCCTCTGCATTGTTCTTAATTTAATATTTGGGGGGTTTTATGCTTTTGTTGTTGTTGTTTAGTTGTTTAGTCATGTCCGACTCTTCATGACCCCATGGACCAGAGCGTGCCAGGCACTCCTGTCTTCCACTGCCTCCCACAGTTTGGTCAAACTCATGCTGGTAGCTCCGAGAACACTGTCCAACCATCTCATCCTCTGTCATCCCCTTCTCCTTGTGCCCTCAATCTTTCCCAACATCAGGGTCTTTTCCAGGGAGTCTTCTCTTCTCATGAGGTGGCCAAAATAATGGAGCCTCAGCTTCAGGATCTGTCCTTCCAGTGAGCACTCAGGGATGATTTCCTTCAGAATGGATAGGTTTTATCTTCTTGCAGTCCATGAGACTCTCAAGAGTCTCCTCCAGCACCATAATTCAAAAGCATCAATTCTTCGGCGATCAGCCTTCTTTATGGTCCAGCTCTCACTTCCATACATCACTACTGGGAAAACCATAGCTTTGACTATACGGTCCTTTTTTATGCTACCATATCCTATTTGCTCATCTGGGCCTCCTGATGGAATGCCACACCTTGAACACGTTCACTTTTCAAGACTGAGCTTCAACAGCATGTCAACAAGCTGTTTAGGACTAATGCTTAAAGTGCCTGCTAAATCTCATCTTCATGACACCATTATTTTCTCTGACACCATACACATAGAGAACAATTATGCAGTTCCTCTGGTGGTGCACTGCTGACATTTGTGCTAGGAACCTAAAACTCCAACAGAGGTTAATTCCTATGTGGCTGAACTGCTACAGCAGGTGTGACCAACCTTTCTCCCCATCAAGGAGCACAATATGACAAGGGCAGCATGAGAACATCAGAAGAGATTGCCACATCAGGCCAGTGGTCCATTTAGTCCAGCATCATGGCCAGCCATATGCCCAGGGGAAGCCTGCAAGCACAACCCAAGCACAGTAGCATGAGAGTTTCCAGCAACTGATATTCAGAAGCATGCTGCTTGTGGCAGTGGAAGGAAAACACAGCCATGAGGATTAGTATCCCCTAATAGTATTATTGTAAACCACCATAATCTCCAAGGGGCGTGAGATTGGTTTATTTACACACATGTACAAACTGAGCCTATGATGGAGGGGCTCATAGCATTAAAACTCCAAGAGGGCCTTGTTTCTCCCATAGCCACAGCCTTGGCTCTAAACAGAAATCAGCCATAGAATCATAGAATCATAGAATCATAGAGTTGGAAGAGACCACAAGGGCCATCGAGTCCAACCCCCTGCCAAGCAGGAAACACCATCAGAGCACTCCTGACATATGGTTGTCAAGCCTCTGCTTAAAGACCTCCAAAGAAGGAGACTCCACCACACTCCTTGGCAGCAAATTCCACTGTCGAACAGCTCTTACTGTCAGGAAGTTCTTCCTAATGTTTAGGTGGAATCTTTTTTCTTGTAGTTTGGAACCATTGCTCCGTGTCTGCTTCTCTGGAGCAGCAGAAAACAACCTTTCTCCCTCCTCTATGTGACATCCTTTTATATATTTGAACATGGCTATCATATCACCCCTTCACCTCCTCTTCTCCAGGCTAAACATGCCCAGCTCCCTTAGTCGTTCTTCATAAGGCATCGTTTCCAGCCATAGTTCTCCCTATAGTTTTTTGAAGGGCGGGGTGTGTGTGTGTGTGTGTGTGTTATTTACCAGTATCTATTTCTCATCTCTGGAGGTGTTTCTCCGGTTGACTTCAGGTACTGAATTTTCCGACTGACAGATCCTTTGATGTTCTCTCTTTTATTTTACTTTTTTTATTGCATCCATAAAAAGAACACAAAACCAACGAGTACAACCATGCATAATGTTTATAAAAGAGAAAATAATGCATCCTGAAATGTGTCATTCCACTGTGCTATAAATAAAACGCATTTTTCAACCAATCTGTTTGGCGTGTGATTCATCTCTTAGTCTCTTAAATGTCAATTTGGTTGAGAATGTCATAGTCCAAATACGCTGAGGCCAATCTATTAATGCCATAGGTACTGAGAGTTCCAAAATCTGTACCCTACCCTTTTCCCTACCCTGGTATCTATAAACAAGGATGGGCCACAGATACGATAAAGAAATGAATAAAACATAAGCTTTGTGTTGAGCCCAACAGGGTTGCTTTGCTGATGGAAGACTTCTGTCTGTGGAAAGGGAAGGGAGAGAACCTTCAGCAATTCCCCTTCCCTCTTGAAGTTCCCTGCAAAAGCTTATTAGAATTAGTTGAACCAGTGAAAAATCTGTCTGCCTACACATTGGGCTGGTGGAAGAGGGGCTCCATCACTCTGCAGATGGCCAGAAGCAGATCAACAGAGACTGGGAAAGGTTGGATAGAGGAATTCCTCTGCCTAATCCATCCACCATCCCCAACCTGGTGCAAAAGGAATCTGGATTGCTCTGTTACTCCCATGTATATCAATATAGGATTAGGGCCTAAAGCAGCATTGGTTATCATGGGCTTTAAATATCCCAGATTAACTCCTCTTTTTAGCCCACTATTTCCCTGTTGTCCATTTCTTGAGATCATCTGAACCTGGTGGTCCTTCAGATTGCAGGAAAGCATTTTGCATGCTTAGATATGAGGTATTTTGATACTGTGGTAGAGAAGGAAACAAAACCTTTATATATATATATTTGAACTTTGCATAAAGAAACTGGTTTTCTTTCTTTTCTTTCCTTCTTTATTTTCATGGAAATACTCATTTCTGTGCTGAATTCAGATTAACTTTGGAGAAGCTGTTATTTGCCCATTTTGCAACACTGAAATTGCTGATTTTTTACCTTGGGTTGCTTATCTGTCACTTCAAGAATATAGGAGACCAGAGAATGTCACAATTGGTAATGTATTTTTGCTCACACACCTCTGCTACGAAGCAGGGGACAATTACTGTCCTATTTCACAGAAGGTGACCTAAAATAAAGGCAGGCTGAGTGATTTGTTCAAGGTCACTGACTAATAGCACAACAAGAGACTAAATGCAGATACTGGGGCTTTTGCACAAATTTGACAATTTATGGGTCAAGTGCCAGCAGGAGGTTTGGGTCTTTTTCCAGGATGGGTGAATGGAGTTATTGGTTTCATAGAATCATAGAATCTTACAGCTGGAAGGAACCCCAGAGGTCATCTAGTCCAACCCCCTGCAATGCCGGAATCTCAGCTAAAGCATCCATGACAGATGGCTATCCAACCTCTGCTTCATAAATGCCAAGGAAGGAGAGTCCACCCCTCTCTTGTGAGTCTGTTCCACTGATGAACAGCTCTAAATGTCAGAAAGTTTTTTCAAATGTTTAGTTGGAATCTCCTTTCTTTCATCTTGAAGACATTGGTTCGAATCCTACCCTCCAGAGCAAAGCAAGGGATAGTATAGCTAAAGCTATTTTTGGATCATTGCACGTGCTAAAACTATTTCTGGTCAGCTGCATACTATCCCTTGCTTTTTCCTGTAGGACTAATTGCAGTTGTTAACAGTCATCAACAGAATAAAAAAATTCCTTCCAGTAGCACCTTAAAGACCAACTAAGTTAGTTCTTGGTATGAGCTTTCGTGTGCATGCACACTTCTTCAGATACACTGGTATCACTGGTATCTTCAGATACACAGTGTATCTGAAGAAGTGTGCATGCACACGAAAGCTCATACCAAGAACTAACTTAGTTGGTCTTTAAGGTGCTACTGGAAGGAATTTTTTTATTTTGTTTTGACTATGGCAGACCAACACGGCTACCTATCTGTAACTAGTCATCAACAGGTTTACCATACCCATTGAGTCAATCACCCATCTCCCACTACCCTTCTGAGAAAAACCCCACCCCACCCTCCCACTGTATACAGTCATACCTCGGGTTACAGACACTTTAGGTTGTGTTTTTTTGGGTTACGGACCCGCCAAAAACTGGAAGTACCGGAATGGGTTTCTTCTGGGTTTTGGGGGTTGCACATGCACAGAAGCGCTAGATCGCACTTTGTGCATGCGCAGAAGCACCAAATCGCAACCCATGCAGACGCGCCACTGCAGGTTGTGAACGCTGCGGGTTGCGAATGTGCATCCCGCACGGATCACGTTCGTAATGCCAGCATCCACTGTATAAGGATCTGGTGACTTCTGTTTCAGTGTATCTGAAGAAGTGTGCATGCACACGAAAGCTTATACCCAGAACAAACTTAGTTGGTCTCTAAGGTGCTACTGGACAATTTTTTAAAAAAATTATTTCGACTGCGTCAGACCAACACGGCTACCTACCTGAACCCACAGTAAGGTCACTGTTGTTTGTTGGAGTGGGCTGTGGGCCGCAGTCTTAGGTGAACCAGGTTCTGGGAACATGGAACTGTGGGACCAGTGACGGAACTGAGGTGTGCTGGACAACTCCGAAATGGATAATAAATCAGAAGGCAGTAGCAGGTTGGGTATCAGGACTGAAGGATAACCCAGGATAGAGGAACACACCAGAGCTCAATAAAAAACCTTGTTGCTCAACACAAGCAGGAAGCCATTTATACTCCTTCCTGCCTAGGAAGAACCAATGACCAGCTTGACTGGGTGGAGTTTTCCACTGCTTTAAAGTTTTTCGCTTGAGGAAGCTAACACCAGTGCCTGAAGTTCAGTGGTACACCACTTGTTCTTTACTGCATGTCAAGGTGTGAGGAACCATTGGCCCTAGAAAGACAGGAGCAACTAAAATGTGCTGAAAAGTGGGAATTCTCATTCACTGGTGTCCAAACAATTCAATCACATTTCTATCTTCACTCATTGGCAGGTGGGAACAGCTAGGCTGACTCATTTCACTGAAATTGCCCAGAAAGGCACCCAGATATTTTGCTTCATAACTTCCTAGGAGAGATTCTTGTGGCCCCTACCAATGAAAGCCTTCAGGTGCACCCAAGGGTGCTGTGTTGGTGGATGACCCCACCCCCACCTTTGAGGAAAGCTGGGTGTAAATGTAGCCAACAAAATTACTGTTTCTTAACTAACATAGTAGGAATTACAAGCTTCCTCGGGTTTCCGTGCTCTTGGCTTACAAGCCAACAATGACAGAGAGCAAAAAGGAAATTCTAACTGTAGCAATCCATCAGGCTGGATGAGTTATTTAGGGAAATTGAAGGGATTAAGTCACTTTGAAGGACAGGCTTTCAAGGCAGAGAATTGTGCTATTGGCATTTTCCTAGTTCTGATTCAATTGCTTCTGAGGTATTACAATCCAATTTATTTATTTATTTATTTTCTACACAAAAAAAGAGAGTAATTCAATCTAGATTATTTTGGAAATACAGGATACTCTTATGATTAAACTTTAACCAGATTTGCTCATAAAATGTCTTCTTCACATGAAATGAAGGGCAACTTGTGACTGTTTTATGGCTGAGAATGATAGGAGGAAAAGAGTATTGGAAGGTCATCTCATTCTTCCTGTGCTGAGGCAGAATGTGTCAAAATCAAATGCTCCTAACCAAGACATGTTTACCCAAGTAGTGCCGCTCTGCAGAATCACGTAAGGCAGGGATGAGGAACCCTTTTCAACTACAGGGCCACGTTCCCTCAGAGCCAACCTTCCAGGGGTCACATACAAATGGTGGGTAGGACCAGAGCCTGGAGCCTCATAATCTCAATCGAACCTCATGATATCCTTGCACAGGGTATTAATAATTTGGTGCCTTCTGAAATTAGACTTAATTAATCACAGCTGCTCCTCACTCTGCTGATGACATGCTGAGAATGTTTTGGAGGGCCAAACACGATGTAACACATCCTGAAAGAAGCCCTTTTGTTTCATTGCAACAAACCCCATTGTTTCAAAAACAATGCCTTCTTCCCCCACCCACCCACCCTTACAATAAAGAGCTTGATTAATTTAATTAAAAAGAAGAAGAAGAAAGAACACCAACAAAGAAACCTTTGTGGCACCTTAAAAGACTGGCAGATTTATTGTGGGCACAAGCTTTTTGTGGCGTGGAGCCCACTTCATGAGAGGAACGAAGTGTGATCATCCATTTGGCTGAAATTAAGCTGATCTCCTTTCACTTAGTTAAAAGAGCCAGGCGACTCTTCCCATCTGGCTGTCAAGCCATCCAGGTCCTCCAGGTGCATATGTATAAGGTAATGAACCACCCATAAGGAGATAATTGTGGAGATACATGTGGCTAGTGGCTGAGGCTATGCCAGAAAATATGAACTACCAAAGGGCTCTTGAGGAGAAGAAGAGGAGGAGGAGGAGGAGAAGGAGGAGTTTGGATTTGATATCCCGCTTTATCACTACCCTAAAGAGTCTCAAAACAGCTAACAATCTCCTTTCCCTTCCTCCCCCACAATAAACACTCTGTGAGGTGAGTGAGACTGAGAGACTTCAGAAAAGTGTGACTAGCCCAAGGTCACCCAGCAGCTGCAGGTGGAGGAGCAGGGAAGCGAACCCGGTTCACCAGATTACAAGTCCACCACTCTTAACCACTACACCACACTGAGCATGTGCACAGCAGAGAACAATCGACGCTATGTGAGGTAAATAACCTTGAGGGCTTGCTGTCTCATAACTGATCTTCCACATTTTTTTGCCAGGCGTTGGAAACCTGTGGCCCTCCAATATTTCTGGACTCTAATGCCCATCAGCCATGACTATTGACCACGTTCACTGGGGCTTATGGGAGCTGAGATCTAGCAACATTTAGAGCTCCCAGGGTTTCCTACCCCTGCTCATAAGCATTGGGGTGGCCCAATACATTTTTCCACCTGAAGCAGAATGTCTCACGGCCGCCCCTGTAATGTGGTGTTGGGGTTTGTGAGGCTCTTCAAGTGGCAAAGTGGAGCTTCTCCAGTGGCTGTGGGGCAGATGGGACACCAACTCTTGAGTTTCCACCTCCTGAGGCAGCTGCTTCACCAGTTTATGGGAGCATATTATCCCTGATAGAGCTGACAGCTATATCTGGAGAAGCCCATTTGCAGTCAATCCAGCCAGTCACTGTTGAAAACATCATCTTCAGCTTGACAGTTTCAAAAGCTTCCCATCTTCTGACTCACCACGTCTTTCCCCTTCACTTTTAACCCCCGCTTCTCCAATCAGCCCGATGGCTCATGACTCTGGGAACAGGTCCAGTTCATTATCTCCTCCTAGACACTTCCTTCACAACAAGGTTAGCTCCCAATGCATCTCTGGCTACTCAGACCATCTTAGCTATAGCATTGAAATCATGGCTCCACTGCCAGCTTATTATTTACATGACTTCAGGGGCAGCACGCTTATCAAATCTTAAACACTGTGAAAGGGCAAAAGCAGCTGCCAGATTTGTTCAAGTACAACAGAAAGTTCCAGACACAGACATAACCAGCCATTTGCTTTTTAAAAAAAGTCAATAATCTTTAGAACAAGGAGCCTTGTGGAATGTGTATTTAGCTATTCTGGGGGTTTTCCCCTCTTTCTAATGTGTTCTGCCTATTTTTCAATTAAGCCTATGGCAAGAACCTGGCTATACCATTCATGCATCCCTTTCAAGCTTGCAGTTTCCCAGTATGTTGCTTCCTTTTGACATCATGGCCACATTCGCATACATTTAAAGAACTATAATACCACTTCGAACAGTCATGACTCCCCAAAGAATTCTGCGAGTTGCAGTTTTTTAAGGGAGCTGAGAGTTGTCATGAGGCCCCCATTCCCCTCACAGTGCTACAAATATCAGTGTGGTTTAATAAACAATCCCTCTTCCTAGGGAACTCTGGGAATAGTAACTCTGTGAGGAGAATAGGAGTCTCCTAGCAACTCTCAGCATCCTTAACCAACTGCAGTTCCCATAATTCTTTGGAGGAAGCCATGACAGTTTGAAGTATCATGGTGCTTTAAAGGTAAATGTGGCCTTCGTATCATTTGCAACAGGGGTGGCAAACTCATTGGCCGCTTTCAGTGGTCCACCAACCTTCCCCCTCCAGTCAGACTTCACTTTTTCTGGCCCATTTACTTCCAAAGGCCCATTTACTGGCCAAATTTACTTCTCCTTCTGGCAGGGAACCATTGCTAGAAGGTCTTAGTGCTCTGAAAACAAGAGTGCTAAGCAATTATTCAGACAAGCAAGAGACAGTAATCATTCAGTATCCTTCAGTCACCGTATAAGGATTCAGAAGGAGAGTGGCTTTATTACAATGTGGCATGCAATCTGTGTGGTAATGAGCGACTCATGGACCTTGTCAGAAATGGACATTCTCAACATGATTGTAATGTGTCTTGACTCTCCCGCTTGTTCAGACAGGATTGCTTTAGAGCTGGATGCCAGACAGAATTACACAGATATAATCAATGTAAATGGGAAGATTGATGGGAAACAAGTCTAGCTACCTCCACCACAAGCTACATGCTCATGTAGATGTTGTTGTTGTTGTTTCCAGGAATCATGAACAGTAGAAAATAATGCTAGTAAAATAGTAGAACAGTCTTGTAATTAGTACATCTCTTTGCTAAGTATAGTAATTTAATTCACTGAAATTGCAGGTGCTTGTATGCATTATACTAGGTGTTTAAATTCGATTGGTTGGTAACTAAATTCTAGAGAGTTTTCTAGTAGTTCTCATGTGATTCGCTAACGTTGGTCACATGGGAAGTATCTAGTGAAGGATAGACTTCATTTTATGTGAAGCAAGATGACTGTGTTTTAGAATCCACTGTGAACACTGCTAAGCTGAATAGAGTGTTGGTTGGAGTGCTTCTTCTGCTTGAAAGAAAGAGAGCAAAGCTGCAGGATGTAAAAGTGGAAATCTCTCATAGGAGCTGCAATGACCTAATTGAGATACAGAGGGGCTGAGGGCTGAATTCTGGAAAGAGTGGAAAAGATAGCTGTTTGGAAGGTAGAAGAAGAGACTGTAAGCCTGTGCTTGAAGAGGCATGTGACTGTAAATATTATGCTTTAATTCATAAGTTTCTGCAAGTAAAGTTTTTGTATGTTAAAGTCTGGACATTGGTTTAATTTCCAAAGAAGGGTGTCAGTCATATATATGATTTAAGCTTCTTAGCTGCATTTTCACTACTCTTACTTCAACACCATTGTCTCTACTGACTGGGAGCCGCTCTCCAGGACTTTAGACTTCAGACAAGTGCTTTGTGGGGCAGATTAAATGTGTCCATTTCAGTTTCTCATTTTTCCAAACTTAAATTCAGTTTTCTCTATTTCTACATCAGTTTCTCATTGATTAAGATGAGCTCTGCGAAAGAGCACATGTCTCGGGTGGCCTTCCGCATACCTACAGGTGAATTGCCCATTAGGGATACATTCACAGCCATTTTAGAGGAACTCTGGCTTTCTTTCATCACTTCCCTGACTCACATCAGTTGACAGGCAAGAATTGCCACACACAGTAATCGGGAAGGAAAGTTCACCTCAAGAGCTTTATAACAATCAAAACAGGAGGAACAGACAAAGAAACAAAGGAAACAGTGTTAGTATATTCTTCCGAAGAAGCTAGTGGGTGGTTTTTTTTGGGGGGGGGATGCCATCTGACAGCCAATCAAATAGAGAACTATTCTCTGTAAAGCCCAACGGTCACCCTCACTGGATATGGATGGCATCTTTTAAAAAATCTGAAAATATAACTTTATTCTGAGCTAGGGATGGTAGGATTTGATTTGGTTCACAATGAAAGTGAACTACAGAATTCTTAGCTTCCAAAACAATATAGCTCAGTTGGTTGCAGGCGCGATCCCCATACGAGACAGCTGCATATTCCTGCATTGCAGAAGTAGATGATCTCTACAACTCTACAATCTTATGATTCTGTAAATACACGAACCAAAATGCAGTCATCCTTCTAAATTCACACATCTCTGAATTTTGTAATGCAGTTCTCCAGATAAGTGATGTGTACAAAAATGTGTATACTCAGCTAAATTGTGCATATGAAGGCACATGAAAGTGAAAATAGCATACAGGAACACATTTTATTAGGGGGAATTCCTTAGCAAAATATATATGAATATTTGACAAAATTACATACAAAACAGTGTGTATAAGAAGAAATTTTCACTAAAATGCTGATGAACTTCCATGAGGACTTAAAAATAAAAATGCAATCTGATTTGGAAATGTGGAGAATCAAAGTTAAGACTAGAAAAATGAGAAACTGAGAGAAAATGAAATTGATATGCAATATTCACTTTCCTCTATTCTAAGCCTTGGCCAAGGAAATCCCACAATCACAGCTCTCTGGGGTAAGCCATGTTCCTAGTATTCGCCTAATAGGAACTGCAATTCATTTAAGATATCAGTTAAGCCAGGCATAGGCAAACTCCAGCCCTCCAGATGTTTGGGACTACAATTCCCATCATCCCTGACCACTGGTCCTGTTAGCTAGGGATGATGGGAATTGTAGTCCCAAACATCTGGAGGGCTGGAGTTTGCCTATGCCTGAGTTAAGCAGAATAGCACAATACAGTAAAATAAGCAGCTATATTATTCTACTGTTTGTAACATTTGAGGATATCAGAGAGGCTGTCATAAGCGAAAATGCTGTCAATTTCCACTCCCAACTCTGCTTTGCTATAACTGCGGCCAAACATGAAATATCAAGATTTTAATCAATTTTTACAGCAAGCCAGTGACTGCAATTGGGGGGAGGGAGGGGGATGCAATGGCATTATAGTCCATTGCATAAAATCCCCCCAAGGTGCCAATGATGACTACTTCTTTATTGAGGATGACCCTCCATGTTGCACCCAGCCTTCCGAAATATCAGTGTTTTGTTTTTATTGGCACTTACATTTATATTTATTGCCCCTTCGATGGAACAGCAAAAGGATGTCTGCTCGTGCAACCTGGCAGACGAGCTTCAGCGACTCTCAAGTATCAATTGGAGAAAATTGCATTCAATTTTGCAATGATACCATTTCAAAAGAGAGGAGGTGAAATGAGAGTGAAAACGTTAATGAGCTTTGAGGCTTCAGATGAATGCAGACCAGCTGGAAAAGCCAGCGAAGGAAAGAGCTTTCTTGCTTTAAAAAGGAGCCCACCAAAGAAAACCCCAGATCTGTTTGTTTTTCCCCCAGTCAGTGATGGTTAATGTCTTCTATAGTGCCTTGATTTTGGAACTTTTCATATATATTTTTATTTGTTTCTCAGGTTCTATCAGAGCCTAAGCTTCAGACACTCGGAATGCCTTGTGCATCAAAAATAGCCAAGGGTGCCTTGACCTTGTCTTCCATCAGTTTCCTCTATGCTCAGCGTGGGCCAACACACTGTGTTAAATCTCTACGGTTTATGGTAGGATGAATCAAAGTAGAAAATGTGGGAAGGAAATGTGGACTCTTAGCAATTCCGAAGAATCTCTTTCTCTAACAGTTGGAGAAAGTGTAGAAACACAGGAGGCAGAGAAGAAATCTGCACACAAATATATATGCACACACACACAAACAAACACACACACACACACACACTCTTGTTTGCTGAGATACCCTGAGGTTAGGGGTGGGGGAGAAATTTCATTCACTTTGCATTTGAATATGTCTGAATGGAAATCCACCTAATTTGCTCAGCCAGAAACAATATGAAAATCAGGATGCATCTATTCATCAAAGGGTGCCTTTCTCTGAATTTCACAATGCAGACCTCCAACCAAAGCACATGAGCCAAAAATGTATCTATTAGGGGAAAGTGTGTGTCCAAAAATAATGCATCAATGAAAGTTAACACCAAAAAAACCCCATTATATTAGGAAACATTGCTTGAAAGAACTGGGCATGTTAAGAGAAAGTGCATACAAATACGAGTACGTTTGCGAAAAATGGGCATGAAATTGCTGGCAAATGTTCATGATGACTTTTTCTATTAAAAAATAATTTAATGAGGTAAATTGAAGCTAAGACTGGAAAAATGAGAAACTGAGAAAAATCAAAATTGACAGTTCACACACCCCAAAACCCTAGGTAAAGGTAAAGGGACCCCTGACCATCAGGTCCAGTCATGACCAACTCTGGGGTTGTGGCGCTCATCTCGCTTTATTGGCCGAGGGAGCCAGCGTACAGCTTCCAGGTCATGTGGCCAGCATGACTAAGCCACTTCTGGCGAACCAGAGCAGCACACGGAAACACTGTTTACCTTCCTGCCAGAGCGGTACCTATTTATCTACTTGCACTTGACGTGCTTTCAAACTGCTAGGTTGGCAGGAGCAGGGACCGAGGAATGGGAGCTCACCCCGTTGTGGGGATTCGAACCGTCAACCTTCTGATCGGCAAGTCCTAGGCTCTGTGGTTTAACCCACAGCGCCATCCGCGTCCCAAAATATATGTACTTTTTTGCATATAATTTTGAATATATGCAGTTGGCCTTCTTGAACAACCATACAATGCATAAGTGGCTTGGACATACATGGGCAAGGAGTGATCTGCTGCAAAGCTAAGTCAGGTCAGAACAACCAAATTCAGTGTACAAATCTATTTAAAATGGATTATTCCTCCATCCCCAATAACAATATCCTGTTAAAAAGACCTGTACAGTGGTGCCTCGCAAGACGAAAAGAATCCGTTCCGCGAGTCTCTTCGTCTTGCGGTTTTTTCGTCTTGCGAAGCAACCCTATTAGCGGTTTAGTGGATTAGCGCTATTAGCGGCTTAGCGGCTATTAGCGGCAAAGCGTCAAAGTGGCTAAGCGGCTAAGCGGCTAAGCGGCTATTAGCGGCTAAGCGGCTAAGCGGCTATTAGCGGCTATTAGCGGCTTAGCGGCTTAGAAGAAGGGGAGGGAAACGAAAAAAATCGCAAGACTCGCAAGACGTTTTCATCTTGCGAAGCAAGCCCATAGAGAAATTTGTCTTGCGAAGCGCCTCGAAAAACAGAAAACCCTTTCGTCTAGCGGGTTTTTTGTCTTGCGAGGCATTCGTCTTGCGGGGCACCACTGTACTCCATTTAATTGTGAGGACCTTTTTAATCAATCAAAAGTTTGAATATCTATCCAACTCAGCTTTCTGCAACTTTATGCCCTCCAAGTGTTTTTGGATGGCAACTCCTGTCGTCCCTGGCCGTTGACCATAGGGGGGCAGACTGAGAATTGTAGTTCAAAACATATTAGAGCCACCAGGTTGGAGAACGCCTATCTAAGTGGCCTATTGACTAATTGCTGCAGAACTAATTCATGGGGATTTGCCATCTGTTCCATTTTATATTTGTGTCCTCTAATTTCATTTGCTGATTCAGCTTTCAGAAATTTGCATACATTTCCATGAATCAACATAGCCAGCATGACTAAGCCGCTTCTGGCGAACCAGAGCAGTGCACGGAAACGCCGTTTACCTTCCCGCCGGAGCGGTACATATTTATCTACCTGCACTTTGACATGCTTTCAAACTGCTAGGTTGGCAGGAGCTGGGACTGAACAACGGGAGCTCACCCCGTTGCGGGGATTAAAATCGCCAACCTTCTGATCGGCAAGCCCTAGGCTCTGTAGTTTAACCCACAGTGCCACCCGCGTCCCCCCAAAACCCTAGTCACCCCCCAAAAAAACCAGATTGCAAGCCAAGCTTCATCTCTACATATGTGCCCACCAACATAGGCAGGCAGTGCTGGAACAGGGCTCCTGAGGATACAGTGCTGAGGGCTGAGCCACCAGGCACAACATAAGAAGTATCTTCTAGACCGCGGGTTCCAAGACTGTGGTCCATGAAATCCATTCAGGGGGTCCACTGTGGATTTGTGGTTGAAGACAGGAGATAGCACATCCAGTGCAGAAAATATGTGGAAAGGACTGCCTCTCCCCATATAAACCAACCCAAAATCTGTGTTCCTCATATGAGGCCCTTTTTTGTGTGCCTCTTCCACGTGAGGTCTGGAGGGTGGCAACATGAGAATGGGCCTTTTCTGCAGTGGCTCCCCATTTGTGGAATGCTGTCCCCAGGGAGGTTCACCAGACATCTTCATTATATAATAATAATAATAATAATAATAATAATAATAAATTTTTATTTGTATCCCACTCTCCCCAGCCAAAACCAGGCTCAGAGCAGCTAACATCATCTAAATAAGACAATATGCATAATACAATATACAATATGCAAATAAAATAACATTCAGCATTCATTAAAATATAGAATAATATTAAATATCAGCATTTCAAAATTAAACAGAAATCTACTCAACAGTTACAACAAGTAATTTCTAAACTCCAATCAATAAAACAACAGCAAACCACAGTGCACAACATAATACAATACAAAATGAGAAGCAGAGACTGGAGGGTGGGGCAAGGCAGGTGAAGGAGGCCTTGCCTGATGAAGTCTCTCCCCTCACAGTTCTTCCTCCAGGCACAGCTTCCTTATGAGGGAGACCCAGGGCCGGAGGGTGGGGCAAGGCAGGTGGAAGGAGGCCTTGCCTGATGGAGTCTGATTAATATTCCTCGGCCTTTTAAATGTGTCTGTAGTACGAGGAGTTGTTGTTTTGTTGCTTTTGCTTTTAACTATTTATTTGTGCTTTTACCTTGCATTTTTATCTTATAAACCTCCCTGAGATCTTGTGGCGAAGGCTGGTATATAAAACTCACAAATTAAAAATACAAATATTCATATTGACTTTTGATTGTATTTTAACTGTTCCTCTTATTTCTTGCATTGTATTTTACTCTATTTCAATTGGAATTCTGTAACAAAATACAATATATAAGAAAGGAAAAGAAGCAATACAAATACAATTAAAAATCATACAGCTCCTGGCTGTTCTACATTGACATGCAGTGGCTCCCAAACTTGGGTTTCCTGTAGTTTTTGGACTACAACTCCCATTGTCCCTGGCTAGCAATACCAGCAGTTTGGGATGGTGGGAATTGTAGTCCAAAAGCAGCTGGAGATCCACATTTGGGAAACACTGCTCTAGGGTTTCAGCTGGAAGTGTTGGGGATCAAACCTGGGGCCTTCTGAATGCAAAGCCAATGTTCTACCACTAAGCTACTCTATGGCCCTTCCCACACCTCTACTTTCCTCCATGAAATAATGGATAAAGGCTTGAGAGAGAATGACTGAGTGAGTCTGCTGTCTGTGATTTAATATGTTCATCCCTGTATATCTGTGGGATGCTTTGTCTTTTCTACCTTGGCTTTCTAATCAAATCAAACCCATTTCCCTTCTCCCCTGCCCCTCTGTTTTCTTACTATCCCTTCCATAAGAGCAGGGTAAAATACAGAACACATACATAGCGCTTCAGAGCTGCTAAACAGGGTTCATTAGGCATTAAAGACCTGGAAACTATAACATGTTCTGACAAACTGTCACACATTCTTACTAAGATATGAAATCAACTATGAAAAGCTAGCAGCTGTTTATTCCAAACAAGTGTGGTGTAGGCAGGATATATTTAAAGCCACTCAACATTTCTTTAACAGCAGATCCTCCCTGTTAGCTCCCATTGTACTCAAAGTGCCAACTTCCAGCTGGGTGGGCTTGATTTATCCTTTGAATTTGGACCTTATTGGACAAGGGACAGATTTGGAGGATTTGACAATTCATCTAAAGTTCTTGCTATATCTTGTTGGCCAGTACATCTACTGGAGGAGCTCTACAGAGCCATTTCTGTTTCAATGACTTGACTTGAGTCACATTCAGCTGTTGTCATGGTTGTACCAAATAATAGTATGCAGTGGTACAAAATTTGTAAGGTGCAATTACTCATCAAACTCAATGCTTTTTTAAAAAAAATAAAAATAAAAATCCAATAAATTCAACCTTCAAATCAAGTCCAAGAGCGGATATATTAATCATAGTCCTTTAACTTTGCTTTTTGTCAAAAGATACAAAGTAAGGATCTACAAGGAGGAAATGTTACAGTACTGCCTCTTTCCTCTGTTATTAAACCGTTCTTTCATTTCACCGGTCATTTATTAAAATCACATTTGTTTTGTCATTCGTTTTTGGAAGTACATTCATTTTCTCAACTTGCATTCATTTTTTCGCTCTTCTTCCCCCTTTATCTCTTTCTTTTTTACAGTTCTTTTGACTTCAGCAGCCTTTCCTGGCAGGCATTATTTCTAGCAGAATTGCATGATACAATTGCCAGGAAAATCGTGACTCCTACTAAAAAAAAATGGGTCTCCACTGGCAGTCTCCATTTTCCACCAGTTGCTTTTGAAATATGCAATGACCAGAACAGGAGATGCCCCAAGGATGCCCTCCAGATGTGTATTTCCCAACCCCTCTGCAATGTAGGACAACCTGCAACCACCCTTGGCCCTTCTGAGGGGTGATTCATAAGCAGCACATGACTCCTATAAGACTCTCGTATATGTTGTTGTTGTTTAGTCGTTTCGTCTTGTCCGACTCTTCATGATCCCATGTACCAGAGCATGCCAAGCACTCCTGTCTTCCACCGCCTCCCGCAGTTTGGTCAAACTCATGTTAGTGGCTTCAAGAACACTGTCCAACCATCTCGTCCTCTGTCATCCCCTTCTCCTTATGCCCTCAATCTTTCCCAACATCAGGGTCTTTTCCAGGGAGTCTTCTCTTCTCATGAGGTGGCCAAAGTATTGGAGCCTCAGCTTCAGGATATGTCCTTCCAGTGAGCACTCAGGGCTGATTTCCTTCAGAATGGATAGGTTTGATCTTCTTGCAGTCCATGGGACTCTCAAGAGTCTCCTCCAGCACCATAATTCAAAAGCATCAATTCTTTGGCGATCAGCCTTCTTTATGGTCCAGCTCTCACTTCCATACATCACTACTGGGAAAACCATAGCTTTAACTATACGGACCTTTGACCACAAGGTGATGTCTCTGCTTTTTAAGATGCTGTCTAGGTTTGTCATTGCTTTTCTCCCAAGAAGCAGGCGTCTTTTAATTTTGTGAATGCTGTCACCATCTGCAGTGATCATGGAGCCCAAGAAAGTAAAATCTCTCCCTGCCTCCATTTCTTCCCCTTCTATTTGCCAGGAGGTGCTGGGACCAGTGGCCATGATCTTCGTTGTTTTGATGTTGAGCTTCAGACCATATTTTGCACTCTCCTCTTTCACCCTCATTAAAAGGTTATTTAATTCCTCCTCACTTTCTGCCATCAAGGTTGTGTCATCTGCATATCTGAGGTTGTTGATATTTATTCCAATAGGTCTATTTCAGTTTCTTCTTCAGTTGGTGCATAATCTTGGATTACTGTGATGTTAAAAGGTCTGCCTTGGATTCATATCAAGATCATTCTATCATTTTTGAGATTGCATCCCAGTACAGCTTTCGCCACCCTTTTGTTGACTATGAGGACCACTCCATTTCTTTTACAGGATTCTTACCCACAGTAGCATATATGATGGTCGTCCGAACTGAATTCACCCCTTCCCATCCATTTTAGTTCACTGATGCCCAAGATGTCAATATTTATTTTTGCCATCTCATTTTTTACCACATCCAGCTTACCAAGGTTCATGGTTCTTACATTCCAGGTTCCTATGCAAAATTTTTTTCTTTACAGCATTGGACTTTCCTTTCACTTCTAGGCATATCTACAACTGAACGATCTTTCAGCTTTGGCCCAGCCGCTTCATCAGCTCTGAATCTACTTGTACTTGTCCTCCGCTCTTCCTCAGTAGCATGTTGGACACCTTCCGACCTGAAGGGCTCATCTTCCAGTGTCATAACTTTTATATGCCTGTTGTCTTTGTCCATGGAGTTTTCTTGGCAGGCATACTGGAGTGGCTTTCCAGTTCCTGCTCCAGGTGGATCACGTTTGGTCAAAACTCTCCACTATGACCTGTCCCTCTTGGGTGACCCTGCACGACATAGCTGATCGCTTCTCTGAGTTATTCAAGCCCCTTCGCCACGACAAGGCAGTGATCTATGAAGGTGACTGTCGTATATAAACCCATCCAAATCTCCAAGGTGCTGGAGAGGATGCTCAGATATTTGATCTTACCTCCACCTATGGTGAGGTTGTACAAGAATTTTGGACAACAGTATTCAGAAAAAAATAAATGACAATCTTAAACCACCACACTATTTCAACTTCAGAGTTAGCACATTTACCTATAATGGACAAGGGTAATCAAAATTTGCATAATAAAGACTCAATGGTGCGCAAGCTTATAGTGGTTAGAATGACCATCCCTCAGTTTTGGAAAAGTTTAGATGGGCCCAATGTTACTACTTGGTACACTAAAGTGTGGGATATTGCCCTTCGAGAAAAACTAACTGATAAGTTGAGGATCAAAGGAAAAGGGATGATCCCATACCTATTTGGTCTGACTTTATTTCATTTCTAAGCAAGAAGGAACGTGGACTGGGACCCCCCTTGGCCCATAAATGAATATGGCCAATGGAGTGACTTGGAGCATTTGAATACTTTAATTACTTTCCCTTGGTATCATAGGGACCATGTTTTGTAACCGTGTCTTGTTTATCTGCTACCAGTCGCTGCCTTCTATGCATTCACATACCTATGGTTGATTTATTTTTGTTTGATTTCATGTCTGTATTTGTTCGTCAGAGATCAATAATTGTATATGGACCATGCACATTGTCATCAGATCATGTCTGATAACACTGTATTTTGCACAATCTCGTATATCCTTTTAAAAAAATAATAATAAAGATTTTTTTAACCCCTTCTGGCCTGTTTCACATTAACACCTCTCCCCTGCAATGTATTTCCAACTGATTTTGACAGAGTTAGCTTTTTGGTAAGCATGGTTAGGATTGCAGCCTTATATTAATTTCCAGTTTATGGGTGATGCAGTTTCAAGTAACCACAATAGCCTAGCAAGGGTTGGGCCAGCTATTTGTCTTGGGAGGGGAGTTTCTATGGGTTGGATCTAGAGTTAGGCTACGATCCTGCTCCTCTGGATTCAATGGGCCCTGGACATGGTTAGCAATCAGCCTTAGTCCTACTTATAATAGACCTATCGTGGCCCATTATTTCAGTGGGACAGTTTTAATCCTACTCTAAGTAAGATTTAAACTTGAACCAACACAATGGGCTATACCCAGCTTTCTTTGTTCACTAGTGCAAGAGTTATTGGGTTTTAATGTTGTGCAACTGGGGAAGGCAATGCAGCAGTTGCCCTAGTGGAAATTCAATGCACAACAGATTTTACAATCTATCACTCAACAAAATTAGCAGCAACCTGCTTATGCATTATCCTGTCAAAGAGCAGTCTGTTTCACCAGCAGAACAAGTGAGTGATTTTCATTTAGCACTTACATTGGAGGCAACCCTATGTCTATTTTGCTATCTTAATCTTGCTGTGTACATTTGAATCCTCATGATTTGCTTGATAAATGAAACACCAATAGTTTTCTTCTCTCCTTTACTGTCTATTTGTTAGGGGGGTGAAAAAACATTCTCCGTGAAGGCTACCCAATGCCAATTTATTTATTTATCTTTAACTTTTATTTATGCCATTTTAACAGCTTTTATACACACACCATACAGTATCCATCAATTACCTCCTTTCCTAAGACATCCCAGTCCATCTCTCGGTGTCAATTTAATCCTTCATCTTACAGTGCTGAGATGGGGTAAAAGTGGATCTCAATAATAATAATAATCTCAAAATGTATGGGGAAATTTGTCCATAATTAGGGTTTAATTAACAGGCAGTCACATATTTTATTTTAAACAAATATTTACACAAGCATCCTCTGAAGAAGGCCCTATGGCAGGAGCATTTTTGAAAATATGTGCAGCAAAAGTGAGGAATTACTGATGACAGCTCCACATTGTTTTTTTCTTTTTAATTAAAGGGACTGTGCAAATGGAAGAATCAGACTTCTGCAGCTTCTTGTTAGCAGCAGGGCAGATTTGCCTGTAATTGTTATTTACCAGTTCATCTGCGTAGTGCAATGCAATTTCATCCATCCCTTTGTCACATGAATGTTGTCCAGATAATGTTTGTTATAAAATTAATATTTTAAATGATGCCATGTGATTGACACATACCTGTCAGACCCATCCCTCGTCCGAAGGGGTTTGAGGGGCGAATGTGGATGTTTGAGTGGTGTCTAGGGTTGGGGGTGTGGTGGGGGGAATTTGGTGGGGCATGGCAGGTAGGGTTGGTGAGCTATGCAAGCAGGGGTGCAGCCCCTAGTATTACTATATTTTCATAGTAAACGATTAACAAGAACTGAAGGGTGGGAGGTCAAGCACACAGAGTCATTTATGCAATAAATGCTTCCTGCTAGGAAAATCTGTCCTTGTCTTATGTTGTGAGTTTCCAGTGCTTTGTTACAAAAATCCTACAATTCTCTTTACAATAAAGCAGGGGCTCCCAAATTTATTTCCCCCATGGAACACTTGAAAACAACTGAGGGTCTTGGCAGAACACTTAATGATTTTTTCTGCCTTTTGTAGCAATTGCAATGCACTGTGCTGGATGCTGGGCAGTTTTTAATTGTATTTTTATTGTTTCTTTTATTTCTTATATATTGTATTTTATTGCATTACAATTTGAATTCCATGGAATTAATACATGGGGGCACAAGTTCCTCAAATGTTCTCCCCCGGGATTAGTTCTTCATGACAAATGACAAAAAAAGAAAGAAAGAAAGAAATGTTGGGAAAATTATTCTTTTGTGCTACAGCAATAAAGTGCACCTTTACAAAATACCTTCAGAAAGACAGGAAATGTACTTCTTTGTTTTTACTACAATGCACCTCGGCTTTTGTGCCTGGATATAAACGTTGCCTAAAGAACAGAAATATTTTGTCTATGGTATGGTAATCTGATTCAGCTTGCTCCATAATCTCTTGCAGGAAATAAAAAATCAAAGGCTGATGACAAATCAAGAAAGGTTGAGAAGAGCTTGCCCTCCCTGAGTTTTGTACATGAGCCCTCATCTTGTGGAGCTAGATTCCTAGCAGGTGGGCCAGCGTTGCTTATCAGCAGGACCAAAGTTACAGGGAGGTTGTGGAATGCAAACATTTCATTATTACAGGGAGAGTGCATCTCATGGTCATTGATTCTAGCCCCACATTGGGTGAAAGATACCTGCATTGCAGGGGTTTGGACACGATGACACATTGGGGTTCCCTTCCAATTCTATGATTCTGTTTTACCATCTTAGGCTCCCCCTGCAGTAGCTAGCTACCCCCCAAAGAATCATGGGAATTTTGGTTTCTTACAGGGCCTGAGAGGAGTCACATCCTTGAAAACAGCTAACCTTTTTTTTCAGGCTGAGGGTTACGTTGTCCCATGGATGAATCTACAGGAGCTGCATATCAAAGTGTGTGTGTCTGAAGTTTCCCTCCCACCAGAGGTCAAAGAGAAGAACAACTACCAGACTTTTAGAAGACATCTGAAAGCAGCCCTGTTTAGGGAAGCTTTTAATGTTTAACAAACCACTGTATTTTAATACTTTGTTGGAAGCTGCCCAGAGTGGCTGGGGAAACCCAGCCAGATGGGCAGGGTATAAATAATAAATTCTATTCTATTCTAGTCTATTATATCCTATTCTTCTCATAAATCTACAATTCCTAGAGTTCCCTGAGAAGATAGATTGGTATTTATTTATTTATTTATTTATTTATTTATTTATTTATACCCCGCCCATCTGGCTGGGTTTCCCCAGCCAATCTGGGCTACTCCCAATTGAATATTAAAAACACAATACAGCATCAAACATTAAAAACTTCCCTGAACAGGGCTGCCTTCAGATGTTTTCTAAAAGTCAGGTAGTTGCTTATTTCCTTGACATCTGAAGGGAGGGCGTTCCACAGGGCAGGCGCCACTGCTGAGAAGGCCCTCTGCCTGGTTCCCTGTAACCTCACTTCTCACAGTGAGGGAACCGCCAGAAGGCCCTCGGCGCTGGACCTCAGTGTCCGGGCAGAACGATGGGGGATGGAGACGCTCCTTCAGGTATCCTGGACTGAGGCCATTTAGGGCTTTATTTTTTAATAATAATAATAATAATAATTTTTATTAACAGGCCAATCACATCACATTATCCAAATCACATTAGTTCCAAATTATACAGCCAAATTTTAAATTTTGTTGGGGGTACCCATACATCAAGCTCCGCACGAGTCCAAAACTCTGAACGAGTCCAAACATCACTTATATTACTGCTTTAATTAGACAGTTCTATCCAGTTCAATCCAGATAGTCCTTTATTACTTTCTTTCTCTTCTTGTTGTTATCGTATATTCCTTTCTTTGCGATCTCTGATAATTTTCACAAGCAGATTGAAAACAAGCATCCTCTGTGTGGGTTTTGTACTCTTCAAAGATCATATCGCTCAGGGACAGCCTCTGTTCAACACTTCCATAAAAAAAAAAAAATCTTCGGTCTGTCCTTTACTTTTCTCAGGCTTGCCAAATAAATCAAATGAATCAGGAGGCTCTGTCAGGTCAAGCTTGCTTTCCAACATTCCTTCTCTTTCAAACGATCCTGATTCTCCTCCCCCTGTCCTTCTTTCTCCGGCAAGCCTGTCTTGGCGAGACGCCATTTTTTAACTGCATCATTAAAAAATTCCTCTTTCTCACCATTCACCAATCCTCTCTCCTGTTATAATCCATCCCACACAGTTCTTGAATTCCTGCTTGTGATTAATAAAAACTCAACGATCTTATTTCTATCTGGGGTGAAGGGTTATTAATATCACATTGTGCAAAGAAAAAAAAAGTCCCCCCCCCTTCATTCCAAACATACAGTCTCCTAGTGGTGATTCATCAGAAGATTTACTTATCTATCCGTCACTCCCAGTCATAGAGATCCATTAATCAGCAGTCTTATCTCTCGAACATTACTTGGTGTATGTGCTTCAGCTTTATTCCAATCATATGTTTCCAATTATAATTCCGAGCTGAAGCTAACCAGCACGCGCTAATGGAATTGGCGTCAGGAAGATCTGACTTCACCGAGGGCTCGTGCCAAGTGTTCGGCACCCCCATCTCTCGGATCAGGGGGTGCATTGTGAACACCGCTGGCAAGGCAGCGCCCCTCCGTCTCCTGGGGGGGTAGGAAGACTGCATACTTCCCATAGCAGCCCCTTAATTACCTCGTATGGGTCAGAGAGATGTTATTGTCAGCCATCTTCCAACGCGCCACCTGGTGCCCCCCCCCCCGGCCATTTAGGGCTTTAAAGGTCAGCACCAACACTTTGAATTGTGCTCAGAAATGTACTGGAAGCCAATGTAGGTCTTTCAGAACCGGTGTTATGTGGTTCCGGAGGCCATTCCCAGTCACCAGTCTAGCTGCCACATCCTGCATTAATTGCAGGTCCTGTGTCACCTTCAAAGGTAGCACCACATAGGGCGTGTTGCAGTAGTCCAAGCAGGAGATAACTAGAGTGTGCACCACTCTGGCAAGACAGTCTGTGGGCAGGTAGGGTCTCAGCCTGCATACTAGATGGAGCTGGCAGACAGCTGCTCTGGACACAGAATGGACCTGCGCCTCCATGGACAGCTGTGAGTCCAAAATGCCTCCCAGGCCACATACCTGGTCCTTCAGAGGCACAGTTACCCCATTCAGGACCAGGGAGTCCTCCACACCAGCCCGCCCCCAGTCCCCCAAGAACAGTACTTCTGTCTTGTCAGGATTCAACCTCAATCCATTAGCCGCCATCCATCCTCCAACTGCCTCCAGACACTCACACCCTGGGAACTGTAGCTCTGTGAGGGACCTTCTAACACCTCTCAGCAACCTTAACAAACTATAGTTCCCATGATTCTTTGTGGGATCCAGAGTGCTTTAAATGTATGGGGTGGATGTGGCCACAGAAATCTACTAGCCTGATAAAGTGACATGATGCAGCTTTAAATGTATACTGCAGATGGAGCCTAAGATTCTTTTCTTAACAGATTGCAGCAAGGGAACATAAGTTTCTTTTCATAACTCACTTTGCTGACCTCTTCTTTTCAAAGTCTCCGTAGAAAAATAAAACAAAGTTACTTGCTAAACAGAGGCAGGA
Organism: Podarcis cretensis; assembly: GCF_951804945.1. NCBI lineage: Eukaryota > Metazoa > Chordata > Lepidosauria > Squamata > Lacertidae > Podarcis > Podarcis cretensis. The sequence goes on along the minus strand of NC_137177.1, from coordinate 24,026,970 downwards.
AGGCAAACGATAAGCTGCAGAAAAGCAACAATATTGTTTTCTTTCCCCCCACAAAGCATCTTGTTTGTTGATTTCTCTTTTCACCTCAAGATTACTATCAAAGGTTCACTCTGTGATGGTTATGCTACCTTTAATAGAATCCAAAGGGAAAGAAGAAGAAGAAAAACCTTGCCATTGTCAAAGCAAAGATGTGAACTTTTACTTCACACACTGAAAGCTTTCGAATTCTTCAACAACAACAAAAGAGAGAGAGGCAACTTTGAAACACACTCCTCATTTGAGACAAGCTGGCAATATAGTTTTTAGCCTCTGTCAGAAGGCTGCTCCTGTTCACAAACAAGCTTCATCCAGCATCAAATGGAGGAATAAGGGCCTAACCGCATGAGGAATTAATGATGCCAAGGGGAGTTTTGTCCCGTCCCCCCATGATAATTGCTCTGTGCAGGAGACTGGAGGCAATTTCACAGAGACTGGGGCTGAGGAGGTTTCCCACAAGCTGTGCTCTCGATAACAATCCCACCCCCCAACATGCCTGGCATTTATTCATTTTTTATAAAACACATAAAGTGATTGCTAATCACTTCATTAGCGTCAAATGCTGTTAGGCTCCTAAGGACAGCAGATTGATTTTCCTCAAGTGTTAACAAAGAATGTTTAGAATTGTTAGTCGCATTACCTGCGTTGCAGAAATAATGCAGACCTCTAGGCAAGCAACACACCAACCCCTATTTTAATAGCAGAGAGAATCTCTGAAGTAATTCACATTATTATGTATCCCCCAAGCCATAACAGGGATTGTATGGTATAATTATTAAGCATATGGCACAACCGCCAAAGGTGGAGGCCATTGGCCACTATGTTGAAGAACCAAGACACTGCTGTGTTAGCTGCTCCATCTTCTTTCTTTCTTTCTTTTTTAAATTAGACTTTATTAAATACATTTTTGTGTTACAAAACAGACAGGGAAAGGTACATCTATTGTTCTATGTCGTTGCTTACACATGAAGAAGAAGAAGAAGAAGAAGAAGAAGAAGAAGAAGAGGAGTTTGGATTTGATATCCCGCTTTATCACTACCCGAAGAAGTCTCAAAGTGGCTAACATTCTCCTTTCCCTTCCTCCCCCACAACAACACTCTGTGAGGTGAGTGAGGCTGAGAGACTTCAGAGAAGTGTGACTGGCCCAAGGTCACCCAGCAGCTGCATGTGGAGGAGCGGAGACGCGAACCCGGTTCCCCAGATTATGAGTCTACTACTCTTAACCACTACACCACACTGGCTCTGAATCCAGCAGGCTCACACTGAATCCAGCAGGAGTCACATGAGGTGGTCACATAGTATTATGATTGATACTGGTCATTGACCATAATAAAGAAATTAATCAATGTATTATTATTATTATTATTATTATTATTATGCTCATTAATGTATTTGATGCCTTCTACGCAATGGTCTCAAGGAGATGTCTAATAAAAAAAATTAAAACACACTTTAAAACACACAAAAAGCATTTAAAACACAACTTTAAAAAATGCAAAATAGACATGCATGGCAAAGGCCTATTTATCCAGCTGGGAAAGCCTGTCAGAACAAAAAAAAAAAAGTTCTTTAATTGTTTCTAGAAAGTGCAGGTGGTGGGCACTTGTCAGCGTTGGAAAACAGATGAGGGTTTCCCCCCTGAACACTCACTAAGGAATCTTGTAAATGAACAGAGCTAATTCTGAATTGAGCACAAGGGAGTTTACCCCATCACTATTTGCTGCAGGTTAAAGGTTTTAAATGCCAAATTATAAGCCTTGTTTATTTTTGATGGCACTTATTAGCAATACAGACTGTATTATTCCCCACATGGAGTGTAGGAGGTGTTATGCTTAGAACGTGGTAGGTACAAAAGAAATCTCAGGCTATTCCAAAATCTACTGGAACAAATAAGCAATTGTAAAGTGAGTTGGGCATAAATTAAGAAAGCTGAAAACCTGTAGAGGAAGAGAAAGAATGCCTTTGAATAATGAACAACATCAGCAACCAGCATCCTTGTGCATTTGCTGGAGTCTCAGCATAGGCCCACGGCTGATACCTGCCCTGTGGCACCCAAAACATATTTTTTAAAAATCAATAAATATAGATGACAGTACAGGCACTAACCATGGTTTGGAGGGCCACTGATGAGGAGGGGCTCCACAAAATAACACTTTGCCATGGACTCACTCAACACAGAGAAATCTAGCTCTGAGTTACTACTGTTTCTACTCTGTAGAAGGGGATGCAGGTGGAGCTGTGGTCCAAACCACAGAGCCTAGAACTTGCTGATCAGAAGGTCGGTGGTTCGAATCCCCGCAACAGGGTGAGCTCCTGTTGCTCGGTCCCTGCTCCTGCCAACCTAGCAATTCAAAAGCATATCCAAGTGCAAGCAGATAAATAGGTACCGCTCTTGCGGGAAGGTAAACAGTGTTTCCGTGTGCTGCTCTGGTTTCGCCAGGAGTGGCTTAGTCATGCTGGCCACATGACCCAGAAGCTGCCTGTGGACAAACACCAGTTCCCTCAGCCTATAGAGCGAGATGAGTTCGCAACTCCAGAGTCAACCACGACTGGACCTAACCACCAGGGGTACCTTTACCTTTACTACTCTGTAGAACAGGTTTGGGGAACCTTAGGCCTGGGGTCCAAATGCAACCCTCTAAGTCTCCCTATCAGGCCCTTGTGGCTCTCACCAAGCCACACTCCCTTCCCAACCACACTTCTTCTTCCCAGGCCATGCCCCACACCAGTCTTGCTTCACACCCTTGAGTGTTTTGTCTGACTGGAATGCACCCTGAACCCCTGACAATGACCTTTGCTTGGCTACACAGAAGATAGAGAGGAGTGTGTGGATCTTCTGCAAAGGTTCTTTTTCAGTTCCAGAAGCAAGACACAAATGGGGTGAGAGTTAAGATTGCAATTAGAAGCTAAAAGAAAGCTACAGACCATTGCAATTATCTTATATCCCTTCCTTTGGCTCCTGGGAACTCCATCAGCAACCAACAAGCTAGAGGTGTGGCTGGTACACAGCCCTTCCCAGGCCTAGCTTGCATCAAGGTTCTGACTAGCAGAGGTGTTCTCAGGACTTATATGCTATGGGGTTACATAAATCACATCTGGTATTTGGGTTATCGTCCGTGGCCTTGACAATGTTTATCCATTCTTGCAAGATGAAGGACTGCTTAGTATTTGGAAGGCAGCCAACAAACATAACTTCTAAGGCTAGCAGATACTCCCTACTTCAGGTGTCAATGTGAGTCCCTCTGGAAGTCTATCTTAAAGACTGAAATCCCCACACAGTACCCCGTTAGCTTATAGCTAGCTGTGGGAAAGCAATATTTTACAGCGTAGACAGAATTAAAGGGCACAGGACCCCCAGGATTTCTCGGTACGTAAGTAGTATTTGTTGCACAGCAGCTAAAACATCCTCAAAATAACACTATATTCCAATTGTAGTGTAGAAAGTAGGCTATTGTAGGGTGTGTGTGCTTTTTTTTAATTTATGTAGTCATTGTGCTACATTATGCTTTGCTTCTGGACCTGCCTTCCTCTGGAAGGTAGCCTAGAAGGGGATGTGATCTACATGGGGCTGAAAAAGCTTTCCCACCCTTGTTGTAGAACAATGCTCAGACCCTAGTTCTGTGATGGAACCAGTCTGTGGACATGTCACTCCTTCTCACAAATGTTCCAATCTCCCCCACCCATGGAACTGACACATTTGCGCATCTGGTGGCTAACTACGGTCTCAGCAGTGGTCTCTTTCATCACGATAGCAAATATAAATAATTATTATAATAGCATATGCTGCACCCCAGGATTGTCTGCAAATTGGTGCCTTTTGCTATCACAGGCCTTAACAATTTCCATTTACATCTGGCATATTTATTCATCCCGCTGTACCCTGAACCAAACAGAAATACTAAAATAGCTCAGCACGCTTGATTTTAAAAATCTTCATATGTGGCAGAGACAGTGATGGACACGGCATAAAGAAACATCATTTTTCAAGGGCGGGGGTGGGGGGGTGGGAATGAATGAGATGTTGATTGGCAAGGCAAATCCACCCGGCTTCATGGCACTTATGATTAGAATTGGAAATGTGTCCTAGAACATGCACTCCCTCTATTTTTGTACAGTGGATAGGACTACTACTTTTAAATTTTGCTTTCTGTCTTTCTACTAGGACAGAAATGCTAAAGCATTCGCATTTTTTTCTAAGCATTTGATAATGATGGGACAAATCATCTCGTTTCTTTAAATATAGACAGCAAATTGTCTCAAGCTGTGTACACCACACAGCTGAAGCATATCTTCTTTCCCTTAAAAATTCTAGGAATGGTAGTTTACCCCCAGAATCCCCAGCACCCCTAACAAAATATAGCCCCTAGGATTCTTCGGGTGGTGTTTTAAACGCACTCTAAACGTATGGTGTGTATGCAGCCCCAGTGATAAATAAAAGATTGGGTTTTTGAAAGTAAAATAAAAAGAGTGACATGGCATGGCACCCACTGCAAAGGGCCCATTCACATCCCCACAGCATTTGTTGCCTGAGGCAGCTGCCTATCTCTGCCAAAGGATAAGGACTATACAGCTTGGGTCCCAGCTAACTGAAGGACTGTATTGTCCCACATGAACCTGCCTGGGCTCTGAGTTCTTTGAGGGAGGCCCTTCTCTCAGGCACATATGCTGGGGATGCAGGACAGGGCCTTCTCAGTGGCTGCTCCCAGGTTTCAGAACTCCCTTTCTACAGAAGCTAAACTGGCTCGGTCCTTGTTGTCCTTTCACTGGCAGGTGAAAGCTATTTTATTCCAATAGGCCTCTGAGAACTGACTGGGGTTTTTGTTGTTGTTGTTGGGTTGTGTTTTCTCTAAGGAAGGGCTTTAATAGTTCCGTGCTGTTTTTATTTTCTGCATTTGGATGTATTTGTTTTTAACATACTGTTTTAATTCTATTAGAGTTTAATTACTTTTAAACCATTATCTTTTATAGGTTCTTAGTTTTCTGTTATTTTATCTATGTTGTTTTAATTTGCGTTAGCTGCCTTGAGTCCCAGTCGGGGGAAAGAAAGAAAGAAATCTGACCTTGAATTCTTATACAATGGCTTCATTCAAAGTTGCAGAGCCACAACCCCCTTGATGCGCTGTGAGCCTGTGACATTGCCTGCCTTGGAAGATTTGAGTGAACCACTTATTATTGTTTCTCGAGGTCTCTCACTTGGAAGAGAAAGGGGGGGGAGAGGGAGGAAGGGAGGGAGATACATACACACACGCACACACACACCACACACACACACAGCAGGATGCGAAATTGCTAAGACAGGCATTCGTTAACTCCAAGCACAGCATGGATGAAGATCAGAAATCCTGAACAAGGCACAGAGAGAACTTCCAAACACTCAGAAGGGGATGCCCATTTGAGTGTGATTCACAAACACCCCAAGAAAATCACCAACTTTCTTCTTGATCCTCACAGAGAGTGCATCAAATAAGAATCAATAAGAAACCGTACAACCCCGAGGCTTTAACATGGCCCTCTGCGGTTTGCTCTTCTTCATCACAGCTGTGAATTTTTCGTTTGGTGTTTTAGAAAGAAACAGCTCATGCTGAAAGGCGAGTCGTTTAGGGGGGCAGGTGGGAAGTGGGGTGGGTAGATTGCAGGGTGCAAAGCTGTGCAGGGGTGGGGGTGGGGAGCAAACATTACTGATCCAGTGCAAATGACAGAAGGCTAAATGGTGTTACCCTTCATTATAGTCAGTGTCAAGCCTAATCACTCAGAGCCCGGTGAGAGAGAAAGAGGAGGAGGGGGGGAGTTTATCTGCATTGGAAAGCAATGGAGCATCCCTCTATTTGTATTCCGAGGGTACCATCTAGTGGCCACTGAAAAGCTGACTGAGGAGGAGAGGGAGAGAGACAGACAAAAGTTTATTGACTTATGGACTTCACTTGGAAAGCTTAGATTCTCAAACCTTTATTGGCATACATACAAGATTCCAGTACAAAACGCACATACTCAATCCCCCCTTAAAAAAGCCCAGCATCTAACACTTAAGTTAGTGTTGAATAGCATTTATGAATCCTCATTGCGTGTTGCAGAAACCTTGCAACTATCTCCGTCTTATCCCCATCCTGACTAAACCTAAGGAAGGCTACTTTGCATTTGTCTGAATGACCAACTGATTAATTGTCTGATACCAGGGACAGTGCAAAAGAACATGTGTAACTGATTCTACTGGTCCACAGGGGAATAATCTCTATACGAGCTGTGTTTTCTGTAGTATTTCCTGTAATATTGCCGAGGGTAGCCTATCCGGTCTCGCTAGCATGTAGGTCTTGCATTGATTCTGGTTGGTCAAATGGGAGTGATAAGACGTCATTGACTGACCACCTCATGCCATACGCAGACTTAAAGGTAAAGGTAAAGGTAAAGGTACCCCCCCCCCCCTGACTGTTAGGTCCTGTCGTGGACAACTCTGGGGTTGCGAGCTCATCTCGCTCTATAGGCCGAGGGAGCCGGCATTTGTCCGCAGACAGCTTCCGGGTCATGTGGCCAGCATGAGTAAGCTGCTTCTGGCAAGCCAGAGCAGCACACAGAAACGCTGTTTACCTTCCCGCCAGAGTTGTACCTATTTATCTACTTGCACTTTGACATGCTTTCAAACTGCTAGGTGGGCAGGAGCAGGGACTGAGCAACAGGAGCTCACCCCGTCGCGGGGATTCAAATCGCCGACCTTCTGATCAGCAAGCCCTAGGCTCTGCGGTTTAGACCATAGCGCCACCCGCGTCCCAATAACCAGACTTACACATGCAATATTCCCGATTTGGCTACTAAGTTATTGGAATCTGTTGTCTAACAATCTGCATTTAATTATCTCAAACACAGAATTTCTCTAAGGACACATCAAAAGTTGCTCAGGAAAATGATTATTTGCCCCCTTTCTTCTCAGATTTGGGGGGCTCCTGGTCAGTGATAAAATACTCACCTGCCCATTCCTTCCTAGTGATTTTGTGTGCTAAGTGCCAATCACACTTGTTGATTGACCGCAGGTCTAAACCTCTTTTTTTATTGACTTTGGGGGAGCCTATCTAATGTGCTAGAGAGCATGCAGCACGATAGCTTTGATGTGTCAGCAGTCCTTTCTCGAGACTTTCTGGCATGTGTGTTAAATAAATAAAAGTGCATTTGTATACCAAAGCAGTTTGACAGCATGCAAATTCATAAACAATATGAAAGTTGTCAGACAAAAACTCTACTGTGTCTTACATGACAGAATGGGAGGGAGAGGAAGTGAAAAAGTATTCACTTAGTACTCTTGGGGCCAAACTAGACAAGACACTATTTGTGCAATTAGCAATTACATGAATAATTTGTCAAGGGTAGAGATGAGCAAATCTGTCAATTCTGATTTATCTCTGTTTCTTATTTTCCCAGTCTTGAGTGCAGTTCTCCACGTTTCCACATTAGTTTGTGAATATGTTTTTTAAACCAGTCCTTGTGAAAATTCATCAGCATTTCAGGGCAAATTTCACCTAAATTACATTGTTGCATGCAGTTTTCCCTAAAATTCATGTTTTTCATAGAAATCAAAGCATTGCAGAGTTGGAAGAGATATTGAGCATCATCTAGTCCAACCTGCTGCATTGTATGAATCTCAACTAGAGCATCCATGATAGATGGCCATGCAATCTCTGCTTGAAAACCTCCAAGGAAGAAGAGTCCACCACCTTCTGAGGAGGTCTGTTCCCCTGTTGAACAGCTCTTACTGTCAGAAAGTGCATCCTGACGTGTAGTCGAAATCTCCTTTCTTGAAACTTGAATCCATTTGTTTGGGTCCTACTCTCCAAAGCGGAAGAAAACAAGCTTGCTCCATCTTCCATGTGACAACCCTTTTGATATTTGAAGGTGGCTATCATATCTCCTCTCAGTCTCCTCTTTTCCAGGCTAAACATACCCAGTTCTCTCAACCGTTCCTCATAAGGGTTGGTTACCAGACCCTTGATCATCTTGGTTGCCCTCCTTTGTACACATTCCAGCTTGTCAATATCCTTCTTAAATTGTGGTGCCCAGAACTGAACACAGTATTTCAGGTGTTGTCTGACCAAGGCAAAATAGAGTGGTACAATTACTTCCCTTGATCAGGACACTATACGTGTGTTGATATAGCCTAGAATAACATTAACCTTTCTTGCTGCTGCTCACACTGTTGACTCATGTTAAGGTTGTGGTTTACTAAGACCCCAAGATCCTTTTCACATGTACTACTAGCAAGCCAGGTGTCCCACATCTTAGATTTGTTCAGGAGGTTCTTCCTGCTTAAATGCAGAACCTTACGTTTGTCATTTTGTCAATTCATTTTGTCAGTTTTGACGCAGTTCTTCTAATCTTATGGTCCTCTTCAATCCTGCTTCTGTCTAGTGGAATTAGCTCCCCCTTGGTGTCATCTGCAAATTTGATGAGGATCTCCTTGATACCTCCATCCATGTCATTTATGAAGATGTCATTTGGAGGTCTTTAAGCAGAGGCTTGACAACCATATGTCAGGAGTGCTCTGGTGGTGTTTCCTGCTTGGCAGGGGGTTGGACTCGATGGCCCTTGTGGTCTCTTCCAACTCTATGATTCTATGATTCTACGTTGAACAACAATGTCAAACAACAAAGCAGTTTTCCATAGTATGCATTTTTGTATGTTATTTTCATTAATATAATGCATTTTTATGGACACTTTAGCCAAGCATATGCATTTTTATACACACTGGCTTGCGATCTACATTGCAAAATTCAAAGACATGCGAATTTCAAAGGATGGTTGTGTTTTGGCTCTTGCATTGTTTCAGAATGTGTGAATTATGTAGGTTCACCTTTGAACATGAACCAAATTGAATTTCTCCCCAACCCTACATAAGAGCCCTGAGCCCTGATCAAGATTTGGAAGTGAGGTGCAGTGAGATATTAGCCAATAGGGGGTTCTGTGATGTGGCAGAGCCACTCTCCTGACACTAGCATTGCTGCAGCTTACCTGGAAGAGCTGTGCTAGGGTGGTACAAAGTCAGGGCTGCATGGATGTGCTGGTGGAGCTAATCCAGTATTCCAATTGGTGAACCTGTGCTGCATCAGCTTCCTCACCACTCACTCTGGTTCAGGTAAGCTGGTGTCAGGAGGGAGGTTCAGCGGCTCACCTCTACCACACGGGCAGCTACTAGCTTTAGGCCTTTGCTCCCCATCCTCAGGCACATCAGGATTGTGTGAAACGGGAAGAGTGGTGTTCTTTTCCTTGTCCTCTTTCAGCACTATGTGCTTTTCAAGGCTCAGATTAGTTCTGCTGGCTCTGTCTTTTAACCAAATCCCTTGGGAAAGTGAAGGCTCTGTATGTGCACTTTTGTGAGGGGGCAGGGTTCTTACCTGCAGAGAAGTGACCACAGCACTTGCTCCATAATCCAAAAGTGCCCAAGGGTCAAAAAAAAAAAACTGTTGCCAATCCCTGGAGCGTGTTGATGATAAGCTGATTTGCAAATCAAGCCAACACCTTCATTGCTTTCAATGCATCAGCAGCATACAGATGAGTTCGTTGTTGTATGGGTTGCCTCTATTTCCATAATAAACATGTAATTAAAACATAAAGAATGCAAAGCAAACCTTGTCTAGAGGGAGGCCTATTCTTCCTTCTACTGATAGCAGGAGGGTGAGACAAGAGATCTTTTCATGAAGTCTAATTACAATTGCAAACTCTGCCAATGACTCATTAACATTAGAGCCAGGAAAGAACCTTTTCTTATTTTGGACCAGTGCAAATGCTGAGGAAGAGATTAATTGGATTATTTCCCTTTATCCATCTGATCGAAAACAAAAACTAATTGCAAAAGCAGTTTTTACCGACTGTTAATATATGCCAGCTATCGCTATGTTTATAATCTAATAGCTTGAGACGTGCTCATCTCGACATGGTATTTGGCTCATAATATTATAATTTTTATTTATGTACAGGTGTCCTCCCCCCTTATGCGGGTGTTACATTCCACCCCCCTGAGTGCATAAGTGAAAATCGCTTAAGTGGGGAGCACCTTATAAAAGTCCTCTAGACGTCCATTTTCCCCTGCTCTCTCTCCTGCTCTCTCTCCAGTCCAGACCAAAATATGTACAGTTTAAGCTTTGAGGCAAGCAGGAGGCTAAAGGACATGCAGGTAAGTGTCAGCGGCTGTGGCGCTACCACGCAGGTCAGCTGTTAAGTGGGGAGGCTGAGTAGCCTAAACAAAGGCCTGCTGTGCCTCAGGTAACTCTTTGGGACTTTCTCTGCCCTCACATACCCTCCAACCATCCCTAATTTCCTAGGACATTCACGGAATTACAGAAGCCATCCAGGTTTCTGATTTGATCCCAGAATGTCCCAGTGATGGCATTCTCTTGCATGAGCCAGCGGCATCAAAAGACATGCATCCTGATTTCCATCAGGGGACTGTTGGAGGGTATGGCATGGTAGCTCCCAAGCAACCTATTCCACTTCTTTGATCCTGCTATTTCTCTTGGTTTAGTTTACAGAGTCCATTTTGTATGCTAAACACAATTGCGTGCTACACACACAAGCATTTCCCCCCAATATAATGCCTTTTTGTATGTTATTTTCTCTAATGTGTGCCTTCATGCCTGTATTTCCCCTATTTATATAAACACACCATATGGCTGGAGACCTGCATCGCAAAATTCAGAGAAATGTGGATTTCAAAGGGTGTTTCTCTTTCCATATAGTTTCAGGAATTTTAAATTGCAGCGATTCATCTTCAAACTGTTTTTAATGTGGCATTTTACATTCTTGTGACCCATCTTGTTGCCTCATGGTGGAGCAGGGTAATGATCCTCTTTATCATCAAATTTCTAACCCATCTTTAAAATAGCCTCAACAAAATCAACAAAACTCAGCTTAAATATTTAACTGAACTTTAATTATTTTGCCTACACACAAAAACAACTTTTACGATGACATTTCTGAGTACTCATGTTATTCTGAAAAGCCTTTTACATACTCTCAAGTATAAATATTCTGATACAAACCCCAACAAAATTAACCAAAGCCCAGCCCCTTGCGCTCACATTCGGAGGGGTGCAGTGGTGATGCTTGTGTGTTTTACATAGCCTGCCTTGGCATTACTAGTTACATCTAGGTCAATGGAGTCAAAGGACTTTTACTGGGAGCAACAGAAACCCTGGAGTGGGGTCATATTGGCCTTTGGTTTTGTATCACCTTCACCAGAGGCAGCACTCATAGCAAGCTGCCTAATACCGAGTCAGAACATTGAACTGTCTTGCTCAGCATCATCTACACTGACTGGCAGCAGTTCTCCAAGGATTCGGACATGGAACATTCCTAGCCTTACCTGAAGATGCTGGGGACTGAACCTGGGACCTTCTGCACATGAATCAGATGTTCTGCCACGGAGCCACAACCCTATGCCATAAAGGAAAGCTGATTGGTTAACCTATGCTGAAAATTTCATGGCCAGGGTTTCCTCCAGTTGCAGTATCCTGCACTGTTTGCTTATAATGATTATGAAGCTATTGGTTGCTTGAGATGTGGCCACCAATGATATTAGAGAGGGTTGTGTAGGTAAGGAGTTGGCAAGCTGCAATATCCCATTGTGCTAGCTAAGCTGTCCTGTGCAACTACAAACAAGTCCATGGATTTAGCCCTTCATACCAAACCAGACTTGACTTTGAAAAACCTTGGGATTCCTGCATTGTAGGGGGTTAGACTAGAAGACCTTGGGCTCCCTTTCAGCTCTATAATTTTGTGATTCTCTGAAGCTAGGGAGAGACTATTGTTGGTGAGCAGAAACGTTGGCCATTTTTTTCCAGGCGATCTAACCGTGCTTGCTTTTTCTTCTCATTCCAGGATTAGGAGTTTGCAGCAGGAGCATCTTACCTTGCGTGCTGTGCTTAATATTCTTTAATTGTTTCATCTACTTCTAGATATATGTTTTATGCATAAATTATACATTTGCCATAAAAAAACAACATTCAGAGTCACATGAGACAAATTCAGTTCTTAAAGAAAATGAGAGCAAACACAGCAACCAAAACAGAACCCACCAAGCATTCACAGAACTCATAGAAAAGAACATATTAAAACAATATAGATGTATATATTAAGCTTTCGATTAAAACAAATTCTCCGGGTATTTGATATATGCATATTCTATGGTGCGAGGAAAGTTTAATGGTGTTTGGTAACACATGGACTTCTAGTGCATTACCATGACCTGTATACCATCACAAAATTTCCTCCTTCTCAAAAAGAAGTATAGTCAGCACTGGAGAAGACCTGCCCAGCCACATCTGTCAGAGTCTTCTGGTGTGTTTATTTTGAGTTGGGAAGGAGATGAAATGATTCCGCTTTTTAAACGGTGATCCTGTTTTCTAGGGCAGCAAGCTTCTTTGACACGGCTTCCAGTGAGCAAGAATTAAGGAACAGTCCTGGGTTATTTCAGAGAAGTGTGGAGACGAAAAGCCTCTGAAAGGGTTAGGCTGATTTAGATCAGTTGGATTTTTAAAAAATCCCCCCAAATAGTGCTGGCTCAAACTAGTTAGACACAATGCAAGAAGCTGCATTAGACCCAGTGGTCCATCTAACACAGTACTCCTGAGCTCAGCACTGCTGAGTACTGCTGCATGTTCTGACTCTTATGGGAAATGGGGATTTTAGCAAGAGCCACTTGTTATGCAGAATTGAGAAAGTTGGAAATGCTCAACTTTCCTCTTCTGCATCAGTACTGAAGATAGAAAAGCCCATCCTCCTTTGCAACTAGGGATGTAAGAATACATAGTTTCCCATTCCACCCTGTCTTCAACGCATGCAGCAATGTTTCCATTCCACTGCAGTTCATCTTCCACCAAAAGCTACGCTATTGTCTGCTATGGCAAATTTACATCTATACCGCTGTCATTAGGATATTCCACCCCATTCATTTCAACGCAAAGGAAACAAAATGGAAATGGAGAAAGCTAATATAATCTGTTCTATATCACTTGTGGGTGAAATAAACAACAGCAAATACTGGCCATATTCACTGGGTTGATTTCTGTTCTGGATATGCAAAAAATAAACAAATATCAGCATTTTCTGCTTGTTTCCCTTTTTGTAGGAATTCTCCACTATCCCTATCAACTGATGAACCTACCTGGAAAAACAAGCGTTACCATCCGGCCACCTAGTTGATTTCCCAGAGAGGTGGCTCACCCAGTAACCTAAAGTTTATTCCTTCTATAAACAACTCAGCACACACTCAAAGGATATGTTTCCGTGTCAGTGCCTTTATGAGGTTGTCTACCTTTGTCTGGAACTTCACAATGGCTTCACATTCACATGGATCTTCTTCTGAGGAAGAGAAAACAAAGCCATTCAATGAATCATACACTGGATAGATTCTCCTGGCTGGACATCAGTGGAAGCACTTAGAATCATAGAACTGGAAGGGAAACCAATGCAGGAATCTCAACTAAAGGACCCAAGACAGATGGCCATCTAACCTGTGCTGAAAAACCTCCAAGAAAGAAGAGTCCACCACCTTCTGAGGTCCGTTCCACTATCAAACAGCCCTTATCACCAGAAAGCTCACAGAGGTTTTGGGATAATGGTTAAAGACACATGTACTGCTCTGAATTTCTTGCCAGTAAAGCAGTATATATCCAAGGTGTGTGTGTGTGTGTGTGTGTGTGTGTTGACTCTGTTCCTCCATCATTTTTTCTTGGACAAAGGGGTAATGTTAGATCAGTCTTCTCCAACCTGCTGCTGCCCTCCAGATGATTTGGACTACAACTCCCATCACTCTCAGCCAACATGAGCAATGCTCGGGGATTATAGGAGTTGTAGTCCAAAGCATTTGGAGGGCAGCATAGAGGGGAAGGCTGAGTCAGAGGAACCTCCCTTGCTGCTCATACTGCCCCCTGCTAATGAACTGTATGGGTTTGTGGTTTCTCTAGGCTATACTGCCATAGTAGTTATTGTGCCTCATGTTGCACATTTATTTGCCGGGGTAGCCAGGGTTAAAGGATTGTGCTGTAAACATACCAGGCATGACCTTCCTTACCAACACAGATTTTACTTTGTAGTTTCTTTCCAATTTGGTTGATGGTTCTGAAATCGGCAGTGTAGAAGTAATGCTCTCCCACCGGATCTGAGGCAATTTCTTTGAGTTCGTCTTCAACAGCATTGCCTACTCCAACAGCGAACATCTTGTAACCTGAAACAAGCAAGAATTGCTAAACTGCTGATCTGCTTTGTGAAAGAACAACCAAGACTTTTATGCCGGGCTGAGGAACATGACAGTAAACCATGGTTTAGCGCTATGTGAATGAGCAAACATGAGCTGTGGATTCACATGCTGTGCTCTCCTCCTCTGACATAAAGAAGGAATCAGAAGTATCTGTGTCCTGGTTTAAACTAAGCAGTTTCTAGTTATGTGTGAACTAGAGGCAGGTTTTTATCCTGCCTTCTTAACAAACCACAGCTTGAACTAACCAGTTTCCCCAGTTCAAATCTAACTGGAAAAAAACCTTCTTGGATACTTTAAACCAGGACACACACGCACACACTTCTATTCTCCTCAAAGCAAAGTAGGGAGAGCAGGGGAGAATGTATGACCTTGAATCTTAATTCTATTCCTTCATGTAACCTTAAACTATGGTTTAGCATTCAGTCTTTAATGCACCACACTGTGCTTTAATCTTTGTTTATAAACCAGGAAACCAGAATATAACCCCGGTTGCATATCCTAGTTTGTGAACTACAGTTTTCTGGTTTGGATACAGTGGGAAACTCTGGTTTAATAAACCTTGAAAGTCTTGCAAACTGGTGCATAAGTGATAGAAGGAAGGAAGGGGGAAAGTGAGCACACATGTATAACACTCACTCTTGGTCTAAGAAACCATGGTTTATGAGACTGAGATCATTGGGTTGTATCCAACATTAGACATACTCAGACTCATTGAAATGAATGGACCTAGGTTAGTCATGTCCTTTCATTGCAGTGTGTCTGCTCCAAGTACGACTAATGTTGAATACAGGCAATTATATCTTAATCAGACCATCGCAAAACAGTGGTACTAAATTATGAAAACCTACCTAGTTCTTTGGCTTTCTTGGCAGCATCATTGATGTAATCTTGTGACCGGCCATCAGTGAAGACAATTGCTACTTTGGGGACTCCAGGCCTTGCACCGCTGGAGATGGCAAAGGAACTGTCCACTAGGAATTTCAAAGCTTGGCCAGTCATGGTGCCTTTCTCCATGTAAGACATCCTTCTCACTGCTGCTTTGATGTCCTTCTTGTTCTTGTATTGCCCCAGTGGAAATTCCTGCCTTACTGAACTAGAATACTGGACCAGGCCCACATGTGCATTCCTGTCCGACACATCTAGGGAATCCACTATCTGGTTGATGAACCTCTTCACCAGCTCAAAGTTCTCTGGCCTCACACTCTTTGACCCATCAATCAGGAAGACAAGGTCCGTGGCGCCCCCTCCACTGCAGGCTGGGGAGAAGAGAAGGTGAGGGACCAGAAAGCCGGAGCTAGTCATCTTTTTCATTTAAAGAAACACGCTTTTTAAAGTGAGGGGGGGACCCTTTTCAATTACGAAAGCCATATTCCTTTCTTGCTCTGGGTGGTGATCTGGGGCTGCCTTAACTCATTCCAGCTGAACCTCAGGTCAACTCTGATTGGCCCAAATCAGTTCAGGATCCAGGATTCAGCTAGACCAGTTGCACAGCCTTAGTTTCTACAGGAGCTCACACAGCCACTGTATACTCCATCCATATAAGCAAGAAGTGTTCCCAGAGTTCAGGAATGCATTCGCAACCAGGCAAAAACACTCAAGGCAGTTGCATGGTGGGGTTGGTGAGGGACTGTGTCTCTGAAGGGTTTGTGGCCTGGGGAGAGTCTCAAGGGCCAGATACAGAGGTTAGGGGGCTGAATATAACACTGAGGCTTGGTGTTCCCCATCCCTGTTTTAAAGGCTGAATTTAGCAAACATACATGGCTGGTTAAGTCAACATTCTTCATTCCAGATATAAGGAAAAAGTTGTCCTCCAGATGTTACATGGTCAGAGATGATGGGAATCCAGCAACATCTGAAGGGCCACAGGTTCCCAGTCCCATTTAGTTTCATCAAGCTCAGTGGGTTAAGTTCCTACCCTTCAGCATTTCTCCAATGAGAGTAGGGAAATCCTATTCCATCCCCTCCAACATTTCTCCAATGAAAATAGAGACGTCCTAAGGAAAAGTGGGACATTCTGGGATCAAATCAGAAACTGGGACAGCTTCTGTTAATCTGGGACTGTCCCTGGAAAACAGGGACATTTGGAGAGTCTGTAACTTAGGCCAGTGTGATCGATTTCCGTGGTAAATAGCAGGCAAGCAGGTCCTAATCCATATGGGTTGCAGTGAGGCTTTAACCCTTTGCCCTCTGTTGCAATTCCAATCTAGATGGGGGGAGCAGGGCCCTTGTTTGTACTAGACCAAAAGCTTCCATTGGGGCAAATGGGAGCTTACATTCTAATGCAAACAGCAGGCACAGAGATAAAGTGTGATTCAGACACGACTTTGGGCCAGGTGCAGTGTTAGAACCATCCGTATAATGCAACACTATGTCAGAGCTCCAATCTGGATCAGGGAGAAGCTGCGTCCATAATTTACGTCTCACCTTGTTTGACCCCCTCCGGTCTCTTGAAAATGAGATACAAAGCACAAGAGAGACTCAAAGGCTATGTAAGCGTCAGCTCTTGAAAGTTCTAATTCTCAGAAAGGAAATGAGGGAAAGTCATTTCGACTGGCATGCGTTCGAGATGTTAGATATTGATCCAGTCTACTTCTCTCTCTTTTGTGTTATGGAACCTTCCCAAATCCCAGCTTTCCAAAACTGAGTTGGTTGTGTTTCAGCTATTGGATACTATTCCTAGTTCAGCCACTGGCTAGGTTTTTCTAAAGTTTACTCAAGGAGGTTATACATTTCAGTGGTCACCTTGTTCTGCCAGGGGAAGTTGGTGCAAAGTTTTAAACTGGGCGATCTATACTCCTTGTTGCTTTTACAGCTCTTTGGAGGCCATTGGAGAAGGTTACTTAAGGATTCCAGAAGTGACGCAAGCAATGTAGTTATGCTTGTGGAGGGGGAAAGGAGGTGTTGCAGGGAGTGCCCTGGACAAAGCATTCATCCAGCAGCAGGCCCATGGCCCTGTGAGAATGAGCTCCTTGTATCACCTCATTGCAAATATGGCCCCTAATCCACCCTACCTATGACTCTCCTGGCACATGGAAGTCCAAGGAAATGATGGTTTAAGAGACACAGAAACAATGTAAGTGGTCTAAACTAGAGGAAAGGACCTGCTTCTTGGACAAGTGCCTCAGTGTGCTCATGGAGGGAGAATATTGCAAGAATATGCAGCTCATGAGTCTTTAGTGCAGAGGCAGCGCATGTAGTGCTCTCCAGACTCTCTGAGACTACAACTCCCATCATGTCTAATCTTGGCCATGCAGGCTGGGACTGATGGGAGTTAGAGTCCAAAATATCTGGACTACCTCTAAGGTTCACCAAGGGCATCTTTCCCCCCTGCAAGATTGTGTTCCCAGCACTTTTCCCTGATACAATGCACTTTTTATACATTGGTGAATTGCAGCGGAACTTTTGGATAAGTGTAAATTTCAAAGTGTGAGTTAATTAGTTTCTCACGAAAATGCAAACAAAATTTAATTTCTCCCCTGTTTTTAACTTAAGCCAATTAGATCTAGTTGTTCCCTTGTGGTCTGCAGAGAGCAAATCTTTGCCTTCTTCTATGCGAAAACTCTTTAGGTATTAGAACAGTACTATCAGGTTCCCCTGTGGCCTTCTCTTCTCCAGCCTAAAACTACCCAGTTCTTTCAACCTTTCCTCATATGACTTGTTTTCCATATTCCTGACCATCCTCATTGCCCTCCTCTGAACTCATTCCCATTTGTCCTCAGTAAAGATGAAGCATTTGTGGCTCTTCAGATTTTGTTAGACTACAACTCCCATCATCCCTAGAGAGTGGCCATGTTTGTTTGGGAAGATGGGAGTTGGGAGTCCAACAACATCTGGAGGACCACAGGTGCCCCATCCCTGGTCTACAACACCCTTCTTAAAGCATGTCATCTACAACCGCTGGTTACCAAAACCACGGTTCCAGATGAACCCCTCAAGCAGTGGTGAGGAGGGATAGGAAGAGCAATTAAACAGCCTGCATATTTCGTGTCATGTGTATGCTTGCAAACTTGAGATTAAGATCAGGAAGATGGCATGCTTCCTGAACATTGACATTTGTATGCATTCAAAACATTGGCCCACTCTATCAAGTTGAGAACAACATTATTTACCACTGCAGGTTTTTCCATCAGTGTTAAGCGTGAACCCCTCTTTACATGCACAGGTATAAGAAGCCCCTGTACTGACACAGATCTGCTGGCAATCATGGTCTCCAGTGGCACACAGGTCTGACACAGCTGCAAAGTAATAACATGCAATGTTAAAACATATATTTATACTGGCGGAAAGTACCTGACATTGCTCAGGAATTCTAAGAAACCAAAGGCATTGGAACACTTCCATCCACTATTTTGATTGCACGGACGCAGGTGGCCGTGAGGGTACAGTTGTGCTGATGGGACTGGCAGCAGCATGGGTGCGAGAAAGGGGTCAGAGAGGGGGTGGGAGGATCTGGATCTGCAGTAGGATGGAATCATTGTTGGGGTGGAGTTGAGGCATTTTGCCTACAATGGGAAAATGACTTGTGCTGGCCCTGCTGGCACCCTCCAGATGTTTTGGACCACAACTCCCATCACCCCTGACTATTGGCCATGCTGGTGAAGACTGATGGGAGTTGTGGTCCAAAATACATGATTTGTGAAGCCTTGTACCAAAAGTGGATTACATGAGTTTCCTTTGCTTGGTAATTTCCAATGTACAACTTTGCTTCTTGCACTGAGGGTAAGAACAGTCTCTGGTGCTTGGGTTGTATCCAACCAAGTTCTACTTAGAGTAGACCCATGGAAATTAATTTCCCCAAGTTAGTTGTGCCCTTTCATTATATATATATATATATATATATATATATATATATATATATATTCTGTTTTACAATTTAAAAATATTCATTTAAACAACCTTAAAATATCAATGACTTCCCTTCTTCTCTTTCCATGGTTTATTTTGCATAACACAAATCCCTGCATATTTCACAAAAACTAAAGCATTCAATATTCCATTACTGCATCCATCAAAACTTATTTACACTGCTGAATTTATCTTGATTGTTGTTAGCCGCCCTGAGCCCAGCTTCGGCTGGGGAGGGCGGGATATAAATAAATTTTATTATTATTTATTATTATTAATGTTGCCTAAGTTTTCAAGTGTACACAACTCCCCCAAATATATTCAATAAACATTTTCCAATCTTCTTTAAACATATGTTCTTCTTGTTCTCTTATTCTATATGTTGCACATATTCCATCAGTTTAAGTTGCCATTCTTCTTTAGTTGGGATCTCGCTCATTTTCCATTTTTCCGCTAACAAAACACGGGCCGCAGTAGTAGCATACATAAATAACCTTTTCTGACACCTGGGAATTTCCGTTTGAGTTATCCCCAACAAAAACGACTCCAGTTTTTTAAAAAAAAACAACACTTTTTTTTCAATTCATTATGAATTATTTCCCAATACTCTTTTACCCTTTTATAGGTCCACCACATATAAGTTCCATAAGTTGTGCCCTTTAATTTCAATGGGTCTGCTCTGACTAATGTTGGATGCAACCTCTTATTTCGCATCACAAGACTTCCTTAACAACTTACCGCAGAATGCCTCCTGAAACTTCTTGGTCAGCTTCTCAATGACACTGTAGCTCTCCACATAATCCACATGTTCATCCAGAGGTGGGCTGGCCATCTGCCGCAAAGTGTGCATGTCTACACGGCCCACGCCAATGGCAAAAATTTCAATCCCAAGAGCTCGGGCCCTTGCTGACACATCCTTCACCCCATCCTGGGGGCGTCCATCTGTCACTACAATGGCTACCTGTGGGTAAGAGAGTGGCAAAGGACTCTCCAGCTGCTTATTCATTCATTTATTTTATTTATTATATTTATATCTTGGGGTTCAGGGTGGCTTGCAAGGGTTCAAAACATCAATTACAAAATTCAGAGGAATAAAGCGAACTAGTGAAAATAATAATTAAAATGCATCACAACACATTTTAAATCATCAGTTAAAATACAATTTGCCCTGACAGCAGCCAAGTGGTCAGTATTGTTTGCTCCTTAGTTTCTAAAGGCGTGTCTAAAATAGGAAGGTCTTAGCCTTTTGGTGCAAAGAGAGCAAGGAGGGAGACAATCTAACCTCTCTTGGGAGGGAAATTCACAGTATGGGAGTAGCTACAAAAAAGGCTCTATCTTCTGTCACCACCAACCACGCTTCTGATGTTGAGCAACTTAGCACCTAGGCGGTTTCCTATAGGGAGATATATTCCAGGCAGCCAGGTCCCAACCTTCCTAATTCTGCCTTCACTTGGATGGCATCTATCCTGAAGCACATGAGTTGGCAAACTAAGGTCTGTGGGCCAGATCAGGCCCAATTGCCTTCTGGATCCAGCCTGCGGACGGTCCGGGAATCGCTGCGTGGATCACCAGTGCATGTGTTCTTTCCCTCTCCCTCCCTCTCCCTCACACGGCGGCAGCAGCGCCTCCTCCCTCCCTCCTCCTGGCTTCTCCTTGCCCTGCCTAGAGGAGGAAGGGGGCTGGGCTTTGTTGGTGCCAGCTGCAGCAGCAGCACTCAAGTGGCCACCATTTTAAGCAGCCTCTCTCCAGAGCCCCCCTGCTGAAAAAGTTTGCTGACCCCAGCTGAAGCACATCATGCTATCAGAGTCAGTTCTTCTACTCAGCTTGTTCAACCTTTAATTGGAACCAATAATAATCCTATTTACTATAAACAATCAATCACAGAAGTTATTGAGTCTACACCACCAGGAACACACACCATTGCATATATTATGAAAGAGCTATATTTAGTTTTTACAGCAGAATATTTTACAAATCCAACTGTGCATGTGAGGGAGTGCAGCATTCAGCCTTAGTAACCTTTGGAGACAAGAGAAATAGTCATATGTTGGAATTTTATGTTATAAGAATTAGAAATGAGAGCAGCCACATGCTTTAAGGATGCCAATGGTTCACCAGATAGAAATGCAAACATGAGTTAAATCTGCTTAAACCAAAGACCCCACGTTGCTCAGTCACTTTGCTTGTTTAGTCTTCGGTCACGTGGTTTTTGGTTTCTTGGTAAGTATGTTTATAAGCCTACTAAGTCCTCCAGACAATATCTACCTTGCATATATATATGTATGCACTCAGACACACATCTTTAAAGCATGGACCTGTGCCTGGACAGCATAGGGCAAAAGCTAAGTGTGAATCAGTTGTGTGCTGTCAGTGGACTAGGGGTGTAGGCTAGTCCCCTAAAGTATTAAAGCCTAGCACCTTCTTCCGAAAGCTCCGGGAAGCTTCTGCCCAGCTTAGGGAGGGAGGTGCAATGCTCATGTGTGTGATGTCAGGACATCACACACATGATGCCGGGGAGCCCCCAATAATCCTCACAAGCTGGAGCCTCTGGCTCTAACTGTTCCCTTCTGAAAAATTTCACTGCATGCCACTATTGTAGATGAACCCTTAGTTTCAAGTTGAAAGCAACTGGCAGGGGGAGAAATATGCACTCTTTCCTGTCCTGTCCCTTCTTACATGCAAACCACACTTCCCAAAGGCACTTTCCATTGTATTCAAGGCTTCATCGCATATGGCTACAATGTACCCTGTATTTTGCTCCTTAAAACTGACAAAGGATCATAGCACTCAGTGCAATGCCCCTTGTTTGCCAGAAGAGAGAGCCATTTATTTAACAAATTGGGTGGGGGAGACATGGAGTAGAGGGGCTTCCCTTGCACACAGAATGTGTGTGAGAGAGAGGTGGGGGTGGTTTTCAACTTGTCAATTAAAACAAATCAAAATCAGCCTTCCACAATATGACAGACATTTACACAGCAGTTTCAACCCCACCTCCAAAAAACATTGCTATTTATTTACTATTTATTTAGAGCATGTGCCATTAAGCTTTCCAGAGTGGCGTACATAGTTAAAATGAGACTGCCCCCTGCTTGCTGGCTTACGTGATTAAAAAAACACAACACGTAAAGGAAAAGGGGGGGGGTGGAGGGAAGGGAATCAAACTCTTGGCAGGTCAGGTAAATTTGGGTCTTGTCACTTTTTCCAGTTCATTTTGGCACAGGTCAGAAAACAGACCAATTTTTTAAAGAAAGATTTCTTCTGGGTGTTGAAATCTCATGCAGCTAAGGAAAAAGCCAACTTCCTTCATATCCCACAACACAGGAAAAAGAAGTTTACTAATAGTATATCCACATTCATCATAAGGACTGTAGCCTTCTAAGGAGCTGCCTTCCCACTGGATCTTTCCAGGATATTCCTTCCATAAATTTCCATCTCTCTCTTTATAGCCTTTAGGTATAGGAGCCACAAAGTTCAAAGAGCCTGTTCAATTTCTTATGTAAGCCTATGTTTGTTATGGGCGTAGGTCACATCCATGCCATACTTTTAAAGCCCTCTTATACCACTGTTAGGGACGCGGGTGGCGCTGTGGGTTAAACCACAGAGCCTAGGACTTGCTGATCAGAAGGTGAGAGGTTTGAATCCCCAGGACGGGGTGAGCTCCAGTTGCTCAGTCCCTGCTCCTGCCAACCTAGCAGTTTGAAAGCACATCAAAGTGCAAGTAGATAAATAGGTACCGCTCTGGCGGGAAGGTAAACGGCATTTTCGTGCGCTGCTCTGGTTTGCCAGAAGCGGCTTAGTCATGCTGGCCACATGACCCGGAAGCTGTATGCCGGCTCCCTCGGCCAATAAAGCGAGATGAGCGCCGCAGCCCCAGAGTCGACCACGACTGGACCTAATGGTCAGGGGTCCCTTTACCTTTTATACCACTGTAACAGTCATGGATTCCTGCAAAGAAACCTGAGAGCTATAGTTTCTTAAGGGTACTGACTTTACAGACCTACAATTCCCAGTACGCCCAGCAAACTACAGTTCCCAGGATTCTCTATTGCTGTTAAAGTGGTATAAGTGTATTTTAAATGTATGGTGCAGCTGTGAGCACAGAAACCATGCCAGAAAATGGAGCCAGGGGAGGGAGGGAGAGAGAGAAAGAGAGAGGGAGTTGGCAACAGCAACTTGCCACAATGGCTTTGTTCTACTTCCACTGTTGGAGGAAAACAGCAAAGTCAAATGCAATACCCTCTGAGCTAGCCAGAATTCCACAGTCCCTTTTGCCCTCACTGCTGCATGACTCTGCAAAGCCCCCCAATTTGATTTGGGGCCCGGATCTGCGTTGGTTCATCCCTGGATTGTCCCAGGTCATATTGGGGCTACTGCGAAACACTAAACTGAACCCTGAACCAGATTGTGGGGGTGGAGGGAGAGCTGCGCATAATCCTGCTCTTTATGTTTAAGGTGGACTTGAATTGAGCAGCCTTTCAAATAGAGGATGCCTCTGAACAGAAGACTGTCCTCGCTAAAGTAGAACACATGGCCAACCCTGCAGACACAATGCTGTATATTGTCTTTTCATAAAATGATATTATGCTAAACCTAATGGCTTGGAATACACTTAAGCCATATCACCGTGAAATTTAAACTCAATGATGTATAAGGTATTATTAGAATGGCATACAAAGGATGAAGAGGTAAAATCGGTTATGATTGACTGGGCCAAAGATTTTGGATATAATATACAAATGGAGGATTGGGAGAAATTATGGAAAGAAGGTTTAAAATTCACTGCATGTACAACAATAAAAGAAAATGTGATGAAAATGATGTATCGATGGTATGTAACACCAGTGAAGTTAGCAAGGATGTATAAAGGATGTAACAAATGTTGGAAATGTAAAGAAAAAGAGGGTACATTCTATCATATGTGGTGGGAGTGTAAGAAAGTAAAAAGCTTTTGGGAAATGATATATAATGAATTGAAGAAAATGTTTAAGTACACTTTTGTTAAGAAACCAGAAGCGTTCTTACTTGGTATTACAGGGAACGAGATAAATAAGAAAGAAAGGAAGCTATTTTTATATGCAGTGACTGCAGCAAGAATATTGATGGCTCAGAAATGGAAGCAAGAGGAGCTACCTACACTAGACGAATGGAGAATGAAGATGATGGACTATGCAGAACTTGATAGACTGACGGGAAGGATCCGAAACCGACGAGATCAGAGATTTATAGAAGATTGGGAAAAGTTTACAGAGTATATGCATAAATTGATAATCAAATAACGCTTGTAAGTTTTAATGAAGCTCTGTAAGAAGAAATGCTAGAATGTGAGTAAAATAAGACTTAATCTATAAAAATAATGGAAGTAAGGTTTTAGAAATGTGTAAGAAATTAAGAAGGGAAGGAATATCAGTCAAGTTGAGGGAAGTCAAAAAGAGAATGGATATAAAAAAGATGAATGATTTGTATAAATTTTGTATTGGAAAAATTGAATAAAAATATTTTTTTTAAAAAAAAGAAATTTAAACTCAATGGGTTTAAAGGCGAGGGGTTGTCAGCCGAGATGGGGCTCTTTTGCTCTCCTAAAGGACAAAGACTTCCACAGTCCACAGAGTTCCTTTCAGCAAGCTAAAAGGCCCCTTCAACTGTATGTAACAATATCTTTATTTCGGCACCTTTTCTATCCCTGTAAAAAGGGGAAATAATACAGTCTGGGAATGTTTCACCCTGCAGGTTATGAAAACCTGAAAACAGAGACTGGAAGCTGCTTTCCACGTTTCAAAAATAATCCACCTAAGAATCTGCTCTTGGGTTTCACCAAAATGCAGACAACACATCACTCTTATTTAAAGTAAAGGACCCCTGACCATTAGATCCAGTAGCGACCGACTCTGGGGTTACGGCGCTCATCTCACTTTATTGGCCGAGGGAGCCAGCATACAGCTTCCAGGTCATGTGGCCAGCATGACTCAGCTGCTTCTGGTGAACCAGAGCAACACACGGAAACGCCGTTTACCTTCCCGCCGGAGTGGTACCTATTTATCTACTTGCACTTTGATGTGCTTTTGAACTGCTAGGTTGGCAGGAGCTGGGACCGAGCAACGGGACCTCACCCCGTTGCAGGGATTCGAACCGCCAACCTTCTGATCAGCAAGCCCTAGGCTCTGTGGTTTAACCCACAGTGCCACCCGCGTCCCATAGCACTCTTATTTAGGTTCAAGTATTAAGGTTTTATGGAGCAGGGATGGCACAGGAAGAATCTGGTATCACCAAAATGGACATAGAAGGCAATGAGCTGGATGCAGGTTGAGCTGAACTTTGTTCTTATTAAAATCAATATGACTGAAGTTTAACTTATGTAACTTGGAGCTGCGTCTAGTGTTAGCCATATGCTCAGAGTGAGCTCACTGAAATTAATGGACGTGGAAAACTTAGGTCCAGTAATTTCAGCAGGTCTACTCCATGCAAAGCTTAGTCTCATATAGAATCAGAGAATCATAAAACTGCAGAGTTGGAAAGGACTCCAACCCCCTGCCATGCAGGAACTACAGATAAGGAATCCGTAACAGGTGGTCTGCCAACCTCTTCTTTTAAAAAACCCAGTGAAGGAGAATCACCACTTCTGCTTCATTGGAGGTTCTTAAACAGAGGTTGAATGGCCATCCAGTGATGGGCTTTGCATGCCAAATGTCCCAGGTTCAATACGCCGCATCTCCAAAGCAATACTTCCAAGAGATACTCCTCTCTTAAATCCTGGAAAGCCACTGCCAGGAAGTACAGACAACATTAGCCTAGATCAGGGATCAGCAGACTTTTTCAGCAGGGGGCCAGTCCACTGTCCCTCAGGCCTTGTGGGGGGCTGGACTATATTTTGGGGAAAGAAAAGAAAAAAGAACGAATTCCTATGCCCCACAAATAACCCAGAGATGCATTTTAAATAAAAGGACACATTCTATTCATGTAAAAACACGCTGATTCCCAGACCATCCGCGGGCTGGATTTAGAAGGTGATTCGGCTGGATCCGGCCCCCGGGCTTTAGTTTGCCTACCCATGGCCTAGATGGATTGATAGTCTGATTCAGTCTAAGACAGCCTCCTGTGAGACATAATTGAAGAGTTTTATCCCATCTCCTTTCTTCTAGAATAAAATGTGTTGGTATTCACCATGAAGTTGTCACAGTAACTGCCACACTTTTAACCAGTGCTTTTCTTCTGGGGGGGGGGAGATGCTGGTACTGTGTACCCTTGAGTACCCCCAAAAAGAAAGAAAAAGCACTGGTTGTATCTATAACACAGCTATAAAAAAAGCCACTTACACTACATTAACTTCACAATGCAAGACCCTTGCTACATTAAATGAAAAGCGAGCCAGGAACGATGGCATTATGGCAGCAGCATTACTCCTGAAATGACAGTTTTGCTTAAGAAGTGAATTGAGTTTGTACTGAGTGGAAGTAAAAATAAATAAATAAAAGCAATTCTGGGCAACCACATGTTATTCCTTTTATCAAGTTCCCTTTCCTCTCATAACCAAAGCTGATCTACTCCAGCCAAGCAAGCACAGAGCCAGCTGCAAAGTTCTCCTACTCCCCAAGTGAATTAAAGAAGGCAATGATCGTAAGAGTGATGGCACCTGGTACAATTCCCCTCTCATCCAAAGGATATTTATTTATTTATTTATTTATTTATTTATTTATTTATACCCCACCCATCTGGCTGGGCCTCCCCAGCCACTCTGGGTGGCTTCCAACAAAGATTAAAAATACATTAAAATGTCACATATTAAAAACTTCCCTAAACAGGGCTGTCTTCAGATGTCTTCTAAAAGTCAGATAGTTGTTTATTTCTTTGACATCTGATGGGAGGGTGTTCCACAGGGCGGGCGCCACTACCGAGAAGGCCCTCTGCTTGGTTCCGTGTAGTTTTGCTTCTCGCAGTGAGGGAACAGCCAGAAGGCCCTCGGAGCTGGACCTCAGTGTCCGGGCAGAACGATGGGGGTGGAGACGCTCCTTCAGGTATACTGGGCCGAGGCCATTTAGGGCTTTAAAGGTCAGCATCAACACTTTGAATTGTGCTAGGAAACGTACAGGGAGCCAATGTAGGTCTTTCAGGACCAGTGTTCTTAACGTGAACTATTTCTGGGTTAGCAGAGTGTGTAACCTGAAGCATATGTAACCTGAAGCATATGTAACCTGAGGTACCACTGTATTAGGTTTTTCCGTGATAACTTGTACAGAACTACTTTTTAAAAAGAAGTCCAAATGCTAATTGGAAGACTGGACTTAAAAACAACCATTGTGCACTGAAAATCATCTCTTTGAACTGCTCAGATGAGCTCATCGGGGGGGGGGTCTTTTTTGGACAGATTCTGTGGATATCTGAATTTAATGACATTCCAGAG
This sequence comes from Podarcis cretensis, assembly GCF_951804945.1. Classification (NCBI taxonomy): domain Eukaryota; kingdom Metazoa; phylum Chordata; class Lepidosauria; order Squamata; family Lacertidae; genus Podarcis; species Podarcis cretensis. The sequence continues at coordinate 23,999,458 of NC_137177.1, read as the reverse complement.
CTCCACTCAAATGTCTTTCCAGCTTTTTCAGAAAGCGAAACATGAAGCTGCCCTGTGCCGAGTTGAGCTGTTAGTCTACTCCAGTGATAGGCTCTCAGATATTGTTGGACTCCAATTCCCATCAGCCCCTGCCAACATGGCCAATGGTCAAGGATGATGGGAGTTGGAGTTCAGTGACTTCGGAAGGGTCACAGACTCCACACCCCTAATTCGCTTCACTGGCACAGAGATGAGGTGAAACGCTTGCCCAGCACCTGCTACCTGTGTTTGAATGTGAGGCCTTCCTTCTGCACACAAAGCATGTGTTCTACCGCTGAACTATGACCCACCCCTAACAAAACTGGTATTCCATAGAAGGGTCAAATTAAAAACCCAAGCAGAGCTGTGGCCTGACTTAGGCAAACTTTTTACCTTGTTCTACATAAGGGCCATTCTGAGAAGGAAAACCCAGGTTGCTTTTGGCAAGGGGAGTCTGCTTGGAGCTGAAATTAGGAAATAATTGGATAAGCAGAAAACAGAAGTGGTGTAGCGGGGGCCGTTGTGGGGACAAAAGTGTGAATTAAAATGACTGCAAACAGTCATTCAAGCATGAAATTATATCCCTCTCCCAGGAATTCCTGCTAGAAAGAACAGGCAAACTGAAGTAAGCAGACACTAGGGGACAGGACGGGACAAAGGATATCCCCTAATAGATTCTTTGTCCCCTGCTTTCCATAGAGGTGTTGGCCAAAATTTCTGCATATTTTGTTTTATTTTGTCAGCTGTCTCTCCAAGCTTATATTTTTCAAAAATGTACAGAAAACATAGTTCATCTTAGAAGTTGCTTGCTGCTTTCTTTCTTTTTTCTTTTGCTACTTACTACTTCATTTTTAAAATTTATATACCACTAAAACCCACAATTTCAAAGCAGTGTAGAGTAGGGATACAGCCAGGAATGAGCAAATTTGTCAATTTCAATTCCAGTTTTTCCTTTTTCCATTCTTAAGCTGCATTCTCCACATTGCCACACCAGTATGTAATTCTTAAAAATGAAAAAAGAAGTCCTCATGAAAAGTCATCAGGATTTTAATGCTAATTCCTTCTAGTATACAGGTTTTTGCAAAGCAGTTTCCCCTAAAATAATGCGTTTCTATGCACATTTATCCTAGTGCAGGAATTATTGTACATATTTCTTAGGTGGAGAACTTGATTGCAAAATTCAGAGAAGTCCAAATGTTGAAATATGGCTGTGTTTTGGTTCCCATATTGTTTGGGAATTAGCTAGGTTCACTTTTAAATCCAAAGTGAATCAAATTTCTCCCCCAGCTCCAGATACAGCAAAAAAAACAGCCCCCTCCATATCTGCCTAGATAGCCTGCTTATTCCATTTGGCAGGAACTATTTATCCAAGCTTATATTTTTGCAAGAAAGATTAGAAAGCAAACAGGAGGCACAAAGGTTCTTGCAAGTCCACACAGTTTCCATACCTTGTTAATCTCTGGAGATCTCACTCGGGCGCCTTCGACCTCACTGAATGCTCTGTTGATTGCAAACTGGATAGCCAGGCCTGTCATGGTCCCAGTGGAGAGTGGTTCGATCTTGCGAACAGCTTGCAGCAGGCTGGCCTTGGTACGGTGAGTCTTGAGGGACAATTCATTCTTGACTGCACTGGCATAGTTGATGACGCCAACCCGTGTAGCATTTGGTCCCACATCAAGTGACTCAATGACCTTGGACAAGAAGACCTTGACTTGCTCAAATTCATTGGGGCGCACACTTCGGGAACTGTCAACGATGAAGAGCAGGTCTGTAGGTCTTGTCCTACATTGGACACCTATGTGAAAAAAATGAAGAGCCCTTTTCAGCCTTGAGAAAACTAAATTTGGAAGTAAGCTCCACTGATCTCAGTAAGGTTAGTCTCAAGTATATAGATGGCACAGGATTGCAACCTTAGCATCCTCCTTATTTTAAAACCTTACAGTGGTACCTCAGGTTATAGACGCTTCAGGTTACAGACACTTCAGGTTACAGACTCCGCTAACCCAGAAGTAGTACCTCGGGTTAAGAACTTTGCTTCAGGATGAGAACAGAAATCGTGCGGCGGCGGCGTGGCAGCAGCAAGAGGTCCCATTAGCTAAAGTGGTGCTTCAGGTTAAGAACAGTTTCAGGTTAAGAACGGACCTCTGGAATGAATTAAGTACTTAACCCAAGGTACCACTGTATTTTATTTTGTTACTGTTCAATCCACTAAGTAAGTGAAATCAAGAGAACTGGGATAAATCTTTGCAATCATTCGGACCATAATTATTTTTATTTATTTATTTATTTATTTATTTATTTATTTATTTATTTATTCCCCGCCCATCTGGCTGGGCCTCCCCAGCCACTCTGGGTGGCTTCCATAGAAAGCAAAAATACAATAAAATATCACACGTTAAAAACTTCCCTGAACAAGGCTGCCTTAAGATGTCTTCTGAATGTCAGGTAGTTGTTTATCGCTTTGACATCTGCTGGAAGGGCGTTCCACAGGGCGGGCACCACTACCGAGAATGCCCTCTGTCTGGTTCCCTGTAGCTTTGCTTCTCGCAATGAGGGAACCGCCAGAAGGCCCTCAGCGCTGGACCTCAGCGTCCGGGCAGAATGATGGGGGTGGAGACGCTCCTTCAGGTATACTGGACCGAGGCCGTTTAGGGCTTTAAAAAGGTCAGCACCAACACTTTTAATTGTGCTCAGAAACGTACTGGGAGCCAATGTAGGTCTTTCAAGACCGGTGTTATATGGTCTCGGCGGCCATCTGAAAGGTGTACTAAAAACAAACACTTGGACATGCTTTGGGGAAATTTCTAGGGTTGTCTTTCTTGGTTGTAAGCATTGCCTGTGTTCAGATGGCATCATATGGTATCATTATGAAGGAGTGAGGAAGTACCCCTCCTACAAAAAACAGCTGGAAGTGACCACCATACTTCACCATCCCTGTAACTAAGTTAGCTATGTCTGTCACCCATGACCACTACAGGTATCCATGTTCAGAGGAAGTATTCTTCATAGTAATCTGTGTCTGGGGACAGGAGATTGCTATCAACTTGGTGCACTTCTGAGAAGCCAGAGACATCTGTCTGGCCCCTTCTGAATGCAAAACTCCCTTACCTGATGCATGCAGAGGATCTCCTACATTGGAAATGTTCTTATTGCTTTTTAATCACAAGACTAGTCCCCCAGAAAAGCTAAAATGTGATTAGAGAATACTTTGTGCTGATCATCTAGAGCAGAAGGGATGGGGAATTGGTAGTCTTCCAGATGCTGTTTGACCCCAACGCCCATCAGCCCTACCCATAGGCACCAACTCCTAGGGGTTGAAGTACTTTGGGCTCCCCAGTATTTATTTATTTATTGAGGGGGTCAGGCTGGCCATTGTTCAGAGGGCAGAGGAGGGTGAGCACAGAGCTGGGCGTGGAACAGCTTTGGTGACTTGTGGCTCCTCCTCCTGCTGCTGCCCTTGTGTGGCAGGGGAAGGGGGGATGGGAGCTGCTGGCCGCTGGGACTGTGCTGCTGCTGTGTTTGGCTCCACCCCCTGACTCCTCGCAACGTTGCACGCATGACTCATGTCGGGCCCCCACAATCTTTTTTAAAAGTTGGCACCTCTGGCCCTGCCCAGTATGGCCAATAGGGATGATGATATACCTATCATCATAGTTCATATAGTTCAGCACTATCTGGAGAGCCAAAAATTCCACACTGGAAGCTGCTTTATACTGAGTCAGACCATTGATCCATCTAGCTAAGTATTGCCAGCACCAACTGGCAGCAGCTCTCCAGGATTTCAGACCAGAGTGTATCTTCAGCCTACCTGGAAATGTTGGAGATCAAATTTAGGAACTTCTGCATGCAGATATTGGCATTTCCCTAGTAACAATATGCTATTTCCCTAGTAACAATATGCTAAGCACTGTGGAATGTCTCTGGGAAGCCCAAGAAACAGCAGGACAGGAAGACAATGGCATCACTGGTATTCAATGCAAGATTGACTCTGAGATAGGAATTCCCTCTAGCTATCTTGCCTGGTAGCCACTTATGGACATAGCCTACACATGTCTATCTGTTGCACCCATGGTTTTCTGGATGAGACAATTAGCTGTAACAATTGAATCAGTGTGAACGGAAATTCTTTTTCAAGGATGGTCATGCTCAAACCACTCACATTCGTGCTCTCAGATCCTTTGCTTGAACTGCTACTGTCATTCAAAGAATAGCCGTAGGAAGATTATATAGAGCCCAGCCATGGGTCCATCTAGCACAGTATTGTCTACACTGACTGGCAGTGGCTCTGCAGGGTTTGTCTCCCAGCCCTACCTGGAGATGCTGGGGATTGGATGTAGGACTGTCTGCATGTTCTGCCACTGAGCAAAGCTATTTCTTTTGCCCTTCTACTGAGCTAAGGGAAAAAATGGTCAGGTGATTTGTTACTACTGCATGGAGAAGATGGAGAAGATGTACTTGCTAGCAAGCCAGGTGTCCCCCATCTTATATTTGTGCATCTGGTTATTTCTGCCTAAGTGCAGAACCATACTCAGATGTCTTACTGAATCCAAAAAAAGGCTTACTTCCAGGGAATGGGGGTTAGGACTGCAACCTTAGCTGAATGACTCGTTTCTCAAAAGATGTTCTTCCCCACAGAAGCACCTGACTTGCTCCAAACAAGAATGAAATCTCTTGTACTGGGATCTGAAACAGGCAAAGTCTGAGAACAAGACAGATCCTTGTGTGTACTAGGAAAATGAATACTGTTGCTCTGTTAGATCTAGGTATGTGTGCCTTCATCTCAGCTGCTAATTCCAAAATAAAGAAGCAAGCAGTAACAGAGAAGAGAGCCTTGCAAGTGTCCTTGCCCTAGGAGAATATCCACGCTTTCACCCAACCGACATGCATGCATTTTCTCACAATTCGCAAATCTTGCTATGCTTTAATTCCCTTCTCTGTTGCCCTAGCCTGCTGGCCCAGGTGGAATGGAAAGGACTGACAAATTCATTTCCATCACTTACCTCTCAGCTGAGGAGGGACCCCATTAACTCCCTGCTCCTGAAAAAGCAGCAGCACAGAGATCAGGAAGCCGGGGAAAAATGCTGTCATGATGGCTGGACCAAAGGCAGAGAGTAGAGTGGCAGACACCGGCTTTGGCCCTGAGGTATTAATGGGCCACTCCTCAGAAAGGCAGCAAGCCAGCCTATAGCATGTGTGAATGATGGGGTGGAGGTGGGAGGGAGGAGATTGAATGGAAGTGTGGAAGGACAGATATTGACAAGGAAAAGTCCCTTGGCCCTTCCCATTGCCTGGACTTGCGACAACAGCCTCATTGCTTGACTAGGAAGTGGGAAGTAGTAAAAGCGACCAGAAAGGGACCTGGAATGCAGGGAATTTGAGACCTGAACAGTGAAGCCAGTCACATCCATCTGAAGGGAAAGGGCTTTAATCTGCCAATCACCAGCTTCAATCTAGCCTGGGGTCTGCCACAGTAAGTAAACTGTCTCCAGCGAGTTGGGCCAAAGACTTTTCCGTGTTGGAGACCACTAGGGATGGGGACAGGATGGAGTTGGGTGGGTTGCATAAAAATAGCTGCATGGGCACACAGAATGTTAGGGGAGGGAAATGTAGGCATGAAGAAACAGCAGTTTTCTTATTAATTCTGACTAGGAGGTCTCAAAAGGAGAGCACGTGGATTTTTCACAATGGGGAGGTTGGGGGCGTAAGACGATGCAGGAATTAGCAAAGGAATCAATTTGCATGACACTTTCCTACATTAAAGACATCCTTTCAATGTATTGTGAAGCGAGGGAAGAGAGGGGGAGGAGGAAGAGACAAGACAGAGAGCTGCCTAGAAATATGCCTCTTTCATACAACAAAAGGAAGCGAATATATGAACCCCCGAAGCAAAGCAAACAACCTCGAGTCTATTCTACAATCCATTTCCCATTTAGAATCCATTTCATGGAAAAAGCATGTAGTCTGTTTCACTAGAAACCACAGGTGATGTTTCAATTATGGTGACCCATACTTGAGTCATATCGTGCTCTGTCATGTGCTCTACATGGGGCTGCCTTTGAAAATGACATGAAAAACCTCCCTAATGATGCAGCCAAGCTGGATATCAGAAGCATGTTAATACTTTATTAAAGGGATTGGGGAAGTCTGAGAGCCACATTCCCTTCTGGGTGACCTGTCAAGGGCCACATGCCAGTAGTGGGTGTGGCCAGAGGCAAACGTGGGTGTAAAACCACTTAAATTTTCCATTTATGCACAAGGATGTTATCTGTATGGACTCAAACGCCTCTTCCCATCCCCCATCCAGGCAATGAAGAAGCATTATCAGAGTTCAAGGACACCTTCCAGCCAGGTGAGGAGGGTGCAAAGTAGTCATGGCTTCTCTCAAAGAATCCTGGAATGTTTGTTAAGTGTTGTGAGAGTCATGAGGAAACCCCTGTTCTTCTCCCAGAGCTGCCTCACCGTCTGTTGGCTAGCCCTGGTTCCAGAGTCTAGAACAGGGTTTCCCAAAACTTGGGTCTCCAGCTGTTTTTGGACTACAACCCCCACCATCCCTAGGTAGCAGGACCAGTGGTCAGGGATGATGGGAGTTGTAGTCCAAAAACAGCTGGAGACCCAAGTTTGGGAAACCCTGGACTAGAACATACAGACCTTCTGGGTATATGTGCAAATATTGGAGGTGACTGTGGCTTCCAGAGGTTATTGGACTCCGACTCCCATCAGTCCCAGGCATCATAGTCAATTGTCAGGGGTGATGGGAATTGTAGTCCAGCAACATCTGGGGCAGCACAGGAAAGTCATTCCTGGCTTTATATCCACTGTTTTTTTTAAAAAAAATGTTTGTGTACCTCTGTGTTTGTATGATGTAAGATGCTTATTCCAACAACATGGAAATAGCACTCGTTCCCAAGTAATAAAACTCTACCAACATAATCAGGGAACAAAGTGAACTCGAAATGTACAGAACAAGTGTCCCTATTGCAGAACTATATTATATATATTTTTCACCAGCTGTCATGCACACAAAGCCCTTTTGGTACCGAGAGTCCATATGGCCATGAATAGGGTTCATTCACATCCTTCTATAAATGAAGTCTCTATGGCTGTTCTCACTGTGAAAAAGAAGTCTGAGGTTTCTCTGTGTCATTTTTCAGCTAATGAGCAAAGAAAGATAAATACATCGCTGGGAGTGGGGCCTTTTTGCTAGCACCATTTGTGGTATACAAGAAACATTAAAGCTTTCAAAACAAAGTAAGTCGGGAGGGGCGATACAAACGTGCATCTGTATTTATAGATGTGTGGAGGGGCAAAAGCATGTTTGGTATCAAAATATGAAACATAATTTTTCCCCAGGGCTTCAAAGGCCAAGCACATTGCACCCAATTGACCTAGAAGAAAATGTGCATTCTTGGATTCTTCCCAAGTCCACTTGAAACAGAGATGTATGAGCTATTGAGGGATTATTATGGGAAAAGACTCCCACTCCACACGCCATTCTGCAGGCTTCTAAGTGGCTGTTTTACAGCCCCATCCTGTAAGTCTTCTGCTGCCTTAGCACCTGTATCAGACTGTGTTCATTTAGTATCATCGGCCTGCCCACCAACTGAGATAGGCTTCAGAGTGGGATAGTCGTAAGTACGTAAGAAGAGACCTGCTGGATCAGGCCAACCTAGTCCAGCATCCTGTTCTCCAAGCGGCCAACCAGATGCCTATGGAAAGCCCTTGAGCAGGATCTGAGTGCAACTGTGCTCTCCCTACTTGTAAATTCCCCGTAACTTGTTGTGGCGTTTGCCCTCATATGTGTGTGACATCATACTGGGTTCATAGGGGAAAGGGTTAACTAATTGTAAAATGACTAACCAATGGGAACCCAGGGGGCAGAGTTAACTGTGTATAAGTTTTAAGCACAGAGGTTTTTAGGGAGTTAGAGTTTTGAGAAGACAGTCTGGAGTTAGACAGAGAAGATAAGTCGGTGGGTTGGGCTAGTTTGGTGTGAGAGAGCGAGAGAGTTTGTTAAGAGGAGTCAGTCAAACAGTTGAGATAATCAGTCAGAAGGTATTAGGAAGGTATAGGCCGGTAAAGAAACTAAAGTTAAGATACTGACAGGAATATTATCTGAGGAACCATAAACTTGTTAATGTTTGTAAAATAAACTTGTTTTTTTTTTTTTTTTAACAACTTACTGGACTCTGTGTTTTACCAGAGAGTAACTGGTTGGTGGCAGCGGGGAAGCGAGCACAGTGGTGGCACAGGGATCAATAGACCGTTAAATGTCCGGGGACCCTGTGTGATCACCACACTTGTATTCGGAGGCATACTTCCTCCGAAAGTGAATGTAGAACATAATCACTGGAAGCCTTTTCCTCCATGAATTTGTCTAATGCTTACAAGTCTGTTTGTTTCTCTCTGCTGCTCTCTAAATTTTCTTTATAAAAGTATGGAATGCAGCAAAATAGAAATTTGGAATGATGAATAGGCTTTATGAGAGAATAGTGTACATGACTCCCCCTGCAATCCAGGAATATTCATCTACCCCAGGCGTGTCCAACCCCCAAGAGACTGCGATCTACTCCAAGCATTAAACAAATTAGCAGTGATCTACCCATTGTCGGAGTTGTTGAGCTTTTCTAGGGGAGGATTGACCAGAGTTGTTGAGCTTTTGAGGGGGAGGATGATCAAATGACCGCCCAGTTAATGGGAAGGCTGGGCCGGGTGTCATTCCGAGCGCTTGCCGCCTACCATATACCACCGGGGGCGGGAGGTGACAACATTCCTTGCCCACTTGATTTAATCCCATGATCAACAAGGATCACCCCGGCAATCTACCTGTCGATCACGGTCAACCAGTTGAACATCTCTGATCTACCCAATACAGCAGGCATAGGCAAACTCGGCCCTCCAGATGTTTTGGGACTACAACTCCCATCATCCCTGACCACTGACCCTGTTAGCTAGGGATGCTGGGAGTTGTAGTCCCAAAACATCTGGAGGGCCGAGTTTGTCTGTGTCTGCAATACAAGGATTGAACCTGCAACCTTGGCATTATCAACACCATGCTCTAACCAACCATAGGTATGCAGCCAATCAGCATTCCACACAGCCCAATTTGGCTTGGCCCTAATTAAAATACTAACAGGAGTGCACAGGCATATAAGACAGACTTCCACAGAAGTGGCTGGAATTTGTGTAACATCAAAAATGTGCAGACACGCATGAGGCTTCATTTGTACGTATCCACAGGCAGTCTCCACATGAGAGTCCATAAACCTGTTGAACTCCTACCATGTTCACTGCTACCTGCATCACACAAACTCTCCCAATGTCTATCACTATAAGGAAATGCCCCCCTCCCACCCCAAAAAAACAAATCATGGAACAAGGCAGCATTATTTGCACAAGTATGGGTGGGGGGCACAAAGTAGCCCAACACTGGATAGGATATGGACTTACCTTGTTGATATCAGAAGTGCATTTTGGTTTCTCACTTCTCAACTCTTAAGTTCTGTTCTTTACATTGCCGTGTGTGCACACACGCATGTGCATGTGCATGTGTGTTTTTAAAAGGTCCTCATTAAAATTCGCCAGCACTTCAGAACCAATTTCTTCTGACAATTTTTTTGTATGCAATTTTGCTTAATATGCACATTTTTACAAAGCAATTTTCCCCAATATAATGCATTTTATATACTGTTTTCACTAATATATGCAAGTTATGCACCCTTGATCCTAATATATGCATTTTAACACAATAATTGACCAGAGAAGTGCATTGCAAAGTTCAGAGAAGCGTGAATTTCAAAGGATGGTTGTGCATTTTGTTTTGGAAAGTAGGAATTAGGAAATTTTAGAAGGAACACCATCTTAGAAGGGGCACCAGGCTGCAATCCTAAGAACACTTGCTTGGGGGGCAGACCAAAACTCAACACACTGGAGCTTCCTTCTGAAGCTCAAGCGGCGGATCATACATCTTCCACTAAACTAGACTGTGGGTTGGTCTATGGACATTTGAAATCCCAACCCCACTTATTTAGGAGTAAGTTCCATGCTTTTATTTTGGACTTATTTCGGAGTAGTAAAGGGTAAGATAGCTCTGGTCCAAGCCATCCATCGCTCAACTATCTGTGCCATTAATTTCTCAACCCTGAAATAGTTTGGAACACATCAAAAAAAATGTGGTCCATAAATAACTATACAGGTAACAGGAAAGCCTTTCATAGATCAAAGCACTTAACTCTCTTAAAAAAAGAGAGAGAAGTCACCATCAGAGATGGGAATGAGCTGTGGCTTTTTACAGCCAAACTCTGCTAACTTTACAGCCCCAACTCCAGCAGGACATACCAAAGCCTGTATATTCTGTCTACCCAGATAAATACCATTGGGGAGGAATGCAGATATGTGGCTAAGTCATTCTAATTGGCCACCATGATGGAATTAGAAAGAATGATCAATTTTCCCCAGCCAGTCCAAGCTGAACCTCCAAATGTTGCTATTTTTTCATTTGTTTTAGTTCAACCTAAATAAGTAGTAAGCATAACTTTCTTTCCCTCAACCCACTCCAAATCTCTCAGAATTTTTCAGAATACTTAGTACATTTTCTAACATGTAGAACATTTTTGAACATTTATAACATTTTCTAACACTTAGAAGAGGTGTTTTTCATAAAACAAAACAAGCATCTAGCTTGATAACTGCTAAACCAGAATCCAGAAATTCTACTTCAAATATAAAGATATCCAGGCAGGGGTTGGAATAAACTGTTGTCTTAAAGCCTGGAGAGTCACTACTAGTCAGTGTATGAACAATGCTGAGCTAGAATGACCAATGGGCATATGACCCAGCACCCCCTCTTTTTTGATAAGTAGAAGTCCCCTCTTTTTTGCCATATGAGTCACAGTGTGAGCAAGTTTCTTTGGTTCTTCGATAAGTTGAGCAGGAGGAGAAAATTCTTCCTGAGGCAGCTTCCCTTATCACTACAGTCATACCTCTGGTTGTGAACATTATCCATGCGGGAGGCAAGTTCGCAACCCACAGTATTCGCAACCTGCAGCTTCGCATCTGCGAAAGAGCGTGATGCGATACGGCACTTCTGCGCATGCGTGTGATGTCATTTTGCATTTTTGCGCATGTGCACACGCACCAAAACCCGGAAGTATCTCGTTCCAGTACTCCTGGATTTGGCATGGTCCACAACCCGAAATCGTGCAACCCGCAGCATTCATAACCCGAGGTATGACTGTAATGGTAAAAAGGTAAAGGTAGAGACCCCTGACAGTCACAAACAACTCTGGGGTTGCGACGCTCATCTCGCTTCATAGGCCGAGGGAGCCGACATTTGTCCGCAGACAGTTTTTCCGGGTCATGTGGCCAGCATGACTAAGCCGCTTCTGATGAAACCAGAGCAGCGCACGGAAACACCATTTACCTTCCCGCCAGAGCGGTACCTATTAATCTACTTGCACTTTGATGTGCTTTCGAACTGCTAGGTTGGCAGGAGCTGGGACCGAGCAACGGGAACTCACCCTGTCGTGGGGATTCAAACCACCAACCTTCTGATCGGCAAGCCCTAGGCTCAGTGATTTAGACTACAGCGCCATGCAAAGAGCTGCAACTGGTAATATTTTTTTCCCCATTTTTCCAACTCTTAGTTCAATTTATACATCACATTAAGAAGACTTTTGCATGCACAGGACCTTTTGCATGCAAAGTATATGTGTTACTCCCCAAGCTTTCTCATGTGAATGTGACTTTAATAAGCATCTAATAGGCATGTGAAAAGGCAGTTTGGTGAGTGACATGATTGTCCACCCATGTTCTGGATTTCTTTATCACATAGCCACAGATTTCTCTAAGCATTTTTGTAATAGCCAAGGCAAATGTCCCGTGCCTCTTTCTCCTATGTCAACACAGCCAGGAGAAATTCCATTGGACCTCTACCGATGAGAAGAGGAGAAGGGAGGAGAGGGAAGAAGAGGGATCTAGGAGGTGGAGAAAGGAGCGTCATTGAATCAGCAGATCTCAATGATCATTCTGTTTTATCTGAGAGGCATTCAGTTCTTTGGCTTCTATTCTTTCCTAAATTTAGATTTCACCACCACCATCACATTTGCTCACTGCCTGCTTGCAGCTTGTGTTCTCAAAGGACTTTTACATAACTAATAATGTGTTCTTTACACCACAGCTGACTATAGAGGTTGATTTTAGGCAGTAAACCCAGTTGTTGTCAAAAAAAATCTTCTCCAGAACCAGTATTTATATTCCTCCACTCCCTGGATCCCTAAAAAGAACCTGTTGATGCCATGTTTGTGCCATACCTGTCCCACAAGAAAAGGGCAGGATGATATAAGGTGGTAAGAGTTTGAATTGTGAAGGAGTAAAGTGCCTTGATAACTACTACCGGAACTTCTCCAGCAGTTTATGCTGTTAATCCTGTCTCCCAAGGGCCAAACTAGATACCAGGTTGCATTTCAGTTGCCTGGATTGTTGTTGTTGAATACTAGCTATGGAAAAGTGGGAAGGCTAATGGTGGGGATCATGTTTCATAAGGAGGGGGACTAGCCCTTCCTCATGAGTAGCCCTCTTGCACCAAGGTCCCTTCTGCACTGTACATTTAAAGATGTATTGTGTCACTGTCAACAGTCATGGCTTCTGGGAACTGTCATTTTTTAAGGGTGCTGAAAGTTGTTAGAAGACCTCTATTGAGCTCAGAGAGATACAAGTCCCAGAGTCGAATCCCTATTTCCATGGAATTCTAGGATTCTACTCTGGGATTTGTACCTATCTGAGTTCGTGTCAGTGTAAGCATGCTCAATCTTTCATATGGTGGTGATGTTCTCTCTCTCTCCAGATATATGCAGACTTTGTTATTTTACCTTCTTACAAGTGGATGGCACAGTTTCAGCACTCAGGGAACTGACAATGCAATTGGGATCTATAATTTTATTTTCTCCTCCCCTCTACCACCACCATGAAAAGAAGCACCATACATCTAAAGCATCCATGGAATACTAACAATGAGGTTTTTTGCAGTTGCATTTTGTTCCATTGGGGTCAAGATTTGGCTTGTTTCAATGAGAGATAGTGATGACCACCAACATGGATGGCATTCAAAGATAATTAGAAACATTCATGCATGATAAGGCCATCAGTAGCTACTAACCACAAAGGCAATGTTCTAACTCTACTGTCAGAGGCATCATGCCTCTGAATGCCAGCTGCTGGGAACCGCAAGTTGGGAGAGTGTTGTTGGCTCAGATGCAACTTGTGGGCCTTCCATGGACATCTGGTTGGCCACTGTGAGAGCAAGATGGTGTTTGGCCTGATCCAGCAGGGCTCTTTTTATGCTTTTGCTTTACATACAATACAATGCCTATACAAGTCTACTCAAAGCTGACTTCCATTGAGTTCAATGCCACTTAAAAGACGCCTGCTTCTTGGGAGAAAAGCAATGACAAACCTAGACAGCATCTTAAATAGCAGAGACATCACCTTGCCAACAAAGCTATGGTTTTCCCAGTAGTGATGTATGGAAGTGAGAGATGGACCATAAAGAAGCCTGGTCGCCGAAGAATTGATGCTTTTGAATTATGGTGCTGGAGGAGACTCTTGAGAATCCCATGGACTGCAAGAAGATCAAACCTATCCATTCTGAAGGAAATCAGCCCTGAGTGTTCACTGGAAGGACAGATCCTGAAGCTGAGGCTCCAGTATTTTGGCCACCTCATGAGAAGAGAAGACTCCCTGGAAAATACCCTGATGTTGGAAAAGATTGAGGGCACAAGGGGACGACAGAGGACGAGATGGTTGAACAGTGTTCTCAAAGCTACCAACATGAGCTTGACCAAACTGCGGGAGGCAGTGGAAGACAGGAGTGCCTGGCGTGCTCTGGTCCATGGGGTCATGAAGAGTCGGACACGACTAAACAACAACAACAACAACAACAAGTGCGTATAAGATTCCAGCCTTGCAATACAATCATAAACATCTCTACTCAGAAGTGAATGCTGTTGAATTCAGTGGGGTTTACTCCTAGGTATGTGGGGTTAGAATTGCTCTCTACATCTTTAGCATTAATACTGGGGAGCTGATTTACCAGCTGACTGGCCGAGGTCACTAAAGCAGTGCTTGGCAACATCAGGATCAACCAGCCTCAGTGTTGGAGCAAGATAATATGTTCATTCAAAAGGATTCTGTTTTCTTTGTTGTTTCAACACCCTTTTCACTGAAGGCCACCGTTGCATAGAGAAGCAATGGTAAGATGTTCTTTCTTTCTTTGCAAGCGAAAGGAGTGATGATATCCATCAGCAGGCTTTTTTACTTTCTTTCTTTTTTTACTTTCTTACTTCATGTAAGACTCCCAAGTCTGCATTTCCAGCTGTCATTTCAGTAAATCAGATCAGCAAGCAAAACAGCGTAACTGTAGCACTCTCGAAAAGAGACCTTTTTATCAAGCTCAAATGGAGCATTGATACTGCCGCCGTTTGACTTATTATTAGCAGATTTGTGTCAGCTCGCGTTTAGTTTGGGTTGGCCAAAGCATCTAACCCTTTCGTGAAACCAAAATCATTTCCTGTCTAGCATACAACTCCTGACCAGGCTCGAAAAACTCAAAATAAATCCATGCATTTTTTAAAAAAAATCTGATTTTGCAAGACCCCTTTGAGGCAGCTTTGTGTGAGATACACTATTTTCAGTCCTGGGTCTAAAATAATATAGAGAGTGCAAAGCAATCACCTGGCTTTGTAAGCCCCTAGAACATGAAGTCCATTTAGAAAGCCAAGTACACAGGGCTGAACTTCTGAGTCATCTTAGACTAAAGAATCCCCAAGCAAAATGCATCTTTGTGCATAATGTGCTCATTGATTCTGCATAGAACATCCATGGCTTGAAGTCCTGCAGTCAAGAGATTGGTTTAGGAGTTCAATTTGATGTGTGAAATCCACTCTACACTCCTTGCCATTTTCTGGTCCTCATTGCCCATTTAAGGTTATCGTGATTTTGCAATGCTTCTTTAGAGTAGGATGACCAAATGTCCCGCTTTACAAAGGACCATCGTCTATTGCAGTGGTGTCCAAACTTTTTTCAAAGAGGGCCAGATTTGATGAAGTGAAGGGCCGTGGGAGCTGTCCAAAGGGACAACCAAAGTTGTTGACCCTTTTTTTAGGATTGAAGTTGTTGAGCTTTTTATAGGTTTTTACCCCAGAAAATAAACTGCCGCAGGGGCCGGATTAAACCGACTGGTGGTTCGGATTAGGCCCCCGAAACGGACTTTGGACATGCCTAGTCTCTAGGGAGGCATCTTCTCTTTGAAGGGCTAACCAGTCTAAAGGAAATATGATGATAGAAAACTCAAAGAAGGGAGAACCCTAAGAAGGACCTTCAAATTACCCATCAACTGTTAGCAGACGGGCAACAGACTGAGGAGGCACCTGAGTCACCTTCTCGCAGTCTTCTCCACTATTCTGTGATGGATTGCATTTCTGTTTAAATGATAGTAATGAATTGCAATTTTTTTGTCTATGAATATAAACAGGCACAGGCAAATTCTATGCAAATATGTGTCCTCTTTTGTGGTTTCTGGGTTTTTTTTGGCAATGCATACAGCTCTTTTTCTCATTCTTGCCTCAGTTCAGTTAGTCCCTTTTCTCAAGTCACCTTTTTTCACCGTCTCTTTTTGTATGTTTCATTCCTTACTCTGCTTCCTTTCTTCAACCACCTGGCTTCTTTCCCTGTAACATCTTTATCCTCTGGGACCCCTTCACAGTCTATCACACAAAGCTACTCCTGTCCCCAAGGCCTCTATGAGATTTTATAATTCCAGACAAACTTAACTTTCCTTTCGCTCACAGAACCTCGGTCAGCTGTAAACATTCCAACAGCTATTGATCCCTGAAACACATTGAGTTTATTTCATAATAAACACAGGAAACCATTTTCCTCAGGGCCACAGCATATAGGGGAAAGATCCCATCAGCACAAGTGCTCACCTCTTTCTTTTGAAAGCTTTTATACATCGGTTTTTAATACAGGGTTATCCCCCCCCCTGCTCCTTCCCAGCGGAAAGTAGACTTAACAGAAGCATTCCATTGTAGCTAATAGAATAGATTGCTGTCTCTCTGTGTGTGCAACTTCCTTCAAGGAAAGGTTCTGCCCTCACAATCATTTAGAGCTTGAAACAGTCTCTAATGTGTTTTTCTACTATAGATTCTATCAAGGGGTCAGAGAACACATAATTTAGTCCCCTATGAGGCAGTTTCCTGGTCAATGCTCGAGACCCTTTTGTGTACCTTCCTTGAGGGGCCTCATAAATCTGTTCCTGAACAGGTGGCAATACATCTGAATGTTCTGATATCTCTTAGACCCATGATGGTTGCTAATTCCTCACTTGTCAGCTTTCACCTTTATTCTTCTGAGGCTGTGAGTTTGTTTACATATATAATGGCCAGTCGATGGTAAAAAAAAAAAATCATTGATTTATTGCACAGTGCCCACAAGAGTTTGCAAATGTGCCAAGGGGTGCCCCCCAAAAAGGTTTCTGACTCCTCCTTTAAAAACTGATCTGGAAAGATGTTCGAAAGTGAGACCATATCTTAAGGATAGTCCTTAATCGTATTCACCCAGTATCCTTCCCCCCCCCCCCAGAGAGTCCTGGTTACCTCATCAGGAAGGAAGTTGTTTTACTGCCACAAGGATTCACGTTTGATTTGGTCTCTGGAAGTGGGAGTCTTTCCTCTTTTTCTGGGACCAACAAACTTCATTTTGGAAGTAATCCATTGGAGTGTCAGTGATGTGTGTCTCTGTGTAGGTTATACGGAGCAGAGCAGAACAGCACAACACGCCATTCCTCATGTTGCATCATTTCTGTTGGATTTGGAGGGTTTTAGTATGCATATAGCAAACTGCTATTTTAAAATAATATTAGACTGCAACATTTGGACTGTGATCCTACACTCTTTTTTGGAAGTCGGCTTCATTGAGATCAATGAGGCTAACTCCTGAGAAGGCATGCAAAGGATTACGTTGTTGGCCACTTGATCATAGAATTGTAGACTTGGAAGGGGACACCAAGGGTCATCAAGTCCAACCCCCTGCAATGCAAGAATATTAGCTTAAGCATCTGCTGGTGGTATGTTAGATCAGGGAAGGGGAACCTCAGGCCTGGGGGACAATTGTGGCCTCCCAGGCTTCTCTAACAGGACTTCTAGACCAGGCATAGGCAAATTCAGCCCTCCAGATGTTTTGAGACTACAATTCCCATCATCCCTGACCACTGGTCCTGTTAGTTAGGGATGATGGGAGTTGTAGTCCCGAAACGTGTGGAGGGCTGAGTTTGCCTATGCCTGTTCTAGATACTCACCATTCTCCAAGCCACACTCCCTCAGTGACCTCATTTTGCACCCTTCTTTAGTGTTTTGTCTGGCTGGAATGTGTCCTTGCACTCTGTTATGATTATTGATTGCCTGGGTGGAGGTTAGAGATACTGTGTTACTGCACATGTAAAATTAAAATCTCTTGCTCTGCCCATTTTTGCCCCACCCATCACTTTCATGTGGCCCCTGGAAGGTTGCCCAGAAGGGAATGTGGCCCTCAATCTGGAAAAGTGTCCCTGATTCTGTGTAAGTTTAAAAATGCTGATAACCCAAAAAAAAAAAAGCCTGCAATTAACTGTGAAACAGATTCTTCTTCTTTTTTTAAGAATTAAAATTATACTTAAGAGAGTTAGAAAATCTACAAGCTGAATTAAAGTAAAGGGAGAATTGATGAACCACATGAGGGGGGAAAAGCCATATCCAAACAGAGCAAATGATGCACAAAAGATAGCTCAGTTGGTTAGAGCGTGGTGCTGATAAAGCCAAAGTTGCAGGTTCTATCCCCATATGGGACAGCTGCATTTTCCTGCATTGTAGGGGGTTGAACTAGATGGTCTTCAGGGTCCCTTCCAGCTCTAAAATTCTATGGTTCTATTTTATCACCTTGGCTTCTGGGGAGCAATGGTTAAAATGGTTAATGGTAAAGGACCCCTGACAGTTAAGTCCAGTCACAGATGACTCTGGGGTTGCGGCGCTCATCTCACTTTACAGGCCGAGGGAGCCGGTGTTTGCCTGCAGACAGTTTTTCCGGGTCATGTGGCCAGCATGACTAAGCCACTTCTGGCACAATGGAACACCGAAACCAGAGCAGCGCATGGAAACACCATTTACCGTCCTGCCTCAGCAGTACCTATTTATCTACTTGCACTGGTGTGCTTTCGAACTGCTAGGTTGGCAGGAGCTGGGAGC
This sequence comes from Podarcis cretensis, assembly GCF_951804945.1. Taxonomy (NCBI): domain Eukaryota; kingdom Metazoa; phylum Chordata; class Lepidosauria; order Squamata; family Lacertidae; genus Podarcis; species Podarcis cretensis. The sequence goes on along the minus strand of NC_137177.1, from coordinate 23,981,168 downwards.
TCACCCCGTTGTGGGGATTGGAACTGCCGTCCCATAGTTACATTATAGCAAACTACTATATCTGGTAAGGCACCTGGGGTTGTATCCAAGTTAGTTCTATTCAGAGTCAACCCATTGAAATTAATGGACCTAAGTTGGTAATGCCCATTAATTTCAATATATCTGAGTATGGCCAGCATTGGATATAACCTCTGCTTCTGATTTTAGGTATCATCAGGGAGGTTTGGTGCCAGCATTGTCTAAGGGCCACAGCTACTGGTGCAGGCACCTTGGGCCCAAGTTTCCGGTGTTCCAATGATTGCTAGGCAGCTACTTGACAGAAAGGGGCTCCTCCTGCCACTGTCTTGCTCCTTGACCACTTCTTGCACATCTTGATCATAGTATTATTACTACTATCAATCCTCTTTATCATTGCCATCACCAGCAGGCCTCACCCACCCAGCCTGCATGCCGAGGCAGAAATGAATATGAGGAAGGAGTGAAAGAAGGGCAATCTGGCTACCCATATTTATCTACCAGTATATGGGAGCTGCGATGGAGGAAGCTTTCCAAAGACCCATGCCAAGAGCTAACCAAAAACTGGAGCCAGCCTTATCATCTGGTATAAGTGTAATATTCAACATAATCCCCATGTGGTATAGCAGTTTGCTTATGTCTCAAATCCAGGTTACAATACCCAAGAACTACTCCGTTCCGAACTTAAAAATGGAAAGCGTAATGCCAGTGGTCAACAAAAGAGGTTTAAAGACTCTCTCAAGGCAAATCTTTAAAAATGTGGTATAAACACCAACAACTGGGAAACACTGGTCTGCGAGTGCTCCAGTTGGAGAACAGCCTTTACCAAAGGTGTCACGGGCTTTGAAGACTCAGAACAAAAGGAAGAAACATGCTAAGAGGAAGGCACGCTTGACAAACCCTCACAATGATCAACTCCTGTCCAGAAACCTAGGTCCCCACTGTGGAAGGACATGAGGATCCAGAAATGGCCTCCACAGTCACTTACGGACCCACTGTTAAAACCATGTTTATGGAAGACAATCTTACTCGGCTATGAGTGATCGCCAAAGAAAGAAGAAAGAAGACCCAAGAACATGTAGGCAGTATGCAGAAGGCATTGATGAACACAATAAAAATGGTGATATTTAGGGTAGATTTGGGAGCTGTTCAATACTGTAAGCATAAGTCATCAGCATAATATCTATCATAGAGTACTATCCATTTTTTTCTTTCTTATTACCTGAGCTGAATTTTACAGAAACTTCATAAAAGTACTTGAAATAGAAACAGGTATCATCTTTCACATAAAAATTTAATCTTCCTTCCTTAAGTGTGGTCACCACATAGCAAATTTATTTCTTTTAGATATTTATGGAAGTATTTCTATACCATCATATCATAAAAGATATGTATCATTACAGCGTATATCATTAAAACATAAAACTCCATTGAAAACAATACAGATCATCATTAAAGTGACTAGCTCATCCAAAAATTAAGCAGCCACAAAGCCTTGTCAGCATAAAAAGGTCTTCAAGAGACGTCAGAAAGTCAAAAGCAAGAGTCCTGCAAATTTTGAATATGCTGTCACACTTCTCATCTTTCGCTTCAGTCGAGTCTTAGCCTTCTGCCGTGAGTTCCACCCACGTCATTGGCTGCTTGTGAGCCTTGGCAGCCAGTCCGAGGGCAGCACAAGCTTTGAATCTTACTCCCAATTTCAACAACTCTATCCTCTGGCTTCCAAGTCATGCTGCAGCGATTCGTCCCCTCCAGGCACACGGTAGCAGCAGCAGAGCGGGGTGGGTGGGTGAGAGAGGGAGTGCTTCCCCTGACAAGCGTGTTTTCATTTCAAAACCCTCTTATCCCTTACCTAGACAGAAGACTGCTTGTGTTCCCCATCAAGCTCGAACATACCGTAACCAAAGTTAGTTCACAATGTGTAAAAACAAATATATCGTGTGGTCCTGACTGGGCCACTGCTCCCAGGGCTGCCTGAAAGCCACCGAGTGTTTGAACGGCAAGTTTGGGAGAAGCAGCAACATTATCCTGAGTGGTCCCTTTCACTGTTCGACATTCCAAGGCCTTCAGACACCATCTGGCCAAATAGAGGCACTGTTTCTGAGTGGCCACTGTGGCAGGAAGTCAGTCCACACTGAGGAAACCCTGCTCTGTTTTTCTAGCTGTTTGGGGCATACATTTTATATATTATTCCCAATCCTTGATATTCGCTCCTCCCTGGAAGGAATTTAGGAGAAGCTGCTCAGTCACAAGGGCCTCTTAAACTAAGCTGAATCAATCATGCTTCATCCGTCTGTAATGTATCCCAGTGTTTTTGCAATGGGGACGGTGGAGAATTTCGATTCAGTTCTCATTTAAAGGCAAAACCTACCTACTTTGCACCCTCTAAAACAATGCAGGAACAGAAACATGGCTGTTCATTAAAATTCACATGTCTTATTTTGCAGTGTAGTTCTCCAGCCAAGTTATGTGCACCAAAAAGGTACCGTATATAACAGGGTAAGGTGTGCGTACAAATACATGTATTTCTGGAAATAAAATTCAAAATTGTGTATCAAATCATATATGTGTGAGAGGTGGCATTATTGTTTTGGTTTGTTTTTGTTCTATTTATTTGTGGTTTTTATCCTGTATATAAATTTAATTAATAAATCATCATATTCTTGAAAATTACTATCGCCAAGTAGGGCTGGAAAAACTGTCTAAAAGCCTAGAGAACCACAAGCAGCTAGCACAGATCAAATGGGCCCTACTCAGTATAAGGAAGCTTCCTATGTTTTTATGATAGGAGAGTCGGGAAAGACAAAAGAAAAAGAAACTTCACATAGCACATGATTAATTTCTGGAATTTGGTGTCACAAAATGTGCCTTGGTCCGCAAGTCTGACCCTGTCGGACTCTCCTTATGTTCCAATGGAGCATTAAGTCATTGTGGGGATACTGACCAATACACCAGCTAAGATAGTGTTAAAAATGGGGAATTTGGACCTATCCATGGAGGGAAAGTATATCAAAAGTCATAATGATTATCTGCAACCTACAGATTTAGAGGTACTATGCCTCTCTGCATAGGGATGTAAGAAGGCATCATTGTCTGTTCTGTCTTGTATTCAAAGCATGCGGCGCTGTTTCTGCTCTGCTGTAATTCATCTCCCACCAAGCTGTCCACTGTGGCAAAAGTACGTAACTTACATGCTTAACTGCATAAGCTACGTTGTCATTATGATATTCTGTCCCATTAATATGCAATGCCAATAGGGAGGGGAGGGATCTAATATGTATCATTTGCAGACTGAAAGCAAATATTGATCATATAATAATAATAATAATAAAATTTTTTATTTATATCCCGCCCTCCCCAGCCGAAGCCGGGCTCAGGGCGGCTAACAACACTAAAACAGTACAACATTATAAAAACATTATAAAAAGTAATTAAAATCAAAATTGATGGCAACCATAAACTAAAGTTTTGTAAAGATTGCCAAAGGAGGGAGTCAGGCTGCGCCCTGACCAAAGGCCAGGTGGAACAGCTCTGTCTTGCAGGCCCTGCGGAAAGATGTCAAGTCCTGCAGGGCCCTTGTCTCTTGTGACAGAGCGTTCCACCAGGTTGGAGCCGCAGCTGAAAAAGCCCTGGCTCTAGTTGAGGCCAGCCTAACCTCTCTGTGGCCTGGGACCTTCAAGGTGTTTTTATTTGAAGACCGTAAGTTCCTCTGTGGGGCATACCAGGGCATACCAGGAGAGGCGGTCCTGTAGGTACGAGGGCCCTAGGCCGTATAGGGCTTTGAAGGTTAAAACCAGCACCTTAAACCTGATCCTGTACTCCACCGGGAGCCAGTGCAGCTGGTATAGCACCAGATGAATGTGATCTCTAAGCGAAGACCCCGTAAGGAGTCTCGCTGCGGCATTCTGCACCCGCTGGAGTTTCTGGGTCAGCCTCAAGGGCAGCCCCACGTAGAGTGAGTTACAATAATCCAGTCTGGAGGTGACCGTCGCATGGATCACAGTGGCTAGGTCAGGGCGAGAGAGGTAAGGAGCCAACTGCTTAGCTTGGCGGAGATGAAAAAATGCCGCCTTTGTTATAGCTGCAATCTGCACCTCCATGGAGAGGGAAGTATCGAAGATTACACCCAAACTCTTAACGAACGGTGCTGGCACTAATTGCACCCCCGCAAGAGATGGGAGTTGCCCCCTCAGTCCCATGTCGTCCCGTCCCAGCCAGAGGACCTCTGTCTTTGAAGGATTTAACTTCAACCGGCTCCCACGTAACCATCCAGCCACAGCCTCCAAGCATCTGATCAGTGTGTCTGGGGCCAAGTCAGGGTGGCCGTCCATCAACAGATAGAATTGGGTGTCATCAGCATACTGATGGCAGCCCAGCCCAAAACTCCGGACAAGCTGGGCGAGGGGGCGCATAAAGATGTTAAAAAGCATCGGGGAGAGTATCGCACCCTGGGGCACACCACACACCAAGGAGTGGCGGGATGACAATTCCCCCCCCCAAGCGCCACCCTCTGTCCCCGACCAGAGAGAAACGAGCGCAGCCATTGAAGGACTGTGCCCTGGATCCCCACGTTGGCAAGGCGGTGGTCCAGGAGTTCGTGATCGACCATGTCGAAGGCTGCTAACAGGTCTAGAAGAATCAGCAGCCCCGACCCGCCTCGATCCAGCTGCCTGCGGAGATCATCTGTTAGGGCAACCAGAGCCGCCTCGGTCCCATGACCAGCGCGGAAGCTGGACTGGAATGGATCCAGAGCCGATGTTTCATCCAGAAACCTACCAAGCTGTTCAGCAACCGCTCTCTCAATCACCTTACCCAGGAATGGAAGATTAGGAACCGGGCAGTAATTGGATAGATCTAAGGGATCTAATGATGTTTTCTTTAAGAGCGGGCGCACCACTGCCTCCTTCAGTTCCCCTGGGAATGTCCCGGTGCCAAGGGACAGATTGATGATATCCCCCAGGGGGGCCCGCACCTCGTCTGGAGGTAGATTCTGGTAGATTTCCATTCTGGAAATGGGACAAATAAGCCAACATCAGCTGCCATTTCCACTACCATCAAAATGCTCCAACATCTCTACCTCTGAGTACCAGCCGTTGGAGAATTGCAATGGGGGAGAGGTGGTGCCCACATGCCCTTTTTACGGAATATCCAGAGGCATCAGGATGCTGGACTGAAGTGGACCACTTAATCTGACCCAGTAGGGCTGTTCCTATGTTCTGGTGAAGCATAAAGTCATCATGGACTGAGTGATGTATCATAAAAGAAATGAAAATAAACTTGTCTGCACCATTTTGAGATTATGGATGGAAATGCCATGAGCTCCATTTTATCCAGTTGAAAACTGCAATTGGCTGGTGACGGTTTGTCCTCATCTCAACTGGGCTTGCAATCACATCTGTATGCAAATGAATACTGAAGCTTGCAGAGAAGACCTGAGCCTTTGATAGCCCTTTGCCAGACCAAACATTCTTTGCAATGTTTAGCTGGATTTGATGTGTCTTGCCCTCCATCCAACCACAGAAAAACAGCACTGAATAAATATTAACAGATCCCAAATAGTGTTGAAGAAGCGTGGGGTTGTGTCACACCATTGAACAGCAGCAAAAAATAAACAGAGGCAAAGTAACTTGCCATCAGATGAATGAGTTGCGAGAAATCAATTCTCTTTTCTTGCATTTTGTCAGAGAAGCATGAGAAGCTGCATTATACCAGGTCATTTGCCTATATAGCTCAGTACTGTCAACTTCTGGTGTGGAGCACTTTTTCTATAAAGGGCTGTTGACCTATGGGAAAAGTCAACCCGGGACAGGAGTAAATGATGGGCAAAGCCATAGCTATCTTGGCAGGCGCTGTAGATCAGATGGTGGGTCCAAAATCAAACATATGGAACCAAACATATGGAGTAATCCCTTCTTTCTCCCTCCCTTTTCTCTCTGAAGCACCCTTCCCCAGCCTCTCTCTCACTCTCGCTCTCTCCTCTATCCCCTTTCCTCTCTCTTCTCCCTGACCTTGAGCTGCACCTCCACCAACCTCCTTCAGCCCAGAGCCAGCAAGGGGCAGTGGAGTTGTGTTGGCTTCCTCAACCACCATGCTTGCTCAACACTTGGTGATCCAACTGCCCAACAAGCACACAAGTAGAGAAAGCATCTTGCGGCACCTCCGAAGTAGATGTGAAGGAGCTGGTAGGTTCATACCATCCTAAATATTCTCTTTGAAATTGGTGGGACTCAAAAGGACTTTAATTTATCTGGCTATGCCATGTCTTGCTTTCTTCTCAAAGAAAACCAAAGCAATTGTCCACCTAAACACCATCCTAAGAATACATCCTTGGTTGATTCACTGCCTCCTGTGTTATAAACCAGATTCAAATACTTAAAGAAGCATGTTTCTAAATCAGCACATAGGAATAAATCTTCAACATAGTCCAGAAACCTGAGTAAATTTCATTTCTGGCAAATTGCTCAGTTCATATTATTAAGGAACATGTCTCCACCTACTGGAGCAACTTGACTTCACTGTGATAATACGCCCTCCCATCATGCAAATTAACTGCCCATTCATCAAGGGAACCCAATTTGGTGTCCCATTTCTCCAAGTCAACTTTGATACTCGAAAGACGAATGCAAGGCTTCTGTTGCCAGCAATTAGACCTGTAATACAAAGTGACCTGCAATTGCCATTTACTTAGATTGTGAAATTGTGAAAACCATTTACTGAATGCCTTCTTTGGGCTGGGATGCCAGCTGGTAGCACCATTGAATAAGATGTACAAGCTAACTGATTGGCCAAAATCAACATCCTATAGCTACCCAGTGAGTCTTCTGATTGCATTTACACAGCTCCCTGTATATAATGGTATGCTGATCATTACAATATAGCATAGGAAAATCTACCTTAATATGTAAATAAGGACCAAACTAGATGTGACATTATGCATGTTTTTAGTTCTTGCATACATGATTAAAAGCAAAACAGGGAGATTCCATTGGGAGGAAGGAGTTTAAGCCTTTGCTTCATCACAAAGGATGATAAGGATGTGTAGCTCCTTAACCATGACAATTTCATCTGGTTGTCTCAATACACTCCCTTGGTGATGATTTACAGCTTTCTTTCTTATGCGTTAGGATTTGTGATTCCAAAACTGCAGCTGCAGTAGCAGCTTTAACCAGGTGATGGCGCAATACCAGAACACATGTTCTACTTCGGGTAAAGCTTCTTTTCAGAATCCTAATATAAGCTCTGTAGATTTACCATGCTTTATTATTTTAACTTTGTGAGGAAAGATAGCACAAAAAGAGAGGCACTATTTTCTCATAGAAGGTTAAACTTTTTGAAGAATGGGGATTCTAGTCTTTTTAATGGATATCAAAGAGCCGCCCCCCCAAATAAAAGTTATTTCCATTATTTCCTTCCTTTATTTTTAATTTTTATATTCTGCCTTCCTTATAAAATAGCCCAAGATGGTTAACAGCATATCATTTTAAAACATCAGCACAATTGAACTGACAAAAATAAACAATAAAAAGGAACAGGAACAGGAATCAAGGAGACTGTTTAAAAGCCTAGCAGTTTATCATCTCCAGGGATGTGGGAGAAATTCGGTTCCATTCATATTTTAATGTGAGCATAGCTTATTTCCGCTTTCTGAAACAAGATGTGAACTCAAACACAGCCATCCTGTGATTAGGATACTGAGGTCGAGCACTGAGGGCCTTCTGGAGGTTCCCTCACTGCGAGAAGCCAAGTTACAGGGAACCAGGCAGAGGGCCTTCTCGGTAGTGGTGCCTGTCCTGTGGAACGCCCTCCCACCAGATGTCAAAGAGAAAAACAACTACCAAACTTTTAGAATACACCTGAAGGCAGCCCTGTTTAGGGAAACTTTTAATGTTTAACAGACTATTGTATTTTAATATTTGGTTGGAAGCTGCCCACAGTGGCTGGGAAAACCCAGCCAGATGGGCGGAGTATAAATTTTTTTTTATTATTATTATTATTATTATTATTATCATCATCATCATCATCATCATCATCATCATCATCATCCTGCAAAATTCATACTTATCTGAATTTTGCGGTCCAGTTCTGCAAGTAAATAATGTGTAAGAGAAAGTGTATAGTGTTGGCAAGTGAGCATACAGATGTATACCATTAGTAAAAAATAGCATATAAAAATGCATTACATTAACAGAAATTGCTTGCAAAAATGTGTATACGAGGGGAGAATGCACTAAAATGCTGGTGAATTTTCATGAGGGCTTTTTTCTTAAAGAAAATCACAAACTGATGCAGGATTGTAGTGAAATAAACCTAGGGCTGGAAAAATGAGTTTTTATTTCGGGAGAAATTAAAACTGGCAGATCTTTCCATCCCTAACAAACACATAAATGGAGAACAAACACAAAAATAACTCAACTCAGTAATAATAATAATAAACTTTTATTTATATCCCACCCTCCCCAGTCGAAATTGGGCTCAGGGCGGCTAACATCAGATATATAACATTAGTATAAAGTCAAACAATAATTAAATTACCTCCTAAAAACAGGTCAAAATCAAATTAAAGTCTAATTAGATGGCTTTCCGCAGGGTTAGGGTTGGGAACAGTAAGTGCTCGTTGGCCCAACTGTTTACGCTGATCTTATATGGGCCTATGAGAATGCTGGGAGGCCTCTTTCATATTAGTTCTTATACAAAAAGAAAAGGGGAGTCAGGCTGAGACCTGACCAAAGGCCTGGTGGAACAACTCTGTTTTGCAGGCCCTGCGGAAAGATGTCAAATCCTTCAGGGCCCTGATCTCTTGTGGCAGAGCATTCCACCAGGCCAGCCTAATCTCTCTGAGGCCCGGGATCTCCAATGTGTTATTATTTGCAGACTGTAAGGTCGCCCGTGGGGCGTACCAGGAGAGTCGGTTACGTAGGTACGTGGGTCCTAGGCCTTATAGGGCTTTAAAGGTTAAAACCAGCACCTTAAACCTGATCCTGTACTCTACCAGGAGCCAGTGCAGCTGGTATAGCACTGGATGAATGTGATCCTGTGAAGAAAACCCCATAAGGAGTCTTGCCACGGCATTCTGCATCTGCTGGAATGCAGAACTATCTTGTAGCTTCCTGTTGGTCTTAACCCTTAACCCCATGATCATTGGATTCCCTGACCCCTGGACCATCTTACCACATGGATTGCTATTTGCCCAGCCCTAGGACTGGACCTGACTTTGGATGCTGATTCTGCCTCCAGGCAAGTAGACCTCAGAGACTCTTCTTGTTGATTGGTCTCCCACACCACTGGGCCCTACATATTGTTGCTCAGCAGTGAGACTACAACATTGTGTGGTTTTAAAGTTAACTACAAGGATGAGAAGAGAAGACTCCCTGAGATGAGAAGAGAAGACTCCCTGGAGAAGACCCTGATGTTGGGAAAGATGGAGGGCACAAGGAGAAGGGGGCGACAGAGGACGAGATGGTTGGATAGTGTTTTCGAGGTTACCAGCATGAGTCTGACCAAGCTGCGGGGGGCAGTGGAGGACAGGAGTGCCTGGCGTTCTCTGGTCCATGGGGTCACGAAGAGTCGGACACGACTAAACGACTAAACAACAACACAAGGAGGAGAAAGCTGAAGACCTCCAGACGCAGCTCAGCCCCAAACAGCATGGACAATCACCATGGATGATGAGGATTGCAGTCCAGCAACAGCTGGAGGGCCATGGTTTCCTTACGCCTGATTTCAGTGGTGGCTGGTGGCAATTGGGAGTAATGTTAGAATTCCTGCTCCATGATTGCAGTCATGGGATTTTGTCTATCACATGACGGTTTATGTTTTGACTCCACAGTGGGAAGTGACGGAGACAGGATGTTTGTGTACCTGTGTTCCATGAAGTGGGAGTATTGTCTTTTGTTCTTTCTCTTTGCTGTCTGATGCTAGAGAGAGAGGGAGCCATGTTGCTCCATGTGTGTTTATATGTAAATAAAGTAGATGAGCCAAAATGCTAAGTTGCTGAGGTCTGTTACGCATGATGCACAAACTCTGCGGATCCCTAAGTGTGCCGGTGTCTGGGGACTTCCGGGTTAGCGCCATCGTTTAATGGCGGATTCCCTCCGAGCTCCGGAGGGAATCGGCTCCGCAGGATCGGGTCTTGTCCTCGGCGGCGACGCGGGGACCCTTAAAAATCACAGGCGTGGATGCCTGTGAACCTGGTGACTCGGCGGGCACCATTTGCGCCCCCCCAAACCGCGAAGGAGCCTTTTTAAAGGCTTCGGAACGGGGACGGGGTGCAGCGCGGTGCTGTGAGTTTATTGCTCCTTCTGCGGAGTGAAGCCGCAAGCCATTGACGGAGAGCGCTGACTTTTTCCTTGGAACAATTGGATTTTAAAGTAAAAACCCGTGAGTAATATGGAATTCGGAATTTAAAGAAGAAGAAAAAATCTGAATTAGGAACGAGCGGGGAAGGGTTAAAAAGGAAATCCGCCCCCCCCCCTTTGTAGATAATTTAAAGCAAAGAACTTGCCATCTAAGGTCGAGAGGACCTTTTTTTCTTTTACTAAAAGACTTTAATCCTCATGGTTTGACACTATAAGAAATTTTACCGGAGGATAAAAGATTAATTGTGGGAGCTTTCACCCCCCCGGACCCGGGAGTGTCCCGCGAGAGAGCCTGCTGATGAAGTACTGAGGAGTTTGACAGCTGTCAAATTGGCTGTCAGAGGGAAAAAGAGAACTTTGTTTCTGTTGCTTCTGCTGGTTATATTTGCTACAATTTATTGAGAATAAGGAAGGACTGATACAATAAATTGGCTATTGGACTTGAGCTGAAAAATATTAAGAAACTAAAATCCCCCTAGAGGGGGTTTAGGACATTACAACAATGGCTGGAGGAGGGAAAATTCAGACTGAATTGGATAGAACATTTGTTCTCTTGGGAAAATTACAAGGGGAAATTGATGTTTTGGCTACAAGTGTCACAACTCTGGTCTCAACAGTAAACAATTTTGTTGAAGTTGATAAGGATTTGAAGCAGGAAGCTCTTACAACTGAGCAAATAGGGAAACTTGAATGTTATGAGAATATGGAAAAGGAGATATGTGCTGTTCCTGAAGAAAAGGAAGGAGGAGCTGTAACTTCCCAGATGTCAAATGAGAGTTGCAATTTGTGGCCTGACATGAAGGCAATAAAGGAGAATAACAATCTGATGTGGAAAGCCTGGCCTGAATTGGTGAGCCTAAAACTGAGAGATCCCCTCTTGTGGAGATCTGAAGACCGAAGGATTACATATTTGATCAAGCTGGAAATCGGAGCTTTGGGGACATTTGGACTTGAAAGGAGTATGTCGGGGTACCCTATAGGCTCTTTTTTCAAGTATGGAGGGCTGGCTGGAAAAAATATGGATTCTGTTGGGCCAAAGCCTTTCCGAAATCTGGGGTTTAACATTAAGGACTATCAAAAAGGCCGGCAGAGAGGAACTGAGAGTTAAAAGCCTCGGACGTGAGATCTCCAAGCTAGATAAGATATTGAATTGATGAACACTTGTTGGGGACTGAAACCAGGAAAGGGGTGGGTGGAGTCTGGGAATCCAAAGGGTATATAACTGTAACTTGTTTTATTTTTATTCTGTTATGTTATTTGTTTGGAACTGGGGAAAGCCGTGGAAGGGAAATTTTGGTCGACTTTAAGAAAAATGTTGAAGAATGAGTAATGATGTTTAAGTATTTGATGTTTAAATTTGGATATAAGGATTTGCTGAATTAATAATTTAAATTGGAATACAAGAAGGGGAGGTGAGAGGAGGTCTGAGAAATAAGTTAATGGAAATAAGTAATGGAAATTGTATTTGTTTTAATCGTTTTTTAATTTTGTATTTTTGTATCTTTGTTATTTTTTGTCTTTTTTCTCTTTGTTTTTATATTAATTTCGTAAAACCTAATAAATATTCTTTAAAAAATAAAACTAAGTGTGCCGGTGTCTGTTGGCATCGGTTGCTGTGATGTTAGGGCTGAATAAAGCCTTTGAAGCTCCCGAACAATTGACCAGGAGGGAGAGAACATGCCAGACGGGCATGTGTCTCTACCAGGGTCCTACTCGAGTGTAGGCCAAACTCCTGACAAGTAGTAGGGTGGAAGACAAGGAGACCAACACTAGGTGGAACCAGAGCTAAGGACAGGTAGAGTCACCCGTTGGACTGGTTGTAAGTAACAAGTCAGGCTGGTGAGGGCTGGCTAAGGGCAGAATGAGATTGATGTGGAAGTGACAATCATGCCAGTGGACAAGCCTCTACTGCCTACGTTGGTCCAGACACCTTTACTGCAATCAATGCCTTTCCCCATCACCAAGTGCTAAGGAACCTCTCAGGATGTGCCTTAGTATTTACAGTGGTACCTCGCAAGACGAATGCCTAGTAAGACGAAAAACTCGCAAGACGAAAGAGTTTTTCTTTTTTGAGTTGCTTCGCAAGACGAATTTCCCTATGGGCTTGCTTCACAAGACGAAAACGTCTTGCTAGTTTGTTTCCTTTTTCTTAAAACCGTTAAGGAAAAGGTGCATTCAGGGGGTGCAGTTGTGACTTGACTTCGAGGAGCAACTCATAGCACGTGGTGTGGTAGCCTTTTTTGAGGTTTTTAAAGACTTTGGTGATTTTTGAAGCTTTTCCCAAATCCGTGCTTCGCAAGACGAAAAATTCGCAAGACGAAAAAACTCGCAGAATGAATTAATTTCGTCTTGCGAGGTACCACTGTATCAGTAATGCCTCCCATGAACCTCTCTCACAGCGAAGCAGATCTTTCTGCAAGTGGCTTCATGAATGGGACAAGCAACTGTCTGGAGTTGAGCCAAACCACAAGGACAATTTTCATGCCTGAGTGTCAGTGAAGTTTGACACCTGGTCCCAGGTGGGCAGGAAACCTAACAGTCCTGGCCCACCCTACAACTTCAACCACAGCTATGTGGAAATATTGAAAGCATATAGTTTCTCCCTTGCATTCCCCACCCCACCCCCAATCCAGAAGAGGAGTTTCTGTAGACAGGGCTTCTGAAAGTGAATTAAGATTTATTTTACAGGAAAACTTAAATAAAACTGGGTTAGGGACTATTAACAGTAAAACCACATTTAAAATTAAAAAAAAGCACTGAGCTCCTCTGACAGAAAAACAAACAAACCAGAGGGAGCAGTGTTGATCCATCAGGAATTTAAAAAATCCAAATCCCCAGGAGGGCAATAATGGTATTAGTATGTGCCAGAATGTCACAGGATGATACGAACTCAAAGGCTTGCTTACCATTCTGTAACATTTGGGTTGATACTGCCCTACAATAGGTTTGACTAACTTTTCAGTCCCCACTGGCCAAATCCAGCTCCCCTCCCCAGTTTTAATGGTGGCAGCCAAATCCAAAAATACCAGAAAAGAAATTACAGGGGAAAGAAATGGGGAGGGGGTGCTCTGATACTCTTCCCACAAAAGAATTGCAGCTACCCCCTAAAATGTTGTCAAAGCAAAAAAGCTGGTTTCAAGGTGAGTGAAAGAGCTGAAGAATTATCCTTGTCAATTTAGCCCAGCTCTACAGGATGGTGCTTTAGATAAAAAGGTAAAGGACGGCTGGACAGTTAAGTCCAATCAAAGGTGACTATGGGGTTGCGGCGCTCATCTTGCTTCAGGCCAAGGGAGCCGGCGTTTGTCCACAGACAGCTTTCCAGCTCGTGTCACCAGCATGACTAAACTGTTTCTGGCGCAATGGAACATCATGACGGAAATGAGAGTGCACGGAAATGTCATTTACCTTCCCACCACAACAGTACCTATTTATCTACTTGCACTGGCGTGCTTTCGAACTGCTATGTTCACAGGAGCTGGAACAGAGCAATGGGAGCTCACTTCATCGTGGGGATTTGAACCGCTGACCTTCTAATCGGCAAGCCCAAGATGCTCAGTGGTTTAGACCACAGCGCAACCTGTGTCCCTTTATCCCACATCTGACCATTGGTTCCTCAAGCTCACTGTTGTCCACACTTGACTGAGACGTTGATGGGAATGGCCATAGCTCAGTTGCAGAACATCTGCCTTGCATGAAGGAGGTTCCAGGTTCCAGGTTCAATCCCTAGGATCCCCAGGTAGGGCTGGGAGAAGCACCCTGCCTTAAAACCTGGAGAGCTGATTCTGGTCAGTATAGACAATGCTGAATTAAATGGATCAATTATTCTGACTCCGTGTAATGCAGCTTCCTATGTTCCCAAGCAGAAAACACAACACAGCTCCCAATAAGATGTGCATGTCCCATGGTGCCAATTACATGTTTGGGAGCTTGTGGAACTGAATCGGGGCTTTTTCGCCTCTTTTCATACATGTTCCTTCTCTCAGCCATTTTTAGACCTCTATATGCATCATTGGAGAGCAGCCAAGATGCTCATGAAGAACTTCTTTCTGTCCACAGTTCAGACACCAGATTATAAGAACATAAAACAGTTTTCATCAATGTTCTCTCATAACAATGACCATGAATTATGGGAAGTAATGATAATTGCGGTTAGTCTTTTGGCTAAGCTTAAGGACAACTTCTGCCTGACAGTGGATTGTTCAGAAATCTAACCATAGTGGCTGAAATCCACAGAGAGATGGAACAAGGTAAAGAGCAGAATGAAAAAAGCTATATCCGTGCTTACAGAGTTTGTGAACACCTACCCTGATAACTATGCCAGTCTAATACGACTGACACCATAGGATTGTTCACATGCTATTCTTTACATGTACAAGCTGTCTCTACACATGCACACGTGTCTGTGCACATGCACACGTGTGAAAGGGTGTACACCTGTTGATTTGTACAGTTCAACTATTTGTGTGAACAGATTCTACACTTGTTGAGTGTCAACATGCCTCATACATTTTATACCGATCTGTCTATTCATGAGTAAGAAAAACCTCTTTTAAAAGAATTGGGGTTATTTTAAATCTACCTCTCACAAGTTTTTGCATTGAGGAGAGGGGATCCAGCCATAACTCAGAGTAACAGCCTTGCTGTTATCCAGGGGTCAGCAAACTTTTTCAGCAGAGGGCCAGTCCACTGTCCCTCATACCTTGTGGGAGGTCAGACTATATTTTTTTTTGGGGGGGGGGTGAACGAATTCCTATGCCCCACAAATAACCCAGAGATGCATTTTAAATAAAAGCACACATTCTGCTCATGTAAAAACATGCTGATTCCCGGACCATCCGCTGGCCAGATTTAGAAGGCAATTGGGCCAGATCCGGCCCCCGGGCCTTAGTTTGCCTACTCATGTGTTATACTATCAGCATTCCAATGGTACAAGAAAACTTCTTAAAATGCTATCATGCTGTTGGTTTTAGCTGCCCATTCTCCTTGAAGTGTAACTTCTAGGAAACTCTGGGGAGGAAGTTTGAGAACTACAATGACTATGCTTTCCTATGCTTCCTGTACAACCAAACTCCCCTTGACAGATTTACTAAATAAGCCATAGAAAGTCATGATTGTGCATAAAATAACTTGTCAGACCTGCACAGCCAAAGGGCAATGGAAGTAATAAGCTTTCAGTGATGTTTGGTTTTCCATTACTCAGGCATGTGAAAATCCCACAAGAAAAAGTCCAAATGCCTCTCTCAATATAAATCCATTAGGAACATAGGAAGTGGGCTTAGAGCAGGTTAGATGATTTGTTCATATAGCCTAGTATCGCTTACTCTGACTGACAGCAGCTCTCAAGGGTCTCTCAGGCAGAGGTCTTTCCCATCACCTTGTAAGTGGAAATGCCAGCAATTGCAGCCAGGACTTTCTGTGGGCAAAACATTAATAAAAATTAAGTCAGTTGTCATGGACCCTCCACATTCTGTCATGTTAATATGTTGGCCTGTGCGCAATATGTTGGGTATTGATGTAAAATGGAGGATAAAAAAATCAAGCTGAACCAGTGGCAGTCTATCCCATTTTGCCATGGGGATGGTAAGCTACCCCCCCCCCCAGCCAACAGTGGGTGGCAGCGGGGGGAGTGCCCAGGGAGGCAGCACTTTGTTCGGATTCATGGGCAGGCTAGCCCTGAACTGAACAACTCATAGAATCATAGAACCATACAACTGGAAGAGATCGCGAGGGTCATCTAGTCCAACTCCTTACAATGCAGGAATCTTTTGCTCAGAATCAAGATGGAACTAGGATTGATTGGGAAATGAAAGAAAACAAATGGCTATGTATATAAGGTAAAGAGGACGCAGGTGGCGCTGTGGGTTAAAGCCTCAGCGCCTAGGGCTTGCCGATCGAAAGGCCGGCGGTTCGAATCCCTGCGGCGGGGTGCGCTCCCGCTGCTCGGTCCCAGCGCCTGCCAACCTAGCAGTTCGAAAGCACCTCCGGGTGCAAGTAGATAAATAGGGACCGCTTACCAGCGGGAAGGTAAACGGCGTTTCCGTGTGCGGCTCTGGCTCTGGCTCTGGCCAGAGCAGCGATGTCACGCTGGCCACGTGACCCGGAAGTGTCTCCGGACAACGCTGGCCCCTGGCCTCTTAAGTGAGATGGGCGCACAACCCCAGAGTCTGTCAAGACTGGCCCGTACGGGCAGGGGTACCTTTACCTTTACCTATATAAGGTAAAAAGGTAAGGTAAAGGACTCCTGAATGTTTAAGTCCAGTCAAAGGCAACTATGGGGACAACCCATAGGTGCTCATCTCGCTTCAGGCCGAAGGAGCTGGTGTTTGTATGCAGACAGCTTTCTGTGTCATGTGGCCAGCATGACTAAACTGCTTCTGGAGCAATGGAACAGCGTGACGGAAACGAGAGTGCACGGAAATGCCATTTACCTTCCTGCTGCAGCGGTACTTGTTTATCTACTTGCACTGGTTTTGAATTGCTAGGTTGGCAGGAGCTGGGACAGAGCAACAGGAGCTCACCCCGTCACAGGGATTCAAACCACCAACCTTCTGATCAGCAAGAGGCTCAGTGGTTTAGAGCACAGCGTCACCTGCATCCCCTTGGCTATGTATATAAAAAGGCTGGGTTGGGTACTGCATAATAAACAGAAGGCAAGCAGAACAAATGCCACCAAACTTTTTCTAATGTTCAGAGACCTTACAAAAGAGTGAAGCCAGAGAGAGAGAGAGAGAGAGAGAGAGAGAGAGAGATATGCTAGTTTTAACACTTCACTATTCTTTCCCCTAATCCCTGTGACTGGAGAGTGTTGAGTGAGATTCTAATCCTGGATTGGAAGCTAGGTCTCTCAGAGAGTAAATCCAGCTCCCCTCTGCCCACTCTGGTGTTCTCCTTACTGTATATGATGTTACTTTGCAGCACTTGTGAGATATGCCGTCTTGCTTTCAAGCTCTGGATCAGTCCAAAGCGCTCCAGAGAGATTTGAAACAATCTGAGCCATTTTGGATCAATCCTGAGCTGCCTTCACCAACTTTGGACCGGGACTACTTTGGTTCAGATTTCAGGCATCATTCAAAGCAGTTGTGGAGCCCTGCTTTCCAATACAGTTCATTTGCTGCAGACTCTATAACAAAACGTTTGATTTTGCTATGGTTCTATGACTCAGTTTATACTATATAGTTGTCTAGATATGTGCATGTGTCCTTTCTTTTTCTTTACTTCCCCCCACTTTTTCTCCTCTGGGAAAAAAAAGGTTGAGGCTGATTTCCTATTGTGATGTTGTTTTCCTTGAAATAGTCGATAAAATTTAGTAGGTGGGGAAAGAAAAGATTTTCAGTGCAGTAATTGTGAATCTGCTGACACCTTCCCCGAACCCCCTTTAAAATAGTTGGTGGCATGTTCTTAGTCTGCTTCTGCAAAAAAATAACAAGGGATTTTTACTTTACTTTTACTTTTTACTTTACTAAAAACAAAGGATTCCTAGATCTCACCGTGGAGGAAATCTACCCTTTTTCATTCTATACTGAAAAGCAGTCACTCAGGCATTTTTCACCACTTCTTTGAAAGTATGAACTCGTTACTGGAGTCTATTTTGCTGGGAGCATTTTGCATTACAAACACTGTGCCACAAATTGACTCAGGAATATGCAGCCAATTCATATTCTCTTCCTCTCACCTTGGAATATGGAATATTTTAACTGCTCATGTGCTTAAAGTTTGTGGGCTTTCTTTTCTTTTTCAAGAATGCTTTTCAGTCAGGGAACCTATGATAATATAGTCATGTTTAATTTATTCTCTTTATCTATGCTGTCTCCAGTCTTCCCGTTTAACTAGATACTTTTATTTTTTATTATTTTAATTTTTTTAAGAACCCTGCTTCACAGCGGTAGGAAACACAGAGACACACATTTACACAGTACTATAAATTCAGAATGTGTACCTTCTTTCAAAACAGAATGATTTCTCTTAGACATTTCTGAGAGGAATCCCCCCCTGGGTGTCATAACCTAGTCTTGGTGTTCTAACATGCAGAATTCTGAGAATTCACTTCAGGTTCCCTGCTGACTCTTTCCTCATCCAAATCCAATTCCTTCCCTCCCCCCAACATATAAATACAGCCTTTATCCTTCTCCTGCATTTGATCCCAGTATTTTGACTTATCCTACATCAGTTGGTCTAGACTTTTTTAAAAAACAAAAACCTCCAAGTTGATTTGATAAGAAGCAGCCTATGTTCATACACGGTGGGGAGACTTTGAAGATTTGGTAGAAATCTGCCTTAAACCAGGTCACACTGTTGGTCCATCCAGCCAACGTCCTCTACTCTGACTGGCAGAAGCTTTCTGGGGTCTCCATGTGGGTCTTTCTCAGTCCTTGTTGAAGAGGGACTGAATCCAAAATCTTCTGTGCAGCATGTGCTGTACTACTAGCCAATGGCCACTCTTCTGTGCCAGCCCATCCATCAGATGGCCTGAGGCAGCTGCCTCAGGTGGCAGAATCCAATGGGAAGCACCCCATTAGGGGACTGGACCACCATCACTGGAGAAGTAAGGAAAAGCACTTGTGGCTTCACGAAAGATCTTGTGGGGCTCTTCCAATATCTCGTTGGGAGTTACCATGGCTGCCACAAATGCTTCTCCTCACTTTTCATGTGGTGGGGGGGCACCACCCACTGCAGCCACCACCAGAGAAAGAAGGAGACGCAATGGTGGGTTCCAGGTTTTGGTGAGATCTCACAGACCTCTTGCAAGATCTCCTCAGAACCTGGAACCAGCTTCTGCAGCCATACAAACCCAATAAGCAAGGCTCCAGGGGGTGGGGAGGAGGGTCAGCACCTTCCAGTTTTGCCTCAGGTGGCAAAGTGGGAGAGGCCACCCCTGCCCACCATCATAGCTGGTGATATCTCATCAAGCAAGTTCTAGGATTCCACAGAAATGTTCCAAAGTAACAAGAATATCCATTAGTGGTCACACCAGAAACAGTTCTCCTTGAACTCTGATGTGCTTTCTATACTGTTCAGTGTGTCAGAATATTATTTCAGCTGGATGTTTTCATGGGTTAGTTTATTTTGGCCAACCCAAGTAGGGGGTATGGTTTGCATATGACGCTGTGTGTTTATACTACTGCTACTATCACTGCTAGTAGTATTTCCACACCTATTGCTGTGTTCTAGTTTCTGGGTTTTGAATGGCTTGAAGCAGCTGTATTTGAGCACGGTGGAAAGGCTCTTTCTGCTTACATGTTCATCGCTCACACATTAATAGAAGTGAGGGGCAGTTTAGAGAGAGAGAATCTTATAGGGTTTACGGACGACAATGCCCAGAGGCTTCAATTCGGAACAGGCAGGTTCCTGAAGGACTGGAAGAAGTGTATGATGTATTTGAAAGACAGTTGTAATCAATCAACATCGCTTGTAGGGTTACAAGAAGTTTTGTGAGGAAAATTATATAAATTACTGCAAAAGGGATTAAGTATAAGTTTATTTAGGATTTGGATTTATAGCAATAATTACAGTCATAAAATGCAGAATTAGAAATGATTTTAGAAAACCACTAGACGCGGTTGAAGGAAGTCTTAGGCTGTGATAGCCAAAGATTTGATTTGATGTTCATGAGATGTTATGCTTGGAAATATGTGTAAAAACCAATAAAAAAATTTATACATATTTAAAAAATGTCCAGAGGCTTCATGTAAGCGGGAGAGATTGACTGTTTTACAGCTGACAGTTGGGTTTTCATCTTAGAGAAAAGGCAAGTAAGAGACAACATGATAGAAGTTCATAAAATTAAACATGACATGGAGAAGGTTGGGTCAATAAAATGGTTTTCTCCTTCTCTCATTACTCTAGAACCCATGAACATCCAAGGAAGCTGAACATTGGAAAATCTAGGACAGAGAAAAGAAAGGAATTATTCATACAATACATAGCTAAACTAAAGAACTCACTCCTATGAGAGGCAGTGAGGCCACCAACCTAGATGACTTTAAAAGAGGATTAGACAAATTCATGAAGTGGGGGAGGGGGCTGTTAATGGCTACTAGTCATGCTGCGTATGCTCTGCCTCCATAGTTGAAGGCAGTAATGCTTCTGAATACCACTTGCTGGAAATCATGGGAAAAGAAGGTGCTCTTGCTATCGATTCCTCCTTGAGAGTTTCCCACAGGCATCTGGTTGTCCATTATGTGTTGGGCCATTGGTCTGATCCAGCAGGCTTTTCTTACGTTCTTATCCATGGGTCAGCAAACATTTTCAGCAGGGGGGCTGGTCCACTGTCCCTCAGACCTTGTGAGGGGCCGGACTATATTTTGAAAAAAAAATAATAATGAATGAATGAATTGAATAATGAATGAATGAATGAATGAATGCCCCACAAATAACCCAGAGGTGCATTTTAAATAAAAGCACACATTCTGCTCATGTAAAAACACCAGGCAGGGCCCATAAATAACCCAGAGACCCATTTTAAATGAAAGAACACATTCTACTCATGTAAAAACATGCTGATTCCCGGACCATCCACGGGCCGGATTTAGAAGGCGATTGGGCCGGATCTGGCCCCCAGGCCTTAGTTTGTCTACCCATGTATCTTATCTAACTAAAGGAAAAAAAACTGGGAGCTCTCTGATTTCTACACTAATAAAATAGAAGCACAACAAAGAGGACCAAACCACATAGGATATGGGAGGTTGACACCTCAATGTTCTCTAGTTGTGGGTTGTTTTCGTTCCACTAATTTAGCCCCAAAACAGTTGGGCTAGGAGTGTGGTTGTTTAACACTTTCCCATGTGCTGTTTTCTGGATCCAAGTTCCTCTACCAAAGTGGGGAAATGCAAGCACTTTTTAAGTACCACAATATATATTTTTCTGCTACAGGGGTAATGAGGGAGGAGCAATTAAAATCTGGGAATCAGAGTAAGGGAAGGGGTTAAGTGGCCTCTTCCTCAGGCGCTGTTGCACCAATTAAAATCAGTAGCTTTACCAATGACAAAAAAAAACTTTTTAAAATCCATAAAAAATATCTGATCATAGATCTCACTGAATTATTTACTGTGCTAGTCATTTGGAGCAGTCTTGAACTCTGTAAGTCATTGAAGTCATGTTTCATATGGACTAGAAACCTTTTCTTTTTTAAAAATAAATAAATATTGATATCTTCTGGATGCTGAATTTTGCACCCAGTTCCATCATGGGATGTAAAATTCTGAAACAATAAACAAACAAACAAACAAATAGGATACATTTAAGATTTTAGTGAGCATAAATAGAAATAAAAGAGAACCACAAACCTTCAAAATGGCTGCGTGGAAAGGCAGCAGTTGCCACAGCTTTGTGCTAAAATAACCTCTTTTCTCCCATTAAGCATTACCAACCTGACCTTATCAACTGGTTCAGCTTGAGTTTCCATCTTCAATGGAGCAGGCATTCACTGAGTACAGCATGTGCAAATGTTCTTGTATGTTTCTGTCATTACATTCCTATCATCCTTTGAAATATTAATCTGTTGCAGAGGGAAGGAGGGAGAGGGAGAGATGTTCGATGTCTTTACATGCATTTATTACTTCTGGTATGGAAGTTTGCAAATGTGTGAAGCAGCAAGGGGTAGCCACTAGGCAGGACTTCATACATGTATAAATATTTGACAGTTCAGCCAGGTATTCATACACTATGTTCTGCCAAATGTTCCATAGGAAGTACCCCCTCCCTCCCTACACACAAGCACTTCCCCTCCCACCAGCCTCCTAATAAATTTGGTATTTTTTTAAATGCAACTGCTGTCACCGTCTTATTTCCTCTCTTGCACACTATGTCAATAAATACATAGCGGAACATAACATACAAACAACACAACTCTGGTACAAGGTCTGTGATTGGACTTACGCTACTTGTTGAATGGCTCATTTATCCAGTCTGAATAACATTTACTGCACATGTAACTTGTTAAGATAGCGTTGTACATCTATCCACTCCATGTTTACAGTATCTCCAGGTTTTGTCTTGCACATGGCATCTTAGTATGTTTGTTGTTTGAATGGTTATAAGTCTATCTCTATTCTAGCTCTTATTCTAGTAAATTTGGTTTTAGACTTATAAGCCAGTTTGTGGTGTGGTTGTTTTGATGTAAAGCCTATTGCTTGCCTTCTCATTCCACAAAGTGCATTGCAGGTAGCATTGTGATATGGTACGTGATTTGGAATCCTTCAGCGTAGATGCTTCTTCCACTAGAGCAGGGGTCAGCAACCCACGGCTCCTGAGCCGCATGTGGCTCTTTTACACCTTTGCCGCGGCTCCGGGGTGGATACTAGCGAGGGGAGGAGGCGCATTGTGCGCCCCGACACTCCCCACTGTGGCGGGCGCTGTACTGGCTGTGACGTCGCATGGGGGCAGTGCGTGCATTAGTCACGCACCGTCCCAACGTCACCTTCCCGCCCGCCTGCTACATTGTAAGGGGCATGTACGCTGGTCACTATTTTGAAGGGGAGTGAAGAACACACACACACAAAAAGGTAACTTGTTAATTTAACGTTTATTTCTATGAGGAGGAGTAATTCTGAGGGGTCAAACAAAGAAATAATTTTAAAAAGTGACAAAAAAAGTTATTTTTATAATGATGAGTTTTGCGGCTCCCAGTTTTTTTTTTCTTTGGAAACGGGTCCAAGTGGCTCTTTTTGTCTTAAAGGTTGCAGACCCCTGCACTAGAGAAATTCATTTCACCATCTGAGGCGAAACAGGAAGGTGCTGCCCTGCGTGTCGTTACCACCCTCCACCCCCACCAAAGCCTCGTGAGACCCCTGCGAGATATCATCTCCAACACAATCTTGAGGGCCTCTTGAAAGATCTTGCAGGACATTTGCAAGATCTCACCAGAACCCAGAAGCTGCCTCAGCCGCTTCTCCTTGCTTCTCTGGCAGCGGCAGGGGGGGGAGGCCCATGGAGATGCCCCTTGAATTCTACCGCCTGAGGCCACTGCTTCAGTCTGCCTCATGGATGGGCCAGCACTGCTTGAGTCTCAGGAATGACTGCCTTAGTAGTGCTGTATGCTCCAGGGTTTTGTCTTATATCCACTGTGGTCCTACTTGTGCTATGCATTTAAAGCAGTATTATAGCACTTTAAACAGTCATGGCTTCTCCCCCCCCAAAAAAAATCCTAGAGATTGTAGCTTTGTAGCTTGTTATGGGTTTGGAGAGTTGTTAGGAGATGCCTGTTTCCCTCACAGAGCTGCAGCTCTCAGAGTTCCCCAGGAAGAGGGATTAGCCATTCTGAGCCACACAAAATCACTCAAGGAGGGTATGGAGGAAGACCGCTTTGAGAGGTGTGGCTTGGGGAGGAGAAATGGACTGGAGAAAGTCCTGAGGGCCAGAAGGAGAAGCTGGACAGCTGCATTTGGCACCCAGGACCAACTGTTCCAGCCGCTTTCCTTAACCTGTGTTACCATTTTCCTTCATATTGACATCAGCAACTTTCAGACTCTCTCCCCTTCAGTGCTTGTTTGAACTTTGCTATTAAATTTTAGAGCTGAACACAGCCTTCTGAATGGGCAAATGTGGGTGATGGGGATTGTCACATTTTTCTTTCAATGAAAAAAGGAGGGGGGCAAAGAATGGTGGGAGATGAATTGCATGGGACAAACACAGGGCGGAATGGAAAACTCTGCCTTCTTGCATCCTTAGCTTTTGGCTGCAATTGCAAAGAAAAAATCTGAACAGTCTTAAAGCATGTTTCTGGATCTTCCTCAGCAAGCACAGCTTTAATTTGACACCTAAAATTTGGCACTCCATCCAGGCCTGTTGAGATTGGTTCCACACTGGGACCGATCCCCATTAACAGCACTCAATTTAACCACGGGTGGCACTGTGGGTTAAACCACAGAGCCTAGGGCTTGCCGGTCAGAAGGCCACATGACCTGAAAGCTGTACGCCGGCTTCCTCGGCCAGTAAAGCGAGCGCCGCAACCCCAGAGTAGGCCACAACTGGACCTAATGGTCAGGGGTCCCTTTACCTTTACCTTTACTGCAAGTTCCACTGGGATAGGCAGGAATCATAGCTGCCCCTGCTGGAATTCAAGGTGCAGCTGTAAAAGGAGGGTGTACTCGCCGACAGTGATAAAGGGCTTTCAAAGGCAAGCTAGGTAAATTCATGGAGGGTAAGTCCAGCAATGGCTCCTGTCATGATAGCATGGTGCTGATAATGCCAAGGTTGCAGGTTCAATCCCTGTTTGAGACGGGTGCATATTCCTGCATTGCAGGGAGTTGGACGACATGATTCTCAGGGTCCCTTACAACTCTATGATTCTGTATGCAACCTCCAGCCATCAAATGGAAGTGCCTGGGAACAACTGCAGGAAAAGGCTGCTTGTGGACTAAGAAGAGGCATCTGGTTGGCCAGTGTAGATAACAGCATCTAGGATTAGATGGACCAGCAAGATTCTACTTAGGTTCTTACATTGCCTGGGAACCATTTATGCTGCAAGATGGAAGCAAATGAGAAAGGGTTTGCAGGAGGTTACCGGCAGCAAATATTATTCCAACTTAAGTGTTCTATTTTGAGAACATATAGCAGCTTTTAAATTCACACCACTGATGGGTGTTGGGAGATTAAAACATATACTTCTCTGTCTGTCTTCTGCAGCAGGCAAACCTGTAGAGTTGACAACCACCGCAACTGGAAATTTCTAGTTGTTGTTGTTTAAAAAAGAGCATTACCATCCTCAGTTGACACCAACATTTTCACTCCCCCACCCCTTCGGGGCTTGAAAACAATTCTAAATGCACTTACCTGTGAATTTTTGAACCGCCAATTCCTTATAAATAGTAAGGCACCGTCACTTCTGAAAGGACAAATCTACCACTTTTCCTTCAGTGATAGTGCTCCAGGCATTTGCATTTCAAAGAATCAAGCTGAATTAATTTCAGACGAAATGTAAATAAGGCACCTGGATGCTAATCAAGAAAGTAAACAGCAAATTTGGATTATTTTTTTTTCATGAATAAAACAGCATGTTAAGGAGGCAGCACCCTGGCAGGACATCTTGAGCTGTGTGTTCCTACAGGAATCTTTCTAACATGGGGGTGTAAGGGGAAAGGTGTGAAATAAAAGGAGGAAAGGTTCCTCCCATAACAGCAAATAAGTTTTAATAGACCCTTAACTATACAATTCTAGGTCACAGCTGGAAACCTGTGGCTACAGCTTAGTGGCAGAGTATCTGCTTGGCGCACAGAACTTCCAAAGTTCAATCCCTGGCATTTCCAGGCAGGGCTGGGAGAGGATTCTGTCTAAAGCTCTGGATAGCTGTTGCCAGTCTGTGTGCAGACTATCAGGGGACTGCCATCAGAACAGGGGAGGGAGGCAGGGGGTCGTTGGGATACAGAGAGCCTCCAAAACTCCTGAGGAGCAGTTCCTCTTCCAGCAGTGGGGAAAGCCACACCTCCAGTGGAGAAAAGAGGGAAGGGGCCAGCCAAGCGGGGAAAGGGCTCAAGGATGCTGCTGAGAGCTCCAGCGCCTCACCTCACCAGGCTGGCCAGGAGGGACACACACCACTTCCGTCGCCCAGCTTGCAAAGAGGGGTGAAACGCAGCGGCGTAGCGTGGGTTGTCAGCACCCGGGGCAAGGCAAGTAATTTGTGCCCCCTAACCCGGGGCAAGGCAAGTAATTTGCGCCCCCTAACCCCTAACCTGCCGCCGCTGCCAGCTTCTTCTTGCTGCTGCCTGGGCTGGTCGGGTGTGGTTCTCTCCCGCGCTCAGCGCTGCACTGGGCGGCCACTGCACTGTCCCTCCCCCAGATAGTCCCTCCCTCGCTCTCTCTCCGCTCCGCAACGCAACGCACACCTGGCACCCTCTCCCTCTACAGTGGGCGGCGACCCGGCAGCTCGGATCGGATTCGCACAGCCAGCACTGCAGTGAGAGTGAGTGAGTGAGCCAGGTAGGGGCAGTGAGCTGCGAGTGTGAGCGCCCCCCCCAAATGTTGCACCCGGTGCGGCTGGCCCCCCCTGCACCCCCCACGCTACGCCACTGGTGAAACGCAAGGAGGGGAGGAGGAGGCTTGGGGTGCTGAAGTT
Organism: Podarcis cretensis; assembly: GCF_951804945.1. Classification (NCBI taxonomy): domain Eukaryota; kingdom Metazoa; phylum Chordata; class Lepidosauria; order Squamata; family Lacertidae; genus Podarcis; species Podarcis cretensis. Next base: position 23,954,750 of record NC_137177.1, on the reverse strand, counting down.
CTTATGTTGGGAGAGAAGCTGGAAGGGGCCACTCCCAGATTCTGCAAGTGACTAAGATGGACATGAACTTTGTGGATCTGCACTGTAAATAGTTTGCACAATAAAACCTGTAAAAGACAGATCGGAGTCCTGCCTGGTTACTCACGAGCAACCACCACCAGCATCTGACAAGACTATACTGAAGTAGATGTACCAGTGATCTGATTCAGTACAATGGTATCTCTGGTTAAGAACTTAATTCATTCGGAGGTCTGTTCTTAACCTGAAACTGTTCTTAACCTGAGACACCACTTTAGCTAATGGGGCCTCACGCTGCCACCACGCCGCCATTGCACAATTTCAGTTCTCATCCTGAAGCAAAGTTCTTAACCCGAGGTAATATTTCTGGGTTAGCGGAATCTGTAACCTGAAGCATCTGTAACCTGAAGCGTCTGTAACCCGAGGTACCACTGTATAAGGAAACTTCCAGCCTGTGTGCTGGTGGAACTTGGGGCACAGCCCCTAGGGAAACTAATGGATTCTGAGATGGAAATCACTGAAACAAACATTTCAGGTGTTTGCGGCAAAAAGGGGTGTGGGTTTGTACAGAGCCCCCGGTCGTTTCATGGACTATTGACCTGTACACCACTACTTTATTCTTCCCCTGCCACCAATTTTGTGGGGGGAAACCCAGGGCTACTCAGTGAAGGACTGAGTCTTAGGTAGAGTTAACAATGACGATTAAAGTTTATTTCAATCACAAACAAGTTTTTAAATATATTCGAAACGCTGTCACTCTCTTCCCTCTCAGTCCCTATCTCTAACTCACTCTGACTCCTCTATCTCCTCCCCCCCACAAAAAAGAACCAACCTATATAACTGTCAAAACCTCTGGGCTGAGCCTCAAAATCAGGTAGGCTCCGCCTCTGGGCTTTCTTATTGGTCAACCTATTAACCCTTTCTCTTCCCCAATACAAACGTATCCCCAAAGAATAGGCAAACGCCACAAGGGGGCAGGGTGAAATGGAGCCCCTGAACATGGCTGGGGATGGCAAAGGTGGGTTCACCATTTGCAGACTGCCCTGGGTGCAGAATTGTTCCAGGGCTTTATGGGAGTAGGCAGAGGCAGAGATAGCTGCTCCAGCACCTGGAGCGGCACACATGCTGTGCACCTGGAGGCGGAGCTAGCCATCCGCGGGGGCACGACGAGCCACCTGTGGGGGCGGGGCAAGCATCCCGGGGGCGGGGCGGTGATGTCACCCGGGGCAGGCCACACCTTCCTCCGCCAATGGGAGTAGGACTGTAGAACTCTGCCCCTGCAATGGCAGCTCTATCTTTCCTATCTTATCACTGATGCAAATATTTCTCTTAATTTGGAGGTTATGGAACATAGGGAACCACCTTTCTACCAAGTCACATCACTTGCCCATATAGCTCATGGGTTAGGGGACCTGTTGGCCCTCCAGATGTTGGAGGACTCTCAATTCTCATCAGACCCAGCAAGCATGGTGAATGGTTGAGGCAGTAGGAGCTGTTGTCCAGCATAATCTGAAGGGCCACTAGTCCCTACACCCCTGGTATAGTCAGTGTCGACTCCAGCATTTTTTAGGGTCCTCAGGCAAGACACTCTCCAAGCCCCACACCTCAGCTGGGAATCCTGACTGCAGCAGGTGGGAGCCTTTCTTGGGTGTAGACCCACCAGTATACCTGAAGGAGCATCTCCACCCCCATCGTTCAGCCAAGACCCTGTGGTCCAGCAACGAGGGCCTTCTGGCAGTTCCCGCACTGTGAGAAGTGAGGTTGCAGGGAACCAGGCAGAGGGCCTTCTCGGTAGTGGTGCCTGCGCTGTAGAACGCCCCCCATCAGACGACAATGAAATAAACAACAATAAACAACTACCATACTTTTAGAAGACACCTGAAGGCAGTCCTCTTTAGGAAGGCTTTTCATGTTTGATATAATAATAATAATAATAATAATAATAATAATAATAATAGCAATAATAGTAATATTATTAATAATAATTTATTATTTATACTCCACCCATCAGGCTGGGTTTCCCTAGCCCTTGTGGGCAGCTTCCAACAAAGATAAAAAAAGACATTAATACATCAGTCAAACTTCCCTAAAAAGGACTGCTTTCTGATGTCTTCTAAATGTCAGATATTTGTTTATCTCTTTTATTGTGTTTTCAATATTCTTTTGGGAGCTGCCCAGAGTGGCAGCGGAAACCCAGGCAGATGAGTGGGGTATAAATAAATTGTTGTTGTTGTTGTTGTTGTTGTTGTTGCTGTTGTTGTTGTTGTTCCTGCCTTTCATCCAGGTGACTTGAGAAATTCAAGAATAGCAATCCTAAATTAATACTACCTCCTCGAAATTCCCCATTGTTTCCTCCTCCTTCCCCTTGCCTGACCAGGCTTTTCAAGCTTTCTGCGAAAAAGGTTGCATCTTTGTTAACTTCCTTTAGCTGGCTAAACTGTTCCCTCTGCTGACAAAACCAAGGAACAACTGATCAGCCAACCCCAATGATGTTGACTACAGCTTAGACTAATTTGGGTAGGGGCAACAGCAGGTATTTCAAAGTAATCTGTCCCATGACAAAATGTTCTTTTAAAGAATGGAGGAACAGAGAGCAAATACATCACATTTGTATTTAGTGCAAAACAATGGAGATGTGACCTCCAAAAAGGAAATATTCTGTGTTACATTTCATATTCTGTTTTCTGAATGTCTGAGGCTCCCTCTACACCATACATTTACAACTATAACATACCAATGTAAATCTTGGGTGCTGACCTAGTTGGGATTTGAACCCTGGTCTCCTGGGTCCTAGTTTGACACTCTAACCACTACACCACACTGACAGCCTGGCTCAGCAAACCTATAGACCCCCAGAGGGTATTCCAGAGACCAACAGAACACTTTCTCCCTATCTCCCTGAGAGTTCTGACTTTAGAGAGGGAACTTCAATGTTGGATTCCCCTCCCACTAAGAAATTCAGTTTGATATGCATTTTCAGTATACAGTGGTACCTCGGGTTAAGAACTTAATTTGTTCTGGAGGTCCGTTCTTAACCTGAAACTGTTCTTAACCTGAAGCACTACTTTAGCTAATGGGGCCTCCCGCCGCCACCACGCCACCACCGCACAATTCCTGTTCTCATCCTGAAGCAAAGTTCTTAACACGAGGTACTGTAACCTGAAGTGTCTGTAACCTGAAGCATCTGTAACTCGAGGTACCACTGTACATTGCTTAGTAGTAGTAATGCAAACCTACCTAATTTGCACATCCTGTAAGAACATGCAAGTCAAAATATAGTCACCCTTCAAAATTCTCACTTCTCCTGAATGTGTGCAGAAAATGTATATATTAGGGGAAATTGCTTGTTAAAATGTTTATTAGGCAAAAATTGCATAGAAAAATGCGTATTGCTGGGAGAAACTGATGGGCTTCTGTGATGACTTGTTTTTTCCCAATGCAGACTGTTGTGGAAAGGATGTGACATTGAAATTAAGATGAGAAAGATGGAAAACAGAAACAGAAAGAGATGGATTCATCCATCCCTACACGCCTACTCCAGTTGCAACAGAATCATCAGCGGTCCTTCTCAACGACATCAGAGCTCCAACTTCACCAGCATCAAAAAGCACGTGTTCTGTGAGTGAATTAGGGGTGTGCAGAGAATGCAAAGGATGCAACGCCTTCCCAGTATCATGACAAACCCTCAAACTGGAGATTAAACCACAGCAACCTTTGAACTGGCACCCTTTCATTCCTTCCCATTGTTTCCAACGGGAGGGGAGAAGAAGCAGGAGATGAAAAGGAAGAAGAGGAAGAAGGCCGAACCCAGGAAAAGATGGAAGAGTGCAAGCCACAGTCAATGAGAGTCCCAAAGGGCATTGGATGAGATGGAAGAGCCAACTTTGGTTCCCACATTCCTCAGTCCTGCATCCTGAAAGAGCCCAGGGTCACTTGCCCCTTCCACCAGAAGCAATGCTAGCCAATATTTCCAAAGCGTGTCCTTTAATGTGCCCCATAGTGTAGCTTCTGGTTGCTGCGAGGCTATTAAATGTTGGCAATTGGAAATGACAGCATACCAGAACCACCAAGTATGGTCCCAAGTCCTAAAGTGGCCTGTTTCTTCAGTTTCCAGGTGTAGCTGCTATAACAATCCTGATTTCAGGGGACCGGAACTGATATCATTGGTACAATTTGGTCATCTTAGAGCTGAATTTTTTTGCAGGGTGGGGGGACTTTTTAGAAGGTATTACTTCAACTCACATCAAAACTTGATAAGCCAGCCCTGCTGTGTTTTGGGGGACCTCCTGCTCACTCTGAGTGGGACTCTGGTAGGGATGGGGGAGGAATTTGGTTGAATTTGGATTTCAGTGTGAGCCTACCTAGGTTGGACTTTCAAAAACAATATGCAAGCTGAAACACAGCTGTCCTTCAATACCTCTCAGATTTTGTGCAGCCATCCTCCTGTCAAATAATGCATGCAAAAGTGTTTATTGGGGAAAAGTGTGCCAAAAAGATTGTGCAATATACATTGTTGGAAATGACATACATTGCAGTATATGAAGTCAACTATCCATTGTCCTTAGATAGAGACGGGGGAGAAATATAATTCAGATTGCATTTAAAGGTGAACCTCCCCAATTCACACTTTTCCAAACCGTTCACAAACAAAAACACAGCCATTCATTGAAATCTGCCCTCCTCTGAATTTTGCAGAGCAGTTCTCCAGCCAAGTAATGGATACAACAGTGCATGTGTTAGGGTATATTGTGCATATAAATGCATATATTTGTGAAAATGGCATGGAAAGAGGCTTTATGTTCTGAGAAATGGCTTGCCCAAATGTGTACACAAGGCAAAAATTGCATACGAAAATGTGTATATTAGGAGAATATTGCACTAAAATTCCTACAAGCTTTGTTGAGGACTTTTTATTTAAATAAAAATAAAAATGGCATAGCGGTTCAGAAATGTTGAGAATTCAACTTAAGGTGGGGAGGGATGAGAAACCATGAAAAATAGACTGATCTGTCCATTCTTAGACATGTGCCCTGAAATCCTACCCTAATGGCACCACTGCCCGAAATAGCAGTCCACTCTACAATGGAGAAACCACATATCTTTTGTCTTGCTCCCCAAATCATTACACAAACACTCAAGGAAAGACTCCAATGTGAACATTTGTGTTTATTTTGTTCCTTTTTGTAAATGGGCACAACACATGAGTAATAAAAAAAATAGACATTACCATTACAGTGCTACATTGGCAGATTATTTTTTAATATTTTTTTAAGGTTTTGGCCATCAACTCTGGACAAAAACAATTAAACATTTTTATTATTTTTATTATTATTTGTTTCCCCACCCTCCATTCATAAAACAGACACTAAATAGCAATTTCAGCACTAAACTCTAGAAGAGTTATGTACATACAAAAAAAAAATGATTTTAAGACATGTTTTACCTTTAAAAATATTTACATGCATTGCTCCCCCGTATTAGCAGAATAGTACACAACTTGGTATTTTGCCTAACGTTAAAACTTTTCCATTATCCCGTGATTTGTAGCTCCCATAAGAGACTTGCGGAGGTATCTATTTGCTTGTCAAAACACTCCAGGAGGCAATTTTTTTGGGGGGGTTGGTGGATATCAATGCTTTGTTTTCATCTATTTATTGAAATTTTATACACGGGTTCCTATTTACAAGACAAGTGGGGCAGATTTTGTCTTTGAAGACACAGAAAACAATGAGGTTGTTCTAGCAAGCAGGCTGTTGCACTGGCAATTATTTTAAAAAAGCAGTTTTATAAAACAGTGTACAGAAAAAGAGTTGTAGCTGACTTCAGGATGCAATCCTAGCCAAGTCTACCCAGAAGTAAGTCTTAGTGAATTCAATGACTTACATCCAGGTTAAGTGATGCTAGGATTGCAGCTTGTCATACTCAAAGTAGGCCCATTAAAATGAATGGACACGACTAGCTGAAGTCCATTCATTTCGGTAGCTCTACTCTGAGTGTAACTTAGTCAGATACCACCCTCTCTTTTTTTGCTTTTAGTCTGATTTGATTGTCAATTGTAAAGATATTATATTCGATCCCAGCCACAAACACATCTACCAACGCTGCATCTGTGGCACTCCAGCTCTGGAGGCCTTGGGGAAAGAATCAAGGAAACTCCCACAGACATCACTAAATCTTGGGGCAATGACAATGTATTCAAAGTTGAACGCTAAGGGCTTGCACCTGTTATGACCTTCTGGATAAGCTTGGTGGACTCCAACTCTCATGAGCTCCAGCCAACATGCTCAATGATCAGAGATGATGGGAGTCCAATAACACCTTGAGGGCATCAGATTGAGGAAGACTTCTTTAATCAGATGTATCAGGAGAACCTTTCACCTTCCACTGGATTCCAACCCAGACCAGCTCCAGCCATGTATGATGGAATTTGTAGTCCAGCAACATCTGAAGGGCCACAGATTTGGCTCCTATATAGTGTTCATTGTGTGGCCTGGCCATGAGGCATATTTAGGCTGCCGTCCTGCACCTACATTAAACTCAGTGGGATTTATTTTCCAATAGACATGTGTAGGATTGCACTTTAAGGAAGATGCTTCAAACAGAGACTTGTGTATCATTAAAAAGTCCACAAATGATCTTTATTTTTATAGATATTATGAAGTTGGGGGTACCATTTCTAAAAAATTGCCTCATGTTCCAAACTTTATTGATTTAGATCTAGGAACACAAGATGAACTTTAACTGAGCCAACCAGGTGAGGTGGGGAATCCCCAAAGTTTGAGGAAGTACAAAGAAATATTTAGGGAAGGGGAACACAAATAGAGAAATGATATGAGCGAGAAAGACTGAACATTGCTGGCTAACAGTCAGAGAGCTGGAAAAGGAAAAATGGAAATACGGAAGAAGTGGGCATAGCTGTCTGGCCGGAACCCTGAACAGAAACACTCCACACTGCAACATTTTGTTACAGGTCCTTGTGCATCTTAATAGTGATTTTGACCTCCTGGAAAAGGAACTGGAGCTTCATCTACCCTTGTCGGTCATCTGCTCGGCTGAGCGTCTTTGAAAAATTTAGATGTCCTGGTGCCCACCAATATAAACAGGGTTCTTCCTTGCTTCTGTACACATTTTAAATTAATATTGTGTGTGTATCTATATGTACATACAAAAAACATGTACATATATACATTAACTACATACATATACATACACACATATGCATACACACACCGTAACATATTCACATCATCCCCAGAGTCAAACCTCTGCCAACTGGAGGTGGTTGGTATCCATTCAGTAGGGTTGTAGCAAAGCCCCTTGGTTAGACTCAAGCAAAACGTTATGTAATAGGAGTGCAGTGACCTTTCCCAAGAAACTGAAGGCCTTCTGAAGTCTTCAAGCTAGGAGAAGAGAGCATCCCATTAATCTTTAAGTGGAGCAAAATTGCCAATTAACTTTGGTTGGTGGGATGAAAGGAGATCATGCTTTGTTGCAGAGATCATTTTTGAGTGGGAAATTTCAGCCAGTATCTAGAGGATCAAGATAAAGGATCAAGAGGGGAGAAGGCAAAAAGCACACAAGAGCTGGCAACACTGGCTGTCGTGCAACCATCAACCTTCATCATAGAAAGTCAATGGATTTGCAGGAGAAGAATATTTTACGTTTCCAGAAAGAACATTAGATATTTGATTGCTAGGGAAATACAATTGCTTTGCAATAGAAAAGAGGTGGGTAAGTTTTGGCCCTCCAGATGTTGCTAGACTACAACTCCCATTATCCTTGACTCTTAACCATGCTGTCTGGAGCTGATGTGGCTTATAGTTTAACGACACATGGAAGGAAGCAGGTTCCCAGTCTTTGCAATAAATGCATGCTTTGAGAAAGAGCATCTAAATTGTGGAGAACGGATCCATTTTTCTCCACATTGCAAAGGCACCAGAACACTGCAGACCACTATTTCAAAGCCAGAAGAATATCAGAAAGAATTCAGGATGTTGGACTGGTTTAACTCCAGTTTCCCTTTGCCTGTTCACTTTGGCCCTTAGAAAAAGGCTAACAGCATAATCAGTAATCCCAGGACAGACCAAAGTGTTCAATGAGCTGTGTATGCTTTGGTCATTAAAACTGCTCAGATGTTATATAAACAACTTTTGAGAAGCACTTCCAGGTATATGTGAGTTGCTTCTGCTGATGTTTATTCCATTTTTAATGTACCTTTCGGGATCACATAGAAGTAAGGTAGGCAAAGTGGTGCATCTCCAGTTGTTGTTGGACTCCCAACTTCCATTAGCTCCAGCCAATGCTCAGGAATGATGGGAGATGGAGTCCAACAATGTTGGCATGACACCCTGTTGCCTACCCCTACAGTAGAATGTTTGTGAAGAAGACATTTCCTGGTATGCGCTTTTTGTCTTTGATGAGCCAGGGAGTGCAAGCTTTAGCTGCTCAAGGAACTGATTACAATATACACCCTCCTTTGTTCAAGGAGAAAGGTCCTCATCAATATACAAAGCACTTGAGATCAGCATTCTTCATTTCAGGAAAGGAAGTCATCCCTGTTTGAATGAGTATATTGGAATGAATGAGGACTACTGTGTGGCTCTCTAGGCAGAATGGCATGCTTCACAGCATGCTGTATTTGGATTGCCTTCCTTTATCTTTTAATGCCTTCCCCCAACCAGGTACCTTTCAGGCTAACATCCTCCCTGACCATTGGCCATGCTGGCACAGTGGCACACTCAGAAAAAGGACATCTTTGCGTAACAAATCACTTTTGTTTCAATTTCCTCATTTCGCTGAGCTGAGTTTTCACGGTGTTGTGGAATCAATCAATCAATCAATCAATCAATCACAGAGATTGATGAAGTTCCTTCCTCCAATTTAATCAGCCATGTTTCTATATTTACAAAGAATCCCCTTTTCTAATGTAGTAAAGGAGTCGAAACCTGTAGAAAATTAATTTTAGAACTTTGTGTTGGAACATTTCCATTAACTCTGCCACAGCAAATAGGCATGTTGTGTTGTCAGATAACAGCGGCAATAGCAAAGTTTGGTGACCAAAGTGTGTCTTTGATTGCTACCTGCGTTAAGAGGCATTCTTATTTTAAACATGCACTGTTTCTCTGGGATTAAACACATAAAGGCATCTCCCCTGCCCCTTAAAAAGTAACTGTTGTAATGCTCACCTTCTGTCACTAGGTGTCGCTAAAGTGCAGTTGTGTTCAGCCTTAGCTTCTTATGGAAACAACACTACAGTGGCACCTAATAGAATGTGCATACTCTTAGAAAGAAGGACAATACCTTGGAAACAGCTGCTGCTTCATTGGCTTTTAGGAGGACCTAATAAACCTCTCCAGTTTTCCAAGAGACGCTAGATTTTTTACAAAGAAATACAACTACAGAAAAAGCTGCATCAGACTGCAAGTGACTACTGATGAGAATTGCTACTCCAGAGTTATGGCAATATGTCCTTTTCATGAGTGTGAGTACCAATAATCAAAACTCACATGGATAAAAGTTAAACTCAGATCCATCAATGCATAAACTCACCCAGAGTCTCAAAGTGTCACAGATACAGCAAAAGCATTACCTAGTTTCTGCATTTATAAAAAAAGAACTCCTTAATAAAATCAAGATATTAAAGAGAATTTTTTTAATCTCTCCCCCCCCCGCATGAAATTTCCGGCTTTTACTGCCAGTTACTTAGACTTTGTCTCCTTTTCTGCATGCAAACTAGTAGGACCTTGCAGTGCTTTAGATATATTACAAAGGCTGAAGTCTTTAGGCACAATTATCAGGGAGTGAGCCCCATTTGAATGTAGTGAGGCTTATTTCTGAGTCAGCATGCATGGAATTACATTGGAAATCAGTGTAAAAACCATTAGAAACCAGACACAAAGATGCTCCTCAAGAGTTTCTAATCTGCATGCATGAGGATAATTGGTGTAAAGCTGGAAGAATTTTAAAGACACCCAGGAGTTCAAAGTAAAAGTGACAAGATTATGGAAGCATTGGGTTGGATCCAACTCACTTCTACTCAGAGTAAATCCAATGAAATTAATGGACCGAAATTTGTCATACCCATTAATTTCAGTGAGTCTACCCTAAGAATGATTGACATTGGATACAACCACTGAAATTAATGGGGGTTGGAACTAACTCAAGAGTAGCCAATGTGGTTCCCACCAAATGTTGAATTCCAACTCCCATCAGCCCCTGCCAGCATCGACAATGGTTTGTGATGATGGGAGCTGGAGTCCAATAATATCTGGAATGTACCAAATTGGCTACTGCTGGGCTAAACTGATTTAGTAGTTTCAATCACAAAAGCTCAATGATGCTGCTTTCATTTCCTTTGAGATATTAACATTCAGCAGGAAATATAACCTACAGGTAACCAATGCTGTTGGACTACAACACCCATCATCCCTGACCATTGGCTATGCCGACTGGGGCCGATGGGAGTTATAGTCAGGCAGCATTTGGAGAGCACTGTATTGGCTAGTGCTAAGCTGACCAGAAGAAACATGAACAATGAGATTTGTAGCTGTAATAGAATAATAGGATCGGAAGGTTATTGCCAAGATCTGCTGGTTCAGCTAGGCTGGAATGAATTATGGTTATTCATTGCACAACCTGAGAATCTACCATGAAGCCTTTTCCTTCAGCACATGGGCGACATTTTCAAAGTTTTCTGAATGGGAGACCAGCCCCCCTTATTCACACACACCAAGGCAGCACAGTGCTGGCTACGAGTAAGCAAGACAGGCAACTTGACTCTTTGGAACCAATTCCTACATGAAGGCAAACTGCCAACCTCATTCCCCTCCCATTGTTGATTAGTGTAATGGCAATATTGATGGTGGGTTGGGGTTGACATATCTGCATTTGTTCAGCATTACCACCTTGGGATTCCAATGTACTCTTGCCCCCCCTTCCCCCCCTTTTTTGCCTTAACACAGAGAACAAAAATACTGTTGGGTCAACTTTGCTCTCACTGTGGTTTGCTGGGGGGGGGTATGATCTGTTTGCTGTTGTTCATAGATGTGCATGCACACTTCTCCATCAAAACTTCCAGAAACAGACAGCTACACAGCTTCCCATCCTCAAAAACCCCTAATTATTTCTAGAACAATTTTTCCCCCTCCTTGGCGTATATCATCCTGCATACTTACCTGGGAATTGGTCCTGCTGAGTAGGCGTTCTTAAGATTGCAGCAGTTCTCTTCAGATATTCAAAATAGCATGTGAAGGTTTAAACCAGGCATAGGCAAACTCGGCTCTCCAGCTGTTTTGTGACTGCAATTCCCATCATCCCTGACCACTGGTCCTGTTAGCTAGGGATCATGGGAGTTGTAGTCCCAAATATCTGGAGGGCTGAGTTTGCCTATGCCTGGCTTGAACTATGCAGCAAATTGCAGGTACTACACCCCCACATCCCCAGTGTGCTCCGCTCCCATATCCCCCTCTCCCAACTTTTGCACACTGAGCATTAGGTTTTGCTTGAACATACCTTACACAGAGTCGGACGGTTGGTACATCCAGTTCAGTATTGTCTATGATGGCAGCCAGCAGCTTTCAGGGGTTTCAGATGGGAGTCCTCCTCATCCCTACCCAGAAATGCCAGGGGTTGAACCTGGGACTTTCTTTCTGCATGCAAGTAAGGTGCTCTACCACAAAGCCATGGCCCTTCCCCAATAGTTAGAATCCTCCAAGGTTAGAATCCTCTACACACATCTCAGTTGCGTATCCTGATTGCACTAAATGTGTAAAAATCAGAGGTATATCCAATACTCATGGGAACATTGTGGGCAGGACCTGCATGCATGCCCCATTCTAATCCCAAATCCTATACATATGGACTCAGAAGTAGGTCCCATTGGCTTAAAGGGGGCATATTCCCAGGGAAGTGTTGATATGATCACAGCCTAAGTTAAATGTATTTTGTTGCTATAAGTCAGCTGTCTTAAACAACAGCTCCCATCATCCCCACCCAGCCAATGGGAATTGTTGTCCAAAACACCTGGAGGGCACCAGGTTAGCAAAGGCTGCCATATGTTCATTCTGCTACTTCCTTTACTGGTTTTGCCAGCCTGCTTTTTGAAAAGTTAAAGAGAGTTCCCAGCTTTCCTTTGTATATCCAATGTGCCAAGCTCAGTAGCAACTTTGTGGCTCAACTCTGAATCTTCCTCTGTTTACTTATATATCTCTGAACTGTGACCATCTGGCCTGCTGCTCCAGCCAAGGTGTGTATACAGCATTCAGTCAATGCAATTTGAAGGGGCATTTGCCAGTACATATTGGCACCTTGCAATAGCATCCTATTAGTGATGCATAATTTAAAACACCCTTATCACCCATTGGTGGTTTTCAATTGCATTTTCCCCGCCCATATTGGTTTTTTTTTTTTTTTTTTTTTAGTACCCTTGGCTTTCTGATATGTAAGAGTGAACATTCATCTTTACTTGCCTTCATTTTTATTGCATACAGTTCAATCGCCAATTTATCCATTTGGTCCCTCTGTGGCATTTGGGCCATAGGTCATCTGCCAATCTGTGGGTCGGCACTACGTTGCCAGTGAAAATGTTACATCTGCTTTAACAGGGAAGGTTTGGGTGAAATGTCACACTCCCCAGTTTGATGCTGACCTACAAATTCCTGCTTTGGAGATGCAGGTTTCACCCCAACAGTTGAGCACTGGTGTTTATTAACTTTTTACCACTTCCATTTATTTACAGAGTTATATGGAACCAAAGATCTGCTGCAGCAGATCATGGACTCATGTTGTCCTTCTCCCTTCCCCCATATTCCCCCATACCCTTATAAAGAAGGAAAGGACCCACACCACTGGTTGAGAAATGTGACACATTATCTATTTCCTACAGACTTCAGAAAAAAGCTTGCCTTTTCCACACGTATCCCTGTTTTCCCACAAATAATGTCTTAGAAAAGTGTTTCTTGGTCATCTGCCTGAGCTTGCAATACCATGCAAGTTGAGTCTTCAAGGTCACAGTGAAAGCCAGCTGAATGAATCTGGGCATAAGGTTTAACCGGAAACCTCTGCAAGCCTAGGATGGTCCTTCTGTAGGGAGATAGTTTCAAAGTGGAGGTTGTGAGTAGGAATGGGAGGAAGGGAGGTGCTCTCAGCAAGGAAACAATGCACAGCTGGGAAAAGGTCTCTCTGTGGACCATGTGAGATCTCCAATGAAGCAATTAAAATGTCCATCGCAACTGACTGATTGCAGGAGGGAGCTGTGAGCAGCCTGGATGATCAGATGTTGTGTCTCCTTGCACTTGTAGTCGAGCGGAGTCAGCGAGTCAAAAAAGATCTCGCCTTGAAGAGTGCTGCAAAGTGCCAGAAACCAAAACTGACCACCTCATTCGAAACAAAAGAAGTCAAGGCTCTAGACCTGAGGGAGGTGTGAATTGAGACCGTTCCTGGCAGAGGTGCTAACTCAAGCGTTCATCCAGCCAGGAGTTCACTCTTTGCTCCACGCTCTGATGCTTTCTGATTCAACCTTCCCCTTTCCTTTTTAAAAGCAAATAACATACATGATACTTTTTTTAAAAAACTGTCGGTTTCTTCTAGGCTTCTTTGTTAAAATTCACAGACTTGATTAGAAGAGAGAGAAAAGAGGCTGGGTGAATAATAATAAGAGAGATTTTTTTGTTTTTTTGTTTCTGTTTCTTAAAAAAAGGACGGCATCGGGACAGAAAAAGAGGTGGCGAGGCACTGATTTATGCATAGAATTCCTCCTGCTTGTCGGGTTTTTGGTACGTGACACTCGCCTGCTTTGGCTCCTCCAAGGTATAGCTCCCCTCGTCCTTCTTTTTCATCCGGTAGATTAGCAGCATCACCAGGAAGGCAGCAAAGAGAGCTCCAACGACCCCGCCCACAATCACGGCTGTAAAGAAGACAGCAGAAGATGCAGAGTCAGTAATATCTCAGAAGGATGTGCCCCTCCTCCAGGACAGGGGTGGAGCAGCTCAGGTCCAGTAAGCTCAGACTCTCCTGAGGCCATGCCCCTCTTCCCCCCAGGGCCACACTCCTCACCAGCCTTGTTTTGCACCTTCCTTGGGCCCTTTTGTCAGGTTGAAATGAAATGCGTCCTTGAACATGGACTATTACGCTCTCGCTTGCCGGGATAGCAGGATGGAGATGGGTGTGGGTGGGTGTAGAAACTACAAAGGTAACATTTACAGTCCTTTTTCAAAACTGGAAATGGCTGGGATTAAATGGGGAACCTTCTGTGTGAATATTCACAGACTGAGCTTTTTGGTCCCTCGCTATCTGAGGCAGCACCATTTCAGGGGGGGGAAGTGGGGGTCCTATTCCAGAATGCTCCCCTGGTATACCTTGATTCTTGGTGAATTCGAGACCACCTCCTGCATGCTATTTTCTATTTACATGGAGAGTGTTTTGTTTTGTTTTGTTTGTTTTAAAAAAGTGGACAGGGGAGCAGCATTCAAAATGGCAACACACACACTGCAATCAGTAGTGGTACAATCCATTCTAGCATGTCAAAGCCCTCTCTACTGCATTTGTAAGTTATATTCAGATGTGGGAAATATTGCATTAGTTTTGCTGATCTTAATGCTGACACTTCCAGTGTTCCTTTTCCAATGCAGTACCTGTTATGGAACGGTGTTTTTTTTTTTTTATCAATATACCAGCATGTTACACTAAATTTCATTTGCCACTCACCCTTCTTTTCCGCATATGCGTGTTTCTGTTCCCCCGTGAAAACAACAGAAAAGAACTATAGACCAGTATACCACCCCAAATTCTGTCCCTTTACTCCTGTGATTTTTCTGGACGAATGTTTTGTTTGTTTTATCCCCCTAGAAGTTATTAACCTGGAAATGAGTGCTAAACTTTTGCTATATTCCACTATATTTCCAGAAGCGGTTTTTATGTCTCTGGAAAGCTCAACTACAATGCAAAAATTAACAGTTCAGGAAATGTCAGGGAAACAGAATAAACTGTCCTATGAATGCAGTCATAGACTAGATTGTAAAGAAACCTATGGAGGGGAAGATACCTATTAGCTGCTATTAGCTGTGGTTGTTAAATGGAACCTTCAAGTCCAGCGGCAGCATGACAATCCCTTCATTCCAATTGCACACACACACACACACACACACACACACACACACAGACAGACACACAAAATGCAATTGGAAGCAGTGCAGGGGGTTGCAAACAGTGAGGAAGGGATATTGCCTTTATGCCCTGCTTCTGGGCTTCCTAGAATAATCTGATTGGCTGCTGCAGGGAACAGAATGCTAGACTGGAAAGGCCATGTGAACTCATCCAGCAAGGCTCTTCTTAAAGTTCTTCATTTTGTCATCCAAAAGACCGAATTGAAATAAGCCAAATAATGAATTGGTAAGCAAGGAAGCAATTGGGGACATGTGGTGGGCATATGGTCTGAAGGAACATGGGGCCACCACCTTGCTGAAGCTAAACAGGTCTGGGTCTGCTCAGTACTTATTTGACTGACCACCAGGAAACCACATCTACATTGTCTTGGGTTCCACCATGGCATAAAGGTGGGATAAAGGTAAAGGTAAAGGTACCCCTGCCCGTTCGGGCCATCTTGACAGACTCTAGGGTTGTGCGCTCATCTCACTCTAGAGGCCGGGAGCCAGCGCTGTCCGCAGACATTTCTGGGTCACGTGGCCAGCGTGACAAGCTGCATCTGGCGAGCCAGCGCAGCACACGGAACGCCGTTTACCTTCCCGCTAGTAAGCAGTCCCTATTTATCTACTTGCACCCGGGGGTGCTTTCGAACTGCTAGGTTGGCAGGCGCTGGGACCGAACGACGGGAGCCCACCCCGCCGCAGGGATTCGAACCGCCGACCTTTCAATTGGCAAGTCCTAGGCGCTGAGGCTTTTACCCACAGCGCCACCCGCGTCCCTTAAAGATGGGATAGAAAACATCAAAAGACAACTAACCTGCTTTTAAAAACAAAAAACCTCTGCTCAAAGACTATATATATATATATATATATATATATATATATATATATATGCATAACAAGACAGAATCAGTAAAATGTAATTATAAAGCCATTTTAAACAGGTATGGGGAACCTTTGGTCCTCCAGATTTTGCTGGATTAAAACACCCATCATCCTTGCCCATTGACCATGCTTGTTGGGGATGATGGGAGCTGAAGTTCAGCAACATCTGGAGGGCCAAAAGTTCCCCAGGCCTGATTTAAAACACCCATTTCACCTCAGAATAAGTACCTACCTATGAGGACCTCTTTCCTTTCCAGGATGTTTTTCTGGGGGAGCTGCGCAGCCGAGTTCCCGGATTCTATTGTATTGTCTACAAGCCCCGGCTCAGCATTCTTCCTCAGCACTGGCCCGGCTGCTGGGGTAACCAGGGCAACCACTTCATTGCTGAGCTCTGTCTGAGCTGCCACCTCCTCCTCCTCACGGATTTCAAAGTCCCCGCTGACGGGAACTTCCAGTTCGTTATTCATTGACGTGGAAGGGGTCGCATCCAGAGGCTCTCCCTGCGAGAGAGAACAGAGAGGACTGAGAGAGGAAAGGAGGGAGAAAGGATGCTCTGTTGCCTTCACGGAGCAAGAAAGAAGACACATCTGTGGCAGGAATGGGGAAGCAAAGGTCCTCCAGATGCTGGTGGACTCCAACTCCCATGAGTTATCTCTCGCTTGGACGACTGCAATGTGTTCTATGTGTGGCTACCTTTGAAGGTGACTTGGAAACTACAACTAATCCAGAATGCGGCAGCTAGACTGGTGACTGGGCGCGGCCGCCAAGACCACATAACACTGTTCTTGAAAGACTTACATTGGGTCCCAGTACATTTCCGAGGCACAATTCAAAATGTTGGTGTTGACCTTTAAAGCCCTAAGTGGCCTCGGCCCAAGATACCTGAAGGAGCATCTCCACCCCCATCATTCTGCCCGGACATTGAGGTCCAGCGCCGAGGGCCTTCTGGTGGTTTCCTTGCTGCAAGAAGCCACGTTACAGGGAACCAGGCAGAGGGCTTTCTCAGTAGTGGCACCCGCCCTGTGGAACGCCCTCCCACCAGATGTCAAAGAAATAAACAACTATCTGACTTTTAGAAGACATCTGAAGGCAGCCCTGTTTAGGGAAGCTCTTAATGTTTAATAGATTATTGTTTTCTAATATTTTGTTGGAAGCCGCCCAGCGTGTCTGGGGAAACCCAGCCAGATGTTTGCCTATGCCTGGTTTATGCTAATATGTTTCTGTTTAGCTACAATCTGTACTTGGTTGCCTTATTAATAAATCTGAAATTTGTTTGCTTATTGATAATTTAGAAGTGTTTCCAAACCACTGAATATTTTGTTTAATGATGTCTAAGCAGTGTACACTACGTACAATAGAAGCACAATATCCGTTAAAAGAACCTAAGAGCATAAAAGCCATGGTATAAAAACATACAAAAGCAAATAAAATGAGATAGGAAGGATCCGTGCACATAGAACAGATTGCAATCTGGTGGGTCAGGGAAAGTCTGGGTCAAAAGAGGTCTTCATAAGAAGAAGAGAAGAAGAAGAAGAGTTTGGATTTGATATCCCGCTTTATCACTACCCAAAGGAGTCTCAAAGCGGCTAACATTCTCCTTTCCCTTCCCCCCCACAACAAACACTCTGTGAGGTGAGTGGGGCTGAGAGACTTCAAAAAAGTGTGACTAGCCCAAGGTCACCTAGCAGCTGCATGTGGAGGAGCGGAGATGCGAACCCGGTTCACCAGATTACGAGTCCACCGCTCTTAACCACTACACCACACTGACTCTCTGCTGAGGCAGCAGTAATAGGGAAAGGACCATAGTTCTGTGGGGAAGAATCTGCTTTGCATGCAGAGGGTCTCAAGCTTAGTCCCTGGCATCTCCAGCTTGGGCTAGGAAAGATCCTGTCAGAAATCCTGGGCAGCCACAATGGTATGACTCAGAAGAAGCAGGCTTCCTGTTTTGCGTTCCTCTTACATGAAACCGCAAAATCTAGGGCAGGATCTAGCAGAGGCCAATTCAATAGGCACCTCTATGTGGGAACAACCCCAAAAACGACAGAGAATGAATTAGAAAACTTTTTTAAAAATAATAACTTCACCTTCAACCCTCATCATTCAGTGGTTCTTTAACAGAAGAAGATTCTACCACCCACACTGCTTTTTCTGAGTCAGACTCTGCACTTTTATGAGAAAACTGGTTGGAATCCTCTCCCAAAGCCGCTCTCATGCTCTTCTGATTTATTATTATCCTGGGCAAATAAGAAGAGGCAAAGTTGAGGGATCTTCACAGGGAGCATTTTTTTGAATGGCATGGAACTGCCTGTTACAGACATTGGCCGGCAGGGGGAGGCAGAGACTAATGGCTTCTGGACACACCCACCCCTGAAATAAGGCTTTGCATGTCAGGAATCCAGGGCATCTGATGAGAGAGAGACAGAGAGAGAGAGAAGTTGTCCTGTGAACATAATGACCCAAGAAAAGTGAACCCTGAAGGAATCAGCTATCTCAGGTGCAGGAGATAGGCTATTTCAAACAAGAGTGGCATTTTAACAAATAGATTTTTGGAAAAATGAAGAAGGAAGGAAGGAAGGAAGGAAGGAAGGAAGGAAGGAAGGAAGGAAGGAAGATGCCTCCGTGCAGAGGAACACCTCGAGCCAAAGACTGGGGTCTCAGTGGTGTGTGCAATGTCACACGCGTGGCGTGCAGTGCACAGCTGCGACATTGCATGCACGACACGCATTGCACACCTGTGACTTCACACAAGCAATGCGCTTATCACTGGGAGGAGGCGTGTCATCGGGAGGAGGCCTTGCCCAGTCCCACACAGCTTCAATGGCTATAGCTCCTTCTCATGCACACTAAGGAAGCACCTGCATTCGATGCTGCACTTGGCTCAGCAGTTTGGCCTCTTCCTGGAGCCCACTGCTAAGGAATATTGAGGGGACTGAAGATGCCTCTGCCCCCTAGAGTAGGCACGCCTGCCTCCGTGTAAGATTGGGGTAGGAAGCCCTCCAGATATTGCTGGACTACAACTCCCATCATCCGTGGCCAACAACCATGCTGGCTGGGGCTGATGGGAAATGGAGTCCAACAACAACAACAACAATTAATAATAATATGTATGTATGCATGGAAAATGACACTAAGGGTTAAGATAAGGCTCGTGTGAGTCATGTGCCACATCTGCTGTGGATCCACTCCTTTTCTGGAAAGGCAGGCCAGCCTTCAAAATGAATTGTGCTTCAGAGCAATGATTCCTTCTCGTTTTCAGGAAAAACAGAGCACAGTCTGCTCATCCCTTCTGCAAATTGTGGAGGTGATACTGCCTCCATTTGCCAGGAACAACGTTTCAAGTTTGTTGTTGGGGTTTTTTTAATAAAAAAAGATAAAGTTTAGTAAAGAAAGCACTAGGAGAGCTTTCCACAGCTGTCCCCAAAGAATCTATGGTGGTGGGTGGATGTGGGTGGGTTGGTGGGTGTGAAAATCCACACCCTTTTGTGTCAAGTACATGTGTGTAAGCTAGGATGTTGTAGTGTAGAGGGTGGGGAACAACTGACCCTCCAAATGTTGTTGGACAACAACTCCCACGATCCTGGACCATTCGTCTTTCTGGTTGGGGCTGATGGAAGTCCAGCAACATCCCCACCACAGATGTAGCAGCAAGAGGGCTAGACTAGGAGTGGAGAGAGCCAGGCTGAAATCCCCACTGAGCCATAAAGCAGACTGGATGGCCTTGGACTACATAGCCTACCTCACAAGGCTGCTGTGAGGATGAAACAGGGGAGCATATGAACCTCTGTGAGCTTCTCGGGAGCAAATTCTGGACAAAATGATAATCAGTGAAATAACAAAACCACACCCAGCACTTTCAATCCGGCTCCTGGGATTCTTTGTGCTTTGCCACAATACATCCCAGCCACGACCAACCAAAATAGCCTCTTTCTTCATATTTAACAAGAGCAAAGAAATGCCGTCATCCCTATTTTGCAGATTGGGAGCCCAGACAAAGAGAAGGATTAGATTTCTCTGCGGCACCTGTTGTGTCTCTAACTGCCAGATTGTTAGAAAGAGGATAATGTGCTGCGCACCAGGAGGGCTTTGAAACCCAGAAGATCCACCCAAAAACCAGCACAGCAAAGAAAGCTGCCATGCACTGAGTCAGGCCTCTGGTCCATCTAGCTCAGCATTGCCTACCCTGACTGGCAGCAGCTCTCCAGAGCTTCAGATATTATATGAACCATAGAGCTGGAAGAGACCCCCAGGGTCATCTAGTCCAACCCCCTGCTCTATTCCTGAGTCAGAGCCCTCTATCCACAGATCAGGGTGATTTCTCCCTTCCTGCCCTCCTCTAAATGTTAGAGTCACAATGCTGGAATCACATCTGCAGTCCAGCAGCCAACCGGTGGCATGATTTTGGGGAAGAAGTCCAGCCTGACTGCCTGAAAAGAAGAATAAGAAGGAGGTCCCCAAACACAGCAGAGCTGGCTTATCACAAACAAGTCAACTAATAGACATTACTATTGAGGTAAAGGTAAAGGACCCCTAGACGATTAAGTCTAGTCAAAGGCGACTATGGGGTTGTGGCACTCATCTCGCTTTCAGGCCAAGGGAGCTGGTGTTTGTCCATAAACAGCCTTCCGGGTCATGTGGCCAGCAGGCCTAAACCGCTTCTGGAACAACGGGACACTGTGACAGAAACCAGAGCGCACAGAAAAGCCGTTTACCTTCCCCTCCACAGCGGTACCTTTTTATCTACTTGCACTGGTGTGCTTTTGAACTGCTAGGGTGGCAGGAGCTGGGACAGAGCAACGGGAGCTCAACCCATCATGGGGATTTGAACCACTGACCTTCTGATCAGCAAGCCCAAGAGGATCAGTGGTTTAGACCACAGTTCCACCCGCATCCCTTACATTACTATTAGAAGCAGGACACACACCAGCACGGTGCCTGTGAGGGCAGATGTGGCCAAAGCAGCCTTCCCTGATGCCTACATGGTTCATTTTCTCAGGGTGAAATAAGGCTTAAGAGAGGCATTCTATTGCCACTCATAGAATAAAGGTAAAGGTAAAGGTACCCCTGCCCGTACGGGCCAGTCTTGACAGACTCTGGGGTTGTGCGCCCATCTCACTTAAGAGGCCAGGGGCCAGCGCTGTCCGGAGACACTTCCGGGTCACGTGGCCAGCGTGACATCGCTGCTCTGGTGAGCCAGAGCCACACACGGAAACGCCGTTTACCTTCCCGCTGGTAAGCGGTCCCTATTTATCTACTTGCACCCGGAGGTGCTTTCGAACTGCTAGGTTGGCAGGCGCTGGGACCGAGCAGCGGGAGCGCACCCCGCCGCAGGGATTCGAACCGCCGACCTTTCGATCGGCAAGCCCTAGGCGCTGAGGCTTTAACCCACAGCGCCACCTGCGTCCCACTCATAGAATAGGGAGCAGCATTTGCTTGGTTGCAGTGGGTGTGTAGCACCTATAAGTTTCTCCAACTTGCAAATCTGCCTGTAGGTCAAAAAAAGTTTGGCAAACCCAGATCTGTTATTAGTATTAACTGCCCTTCACTACCAGGGCCCAGAGCAGGTTACAAATCTAAACTCATCTTCATCCAAAGAAATGAATGATGGAAGATTCGGGACAAGCAAAAGGAAGTCCTTTGTAGGTCAGCTATAGAATTCACTCCCACAAGAGGCAGCGATGGTCACTTTAAAAGAGTATTAATGGAAATCATGGAGGATAAGGCTGCTAGTTGTGATGTCTATATTCTGCTCCATAGTTGGAGGCAGTGGCCATCTGAATACCACTTGCTGGGAATTGCAGGTGAGGCGAGTGATGTTGAACTCAGTTCCTGCTTGCTGGCTTCCCATGGGCATCTTGTTGGCCACTGTGAGAACAGGAAGGTGATTATATGGGCCACAGACCTTATCTGGCAAGCTCGTTTTCTTCTCCTGCCCTTTGCTTCAGAGAGGAAAATGTATTGGGCTGGCCCTGTTTCTGTTCCTAGGAATCACTTCTTGGATTCTGTGCACTTCCATCTAAGCATAGGATCGGCCTTTTCAATTGTGCCACCCCATAATTTTCAAATTTCCTCACCAGATCCTTATCTAGCACCTACTTCAAGATTCCAGGTGACAAAGGTGTTATTCTTTTCTAGTTTCAGCACCATTTAACCGGGATCTGTTGTTTTGGGGGTGGCCGGTTGGTTGGTTTCTAATGCTGGAGCTGTTGTTGTTTTTTGTGATCTAGCTAAATTGGCTTGTGTTCCACCAGTACTGCTTTTGATTTCTGCTGGAAGCTTCCTTGGTGCCCATTTGCAGAGACATGGGATACAAATTCCCCACCTAAATAAATTATTGGTTGGGTTAATTAAAAACTACAGTGGTACCTCGGGTTACATACACTTCAGGTTACATACACTTCAGGTTACAGACTCCGCTAACCCAGAAATAGTACCTCAGGTTAAGAACTTTGCTTCAGAATGAGAACAGAAATCGCACAGAGGTGGCGCGGCAGCAGCAGGAGGCCCCATTAGCTAAAGTGGTGCTTCAGGTTAAGAACAGTTTCAGGTTAAGAACGGACCTCCAGAACGAATTAAGTACGTAACCGGAGGTACCACTGTATTTGATGGTGACAGCAGATCTCACACTATATGTCTGTATTTAAAAAAAAAAAAAATCAAATTAACCTAAGTACTTACTCTGCCATTCTCCCACTGCTATTTCTATCTCCACGGTCGAGCCTCAAACTTGGCCCTCAAGAGTGTGGAGGGCACAGAGAAGGTGTTAAGAAACCAAATCAACTGGAATAAAAAGGTGCTGTGCTCTCAGTGGAAGGTAGGGAAAACGGCATCATCCACAACCCTTCAGAAAAAGAACCTTGGGTTGTATCCAATGCTAGACCCACTGAAATGAATGAGCATGCCTAAGGATGTGTTCAAACAGGAGGAATGTTACATTAGTTTTCCTGATTATAATGCTAGGGCTTCTGCCTGTTTCTAATGTTCTTTACAGACTGCAGGACCTGTTGAGCTATGGAACTGTGGCTTTTTGACTGGCATACAGGCATGACACACTAAGTTTCATTCACACCAGTGGGCGTGGTGTGACACAACAATGAACATCATTGGGCATCGCTACTCCCCCATCCCTTCTGCACATGTGTGCTTCTGTTCCCCCATGAAAAGGGCAGGAAAGAATTGCAAACATTATGCCACCCCCAAATCCGTCAATTTACTCCCACAATTTACATCAACCAGGGTTAAAGTCTGATGTGCAACAAAAGCTGATATTTGAAATTAACAATGCCAGCTTGTTCTTAAAACAAAGAAGTGTACTTTTCCCCCTTTCAAGAACCGTTATTTATATTTCTCTGCAAATTTAGTCAACTGGTTTACAATTCAGATGGCAGTCCTAATACACGTGTGCAGTGTTTGCTGAACCCCTCACAACCATGCCATTTTCCTGGTTAATATTACAACCCCAAGCTCTTCTGGATTAAAATTTTAAAAGGCAGTGCGCAGTGCCAGTCTTCCCTCCCCAACAAGGCTAGGATCATTTTTAGGGAAGAGATTTCGTCAGGAAAATGACATGCAGAGGGAAAAGTCACTTACCAGGACTGCTGCTTGAACCCATTTGCCCCCACCATCCTGCAACTTCCTTTAACTTTATTTAAACATCAAAATAAACATAAAATGAGAAGAACCAATTACAGGCTCTCTGCGCCTTGTGCTGTTTAGCCCTTCTCCCTGTCCTGTATGCCTTTTTCCACCTGGCCTGGGAGGGTGGGGCCCTGACTGGCTCCAGCTGAACACCAAGGCTGCTGAACAGACTCTTGGGATGGAGTATTGCTTAAGGGCTTTGGGGGGGAGGGAGAATGGTTGCTGTTATTGATATTAAATTTTTGTATCTTTATTTTTAGATCTTCTTATGATTTATTGTGGAAATTTTTACTCTGGCTGTGCACTTTGCCAAAGCGTCAGGGGAAAAAAATGAAACGCCCCCATCTAATGCCTCCTTGCAACTTGCCCTTTTGAACCTGAGGGATGATCAAACGGCAAGTTTCTGATCTAAGGAACTCCTTATGCGGATGCTGACTGCAGCAATAACTTCTTTGGCCCATAAATCAAAGGGCTTTAGCCTCTCATTTTGGCATGAGAATATGTGGACTCTGGCTACTGTCAAGAAAATAACTCACAAATTACATATTTCTAAGCGTAAGGAAGACCCACAATCTTTCTGTGTTGTTGGGTGTGTCATTACTTATGTGATAAATTCAGAAAACTCTCTCCCCCGGCCAAATTGTGGAGTTTGGCTTCCATGATGTGTTCTACTGCTTTTATTTTTCTGCATTATTCGCTCTCTGTTTTTTTGGGAAAATACCTCTGTGCTGCTCCTGTGTTTTGTAACTTGGGTGGATGGGTGGGTGGGTGGGCGTGTTTGTATTTTTGTTGCTTTGTTTGTATTTTGTATTTTATGTTCATAGAATCATAGAATGGTAGAGTTGGAAGGGATCCTGAGGGTCTTCTAATCCAAAGTAATATCAACTACAGCATCCATGATAGAGGGCTATCCAACCTCTGATTAAAAACCTCCAAGGAAGGAGAGTCCACCATTTTCTGTTCCACTGTCAAACAACTCTTACCATCAGAAAGTTCTTCCTGATGTTCAGTCGGAATCCCTTTCTTCTAATTTGAAGCTTGCTCCCTCTTCCATGGAACATCCCTTTACTTAAGTTAATAAGTCATAAGAACAACAAACCATACCTGGACTGGTTCTCTAGGTGCTGTAGAACTTGAGGGTTGGGGCAGTGTGGTAGTCCTCTCACTGCGGTCTGGCTCCCGAGAAGTACTTGGCTTTGGCACAGCCCTGCTCTTCGTCACGCCGGTGGTCACCAGCGGAGCTGTGTTCAGTTCCGTCCTGGCAACTTCGGTGGCTGTGGTTGGCGTTTCAAGTGTGATCGACTGCGTCGTGGCTACAATGGTGATAAAGGGGGGCAGGACTCTCAGGACAGTCGTTGGCTTGGACATGGGCATCGTAGCAGAGGTGGTGGTGGTGGTGGCAGCAGTTGTGGCGGTGGTGGTAGCAATAGTACTAGCGGTAGCAGAGGCATCAAGGGCTGCGGTGCTAGCAGTGGTACCAAGCGCTTTCCGGATGGTGACCGCTGGTGCTTCGGTCACCCTGGGGATGTAGAGGCTGCTTGTTACTGGGTCAGAGGTGGCTTCCTCCGCAGGGAATGGTGCAAAGGGGGTGGCTACTGGCTGCACAGAGGTGGCGGGCAACACGGGGGAAGTTGTAGGTAGGGTGAGGGGTGCATCTGTGTTGAGTTGCACAATGGTCTTGATCCCAGAGTCCTGCTCAAAATCTGTAAGGGAAGCAAAGGTTAGGATCTGACTGTTCAGAGTCACTGTAGGGACACCAGGAAGCTGCTGTCTACAAAGTCAGCCATCTAGCTGAGTGTTTCCTACACTGACTAAATCTCCAGGGATTCCTACACTGACTGAATCTCCAGGGATCCAGACTGGAGTCTTTTTCAGCCCTACCTGGAGGTGCCAAGGATTGAACCTGGAGCCTTCTGGATGCAAAGCATGTGTCCTACCACTGAGCTAATGGTCCTCCCCATTAATAATTTTATCTACACTGTGCTTGAGGCTTCCCACCAATGTTTTATTTGCAAGCCACCTTAATAGGGTTTTTGGCCTTTAAAAGTAAGCCTATAAGCATTTTAAATAAATGAACCAGACATTCAGTAGGATGAGGAGAATAAATGCATTCAATGTTCTGTACAATGTTTGTTTCTGGAAGGCTAACCAGCTGTCTGCTTCTGAATTCCAAAAAATTTACATTCAATCTCTGGGCTTTTTTCTCCCCACCACCACCACCAAACCCCCCCACAAATTTTCCGTAATAACTCTGCCACCAATATAAATGGAGGAGGAAGAGTCATCTCTTCTATCCAGCCACACTCAGCAGGGCGACGTCCCTCCTTTTAAGGGTCTTAAATATGTACTCACATCCTGAGCCAGAGCCTGAGTAGAGTTCCTCGATTTCATCAATTTCTTCATCCTCAAAGGAGTCATCATCTCCAGAGCCTTCCAGGTCAATGGGCCGCTCATAATTTTCATTCCGCCAGTGCTGGGCCTGGGTTCAAACATCAAGAAAAACAGACTTAATACTTTCCAGTGCAGCAACGTGTGCAGAGAATAAGAGTCAGCATAGGCAGTAATTTTGGAGGCAGTAATTTTGAAGCCCAGGGGCGTAGGCAAGTTGTCTTATATTGAACTAGGCCATTGGTCCATTTAGTTAAGCACTGTCTACACAGACTGGCAGTGGCTCTCCATGGTTTCAAACTGGGGCTCACTCCCAGACCTACATGGAGATGCCAATGAATGACTCTGGGGAGCTTCTGCGTGCAAAGTAGAAGCTCCACCACTTAGTAAGAGAGGAAACATACACAGGAGCTGCCATCATGCCTTACCAAAAGGGTGGAAACCTGTTGTACTTCAGATGCTGTAGGACTCCTGACTTCCATCAGCTCCCTGCCAGCCTGATTAATGGTTAAGGATGGTGGGAACTGGAGGGCTCTAACCTCTAGAGAGCCACAGATCCCACCCCCCTGGTCTTGACAGTCAGCTGGTGGTTTACAAATTCCATGTTAGCAGCATATGAAACTCCCATTGTTATAGGAGCATTTTGCAACGAGGAATTTCATTAGCACAAGCAGTTTCTGAGCTCTGAGCACAATGCCGTGCCTAAGATTTCAGATTAAAATGGCAGAGTGGAAGGAAAGGAGGGCCTTTTCCTGCCTCCCCACTTCCAACCACTCTCTGAAGAGTGGAGAAAAGACCTTCTTAAGAATATTAGCGGGACGGGCAGTTGAAGGACTTGACCATGTGAAAAATGAACATGATATTTTAGCTGTAGTTCATTCATTTCCAGCTTTGTATTCTTGTTATTTAAAAAGTGTGCCTGTACATTCCGTTGTTGCTCCCATTACCTAGGTTTAAGGTGCCATTTAGCTCCTAGTGTTCATATCTCAGTTTCTAACACTGCATTTTAGTATATTACAAAACAGGAGCCAGGCAAAACCACAGAGTTTGTAGAAAGAATAAAAATGTCACAAGGGAAAACCAGTACAGTGGTACCTTGGGTTAAGTACTTAATTCGTTCCGGAGGTCCATTCTTAACCTGAAACTGTTCTTAACCTGAAGCATCACTTTAGCTAATGGGGCCTCCTGCTGCCGCCGTGCCGCCAGAGCCCGATTTCTGTTCTCATCCTGAAGCAAAGTTCTTAACCCGAGATAATATTTCTGGGTTAGCAGAGTCTGTAACCTGAAGCGTATGTAACCTGAAGCGTATGTAACCCGAGGTACCACTGTACCTAAGAACGCTGTTGTTGTTAATAATTACATTTATTACTTGCCCTTCATCAGCAGAGTCCAGGTCAGTTACAGCAATTAAAAATTAAAAACAGTTTAAGCAGAGCCACAGAAATAAGCAGGCCCTGAAAACACACGTCTGAAGCATCAAAAGAAGTGAGCCTTCAGAACATAAGGAGATAAGGAGAACCCTGTTGGATCTAGCCAATGGCCCATCTCGTCCAGAATCTTGTTCTCACAATGGCCAATGTGGGAAACCAGCAATTAGGACTCAAGCACAAGAACACTCTCCCCTCCTGGGGCTTCCAGCAACTGGTATTCAGAAGCATCATTGCCTCCATCTTAAGTCCTACAGTACGTCCAAACAAAGCACTCTGGCTTTCTGCTCCCCTTCCTCGCCCTGGATCAAGCTTACAGCATGACCACCAATCTTTCAGCAAAAACCACTGCTTGGGTTTTACCATACAACAGGGGATAATGCCCTTTTAAACACTCTACTGTGAAATTCAGCCATGTGGCTTCCAGCTGTAGCTTTACTGAGATTGCAGAAGAAGCAGAAGCCTGGGCAGTCCAGCTGTCACCCATTTAGCACATAGAGCTGTGAGGAAGTGGGAAGGAGTCTATGTTTAAGCAGTGAGGTTCCCCTCCCAGGTCCTGTCAGCGCTATTGTCAAATCAGCAGTCAGCCACCTGGATGGTGGCAACGAGATCCCAACTTCCTCCTCAGAGGAGAGCATGCTCAGCTTATGCTGAGGAAGCAGAAAGTTGGGGGGAGAGAAACCAGCAGAGAGGAGAAACCACGGTGGCGGCTTGTAGACATGCCTTGAAAATGTGTTCTCCTTTTTTTTAATTCCAGAAGGATTTTTATAATTGATTTCTGCTGTTTGAAATTGCAGCTGGTTGAACGGTGCTGAGTTTTACAGCTGGAATTTTTTGAACTGTATTTGCAACAAAGTGGTGGCTTTGCACTAGTGCAGAGGAGGCAAAACCTCAGGCCAGGGGGCCAAATGAAACCCTCTGGATCTCTCTATCTGCCCCTCGGGACACTTGCCAGGTCACACAGCCTCTCCTGAGGCCACACACCTCACCAGCCATTATTCACATGGCTCTTGAGTGCTTCTGCTTGACTTGAATGGTTCCTTCAGAGAAGGGCAACCAAAATGGTCAAGGGGATGGAGGGACTCCCCTGTGAGGTAAGGCTGCAGCATCTGGGACATTTTAGCTTAGTTAAAAGGTGAGTGAGAGAGGACACGGTAGAAGTGTATAAAATCACGCATGGAAGTGGGGAGAGAAATGCTTTTCTCCCTCTCTTAACACAAGAACTCTTGACCATGCAATGAAGCTGAATGTGGAAAGATTCAGGGCAGATGAAAGGAAATAGTTCTTCACTCTGTGCAGTTAAACAATGAACATTTACTCCCACTAGAGGCACTGATGGCCACCAACTTAGATGGCTTGAACAAATTCATGGAGAATACAGCTATCAGTAGCTATGAGTAGCCACCAACATATAACACTGGTCCTGAAAGACCTACATTGGCTCCCAGTACGTTTCTGAGCACAATTCAAAGTGTTGGTGCTGACCTTTAAAGCCCTAAACAGCCTCGGCACAGGATACCTGAAGGAGCGTCTCCACTCCCACCATTCAACCCGGACACTGAGGTCCAGCACCAAGGGCCTTCTGGTGGTTCCCTCACTGTGAGAAGTGAGGTTACAGGGAACCAGGCAGAGGGCCTTCTTGGTAGTGGCACCCACCCAGTGGAACACTCTCCCACCAGATGTCAAGGAAATGAACAAGTATCTGACTTTTAGAAGACATCTGAAGGCAGCCCTGTTTAGGGAAGTTTGGTGTTTTATCATGTTTTTAATATTCTGTTGGGAGCCACCCAGAGATGGGTGGGGTATAAATTATTATTATTATTATTATTATTATTATTATTATTATGTCATAATGGTTTTGGTCTGTATGCACAGTTGGAGGCAATTGATGGAAATGAAAAGGAAGGAAAAGGGGCAGAGGCAGAATTGTGAGTGTGAGAAAGAGAGATGGGAAGAACATGTGTACATATGTGCGTAAGAAAGAGGGGAGGGGATGTATGAGAGAAGGTGAGCATGTGTGTGAGAGAAGGAAAGAGAAGGCTCTTAATCAATCCAAAATGCATTATTGTCAATTACAAGGACAAAAATAACAAAAGGTGGGATGGAGTGACCTCTTCCAGCTGGAAGGGTGGTTGAGAACAATCAATCAGATGAAAAGTGAGCAAGCTCCACACACACAAACACAGACAGGGCTAAATTTGATTAGTGTGGAATGAGGCAGTTTTTCAAGAATTCTGCACATAAACGGACCAATGCTTGATAGGCGATCGTCCCTGGGTTGTGACAGAAAGCATGATGGTAACCAGCACAGACAGAACAAAACTAGCATTGTATGTTCCACAAAGTAGGCTCCAGATACAACTATTTATCAGGCTGGAAATCTTATTTTGCATGAATTAAGGCCCCTGAACATTTTTCAATGGTAGCCCCACACGCGATGCATACCAATAGTTCAGCCTAGAAGTGACAAAGGCGAGTGTGACAGCAGACAATTCTGCTTTCTCGAGGATGTCAAACACAAAATCAAGTCACATTACAGTGGTACCTTGGATTTTAGAACAATGGCTATCATAACTGCACATAAGAAGAAAAAAATATTTTCATCATCTACAATACTGTCATTCATTTTACAGTACAGTACATTGATTATTGCTTTCATTTTATGGATCAATGGCCTCGTTAGTAAAATTCATGTTAATTTGATGTTTTAGGGGTTGTTTTTAAAAGTCTGGAACAGATTAATCCATTTTGCATTACTCTCTATGGGAAAGCATGCCTTGGTTTTAGAACGCTTTGGTTTTGGAACAGACTTCTGGAACGGATTAAGTTTGGGAACCAAGGAACCACTGTACTGTGTCCACATAGGTAGTTAAGAAAAGGGAGAGAGATTGCAGAAAGCGGGGGTGCAAACAGAAGAGCATCTTTCCAAAGAGATCATGTTCCTATGCAGAAGAAACAGTAAATCAGCAGTATGCATCCCTTAGAACACCTTTCCTGGTGCTCTCCCAAGTATTTTAGACCCCAACTCCCATCAGCCCTAGCCTGCATCACCAATAGTCAGGGGTGATGGGAGCTGTAGAAGAAGAAGAAGAGTTTGGATTTGATATCCCGCCTTTCACTCCCCTTCAGGAGTCTCAAAGCAGCTAACATTCTCCTTTCCCTTCCTCCCCCACAACAACACTCTGTGAGGTGAGTGGGGCTGAGAGACTTCAGAGAAGTGTGACTGGCCTAAGGTCACCCAGCAGCTGCATGTGGAGGAGCGGAGACGCGAACCCGGTTCCCCAGATTACGAGACTACCGCTCTTAACCACTCTTAACTGCTCTTAACCACTACACCACTACACCACACTGGCTCTGTAGTCCAGCAAATAAATCTGGAGGGGGAGTAGGCTGATCTTCTCCCACCTAACCACAGTATGCACTTTTTTCATTAATATTCCTTTCTAAATAAAAATAAAAATAGCAATTTAATTAGTACAAAGACATCCATTTTCGGTTTATCATCCTAGCCAGCGAAGACAGGAATTGCTAGATTTGGAATATTGCAGTCGACCTTACATAAACCCTAACAGCATTGTGGGGTGTAGCTTTTTCGCCACTGAAAACAAAGAGAGGAAATGAACCGCTTGAATGTCAACAGACCAGCCCATCGCACTCCCTTCAAACATTCTAACCTAGCCACCCACCAGGAAAGCCAGTGGGATTGGCAGAGACTACAGTTGTGCTAAAATATTCATGGTCTAGAAGCATGTGAACTGGAAGATGTGCTGTTTGCATGCTCACAGAGAAGGAAAGAAATGATCTGCGGGAAGAGAAGGACAGCAGTTTTCAGAGAAGATCTGGAGTCTGTGCAACACACAGCTTCTTCTCTTACCTAGGGTACACGGAGATGTCATTTAGTGACACATGGGAAAGCTTTTCTTCCACGATGAATAGCAGGCATGGGGAGAGGGATCTGGATTGGAACATAGAATTATAGAATTATAGAATTGTAGAGTTGGAAGAAACCCTGAGGGTCATCCAGTCCAACTTCTTGCAATGCAGGAATATCAGCTAAATCAAGGGTCAGCAACCTTTTTCAGCCGTGGGCTGGTCCACCATCCCTCAGACCATGTGGTGGGCCGGACTATATTTTGGGGGGGGAAATGAACGAATTCCTATGCCCCACAAATAACCCAGAGATGCATTTTAAATAAAAGCACACATTCTACTCATGTAAAAACACACTGATTCCCGGACCGTCCGTGGGCCGGATTTAGAAAGCGATTGGGCCGCATCCGGCCCCGGGGCCTTAGTTTTCCTACCCCTGAGCTAAAGCATCCAGGACAGAGGGCCACCCAACCTCTGCTTCATAAATGCCAAGGAAGAAAAGTCCACCACCTCTCGAGGGAGTCCATTCCACTGTTGAACAGCTCTTACTGTCAGGAAGTTTTTCCTGGTGTTTAGTCAGAATCTCCTTTCTTATAACTTGAATCCATTTGTTCAAGTCCTGCCATCCAGAACTGGAGAAATCAAGCTTGCTCCATCTTCAACATGACATCCATTTAGATATCTGAAGACGGCTGTCATATCTGCTCTCAGTCTCCTCTTTTCCAAGCTAAACATACCCAGCTCCTTCAACCATTCCTCATAAGATTTGGTTTCCAGACCCTTGACCATCTTGGTTGCCCTCTTCTGCACACGTTCCAGCTTGTCAACATCCTTCTTAAATTGTGGCACCCAGAGCTGGACACAACACTCTGGGTGTGGTCTGTCCAAGGCAGAATACAGCGGTGCTACTACTTCTCTTGATTGGGACCCTAAGTTTCTGTTGATACAGCATAAAATAACAATGGCCTTCTTTTGCTGCCACATCATGCGGTTGAGTCACGTTAAGCTTGTTATCCACTAAGACCCCTAGATTCTTTTCACACTCTACTACTTCTGTTGATGCACCTTTGTGCCTTCCCCTTGTGCCACTAAATGGCATCTCCTTGCACACCATGTACCCATGAATTAAAGCCACCCTACACCCTTTGACATCCCCAGTTTGACTTGCATCCCCCTGTGCTGACTGTGAAAGAAAACTCAACTGTGCAGGGACAGGTAATGTGGCAAATCTCACATCTTGCCTGGCTCTCTGCTTGCTCTCTGCTTGGATGCAGATATGCAGATATGCAGGCAATTCTCCCCCTGCTCCAGTCAGAGCTGTTTGAGAGTCTTAACTTTGACTCCTGCCCCTGAACTCTTCTGCAAGCTTGAAGTCCAGCCTGACCTACAGACTCCATTTGGAACAAGATAGAGAAATCCTTTTAGTCTCAAAAATACATTTCTGGGTGGGAGGTATCTTAACATTTCTCCAGCTGTCTCCCATTCCTCACCATAAACATTCAGAACATAAGAGCCCTGGTAGATCACATCCAAAGTCCATCTAGCCCAACATTCTGTTCTTGCTGTGGCCAACACAGGAGTCAACTCCTAGGGGCTGTGTGGGCTTTGGCCCCTCAATAAAATATTTGAGGGAGTCTGGCCCCCACAAAGTTGATGGACATTCCCATTCAAATAGTGTGTGTGCACTGCATGATGTGGTCGATTATGTGTGGTGGGGCTTACCTGGGCCCCGACAATATTTTAATCAAGTTGACATCCCTGGTGGCCAACCAGATGCCTCTGGGAAGCTTGAAGAAGCAGGACCTGAGGGCAATAGTTCTCTCCTCACTTGCAGTTCCTAGAATGTGAGGCAGAACCTAGCCATCATGGATAGGAGTCATTAATAGCCTTCTCCTCTGTGAACGAGTCTGATCCTATTTTAAATCTGACCAGGTTGGTGGCCATCACTACATATTGTTTGGTGAATAACATAGTTTTAACCATGTGCTGTGTGAACATGGAAAGCTGCCCTATACTAAGGCAGATCATCAGTCCATCTAGTTGAGTACTGTCTACACTGACTTGGCAGGATTCAGGTATGATTCTCTCCCAGACCTACCTGGACATGCTGGGGAATGAACCTGGGACTTTCTGTATGCAAGCAGATGCTCCATTGCTGAACCACAACCCTTCCTTGGACTTCTGTCTCTGCTGTAATTTCTCTCTTTGCATGAATACCCCACCCCAAAAATCTATCTGTGTATTTGTAAGAAGAAAAGGATGTGATGCCAATCTATCCCTCGCAAACTCGGAGGGAGATGGAGCTCATCACTGCAAGGATAAGTGTGCGGATGTAGCAAAGCACTGAAAATATAGAGAGGGAGGATATCAATAAGGCCAGGTTTTAAAATACAGATAGATGGACTGAGGAATCCCACCGGGATACCATCCTAATAGTCACTTACATGACAACAGTAACCATAGAAACCAATTCCTCCATCCTAATGGCTGTGCTCAGACTTCAGAGAAAGATGAGGGAGAATGAACATCATTTTGAAGTCAAGAGATATTCTTGAACACTTTGATGTCTAGCTCCGCTTCTCCGTACCAATAGGATGACCTTGGCTATCCCTGCTTAGCTCCTCTAGGAAAGTCAGTTCAAGCTGAGTTAGTTTGATGGAAAGCAAACCCATAAATGCTTCACAGGAGGATTGTGCTTTTTTAACTGCAATGGCAGAGTCAAATCAACATTAAGAGGGGGAGAAACCTCTAAGTCAGTTAGCCTATATAGCCTAACAATTAGTTTTTGACAGCAATCACATTCAGACACTCTGAGACATTTTAACAGCACAAAGCACTCACAGAGTAGCCTTCGTTTGCAATTCTTTCTCGGTTTCTGGCTGACTAAGAAAATAAGGAATCCACAACACCCTTAGCATTCAAATAATTTCCAGGTTACTGGAGCAGCCTTTGCCAATCCAGAGTTGTTTGGAGACCCCCTATCCCCCTCGGAGCAACAATTCCCAGAATTCACTGGGAAGTCAGATCAACTGTTAAACCCCTCTGGGAATTGTAGCCCTGTGAGGGGAATAGGAGTTCCTTCACAACTCTCAGTGCACCCTCAACAAACTACAGTTCCCAGGAAGACATGATGGTTTAATATTGTATGGCATGATACTGTATTGGCATGATATTGCATTGACTGTACAATGCAGATGGGGACAAAATCAATTCAAATCCAAAACAGATTTCAAATGGGATAAATATTTTCAAAGGCTTGTTGGAAAAGGAACATCTTTAGTAAAGGATAAAGGGACCCCTGACTATTACGTCCAGTCGTGATTGACTCTGGGGTTGCGGTGCTCATCTCGCTTTATTGGCCGAGGAAGCCGGCGTACAGCTTCCAGGTCATGTGGCCAGCATGACTAAGCTGCTTCTGGTGAACCAGAGCAGTGCACTGAAACACCGTTTACCTTCCCGCCGGAGCGGTACCTATTTATCTACTTGCACTTTGATGTGCTTTCGAACTGCTAGGTTGACAGGAGCTGGGACCGAGCAATGGGAGCTCACCCCGTCGTGGGGATTTGAACCGCTGACCTTCTGATCAGCAAGTCCTAGGCTCTGTGGTTTAACCCACAGTGTCACCCGCATCCCTGGAACATCTTTAGCAGGCATCAAAAAGGCAATGGAGAAGGCACCTATCTGATATGCAGTGGGAGGGAATTCCAAAGGGCAGGTGTCACCACACTAAAAGCCTGATTCTGACATTGGGCAAAACCGGCCTCCTGATAGATCCCAACTCCATTCAACCATAGTGGTTACAAGAGATGGTCTCCCCCTGGACTGCTGCAATCTCCTTTACCCCACAAGCTGCACCACAGAAGCAAAGGGCTCTTATCAAATTTGCATGTGATGATGATCTACATGCAGGCTGCATGCTAATTCCTACACAGGCATCTCTTAACATGCAAAGCATGTCTTTCACTATGGGACCCTGAGCGGTAAGAGCTTAGTGACAGAAGACATGTTTTGCATAAACAAATGCAGCAGTTTAAACCCTAAGTATTTCGTTTTATTAATTTATCTACAACACTTTTTGACCACCCCAATCAAGAAAGACGTCTGGACCACCCAGTCAACAAAGTTCCTAATCAGTTCAATTTCCTGCCTAAAACCCAGAACAAGTAGCAAAATACAGTGGTACCTCGGGTTAAGTACTTAATTCGTTCCGGAGGTCCGTTCTTAACCTGAAACTGTTCTTAACCTGAAGCACCACTTTAGCTAATGGGGCCTCCTGCGGCTGCCGCGCTGCCGGAGCACGATTTCTGTTCTCATCCTGAAGCAAAGTTCTTAACCTGAAGCACTATTTCTGGGTTAGCGGAGTCTGTAACCTGAAGCGTATGTAACCTGAAGTACCACTGTAAGGTTTAAAACCCAGCAGAAATAATCTGTTCCGAGGGCAAAAATGGAAAAGGTTTAGGAGAATTGAAAGGGATTCATCTGAAAGGATTTTCATGTAGGCACCAGTTGAGCTTAGTGATGGAGGGTATTTTGTCACTACAAAAAAGGTCCTCTCCTTTGCAACCTCCCACCTTGCCTCTTTACGTGGGAAGACCTCTAATGACGCTCTCAAGGTCCAGCCAGTTATATCTGGGATGATCTTTCAGGTAACCTGATTATCTCTCCAGTTGAAAGCTCTGAGACAGCCCGGCTAAGAATGCCATGTTTGATTCAGTGCTAGTCAGAGCATGGTACTGCTCTAAGCAGAGCAATGATCTGGCTCAGTATAAAGGTAGCTCTTTATTAGAGGAACGGGACACAGCTTGGCGATGCACCAGATGATGCTCAATGATGCAAACCAACTGCTGGCTCCCAAACTTATTCTGGATCACTGCAGGGCTGCTACTAAAAATAATCAGCACAAATAGATAGGTGTAACATGATGGCCACAAGTGGCGCTCACACCCTCCTCCGTTGAGAACAGGGGAATCTCACACCATCTCGGGATGAACTTAGAATAGAATGAAAATAATTAACATTTGGGCAGCACAGTTGTGCAACTTAGGTCTGAACAGAACAAGCCAATGAGAAACATCACCTCTGCGAGACATGCAGGCAGCAGAGTGCCACTCAATAGCATTGGTGCTGTCTTTTGAACAAGAAAGAGTAAAATATAGGATTTACCACCATGGTGGGCTAGTAGTGGTCCTTCCAGATGTTGTTGGACTCCAACTCCCATCAGCCCCAGCCAGCATGGCCAATGCTCAGGGATGAAAGGAACTGTAGTTAAGCAATGTCTGGGGCCCCTCAAGAGTCCAATGTTGCATACATCATTGGGGTGAATCATAGAATCATAGAATCATAGAGTTGGAAGAGACCACAAGGGCCATCGAGTCCAACCCCCTGCCAAGCAAGAAACACCATCAGAGCACTCCTGACATATGGTTGTCAAGCCTCTGCTTAAAGACCTCCAAAGAAGGAGACTCCACCACACCCCTTGGCAGCAAATTCCACTGTCGAACAGCTCTTACTGTCAGGAAGTTCTTCCTAATGCTTAGGTGGAATCTTCTTTCTTGTAGTTTGGATCCATTGCTCCGTGTCCGCTTCTCTGGAGCAGCAGAAAACAACCTTTCTCCCTCCTCTATGTGACATCCTTTTATATATTTGAACATGGCTATCATACCACCCCTTAACCCCTCTTCTCCAGGCTAAACATGCCCAGCTCCCTTAGCCGTTCCTCATAAGGCATCGTTTCCAGGCCTTTGACCATTTTGGTTGCCCTCCTCTGGACACGTTCCAGTTTGTCAGTGTCCTTCTTGAACTGTGGTGCCCAGAACTGGACACAGTACTCCAGGTGAGGTCTGACCAGAGCAGAATACAGTGGCACTATTACTTCCCTTCATCTAGATGCTATACTCCTATTGATGCAGCCCAGAATTGCATTGGCTTTTTTAGCTGCCGCGTCACACTGTTGGCTCATGTCAAGTTTGTGGTCAACCAAGACTCCTAGATCCTTTTCACATGTACTGCTCTCAAGCCAGGTGTCACCCATCTTGTATTTGTGCCTCTCATTTTTTTTGCCCAAGTGCAATACTTTACATTTCTCCCTGTTAAAATTCATCTTGTTTGTTTTGGCCCAGTTCTCTAATCTGTCAAGGTTGTTTTGAAGTGTGATCCTGTCCTCTGGGGTGTTAGCCACCCCTCCCAGTTTGGTGTCATTTGCAAATTTGATCAGGATGCCCTTGAGTCCATCATCCAAGTCGTTGATAAAGATGTTGAATCAGGGGAAGGGTCTAGCATCAAGTTCTGTGGAACTACCCATAGAGTAGGGTTACCAGATGTCCCTGTTTCCCGGGGACAGTCCCTGGATTTGCAAATAAGTCCCCGGACAAATTCCATCCCCGGAATGTCCCCAGATTTCATCTAATGTCCCCGGGAAACGCAACAGCAGCAGTCTCAGCAGCCCGGAGCAGTTGGCTCTGGCTGGCTTCAGGAGTCCCCATATGATGGTGGTGCAGGGGCTCTAAGATGCAGTTTCTGGGCTGCCTCCATCTTCCCTGACCCCAGCAACTAAGCTGTGAAGGGTGCCTACATGCTGCCTATCGGAGCAGCCTCCTAACTCCTACTTGCATGCAAGCAGAAGCGGGGCGGGGATCTCTCAGCTGTGAAGGGAGGCTTCACGCTGCCTATCAGAGCTTGCGTGCAAGCAGGAGGAGGCAGGGATCTCTCAGTTAGGCAACGGGAAGCCTCCATTCCCAGCTGAGGGATCCCCGTCCCCTCCTGCTTGCACGCAAGTAGGAATGGGATTGGGGCTGCTCCGATGGGAAGGGAGGCATTGCGCTGCCCGAGCCTCGCTGCCGCCACCGCTCTCGGCCCTCCTTCTCCGCCTTCCATGCCTGACCCACCGCGCACCGCTTCCCCACCACCACCGAAGAACCAACAACCCAGGGGCTGCCCAGGCTCATGGAGAAAGGAGATAGAAGCCTCAGAGGAAGAGGAAATGTGGCGGTTGAGGTCAAGGCGGTGGCCGCCCCTCTGCCACCGCCATTGCTGCAGCATCAACGTCCCAAACGTGTAGTAATTAATTAATTAATTAATGTGTCCCTGAATTCATTGAAAAAAATCTGGTAACCTTACCATATAGCTCAACTTGAAGCAGGGTTGAATAGCACACACAGAGGCCTCCTTGGGGCAAGGGTTCAAATCCCTCTGAGTGCAAAACCCATTTAAGGGGCAGAGGGAAGCTTGGCGAAGTCAGTGGTAAAACCTCCATGAAAAAGTTCCCTGGTTCAAGTCATCTAAATCCTGGCAGCTCCAGGTAAAGGCTGGGACAGACTCTGGTTTGAGACTCTGGAAAGCTGCTGCTACAGACCAGCCTTCCCCAACCATATGTTTTAGACTCTAAATCCCCTCATTCTTGACCACTGGCTATGCTGGCTGGGGCTAATGGGAGCTGTGGTCCAAAATATCAGCTTGAAGAAGACCAATAAAGATAATATATAGCTGGACCAATGATCTAACTGGGCTTAAAGCAGTTTTCTCTGCTGTTCCTGTGGGGCAGTCATAAGGCAACAGATTCAACAAAAAGAAATGTCTGCTAATCTTAACACTTTTCTGATGAGGTACTAACTTTCATTGCAAGACACCCAGAACCAGCTAATTGGAACAGGACATGCAGATAACTGTGGACTATACAAGCTGTTTGCAGTATTTTTAGGTACAAATCATATTAAAATCTGCTGGGGGGAAATGTCCATATGGTAAAAATTAGTCTGCAACGAGTGTGCTTTAGGGGAAAATATATATCTTCTATGGCATGTTGAATTAAAATCCTAAGTTGGTATATAATACAATGGATATAAATAGATAAAATTGGCTTTATACACTCCCAAATTTATCAGGATTTATACACACACACACACCCCTATAAAATGCTGGTCACATGCCTGTTAACACCACATTATTTCCAAACTTGCTCTGTTCTCTCTCCTGGGAGGAGATGTGAAGAAGTCATCCACTGTCCCCCTGGCGTTAAAGTGAGATGAGGAATGACAAATGAGCAACCTGACTGTTGGCACAAATTGCATCAGACTGGCTCTGAGATTTATTCTCGGCTCCGAGGTTGGAATATAAGATTGCCACGAACAATTCATTTCCCCAAGGATTTAGTTCTCTGGGAGTGTTTTAAAATAAAATAAAAATCTCCCTGCCCAACCCTTTACAGTCAAGTCGCAGCTTTCAGACACACAGAGTTTTGCTACTTAGACTTATTCATAGAGAAATAGTAGAATTCGTTTTATTTTGAAGGTTTACCTTTCCTTTTTATTTATTTCTGGTAAATAAC
This sequence comes from Podarcis cretensis, assembly GCF_951804945.1. Classification (NCBI taxonomy): domain Eukaryota; kingdom Metazoa; phylum Chordata; class Lepidosauria; order Squamata; family Lacertidae; genus Podarcis; species Podarcis cretensis. The sequence continues at coordinate 23,915,064 of NC_137177.1, read as the reverse complement.
ATTACAGTGGTACCTCGGGTTACATATGCTTCAGGTTACAGACTCCGCTAACCCAGAAATAGTGCTTCAGGTTAAGAACTTTGCTTCAGGATGAGAACAGAAATCGTGCTCTGGCAGCACAGTGGCAGTGGGAGGCCCCAATAGCTAAAGTGGTGCTTCAGGTTAAGAACAGTTTCAGGTTAAGAACAGACCTCTGGAACGAATTAAGTACTTAACCCGAGGTACCACTGTATAAGGGCCCAAAGCATACAAAAAACTATGCCCAAACATTATAGCCCCTGAGGCTGCACCTGACTCAGTATTCTGTCTGTTCTGGCAGGCAGTGGCTCTCTAGGGCAGAGGTGGGCAAGGGCCACATTGCCTCATAGGAACCTTCTGAGGGCCATATGCCAGATAGGCAGGCAAAAGTGGCTGGCGAAACCTACAGGACTTTCATCTTCGTACAGTAAATAGGTGTTTCTAATCCAGGCATAGGCAAACGCCGGCCCTCCAGATGTTTGGGACTACAATTCCCATCATCCCTGACCACTGGGCCTGTTAGCTAGGGATGATGGGAATTGTAGTCCCAAACATCTGGAGGGCCGGAGTTTGCCTATGCCTGTTCTAATCCAACAATTTCTGGAGGGTCACAGGTTCCCCTTGCTACATGAACCCTTTGCTCACCCAGAAGGGCTCATTTTGTGAAAGCTCATGTTTGAAAGTAAACTGGTGAACTGAACACATTAGCAACCCGTTCCATCACTTTCTGGTTGATGAGAAACTTCTGAGCAATGACAGAAACGACATAGTGTTGATTATTGCATTCATTACCCACCCATGCATTCATTTCAGATGGAAGTCGGGCAAATCAGCCCTCGCAATCTCACGCTGCCAATTGCTCTCAAAATTAGCCTATGCCGTGACTGTTAAACAAAACTTGCAAGGGCAAACGCTTAACTGTGCAGGCATTGAACTCTGGGATGATGTGTTTGCTCATAGCCGGCAATATGATGCTCTTGGCAGAGCGTGCTCATCTCAGACAATTGGAGTCCTTGTCCAAGAGAAGAGACGGCTTCCGCCACCGTAAGCCACCAACATGGCGGACAAAGAGCTCCTCTGAACCGACAGCACAATGCTGTAGATTTTACCACACTTCAGTGAAACATATCAAAGCGTTCAGACAAAGAAATACTGGGAGATCCATTTCTTTAATGTACGTATGAGTAATACCCAGCAAGCTGGAGTGACTCCAATGTTCTAAGCAGAGGCAAAGAATTTGCTTTTCCATTAGGACATTTTTTTATAACAAAGCATGACTAACATGGTCGCATTGCTTTACTGTTCCGTATATTTTGCCAAAGGTTGACAAATACACCTGACAGTTCGCCACTGGCGAGAAAATCTTTTAACCTAGCGAGAAGCTATCAGTCCACATTTGCTAGATTTGAGCAGGGTGTGATGTTGTGAAGGAACTGGATTCTTATGAGGTAAAATGGATATGTTAGAAATGCTGTTATGATATGAACACTGGTATGAAAACGGTTAACTGTGTGATGAAGCGGGGGGGGGGGCTAGTATTTTACTTTGGGATAAAGCCAGAAAATATACAGTTCATGTGGGTTTATCCGGTAGTCTGCCAAGAACCACCAGATAAGGCTGTTACAGTTTCAAAAGAGGTCTCTTGGTTAATAACTTGCCAGCTATTGCCAGTTATTTACAGTTATAGGAGTTAACAGCAAAATCTAGCTTTCTTTATGGGTCAGGAGAATTCAAAAGGGCTTACTAAATGGTGATTTGTCCTTCAGTGGACATTCTATTCAAAATGTACTGGTACTCAGTTACAGGCCAATGAGGGTTTAGAGCTCCAGGGAGATCCTGATTGGTCAAAGGATTCTAACTGGGATGAATATAAAGGTGGGCACAGGACCGATTGCTGGTAGTTCTGGGAGGTTAGGTGGGGATGAGGGTCAAAAAAAGAGGGAAGGCAAGTTGAGGAAAGACAACCAGTCAGGAGGAGAAGTCTCAACAGGCAGTTATCCAGGATAGCTTTTGGCTAGAGTGAGAGCAGCTGACATTTGGTCACTGGAACTGTGACATCAGGCAACTGTGATATCTTTGTGGCTGAGTTATGGTCTTCAAGAAGACTTCAGTGGAAAGCTGGAGGATGTCTGCCAAGGGGAAGGCAGCAATCTTAAGAAGAGGACTCTGGTTTGAGTGACAACCAAAAAACTCCTAGTGAGGTTCTCCAAGTTCCTGTCAGTTAACTAGGAGATGAGATAAGGGGGAATTAGCTGTGTATAAATATGACAACGAGGGTAAGAACTTAAAGAATTCTGGCAGGATATGGCTATCATGATGGCTCTGTTCTACCTCCGTGGTTGGAGGAGACCGTGTGCTTCTGAATGCCAGTTGCTGGAAAGCACATTCATTGCTTTCTTCTTGTGGGGTTCCCATAAATATCTAGTTGGAGAGAAGGATGCAGCACTAGATAGGCATTTTGTCTGTTCAAGCAAGGCTCTTTAAGTATATAGTAATCACTTTTGAAGCAACAGCATCAGTTTTTGAAGCCACAGTAAGTGGCTGTCTCATATTTAAAGCAGCAGCGACCTATCAAAGCAAGTTGATAGGTCAGTAAACCCTTGCTGGACCTAGCAAGGAGGACCTCTAATAAAGACCCCTGGTCCATCTAGCTCAGTGCTGACTACAACGTTAAACAGTCAACCTTTTCTGGCCAGAAGGCTGAATTCACTCTGGGGACTACCTGCCACCAGTCAATGTGACCACGCCACACTCTCACATGCAGGAAACAACAGCCACCCCTCCTCAGAAGAGCCATACTCCTCAGATGGCCAACGGGGACAATCTACACAAACATCCCCATCAGAATGCTGAGCTGCATGGAGAAGTTTAAGCTCCCCACCGTAGTGCTGTGCCAACTTTTGTTTTCTTTTCGCCAACACTGGTAAGATCAGGTGGGGAAAGAAAAATTTGATGGGAGAGAGGACCGGATGTTGTCCCCAGGCCAGGTGTAAGCCACGCCTGGTCCATATTAGCTGGCAGTTACCCTCCAATGTTCCATGCAAGATCCTTTTCCAGCCATACCTGGATATGCTAGGAACTGAACCTGGGCTCAGCAAAGCATGCTCAGCCTCTGAGCTACAGACCTTCCACAAGCAGCCAGACATGAGTATATATTTGGAGGTAGTAAAGGTAAAGGGACCCCTGACCATTAGGTCCAGTCGTGACCAACTCTGGGGTTGCGGCGCTCATCTTGCTTTATTGGCTGAGGGAGCCGGCGTACAGATTCCGGGTCATGTGGCCAGCAGGACTAAGCCACTTCTGGCGAACCAGAGCAGCACATGGAAACGCCGTTTACCTTCCCGCCGGAGTGGTACCTATTTATCTACTTGCACTTTGATGTGCTTTCAAACTGCTAGGTTGGCAAGAGCAGGGACTGAGCAATGGGAGCTCACCCCGTTGCAGGGATTCAAACCGCCAACCTTCCGATCGGCAAGTCCTAGGCTCTGTGGTTTAACCCACAGTGCCACCCGCGTCCCGTAGCATGCTTCAATTATTATTTGATTAACTATATTTTTATCCAGCTCTAGATGATCAAGATGGCTCACCACCACCACCCTTAAATCCTCTCAACAACCCTGGGGGGTTGCTGGGTTAGGCTGTGAAAGAGAAAATGACCAGTCCAAAGTTACCCAGGGCTGAGTGGAGGTTTGCATGGGGAAATTTAGCCCAGCCAACATATCATTACACTTCACCAGATCTCTAATTTATGCCTGCACAAAGCAACACAATGTTCATTAGAAACAGGCACGCCCTGTCCTCCTAAATTAACCTAATCCTTTTTTTAAAGAAAAGCTGGCATTTGTTTTATAGTTATTGTATGTGGTGGAACTTATTTATTAAAGCCTAGTATTAAATGGCACATGTAAATTATTGGGCTATATACCCTGGGGTTCCCGAATGAAAGTCAGGAAAAATGGTTTGGTCCTTTGAATACTGTTGATGCATTTATATTTCCATTGCACCATGGACTGTAACACTATTTGTTATGCATAATTGATTGCAACAGTATAGGATTAATTTCACAATGGTTGACTAAAGAACCAAGCTACGCGTTGCATTAAAGGCCTGATTTCATCTGGCATTATGTTTTAATGTATGTAGGTGTTTTTACCTCACGCAATTAAAGTCACAGGAGTTTTTTTGGGAGGTCACTGGCCAGCCCTACCCCCTGCCCCCCCCCCGGGACATCCCTGAAGGGTGCTGTGCTTGTGGAGAGCTTCACAGATCCCTGGTTATGCAGGGCTCTAAACCGCACTGGGAGGTTCTGATTACAAGACACTGCCTACTGCAGGCATTTTGTACTTTTAACATGGAGGACTGTAAACAATAGGATGGTGATGTAGAAGAATCACAGAATTATCAAGTGACCATGAGGGTTATCTGGTCCATCTTTTGCCCAACATGGGGCTCGAACCTACAACTGAAATATTAGAAGAAGAAGAAGAAGAAGAAGAAGAAGAAGAAGAAGAAGAAGAAGAAGAAGAAGAAGAAGAATAGTAGTAGTAGTAGTAGTAGTAGTAGTAGTTTGGATTTGGTATCCTGCTTTATCACTACCCGAAGGAGTCTCAAAGCGGCTAACAATCTCCTTTCCCTTCCTCCCCCACAACAAACACTCTGTGAGGTGAGTGAGGCTGAGAGACTTCAAAGAAGTGTGACTGGCCCAAGGTCACCCAGCAGCTGCATGTGGAGGAGTGGAGACGCAAACCCAGTTCACCAGATTACGAGTCCACTACTCTTAACCACTACACCACACTGGCTCTTAAGAGTCTCACGTTCTTCCAACTAAGAATGGGGATTGCGGTCAAAGCAACAATGTGTCAGAGGGGCCAGTGCCACCTCCACCAGCCTCCCACCACATGTGATTTTCATTGCATGTAGAAAACGGATGCCTAAATATGGCTGGTTTGATTTTTTAAAAAAATAAATAAACCATGAGTGAGGTTGCATACATGCCCAGTCAGAACCGGGACCCTGGAGCATGTGTGGAAGAGTGTTACAACCTTTTCTCTCCAATGTGTTCATGGGGGGAAACCCACCTTAAAGTTGTGGGACAGAAACTGCAGTTGGGAAGCTCCCACAACAAATCTAACTTTTTATAAAATCAATCAATCAATCAATCAATCAATCAATCACAGTTCTCATCCTGCCCTTCTGATCTCTATGTTTCTCTTTGTACAGCCTACTGTAATTTAAAAGACTCAAAACTAGAAACCAAAAACAATGGCTTTATAACTGTATTTGATAGGTAAGGTAAATTTATTTTTTTAAGCACATTCTTCAGAGGAGACATCTTCCTTTTAAGGCAAAAAAACTTGCTGGAATGAAAATGTCTTCACCAGCTGAAAGAGGTCATCTGGATAAGGGGGTTTCTTGAGGAAAGGTGTTCTATAGAATTGGTGCAGCCACCAAGAAGGCCCCGCCTCTAGTTCCAATGAACAGTGGCCTCAATCACAAATAGTACACAGAGCAGGGTCTCTCCATTTGATCCTAATAAGATTGATACTTCCCTGGGTTCCATAGAAGGAAAGGTGGGGTATAAATGTGGTAATAAAATAAATAAGCAAACATTGGACAGGGTGATTCTGTGTCTCCTATGGCTCAGGGGCTATAGGATTGCTGGAGGTATTTTACTACACCGGAACAACCTTATACAGAGTAAGACCATTTATGCATCTTGTTCATAGAACCACTGAATTGTGGGGTTAGAAGGGATCACAGCTAAGAAAATGGCCATCCAACCTCTTTTTAAAAACATCCAATGGAAAATCTATCACCTTCCGAGGTACTCTGTTCCACTGTCAAACAGCTCTTAGCATCAGAAAGTTCTTCCTGGTGTTTAGTTGGAATCATTATTCTTACAACGTTAATCCACTGGTTCGGGTCTTACCCTCTAGAGCAACAGAAAACAAACTTGCTCCATCTGCCATGTGACAGTTCTTCCAATATCACAAATTTGGTCTACACCAGGGTTTCCCAAGCTTGAGTCTCCAGCCTTTTTTGGACTACAGTTCCCATCATCCCTGACGACTGGTCCTGCTCACTAAGGGTGATGGGAGTTGCAGTCCAGAAATGGCTGGACACCCAAGTTTGGGAAACCCTGGTCTACACTTAATGGCAGCAGCTCTCCAGCATTTCTGGCAGGATTCTCCCCAGTCCTACCTGCAGATGGCTGAGCCTACAGCCTGCACTCACCCAAGTTTGCATGCAAGCTGTGCTTCATAAAGAGAAGAAATGGAATCATTTGAAGCTGTAATCTGGATGCTCTGAATGCAATAGCTACTCACGTTAAGATGCATACCTAAAACAGAGCAAAATAAAATCTTCCCGGAAGACAACTGTCAATAAATGGAGGTGTTATCAGCCAGTGGGAACTGCCACCTCATTAAAATTGAAGCGTGGTAAGAGTGTGCATTCATGCACACACATGTTTTAAATTGGAACGTTTTCCATTTGACAACAAAGTTGCCATTCTTTTAAACATATGCTGTTTCCCTTCAAAGCACAGTCCATTAGTATTCTCCCAAGGCAAACACAGCCTTTCTGCAATGAGAGAAAATTCTGCCAAGAGGAAATCTACAGCTTTTCTCTCTCCCCCCCACCTCTTCCTCTCTTTTTTCTGCACAGCAAAGAGATGGCATTTTCAAGACAATAAAAAAGGAGGTCACAGATTTGGGAAAGTTTCCTCCGCTGGCTTCATCTCTGGAGCAGGTTGCTTGTGCAAAGGAGGAAATTCAGCCTCAACACAAGCTTTGTTAAATGTAACTTGCCCAGCTAGAAATGTTCAGACTAAATAAGCTGAATGAAGGTCTGTGGGTCCATGTGGTGAGCCCAGCATAAGGGGAGGCATCAGTTATGATGGGCACAATGTGCTCTACGTGGAGCTGTGATTGAAAGGATTTGGAAGCCATGTTGTTGTTGTTTAGTCATTTAGTCGTGTCCGACTCTTCATGACCCCATGGACCAGAGCATGCCAGGCACTCCTGTCTTCCACTGCCTCCCACAGTTTGGTCAAACTCATTCTGGTAGCTTCGAGAACACTGTCCAACCATCTCATCCTCTGTTGTCCCCTTCTCCTTGTGCCCTCAATCTTTCCCAACATCAGGGTCTTTTCCAGGGAGTCTTCTCTTCTCATGAGGTGGCCAAAGTATTGGAGCCTCAGCTTCAGGATCTGTCCTTCCAGTGAGCACTCAGGGCTGATTTCCTTAAGAATGGATAGGTTTGATCTTATTGCAGTCTCCTCCAGCACCATAATTCAAAAGCATCAATTCTTCGGCGATCAGCCTTCTTTATGGTCCAGCTCTCACTTCCAGACATCACTACTGGGAAAACCATAGCTTTCACTATACGGACCTTTGTTGGCAAGGTGATGTGTCAGCTTTGGAAGCCATAATAACTGGTGCAAAATTTGGAAGCTAGGCTGACTACATGGCATTTTACCGCCTTCTCCAAAATAATATCATGGGGGACTTTGTCAAAGGCCTTCCTGAAATCAAGATAACTACATCCACAGCATTCCCTTGATTCAACAAGCTTGTAACTCTATCAAAAAAAGATGACATTGATTATTGTATTGTATTGTATTGTATTGTATTGTATTGTATTGTATTGTATTGTATTGTATTGTATTATGGCTACAACTCAGTGGTAGAGCATCTGCTTTGCACACAGAAGGTCCCAGTTTCAATTCCTGGCATCTCCAGGTAAGGCTGGAAAAGTCCTCCCTGAAAACCTGGAGAGCTGATGCCAGCCTGTATAGACTTTTCTGAGCTATATGGACCAGTGGTATGACTCACTAGAAGTCAGCTTCCTATTCCTTTCTTGGCTCCTGGAACTTCCATGCTACCTCTCAGCTTCTGGCACTGCCATAGACTCCTGGGTATGCCATCTACCTTCCTAGGCTTCCCTTCCGTAACTGGAGGTATACATGTGTTTTTAACACAGCAAGACAATTGTTTGTCCGTCATCCCAGGTCTCCACCAGGGCATAAGAACTGAGAGGAGCCACGGAAGGGGAAACCCAACACCAAAAACATTAGGACAGAGATTTGCATACAGGAATGCACATATCTAGATGCAAATTTAGAAACAATTGCTCTTCATTTAAATAGCAGGCAAGACTATGAGTTGGTGAGCTCTGTGCTTGCTCAGTCTGCTCCCCAGGTGCTAGTTGGTGGTGGGCAACTTCAAGGTCCCCGCTGCTCTCCCTTCCTTATGATGCTTCATCTTTAAACTGGACTCAGATCACACAGCCCTTCATTAAACTGGACAGCCCTTCCCATGGAGAGCAACATCAAATAGAGGACTGCCCCCTGAGAGCCCTTCAACTATAAGGATGCATGACTACTCTATTAAGGGGAAGAACACTGACTTCTTCCATGCCATGCATAAATGTAAAAACCCATTCCCTTCACACCCATTCTTATAAACACCCAGATACTTTAGCCACTCCTCCAAGGAAAAGTTGTCCTCGCCCCCTCATTCATTTAGCTTGTCCTTTTTTGCACCTTTCCTATTATTCAGTGGACTGACCAGAACTGTACACACCAGTTGAGCTATGCCAGCTATGCTAGTGGGCAAGAGCCTGGCACAATCAAAGGCATCCTTCCAGAAAGAATCTGAATTACTCAATGGCAGGCAAAGCTCCAACTTCCATGGCGCCTATGACCCGTTCATCTCCGCAGACTAACACTCCTCAAAGACTCACTCCCAAGTGCTTCGTGTTCAGAGAAATCTGGGGAATGAGAGCGGAGATTATGCCACCATGAGAACAGGGCACAGCTACAGGGAACTGTCCCTTCTCTCTGGTGGGCTTGCAGGACAGATCTTGTACATGAAAGAAAGGGGAAACTGGCAAGACCCTGCTTGATTTATTCTGCATGGAAACATAGGGGTCATTGTGCTCAGCTGGGATGGGACACACTAAAGAACACTAAACCATCTATTACCCTGTTTCTTGTGTCCCAATTCCTTCCTTTTTATTTATTTATCTTTTTTAAAGGGGGGGGGCAGGGGCAACAAGAAAGCTCAACTGCTGGCATGACACCAGACAGAAAATTTCAGGCAGTTTGCCTCAATGAATGCAAAGTCTAAGAATGGGTGCTATTCAAACCACTTCCTTCTAAGGATCTAGCCTTCTGCTAGGATGCTACTGTTGTGGTTCCCTCTGAGCCCTTTGATCCAGGCCAGAGACCCATCTGCACTATATATTTAAAGGGGTATCATTACATTTTCACTAGTCATAGCTTCCTCCAAATAATTCTGGGAACTGTAGTTTACTAAGGAAGCTGAGAGTTGTTAAGAGACCACTATTCCCAGCACAGAGCTGCATTATGGGAGAGGGGTTGACTGTTAAAGCTTTCTGGAAATCATAACTCTGTTATTCAATAAGATTTTTTTTGAACATAATACTAAAAAACTTGCAGAGATGAAACCCAGACCAAGAGGAGCTATATAAACAGGAAGGGAAGGGGTCTGGGTTTACAAAGGACCTGCCAAGCCAAAAGATATGTGGGTGGGACAAGCAGCAAGGACACATTCACCCAGCTAAGCTCGAAACAAAATTAAAAAAGATCCTTCCAGTAGCCCCTTAGAGACCAACTAAGTTTGTTATTGGTATGAGCTTTCGTGTGCATGCACACTTCTTCAGATACACTCATACCAATAACAAACTTAGCTGGTCTCTAAGGTGCTACTGGAAGGATTTTTTTTATTTTTATTTTACTATGGCAGACCAACACGGCTACCTACCTGTAACCAGCTAAGCTCACTTATGATGCCTTTTTTACCCTGTACCTCCTTTGCTCCTCTTTGGTCTTTGCAAGGGAAAACCAGAAGGTAAGAGGACTTTACCAAGCAAGCAGGGAAGGGCTATAGCTCAGTAGTAGAGCATCTGCTTTGCACCCAGAAGATCCCAGGTTCAATCCCCAGTATCTCCTGGTAGGGCAGGGAGAGAACCCTGGTGGAAAGCTGCCACCACCCAGGGGGAACAATACTGAGCTAGATGAACCAACTCAGTATGAGGCTGCTTCCTACTTTCCTATGTCAGGTGAGTGAGTGATGGCAAATGCCCAGCATCCCATGCAGTACACTACGGTCAAGCTCTCCGATTGCTCTCCCACCCCCACCCCCCAAAGAAAACCACTGTGAGGAGATTTTACTTATTCTTAATTGGTCTTTTAGTCCACGTTGGAATGGACCATCATCCTCTCCCAAGAAGCCTTTTCCATCCTCTTCTTGAAACCAGATTCCAAATGGAGCCATTCCTTCTTCTTTTGCTTTTGCTTGAGGAGCAGGGAGGGAGGTTATGTTCTAAAAGATGCTGCTCTGAGTTATGTGCCATCCCTGCTCAGGGAAATCTTTCAACAGCTTTGGCCTGAATGAGAGCAGGGGAGGGTGAGTGTTCTCTGGTTTTCAAATGAAGTGAAATGTAGGACACATTTATTAGGTGTGAGCAACTTGTCAGAGCTGTTGCCTGGGTTTTGTGGGGTTTGTTTGTTTGCCAACCCCAAGGGACATGCTTTTTTTGCTTGAAAGGAACAGAATCAGATTCACATTTTCATTGACTCAAAGCCTGCACTCCTTCTTTCCGACCAGTTGCGTTAACCTGTGACAGAAACATGATAAAAAGTTCTGGTGCACCAATTTATGGTGGAAGAAGATCCTCTTCAGGCAATGCATGAAATGTTACTCTCAGCGGACAGAAAAGTCATGTTGGACTTTCAAAAAATATGAAGTATTCCTGTCCAGAATTGCTACCAGCTGGCCAAGTCCTCTTCTGGGATACACCATTACACACATCCAACTACTGGTCAGAATTTCATGCCCAGAGAACATTTTTCAGCCCTCACTATTATCAGCTCCTTGCTTTTCCCTATTCTTTGGTTCTTCTTCAAATATGGGGTTAACCTAAGCATCATGGGACCTGCAACAATATATTGCACTGTGGATGGAGTTCCCCTGCTCAAAATTCTAGCCTGTCATGCCCTCTCTTCCAGCTGCTGCATTCTGTACCCATTTCAGTTTCTAAACCATCTCCAGAAACACCTGCACTTGGAGTAATCTAACCTGCATGGAACCAAGACATGCATCTCTACATAAGCTAGATAGGCTAGTTTGGCAACAGCAGTCCTAAGCTGGTAAAGGGCACTCCTTATCATGGACGACATGTTGCTCCTTTTGAGTACAAATCCATGCATGCTTACCTAGACGTAAACTCCACCGAGCACAGCAGAAGGTACTTCAAAGTAAACACACACAGGACTGCATTGTTAGAACCTATTTTCTTCCCTGCTGGGGACGCACTGCAATGTTCTTCAGCTTGAAGAGCACCATCTGTTCAGATTATATTTATAATAGATACCCTCTGTGATTCAGAAAGCATCTACTGATTGTTACAGAACTTGGGCCCAGTACTTCTCCAGGCAAAGTCATCCTTTCCATTACAGCCACATGAATGAGCCACGTACAACAGCCTCCTTCCCCCTTTCTTTAATTCAAGGTGGCAACGCTCCTATGAGTTATCAGGAAGCAAGATGATCATGTCAGTTCATTTATTACTTCCTCTAAGGCTGCAGAAACACATTTTTAAATGAAACAAGCTAAAAGCAGGGCTGCATCTTGTTGTTGTTGTTGTTGTTGTTGTTTTAAAAAGTCTGCATGCGTGAATGTGGGCCACGTTTTTTTATAACTTCTAACAAATCTAGTTGCTTAGGGTCCTGTGCATTAAAACAATCTAGCACCTGAGAACATCAGCCCCTCAGACCCCATGAAGAAGTCTTGGGTGCTGCAGGGAGAAACGAGCTGGTAGCTGTCGATCTAAGTTATGGATTCAGAAATGAATGCTATGGTGTTAACTGGTGGTGACAGCTGCAATCCAATTAAGGCAGTGCAGCTTAATTAAACCATTGTAAATAGAGACTTTAGCATTACTGGTGATTGGCAGGCTCAGTAACCTTCCGCAACAGTGAGATGGCCTGGATCCAAAGAACTACTTTACGGAACACCTCAGGGCTCAGACATGCCCAGTGCAATCTTTGAGTTCTTGCAGCCTTTCGACACCAGGCCCACTTGCCACATCTCAAGCAGCTTTTGAAACTCTCGATTTCAGAAATGACATAGCTACAGGGCACAAGGGATCTGCTTTCCCAGAAACAGGAGTCCAAAGAACAGCCTGAGCAGGAGATGTTGGCCAAGATGGAGTAGGCCAGGTTGCTGGCAGAGGAGGAGAGCTTAACATCTGCTTGGGTGCAACAACTTGAGTTTATGGTGGACCTTCATGGCCACCTGCAGCATGAGACTGAAAAAAAGGACCATAGGTCAGTGGTAAAGTGTCTGCCTTACAAGCAAAAGGTCCTGGGTGATACTGGAACAAACTGGGGCAGGTCACATGGTTAAGCCACAATCACAGCACATAGAGTGTGTTTGGCTTGTCATCATCTGCTTCCAGGTCCTGCACACATCTCCATTTCATGATGCCCTGAATGCTTTTGCTGAACTCTTGTTTTTACTAAGATGTTGCTTTCCCATTGTTCATTTATTGCATTTCATAGAATTTGTGTTGCTTTCTTTTGTTGCGTCGCATATTGTTTTATTGTTTTACTCATTCCTGGTTGAACTCATACTATAAGCTGTCTGGGAAGTGCCCCCCCCCATTCTTCCCAGTATCTAAAGCACGGGGTATAAACTGGTTCTCTGGAATGAGCAGCCACTGTGCTAAACTGCTGTCACTGCTCTTACATCGCAGACCTGCCATCTTTCCCTCCATCTCATCTCATTTCATACCTCACCCACTTCTGCTTATTTGAACCCAGGTTGAGCTGATCCCTTCCCCCTCACATGACAGAACTGATTCATTCCAGAGCTTTGTCTGACAGATCTGGAGCAAACATGGGGAATCTTTGGCTCTCTGGGTGTTGCTGTACTATGCTTCCCATCACCACCCCCAGCAAGCATGACCAATGGCCTGGGATGACTGGAGTTGTATTTCAGCAACAAGAAAGAAAGAAAGAAAGAAAGAAAGAAAGAAAGAAAGAAAGAAAGAAAGTTTGGGGAGGAAGCTTATTTATTTCATTTTGTTCTTGTTTTTAATCATGTCTTTTGTGTTCTCAGTTCTCATTTTGTATTTTTATGCTGTGAACTGCCCTGTGATCTTTGGGGGAAGGACGGTATACAAATTTAGTGAATAAATAAACAAAGTACAATAAAAATAGGGGACCATGGGTTCCCCACATCTGCCCTAGAGGAAATACATTCAGTTTAATTACGTTTAAGCTTATTTTATTTATTTAAGAATATTTAAAAACAAATTCTCCCGAGTGATACACTGATTCAACTATATATAAAACATGACTTTAAATACACTGACCATTATAAACAACTATACATTAAGCCATCACTAGAAATAAAGGTAAAAATCAATACAACGTTTAAAACAAATGCAACTAAGCCTCAGTTTCTAAGCTTCTGGGTTGGCAGTGATCTTAACGTTTTGCTAAGATGCATCACTTATACAAGCAACCCTTGGAATATTCACATCCTTTCTTTATCACTTCCAGACTGGCACCTTCCAAAAATGATTTTCTTTGCAACTCTCAGTTAAAATTGTAGCTCTGTGAGGGGAATAGAGGATCTCCTAACAACTCCCAGCACGCTTAACAAGCCACAGTTCCCAGGATTCTTTGCAGGAAGCCGTGGCTGTTCAGAGTGCAATGATGCTGCTTTAAATGCATAGTGCAGATGGGGCCTTTTATCAATGGTCCTATGGCTGCAATATTTATTTATTTTTCTGTCACTGTTAAGGCATATTTCTTTATTTCTCCCAGTATCGGTTTCAAGCTCTAGATCCAACTCCAGAGAGAAAGAAAAAATTCTATGGATGCTTGTATGCTGTTTCAAGTGCTCCATGTAAGAATACCACCCCAAAAGCATGTCAAGTGATTGCATCCTTAAATAGTTAAAAGCTGCTTTTCCTAGAGACTTCAAAAAAAATTAAATGCCAAAGAGCAGGGAAAGCCCTCCAGTCCAAGATGGCAGCTGAAAGCTTCAACTGTGGCACCCAGACTCTTGCACTGATCCCGACACCACCATAAACATTGTTCTGCAACGTCATAGCTTTTGTTACAATGCACTGGAAACATGACTGATGAGCTCCGTTTTAAGAATGTAAAAGACCCCTGGATGGTGAAAGTCAAAGGCAACTATGGGGTTGCAGCACTCATCTCGCTTTCAGGCCGAGGGAGCCGGCATTTGTCCACAGACAGCTTTCCAGGTCATGTGGCCAGCAAGACTAAATCGCTTCTGGCACTACAGAACACCGTGATGGAAACCAGAGTGCACGGAAATGCCATTTATTTTCCCGCCGCAGCGGTACCCATTTATCTACATGCACTGGCATGCTTTTGAACTTCTAGGTTGGCAGGAGCTGGGACAGGGCAACAAGAGCTCAACCTACTGCGGGGATTTGAACTGCCAACCTTCTGATCAGCAAGCCCAAGAGGCTCAGTGGCTTAGATCACAGTGCCACCTGGGTCCGAAGAATGCATGTACAGATGGAGGAGCTTTCACTATTAAACTGGGGGGGGGGGGGGAGAGAGATGTAAGAAGGGTGCGGTTGCCCATTCATAGCACTGCCGGCCCACATGTTTAGCTTGAAAGAGCAAATAACAGATTGTGAGAGAACAAAACTGCACGCCGAACTCCCTCAAAGCCACTCTGCATTTAAATAAAGAGCTGCCTGCATATGCAGCTATGTGCAGAAGGGACCACATGCTTAGCATGTAGAACATGGGTCGGCAAACTAAGGCCTGTGGGCCAGATCAGGCCCAATTGCCTTCTGGATCCGGCCCACCACGTGGATCACCAGCACGCTTGTTCTCTCCCTGTCTCTCCCTCACACAGCAGCACTTTTCTCCTCAGGGACGTAGCAATCTTGTCCCACACCGGGGGCCGTCGATGGCAGGAGTCGGCTTGCCCACCTGCCCACCTCAGCAAGGTGGTGCTGTGAAGGGGGCATGTGACGCTGGCTGCTGGCTGCTGCTGCTGCGTTTTCCTCCTGCTGCTCCTCCCTCTCCATCAGTCGGACCTTCCATCCTTCTCCACGCCCCTTTTCCACGACGCTTCCTCACACGCTTTCTTCGTCGTCATCGCCTGCCTGCCTTCCACCTCCATTCCTCCCATGGTGTTCAGGAGAGTTGTTGTGGTGACCACAGCTGCCACTTGCAGGTTGGCAGGTGGCTCTGTCTTCTTCTCTGCAGTGCCTCTCGGGAAGCAGCAGCAGCAGGAGGAGGTGGTGGGTAAAAGCTCCGGCGATGCCCCGGTTCCCCTACCTCCATCCGTGGCTCCTTCACCGGGGCTGCTGCTTCTGTCTTCGCTGGCCAACACAGCCTTCTGCCCCGCCACGGTGCCTGGCTGGCTGGAGAAGCCCAACTGCGGCTATTGGGACGACAACTGGGACAGGTAAAGCAAAGCACCTTCAGGCCTCTTTGCGGGTGGGTGAAAATCGTTCATTTCCACACACACGCCAAAAAAAATATATATAGTCCAGCCCTTCCACAAGGTCTGAGGGACAGTGGACTGGCCCCCTGCTGAAAAAGTTTGCTGGCCCCTGATGTAAAAGGTCCAAGGTTCAATTTCCCACAACTCCACAGATCTCAGGGAGCAGAAAGATAAACAAAGGAAAATAAGAAGATCCCTGCAGTGTGAGGACAAAGATCTATCTGGTTCTGGATCCTGCATCCCAACCAGATATTTTTGGTCAGATTGGGGAAGACAACATGATGCATTCCAGGTGATGTCATGGATGCTTTAACTGAGATTCTTGCATTGCAGGGGGTTCGACTAGATTCTATGATTCTATGTGGGACTCCAACTCCTATCAGTCCCAGCTAAGCATGGTCAAGGATGATCGGAGATGTTGTGAAGGAAATCCAAAGGCACCCCATTGGCTACTCTCAGATTAGGTTCATATCCCAACCTTTTGATCAGATCAAATCCTCAAGGAATCTTACAAGAGGTACATTTGCAAACTGGAGGAACTGTTGTGGGCACAACACAGGCACACACAGAACACCTATTCTGCTGGCTATAACAGACTGCTTCTTTCAAGCCTTATTTCAACAGGGTGGGGAGATGGAGGGAGGGGCCCTTGTGGGCACCAGGGATGGCCTTGATGATTGCATGTGCATCAGTGGGCACTGTGTGAGTAATCCCTGCAAGAGGCTGTAGCAGCACATGCACACCTGCAACCCTTATTCCCCTGGCCAGTGGATGAGAAACAGTGCATTTTCATTCGGCCCCAGGGCAATTAGGAGAAATTTGCACTAAGATGCTGACAAACTTTCATGATGACTTTAAAACAAATAAATTCACAAACCAATGTGCAGAATGGAATCTGAGTCTGGGAAAATGAGAAAAGTAGAGTAATTGAAACTGGCAGATTCACCCTACAGACAATAACCCTCCCCAAGAGCAGGCTGGGAAAGCCCTGATCCAGATTCCCCACTGTGGTGTGAGGTGCTGTATTTCGCTCTTTTCTTTTCTTTTAAAGTTAATATTTATTAGTTTTTGAATAAAATTTCCAGACAAAACATCTCATCTCATCTTCTACATCTTTTTGGCTATTTTAGCCTGAGACTTCCATCAACCACATCTAATGATTTTCCAACATCCTATCTAAACATTATTATCCTAAGTACTCTCTTCATTAGTCTTTTCTGCAATATTTCTTACGAGTCTCCGTACAAAACTTCTTGTAGTCCTACATACGTACTCAGCTGCTTACAATTGTCTTTCAGATAGTTCGTAATTTTATTCCAGTCTTTCAGGAAGCTCTGTATTTCTGCTGAAATCACAGTAATCATTTCTAAATTAGCGTCTACCCATAACAATCAGCATACAGAAATGTTATGCAAACTGGTGCCCTCATTCATCCTCCTTTTTAGTAAATGTGCTGACAGCCACCCTGAAAAGAGGACCAGGTCTCTGCCACCTTTAATATTTACACTGAAGAGAGATTATCCGTTTGATACAGCTGATGGAAAGTCTCCTGCAGAATTATTAAAGTTGCAAGAGCCCTGTCCTCTTTTGCATATGGTCACACTAAAAAGGTAAAGGTAAAGGTACCCCTGCCCGTACGGGCCAGTCTTGACAGACTCTGGGATTGTGCGCCCATCTCACTTAAGAGGCCGGGGGCCAGCGCTGTCCGGAGACACTTCCGGGTCACGTGGCCAGCGTGACATCGCTGCTCTGGCCAGAGCCAGAGCCAGAGCCAGAGCCAGAGCCAGAGCCAGAGCCAGAGCCGCACACGGAAACGCCGTTTACCTTCCCGCTAGTAAGCGGTCCCTATTTATCTACTTGCACCCAGGGGTGCTTTCGAACTGCTAGGTTGGCAGGCGCTGGGACCGAACGACGGGAGCGCACCCCGCCGCAGGGATTCGAACCGCCGACCTTTCGATCGGCAAGCCCTAGGTGCTGAGGCTTTTACCCACAGCGCCACCTGCGTCCCTATGGTCACACTACTAGTGAGGAAAAAGTGCTCATGAAGCCAGTAGTAAGAGACAGGTCAAATATCAAGCTTGAATGCTAACATGTTCTGCAACAACACTTGGTCAGTGTCTTAGTCCCTTTAGAAGTCCAGGACAGGGACAGACAGTGAAATCCTTGGTCATTAATTTGGATTTTACACTACAGTAGCAGACCAGAGGCTCCAGTTGTCCTCTGGGTGCTGCTTTCGCTGCCAGAATTTACACTTGGTAGAAAGAAATAATTGACGCCACTGTGTCAGATGCAGTTGAGACAAAGCCCGATGCTTTTAGAGCCAGGGAAACCACAGAACCAACAGCCAAGCCCTTCTGAGAGAAGCTCTGTTCCAAAGGACTGACCTCCTAAAATCAAATATAACTTAAGTTTAGACAAATCAGCCTAAATACCTGCACAGAATCTTGCTTAATCAGTTGCCATTAATTTGATTTTAATTGATTTTTATAATGAAATATTTTTAGAATGTGCGATTATTTGATTGTTTGATTGTTGTTAGCCGCCCTGAGCCCGGCTTCGGCTGGGGAGGGCGGGATATAAATAAAAATTATTATTATTATTATTATTATTATTATTATTATTATTATTATTATTATATAAAACCTTCTTCTGCTTGCTTTGACCAGCACAGGCCCAAATAGACAAAGGGCTGAGCAAGGATTAATTGATAGTGGGAAAGATTACACTGCAGCCTCAAAACCAATGCAGATAAGCAGATTGCAAGTGGGGAGTGATGTAGTTGGGCTAAAAGTTATTTTGATTTTTCATTCTCCTCCTCCTTCAACTGTTGTTAAAGGATGTAGCAAGGTAGAGTGTTTGCCTAGGGGTGATTAAAGCTGCAGTCCTATACCCAGCTGGGAGTGACACTGTGGTCACATACCAAATACCGTATTTTTCGCCCTATAGGACGCACATTTTCCCCTCCAAAAATGAAGGGGAAATATGTGTGCGTCCTATGGGGCGAATGCAGGCTTTCGCTGAAGCCTGGAGAGCAAGAGGGGTCGGTGCGCACTGACCCCTCTCGCTCTCCAGTCTTCAGGAAGCTCTGTGCAACCCTCAGAAGACTGGCTCCGAGGGTTGCGCAGAGCTGCCTGCAGTCCCGGGCTCAGCGCAGCTCTGCGCGGCCATCGGGAGGGGGGCGCGAAGTCCCGCCCGGCTCCCGGTGGCTGCGCAGAGCTGCCTGCAGTCCCGGGCTCAGCGCAGCTCTGTGCGGCCATCGGGAGCGGGGCGCGAAGTCCCGCTCGGCTCCCGATGACTGCGCAGAGCTGCCTGCAGTCCCAGGCTCAGCGCAGCTCTGCGCAGCCATCGGGAGCGGGGCATGAAGTCCCGCCCGGCTACCAGTGGCTGCGCAGAGCTGCCTGCAGTCCCGGGCTCAGCGCAGCTCTGCACGGCCATCGGGAGCGGGGCGCGAAGTCCCGCTCGGCTCACGATGGCTGCGCAGAGCTGCCTGCAGTCCCGGGCTCAGCACAGCTCTGCGCGGCCATCGGGAGCGGGGCGCGAAGTCCCGCCCGGCTCCCGGTGGCTGCGCAGAGCTGCCTGCAGTCCCGGGCTCAGCACAACTCTGCACGGCCATCGGGAGTGGGGCGCGAAGTCCTGCTCGGCTCCCGGTGGCTGCGCAGAGCTGCCTGCAGTCCCGGGCTCAGCGCAGCTCTGCGCGGCCATCGGGAGGGGGGCGCGAAGTCCCGTCCGGCTCCCGGTGGCTGCGCAGAGCTGCCTGCAGTCCTGGGCTCAGCACACTTCTCCCCATCACCAGCCCCACAAGCTCGGGGGACAGCGGGGAGGCGGAGCGCACCTTCCCGCTGTTCCCCGACCTGGTTCTTCCAGCCCTGCACCTGGGGGGGAAATAAAAAAAAATTTCTTTATTTCCCCCCAAAAAAACTAGGTGCGTCCTATGGGCCGGTGCGTCCTATGGGGCGCAAAATACGGTACTTACTGTTTTTCCAGGGCTGGATTTTAATCTGTGTCCATATAACATAATTATGTGCACTGATATAAAACTTGTTTGATGCCTGCTTCTCAGATCAGCATCCCAATAATTAGAGTCCTTAAGTCATTCCCTATTCTGTCACTACCCGAGGTATGAACGTCTTTGCAGAGGGTAAATTATCTCCCTACCCTGTCAACTCCCCCCCCCCAAAAAAAAAAAATTAAAGCACACACAATGAATCCAGCTCTAATGAAGCCATGCTGATGCGACCAGTTAGGAGAGAAAGAGAGAAAGAGCTGTGAAGTGCACAGGTGTGGGAGAATCAACTTCAGATTTGGCTTTTGTAACAAGGAGGATTCAAACCCATCCTCCCTCTGGCAAATCTCCACCTTTTAATCATTACTGTCACCACAGATCACGCAACACTCATTCTCCAAGGCTGTTGCAAACTCTAATAAAAGCAACTTTGGTATTCAGAGGCTACACAAAGGGGACCAGGCAGAAGTACAACTGGCAACTGTTCTTCCCCCCATGGGAGATCTTACACAAGTCTCTACACTTTGACCTATCTTAGGACATTGCAAACCTTATTTAGGGTGAAGGGTGCTTGTGTCTTACAAAGATGGGCTTACCCCATCTAGCAGGGACATTACGAGAGGACACCAGTCATAATAACCATTATCCGACTTACTTTCTCTCTGAGGCACCAACTTTATCTAGTCCCATTGTGCTTAACATTTTACACAACAGCAAGTTGCAGAGGTGTTAAAGCTGCCTGAGTCCATACTCTACAAGCTGTTTTGCACACATACCCCAAACGGAAAACCTTATGCATGCACTGTTTAAGCAGAATGCATTTATTCAGTGCTGTTTTTCTAGAAAAAGAGGTGCTGGCACTCACCACGAACACCTCCCTTGTTCTCTTATAATGACAATGGCACCTACCTGAAAGGTGCCAGAACTGAGTTCTGGTGAGTACCAGCTGGGGGGGGGGAGTCTGCATTAATTCCAAACTAGAAAACGCCATTTTGACTGTCTCCTCCAATCAGCAAAGGGCTGCCACCCAACCGCTTGCCCTGCGCGGTGAAAACCAACCAAGCACAGCAAGTCAAAGATGTGCACAAGCCCAACACACGCTCTCAATTTCCCCACATTGAAAATGCACTCACAGCTTCCATGGAAGGCTTGCTTTTACTTCTCCCCAGAGTTGTGGCCTTTGCTGAAGGAGGATGGGCACTGAACATGCATCACTTAAAGCAGTGGTGGCCAAACTTGGCCCTCCAGCTGTTTGGGGACTACAACTCCCATCATCCCTAGCTAACAGGACCAGTGGTCAGGGATGATGGGAAATGTAGTCCCAAAACAGCTGGAGGGCTGAGTTCGGCCACCACTGCCTTAAAGGGTGATCATCCTTAGATGAAACTTGTGATCATGTGGACAGGAAGCACAAGCTGGTAGCGCTTCCTCTCTTGCCACTCTTTTCAAGTAAGGACCATAGAATAGTGATACAGCATGCAGAAGGTTGCTTGAAACCCTGGAATGCAGCTGACTGTAAGTGTACACAATACTGAGCTAGAAGGACCAATGAGTCTGAGGCTTATAAGGCAGCTTCCTGTATGTCAGCTTTCTCCCAACTGAAGTGCAGAGTGTTTGAGGACCAGGACATTTGCAGGGAAGCCAAAATGCTTGCTTACAAAGCTATTGTACTACCAACCTTACCATATGCTTGTGAAATGTGGACCACTTATAAACACCATCTTCAACTCCTCAAAAGAGTCCATCAAAGGTGTCTCTTAAAATTTTTACACATCACTTGGAAAGACAGGTGAACTAATGCCAGTGTACTGGAAGGAGCAAAGATCACCAGTGTTGAAGCAATGATTCTTCAACATCAACTTCGTTGGACTGGTCATGTTGTTCGGATGCCTGATTGTCGTCTTCCAAAGCAACTACTCTATTCCGAACTTAATAATGGAAAACGTAGTGCCGGTGGTCAACAAAAGAGGTTCAAAGACTCTCTCAAGGCAAATATTAAAAAATGCAGGGTAAACATCAACAGCCGGGAAACACTGGCCTGCGAGAGCTCCAGTTGGAGAACAGCCTTTACCAAAGGCGCTTTGAAGATGCTCAAACTCAGGACAAAAGAGAGAAACGAGCTAAGAGGAAGGTGTTATGTACTGAAGTTCTCACCCTGGGCCAGCAGGGGGATACTGTAGATAGTTATGCAAATGAAGGATCAAAAGTGACGTTCAGTGATTGGATAGTTTGTATGCAAATGAAGGATCGAAAGTGACGTTCAGTGATTGGCTAGTTACAGAAAATGGTTACTGTTGCATTCTAGTGGAGCTCTATATAAGCAGGCTGACTGAGCTCCTCAGTTCAGTTCTGTTCCAGCTTACAAATAAAGAGCTGCTTTGGAAGAATCGCTGTGTCGTCTGATATGTTCGCCCACAACGTAACAGAAGGCACACTTGGTAAACCCTCACCGTGATCAACTCCCACCCGGAAACCTATGTCCCCACTGTGGAAGGGCGTGTGGATCCAGAATTGGCCTCCACAGTCACTTACAGACTCACTATTAAAACGGTGTTCATGGAAGACAATCTTACTTGGCTACAAGCGATCTCCAAAGAAGAAGACACAATACTAAGCTACAAGGACCTATGAGTCTGTTATATAAGGCAGCTTCCTGTATGTCAGTGCTCACAGAGGTTTCAAGAACCCCAGGTGTTTTGAATATAATATAATCCATTAAAGGCAGCAGTTTCTTCATATTTTCCAAACAAAAAGCTTCTTCTCCTTATTATACCTGAAGCATAACAGGCATATTAAGAAATCAGAATGCAAATAAATGAAGAACCAAGTGGAGGGAAAAACGATAATGACAAACTGGTAACAAAAGAGTAGATAATTAAACAATTATGTGATTGCTAATTGAACAGCTAATAATTAGACGAAAAAATTAAATCATCGTGATTTAAAGAACAAACATAATTATAGTTGTAGTTAGTAGGAGGGAGTTATTTGGAGAATGCTTTTCAGTTTGTAATTTATGATTGAGAATTAGGGAAGACATTGTTTTCATTTATTTATTCGGTGCATTTATATCCCACCTTTTACTCCAATGAGCTCAGATGTGATGTGTGTGGTTCTCCCACAACAACCCTGTGAGGTAGGCCAGGCCAAGAAGCAGAGACTGCCCCGAGGTCACGGCCAAGTGGAAATTTCGACCTTCATCTCCCAGGCTCTAGTCTGACACTCTAATCACTATGCCACACACTAGCTTTGTACCATAGTCCTATTTCCTCATAAAATGGAAAAAATGATAATAACTAATATCCCTTCTTCCTGCTATTCCACAGTTCTTAAAACACAGCCCATTATTACTCCAATCAATTTACTTTAAGAATCCAAGCTCTCCTGCTAAAGGTGGCCAACGCCCACAATTTAATATATCCTTCCCTTACGTGGGGAAGTTCCTTCTGTTTTGAGGTAACACATACACCCCAAATTCTTAAAATGTGCTCACCCCCTCAAAGTCTCCAAATCTCCTCCACCCCCCATGTTCACAGGAGATGAACCGCCCGCCCCCCCAAATGTGGAGGGTGTGATATGCAGTCCAGTTTTAACTCCTAGCAGGTTACAGAATTTAAAAACCAAAAAATGCAATGAACTATACTATGGTCTCACTGAACCAGTACTATGCATTACTAAAAGTCCTGGGCAGAGGGGAATGCCTCCTCTTGGATGGTATTCAACTAAGCTTTACACAAAGTAGACCCACGAATCATCCTGGAACCTAACCATTAATTTCAAAGGGTCTACTTTTGAGCAAAACCTAGTTGAACACCTTCCCTAGTAAATGAAACACACAGACACCCGAGTGACAGCATTAGAACCTGCATGCCAAATTCCCAGGAGGCAAGCCAAGGTACCTGCATCTATACTTTCCACTTGCCAACCATCCCTATATTTAACACACACAAAATACCCTTTATCTAATTAGCAGCCAACGCTAATCTCCTCATTGCTTCAGTTGCACAGTGTATTAAAAGCCATTGTCAAAGCTTTTGCTGTTCTCCCCAGCATGAATCACACCTATTCTTTTGTCTCGGGTTTTGTCTCCAGGTGTTTTTGGACTACAGCTCCCATCATCCCTCGCTAGCAGGACCAATGGTCAGGGATGACGGGAACTGTAGTCCAAAACAGCTAGAAACCCAAGGTTGGGAAACCCTGGTCTACACTGATTCACAGCAGCTCTCCAGGGTTTCAGACAGGAGTATCTCTTCCAGTCCTACCTTGGAGATCTGGGAGTTTGAACCTGAGACCTTTTGCATGCAAAGCACGTGCCCTACCACTCAGCTACGGCTCCTCCCTAAATTTCAATGGAGGGCTACAATCTGTGATAGAGTAATGCACACACACACACACACACAAAATCTGGTTTAGAATCAGTGGTGTGTGGCAGAACATTTTCCAGCCCCCCCCCCTTTTATCCACAGCTATTTTTTCCCTTTCATAAGTTCATTAGTAACAATGATTGGATGCCAATTGCAAATATAATAAATACCAAGCAAGCTTGGCAGCTTCCACTTTGTTTACTGCAATCAAGTACAATAAACAAGCTAAATTAGATCACCCTCTAAGGCATCAGGAAATTTTCCAATGCAAACTGAACATTTCCCCAATGTGAATCACCCCATGTAAATCACCCTAATTTGCAGAGGGAGAATCTCCAAATAAATATTCCATTTTCTAGAGAAACAACAACAACAACACATCCCACCTTACTAATGGAAACTAGGTAAGTGGGATGCCATTTCCAATGAGCAGGATAAGACCCAGTTTTATCCAAAAGTAGATGCAGAGTGTGCATAGCAGGGAAAAGGTGGCAAAACCTGGAGCTCTGGATCTAGGTTACCTGCCCAGGCTGCAAAACTCTCTTGGGAATAAAATGCAGGAATAAAGAGTGAAGTTTCAAGAATCTCTCCATTGAGGGAGTCATATTTCTTCCACAGATATAGTTTCCCCACTTTTGGAGATCACCTTCCTTCATTTGCATGATCATTTATGACTCCTTCATGGACAAGACCCTTCTTGTCTTCCCATTTTTGTTTACAGAAAATTTTATTTGTACAACCTGCCTGCCCTGAATGTCGGTTGGAATAGAAGCAGAATAAACACAGCATCAACCCTCCCTCCGTGTCAACCAATACGGTACATAAGAACGAGTCATCAGCAGCCAGTAGGTACCACAATGATGCTACAGTCTGCCAACACAGCCAGCCAAGTATGCACTAACTAAATACCCTGTGGGCAGAGTTGGCACAACAGGAGCAGCCCACAGGAAGACTTCAACCTTGAAATGTTATTTGAAAGTGTGGATCAAGCTTTCTCCGATGCAGTGTCTCCCCTACAACATTGGACTACAACCCCACTAATCATTGACTATTGCCATGCTGAAAAGGGGCTGAAGGAATCTGGAGGCCACCAGGTTGGGAGAAGCTGGTGCAGATTTTTAAAAGCTCACTCATTTTCCGGGTGTTTCTGTTTTGTTTTTGCAACAGACAAGAAACAGACAATTATCACCACCCTGATAATTATACCGCTCTGAGGGGAATAGGGGTCTCCTCAGAACTCTTAGCACCCTTAACAAACTACAGCTCTTAGGATTCTTTGGGGGAAAGCCATGACTGTTTAAAATGGCACCACAGTGCTTTAAATTTATGGTGCAGATGAGGCCCTTGTTTCAGCATGGAAATTTGATTACTCTCCCTTTTCCGGCAGCTTCCAATTGAACTGCTGATCAGCCATGCCATGTTAGTTTTGATGTATTTTGACCGCATCAAATTTTAGATTCAGTTGTTAGCTATGCTGTGAGGTGGGTTGTCCCATGACAGGAAAGAAACGTGGAGTACACAGATTTTGGCAAATGAATAAACAAAGGAAGAGTGTGTGTACAGAAAACTGTCTCAATAGGATGCCCAATCTGAATTTTGCAGGACTGCATTTCTATCATGGTTTACGGACAGAAGAAGAGTTTGGATTTGATATCCTGCTTTATCACTACCTGAAGGAGTCTCAAAGCGGTTAACATTCTCCTTTCCCTTCCTCCCCCACAACAAACACTCTGTGAGGTGAGTGGGGCTGAGAGACTTCAAAGAAGTGTGACTAGCCCAAGGTCACCCAGCAGCTGCATGTGGAGGAGCGGAGACGCGAACCCGGTTCCCCAGATTACGAGACTACCGCTCTTAACCACTACACCACACTGGCTCTCTTGGATTCCATTTTTGAAGCATCTTGACTGACTGACTGACTGATTGATTGATTGATTGATTGATTGCACTAATATCCCACCATTTTCTCCAAGGAGCTCCAGGTGACTTAGATCAGTGTTTCCCAACCTTGGGCCTCCAGCTGTTTTGGGACTACAACTCCCATCATCCCTAGCTAGCAGGGATGATGGTCAGGGATGATGGGAATTGTAGTTCAAAAACAGCTGGAGGCCCAAGGTTGGGAAACACTGACTTAGATGGTTCTCCCCACTTCATTTCATCCCCGCAATAACCTTGCAAGGTAGGCTAGTCTGAGAGGTAGCAAACAGCCCAAGTGAGCTTCATGGCTGAGTGGGGATTTGAACCTTGGCCTCCCAGGTTCTAGTCCAACACTCTAACTGTTATGTCACACTGCCTCTCAGATTCTGGAGGCATGCTTTAGAATTTCCCCCCAGGAAAACTGAATTGCAAAACTGCACAATGATACAGTGGGAATCCCTAATTAGCTCAACAGGGATGCTTAAAGACACAGCAACCCCTAAAATGTCTGTCACCATTGAATACCTTCACTCACAAAAGGTCTCCAGGCAAAACAAAACTGCAGCCCCTAAAGCAGTGGGTTGGAAGGAAATCAAGTTCTGTCTACTTGCTGAAAGTGGTGAGGACATACTTGAAAAGGTGAAATGGTAAACTGGATTTCTTTAATATGCTTTTTTGAAGAAGAAGAAGAAGAAGAAGAAGAAGAAGAAATGGGAATAGTGCATGATCAAGATATGTCCTGTCCTGAAATCCAACCAGACTTGAATCTGAGCTGTAGCTCAGTGGAAGAGCAAATACTTTGTATGTTGAAAGGTCCCTGGTTCAACCCCTGACATCTCCAGGTAGGGATGGGAAAGATGTTGTTGAACTCCAGATCCCATCAGCCCCAGCCAGCATGGTGAATGGTCAGCCATGATGGGAGTTGTAGGGCAGTGTCTCTGACGCCCCACCATCACTCAGTGCTGGCCTATTTGGACCAATTGTCGGACTTGGTATAAGTTCCTATGTTCCACTTCCTATTTCAATCATCCCTAAAATAAAATTCTATCTGGGTACAGGTCAAAAAAGGGGGAGGAGGGATGTTATAACAATGCCATAGATAGGCAAGCCTCTCAGCAAGCATAAATGCAAAGCCATGGAAATGTTTAGCTAATCTCCATGACCCTCTGACCCACCCTCCCTTCCAAGAGACTCAGAAACTCTGGAAAGCAGGACTCATGAGGACAGACTTCCCCAACCAAGACTGCATTCATGAGCTGTGCTCCAGTTTACCAGGAGGCAAAAGTGCTCTCAGTGAAGCCACATCAGTAGTGGGAAACGGTTCTCCCCATGTGCTGCTACAAACACCCAGCTTGCACCACCCTTTTCAAGGCACCTATTTCATGCAACACTTGCAAGCATCCACAGCACATCATCGTCCATTCTCAAGGAAACGGTTCCCATGGCAACCAACCTGCCGCATTCTAAGAAAGCAGGATTTGGGGTGGGGGGAGCGGAAGGGGAAGACAATGGAAGTCGTAGCCTCAGCACCCAAATTGGTGGGGAATTGATGCTTGGGAATGAAAGCCTGCTGAGGCCCATAGACAAGAAGTACACAGGTTTGGTTTTGCTCCATAAGGGAGAAAGCAAGCAGGGAATCATATCCCAGAACTGCAAATGAGCCTTCATTAGTGGTGGTGGAGAATTTCATTCACAGTTCCCAAGCTTACATACACAGAGTGATCACTGTGTTCCAACTGCAGTTCTCTGAATTTTGCTACACAGCTCCGATTTTTTTATTTTTTAAAAAAGATGTCTAGAAAGGGCATATAAAATGAGTATTTCTCTTTTTTGGGGAGGTGCAATTTGAATGTGAATGCATTTTACATTTAAATATGAATACAGTGGTACCTCGGGTTACATACGCTTCAGGTTGCAGATGCTTCAGGTTACAGACTCCGCTAACCCAGAAATAGTACCTTGGGTTAAGAACTTTACCTCAGGGTGAGAATAGAAATCGCGCGCCACCGGCGAGGCGGCAACAGGATGCCCCATTAGCTAAAATGCTGCTTCAGGTTAAGAACGGATCTCCAGAACAAATTAAGTTCTTAACCCGAGGTACCACTTCATATTTTAAGCAGGTTTTAACGTTTAAAAGCTTAAAAGGGTGGGTGGGTGTGGGTGGGTGGGTGGGTGGGTGGGTGTATTTAAAGGTTTCCACCTGATGTCAAAAATACCGCAAGGTAGGTACCAAGCAAGACTCTCTCGGGAGCGATTTTCACAGCTCGGTACTATCACTAATTTCTTTCTCCAGCAGCCACCCACCACACCTCACCAGGCAAGGACACCCAGAGAAGGGATTCTGAAGATGGTTTCCGTAAAGGGAAGGGCCATGGCTCTGTGATAGAGCATCTGCCCTGCATACAGAACAGGCATAGGCAAACTCAGCACTCCAGATGTTTTGGGACTACAACTCCCATCGTCCCTGACCACTGGTCCTGTTAGCTAGGGATGATGGGAGTTGTAGTCCCAAAACATCTGGCGGGCCGAGTTTGCCTATGCCTGGTATATAAGTTCCCACATTCCATCCCCACCACCTCCATGTACAAACAGGAAGAGGACCATACCTGAAGCCCTGCCTGTCAGTGCAGATAGTAATGATCTACTCATGGACCAATGTTTCTGATTCAGTATAAGGCAGCTTCAAATGTTCTTGTGCTCAGTTCCTGTGTACAATTGGGAGGAGGTGATCCTACAGGTATCCTGGTCTAAACTGCTTAAGGCTTCATTGGTCTTACCTAATGCTCTGTATCAGGCCCAGAAATGGACTGGAAACCAGTACACATGATGAAGAAGTACCAGTACAATGTGATAAAAATCACTCAGTCCCTTGCACCTAAGAAGAGATTTCAGATGAGTTCCAAACACGTTGCAGTGATCCAAACTGGAGGTGACCAGATCATGGATAACTGGGCGTGAAACTGATGCACTCCCAGTGCCAACTGATGCACTCAGCATCCAGATTCCATGCACGCAACACATCCCTGCCTTTATAACTTCTTCTTTTTTCCCCTCCCTAGATCTCACTGGCCTGGGCAGAGCATCTCTGCTGCCAACATGTAATGGTAAATTTCAGAGGGGGCAGGGGGAATGGCTGGCACATTGCCAGTTTAGCAGGAGATGCTAGGCAGCCAGCGAGACTGATAATGACTGCATCGCCAGCCTCCGTGCAGCCCTCTCCCAGCCTCCTAATTGCTGCTTAGCAAGCAACTGAATTACTACTTTGAACCCAAAACAATTATCTTCAGATAAATGGAAAGCAGGAGCTCCTTTCAGTCGCAGGGCAAAAAACAAAAACAACCAATTAAAGGGAGATCGGGCAGGGATGCAGGCTGTTATTGAGAACACAGAGGAGATCAGGAACCTCCGTTGGCATAAATTCCACTGGACGGAAGAAAGGAAGGAGAAAAAGGAGACAGAGTCTTTATAGCTTCCTCAAAGACAAAGGCCAAATTTATCCTCACACAGCCGCTGGGTCAACCACATCCACCTGACCGCAGCAGGGCTTCGGGTTCCAAACCACCTAACTGTGACCAAAGATGAATGAAAGGCTGGAGCTGTCTGAAGATCCAAAACCAAATCAAACCCTGCCTACTGGCTTGGTTGCTAAAACACACAATTAAAAGGCTAAGAATGTAAGAGCAGTTCTGTTGCATCAGACTATAGAACCATCTATGCCTGCACCCTGTTCTCACACTGGCCAACAAGATACCTCGCAAGGAAGCAAGGAAGCAGGACCTGAATGCAACAGAACTCCTGCCAATTGTGCTTCCCTGCAACTTGTATTCAGACACACATGCAGCCATGGTGTTGATTCAAACATAATGACATAGCATAGTTTAAGACAGGGTTTCCCAAATGTGGGACTCCTGCTGTTTTTGGACTACAACTCCCATCATCCCAACCAAGAGGAGCAGTGTCAGGAATTATGAGAATTTTAGTCCAAAAACAACTGGAGATCCAAGTTTGGGGAACCCTGGTTTAAGGACAAAAGATGAGCCTGCTGGATCAGGCCAATAGCCCACTGACTCCAGGATCTGGTTCTCACTTTCGTAAACTAGATGCCTGGGGGAAGCACACAGCAGGATCTGTGCTCTCTCCTTCTGTGGTTTCCAGCAAGTGGTATTCAGATGTGCGCTGCCTCTGGCAGTGAATGCAGATACAGGGGTCAGCAACTTTTTTCAGCCATGGGCTGGTCCACTGTCCCTCAGATCTTGTGGGGGGCCAGACTATATTTTGAAAAAAATAATGAACAAATTCCTATGCCCCACAAATAACCCAGAGATGCATTTTAAATAAAAGGACACATTCTACTCATGTAAAAACATACTGATTCCCAGACAGTCCCTGGGCTGGATTTAGAAGGCGACTGGGCCAGATCCAGACCCCGGGCCTTAGTTTGCCTACCCATGATGTGGCTACCCACTGTGGCTAGTGGCCACTGATAGAAAAAGTCATGGAGGACAAGACTTAAAGCAATCAAAGTTGGTAGCCATCACTGCCTCCTGTGCAAGCTTCAAAGTTTAACTATGTGCTGTGTGAAGTACAGTGGTACCTCGGGTTACAGACGCTTCAGGTTACAGACGCTTCAGGTTACAGACTCCGCTAACCCAGAAATAGTACCTCGGGTTAAGATCTTTGCTTCAGGATAAGAATAGAAATTGTGAGGCGGCAGCAGGAGGCCCCTTTAGCTAAAGTGGTACCTCAGGTTAAGAACAGTTTCAGGTTAAGAACGGACCTCCAGAATGAATTAAGTTCTTAATCTGAGGTACCGTTCCTTCTTTCAGCCAAAAAACCTTGGCTTGAGCTGTTGCTCTGTCCTCAGAGACCCACAGATTCTCAGAAATGGCAGGAAAAATGAGAGAAACTGCATAACTGCCTCCGGATGCTACTGCCACCCCAGATCCTCTCTTCTCCTTCTTGTGCTCTCCCTCAGCAATTTATTCTCCTCAGGTGCCTTATTTTTATTTATTTAATACAATTCATATACTGCTTAACTGTTTTTTTTTTTTAAAAAAAAAAAACAAAAAACACTTCTCCTTTCAAGCTGCCTGCCTGGGCTGCTCGTACCACACTTCCTGCCAGCCACCATAATCTTCTTGCCCTCTCAGTATCACCGTCACCTGCTGATGATGTCAAACATAAGCGCCATGGCTCACAGCCATTCCATGTTGGCCCTACAGGGCTTGCAGGGGTGGGGGACGTTCCAACTCTATACTCCAGCTCACCTGGATGCAACAATGAGTTTCACACATCTCATAAACATCCATTCAACCTGCATGCCCAGTTTCAATGAAATGATAAAAATAAATATAGTCCACTTTCAAATGAACTGGCAACAGAAAAATAAAAATTCAAGCAACCTAGTAATCTTGGAGGCACCATGTGGGATCTGGCAAAAGGGGAGAAAGCAACTGAGTTGAAGGGTCAGGGAGAGAAAAATCCACGTATAGGGGAGCCTGCCACTAGAAGCCGCAAGTCATCAGTAATTGGGCCTCTACGATGGTTGGGAAATGCCACTGCCAGTTAGCACTAATCCCTTTGACGGATTCTCCAGGGAGTTGGCTGCAGATGCTCTACTAACCCAATTTCTGTAACTCTAATACAACGGCAGGAAAAATGCGACCCATCTCTCCAAAGCCAGCTCAGTCCCCATCTCTTCTGCTTCGGTGGTGTGCAGCTAGAAGTGGCCGAAACGTTGAAGAAAGTTCCGAGATTTTGAGATGGCAGAAGGAAAGCATGTCTGTTACCTGTGCAGGAAGAAAGATAACCCTCTGCATGTGTATTGCCATTATCTCTCCCAATGTCCCAAAACACAGGAAAAATGAATGACTAGGCTACACACACACACACACACCCCCCAAAAAAATCAGCTGTGCATCGTAAAGGTAATTCCAGGTTAGAAGCACCTCTAAGGGTTAGAAAGCTGACGGCATATCCCCAATGGGGCAGATGAGCTCAGCACAGGTCCTTTGGAGCCAACTGCATGTTGGACCCATCTGTTCACACAGTGGAAGAGAGAGGCAATCAACAACACACAGGACTTTTCGGCTGGATGGTGTTGCTCTATAAGAAGATTAGCTCTGTGGGCAACAAGCTAGTCTGCTTTCAAAGGGCCCAGATTCTTATTTTTTATTATTATTATCATGCATTTTCTTACATTCATATCCCATCATGAAAACCACAGCAGCATGCCTGTTATTCTCAGGCAGTCAGCCAACATCACAGCTGACGAGCCCAGGACCTGGTGGGGTGGCCGGGCATTTAAGTGAAGGCAGAGACAAGGGAGTCACAGGAGGTGAAGCCAGCTTGGTGTGGCTTTCACCCCACCCATAAGTGCCGCCACTTCTGCTAGGAGTGTAGAAGTGCTGCCACTATCAGCATCAATTTGGGGCAAGATCATATCCGTCTGGGACAAGATCTTGCCTGAAATCACACGAGATCTTGCGGAGCATGCAAGATCTCACATGATTTTGAGCAAGATCTTGCCTCAAGTCACTGTCAATTGTGGCGGAGCTTCTCTGCCAGTGGCAAATGCGGCAGGGCACATGGTGACAACAGAGCAGGCAGCATCAGGGCAGGTAGGTGGTGGCGCCAGCAATGGAGGCAGCAACACAGCAAGGCTGCACTTCCCATTTTGCCTCAAGCAGCGAAACAGGGCATGCCATCCCTGCTTTCAATGGAGGAGTTTCCCTCCCCCAAGCCTATTGATACCTCTGGTCTTGGGCTTCCAGGTGACATAATTTTGGCTAAGTACAGAATGGCACACCTAGCTGGAACATTGCAAATGGAGGGCAACGATTCAGTAAACGCATTGGATGCCATTGCCATTGAGAAAAAAACTACATTTAATCTAGCCTTTGAAGCCATTGGTACTCAATGGTCTCAGGTACTTTTACTTGGTTGATTGATTTTACTAAGTGCAGTTAATATCTTTATGCCACCTCAAAAATAAAAAGCAACGTGTCTGACGACATACTTTGCGTATTACTTTTGAAGAGTGCTATGGATTGCCTGAAAAAAACACATTCACTTGGAAAGGGCCAACAAAAATCAAGGGGATGGAGCGGCCTTTTCATGAGGAAAGGATGAGGAATTTGGGGGTTTTAAGTTTAGAGAAGAGGTGACATGTTATTGTTGTTGTTGTTTAGTCGTTTAGTCGTGTCTGACTCTTCGTGACTCCATGAACCAGAGCACGCCAGGCACTCCTGTCTTCCACTGCCTCCCGCAGTTTGGTCAAACTCATGCTGCTAGCTTCAAGAACACTGTCCAACCATCTCATCCTCTGTCGTCCCCTTCTCCTTGTGCCCTTAATCTTTCCCAACATCAGGGTCTTTTCCAGGGAGTCTTCTCTTCCCATGAGGTGGCCAAAGTATTGGAGCCTGAGCTTCAGGATCTGTCCTTCCAGTGAGCACTCAGGGCTGATTTCCTGAAGAATGGATAGGTTTGATCTTCTTGCAGTCCATGGGACTCTCAGGAGTCTCCTTCAGCACCAGAATTCAAAATGTTATAGACGTGACTAAAGTTTATAAAATTATGCACAGCATGGACAAAGTTCATACAGAACAGTTTTTCTCCCTCTCCCTTAAAGCTAGAATTTGTAGACTTCCAAGGAAGCTGAATGTTTGGAACATTCAAGGCAGACGAAAGAAAGAAGCAGTTCTTCAAACGGCACAATTGAACTCTGGCGAATAACTTGGTGGCTTTAAAAGAGAATGAGGCCAATTCATTGTGGCTTGGCCTATCAGTGGCTGCTGGCCATTATGGCTATGTTCTACCTCCACACTGTGGAAGACAGCCTGCCTCTGAATAAAAGTTCCTGGGAATCCCAGGTGGGGAGAGTGTTATTGAGCTTCCCATATGTATCTGGGTGGCCACTGTGAGAAGAGGATCCTGAACTAAGATGGCCCACTGGCCTGATGAACAGGCTCTTTGTACATTATGCTCTCTGCTTTTTGCATGGATCCTGCATGTTTGTTTCTTCGTTTACGTTTCTGTAGCACAACATAACACAGATTTTTCTAGGCAGTTTCCAAGATATAAAGCTGGAGGTTTTCTTGTTGCTGCTACTGGGTTTGTTGGTTTGTTTGTTGGTTGGTTGGTTTAAAAAAAAAGAGTTCAAAATAAGACAGGGTTAATACAGATAAGAAATTGCCCCATTGCTGTTCATGCTTCTGCGGCCACAATAAAGCTCCAACACAATGATATATTTTGCTAAGCTAAAATCTCTACTTATGCTTGTATTAAGCTAAAAAGGCTGTGAAAAGCTGTATTGCATAACGCACTGTTATCTGAATTCATTGCCTATTCCTCACATCGCACAGTGCCAATGTAACCATATGTCAACGGCACTCATGTTTATCCTAACTTCTGATTATACACATATTCTGAATTTTCCAAGGCTATTTGAGGAAAGGGGGGGGTGGGGAATAAGGCTCAGAACATATACTGACAGTAGATTTTTCAGATTGTGAGCCTGTGGGAAGGCACTTTATTGCTTAATTGATTGTATGAAACTGCTCTGGGAGTCTTTTTGGCTGAAGAACAGGGTGCAAATGCTCTAAATAAATACAGACATAAATAAAAGATTCCTAAAGAGGCAGCCGCCATTTCACTTTTAATTCTCTTCACGTATGGAACTTTAACCTCAGAGTCTTTTCCCATTAGTTGGTGAATTTGCCACTTGAAGTTTGAAAATGTAAGAACTGCCCTAGCTGCAAAATCAAAGACCTATCTTATCTACCCACCTTGGCCAACAAGACCACCTCCGAGATGAACAGAAGCAGGACATGGAGGCAATCACCCCTCTCGCCTTATTGCTCCCCAGAAGCTGGAATTTAGCACCAAGCGTCAAGGGTTATGAATGAAGAACCTCACTCTCCTGAGCAAGTTTCCAGAGGACACATGCAAAAGTGGGTGAAGCAGCAAATAAATGCATTTATTTATTATTTTTGCCTTTCTACATTAGAGTACTTTCAACACACACAACCTCACAGTCTTCTCTCAGTTGTCCATTTCAAAGGGTGTGATGGGTCCCCTACCAAACAGAACAGGAAAGCAAACTTAGCTCGACATTTTTTTATCCTATTCCAATTTATCTAGACCTAAATCCTTCTTAAATGTGCATTCTTCTTCTTCTTCTTCTTCTTCTTCTTCTTCTTCTTCTTCTTCTTCTTCTTCGTCTTTGGCGATCACTCATAGTTGAGTAAGATTGTCTTCCACAAACACGATTTTAACAGTGGGTCCGTAAGTGACTGTGGATCCACATGTCCTTCCACAGAGGGGACATAGGTTTCAAGGCGGAAGTTTATCATGGTGTGGGTTTGCCAAGCATGCCTTCCTCTTAGCACATTTCTCCCTTTCATCCTGAGTTCGAGTGTCTTCAAAGCTCGTGACACCTTTGGTAAAGGCTGTTCTCCAACTGGAGCGCTCGCAGGCCAGTGTTTTCCAGTTGTCGGTGTTTATATGTGAAATATCCAGAACTGGACACAGTGCTGAGCTCTTTCCAGACTCAGATTCAAGTACTAGATTTGATCTTCAAAGCCCTGGAGCATTTAGGACCAGGTCTGAACCTGCGTGAACTTCCCTGGGGCTCTGATATCAGGACATATTCTATGTCCTGGGGAAGGCTGATGCTCAGCAGTAAAGCCTTTGCTTTACACACTGAAAATCCCAGGTTAAACCCCTGGCGCCTCCAACGATGTCTGGAAAACAGTCCCCTCTGAAAGAGAGCTGCTACAAGTCAGTGTGGGCATTATGTAATTTCCCCATGTCCTGCCA
This sequence comes from Podarcis cretensis, assembly GCF_951804945.1. Taxonomy (NCBI): domain Eukaryota; kingdom Metazoa; phylum Chordata; class Lepidosauria; order Squamata; family Lacertidae; genus Podarcis; species Podarcis cretensis. The sequence goes on along the minus strand of NC_137177.1, from coordinate 23,879,413 downwards.
CTGAGACCCATCGGATTCAGCGGGTGTGACCCCTGCATCCAGTCCTCTATGGGTGCAGAGTTCTTAAAACGCAAAACAGTTCTGTATCTAAAGAACCTTAGGACAGGCGTATTCACTTTCTCATGGCAATGGGTTGGCCAGGGTTTTGTGCCCTCTCCCTCACAGTGTCTCACAAGCACATGCCCAGCCAGCATATGATATTCAAGGCTTTGATGATGATGATGATGATGATGATGATAATAATAATAATAATAATAATAATAATAATAATAATAATTTATTTATACCCCGCCCATCTGGCTGGGTTTCCCCAGCCACTCTGGGCGGCTTCCAACAGAATATTAAAATACAATAGTCTATTAAACATTAAAAGCTTCCCTAAACAGGGCTGCCTTCAGATGTCTTCTAAAAGTCTGGTAGTTGTTTTTCTCTTTGACATCTGACGGGGAGGGCATTCCACAGGGTGGGTGCCACTACCAAGAAGGCCCTCTGCCTGGTTCCCTGCAACTTCACTTCTCACAGTGAGGAAACTGCTAGAAGGCCCTCAGAGCTGGACCTCAGTGTCTGGGCAGAACGATGGGGGTGGAGACGCTCCTTCAGGTACACAGGGTTGAGGCCGTTTAGGTCTTTAAACGTCAGCACCAACACTTTGAATTGTGCTTGGAAACATACTTGCTTTGCTTATTTCTTGCTTTGATTATAAGCAAGATTTTCCAAAACCCTGCCCTAGCCGAATGATTCCTAGTCACCTCCCTCACTGCCGCTCTTCTCCCTCCCCTTAGTTTCTTCAGATTAATCGTTATTGGATGGAATTGGGGCAAGTTTCCTGTGGCGGGCTCATTATAGCCACAGGGCCAGACACCCCTGGCAGCACCGTGGGGAGGTTGCAAGGCTTGCTAACATTCCTTCAATTACCCGAACACTGTCAAGTACTTATTGGCACAGTCAAAACCACACAGCTGCCTCTCACTGCCCCTCTGCACCAGCTCCCAGCCGCACCTTGGGAGGAGAATGGGGTTCTTAATTGCTGAGGTTGTGCAGGAAAGGTGTCAGAAGTGCACAAAGTCATGCAGCAGGGAAAGGGCCAGAAGGTCATGCAAAGCAACCACAGGACCAGCGGTGGCACTGGGGACCCATGACAGCAACCTCCGCATAGAGCCCTCCAGGAAAAATAGGTGTCCTATTAAATAGCACACTTAAAAGGGGGGGGAGAGTTCATTCTCTTGCCCCTTCCCAAAGCTTGTGGTAGCTTTAATAAAACGTTTGTAATGGGATGGATGAGAAGCAGAGACAGAAAGCCAGGACAAATTCATTACAGAAAGGGCTGGCTGGCTTGCAGTTAGGGGTGGGAGTGTCAAATGTAATTTGGGGGGAAAGTTTGTCAAAATAACAGCAGCTATTTTTGTTTGGAAGGAGAACAGGAAGATGCCAGAAATAGAGAAATAGAGCAGAGAAGTGGGATCTGCAACAAAATGTTGCAGTGCAGAAGAAGAAGAGGAGTTTGGATTTGATATCCCGTTTTATCACTACCCTAAGGAGTCTCAAAGCAGCTAACAATCTCCTTTCCCTTCCTCCCCCACAACAAACACTCTGTGAGGTGAGTGAGGCTGAGAGACTTCAGAGAAGTGTGACTAGCCCAAGGTCACCCAGCAGCTGCATGTGGAGGAGCGGGGAAGCGAACCCGGTTCACCAGATTACGAGTCCACCGCTCTTAACCACTACACCCCGAGTGCTTCTGCCCATCGTTCTACTCAAGCTCATCTCCTCCTCCACAGCTCTGCATTCCATTCCCCTCCCACCTGGCTTGCCGTCTCTTCCCCTCCCTCTCCACCCCACAACATTGGTCACCATTGTGTGCCTGGTCCTATTCCCATCATCCCAGGCCCTGCCCACCCACCTCCATACAATTACCCCTCCCCAAAAACGTCAGCGTTCACATGCATCTGCTGCTCAGATGTAGGCACACCACATGATCATGGCCCTTAGTCACCAAGGGGCAACTATCGGTGTGGCATGCCAGTGGATGAGCTTCTGCTTACACCAGCCACCCTTTTACAGAAGCCTCCACTCAATGCTCAGTCATCCGGGTTAGTAATTTATGCCATCTCAGGGGTGATGAGTCCCTGCTTCGTGTTCTCCATAGGTACTCTTTACACGCAAATGACCTGTGAACAGGGTTTGTGTCTTTCGGTTGTCGCTGTGCGTCAGAACCCTCCAGGGTGGTCCAGGGCTGTGGGGAGCTGAAGACCCATGACTATTTCTGCAGCAGGGTCCCTGTCTCCAACATCTTAGAGCATGGGTAGACAAACTAAGGCCCAGGGGCCAGGGCCAGCCCAATTGCCTTCTAAATTCGGCCCGTGGACAGTCTGGGAACCATCATGTTTTTACATGAGTAGAATGTGTCCTTTTATTTAAAATGCATCTCTGGGCTTATTTAAAATGCATCTCTGGGTCCGGGAATCAGTGTGTTTTTACATGAGTAGAATGTGCGCTTTTATTTAAAATGCATCTCTGGGTTATTTGTGGAGCAAAATATAGTCTGGCCCTCCAGAAGGTCTGAGGGACAGTGGACAGCCGCCTGCTGAAAAAGTTTGCTGACCCCTATCTTACAGCCACCCAATCAGCATGAATGGGGAGCTTCCTAGCTCCTAAGAAGGGGTCTTCTTGCCTGTTGATTCAATCTGAGTGAAAGGAGAAGAATCCACCATGGAGGGTTGGCTCCTAGGGTCACTCTGGAGGAGGCAAGTGGGAAGTTGGTGGAGTTGTACTTTATGTGCCAAAGCCAAGTATTGAGGGAACACTGAGAACACAAGGTTCTTCAATTTCAAGAAAAGACTGCATCATTTCTGTTTCGTACAATGGAATTTTGAGGAAAGCACAACTTAACTCACTCCGAAAGAATATATGGGAGCACTCAGAATCATTTGCCCATGTACCTGCAGAGAAAATAGTAGATCTAACTGAAAGGCACAACGCATGAAGTTCTGCACTGATCATGGCAATGCATCCTTGGTTATTGCTATTAATTGTATGGTTACTGTATAATCTCAGAAGGGGAATAGCTGTGATGGGTGTGGTTGTGAGGAACCATGGCTGTGACTATCCTGAAGGGACCTTGCCCTTCTGAATTTGCCACTACATTACCGGAACCCCTTGACTTTTTTCAGGCCAAACACCAACAGGAGTGCTGCTTTTTTTTCTTGCTTTTTGAAAGGAATCTAGCCAAGATTTCCCCCTTTAATTCCCGTTTTCCTACGTCAATGCAGGATGAAATGTTTAAAGCTAGATTACACTCCTAAAGCCCACTTTTGCTTGGAGCTTGCAACAGGGCACACTTAAAAGAATAGAAAGGCCGAAAGACTAAATAACTCTTAATCCACGCTGTGAACAGATGTTGAGATGGGATGCTGATGTTGATACGAATGGATGGATCGTGGTTTTAAAAGGGAGCTGGCATATCTCAACTGGTTTCACCATATCCTCTTGATGATTCTGCCATTAAATTAGTGGGTTCCTGTTTTTTAAAAAAATAACACAGGGCCGCCATCGAAGAGAAACAACGGACAGCTCTGGGAACGGACCTTCCTCCTACTTTACATAATGGGAATCACAACAGGCAAGGTTTTAACGGCAATGCTGCCCTTGGGTTCCAATATGACTTGAAGGAGGAAGCTGGAGGCAAAAGAAAGAAAGAAAGAAAACTCATTTTCTCTTATCGATCCACAAGATCAAGCTATAAGCCATCCTATTATCACCTGTTAAAATGGAAAGCTTGGGAAAGAACGGTACTTGCAGACTAACCTGACTTGCCAGGACAGTTTACAAAACAAGGAATCAACATGTCTAAGAAACAGTCTCTGCAAGACACTGGCTCAGCTCTAAAGACGGTCCATCTCTGAGAGCAGGAGGCTGTTTTCTAGCCAATCCCCTTTTAAAGCTGCCCAGGTTGGTGGCCATTGCCACGTACTGTGGAACTGAGTTCCACAGTAGAACTAGGCACTGTGAGGAAAAAAGTCTTTTCAACTGACTCTCCTGCATTTCCCAACACTCAGCCTCGCTCTGGAAGGGCCAATCAAGTCATGGAGTTGCAAGAACACAGAGAGAGCCTTGCTAAATCACTCCAAATGACTATCACTTCCAGTGTCATGTTTCTGTTAGTAAACAGAGTCCAACCCACCTGCAAGGCAGGAATGTTTTGCCCAACGTAGGACTCAAACCTATAACCCTAAGATCAAGAGTCTTGTGCTCTACCCACTAAGCTATCCCAGCAAACAGAGACTTAGTATGAAATAAGAAAGCCTTTGCTTACTGAAAATGCATTCTTGGACAGGAAAGGCTTCTATAGTCCTAGCTGACTAACCTGCCCCTTTGTTCTCAGAGAAAGAAGGTTCCAAGATGATCTCAGAACTCATGGTCCAAAAGAGAAGGATGAGAGAGAGAGGCAGAAGTAAGAGAGGATGCAGACTAAGAAATAGCTTTCGAAACTCTGAATGACAGGTCAGCACAGAGATAAAAAGTGACAGACACAGTTAGGAATCTGGAGGTCCCCTATTCTGTTTTAATTCCCACACAAACCTTTCTAAGCAAGCTGAATGGCTTCCAACAGTTTCCCACATGGTTTGCATGCAGAAGGTTCCAGGTTCAATTTCTGACATTTCCAACTTAAAAGGATCAGGTAGCAGGCAACAGGAAATACCTTGGGCCTGAGACGCTGGAAAGTAGTGCCAGACAAAGTGGACAATACTGTAGTTGAACAAATTAGTCTGATTTTGGATGACAGAGGTGGGTGCTGAAAGAGAGCCTGGAGGCTCCCTTTACATACGACAGCCTTCTCTAACCTGATGTCTTCCAGATGTGCTGAACTACAACTCCCATCAACACTGATGATTGGCTACGGTGGCAGGGGCTGATGGGAGTTGCAGTCAAAAAACATCTGGAGTATATCAGTTTGGAGAAGACCACTATATGGTAAGTGTGTGTGTTTGTGTGTGTGAGAGAGAGACAGACAGACAGACAGACAGACAGACAGACAGAGACAGACAGAGATCACTGAGAAGTATAACCATCTTCATAATCACAATTTCTTCATGGGAACAGGAAAACACCACTTAACTGAAACCTGGCAGATGTTCCCATAAACCACCATTCAAAATGGCTGCTTCCCATGTTACGCGTGCTGTTCAGCATTTCCCTGAGTTGAAAAAAAAACAAAACAAGCCATGTCCTTGGAACACATACAAAAACGGGTGGTTGTTTGTGAAATCTGTGTTAGGACCATTCTTTTATTTACACAGACAGCTGCCAAGATGAAGACATCACAGGAATCTCATAAGGACGCAACACATGTCCCGCTTATCTGTTTCTGAGCTCAGCCGACTGAGATTCAATCGCCGACAAACCTTCTTTTGCACCTGATTATCTGGCTCGGAAGATTGTGCTAGGAAAGTGAAATATCTGAGATGGACACACAAAAGGCAACATCGGGCAATACATCTCCCCAATCCATTGCACAGAAGCAGAACGAGAGGCTGCGCACAAAACTCTCATTTGCTCTGCATCCCATGTGCTCCCAAACACTGGTTTGGCAAGAGGCGTACACATGACATAAGCCACAATCCACATTATCTATCTTGTTGTTTCTTATGAAATGATTTTGATGCATTTCCGCCAAGGCCAGCTTCAATCTGAATTAAGGAAAAGAATGAGTCAGCTGTGTTCCAAACAGGCAATCGGTGCCCGGCCTGGGAGTGTCTTCACTCCCTATCCACCAAGTGTACCAGCTCTGTCTTCAATGTCCCCACAGGAACATAACATTCAAACACAGACTAATAATGCATCCAAAATCCAATAGGGCAAATGCAAGCAGCTGGTTTCTCAATGTAAACTCTAGTCAAATATGCTATGCATTTGGGGTTTTGTATGTCAATGTCCTATTTAAAGGTTACCACATTGGGGGAGGGGTTCTTCATTATTATTTTAATGAAACTGATTTGATTAATATATTACAAAAAAATTAAATCCAGAAATGAAAAAATTACTCCACCCACCCTCCCTGTCAGGTGACGTCTGCACCCAAATCTGAAGTCCGTTCTAGCTCACAACCTATATCCAGATTCTAGAAAAGGTAATGCAAAAAAATAGTCAAACCAATAAAAAATGCTTATGTGAAATCCATTCTTCACCGTATGCATAATAAAACTGTACCATTCTACCATAAATGAGTCATTTCATTTTACACTTTGTGCCATTCTAAGTTTATGGGCAAGTTTCTCAACAACTGCCAATTTCCAGACCTTATTAAACCAATTCATCGGAGAGGCTCCTTCCATAACTTTCCAATACCCAGTTACAATAAGTCTTGCTGCAAATAATAGATACCCAGCTGGCAGCTTATAATGCACATCTGCATTTTACACACACACACACACACACACACACACACACACACACACACAAATTTACAAAGCCAATTCTGGGCATTTAACTACTCTTTGTCCAGTCATTTTGTGGATTTCATCAAATGCCTTGTCCCAAATTTGGCTAAATGTTACCACATGTGATCGTGCAGAGATGCTGGAGGCAAAAGACGCACACACTTGCTTCCCTTGACAATGGCCCAGTTCAGGGAGAGCTGCTGCCTATTCTGTCCTGAAGCAAATTTGCAGGTCTACTTCCATTGACAAAGAGATGACATCTTAATCATCCTTGATTCCCAATAGACAAAAAAAACCACCCTTATTCCACTGCTAAGGATGCTTCAGGCACTTTCCTGGAGAAGCTCTGAAACGCACCATCCCCAACCACAATGATGTAGAGCAGGGGTGGACAAGTGTCAGGCTTGATGGATAGGCTTCGTTTTGGATTAGAAACCCTGAGGTTACTAACTAGCAGGGAGGGCCATAGCTCAGAGGTAGAGCGTCTGCTGTGCATATATAACATGGGTAGGCAAATTAAGGCCCGGGGGCTGGATCTGGCCCAATCACCTTCTCAATCCGCCCCACGGATGGTCCAGGAATCAGCGTGTTTTTACATGAGTAGAATGTGTCCTTTTATTTAAAATGCATCTCTGGGTTATTTGTGGGGCATAGGAATTCATTCATGTATTTTTTTCAAAATATAGTCCGGCCCCCCACAAGGTCTGAGGGACAGTGGACCGGCCCCCTGCTGAGAAAAATTTGCTGACCCCTGATATATAAGGTTCCCTGTTTGATCTCCAGTGAGGGCTGGGAGACAACCCTGGAGAACTGGTGCCAGTCAATGTAGACAAATACTGATCTAGGTGGACAAGTAGAACTGACAGCTAGGTGCAAAATAGTGGGACCCAGGGGAGGCAGAGCCATATGCAAAATGGCAGCCCAGAGGCAACACCTTACTACACACCATAAACCACATACTGGGATGACCACCTTAAGCACAAATTTACATTTGACTTACTAAAGATCAGGGAGCAGGGAAACATTTTTGTCATTAAAAGCAACTGGGGATCAAAACACTCCTCCTGATTTAGTGCAAATCTGGTCCTGTGGTGTACCAGAAGATCCCCTATCTACTTTCTGCCTACCCCAGGTTGGAAAGAAACTTCCTTTGACCATTCCTCTCCAGGTCTGAAACCTTTTTTTTTTTTTTTTGCATCCAGTAAATGCCAGTTCCTTGGTCTTGAATGACCCACTTGGGGACGAGGGGGAACAAAGCACCCAATGAAAAAAAGGTCCACAGCCCATCTCTTTCACTGCCCTTCCATTCACTCTCAGTACATAGCAGGAAAATTGGTACCATATAATTCTATTGCACTTTCCGGGATAGATCCAGCTGGAACAGGCCCACTGGAATGAAGTTAATTAAATTAGGTGCACTGGTGTCAGCGTGTCAACTTTGGTGAATTTTAAGTCTCTGGCTCTGCTTCATTGTAAGGGATAATCGCCTCCTTGTAAACCAGCCATGGGATGCATTTCCTCATGAGGAACTTTCTGGGGGGCGCGTGCCAGTGATGGGTGAGGCAGATGTGACTCTTACCTTTGTATATTCTAGACCAGAGCAAACTTTTTCAGCAGGAGGCCGGTCTACTGTCCCTCAAACCTTGGGGGGGGGGGGCCGACTATATTTTGAAAAGAATAATGAACGAATTCCTATTCCCCACAAATAACCCAGAGATGCATTTTAAATAAAAGGACACATTCTACTCATGTAAAAATACCAGGCAGGCCCCACAAATAACCCAGAGATGCATTTTAAATAAAAGGACACATTCTACTCATGTAAAAACACGCTGAATCCATGGGCCGGATTTAGAAGGCAATTGGGCTGGATCCGACCCCCAGGCCTTAGTTTGCCTACCTATGTTCTAGACTTTAAAAAGGCAAAGGCTTCAAAATTCCACAGGGGGGGGGGAGGGAGAGGGAGAGGGAGAGGGAGAGGGAGAGGGAGGGAGGGAGAGAGTGGGGGGGGTCCATCTTCCGTCCAGGCAAGCAAGAGATATTGTCACACACAGTTCAGGGGTGCCTCCCAGCCATGCAAAACTAGTTGAGAGCAGCACGAAACAGGCTGGTGAAGGTGTGGCCTCAGGAAGGCCAGTCAGAAGGCCTGGAGGGCCGCATCCAGACCCTGACCCCGATTTCCACCCCAGCTGCTGACATATGAGCCCATGCTCTGCACCACACTCGAAGATATATACCTACACAAAACCACATATGGCAACACTTCAACCAATCCCCCACCTGGCTTGCCTCCAAGATGAACTGTAATGACTGAAATAGAGAAGTAACTGGAAACCTATTGTCTGCTTCCTTTCTCCCCAAATGCCAAGGCATCGTGCCAAGGAATCTGCCTCTCTGGCTAGCCAATCTCCTCTTTCGCCACATCGCTTCGCCCTCCCTTTGTGCCAAAGCATCTGCAAAAACTAAAGGAAGGGGCCGACCCTCCCACCCCCTCATAATTGGACTGCCTGAATCAGTGGTTCTCGTATGACAACTTTTGGGTTAAAGCTGGGTCGAAAGGACCCCCCTCAACCCCTGTTGCAAAACTGGGGCGGGGAACGATTCACTAGTTGTAGCAAATTCACAGGCGGCAGCAGCAGCTTTTAACACCATTGTTAATTATCAAAATGACTAAAAATTTCAAAAGACTGTACAGACACACACACACACACACACACACACACAAGCACACTGCTCCATTTAGTACAGGTAAAGGTAAAGGTAAAGGTAAAGGTCCCCTGACAGTTAAGTCCAGTCGTGAACGACTCTGGGGTTAAAACAAAATTTAAAAATTCCTTCCAGTAGCACCTTAGAGACCGACTAAGTTTGTCATTGCTATGAGCTTTCATGTGCATGCACACTTCTTCAGATACACTAAAACAGAAGTCACCAGACCCTTATATATAGTGAGAAGGTGGGGAGGGATATTACTCAGAAAGGTGATGGGACTCTGGGGTTGCAGCACTCATCTCGCTTTACTGGCCGAGGGAGCTGATGTTTGTCCACAGACAGTTTTTCAGGGTCATGTGGCCAGCATGACTAAGCCGCTTCTGGTGAAACCAGAGCAGCACATGGAAACGTCGTTTACCTTCCTGCCGGAACAGTACCTATGTATCTACTTGCACTTAGATGCGCTTTCAAACTGCTAGGTTGGCAGGGACCGAGCAACGGGAGCTCACCCCGTCGAAGGGATTCGAACTGCAGACCTTCTGATCAGCAAGCCCTAGGCTCAGTGGTTTAGACCACAGTGCCACCCAAGTCCCTATGTAGTACAGAGCTCCCCCCAAAAACTGTCAATCCTTCACCAATGGAGTCACCAACCTTGTGCCCAGACTCTCACCTCGGCACCAAACCAAGGATACTTGCAACTCCTAATTTTATGTTATTTTTAAAATGAGGGGGGTTTGGGGGGGGCGCCTGCTTTTTTGCCCGTGTTTTGTTTTTGGGAGTAGGCTGTGTTTTCTTTACTGTTGCTTATTGGCATCTCTGGCATTGCCAGTTTCTTTTCTGTGAAATGGGTGTCCTGTGGTGCCCTTGAAAGTTTTGCAAATTTCCAAAACCCTACTTGGCCGGGCAGGTGGGATTCTTAACAACCCTACATGCAGCAAGAATTCTAGAGCAAAGAACCCCATCCCTGGCTGCAGCAAAGTTGGCAAGCAGAGATGAAGGAATGAGCAGCCTCCGTTCCAGGAATATGGTACAACGTGGAAAGTTAAGATTGTCACCAAACATGACAGGTGGACAATGGAAGAAGAAAGCAGACGAGCTGGTGCGCCCTCATTGCCAGACAGCCCTATTAGGTGACTGCTATGACATGAACAAAAAAAATCAGCATACCTTTCCCTGAGCTTGTCAAAAACCATGTAATAAGTTGCAATGGGCAAATTCCTCTGGGCTCAGCTCAGAAAGTGCTCATTATTTATGAGCGCTCCCAGGGATTTCTTGGGACAGGTTTGTCAGTTTCCCGAGAGTTCTCTGCTGGCTCATAAAGTTGGGTTTCAGATCTGGATGTTGGCAAACAAAGGTCTGCCAAGAAACCCACAGAGAACATTGACCCGGAGTTCAGCCACTCCAGGTTTACATGTCTCTCCTCACCACACCCCAGTTTTATCTTCAAGTACAGAACCTTGTGTTGCATTCTAAGCCAGGGGAAAAAAATTATTGGAGGAACTGCACTTCAAATGTGACAAATCCAAGATGGGCTGGGATCAAAGTTTAGCAGCAGCAGCCCCCAACCCTGGGTAATCCTCCCTCTGGACTTGCCTCAAGGCAGTGGCTGGCACTGGGAAGTGAGCTGGAATTCTGGGGCACTGTGGAAAATTTGACACGGCATAAATCTTCCAGCTGCTGCCTGCAGAGAAGCCCACTTCTAGAGGAGCAAGTAGGTAGGAGGACCAAAAAGGAGTCAGTGGCTACAAGACATTTGACCCCAGGAGTTTCCCATGAGTGCTAACATCAGCCCACTGTGTTCCAAGCAGGAGAACTCCTAGGCCACATTCTCACTGTGCAGTTAAAGTACTATGATACCACTTTAAACCATTGTGTCTTCTGCCAAAGTATCCTGGGAGCTACAGTTTATTAAAGTTTATTAAAGAGAGTTGTTAAAGGTAAAGGGACCCCTGACCATTAGGTCCAGTCGTGACCGACTCTGGGGTTGCGACGCTCATCTCGCTTTATTGGCCGATGGAGCCAGCGTACAGCTTCCGGGTCATGTGGCCAGCATAACTAAGCTGCTTCTGGCAAACCAGAGCAGCGCACGGAAACGCCGTTTATCTTCCCGCCAGAGCGGTATCTATTTATCTACTTGCACTTTGACGTGCTTTCGAACTGCTAGGTGGGCAGGAGCAGGGACCGAGCAACGGGAGCTCACCCCGTCGCAGGGATTCGAACCGCTGACCTTCTGACCGACAAGTCCTAGGCTCTGTGGTTTAACCCATAGCGCCACCCACGTCCCGCTGAGAGTTGTTAGGCGACCCCTTATTTCCCTCCAAGAGCTATAATTCTCAGAGTTCTGTGTGAAGGGAGATTGACTATTAAACCACTCTGGGAATTCTAGCTCGGGAGGGAGGGGGATAGGGGTCTCAGCTCTCAGCACCCTTTAAAAAAACCACTGCTCCCATAATTCTTGGGGGGACGGGAAGCAGCCATGCCTGTTTAAAGTGTTTTAAATAGTGCAAGGCAGAACATCATGAACTTGGGCAATGACATTAGTTACAGGTAACAGATAAGGAGTTCAAATCAAGCCCGGGACTAAACAATACGCCATGGCTTGCACTTTGCACCAGGGCAGAACTGTACAAAAGCTCTCAGCTCAAGGCAAGTTGTTTCCGTGAAACAGAATAATCACTCCTGACCTTAAGCCACCTGATTGTGTTGTGGCAGGGAGTAGGCAGGGAGGGAGAGCTGGCGTATTCAAGAGAGCCAACAGAAAATGACCTGTGTTCCTTTTCTTATTGGGGAAAATGAGCTAGCTGCAGCTTATGCGATAAGAAAGCGGTCCCTTCCATCTGTGCCGGATTGAAGACAGACCGAGCCAGACACCTAGGAAAAAGGAGATAAATAGTCGTGGAGATTGCGGAAGTCTTTTGCACAGATACACACACATACTCCTTCGTTTCTGTATTTTGCCATAAAGTAATTGCATCACTCCTGGAAGGGGGAGCATATGCTTGCTCATCCTCAGCAGAATAGTCCCTGAAGGACACGTGTAAGCAAATTTTAGAGACCTGCCAAGAGGTTACAGCTAATCTCTCTTAAGAGTTAAAGTGACAGGCTGATCCTTAAGCTCTGGATTGAAGCAGTTTGGAAGACGAAGCAAGCAGACAAACACAGGAAGCTGCTCTGTACCAGGAAAGGGCTCCGCTCCATTCAGCTTAGTACTGCGTACAGTGACTGGCAGCCGATCTACAAGTTCACGGGCAGAGGATGGTCTTCTCTTTCATAAAATGAAGATTTCGCAGATTAAACCTGTGACTATCGCAGCCAGTTGTGCTTAGTCAAGCCATCAGTCCATCTAGCTCCATACAGTCTACCCTGGCTGGCAGCAGCTCTTCAGGATTTGAGGCAGGGGTCTTTCCCAGGGTCCCAGCCCTACCAAGAGAAGCTGGATATTCATTTTTTAATGCAGTTTTTGACTACACTTGTTTTTATACATTCATCTTCTCTTATCAAGTTATTCATGGATTTCCCAAACTATCTTTCCTTAACTTACCCTCTTAGGTTTGCTACAACTCCTTGGATTTCCCCCTCTATTCTTAACTCTAGTTGTTCCCATTCGCCTATCACTATCTTTCTATCTGTATTTCTTATTTTAGCCGCCATAGTGGCAAGTTCGAGATAGTCTTTTAATTTAAGAAGTCACTGGTCTTTGGTCAGGATATTCAACTTGGGGCCTCTGTATGCCAGGCAGATGCTCCACCGCTGAGCTACAACCCTTAGGGTCCCTTCCCCTACAGAAATGTGTGATGTCCTTTGAGTCTGATCTCCCACCCAGTCCCCAAGTGGCCATTATCACAGACTTAAAGCTTGTTGGCTGAGTGCTGCAGCAACGAACAAGGTGGGGAGGAGAAATCGCACAGCAGCCATCTGGAATTTGCTTCCCGCCACCCACCCAAGAACAGGCAAATCTTTGACTAAACAAAGCTCAACACCCTCCTACTTGGTTTTCAACTACAGTGAACCTTTTGAGAATCTTGAAAAAAGAAATAAATGTTCAGGGGCATTGTCCTCTCCTTCTGCATCCCTCTGCATTTCACTCCGAGGGAAGGTTTCCAGGAAAATCCAAGTGTGAAGAAGGAAACATCTACCACTGATTCATCTCACTTAGTATGGTCTACACTGATTGGTAGTTGCTTACAGCAGGGGTCTCCTCTATCTCCACCTGCAAGGGATTGAACCAGAAACCTTCTGCGTGCAAAACAGGTTGCTCTACCAACCAAGCTACAGCCCCAAGTGCATTTTAGTGGGGAGCGAAACGGGTCCAAGGGCTGCCGTCGCTTCTGACTCAACGTCTCGCCAAAGGCCCTCACAGCCTCCTCATCATTAATTCAAGGCACCTTCTATTCCTGAAGGAAGTCCTTTGAAGGAGAAGAGCTGTGCAAAAACTTTCCTCCCGGTCACCTTGAGCCTGAACAAGACGCATACCTTTCGAGAAACACAACTGCACATTAGCAAGGAGGAACCTGAAGACATGACAGGAATAAAGGGAAAGGAGCCAGGGAGTACTTGGTAGCCCAGAAACCAGATGCAGTCAGTGGAACAAACACAATGAGGAACCAATGAAGGATTTCCCACCTCCTCTCCAAACAGGACACCTCCTCAGGTCTCTGACTTAGCATCAATTAATCAATATGTCTAGCTCAGTGTTTCTCAACCTTGGGTCCCCAGATGTTGTTGGACTACAACTCCCATCATCCCTGAGCTCTGGCCTTGCTAGCTAGGGATGATGGGAGTTGTAGGCCAAAAACATCTGGGGACCCAAGGTTGAGTAAGGCTGGTCTAGCTGATCCTTTTATGGATTGCTAAGCATTTATTGGAGGGATACAGGGAACTGATTATTTACCCATCTAAGCCCAGGGGTGCCTATCCAAGAGACTGTGATGTGTCTCCAGATGTTAGTGGACTGCAACTCCCATCAGCTCCACTCAGGATAGCCGATGGTGAAGGGTGATGGGAGTTGTAGTCCAACAACATCTGGAAGACACCCATGTTGGCTGTTGTTTTTACCTGTAAGCCTCCTGGAGTCCCATCAGGGGGGAGTGTGGGGTATAAAAAGTGAGGTTTGGTTACCTCTTGGCTTTAAAAAATGTTCAGAGGGGAGATATGTAGCAAACGTTGTCTGCTGTTTCGCACACTGAGGTAACTCTGAAATTGACTTCAGTCTAAGAATAAAGGGTTTGGCTAAACATCAGAGAATCTACCTAGGCAGTGATGTCTCCATTCACTTGTTGCGAACCCGACAGATGATGTAATGGCAGTTAAAGAGACTCCACTTTCTGCCAGCATTTGCTTACCTAGCCAAAAGCTATCAAGCAGTGATTGGTGAGCTCCAACAGAGACTGAATTATCCGTTTATTTTTCTTGCTGCAGGACGTATTGATTTAAAATCACAAAAGGCCAATTTAAATCACTGATATAAATTAAGTTCCCCCACTTTGCAATTCATAGTTTTCCTGAATGTGGATGCATGCGAATTTGATTGCTGCTGCAGTTAAATCAAATCCGTTTGCAAAATGCATTAAAGCAAGCACTATTTTTAAGAATATATCTGGCCTTGTAGGTCATATGGCTTTTGCATGTAGATGAATCTGTTCAGAGTGAGTGAGATCATAATTATGTTTATTACTTTATTTCCAACAGTTTACATACCCGTTAATTTAGAGTCATCTATAATTGGTGTGGGAAGCAGGTGGTGCTGTGGGTTAAACCACTGAGCCTAGGGCTTGCCAATCAGAAGGTCGGTGGTTCAAATCCCAGCAATGGGGTGAGCTCCTGTTGCTTGGTCCCTGCTCCTGCCAACCTAGCAGTTAGAAAGCATGATTATTAGAGTTGAAACCAGTGCTTTTTTCCTTTAAAAAATGTTTAGGGGTACTCAAGAAATTAGCCATTTTATAGTTCAAATTGGGGAAAATAAATACAGTAAATGGACAAAAGGCAACCATCAGGGGTAGCAACGGAACTGATGATTCCCTGTGCGATTCAAAGGAACTAACAATTCACCGTATTAGAGAAGAAACCAAAAAAAACACGTTTCTTTTCCTGTTAGATTCACAAAATGTTTAGGGGTATGCGTACTCCTGTGTACCCCCAGAAAAAAGCACTGGTTGAAACCAGGTGTTTTTTTTAAAGCCACATTTCATGCAACTTTTGTTTTTATTTTTTTACGGAGCGTGGTTCAAATGTAGAAATTCATTTTTTAAAAAAATAATCTTCATGCACCCTGTTTTGCTTAAGCTATTCTGTTACAACGTTTTATTTGGAATCACCACACCTGGGCCTGTGTGAGTGAGCGAGCACAAACATGCAATGTAAATGTGTGTTCCCTTTTTCCAGGAAAGCACACAGGCAGGTAGAGAGGCACATTTTCTGGGTGATTCTGCCAACTCCAGAATCCCCACTTCTCCAATGCCTCATTATCTATTGGTGGGCTACACATGGAAAAATTTCCTGCAGAAAATTTGACAGACCATAAGTTCAAAAGATGCCAATTTAGGCAGCCTTGCCAGTTTCAACATTTTTAGCTTTTTTAAACTTAAATACAGGTAAAATAACCAAGTTAAATTACATCACTCTCTAGGGAAGGTAGGCAACCGAAGGCCCGTGGGCCGGATGCGGCCCAATTGCCTTCTCAATCTGGCCCACGGACGGTCTGGGAATCAGCATGTTTTTACATGAGTAGAATGTGTCCTTTTATTTAAAATGCATCTCTGGGTTATTTGTGGGGCATAGGAATTCATTCATTATTTTTTTTACAAAATATTGTCCAGCCCACCAGCCCACGGCTGAAAAAGGGTGCTGACCCCTGCTCTAGGGCATCAGAATTTTTTCTGATGCACGCAGGGGGAAAAAACTTCCTGTGCAAATTGCCCTTGTTTTCAAATACCAGATTTCAGAAAATTTTCCTATGCAAAATCTTCCGGAAAGCCTGTATCTAATAATGCTAGGATGCCACTGTTGCTTCTAGGAGTTTTGCAGGTGTGCTTAGGGAGAAACGGTGGAAGAATAAATCAAAATAAATAAGTAAAGTTCTAAACAGTTAGATAAAAATGAATGGAGACAATCATATTGAAAGAATGGTGCAAACAGCTGTATATGTTAAAGAGGGGTTTGCCCTCACCTCTGGATCCTCTACCAACCCTCCTGGAAATTCAGCTAGCTTGTTCAAGGGAAACACTAATTTGATGGGTTTAATTAAATTTTCTCCTAGAGAGTAAGCATGCTATGACCGTAAGCTATCAAAGAGATAACCATTCCTGGGGAATATGCCCCAAGGGGACTGCCTGGGGACTGTACCAGCCAAGGGCAGCCAGGTTGCAAAGTGGTGACCTTCCCCGTCAAATTTACCGAAGGCTCATCTGACAGGAAGCATTACGTTTCATAATGGGCAATCTGCAGATTTAAAAGGCTGCACAAACTATGCCTCCTGGGCAAAGATCTGAGAAATGACAGACACGCCTCCTGCTGAGCACGCTGAATGGGACTCCCTCCAGTCCAACGTAGCGTAAAAAAGTGTCTATCCGGTGGGATCCTCGCTTGAGGGGGGTGGCAGCAGCAGCTCAGTGTCTTAGCTCTACAGAAACAGGCCGATATCTAGGTGCCGGTGGGCCAAGCAAGACACAGCATTAATTGTGCATGGGCAATTAACATGCACGGCAAGCAATTAACATGCATGGTTCTTTTAAAATTGAAATGGTTTCTGCTGGGGGAGGGTGCCAAGCAAGTTCAAGACCGAAGTGTGGTGGGGGTGGAGATGAAGGGAGAGTTTAAACCAAGGGTTGGGGAACTTTTTCAGGCTCGTATTCCCTTCTGCGGGCCACATTCCAGGAGGTGAGTTGCAGATGCAGAGGTGGATGTAGCAATAGGTGAACATTTTACCCATTTTCTATACATCCCTCTTCATTGTCGGCATCCGCCTGTCTCAAGAGACAATGGAGTGTGCCTCTGAGGGTGACAATGGAGTGCACCTCGGGGGGGGGGAGTCAAACCACTGCAGTGACCTCCCCAGGGCGCAAGCCTGGGCAGTGTGTGTGGAGGTCCTGGGCTGCCCAGATGACCACACACACACACACACAACCCCTTGGCCTTGATCGGAAAGCAGAGCAGTATGTTTGGCACAAGCTTAGCTGCAGGGGCTGCCAGAAGGAGCCATACAAGGAAGGGCCGGATTTAGGTTTGATGAGGCCATAAGCTACTGAAGGTAATGGGGCCCTTTATATGTCTAGCTGTCCTTTGTCAACAACAAATTGTCGCTGTTTTTTGTGTTGAATATATGCTATATGGTAACTTATGGACCTAATAGGTATCTAAAGCCATTTGCACATAACAAATAGGAGCCCACACAACACAAAACACTGTTGCTGTATGTAGGTTTTATTTTATTTGTTTTTTATCTTACATTTTGGAAATGTACATCCAAGTTTTTTTTTCCTTTAAATTTTTTTGGGGCCCCCAAGAGAGTGGGGCCCTAAGCTGTAGCTTGTTTCGCTTATATGTAAATCCGGAACTGATACAAGGCACCATCCAACCATCTTAGGGACTCCAGATTTGTATCGGATTTACTCCTTAGCCTCTTCCTCTCCCAAAGAGATCCTGCAAGGCAGAAGGGGTGTAGGATCAAAGTTTTCCATCTCTGAGATGGGCTACCTTCCAACATAGCTTGCTGCCTGGAGATCTCAGCTGGTTAGAGTGTGGTGTTGACAATGCCAGGGTTGCAGGTTTGATCCCCATACGGGACAGGTGCATTTCCCTGCATTGCAAGGGGTTTAACTAGATGACCCTCAAGGTCCCTTCCAACTCTACAAAACAATTCAACCTGCAAGATGCGACAAAAGCTATACTATGCAGGTGCCAGACACACCTCTCTGGGGAGGGAACTTAGGGACTGGCCAGAAAGCCCTATCCTAGACCTCCACCCCCTGAACTTCTGAGGGTATTGGAACTACCAAGAGAGTCTCTCTTCGCCAGTCTTAACACCCAAGAAGCTCTGTAAGGTTAGCTGTTGGTTGGAGGTTGTTAGCATATGGATTTGAATGGATACAGTGCTACCTCTGTTGTCGAAAGCAATTCATTCCAGAGGACAGTTCGACTTCTGAAACATTCAACAACTGAGGCGCAAAGGGGAGTCAGCAAAGTCAATGGAGAAAAAGGAAAACGAGGCACGTTCAAAAACAGAAGCAATTACTTCTGGGATTTCAGCGTTTTGGGTTCCAAAACGTTCGGCTTCCAAAACGCTCAAAAACCGAGATACAGTGGTACCTCGGGTTAAGAACTTAATTCGTTCTGGAGGTCTGTTCTTAACCTGAAACTGTTCTTAACCTGAGGTACCACTTTAGCTAATGGGGCCTCCCACTGCCGCTGCACCGCCGGAGCACGATTTCTGTTCTCATCCTGAAGCAAAGTTCTTAACCCGAGGTACTATTTCTGGGTTAGTGGAGTCTGTAACCTGAAGCATCTGTAACCTGAAGTACCACTGTACCACTGTACTGTGGAATGTTGGTCACAGGAATTATTTTCACTTTACATTGCTTTCACTGTTGCTTCTTTGCCACCTTGAGTCTCTGGAGTAGGCATTTTAAAAGCTATAAACAAATGTGCAGGACTGGGCAAAGGCACACTCTTGTCAGGAAGCGATTCATGCCACGTGTGTGGGTTCAGCTTTGCTTTCCCCCCTCTCCTTTCCAGTTGCATTTTGAAGCCTGTGGGATTATTTCAGTTCTAAATAACCATTTAAGGAGAGGGCCTGGAAAGCTGCTTAGAAACAGTAATGCTTTTGGAAATTACAAGAACACTCAGCTCGCGCGGCACTGGCAGCCAGACAAAACAGGAATATCAACATGCTCAGCGCTAGGCAGCAACTGTCCCATCCATAATGGAGCAACACGCTTGGCATCCGTTCTCCAGTGGCCTCTCCTTCTCTGTTTGGAAAAAGGTGTCAAGAGATTCTGAGCCAATGGGAGAGAGGAAAGCTTCTTGGATATGACATGTGTTTGGCATGCCAAAGGTCCTAGGTTCAATCCCCAGAGATGGCTGGGGGGGGGAAATCTCTGTCGCAGACCTGGAAAGACGCTGGATGCCAGCATCAGCAGCACAGAGCTAAATGGACCAGTGTTCTGACACAGTACATTTATTATTATTTATTATTATTATTATTATTATTTACTTGATTTATATCCCACCCTTCCTCCCAAAGGAGCCCCAGGCAGCAGGCAGACACACAATTTTAAAATGAAGAAAAAGCTTTCTAAAGCAGTTGAAACATTCCCAAAAGAATTGTGATTGGAAACATCTAAAAGCAACTGCAGTGAGAAACATTCTTCCACCCATTGATGGCGGGGTTGCCAGGAACAGTATTTTTCAGCCACCCAATTCAAACAGGAATGTTTTCACATTCTTCCTGAAAGTTAATAATGATGGAAACGGGTGCACCTCACCAGGGAGGGCATTCCATAACTGGGGAGCCACCACTGAAAAGGCCCTGCCACAGCTCAGCGCCAAGCAGGTATGGAATATTTATTCAGTTTTTTTCTTACATGCATCTCCCTCCCCTCTCCCCCATCACTCAACACAGGTCATTTCCTGCAGCCACTCATCCTGGCACTGCCAAGACCTGCTTAGCTTCACCAAAGGGTGTGACCTATGTTGTCCAGTGCTCTAAATTCCTTCTGATGTGGAGCAAAAGGAGAGGAAAGCCTGTCAAGAAGTCATTTGCAATTCAATGTCACCCTCTTTCAGGGGTGGGGGAAGAAGAAGGTGCCAGAATCATGTTTCTAGTAGGCTACATGGAACGCAGATGTGCGTAGGAGATACTGCTGGCAATGTAATTTTTAAAATAAATATCTATGATCCTTTGCCGTCATGTTACCAGAAACCATTTCAGTCCTTAATATTTTTTATTTAGGAGAAAGAGAGTGGCAAGGGAGAGAGGCATTCAGCATCTCTTGTTTGTTTGGATCCAGATTTAATTGCCAGCATTTGAAAGCAGCACCATGTTCCCAGATGCTTTAAAATTGTCTAGTGTGTGTGCATATTTTTTTATTGTTTATTGAAAGGGGGGAGTGGCAGGAGACATTCTCATCTCCCTCTTTGTTTAAAAATGGGCCATTTAATCGTCAGTATGCGATGCCAGGCTTATGCTTCCATAAGCATTTTTTTTAATGGACCATTTTTCACTTTGTCTCCTGGTGGGAAAGGCTGCAACTCCCCCAAGAGTTTGCCGGTTTAAATCAGGGGTGGGGAACCATTTTCTTCCCAAGGGTCACAATCCCTCCTGAGCAACATTTCAGGGGCCGCACAACAATGGTGGGCAGGTCCAGAGCCAAAAGTGAGAGGAGCAAGAAATGTAAATTGTATATACATATGCATGCATGCATAATTTTATTTCCATGCTGCCTTTCCTTAGTTGAAACCATGCTCAAGGTGGCTCACAACTTGAAAAAACTGCACAATTGCAAATACAGTGGTACCTCGGGTTACATACACTTCAGGTTACAGACTCTGCTAATCTAGAAATATTACCTCGGGTTAAGAACTTTGCTTCAGGATGAGAACAGAAATCATGCAGCGGTACCGTGGTACCTCGGGTTAAGAACTTAATTAGTTCTGGAGGTCCGTTCTTAACCTGAAACTGTTCTTAACCTGAGGTACCACTTTAGCTAATGGGGCCTCCTGCTGCCGCCACGCCACTGCTGCGTGATTTCTGTTCTCATGAAGCAAAGTTCTTAACCCGAGGTACTGTTCCTGGGTTAGTGAAGTCTGTAACCTGAATGTAACCTGAAGCATCTGTAACCAGAGGTACCACTGTATAACAAAACTAGTAGTAAACAATCAATAGAAAAAGTACACAACCATATTGAACCATTTCCACATAGATCATACTTAAGATCTAAAGTAAAGGTACAAAAATACTATGACAAACACAGCAGCAATCCCACCCCCAACAAAAATC
This sequence comes from Podarcis cretensis, assembly GCF_951804945.1. Lineage (NCBI taxonomy): Eukaryota > Metazoa > Chordata > Lepidosauria > Squamata > Lacertidae > Podarcis > Podarcis cretensis. The sequence continues at coordinate 23,858,278 of NC_137177.1, read as the reverse complement.
TCTGAACAGTTCCCCAACTATACAACCTTTGTATACAACACTAGTTTCTACACATGCTCACACATCCTTCTTTATCCACCAAGAAAGGCAAGCAAGTGGCATTATCAGAGTTCAGGAACACCTTTCAGCCTTGCAAAAAGCACTCAAGGCCAGAAACCTCCCTGATGATTCCATACCCTCCAACATTTATCCAATGAAAATACAGACATCCTATTCCATAATGATAATCATATTATTTATACCCCACACATCTTACAGGAGTTGCCCCAGCTCTCTAGGCAGCTTCCAAAATATCCAGAGAAACATAATGAAACATTAAACATTTTTTTAAAAGCTTCCCAATATACAGGATTGCCTTCAGACGGCTCGGGGGTTGGATAACTCCATACCCGCCAACATTTCTCCAGTGAAAATAGGGGCATCCTAAGGGAAAGCAGTAGGGACGCAGGTGGCGCTGTGGGTTAAAGCCTCAGCGCCTAGGGCTTGCCGATCGAAAGGTCGGCGGTTCGAATCCCTGCGGCGGGGTGCGCTCCCGCTGCTCGGTCCCAGCGCCTGCCAACCTAGCAGTTCGAAAGCACCTCCGGGTGCAAGTAGATAAATAGGGACCGCTTACCAGCGGGAAGGTAAACGGCGTTTCCGTGTGCGGCTCTGGCTCTGGCCAGAGCAGCGATGTCACGCTGGCCACGTGACCCGGAAGTGTCTCCGGACAGCGCTGGCCCCTGGCCTCTTAAGTGAGATGGGCGCACAACCCCAGAGTCTGTCAAGACTGGCCCGTACGGGCAGGGGTACCTTTACTTTTACCTTTAAGGGAAAGCAGGACATTTCTGGGATCAAATCAGAAACTGGGACGGCTTCCCTAAATCAGGGACGCCCCTGGAAAATAGGGGCACTTGGAGGGCCTGTGATTAAGATCATAGAAGGTTAGAGTTAGAAGGGACCTTGAGGATCATTTACAAGGAAATAACAACAACAACAACACAGTCATACCTCATGTTGCATCCACCTCAGGTTACGTGTTTTCATGTTGCGTCCCGCAGCATCCCGGAAGTACCGGAAAGGGTTACTTCCGGGTTTCGCCGCTTGCGCATGCGCAGAAGTGCTAAATCGCACCACGCCCCTGCGCAGACACGACACTTCAGCTTGCGTCAGTTCTGTGTTACGGACGGGCCTCTGGAATGGAACCCATCCTTAACAGGAGGTTCCACTGTAATAATATATTTATACCCCGCCCATCTGGCTGGGATTCCCCAGCCACTCTGGGCAGCTTCCAACAAAAGATTAAAAGTACGATACATTAAAACATCAAACACTCAAAACTCCCCTAAATAGGGCTGCCTTCAGATGTCTTCTAAACTTCAGATAGTTGTTTATTTCTTTGACATCTGATGGGAGGGTGCTCTCCACCCCATCAAAAGAATATACTCTGCATGAACCAATCTAATTACTGTTTTGACACCAGGCAATCCCCACCTTTTTTTTATCCCAGGTCTTTTAAAAATGTGCTATCACTTTCAGATGACCTGTTGATTGGGCATCTATCCTGATTTGCTTGCATACAACTTCCTGCCAATCAAACATTAGCTCACGCTTTCTAGCGCCCTGCCCTGCTACTGCAAGAAGTCCATTTCTTTTTATAAAATGACTTTGATGCACAATAGCCCACAGTCTAACCTAACTTAAAAGGCTGCCTGCCCACATACAGGCCCATGCAATCATTTAGAACATATGCAGAAATTCTACTCAGGGCCCCGCTCCCTGCAGTGGGCAGTGGTCCCATAGGGCAGTGGACTTGAAAACAGACTTCTTCTTTTTCTTCTTTTTTGCTGTTGCTCTTATTCTGTAGAATAGTCTACCTTTGGTCATATGTGAAGCAGCAACGTCCAGTGGCTTCACAGCTCTTGTAAAGATTTATCCTTTTGCCCAGACTTTCGTTGATTCATGAGATTAGACCATGATTTATGGTGTATGAATCCCCTGAATTTCTGTTTTACTTTATATGCTTTTATATAGTTTTATTGGCTTTAGGTTGTATTTCGGGTTTAATGGATATTGTTTTTAATAGTGTACATCATGTATCTCAGAATTTTTTATAAAATATATATTAAGAGGTTTAGAAATGCTCTTAAACTAATGAAGCAATTAATTAATTGTGACAGCCTAAGTTTGCTGGTTTGCAACAGAATCCCTCCTGCAACAGTATGGAAGTGGCTGTAATTTTACCTGTTCCACTGCTTTTTTAAAAATATTGTTTTTATTAAACGTTTTCTTGCATTTCAAACGTACGTACATTGTCTCTATTTTCAGGTGATAAAGTCCTTTCTGCAGATCAGTTATTGAATCATTGTTTTGTAGCAGAAAAAACAATGTAATTATTTGAGTTGTAGCCCCCTCAGAAATTTAGGCTATTGAAAAGGTGGGTAAAAGTTTTTTGAACAAATAGATCGTGACAAGATGAAAAAGAAATTCAAGGTTCGGGTTAGGAGGGTGACTCATATGTTTCACAACTGAAAAAACTGCTACCTTCACTTTACACAAGGCTCAAAGAGACTTATATAGTCAAGCCTGCGAGCTCTGGGATCACTAAGGTTGGAAATTTCCCCTATTTTTTTTTCCAAACTAAAAGTGCAACTCCAAGAAAGTTTGCCCAAAACTACAGCCTCCTGAGTTCAGCAAAGCATAAAAAGGTAAAGGTAAAGGTACCCCTGCCCGTACGGGCCAGTCTTGACAGACTCTGGGGTTGTGCGCCCATCTCACTTAAGAGGCCGAGGGCCAGCGCTGTCCGGAGACACTTCCGGGTCACGTGGCCAGCGTGACAAAGCTGCATCTGGCGAGCCAGCGCAGCACACGGAAACGCCGTTTACCTTCCCGCCAGTAAGCGGTCCCTATTTATCTACTTGCACCCGGAGGTGCTTTCGAACTGCTAGGTTGGCAGGCGCTGGGACCGAGCAACGGGAGCGCACCCCGCCGCAGGGATTCGAACCGCCGACCTTTCGATCGGCAAGCTCTAGGCGCTGAGGCTTTTACCCACAGCGCCACCTGCGTCCCTCAGCAAAGCATACTCCCAGATAAATTGTTATAGGATTACAGCCTAAAGTTGCAATCCTATACTACTACTACTACTACTACTTTATTATTATTATTATTATTATTATTATTATTATTATTATTATTGAATTTAAATACCACCCTATACGCAGAGGTCTCAGGGCAGTTCACAAAAAAGGTCACAATATATTAAATAAAAATAAAAACAATAATCCAATAACACCCCTCCCAAACAAAGAGCCACATTTTAAAGGGTATAGGATGTTGATTAGGTCAGCCAAAGGCCTGGTTTAAAAGGAATGTTTTTGCCTGGTGCCTAAAGGTGTATAATGAAAGCACCAGGCAGACTTCCCTGGGGAGAGCATTCCAAAGACGGGGAGCCACTGCAGAGAAGGCCCGTTCTCATGTTGCCACCCTCCGGACCTCTCGAGGAAGAAGCACATGAAAGAGGACCTCAGAAAATGATCTCAGAATAGATTCATATGGAGAGAGGCAGTCCTTGAGATATTGCAGTCCTGCGCTATTTAAGGCTTTATAGGTCAAAACCAGCACTTGGAATTAGACCCAGAAACTAATTGGTAGCCAGTGCAGTCAGACCAGGATCCGTGTAATATGTTCAAACCATCTTACTCTGGTGAGCAACCTGGCCACTGAATTCTGCACTAGCTGAAGTTTCTGAACCATCTTCAGAGACAGCACTACGTATAATGCATTGCAGTAATCTAACCCAGTGGCGTAGCGTGGGTTGTCAGCACCCGGGGCAAGGCAAGTAATTTGCCCCCCCTAACCCGTGGATTTGCGCCCCCTAACCCGTGGATTTGCGCCCCCTAACCCATGGATTTGCGCCCCCTAACCCTATCCCCAAGATGTTGCACCCGGTGTGGCCACACCCCCCCTGCACCCCCCACGCTACGCCACTGATCTAACCTAAGAGTAAGCATTCCATTTAATGGAACATACTTATTAGTAAACAATTATTATATCCCCCTGTAAGCGAAGAAATGTTTGACTAGACAATATGGAAACCTGGGGGAGCCATTAAAAGCCCATTCCAGCATTCCAGTTGTGCTTAGAAATCGACCAGAACCCAGTGTCATTATCTCAAAGCTGGCATGACATTTCCCATTCAGTCAAGGCTTGCTGCCATATACTGAACCAACTACAGTTTCCGAATTGTCTTCAAGGGCAGCTGCTGTATGCAACACATGACAGTAATTCAAGTGCATTAAGTGAAACATGGGTAACTCTCTTTGTCAAAGAGGGTCTGTGTGGGTCAAAGCATTAAACAGTATCTGCACCCTTGTCACTCAAAATTGTCCCGCAATAACATCTTTGTGTCAGACCAATGTAAGCAAATTTTTAAAAGTAGCCAGCACAACTGGAGTCAGAAACAACTGGAGTCAGGATCGAGAACTGGTGGTTCATGGAGAGTTCTTCTTTCAGGAACAGGAAACTGCCATCTACTGAGTCAGAACACTGTTTCATCTACTTCAGCATTGTCTACTCTGACCGGCAGTGCCTCTCCAGAATTTCAGACATGTGACATTCCATACCTGGAAATACTGAGGATTGAACCTGAAATCTTCTGCATGTTCTACCACTGAAATGCTGCCTTTCCCCTTTTGCTCCTCCTACTTAGCTATGAAGCAAAGAAACATGAGCTGCAAGATTCTAACTGAAAGAGGACTACAGTGGTACCTTGGTTCTCGAGCTTAATCCATTCAAGGAGTCCATTCGACTCCTGAAACCATTCGAAAACCAAGGCACAGCTTCCGATTGGCTGCAGGAGCTTCCTGCACTCAAGCGGAAGCCACGTCAGACGTTCAGCTTCTAAAAAACGTTCCAAACTGGAACACTTGCTTCTGGGTTTGCGGTGTTCAGGAGCCCATTTGTTCAACAACTAAGCCGTTCGAGAACAAAGGTACCACTGTATTACCAGTCAACCAAGTGCCTTGTGTGGCAAACCCAGAGAGCAACAAATTTCATATGGTACAAGCTTTTGTGGATTTACAGTCCGCTCCACCAGATGCATGAAGAGAAACTTAAGAACCCCCAGCCCCCTGCTGAAAATGCTTGCTCCAGATAGACTGAAAGGGTTACGTCTGACCAGAATAGTGAAATAAGCTGTACTTAGCAGCCACATTGTGTAATCTCCACCAACAGTCCTGCTGGAGGGAGGCTTCTCAAGGGGGTTTCACTAAATCACTGCCTGTCTCTCCATTAAAAAAGAAAAAGGAAGTGAAACTTGCAAACCCCGCTTCCCTTCCTCGTCCTGAATGGCTACAAAAGCTTGCTTTATTCTACAAACCATGCAAAGAAGTCCAGCCCAGAAACTCAACCAGGGCTTTCTTGCAGACAATACATGTTTGCACTAGGTCAGAATGGTGCAGAACCAGCACTGAGGACTAGCAGAAGATTGCTTACTTCGCCTCAGTGCTTCCTCGAACTCAAGATTTCTTCAACCTAATACAACCTGCATGCCCTCTGCCCACCAGTAACCCCTTCACTAAATCCTCTCCTGTCCCCAACAACCAAGGTCCATGAAAAAAATGCAAACATTTCTCTCACTGGTGCCTAAAGGTAAAGGTAAAGGGACCCCTGACCATTAGGTCCAGTCGTGACCGACTCTGGGGTTGTGGTGCTCATCTCGCTTTATTGGCCGAGGGAGCAGACGTACAGCATGTGGCCAGCATGACTAAGCCGCTTCTGGTGAACCAGAGCAGTGCACACAAACGCCGTTTACCTTCCCGCCGGAGCGGTACCTGTTTATCTACTTGCACTTTGATGTGCTTTCAAACTGCTAGGTTGGCAGGAGCAGGGACCGAGCAACAGGAGCTCACCCCGTCATGGGGATTCGAACTGCCAACCTTCTGATCGGCAAGTCCTAGGCTCTGTGGTTTAACCCACAGCACCACTTGTGTCCCTCTCACTGTTGCCTAGAGGGGTATAATGAAGTTGTAGATGGACTATGACCATTGGACATGCTGGCTGGAACTGAGGGGAGGACACCATTTGAATCGCTTGCTCTCAATGCCAGACCAAACCCTATTGAGGCCGCTAGGCAGTCGAAATCCTGAGGCTTCCCTCATGCGCATCCTCTGGGGGGATAACACTGAACTAAGAAAGCTTGATTGTAATTTTCTTTCAGGATCAAATCAATATTGTTTTGATTCTTTGTCGAAAGGGCCCCTAAAATGCATGGGGTCTAGATTAGTTCTCACCCAACCGGTGAGGTGACACAGAAAAAATATTTCCAGTGCTTTATTTATTTGGCAGACAATTTTCCATGGTAAAAAATGCATTGTTCAATAATAACCATCACCATCACCATAATAATAATGAATCAACACAATACAAATCCAGTTAAGAAATCGGAAGGGATACAGTGCCAATTAAATCTTAGCTGTAATTAACTCCTTTCAGGGAAGTATCCCTAAGAAGTCCAAATATTTATGAGCACATTTCTCCAGGCATGCAAAAATTAGCACATTAACCACTTTCACGGTCTTCTTCAGCTTTTCCCCTTAAAATATAAATACAAGTAAAGGAGAAGTGTATGCTACTGAGATGCCACATCTTAAAACATTTGCAAGCCTTCCAATAAAAACAATTCCCTAGTAAAGCTTTGAATTCGTTTCAATGCAACATTTAATCCACACAAAGTATCCTCACTCCTGCAGCATTCCACCTACTCTGCGGGCTTGATCCAGGTTTTCAGCGACCAATATCAAAAGCAAAGCAAAATACACATTCACGTTCATGGGAAACATTGCTTGTTGATAGAAAACTTGCCCAATGTAGTTACAATAATGTTATCACATTATGCCAAATCAAACCAGAGGTTCATCTAGTTCAGTATTGCCAAAGCCAATGGTTCTCTTACAAATATGAAAGATCAGAAAAGGGAAAGACTTCTTTGAGTCGATGGGGAGAAGAGTGTTTGCCTATCTCAAATTAGACCTAATATAAACGAGATTACCCGGCAAAAGCAAGCTCATGCCTCTCATGGCGTTTGTATACATACTTAAGGTGTATGTGTAAAAGGCTCATTTATCATTCTATTTTGGGAATGATTCCTGTTTTTATGTAGCTTCGCTGTTTCATACTTTCTGGACATCCAATCGGAAACCACACCTTGGTTATCGAATGGTTCTGGGAGTCGAACAGACTCCTGGAATGCATTCTGTTCAAGAACCAAGGTACGACTGTATCTTTTTATTGTTTTAATAAAAGTCATCCTTTAGCACCTGACCTTTACTTGACAATAATTGACCAACCCTTTTTTAACTGCTCCACTACTCTCTGGTACAATACAGCTCCCAAGTTCAATTCCATGGATCTCCATGTAGGATTGGGCATCTTCCTTGTCTGAAATCCTGGAGGTACACTGCCAGTCCGAGTAGGCAATACTGAACTAGATGGACCAGTGGTTTGATTCATAGGCAGCTTTCAATATTCCTATATTCTGAGCTATGGCATTTGTTGGATGGGTGGGAACGGCAACAAGAGGTTGGGTTGGGGATGTGGTGAAGTTATATTTTATATCTCTAAGAGGTTCATCATATACATAAGATATTTTTAAGGGTAATTTTTTTTTAATACATTAAAAACATACACTTCAACATACTGTTGAACTTAGATTCACTTCCTGCAAGCTCATCAAACTTCTCAGAAAAGTTTTTTATGGCTGCTTCCTCAGCAGCCACAAAGTCCAGCCTCTGAAGCCCACACACAATTGGCTCGGCGGACAATGGAAAACAAACATTTTATTGTTCAAAATGGCATGCAGCACCATCGCCTAGAACAGAATGTGTGCAAATGAGATTCTCCTTCAGAAGCTAACTCCAAGCATCTTCCACAAATATTAAAAACTTGTGAAGTGGTCCCTTCTGCTGCAGAACTAGGATAAGTCAGGGGCTCAGATTTTTCATTTTTTTTACTCAGAAGATATGCAAACACAGCGCTGTCTGCAGGACTAGTGGCTGGTAGGCATGCTCCACGGGGAGCTGACTTCAGGCACCAGGTCCATTGGTGGACCAACTCTGTGCTACAAAGATGTCTGCAAACATGACACGAAAGCTCTTTGTGAACATCCCTTGCAGATGACCGCAGTGCCTGAAGATGGACAGTCAGGTTGTGTATCCACAGCAATGACCAGAGGAGGAATGACCCCTGGGAGGAACGTACAGTGGAGAAACGCCATGGTGCATCTGCAGCAGCACAACTGGATGCCTTCATCTGCCCCAGCTGCAGCAAACCATCTCTCTCCCATATCAGTCTCTACAGCCACAACAGACACTGTAACCTTCTAACAGCTTGACCTCACCTCCATTGTCTCCCGAGACAGATGGGTGCCAACCAGGGGCAGACAGCACTTTTGAACTCTCCATCTAGCTGGCCGCTGTTTGAAACAAGAGATTGGGCCAGATGGGCCCTTGATCTGACCCAACAGAGCCCCTGTATATTCCTAGGCACCCACACCTTAACTGTAGGCGTTTTTTACTTAGAAACAAAACATGTTCAAAGACACATACCCCCAAGAATTGGATGCCGGCCTGAATTACAGAACATTGGAGAGGGTCCAAAAAGCTACTTAAATTCTACCCAAGAGCTTGGACCATTGTGTGTAAAGTTTTCCCCCCTTTGAAAAGCAAAACCCCATGTCATTTTTTAAAAGTGCTTTGGATTTCAAAAGTGCTTAGCTATGTAGCATGCAGTGGGGTAAGGAAAGGAGAATGCACAACAAAAGCCCCTTGGGGGTGTTATAGAGAACTAGCTGTGTGGTTCTCTGGATCCCAAACATTCATGATTATGAATGATTATGAACGCAGGGGGTCTCCTCTGTTTTGCATTGCACTCGACACACTGCTACATCTGCACCACTGACAGGCATCATCTGCTTGCACCCTGTTAGCTCAGTTGGTTAGGGCATGGTGCTAATAACGCCAAGGTCGCAGGTTGAATCCCCATACAGGCCACCTAGATATTCCTGCATTGCAGGGGGTGAACTAGATGACCCTCGGGGTCCCTTTCAACTGTAAAATACAATGATTCTATTATTCGATGCTGAGAGATGTACTCAGTGTTCGAAACTCCCATTGTTCTAGGCGCATTTTGCGACAGGGAATTTCATTAGCACAAGCAGTTTCTGAGCTCTGGGCCCAGTACTGGGCCTAAGATTTCAGATTAAAACTGCAGAATGGAAGGAAAGGAGGACCTTTTTCTGCCTCCCCACTTCCAGCCACTCTCTGAAGACTAGAGAAGAGACTTCTTAAGAATATTAGGGGGTGGGCAGGGGAAGGTCTAGATGCAGTGTTTCCCAACCTTGTGCCTCCAGCTGTTTTTGGACTACAATTCCCATCATCCCTTGCCACTGGTCTTGCTAGTCAGGGATGATGGGAGTTGTAGTTCAAAAACAGCTGGAGGCACAAGGTTGGGAAACACTGGACTAGACCATGTGAGAAATGAACATAATATTTGAGCTGCAGTTCATCCATTTTCAGCTTTATATTCTTGTTACATATATAAAAAAAGTGTGCCTAGACATTCCTTTGTTGCGCCCATAAGCTAGGCTTAAGGTGCCATTTAGCTCCTAGCTTTCATATATCAGTTTCTAACACTGGCTGTGCTGCATGACAGTGTCTTGCTGGACAGTAGCAGTTCAGACTGGGGTATCACCTGTGTTTGAATTCCGTCATAAAAAGATTCCCTGCCCACACAACACAAAGCCTGCAGGAAAACAGCTGGGTGAGAGCTCTTCTTCACAAGGTGCTTGTTTTCTGGCTTAACTATAGTTAAGAGAGCAAGAGCTATCAATGTACTCCTTGCCACTTTCTAATTAAGAACGGACCTCCGGAACTAATTAAGTTCTTAACCCGAGGTACCACTGTACTTACAACAAGCCTTGGACCCGTGTGCCTCTCCCTTCTTCAGCAAAAGCCCAAGGAGAAGTTTGGAAGCTTTTGCTTTTGTTTTTGATTAACTGCAGCCTGCCATATTGTGCCAGCCAGAGTGAAGTGTAGCTAACTAGTGGCTAGCAGAAACAAACCAGTTTCAAAACATGGATTATGAACCTAACTTGTTTTCTCTAGCCACAGTTAAGATTAAACACAGTTTAGGGAACAGGCAATGTACTAAACTATGGTTGATCTGAAAATGGAAGAGGAGGCTTTCAATTTCCTATTTGCAACTGCTCCAGAAGGGAAGAGAGGGAGGAATGTGCAAACCTGAGAGGACGTATGGTTTTTTCCCCCTGTAACACTAAACCATGGTTTGGTGTGATGGCCAAATGCAGAGAGAGCCACATCTGCCCGCAACAGCCCCCCTTAATCAAAAATGGAAATGGATGTTTCAAAACAAGTTGACATGGTAACAATGAGCAGTACTGAGAAGATACAGTCCTGAACTCTAAGGCTTAAAAGGTAACAGAGTGAAAACGTTACTGCTGCAGAAAATGAGAGAGCACAGCCCACTCAAAATCTATTAACCATGGGTAAAAGATTGTGCCATGATCTAAAGCAGCCCAGCCCAGCAAGAACTGATCTACTTGATTCTCCTGACAATGAAGATCAGGCTCCAAGTCTTTGCTTGCACCCGGCTAATTTTTGGAACCCAGCAGACTGGAGAAGGAAGTAAATTCCTGGCCTCAAGGAAGCCAATCCTGATGTACCTCAGACAGAAAGCAGGGTAGTAATCAACTCCAGCTTAAAATGTATGCAGCTAGACTTAATTTGTTTTCGACTTACCTCCAGGCAAAATGTTTAACCCCTGCTATTAGCTTAACAACATTGCCCATGGTTGGATGGAGAAATACAATATTTTGCTCAGTACGTTAAATACTAGCACAAGAAGGAAGCGAACAAGAGCTAGTTAGATATCTATTATAAGAGAAATGCCACATATAAAGCAGAGATTTGCTCCTGAAAATAAAATTACACATCTAATTGCAGATTCGATATCTGGCTTACCAGCCTCATTAGGAAATTTTTAAAAAGTTACATCTTATTTCGTTTGAGATGATCATTAAAAATAATAATTGGGTAGCCCATTTGGTTTTAGATTTATTTTTCAATTGGATGTCTATGACAAAATACCAGACAATGTTAGACCTATTTAAAAGTCCATGTTTATTGGGTGTTAGCTGCACCATCAGTCCTCATTGGGCTGTTTTGGACACAATTCCCGCCCCCCTTAGTCATTTTCTTTTAATTTAATTTAATTTAATTTTTTATTATTATTATTCTGAAAGCCTCAGAATTCTCCCAGTGTTCTTCACTCTTTTTCTAATGACTACAGTGTCCGTCCACCCACCCACCCACCCACCCACACACACACACACACACACACACTTTTCTCTTCCCCAATGAGAAAATGAGCCATAGCTTGAAGCAGTGGAGCACAACCAAAGGAGATACTTTGGCATCCCACCAGCCCAGAGTTACAGAACTGTCAGGGCATGAGAGAAGCTCCCCAAGAGCACACGATGTGCTGTTCAAGGCAAACTAGTTTCTGCATCTCTCACAAGGATGTAAGAAGAGGCTGCTGGATTAGGCCAATGACCCATCTAGTCCAGCATCCTGTTCTTACAGTGGCCAACCAGACTGCCTGTGCGAAACCTGCAAGCAAAACCCAAGCACTCTCCACTTCAGCAATGGGTATTCAGTAGCATGACTCCCTCCAACGATAGAAACAGCAGAGCAGAGCTATAATGGCTAGTAGCCACTGATACTTTTCTTCTCTATGAATTTGTCTAATCCTATTTTAAGGCCTCCAGGCTGGGGGCCATGACTGCATCATGAGGGAGAGAGTTCCACAGTTTAACTTGGCACTCTCATTCCCTTCCTCCCCCACTCCCTACACAAACACACCACTTGCTCCTAAGGAGGAAGGAGAACTTTTGATTCACATGGAAAAACCAGCCTCCTTTATCTTCACCTGAGCCAAAACAATACGCAAACAAAACAAAAAAACACAGCCCGTTCTTGAAAGTAACAGTTCTCCAAATTCTGCCATGCAGTTCTTCAGCCAAGTAATGTGACCAGAAAAACATATACGAAGGTAGAGTGTGCATAAAGACGTATATTGGCTCCCAGTATGTTTCCGAGCACAATTCAAAGTGCTGGTGCTGACCTTAAAAGCCCTAAATGGCCTCGGCCCAGTATACCTGAAGGAGCGTCTCCACCCCCATCATTCAGCCCAAACACTGAGGTCTAGCGCTGAGGGCCTTCTGGCGGTTCCCTCACTGTGAGAAGTGAGGCTGGAGGGAACCAGGCAGAAGGCGTTCTCAGTAGTGGTGCCCACCCTGTGGAACACCCTCCCACCAGATGTCAAGGAAATAATAAACAACTATCTGACATTTAGAATACATCTGAAGGCAGCCCTGTTTAAGGAAGTTTTTATGTTTGATGTTTTATCATGTTTTTAATATTCTGTTGGGAGCTGCCCAGAGTGGCTGGGGAAACCCAGCCAGATGGGCAGGGTATAAATTATTATTATTATTGCTGCTGCATATATCTATGAAAATAACATACAAAGGGGCATTATATTCAGGGAAATGTATCTTATTTGGTGAAATTTGCCCTGAAATACTTGTGAATTTTCACAAGGACTTTAAAAAATAAATAAATCACCAAGTGATTTGGAATTGTGCGGAACTGAATTTAAGACTGAGAAAAATGAGAATCTGAAAGAAAACAAAATTCACCCATTTCCCCCCACCCCAGTGCAGCAGGCAATTTATCTCCATCCCTCTGGTAGGAATAAAACAACTCCAGCCACTTTCCACAGCTGTCAGCAGTGCTTGAAAAGCCACCTCTTTGCCAGCACCAAGTCCCTTCACAGCTGCCGGCCCCTGCGGGGGGCAGGGGGAGAGCGGTCCTCCCATTAACTCAAGCTGGACTCCCTTGGTATCAGTCTCCAGCTGCTCAATGTTTCTCATTGCTTCTCTATGCCACCTACAATGTTTTGTTCTCATGCACACAGGGTGGGGAAGGGTGTGTGTGGAGACATTTGTTAGAAGCTTTTGGAAGTGATTGCAAGACAGATTCCCTCCCCCCCTCCCCTCCAATCAATAGATTATTAGAAGCTTTAATTTGTGGGTGTTTGGGCAAATATCCAAAGGAACAAGTGGATTTTTGGGGCGGATTTGGGAGGTAATTGACAGTCAACAAACAGGGCAAGTTAAACCCTATCGATATTTGAGTTTTTGTTTTTAAACTGCACTTGACTGAAGTGGATTGTGTATCCAGTGGAATTTTTAGACACTGGTCCCACCACTGAGGTAAACAAGTTATTTCTGCTCTAAAAATATTTTATGTATTTCCAGCTGCTCGGCTGATTTTGTTCCCAGTAACTCCCTGCTTTCCTGTCATCCAGGCTCAGAAAGCCACATTATCTGGGGCCCCACAGCTATTGCAGCCGTTCCTAGAGTACATTGCTTCTTTCTAAAGCCAAGCGCAGACTTCACAGTGTCGACAAGTCTGAGTTTGGGGACTTTTCCTTTCCTGTGAATGGACAGCTCTTCACGAAAGATGCTTTCCCACAAGCCTCTGGGGCTAGAACATCAAGCCCAGAATCGTTGCCTTCACCCAAAGGAAGTACCTCATCTGGTTATTATTTCAGTTACTGGCAGGTAACATATGGATTTATGACAGAATATTGGAAGCAGACTATTTCTTTGTCTCACTACAGCTGTGAGGGAGAAGTTACGGCCTTCCAACAGCTCCCAGCAGCCTCAGCCAGCAGGGGGAGGTATGATGGGAGTCCAACAAAACATGGAGGACCACAGGACCATAACTCCCATCAGCCCCAGACAGGATGGCTAAAGGTCAGGGGAGATACAAGCTGGAAGGCAGGAGGCCTGGGAAGGTGGCTTTAGAGAACAAAAAGGGAATTAGTAACAGGGATACAAAAGAGGGGGATGTGAGGAAGTCAAGAAAGTAAGTGAATCAAAGATGAGAAGTAAAAAGAGGGATTTATGTGTTTTTGTTTTTCTTTGAAATGTGTTTTTTCTTTTCTTTTTTGAAATTATTTTTTCTTTATTTTTTATGTATTTTATAACTTTGTATATTTGTCTATTTGTTCTTGTTTTCTCTTATGTTTGTTGTTCTTCTAAAACTTAATAAAATATTTATTTTAAAAAAAAAAGGGAACAGGGCCCTGGATATGGTTTAGGGATTAACAATGCATGGGAGAGACTGCCTCCACCCCAACCCAGGAAGTGGATTTGGGAAGGACAAAAAGAGGCACGGACTCTCTCGTGAATTGGGAATGGCCCCAATCAATGGCAAAGCAACTGGAAGATTCAGGACCGATAAAAGGAAAGCACTTCTTTACACAACACACAGTTAAACTATGGAACTCATTGCCACAGGAGGCAGTAATGGCCACCAACTGAGATGGTTTTCAAAGAGGGTTGGACAAAATCATAGAGTAGAGGGCTACCGATGGCTTCTAGCCATGATGGCTTTGCTCTGAATACTGCTTGCTGGAAACCACAGGAGTGGTCTTGTGCTCAGGGTCCTTTCTGAGTTTCCCACAGGCTTCTGGTTGGCCACTGTGGGAACAGAATGCTGGTCTAGATGGGCCTGATCCAGCAGGCTTTCCTTATGTTCACATGTTTGTTCTGGCACACAGAAAATGCAGCAGCCAAATACGGAGAGTGACCTTTTCTTTTCCCTTTTTTTAAACAAATGATCTAGGCATTTCCCATCATTGACTTTTGCTAAAGGAAATAAGAGTGCTTTGCAGAGTGACCTCATCGACATTTTAATACAATGCATAAATCAGGCTTTTAAACAGCAGTGCTCAAGTAGACATTAGGGATGAGACACATGGGCGTCTGCCGCTAGAGATCCCCCTACCTCTCGAAGCATCTAGCTGAACTCAAGTGTGCAGCATGATGCCATCCACAAAGGGCATTGACCCTCCACCTTGGCCCAAAACAGATGGCATGGCACAGGGGCAAAGCAGCAGTGCACAGGAAGTTATCTTCAATCTATGTGTCCATCTATCTCAGTAACGCCTCCTCTGATAGGCAGTGACTCTCCAGGGTCTCAGGTAAAGGGTCATTTCCAACACCTGCTACCTGTTCCTTGCAGCTAGAGGTGCCAGATATTGCACCAGGGACCTTGTTCATATGAAGTATGCACTCAGCTAGAGTTATGGGCTGTGTACACACCATACATTTAAATCACACTTGGGAACTATAGTTTAAGGGTGTTAGGAATTGTAGCTCTGCGAGCAGTAAAGTACAGTTTGCAGGATTCTCTTTGAGTGATGGGAAGGACACGCCTTAAATGTGCTTCAGATATATGGTGTGCATGTCTCTTCCCTTGTGGGCCATCCAAGGAAGCTGAATATTGGAAGACTCAGGACAGATAAAAGAAATGAATTTCTCTGTTCAGTACATACAATGGAACTCCTTCCCACAGAAGGCAGTGATGGACACCAACGTAGATGCCTTCAAAGAGGATTAGACAAATTCATGGAGGAGAAGTCTGCTGAAGGCTATTAGCTATAATATCTATGTTCTTTCTCCACTGTTGGAGGCAGTCCTGCTTCTGAACACCAGTTGCTGCAAACCACAGAAGGGGAGAGTGCTCTTGTGCTCAAATTTCACTTGCAGGTTTCCCAAGGGCACTATGAGACAGGATGCTGGACCAGGTGGACCACTGGCCTGATCCAGCAGGCTCTTCTTGTGTACCTATGAAGATGCCCCATTGCCTTTGTCTCTAGAACATTGTATTATTTTTTACTTTGGACCATCACCTCTTGCTACCAAGCCTGCAGAGCATGGAAATTCCAAGCATCATCTTCGCTGATCCCCAGAGTAAGAGCTGTTTGACAGTGGAACAGTCTCCCTCAGGAGGTTGTGGATTCTCCTTCCTTGGAAGTTTCCAAGCAGAGGTTGGATGGCCATCTGTCATGGATGCTTTAGCTGAGATTCCTGCACTGCAGGCGGTTGGACTAGATGACTCCTGAGGTCCCTTCCAACTCTACAACTGTATGATTCTATGAGGGGCAGGGGGCAGGGCAGGAAGAACACCAACCATCCTACAAACTGAGAAACTGTTAGCTCCTCAGCCCTCTTGGCAATATAACCTTTCCCCTATAATATTCCATATTACATGATAAATTGGAGGAAACAAGGTATGTAAGCTGCCTTAAACTTCCCCCAGCTAGTGCTGTTGGGACTCTGACTCCCTTCAGCCACAGCTGGCACAGCCAATGGTCAGGGATGATGGGAACTGTAGTCCTCACAAGAGGGTGGACAGGTTGTAGGCAGGCTGCCTTAATCAACCTTCCCCCCATCCACGCAAGGGACCCTGCTTGTGCCACAGGCAATAATGACAAGGCCCTGCGGGTAAAGAGAAACTAGGGAGAGCTTGAGCGCCACAGAGGCCAAACTGTGTGCAGAGAATCTCAGTGGGCCAACCTCACCCCGCTCCTTCCCTTTTAAGCAATCAGCAAGCATCATCTCCATCATTTGCTGGAATGACAGCCCGCATTTTCTTCAGGCAGGAGGCTTGACAATTGAGGGGGAAAGCAATGGCAGGAGGAAAGCAATGGCAAGAGAACTGGTCCAGGGCATTGATATGCAGTCCACAGGGGCACATCCCTTGGCACACGAGAGCGCACACACAAACACACAAATAGGACTAGCCAGCCAGACTCCCTCCCACACAGAGAACAGAATGGCAGGGAATCAGCTTAGAGAGGAAAGGCAGGGACAGCAACTCCCACAGAAACCAGCCGCTGCAGTTCCAGCAAGTCAGACGGGAGAGAAGAGGGGCGGGGGGAAGAAACCTTCACCCACCCCATGGAAAAAACCCACCCAAAATAAAGCATGCAGAAGGAACAACAACAAAAATGCAAAGGAGAAAAGAGAATGCCCTCTTTATTTGTAACCCTACTTCCCAGCTGACCTTCAAATGACATCTAGATATGGCTTTCACCCACCCCGCCCCAAGTGCCTGGAAGCCCCCCCAAGAATGGAAATCTGGGACCAGGAAGAGCGAGAAGTGCCTTTATTTATTACCACCATCTGACGTGGCTGAACGATTCCTCTGAGGGAAGCTTTGCAATCACCGTGAAGATTAACGCGAGACGGGGGTCCCACCTCTCCCCCGCCCCACCCCCAACAAAGCCCTTTGCAACTCCAGCTGCGATCCTGGCCAGTTATGTGGGAGGCTGACCCCGCCCCCCTTCCATGGACTAAGGGGGCTTATTCCCAAACAAGGCTGCAACACTAACATGTCTCAGAGAGAAGGCACCGGAGACCCCATTCACAAAATAAATGCAAGAAAGGGGGAGAGGAGACACTATAAGGCTGCAGTCCTTAGGCGCGTTTTACCTAGGAGTAAAGCCCCGCTGCTCTTAATTTCAAGCAAGGCTGCGATGCTAAAGGCGTGCTTTTCCAGAGAAATATGCCCCGCTGAACACAATCGACTGGGCCTTAAATGCCGAAGAAACTCGCCTGCGCTCTGGCAGCAAGGCGCACGTTTTACCTGGAAGCAAACGCCACCGGGCTAGAGGACTCGTGGCTGAGCCAAACCTGCCTAAAGGTCGAGCTAAGCGAGGAAGTGGGGGGAGAAAGCGCACAAGATGCGACCCAAGCGGAGAGAGAGAGGGAGGCCGCCTCCTTGAGCCAACACGCCCACCCAGGGAGCCACTTGTTTCCCCACGAATGCAAAAACCCGCAGCTGCTCCTTCCTCTCCTCCACCGAGGGGCAGCCAGGAAGGCTGGGGCGGGGCGTGCGGGTTGCGCCTAAGGGTCCCCCGGGAGGAAAGGCCGGGGGGGCGAAGAAGCCCCCTGTCAAGGGAACTTGGCACGACAGGCCCACGATAGAGGCAAGGCGCCCAGCCGCGGGAAGGAGGAAGGCAGCGACGTAAACCTGGAAGCATTCAGGGAAGCGGGGTGCGCGTCCTGTGGGGAAGGAAGCAGGGCCGGGTGCCGTCGAGGGGGCGTCAGAGATGTCACTTACCCGGGCGACGTGGCCGTCCAGGAGCAGGAGCAGCAAGAGCGGCAGCAGGAGCCCTCCCTGTCGGCGGGGCCTCGACGGCAGCAGCCGAGGCATCTCCTTCATGCTGGGAAGGGGCGATCGGGGCGCCCACGGCGGCTGCTGCGGCTGCTACGCCCGTCGGGAGTCCAGAGGGACGGGAGGAAAGGAGAGGGGAGGGAGGGAAGAAGGAGGGAGGGAGGGCGAGGGGGGGAAGCCTTTCCTTTGTTCCCGATGCAACCAGAAACCCACAGCAACGAGGCAGGGGAGGAGGCGGAGGAGGTGGAGGAGGGAGGCAGCGAGCCCGAGGATGCAGGAAAGGCGAGGAGCGCGCCGGCGGCGGCGGCGCCGCTGCTTCTGCTTCTCCTGGGCTGGAGAGATGCTGCGAGGAGGAGGCGGCAGGAGGAGGGCGGAGGCCAGGGCTGCGGGGCTCGCCAGTCCGCCGGGCCCACGGCGACGCCTCCCCGGCTCCAGCCCACTCGCACCCCGCCGGCGCCGGACTGCAACGATCAGATCGTGCTCCGCCGCGGCTTCTTCCCCCTTACAGGAAACGTGCGCTCCGGAGCCCAGTCCATTCGCTCAATGGCTGCGGGGACAAGGAGGAGGAGGAGGGAGAGAGGCTGTGGCGCCCTCTAGCGGAGGACTGGGTCAGCGGCTAGTGGCCAGGATGTGCCCCCGACGCACACAACTCCCAGTGCGCTTTACTTGGAGGCAGGTTAGGGGGGGAGGGGGAGGGGTTTGGAAAGGAAAAGGATCGAGCTCGTTGTGAACAATGTGCAAGGAGGAGGAGGAGGAGGTGTTCCGCACGTTTAGGCTGCAGGAGGTTGGGGCGAGTTTGCTCCCCCCCCCCCTTGTTTGAAAACCTCCTTGAAAGCACACCGCTAACACAAGGGCGAGAAACTAGTTTGCAATATGCCATAAGAACGTAAGCAAAGCCTCTGGGTCAGGACAATGGCCCGTCTAGTCCAGCATCCAACCAGAAACCTGCTGGGAGCCCCCAAGGAAGACCCGGTGACAAGGGCAGCCCCTCCCCTCTGTGATTTCCAGAAACTGGTATTAAGACGCCTCCATGGAAGGGAGAGCATAGCCGTCAGGGCTAGTAGCCACTGATAGTCTTACCTTAAGGTTGCCAAACGTCCCCGTTTCCCAGGGACAGTCCCCAGATTTACAAATCAGTCCCCATGCAAAATCCATTGAAGTTGAAAGGTGTCCCCGGATTCATTGAAAAAAATCTGGTAACCTAACCTTACTTCCCATTGATTTTTCTGAGGATATTCTAAAGTCCAAATTAGTCTCCAAAGTGGTGACCATCACTGCCCTTCTGCGGGAGAAAGCTCTGTGGGAGCAATTTAACTATGGGCTGCATGAAGAAGTTTCCTTTTGTCTGCCCTGGTTTTTCCAAAATTCCACTCCACTCCCTTTGATCATTTCGGTTGCTCTTTTCTGAACCTTTTTCCAACTCTGCAACATGAGTTGAGGTGAGCAAAACTGTATCCCAAATGCTGTCAAAACGGGAACTGCAGATTGTGTGGGACTCCCAACAACCAACAGCTGCAGCAGGCATGATGATGGGAGCTGTAGTCTAGCAACATCTTGAGGGTTACAGGTTCACTGGAGTTTTCCAGACGGGCTTGATCTAGAAATGAAACAGCCAAATGTTGCTTTCATCACATTGATACCCAAATTAGAACCTGAAAAGACGCAACTTAGGAACTACCGCCCCATCTCCCTTTTAAACGTGGATTACAAAATATTTGCAGACATTTTAGCAAGAAGATTCAAAAAAGTTCTTAATGAAGTAATTCATAAGGACCAAGCAGGCTTTCTCCCAGGTAGACACTTGTTTGCTAACACAAGGAACATTATTGACATTTTGGAACTTTTGCAAACAAATATTAATACAAAAGCTGTGTTAATTTTTATAGATGCGGAGAAGGCCTTTGACAATATCTCTTGGAAGTTTATGAAGAAAAATTTGGAAGGAATGGGAGTGGGGCGGGGGTTTCATAATGGGATAGAGGCAATTTATTCAGAACAAAAAGCAAAATTGATAGTTAACAATGTGGTGACAGAAGAGTTTAGAATTGAGAAAGGAACACGACAAGGCTGCCCTATATCCCCTTTGCTGTTTATATCGGTCCTGGAAGTGCTCTTGAATATGATTAGGGGAGACAGGTTGGTGGAAGGTATTCAGGTCGGAGCGAAACAATACAAATTGAAAGCATTTGCAGATGACCTAGTTTTGACCTTACAGGAGCCAGAGTCTAGTACTAAAAGGGTATTGCAACTGATTTATGAGTTTGGTCGAGTGGCGGGATTTAAACTTAACAAGCAAAAAACTAAGGTTTTGGAAAAAAATTTGACTCCTTTAGAGTCAGAAAGGTTTCAGAAAGAGACAGAATTAAATGTGGTCAAAAAAGTTAGATACCTAGGGGTAAACATAACAGCGAAGAACAGGAATTTATTTAAAGACAATTATGAAAAATGTTGGTCTGAAATTAAAAGGGATCTAGATGTATGGTCAAGATTGAAACTTTCCTTGTCAGGACGTATTGCTGCTATCAAGATGAATGTATTGCCAAAAATGTTGTTTTTGTTTCAAACTTTACAGATAGTGGATAAAATGGAGTGTTTTGGGAGGTGGCAGAGAGATATCTCTAAATTTGTCTGGCAGGGCAAAAAGCCCAGAATTAAGTTTAAGATATTAACTGATGCTAAAGAAAGAGGGGGCTTTGCCCTGCCAGACTTAAAGTTGTATTATGAATCAGCAGCTTTCTGCTGGTTGAAAGATTTAATAATGCTTTTGGGTTGGCATGCATATCTGTGGTATGACAAGGTTAAAATACATAAGGCTTTCAAGAACCATGTTGTCAGAAAAGCAGTGTTCAATGTCTGGTCAAAATATAAAGACTTTTTGGAAAATAAGACCCCAAGGTGGCTATCACCAATGGAGGCTAAGGCCCTGAGAAGACTCAATATGGAGGCCAAATGGCCGAAATATTGGGAAATAATAGAAAAAGATGGAGATAACTGGAGATTGCAGAGTATGGAGAAAATAAAAGATAAAGTGCGAGATTGGCTACATTATGCTCAGATTAAAGAAGTTTTTAAGTTGGACAAAAAGATAGGATTCCAGGTGGAAAAATCAAAGTTAGAAACAGAACTGTTAGAACCCAGCTCTAAGATACTTTCAAGAATGTATAACTTGCTGCTAAAATGGAATACACAGGATGAAACGGTCAAATCAGCTATGATAAAATGGGCACAGGACATAGGGTACAACATCATGTTTGCTGACTGGGAAAAGTTATGGACCACAGGTTTGAGATTTACGGCATGTAATGCCTTGAAAGAAAACATTATGAAAATGATATACAGGTGGTACATGACTCCAGTCAAGCTTGCAAAGATATATCATTTGTCTGACAATAAATGTTGGAAGTGTAAAGAAGCTGAAGGAACATTCTCTCACCTCTGGTGGACTTGCCCTAGAGTGAAGGCTTTCTGGGAAATGATATACAATGAGCTGGAAAAGGTATTTAAGTATACCTTCCCTAAGAAACCAGAGGCCTTTCTTTTAGGCATTGTCGGCCAGAGTGTGCAAAAGAAGGACCGAACTTTTTTTATGTATGCTACAACAGCAGCAAGGATACTCATCGCCAAATGCTGGAAAACCCAAGATTTGCCCACACTGGAAGAATGGCAGATGCAACTGATGGACTATATGGAACTGGCGGAGATGACTGGCAGAATCCGAGACCTGGGAGAAGAACTGGTGGAGGAGGACTGGAAGAAATTCAAGGATTATCTACAAAAATATTGTAAATTGCATGAATGTTAAGAAAGATGTAAGATTAATAATAGTTTGGCTCCAATAAATTAGATATAAGGAATATAAATCTAAATGCAATTGAAAGAAAAGACAAATTATGGTTAATAGTATGTTATAATTAAGTCTCCAAAAGAGTAATTTAAATTCTAAAATTTGAGATTTATTATCGGGAAATTACATTATATGAATTGAAATAAGTTAATAATTTGCTAGCAAAATCTATGAGTTTAGAATGCAGGAACAAGAGATGTGAGGAAGTCCAAAGATGAGAATGAAATGTGGATAATGGAAAATATTATGTTATTATGTATGTTTTTTATTGTTTAAACAAAAATTTAATAAATATTATTATAAAAAAAAAGAAACAGCCAAATGTTTCCTAACATGAATGGACTGCAAGGACTGGTAGCTGAAACATACAAAAGGCATGGCAAAAGGATAATGTCCTCCAAAAGACCTGATAGCAATAGGCTAGTTTAGCCAGTATAGGATGGGTCACGTGGCACAAGCAGCTCCTTCAACAGAGGAGAGCAGCAGCCCAGAATTCAGGAGAGTTGGCATCTGTTGCCTAAGGCACTCTGCCAAATGGTAGGGCCGGCCCCTGCAGGAAGACACCATAGTGAATGAGAAGATCCCATATTGCCAAGACTTGATGAAGAATAAAATATTAAAGATGACATTTCTTTCTAGCAAAGAGTGCTTGCCTTTTTTTGTTAAACCGTGCATTATTTTGTGCTCAAAACTGTCTCTTTGGGATCCTCAGAGCTCCTTCTCTTAGGGCCTTAGGATCAAAGAATTGCAGAGTCAAAATGGACCCCAAGGGTCATCTAGTCCACAGGTGAAACTTGTTTAAATTACTCAGTGCATTGGTTCAAAGTCAGTTAACCAACAGGAAAGGCTGCAATCCTATCTACATTTGCTGGGGAGCAGTGCTCATGTTACAGAGGGAGTCCAGGCCCCTTAACTACTCATTTACAACGCTATGGAGGAGGCATAATTTGGCTAAGTGTTGGTGATTACCTTTCAAGCAGGGGAGGAGAACCTGTGGCCACCCAGTTGCCATTGGACTACAACTCCCATCATTCCCCACTATTGGCCATGTTGTCTGGGACAGAGTCATATGCACACATTTTGCATGCATGAGATGCTCCAGGATATATGTAAGGGATGACATTGCCTGATGCCAATGCTCATGCAGGGCCAGTTTGAATCCCGACTCAGCTATGAAACTCGCTGGGTGATCTTGGGCCAGTCAATGTTGCTCTGCCTAACTAATCTACCTCACAGAGTAGTTGTGGGAATCAAAATGGGAAGGGGAAGAGTTCAATAAATTATTAGAATATATATTTTCCTTACCAGGCAGTTTGTCACACTGCAATGTGAAATGCTAGTGGGGCTCTAGGAACCTGCTGTCTTGATTTTGTCAAAGGCATATATACATATAAATTAATATATGGGCATTTGTGTCACGAACCTGTCCAAGTCCTTTAAGAGCATTGCAACATCCCTGATAAGGAAGTACAGAAAAGATACTATCTCCTTGCAAAATTGTCTGCAGCAACTAGCAGTCTCTCTCTCTCTCTCTCTCTCTCTCTCTCTCTCTCTCTCTTACGTTTAAATTTATTTTACTTACAAACTGTTCAAAGGTCTGGTTCATGTGCTTTTCCATACAGCATTCAGAAATGTAAAGTAAAACTTGGCAGTAAAACTTGGCTTAGTGACATTGCTGAAAGTTCCTAAATTATTGGTATAGGAACTCAAGAGTGGCTTGTGAAAGCGACACAGTTTGAGCTTGGAGCAACACTCTCTTTCCCCCTGCCCCATAACATTTTATTAATTTTCCAGCAATAACAAAAATAATATAAATTTTAAAAAATCAAAGTAAAACAGTTTGACTTCCCACTATTCCCTTCCTTGGTTCCATTGTATATCAATGTAGTACATGTCCATTGTGAAATTTTAACTATTTGAATTACTTATTATCCATTCATAATAAAATTACAAGTAATCTTAAATCCCTGCTAATGTATTAACTGTGTACATTGCTTCTGTATGTATGCAATAAAGTCCTTCCATTCTTCCTTAAATTTGTTGTCATCTCTTCCTCTTAATTTCATTGTCAATTTTGCCATTTCAGCATATTCCGTTAATTTAACTTGCCAATCTTCTTTAGCTGGGACACTTTCTTCTTTCCAATGTTGTGCTAATAATGTTCGTGCAGCAGTAACTGTGTACATAAACAAATTCTTTTGTGATCTTGGTAAATCCACTCCTGTATTGCCTAGTAGGAAAGCTTCTGGTTTCTTAACAAAGGTTATTTTAAACATCTTCTTCATTTCATTATAAATCATTTCCCAATATTCCTTAACATTTTTAAGAAGGATTTTTTCATATGTGGTGAGGCTAGCAGTATCTCTCTCTGTCCTACCTGCAAATGTTGGAGACTGAATCTGGGACCTTTTGCAAGCAAAGTATGAACTCTACCACTAAACTTCAGGGATTGCTTTGGGGGAAGATTTTGGTTACCTCTGGAGACTTGATGCTGCAGATGGTATCCAAGAGGTCTGCAGTGAAGGAGACCACCAGGATTCTACAGACTATCAGTATCCACCAATGCCCTCCTCTCTTGGGAGGGCACCAGGGATACTGCTGATGCTTTGCTTTGGTCACATGATTTATGACTCTTGTTGCATTCAGAATTCTACTACACGTTGTAAGGCACTTAACAGAATGATAAACTTTTATACTGCTGGTCTTATAAAAATCTAACGTATGGGGCATGATGAACAAGACAACACAGGGCTCAGGTATGTTCATATTTTCAAAGGACCAAATGGAATGTTCACGGATGGAATTGGCTGTAGGAGAAAAGGACCCCACAGAACTTGGTCCCAGCAAAGTTCATGGAGAAGGTCCAGTTGTCTCTTCCTCCTATTTTGGACACTTCCAAAATGGCCACTGATTCTTGGAAGTAGGACCCCAATGGCAGTTAATCCCAGACAGGCTCATGAAGAGGGGTTGGGTTTCTGTTTAGTCGGAACCAGACAGGTGCCTGGAGAGGGTTGAAGTTTCTCCCCTTCTCTTTCTGACCGTTGTTGGGTGCAGTGGTCACTGATGGAGTCTTCTCTGATCGGGAAGAGCTTGGTTTATGGAGAACGTCTGCCTGCTTCTCCACCCCCTTCTGATAATTGTCAGGTGGAATGATCACCAGTGGACTCTGCCATAAAGGAGTGACTCCCAATGGTATCTCCTCCCAGACAGTCTCATGAAGTGGGCCTAGGTGTGTCTTTCCTCCCTTTTGACAGGTGCTAGGGGCAACGGCCACTGATCGAGTATGTTCTGGGACGGAGTTATGCAATGGCTGTTGGGGCAAGGTGGGATTATGGAGAGGGTCCAGCCGTCTCTCCTCCTTGTAACTGCCTTGTGGAATGGCCGCTAATGGAACTTGCGCTAGGAAAGAACACCCTTCATCTGTTTGTTCCCAGACAGGTTCGTGGAGAGGACCCGGATACTTCCTCTCCACCTTCTGACAGCTTCCATGCTCAACAGCAACTGATGGAGACTGAGCTTTGAATGAAGAACCCAATGCCTGTTTGTCCAAGGCAGACTCATGCAGCGGGTCTGGCAACTTATCACTTCCTGTCTGATGATTGCATGGTGTAATGGATTCTGGAGATGAATAGCCCAATGGTGGTTGCTCCCAAACAGGTTCGTGGAGAGGGCCTGGGTATCTCCTGCTTCCTTTCTGGTGGCTTCCATGTGCAGTGGAAACTGATGGAGTTTGTGCTCTGTAGGAGGACCTCAGTGGCAATTCCACTGGTGGAATTGTCTGTATAGGGCAGGAGTCCAATGGTTGTTGCTCCCAGACAGACTCATGGAGGGGACCCACCTGTCTGTCCATCGCCTTCTGACATCTGCGTGGAGGAATGACCACTGTTGGGATCGAGTCTGGCTCAAAGGAGTCCTGCGTTGGATGCTCCTGGACAGCATCATGGAGAGGACCTATCTCTTGTCTCATCCCGCTTGGATAGCCATGAGGAGGAACAATAACTGATGGCACATGTTCTAGTGGGGAAGAACCCAGTGATGGTTGTTTCCAGACAGGTTCATGGAGAGGGCCAGGCTCCTTGTTCATCCCCTTCCAGCCACTGTCATGGGGAGCTGTCACCAAGGATGGTGTCTCTTCTGGGAAGGAGGTACCAAGCCAGGTTCTCAAAGAGGAACTCTCTGTCCCTCCCTCCCTTTTGACAGTAGCACTGTGGAATGACCACTGGTGGAGTATGCACTGGTATTTATTGTGATTCTCTGTGCAAAGCTTGCAACAACTGCCAACATTGTGATGTCATTTGAGTGTGAAGGATTTGGACATTAGTAGTGTCTGTTGGCATTGGTCATTGCTGCATGAGGAGACATGTTGTCATGGGAGATGGAGGGCTGTTGGGCTGCCTTTTGATATGTTGTGCCATGTAAGATGAGTAGGAACCACATGGCTTACAAGGGGAATTATTGGCTAGCAGTTGGCCTTTATGATCATCACCATTTCCCCAAGTCTAGGCCATTGGTGGTGGTAGCTTTGGTCAAGTCCAGCTGTAGGCTTGAAGTATCTTCTGGTGGATATCCTCCTTCTGTGGATCAAGAAAGGCCTATTTGGCTGAGCTGGCAGGGCCCTGATCAGATATGAGGGGCTGGGTCTAGCCACCCTTTGACTTTCCCACAATTCCTTGCTCAGGGGCATTGGGAAGCATTAAAATGTCAATGCTGCTTAGAGTCCTAAGCTAGAGGGGGGAATGCAAACGGGCATGGCAGATGTTTGTAGCGGACCTGCCAGGTTCTTCAGCCCTAGCTGTGATAAATATTGCTTTATGTAGGGTTGCATAATGTTGTGGTTAAGTGGCTGAGGGGTTTTTGTGTCCCATGATAACTGGCACCACTCCGTGTGGCATTTTTGTTTCTCTATGTAATACAAAAGCATAAACTGGAACTAAATTGGAACTAAACAAACTGTGTATCCTCTAATTTGATGGTATACTTTAACCTACTGCTGCTTCAAGGAATGCATATGACCCAAAGTAATGGACCTTCTGTGTTCACAGTGTGCGATTTATGCACAATGACGCCACTCCTCCCACTGAAGGATTCATATGACAGCTGACTTCTATTTGGTCTCAATCCATTACAAGCGCCCATGCCTGATCCTACTCCTCCTGAGTAGGACTGTAGGAAGAGAGTCCTTGAACTAGGCACTACACCACCAGCTCTGGGCTCCTTATCGCCTTCTCCTGCCTCCTATGGATACCTGGAGCCAATGCTAGGGGATCCAGAACCAGAGCATGGATCTTGAAGCAGGGTAGAGAGCCACTTATGCCTCTTACTATTGAGGGTATTCTCCTCAACACTGGTTGTTTCCTTGGATAACTTCTTTGGGTTGAGGTCCAGCTGGGTCATAGCATACTCTTTAATGGAATATGGACAAAAGTCAATATCTCCTTCTCTAAATGCCTAACCCAAGGAAGGTGTATCCAGTAGCCAAGTGAGAAGGGGCTTTTTCAGTGGTAGACCCTCATCTGTGGAGTGCTCCCCACAGGGAAACATCATTATCAGTTTTCAAGCTATGGTCTTATTGCTTACTCAAGCCTTTTGTAACCAAGCTAATCTCTACTGCTCATATTTTAATGAGGTGGGCAGGACTTATTATGTTTCTGGTTGAGCATTTTAGGCATTTTATGTTATACTGTTTTCTTCTTCAGCTTTACTTGTTTTTAACTATTAGATTTTATCTCGTCAAGTCACTTTGGGACTTTCATTTGGGACTAACAAATGTAATAAGTGGTCATACTAAAAAAAGGACAGAGGGATTATGGAGAAGATGACAAAGTCTATCAAAAAAATCTATTAATGGGAATCATGCCCTGGGTGATTGCCAAACATAGGAAGCTGCCTTATAGCACATCTGACCACTAATCCAGCCATCTACACTTGACTGGCAACAGTTGTCTGGGGTCTGAGACATGGGTGTTTCCCAGCGTGATCTGAAGATGCTAGGGACTGAACCTGGGATATTTGCCTGCAAATCAAAGCACCGAGCAACAAATATTGTTTTGGGAGAAACATTAGTTGCCTCTGGGGACTTGGCACCACCACAGATGGAATCCCAGCGCAACATACCTCATTGAAGGAGACCATCAAGATGCTGGGAACCTTACAAATGATACTTCAATGCACTCCTCCGTTATGTGTCAGGGGCCGTGCTGAGGAGGGCTACAATGAGGAGGAACGGTGGGTGCTGCCTCCTCCTATCCCTGGCCCTGAATCTCCTCAGGAGCAGGAGAACAGTATAGATTTAGAAAAGTGGTTTGCAGAGGGGCATAGTTCAGAAGGGAAACGCTGGGAAATACTGGATGAGGAACAGCCAGGAGAAGAAACACTGGAAGAGAGAGCATTAACAGATTCACAGTCTCTGGACAGCATCCCCCTTCCCCCCTCCCCACCTTCTAGGAGAGCTGAGAAAGTTGCTAAACAGAAAGCACAGCGACTATAAGCTCAGGTTACCAGAGGTAGGAGTGACGTGGATTGAGAGGGATGGGGGGGAGGGGAGTGTAGCCTTAATTAAAAGCACCACCCTTCTTAGAGGAAGACATTCATTATCCTTCGCTGTAATTATTACAGAATTCTAACTGGTAAGAAGACCCAGTTCACTTTGCTCTGCTTATCTACTGCTAAGGGAGAAGGAAACCGATTCCTTGGAGCCTGACATTATGTCTTGGGAGGACACTGGTGATGCTACTTACGGTTCATTCAGATATTATTCCTTGTTTTCAAATTACGTATTATTCCTGCTCTTAGAATTCTGCTACTTGTTGTACAGCAGTTAGCCTGACGGTTCATCTCCTAAACGGCTGGAGCAAGATTGGTAGAAAAATTGTGCTTTTTTTAAGAAAAAAGAAATAAATAAAATGCTAAAACAAAACAACAAAAAGCCTCTGATGGAATGCTTTGCAATCTGATAAATGTGATGTAAAAAGAAGGGAAAGTGGAGAAAATAGGTAGCAAGCATATGTCATGCTCAGGTATGTTCATTAAAAAAAAAAAAAAAGACCAGATAGAATGGCCACTGATGGAACTAGTTCAAGGAGGAGACTTCAGTTACTGGTCCCAGCTAGACTGATGAAGAAGGTCTTGTTTTTCTCTCCCTTCACTTTGGGCCATGGCCCACCTGTGGAGCCAGGTTGAGGAAGGAGAAGGAGACCCATAGCAGTTAGTCCCAGGCAGGTTCATGGATCGGGCCCGTCTCTCTGTTCAGTCGAAACCAAGCAGGAGCCTGGAGGGGGTGGGGGTGTCCCTCCTTCTCTTGTTGGTAGCTGATAGGTGCGGGGGCCACCAATGGTGTCTGATCTAGTTGGAAGGAGCTTGGTGCATGGGGAAGGTCCTCCTGCTTCTCCATTCCTTTCTGGTAGCTGTCAGGTGGAATGGTCTCGACTGCAGTCTGCAGGAAGTGGGTGCTTCCTACTGGTATTTCCTCCCAGACACTCTCATGAAGTAGACTTAGCTGTGGCACTTTTGCCTTCTGGCTGGTGCCGGGAGCAATGGCCACTGACTGGGCACGCTCTGGTGGGGAGGAATGCAATGGCTGTTGGCCCAAGGTGGTCTTCTGTAAAGGATCCATTTGTCTCTTCCGCAAGCCACCTGGGGGAATGGCCGCTAATACAGTCTGAGCACTGCAGGCTGGAATGGACCCTGAAGGTGGCTTCTTCCAGGCATGTTCACGTGGAGGGCCTGGGTATCTCTCATTCCCCTGCTGATTGCCTCCATCTGATGGTGGATGTGCTGTGAAGTAAGAACCCAGTGACTCATGGTCCAAGCAGGATTCATGGAGAGGGTCAGGCAGGGGGCAGGCTGGATTCAGTGGTTGCTCTGAGGCAGGTTCATGGAGAGAAACCTTTTGGTGACCTCCAGGTGTAGTGACAACTGAAGGCGTCTGCTCCCTAAGGGAGGAGCTCAGTGGCTGTTGGTCCAAGATAGACTCATGGAGAGGGTCCAGCTTTTCTTCCCTTCCATTTTGGCTACTGGGTGGTGGAATAACCGCCGGTGAAATTAGTTCTGTGCAGGAGGAACCCAGTGGTGGTTGTTCCCGGACAGGTTCCTGAAGAGGGCTTAGCTCCTTGTTCATCCCCTTCTGACAGCTGCCGTGGGGAGCTATCACCAATTATGGTGTCTCTTCTGGGAGGAAGGAGCCTAATGACAGACCAAGCCAGGCTCTTGAAGAGGAACTGTCTGTCTTTCCTTCCCTTTTGCAAATGGCTCTGAGGAACAGACCCTAGTGGAGTCTGTTCTGGGATTTATTGCGATTCTCTATGCAGGGTTTACAACAACTGTCAACATTGTGATGTTGCGTGAGTGTGGCTGATGAGTGGGAAGGGGCTTGGGCATCAGTAGTTTTTGTTGACATTGGCCATTGTTGCATGAGGAGGTGTGTTGTCATAGGGGATGGTTTTGATGCACCATGTAAGATGGCAGATTGCCTTTGAATTTCCCACAATTCCTTAGAGTGACACTTGAGGGGCATTGTTGGAAACCAGATGCTGACTAGATCCAGATGCCTAGTGCTGCTCAGTTTGCCAGGACAGAAGAAATGTGGGGGGGGCAGGTGCACATAGGCACATAGGAAGCTGCCTTCTGGACTGGCAACAGCTCGTCATGTCTAGCACTTGGCAGAAGTGCTTCAATTACAGGCAAGCCTGCTAGGATAGGTTAAAATCTAATAAGCATGACACAAAAAGAAGGCACAATGGAAGAAAGTAGGAAACAAGCAACTGCAAGGCTCAGGTATGTTCATTGTTTTTAAAGGCACCAGATGGAATAGCCATTGATGGAGTTGGTTCTAGGAGCGAGCAGTCCCACAGGTTCTGGTTCCAGCCAGGTTTGTGGAGAAGTTCTAGGTTCTCTCCCTTCCATTCCGTTGGCTCGCAGCTGAAATGCTCACTCGTGGAGTCCATTCTAGGAAAGAGAATTCCAATGTTACTCACTCCCCGAGAGGTTTATGGAGAGGTCCCCAATGTTTACCCTCTACCTCCTGACCTTTATCAGGTATGACACCCACAGATGAAGCCTGTTCTATGCAGGAGGAGCCCAGTGGCAGCTGACACCAGGCAGGCTTATGGAGTGGGCCCAGGTGACACCTACAATGTGGAATGGTCCCTGGTGAAGTCTGCTCTGGTTGCGAGGAGCCAAGTCCATTGGCATAGTCAGGCAGTCTCACCACCCATGGTGATAATTATCAAATTCAATGGGCTCTGGTGGAGTCTGAAGTAGGAAGGAGGAGCCCAGTGGCGGCTGGTCCCAGAGCGGCTCATGAAGTGGGCCCAGCTGCCTCTCCCTCCACTTCTGGCGGCTGCCATTTGCAATGGCCACTGAAGGAACCAGATCTTTCTGAGAGGAGTCAGCTGTGTATGGCGGGTCCTGCAGTCTCCCATTCCACTTGTGAGAGCTGCCAAAGTCAATGGGCTCTGGCGGAGTCTGCAGTAGGAGGGAAGAGCCCAGTGGCGGTTGGTCCCAAAGAGGTTCGTGAAGTGGCCCTAATGCTCTTTCCTTCCCCTTCTGACAGCTGCCAGATACAGAAGCAATTGATGGAGTCTGTCCTGGTTGTGAGGAGCCTGGTGCATAGAGGTGGCTGTACTGTGTCCGTTTCCAGTTGTGAGAGCTGCCAAAGTCAATGGGCACTGCTGGAGCCTGCAGGAAGAGGGAAGAACCCAAGGATGGTTGAGTCCAGATGGGCTCGTGGAGAGGGCCCAGAGGTGTATCCACCCACTTCCGACACCTGCGTGGTGGAATGACCACGGGTGGAACTGGTTGTGTTCCAGAGGAGTCCATTGGTGCTTGGTTCCATACAGGCTCATGGATATGACCTGGCTCTTTCTCCACACCCACCTGATAACTATGAGGTGGAACTATCAGTGATCGAAGCCGTTCTATGCAGTAACCCAATGCCGGTTGCTTCCACACAGACTCATGGATTGGGCCTGGCTCCCTGTCCATCCCGTTCTGGCATTTGCCATAGGGGTTGGCTGTTGATGGTGTCTTTTCTGGAACAGGTGAGCCTGATGATGGTGACGTCCCCTTAGGCTGATGCAGAGGCCCTGGCTCTCTGTTTCTTCCATTCTGATAGCTGCCATAGGGAATGATTATTGGTGGTGTCTGTCGTGGGATGGGTGAGCTCAAAGATGGCGACTTCCCCTCAGGCTGATAACTTTCATAGACAGTAGCCATCGACGGTGCCCGTTTCGGGAACGAGGAGCCCGGCAATAATTCTTCCTAGCTAAGCTCACAAAGAGCACCTGCCTGACTCCCTCTCCATTCTGACAGCTGTGTGGTGAAGCAGCCCCTGTTGGAGTCTTCCCTGGGATATACTTTGGTTCCCTATGCACAACTTGCAACAACTGCCAACCTCATGATGTTACATGAGTGTGGTGGATGAGTTTGAAGGAGTAGGGCATCAGTAGTTGACATTGGTCATTGTTGCATGAGGAGATGTGTTGTCATAGGAGATGGAGGGCTGTTGGGTTGCCCTTTGTTATGATGCAACGTGTATGATGAGCAGGAACCACAGGGCTTGCCAGAGTAGTTCTTGAGCTACTGAAGGTGGGCCTGGGTGGTCTTGCTATTACACCTGGCTTGCTTGTGTTTATGAACTGTGGCAACTATTGCTTCAGGTGAGGTTGCTCAGACTTATTTGTGACGTCATGTGGCACTTGGTCTGGTGGAGCTCTTCTTACCATACTAGCTTGCCTGTATCATGGGCCAAGAGTCAGCTTCACCTGTTGAACAGCAGCCTGAAGGGGGAGAAGGCAGAGTGACTCCACCTGCAGCTGATAAGCCTTCCAGGACTCAAAGGAGAAGGTGAGAACCAGCTGGCTTCAGCCTTCCTAAGCAGAGCTTCCAGCAGCAGTCAGGTGCTGGAAACAATGCTTGTAGTTCCTGGCTCTACTTTGTTGCTTCCTGCTTGACCCCATGATCATCGGATTCCCTGACCCCTGGACCATCTGACCACCTGGATTGCTGTTCACCTGCCCCAAGGACTGGTCCTGTCTTTGAGTGCTGACTCTGCCTCCAGGCAAATAGACCTCAGAGACTCTTCCAGTTGGGTGGCCTCCGACTCCACTGAGCTCTGCACGTTGTTGCTCAGCAACGGGACTTTGGCACCTAGGCTTTGAGCTAAACAGAGGAGGCCCTTATCAGTGGATGTTGCTTGCTCTGTGGGGAAGCAAGATTGGGCCTTCTCCATAGTGGCACCCCAGCTGTGGTGTTCCCTCACCCTGATGGCATGGAAAGGTAACTCTTTGAGGAGCTTCTGCCACCACCTCACCCGGCCTAATGGTAGATTTAGTCAGCCTGTTCTGGATGAGAGAAATGTGCCTTTGCTGTAGTATCTGAGCCTACTTTACTGAACTTAAGTGTGGTATCATTCTCCAGAGTTCTCAGAGCATCCTCAGCCCCCTCTTAGCCAGAGGACAGAGCCTAGAACTCCTCTTGGTCTCTGCTGTTGGATCAAAGAGCCTTAGCCTGCTATAAGGTAAGACTGAGGACAACATGCATCTTCCCACACCTTCCTGAAACACATTAATCCTTCTCACACTCTTCCCTGGAGATGTGTTTCTGCTTCTTTTCTCCCACCTTCTCTGTGGTGTATGAAGCAGAAGCAACCCTTCCTGTGCATCTACGCTGCTAACCCAGGGGTGGGTAGCATTTTCTCAGCCGGAGGGCTATGTTCCCTACTGGGCAACCTTCAGAGGCGAGGGCCAGAGGCAAAAGTAAGCAAAGCAAGGAATGTGGGTTTCATCTTTCTATGCACCTCTGTGTCATGCCGTTTATCCAGACAAGCAAGTAGACATTCTCATGCTCAAGGGTACATTCCTGCCAGGCACAAACAATCTAGAAAAGTGCAAAGCAGGACTGTTCTGGGCTGTGGCCTGTGGAGAGTTTGGGGAGCTAGACAGAAAGGCCTGAGCTTCCCTCTCCCTAGTTTAGGCCACTTTCTAACACCTGGGACAAAGTCCACACAGCTGTTGGAGGGGGGGAGCGAAACTCTTTCAATATCTCCTCCAACCTCATCACAGTCTGGTTGTTTGTTTGTTTGTTTGTTTGTTTATATTATTACCTGTGCTGGTTGGGTTCTAAATCCCACCTTATTTTGGTGGGTAACAATATGGATTGTCATGCAAACCACTTTGCAAGTATGTATGGCAAAGAGTGGTGCACTGAAATTAGAATTAAATAGATAGCAACTGGCACACCATTCCTTGAGATGTATTGGGCCAGGCTGCAAGACATCAGCAAGAACTAGAAGAGAATACCGCTGCTTTCACTTCCAGTACCCAGCCATCTTAAGCCTCATTTGGATACTCAGTTTCACCCCCACAATTAGGATTGTGTGATGTAGAGCAAAGATGACAGTGATTTTATTAATTTCCTTCCAAGCTATTTCCAGGCAATTTACATAATAACGGAAATACGTTTAAAACAAGACCACAGACCAACCAAAGTGGACACTTGTGGCAAAGGCCCATTTATCCAGCTGGGAAAATTTGTCGGAACAAAAAATGTCTTCAGGTGTTTCCAGCGGGGTAAAACTGGGCTTTATTTTACCCTGGTCAAAGGCACACTTTGGCACATTTCCCACATGCATTTGCTTACACAAACGTGCACACACAGACTGGAAGCCTCAATGGTGCCACTCTGAAGGCTTCACCTGGTGCAGAAAACCCAACTAGCCCCCACCCACACCCCATAGCTGCCATTTCCGGAAAGTGCAGGTGGTGGATGCCTCACTAAATGCCCTGCTCTGAGTTAGACCCACTTGCTAGCCTCTTCATTGCACCCCTGTGCCCAGTCTACCATTTATTTATTTTTTGAGGGTGGATATACACACTTAGGAGCTTACTGTAATCATGCAAGTTCCTTGTGCCATTTAGCACCCTGCATGGTTGCAAAGCAGGCTCCCCTCTTCAGATCTTGCCCCCACCATGTGTGGCGGGGGAGGGTGGTCCATTGGGGCCCAGAGTGCATGGACCTCAGGCAGCCCCCAACCTGCCTGTCTGCCTGCCTTCTTACTTACATCCAGTTTGGGGCATGGAGATGATTGTCAGCTTCCTCCTCCTACGTTTCCCTTGGAGAACTCAGCAGAGAGGAGGATGGGGGCACAACTTGAATTACTTGTTTTGCCTGCCACTGGCTCTGGCTCCACCTATGGTTTGGCATCACTACCAGTCCCAGTGAGCACAACCTGCCACCACTGCTGATTGGAGGACAAGGCACCACTGCTGCAAGGGCAACCCAGCACTCCTGCTTTGCACTACTATTGCAATTGCAAGTGTAACACTTCAACTGGGCATGTGTCACTTCAACACGTGACACCTGCATTTCCTCGCTTGTCTCTTCCCTCCCACCTTCTGCATTGTGTCTGTCAGACGTTGAGCCTGTAGTCAAAGGACCACCTTATCTTTTCATCGCAGCATAGCCCCTAGAACAGGTTGCCATTTCCTGCTGCTGACAAATTGGGCTCTGGTCTTTGCAAGCTCATTACACAATACAGTGGTACCTCGGGTTACATACGCTTCAGGTTACATACTCCGCTAACCCAGAAATAGTGCTTCAGGTTAAGAACTTTGCTTCAGGATGAGAGCAGAAATAGTGCTCTGGCGGCGCGGCAGCAGCAGGAGGCCCCATTAGCTAAAGTGGTGCTTCAAGTTAAGAACCGTTTCAGGTTAAGAACGGACCTCCGGAATGAATTAAGTAAACCCAAGGTACCACTGTAAATGTATTGAAGGGTTATAGAGCATCTGCTTTGAATGCACAAGCTCCCAGGGTCAGTTCCTGGCATCTCCAAGTCAGGTTAGGAGATATCCTTTCCCCAAACCCAGGAAAGCCACTTAGGGCTCATCCAGACTTCCTTTTGCACTGGGCTTTCCAGGGAAGGTCCATGCTTTAAAGCTCTGTGCCTGAGCATTTATTTTTTTGTCCCGGCGCTTTCCTCGGAAAACCCACATCTTACTGCTGAATCAGAGAAAATATCAGTCAGCAGAGAGCCTGGTAGACATTTGCTCCAATTCAGTGGTTCAAGCGACTGTGTTCCTTTACAATTCTTTCTTGCCTTTGCGGCAGTTAGAAGCATGAGCTAGGTAACACAGCACCCCCATGTGGTCTAAGCCATACGCTGATACAGAGGGGGATAATATGAGAATATAGCTGATAATTTAAGACTATGGTGATGTAAGGATATACACAAAACTAATTTTTATCATTTTTACTTTTAAAAATGGTGTTATCTTTTCCTACAATAAAAATGGTGATTATTCTCAAGGGAAGTTTAGCATCAGGACAGCAGAAGCAAACTGGTTTTTATTCCTGAGGTCTTGATTTGTGTGCATTACAGTGTATATGCTTAGGGTATTTTTTTTTGAAAAAAAATCAGGATTAGCAAACTTTTGTCTTTTGTTCTGGTGTACTGGGAATGAAGGAGCAGTTTTAAAGCATGAAACGGGGGGGGGGCAGAGAGAAAAGTGAAATGTTTAGTGTTTCACAAATGAAGAAACAAACAAACTAACGCTCCCCCACCAGCAGCTTTGGGGCTTTTTTTGGATATGAAGCTATTAGATGTTTTGTTTTTAACTTATCTGTTGGTGTGCTTTATGCTCACTTAAATTCTGATGATGTTAAACGGTTAATTGCTTATTTTTTTCAGTGTTATGTTATGCTTCTTAATGTATTATTATTGTACTTCTGTACTTAGACTGGGTTTTTCAAGGGCTGTTTTGAGCAGAGACGGCTACATCTGGGGGCAATGCAATATATAAACTGGTTAGAAAGACCATTAAGTCCATGGTCCAAAATTATTACTGATAATATAGGGAAATAGCTGTGTTGAAGAAGGCAAAAGTACTCCAGGTCCATGAATGAATGAAATGCTTTCATTGGTTTAAGGATGATCTTAGTGATGCTTTTTTTTTTTAAGGGAATTTGTCATTGGTGGTCTTATCACTCTGGACCTCATTGCCAGCTGGGCTCTGGAAGACTTGTCATTCAGAAATGTTTGTGTGTGGGTGGGTGGGTGGGTGGGTGTACACACAAACAAAAACCCACAGAGGAAGAGATGCACTTTTTAATGAAATGAGTGAATTGAAAACTATTTTGTACTTTGGGGTGTATTATTGCCTAGTATCCACTGTGCTAGTACTACTCCAGAAAAGCAGATCAGGTTCTGCTGAATATACATTAATGCCAAGCTTTTGCACGATACTGAAGGGTGTTGCTGAATTTGTTTTAATAATAATAATAATAATAATAAATTTTATTTATATCCCGCCCTCCCTAGCCGAAGCCGGGCTCAGGGCGGCTAACAACAATCAAACAATCAAATAATCCAACATTCTAAAAACATTTCATTATAAAAATTAATTAAAATCAAACTGATGGCAACCGTTAAGC
The DNA here is from genome assembly GCF_951804945.1 of Podarcis cretensis. NCBI lineage: Eukaryota > Metazoa > Chordata > Lepidosauria > Squamata > Lacertidae > Podarcis > Podarcis cretensis. The sequence continues at coordinate 23,820,925 of NC_137177.1, read as the reverse complement.
AAAATTCTGTGCAGGTTGCCAGAGGAGGGAGTCAGGCTGCGCCCTGACCAAAGGCCTGGTGGAACAACTCTGTCTTGAAGGCCCTGCGGAAAGATGTCAGGTCCCGCAGGGCCCTGGTCTCTTGTGGCAGAGCGTTCCACCAGATCGGAGCTGCAGCCGAGAAAGTTTTCAAGTCTTTGTTAGCTTTGACAAGTTGCAACAAGAGGAAAACTTTCCAAACTTGATGAAAAATTCGTGAACCATTCATTCAATAGTACTGTGGCAAATCAATTGGTTGTCAATTTATTTTGGGACCCAATTCAAGGTACTCATATTAGTGTTTAAAGCCCAGAATTATTCAGGCTCCTTCCCTAGACACCCTCAGGTGTTCAAGCCCCCCTCTGCTGATCTTTTCCCCCCACCACCCTCAGCTGCTCAGGGCTGGGGTGGTCCAGGGTTGCTGGATTAGGAGCATTTCAGGGTCCAAACCTGAGACCTAGGGATGGCATCTTATTTCTATGATTGCAAATTGCTTTTAGCTGTTTCCAACGTTTTTACTTGTGGTATCCCCACCCACCTTAGATTGAATTAGCAGTATGCCCAAATTGCTGCTCTGGGCTCTTCACATTTTGCAAAGCTACTTTAAAAATGCTGATGAGCCACAAAGAAAGGAATCTTAATGTTGCCCGCTTTCAAGAACTAGTCAGGAGCTATGCTTCTCTTGGTAGCAAGATTGAATTCTTCCATGTTGGAGAGCTCTGAGTGGGAAGATGCTTCTTGCCCGAGAACACAAGATTGGTTTCCACACCAGTTTTCTGATAAGTGGGTGCAAACTCCAAATGAGAGCTGGTTCCTTCTTTACCCAGAGTAGACCTCACTGCAAACTAACAGGCTGTGCACAATGGAGAACATCAGGCACCATCACAACAACAAGACAACCTCACATTCCACATTCTTTTCCTTTTTTGCTCTAGGCTTAGGGCCTATAAGCTACACAGAAGCAAGAGAGCTCAGAAACAGCAAGCCACCTTGCTCTTCTCCAGAAGACAGAGCCAAGAAAGTAGAATATTTCTCCCCTTCGGGAAGGACTTAAATAGTCCTTGCCTTCTTCCTGAAGAGCAGTTAACCCTTTGCCTTCTGCTCCACTACCCCCCTGACCGAAAAACCACAACTCTGCCTGGTCATAATGTGACTTCGTGTAATTCAGGCATAGGCAAACTCGGCCCTCTAGCTGTTTTGGGACTACAACTCCCATCATCCCTAGCTAACAGGACCAGTGGTCAGGGATGATGGGAATTTTAGTCCCAAAACAGCTGGAAGTCTGAGTTTGGGGATGCCTGATGTAATGAATGCTACTGGCATGTATTTTTCTCTCTCGATTCGTCTTGTATTATCTCTCCGACTCTATGCTATAAGTCAGAGCTTTCCAAACGGAGTGCTGCGACACGTTACTGTGTCACGTGAACGCTCCTCCCGGGGCTGGAAAGGGGTTAGTTTAACCTCCGGTTTGCTAGTAAAACTGAATTACCATGTCACGAAATGATGCATGTCTAAAAAGTGTGTCACCAACATGAAAAGTTTGGAAAGCTCTGCTGTAAGCCCTTAAGTATTTTGACAAAAGACAGTATATAACCGCAATTAATAAATATTCCATTACAGAAACTACTCGGATCTTAACAGTTCCCTCAAATGACACTTTTCAAGTCAGAAAGAAAGACAGACAAACTAAGAATATTTTTGACCTGGTGCACTATATTGAAAATATTCAAATGAAACACAAACCCAGATTCCAAAGTTCTGTATTTTTCAAAATAAAGATCACACATTGTTTAGAGACAATCTACACAAGAGTTACAAAAAATAGTTGCCCAGGCATAAGCATACACAGGTTTGTTAATTATACACATATGGTTACAAGTGTGCTTGCAAAAAGGTTCATTGGAAATATACACAAGGCTCTGTAAATGTACACCGTGTAGTGTTACAATTCTATATTCAAACAAGGAAAATTGACAGTATGTTACATTCACTTACAAGTAGACAAAATGCAAAATACAGTTTATCTTCTGTACAAAAAGGCAAAGTGATTCACACTTTACAAGGTGAAAGGGGAACTCTGATTGTAAAGGAATACTAGGGGGGGTTGTACTTTTCTGCACTTTTTTACTGCCACAAAATAAGTAAAACATTACTTTTTCTTTTTAAAGAGTCAAATAAACACTATTTTTGAACTGAATCATTTGTGTAGAACATTTAGAAAGGATTGCTACTCTCTTGACTAGGTGACAAATAAAAAAACCAAGCATTTCTTTTAAACATTAACCAGGCTGTATAAAGAGAACATTTCCTTCAAAAGAAAAAAAAATTTACTTCTGGTTGAAATTACAATTTACAATATACAACACTATATGCTACGACCATAAAAGGGGTGAATATACACTGAAATGCACAGGGTTTGCTAATTTATTTTCTTACCAAAAATGGGTTTATGTTGATTCAAACTTCTCCACATTTACATTACAGAGGTTTACAAATGTACAATTGTACAATCAAAAGTATGTTCCACTACTAGGGTACATTATAGATACAGATTAGACATCAAAACAAGAAAATACTACAAATTTTTATATATGCAAAGTCTACACCAAGTATACACTATATATTTATAGAAGCAAGACCAAAGTTGAGTTGGATTTTTTTTTCTCTACATGCTAAATAATAATAAAAAAATTGCCTCCGTGTTAACAGAAGAAACAGGAGTAGGCAGTAACTACACACCCATTGTCTACGTTTAAAAACTTCCTTGGTGTGTGTTCTCTCCCGATATTTACTGCTAAGCTTAATTCTTTAGCACGTTAATACTAAGAAAAAGGAATTTTAAAAGTCTCTGAAACTTAAAAACTTATCTTAATCGAAGCTTTAGCAAATTGATTTTTTTTTAATTTATAAACTGTTAAATGCAGATTTGTGCAATTTAACTAAAACTTTATACTTCTCTTTTGAGTTTTGAATAAAAGAGAACAGAACAGGCATTTTCCAAAAAAAAGCTCTGTCTTTAAGGTAGAGGAGTTAAAAATGGGCATTTCATTTAAATTCAGATTAGCCACCCTGAAAGTTTCCATATTTGAAATAGTTACATCAGTGAACAAAAAAAATGTGGCTTTCCATGTACATCTGTTGCCTATGTACAAGAATTCTATACACCACTGAAACAGCAGGGCAATTAAGTATTTAAAAAAATAATTAGTACATGTTATGCAGAATAAAATTAAAGAAATTTACAAAGGGTCTTTTTGCCTTTTTTCTTTTCTTTTTCTTGTAGTTCTCACGTCTATGTTGAGCAACCATGAATATTTTCAAAGCATATATTGGAATATGAGCGGTTGCTGGCTGTAAATTCCAGGTGGTCACTGGCTCTCTTCTGTAGCTCATTATTTCAGATGATACCATTTGGTGGTCCACAAATGGGCCCGAGGTCAACCCCGTTTTTCATGTAGTACTTCTCCAGCTTGGCCAAGATGTGTTTTCCATAGGTGTATTTGCGGAGAGTGGCAATGTGGGGCCGGATCTAGAGGGTAACAAGAGGGTTACAGGAGTTTAGGAACAACCCATGCAAATGATGCTCATGAATCCTGAGTAATATGCAGAGGACCACTCCTGTAACCAAAGCTATAGGTCATGATGAACCCTACACATTATTCTGAAACGGAGAAATGTTTGCAAACCGAATTCCTATAGGGTGGGTTGCAGACTGAATCAGGGCACAACGCCTCTGAAGAAAAACAAGAGGTAATTTGCTGCGGATCCTTTGTTTCTATTGTGCATTCTAAATAAATCTGCAACAAAACCCTTGTTTTCTTTTGCACCAAATGTGTACTACGGCTACTACGTTTCCTGAACCTAGTTCATTCTCAAGTGCTATGTAAATGTTTCAAGTGCTCATTAAAGTCAATTAATATGCCTGGGATTGCATAAACACGCTTGTGACACTTTAAAGACCAACTGATTTATTGCCGCGTAAGCTTTCAAGGTCTAGAACCCATTTCATCAGATCCACAAAAGGCTTCTGTCGCAATAAACCAGTGCTGCAAGGTGACTTCTGTGTGTGTTCACTGTAAAAGACTATCCCTCTGGAATTAAAAACAACAACAACAAATCTTGTGACATATTAGACAGCAGCAAATGTATTATGGGCCAGAGTCCATTTCATCAGATCCAAGTGTAATAAAAAAAACACACTTGTACTACTGTAGTTATTTATTGCTAATTTCGCCACTAGTTACTGCTACTGACAACCTACTAAGTGTGATTTAGAGGAAAAAATAACTGAGGAAAAACTAGTTTGCCAATGTTCATCACTCAGAATAAGACCATCTTTCCATGCACCTGTATGAGCTGTCTCCTCCAGAGCTGCCCTGTGTTGCTCTAAGTACCTGTAGAGACTTTGCCCTTGTGGCTCTTCCCGACAATGTATGATTTGCATTAACACACAAGCAACACCCAGCCCCTTGAGAGTTGCAGCGCTTTTGAATTAAATAGCTTTTCTCCCACCCTCCTTATGACAATGCACAAGCAGAATGATGCAAAATAAGCAAATGTGTGGAAATTTGCTTGCCTTGTATTAATTTATGTAGAGTTCAGGACTCGAGTCACCTTGTTAAAGGTGTATGTAAAATCTACAAAGCAAGACAGAATGCTAGTAGGAGAGAGAGCAGTGAGAACTATTACTTCCCTGGGACAAGAGAGTGGAATCCTCCAGGCCTCTTGGCTGGTCTCTCTAGGATTCTTTCTTCACCTCCCCTGCTCTCTCCCGGCTTTGCTCAGTTCACTACAACTGACCAGGCCAGCCGCTTACCTTGTGCATGACAATCTTCCTCTGGGCCGGCTCTGCCACATCAATCATTTTCTGTACCACATAGTTGGCGTACTGATCTTTCATCATGGTGTATAAGGCACTGTGAGGGCCATCGTTCATACTACACACCTCGTCAATCAGCATGGCACGCTCAGTGCGGGAGGCGTGCGTAACACACTTCTCCACAACGTTGCTGCAGCAAAGCAAAAGGGCCACAGGTTATCCGCAATACCCAAGCATAGCACCCCCAAAAAACAACCACATGCTTCCCAAAGCAGAGAGGAGTTTTATACTGGATCAACAGTATATATTTTAACATTTGAATGGTGACACTAGCATCTCCACTGCTGTATGAGAATGCAGAATGGGTAAATAATAGAAATGGCCAGGGCTGACTTTAGTCTTTAGGATGCCTGAAGCTGGATGCAGACGTCATTTCTCATCTCCCTATGGCTCATCAAAATGCATCTGCCGGTAGCATTTGCTAATGTCGGCTCACTGACATTAGAGGCAGGGGTAGCGAAGACTTGATGCATCCACAAAAGGGCTGGAAACAAGAGGTGTATATACATCCTAGAGCAACTGCTTTATGCCACAGCACATGTGCACACCAGGCACCTTCAACCAGGAAAGCAGGGAAGGAATCACCATGCACAAATCTGTTCTCATAGCTCCAAGCCATTTTGGTGATACCATCTGAACTAAGCCAGTAAGAACTTCAACCAAGACCACACATAAGCTTTATATTCAAGGGGTTCTTTTTATTTTATCACTCTCTCTCTCTCTCTCTCTCTCTCTCTCCCCCCAATGAAAGCTTGCACCATGGCTAACAATGGCCACTATTTAGCAGCTATGGTAAACAACTGGAAATTAAGTCTCCTATTCTGTTCACATCACACTAAGAAATCCTGTTCTAGTTTCTGTCATAATTCTTGTTTTTGTAATAGTACACTAAGCTGGATTCTCCCCACACCCTCTGGTGTAATCTAGAGTTGTGCGTGTTTGCGCATGTTTAGAAAAAACACACCACAAGGAACACCCTTTACCTGGCGAACTTATGCTGACTCAGGACCAGCACATTGCCTCTAATTTCGGCCACGATCTTGCTTTTATCTTCAGGTCGCCCATGTTCAAGTACATGTTGGATGACATAGTTCCCATACTGATCCTGTTGGGCAGACAAGCAGGAGCACATCAGCTCTAATAGAACCTCGTGTATCAGAAATCCTTAGAACTCGCATTGGTTTTTTCTTTCTTCCTCTATGACATTTGCACTCTGCCTTCCCACCATAAGGAGCCGCCTTCAAGGTGGCTTACAAACACAGCAAATGACAATAAAACCTCAAAAACTTTTTTAAAAAGTAAAATAATAAAGCTTCAACACACAAGAAAGAATCAGGAATAACAGAGTGCTCTGTAAAACTCACCAAAGGCCCAGGTAAATAATACCATCTTAATTTGGTGCCTAAAAGATAGAAGAGGAGGTGCCACAAATATTTCTGGAGAGGGCAGCCTACAAATGGGACACCATCAACTAACAGGCTCTGTCCCATGCCACCTCCCACTGCCTAACCCCCCTAGGCAGAGGCAAATGGAGTACAGCCTCTTTCAGAAGATGAGCTTCAGGAACAGAAAGGTTTACATGCAAGAACGGTTTGTTGGATAACCTTGCCCCAACCTGTTTTTAGAACTTAAAACCAGTACTCTAAATTGAAACTGGGGTCAGACTGGGAGCCAGTGAAGACCTTTAAACACTGGTAAGATGGTATGAATACAGTGGAACACAGTTAACAACCTGGTGCTGCATTCTGGAACAACAAAAGTTCTTAATGCTCTTCAAAAACACCTAAGGACATAGCCAAATACTGATTAATAACCCACAATGAAAATGAAACTACGTTCAGCCTCTCCTTCTCAGAGCTCATGGTGGCATACATAAGGTCCCCAAGTTGATATTTCATACGATTACAAATATAAACATTACCTTATATTTTACCCTAAGCATAACTTTTGGCAATCTGGTCCTAAACCATACAATGTACACACATTTTGCATCATGGCAAGAGACTGCTAGTGGCCTTGTTCACATGTGATTGTAAGCCCAATCGTCGTTTAATTATGAACACTCCACACCTCCACCCCAAGCCCAGGTTGTATTATATTCAGGGGTGTGATTGCTACCATTCTGTAGGAGCACATAAATGATAGGACAGAAACAAACTGCAAGATGTGGTATAGAGTACAACATTCGGCTTCCAGAATTCAAAGCTTTTATTTGAGTTTCTAGTCCTTAGGAGCTGTGAATATATGCTTGTGAAGCAAGTGAGCAATGTAGGCTGGATTCTGCATGTTGTAAGCTGCATTTTTATATTTTATGAAATAGCGGGTTATAAATTTTCAAATAAAAGAAAGAAGCTGACTGAGGTGGCCAAGTAAGAGCATATGCAAGTCATTCTGGGAGTGTTTTAAAATAACTTTGGTAACAGAGCTGCCAGCCCCAAACGCTCTCAGAGGGCTTGTCTAGCTTTAAGGATATTTACAGAATGGAAGATTCCACCACAATCCCAGCACTGTGGTGTGATAAAACAGGCCCTGGAAATCTCTAGAGTCTATTCAAGCCTTAAAAGGCACAAGAGCCCCTATGGTTTGCAGGCCACCTTCTTTTACCCCCAGGCACTACCTGCACAAGCTGCTCTGTGTGTTGGTGAAGCTCTTCCAGGATGGGGAGAGTCTGCTCAGGTAGACAGTGCTCAAGGATCCTCTGAATGACACGGCAGCCATATGGATGGGTAGACAAGGCGAACACCTGAGTTCAACAGACACGAGTGAGGACAGGGAAAAATTCCTTATACTCAGAACAGCCTAAAGTTCAACAAACTGAAATATTCTGCAGGACATAAAAGGTTTAGAATATGATGATTATTCGGCTAGAGTGAGGCTCTGAAAGCTGTGAAACAAAGCCTGCTCCACACTTCAGAACCTTTATTATAAACAGGCAGGTGCAACTGAGAGTTTAAGATTGTCAGCCCAGCTTTCAAAAACCTTTTCATTGCCCTGATGTATATGTATCACCATTTAAAAGTTTGTGCTGAGTCCAATTCTGGAAAAAAGTAGCTCTTAGATAGGAGAAGCCAAGGGTCTCCTGGGTCACAAATGGGTTCATGAGAAAAAGATAATGCTGCTATACACCTGCTATAGCCTTTGCTCCACCAGCTTTTCTGAAAGGAGCTCCTTTGCTGTTCTTCATTGCTGGAACTCCCTTACAATATACACATTGCTACCTTTTAAACATTGATCAAAATCTACCTCTCCTATATAACTTTGGCTTCAGACCTTCAATTTCAGCAGGGAATTAGGAGCAAGCTTAATAACATTAATTTGGAATACTCTCTTAACGCCTGTTCCCCAGGGAAAATTCAGAGTGGGGTTTTGGGGTGTAGTGTTCTCAGGTCAGGGGCCTATCTTTTTGGCTCACATTGTTCTGTCAAACAAGGAGCACACTATAGATTCTCACCACTATAACCACAGCATCTTACAGAAATCCCCCCCCCCCAATACACAGCCCCTCAACACACTTACCTGCCCCTTAAACGCATCAATGATAAACTGCAGGGACTGGGGCTGCACACATTCAATGCACTTCTGCACAACGTGGTTCCCATTCTGGTCTTTCACACACTTCAACACGTGTCCATCCAGTTCCCGGACCATCTCGTTCTATGGAAGGAGGGGCAAAGAGAGGGAGAGAGAGAGAGAGAAAGCACCACCAGAATCGCAACTGGCAAGCAACACAGGGGCAGTGAGAAGCTGCCTTGAACAGGCTCAAATCAATTCTCCATCTAAACCAGTATCATCCACTGGCAGCAGTTCTCTAGGGTGTTAGGGAGAAACAGCCCTTTCTTATCATCTGCAAATTGATCCTTTTATTCAACCTGGGGCCTTCTGCGTGCAGTGAAATGTGCTCTACCACTCAGCTATGGCTCCATCCAAGGGAAGGAACATTTCCATCTATTCTTGCAGTTAGCAAGGAGAGGATTTCCATAGCATGCTGTTAATCTGTGGGGCAGAGAGCAAGTTGGATCTCTTCAGCTGCTGTTCCTTCTGACTGAGAGCTAGCCACTGATCAGCACTTCTCTGATCCGAGAGAGAGAATCCAAAAGTAGAACATACTTTTAAAACTTCCTTAAGAAATGTTTTCTTCAGTAAGTTTCTGACAGAACTCATCTGAAAACTCACTCACAGTATTCCTCTCAGCCCTGAATCCCTAGCCCTGATCTCTGCAGGTTTATTACTATTTGCACACTGAAAACAGGTCACAGAACAGATGCACCATAAAAACTAAAAGAACAACACACACACACAAAACAAAGGACAACAAGGTAACTCAGTTGAACAACAACATTCAACATCAAGTAGTAAAGTTAAAATGGAAACTTACAATTACCTGCTGGTCTGGAGGGATAAACTCAAGAGCCTTCTGGATAACTCTGCAGCCGTACATCTGCAAAGCCAAGGAGAGGACATGGCCACGGATACGTTCTGCCAAGGCAAGTTTTTGTTCCAGGCTGCCAAACTAGAGGGAATGATAGCATACGGATTAGAATCAAAATAAGATTGTCCTCTTATTTTAAGATGGAAGCAGTTCAACTACTAGATATAGTTAGCATCGTGCATATGACTCACCTCAAAGAACTTTTGGATCACATAGTTTCCAAATACATCAACCATCAGCTGATAAGCTGCCTGTAGGATTTCATTAAATACAAGCTGCCGTTCCGCTGGGGTGGCACGTTCCAGTTTAAGCTGGATAAATCTGCAGAGGTTGCAATTAAAAAGAATGGGTTTATGGTTTTATCTGAGCTGAAATTTTGACGAAAGTCATTCAGCTGCCTCACATGCTTAATTGAGGATCAGCTGCAAACTGGAGAAGAACCACAGAGATATTCTGGTCTAACCCCCTGCCCTCTGTATAAAAACTCCATGCCTATTTTAACTCAGATGAGTTAAATTAGAGTATGCCACTAGCAGAGAGCTGAAGAAAACAAGCCCAATACATCCCAGTGCCTTCCACAAGAGGCATTAAGACACATCCCTAGATTCCCTGCAGATGAAGGGTCCTGGCTTCAAGGAGGTTTCTAAGCACCTTCAGCTGAACATGCTAGGAAGCCCCCTTCAGACCTTCTCCTTCAACATGGGAAGGCTGAAGTGGAGTGAGAATGACAGAGGTCACTACAGGTAAGGTTGATGTCCATATGCCCACTTGTCCCTACATACCTGTGAGCGTTTGTGCAAAAGGGCAACCCTGTGATTTGTTCTCAATTAGCTTCCCCATCTCACCTGGATCCATGCTGATCCTGGGAGAACTCCATGATGTGCCCGGCAATCTCCCTCAGCTGTAGGTTCGGGTACCGGTTATTACGGAAGTCCTCAAGCAGCCTGCTGCGACCAGAGGGCATAACGTCTGACATCCCATAACGCACACGTGAAGGGAAGAGTGTGCTGCTGGGGCTGAAGAGGCTGGAGGCACTGCTTGCGCTGCGATACTTGGCTTCAGCTCCAGGGGCAGCAGAGATGTAACGGCCACTTCCGTTTGGAAGCCCTCCTGCAAAGGGACCGTGATTTTAGTTTTAAAATCCTTGTCGAAATACTACAGTAAACAGGGAGCTGACTGGAAAGAATCAGGGCTGTGAATACAATGTATGCATTTAAAAAACAAAAACAAACCCAGACTGCAACCAGGGCAGAGCATACTCTAATAAGGAGAAATCTAAACATTGCAACCCAAAAGTTGCATGGCTGACTGTTTCAGACTTTTGCATTCCCTTCCTCTTTGGCACCTATGGAGAGGGGATCAAGTGCTTCCACTTTTAAACTAACCATACTCCCTCCTGATACTACAACTCAGGGAACTGTCTTTTGTTTATACTATGGTTAGTGTGAAAAAGCCAAAATCAAGCTGCGTTAAAGATTCCTGTTTGTTCTTATTAACCATAGTTTAACTATAGTTCCTGAGTTTGGACATTACCGGGAACTGTAGTTAGCCTAAAAGAAAAAGCTTATTCTCGTCTGTGAAAGAGAAGGTGAAAGTGCCTGAGTGACAGGGGTTGCTGTGTCTCATTCTTGATACCACCTTACATCTTAAAGAATGGGTTTAAGATGCACCTATTACCTCTTGCCCAGTGTCTGTCACATTTTTGCTTTAAAAAAATGCAAGGGTGGAAAGCTTAATGAAGCCCATTATAATGGGACACTACTCCTTAGTGTTAGCTGCACGTCATTACATGTGGCACAGCTTATTATTTCAGCCTGCAGCATGATTTATTAGAAACACATGAATATAGTGCAATCAATTTATGAGTGGAAAGGCTAGGAAAGACCCTTGCCTGAAATTTTAGAGCCACTGCCAGTCAGTGTAGACAACACTAAGCTAGATGGACCAATGATCTGACTCAGTATAAGGTGCTTTCCTATGCTTCTGTTTAAGGATTAACTTCTATAGAAACCCACCCCACAAATACACAGATGGCACTTCCTCTTTGTCATTCATGTAAGTCCAGATTATTTTCCTTACAGTAGATTAAGTGCAAGACATTTGGAATATACCATGTGTGTGTGGTGTTGTTGTAAATAACTTGCAGTAGTTTCTCCACAACAAGGAGGACATGAAATGATGGCAAAATATTGAGAAACTCATCTAACAAGTACATTTGTTGCCCGGGGGGGAAAAATCAAATGTGCTGCTTCTTAGAGCCTGTTTATTCTATCATGTCATGGAACATGGACAACAGGTTTAAATTTTAATTTCTTGGAGGATCAGAAAATCTATTAAACCTTTTCAAAAAATTGAATGTTTTCCATAACTTGTAACAGGGAGATTAGGCTATTAGTGTGAGGTGACACCAACGATTATGAATATATGACATTCAATTTCTTTTAGAATATGCAGAGAGCAAGCCAAATAGGGAACCACAATGGTTAAGCAGTACTTTACCCAAACAATGGACCACAATTGAAAGCATAGGTTTTTTGCCCACAAACACAGCCCCTTCACTATGAGCCATGATTAAACCAGGAAGCCTCTAACCAATCACAGTTTCCCTGTTTCATCTGACCTTGGAAATCATGATTACCAGGCTCTTGGAATAAGGTCAAATATTAAGCCAACTTCATATTGTGGTTTAATAACCTGCCTTCTTCCAAAGTAATCATAGTTTCCTGGTTGGAACAAAATGGAAAGCTGGTTAAATCAGAGGCTTTCTAGTTTAACTGCAGCTCAGAGTGAAGGGACATGTGGAAACAAAAAGTTCATACATAGCTTGTTCTTGGCCTATCTCCTAAGCGGAGATATGATTTTCCCAAACTGTCGCACAGAAGCATGAAGACAGACATCCCTATTTCCACCCCAGAGCAAAAGCAGTAATACCCCCTTACCAAGGTTTAAACTGGAAGAAGATCCGTGGGAAGATAAGGGTGGTGGTGGAGTCTGAGAATGGCCAGGTCCTTGATTAGGCAAAGGCATGCCAACAGGCCCCGGAGAAGAGGAAAACCCAAGGCCATTATAAAAACTGTGCCCAATAGGAGTCAGGTTGCTAGATGTCCTCTTGTACAGGTCACTGCTGCCCGTTAGAGAGTCTCGGCGAGAGCCACTGCCTGTATTAGAGTTTGCAACTGCAAAAGGAAGAAATGGGAGGATAAATCTGATTGGGGCATTGAACAATTGGGAAAGGAGGATATGGATATTAACAAGGAGAGGTACTACGCTTTGGCCTAGGAAAAGTGCAAACAAAAGAAATGTAGAGATATTTGAACATGACATTTAAGAACTCCTTAAAGTTAATGGGATGTCCAAGATGAATAGCTTTCTCCTGCTCCACATTTTACACTGTACATTTAGTGGAGAGCTGTACGAAACAGTGGGAATAATGCTGGGAATAAGATGGAGGAGGACTGGCTCCAAATCCCCATTTGGCAATAAAACTTACTGGGGGGCCCTGAACTAGTCATTGCAGGACAGCTGTTTAGAGAAAACGAGGAGGACCATATGGACTAGCACCCCTAAGCTCTTTTGGAGAAAGGGCAGAGAAAGAAAACATTCCTTGGTACATACGCAAGGCATGTGGCAACTGAAACCATCAGACATGATCTACAGGCAGTAGATTTCTGCTACTGGGTATATCAAGGGCACAACGGTTAAATTTCTTCAGAACTGATTTCCTTGTTCTCGCCCATCACACACAGCCCTCCCCTTCAAGACAACCACAACTCCTACCTGCTGTTCCAAAGCCTCCCAGCGCAGACCCCAGTGTAGCACCAAGGGAACTGCTGCTCCCAAAGCCAAGGGAAGTGTTGGCAGGCTGGGCAGAGCCCTGAGAAAAGAGCGAGCTGCTCTGGGAATTGCTTGTTAGGGAGTTGTTGCCATAGAAGGAGCTGGATGCCAGGTTGCTGGTGGGCTGCTGCTGTGGCTGTGGCTGTTGAGTCCCTAGAGGGCGAAATGGTCCATTGGTTGTTCCTCCTAGACCGCCAGCAGCACCATTTGCTGAAGCAGCAGCAGCTGCAACTGCTACCAAAAAGAGGGAAAAGGGTTTTTAAAAACAAACAAACAAACCAAATGCAATTTGGGAAACGTGCTTATAGTGCGCTCCCATTTTACATTTCCATCATCTGAGCATCATCACCTGTTGTTTACTCCACAAAACAGGTCAGCAATCATTTCCACCTAGCACCTAGGTCAGCAATTCCCAGGTGTGTTGCAAAGCATAAAGGTAACAAATTATAAAGGTTCCTGTAAGCCTGAAGTTAGAAAAGGCTGACTGCAACATCTCTGCATGGATTTACTGCTCAGACCTCTCTCTTTTCAATCAGCCTCCACAGAGGAAAGCAGTTGTGTTGCCTCTCTTAAATCAAGCGTTGCCTCCTTTCCTTTGCTATCAGTTGTGAGCTTGCCCCATCCCAGGCTGGAGGCAGCACTGCTGGGCTGCTCAGAGCATAAACAGCTCTTACTCTTTAGCATGCTAAGAAGCAGATCTCTGAAGGCACAAGTGTGCCTTTAATTTCAATTTGAGGTAAAACGTTAAAAAAACAAACCCCGAGATACAGAATTTTTTTAAAATGTTGGAATTTTATTTTTGTTACCTTGGCTTATGGCAGCCTTCACCATCTTGTTGCCCTCCATGCGTTTTGAACTACAAACTCCCATTACCCCCAACCATTGGTCATGCTGGCTAGGGCTGATAAGATTTGTGGTCAAACATCTGGAAGGCACCACAATCTCCACCCCTGTCTTAGTTGCTACCAACAATGCATGGGCCAGGCTTGGTGCGGAAGTCCTGACAGGAGACCTAGTCTACTGCCATAGACTATTAACATGCATTCACTTCTCGCCAGGAGTCCTGATGTACTATTTTCTCTGTTTTCCTTCAAGTTTACTTCAGGAAGGAAAAAATGGCTCAGGCGCATGCATTTCTGAACTCTGCTGCAAATTCTGATGCTAAGAATTCATCTAGGTTGCCTGCTATTCCCCTGGCAAACCACTTCGTCTGTCTAATGGTCCTGCTGCTTCTCTGGCAGTTTTCCTAATGCATATGAAGAAAACTATTATTAGCTTCTCTCTCATTAGCAATTGGCTAATGCATCTTGGCTTGATTTATGGTCAAGGTATGTTGTTTGCCAGTTTGTGCTCTTTTCACCTCTGGTGGTCTTACTAAACCAGGTGCCCCTCTCCAGATGTTTTGGACTACAATCCTCTTTGATCCCATTGGAAATGAGCCATGTTTCCAAAACATCTGCAAAGCACCAGGTTGGTGAAGGCTGCCTTACAGTAAACATTTGTGCCTATTACCGTCTCTGGCTTTTCAATCACGCCAACATTTTCAGGTACTTGCTTTGTGTTTTGCCATTTCCAATTTGTAGCAGTATACATTTTATGTAAGCCTTTATTGTATTGGTCTTAAATAAGCTCTGGATGTAATGAAAGGATTTAAGACTTCCCAACTGTCTTTTTTTCAGCTTTCCATAAAATTACTGCCCTCGTTCTGAGACATCCCTTCTTCTAAAATTAAATATAACTGTATTAGACTGTGTATACAACTGACCGCTCACACTGATGCAGCTTTTGATGGCGCTCCTCACAAAGTGGTTCAGTTGCTTTTACACTAGGATCCTGGGCAGCACTTAAGGTTAAATCAAGGCCTCACTTTTTCCTTCCTCTCTTATGTGCATTGATTTATCATGTCTAGAAATACTGCCCACACTCCTGACTTCACATTTGTGAGGGTAGTCAAAATCACAGCTGCAACATTTTCTGCTCTGGCTGGGCCCTGGGATGGGGCCAATGGTGTGGGAAGAAGCGAAACAGCTCAGTCAGTAAAGCATGAGCCTCTTAATCTCAAGCTCGTAGGTTCAAGCCCCACCTTGGGCAAAAGATTCCATGCATTGCAGGGGGCTGGACTAGATGTCCCTTGTGGTCCCTTCCAACTCTATAATTCTACACTATTTTATTTTAGCCAGGTTTTTTGAACCACAAAGCTTTAGCTTGTGACTTTTTAGTTTAGTGTGCGCTGTGCCTTCCTCCTAGACATGTAAAAAGACACCACCTTCAATGTTCAATATAATTTGAATTCTATAGGAGGGCCATTGCTTCACTGGATTTCTAATACACTGACTGTATCAATCACGAACATACGGAACTACAGGAAATCACTGCTTCCCTAACTATTATAGGGAGACTTACCTGCTTGTGCTGCTGAGGAACTGATGATGACAGGAGCAGGGGCCACTAGTCGTACCGGAGCTCCTAGGCCATTCCTAGCCCCTGTATTCACCACAAGAGTACCTGTTTGGTCATAGTAAGCTGCAGGAGCCAGCACTGGATAACCTACAAAAACAGGTCAGTTAATCATATTATAGACTTTACATAACACTCCCCTCTACTGTGTATTAAACGCAATGCCCCCAATGTGCCCGCTGTCCACTGCCCGGGGAAAAATTCTAGGCTCCTTTTACAGCTTAGGAAGATCTGCTGCTACGAGGAACCAAAAGCTCCTACCTGGCATTCCTGCTGCCAGCCCCTGCCCAAAAGCAAGAGCCGAATTCACTGCTGCTGCAGCCACTAATGAGTCAGTTTGCTGGCCCTGTTGGTTTTGATTTGGTGTCAAAGGGCGCTGGCTGGCTCCTCCACGGAGAACCTAAGGCACAGAAAGCAAATGGAGTTATGCAATCCTTATAGTTGGTTAGCCACAGTGGTCTGGGAATATGACTGCCAGTGGCTACTGCAAATTTGATTATGGCAAGCAACAGGAAAAACCTCTAGTATACACCAAAGGTTTCATACATTCCAATGGCTTTTCAATGGCAGAACAGAGCAACAAAAGGGTGCCACTTTCAAAATAGCTCGTCTGCATTCTGTGCTGCCATTCTACATCAGTGTCATAGTTTGGAGGGGACTGCAAACACACACACTCTCCACTAATCATTCCCAATAAAAAAAACCAACAGCTTTGTAGGGTACCAAGTACAAAGAAGAAGACACTCACTTTGCTGCCATAGAGCAGGAAGTGAAAAAGCAACCTCATTGGTTACTAGGAAAAAACAAACACTGGCTACCAAGCGCTGCCAAAATGTGTGGACTTTTGACTAATTGACAATTAACAGACCGAAGCCCGCAATTCTACAAACTTCTGGAAGCTGATCTAATTTAAAATACAGCCTGAACTTCCTTTGGCAATGAATAGCAATAAACTTACTGTATTTTACTTCAGTTTTACCGAGGGAGGTCTTGCAATGGCTATAGAATTTATTACCTTCTCCATGCTATAAAAATATATTCCTAAATATGCACTCTTGTCTTGGATATATCAAAAAGGGGACGGATGCATTTTCAATGGGCAAAGGAAGAGACTGGCAATTTTTAACATTGTTGCTGCTTTCTGTTTAAGAAGGTCCAGCTCAGCACACCTGAGTACAAAGCAAGATTCTCATTACCGAACAGCGTTCTCAGTGAGGGCAAGAGTGTCATCACTGCCAGACCTTTGAGGACAACTGGTGTGGCCAAAGAAAGATGCTCTTCTCCATTACTATACACAAATACACATAAACACGTTCTACCTGCCAGCTTTCAGTAACCTATTCCATTGATGCTACACTAGCACAACAGGCACCAACCAACCCCAAATGTCTGAGACAACCCTACCAGGTCCATGGTCCCTAATACTGGGACCATTGTTAAACCCTGATTAATGAGCAACTTTCAGAATTTTTGTTTATTATTACTTTCACATTACATATTTCCCTCCAAGGAGCTCAAGATAGTGGTATAGTTAACCCTCTCCCCTCCTCTCTCACATGCTTTTATCTTCTTAACAACCCTGTGAGGTAGGCTACACCAAGAGACTACAACTGGCCGACGGTCACCAAAAGTGAGCTTCAAGGCTGAGTTGCGATGTGAATGGTGTCTCCACAAACCTAGTGCAACACTGTTAACAGCTGCAACACATTGACTCTGCAGTAGTCTCTTGTAGCAAGTTCGGAAAAAATGGATTCTGATTTGCTAAATTGATCTTGAGAAGTTTTTGCTATAATGTAACCATAAGCAATTTTAAACCCACTTCTTGTCATACTCAAGTCTTAAGGCTTTACAAGCTGTCAGCACACACCCTCTGCTGCCACCTCCACCTCAAAGATTTCATCTCTTCCCTGGAGGAAGCGTCCACAGCTTTTTCAAGTCTGTGCTCAGATGAAGAGCCTTTAAATCCCCTCCAAGGTAAACTAGGCATGAAAGGGCAACCATGTATATTCATTTGTGCTTCTGCCCTGTTTGCATAAAAAGCTAGATGTGGGAGTCAATTTCTTTTTCTTTTTCTACATGAAATACAGCATGCAGGTTTGGGAAGTGAAACCGTATCTTAGCTCCTCGTCCTTTCCACACTGTGATGCACTGCTTCAAGCACTTTTTGACCAGCTCAACTTCAGTACAGGAAGTGAGACAGATTGCAGAGGAAAAATGCCTGAAGCAATGCAGCTCAGCAAGGTATGGAGAGGGGACATAATTTCAATTCCCCTCATTTGCATGCTCCCCTTGATGTCAAAAAAGATAAAACTCCTCCTCCTCTACAGTTTGTGTGTGAATGGAGCAGCCACATTAATGAAATAAACACAACTGCATTGTGATATCTAGGTGCCTCAGAAGGCCCCTTTGCCCCTTTTCCAATTTGCCCATTGATTCTTTGGAGCCTGGAAATCAGAACTCCACATGAGTCGCTAAAGATGATCTACCCAGCAGCCAACAACTGTGCCTCTCAAAACACCACAAAGTCACCCAATACTTTGGGAGCATCTAATATGGGTTTAAGGCAGGAATGGGGAACCTGTGGCCCTCCAGGTATTATTGGGACTCCCACTTCATCTCTACCCCCAACAAGCATGGCCAGTGGTTAGGGATGATCGCAGCCATGGTCCAACAGTGTCTGGATGGCCACAGGTTCCCTGTTGCTGGTTTAACAGAAAACATCACAGAGAATCTACCTCCTTCTTGACTGGCCCCCAAGTTATGCAGATGAACTAGGACATATGTAAAGGGAGCAGGGGCAGCTTAAGTACTTTAATCCTTAGGCAACAATTCCTTTCCCTCTTTTCAGCCCTTCCAGCAGCAAGAAAGGCTCGTGTGTGTTTTTATAAAAAGAGCTGTGCCTGAAAAAAGGCTGCAGATTCAGGCCAATTAATGGCTGGTGCAAAAGCGCACAGGTGCTCACCTGTTGCTGTCCTTGCTGCGTCTGCTGAGCGGTCTGCTGATTTGAGGAATTTGTTGCAGCTGCGGCAGCAGCAGCTTGCTGTTGGAAGAGACTGGCAGGATATACTCCCCAGGGAGCCACTCCGTAGTACTGATGAGGGACAACTGCAGGACCTAAAATATCAACAGAGGACTGACTTTATCTCCTGCTGGTGCTTTTGCGTAATTCATTAACAGAACAAGAGAGTGGTTTTGCTTGCTCCTCCACGGTGGAAGTAGGGGGCAGTGGAATAACAAAGCTATAGCCTCCATTTCCAATGGTCTGCCACTTTCGGCAGAAAGAACAGTGCAAGTCTTTAAGAACATCATCCACCTGCTCAGATAAAGTATTTCACCTAAGATGCTTGTGCTTCCCATTCATCCAATTGAAAAGTTCTAATTTGGACCTAGCAAAGCTATTCTAGATCATAAAGCTTTTCAGATCACTGTATGTTGACTCAGAAGTAATGTATGTACTTTTCCTACTAAGCCTTTAAACCTTCTAACAGACAGGATTGTCTTATTGGTGCAAATATTTACAATGCCTTGCTGGCATTACCCCTATTTGAGATGCATGAATAAAAAGTGGAGAGTGAAAATATGTGTGTGTGTGTGTGTGTGTGTGTGTGTGTGTGTGTGTTTGTGTGTGTCGTTCTCATACAGAAATTTAAAAATGCAGCTTTTTCTAGCCATTCACACCCTTTTCTGTTGCTGACATTTGACCAGCTCACCATCGTACAAGTCCCATTTGTCTCTCATCCTTTTCATGGTCAAGCACATTTTGTCAATTTATGCCATTTTTCTAGTTTGTTCAGCCAGCAAGTGGGCACTTTTCAGCAGCAGCCTTCTTCAGTCTTTAAAAACCTGAAGCACCCCATGCTGTACTTGTATTGTTATTTCTTCTCTCAACCATTTCACTGGAAAGGTCTTTGCTCCCCCACCACCCTCCAATGCTGCTGTTTAGCCTGGCTTGGTTCCCAATTCAGCCTTTGAAAAGGTGCTGGATGGCAGAGCTTTGTATCATTCTGTGGCTATTGCTTGTCCAAACTGCTGCCCAGTGACATTTCAGCATCTACTTATTTATAAACATGCTACATTGCAGGTACTGAAAAAGTGACAAGTCCCTGATGTTTTCTTGCAGTTTATCATAGAAAGCCACAAATTTCCAATTGTTCCCCAAATCTTTCAGGGCAACAAGAGACAAAAAAAAAAAATCTTTTGAAGTAAAATCTGGTTTTGATTTATTATTTTTTAAAAAACATAACCACCTCATGTTCATTTAATTAGAATAGCCTGGGAAATGAAATCTAAACACAGTACTATGGGGTGGTGTAAAGTGTATGGATGTCCTTAATGTGTCTTTTTTTAAAAAAAATCTAAAGTAATAGCTGTGGAAAGGAATCATTACCTTACTTGTTGTTTTTAGGATTATCCCCCCCCCCCATGGCAACAGTGAGGAGGAAGATTGTAAGGTTGTCAGCAAAAGACCATGGTCCTGCCAAAAACTAGCCGCCGCCCCCCCCCAGGAGATCAATTATAGCTCTTCTAAATGGGATTTTAATGTGTCTGTTATTTTAGACATTTGAAGTAAAATACATATTAAATGCATTCACACATTTAATGTTATGCCTAGTTTGACTCAATGCGTTAGAAGTGAAGCCTACACGTATAATGACTTAAAACTATAAAGAATGGCCATCTGTCAAACACAGCGCTCAATATTAAACAAATTGAGCTAAAGGCCTTTCCCTTGTTAACAAGAGATCACAGGGAAAGAAAATATACATTTACAGACTGTCAACATGCATATAGATATAGAGGTGATCTGGCTGATAAACAATAGCTGGACTTTCAAATAGCTTCTGACAAAATAACTCACCAAGGACTCCTGCATAAGCTTAGCAGCCAAGGAATAAAAGGAGACGTTCTCTTTTTTTGTTATACAGTTAACATTTGCCTGGATAATGCAGACAAAAGCCCCTACTTGATCCATAAGACCAGGTTATGTCAAGCAACTTTTGTTTAGGAAGTTATCTGAAGTTTAGACAGAAAGCTTGATTTTATTTAAATGAATAAAACATCAGTACTTTTCCCATGGCAATTTAAACCATGATTTAAAATCACCTAGATTTTAATCAAACTCCTCCCACCCCCATCTGTGGCTAGATAAATGAATTGCCAATGCAATTTTTTTCAGATTACCTGCGTGTTTGACTGGGGTGTTAACAGTCTCTAATTAAATGAGCTGTTGTTACCAGCTGTGCAGAGTATCGAATTAATGTTTGTGTGTATGCTGGAGCGAAAAATGTAATTTGAATTTACTGAAGTAACTAGCTTGCATTGACTGTTTCTAAAGAGGGAGTTGATAATTTGGTTTTTCCTGGCCAGAAAAAGAAAAGAGATCAGTAGACAGAAGCTGAAAGCATGCTTTTGAACTTACTGCATGCATTCATTACATGCTTTTGTCATCTGTCTTACATGGAGTTCAAAAGTATATGAATAGTTCTACATCCTCTTTTATCCTGGATAAAAATATTGCTCTTCCATTTTGGTGGGAATTTGAACCCAAGCTTGCTTAGCTGAAGTTCAACACTCTGTCCCAGAGCTGGATAACCTGTGGTCCTAAAGGTGCTGTTTGACTACAACTCCCATCAGCCCCAGCTGACATGGCCAATGGATAGGGATGATGGGAGTTGTAGTCCAACAACAGTTAAGGAGGGCCACAGGTTCTGCATTCCTGCTCTAGCTACTACACCACACTAACACACAAGCTGAAGATTCATGGCTGAACAGGAGTTTGCATCCAGGCTCCAAATAACCAAAGCCACCACTCTAGGCATTCACACAAAATCTCCCACGTAGTCATAATGACAGCACAAACTTCTCATTGTCAAAAGATGATAGATCAGCACGTCACACATTTACAACCCATCCCACCAGCTCTAAAAGGTGGGCACCAGATTGTATTGCCATTATACTGCCTCTTCCCCATAACTCCAATTCCATGCTTCTCTAGTAACATATGTATTACTAGAAGGGAAGAGAAGAATGAGCAGCGTTTATCAACCACCACCAGCATCTATTCAAGGAGGGATTCAAGATAAAAGTATGCATCTCCTTAAAATAGTTTTAATACTGCAAGTAGGTGAAAATTCATGTCCGGCTCAGAGCAAATGAGTACTTACAAAAAGCTCTCATTATAGAATCAATGTTCTCAGTGAGGGCAAGAGTGTCATCATTGCTAGACATGAGTAAACCAATTGATATAAAGATAAATAGGGCCTGAGATAATGGGATTGGCCTATGTCATGGTAACTCTACATAACAACAGCATCCCATGGTGGTGCTCAAGTAACCAGGTCCTTGGCCATGTTCCATGAAATTTCCTATATTTAAACACATTTTGGGACAGAGCAATGTGAGAAGTGCCATGCTTTCACACCTCCACTTTCCAAAAATTATGGAAATGGCCTCCCAACTGTTGCTGTCTCAGAATGGGGCAGAAATAGGTGGAGTTAATCATGTGCTCCCTCTTTCTATTTCCAATTCAGGTTCAGCTGCTCAGCCTCCCGCCTAACAGCTGGCACTCAGGGTAGTGCGGCAGCAGCATAGTCCACTTTCCCATGCACCCTCCAGCCTCTGGCCAGCCCCCGAGCTTCAACTCCAGATATTTTGGCCTGGATCGGGGAAAGTAGGAGAGCAGCAACTGGAGGCTTTTTAGAAGATGCTCTCCACTTCATTTCAGTTATGCATGCGGAGGCCCAGAACATAACCTGTGCTTAAGTGGGGAGACACTTGTATAACAAATAAAATAGCCCCATGGCCCCAATATTTAAAACGTGGTTACGAAAATGTCATCACAAGCCCTTTATTAAAAAAATCCCCTGTACCATGGCGATCCTGCTATAGTTTCTCATCTCCCAGACCAATTTTGCAAGAGAATATTGATGAACGCATACAATCTAACTTATGCTTTAGACAATGTTGCATATCTGCTGGACATCCATCTGATATTTCATTTTGAAAGGGGATACTTCCTTCCCACAGAAGTGCAACAGTATACAGTAAAGGGGGTGGGGAGAAAGAGCATTAACCCCAGCTGTCCAAGCCTTGTATGACTTCCCTTTATTATCTTAAGCTTGCTATGGTTTCAGCTGCTTAAGCTGTGAAGACGCTGGAACACGAGAGCCCTTGCATGCAAGTAAGACCTACATGACCCCAATTCACAGGATCACTTTTGACATGGTGTTCAGTAGCAAAAATTGAGCCAAACAACCATGAGCAGAAGAAAAACAGCACTATGATAGGTTGGTGCTCTAACGGGTCAGTTCTACCGTTGTTCTCATGCTGCTACTTGTGCTGCAGAAGCAAAACATCTTTGGGTTCAGTTTTATGCTTTCTCATCCAGTGCTCTACTGCAAGGTGTAAAAACTTTCCACCCATGAGCAGGAAACTCCCCAAACTTACAGCATTAGATAGATAGATAGATAGATAGATAGATAGATAGATAGATAGATAGATATTTTTAAAAAAATAACCATACATCTCATTAAGCATCTCACCTAACGTTGCAGCTGCGGCAAGCCCTGCTGCATAGGGGTCCGTTCCTGGAGGAGCAGCGCTGATGATGTACGGATTGGGCACAAAGGCAGCAGGAGCTAAACCTGCTGAAAACATACCTGTCAGTAAAAACAAACTTGACTAGAACTGCAACCCTACCAAAACGTGAGAGAGTGTGTGTGTGTGTATGTGTGTGTGTGTGAGAAAGATTGCGTGTGTGTGTGTGTGCGCGTGTTTTGGAGATTGAGCTGACTTATCTATCATGGAAAAAGACACGGGTCTAAAATTTGAGCTGTAAAAGTCAGAAGCTTCACTCAGAAAACAAGCGATTAGGGTTGCCGTCTCTTAAGTCTATTAATTTCCATTGACTAAAAAGGTAGCCATGATTAACTGGTGGGCATGAACTGAAGGTGGCAAGTGATGTCTTGGAGTCATGCCCTTCCTCTTTTGTAAGAGAATGCCTGTTGTAATACATGTGTACATCATTCAAAAAGAGAGCATTTCCCCACCCCCCTTTAGAACAGTACCTCCCAGCCTGGTGCCCTACAAATCTCATTAGCTCCAGCCAGCATGGCCAATTGTCAGGGATGATTTTGATGATGGCTCAAAATATTTAGGGGGCACCAGGTTGTGGAAGGCCACATTAGAACAATGTTGTTGTTTTTCTCTCATCTGCAGATCTAATTGAAGATGATACAATTTACTGACCAAGGTTTCTTTAATCAGATGAGAGCATGTACAATATACAAATTTTCACGTTCAGCTGTAAGACGTTGAAAGCTTCCTAGATTTTTGTGTCAGCTCTGGGACGCCGTGAAATTGAAAAGATGAAAACCACTTCATAAAAACAAAAATTATTCCAGGGATATCTGGAAATTAGTCACAGCAAACATCACACTAGCATCACACTAACTACTTCTACCAAGAACCTTATTACTCATGTGTGTGTATCTTCCTTTGTGACTCTGAGAATTCTCTTAGAAGAATTCAGAACAATGCAAAGGCATATTAATAATAGACTGGAGAAGTAGGAAGTCCTAAAACAGACAGGATATACACACTGGCAGGATACAAAAAGAAGCAGGGGGACACCATATGGGGACACAATATGTGCACACTGTGAGGCATGCTTTCTTGTGAAGCTGTTTGCACCTCGGAGACAAGCAGCTGTGCAGTTTACAGAGAAGCTTGCCTCTTCAGGAGAGAACATCTGTAGGGAAGTTAGGGGGCAAAGCTCTCGGTGTGAACTTTTCTCTTAGGCATCCACATATCCCTTTCTGGGACGCCAACAATGAATGCAAGGAATATTAAGTGGCAAAACAAAATAACTGAAGGAAAAAACAAGCAAACAGATGCCTGTATGCCCTTGCATATACATTTCAAAATATGCATGACAACATATATAAATATTACAAAATATAGGTTAAATGGTCTTTTGAAAATCTAGCGTAAAATAAATATAATGCAACACTGAAGCTCTTATAATGGAAAATTGTACTGATCACAATTTAAAAGGGAATGTAAACCCTGGAGGTGGAAGTGATTATTCTTACTTACAGTGTTTGGGTCAAACCCAGGAATTACTTATTTACTCAACTCTCATTATTAATTGCAAATATGGACGTTTGCCCTTCGACCAAACGCCCATATAAGCAATTACATGTATATCCATTTTCTAATGGTGCAAAGGAAAGAATGTGAGAGCAAGGTAACAAAGAATGTATTCAACCAGTTTTGTTAGGAGAACCAGAAATAATGGGCATTGCTAATCCACGTTGTTGGGTCTATTCAAAGAGGGCTTTCAGGAGAAAAACACGGAATTATTTAACTACAACTGGTTTGAATATTGCAAGTAGCCCATTCATGTCTGGCTCAGAGCAAATGAGTACTTTAAAAAAACTCTCATTACAGAACCAATGTTCTCAGTGAGGGCAAGAGTGTCATCATTGCTAGACATGAGTGAGCCAAAAATATGATGCTCACACCCTGCCAGAGCTACAAACAGTGGAATCTCAAACCTTTCCACCCCCAATCCCACCAACCCAAGTTCCTATATTACCCCTTGCGTTACCCTTTCAAAACAAATGAATGCTGTTTTGAAAGAAACTTGGAGAAATGCTGATGATCAACAGAAGGCAACCTGGACTCTACTGATAAACAAGGGACTGAAAGACTTACCTATGTGCGGTTGATGAGCAGCTGCCAATGCATATTGCTGTTGTTGTGCTGCTGTCAGTTGCTGAACAGCGAGTGCATTCGGTCTTTGGAACAGCTGAGAAATCAAATTTAAAGATGTGTTTTACAACTCAGTTAAAATTCTCAGTTGAAAGGTAGTTGTGTGAACTTTTCTCCAACTGGGCTAAACTTGGTAGGCACCAGGCCTAGGTCATCCAATTAAAGCCTAGTCAGAAAAGATTCAAAATGTGTCTGGCAGGTTATTTTCAATCCAGTGCTGTTAATGTTATGAATGTTAGCACCTCGTTGCCTCAGAGGGTCACAATCTGCTTAGAGTTACTCTCATATTTCTTTCTCACTTTCCGCCAGTCTAATGCCTGCTGCGAGGGGGGTGGGGCGTCCCAAGTGACAACTCTGTATGCAGTCATCAAAGAGCTAAGCTGCATATTTTTCTTACTTCATGACCCTCCTGAGAATGCAGCTGTGGCTCCTGCCACAAAAGGACTGTGCAACGAATGGGTGCAGAAGAATCTTACAGTAATAGAATGAAGTGGAAAGCAAACGCAGGATAATATTTTATACAATATACACTTCTATAAACTAGCTCTCGCTACATGGATCCTCCTACACTTTAGCCAGCAAACCAAAGCTGATGTTCATTTACTGAGCGGAGTAAGCTCCTCAGCTATGATGACCCTAGCTTTGAAGTGCACAACCCATATGCTTAACCTATAGTGCAAGTGCCCAGAGCAGTTAGAAATATCAAGGGAGGGGGAAAGGGATGGGGATATCCAGCCGTTTTATACATATCAAAAGAAAAAGTTGCATGGTTAGTACACAGAGGTTATTCCAGGTGCATAGGTTTGTGTGTGCAAACCCATGCCCTGCAGGAGACAGAGGGGGGGGGGAAGGATCCATATTAATCAATGCAAGATCTACCTGTTGTTGAGAATTGTAGTCAAATAAGCCCACAGTTGCTGCAGCTGAATCCACAGGTACCTGAGTGCCAGAGTAATCAAACTGAAGCGGCTCCATGCCAACATGTTCCATGGGATCCAGTGGAACACTCTGGGACTCTATGTTGGAGAAATCCTCCACAGGCTTGGCACCATTCGTACTAGCTAGCTGGGCTAAGCCCTCAGATCCATTCTGGTTTGGCCCTAAAAGATCCACATCATTTGCAGAGTTCTGGCAGTTACCAGGTGTCCGACTAAAGAAAAAGAAAAAGCATCACAAAACAGTTACTCAGAGCAAAATTCTTATATATATATTTTTAAATAAACACCATCAGTGTCAATGGCAGGACAGTTTTAAAATGAATTTTTTTGAGTTGTGTCTTTTTCCCCTTCCCATCTTTTTGAAACACCAAATAACTCACCACCATCATCTGGCTATTTTGTATTGTAGATCTATTGTTGTTGTTGCTGCTGCTGCTATAAGCTGTTAAGAGTTCCCTTGTCTCCCACCTTATCCCCAATATCTGCCCTATTAAACTAAATCTAAAACTCTGGGGTTGTTGTTTTTTAAAGACCTTGCCTTCTCTTTCATACAGCTGCCAATAAATTTGTTTGCAACACTCACCTTGGAGAGCACCCTTTACCGCCCCAACCCATCAGATATGGCAATCTTCTCTCTTCTCCTGCACTTGGAAATGGGGTGATGACAGAGGATCCTCCCTGCAGCCACTGTTTGTGGGCTTTGTGGCCTATATTTTGCCTGCCCCAATCATTCACCCCCTCCTTGGTTTGATTCCGTATCTCTTCTTCAGTTACCGTCACCCTCCACCCCTTCCAGATGTATCACATTTCCTTTACCCTGTAGCCTGCTTCATGCAGGGAAAGCAGTTCTACTTGTGCAGGTTGCCCTATACCTACTTAGATCATGGGTGTAAACCACACAGGGAGCTTACATGCATAGAAAAGGTTCCCTGCTGCAAAAGTTCAGCTTCTAGTGAATGGAAGGTGCATTCATTCACCGAGTTTTCTCCCTATTCAAATATATACTAGACACTGTACTACACCAACTGTACCCTTCCCCTAAGGCATTGCCTCTCATTACCCATCCCCAAACATGTTTTATAGAAACATAGAATCATAGAGTTGGAAGAGACCACAAGGGCCATCGAGTCCAACCCCCTGCCAAGCAGGAAACACCATCAGAGCACTCCTGACATATGGTTGTCAAGCCTCTGCTTAAAGACCTCCAAAGAAGGAGACTCCACCACACTCCTTGGCAGCAAATTCCACTGTCGAACAGCTCTTACTGTCAGGAAGTTCTTCCTAATGCTTAGGCGGAATCTTCTTTCTTGTAGTTTGGATCCATTGCTCCGTGTCCGCTTCTCTGGAGCAGCAGAAAACAACCTTTCTCCCTCCTCTATGTGACATCCTTTTATATATTTGAACATGGCTATCATATCACCCCTTAACCTCCTCTTCTCCAGGCTAAACATGCCCAGCTCCCTTAGCCGTTCCTCATAAGGCATCGTTTCCAGGCCTTTGACAATTTTGGTTGCCCTCCTCTGGACACGTTCCAGTTTGTCAGTGTCCTTCTTGAACTGTGGTGCCCAGAACTGGACACAGTACTCCAGGTGAGGTCTGACCAGAGCAGAATACAGTGGCACTATTACTTCCCTTGATCTAGATGCTATACTCCTATTGATGCAGCCCAGAATTGCATTGGCTTTTTTAGCTGTCGCGTCACACTGTTGGCTCATGTCAAGTTTGTGGTCAACCAAGACTCCTAGATCCTTTTCACATGTACTGCTCTCAAGCCAGGTGTCACCCATCTTGTATTTGTGCCTCTCATTTTTTTTACCCAAGTGCAATACTTTACATTTCTCCCTGTTAAAATTCATCTTGTTTGTTTTGGCCCAGTTCTCTAATCTGTCAAGGTCGTTTTGAAGTGTGATCCTGTCCTCTGGGGTGTTAGCCACCCCTCCCAGTTTGGTGTCATCTGCAAATTTGATCAGGATGCCCTTGAGTCCATCATCCAAGTTGTTGATAAAGATGTTGAATAAGACTGGGCCCAAGACAGAACCCTGTGGCACCCTGCCATTGTTTCCTGACATTTATAAATGGGCCTGCTCAGGGAGACTGCAACCTACAGCTGCTTTCATCAACAGAAGTTGCATTTTTTTTGCTATTTTGTCACTGTCCTTTTCTTAACTATAGGAAAGTGTGCCCAACCACAGCAGCATATTTTAACACAGATTATTCATTGGCCCTGAGTCATAAGCAGAGTTCTGTTGACAGCATAGCATTGTCCTGCCTCCTGCTTCAACTCACTGTATCCCTTGAAAAGCCACCTCTAAGGTGTGGAGAAGCCGTCAGATGGGAAGAAAGTAGGTTAGCTGAAAGAGAACCCAGCCTGGCCTGCGTGAGCAAAAATGTGTTCTTTTCGGATCTCAAAGGAACACCAAACAAATGTTGATTACAACTAGCAGCTCCCAAGTGAACCCTAATTCCTCCCTTCTGCTCTACTGCTTTCCAAATTACAGTTCCAGTACTTTTTTGGACTCACATATAGGTACATGCTTACCTAAAATCTTTTGCATCAGCATCAATTCCATTTTGTACAGGCAATCCATTTGCCTTGTCCATTACGTCTCCCTCTTCCTTCAAATCACCTAATTTATCACCATCAAATGTGCCCTTATTTTTCTTGTCCCCTTTGTCATTGTCGTCACTCTCAGCATCCCTTGGCCCCTGTGTAAAATATAGCACTTCACAATGTCTTCTTTTTTAAAAAACAACAACAACCACACACCTCTGAATCAAGAAATTTTACAATTAGCATTTGACATCACCCTAAAATCTATTTCAGCTTTACTGCTGTTGCTTATTTTACTGTGCAATTTATAGCGGCATCTTTGATGCACTTAATCCCCACCCCTGAACACACGTTCATGTGAATGCAATTGTGCACACATAATGGAAACCCTGCTCAGCTGCCGCTCTGACTTTTGAGCTTTCTTCAGAACCTGTTTGCATATAAAAACCTAGAACTATCCTTTTCTTCAGGACAAAAGATACAATCTCAGGAGGCTGAATTTTGCACCTATCTGCACTTTTTCTGCATTCCTGCAGAATTGTGACATACAATCTTGATCTTAATAAGGTAAGTTACTCAGAGTTAATTCTGTTGAATAAACTGTCAGTGCCTATCATTAAAAAGCAACTGGACGTTCACTTCTGGGCCTAGCTACTCCGTTCACTTCCCGTCCCTTTAAAAAACTATCCTGTGTCAGCTTTGTATTTTGGGCATTTAGAATGTAATAGATTCCCAACTGTTCCAAAACTGTGATGATGTATTGGACATAACAGGAACAGACATAATGGTTTAGAGACAGTGACACCAGATATCATCCACTATACTTACAAATCCTCCTTTTCTGAGACAGGAATCCCCCGGGGATGAGCTCAGCACATACTCTACCATGCTAACTCCAAGTCCACCGCTTTCCGATCGTGGGGACAGCACTGAGTTAACCTCATTATTCACGTGAAAACCCTGGCCAGGTCTTCTCTGAACCATGATTGGTTGGGAAACAGAATGATCTGCAACAAAAACAAATGGCTATATTTATACGTATATCAGCAGCAAAATTGAAGGGGCTCAGCATTAGATTACTGTGCATCTTCAGATAATGTGCTTCCTAACTTCCTCTGAACAGCTTAAAAATAAGGCGAAAACAGGAGGGAGAGAACTACAGACTTCAAGAAATTGCAGAATTCAAACTAACATCTGGTAACTGATGAAGACGGCAGCCACAAGATCTGCCTTGCAATTACTCATGGGATACTATCTACATCTTTCTCCAGTAATTTTCATTCGTTCTCTCATGTTGCTCCCTTCCACAGAACCCGGGAAAACAGTGACAAAGAGAACTAGACCTGTCCTCAACTGTCCATTCCACATCCCCCACAAACACAGACAGATCAGCAAAGCCCTGCATTAAACAAATTTTAAACAGGAGAACCTTGCATATCTAACTGTACTGTACAACTGTTTAGAGATATTATTTACCTCTTTTCTAAAATGTTTCTACTATAGTGCTTTAAGAAGAGAGAAAAGAAAAGAGTAGAAAAACTTGTTCCAAATGATTTACGTGATGGTTTGAGGTACCTGATGTCCCCCAAGCGCTGTCTCTCCATTGATCACCCAAAAATATTCCTTTTGGTCCATCTTTGCTTGAATCATCAGACTCCCAAAACTTTTTACCTGGCAAAAGCTGCTGTAAAACAAAATGAGAAATATACCGTATGTTTAAAGGTTATCTTTTAAGAAATAACTAAGATATTAGTACAGGTGTTCCCCAAACATATGCGGGGGTTATGTTCCAGGCCCATGTATGCAGAAGCAAAAATTGTGTTAAGTGGGGAACACTCTCTAAACACCCTTTAAATGCTCTCTCTGCTGCTCTCTCTCCAATCCAGACCAAAAATACTGTATCCAAAAATATCCAGAAGAACTGAAGCTCTGGGGCTGGCTTGGGGCTGGCGGACACATGGGAAAACCAATTTGTGGAGTGAAAGAAGAGATCTAGCTCTGGAAAGGGGGCAAATGCATTATTATTCCGTCCTGTCCAGCACAATAATGGGGATCCTGGTTATAAAACCAACACATTAATAACCAGTTTCATTAAGCCATGATGGAAGCACCAGAGGAAGGAGAAAATGAGGTGGAGGCTTCTAGGTTCCACATAAGCAGCAAACTGGAAAACAGGGTCCAGAACTACACAGACTGTTGGGTGTGATCTAGTGGGGCTCTCCTTTGTTCTTAGGTTTAACAAGTCAGGAGCTGAACAATTGAACGGGAAAAACAAGTCCCCTTTCCCTCATGTTGTATAGACATGTGAGCCTGTAGGCAGGTTCTCTTTTCATTATTTCCATACATACATGATCCAGCACATATTAGAACCTTTCAAATAATAATTGACAAGTGGGATCTGCAGTAAAATGTTGCAATGTGAAGTGCTCCTGCTCAGTGTTCATGCTAGCCAGCGGTAGTCAGGCAGAGGGCCTTCTTGGTGGTGGCGCCCGCCCTGTGGAACGTCCTCACATCAGATGTCAGAAGACATCTGAAGGCAGCCCTGTTTAGGGAAGTTTTTAATGTTCGAAGTTCTATTCTGTTTTTAATGTTCTGTTGAAAACCGCCCTGAGTGGCTGGGGAAACCTAGCCAGATGGGTGGGATAGAAATAATAAAATTATATTATTATTATTAGTCTACAGGAAACTCCATTCCATCACCGAATCTGCTTCTCGATTTCCCTCCTCTAATACATATTCAGCATTCTGTGCCCACTTAGCATGATTAGTACACATGGTGCTGGGGTTGGGGGATTGACGGGGGATTATAAAGTTA
The DNA here is from genome assembly GCF_951804945.1 of Podarcis cretensis. Taxonomy (NCBI): domain Eukaryota; kingdom Metazoa; phylum Chordata; class Lepidosauria; order Squamata; family Lacertidae; genus Podarcis; species Podarcis cretensis. Next base: position 23,789,230 of record NC_137177.1, on the reverse strand, counting down.
TTTTTCCCCCTCCAGCATGCTGATAGCCCTCTCTAGTGTCCCCAGTTGTCTTGTTTTGGCTACAACTCTATTGGCACCCTCTAGCTGATTTTGCTATTAGAAGGAAGTGAGATAGTATGAACTCCAGCTAAAAGATCTCCCTAGCCTCCCCACATCCATACCAGCCTAACTCAGGCCCTGTATACGCTCAGAACAAGAGTAAGTTACATGGGATGCTTATGCCTGGGAAACAGCTGTGGCAGAGTGAAGGGAGGCGTTGTCATGCCATAAACCAAGCATTTTACCAACTGCATAGCACCTTTCTATCACAACTACCACAATATATGTCAGAATGGTTTTCCTGTGTACGTTTAGCTGGTGATAAACAACACCAATTTGTAAATCTTTCTGAGAATGACTCTTCCATTGGCAAACATGGAGATTGCTGGCCCTGAGGTCCTGGCAGGTTTCTATTCCTTTTGCACAACACCAATACATCCTGAAAGTCTACCTCCCACACTCTACCATTAACCAGTTGCCTTTATTCATTATTTTTTATTTAACATCTTTATAAAGGGCAGAATCAAGCTTCACTTATTCTGCTCACAGTATGCCAAACTGAATCAGAGTCAATTAAAGCACTGACAATGCAGTCCTTGCGGTATTCTTGGGTTATGCAGTGTTTCAAAGGAAAGATACCGTTACCATGGCACATGGAGGGGCCAGAGTTTTACAAATCAAACCCAAGATCTGGCTTATTAAAAACAAAACACCTTCTGGTATTTTTCAAGGTGTGTTGAATTGCAGTAGCTTGGCTATTAAGGCTGTGAACCTGAATAAATATTCGCTCACTATCTTATTAAACCTTTCTTAGGCCTTGGGAACACTTTGCCTCCCTTCCTGGTCTCTCATATTTATTCCTTTCCCAGCTTATATATAAAACCAACTGTTTGTTGTGTTTAAAATTCATGCTTATATTTTATTTTTTAAATAAAAATTATATACTGCTTGACTGTAAAGTAAAAAACCTCAAACATTTTATTTTTTTCACTATTATTTGCCTAGCAATCTCTTTTCCAAGCTGACTAATTCAGATAGCATCATGAAAATAAACATTGGTATTGTTTGGTTTTTCAAAATAGATAAAACTATTTAGTCATTTAGTTAGGTGGCTGGAAACTTTATTCATTGCTTACAGGGTTGACAGCTTAGTTATTCAGTTCCCCAGCCAACCAGCTGCTCTTTTTCTGGTATTCTAAGTCATGAAGTAATCCAAGTCATCCGTTCTTAGGGTGAGATACTCTCTGCCAAACTATTTCCATGGCGAGATATCTATACCATGGAGTCAGCTGTTTGCTACAGGCCCAGACTTTTTGACAGTTCACTTGTTTCTTGGATGGAAAAGATTATCGGAGGGGCTACATAAATTTCAATGATACAAGGTGTTTGCATGCCATGATTAGCTTAAACTGCTGACTCTCAGGTGCTAAATTTTGCAGTATGACAACAAAGACATTCTTAGTGAGCAATTTCTATTTATGATTTTTCATTTCTATGAATTCAATCGAGAGGCAAGCTAGTAAGTCTGCCTCACTGTGAAATTTTGGACTGCCATTATCTGTACACTCACTCTATAATTATGTATGTGCAAAGCTCTTCAGTGCTGGCAAATGTAAAAGCTAGTACATTAGAAGGTTGCTGGATCATGCCATTTAGATCCTTTAAGGGGCAGAGGGGGGATCACGAACTGTGAGTCTGCCCTGTTCTCTCCCCCTACTCAATCAAAATTAATTCTCCAAATCTTCCATTGCAGCATATACCACTGTTTCCCGCCAAAGAACTACTTAATTTCCTGTTACTTATTTCACTGTCATCGTCAACATGAATCATATTCAGGGGCATACTAGCAACTACTTTAATTAGAGTGATTATATCCTTTATCCAATTATGAAGCAATTAAGTTAGCATACTTGGTTCTTAGACAAGCATTTTGCAAATCAGTCAGTGGATTTTCTTTAATATCAGCGTCAAGAATGGACAATGGAGGATTGTGTGGGCTTCATGAGCCATCTTTGAATATTCTATTCATATAATCTCCTGCTTTTTTGGTATTATTTCCGGAATAAAAACCCATATACATGTACTCTGCTTTCTGAGCCCCACAACCAAAAGTGGTCTCAAAAGTGGACTCATATATAGCGTAAGGATCTGTATTTTTCAAATGATCAACGGGGCTGTGATTGATTATCAGTTAAACATCTGGCTAGTTCAGATGGCAACCTTGAGCTAGGTTAAGAACTTCTGCCAACTTTATCCAGGGATAGTCCACATAAATATTGGCCTATTCCTACCTCTTTTTCTTAATGGTGACATGGACCATTCATAATGTAAGAATATTCTTCACAACTGTGAGTAGGGCAGTGAGGTGGGGAAAGTGCAGACAAACTAATTAGCTATTAACTTCATTCACTGCTCCTGCTCAGGCTGCACAGAAAAAGCATTTTGGTTCCTGAAATTCATTCTGATTGTGCAGATAAAATATAACCGGTAGAATTATACAGGATATGGTATTAGTGTGTGAAAACAAGTCAAGATCCAATGATCCCAAGGCATGCACCACAAAATGGCAGAGATGGCTTCACTTGGTTGCAAGTGGCCAATAATCAGATGCAAAATGTACCTGGCTAATTTTGAACACTGGTCTTAATTCATCCACCATGCAAATAAATATGGATTCACAGCATTTATTATTTGGAGAACACGTTTATCATGCTGAAGATCCCCAGTTCAATTCCTGACATTTCCAATTAAATGATCAGGTGATGGGTATGATCAGAGTAGCTCATACTGAGCTAGATGGAGAATTTTTTTTGACCTTACATAAGACAGCTTCCTGCATTCATTACTCAGGGTGGAACATCCCTAATGTCTTTCACAATCTTGGATGTTGTTGGACTGCAACTCCCTTCAGTCCCAGATTATTTGGCCATTGGACAGGGTTGACGGGAATTGTAGTTCTGCAACATCTGGGTAGCCAAAGTTGGGGAAGAATGGTCTACACTATACACTGCTGCTATTCAAGTGCTCATTTTTCATTTACACTGCAGCACCAAATGATCATCTCAAATCTCTGCAATATCCACCTCTCTTTCAAGAATCCGTTCTAAATCACAAACCCTGCTTTGTAGCAGTCATGGGTAAAAAAACAAAAAACAGACCTCCTACACAATTTAAGATAGCATAGATGTAGGTTGGGGGGGTGGGGAGAGAAAGCAAAACATATAGTACCTGGACATTATAGCACAGTGGTGCCCCGCAAGACGAATGCCTCGCAAGACGAAAAACTCGCTAGACGAAAGGGTTTTCCGTTTTTCGAGGTGCTTCGCAAGACGAATTTCCCTATGGGCTTGCTTCGCAAGACGAAAACGTCTTGCGGGTTTGCTTCCTTTTTCGTAAAACCGTTAATACCCGGGGAATCCGCGCTCCGCAAGACGAAAAAATCGCAAAACGAAGCAACTCGCGGAACGAATTAATTTCGTCTTGCGAGGCACCACTGTATACAGTACTGAGTTTTCCATCTCAAAAAATAACACGAGAGCACCTTCTATAGTTCCATCTCTGAAAAGACAAACAGGCCTGGGCCAGGGGAGTATCCAAGAGAAAATGGGACACTGTTTGGGCTTATCTGGGAGGAAATAAAGAAAGAGATGCAACAAAATATGTTCACTTACCTCTCCCATAGCTCTTCCTTCCAGAGCAAGTGCTTGAAAATCATGATTTAATTCATCCATAGATCGAACCTATCAAACATTGAAAGATGCAAGAAAAACAGGTGAAAGACGCGTTGTCAACATGGCCTATAAAACTAAAAGACAGAACAATTGTACACCAATTCTAAACAACATATAAGCAATTGCATATGACTTGCAGAACATAATTAGGTCTGTAAAGTAAACATATTTTGAAGGGGGGGGACACAAATGCATACCAGTATAACTAATAACAGCAGAACAAAAAAGCATATTTATATATTCAAGTTAATAAGAGAAAAGGAGGTTTAGCAGACACAAAGGAAATCAAATGGGAATTTTTGGACGTATAGCCAACCAAAACAGATTATATTAATAAAATTGAAAAAGAATAATCAAAGCCTTCCATAATTCTGCCCATTCTAAAGCAGCAACTAATGAAACATCCTCTACCAAGTTTTAGCTAGAAGAATTCAGCTATTAGTAATTCTCTTGAACCATCAGCAATGTGTGTATGTGGGCTGTCAGCCACTTAAGTACCAATGATAAAAAAGGTCAACCTGTATGTAGATGAACATTTCAATGCTACTGTCAAATTCATCCACATCAATTCCATCGCTGCTTTAGTTCACATCAAGCTATGATTTAATGTGCGAATGATCAGTGCCCTGGTATGCAGCTGAAGCATTCCCACGTAGCTCTTCACTTGGGAGGAAACAAACCAGAGGCTGACATTGGCATTATTCATTGTTTCCCCTCAAAGGAACTGTGATTGAGAAGTAAGACAACCTCAACCATGGTTTATTTGACCAAATCGGACTTGAGCTTCTATTAACATAGGGCTGGATTCAACTAAATAATTGCCCTTGCAGGAGTCATAAATCACACCAGTGCAACAGAGCTTTCCCTCTTCTCCCTGCACATGCACCCCCAAATAAGGTGGGATGTTGGACGAACTCCCCAGAACACTGTGGGTACAGATTCCTGGTATTCATCACTTTGCGTAAGATACCATTCTGGCTGTCATAGCTCCAAAAGGAAGTTAATACCGGGGGGGGGGGACCAAAAAGATCAAGGGACTATAACTACTCTCCTACAAGGAAAAGTTATGATATTTGGAGCTTTTTAGTTTAGAAAAAAGTGGGGCAGCAAACAGTCAAAAATAAGAGGCATTAAGTCAGGACCATCAAGAGTTCTGGAGTTATGGGACATATTCAGAAGCTACAGGATTTCCCCCTTAACCAATACGCTTTAAATTTGAAAGATATACTAGGCGATTATTATTTTTTTCTAAAGGGGGAAAGTATTCAATTCAGAGATCTGGCAACAGAGGAAGTTCAAATTATGGGATGAATTGCTCCTGAAGTCAGAGGACCATGCTTTTAGTACTTAGAGGCAATATGGTTATGCTGGAAGTAGGAATAAGAATAGCATATAGTCTTGTGCCATATTAGATCATGGTTCAAACTGCCTCCTTTTAAGTTTCTGTTCAAGTCAAAGACTGTCTTCTATAAGCAGCCATGTGCCACTTATTCCCAAGAGGACAATCAGCCTATTGTATTTATCTATGTAAAGCAAGCATGCCAACATATCTTCACCAAAAAGGACGCAAGGCCCATATGGCATAGATCAGGTGTCTGGGTTCAGAAAGATTTTTGAAGATGTGCACACTTGAGCAACGTGTTTAACCGTGAAAACACTGTGAAACACAGACACAGGCAGGGCCTCCTCTTTCAGCAGGTTCTGACAAATATGGTCATCGTGTCCCTTCCTTAGCCAAGCCAGGGATATTTCCTGCCTATGATTCACAAAGATGCATGTGATCACGAGTGACATATGAGGTTGAGTTCAAGGGGTTTACTATTTTGAAGGCATTCCATAGCTCTTGTCACAGTGCATTTTGGCAATATAAGATGATCAATTGTGAAGGTACAGCATGGAATGCAACACTATGGAATACGTAGTGTTTCATTGCTTCTCCAAGAAACCCAGAGAGATGCAACCGCAAAATTCTGTGGCTGCAATCTATACCTATTTACCTGGGAATAAGCCCCACTGAACTTACTTCTGAGTAGACATGTACAGCGAATCTTTTTTCTCCTTATGAGTGAAACAGTGAGTGTGAGTTTTTAACCACATCTTCACTGAACTTTGATAGAAGTGCCAGACACCAGATTAAGATTGCCCTGTAGGCTGCAAGTTGACCAACTCCAAACAGGAATGTTCAGGTTTACATATCAAGAGTCATTTACGTGGAACAATTTCTGTGTTTTGTTTTTCTATAGTACAGAAACAGTGCTGAAGTTGTTTAAAATATTTGGTTGTATGGCTTGGATCATGTAATGCAATTATGGGTTATGGAGCAACTTCTCTATGAGGAAAAGTTGCATTTGGAACTTTGGACTTTAGAGAAAAGGAGAGCAAGAGGTGGCATGGTAGTTTGTAAAATTATGCATGGTGTGGAGAAAGTGGATAGAGAAGTGTCTTTCTCTCATAAGATTAGATCTTTTGGACATCCAATGAAGCTGAATGTTGGAATATTTAGGACAGTTTAAAGGAAGCACCTATTCCTGCAGGTCACTCCCACAGGAGGTAGTGAAGGTAAGCAACTTGGGTGGCTTAAAGGAGAATAGATAAATTCAGGAAAGACAAGCCTATCAACAGCTACTAGCTGTTGAATGTCTTGGTTGCCCTCTTCTGCACATGTTCCAGCTTGTCAATATGCTTCTTGAACTGTGGCACCCAGAAGTGGACACAGTACTCCAGGTGTAGCCTCACCAGGGTTAAGTCAATATCTAGTCAAATTCTGTATTCTCTGCTGATGCCCCATACTTTCATGATTCTCATTTCCTGAACTTCCCTGGTATTTTGATGTCTATTGCAACAGTGTTTTTGTAGGTAACACAGAAGTTTATAATGCTCCAAAAACATACTACCACCAAAAACATACCTTATAAACTCACCATCCCAACACTTCACAAACATAGATCACATTACAAGTGTTCACTTCCAATAGCAAGGTTAACACATTTCAACAAACTGAGCTCCTGAGCAACAAACATTTACATTTAGGCAAACAATGCACAACATAAAGCTACTTTCCAGCCTGGCTCTCAACCTAGTTACAAAAAGTCATTCAGGAATGATAAGGGTGGTTTACTTTGAAGGGGAGAAGGAAGAACGTTATTAAAGGCAGCAGAATTCTCCTATGAGAGAACAGTTATGGTAGCTGAAGAGATTTTATGGTACGGTGTAATATCGGGCTGCCTTCCCCAACCTGGAGTCCTCCAGATGTTTTGGACTGCAACGCCCATTAGTCTCAGCCAACATAGGAGTTACTTGAAAACATCTGGTTGGCATCACATTGGGGACAGCTAATTTAAGCCATATTGTCCCATACACTAGACCAGGCTTTCTCAACCTTGGGTCCCCAGATGTTCTTTAATGACAACTCCCACCATCCCTGACTACTAGCCATGGTGGTTAGGAATGGCGTGAGTTGTAGTCCAACAGCATCTAGGAACCCAAGGTTGAGAAAGACTGCACTAGATTATGGTTCAAGCAGTTTCTTTTAATTTCCACATAGGTCTTCTATAGAAACGTAGTCTGTCAGTAACCAAGTCCTACAAGTTCCGGAACCTAAAGCAGCAACAACCAGCCTACTGTCTTTACAAATGTCAAGAATGCAGACAGATTAGTATCTTCCACAAGAGAAAGAGATCCTGCCAAACACACCCACACGCCCTGTGACAGGAATATCATCACTGGAGAGAATGATGCTCAAATAAGACCTGGGTGTTCAAATGATCAACTCTGATCCATATGATCCTGCTTGAGCACTAAGATCTTCATCAGAGCCCTTTCTCTGGGACCCTCCGCCTTGGCAATAAGCTGGGTGGCAATCAGGGGATGGCCAACTCAGTGGCAACATCCCACTCACAGAATGTCCTCCACAGACATCTCTTCATGGTAAGTCCCTTGTTCTGTTTTAAGTGCTAAATTAAAACCCATTTACTGCTCAGTGAAAGCGCCACCATTTTAGTTTTAATTCTTGAGGACTTTTCAAACAGGCCTCCTATTGAGTGCTTATCTGGTTTGTGTCTTTTTTACATCTGGATGCTGTTTCTACATCTTTTGTTACTGCTCTTTCATTTGATATTTTTATACAGTTTATTTACACTGTACTCTGGCTTCTTTATTTATTGTGTGGTGCTATGGAAATCATATTTACAAATATAAATCTTCAAAACAAAATACAATCCAAATTCTCCAGCAGGAAAGACAATAACCATCACAAATCATTTTGGAGTGCTCATTCTTTTGACAAACACAAAAAACACATTCTATTTTCCCTGTGGGGCACTTATTTCTCAAAACATAGCTCCACTTCACGTTTTATCATCAATGCTCAGGCCATCACCTGGCCAAAAAAATAGTGTTTTATTTTTCAGCAGTTTTCACAAATACTGTATGTGGGCATACTGAAGGCTTACTAAAAAGCTCCTCACTGGCTCAGGAACAGGGTATAGTGTTTTTTAAAAAGAAAAGTAATCATCTGAGCACTTATCAAGTTTAAGTGAATTTAGTGAGGGGAGATCATTTAGCTCAGAGGTGCGGAACTCGGGATTCATTAGAGATCCACTGCTGATTACGAGGATGCAAGTTAAGAGACAACTAAATATTTTTACGGATAGCTGTCCTTTTAAATTTGCCTTCAACCCCTTTACCCCCCCCCCCGAAAATAAGCATCATGCCACCCATATCATAAACACATTCAACCCACCCAGACAGGTCATAGGTTACACACAAATATGGACACACACACAAACACACAAGAGACAGCAACAGCAGGTAGCAGTAACTCTTCCCTTCCCTTCCTATACAGCCTTAAAAAATCCCTTTTATTTAGGAAGGAGCTGGCGGAGACTACAGATATTTATTGTACTCTCCAGCTTCCACTGCTTGTCAATGGATGATTCAGGTGACAATTTTATCCCCTATGCCATTTAGTCCGTGGGAGTGCCCAGAGGCTCACATAGTGCACACAAGGCTTGAGGCTTTTCTTGGGTGGCTGGGCAGATTTTTCTATTTGACTGCCAATTTTTAAGTCTCTCCTGGTTGCTGGGCAGAAAAGTTGGCTCAGCAACATTTATTTTAAAAGGCATTCCCCAGCTAATGAGTACAAAAGTCTACCAAGAAGCTGGAGAAGAGATGGATGCTTCAATGAAGTGTTTAAAGAGTGCATTTATCCCCACATGGGTAGGGGGGGAGGGGGAGGCACAAGCAGGTACAACACTGACATCTTGCCAACCCAGCACATTAATAAGGTTTACCAGTGCTGCTTTAAAAAGTTTCACCATTTTTCTAACTATGGAAACTAACAATAGTAGTGGGTTTGAAAAGACAAAGGGGGGGGGGAGAAGCACTGCCCTGCTGGTCCAACTAAGGCAGAAACAAGTCAACAAGCATAAGACAATTTGCAAATATATACACATTTTTATTTAAGAGATAGAGGAATTATCTTACTGCATTGTCCTATAAAATGAGGCTGAAGAGGCAACAGAATGAAAAATGCTCATGTACACAGATTTTAATAACATTCACTGCATGCAACTGTCACAGGCCTGCTTAGCTCATTTGTTCAGTTGTGAAATATTTAACTGTTTACCTGATGTTCAGCATGAATGTTATCCCCAGTAGGCCACCGATGTTTGCTGTTGTTATAGCTGCCTCCACCACTTCCGCCTCCCCCAAGCTGCTCACCATGCTGCCTCTGAAAGAAGTAATCCACCATTGCGTCGTCCTGGGAGCGGCCTGCAACCCCTATAGATCCAGGAACAGGGCTGGAGTGGGTCCCTGCTGCAAGGGCTTGATTTGCAGCTGGCTGTTGCTGAGCCTGGGACCCTGTTCCAGATGTCAAAACAACAGGCATGTTGGGATTAGCTGTATCTTGACTGTGCTGTTTCAGGTGGGGGCTGAAGGAGTCCTGCCAGAGCACTGCTTTTCTCTTCAAAACACACGCAACGCTCATTCCACCAATACCTAAGGAGAGACAGGTTCAAAATGCTTAAATCAGCCTGTTTCCTCCAGCCTCTAAAGCATGCACCAGCATAAGCTTAATAACCACATCCATGGCTCCTGATACCAAATCTCACCATGTCAGGCAAGATTTACCTCCTCAATTACTGTTCTCAAAAGCGTTTCACAGAAAGCATCTTTGGACCCAAAAACACACGCTCCAAAGCCAAATTATCCCGTACAACCGCTAACCTGAAATAAAATAAAGACAAAGGTGCCAACAGCACTTGAGGTCAAGCCAGGGGTTGTCAACTTGGTCCCTACCGCCCACTAGTGGGCGTTTCAGGATTCCAGGTGGGTGGTAGGGGGTTCTACACCAAGCTGAATCCTCCTTCCATCAAGCACTGGTGGGCGGTAAGGAAATTTTACCTTAAAGATGCATTAGTGGGTGGTAGGTAAAAAAAGGTTGATTACCCCTGGGTCAAGCCGATGGTGGGAGAGGGAGGGAACTGCACACAAAGCACCAGTAAAGGTATTGGTACAGATATACTTCATGATACATTTGCTTCATGTTACGTTTTTTCAGGCTGCGTCCCGCGGCGACCCGGAAGTACTGGAAAGGGTTACTTCCGGGTTTCACCGCTTGCGCATGCGCAAAATGACATCATGTGCATGCGCAGAAGCGGCAAATTGCAACCCACAAGTGCGCAGACGCGCCGCTGCAGGTTGCGTTCCTTTCATGTTGTGAACGGGCCTCCGGAACGGATCCCATTCGCAACCAGAGGTACCACTGTATTCCAACTGAAGAGCACAGGGCCAGCAAGGAGGTACTGCAGCCCAGTTTAAGCAGCATATACTCTTTTAGCATAAGGTTTCAGATTAAAAATACCTCAGGTAGCAAGACTTCTGAGGTGGGGGTGGGGGGAGCCTGTTAGAGACCTTGGAGAGGCCAGCACTGGAGCTGGCCAGCCTTCCCTGACCTAGTGCCTTCCACCTGTTGCTGACCTACAACTGGCATCATCCATAATTGTTGGCCACGCTGTCTGAGTCTGGTAGAAGTGTAGTCCAAAACATCTGAAGAGCACCAGGCTGCGGAAAGCTGGAGCAGACAGTACTGGGCTAGACCAGCCAATGATTTGACAAGATTACTTGATTTTTGTGCAGTAATTTTTTTATTTTTAGAAAAGTATTCCCACTCACAGATAAGGCTGGTGCCAAGCTTTACTTTCCCAGGCCTTTGGGCAAATTGCTGGCCACTGAGTTTATTATGAGTTTAACGTTCTACTCAACTTTTATCACAGCCAAATATGACTTTAATTAATTGTGGCTGTAAAACACTTTGGGATTCCTTTTGTATTGATGAGACGCTCAAAATATTTTAAACAAAACAAAACTATATAATGGATGGATGCAATGCCACTGAAATCTAAAGCTTTTCAAGTGGCTGTTCCTAGGAAGCACACAGCTCCTTAGGCATGCTAAAATTAGTATGTCCACATTCGCATGTAATGGTAAGGTGAAGATACTGGCTTAATAAATCATACTGTGCAAGTCACCTGATCACTCCCATTTCCCCTTCTCTAGCACAAGCGGGTAAACAAACCAGCATGGGAATAGCTTAATGTTACACCAGAAACAAGGATGTTTCACTCTAACAAACCACAATCCGTAAATCAACTACAAAACATGGTTTAAGTCTGATTAGCAATTGTAGTTTCTTAAAGTCATCCCAGATTCAGATAGTAATGCTAAGCTATCCCCTTTCTGATTTGTTCATGCACTCTAGCCAGAGGAAGAGCAAAGTGGGAGCTATTGGGCCGCACACAAACAACTGTTTGTTAAGAGCTTGGCCCAAGTTTACACTTTTCAGTGATTTCCCCCCCACCCATATGATCTAAACAATGTAAGAGGAGTGTGTGTGTCACGTTTTAAGAACACTTACAAAAATCACAGTTTGCTTTATTTGCATTTCCTAATCAAGTGTTTCAATTCAAATACTTTTTGTCACTGGGAAAATATTTCTGAGATATTTATACAGCACATAAAGTTAGCATGTCATACTTTTTTGGTTTTGTGTACCAAGCGTAAGCCAGATAAACATCCTAAATTATATCTAAATTGCTTCAGAGTGGTGGTTTCAACTCATCAGAAGATAGCAGCATCTGTTCATTTGAACAGAAGGTGGCTAGTCAATAGTGCTTTTTAGATATTCAGTGTCACATGATTGTAACCATGTAAAGCATGCCAAATGGTGCCACACACAATCTTTCCAAGGGCTATTCATGCATTGAGGGCATGTCTGCAGCAGAACAGCCTACCAAATGCGTATCAACTGTCCATGAGCTGAAACCCTGAGCGCTCCAACACCATCACAAAGCTTGGTTCAAAGAATAACCCTTTCAGAGCAATTGCTTAATGACAGTAGGAACCTTTCAAACTGGAAAACACACCAGCTCATGTGCATTTGGATAACTGCATGAAATTGTTCCTTAAACAACACAGAAAGGAAGGTTCATACCCCATTTAAACAAGCCATAGTTTACTGTTGCATCCACACTTTTTTGTTTTAACTATAGTTAGTGAAAACAAGCCAGGATCCAACTAGACTGCGGCTTGTTAACCATCTAGACCAGGGTGGCCCAATAGGAGCTCCTCAAGGCCCTTGCTAAGTACCGAAGCTGCAGGGAACTAGAAGGGACTACATGAAAGCTTTGCGCTGGTTTGCTCATGACCACCGCAAGCCACCCATCCCAGCTGCAGCTGAGAATCCTCCTCAGGGGCAGGATGAGAATTGGGACAGGGAGAAGAAAAGAAAGGAGCAAGAGGCAGTTTCTCCAGTCATGCCAGCATTGTCTTCCTTGTAGGAGGGAGGGGTAGGCATTTGCAGGGAATCCCTAACTTGGCCTAGAGAGTGTAAGTGCACACACAGGTTAGTGTAGGTTGAATATTTTGGCAACTGCAATGCTGGGAGCAGGAGAAAGGAGAGAAGGTGGAAAGGGCAAAAAAAAAAGTTGAGTGGGACTTCACTAATCTGCCCAGCAGCTGTAGCAGGTTGCTTGTTTGCATGCGCTTTTCCTCTTTCTTCTCCATCCCTGACGGATCTTTTGGGTCTCTTATTTTTATAAGAATGGCTCTGATCTGTTTAATAAATAGGTAAATAAAATCTACTGATTATGTAATTAATTATAAATATTTAATTAAATATATTAATTGTATATATTGAATAATATCAACACTATTGCTAGCACTTTAATTTATGATATAGAAATTTAATTCAGTGTGTGGCTCCAGATTCTGTATCAAAGTACTCCTGCGCCCCACTTCGTTCAAGAGGATGGACCACCCTGATCTAGACTTTCTACAAACCACTGTTCCCAGGGTTCAGACAAAATGGGGAACTGCACTTTGTTTAAAAGCAGAAGTAGTGGCTTCTAAACTTTTTACATCTCCAAAAGGAGAGGCTATGGCAGGGGTCAGTAACCTTTTTCAGTCGTGTGGTGGGCCAGACTGTATTTTGGAAAGAAAAAAATGAATTCCTATGCCCCACAAATAACCCAGAGATGCATTTTAAATATAAGGACACATTCTACTCATGTAAAAACATGTTGATTCCCGGACCTTCCACAGGCCAGATCGATAAGGCGATTGGGCCGCATCCGGCCCCCGGAACTTAGGTTGCCTACCCCTGGGCTAGGGGAAAAAACAATCCCAATGCTCATTCAGATAGTGAGAAACCATTAAATTTGAATTGGGCCAGGTCTCCTCTGTGGAATCAGTTCACACATTTAATCTGCAAATCAAATACCAAGCAATGTAATTGAGAGATTAAGTGACCTCTATGCTCATGTGAACTGATCCCAAGGCCATGTTTCCAATTACTTATTGTATTCCATTGAAAGCAGGAGCACTCATCTTCAAGTAAATGGTAAGGTACCTTGGCAAATTTGACAATCTTATCCTCTGGCGTGCAAAAAGAGGAAGATGGGTGAGTGGGAAATGTCATGGGGGGGACCACATGGCAGGAAACTTTCCATTACAACTGAAGTGGGTCACTATGCTTGTTGGGTATACCAAAGTTTGATGCGGAATAGCTTGTTCGTGCACATGAAAAGTGGTAAATACATATATGTGAAGCAGTACTTAATTTTAAAAATGTGTTAGGATTAAAACCCCACTTTCAAACTTATTTACTTGAAGGAAAGTCTCAATACAGCAAACTGCCCCAGTAAGTGTGCTCTGGGTTGCATCAAAAACCAAACTGTATTCTGATACAGAACTTAAAAGATTTCTGGTTTGGTTACCCATAAGTAACAAGTATCTTACTCTGTAACAAAATGAGGGCAGATGGGAATCTTTATTCAAATAAAATTACTTCAGCCTTCTTCTAGTACGTACTATAATTAAGTACAACACAAACAGAATATTCTAAAAACAACTATAATCAATGGGCTTCTCCCCACTTTGGTTCCTTCTAAATATGGAAACATTGACAGAAAATATAAACAAGTAATCTTCCATTCATAGTTGTTTATTGCCCACTTTTCTCCTTTAACAACAAGAATTATTATTTGCCAAGCCTTTTTAAAGAAAAGCAATATTTAAAAAACTATACCCTGTCTTTCCATTTTTCCATTTTCAAAATCTGCACAGTAGTTTAACAGAAATAAAAAGCACACTTAGCAGCATAACAAAATCATTAAGGTGGCAGCAAAAAGAAAGTAAGTTATTAAAAGCCATTGGACAATTATACACAACTGAAACGTTCTCTGAAACAATCATGCCTAATCTGCCATCTGCACTGTACTAGCAATAGCACCAGTGGGAGTGTCCACAAAGCAGGCACCACCACTGAAAGCCCACATCTCCTTTAGACACCTTGTAGGAATGTGGGGAGGATTATTTTTTTCCAAATGGAAAAATGTGGCAGATGTTCAACTGTTGTAATGTTCTGCAGAAATGTATTCATTTATTACATTAGTAATAAATTTTCTGAATCAATGCAAGTCAAATTGGGGGGCTGGGGAAGATACAAAACTTATCAGGTCTAAAATAAAAACTTGCAATTGACTTTTCCTGCCCTGATGACTAGTCCAAAGAAACACACAAGTAATTGAAGATACAGTTTAAGAACCCCTGTATTTCACTATTTTAGTCAGTGAAAATAGCAAACCAGATTTTTTCAGTGAGTGACTGCCCATGCAGACAGCTTTAAGAACAAGTGGGGGGGGGGGGAGAGAGATTGCACAAAGCAAGCTTTATGCTCACTAAGCAATATCTAACACTAGTCATACATACTAGTCATATTTACTGAAATTAATGGAATCAAGTAACTTAAACCCATTGATTTCAATTGATCTATTCTGAATACAAGTTTTTTGGCTATTGCCCACTGGCTGTAACAAAAGATAAAAGGAAAGATAAATGGCTAGAAATGGGCTGGAATAGCCCATGTCATCTCATCACTCAATTTTTTAAAATGTGATTTTAACACCGGGAATTTAATGTGTATTTCCAGCATTACAGAAGCAAAACTATGCCTAAAACACCATGCCCAGGCTTGAAGCAACACTATGCCCAATATACCATGTCCAGGCTTGAAGCAACAGTTCCTCAGTCCAGTACTTTGTGCTCATGTTCAAGAAGTAATTTATTTGAAGCATTTTTATTCCGCTCTTCCACCGAAAGAGGCTCCCAGAGCAGCTTACAAAGTTTAGAAATGTGTCAGTTACACTACACTACACTTCCTCCTGCTCCCTTACAGAACTGAGAGCTGGTGTGATGTAGTTGTTAGAACAGAAGATTAAGACTACACACCCACTAAGCCATCAACATCATTGGATGAATCTTAGGGTAGGCACAGTCCATTCTGGCATAGCCAAACGCACAGGGTTGTTGCGGAAGATAATACCCATGACAGTGAAAGAGAACTGTATAGTGAGGAAAATGTGATAAAAAAAATTAAGAACTGTCACTTTCTTTTCAAATCTCAGCACTGTTAAGGTACATTTGTACAACATCCTATGTAGGCACAGGACCACCAACGAATGCTAAATCTAGCATCTAGCATACGCAAGGAAATCCCTAAATTGAAATACACATTTTTCAAAAGGCACAGGGGGAACAGCATGCTGGGAAGTTTAAGTTTAAAACTAAAGTATTTTTATATCACTTCATGCAAACAGAGGACTCTTACACTAGGGATTCCCAAACTCTAATTACCAAGCTCCACACCACTCTTATCTGCTCACTGCACACCTGAGGGATAGAACCCACACTTTGCAGCACAGTCTGTTCATTCAGCCACGATCCCTCTGCTCCCTAACACTACAACAGAATGTCCTATCAATGTACTTTCAGTCAAGCTTCCGGTACTGCAGAGAGAACAAGACAGCTGCAGTGCCACAGAATCAGTAATCTGGAAAGGCCTAAAGACCACCTAAGGCAACCCAATTGTCCAAAGCAGCCTACTCTCTCAGTGTGAACCCACACCACATGAACACCCCATGCCCACAAGAGGAAGTTCTACAAAAGGCGACTCTCTCCATTTCTCATCTGCCCAAAAAAGGTTGACACCAGACCCCCACTTTGAAAGCCCTGATCTACAAAGAACCTTTCAAACCATAAAGGGTGGTTCAATTCACATGACCACCACAGCTTATTTCCCCCTCATTTGAATCCCAAGTTTTGTTATCAGCTTCCTATGATAGCTGCTAATTTACAAACAAAAAGGCAGCCTGTGGCCCTTATCAAACATGCACCCTTCAACATAGACTATATCCACGTTACCAAAAAAGAAAGAAAACATTTTTTTTGTCGTCCTTACTACAGATTGGTAAAAGGAATCACAATGTGTAACTTTCTCTTTTATATAAACTAGAAACAA
This sequence comes from Podarcis cretensis, assembly GCF_951804945.1. Lineage (NCBI taxonomy): Eukaryota > Metazoa > Chordata > Lepidosauria > Squamata > Lacertidae > Podarcis > Podarcis cretensis. The sequence continues at coordinate 23,772,601 of NC_137177.1, read as the reverse complement.
ACTTTAAAACAATTTAATAAAACTGATATAACATGGCATAACAAATACAACTGAATTGCTACATAGAAACTAGCCTTCCAGGGTTAATACCGGGGAAGGAATTAAAAATTGTAATCCAGAAGGTAAATTGCTATCCCCATATTATATTTTTAAGCCATCAAATCCTCCTTTTTCTAGGAAAATTTTCTCTTTGCGTTTGAAGTTTGTTGCCTACAAATTCCAAGACCACAGCCCAACACAAGAATTAAGCACACTAAAAACTTATTTATTTCAGTGAACTGAAGGAGCATTAATTCTGGGCCATGACATAAAGTTGTGATCCTATGTACATTTACTTGGGAGTAAGTGGTTGGACTCACTTCTGAGTAAAGATGCAAAGGATCAAACTGTACATTCAGTTCTTTGTTATGGTTCTTACATGATCAGGCATGCCCCTCTCCGATAAATAAAAGTCTTTAAATTGATAATGTTTTCCATGGGGTTCATATGATAACAAAGGGCTACCCCTTCCTCTTCCGTAACTTTGTTTCACTTCAGAGTGGCTTCACCAAGAACTAACTTGAAGCTAGAAGGGCCAAGGCCCTAAGAGGGGAGAGAAGCCAGCCTTTCATTGTTGCTCACTTACAGATAAACGCACAAGCTATATGTATAAAAAAAGAGACAAACCAGGAAATCCATTACTGCATGTATGCTTTATGCCCCTTTCATCGGACAAAAACAAAAACAGAAACCCCTATACCACCATGCTCACCCTGAAAAAAACAAACACAAGGGTCCCAAAACAAGCCCAACTAGCTACTACAAAGAAACACGAGCTCCAGAGGTATTAACTCACTGTGGGCCAGGGAAGATAAACACCCTCCACCCCCCATTGTATAACATCCAACACACCATCCACTCCCCCCAACCGGACACTAAGAAGCTCCCCCCATACAATGTATACATACCTACCCACCCAACCCTGTACACCAGTGGCAGACAAAGTTTAAGTCACGTACACCATTTCCTGTATGCCCTGCTCGCGGACGATTTTAATTAGGCATCACCTACGGACGTTTGAAAATCCTAATTACCTCTCCCTGTTTAATCACTTTTCCCCACCTCCCTCCCCCAAAGTACTCCCCCTTTTATCCCCCACATCGCTTCAGTTCAATCCTGCACCATGAAATCAGCCACCCCCGACCACCAAACCACCACCCCCCCCCAAAAAAATGAAGCATATTAATCACTCTGGCTGCTTGGAAAGACTATTTTAAGCCGAAGTAAACTCTCTTCCCCGCCTCTCCTCCCCCCCCCAAAGAAAAGGAAGGAGGGGAGGGAGAGAATGAGAGAACAAAACCACCCCAGGGGATGGTATAAGCTGCTGCTTCTTTTTTTAAGGTGGGGGCTTTTTCCGGGAAGGGGGGGCTATACAGTTTAAAGGGGGGGGCGTCCCGGGCCCCTCGATCCGCCCCCCCCATCGGTCCTTCCTCTCTCCCTCCCCCCCTCCCCTCCTGGAACAACAATAGAGGCCTTGCTTGGACTCGAAAATATGTACCAGGAACAAGCGCGAGGAAGAGCCTCGGCGATAATGCCCGCCCAGGGCCGCCTTTCGGAAGGGCCTCGCCGCCTCGGCCTAACCCCTAGCCCCAATACGGCTCTACCATCGGGCTGCCTGGGGTGCCGAGTCCCGTTTCGGCCCACTCCGGTCCGGATACTCACGGGCGGAACGGTAGGATGAAGATGGATCTCAAAGGCCCCCCCCTCCCCCCGGCCTCTAGCTCCGGCTGCCGCTCCCCCTGCCTTTCACTCCAACAACATGGCGGCCCACTGGGGACTCGGGGCGGCGCGCTGCATCATGGGAAGGGTAGGCTCCGCGAGCCTGGCCGCCGCCGCCGCCGCCGCTGGCTTGCAAGGAAGCTCAAGCCGCGAGCTCCAGAGGCGCGCGGGGCTTTGTTGTGGCCTCGCGCGCACACGCACACGCCTCAAGGCGGAGGGACCCAGCATAGAAGTAAAAGGGAAAGCGGGGTGCTTGGGATTGGCTTTAAAAAAATAAAAACAAAAACACCTGAGCCTTTAGAACTGAGGATGAGAGAGTTATGATACACAGTATATAGAAATATATATAGATGCACATCATTATTGCTAATATAGAACGTGAACGGTGTGGGGGCCCCCACCTCAAAAAAGCACCCTCTCCCTTTTATACATGCTGCTTAACCGTAAAAGCCCCTTGGCAACCAAGTCCTCAAGTCAAATGCCCCTTATCCCACCCCCAAAAGAGGATGTCAACAACTCCCCACTTCTTCCTGCTACTGTGCCTGAAATGGGGTGTGACAGACAGAAATTCAACAGGTGAAGTTTTCTGTTCTTCTGCCGCTGCTACAGCTACACAGTCGTGTTCACATTGGGCAGAAATTAATTCCACTGCAAAACAAAATGAGTTACGCTCAACTAGACTTTGCTCCTTTGGAAAGATTACACGCCAACAACAGTTGCTGCTCTACTGCCATCTGTAACAGAATCATGGACTTATAGAACTGTAGAATTTCAGACTTGGAAGGGACTCCAAGGATCATCTAGTCCAGCCCCCTGCGATGCAGGAATCTCAGCTAGATCATACATGGCAGATGGCCATCCAACCTCTGCTTAGAAACCTCCAAGGAAGGAGAGTCCATCACTTCTCGTGGGAGTCTGTTCTACTGCCAAACAGCTCTTACTGTCAGAAGCTCCCCCCAATATTTAGCTGGAATCTCCTTTCTTGTAACTTGAATTCATTACTACGGGTCCTAGCCACTGGAGCAGGAGAAAACAAGCTTGCTCCGCCTTTTTTCCAAGCTAAACACGCCCAACTCCCTCAACCGTTCCTCATAAGGCTTGGTTGGTTTCCAGATCCTTGATCATCTTGGTCGCCCTCCTTGGCACATGTTCCAGCTTGTCATTAAGGTAAAGGTAAAGGGACCCCTGACCATTAGGTCCAGTCGTGGCCGACTCTGGGGTTGCGACGCTTATCTCACTTTATTGGCTGAGGGAGCCGGCGTACAGCTTCTGGGTCATGTGGCCAGCATGACTAAGCAGCTTCTGGCGAACCAGAGCAGCACATGGATACACCGTTTACCTTCCCACCAGAGCGGTACCTATTTATCTACTTGCATTTTGTCGTGCTTTTGAACTGCTAGGTTGGCAGGAGCAGGGACTGAGCAACGGGAGCTCACCCCGTCGCTGGGATTCGAACCACTGACCTTCTGATTGGCAAGTCCTAGGCTCTGTGGTTTAACCCACAGCGCCACCCGCGCCCCTAGCTTGTCATTAGCCTTCTTAAATTGTGGTGCCCCAAACTGGACACAGTACTCCAGTGTGGTTTAACCACGGCAGAAAATAGCAGTACCAGGACTTCTCTTGATTGGGACGCTATAGTTCTGTAACCTACTCCCTGCCAATATGCACACCATTCACATGTTCAATAGGCCAGGTTTTCCATCTGCATGTGCGGATCCTGCCTGGCTTTCTACTGGTGTGTCCTAACTTTGCTTAGCTGCTGCTCCTTTGTTCAGTAAGCAAACCGGTCTAACCTGTCCTCCTCTCACCTCTTGTGCTGGAAAGGCTTTGTCAGCTTCAATGGTAGACATTTAAGCAGATACAGAATGAGCATCTGCAAGTAGGTTAAAAAAAAATCCCAACAGACTCCCATCCTTTCCTGGTGGAACAGATGCAAAATACACATCCAGATTATCTTCAGCACCCTCTGGCAATTAAAGTAAACTTCTCATTTCAAAGTCACATTTAGAAGACAATACACGATGCACACTTACTTTGGAATGAGCCTCAATGAGCTTAATGGGCTTAAACAAACATTCAGAATAAACATGCAGAACGTAAAGACGGAACCACTGTTTTCTCTTTTAAGGTGCAATTTAGATCAGCGTATTCAAACTATTGTTGACCCACTACAATATTTGCACTCTCAAGCCCAGAGCAACCAGGATTTCCCCAGTCTAAGGGACAAAGGCCTTAGCTTACTGGCAGAGCATCTGCTTTGCATGGTAGCAGGTTCAATCCCCAGGGTCTCTAGCTGCTGGGTGAGAGTCCTGTCTGAAATCCTGGAGAGCCGCTGCCAGTCAGTGCAGACAATACTGAACTAGATGGAGCAATGCTCCGACTGAGTGTAAGGCAACTTCCTACAGTCAGCAAACGAACCTCTGCATAGCGAGTTGATCAGACTCACTTCAAAAAAAAATGCATGTTTTGTTGTACTCTAACGCACAAGCACGTGTTCCCTCCCATCCCAAGGATCATTTTAAGACAGTTACAGATAGGTAGCCGTGTTGGTCTGCCATAATCAAAACAAAACAAAATTCCTTCCAGTAGCACCTTAAATCTTAGTTGGTCTTTAAGGTGCTACTGGAAGGAATTTTTTTTCATTTTAAGACAATCACTGTTGTCACTTGTGCAAGATATTGGCTACTTTATTCATAAAAGTCGAGCACCAGATTTAAACAAAAGAGGGTCCCCACCGGAAATGTATTCCTACAGGTCCAAACGGCAATCATTGTAGACTACAGCTCCCATCACGTAATCCTTTTACCGGATATGAATAATTGCGCTGCCTCGGTGCATTCTGGGACTTGTAGTTCCTGTGATTATAAACCGCGGTTAAAGGAACAGTCGCTTTGAAATCGGAGTTCACACAAAGCAATACTAAGACAATTGCCGCGTTACTGCGCGTGTCTGTTCAGAAGGAAGTCCCACTGAGTTCAATGGGGCTTACTCCCTGGTGCATGAGTATGTAGGATTGCAATTTAAAGCGAATTACAGAAATGATTCCTGGCTGATTTCCTCTGCAAACACAACAATTGCATTTTTATCATTGTTTAATTATCCAAGGTTTTACACATTTTTTAAATGAAAAAGTACATTTTCTTCTTGAAATAAAAGATCAAGGAACTGAAATATTTCCCTCTGAATATGGGAAGTAATGAAATAATTTATACTGAGCGGTCAGGTGAAGAAATAAAAGTGTTTCTGCACACCAGGGTCATTGATAGATTGGTATATGCTGTATTGCTGTTGCTCAATACTGTATATGTTGTTTGAAAAAAAAATTAATACTGTGTTTTAATGTTGGGGCATTGACTGAGAGGCCAGCAAACTCTAGAACAGCTTAAGCATTTTTGTTAGTTTGTTTGCTGGACTTTGAGAAGCCACATTCCCCAAAATTATTTCAGAAAATTCTCTCTCTGTGTGTGTGCATAATGCATTAGCCAACAGTTACGTAATAATACAATAATTCCTCTAAGCATTTCAAATTATTAATATATAGTTATGAGGTCTCCTGGATTGCATCCTGTTTTGTGCTTCATCAGAACAAAATGGACAATTTCTCAAATATTGTCACTCATTGTTTATTGCATTATATATTTCTTAAGATGAACAAAGATTAACACAGATCTGAAAAGTCAAAGAAGAGGATCTACAGCTGCCATTGTGAGAGATTCTCCATTTTGCTCTGATGAAGCATAGAACAGGATGCAGTGCAGGAGCTGTCATAACAACAGAATAATTTGGGGTTTGGAGATAAAGGTTGTGATTGTTAGACTACAGTGGTTAACACTCTCTCTCTCTCTCTCTCTCTCTCTCTCTCTCATTTTACATGCAGTCTTGCTTTTCCTACATATAAATAATTTCCATGCCATTTTCATTATTTCTACAGTCCTTGTGATCTTGTCTGTTGTTCCTTATACTTTTGAAGACCTTCTCCTTTGTGTTGGTTAGACTACAGCTCCTATCGCCCCTAACCATTGGCCAAACTGAATGAGGAGTTAGAAGTCCAGCAACATCTGTGGGGCCAAAGTTGAAGAACGCCATTCCGCCACATAGCTATGGCTGCTCCCACAAGGACCATGGCTTGGAGGTCAAGTTGTGCTACCTATTAGGCACCTAAAGAACATAGGTATAACTCTCCAGGCTCTCAGGGAAAACTTTGGCCACTTTTCAAAACACAACTGATGTCAGGATTTTCCTGGAACTGACTCATTTGTCATTCCTATTGTGTTGAACTGTATGGTTAGATGTTTGAAAATATGAATAACAATGGTGTCTGTGTGGTGTAGTGGTTAAAGTTTCTGACTAGCACCTGAGAGACCAGTGCTAGTAATCCCCACTCAGCCTTAAAGTTCACTGGGTGGCCTTAAGCCAGCCACATCACTCTCAGCCTAACCTACCGCTGACAGCGCGACCCCGGTGGGGTGCCATCGCAACACACCCCCAGGACGTGTGTCACACACCCCTGGACACGCACCAGCCACGCCCCTGCCTTCTCTCTGCCCCCCAGTGCCAGAGCATGAAGCTCCACCACTGAACCTACCTCAGGGCTGTTGTGAGGATAAAATGGGGAGGAAGACAACCATGAATGTCACCGTGAGCTCCTTGGTGGAAATGTTGGATAAAAAAATGTGAAGAATACTAATATAGTGGTACCTCTGGTGGCGAATGGGATCCGTTCCGGACGCCCATTCACAATATGAGCAGAACACAACCCGCAACTGCACGTCTGCGGGTCACGATTCGCTGCTTCCGCGCATGTGCGTGACATCATTTTGAGCATCTGCATGTCTGTGAGCGGCGAAACCCGGAAGTAACCCTGTCCGGTACTTCTGGGTCGCAGCGGGACGCAACCTGAAAATGCTCAACCTGAAGCAAATGTAACATGAGGTATGACTGTAATTTTGAACAATTCAGTACAAAGGTAACTTTTATGTTTATTGCTTCATCCATTTTTGCCTCTGGCCTTGCCCACAACTTGCATGTGGCCCCTGCGAGGTTGCCTAAGAGGGAGTATGGCCCTCAGTCTGGGCGGAAAGTTCATCAACCCTGCCCTATAGATCTCACTGCAGTAACTGAGGCACAAATGGCAGATATGGGCTTGGTGCTGTGTTCTTGTCTTTGCTGCGACTGTATTGTATGATAAATATTTTGTAGGTGTGAGTGTGTGTGAGAGAGAGAGTGTAGACAAAGCTACTGCCTTGTATCAGCGGATAGAATTGGCCAAGGCCATTTTTGGCTTCCAAGTGCAGTAGGTCCAGAAGCACCGCGAGAGGAACTTTTTAGGGAGAGATTAAAATGTAATAAAATCTGAGTAAGTTCAAGCCTGGCGGCTAAGTAGCTGCCAGAGATAAGTGACAGAAAGAGGAAGGTGTCCAGGGGTTCCTGCTTCCATACGCGTTTGCCAGGGATGATTCCCCATCCTCTCTCCAGCTTGGCTACTTTTCACACTGCAAAGATATAGCCAGGATGTCACACTGCAAGTTTGCCGCGTCCATCAAAGGCCGGCAGGATCATGTCGATGAGCAGGGCTTTACAGGTAAATTCTGCACAACTTAAGATTTGTAGTGTTGGAAGGGACCACAAGAGTCATCTAGTGACTAGTCCACCCCCTGCAACGCAGGAAGCTTTTGCCCAATGTGTGGTTCAAACTCGTGACCCAGAGATTAAGAGTCTCATGCTCTACTGAGCAGTTTGTGGAACCCAATTATTCAACAGAAGGCTTCTCCCTGCCCTATCCTGACCCCCTACATATACATTAAATGTGCTGCTAAAACAAAGCAAGCTTGGACTTGGGAAAACCAGAAATAGATTTTTTGTATGGAAGGACTGAGAACTCATTCCTATGCATGTGGGAACCGATTCTATAACTCTACGAGCACATCTTATTTATTTATATACAGTGATACCTCGGGTTAAGTACTTAATTTGTTCCAGAGGTCTGTTCTTAACCTGAAACTGTTCTTAACCTGAAGCACCACTTTAGCTAATGGGGCCTGCTGCTGCCACCGCACCGCCAGAGCACAATTTCTGTTCTCATCCTGAAGCAAAGTTCTTAACCTGAAGCACTATTTCTGGGTTAGCGGAGTTTGTAACCTGAAGCGTATGTAACCTGAGGTACCACTGTACTTCATTTCTATACTGCCCTTCATCTGAGGATGACAGGGCAGTTTACAATATAAAAATACAAAAATGCAGTTTCCAGCAACCGATATTCAGAAACACGACTGCTTCAGACTGTGTAGACAAGCCATTATTGTGACTAATAGTCATCAATAGCTAATGCATTAATCCATGAGAGGATTAATCCTGAGGCCCTTGAGCCTCAGAGAAAAAAAGGTGTCCCACCCCACCCCTTCTTGAATGAGGAAAGATGACCCTGATGTGTGTTCAAAATTAAATTTAAAATCCTTCTTAAAATCCCACCCCTTCTTGAATGAGGAAAGATGACCCTGATGAGTGTTCAAAATTAAATTTAAAATCCTGTATTTGGCACAGCTGGAGACAGAAGAATCTGAAGGGGGCAGTGAAAAAAAAATCACCCATTTTAATCAGTTCAACTGCACAAAATCAGAAAAATACACAAAATTCAAACAGCTATTGTTAAATCAAACATATTTGACGTGTTAGAGTTACAGAAGAAAGAGAAAAATAATATTTTGACATTACAAATACAATTTTATTTGTTAAAAAAACAAAAACAAAAAATGTCCAAGCACCAGTGCCAAAATCTGTGAGGGTGTTTTTTTTAAAAAAGGAAAGAGGAAAGAGAGGTCCATGTGCAAGGGAGAAATGGAGTTACTTTCTACCAAATTTTGAATTGTGGCAATTCCAAAATCATCCTTCAATAAACAAACACACATGCAGATACACATTTTTAACCACAGGAGATGGAGCACATTTTCATCCAAAACCTCCAAAACAAAAACTGAATGGATTTTTCACCCATGCTCCAATCTGGTTCTATGATCACAAACGTTCGTATAAACCATTACGGACTTCAGTCTTAGGCTCCACTTATCTGGGACTCCACCCCACCGAAAAAAGCAGGATTTACTTCCAATGAAACTTTGTATAGGATTAGGGTGGGCTTTATGAAGCAGTTAGGATACACTTCATGAAGCCTCTTCTTGAGGGTACCCATTTCCCCCTTCCCAAGTCAGCGTGGGGAAGGAAGAATCTCAGTTTCTCTTGGTTATTCATTTTTCCAATCTTAAGCACAATTGTTCACAATTCTGCATTTTAGCATGAATTTCTCTAGATATTTCTGCAATAAATTTCCCCTAACATAATGCATTTGTTGTATGTTATTTTCACTATTATATACACTACCCCCTCAGTTTTGTATGCATTATTTGGTTGGAGAACTGCATCGCAAATTTCGGGAAAGGGCAGGTTTCGAAGCACAGCTGCATTTCAATTCACATATTTCTCCGGGACATGCAAATTATGGAGTCATCCAAACCTAATCCCTCCCACATCCCTAGTAGTTTTCGTAAGATTTGCTAGTGTGGATGGGGGATGAATATAGCTCTGTTTCTGGTTATTCATCATTAATTATCATCATCATCAAGTTAAGCACTGAAAGCATACATTTGTGGAACAAGAGCCACTTGAGTCAGTCAGAATCCCAGCAGCAATTATTTTTTATATATGAAGTAACTGCAGGAAATTAACAACAGGAAAACACAAGTGCCGGCTCTGTCATTAGGTAGAGTTGGCAAGCCACCTCAGGAAGCAGGTGCTAGGAGGCGAGCATTGGTGTCAGTGTCTGGGAGGGTACAATTACATGTGTCTGCCCTGTCCCTTCTAACTATAGGCCGTTGCCTCCAGATGCAGTAGAGGGCCACTGTCCTGTCACCCATGTTAAACTGATTGAAGTGTCGGAAGTGATTTGACTGACAATCCAGTTGGCTTCTGTATGCAGAATTGGTGGGGCAACCATCTAATTTCTTGCCTCAGGGTGTATAATGTCTTGGGCTGTCCTTAATAAATAACACAGGTCTTTTCACAATTGCAGGTTCCTCTACAGCTGACCTAGCGCTGTCCTGCTATATTGGAGGGGAGATACATAACAAATAAAGCCCAAGATGGTCTACATTGGTGATATGAAGCTCTGAAACAATATTGGGTTTGGATCACAGAATCATCTCCCTTGCTAGACTCCAGCTTGGCTTTAGGATGAGCACGGATCCGTCCTGGGTTCTGTGTGGTTTTGGCACAGCGTCCCTAGGCAGAACTCAGCCTGTACAAGAATCAAGTGCTATCCCTGTGCACAGTTCTATTGTGTAAAATCAGGGGTGGTCAACCTGGAACCCTCCAAATGTTATTAGACTACAACTCCCATCAGTCCCAGCCAGCAGGGCCAATGGTCAAGAATGATGATGAGATGTAGTCCAACAACACCTGGAGGGCATGTTGGTTACCCCCAAGGTAAATGCACACAAGGGTCTCAAGTTAAAGAATCCTCACATATCCAACGAGCCAAAAAATATCACCCTCTCATCTTGGGAGCTGCTGTATCTCAGTGGTTAGAGTTAGAGGCTACATGCAGATGGTCCCCTATTTAATCCTTGGCATCTCCAGGTAGGATTGGCAAAGTCTCCTGTCTGAAACCATGGGAAACCACTGCAAATGCGCAGAAATAACATGCTGCTAGATGGACTTATTCTAAAGGAATCTTCCTATGTTCATATCTTCCCCTGAGGCATTGAATCATAATAGGCTCTTGGACCACTGTGCAAGTAAACACTGCTTCGGGATCCATTCACTCCCACTCATGCAAGTACGTAATCATTACAAAGGCACAACCATTGACCTGGCTGCCAGAGAGGGAGAGATAAAACAGCTCCACTGAAGTCAGCTTGGACCAATGGCTATTTGCCTCCTTGCCTCCCAGAACCACCTTGCACAGTGGCCACCTTCTGCCTTGTCATTATGGAGCTTTGAGCTAACATTTTGCTTGAAACAGGGCCTGAATTTGCTTAATCTCCTCTTCCTTTCTCAACGCATGCTCCTTTTCTATCATGCCTGTTAGATTACCAGCCGCCACTTTGAATTGGAAACCGCCTTCAACGTATTAGCAGAAATGGAGTATAAACAAACAGTTAACTTTGCCTTCCCGTAGCTGACATGGCTTTGCTGGCTGAGGCTAATGGAAGCTGTAGACCAGTGATGGCCAAACCTGGCCCTCCAGCTGTTTTGGGACTACAACCCCCACCATCCCTAACTAACAGGACCAGTGGTCAGGGATGATGGGAATTGTAGTCCCAAAACAGCTGGAGGGCCAAGATTGGCCATCCCTGCTGTAGACCAAAACTTCTGGAGGGCACCAGGTGAGCAAAGGATTGAGTAAAAGGTCTAGATGTACAAATAGTGTGAACCGGTCTAAGGCAGCTTTCTGTTCTCCTAAGGCACTTGGAGCTCTTCAGTGGAAGATTGGGAGACGCACAAGAATCAAACATAATAATACTATAAATATGCTACTCAAACAACCTGGGGAAGTAATATGAAGGAGATTTATAAGTCCAGAGAGAGGATATGATGTGCGTGTGGATTTGCAGGGAAATTTCCCTAACTTGAACTGGCTTGCAACAATTTCTATAAGGACTGCAACATTTGCATTAGATTGGGGATGGGAAAACCAGTGCATTATTATTAATTATTATTATTATTATTATTATTATTATTATTATTATTACTATCATCATCATCATCATCATCATCATCATCATTCCACCCTTCACCCTAAGGTGAAACACAATGTTAAAAAAGGTTTAACACAACTTACTATCACAGAAGAAAGGTGGGTTCTAACAGTATACAACTCAGGTGTCAAAAGCCAGGGTGAAGAGATGTGTCTCCAGCAATCGCTGTTTAATGAGGAGGCCAGATGCACCTCTGTGGGGATGGAGTTCCGCAACTGGGGGGCTGCTGCAGACCACAAACACACACATCCCTGAGCTTCTGAGGTTGGTGGAACCAACACTAGGGCCTAACACCCAAAAGGAGGCACTCTTTCAGGTATTTGGGGCCTCAAGTCATTTCAGGCTTTAAACACTAATGTGAGCACCTTGAATTGGGCCTAGAAATGAACCAGCAACTACTTTGTTGTTGGGTTCCTAGTGTCATCAGCCCCAGTCTACCTCGGAAGGGGTGAGCAGCAGCTCTTCCCAAGCCATGGTTTAGATTGATTAAAAACTTTTGGACCAACTAAAAAACAAGTAGCCCTGATTAACCTGGCAGTTTTGTTTAAAAGAAGTATTATCATTTTTACTTGTTGGTTTCATGCTTGTTTCATTTATATTATGCTCCCTATCCTCCAAGGAGCTCAAGGTGATGTTCTGTATGTAGTCTCCCCCCCCCCAAAAAAAAAACCCCTCCTATTTTATCCTGGCTGCAATACCATGAGGTAGGTTAGGTTCAGAAATAGAGACCGGCCAAAACAACCATGGCCAAATGGGAATTTGAACCCTGGGCTCCCCAGTCCTAGGTCAACTGCACATTGACTTTTTAATACAAATACTTCTTGCTGGTGGCAAGAAGAGGCAGTCCTGTTCCTTTCACCCAGAAAGGAAAATATCTTCTAATGCAACAGCTGCATGGATAAAACATGTCCCCCCCCCCCCGCTTCAGAACTGCTGTTTTGCCACTTATTCCAATTGAATCAATTTATACTCAATTGATAAAACCTCCTGCTATTAATCTGTTAAGGATGCAAACCTATGCACACTTATGAACGAAATAAATGTGCTGCAAGACAGGTGAGAGCTCTAATTTATGTCCACCTTCCTCCCTCCCTTTCACATCATTCCCAATTGTGAATCCCTTTTGATGTTAAGAGGTTTTAGGGCTGGTAGGTGGAAGAACAAGGTGCACAAGCATTGAAATTTTCAAACTGAAACTTAACATTATTGCATTACAATTCATCAGTATTTGCTTTTTAAAAAGTAGCCCTCAAAGCTTTAAAAATAAAATTTATAATAAATTGTCCTAAAGTTGCTTCAAAAAGAAAACTACTGAAATGTTGCTTTAAAAAATGTTATTTTGTGCAAAATTTATGTTGGTTTCAGTATGCCAAAAAAGACAGGGGCTCCTGCACCTTTAATAGTTGCTCATAGACGAAGCAATTTCAGCAGGTGCAGTTTGCATGGCAAGAAACAACTGCTAACATTGCACGATCCCTCTTCTCTGTTTGCACCTGATCATCCTAGCTACATGGTGGGAAACTGCAATAAATTTATCTTGATTATAAAATTCCTTCTCTTTGAGCTGGAGGGGAAAGTATTTCCTTTTATTAAGTCCTGAGAATGCTCACCTTGAATCTGATATGAGGAGAAGCTGCTCTGTAACCAAAATTGCTGACAGCCAATAGGGCGAACTCTTCTACCCCTTCCTTATTTCCATGCTTCTCAGTGCAATCTTATGCATGTTTACACAACAGGAAGTCCCAGTGGACTCAGTGGGGTTTACTCCCCAGTAACACTTGTGATTGCTGCCTTTTTACAAATCAGATCGGTAGAGAGTGAAGGGACATGCATTGCAAATGAAAGGGAAATGGTTAGCTTGAGATGGGCTTTGGGGAAAACCACAATCTTTCATTCAAAAAGTAAGTCCTACAGCTGCCGCATCCTGCCCCCATATCAGGAGATTCCCACATTCTTTTGTCCAGTTCAGCAGGGCAAAACTCTGAGCAGTTTTTTTAGTCAGTGGGGAATATACAGTATCACTAAAAGTGATACTGAAAGCCTGTTCCAGTTGCTCAGCTTGCCCCGGACTGGCTAAGGCAGGATGCACTGCCAAGCATCTTATATCAGATATATTTGGGTAATGGGGAAAAGAAACTGACGGCACATGGACTTTTCTTCCAGAAATACCAGTTGCAGGCGGGCAAAGGGAGCAGATTTCAGTGTGCGTGCATACACATACTTCCGGTTTATAGGTGCCCATTTATTGTCTCTATGTGCCATGCTCATGATATGGGAGATATTCAGCAGTGCAAAGAAAGGCTGGCAGTCAGCCATATTATTAGGCCACAGTTATGTTTGGTGCAGAATTAACCAGATGAACGAGACACACCAACTGGGTGGCCTCCAACTCCTTTCAGACCCAGCCAGGACTGTCCACAGTTGGGAATGATGGAAATTGCAGTACGACCACATCTGGAGGGCACCAAAAATTGGGGGAAGGCAGGTTTAGAAAAGTATCCAGCCTTGCAGTTTCTAACCCAACTGCTCAGAATCTTTTTCAATCTGAGGGCAGGCAACTTTATTGGTGTGGGTGTGGGCAGTGGTGGGTGGGGCAAGAGGCCCAAAGTGGGTGAGCAACGGATGGAACGCCTACCTTTGTACAGTATGCTATGTTCCAGCTGCAAAAAAAATTATAGGTTCCTACATACCCAGCTCTCTGTTCTGCATTAATGCATTACGGCAGTTCAAGGCATTCCTGAGCAAGTACTGACTGCATTTCTCCCACCGTGGAATGAATAACTACTGCTCACACCATCACAAGTGAGATTAGGGGAGATACCTTCCAGCAATCTTTCTCAACCTGCTGTCCTCCATATGTTGTTGGACTGCGGCTCCCATCATCCCTGACCACTAGTCATACAGCCTGGGGCTAATGTGAGATGGAGTTCAACCACATCTGGAGCACAGCAGCTTCAGGAAGGCTGGCTTCAGGAGACAGAGCTTCCAGGAAAGGCTAGTGCCACTAGGCATCCTCAAGTCCCAGGCTCAGAACTTTCTGGGTCTGAAGCACCTGCCCTATCATTCACAGTGTTTGTTATTTGGCTCCAATTATTTCCTTGAGTGGAAACACTTCTCTGAGAGAGAGGAATGGGTTCTATTTTTATTTAACCACAGGAGGTGACATTTTAGCCGTGTTCAAATGAAACCTTACTGGAGTGGCTCAGGATGCACACTTGTGTTGGGGTGAGATGGACAATTCTCATGTGAGGGTTTAGTTCACAGTTCAAGTCTGCAGAAGTTGAATGTGCACAGCATGGATTGGCTAGTACTTAAGCTATCGCGAATATATCCTTACTCCAACATCCTCAGAACAGCTTTTATATTTTTGTTTTTTAAAAAACCCACTATATTAAAAAAGGAGGCAATGAAGGAGCATGTGACTGAATATGCAGAAATGGTGATATAAACCAAAAAAGGTAGACAGTTCATCCGAAGGGAAGGGGAAACTGATGACTAAATTGGCAGGGTGTTCGCATGTCTGCCGGTCTTTTGCATAGTGAAGTGGGAAGGAAGTCAGGCGTACGCAGTGGGTATTGAAATGGTATGGGGTGTCTCCAATGGTAGTCCTACTCAGAGAAGACCCACTGAAAGTAATGACCATGTCTAAGTTAGGTCCATTAATTTCAATGGGACTGCTCTGTGTATGGAGCTTTACAAGAAAAAGTATGTGTGAAACAATAACCGAGGCTTCCAACCTCAGGATGAGAATTTTTGTAAATGGGAATACATGACTAAAACTGCAACTTTAATGTTGAAGAGCTAAAGGAGGAGAACTTTTTCCTTGGAAGCCCACACCTGGGAGTATAATGGCATTATGAACATGGCTTGGTAGCGATGACTTTAATTTGGAGTGACAGACTGGCAATGGTGGTCAGCACATGGTGGGAGTGGTGCTTACCTGACCTTCAGCTTAGCAGGAAGAAGAAGAAGGGCAAGGCGGTGGCAAGGCCTGTGTGGTGCAAACACACTACTAGACTCAATCTGGTGTTCTTTACTGGTGCATTTGCACTGCACCACCCTTACCGTGGCCTATGCCTGGTAAGCTACAGTGATGCTGGTGATGGGAGGTGAGGCGAGTGCCACCAGCCACTACTGGGAACTGCCTGGTGTCAGAATGAGGCAACTGCGACCAATTCTGGACAAGCTTTTGTGTGTTTGGGCAGATAGATAGGTAGAGACTATGAAAACTTACGGCAGCCTTCCTCACTTTACCATGCTCTCCAGATGTTGTTAGATCTCTATTTCCACCAGTGGTCCCAGATGATGGAAGTTGTAGGTCGGCAGCATCTAGAGAGCACCAGGTTAGAGAAGGCTGCAGAAATGATTGACCCTGCAGTGTCCAGCACTGAGATTTTGAGAAAGTAGGTCACCTGGAGGGAAGAGGGTCCTGCACCACCAATTTACAGAAAGAAAATAAGAAAGAGAAACCAGCTGATGAGATTCTGGCCCTTTGGAAGGCATTTATTGTGTTCCCAGAAATGGTTCTTGGCACCCTCTTGGAAACACTATGTCTCCCAGTGGTGGCTGGTACCCATTGGGACTGTTAGGACAAAGGACAAGGGAACTAATGGGCAGAGCCAGCCACAGCAGGCAGAGCCAGAGCCAAAGACAGCCACAGCCAACTAATTCTAGGTTTGGCCTCCTCCTTGCTGAGTTCTACAAGGGGCAATACTGAGACGAAGGAGGGGCTGGCTGAGGGCAGGGTGAGGTGGGTGGGGCACCTCCCCTTTTGGCCTAATGGAATAGCTCCCACTGGATTCTCACATATAAACTTGGAAGCATTGGGATGCAATACCAGCTCAGAAATAAACCCACACATTTCTCACAGTACGCATATATTCAATTCTGTCTCCATGATCAAAGAACTATTTTGTCTTCTCCGGCGGTTACCAGGAGTTGGATTTTTAACTGATGCTCATTTAAATAGTAAACAGAATTGGGAAGCCTTGGGTGTACGGGGGCTGGGAGTGGGAAGAACAGATTTCAGACCTAATGAAGCCTCCCCTTTCCAGATGTCAGATATATATCTATCTCACTCTTTATTGCAATGTATGGATTCTCTTGCAGCCTGTGCCACATTGCAAAGCCAATTGCTCAGAAGCAAATGGGACAACAGGAAGTGATCCGGAACAATTATAAAAAAAAAGAAATAAAGAGCAACACTTCAAAACCCGAAAAAGTTCTTCCTTAAAAATAGGGCTTTTCCTTGCCCTCTCTGAAACATAATATTGCCCTTGCTTGATTTTCCTTTTTAAAAAATTCGCTGGAGTTACCAGCACCACTACAAACACTGGCCAGCAGGTGGAGCGTCAAGCTTCTTTTTGGTTCCTCAGTCTTGAGCAGAGAGAACTTGTGCCAGAATCATCTTCCAGGTGCATGGAAGCTCTCTGTGGTCACTCAAATGAAGGAGTTAAAGAGAAAGGAGGGGAGGAAATGAACCCAGGAAGAGTCACTGTGTTGTCTCTGGGCGGGATTTCAGGCCACACGAGATCTGCAGAGGAGGTGACTGCCATTTGGCTTTGGAATCATTTTATCATATTCGGCACCCTGCTTGCCTTGCGTTTTTTGCAAACGTCCCCAGGGGCCATCTCACTGTAGTTAAGGAAAGTTATCCAGAGCTAAAAGAGCAAAACAGAGCAAAGGCATCAGATTTAGTCCAGGGCTGGCAACAAAGCTTCAGCAAACACCATTAAGGGCAGTGAGTTAAATTCAGCACAAACAAACAAAAAACCTGAATGAAACAGGGCCCATTCAATTTTTTTCATGCATTCATTCATTCTTTTTTATGTACAATATTTTTATATGCTACAAAGTTCTAAGTGCTCTACATAAAAGCTGTTAAAAAGATACAGCCAATGGTATTCAATGCAATTTCCTAAAAACGGTATTAAAAATTAAGTGTCGTATCCAGCGCTAGTCTTGTTTGGAGCAGACCCACTGAAATTAATGGAGAGGACTCTGCTAGGCCCATTAATTTCAACGGGTCTACTCTTGAGTAAAACTTAAGTTGAATACATCCCTAAGCGTCAGAGCTCAGGACTGTCTGTGCCAGTCTATAAAGGTAAAGGTACCCCTGCCCGTACGGGCCAGTCATGTCCGACTCTAGGGTTGCGCGCTCATCTCGCTCAAGAGGCCGGGAGCCGGCGCCGTCCGAAGACACTTCCGGGTCACGTGGCCAGCGTGACGAAGCTGCAGCTGGCGAGCCAGCACCAGCGCCGCACACGGAAACGCCGTTTACCTTCCCGCTATAAAGCGGTACCTATTTATCTACTTGCACTTAGGGGTGCTTTCGAACTGCTAGGTGGGCAGGAGCTGGGACCGAATGATGGGAGCTCACCCTGCCGCAGGGATTCGAACCGCCGACCTTACGATCAGCAAGTCTTAGGCACTGAGGTTTTACCCACAGCACCACCCGCGTCCCTTGTCAATCTATAAGAGGTGCTTAAAGGCTGACTTGTTTCCAACATCTGATTTTATCAATAATTTGATATCTTATATACACTGCTTTTGATGATCAAGCAGTATATAAATCTGGTTTAAATAAATAGGGTGGTTGTGTTTAGATGTGGCTTAGAATGCATGTGGTTCAATATCCCACATACATTTCATGAACTGACTGATGTGCATCCCCTCCCCATTGAAAATTCCACCCTCATATGGACAGCCCATAGTGCCAGTGGCAGGATCGATGCAGTGTTCAGCGAAGGGGACACATATGGCTTCTCTCAACATGGAAGGAAGAGGATCTAGGTAAGGGCATTTTCTAGCAGCCCCCATGCACCCCTGATCCCCACAAATGAGAGATACTCACGTATACAAAGGCTGTAGCTGCAAGTGTGACATCTTTTGGGGTGCCTGGTAGCCATATGAATCAAATCCCCCAATGAAATCAACTGTGGGGTAAAAAATTAGGAGTAAGCATTCATATCAAACAGCTCAGGTTCAACAGACCAAACACCAAAAGCAGCAACACACAAAACGCGGCAGTGGAGGCTGCAGACACGCCATGCATTTTTAAAGCACATGACCCCTCCCAAAGAATCCTGGGAACTGTAGTTGGTTAAGGGTGTTGGAAAGTATAGCTTGGTGAGTGGGGGCAAACTACAGCTCCCAGGATTCTTTGGGGCAAAGCCATGTGCTTTAAATATATGGCATGCACACAAGGGAAGTTACAGAAGTGTCTCTAGAGATTTTTGGTTCTTAACCCAACTTTTTGATTATTATCTTCATTTTTGGGGCCCCTTTTCCACCTGGTGAGGTGCATTTGTCTCCCTCATTACTGTCTTTCAAGAGGAATTTTTAAAACATCTGTTTTCTCATGAATTTGATGGCTATTTTTGGCAGCCTTGACATTACAGTGGTACCTTGGTACTCAAACGCCGAAAATCCGGAAGTAAGTGTTCCAGTTTCTGAACGTTTTTTGGAAGCTGAACGTCCAATGCGGCTGTCGGCTATTGATTGATTGACTGCGGAAATGGATAAAAGCCCCCCATCCAAACAATGACTATCATCAGTGCAGGTGAGAAAATAATAATAATTTAAATTTTTATCATCTACAGTACTGTCTTATTTATTTTACAGTCCAGTACAATGATTATTGCTTTCATGATGGTCTCGTTAGATAGTAAAATTCTCTTAAATTGCTGTTTTAGAGGTTGTTTTTAAAAGTCTGGAACAGATTAATCTCTTTTGCATTACTTTCTATGGGAAAGCGCACCTTGGTTTTGGAATGCTTTGGTTTTGGAACAGACTTCTGGAATGGATTAAGTTCAAGAACCAAGGTACCACTGTACTGTTTTTAAAATGTTTTGCAATATAGATACATAGATAGAGCAATGATGTCCCCCTTTCCAGCCTGGTCTTCTGACTTTCCATTCCATATTGTGTTAGAAGCATTCAGAGATGCTTCTATTACACTTCTAATATTAATTTTGCCATGGGTGAGCTTGAGTCTCTTCTTTCTATAATGGACTGTCTGATTAGATTTGGAATTAAATGAATAACTGTCAAAGCCGAGAGCTCTCTCTGAAGTTTGTTAGGAAAGACAAACATGCAGGGAAGCACCAGCTTCCGCCTGTATTCCAAGCTCTGAATAGGATGATACGTATAATTTGCTGCTCCCTAAATGGGTTTTTTCATGTGTAAACTTTATTAATAATTTCATTTGTGTCAGATGCTGCCGTTTGGAAGCTATCAGGAGCAAATAAGCCTCTGCCAGTTTCAAATATATTCCAAGCAACTTATTACAATGGCTAGGCAGTGTCCTGTTTTACACAAAAGGTTTTAATTTTCCGCTACATCTATTTAGAATGTTATCTGAACATGAGCCACAGGCTGGCAGGGTGATTTGCTTGCAGAAACATTTTCGAATTAACCGTGCTAGAGGATACATTCATTGTTCTTTTGCAAACTGGGACTCCAGCCTTCCTCCGCAGGCATCGGAGGTGAATGGCATTGAACAGAAGTGGGGAAATCCAGCCCGTAGGGCTAATGTGGCCCCTCAGGATTCTCTGTGTGGCCCCCAGGACTCTCCCCAGGCCCTGCTGTGCTGCCCCAGTGGTTTCACCTCATTGGAATGTGTCCTTGCTTGTCTGGATGGAGAGAATTGGAAGGGGAGGAATGTAGAAACCTTTAGCTTCTGCTTGCTGGAATGTGGTGTCTTTTTCTCTCTCAAAACCTACCTCAGGATTGTTGTAGGGAGAGTGTGAGGGGAAAGCACCACAGGCACTATCTTGAGTTTCTTTGAAGGGTAAGTGAAGTATAAATGTAATAAATAAAAGAAGCTTTTATCTCCCTGTTTACTATCAACCTCACACGAATTGGTACCCACAAAACACAGGGAGTCCATCTAGGGTAGCGGTCAGCGGTCAGCAAACTTTTTCAGCAGGGGGCTGGTCCACTGTCCCTCAGACCTTGTGGGGGGCAGGACTATATTTTGAAGGGGGGAAAGTGAACGTGCCCCACAAATAACCCAGAGATGCATTTTAAATAAAAGGACAAGTTCTACTCATGTAAAAACATCAGGCAGGCCCCACAAATAACCCAGAGATGCATTTTAAATAAAAGGACACATTCTACTCATGTAAAAACACGCTGATTCCTGGACCGTCCGCAGGCCGGATTTAGAAGGCGATTGGGCCGCATCCAGCCCCCGGGCCTTAGTTTGCCTACCCATGGGTTAATAAGTATGCTGGATTTAAATTGGGCAGACCTAGGTTCAAAATCCCTGCTAGGCCACCAAGATGGCATTTGAACCATATTCGATTACTGCGTCATATAAACAGTTTGAGCTACATGCCACACTCCCTCTACCCCTAAATGGAGTACTCCATAGCCAAGTAATCTCCAATTATTTGTAGATGAAAGGTACTTACAGCTGTCTTCTTCCTCCATAAACACTTTGCTGACGTAGCAGGCGTAAACAAATCCGAAGAGCTTCAAAATATAAAATTATTATTTTTTTAAAAAATATTTTTATTGAGCTCTTTTTCATAAGAACAAAAACAAACAAAAAAAAATCAAATACAAGAAGAAAACAAGAAATAACAAACAAAGGTACCATATGGCAAAATTACAAAACCACCGACACATACAACCATACAAAAGAGAAAAAAAAAAGAAAAACCAAAAATATACCCACCCATCCCAAAACAGTGATTGACTTCCCTTCAAATCGGCTTGAGTTGTACTCCCATGTTATTTTCCTGCGGCGTATTTTTGTTACCTTGTTTACACCTCTCAAACTTTATGTATCGCCTACTGTGATTTTAATATTACCTAGATTTGTTTCCATGTATGTAAGGAATTTACTCCAATCGTTAATAAATTTTACATTTTTCTGATGCCTGATCTTCTGTGTCATCCTTGCTAGCTCTATATACTCAAATAACTTAGATTGCCAGTCTCTAATAGTTGGAATATTAGGGGTTTTCCAGTTTTGCGCTAGCAGTATCCTGGCAGCTACCGTTGCGTATTGAAACATGGTTTGAAAAGAAAAGGAAGGGGGGAGGGAGAAAAGCAAATTATTTGAAAGCAAGGAAACAGCAACGGCAGTTCGGCGAGAATCGGAAATGGTCAAGATGAGGCTGAATAGCTTAATCAAATCACACACGCAGCCACATTGGCCCTCAAGATCAAAACAAGATCAAGAGCAATACCATGATTGGGCTCAACTTCAAAGTGAAAGAGAAGTGAGCCAGTTTTAGAGTTCATTAACACTCTTCCTCCGCTGGGTATCAGAAACAAAAGCCAGGGATTGGGGCAAGAAAATGCTGGCTGAGATGTATTGTGCTTAATGGGACCACACGTGGAGAATAAATCCCATTGAACTCAAGGGGGTTTGCTTCTGACTAGGCATGCATAGGATTGCGCTGTTGATCTAGTCCAGGAGAATCTTTTACTTCCATCCACCCACACCCACCCACCATTTTTGTTGCCATTGTTTGTTTGGGCTTTTTGTTGTTGAATAACCCACACAATGGATGAAGAGCAGTTATCTCCCGTGTGGACTACTGCAATGTGCTCTACATGGGGCTACCTTTGAAGGTGACCCAGATACTACAACTAATCCAGAATGCGGCAGCTAGACTGGTGACTAGGAGTGGCTGCCGGGACCACATAACACCGGTCCTGAAAGACCTACAGTGGCTCCCAGTAAGTTTCTGAGCGCAATTCAAAGTGTTGGTGCTGACCTTTAAAGCCCTAAATGGCCTCAGCCCAGTATATCTGAAGGAGAGTCTTTACCCCCATCGTTCAGCCCAGACACTGAGGTCCAGCTCTGAGGGCCTTCTGGCGGTTCCCTCACTGTGAGAAGTGAGGTTGCATGGAACCAGGCAGGGGCCTTCTTTGTAGTGGTGCCCTCCCTGTGGAACGCCCTCCCATCAGATGTCAAGGAAATAAACAACTACCTGAGTTTTAGAAGGCATCTGAAGGCAGCCCTGTATAGGGAAGTTTTTAATGTGTAATGTTTTATCGTGTTTTTAATATTCTGTTGGGAGCCGCCCAGAGTGGCTGGGGAAACCCAGCCAGATGGGTGGGGTATAAATAAATTGTTGTTGTTGTACTGAATTCCAAAGCTTGCTTGCTTCTCTGTGACTTTCCAATCAGCTCTAACAAAGGAATCGACCTGAAGATTACTATTTTTTGTGTGTGCATTAAATATGCTGATATCCAGGCCCAGCTAAATCCTGTGCGTTCCTCCCCCACCCCACCCCCGAATCAGGTCTGCAGGCTGAAGGATGCTCCTTGGCCTGTTGCTGCTTTTATAAGCTCAGGGGATGGCAATGTCTGAGGGTGCTTTTTGCCAGCTATGGCCGGTACACCAGCCCATGCCTCCCAGCTGATCAGGGACTCTGGCCTTGGGCTTCAGACAAGTTCTGCACAAGCCTGGCGCCAGCTGAGCACCCCTATGGGCAAGTTAAGCATCATTAAAATTACCTACGCCTTAAAAAGAGGCCTGGCCTGGTTTACTCTCATGTGCACTAGAGGTATTGCAATAATCAAGCCTAAGGGTTACTAAAAGAACCTGAAAAAGTCAATGTCAGTCACAAAAACATTTTAAGTTCTTTCAAACTGTTTTAATCTTGTGCAATACTGCATTGTTAAAATTAGTGTTGCATTTTTATTGTTGTAATCTGCCCTGGGACCTTAGAGTGACAGGCAGGTAATAATTTGTAACAACAACAAGAACAACAACCTGATGCAGATCTTAAATGTTTGAGAAAGATAGGTGCAGGAAATAATGGTTCTCTTTAAGCATCCTATTCCCAAGCCATTTTCACCAGCACCCTTGAACTGAGCTTCAGGGTACACCAGAAGCCACTGCACACTGGTTAAAAACAGGAGCTGTGCATTCATAATTTAGAGGAAAACATTACGAGGGAGAGGATCAATCGTTCCTCCACCCCTCCTTCACTGATCAAACAAGGAGCCTCCATAACAGCATTTCGTAAGGGAAACAATATCAATAAAACATCTTCCAGCATAGCTAGCAGTTTGGCCTTAACCTCAAGGTTGAGTTCTGGGTCTGTTGCTTTTCATTCTTGCTTTCCATCCTCTAGGACATAGGATTTGCTCTCTCAATACCAATTATTTTTGCACTATGTTCATTTCCCTGTGTGTGTTTCCCTGTGTCTTTGCCCTCCTTCATTTGTCAAAAAAACCCAAAACCAAAAATCTTCTTGCCTTTGTGCTATTTCTTTTTAAGGATCTCCTTGCTTGTATTTTAAGGAATGTCAGCTCAGAAGGATGCCCCATGGAATACAGCACACCTACTCCTAGGTAAGTGTGCAGAGAGGACTGCAACCCAACCGTTTATCCCGCAGTCCATTTCTCAACCTTCTGCATCTTTCATTCTAGACAGGATTACTGTTTCCTTTTTTTTCTCATGCAAGGAGTTTAGGAACTGAACTCAACATGACTAATTGGTCTAGAAATGCACTGTCAAGTGTCTGGTGAAGAAATTAATTTTATTTTGATGACTTTTTTTTTCCAACTGGGGAATGGGTGGATAGGGCTTGAAGCCCCTCAAATTTATCTACACCTCCAGACTCACCTTCCCAGAGACAGGTTGCTGTTGCTTTTTCATTTCATACAAACTTGCAGGGAGCAAACTGGAGTATGCTAGTAACACAAAGTGCCAGGGAACTGAAATGGAATGCTTGGCTTCTTGGCAGATTTTTTTTTAAAGTCGAAAGTAAACAAATAAATACAGACATTTTAATATGCTCTTCCTAGCCAGAAGACCTCTCTGGCTCCCCGGACCAAAAACAAAAAGGAATCAGAAGCAAACCCGTTCTATAAATCTAGTGTTTATGGGTGTGAAATTTGTTACACACGAGTGGGCAGAATCACCTTCAGTGTCTCAGTTGTTTTTTAGGGATCAGTGTGGTGGAAGAGTCAGCTGGAGACGGATGCTGGTACCACCTACCGCAAGGAATATCTGCATTGCACTGCTCACCACCTCAATATACTGATAATCAAGCAAGCACCCAGTGACTGTGATGACGTGATGGTCTTCGAGGGCCAGATTGGAGTTCATCACTGGGGTCACCAGGCAACCAGGCCCATTCTCCATCCACCATGAGCGATGCAGCGATGTGTTAAAGGTCATGATGAAGTCTCGGTCCTAAGGAAGCAGGACACAGGAAAGCAAGATGATAATAATAATAATAATAATAATAATAATAATAATAATAATAATAATTTATTTCTACCCCACCCATCTGGCTGGGTTTCCCCAGCCACTCTGGGTGGCTCCCAATATAATAATAATAACAATAATAATAATAATAAAAGTAGATGGAACATTAAAAACTTCCCTAAACAGGGCTGCCTTCAGATGCCTTCTAAAAGTCAGAAAGCTGTTTATTTCCTTGAGATCTGATGGGAGGGTGCCACTACCGAGAAGGCCCTCTGCCTGGTTCTCTGTAACTTCATTTCTCGCAGTGAGGGAACTGCCAGAAGGCCCTCGGAGCTGAACCTCAGTGTCTGGGCTGAACGATGGGGGTGAAGACTCTCCTTCAGGTATACTGGGCCGAGGCCGTTTAAGGCTTTAAAGGTCAGCACCAACACTTTGAATTGTGCTTGGAAACATACTGGGAGCCAATGTAGGTCTTTCAAGACCGGTGTTATATGGTCTTGGTGGCCACTCCCAGTCATCATCTAGCTGCCGCATTCTGGATTAGTTGCAGTTTCCGAGTCACCTTCAAAGGTAGCCCCACATAGAGCGCATTGCAGTAGTCCAAGCGGGAGATAACTAGAACATGCACCACTCTGGTGAGACAGTCTGCGGGCAGGTAAGGTCTCTGCCTGCGTACCAGGTGGAGTTGGTAGACAGCTGCCCTGGATACAGAATGGACCTGCTCCTCCATGGACAGCTGAGAGTCCAAAATGACTTCCAGGCTGCGCAGTTGCCCCATTCAGGACCAGGGAGTCCTCCATACCCACCAGCCCTCTGTCCCCCCCAAAATAGTACTTTCCAGTACACAGTCTTCAAAACAAGGATCTATGCCACTGCCACCTAGAAACCTGAAATTCTTTTTTTTTTAATAAATATTTATTGAGATTTTTTAAGTACAAAATGCAAAAATAATAAACAATATAACTTGTATCATGACATATTTTCAAAGCTTCTTTGGACTCCCTCACGTCTCCCGCTCCCACTTACATCATTGTAAACTTTTTCCAGCAATTTATCATCTTGTTTACATTCTTAAATCTCGTTCATTTAATTTAGTCTAATAATTCTCCAAAAGATTTATATTTTCCTCAATCTCACTTATCGTCAGATTCAAATCTAATTCAGTGGTAGGCAATTATTTATGATCTAGCATCCTTCTTAGCATTCAACCAAATTACAATACTTTTGTAAATAAATCTTGAATTTCTTCCAATCTTCTTCAACCCTCTCTTCTCCCAGGTCTCGAATGTAATGAAAATGATATATAGATGGTACATGACCCCAGTTAAACTTGCCAAAATATACCATTTGTCTGATAATAAATGTTGGAAATGTAAAGAACATGAAGGAACATTCTTTCACCTCTGGTGGACCTGCCCTAGAGTGAAGGCCTTCTGGGAAATGATATACAATGAGTTGAAAAAGGTATTTAAGTATACCTTCACTAAGAAACCAGAGGCCTTCCTTCTGGGCATTGTCAGCCAGAAGGTGTTAAAGAAGGACCGAACATTTTTTATGTATGCAACAACGGCAGCAAGGATACTCATCGCTAAGAGCTGGAAAACTCAAGATTTACCCACACTGGAAGAGTGGCAGATGCAGCTGATGGACTATATGCAACTGGCCGAGATGACTGGTAGAATTCGAGACCATTAGAAACCTGAAATTCTATGCATGTGTAGGAAATGTTCTTCCGAGTTGGCGAGGCTCATTCGACAATATAAATAAATAGTAGTAGTAGTAGTAATAATAATAAAAACCCTTGTCAGAGCTTCTGTCCCTCCATCCCCAGCAGAACACAATATTGACTGCAGGGCTCTAGTGGCAGAAGGGATTTCTGCCTTGCTTTGTTTACCTGCCAGGACCTTCAGTAACCAAGTCAGGCCAGCTTCACAACCAGCCAGCAGAACATATTACAAGACAGCTGTCCCTGTATGGCTGCCTCCTGGCACTGGCCATTCAGAGGGAGCTTTCAGGGCGAGATGCATTCCATCCATCTGCCACAATTGTCCCGGAGCATTTAACAAAGGCAACAGAGGTTCTCATGACAAGCTGTGATTCCTAACTACAGACTCCAGAAACTCAGATCAAATTGGCATGGCTGAGGTTGTTCTGACTCTCTGGAGCCACAAGGAAAAGTAGCTGGTGGCGGAAGTCATGGAGCGCTGGCAGAAGCATATGGAACAGTTTCCAAGTGCCCACTTACAACACCCAATGCATCACTGCATTCAGCAGTGTTATTTTCTATGGATGCTTTGAGCCTGCCAAAAAAAGAGCAAAAGCTGAATGTTGCATCAAAATTCTAGATGCATGAATGAATGTGCAAGAGACTATGAATGAAGAGACTATTATTCTCCTTGGGTATATTCTATTACTACTACTAGTAGTATTACTATTACTATTGGACGTGAGTGGCACTGTGGTCTAAACCACTGAGCCTCTTGGGCTTGCCAACTGGAAGGTCAGGGGTTCGAATCCGTGCAATGGGATGAGCTCCCGTTGCTCTGTCCCAGCTCCTGCCAACCCAGCAGTTCGAAAGCACACCCATGCAAATAGATAAATAGGTACTGCTGTGGCAGGAAGGTAAATGGGCCACAGATTGGATAAGCAAAGACACACAAAAAACCCTCTTTCTTGCCTCCAGCAAGGCCTGGGGCAACTGTGGCTCCCTGGATGGAATATTACACACACACACACACACACACACACAGAGAGAGAGAGAGAGAGAGAGAGAGAATGTGGGAAAGACTTGTTCTGAAATATGATAGAGACAGTAGTGCCAGTTTTGGGCTTCCTTCCAGGAACGGCTGGCTCTAATCAATATGTCTGGCCTATTCGGCAAAACAGAATAGAAAAAAGAAGACGATTCGACAAAGGGCTTTCATTTCACTTTCAAGAGCTGCTTTCATCACAGATACAGCTCCAGGATAAGCTCCATGTTTGAAATCTCTTCACAAAGGTGATTGTCCTAAAAGCTACAGTCCTTCTAAAGGGCATATGACACAAGCCACCGCCCCCCCTCCCACAATCCAGAGGTGCATTCATGATTATTTGTGCTCATGATAGCACCAGGCTAGTTCTATGCGGTCCTGCTTTCCAAACTGTTGGTGCCTGCAAAGGTTTGGGGGCAGACACCCTATTTGAATTGAAATCAGTGCATGTAGCTTCCTATTGAAGCCCTGCAACATTTGTTTCATTTTTTTAAAAAAAAAATAATATTTATTACTTTTAAACCTTACAAAAAAGAAGAAAAAGAAAAGAAAAAAAGAGGAAGCAAAAGAAAGAAAAAACAATACAATACAATATATAAACAATACACAACACAACATTAACACATTAGACTAAACAAAACAGAGCAAAAACAATTTAAAAACATACAGCATACCATTTCAATACCTTATCTTCCATTCCCTTGTTTCATCGACCTCCTCTCACCTCCCTTTTTGTATTCCACTTCTGTTAATTGTTTCAGCAATTCCTTTCCATCTTTCTCTATTTTCTCTATTTGTTTCAGTGGCAGTGGTGAGTTGCCCCACTTTTCTTGCACTCTAGCGCAAAAAGTGCCCCCTGCAGATGGCAGCAATGCAGTAACACTGGGGAAGCACCACAGCACAACTATGTCTTGATGGTCCAGTATAAATCCATCGCTAATGCACTATTATTACGTCAGTGGCGTGGTGCAGAATACACTGGTCTGGAGGGTCCAGGGACTCTCAGAAGTAAGATGTTCCTGGGCACATGATAATCAAAAGTGTTCCAGTGTAGCCTCCCAAGTCACTGCTGCCTCCAGCTCTTGAGGCAGAGCTCAGCCATCATGGCTAATAGCCCTCTCCTCCATGAATTTGTCCTATCTTCTTTTAAAGCCATTCAAGTTGGTGGCCATCCCTGCCTCCTGTGGCAAGGAGTTCCATAGTTTAACTATGCATTGCATGAAGAAGTATTTTCTTTTATATGTCCTGAAACTTCTGACATTCAGCTTCAATGGGTGTCCACAAGTTCTGGTCTTCTGAAAGAGGGAGGAATTTTCCCTCCCTGTGCCATGCCAAATTTTATTAGCTTCTATTGTGTCACCTTTTCTCTAAACCAGGCATGTCCAAAGTCCATTTCGGGGGCCTAGTCGATTTAATCCGGCCCCCATGGTAGTATATGTCCTGGGATAAAAAAAGCTCAACAACCTTGGTCGGCCCTCATGCATGTTCACTTCATCAAATCTGGCCCTCTTTGAAAAAAGATTGGGCATCCCTGCAAGTCTAAACTAAAAAGTCCCCAACATTGCAGCCTTTTTTCATAGGGGAGTCTCTCCCTCCTCTTAATGATTTTGGTTCCCCTTTTCCGAACCTTTTCCAACTCTACAATGTCCTTTTAAGGCGAGGCAACCAGAACTATACACAGATCCACATTTTTAAGACCTTAAGTCTGCCTTCCCCAACTTTGTGCCTTCCAGAAGTTTGGAATGACAACTCCCATCAGCTGCAACCAGCCGCCACTCCAATCCTGCTAGCGCTTTTGCACCGCACAGCCTCTCTGCCACCTCTTCCTCCTTGTAAGCAACAGCTGCCCACAGTCTGAGAAGATAGTATAGTGTTTCTGTCCCCCACCACAAAGAGAACTGCTTCTGGGTTCAGCATCAGGTTCAGTCCCCAGGATCTCCAGGTAGGATTGGAAATGTAGCCAGTCCAAAATCCTGGATATTATCTGTTGGTCGGTGCAGGCAATTCTGAGCTAGATTGACCAATGTACTCACTTGGTTTAAGATAGATTCCTATGCTCTTTTGTTGACTGGGGGCCAATTGTCTCTCCCCCCCCCCTTTTATATATAATTTTTATCAAATTTTCTGTTTTACAATTTAGAATATTTATTTAAACAACCTTAATATATCAATGACTTCCCTTCTTCTCTTTCCATGGTTCATTTTGCATATCATAGATCCCTGCATATTTTATATAAACTAAACCATTCAGTATTCCATTGTTACTTCCATCAAAACTTATTTACACTGTTGAATTTATCTTAATGCTGCCAACATTTTCAAGTGTACACAATTTCCCCCCATATATTCAATAAACATTTTCCAATCTTCTTTAAATGAATGTTCTTCTTGTTCTCTTATTCTATAGGTTAGATCTGCAAGCTGCGCATATTCCAACAAAAAAAATTCCTTCCAATAGCACCTTAAAGACCAACTAAGTCAGTTCTTGGTATGAGCTTTCGTGTGCATGCACACTTCTTCTACAGATAGGTAGCCGTGTTGGTCTGCCATAGTCAAAACAAAAAAAATTCCTTCAATAGCACCTTAAAGACCAACTAAGTCAGTTCTTGGTATGAGCTTTCGTGTGCATGCACACTTCTTCATTGGAAGGAATTTTTTTTGTTTTGACTATGGCAGACCAACACGGCTACCTATCTGTAACTGGAACATATTCCAACAGTTTAAGCTGCCATTCTGGCCAAATGCCTTTCTGTGTAGCACTTTAACGTGTTTACAAGCACTGAGGAGTGATGTCTGCCACTCCACAAAACATCAACCCTGTTGAAAATGACTTCCTTTTGCTAGCATTAAGTAGGGCAGATGCAACTGACTGTGTGATTCTGCTAAAGATCTAAAACGCACAACAACATTTAGATATTTTGCCATCTGCTCAGTAACAAATGCATTGATCCCCTCAAGGAAGATACTCGGAAGGGCTTCTAAAGATTGATCAGGAAACCATCCTATATCCTCTTATTATGTGACTCTGGAGTGGCTACATGCACAGTATGTCTTACGTGGAACAGTGTGGAACAGATTAGTATTGGATTAGGACCTGGGAGACCAGGGTTTAAATCCCCACTCAGTCAAGAAGCTCATAGGGTAACCTTGGGCCAGTTACTCACTCTCAGCCTAAACTACCTTGAGGGCTGTTGTGAGGATACAATGAGGAGGGCTATGTACACCAGGCATAGGCAAACTCGGCCCTCCAGATGTTTTTGGGACTACAACTCCCATCATCCCTGACCACTGATCCTGATAGCTAGGGATGATGGGAGTTGTAGTCCCAAAACATCTGGAGGGCCAAGTTTGCCTGTGCCTGGTATATACCATCTTGAGCTCCTTGGAGGAAAGGTGGGATGAAAATGTAATAATACAGAAAATATCGCTGCCCCATCCACACCCAACTTCCAGTGTGACACGCTGGGGGTTTGGACTGGACCCTAAAATTAATCCATGGTATTAAACTAAGTTTTACTCAGAGTAGACCTATTTAAATGAATAAGCATAACTATTTTAGGTCCATTAATTTCATAATTTACTTGCGTCTACTCTGAAGAAAACTTAGTTGAATTAGTTGAATAAACAGGTATTGATCCACAGCACTAAGGTCCCGCCAGATTTTTCCTCCCTTCCACCCACTAGCATTCTCATTCCCTTGCAAACCTTCTCAGCTTTCCCCTAGACACGGAGTAATTTGCTAAACAAAAGTGGAAAGTCAGCCGTTCAGTCCCTTTCTGCCTTCCTAGTAGAACAGCATGAGTAGACAAGGACAATAGAGATTTTAAAAAAGACTGGGAACTATTTATGTTGTATTTACGGAACCAATGTAAAGAAATGGACTCACTAGTAGGTTTTGAATAAACACTTACAACTAACAAAATAAATATAGAAGCTATAAAGATGAAGTTAAAATGAGAATTATATAACAATATTTAATTTAAAGAATATAATATTGAAGCACAGTATTGCAAGCAGGACAAGTTTATATGGGGGAGGAAAAGCCAGAAGGGGAAGTTGAGGGGAGTCATGCAGGGGGAGTGGGGAATTTATTTTGTTATTACTTGTTACGATATGATTCTGAGAAAAATGTAAAAACCAATAAAAATTATTATTATTATTTTTTAAAAAGAACAGCATGAGTATTTTAGATTGGGGATTTAACCAATCTCCTTGGGGAGGAAGGCGCACACGTTCCAAAAATATAAGAAAGAAACTGCCAAACCCCTCGATTTATACTGCACGGCAATGTTTTGGATTTCCCCGTCGGCCTGACGAGTCGATTCTGCTCGGCAACATCAGCACCAGCGAGAGGAGGAATGAATTTCCCCCAAATGGCCATGGCACTTTCCTGACACGCAAGCCACCTCCTGAACTCCCATCTCTATTTGACTGAGCAATCGCAGCGCAAAAATGATGGATGGAAAAGCCTTGGGTTGTCAGGCGGATCAGTGGTTCGAGAAGGGCGTGCACTCGGTATGATTACAGAGGTAATTACCTGTGAAAGGTGTCCTACTTCCAGGTAAAAGCAGATGATGAATGCATTCCATCCAACCCAAAGCACGAGCCACACTGCATACTGGAGAGAAAGGGGCAGAGCGACAGTTAACAATATACTGTGGGGTGAGCTGCTCTAAAGACATGCTCTGGCTCTCCATCAGTCTGGAGTTTGTTTTTGTTTCTTCAGGGGGAGCCACTGTGGCGTAGTGGTTAGAGCAGGGGTCAGCAAACTTTTTCAGCAGGGGGCCGGTCCACTGTCCCTCAGACCTTGTGGGGGGCAGGACTATTTTTTTGGGGGGGGGGAGAACGAATTCCTATGCCCCACAAATAACCCAGAGATGCATTTTAAATAAAAGGACAAATTCTGCTCATGTAAAAACACCAGGCAGGCCCCACAAATAACCCAGAGATGCATTTTAAATAAAAGGACACATTCTACTCATGTAAAAAAACACGCTGATTCCCAAACCATCTGCGGGCTGGATTTAGAAGGCGATTGGGTCGGATCTGGCCCCCGGGCCTTACGTTGCCTACTCATGGGTTATAGCAGGAGTCAGCAAACTTTTTCAGCAAGGGGTCAGTCCACTATCCCTCAGACCTTGTGGGGGGCCAGACTATATTTTGGGTGTGTGTGTGAAATAAATGAATTCCTATGCTCCACAAATAACCCAGAGTTGCATTTTAAATAAAAGGACACATTCTACTCATGTAAAAACATGCTGATTCCCAGACCGTCCATGGGCCAGATTTAGAAGGCGATTGGGCCGGATCTGGCCCCCGGGCCTTAGGTTGCCTACCCAAGGGTTAGAGTGTTGAACTGAGTCCTGGGAGACTGGGGTTCTAATCCCCACTCAGCTACGAAGCTCAGTGGGTGATCCTCGGACATTCACTGCCTCTCACCCTAGCCTACCTCACAGGGTTGTAGCAACCGAAGATTGTGAACCTGAATAAGCTCAAGCAAGCCAGACTTCATCCGTTAATGAATATCTGCCCCAGCCTTGTGTCGTAAGATCCAATGACCTTTCTCCTCTTCAAATCCCCACACAGATTATTTTTCTCATGAAGCGGCTATTGGCAAGTTTAAATATTTACCCAATTCCTTCCCTCAGGATCCATTGGTACTTGGAACCAAAACTCGGTGAGACTTTCTCTGGCGAGGAGAAACACATTTGTATGGCTGTCCTCAGCATAGATCATGGGGAGATAGCACCCCCTAAGGACAAATCTGCAAGGATTTACCGTATTTTTCACTCTATAAGGCACACTTTTCCCCTCCTAAAAAGTAAGGGGAAATGTGTGTGTGTCTTATGGAGCGAATGCAGGCAGCACAGCTATCCCAGAAGCCAGAACAGCAAGAGGGATCGCTGCTTTCGCTGCGCAGCGATCCCTCTTGCTGTTCTGGCTTCTGGGATTCAGAATATTTTTTTTCTTGTTTTCCTCCTACAAAAAATAGGTGCGTCTTATGGTCTGGTGCATCTTATAGAGCGAAAAATACGGTACTTCAGCTTGAATAGTGAAAACTGCAACCCCAACTTTTGATTCCTCCACTTTCTGGTCTGGTGGGAACTGGAGTCCAAACCACTCTGAGATTGTTGCTTTTTTCTTTTTTTTTGCAGTCAGGAGATTATATATTTATTTCATAAAATGTATGTAACACCTGGAGCGCCACATATTCCCCATCCTTGTTGCTGGGGCTGTTGGAAGTCCAAACAACATCGGGGGGAGGAGCACCAAAATGGCTATTCCTGGCTATCCATTGTACTTACCAGTATGAGGTATTTAGATCTGTACTGAATGGTGCCAAAGACGCCCAGGATGACAGCCATGATGTGTAAAAAATTAGCCAGGATGGGCACCCACTGGTAACCCAGAAAGTCGAATATTTGCCTCTCCAGGGCTGCGATCTGTAAGAGAGGGAGAGGGGAAGGGTGAGGACAGAGCAGAGACTTACTCATTCTGCGGCATCTCTCAGAACATGCCCCTACCACATACACACACCAAAAAAAGTAGCAAAGTTACAGGCACATAATTAATGAGAAATCCCACAGACTATTAGTTACAGACAGAGATGTTGGAGTGATTCATTGGCCAGTGTCGAGCAAATACATCACAGCGCAAGAGGATTCATTAGGAATAATCACGGTATGAAGAGAGGTGTGAGCACAGATGAGATATAAAAGGGTAAGCAAGATCAAAAGATGAGGGAAGCACTCCAATTACATGGGGAGGAAGGGAAGGAAACAGGGAGCTAATGCTTTGTATCTCTTGTGGACCCCCCCCCCCACCTTAGCAAACGGCTTCAGAAAGCAACAGGGGATATGGCCAAATGAATTTCAGCCATGACAAATGTAAGGTTCTGCACTTAGGGAGGAAGACGCAGCTGCAAAAATATAAGATGAGGGACACCTGTCTTGCCAGTAGTACATGTGAAAAGAATCTCGGGGTCTTAGTAGACCATAGGCTTAACATGAGTCAACAGTGTGATGCAGCAATGATGTGTACTGAAGGGGTGTGGTCAGGACCAAATGTCACGCAACATAATACAGTGGTACCTCGTGTTAAGTACTTAATTCATTCCGGAGGTCCGTTCTTAACCTGAAACTGTTCTTAACCTGAAGCACCACTTTAGCTAATGGGGCTTCCTGCTGCTGCCACGCCACCGGAGCACAATTTCTGTTCTCATTCTGAAGCAAAGTTCTTAACCTGAGGTACCATTTCTGGGTTAGCGGAGTCTGTAACCTGAAGCGTATGTAACCTGAAGCGTATGTAAACCTGAGGTACCACTGTACAGTGGTACCTTGGGTTACAGATGCTTCAGGTTACAGACTCCGCTAACCCAGAAATAGTACCTTGGGTTAAGAACTTTGCTTCAGGATGCGAACAGAAATTGCACGGCAGCAGTGCAATGGCAGTGGGAGGCCCCATTAGCTAAAGTGGTACCTCAGAACAGTTTCAGGTTAAGAACGGACCTCCGGGCAGATGCAAGTAATGGACTATATGGAATTGGCTGAAATGACCGGCAGAATCCGAGACCAGGGAGAAGAGTCGGTGGAAGAAGATTGGAAGAAATTTAAAATCTATCTACAGAAACACTGTAAAATTATTGAATGTTAATGACGTTGGAATGAAACGAAGCGGTTCTAGTAATAAGGCAAAATAAGAATATGCAAGAATGGATTGA
Organism: Podarcis cretensis; assembly: GCF_951804945.1. Lineage (NCBI taxonomy): Eukaryota > Metazoa > Chordata > Lepidosauria > Squamata > Lacertidae > Podarcis > Podarcis cretensis. Next base: position 23,737,441 of record NC_137177.1, on the reverse strand, counting down.
TATTAGATGAAAATTTGAAGTTAAAATATGTGAGGATAAACAATTAAGGGTAAACTAAGAGGGTATGAATTTGCTGAACAAATTTTTAAATGGAATACAAAAAAGGGAGGTGTGAGGAAGTCACGAAAATAAGTAAATGAATGTAAGATATTATAAAAGAGGGATTTTTATTTTTTATTTTGTCTTTGTATGTTGAATTTTGGTTTTTGTATTTTTGTATTTTTTTATGTTTTGTTGTTTTGTAACTCTTTTTTGTTAAAATTTAATAAATATTATTAAAAAAAAAAAAAGAACGGACCTCCGGAATGAATTAAGTTCTTAACCCGAGGTACCACTGTACTCACTTCTTCCAAAGACGGCATGGCAAGTTAGTTCAAAGCAGATGATAGCACAGGTTCAATATTTATTTAGTTAACTTGCTCCACTGAACATTTTCACAAATTATCAGTCTTACTGAATAAGATAGAACAGGTTGCATCTGCACAGGATTTGAAATTATTTACTTCTGGAAGTGTTTTCACTTATGGAATTGTTTTCACTTACGAAATTGCTTTTAGTTGTATATGATATCATCTTTATACATGAAATTATGCTATTGTTTTTACTGTAATCCTTTTATTGTGATATCACTCTGAGATATCTTATGAAAAGTGAATCACAAATGTAATTAGATAAATAACTGAAGTCCAATTCTCTAGTCCTTCATTACAGAGGAAGAACATTACAAAGGAAGAACTATAGGGCTGACCTTTATTATCCATAAAAGATGAATACGTCAAAACCCAAAATGTATCACATTGCACTGCCTCTACAACCTACCCTGCTTCTTAATTGAATGGCGAGCCAGAGCAGCGCACGGAAATGCCGTTTACCTTCCCGCCAGAGCGGTGCCTATTTATCTACTTGCACTTTGACATGCTTTCAAACTGCTAGGTTGGCAGGAGCAGGGACCGAGCAACGGGAACTCACCCCGTCGTGGGGATTCGAACCGCCAACCTTCTGATCGGCAAGCCCTAGGCTCTGTAGTTTAACCCACAGCGCTACCCGCGTCTAGTTCAGTATCACACACCAAACCCTATTTAAAAGCCAGAATCCCCAATTCAGCCTGGTAGCTCACTGGGACCAGCCAGTGTCCCTCAGCCTAACCCATCTCACAGGATTGTTGTGAGGATAAAAGGTGGAGGGGGAGAAATATGCAAGGCCACCTTGAGCTACAAGGAAAAGAAAAGAAAAGCAACAGAAAAGAAGCCTGACAGATGGACAAAAGGGAGGGTTTTCAAAGACAAGGTGCTGGGACTGAAAGGTTGCCACCAGCTTCACTTGAGAAGGTGGGACAACCATGAGCAAGGCCTCCAACACAAGCAAGATGTTTTTGAGGTCCACCAGGGAAGAGATGCTTCAGGCAAAACAAGTCACCAGAGGTCAACCCAGGTCTCAGGTTTGGGTCCTGAAATCTCAGGTTTCCTGACTTGGCAACCCTAGGTACAATAATATATTTTATTTTAAAAAAAAAAAAAACCTGTGATCTAGTCCAGTGTTTCCCAACCTTGGGCCTCCAGATGTTTTTGGCCTACAACTCCCATCATCCCTAGCTAGCAAGACCAGTGGTCAGGGATGATGGGAATTGTAGTTCAAAAACAGCTGGAGGCCCAAGGTTGGGAAACACTGATCTAGTCAATGCACCAACTCTATACTATTTTATGATGGCAGAGACAAAACTGTCTATTTCCTAAGCTGGGGACCATTGCAGGTCTGTGAGTTGTATCTGCTCCCATCATACAAGGAAAAGCAAGTTGAAAATTACATTATAGAGTTTTATTCCAAAAGCTCCGAATGGCTGTGGAGAGGGTGGGGGCATCTGGCATGGAGGTCTGTGTTCAATAGGGCCATTAAGAACCTAATTAGCCTAATCTGGAAGGTGAAGCCGCCTGCACCAGTGATTTATGGCCACTTGTCAAGCTGCTCTCCAGAGGATGGTTGGGTTAGAGGGGAGGGAGGGAGGGTACATGGAAGATTCTGGTTGTCAAAGTGGCTTAATGCAGCGGGCTGTGATGAACCGATGACAGGGACCCAAGGATCCCCTTTCTATTTATGAGCAATAATTTTAAAAAGTATCAGAAGAACTAGTAACATACAGAAAATTAAGGGTTGCATCCACTGCAGTGCCAACTGGGTTCTGCTGGCACAATGGGACTTCCGTTTCCTCTCCTCCCTGTGCAACCCCCCAAACTGCTCCAGAGAGTCCCCAAATCCTCCAGACATGATTTTGATGGTGTAGTGGGGGGGGCATCCTGGAGTAGATAGGATAGGAGCCCACAGAAGTCCTTTGCACCATTGCTGGATATGGCCAAGCGCTACATTTGTCTGATAACAGCAGCCAGGTCACTTACGTTTGTCTGATAACAGCAGCCAGGTCACTTATCCTTTCTAAAGTCTAGGCTGCCACTAGAGAGCAATGTATCTGCTATCTGCCTTCCAGATTTCACATCGACTGCCTGTGTCAGGGCTGAGCCCAGAGTCAGGAATGAAGAGCTAAGTCAGCACCAAAGGGGAAAACAGAAAGGTAAGGTCAAGGTGCATGCCAGACAAGGCCAGCACTAGACTTCAGGAGGCCCTCGCCATAGTGTTTGTTCTGCCCGCTTCCCAACCAGGTCAGGTATAGTCCTACCTGGACAATGGAACTATAAAATCAATACATTTCAAAGTTCTGTGGGCCGGGGCATTACACGTTGAGTAACTTAAGATGGCGGCCAGTCTCCAAGGATGGGAGCTGAACTTAGCTCCCCTTAAAAAATGGCACTGTTGCCCACTACTGAAAAGCATCCATGACCCTGGCCGAGACGGCAGTAGATTGGGCCTGAGAAGCTGTCTCCTGCAGTTCAAAGCTTCGTCAAACAGTTCAATTGTCCACAGATTCTAGTTCCTGACTGCAGACTTCCTTTGATACACAGCTTTCTACCAGTGGGCTTGCATTAGGACTCACTGTTGATGATCCACAGATTTCACCTTGTGTCAGCATCATCCTGTTACAAACTTTCATTTACCAATGGTCTGATAACTAGATACAAATAAACGAATCTGATCTACTTGGTTACATTGTTTGTCTTTGGAAGAATCATTGCTCAGTTGAGCCATAATTACTCCATGCATTTTAAAGCACTCTGATACCACTTTGAGCAGTTGTAGCTTCCCCCAAAGAATCCTGGGACCTGTAGTTTGTTAAGGGTGCTAAAAACTGTTAGGAGACCCATATTCCCTTCACAGAGCTACAATTCCCAGAGTTCCCTGGAAACAGGGATTGATTGCTAAACCGCCCTGGGAATTGTAACTCTGGGGAGCGAATAGGGGCCTCCCAACCCTCAACACTCTGAACAAACTACAGCTTCCAGAATTCTTTAGGGGAAGTCATGATTTTTTAAATGTGGCATCATAGTGCTTTAAATGTATGATATGACTGTGGCCTTAGTCTATCAATGTTTACATCTTGCCTTTTTCCCATAGTGGATGTCTGTGGGGTTCCCAATGAGGTGTTGACCAGACCTGCTTAGCTTCAGCAAGGTGGCTGTGTCATTGTCCTTTAGACCACACACTGGGACAAGCTTAATACAGCCTTTAGGACAGGAGCGAGTAGAAAGTGGATCAGAATTTCCTGGTACAGCTCTGTGTAGTTTGCAGTACATAGTCAAGAGCTTGTTGTTAAACAGCACCAATGATAAAAAGCTTCCACCCTTTTTCCTAAATTAACCTGCTGAAAAAAACATGGAGGGGAAAAACAGGAGTGGATTTCTGTAAAAGAGAACTATAAGCTTGGTTATGGGACTGAAAACTAACTCCTGTGTTGAACATGAGCTCTCATAGACGCAATTCTGTAATTCTTTCATCCTTCTTTCATTCTCTCTCATCCCTCAAGCAACTATTGTGCAGCTGGCTTTGGTTGATAGAACTTGAAATTCTAGGGTGGGGGGAGCAAAACCTGCAAGGCCTGAATTCTGCCTCTCATTGTTTAAGGATGTTGAAATAGACCTGGAGCTTACAACTTCGTAATTCACAATTTCATAAACTAGCAGTTAGCTAGTTTCTGTGCTTTGAAGGCATTTCAGGTCCCTGCAAGTTGACAGCTTATTGCTAAATGCTCCAGAGAGGAGAAGCTTAGCAGTTCTGCTTGGTGTAAATCATTGGTACCAGTATGAAGATGGAAGGTCAAGACAGATCTGAGTGAGTGTGCGATACAGTGGCTTCTACACCTGTCTAATGAGTTGCCCGGGCAGGCAGAAGCTCAGCTCAAACCACAGATTGAAAGAATGCAATAAGCTCTGAAGTTAAGGTGTGTGTGTATGTGTGTGTTTATGTGTGTACATAAGTCTTCTGCTAGATCAAAGCCATTACTGCAACAAACCAGCGTCAGTTTCTGCTTACAACTGTACAAAATGGCCATATAAACAATAATTAGCAGAGTCCTGAGATAACATAGTATTGGCAGTGGGAACGGGGGATAGTTGTAAACTACAGAAACAGAAACCAAGGGACTTTTAAAACAGTTGTTCACTGCTGGGATGCTTTGCCAATGCATTTGCATAATTTGATTTCCCATCACACCAGTTCTCAGTGTTTGAAGACTGGAAGCAACATACATGAATGGAGCCCACTGGGGAAAAAATTGTGATCCAGTGACTTTCTACATTATGGGTTGGACACAAAGATTCCCTTCTCCTAATTGAAAAAGGCCTCCTGTCAGATGAAGGGAACCCTCAAATTGCAGGACTCTGCTCTTGTATTTATGAGAGTACTCCGAGAACAATGCTATTACAGATGAGCAGTGGAGAAAGAAGATGCGGACATCTCTACTATAGGGTTAAGGAACCTAGTGTTTGCCCTCCAGATGTTGCTGGACTTCAACTCCCAGCAGCCCAGCCAACATGGCCAATGATTAGGAATTATGGGAGTTGCAGCCCAACAGCATGTTGACTCCCTGGTACTGCTCTACAGTTTACCTAACCTGTGTGATTCTCAAGTCATAAGCCTGCCATTGCATAACAGGCATACATAGGCCTTTGATGGAAGAGCAGCAGCTCATGTTTTGCATGCTAAACTGTACAAGGCCCAGTTCCTGCCATGCCCAGGGATAGCTGAAAAAGATGCCTGTCTGAAACCCTAAGCTTCTGCCAGTCAAAGCCCTTGATGCTGCAATACAGTCAACCAACCACTTTGTCTAAAACTCCAAGTCCATTTGTTATTCCATGTCCATGCTATCGCTACTGCTCAGCACCAGAGCAACCTTGAGATTAATTGCACCCCAATGGACTATTATCCTTGAGCTGTGCTATTTCATTTGCCATATGCCTTGGGCTCGGTGGGGGATTTCATTTAATTAAACTGCACTGGAACTGACATTTCCAAAGCAACAAACCTTCTGGAGCCACCAAAGAGATGCCATGTGCAGTCTCAGCCTCCAAAAACTCTGCTCAACAGGGGTGGCATTAACCCTCAAACTGCCTCGCCGGAGCCCCAGCAATCTAACAGGAAGGAAGTTTACTAATAAGTGCTGGAACAGGCTTACCCAGTCCTGTTCAGTGTATACATGAGGCTGTTGAGCAAAATGATATGATTTGAAGTGCGTTACCATTCCTGGGACGCAGGTGGCGCTGTGGGTTAAAGCCTCAGTGCCTAGGGCTTGCCGATCGAAAGGTTGGCGGTTCGAATCCCTGCGGCGGGGTGCGCTCCCGCTGCTCGGTCCCAGTGCCTGCCAACCTAGCAGTTCGAAAGCACCTCTGGGTGCAAGTAGATAAATAGGGACCACTTACCAGCGGGAAGGTAAACGGCGTTTCCGTGTGCGGCTCTGGCTCTGGCTCTGGCTCTGGCTCTGGCCAGAGCAGCGATGTCACGCTGGCCACGTGACCCGGAAGTGTCTCCGGACAGCGCTGGCCCCTGGCCTCTTAAGTGAGATGGGCGCACAACCCCAGAGTCTGTCAAGACTGGCCCGTACGGGCAGGGGTACCTTTACCTTTACCTTTACCTTACCATTCCTGTGCTGATACATTGCTTTCTTCCTGAAACATCAGTGTTGCAGTCTTGGTTCCAGTTCTAAAGCAGCCTTCCCCAACCTGGTGCCCTCCAGATGTTTTGGACTACAACTGCTATCACCCCTGACCATTGGACGTGCTGGTGGGGGCTGATGGGAATCATAGTCCAGGGCCTCAACCTGTGGGTCCCAAAATGTTGTTGGACTACAACACCCATCATCCCTGAGCTCTGGCCTTGCTAGCTAGGGGTGATGGGAGTTGTAGTTCAACAACATCTGGGGACCCACAGGTTGAGAAAGGCTGGTCCAGGCCATCTGGAGGTCTACAGGTTGGTAAGATGATGAAAGCTGAGCCCGAAACAAAGATCGTCAGATCTTATGACAGGAGGCTGGGACTGATATTCATTAATTGTCTCGGTTTGGCTTCTTTGAGTTTATCTAACTTCACAATCTGGGGTTGCTGCTAGGGATGAGCAAATCAGTTTTATAATTCTACTTTCACACTGACGTGAACTCTCTCAGCTTTACCACTTTTCACTAATGTTTTGTAAATGCATTTATTACATCTGCATATGATCACTTCATTCAGTACGCTAGATGCCACTGTTGTGCATTCTGTGAAACTCTGAATGTACATCACAATATTCAGATGCCCCTTTGCATATTTTTAATACATTGTGACCCACACTGGGAACTGTTTTAACTGAGCACTTGGAAATAAACAAAGAGTAACAGTTCGATGTTCTAATCTGGCTGATATAGGCTTCCCTTTGTCAGCCTTTATAGAGGAGGTGATGTTCAGGAACCTCCAGAAAGAATTGAGGGAGTGAAACTGACCAGAATTCTGCTTTTGGCAAAACCTCTCTGTGACACCCCGAAGAAAATAGGAGGAGAGCAGGCAAAACATGCTCACCCTTCACCACTCTTTTGAGTCCCTGTTAGTCAATGCCCCAGCTAAATATATGATGTTGATGCAAAAATACTTTGGATATTGCTTTTATTATGACACAAGTAAATGGCTGGGGGCTTCATTGTCAACCAAGCAAAGGGAGAGTCCACGCTTGTACACATGCTGCAAACCAGTTTTCTCAAAGCAGGAAATTAGGTTTGTCTGGCATGATTTGTTCTTAATAAATCTATGCTGGCTACTGATAATAATCCCTCTGTTTCCGCAGGGCGATTACCAGTTAATTGTTTTTATTTGCACTATCATTTTTGCAACGGGGTGTCATACAGCTGGTTCGTACATGGCGTTAAACGATCTTTTAATATAAACTATGCTTTAAGCAAGCACGAGCGCTCTGCTCCTGCCCTGGCTCTTGACCGCATCATGCAAGAGAAGAGAGGTGAAGCTCCTGTTTTGCATTCAGAAGGTCCCTGGTTCAATACCTGGCATCTCCAGGTAAGACTGGGAAAACCCTGGTGAGCTTCTGCGACTCCTGAGCCTGAAGCCACCTAGAGTGGCTGCGGCAATCCAGTCAGATAGGCGGGGTATAAATAAATTAATTACTATTGTCATTATTGTTATTATGGAATAGGACGTCCTTGTTTTCATGTGAGAAATGTTGGGAGGGTATGGAGCTTGCGGCCAGTCAGCATTTATAATATTGTACTAAATGGTCATGAGTGGAAGTCACACTGCCTTATGCCGGAAAGACCCTCCCAGAAGACGCAAACAGATTGCTTAATTTGATTTAAATTAAGATGTCTATATTTCCTGATTATCACTTTCTTTAGTAACTGCACTTAAGCCGCTGACAATTAAGCTTCCCTTAACTTGCAGGTGACGTTTATTCATGCATGAATACTAATGTGCTCATGCATTAATGCATTAATGCATTAAGACAAGCAAGCAGCAAGGATGCTCCCCTCTTTCACCTTGAGGCCTCAAGTTGAACATATGAAGCTATGCTATACACTGAGGTCCATTTTTATCTATTCACGATGGGCAAGTAGATCTCCAAGGACTTTCTGAGCCCTGCTACCTGTGACCCTTTGCTCAGGGACAGGGCACCTGTGGCTCTCCAGTGTTGGATTAAAACTCCTATCAGCCCCAGCCAGCATGGCCAATGGGAGTTGTGCAAGGGCTGCCAACATAGCATCAGTGTGCCTACCAGCACCTATGGTGCAAGCAAACAGTTTCTTTTGATATCCCCTCAGAAATCCATGGTGCACAAGAGACTGAATGTTCTTCTTAGCTCCCATCTGCACTGGTTCAGCCTCTCCCACATTGAACACGTGCCCCTAAAGCAAGCCCACATCATTTTGTGGTTCTGCCATGTGGTAGCCATTTTGTGGTATGTCACACACACACACACAGCAGCCATTTTGTGCTGCGCCACAGCCTATGCTGGGTTGGCATACCTCCCACTCTCGCCTCAGCAATCCTACAGCACTTCCCACAACAGTTGGCTATGGTGAAGTTAAAAACCAATTACTTGATTAAGGCAATTAAAATTTATGCTCCAATTAATCTTGTCAACGAAGGTGAGGATTTTTTTTTTAACCACATGCTTTAAATATTACAACCTATAATATATATTTAAAAACAACTACTACTACTATTACTGGTAACAGGCACCACATCAGAAGAGATATTCTATGCTGTGTGAGAGAAAATGTGTTCCTCTTCTAAGGCCACCTCCACACTATATATTTAAAGCACTATGATACGACTTTAAACACTCACGATTTACATCAAAGAATTCTGGGAGCTGTAGTTTAAGAGAGTTATTGGGAGACCCCTTGTCTCCTCACAGCGCCACAACTCTTAAGAGTGCATTAGCAATCAATCCCTCTTCACAAGGAACTCTGGGAACTGTAGTTTTGTGAGGGGAATAGAGGTCTCCTAACAGCTCTCAGCACCCGTAACAACTACAGCTCCCAGAATTCTTTGGAGGAAGCCACGACTGTTTAAAGTACCATATTTTTCTGTGTATAACACTCCCCCATGTATAAGATGCCCTCTATTTTTGGGGACTCCAAATTAAGAAAATGGGGGGAGATTGCCCGGAGTTGTTGAGCTTTTTTAGGGGGGAATGCAGAAATTCGCTCAGAACCCACATGACCTGCACTGCCACTAGCATGCATTGCAATAGCCGCTTATCATCTGGCCACTCGTTGGCAAATGCAGCCAATCACCCATCAAATTACCGCAGCAACAGCCAGTCAACACCAGCCCTTGATGCAGCCACCAATAACATGCCCAATAGCCACTTGACAATCTCCGGCTCATGGCAGCAGCCAATCACACGTCCCCCCTATGTACTATCCCGTGTATAAGATGACCCCATTTTTTTTACCTTTTTTCTAAATAAAGAAAACCTTGTCTTATACACGGAAAAGTATGGTAGTACTTTAAGTGCTTTAAATGAATGGTGTGACTACAGTCATAAGCCTCAATCCTATACCCACCTTGTTCCTATCGATTTATTCGTAAAGATATTTGTATACGACCATGTCATAAAAGATTTGTCAGAGCAGGTTTTTTTTTCCCACTAGTAGGAACATAAACCCATACAATAAAAACCATTAAAGAAGTTTTTTTTTTGGGGGGGGGGAGAAACATCAATTAACTGTTGTGGAAATAAATGAAATGTGTGTGTGTTGGCGGGGGGACACATTCTGTGGAAAAAATAAAGCCCTGGGGGTGGGGGTGGCAGGGAATTCCTGTTTGGGAAGTTGTCCACTGCCACCATCCCTTCACTGTGCCTGACGATAGTGACCCGTGGTACCAGCAAGCGTGTGTACACACACACACACTTGACATCGACATGCAGACAAAAGCCCTTTGTGTGCTCGGAGAAGTGGGCTGCAGCCTACACACTCCAAGTATAATGATCAAAGGGCTCCCGGCTCCCCCTGCCCCAGCCGCGTCTGCAGAGGATCCGTGCCCTCTCCACTGCCTTTTGTTCGCCTCTTTGAATTAAATATAATTAGCTGCTGCAGCCTGCTGAAAGATATTCGGTTTGTATTTGCACAGGGAGATTCTTACTGATCCAGCCCTCCCTCCTTCCCTCTGAAGTAAGATGGTGTGTGTGTGTGTGTGTGTGTGTGTGTGTGTGTGCTTTTCTTCCACAAAACTTTGGTGAGGTCTGCCCATATCTGTCCTTAAGAACATAGGAAGATGTCTGGCATTGAGTCAGACCACTTGTGCATGCAGCTTAGTGTCTATGCCAGTGGTCTCAAACTGGTCCATTCTCAAGATGCACCTCTGACTCACAATCTACAAAATAGGACTCCCTTTTCACATTTTTCATTTCAGTTTATACTTACTGTATTTTTCTGTGTATAAGATGCCCCCTATTTTGGGGGACTCCAAATTTAGAAAATGGCGGGAGATTGCCCAGAGTTGTTGAGCTTTTGGGGGGTGGGACACAGAGTTGTTCAGCTTTTTTTTAGGGGAGATGGCACGCATCGGAAAAGCCACCTATCATATGTCCCCTCGCCGACAGAAGACGCCAATCGCCCGCCCAATTGCCGCAGTGACAGCCAATCAACATCAGTCCCAATAACATGCCCAATAGCCACTGACAATCTCCGGCTTGCAACAGCAACCAATCCCACGCCTCCCCCCCATGCACTATCCATGTGTAAGACAACCCCCAATTTTTAACATAATTTTAAAAGAAAACAGCCTTGTCTTATACACCGAAAAGTACGGTCTTATACACTGAAAAGTATGGTAATAATGCTAATAAGGCACACTGTTAATCCTAAAATGGCAATTCACAGAGTAGTGTACCTTAGGCGTTACTACTAAACCAAAAGGAGCAGTTATACACTTAGCAGACCGGGTGAAAAGCCACTGGAAACCGGTGGTTTTGCCTTCTGGAAGAAGTCTTTAAAGCCATAGAAATAGACTAGAAAATGCCCTTGCTACATGCAGAGCTATGCCTTTAGTGAGGCATCGATACAGGAACATGGGGCATGTGGTTGGCCAGAAATAAGCATTTTATTTTTTTAAATGCCATATTGTAGCACTCAAGGAAAATGATAAAATTAGTGTTTCACCAGAACACGTCATAACCCAGACATCACATGTAGTTCTTCTCCTTTGGTCTAATCAGCTTTAGCTGGAATCCACGATGGCAGCAAAAACTGCGTTGTAACCCACCTGCTGTAGCTTTGCTACCCGCTTGTGTGTCCCAAACAACTGATTGAAGACTTCTGGTCTACACCAATTAGCAGTGGCTCTACAGGATTTCAGACAATATTCTCTCCCAGCCCCACCTGGAGATGCCTGGGATTGAACTTGGGACCTTCAGCACACAAACATGGGATCTTCAGCACGTTCTTTAGTGAGCATTTGTTCTAATTTGTTAGCGGGGAGGTTATATAACAATGAGCATTCATTCTTACTTGCCTGCAAGGTATTTATACATTTTCCCATTAGTTATCCCACCTGTTTCAAAGCATTTCCCTGTCACTTTCCTAACTGCAGAAAAAGTCTGTCTGCTTTTAAAGTGGACTTTAAAAAAAAAGAAGCAATTTGATCCACCTTAACTGCACAAATCTAAATTGCCTAGTATAAACTTGAATCCCTCCCACTATTTACTGATACATCTGGAGACACCCGATACCATTAGGACCCATCGGAGCATCTCTGAGTAAGCAGAGCCCCGTGACATGCATTCCCACCTCACAAGTCTTGGGAAGATGAAAAGCTTTGCTGTTTGGCCCGTCACACTGAAGATCAGCTTTTGCACGGCTCATTGGACAATGCTGGAGGCAAGTGCGGGCTAAAGGGATGTGTTTATCTCAGCTCACAACTATCTAAGCTTGTTTTAGAAGCTGGTTGTGGGGGGAGAGAGAGAGAAGGGAAAGCTGTTAAATGTGGACAATATTTGCCCTTCTCTGGATAGACATGCACACACACTGGTAAGCTTCTGGTGTGTTTGTTGCTGTTCAGGCGAGGTTATCAAGATGAGTGATGGGGGTAGGGAGAGAAATCTGCAGGAGAAATTTCAATCTCAATGCTTCTCTCCCCCCTCCCCCCCCCCGAGCTCCATGCAGTGGATTCCTACAGAAAATCCACCTGTCTGTTTGGGCCGCCTCTGGTTTTCGTTTGCCCTTCAATTTTGGCAATTGCTCACAAGACCCTGAATGCCTCCATGAGCTGCTTTTCTTTTCTCAACCACAAGTTCTTGCTGTCCAAAAAGGACTCAATCATTGGCATAAATGGGGTTCTCACAGCATTCATAGCATTTGTTAGCAGTAGTAGTACTTCTTACTTGCCCTTCAGTCCAAGATCCAAGGGTGAGTTACAACATATAAAGGACACAACTAAAGCAGTAAAAATTTCCCACCCCATCCATAATGCCAAAATCAACAATCCATACAACACAATACAGGGAGGAAACCAGGATCAGTTTTCAAAGGCCAAAATAAACAAGTGTGTCTTCCGCTACTGACAGCGATTATTTGAAATTTTATTCCATTAATTATTATTATTATAGTGGCACCTTGGAAGCCGAATGCCTTGGCTCCCAAACAAATCGACTCCCGAACGATCAAAACCTGGAAGTGAGTGTTCCGGTTTTCAAACGATTTTTGGAAGCCAAATGCCTGGCGCTGCTTCTGATTGGCTGCAGGATGCTCCTGCAGCCAATCAGAAGCTGTGCTTTGGTTTTTAAATGGTTCCAGGAGTCAAACGGACTCCCAGAATGCATTCTGTTCGAGAACCAAGATACGACTGTACTAATTTTTGAATTGATTCCTACAAATTGGTTCCTCAGATTTCACAATACAGTAAAACATATATGAAACAATGTCACATATAAAAGCACATCAAATCTAGTACAGGAAGGGTGGGTAAGCTCCAGCTCTCAGGCGACATTTGGTCCTCACCATTTGGCCCGAGAGGTTGTTTCAGGCAAGTCGCGCCCACTTGCCTTACACCTGACACCAGGACTTTCAGAAGGACTATTACTGAGTGGCAAGCCACTGCTCTGCATACAGAGGAACCTATGTTCAGTCCTCAGCATATCCATGTAGGCCTGAGAGAAACCACTGCCTAAAACCACTGCTTTTTTGAAATGAAGAGGCAGGGCTGGCCCAAGACATTTTGGACCCAAGGTAGATTTGAAAATTGCATCCCGCTTACAGGGAAGAAAAGGTGAGGGAAGATCAGGAACCAGGGGGAAGGGAGAGACTGGCATTGGGGTCTGCTGCCCCAGTGGATCCTGCCGCCTGAGGCAGTTACCTCAACTTGCCTCAGGGTGGGTGGGTCAGCCCTGCAATGAGGAACATCAAAAGCCATTTCTTCACCCATTATGGGTATTTGCTACTTAAAGACATGAAGTTTTAAATCCCACTGGGCATGTACAAATCCTTTTAGGGGAGCCCAGAAGTAGCTCTTTGGATTCCGGCCTACAAGTCTAATTTACAATCCTGGCTCACAAAACACTCCAGATGCTGTTCCGGAGGAAAGGTTTGCAGAAATTATAAGTGAGAGTGGATGAGAGTGGCTCTTTCCTTGATGTAAATTTAATCCAGGATGTTCATATTTCAGTAATGCAGATACTTACTAAATGCCTGTCAGAGGTTAATGGGTTAAGAGAGAGAGAGAGAGAGAGAGAGAGAGAGAGAGAGAGAGATTTGCTCAGTTGACCAGTCAAATGTTTTGTCTTGCTTATTTATTGCATTTATTTCCTCCTAAGGAGCTCAAGGAAGTATACATGCACCATCCAAGTTTATCCACACAACAACCATGTGAGGTAAGTGAGATTGAGAAACACTGGCTGGCCCAAGGCTAAGCTTTGGGGCCGAGTGGAGATTTGAACATTGGCCTCCCAGGTTTAATGCTTCACAGGGTTGCTTAGAAGATAAAATACTGGGAGGAACCACTAGGGGCGCATCAGAAGATGGCTGACAATAACATCTCTCCGACCCACACGAGGTAAATTGGAGGCTGTGATGGGAGTAAATAGCTTCCCTCCCCCCCCCAGGATTGTGGTGGGGGACTGCCCTTGCCTGCTGTGCCCTATACCACCCCCGAATTTGTGGGGATGGGGGCACTAGGCACAATGCCCTCCTGTGGGATTTCGGCGCTCCTGGACGCCGTCTCTGATCCGCACCACTAGCTGCAAGAACTTCAAAAGAAACAATTTGGATGAAGCGAATGCACATGTTTCAAGGAAGAAGGAGGAGTAAAGACTGCTAACAGAAGAGATCTCTGATAAAACAAGACGAGTCGGAGGAACAAGTATAAATCATGAGAAGATACACCAAGACTCGGTATGGCAAAGGGACTGATGGGGGAGGGGAAAAAACCTTTTCTTTCTTTCCCTTATGTGATTAAACAAGAATCCCGCCCCTCACAAGTCAGAAATGTCATTTTAAGGACTTAAGCTGTGGATTTAAGGCTGTGTGGAGATAAACTTTCGAACCAAAGCATGTTTTAAGAAGAGCGTGGAGTGTATAAGGGCTTTGGAATGACGCAGTTAAAAATTCCGTCGCCATATTGGGAAGTTCTGTCAGAGGACTTAAGTCTGAGAGGAGAAATAGAGAAATATATTGTGGGTGAAACTCCTCAGTGGGACTTAAGAACGACAGTTCTGTAATTAATGATGGAAAGAGCGCTGTTATCTATGAAGGCGATGATATATGGAAACCACCTCGATTTGAGGATTGGAAGAACGGGAAAATTCACACAGGATTATTATTGGAGTTTATCGGCTTAAGGAGACTATCAGAAGAGATCATAAAGAAAAAAGAGAAAATATATGAACAAGATGTGATGTGGAAACAGCAAGATAAGACTGGATAGAATTATGAACTTTGTTTGGACTGATTTGGACATTAACGCAGTGGCAAGAAGATGATCAGAATCCCCCTTCGGATCTTGAAATATGGGTTCCCTCAACAAAATTTAAAATTCGGCTTTGTAATTCGGAATTTATGTGATGTGATTTGATTTGATTTGATTTGATTGGCCGGTTAATAAAAATTGTTAAAAAAAAGAAGATAAAATACTGGGGGTGGGGAAGAACCACGTATGCCACTTTGTGGAGAGTGAGACATAAAATGTAATAAATGACTAATAAACTGTTTCTGGGTTTATCCCTGACAGCTACAGGACAAAGAGGCAGACAGCCCTTGCTCTTCCACTTGCTAACAAATGATATGACAATGACATTAAAAACATAAGCTGCCCCATACACAGGGGCTTTCTTGGTTTCATGGAATATGTGGCACAGCAGGCCAGAGGTGGAAAACCCTTTTCAGCTCAAGGGCAACATTCTCTTCTGAGCAACCTTCTCAGTTGGGGGGTGGCGACAGAGGCAAAAGTGGGTGGTGAAATAAAATATAATAAAATTATTATTGTTGTTGTTGTTGTTGTTATTGTTGTTGTTATTATTATTATTATTATTATTGTTATTATTATTATTATTATTATTATTATTATTATTATTATTAGCAACCACGTGGAGATCTCTGGACGCCAGGATGGCGACTGGGGAAAGCAAAATGTCCCTTTGGGAAGGATCTGAAATATTTCCCTTGAAGCTTGCGTTAGTTTTATTCTGGATTGTTTTATCTGATGTTTTAATGTGCTTTTAGATTTGTTCTTTAAAATATACAGTGGTATAAAAAGGGAATGAACAACAGCCAGAACAAATCCAATTTGGGCAGGGCAGGAACAGCACCTAGGCATTCCATTGTGGTGACTGCAGCCTAGGTTTAAGGTGCTATTTGGCGATTAGATCAGCGTATTTTTTTGTTCCATAAGACGCACCTGACCATAAGACGCACCTAGTTTTTAAAGGAGGAAAACAAGAACAAAAATATTCTGAACAAAACAGTGGATGTATGATTTTTGTGGTTCGTGCTGTGGCCACAGACATGTGATCTGATGGTGAATTTGGGGTGATCCAATGCAAAAATCCTGATGATCCATGTGGATCCATGCTTTGTAACCACATTTTTGCACCATTGCAGCCCCACGCAACAGTGGATGCGTGATTTTTTTGGTGCAGGCTGTAGCCATGGACATGCTATGTGATCTGATGGTGAATTTGGGTGGCCCAATGTAAAAATCCTGAGGATCCATGGGCTTTTACCTCCCCCCCTCCCAGACAGCCTCCGTTAGCCTCCCTTATCTCTCTTCCGATCCCACCAATCAGCTGTTTCCTTTCAACACTCCCTTCCCTCTTGTTTGCCTTAGTGTCTTTTCCTTAGCCGGAGCAGTTTTTTGCTCCTCCTTTTCTTCTAATTTCTCTCCTTATTGCTTTAGTCTTCCTGTCCGTCTGTCCCCCCCTTGCAAGTTTGCTGTCTTTACCTCCTCCCTCCCAGGCAGCCTCCTTTATCTCTAGCATCCCTTATCTCTCTCCCCGATCAGCAAACGATCAGTGGCTTTGTTTCAACACCCACTTCCCTCTTTCAAAAAAAAAAAAAAAATCATGATCTGCTTTTTGTCCCTGGGCAATTCGGCTCCAGGGACCACGCATTCGCTCCATAAGACGCACAGACATTTCCCCTTACTTTTTAGGAAGAAAAAAGTGTGTCTTATGGAGCAAAAAATATGGTATATATCTGAGTTTCTAGCACTGACCAGGTTCTATGCATACTCACACAGTCCTCCCAAATCCTCCATTCAGACAAGCAAGAAGCATGGTTGGAGCTCAATGACACATTCCAACCAGGCAAAAATATTTGGATTATGGAGCAGATCCAGCAAGGGGCATGGCTTGTGTATAGAGTCCTGAGGTCTGCAAGGCCACATTTGGCTCCTGAACCTGAGGTTCCCCGCACCAGAAGTAGGCGGTCAAATGACCAGTCCACTGAGAATGCATGAATAGTCCCACAATTGGCATGCCAACCCTAGGTGAGGGATCAGATACAAGATTTCTTTGACTACAGATGGGGAGGGGGAGATAGTGAGAGCAAGTAAGACTGGAATAAATTATCATTGTTTGAAGGAAAAAGAGATCATTAATTTAAATTGCTCTGAGAAAGAGTATAGACAGTTGCAGCTGGTAAGGTAGAAATGAGATGATCTTAATGTGCATGCAGTAGAGCAGAACTTTGCAAAACAGCTTTTCTTGGGAATAAGGCAGATAAATTACGGGGATGTCAGAGAGAGACAGAGAGAGAGAGAAATTAAATGCTATACCTAAAGTGAAAAGACTGGGATGATAATTATCTGTACAAAATGATGCAGGTTATAATACAAATTTTACATGTAACCTTGTGCATCAGAAAAATCCATCTCAAGAAAATATTGCTGGTTTGTTATTTATTTATTTTTAAAAAACAAAAAAACGCTCTCTGATGTGATAAGAGTTGTTAATACAACCAAGCTGAAGATAATTCAGCTATCTTATTACTTTTGCATGCCCAAAAGGCCTTTAATCTGGTGGAACAGAACTTTTAACAGAGTTGTCATTGATACATTTGCACAGCAACAGTTCCCATTGATTTATTGCTCCCCTAAGGTGAGAGTTATGATCAACAATAACTCCCGCTATTAGTGAAGAGAGGTGCTGATATTAGCTATGCAGCCAGAATGGAGCTACTCAGAAATGAGAGCATGCTTAGAGGTTCCTCTTCTGCCCCCCCCCCCTCAAAAAAAGAAAAGAAAAAAGAGAGAGAGCAGCTGAATGAATATTGAGCATGCTGAATGACCACAAAATACTGAGCTTCCTTTGATGTGTGGGCTGGGGTGTGTGTGTGTGTGTACCTGGATGGGGGTATGGCATCAGCTATCACAGAAGAAGTTATTGTGTTACTGGAACTACTGATGGGTGAATCTGTCAATATAGGCTTCCTCTTGGTTTTGCATCTCCCCCTTCTTGTACACACACACACACACACACACACACACACACACACACAGTTGTACCTTGGAAGCAGAACAGAATCCATTCCGGAAGTCTGTTCGACTTCGAAAATTTTCAGAAACCAAGGTGTGGCTTCCGATTGGCTGCAGTTCGAAAAGTGGAACACTCACTTCCGGATTTGGGGTGTTCAGGAGCCAAAACACTCGACTCATAAGTCATTTGTCAACCAAGGTACAACTGTGTGTGTGTGTGTGTGTATAAATAACGCTTACTAGAACAAGACCTCTAAGCTGTTTACAGTAGACGGTCTAATATATTCATGAAAAATACCTAATACACGCACACAGTGTATATGAGAAACATTTTAAAAACATCAAACAAAACCAGTAACCTCATAACACTGATACTTGCTAAAATCACATATACAAATTAACACACCTGGGTAGGATGCCAGCCCAATATTGATGGGCAAGTTTTTTCAAAGTGTTGGTGGTGCCACTCTAAAGGATCAACTTCTTGCAAGTGTGGAAGGATCATTACGTGGCACTTGCAAAACTGCCAATTCTGTAGATCTGAGCAGTCTGGCCGGAACATTTGCACATCACTTTTAAAAAAATGAAGTCTTCATGAAATATAATTAATGTTTTAGTCTGAACGTCTCCCAGTAAGCATGTTTATATTCCTTTGTATGAACACTTTACCCTACTATATACATTTTGGAACACATTACTTGGCTGGAGAACTGCACTGTAAACTTCAGAGAAGTGTGACTTTTAAAGGACAGCTAATGAATAGTCCTTAAAAGTCCTCATGAAAATTCTTCAGCATTTTAGTTCAAATTTCTTCTAATATACACATTTTTTGCATTCAGTTTTGCAAAAGATGCTCACTTTTTGCAAAGCAAGTTCTCCAAAGTTAACACATTTCTGCATGTTTCCTTCACTAATATATGCATTTATACGCAAATTTTATAACTTAGCATATCCATTTTTTTAACACATTTTTTGGCTGGAGAATGGTGTCGCAAAATTCAAGTAAGCGCAAATATTTGGTTCATTTGCTAGGTACCCCTGCCCGTACGCGCCAGTCGTGTCTGACTCCAGGGTTGTGCGCCCATCTCACTTAAGAGGCCAGGGGCCAGCGCTGTCCGGAGACACTTCCGGATCACGTGGCCAGTGTGACAAAGCTGCTCTGGCGAGCCGGCACTAGCGCAGCACACGGAAAAACCGTTTACCTTCCCGCTATAAAGCGGTACCTATTTATCTACTTGCACTTAGGGGTGTTTTCAAACTGCTAGGTGGACAGGAGCTGAGACCGAAAGACGGGAGCTCACCCCGCCGCGGGGATTCGAACCGCCGACCATACGATCGGCAAGTCCTAGGCATTGAGGTTTTACCCACAGCGCCACCCACGTCCCTAATTAAGAACTGAAGCAAATTTCTCTCCCATCCCTAGGTGTGGGGCCTATGCTTTTTTAATAGAGAAATGTGATCAAGTGAATTAAGATATTGGAAAATGAACCTACACTATAAAATGAACGCTCAACTGAGTTGAGCAGATTTTGGGTTATCAGAAAGAGGCAATCTAACCAGAATTTCTACATGGCTCCAGTAACCTTTTCTTATAGAGAAACACGAGATAAAAATAAGCAGAAAGTTTTTGGGTTCTAGAAATCAAGCATTTTTATCGTAACTGGGAATGCTTGCAGATATTACAAGGGATGTTACCAAATTTGAAAGATCAAAGGTTCGATCTTCTCTTCATGAAAGGAAGCCTATTGGTGGTGGTGTTAAAGTAACAGCAATATTAAGGGCTGTGGCTTCCTAGCTAACCATGCAGGAGAATCTGCATGAATTACTAGGGTTGCTGCAGTACAGCAATTGCAGGAGGACACCAAATATTGTTATTTACTCATTTAATTTATATCTGCCCACCTTCCTCTCAGAGGAGCGCAGGGTACTCCCTTTAATCAAAGCTTATTCCAGACAAGGTAATTTGATCTGTACTGAGTGAGGTTGCACTGTTTGTAGTTTGGAAGTGCCATTATTATTATTAATAATAATAATAATAATAATAATAATTTATACCCCACCCATCTGGTTGGGTTTCCCCAGCCACTCTGGGCAGTTCCCAACAGAAAAGTAAAAGCACAATAAAACGTCAAATATTAAAAACTTCCCTAAGCAGGGCTGCCTTCAGATGTCTTCAAAAAGTCAGAGAGTTGTTTATTTCCTTGACATCTGATGGAAGGGGGTTCCACAGGGCGGGCGCCACCACCGAGAAGGCCCTCTGACACTTGTGGCTTCCCTTCAAAATTCCTGGGGAGTGTAGTTTGCCAAGGGTGTTAAAAGGAGACTCCCAAAGTGGTTTAACAATAAATCCCACTTCTCAGGGAACTCTGGGAACTAACAATCCTGCAGATGTCACATAGAGGAGGGAGAAAGGTTGTTTTCTGCTGCTCCAGAGAAGCGGACACGGAGCAATGGTTCCAAGCTACAAGAAAGAAGATTCCACCTAAACATTAGGAAGAACTTCCTGACAGTAAGAGCTGTTCGACAGAGGAATTTGCTGCCAAGGCGTGTGGTTGAGTCTCCTTCTTTGGAGGTCTTTAAGCAGAGGCTTGACAACCATATGTCTGGAGTGCTCTGATGGTGTTTCCTGCTTGGCAGGGGGTTGGACTTGATGGCCCTTGTGGTCTCTTCCAACTCTATGATTCTATGATTCTATGAGAAGTCAAAGATCTAACCTCCCCGCTGCAGCTCTTCTTTGACCCCCCCCCCCAAACAAGGCACTTGCAAATCAGCTGTTGTGCAAAACCACGGATTTTCTATGTCCCAGTCAGCAGAGAATGCAATGGGGAAATCATACATGCAGTACGCAGTGCAAAAAGAATGTCAGCCCCACGATTCCCAGCAAGGGATCCTTGTGGACTTTCATGGCATACCCTTCCCAAAGACTCCATTGAAACACAGGCTACTACATCCTTCTCTGCAGGCGGTTCACAAAAATGGCACCCTCCCTGCGGAACACCCTCCCTTCGGATGTCAAGGAGATAAAGAGCTATACAACTTTTAGAAGACATCTGAAGGCAGCCCTGTTTCGGGAAGTTTTCAACGTTTGATGTTTTATTATGTTTTTATATATGCTATAAGCTGCCCAAGGTGGCTGGGAAAACCTAGCCAGATGGGCAGGATATAAATAATAATAATAATAATAATAATAATAATAATAATAATAATAATTTTTATTTGTATCCTGCCCTCCCTGGCCAAAGCTGGGCTCAGAGAATCTAACAATTAAAAATAGCACAGTGTACATAAAATCACACAATTAATTAAAATACATTCCAAGATCAATTCAGAATCAAATTAATGGAAACCATTGGGTTAGAGTTCTATGAGGATTACAGGAAGAGAGAGGGGGTCACTGTGCCTTGGCCAAAAGCCTGGTGGAACAGCTCTGTCTTGCAGGCCCTGCGAAAAGATGACAAATCCTGCAGGGCCCTAGTCTCTTGTGACAGAGTGTTCCACCAGATCGGGGCCACAGCCAAAAAAGCCCTGGCTCTGGTCGAGGCCAGCCTAACCTCCCTGTGGCCCGGGATCGCCAAGATGTTTTTATTTGAAGACCATAAGGTCCTTCATGGGACATACAGTGGTACCTCGGATTAAGAACTTAATTTGTTCTGGAGGTTTGTTCTTAACCTGAAACTGTTCTTAACCTGAGGTACCACTTTAGCTAATGGGGCCTCCCGCTGCCGCCGCCACACGATTTCTGTTCTCATCCTGAAGCAAAGTTCTTAAGCCGAGGTACGATTCCTGGGTTAGTGGAGTCTGTAATCTGAAGCGTATGTAACCCGAGGTACCACTGTTCCAGGAAAGGCGGTCCTGTAGGTACGAGGGTATAATAAAATCTTCATCATCATCCTCACACAATGAATGCTTCCTGAGATAGCCACCAGAAAAATGTCTAAACAAAATTTTGAACCCGATCAGTTTGACTGGTATTGCACAATGTTATGAAAACAAGGCATTTTTGATCTCTGTGGAAAAAATATAGTTGTGGGAAATTCCCCAATCATCACCAGAAAGCAAGTGCAACAGGAAGGCGCTCTTTGAAAGCTGCAAAACAAAATCCTGAAGCCTATTCAAATCAAGAGAAATAGTATCCGGCCACCACCCGGCGTCCTTTCTGGGAGGCCCACAGGGAGCTCTTTTTCTTCTTCATTTGAGCATCTCAAGACAACACAGTAAATCTTTGGGTTGACAGCTCTGGCAAACTCTCAGCCCATATTCAGTGCAAGGAATGGGGAGACAATGAAGCAAGATAACCAATTGCTCAAACAGGGCTCTGACTAAATCAACCAGCATGGCCACAGGGACAGGCATTATTAGCAACAGATTGCAAAGGAAGGACTGCAGGGGTGCCAAACACTGATCCAAATCAGCCATCCCACTTCTCATACCAAGATGCCGAGAGATCCAGCAAGCATCCACCACCAGCAGGTAAAAGCACCTTTGTTCATCCAGGCATATACTGAAACTTAATTTCTTTTTAGGTTAGGCCTTTTAAAGTTTCATGCACGCTGCTTTATTGTGTTTTAAAAGGAATTTTAAAGTAGTTGATCTTTTGTAGTACACTGCCTTAATTCATGTGTGCAAGGGAGTATATACTTTTTTAAAAAATAAGACAAAGACACTTTAAATTTATTATTATTTATCAAATTTGTATACCGCCCATCACCCAAATACTGTACCACAGGGCAGTTCACAACATAAAAATACAAAATGAGAACAAAACTTAGGTAAAGGTAAAGGGACCCCTGACCACTAGGTCCAGTCGTGACCGACTCTGGGGTTGCAGCGCTCATCTCGCTTTATTGGCCGAGGGAACCGGCATACAGCTTCCAGGTCATGTGGCCAGCATGACTAAGCCGCTTCTGGCGAACCAGAGCAGCGCACGGAAACGCCGTTTACCTTCCCGCCGGAGTGGTACCTATTTATCTACTTGCACTTTGAGGTGCTTTCAAACTGCTTGGTTGGCAGGAGCAGGGACCGAGCAATGGGAGCTTACCCCGTCGCGGGGATTCGAACCGCCGACCTTCTGATGGGCAAGTCCTAGGCTCTGTGGTTTAACCCACAGCGCCACCTGCATCCCTGAACAAAACATATACCACCCTATATCCGGAGGTCTCAGGGCGTTTCACAGGCTTAATTTGGCACAGACTGCTTCACACCCACTTTGAGTCAGGTAAGAACTGAGTAACAGTGGCGTAGCGTGGGTTGTCAGCACCCGGGGCAAGGCAAGTAATTTGCACCCCCTAACCTGTGGATTTGCGCCCCCTAACCCTAACCCCCAGATGTTGCGCCCGGTGCGGCGGGCCCCCCTGCACCCCCCACGCTACGCCACTGCTGAGTAAGAACCTCGCTTAGGAAAATCTAAGGCCCACATATGGGGGAAGGGTGGCAGTTTGGTGGTAGAGCATCTACTTTGTAGGCAAAAGGTGAGATCTGGGATAGCTCACTCGGTAGAGCACGAGACTCTTAATCCCAGGGTCATAGGTTTGAGTCGCACATGGGGCAAAAGGTTCCTGCATTGCAAGGGGTTGGACTAGATGACCCTTGGGGTCCCTTTCCAATTCTATGATCTCAGGTTCGATCCCTGGCATCACCAAGTAGAGTTGGGAGAGAATCCAGTCAGCAATTCTGGACAGGCACTTCCAGTTAATTTAGAAAATACTGAACTAGGTGGATCAATAGCCAGTGTAAGATAGCTTCCTAAGTTGAGGCTTGATGTCTTTCCCTGTTGATTTGCACAGGGAAATGAGAAACTGGCTACATCTTTATTGTTCTTATTCTTATTGCTTAAATGGAACCAATGGAGGGAAAATTGAAAAATATTATAATCTTAGAATATCTAACTGTGAAGATACATAAAATGAAAGGGTTTAAGGTCAGTGAGAAGGAGGAGGATGGGTTTGAGAAGATATTGAATTATTTGGGCAGGTTTGAACAATTTGGAGCAATTAAAATGTTAAAAGTTAAATAAACCTTGTGGAGGTAGGAGTGTTGTACATATGGTCAATTTGAATATGTTATTATTGATTATGTATACCCAAAGTATCAGCCGCCTGGGGGGTTTCACTGTTTGTTTTCACTGTGTTTTGGTTGTTGGTTAAATAAATAAATTGCTTAACAGAATTAGATTCAATTTCCCCGCAATTTCTGTCGCCTTCCGAGGGGATAGAAACCCACCAAATTTCAGACAGATAAGGATAGCAACTTTCCTTGCACTTTCCTGTGCAAGGAAAGTCTTTAGGTAGAAAGATTTGCTCCCCTCCTAGTGTTTTGGAAGAATAAACATGAAAATGGCATACATCATACAGACATCCCCAGGTAAACCACTTGCAACATTTCAGCTACACAGGTGCAGAGCTTAGGGAACTGTGATGTACAAAAAGCAGTGTGCATATTTCTTTTTGTTTTCTGCTCAGTTGACAGCAACGGATCCGTTCCTCCAACATCCCTCCAAACACAGAGCACTGTGATCAGAAGTGAAAAGAGCCCCCCCCCCCCGTCAAAGTTATTCCCTGGTTGGAAGCTAGAGCTGTCAGTCAAAATCAACACTTCCCTGGAGGAAAAGGCATCGATTTTCACAGGCGCACTACTGTCACTCAGAATTGGGGCGTTTCCAGGCAGCCACTATTTTGGGGCAGGATTCAGGCACATACAAGCATATTCAAGTTGCACATTTATAGTTGACCGGGAAGTCTCATGCAACAAACCTTCTCCAAAAGATTGGTTGCAGGTGGGGTCTCCTGGAGAGGAGGAACTTAAGATTGCTGTAGCAAGGCGAGGACTTTTAGTCTCGGCAACTGATTCATGGGATAAGACCTACCACAGATGAGCTGCTATGCTCATTACGCCTGACACACTGCCAAGCCAGTGAAGATCATATCTTTGCTAACAAAGAGTTAACTCCAACTTTCAACGGTGTGATTTACTGCTGACAGAAAGTGATGAGAGAATGCAGTGGAAAGGAAAAGGCGACACTTGCAATGAAGCAACATTGTTTAACCTCTCTGCAAATGAACAGAAATGGCTGGTCATTAAACAGCCAATGTTGACTAATCTCCCTCCAAATAAATCAGAAGGAATTCTCAATAGACAGGTGTCAGGCGGCAGAAGAACCAACACCCACGCCAGGTTGCCAGGATCGGTTAAGACAAGGAAAAGTCCTTACCACCTGCTTTTTATTCAATATTTACAGAGAGAGGATTGGGAAAGCAGCCTCTTAGAATAATGGCGTTGTCTCTCCCACTTCCTCATTCGTCACTTCTACAGGTGCTGCTACATGCCCTCTGCCTTTGAGCTCTTTGCTCTCCTACTTTCAATGCTCGCCGGGTTCTGGGAGAGAGGGGAGGTCTAGAATGCTTTCTAGAGACACTGTGTCCATCAGCTGTGTCCACCCCCTGGTGCTTCCATTTCTTCCTCCTCCTCTCCCATTATTTCCCAGCTTTTCTCCTCATCTGCCTCTGAGCTGTGATCTCCCTCAAACCCCTGTTGTAATTCTAAACCATCATCTTCTTCTCTGGAAGGGTCAGGCTGGGGAGGCGGCCTCCACCATTCCTCCTCTGCCCAGTCCCTGACAACAGGTTGCATGGAAGTACCTTTGTCCACAAAGCTTGGGGAAGAACCCCAGGTTGGCAACTTTGGAGGATGCCCGTGTTGCTTCAGGGTACTCCAAAGCAGCACACTTCAAGTCTGAGATTCATCCAAACACTTTCCCTTCTCTCTGTGGATTTCATTGTCATGTACAACTAACATCTTTAGACATTTGTACTCCACATGGGAAATACAGGTGTTCCCAAGGAATCCTCTTATAGCTGTGATGTCCAACAGGTCGATCGTGATCGATAGGTCGATCCCTGAATGACTGTGGTCGATTGTGGTCAATCGAGGACTCCCTTATCATTGCTGGCTCCACCCCTCGCCGCCACCGGAATGTATTGCTGCTCCTGCTTGTTATTAGTGGTGTAGTTTTACAGCGATTTTAGCACTCCTCCTCCCCGCAAAAAGCAGAGTAACTCTAGCCTCCCCTCAAAAAAAGCTCAACCACTGTGGGGTCCCCTAAAGAAAGCTCAACAACTTTGGCCTACCCTAAAAGAAGCTCAACAACTTTGGCCTTCCCGCCCCCCTCCAATGACAATGGATAGAGGTCCCGGGCCCTAAGGAAGTTAGATTAGCCCAGGGGCGCCGACTTATAAAAAATATTGGGGGGGCGGGGGCCCATACTGACTTATAAAAAATATTGGGGGGGCCCAAGACCTCCAAATCGCTGCTGCTGGGGGAACGAAAGGGGCGAGCCCCGGGCTGCCCCGACCTTAAGTGAACCTGTGAGGGCCCACCCTTTGTGGCAGCCGATTGGCTGCCACCGTGGGCGGTGAATATTAATGAGCTAGGGGGAATCCCCGCTTCTCACGGGGCTGACGCTAGCCCCGCGAGATTGTTGATGGGTCGAGAGCCCGTAACCCCACCCCCTCTCTAGATCGGGAGTGGCTTTGTTTTTCTTAAATTATTGGGGGGGCGGAGCCCCCCAAACGAATTTTTGAGGGGGCTCGGGCCCCCTCAGGCCCCATGGATTAGCCTCAACCAGAGCCAGGGCCTTTTCAACTCTGGCAGAATGCTCTGTCTCATGAGACCAGGGCCCTGCGGGATCTGATTTCTTTCCGCAGGGCCTGTAAGACAGAATTGTTCCGCCTGGCCTTTGGCTTAGAATCAATTCGATTCCCTCCCCCTCTTTCTTTTTTCCTTTCTCCTCCTGTGAAGAGGCTGCATCTTAATGTTTTAATGTTGTATTTTAATCTTGTTTTTTAAGTTGTATTTTAATCAACTTGTTTTTATTATTGGTTGTTAGCCACCCTGAGCCTGATCTTGGCTGGGGAGGGTGGGGTATAAATAAAATTTATTATTATTATTATTATTATTATTATTATTATTATTATTATTAGACCACTGCCAGTTGTTTTATACAATGGGAGTAGATCGCAGTCTCTAGGGAGTTGGGTGTGCCTGTCTTATAGGATCTAAAGCACCCACCCTAAACAGCTACTTCCTAAATATCTACTAGCCATGATGGTTTTGCTCTTTTAAGTGGAGGTGCAGGGCATGCAATGAATGCTTCAAACGCAGCACAAACCTAAACCGTGGAAATCGCTCCCACAAGAGGCAGTGATTGCCACCAACTTGGACAGCTTACAAAGAGGACAAATTCACGGAGGATATAAATGGATACTAACCTTGATGACCAAAGGCAGTACACTTACGAAGACCCCTTGCTATGGAATCACAAGTGGGCAGAGTGCTGTGGTGCTCACGTCTTGGTTTGCGGGCTTCCCACGCAGACAGCTCCCGGAAGAACAGGATGCTGGACTTGGTGAGCCATAGGCCCAATTCAGGGAGGCTCTTCTGACCTTCTTAGGACACCGCAGTTGCCACCACAGACCCCACAGCCAACCTTCTCCCTCCAGCAGCTGCAGCTTCCCCCCTACCCAAAGAAATATCTCGGCCTTCCATCCCGAGTGCTGTTTGTCAGCTCCAAACATGATTTCCATGGCAACCATGCAAATGTGGAAGCATTCCATAATCATTAGGGAGAGGGGCTGAGCAGTATAAACAGTGACTGCAGTAGATTACATGCCTATTATGAACAGTCGCGGCTCCTGAGCACTGGTAATTATACCTAATTGTGCATTTAATTGTGTAATTGAAAACTCACATATAGAAGAATCTAGGCTCCCTTCTCTCTCTGCCCCAATCCCCAATCTATGGAGAAAGACAACTTGATCCAATCTCTTGGCCTACCGCCCTGTTGTCCTGCAGCGGCTGCCACAAATTGATACATATATTGCAAGAGGTTGTCTTCTGCCTGCCTAGCTATTCAGCAATTGCTATAAATAAGGATGGAGTTTCCGGGTCAGGAGCACTGAGATCATCGAGGTCCATGACCAGGTCACTGAGATCAATGGACAGACTCTATTCAGAATATGACAAAGTTCTAGCCTCCTTGGCTGTGCTTTGACGCCACAGCTGGAGGCGATGATGTTTCTGAATTCCAGTTGCTGGAAGCCACAGGAGGCGAGAGGGCTCTTGTTCTTGGGTCCTGCTTGCATGTTTCCCACAGGCCTCTGGTTGGCCAATGTGAGAACAGGATGCCATTGGCCTGATCCAGCAAGCTCTTCTTAAGTTCTTAGGGGGGGAAAGTTATTGGAAAGAATAAACCATGTCAGAATGAAAATTTTCTTCTTGGATAGTACAAGTGACACATTTTGAAAAGGTCACCTTGGCTGCGCCAAGTAACAAACAGCAACATTATTATTGCCATTGTCACTAATATCTCTGGGTACCACGTCTACGCAGACATCAGCACTGGGGAACCTCTGGTCTCCAGGCCTAAGCCGAGACCACCCCCATTGTTCAGCCTCGACACTGAGGTCCAGCTCCGAGGGCCTTCTGGCGGTTCCCTCCCTGCGAGAAGCAAAGTTGCATAGAACCAGGCAGAGGGCCTTCTCGGTAGTGGCACCCGCCCTGTGGAACACTCTCCCATCAGATGTCAAAGAAATAAAAAACTATCTGATTTTTAGACGACATCTGAAGGCAGCCCTGTTTAGGGAGGTTTTTAATGTTTGATGTTTTATTGTGTTTTTAATATTCTGTTGGGAGCCGCCCAAAGTGACTGGGGAAACCCAGCCAGAATTATTATTATTATTATTATTATTATTATTATTATTATTGGTCAAATCATGCCTACCTGCCCTACACCTGGCTAATAAAGGCATAGCTTCCCCTGCCAAAAGTAGGATTTGCATGCACCATCTTTGCAAGGGCCACCATGATCATGGAAAGGTTGCAAGAGCTGGCAACCAGGTGACTGGAACTGCTTGCAAAGGCCAATACCTGCACCTGCATGGTTTGAAATTGAATCCCGAGGGCAGAGAAGAACAATGCTTCACCCAAAATCATGGAGAATGACAGATGGATGGGTTCAGCTGATTGACAAAATGGGCTGCAGGGACTGGGGGACCAAAAACATCTATTCCATTGGCTAGAAATATAAAATGTGAATAATGTAAAGTGGGGTATTTGTTGTTGAGTTGTCATGTCTTAAATTATTTACAAGTATTTTTAAAAAGCCATTTCCAAGTGGAGCATTGGTTTGGTATAGAACTTAAACCACACTCAGTGGAGTAGTATCAGAGAACAGGTCTATCATTTCTGGAAGATGGAGTGAGATGTAGGTAGGCT
The DNA here is from genome assembly GCF_951804945.1 of Podarcis cretensis. Lineage (NCBI taxonomy): Eukaryota > Metazoa > Chordata > Lepidosauria > Squamata > Lacertidae > Podarcis > Podarcis cretensis. The sequence goes on along the minus strand of NC_137177.1, from coordinate 23,708,339 downwards.
ACACTTGTGTTCCAGGTTCCCCACTATCCCTTCTTTCTCCGTGAATAGATCTGCTGTAAGTTTGGTGGGATGCTGCTTGGGGAATGTTTACAATTTTATTCAGAGTTTGGACACACTGCAAATGATTAACACACCAGATTTAGCATGCCTGATGAGCTGTGCACATAAAAACATTTGCTTCCCAGGGATAGCCAACTGCAGAAAGTTAATTACAACTTGGACTTTAGATCTGACTGGCGTTACATCCAATTTCAATTGCTCAATTTCACTTGTACAGCATCGATCCATTATGCTAGCAGTTTAATTTTATGAGACAATGCATTTCTAAAAATGGCAGATTTGCTGCGAAAAAATATAGAGCAGGGGGGATGTGTCTACGCCACATTATGGTTCAGAAGCATGACTGTAATTTCAAGACGCAAATGACAACAGACTTAAAAGGAACACAGAGGAGCTGTAGTGAAAATTTATCCCATTTTTCCTCCAAGGAGTTAAGGGCACCATCAAGTGTGCATTGTTCCCCACCAACCACCATCATGCTCTCAATGGCACTGTGCATGACTGAGATTCACGCAGAAAGCGTCATGGACAAATGGGAACTGAACCCATGTCTCCCCAGTCCAACTTACTAACCATGACCATAGTGGCACTCCTTAAAGGCAGGGTTTAACATCCTGCAGTTCATCTGACACATAGGAAGTTCAATCCTGCTTTGTGCATTATTCCCCCCCCCCCATGCTGGTGGGCCAACTTTGACAGGTGGGTGGAACCAACCACCTGCCAATCACCTGGTGCCAATATGACATCAGATTGCGGACAGGTGGGTGATCCCCAGAGGAAGAAGAACTTCCCATCAGTGTTCAAAATTAGCATTTTGCACTTGGCTGTTGACCACTTGCAACCAAATGAAGATGTGTGGGCACTTGACATCACTACAGTGGTACTTCGGGTTAAGTACTTAATTCGTTCCGGAGGTCCGTGCTTAACCTGAAACTGTCCTTAACCTGAAGCACCACTTTAGCTAATGGGGCCTCCTGTTGCTACCCACGCCGCCGGAGCACGATTTCTGTTCTCATCCTGAAGCAAAGTTCTTAACCCGAGGTACTATTTCTGGGTTAGGGGAGTCTGTAACCTGAAGTGTCTGTAATCCGAGGTACGACTGTATCTTGGGATCATTGGATCTTGACTGCTTTCACACACATTAATACCACATCCTGTAGAATTCTATCAGTTATATTTTATCAGTGCAATTGGAATGAATTTCTGGAGCCAAATTGCTTTTTCTGTGTGCAGCCTGAGCAGGAGCAGTCACCATTAAGGCAAAGAGGTCAGAATATGCCAATATATATGTGGACTGCTCCTTGATCAAGTGGCTTTTCTTCTTTAAGTTCTCAGAGTTGTCTCAAGGTTGTCATCTAGGCAGATGTTTAACTGAGAATCAATCACAGACGGTTCATCGTTTGAAAAACAAGTCTTGCCCAAAATGGCAACTAGACATTCTGTTTTGGTGACTGCAACCTTGGTTTAAGGAGCCATTGGGTGCCTACCTTATATATCTGAGTTTCTAACACAACTTCCAATGTGATTAGGATAATATTCCAAGGGTCCCAAAATGGAGCGTTTATTAACCAAAGAGCATCCAAATCATTCTGCACCACCCATTTGAGGTGCATTAACATTTGTAGCACACAACCCACCCTCACCCCCTGCAAACACACACACACAAAAAAAAAACCAGAACACCAGGGCAGTGATCCCGAGACGTGAAACACAGTGGTGTCAAGTGGTGTGGTGTGGTATAGAAGAATAAGGACTGAGGATGGAGTGAGTCAGCTGATGAGTCACAGAGCACATTTAAGACACGACATAAGAGGCAGATCCAATTATCAAGCACAGCCAACATCAAGGCAAAGAGGCTGCTGAACTGACAACAGCCAGCCACAAAGGAAGCTTCTGAAAGATTGCGAGAGCCTGAATCACATGGTATTTGGGAGATAAGGGTCTTTGGCATATGAAGGGCAGATGTAAAAAATGATCAAGCCGAGTGCATTTGCCACAGCAGTCCATCACTAGAGCACCTAGACACAGCCACTATGTGCACCCTCTAGGTTCAGGAGGAGTGTGGCTCTGAATACCAAGAGCAGAGTATGGGTTGGGCGATGAGCAACCTCCTTTATGCCCTGCTGGTGGGCTTTGCCAAAAGCATCTGGTGGGCCACTGGGAGAAACAGAGAGCTAGACTAGGGGGACCTTTGGCTGGATCCAGCAGAACTACTCTTACAAGACATAAAAGTCAAGGGAAAGGTTCCAGTATTGAGGTGTGTGCCAAGACTCTCTCCTCCTGCTCTGGGATGCTTCTTAGAGTTAGATCTCTGTCAATTCACATGTGAACTGACCACCTGGATAAAAATGCAGAACAGGATGTAATTTATTATCCTTCCAAATCTGACCTTCTCCAATTTTTGCAATATGGACCACAGATTTTTTTAAAAATATTTTTTAAACGTACTAAATGTGTGGGGGAAATCAGCCTGAGTGTTTTAGGACAAAATATGTTTAGAAATGCACCCACTGAGACAAAACAGCATTGTCTAAATACGTATTTTGTGATGAAATGCTGATTTAAATATGAACATTCAGTCAGCACCTGGGATAGTTCAGTTGGCAGAACATGAGACTCTTGATCTCAGAGTCACGGGTTTGAGCCCCATATTGGGCAAAGGATTCCTGCACTGCTGGGGGTTGGACTAGATGACCCTTGGGTACCTTCCAACTATGATTTGTTTAACTTGGACAGAATGGACACATAGGTAAATTGACTCAAACTGGAAATAGATGGATCCCTTTACCCCTACTCCAATCAAACCTTCCTTTTGCCAACGCTCCAGTGGTAACTTCAGGACCTGTGAAATGGTGACCTGCCTTCTGAGGAAAAGACAACAACTTAAAAACAATAATTGAAACCTTCACTCAGTGCAGAAAAACAGCAAAACCCCGAAATGTAAAAACAGGGCCAGGATACTGTGGTATCCTGTATCTCGGGGACCGAGGTAGGCTTGACCAGAGGAGGAAAAGCTGGAGAAGGAAAAACAGCTTGCACCCGGTGCCTACTCCCCATGGCCTCTTTGGCATTCATCCACTATCCCCAATAGCATGGTGGTGCTTTGGTTTTGTTTTATTAAGTTTTTGAAAACAACAACATACAAACAAAACCAGGGGGGGAAACATGGGGCCTTAAGTACCACCTGATTCCGTATGTTCCATCATGATTACCCAGGATCCTCAGCACTAGAGACTGAGCCTTGAGTGTGGCAGGGCCTCCCCTGTGGAACTCCCTACCAGCAGAGGTTCAGCAGCAACCATCCCTCCTTTTTAAACCTTTTGTGTTTAGATGGACCTTGGCAATGTGAATTTTGTCACAGTTCAAGGACAACATTCCAGCCAGGCAAACACACTTGAGGATAGCCCAGTGTAGTGCTGGTGAGGGAGGGATGTAGCTGGGGGAGAGGGGTGCAGATAGGGGAGAGTCCTGAGGGCCTGACAGAGCAGCTTGGAAGGACCATGTTTGGCCCCAGGGCTCAAAGTTCCCCTTCTCTGACCAACACTATGAGACCGGAACCTGGAGTCGCTCCAAATATTGCTGGACTCCAACTCCCATCCTCCTAGACCAATGACCATGCTGGCTGGGGCTGATGGGATTTGGAGTCCAGCAAGATCTGGACAGTCACAACTTCCCCACTCCACCATGAAACCACAACCCTTCTCCAGTTTTAAATAGGAAAAGCTACCCCATTTTCATCTCTGTGCATTAAGCTGTTCATGTGGATGCATTTGAATGCTTTCTGTATACATGAGCAGGGAAGGTAGAATCAGTGCAACAAGTGGGCAGGGCTCTGTGTGCTCACTCCCGCTCCATGCATTTGTCTAGAATCATTTGATCAAGTCCAAGCAAGGGGAAAATCAATGATGTACCCAGCAGCAATAATTTTCTCTATGCCCAGAGCAAGTTGTGCAACTCGACTCTGACCATATTTACTAATGCACCAGCTTAAAGTGGAAATGCTTCCAAGCAAATTTACTTAGGGCTGCAGTTTTAATCTCCCTGCAAAGTGTTGAAACATACTCTACAAGCAAGTTTCAGCACAAAGAGCTGTTCACAATTTCTCTTTCATACGTTTACTAATGATGGGGGAAGGTGCTGACAGAGTCTCCTCCTCCCTGCCTCAGTCCTCATACAGTTGCAGGAATGGGCTGCACAAGCTTAAAAGTGCCTCACAGTATCACAGAAATGTAAAGTTGGAAGGGACCACAAGGGTCATCTAGTCCAACCCCCTAAAATGCAGGAAACTTTTGCCCAATGTGGGGCTCAAACCCACGACCCTGAGATTAAGAGTCTCACATTCTACCGACTGAGCTATCCACAGGGCCGTCTCTGTTCACTAGTGCAGATTTCACTCTGTAATAGTTTCCCTGGGTGCATACATTGAAAGGCAGCAGATGCAAAGCATACTTGGATAGATCCACTCCAGCCCAAAACAGCTATAAAACCTTTCACAGGCTCTCTTTTTCAAAAGACAGGATGGTGTAACAGCTAGAGAACAGTGCTGCAACCAGGGAAAACTGGTTGTAAGACTCCACTTGGCCATGAAGAGCTGTAGGTAACCTTTAGCCTGTCATTCACATGTGAACACAATACTAGGGGTTGGAAACTTCAGGCCTGGGGGTCAAATGTGGAGTCCCAAACCTCTTGGGACTCTGATAGGCCACACCCCATTCCACAGGCCACACCCTTGAGCACTTCTGGTCTAGATGGAATGTGTCATTGAACTGTGATAATACCTCTTTCCTGGAAGGAGGACCGGCAGGGTGTGTGTGTGTTATCCCTGGGAATCTCTGACTTAGAAACATAGAATTGTAGAGTTGGAAGGGACCCAACTTCTGCATGCTTGGAATGTAACCTGTTGCGCAAAGCTAAAACATGCATCTGTTGCCCTGTCTACATTTGCACCTGGCCCCATTGTGTAACCCTCAGGAGGTTTCCCACAAGTGAATGTGGCCCTTGAAAAAGTTGTAACCATGAGCTTAGCATGGGGGGGGGGAACCTGTGGCTCAAGAACTGCATGCAGCCTGCAGCATATTTGGGGGGGGGTAGGGGCCCAAAGGGAGAGAAAGGGGGCAGGAGTTGCAGGAGGAGGAAGCAGACAGAAAATCCAAAATGGGTGGAACAATGGAAGCAGGAGTGGGGAGCCCTCTGCAAGCCATTAGTTCAGACCTCTGGCAAGAGTGATCTTCCCTTCCTCTGTAGTCAGCTGAGCAGGGAGGAAGATCAAGAGTAGAAGGAGAGAGAGGGTGGCAGAGGGAGAGGGAGGGTGGAGAGATGCATGTTGCTCCATGCACTTTGGGTTTTGGCCTCACCCATCACCATCTTGTGGCCCATGAAATAATAATAATTAAGGGTTCTACAGCCCTGGATTAGCAATATGCCACAAGATCATTGGCTTTCACTTTTGTTTTCAGCTAAATGTGGAGACTCATGCTCACACCCAGATAAACTGTTGCCACCATGAGCACAATGACCCAAGACAACTTCAAACCACAGTGAACGATTCCTGACACGTTTCACTAAACCACAGTTAACACTAAGCACAGATCAGACATGAACAGTAACCACGGCTAGCTGGAAAGGGGAGCAAATGCTTGCATGCTGTGTCTTGTGGCTGTGCTGGAAGAGGGATCACTCTCTCATGTCTGTCAACGTAGACTAAGCTGTAGCATTACGCACAAACCAGGTGACTCTCTCTCAGCCTAACCAATCTTGCAGGGCCATTATGAAGATAAAATCATAGAGGAGATAACATATATGCTGACCTGAGCTGGAAAAGTAGGATAAATACAATTGGCAACTGGCAATACAGATACGTGCCAAGTGTTATGCACTCCCATACAATTTTTTGAAGCAAATTGTCTCATGTAAGCCTGAGCACTGATCAAGACAGGCCAGGCGGCGAATGTATTTTGCATGAGAAAGAACTAAAGAACTCTCATGAAAAACTGAAATACAAATAGCAATACACCTTTTGTTGGATCTCTTGTTGCTGCTTTGCTTTTTAAGTTTACATCTGGCTTCCAGGCAATATCAATGTTACACAATATCGACATTACCCAAGTCTCATTGATATTCCCCATAATAGAAGCATGAAATCACAGCATTCCACTTTTGCAGAGGCATTAACCCCTGTAATTCCTGTATAAATAGGAAGATCAGCCTTTCTAGAAACATAATCGACCCAAGCACTCCTTTTGTTCGTTTGCTTGTAGGCTGTGTGGCTGTTTTAACATTGCCCTGGGAATGTTTTTAATAAAATAATTTAAATGGGCTTGTATTTTAAAAGCCATCTATTTGCATCGCTTGGCAAATATTGTTGGGATATTTCCTGGTTTCTTGCACTAACCAAGACTCGGTTAAGTCTGAATTTCATGGGGAACCTTTTCTCCCTCTGTTAACTTTATTATCCATTACTTAGATTGCACACCTATCTGCCTGTACTTTGTAAAATTCTGTGCTATCTAAAATTAAAACACAGGCAAGACAACAGGGGAAGGGGAAGCAGGTGTGGGTAAATGGAGGAATGCAAGTTTGTGTCCATAACACATAACCAAACTTATTTGTTTATTTTTCTTAGAAACCCATCTCCATTTCTGTTATGCGTCCGGATTCCTGAAGCATCCATTATTTCCAGTCCCACTTCTTTCCTCTGGTCCCAAGATCCAGGATGGATCTTTGGCCAACCACAAAATGAGGGGGGAGCAGGGTGGTCAGATGCAAAGGAGGACGGGGCTTAATAATTACAGAAAAGAGGGAATGGCAACAACTAAAGGTGCAGGAATCCTGTCCTCATCTGCATCTGGTTAGGAGCTTCTCCTATGCATCCAGCAGAACTTCTGGAGATAGTGCTGAACTAGATAGATCTAGCAAAACAACATAAAGGTGGAAGGGGGAAAGAGAGGCGTTATGTCATTCTACTGAGCATACTTTTCCCTTTCCTAGATCCAAAACTTGAGCTATTCTTTTCCTGCCCACCTTCACTGTGACGACCTGCCACCAGCAATCCTAAAACACACTTAGTAGGGGAAAGGTCACAGCTTACTGGTAGAGCATCTGCTTTGCATACAGAAGGTCCCAGGTTTGATCTCCAGGAAGGATTGGGAAAGGCTCCTGCCAGAAAACTTGGGGCAGCCGCTGCCAATCAGGGCAGACAATACTGAGCTAGATGGACTAATGGTCTGTCTTAGTGCGAGACATCTTCCCCTGTAAGGAGCAAAGCCCCATGAAACACACCGGAATCGACTTTTTAAATGACTGCTTCTGTGTGCGATGCTTGCATTTCCTCATCCACTCCAAAGCTAGTTAAAGTTTGAGCTCTCTCTTTTGCCTTTTGCCTCCATTCTGCCAGTGCCTTGACTTTTTTCCTTTTTTCGTTTGTAAACCCGATGGCAAAGCCTCCCTCTTTTGGATTGGCGCGAGCCGCTTTGGAGGACAAGAGTTGCCTGAGAAGGCGGGCAAAATTGTAGGAAACCCACAAGTTCCCTGAAACAAGGAACCCTAACGCCCCACCCACATCACCATCCTTGGCAAGCAGACGACCCCTTCGCCCCACTCTTAAACCACCAGCAGCGCCCTCTCCAGCGCACACCTCTCCAAAACAGGGCATAGGGGGTTTGCTGGAGGAAATACTTTCCGCCCTGGCCAGCCCCCCCCCCCCGTCAACCTCCCCACCGCCGGCCCAGGGGGGCTTGGCAGCAAGGTCATCCACCCAAAGAGGAAGCAGCGATCACACACAAACACCGAGAAGGTAGCACAATAGAGGAGCGAGAGTGGGGAGGGCGAAGGAGAAGGGGCCGCCCTCGCTCCGCCTTACCAGTTGCAGGCAGCAGAAGCCCACCAGCGTGCAGCGCCCGTTGCATTTGCCCATGGCCGCGCTGGTGCGGAAGCCGCCTTACTCCGGTTGCAGCAGAAGCGGCAGCAGCAGCAGCCCTCGGCCTCCCGTTGCCAGTGACAACCTCACTCAGAGGGCGCCCGAAAGCAGCAGCCGGCAGCCATCCTCGGCCATTGCGCTTCAAAACCAAAACGGCCGAGCCTTCTCCTTCCCTGCGCCTTGGCGAGCCTCCCCGACGCCGACGCCTTTTGTCTGGGGCCAGCCTTCGAGTTTCCCAAACAGCAGCCCCCCACAAAAAAGATAATGCGATCCAAAGGGGCGTTTTATCTTCGCCCAGCGCAGCACTTCCGAGGCTGCTGGAAGCTGGAAGCCCCTTGCTCCATTGTAATGCGCGCGGCTAGGCGTGCGCGCCTTTGCTCCCTCTTGGATCAGAGCTCGCCCTCCATCTCCCGAGAGGGGAGGGGGTGGAGAGGAGGGGGCGGCTCGGGGTGGGCAACACGAGCCGTCCGGGCTTTGCCCAATTTTGCATGGGGTGGGGGGTGGGAGTGCAGGAGCGAGGAGATCCTCTCCCGGCGCGCTCTCAACGAGCCCTCCTCGCCATTGTTTGCCCTCCTCGCCTCAAGACACACCCACGGTTCCCCCTTGCAAAACAGTAACACTGAAAAGCGGCGTTTTAAAAAAAGAGGAAACAGGAAAAAGAAGGGAGAATCCGCGCCGTCGGGAAAAGACAATCGAAAGCGGCAGGAATAATACAAACCACCCGCACCCCACCCCCCGCACCCCCACAACCACGTGGCTCTCTGGCTGAGCTCTGGGCGTGGAGAGCCGAGAGATTCTAGCCCCACCACCTGAAGGGCCGCCCCACCTCCTCCCTCCCGCCGTCCAATAAAGAATAGGGATGTCCTTTATTACCCAACCAAGCCCCCGCCCCCTCCTACAAGCTTTGTAGCTGCGGCTCTAACAGGAAACACTGGGTGATGGGAAGCGTGTGCGTAAAGTTGTTGTGGTGTTTATGTGTGATCCATGTCCCCATTTCTCTTTCCAAGGAACAGCCCTCAAGTAGTAACTAACTAGGGTCTAACTTATACATTTATTTATCTGTCTGCCCATGTACAGTAACTAGCAAGTACAGAGTTAATATTGTCTGTTATTATTTAATTACTTATTCATATATTTTTAAAATATACAGCGCTATTTTTCTAGAAAAAGAGATGTCAGAACTCACCATGATCACCTCCCTCATTCTCTTAGGATGGCAATGGCGCCCACCTGAGAGGTGCTGGAATTGAGTTCTGGCTGAAAAAAGCCCTGATTATATATCTAAAAAGTCAGAGCACTTTACATCCATCATACATTACCTGAGTTGGAACAAAGACTCCACCCTTTAGCTAGTTCCTGTGGCTACTTTCATTTTCCTGCGTTGCCAATTGGATCAGTAAGCTGCCTCTTGGCGTCTGGACCTGGAAAGCAAGAGTAACCTTGCTTGATCATAAATAAAGATGGAGAGTCTTGGAAAATGGGAGGATATAAATGTAACCAATGAATGCAATTCAAAAAGCCACCTTTGGACAATACAATGTAGTTGACCAACCAAACTGTCAGAACATCAGGTGCAACATTTTAAGTTCTCCAGAACACATCAAGATAAGTAGGGAGGGAAAGCAATGTGAAGGAGCAAAGTGATGTTGACAGAAGTTCTTTAGCATTTTCTAACAGGCGCCCTGTGAGATAAACTGAAATGAATAGATAAACAGCTTCTGGTGACATGGGCTCTAGTCAACAACAGTTCATACCATAGATTTGTTGGCTTTTAAAGTATCGCAACCCTCTGCTTGCAGGCTTCCCATGGACCACTGTGGGAAATAGCATTCAGGATTAGATAGAGACCTTTGGCATGATAACACTCTTGTGCTCTTGCTTTCGCTGTTACAGACCAGCACAACTACCCCTTCCAAATCTATCTTCAGGAATGAAGAACAATGTTGTTGTCCTACAACTCCCATCACTGCTGAGCACTGGCCATGCTGGTCCAACAGAAGCCATCAAGGCTAGAACTAGGGAAACAGATCTCTGGGCAGAGCTGTCCCATGTTGCGAGTCAGACCACTGTCCCATCTAGCTTTGGATGGTATGGTGCAGATGTTGACAGCACTGGAGAAAAAACATTTTTCTTACAGCTGTTACAGCCATAACAAGAGGCTTTTGGACACGTTGTTCACCTGGGTCTGGGCTGGTTGGAGTCTTCTGCTTCTTCCATCCTTGCGCTCTTCAACACAAAACACAGGAAGGGCTGCAAGGTCATCAAGAGAATTCTGGAAACTAAGAGCACCCATGAATCTCTGAGGAGGGATCATTCTGACATCTTTGCCAGGCCCTGCATAGGTCATGCGAGGTCAGTCATTCTCCAGCATGATGGAAAGAGCATGGAAAGAAACCCTGGAATTGGTCCATTGGCCCTGCCATGGTTGTGGGGACAATGATTTACGTGAGAGATCCCACAGTTGCTACAGAGGAATTAAAACTTGAACAGCATTAAGGAAAGTGGTCGAAGCATGACTCTAGGCACCTGTCTGTTAAAAATGTATGCCCCATTTCTCTGTCTCACCTGGGCATCTGGTACACAATAATTTTTTAAAAAGGAACAAATGTGAGATGTTCAGAACATCGTGTTTCTTTAAAAGTGGAACAGCAGAGCTCCCCACCACCATCACAATATAGCCAAGGAATAGGAATTCAGCCATCAGATGTGCTAAAGCGATATGGCTTTTTACCTGGCCTCTGAAGGAGAGAGGCTAACTAAAGCTGCCATAAGAATGCAAGAAGAGCCTGCTGATCTATCTAGTCCGGCAGCCTGTTCTCACAGTGCTCAGTCAGAGAACTGTGGGAAGCCCACAGGCAGGACCTAAGCACAACAACACTTGCCTCTCCTGAAGTTTTCAGCAACTAGTATTCAGAATCATACTGCCTTCTGCTGCGGAGGTTAGAACACAGCCACCAGGGTTAGTAGCCAGAGAGTCCTGAGGCATATGGTTCTGTAGTCCAGTGATCCAAAAGGGACCATTTAATCTCACTGTCACAAAGCCACCTACCACATCTCTGCCAGAGGTGGAAGGAAGTATGATCTCCATCAAAGGTCTGAATAGCAACCTCCCCCTGCTTCCAACACACTCGTTTTTAAAATGTTGGTGTATTGTTGCTGTTGGGGTTTTAAAATATGCATTCTTTGTTGCTATTTCAGGAAGGAGCTTTTCTGATCATGGAATGCTTCCTCCTGTGTGGTGTTATGGGGGTTCTCTTGTTCCTTCAGAGTGGATTTGAGGAAGGCACTGCGAGTGGATAGGGAAGGAGGAAAGCCCTATTGCGCTAGCAGGAGTCCTTGTGATGGGTTCTGCTAGCACGCCAAGTTATTTCAATTTGGACCACTTCTGTTGTTTTATTTATTAATTTGCATTCATTATTGCTGTTAGCTACTGCAGGCATGATTCATGGGGAGATGGGGTATAAATCTTCCTGCTACATAAAGTATTTGCACTTTGATTCGAGTCTAGCAAACCAGTCGGGACTTGGGAGAGAATAAGGCAGGGGTCAGCAAACTTTTCAGCAGGGGGCTGGTCCACTGTCCCTCAGACCTTGTGGGGGGGACCAGACTATTTTTGGGGGGGAGGGGAGAACGAATTCCTATGCCCCACAAATAACCCAGAGATGCATTTTAAATAAAAGGACACATTCTACTCATGTAAAAACACGCTGATTCCTGTCCGCAGGCCGGATTTAGAAGGTGATTTGGCCGGATCCGGCCCCCGGGGCTTAGGTTGCCTATCCATGGAATAAGGCAATATGTTTATGGCCAAAGTGTGGAAACTGATCTACCGTGCGGCTGGAGGAAAGAGGAGAGAAGGAATTTTATTATTTTCCAATGCACGCAAAAACAATTAAACTCCTTCGCGGTAATGATGGCCGTGGAAGTAAATAATGACAGGCTGAAATGAAAGTAAGTGTGTGAGAGACACAGAACACAAATGTGCCCACAGTCGCATTTTCAGTGCCATTGCCTTCTCATCAGTACAGGCAAGGGTGTGTGTGTGTGTGTGTGTGTGTGTGGTGTTGGTGTCTAGCCCAGCCTGCTTCAGATTTCGCACATGCAAAGTCAGTCCTGGCACTGAGAGTCATTTGGTGGGGAGGGTCAGTTCTTGGATCCCTTCTAGGCACTGATCCTGTATCCAGTAAGGATTGAAATCTAGTTGCAGTGGAACCTGCCAGATGGATGCCTTTGTTCAGATAATAGCTTCCACTGGGCAGTTAAGTGCTCCCATCAGCACTTCAAAGAGGTGTAGCAATTGCTACAACTATCTGACATTGTCCCATCCCTGTCCCCATCCCCCCCCCCCCGCCACCTAGCTGGTGAGCAGGGGGGGGAAGCAATATGGAAATGGATCCAAGCTCTGGCCTGGACCCAAATCCATGACTAATGGAGAAGCACAATCTTTTGTGATGTAAATTGCTCTGAGCTGCTGGCCTGTTGTTGTTGTTTAGTTGTGTCTGACTCTTTTTCGTGACCCCATTGGACCAGAGCACACCAGGCACTCCTGTCTTCCACTGCCTCCCACAGTTTGGTCAAACTCATGCTGGTAGCTTCGAGAACACTATCCAACCATCTCGTCCTCTGTCGTCCCCTTCTCCTTGTGCCCTCCATCTTTCCCAACATCAGGGTCTTTTCCAGGGAGTCTTCTCTTCTCATGAGGTGGCCTACATGGTGGCAAGTCAGTATGTCAAGTGCAAAGTTCAAAGTCTGGGGGTCAAGCCATACAAGCAAAGTCCAAAGGTCATGAAACACAGTCCAGGGTCAGTCCAAGTAAGCTAAGCCAGAAGCCCAGCAGTCAGGATACAGTTCAGAGTCAAACCCATAGAGGTCAAGGAGCAGCCAAGCCAAGGTCCATCAACATGGGCAGTTGAGCAGACACAGCATCTCAGCTCTGCTTCCCTTTGGTACTTTGCATGCTGACTGCAGCATCTGGGCTTGACGAGGCAGGTGACACTCACCTGTTCTGAGCCAGCTCCAGCTGAGGAATCACACCCCTCCTCCCAGAGCTAGCGAGCCCCACTTGGCCAGCTAGGGAGCTGGGCTGTGGGCCCTTGCCTGCCTCAGCCTCCTAGAGTGCCCCTTGTGTGTTCGTGGAGACAGAGGCCCCTCTGTTTCTGGTTATGGATCCTAGTTCTCTGGTTCCTGTGCACTGACTTCCATCCCCCCCATCTTCCGTCACTCTATGAGTACTTCCTTCCCCCATCCCTTCCTTGCCCCGGTGTGTCTCAGTCCTGGCTTCACCCCTCGCTGGGATCCTCTTCCTCCACCCCGTCATCCTGCTAGTTCATGACATTAATGCTGTGTGCCTCTCCATCATATGCTTAGGTTGTATATGTGGGTAAATAAAACCATATATCTAGCTCAGTCCCATCTGCGCTCACTGGCAGGGAGCATTCTCAGCCCCACCTGGAGATGCTACAGATTGAACCCAGGGCCTTCGTTTGCAAAGCTGATGCTTAACCACTGGGGTATATGACCTTCCCTTGGAGGTTGTGGGCAATTCTTGACTGGAGGCTAAATGGTGATCTGCTAGAGATGCTGTAGCTGCATCCTGCATTGTATCCTTTACCACTGAGCAAGTGCTTGGGGGATATTCCTTCCACAATCCCTTTTATTAAAATTCTATGCAGAAATCGTCCTCTTAGTGTAACTTGGCCATTGCTCTGCAATGCTAACCCTAGTCTTCAGTCATTCTTTTCTGTTCCACTCTTATTGTTTATTCTTTACTTCCTTATAGTTTTCGGACTGCCCCATTAGTTTTGCTCCCCCAGGTTACAAAGCAGAAAGACCTCACCATGATTACTTTCTTCCCAAGGCTGTTCTCCACAAAACCTGCCCTAGTCACTGCCCTAGTTTCCATCTTGAAAGCAAAGGCATCTCCTGGGGACAGCTTCTGCTGGATAAACCACAGTTGGAACCTGAACCCCCATAGCAGACAAAGAGAAATGAATGAACCTGTAGGTGGAGGCAAGGAGGAGGTGAATCTGAAGAATAGCATCTATATATCACATCTTCTAAAACAGCTAACCTTTTCTTCAGGCAGAGGGCTAATGTTGTCCCATGGGTGACTCTACAGGAGCTGCATGTCAAAGTGTGTGTGCCTGATGTTTCAAAGTGTGTGTAGTCGATGTCTAGAATCTGGATGTTGCCTTGTTCTGATTATTGTGCACTCAGCTGCCAGCTGGCCACTTATTTTAGACCATCAGTAATGGAGGTCAAGTAAAAGCTATATTATGCTGGATGCTGCTGCATCATTATGCAATGTAGAAAAGTTTTAATGGCCGGGTCATTGATGGAAATAATGGGTGCAGTAATGGAGATAATGGGCAGGTCAGTGGAATGCCAGTCACACCCACCTGCCTAAAATCAAAACTGATTTGTTCATCCTGAACCTGACATTTGTTTTGTTTTATTGATTTATAAGAAGATATACATAACCGCAATAATGATAGACCACCACCACGTTGCAGATACAGTGACCATCTAAGTACACAAATCATAAAAGATAAGGGAATACAAGGCTTCCAGATGCCCCAGTACCTATGCATGCAAAATCGATGCTTCTATGAAATATATTTCAATGTAATAAATTCCTCCAGGCATTGTTTAATACCTCTTTTTTTAAAAAGCACATGGTGTACAATAAAACCCTTGGAACATCACACAATTATAAAATCATAAAATGCAGAATTCATTACCAACAAATCAATTCTCTAAAAAAATGATGGGCAAAGAAAAACATTTTCAATAAGAGATGAGAGATCAGAAATGTAGGTGTTGGTTTGAGTTCAGTAGGAATAGTGTTCCAAATGGCAGCTGCGGCCACACTAAAAGCCTTAGCTCACGTACAAACTAAAGAAATATAATCTAAATGTGGGATGGTCAGGAGGGCTTCTTCCAATAACCACAGAGATTTGGTCGGCATACAAAGGACAAGACATTCAGGTTACCTGGTCCTAGGCCAAAGGTAAGGTGCTTTTCTTTCTTTCTTTCTTTCTTTCTTTCTTTCTTTCTTTCTTTCTTTCTTTCTTCTTCTTCTTCTTCTTCTTCTTCTTCTTCTTCTTCTTCTTCTTCTTCTTCTTTTTCTTCTTCTTCTTCTTCTTCTTCTTCTTCTTCTTCTTCTTCTTCTTCTTTGGCTCCATGGACCAGATCCTTGGCAGGATCTCTTTGGCACACCTGGCTCAAGCAGGATCACTTTCCCTTTACATCAACTATTGGGGGAGAGGAATTCCTGCACAGTGTTGAGCTCGGGTGTGTGAAAGAGCTCTCTGCGTGGAGCTCTCTGGCATGCCTAGACCAAGGAGGACCAGCATTGGCTAACATGAAGGAGGAGCAATCCTGCTTGGCGCTGGCTCCCTGCTCTGTGCAGTGCTCCAAAGGTTCCCAACAACCAGCTGGTTGTCCGGCTTTTGGCAAGCCCTGCCTTTATCTGTATGATGTCGGTTGTGGGGCAGGTGGATGTGAATTGCCCAATATGGCCTTTTGGGCCTGGAGGGCCAAGCTTGGCATGTGGGCTACAGATTTCCCACCCCTGTTCTGAGCCATCTATGGCTTTACACACTAGCAGTTCAAGGCACAGTAGAGGGTCAGAAAGTTGTATTTGGTCTAGTTTGCATTATGTGCATTCGATGCAAGCCCTATGAGAATTCTGCAGCCCCATGAGATTTGCTCAGCCTGAGCTTCTCCTAAAGACACCATAAATCTCTAGCATTCTCTTAGTGTATTTTCTTAAGTGCCTCCAGGAAAGCTCCCTATTGCCCAGTTCAAAACAGTGGGTGGAATTCAGTGTAGTGCTAAGGAGATCATTCAGTTAGTGCATGCATTTCTGCTTGTCCGACGGAACCACCTTCCCTCTTCTCCCGCAGCATGCTGTTCCAGGAGAATTCCCAACCCTCCAGAGAGGATTTGGGGGATACTTGTGGGGGGGACGACAACCCCGTTGTACTAGTGAGAGCCCTTCCTCTGCTTTCTTCTAGCGGAACAAGGTAAATTAATCTGGCTCCATATGTTATCACTGGGGGGGGGGCGGCAGGGAGAGCAATAGGGTTTGCAGGGAAACAAGACCAATGTAAAGTCTTCCTGCATTCATGCTTCATTCTTCTATGTTAATTGTTCAGCCTACTTAGACCCTGTGTACTCTGCATCTAGCATTACTGACCTCCAATGACTGAAGAGAACACATGTACCCACTGGCTGAGCCTCAGTTTTGCTTAATCAGCATATTCCTTCCTTCAAATGTCCTAAAATGCCTCAAGACAAAGAGGCAACTGAGTCTTGTGGCAAAACTCCAAAGCAGTTGGCATGGAAATGATAAAACGATAATCTAGGACAAAAGGGAGTAGAATATTGTCTAAAATTACATATACCTTGCCCAGTTCTGTGGGAGATTGAGGCAGTAGGCAGTGAACAGGCAGGGTCTGGTCAAGAGGAGAGCATTCAGGACCTTGGACAGCTCCAAGGAGCCCTACTGAGCCAAAGAAGTTGTCTCTGCAAAGAGCTACAGCCAACTTAATATAGGCTGACCAGACCTACCAAGTTGGAGACTCCAACCCAGAGGAACTGGCTGACTGGTTAAAAGGACTTCACCTTAAGCCGCCCCTGCTGCTGTTGATAAATTTGTATGTCACTCTTCATTTGTAGATCTCAGGGCAGTTCACAACATAAAAATACAAGATAAAAAACCCAAAACACACAATAAAAACAAAAAATAAACCAATGATGTCCCCACCCCCAAGTTGAATCTTACTTATGAGACAGCATCTGAGAGCAACCAGCTTCCTTAGGGGAAAGCCGTAACCCTGTCCTCACTGCCACTATGTGCCCCCAGCATTCCTCACCAGAGAGGACTTCTTAATGGTGGGTCTGACCCTGCACCTTGGGGAAATGGAGTTTCAGAGGCACAGTACACTTGAAAATGTTCAAGAATTAAGGCACAGCTTCCAATTGACTACAGGAGCTTCCTGCACTCAGTTGGAAGATGCGGAAACTGCATCAGACGTTCAGCTTCCAAACAACGTTCACAGACTGGAACACTTACTTCCGGGTTTGCGGGATTCGGGAGCCAAAACGTCCAAATTCCAGGGCGTTCAAAAACCAAGGTACGGTTGTATATAAAATTTCCTTGAGGAATCAAGAATCCCTTACCCCTGACAGATGTGTGCTGATTTTGTTTTTATTTTTAATAGATCAAATTGCTTTGAACACCTGGCCTTCATTGACAATTTTAATGTATATTTTGTATAAAGTGCATATAGGCTTTTTACCATTAAGCAGGGCACACATTTAGTTACATAAATCAAAATGAAATAAACAGTGGTGGCAGTAAGGCTGAACCAAACCTTGTTCTCAGTGGTACAGCAGACACTTAAACACATGTCAGAATGTCAGAGAACATACCATACTCATGTCAGAAGGCCAGGGGTCATAAGGATGGTCAGGATCGTGATTCAGCTAGTGTTCCATGAATTAGTATGACCTTCTCTGAACAGGTGCCCTCCAGATTTTTTGATCTACAACTCCCATCGTTCCTGAGCACAGCCCATGCTGGCTGGAGCTGTTGAAAGATGTATCCAAAACATCTGGAGGACACCAGGTTGGGGAAATCCACACTCCTGGATACAACTGAGAAACACTGGCCTGTGAACACTCCAGTTGGAGAACAGCCTTTACCAAAGGTATCATGGGCTTTGAAGATGCTCAGGATGAAAGTGAGAAATGTGCTAAGAGGAAGGCACGCCTGGCAAACCCTCAACATGATCAACTGCCACCCAGAAACCTATGTCCCCACTGTGGAAGGACGTGTAGATCCAGAATTGGCCTCCACAGTCACTTACGGACTCATTGTTAAAACCGTGCTTATGGAAGACAATCTTACTCGGCTACGAGTGATCGTCAAAGAAGAAGAATCTTGGATCTGCTGGCCTGCGTACTTCATCCCTCGGTTGCTGCCTGGAAGTTCATGGTGGAACAACCTCCACAGACACAGTATCAGGCTTAAAATCTTCTGTACAGCTACTGTACAGCCAACATGGGAAAACTGGAAAGCTTTATCATTTATTGATCTGAGGACTCAATAAAAAACTTACAGCCTGCTAAGAAACAAATGACTACATGTATTTTAAACTTGGGAGATGCATTGCTTTGAGAGCTTACTTTGAGAAAGTCAGAGTTGAATGATCTGCGTGAGAAGAGTATGATTCTCTGGAGGATTTAATCAACTGGGATATCCCAACGACTAATCCATCGACTCAAGTGTCAATTGTGTGTTCTATTTCAGGGTGTACTAAGGCCACAATGCATTTGGCTTCGCTAATTGATTATCTTATGGAGCCTTGGGAGGAAAAGCCCTGGATTTTGTAGGCAGCCGTTCCAGACGATGAGCAAAATGAATGGATTACGCTACACTTTCCGATGAGCTCTGCAGAGAAGCAAGAAGCCTATAGGTGTTGGGTATGCACTTATTTATATAAGAGTAGGGCTATTTTAACCCACTCTTCCTTGCCAATCCATCCGAGGGCAGGGCACAATAAGAACCAAGCATGAGTAGAGTTCCACCAAAATAAAATAGGAGGACTGGTTGTCATGAACCCCGGGGAGCTGTCACAGTTGGGCTTAGGTTGGCCTGCTCTGACAGAGGAAGAAATAGAAGAGGGAGGAATAGTAAGCTCCCAGCTGTGAAGGTGGCACCTGGTTCTAGGCAACAAGGCTGCATCCTCCTGCCTGGGCTCCTATTCAGCCTCTGCTGCCTTCTGTTCAGCCACTCCACTTAGCTGATCAAAGTCTTCCCTGGCCACCACTGAGGCTTCCCACTCTGCAGGAAGGTCGTGGTTGGGAAGCTGGCATCTCTACTCCCCATTCCAACCTCCTCCAACCCAGATATTGCATTTCTATCCCACCTTTCCTCCAAGGAACTCAGGCTGGTGTACATGGTTCTTTTCCTCCTCATTTTCATCCTTATGACAATGCTGCGAGGTATGCTGAGCTTCATTCATGGCTGAGTGGGGATTTGAACCCTGGTCTCCTAGGTCCTGGTCCAACACTCTAACCACTATGCCACACTGACTCTCAAGCCCTCCCCGTTTCTTCCTTCTGTGTTAGAGCTGGTCAACCCAGTCCCAGTCCCGGTAGAACTGCAGGACACATGTCACCCTTATAAGCCACCACAAATATATTCATTTGGTCAATACTGGCTACCAATGAAACTCTTTCAGGCATTGTATGGTACTGATAAGCTGGTCCACTCAAGAAGGGAGCAGCTGCATTTTGCACAAGCTGCAACTTCAAGATGTTTTAATGTGTGGTGTTCTGTTCTGCTGTTGTTGCTGTTGTGTTTTTGTATATTATGTTGGAAGCTGCCCAGAGTGACTGGGGCAACCCAGTCAGATGAGCAGGATACAAAGAAGAAGAAGAAGAAGAAGAAGAAGAAGAAGAAGAAGAAGAAGGAGAAGAAGGAGAAGATCTTCATGGGCAGCCCTATATAAAGTGCATTACAGTAATCTGGCAGATTACCAGTACACTGTGGCAAGGCTATCCATGTCCAGCTGCAGCTGCTTAAAAGCACTCCTTTTCATTGAGACTATTTGCTCCTCCGGAGACAATGAGGGACCTAGGACCAGTCTCTGCCCCGACTATCTACATCTTATTTCAAGAGGATTGCAGCCTCATCTATAACAGGACTTCTGCCTAATTCCTGAATGTGGAGACAACACACTCAGGATTTAGTCTCAGCTTAACGGTCTATATCCAGCTAACAAAGCACTGGTCCATCCGTAGTCAGGAACTGCTAGCTTCACTAACTCAGGCACTCGGTTCCGGCATTATTACACAGTCTTTCCGAAGATGAAACAATCATCTTGGTTTATTGTGTTGAGGAACAGAGACCTGAGATGGGGAGCCAGCCATTTGGGTTACCATGGCTGCAGAGAGATATTTATTTTGGTCTGTGTCACAAGCCGGCATGGAGTAAACATATGCAAATGAGCCTGCCACTTGAATGTGAGCTGGAGATGAAAGCAATTAAAAGGAACTGGGAAATTCCATAATCCCTTTGATACCTGGGAAATCTTAGGGGAGCATGAAAGGCCCCTATCCATTATCTCAGCGACACTACAGCAGCTGTTGAGAATAATGTGCAGCCATGCTCTATCAAGCTGGGTAAGCGATGAATGGGGTTAGGGGGAGACACAAGGGATAGGAAAGAGGAGCTTCTGCCTTCAAAGCAATGCCCATTTGCCTCCGGTAAAAGCAGCTAGGAGATGAGGCACTTGGCAATATTGACACAAGGAAAGGGGTGGAGATCATGATCACAAACACACCGTCTTGAGTACTTTCAGTGAGTCCCATAATTTTCAATGGGTCATAAGTGCAACTAACATCACCTTAATCCAACCCATTGAACAATATCCATTGCTAGTCATGACTCAGAGTAAACACATAGAAGTCAATGGACATTCTGAGTATGATGTAGTTTCATGGCGGAGAGGGCTATCAATAGCTATTAGCCATGATGGCTGTGCTCTGCTTCCACAGAAGGCAGTGATGCTTCTGAATACCAGTTGCTGGAAGCCACAGGATCATACAATCATAGAATTGTAGAGTTGGAAGGAACCCCAGGGGTCATCTAGTCCAACCCCCTGCAATGCAGGAATATCAGCTAAAGCATCCATGACAACCTCTGCTTAAAAACCTCCAAGGAAGGAGAGTCCACCGTCAAACAGCTCTTACTGTCAGAAAGCTTTCCCTGATGTTTAGTCAGAATCTTTTTTTCTTGTAACTTGAAGCCATTGGTTCGAGTCCTACCCTCCAGAGCAGAACAAGCTTGTTCCCTTGTCCATGTGACAGCCCTCAAGATATCTGAAGATGGCTGTATATCTGCTCTCAGTCTCCTCTTTTCCAGGCTAAACATATCCATCTCCCTCAACCATTCCTCATAAGGCTTGGTTTCCTGGCTCTTGATTATATTGGTTTCCCTCCTCTGCACACGTTCCAGCTGGTCAGCATCCTTCTTAAGTTGAGGTGCCTAGAATTAGACACAGTATTCAAGGAGGGGAGTGTGCTGTCACGCTCAAATCCTGCTTAGGGGTTTCCCACAGGCACTGGGCTGGCCACTGTGAGAACAGGATGCTGGACTAGATGGGCCATTGGCCTGATGCATCAGGATCTTCTTATGTTCAGTTCACTATCACCCATTGTGCCTTTGGGACCAAACTCTACTTTACATTGTTGTTAAGCTGCCTCGTGAATCTAGATGGACAGGCAGGCGGGGGATTAAATACTGTAAAGAGACAAACAAACAAATACCGACCACCCATTGTTAATTTCCAAACTAGCTGCAGACTAGGACCGGGATTTGATTTGATTTCCTATGCTTTGGTTATTGTTTTGGAGTGGGCGGATGTTAGTGTGAGGCTTTCATGCAAGTCGTCTTGCATCTTTCATAAGCTGCCAACCTGATTTCACGGGGACTTAGAGGCATGCTCTCCCAGGAGTTGTCCCCAGAACATCTTGATGCTTGGGATGTGCTAATGTTTGCTTTGTATTTATCCATTATCAGATCTCTGGGCAATGACATCTGCACAGCCTCCCATCTGTCAAATATCTTCAGCATGGAGGTGCTCTTTCCCTTAGCAGTGGGGTGGAATATCTTCCCCATTTGACAGGTGTTTAATTTCAAGGAACCGCCAGACAAAAAATAAAAATAAAAACCCAGCTTGTCTAGTACCCATAACCTGTGGTAGATCTTCTGGGACTAATGTTGATGGACTGTCCACTGCCCCCCCCCCGCCCCCCAGCCCATCTCCTTGGAGCATTCAGTGTGGATTTGAAGACTCGGTTGCTGTTTTACAACAGCAGCTAAATAAACCCCTCTTGTTTGGGTCGCAGATTCATTTCTATGTTGCTCAGGAGGGTTGTCAACACTAGTTTGAAACGAGCCAGATTTAGATGGGGTGATTTCAGGGGGGTAGTCAAAAGGGGGACATGGCCATCTGTCATCCCTCCCACCCTCTTTAGCTCAGCCTCTGCACTAGACAACAGGCATTTATTTGTTTTTTAAATGTGAATTTGTATTCCTTGTGGGCCGCCGAGATGCTGCAAACAACTCATTGAGGCAAACTAAGGATGGGGGAGGAATTTGACTCAGTTCACACTGAAAGGCGAATCCGTCTCATTTGCGCTTTAAGGCAATGATGAGTGAATCAAAAGGAAAAGTCGCATGTCTCCGAATTTTGCAATGTTGTTCTCCAGCCAAGGAAGTCAAGCAATGTGTATGCTAGCAGAAATGCATGTACTGGTGAAAATACTGCAAGAAATTGATTATTTTGTGTATAATTGCACACCCAAATGTGTGCACTAAGAAAAATTCACACGAAAATGCTGATGAGTTTTCATCAAAAGCCTGGGAGAATGTCTGCAAACAGCATCCTGAACCCACAGCGGCCAACCAGATGTGGATGGGAAGCCAGAAAGCTGGACATGAGCCCAACAGCACTCAATGAATCAATGGTCTGAGTTTCTATATTCCAGCTTCCAATGTTCCTTTGCACAGGAGCTACCTAAATTGTTAGCTCAGCATAACTAGGCATGGCGCGTCATTGCAGTTCCTGTGGCTTTTTAGGAGAATTGAGGAATGGGACATGGGTGGTGCAGTGGGTTAAACCACAGAGCCTAGGGCTTGCCCATCAGAAGGTCGGTGGTTCGAATCCCCGCAACGGGGTGAACTCCCGTTGCTTGGTCCCTGCTCCTGCCAACCTAGCAGTTCGAAAGCACGTCAAAGTGCAAGTAGATAAATAGGTACCTCTCCGGCGGGAAGGTAAACGGCGTTTCCATGCGCTACTCTGGTTTGCCAGAAGTGGGTTAGTCATGCTGGCCACATGACCCGGAAGCTGTACGCCATCTCCCTCGGCCAATAAAGCGAGAGGAGCACCACAACCTCAGAGTCGTTCACGACTGGACCCAATGGTCAGGGGTCCCTTTACCTTTACCTTACCATAACAGTATAGAACAGAGGTTCCCTCCAGATCTTGCTGTGCTCTCAGTTCTCATCATTCTGGACTATTGTCCATTCGGACTGAGGCTGATGGGAATTGTACCCCAGCCACGTTGGGAGGGCATCATGCCAAGACTCCCAGGAATAGGAGGATCTGCCATCATCACTGTGGAGCTCGGAGATGTGGACTTCACCATACAGTGGCCCTGCAGTTTGTACAGCCACTCTGCATGCTCTTGAGTTAAGAGCTGCCCACTTACAGGTCAATGGCACCAAGTCTTCAGAGCTAACTGGAGCGACGTACTTCAGATAATTCAAAACAGGCACAGAATTAACGAGTGACCATGTGTAATTATTGTTAGGTGACGAGGCCTCTCGGCTAGGGAGACAAGGATGCTGATTGAGCTGAATGGCCAGACAAGCTCCAAAGGGCAGGGCGTATCGATTGGTCTGAGTTTTCCTGATGGATGGAGCATCTCTGCTGGGAGCGCTTTCTCCATAATGATTAAACGCATCCAGGCCAGACAAACAAGACAGTTCAGCTGTTCTTCGCAAGGAGAGTGGGCAGGAGGGTAACACGTTTATGGTCCAAAATTATCTTAACTGCAACATAGCAACTTGCAGTGGAAGATGGAGCCCTACCTCAGCGAAAGCCTTATTGAACAGATCTATTTTTAAAGCCTCCAGTAGATTCTTAAATATGTTGATGCTTGGTGCCTGCCTCATTTCAGACGGACATTGCTTCCAGAGGGCTGCAGCTGCAACACTAAGGCTGTGAAGACAACAAGTGTTTGTGTTGCCTCTGGTGTGCTCTCCCCTTCAGTTAGTGAAGCTGTGTACAGGACGTAGGAAGGGGGCAGGGGCGGACCGCCCTGGGTGCCCACGCTGAGGGGGGGGCGACGTTCGGTGCACCACCCGCCCGCCTGCAATTCCCAAGCCTACCCCGAGCCATCAGGGTAAGCGGGGGAGCTGTGCCACTTTGCTGACAGCATTCCCCCCTTCCCCCTTTGTTTTGACAGCTTGGGGAAAGCTTGGGAGTCACGGACAGGTGGCGCGCCGAATGTCTGCCATGGGTGGCTTGCTCCGCCTTCATGTCTTGCTCCGCCCCTATGGGAGGCACCCTCTGCGCCACACACCCCTTGGGAGCATGCCCGCCCTGGGCAGTCCGGGAATATGTTCTGCCACTGGCTGTGTACATGATATTAACCACAATCCCCATCTACCTTGCAGTTTCTAGAGAAATAATGCATTTGGATAATAATAAATAATAATAAATTTTTATTTATACCCTGCCTTCCCCGGTTCAGAAAACTGGGCTCAGGGCGGCTAACAACAAATTTAAAACACTTAATTGATGCTACAAAAAACAGCATAAAATATGATATAAAACATAAATTACAATAAAATCAAAAATCAATTTAGGGGGAAAATCCATCCAATAAACATTAGATGATCACCAGGGCGAGCTGGCTAAATTAGCCCTATTTGGGCCAGCAAGGAGACCAGGGGAGAATTACCTGTGGGATCCCAGAGCGGGTAATCTTCATAAAAAGGGGAGCGGGAGGGAAGGAAAGGGAATAAAAGATCAGGCTAAGTTCAAATTGAAAGCCAGGAGGAATAGTTCTGTCTATGTCCCCCGCACATTACAACCACCTTCGATTCGATTTGAAAACATAAGCCGTACGCAAACTTTCACATCCTTTTCCACCCACTGGTGGGGACAGAAAGCAGGCGACTTGGAAAGGTAGCATGTCTCCATGCCGCTATGTACAATGGTATGCAAAGACAATTTGAAACATGGCAAAAGAAAAGGACCTTGCTGCCCACACAGATATTATTAGCGCAGTGATGGAAAGAAGATAAAGGTCCTACCAGAGAAGAGTGGCAGGTTAAATTCATGGATTATGCCGAAATGGCAAAACTGACCGGAAGAATCAGAAATCTGGAAGACCAAAATCGTAATAAGGAATGGGGGAAATTTATAATTTATCCCAAAAACCATTGTAAACAGTTAAAACCGTTAGTAGGATTGGAATAACACAAAATTCATGGTGAATTTTGGATATAATGGAGAGGTAAAAGGTTTGGATTATTATAGAAGATGCAGGAGGAAATGACTAACAATAGGATCCACAAAGGGGAAGAGGGAAGTCCAGGAGATTCTTTGGAATCTTATTTTTATGTTGGATATGTGTTTGAAAAACTTTAATTTGAAAAACCCAATAAAAAATTATATATAAAAATAATAGTAATAAAATGTTAAGGGGACCAGAAAAAAGAGAAAAAGAAGAAGAAAAGAGACCTCTCTCCATTTTAATTCAGCTTGAAACTCCATTCCTCCTGTTCAAACTTCGCAGAGGTGTGGGGCATGCAGTGTTTTCAGAAGTGCCCCATCTGAGGAGTGCATTCGTCAGGCAGAGATGATGCAAGCTGGTCATGCAGGGCACATGGGAGCCCGAGTCCAGCTGGCCTTGTGGAGGGAGGTGCATCATGGGAGGCCAAATTGACATGAAGTTAGCGGGCCGACAACCTCTTCAAGTAGCAAGCAGATAAGCCCAGGCTGCCTCTTCAAGAGGCATCTCTATGCGACACAGACGGTTTTTATGTAGATCCCTGGACAGATTTAATTTATAGCAGAAAATCTCTTAAGCAAATGCCTCCTTTCAAAGAATAAAGCTGTTTAAGAAAACAATTTTCTTTGCTCCAGGATTACGCACCGAACAGTTTGCTGCTGTAATGCCTTGGAGATTTCCTGGGCTGCTGTTTAGGATGACAGCCAAAGCATATCTCTGCTCCCAGCCTGCTGCCTCCTAGATTCCACCCCTCCTCCCTCCGCTCCAAGCCTGAGAAAGAAGAAGCTGCATTTGAAAACAGAGAAACTAGAAGATGGGGAAGAAGGGGGCCCATTATGCTGAGGAGCCGGTGGTCCCCTGGAGGGTTTGATAAGGGGAAAAAAGAACACTGTTTAGAAATCCTTCAAGAACTGAAATGATAAGCAAATAGTCTAACCCTCCTTTTATCAGCTCCACACTCCATCTCCCACAATTGCCCCAGCGCTAAACTAATGCATGGCATTCACGTTATTCAGGGAAGTCATGTCAAAATGGCTCCCCATACTGGAAGCTGAAATTTTGCCACTACTTTTTAAAGTGTTTCATACATTTACTACATAAATAACAGTGTGTGTGTGTGAGAGAGAGAGAGAGAGAGAGAGAGATGCACAGTCTACTCTATAACCATCAGAACCAATACAGACCCTCCAAGTGTCCCTATTTTCCAGAAACTCTCCCAGATTTACAGAAGCCACCCCAGTTTCTGATCTGATCCTGGCATGCCCCAATTTTTCCTTAGGACGTCCCTATTTTCATTGGAGAAATATTGGCGGGTATGGAGTTATGCAGCCCCCGATCCAAGGAGATAAGGTAACTATACAATCTTTAGAAGACCCCTGAAGGCAAAGCTGTACATTTGTTTTAATGTTTAATGTTTTATTATGTTTTTATACATTTTGGAAGCCGCCCAGAGTGTCTGGGGCAATCCAGTCAGATGGGTGGGAGATTATTATTATTATTATTATTATTATTATTATTATTATTATTATTGAATAGGTGGTCCCTATTTTCATTAGGGCATAAGGAGAAGGGGACAACAGAGGACGAAATGGTTGGACAGTGTTCTTGAAGCTACCAGCATGACTTTGACCAAACTGCGGGAGGCAGTGGAAGACAGGAGTGCCTGGCATGCTCTGGTCCACGGAGAAACGAAGAGTCGGACGCGACTAAACGACTAAACAGCAACAACAATTTTTATTAGAGAAATGTTGGAGGATATGCCAATAAGGGTTTTGACATTGGGTCCAAAGGTCTTTACCCTTCTGTCCTAAAGCCTCTGGGCCTCCCCCACCCCCTGCCCTGCCCTCTTGGTCTTGAGTTGGCTAGAGTGCTTACAGTATGTTTCTGTCTCTCAAAAAGTGCATAGATCTGGAGGTGGAAGTTGGAAAAAGTAACAGATTTCCCTTTTCAGCTCTGTGTGCTTTTCAAGGCTCATATTAATGTAACCTCTCTTCACAGGGGAACTGCTCCAACTCCTTTTTCATTTTGATTCCCCTTTTCTGTACTTTTCCCCGCTCTACAATATCTACAGTAAGATGCTAGCAAGGCACAGAGAGAGAGAGAGAGAGAGAGAGAGAGAGAGAGAGAGAGAGAAGGAAAAGGGTCATAGCTCAGTGGTGGAGCATCTACTCTGCAAGCAGGTTCAAATCCCAGCAGATCCAAGGTGGAAAATACTGAGCAACATAGTCCAATGTTCTGACTCTGTATAGGGCAGATTCCTAAATTCCTAATAAGGGCAGTTATCAGGGACCACCCCTGATCAATAGGAGAATCTGGAGCTTATGGAGCAGACCACCTTTGTCTAGGCCCTGCCAGGGCTGTGATGGTGCCAGTGGCGTAGCGTGGGTTGTCAGCACCCGGGGCAAGGCAAGTAATTTGCACCCCCTAACCCGTGGATTTGCGCCCCCTAACCCTAACCCCCAGATGTTGCGCCCGGTGCGGCCGGCCCCCCCTGCACCCCCCACGCTACACCACTGGATGGTGCTGAGCGCGTTCTGAGCACCACCCTTCCTGTGATTCTTTCATCTCGAAGCGGCTTTTTCTCGCTCCGCAGTTAATTACTCTGGCGGTCCCTGACTGGGTGATTTAATTAATAAGATGCACACTGCTCGCATTTATTGTTCGGCTGTTATGTTTTTATATTGGGTAATTACTTGTAAAGGCAGCTGCCTTGCAAGGGCACCCTAGCAAATGAAGGTTTTGGTCTCGAGGGCTTCCTTCCGGTGGCAAGGCTAATAAAGCAGGATGAGGCTCCAGGAAGGGCTTAATATTTCACGTGTGCTTTAACTCCCACCTCTGAGTGCATAAAGGGAA
Organism: Podarcis cretensis; assembly: GCF_951804945.1. NCBI lineage: Eukaryota > Metazoa > Chordata > Lepidosauria > Squamata > Lacertidae > Podarcis > Podarcis cretensis. The sequence goes on along the minus strand of NC_137177.1, from coordinate 23,680,411 downwards.
CAGCAACGACCACAAGGCTGGATATTCCTGAGGATAAAAACTGGCACTATAAAAATGATCAGTCCCTCCCTTCCTCTCTAACACAAATCACTTTTTGGTGGGAAATAAAAAGTGCTGCTGTGATGAGAAATCATAGATAGTGCCATTTTTGCTGGGCCTTTAGGGATGTGGTCAAGGTGTTGGATTGTTTGGATTGTTGCCTACTATAGAGACTGATTGCGGGTGGCGCTGTGGTCTAAACCACTGAGCCTCTTGGGCTTGCTGATTGCAATGTTGGCGGTTCGCATCCCCATGATGGGGTGAGCTCCACTTGCTCTGTCCAAGCTCCTGCCAACCTAGCAGTTTGAAAGCATACCAGTGTAAGTAGATAAATAGGTACCACTGTGGCGGGAAGCTAAACGGCGTTTCCGTGCGCTCTGGTTTCTGACACTGTGTTCACTTGCACCAAAAGCGGTTTAGTCATTCTGGCCACATGACCCAGAAAGCTGTCTGTGGACACTAGACCAGGTCCCTCTGCATGAAAGTGAGATGAGCGCCGCAACCCCACAGTCGCCTTTGACTGTTCTTTACCTTTACCTTTTACTTATAGAGATTGACACAGGAGAGACATGTTTATTTGTAGCTGGGGCAGATGAAGGCGTCCAGTTGTACTGCTGCAGATGCACTACCACATTTCTTCTCTCTGCTCTCTCCCCAGCAGCCATTTCTCCTCACTTTATTGACCAGGTCTGTCTGGCTTAAGGCAGGCAGAAGCTGACTAGTGAGACACAATGATCTGATCTCTCCCACTGACAGAGGCAACCCGTAGCTCTCATACCTTAGGCCAATCAGGTTGAGCTTATGACTTGGAACTACTGCCTCCCATGTTGTTTTTGCAGTGTTAGCAGCACTGAAGTGGCCTCTATGGAGTGCAAGCTTGGGCAGTGTGTATGGAGGTCCCAGGCTGCCCAGACTACAGGAACCACCACCACCCCGCCTCAGTGATGTGGTCCAAAGGAAAGGAAAGCAAAACATTTGGCATCAGCTTGGCTGCAGGAGTTGCTGGGAGGAGGTGTGCGAGATGCCATCCAACCAACTTAGGGAGTCCAGATTTGTGTTTGCAAAGGCTTGAGAGCATAAATAAGGCTTTTAATGGGCACTGATACATCACCAGTGTTGGCGCCTGCCTGAGCCAGGGTTGCCCAATCTGCCTTTCAAAGGTATCCAAGTTGGCAGCCATCACTACATCTTTGTAGCATCAAGTTCCTTTTTTGGGTCTGTCCTGAATTTTCCACCATACTGCTTGTAGTGGCTGGTGCTGGTCCTTTTATTTTGAGTGCAGGAACATATGCCCCTCCATGTGGGAAATGAGAGACATTGACTTTGTCAGAGGTGTGTGTGTGGTTTGGGAGCTGCACGGTCAGGGGAAAAACAACACTGTCCAGGGTTGTAAAGTCCACGGAGAGAATAATTGGGTGCACTCTTCCTACCTTGGATCAAATCTATGCTTCCAGGTGTCATAAGAAAGCTGCAGAGATAGTGCAGGATAGTGCACACCCCGGAAATGATCTCTTTCACCTTCTGCCTTCTGAAAGAAGGTACAGGTTTATAAAGATGAGGACTAGCTGCCTGAGAAACAGTTTCTATCCAAATGCGCTTTTGGTTTTAAATGCAGTGTAAGGTAGTCTCTATGGGAGTATATTGTATTTAATTATGGGGTATCAGAGTTTTTAGGGAGTTAACCAGGCTGGGATAGCTGAGATAGCAGGTGTGGTGGTTTTTGAAAGTCTAATGTAGATTTTTTCAATTTCATTGTTCTGTATGGGACAATGACAATAAAGATTATCATATCGTATGGTTGCAAGAGTCAAAGCCATCACAAACTGAGCTCCTCACCTCTACCAGTAACCTTACCATTCCACCAGACTGCCTCAGTGGGACAGGTAGGAAACAGGGCTCATTCCATCAGCTTTGCTGAAAAAGCAGCTTTATCAGTCACCTCCTACTTCTGAACTGTGCCAGATGCCCATTAAAAGAACTGTTTAAGGATTGGTGCCTGAGTTTGATTCCCTCCCTTCCTTCCCTGCCCCTTTCCCCTTGTGAGTCTTTTTTCTCTCTGATTGTAAGCCCACAGACAGGGACTGTCATGTTTCAATTGATTGAATGTAAGCCTTTTGGCGGACAAGTGAGGTACAAATGCTCAAACCATGGGCAGGCAAACTAAGGCCAGGGGGCCGGATCCGGCCCAATCGCCTTCTAAATCTGGCCCACAGATGGTCTGAAAATCAGCGTGTTTTTTGGTACATTCTTTCACCTTTGGTGGACATGCCCAAGGATTAAGACTTTCTGGGAGATGATCTATAACGAAATGAAAAAGGTATTTAAATATACCTTTCTGAAGAAACCAGAGGCCTTTCTCCTGGGCATGGTCGGCCAATTGGTGTTAAAGAAGGATAGAACATTCTTTATGTATGCCACAACAGCAGCAAGAATACTTATTGCAAAGTATTGGAAGACACAAGAACTACCCACCCTGGAAGAATGGCAGATGAAGGTGATGGACTATATGGAATTGGCGGAAATGACTGGCAGAATCCGAGACCAGGGAGAAGAGTTGGTGGAAGAAGATTGGAAGAAATTTAAAGACTACTTGCAGAAATATTGTAAAATTAATGAATGTTAGAATGATGTTGGAATGAAATTAAGTGGCTTTTAGCAGTAATGCTATTAAGGAGTATGTGAAAACGGATTGTAAACAGGTGAGAAAGTAAAGTTATAATACATTAAGTTGAAGGATTAAGATAAAAACAAAGAGGGAAAGGATTTGCTGAATTAACCAATTGAATTGGATTACAAAAAAGGTAGGTGTGAGGAGGTCAGGGAAATAAAGGAATGAAGGATAAACATGGAAAGATGGATCTATTTTTAATTGTTTTTGTTTTTCTCTGTGTTTTTGTATTTTTTACTTTTTCTTTTTGTTTTGTTTATTCTTCTTATGTCTGTAACCTTTTTTGAAACTTCAATAAATATCTTTTTTTAAAAAAAGGAAATCAGCGTGTTTTTGTATGAGTAGAATGTGTGCTTTTATTTAAAATGCATCTCTGGGTTATTTGTGGGGCATAGGAATTCATTCATTATTATTTTTTTCAAAATATAGTCCGGGCCCCCACAAGGTCTGAGGGACAGTGGACGCCCCCTGCTGAAAAAGTTTGCTCACCTCTGTAAACTAACTAACTAACTAACTAACTAACTAACTAACTAACTAACTAACCTAACTGTCTCTCTGTCCACTGTCTCCACACTATGCGTAATGCTATTTTGTCATGCCACCTGCTTTAAAACAAACTGCATAGCCCTAAACTCAGAATTCAGGCCAGACTTTGCCTGCCACAAATCAAGAGTTGCCATATGACTCACTTAAGCCTCATTGATCTCAACGGATCTGTACTAAGCGTGCCTAAATCCAGAACTGGCCCATCATCATTGTTAATCATCTGAATCAGTGCTTACAAGTCCCTCCAATAAATACACAACCTTCCTTGGGGACAGCCCAAGGCAATTTGGCACTGGAGGCGAACTGCAAAATGGCACATCCCCCACCGGGGAAGAAGGGGCAAGTGAAGATCTACATCAGGAACAATTGGGGGGGGGGGGATAAAGATCTACATTGGAACGAGGGTGGGAGACCAGCAGCACCTCCTATTCACCAGGAGGTCGCTGTAGAGATGGCAGTGGCGGCAGCAGCAGCACTCCTTGGAGACCAGATCTTTTGCCCCTGTGGATCCTGCCACCCGAGGCAGTTGCCTCATGGGTGAGCCAGCCCTGGCCTTCCTTGATTTTCAGCTAGCTGCACCCTGAAGTGGCCCAGCCCAGAGTCATCGCCTCTGTGAGAATTAGGCCATTCTTTCCATTGTGCAGTCCCAACGGCGCAGCTGCCAAAATCCAAGTGCAGATTGGTGTAGCCACACGCAAATGCGCTCCAAGCGACCTCTGCTCTCCTTTGTTACCAGTATTGCTTACTGACATGAAAATCTTCTACGCAGCCAGAAAGCTTCGGCATATCTGGGTGACACTGTCATCTCTAATTAACATCAATCAGATTCCCAGCCTTTTCCCTTATTAGTCTCGAGCTGCATGGGGCATCTTCAGTGCACATGTCAGTCATCACTGATCAACAAACAAGATCTCTCCTTATAATCCACACCCCTCATTTCCCTTAGGATGCTTCTTAGAGGGGAAAGATAGGATATAGCATTGGTGGCGGTCATAAAACCGTGATGCAAATATTCATTCTTTTCCGGCGGAGAAAGCTGGTGATCTTGCAGAGACCTTTGTCTCACTGTGGACTGGTGCGGCACGATGGGCTATAGACACAATTTTTTCCCAGTGCCCTCCCTGCTGTCGTGAAGCACTCTGGTACTCTGGGGAATTGCAGGCAAAGAAACAGGCTGGATGATAACAAGAGCGCAGGTGGCATAAGTCTCATTCTTGAGACTGATTGAACACTGGCTAGAGTGCATAATTGCATCTACCATGTGGTAGCAAGGACAGCAAAGGCAGCATACTTTACTGCTTCTATTGCACCCTCAAGTACCCATCTAGGGTAACTCTTCAGGGTGGTTCAGGGCTTACTGTTCCTGTAGGACACACCACTGGACCCCTCAAAATCCTGTTGTGACCTGTTTGCATAGCACTTTGTAGATAAAGCTGCCCGCTTTCAAAACAGCCTTGATGCTATATGGCTATGGCAGCTCCTAGCAAGGCAGCCACAATAGCTTTAGCTTGTTTTGTGTGATCAGTTTCAGCGGATGCAGACCAAAGCCACAGGCAAGGTGTCTGCAGTAATGTTCAAACTACCTGTCCCCTCAATCCCTGTCCCACATGGCTATTTAAATCTATTTAGCAGGGGATGAACAGGAGGGTCCAGGGTGTGGTTAATGTGTCTATACACAAAGTTCCTACTGTCTTTAAAGATGCAGTAGTACAGCCGGCCACCGAGGACCCAATGGTTTGTGACAGCTACCAACCATTCACAAATAACCTGCTTTGGGGAAAGGTGACCACAGGAGACGAAGTGACAGAGGAAACGTTGACTTAAGACACTGATCTTTGACTAGTGGGCCAAGACCTAGTCACAGATGGCTCTAAGGTGGGTCACAACAGCAACACTATCACTATACAAAATAATAATACATTTTATTTTATTTATTATTTACCAACCAACCACCCTATATAGGTCTCAGGGCGGTTCACAGAACAAAATCAAAATTTAAAGCCACAAAATATATAATGAAAATTAAAAAAAAACCCAACAACATCCCCCAATGTTTTTTTAAAAGGCACAGCATGTCAATCAAATCAAGCAAAGGCCTGGTTAAAAAGGAACATTTTTGCCTGGTGCCTAAAGATGTGTAATGAATATGAAGATATCAGTCCCCCAGATGCATGCTTTGCCTCAAAGCTTAGTTTGAAGGCTGCTGACTTAAAGGAATCCCTCGCTGGATTAGATCAAAAGGAGTTCAAAGTGGCAAGCTCTTATTCTGTGCAATAGGTATTTCAATTTATAAGGGCAATAGCAATTCTAGAACCACTTACAACACAACAGTGCCAAAATGAAAACATTTGTCTCATCCGTTTTGGAAGATCACTGGAGGATTGGGGGATAAGGCAGCTGCACCCTATGGAAAACAATATAATCCATATATGCTCATCCTCTACATGAGGGATAGCCAAAGTGGTGACTTACATTTGCTGCTGGACTACAACTCCCATCATGCCTTCCCATTGGCCATTCTGGCAGGGGCTGGTGGGAGTTGCAGTTCAGTACCTGGCAGGCACCACATTGGCTAGCCCTGCCCTGCCCTTGCTCAACAGGTTGCAACTTCTGCTTTACAGCTGTGTTTGCTCCCTGTACAAAAAACTAGATGGTAGGTGCCTGCGAAAGTGACTCAAACAATGAAAGTGGTGGGAGCTCTTTAATTTACATACACAACACTACTTCTATTACTGAGTGAGCCATGCCAGGTGATTCGGTGCACACTATACTGAAAAGATGAGAACATCCAGTTCTGGGTTAGTGAAGATCTTTCAGAAACATTAGTCTCATTGACCCCTAGTTTTATCCCAATAAGAATCAACCTGCAAATTTTAGAAGCTTGGGTCCTGGGATGTATATGAATTCATAAAAAGCCAGCTTCCATCCCACCCTCAATATAGAGATAGGCCAATCTGGTTTGTAAGCCACAATCAAGTATAGACTGAGCCAGATTTCTCCGTTGTCACCTATAAGCTGTTGGGATGAACAATTCCCATTTTAATACGCTGAAGAGTTATTACACCCTATTACACAGATGTTTTCAAACACTTTAACCTCCATTAACCTGAGCCTCTTCTTTTCTGTTTGTGATTTTGGCAGCAAATTGGCAAAACGGCCGCTTTTCTGCTTCCCCACACTTCCAACCACACATTTATATACATATTTATTCTCTCATAGGAAGTTCTGTGCTTTCCAGAAACCCTTGAGAATTTGTAAAGACGTTTCCTACCCTTAAAAACAATGGAAGAAACACTATCATTTTGCCAACTAGAACAGATTCGCTGAATGACACCCTGTGAGGATCCACAAAGAAGGTATGTGCTGAAACAATACTTTGTGGAAAACAATTCTGGAAGCGGCTGGAGAAGCCCAGCCAGATGGGCGGGGTATAAATAATAAATTATTATTATTATTATTATTATTATTATTATTATTATTACTTCACCATTATCCCAGTACATCAGTGGAACATTATTAAAAGAAAGTAGAATATAATCTGTGGAGCATCATTGCCACCTGTGAGATTAAATTTTACACTATTGCTTATTTAGTTGTCCATTTTCTTTTCTTTTTTGCCCTTTGTGTGATGTTCTCTCCCCCCTGCCCTCCGCCCCGCTTCTATGTAGCTTAAACACTGCTGAATAATGGCAAAAAGTATACATAGCAATAAATTCCATCGACACACAGTTTTTGCAAAGTATTCTATTTATTTTCTGTATAAAAATGACAAGCAAACCTGGAGGGAGACATGAAATATTAAACGTTCCACATTTTACAAGTGTCAAATGATTTCAATAATAAGCCGAAAGCACATTGTGCAGGAAAAAATAAGAAATCTGTATGTCCATCTCAAAAATCTTAATGTTTCGAAACCAGAAGCCTTTTCAATATTCTGCATAACATGGTCAAGAATTCAAGGAGGGAATCCTCTAAAACACAGGTGGTTAATATTTAACTCTGTACATGAAACGGCATTTTCTAAACTCTCTTCATCTTCCAAGACTTTGTGCAGAAAGATCTAACTTGGCCAGAAGCAATCCAGTTCCACACATCCCAGATGACAACGGTGCTGGCTCTCTTCCTCACTGGATCTCCCCCATATACAGCCTTTTGTCACTAGATGCAGAAAGTACTGATGGGAAGAAATACAAACACATTTGAAGAAAATGTGAAGGATCAGTTTTTACCATCTTATTCCACCCCTCTTGTATTTCCGGTATCGCTTGATAACTAAATTGACTCTCACACGCATGCCTCAACGTGTATGCTCCGACCAGAATGGCCTAATTTTTCTAAAATGCAGAGTTTGCGTCTTTCATCTCCTACTAAAGCTCAGGCAGCTACATTAATAATTTTAATGTGTTTTCTCTAACAGTAGCAATGTTATGACTTCCTCTGCAAAACAAAACGCTAGAAACTGTCAATACTAGAAAGTAGCCACAAGAGGGTGCAGCCTCTCAAGAATCTTTTTCATCAACGAAACAGAGAAGGGATGAGAAGTCTGTGGCCCTCCTTGCGCTGTTGAGCTCAAACTCCCATTGGCCCCAGGCAGCATGGACAATGGTCAGGAATAATTGGAGTTGCAGCCCAACAACATTTGAAGGGCTACACAGCACTATTATGGCACTAGTAACAAATTCTGAGGTCAAGCATGAGAAAGAAAAAGTAGATCTCTTCCAGCTTGATGTTTGCCTGCTCCCATCTTAAAATTTATGTCACCCTGTTAAGGGGCTGAAAGTTCTCTGGAGAGGGCAGATCCAACCTACTGGAGTTCAACTAAATCCCCCCCCCCCCCAAAGTATGTTATATTTCTGTTCGTGTTTTGTAGAATTACTATACCAAGACAACCCAAAAGAACAGGGCAGGGAGGGAAAGAAAGAAAGAGACTCTCTGTGCTGGCTAACAGATTCTCTTTACGATCATGAATTCACAGAAGTCATGTTCCTTAATTAAAAGCACCCACTTCCAGGCTTCCTGGCAATTCAAAGAGAACTTACTAATTGGCTCCTCTGGATGAAAAGCCACTTCATTTATTGAACCAGCATGGCCTGGCAGCTTGTAGAGAATTCTTCTGGAGGTCGTATCCCACACATAAACAAACCTGTAATGAGAAGAAACATGAGTAAGAGCCTCCCAATGGAATGAACTAAAAATAAAAGAGCAACTCTGTTTTGACCCAGTTACTCAATATTTCAAGATCTCTTATAGCTATGAGCGGCTGTGTTTACTAGAGACTACCCAGGAAGCCCTTGGATCTGGTATCAGCCTGTCATATTACTGTAGAAAGAAAACCTGTTGCCTGCATGACCTTAGTTTGACACCACCTGCTGCTGGTTTTAAGTTAGTAAAAGAAAACCTAGCTAATTGATAGATATCTTGAATTTGGAGATGCAAGTCACTGAGTCTGAATGTAGCATTGCACGTTCAGGTGAACAGATGTATTCACTTAATGATCTACAACCTGAAGACTGTTACTCATTTCATTACTCATGAAGCAAAACTACTGCATAATTTGAAAAACCAGCTTGCTTGCTTTAGTGATATCATGGGATATATATTTCTGTAAAAAACTAATATTGCATCACTGTCTGACTCAATACTGTGGATAAAGTAACACTGCTTATTTCTAATATCTGAAGTCTGTCTGTATACAGTAAGCCTGTAACTTATTTTTAACTGGTGTGCATTCAGCTTCATTATTTGTCTTCAGTACTTAATCTTCCACAAAAACTATGTGCTGCTGCATTTGACAGCCTCGAACCTTAAGACTATAGGCAAACACGTCTTTTCATTTGCAATGGAAAGTTGCAATTTACAGTTCACAAAAGTTCACTAAAATGCAATGCCAAATCTTTCAGAACTTCATTTCTGATCATCTGCTGCTTTAGCAAACAATGCTGCCCTGCAACTTACAAAAGCATCTCTAGTCACAAGGTGTTTTTCTGAGCATCTGAAAAATTCCAGTAATTTGCTAAGAATGCCTTATGAACATCTGCCCCTCAGATCTTCGCACAATAAATATAATGTATTATATTTTCTATTACATTCTGGCAATGGACACAAAACGCTCATGATGTGGAATATTTTTTGTTCCCCATCCAAGTATGTTGTAAGATATGGTTTGAGTGTACTCAAATGAGAATAGGTCTTCTCCAAAAGGGATGAGCAATTTCAAACAGAATATAGGTACTCTGGAAGACAGTAATGGGCTTTTTAAGTGACAAGAAGTGAGGAATACTACTCTGTGAGTGACATATGAACCAAACTTAAATGTCTCATTAGGCGATGGCTGAGCAGTCCTAGGTAAGGACTTTGGCCACAATCCTATGCACAGTTAATTAGAAGCAAGATACACTGAACCCGGAGGGGGTTAATTCCAAGTAGCCATGCACTGGCTGCTATTTGACCTAGAAATACAGATGTCACAAGACTTGTTTGTTTTTGCTGCAGCAGATGAACATAGCTACTCCTTCAGAAACCTTATGTTGATATGCATGGGAGGCTCAAGACGCAAGATTTAACAAGTTGACTCTTCAGTGCTAATCCTAACACCCTGCACTCAGATTCCTTCTGTGACTTTAGCCAGTTAAGCTCTCAAAGCTATTGGGTATTAAAAACTGGTTAAATAGCTACTGCCTCAAAAATGTTTCACTGCCTTTCAGTTCTTTCATCATTTGAACCTTGCAGTACAGGGACTGGAGATGAGAGACTTATGCTGCAGAAAGCCTGATAACCGAAACTTTCTAAAATTCAGTGCCCCCAACTTTAAGAAGTTGCCATTCTGAACTGAATTATGACCTTGTTATGGTCTGATTCATCAAATCCATTAAGTATTTTGCAATGTGTCTGCACTGTTCCCTCTCATCTTGCTTTGGTTGTGTCAACTTTGATGCACATGGCAACAGAAGTATTTAATGCGCTTGCTTAGTGCCATCAGTGAGTCTCCAAAGAAAAGCCCAGCTTTTAAGCATATCACAAAACAGGGAAAGAAATTTTGTAACACCCCATAAGACAGGAACTAATGCTCAAAATTCAAGGATTTTACTACAAATTGCATTATGATACATGCTGAATATTAGTGATGCTGAAAGACCAGTTTTTCAGTAGTTATGACTTTCACCAGAAAACAAGACGGAGACCTGTCCTGTTTGTAGCTGGAATTCATATCCTTTACCAAGTCGTAAGGGTGCCCTCAGCAACATATTGTAAGCAACACAAAAGAGCAGCATACCCCTCCTACTATAATTACTACCTTCCGGATACACCCCCCTTCTTTCCCCTTTACAAGATCACCAGATACATAAGCCACTGCTCATCACCAATCCATCAACATGGACTGAAATAAGTTAACCAGCAGTTAATGTACTATATTTAGAAAACTGTCTCACTTGCTCTGGCACCAACATTTGCACAGGAGGTGGGGAAGAAAAGCATGATCGCAAAGCAACTGACTGGACTGAGCAGGCCAAGGTGTCCTTGAGTTAGGAAATGTCGCTTTGTACATCAAAAGAACATGCACCACATATATTTTCAAGAGAGCACTGCTTGAACTGGGATGCTGCTCTCTTACGGGACTAGGGTGTTAAAGCCAATTACTTTTCACCCCTTTCATGCCCCAAGTTCATTATGACTAATAGAAGAGATTCTGCTATTAAGCTTCCTTTCCTAGAGATGAACAAGTCTGAGAAGAACAGTTTGGTTAGATATCTAGATTACTTAGCCAATAAAAACTTAGGTGTTGAGTAGGTCTCTAGAACAGTGTTTTCAAACTGATGAAGCAGAGAAGCCCCCTTCAAACACACACACACACACACACACACACACACACACACACAGTCAAATATCCACTAATTATTCTACATGGAACACACTGAGTGCAACCAGATACCTTCTAGGGTTTAGAATGTTGCTTTCTGTGACTTTATGTTCTTCTCACAACCTAGACCACAGTGTCAGAGTTGGAAAGGACCACGAGGGTGAGTTAGTTCGACCCCCTGCAATGTAGGAATCTTTTGCCCAACATGGGGCTTGAGCACACAACTCTGTAATTAAGAGTCTCATGTTCTACCGACTGAGCTATCCCAGGCTAAAAACAGATTACATTCCTTTCAAGTAGTAACGTCCTACTGCAATACACCTAGAAGGTGTATACCTATAAGGTGTAGGTGGTACCAGTCAGTCTCCAAGCACAATGGAGAGTGTGAGTGTTAAAGTCCCATGCAGCTTGGTACCTAGAGAACTGATTTTCAGATGAAAATAGAGGGCTTTACCTGTCTGCAGATCCAGCAGCTATTTTACTTCCATCTGGTGACCAGGAGCATCGCAGGAGATTCTAAAGAACAAGAAAACTTAGTAGCACAATGACAGGCATACCTTCATTTCCCCGATTCTTTTTGAAATAAAAACTCGCCAAGGCTTTAAGACATTAACACCACTGCAGTAATAATGGCTTGCCTTTGGAAGCTTAGTCTGCAGATATATATTGTACTTTATTGCCAGAAATACACAGTATCTTGTTATCTTATGTGAAATAGATTGTGAATGTCAAGATACTAAAATTTATAGGCCATTACAGCTGCACTTGGGGGTTAAAAAAAATCTTGTTGCAGCAGCTTTAATTGGAATTTCTTCTCACACATTAATCTTGAGCACAGACCTTGTTAAGAGGTTTGTGGCAATCTGAAATTTTAAAAGCCATTTACTTATGAATTAATTCTTAGCTGCCATCTATAAACAAGGAGCATTTCAGCCAGAAAAGAACTCACCTTCTCAAAATTATGTACATTCCCTTGGAGGATCTTTACACATCTCTCTTTAGGGGCAAAGGGCCGAACATCCCAGATACGAACTAGAACAGAGCCCATACAAGCAGTTTAGAACCGTAGTAACAAGTTGAGTATTATCCCACAATATTGCAGATTTGATGGTAAGTAAGCTGATAGGTTTAAAGACATAAGAACTGATCTGCTCGATCTGACCAGAGAGCCATCCAGTTCAGTATTTTGTTTCCCACACTAGCTAGACAGATGCCTCTGGGAAGGGCAAAAACAGGGAAGGAGGACAACAAGCACACAGCAGCACGATGTTTTTGAACATGCAAGGTCCATATAGCCATTGGTAGTATTTAGGTAAAGGGACCCCTGACCATTAGGTCCAGTTGTGGATGACTCTGGGGTTGTGGCGCTCATCTCGCTTTATTGCCAAGGGAGCTGGCGTACAGCTTCCGCGTCATGTGGCCAGCACGACTAAGCCGCTTCTGGCGAACCAGAGCAGTGCACGGAAACGTCGTTTACCTTCCCGCCAGAGTGGTACCTATTTATCTACTTGCACTTCATGCTTTCAAACTGCCAGGAGCAGGGGCCGAGCAACGGGAGCTCACCCCGTTACGGGGATTCGAACCGCTGACCTGCTGATCGGCAAGCCCTAGGCTCTGTGGTTTAACCCACAGCACCACCCGTGTCCTCTTGGTAGTATTTACCCACCCCAAAATTTGTCTAAATTCTATTTAAAGCCATTTAAAGTCAGTGGTGGTTACCACATCCTGGGGAGGTGAATTCCATACTTTACTTATGCATCATGTGAATAAAAATTTCATTTGTCCAGAATTTACTGGCCATCACTTCCATTGGGCAAGCCCAAGTTCTAGCATGGTGAGATCAAGAGAAGCTGCTTTCATTATACACTCCCATCTAAAAGCTGCACAGCCTCAAAAATTCCAGCCAATTTTCACAGGGAAGGTGCCCCAACCACTCAATCATTTTGGGTTACTCTCCCCCCCACCCAACTTTCCCAGACCTGTAACAACCTTTTTGAGATGGCAGCAACCACAACTGCAGACAGAATTCAGGTATAGCTAGCTAGGGCATGGTTTCAGCCACTGACAAGCAGTCTCTAGATGGTGACATGACTACAACTTCACACACACAACTTCACACACACAGTGAAGCCTTCAATGTTGATTGACTGAACTGGTGTAGTGGCAGGGAACATTCAGCTGCGCAGGGAACAGAGGGAACATTTTTGCATTCTAGCTTTTCGTGAGAGAAGGGGGGAAAATTCAATTTGACTGAGATTGTCATTTCACAGAGTTGGGCTGAGGATGTTGTGCCAGGGTGTAGGGAACCTAAGGGTCAGGCAAACCAGAGACAAGGAATCTGAAGGATGGACCAAGAAAGGAGGACTTGAAGGAATGGTAGGTGGACTGAGGAAAAAAGTAGTAGAGATGGATCATCAAAGAATCTGTTAATCAGAGAAGCAACTAAAAAAAAACCACTATGGTGCTTAATGGAGGGGTACAGAACCACCAGGTGTTTAAACTTTCACAGTTTCTGACCACTGACCATGCTGACAGCATCTGGAGGGCTACAGGTTCTCCAACTCCAAGTTAAGATCAGGAAAACGGAATGCCAAGATGAATGCGGGAGGGAGACAAAAGTCCTACAGAAGCTTGTCCAGAGATGACAGTTAAAGGAAGTCAGTGTCAAGTCTGCATTTTGACAAGAGAATCTGCCAATTGTGGCTTCTTCTGTCATTGTAGCAGTGTGCCCTAGTAGCCCTAATGGGACAAAAAGCAGGCTTCTGGCAATAATAAATCGCATCACACTTCACTTACAGTTTTGGCAACTACCCAAAGTCTTGGTGCATTTTAGGAGACATTTCCAAGTTCTGACATACTGGCCGCAAACTAGTAAAGACTAGGAGTAGTATGCATATTCCTTAATGCTATTTTCCAATAGAAACAGTTACCTGTATTGTCCATGGCATTGGAAAGCAAGTAAGAGCCTTCTGAACTCAGACTGAGACCTGTGACAGAATCAGCATGTCCTCTCATTGTGTAAGTTAGCTTGTTCTGACGAAGGTCCCATACCTTTAAGGATATATGAGCAGATATATGGTGTGTCACATACATATAAAGAGAGATCTTTAAAGGAGTTAGCTCTATATAGGGCTGTTGAAGCTTTCAAGTGAAGTTGCAAAATGAGGAGCAGAGCCCAAACAAATGCATGGAGATTTATTTAATTGTGATATAGTCTCTTAGACTTCCAGTGTCCTTGTAAGACAAATAACCTATGCCAGGTCTTGAAAGACAGAAATCCCAGCATCTGTTGACCAATTGCTCTTTTAAAGGGAAGGGACAGCCCATAACAAATAATTAATGGGTCTCCTGTTTCTGATATGAGGCCTTTCAGGTCTCACTGTGTGCCATCTTCCTGGCACAGGGAGAGCTGGCACTGCCTACTTGTCTTCACAGTAGAACCTTACTCCCACCACCCAAGAGAACTAGAAGCTACCACTGTTGTTCTGTTTCTTACTTGCTCCTTCTGGAGGTGGCTAAGTGTTCTAAGGAGAGAGAAGGGTCTGGGCCAATGCAAAACTTAAAACTCATTTGAAACTAGTTTATTTTTCAAGTGTAGATATGCCCTTTGTCCAAGTTACAAATATGGAATCTAAGGAAGGTTCAGTTCAACAAACATCTTACCTTGATATCATTGTCTATGCCTCCAGATATTATCTGATCACTGGTATCATTGAAGGTCACTGCTAACACCTGATATGTATTTTGAAATGTTTGAACAGCAGCTTTTTTCCTGATGTCCCATAACTGGAAGCGAAAGCAAACAAGATAGACATTCATAACCCACCCTTCACCACAGGGTCCAAAAATAGCTCAATACAACTAAGCCATGAAAGGTCTCGTAATCCTGAAGGCCTGTGCACAAAAGGTGCACCCTGATTCAACATTAAAAAGTACTTACTGACAAGGGCAGCTGTCCCTGGGAGGGGATTGCATTCAAAAAACTGGGAGTCAACACAGAAAAGGCTCTCACACACTGCTGCCCTATGAACTTCACAGTGTGAGAACTGAGAGCAGGGCCTCCTCTGCAGATCTTTTAAAAAGTCTACATGGGAGGAGGTGGTCCTTCATATATTTGGGAGCCAAGTCTTTTAGGGCTTTGTAAATGGCGGCACCTAGAATTGGGCTCAGAAGCACAATGGCAACTGTAAAAAGCTATTTAAGAACTTGTGTCCTGTCAGTCGTGCCCTCCAGCACCTTGGTCTGTGCACCAGTTGCAGCTTCTGAACAGTCTCCAAGAGAAGGCCCACATAAAGCACATTGTAATAGTCCAGACTTGAGGTTTCCAGAGCATAGATTGGTGTGATTATCATGCTCACATTAAGAATGAGTATCTTCAAAATGGTAAGTCTACAAGTGTAGGTTTTCACAGAAGCTGGAACCGGGTTCACATTTGACTAGTTGATATTGGTGGAAAGAAAATAACAACTCCGTATCCAAAAAGAATGTACCTCTTTAACAGAACTCTTTACTCAGCAAGCAGCACCTAACAAGACAACTGCTTATTGATCACATAAACCCACACTAGTATTTACTATTTACATCGCAAGACGACAATTATCCATACTAACCTTTACTGTCCCGTCATCACTGCCTGTACAGACCAGCTGAGGTCCACGTCTTGCTGGGTAACAGGAGTTCACAAATGATGTGTGACCTTTGAGTCTTTTCACCCTCTCTCCTGTCTCACTATCCCACACTGCTACAGTTTTATCGGTGGAGGCAGAGAATAGCATGCTAGGAGAAAATGCAATGCTGATGAAGTGCTGAAAAGCAGCATTTCACATGTATTAAAAACATTCAAAAAAGTAGCCCTTAGGTAAAAGACAGTTAGAAGTGACCGCAAAAAGCAAAAGACACCTACTACTAGCTGTCAAGCATTTTGCCCAGAATGCCAGCCTTTTGGTGGAGGGGGAAAGGGAAGGCAAACACACTCTTTTGGTCACTGCTTAGTGACAAAATCCAGTTATCCCAAAGGGTTTCCAAATATGCAGTACAGTGGAATCTCGGTTCATGAATGTAATCCATTCCAGAAGACCGTTCGAGTTCCGAAACGTCTGATAACCAAGAACTCACTACAGAAGCCTCAGTTCAATTGAGAAAATTGAAAAGCAAGCAGCAGAAGCCATTCAACTTCCGAGGCGCGTTTGAAAACGGAAGCATTTACTTCCAGGTTTTTGGCATTCCCAAACATTTGGCTTCCGAGACACTAAAAAACTGAGGTTCCACTATATACAACTACTGCAGAATCTTTATTTAATTGAAACATTTTTACTGTTGCTCTTTACCTAAAAATGCTCTCAGAACTGCTTACAAAAACAAATAGAGAAAAATCAGTAACTGTAAAAATAGGTGGTGTGTAAGTTACAAAATCTTGTACAAATCCCTAGGTGTAAGTGAATCGTCATCGTGAATAACCTTGTTCTGTCAGGCAACCATGTACCACTCCAGTCCCCAAAGGCTTTAATCCTGGCATGTTGCTCCAGCATCTGTTTGGCAGAAATCAGGAAAAGCAGCAGGGAATAGTGGAATGGACTGAATGGCTACAATGTGACGGTGACCACCTGCCTGCATTCCTATCCAATTTTTCTCCCTCAAATCATAGGGCTGTATTCAGTGCCCGTCCTACTCACAGCAGACCCACTGAAGTTAACACACATGACTAAATATGGTTCATTAATTTCAGTGAACCTCCTCCAAATAGAACTTAGCTGGATATAACCCATAGGAAGCTCATTTCTTGCACATGCTTTCAGAATTTGTTCTGAAATATTTTGACATACAGTGGTACCTCGCAAGACGAAAAGAATCCATTCCGTGATTCTCTTCGTCTAGCGGTTTTTTCGTCTTGCGAAGCAAGCCCATTGACGGCTTAGCGGATTAGCGCTATTAGCGGTTTAGCGGCTTATCGGCTTAGAAAAAGGGGGGGAGGGGAAAAAAAGCAGGAACTCGCAAGACATTTTTGTCTTGCGAAGCAAGCCCATAGGAAATTCGTTTTGCGAAGCACCTCCAAAACGGAAAACTCTTTCGCCTAGCGAGTTTTCCGTCTTGCGAGGCATTCGTCTTGCGGGGCACCACTGTATTAAAAAGAAAATCACCAAGTGACTAGAACCAACAAGCAGCAAAATATAAGTACCCAAGCTTCAGTAATATACTCTAAATGACAAAACGTCATTGCTAATCAATTAAACAGCAGATAAAAATATCCACAACAAGAATTATATATGTACTAACCTGCCATCAGTGTTATAATGTAGTTCCATAACTGCTCCGCTATGTCCTTTCAGAGTGGCATAATTATCACAGTCCCCATACACGTTCCATAACACTAGAGTCAATGCAAGATCAAGATTAAATACTGAAGTCATGTTGGCATTTCCAAGTGATAAATCCTCTTAATGAATCAGATGCACTTTTCAGATCTAATACTTTGTAAGCAGCAATGGAAGCCTTCAAGTAGGTATAATTTCCAGAAACAGATGGTGGGTGGTGGGTGTTTTTAAGAAAAGAGTATCAGTTTTTACCTGGGGAAAACTCTTCTATACCTAACAAAGGCAGTGAAAGAAAACATTCACAATCACTTCAAAGAAACTGTTTTGCAGTATGTAAGCACACCAAAATGTTTGTGGTTCGTCATGAATGCAAGATCAGATTCTTTTGAATTTAAAATGTTGATCTTCACACTATGTGTGTACTTTTGAGTTCACAAGTAAACCTTACTAGATACTAGCATGCTAGTACAATGTGGCCTATGTGTTTTCAAAAAGGCTACCATCCTACTAACAGATGAAAAGAACAGATGCTCTCATCTGGCTTACTGTTGCATCCTATGTGAGCATCAGGGTTTGTTTCACTTCCCAGGATTCCTGGTTCAAATTAACTGAGGTAGGGATTGTGATTGTTGCTCCCACTAGAATTAGAGCAGAAACAAACCAGGGGCTGTTTGAGCAACCATGGCAAACCATTGTTTATCATAGCATGTAAACTGGGTCAGGTATTCTTAATATTAATTTAAACTAGGGTTGCAACCTGTAACTGATTATGGACCTTTCATTAAAGCATCTATAATTAATTACTTTTCCTTATAAAACTACTAATGGCTTTTCTAGCGGATAATATCTCTTAAGATTCCCCTTGTGGCGACTTCTACTCAGCCAGAGTCATCAACCTTTATGGCCTGTGGGCACCCAAGAAACTGTCATTGGCACCATGCACAGTAGACATGTTGTCACTCCCCCCCCACCCAGCCAGCAATTAGACTTTAAATGCCCTAATTAGTGAAGGGTGTGTAGACTTCCTGGCGAGTCTAGCTGGGGAGGCAAGAGTTAACCTTCCATCTCCAGCTGCAATCTCCAGGAAGATTCCCCACCACTATTTTATTATTATTATTATTATTATTATTATTATTATTATTATTATTTAAATCTGCATACTGCCCTTCATTCATAGATCTCAAGACGGTTCACAGCATAAAAACACAAGATAAAAACACAAAATACATAATAAAAACAAAACAAAACAAAAACTCCCACCTCCCCCGATGCTTGGGGGTCACATAACTACCTAGCATGCTGCAGTCTTATTCATTATCAGAATTAACCAGACAAATTGCTCCACCAACTAAGAACAGCCATACACCACCACTATCATGGAGCCAAATGAAATCTTTTTCTAAAACTTATTTATCAAGGAGCAATTTGGGGGAAGGGTGTCACAGCTGGGCAAGAAGGATTGACCCTGACCTTCCCAGTTATGATCCCAAATATCACTTCTCCCCAGTTGCAATTAGTCAGGGGTAAGACTACTGGCTACAACAGAACACTTCCTTCAAGGCAAACATGAGGAGAGTGAAGTATGGGACTCCATTGCACTCACAAGCGCCATGCTGGTGACCCATCAAATACACCACTAAAACTTTGGTATTAGTCATACATAAGTTTACTTTTAATTAATTAAATTAGCATACTTTGGTTGATTTACTGTTATGTGTGCTTGGTTAATTTAATATGCTTTTTTAAAAATAAAAAATCACACAACTAACCCAATTAATTTTAAGCAAACAAATTGTATTTAGAAGTTTATAACGTAGACTTACATATCAACCTGTCGAATCCAGCTGATGCTAAGGTGGCTCCATTAGGATGAAACTTACAACAGTAAACTTCTCCTTCATGCCCTGAAAGCAACATTATAGGTGCCTGGAGAGAGGAACATCTTGGGGGGCCCTGAAATATGAAAAAATGCAGAATACCCAACAAGCTATAAGAGAGTCTGCATCCGAATGCAGAAAAGAAGACTATTACTCATAAACCAGTGATGAGGACCCTGTAGCACACAAGATGTTGGATCCCAACAGCCCCAGCAAACATGGCTAATGATCAGGGATGATAAGAATTATAGTCCGACATCATCTGGAAGGCAACTGGCTCTCCATCCCTGATCTAATGTCTTGTGGCAAAGGTAAGCACTTCCAGCAGTCCGAAAACATGACAATTTAGCCATGAAGATTAATTCTAAAAGCTGTAATACAAACCACTTACAGCTTCAACAAGTGCATTGAAATACCCTAACCTTGTTCCGTTCAGATGTTTTGGACTATAGCACTCTTCAGTGCTAACCACTGAGAATGCTAGTTATAATAATAATAATAATAATAATTTTTTATTTATACCCCGCCCTCCCCAGCCAAGGCCGGGCTCAGAGCGGCTTACAAGCAATAATAAAAGCAAGATGAATGATTACAAACTTAAAAACAAAAATAAAATACAACATTAAAATAATGGAACATTAAAATATTAAAATGTAGCCTCATCGCAGGAGGAGAAGGAAAAGAAGAAAAAGAAAAAAGAGAGAGAGGGAGGGAGGGAGGGAATCAAATTGGCTCCAAGCCAAAGGCCAGGCGGAACAACTCTGTCTTACAGGCCCTGCGGAAATAAATCAGATCCTGCAGGGCCCTGGTCTCATGAGGCAGAGCGTTCCACCAGGCCGGAGCCAGAGTTGAAAAGGCCCTGGCTCTGGCTGAAGCCAATCTAACTTCCTTAGGGCCTGGGACCACTAGGGTGTTGCTATTTATGGACCTTGAGGCTCTCCGTGGGGCATACCAGGAGAGGCGGTCCCGTAGGTACGAGGGTCCTACGCCGTGAAGGGCTTAGTGAAGAAGGCCTAGTTGGGGCTGATGGGAATTGTAGTGTAACATCTGGAGGGCCTTGCAAGCATTATCCCTGGATTTATGGTATAAAAATGACTGGCAATTGGCTACCACTGAGAAAATAACTTATAAATTACGAAAAGAACAGAAAAATTGAACAAATTTTATGTAACATGGTAGTCATTTATTCAATATATAAATAAAACTGTCAATGAAAAAGCATCTTTGAAGACATGGCTATCCTGAACAGTATGGTTTGCGCTATATTCCTCTCTGTAATGACTATTTGTGTTGGGACATTATAGGCTCGCCATTTGGATATCTTGTACTGAGAAACAATAATTATTTATGATAATGTACATCCTGACACCTGTTATGGGGGTGGAATGTTACATATTTGTTAGAATGTCCAAAACAGCTATAAAAATATTTAATTATAAAAACCCCAGGAGTGTGTTGGGGAAGGCTGGTCTAACTGCTCACCCAGGTGAAATAAAAAATCAGTAACTAATGCAAACTAATTATAGTCACTGGGTGCTCAATGGTCATTCTTGAAGCCATGTGTGCTATTAAAATACTGAGCTAGAGGAACCCATGGTCTGTCTCTAGACTCAGCCTACGACAGCTTTCTATATCTGTTACTCTAAACACTCAGCACAGCTACAGAACCACAACGATGGCAATGAAAAGCTACAGTATTTTCGACACTCATTCAAACGATGTATCTCTGTGTAACAGAACGGACCTTTCCCTTTAACAACTACCTCCACTGCTTATTCTCCTCTTTTCAGAATGCTAGCGCACCTGGACTACTTCTGGGGGGCGTAGTGGTTAGAGTGCTGAAGAGGAAAAAAGCGATATAAACGCAACAAACAAACGGGCCGAGAATCGCGAGGCCGTCCAGAGGTCGCACCGCATCTCCCATCATCCTTAACCGTGGGCTATGCTGGCGAGGGCTGCTGGGAGTTGTAGTCCCACAGCATTTAAGCGGCCTCGGGTTCCCCGCCACCGCCGCCGCCGCTTTATAGCCTCACTCGCTATAATGGCGAGGTAATAATGCACATTAAAAGAGAGAGGTTGGGGGCGCGGCCTCCGCTCCACAGGGGACTCACCGCCTGCAACAAGGCGCCCGGGGGCGGCTGCCCAGCGCCAGGCCCCGGCCCCAAGATAAGCTCGTGGCGGGGCTTCTTAGCCCCGGACGCCGCCGCTACCAGAGCCATATCCGGGCCGGGCGCTTTCCGTTTCTGCGGGTCGATCATCGTGTCCCCCACGACTCCGTCGAAAACGGTCTCAAGTCCCCTCAAGGCCTGAAAGGCGCGTCAAACTGAGGGGAAACCGAGGCCTCGCCGTTCCGATTGGCGGCTCCTTACAAAAGGCCCCGCCCCCTCCGCGACGTCTCATTCGCGGACGCTATCCTTCTCTCGCGCCGCTTCAGCACGGAACCTGGCCCGGGTTGGTGGAGCCGGCGCAGACGTTAGACCTCGCGTTTATGCCGCTCGCCGATTGGCGGGAGGCCGGCGCTGGAGAAGAGAGGCGGAGCGGGACGGGTAAAGGAGGCGGCGGTTGCTGTGGGAATTTTCGTTCTCTCCCAAAGGTGGTAAGTCGGTGGGAGAGGGAGGAAGGGCTCCGGCGATGGAAGAGGGAGGGTTCGGGCCTTCACTCCACGTAGGCCTACTCGGAAGTAGGCCCCACTGTCTTCAATGGGCATTGCACGCAGGTAACTGTGTGGAGGTGCAGGAGGAGGCCTTCCAAAATAAAACAACTCGGATCATTTTTTCCCTGGTGGAGTCGAGATTCCAGCTCAGATCCGGCGAGTGATTTACATGGCCTCTGGGATCCCAAAATCATTGAGGGGAAAGTGATAGTTCACAGTATCCACCCATACAAGAGCATTCAACAGTAATCAGTTGAGGCAATCTCTCCTAATAAACATTTATTATAATGACACCACGCAGGAGAAACGTCTGGGAATGGAAGGTTTCCCTCCCATTACAGAACAGCCACCAAAATTATTATTATTAGCTGACAAGTACAGTGGTACCTCAGGTTACATACACTTCAGGTTACAGACGCTTCAGGTTACAGACTCCGGTAAACCCAGAAATAGTGCTTCAGGATAAGAACAGAAATCGTGCTCCGGTGGCGCAGGAGGAGGCAGCCCCATTAACTAAAGTGGTGCTTCAGGTTAAGAACAGACCTCCTGAACAAATTAGGTACTTAACATGAGGTACCACTGTATTTGTAAACATTCAGCGTTTGAATTCTAGGGGTGGTGAAGATGCATTTCAAACCGCACAAAGAATTTAACTAAGGACCACAGTGTGTAATAGTAACTTTATTATTTATACCCCTCCCATCTGGCTGGGTTTCCCCAGTCACTCTGGGCGGCTTACAGCATGTCTGAAAACATAATGCAAACATCAAGCATTAAAAACCTCCCGATAGAGGGATGTCTTCTAAAAGTTGAGTAATTCTTTTATCTCATTGGCAGCTGAAGGGAAGGCGTTCCACAGGGAGGGCACCACTACCGAGAAGTCCCCCCGCTGCCTGGTTCCCTGTAACTTCGCTTTTCACAGTGAGGGAACAAGCAGAAGACCCTCGGAGAAGGATCTCAGGGCTGAAGGATGGGGGTGGAGACACTCCTGGGCTGAGGCCATTTAGACTTTAGAGGCCAGCACCAACGCTTTGAATTGTGCTTGGAAATGTACCTTGTAAAAGGAACAGCGTTTCCACATGTTTAAATTTGTGATTTTGTGAATTATTGAGCATTTTAGGTACAGTGGTACCTTGGTTTACAAACTTAATCCGTTCCAGAAATCTGTTCTTAAACCAAAGTGTTCTTAAACCAAGGCGTACTTTCCCATAGCAGTGGGGGACTCAATTTACAAATAGAACACACTCAACAGGAAGCGGAACATGTTCTGCTTCCAAGGCAAAGTTCACAAACCAAAACACCTACTTCCAGGTTTGCAACATTCTTAATCCAAGTTGTTCATAAACTAATCTGTTCTTAAACCAAGGCACCACTGTACTAGGGTGCCACTAATAATGACTGAAGGAGAAGCCCTTTAAAACATCTGGGTACTGCCTAAATAATTTGGAAATTAGTATTTGAGTGAGTGTCTTTGATTGCATTTCAGCGAAAGAGATTTATGCTTCCAAGGGATAATGAAAAATCTGGCCAGGAAATTTGTGGGAACTTCTCATAATTTAAGGCAATGGAAGTAATTCCAGAACTTTATGATATTTTCCAAGGAGAGGTATGTGCTAAAACTGTTTTTCTTCAGAATGTAATGAGCTTTGAAATATTTGTGTCTGCATTAGATTGAACTATTTAAATTGTCTTTCGGACACAGCCCAGATTTAAAATATATTCAGAACAAATGCTTGAAAAAAGTAAGAATATCAAATGACCCATGTTTAGCATTATTTGTGCATATTAAAGGATTAGTTGTGCAAGAAGGTCAGAAAGTTATCATTCATCTATCAACTGTAGCTCAAATGACTAGCAGAAACATGGTAAAAGCAGAAGACCCCCAAATAGCAAGACTGGCTAATTAAACATTGCCCAAATAGTTAAATTAACTAATATCATTAAAGTAAGGCAGATGGGACAGCAGGATAATAATGTTATTGAAAAGTTGAGCTTTTATATAGCTTACCAGAATGAAAAAGCAAATGAAATAATGAAGCATCATGTGCTTTTAAGCGAAATATAATACCATAATGAAAAGCTATATGTTCCTGGCAGAAAAATAAATGCTATTTAATATAGGCAAATATTATTGAAATTGATTGTTAAATATTGAGATGTGATATAACCATACACATGATTAAATTGACTTTGGGGAAGGGAGAATATTATTACTAATAATGAAAATAAGTAAAAAATTATAGTAGATAAATGCATGCAAATATAAGAGAAGGTACTCTCATCATGAACTTATTCAAATAAGTGACCTTATATATCAGATTTTGCAATTTTCCTTTTCCCTTTTCTACATGAATTTATATGTTTTACATATGTGCTTATATCAGTTTTGGAAAGCTTTACGCTTTATAATTTGGCAACTGGAAAAAAAGGAAAAGTAGTAAAAAAGCTGCAAGCCTGGACAAGGAACTTATGTCTGAGTAAATAGGAATTAATAGTCTTAATATTCCTCTTAACAAAACAGTCATGTTATCTTTTTACTCCTGAAAAAATCCATACACTTTGGTAGGATATATCTGAAATAGGGAATTGTTCCTTTTGCAGCCTTGTAAATGAGCCCATAAGTTTATACCCTGTAAAATGTTTTGGTACCCTGCTGGGGTCTGACAGAAGAGGAATGGAGAGCTCAATCCTTCCTGCAGCAGCTTGCTGAATTTTTATGATGGTTATGGAGGTGGGGCCTTCCATTCTTCAAAAGCTTGCTTAGTTACTATTCTGATCTCAGAGGTGAAACAGAGTGCTCTTTTCCTCCTCTGCTAGTCTGCACACATGCACACAGAATTCCATGTAGTTGCCTGCATGCAATCTCATTGTCACTCATTACTGCCGGCCTGGTGCTTAAATACAAGGGTTGGATTTTGGCAGGCTTCATTGAGACCAGGTATTCAGGTTTCAAATGTCTCAGTGGCTATTTTTGGTTTGATACCTTATAATTTATAACTCATAGTGCAAACCTGGGTATCTCTGCTTGGAAGTAAGCCCCACTGACTTCAGTTAGACTTGTACTAATACATCGGATTGCAGTCTAAATAGTAGACTGCTTTTGAAATGTACAACATGGAATGAGATGGGGAGGGGCCATACCTGCACATAGACATCCCAAGTTCAGTTCCTGCCATGTCTAGGTAAAGAGGTCAGATAGCCATTGATGAGAAAAACCTCTTCCTGAAACTCTGGTCAGCCAGTGTCACAGTAGACAATACTGGATTAGATGAAAAGTTACTATAGGGAAGTAGAATGCCAACCCTTTTTGACCAATGATTGTTATTTTCTTTACAGGTTGCTTCTGTGACAGAATATGGAGCATTCATTAAAATTCCAGGAACAAGGAAACAAGGTTTGGATCTCTATCAGTTGTATTAAATGGTGTTTTGGTTTTTTATAGTAAAAGATTAGAAATCAAAATACAATGTTAACCCATTAGGATTCTTAAGACATTTCTGTTCATTTCATCTGTCAAAGAACAGTACTTAACAAACTTTTTTTCTCTGTCATACTTCTTCTTAGGCCTCGTACACAAAAGTCACATGTCACACTGCAGGGTGGACCAACCCTCAGAGTTGGTGGATGTGGGAGAAAAAGTGTGGGTGAAACTTATAGGAAAAGAGGTAAACATTACTGTTCCATTTCTGAGGGGATTGTAAAATAGGATTTTGCACTTCAACAAATTACCTGAAGGTTTTTGTTAAGAAAGAAGTACACACTGATCAACTTTTTACTTTGAAGAAGGTACCCCACAGTCCTGTCAATAGCTGATGTTGCGTTTATGCATTTACGTTGAATTAATGATGAGAGGCCCGGTAGGAAAACAGGAGGTGCAGTACTAGCTGTGATGACTCTTTGGTTGGCGTGTTTTCCCTTCTGTGTAGAATGTTCCTCATCACAAACCCCTGGTTTGTTCCTTGAGGTCTGACCAAAAAAAAAATCAAAAGAATATTTCCTTGTCTTTCAGAAGACAGATGAGAAGTTAAAATTGTCTCTTTCGATGAAGGTTGTTAATCAAGGAACTGGAAAGGACCTGGACCCCAACAATGTGACTCTCGAGTAAGCAAAATATGTTGTACTTTTGTGGGGGTATGGACTTTTTTTATTCTTTCATTTTCCCCTTTATCCCCAGGATGTGTGGCCCTCCAGATGTTGGACTGTAACTCCCACCCCACCCTATCAGCATGAGCAGTGGTCAGGGATGATGGAAGTTATATTCCAACAGTATCAAGAGGCCATGGTTTCCCCATCCTTGCTGTATCCCAATGGGCAATGGTGCTGCTAGGGTCAAATTTCTGGTTGCATATGTGTGACTTTGCAGCCCAGGTGGCTCCAAATGACCCGAGAGACCAAGCAGCAGCCAGCAGGACAGGATGTGGTGATTGCACTGTGACAGCAGCCAACATTCCAGCAAGTTGGAATCCTTTTTATTGATTTCCCCCAGGGCAAGAGTGACAGTGAGGAGAGCCATTCAGATTCTGCCTTGGGGTTGTTGGACCAATGAAGACACAGGGGCAGCCGCAGAACTTTCATTGGTTCAGCTACCGCAAGATGATGTCTGATTAGCTTGCCTTGCTTTCACTCTTGTCCTAGGAAAAATAATTTAAAATTAAATGGTGTATAGTTTGCTGGAGCAGAGCCTCTGTTGCCAGGGCAGAACTATCTTTTTTCGTGTATTCTGGAAGGTAACCTGCATCTGCCCTAAGATATCTCCTTTTCCCAAAGACTACAGAACCCTTCCGCCCCCCCCCCCAAGTCGGATAGCAATAAGCTGCCCTCTGTCAAAAAGCCACACACAAAGAAGAGACCTGCTGTTCCCAATTGCTTCAAAATAGACCACATGAGAAGCAAAAGGCAGGGAACAAGGATGTGCCTTGCACAGGGTGCTATTGTTGCATGAATTCTGCTTGTTCCAATTGGCTGGGGAGAGTACCCTGTCCGCATTGATTTATGTGGGTCCCCTGGAAGACATATTGATTGGTGCTCCCCCAAAGCTGCAGGCCATGTTTTAAAATGTCTGACTTAATTTCTGACATAAAGCTCCTTAGTATTTTGCTATTGGCTTCAGCTGAACTAGGATTACACCTCAAAACAAATGGTTTTGTCTGTGACTAAAATCTTCTATGTCTGCACACAGTCAAGATGCACGGAAGAAAGGCTCATTCAAAGACTACACCAGCCAGAAGATCACTCTAGAAGCAGTCTTAAACACAGTTTGCAAAAAGTGTGGCTGTCCAGGTATGTTGAGGTCAAATTCCTATTTCTTTCTTTATTTATCTTAAACATTTGTGTCATGTTGCCATAACCTTTAAGGTATTGGGTCTTACCTTTGTGTTTTTACAACACAAGTGAGAACTGTGCCACTTCTTTCTAACTGAGTTACTGGGGTTCAAATAATAACTCATTCCTGTAGCTCTTGCTTGGTGGCCATGGTCCAGCCACTGTATCTCAACCTAATCTATCTCACAGGGCTGTTGGGAGGGTAGAAAGGGGTGGGGTGCACTTTTTTTGCCAAAGGGTGGGATAATTGTTTGTTTAATAATAATGCAGCAAGGGCAGCAAAATTTTGAAATATTGTTCACAACATCTTCAAACTTAATTGTGAAGCTATGAATGTTAGAAATATTTAGGGGGCGTTTTTACAGCACAAGTGAGAACTGGACCACTTCTTTCTAACTGAGTTTTGGGGTAGTCAAGTCTGCTCATCCATCAAACTTGGCAGCAACATCCCTATTTGTATAAATTATACTTGCAAATATACCTTATGTCAAAGGGCTGGGGTGTTTTGTTTGGGGGCGAGTTGTTGCCATTGGTTCTTTGTATACTTTAGGTTTTGTTGTGATTTATTGGGAAATTTTTCCATTTGGTTTGTATTTTTAATATTTATTGTCTGTGACTATTTTTGTTAATTGTTTTTATGGTGGTTTTTATGTTGTAAGCTGCCTTGAGCATGGTTTGAATGGTGGAAAGGTGGCATACAAATAAAATTATGTATTTATGTGTGTATAAAAGTAATAAAGTCCTCAGTCACAAATACCAGCATGAGTGGATGTGGAAATCAGCAGTTCCCAGGCATTCTGTAGGTAGAACTCTTACCTCCTGCTCCATTATAGCCAACACAAGCTTGCTTTGCAGCCTTCAAAGACTGAGGATACAGGGAATGGCCTCCTGCAGTTTCAGGAACTACAGGCCATAATGGCAAAACTTTCTGTAGCTAGAAAAGATGAATACTGCTGTGTTACTTTAAGGTAGTAGAAAACACGGTAGGGGCAGAGAGGTGGTAACCAACAAGGTTTGTTTTAGTTTTTAATTTTTTTTAAACATTGTGCTGAAGGTCATTTTGCAAAAGATTGCTTCGTGCAGCCAGGAGGGACCAAGTATACTCTGATTCCAGAGGAAGAAGAAATCCCTCCAGAAGAAGAAAAGAAGGCACATAAATCTGAAGATTTTGTGAAGAAGAGAAAAAAGGTAAAAGATTGGCTGACAGGATTGAGTACAGGTAACAGTTCTGTTGCCACATTCATTGAGAACAAGCTCAGCAAGCTGCCAGTTACAATGATGTCAGCAATCTTGTACATAAAAGTAAGTCCATTTGAATCCCAGTGTCTATAGGGAGTGGTCCTTTGCACTTTTTTAAAAGCTCTTTTTCCCTCAAAGGCCTATCTAAACATACTTAAAGAGTAAAAAATATTTGGTGCTCTGTGCTTAGGATGTTTAATTTTCTTATCGAAGGGCAAAACTTAACATACTTAAAGAGTAAAAAATATTTGGTGCTCTGTGCTTAAAGGTAAAAGGTACCCCTGCCCGTACGGGCCAGTCGTGTCTGACTCTAGGGTTGTGCGCCCATCTCACTTAAGAGGCCGGGGGCCAGCGCTGTCCGGAGACACTTCCGGGTCACGTGGCCAGCGTGACGAAGCTGCTCTGGCGAGCCAGCACCAGCGCAGCACGCGGAAACGCCGTTTACCTTCCCGCTATAAAGCGGTACCTATTTATTTACTTGCACTTAAAGGTGCTTTCGAACTGCTAGGTGGGCAGGAGCTGGGACCGAAAGACGGGAGCTCACCCTGCTGCGGGGATTCGAACCGCCGATCATGCGATCGGCAAGTCCTGTGCTTAGGATGTTTAATTTTCTTATCCAAGGGCAAAACTAGGCTTTATGTGACCCAGGACAAAGACCCGATCAGTGACGCTCCTCTGAAGGCGTCAACCGGGTTATTCTTATAGTTTCTGTATTCTTATCCTGCCTTGGATATTTTATAAAAAGGTGGGATATAAATCTTGGTAATAAATAAGTGCTGCTCCTTTTTCATCTTAGCACTTTGTATTTTGACAACTGTTGCTGCTTTACCATCTTAAGAAGGGCTAGGAGCTCTGTATCTGACTTCTTTTTAGGTTTCTGTTCAGTTTTTGCAAATACTGTTGCTGCAAAATGCAGCTTGGATCAGTGAGTAGCAGGGCCAGTTTGCATATAGCATTAAGCCAAATAATAGCTTGGCACGTATTAGCAAACATGCAGGTTTAGCTACTCAGCATCAGTACTGGGTGAAAAGCTCAACGGCTCCAATCTACCCTTAAGGAACATGCCCGTTTGCTAGCTAGCGCTAAGCCATAGTTCTTCGTAGTATCACATGTGAACCGGCTTTTAGGGAATCCTTTCCTAATACTCTCCAACAGAAAAGCTTACACACACTAATGTATTCTCTCTAACAGGAAAAAAAGAGAAAAAAGAAACACAAGAGCAAAACTCCTTCTGAACTGGGGGATTCTGACAGTGGTGAGTCAGATGCTGGTGATGTTCAGCCATCAAGGAAGAAAGCAAAACGGACTGAAAAAGCTAGTGCATCCCAAAAGCGAAAAAAGAAGAAGCATCATAAGAAGAAGCACAAGGACTGAGAAGTGGATCCAAGGCCGTAGGCTGTGCTGACACAGTGTGCACCCTCTGGGCTCCTATAATCTGCTGGAGAAAAAAATAGTTGAGCTAGTGCAACTTGCATTATAACAAAAGGGGATTCCTCCTTTGAAAAGCAACGTTGTTTTCCTACGAATTTTTTCCACAAGGACTGCCACTTTTCTCTACATGGAAGAAGCCAGCTGCAGTTGGGTGTTCCTTGCCACAGATGTTGCCCTCATTCATATGAAATGTTTCTTCTGTAGCTCCTTTTTCTTCTGGGCCTTGTGCCAGGCAGTTCCTTTGGAACAACCCAGAGCCATCTCCATGAAGCATGCATGGCACTGGCAATCAGTGCAGCTTCCTTAGCCAGGGTGGCAGCTGTGTGTTGATTCAGCATCTCGCCAGTCATTCTCCGCACGCCAGCAGAAAGAGCAGTGGACTCATCATCTTGGTTGGTCGATTTGTTCTGCACTGGTCACTCCACTGCATTTTTGCCCCATTCATACTGCAGTACTGGAGGAAGAAAAAAAATCATTAACTGAGTATCCCTAGGGGTTGCACAAGCACAAATCAAAATGTGAATACAAGCTTTGTGCTTATATTGCTAGCCATTTAAACTCTGAAATAAAGCCTTTTTTCCCTCCCAAAGTGTGATCCCTTTCTGTTACATTTTGGCCAATGGAACAGCTGGGTAATAGAAAGGAAGTAGTCTTTCTGTTGGATACAAAATAGTCTTTAGGGCGTGGCTATTTTCCCAGGCTTGCTTCCGTTGTCTATTAAACGGCAATCTATGGTCGGCTTGTTTGTTTATTACACTTACCTGTGGTTCTGTCATAACGCAGCTGAAGGTAACATGGTCTTCTTTTGAGACAGTGACCTAGCACAGCTTAGTTTCACTGGGGCTACTATATTGTTTGTGGTGTTTATTTTAGACTACCACCTAGTCATCGGTTCTTTCAGAAAGAGTGCAAGAGCCCTTCTACGTTCTGTAGACAAGGGAAAGTGTTTTCCCATGCTGGGTGTGTCACTATGAACTAACTAGGAAGTATCTGCCAAAATCCTCTGCTATGAGGCTGCTTCAGTTGGTTTGCTAACCACACGATGTCAGGCAAGTAGAATGAGAGCTCTTATTCCAGGGATGATTCACTGCTTGTGGACATCATACACCTCACTGCCTTTCTTAACGACAATAAATCAGGCATTGTACAGGCCTGGTTTGCACATCACATTAAACTCTGGCTAAAGGAAAATGTAATTAAATGTGGACAAGCAGTGTCTGGGTCGATGCTGCTGAAATCATAGGTGCTTTGCTCCTCTCCTGCTTGGAAGGAAGCCAGTTAGGCTTGTCATGACCTTGTGTGAACCTGTGGTCTGTTTCCCCATAAGCACAAGCCTGGGTTTAGGCAACACAAATAAAATTCTGGAATCTTTCCCTGCAGGTAAGGAGTAAAGTATCAACACTTTTCGTGTGCTTTAGCATGCTACTCATATATATTAAACGATAGCTTGTTTTAACCATGGTTAAATGCAGCCCTCCAACCTTGGTGGTTTCCAGGTGCTACAACTCCCAACAGCCCAAGCCAGGGTAGCAGTGTGTGGCTAGGTTGTGGGAGTTGTAGTCCAGAGCAATTGCAGGGTAGTAAATGGGAGAAGGCTGGTTTGATATGATGTGCAAACCAGGTCTACTTCGTTTTAGTGAAGGGGAAACAGTCATTCTCACCCAGTGCTTTGTTGCTGGAGAATGCCAGTTGGTTCGCAATTGCCTGCAATTAGTCTTTGACCTGTCTTGTAGGCTGCTTGCTTTTTTAAAAAGAATTTTGCTCTTCACTCATGCTTCTTAAGCAAGTTTACATGGGAAGAATTGATGGAGGATCTGAACTATCCAGCCCACCAGCAGTATAATGGTAGTGATGGTGGTGGTAGTAGTAGTAGTAAAGCTAAAAAGTTTGAATGAATGAGGTGGTGTTCTGACATTGAAAGATAACCAAATGGGCACCAATAAGGTGGCCAGTCTGCCACTGACTTCTGGTGGGGGCACCCAGAGGACAGCTTCCAAAAATGACAGTGCATGGGCAGGGTGACATGAGAACAGCTGTGGCTTCAGGTTTCCATGGGTCCCAAGCTGTGTAGGGGTTTAAAGGTAAGCAACAGCACTTTGAAATTACCTTAAAAAATGTACAGTACTGGCAGACACTGTAATGTACTGGCCAGATGCATTCTCAAAGATCAACACCAGTTAATCGTTAATTAATTATGGCATTATACAATGCCTCTTATTCTCTTTCTCTGCTCTGCCCTCTGAGCATGAGGTTGTTCTAAAGGGCTGTCAAGAGTTTCTTAAGGAGTTTTGCAGACTCCTTAAGCGATGATGATCGGAAGATTTTTAAGCCCTGCCTTTCAAAGGAGCACATGAGTTAACACATTCCTGGCCACTTCTCTATCACTGACAGAATGGAAATTCACAGTAAATCATTTAATAATAAGTTTTAAAAAACCCGTTTAAAAAAACCTAGGATTTTCAAGAAGCTGGATTCAATCCCAGACATACTTCCTGGCCAGTCCTGATATGCGTGTTCCATGCCAGCTGCAAACATGTCTGAGATGGGTGCTTTTTAGAAAGTAACAGCTAAAACCATCTACTAGCCATGTGCTTTTAAAAAGGGAAAATAGCATCATACTTGATTCTCAATGATAAGTTCGTTGATATGCAAATAGATTTTACTTTTTGGTCAGCATCTTCAGTGTCCAAAACAGCTGGGTTCTGATTCTTTACTGGCATCCTTCAGTAGTAACACCTGCTGCAAGGCATAGACCTTATGGACTGCAGCATAATCTCCAATGCAAGACCACAGCTGGTGTGTTTTAAAGCAGTATGTATACTCCACGTAGATGAGGTTGAGTTGACATTATTCTAGGTGTAGTTAGGATTCTCTAGTCTGCAATGTTTATATTTTAATTTGTGGATGTTCCAGTTACTACTTTCTAAAAAATTGGGACTCTAGTAATTAAAAATCTGGGTTTCTTTTCCTTCTGATTTCTGAGCTTTTGCTCACGTTGCTGCACTCCCAACCAATATACATGGGAAAAACCATTTAAGGATTCTTAATACATGTTCAGATGGCCCCACACCAAAGCATTGGTTTGTAGCCTTCAGTACCACAACAGTGCATTCTGACATAGTGAGCTGGTCTTCTTTCAATAAATGTCTATATGATCTCACTATATTGTACTTTGTGAATTTTTTATGTTGAACTAAGGCACTGTTGGAAATCATTTTGTGACTGGCACCCACAGACCTTTCTCAAATATGGGCCTGTTGTCCCCCAAATGGTTGGTAATTCCAATTCTAAAAGATCCTGAAACCAAACATTGTAAGCAACGTAAACTGCGTCTTGCAAGCAGCATCCTCATGTTTTTGTTGCCTGTATTTCTCAAAGCATAATGTAAAATAATGTCAGAATACGTTTGACTAGCCATAGAAGTGGGGGGACAGTGGAAATCACACAACAGATTTTTAAATGAAAACCACACGTGTTCGGAAACTTTAATATTAGGCATCCACAACTCCAGACAAACCTGTTTAGATCAGGTTACCTCAACTGAAGAGAAACACCAGGAAAATGCCCTCCTATTTTAAAGTCACTGAAACTCATCTTTGCTTTGTCTGAAGCATCGATAATGACTTGCATGGTTCAGCCAAGAGAGCTTCCATATCAAATTGCTTGAAGGCGTGTGTGACAGACAGGCCTCAGATCTGCCTTGTGACCCAGCAACCAATTGGTGCTGGCATGTTGTTTAGTCGTTTAGTCGTGTCCTACTCTTCGTGACCCCATGGACCAGAGAACGCCAGGCACTCCTGTCCTCCACTGCCCCCCGCAGCTTGGTCAGACTCATGCTGGTAACCTCGAAAACACTATCCAACCATCTCGTCCTCTGTCGCCCCCTTCTCCTTGTGCCCTCCATCTTTCCCAACATCAGGGTCTTCTCCAGGGAGTCTTCTCTTCTCATGAGGTGGCCAAAGTACTGGAGCCTCAGCTTCACAATCTGTCCTTCCAGTGAGCACTCAGGGCTGATTTCCTTCAGAATGGAGAGGTTTGATCTTCTTGCAGTCCATGGGACTCTCAAGAGTCTCCTCCAGCACCATAATTCAAAAGCATCAATTCTTCGGCGATCAGCCTTCTTTATGGTCCAGCTCTCACTTCCATACATCACTACTGGGAAAACCATAGCTTTAACTATACAGACCTTTGTTGGCAAGGTGATGTCTCTACTTCTCAAGATGCTGTCTAGGCCTGCCATTGCACTTCTCCCAAGAAGCAGGCGTCTTTTAATTTCGTGGCTGCTGTCACCATCTGCAGTGATCATGGAGCCCAAGAAAGTAAAATCTCTCACTGCCTCCATTTCTTCCCCTTCTATTTGCCAGGAGGTGATGGGACCAGTAGCCATGATCTTCGTTTTTTTGATGTTGAGCTTCAGACCATATTTTGCACTCTCCTCTTTCACCCTCAATAAAAGGTTCTTTAATTCCTCCTCACTTTCTGCCATCAAGGTTGTGTCATCTGCATATCTGAGGTTGTTGATATTTCTTCCGGCCATCTTAATTCCGGCTAGGGATTCATCCAGCCCAGCCTTTCGCATGATGAATTCTGCATATAAGTTAAATAAGCAGGGAGACAAAATGCAGCCTTGTCGTACTCCTTTCCCAATTTTGAACCAGTCAGTTGTTCCATATCCAGTTCTAACTGTAGCTTCTTGTCCCACATAGAGATTTCTCAGGAGACAGATGAGGTGATCAGGCACTCCCATTTCTTTAAGAACTTGCCATAGTTTGCCATGGTCGACACAGTCAAAGGCTTTTGCATAGTCAATGAAGCAGAAGTAAATGTCTTTCTGGAACTCTCTAGCTTTCTCCATAATCCAGCGCATGTTTGCAATTTGGTCTCTGGTTCCTCTGCCTCTTCTAAATCCAGCTTGCACTTCTGGGAGTTCTTGGTCCACATACTGCTTGAGCCTTCCTTGTAGAATTTTAAGCATAACCTTGCTAGCGTGAGAAATTAGTGCAATTGTGCGATAGTTGGAGCATTCTTTGGCACTGCCCTTCTTTGGGATTGGGATGTAGACTGATCTTCTCCAATCTTCTGGCCACTGCTGAGTTTTCCAAACTTGCTGGCATATTGAGTGTAGCACCTTAACAGCATTATCTTTTAAAATTTTAAATACACTACCTGGGGTATATGAGACATCCGTTTCTTTCTGGTATAATTCCTCTGTGTATTCTTGCCACCTCTTCTTGATGTCTTCTGCTTCTGTTAGGTCCTTTCCACTTTTGTCCTTTATTATGGAAATCTTTGTACGAAATGTTCCTTTCATATCTCCAATTTTCTTGAACAGATCTCTGGTTCTTCCCATTCTATTGCTTTCCTCTATTTCTTTGCATTGCTTGTTTAAGAAGGTCTTCTTGTCTCTCCTTGCTATTCTTTGGAAATCTGCATTCAATTTCCTGCATGTTTCACGATCTCCCTTGCATTTTGCTTGCCTTCTCTCCCCCGCTATTTGTAAGGCCTCATTGGACAGCCACTTTGCTTTCTTGCATTTCCTTTTCATTGGGATGGTTTTCGTTGCTGCCTCCTGTATAATGTTACGAGCCTCCATCCATAGTTCTTCAGGCACTCTGTCCACCAAATCTAAATCCTTAAACCTGTTCCTCACTTCCACTGTGTATTCATAAGGGATTTGACTTAGATTGTATCTTACCGGCCCAGTGGTTTTTCCTACTTTCTTCAGTTTAAGCTTGAATTTTGCTATAAGAAGCTGATGATCTGAGCCACAGTCAGCTCCAGGTCTTGTTTTTGCTGACTGTATAGAGTGCTGTATATAGTGCTGGCATACAGATCAGCTAATCAGAGAGGGGACGGGGAGTGTCCAACAGCAAACAGGCAGGGATTGTATGTGGGTTAGACAGGGACCTAGGTATGGAGTCAGGGATTTTGTATAGACAGAAAGGGTCTCTGGCTATCTTAAGTGGAGTCTCACAGGGTTTATCAGCTAGAGGAAGCTGATAGCACATCTGTAAGTGGGCAGGCAAGGTTCAGTCTACCTGAGGGGGGAAGGCTGAGATCATAGGAAGGGGCTGGAAGTTTTTATGGTGTAGAAGAATAGCCATCCTACAAAGAAAAAAAATATCTGACAGGTTGAAAGTGTTGCATTCAGATATTTAATACAGTATCTCTGTATCTGCTTGAAAGAAAGTGTTGCACCTTGCAGTGGTAAACCATCAAGTGTAAACAAAGTTTCTGCTTTGTTTTAGAAGAGCCTCATTCTTAACTTTGGTCTTCTGGGTGAGGGGATTAATTGGTCCATATTCCCTTACACTCAGTTTTAAACTGGCCAGCAAAAATGTCACCACAAACAGTCAATCCAATAGCTGGGTCTTAAGACGCCACAATGCGAGACACCTTTAGCTCCTGTGGCTCCATAATACGATACTCATCTGACAAATCAGCTTGGCTTTGTAAAACAATAGACTGTCAAGGTTTAGTCTGTATGCCACACGCCTGAACCGCAGGACTGATTCTGCAGCTCTGTAACACAATTGCCATCCGGCCAGCAGGAAAGGGTGAGGCTATAGTAAGAGTGAGTACCTGTAATCATACCAGTTAATTTAATTAGACCAGATAATGCTAGGGCTCTGATCTGCTTAACCACCTTAAACATCCATTTTGATGGTTGGCAGAGGAGGAAGAATGCATTTTCAGTAAAATGAACTAGGGTTGGGGAACCTTGGGATCAAGCTGTGACATTCCAGATCTACAGTGGTACCTCGGGTTAAGAACTTAATTTGTTCTGGAGGTCCGTTCTTAACCTGAAACTGTTCTTAACCTGAAGCACCACTTTAGCAAATGGGGACTCCCGCTGCTGCCATCGCACAATTTCTGTTCTCATCCTGAAGCAAAGTTCTTAACCTGAGGTACTATTTCTGGGTTAGCGGAGTCTGTAACCTGAGGTACCACTGTATCTGTTTAGCCCTTGGGATTCTCCATAAGCCACACCCCTCACCAGACCTGGCT
Source organism: Podarcis cretensis (assembly GCF_951804945.1). Taxonomy (NCBI): domain Eukaryota; kingdom Metazoa; phylum Chordata; class Lepidosauria; order Squamata; family Lacertidae; genus Podarcis; species Podarcis cretensis. Next base: position 23,643,459 of record NC_137177.1, on the reverse strand, counting down.
CCACCCCTCCTGCAGTGTTCAACTATGACAATGTCTCTTTGTTTGCATTGTGTGAGTTGTGTGTGTAGAAATGTTGCTGCTGGAAAGCACCCTACTATTAGGAGTCTGTGCCTTTGGCCCAGCTCATCACTACCACATGGCTCCCTCTAAAGGTTGCTTGTGAAAGAATGTGGCCCCTGGGCTGAAAAGCTCCCCCCCCCACACACACAAATGGAATGATTTATTAGTCATAATCCCAGTTATGTCATTAAGGGCAAGCAGACAGAGACTCAGCCAGACACCATTACACAACTATTTCAGTTTATTACTTCCACATAGCTTGTTTCTGCCTCGCCCACTTCTTCAGTATTTTTTTTTTTTAAAAAAAGCAATGAAAGAAAAGAAAACCCCAAAGATCAGGGGTGAGAGAGTTCAAGTTGCATACTGAACAGATTCAAAAAGGTTCAACAACTATACAAAAAACACTTGTGGGGAGGAAGGGAATCACAAAGGCAATTTGGCAACAAGTTTGGCATTGGGTGACTTGGCAAGAGAACAGGTACAGGCTCTTATTCTGCTTTTTGATAGGTACGGGTGCAGACCACGGTGCCCATCGTCAGAGTCTGAAAGAGAAGAAAACGTAAGCAAGTCTTACCCCAGAAACCCTGTGACCCGCCCAGGAGGCCTGTTCTAGACTGTATAATGACTTAGTCTTGGGGCATTACTTACAAAACCATAAGGGTGGGCTAATATCTAATGTATATTTTGGAAAGAGGTTTGACTGTCTATTCTCCATAGGCTTGCCTGCCTCTTGAAATATCGTTGCCAAACATGGCACAAGGGTTTCCAAGCTGGGTGCAGAAGACTTTATCACCATATTGGTGACACCATCTTGAATCAAGATGGCGGACCAGGATGGGACTTTAGTTTGACATTTTTTTGCATAGGTTTGGCTCTTGAGATATCATTGCCAAACTTGGCATGAGTGTTTCCAGGGTGGGGCAGAGCATCCACAGACAAGGATTGTATGTACTTGTCTAAAGCACAAATTTGAAAAAGTAAGAACAACAACCCTGCAGGCTGATTAAGTGGGCACCTCTTGCAGTTGATCAAAATGTTTCTAATTGATATAGCTAACCAACCATTAAATTGCAGAGGCAGCTAAAGTAAAGAGTTACTTGCTTGTTTTTTTCCAGGCACACTTTCATGTGACCAGGGGTGGGGTGGGGTTGGAGGCAGGTTAAATAGTTTCCAGGAGTGATTTCCTTCCCTTGCAGTTTTCTCTTCAAATTTTTAACTTGCCCATGTAGGCCACAGGTAAAGAGCAGCGTACTTTGTCTTACCAAAATCAACTTTCCGTCCTTCAGTTCTCGGACTAGCGAGGTCTCCTTCCCATCCCATTTCTGCACATGAAGGAGCTTCCCTCCATCTAGTGTCACAAGGGACTGAAAGAAAGAAATCAAATCAAGCTCATTGCAAAGTATTGGAAGACACAAGATCTACCCACCCTGGAAGAATGGCAGATGAAGGTCATGGAATATATGGAACTGGCGGAAATGACTGGCAGAATCCGAGACCAGGGAGAAGAGTCGGTGGAAGAAGATTGGAAGAAATTTAAAGACTACTTACATAAATATTGCAAAATTAATGAATGTTAGAATGATGTCGGAATGAAGTTAAGTGGTTTTAGCAGCAATGTTATAAAGGAGTATGTAAAAATGGATTGTTATTAGGTGAGAATGCAAAGTTAAAATACATCAAGGTAAAGGATTAAGATAAAAACAAGGAGGGAAAGGATTTGCTGAATTAACTAACTGAACTGGAATACAAAAAAGGGAGGTGTGAGGAGGTTAGGGAAACAAGCAAATGAAAGACAAGACATGAAAAGATTGATTTGTTTTTAATCGTTTTTACTTTATTGTACTTTGTATTTTTTCTCTTATTCTGTAACCATTTTTTTTTGAAACTTTAATAAATATCTTTAAAAAAAAGAAATCAAATCAAGCTCATTGGAGAGCCGCAGAATTGTGATTCGTAACAGAAAATAATTCTGAGTTCCACAAGCGCAACACAGAGAGACTACAGAGGAGGAAGGTGGACAGACAGTTTCATCCCTTGGGTGGGTTGTAAGCAAGGCCCCATCTGCACTATGGATTTAAGGCACTTTAAACAGCCATGGCTTCCTCCAAAAAAATCCTGGGAGCTTTGTTAAGGATCCTGAGAGTTGTTAGGAAGCCCCTATTTCTGTCCCAGGGCTGCAATTTCTAGAGTGATTTAAACATTTCCCCCAGGAAACCTTGGGAAGTGTAGCTCTGAGGAAAAACAGGGGTCTCCTAACAATGCTCAACATCTTTGTACCCATTACTTGGCCAAAGAACCACAATGGAAAATATAATAATAATAATAATAATAATAATAATAATAATAATAATAATATTTATACCCTGTCCATCTGGCTGGGTTTCTCCAGCCACTCTGGGTGGCTTCCAACAAAATATTAAAATACAATAGTCTGTTAAAAGCTTCCCTAAACAGGGCTGCCTTCAGATGTCTTCTAAAAGTCTGGTAGTTGTTTTTCTCTTTGACATCTGGTGGGAGGGTGTTCCACAGGGCGGGCGCCACCACCAAGAAGACCCTCTGCTGGTTCCCTGTAACTTGGCTTCTTGCAGCAAGGGAACTGCTAGAAGGCCCTCAGTGCTGGGCCTCAGTGTCCGGGCAGAACAATGGGGGTGGAGACGCTCCTTCAGATAAGTGTGGATTTTGAAGGATGACTGGGCCTTTCAGTTCTCATATTGTTTCAGAAGGTTTAAGTTTGGCAAGTTCCCCTTTAAATGTGAACTGAGTCATATCCCCCACCCTTATATGTGCCCAACGTGGGAGCCAGTGAGGCTGCCAGCTGCTGTAAGCCTATCCTATTGTTAACCTTCAGGCTCAGGTCATCTGTGCAGAGTGCCCTGCAACTCCTGTGAAGCTCTAAAGCAGAACCTCTCGCAGGCCATACATGTTGTTTTAACATCTTGTCCTCTGGCTGCCTGCCAGCCAAAATCATTTGCTTCGAAGGTCAAACATGCAGCTTGCCAGTAATTCACACATGCTTGCTTCCTATGGAATGCAAATGAGATATTTCCATTGCCTCCCGCCCATTACGTTTTGCTTGACAAGTGTCTGTACACCACTTAAAACAATATTTTTAGTCAATTAAGTCATTTGGCTTTTTCCTTTAAGCAAGGGTAACTGAAACTGCACACCAGCAATACAAGCACCTTTTTGAGAATAAGGAAAAGCACTGGAAGAATTTACTTTCACCACTTGGAACAAAAAGCCCTTCTTTCCCCATCACATTAACATACCAGGGCAAAAATGGATCTTTCACACTCAACCCCTCAATTAAAATCAGTTTCAGCTCACAACCCTAGTTTTTAAAATATGTCGTGGCATCATCACAAGCTGCTCTCACCAGTAACAGAGATCCTGCAGTGAGTCATGGCTATGTGATTATTGAAAAGAAGAATTGTTTTAATACGCTCTAACCTACTTTTTTATTTTAAACCCCACCCACCCCCGGCAAGGCTTCAGAGCTGCAGGCTGTGTCATTTGAGGGTAGAAACCAGTAGCACAGCTTCTTTTGACAGACCATAAATATCAACGTCACAGCAACGGAATTGGTTTGTTCAGGATCTGATAACAGGTAAGAGAAAACCACTTTGATGAATAGGAATCCAGTATACAAACTTAAGGTTGTTAATCAGTGCAAACCTCCGCTGGTTTGCTCAAAAATAAGACTTGCTGATTTCAGCATGGCCTGCTCTAGAGTAAGCATGCACCTGCCCTGCTTTCATTACAGGTTCCACTTGTTCCAAATTGATATCAAATCTAACTCTGCTCCAAAACTGGAATAACCTAACACTCAGTACTTTTTTATTGAAGTTGTTTCAGTAAGTGCCACACTTTTTAACAACAAAAAGAGGTGCCAGTACTGTGTACTCTTGAGTATCCCCTAAAAAAAGCACTAACACCTAAAGAAAAACCCAACGCTTATAGAAAAACAGGTAAGCTCTGGTCTGGTCAGATGCAATGACAGGGGTGTGACTAGGTACCTAAAGGACTCTGGTCACAAGCCCATGGCATAAATTTGAATGAATGTAGAGAAGACTTCTAGGCAAGTTAAGAGACTGGGTTATTGGGATCTCACCAGCTTTGCACAGCAGCTCTGCAAGCAAGCCCAGCAGCTCTGCAAGCAAAGGTTGAAAATAAGGGGGAGAAGGAGTAGGAGAGTTTGGGGGGTGGCAGCACAAATGACCAAGGGCTCAGGTACCCTGGGCTACTCCCAAACAAAGCCCTTTCCGTATGGACCATAAAACAGTCTTCATAATGAAACAGACCAGCCTGATTAATGACAATTAATAGTAATAAATTTTATTTATACCCCGGCCCTTCCAGCCAGAGCCAGGCTCAGGGCAGCTAACACCAGTAAAATTACAGTAAAAACATAATGGGGGGGGGGGAAACCCAATTTAAAATACAGGTTAAAATGCAATTTAAAATGCAGCCTCATTTTAAAAGTAGCCCATAGATCAAAACCATAAGGGGAGGGAGACATAAGGGTCAGACTGAGTCCAAACCAAAGGCCAGGTGGAACAGCTCTGTCTTGCAGGCCCTGCGGAAAGATGTCAAGTCCTGCAGGGCCCTAGTCTCTTGTGACAGAGTGTTCCACCAAGTTGGGGCCAGTACTGAAAAGGCCCTGGCCCTAGTTGAGACCAACCTAACCACCTTGTGACCTGGGACCTCCAGAATGTTGTCATTTGTGGACCTTAAGGTCCTCTGCGGGGCATACCAGGAGAGGCTGTCCTGTAGAACTGAGCACCTACTCCAAGCGTAGGGAACCTTTGGTCCTGCAGAGGTTGATGAACTACAACTTCCATTATTCCTGGCTTTTGGTCATTCTGGGCTGACAGAAGCTGTAGTTCAGCAACAAGCAGAGGGCCAAATGTTCCCATTTCCTGACCTTCTGCATTCTCTCTCCCAGGCCCTCCTCATCACTTTATGTTTCTGCAGCACCTCGGCATTTCTCCCCAAGTTAAGAACAGAAGGAAAGCCCTATGGGGTCAGGCCAAAGGTCCAGCTTGCCCAGCATCCTGTTCTCAGAGTGGGCAACCAGGTGCTCACGGGAAGCCTGCAAGCAGAGCAGCAGCACAACAGAAAATCTCCCCACTGGTGATTCCCAACCAAGTGGCAGGACATAGGCATTGTGGCCAGTGTGAGACTTAATCTCCACTGATTTGGTTCCGTCCTGGCATCTCGAGAGACAAGGATCAGGCAGCAGGCAGTGGTGGCTGGTGTTCATTTGGAATGGTAGGGTGGAAGGCAGAGTCAATGACAAGCAGAATCAATTAATTCTGGTTTTGCCCCATCCCCTGCTGAGTTTTATTTTATTTTTTTTAACTATCAATTCTCTATTGATTAAACGATTTGCATGTCTATACAAACATTATGTACTATCTCTTAACAGGTAAAAAAAATAGAAAATTATATAAAATAGAAAATTTATAAAGAAATAAAGAAGTAACAAAGATAAGAAACAAAGAAATCAAAATAAAAAAAGAGAGACAAAGTTATTTACATAGTAAAAGTACTCATCAGCACAATCCTTCCTGCTGGGCTATATACAAGGGCAACTAAGGACTAAGGGACTAAGGAGCAGGAAGATAGCAAACAGTGCTACCCCTTTGAAGTGGATGCAAGTAAGAAGGCAAGCAGGTGAGGGCTGGCTAAGGCCAGCCCCGGGATGGTGTGGTAGTGTCCCATTTGCCCTAAATAGACCAGCCTGGACTGCCAGCAGCTGACAACATGGCCAGCCAAACTAGACAGTCATGGGCTAAATAGACAAATCAGTCTGATCGGCTATAAAACATCTTCTGTATTCTTGTCTAACCCTTTTGTAGCTCCTGATGGGACCTAGCAAGGGTTGCAGTCACAATCTTGACAGCCAGAACTCTACCTTGACATGTCTGTCATCCGCGGTCATCTCATCAAATTCTTCTCCTATTGTGAATTTGATCTCCGTGCTCTTGAAAGTGCTCTGGGTCTTGAGGGTGATCTTGTTGCCGTCAACCTCAATAATGGTGGTGGGTTTGGTCAGGTTAGCCATCTGCCTCGTGGCAAAGCCCACGCCTGCAGGAAAAGGAGAGGTTAAAGGGGGTGGGAATTAGCAGCCTAGAAGCTTGGAAGTCAGTGTGCCATAATAATCACAGCATTAATGGGATGCTGGTATGAAAAGCAGATTTGTTAAGACAGAAGAAAGCTAATGAAGGATTAAAAAGAAGGTGGAGGTGTGGGAATCTTTGACCTTTCCAGATGTTGCTGAACCACAACTCCCATCATTGTGGGCCATTAGCTATGCTCACTAGGGTTGATGCAACATCTGGAGGGCCCAAGGTTCCCCTATACCTTCTCGAAAGAGCTGCTTGCAAAACTGCTTGGTTACACACACACACACACACACACACAACAGAACACAATAACCCAACACCCAGCCACACCACCAAAAAGAACAAAGGCTTATTCATCAAAATGAAATCAGTTGCACTGAAGGTGGAGCAAGCGAGTCCTTCTTGACTTACTGAGATAGAGAAATCAGCCCTCCATCACCAGTCCTTGTAGGGAGTGTTCTTTCTGGCATTCAGCCATGTAAGTGGAGAGGACTCCTAAGAGACCCACATGTTTGTATATGATAAGCTGCAAAGGAGAGCTCTCCAGGCAGGATTTAGCAGTGTGGCAAGACTCTTACCATTTGCATTCCTTTGGGGGTGGACCTCTCCTCATTTAGCTGCTAATCTGATTGGATTCGTACCCTTGCTGGCAACTGCAATGGAAAGGAACGGCTTCGTTGTGCTCCCACCAGAGCGGCCCAGTCTTCCCTATGCATTGCACCCTATGACCAGCAAACCTTACACACACACACACCCCAGATCTGCAACTAGTGTGTTGCGTAGTGTATAGCGTGTCAGACTAGGACTGGAGCAGACCCAGGGTGAAATTCCTGTTCTGCCTTGAGGCCCACTGCATGACCTTGGACCAGTGGCATTCACCAAGCCTTGCACACCTCGCAGGGGTGCTGGGAGGCTAAAATGGGGAGCCCCTTGAAGAAAAGGTGGCCTAATAGATACAATTTTAAGAGGGTTACTTTGAAGATGGGGTGGGTGGTGAACCTCACCTCCACATCTCCCAAAGGTGAGAACTGTCAAAAAATCTCAGGGTGGGTGAGTTTTTCCTTTCTGCTTCCCAGGTCAGTTCTGCTCTTAAAACCGAGATCTCTTCCATATCCTTTGTGATTGGGAAAAGGATCGTAAGCTCAGTGATAGAGCATCTGATCTGCATGCAGAAGGTACCAGGTTTGATGTCCCCATTATTCTCAGGTACAGCCAAGCATGCCCAACGTGTCTGATATCTAGTCAATGAGGAGCAAGGCCTGGGAAACTTTCCAGCTCAAGCTCAGTCTGCAGAGCATGAGACTCTTAATCTCAGAGTTGTGGGTTCAAGACCCATGTAGGGCAAAAGATTCCTGCATTGCAGGGGGCTGGACTAAATGAGCCCTTCCAATGGGGTCCCTTCCAATTTTACAATTCAACATCCTCTTCTGGGCAGTCTTCCAAGGACAGCACAACATGGTGGGTGGGGCCAGAGGCAAAAGCGGGCAAAGCAACAAATACAGATTTTATCTTTGTACAGAAGGATTTGGCCCCCGGTCCTGGGTTTCGCCACCCCTAAATATAGAGAATACTGAGCAAGATAGGTCAGTGGTGTGACCCATTACAAGATTATGTTGTAGGTTCCTATGATTAACAGAAGGGTCAGAAGCTCAGGGATGGAGAACATGCTGCTTTTCTTGTAGAAAACCCCAACTGCTGGGGTCTCCAGTTACCGTAAAAAGGATTCCAGTTAGCAGACAATGTTGAAAGCATTTGCTGAGATCCTGGATTGCTATTGCCAGTTAAATAAATGCCCTTAGTTCCTCCAAACATGTCACAATGTCTACTGGGGCCTTCGAGTGTCCTTGGAGGAGGAAAATAATCTTGCCCAGAGTGCAATAAGGTATGCTAGAATTTCTAGAAGGAAGATAAGCACCATGGGAACTGACCTTCCCTGGAATATTCCAACCCACCCCCCCTCTCTCTCACACACACAGAAGATAAGCAAGTCTCTAACTCCTTTACTTATTGAGAGATACAACAGAAAGCATGCAGGCAGGATTCTGCCCAATTTCTCATTAAGGTAGAATCTTGGCCACATTCACACCATACATTTAAAACACTGTTATAGGACTTGTAACACTCATGGCTTCCCTCAGAGAATCCTGGGATTTTTGTTAAGGGTTCTGAGAGTTGCTCCATTCTCCTCCCAGAGCTACAATTCTCCGAGTGGTTTAACAATTAGTCCCTTTTCCCAGACAACTCTGAAAAATATGGCTCTGTGAGGGGAATAGTAGTTGCCTAACAACTCTCAGAGACGTGGGTGGCGCTGTGGGTTAAACCACAGAGCCTAGGGCTTGCCGATCAGAAGGTTGGCGGTTCGAATCCCTGCACCAGGGTGAGCTCCCGTTGCTCGGTCCCTGCTCCTGCCAACCTAGCAGTTCGAAAGCACGCCAAAGTGCAAGTAGATAAATAGGAACCGCTCTGGCGGGAAGGTAAACGGCGTTTCCGTGCGCTGCTCTGGTTCGCCAGAAGTGGCTTAGTCATGCTGGCCACATGACCTGGAAGCTGTATGCCGGCTCCCTCGGCCAGTAAAGCGAGATGAGCGCTGCAACCCCAGAGTCGGCCACGACTGGACCTAATGGTCAGGGGTCCCTTTACCTTTACCTAACAACTCTCAGCACCCTTAAACTACAGCTCCTAGGATTCTTTGAGGGAAGCCACAACTGTTTAAAGTGGTAGCATAGTATTTTAAATGTATGGCGTCATGTGAACCTGATCTCATCTTCCAGTTTCCTGGCCAAAGAGTGTACAGGGCCAAAAGGTACTTTGCCCTCATCTGCAATTTCTTCCAAATTTTTGATATTTTAAATTTTTAATCAGCATATTTATCATGCCACCTGAAATTAGGCCCCGCCTGTTCTGTACTGATTTGCCACTCTCAGACAATCTCCCAGCAACTTTTCCCAGTTCCAACAAGCACACAAGAAGTTCCACAGAGCATCACAGCCTCCAACGTTTTCCAGCTGAAAAAAGGCACATAACACCCTAGTCATCAAACCACAGAACACCACCTGAGCCTCTTCATGTCATAACTCTGTGGAAGAGTCTATTTCACCTGCTGTATTCTTTAACCCTGCCATAGCCTCATAGCCCATCAATCTGAAAGATGTTTGTTTTTGGAGTTTAAAGGAGTAATAGAAGTGGGTCCTGCAACAAAGTGTTGCAGCATATTCCCCCTCCTAATAGAAGTGCTCTTGTCCCAAGCTTCCAGCCACCCAATATTCTCTCTAAGCAGATAATTCCACTCTCCTTGCATTTTCCCTTCTCTCTTTTTGAGCTGTCATCCTACATTTCCTTTTTTTTAAAAAAAAAAAATCTTTATTAAACATTCAACACATATTTACACAACAATTTGCCATTTTACAATTTATGCACTAACACTACACAACAAAAAGAAAAAGAAAATAAATGAAAGAAAGAAAGATATTAAACTTCCGATTGTTCTCAAAAAACTAAGTCTCATATTATTTTTTACACAGTATCATATTATACTTTGTTTCCTTAATTTCTTTCTGAGAAATATTCTTTAGTTTGTTGTCTATACATTACAAGAATCATTTAAGGTCTGCTAGGAGGTTTTTGCTATTATAAAAGATTTTCAAATATTCTTTAAAACCTTTGTTGTTGTTTAGTCGTGTCCGACTCTTCGTGACCCCATGGACCAGAGCACGCCAGGCACTCCTGTCCTCCACTGCCCCCCGCAGCTTGGTCAGACTCATGCTGGTAACCTCGAAAACACTATCCAACCATCTCGTCCTCTGTTGCCCCCTTCTCCTTGTGCCCTCCATCTTTCCCAACATCAGGGTCTTCTCCAGGGAGTCTTCTCTTCTCATGAGGTGGCCAAAGTACTGGAGCCTCAGCTTCAGGATCTGTCCTTCCAGTGAGCACTCAGGTGAGCACACTTAAAACCTAGTGAGCACACTTAAAACCTATCCATTCTTTATTCACATTCTGCACTGAGTACCCTCTAACTCTCCCCTTCATTATTGCCAATTGGATGTATTATGTACAATACCCCCAAACTCTTTGAATTTTTTCACTCTGATTTTTCCTTACATTCCATGGCTACTGAGCATGCTCAGTACTCATGGAGCCTTGGGGGGGGGGAGGGCTCCCCTTCAGGATTCTCTCCACATATGCTGATACCTCCTGCTTGTCTTAAGTGGGTTTTGTTTTGGTGGTTTTTAGGTACCAGTCCAGCAGCACTCACGACCCACGTTTGCAGACAGAGGGAGAAATCGGAAGGGGGAGTAGGAAGAGTCCTTCAGTCCAGATAAGCAGCTCCAAGTATACCTCAAGCTTTGTGCAAAATGGCAGGCTGAACACTGCATGGGGCTTTAGTGCAAATGCTCACGCACTTAGATACATATGCATTACAGAGCCCTGGAGAGTCTAACTACTCTGACCCCTAACTAATGACAATGGTAGCAGCTAGCAGAAATGAGGCATGCCCTTCCCCATAAAGTGTAGGGCAGTGGATTACCAGATAAATACAATGAGGGGGTGTATAGGGCTGTTCAGGGTTCACATATAAAAGCGAGAGAATAAAAGGCTGAACGTATTAAGAGAGCCAGTGTGGTGTAGTGGCTAGACTATTGGGCTAAGACCTGGGAGACCAGGGTTCGAATCTCCACTCGGCCATAAATTCACTGGGTGACCTGGGGCCAGTCACTCACAGCACAGCCTACTTCACAGGGTTGTGAGGATAAAATGGGAAGGAAAAGGAACCGTTTAGGACAGCTCGAGCTCCTGGGAGGAAAGTTGCCATATAAATGTAATCAAATAGTAATGAACATGAAATTAGAGAAACAAAAGAAAATAAGTCTCCTGCTCAACTCTCCATCATTTATGCAGTGATTCTGCCTGCATTTACTTCGGAGCAAGTCTTACTTATGATGGGACTTACTTCCGAGTAAGTCACCGAGTCATTTGCTTTGCATAGCACAGGCTAAGATAGGTTTAAATGCCACCCTTTCCATCTTGTGGCTTAAGAATAAGAGGAGGAATAAATCTCGGGCGGGCAGATCTGCCAAGGCGCTGCAGGAGCCAAGCGGGCGGGGTTTGGCCCCATTCCAACCAGCGTAAACCAATCGCCCCACAGACGGAGAGAGGAGCGCCCTGGGCGGAGGCGGCGTGGCCTAGCGCAAATGGAAGATGCGCCGAAAGCGCAGCTGCCCCGGGCTGGCTTTCCCCGCCCTCTTCCCCAAACTTGGTTCACCGCTCTGACCTCGCCCGGTGCCTCCGGGCGCCTCTTAACCGCGAGACCTTTTGTGCGTCTACTCGGAAGCAAGCGCCATTAAGCTTAGTTCTAGGCTAAGCACCATGCACGAGAGATATTCCATCATACTCGAGATTCACGACTGGGCAGCTAGATCCGTTTTCTTGGCTTATTGAAACGCGCCGAGAAGCGTGCAGTTTTGCTCGCTGCAGCGGCAGACACGCGTCCCCAACCCTTTCCACACGTGGCGTTTTCCTCTCCTCTGCAAATCCAGGAAAGCCCACGCCACCTAGTGCACGCGTTCGCTCTTAAAGCGCCCCAAGGCTGCGTTTTGCTACAACAAATGGATGGCTGCAATCCCTAACCACCGCTAACTACCCTTACCTGGGCGTAAGCTCCATGGAATTCAATAGGTCTCCTCCCTGGTAGACCTGGGATTATGCTGTGACGCGGGGGTTCTGCTTTCTGCACCTCCGGGGGTGGGGCTGGGGCTATCAGAATGCAATATACCCGAATTACCCTACGCACCACCTGCAGCCACGGCAAGGATCCGAATTAAACGCATTTACACCCAGAAGGGATTAAGAGGGAAGGATTCTCCCGGCAGCCTAATCCGCCGCGGAGCCCCTTCAGTACTACAAAACGGCAAGGTTTGAATGAAATGCCGGCCCTCCGCCCACGTGGCTGGCGGCTCAATTTATCCAAGGGATTTCCAGATGGCCGCGGAGGAGAAAACGCCCCAGCTCGCCGGCGCTCGGCGTTACCAAACGCGTTACCGCACCGAGCGAGCTGCCCTAGCCGAGCGCATTCCAAGATGCACCGATAACATTTCAGCCTCCCGGGCGGGCGAGTGATTGATGGTGGAAGGAAAAACCCCGCTGGCCTTCTCGGGGTTGCAGTGCCAGCAGCCTGCAAGGTTGTGCGCTCTCTTCCTAGGCAGTCTCTCCCCTACCCCACCCCCCCAAAACGGGAGGAAAAATAGTATCCCTGCTCTTACCGATAGCTTTCATGTAATCGTCGAAATTGCAGCTGTCGACCAGGTTCCAGACGCCTGCGAAAGCCTCAGCCATGGCGAACCTTGCCGGGAATGTTTGTGCAGCGAGGAGAGAGGCTTTCACGCAGCGCGCTTGCTAGCTAGCTTGGCGCTCTTTATATTTATATATATATATATTTTCCAGGCGCGGCCGCCGGCCTCCCTTAAATAGCTCTTGCTTCTGATCACATGGGTGGGAAAGAGCAAGTGATGGGCTGTCCGTCATACCCCGCACCCCCACCCCTTGTAAGCGGCAAGCCGGGAGATTGGAGCAGCCCGAACGAGCTACCGAATGCTTTCGAAGCCTTTAGGAACGCCTGCCGGGTGGAGCCGCTTTTGGTGGTGCTGCTGCAAGACAGGCTGGGATTCAACTAGTGTAGCGTCTCGACAAGACAGGCTGGGATTCAACTGGTGTAGCCTCTCGGCCATCCCAGCCCCCACACAGACACGGTCCCTGGCAGACTTTGCTGTGGCCTATCACTGGGTTTAGAAGGGGCAGGGGTTGTGCCCAGACTGATACGATAAAATAGAAGTGGCCACTGCAGCGTTGGGATCTGTGCTTCCTCTTTAATTACTATTGCTATAATTGTCGTTGTATTGTAAGTTTATGCCATCTTTCCTGCTAGGCAGGCCAAATGCAAAAGGGGATGAGGCTGCTCCACCTTAATTGGGGTAAGAAGAGGGAATTTCAGCAGGTGCCTCTTGTATGATAGGCTAATCTCTAGCACTTTTGTATGAGGAGCTGCAGTATACACTGTTCTCTGTCCAATTTTATTTTCACAACAACCCTGTGAAGTAGGGTGCACTGCGTGTGTGTGTGTGTTTGAGAGCGGGAGAGGGACTGTCCTGCTAACAGCACCGTCTTAGATATATCTACTCAGAAGCCAGCCTCTCTGAATCAAATGTGGCTTACTCCCAGGTAGGTGAGTACGCAGCGTGGCAGTCGGAGGGCGTTTCTGGACTGTCGCTGTCTTTGGGTGGAATTCATAGCGCAGACCAACCAATTATACTCAGCAAACAGGGAAGGGCTGCAGCTCAATGGCAGAACGTCTGGTTTGCACACAAAAGGTCAGGTGGACCTTCTGCCAGGTGGAGCTGAGAGACACCCCCAGTCTGAAACCTGGAGAGCTGCTGCCAGTCAGTGTAGACAATGTTGAGCTAGATGGACCCTTGATCTGACGCGGCTTCCTGCGTTCCTGTGGCCTGAACGAGGGTCATGGCTGGGTGGGGATTGGAACTCGCAGCATGCTGGCTCTCTCCCTTTGCATGTTGTTGGTTCTTGACCCCACTATCAACATTCCTTCACCCCTTACCCGCGTGTAAATATAGACATATTCTGGTCAACTGAGGACAGCACTTCGTGCCTCTGATCTGTGAAAGAGCATGCCACAATCAACTTGTCGGCTTTGTTTTCTGAAAGTGCTGCAAGCAGTTCTTAAGTGATGTTTGCAAGGAGGTAGGTGGGCCCTTGTTGAAATCCCCAAGCCCCACTCCCTGACTCTCACCTATTGATGGGTCAGTGCATCTGGCTGTTAACCAGAAAGTTGGTGGTTTGAGCCCACCCACCCAAAGGTGGAGTCCTGCATAGCAGGGGGTTGGACTAGATGACCATTGGGGTCCCTTCCAACTCTACAATTCTGTGAATCTGTGTTTCTTCTGCCATAGCCTTTGCAACACAGCAGTGGATTAAAGGCCTGCAGATAGGCGTTTTTCAGACATTCAAGTTGATAGGGGTTGGGGCTACATTCATAAGAACAGCCTTTGCCAAGCTGGTGCCCTCCACATGTTCCCATCAGCCCATCAGGTTTATTAGGGAATGCATTGTGTTAAAGGGATGGGGAACCAGTCGTGGCAATCTCACCCCCCCCAAAAAAAACCATGCTGAATTTGAGGTCCCAAAAAGAGCTGCTTTTCTGTGCACATGTCCCTATTTGCATCTCCCTTCTGTCCTCCTGAGTCTCTTTAAGAGAGTTTTGACTGAAATACTTAAGGAGGCATCATTTAAAACAGGTATGGTAAAACCCTGACCCATGGGCCTTCTCCTCTCCCCACAACACATAGCTATATTAAGGTCTCCCAAGACCTCTCCAAAATTTAGTTGAATTAATAGTAACCATTAATTATAATTTAAGTTCAATCGTTTTAATTAATATACACGGGGCTGCAAAATCCCACTCACTCCCCCCCCCCCCAGTTCTGCAAAGGGAACCTCCCTGGGCATAAAAAGGTTAGCCACCCCTGATTTAAAATATTGACAGCCACTCAGCATTTCCTCATAGGCTTCAATGTGGTCTATATCAACCTGCCATGGCATGAGAGGGGTGGACTGGCAGTGGCACTGAATTCCCCAGAATGGGGATGAGGCAAGGCGGCAGTGAGGTCATGGCCAACACGGAGCTGCTATGACCATTGCCTTGTGCCATCCCAGCAACCACAGCACCACCGATAGGGTACTGCTAGCAGGTGGCGCTGTGGTCTAAACCACTGAGCCTCTTGGGCTTGCCGATCAGAAGGTTGGCGGTTCGAATCCTCTTGATGGGGTGAGCTCCCGTTGCTCTGTCCCAGCTCCTGCCAACCTAGCAGTGCAAGTAGATAAATAGGAACCGCTCTGGCAGGAAGGTAAATGGTGTTTCCATGCGCTCTGGTTTTCGTCACGGTGTTCTGTTGTGCCGGAAGCAGTTTAGTCATGCTGGTCACATGACCCGGAAAGCTGTCTGTGGACAAATGCCAGATCCCTCAACCTGAAGCGAGATGAGCACCACACCCTATAGTCGCCTTTGCCGGAACTCAACCATCCGGGAGTCCTTTACCTTTTACCTTTTTAGTGCTCTGCCATTCATGCAGCATTTCTGCTTCCAACAAAATGAAGCAAAGCACAATGAAAACTGCAATGGTTATAAAAGGAACAAACAACAGTAAAAGCCAAGGGCAGGCAGAAGCATCATAAAACATCATTAAATGCCACATGTGTCGGTACGGGTGGTGGTGGGAACTAATGGAAAAAGAAGAAGAAGGATTGTGTAGAACTATAGAAGGACTTTGTATTCTGTTTCTAGATCCATCTCATAGAAGTGTAGAATTGGAAGGAACCCCCAGGGTCATCTCGTCGAACCCCCTGCAATGCGGGAATCTCAACAAGAAGTCCCCCATACAATTTGAAACCATACTAGACCCTGTTTAGCTTTGCAAATGTGCTAGAAGATTTATTGATGCACCACTAGGAGGATAGCCTAGGCCAGGCATCCCCAAACTCAGCTCTTCAGATGTTTTGGGACTACAATTCCCATCATCCCTGACCACTGGTCCTGTTAGCTAGGAATGATGGGAGTTGTAGTCCCAAAACATCTGGAGGGCCGAGTTTGGGGATGCCTGGCCTAGCTTATGGGTGTGAAACCTCTGGTCCACTGGGAGTCAAATTAGGCCTCTGAGGCCATCACTCTAATAAACGGGGCATGATGCCAGCTGGTGGGCAGGGTTTGATTCTGTGTTGGGAACTGGCACATGTGGCTAAAGCAGCAGAATTTAACCTCTGGCTAATCTGCCAATTCTAGATGAACACTGCTCTCTCTACTGTGCTCAGCTTGATGCCTCTCCCCACTCGGCTGGCTGGAAGCAAAAGAGCACAGGGCCCCTGCGCCTTTAATAACTACAACAGCTAAAATCCCCTTACCTACACAATTCTTAAAGGTGCAGGAGCAACTTGGCCACACACAGAGCCAGCCTTGATTCAGAGTTATTGCTTGTGCATATAGGGACTCTGATGTGCACATACAGATCCCATGAGCTTTGGATTGGTCCGACTGTGGGAAACTAATTGTTGCCATGAAGGTAGTCTCTGATGTGACAATCTTCTTTCGGACAGAAGAGTGACGGCGATTATTTATTCAACGGGTTTCGGCAATGCCACCAGACTATTTAGGGCATGCTCCTTTCCCAGCAAGGTCACTCTGTCCTGCTGACCCTGCCAAAGGCTGCTTTCCCAGTGCTGGCTCCCGGCCCACTGCTGGAAAGAGACGCCAGGTGGCCTCAGTCCATATTGCTACCGATTCCTGCACAAGCCATGCTGTCTAGTAGCTGCAGAGCAACATGGCTCCCGAAAGCACTGCCCACCCTGTTCACCTTGGGCCTGGAGTCACCTGACTCAGCACTAAGAGCAGCAACAACGGCTCCTGGATCTGACTTTGATACTGAAATCTGAGTTGTGTTGGGGGGCTAAGTATCGCATGGAATGTGGTCTGTGTTACATTCAATAATGTCAGCTTTCTCAAAATCATGCTTAGAGTTGTCTGCCTCGCCTTAATGTTCTGCAACTTCTGCAATGCACCAGAGACAGGAACGGCCCAAGACATTTTGCCACCTGAGGCAAATCAGAAAATAGTGCACCCACCCTGGGAATCATAGTTTGTTAAGGATATATAATAATAAAAAAATATTATTTGTACCCTGTCCATCTGGCTGGGTTTCCCCAGCTACTCTGGGCGGCTTCCAACAAAGATTAAAAATACATTAAAATGTCACACATTAAAAACTTCCCTGAACAGAGCTGCCTTCATATGCCTTCTAAATGTCAGGTAGTTGTTTATCTCTTTGACATCTGATGGGAGGGCGTTCCACAGGGTGGGCGCCACTACTGAAAAGGCCCTCTGCCTGGTTCCCTGTAACCTCACTTCTCGCAGTGAGGAAACTGCCAGAAGGCCCTTGGTGCTGGACCTCAGCGTCCAGGCAGAACGATGTGGGTGGAGATGCTCCTTCAGGTATACAGGACCGAGGACATTTAGGGCTTTAAAGGTCAACACCAACACTTTGAATTGTGCTCGGAAACGTACTGGGAGCCAATGTAGGTCTTTCAATGAGGATGCTTCATGAGAAGCAGCAAGAGCTCTGAGCGGAGAATGGCACACCCAAGCCAGTGGCCAAAGGTAACAAACAGGAAGAGCAGTGGCTGAGAGCTGTGCACTCTGCCACTGGCCTGTATTGGCCTCCGTGGGGAACCCATGACTTGAGGTGACTGAAGACAGCCGGGGGAGGGGGGGTCCGCTGGCCTCAGAGCCCTGCCCAGGAGGGCAGCAACAAGTTCCTCATAGTGCTGCATTCACAGCCAAAGGAGAAATGGCAA
Organism: Podarcis cretensis; assembly: GCF_951804945.1. Lineage (NCBI taxonomy): Eukaryota > Metazoa > Chordata > Lepidosauria > Squamata > Lacertidae > Podarcis > Podarcis cretensis. The sequence continues at coordinate 23,625,862 of NC_137177.1, read as the reverse complement.
AGGTACATGAGGACACCCCTCTTCTTCTTGATCTGCCACCCCTCTCATCTGTCCCCAGCACTGCTTGAGGTGACTGCCTCAGCAACCAGGCAACCTGGATAACCAATAGAGTTGGGGAACCCAAGGTTTAGAGGCCATGTGTCACAGTCCGGTCTACAGGCGATCGAAGCCCCGGCTGAGAACGTCGGGACAGGGGGAAAGATGACGGGGTGGGAGCAGGAGCGAGAGTCCAGAAGCCAGGGATCCGAGGGTTAGGAAGCAGGGAGTCACGAAGTCGAGGGCCTGAGGATCAAGAAGCAAGGAGTCAAGAAACCAAGGTCCAAGGATCAGGAAGCAAGAAGCCAAAGGCAGGAAACGAGTTGATGTGGCAAAGAGCCAAAGTGAAATGCTGACCTTGTATCCTTTCCCAGCTCTTGCCACCAGGTGCAGTGAGTTACCAAGCGGTCTCACCTGTGCGGCCACACCTTGCCTCTCCAGAACAAACTTAGGAAAGCCCCAGTCCTGCAAACCCCTACTGGTCACAGGGCCTGGCTCCTGCATGCACTCCTGACACCATGTGTCTTGCATATCTGGCCTTGGGGACTCTCCTTAGGCCACACACCTCACCTTTCTCCACAAGCAGTAGGGTAGGAAGGCAGGGGCGGGGGTACACTGGGCAGCACTGAGGCTGCAGGGCACCGGAGATGCTGTCCAGGGTGCCCATGATCTCCCCCCCAAAGCTTGGGGGATCTTGGGTGTTGGTGGGGCACGCTCCAAGTGCTGGCAGGGGTTGTTCTGCCAGTGTCCTCAAGTGCTTCTGTCCTGCTGGATTGTGTCCTGGCACTGGGATAATGTCTGTTGCATGGCACGATGGATGATGGAGAGGTGGGGGTTGTTTAGAAATCTGCAGCTTTGGTGTGGCCTGCTGTATGAAATGAGAGGAACACCCATTGCTGCACCCACTGTTACCTCTGGTGCTGCATGCTAATGTTGTGTGGCCCCTGGAAGATTGTTCATGAGTGAACATGGCCCTCAGGCTCAAAAAAGTTCCTCACTCCCTGCAGGAGAGACTTTGCAGGCACTATATAACTGCCTCTCCAGGTTTGGAGGCCTAGCTGTGCCCAAGTCATCTACCACTGACCTTTTAAATTCTTGTCTGCCTGTGTTAGATTCGGACCTTGCAACCAGCCCATCTGCTATATATTTTGGCAAGAGGTTTGTCTGTCTCTTTGTCCACTTCTCCGTTCCCTATGGGTCCTTGATATATTGTCGTCAAACTTGGCACGAGGGTTCCTGGGGTGGGGGCGGCAGTCTTTGTTGACATTTGGAAGGTGGGTGCCATTTTGAATCAAGATGGCAGACCGAAACTTCACTTAGGCATGACTTCAACCATTTTTTGGCATAGGTTTGTCCAAGAGTTCCTGAGGTAGGAACAGTCACTTTACTGTAATTTGGATGCCAGGAGCCATTTTTTAATCAAGACCAAATCATGGCTTCGGCGTGATTTCACCCACTTTTTGGCATGGTGGGCCAAAACTCACAATTCATATGAAATATACTCAGAGTCGCAAAGTGATTTCATGCTCTTTATTCAGCTCATAGTGGTGAGGAGGAATGAATGAAAGTCCCCTCAAGGTATCTGCTTTATATACATTATTTACACAATGGGCTGCACATGATTGGCTAATTCCGGAATTCTACTGTAAGCCAATCAGGTTGTGGATTCACTTCTATCTGGAGCATGATTGGGTAGTTCCTGCCAACCAATCATACTGCTGCATTGTTCTAGGACCAATCAGACTGCTGCATTCTGAATCCTATTGTTCTAGGACCAATCAGGCTGCTGCCTTTTGGATCCTATTGTTCTAGGGCCAATCAGACTGCTGCAGTTTGGATCCTATTCAACCCAGTACATAACACCCCTCCCCTCTAAGTTCCAGTCCTGCCCGGGAGGTCGCATTCATAGTCCTCGAGGTACGCCGGCGGCCTACGTGTGCGTTGCGGCCTGGGGTGTTCCCTGGTCCGGGGTTCAGGTTCTGGCTCGTGTTCCAAGGATGCTGGCTGTGATGGGGCTGTTTGGTCTGGCGCAACCGGCTCACTCAGTCGTGGTTCTGGTTCCGGTGTCCTTTCGGCCTCGCAGGTCCTCTCTGTATTTACTGATTCTGCCTCTCCTGCTGGCCCCTCGTGCTCTATGGGCCTCACTGCCCCTCTGTTCCCTTGGGACTCCTCTGCCCTTTCCTCCTCCTAGTTTTCTCCTGGGAATCGTCGCCGTATCTGGTCGCAGTGGCGGCGCCAGCATTGCCCCCCATCCGTTAGCACCTCATACGACACGGGGCCAGTGACCCTGGTGACTGTGGCGGGTACCCATGCTGGGCCTGCCCCAAAATTCTTTGTGTACACTGGGTCCTGAGCCTCGAAGGTCCGGGGGTTCTTGCCTTCCCCCACCACTGCCTCATCCTGAGCTCTATCGGGGTGAAGGCGGTCCAATCTGATTGCAAGGCGCCGACCCATTAGTAGTTCAGCGGGGCTCCGGCCAGTCGTTGAGCTGGGGGTGCTGTGCTGTGCTAGAAGGAATGTGGCAAGGCGGTACTCCCAATCCCCTTGTGTCATACGGCGAAGGGTGTCCTTGGTGGTCCGCACCATGCGTTCTGCTTGGCCATTGGTGGCAGGGTGGAATGGCGCCGAACGGATGTGGCGGATGGCGTTCTGCGTTGTGAAGGTTTGGAATTCTCCTGACGTAAATGCAGTCCCGTTGTCTGAGACGAGAGTGTCAGGGAGCCCGTGGGTTGCAAACAGCCTGCGTAGTACCCGGATGGCTGCGGACGTAGAAGTGGACGGTACCAGTGCGACTTCCAGCCATTTGGTGTAGGAGTCCACCACTATGAAGAATGTTTTCCCCTGAAAGGGGCCAGCGAAGTCCACATGCAGGCGTGACCATGGTGCTCGGGCGGACTCCCAGGACTGGACTGGGGCCCTTGGGGGATCTGGGCGGGATTCTTGGCAGGCCTGGCAGTGTTTGACCCAGGCCTCTATCTCTCCGTCGATCCCTGGCCACCACACATAACTCCTGGCAAGGGCCTTCATTCTTACTACCCCTGGGTGTGTCTCGTGTAGGGCTGTGAGGACCCTTTTGCGGAGGGGCTGGGGAACAACGACCCTGCTTCCCCATAACTGGCACCCCTTGTGGGCCGACAGTTCATGTTTGTGGGTTGTGTAGCCGGCGAATTCTGGCCCGGGGCTGCTGCTGGGCCATCCCCTCCACACCCAGTCCAGGACCCGGGAGATGACCCTATCTTTCTTGGAATGGTGTGCAACTTCTTGTGCCTGAATGGGGCGGTCAGGAAGCAGCTCCAGGCTCATAACCTCTTGTGCAGGTGCTGGGTCGGGGCCTGTTTCCGGTAGTGGTAGCCTGCTGAGGGCGTCCGCATGGCCCATCGCCTTCCCCGGACGGTGAATCAGTGCATACTGGTAGCTGGCAAGGAAAATTGACCACCTGAGGACGCGAGGAGACAGCACTTGGGGGGTCTGCTTTTCAGGGGCAAACAAGCCAAGCAACGGCTTGTGGTCAGTCTTTCATACAAGAAATCATGGAATTTTTTTACTCCCTTCACGATTGCCAGACCCTCCTTGTCGATTTGCGAGTAGTTCCGCTTGGTTGCGTTGAGTGTCTGGGAAAAGTATGCCACTGGTACCTCTCTTCCATCCGGGAGTTGGTGTCCCAGGACAGCGCCAATTCCATAGGGCGAGGCGTCGCATGCTAGCACCACCGGCAGCCTCTCGTCGAAGTGTGCCAAGACCGAGTTTGAGACAAGCAAGTCCTTGACTGCCTGGAATGCGGCCTCCTGGTGCTGGCCCCACACCAAAGGGGCCCGCTTGTCCAGGAGTCTGTGTAGGGGCTCCGCTACCGCCGCCTTGTGGGGAAGGAAGGAATGGTAAAAGTTCAATAGTCCCAAGAAGGCCTGAAGTTCAGTCTTGTTCTTGGGCGCTGGGGCATCACAAATGGCCCGTACCTTGTCCCCAGTCGGGTGGACCCCTTCTGCGTCCACCATAAATCCTAGAAAGTCCACCTGAGGCACTCCTAGTAGACATTTTTCCCGCTTCACCTTGAGACCCGCCGTCTGGAAACGGTGCAGAACGGTGCGGAGGCGGTCCTCAAACTCCTCTGGTGTGGGCCCGGCAATCAACACATCATCGAAGAAGGGGGTGACGCCAGGAATCCCTTTAAGTAGAGAGTCCATTAGATTCTGGAATATGCCTGGTGCCACGCTGATACCGAATTGCAGCCGCTTTACCCTGAATGCTCCTCTGTGCGTCACAATCGTCTGTGCCTCTGCTGTGGCCTCATCTACTGGCAGCTGTTGATATGCTTGGGCCAAGTCCAGCTTGCCAAAAATTTTCGACCCAGCCAGGGTGGCAAGAACATGGCTGACCACTGGCACTGGGTATGCATGGGCCGTAAGGGCCTTGTTTATGGTACATTTGTAGTCTGCGCAGATGCGGACCGAACCATTAGGCTTGACGGGTGTGACAATTGGGGTTTCCCAGGGGGCATTAGGCACCGGCTCCAGCACTCCTTGCTCCACAAGCCGGTCCAATTCCTCGTCTATACGGGGTTTCAGGGCGAACGGGACCCGGCGGGCCTTGAGCCTGACCGGTCGTACTGCGGGGTCAAGCTGTAGAGCAATGGGGGGGCCCGTATACTGTCCCAATTTCCCATCAAAAACCCCCGGAAATTCCTTGCATATGGTGTCCACGTCCACTTGTAAGCTAGTGTGGTTCACCCCGGTGACGGCTAGCCCCAGTGGTCCAAACCATGTCAATCCCAGTAAGCTAATGTAGGGGCCCTTGACCACCAGCAATTCCAGTTGCCGCGTCCGCCCTCGGTATTGCACCCTGAAGGTCCCCACCCCCATTGTGGGGACCTTACGTTTCTGGAAGTCCCGGAGGGTGAATGGGGCCGGCCTGAGTTTGGGACCCCCAGTAGGACACAGTTTCTTTAAGGTCCTTGCCGAGATTATGGATAGAGTTGAACCCGTGTCAAGCTCCATGCGGCATGGGGCCCCCTCTATCTGTACGTCAACATAAATTTTCTCTACGTTGGGGTGGGGCAACTGGTATACCTGGAAGTCCGTGAGCTCAGTCGAGTTGCCTTGGTGCGTTGGGCCCCGGGACCTGGGGCTCTTGGATTGGTCATCTGATGCCTGGCGTCGGGTGGGCCGAGCCAGACACACCCGGGCGATGTGTCCTGATTTTCTGCACTGCCTGCACTCTGCGTTGCGGAAACGGCAGGTCCTCCTCTCGTGACTTTCTCCGCAGCTTGTGCAGTTCCCTCCTTCTCGTCGAGGCAGCTGTGGTATGTGGGCTGCTTGAGTGCGCTGCTGTACTCGGTGCACCTCCTCCCTGTTGGATCCTGAGTCGTCGGTGAGGTCTTCATGGTGGACCCTCGGTTGGGATGGCTGGCTCGGCCGTGCCTCTTGCGTCGACCTCTCGGCAGCTTCCGTTGCCAGGGCCTCCTCCAGAGCGACCTGGAACGTTAGGTCCTTCTTAGCGTAGAGGCGTCGTTGCAGCTTCTCATCCCTCAGGCCACCGACGAGGCGGTCACGAAGCATGTTCTCCAGCTCTGAGAAGTTGCAGAACCGGGTGGCTTGGTGGAGAGAGGTCACAAACCCAGTTATGGTTTCCCCAGGGGCTTGCCGCTTTGCGTAGAAGGCATTTCGACGAGCCACCACTGAGGGCTGCGGCGAAAAGTGCCCCTTCAGCTGTTCCATTATTGTTTTGTATGGAACAGTAGCGACGTCTTCAGGCGCAAGGAGAGCCCGGGCGATTTCAAACGTCTCCTCTCCGCAGACGCTGAAGAATATTGCCCTCTTCTTGGCGTCTTCTTCATCGGTGACCCCTTTGGCTTCTAGGAGGAAGGTGAAACGGGAGGCGTATGCTTCCCAGTCTCCAGATGCTGGGTTGAACGGCGAAAAGCTGCTGTTGGTTGCCATTCTGAGTTCCTTGTGTCCCGGAGCTGAAGCCTGGATACACGGTGCGAGGCAGCGATGCGGCAGGTGGCGGTGCTGCGGTGCTGTGTGTGGCAGTCAGCTCAGCGGGATCCCATCCTCGTCGCCAGTGAAATATACTCAGAGTCGCAAAGTGATTTCATGCTCTTTATTCAGCTCATAGTGGTGAGGAGGAATGAATGAAAGTCCCCTCAAGGTATCTGCTTTATATACATTATTTACACAATGGGCTGCACATGATTGGCTAATTCCGGAATTCTACTGTAAGCCAATCAGGTTGTGGATTCACTTCTATCTGGAGCATGATTGGGTAGTTCCTGCCAACCAATCATACTGCTGCATTGTTCTAGGACCAATCAGACTGCTGCATTCTGAATCCTATTGTTCTAGGACCAATCAGGCTGCTGCCTTTTGGATCCTATTGTTCTAGGGCCAATCAGACTGCTGCAGTTTGGATCCTATTCAACCCAGTACATAACATCATACTACCCATTTTAAATTCTGATTTTTTTTTGTTTTCTTTAACTACCCCTGGTAGTGGCAAGCACTCCCCGCCAGTCTATAAAAACTGAGACCCGCAACACAATGTTGCAGCATGAAGTTCTGCTTTTCAGGGTGACAGCCAGCCATATCTTATTCCATATTCTATTCTGTTCTCCCCTCCCCAGATTTTCCATTCCTCTTCCTCCAACAGCCAGCCAGCATTCTGTGACCACTGAAAACACTTCTCTTTAGTTATCTTATACCCCCCCCCCCCATTATCTCTTGTTCATGAGTTTGGGCTACATAAGGATTCCTCCTTGAGGAACTGAATTCCCGATTTGTATAGGATTGCTAATTGTGTAGGCTGGTGTTCAACAGGTTCTGATGCTGTTGTGTTCCACAGTGAAGATCACTCTGCAAATTCCAGTTTGTGCAGAGCTCTCATTCCAAATGCTTTCTTCTGCCTCTTTGGGCATAGTTACTTTTTAACATCCTTGCCCACTTGAACAAAATAATTACACAACACGACCAGCTTGAACCGCAGTTGAAGTGGCTGCTAACAAGGTAATGTTGGGCACTGGAAGGAAGTCAAAGGGCATTTGTACTATATCCTCTTGCTACCCAAAACTATTTCTTTGCTCAGCACATTGTCCTCTTGGGCATCGCTTGACTAAAGTGGTTTGGAGTTGGCCCAAACCTTGGCTGTGGGTGGGAGGAGAGACTGCCGATTATGTTGATCATGCTGTCTGGGGCTGATGGGAGTTGGAGTCCAACTACACCTGGAGACTATTACAGTGGTACCTCGGGTTAAGAACTTAATTCGTTCTGGAGGTCCGTTCTTAACCTGAAACTGTTCTTAACCTGAGGTACCACTTTAGCTAATGGGGCCTCCCGCTGCCGCCATGCGATTTCTGTTCTCATCCTGAAGCAAAGTTCTTAACCCAAGGTACTATTTCTGGGTTAGCGGAGTCTGTAACCTGAAGCGTCTGTAACCCAAGGTACCACTGTACTGGTTTGGTGAGTGGGAGCCACATGTTGAAAGCAGCTGCAGCTGAAAGCAGCTACTAATCTTCAATGTCCTGTGCTGCAGCGCCACCCTCGTCAAGTCCAGAAAAGATACTGCAGCTCATCCATTGAAACCAATGGAAGCCTAGTAAAATGCTTTATTCTGAGACAAGCCTCTCATACACCCAGCTTGGTATAATCTAATTTCAGACAGCAGTCTCTCCCAGTCCTATCTGTAAGTGGCAGGGATTAGACCAAGGACCACACGAAACAGATGCTCCACCACTGAGTTACAACCGTTCCATGGGAATCAGTATGTGTCATGGGCCAGGAGTCAGCAGCCGAACAGCAGCCTGAAGGTGGGGGGAGAAGAAGGAGTGGCTCCACCTGCAGCTGATCAGCCTTCAAGGATGTGGAGGAGAAGGCACTGACAAGAACTAGTTGGCCCCAGCCTCCTTTCCCTTCAGGCTACTGTTCAGCAGGTGAAGCTGACTTCTGGCCCATGAATGACACTATTGCTCTGTAGAACTATTCCTGCAGGCTTGATGGCTAAGTCTGAGAAACACAGGAACTCTGAGAATGGTAGACGAAATTAATGGACTATGCAGAATTGGACAAAGTGACAAGAAGGATTTGAAACCTGCGGGACCAGAGATTTACAGAAGATTGGAAGAAATATATGAACTAGTTGAAGAGCAATTGTAGCCAACAAATTACGCTAGTAGGACTACAAGAAGTTTTGTAAGGAGAAATATATGAAGTGTTACAAAGTAGAAAAAGAGATATTGGTAATGAGTTTTAAATGTAATAGGGAAAGTAAGAAATGCATCCTAGGAGATTAGATTGGTACATTTTCAGACAGGACTGATGGAAGTCATAAAATTGAATAAGATGTAAATGTATGTTTAATTACTGTTGAAAATGGTATGTTAAAAAACTAATATATATGTGAGAAACACAGGAACTCTGCTTTGCCTTGGTAATCTGGCCACATCACTCTCCATCCTCCCTTAAAGGCTGTGCCTGGGCAGGTGGCCTAGGGAGAGTCCCAAGAGGCCTGGAAGGCTAGTTTGACCCCTAGGCCTAGGTACCCCAATCCTTAACTAAATAAAAGCAAAGGTGTTCTTGCATTTCTATCTAGTAAGCTGTAGTTCATTTTGGGCCGTAGGCTTTGATGCTTGATCATTCGTGCTTCTCTCATGGCTGGATGATACAGGTAGATGGTTTGTTGGAGCTGTAGAGGGAGGGTTCCCGTAGGATTGGAGAGCTTGATACTGAGGCTCCTAAGGGGGAGCCATGCCTCCCTCTCTAGCCCCATATCCCTTTCCAGGGCCATTGGAGTCTATCTCTGACACTTCTATGGCATTTACCATGTCACCCACCCTGGAGCTGTCTGATGCTGGGTGTAGACCTGCCTCCCTAGGGTACTAACGTACAGAGCAGAATAGCTAAAAAACCTCTGGTTTGAGCTACATTTTGGAATTTAAACCAGAAAGTAATACCAGACAGTTGTTGGAATGGTGGAAGTTTAATGAGCAGTATTAGCACAAACAGATCCTCACTAAACACAAGTGCTTTATAACTCTAGAAACTGGGTCAACCCACTTTTCTACAACATGTCCGTTCCATCTCTGAATTTTTGCATAATCTTTGCCGCGGAGGAAACCAGTCCAATGTTCTTAACAGAGGTGTGTGGGCATGAAAGCTCATCAATGTGGTGGATTTTGGGAACAGGAAGAGGTCTTTTTTGGGGGGGGCAGCCTTCGTCTATATTTCCATTCTATATTTCCATTCTATCCCTTGTCTATGTTTCCACTCCTTTGTGTTTAAGCCATTGTTCTGATGCAATGGGAGGCAGGGTAATTACCTGCCAATTACTGGGATGACAGCTATATCATAATCAGGACCATATGGACTCTGTGCTTTAAATATGTATACAACTGGAAATCTTTCTGACCCTCCCTCCTGCAATTGTAATAGTTTCCCAGGCGTTGCCTGGACATTCTTAGGCCTGTCTTTGCTCCAGCACTCAAGGGATAGAGGAAAAGGGAGAGGGAACACCTAACGAAAGTCACACACCCAATCACCTCCTAATTTTAGCAGAATGCCACCCTGGGACCCTCTAAAAGATAGTAACCGGTGTGTGTGTGTGCGTGTTGGTCACCTAAGGGAAGATGGTGAGACCCTTCTGCCATTTCTATAATGTGAGCATTGCTTCACAGCCATGAGGACTTGAAACCTGAGTCCTTCCCTGTAAATAAAGCTGATATTTTCAGAATAAGCTCAACATCAAATTCTACACAGACACCAACCCATATATGCCTGTGAACCAAGTAGTTTCTAAGATGCAACAAGAAAGACATTTTGCCATCTTAATGTTTTGAATTCCAAATTCATCTTCTTGAAGACCAGGTTGGTGACTGAAATTGGTAGTGCCATTATATTTCTTTCCTTTTTGAGAGGTTGCAGCAATTTTGTTCCTCAAACCACCGAAATTTCCAAAGTATACAGGACATAACTGCACTCTTGGTGGGGGATCAACTGGGATGGTGAATAAGCTGATACCACATCTTGCCCCTTACATTTGTGTGTGAAAAAGAATACTGGATCTGTTGGTGAAAAACGACAACACCAAATCCCAAATCCCAAATAAATACGTTGTTTCCCCAAACATCACAGTGAAGAATGCACTCTCTGAAGAAGAAGAAGGAAAGAACACCTTGGATCCTTTAATAACCTTCAGGATCCTCTAAGGGATAGCAAGTGTACAGTTAGGGAAGGGGGGGGGGTCTATCTCAGGGTCAGAGAACATGCTTTGCATGTCAAAGGTCACAGGTTTAAACCTCAGCATCTCCAGATAGAGCTGAGAAATATGCTCATCCAAAAACCCTGGACAGCTGCTGCCAATCAGTGTTGACAATACTGAGCTGGCTAGAACCAATAGTCTGTGTTGATACAAGGCAGCTTCCTAGGCTCTCTAGGCCTTTCAACAGACCCTCCATTTCCTCTTCTTTCACTCCCCTCAAGTCCCACAGAAAAATATGGTCCCTTCAAGGTTCTGCCCTCATCTTTGTAAAACAGATGGCTGTGGAATCCCTCCAGTCTTACTCTGTCAGTCCATGCCGGGAGATGTAAGACAGTCTTGCTGGGTCATCCCACACAAACACATACACAACTCCAGGCAAACCTCTTCTGATACTGGGAAGTCCTTCCATGTTCTATGTGGCTTCCGATGCCTCCAAGAGGAGGGGTTAAGAAGTATCTTTCAGCTCTGGGCTTTGAGGTACTGGTGGGGGCACCTCTGTGGCTGGCGACTGCATTTCTTGAGACCTGTCTGGGATTGGGGAGGGGAGGTGGGGAGAGGGTCAAGCAAAGAGACAAGATCAGCGAAGGAGCAGCCAGAAAAAAATGTGCATTTCAATGAAAGATGCAAGGAGGGAACAAGGTTCCATCTCGGCCTGTGATGTTTCTATTCTGCTGCAATTTGGCTCCTGCTAAAACCTGTATTATGCATTTCACCATCTCCTGCAGTGGAAACAGATTTTTAATTACATAATTAATCTCTGTGGAGAATAAGGCTGTAGCTTGATGGTAAGGTCTAGGACACTAGGTTTAGGATGCTGAAAGATTTAGGACAAATAAACGAAAGTACTTCTTCATACTGTACATAGTCAAACTATGGAATTTGCTCTCCCAGGAGGCAATAATGATGTCAGGGATTGGACTCAAGAGGGTGAGACAGGAGGAGGAATGGTGGAGATCACCCACCCCCTTCTTCTGACGCTGTGGGAGAAGAGGAATGCAGCTTTGATTTACAGTAGGAGTTTGAGGAGTCTGAGGGAAGTCCCAACTCAGAGATAGGCGAACAGAAGAGTTGGGCAGTGTTAGAAGAAGGAGAGGTGGGTAGGACTGGGGCAGGGCAGCCAGATGACACGTTGTCACTGGAAAGTATTTCTGATCCCCCTTCTCCCAGAACACGACGTTCATTAGGAGTAAGGAACAAAGGACTCAAAGGCATTTGACCACAAGTGGCCACTGTAAGGGAAGGGGTTGTTGATAGGAAGGAGGAAGGAGAAGGAGCCCAGTTTGGAGCAACGCCATAGTTAAGGCTTGAGGCCTACAACTGTGAAAACAAGGATGGAATAAAACTCATTAAAAAGGACTCTCCTTGTTTTCTCTGCTCTTGCTGCAACCGGAGAAGGAATAGCTTTCCCAAAGCCTTGGAAAAGCCTTGACAGATGACCACCAACTTGGATGGCATTAAAACAGGATTAGACAAATTCATGAAGGAGGGGACTAGCAATAGCTACTACCCATGATATCTATGCCCTGCCTCCGCAGTTGCAGGCCTCAATGCTTTTGAATAACAGCTGCTAGAAACCATGGGAGGGGAGAGGACTCTTGTGTTCATGTTCTGCTCACTGGTTTCCCTCAGGCATCTGCTTGGACACTGTGAGATTAGGATGCTGGACTTGATAAGCCACTGCCTTGATTCAGGAGGCTATTTTTATGTCCTTGCATCCAAGCCGTTTCGTTTGCATGCAAGATGTTGCAGGTTCGGCGATCTCATTACTGAGCAGGTTTTGTCAGGAGTTCGTCCTACACTCGAGTAGGACCCTGGTGAGACACATGCCCGACTGGCATGTTCTCTCCCTTCTGGTCAATCGTTCAGGAGCTTCAAAAGCTTTCTTCTGCCTGAACATCGCAGCGACCGATGCCAGCAGACATCGACACACTTAGGGATCTGCAGAGTCTTTGCAGCTTGCGTAACAGACCTCAGCAACTCAGCATTTTGGCTCATCTACTTTATTTACATATAAACACACATGGAGCACTGCAACATGGCTCCCTCTCTCTCTAGCATCAGACAGCAAAGAGAAAAAGAACAAAGGACAATAGTCCCACTTCACGGAACACAGTAACACAAACCTCCTGTCTCCGTCACTTCCCACTCTGTGGAGTCAAAACATATACCGTCATGTGATAGACAACATTCCCATGACTGCAATCATGGAGCAGAAATTCTAACAGGTTTTGGGTGTACTAGGGCCATTCAAACCAACAAGTCCAGTATAACAGAGGAAGAATGTTAGGAGCAGTTCCATTGGCCAAAGCTACCACTGACATGGGAAGCGTTAGAAAATAAGGCCGATATCTACCTGAGTTTAGAGACATTTCCGCCAGTTTCATAGGCAAGTCAGTGGGAGTGACGCCCGACGGCGAGCCCAGAATGTCCGGCAACGCGTTCCTTCGACCAGTGCGCCCAGATGATGCAAAATCTAACACAGGCTCCACCTCAGTCATACTTCCCCTGAAATGACACACAGGAAGTTCCAAGTTAGGCAAGGGATGCCTACGAGATAGTAGAAAAAGCTTAAGTGAGCTAGGCCCCCCGCCATGCAGATCTGAACAGAAGAAGAGGAAGAGTTTGATATCCTGCTTTATCACTACCCGAAGGAGTCTCAAAGCGGCTAACATTCTCCTTTCCCTTCCTCCCCCACAACAAACACTCTGTGAGGTGAGTGGGGCTGAGAGACTTCAAAGAAGTGTGACTGGCCCAAGGTCACCCAGCAGCTGCATGTGGAGGAGCGGAGACGCAAACCCGGTTCCCCAGATTACGAGTCTACCGCTCTTAACCACTACACAACACTGGCTCTCATCAGCATTTCCTTGCTCTGGAGATCTGCTCCTGTTAATGGGAAAACTCATCCCGACTGGGTCCAAAAGGCAGGGAGTTTGAAAGCTGCCACCCCCAGAAAGGAACATAGGGAGCTGACTTATACCAGGGCAGTCCCTTTGTCTATCTGGAAGGTAAACAGCATTTCAGTGTGCTCTGGAAGCGGTTTAGTCATTCTGGCCACATGACCCGGAAAGCTGTCTGTGGACAAATGCCGGCTCCCTTGGCCTGAAAGCAAGATGAGTGCCACAACCCCATAGTCGCCTTTGACTGGACTTAACTCTCCAGGGGTCCTTTATCTGTACCTAGCTTGCTGGGGCAGCAGAGCTGCAATGCTAACTTCCCGGCATGTGGGTTGCAATTGCCTACTGCAGGGGAACCTTTTGGCCCTGCAGATGTTCCTGAGCTGCAAGTTCCATCAGGCCCAGCCAGCATGGCCAATGGCCAGGGATGATGGGAGTTGCAGTTTGGCAACATCTGGATGGCCAAAGGTTCCCCACACTTGTGCTAGGTAAAGGTAAAGGGACCTCTGACCATTAGGTCCAGTTGTGGCCGACTCTGGGGTTGCGGTGCTCATCTTGCTTTACTGGCCGAGGGAGCCAGCGTACAGCTTCCGGGTCATGTGGCCAGCATGACTAAGCCGCTTCTGGCGAACCAGAGCAGCGCACGGAAATACAGTGGTGCCCCACAAGACGAACGCCTCGCAAGACGGAAAACCCGCTAGACGAAAGGGTTTTCCGTTTTGGAGGTGCTTCGCAAAATGAATTTCCCTATGGGCTTGCTTCGCAAGACAAAAATGTCTTGCGAGTTCCTGCGGGTTTTTTTTTCCTTCCCCCCTTTTTCTAAGCCGCTAAGCCGCTTATCAGCTGATCCGCTAAGCCAATAAGCCACTAAAAGCCGCTAAGCCGCTAATAGCGCTAATCCGCTAAGCCGTCAATGGGCTTGCTTCGCAAGACGAAAAAACCGCTAGACGAAGAGAATCGCGGAACGGATTCTTTTCATCTTGTGAGACACCATTGTACCATTTAGCTTCCCGCCAGAGTGGTACCTATTTATCTACTTGCACTTTGATGTGCTTTTGAACTGCTAGCATCCCTAATAGTTGGACCTTTACTGTCTGCATAAAACCCTTCAACAAAGAGCTGTTGCAGAACGCAGCGGAATGTTGACTAAGGCATACCGTTGATACTGTGTGACTCCTCTGCTGAAGGAGCTGATCTGGCTGCCAAGATGCTAGCAGGCACAAGTCAAGGTTTGGCTTTTAGCATTTAAAGTCCTTTCCTGCTATATCGCTTCTCAGCAGCTGCACTCCTCAAATGGAGCACTGCTGAGAGTAACAAATGCCCCAGAGGTGTGCTTAGCCTGCACCAGAAACTGGGCTTTTAGTATTGCAGCTCCAGCTCTCTGGAATCAATTGCCAGCTGAAATCAGACTAGTGTGATGATGTTCAGGTGCAGACTGAAAACAGTTTTGTTTAGGGAATTTCCCCCTGAGGTGTAACCCAGTCATTTATGGAAGATCAATTCAATATATGATATAACTGTTTTGAGAGTCTGTATGGGTGGTTTTTATTATTTCAGAGTTCGTTGATTTTATCTTATTGTTCTTAGAGCTTTTGGATTATATTCAATTAAGTCCTATGCAGAAGATAAAATGGTTTCTAAGACGTTCGCAACTCTGATCCATAATTAAAACACACAACAACACTGAAACATCTTTAATAAATAAAATATATGATAAAGCAAAAAAGTTAAAAAGAACAATTAAAAAAATTAAGAAACAGTTAAAACAATAAAAAGACAAGTTCAGTTCAGGGGACTGCTTGCCCAGAGGTGTGTCTTGAGGAGCCGGCACAATGCCAACACTGATGGGGCTGCTCATATTTTAGCAGGGAGGGCATTCCACAACACTGGAGCCATCAGGGAAAAGCTCACCTCTGTGTTACCACAGTCATCAGGCCACTGGAGCCAACTCCAGGGGGTTGTGGGTGCTTTGGCACCCACAATATATTTGTGGGTACTGGGCACCCTCCTCCCAAAGTTAATGGGCAAAGTTGAAGCCCTTTGTTGAACCACAATCTTCGGCATGATATGGCACCTATGTATCAGGCTATGGCAAAACTAAGCACGTTCCATTAGCTCAGAGGTTTTCAACCTTTTTGAGCCCATGGCTCTCTTGATGAACTACAGTGGTACCTTGGTTCTCTATCTTAATCCGTTCCAGGAGTCCATTTGACTCCTGAAACAGTTCGAAAACCAGTTGGCTGCAGGAGCTTCCTACACTCAATTGGAAGTCACAGAAGCTGCATTGGACGTTCGGCTTCCAAAAAATGTTTGCAAACTGGAACACCTACTTCCAGGATTGCGGCTTTCGGGAACTGATTTGTTCAGGAGCCAAGCTGTTCCACTGTACATGGAGTTTCTGTGGCACCCCTGTGGGGCTCAGGAGCCCAGTTATGTCTCCTCTTGCCTGCAGAGCTGGCAGCCCCTCACCCCTTTTCAAACACCCTCCCTTGTGGATTGTTCCCTCAGCCTGCCCCCAGCCTCAAAGAGAGGTGCTTTCCAGAGGCACTATTCACCTGTGGGGCTTATAGCTAGGGATGCTGCACTAAATAGCTGTGCAAGACTTTGGGAGGCAGAGACACAAGAAGATACCAGAGGAGGGAGGGAAAGAAAGAGGGACAGAGGCCAGTGTTGCCTGCGGCACCCCTGACCACCATTCAAGGCACCCCAGGGTGCCATGGCACACTGGTTGAAAAGCACTTTATTAGCTGATTGTTGATGTGCCCCTGACTTGAGCTGACCTGGGATCCATCACCACCATTTCTCTTGTGGGCCCCAAGACTCAGCAGAACAGGATAAATGGAGTCACCTGACCAAAATTACCCAGCATGCTCTTCTGATCTTCCATAGCATCCACACATCATGAGCTTGCTCTACAACATTGTTCTCTAGTAAACCTCTTGGCTGGAAATGCTCACCCTGGTGAAACTGTGACATCTCCCTCCCTCCTCCCCCACAAAAAAGATGACTATTCAGCTTTTCTCCCCCAAACCATTGGACTCATGAACTGGAGTGCACTCTGTAAAACTGGAGGAATCCCATGTACTTCGTGACTCTTAAGGTCAGCACATACACACACACTCATTACGTTTCATGGCGAGCAAATGAGCCATCACAGATGAGTTGCCACTGTTGAAATTTGCACCTCAAACACAAGGCTTTCTAATGGAGGAGATAACTCTCAGCCAAACGTGAGAACTGTCAAAATATTGACTAATCAAGGTGACAAAAGTTCAACTGGTATCCAGGCATGTGTGACTCAGCTCTTAGAGCCAATTTAAGCTTTAAAGAGGCCATGTAGCATATGCTCCCACTGATCCTGTTTGCAAGGGATGGCTCCTGTTATTGTTATTCTTACTAGATTTACTTTTTCTCTACTTTGCCTTTTCTGGGGTTTTTTTTTGGGGGGGAGATTGGGAATGCCATAATCACACACACACACACACACACACACACACACACACACACAGAGTGTGTGTACATAATCTATATATAAAATCTATATCAATATCTATATCTATATATGAGAATTCTTCATGTTTCAGCCCCGATGCCTCAAATTTCTAAAAGGATAAACTATGATTTTATAATTTTAACCAATTTTATCTTTACTGTATTGTTGAGTTTGATGGACACCACTTAAGAGACAATTGTGATTACGTTGCACATGCAAGGCTTAAATAAATAAATAGGCATGGGGGAACCTGTGTTCCTCTACATGTCTCTCCTTCCTCTCTGACCAGTGGCGTAGCGTGGGTTGTCAGCACCCGGGGCAAGGCAAGTAATTTGCGCGCCCTAACCCATGGATTTGCGCCCCCTAACCCGTGGATTTGCACCCCCTAACCCTAACCCCCAGATGTTGCGCCCGGTGCGGCCGGCCCCCCCTGCACCCCCCACGCTACGCCACTGTCTCTGACATCACATCTCTCCTAGTAGAGCAACCTAACTCTGAGTGATCATTATTTGGCCTGATTTGGTGTGCATTTCCACCAAATTTGACACAAAGCTCTCATTTATAGCCTACTTTTCTTCCAGGCAGCTCAAGGTGGCATGCATGTCTCTGCCCCTCCCCATTTCTCCCCCCCCCTCCAGCAACTGTGTTAGGTTAGGCTGTGAAGCAGTGACTGGTCCAAAGTTGACCAGTGAGCTTCATTGTGGAATGTGAATTTTAACCCTGGTCTCCCAGGTTCTAGCCAAACGCTCCAACCACTACACCCCACTGACTCTTACATTTGCCAGTAGCAATACAATTGCCAACGTCGTGCTTTCCTTTCATTCTCCCTTTCCCCATAACTTCATGTCCAGGCAGCAAATGCTGCTGCATGTGTTTTGACCTACAGCTGTTATCAGAACAAGTATAAACAGATCCAAATATTCTATATACCGGCTTTCCCCATCCTGATGCTGCCCCCCCCACAATAGTTTAGAAAATTCCCATCTGCCCAAACCAGCATGACTTGTGTAGCCAAAACAGCACCATCCACACCCACAAAATTACATATCAACAGGCTTGGGGAAAACCCAAGGTTTTCAGAAGGACAAAAAAAATCCTTAGAGAAAAGAAATCAAAGAGGAGAAACCTCCCACCACCCCACAAATGGGGTCACTGAATGCTGGCTGATACACACACACGGCTGCTCCCCCTGCTTGCTTTACTTGCCAATCCTACCTACCTGTCAACTTCTTTGCCAACCACACATGGCCACCCCCTCTTTCCTTTGCACCTAACCAAACCACTCTCCACCTGCACTGCTTCTTCACATGCCTGCCTGCCATCATGTTGCAGTTGGTTTGGCCACCTTTTGGCAGATGCACAAACTGCAGCGTGATGACCACATTACGTTTTTATCTATATACGAAGATATATATGTGTGCGCCCACACAAACATTTACCTGGATATTGGTGCTACAAGAGTGCACCTGTTTTCCACTGTTGAAACAACGGGGGACACACACACACAAGATGGTGCAATCTCCTATGTGATTTATACACCTCAGAAACATATTGAGGAACTACATTTTTGGAAGTAGCTCAGTGTCATGAAGGAGAAGCTAGAAATCTTATCTGCGCTCCAAAGTAGAGCGGTCATAAATTCAGAGGTGGCTTGTTTAATTGGCTCTCTTGGTTTAATGAGGATTAGTAGCAGGGGAGGAGAAGAATTCCTTTTCACAGCATGCAGCACAGGGATGCTGCTAGACCAGGAGTTGCTATCCTTTTAGGACGCACGGGCAAATTTGCAAAGCAGACAAACTATAGTCAACATGTGAGCTGTGGTTCAGTGGTAGAGCACCTGCTTTGCATGCAGAAGGTAACAGGCTCGATCCACAACATCTCCAGGAAGGATTGGGAGAGACCTCTGCCTGAAACCCTGAACAGTCGCTGTTAGTTGCTATAGACAGAGTTAGATGGACTAGTGGTCCGACTCAGTGTAAAGCACATCCTATGTTCCTATCTTCTGTGCACCATATACACACCTCAACCAAACACACACCGCTCCCACTCCCTATTTTATTGGCTACTAATTTCAGTGGGGAGATGTGGCCCTGTGGGCACCACGAAAGGCCTCTCTGGGTGTATGGGCGCCCATAGAAACCACATTGGCTCCCCCCTGCGCTAGTTCCCACTGTTGAAACTAGAGTTTGCTCTGGAAAATTTCAGGCTGAAAAGCTGGAGAGAGAGAGAGAGAGGGAGGATAAAGTTTGTGGGACTTCATTTGGGCAGATGTAGGACACTGAGGGGTGAGTGGGTTTGTGAAACGTGGGATTCTGATGCCAACCAGTGGGTGGATCTGGGTACTGGATCACATAAGCCTAAATGAGGTACTGAGAAAGACTGTGTGTGTGAAATAGCATTAAAATGAGATGATGCTATTGCTTGGTGCAGTTGCCTGTTCAGGAACATAGGAAACTGCCTTGTACAGAGTCAGACCATTGCTTAGCATTGCCTCCGCTGACTGGAAGCGGTTCTCCAGGATTTCAGGTAGGGTTCTAGCCCTACCTGGAATTGCCAGTGACTGCACCTGGGACCGAATGCATGCAAAGCAGATGTTCTTCCACCAGACGATGGTCTTTTCCTTTTACATGAATGCTGGAAAATAGCAGGGACTTTGTGTCAAAATTATGCCACCCAATTCCATCTTCAGCTCTGATACCACAATCCCCTCTCTTTGCTCACCTCAACTTTCTAGCCTGATGTTGCAAGGAAGCACCTAATCACAGGAGACCTTCAGAAGCCAGTTTCTGAGGCTTCGCGCGATCAAAGCACCTGGGAAGACATGTTTCTCTACCAAATACATATATAGGGAAGCCTCTCCGATTGCTTCACCGACACACCCCAAACTTGCCAAGCCGATATCACAATCCACAACCACTGTGACTCCACTATGTGACTTGTGCAAATAGACGACAACTGTAGTAAAGAGCCATCTGCTCGTATGCTTGGCGAGGTTTCAGCTCGGCTCCTCCTTTTATCACCACCACCACAATGAGAATGTCAGTCATTCCACTTGGAGTATTTGTCACACACAAAAACCCTGCTAATGCACACATGGCTTCAAAGATGGAAATGACAAGTGAAGAATTTTTTGCTTTTTAGAAAGTTTATTTTCTTTGCATTGCACACCCATAGTTGGCCATGGAAGCCAGCTCTCTCTCTCTCTCTCTCTCTCTCTCTCTCCACACACACACACACACACACACACACACACACACACACTCTTCTTCTTCTTTAACTGCCAATTATCTGGATTATCTGGATGGATAAATAATGCACTGATCCATATATACATCCAGAATAGTAGAACCCATGGTAAGCCACCTGTAACACCTCCCCCCCATTCCCTCCCAGGTCCCTCCCTTTTTCTCTTTTCCTCCACAAACCATCCAGCCACCTCCACATCAAGGGCACAAAGCAGCCAGGCACGCTTACCAGATGGACTGCTAAGAAATGGAGAGCCGGTTCTGCCACTGTGGTGGTCTCCGGTGAGATCGGGGTGAGAATAGAATCTGCCTGTGGAAAGGGGTTTCACTGTGCCCAGACAGTCTCCATGGCCAACAAAAGCATCTCTCCGTGTGTCTCTCTCCCTCTCTCTCCTTGGCTGAACCGCTCTCACGATGCTCTGGGTATCAGCAGACTGCTAGCTGCCTGATTTGCCTGCCGGATCTACCAACCGCTTTGAAGGGGGAGACCTGGTTACATTTCAGCTTTCCCCCCTGGCTAACCAGGCCTAGCAGTGGTCCATTTCCTTTCTCTTCTGCACTGTTTAGGACCAGGGAAAGCAGGGCTTCTGCTTCTCCCACACACCCTGTATAAATCCCCTCTCTCCGTGTCCCCCCCCCCCCTCTGCCTTCCTCCTGCTTTCCTGCCTCCCAGCTGGCACAACACTTGGTGCCTGCCTTTCTACACATGGCTATTTTGGAGCTGCCAGGGATGTGGATTAGCTTGTCTCTGGCAGTTTTTTTTAACCCAATGGCAGCAGCCAGACCTCTTTTCCAAGGTTTTTGACAGGCTATGATGGTGTTTGTGGTTGGTTGTTAGTGATGATTTGTTGCCCCTCCTGAAGCTTTCGTTACTGCCTTTATTGCTGGGCAGGGCTGCTGTGTCTGTAGATTTTTGTTCAAATAATGGTGGTAGTAGTACTAGTAACAACAACAACAAATTTGATGACCTGTTGCTCAGGAATTGAAGTAGAAAATCACAGAATCATAGAGTTGTAGAGTTGTAAAGTACCCCGTGGGTCATCTAGTCCAATGCCCTACAATGCAAGGAAGGATGAAGAGATATTATCACCATCTTCACCACCACCATCATCATCACCACTATTTCCCAGTTATTTTCACAGAGAAGCTGGATGGCAAATCTACTGCTGTGCATCTTTGCTCCTTTCCATGGGAGCAGCCAAAGTTATTATGTTTTTAGATCTGCCGTAAGCTGCCCAGAGTGGCTGGGGAAACCCAGCCAGATGGGCAGGGTATAAATAATAATATTATTAACAGTCACGACTTCCCCCACAGACTTATGGGAGCTGTAGTTTGTTAAGGCTGCTGAGAGTCATTAAAAAGGTAAAGGGACCCCTGACCATTAGGACCAGTCGCGGACGACTCGGGGTTGCGGTGCTCAAGGGAACCGTCATACAGCTTCTGAGTCATGTGGCCAGCATGACTAAGCCACTTCTGGTGAACCACAGCAGTGCACAGAAACACTGTTTACCTTCCCGCCGGAGCGGTACTTATTTATCTACTTGCACTTTGACGTGCTTTCGAACTCCTAGGTTGGCAGGAGCTGGGGCCGAGGAACAGGAGCTCACCCCGTTGTGGGGATTCGAACCGCCAACCTTCTGATCGGCAAGCCCTAGGCTCTGTGGTTTAACCCACAGCGCCACCCGCATCACTGCTGAGAGTTGTTAGGAGGCCCCTATTCCCCCCACAGAGCTACAATTCGCAGAGTTCCCTGGGAAGAGGGATTGATTGTTATGCCACTCTGAATATTTTAGCTGTGGGAAGAGAATTTGGGAGTCTCCTAACAAGTCTTGGTACGCTTAACAAACTAGAGCTCCTATAAGGCTTTGGGAGAAGCCATGCCTACTTAAACTGGTATGGTGCTGCTTTAATTGTGCAGTGTGAATGGGGCTGTCTGATGTGTAATGGGGAGATGTTCTAAGGGGTAAGTGTCACTGTGCGAAAGTGCTGATTCCTACATCATACGGAACAGACCTCCTGATGAGATGGTATCTGCAGGAGGCCCTTTCCAGCAGAGCACAGTGATTGGTTGAGTGTATAATGATGAGTGAGATCATCTTTTAGGTATCCCGTTCCAAAGCTGTATAGGGCTTTGTACACCAGTACACTTTGAACTTAGCCTGGTAGCTAACTGGTAGCCACTTGAACCTTTCTCCCATGCTAGCACATCATCTCCCAATACACCTGAGGGCTGCCGGCAGGCTTGCAGCTCTGCCCAACCAACTGCTCCCTATTTCACCTCTGCCCACAGCTGCATTCGTCTGTCAAATGGCAGCCCTGGTTTTCACTCTAAGGCTCAAGGTTTCAGGGCCCCAGGGCCGCAAGTGTAAATCTGAATCTAGACCCTGTCCAGCAGCTACGGACCTTTTGAACTGGAGACCCCTCCACAAGGATCCCAAGGGCCTCCTGTGCTACTGAGTCTGTGCACAACTGAAGAGTTAGCAGAGATGTGACAAGAGTCAAGCCAGAGGACCACCCCTTCAAGTATCTGCTATCTGCATTCTTCAGCAATAGGGCAGAGCCTGGGAAAGGTAACCAAGCTGGGGAACTATGCAAGAACCCAGCTCTTGTTGGAAGAAGTTGCCTCTTTCATGGGACCTGTCCAGGGTTCTGAAGCTGTCTCTGACCACTCTTGTTTCCAGAGTCTGGTTCTTGACCAGTTGCTACTCTGTCTCTGCTTGTTGGTCCATTGTCCCTGCTGGGCGCTCTACCTTGCTTCCTCCAGACTCTGTCATAGTCAAGACAGGACCCACTTTGCCCCCCCCCCCCTTTTTCTCTCTCCTCATTGTCATTTTGTTGTATTTAGGTTTTTGTAGGGGTTGTTTTATGAGAAGAGAGAGAGAAAATCCTAAAACTGGGATGCAATCCATCTTAGATGATTGTTTGCATTTGTGTGTGTATCTCTTTATGGCCCCCAGACAACCAAATGAAGACCTAGTACTAAAGTAGGAAAAGTCTTAAAGGGGACAAAAAGATAGTTCATCTCTTGTGGTTTTCTAACTAAATGCTCTCCTTTGCACTGCCAGAGTCCATGGCTGCTGAAACAGGCTAAGCCTTTTCAACCAGAAGAGTTTCTTCCAGTAGGTGGTCGAGCAAATCACCCAGACTGAGCTGCAGCCTTATTTAAGGCTCAGCCTGAGGTTACATGTTGCTGAAGCAACATTCTAAAATAGCTTCGGTTTGTGCGTCATGTGGAATGGTCAGTCCTGGCTGCACCATGTCTTGCCTAGGATCTTCAGTCTTCTAGCTGCTTGGAGCAGAACACTAATAAGGAATCCTGAGGAATGTAGGACCCTACACTGGTACAAAGTAACTGTTAAGTGCAGTGCCCCATTCTCACCAACGCTGGAACTGGGAGACTCAGGTTCCTCAATTACTGGTGAGGCAGTGGAGCTGTCCAGCAGGACTAGCTGCAATCTCCAGGACAAGGCTATTAAGAGCTGTCCAGCCAGGATGCTAGTATAAGGCCAGAGAGAGACAATGGTCAGAAAAGGCGTTGTTCCTGCAAGATCTAAGCCGAAATAAAAGGAGTACATAGCTGGTCCTATAGCCCCATCCCTTCTGGGTTCACTTTTAGGCTGTTCCTTTTCACAGTTAAAAGCCTTTCCTAGTGCCAACAACAGGAAGGCCCCATCCTGTGTGGTAGAAATGCCATCATCTAATGCTTGCTTCTGGTCAGGCTTGTTGAGGTTGATGTTCTTTAGAAGGTGATCTTGCAAGGTCCTGTACTGAAATGGCTGCTGTTCAAGATTCAGCCCAAGGGCTGCAATCCTTTGTG
Source organism: Podarcis cretensis (assembly GCF_951804945.1). Taxonomy (NCBI): domain Eukaryota; kingdom Metazoa; phylum Chordata; class Lepidosauria; order Squamata; family Lacertidae; genus Podarcis; species Podarcis cretensis. The sequence goes on along the minus strand of NC_137177.1, from coordinate 23,602,135 downwards.
GGCAACCTTCCAAGGGCCACATGCCTGTGAGGGGACAGATGTGCCCCTTATCTTTGTTCAGGAGTCCAGCCATTCAGAATTAGAGGCTTCTGTACACACATCCCAGCACACAGGGTCTTTTGTACAGTTCAAGTGCATGTGCCAGCCAGGCTAAAGAACTGGAGGAGGCTGTGGATCAGGGCTGGTAGGAGAAAAGGCACAGTCTGCGGAGAGACCTGAGGGTCAGATAGAAAGGCCTGGAGGGCCATTTATGGTATTGGATATAAGGTTCCCTGCATTAAGAAAATACCATTTTTTAAAATACTGGATGTCAATGCAGCTTGAGCATTATGGAGGTTTATCTGTTGTAGTACTTTTCAGCTTGTTAGTCTTTTGGTCTATTGCAGGAGTACGGAAGCTGTGGCACTCCAGATGACTCCAATTCCCATCAGTCCCAGCCAACCTAATCAGCAGCCAGGGATGATGGGAGTTGTAGTGCAACATGGCCTAGAGGGCCATGTGGTCCCAAGCCTGGTCTGTTGCTTCAGTGGTGGAATTGTGCTATTTCTTTCCTTGGTCTCTCTGTTCTTGCATTTTTAAGTGTTAGTTCACACCAGCTATATATAGTATTGACAGTGGTAGGAGCTGTGGCATGTATTTTAATTATTATAAAAATGAGAACATTGAAAACAGAAAACAAACACAACTTCAGATGCATCCCAATGGATTCACTTTTCCAAATAGGATTTAATCCTTCTCCGTCCCTGGAATCTGATGGCAGTGCCATTTCTTACTACTCTTCCCGCCTTTCCTAAAAAGATCATTGCAGGTTTTTAGGCAGAGGTTGGACAGCCATCTGTCATGGATGATTTAGCTGGGATTCCTGCACTGCAGGGGGCTGGACTTAGGTGACTCTGGAGGCCCCTTCCAACTCTACAATTCTATGATTAACTCAAGGTGGCATGCATGATACCATCTGCGCATGGTCTTCTCACAGCAACCCTGTTAAGTAGGCTAAGCTAAGATGTAAGGATAGTGTCAGGGACTGACTGGACAGTGAGCAGTGGTGGCTGGATACTGATGTGTGGGCACTGAGAGAAATGGGGTTGAAGACTGTCTTGGAAGATGAAGGGATCAGTGATCTGTAACTGCAAGAAGACGAGTCAGACGAGGCAGGAGAAGCTGCAAGACTGGAGAGAACAGGTGCAGGAGGGAGAGGGAGAGAGGGAGAGAGGGAGAGAGGGAGAGAGGGAGAGGGAGAGAGAGAGAGAGAGAGAGAGAGAGAGAGGTCAGGCTGTTGCAGGGTCAAGGGCTTTGACACCTTCTCCTTCTGCCCCTGCCTCCCAGGACCAGGCAAGGATGGAAGAGAGAGGAGCAGAAGCAGGTTACACACAGACAGTGTCTTCACCTACTCGTGTGTAGCCTGGGTGGGGGAGATACATAAGCTGAGTTCAGGCGCAGGGACTCTCTGTTGCAGCAACTGCCTCATCAAGTTCTCATCTATGGGTAGCTGAGGGACATTGGATTGGCGGAGATGCCTTTCCATAATTTACACAAGTATACTTCTGTCAATGAATAGTTAATTCCTCCCTCTGGACATTCCTTGCCTGACAACGCTGTGACACACAGGCAAGACATACAGTGACCTTCGGTGCCGAATGGGAATCTAAACCTAGGTCTCTGTAGTCCATGCCTCAAGGCTAGATCACAGTAGCTCTCCCACTGGTAATCACAGGGAGCAGCCTAAGACCTGGAGAACATTCTTTTTTTTCCGATGATTGCAATAGTGGGGTTCAGTTTGAGCAGTTGTGGTTGGTGCCCTTTGAGACTCGTAGGGCAAAAGGCAGAAAGACCAACAGTAGGGGGAGTCAGAGCCAACGACAGGCAGTACCAGCCAATCCTAGTACTTTCAGCTGTTTTATTTATTTAGGCAATGCACATGCCACTTAATCACAATTATCTATAAGCAGTCGGCATCAAAGTCAGCCATACAACGAGGATAAAACCAGGCAAAAGCCATATAAAATCTGATCTAAACTGCACAAACTGAGTAGGGTAACAGGAGGGGGCTTGCTGGAGCTCTCTTTCTGTACAACGTCCACACCCCCATCTGCCAGCACCCACCACCCACAGATCTAGCCATGAAATTATGTGGCGCGCTGCCCTCTTTTCCAGCACAGAGGAGGTGCCAATTCGCAGGCGAAGCTCCAGCGAAGTTCCCATCTGTAATCAGAGGCTGCTTTCACTCTCTCTCCTGCTCCCTCCCCCAGCCCTGCTCAGTCCAAAGGATTTACTTAAAGCTCCTGGTTATTTTTTATCCCTAACTGCTGTTACACTGACATCCTTAGATGCTCTGCTGGCTCCAGGCAACTCGCTAACCCCTTTCACAGGGATCTAAATATAGACCCCAGCAGCTAAGCAGAATTCACTTAGCAGCTTGGCTGTTTGGGGGCTCTGTTGGATCAACACTGGAACAATCTCCCTTTGGGACGTGATGGGAGGTGGCGGCGGGGGAAAAACTCTGTGCGGGAGGCGAGATGAGGACCACCATCAGAGTCAATGGCATCCCTTTTCTATGCTTTTGTTTTACATCTCGCATTGACTTAAACTCTCACTTTTCTCTCTCGGCCTACCCGGCCTGAGATTCTGCCTTTCATTTGGTTACTGCCAGATCTATTCCAGTTCAATGCTGTAAGCCTTCCTCTTTGTCACAACACACTGGGCGGGGGAGGGATGCAATAAAAAGTACCATAAGCGCCTAATCCCATGGCTCTGCAACCAGCGTAGTGCAGTGGCAGTTGGTGCCTATTGTGGCTGGTAGGGCAGAAGGCAAAGAGGTCAACAGAAGGTGGAGTCAGAGCCAACGACGGGCAGAGCCAACCAATCCTAGTCTCCTGCCTATCCTCTTCCATGCTGCGTTATGGAAGATCAGCACTGAATCATAGATTGTAGAGTGGGGAGGGACCCCTAGTCCAACTCCCTATACAGTCATACCTCTTGTGCTTGCTTCACGTTGCAGCTTTTCATGTTGCGAATGGCACCCTGGAACGGATCGTGTCCGCAACTAGAGGTGCCACTGTAATGCAGGAATATGCAGCTGTCCCATATGGGTATTGAACCGGCAACCTTGGCATTGTCAGCACCATGCTCTAACCAACTGAGCTAACCGCTGAGAACATGAAAACATAAAAACAGCCTGCTGGATCAGGCTAATGGTCCACCTGTTCCAGCATCCTGTTCTCACAGTGGACAACCTATGGGAAGCACATAAGCAGGGCCTGAGCTCACTGGTGGAGGAAGAGGGGGGGCGGGGTGAGCACACTGCCCCTGGCAGCGCGATCCCGGTGGGGTGCCATCGCGGCTGCCCCCCACCTGTGCTGGGAGGCCCCCAGGATGCACACCACACCCCCAGGACACGCACCACACACGCCAGCCACAAAAATCTCCAAATGGGTCTGAACTTCAATGTCTAAAACTCCTGGTAGAGGACAAGGATCCAGAGATCACGCTAAAGGTTGCCAAATTCTGTGCGACTGCCATAAAACTTAGGGAACCAAAATGATTAAGGTTTTAAATGACAATTTTAAGTTATATTTTAGTGATCCAGATTTTATATATATTTTTAACTGCTATATCTGCATTGTCTATGTTATACCCAATTGCAATTCAATGTATTCCTGTTGTGTTTTACGATTTTCCTGATATTGTAAGTGAGCTGGAACTGGTCTGTGACCGTAATAATAAAATTCATTCCTATGTATTCATTCACGCCAGCCATGCCCCCTCCTGCTCTCCACCCCCCCATCCCCGGTGCCAGAGCATGAAGCTCCGCCACTGCCTGAGTTCAACAGCACTCTGCCCACCTGTGATTCTCAGCAATTGGTATTAAGTGTCATGCTGCCTCTTACAGTGGAGGTGGAATATGGCCATAGCAGCAAGTAACCATTGATAGCCTTATCCTCATTGAATTGTCTACTGCTCTTTTAAAGTGATCCAAGTTGGTGGCCGTCGCTGCTTCCCGTGGGAGTGAGTGCCATCATTTAACTATGCTCTGCAGAAGGTACTTGATTTTGTCTGTCCTGCATCTTCCAGCGTTCAGCTCCCTTGGATGTCCATGAAGTCTAGTGTTATTCGAGGAGTATAAAACTTTTCTCTAGCTGTGTTCTCCATGCCATGCCATATACAGGCTGAACAGAAGATGGAAGGGCTCACGGCATCAACTCTCCTAGCGGTCTTGCTCCCCACTGCAAGCCATATCTTTGGATCCAGCACAGAAAGCAAGTCATGCTTCTCGGTCTCTTCCCAGTTCAGGACAAGACTGACCACAGGTCTATTGTTTTCTACTTCCTGCCCCCTTTAGCCCACCTTCCTGGAGCACCTCTAGCTTGTACTTTCTGTGGCAACCATCCCCTGTACTCATGCAAAGGGATACTTAACACTTGGCTAGAGACTGGATTGATCACTTATCTCCCTCCCTCTCTCCAGAATCTCATCCTATGGATACAAAACCACAGGCTTGGAGAGGACCTCAAATACGGCCTCCAGATCAGCGTACTGATCAACTGACAACGTGCCTCCTGTTAGCTGGGCTTTTAGAGTTTTCTGAAAGGGTTAAAAAAGAGGGAGGAAACATATTTATAAAAAACTGCAGAGAGGAGAAGTGCCACGTAAGAAGAAGTGGTACGGTGGTACCTCGGGTTAAGTACTTAATTCGTTCCGGAGGTTCGTTCTTAACCTGAAACTGTTCTTAACTTGAAGCACCACTTTAGCTAATGGGGCCTCCTGCCGCCACTGTGCCGCCGGAGCATGATTTCTGTTCTCATCCTGAAACAAAGTTCTTAACCTGAGGTACTATTTCTGGGTTAGCGGAGTCTGTAACCTGAAGCATATGTAACCCGAGGTACCACTGTACTTTTGAACAAATACCTGCACCCTCAACTTATGTGGGCATTATTCAAAACCAAAGGAAGCATGCTGTTCTCTTTGAAACTTTTCTCTCTTCCCGTATGCAGATTTTATTCATGTCTGTGCAGGAAGGGTTGTGGCTTAATAGTAAGGTATCAGCTCCCAGATTCAGTCTTCTGCATCTGCAGGTGGGGCTGGGAACATTCTCTGCCTGAAACCCCAGAAAGCCTCTGCCAGCCAGTGTTGGCAATTCTGAGCTGGATGAATGAATGGCATGACTCGGTATAAGGCCATGGGTACAGTTAGGATTTGTATTGCAGGGGGGTGGGGGTGGGGCAGGACACCCACCTGTCACCGTCCAGATTCAGCATGAAATGTCTCAACAACAGTTGTTTCTAATGGCTTTCTTTGGACCCCAAGAAAAGCCTGTCAAAAATCTTTCTACAATTTCTACTCTCAGTTAAGTATTTTGATTTATTTACTTGATGCCCACGCCCACACCCATATATAAGGCTGCTTCCTATGTTCTTCGGTTATGAAAAATGTGTGTGTGTCTATACAGAGACTTTATCTATACCAGTTCTTAACATAACCATGCAATAAAATAAAATCCATCGATGCAGCCTCGTCAATGTGGACTTCTTGAATCAAGGGGTCAGCCCTAGAAGGAATAGGGAAAAGACCTCGCCGGGTGTCGGCTGTTAGGCTTCACGTGGCTGGGCGCTTACCCCGGTGCAGGGGGCCAAGCGGCACACCTTGCAAGATGACGTCATACGGATCCAGCCACCTCGGCCCCAAGGCGACAGCAATGACGTCACCACCCCAGCTGAGTGGGGCCAGATGCTCCTGCAGGGCTGGGCAGATCCCTATTCCGAGCATTGTGAGGAATCACCCCGTGCGCAGCGCAGCGCTGCTGCTCCAAAGGCCGGCAGCCTCTTCCCCGTCCGCCCCGGCGCTTCGACGCACCTGCCGCGCCTGCGAGGCTCCTCCTGCCGCCCGGCGTCTGGCGCGTCCCAGGTGCGCTCGACAGCGACTGCCAAGCCCCGCCCCGCCGCCTCAAGAGGGAGGGAGGGAGGGGGCGCGGCTACGGCCAGGCGTTCCCGAGCGTGGGCGGAAAGAGCCGAAGAGGTGGGCGAGAGCCGGAACGTGCCGAGGAACCCCGAGCGGCTTCGGCAGGTAGTGCGGGGAGGTCGAGCCGAGGAGGCAACTTTGTCGGGATCTGAGCCGGACGGAGTTGCGTTTCGGGGGCCAGCGGCGTCATGGGAGCGTGCCTCGGGGTCTGCTCTTTGCTGAGCTGCGTGAGTGCCTTTTGCAACTTCTTTAAATATATAGATTTAGAAGAAGAAGAAGAAAATTCTTAGAGGGGTGGGGTGGCGGAACTAATCGTTCTCTGGGCTCTTGGGTTGGATCAGGCGTGCCTTCGCCTCTTATTTCTGCTTTTAGTGGAATAAGGGCTGAGCCGCAGCCGGATTGGGGGTTGACAGCCCAGCTCTGCTTTTCTTCGGAGACACAAGTCCCATTTTGTTCAGCGTCTCAACTGGGCAAGCCTTTCTTTGTTCGCCTTTTTAAAAAAAATCGCTCTCCCTTTTACGCATTGCCTGCCTCTTCCGTCCCCACTCCCCAAATTGTGGATTTTATAGTATATATTTCTTGTCATTCTATTTTTTATTCTGATGAGAATCATAAACTCTGCCGTTTACAGACTGACGATCCCGCTCCTGTCTTTACTTCCTCTTGGAAAGCGTTTGCTCAAAGGACAGGCAGGTCTTTTGAAATCCTGGGCATACGCAAGCAGTGCAATCCTGTTCGTTTATTTCATAAAATTTGTGCATCGATTGGTTGGGAAAAGCAAGAAAAGAAAACCCTCAAAGCGGTTTACGAACAAGTAAAACAAGGGAATCGAGGGAAAATGTGCAGTTGCACTTAAAAGCCCACAAAAGTTAGAAGAGATTAAAATTGCCTCAACTTTCTAAGCATCTGCGCAAGCTGGTCTAAACTATCATGTTTTTAGCAGGCATCAGAAATAAACATATGCCTCTCTGAGAGTAAACTCTAGAATTCAGTGGGGCTTGCTCAAGAGCAAGCAGTGAGAGGATCACAGCCACTCCTAAGCATGTTTCCTCGGACAGATGTCCTGTTGAATTCAGTGGGGCTTACTGCCAGGTAAATGGGGGGTTAGGATTGCGCCCCGAAGTTTAATTTCTTCCAGAGACCCCAAAGGCAGCAATGGCTACGAACCTAGATGGTGTTCAAAGAGGATTGGACAAATTTGTGAAGAAGGCTATTATTGATGGTTACTAGCCACAATGTCTATGCTCTGCCTTCACAGTTGAAGGCAGTAATACTTCTGAATACTAAAACCACAGGAGGGGAGAGTGGTCTTGTTCTCAAATCCTGATTGGAGGTTTCCCATAGGCATCTGGTTGAGAACAGGATGCTGGACTTGATGGGTCACTGGCAGGATCCAACCGTCTCCTTATGTTCCTCACCTGATAGCTGAAGAACCACACACAAGTTGTGGCTTGACTACTGCGAATAGTTGCACATCCTTAGTCCATACCACCAGTTTCCTGTCTTTCTTATTCTTGTGTTTGCTTTTTTTTTTTTTTTTTTAAAAAGACAGACACTTAAGTTGATTTTTATGTTATGGTTCTCTGTGTTATTGTGCATATAAATTTGTTCTTAGAATTATTTCGTGTAAGCTGCATTATGTATGGGGTGGCATGTTGTCAATGCTGTAAAATGCGCAGAAAGAGAACATGTGATCAGATGCAAAGGAAGTTGTTTGTTTCCTTTTTAAAAAAAGTTTTAAATTTAAAATAAATACATTTGAGAAAACAGACATACATACAAGTAAACAAACATACAATCAATCAATCAATCAAATAATGTTTCCTTTATACATATGAGTGGTGTGGATTTTGAAGTAAAGTCTTCAAGCTTTAAGAGCTGAGATCCACCTTAAACCATTTTGGGATCTTTCTGCATCAGGTCCATCGAAAGCTGTCCCTCTGTGTGCTTTCTGGACTAGAACTCCCATTATCCTTGGCCATTGGTACATAGCAAGCACCTTACACCGAGTCAAACCATCTAGCTTGGTATTGGCTACACTGACTGGCAGAGACTGTCCAGGGTTTCAGGCAGAGGGATGTTCCAAAGTGTACTAAGAGATGTTGGGGAAATTGAACCTGGGACCTTCTGGAACCTGGGCAGCTTCTTTGCTCTAGAGATGTAGCCCTTCTCCTGTCTTGGGCTGATGGCAGATGGAGTCCACCAACATCTGGAAGGCTGTAGGCCCCCCACCTGCACTCCAAAGAGAGGAGGAGAAAAATGACATGGATGATAATGAAAAATCTTTTTGCTCCCTTGTTGCAGTTAGGGGTTTAAATGCAAGTCTGAAAGATTGGTGCATGTGAAAGGTTTTGCATCTTGCACTCTCCAAGGATGGATAGCTTCCTCCTCCAGGAACAACATTTATGTAATAATTGATCTCTGGTAATGCAGTTTCTGTGTGTGCACACAGCTGCCTGCAATGTTGCTGTTTTGTTTTGACCCACCCACGCCCAGGAAGGTAAAACCGGGGGTGTTGCTGGGAGGGAGCAATAATGCATAATATAGCAATTAGACAGGGTTGCTTGTGTGTGTTTGCACATTTGGGCTGCAATTCTATACATTATTATTATTAATTAAAATTGTGTACTCTTCGTCTGAGGATCAAGGGTGGTTTACAATATAAAAACACAAAAATACATAACATAGTAACAACCAAGAACCACAACGCCTCCCTATTTATGTGGAGTTAGGCCTAATTGAATTCAGTGCACCTACTTTTGAGAAGACAGATACAGGATTGTGCTTTTAGCATCAATATTTGAGAAGCATTTAACTCACGGTCACTCAAAAAAAGTTGGCATTCTTCCTAAATTGAATAATTTTTATTGTTGCCAGGAACCTGATCTTGTTAAAATCAGAACAGGTAGTTCTCAGTCTTTCTTCTCCATGGCCCACTTGGAAATTGCTGAGGGTCTTGGCAGACCACTTAATTCACTGTGTTAAATGCTGTATGATTTTTTTTTAAAAAAATGGATAGATATTGTTGCTTTTATTTCTTATGTGTTGTGTATTACAGTCTGAATTGTAATACAATGAAGTGCAATACAAGAAATGAAAGAAGCAATAAAAATACAATGCAAAATTTATACTATGGCTTGTGTGATAGATGTTGCAGTCTCCTGCCACAAATCCATACACTTGACATGGACCACCTGAATGAAGCTCATCAACTACTGGTGGTCCTTGGAACTACATGGATCAGATTTTATTGGTAGTGACAGTAATTGCAGTGTGAAACCTATTGCATTTTTGTAGTTCTTTGGGTGCATGTATGCATGCAGTAGAGGCTGGTTTATGTGTCCTAAGTTGTAAGTTCTTAGGGAGCGGAGATTTTTCTATGTTGCCCATGCCACTCTGTTAGGCCCCATGTACAGAATGGCTACTGCTGCTGCTATTATCATTAAATTTTTCATTAACAAACAGCAACTTTTGTAGCTTCAGATACAAGCTTGTGATTGATGCTGATTACATGTTGAGGAAGATTAGCCTGGTGGCCACAGAAAATTTCCTTTGAAGCCAACCAAGTTTGTTGCAGGCTTATAGTTACCCACAATCTAAAATAAAAAAAATGTAGAAAATCCATCTCTTTAGCGGTACCCATAATTTTATTTTCTCTCTTTTTTTGGGGGGGGGCCTGGAATTTCCAAGCATCCTTTTGATAAAAAATGTTCCCAAAGCAAGGAACGGCAATGAAAAACAAGATGTGGTGGGCTGGATATAGCTTAAGGATGCTGCAAGTGGGGAAGGGCAATAGTAGCTTAGTGATAGAACATATGCTTTGCATGCAGAAGATCCCAGGTTCAATCCCCAGCATCTGCAGCTGGTTCTGGCCATAGCTGTCAATCATCCCTTATTTGGCGGGAAATTCCCTTATCCCAGTGCTGTGTCCCACTGCTGTCCCTTATTGATGATGTCCCTTAAATTTCCTGGGTTTCAAAGGAAGCAGCTCCTCTCCCTCCCTCCCTGCCGGCCAGGGAGGAGGGAGGCTCTGTGTTGCTTGGCTGCGTTGCTCACCCAATAAAGAGTCTAAGAACAACTGGGGGGGTGGAGCTTGCATGCCTTGTGCCGATCAAATTGGCTGCATTGCCTGGGGAATAGCCTTTGCTCAGCGCTTCTCAGTGGAGAGGTGACGGTGGTTTTCCTTGCTGCATCCCCTTTGCCGGGTTGCTGCGCTGTGGGAACCACTGCTTGAGGCTTCGTTTGGCTGCTGGCTGGGCTTTCTGCCTTTGGCTCAGAGGGGCTCAGAAGTTGAACGTACCTGTGCTCACAAAATCCCTTATTTTGGCTGCTGATCCCTTATTTTCGAGGCTGCTGGTCCCTTATTTTCAAATCTGTAAGTTGACAGCTATGGTTCTGGCAGAAAAAAAACTGTCAGACATCCTGGAGATCTACTGCCAATTGGTGCACACTAGTGGTCTTCAGCTAGTCTAGACCTAAGACCCACCTCAAACTCCCAACCAGGAACTTGGAGCCCACTTCCATATCTTCACTTTTGATTTACTGCGTGACGGCATTTCACCATCTATCACATGCTGGCATACTATTCCCACTGCCCCAATACAAGTGAACCAATGTTTCCTGTATTGTTGGTCAGACTTTTGAGCCCTTTTAGTAGCTGCGTCCTCTTTTGATTCTTGGTGGGTTTTTTGCTGCTTCTCTCCAACGACGCTTGTGGTTGCTGTTGAGGAAGAGGGGAAGTCAACATCACCATAGGTGCTTGTGTTTTGTTAGCAAAGAAGCCTTTATGTCGCAAGGCGAAGCCATTTGCCTTGGGAGGCACATCCAACACCCTCCCTGCCCCTAAACCCCCTCAGAACCTAACACAGGCAGCAGCTGTTCTTCATTTCCTCTTGGTCGCAAGATGAAGTTTGAAGAAACTCCTCAGATTCTCCCACACTGCAGTAATATATAGTCATAGTTGAAACATGAAGAAAAAAAAGTTTCGTCCGATTAGTTTGCAAACTTTTGCCATTTTACAATCTTTTTAAAAAAACAGCTAAACAATGGATCTAACAACTCCCCAGCCAGCAGATCTTCAGAACAGGGTTAAAAAGTTTTCTGCCAACAATTTTGGGCAGCAACGTATGCCTCATTTCTTGATGCCCACTAGGACATACACATGCCTCGTCTGTAAACAAAGTGTGCTCCTTGCTTCTGAATGATTGTCCTGTCCTTGTACAGAAATAATCTTGGCTGATAATTCACCTGAGGGAATTGATTGATTGGGTGAAAAACTTAAATAGGACCAGTTTATGCAGAAGAATAGCAATGAACCAGTGTTATTAAGCAGCCAGATTGGAAACAAGCAAACAGAAAAAACCAGAGGAAACTTGTAAAAAAATGGTTAGTTTAAATAGGACAAAATATTGAACCCAATGAAATGTGGTGTGTAAGTAACTGTCGTCGTCCCCCCGCCCCCAATAGGGCCTTCCTATCTCAAGTGGCTATCAATCTGATATTTGGCCAGTTCAGATTATCTGTGTGAATGCAGCAACTTCTAAGAAAAATGTTTGAGGCTACATTCTATAGCTACTCAGGAGAAGGCCTATTTGAATCTTTACTTGTAGGAGTAGCAGAAACTGCCTTTATAGCAAGCCAGGCCACCATTCCATCCAGCTTGATTAGGTTGCCCAGCATGTTGCTCTTCAGATGTTGTTGAACTCCAGCTCTCATCATCCCTGACTGCTGGGCATCCTAGCTGGGGCTGATCGGCATTGGAGTCCAACAGCATTTGGAGGGCACCAGGTTGGGGACAGCTGGTGTAGCCTGATGGGTTGCAGTTCTTCAGGGGTCCAGAATAGGGGTCCCTCCCCACCCAGCCCTGGAGATGCTTAGAACTGAACCCAGAGCCTTTTCATAATAATAAAAAATAATAATAAATTTTTATTTATACCCCGCCCTTCTCGGTTCAGAAAACCGGGCTCAGGGCAGCTAACAACAAATTTAAAACACTTAATTGATGCAACAAAAAACAGCATAAAATACCGTATAAAACGTAAATAACAATAAATTCTGAATTCAAAAATTAATTGAGGGGGAAATCCATCCAATAAACAAACATTAGATGATCACCAGGGCTAGCTGGCTAAATTAGTGCTATTTGAGCCAGCGAGGAGACCAGGGGAGAATTAGCTGTGGGATCCCAGAGCGGGTAATCTTCATAAAAAGGGGAGGGGGAGGGAATGAAGGGGAATAAAAGATCAGGCTAAGTTCAAATTGAAGGCCAGGCGGAATAGCTCTGTCTTACAGGCCCTGCGGAAGGAAGTTAAATCATGGGACAGAGCATTCCACCAGGTCAGAGCCATCACTGAGAAGGCCCTGGCCCTGGTGGAGGATAATTTGACTTCCTTGGGGCCCAGGACCTCTAAACTATGATTATTCATGGACCTTAAGGTCCTCTGAGGGGCATACAAGGAGAGGCGGTCTTCCATTCCCCAAACAGACACAGACCCTGTGTGTGTGCCTGTGACCCCATGCACTCTTGCCACTGCTTGGGAGAGAGAGAGGCAGGCACCGCACTTTTGTGACAGTGTTATATTTGAGGACAGCTGCGAAGCCTTATCTGTGTGTGCTATTCAGAAGGGCCACTGGGTGCTGTGGGGCTTTCTCTTTAGTAAGTGTGCACCTATACAGCATCGTGGACTTAGTCATGCAATGCGTGACAGAATAGCTTGAAAATGTGGAGCAACCTGTGAAGTTTCTGTAATGAGCAACTGTGCTGAGACACTGAAACTTCTGAACAAAGGAGGGTGTGTCCCTTGTATATTTTCCTCATAGGCCCCCTATATTTCTGTACTATTAAATATCCATTTGCAAGAATGCGCCAGCTGTTTTTGAGAGAAAATAGAAAATAGTGATGTGTGTGTTTGAGGAAGCACCTGACCCAGGAAAAGGTGGGTGGACAGACTCTGACAAATGGTCTAACTTTCATGATGTTGGATTGTGATGTGTCATTTGGGGTTGGGTAATAGTTAATAGAACCGGGGCAATGTTTTGCAACGACTGCTTTGCAGTTGAAAGCTGCCTTCCACCTATGACAACATCGTGAACTTCAAATCCTTGTTATTATTAAATTCTAATATTTCTTTACTAAAAAGCATTGATACCCCCATTTTTCTGCAGTGTGGCCCAGGTGGCTAACAACATTGGCTTTAAGCCATGGGTAGGCAAACTAAAGCCTGGGGGCCAGATCCGGCCCAATTGCCTTCTCAATCCAGCCCGCGGATGGTCCAGGAATCAGCGTGTTTTTACATGTGAAGAATGTGTCCTTTTATTTAAAATGCATCTCTGGGTTATTTGTGAGGCATAGGAATTCGTTCATATTTTTTCCCCAAAATATAGTCCGGCCCCCCACAAGGTCTGAGGGACAGTGGACTGGCCCTCTGCTGAAAAAGTTTGCTGACCCCTGCTTTAAGCAATAACTCAACAATATTCAGAGCAGTTTTGATAATGGCAGTAGCACAGTCAAAACAGGGATTTTCATGTCGTTGACACACTTTTTAGGCATGCATCATTTCACGACACAGTAATTCAATTTTGCTTGTAAACTAGAGGTTAAACTAACCCCTTTCCAGCCCTGGGAGGAGCGCAGGGAATGTTGGTGCGACACACCTACACACTGCAGCCGACACACTAACATGGCGCGACACACAGTTTGGAAAGCTCCGATCAAAAGACACCCATACAGAAGAAGGGGGACACACAAAGAACCACTAGAAACCATTTGATTGGTTCTGAATGTTTCCAGAAGAAAAATCCCAAAAATTGGGATCAGATTATGGGTTGCTAATAAATCAGAGTAACTGATTTTGTAGTTTACGTTTACGTTTTAATCTTAATACTGGAAAATACATTTTGTAAAATTGGAAGATGCATTGCCTGGTGGTGTTGGCAGTGAATGGTGTATTGTGTATGCACGTTTAAGTGGTCATGTTTTCCAGAAATAATAGGAAAGGGCTCCTTTTCCTAGCACTGCTTTCATGTTTAGAAGGAAATTTAGCTGTCTTGATCACTCAGTGCGGAAAACTACTGGAGTTATCTTTTGGAAGTTACTATTTAACTTAGTATATTTATGGAGCAATCATAGTGGCATATAAGCCAGACGGGAGAATCTGGCACTGCTGTGCCATATTCTCCTTAATACACCATATTTTATGCTTGTGCAGCCTTGTTGGGGAAGGGGGAAAACGCACAATCAGAAAACCCAAAGGCTGTAAAAATCACAGACATGTGTACAGCATCCAGATGTAAAAATACATGCCTACAGCATCCCTGGAGTTGACACCTGATTTTGCTTGTGCCCATCAATCAACAGTGCTGGTTGGGGCTGATGGGAGTTCTAGTTTAAAACATCTGGAGGGCACCAGGTGGGTGAAAGCTGCTATACAGAATGTCCTAGATAAGGAGCTGAGATTCATGCAGGAAAATATATTACCCGATGTCATAAGCCGTTACAGTGGTACCTCGGGTTACATACGCTTGAGGTTACATATGCTTCAGGTTACAGACTCCGCTAACTCAGAAATAGTTCTTCAGATTAAGAACTTTGCTTCAGGATGAGAACAGAAATTGTGCTCCGGCGGCGTGGCAGCAGCAGGAGGCCCCATTAGCTAAAGTGGTGCTTCAGGTTAAGAACAGTTTCAGGTTAAGTACGGACCTCCGGAACGAATTAAGTACTTAACCCGAGGTACCACTGTACTTATTTCCACACTCTGTAATACTAAGTAACTAACTAACTCCAAACACCATGAATGTAAGAGCACTATTAGGAAATCTATGAATACAGCTTCTCATAAAAGAATGAGTGGACAGATTGTAGCCTCAACAGTCTTAATAATCTCTACATCGGGGTGGCCAACCTGATACCCTCCTGTTCTGTGTCAGAGGCTGCAAATGCTACTAACTATCAGGGTGGGGTTTTGGAAGAGGAACCAATGATCTGCCATCTTGTTTCCCCCTCACTGTGGTTGTTATGGCACCCCAGATTCCCTGGGTCCTGTGCTATGTAGAGAAGGGAGTTCCTCGCTTCACTGGATATCCCCTTCTGTTTGCCCACTCTTGCCTTTAGATCACTACTAGATGATTTTATTTTTCTACCTTCTACCTATCGGCCTAAAACTCCATTTGTGTCACCTTGAGAACGGCTCAAGATACCGTAGGACTTGGCGTTTTTGACGTGGACTAAGGGAGACCATAAAGTTTTTAATAAAACAACATTAAAAGTTGACTTAAAAGGGGAAAAAAATGTAGTTCATAAAGGGGGGAAAAAGAGAACATTTTGGTCTAGGAACAGTTACAGGCACACAATAAATGTCCCAAAGGAGCAAAAGGACAAAGAAAGGAAAGCTAAAAAGCAACCTGCTTTCCCTCTCAAGTCACAAACGTTTCCATTGTATCCTGAGATACAATCTTGCTCTGAAACCTGAAGCTGACTGACCAGTAATCTGAAGTTACGGTACTCACTAGATATAACCTCTTTCCCAACAACAGCCATGGTCTATGTGCCTCCTGTCTCAATGCTTCTGGCACCCTCCAGTTTGTTCGTGTTTGTGAGAGAGAGAGAGAAAGAGAGAGACAGAGAGACAGAGAGACAGAGAGAAAGAGAAAGAATGAATCAGTGTGGGGAAGTCTCAACTCAGCCATGAAATTTGCTGGGTTACCTTGGGGCAGTCACAGTCTCTCAAGCCCAACCTGCCTCACAGGGTTGTTGTGAGGATAAAAATGGGGAGGAAGAGAACCATGTATGCCGCCTTGAGTTCCTTGGAGGAAAAAGTGGGGTATAAATGTAATAATAAATAATAAACAATAATGGGACGCAGGTGGCGCTGTGGGTTAAAGCCTCAGCGCCTAGGACTTGCCGATCGAAAGGTCGGCAGTTCGAATCCCTGCGGCGGGGTGCGCTCCCGCTGCTCGGTCCCAGCGCCTGCCAACCTAGCAGTTCGAAAGCACCTCCGGGTGCAAGTAGATAAATAGGGACCGCTTACCAGCGGGAAGGTAAACGGCGTTTCCGTGTGCGGCTCTGGCTCGCCAGAGCAGCGATGTCACGCTGGCCACGTGACCCGGAAGTGTCTCCGGACAGCGCTGGCCCCTGGCCTCTTAAGTGAGATGGGCGCACAACCCCAGAGTCTGTCAAGACTGGCCCGTACGGGCAGGGGTACCTTTACCTTTACCTTTAATAAACAATAAATCTTTGCCCTGTTGCGGATATTCATTGCTGTTCTTTCACTGGCAGGTGTCATGTCTTTGTGGTTCTGCTCCTTGCCTCTTGTGTGGCTGTTGCCCCTCAACAAAGAACTCCACCATCACACGCCTGAGCTTCACCTTCTTCCTGTTCCTGGGAACGTTGGTGTCTATTATCATGATCATCCCCGGAGTAGAAGCAGAACTCTACAAGGTAAGCAACCGTGTTTTATTGGGGTGGCTAACTTGCGGCCCCTCCAAATGTTGCTAAACTACATCTCTCATTTTATTTGCATGCTGCCTTTCCACAGTTAAAACCACGCTCAAGGCTTTGGTAGCTGGAGTAAGTCAGGGTCCTGTCTTCCCAGGCCAGGTGGGAAAAGTCCAGCAAAGCAGGGAGCAGGTATTACAGGACTCACAGCCAAGATGGTCTGTTAGGGCCAGGATCTTTGCACTCATTCTTTTATAAGAAGCCATTATTATTATTATTATTATTATTATTATTATTATTATTATTGTATACTGCTCTTCATCCAAAGGTCACAGGGCAGTTTACAACAACAAAAAATAGAATGAGAACACAAAGTACACAGCAACAATAACAGCAGCAACAACAGCACATCAGACCCAGCCAGGGCTCTAGACATTTTTTGTTGCCTGAGGCCAAGGACAAAAATGGCACCCGCCCTTTCCACACATGGAATCCAACTGAGCTGGCAATGGGAGACAGCAGAGTAGTTTAGGGAGTGCAAAGGGAATGGGGGGGACGACTGCTGCTTCAATCCCAAGATTCTGCTGCTCTCACTCTGCCTAGCAGTAGTAGGGCCAGCCTTGGCAGAAGCTCAGAAAATGGTTGGCATGATGGGAATTGTAGTCTGGCAACTTCTAGAGGGCCACAGGTTCTCTGTGCCTGATTTAGAAGTACTGTACCAAGACTGACATTAAGTGGTTTAGTTTCCTTCTGATGAAAGGGTGTTCTGGAAATGTAGAGTGTTTTGGGAAAATTAATAATTTTATTTCCAAATATACAAGCAGAGCATAAGTGGAGGCAAACAGGCACTCCTGCTGCAAGGCAGCAGTTCTGCTAGGCATGTACCAAGATTAAACCTATTATTTATGTTTACCTTTTACCAGATTCCTGGGTTCTGTGATGAAGGCAATACAGTTTTAGGTGTCCATGGCAAAGTCGCCTGCAAGTCCTTCCTGGGTCACAAATCGGTATACCGCATGTGCTTTGCCACAGCTGCCTTCTTCTTCCTGTTTGCCTTGATAATGATCTGCGTGAGGAGCAGCAAGGACCCGAGAGCCTCAATACAGAATGGGTGAGGAACATATTTGCATCTATGGTGGGAATGTCCAAAAGCCAAAGCCATTTATTCTAAATGGAGCAGTGAAATGTATGTTGCCAGTCCCCTTTGAGAACTCTAGTCAAAAAGCTAGATAAAAAGGTAAAGGGACCTGTCAGGGAACTGCCATCGGAGCCAGAGGGAGAGGGAGGGCTCCAGAGGGATTCCGGAGAGCGTCCCGGGATGGGGAGAAGCAGCCCATCTTCTGGGGAAGGAAATCAGCGTAGCACCAGTGGAGAAGGGGGGCAGATGGGGGAGTCGGTGAGGCGGTCCCATGACTCCTCGCCGGGGACCAGTGGGGAGAGCACGGGTCCTCCGCTGCCTACACCCTCCTTGCGCAGAAGGCTTCCGCACAGGGAGAGTAGGCGTCAAAGAGCTTCTGTGCTGGAAGAAGTTCAAGAAACGCCCACTGACGGATTCTGCCAGTGATTGAGACAGCCACTGGCGAGTGGCTGTCCAGACAGAAAAGGTTCACTCAGGCAACCCAGCCAGAAGTGGCACCGATTTACGCACGAGCAACCCCTAGAACCATCACAGGACCCGTGACCATTAGGTTCAGTCGCGGACGACTGGGGTTATGGCACTCATCTTGCTTTACTGGCCGAGGGAGCCGGCGTATAGCTTCCGGGTCATGTGGCCAGCATGACTAAGCCGCTTCTGGTGAACCAGAGCAGCGCACGGAAATGCCGTTTACCTTCCTGTCGGAGCGGTACCTATTTATCTACTTGCACTTTGACGTGCTTTTGAACTGCTAGGTTGGCAGGAGCAGGGACTGAGTAACGGGAGCTCACCCCTCATTACGGGGATTCGAACCACCTACCTTCTGATTGGCAAGCCCTAGGCTCTGTGGTTTAGACTACAGTGCCACCCGCGTCTCTTAAAAAAAGCTGGATACCGATCTATTAAACAAATAAAGGCAGGGCTTTTGTTTTCTGAAGTTGACCTTCGTTTGTTCAAAACCAGCAGGTCAGTTTCACTTGTGTATTGTTAGTATCATTGTTATTATTTTTGGAGGGTCATGACAGATGAGAATAGTTTGACCCAGCTCCTCTCCATGGGCATTGGGCCATTTTTTTTTTTTAAATGTCTTTCTTCTATGAAACTCACCATGCAGATTTTATTCATCTGTACTCAGAACTAAGTCCCATTGAGTAGTTCTAGGTAGGATGGTACAGCTGCAAGATTTTGCAGGTGACTTCTCGACCATCTCACAGAGCAGACCCAGATGTGCTTGCCTTCAGCAAGGTTGCTGTGCACCACATGCCCCCCCCCAACTCCTAAAAATTTTTAGTTAAGCCTTCACTCCAGCCTGGTGGCCTCCAGCTGTTGTTGAACTCCTACTCCCATCACCCCTGAGCATTGGCCAATCTGGCTGAGTCAGATGGGAGTTGAAGTCCAGTGTCATTTGCCAGGCACAAGGTTGGGAAAAGCTGTTCTAGTTCCTCCTTCCTGCTTTGCATACATCATAGAGCAGCAGTGCTTCAGATGCAGAGCCTGTAGGCCAAGACTTACGTAACTCCGCATTAGCCAATATTAAATGCCTTCGTACCTTTCCTGAAATAGGACCAAGCAAGATATAAATAAACCCTGCTTTAAAATCCTCACTCAAAATAAAGCACCCTACCTTTTGACAAGGGTTTCTCTGCCTGCGCCCCACAAAGCTCCAACTTTCCTGGATAATTTTTGAGTTCTAATGTTCTTAGGCCTTCTAAAGCAAGATTGCTGAGGCTGCGACAGCTGATGTTTAAATATTTCCCAATTGCAACTTATCGTGAGTGGTGTGACTACTGTCTTCTGATTGAAAATAGTAACTCTGTTTTCCGATGGGGAAGCGTAGGAAGAGCCAGCATGGTGTAGTGGTTAAGAGCAGTAGACTCATAATCTGGTGAACCAGGTTCGCGTCTCCGCTCCTCCACATGCAGCTGCTGGGTGACCTTGGGCTAGTCACATTTCTCTGAAGTCTCTCAGCCCCACTCACCTCACAGAGTGTTTGTTGTGGGGGAGGAAGGGAAAGGAGAATGTTAGCCGCTTTGAGACTCCTTCGGGTAGCGATAAAGCAGGATATCAAATCCAAACTCTTCTCTTCTTCTTGTCCTGAGTCATACCATTGGGTCATCTGGTTCAGTATTGTCCATACTGACTGGCAGCAGCTCTCCAGGGTTTCGGACAGGGCTTCCTTCCCAACACTACCTGGAGAAGCCAGGGAATAAACCTGGGGCCTTCTGAATGCAAAACAGATGTTCTGCCCCTGAGCTATAGTTCTTCTGTTTCTCTTTGAGCCTCATAGTCACCTGCAGCCTCTTAGCTTACTTATTTATTCCTTCAATGTATTCTTTGCTTTTTGTGGCCAAAACCTCACAAAGCGATGTACAGAGAGAAATGGAGAACAGCAGACCCTCAGGTGCAGAGCCTTAAAGCAGTGAGTGGATATAGAAAAATAGATGCATGAGGGATATCGAACCGGGGTCACCAAATGCCAAGGTGTTTTTTTTTTTTTTGCATATGGGTCTGATAATATTTCCTGTGGCAGTGCACAGGTTCATAGCCAAATTTTAGGAACAAGATGAAAGAAACAAATACTGAGCACTGGTATGCCCTGGTTTGGGACGTTGCATTCTAGAAAAAAAGCTTGCTGAAGGAGGAGCAACAGAGTGAGAAGAGATGGATGTTTTCTGTGAAATGTGACCCTGCTTTATTGACTTCATAAAAGAAGGTCAGCTGTCATAAGACACTCTCCAAATACGACTAGGTCGCTGTGGAGGGACACAGTCATATAAAGCATAAGATGTACAGAGTTTTGGTAGGGCACTTATTAATGTGATGTTTCTTCTCAATTCCTGCAGGTTGTGCTTTTATTGAATGTGTTCCTGGTTATGTGTATATGTTTTTAAAGGTATACAGTGGTACCTTGGGTTACAGACACTTCAGGTTATAGACTCTGCTAACCCAGAAATAGTACCTCAGGTTAAGAACTTTGCTTCAGGATGAGAACAGAAATCGCGTGGCGGCAGTGGGAGGCCCCATTAGCTAAAGTGGTACCTCAGGTTAAGAACCATTTCAGGTTAAGAACAGACCTCCAGAATGAATTAAGTTCTTAACCCGAGGTACCACTGTATTTTAAAAGGCAGTTGTGGGGAGAAGAATCAAGGCCATTTTGAATGGCAGAACTGAAGGAGCCAAATAAATATTAAAAGGAAGAGCTCCACAATTGCAGGGTCACTACTAAGAAGACCTGTCTCTTGTGCTCGCCAATAGATTTTGTCAGTAAGCAGACATGGATTACCTGAGACACAGGTCTTGGATTAAGGGCAGGGTTGTATGGTTGGTCCTTGAGGTCATCCAGTCCCAAATTGCTAAGGGCTTCAAAGGTGAACCCCACTGCTTGGAATCAAGCTCAGAAGTGAACTGCTGACTAATGCAAGTGACAGAAAAGTTGTGTTGCACAGCCAGAACTTCTGTCTCTCATTAACGTCCTAGCAGCTGCACTTTGCTCCAGATGTTTCCATCCTGGCTTAATGTTGGAGCAAAACAAATGCTGCTTAAGAGGACTTTCTAGGACTCTTCTGTTCGTTTTAAAAAGGTCTTTTCTCCTCTTTTCAACTCCAGGTTTTGGTTCTTCAAATTCCTGATACTAATTGGAATTACAGTGGGGGCCTTCTATATTCCTGATGGACCGTTCACATCTGGTAAACAAAACCTTGCATTTGCATTCCTGACTTGCAAAGGGGCTGTGATGTACAGTAGCTTTTGTGTGTGTGCTGCTCTACATAAGGTGGGGTTGGATACTTTCTGTTCTGTGAAAGCTAAGAAGAAGGGTAGTCAGAGCCATTCTTTGCCCCCGTCCCCCTCATACATCAGTTCCTCAGGTTGGGAAGTAGTAGCTCTACCTTCTCTGCTGGGTGGCTGTGAGCCACCCACCATTTTAATTTCCACCAGGCAATGCTGCATCTGGGGCATTGTGGGTAATTAAAATGGCAGGCAGCTCGCAAGCTCAGCTGCCTGGTGCAAGTTGCTCAGAGCTGTGTCAAAGGTGAGTCCTGCTGAGTCTTTAGAAGCAGTGTGAATAGAAGGGAACAGATGCTTTCCATTCTTGGTTTTTTAAAGCACTCTCTCTAATCCTCTTTAGCTTCTGAGCTTTCAGCAAAGAGTCCTGCAATATTATTATTGTTTTCTTCCACAAACCACCTGGGGCAGCAATACTCTTATTGCTGACAGTGGGTTAACTCAATATTTATTCGGTTTAGAGCAGACACATCAAAATCAATGGATGCAACTAACAAGCTCTTTGATTTTAATGGGTCTACTCTGAATAGGAGTAATGGTGGATACTGGAAGGAGTCCTTTGCTGGATCCCAAATGACACACAGCTGGTACACAAGTGTATTCACAGTCTCCATTTCCTTCTGAGTAGTGAACAACAGCGGAAGAACTGATTCCTTGCTTCCTCTTCATGAGTGATTGCACTCTTATAATAGCTGCTAGAAGGGCTTGAGGGATTCTAGGGTGGATCATCCACCTCAGTTAAGATGGCATACGAACCTGTGGATCAGGAAATTCAGGATTTGAATCTCACTTCTGGCCTTAGACAAGGTTCTATCTTAGTCTGTCTGTCTGTCTGTCTGTCTGTCTGTCTGTCTGTCTGTGTGTCTCTCTCTCAGATGAGACTGGGACCCAGCACAGATGGGCCTCTCAGCCTTTCCCCTAATTCTTCACCAAGGCTTTATCCATTATGAAACCTCTTTTTCTGGTTCTGTAAGATCAACATAAGAGCCTTGCTGGAAGTAGCCAAGGGCCTATTTCATCCAGCGCCTTGTTCTCACAGTTTTGAGCTATTTTTAAGGAAATTCACCAAAATCTACACTACCGACATAGGAATCCCAGCTATGTCCAGAGAATTATGGACGTATGGGAACCCTAATAGAATTTTTACATCCCCAAAGATTACCTGTTTAAAACTCCATATTGACAGCTTGTGGATAATAAGCAATAACCCATATTTCCTTCTTTCTCTCCCCCCCCCCCCGCTTTATACTTTTCCTCTCTCAAATAAGTTTGGTTCTACTTTGGTGTAGTCGGCTCATTCCTCTTCATCCTCATCCAGCTTATCCTCTTGATTGACTTTGCACATTCCTGGAGTCAGATTTGGCTGCACAATGCAGATAATGGCAACTCGAAATGCTGGTATGCAGGTCAGTATGGAACACTTATTTACATGTGTGTAAAATTGATGTGCTCTGTGTGTGGGTTCAGACAAGCGGGTTCCTTGGTGGGCATTGAGGGGAGCATCTGAGAAGATTGTGGTGCCCACAAGTACCACCACTAAAGGCTCCAAGAACAGACTGTTGCTGGTTTCTCCATCCCCCCACCCCTTTGTGTTAAATTTATATTTTGGGTCTCTCCTATTTCATATTTTCCTAATGATGTCACCACGCTGCAGTTTGTGTAGACACTGACAGATGGCGCTGTGAACTACAGCATGATAGCAGACTGGGTTCTCAGAGCTCCTGGGCCACCGCAGCAGTGTTGGAGGGCAAGGAGGAGGGAGCTGGGAGTGGGCAAGCTGAGATTTGGTCTGAGAGGAGGGGTGAATTTGGCAAGGGTTGGTGAGTGAAGTATGCAGGGGTTGAGCCCCTAGTATGCTATACTTTTCTATTAGTGCTGTATTTTTCTGCTCTCTTAGCCACTCCCAGAACATAAATATATGTCAAACAGTGCAGAGTATAAACTGTGTGTACTGGTTCTGATTAGTCACTGTGGATCCTCCTCTTTCAATTTTTTTTAAAAGTTATAATCAAACTTGGTGGGAATAATAATAATAATAATAATAATAATAATAATTTATTATTTATTATTTATTATTTATTATTTATTATTTATTATTTATACCCTGCCCATCTGGCTGGGTTTACCCAGTCACTCTGGGCAGCTTCCAACAGAATATTAAAATACAATAGTCTATTAAAAGCTTCCCTAAACAGGGCTGCCTTCAGATGTCTTCTAAAAGTATCGTAGTTTTTCTCTTTGACATCTGGTGGGAGGGCGTTCCACAGGGCGGGTGCCACTACCGAGAATGCCCTCTGCCTGGTTCCCTGTAACTTGGCTTCTCACAGCGAGGGAACCGCCAGAAGGCCCTCAGCGCTGGACCTCAGCGTCTGGGCAGAACGATGGAGGTGGAGACGCTCCTTCAGGTATACTGGAATGAGGGTATAATCAGACCCACCAAGAACCCCTCCCAAACATGTTGAGTGTTAAGAGATCCTGTCCCGATTTCTATTGTAAGTGCCATGTTTTCCCCTCCTTCATTTTGTTATCCCCCCCCTCACTTTTTTAAAATTAAAAAGCAATGCGCAGACTTGTCCTACTGCAAACAGATAAGCTCCCACTCCATTCCATTGCGTGGGGAGAGACTTTGGATCAGGGCAAGGAACCAGCATGGTTTTGTTTTAAAATCTGGTTCCTCTGACCATCTGGGAAGCATCCCTCTTACTGCAGGGATGGGGAATCTGTTGCCCTCAAGATATCATTGGGCTGCAGCTCCTACCATCACTGACCATTGGCAACCCTGACTGAGGTTGATGGGAGTTGGGAGTCCGGTGCAATCTGGAGGATTGTGTATGACTGCTACACCTGTCCATATGCACACTTACTTTGGAACACCCATTGAACTCATTGGACTTAATTCTGAGTAGACGTGCATTGGATGGTGCCGTTAGTATTTGCTCAAAGAAAACTTGCAAGAACAGCATACGCAACAGAGAAAAGTTTTGGGAAATGAAAGGATTGGATGAGCCTCTTACCTGATGGTTCCCCTACACATGATTGGGTGTGTGTGTGTGTGAGAACATGGCTTGCTTCTCCATCCTTCTCACTTCTCCAATACTATTGGAAGACCATGAATTAATATAATGGAGGCGCAGGTCAATTCTGTGTCCAGGGCAGCTGTTTACCAGCTCCATCTGGTAACAGGCTGAGACCCTACCTGCCCACAGACTGTCTCACCAGAGTGGTGCATGCTCTAGTTATCTCCCACTTACACTCGCTCTACTTGGGGCTACCTTTGAAGGTGACCCAGAAATTACAGTTAATCCAGAATGTGGCAGCTAGACTGGTGACTGGGAGTGGCCACTGAGACCATATAACACCAGTTCTGAAAGACCTACATTGGCTCCCAGTACGTTTCCGAGCACAATTCAAAGTGTTGGTGCTGACCTTTAAAGCCCTAAACGGCTTCGGTCCAGTATATCTGAAGGAGCGTCTCCACCCCCATTGTTCAGCCTGGACACTGAGGTCCAGCTCCATGGGCCTTCTGGCGTTTTCCTCACTGCGAGAAGTGAGGTTAGGAGAACCAGGCAGAGGGCCTTCTTGGTAGTGGCACCTGCCCTGTGGAACACTCTCGCATCAGATGTCAAGGAAATAAACAACTATCTGACTTTTAGAAGACATTTAGGGAAGTTTTTAATGTTTGGTGTTTTATTGTGTTTTTAATATTCTGTTAGGAGCAGCCCAGGGTGGCTGGGGAAACCCAGCCAGACAGGTGGGAAACAAACAAACAAACAAATTCAAATGTGGAGGGTGGGATTTGTGGCCCTCCAAATGTGGTTGGACTACAACTTCCCCATTATTCTGGACCATCAGCCATGCTACAGCTGCAGCTGATAGAGGTTCTAGTCCAACAGTGGGTGGAAGTCTACTTGTCCCCTGGTTTACTGGCGAGCTGTTTATCGACATCTCGCCCGCTTTCTTTTCTCAGCCCTCTTCATCTTCACGTTCCTCTTCTATGCTGTCTCCATCGCTGCGGTGGTGCTGCTCTATGTGTATTACACAAAGGCAGACGGTTGTACAGAAAACAAGGCACTCATCAGCCTTAACCTCATCTTCTGTGTGATTGTGTCCGTGGTTTCCATCCTGCCCAAGGTCCAGGTAAGATGCTGCATTGAGAATCCAAGGCTACTCACTGATGAACTTTGTGGAGCTCTCCCAGGTCTTGGTCTGGCATTCTAACCATGATGCCACACTTCCTGACATTCTATTAACTTGGGCACCTTCGGAGCAAAGCTCACACTAGGTGGCTTGTGTATCAGAAAGATGCAACACAGTGCAATGAAAAACTCAATAGTTTATAAGACAACCCCAGCTTTTATATATATATAGGTCTTGAGGGCCTAAGTCAGGCATCCCCAAACTCAGCCTTCCAGCTGTTTTGGGACTACAATTCCCATCATCCCTGACCACTGGTCCTGTTAGCTAGGGATGATGGGAGTTGTAGTCCCAAAACATCTGGAGGGGCGAGTTTGGGGATGTCTGGCCTAAGTAGACATGACTTGAGATGTGTCTCTGCATTTGAAACACACACACACAAACACACACACACACACACACACACAGAGCGAGGGAGAGAGAGAGAGAGTGTGTATCAGCTGGGGTGTGCACATACTGCTAATTAAAAAGATCAGAACAGTCATGGACAGGGAATTTAACCTTTTCTTCCCCTGCTGAAGTCCTGAGGCTCTGCTCCACCCTGCCCCAAAAGCTAGTATTTAAAATACACACACACATACACATACACATACACACACACAAACACACTTGGGTGCTAGGGGAGGAAAGAATTAAATTATGTTTTTCTCTTTATATTTTTAAAAGCGCTAGCTAATGCAGTTTTATTTTAAAGACCACAACAGCTCCCCTGTGTGTTAAATGCAAAGAAGCATTTAACACTGTGCCTCGTTCAGCTCTGATTTTTGCACCAAATATTCTTCGGTACTTTTAACAGGAGCTGTTCCTCTTCCTCCACAGGATGCCCAGCCTCACTCAGGGCTGCTGCAAGCCTCCATCATTACACTCTATACTATGTTCATCACCTGGTCGGCCCTAGCAAATGTCCCAAGTAAGTAGCGTTTTCCCAACCATGAACTATTTCATTTGCTTTTATTCTTAATACTGTGTATCCTGGTCTTTGTTTGCTTTTTTTTTTTAAAAGAAAAAAACAATTGGAAGGAAAAGATCCAAAAGGGTTTACAAGCAAATGAAAACCATAGTAAAACCGAGTTTGCAGAGAAAAATGAGAATGCCATATAAGAGCCTTCCCTAACCTGCTCTTCCTGGACTACAATTCCCATCACCACTGGTTATTTTGATCAGAGCTGATGGAATTTGTAGTCCAGTAATATAAGGAAAACACCAAATAGGGGAAGCCGCTATAAGTTCTAAATTCAGTGGAAGGCTTCGACTTTTTTTTTTTTTAAAAAAAAGCCCTAAGACTAATTGAACTAAGTTCTAGGCACATTTTCCAATTAAGGAGCCACCACTGAAAAGGCTTTTTCCTTTTCTGCCTGATCTTTAAGCATGCCTGCCGCTGTGTACACACCACTGTAAATGTGCATGTGGGTAACAGAGATCTGGTTTTCCTGTGTGCACTTCTGTGCATATTTGTGTGCAAGCTTGCGCTTACTTCTTCATGCAGTGCATTGTTAAACTATGGAATTGCTCCTGCAGGAGGTGGTGGTGGTCATCAACTGAGATGGCTTTAAAAGAGGATTGGACAAATTCATGCAGGAGAGGGCTACAGATGGCTACTAGCCATGATGGCTCTGGTCTGCCTCCACAGTCATAGGCAGTCATGCTTCTGAATACTACTTTCTGGTAACCACAGGAGGGGAGCGTGCTCTTGTGGTCAGATCCCACTTGCACATTTCCCATTAGGGTATCTGCCTGTCCACTATGAGAACAGGATGCTGGCTGGCCTGACCCAGCAGGCTCTTCTCATGTGCTCAATAAACACACAAGACGTAACCGGCTGTACTTTTGAATAAATAAGGTATACTATTCATTGTATCAGAATGTAGATTTCAATGGAAGTTCCACTGAATCCTTTCACAGAGTCTAAGACAAGGATTTCCTAGGATGGAGAAACAAGGCTAATATTCTGGAAATCCTTGTCTTAGACTCTGTGAAAGGATTCTGTGGAACTGTAACAACCCTTCATGTGGATTATTGGACTCTAAGAACAGACAGGTGGAATAGATACTTATACATGTATGGACCTTATGCATGAACTGACTAGAGAATGAACTGATCCACTGGGTCTTCTGCTTTTTTCGTTGAACTTTATGAGACTTCCGTTGAAATTTACAATTTGATACAATGAATAGTACAGTGGTACCTCGGGTTACATACGCTTCAGGTTACATACGCTTCAGGTTACAGACTCCGCTAACCCAGAAATAGTACCTCGGATTAAGAACTTTGCTTCAGGATGAGAACAGAAATCGTGCTCTGGCGGAGCGGCAGCAGCAGGAGGCCCCATTAGCTAAAGTGGTGCTTCAGGTTAAGAACAGTTTCAGGTTAAGAATGGACCTCCGGAACGAATTAAGTACTTAACCCGAGGTACCGCTGTATACATTATTTATTCAAAAGTATGTTATGTCTTGTGTATTGAGTATGTTTCACTTAACCATAGGTTTGTTGTTGTTGTTGTTGTTGTTGTTCTTATGTGCTGACATGAGTACAGTAATACCTTGGTTTGCAACCATAATCCGTTCCGGAGGTCTGTTTGTAAACCAAAACAGGTCGTAACCCAAGGCGCGTTTTCGCCAATGGGGCCTCAAAAAAAAAAAAAAATGTTCGTAATCCAAAAAAAGGTTGCTAACCGGGACACGCACTTCCGGGTTTGACATGTTTATAATCCAAAATGTATGCAAACCAAGGTACCACTGCACTTTCAGTTGAACTGTATCCCAGTGTTTACATTCCACACCAGTAGCTGGTGCTTGAAAGGATGTATTTGTACTCTGTACCCCTCAATTAGTATATCCCTATCCTCCCTGGTCTAAGTTTTCTTAATAAAACCACATTGACCGAGTTAACTGTTGTGGCACTATTCTTGGGGAAGTGTCCACTTACAAGCTTGTTTCCTTGCTGTTTTCTCCCCATGTGCAGAAATTGGATGACTGTGTCTGCAAGTCTGGGACCAGTATCCCCCTTTCCCCTCCTTAAAAGGAGGCTTTGGCAAAAGCAATGAGACAGACTTCAACCCAGTATCATGAGAAAAAAACCCCAGAGACGATTCCAAGTTGGATCTCATTCACTGTGTGTGTGTTATGGAACTGATGCCAGTTTGTCTCCGTGTCACGATGACATTTCTCCCTGTTCAAACTTAGGATTTTGTTCCCTCTTTTTCCCGGAGACATATTTATCTTGGCTTGAAAGACATGCCCTCTTGTTGTAGCTCAGCCTGTTGTTTCTATTGTCATGTAGGAGAGCAGGGCAATGCCTTGTTTCTACAGCAGCCCACAGATTCTGCCTTCACAGGTTCTTGGTTTGATGAGAAGTCTCATCTCTGCAGGCCTGACAGTGTAGAATACTTCCCCAGAAAGGATATGTGATTTATTTTCAGGGGGGTGAGGAGTTCTGAGTGTGCTTTTCCTGTGTGCAGGGTGTCTGGAAGGAAGTCGATCTGCTGTTCAGCAACGTCTGCAAAGCTCAAGGTTCTCCACACCTGTTTGAGATGTTTGTCCGTTTTTCATTTGCAGACAAATACTGCAACCCGACCCTTCTGATCCGAATGGAGGGCAATGGCACCAGCACTCTTCCTGTTGGTGGACAACCAACTCAGTGGTGGGATGCTCCGAGCATTGTGGGATTGATCATCTTCATCCTCTGCACATTCTTCATAAGGTAGGAATCCATATTCATTTAGAAGCCAAACTCATCTAACTTATTAGGTGTCTTGAAGGCCACGTTCTGCCCCGGGGCCTAAGGTTCTCCAGCTCTGCCATAGGCCCCTGGTATAGAGAATAGAGAGTTAGATGGTTCAAAGGACTGACTTAATATGAGGCATCTTAATACATGAGCAATGGAGACTTATGAAGCTGTTGGAGCTTTTGCTTTGGATTCAAATACAGTGGTACCTTGGTTCTCAAACTTAATCCGTTCTGGAAGTCTGTTCCAAAACAGGAGCGTTCCAAAACCAAGGCACACTTTCACATAGAAAGTAATGCAAAACAGATATATCCATTCCAGACAACCACTGAAACAGCAATTTAACATGAATTTTACTTTCTAACAAGACCATTGATCCATAAAGTGAAAGCAATAATCAATGTACTCTGCTATAAAATAAATAAGACAGTATTGTAGATGATGAAAATTAAAAATAATTTATTTTCTCACCTGCACTGATGATAGTCATTGTTTGGATGGGGGGCTTTTACCATTTCCGCAGTCACTCACTCACTCACTCACTCAATCAGTAACTGAATTCAGTAACCATTTCCACACAGTCACAAAAACAAATTAACCAAAAAAGCCTCAAAAACAAAAATGCAAAATAAAAAGAAAGCACCAAACTTAATCCATTCTGGAACTCTGTTTGACTTCCGAAATGTTCGAAAACCAAGGTACAGTTTCTGATTGGTGTGGGCGCCCTTGAAATAATAGCCGACAGCTGCATTGGACATCCAGCTTCCGAAAAATGTCTGAAAACTGGAACACTTACTTCCGGGTTTTTGGCATTTGGGAACCAAGGCGTTTGAGAACCAAGCTACCACTGTAGAACATAAATGGAGAAAAAGAGTAAGAATATCTTCCAAGCACTTTATTTGCTACCCCACAGTAGACAGCTAGAAAGAGGCACCTGTAATGTCTGTGGCAGAGCCATTCCTTGACCAAGAACAGTATTCTAAGCTGCTGTGGTTTAAACATAGACTATGTTGTGACGTGGGGTTTGTGATTTCAGCTATCTTGACATAATATGCTGGAGACAGTTCTCTAGTAACACTTCTTTATTAAAGCAACAAGACTGGGGCCTGAGGAGGGGAGAGCTACATTTATAGGGACAGGGAACTAGCTAGAAAGGATACATTTTGGAGGGAACAATATCAGGCAATCACAGTCCTGCCTTTTGGAGGAAACCAATAAGACAGAGGATCCAAATACAGCAGCTTAAATGAACCAATAGTAGCTGTACCCTCTGGAACCAAAAGGCAGTTACTTTACCCTAATGCAAATACAGACAATAATAATACAGATATAAAATCCTTTGACTCAATACACAACAGACTACTCCACCCCAGGGCTTACAAAGAATTGCAGAAGGAAGACCACTCTATATAGCTGTGAGCGAGGAAAGTATTCTAGAATGAGCCTCTGTGTCTGACAAGCATAGCCTCAGCTCGCATCCTTATTTCTAAGAGTCCCAGGCTTCTGAACCCTTCAGACCTTGCACATCAGCCTGTCTGAGCCTATTCTACTTTATGTATATTCTGCCTACAGGATAGCGCCTATAACTGGTTGCTTGCTGATGTTGCGCATGATAGACTCAAAGTACATTGAGCTTATGTTAGCTTCCAGTCTCCCCCTGCTGGCAACGAGTAGTAAATCCCTTCCCCTGTTAACTGAAGAAAAGCTGTGCGCACAGCTGTCTATAAACATAACATTATACAGTCATACCTCGGGTTACAGACGCTTCAGGTTGTGTTTTTTTGGGTTACATACCCACCAAAACCCGGAAGTACCGGAATGGGTTACTTCCGGGTTTTGGCGGTCGTGCATGCGCAGAAGTGCTAAATTGCACTTTGCGCATGCGCAGAAGCACCGCTGTGGGTTGCGTCCACTGCGGGTTGCGAACATGCATCCTGCATGGATCATGTTCGCAACCCAAACGTGTGTACACACACAGACACACACACAGACACACAGACACACACACACACATATATATTTTCAGGCACATGGTGGTGTATGCATATGCACTCAAAACAGCACCAAAAACATAGCGAGGGACGAAGGGGCATGCAACTGATGTTCTTCTCCTTGCTTTGCCTGCAGCATCCGCTCCTCGGACCACGTCGAAGTGAACAGGATGATGCTGACGGAGGAGAGCCCAGCTATGATCGAAGGGGGCAATGCTGGCTATGAAGGCGAGGCGCGCCGAGCTTATGACAACGAAGAGGATGGAGTGACGTACAACTACACTTTTTTCCACATCTGCCTCTTCCTGGCCTCCCTCTACATCATGATGACGCTCACAAACTGGTACAGGTGAGTGCAACTGTCACTCCCGTGCAGGAGGATGGAGCAGAATTGTTCTCTGTTTGCTCCCAAGGGCAGGAGCAGAGCCTGGTGGGCGGAAATCTGCAGGAAAGCAGACTTTGGGGAAACACTGAAAGAAAATAGTATGGCACATTGTTTAGTATGGCACTTTAGAACTCCCTGCCTATTTATATCGGGCTGATGCCTTCACTGTACTCTTTTTAACACCTGCTAAAAGCGCTTTTGTTTAGACAAGCCTACCCAGGCGCTTAGAAAGTTGATGTGAGTTTTAATTTGTTTTCGCTTTTAATTTTTTCAAGGTCTTAGCATGATAGTTGTTTATAATTTTATTGTTTTATCTTTTAGGTAAACCACTTCGAGGTTTGTTGTTTTATCAATCAGGCAGTGTATAAATTTGATTAAAAAATATAATTAATAAAATAGGGGCGTGCATGTCCACCTCTAATCCAGGCCCAATATGGCACTTCAGATCTGTTCTAATTTGGGGGTTGACCAAACCTTGATCTAGGCACCAAATCAATGTTGAACCAACCCTAAGGTTTTATTAGGGTTTTAAACCGGGGCAACCTGGGGCAACCTGGAGCTTTCTCCACCTGATCTGGCTGAAACTGATTCATTTCAGTATCTGGGTTTCTGCTGGATCGGTTACACAGTCCCAGAAAATGAGAAACAGAGAGCAGGCTGTTTAGAAAGGTGGCAGGCTCTACTTCGCTGGAGGTCCTTGAGCAGAGGCTGGATGGCCATCATGTCAGGGATGCCACTGTTGCAAGATCTGCATTGTAGATCTTACACTGAGGAAGAGATGGCCTAGAATGCTTCCAATGACCCTTCCATGTTAATTCTCTGGTCTGGTTCCTTCCCAGTTGAGATTACTTGGAAGGTGAGGCTGCATTTTGAAGACCCTTTGGAAATGCAGAATGTGGCTGGCTGGGTTTTTCCAGCCTGTGCACATTTTGCTGGCATAGTCTTTATTTTATTTTTTCATTTCATGTATTTATAGCCTACCTTTCTCCCAAGTTGGGATTCAAGGCAAGCTTGCAACATTTTAAAAATATGATTATAAAATACAAAGGAAGGAAAGCAGGCTAGTTTTCAGAATAGTTAAATTGCAAGGAAACACATTAAAATACCAGTTGCCCCCATAGCAGCCTGGGGGTCAACATCATTTCCAACCAGGTGCCAAAGGCCTATCTAATTAAGAAGCAAAATTTCAGCAGGGCATCCCTAAAGTAAAAGAGAGAGAGAGCGAGAGAGAAATGA
The DNA here is from genome assembly GCF_951804945.1 of Podarcis cretensis. Classification (NCBI taxonomy): domain Eukaryota; kingdom Metazoa; phylum Chordata; class Lepidosauria; order Squamata; family Lacertidae; genus Podarcis; species Podarcis cretensis. The sequence goes on along the minus strand of NC_137177.1, from coordinate 23,569,301 downwards.
ACACACACACAGGTGGAACAGATAGAATTTCCTAGGCTTATGGAGTATTTAGAAATTGGTCTCCTCTTCTGAGAGTTCTAGTATTCTGCTTTGCCCACTACTGTTGCCTAGGTAACAAGGATGGAGCATCAGTTCTCCAAGATCAAGCACTTTTTTTTTTGGTGAAGAGGAAGGAGAGAGTGACCTCCATGAAGTCTAGAGGAGCAGATGGGAAGAGTTGCCTATGCATGTGCTCCAGGGAGAGGCCATTGTGAAACAGTTCTCCCCCCACTTCATTGCAGAATCCTTGCTTTGAGTTTTCAAACTCTGCCTTGCTTGACTGTACACCCATACATACCTGGCACCCCTCCCATCCCCAGCTGTGAGCACCTGACTATTTATAGCCCATGACTCACTGCCATCACACCAGGCGTGACCTGTACTCCTGCCAGTGTGTTCTGTAGTGCCTTCGCTCTGAACGTTTCGTTGTCTTGGTGAGATTGGCGGTACGGTGGAAGCCGGTCTGTGACAGCAGACGTCTCTCCCGAAACCCCCCTCCTTCCACCCTCTCCAGTGCTCAGTTTCTGAATGAAAACTGACTCGAGAGGGTTTTTTCCGAGATCATTTGCAAGGACAGGCGTAGGAAGCAACTGCAACCATGAGGCAGCAAGCAAAGCACGAAGACACAGCTTGCCACAAGTGCTTCGTGGAGGAAAGAAGGGGCTCCTGGCTCTCCTCTAATGGATAAAAGGCAGAAGAAAGTAGATAGATGATAGATAGATAGATAGATAGATAGATAGATAGATAGATAGATAGATACAGTGGCGTAGCGTGGGGGGTGCAGGGGGGGCCGGCCGCACCGGGCGCAACATCTGGGTGTTAGGGAAATCCATGGGTTAGGGGCGCAAATCCATGGGTTAGGGGGCGCAAATTACTTGCCTTGCCCCGGGTGCTGATAACCCACGCTACGCCACTGGATAGATAGATAGATAGATAGTAAGCGTATAGACACTTAAAACTTTAAGATAAGCTACTGCAGAGAGATGACCCCAAGTCACCCATGGAACCGAGTTTGGGGAGTTTCTTAACGAACTAGTTTGAGTTGGGGTTGGTCTGTGCCTACAGATCTGTACACAGAATCTGGCGATTATCCGGGTTGACTTATGATCTTTGCCTAACAGGAAAAGGTTGAATTTTTGCTTTTCCAGGAGGGCAGCAAGCCTCACCAGTAGGGGATCAACTGTCTTACTACGTGCCTCTTCATAAAAGGGACATCTAAAGCACAAGTGTTCTGGGCTTCCTATATCCGCCCAATGAACAGGCGCAAAGTCTCTGAGCATATGGGACCTTTTTAAAGGCTCCTTCCAGGCCCAGCAAGGGCAGCAGAAGAAAGTACTTCTTCACACACTTAAACTGTGGAACTCCCACAGGAGGCAGTTTTGGCCACCAGCTCAGATGGCTTTAAAAGAGGGCTGGACAGATTCACAAAGGAGAAAGCTATCAATGGCTATTATGCATGTTTGGAGGCAGTCATATTTCTGAATCCCCGCTGCTGGGAACCACAGGAGGGGAGTGTTGCTCTGGTCCTGCTCACAGGTTTCCCATGGGCAGCCACTGTGGGAACAGGATGCTGGACTAGATGGGCCATTGGCCTGATCCAGCAGGCTGCTCTTCTGTATTTACATTAATTCTAAAGGCCTAAACTAAATTGTCATCTTAAGGGCCTAGTATGCAATGTTACCAGGGACGCGGGTGGCGCTGTGGGTTAAACCACAGAGCCTAGGACTTGCCGATCAGATGGTCGGCAGTTCGAATCCCCGTGATGGGGTGAGCTCCCGTTGCTCGGTCCCTGCTCCTGCCAACCTAGCAGTATGAAAGCACACCAAAGTGCAAGTAGATACAAAGTGCAAGTACTCTGGCAGAAAGGTAAATGGTGTTTCCGTGCACTGCTCTGGTTTGCCAGAAGTGGCTTAGTCATGCTGGCCACATGACCTGGAAGCTGTACGCCGGCTCCCTCGGCCAATAAAGTGAGATGAGCGCCGCAACCCCAGAGTCGGTCACGACTGGACCTAATGGTCAGGGGTCTCTTTACCTTTACCTTATGCAATGTTACCGGAGGCAGAGGAGACAAAAGTTGTCTGGAAGATAAAGAACAATTTGGTTTTTATATCCCTTCTTAAATAGGTCTGTGGTGGAGTTCGGCGTTAGGAGTTGTCCGATGGATCTGGGCTTTCTGCAAAGCTGCTGTGGTGTTCTTTGCATTTGGGGGACTTGTAAACAGTATTGCATCAGCTCCCTAACTAGATAGCAGCTGCAGTCCAGCTGTGCACAGATGCTGCCTTAATTTTTTCTTTTAAAAAAATGTTCAACTGTGTGCAGGAAGAATACAATAATAATCTGAGCTATCCACGACGGGCTTTGTTCAGGAGGAGGGGGGCAGGATGTTCAGCCTGCTGAAGGCCACATCGCTCACTGTCCCAAGTGTGTAGAAGTCAGGGGTTGCCAGTGTTTTGGAGCCCGTGCTCACGTTTGCAAAATGCTGAAAGCGTCATGGCCGTTGCTGAAGCCTGTGCACACAAACCTTCTTCCCCGCCAGCAAAAGTGTTTGCTTTTTTTCAAGTTGGTGTGAGAGAGACCGAGAAACAGAGATCTTTTGGGAACATGCAGCTGGGGAGCTGAGGGTTGTGTCCAAGGAACTGCCGACACGTTGCTCTTCCGAGCGCTTTCAGTTGCAATGTGTGCCTGAACACTTGGAAGCGGAAACTGTGTAGATACCTCTTGGAGAGCCAGCGAGAAAACCCAGGGTTCCAATCCCCCACTGCATGACAATGGGTCACTCATTCTCTTTGACTAGCCTACTCACAGGGTTGTTGTGAGGACCCAGTACCTGGGAGGGCAGGGAAACCCATAATGTATATCTGAACTTGAGATGGGACATTGTTGGCAAGTGATGGCAAGGCTGATGCGGGATGCAATATTTTTCAATCTTAATCCAGAGACTTGATTTGTGTCTTGTGTTCTTTCCTCAGACCTGAAGCAAACAACCAGGTGCTGACCAGCCCTTGGACTGCGGTCTGGGTGAAGATTTCTTCCAGCTGGGCTGGGCTTCTCCTGTACGTCTGGACTTTGGTAGCTCCCATTGTGCTTCCAGATCGCGACTTCAGCTGAAAGCTGTCTGTAGTGCCACACCGTTTGTGCTATGCAAAGAAGAAGTGTGTCTTGCTATGATGAAGGGGTTAACAAAGGAGACTCTTCATTCCTTTACTTGAAATGTGGGCTCTGGTCCGAATGGGCACTGAAACTGTCCACGAAAACCCTTTTTGCTCTTTCAGCATCTAGGCAGATCTGCCACACTTGTGCCTTCACCTGTTTCTTTTTCTCAAAGAATATGTTAAACAAAGGAAATGGGTCCACTTGCGTGTGATACTTGACACATATGTCATTATGGTTTTCTTTGCTGGGGGGGGGGGCAGTACAGATTAGGTTGCTGCTGCTCATGATGGCCTCTAAGCATGTTGCAAAAGGCCCTAAAGTTTATTTTTCTAAAGAATCCTCAGCATGAGAATAACTTTGAATGTCTCTGTTTAAAGGGTTTGCCAATTTGCCTTATCGCAAGAATACCTCTTTGTTTTGGATAAATTGGTTTATTTTGATATGCAACTTCGTGTAACTTGGGAGTTTTCAATAAACAAACAGACTTGAGCAAAAACTATACCAGCGCTGGAATTCTGCAGACAAGACTTGATGCCACCTATTCCCATGGAAGAAGTAGGATTTGTTGTTGTTGTTTAGTCATTTAGTCGTGTCCGACTCTTCATAACCCAGAGCACGCCAGGCACTCCTGTCTTCCACTGCCTCCCGCTGTTTGGTCAAACTCATTTTGGTAGTTTCAAGAACACTGTCCAACCATTTCATCCTCTGTCATTCCCTTCTCCTTATGTCCTCAATTTTTCCCAACATCAGGGTCTTTTCCAGAGAGTCTTCTTAAAAAGTAAAGCTGGCATTTCATCGATGTAGATTGATTTGTTAGGGTTTGGCTCTTAAACACAATGGCTGCAGTTGGGATTGGAGGAGAGGTTCTGTTGAGTATTGCATGTGTGAGACATTTTGCAAAGTGGTGGGCATCAGTAGTCCAAACTTGGTAGCAAGAGATTGAAGGAACATTTGTTTGCTCTTGGCTAGAGGGCTTGCAATAATAATAATAATAATAATAATAATAATAATAATAATAATTATTATTATTATTATATCCCACCCTCCCCAGCCAAAGCCGGGCTCAGAGCAGCTAATAACAGTAAAAATAGCACAATTTACATGAAATCACAGTCAATTAATTGAAATACATTCTAAAATCAGTTCAGAATCAAATTAATGGCAAGGATGGAAGGATTCACATTTCATTTCGGTCATCTTTAAATTGACTCCAAATCACAGCAAAAACAAACAAAAAACAACAACCCTATACAGGATTTTGAGAGACATCTTCCCTCCCTGCATTGTTATTGACTTCTCATTCATCACTGTATACAAAAATGATCTCTGAAAGCATCATCATCATTATTAATGTTGGTGTCATCTATTGTAGCTCAACCACATAAAATACAAAATGGCTAAAAAATAAATCTGTTAACACCAGTTACAAAGAGGAGAAAATTCAATAAACTTCTTAAAAGTGCTTATACAACAATATTAAAAGCTCCCAATAGCTTTTGATAGGCTTATCCTCTACCACAAACTTGTCCAATTCCTCTATTAAAGGCATCTAGGCGTGTGACCGTGTGGCAAAGGCAGCCCATTAATTATGTCTTTGTGTGGTGAAGGACACGAGTGTTATTCTAAAGCAGCAATGCTGCAGCAAGCAAAGGCTGTAGCAGCTAAGTCAGCTGCTTGTGGCTGCAAAGCCAAACAGGATGTGTGTGACTGTTGCCATGGAAACAAAGGGGCAGTCCATTCTGTACTGAGCACCGGATGTTAGCTCAGTGTGTGTGTCATATGACCTGTACAGGATGTACATGGGTGGAGTTTGGAGTTTCTCTCTGTTTGTTGATGAGAGCAGACATGTTTTCTCTATATGACTGCTGAAGACAGGAATAAAACATGTAGATACATTTCTGTCTGAGTCTGATTCCCCTCCCTGGGGATATGCTGGAGAGCAGGGAGGAGGAGAAGCAGTTTGGTGTGTTTTTCTCACAGCCTGAGGAAAATCGCCGGAACGGACCTCGTGTGTTTTTCCTACCGGGAGTCGCCGGAGGGAGGTCGAAAGAATTCAGCCGGTGCCTGGAGAGATAGGCACATACCTCTGACCGGCCCTGAATTCTGACATTGGTAGCAGTTGACGGTTGCTACGATCCATGGGAGTCTGCATCAAGGAGACTGTATTCATCCCTCTCCATGGAAGCCTGAGATGGATGCTGATTCTCTGCAGCTAGAAGCTGACCAGAAGAAGCTGAAAGCCAAGCTACAGAGCCCAGGTATGAGATTTTCGGGCTTAAGAATGTGAATGCAGATGGATTAATTCTCTGCTTCATGGGAGCAACGTTTGGGAAAAACAGCTCCGAGAGAGAAGAGTCTGCATTCCAAACATTCCTGTGGTTTTTCCTGTCCACGGAAAGGAATGTGGTTGCTTAGCAACGCAGATAAGGGATGGAAGTCAGGCTATGCCCAAAGAGGCACAAACAGCTCGTGTTTTGACTAGGCCTTTACAAAGGAACTGTGAAAGGGGACTTTCCAAGCGGCCAGTGTTATTGCTGCCAGGTGCACAGAGTGTAAACAAGCCAGCTATTGGATTTTAGAGGCTTGTGTTTGAGAGTCAATGCAAGGACTCAAAATGGATGCCAAGAAGGGGGAAGGCCTGCCTTCTCCACCCCTCTTGACCAGTGACAATTATGCATCTTGGTCTATTAAGATGAAGGCCTTGCTGCAGAATCAGAGACTGTTTAGGGTGATTGAGAACCCCATCCCTGCAGCACCAACGCCTGTTTGGGAGTCACAGGATATGAAGGCCAGAACTGCTATAATTCTGTGCGTGTCAGACTCTCAGCTTGTTCATATACAAGATTTAGAGCACGCGAAAGATGTTTGGGACACGCTGAGAAGGACACATCAGAGAGATGCAGGTTCTTCAGCGTTGCTGTATTTTGAAAAGCTGACTAACCTGAGGCTTGCGCCTGATGGAGATGTTCAAGCGCACCTGACGGAAATGAAATTTCTGCGTCAGCAGATGGTGGAACGCAATTTCCGTCTGGATGAGGAAGTGTTTTGCTTCATGGTGATCAACAGCCTGAATCGGACTTACAAAACGGTTGCCAGTCAGCTGGGGTCTCTCCCAGCGCAAGATCTAACGTCGGACAGGGTCTTTGCCGTGGTCCTGAACGAACATGACAGACTTGCCGCCCTGGAAGTCAAGGACAGGGGGAGGGAAGAACGGAGTTCAGACACCCCCACTGCTGTTGCTACTGGAGGAGACGCTGTAGCTTTGAACGTTGTCCGATGTTTCAATTGTGCACAGACTGGGCATCTTCAGCGGAACTGCAGGAAGCCACGTCAGAACAAAGGAGCCAAGGGAAGCTCCACGAAGTCTGAGGCGTCAGGCAGAAGTCATGCCAAGTCACAGGCGAAACCTGCAAGGGCTTTGATGTCCCTAAAAGCCACACCACAAGTGGGGAATTCCTTTGTTTTAGACACGGGAGCGACGGTTCACATGACCCATCGCAGGGATTTGTTTTCGTCGTTTAAGAAGCAAAGCTTCGTTGTACAACAAGCCAACGGTCAAGAGCTGGAAGCCACCGGAATTGGGACTGTGTATCTTAAAAGTCTGAACTTGACTATAAACAATGTTTATTTGGTTCCAGAGTTGAAGTACAATCTGCTCAGCGTTTCGCAGATCGCCAAGAAAGGACTAAAACTGTCCTATGATGATCAACACTGCGAGATCTACAAAGATGGAGAGTTGTATCTTTCTGCCGAAGAGAAAGATGGACTGTATTTGTTGACTTTTGATCAAAGTGATTACATGGAATGTAATTCTTGTGATTCTAACATGATTTCTTTTGCAGGTGTAGCCAAGAAGAACGCCAAGCAGGTCACCTCGAGGGTCGACAAGGCATTTCAGCGGGTGTATGCTGATGTGATTGGTCCTTTAGCACCATCTAGAGGCAATGCAAAGTATTACCTAATATGTGTTGATTCTTTCACAGGTTTTGTCTGGATTTATCTTTTAGAGAGACCGAAAGAAGCCTTAGAAAGGTTTAAAGAGTTTTGTGACAAGGTTAAAAATATGCATGATGCTGACATAGATTGTCTTTGCACAGATGAGAAGCCAATTTTTCTCTTACAGGATTTCCAGAGGTTCCTGAAGAAGAAAGGGATAAGACACAAACTTGCAGCTTCCGAAGAAGCTTGGAACAGATGTATCTGTGTTAGGGTGAACAAAGAATTGCAAAAGGGAATGCATGCGCAATTGCTTAGTTCGCATCTGCCACATGAGTACTGGGCTGAGTCGCTAATGTCATTTTGTTACACGTGGTTGAGAAAGGTTTCAAAAGACTTGGGATGTTCTCCTTTTGAGAAACTGTTCCACAGAAAACCTTCTGTTGCCCATTTCAAAGTTTTTGGGTCTCATGTGAGGACAGAAGCTCCGGGTGGAGTAAAGAATGCCAGAGGCATTTTTGTGGGTTATGAAAAGGGTCTCTACAGAGTAATTTTGTCTGAATCTGGTAAGGTGATTCTCACAAAACTTCTAGAGAGTGCTCCTGAACAGGAGCGAGTGATTGTTCACACATTTCCCACTGATGATGATGATGATGAGTTTGATCTTATTGAGTTCAGTAGTACTGATGATGACAGCGATAGCTCAGACAGCTCAGTTGTCACAGTCATTGAGAGGAAATCTCACATAATGACTAGACCCTCAGAAGACGAGGATGAACCACTGATTAAGCTTAGTACTGGTTCTCCAGAGAGTTCAGAGGCTGAACCAGAAAGCAGAGAAGAGCAGCACCTCTTACGTAGGTCTGAGAGAGCAACGAAGGGTGTACCACCCAAGAGGTATTCAAAAGAGTTTGCCAACCAAGCCATTGCGTGTGTTGCTGTTGTAAATGACCAAGGTCAAATTGAAGCTGTGTCTGAGTCAGAGACAAAGTCACAACAGAGAGTTGCTAACCAAGGTAATGTAGAAGCACTCATTCCTTGGAAGTCACACAACCAGAGAGGTACATTGGTAAAACCAGTGGCGGGTAGTTCCAAGGGTGGAACTGAAACAACAGGGGAGTGTTATAAGTATAACAACTGTTTGTTTTCTTCTCTGGATGACGCTTTGCTCGCAGCACGCATTGATACTTTAGGGGGAGTATGTTATTCTAAAGCAGCAATGCTGCAGCAAGCAAAGGCTGTAGCAGCCAAGTCAGCTGCTTGTGGCTGCAAAGCCAAACAGGATGTGTGTGACTGTTGCCATGGAAACAAAGGGGCAGTCCATTCTGTACTGAGCACCGGATGTTAGCTCAGTGTGTGTGTCATATGACCTGTACAGGATGTACATGGGTGGAGTTTGGAGTTTCTCTCTGTTTGCTGAAGAGAGCGGACATCTTTCACTGTGTGACTGCTGAAGACAGGAATAAAACATGTAGATACATTTCTGTCTGAGTCTGATTCCCCTCCCTGGGGATATGCTGGAGAGCAGGGAGGAGGAGAAGCAGTTTGGTGTGTTTTTCTCACAGCCTGAGGAAAATCGCCGGAACGGACCTCGTGTGTTTTTCCTACCGGGAGTCGCCGGAGGGAGGTCGAAAGAATTCAGCCGGTGCCTGGAGAGATAGGCACATACCTCTGACCGGCCCTGAATTATGACAACGAGAAGCTCATAGTAACGGGGCTGGAGGAGACCTTGTAACCTGCTGAGACCATCCCTTGCCTTGATGCAGGAAGTCCATGGCTGTCCAGTCTTTGCTTGAAGACCAGGAGATGCTCTCGCTCCCATTAGAGCACATGTGGGCAGCATCTGAGTGTCATTTGGCCTTGGAGACCTTCAGCACAGTCTGTGCAGGTGCCCAAGCCACCAGAGTTTGCAGCATTGCTTCTCTGTTCATAGACTACCCCAGGACCAGGAACTTCATGCCTGGGGGCTGAATGTGGACATCTGAATCTCTCTTTCTGACCCTTGGAACTCTGCCCAAGCCACACACCTCTCTTATCCCAGGTGTTTTTGCCTGATTGGAATTTGTCCTTGAACACCGATAATAATTTTGCCTCTGATCCCATTCACCAGTAGCATATGGGTCTCAGAAAGGGTACCCAGAAAGCAATGCCATCCTCTGGCTGAAAAATGTTCCCCACTGATTGGTTTGTTGAACCGAGCCACTTACTGACCATTGCTTGAGAAGCTAGCTTTGTTTCTGCAAAGCAGGTTGGAGATTACGATTTGGCTGCAACACTAAACTCTGGTTAATCTAAAACATAAGTGGAAGCTTCTAATCATGCCAGGGCTGTGTCACAACTTGTCACTTCATGCTAAACCATGGTTTAGTGCTGTGTGCACAAATTTGGCGTAATATCTTTTGCTATAACAATGGACATTTGATGTATTATGGTTTTAGGGTTACATTGGGTTTCCCTGATTTCAGACTCCACCTCCTTGTCAGTGTCCATAACCAATGTCCAAAATGAATTTGGATTTTTCAAAGGCCATCATTATTAGAAGGCAGATTTGAGCTACAGCTGTGCAAGAAAGGCTGCTATCACTCTCATGAACACTAGAGGGTAGCACCAGCCTAGGACAAGGAACCATGGTATGTTTTGCTAAAAGTGTGCTAAAAACACAGGGCAGCTGAGGTCCTTTTTGCATAGCAGTCAAAGTAGCTTTCTATACTGGGGAAGGAACCAATTTTGCAAGATATTATCTTGCTGGATAGTTCAGAACAGTCTCAGCCCTCCTGATTTCTCTGAAGGTTCAAAAGGAGGGCGTGAGGTGATTGCCCACTCTAGATGTTCAATCTCCATGTATGCAAAAAGCATCTGGACAGCAAATAGATGTGAATAGACCTGCCCATCAAAAGTCTCTCTTTCTGTAGACCTCTTGTTTGGCCTTACTCGTAATCTGGTGAACCGGGTTCGATTCCCCGCTCCGCCACCTGCAGCTGCTGGGTGACCTTGGGTTAGTCACACTTCTCTGAAGTGTCTCAGCCCCACAGAGTGTTTGTTGTGAGGGAGGAAGGGAAGGGAGAATGTTAGCTGCTTCGAGACTCCTTCAGGTAGTGATAAAGCGGGATATCAAATCCAAACTCTTCTCTTCTTCTGGTGTGGCCAGGTGTGACTTGCAATCTGCTAAGTTGCAGGCAGCCCACAGTTCTATGTGTTGTCCCAGCCTGGTTGCAAGCACAGGACGCGATCGATCGATCTCTTGGTCCACCCTCTCAGCTCTAACTTCAGTGGTACCTCTCTAAAGCCCCATTGCCACTCAGATGCAGGCAGCTTCCTGCTTGAAGCCGATTCCTCTGCTGTGCTCTCATCACATGATGTGGTGAGCATGACCTGTCCTGTCCGTCTCTCCTAGGCGGCGATACCGCTTAAGAGAATTAAAAGGCTTCCAGTGCAATTGTTTATCGAGCAGCATGTATTGACGTGCCTCTTCTGATGTGGTCGCTGGACAAAGTAAGAAGCCGATTAGTGCCTTTCCAATAATCTCAAGGAGGCAGACTCAGTGACATCATTGGTATTGGCCACTAATGGGATTTTAAAGCAGTGCACACTCTTTTTTAATATTAATATTTTTAATAGCTGCCCAGAGTGGCTGGGGAAACCCAGCCAGATGGGCAGGGTAGAAATTAATAATAATAATAGTAATAATATTTATTATTTAAACAATTCCATTGGAAGAAGAGATCTGTAGAGGGCAGGCCCACAGCTCAGTAGTAGAGCACCTCCTTTGCATGCAAAAGGCACTGGGTTCGATTCTTGGCATCTCCAGGTAAGGCTGGGAGCATCTCCTACCTCAAACCCTAGAGAACCGTGAAATGTTAATAATAATAATAATAATAATAATAATAATAATAATAATAATAATAATTTATACCCTGCCCTCCCCAGCCGGAGCCGGGCTAAGGGCGGCTAACACCAATAAAATTACAATAAAACCTAATGGGGGGGAAACAAACAAACAAACAAAAAAACCAGTTTATTAAAATACAGGTTAAAATACAATTTAAAATGCAGCCTCATTTTAATAGTAGCAACAACACTGCACGTTTCCATGTATATAGCAGTTTTGAAAAACACAAAGAAAACACAAGAGCATGAGAAGATTCTGGCCTGACTGCACTAGCTGCCAATTAGCTCCCAGGCCCAATTCAAAGTGCTGGTTTTGACCTATAAAGCCTTCAATGGCTCAAGGACCGCCTCTCCCCATATAAACCGACCCAGACTCTTGTGTTCCTCATCTGAGGCCTTTCATTGTGTGCCTCTTTCACATGAGGTCTGGACAGTGGCAAGACGCGAATGGGCCTTTTCTTCAGTGGCTCCCCGTTTGTGGAATGCTCTCCCCACTGAGGCTCACCTGGCACCTTCCTTATAACTCTTTCGCCACCCGGCAAAAACGTTCCTCTTCAACAAGGCCTTTGGCTGACTAATATTCTACAGCCGTTTAAATGGGTTTGTGGGAGAAGGAGGGGCTATTGCTTTGTCGATTTTTGTTGTAGTTATCTGTTTGTGGATTTATCTCACGTTTTATCTTGCGAACCATCCTGAGTTTTCTTGATGAAGGGTGGTTTATAAATCTAACAAACCAACAAACTGAAGCAAATAAGAGCCTGCTGGATCAGGCCAATGGTCCATCTAATCCAGCATCTTGTTCTCACAGTGGCCAACCAGATGCCTTTGGGAGGCAAGCAGGACCCAGCCACAAAAGCATTCTCCTCTCATGTGATTTCCAGGAACTGATATTTGGAATTAATTACAATGAACCCACCTAAGGCACCTGTTTCATTCTGCCTAATGACAGGGCCAGTGTGTGTGTGTGTGTGTGTGTGTGTGTAGTGGTACCTCAGGTTAAGAACTTAGTTCATTCTGGAGGTCCATTCTTAACCTGAAACTGTTCTTAACCTGAGGTACCACTTTAGCTAATGGGGCCTCCTGCTGCAGCCACGCAATTTCTGTTCTCATCCTGAAGCAAAGTTCTTAACCCGAGGTACTATTTCTGGGTTAGCGGAGTCTGTAACTTGAAGCGTCTGTAACCCGAGGTACCATTGTGTGTGTGTGTGTGTGTGTGTGTGTGTCTGTATAATTTGTGTGTTCATGCTGTTTTTTAGTGCGAAGTTGGGCATCGTTTTGTAATGTTGTTACGGCTTATGGCAGAAACAAATAAACTCATATGATTATCCCTGCTCCAAGTTACTCTTCTGAAAGGATTCAGTTGGGACCTGGAGCAATGCTTACGAGACTGCAGCCTGTTTTGCTGGGCGCATCAAATTTGTTAATTAATTAAGCCAGAATTATGTTCCTAATCCAATTGGTGGCATAAGTGAAGAACAATCTATTATGTGTGGTCCCCCCCCCCTTCTTTGCCTACTCAGAGACCCAGGCAGGCAGTTCTTTATTAGCTTACTGATGTCAGCAAAAATTGGTTTTGAAAGGATGGGCAGTAATGAGCATCTTTCTTTGACAAATGCAGATAGACACTAAATAGATGATGGCATACAATGAATAGATAGGGGTCTGTTCCAGCCACTGCATGCAACCTTGAACAACTTTCTGATGACTCCAGTGGGCTTAATGGTTTTCTAAGTGTTTTCTGCTTTCAAGAACCCCTTGTCTTAGAAATAGGAGTAATTGAAATGTTGTCCATGCTTGTTTGGCATGAGCAAAGTATACAGAGCCAGGCAGGTCAAATGGAGGACATTAGTGGCGACTTTTTGAGTTGGCGTGGCTGTTGTTTTTAAACTCCTGCATTCCCTACACTAGGAGTTGTGCATCACTTATTTGGGGGGGGGGGAGGGAGGGAGGGAGGGAGGGAGGGAGAGAGAGAGAGAGAGAGAGAGAGAGAGAGAGAGAGAGAGAGAGAATGAATTAAAACATGTGCAGAGAGCCTTGGTCTCAAGAGAGAAAGTTCAGTGCATTAGGAGGTAGAAGGAGCTAATTCCATGCAACTACAGTGGTACCTCGGGTTACATACACTTCAGGAGGTTACATACGCTTCAGGTTATAGACTCCGTTAACCCAGAAATATTACCTTGGGTTAAGAACTTTGCTTCAGGATGAGAACAGAAATTGTGCTCCGGTGGTGCGGCAGCAGCAGGAGGTCCCATTAGCTAAAGTGGTGCTTCAGGTTAAGAACAGTTTTAGGTTAGGAACGGACCTCTGGAACGAATTAAGTACTTAACCCGAGGTACCAATGTATATTATGTCACAGTGAGTCAGATCATGGGACTGTTGCTCCCTTTAATAGCAAACTCAGCTGGTAAGTGCCAACAGGATGGCAGAGCCACAACGGGCTGGCTGAGAAGCAAGAGGAGAAGTACTGGTATGTTTGGGAGGAAGACGAGGTTACAAAGGGATTTTGAGGAGGAAAAAGAACATCTCCAGAATGGCTCAGTGAGCACTGAGCATGCTCAGTGGCTACGAATACTGAGTGTCTGTTCCGAGGAGGAAATGGAAAAGCAGGGCGAGAAGGAATGGAATGGAGTTTCCTAGAAGAGAACATGGCTGGCTAGAACGATAGACAGGAGCAATCCACACCACAACATTTTGTTGCAGATGCTCCTTCTTTAGGTGAAGACTCTGTTTGGCAGCAGTCGATTCTCCTAAGTCTTGGGCAGAGTCTCTTTCTCACCCTCTTCAACCTGAGATCCTTCATCTGGAGAACCTGTGGATCAAAACTGGGATCTTCTGCAAGGAAAGCAAGTGCTGTACTTCCCTCCACAAACCCCATATTCCGCTGGAGGCAGGAGCAGTCCAGCCGTGAGGCAACTACCGCAGGCGACAAGATCCAAGGAGCAACAGATCTCAATGTAGTTCTTGTTCCTGATGTACATCTTTACTCACAACCTTTCCTTGGGTTTGCCTTCGGTGTCAAAATGTCTTGGGTCTGCCCTGTCTGGAGGAGAAGCAGAATAGCTGGCCAAAGCATATCAGGGCCATTCTGAGCCAAAGTGACAGTATTCAGCTGCTTACTGCTCCTGAGAATCACAATATCTGCCTGTAAATGATAAAGCTATTATTGAAGACCATTATCTAATGGACTGTATCCTCCCATTTTTCCTAGGAAATATCTTGTGTTGGCAATATATTGGAAATGAAACGGAAGAAGAATTCTGGAGCAGTCAACAAGTACTGCATTTATGCGTGTAAGCCAGTTAACAGCCACACTGAAAACAAAGTTAATCACTTTCAGAGTGTGCTGGCAGTGCACCCATGGATTTTTATTTTTATTTAGACCACATGATGCTATTAGGATGATCGAATGAGCTTGACATATTGCATAATGCAGGGCACAGATCTTTATTTTCTTGTTGCAGTTGTCGTATGGAGCAGTCTGGTCCTATGCAAGTTGTTTATTAAGAAGTAAGTCAGAGAGAGTTTAATGTTGCACCCAAGTAAGCCTGAAAAGGTTTGCAGCACAAAAGCATATGCTTTTTAAAAAAGATTAGCTGTCTTTATACACACTGAGATGAAACGGGGTTGGTTTGAGTGATCTCTCGGGGATTCCCCTCCCATGAAGCTAGTTATAAAAAGTGTTTTTTAAAGAGGTCAAACTGGTTAGATGAGCTTAACTGGGCAGATTCTTTGAAGGAAGGGTATTTACTGAACTTAAAAGAGGGCCAAGTACAAGTGATTTGGTATCTTAGGAAACTGCCCAGAGATTGTGTGTGTGTGTTGTGTGTGTTATTTAATAAATAAATGGAGTTAATGGTTGGATATCCTTCTGGGAGGGGTGTGTCTTTTCCCCCCTCACTCCCCTGGCTTGAGGCAATGTCCTCTAGGTCCCAATGGGAAAGAGACTGGCAGACTGGCAGTGGTGGAACAGAGTCAGAAAGAGACCCAGAACTTGCTTTGTGAGAATCCAGTGCTATGACTGGTGGAGGTGCCATTTGAAATCAGAGGGGGAACAATATTTACCTCCAGCAAGATCTCCCGATAGAACTCCCATGCAGTTTGGCCTCAGCCACCTTGAAAGTAATCAGAGTAAGTCTTAGGGCTCATCCAGACTTCCTTTTGTGCAGCATTTCTAGGCACACATCCATGCTTTAAAGCACCATGTTTGAGTGCTTTTCCTGGCACTTTCCCCATGAAAACCAACTCTTTACTGCTTAATCAGAGCAAACAGCAACCCACAGAAGACACAAATTGCTGTTTGTTCCGATTCAGCGTCAAAGAGCAAAAGAAAAAAAGCTCTGCACTTTAAAGACAGACCTATGTCTAGAAAACGTAGGGCAAAAGGTAAATGAGCCCCCACAAATAGAAAAGAAGAAGTCCTGGATGGATTAGGTCCACCTAGTTTAGCATCCACAGGTTCTTCGTCCCTGGTACAGAAAGACAGTACAGTACTCTGAACAAGGCCATTCCTTATTTCCTTGGAACACGTGTCTTCTCAGATTAATCTAATGATGTCTGTTGTCATGGCTGCAGCAAGGAGTAGACAGATCCACATGTGCAAACCTCATGGACTGCTAAAACACTGCAAGGACACCATGTTCCTGCCTAGCTGCTGGGCTTCTGCTACCTGCACGCATTGCAGCAACAGAGTCAAGCGAATTTGCACAGTCCCATAATTCCGCTGACAGCGTACAAAACATGCAGTAGGAATTAAGGCATCTTTGATCACGTATTGAGATCACTTGAAAATTAATTAATAAGGACGTGGCTTTGTAATCCCAGAGCCCCAGCAAAGTAAGTGAAAGTTCCATGAATTTCAATATCTGAAAGGAGGATACATACAGCTTAGGTGCCCGAGGATGATAAAAAGGTCCTTTAATCTTCTGTGATAATGGATTTTGGAATGATGGGTGGTTGTTGAAAGCTGGGATGAGTTTGTAGTTCTGACACCTATGATACCTTTCAAGTGTTGAATCGTTCATGAAAGGCAGCTCCATATCCCCCAGTAGCCATCATGGTTATGTTGTACCACTGAACACCAATGAATACCAGTGACTGGGAATCACAGGTAGGGAGAATGCTGTTGCTCTCAGGCCCTGCTTCCAAGTTTCCCACAGGCATCTCTTTGGCCATTAAGAAGATGCTGGATTAGACGTGTCTTTGGCCGGATCTAGCAGGGACACTCTTGGTTCTTATGATGCTGTCCATCCACCCAGACTCAAACAAGCGTAGATCATGTCATCAACTCATAGGAGTCAACTCCTAGGGGCAGAGGGGCCGCCGAGACCATGTAACACTAGTCCTGAAAGGCATACATTGGTTTCCGAGCACAATTCAAAGTGTTGGTGCTGACCTTTAAAGCCCTAAACAGCCTCGGCCCAGTATACCTGAAGGAGCGTCTCCACCCCCATCGTTCTGCCTGGACACTGAGGTCCAGCGCCAAGAGCCTTCTGGCGGTTACCTCCCTGTGAGAAGTGAGGTTACAGGGAACCAGTCAGAGGGCCTTTTCGGTAGTGGTGCCTGCCCTGTGGAACGCCCTCCCATCAGATGTCAAGGAAATAAACAACTATCTGACTTTTAGAAGACATCTGAAGGCAGCCCTGTTTAGCGAAGTTTTTAATGTTTGATGTTTTATTGTGTTTTTAATATTCTGTTGGGAGCCGTCCAGAGTGGTTGGGGAGACCCAGCCAGGTCGATGGGGTATAAATTATTATTATTATTATTATTAGCCCCCCCATAAAATATTTGAGGGGGCAGCTCCCCCACAAGTTGATGGGCATTGCCATTCAAATGGTGTGAGTGCACCGAATCATGGCATCAATTATGCGGGATGGGGCTTACCTGCCCCCTCAATATTTTATTCGTTAGCACCCCTGCATCAACCCATGATCTGGGCTTTAATCCTGCTCCTGGCCCAGCCCCTTAGTGGAACCTGTCTTAGAAGATCAAAGGTTTTGCTTTTTCATTTTGGACACCTTGCTCACTGCATGTGATGATAGGCTTGAAAACATAGCAATCATCACAAAAGGGGTGTGTGAGTGTATGTGGGAGAGGAAAGTTGACTGCTCAAGAAATGTTTCACCTGCCCTGTGGCTGGATGACAAACGAATGGATGGCAAAGAGGATCTGAAGATAATGCCAGCTGCGCAGTCATTGTGGCTGCTGACTTAAGCCTTACTTGGTTGGCTTTTGTGGGTGGTTGCCTCCTACTCCTCTTGGTCACTGCACTTTCTCTGTTGTTCTCTCATCCAGATTATCAGAATGGCGAGAGCGCATCTTACCAGCTTAGAGCAAAGGTCCACTTAAACCAGCTCTCTGCCTCTGTCAGTGAGCAGCTGGCTGCCTCTTGGATACATACAACCAGTGACTGGTGTAAATAGCATCAGAAGTGCCCAGGATCAATCCATAGGCCAACCTGGTCCAGTGTCCTGTTCTCATAAACTGGGCCTAAGAGCAACCATGTTCTGCCCTCTTGCAGTTCCCAGAACATCTGGAAATAAGAAGCATCACCAGAACTTTGTTAAACATCTGCTGATGCCCATACATCTGCAGGGCCCCCACTGTTGAACCCCACTGCCTCATGCACCTGCTGCTAGTCTCAGCTGTTCACCTACACGCTCTGAGCCTGCAAGCAGTGACAAAAGCAGAAGACTGGGATGGAGACTATAAAGGGATACTTGCGTAAATTGACACCCGATTCTTCACACATTTTTGCTTCTGACCATGGCATGCCCTCCAAATCACTTTGATGAAAATCGGTACCAAGGCAGTTTTGATATTTGTGGATGCAGAGAAAGCCTTTGACAACATCTCATGGAGTTTTATGAAGAAGAATCTACAGGGGATGGGGGTAGGCCAAGGTTTTGAAAATGGTATAGGTGCAATTTACTCAGAACAAAAGGCAAAACGAATTGTGAACAATGTGGTGACAGAAGAATTCAAGATTGAGAAAGGGACACGACAAGGTTGCCCAATCTCTCCATTGCTCTTTATATCGGTCCTTGAGGTTTTGATTATGATTTGATTATGATTATGATTAGAAAGGACCAAGAGGTTAAAGGTATACAAGTGGGAGTTAAACAGTACAAACTGAAAGCATTTGTTGATGACTTAGTGTTGACTTTACAGGAGCCAGAATCTAGTACTAAAAGGGTATTGGAACTGATTCAAGAATTTGGACAGGTAGCAGGCTCTAAGTTGAACAAGATGAAAACTAAGGTTTTAGAGAAAAATTTAACTGTGAATGAGAGAGAAAAGTTTCAGGAGGAGACAGGATTAACATTGGTTAAGAAAGTAAAATATTTAGGGGTTAATATGACAACCAAAAATGTGAATTTATTTAAGGATAATTATGAAAAATGTTGGACTGAAGTGAAAAAGGATTTAGAAATATGGACAAATTTGAGGTTATCATTGTTAGGCCGAATTGCTGTGATAAAAATGAATGTGCTGCCAAGGATGTTGTTTTTGTTTCAAACATTGCAAATTTTGGATAAGATGGATTGTTTCAAGAAGTGGCAGAAAGATATTTCTAGATTTGTCTGGCAGGGCAAAAAGCCTCGAATAAAATTTAAGATATTAACCGACGCAAAAGAAAGAGGTGGATTTGCCTTGCCAGACCTTAAACTATATTATGAATCAGCTGCTTTTTGCTGGCTGAGAGAATGGCTGCTTCTTGAAAACACTGACGTGTTGGATTTAGAAGGTTTTAATAATGTATTTGGTTGGCATGCATATTTGTGGTATGATAAGGTAAAAGCACATAAAGCGTTTAAAAATCACATTGTTAGAAAAACATTGTTTAATGTTTGGATAAGATGTAAGGATTTGTTAGGAAAGAAAACCCCAAGATGGTTGTCACCAATGGAAGCGAAGGCACAGAAAAAAACTCAATATGGAGGCCAAATGGCTGAAATATTGGGAAATTTTGGAACAAGATGGAGACAGAATAAAATTGCAGAGTTTTGAAAAATTGAAAAATAAAGTGCGAGATTGACTTCATTATTACCAAACAATGGAGGCATATAATTTGGACAAAAAAGTTGGCTTCCAGGTGGAAAAGTCAAAATTGGAAACTGAATTGTTTGATCCAAAAACTAAGCATTTGTCAAGAATGTATAACTTGTTGCTGAGATGGAACACTCAGGATGAAATGGTGAAATCAGTTATGATTAAATGGGCACAAGATGTTGGACATAACATAATGATGGCTGACTGGGAACAGTTATGGACCACAGGTATGAAATTTACGGCATGTAATGCCCTAAGAGAAAACTTAATGAAAATGATTTACAGGTGGTACATGACACCAGTCAAGCTTGCAAAAATTTACCATTTGCCCGATAATAAATGTTGGAAATGTAATGAGATTGAAGGTACATTCTTTCACCTTTGGTGGACATGCCCAAGGATTAAGACATTCTGGGAGATGATTTATAACGAAATGAAAAAGGTATTCAAATAGACCTTCCTGAAGAAACCAGAGGCCTTTCTCCTGGGCATGGTCGGCCAATTGGTGCCAAAGAAGGATAGAACATTTTTTATGTATGCAACAACAGCAGCAAGAATACTCATAGCAAAATATTGGAAGACACAAGATTTACCCACCCAGGAAGAATGGCAGATGAAGTTGATGGGCTACATGGAATTAGCGGAAATGACTGGCAGAATCTGAGACCAGGGAGAAGAGTCGGTGGAAGAAGACTGGAAAAAGTTTAAAGACTGTTTACGGAAATACTGTAAAATTAATGAATGTTAGAAAAATGTTGGAATGAAGTTATATGGCTTTAGTAGAAATGTTATAAGGAATTAAGGATAAATAGATTAATAGAGTATTAAAGGGAAAATAAGGTTAGAATGTGTTAAGATAATTATAGGATTAAAAATAGAGGAAGATGGAAAGGAATTGCTGAAAAAATTAATAGAAGTGGAATACAAAAAGGGAGGTGTGAGGAGGTCGTGGAAATAAGGGAATGAAAGATAAGATTTTGAAATTATTTGATGTGTTTTAAATTGTGTTTGTTTTGTTTTGTTAGTTTAATGTTAGTGTTTTGTTAGTGTAATGTAGTTTTTTTGTTTTTGTTTTTTGTTTTTGTATTGTATTGTATTGTATTGTATGGTTTTTATTTTTTGTAGTGTTTAAATTGTTGGAAAAGGTAATAAATATTAATTTTATAAAACAAAAAAACAAATCACTTTGATGAAAATCGGGACGCGCATCTTTTGGTGCCAAGCTCTCACGCACCAGCACCAACTCATCCCTGGGATATTCCAGGATCATATCAGAAGCCAGGATGGCTTCTGTAATTCTGGGAATGTCCTGGACAAATAATAATGGTTGGAGGGTATGCCTTGGATACATTGAGTGTGGGTGTACATAGGAACCTCTGACTTCTACTGTACAAAGTGGGACCACTCCTCTCACTTTTGCTTCTGGCCTCTCCCACCACAAGGCTGTGGCCCCTGGAAGGTTTCTCAGAAGGAAATGTGGCCCTCGGTTTCCCCACTGCTGAATCGGAGCACTCATGCTGATGCCTTTTCAGAATACCCATTGCATCATTCAGATTATTCAGCTGTAAGATATTTCTTCATTGTTGTCTATGTTGTGTGGTGTAGTGGTTAGAGTGTCAGACTAGGACTTGGGAGGCCAGGCTTCAAACCCATGAAGTTCATTGGCTGACCTTAGGCCTGTCACCATCTCCCAGCCTAACCTAATGCACAGGGCTGTTGTGTGGATAAGATGGGGCGAAAGAGAATTATGTACACCACCTTGAGCTCCATGGGGAAAAAGTTGAGATTTGAATGTAATAAATAGAAATATTAATAAAAGACATGACTTTATTTAAATTGGAAACCAGCAGAGTGGAGAGGTCATCAGAGCAGCTTTCTACGCAGGGAGAGCGATAACCACAAACCCAACAAGTTAGAAAGGTTTGCTGTTTTCTGTCTCTCACACCTCCTGGACAGGTTTGTGGCTGCTGAATGGTGTCAACTTCATGGCTTTGGGGAGCAAAAGTCAGGTGGACAGAATAATTTCAGTGAAAAGGAAGCAAAGGATGTTGGGAATGTTAAAACGCCTCCTCTGGAGCGTTGCATAGGACTTTCTGCTTATGTTTTCTCCTGACAGTCAGGAAAAAGAGAGAGAGCGCGACCATTCTCATGACTGTATTTAAAAAGTAATTTGTATAAATG
Organism: Podarcis cretensis; assembly: GCF_951804945.1. Classification (NCBI taxonomy): domain Eukaryota; kingdom Metazoa; phylum Chordata; class Lepidosauria; order Squamata; family Lacertidae; genus Podarcis; species Podarcis cretensis. The sequence continues at coordinate 23,548,055 of NC_137177.1, read as the reverse complement.
CCAAAAAAAAGTTTTCAATAAACTATTCAATTCAATGGCAAGTTTCAGATTTCCCCATGGGACTTTTCTTTTTAAAGGCATTTGTGACAACTCACGAGTCGTTACAGACTTGTGTACCAAATCCTGCCGTTATTACAAGCTCTTAGCAAAAAGGAAACTGCTGCCAAATTTCTCTTTTGTAGCCTTTGGCAAACCATGTTGTTTGGACAGGCCCAGATCCAGAATTTGGAGGGCCCCAGTAATTGGATTCAGAAGGGTGCCCCCCTCCCCCTCACCAGCCAGCCTATCTCACTTCCTCATCATTTTCACAGACAAGACCTCGCCTCCTCTCGTCTGCCTCGCTCTCCCATAGTTTGGTTCCTTTTGCAGAGCTGCCATTTTCTTATAGGCTGGGTATCCGATGTATGATGTTCTCCAGATGTTGTTGAACCACAGTTCCCACCACCCCTGGCAGGTAGCCATGCAGGCTGGAGCTGATGGTAGTCAGAAGCAGAAATGGGGGCAGAGCCACTGCGCTAGCTTCCCAGCAAGTGGGCCGCTGTTGCATACCAAAACTGGAAGGGAAGAAGTGGTGGAGAGGCTGCTGCAGTGCAGACACACCAGTGGAGCCAATCTGGTGTTCCTGCCGGTGCTATTGCACCACACCAACCTCTCCTCCTCACTTGTATCTTTCTCCTTCCTGGTAAACAGCAATGACTGGCTGCCAGTAGGGCTGCCAGACCTCCAGGGTAGTGACAGGGGTGGTGACCTGAATCGCCAGCTGGGTGAGAGTGCCTCTATCTATTTTTTAATTAAGAAGACTTTGTGCACAGCTTGCAAGCTTCAAGGGGGCAAATCATTGCATGGACTCTCCGCCTTCTTTCACAAACCCTCCCCTCTTCCAATTAACCGCCATCTTAATGGCTCCGTGATGCAGGGGAAGCGCATAGGCAGAATCACCAGGGCTTACCCTTACGACGTCACCAGGGGGCCACCCTGTGACATCACCAGAGGCTGCCCCTAGGCCTTAGGCTTCAGCCCTGAAATCTCAGGGTCTGGGATGCTTCTGAACAGACAACCATACCTCTGCCAGGAAGCCAGACTGCAGCTCCACATCATCAGGTGAATTTCTTCTGATGGCAGTTGTAATCAAGTGGCTCCTGGGAGACACCACTATTTGTTTAAAAGCATTGGAATACCAAGCATGGGGACGCGGGTGGTGCTGTGGTCTAAACCACTGAGCCTAGGGCTTGCTAATCAGAAGGTCGGCGGTTCGAATCCCCGTGACGCGGTGAGCTCCTGTTGCTCGGTCCCTGCTCCTGCCAACATAGCAGTTCGAAAGAACGTCAAAGTGCAAGTAGATAAATAGATACCACTCTGGAGGGAAGGTAAATGGTGTTTCCATGTGCTGCTCTGGTTGGCCAGAAACGGCTTAGTCATGCTGGCCACATGACCCGGAAAAACTGTCTGCGGACAAACATCAGCTCCCTCGGCCAGTAAAGCGAGATGAGTGCTGCAACCCCAGAGTCGTTTGCAACTGGACTTAACTGTCAGGGGTCCTTTACCTTTACCTTTTATGAAGCATACAAACCCTAAGTTACTGAGACAAAAATATAGTAGTAACCGTGCCCAGTCCTACACTGAATACCTTATACCAAGCTGTTTTGTACCAGATCTGACTATTTTTCAGAAGAAGTATATAATTAATATTATGACTATTGTAACTATCACTGTTAGGGACGCGGGTGGCGCTGTGGGTAAAACCTCAGTGCCTAGGGCTTGCCGATCACATGGTCGGCGGTTCGAATCCCCGCGGCAGGGTGAGCTCCCGTCTTTCGGTCCCAGCTCCTGCCCACCTAGCAGTTTGAAAGAACCCTTAAGTGCAAGTAGATAAATAGGTACCGCTTTATAGCGGGAAGGTAAAACGGCGTTTCCATGTGCTGCGCTGGTGCTGGCTCGCCAGAGCAGCTATGTCACGCTGGCCACGTGACCCGGAAGTGTTCCTGGACAGTGCTGGCTCCCAGCCTCTTAAGTGAGATGGGCGCACAACTCTAGAGTCGGACACAACTGGCCCGTACGGGCAGGGGTACCTTTAACTATCACTGTTAATACTGCCCCATTCCCAGCTGTGTCCCGTTCTTACGCTTATTATGCCCTGAATATACTCTGCAAATGTTATCACCAAGGAGCAAAATTTGTTATCTCTGCAGGATGCTAAAACAATACAGTTGCCCTTTCTGTGCTACCTTTGACCAGTAAAGGATATCCGTATATTCCAAAACCTGCCCTGAACCGTCTGCTTCCAGTATAGCAAAACCAGCTGGTCTGGGGCTGGTCCACCTCTAAGATAGGATGAGGTAGCTGCCTTGGATGGAGGAAGCCCCACAGGCAGTGCATCTGTGGATGCCCCCCCCCATTGCCACTGCCCCTGGAGAAGCAGCGCCAGCTTGCAATATCTGGTGAGATTTCACTGAAATCGCTTGAGATGTTGCAGAGGGCACAACAGGGCTGCAGTGTGGCACGGTTCCCTTTTTGCCTTAGGCAGCAAAAACGGGACACGCCACCCCTGCTCTGCTTGGCTGTGTTGCTGCCACTTACCAGGGGGCAAAGGAGAGGTGGTGGTGAGGTACCAGAAATGCCCCACTGGTACATTTGCCTCACACAGACTCACTGCTACCTCACTCCTTTCCTTCTTCCTCCTGGTAACCAGCAGCAACCAATCAGTGGTCAGGTGAGTGTTGCCTCCCCACTGCTGCAGGAAAGCAAACATGCCATTATACCCTTCGGTCTCGGACCCACCGGTTACAATTTGTCTCCACCGTTTTGTCAATTACTGCATGGATTCGATTAACCCGACAGAGTCATCTGATTAAAGCCCGCCTGCAGCCTGCTTAGGTAATGCAGGCGGGCTTTAATAAGGGCTGCTGGATGGTGAGGATGGCTGGCCTCGGTTTTGTAAGATCTTCGGGCCAAATGGCACGTGACAGCAAAGGCCTTGCAGCCATTTCTCTGCAGTGGAAGGAGTGGCTTACCATGAAGAAGACTTTTCAATTCTTCTCTTCCATTCGCAGTGAGGGGGAAACTCCTTGTGCCAAGGCAAGGAGGTCATGGTCAGAGGAAGAGGTCCAGCAAAACTGGAGGTGTGGGTAGTATAGGAGAGGTGGGAAGCCTCAGGCACTGGGGCCAAATGTGTCCCTCAATTTTTCTCTGTCTGGCCCTCCTAACTCTCCTCAGGCCACTGGCTGCTGCCATTCAGAGTAGACAGTGCTGAGCTTGATGGAGCAATGGTCTGACTCAAAATAAGGCAACTTCCAATCTTCCTTGGGATGTGGGCAGATTGGCCCTTGGCACATCAATGTAAGGGAGGCTACAGACAAGCCACTGGTCCCACTGAGGCAGGGGACCATGCCCAGAAAAGGCTCATCTACCTCCATCTGATAGGGCACCCACACTGGAGGGAGAGAATTAGTGAAATATAAAATGATAACCCCTTGCAGGCCCACTGCAGGATCCAAAAACCAAACCCCACACTTCCAGCAAGTTCTGGACTGGAAGTTCTCAACTGTATTTCTGCAGGCTAAGTCATGATCAGGGCTGGCCCAAGACGTTTTGGCATCTGAGGCGAACCACAAAATGGTTGACCACCAGGAAAGAAGAATTGAGTGAAGATCTACATCAGGAACAAGGTGGGTATAAAGATCTACATTGGGAACAAGAGGGGGGAGGAGACTAGCAGCTCCCCCTAGTTGCCATGGGCCATTGTGGAGGCAGCATGTGGAGGGATGCCAAGCAGATGATACACCACAGTTGTCACCGCTGCTGCAGTAGCAACAGCATTCCTTGAAGGCCATATCTGCTGCCCCTGTGGATCCTGCCGCCTGAAGCAGTTGCCTCCTGTTGCCTCATGGGTGGGCCGGCCCAACCACAATGTAGTTTCGCTCCAAGGGACATTCTGCTGGGAAATGATGACCTATGCTGACGGCATTCTCTCTCCCTCTCCCACACGCAACACCCCATGGAAAGATAATTTGTCATGATGAGACATCATTCCAGGCATTCTCGGGAATTCAAAACAGCAGCCATCAGCTCAGGGGGGTATTTAGCGTCACCAGTGAGTCACATTCCACCCACCCACAATAGCTTCCTCATTGATTTATTTGGAAGATTGATGCCCTGTTTTTCAGTCAACTGTATTGCAAGGGGGCTGGTGAGCAACAGGTAATATACCACCTCCCAAAAAAATAACCCAAGCACACAACCCGAGCTTCCTCTAGTCATCCAGTGGATTCAGTTTGGTGATTATTATTAATAATATTATTTGGCATCTGTGCTATTCTAGACTCCTGGTAAAGTTAACGTCCACCCTGCAAACATAGCGCCATGTTGACAGCTGATGCTGGAATTCCCCTCAAGGGTGATTCAAGTGCTTAAAGGAGAAAGGGAACTTGTCTCTGTCTCACACCCCCACACGTGTGGGAGCTTTCTGTGTTCTTTGCTGGACTCCTGCACTCTCTTAGGAGGTAAATATCATGTCCGGAGGCTTAGTTGCTAGATATTTTAAAATGTCTCATCTTCCAGACTTCACTAATAACTGGGGCAACGCATGTAGCCTATTTCATCTTTCTCAGCAATGTCAAAGTGCACTCAGTGTTTTGAGTTCTTTTTATAATTCAGCCCTTTTGAGGGAGAGATGCACTCTTCCACATCTCATTTGCAGACTTTTGTCAGTCATTCTAGTGCCTTGGACTTAGGAGGGCAGGGACTCAGCTCACAGTTAACGGTGGATCTCGCAAATCTTCACTTTCCAAAAGGATACGCAAATCAAGACATAGCTCTCCTTTGAAATGTGCACTTCTCCAAAGTAGGAACGAAGCTCTACAGCTAAGTAATGTGTACAATAAATAAATAAATAAATAACAGGGGCAAAGTGTGCACAGAGATGCATATATAAGTGAGAATGTGTATCAGTATGTGTCATATATAGGGGAAATTGCTTTGCAAAAAATGTGTATCTTATGCAAAATTGCATACAAAAATGTGTAGCCCAGGAGAAATTTGCACTGAAATGCTGGTGCATTTCCTTGAGGACACTTTGCAAACTGATGTGGAAATATGAATGTCAGGGTGGAAAAAATGAGAAACTGAGACACTGGCAGAGGAAGAGGAAGAGGAGTGTGAGGGGAGCACACCACCCCCAGCAGCGCAATCCCGGTGGGGTGCCATCGCAGCTGCCCCCCTGCTGGGTGCCCCACCCCCAGGAGTGCACCACACCCCTGCAGGCGGCGCACCACAACCCCAGGATGCTCTCTGCTCCCCAGTGCTGGAGCATGAAACTCCGCCACTGAACTGAGAGAAACTGAAAGTCCATATAGTCAGTGGCGTAGCATGGGTTGTCAGCACCCGGGGCAAGGCAAGTAATTTGCGCCCCCTAACCCGTGGATTTGCGCCCCTAACCCATGGATTTGCGCCCCCTAACCCTAACCCCCAGATGTTGCGCCCGGTGCGGCCGGGCCCCCCTGCACCCCCACGCTACGCCACTGCATATAGTGTACCAAATTTCAGCTTTCTAGATGGTGAGGCTGTCAGGGATTTAAGCATACAAGGGCCTAACCCTGACGCTGAATAGTACAGAGTGTTCAGGAAAAATCTTTGTTGTGCAGTCCTCTGTATCAGAGGCACTGCTTTGGACCAAATAATTGGGGGCAGCGGTGTGCTGCGTACCTGTGACGTCACGCGAGCGCTGCGTGATGTGACCACCTTGTATATTTTTTCTGGTACTAAGGAATGCTGCCTGTTGCTATTAGACAGCAATGGTCTCTCTCTCTCTCTCTCTCTCTCTCTCTGTGTGTGTGTGTGTGTGTGTGTGTGCGTATGTGCAATAAATATTGTGTGATCTCCACAACCAGGGCCAGCAGGACCTAGCTGCTGTGGTAAGCATCAGGTTGTTGGAGATGGATGTCTCTCTAATTTTGTGTCATGACATCCCATGCCACTAGGTAGCTATTTTCGGACTGGTGCCCCTCTCTCAAAATTCAAAATGTGCCCACTGGCCAAATTTGTGTTGCATAAAATAAATAAAAGGTACTGGCCAAATGCCTTCAAGTTTACCTTAATTCATAATGTGAAGATGCCAGAAGATGGTCCATATGGTATCCCATAGATTCAGGGTGGTTTTAGGATTGAAAGGTCATAGAATCATAGAACTGTAGGGTTGGAATGGATCACGAGGGTCATCTAATACAACCCCCTGCAATATAGGATTCTTTTGCTCAACGTGTGGCTCAAAACCACGACCCTTATATTAAGAGTGACGTGCTCTGCCGACTAAGGTGAGTTCAATCTGGAGAACTGGTAGTAATAACTCACCAACTCTGGAACTTCCAAGCTCCCAATCACCTAGTGTCATTGTGATGTCAGGTGATAGACTGACAGGTGGGCAGTCTCACCCACCCATCAAATTTGGCCTATGAAAGTTGACTCGATAAGGATCTGGCCTGCTGAGCCAAAAAAGTTTCTCCACTCCTGCCCTAAAAGATGGAAACAAAGAAATAAAAGCCTCATCTCTGCAGCAGAGGCCTCCAGGTTGAAGCCCTGGGATCTTTAGTGAAAGGTCTCATACAGCAAGGCAGAAGATCCTGCAGATTCACTCTGAGTAGAGATAGTCTGACATAGCCTAAATTCTTGTGTTTTTGTGAAATCTGATAAAAGTAAGCTGGTCTGGCAGGAAAGAGAAAATCCAGGCTATTCCTGACCTCTGCTCTAAATATTTTAAAGTCCTGGATAGCTCTTTCAGGGGTTTTTTAGACAATGATTTTTCACAAACAAACAATCAATCAGTGCCTACACATTTTGTCTCACAGCTCAGTTGATGGAGCACGAGTCTCTGAATTTCAGGGTTGTGAGTTTGAGCCCCATGTTGGGCAAATGATTCCTGCATTGCAGGTTCTACCAATGCAAGAAACCTATCGCTTCCCACCCCAAATGGAAACTGGGAACCTGGGGATTACAGTTCATCCAGGAAGGGCAATTGCTTGCCCTGCTCATATGCATGCCTATGGCACTAAACAAGTTATACCTCAAATATCTGAAAGTCACTCTCCATTTCTATGGACCTTCTCAAGTGTTAAGATCGGCAAAGGGGCCTCTCTTGGCCATTCCGCCACCCACAAAAATGTGGGGAATGGTGGGCTCATGAAAGGGCTTTCTCTGTGGCAGCCCCTAAAGTGTGGAATTCCCTCCTGCACAGGGATGCATCCGGTATACCTTCATTCCATAGCTTCTGCCTATGCTGAAGACACACCACTTTACCCTGGCCTTTGACAGTTTCATAGAATCAGAGAAGCGTATAGCTGGAATGGATCACGAGGGTCATCGAGTCCAACGCCCTGCAATGCAGGTATACTTTTGCCCAGTGTGAGGCTTGAACCCATGGATGACCCTGAGATTAAGAGTCTGAGCTATGATTTAAGCTATTTTCTTTTGTGAGAACCCCCGCCTCTATTGCTGAGTTTATATTCTTCTGTTCCGTTTGGAATGATTTTGCTTTTTATTCTTGTATGCTTCTCTGTTGTTGTTTTTTAAATTCTTTTAAAAATCATTCTAAAATTCTTTGCATTTTAAGAGAAAGAGCTTTTTGACAGTGGAACGAACTCCATCAAAAGGTGGTGGACTCTTCTTCTTCACTGAAGGTTTTTAAACAGAGGTTGGATGCTCATATTTCAGGGATTCTTTAGCCATGATTCCCACATTGGGGGGGGCTGGACTAGATGACCCTTGGGGTCCCTTCCCACTCCACATTTCTATGTTTTATAAACTGCTTAGTATTTTTTAAATCAAAAACTTCTGCAATTTATAAACTGCTTAATAGTTCAAAAAATAAAAATAAAACTCTCTGTATATTGTTGCATCATTTCATATTATGTTTTCTCATAAATATAGATTATATCCTTGCAACCCATGCCAGGGCCTTTATAGAAAAGGGCGGATAAGAAATCTTATCACTGAAACGTCTCTCCTTCCTTGGGGACCAGAGGCCTTGTGTTCTTCTCTTCCTTCCTCGCTTGGACGATCAGAGTAGCAGATTCCCAACCAGAGTCTGGAGCTGGTTAGGGAGAGCCTTGGTTGCACTTTCCCTTTCTCCCCGAGGCGTTGGCCAATCCCAAAACCCCTTTCTGATGAAGGTTCTCTCGCCTGGATTGACACAGTGACCTGACACTGGGTGGACGAGAGCGAGGGCGCGCGCGAACCCAGGGGAGAGAGGAGGAACGGCAGCCGTCGGTGCCAAGATTTTGCTGAGCTTAGGCGCGCTGCTGCTGTAGCCAGCCGAGCAGAGGCTGTTGACATTTCCGGTTGCAATCCCGCAGCCAATTGGCGATCGCCGGAGCAGCGAGACACGGAATATGATAATTTCGTCCTGCTGAAAGAAAAAGAGAGAGAGAGACGGGCAAGCAGGGAGGGAGGGAGGGAGGAGGGAAGCAAGAAGAGAGAGAGGACACCCAGGGCTCAACTCCTATGAAGAGGGCCTTGGAAAAAACGCTCCCCGCAGCAGTATAATGCATTCTGCACATGCCCGGAAGCTACCTCGAATTTGAAAACAGATTCTGAACAGGTCTCCAAGTTCTCTTTGGAGCTCCTGCCCACCTGCTGCGGTCAACGGGCTCAGCAGACGCCCACCAACCCCAATTAGATGTGGTCACTCTCCAGGGCTGAGTTTTGGTGTTGTTGGAAAACTGTCCCCAAACCATCACTTAGTGCCCCTCGAGGGCTCCTAGAAAGCTCTGGCGTGGCCGATGCTCGGGGGGCCCATCCCCTCCCTGTCTTCTGGGCTGAGCTTTGGGCTCGAAACTAGGTCCGAAGCCTAAGGATTGCTGGGGAGGCCTGCGATTGAGGAATACACCCACCCAGCCACCCGCGAAAGATTGGGCATTTGTGGGATGAGTCCGGTCCGGTGGTGGCTCGGCGGCTCGACGTGTGGCGCCGGAAGAGAAAGATGGAGCGGCCCTAGGGAGGCGTCGGAGCACGTGCCCAGAGAGTAGCTCAGGTCTTCGTCCAAGTTCCTTAAGGCGTCTCGGGCGGCACAGGGGCTTCGTGGCTTTTTCCCGGGACCTCATTAGGCTTGCTGAACAGTACAGAGGCGGCGATCCGAGCGCAAAGCGCGCGCTGCTCCACTAACCATCCTAACAATAAAAAGTGGACCCAGCTGGCGCATCGGTTTGGATCGCGACGGGTGGCCTGGCGGCTGATGTGGTTCTGGTGGCCAAATTTGGAGAGGCGGGGGGAAGAGAAAGGGGGAAATCCCCTCAAAAAGCACCTCAGCCTCCTTTTGACAGGGTAAGTTGTCCTTGAGGAGGGTGGTCGGTTTGCAACAACAAATGAACCTAAACCAAGTGGGTGGGTGGTTAGACTACAGCGGTCATTTTAATTGCCCCCCACACAATGAAAATGGGTGTGTGGACACGACGGAAGTAATCCTGCGTGTTGGTTTCCCAAGATTCTTGGGGTGGGGCAGAAATATGCTTTAAATGTGCGGTGGGTATAGTTCTTTTCGTGTGAGTGTCAATTAGTGCTGCAATTTTACGCACACTTAGCAGAGAGCAAGTTCCATTAAAGTCATTAGGATTTACTTCTGCGTAGACATGTATAGGCTCTTGTTGCACGTACAGGATTGTGTTGTAGGGCCGCATACCAATAGGAGGCGACTGAGGATAACACCAGCAGCTGGGTGATACAGTTCTTAAACAGCGCAAGCCTAGCCATGCCTACTCAGACAAAGTCCTATTGAATTCACTCAGGAGTAAAACGGCAATCCGATGCACGGCTACTTTGGAGTAAGCCCCGTTGAACTCTGTTGCAAGACAACTCAATTGCGAAGCAATCCTCCGCGTGGTTACTCGGATCGTAAACCCCACTGCACTCCACGGAACTTACCTAACAGGTAAATGCGCATAGGATTTCAGCCTTGTCGTGCAAGGCTATGTATATTTACTCGCAAGTAAGCTCCATTGTGTTCAGGGAAACTTACCCCCTAGTTAAGCGTAATACGTGTAAACGCATGAAAAAACTTCTGTGGCCAGCCAAAAGAGATACAAGCGCAATTCTACGCGCGCTTATGCAGAAGCAAATCCCCATTAGTTTGCTCAATGGACATTATTCTTCAGTCAATGCGCAGCCTGGTTGCGCCATGAAGTTGGATTGGACCCTTTGAATACAGCGGGGCTTCCTTCCGAGACATCAGGCGTAGGGATCGGCCTTTTGCCTTTGTTTTGTAAATGAACAAGCTGAGGGATCGCAGCCTGAGCCTTGCACTGGAGGAAGTCCGCTACCACCAGGGCAATCCTGTGCATGCCTTACTTTGGAAGCAAGCCCCATTGAGTTGAGCGGGGTTTGCTCCCAAGGAAGCGGATGTGAAGGATTGTCGCCTCCTTCTGCTTTGAAGTACAGTGCACTTCCATTGATAAATATCCAGAGGGCTCGACTGCTGAGGGTTTGGTGTTTTGTTTTCAATAATAATAAGGAAGTTGCATCAAATGCAAAGGGAGCTTACTTCCAAGTAGGACATGAGTGGAAAGTCTTCGAGACGGCTGCAAAAGAAGGAGAAAGTAACACATTCGCTTCCCCGGCTCCTCCCCTCGCCACCCACGATGCCAGCTTCTGGCGCTCAATGGCGTGGCACTAGCTTGGGTATTTTAGGCCGGCCAGCCAGCCAGGCCCCCCTCCCTCTCCACTAAAAGACCCGACACCCTCCACCTCCACCGGCCTCCCTTAAAAGGCTAATCGGTGTACTGTATCTTTAAAAGGTTCAAACCTCTTTCCAAAAGGCCTAGAGATAGCCGGGGGGTGGGGGAAGGAGAAAAAAAATGAAAAAGCCACCGCCGCGGAGATAGACGGAGAAGCTCGGCTGTTTTGCCTCTTAGAAGCAGAGGAGGCAAAGGAAAGCAAGCAGCAATTCCGATTGTGATGCGGCTTCTCCGGGCGGAATTTATTCCTCGCTGTCCAGAGGCGGCAGGAAGAAGCTTCCGCGTGGGCTTCTCCTTCTCCTTCTTCTCCAGCGTGGATTATTTTTATTCCGAAGAATAACAGAGGAGGATTGGTTCCGGCTGGAGCATGCTCACAAACTGCACAGTCTCCCATGATTAAGCTTGCCTAGGGTGTTGTGGTTCCCCCCCTTCTTCTTCTTTTTCTCCTCTCCCCCCCTCCCCTCCTCTCTCTTTCCCACATTGATTTTGTTTTGAAGCTGAGCTACAAACCATCAGGGCAGGGTTGCGGGGGACGACCTGCCTCCCCCCTTCCTCCCTCGGAGAAGGAAAACATCGCGCACCTTCTTCTCCCAGCAATATGACATAATAATCCCCATCCCCGATCCTCCCTCCCCCCACCCTCTCCCCCCCACCTCTTTTTGAAACAGGTGTTATTAAAAAGAATAGGAAATAAGCTACCCGGCAGCTCAGCGGAACGCTTCCTCCAGGAGGGGAGAGCGAGGCTGCAGAGCCTCTCAGGAAATTGCCAGCATCGTGAGAATCGCAAAAGTGGAGGGGATCGGGCTCTGCTTGCAGCCAGACAGCCAAGGTAAGGCGATGGTGTTTCGCCCATTTATCTCGCTGCCCCCTCGTGCCGTTGTGTGTGTTTTGACTATTGCTGTTGCTGCCGCAGCCGCTGTTCCTCGCTGGTGGAGGGAGGCAGCAGCAGCAGCAGCAGCAGATTCCATTTTGCCTGGGCTTCTGAAGAGGTGTCAGGTTGCTTTTCTTCCTTTATTTTTATTTATTTTAACAGGACGCTCCTCGCTGCCTTTCGGGACTGTTGTCAAGTGTGTGTGCGTGTGTGTGTGTGTCTCCCCTGGGTGGGTTTGAGTTTGCGAGGTGGCTCCTCTTGCAGGGCTGATGCCTGGGTGCCTGAAGTAACCTCTTGCGGTGTCAATCGGCGGCTGTTAACCCTCTCCGCGCCTTGCGCCCAGGAAGGCCTGCGCAAAGGTGGTGTTGATGTCGGTGGTCTATAGGGGGCTGGAGCGTGCGCCGGGGAGGGCAGCGATGTGTGTGTGTGTGTGTTGAGGGAATGTTTGAGGAGGCCTGCTGGCCACAGGAGGGCCAAAAACAAGTCTCAGGTGGGCGAATGATCTTGCAAAAAACAAAAACAAAAACAAAAAAACCGAAAGAAAAGAAAAAAAAAGGGGTGGGTGGGTGGAAGGGAGAGAGCAGGAGGCAGAGAAGTGAGGCACACCAAGTTGCAAAGTGACCAGGCCTTCCTATGCAGCTTCACTTGCAAATATGTGCAGTTTTCCCCTTGCATACCGCTTGTGTGCAGAGAGGCTGGCGGTGCCTTTCGCCCTGTGCTTGTTGGGGAAATGTTGCCAGGAGCCTGCTGCCCTCCGCTGCTGCAGTGATCTGATCAAGGAGCCTTGTTGTGGATGCGCTGCTCCTCTGCTTGGTGTAGCCAGGCTTCGTTTATTCTGCTGGTGGGTCCGAAGGAGGTCTCTGAGTTATGTGGTTGTGTCTCTTGCTGTCAGGAAGGGTGGGCAGCTGCTAGTCCGGTGGGGGAAGGCTAAGGTTTACCTGGGAGCAAACCCCACTGAATGCATTGGGGCTTACTTCTGAGTAGGCATGGGTAGGATTGCGCTGTAAGCTCCTCTCCCTGCAGCCCCCCATGAGTTGAGTGCAAATGACTGACCACAGAGGAAGTGTTTCCCTCCTGCTGGTTGTATTTGGGTTCCTGAGCGCAGATGTGCGGCCTTGGCTTCAGTGTATTGCACCCGGTGGTGGGTTCTGACTTGTGCTTCATGCTCTATCTCTGTCCGGGCACCCCTTGTCTCCCCCCCCCCCATTGGCCCACCACCAAAGCTGCTGGATATGATCTTATCCAAGAGATATCTAAGCAGCATTCAGACATTTGGGCTTTGCATTCACCGGGGGTCGATTTCCAGGATCTTGCCCTGTGGGAAGATGCTCCTGAAAGCCCTGCAGAAGGAGATGGCAACCTTTATCCACCAACCTCATGCAGTACCTGCTTGACTGCCTATCTTTACCCATGCATGAGATTTCCCCCCCTCCCCCCCTTCCTTTTTCCCTGCTGGGTTTCAAGGGAACTGCAAAGCTGTGATTGCAGCAGTGACTGCAGAGGGCTGTTCTCAGTTGGAGGTAAAGAAAAAAAGGGCACCCGAGTGCACAATCTGGCAAGTCGATTGTTGGGTGGTAATTGGCCCAGTTATTACATAACAACAGAGAGGCAGATGCAGTGTAAGCAAAGTGCTACCTTATACTGTACTGGATTAATGAGAACTCTATATAAGAGGAAAAAGGGGCTTGCTTTTTTCTGATCAGTTAACCATTTCCTGTTAGGGTTTACCATTCACATGACTGTGAACGACAGGGGATATACAGTGGTACCTCGGGTTACATACGCTTCAGGTTACATACGCTTCAGGTTACAAACTCTGCTAACCCAGAAATAGTATCTCGGGTTAAGAACTTTGCTTCAGGATGAGAACAGAAATCGTGCTCTAGCGGCACGGCAGCAGTGGCAGGCCCCATTAGCTAAAGTGGTGCTTCAGGTTAAGAACAGTTTCAGGTTAAGAACGGACCTCCGGAATGAATTAAGTACTTAACCCGAGGTACCACTGTATTCTGCTGGCAAAACGAATGTCCCCAAAGGCTCTTTTAACAAAACAAATATAGGCTTATTGTCGTCCTAACCTGCGTCTTCATAGAAAAGTCACCTGAGCCTATTGTCTCCGCCGAGGTGTTCATTACGCTTGGTAAACAAGGAGTAGGCCGGGGATGTGGATCATGTGACCCTCCAGGTTTTGGTCTGCGAGTCGTGCCACCCCTTGCCATTGGCCCTTCTGGCTGAGCCTGATGGGAGTTTTGGTCTTGCCGGATGTTGTTAGACACCAAGTTCCCCCATCCCTAATCTAGGCAAATTTATCACATGCTTAGTAACAGAGTGTAAAACCACATTTGGTAGAAGGTCACAGTCTGGCTGCCAGCATTTGGGTCTTCAGCAGGGGAAACGTTTGATGTTGGTTAGCACCAGAGTCATTAAAGATGCCTTTAAAAAAAGTTTGTATTGCATAGTTTAAATGATTGCATTGTTCCTTTTGTTGAATATAACCCTCACAAGGAGTTGGATCCAGCATGAAACCCATTGGGTCTTCTTGTAATGTAACCTGCCTCTGCAGTTACAGTGGTACCTCGGGTTACATACGCTTCAGGTTACAGACTCCGCTAACCCAGAAATAGTGCTTCAGGTTAAGAACTTTGCTTCAGGATGAGAACAGAAATCGTGCTCCGGCGGCAGCGCAGCAGCAGGAGGCCTCATTAGCTAAAGTGGTGCTTCAGGTTAAGAACAGTTTCAGGTTAAGAACGGACCTCCGGAATGACTTAAGTACTTAACCCGAGGTACCACTGTATTGGTATTTGTAGATTTTCTGATCCATTGTGATGATGTGTGTGCTGGGTGGTGCAGACCTCTGGCCAGGGACATTTACATGAGCAAGTTTCCACCCATTTATCTGTTTTATTTGTGTGTCGATTTTCTCCCCCCCCCCCAAAAAAAATCCATGCTCAAAGCAGCTTGCAACAAAGAAACAGGGATGTATTTCAAATAAACACAACAAAGTAAATTTCATAATAACATAGCAAAACAATAGCATAGTAACAGTTTCATAATAGCATAGCAAAACAACAACAACATCACAATGGTTACTAGCCACGGTGATAGCAACTACCGTATTTTTCCGTGTATAAGACTAGGTTTTTTCCCTAAAAAATAATATCAAAAATTAGGGGGCATCTTATACATGGGGCCATCTCCCCCCATTTTCTTAAATCTGACTCCCCCAAAATAGGGGGCGTCTTATACATGGGGGTGTCTTATAGACGGTAAGATATGGTATATGCATATTGTGGTTCGAGGACCCGACCCCCGCGAAGTAAAATGAAGACACAGGGACACGTGATATAAGGTTAATGGGCTAGAAAAGGCCACAACTTTATTGATTACAGCAGTGAAAAGGTATTGGCTTAGGCATTGGATCGCGAAACAAGTGGGTTTATTCACCAGGGGTTCATCACCTGTTGATGCTAATCCAACTATAGGCTCACCCCTGATGTCACCGAGGGTCATGCCATGGCCTCCCGCCAAGCAGGCTTCGGACGGAATACACGACCGCCAGATTCCATTAACGGAATACCCCTAGAAATTGAAGGCATAGGCGATGGCCACACCTAGCACTTCGACACACCACAACACATTATTCCAATGCCTAACCTACCCACCAATACCACCAAAAAGTTGTGACGATTGCTACGAGGTAGGCGAAAAAACCAAAAAGCCTAATGCCAAATGGAAAAACTTCTACCAGGCCCCCCGGGCAACCGGGGCGACCAACCTAAGGTCCATAGCAAGGCCAATGACCTAAGCCCTAACTCAAAGGGAGTGGAGGGTGGGTGACTCGCCCAGGACGACAAAGAGAAATGAGGCCGGGGGGGAGGCTGGCACTGCAGCATAAAGGCTGCTGGACACGCCCCCCATTGCACCTGGTTGGACGGCCACCGGGGGGGGGGGGCGTGAGTGCCAGCCAGGTGAGCTGGAGGCAGGGGGCAACGCCCCCTGCTAGGAGCGATGCTCGGGCTCCCGTCCACAACCACTCCCCTCTCTTTCAGGGAGGAGAGTCCTTATGAACGCATAAGTGGAGGACTCCTGCATCCAGGATGAGCTGCCCCCTTGCATTTTTTGTAGCCAATAGTTGTGTAACTGGTACTGCTGTCATTCCACGAGTTGAAGGGCAAGTTGCTAACCATTAAGGTCATAAGGTAATAAGGTCCATGAAATTGTTCTGATGTCAGCTGTGTTCAGTGAGTCCCATGCCTGAATTCTGAACTGCAACTGTACTTCTTCAGGGGAACGCTATCATTTTAAAATAACTTCTTAGTTTTGCCAAAAGGAACTGAATATGTCCCTGTTCTTAAGATGGGACAATTCTCATTCTCTCTCTCTCTCTCTCTCTCTCTCTCTCTCTCATTCTCTCACTCTCTCTCCATCCATCCATCCACACCATACGCTTAAAAGTGCCATGCCTTCCCACACAGAATCCCAGGAACTGTAATTCGTTAAGGGTGCTGAAAGTTGTCAGGAGACCCCTATTCCCCTCACAGAGCTACAGTTCCCAGAGCTCCCCAGGAAAGAGGACTGGCATTCTGAGAACCGTAGCTCTGTGAGGGAAATTGGGAATCTCCTAACAACTCTCAGAACCTTTAACTAACTACAGTTCCCAGGATTCTTTGGGAGAAGCCGTGGCTGTTAAATATATATAATAGTGCTTTAGGTGTATTGTATCATATGAGCTCTGTGCTGCAGAGCCCACCAGGAGCCATATTGGAGTTGTCTTCCGTCTTGGCTTGCCTGCCTTTAAATACCTGCAGGAGAGCCTTGCAAACTCCCACTTCCTGTCCTCCTCTCCAGTTTCCTGTAGGAACATGGCTGGCATTGCCATGGTAACATGGCTGTGCTGTTCCTTCTGCTGACTTGGCTGAGGCCCATCATTGCCATGGCAATGGAAGACATGGTGGCTCTTTTGCCATTGGCCTAGTGTTCCAGGAGACTCTCTTGGTCCACCAGGAAAGGATGGAATTGGGGACAGTACACTTTTTTTGCTACAATTGGTGCCACAAAGTTTCAGTTATCTGCAAAAGGTAACTGCACCGTGCTCTTGTATGCATGGGTGTTATTTTATCACTGCTATGCCCCAGGGGTTCTGTACAATACCCTCCAACACTTTGAAGCCCAAATATGGGAGACCATCTTTCCATTCTTTTAACTGTGAGAGCATGGCCGCCATTTTGGTTGCTGTGATCTCGCGTGATTTGGTTGCAGAATCCCAGCAACCAAAATGGCTGCCATTCTCTCACAATAAAAAACAGAATGTTCTGGTTTTTTTCTGGGACACTTGTGGGGTATGTGGTATAGTTCAGCCTTCCCCTAAATGTTGCCAGCTGGTGCTAATGCGAATTGCAGTCCAAAACATTTGGAGGGCTACAGTTTGCAGAAGGCTGGAGTAGGAGTGCTTAGAGTGTCTGATGAGGACCTAGGACCAGAGAGACCCAAGTTCAAATGCCAAGTCAGTAATGAAGTGGGTGGCCTTAGATCAGTTGGTCTCCTCCCTTGCTGAAGCTACCTCACAGAATTGTTGTAAGGATGTAAAACGTAATCCATAGTAAAGCAAATAAATTCCTTTCCAAAGTAACTCAAATTCTGTCTCACAAATTGCTGTGACTTGTACATTTCATGCATTTGCTTGTATTTATTTTACATACCGGTAATTTATTTTGTTTCAATAGCTCTGGGAAGGTACAATCTAGCTATGAAGTCCTTGCCACTAAAAGCTAGTGGCATCTTTAGCTTCTGCAATTTCCACACAAATAGTCCACATATGCTGAACCTGCCTCAGCATCCTTAAGGGCCAGAAACAGGTAGCAAACAAAAACAACAATAATGAAAACTTCACAGGATGCTGTGTTTTGCTGTTTATAACGCTGTGATTATGTAGCATGATGGAAGAATCTGTGCAGCCTTGAGTGAGTAGCCACTCCTTGTTTCTTTATTGTTTCCATTATTTCCCTAAACAGCTGGCGACCTGAGTTTGGGAAACCCTGGTCTAACCGAACAAAGTGGAGGTTTGCTTGTGGTTCAGTGTACAGTGATTGCACTGAATCACAGGTGAAACGGCACATTGTGCATTCCAGCTAAGGGAGGTTTGCCTGTGATTCAGTGTAACTGCTGAATATTTATTCTCAAATATATTGTAGGCTTAGGAACATAGAAATATAGGAAGCTGCCTTATGCTAAGTCAGACCATCTAGTTCAGTATTGTCAACACGGACTGGCAGCAGCTCTCCAGCATTCCAGACATGGAATCTTTTCCAGTCCTACCTGGTGATGCCAGGGATTAAAGCGGGAATCTTCTGCATGTTCTCTACCACAGAGCTAAGTTCTAACCAAAGTCTTTGCATTCCACCCAGCACCGAACAACGGTGGTTTTGCAATTGATTTCAGCTGGCAGTAGATTGGGCCCCAGTTTCTTCTTTTCTCTCTCGTAGAATAACAGTGACTTTGCTTGATGATGCTCCTTAGGCATCCACGTTCCTTAAAGTATTAGGAAAACATTAACTTGGAACATGGTTGTGCAATTTTGCTTTCTGACTCTTTGACGAAGTGACAAGCTGCCTTTTGTGTGGCTTTGAGTTTGGCAAAACAACCGTCATCTTCTGGCAATGGCGCTGCTGGGTCAGAAAGTCTGCAAGTGTCTTATTGCTCCACAAAACCTGAGAGCCTAAACTGGAAGCCTTGCATGCCAAGTGTCACATCCTTTAGCCAGAAGAGACCGCGTGATGTCAAATGGCTCATGACTGCCTAAGTTCTGGTCCATCAAAAGGCTTCAGAAAACTGCTCCGGGTTCATAGCAGGGGCAGTCAGAATGAGGGCCACTAACTGACTGCTGATTCAGGACTTTAAATTGTGCTCTTATATCAAATTTCCTTTTCTGCGTATACTGTAATGTTTTACCGTTGCTATGGCCATTGGCTAATGCGAATAAAGTTTTATCTATCTAAACTGCTCCGGGTGGTTAGAATTAAAAGTTCATCTCTGATTCTGGATGCTGCTCCTGCAGACACTTCTGTTTCCTCACTCTGCTGAATGGTAGGGGCGGCCCCTTTAGACAATTGATGGGCTCTCCTTTTGCCTCACACTAGATCACACTTCAAGCAGCCTCCTCTCGGTTTCTGTATGGGTCATGTATACAGTGGCCATATCAACAGTTAGGTCCTGCTCATTTCCTAGGAGAAAGGAGAATAATATGGTGAGAGGAACAGTTTTCTATCTCAATTGCTAGAGACAATATGCCTCTGAATTGCTGGGTAAAACAAGTGTGAACAGTGCTGTTCCACTCACATCACATTCCCCATGGGCATCTGGTTGGCTCTTAACTTTATGTATTTCTCCTTGGGCTCCTTGGAGGAAGGTAGAATATGTGTAATTAATAATCTGATTATAATCCTGAGCAGCTCTCCACCCTATTTCAAATGGATGCTCCATTGTCAGTGTTGCCCATAATCTTTTTCTTCTGAGGGTGGTAGGGGTGCATTAGGACAAATGTGTAAAACAGAAAAAGTTATGGATGGTGCTGCAATTCAGGAATCTCCCGGAAAGTCAGTTTTTATAGGGGACACTGTGCGGGGGGGGGGGGGGGGGGACTAAATTCCAACTCATTCGGTTGGAATGCAACTTGCTAACATAAAAGTGAAAGCATGCCCTGACAATGCCGAGTGGAAGTGCTAGCTGTGATTTTGTACATCTTGAGTATTTATTACCGTGTTACATAACAGAAGCGTGATGGGAAGGAAACACTTTTTAAATTCCGAAGTCTGAATATCTTCCTAGGTTCTGTAGACGCTGGTTGCCTACCAAAGTCCCAGATTTTGAAACTGATATTAACTCTGCAAAGAGCAGATAATATTAATCTAGTATCTAATCATAATGGTCTAATAGGAAAGCTGGTTATACAGGGTTGGATTTTAAGCACTGTTTGCAGAAGGAAGGTGGCAGAAGTAGAAGCTCTCTTAAGAACACCCTTTTCAACCATTAAGAGGAAACAAAACTCCCTTGAAAATCATTGTGGGGGGGGGGGAAGAGGAGCATAAATTTCTCTAATTCTTTTTTGTGTGTGGTGGGGCTGTTGTTGGGGGTTAATATGAGGTAGCCAAGAGTTTCCCAGTTTTTTTTACCCCCTGCTGCTTTCAGCGGTGGAAGGCAATCTCTGCCCTGCTGGCCATTGGAATGCACTGGGAATCTCTTCCCAGCTGAAACACATTGGAAACCACACTACATTACCTTGTGTTCTCAAGGCAGTCCAGGAAGTGTGGTTGGTGGGAAGGAGCACAAGGTTCTCTCTGCAGTTTCCCATCATCCACACTTACTGGTGAGACCCAATGAGATAAGTGGCGACCTCCTTTGGAAGATTGGAAAAATTCCAAGCAAAACAGCAGAAAATTGGTTGCCGATTTCCATGTGGGTAATATTGTCAGAAAACAGGAGGGAGTGGGAAATGTTGGACTCCTGGATGGGGTCTTCTCTTTCCCTCTGCATTTCAAGAAGCCTCTCCTAAGGGTCTGAGGACAAAGTTGACTGTGTGGCATCTAGAAGAGGGAATGCTTGTAAGCGCTGAGTTCACCTTGACTGTCCATGAGGTGGACTTTTCTTTGCCCATCACTAGAGAAACAGCATAGAGCTGCTCACCACCACTGTCTATGGTCAGCAGAAGCTGCAGAGACACCATCAACCAACTTGTCCACAACCCTTGAAAATGTATGTTGGGTTAAGGTAAAGGGACCCCTGACCATTAGGTCCAGTCGTGGCCGAGAGAGCCGGCACACAGCTTCTGGGTCATGTGGCCAACATGACTAAGCCACTTCTGGTGAACCAGAGCAGCGCACAGAAACGCCGTTTACCTTCCCGCTGGAGCGGTCCCTATTTATCTACTTACACTTTGATGTGCTTTCGAACTGCTAGGTTGGCAGGAGCAGGGACCGAGCAACGGGAGATCACCCCATCACGGGGATTCGAACTGCCGACCTTCTGATTGGCAAGTCCTAGGCTCTGTGGTTTAACCCATCCTATATGTTGGGAGAGGGACGCAGGTGGCGCTGTGGGTTAAAGCCTCAGCGCCTAGGGCTTGCCGATCGAAAGGTCGGCGGTTCGAATCCCTGCGGCGGGGTGCGCTCCCGCTGCTCGGTCCCAGCGCCTGCCAACCTAGCAGTTCGAAAGCACCTCCGGGTGCAAGTAGATAAATAGGGACCGCTTACCAGCGGGAAGGTAAACGGCGTTTCCGTGTGCGGCTCTGGCTCGCCAGAGCAGCGATGTCACGCTGGCCACGTGACCCGGAAGTGTCTCCGGACAGCGCTGGCCCCTGGCCTCTTAAGTGAGATGGGCGCACAACCCCAGAGTCTGTCAAGACTGGCCCGTACGGGCAGGGGTACCTTTACCTTTACCTTTTATATGTTGGGAGATAAGTCTTATTTTATAAACATTTGAGAAAGGCAAATCTGGTTAGACCTCCCGTGATTTTTAAAGGCAACATGACCTCTGGCAACTATAGGGGGTAGAAAAGAGATCAGTGGCGGATCTGCACATGATTTGCCGGTTGAGAGTCATATGTTCAAACTCTAGTATTTCCAATTTTGAGAAAGGCTCTGGTAGCCAGTGATGAGACAGAGAAAGACCTCTGCTTCAGACCTTGGAGAGCTACCATCTGTCAATGTGGACTAGGCTAGATGGATAAATAGTCTGACCTCGTATATGGCAGCTTCTTACTTCAGTCCATGGGTTCTTCCATGCTTCTTTCGTTGGATGCTTAGCGATTTTGTTGGTGTACTTGTCACTAGGTATGACTGAATCCGTCAGTTTTAGTTTCTGTGTCTCTCTTTATCCCCCCCCCCCAACACAATCTTAAATTTAGTTTGGTACATACCCATATAAGTTTGGAATTTATTTTCTTAAAAGAAGTCATACAAACCCAGCAGCACTTTTTACTGTGCAATTCCCCCCTAATATAATGCAATTCTGTATGCTGTTTCCCCTAATGTAATGCAGTTCTGTGTGCTGTTTACTCCAATATATGCACTCCCTTACACACATACCTGCATTTTTATACACTTGGAGAATTGCATTGCAGAATTCTGAGAAGTGTGAATTTAGAAGGTATCAGTTTGCATATTTTTCCTAAATTAAATTTCTCTTGTCATACCTTCATGCCCATCATGTTTTCTCTCTGAGTTGCTTGCAAAGGTTATATTGATGTTTGTTTTAGCTGCATTTATACCCCACCTTTCTGCCAGGTGCTCAAGGTGGTATATTTTGGTATCCAGGTGCTTTCTGATACTCTCACTTGCTTAGCTTCAACCAGGTGGTTCCATTCTGTGCAGCCTTCAGACTTCTCCTTCTAGGGGCCAATGAGGTTGCATGGCCTCATGGCCTATTTTATTTAGAAGTAAGGAAGAGAGAGGGCAGGGCAGCAGCTGTCTGCATCCTACGCTATGACTGTACTTGGAACAGTAGGGGCATTGATACTTGTGAGTTGACAGAGTTCACTCCTAGGCTTTCAAATTGCCACTCCTCTGGTTGCCTGGGCAAGTGAGATTTGCCCCCAGGTGCCCAAAGATTGGGGACACTTTAGGATTAGAGGTTGAGGCTTTATTTTTAAAGAGCACAATTGGTGTAGATTTTGTTGGGCTAGTAGCATGCATGGCAAGTCACTCTCTCTTCAAAGAAAACTCTCACCACAAAAATATCCTGTCCTTCCTCCATCATTCTTAGATACTGATATACTTCTTTAGGTACCTAAAATGAAAATTTGAAACTCCCGCTGCTCTGCACTTTGTTAATGATAAGAGTTGGAGGTGAGAAAATATCATACTTTCTGTAATAAGCTATCTATAGCAATTGCTTCAGGTTAAAGGCTGCTGCTGGTGGGTGGCGCTGTGGTCTAAACCACAGAGCCTAGGGCTTGTCTATCAGAAGGTCGGCAGTTCGAATCCCCGCGACAGGGTGAGCTCCTGTTGTTCGGTTCCTGCTCCTGCCAACCTAGCAGTTCAAAAGCACGTCAAAGTGCGAGCAGATAAATAGGTACTGCTCTGGTGGGAAGGTAAACAGCATTTCAGTGCGCTGCTCTGGTTCACCAGAAGTGGCTTAGTCATGCTGGCCACATGACCCAAAAGCTGTACGCCGGCTCTCTTGGCCAGTAAAGTGAGATAAGCGCCGCAACCCCAGAGTCATCCGCGACTGGACCTAATGGTCAGGGGTGCCTTTACCTTTACAAAAGGCTGCTTGGCTTCTTCAGTGTTTCCCCCCACACCCTCCCACAATCATGCATATTTGTGTGCAGGAGACTCTGGTGGACTTTTGCCTCCCTCTGTTTCCAGCCTGAGACATGGATCAATCTAGAGATGCTTTGTTAAACTTGTTTTGCCTTCAAGTATTGAGTGCTGGATTGCCTGCTCCTTGTTGCTTGGGTGTGATTATTTCTTGGACTACTCGTCGCTATTGCAAGAGTTACTAGGAGTGATAAAAAGCTGCAGTTGGTGGGGCATGGGTGAAATGAAATTGCCTTGCTTCCAGTAGGAATGTGACAAGTGCCAGCCAGAAGTGTGCAGTTACTGCAAGATTTGCTTTGCCTCTGTAGCCTTTGGAAGCAGCCCGATCTGTTTTGGATCCGTTCGGTGTCATTCCAGTTCAATTCTTTACTTCGGTCCTCATCTGGTCTGCTAAATCCAAGCTCTGTTTCATTTCCACCGTGAGTATAATGTGGAATCTAAGCGTGGATATAGCTTGCTTTCCTTTTCCCATTTGAAACTTGTAGGCAAGGCAGCACAAGGGAAACCCCACATAGAGCACATTTTTTGCATTCAAACTTGTGCAGTGCTTTGATAAGCTTGTGACAAGCACTATATAAATATTGCAATAAAGCAAGGAAAAGGAAGAAAGAAACCCATTTTGTTGCCAGGGTTGCAATATCCAAATGATGGAGTTAACCCACAAAGTAAAAAAAACCCCACAGAAAACAACCTTGGCAAATCTGCTGTCTTTGTGCCTGAATTCTGCTGCTGGATGCGGCCACCACATTTGATCACCGCAGAAGATCCAGCCATGTACCTTCTAAAACTGTATGTGAAAAAATACCTGTCCTTCAGAGGAGCACACCTGAAAAATGATCCTAAAAGCTTGAAAATAATAATTGTGCAGTCAAAGTCCCTTACTGCCCTACACAAGCTCGTAATTTTGCACAGGGTATCAAATTTGCCATCTGGGGGTAAGGAGAGATGCCCTTTCCAGGATACTCTATTTCTGTTTCCCCTCCCTGCAGTGGACACATGGTATTAGCCACAAGCTCTTTTTAGGATCTCCCCCCCCCTCCCGTTTTGTTTTTAATTTCTTTTGGAAGGGTTACTTTTGCAAATCTTGGGATTCTTTCAAATCTTCTGGCACTCCCCTCTTGTGCCATTTTTGGCTACAGAAGGGTCAGTGTTTGGAGACTTGAATTTGCTATTGGGACCTATGCATTAAGGACGCTGTAGCCCTCATACAATGGCAACCACTTCCGGAGGGTCCCACGACCACATTTTAGCATTTTAAAATCACGACTAAGCGCTGAAGCTGTTTTAAGCCGTTTAAGCCAACCTTAAACCCCCAGATCAGCTAAACAGCTTGTACCAATAAAATGGCTTAGAGTTTCCTAAGCACCTTAAACAGATCTAAAGCTTTAGTATAAGACTGTGACCAAACTAGAGCATGGCGTTTAGCTTCTCGGTGACACCAGAGGGCCTTACCCAGCTAAGCCAACTAATTACAGAACTGAGACCCTCTCCCCTCGGTTTTTAAAGGCCAGATGTTTAATCAACCAGAGGGATGCAAATACACATTGCAAGTCTATATACGTACTTAACCCAGCCCCATATTTAACTGCAGGAGTAGCTGAATGTTGCATAGGGTTACAAATTCTCTAGGAGCACACTGTTGGACACTGTGAGAACTAGATTCAGTGACTAGATAGGCCTTTGGTCTGATTCAGCAGCGCTGTTCTTATGCCATGTTCTTAATAGTCCATGGCAAAGACTTGGGCTCTGAAGCTCAAGCTTTCTGCTTCCAGTAGTAGCCAGTCAAGTGCCTATGGGAATTCACAATGCAGACACCAAGCCAATGCCTACTCCCTGGCCTTTGTCCTTTTCACCTGGTCATTGGAGATAGACTCCCTGTGAATATGGAGGCTTTATATAAACTGTTGAGGCGGATAGTCTTTTTGAGAGACCTGTCCTCCACGAATCTGTCTGGTCCTTTAAAAAAGCCATCTAACGTAATGCCATCACTGTAAGTTAATTATTCACTGTCTGAAGTAGTGCTCTTTTGTCAATCCTGAATGTGTTGTCAATTAACTTAATTGAGTGACTGAGAGCTGTGGTGTGATGAGAGAGGGAGGAAAAATTCTCTCTGTGCTGTCTGAGGGCTAGCCATAGCCTTATAAACCTACATAATACCTCGGTTTTGTTTTCCTCCCTGTTGTATCTATAAGTTATTGTTATGATTAATTATTATTTGGCATTGTTTGGCCAAAAGGACCCCCAAAGCTGTGAAAATATATATTAAATTACACGCAGCGGTTCTCAACCTGTGGGTCCCCAGATGTTGTTGGACTACAACTCCCATCATCCCTGAGCTCTGGCCTTGCTAGCTAGGGGTGATGGGACCCTTGCTAGCTAGGGGTGATGGGAGCTGTAGTTCAACAACATCTGGGGACCCACAGGTTGAGAAAGGCTGAATTACAGTAAAAATACAGCGGTACCTCGGGTTAAGAACTTAATTTGTTCTGGAGGTCTGTTCTTAACCTGAAACTGTTCTTAACCTGAGGTACCACTTTAGCTAATTGGCCTCCTGCCGCCGCCACACTGCTGCTGCACTTTTTCTATTCTCATCCTGAAGCAAAGTTCTTAACCCGAGGTACTATTTCTGGGTTAGTGGAGTCTGTAACCTGAAGCGTCTGTAACCTAAAGTGTCTGTAACCCGAGGTACCTCTGTATTATATCTATGTATTACATTTATATTCCCCCTTTCCCTTCAAGTTGGGGAGTTTCTCCCCCTTTCCATTTTATCCTTACAACAGCCCTGTGAGGTAGATGGCGACTGGCTCAAGGTCACCCAGTGAGTGTTTATGGCTGAGTGGGGGTTTGAACTGCGGTCTGCTAGGTCTTAGTCCAGCACTCTTAACTGTCAAACTACCCTGACTCTTTCTTTCACTTTAAACAGTAGTAATACAGTAGATCAATCAAATATACAAATGTAAGGTGACAATATCAGGAGATAAGAATAAAATACCCCCCGATGCATCAGAAAGAGAAGGAGGGACTATAAAACCCTCACACACCACAGCCTTTGTGGTCATCTGACATGTATCTACTTAGTCCCATTGAGTTCATTGCAGGAGGGCTGCAGGTTAGTGGTAGATCACATGTTTTGCATGCAAAAGGCCTCAAGACTCAAACCCTGGAGTAGGGGATTCCTGGGAATATCCCCTGCCCAAAATCTTGAGGAGTTGCTGTTGATCATTGTCAACAATATTGAGGACTGGGGATGGGGGGGGGGAGGGAAGAGACATTTGATTCTGTTCATGCTGAAAGGCAAATATATCAAAGCTGCACTTTTCAAAACAGTAGGAGAACTGAAATACAGCTGTCCTTCAAAATTTGCACTGGAATGAATTTTGCGATGCAGCTCTGGAGCCAAACAGTGCTTACAGAAATGCATCTACTAGGTAAAAAGTAGGGGGGGGGGGGAATGAAAGTTTAGTAGAGAAAATGGGTTGCAGAAATGCATGGTATTAGGAGAAATTGCTTGTAAAAATGTATGCACAGAAAAAAAGGGTTATTAGGGGAAAAAAATCATGTTAAAATACCGAAGAAACTTCATTAGTGTTTTCTTTGAGGGGAGCGAAAATCACAAATTGCTGCAAAAATGTGGAGAACTGAATTTAAAATGGGGGTGGGAATAGAAATTGAGAGAACCAGAATTCACAGAGCCTTACACCCCTACTGAAGATTAGACTGACCAGTGGTTTGACTTGGTATCCGGGACCTTCATATATAGTGGACGCTCGGGTTGTGAACATGATCCGTGCGAGAGGCAAGTTCACAACCCGCAGCATCTGCAACCCACAGCACCGTGTCTGCGCATATGTGGGTTGCGATTCGGCGCTTCTGCGCATGCACAAAGCATGATTTAGTGCTTCTGCGCATGCGCGAGCGCCAAAACCTGGAAGTAACCCGTTGCGGTACTTCTGGGTTTTGGCGCGTCCGTAACTCAAAAGCACGCAACCTGAAGTGTCTTTAACCCGAGGTATGACTGTATTCTAGTAAGCCCAAATCCCAGAAAAGTATGTGTGGGATTGTGACCAGAGTTGGCCCTGGGTGAAATAGCGCTCTGGACTGGGAGTGCCTTTGGCACTCATCACCCCCCACCTCATCCCGGTCACTTTTGCAAGTATTCCCAAGTTGTGTGACTTCTGCAGATTGCAAAACCTAGCAGTGTAACAGAGAGACCCTACTGGTCTCACGAGATGCCCGGCAGTACATAGATGATACCAAAGTTGAGCAGCATCTTCCCAAATGTCTGGGCAGCACTACGAACTCTCCTGACATTTCCAGATACAGTTGTCAGTGGTGAGGGTGCTTCCTCAAACTTGAAGCTCATCAAAATGTACTGGTTATCTGTTATGGCGGGCGAGAGGCTTGCATCACAGGCTAACCAATCCATTCTGACTGACAGCTCCTGAAACCTGTTTTTCTCAGCCACTCAGCTGCAGTTTGCACAAACCAAAGCTTTACAAGTTCACTTTCTGCATGGGGTTATTGCACTGGGGCAGTAGTGGGGGAAAGCTTTGACATGCTAGATGTTACTGAACTAAAACTCCCATCGGCCCTGGCAAGCATAGTCAGTGTTCAGGGATGATTGGAGTTGTAGTTCATCAACATCTGGAGGGTCAAAGGGTCTCCACATCTGCACTAAGCAAGACGATGGAATGATTGCAGGTTTTACTTTTGCTTAGTTTTGTAGCAATCAGTTTTTGGAAGCATTCTTTATATCAGGAAATCCATCACCCGAGATAGCAACATTTTCATCTACAATTTATTTTAACGTTATCCCATTTTCATGCCTTCCCTGCTGAGTTATATTGAAGTGTTAGTTAGCTGCTGTTTATCATTTTAGACAAGGTAGATTGATGGCCTTGACAAAGTTTGTTTTTGCAATGAAACTGTTTTATTTTTTATTAGAACTAAAGACAACATTCCCCATCACTTCAGCAGGGTATTTTGGATTTGTTACATTATTTATCTTCATAATGTGGACAAGGTGGTTGCATTTTTATCTTTGAAAATAATAAATAAATGTTATAAAGGAAATAATTTTGAAATTGGTCTCTTAGAGCTGCCTCTCATTATTGTTGCTTGGTCATGTCAACTCAGTCAACCCATGTTCTGCTAATTTTTAACAAAAACAAAACAGAAATTTTCTATTAAATATATACAGTGTGTATGTGTGTGTGTGTGTGTGTGTGTGTGTGTGTGTGTGTGAGAGAGAGAGAGAGAGAGAGAGAGAGAGTATATACACTATATATATAGGTAAAATTATGGAGGGTGTCTTAGGAGCTGTATGATGCTGTGGATCTCTGGGGCAAAGAGGGAAGTCTCTTCTTGGATGCTTTTCTATATTTCTGGCAGAGAGCTCTGCCACTGTTGACCTTTGGTCATCGTTATTAATGGGGATGTAGCAGGGGAACATTTAGAGCCACGCGATGCAAGACATTTACCTTTTCTGGATTTCCTCCTGCACCATTCCAGAAGATCAGCCCTGCAACTGGTTTACTGATTTCCCCTTCCTCTAGAACAAATGGAAGAGAGAAAATACTGCCCGAGAAAGCAGAAAAGGTTAAAAAACCACCCCACCTCCCTCGTTGGTGATCACCTGTCCAGGATTTGGACTTTGTGGTTCTTTCCTTGTCCTGTTGAAGTTCATATTGGAGATTAGTATCCAGACAACTTGCAGATGAGGAGTGGAGGTGATGGATTATTGTCCCTGACCATTGGCTATGTTGACCAGGTGTGATGGGGGTAAGAAGGCAACAACATCAGGAGGGCTATAGTTTTCCCACCCCTGCTGTAGAGGTTTTGTGTGTGTGTGTGTGTTTTGGTTTTGGTTTTGAATACCCTGCTTTCTTCACTCTCTCTCTTTGCAAAGAGTACACTCAACCAGCAATGAGCTCAGCTTGCCACCTCTGCCAGTTTGGTGCCCAGGGTGAGCACCCACCCCTAAGGCCGGCACTGATTGGTGCTTTAGAGTTGATGGATTGGAAACTGGTCCAATCCTCTGATCATTCTTTTAAAAGCTGCTTTAATAATTTAATAATAATAATTTATTATTTATACCCTGCCCATCTGGCGGGGCTTCCCCAGCCACTCTGGGCGGCTCCCAACAGAATATTAAAAACATGATAAAAGATCTGACATAGAAAAATTCCCTAAACACGGCTGCTTGCATTGCAGATGTCTGCTAAAAGTCAGATAGTTGTTTATTTCCTTGACATCTGATGGGATGCCCCTACCGAGAAGGCCCTCTGCCTGGTTCCCTGTAACCTCCCCTTTGTTTACCTCCTTCAGCTATGCAATACTGTTTTTGAGATGGGGTAACTGGAACCATACACAGCATTCTAAATTTGGCTGGACACGGATTTATATAATGGCAACATACTTGCTGTATTTCACTGCAAGAAGAGGCAGCGTAATAAATGCTTTCTTGAAAGGCGCTAAAAAGGGCATCTCATCCATGCAAGTCATAATGAAGAAAGGATAGTTGGATAGAAATTCATTATGCCATCTTATTGGCCAGCTATGACTGGCAGTGCTAGAAGATGCAGTATTATTGCATGCCAATAGCAAATGTTGGGAAAAAAGGTTCTCCCTACCTCAGGTTAAGTATTTATCAATCTGTAAAATGAAAAGAGATGCACTGCAATCAGAAGGGTTGGACACTGATGTCTGGGAAATGTACCTGAACTTATTTTTATTTTTAAAATATAGAAGAACTGAATGTGAAGCCAGGTGTTTAATAGTTGGACCTTGCATGGGGATCTCAGGGCCAATATGGCGCTGTGTGTGTGTGTGTGTGTGTGTGTGTGTGTGTTTTAAACCCACTTCCTAGCATTCAAGCCATCTGTTTTCCATGTTTAAAATCCAACAGATGGAAATTGCTGCTAGAGATGGATGGATCTGTCAATTTCAGTCCTCTCAGTTTATGATTCCCCCCCCCAGTCTTACATTCAGCTCTCCACATTTCCACAGCAACTTGTGATTATTATTATTTTTTTAAAATACCTCCCAATCCTCTAGTGTTTTAGTGTAGATTACTCCTAAAATCACATTTTTGTATACACTTGCACATTTTCACAACAAATAAGAAAGCATTTTGGTACGTTGTTCTTACACATATATTCATTTTTATGCACACTTTTACCTAATGTGTGCATATATGTAAATATTTTTGGGTTTGAGAAGTGCACCACAAATTTCTGGATATGTGCAGTTTCGAAGGCTTGCTGTTCTCATTGCATTTTGGAAAAGTGGAAATCTGATAGATTCAGTTTTAAATGTAAACTGAATTGAATTTCTCTCCTGTTCCCCATGCCCAGCCCTACTTGCTGCTTTTCCAAATGGGCCTGTCTTCTTTTCTTAGCTCTGCAGGCATACAGCCGTGCCTTATATAAATCAAAATCCCCCTGACAATAGCATAATGCATAGTATTTTAGTATACAGTGGTACCTTGGTTTACGAACTTAATCCATTTTGGAAGTCAGTTCTTAAACCGAAACTGTTCTTAAACTGAGGTGTGCTTTCCCTAACGAGGCCTCTCACTGCTGGTGCCCTTCTACCATTCGGATTCCGTTCTTAGACCGAGGTAAAGTTTGCAAACTGGGACACTACTTCTGGTTTTGCGGAGTTTGTAAACCGAATCGTTCGTAAACAGGACTGTTCTTAAACTGAGGTACCACAGCTATACAGTGGTACCTCAGGTTACATATGCTTCAGGTTACATACGCTTCAGGTTACAGACTCCGCTAACCCAGAAATAGTGCTTCAGGTTAAGAACTTTGCTTCAAGATGAGAACAGAAATCGTGCTCCGACGGCGCGGCAGCAGCAAGAGGCCCCATTAGCTAAAGTGGTGCTTCAGGTTAAGAACAGTTTCAGGTTAAGAATGGACCTCCGGAATGAATTAAGTACTTAACCTGAGGTACCACTGTATAGCTGTCTTATGTTTCCATTAGCCTGCCCCTGGCGGTCTACAAAATTCCCTTTGGACAGCAGTTACTACAATTCATTATAAAAGCATAGCAAATAAGGATTTTCCCATGGAAGAGGATTCCTGATGAGAACTTGTGAGACCCTGGATGCAGTCCCCGCTTTGGCTACTGCCAGTTAAAGCTCTTTCACGGTACATGCAGAAGGCTGTGATCCAGGGGTTGTTTGCAGCATTTAAGCACAGTTTTATTATTTGGAAATCCGATCCCTTGATTTCAAAGCATAAAAGAAACAGAGATTCCTTAAAAAGTTCTTTACCCTGAGGGTCCACACTTTTTGGGGGTCTGAAGAGTCCCAAGTCCATTTACAAATCTGGAGGAAGGCATGAGTTCAGCGTCCTTTGGCTCCAAGCACATGTTTCCAGTTAGGTGGTAGAAACAAAACAAGACAAAAAGCAGCAAACAAGAATTGGCCAATCCAAGATCTTTCGTACCTCCCAAAAGAGATTCAGGCGGAAAAACAAAAATATAAAAATAAAAAATGGAAACAGAGCCCTGTACAAAATCATCTTCACCACCCCCACCATCAGTTACCTGTCTTTCACTCTCAGGTTCCAGCACAGGTTACAACAGTTGAAACACAGTGTTGAAAACAGTTTAAAATGCCCTGCAGTCAAAGAAATAAAGTGGGTCCTAAAACGTACGGTAGGTTGCTTCTGATGCTTCATGAATAGGGCTGCTGATAGATGGGATAGCTGATGGATTAGCTGATGGATCAGATAGATAAACTGTTGAAAAACAGTTTATTTTGACTACCTAAGACTTAAATAACATGTGGTTTGTTGTTATCTTTTAAGAATTCCTGTTAATACTGGTGCCTTAGCTGAAGGTGACAAGCATCCACTTACAAGAGGCAGTTTGTTCTGTCTGTAATGGATAGAAATTGGAAGGGTTCTATATCTATCTATCATCTATCTATCTATCTATCTATCTATCTATCTATCTATCTATCTATCTATCAATCATCTATCATCTATCATCTATCAATCTATCTATCTATCTATCTATCTATCTATCTATCTATCTATCTATCATCTATCTATCTCTATCATCTTTCTATCTATCTATCATCTATCTATCATCTATCTATCATCTATGTATCCATCTATCATCTATGAACTGTTAATTTTTCTGATTTGGAAATTTATGTGGATTCCATTGAGTAAAAGCCACACAACTGATTGTCTACTGCTGCAATCCCATTTACCTGGGAGGAAGTCCCACTGAATTCAACAGGGCTCACTTCTGATTAGACATCATTAGGATTGTGCTGCAAAATTTATTTTAAGCCAGTGAGCTTTGGATACCTCATGGCATTTTCTTTAAAGAACTCTATTTTTCTTTAAAAAGTAATAATACAATATTTCATATTTACTGGTAATTGCACAAGTATTGGGGGGGGGAATTCCCACAGAAAACCACTGGATATTTGGGCTGCAAAACTGAAGCACATAAGTACTATTTAAAATCCCAGCTGTTGGAAGTTTCCATTTTGGCTTTCTTACCTCTGAAAGAAATTGGTCCCTCTTGTCTGTGGTACTCCAAGAAAGACTGGCAATGATTTATTACCTAGAGTTTTCCATTCCTTTTCAGTTCTGGTGTGTAATCTCTCATGCTTTAATTGTAAGCATGTTTACTTGGAATTGGGTCCTATTAGCTCAGCAGAATTTTATTCCAAGTAAGATCTTGGCTGCAGATTGAGAGATTTGTGTTGACGTGCACCTCCTGTTTCCTTTGTTGCTGTCTTGTCTAGTGTATACATTACAGACACAATAATAAGAGTAAGAGCCTGCTGGATTGGACCAGTGGCCCATCTAGTCCAGCATCCTATTCTCCCAGTTGGCCAACCAGATATGTATAGGAAGAGCTAAAGCATGATCTACATAATCTACCCACTTGTGATTCCCAGCAAATCATGACTTTGAATGAGCGTGTAGGTTCCTGGAGAGGAGATTGTCACAGTTGCACTCCTCTGATCTTCCTGCAGCTGTGACATTGGGCTCATGGTCTTTCTCGCTCTAGACAAGCCACAAGTTGTAACCAAGCTCTTTTTTCTTGGAATTGCTACTTGTGGTTTGTCTGGAACATCACAACCCTAGGTTTGGATGAAACGATAAGCTAAACCATGGTGTGATGGCCTGGGACTCGGGCTCGGACTCGGAACCAGGGGAGTCTCAGTCCGCACTGGATCCTCTGCCTCAGGCAGCATCTGAACCAAATCTGGGGCCTAATTCTGAAGAGCCCCAGTCTGCACAGGTTCCCCTGCAACAAGCACCAACTGGGCTGAGTCAGGAGCCTGAGCCTGCCCTGGCTCCAGATGTGGGGATTACCTCATTGCCCTCTGCTGCTCCACTACCAGTTGGGTCAGGAGAGGCCGAGGCAGCCTCTGGGTCTAGTAACCCACCAACATCTCCCGAGCTGCTGAGACTCAGGTCTGAGAGAAGGAGAGACCTGAGTACTCGCAGGAGGAGTGCTCACCTTCGGCCGAGACAGGGAGGTGAGTCACTGGGGGATCAGGACCGGCCGTTATCCTGTCAGAGATAAAAGGCTGCCAGACCCCGCCCCAGGTTCCAGGAGCAACATTGCTGCTTGCTGGAACATGCCTGAAACCTTGTGCCTGACCTAGCCCGGTTTCCTGCCTTGGCCCTGTTGGACTGACTCTTTGTGGAATCCTTGGATTCGGGACCAGACCTGGACCGCGTGGCTCAGGTTAACCCCTGTGCCCAGGACACATGGCTTGCCTCACAGCAATGTAGCTGCAGTAGGATGAGAAGAGGAGCAAAGCAGCTGTGAATCTCTTTCCTGGGAACCTGCATGTTCCTGCTAAGCCATGGTCTGTGTGGTAGGAGTGAGGGAGGGAGGAGAGGGAGAAGCCATCAATACCTCTAAGGTAGACGCAAAGGTTAGACTAGATGAATTTTGGTGTCCCTTCCAACTCTGATTTTAATGCCTCCCTCCCACCTGAACTACTGAGTTGGTTTGGCCCCTCCACCTTTCCAGATGGGGAGGGAAACCAAGCAGACTCTACACCAGTGTGCTGTAGTGGTTAAGAACAGTAGACTCGTAATCTGGTGAACCGGGTTCGATTCCCCGCTCCTCCACATGCAGCTGCTGAGTGACCTTGGGCTAGTCACACTTCTCTGAAGTCTCTCAGCCTCACTCACCTCACAGAGTGTTTGTTGTGAGGGAGGAAGGGAAAGTAGAATTTTAGCCGCTTTGAGACTCCTCAGGGTAGTGATAAAGCGGGATATCAAATCCAAACTCCTCTTCTTCTTCCCCAATGCGACACCCCTTCAGTTTCCGACTTGCAAATTAGACTGCTCAACTTGGGGATGGACAGTTTGAGACATGTCTCTTAAATAGAAACATGACTGTTCTCGGCATCTGCGACACACTGGAGGGCACGCTAGCCTAGGAAGGGTGAAAGGAAAGCAGGACGATGCCAAAACCAATGGCAGGATCTTTCAGCCCCATCTCCTGCTTTGTAAGCTCCCTGTTATATTTATTGTGGAGGTGAGGGCGGTGCAGCCTGTTTACCCTTGTGCGCAAGCATTTAATGTCCACGCTACAGAGATTTCTGTGGTCCTCTGTGTGAATGCAGAATTGTTTTTGTCGAGTCCTCTTCTCCTGCGTGGAGGTGGCGGATGAGGGGGGCGGCAGTGGAAGTGAACAACATGTTGCCTGAATGGCATGTGTCCTGGGGGAGCCGTCCGATGTGGTTGACTCAAGCCTAGCTTCCTTTGCATCAGACTGAAGGTCCAGACCCCCGGTTCAAAGCAAATAAATTTACCTTTCTGTTGGAAGGCTGGCTCCGAGGAGGTTTGGATTAACTTTACTAGCAGTGTCAACACGCTGCAGCTGAGTAAATCATAGCTCAACAAGAACAGCATCTTCATTTTCAAAATTAGCTCTATTACCATTTTGAGTGGGGAGAAATAATTTAGAGGGTTTGTTGGACCAGGATAAGAAGTGTGCTTTGATCCTCTTCTACAGATGTAGAGAGGCATTACAGTGTTCTGAATGAAACTGGCTTATACTGATTCACTGCCCATTTGAAAGGAGTGAATTATGGGGAGCAATTTTGGTGGGGTGTTCTTGTGTGTGTTTGAGATTTTCTAAAGGATTCACAGGGTGGGCAGGTTTACTATTGTTGGTGATACTGGTATGGTCTCTCTTTCTCTAATTCTAAAACTGCGACATGATCGCAGATGCTCCAAGTTATGCTGCTTCATGGTGAAAGTGTTGTCTGCTTGCAGACGAAGGTGGGGTATTAAAGGAAGGAGGGCTGAACTACAGAGAGGGCAATGAAGTATTCCAGATAGTATTCTTTATAACAACAACAACAATTTTATTATTTATATGCCACCCATCTGACTGGTTTGCTCCAGCCACTCTGGACAGGCACCCACAGCTTCCCAGAGATGGCACCTATGGTTCTATTGATTTTTGAAAGATCTTATAGTTGGATCAGATGTGTGTCAGTGAAGGATCACTGGCATTTCCTGAAACGTATGGCCCTTTCAGACTGTTTGTGTTTTGGGGTAGGATTCGATCATTTGCTGGAAATGTAGGTGGCGATCAGGTGCAACAAACCTGCTTTCCCGAAAGATAGAGTGGTTTTGCAAGAAGGGAAGTGACGAGAAAATGTGCTGGAAAGTTTGGGATAATACTTACATTGGCACAGTTTCATCTAACCTCCCTGCAAAACAAATCCGAATGAATGCATTGAGCAGCCAACGTCGTTTAATCTCCAAACAAATCAGGATGAATACTGGATTTAAACAGGTTGTGTGAAAGCACTTATAATGTTTTCCTAAAAAAAAGATCTACAGTGGCTCTCAGTACATTTCCAAGCACAATTCAAAGTATTGGTGCTGACCTTCAAAGCTTTGGCCCTGAATACCTGAAGGAGCATCTCCACCTCCATCATTCAGCCTGGACACTGAGGTCCAGCTCCGAGGGCCTTCTGGTGGTTCCCTCATTGCAAGAAGCGAGTTTACAAGGAACCAGGCAGAGGGCCTTCTCGGTGGTGGCGCCCGCCCTGTGGAACACCCTCCCATCAGATGTCAAGGAAATAAACAACTATCTGATTTTAGAAGACATCTGAAATCAGCCCTGCCAGGGAAGTTTTTAATGTTTGATGTCTTACTGTGTTTTAATGTGATGGAAGTTGCCCAGAGTGGCTGGGATAACCCGGTCAGATCGGAATAATAATAATAATAATAATAATAATAATAATAATACAGTGGACCCTCGGGTTACATTACCTTCAGGTAACGTAACTTTTAGGTTCCGAACGCAACAAACCTAGAAGTGGGTTTGCCGCTTGCGCATGCGCAGAAGCACTCTATGGCGCTGTGTGCATGCGCAGAACAGGCACCTCTGGTTATGAAAATTTCGGGAGATGGCTGGGCCTCCGGAACAGATCCCGTTTGTAACTGGAGGTACCACTGTAATAATAATAATAATAATAATAATAATAATAATAATAATAATAATAATAAATAATGGGTGTGTTTGTTTTGCTTTGCTTTCTGTCCATTGCGTAGCTGGTATGCTGTGCTGTGCTGGCCGCATTGCAAAAAGTTACTTCTCATTGCATTTCATTAAGTTCTGGTTGCTTCCCACGAGAGGCTGGTCCTCAGCGCTTTGCACAGTTCTTCGGTGCTTCTCTGTGAGAGTGTGACTCCTCTTGTCAAGCCTGTTTTTGCTGTCACCGTGGCTCGCCTGTTGCCAGGGCAGCGACGAGCTGCACAATGACTTGGGATGGTGGAAGGTCTGCATTTGAGAACTCACTTTGATCGGCGGGCCGTGAGCCAGGAAGGGATTTAGTTGAGCCACGGGCTGGCTCCCTTGTGTTGGGGGAGCAGCATGACCCCGCACACAGAGCAGGCATCTAGCCTGGCTGGCTGGCCGGTTGGTTCCCTGCTCTTGGCATCCTCAGCGTTACAGAGTCCTGCTCAGTGATCCGCTGCGTGATACTGAGCTCTGCCCCTCTGGCTAGTGGAAGGAGTGTTGGTAACAGTAGTTGGCGGCTGGAGGGGGAGAGGCAAGTGGTGGCAGATGTTCCTAATGCCAAAAGCTTCCCAAACAGGATTAGGCAAGCCGGGGCTATAACTACTCCAGCTGTGCACAGCTGTAGCTGAGCTTTCACAACAAGCTGCTCCCCCCTTTTTTTTGAATTGGGAACTAATTTGGCAAAGGGTTCTTTTCCCTGCTGTGAATTTTAAGTTGCCTGTAAGGCTGTGGAGGGAATGCCGGAAGGGCAGCCATGCCTTGTGCTTTGTGGAAGCTTGCAATCCACTTTCTTTTTTTTAAAGGCAGCACTTTGCAAGATGGGCATTCTCTGTTTCTCCATGTTTGCTTTGGGAGGGGGAATTATTGTCTTCCTGTTTCCTTCCCCTTATTTAAGGGGCAAGGCGTGAACTGCCCAGGATACTGAGCATTCCAAGTTTGTTCATGTTGTTGTAGTTTTTGGTGTTTGCGCACAAATTAACTTCTGCGTCTGCTGCCTTCTCTTACTTTTATATGGTCAAAAATTTGTTTTGTAGTCATCCAAGGACTAGAAGCAATTAAATGAGTCTGATCTGATCTCTTTTACACAGTAGGACAAAAAGGCATATATTTCTCTCTCTCTCTCTCTCTCTCTCTCTCTCTCTCTCTCTCTCTCTCTCTCTATATATATATATATATACTGTTGCTTTTATTTGTATTTCATTTAAATATTTCTAGCTGACCAGCTTTTAGGGGAAAGGATCCATAAACTGACTTTTGTAAAACACACTGTAAAAAAGTAAAGGTAAAGGTACCCCTGCCCGTACGGGCCAGTCTTGACAGACTCTGGGGTTGTGCGCCCATCTCACTTAAGAGGCCAGGGGCCAGCGCTGTCCGGAGACACTTCCGGGTCACGTGGCCAGCGTGACATCGCTGCTCTGGCGAGCCAAAGGCGCACACGGAAACGCCGTTTACCTTCCCGCTGGTAAGCGGTCCCTATTTATCTACTTGCACCCGGAGATGCTTTCGAACTGCTAGGTTGGCAGGCGCTGGGACCGAGCAGCGGGAGCGCACCCCGCCGCAGGGATTCGAACCGCCGACCTTTCGATCGGCAAGCCCTAGGCGCTGAGGCTTTATTTCATAAGCTTTATTCACTGCTTGATTATAAAATAAAGAAACAAACTCTTGAAGCAGTTTACAAAAAAACCCACACCAATAAAACAATAAAATGACATTTGAAAAGAAATAATTTTAAACATTCAGAAATAATTTTAAACATTCAGAAATTAAAACCAGCAGAACCGGAGTGGGTGGGGCTACCCAGTCAGTTGGGTGACATAATATAAATATAAATATAAATATAAATATAAATATAAATATAAATAATATAAATATAAATAATATAAATATAAATAATATAAATATAAATATAAATATAAATATAAATAATAAATAAATTATAGATTAAAGCACACATCAGCATTCTAGATATTGGAGTGTTGTTTAGTCGTTTAGTCGTGTCCGACTCTTCGTGACCCCATGGACCAGAGAACGCCAGGCACTCCTGTCCTCCACTGCACCCCGCAGCTTGGTCAGACTCATGCTGGTAACCTCGAAAACACTATCCAACCATCTCATCCTCTGTCGCCCCCTTCTCCTTGTGCCCTCCATCTTTCCCAACATCAGGGTCTTTTCCAGGGAGTCTTCTCTTCTCATGAGGTGGCCAAAGTACTGGAGCCTCAGCTTCACAATCTGTCCTTCCAGTGAGCACTCAGGGCTGATTTCCTTCAGAATGGAGAGGTTTGATCTTCTTGCAGTCCATGGGACTCTCAAGAGTCTCCTCCAGCACCATAATTCAAAAGCATCAATTCTTTGGCGATCAGCCTTCTTTATGGTCCAGCTCTCACTTCCATATGGAAGTGAGATATTGGAGTAGGCTTATCTAAACAGAAATGTTTTTAGCAGACACTGTAAGAGAGTACCGTGAAGGCACCTGCCTGATTCTAATCAGCAGGGAGTTCCAAAATGTAGGTGCTCCTACACTAATATGTTGTTTCAAGAAAATGCCGCCCTTTAAGAAGCAGTTGAAAGCGATTCACAAACCAGCAGCATACCACCATATGTTTATGAAAACAATCTGAATCCAACACAGTACTATTATTCTTCCTGAGAGTTGTAGTCCAATATATCTATTGGGTACCAGGTTGAGGACAAACACTTTAGCTTGTCCCCATTGTGGCCAATTTTTTCCACTTCTCCTCCATGAATTATCTCGGTTTCCCCTGCCATTTTAGAGATGTCTAAACTGGTGGCCATCATAGAATCATGGAAATGGGGAGGGACTACAGGGGTCATCTAGTCCAACCCCCTACAATGCAGGATTCTTAACTATAGCGTCCATGACAGATGGCCATCCAGCCTCTGCTTAAAAACCTCCAGGGAGTCTGCCACCTTCTGTGGGTGTCTGTTCCACTGTCAAACAGCTCTTACTCTTGCTGTCATCACATTAAAAAGGTAAAGGTAAAGGACCCCTGACAGTTAAGTCCAGTCGTGAACAACTCTGGGGTTGTGGTGCTCATCTCGCTTTACTGGCCGATGGAGCCGACGTTTGTCTGCAGTTTTTCTGGGTCATGTGGCCAGCATGACTAAGCCGCTTCTGGTGAAACCAGAGCAGTGCACGGAAATGCTGTTTACCTTCTCACTGGAGTGGTACCTATTTATCTACTTGACGTGCTTTCGAATTGCTAGGGTGGCAGGAGCTGGGACCGAGCAACAGGAGCTCACCCCGTCGCGGGAATTTGAACCACTGACCTTCTTATCGGCAAGTCCTAGGCTCTGTGGTTTAACCCACAGCACCACCCGCGTCCCACAATGCCCCTTAAAAATATACAAAAACAAGGAACTGGTCCTTTCTTGCACCATGCAAAGCTCACATAGTATGTAGCTGGCTCCCACACCTCTGTACACATTTTGGCAAATTCAAAAAATTCACCTGCACCGAAATTTTACCCCTGAAAA
Organism: Podarcis cretensis; assembly: GCF_951804945.1. Classification (NCBI taxonomy): domain Eukaryota; kingdom Metazoa; phylum Chordata; class Lepidosauria; order Squamata; family Lacertidae; genus Podarcis; species Podarcis cretensis. The sequence continues at coordinate 23,508,126 of NC_137177.1, read as the reverse complement.
TGAGGACATGTCCTGGGAAAAGAGGATGCATGGCAACCCTAGCATGGAAATGCATGTGTTTGTGAAAATAACCTGCAAAAGAGTGTCATGCTAGGGGAAATTGCTTGGAAAAATGTGTACATTGCTCCAAACTGTATACAAGTATGTGTATTCAGGTGACATTCGCACTAAAATGCTGCTACTGGTTTTTTAAAAAAGAAAATTGTGAATTACTTCCAGCTATATATGGAGAAGTGAATTTAGGAGTGGGAAAATGTGAAATGGAGAGCCCGTCCCTAGCCACCGCCGAGAACTGCACAGTCAAGTATCCGTCCAACCACAGTCGTTGGCGAATGGCCTGCATCCAGGCTGGAAGCTTGCAAATTGCACGGGCTTGCTTTGCCCGTGTGCAAATATACAACAGAGGTTTGGCTTGGAGTCCTCAACTGTTGCTTTCTTCTGCTAGGTGGGTGTGACCCTTTTCTGGGGCAGACTAGCCCTGGTTAACAATGGTGCCATCAGGGCAGGACTTTGGGGAAGGAGCCAGGGCTCCACTCAGCAGAATGCCAATGCAGTCGGGCTGGCTTACCCACATTTTAAAGTAATAAACGTTGCAGGCTAAGGGGAGGTCGCGCCACAAGACTGTTCAGCCCAGGCTGTAAATTAACTTGGGCCACTGTTCATTAGCCCTGTGGAAAGTTTTTTTTTTATTTTAAGGAACCCCCCCCCTTCTCCCTCGATTACCTTTGCTGCTATTTAGCATTTATTCTGCACTGGTAAGGTAAAGGTAAAGGGACCCCTGACCATTAGGTCTAGTCGTGACTGACTCTGGGGTTGCGGCACTCATCTCGCTTTACTGGCCGAGGGAGCCGGCGTACAGCTTCCGGGTCATGTGGCCAGCATGACTAAGCCGCTTCTGGCGAACCAGAGCAGCGCACAGAAACGCCATTTACCTTCCCGCCAGAGAGGTCCCTATTTATCTACTTGCACTTTGAGGTGCTTTCGAACTGCTAGGTTGGCAGGAGCAGGGACCGAGCAACAGGAGCTCACCCCGTCATGGGGATTCAAACCACCGACCTTCTGATCGGCAAGTCCTAGGCTCTGTGGTTTAACCCACAGCACCACCCACGTCCCTGCTAATGAGCAGAAATTTGCAAGGCACTTTATTTTGTGTCTGTTAAGAGTATATAATACTTAGTGGAGGGAACAGGGTCTTCTGTAGGCTATGCTGAGACACCAACACCTGCTACTTCGCTGCTTCCTGTAGAAGCTTGAATTGTACCCGCAGGAAAATGTTATATCCCTTAAAATAAACAGTGCCCTTTTGTGAAGTGTTTGTGTGTGTATGCATGCATGTGTGTGTGTCATGCATATATATATATATATATATATGCATCTAAGAAAACAGAAGAAAGCCACAGGATAAAAATACAGCTCCTACTAGGCAACAACCATTGAAAACAGCAAGCTTCTGAATTCCTGTCTCTGCTCTCAGATCTGTTTTCCAATCTGGAAGGTGCCCCCCCCCCCCATTTCCCCTTTAGGAAGCTGCCTCTCTACTGAGTCAGGGATCATTAGTCCATCTGTTCCAGAATTGCCTCCATTAGCCTTCCCCAACCTGGTGCCCTCCAGGTGTTTTAGATACCATAACTCTCCTCAGTCCCAGCCAATACAGGGAATGGTCAGGGATGATGGGGTTTGTAGTCCAACATTCTCTGGAGGACCACAGGTGGTTTTTTAAAATTAAAAAATCTTATCTTTATTGCTCTCGATAGGAACTTCGCTATATTTCCTGCTTGTAATCTTATTTGAATTGGAGTGAAGGATAAAACCATAATATCCAGATGATCTTCTGGGATACAGAGAAGCAGGGCTTTTTTTCAGTGGGAACTCTCCAGAACTCAGTTCTGGCACCTCCCAGGTACAGAGCCGTAGCTAGGTCTGGTGGAACGCTCTCTCACAAGAGACCAGGGCCCTGCGAGATTTGGCATCCTTCCGCAGGGCCTGCAAGACAGAGTTGTTCCACCAGGCCTTTGGCCAGGGTTCAGTCTGACTCATTTTCTCTTTGTATAAGAACAAGCACGAAGGAGGTTTCCCAGCCTACTCACAGGTCCTTATAATATCAGTGGAAACAGTTGGTCCTGGCGAGTATTAACCGCTTTCAATTTTAACCTGAGGATTGTCATTTGTCCAGTTTTAATCATAATTTATTTGAATTAATTTTGGGATGCATTTTAATTGATTGAATGCTTGTTTTTATGCATACTGTATTATTTATATGGGGACGCAGGTGGCGCTGTGGGTTAAAGCCTCAGTGCCTAGGACTTGCCGATCGAAAGGTCGGCGGTTCGAATCCCTGCGGCGGGGTGCGCTCCTGCTGCTCGGTCCCAGCGCCTGCCAACCTAGCAGTTCGAAAGCACCTCCGGGTGCAAGTAGATAAATAGGGACCGCTTACCAGCGGGAAGGTAAACGGCGTTTCCGTGTGCGACTCTGGCTCGCCAGAGCAGCGATGTCACGCTGGCCACGTGACCCGGAAGTGTCTCCGGACAGCGCTGGCCCCTGGCCTCTTAAGTGAGATGGGCGCACAACTCCAGAGTCTGTCAAGACTGGCCCGTACGGGCAGGGGTACCTTTACCTTATTATTTATATGATGTTAGCCACTTTGAACCCGGCTCTGGCTGGGGAGGGTGGGGTACAAATAACAATTTATTATTATTATTATTATTATTATTATTATTATTATTATTATTATTTATTAGGTGATCTTGCACCCCTGGCAAAACCGTCCAGATTACTCCCCCCCAGCCACAGACAAATTAGCTCTTCTTTCTGCCTCTCTTGCAACCCCCCTCTCCTGCAACCCCCCCTCAATTCACTCTCTATTTAAGACCAGTTCTTATAAGGCAATAATCAATATTTATGGACCTATTTTTTAATGCACAAAAACATACAAAACCATGTAAAAGGATCAAATTGAGAAACAAGGACACACAACATATATATATATATATATATATATATATATATATATATATATATATATACTATCCCTGAACTCCTCTTTCCCCTCATGCTTCTGCTGTTCTCAAAGTCAAGGTCTGGGAAAGGCTCTCAGGGCTGGAGGGTGGAGCAAAACAGGTGAAGCCATTGCCTGCAGAAAGTTTCTCTCCTCTCAGTCAGGTGAACATAATAGCCATGTTCAAATATATAAAAGGATGTCACATAGAGGAGGGAGAAAGGTTGTTTTCTGCTGCTCCAGAGAAGCAGACACGGAGCAATGGTTCCAAACTACAAGAAAGAAGATTCCACCTAAACATTAGGAAGAACTTCCTGACAGTAAGAGCTGTTCGACAGTGGAATTTGCTGCCAAGGAGAGGGTTGGAGTCTCCTTCTTTGGAGGTCTTTAAGCAGAGGCTTGACAACCATATGTCAGGAGTGCTCTGATGGTGTTTCCTGCTTGGCAGGGGGTTGGACTCGATGGCCCTTGTGGTCTCTTCCAACTCTATGATTCTATGATTCTAGGTTTCAAGGTCTCAATGTACCAGACACCATATGACTGGAGTCTGATGAACGTAAGATACAAATGTGTTTATGCTCATAGCCTTCTTTCTTTCTTTCTTTCTTTCTTTCTTTCTTTCTTTCTTTCTTTCTTTCTTTCTTTCTTTCTTCCCTCCCTCCCTCCCTCCCTCCCTCCCTCCCTCCCTCCCTCCCTCCCCAAGCTTGTGAAATATAGTAAGGAGAGTCTGGATGAAATGCGAAAGCCATTTGGTATCCTTGACGGTGAGCATCTTCTAAGGGGAAAGAACCATGGCTCATTGCAAACGCAAATCCAGTCCCTGCCATCTCTAGGTAGGACTTAGAGAGATCCTGTCTGACAGCCTGGAGGTACGCTGCCACTCAGTCCAGTCAGTGTTGACAGTGCTGAGTTAGATGGACCCAGTGGTCTGACTTGGCGCAAGGCAGCTTGCTGTGTTCCTTTCAGTCTCTAAATGGCTCGGGACCTAGGTACACAAGGGAAAGCCAATTCCTATACCAGCATGCTTGTTTACTAAGATTGTCCTTAGAGGCCTTCCCCATGTATCTTTGGTAGCAGGGGTGCATTAAGTATTTTATCTGTAGTAGCATCCAGACATGTCTTGCATCAAAATAATGCAATCTTTTAATGCGTTCCTATTTCCCAAAGCATTTTTGATCCAGGGGGCAGGGTCTGATTAAGGCCACATTCACACCTAACATTTAAAGCTTTATGTTATCACTTTAAATAGTCATGGCATTCCCCCAAAGAATTCTGGGAGCTGTAGTTTGTTAAGGCTGTTGAGAGCTGTTAGGAAACCCCTGCTCCCTTCAGAGAGCTACAATTCTCAGAGGCAATCCCTCTTCAGGAGGAACCCCCCCCCCCAAATCCGTTCCAGACAATGTTAGGTTGTATTGCATTGCATGCAATTGCGCCCGGTATTCTTTTGCAAAGAAATTCCCCATGATATCATGGATTGTGTATGCTCTTTTCACTAATAGATTCATTTCTATGTCTAGCAAATGCAATTTTGTACATGTTGCTTGGCCGAAGAGCTGCATTGCAAAATTCAGTGAAGTGCAAATTTTGAAGACCAGCTAAGTTTCGGTCCCATATTGTTTCAGTAAGTGTGAACTAGATAGCTTTGCCTTCAAATGCAAACTCAACCAAATTTCTTCCCCGTCCCTAGTAACAAACCCTTTGGGTCTGCAGCTATTTGGGGGGGGGGATGCTTCCTAAGGCGTACTGTATCAGAAGCGAAGCAGCCCCAAAGCTCATGCAAAGTGAAGAAAAACAAACACAACAGAGTGCCTATCTATGACTTGACATTTCCTCTGCTGGACAATAAAATCATTGTTTTGCTGCCTGCCTCTTTTATGCCTGGGCTTTCAACTGGGAGATGCCTTCCAGAGCCAACCAGGAAGAACGTGGAGCCTATTCAAGGGTTTGTCATGTTGTGCTTGGGTCTTTTTTTCTTTCTGGAATCCTACTGTGCCTCTTGCTTTCTCTTCCTTCCTCCTTGGCAGAATCTTTTTGCAAAGTTTTGTCTGGAATATGTCCTTGAACTTTGATAATGGCTCTGAGTTGCTTGGATGGAGCATAGAGAAGGGTGTGTGTAGAAGCTACCCTACTCTATAAAGGTCTAATTTGCCTCCATTGCTTCTGGCCCTGTTTACCACTATCATATGACCTGTGGAGGATTTGACCAGAAAGGAATGCTGCCTTGGACAGAAGAAATGTTCTCTGCCCCTATCTTTGTGAACCACCCTTGTCTACTGCATCACACTGGTTTTAGTAACACTGGCATTTAATTTTTTAAAATTTTATTATTATTTTACAAGTGTAGAACTATAAGAAAACAAAATGCACACCCATATTTAGAGATTTCTCCGAATCTCCAGACTTCTCACCTTCCCCTCCACGGGTCCTGTTGTCCACCTTTTCTACTGCATATTATTTCATAGTTCATATTTTATATCTCCATATTGTCCATGGTATTTGCTACATCACAAGTGTTACTCCGACCTGGTGGAATGCTCTGTCCCATGAGACTAGGGCCCTTCAGGATTTAACCTCCTTCCGTCAGGCCTGTAAGAAAGAGCTATTCCGCCTGGCCTTTAATTTGAATTCAGCCGGATCTTTTATTTCCCTTCCCTTCCCCTCCCCTTTTATGAAGATCACCCACTCTGAGACCCCACAGCTAATTCTCTCCTGGCCTCCTCACTGGCCCAACAATTCAGCCAGCTAGCCCTGGGGATTATCTAATGCTTATTTCCCCTAAATTGATTTTTGAATTTTATTGTTATTCATGTTTATATACTGCATTTTATGCTGCTTTTATAATTAAGTGGTTTAAATTTGTTGTTAGCCACCCTGAGCCCGGTTTTTGATCCGGGAAGGGCGGGATATAAATAAAAATTTATTATTATTATTATATTATTACTAAAATCCTTCTTATGTTTCCATCTGCTTACAGTGGTCTCCTAAATAAATTTTTAAAATTTCCCATTCGTTATTGAAGTTTTTGTCTTCTTGGATTCTGGTCAATTTTGCCATTTCGCTGTACTCCAACAGCTTGGTTTGGCATTCCTCTCTGGTAGGAATTTATCTTCTTTCAATCTCTGGAATAGTAGCATCCATGCGGCTGTTGTCGCATACATAAAAAGGTCTTTTCTGCTCCTTTGGGATATTGGCACCTACAATTCCTAACAAAAAATCACAGTGGCAAATTTGATGGCTATTGAGCTCCTGCCCTGGCAGGCAACACAAGGAATAGCTTCCTGCCTGTGAAAGTGTATGTTGTCAATTATAGCATCTCAGGAGCATTACATAATAAATAGAACAGCATGAACGGTAGCAATGCATATGGATTGATGAGCCTTTCCTGCTGCTAACCCCGTGAGAGCTGCATGGATCATGCGTCTTGACGGATCCTAATGTAAGTAGGGCTGGATGATAGATTGATGTATCATCTAATACCAGTTTGAAGTCCGTATCGTCATACTGGTTTAATAATTTTTGACCTGACAATATATTGTGTGTGCATGTTATGAAAAACCCACAACGTGGCAATAACCGTGAAGCTAGCCAATGCATAGTTCCATCCTTATATCAGACATCATGATATATCAGTATATCATGATGTTTAGCTGGTGATACATCATGATGTTGAAAACCAGGTATCTCCCCGCCCTAATTGCAATCCTTGCTTACTTTACAAGGAACAGCTGTTCCATAACCTGACTGATCCTATTGTGTGTGCGGGGGAGGGGGGATGTGACAATGGAGCAATTTTCATTCATAATTTTATTTGTATGCCGCTTTTCCACAAAGAAGAACCATGCTCCTAACAGCTTGCGGCAAAGGAAACAGGAACGTGTTTCAAAATCAAACCGTGAGAAATCCATTTCATGGCAGCATAAAATAGCAACACAATAGCACATTACAAAAAACAATGACATTTCAGTACTATAAATACAAAAAGATTACACCTCCTGGCAGTAGCAAAAAATAACAAGGAAGCTTAATAGCTTCATCCTGGTCCTATAAACATCCCTCTGGAGATGTTGCTCACAGTCCGTCTCCTGCAGCAGCTTCTTATAAGGCTTGCAAAGGCAGTGTGTGCGTGTGTGTGTGCGGTTTAGCTGAAAACACCCTTCCCATGAAGTTAGCGCCATGATGATGCAGGTATTCTAGAACCTAACTAGAATATTCTGATAAAAAATCAGCTGGGTGCTCCTTACAAAAGTGGGCACTAGGCAAAGCATCTGCCTCACTTAGGGGTCTAAAGGAGCAATTCCGTTCCAGCCCATTTTTTGTCGCATGCAGCACTGTTTCTGTTCCGCTGCAGTTTAACTGCTGACAGCTATGTTATTCATCTCACTGTCCACGGTGGCAGAATTTTATGTATTTAAATAAAGGTCATCATTGCATTATTCCAAGCCATTTGTTTCTAAGCAAAGACCATCATTTACATGCAAATGGTGGTGGTGGTGGTGTTAGAAGGGAGTTAGAAGGGAGAAGCGATCAGTTACGTACTGTTTTGCGTGGTTAAAAATAACAATGTTGAATACTGCTTGTATTCACTGGTTTGATTTCTGTTCAGGACGTGGGACGAATAAGCAAGCATTGACATTTTCTGCTTCTTTCCCCATTCTTGTTGGGAGTTCTCCTCCTCCTCCTTATCCTACATCTGGAATAAAATCCAGGATGATGACAAGTGAATTTCTGTTTGTAACCTGTCAGGGCAGCTCTTGCAAGTTCCTGATGCCAAAGATAAAAGCATTAAAGAGTTGAGATGTTCCGGCTTTGGCTCTTTATTTCCAGGGTCAGGTATGGGTGATTCCCATGTTGCAATCAAGAAACATGGAAAGATCTCTGTTTGTAATAGATCCATGTATGTGTAAGCAAGAATGCATCATACCCATGGCTGGTTTTAGATTTGATGAGGCCCTATGCTACTGAAGGTAATGGGGCCCTTTATATTTCCAGCTGTCCTTTGTCAACAACAAATTGCCGCTGTTTTTTGTGTTGAATATATGCTATATGGACCTAATAGGTATCTAAACTTATGGACCTAATAGGTATCTAAAGCCATTTGCACATAACAAAATATGTATTTAATAAAAGTAACTGATACAGAAATGAGCAAACCAGTGATATTTTAGGGAGCAGGCTAGCAGGCGGGGCCCAATACTTACGTCATAGGAGCCTCCACAACACAAAACACTGTTGCTGTATGTAGGTTTTATTTTATTTGTTTTTTATCTTACATTGTGGAAATGTACATCCAGTTTTTTCCCCTTTAATTCTTTTTGATGCCCTCAAGAGAGTGGGGCCCTAAGCTTGTTTAGCTTATACGTAAATCCGGCACTGATCACACCCAAAGGTGTGCTTGTATGTTATTATTTTTTAAAGAACCAAAGTTTAGATGTGAAGTTCATAGTTTTGCCCCTTCATGTCTGTGTTGCAAAAAAAATATTACTAGCCAGGATTTTTTTTTTTTGGGGGGGGGGATGATTGGTAACATTGTGTAAGGGGAGAGGCACTTGAACCCATTATCGAGATCAAGAGTTGCTCCTCCTCATACCTGCTATTTGCAATGGGAGGAAAAGAGTTTGCCTTTTTTCCCTATTTGGGGTGTGGGTTTTTTTTGGTGTGTATGTGTGTTCAATTTCAGTTAGGACGGGGGGGGGGAGCAAAGGGTTAAGTCCCCTTCACACATATGGCCTTGATCTGGCCCACTTCTCTATACCAGATACAGATTTTTAATATATATTACCAACAATGAAGAACCTATGTGACAAGCACCACTTTAATGTACTTTATCTATCTTTTATATGTTTTCAGTTATTTTTGTTTTATCCGTGATTGTCTTAATTTTGGGATGTGACTTGATTCCCAGTTCTGGGGGGAAAGGCAAGATATAAATAAAATAATGAAAATATTAAATGTTTTAATTAAAAATAATATTAATAGTTTTTTATTGCTATTATTGTTGTTGTTCCATCTGTTGCTTTTTACAAAAAGAAAACCTCAAAGTTTCTCTCAATAAAATGCACAATACAGGATTCTGCCTGCAAAGTTATGGAAAAATATTTGGAAACCTAATGAACTAGAACTTGTAAATATTATGAAATTGCCGTTCTGCTGTAGGAAAAATAGGAATTTTAGAGAAGCTTTGTTCACTGGTGTCTGGTAACTCAGTTTTTAAAGAGAGAACTAAGAATTCCAGGGCAAGCTGCTGATTTTTGCATATGTGTAGATTGTTTCATAAACTGAATGTTTAAGTAATTGCCATTAAAGGTGTAAGAGAAAAATGATGGTTAACAGTGTTATGCGTTTTGTTACACACACACACACACACACACACACACACACAGACAAGCCCCCCCTCACACACATATGAGCAGTCCGAAGATTTTTAATACTCAATATGTTAAATCTAATACTTTATTATAAAATGTGTTAGGTTGTGTCCAGTTAAGCTGTTAAGAGTAGGCTCAGTGAAATTAATGAGCCTGTTAGTTGTGTCCATTAATTTCAATGAATCTACTCTGAGTAGGGACTAGCATTCGCTAAAACTCATTGTACTGTAATAGGCTTATGAAATAAATACAGCCCTCCTAAAAAGAATACGATGCATTATGCATGCCTCAATTAAAATTAGAATACACATTAAAAATGTTAATCCAATTTGGTCTAGAGAGCCTGGGAGCAGGAGGAGGGGGTTGCATATGTTTTTACTCCTCCCCTCCACTTTTCCTTAAAGCGATAAGGGAGCCTTTTTCATACACATGTTGCCTCAGTTTTTAAGAGACCACTGCTATTTTATTCTGAGGAATAAATTAGTCCCGAATAGTAATAAAAGCAGCTGGTTGCTTTGAATGTAGGGTGGGGAATGGGGGGGGGGGAGTGCCTTCCACATAACATAATTAAAAATAAAGTTTGTGGCTATTAGTCGTACAATAAGCGTTCTGTGTGCTGGTGTGAAAGGCTCTAAACAAACAATTCTTTGCTCGTTTTGCATGGCTGCCATAATTTTACTGCTGTCTGTTTTAATAGCAGCAGGGGATCATTGCGTACAGCTTTATTCCATTCTTTTTTTCCTTTTAAAATAGAGTAGTTGTATTCCATGTTATTCTCTGATGGGATTCATGGTAGGTTTTGTAGGAAAGTTCTCAAATCCCTGATTGGTGCTTTTCAAGGAACGTTCCATCACTCAGAATGGTAAAGCGGAAGGTTTGCATGCAGAAGGTCTCAGATTTAATAGCCATCGTCACAGGCCACTTCTCCAGGTCCAGGGGCTACCATTGCTCCGCACTATATTTTCAAACGTTGATTGCTTCAGACCCTTGGCAAGAGACCATCAGTATGACCTGAACCCTGTGACGGTTGGGGATTTCCTTGTAGCTAAGCTTCTCAAAATTATTATGTAATCTTTTCAGGTTCAGTGAAAGACTATATGGGATTGATTTTCAACCACATCGGCATTTGCTACCCAGGCTGATGGGTGCCTTTTTCAGCCTTTGATTTGCTAAGCAGGACCTCTGCGATCTCAGAAAGCGAGATCTGTTTCTGCCATGGTGTGGTTCTGCTTTCACAAGCACCATTTAGAAATCCTCACTCCAGAGAAAGGGGGATATCTGCAGGCAGAAGGAATCTTCCACTCAGGAAACGGTTGTTTTATAACTCATGCTAGGGCATTGTGCAGAACAAGCACATCTCAACCCAAAATGCTTCAATTACGAATTATTCCATTTATATCCCACCTTTCCTCCTATGAGTTCAGGGTTGGGGACTCAGTTTTCCCCCTCCCTTATTTTAATCCTTACAACAACCCTGTGAGGTAAGTTAGGCTGAGAGATTGAGATAGGCATATGGTCACTCAGCGAGCTTCATGGCAGCTGTGGCTGCTGATGTTAGCAATTACCGTTTAGTGTTTTGTTGTTGTTGTGTGTGTGTTTTAAAAAAGGATTGTATCATTTTTATGTATTTTATATTAGGTTTATCTATTTGACCTTTTAAACTCCCTGTGGCTTGTGCAAAGGGTGGTTTATAAATAATCTCTGAATAAATAAAATAAACAGGTAAATGGGGATTTGAACCCTGGTCTGCTAGGTCCTAGTCGTGCACTCTAGCCACTACACCACACTGCCTCTGGAAGAGCTCACATGAGCGCTTGCACTATTGTGAATGCATAACGGGAACCTGCCAGTCGCACCGAGTCTCTGACAAGCTCTGTGAACATAGGAAGCTGACTTTATACCAGGTTAGGCTATTTATTTAGCCCTTTAGCCTTCTCTGTTTAGCAGCAGCTTGGCTGGGTCTTGAACATTCACATCACCAGACTGTCTGAGTCCTTCCTCATGTAATGCGTATGTTTTATTTACTGCTGAGCTTTGCTGCCTCGCCCCTGTGCTAGTGGTTATGATCCTTTTGTTCCATGACCCATACATGGTAGCAATGGACAAGATGCATCTCTCTTGCAAATCTGAATGGCAGAAGAACAAGTTTGGTGTATGGAAAGAGAGGGTGTTTGCATATTAGATGGATGCAAGGAAGGTGACAAAGAAAAGAGGATTTAATCAGGCAGTGGCCAAGCTCTAAGAAGTATGTATGAGCGCACGGTGCTATTGGGCATGACCCCAAATATCCTAGCTTTTATAAGGCCCGAGCCTTTGTCCAACTGCTCCTGCCTCTGGAATTGGGATGCTGGGGAATTCCAATGAAAACAGAAGTGGAAATTGCAGATGTTTGCTTATTTGTGCCATGTCCAGAACAGAAATCAATTGGAGAATGCAATTGGTGTTCACAGGTGTTGCTTTCAATGCATTACAGCTTTCCCTGTTTGAGTTGTATTTCATTTGCATTGAAATGAATAATGGAATGACAATGTAATGCACCTTACGGATGTATGGGAAACAGTGAAATAGTTTTTGGTGGCAAGGAACTGCAGTGGAAAGGAAACAGTGTTGCATGGGACAAACGCAGCGTGGCATGGAAAATGATGTCCTCTTACATCCTTACCCTGGAGCTGCCTACGCTCCCAAGTGGTTGCGTATACTTTTGGACATACTAAAAATAAAGAAGCATTATATATAGGTGTGGATTCTCAAAGGTTATTTTCATCCAGTGCAGTGCCAGTGGACCTTGGCTCTGGTATTGTGCATTGTTTGCACACAGAAGGTGCCAGGTTCAATCCCTGGCATCTCCAGATAAAGAGTGAGGCAGCGGGCAATGTGAAAGACATCTTCCAGAGACAGTAGTGAGCTGCCAAGAGTCCCAGTCAGGCAATATAGGACTAGTTGGTTAAATAATCTCACCTGGTATAAAACAGCTTTCTATTTAGACTGTAATTAACTCCCAAACTGCACTGGAGTTGTAATTAATTGCTTGCTGAATTGTACTTAATGCTGCAGCCGGTGTGATCTCTGCTCCCTTTGCCATGTTGAATGAAGTTTCCCTCTGTCATAGTGCTAGAACTCGCAGATGTCCAATGAAGCCAAATGTTGGAAGATTCAGGACAATAGAAAAAAAAGTTCTTCTTCAAGTTGCACATAGTTAAACTATGGAACTCGCTTCCGCAGGAGGCAATGATGACGACCCACTTTAAAAGAGGATTAGTCAAATTAATGAAGGAGAGAGCTGTTGATGGCTTCTAGCAATCTTCTTCTTTGGTGATCGCTCATAGCTGAGTAAGATTGTCTTCCATAAACACGGTTTTAACAATGAGTCCGGAAGTGACTGTGGAAGCCAATTCTAGATCCACATATCCTTCCACAGTGGGGACATTGGTTTCCAGGTGGGAGTTGATCACGGTGTGGATTTGCCAAGCGTGCCTTCCTCTTAACGCGTTTCTCCCTTGCGTCCTGAGTTTGAATGTCTTCAAAGCCCATGACACCTTTGGTAAAGGCTGTTCTCCAGTTGGAGCACTTGCAGGCCAGTGTTTCCCAATTGTTGGTGTTTATACTACATTTTAAAAAACTTGCCTAAGACATTCTTTAAACCTCTTTTGTTGACCACCAGCATTACGTTTTCCATTTTTAAGTTCGGAATAGAGTAGTTGCTTTGGGAGATGATAATCAGGCATCTGCACAACATGACCAGTCCAACGAAGATGATGTTGAAGAATCATTGCTTCAACACTGGTGATCTTTGCTTCTTCCAGTACATTGGTATTAGTTCGCCTGTCTTCCCAAGTGATGTGCAAAAATTTTCAGAGACACCGTTGATGGAATCTTTTGAGGAGTTGAAGATGGTGTTTATAAGTGGTCCATGTTTCACAAGCATACAGTAAGACTGGTAGTACAATAGCTTTGTAAAGAAGCATTTTGGATTCGCTGTGAATTCTAGTAATCACGACTATTCTTTGCCTACATAGCTGGAGGCAGTACAGTGGTACCTCAGGTTAAGAACTTAATTCGTTCTGGAGGTCTGTTCTTAACCTGAAACTGTTCTTAACCTGAGGTACCACTTTAGCTAATGGGGCCTCCTGCTGCCGCCATGCTGCTGTTGCACGTTTTCTGTTCTCATCCTGAAGCAAAGTTCTTAACCCAAGTACTATTTCTGGGTTAGCGGAGTCTGTAACCTGAAGCGTCTGTAACCCGAGGTACCACTGTAATGCTTCTGAACACTAGTTGCTGGAAACTACAGGAGGGCAGAGGGCTCGTGTGCTCAAATCCTGCTGGCAGGTTTCCCCTAGGCCTCTGGTTGGCCACTGTGAGAACAGGATGCTGGACTAGATGGGCCATTGGCCTGATCCAGCAAGCTCTTCTTATGTTCTTATGCAAATGGCAGCTTGGGCTTGCAGCAGATGTCTCAAGAGATGCCTTTGCCACAAGCAGGAGCCCAGAGTGGCCAACGCAAGCAGAGTGGTTGTGTACATTGGCCCCAAGTCATTCCTTGGATTGCAAACAGAAACCCGGTGCGGTTTGCTAAACCAGAGAAGTATTAAGAAGTCATTTGTGGCCTGCAATATTGTCATGCTCCTCTTTGGTGCTGACTCACTATATCGCCCGTTAGTATTTGGATTTTTAGTGGGGGGGGGGGGGGAAACACACATCACCAAGTCTGTTTCTTCTGGCTGATATTTCCTGGGTGTTGTTCCCTTTACACGTCTGTTTTCAGTGGTGTCTTTTCAGATTATTTTTTAAAAGGTCTCCAACCCTTTAAACACAGCATGTCTTCAGATTGTGGGTTGTTGTTGTTTTTTTAATAATAATAATAATAATCAACTTCTGGAGGATCACAGCATTTTTATTTTTCTAAGGCTTAGGATATGTTGGTGGAAAGAGGCAGCCTACTAGACCTGGAACCTTTAACAAAACTTTTCTGATTAGACATGTGCTTTACATTCAATGCTATTTCCTGGTATAACATAGGAAGCTACCTTATACTGAGTCAGATCATTTGCCCATCTAGTTCAGTCTTGCCTACATTGACTGGCAGTGGCTCCTGAGGGTTTGGAACAGGGGTTTCTCCAAACCCTACCTGGAGATGCTGGGGATTGAACCTGGGACTTTATGCGTCCAAAGCAAAAGCTCTAATGCTGAGCTATGGCCCTTCCCCCAACACTGAATGCTTGTGTAATGTACTTATTTAAATTTAAACTCATCACTAAGCTAGGGATGGAGAACATGTGGCCCTGCAGATATTGCCGGACTCTGGATTCCATCTGCCCCAGTGAGTGTTACAAACAGACAGGGATGATGGGAATTGTAGTCCAACAATATCTGCAGGCCACCAGGTTTCTCACCCCTGGACTAGGCAAATACTGAAATCAAGATTAAGGTATTCTTGCTTAAGACTGATAACAGAAATGAAGGAATAACAAATATTGAAATTAGGTACTGGCATATACCCCAACTTCTTCTTCCAACATATTAAACATTGGACCAATGTGTTAAATATTTGTTCATAAAACCCTTGAAATCCTTTCAACTCTTAAAAACCCTTAGTATGTTCTGAATTCTGTCTCTCTCCCCCTCTCTCTGTGTGGTTCCGGTGTGGATTTTCAAAGGTTGTAGAGGAACCTACCTTATATTGACTCAGAACATTGGTCCATGTAGCTCAGTCTTGCTGGACTGACAGAGGCTCTCCTGGGCTTTGAGGAGTGAGTCCTTCCAAGTCCTACATGGAGATGCTGAACCTTGGACCTTCTGTATGCAAAACAGATACTGTCCTACACTCGCCTTCGAAATTCACACTTTCTGAATTTTGCGATGCACACCCCCAACCAAAGAATGCTTATATTAATTTTTAAAATGCAGAAAAAGTCATTCTGTTAGATGGCTATGGCTTGTAAAAATGCACACACTAGACAAAATTGAATACAAACATGCATGACTTAGGAGAAATACACATAACAGTGCGCAACTATGCATTTTTTAAAACCCCTCATTGCAAATGTATGCAAAAATGGGGAGAACTAAAAAGTGGGAATCAGCCCTGAGTGCTCACTGGAAGGACAGATCATGAAGCTGAGACTCCAATACTTTGGCCACCTCATGAGAAGAGAAGACTCCCCGGAAAAGACCCTGATGTTGGGAAAGATGGAGGGCACAAGGAGAAGGGGACGACAGAGGACGAGATGGTTGGACAGTGTTCTCAAAGCTATGAACATGAGTTTGACCAAACTGCGGGAGGTAGTGGAAGACAGGAGTGCCTGGCGTGACCTGGTCCATGGGGTCACGAAGAGTCGGACACGACTAAGCGTCTAAACAACAACAAGCTGGAAGAATGAGAAACCAAGATGGATAGATTTGCCCATCCCATCCCTACTTCAGTGCTAACGTTTTAAATCTGGGTCCCTCAGACATAACATCTATAATAGGGTGGAAAAGAGAGGGAGGTGAGGAAGGAGGATTTCCTTAGCAGTTAATCTGTTTCAGTTCCTGTACCTTTTGGTAAGGCTTGGTGCCTGCACCTTCTAAGCTACGTAGACCCTACCAGGAAATCTAGAGTAAGTAGTCGATTAAGTAGTTATTTAGAGTGTGTCATTATCTGATTAGCAAAATGCTGGCTGACAGATAGCAAACACTGTGAAGTTCCTGGGTGAACACAGAAAGCACTTCTGGGTATTAACTGGTATTTTGCATTTGAACTTAGCTCTGGTGCCAGAAGTGAAGGGGTCCCAGTTAGGTGCTCTTTGCACCTCCCCCAACAAATAGTACACCCCTCAGAGAGTTTACCAGATCTACCAATGCAAACTTTGAAATTATTGCTTCTAATTTAACAAGAAAATCAGTTCATATTGCTGTAGGGGGAAGACTGTGGCCAGATGACTTGTCTGCTGGCTCAACCTGCTGCCCAGGTGCTGCCCACTGTTGTTGGGCAACTTCAAGGCCATTTTATCTTCAAACCAAGCTTGGACCTCACAGCCCTCCAAATAGAGAGCTAAACTCTGTAAAGTAGGACACTTGACCACCATACAAGATAGCGTCCTTAAAATGCCATCTTGGGCTGCCTTGGCATGCTTAGCAGACATGGGCTGCTGAAACTGCCCTGGCTAGCATGGCTTTCTTTGCTTCCAAGGGTTCAGCCTTGAAAGGAAGGGTACCAGACCAGTTCTTATGCTTCCAAATGAGCATAGGAAGAGCATTGCTGAACCAGGCTAAAGGCCTATCTCGTCCAGCATCCTGTTCTTGCAGTGGTCAACCAGTGGTAAGCGTGCAAGGAGGACCTTATGAGGGGTGTGTCAGGGGAGGGGTGTGGAGGGTTGTGGAGGCTCCTTTGGGTAGATAATTTCACCCTTGGACCCTCAGCTCCCCACCATGACAAAGGTGAAGAACAAAACTTGCAACAGGCCCTATGCACTTGAAATTGCCCTAGCCATGGATTGGCTGCATGCAGAGGAGTGGGGAAAGGAAACAGCTGGGGAACCCCCCAAGGTAACCCCCCCCGGAGGGGGAGGAAGGCTCATTAGCATCTTAGGAGCTCCACTCCAGAATTGTGTAGTGTTTACTCCAGTGGCGTAGCGTGGGGGGTGCAGGGGGGGCCAGCCGCACCGGCCGCAACATCTGGGGGGGCGCACTTGCACTCACAGCTCTCTGCCCCCTGCTAAAATCCACGGGTTAGGGGGCGCAAATTACTTGCCTTGCCCCGGGTGCTGACAACCCACGCTACGCCACTGGTTTACTCATTAGCTCTTCTTCTCCTGAATATATCCCACAAGGCAGCAGAGCTTTCCTTCTCCTAGATGGGCTCCCTTTCCAGGTTGACGGGCCAATCTGCCAGAGCCTGCCTTTGCATGCAGGGGAAGTCCCTAACGCACTGAGGGGTTGAGAACCATCAGCTATCCTCACCTGGTTTAGCCGGCCAGTTGAATCCATTTCCCAAGGTGTGGCCGCTGTTGCATGCTGATAGCTTCTAGGAGCCACACCTGAGAGCTGAGTACAGGCTGCAAGCCAAAGCTGAACAAACTACACCAGAAGGATTATGACATTTTCCCCTCCCGAGGTACTACCTCTCCCCTAACACCCCATACACAGCACTAACGAGGCAGATAATACTTACCGTATTTTTTGCTCTATAACTCACTTTTCCCCTCCTAAAAAGTAAGGGGAAATGTGTGTGCGTCTTATGGAGTGAATGCAGGCTGCGCAGCTATCACAGAAGCCAGAACAGCAAGAGGGATTGCTGCTTTCACTGCGCAGCGATCCCTCTTGCTGTTCTGGCTTCTGAGATTCAGAATATTTTTTTTCTTGCTTTCCTCCTCCGAAACTAGGTGCGTCTTGTGGTCTGGTGCGTCTTATAGAGCTAAAAAAAATGGTACATCTATTAAAATAATCTGTATGGTTGAATGTTATCTAGATATTTCATATTGCAGTGAATTATGAAGTCTACTTTTCAATAATCTTGTTGTCCACATTTTAAAGAAGAGGCATCAGGCTGCATCTTACTAATGGGCATCCTGGTCCTTCTTCCCAGCTGGTTTGTATTTAGGGAGGAGATCAAGTCTGCTAGCTTTGACTTTTATTATTATTTTTTTTAAAAAACTTTCTTCTGAAGTTCCTTCTTGGGTGCTTCTTGGTTCACAGAGCAAACAGGGTTATCATTTGTGTTTAAAGCGATTTGTGCTATACGGTGAGTCCCCTGCTATTCTTAGTTATTTGCACAGGCTTTGAGAGTGGAGCAGCTGAGAAGCTTTGTGTGCCCTATTTAGGTCTGGGAAAGACATGTAAGCAAATAATCAAGGTAGGTTAGGCAACAATCCCTCTGCTGTTTTCTGGCAAGGGTGGGGGGTGGTTCTCTCGTGCTCCAGTGGCACCAAGAGCTTTCTTCTGAGTGGAGAGAGAGGTCTCTGCTTCTGCACTCCCTTAAGGTCAAGGAGGTGCTTTTGGTGAAAGCTCTTGCCATGCATATGCCTTAAACCTTCTCTGCAGGTGACTCTCTCGCATGCATTTTTAGAGCATTTGGTCTGGTGCATGACAGATTCCGGCGGAAATGTTTACGTCCACCACTTGGATGGGGCAAGGTACATTTTTCAGGCTGAGGGCTGCATTCCCTCCTGGGCAACCTTCTGAGGGTTGCATGCTAGTGGTGGGTGGGGCCTGGAGCAAATGTGGGCGGAACAACAGATGCAAATGTTACCTTTGTGCAGCAAGCTAGGTTCTGCACTGTGCACTTGCTCTCTGTTTGCATTACCAGAGCTGGAGGACACATTCCAGCTAGGCATATACACACTGGTTGTTTAGCAGGGCCAGTGAGAGCGGTATGTCTTGGGAAGAGGGGTGTGTGGCTCAGGGAGAGTTCCAAGGGCCTGGTAAAGAGTTTTGGAGGGCCACATTCATCCCCTGGACCTGAGTTAAGGGAACGTGATAAAAGAAATACGAGGGAGGACAAGCAGCCTGGTCCTGTGATTGGGGCAATGGTCCACTGCTGAGAAGTATGAAATAATGACTGGCTGGAAAGAAGTCCCAGCCCTCTGTTTGCATCTGTGGCTCAGACTCATAACCACAGCAGTAAAGAATATGGATAAGCTTTTGTGGAGATTCAAGTAAAAGGAACAGCACAAGTGAGAGAAGGCTGTGTCTCTCCCTGGATGTCTTTCGCAAGTGTAGGGCAGAAATGGGTGGAGTTTTCCCTCGCTCGCAATGCACTTTGGAGAAGGGAAGAAAACAAGAGAGAAACTGCAATGTCGGAGTGCCTGTTGGGGATGGCTGGAAATCCCTCCTGCTGGAGGAGCACGGGTGTGTGACCCTGGCAACCTTGGAAGCATTATTTATTAAATCATTGAACTGTAAAGTTGGAAGGTACCTCAAAGGTTGTCTAGTCCAGCCCCGGCAGAATGCAGGAGTCGCAGCTGAAGAATCCTCGACAGATGGCATCCAACCCCCGCTTAAACACTTCTACTGAAGTGAAATTGCATATACCTGATCCTGACCCACTAGGTGTATAGATGACACAGCAGTGGCTTGGATCCCGCGTTGTACAGGACAGCAGTGGAGGAAGCACATTGTGGCAAATGACCTCCCAACCCATTCCATCATCAACAGCCTCCACCTGCCTGCATCCTCATTTAGCTATTAAGGGGGAGGTCAGGGATGCGGGTGGCGCTGTGGGTTAAACCACAGAGCCTAGGACTTGCCGATCAGAAGGTTGGTGGTTCGAATCCCCGCAACGGGGTGAGCTCCCATTGCTCAGTTCCTGCTCCTGCCAACCTAGCAGTTCAAAAGCACAAAGTACAAGTAGATAAATAGGTACTGCTCCGGTGGGAAGGTAAACGGCGTTTCCATGTGCTGCTCTGGTTCACCAGAAGTGGCTTAGTCATGCTGGCCACATGACCCGGAAGCTGTACGCCGGCTCCCTCGGCCAATAAAGCGAGATGAGCGCCGCAACCCCCAGAGTCGGTCACGACTGGACCTAACGGTCAGGGATCCCTTTACCTTTACCTTTAAGGGGGTGGTCTTGCCAGCCAGCTTTTTCCTTCTTAGTCTCAGTTTTGAACCTTGAGGAACTCAGCAGGGAGGAGGATGGGGACAAAATTGGAATTAGTCAGCCCTGCCCGTCATTGGCTCTGGCTCCACCCCCTGGTGGGCTTCTGTCCTACCCTGCCTCCTGCTCCCCCCATCCTAATGGGCACCAGACGGCACTGCGAGTCAGCACAAGCTACGAATAAAGCTTCTGATGGCAACTGTAGCTGTGACAAACGCTTTTTGTAGCTGAGGTCACGCTTCTTGGGAGCACCAGAGAGTAACTAAGGCTATGCAGAAATCTGGATTGCTACAAAAGAGCCTATTCAGTAGTGGGCAAGGTGAAAGCAAGCCTCTGAAGTGGGACAGGAGACAGGTTTCTGGATGTTTACCTGGGGGCGGGGGATAAGTCTCACACAACTTGGCAAGGTTTGGGAAAGATTCAAAGTACACAAAGGGGCTAATTTTAGCTTGAGCAACTGTGTTGTGACTAGTTCAGGAATACTCTCCCCCACCCCAATAAAAAAAAAAGCCACATCCCGAAATAACTTGTTGTTGTCATTCTAAATGTTGCGTAGTCATGGCGGGGGTGGGCATGCTGTACCCTCCAACATTTTACAGGTGGAAACGGATGTTTATAGCATGGCTGTTCTGTCCCCAAACACAAGAATTACTGCTAGAATTCATGGGTAGGCAAACTAAGGCCCGGGACCCCGATCTGGCCCAATCGCCTTCTAAATCCGGCCCGCGGACGGTCCAGGAATCTGCGTGTTTTTACATGAGTAGAATGTGTTCCTTTATTACAAAATGCATCTCTGGGTTATTTGTGGGGCTTAGGAATTCGTTCATTTTCCCCCCTTCAAAATATAGGCCGGCCCCCCCACAAGGTCTGAGGGACAGTGGACTGGCCCCCTGCTGAAAAAGTTTGCTGACCCCTGTGCTAGATCCTTCTCTCATTGTTGTTCTCCGGCATCTAGGGATGGATGGATGGACCTCCTGAGGTCTAGTCCACCCCATTTTTAAAACAGAATGGGGCTAGGTCTGTCTTGTTCCATTTCCAGGCAGATTTTTATCAGGAGCACACATTTAAGAATAAAATCAAAAGGTACTTAAGATGGTCTACGAGTTGCCTGCTGCCCAGTGTTCGAAATTAGCCAGGCACATTTTGCACTGGACTATTGGCCATCTGCGACCAAGTGAAGCTGCCTGGGTGACAGGATGACATCTGAAATCTCCCCCATCTGGAGGCGCATGCCTGGGGATCATTGGATTGGGACTATTTTCACACACTAATACCCCATCCTGTAGAATTCTATCAGTTATATTTCATCTTCACAATTGGAATGCATTTCAGAAACAAAAAGGCTTTTTCTGTGCACCCTGGGCTTGATAGGGCTTGACGATGTTCTGTATCTCCTAGAGGGAGGGGAACACAGTTGTCCCCATTTAAACATTGGTGCAGCCATGTTCCCACTCACCCTGGAATGTCACCAAGCCTCATCACTCCCAGGGGGCTTTGCTCTCTGTACACTGAAGCCCATGTTGGCAAGGAGCCTCACACACCAGTTGCTATTTTAAGAAGTTTAAAGAGGAGGAAATGGGAGGGGAAAGGGAACAGAGGCAGGGCAGCATGCCAGCCTCATGAGAACCAGTATGGTGTAATGGTTAGTGTACTGGACTAGGTCCTGGGAGACTAGATCAAATCCTCACTTGGCCATCAAGCTCACTGGGTGATCTTGGTCTAGTCACTTCTTCGCGGCATGACCTACCTTACAGGGTTGTTGTGGGGATTCAACGAGGAAGGGGACAACCAGGAACACCACCTTGAGCTCCTTGGAGCAAAGGTAGGATACAAGGGCAATCAATAAATAAAACTGAATCTGCTGATTCTGAAGTAAACCATTGATCTGGTCTGTGCCATGATTTTCCTGGAGTGGATCAGGTTGAGTCTGCTTTGAGATCTGCGCAATTCAGATTTTTCCTCCATCCCTGCTGGCAACTGCCTTTCAAAGGTGTAGTACCTCTGAATATGGAGGATCCACTTAGCCATCATGTCTCCTAAGACTTACCTTCCTCCGTGTATCTGCTTTTAAAGTCGCCTAACTTAGCTGCCACCACAAGGTCTCTTGGCAGAATTGGATAGGAACGCGTGGGCTATGTAGATGAAAAACAGTGTTGATTTTTCACAGTTCGTGTTAATGGCTTCACCTTCTAATGAATCAAGCTATTATTTATCTTGGCTTCTTGGATTTGTTCTGCACTCTGGTGAAAGGTTTCAAGCTCATACCTCTAAGTACTTTTTATGTCAAAGGAGATCAAGTTAAATCTTTTAAAATGTGTTTTCGAATGGCTGCAGTCTTTGACACTCTAGCAGGAGCGTTTGAGTGGACCAGGGGAACAGACTTCGGAGGATGAGTAAATGGAGCTCAAATTTGCTTTTGCTTTCCCTTTACTTGAGGGTGGAGGGGGAAAATGGATTTGGTTCACGTTTTAAGGCAAACCTGCCTAATTCACGCTTTCTGAAACACCTGTCCTTTGATATTCACACTTCTCTGAATTTTGCCATGCAGTTATTCAGTCAAGGAAGGTGTGTGAAAATGCATCTGTTACTGACAACTGCATACCAAAAAGTTATTAAACCAGGCAACATTGCATGCAAAAAAAGTATATATTAGGAGAAATGCACTAAAATGCTGATGAAGTCACACAAGGACTTGTTGTTTTCGCAAACATTTGATTTGGAAATGTGTTTATGGCTGGAAAAAAGACAAAGTGGGAGAAACCAAAACTGGCAGATTTTCCTATCTCTGCTTGTATTGCAAATATGCATCCTACTCTGACTACTGTAAAGTACAAGACAGCATGAATGGCCTTCCCTTGTTTGCTCTCTTCCATCTTCCTTCCTGTCGCCCCTATTATCTCTGCTGCATCACATTTTAGAATGTAATCTCCTTGTGGTGGGGACGTACCTTCCCCCACTACTAACTATCTATCTATCTATCTATCTATCTATCTATCTATCTATCTATCATCTATCTATCTATCTATCTATCTATCTATCTATCTATCTATCTATATCTATCTATCTATCATCTATCTATCTATCTATCTATCTATCTATCTATCTATCTATCTATCTATCTATCATCTATCTATCTATCTATCATCTCTCTATCTATCTATCTATCATCTATCTATCATCTATCTATCTATCTATCTATCTATCTATCTATCTATCATCTATCATCTATCTATCTATCTATCTATCTATCTATCTATCTAATCTATCATCTATTTATATCTATCATCTATCTATCTATCATCTATCTATATCTATCTATCATCTATCTATATCTATCTATCATCTATCTATCATCTATCTATCTATCTATCTATCTATCTATCTATCTATCTATCTATCTATCTATCTATCATCTATCTATCTATCTATCAATCATCTATCTATCTATCTATCATCTATCTATCTATCTATCTATCTATCTATCTATCTATCTATCTATCATCTATCATCTCTATCTCAGTTTCTTTCCTGTGTTCCATGCTTACCAAATAATTCTACAAATGTTGGGGGCTGCCTTATACTGGTATGTTCTTATTTGCCCATCAAGTCCAATGCATGTCACTCAGACTGGCAACTAGTACCTCTGTAGGTTATATTCCTGTTTGACACATGTCATATCTCACTTGTCATGGGCACCTGGCGAAAAGCCTCAGCATTGGGTTGTATTTAACATTAGCCATATGCAGAACAAATCTATTGAAATTACGGAGGAGACTAACTTAGGTCCGTTAATTTCAGTGGGCCTACTCCAATGACTAACACTGGATACGACCAAATGACTTTGGCGTACATCAGCCGTAGGCAATGTGGTATCCTCCTTATTTTGCTGGACTTCCAGCTCAGCAAGGAGGAAATTATGCCCCAGCCCAACAGGTTTGGGGAAAGACTGTGACACTGGGGTAGAGCATCTGCTTTGCAAACAGAAGGTCCCAAATTCAATTCCCAGCATCTCTAGGTAGGCTAGGAATGGCCCTTTCCTGAAACTCTGCAGCTGAGTGTAGACAACAGTGAGTTAGATTGACCAATGTTGCGACTCAGTGTGAGGCAGTGTTCCCACGTTCCCATGAACACAGGTAAAAGCAACAACCGCAAATCACAACATCAAAATCCTACAAAGCAGAAAAATATGAAGTAGCTCTGCAAAGCAACTTTAGATGACAAACAGAAACAAATGGCATAACCAGTGAATACTCATTTGAAGCTGTAATAAGAGACATAGCCAATTCGGCTTATAAAACACATTGAGCTTTAACACATCTCCAGTTGTGATGCAGGTGTTGGGTTTTAATTGGCAGCCATCTTGCAAAGAAGTGTGATGTTTTAGCATGAAGTAGGAGCCTCTTTGAAGGCAAGGATGGCCATACCCAGTGTCTGCGTGAATATTTCCCTCTTTCTCTGGCTCCCTCGGTGCTAATCTGTCGCGAACCAGCCTGGAAGCCTCATTATCCCTTTGCCAGAGCAA
The DNA here is from genome assembly GCF_951804945.1 of Podarcis cretensis. Lineage (NCBI taxonomy): Eukaryota > Metazoa > Chordata > Lepidosauria > Squamata > Lacertidae > Podarcis > Podarcis cretensis. Next base: position 23,483,674 of record NC_137177.1, on the reverse strand, counting down.
GTCATGGTCCTATTACGCTGGCACTTCAGCAGATGACTAGACAAATTAATGGAGGAGAGGGCTATTGATTGTAACTTGTCACGATGGCTGTGCCGTACCTCCAGAGTCAGAGATGCTTCTGAATACCACCTGCTGGAAGCCACAAGAAGCAGGAGTGTGCTTGTTCTCAAATCCTGCTTGCAGGTTTCCCATAGGCTGGCCACTGTGAGCATAGGATTCTGGGCTACACGGATAATTGACCAGATCCAGCAGGCTCATCTTACATTCTTAAGATGCCATGGCTCCTGGTCTTAAAGCACAAACAAACTCCAAACCATGAGCTGTGCTGTCCTGCGTCCCCCCTATGCAACAACATAGGGAGGGAGGACTCCTTCCAAGAAAATGCTAGCCCAACCTTCCATTGGGCGAGTAGACAGGGTCCCAATGTTCAGAGGAGGACAGGGGCTGCTACGTCTTTAATGATTGTATAGAAGGAGGGGGTTGCAGCAGCAATTGAAGGTGCAGAAGGCTCCTCTGCACTTGGCCACCCAAAACGTTGAGCTGATTGTGTGTTTCTTTGGATCCTGTCCAGTGTTTTGCAGATGTAACCCTATGGTGATGTAGCCTTGAGGTGATGACTGAAGGATGGAATGACTCCATGGCAGGAGCTCATGACACGATTGCCGAACTGTGCCAGGTGGCCGGCAGTTGTTCTTAATTCAGATCACAGCATGGCTGACCGTATTTCAAAGGCTCTTTCAGTGTCGAAGGCGGGGAAAAAACTTTTAATAAAGTTGCTGCTGTTCAAATGTGTTCCCTTCCTCTCCAACCCCACCCCTGCCTTCCAGTTATTCCTAGATGTTCAGAATGTTGTCCTTAATTGACACCCTCCTTTCCAGATTGGGGGAGTGATGTTTTATGGAATATTCATAATATGTCTGCCACTAATTATCACTCTACCAATGTGCTATTGGGCATATGCATACAGTTGTCTGGAAAAAAACCACACACACATATGCTGAGCAACTGGGATTTGAATGGTGTCTCTCGTGCTGTTTCCACTCCACTGTGGTTGAGCTCATATTTTATTAGCTAAAATGGGAGAAGGCAAGGATGCTTCGGAAAGCAAATGAGCCGACTCTATTATTGGCTTGTTTTTCAGTTCTACATTCTCAGCCTAGCTTCACACTCTCACCAGTCTCTCTTTGGCAACATGTCATGAAATCATAGAATTGTTGAGTTGGAAAAGAGCCCATCTGGTCTAACCCCTGCAATGCCACCACAACCCCTCAACCCTGAGGTGCATCTGATTTATTTTTTAAAGGTTCTGTAGAACAATCTGCACCCCACAATTAGGAATACAGTTATTCAGTGGAAGAAAAGTATTAATCAAAAATACTTTTAGATGCCTTTAAGTGTTTTAAATGTGCTTTTGTTTTATTTTTTAAATGCATGGCTTTACCACTTTGTAAATAGTAGTAATAATAATAATGAGTAGTGGTTTATTTCACTGATGTCCTGCCTTTCTTCTCAACAGGGGTAACCAATGTGGCACCCTCCAGATGTTGGGTTGTACCCAACTAAGCCCTACTCAGAGTAGGCCTGTAGGCCCCATTTTGAAGAGCATCCTCAGATAGCACCTCAAAAATGTTTCACCACCCTGCTTGTAATTTTCACATCTGGGAAGGCTTCAGGAATGTCCTCTCAATTGTGGTAAAAATATGATGCCTAAAATGTATATTGTGACTAATACAAATTGGTTGCACCGCCCATTTCCCAAGCTTGGGAGTTCATCTTTTTGAAATGCTGAAAATTCACTTTCTGGGGTCATGGGAGATATGTACTAAGTACAGTGGTACCTCTAGTTACGAACTTAATTCGTTCCAGAGGTCCGTTCTTAACCTGAAACTGTTCTTAACTAGAGGTGTGCTTTCTCTAATGGGGCCTCTTGTTGCCGCTGCACCACCGGCACATGATTTCCATTCTCATCCTGGGGCAAAGTTCTCAACTCAAGGTAACTCTTCCAGGTTAGCGGAGTTTGTAACCTGAAGCGTTTGTAATCTGAGGCGTTTGTAACTTGAGGTACCACTGTATTATATTCCTCTGACAAGTTGGGAGTTCAGGCCCTAGGAAAAACCCCACTTTGTATAAAATCCTTTTTACTGCATTTATGTTTTGTCTCAATTCCCATAAATGACTGCTTAGGAGAACTCAGTGTGGTGTTTTACTGTATTCCGATGTTAAGCAATTTGATTAATGTTGCTATAAAGTTCTAAAGAGCTATAAATTTGCTGCTTATTAATTTGCCTTCTGGAGATTTTTGACGTCTGGTGCAGTTTTAGGGTCTAGAAGGTGGAGATGCAATTTTTAAACCTGAACACAAGTTGTTCTTGTTTTTTCCCTCCTTCCTCTCTATCTGAGATATATATTTATTTTTTCTTGATGAGCAGCTGCACTTTCCAGTCTGTTCTCCCCTCTCTAGAACTTGTGAGCATCTAAGGAAACTGAACGCTGGAAGATTAAGGGTAGATAAAAAAGAAAGTACTTCTCCACACAGTGCATAATTAAACTAGGGCACTTGCTCCCACTGTCAGCAGTGAGGGCCACCAACTTGGATGGCTTTAAAATAAGTGTGGATAAATTCATGGAGGAGAAACCGATCAATGGCTACTAGCCATGACAGCTGTGCTCTGCCTCCATGCTTAGAAGCAGCAATGCTTCTGAATATCAGTTACTGGGAACTGCAGGAAGGGTGAATGCATGGCTCTTATGCACTTATGAATGGTAATATATAAATGCCTTAAATAAATAAAATAAGGGAGGCAGCAGAAACAGCGTGGAGTTTATCGTGGGGTCCTTTGGACTGAAGACATAAAAATCAAAAGCTTTTAAAAAAACCCCATTTCCAACATTATTCCGGGGAAAGTAATCACATGAGGCTTACTAGATCAACATATTTATTTATAACTTCTACAACCCTTAAGACAGCATCTTAAAAAGCAGAGACATCACCTTGCCAACAAAAGTACGTATAGTTAAAGCTATGGTTTCCCCAGTAGTGATATATGGAAGTGAGAGCTGGACCATAAAGAAGGTTGATCGCCAAAGAATTAATGCTTTTGAATTATGGTGCTGGAGGAGACTCTTGAGAGTCCCATGGACTGCAAGAAGATCAAACTTCTCCATTCTTCAGGAAATCAGCCCTGAGTGCTCACTGGAAGGACAGATCATGAAGCTGAGGCTCCAATACTTTGGCTACCTCATGAGAAGAGAAGACTCCCTGAAAAAGACCCTGATGTTGGGAAAGATGGAGGGTACAAGGAGAAGCGGACGACAGAGGACGAGATGGTTGGATAATGTTCTCGAAGCTACCAGCATGAGTTTGACCAAACTGCGGGAGGCAGTGGAAGACAGAAGTGCCTGGCGTGCTCTGGTCCATGGGGTCACAAGAGTCGGAAACAACTAAATGACTAAACAACAGCAACCCCTTATTACTTTATTATGACTTCTACAACCCTTTCCCCAGGCATGTATGTAGGTTCATGACTTTGGAGGTACTTGGAAGAAGCAAGATGGAGTCTCATGGCTTCTGTTGCCAGGGCCAGCCTGGTCCTGGGATCTTCATGTTGAATTTATTGCAAGCTAGTTTCTGTATTACTTCATTAAAAACAAAGCTAGTTTTTGGAATGCCAATATGAATTAGTAAGGCAGGAGAGCTAAGGGCCTACTATTTTAAATGTTGAGAATCCACATAATGCTGCTTGAGCAAAATGTTGCCAGAAACTGAGGACTTTGGTGGAATCTACACACACAGAAAAAACGCTGTAAAAATGCTTTTAAAAAAAGCCTTTAGATGAATACATTAAATTTGGCATAGCTCACTGTCGCCATCTAGTGTCACATTTGTATATTGCACTTTACAACACATTTTATACATTTTATTTGCAGCTGTATAGCTGACTCCATATTCACATCTATTTGGTTGTTGGGTTATAAGTCTTTGGAGTCCTTCCTCACTACGGTATTTTTTATCTATCGACCATGGCAGGTTGGGGGGGGGGACAGTGGAATGTCTGACGTAATACCCAAATTCTTTTGTTAGTAACTCATCTGATTCTGTCCTCCAAACCAGCACTGCTTGTTCTCCAATAAATCTGCAACAGTGGCTATTCAATACTTCCACATTGCTGCCCTTTTAAATTCCTGGCAATCTTACTACGAGTCTGCACTATAGCAATATGGGCACTGACTTGGGCACATAAGAGTTCAGTTAAGCTTTTGATCCTATCAGATCAACACCTGACATTTGCTGGGAGCTCTCCATGGTCCTACACAGCTCAAGCTTGTTCTGCTCTCGAGAAACCTGTACTCAAGGGATGCTGAGAGTTTTGTGGTTTTAGTGGCTTGCAGACCCACAGAAGTGATGCTTGCCTTAGAACTGATGCTCTGTAGAGCAGCTTCCCCAACCTGGTGCCCTCTAGATCTTGCTGGGACTATATAACTCAGGGGTGTTCTCAACGACCACACTTGAGATGAAACTTTTTAATATTTTCTTTAAAAAAAACCACACCATTTATTTATTTATTTTATTTTGGAAAATGTAGACATATCTACATAAAAAGTGTAAAAACGGGACAGAAGTGTGCCTGCAGATTTGACCTCTGCGGAATTACTTAAAGCCAGTTCTGTTTGTTTGCATGTGTTAATTTTAAACAAGAAAGATGGGATAGTGCACTGCGGAGTGTTCCTGGCCAGGATTCTATCCTATCAGCCATGCCCTGTGCCTGGATACTCCATTCCATTTTCCTCTGGTTTTCTATTCCCATCCTAGAACACTCAGCCAGTACTGAATGTCCACTGAGCATGCTTAGTTCTCATTGGAATTTTTTGTGCTGGGAGGTTACTATCTCTCTCTCTCTCTCTCTCTCTGTTTATAAATATGTGTGTGTGTACTTCTTCAAACTTTAGGGCTCCCCCCAACCTACTGATACCCCCCTTTTGTACATGTGTTGCTGTTTTGACTACATCAAGGTCAACAGTTACCCCTGGACTTCAGAAGCAGAATGATTTTCTGATCGGCAGGATGCTATTTTTGCACTCATGGTCATAAAGCACCTAGGGAAATGCATTTACTATTAATATATATCAAGGGTACTCAACACAGTACCCTACAGAAGATGTTGAACAGCAACTCCCATCATCCTTGGCTATTGGCACTACTTTCTGGGGCTGATGGGAGCTGTAGTTCAACAACATCTGGAAGGCAACGTGTTCTCTCTCATTATGCATGATGTCTGTCATTTCTGCTTGAAGCTTTTCAAGACAGCTTAAAATGTATAAATGAGACATGCGGGTATAGGGCGGTATATAAATTCAATAAATAAAATAAAAAGAAACTGAAAATACAACTGAAAATGGAAAGAAAGAAAGGACGAAGGAAGCAGGAAAGCTAAATCCAACAGCTGGAGGGGAAGCTTAGTCCAAAAGTTAAGACAAAATAAATTCCTTCTACACTAGGGGGCTCCAAATGCCCTCCAAAACTACACAGCCTACTCCTGTCACTAGAAGACCAACGTTGCTGGTGCAAAATGAACTTCTTTTGTGGAACAAAGTTCCAGGGCATTGGTGCCACTGTAGAAAAGGCCGGTCCTGTCCGAGATGATATTTCACCATCATTCACACAGTGAACCCCCATGAAGAAAGGTTACAATGTTTGGGCTTTGAAAAGGTGTTTTTTTTTGGGGGGGAAGGAAATGGTAGAGGTGAATAAAACGTATGATGTACAGTTGACATCCGCCTGTCTCAAGAGGCAATGGAGTGCACCTCCAGGGGTGAAGTCAAATTGCTGTGTTAGCAGCACTGAAGTGATCGCCGGGGGGGGGGGGGGGAGAGACAAGCCACAGTGTGTATGGAGGGTTGCCCAGATGATAAGACCCTCCTCCTTCTTGGCCTCACTGATGTGGTTCAGAGGAAAGCAGAGCAATGCATTTGGCACCAGCTTGACTGCAGAAGTCGCCAGATGGCACAAGGTGCCATCAAACTGTCTTTGGGACTCCACTCTGAATTTGCACAGGGTTTACTCCTTAGCCCTTTCTTCTCCCAAAGATCTCCCACAATGCAGCAGAGGTTTAGAATGTATGATAAATCTAGAACTCTGGGTCATCCAATCAGCTTCATTAGATGACTCAGAGTTCTAGAATTATGAGGGAGGGGGAAAATGTTTGATGTGGATGAAGCATTCCCCCCCTCCCCCATAATTTTAGAACTCTGGGTCATCCAATGAAGCTGATTGGGTGGATATTCAGGACAGGCAAAAAGCAGTGCTTCTTCACACGGAGTAAAACCGACCAGTTTAAGGGATTCATTGTCACAAAATATGGTGATAATCTCTAGCTTAGAAGGATTTAACAGGGGATCAGACAAATTCACGGAGGATAGAGTTATCCGGAATGGTTCATCAGGATGGCTATATGGATGGTGACAGCAGCCACGAAATTAAAAGACTCCTGCTTCTTGGGAGAAAAGCAATGACAAACCTAGACAGCATCTTAAAAAGCAGAGACATCACCTTGCTGACAATCGTCCGTATAGTTAAAGCTATGGCTTCCCCAGTAGTGATGTATGGAAGTGAGAGCTGGACCATAAAGAAGGCTGATCGCCAAAGAATTGATGCTTTTGAATTATGGTGCTGGAGGAGACTCTTGAGAGTCCCACAGACTGCAAGAAGATCAAACCTATCCATTCTTAAGGAAATCAGCCCTGAGTGCTCACTGGAAGGACAGATCCTGAAGCTGAGGCTCCAATACTTTGGCCACCTCATGAGAAGAGAAGACTCCCTGCAAAAGACCCTGATGGAGGGCACAAGGAGAAGGGGATGACAGAGGACGAGATGGTTGGACAGTGTTGTTCAAGCTACCAGCATGAGTTTGACCAAAGTGCGGGAGGCAGTGGAAGACAGGAGTGCCTGGCATGCTCTGGTCCATGGGATCACAAGAGTCGGACACGACTAAACGACTAAACAACAACAGGTTCAGAGGCAGCATGGTGCAGGGCAATATGTCTTGTTTGTGGCCTTCTCAGTTCCCACCATGGGAAATGGGATGCTGGATGCAAAAACACTCTTCCTATGTTCTTACAGACAAATCCATGGAGGGATAAAGCTAGTCATTATAGCTATGTGCTAACTGTGGTATCAGAGGCACCATGACTCAATGCCAGTTGTTAGGGCCATAAGAAGGAGGGTACCGTTGTGTTCATGTCCTGCTCATGGGCTTCCCTGAGGCATCTGGCTGACCACTGTAGGAAGCAGGATGTTGGATTAGATGAGTCTTTCGTTAGACCGAACAGGGTTCTTATGTAACTTGGAGCCAGGGCCTTGGAGGGAGGAGTTTAATAAATGTTTAGGAGACTGTTCTTTAGTTCTGCCAGACCCAGTGTGCTTAGGGTTTCAAAGGTCAACCCCAGGATTTTGAATTGGCCTTGGAACTGATCCTGTTACTGCAGATGTAAGTCTTAAGTATGCTTACTTGGAAATACGTTCCACTGAAATCAATGAAATGTTTATTCTCAAGGGACATGTTTAGGAATTAATGCTACAGGAATCCTGTAACTGGTACATGGATAACAGCTGATTTGGTGCAATTAACTGGTGCTGCAATGTCTTGTTGTCTCTTCATCTTGATGTACTTTTAGCCAGTCCACTTTACTGCAGGGATGTATATTTGCTGTTGAAACTCTGTTTTCAATTTTGAGCAAAACACTGATGAAGAAAAGGGCTGATTCTTATTTTTTTAATATGAAAAATTTGATAATAAATAACCTCTGATTCCAGTAAAAGAGGAAATTCAGTGAGTCAGTTCTCTGACATGAGCAGATGTCAACATATTATCTATCACTCATCGTTTCCATTTGGGAATCTGTTTTCCTTAGTGGGTATTTGGCCTAGGATTAATCTAGGGCAGGAGTAGCCAACTGGTGTCCTCCGGAGGTTGCTGGATTACAGCTCATGCCATCCCTGAGCTTTGGCTGGGACTCATGGGAGTTGTAGTCCCAACAACATCTGGGGAGTACCTTGTTGGCTATCCCTGAGCTAAGGAATAGATTGTATGTGCAGAGCTTTGCAGGTCTAGGGAGGGTCCTTGAAGGGCCAGATTCCTAATCTGGTTCCCTCTAGATGTTCTGGACTACAACTCCTATCCACTGCAGTCATAGGGGCCAACGATTAGGAATGATGGAAGTTGTAGTCTAAAACATCTGGAGGGAACTAGCTTCAGGAAACAAGCTTTTTTAAAAATGGCTTCAGGAAGAGAGATGGTTCCCCCTTTAAAGAAGAAAGAAGACCCTAGCTTGTTCTAGTTTCTAACTCAGTTAGTGAGATCCAGGACAGAAGCAAGCAAAAAAATAGAAGTGCGAGGATCTCTTTTGCAGTATAAATTCCTACTGGATCAGACTACAGAGGAGGTTCTGTGTGTGGGATGTAATCAACTGGGAGCAGTCAAGTACAACATTCCTTGTAATGCTAGAGTGGACACACAGGGGAATGTTTAGTCCAGCCAGTCGAAACTTCCTGTTCCTCCTGGCTGGAGCATCCTTCCTTTGCATGTGACTAAAGGTGGGTGTGATCTTACCTGTCCAGGTAACAAAAGGACGAGTCACGCAGCACACCTTTCCCCTTTTTGCTTCTTTCTTTGTTGGACCAGCTTCTTAGCTTAGAGTGCCCTGCTAGCTTCTCAGCTAGCAGAAGCACTGGATTATGCCGCCATATGGGGTCCAGCTGTGAACTGATGTGAGTAAACTTCTTTTATTGACTTTGAATCAGATTGTCGTGTCTTTATTCTTTTAAGAGGGATTAAAGGGAATTTACCAGGAATATACAATTCAATACTGAATTGTATATAATAGTGAGAGGCTTACACAAGCCTGCAACCAGCTATCTGCTGTGCATGTATGAAAGGGGAATGTGAACTCTGCTACATAAAGAAACTTGCTAGTGCAAGTTAGGAAGGATATTAATAAAGAATACGTCCTCTCTTGCCACCCTGAACATTCCCACACTGTGGACCACCTAGCTCTACCTGGAGATAGCAGGGATCAAACCTGGGAACTTTTTGCATGAAAGTAGCACTTGTGCTTCTGCCACTGAGCATCTCTTCTCTTCATAAGATACTGTTCAGATGTAGTTCTGAAAAAGTGAAGAATGTATCTTGGCAACTAATTATATCTATATGAACTTTGAAGGTACGTTAATTAAAGTCATAGTCCTGCCTTTCAACTTCGAAGAATTCAATTTGTCTGTGTGCTCACTTTTGCTTGCTGTAATATCCAATATTAATTTTGAAAGCGAGGAAGGAAATGAATATTATTCCAAGGATCATTTTATATGCGAATGGCCACAATGAACATTTCCCTTCCTCCCTCCCTCTTTAATTTTAAAGACCTTTCTGTTATGTTTGGCTTTTAAATTTTTACAGGAATAACTTAATTATTGAATAATTTAGTCAATATCATTAGTGATATGGAAGACTGGATCAAAGGCACATTTATTTAAGATAGCAGTGGTCTGGTACTAAGAAGATTTGAAAGTACCCCAAGTAAAATGAGGAGGGAAAGGGGGTAAAATGAAAACTAATCCCAGGAAATTGACAGTTATTGCAGAAATGCTTGGAAAACAATACAGTGGTACCTTGGTTCTCAAAAGCCAGAAGTAAGTGTTCCAGTTTTTGAACATTTTTCGGAAGCCAAACATCCAGTGTGGCTGCCAGCTATTGTTTCCGGGGCGCCTGCAATAATCAGAAGCTGCGCCTTGGTTTTGAAGATTTCGGAAATCAAACGGACTTCCAGAATGAATTAAGTTTGGCACTTTTGTTTTGGCTATTTATTTTGAGTTTTTGTTTTTGAGGCTTTTTCGTTTCATTTGTTTTGTGTGGAACTCAGTTTAGCTACTGAGTGATGGATTGTGGGACTGCGGAAATGGATGAAAGCCCCCCCCCCATCCAAACAATGACTATCATCAGTGCAGTAAGAAAAAAGTTTAATTTTATTTTTTATCATCTACAATACTGTCTTATTTGTTTTATAGTAAAGTACATTGAGGGGACACAGGTGGCGCTGTGGGTTAAAGCCTCAGCGCCTAGGACTTGCCGATCGAAAGGTCGGCGGTTCGAATCCCTGCGGCGGGGTGCGCTCCCGCTGCTTGGTCCCAGCGCCTGCCAACCTAGCAGTTCGAAAGCACCTCCGGGTGCAAGTAGATAAATAGGGACCGCTTACCAGCGGGAAGGTAAACGGCGTTTCCGTGTGCGGCTCTGGCTCGCCAGAGCAGCGATGTCATGCTGGCCACGTGACCCGGAAGTGTCTCCGGACAGCGCTGGCCCTTGGCCTCTTAAGTGAGATGGGCGCACAACCCCAGAGTCTGTCAAGACTGGCCCGTACGGGCAGGGGTACCTTTACCTTTAAAGTACATTGATCATTGCCTTCATTTTATGGATCAATGGTCTTGTTAGATAGTAAAATTCATGTTAAATTGCTGTTTTGGGGGTTGTTGGTTCTGGAACACTTTGGTTTTGGAACAGACTTCTGGAATGGATTAAGTTTGAGAACCAAGGTACCAGTGGCGGTGCTTCAAGCTCCGGCACCGGGGGGCAGAGAGCAGGCGGGGGCATGGCTGGGGTGTGTGGCGCGTGTCCCGGGGGTGTGGCTGGGGGTGCAGCTGCAATGACACCCCACCGGGATTGTGCTGCCGGGGGTTGTGTGCTCCCCCCGCCCCCTCTTCCTCCGCCAGTGCAAGGTACCACTGTATACCAAAATAATTTGTGGATTTTTTTAAATTATAAAGGTACATAACCAAAGAACAAGCTTGCTGTATTGAAGGCTGTAGCTAACCATTCTTCTGTGTGATGCAGGAGCTTGGAAGGATCATTTTAAAAGGGAACTGGTTCAACTTGTCCAAAAAAGAACTATTTCCAGTTCACATTCATCCTTTTACAAAATGAACAAGTTTGGTTCATATTAGGGCTGGGTGATATATCGAAATATCATCCGAAACTGGTTTGAAGTCCATATCATGATGTTTGTTACATAATTTTTGATGTGGTGATATATCACAACTCATTGTGTGTGTGTGTGTGTGTGTGTGTTTGTGCTATGCAAAAGCCGCAATGTAGGGAAAACATTAGGAAGGACTTCCCAATAGAAAGGGCTGTTTGACTGTGGAACAGAATACCCTGGAAGGTGGAGGACTCTCTTCTCATTCACCGGAGGTTTTTAAGCAGAGCTTGAATGGCCATCTGCCAGGGGTTCTTTAGCTGTAATTCCTTCATTTCAGGGGGTTGGTTTAGATGACCCGGGGTCCGTACAACTCTGTAACTCTGTGATTCTGCTTGTCTCTTCTTCCAGGGCGGGCGGGCGGGGGGGGGGGGGGGACAGGATGCAGTTAGCAGGCAGATTCTGACCTCCCCACCCCCCATGACCCTCTTTGACAGGGGAGTGGGACTTCCCTCTATCTGTCACCTGATGTTGCAATGATGCTGGGTGACTAAAAAGAAAAATCCTGGCTCAAGTCACACCTATAGATCCTTTGCATCACGGGCTTCAATTTTACTTGGAGGCTGTGGCGTTTGCCTCCTAGGCTGGGTCATAAGGAAAGAGTTAAAATAGGTTGTGATGCGATTGGCCAGTGAGAATGCAAGGGGGGAGTAAAAGAGTGGGAGGTTTTGAAAGTCAGTTGAGTCGAGTTGAGGTTTGGGAGTTAGGGGTTGAGTTTTGGGAGTTGAAGAAGGAAGAGGGAGGTTTGGTGTGGGTTGGTAGAGTTGTATTGTGAGAGAGTGAGAGGAATTGTTAGGTGGAGTCAGATAGATAGTTGGAATAATCAGTTTGGAGTTGTTAGGAACTAAGAATAAGAAACTGACAAGAGAAAAATTAACTGTAACCATAAGCTTGTTCCTGCATTTAAAAATAAACTTGATTATTTGTTTATGTTAACAACTGACTGGACTCCGTGTGTCCCCGTGAGATACGGGGTGGTGGCAGCGGAAAAAGCAATCGCAGTGGCAGCACAGGGTCAATAGACCGTCAAACGTCCGGGGCCCCTGTGTGTGATTGCCACAGAGGCAGATCCCAGCTCCTGGGCACAAGCAGCAGTAACCTCTTTCCAGCTATTTCAGGTTGTTTTTATCCCCGTTGTTGAAAAATTTCTCCTAATGTGATCTCAGCTGCTTTAGGTTCAGCAGTATATGAGCCGATTTAAAATGCTGAGGAAGTGCGCAAGACATGGCCTTTCCGGGGTCTGTGTTCAGTTTTTTAAGCTGTGGTGGGAACTTCCATGTTCAAAATGCTCCACTAGGTAAGGAAGTGAGGGATTTAAATAATCGCCTCTCTTTGTCTCCAATGTTGGCACCCGTCCATGCCTTGTGTCTGGGTGCTGGCACGGTGGCTTCGGTGTCTTGGCTGAGTGTCAGCTCCATTTCCCACATCTTGCCTTGCTGTCCTTTCCGCTTTTATGACTTCTGGACTCGAACCGGCGAGCAGAAATGCTGCAGTGCCCAGAAGTGTTCTCTTTCTCAGATTCCCCCCCCCCCCTAATCCACATGCATCTCAAACCCTTGCCAGGTGTGTGCCTCACATTTTGAAGAGAAGCGGCCACAGGGCATTTTCTGTAAGAGACATGCCTTTCATGTCTGTGGGCCTTTGGCCCAGGATAGGCCTAGATGGCCGCTGGCATAATAAATCTTTATTAGCGGATGAGTCAAGTTCTCGGCAGACTGAATTTAAGAAACATTTTGCGAGCGGGTTTTTGTTCTGTCACTCTCATGTTTGCTAGCAAAGTTTCGCTTTAGAGCAGGAGTGGGAAACCTTGCTTTTCTTTTGGCCCCCAAAGGCCACATTTCATTGTGGGCAACCCTTATGGGGCCACATGATGGGTGTGACTCTTATTTTTGTACAGTATGCTATATCCCAGCCATGCAGAAGCCACAGAGGGTTTTATACCAGCCTGTTTCCAGGCACAATTCAAAGTGCTAGTTATGACCTAGACAACTTAGGCCCAGGCTGCTGGATTCTCTTATAGGAACTTGCCTGGGCTCTGAGTTCTTTGGGGGAAAAGGCACTTCTTTCACCTTGCCATTCTCACAAGCACACTTGGTAGAGAAAGGAGAGAGGGCCTTCTTGGTGGCGGCTCCCAGACTTTGAAAATTCCTTCCTAGGGAGGCTAGTCTGGCTCCCTCCCTGTTGTCATTCCACTAGCAGATGAAGACCAGAATGCAGCAGCTAGACTGGTGATTGGGGTGATTGGGAGTGGCCACCGAGACCATATAACACCCATTCTGAAAGACCTTCATTGGCTCCCAGTACGTTTCTGAGCACAATTCAAAGTGTTGGTTTTGACCTTTAAAGCCCTAAACCAGGCTTCGTCAACCATGCCCTCCAGATGTTTTGAGACTACAATTCCTATCATCCCTGACCACTGGTCCTGCTAGCTAGGGATCATGGGAGTTGTAGGCCAAAAACATCCGGAGGGCTGAGGTTGAGGAAGCCTGCCCTAAACGGCCTCAGCCCAGTATACCTGAAGGAGCGGCTCCACCCCCATCGTTCAGCCTGGACACTGAGGTCCAGCTCCAAGGGCCTTCTGGCAGTTCCCTCCATGGGAGAAGTGAGGCTGCAGGGAACTAGGCAGATGGCCTTCTCGGTGGTGGCGCCTGCCCTGTGAAACACCCTCCCATCAGATGTCAACGAAATAAATAACTATCTGACTTTTCGAAGCCATCTGAAGGCAGCCCTGTTTAGGGAAGTTTTTAATGTTTGATGTTTTATCGTGTTTTTAATGTTCTGTTGGGAGCCGCCCAGAGTGGCTGGGGAGGCCTGGCCAGATGGGTGGGGTATAAGTAATAAATTGTTATTATTATATATTATAATTCCAACAGGCTTTGGGGAACTGACTTCGTTAAAGGAAAGGGCTCTTAAATAGTGTGCCGTACTTGGTTGTTGTTGTTTTGCTACCTGCATTTTAATTTCTTTGGGGTTTTTTGCATTGTTTTAATTCTATAGTTTAACCATGACCATTTATATGTTTTTAGCTACGTGTGTTTGTTTTAATTTTTGTGAGCTGCCTCTAGTCCCTGTTCTGGGGGAAAGGCAGGATACAAGCCAACCATTCATACATGCATCTCTCGCATCTCTCCCCCTTCCATCCCGGCATGACAAAGGCATTGTCACAGTGAAATGTCTAGATTGGCAGCAGTTGTACTATTTTGATGCTGGGATACTGACCACATACTAATACGAGTGACCCCCCACCCTGCCTTTACTTAATTTCTCTTCTGATACATTGCAGCCTCAATTTGCTGTTACGATAAGGTTAGAGCAGGCACTGAGCCCTCTGCCAATAGCAAGTTTTGATTTCCTGTTTTATATTATCATACTATTTTGGCTGTGTCTTCGCACCAGAAGGCTGCACAAGAGGTTCTCTGTTTTATTTTGCTGAGTTTTTGATGGCCCGGCTTTGGATGGGACAGTAATTAAATGGACTGCAGGTTGGGACACGCAGCAGATTAGAGGAAAAGTGCTGAATAAACATTTTTTAAAAATAAAATAAAATAAAACCAAACCATACTGGTGTGTAATTAAATTGTTTGCTGATCTGTTGGACTTGGGTGACTGCAAATAAGGTTGTCTCCTAATATGCCTCTCAAGGCTCTGTGTGTGTCTCTCTCTCTCACACACACTTTTTCCTTTTCCTTTTTGTGGTAAGGTGCTGCCTTACAAATGTTCTGTATGCTGGTCACGTAGGTGCAGGTTTGGTTGGTTTTTATTATTATTCAAAGTTATAACAAAACATATTTTCCAAAAACATATCCCTATTCCCCCCCCCCCCATTTTTCCTCCCTCCCCCTCCCCCCCACAGAACCCATTCCCCCACCCCACCCCCGACTTCCCTCAGTTCCAGTCTTTGCTTTATCCAGTAATGCTATTTTCTGCATGTTACAGAGTTCTATAGATCTTCAAACTATTTAGCTAATTATTATCAGTAAAAAAATTGTGAATGTCTTTTCAAAACCTGCCAAGGAGTCCAGTCAATATGTCAATTTTGCCAGTTGTGCATAGTCCCATCAATTTTTCTTGCCATGATTCTTTAGTTGGGGTTTCTTCAGTCTTCCATCCTTGTGTTACCAGAACTCTCGCGGCCGTTGTCGCATACATGAAGATGTTTTTCAACTTTTTTGGCTTTATTATTTGGTTATTTATTTATTTGGTTTTATTTATTTATTTAAGTTTTAGCACTTAAATGGAGTATGTGCATGTTTAGCAAAACCTTTGATCAAACAGAGATGGCACCGATGGAGGACTGTTCATTTGGCTAATGGGGTGCTGGCCCCTACCCACTGGCGGAAGAAGGGGTGTGTGGTGGATGCGGTCTGCTCCGAGTGTCATCCCTGAAGGGGGGTGACATCGCCGCCCCGCCCCCCTGGGATGCTGGGCCCGCCCCTGCAGGTGGCTAGCCCCGCCCCTGGGTGCACAGCATGTGTGCCGCTCCGAGTGCCACAGCAGCTAGCTCTGCCCCTGCCAGTCTTTCTATGTACTTACAGTCAGCCTCAAGCGTGGCCCTGCCTCACAACTTTCTCCTGCTTAGTGTCAAATACAGTGGTACCTCAGGTTAAGTACTTAATTCGTTCCGGAGGTCCGTACTTAACCTGAAACTGTTCTTAACCTGAAGCACCACTTAAGCCAATGGGGCTTCCTGCTGCTGCTGCGACGCCGGAGCACAATTTCTGCTCTCATCCTGAAGCAAAGTTCTTAACCTGAAGCACTATTTCTGGGTTGGCGGAGAGCCAGTGTGGTATAGTGGTTAAGAGCGATAGACTCATAATCTGGGGAACTGGGTTCGCGTCTCCGCTCCTCCACATGCAGCTGCTGGGTGACCTTGGGCTAGCCACACTCCTCTGAAGTCTCTCAGCCCCACTCACCTCGCAGAGTGTTTGTTGTGGGGGAGGAAGGGAAAGGAGATTGTTAGCCGCTTTGAGACTCCTTCGGGTAGTGATAAAGCGGGATATCAAATCCAAACTCTTCTGTAACCTGAAGTGTATGTAACCTGAAGCGTATGTAACCCGAGGTACCACTGTATTTGGAGCCTGAGTCATTTAGGGCTTTAAAAACTAATGTGCACAGCTTGTTAGATTTTGTGGGGAGTTAATATAAGGCCCATTTTTTAAAAAGTGAAGATTGCAAGCGGTTTTGAAACACAGTTTTGGGCAAGGTTCCAAGAGACTTTCCTTTGGCTGACGGAAAACCCTCAAAACTTCCTAGACCATCCATCTCCTTTGGACGCGGGGTGTATTTTTAAAGTCCCTTTTCACTGGCCGGGATACTCAATGCAAAGAACTATAATTGCTGGTTAACTGGTCTGGTAAACAGAGCCCTGTGTAGACACGCTGTAATTGAGGCTGTGTGGGTCGCCCGGTTTAATTACTGTCTGAATACTTGGAATAGAAACTTTTCAGCAGCCACCATATCATAGAGCATCCGATTAAGTAAACAAATTGGTAGCTGCCGAACCACACGGCCAAGTGACAAGAGGATTCTCCAATCCTTCCCTCGAGGTCTTGGAGAAAGCGGGGTGAATTGTGCCCAGGGTAGCCAGAGGCCTTGTGGGTATTTCTCCCACACATCTGGCAAGAGAGCGGCTTAATTGCACTCCCAGATGCAACCCATGCCAGATGATTCCCCCTCCATCCCCCCAGCAACTTCTCTCTTGCTGACGGATGAAATTAGACATGGCACGATGACCTCATGGTCCATTACAGACACACCTTATCCCGGACATACTGGCTCAGAGCAGATGTTATGACAGCTGCAGGGATGAGATTTAGAGGCAGGCAAATCATGTCATTGCCCAGGGTGCCAAACCTGTTTGGTTTTTTTGGCAGGGGTGGGGGACAGTGGCACCAGGCTGGAGGTGCGACTGTTATGAACTACAGTCGTACCTTGGAAGTCAAAGGGAATCTACTTTGGAAGTCCGCTAGAATTCCAAAATGTTCAAAAACCAAAGCATGACTTCTGATTGGCTGCAGGAACCTTCTGCAGCCAATCAGAAGCCCCGTCGGATGTTTGGCTTCCAAAAACCGTTCAAAAACTGGAAACACTTACTTACATGGGTTTTGATCGTCCGGGAGCCGATTTGTTCGGGAACCAAGGCATTCGAGATCCAAGGTACGACTGTGTCTACTTCAGGACTGGGGAATATTTTTCAGATGGGGGGGCACATTTGCTTCTAGGCAAGCTTCTGGGGGCCCCACACCAATTGTGGGCATGGCCAGAGGTGAAAGTGGCCGGAGTAATTAATGTTCATGTCATGTTTTATGCAGCAGGTAGTTTCTGCACACAATTGCACACCCTTCTCTACCCTCCAGCCAGGTTAGCAGGAGTTCCGGGACACATTTCAGCTAGGGAAGCCCCCACACCCCAAGAACAAACACTCAAGGATGGTGCAGGGTACATTGGGTGAGGGGGGTGGTGGCTTTGGAAGTTGGGTGGCCTGGGGGAAAGTCCCGAGGGCCTGATAGAGAAGTGTCAAGGGCCACATGTGGCCTCCCCGCAGGTCTGAGGTTATGTGCCGTGAAGAAACTGGGTTTGCTGCACATGTCACAGAGTTATGGAGGAGAGGAGAAGGAGGGATCCTGAAATGGCTTTCGAAATACTTTTTTCCGTGGTGACAAAGGAACTCTAGAGATGCTTTTTCCTCTGAAAATCCAATTTTTACGTACTTGGGGTTTATATGTGTGTGTGTGTGTTTGTGGGTGGGGGGAAGCCCCAAAGTGAATGATGAATACTTGGAATGCAGCCAGAACAATCTGGGCCACTGCTTGTTTCTCACTCTCACTCTCTCTCTCCCCTCCCCCCACCCCTGGCCACTGTCTTCTATTTTTGATGCTGGTTACATGGTTTCCTGTTTGTTGCAAAATATGTGGGTTTCTGAATGTTGCACCTGCGGTGCATTCCATACACTACACCCTTCCTGTCTGCAAGTGGGCGCCCACAACCGTTTCCCTCCCCACCCGCCATAAGCATTCGCAGCAAGTCCTTTTGAACTAGATCTCTGCCTTCTTTCTAGGATGGAGGTTACTGACTGGAGTTATAATGGGGAACCAGGACTAGGACAAAAGAATCAAGTGTGCTCATCTGAATCAGAACCAGTGAACTTGTAGCCCCATTGGATATGGCTGAACTACAACCCCCTTAATCCCTGACCATTGGCCATGCCAGTTGGGGCTGATGGGAAATGGAGTCCAACAGCATCTGGAGGTCTATAGATCCCCCCCCCCCCGGATCTATGTATTATGTCATTTGTTTTATGCTATGCTGTGCATCCCATTTTTAGACCAGGACTGTGAAACCATTTCTTTCCCCCCCTTTTGTGACTTGATTTGTTTTTTCTTTTCTTTGCAAACTCTGCTTTTCTTTTGTAACACAACCATTAAAATTGCATATTTTTAATGAATTATTTGTTTTGCTCACATTAAATTCCTTTTTGTATTCCATTTTTGTTTATGTAACTATTATATCCAGAGCTAATTTATCTAGCTGTTCTGTGCTCACTGGTTGCCACCATTTTTGTCCCTGACATGTCCTGGAATGACTCCATCAAGAGCATTCTGGGTAAGAAAATATGGCAGCCACCGACAATTGTCTTCGGAATGAACTCTGTTGCTGCTGGTGGTATAGGAGACAGATTAGCTCCTCTGCCCACTCCCAAATACTATCATTAGGAGTCCTTTTGTTGTTGTTGTTTAAAGTCCTATCCATATTTATTCCCCTGGGAATTGATTTCTGAACGACTAAAACCTGAACCAAATGTATCCCATTTGTCCTAGTTGTTCGGAAAGCATGCATACCCTTAACGTCATCTTTCTTTAAATGGTTAATATGGTGATACTTGTTCTCAAGTTGCCAATGCTTGGTTTAATTCCAACAGCAAGAGGTAGCAGTGACTGCCGGCTACCAACAAGTTCTTCTGGCTGCTTTGGGAAGGTCGGGCTGGGGCTGCACAGCTGATTCTGTCCTTGACAAAGACATGCTCTTCCTATGTTCTTCCTATGTTCCGATAGAAAGATCCATGGAGGGGTAAAGCGATCAGTGGCTACCAGTCATTATGGCTATGTACTCATTCCAGTATCAGAGGCAGCGTAATAACTCTGAGTAGCAGTTGCTGGAGACCAGGACCAAGAAGGTGCTGCTGCAGTCAAATGCTGTTTGCCTGCTTCCCATAGGCATCTCGTTGGCCACTATGAGAGCAGGACACTGGACTCGATGGGCCATTGGCGTAGTCAAAGAATCACAGAATTGTAGAGTTGGAAGGGACTCCTAGGATCATCTAGTCCAGCAGTTCTCAACCTGTGGGTCCCCAGATGTTGTTGGACTACAACTCCCATCATCCCTGAACTCTGGCCTTGCTAGCTAGGGGTGATGGGAGTTGTAGTCCAACATCTAGGGACCCACAGGTTGAGAAAGGCTGATCTAGTCCCTTGAAATACAGGAATATGCATCTGTCACATGCGGGGATTGAACCTGCAACCTTGGCGTTGTCAGCACCACACTCTAACCAACTGAGCTATCCAGGTTCAGAAAGTGGTGTTTCCTGCAATGCAGCATCAAATAATTAGAGAAGCAGGCAGGAAGCACTTCCTCTCCCCATGACAGCTAGTTTAGCACTCAGCACAAGCGGTGGGGAACCTGGCAGCTGGAGATGGCCTTCTAGTTCTTTCTGTTTTGCCCTTGGGGATCTACTCAGGCCACATCTCTCACCAGACTTCTCTGGTGTTTTTTGCCTGGCTGGAATATGTCCTGGAACTGTGATAATGCTTCTTGCTTGGGCGAAGAGATGTGAATGGGGGAGTGTGTGTTTATAACCTTCTGATTTTTTGCTTGGCTGGAAAGTGCGAAGTCAGAGGTACGGCTCCACAGCTCCACCCACCTTTCGCCCATCACCAGCATGCGGCCCCTGGAAAGCTGCTTGTAAGGCAATGAGGCCTTTGGCCTGGAAAAAGCACCCCACTCCTGCCTTAAACAGGGTTCCACAATGTGTGTGTGTGTGTGTGTTTCAACCCATACAACGTGGAACAGAGTGAATCAGTGGAAAACGGGTAGGCGGGGAAGGGACTAAGGCTGATTAACTGTTTCCCTCCTGTTGTAGTTCTTGGTGATTGAGGGGACAGATGTGGATTTTGTTACTGATGCAGTTACTTGTCGCAGATTGGCTGGTGGGTGAAAATTAGGCGATCCTCTTTAAAGAGGGCTTATTGCAGTAATTGCTGACCAGGGTAATGGTGCATAACACAACATCACAAAACCTGTGATGCCAGCAGTGCAAACAATGAAACAGTTCGGCTAATTAATCAGCAAAGAGAATATATTGCAGCTAAGACAATAAAAAAATGCCCCTTGTAATGAAATCACAATACACGATCTCAAATTCTGCAGAATGGTTGTTGTTGTTTTTAAAACTGATTATTCAATTTACATTGTTTTTAATGTGATTCTGATTAATTGGCTACACTTTGTAGCCTTAATTGTAATTGGTCTTTGATTCCTCTACAAATACTGTGTTTGATTCATGTATTATCCGAAATGCAGATGTAGCTACTCCTTGGGGCGAGGGGTACTTTGACAGTTAGGCAGGCTGCCCAGTCACCTGACATGAGGTGATTTAAAATTTGAAGTCTTCTGGTGGGGCCCTTTCAATGGCCCCTTGTAGCCCTGAGGTTCAGCCACCAAAGACTGACCACTGTGCAAATCCCCCGCCCCCATTTTCAAAGTGGAACATAGGTTTCCTCTGAGCTCAATCCATGTGCTCCCCAAATGCAGTACAAGCACATCCACAGTTTGTTTGTTTTTTTATATAAAATTTTTATTGGGTTTTCACACTTTATAAACACAGACACACACAGACAAAGACAACACATATAAAGTTTCATGTCCTTACATTCCTAACCCCAGTTCTTGACCTCCCCCCACCCCCCCTCATACATCCTAATTCAATTGAAATAGCTCAGCAAGCTCATATCTCTCATCCTTTACATATTGTTGTTATATATATATATATATATATATATATATATATATATATATATTAAAAAAATACTTGATTCTTATTACTTGGCCGAATTTTACTTATCCAATTTTCTTATAAATATTAAATCCTTTTCTAAGGTCGACCCAAATTCCTTCCACGAATTTCCCTTTTATCTTAAAAATAGGTCATAATAATCAAACACAAAGGTCATAAACATTTTAAAAATTCTTTCTTCCCCCCCCCCGCCCCGGTTTCTGTCCCTTCCCAATGTCCCAATGTCCACAAAAACAATTTTTAGCCTGGATTCCTCACATCTGAGGCCTTCAAGTCTCTGTCAGTCTCTCTCTGCCGATTTTGTTGGTAGCCCTCTTTGTTGGTCATCGGGTCTCGAAGGAGTTCTAGCTCAGTCTCATCAGATTTTCTTCCATCCAAAGTACTTGGTACCAGCTGCTGCGAAAGGTCAGCTGATCTTCCATACTCAAAGAGGAAGCCCCAATCATATTTCTTATTTCTTTTAAATTCAAATATTCCAAGTGTTCCAGGGGCTTCCTCCCTCCTCTTTCGCATCTTTCGCAGATTTGTAATCCAAAGGTCTTCTTCTTTATGTTCTGACAATGTAGGCTTCTGGTTGGTACTCTCCATCTGTACTGGCTCCACTCCTTGTTCCCTGTCCTCCTGTTCCAAAGTTATCTCTTCTAATTCAGCTGCAGATTTTTTTCCGGTCAAGTCCATTGTGCATTCAGCAGAGTCACTTATTTTAGAGTTCAAGGTTATAAGTTGTTTATTCATAGCCGTAGTCTGCTCCTGCAACATTCCCACGAGAAAAAACATTCTTTCTATCTCTGCCTGTAATTTTCCATCTGCAGCCATTGTAGTGTTTCAATGTTTCCCCTAGGGGGATTTTGGTTACTTAATAGTCCTTTCCCAACAGTCCGTTACTTTGTTATTTCACTACTTTGTTCCCAACCACTTTAATTCAAATATAACCAATTTAGTCCAGAAAGGTGTTAAATAATAAGATTTTTAACTTTCACTGCCCGTTTGACAGCTCCTTTGACAGCTGTCAAACTCCTTGTTCCTTTTTCTCCAGCTCACATACAGGACACTCCCGGGTCTGGGGGGGCGGGGGGTTTAGACAAAAGCTTCTAAAATTCCACTCTTACTCTCCAGCGCAAATCTTCTTCTGTCAAACTCATGAAAATATTATCTTTTAAAAAACACCAAAAAGAAAAAACTCTCCACCTAAGTTCTTCGATCCTTGCTTTAAATCTTCTGTAAATAGGGGGGGGGGTGCGGACTTCCCTTTAGCACATCCCCCGATCGTACCGAATTCAAAGGTAGAAATTTTAAAGTCCCAATTCCATTCTACTCACGGATTAATTAAAGTCCGAATTTCAGGGAAGAAAGTCAGCGGTCTCCGGCCATGGCTCGCGGCTTCGCTCCACTGCAGTAGCGGTCCACTCACAGCACCACGCCGCTCCCCGTACCCTCTCCGCAGCCTTTAAAAAGGCTCTTCGTGGGTCGGGGGGGCGCTTAAGGTGCCCGCCGAGTCACCAAGTCCGCAGGCTTCAGCGCCTGCGGTTTCTGAGGGTCCCCGCGTCGCCGTCGCGGTAGAACCCTTCTCCAGCGGAGCCGATTCCCTCCGGAGCTCGGAGGGAATCCGCCATTAACCAGATCGCGCTAACCCGGAAGTCCGCACATCCACAGTTTGTCACCTGAAGTCATGTGCAGCTGGACAAGCTCTGTCTGAAACTGTGCAGTAGGAGATGCTAAGCCATCTCCAAAATCTAGCAGGAGAATAATTTGTAAGTCTTTTTAACTACAGTGGTACCTCGGGTTACATATGCTTCAGGTTACATACGCTTCAGGTAACCCAGAAATAGTACCTTGGGTTAAGAACTTTGCTTCAGGATCAGAACAGAAATCGTGTGGTGGCGGCGTGGCAGCAGTGGGAGGCCCCATTAGCTAAAGTGGTGCTTCAGGTTAAGAACAGTTTCAGGTTAAGAACGGACCTCCGGAATGAATTAAGTACGTAACCAGAGGTACCACTGTATTTGCCAACTGTTTCATGACACTCTCCCATTAAGTGATGGAGTTAAAATAAGTCAACCGAACTGCGGCTCCCATTCTCCTGGAAAGCAGCTTGGCTTTCTAATTCTTAAGGGGTTGAGGTTCTCTTCTGCTCCAAGAAGCATGGGAGAAACATGATTCTCAGCTGTCAGAACACACCCACAGGAATTGTCTGTTAACATTCTCCGGAGGATGAGTTCATGTTTTCCTCCAGAGAGATCCATTAGCCAGTGCTTCGGCTGGTTATACAACAGTTCCGTAAGACCTGTACAGAAATGTTCTTCTGCCTGCTGAAGGGCAGTCTGCGTCATGATTCTCCAACTGCTTTCCTCCTATAACCAAATTTCTGCATCACAACTCCAGTGTGGTTTCTTGTTTGTTGACTGTCACTCTATTTTGGGAGCTGTGCCATTGGGACTTCTTAAGTCTAGGAAGCGCTTTCAGATACGTTGGGTGGGGTGACGGCGAGGGAAAGGTGTTGTAATTTTGTGGTTTAACAATAAATATATTTTTAGGATGATCTGTTTCCCGCCACCCTTCAAAAATTAAGCAAACATGTTGTTTTACCTGGCTTCCCCTCCCTTTTTTTGCATATAATATATATTTGAGTTTCAGTGGTTAGTTCGCAATTTATATCTCTGTGCAGCCATAACTAGGGTGAAGTGTAAAAACAGTCCTGATGGATGTCTCTGTAGACCCATCTACTCCAGTATCCTGTTTTACACAAGCCCTCTTCCATTTTGCTGGAGGCTGCTAAAATGGGTGGGTTGGGGTACAGATGGAAGCCCCGCCCTCGGTGTCCCTACAAGCTCCGCCTTTAATATCCCTACCAGCACATGGTTTTATCAGAGCTGTGCACATTGCCAGCACAACCAATTGGATCTGCAGGACTGGCATTGTTACAAGTGTGCAGTTGGAAGGGACCTGCGAATCATCAGCAATCCAACCCCCTGCCCCTGCAATGTAGGAATTTGCAACTGTCCCATGCCTGGGATCAAACCTGCAACCTTGGCATTATCAGCACCACACTCTAACCAACTGAGCTACAGTATCCAGGCTTCATTCCACCCTTGTAAGAAAATTCATCTTTTGGCGTGGTAAGAGGTGCATTCCGTCAATTTCATATCTGAATTCACAGAGACCAAATTCCATAAGCAACTACAATGGTACCTCAGGTTACATACGCTTCAGGTTACATATGCTTTAGCTTACAGACTCCGCTAACCCAGAAATAGTACCTCGGGTTAAGAACTTTGCTTCAGGATGAGAACAGAAATCGTGCTTCAGCGGCACGGCGGCAGCGGGAGGCCCCATTAGCTAAAGTGGTGCTTCAGGTTAAGAACAGTTTCAGGTTAAGAACGGACCTCCGGAACGAATTAAGTAGTTAACCAGAGGTACCGCTGTACTTTTGGGAAAGTTCTGCTCAATACGTAGTTGTCTTGCGGGGGGGGGGGGCAATGGGTTTGGTCCCTCCTAAGAACACATGGATGAGCTCTCCTGTAAAGGTCTCCGCTTTCAAACTTGTCACCCTCCATCCAGGATTCCCTCCTCTCTAAGATTTTCAGTGGCTTAATATGGGGAAGATATACCACCCAACATTTAAAATAAAAATGAAATAACTGCACTCTTCATGTATTGAGTTAAATAATTTTAATTGTATCATGGGGATGGTCGTTCTGCACTTTCTTCTGAAAATTGCACCCTTCTGGCTGCTTTTTGCTGCTCCCCCCCCCCCACATATGCTCTCTTGGTGTGTTTCTGCATTTCCCGACCATAAGCCTGTGGGCAGGGACTGTCTCATCTTATGTAAGACAGTCTGTGAGCCTTTTTGGCTGAAGAGTGGGGAACACATTCTCCAATTACTTACTTACCTACCTACTCAATTCAAGGAGCAGGAGCATTTTCTGGGCTTGGGGCCCTATGGTTGCTTTTTCTCCAAAATGAAAGCAGCCAGGTTATGTGTATGTGTGTGTGTGTGTGTGTGTGTGTGTGTGTGTGTATATATATATATATATATATATATATATATATATATATAAAGCATGTGACTACTGGGATAGCTCAGTTGGTAGATCATGAGACTCTTGACCTCAGGGTCATTGGTTTGACACCCGTGTTGGGTAAAAGATTCCTTCATTGCAGAAGGTTGCACTAGTTCACCCTTGTGGTCCCTTCCAACTCTACAACTCTACATGCTACATGTGCTCTCGAACCTTGGATCATGACATTCCTGATTCATGGCTGGAGTTGGCACAGCCAGAGGTGAGGAACCTCAGGTCAAGGCAGCCAAATGCAGCCCTCTAAGCCACTCTTACCTGGCCCTTGGGAAACTCAACAAGTCCTCCTCTGTGTCGTCCTTGAGTATTTTCACCTGGCAACGCTGTGGTCTAAACCACTGAGCCTCTTGAGCAGGGGTCAGCAACTTTTTTCAGTTGTGGGCCAGTCCACTGTCCCTCAGACCATGTGGCGGGCCAGACTATATTTTGGGTAAAAAAATTAACGAATTCCAATGCCCCACAAATAACCCAGAGATTCATTTTAAATAAAAGCACACATTCTACTCATGTAAAAACACGCTGATTCCTGGACCATCCGCGGGCTGGATTGAGAAGGCGATTGGGCCGCATCCAGGCCCCAGGCCTTAGGTTTCCTACCCCTGTTCTTGAGCTTGCCAATTAGAAGGTCGGTGGTTCGAATCCCTGTGACAGGGTGAGCTCCCGTTGCTCTGTCCCAGCTCCTGCCAAACTTAGCAGTTCAAAAGTATGCCGGTGCAAGTAGATAAATAGGTACCACTGTGACGGGAAGGTAGACAACATTTCTGTGTGCTCTGGTTTCCGTCACTGTGTTCTGCGTGCCTGAAGCGGTTTAGTCATGCTGGCCACATAACCCAGAAAACTGTCTGTGGACAAACACTGGCTCCCTCAGCCTGAAAAGCGAGAGGAGCACCGCAACCCCATAGTCACCTTTGAGTGGACTTATCTGTCCAGGGGTCCTTTACCTTACCTTACCTGGCTGATAATGTGCTTGAATTCTGATGATGCCTCTTCCTTGTAGATGGATGCTAGAAAGAAGTGTGTGTAAACTATCCTACTTTGTAAAGGTAAACTCCATTTTGATTGCAAGTAAATCTCAGGGAAGTCCTGGATGCTCAGATGACTGAGCTGCTGAGTTAGACTGACATATAGTGATACAGAAAATGGCAGTTTCCATCACTGTTGACCTCTTTTCACTCCCAGTCTGGCACACTGAGGCTTCATTTCACAAAAAGTTGATAAGTGATATGATTTGGTAGATAAGCACAATCAGCCCCTTAACTACTTGGCAAAACTAAAGTTTCTCATCCAAAAATATATTCGGTAACCACCAAATCATTGCCTGGAGGCTAAGAGCTGACTGCCTCATTCATGGCCAAAGTTATAATTAGGACAGGAATAAGAAAATACATGATACTGAAACAGAGAACATCTTTGTGGGGTTTATTTCCCCCTTGCTGCTGATGATGGATGCATTTTACACTTCAGTCAGCTTAACCTTCCTTAGCCCCAGCCGTGGTTGGTAGCAAACACTGCTAATAAAGGATCCTCAGAGAGGAAAAATCCTATCTTCGGTTCCCACAAGCAACAAATGAGGCTTTTAGCATCATCGCCATCATGGAGAGAGCAGATACACCATACATCCATATAAGATATATACCTTAGGGGATCCTTTACCTATTTTTGGCCTATTCAACCAATTTGTTCTGCAGAACAGGCAATGTTACAGGTGCCACACAATACTCACTCTGCACCTGTAAGAAATTGTTCTTTTAGCATGGCAGCTTCTAACCTTTGGAACTCCTTGCCTCTTGACTTCAGGCAGCACATCTTCATTGTACTTTTTGGCACCTGATAAAGACATTTTTTTTGCACAGGCAAGCCTATCCAAACATGTGGAAAGTTGAGTGCTTCAATCAGCTTTTAAAGCTTAACTGTTGGTTTGAATTAAATGAACTCTTGATATTTTGATTTATTTAAAAATAGCTGTTTTTAACTTTGCCTTTTATTGGCAACCTTAATCTTTGTTTAATTTCCTCTTCTTAAAATCACACAGAGGTTCTATTAGTAAATGTGATATATAAATGCTAAGATAAAATAAGTATGATTCGGTACATGGAACATTATTGTAACATATTATGTGAATAAATAGTGTCCTAGAAGCAGTGCCGGATTTACGTATAAGCTAAACAAGCTATAGCTTAGGGCCCCACTCTCTTGGAGCCCCCCCCAAATCCCCCCCAATTAATATACTACTTCTTAATTGTATTTCAATTCAACAATTACTTTGATAAAACACATATTTTGTTATGTGCAAATGGCTTTAGATACCTATTAGGTCCGTAAATGACCATATAGCATATATTCAACACAAAAACAGTGACAGTTTGTTGTTGACAAAAGACAGCTGGACATATAAAGGGCCCCGTTACCTTCAGTAGCTTAGGGCCTCATCAAACCTAAATCTGGCCCTGCGTGGAAGTTATCATTCTAAAATATATCAAACAAAGACTTTCATTCTAAAAATCCATTTCTTTGTTTGTTATTTGTTCTTCTATAGTATGCCAGATTGGTTTTTTTAAAAAAATTAATCATCGATGGCTGCCAACTTGGATGACTTTGGAAGAGGATTAGAGAAATTCATGGAGGATAAGGCTACTGGTGTCTATTAGACATGATGGCTCCTGCTCTGCCTCTACAGGCCTCTGAATATCAATTCCTGGAAACCACAGGAGGAAAAAGGGGTCTTGTGCTCAGGTCCTACTAGCCAGATTCCCACAAGCATCTGTCAGCCAAGGTGCTGGACAAGATGAGCCATTGGCCTGATGCAGCAGGCTCTTCTTCAGGGGCCGGCAAACTTTTTCAGCAGGGAGCCGGTCCACCATCCCTCAGACCATGTGGTGGGCCAGACTATATTTTGAAGAAAAAAAATATGACCAAATTCCTATGCCCCACAAATAACCCAGAGATGCATTTTAAAGAAAAGGACATATTCTACTCATATAAAAACACGCTGATTCCCGGACCGTCTGTGGGCTGGATTTAGAAGGTGATTGGGCCGGATCCGGCCCCCGGGCCTTAGTTTGCCTACCCATGCTCTTCTTACATAATAATAATAATAATAATAATAATAATAATAATTTTTTATTTATACCCCACTCTTTCCAGTTCAAAAACCAGGCTCAGGACAGTTAACAACAAATTTAAAACACTTTAAAACACTTAATTATAAAAGCAGCATAAAACACAGTATAAAAACACGAATAACAATAAAATTCAAAATTCAAAAATCAATTAGATAATCCCCAGGGCTAGCTGTCTTAATTGGTCCTACTTGGGCCAGCGAGGAGGCCAGGGGAAAATTAGCTGTCGGGTCTCAGAGTGGGTGATCTTCATAAAAAGGGGAGGGGGAGGGAAGAGAAGGGAAGTAAAAGATTAGGCTGAATTCAAATTAAAAGCCAGGCGGAATAGCTCTGTCCTACAGGCCCGATGGAAGGAGGTTAAATCCTGCAGGGCTCTAGTCTGGTGTTCTTATCAGAATCAACCAGAGTAACCAACGGTCAGGGTTGATGGAGTTGTGGTCCCGCAAAATCCAGCAGGCTACATGTTCCCTACCCCTAGGTTAGGATACCAGGGAGATTTTGTTTCAAGTTCCTGTCCAGCCACACACCTCACTGACTGAACATGGGCCTGCCACTGTCTCTTGAACTTACCTACCTCACAGGAGTGTTGTGAAGAGCAAAACAAGTAGAGGAAAATCCATATAGATCTCTGGGAAGAGACCCCAAAATGTAATGAATCAATGAAAGTTCCTTTTCAAGGCAATCTTTGAAGGATCCATTATTAAAGCAGTCAATGAAACCATATTAAAACTGCTGTGATCGTTTTCCTGATTTGTTTTTCTTATTTTTTTGTACACACGTTTTTATTGTAAGCCGCCTTGGACAAATTACTGGAAGGGCAGCATGCTTGCTTGAAAGTAGATGCTTAAGTACAAATAAATAAAAGTGTTTTCTGCCCCAAGTCCAGTTGTTTGCAGAAGGAAAGTTTTGACAGCCAGTGTGTCAAGCTGCCTTCACGAGAGATGCATTTTTCTCCTGCGTGTTTGTGCAGTGACATCACCCAGGACCTCACTGGCGAACCCAGTTTTAAATGCTGACTTCCTTTACCCACTCAGGGATTGCAGACTTTATGCATTTTAAAGCAGGAAAAGCCAGGCCTCTGAAATATTTATTATTTCAAGAATAATCCTGAAGTGATTTCACATCGAAAACATCATCAGTTGAAAAACAACGGCGCAATTTCATATATGAAAACATCGTACTATATATATATATATTAAAAATACCATCAAAACAGTTCGATGTGCAAAAGTTTTATGAGTTCAAACCACGTATAGGTGCAGATTTAAAAATTATTGCCACACTTCAAGTGTATCTTACCCTAAAAGGGAAGTTGTGACCTGTGTTGTGAACTGTTATTGGGGAACCTGAAAGCCAGTGCTCTCCCTGCTTAGGGTTCTTTCTTATTTTAAGCCAAACTTCGACCAGACAGCCCTTCAAACAGAGGACTGTCCTCTCTAAAGAAGACGTGTGGCCACCTTAGTCTGCACGCTGAGATAGGAAGTTTTCACAATTTGCAGACCCTCTCACATGAGTGGTTTACTGAGCATTCACCATGTTTTGTTTGCAGGGAGATTGAATGAACATTTGTTCTGATTTGTATGCAGGGAAGTTAAGCAAACATTGCCTCAAAGCAAATGTTACCCCACACTTTCCGGTGCGATTCCCCATCACTTTCCTTATTGCAAATAGTTCAGTCTTTTGGAAGGAGCAAGTTTGTTGCAGATGATCTCCAAATGAACTTTGATTGTGCAACCTGAATTTGTGATTGAATTCCCACCCAAAATAGTGACAGTCTGAAAACACCAAAATGGTGTGGCTATTTTGTCATTTGAATGAAATAAAAAGAAAAGATGGTTTCCTGCTTTGGTCATATTCATAGTTGGGGTGGGGGGGGGGAAGGTGTAAGACACAAGGAGGTTATTCTTAGCGCAAAAGAAGCACCTTCTCTTTTTTATTCTTCCTGTTAAGCTGCTCTTCATTCCAGGCATTTTGTTTTGTTTGCTCTTCAATTTTTTTAAAAAATATTCATTTAAATCAGGTGTTGGGAACCTCCAGACGTAGGACATCTCCCATTATCCATGACCATTAGCCATGCTTGCTGAGGCTGATGGGAGTTGTAGTTCAGCAACAATTGGAGGGCCAAGGATTCCTTACTGCAGATTTAGATAGGGATTTCTATTGCACTCTTTGAGTGCTACCTGTATGTACAACTCAGTTGGTCGGATTACCATTTAAAATCATAAGGTCAAACAATGCATTTAAAATGCAATGTTTAATTATTATTAATATTTTTTAAAAATATTATTTTTTGTTGAAGTCTCCAAAAAAATAAAATATAAAAACAAACAGGAACAAACAAAGTACACCAGCTTAAGCAAAATACACCCTGGGTGTCTGCCCACAAACTCTGGCATTACAACAAAAACAAGAAGGTTGGAAATCATTTTACATATCCACAATGAAAATTAATAGCACGTTATAAGCCTCATGTGCTGATTTTGCATCAGCATCTTTAGCTGCAAGCATCTTGTTGTCACCACTCTCTTAAATACTATTTAAAATGTTTCTTCCCCTCAGTGCAGGAGATCTACGTGCAAAAACCTTTATTTGTACCCAGATTGTGTTCTCTGGGACAGAGTGAAGGTGGTTTTTAAAAATGAGCAATATCAGTCACTACTCAGCCACTTCCTTGTTTAGCTCTCCCCTCCTTGTATTGTTTCACCTGTGCCAAATTTCAGATTGTAATTCTGCTGGGGCAGAGACCTGGATATAAAACAAAGCAAATGATAATAGAATCACAGAATTGTAGATCTGGAAGGGTAATCTAATCCAACCCTCTGCAATGCAGCAATCTTTTGCCCAATGTGAGACTTGAACCCGTATCCCTGAGAATAAGAGTTTCATGCTCTACTGACTAAACTATCACCATTCCCTCCATATTTTATTTTGTTTTATTGGATTGATTGATTGTAAATTGCTTCAAGACTTTTGTGGAAACGGGCTCATAAATGGATTACGACTGCTCACAAATAAATTTTCGAGGAACCGGTAGGACAAAGTGTTGTTAAATTTCTTACGTTAAACGCCCTGCTGAAAACTTTCCGGTTCTGTCAGGCAGATGCAGGCAGCTAAGAATACATCTTCCCACAATTTCTGATTTTAACATTTTGCATTTTGATATGGTTGTTTATTGCATGGTTTCATGCACAGCTGTGAACCACTTCCATATATTCTTTACGAATTAAAGGTAAAGATAAAGGTAAAGGGACCCCTGACCATTAGGTCCAGTCGTGGCCGAATCTGGGGTTGTGGTGCTCATCTCGCTTTACTGGCTGAGGGAGCCGGCGGCTTACAGCTTCTGGGTCATGTGGCCAGCATGACTAAGCCGCTTCTGGCGAACCAGAGCAGCGCACGGAAATGCCGTTTACCTTCCCGCCAGAGTGGTACCTATTTATCTACTTGCACTTGATGTGCTTTCGAACTGCTAGGTTGGCAGGAGCAGGGACCGAGCAACGGGAGCTCACCCCGTCATGGGGATTCGAACTGCCGACCTTCTGATCGGCAAGCCCTAGGCTCTATGGTTTAACCCACAGCGCCACCCGCGTCCCTCTTTATGAATTAGCGGCATATAAATATTTTTTTAATTTTTTTTTTAGCAAACCTCGGTCTGCCCTTAGCTAACTCCCACCTGCCTGCCTGCCTTCTCACCATTATCAGTCCAGGAGGTGTTCCTGACTGCTTCTCCTCCCTGGTCTCTTGAGTTGCCATCTAGAACACAGCAGGGGGAAGGATGGAGACAAAACTAGAATGACTAGGCTCTGCCTGTCGTGTCTCTGGCCCCACTTAACTTTTTGCTTCCCTGCTTTCTGCCCCACCAGTCTCAACAGACCCCTGTGCAGAGTCCCTTCGGTGGACTCACTTCTTCATATTTCTGAGCAACGTGTACCTTTTTCTTCTATTCCAGAGTATCTGAATGTCAGATTTCTTTCAAGTGATGTCAGCTAAGAGATCACATTTTCTGAACTCCCCTCCCCACACACAATGCCCATATCCTGTTGGGGTTTTCAGTGCCTCATTTGAAGTTAAATATTTCTTGCTGAAGTTATTTATAGCCCAGCACCTACTTGCGGTGAAATACGTGGGCTGGAGCAAGCTCCTTGGGGAGCAGGAGTGCCTGCTAATTTTAGGCAAGCTCAACTTCCTTTTCCTTTCCTCCCCTGACACGTCATTGAGCCAGCCTGATGCGGCTTGTTTTGCTCCTCCCCCCCAAAATAGGACCCCCCTTTTGCTTTGCATCTGCACGTGTCAGGGCTCGAGAGTGGAAATGTAAATCTCTGTGCTTCATCTGCAAGGCCATGTATTGCTGGATTGCATCAGAAAAAAAGTTCTTTTTGGAATTTGGGCAGCCAGCAATACCTGATGTCACTTCCGCCCGTTGGACAATGATGTGCTTTAGAGCCTGAAATATAGAAGTGGTGAAAAGAGACCCCTGGTTGAAATCTCTTTTGGCTTCAGGGCAAGAGACCTCAGTGGGACATGGTATTCAATGTCATTGCTTGTTCACTTTCCACTTTTTTCTATCACCCCAGGCAAGGAGGAGAAGGACCTGCTACTAAGCATTGGAGCCCCTCTGAGGAGAGGGCCTCAGGAGACGGCCAACAATACGAACTCATGGTGCCAGATCTATGTGAAATAGCATGTTAGCTTCTCAGTATGTTAATGACCAGAGTGCTTGATCCTCATTGGTTTAAAAGTGGAGTCTCATCCAGCCTATTTGGTAGCATTTCACTAGCCAGAGGTTCTTACCTTCCAGTCCCAATCAACTGGGCTGATTTGAACCTATGAATTCTGTGACCCATGCGTAAAGGAAACTTATAACAGGTTAGAGAGTTGGTCCATCTAGCCCAGTGTTGTCTACACTGGCAGGCAGTGGCTCCCCAGGGTCTCAGGCAGAGGACATTCCAAGACAGTGGAGGAGGGTTGTCCTTTGCTGGAGGCATTTAAGCAGAGACTTGGATGGGCATCTGTCAGGGATGCTGTGGCTCCATCTTGCAATGTAACAGCAACAGCAGCAGCAGCAGCAACAACAATTTTATTACTTATACCCCACCCATCTGATTGCATTTCTCCAGCCTCTCTGGGCAGCTTACAGCATATATAAAAACATAGTAAAATATCAAGCATTAAAAATTTCCTGATAAGGAGCTGCCTTCAGATGTCTCCTAAAAGTTGTGCAGTTCTTTATCTCCTTGACATCTGAAGGGACTGTGTTCCATAGGGAAGTACCACTACTGAGAAGGCCCTTTGCCTGGTTCCCTGTTACTTCCCTTCTTGCAGTGAGGGAACCAGCAGAAGACCCTCGGAGGAGGATTTCAGTGTCTGGGCTAAGCAATGGGGGTGGAGATGCTCCTTCAGGTATACTGGGCCGAGGCCATTTAGGGATTTAAAGGTCAGCACCAACACTTGGAATTGTGCTTGGAAACATACTGGGAGCCAATGAAGATCCTTTAGGACTGGTTATATGGTCCCGGCAGCCACTCCTGTTCATCAGTCTACTTGCCATATTCTGGATTAGTTGTAGTTTCCAAGTCACCTTCAAAGGTAGCTCCATATACAGCACATTACAGTAGTTCAAGCAGAAGATAACCAGAGCATGTAGCACTCAGCCTGTGTACCAGATGGAGCTGGTAGACAGCTGCCCTGGACACAGAATTGACCTGCGCCTCCATGGACAGCTGTGAGTCTGAAATGACTCCCAGGCTGTTCCCCTTGTCCCTCAGGGGCACAGTTACCCCATTCAGGACCAGGGAGTCCTCCACACCTGCCCATCCCCTGTCCCCCAAACAATACTTCTGACTTGTCAGGATTCAGCCTCAATCTGTTAGCCACCATCTATCCTCCAACCACCTCCAACCGATGTAGACTCTGCATTTAACATAGGAACGGGTGGATCTGTCAGTTTCGGTTTCTCATTTTTCTGTTCTTAAGTTCAGTTCTCCACACTTCTAGACCAGTTTGCATTTTTTTAAAATGTACTTATGAAAGTTGAACAATTTTAGTGTGAATTTCTCCCAGTGCATACATGTTTGTAAGCAATTTCTCCTAACATGCATCTTCTTGCAATGACAAATTTCCCTACTACAGTGCATTTCCCTACTTCTTAGGCAGCTTCTCAGCTGTTGTGCAATCTTGATCATCTTCTAATTGACCCTGAATCCAGGCACCTTGGTCATTGTTCCTAGACTGGGCCTATTCCCAGCCTTCTTTTTGCCTTACGAGAGCTCTGGGACTTGAATAGCTCTTTCCCTGCTTCTGAGTCCGCAGCATTACGCTGTCTCAATAAAGAACCTTCGTTTACTTACAAGTAAAAACATCTGCTGTTGTGTTTTGGAACTGGAGCCAGGACACAAAGCAATTTCCCCTTATATAATGCATTGTTTTCAATTTCCCTAATATAAGCACTACAAAATTCAGAGAAGTGCAAATTTCAAAGACATGACGTTTTCCGGTTCTCACATAAGTGAGAAAGTGCAGGTTAGGTAGGTTTGCCTATAAATGAGGGACTGGATTTGATTTATGCCCCATGCTGATGACAATAACTTAAACTAGATGACACCCAAACTCCTTCCTGATTCTTTGATGCTATGGTTTTGTTTGCCATCAATCAACCAGTTTTTCATTGAGAGCATGGGGTAAACATTTTAAAAAACTGTTCTGCAAAGCAGCTGGCTTTGCAAGTGCATGTGTGAAGCTCCTTTAATGTTGGCTCCTTTCCTCTCACTGAAACTGTCATTGATTGCCGTCAAACTCCACAAACTACCCAGCAGCTGGGCTTGGGCGCCGGGTCTAATGAATGCTGATGGTGCAATGTGATGAATCTCACAAAACCTCATTTTGCATTATGAGCAAAGTAGCACTTTTTGCCACTTGATGCAGCTGAACATTACTAGCTGGGGAAATTAATTCCCCATCCCCAGCAGCACCAAAAAGGGAGAGATAATTGTGAACTTTGGAAATGTCGCTCCCATTTCCTTAGTACCTCTTTGGTAGGGTTTTCTTAGAAGCACAGGATTTTCCAAAATCTTCTTTTGTATTGCGCATTAGAGATTAGAAATCTTTGCTTTGCTTATACAGGCATACCTTGGAGATCTTGTGGGTTCTGATCCAGACCACCGCAGTAAAGCGAATCTCGCAATAAAGCAAGACACTCCCCCCCCCACAGTGCATATAAAATTTTTGTTTACATTATGCTGTCATCTATTAAGCCAAGCCCCTCTGGCTGCAGGGGCAGGAAGGGAAAAAACCCTCCTCTGGAAGCAGCTGGGCTGCCTGTAGCTGCGCTCACATCCTCGTAAGGCGCAATATCTGCAAAGCGCAATAAAGAGAAGCACAATAAAACGAGGTGTGCCTGTAATCACTCGCCTCTTATCAGGAAAGAAGACTTGCGGGGCCTCCAGTTGTTGCTGTCTCTAGACAGCACCTGGCACAAAAATCAGAATAAAAGGTTGACCCTTGATAATATGTTTGGTTTTTTCCCCCCAATCCACTTTTAAAAGGCAGCAAAGGTTTTTCTGCATAATGTGTCCCCATCCATCTGTAATATCACTGTGTCTGCTTCTGTTGGCCTCAAACATTAGTCCATAAAAACAAAGGAGCAGATCAGTGGACTCGTACACCCCAGCATTTTATCTCTGCAAACACTGGAAGGCTACAAAGCCCCCTTGTTGTTTGCTCACTTCAGGCCATTCTGTCCACTTACAAGGATAAATGATCTGTCAAGGCTCCCAGAATATCATGCCATAATCTCGTAAATACTAACCACCATCAAATAACTTGCCGTCAAGGCCGTTTGACAAGGCCTGTGCTCATTTGACTTTCAATTGCCTCTTGTTTCATCCTTCTGTGCTCACCTACCTTTCATCAGATTTCCCCCGCCCAGCTTCCAAACTCGGCTTGACCATGTGAACTCCTATAAAGCAGCGTCATGATTACCCCTTGGTATCATTTTAGGTACCCATCAACCAGTTAGGACGGCATATTTGTCCCTAAGCTAAGCCTCTTCTCGTTGATCTTAATCCAACTCAACTGCTTTGATCAGGAGCATGCCCGTGGCTTATGGATCTCGCTGTTCTTGTTTAAAGGTCAATGACCTAATCCCAATTGATTGTGGTTCAAAAGCACTGTGAGCCTTTGGTCTTCTCATCTGTCAGCGATTTGCACACGGTGCTTAGGAAGGAAAGTGCAGCCATGGCTCTAAATATAGCCAGGTGCTCCCAGCTGGGGAAGGTGCTGTCATTCCTTGTGGCTCAGAAAGAGCCTGCCCTTACCCAAAGGCATAGAGCCTCCATTTATGATGCCCTTCAACAGCAAACTGGAAGTCCATGCAGGGGAGGGATGGCAGCTCAGTGGTAGAGCATCTGCGTTGCATGAAAATGTCCCGGGTTCAATGCCTGGAATCTTTTTCAGTAGAGCTGGTAGAAGATTGAACTGGATGGACCAATGATCTGAACCAGCAAAAGGCAGCTTCCTAGATGGTTAGACTGCATGGAGAGCATCTGCCATTAGCTCAGTGGCAGAGGATTTGTCTTGTAAGCAGGAAGTCCCAGTTTTGATCCCCGGCATCTTCTTGTAGGGCTGGGAGAAATCCCTGCCTGGAGAGGCATTGCCAACTGTGCTGTGTTAGGTGGATCCAGTGGTCTCAGACCAGGCATAGGCAAACTTGGCCCTCCAGATGTTTTGGGACTACAATTCTCATCATCCCCAACCACTGGTCCTGTTAGCTAGGGATGATGGGAGTTGTAGTCCCAAAAGGCCGAGGGCTGAGTTTGCCTATGCCTGGTCTCAGACCCTCCAAGTGTTCCTGTTTTCCAAGGGCAGTCCCTGGTTTACAGAAGCTACCCCCCTGCTGAAAAGGTTTGCTAGCCCCTGGCTGTAGTCAGTGCTAAGCTAGATGGATTAATGTTCTAACTCTGTATAATGTATCTTCCTATGTTCCTGTTGTTTGTTAGTTTGTTGCTGCTGCTGTTGTTATCTGTTTGTTGTTATCTGTAGTTGGCTGTTCTTATTATGTGATTTCTTAAAATTTGCAAGTCTTTTTATTGTCAAACCCTTGAGGCTCTTTGGGCCGAAAGGCAGGACACATGTTTTTAGAAAGAAATGTTGGCATTCAGAAGAATAAGAAGACAATGAAAGCACTAGTCTGGAGGTATATTGTGATGTCAATTTAGTGTTGCCATATGTCCTCTTTTTTCAGGACACATCCTCTTTCTTTTTGGGTAGAGTCGTCATAGTGACCTATAGTTAAAAGTAGAAGTTGGCAAATGTGTCCTCTTTTTTGCTCTTCAAAGTATGGCAACCCTACTTAACACCAAATCTATTTTTTGCCTCAGTCCTGGACACTGATCATAGATCAAATAGAGCTATGCAGAAAATTGAGTGCAGGAAAGTTCCTTGATTTTACATATCCCCCAGGGCTATCAGCTGCTAAACAAATTCATATTCTCGACAGACCTGGTATTTGTGATCTTTGGTAATGCCATGAATTTGCAACTTGGGTGATGGTTTCGTAGAGTCAAGGACCTTTTGGCATGTATGATGAAGACAAATGTGTTACATTAAGCAGAGAGAAACAAAATGCCATAAACCATGTCATTATGATTCTAGGTTGAGTTTATTATTATATTTGATGATGATTCTAATAATAATGATAATGATAATAATTCAAGTCTCCCCCCCTGCTTTTTTGGTGGAGGAATAACAGCTGCCATTGGCCCATTTATGATTGGAGTAAAGGGGTGGGGGAACTCACCTGCTGACATTGGGGGAGGAAAACGGGGTGCACTTATTGGAAACTGGCATATGCTTCCAGCTTGCAAATAGAGAAATAACCACCGAGGCAGCTCTTTCCGAGCACTTTTCCAAAATGCTTTATATGTAGCCAACGCCGAGCTCCTCTTAAAATGATTCTGGGAACCCCGAGGTGGCTGTTACAGGAATTTGCAAAGTACGGTTGCCAGCAGTAGCAAATGCTGGCAGAACGAGTTTGGAAGCCTCCTGCTAGATGAAATGACAACTCCTAAGAGCCACCTGATGGTAGAGAGAGGAGCAGATGAGGCGAATGCCTCCTGGCAGAATCTCTTGTCTGCAGCAAAAGAACAAAGGGAGAAGGAGGCTTCATCCCGCAGATGGAGAGGGGAGGAAGGTGGTTGGTTCTCCTACCTCCTCATTTAGTCCACTTCAAATCAGAAGCAAGGCTTTGATGCGGGAGCTGTGCTGGTTGTTGGCCTCGATGGGGCTTGACACTTTTGTTTATTTTCCGATGGGATTTTATTTCATCCCACTTTTCAGACCAGTATTGTATCCTGAATTGGCTCATGCCATTACAACAGAAAAAAAGAAAAGAAAAGAAAACCTGGATGGAAAGCCCTGAAGCTAAATGTTGGAAGATTCAAGACAGACAAAAGATAATACTTTTGTATGCAGCCCATAAACCAGGGAACTTGCTCCAACAGGAGGCTGCGATGGGCACCGACCTAGATTACTTTAAAAGAGAATGAGACACATTCATGGAGCAGAGGGATGATGAAGATTGCTACCCATGTTGGCTATGTTCTGCCTCCACAGTTGGAGACAGCAATTCTTCTGAATGCCAATTGCTGAAAACCAGAGCAGGGCAGAGTGCTGTTGTGCTTAGGTCCTGTTTGACCTTGTGAAAAAGGCAAGTGGAAGGAGGAAGGAGATGGCTTTGATAATCACTTTGACAGGACCAGGGCCTCACCCACACTTCCTATTGTTCTGCTGCTTTTGCCTCGAGTAAGCCACTCTTTAAGCGCTCAACCAGAGCAAACGGCAACTCGGGTTTTCTCCGGATTGACCTTTGCTCTGATTTAGCACTAAAGAGCGGGTTTTCCTTGGGAAAGGAATGGAGCAAGGAGAAGACCATTTGGACCCATCCCTAGAAAGCACAAGTCAAGCGGAAAACAGCTCGGGACCATGCTTTCTAGGCAAGGGGCAAGGGGAAGTGTGGACAAGCCACTGTTGGCTACTTCCCCCTTTCTTCCATGCATAATTATCTGTTCTAGGACCTTTCCTGGTGTCAGTGTCAAGCTGACTGGTGGAGTGGGTGGAGTCAAAGGTAAGAGTGGGTGGGGCAACCAGTGCAATTCTTGCTGCTGTCCAATGAGTCACATTCTAGTCTGGGATCTCCAGTTAAAAAGGCCAGGTGGCAAGAGTGACTTCTGCCTGAGACACTGCCAGTCAGAGTACGCAGTACTGGGCTAGAGGGACAAATAACCTGATTTAAGGCAACTTCTTCTATTCCATCCTTCTCTCCCCCCCCCCCGTGTTCACTTATGGATAAAAAGTGTGAAGTGGCCTTCATATTTCCCCTTTGCTTAAGTGGATGCATGGTTTTGTCGCTGGTAACTTGAAAACCATTTGCAACCTCTTTGAAGAGCAACCATCTCATCCTGATGACTAATTTCAATTTAAATGATCATCCTGTTCCAACACCTCCTCAGTGTCTGACAATGTCTCATCTTTGCTGTCTACAAATTAAAACCCAGCAATTTAGATGAGCAGATAGAACAGGCTTTGTAGTCCTGATCTTGTCTGTCCTCACTGCAGGCCTTTGGCACAGGCCCTGAGTATTCCCCTTTCACAGATGCTGCAAACAGTTGAGGTTGAGATGGCTCAAGAAGTTCCCTTGCCACTACATTTACGTCTTGGTAGAGGAGCACAATAGCATTCAGTTCCTTCCCACTCTCTCTCTCTTTCTCCCCCCCCCTGCAATCCCTCCCCCATGTTGCTGATGCATATTGCCAAAACACTGCAGAAAATCAGCCCTGAGGCTTCCTCGTTTTCTGTCTTCACAGACCCAGCTTTATCACAAATGCATATATATATATATATATATATATATATATATATATATGCATGCTATTTTGGTGCTGGTTAATAATCAGTAGTGTTGCTAAAGCTGGACCTAGGGTCAGATGTCCAGGGCCCCTCAAACGGGGAGTCAATTTATATGAATTATTTTTTTTTGGGGGGGGAGCAGGTAATAATCAGTCACAAGATGCAGCACACACACAGCATTTGAATAGCAATTGCCATCAACTTTTGGGGCCTCCAGTCCCCTCAGATATTTTACTGGGGGAACGTGGCACCTCGGAATTGGCTCCTATGCCCCAACTCAGCCCCACGCACCCACCCACCCACAAGGACCACCCAGAAAGTGTTAGCCTCTGGGGGCAGTGGCACATAGGCCTGGTTTCAGCACCTAGTATTTCAGATTAGGATCATAGGAAGCTGCCAGCCAGCTGAGCTATCCAGCTATCCATTATGCAGTCGGACTGTGAGCAAAGCTGGATGGGTGGACATGGAAAACTGGTTGGCACAGCTTCTCAGCTTTCATGCAGTCATGAACTTCTCGCAATTGACCTTGAACTCGTGCCTCTTGGCCACTGTTCTTAAACCAGGCCCATCCCAGGTAACCTTTCACTCTGAAAGAACTCTGGGAATGGAATAGCTCTTTTCCTGATTCTGCTGCTCAGCCTTAACAAAGATCCTTTTCCTTACTTGCAAGTAAAAGCATCTCCTTTCGTGTTTTGGGACTGGAGCCAGGACACAAAGCAGTTTCCTCTTATATAATGCCTTTTTGTATTTCCCCTAATATATGCATTTAGAAGGACACTTGGCCGCAGTATATGCATTTTTGACACATGGCTTGGTTAGAGAAGTACATTGCAAAATCTGGAGAAAAGTGAATGTCCATGGACGACTGTTTTTCAGTTCTCATACGGTTTCAGGGGCGGGTTTAAAGGCAAACTGAATCAAATTTCACCCCCATCCCTACACTGAGGTGTTTGGCAGCTGTACAAACATAACTAGTGAGAATCCGCTGGGCCAACGGAACTATCTGCAAAAATCCATGGTTCCTTCAGTGGGGGTTTGAGTGTGACATTCCTCATGGGGTTTTACACAACCTTGCTGGGAATGCTGGCATCAACATGTTAGATCTTATTTTGATTGCAAATTATCCTAAAAAGAGCCAACAGTTCTTAATTCCCAGAACGTGCTGTAACCCAAAATAAGTTAAAAATGTACAGTCTCATTCTCCCCGCAGTCTCACTGAAATTTAATGTGGCTCAGTCAACTTTCTTGGGGTTTGGAATGGAAGGCAATAATTCTTCCTCCAGTTCCATTTGTACTTACCTTTTATTCCTTGCATGGAAAGGGTTGCCCTGGTTGAGTGC
This sequence comes from Podarcis cretensis, assembly GCF_951804945.1. Lineage (NCBI taxonomy): Eukaryota > Metazoa > Chordata > Lepidosauria > Squamata > Lacertidae > Podarcis > Podarcis cretensis. The sequence goes on along the minus strand of NC_137177.1, from coordinate 23,442,156 downwards.
GTTTGCAAACACAGGCATTCCATTCCATTGTTGCTATTCTAAATTATTGTTTTCTGCTAAGCAGCAATCAGTCCACATTTTCAGCCCACCAGGGCTTGCTGCTTGTCAAATTGCTTCATGCATATTTCTTACCCCCCCCCCATCTGCCATTTCTGCAACGAATCCTCAATTTGTGCACTGGTGCTACAGGATGCAATTCATGAGCGTGCAAAATGTTCCATAATTAGTGTGGGATGCAAGCTGGCATTGTGTGTCCAAGCAGTCTTAGGCAGAAGCAGGAAAAAAACCAAACTTCATAGTTGGAGACGGTAGGAGTTGCATAGAAAGAGTTAGCTGCTTTCATGTATACCATGTAATTTCGCATTTTCTTAGTGGCTGAGTTTGATTGTTGTAGAAACAGCCAGGAGGGTGACTGACAGTCTGGTTTGGCGGGGGAAAATCATAAGCATTGAGGACGCCCAAGTAAAATTCTTCATTCTATATTTTGCAAGGGGAACCTGCAACAAAATGTTGCAGTGTATTGTTGGCATCTGTCTGTCTCGGGCTACAATGGAAGAGTGCATACCCTCTAACATTTCTCCAAAGAAAATAGGGACGTCCCATTCCATAAACATAACTTTACTATTTATACTCCATGCATCTTACTGGGTTGTCCCAGCTACTCTGGGCAGCTTCCAACATATATAAAAACACAATTAAACGTTTAAAAAAACCTTCCCTATACAGGATTGCCTTCAGACAGCTCAGGAGTCAGATAACTCCGTACCCTCCAACATTTCTCCAATAAAAATTAGGGACATCCTACCATACCATCCAACGTTTCTCCAGTGAAAATAGGGACTTCCTAAGGAAAAGCGGGGCATTCTGGGATCAAATCAGAAACCGGGGAGGCTTCTCTCAATCTGGAATGTCCCTGGAAAATAGGGACATGGAGGATCTGAGAGTGTGCCTTTGGGGGTAAAGATAAACCATTGGAGAGTTACAGTGCCTGCTGGAGCTGTAGAGGCCAATTTGGGAGAGACATGTTTAATTGCAGGTGGGGCAAATGAAGGTGCCTGGTTTTGCTGCCACAGGTGCATGGTTTTACATACATAATTTTATTTATGTGCCACCTTTCCATAATTAAAACCGTGCTCAAGGCGGCGTAAAACATGAAAAAAGTACATAATTTCAAACATAACAAAAGTAGCTACCAACAATAAATGAAACATCAGAAAGTACACAACTGTCAGGGACTGAACTGAAGAGGAGTGGGGAGGGCTGCCCACCTCTCCTGAACCTTCCCGAGAATGGGAGGACAGTATAGAATTAGAACAGTGGTTTGCAGAAGGGCATGGTTTAGAGGCTGCAGAGGGGAGAAGCTGGGAAATATTGGAGCAGCAGGAAGAAGAAGCACCAGGGGAGAGACAGCAGACAGATCAGTGTCTCTGGAAAGCATTCCTGACCCCCCTTTCCCAGGACCAAGCATGCAGAAAGCTCAGAGGCAGAAAGCTCAGATTAGCTGACACAGGGGTGATGTAGAATAGGAGAGACGGAGGGAGTGGGACTTTACTTAGAGCAACACCATGATGTAGGGGAGACTACATTCCTTCATGTCTCTCTGTGAATATTGAATAAATAACTTGGTAAGAACTTTTATTGTTGATCTGCTTCTTGGCTGCTACCGCGGGAGGGATGAGATTCCCTGAAGCCTGACAACATCAAATCAAACAATTTCCACATATATCACAAGAAGACCTAAAATAAAGATGCAAAAAATTAAAATAAATCAAAAACAACACCCCCAAACACAATACCATCAACCCCAGAGTCTGTTCAACTGCCACAGCTTTTGTAGCTGGAGTCAGTCAGGGCCAGGTGGAAAAGGCCCACAAGACAGGGAGCAGATCTTCCAAGACTCACAGCAAATGTGTATCCTTCATCCTACAAGGACTATTCCTGTTTAGGGTTCTAGGCAGCCATTCCATCCAACCAGGACACCCCTTGCCATTTTCTGTCTTCCCACCAGACACTGATCATTCCAGGCCTGCAAACATGCTTTGTCCTTTCCCAACACAGGTCCCCCCCCATTTCCTTTTGTAGTACTTCTGCAAACCCCAGGCTTCACCCATGAGCATGCTTACAGCTCCCTCTCATTTCTTAGTGTCCATGTTTTGGCTACATTACCCTTTGCATTCAGCACCTCAGTTTATTATTAGAAGGGAGATGATGGTGATGACGATGGTGGTGATTTATTATTTATTTATTTATTTATTTTTGTAGGGTGCCCTACAAAGTTTTTAATTGAAGGGAATGGTATCAGTGAAGTATCAGTTATTGTGATTAATACTTAGTATTAAAATTTAAGGGGGGCGGATAGTAATCAGTACCTGTTTGAATTCAGAGAGATGAGACAAGCTCCCTGTTCCTTTGAAACAATTCGTTTCCAAACGGCACAGCTTTTAAAATACCTTTCATCTTGAGTTTCAAAGGAGATTAGTTAACTTGATAGCAGATAAAGAATCCCATTTCTATTACCCATGATACCTTCAGTTCCCTGAAGAGGGATTTATGGTTGAACCACGCTGGGAACTGTAGCTCTCTGGGGGCAACAGAGGTATCCTAACAACTCCCACAGCCCATAACCAACTATACTTCCTTGGGTTATTTGGGGGAAGCCCTTCTAGAGGGTTTGGGGCAATTTACTTGTATTGTCTGGTTACAACGGTCATTTTACTATCCCCATACAGTGGTACCTCAGGTTAAGTACTTAATTCGTTCCGGAGGTCTGTTCTTAACCTGAAACTGTTCTTAACCTGAAGCACCACTTTAGCTAATGCGGCCTCCTGCTGCTGCCGCGCTGCCGGAGCCCGATTTCTGTTCTTATCCTGCAGCAAAGTTCTTAACCTGAAGCACTATTTCTGGGTTAGCGGAGTCTGTAATCTGAAGCGTATGTAACCTGAAGTGTATGTAACCCGAGGTACCACTGGCTTGCCTAAGGCTACACAGTGAGTTCTTGGCAGAGAGGATGTCTGCACTGGGTACTTCCTGACATTTGTCTCTTTCTTCTAACAAATCTGATCGCTAGCAGGTTAGGAACAAAGAAAGGAAATATCTCCCCAAATGAACCTGCTTAGACCCTGAGATTAGCATCACAGGCCTTTCTCTGTGTACTGCCTCCAAGGGAAGTCCAGAGAGTGGCACTACGGCAACAGGGATTTTCTGTAGTACATCCCTGTCTATGGAATGCTCTCCCCAGGACACCCCCCTCGTGGTCCTTTCCAACTCTACAATTTTGTGATTCTGTGATTTCAATGTATTTTATTATTGAATTAAAGGAAAAGGTAAAGGGACCCCTGACTATCACGTCCAGTCGCGGACGACTCTGGGGTTGCGGCGCTCATCTCACTTTATTGGCCAAGGGAGCTGGCGTACAGCTTCCGGGGCATGTGGCCAGCATGACTAAGCCGCTTCTGGTGAACCAAAGCAGCACACGGAAATGCCATTTACCTTCCTGCCTGCTGGGTTGGCAGGAGCAGGGACCGAGCAATGGGAGCTCACCCCGTCGCAGAGATTCGAATCACAACCTTCTGATCGGCAAGTCCTAGGCTCTGTGGTTTAACCCACAGCGCCACCCGCGTCCCTGTAATTATTGAATTACTTATTGAATAATAATTATTGAATTACTGTATTTTATTATTGTGCTGTCATATCCACAGCACACACTGAACACACATTTAAAGCACATCTGTTCCCTCAAAGCATCCTGGAAACTAGTTCCATGAAGGCAACCAGGAATTCTATCTCTCTGAAGGGTAAACTATGCAATCTCTAGGTCGCATGACTTTAAAAGGGGATTAGATGAATTCATGGAGGATGATCTGTCGGTGAGAGGAAAAAAATGAGGGAGGGCTTTCACCTTCATGCCCACCTTCTAGGATTCCTGAAGGCGTCAGCTTGGCCACTGCCAAAACAATAACAACAGAACATTGGATTAGATCAGCCATTGTTCTGATCCAACAGGGCTCCTCTGAAGTTCTTATTCATAGGACCATAGGAAGCTTCCTTCTACTGAGACAGATAATTGGTCCATCTAGCTCACTATTGTCTATAATGACTGGTAGTGGCTCTCCAGGGTTTCAGACAAGAAGGACTCTCAGCATTGCCTGCAGATGCTGGTGAGAGAACCTTGGGCATTTTGCATTCGAAGCAGATGCTCTCCTGCTGAGCTATGGCCCTTCCCAATTTAGCTCAGTCTCTAACACCCGGCATGACACCAGATCCCTGCATCTAATGAAGGTTTGGGGCACTGAATGTTTTAGAGCCATTGCGTCCCAATCATCCTAGACTCCAGAGATCAGGAAGCCAGCCTTAGCTGACTTTCTGGACTCTGTGAAGAGCACAGCATGTAATTAGTGAGACTCCAGCATGCCAGCTTTTCTCCTTCCTGCTGTTTTTTGAGCTCTGCTCAGGTTCCCCACATTCCCGGTTCACTTTCGATCATCAGCTAAGCCCGGCTAGTTGCCTCAGCATCAGCCAAGCCCCTCCCCAGCCAGCTGTGGGACAACCTGCAGGTTCTCAATTGGTGCTGATGCAGATAATCATCAACCACTGCCCTCCATTGCATCAAGATGTAGTATCACGTTCCCTAGGAACGTTTTGCTTTATGCTTTGAGCTGAAAGAGGGGAAACAGATCTAAAATGTTAATTTTGCACTTACGTACTTGCATATATGACATTCAATTGATTATCTAGCTTTTACTCAGTTGACTGATTTTAACCAGTCATACTCATGGGTATATAATTCCACACTGGGGGGCCCTTGCTGTTTCCGAGCACAATTCAAAGTGTTGGTGCTGACCTTTAAAGCCCTAAATGGTCTCGGTCCAGTATATCTGAAGGAGCGTCTCCACCCCCATTGTTCTACCTGGACACTGAGGTCCAGCACCAAGGGCCTTCTGGCGGTTCCCTCACTGCAAGAAGTGAGGTTACAGGGAACCAGGCAGAGGGCCTTCTCGGTAGTGGCACCCACCCTGTGGAACGCCCTCCCCTCAGATGTCAAGGAAATAAACAACTATCTGACTTTTAGAAGACATCTGAAGGCAGCCCTGTTTAGGGAAGTTTTTAATGTTTGATGTTTTATCATGTTTTTAATATTGTGTTGGGGGCCGCCCAGAGTGGCTGGGGAAGCCAAGCCAGATGGGTGGGGTAAAAATAATAAATTATTATTATTATTATTATTATTATTATTATTATTATTGGACTCCAGCTCCCATCATCCCTGATCATTGTGGCTGATGGAATCAGGAGTCCAACAACATTTGGAAGAAAAAACAAAATAAAAAAATTCCTTCCAGTAGCACCTTAAAGACCACCTAAGTTAGTTCTAGGTATGAGCTTTCGTGTGCATGCACACTACACGAAAGCTCATACCTAGAACTAACTTAGTTGGTCTTTAAGGTGCTACTGGAAGGAATTTTTTTATTTTGTTTTGACTATGGCAGACCAACACGGCCAGCTATCTATAACATTTGGAAGGCCATGGGTCCCCAGTTGTTGCTCTGAAACACCCTTCTCCAACCTGGTACTCTCCTGAAGTTGCTGGACTACAACTCCCATCATTTCTGAGCATTGGCCATACTGGCTGGGGCTCATCCAGTGCAATGATAATGAAGAGGGGCAGGAGGAAGAAGTCACATAAAGTGACCAGTTTATTTTCATAGGCAGAGATAATAGCAAGAAATGGTACTCCTCTATCCTCGGCAAAACGAAACCCATGAAGAGAGATCATCAGTTTTGTCAAAGCAGACAATGGTCTCTGCCACTCTTCAGCTTAAGAACGCTTATTTGGAAAGTTGTCTTTCTCAAAATCAGCAGGAGTTACTTATTTTCCTCAGTCAAATGTACTTAGAGTGGAAGGGAATATTTTCAAGTGGCCTGAAGATGACAGCATGGCTGGTTCCTTTCTCCCACTCAGCTGGAGTTCAGCCATGATTAAAAACCTACCTGCTTTTGAGCATTATCTCTGTACCAAGCCGTGTATCACCATCTCTGGTGCACCCCTGTTGTGACTGGGATGCATACAGCTCTCCTTGCCTGAACTGTTTGGTCCTGTGCACAAGCAAAGGTCTTTTTTGGACTTAAAACAGAAGCAACATCCTGATCCTCCTTTTAACTCCACCTGTGAAGCAATTAAAGGTAAAGGGACTCCTGACCAATAGGTCCAATCATGGCCAACTCTGGGGTTGTGGCACTCATCTCGCTTTATTGGCCGAGGGAGCCAGCGTACAGCTTCCAGGTCATGTGGCCAGCATGACTAAGCCGCTTCTGGTGAACTAGAGCAGTGCACGGAAACACCGTTTACCTTCCTGCCAGAGCGGTACCTATTTATCTACTTGCACTTGGACGTGCTTTCAAACTGCTAGGTTGGCAGGAGCAGGGACCGAGCAATGGGAGCTCACCCTGTCACGGGGATTCGAACCGCCGACCTTCTGATCGGCAAGTCCTAGGCTCTGTGGTTTAACCCACAGCTCCACCTGTGTCCCTTCTGTGAAGCAATTAAAACAAAAAAATTTAAAAAAGGGGTCGGGAACCTCTAGCCCACGTGGCAAACTTTACCCTCCAGGCTTCCCCCATTTGGCCCATGAGGTCCTTTTGGGCAAGCCACGCCCACCCACCCAACCTATACCTGACATCATACACAGGTAAGGGTGGGGCTTTGAGCAGCTCCCAAAGCCTGAGACAACCAGCTGGTTTCCGAGAGGCTCTGAAGAGCAGGAACACAAAGCAGGAATGCAGTGCTGAGGAGGATCTATCTTCCTTCACAGCAGCCAGTACAAAGGGGGAGAGATCCAGTTTGGTGCTGGGCTCAGTCACACCACAACTCAGCATGCCTGAACTCAGTGCTAAGCAGGATTCTGCCCTTGAACAGCTTTTAGCATCCTCCACAAGCTACAGTTCCCAGGATTTTTCTTTAAAGAGGGGCAGCTCTTTAAAGTGGTATGATATTGCTTTAAGTGTATAGTGCAGATGGGCCCTTGGCAATTAAGGACATTGTTATTCATACACTGTCTTTAATTCATGCAATGGCACCTATCAATTCTTTAAAGCTTTCAGCCCCAATTTCTTCCATTGCAAGCTGGTCCAGTATATGACAGTAAACCAGTAGCCAAGATTGCAGATGACACTGAATTATTCAGGATGGTAAAATCCCAGGCAGACTGTGAATGGCTCCAAAAGGAGCTCTCCAAATCATGCGAATGAGTGACAGAGTGACAGATGAGATTTAATGCAAGTGCAAAGTGGTGGATGGATTTGAGGACCAAGAAAAGTAAGACAGGTGTAACTTCACATACCCACTGGGGGTCTACAATTTTGGGGATACAGTGGAGAATGAGACAGTGTGATGAACAAGGCTGATATACACTTATCAGATTCATGAAGTGTTATCCCCCACTGACAAAGAGATGTATACATCTTTATATAGAGGGGAGAAATTGAATAGTGTGGTCAGAACACCATAAACTCAATGTCAATGATGTTTCTCTGCAAAGGTCTGGTGTATTCAAGCTAAGCACAACTGCTATTCACAACACCAGGCTTTGGAAATGGCACAACCTTCCCAGGTTTGCCACGCTAACCTGCAGTGGGGAAAGAAACCTTGATCTCCATTGAGACTTGAACAAATGGAATCAAACTGGCTAGGAAAGGTTACGGCAAAATTATCTAAAGGAGTGTTCTTCAATGTTGGGTCCTCAGGCATTGTTATATTGCAACTCCAATCATCCCTAACCATTGACTAAGGTGGCTGGGGGTGATGGGTGTTTGTTCAATCAATCAATCTCCTTTATTGGCATGGTAAGAGTGTGTCGTATACGTGGATTGGAACACAACACAAGTAGCAAAACATAGTAGGAGGCACTTTAGGATAAAACTGTCCAGATATTGTGAGATACAAAGGTGGCACTTAGGACTTATGGGAACGTAATTTCATGGCGTCACTCCAAAATCTTGCCACATTCTCCACAATGTCATTCCTACAATTATTCAACAGATAAGGTCACCCTGGAAGAATCAGTGTGGTAGATCCCCTCACTTCTATATTTTTGCATAAAATGGGCAATGAAATAAAATGTGTGCAATGGATTTAACCTGTTTTGCGCCACAAGTGCCTTTTCAGAATATGGGATTTTTGAGTATCTACCTTGCAAGATTGCAAACGGCAAAACATTAAATCTTGCGAGGGAAAGAGCTCTGTGTAGATGGGGATTGTAAAAGTGATGTAAATATGAAGAATCCTGGCCAAAGGAAGGTGAGATTATGGGAGTTGTAGCCCAGCAACAACTGGGGACACAACGTTGAAGAACACTGGTCAAAAGGTCTTTTTACAGTGTCATTCAACCTTGGGCTTCAAACCCCATCATCCACAACCAGTGTAGTCAGTGGCCCAGGATGATGGGAGTTGTAGTCCAGGGACCGAAGATTGAAGAATGCTGGGATAGGTATCCAGTCTACTGATTCAACTGAGCCTATTTTTGTCTGTAGAGGTACACACAGAGAGAAATACCTTGGGTGGTATCCAATGTCCTACTCAGGGTAGAACCACTGAAATGAAGGGAGGTGACTATCTTAAGTTTGTTAATTTCAGTGGGTTTTCTTTCAGTAGAACTTTGTTTGATACAACCCCACCCTCCTCACTTTTAAAAAATAATAATAGGAAGCATTCTTAAGGCTCGATTAAATGTGTTTCTCTGTGTCCCCGCCCCCCAATCTTTTCCCTCCTCAGCCTCCCACCATAGGCAGACTCTGATTACTCGGAGCGATATCTCACCATGAATGAATGGCAGAGATGGAGCTGCAAAGACAAAGAACTGGCTTTGTCTGCTGATGAATTAAGATAGCATGTGGGTGGCTGGGTGGATGGTGAATAGCAAAGACTTCCTTCATCCTCCTGTCACGGAGCTTTTCTTGTGTTTTCATTTTTTTTTTTTAAAAAAAAGAGAGCTTAATTCTCTGAACAACGAATTGCTGGCAAATTAGGGGGCTTAGGCAAAAGTTAATATTACATAAATGTATCTCCAGCAGGAAGGGGAAACCACATTAGCGAAGTGTTTGTGCTGAATTGTAATCTGGCCTTATACCACCTCTTATCTTATGGCAGGGCAGGGCCATAGCACAGTGGGAGAGCATCTTCTCTGCAAACACAAGGTCCCAGGTTTGATCCCCAGCATCTCTAGTGATGTTCCTTGTCTGAAACCCTGGAGAGCTGCTGCTATTCAGCACAGAGCTTCGCCTGGTTTTACACTGTAAACTGCCCTGTGATCCTCAGATGAAGGGTGGTATAGATAAGCACCATCATCATCATCATCATCATCATCCTGATCCTGGGTGAAGGCCTCCTCTAATGTGAGTCTCAGAAACTAGCTTACTGTACAAAGGTCATATTTACATCTATCCATCCACTTTTGCCTCTGGCCCCACCCACCCCTGATACGTGGCCCCAGGAAAGTTGCCCAGAATGGAATGTGGCCCATGGTCTGAAAAAGGCTTCCCATCCCTGCCATATCAGAAACTTGGGACTATTAACTTCCCTGCACTCTTTTAGGAAATAGTCATCAAGGCAAGCTGTCTACCCTAGATAGTCACATATGATGATAATGATGAACACGCCCAAAGGACTGTGCTGACTTCATCCCTTGCTCCCAAGGAAGTTCCCTTGCCAATGTCCTCAGAGACAGTTGACTACATAGCTCCTACCACCACCACACCAGGTCCCAAAGGCAGCAGGAGACAGTTTGTCCTCTTTCAGGGAGAGCAGATTTTCTCTCAGGAAACAGGGCTTGGGATGCACATGTTCCTGCAGGATAAAGGCCCTATAGACTCCAGACCAGCACTAGATTAACACCCCACCGCCGCCACCATGAATACCTGCTCCATAGTTGAGGTCCTACTTGTCAACCTAGTTGTGTCTCCCACTGTGCGCTGACCATGGTGCTGACACAGGACCAACACTCCAATCTATTGCCTGTGTAGGCTGAGCCTTCAGTTCATAAGTGTTTGCTTCCTAGCTCAGGGGTCAGCAAACTTCTTCAGCAGGGGGCCAGTCCACTGTCCCTCAGACCTTGTGGGGGGCCAGACTATATTTTGAAGGGAAAAAATGACCGAATTCCTATGCCCCACAAATAACCCAGAGATGCATTTTAAATAAAAGCACACATTCTACTCATGTAAAAACACCAGGCAGGGCCCACAAATAACCCTGAGATGCATTTTAAATAAAAGGACACATTCTACTCATGTAAAAACACACTGATTCCCGGACTGGCCGTGGGCCGAACTGAGGCGGCGATTGGGCCACATCTGGCCCACAGGCCTTAGTTTGCCTACCCATGCCCTAGCTGCCCTGTGTTGCCTACATGGTTTCAGTCGGGTTAGGCAGAGTACAATACAGTCCCAGTGCCAGGCTGCCTTGGGAAGGAGCAAGGTTGTTGGATGATACAGAGAACACCACAGCAGTGGGGGCAGGTAAACGGTAGGGGCCAAGTGTCCAGTGCATTGTAAGGTGACAAAAGAAGTCAGCAAGCGAAAGGAGGGGATGAGTAAGGCCACCATTGGTGACTCAGCGGGATTGGCTTTTGCAACAGGTTGGCTCTGTTTTAAAGTGAATCGTTTAATCTTTAGAATGTGCAGCAAGCTGGGTTCTCTGATAAGCTCGATCAAGTTACTTTGCACATTTTACTTTTGGTTTAGGCGTGCACTCTTGCAGAATAAAAGGCCACCAAGAGTTGCCTGATATCAGCTCAGACTGTTTGCCTGTCATACCCAAAGTTGTCCGATAGTGACTGTCCTCAGTTACAGGAAGAGGTCTTGCTCCTGGAACCTTCTAACTGGAAGTGCCAGTGTACGAGATTGTGACCTGCTGGTGTCATGATGGCTCCCACTATACCTGAAGGAGCGTCTCCACCCCCATCGTTCTACCCGGACACTGAGGTCCAGCACCAAGGGCCTTCTGGCGGTTCCCTCACTGCGAGAAGCCAAGTTACAGGGAACCAGGCAGAGGGCCTTTTCGGTAGTGGCGCCCTCCTTGTGGAATGCCCTCCCACCAGATGTCAAAGAGAACAACAACTACCAGACTTTTAGAAGACATCTGAAGGCAGCCCTGTTCAGGGATGCTTTTAATGTTTGATGTATCATAGTATTTTAATATTCTTTTGGAAGCCGCCCAGAGTGGCTGGGGAGGCCCAGCCAGATGGGCGGGGTATAAATAATAAATTATTATTATTATTATTATTATGAAACCAGCCTTTCCATGTACAAATCCATCCCTGGCTACCTGTTTTCCCCAACAGTCTTCATTTCAGTAGTTTGTTTAAGTATGGGTTTTTTTGCAAGGTGGAATGGGGCGGAATAGTCATTTCGTTATTGCCATTTAAAAATAGCTAGGAGTTGGAAACCCTTGCCAATCCACCTTTCGTGCACCTGCACCCTTGGCATAGAAACAGTGCCTCCACAAATACAGCTGCAGCTTCCAAATGGTGATCTCTGTGATGGTTGGCAGCAGGGAGAAAAAAGTCAAAGGAGCAGGTTTATCCTTTCTCAGTGCTTTAGATGTTTTAGTGAAAAGATGAGCAAATAGCCTACTCTGACTTGAAATGATTGCAAAAGGTATAAGGTGCATTTGTTTTCTTACCATCTGTTCCATTCTTGCAGAATAGCTCCAGCCAATCAGTGCAGTGTGTGTGTGAGAGAGAAGCAGATTATTTTGCTATGCACCACCCCAATCTCTGAGAGGCTCCAGGGATGCCTGTGCTTTACCCAGGGTCAGGTTTCCTTGGAATGAAGATCAGAAGAGACTGTGGTGCCATTAGGATGTAAGGTTTTAGTTATAGTCGGTTGTCAAACGGAATCCGTTCCGGAAGTCCATTCAGCTTCTGAAATGTTCGACAACCAAGGCATGGCTTCCGATTGGTTGTAGGAGCTTGCTGCACTCAAGCGAAAGCCGTGTCGGATGTTCAACTTCCAAAAAAAGCTTGAAAACCAGAGCATTTACTTCTGGGTTTTCAGCATTCGGGAGCCAAAACATTCCAAAACGGAGGTGTTCAGGAGCCGATGTTTGACTGTGCATCCATGTACAACCTGAGTGTAGGATGGAGCTTCCCTTTAGGTTTCCAGGGGAGCTGCAGCATTCAGCACAGAGCAAGCCATAGAATTATAGAATTGTAGCATTGGAAGGGACCACGAGGGTCATCTAGTCCAGCCCCCTGCAGTGCAGGAATCTTCTTGCCCAACGTGGGATTTGAACCCACAACCCTGGGATTAAGAGTCTTGTGCTCTACTGACTTAGCTATCCAGCATGTCTTTCTCTTTGCTGCTTCTAGAATTCAGGCATATTGTTTCCCTACATAGCAGCTAGGTGAAGAGGGTGAGGGGAAAGACCCACCCGTTTGTTCTGTGGCACAGAGCAGCTTGTTCATTTATGCTAAATTGCGCTAAAAAGCGTCACTAAATAAGGTTGGTGGTTTTTTTTCCAGGAACGGGTGCCCATCAGCGAGTCAAGTGGAAGCTATGGAATTGGTTTATGGAATTCACTGCCATAAGGTGGGATGGCTTAGATGGATTTAAATCCAGGATGGGCAACTCATGGCCCTTTTCTTTGGGTTGTTGGACTCCCACCAGCCCCTTTCAGTATGGCCAGTAGTCCTACAACATAGGGAAGGGCATGGCTCACTCATCCTGGATTAAAAGGGAACCGATACCTTCATGGTGGGAGATAAGTTGGAAGAGGATAGATCTGTTTAGCCAGCTCTGGATAATCCTGGCGACACTCTCTGGAGTTTTGGGGATAATTGCTGTTCTTCACTGTAGAGGAGGAACCCAGCGATAAATCCACGCAGAGTGGCCATTCTAATTAATTACGAAGAATAAAAACTAGGCAGCATTACAGCTTCCAGGCTCCAGTAAACATTTCTAACTGAAAGCAGTAAAAAAAGAAAAAAGAAAGAACACCAGACTTCAGGTATTTGAGCACTGACCGCGGCTATGTGACATCTCTGTGACAGGTCTATTTAGAACTTCCTTTCGCATCTGGTCCTCCCAGGCAACGACACTCATTAAACTTTAGCTGTCAATCAAAAGGAGTTATAATAGAGTTTAAATGGCTCTTTGCAACACACAATACCCTTTTAATAGCAGCAGGGTGATAAATAGCAACAGTGTTGCTTGCATTAATAATTGGAGAGCAGGGAGGGTAGGTGCCACTCAGAGCAGATTTAAATATTTGTTCATTTTCGCCCCTTGTGCTCCTTACAGCTGAAAGTCCCCACTGTATGTCTGCTGAGTTGATCAAGGGCCTCCAGGTTGGGGTACAGTTCCCACTATCGCCCCGATATTAGGTTTAAATCCCCGTGAAACTTAACCTACCCCACAGGGTTATTAGGAGGATAATATGGGGGATTGTGTTACATACATCCACCACCAAGTAGTTCAGGGGGATAAGCAATGCCATTTCTGCCCCCAAGAAGCTGCTAAGGAATTGAGCTACAAATCAGGAAGACTTGCCGCTGCCTTCTGAGTACCCGCGAAGTGGCTTTTCTCTTGGCCTCGTCTGTAACAAGGATAGAAGTAATAATAATAATAATAATAATAATAATAATAATAATAATAATAATCATCACTTGTGACCTGCCTTACAGGGCTGTTGTAAGGATCACAAGAAGTTAATGGCACACCCTGCTTTGAACACCCTAAACGTCAGAGCTTAAAGCAGTCTATATCAGGGGCATAGAATTGGAGTGTGTGTGTGTGCGTGCATGCATGCATGCAGGTGGGGCAATTGCCCCAGGTGCATTTTGGGTGGGAGGGGGGAGGATGCCCTCCCTTTGTTAGGCTGGGATCTAATCAGTTTCCAGCCTTGCAAAGCTTCTGGGGAGGGCGTAATGAGAAGGACCCCAACCTCACAAAGACGAGGCTAGAATCAGAGGGCACCTGGCTGCTGCGTTCTTTCCTACGCATCCTTCTCCTTCCGTCCTCTCCAAGCACTTGGGCAGTGAGGACTGGCCAGGTGCAGCAGGATCCTTCGCACCCCATGCCCACCCCGGGCACCATGGGGAAACGCTTCCCTGCTGCTCTGTATAAACACTACATCACTGTGGGTGGCTCTCAACTCACCCCTTTGGGACTTGTTATTCTTATTTATTAAATTTGACCTCACCTTGCCAACAAAGGTCCATATAGCTAAAGCTATGGTTTTCTCAGTAGTAATGTATGGAAGTGAGAGCTGGACCGTAAAGAAGGCTGATCGCCGAAGAATTGATGCTTTTGAATTATGGTGCTGGAGGAGACTCTTGAGAGTCCCATGGACTGCAAGAAGATCAAACCTATCCATTCTGAAGGAAATCAGCCCTGAGTGCTCACTGGAAGGACAGATCCTGAAGCTGAGGCTCCAATACTTTGGCCACCTCATGAGAAGAGAAGACTCCCTGGAAAAGACCCTGATGTTGGGAAAGATGGAGGGCACCAGGAGAAGGGGACGACAGAGGACGAGATGGCTGGACAGTGTTCTCAAAGCTACGAACATGAGATTGACCAAACTGCAGGAGGCAGTGGAAGACAGGAGTTCCTGGCGTGCTCTGGTCCACGGGGTCACGAAGAGTCGGATACGACTAAACGACTAAACAATAACAGCAACAGAGCACATGCTGTAACTGCAGAGGATGCCAGGCTCGATTCCTGACATCTCCGGTTTAAAGGTTCAGGTAGCAGGCAGTGGGAAAGATCCCTGCCTGAGATGACCAGGAGAGCAGCTGCTGGCCAGTGCAGACATGACTGGGATAGATGGGCAAAGGGTGTGAATTGGCAGCTTCTTGTATCTTTTGCGCACACATGGGGTGCTTGAATGCTCTTCTGCATATGAAATTCCCTCCTATCTGCACCCGCAGTTGCTGGCATCTGTTGACATACAGCTTTCCGATGCGATTTATGAGCCCGGTTTTATTGTCTTTACGAGCTTTCGTTCCCTCCGCCCCCTGAAATTGTACCACTCCTTTCCCTTCTCTGGTTGCAGAGCAGCTTAAGAGAGGCTCTTCACAGCTCCCAAAGGTCAACTCTGAGGTTGTCGTTTGTTTTAAGATGTTATTGGCGCAGGGCTAGAGGGGACGGAGCCAAGGAACGCGGTTAAGAGTGCGGATTACGCTTGTAAATTTTAATTAATCACATTGCCGCTGTATAAGGCAGCATTGTGGCATGTACTTGACACTGAAGTATTCCATTTCTTACAGCAACATCGCCCTGTTTGCTTGTGAGTGTGCGTGCTTTTAAAAAAGGCAGGGAAAGTAGTATCTGTTTCCATGAACATTTTGGTTTGGAAAGGGGTGTCTGAGTACTCCCTTCAGTTAAAGACATTTTTGCTTATTGGGATGCTATAGTTCATTTCACTATTAGATTTGCTTTTACACGTGCAGGGAAGGATCAACTAAGAATGTTTGCCCTTTTTGGAAGTTGTGGAGAGTGTCTTTCTCTGAATGCTTCGTTTGTTATTGAGGGGCTTTATACTGCTTTATATGAAATATCAACCCATAGCCTTTTAAACTGTGTGTGTGTAGGGGTTATTGTTTTCATTTGTAGCTACATTTTGTATTTTTTATATTGTAAACTGCCCTGTGTTTCTCAGATGAAGGGCGGTATAGAAATTTAATAAGTAAAATAAATTTACAGAAGGGATGGGGGGAAATCTTGATTCAGGTCACTTTTTGTTTACAGTGGTATCTCAGGTTACAGACGCTTCAGGTTACAGACTCCGCTAACCCAGAAATAGTACCTCGGTTTAAGAACTTTACCTCAGGATGAGAACAGAAATCGTGTGGCGGCAGCGGGAGGCCCCATTAGCTAAAGTGGTACCTCAGGTTAAGAACAGTTTCAGGTTAAGAACAGACCTCCAGAACGAATTAAGTTCTTAACCCAAGGTACCACTGTATTTATTTATTGCATTTGTATCTTGCCTTTTTCTCCCCAAAGAACTCAAGGTGGCACACCCTCTTCTCCCCCTCCTCATTAAATCTCCACCACAACCCTGTGAGGTAGGTTAGGTTGTGAGGTAGTGTCAGCACCAGCTAGCTGTGTTTTTTTTTTTTTAATAATTTTTATTCGTTTTTCAAACAGATAACAAAAACAATACAAAACAATATAACTTCAAACTCATCATTTCATACCCTTCTTTCTTTTGACTTCCCCATACCTCCCCATCCCTGCATCCTTGTTTGATGGTTCTTTAGCAACCCTTAGGTCAATTATCTTAATTCCCTTTCATAAAGATTCCTTTAGTTTTTTTTTTATTACTGCTGCAATTCTTTACCTCTTACCCCCTGACATCTTAACATTCCTCAGTTTTACAGTTATTTTTAAGATATATTTTAAATTTCTTCCAGTCCTCTTCCACTGTCTCTTTCCCCTGGTCACGGATTCTGCCCGTCATCTCGGCCAGTCCCATAAAGTCAATCACCTTTGTTTGCCATTCTTCCAGAGTAGGTAGTTCTTGCGTCTTCCAATACTTTGCCAGTAGAATTCTTGCTGCTGTAGTGGCGTACATAAAGAAAATCCTATCCTTCCTTAACACCATTTGGCCAACCATGCCCAAAAGGAAAGCCTCTGGTTTCTTAGGAAAAGTCCACTTAAGGACCTTCTTAATTTCATTATAGATCATTTCCCAGAAAGCTTTAACCTTTGGGCAGGTCCACCAAAGGTGGTAGAAAGTGCCTTCAGCCTCATTACATTTCCAACACTTATTATTAGGCAAATGGTAAATTTTTGCAAGCTTGACTGGGGTCATGTACCACCGATAGATCATTTTCATAATATTTTCTTTTAAAGCATTACATGCAGTAAATTTAATACCGGTGGTCCATAACTGTTCCCAGTCAGCAAACATAATATCATGACCAATATCTTGTGCCCATTTAATCATAGCTGATTTCACCGTTTCATCCTGTGTATTCCATTTCAACAGCAAGTTATACATTTCTGATAAATTCTTAGTATTGGGTTCCAACAATTCTGTTTCTAGTTTTGACCTCTCTTTCTGGAATCCTATTTTCCTGTCCTGTTTGAATGTCTATTTTCCTGTCCTGTTTGAATGCTAGCTGCGTTGCTGCACTTAGCAGAGAAACACTCCCGGCAGCCAGCCATAAATTCCTTTCTTTATTTCCTTCTGACAAGATTACATGCAGAATAAAAAAAGCGACCTGTCTCCCATGACGTGTTGCTCTAACTACTTTCTCTTTTCCCTCTCCCTCGAGACCAACAGAGCCAACGGCTCAGCCCCTTCCATTTTCCCCTGTGACGTGGATCCCCCTCTCTCTGAAGCACCCCTTCCTCCCCAGACTCACTATCCTCTTCTCTGTCTTCTGAGGAGGACTCAGTACTGTACTGACCAGTGGAGGTCGTTCCCTGTATCCTCTAATTCTTTCCTCCCTTGCTGCCTGCAGTTCCCTGACAGGTAGCAGCTGGCTCAAGGTCACCCAGAGGGCTTCAAGTACCTGAGCTTTAATGCGGAACTACCTAACTTGCACTTTGCAAAATAATGCAGGGGACAAAAATACAGCTTTACTTCAAAATGTGCACTTGTCCAAATTTTGAGATGCAGTTCTCCAGTCATGCAATACATACCAAAATACTTATATTAAGGGGAGGTGTTCTAGAAAATAGCATTAATCTGCATTTTATTAGGGGAAATTGCTTGCAAAATATGCATACTAGGGAAAATGTATATTAAAATGCAAATGTTTTTAAAAATAAAAGAGAATTGCAAACTGATGCAGGACTGAACCTAAGACTAGAAGAATGAGAAATTTAGAGACACTGAAATGGGCAGATTTATTCATCCCTAAGGAAAATTAGCCCATGTTTTAAAAGTACGTGAAAAATCCAGCCTTATTTCTTAATGAAAGACTTTAAACTAAATTTGAGCCTTAAAAAAAATTAATGTGTGTGTATCTATATATGTGTGTGTTTATATATAAATGTGTGTGTGTATATATATATATATGTGTGTGTGTGTGTGTGTGTGTGTGTGACATGACATGACATGACTAAAATAGGCTCTTTCAGAGGTCTCGGACCAAATAAACCCAATTGGCTGACCTTTTCCTGTTTTTCATTAAATGCTGCAGAATGTGCACTGAACTCGCCGTTGGTCATGGTACTGAGTACTGTTATCAGCCCAGACAGCAGCCCAAACTTTTCCCAGAAGCAAAAATCAGGTCCTGTGGAACCTAAGTCAGACACAGTTTAATCCGGGCTTCAATCTTTCCCTCTTCCTCCTTCCCCTAAATTGGCTTACCGCAAGCAGTACAATAATGCTCTCAGTTAATTTGGCTGCTATCCACATGGGTGAGTCTGAGGGTGACCACTTACTCAGTGCCAGAAAAAGAGGGCAAAGGAGGATATTTAATTTAAAAAATGACCACGAGTTAATTATACAGATAGCTGCAAATTTATAATTCTTTGGGAGTATCCAATATTAGTCACACTCAGGTACCTAATTAAGTCAGTTCATTTCAATGGGTCTACCTGAACTAACATTGGATATCAAAATTATGTATCAAATCACCCACATACATAATTTTAAAATTTGTACTAATAATTACTTCTAACAGTGAGTGGTAGATTTTCTCTCTCGCTAGAGCTTCTTTCAGTAAATGAACAATAAAATAACATCCCAGCACCCCAATATTTCAATTAAATGTTTTAACATTGCATTTTTCATATTGTTGCAACCTGCACTGGGGTGTAGGGTAGATAAGAATTCCAATTAAGCAATCAAAATACAGCTTTACCTTGGAAGTCGAACGGAATCCGTTCCGGAAGTCCGTTCAACTTCCAAAACGTTTGGAAACCAAAGCGCATCTTCTGATTGGCTGCAGGAAGCTGCAAAAGCCCCATTGGACAGTCGGCTTCCAAAAATAGTTTGCAAACCGGGACAGTCACTTTCTGGTTTGGGAGCCAAAACGTTCGAGAACTAAGCTGTTCGGAAACCAAGGTACGACTGTAACAGCAACAACAAACTGCTGTCATCAGCATCATCGAAATACAGTATGTCTCATTGTAGTGAGGAAGTGGCAGGAGTGAGCCAGCAGTAAATCACACAAAGAATTAACTCTTTATTAGAAAAAAAGAGGATCTGCACAGGAGTGCAAGGCCTCATGAGCACAGCAACTCTTCTTCAGTAGGCCTTGCCCCTGTGAAGCAGTTGTGAAGACTGAAGGTCTCACCTTCCCACAGCTGCATAAGTCCCCTCCTCTCTAGGATTTGCCCCAAGCAATCAGAGACTGTGCCTGTGTGATTGCTAACTTCTCCTTTGCCCTCTTCATGCCTCTCCTGGTTCTGTGAGACCAGCGGGGAGGGGACCTCTTCGGCAGCCTGACTCATCTCTGCCTCTTGACCACCCCCCTCCCACTCTCCTGCTTCTGGACTTCCCTCTGCCCCAGACTCTCTCCGCTTACTAAACCCTGTTGGCTCTTCATCCTCCTCATCCCAGTCTTCTCCCTCTGACCTCTCATTATCTTCCCATCAATCCCTGGGCTCTGAGCCTTCCTCCCTTGATGGTTCCCCAGCTGGTTCCTCCCACCATTTTCATTTTTGCCACAAACAAATAATTGAATCTCTCTCCCCCCCCCCCATGTGACAGTGGCAGTGCCCTCCCAGAGGCAGAAATGCATCTTGCGTTCTCGACGTTGCGTTCTCAGCGTACAGAGAGTTGCGTTCTCGGCATACAGGCCAGGACCTGCTTATCTTCAGTGTATAGAAATTGGAATGATCTGATCCTGTACGTAGCCTTACAGAAAGTCTTCCTGTTACACAGTTTTAGAAATCATTTTGGGGGAGTAAATATATGAACACCTTATCTTAAACATTTTGTTCATCATGCTAAAAGAAAGCATGTCATAATTCATTTGACTTCTCATTTTTCCCACTCCGGGGAGGGGCGGGGAAACACTCTGCCTAACAGTAGAACTGACCTTAAGGTAGAAGGACCTATGGCTTCCTCCATGGTGCTTATACATTTTCTCCATATTGCTCACAATGTTCCATGTGGAGCTCTGTGCAAAATGCTCTGATAATTGAAGGAAGGCAAATCAGCTGATTTGGAGGGCATGGGTTTTTTTGCTTTGTTTATAAGCAGCTTGTGCTTTTAAAGTGTACAATGGAGAGAGAGAGAGAGAGAGAGAAAGAGAGAGAGAGAGAGAATGAGAGAACCTCCTGATAATCTGCACTCTGTGAAAATGGAGACTGAAGATTCCCTGAAGATGCCAGTGTTAAGAGCCATTAGATCAAGTCTAGCCTTTGTCCCGGGGGCCACGGCAAAATGTCTACCTCTGATGCTTTCTAAGGGCTTTCTCTGGTCTAGTGTTAAAGCATTTTAAGTGGTGAGGTTTCCTTCTAGTCTTCTCATAGGATTTTAATGCCAGGGCAATCACCTCTCTAGAAATTGCTCCTAATAGCCTTGTGCTTTTTTTGCTTCCTTTCAGGCTCTCTCATTGCACTCTTTTCATTCCCACCCCCACAAATCAACTCATCCTAGTATTTGTAAGTTCTTAAAATAAATCTGCTGCCAGGTAGCCCAAAATTAAATATGTACTTTGGACTTCTGTTGTACCGTGGGAAAGAGGCACAGTGGTAGAGCATCTCCAGGTACTGCTAGGAAGAGTTCCACATTACTGAGGAAGTCAGACCTGACAATGGTACCACCTGCCTCAGTCCACAGGTAGCGCCACCAGATGCTGTCAGACTCCAACTCCCATCAGCATTAGGCAGAATGGCCAGTGTCCAGGGATGACAGAAGTTGTTGACATCCGGAAGGTTCTACATTAGCTACTCTTGCCTTCATTATACAGTGGTACCTCAGGTTGAAGGGGCGCAGGTGGCGCTGTGGGTTAAAGCCTCAGCGCCTAGGACTTGCCGATCGAAAGGTCGGCGGTTCGAATCCCTGTGGCGGGGTGCGCTCCCGCTGCTCGGTCCCAGCGCCTGCCAACCTAGCAGTTCGAAAGCACCTCCGGGTGCAAGTAGATAAATAGGGACCGCTTACCAGCGGGAAGGTAAACGGCGTTTCTGTGTGCGGCTCTGGCTCTGGCCAGAGCAGCGATGTCACGCTGGCCACGTGACCCGGAAGTGTCTCCGGACAGCGCTGGCCCCTGGCCTCTTAAGTGAGATGGGCGCACAACCCCAGAGTCTGTCAAGACTGGCCCGTACGGGCAGGGGTACCTTTACCTTTACCTCAGGTTACATACGCTTCAGTTTACATACGCTTCAGGTTACAGACTCCGCTAACCCAGAAATAGTGCTTCAGGTTAAGAACTTTGCTTCAGGATGAGAACAGAAATCGTGCTCCGGCGGCGCGGCGGCAGCAGGAGGCCCCACTAGCTAAAGTGGTGCTTCAGGTTAAGAACAGTTTCAGGTTAAGAACGGACCTCCGGAACGAATTAAGTACTTAACCCGAGGTACCACTGTATATCCAGGTTTGAATACTGCAACGCAATTCTCTGTGGGGTTTATCTTTGAGGAGTCTTAACCAGC
This sequence comes from Podarcis cretensis, assembly GCF_951804945.1. Classification (NCBI taxonomy): domain Eukaryota; kingdom Metazoa; phylum Chordata; class Lepidosauria; order Squamata; family Lacertidae; genus Podarcis; species Podarcis cretensis. The sequence goes on along the minus strand of NC_137177.1, from coordinate 23,420,613 downwards.
TTCACTTGGTCCAGATTGCAGCTTCAGAGATGTTGCTTCCAAGGTGCAATTCAGAGTGTTTTTGTGATGATCTTGTAGAGCCCTGAGTGGCTTAGGTCCTTAAGGATCACCGCTTCCTGCAACAACTTACCTGCTCTCAGATGGAGAGGTCCTTCTCTTTGTGAAAACACAGGTGAGAGGGCAGGGGAGAATAGGAGACTGCCTTATATTGAGCCAGACCATTGGTCCATCTAGCTCAGTATTGTTTACATTGATTGGCTCTGGCTGTCCAGAGATTCAGACATTCTCAGCCCGACTAGAGATGCCAAGGAACAAACCTGGGAGCTTCTGCATGCAAGTGCAGTTGCTCTGCCACTGAAATGCAGGCCATGCTGCCTTCTCAGGTGTTATCCTCGGTCCTCTAGCAGTGCTGTCCCAACCCCAGCTGTGTACGAAAACAGAGCCTGTGGACAAAAACCAATCGATTGACCATGGTGGTCTTCAGATCTCCCCATCTCAAGCCTCAGCAATCTGCCTTCAGCAAGTGGACCTTGAAAAGCCTGCCAGCCAGTGAGATTGACTGAAAAGATCATGAACTGCTGGGCAGAATTATGCCAGGGCTTTCCCATCCAGCCATCTGTTTGGGCAGGCACTGCAGCTTTTGTGTTACCCAGATGAGGTAATGTACTGTGGCAGCCTGTGGAGAGGGAGAGAGGGAGGGAGGGAGGAAAGGCGGGAGGGAGGTGGATGGAGAAAGCAGAATGATTCCTCCTTTCATCAGAAATTGACTCGTCTGTCTCACTTTGGGCAACAGGGGCAGCCAGCTTCCATTTGCCACTGGCCATGACACTGGGCCACCATCCTTGTGGCCTCCTGTTTCCAGTGTCTCAGGAGGGCAACCCTCAGGGCACAATAGCCAGGAGGCTTATTGTTTGTTCTAGTGCTGCTGACTCCACTTGCCAGCAAAAACCTGGATTTAAATATAGAAACCTTAGTTGCCATAACAACCATCATTTCTTTTTTAAAGAAAAAGAAAGGAAGGAAGCTTTCCAGTTTGAGAGGTAGCAAAGTTCTTCTGCTATCCAAGATGCAAACAGCTGCTTTCAGTTCTTTTTGCAAAATGCTCAGCAAAATAAAATTAAACAGAAGCTTGGGCTCATTATATGAAAAGGAGACTGCAAACCCCTCTTGTTACTCATGAGAAGCAGGGGGTGGAGGGAGGGAGAGAGAAAGAAAAAGAAAGAGAGAGAGAGACATACAGAGGGGTAATGCCTAGGGCTCCATCTGTTGTTTTGATGCCTGGAGTGACCAGCCTGCGTTACAGCAGGGATTCTGCAGTGACTGGGATTTTGTGTGTGCATGTGTGTCTGGGAGAGAGAATGCGTGCATGTGTGGTCCTCTCCCCTCCTCCTTTCCGGCACCTTAGAACTATTGGAGTTAAAATTCATTACATACATGCATGTGGAGCAGAAAAGCGGGCTGGGGAGGGGGGGAGTATGAGATCACCAGAGGCTGATGAATTATAAATCACAGGCAGAGACTCCGATGACCAGCAGCTTGTATACCAATGTGATGCGGCTGTTGCTGGAGAACAACAGGGGCTTGAGGGATCAAATGTTGCAGGCAGTGATAACAGCAACCCGATACTATTGGAAAGCAATCTTGCAAGCTCACCAATCAGAATGACTCCCTTAAAATTTCAAGGGGGTCCTTCGAAATACAAACAGACCAAAATAAAAACCTCCCAGATATAATATTTCTCTCTCTATAATTTTTTTAAAGAGCTTCTATTTCCCCTTTGTTCAGAGACCAAAGAGGTACAGTGTGCTCTCCAGAGGCTGTTGCACATCCCATCAGCTCTGATCATTGGTTCTGCTTGCTGGGCCTAAAGGGAGGTGGAGTCAAACAACACCACAAGAGCACCATGGTGGCTGCCACTGCGAGTAACCAGAGTCTGGTTTTTTTTTTTAATGAAAGAGACTAATCTAGGTATGTCGGCCAGCAGTGGAACAAGCTGACTGGGCACCAGGGGTGGCATTTTTTCACCCCCCTCAATGGTGACACCAGGGGCGGCCCGCCCCCCGCCCCCCTTCCTCTGCCCCTGATGTCGGCATAAAATGAATAAATGAATTCACTTTGGCTGGGGTGCTAAGGTTCCAAAAGACTGGGATTTATCCTCTGGTCCTGTTCCTGTTCAGGGCATCTTGTATTACAGATGGCCCTTGAGGTCTCTTCCAGCTGTATAGTCCTATGATTCTATTATCCCTGTTCCCTTCAGTTTCATTGGCTGCTAGAGTGACCGCTAGTGCATTGCCCAAAATGAGGACATACATCACCCAAAATGAGATTTTTTTTGGGAGGGAGGGGGAAATGCAGAAGCTAATTTACACATGTAGATGCAGATTTAGAAAAAAATTAAATCATGGGTGGTGGACTTGTGGTGCTCTGGATGTTGTTGGAGTCCTCCTTCCTGTTGGCCCTAGTGATGAGGAGAGTTGGAGTTCTGAACATCTGGAGAGCCACAAGTTCCCGACCCACGATTGAATTACAAGGACAACACACCTCACCACAGTGGGGAAGAATGTGACTGGGTAAGCTGAGAGCCTGTTCATTCTGCTGCCCAGGTGCTCCTCACTGCAGATGGGCAACATCAATTATTATCACCATTGTTTCATTTCCCACCCTTTACCTTAAGGTCCCGGGGTGGGTTACAACATTAAAACAATAATAGGAACAGGTTTTTTTAAAAAACAACAACCAAAAAAGTACAACAATAAAAAATAAGGTGGATCCTAAAAATATGCTCCTCAAGTGTCAATAGCCAAGGTGAAGATACATGTCTTCAGTGTCCTTCAGAAACTGTACAATGAAGGTGTCTCTGTGGGGAGGGTGTTCCACAGTTTAGGGGCCACCACAGAAAAGGCCCTTTCTTGGTTTGCTGCCCCCTGAGGTTTTGAGGGTGGAGGAACTACCAAGAGGGTCCCCTTTGCCAGTCTCAGCACACAAGAGGGTCAGTAGAGAAGGAGGAGTTCTTTCAGATATCTAAGGCCCCTGTTGCTCCCTACTCTTATGTCTTTAATCTTGATTTGGATCGGGAAGCCCTTCAAATCGTCCTTCAGATACAGAATTGTGTCCTCTGTAAAGTTGGACCCACATCATCCCCTGTATTAGCTGTCATCTCTTGGGGTGGGTGGAAATTCGGACCTCAGTAACGCATTGTGTGAAGTCTTTTATCTGACGTTATTGAGGAGATACCAATATGTGCCTTAATTATATCACATGTGCGTGTGTGTGACTTCATAATTCTGGGTTGGTGCCACATACCAGGAGGCGCTGGCTCATAATTTCTGGCATGCTTTCAGACTGACCCTAATATTTGCTGCATCAACAGATAAGCACTTAGGGTCTCCGCCAGACATTTTCGGCTTTGGAGAGAATTCTGTGTCATCATGGGGAGGCAGTGGCCGGGGGGGGGGGGGAGTTCCATTGAGCAAGCCCAAGGTCTTATTCTCTTTATATATTTCTTTAATTAATTAACTTGGAAAGCCATAACAAGGAAAAACGTGGTAAGTGATACGTAGGTAAAATCAATCCTGTGTGAACTTGGCTTGTTTTCATTACCCGCAGTTTAAACAAACCACAGTCCCCCTACTTCGGATGTAACAGGGAACCGTGATTTGTTTGGTAGTGGAAATGGATGCTTCTGTTCTCTAATTTTTGGCCACAACAGATGAGGAGAAGGCTGGGAAAATCTGTGCAAACTTGTTTGTGTAGCAGGAAACCATAGTTTCCTATTACCTCTGAACCTGGTCTCCTTCTGTGTGTGTCTCTCTGTGATGCATGTATCATGGCCAATATAGTTTTCATGTTCAAAACAATTTCTCATTTCTTCACCAGGCTCTTGTTCAAAAACCATCTTCCTCTTGCTGATCACCTTAAAGACTGTTGCTGAAATATACAGTGGGGACTTGTGGTTGCATCTTCACAGGTAAGAGACCTCTAAGTAAGGGAAAATATATTTGTTTGCTTGTTATGCATGCTGAGAGAAATTATTTCCGGATGAGATTCAGCAGATGGTTGCAATTGTGCTCTAATGCTCTGCCCAAGGACACGCCAAAGACCTCTAAGGGTCACACAAAGAGACAGGCACTGGAAGCAGAGTTGTTTGTTTGTTTTAGATCATGGCTGGGGAACCCTGTTGGACTACAACTCCCATCATCCCTGACCATTGGCCACGTTGGCTGGGGCTGATGGTTAATGGAGTCCAACAACATCTGGAGGGCCACAGGTTCCCCATCCAAACTTTAGGTGTTGAGGTGCTGCCGCTGTTTGCAGTGCAATGAATTTTCTAGATAATTTGCATTGGAATTTTTTTTGATGCCTTGATTTAACATGTTTATTTTAGTTGTATTTAATGAGCTAAGCTAAAAACTCGAAAGCTGCCAGGTCTGCCTAACACTGTATTTCCCAACTGGCATCCATTCATTTTTATTAACAAATATATGAAACAGAATTTTTCCCAAACAAAAATAAAGAGCTGGTGGGGGTGGGGAATTCTTCCCACATCACTGGTTGTATGAGACTCACTGGCTTGGTTTGGCTGGTCATATCTTGACTTAATGAAGTGAGATATGAAAAGCATTTACTCTCGTCACTGCTCCCTTTATGGGATGAATAACCAACCCAGGAAGTCTTTCAGTAGCCATAGTTTCCTGTTCAATCTCACTGGAAACTGTGGCTAGCACCTTCAGAACAAGCCAGGATGCTGAACCCATTCCAAAGCATGGCCGGGCTTCTGCTAAAACTGGTAACCATAGTTCCCCAACTCGGACGTAACAGGAAACTATGATTAATTCTAGCCTTTCTGGTCTGCTTGCTCACACCACGAAGGCACAAAAGATTCATTCACACTTTGCCTTATTAAACCGAGACATGATCGTCCAAATGCAACTGCTCTCTTCTTGTCTCGCCTCTGCCTTGTACAGCTTTAACTGATCCTGAAATTCCATGATGCCAAATTGTTTATTCTGAGATGAGTTTTTTTTTTTAAAGGATGTTTCGTCATCAGATTGCTTGGTCTTGAAGTCGATTCTTTCTCTCCTTTTTATCAGAGCTGTGTGTCGCATCCTGTTACCCGCGCTGTCAAATGCCAACGCTGTAAAAACATGGTTCCTGTCCTCTCTGTATGAAGCACTTTCCATTTTCCGAGATGTGCAGTGAAGCTAATGACATTGACATACCTGCAAATATCTTTAGGGCCCCCAGCTTCTGTAAGGGCACCTTCTCCTATGAGAATCTGCCGCCAATTAACACCATCCTCAGGGGACCATCTCTGGACGTTCTTGCCTCTGGTGACTAGCTGTATAGCTGTTAGAGACAGGATCTTCTTGACGGTGGCAGCTTTCCTCTGCTTGTTCACTTGCCTCTTTTTCGTTAATGGTGCTGTAAGCTCTCTTAATTGCTGTACATCTTCTCTCTTAATTGCTCCTTTATCTGTGGGTTTTATTGTTATTTTGGTGCATCATATGCTAATTTTTCTTTTGGTAAGTTTTTGTTGTTGGAAGACGAGCTAGAAATGTTAGGAAATAAAACTTTTAAAGACGAAACAATATTTCAAAATGGAATAAGGGAAAGCAGTTTGTTTAAATGCACTGGTCATGATCTTGGAGTCTCAGAGTGAATTTGGTTTTAGTCTTATAGGCTGCCAGGGTTGCGGTGTGGTATTTTCTATGTATGTACTTAGGGCAGTGCTGGGCCGGGGTAATTGTTGAACGTGAGGAATGGTGTGTTTGTGTGGGTGGATGTGTGTAGAGGTGGATTGACTGAACTATGGGTGTGTCAGTACATGTGGAATTTGTGTGAGCAATTGAGTGAGTGGAAGTGTATTAAATTAGTGGAAGCTTATTCCATGGATCTTGATGTTTTACATACTGTAGTGCTTAATTTTGTTGTTTGATTTTTCCCACAAACCGTGTGTGTGTAATAATACAGTGGTATCTCGGAAGTCAAACGGAATCTGTTCTGGAAGTTCGTTCGACTTCCAAAACGTTCAGAAACCTTGGCGCAGCTTCCGATTGGCTGCAGGAAGCTCCTGTAGCCAATCGGAAGCCATGGAAGCCGCACTGGGCGTTCAGGTTCCAAAGAATGTTTGCGGGTTTGCGGGTTTGCAGTGTTCAGGAGCCAAAACGTGCGACTTGCAATGCGTTCGAGATCCAAGGTACAACTCTAATAATGATAATAATAATAATAATAATAGACTAGACCAGTTCAGGAGGTGAACATGACACCATGAGTGGAGATAGCCAGAAATTCTTTATAATGCATGCTCCATTCTCCCCCCTCCCCACAATGGACATATGATTGATAACATGTTTTCTTCTATTGTATATACTTTGTTGTTCTTGTTACTACAATAACTTATTGAAAACTCAAATAACTCCCTGAAAAACGCAATAAAATACACAGTTTAAGTAACAGTGACAGATACAAACAATATCAGTCATGCACAGAAATCAAGGACATGGTGAATTTAGGGCCAGGTATTTAAAACGGTCTACTCTGAGTAAAATGCAGGTGAATGTAAACCATTTTATGCACCCTTTATCCCGTTATTTTATATGCATTTACTTGGCCGGATAACTGCATTGGAAAAATCCTGAGAAAATGCAAATTTTGAAGGATGTCATAGAATTGTGGAGTTGGAAGGGACCCCGAGGGTCATCTAGTCCAACCCCTGCAATGCAGGAAATCTCAGCAAAAGCATTCAAGACAGATGGTCATCCAGCCTCTGCTTTGAAACCTCCCTGTCTGTTTTTCAATCTGCGTGGTTTTTTTTGGAAGGTACAAATTAGGTAAAGTTGCCTATCACAGTGAATTGAATCTAGTGGGTGGCCTGAGCTCTGTCCGACTTGGGAGACTGAGCTTTATTGCAGACCCCATCAACACGCTGTTCTTGTGCGAAACTGAATGCAGGTTTGTGGGTCCCCCTCTCCATGCGCGAGTTGCGTTTGTAACTTGAGGATCAGCCTGGAATCTCCATTTGTTTCCCTTTCAGCTCGTAAGGGCGCTTTGAGTGCTAATTTTAGGATATTCTCCAAAGATACAATCTTTAGGGTCGGCATATGATGAATACCCTATTTATTATCCTCCAAACTCTCTTAAAAAATAAATAAATGTGGTGGTGGTGGGAGGAGGGAGGGGGAGATGCATCCTACCCTTAAATATGCCGATCTCCACGGAGCTGTAATTTTGGCGTGTTCCGAGAACAAGTCAGGGTAGGGTAAGGGCTCCGTCTAACAGCCAGGAAGAGGCTGTCTGTTTATATTTAAGGCTGTGCCGATGTGAGTTGTATAAGCAGGTGGCACATTAAAATGCATGCATGATTTCCTACCAGGATGGAGCTCTGTTTTTACTGGCCTGCCCTTCCCTTGTAAGTGAGAGGGGGAAGTCTGTAACCATCGCAATGTGAGATATTTCAGGGAGCAGGAGAAGATTTGTAGATTCTGGAGGGTGATTCGTTCCATCCCCCTATCTAGGCAAACTGTTGCCCCACTGTGTTTGGAAGCGGCCTGTTTTAATTGGAGCCCCTCCTACCTTCCTGGTTTGGGATTTGGAAGGCCTCATGGTAAACAATGAAAGAGATCATTGAGAGGAGACTGGAGATGGTGCAAACCCCGCTATTCATTTTGGTTTGTCATTTACGCTTCCTCCCCTATGCCTGACAGCTGCACAGCATACAGAAATCCTGCAGGTGAAGGGACTTCCTGCCATGGAGATACAGGAACGAGAAAGGGAAAGTATCTCCTGCTGGTTTTCTGTTGCTGGGTGGAAGCCAAATGCTCCCACACTGAATGAGCCAGGGTGAGATTTTGGAGGCACGACCACAAACAGTTGGGAAGGATGGGGAGAATTTGCCAATGGCAGGTGCCATTATTTCTCCCACAAGGCTTCAGAGTGAGTAGGGGCAGAGAAACATTGCCTACGCTTGGATTTGGCTTCATGCCAATCCCAGGTGATTGGATCATAGAATTGTAGAGTTGGAAGGGACACCAGTGGGCATTTAGTCCAACCCCCTGAAATGCAGGAATCTCAGCTAAAGCATCCCTGACAGATGGCCATGCAGCCTCTGCTTAAAAACCTCCACAGGAGAGTCCACCACCTTCTGTTCCTCTGCCAAACAGCTCTTACCACCAGAAAATTCTTCCTAATGACATGGCTTCATCACGTAACCAAATCATAATGGAACCAAATTGTGGTTAGAGCGATGTGCTTTGACACCAGTGCTCCATGCTTTCACTCTGGAGACTTGCAGGGGGTGGGGAATGATGGCGCTCCATTGCTTCAGTCACCCCCCACCCCACCCCAGTGCTGCTATGCAGGTAGTATTGCCGCCCGACTCCCCTCCCTTCCTGGGGTAGGGAAGAGACACAAGTTAGCGATCTCAGATGCAAGGGTTGGGATTAGTAAATAAGCAAGTCTGTGCAAATGGATGGGATGGCTCAGTGGAGGATTTTAAGGGTTTGGCAGGGTGAGGCTCCTGAAGTGTTTGGATTGGCAATGTGGAAGATAGCAAGAAAGACAGAGTAGCTGGCATGGAAGCAGCCATTCCATCAGGAAGCAGGAGAGAAAGAGGGAGGGAGGGAGGTAACTGGAAGACCTCTCCAATGGGTACATTGGCTCTGCTTGAAATACCAGGAACATTTAGCTCCACCTCTCCAATTCTCTGTCCCCCCCCCCCACCTTTCCATGAACCTGGTCATTTCAAAAGCAAAGAACTAGTGCCTGAACTTGCTGTTTCCCTCTCCCTCCCAATCACTTTTCCTTTTATGTCACGTCTTTTAAATTGTAAGCATGAATACAGTGGCTGCTTCCCACCCCCCACAGATCTCTGTAAGCTGCTATGGGAGTCTTTTTGCAGCAGAAGAGCAGGATTTTAAAAAGAAATACGTTGCTATGGGGAGTTGGAGGACAGTTTGCAAATGGGCTTGCATCAAAGGGATTTGTTTTGTATTTGTTGAAGGATGTAAGGTGCCTTGAGTATTTCTTTTGAGACGGAAAGTGTGGGGTATGAATTATCCAAATAAATACATTTTGTCTGAAAATGCCAGAACTACTTAAACTTCAGAGATGGATAATAGGTACAAAATAGTTTTGACATAAGATTCAGTGTGGGGACATTGCCATGAATTATCATAGAGACTGTTTGACATAAATGCTTGACACATGTTTGTAGTGGGAGAGACAGAGCTCAGTGGTGAAGTGTCTGCTATGGATGCAGAAGTTCCCAGGTTTGTTCCATTCCCATCTTTTCCAGGTAGGACTGGGAGTGTTCTTGCAGAGAAGCTGAGCTGGATGAGCTTAATGTTAGGTGGATTTGTAGCTGGCTGACTGACCGAACCCAAGAGGGCTCACTAATGGTTCTTCATCACTCTGGAAAAAAGTGACAAGCAGGATGCTTCAGGGCCCATCATTGTTCAACGTCTCTATAAATGACTTGGATTGAGGGGATGCTCATCAAATGTGCAGGTAACACAAAACACAGAAGACAGAATTGGGATTCAATATGACCTTAACAGATTGGAGAACTGGGCCCAAACTAACAAAATGAATTTCAGTAGGGACAAATGTAAGGTTCTGCACTTAGGCAGGAAGAAGCAGCTGCATAAATATAAGATGGGGGACACCTGGCTTGTAAGTAGCACATGTGAAAAGGATCTTAAGGTCCTAGCAGACCACAAGCTTGTCATAAGTCAACATTGTGATGCACCAGCAAAAACAGCAAATGCTATTCTAAGCTGCATGGAGAGAGGTATAGTGTCCAGATCAAGGGAAGTAATAGCACCACTCTATTCTGCCTTGGGCACATCACACCTGGAATATTGTGGCCAATTCTGGACACCACAAGTTAAGAAGGATGTTGATAAGCTGGAATGTGTGCAAGGAGGGCAACCAATGTCTGGAAACCAAGCATTATGAGAAACAGTTGAGGACATTGGGTACACTTAGCCCAAATAACCATTGCTGCTCAACCTTATGCATGTTTACTCAGAAGCCAGTTTACTCTTTGTGCTCAGGATTGCAGCCTCAATAATTGCAAAGAATCAGCGTACTGTTAGGATAAATCAGGCATAGGCAAACTCAGCCCTCCAGATGTTTTGGGACTACAACTCCCATGGTCCCTAGCTAACAGGACCATTGGTCAGGAATGATGCGAGTTGTAGTCCCAAAACATCTGGAGGGCCGAGTTTGCCTATGCCTGGGGTAAATCATACAATTGTTTCTTTGTGTGTTTTCAAACACCCTAGTAACCATTTCTTTGATCCCAAGCAAGCTAGCTCCTTATAACACTCTACCCCTTGTCTGGCAAAGAAGAAGCAGTGAATTTTTTTTATACCCCTCTACCAAGTCACTGATGCAAAAGTTCCTGTATCGCATGTGTGGTGAGATCAAGTTACATTGTTAAGCTGTCTTCTATGCTGCAGGTTTATGTTTGCTATAAAACATCCCCCCACCGCTGTCTGAATGATCTATGGAGAAATAAGTGGCAGCGATTAAGTAGCAAATGAATAAGAGGGGGTAAATTATGCTTTTCCTGAATCCAAGACACATTAAATGCTTGTGTTTGCATGTGAGCACGCATACAGGAAAGCGGGTGCTACAAAGCCATTTACTTTTTACTCAGTGTTGGGGGAAATCAGGCCCAGAGACCAACATGGCCCTCCAAACCTCTCTCTGGCCCGGGTTAGCGCAATCGGCTAATGGCGGATTCCCTCCGAGCTCCGGAGGGAAGCTGCTCAACGGGGGCTGGGTCTTGCCGTGCCGGCGACACGGGGACCCTTTAAAACCGTGGGCGCGAATGCCCGGGGACGTGGTGACTCGGCGGGCACCGTTAGCGCCCTCCCGACCCGCGAAGGAGCCTTTTTAAAGGCTACGGAACAGGTGCCGGGGAGCGGCGTGGTGCTGTGAGTCCTCTGCTTCCCCCGCTGAGTGAAGCCACAAGCCATTTGCCGGACAGCGCTGACTTCTTCCGTCTAAAATTCGGACTTAAATTTAAGAACAACAACCCGTGAGTAATTTGGAACCGAACTTTTTAAATTATTTCGTTTATGGATCTGGCACGAGCGGGGGGAGGTGAAAAGAGGAAGTCCGCCTCACCCCCATTGTAAACAGTCTAACAGCAAGGATCTGCCAACTAAGGTTGTGAGAAGAGTCGTCGGTTATCTTTGGTGATTGGATAAAAGATATTAATTCCACGGACTTTAAAAGATCAAGTTATCGTGCTGGAGGGCAAGAGCTTATATGTTTTGATTAAGTACCACTTTTCTAGAGACCGGGAGTAACTCGTGAAAGAGCCTGTGGTGGACTTACAGGAAGCCTTTGACAACTGTCAGATTAGCTGTCAAAGTCTGGAAAGAACTGGAAGTTTTAACTTTAGCCGGTTATTTTGATATAAAGTAACTTAAAGTAAAGGAAGATTGATACAAACAACATTGACTTTTGGGTCGGAAGTGAAAGGAATACTAAGTAACAAGAATCCCTCTAGAGGGGATTCACGGACACTACAAGATGGAAATACGTTGGGAAATACGAGCAGAGCTGCAAGAGCTGGTCGTTCTCATGAGAAAGCTGCAAGAGACGTATGAGCAAGGTCATGTTTGGTCTACAAGCCCTTCAAAGTCGAAACTAACAGAAAATATAGCTACTGAGATGGAAAAGGGCCTGATACTCAAAACACGGGCAGCTGGACAAGAAATGAAACTAAAGAAAGAAGAGGAGGAAAAGACACTTGTTAAACAAGGGACGGCCGAAGTGATACAGAAGACAAATGAGAGCCGAGGACTTATCAAGATGATTTCAAACCCGACCAGAGTGAAAGTTGGACTAGCTGGGATGTATGAACTTAAGAAACAAAGACGGAGCTTCACATTTAAACAACTTGACTTGGTTGAAAAAATCACTGACAGTATTGAGAAAGTACTTTTTCGAGTTTGGGTATTTAACATAAAAGATTTCCAAAGAAGCCGGCTGAGAGGGACTGAAGGGGACTTGAGAGCCTCGGGCGTAAGGGCACTGGGCTAAAAAGATAGACTTACGGATTTAGGTTTGGGGTTGAAACCGGGGATGGAAAAGGAGGGCTTGGGAGCCCGAAGGGGGCCTGATTTTCACTATGCAGTGTAAAAATCCTTTTTTCTTTTTTTATGTCATTCATTAGTAATAAAATGGGGAATTCGTGGATGGGAACCAGGGACAACCTTAGGAAAAGTATTTTTTTTTTTTTATTTCTTCTGTTCTCTTATCTTTTTTATATATGAATAAGGTATATAGTTTAAGTGTCATTGATTAGACTAAAGTAAATATAACATTGAAATAATGGCTAAAATAAGTGATGATATTAAGGTAAAAACTTGCTGAACAAATATGGGAAATGGAATACAAGAAGGGGAGGCATGGGGAAGTCCAGAAAAGAAGCTATTGAAAATGGGATTTAAAAGGTGGAATCTCTTTTTCTTTTTCTTTTCTTTTTCCTTTTTCTTTCTTCTTTTTTTCTTTCATTTTCCTTTTTCGTTTTTATGTATGTATTTTTGCTATTTGTACCTTCAAGAAATGATAATAAATATTATTTTTAAAAAAACCAAACCTCTCTCTGGCCCTCCCCTGGTCATCCACGTGGCCTTGAACTCAGATAAGTCCTTTGCCTGTCTGGATGGAGTAGAGAGAGGGATGGAGGTGTTTGAGTAGTAGTAGTAGTAGTAGTAGTAATAATAATAATAATAATAATAATAATAATAATAATTTATACCCCGCCCTCCCCAGCCAAGGCCGGGCTCAGAGCGGCTTACAAGCAATAATAAAAACAAGTTAAATGATTACAACTTAAAAACAAAATTTAAAATACAACATTAAAATATAGAAACATTAAAATATTAAAATGTAGCCCCATCGCAGGAGGAGAGGGAAAAGAAAGAGAGGGAGGGAATCAAACTGGCTCCAAGCCAAACGCCAGGCGGAACAACTCTGTCTTACAGGCCCTGCAGAAAGAAATCAGATCCTGCAGGGCCCTGGTCTCATGAGGCAGAGCATTCCGCCAGAGTTGAAAAGGCCCTGGCTCTGGTTGAAGCCAATCTAACTTCCTTAGGGCCCGGGACCACTAGGGTGTTGCTATTTATGGACCTTGAGGCTCTCCGTGGGGCATACCGGGAGAGGCGGTCTTGTAGGTACGAGGGTCCTAGGCCGTGAAGGGCTTTAAAGGTCAAAAGCAGCACCTTAAATCTGACCCTGTACTCCACCGGGAGCCAGTGCAGCTTGAAAAGCACTGGGTGAATATGCTCCCATGGCAGAGACCCCGTGAGGAGCCTCGCTGCAGCATTCTGCACCCTCTGGAGTTTCTGGGTCAGCTTCAAGGGCAGCCCCATGTAGAGCGAATTACAGTAGTCAAGCCTGGAGATGACCGTCGCATGGATCACTGTGGCCAGGTCGGGGCGGGAAAGGTAAGGGACCAACTGCTTGATGCAGCGAAGGTGGAAAAATGTCGCCTTGGCTGTTGCTGTAACTTGCACCTCCATGGAAAGGGAGGCGTCAAGGATTACACCCAAACTCTTAACAGAAGGCAATGGCACTAATTGGACACCCGCAAGAGAAGGGAGTTGGTCCCTCATCCCCATGCCATCCCGACCCAGCCATAGGACCTCTGTCTTCGAAGGATTTAGTTTCAATCGTCTCCCACGAAACCATCCAGCCACAGCTTCCAAGCATCTGGTCAGTGCGTTCGGGGCCGAGTCGGTGTGGCCATCCATCAGCAGATAGAGTTGAGTGTCATCAGCATATTGGTGACAACCCAGCCCAAAGCTCCGGATAATCTGGGCAAGGGGGCGCATAAAGATGTTAAACAGCATTGAGGAGAGGATTGCGCGCTGTGGCACTCCGCACACCAAGGAGTGGCGCGACGACATTTCCCTCCCTAGTGCCACCCTCTGTCCCCAACCAGAGATAAAAGAGCACAGCCAGTTACGGGCTATGCCCTGTATCCCCACGTCTGCGAGGCGGTGGTCCAGAAGATCATGATCGACCATGTCAAAGGCTGCTGACAAATCTAAAAGGATCACCAGTCCTGACCCGCCTTGATCCAGCTGTCTACGGAGATTGTCTGTTAGGGCAACCAGAGCCGTCTCGGTCCCAAAACCAGGACGGAAACCGGACTGAAATGGATCTAAAGCCGATGTTTCCTCCAGAAACCTACCAAGCTGTTCAGCAACCGCTCTCTCAATTACCTTACCCAGATGTGGAAGATTTGAAACTGGGCGGTAATTGGATAGGTCTAAGGGATCTAATGAAGTATTCTTTAAGAGTGGACATACCACTGCTTCCTTCAGTTCCCCTGGGAATGTCCCCGTGTCAAGGGACAAATTGATAATTTCAACCAGGGGGGTCCGTGCAACATCTGGACACTCCCTAATCAGCCAAGATGGGCACGGATCAAGGAGGCAGGTGGTGGGCCTACCAGCTTGAAGGAATGTATCCACATCAGCAGGGAGTATTCGATCGAAATGGTCCAACACTGGACCTGAAGTCAGTCGAGGGGCCTCCAGTTCAGTCACTGTATCTAAATTGGCAGGGAGGTCACGGCAGAACAACAGGACTTTCTCCGCAAAAAAGTCCTCCTAAGGACGTTATTGATCTAATTATTCTAAAAAGTTGTGCCGGGCGAGAGCTAGCGGATGCAATGGAAGCTGCAAAGTAAGATTTCTTAGCAGCTTTCATAGCCATCCCATAGGCTTTCATAAGCGTCCTATAAGATGTTCTTGAGGCTCCGTCACGAGTCCGTCGCCATACTCACTCTAGCCGTCTGAGATCCCGCTTCATTTTCCGGAGCTCCTCAGTAAACCAAGGGGCCCAGTTTCGACAGGGTCGCAGAGGGCGCTTAGGCGTGATCACATCAATGGCTGCCAAGAGCCGGTTATTCCAGTCCTCAACAAGGTTATCTAATGAGTTGCCAGGAGGAGCAGGGTCCCGCAAGGCTTGTTGGAATCTATCAGGATCCATCAGTTTTCGCGGACGAGCCCAAATAGGTTCACCACCCGAGCAGGGGAGGAGCGGGAAGTCAATCTTGGCTTTCAGAGCGTAGTGATCAGACCATGGCACTTCCACAGGGGGGAGCATGATCACATCTATGCCAGCCCCAAAGATCAGATCCAGCGTGTGGCCTGCTTGATGAGTGGGGCCCAAAACAAACTGAGAGAGCCCTAGTGTTGCCATGGAAGTCACTAGGTCCAGAGCCTGTGAGGAGGGAGTGGCATCGGCATGGACGTTGAAGTCTCCCAAAACCAGTAGGCTTGGGAACTCCAAGGCCCAGCCTGCCACCACCTCTAGCAGGTCTGACAGGGTGGCTGCCGGTGTGCTGGGTGGTCGGTACACCAGCCAGACAGCCAAGCTCTCCTTGGTGCCCCACACGAGACCAACACATTCAATGCCGGAGATCGCCGGTGATGGCAAAGCTCTGAAAGAGCAATCCTCCCGGATTAACAACGCTCCTCCCCCCCCCCTGACCCACAGTCCGCGATTGATGGAGGACAGAGAAACCTGGTAGTGTTATCTCATGTAGGGAGACTAACTTCGCCTTCCCGTACCCAGGTCTCTGTCACGCAAGCCAGGTCAATCCCCTGTGAGACAAAAAAGTCACGCATGGTGGCGGTTTTGTTGCCTATGGACCTGGCATTGCACAGCACTAATGACGGAGGTGGGTAATCCTTGCTCTCCCTACCCTCATCCCTTGGGATGGGGCGTAGATTGGAAGGGGTTCGAGGATCACTGCATCTTGAAACCCTTCGCCGATAGAGATTTCTAGCCCCACTGCCATTCCTCCCTAGCCCTTCAATAGTGGAGATCCCAGACCCCATACTAGCCTCCCCAATAGAGGGATAACATCTCCTCAATAACAAATCATCCTTGGGCCAGGACTCCTGGGTCAAAATGGTATGGGGAAGAGGTGGAGGTTTGATAGGGTAAGTATCCCTAGAAGATAAGACCCAACCAACCGCACCCCAAGCAGGGAGGACAGTCCCATGGTGTTTCGTTAACTGTCAATCCCCCTCTCCCTCCTGGGTTGATTGGAGGATTGTTGGTTCTATCTGTGGCTGTGGGAGTATTAATGAGGTATGTGCTATAAAATGTGGATCACTGGCTAACAAAGAGCCAGCTTCAAATACGGAAGATCTAGAAAAAGATTCTAGAAGAGTAGAAAATAGACGACTGCACAAATAAATTTTAAATTCATTGCCTTTCTGCCTCTGCCCCCAATGATCCCTGGCATGTGGCCCTCAGAAAGTTGTCCAGAAAGGAATGTGGCCCTTTTGCTGCATTAAGGTCTTTGGGGGAAGAGAGAGGATATATTTAAAAAAATGTACTAAGTAAGGATTGTATCCAATGTGTAACATTCCATATCTCTTCCCACCCAGCACAGGGATTTCAGTGGAAATCCCCTCTCTTCCTCCCCTTCGTGCCCCCTAAATCTGTTCAGGGTCAGATGTGGGGATAGTGTGGGGCATGCCCAGGGATGAGGTGGGGGCTTCAAAGTTCCATTGCACATGCAGAGATCCTTGCGCTCATGTATCGCATTGTTGGATGCTGCCCTAAATAAACCAAAGTTTTAAAAATAGTTAGTGCAAAGTGAGATGCAGCTGGTGGGTAACTGTGCCTCTGTAAAGCAACATGGCCTATTACCATTTTAATTAAGGACTCAGCAGGCAGGAAAAGAGTTTTGAGCGGCTGCGTTTCCTTGTGGGGGATGCGCAACCTCTGCCACATTCAGGAGGACAAAGCGAAAGTGCGCTGATACACTAGCCACCCTGTATATTTTCCGTTTTGAGTGTCTGATTTTGTCAGCTCCTGGGCTTTCCTGGGTCCCAGAAGAAGGTTTGTAACTTTTTGTGTGTGTCTAGACAGCTCAATATAAGCAGTCATAGCCCACATAGGCTAAGGTTCATCACGACTCCCACATTAGCCACAAAAGGAAAGTAGTGTAGAGTACAAGTGGAAAGTGGTTGGAGGTGTGATTCAAAAAGTATATGAATGTTAGCACCTTCAGAGGACTTTCTTTCTTTCTTTCTTTCTTTCTTTCTTTCTTTCTTCCCTTTTTTAATAATAATTCTTATTGAGTTTACATTATTTTGTTACAATCCATTAAAATCATAACATCACCAGTAACTTTGCCCCCTACCCCGCTCCCTGGCATTCATAAATATTCACTTACAACTTGGCATTTCTCTATCAATCTATTTATCTTCTTTCTTTACTTATACAATTTACTTTAAGAATTGTAAAGAAGTTCCAAGAATTAACATTACAAAATATTTTAACTCAAAACCTGCAAATGTTTTCAACTGTTTACAATGTTCTCTCATATATTGTATAAATTTACTCCAGTCGTTTTCAAACAGCTCGTCAAGCTGGTTTCGGATCTTCCCCATCAGCTTTGCCAGTTCTGCATAGTCCATATATATGTCTCTCTCTCTCTCTCTCTCTCTCTCTCTCTCTGTGTATATATATATATATATATATATATATATATATATATACATATACACACACACAAAATTTCCACAAATCATATAACATATTTTATTATCTTATACAATGTTTTGGATTTCCATCAACCACATCTGAAGATTTTTCAGTCTTTATCACTTAATCTGCATTTCATTAATTTCACAATTACTTTTAATATTCCTTCACTAATAATTCTCTTCATACTTTCCTCTGCAATATTTCGCATAGTCCTCCTTACAAAACGTCTTGCAATCCTACTAGCGTAATCTGTTGGTTACAATTGCTTTTCAAATAATTCACATATTTACTCCAGTCCTCTGAGAATCTCTGATCCCACAGGTTTTGAATCTTTCCTGTCATCTTATCTAATTCTGCATAGTCCATTAATTTCGTCTGCCATTCTTCTTTCGTCGATAGTTCTTCTTGTTTCCATTTCTGTGCCAATAGTACTCTCAGTTCTGCATGTTCCATCATTTTAGTCTGCCATTCTTCCAATGTTGGAAGTTCCTGCTGCTTCCATTTCTGGGCTAAAAATATTCTCGCAGCTGTGGTAGCATACATAAATATTCCTTCCTTCCTTCCTTCCTTCCTTCCTTCCTTCCTTCCTTCCTTCCTTCCTTTCCTTCCTTTCATATTTCTTTCTCTCTCTCTCTCTCATATTCACACACACTCTTTTTTTCAAGACTTTTACGGAAGCATAGACACTGAAGATGCAACTGCTTATAAATTAGTATCTTGTTTTAAACCAAGGGCAATACAAAACCAGAATTTGATAGAAAGCATTTAAAGGTAGGGGACGCGGGTGGCACTGTGGGTTAAACCACAGAGCCTAGGACTTGCTGATTGAAAGGTCAGTGGTTCGAATCCCCGCGACGGGGTGAGCTCCCGTTGCTCAGTCCCAGCTCCTGCCCACCTAGCAGTTCGAAAGCACCTCAAAGTGCGAGTAGATAAATAGGGACTGCTCTCCAGCGGGAAGGTAAACGGCATTTCTGTGTGCTGCGCTGGTGCTGGCTCGCCAGCTGCAGCTTAGTCACACTGGCCACGTGACCCGGAAGCTGTCTTTGGACAAGCGCCGGCTCCTGGCCTCTTGAGCGAGATGAGCGCGCAACCCCAGAGTCGGTCACGACTGGACCTGTTGGTCAGGGGTACCTTTACCTTTACCTTTATTTAAAGGTAGGGGTCGAGGTGGTCATCCTATAAGAAGATTTTGCTCTATTGGTTTCTTTTCACAAAACAAACGTTTGGGATTGGTTCAGTAAGAAACAAAGCAGGGAGTATGATCTTAGGCCTTAGGTGTTGGTTGTTCCTGTTGCGTTGTGGCTGCCTCTAGTTTGTCGTGAACCACCCTGAGATCTGCAGGAAAAGGGCGGTATAAAAATAAGTAAATAATAATGATAATCGTTCAACATAGGTTTTTTCCTTAGTTGTCTAACTCACTAGAATTTTTATTACAATACATTCTAGGTTTTTATACTTTTTAAAGGTTGCTTAAACAATTAATCAATTGTTAAAGGTTGCTTAAACAATTCAATCAATGTTAGATTATTATCATTTTGGATTGACCAACTGAGCAATTTTTGAGCAAAACTTGTTGAGCACATTGTCTCATTCTTTTGGTGTCTGTGATATTCATTTCTCTCTCTTTTTAGTGTCATGTTATTGGAAGAGGCAGAGATCATAGCTCAGTGGCAAAGCACATGCTCCAAATGCAGAAGGTCCCGTGTGTTCAGTCCTGGCCTTACACAGGTCAACTGAGGACAGTGCTAGCTGTAGGTATGGCTCGAGTTGCAGGACCTTGGAGAGTTCAAGATGAGAAACGTGCTCTGCAGTGGTGTAGTGGAGGAAGAATTTGGGGAAGCTTAACTCGTGGGCTCCCCTTCCAGAAAGAATGATGAAAACATGCCAGCAGGTGATATTTGCCAGTGTTGGAGGACAGGTCTGGCCTGGCAGATAATTCCCACTTTGTTAGGTATCGTAAACCACTGTTCTTCAATCTTGTTACAACTCCTATCTTCCCTGTTGACTAAGCTGGCTATGGATGATAGGTTTTGTAGTCCAATGCCCACTGGGGGCTGAAGGTTGGCTCAGACAGTGACTGCTTCGATGATTTTCATGGCTTATCAGGGATGTGAGCCCAGGTCTCCTTAGTCATAATCCAGCATACTGACCCTTTGCCAGCTCATGGTCCACCCCCTCCTTCTCTCTCCTTCTCTCTCTCTCTCATTTATCTATATCTATCTGTCTGTCTATATCTATCTATCTATCTATCTATCTATCTATCTATCTATCATCTATCTATCTATCATCTATCTATATCTATCTATCATCTATCTATCTATCTATCATCATAATCTATCTATCATCTATCTAATCTCTCTATCTCTCCATCATCTATCTATCTATCTATCTATCTATCTATCCATCATCTATCTATATCATCTATCTATCTATCTATCTATCTATCTATCTATCTATCTATCATCTATCTATATCTATATCATCTAAATCTATCTATCTATCTATCTATCTATCTATCATCTATCTATCTATCATCTATATCTATCATCTATCTATCTATCTATCATCTATCAATCTATCTATCTATCTATCTATCTATCTATCTAACCTATCATCTAATCTCTCTCTCTCCATCATCTATCTATCTATCTATCTATCTATCTATCTATCATCTATCTATCATCTATCTATCTATCTATCATCTATCTATCTATCATCTATCATCTATCTATCATCTATCCATCATCTATCTATATCTATCATCTATCTCTATCTATCTATCTATCTATCTATCTATCTATCTATCTATCTATCATCTATCTATCTATCTATCTATCTATCTATCTATCATCTATCTCTATCATCTGCCTACCTATCATCTATCTATCTATCTATCTATCTATCTATCTATCTATCTATCTATCATTTATCTATTATCTATCTAATCTCTCTCTCTCTCTCTATATATATATATCATCTATCATTTCTTGTCCTTCCCAGAGGAGCCCAGCATTGCAAGCACAGCAATGATAGAATGCAATTTTAAAAGTTTTAAAACATTTGAAAAAAATAATTGAAAACCTCTTTAAAAATCTAATAATTTACACTGAAGGTTAATAACATCAGGGTTGCAGTAGAGGCTAAATTCCTCTGGATGACACCCACCTCTCCGCTTCCTCCTCCCAAGCTGAGAAGCAAAAGGGTAGCAATTCCCTTGCATGCAAGGAAGTACGGAGGATTTTCCACTCCGCTCAATATTTGTTTGTTTTCTCCCCTGCCTAGGAGGACAGAAGTAGCCCCCCTGTACTCCCAGGCCTTCTGCACTGCCTCTTTCCAACATCCCAGGGGTGGTGAAAGCAATAAAAATGTGATCGTCTAGCAGTAATTTAACACAACATTACTGTGGGTCAAGTACAAACCCTGCAGCAGCAGCAGCAGCAGCAGCAGGGATATGATTAGCAATCGTTGTGGCGGCGAGTCAGCAATAAATGTCCGAGTTTATGCAGTTCTCTGGGGGTGTTCACTGACTAGCTTTTTCAGTGCATCACTTGTAAGCTGCAGTCATCAAGCTCATTGAGCAACGATCCGTTTCTTAAGGAATAGGGAACAAACTTTGGACTATAAAGGATTGCAGCAGTGGTGCCTCCCTTCTCTGCTAAAGTTTCTTCTCTCTCTCTCTCTCTCTCTCTCTCTCTCTCTCTCATATCAATCTATCATCTATCTATCTCAGGGGTAGGGAATTTTTTCAGCCCAACCACATTATTTTCTGGTCAACCTTCTGGAGGCCATATGAGAATGATGGACAGGACCAGAAGAAAACATGGAGATCCCTTGCCAGCTCCTCAAGTGCTTTTGCCTGGCTGGAATGTGTCCTTGAACAATCATAACATCCATTGTTCCATAGAATTATAGAGTTGGAAGGCACCATCACAAGAATCATCAAGTCCAACCCCCCTGCAGTGTAGGAATATTTTGCCCAATGTGGGGCTCGCAAACATGACACTAAGATTCAGAGTCTCATGCTCTGCCAACTGAGCTATGGTTTGAGCTGGATGGAGCTCTTGGGTGGAGAAGCTTGAGGGTGGGTACATAGAAGACTCCTGGCTGTAGTGTGGGTGGATTGTACCCTTCTGTACAGAGGCAGAATCACATGGATTGCTCTGACCATGTTTGCCCCACCCATCATTGGTATGTGGCCCCTGAAAGTGCCCAGAAGGGCCTGAAATAGCTAACCGAACTAAAATACAAAAAAAGGGAGGTGCGAGGAGGTCAAGGAAACAAGTAAATGAAAGATAAGTTATGGGAAGGTTCGTTGTGTTTTTTAATTGTTTCTATTTTTCTGTTTTTCTGTTTTTATTATTATTATTATTTCTATTCTATGCCCAGAAGGAAAAGTGGCCCTTAAGTAGCTTACAGCTTCTCACCCACAATCTAGGGTCTGCAATCCTTACATTTCTGCAAATGCACTAAGTCCATTGCTGAGGCTGGTTTCTAGCAGGAATGCTTCTTAGACAAGAGGTAAGCAGCTCTGTGGCATGTTTTCTCACCATCCAACCATGACTATAGGGGAGGGAAGGAGAAGCTAGCATACCTTGCATTCCTGAAGCGGGTGGTGGTGGTATTGGGGCGGAGGATTCCTAGTAGTAAAAAACGACTTCCTTGCTTTGGAATCTGGTATGCACATCCTGCTTCTCTGTACGTCTGGAAGAAAACAGACAATTCCCTTCAGGAGCCTTTGGTCACCCCTTGTACCTAATGGATTGAATATGCATTTTCAGTCAGCCACAGTGATGCTTTGCTTCTTTTTCTGGCCTCTGGAGAGTCTGGCACATGGATTTTTTATTTCATTTTTTTTGCATTTGACTCCTTTGACTTTGTGATCTCTCCCAACTGCTTTTTTTTTTTTAAGGGAATATGGTAGCATTTCAATTTCAAACTTGAATAACCTTGTCTCTGAGCACTGTTACGGGACAGAATTATGAGCACAGTAATTCATGAGTTTCTGAAAGCTTCTTCCTTCCAAGCTAGCGGGCAAAGGCAAGTGAGTTCATGATCACAATTTGGAAGAGAGGGACAGGCATGCATTGTGGATAGTGAAATGCTATATTAAGTTAATCCAAAGCTTATAAACACCCCCTTCCTGTATATCCCATGCCATTTCATTGGCTCTGGACAATTTTCTGCCAATACCATATTTTCTGTCTTGACTTTATGAGGAGTTGTTCCAGACTGTCATTATTTTGTGGGAGCAAATCAAGTGCTTACTGGAATTTGAGGTCTGCAAAATTAAAGTGAATTGAAATGCTTTGCTGCCTTAGCATAACAAATCCACTTTAAAAAACAGCAGCAGCAGCAGCAGCAGACTTTAAGCAGTTAGGAAAGTGATGGTGAAATGCGTCAAAAAGTGTGGGGTGAATGGGAAGACATACGAAACCTCCTACAAGCAAATCGAGAGGAATGCTTAATGATAAAAACCAGACGTAGTCTAACCACTGCATAAGCTTTGTATAAGCAAATCAGGGATGAATGCTCAATAAACAGGTCATGCAAAGGAGCCTTGATTTTTGTCTTCAGAGGTTCCCCAGGTATAACATTTTGCAGCAATCCAACCTTAGAGGTTACAGGAGCAATATATGACAGAAGTTAGGCAATCCCTGCCCAGTTAGGGGTGCAGTTGAGCCACCAGCCAAAGCTGATGGAGGACATTCTGTGCCACTGAGGCCACCTGAGCCTCAAATGATAGCAATGGATCTGGAAATACAAGAGGGAGTGTAACCCCATCAAAAGCAGGCAGTCTCCCAGCCATCTGGTGTAGGAAACTACTACTACTACTACTACTACTACTACTACTACTACTACAACTTATTATTTCTACCCTGCCCATCTGGCTGGGTTTCCCCAGCCACTCTGGGCAGCTTCCAACAAAAGATTAAAAATACATTAAAACATCAGTCAGTAAAAACTTCCCTAAACAGGGCTGCCTTCAGATGTCTTCTAAATGCCATATAGTTATTTCTTTGACATCTGATGAGAGGGTGTTCCACACGGTGGGTTCCACTATGGAGAAGGCCCTCTGCCTGGTTCCCTGTAACCTCACTTCTGGCAGTGAGGGAACCACCAGAAGGCCCTCAGAGCTGGGCCTCAGTGTCCAGGCAGAACGATGGGGGTGGAGATGCTCCTTCAAGTGTACTGGGCTGTGGCCGTTTAGGGGTTTAAAGGTTGGTACTAACACTTTGAATTGTGCTCAGAAATGTACTGGGAGCTAACAGTGCCTTGGTCTTATCAGGACTGAGCTTCAGTTTATTGGCTCTCAGTCAGTCCATTACCGAGGCAAGCCACTGGTCCAGCACATCCTCTGCCAGACCTGCAGATGTAAAGGAGAAGCAGAGCTGTGTGTCATCAGCATATTGCTGACAATGTGCTCCAAAACTCCAGATGATCAAACTCAGTGCTTTCATGGGTAAGGATTGCAGTAGTCTCTATCGGTTAGCCAAGTGCCATCCGTTTTAATGACAGTGATGCGTTTTGGCCACTTAGAACAAGTGATACATTCATACTTTTAGGGCTGGTCCTGTGCAGGTTTTCTCATAATTACCCCCCCCCCCCCCGACTTCAGTGGCACTTGCAAAGTGTGTTTAGGATTGTAGCCTAAGTGCTATATTTATTATTAATAGATAAAAAGTATTTGTTTCTGAAGCCAGCCACAGGCCATCAGAACGATGCAACAATGCTGTCACAATGCCAGGAAATGCAGATTGAGGTCGAACCATCAAGTCTCGTGCAAAGCAGTTTTTATCTACTCATTTATTGGCTAAAGCATAGATATGACCTGAGAGCTTATACCAGTCAGGGCCTAACTCCATGTTACTTTAAATGTGCAGTGTCCCAGCAGTTTAAATAAATAAATAAATACTGAGCATTGGCAGGGTGATTTTCATCAGGACCCCACCGTGCTTGAGGACTGCTTGCTTTTAAAAAATAAGAGTAATAATTGCCATACTGAGAGTGAAGGGATGTTGTTGTCCTGATGAAAATCATTTCCCTACCCTCGGTATTAATTTTAAAAATCCACTGCCTGGTATAGATTTCATGTCTTGCAAGGAAGGTCACACTGCTCTTACCGCTAGTTCCTCTGGGACTGCAGAGATAAAAAGAGGTGTGGTCTAGATTCTTTCTTGTGTCAGGGCACCAACGGTCGCCTGCCCACCCTGGAAGACCATCCTGGTAACAGGGAGATGACCAAGCTGATCGGCTAGCGAAGGAGTGGCTGCTTGAATGTCTGCTTTTCCTCTTCCCTCTGCATTCACTTTTCCTTTTGTGTCATGTCTATTTGATGGTGAGCCTGCCAGCAGGGAGTAGCTTATCTTTTAATATTTGTAGAGCATGTATCATCATCATCATCATCAAATTATAGGTGCTTTACAAGTATTATATAAAAGACAGACAGACAGACAGACAGATAGACAGATAGATGAGTCCTAGTGAAGCTCAGCAAAAACGCATGATAGAGTCCTCACAGAACTTTATCAACCCCTTCAGACAATGATGCAGGACCACATTTTTAAGTGTGTGTGCCAACCTTTGTGTGTGTGAGAGAGAGGGGGGGGAGGGAGGGAGAGGGGGAGAAAACTCTAGTGTTGGACCTGGGAGACCAGAGATTTGAATCCCCACTCAACAATAAAGCTCGCTGGGTGACCTTGGGTCAGTCCCAGTCCCTCAGCCTAACTGACCTCACAGGGTTGTTGTAGGGTGGAATAGTGAATGGGGTGAAGTGTGCATGCCTCCTTGAGCTCTTTGGAGGAAATCTAACAGTCAAGCAATCAATCATAAATACCCGGGGAAAGGTTCTAATCCACCTTTCTCCCTGATGTGCTAGCTTTTGATGCATGGGAGCATTCAAAATCTGAAAATCCATAATCTGAAGCGTACTGCAGTCCTGGAGAAAGTCTGTCTTGTGTCTCCCTGCAAACACACACTTGCAGATAGGTTCCAAGCACCCTTTGGGCTTCTTTCGATTCCATTCTGAAGCTCAAGATGGAATGTTCTGCTCTATTTCTAATTAAGTACAATATCATACTGATTAAGTTAGTGTTCCTAATTAAGCCCAAGCTTGGGTGGTGATGCGACATGGGCTCTGCTGGAAATCCTGTCTCATTTCGGCTGGGAGCTCAGAGTCAACGATTCCCCCCACCTCGCCATTTCCCTGCAGAGTATCTGCTCTCCACCTCTAAAGATGGGGATATGGGCTTCCCTGCTGCGATTACAGCCTGTGAACACTGTGGCACATGAGCAATGAAGAAACAGTTGGAATTGGACGCTGGGGCCAAACTGTAACTCCCTGTCACCAGCTGCTGCTGAATCCGCAAGGGTCAATATGTTCCTGAGAGTTGTGGACCTAGTGGGTGGGGTTCTTTTGCTTCCATAAGCAGCACAGTGCTCTCATTGATCCCGAGGTGTGAGCAGCATGACGGAGGTCTCCGCTGGCTGCAAGGAATGTTATTTTCAAGGCTCTTTACTTCCTGCTCCAGGCAGGCTTCCTGCTTTCCAGTAGCCCCTTTCTCCTGCCTGCTTCCCAGCCAGAGCTGATTCGGAATGCAGGCAGCATGTCCCCTTAGGGACATCCATCCATGCTGAGGGTTTGCGTGCTGGCTCCTTCTTAACTTCCTAGGAGCAGAACCTTGTGATTGCTGAAAAATGTGCCACCACGAGCGCAAGGTTGTATGTATCCATGGAGATGCTCGTTCACAGAAATATTCTCTGCATGAATACATCTCCAGGGACGCTGGGAAAGCATTGCATTAGAGAGAAAAGTATTCTCTGGGGTCAACTGTAGCAGTGGGGCGGGTGTAGGAGTTGACCCAGCTTTTCTTAATGAGCCCGACCTATGTGCTGATGGCCGCGCATGAATGTGGTGCTTGCTTGCAAGAGAAAGATATCAAATTACAGAAGATTCTCAGTATAAAGCTGGTACAGGTCCAAAGAATAAGGGCCAATTTTGGGTAGTTTTTTCAGTGTTGGGCTAGGTGACCTGGGAGACCAGGGTTTAAATCCCTGCTTGGCCATGAAATTCACTGAGTAATTCTGGGACAGTGGTTTGGAGGAAAGCATTGCACCCCTGAACAGCCTGCCCCACCCAGATTTCAAGCTGAACATTCAGTATTGTGAGGTTTGGGTAAAGGTAAAGATAAAGGTAAAGGTAAAGGGACCCCTGACCATTAGGTCCAGTCGTGGCCGACTGGGGGGTTGCGGTGCTCATCTCACTTTATTGGCCAAGGGAGCCAGTGTACAGCTTCCGGGTCATGTGGCCAGCATGACTAGGCCACTTCTGGCAAACCAGAGCAGCACATGGAAACGCCATTTACCTTCCCTATTTATCTATTCACACTTTGACATGTTTTCAAACTGCTAGGTTGGCAAGAGCAGGGACCGAGCAATGGGAACTCATCCCGTTGTGGGGATTTGAACCGCCGACCTTCTGATGAGCAAGCCCAAGGCTCTGTGGTTTAACCCACAGCACCACCCACGTCCCTTAGGTTTGGGTACAGGTGTCATAAAACATTTTTTAAAAAAACAAAAAACCCTGTTGGATCAGGCCAATGGCTCATCCAGTGGCGTAGCGTGAGTTGCCAGTGCCCAGGACCACACAGAGTGTGGGAGGGAAACAGACAGAGTATGCATGCACATTCAACTGCCTAACTGCATCCACGTTACCCATGAGATCACAGCAACAGAGATAAGAAAAGAAGAGTTGTTCCATTGTCTGTAGAGGTCACTTCCTGGTTTTCCTGGTTCGCCTTTTTCCACAGAGCTCAGTGATGGAAGTGCACAGTTGTATTGAGGTAGCAACAGCTGTTGGAATTTTGCACCCAGGGCAACTACCCCCCCCACGCGCGCTATGCCACTGGGCCCATCTAGTCCAGCATCCAGTTTTCACAGTGGCCACCCAGATGCTTGTGGGAAACCCACAAGCAGGCGCCGAGCACAAGAGCATGCTCTCCTCCTGTGATTTTTAACAACTGCTGTTCAGAAGCATTACTGCCTCCAACTGTAGAGGGAGAGCGC
This sequence comes from Podarcis cretensis, assembly GCF_951804945.1. Lineage (NCBI taxonomy): Eukaryota > Metazoa > Chordata > Lepidosauria > Squamata > Lacertidae > Podarcis > Podarcis cretensis. The sequence goes on along the minus strand of NC_137177.1, from coordinate 23,393,013 downwards.
TTCTGGCTAGTAGCTACCATAGCCCTCTTTTCCATGAATTTGTTTAATCCTCTTTTAAGGCTTGCTGGCTATTACTGCCTCCTGTGGAAGCTTGTTCCATAGTTTAACAGTGCACCATGTGAAGAAATACTTTTATCTGTCCTGCATCATCCTGGAATTCTTGTGTTATAAGAGCAGGAGGAAAATTTTCCTCTCTCCACATTCTCTATGCCATGCACTTCTATGCCATGCACTATGCCATGAACTTCTCTATCTTGTTGCCTCTGACTCACCTTTCCTCGACTAAAACAAAAATTCCAAATGCTTGAACCATTCTTCATAGGGGAGTTGCTTCATCCCCTTGAGCTCCAGCTCAAACCCTAGATTTTTGAAATGCAAACCTAGCATCCACGCGTCAATTTTGTATTTGCCATTTTGAACACGAGAAAGCCGCATGCATTATGATCATTGCTATGGAAATACTCTCCAGTGTCAAAACAAGTTTGATTGTGTGTCAGGGGTGGCAAATGCAGACCTTTACGTCTTTTGGGTTGTGTGTTCCTTTGGATCAAAGCCTTAACTTTTGGAAAGTAGGGCAAGATTTGAAATATTTAAAGAAGTAGAGAACATCGGCCTGGATAGCTCAGTTGGTTGGAGCACGGTGCTGATAATGCTAAGGTTGCAGCTTTGATCCCCGTACGGGACTGCTGGATATTTCTGCACTGCAGGGAATTGGATTAGAATCAGGGGCCAGCAAACTTTTACAGCAGGGGGCCGGTCCACTGTCCCTCAGACCTTGTGGGGGGGCCGGACTATATTTTTTGGGGGAAATGAATGAATTCCTATGCCCCACAAATAACCCAGAGATGCATTTTAAATAAAAAGACACATTCTACTCATTTAAAAACATGCTAATTTCCGGACTGTCCACGGGCCAATTTAGAAGGTGATTGGGCCAGATCTAGCCCCCGGGCCTTAGTTTGCCTACCCACGGATTAGATGATCGTCAGTGTCCCTTCCAACTCAATTCTATGATTCTATTATCTTTCATTTCCTCCCTCCCCATTACTTTGGTTTTGTTCTGTGGCTGTTGTAATTAGGGTTTGTTTTGCATTTTGCATGATGGCTTATTGTACCATTCTTCTATTTTATGTTTTTTCACCTCTGTTTTGCACATCACCCAAAAAAAAATGGACTTAAGGAGTATAGACATGTAGCAGCTCTGCAACCAAATGTCATTGCGTTCAAAATCCAGAGCTGGTGTGGTTATAGCAGTTAGAGCTTTGGACTAGGACTGGGAAGACTAAGGCACAGATCCCTTCTCAGCCATGAAGTTCCCTGGGTGACCACTCACCATCTCATAGCCCAACCTAGCAGGGTTGTTGTGACAATAAAATGGCAGGAGTGGGGAAAGAATCATGTAAGCTTTCATGAGCTCCTTGGAGGGAAGGTGGGAAATTTTTGTAATGTATAAAATGTGTCTTGTTTTAACCTCTGGGCAACCATGACTGTCTGCCACCCATTTGTTGTTGGGGGAATATCTGCTGCCAGGCTAATAAAAGGCTCTGGGAAAGAACGCCAGCATGTTCCATTTTAGAAATTAAGTGCTGATGGCGAATTTCCCACTTTCCCCCTCAATGCCAGCTTTATGCCAGCATAGTGGAGACGCTGCTCTGCCAGGTCTTCGCACAGACTAAAAGAAAGGAACCCTCTGATATTTGTTTAAATGGTACACTCATCCGAAGCAGCTGCTCGTCATGATCAGGCATCGATATAGTCCTGGAGGACTGGGCTGTACAAGCTTAGAAACATGTTTTTGTGCTGGCAAAAGTCCCGTGAGATCGGGTGTGAAGACTTCCCAAGGCTTTTTGCTGTCCCTCCCAGCGCTCTAGCGTTTGCCAGGCATTCCACAGCCCACAAGCGATGCCCTTGTTTCGGAACACCTCCAAACCAACTGCAATTGCAGCCTCTCCTTTTCTTTTTTCTTTTGCAAACAAATCGGGCAGGAGAGCATCATGCTGTGCTGACAAATCAACTGGCCTGGTGACATTAGCCCAAATAATTCCTGAATAGCAGTAGCTCAGTGGTGGGGCATCTGCTGAGCAGGCAAGTTTATTCCCTGACATCTCCAGGTAAGGACCGGGTGTCTGAAATGCCAGAGAGCTGCTAGTTAACAGTGTAGATCAGCCTTCCCCAACCTTGCAATCTCCAAAAGTTTTAGGCACCCTCCTTTTCCTTCTGGGAAGGGCAGTAGCTCTGTAGTATTGCATGCAAAATATCCCACATCTAGTCACTACCTGCACTTCCAGATAGGGCTGAGAGAGATCCCTGTCTGAAACTCTGGAAAATGACTGTCAGTGGATGTAGACAAGGGTTCCCCAAACTCTGTGAACCGCCCTGGGATCTCTGGACGAAGGGTGGCATATAAGTTTAACAAATAAAAATAGCTTGAAAAGTGCAACATGTAAGTAGATGAATTCTGGCTGACGGGTGGATTTGTGTTCCAATTGAAAATGTGCCTCTGTTGTTGGGAACATTAAAAAGGGCACCCAAAATTTTATGCCAGTTGCAGAGAGCAACTTAACGGTGTGTGCCCTGCTGAGTCATTAAAAAAGAGTGTATGGTTTGCAGCGGGGGCTGAGTGCGCATACCAGGCCCCCACAAAGCAAACAATTGTCCCAAGCTTGAGGCAACTTTCTATTGCTAAGTAAACATGCACTTTCCAAGTTTGAGGCAAACTCCTTCCGCCTCTGGCAAAGACTGGCTTGAAATGGCAAGACTAGGCTGAGGGTTGCATCTAGGCAAACATCGGGACAGTTTTCCAAGACGGAGCCTTTCTTTAAAAGTTAGATCTAGCAACTGTCTGTCCTACCTTTATTGATAACTGCCTTTCAGTTACCTAACACCATAAAAACAATCAATTTGCATACCTGTAAAACACCAGGGAAGGGGAAACTTTGGCTTGCCAGGGGTTCCTGGGCTGCTGCTCTCATCATCCCTGACCATTGCTCATGTAGGCTGGCGCCAACGGAAGTTGGGAGTCCCAGCGGCACCTGGAGGTTTCCTACCTTTGATATAATATTCCCTGCCTTTCAGTCAGAAATAGGGAAATGTCACAGAAGTTCCCAATGTCCTGGAGAGAAGGGGTTCATAGGCTTTTCCTTCACAGGAAATTTCAAGTGAAAGGGGCCATAATGGAGAAGGCCCTGTAATTTGCTGTCAGGAATCTCTATGTTCTGAAGACAAAGATGCCTGGAACAAGAACAGAAGTTCTTAGCACATACGTGTGTCAGCCAGAATAAGGATTTCCCCAAAGTACCTTAGGTCCCCATTGTTAAAACTCTGACAGGGAAAATTGGCAGCTTTGTGTTGTCCGAGATGGGCCATGGGTGGCTGTCCAAGATAAATCAGGAGCTAGGAACCAAGAGCAAGCAAGTAAGTAGGCGTCAGAGGCAAGGACCATAGAAAGTGGCCTTATACTGAGTCAAATCATTGGTTCCTCTAGCTTAGGAGCATCTTCACTGACTGGCAGTGCTTCACCACGGGGACATTCCCAGCTCTACCAAGAGAAGTTGGTGCTGGAACCTAGGATGTTCTGCAGGCAAAACAGATGTTCTACCATTGAGCTACAGCCCTTCCCTTAGAGCAGGTGTCAAAAAGCCAGAGCCTGTGATTGCCAGGGCACCCATGAAGACTTTTAGTGGCTCACCTGGGCAGATTCCACAGAACCTGAGCTTTCTTTTTTTTCTTTTTAATTAAGTTTCTAGCCCACCTAAGAAAGCTTTGGCACAAAATATGCAGTTGCTTTCTGTGCAATGAGAGTAAACATGGTGTGGTCATCTTGTGCATTTTTTCTGGTACTGAGGAATACTCCCTGTTGCTATTTGACAGCAACTCCATCTCTGTGTGTGTCTGTGTAAAGTCACCAGAAAATCACTGTGTGCGATCTTCACCAGCAGGACACAGCTGATTTCTCACAGTAAGCATAAGGTTGTTGCAGGGGACTGTCACTCTGATGCTGCATTATGCCACATCTCTGCACCCCAACAGCAATTTTGCATTATGCCACACATACCTGCTTTGTGGCTGGAGCCTCCAGCACCCTCTCAAAAATCACAATATGCCTACTGATCCAAAAAGGCTGGTGACCCTTACAGTAGAGCCAGAGGTTTAAGCTGAGGAGAAGCCAGGAACAACCTCCTCAAAAAACTGCAACAAATGGAACCAAAAAGAGCTTAGCCCTCTTCAGGCATTTTAAGTTTGAGCATGCAAAGGGGCAAGCAGAAACTTGTGCAACACTCCCTAGCCAAGGTGTGATCCACATTAGTCTAGAGGGAACTGTGTTATTCCTGTGTAGCATTTCCGAAATGGGGGGGGGGGGAGACACACCCTGGACACTCAAACAGGGTTCCTGACCACAAGCAGCTTTTGAACATATTTAGGTAACGTGCTTACAAGCAGCCTTCAGATCTTCCTGCTCTCAAATGCTCTTTAATTGCCCGGATGAGGGTATTATTTTGTGGTAATCCTTGCAATGGATATTGTGAGCCTTACGACAGTATGGCAGGGAGGCATTACAATCCCTCTGGACATCATGCCTTCATTATGCGACTCCTGAGGTCTGCTCTGGGCCTGAATATTCACTTCAGGTGCAGGGAAAGCACCAACCCCCCCATAACAATTAAAATGTAACTTTGAGCATGTACAGAGTGTTTCCCTCTCAGGTAAGTGGTTTAGGGATGTGGGTTAGGAATGCACAGTTTCTGGATCTCTTCAGATGTTGTTGGACTCAATAGCCAGGGATGATGGGAGTTGTAGTGTGACCTCCTCTGGTTGGCCACATGTTTCCCACCTGTTTCTGCCCCTCCCTTCTTGTTTTTTTTTTTTTTAATTTTGGATCCCACACTCCCCATCAAGTTCAAGTCAGCTGCACATTATTCCACCTTGTTTTGTCCTTGCAACACCCCTGCAAGGTAGATTATTATTCTGAGAAACAGGGACAGCCTGAGGTTTCTAGCTGAGTGGGGATTTTGAACCTGCCTCTCCCCATTCCTAGGTCAGACTTTTAACACCACACTATGGTGTGGGTTAAACTACAGAGCCTAGGACTTGCCGATGAGAAGGTTGGCGGTTCAAATCCCCACAATGGGGTGAGCTCATGTTGCTCTGTCCCAGCTCCTGTCAACCTAGCAGTTCGAAAGCACGTCAAAGTTTGAGTAGATAAATAGGTACCACTCCGGCAGGAAGGTAAACGGCTTTCTGTGCGCTGCTCTGGTTCGCCAGAAGCAGCTTAGTCATGCTGGCCACATGACCCGGAAGCTGTACGCTGGCTCCCTTGGCCAATAAAGCGAGATGAGCGCCACAACCCCAGAGTCGGTCACGACTGGACCTAATGCTCAGGGGTCCCTTTACAGCTATCAGCATGTTGTTTCTTGTTCAGAGTAGAAGGGAAAGCTGTGCTCAGATCCCTCACCGAACCACAGGGCTCTCTAGGCGACCTTCGGCCACTCACCGCTTAACCTAGCCCACCCCCCACGGCCCTTGGCGAGGAGCGCATGCATGTTGGGTGGTGCGGGCGCACATGCACCAAAATCCCTGCACCCTCGAGAGGCCTTTGTGTGCGAGCGTGTTTTAAATAGCTTCATCTGGTTTCCTCATTGAGGGAGGGTGTTAGTCATGCCGGGAGGGGGAAATGAGTCAAGAACGCCTTTCATCTCCTCGCTGCGGGGGAGAAGCCGTGGGCGGCGCTTACTCAATGAGCCCAGGCCGGAGCTGAATTCACTTTTGTCAAGCCGGCGAGGGCTGGCGCTGAGCAATGGAGGCGGGGGAGCCGCCGGTGCCCCAGAGTGATGAATGGGGCGCTTTGGGAAGCGGCTAGGCCGGGGCAGACGGCAGATCAGCAAATCCGGTCGGCGGGCGTTTCAGGTGCGCCCAGACCGCCGTCGGAGGCTCTGCGCAGGAGAGCCAAGCAGGAGACGGGCCGGCCTAGGGGCGGCCCCAGGAGGCGGGCGCTCAGCTGTGGCCGGAGCTGACTCAGACGATGCGGACCGGGGAAGCCCAGGCAGGCGTCGTCCCGAGCTAGGCGCGATCTGGCACCACCGCGATCGGCCGTGACTGTCCTGCCTTGGGGGCGCTCCGTCGTCGGATCCTTCTTGCCAAACTCCCCCCGGGTGTATATATGTGTGTGTTCAGTTTTCCCTTCCTCCTGGTCTTTTAAGGAGGTAACCCGGGGTGAGCCGCGTTCACGTCCGACAATCAACACCACGCGTCTCCCCGAGCCATCAGCCCGTCCCTGGAGCGCGCGGTGTCTGTCTGTGAGAAGCTGTCAACTCGTGCTTCCTATGTGGCTCCTAGTTCGAATCCGCCAAGAAATGCTGGTTCTCGCTATTTGGCCTTCGTCCATGTAAAAATAATAATGAAAATCGTGCCTCCTCCTCGCATCCTCACCACCCCCTCCCTCTCACGGTGACTGTGACACATTCCAGGGGTGCGCGCGTGTGTCTCCCCACAGGATCTTGTGCTCCGCCTACTCGGAGCATGTGCAGAGTAACCCCCTTCTCTCGGATGGGCTGCCTGCCTCACAGGCGTTCTCCCTCTTGTAGAGACTGTGTGTGAAAGAGAATCCCCACGCCTCCCTCTCTGTGCATAAGCTACAATTCTGTACAACCCTCCTTGGGAAAAAGCCCCATTTGACACAGCGCGTCTTGCTTCCGAGTAAACCTGCCTGGGACCATCTGGCTGCAGAACACGGATTTGCTGCTTTTCATTCATTCTTGGAGTCGCCTTACCCCGGCGGCATACCTCCTTTCGCTCACCTGCTGCGCGTAAACGAACCACCACAGAAAAAAAGGACACTTCCCCTCCTTTTTATTTTGGGTACCGTTACTTTTGGGGTGCAAAAAGGAGAACCGGACAACAAGGGCTGATCGAAGGAGTCCTTTTTTTCCCGTAGCGAAAGCCGCTGCCGGACCACAAGAAACAAATGTGTAGTGAATAGGGCGAAGGAGGAGGAGAGAAAAACTGGAAGGGACGCGCGCGAGAGGAAAGTGGGTGGTGCTGCCTGAACAACTTCCCTTGACATCACTGCCCAAATAAGGAGCTTTAAAATAACCCTTTTCTGCCGAGGCTCGCCGGAGGGAAATTTCTCTCCCCCCACCCCCTTCGCCGGCGTCTCAGGGTTCCTCACTTAGCTGGAGAGCAGGCATGGGCAAGAAGGCGGCTGCGAGGAGAGGGGATCCGACGGCAGTGGCAGAAGCAGAGGCAAAGTCTCGGTAAGCAGATGCTGAGGAAGGGGGTGGCGCTGATGGGCTGTGCTTCTCCCTTATCAACTCTGGTCAGCTGGGAAAGAGGGAGGAGTGGCGACTCCGGAGGGATCGGGGAGGCAGCCCCGCGTCCCCCGACGGAGGCCGGTTGCCGTAACACTCGGGCGCGTCTCCTCTCCGATGAGGTCACTCCCTCCCCTTGAATGCGACACCGGGACTCGACTTTTCTGTTTAAAGCTAGCTGCAGAAACGGCTGCCCCGCGTGCCCTGTTCTTCCCGAAGGGGCTTGTTTCTCTTGAGCTTCTGCCAGGCGAAGGCCAAGCGCCAGCCCTCGAAAGCAGGCGAAGGGAGCCACGGCCTCTCGGACAGGAATTGCAGCCGGGGCAGCGGGATGGTCGTCTTGAATGTGATGCAAAGTCTCTGTTGGGGGCTGTGGCACGGAGCATCGGGGAGTGTGTGTGGTCATCCGTGTCCTGGATCGGGATTTATTTGGGCCAGATTTGTGGGACGGAGGGAAGAGGGAGGCTGTCCCCGCTCCTTTTCTTTTGTCTATCCAGCCTTGACGCGAGGCCAGGATTAAATAGGTTTGGTTTGTGTGGACCCAGTAAGGTCTGCTCTCTGCTTGATCAACACCCCTATTTTATTTTTTAAAGTGTGTCTGGGTATGAAGGGGAGTGTCTTAGAAACACAACCTATGTGTGCTTACTCAGCAGCAAGTCCCACTAAGTTCAACGGTTAACTTCCTAGTGATTTTTACAGAAGGGATGGGGAACTTGAAGATATCCAGAAGTTCCTGCACTCTGGCTCCCATTAGCCCCGGCCAGCATAGCCAATGGTTGCAGGTGATGGGAATTGTAGTTCAGCAGTGGCTGGAGGGCCACAGGCCTGTTTGCTTTGGGACAGTTAAAGGGGAAATCAATGCAGGGGTCATTTATGTTTTCGAATTATTTCTGTGTTGCTTTCCTATAGAATAATATTCAAAAAGGTTTGCCCATTTCAGCAGGAAGCAACCTATCAAAATGTCACAGCTAACTGATCAAATAGCTATGACCTTCCCCCTCGTTGGTGGAGATGGAATGGCAAGTGTGTAGCTTATCTAAGGCTTGGCGAATATGGAGTTTAGTACCAGAGACAAGAAGCACGTAGATTCGGAGGCACGGTTGTTGCAACTTCCTCTCTTTCTCTTAAGGCTAGTTGTGGTCCTGTTGTGGATGATGTATGAAAAGGAACTGGACAATTTTCGTGAACGTTGATGGGGTCAGGCAGTGGCCACAGGGGGCCTCCAGCTTCAGAGGCAGAGAGAATTTGAAGAAATGTCAAAAAGTTGTTATGGTGCTTGAGAACAGCAAAAGATCCTTTTGTGAAGGTGCTCTTGTCACCGTTTTAAAAAGATGCTACAGTGAGAGAACTGCTCCATTTCCAAGCTGAGAGGGGACAGACAAATCCTGTCTTTGTTTCAAGTTGTGTATTTATTTATTTCAAAAACTGTGGTGGTCTTAAGCGTGTTTTCTTAGAAATAAAAATTTCTATTAAAATCAGAGGGATGTGCTAGCTGATTAATATGTTTAAGGCCGGGTGGCAGCAGCCCGGTGTGTGTGACGTTCTGCTGCAGATTAAGGCCAATAGAATGGAGCACCTTTATTATTATTATTATCGTTATTTAAAAGCTAAATAATTTTTAAAAATGCATTAAGCCTCACTAAATGAGCTGTAATGAGTTAAGCTGCTTAATCCTGCTCAGTGGAAATTAATATGCGCTGCTTTACCGAGACATGTGACCTGAAACTGACAAGCATGTTCCAGACTGAGGATAAAATGCATGGAAATTCGTGGCCAGAGTTGGTTGGGATGCAAAGCATTCTCCCCTTCCACATCTGCTTTCCCATCCTCGAGCCTTTGGATCAGAGGCCATGCTAGGTACAGGGCAAAAACTGCTGGTGCTGATTTATAAGCATAGATCTCTCTGGGTGAATTAAGATGGTGGGTGGCAGCAGCCATCCGGCAGGTAAAGTTTTAAAAAAGTTTTAAAGAAGGGAAGGGCAAGAGATCAGTGGTCTGGGGTAAGAGACCCAGAGTGGTATACAACCAAGTTTTGGGCAGAGTAGACTCCCTGAAATGAATGAACACGACTAAGTTAATGCCCCTTAATTTCTGTCAATTGGGGTTGGGTAAACCTTAGCTGGGTCTGCCTGTGAGGCTGGTATTCAGCTAAGGTCTATTCAGGAAGTGGAAGGGGCAAGCAGAATATAAAATGGAAGATGGTATAAAGAGGTGTGGGATATAGCTATTAACAATAAATTAACATGTACCATTAAGGTAAGATGGGGAATATGCAGGAGAAATGATTTTGAAGAGATATGGAAGGTCTTTGTAGAATTTGAACTGTTAAAACGAAAAGAAGTCAAACCATCGCAAGAGGTATTGAAATTTTGGGAGGTTGGATAGTTATAATAGAATGGTCTCGTGCACATTTTTATTCTTATTTATTTATCATTATTACTTTATCAAAATATAATAATAATAGAAAACAAAGACAAAAATGACTCAGTTAATTCCCATTAATTTCTGTCAATTGGGTTTGAGTCGCTTAGCTGTGTATGACCATGGGTAATGGTGTTCAGCTAAGTTCTTTTCAGAGCAGACCCACTGAAATTAACATAGGAAGCTTCCTTTTACTGATTCAGACACCTGGTCCATCTAGTTCAGTATTGTCTACACTGACTGGCAGTGGCTCTACAAGGTTTCAGGCAGGAACCCCTCCCAGCCCTACCTGGAGATGCCTGGGGATTGAACCTGGGACCTTCTGCATGCAAAGCAGATGCTCTGTCACCGAGCGAGGCTGCCATCAACGGACCAAAGTTCGTCACGTCTATTAATTCCAGTGGCTCTGCTCAGAGTAGGACTTGCACTGGATACACCCCGCCAGGGTCTGGTCCCCATGGGCCACCTCTGAACAACATCCCTTTTTAGAACTGAACATAACTGGAGTCAGGTTCCCCTGGAAGAAATGTAAAGCTTAAGAGTGTGCTGTGATTTATAAGGCAAACTCTGGACCTGCTGACAAGCGACCTGGGGCTGGGAGGAAGCTGAGAGTGTTCTTTTCTTGTGAAATTAAGATTTCCACTGCTGGAGACTAGAAAATGCAGAACCAAACCAGCTGTTTTCTTATGCATTGCCTCATGTCTAGTTCTGTCTTCTATTATTGGAAGCCAGGATCCCCTTGTGCAGGAGAGAGACCTGTTCTTGTTCACTGGACACTGTCTCCCCACCCCCTTTCTTCTCCCTCCCTCCCTCCCCACCCCCACTTGCTGGGCTTTTTACACAACCTCAGAAAACATTTATGTCCTGTTTAGCTGTAACGCTTTTGCCGCCACACTGCAGCTCTTCTGGGAAACGAAGGAAGGAAGGAGAAAATGGGGTCCCTGTACAAGGAGCATGCTGTGGTCACAGCTAGGAGCGATCTTCTTGCCTTGCACAGTGAAAGCTCCTGTAACATAATGAGAAAGCCACGGGCCAGTTGCATGTATCAAAAACAACCTGTGTGGTATTGGGGCCATCTTATGAAATTGATGGGCAATTGGGTTGCAGACAGACTGGGGAAAGGGTGCCTAGCTCAGTGATGGAACATCTGTTTTGCATGCAGAAGGTCTCCGGTTCAGCCCTTGATTTCTCCAGGTAGGACTGGGAATGAAACCCTGTCAGAAACCCTGGATAGACTCAGCCCCTCAGGGCAGACCAGAGTTAGCCAGCACGGTTCCCTCCATGTGATGTTGGACTACAACTCCCATCAGCCTCAGCTGGCACAGACAGTGGCCAAGGATGTTGGGAACTGTATTCCAACAAATTATGGAGGGCACTACGCTGGCTGTCCATCATGTATACTGAAGTAGATAGACCTATCAATTGTCTGATGTGGTATAAGACACTTTCCTATGTTCTTACTATGAAATAAAAAGTACTTTGGCACACAGTGTGTTGTATGGGATTTACTGATGCTTTGAATGCTGGAGTAGTGGGTTCCCTGTATCGGAATGCAGGCTGGACGTTGAGATCCCTTCCAACTTGTATGAATTCTGTGAGTACGTTGCCACAAGATGTAGTTTCAGTCTTATTGTTGCAGATTCAGTGTTAGTGTGCCACTGAAATACCTGCTGCACAGTGGGAGAGAGCCACTGCCTTTATGCCCTTCTTGTGGGGTTCCCTGAGGCAACCAGCTGGCCACTGTGAGAAGCAGGATGCTGAGGAAGAGTTGGACCTTTGGTCGGCTCCATCAGGGCTCCTGTATGCATGGGAGGAGAGAGCTGTAGCTGAGGAGAGAGAGGTAGCGTCAGAGTCCAATGAGTACCCTGGGAGAAGATTCAAAGAGTGGTGAGGCATCTCCTCTCTTTGGACCATGCCTGAGGCCTTTCATATACTGTCACACTGCAGCTCCCATTATCCCTGAGCTTTGGCTACGCTGGTAGGAGTTGGAAGCCAGCAGCACCTGGCAGGTCACAAGGTTTTCCAACCGTGGGTCGGATCCAAGTATAGGCTATTCTGCTTCCGTGTCCTCGTTCATTCCTCAGCTCTGCACATTTGTGATACCTGTGTGCTGAAACGGCTCTCCACGCTGGCAACCTGTATGTTTAGTTTAAGATTTGAGACAGTTCTGAGTTACAAGCCAGACTTTTTAACTTCTCGGAGGTGAGGAACAGCCCTTTCTGATTCTTGCTGCTAGCCCAAGATGTGTGTGTGTGGACTGTTGTGGCTGCTCATTGAACCGTCACTGGCTTTGAAAAATACAAATGATCTATAATCTACACAGGCTGTGTACACACCGCACATTTGAAGTGCATAGCTTCCCCCAAGGAATCCTGAGAACCATAGTTTACCCCCCCCCCCAAGAGCTATAATTCCCAGCAGCCATACGAAACTACACTTCCTAAAATTCTTTGGCAGGAAATTGGCTTTAAATGTAGGCAGTGTAGGCAGCCACTGTCTGATTAATGCCACCCTTTTACAATGGCACCGTAGCGCCTGCAAAATGCATAGATGACAAATATTGAACTAGAGAAAAATGTATATTTTTAAACACTGGTTATGCATGTGCTGATCTCACATCTTCAAGAACGCTGTCAGTCATATTTGACAATTGACTGGGCTGAATGAATGCCTGTCCCCAAATCTTTTTTTTTTTACATTGACTGGCATGACATGTACAGGAAGCATAATTTTAGCTCTTTGCAGAAGATAGACACACACACACACACACACACACACACACACACACACCCTGTATAAGTGTGCACAAACGTGGATTGCATAGAGAATATTGTGTGCCTTACTAATTATCCCACCTCTATAAAGGATCTCCCTTAAGAAGGTGCAGAAAGGAAAGTGGTTGCAGGTGGATCTTATGCTCAAAAGAAAGCACCACTTGGTCCAATTGGACTCCCTTCTGAGTAAGTGGAGGGACGCGGGTGGCGCTGTGGTCTAAACCACTGAGCCTAGGACTTGCCGATCGGAAGGTCAGCGGTTCGAATCCCCATGACGGGGTGAGCTCCCGTTGCTCGGTCCCTGCTCCTGCCAACCTAGCAGTTCGAAAGCACATCAAAGTGCAAGTAGATAAATAGGTACCGCTCTGGCGGGAAGGTAAACGGCGTTTCCGTGTGCTGCTCTGATTTACCAGAAGCGGTTTAGTCATGCTGGCCACATGACCTGCAAAAACTGTCTGTGGACAAATGTCAGCTCCCTCGGCCAGTAAAGCGAGATGAGCGCCACAATCCCAGAGTTGTTCGCAACTGGACTTAACTGTCAGGGGTTCTTTACCTGAGTAAGTGGGCAGCAGATTGAAGCTGTATCCGTGCTAGTCCTAGTCTGAGGAGACCCACCGAAATTTAGTGAGGTATTAGGACATGTCATTTTATGGGGTGAAACTTAATTGTTTGCAAATTTCTTCAGTGAGGGGTTTTAAAAATATGTTTTTGGGTGCGAGGAATTAAGAGCTGCTATTATTTTTGTGACTGGCCAACATTTAGTTTAGTAAGTCTCTATGTTTGATTAAGAAGCAAACAAACTGCCCTCGGAAAATCAAAGAATTTTAATTATACCTTCTGAAACTCTCAAGTAATATAAAATATGTGTGTTATTGGGTTGTTGTTTTTATTTTGATTATATATATTGTGGTTTTTATGTTGATCTTGTTCTGTGAACTGCACTGAGACCTTTGGGTATAGGGCAGTATATAAATTCAATAATTAATAATATTAAATAGGAATGATGTTAATATGTAATATAACTGCAAGAACTTGGTGATCACTTTCATTGGTTTCTATGAAGTTTTACACACATCTTATTTACGAAGCAAAACTAAATTATATTGCTTTAACCAGAACAGCTTTAGAATTCCCGAGTCACGGTACAAATTTTTAGTACCCCTAATTTTTGGGGAATTTGAAAGTTGAAAAATTCAACACACCCTACTCAAGCATGCCCTTTAATTTCAATGGGACTACTCTGAGTAAAACTTAGTTAGGCACAACCTATTGAATTCAATGGGGATTGCTCCCAGAAAAAATGATTATAGGATTTACAGCCTACAATGATCAAAAATTTGGGGTGCCGTCCTGCTAGGAAAACTTAAAACAGTTTTTCCCAACCTGGTGCCCTCCAGTATTGGCTATGTGGTTTGGGCTGATGGGATTTGCACCAACGTTCACATATTTTTGGACCCTCTTTTCTTTGGTATTTGATGGAACATTTTGTGTCTGGGAGATGGGCAACTTAAAAATATTTAAAATACATAAGTAAATACAGGGCAGGTCTTTGGCCTGTCTTTGGGGCTTGCCTTCAAATACAGTGGAACCTCAGGTTAAGTACATACCATAATTCATTCTGGAGGTCCGTACTTAACCTGAAACTGTTCTTAACCTGAAGCACCACTTTAGCTAATGGGGCCTTCTGCTGCTGCGTCTCCGGAGCACAATTTCTGTTCTCATCCTGAAGCAAAGTTCTTAACCTGAAGCACTGTTTCTGAAGAGAATGTAACCCGAGATACCACTGTATAACGTTCAGTGGCACTTGGGATATTGTTAGAGTTCGTTGGCTGCCATCATATGGAAATTGAGAGAAAAAACGAGCATTATATATGGTAATAGAACTTGGCAAAGATTTAGAAAGTGAAATTTTTGTTGCCACTTTCTAAATCTTTGCCAAATTCTGTTACCATATATGACATATATATACCATATATAAAATTGGAGTGGCAACAAAAATTAATGGAGTACACAGAATTAGCTAAGCTATCAGGAAGAATAAGAAACCATGCAGATCAAGTATTTTTTAACAAATGGGGTTCATTTAAAAACTACATAAAAGATTGCAACAATATAAAATCTGTGGCAGCCTTTTAAAAGCTTTTGTTATATACCGAAAAGCTTTGAGAAAGTACAGTATCTCGGCTATGCAATTATTTAAAATAGATACAAATAGTGCACTAGATAAATATACATTTAAAGTTAGATGGAGTTGGTGGGAAGTTAATGGAACTAGAAGAAGACTGTGACAATGTGTAATTTGTTGTTGTTGTTTAGTTGTTTAGTCGTGTCCGACTCTTTGTGACCCCATGGACCAGAGCACGCCAGGCACTCCTGTCTTCCACTGCCTCCCGCAGTTTGGTCAAACTCATGTTCATAGCTTCGAGAACACTGTCCAACCATCTCGTCCTCTGTCATCCCCTTCTCCTTGTGCCCTCCATCTTTCCCAACATCAGGGTCTTTTCCAAGGCGTCTTCTCTTCTCATGAGGTGGCCAAAGTATTGGAGCCTCAGCTTCAGGATCTGTCCTTCCAGTGAGCACTCAGGGCTGATTTCCTTCAGAATAGATAGGTTTGATCTTCTTGGATATTGATAATTCTTGGAAGCCTATTTGTTATGGACAATTTTGATTTTGTGTTATGCTCTTTTTTAAGTTCAATAAAGCAATTTAAAATACAAAAAAAAGGAGATTGTAAATGTATTCTTCTCGGTTATATGTTTCTGAAAGTAAAGTTCTTTTGAATATTGGGGGGGGGGAGAGAGAGATTTAGAAAGTGAAATATGCCCCCCCCCGCCCCTGTTAAGTGCTACTGTGTGGAAATGTCAAACTACACCTGACACCTTTCAGGAACTTGGAACATTAATAATGCGTGGAAAACCTAGGAAGCATGAGTAAGTCGTTCTGTGCTTATGCATATCATTAGTTTTCAAAGCAGGGATTCATCAATCTCTTAATGTTGGGAGCTCTCTCTCTCTCTGTGTGTGTGTGTGTGTGTGTTGGGCACAGCACATTTCTCGTGCGAGAGATGCACATGTCTGCATTTTGAATGACTGATACCCACAAAAATAGGTGACGTGACAGCTTCCTGTAATTTGCTCGTGGCATGGACATTCATATCCTCTCTCTCAAAATGCAGAATTCTCAGCTTTTCTTATTTTATTTTTTAAAAAGTAATCTTCAGCTGTCACATTTTCAGCGGTGAATCCAAGCCAGCATTATCTCATGGACAATAGACACATAAAGCAACAAGGGTCGTGTTGTAAGAGCAGAGTGAGGGCGGAAACCCAAAAATCTGCATTCAGGTCATATACTTTTAGGAGGACCAACTATAATGTCACAGAATAGTGAGGAAGTTTTTTGGTCTAATCCTTGCGTAGAGGCTGTACTAGAAGGTTGGAGTGGTTTAAAAATAATGTTGACACCTCATAGATCCTTGTTCACATCTTATTTTTAACAAAGATTTTAAGACTGGAGGCATAGGGTGCCGATATCCTTCTGCCCCCCCAATAAAATATTTGAGGGGGTCCGAGTCCCCACCCAAAGTTGATGGACACTGCAATTCAAATGGTGTGTATGCGCAGTGTCTTGTGATCGTTTATGTGCGGTGGGACTTATCAGGTCCCCCAAATATTTTATTCAAGTTGACACCCCTGACCAGATGCCAAATATCTAATTGGCTGGATAATGGTTCAGGTAGGTAGCTGTGTTGGTCTGACGCAGTCGAACTATATATATAAATAAAAAAATTGTCCAGTAGCGCCTCAAAGGTAAAGGTTAAAGGGACCCCTGGCCGTTAGGTCCAGTTGTGGCTGACTCTGGGGTTGCAGCGCTCATCTCGCTTTATTGGCTGAAGGAGCTGGCGTACAGCTTCCGGGTCATGTGGCCAGGATGACTAAGCCGCTTCTGGTGAACCAGAGCAGTGCACGGAAACACCCTTTACCTTCCCACCGGAGCGGTACCTATTTATCTACTTGCACTTTGACGTGCTTTTGAACTGCTAGGTTGGCAGGAGCAGGGACAGAGCAACAGGAGCTCACTCCGTCGTGGGGATTCGAACCTCCAACCTTCTGATCAGCAAGTCCTAGGCTCTGTAGTTTAACCCACAGCGTCACCTGCATCCCTTAGTGTTGCACACTTTCATGCACACGAAAGCTTATACCAAGAACAAACTTAGTTGGTCTCTAAGGTGTTACTGGACACACACACACACACACACACACACAAACACACACTGGTTGGGTAATGATCTGATTACATGTAAAGATATTGTAAATAATGGGCATTGCAAAAAAATAATAATGATCATTCCCACAATGGTCTCAGTATAAACAAGTTATATAGAGAATAAAATATAAGAAGAAACAAGGTGGCGAGAGTACTGTAACGTTTTGATCAAACAGATTACAAGGAGGAAAATCCGAAGCAGGTTCTATCTAAAATATGTGTTCTTCTGACTACTTTGAAATCACATTTGGGTACATTTTTACAATGAGTAAAAATAACAGGTAGAACCAATTTCAGAACAGAAATGGTTTGTTTTTGTTTTGCATGATCTCTTTGTGTTAGCATTAGAGAAAGTGGTGCATGACTCCACAAAGATGGAGTAAAATCTATGCCGTCTGTGATGGCAATGTAAACATTTGCAGGTGAATATGGAACACATTTGGTGGAACTGTGCAGTAATTAAAATCTTTTTGTGGGTTGGGAGGAAAGGTAGTAAAGATAATATAATTAATAACAGCTTACACTTTGCTGTTGGATCTCCTGATAATTTTATTAGGGCATAGAACATAAGGAGTTAATGTGGAATTTTAATAGCTGCCCACATGCTTATGGTGCACAAATTGGGAAATAGGTCATTAGTGACAGTGACGGAATGGCTAACAAAAATTTGGAAGGTAGCAACAATGTATGTATATAAGCTGATGAAATTGATTAGAGTGAGACAAGGTAGACAAGAATGAAAAAAAAGTTGAAGTTAATGGAAAATGCTTATTGAATTCATAAAATATAAATATAGCATAAACACAGTGCTTTTTTCTGAGGGTACACAGTTCCAACACCTTTTTTCCTAGAAGAAAAGGACTGCATAAATAGGGACAAATACTAAAGTGCAATATACCGGTAATCACAATGTCTTTATTGTATGTATGTATTTTGCTCCTTTGCGTGTATATATATGCAATTTAATAACTTAATTTGGAAGTCGGTTTCCCTGGGAAAAAGAAAGCAACTAACAAAAAACCATAATAATAATAATAATAATAATAATAATAATAATAATAAACCAAATAAAAACTTGTTTGTACAGTGGTACCTCGGGTTACAAACACTTTGGGTTACAAACACTTTAGGTTACAAACTCCACTAACGCAGAAGTAGTACCTCGGGTTGCGAACTTTGCCCCAGGATGAGAACGGAAATCATGCAGCAGCAGCGGGAGGCCACATTAGCAAAAGCGCACCTCAGATTAAGAACGGTTTTGGGTTAAGAATGGATCTCCGGAATGAATTAAGTTCGTAACCCAAGGTACCACTGTATATAAAAAAATTTGCTTCCTCAGGTTTTGAGTAGCTATAACAATTCACAACTTTACTGAAATCATGATAGGGATTACAGCAGGAGCTGAGAGCCTCAGGCCCAGGGGGCCAATTGTGGCCCTCCAAGTGTCTCTACCTGGCCCTCAGAACTCCCCCAGCCCCCCACTTCTCAGATCACACTTTTCACCGTTTCCCGTCATTTTGTCTGGCTGGAATGTGTTCTTAGCTTCTGTCAAGGCTTCCTGCTGAACCAGATGGAGGAGAAGAGTATGTATAGAAACTAGCCTACTGTGCGATGGTGAAATTTGCATACATTGCTCTGCCCCCTTTTCCTCCTGGCTCTGCCCACCACTGGCATGTGGCCCTTGGAACATTGCTCAGGAGATCATGTGGCCCTCAGCCCAGAACAAAGTTCCCTGTCCCTGGATTACAATTTTGTACCAGCTTTCTGCTTTAAAAAAATAAAATAAAATAAATAGGCTTTCTTTTGAAGGAAAGAAGAAAGGAAAATAATGTTACAACCAAACCCTAGTGCATTTGGTTGGAATGTGAATGCCGAAATAATCTCCACCAGGTTAAGCATTGTATAACCGATGTCTAGACAGAACTCTCCAGAGGGATTTACACTTGCGCAGGATTAGAATTTCCCCAGTTCTGTAGCCGGTTCTATAGATGCGGAAGAGAATACTAATAACGAATCCCCAGGAAAGGAAAACTGCGTGTAAATAATGTTTCTTCTGGACCTCCTGGATAGTAGTCTAAATCAAGTGATTTGTGTGGAGGGTGAATTACCGTTCCAGGCTTGGTTTGATTTAAAAGCCACTCCGGGAGCCTTTTTGGCTGAAGAGTGGGACCAACGTGCTCGAAATGAATAAACAACGTAAAACTCTGGTGCGGAGCAGAACCCCGTGTAGCTTCCCCCTCCCCTCGTGCTGAATGTAAACTTTACGGTATGTTAAAAGTTATCTTTAGTGAGCAAAGACACTGTGATTTTTTTTAAAAAAGAAAGCACCAAAGGAGTGTCCCCTCCTTCTCTCCTCCCACACCTTGTTTAGCAACTTACTTGGAGAAGTCTGAGCGGTGGCAGACCTACATTTTGGGAGCCCTGAAGCTTGAACTGATATATTATATATTAATATTATATTATATTATATTATATTATATTATATTATATTATATTATATTATATTATTATATGTCACAATACATATATGAAATCTTTACATAGTAGTACATATACATTATATTTGTAATTTCACATTTTCACATTTCACTATGTACCAACATTTAGCCGTTTCTTATTTGCTTATTATTTCTTGCCCCGTGTCTTCCCTTGAACTCACAACCAACCATGAGGTCCGGGTAGCCACTGTTATCTTCTTGTCTCATGACAGATCACGACAGTTTTGTTTTTAATGAACTACTAGGTCTCAGATTCCAGTTCAAATTGCCGGATTATCTCACATGTCAAAGTCACTGGTGCAAATACAGTGGTACCTCGGGTTAAGTACTTAATTCATTCCATTCTTAATCTGAAACTGTTCTTAACCTGAAGCACCACTTTAGCTAATGGGGCCTCCTGCTGCTGCCACGCCACCGGAGCATGATTTCTGTTCTTATCCTGAAGCAAAGTTCTTAACCTGAAGCATTATTTCTGGGTTAGCGGAGTCTGTAACCTGAAGCGTCTGTAACCTGAAGCGTATGTAACCTGAGGTACCACTGTATAGAAATAGAATGAATAAATAGCACAAGCCTCCTCTCGCCCACATGCTCAGCCCTTCCACAATGAGCAAAAAGTCTCTAATTCATCACAGTTGCACATTTCATCCAAACTGGGAAACTATGACTACCATATTTGGAATGCACCAGGATACTGAATTACGGTTTGAAATTGTTTTACTTTCCTACCTTGCTCTCAAGGTGACTAGATGTTCAAGAGGACAGGACTCCTGAACCTTTAATAGGCTCATTTCTTGGGTGGCCAGTTACACAAAATTGCTAGACTGTTGTATGTTTAATTGTTGTGCCGAAGCAAACATTTCAGCAGTGCTAAAAGATAGATATATCTGCAGAAATTCCTTATTTTACACAGCCTTTAATAGTGTAGGAGGCCATCCTATTTTCTCCAAAGCTAGTGGCCATAGTTTTCTAGTTTAAATGAAGCAGGAAACTATGTTAATTAGACGGTTCCTGGTTTAACGGCAGCTTAAGAAAAGCATAACTTAGCTTAATAAGGCCATTCTGGCATAACTTCCACTAACTTTGTTAATCTTTAAGATTCCTCAAGATGCTTTTGGTCTTTGTTACAAACAGGTTAGTGACACTCCCCTTGTAAAATGCACATTAACTTCTTAAAAAACTGAAATCTGGGGAGCTAGAAAGTGCAACCATTATTATCACTGGAATACCAGTCATGCTGATTCTAGCAGGAATGAGGCAGAGAACACCACAGACTCAAATCTGGTGCTGCTAACACCATGCTACTTGTGACTACCATTCCCTCAGGTGCTTGGAACATAAATATTCAGATTCCTAGACTGCGGATTCCAAGGGAACTGGTAGCAGTTACAGTCTCGGCCTGATTTGGTTTTGCCAGTGAGCTTGGTTCTCAGCTGTTGCCTGCCTTGATCCTTCAGATATAGCTATTCATTGTGAGAACTGGGGTGCATTGCTCCCTTTGTTTCCACAAGCCACAGTCAAAGGAAACCTGCTGGAAGATCTGGCATAGTTATTAGCATCTCACACATTCACTTTTGAAAGAGACCTGATGGGAGGCTTCCCCTAGAGAGCAAAAGCCTCTTGCAAATTGACCCGGAGGGACTCAGATGTTATGTTTGGTACATTTCACCTGGCAACCTTAAGTAAACCTGCCTCCCACCGCAGACACTGTGTTCTCAAAAAGAAATGGGCATAAAATAGGAAGAAGTAAATATTTGGGGTTCTATAAAAAGCATTCCCCACATGCTGTTGGGTTATCAGACATACAGGAACTGTATTTCCCCCCATTCAGTGGCAACACACACTTAGCACAGTTTCTGCACTTCTGGATGGTAGGAAACTGCCTTCTACCAGCCATGGTTGTTTTCTCTCTGGTCCAAGCCTGTCCCCTGTGTCTGGGAGTAGCTTCCTCTAAGGCAACAGTGGAGACCCTTATTACCTCCACAGGCCAGAGCCTTCTCAGATCCTAGCCTTGCAGGCCCAAATTTGACAGGTAGTTTTGTTCGCCTATCTATCTTTCACCTAATTCCACAATGATGCCGGGTGATTGGGTGCTTTGAACCCCCAAAGTCAGGACTTCAAAGCACCACATAAGTGTGATTGCAGGCATCAGCTGTGTGAGTTAAGTTCCCTGTGTGGAACTTGCTCACACAGCCAATCCAGCAGAATTTGACTCTGTTGAGTGGCAGAGCCAAAACCTGTTTTCTCTTGCCAGGACACAATTGGGAGTGTGCTTTAAGGCTCTGGGTAGCTCATTGGCACCAGTGTCTCTACCTGCCCCACACATATGACATTGCAGGTGGGCATGGCTTGGGGATAATGTCCTCACTGGCCAAATACAAATGCCTGGTGGGTCACATTTTTGCCCAAGGGCTGGAGGTTCCCCACCCCTGCTCTAGGGTTTCTAGCAGAAGTCCTTCTAGAATCAAAGAATTTATAGAGCTGAAAGGATCCTTAGAGCTCATCCACCCGCTACTTTATACAGGAATCTTGCAGAATTGTCTCATCAGTGTAGGTTGCCATGTCAAATCGTGTCCAAGCTCAGTTCAAAGTCTGGGTTCTTCTCCTTAAAGCTCCGGTGCCAAAATACCTACAGAACTTCCTCCTGGAAGTATCAACCCACCTGTGCCATTCAGTATCAGAGGACCTGCTTCCTCTCACTCTGATGTTTGGCGGATGGGCACAAAAACCAACTCCTCTTCATTGCTGCACCTCAGTTGCAAGAGTCCCTCTGTAAGAAAGCCCTCTCTGCTTTCTGGAGCATGCTCAAGATTTAGCCTTTGAGGAGCTTGGGCACTTACTGGCATGGCAGTCGGTACTGATGAACTCACATTAGGAGTTGCATGGTCCTTCCACTTGCCTCCAGTCAAAATTCTGGCAGCTGTCTTGAAAGCATGGAACATACAGAAAACAGAGGATTGTCCGAGGGACTCCTAAGGAAAAAAAGGAGAAAAATGTGAGAATCAACGGGATACACAATCTCATATTCATCAACACTTCCCCCTACTATTTCTTCCAAGTGGAGGAACTCATCCACATGCACATATATAAAGGTAAGGTAAAGGTACCCCTGCCCGTACGGACCAGTCGTGACCGACTCTAGGGTTGTGCGTTCATCTTGCTCAAGAGGCCGGGAGCCGGCGCCGTCCGAAGACACTTCCAGGTCACGTGGCCAGCGTGACGAAGCTGCAACTGGCGAACCAGCACCAGTGCCGCACACGGAAACGCCGTTTACCTTCTTGCTATAAAGCGGTTCCTATTTATCTACTTGCACTTAGGGGTGCTTTTGAACTGCTAGGTGGGCAGGAGCTAGGACCGAAAGACGGGAGCTCACCCCACTGCGGGGATTCAAACTGCCGACCTTACAATCAGCAAGTCCTAGGCACTGAGGTTTTACCCACAGCACCACCCGCGTCCCATGCACATATATATTCTCTAGCAAATGTGCAGTTATCCTTAGGTGAATCTGCTTCCTCTTCTGAGAACTACATACCTTTATTCTCCAGAGGGATCCTGCACCTGCGCATTTGCACAAGGGGGATTGAGTTGAAAGCAGCATAGGCAGCATCCAATGAACTCTCCTTCTTTGGAGGTTTTTGAACAGAGGTTGGATGGCCATCTGCCATGGATGCTTTAGCTGAGATTCCTGCAGTGCCGGGGGTTGGTCTAGATGACCCCCAGGCTCCTTTCCAGCTCTGAAATTCTATGGTTCTATGGGTGGTGCTGCTGTATTATTTGGAGCTGAACACACAGTTATTGAGCCTGTCTGGTTTATGCAACCTCTCTCTTTCTCTCATCCCTGTCTATCACTGTATGTTTACCCAGGAACCCTGTTTACTCTCTCTTTCTTTGACATTACAATCACCCTGTCTCCTCTTCAATAACATAGGTTCTGGTGAATACAAATGCCATCCCACCCTGCTGTGCAATTCCTAACTTTGTAGCAGGTTTCCACAGGTGTAAAAGGTAAAGGTAAAGGTACCCCTGCCCGTACAGGCCAGTCTTGACAGACTCTGGGGTTGTGCGCCCATCTCACTCAAGAGGCCGGGGGCCAGCGCTGTCCGGAGACACTTCTGGGTCACGTGGCCAGTGTGACATCGCTGCTCTGGCGAGCCAGAGCCGCACACGGAAATGCCGTTTACCTTCCCGCTGGTAAGCGGTCCCTATTTATCTACTTGCACCCGGAGGTGCTTTCGAACTGCTAGGTTGGCAGGCGCTGGGACCGAGCAGCGGGAGCACACCCCGCCGCAGGGATTCGAACCACCGACCTTTCGATCGGCAAGTCCTAGGCGCTGAGGCTTTAACCCACAGCGCCACCTGCGTCCCCTTCCACAGGTGTAGAACAGATCAAAACCCACAAGCAGCGGACCATGTATGCCGGTGACGAATTATCGGCAGACTCCACACGGAAGTGTGTTCCCCGTAGAGAGTACGGTGTTTGACGCCTCCTCCCTTGAACTCTTCTTTTTTACCAGTCAAGCTGTCAATAACAAAACCAGTCCCGCAGTCCACACACATCTCTCTCTTCAGGCAAAAGGAAATATATGCTATCATCTGGGGGCTAAGTGAGCAACGCAGAATTGACAAGAGCCTCCCAAGTTCCATTTTACTTAAGGCAGAGAAGTGGGAGAACACAGGACTTTGGATTTGTATTCTTTCCTGGTCCTACTTAGAACTGATCCATTGAGATGAACAAATCCAACATAGCCATGCCCGATAACTTCAGTGGATCTACTCTGAGTAGCACCAACACTGGTTATAATCCTTCATATTTTCCTAGGAGCAAGGGCATCATCTGCCAGAGCATTAGCACTCACATTGGGTGTGGGACATTCTACCGTGCCCTCTTACTAACAGCCCTACAAGGTAGGCTATATGCTCAAGTAGTGACCGGCCCAGAGTCAACCAACAAGATTCATGGCTCAGCAAGAATATAAATCCAGGTCTCCCCAGCCAAAGTCCATTACACTATCCTTTGCCTGGTTTACTGTTGTAGGGCTATCTACTGACCCTAATAGTTAATTTTGGTTGTTTATTTATTTTCACGTTCATATCCCTCCTTTTCTCCAAGGAACTCATGGTGGCATGAGTGTTTCTCCTCCTCCCCATTCTCACAACCACCTTGTGTAGTAGGTCAGGCTGCGAGACTGTGACTAGGGCAAGATCACACAGGGAACTCTTTGGCTGAGTGGGGATGTGAAAACCTGGTCTTCCAGGTCCTAGTCTAATGTTCTAACCATTGCACTGTGCTAGCTCTCAGTGATGATGATGATGATATATTTATTTATATACACTGCCTTTTCCACCTGATGAGACTCCAGGCAGCTTATGGATAAAAACAAGAATTGCTAAAAAGAAAAAAGATCATTAAAAAACAATTAAACATTAATAGAATTAAAACCATATACATAGATAAAAGTTAAAATATACAAATAATGACAATAAAAACAGCACAGCTTGTGGAATGGCCGCAGATGGAGAGTGTTCTTGGAGTTGAGGAGCCAAGCTGCAGTTGGTCCCAGCAGACCTGCTGGAGGGGATGTCCTTGTTTCGCTTCTCTGATACAGCCAGGTTGGATGGCCACAGATGAAGACAGTCTTAGAAGAGGAGGAAGAGGAGGAATCAGATGGCAGTCAGTCTCAGCCGGGCTGATTGACTGCCTCAAAGTCTCCCATAAACCTCTGTAACTGAACTGAACAGGGATTATGAACCTAGGACTTCCTGGTCTCTTTCCATCACTGGACATTTCCTCTATCCTGGTGGAGACTTTTAGGCCAATGAGAAATGGTCTTGCTTACAACCAGTCCAGGAGGCGGCAGCACTACATCTCAGCTTCCTCCACCTCGGTTTCGGTGGTGGCCTTGTAGAATTTAGCTGGGAGTAGGATGGAGACACAACTGGAATGGGTTGGCTCTGCCTGCCACTGGCTTTGGCACCACCTACTGTTTGGGCTCCCTGCCACCTGCCCAATCAGCTGCCACCACTCCATCCACCCCATCTCCCTGGCCATATACGCAGAGAAGCTATCTTTAAACAGTGGAATGCTTAGCCTGTTTTACTTCTGGTCTGTACGGCTGTGCAACAAAAGCTGGTTGTGGGCTTGGAGCCCACCAAAGGTGCCTCCAAGCGGAAGGGCTGCGAGGTAGATTTGGTGCAGTGGTCAGAGTGTTGCACTATGACTTGAGATGCCAGGGATCAAATCTCCGCTCAGCCGTGAAGCTCACTGGGTGACCTTGGGCCAGTCACTGTCTCAACCCAACCAACCTCACAGGGTTGCTGTGAGGAGGAAATGGGAAGGAGGAAAATTGTGTATGCCACCTTGAGCTTATTGGAAGAAAAAGTGGTATATGAATGTAACAAACAAAGAAAAGCTCAAAGCCCAAATCTCTGTGTGTGTGTGAGAGAGAGAGAGAGGGGGGGGGACCTAGACCCAGGGGATCCATTCTGTTTCACCCTGTATAGTGTATGGATACCTTTTCTTTTCCTCCACACCTCCTGTCCCTGTGGAAGCTGGTTTGCCTGTAGATCATCTGCTCTTTTCTTTGTCCAGAACCAGCTATATAAAGCAAGTTTCTGTCTTACGCTGATTTCTTCTGGGCTCATTTTCAATTCAAAGCACTGGGGCTAGCTATGTTTCGGAGTCAGGAAATGGTATCCAAAGGCAGGATTTTGTGCCTCCCACCCCGTTTTCAACTGGCCATACAGCTTTGTTGTTGTTGTTGTTTAGTCGTTTAGTCGTGTCCGACTCTTTGTGACCCCATGGACCAGAGCACGCCAGGCACTCCTGTCTTCCACTGCCTCCCGCAGTTTGGTCAAGCTCATGTTAGTAGCTTAGAGAACGCTGTCTAACCATCTCATCCTCTGTCATCCCCTTCTCCTTGTTCTCTCCATCTTTCCCAGCATCAGGGTCTTTTCCAGGGAGTCTTCTCTTCTCATGAGGTGGCCAAAGTATTGGAGCCTCAGCTTCAGGATCTGTCCTTCCAGTGAGCACTCAGGGCTGATTTCCTTCAGAATGGATAGGTTTGATCTTCTTCAGTCCATAGGACTCTCAAGAGTCTCCTCCAGCACCATAATTCAAAAGCATCAATTCTTTGGCGATCAGCCTTCTTTATGGTCCAGCTATCACTTCCATACATCACTACTGGGAAAACCATAGCTTTAATTATATGGACCTTTGTCAGCAAGGTGATGTCTCTGGTTTTTAAGATGCTGTCTCGGTTTGTCATCGCTTTTCTCCCAAGAAGCAGACCGTTAATTTCGTGACTGCTGTCACCATCTGCAGTGAACATGGAGCCCAAGAAAGTAAAATCTCTCACTGCCTCCATTTCTTCCCCTTCTATTTGCCAGGAGGTGATGGGACTAGTGGCCATGATCTTAGTTTTTTTGATGTTGAGCTTGAGACCATATTTTGCACTCTCCTCTTTCACCCTCATTAAGAGGTTATTTAATTCCTCCTCACTTTCTGCCATCAAAGTTGTGTCATCTGCATATCTGAGGTTGTTGATATTTCTTCTGGCAATCTTAATTCTGGTTTGGGATTCAGGCCATACAGCTAGCTACCTTCATATATTCAAAGCACGTTTGATGAGTTGAACAGATGGTTTATTAGCCAGATTATATTTTATTTTGATAGAAGAGGGAAAGTCTTATTTTTACGCAAGGTGTTAGTTTTTTTATTTTCTACTTTAGCGTGAAGATGTTTGTTATGTGAGTTTTAAAAATGTCTACTTTTTGATGAGATCAGCTGTAGACGGGCAAGCATCCATCTAGACGGGTGAACATCCATCTGTCTCTTGATGACTGCAGCTGTTTCTCAGAGTGGTAGGTGGCCATATGCAATGGCTGGCGTTGCATGTCACAGGAAACCAGCTTTCCCCCACCTAAAACCTTTGAAATGTTGTTGGACTTTTATTCTTGTTCTTGTTGCTATTCTGATAAGAATAGAAGACTGAAGAAAAGACTAAGGAGTCCCTAAGATCATTGGGTGGAGCCTTGTACGTCTCCTTCCTGCAACTCCTGCTGCCAAGCTAGTGACAAACTTATTGCTCTGCTTTCCTTTGGACCACATCAGCGAGGCTGAGGACTTGTCATCTGGGCAGCCCAGGGCCTCCACAGACACTGACCAGGCTTGTGCCCTGGAGAGGCCACTGGTTTTGCTAATGCAGCAAAAACAATGTGGGACGCAACAGCCACAGCAGGTGCTGTGATTCCTCAGTGGTTTGACTTTGACCTTGGGGACAGACTCCATTGTCTTTCAAGACAGACGGATGCCAACCAGCTACAGAAGATAGCAAGCTGCCTTATATTGAGTCAGACCTTTGGTCCATCTAGCCCAGTAGTGTATACCTGCGGGTATAGGGAGGAATATAACATTTAAGAAGAAGAGTAGTTTGGACTTGATATCCCACCTTTCACTCCCTTTAAGGAGTCTCAAAGCAGCTAACAATCTCCTTTCCCTTCCTCCTCCACAACAAACACTCTGTGAGGTGAGTGAGGCTGAGAAACTTTAGAGAAGTGTGACTAGCCCAAGGTCACCCATCAACTGCATCTGGAGGCGCGGGGACACAAACCCGGTTCACTAGATTACGAGTCCACTGCTTTTAAGCCCTGCCTGGCAATGCCAGGAATTGAACTCGGAACCTTCTATATGAAAAGCAGATGCTCTACCACTTAGGTACTTCACTTCCCAAAAGAAGTTCTCCGTTTTGTTTGCTTTGAATCTTCTGCCAGTCAGTTTCACAGGATAACCCCTATGCGTTAGGGAGGGAGGAGAGAGGGGGAGAAATCTCTCTCCTCTTAAAATAAATGTCTCTGCCCCAAAGTTAGTAATCAGAGATAAAAATAAATAAATCCATAAGTGTCTGAAAGGTACTGTGATACTAAGGAAGAGCTTTGGTCATGTTTGGTTTGGGGTCCTTTCTGAAAGCAGTCTTCTGGAGATGTGGGTATAGGAAAGAGGATGAGATCTATATGTACGTGATGGTTTTCAGATGCTTAGTTTTAACAATTTATTGCTGTTATTTATTGTGTGGCACCCAACAGGAACATTAGCGCTAGGCGGTTGGTTTTTTTATATTTTTTAATAGAAAGCTCTGTCCATATCTGAAACAGAACTTTTCTTGATTTAAACGAGGGAAGAGGACGATTGACAGGTTAGTTCCGTTAATTGGATTTGACCACAGCCATTGAAATGTTTTATTCCCTCTAATTGCAAGGCCCTCACTCCAGTTGCTTCTTGTACGGTTCGATAGGGTAGCAGCCTGGAGTACTGCAATGAAAGCAAGTTAAAATGGGCAGAGAAGAGCACATGGTGAAGTCCTCCTGGGATTATACCATTTCACTTGGTATGCGGGGGATATTCCATTTGCTGGCTTATGTACAAACCATGTGGCTGACTGGAAGCTTTTTTTTTCCTGGCAGGGACTGTAGCTTGAAATATCACAACCCCAAGTGCCGTGGCACCACAGAAACTCGAGTCTCCATACCCATCCACAAATGAAAAAGTCCCTGCTTCTGGAAAGCTAACATTTCAGGGACATGGGGTTAGCTTAGCTTCTCTGCACTTTGCTGATTTTCAGTGTTCGCAGACTTTCTGTTTATATTTTATTTAGGGACTATGCAATTCCCTGCCTGTAGTCTGATGTGTTGCAGTCAAAGAAAGGGCCTTACCATATGATTTCTATAAGAACAGAATGTATGTTGCCTATTCGGAATGCAGGGAGAGGCTTTGGCATAAGGCTGGGGCTGTGCACGCCATCTGTTGAAAGCACATGACAGCTCTCTCAAGAATCCTGGGAACTGTAGTTTGCCCCTCACAGAGCAATGATCCCCAGCACCCTTAACAAACTACAGCTCCCATGATTCTTTGGGGGAAGTGAGGTGCTTTAATCATATGGTGTGTACCCATCCTAGTTGTCTATGAGATGGGAAACCTGTGTCTGCACTTCAGACCACAGATGAGGCATTTTAGAATTGAATGTGGCCTAATGCTATTTGTGTAGTTTGAAAGAGCACAGTTTGCGAGCCAAACTAGATCTTTGCAAGGTTCCAGTGAATGGGTTCGGACTTGCAGTGACCCACATATTTCTCACTAGCTGTGGTGGGTTTCAGTGGCATGTGATTTTGCTGGGGTGCAATAAGCCACAACCTCATCTCACCCCAGCTTCTGCTCTGAACCATATATTTACCAATGGCATGATGCATATTTCCCCTGCTTGATCTGTAACAGAGTTATACGTTCCATGGTAGGGTCACTATTTCACTGATGTAAAAGTGACCTCTCTCCTGGACCCCAGGGGCTGTGTTTTCACTCTTCGCAATGAGATTGCTCCCTCTAGTGGTTTCAAGACTGAGCATGTATGTTTAGTTTTGCCAGTAGCAACGTTATCAAATGATGTCATGACCTCGGCGGATGACCTCATACTTGGTGTGTTGCTTGCTTTGGTTGCAGCTTCGGGCAACTTAGGCAGTATGTCACAACTTCATTTCTCAAATACAGAAACTCTCAGATCATAGACTCGTTGAAAACTGCATCTTCTCAGTGTGCTAAGTTACCACAAGATAGGAATTCTGATGTGGGGAATATTCAAATATGAGAACACCCATTTGCTTTCCAGGGTGGGTATATCTGAGCTACATTATTTATTCGAGAAGGTGGCATATAATTACATGATTAGAGATGGTGGTAAATACTGCACTGATGGATTGAAGTACCGGTAATTAATCAGGGTGTCCCTACTGTAGTTCTGTACCAGTACTGTAGTATTGGTAGTACAGCACATTACAGTATGGTAGTACCAGTACTGTAATGATAAATTTGGGTGCTGTAATGATGGATTCAAGTACTGGGCAATTAATCCAGGGATCTCTGCTAAATTTCAGAGTGGATTTCAGTTAGTCTGCCTATCATCATCACCATCATCATTACTACTACTACTACTACTACTCATTTTTCCTGAATGTATATATATTGGTCCTTCACATTTTAGGCACATTTTAAAACACAGTTTCTAAAGATGACTGTGAATAATTGGTGGCTGACTCATATGGCTCAGCCAATCTGTTCTACTGCTGAGTCATGCATTCAGATAACCTTATTTCACCTGTCTTAGAGCAAGCAACTGCAGGTGGGAGATCTATTCCCTATCAAAGTGACTGATAAAATCTGTCCTGGCAGAGCCTGCTTGTCCCTCTGCTACTGAACTTCCTTCCAGGTGACCAGAAAGCCGTATGAGGAAAGGTTGAAGGAGCTGGGCATGTTTAGCCTGTAGAAGAGAGGTTGTGATAGCCATCTTTGATTATTTGAAAGGTGGTAAGCATAGATGATGGGAGCACATTTGGATTCTGTTGCTCCTGAAGAGAAGGCCTGCTCTACTGGGTTCAAGAAAAAATGAGGATTTTGACTAATTGCTAGGAAGTAGTAGAGACAGGGTGGCTGGGGCTGGTGGGAGTTGAAGTCCAGCTACATCTGGAGGGCCACAGATTCCCTGTCCCTGGTCTGCACTGACTGTAGTGGTTGGCCACTTTGAGAACAGGATACTAGAATAGATGAGATGCTGCCCTGACCTAGCAGGCTCTTCTTATGGTCTTATGACTGGTGGCAGCTCTCCAAGTCTCCAGACTAGGTTGCCAGATGTCCAGGTCTGACCTAAGTCTCCATGTTTGCCTGCACCCCTACTGCAAGTGGCAGGTAAAGGTAAAGGGACCCCTGACCATTAGGTCCAGTTGTGACCAACTCTGGGGTTGCGGCGCTCATCTCGCTTTATTGGCCAAGGGAGCCGGCGTACAGCTTCCGAGTCATGTGGCCAGCATGACATAAGCCACTTCTGGCAAACCAGAGCAGCACACAGAAACGGCGTTTACCTTCCCGCCAGAGCGGTACCTATTTATCTACTTGCACTTTGATGTGCTTTCGAACTGCTAGGTTGGCAGGAGCAGGGACCGATTAACGGGAGCTCACCCCGTCGCAGGGATTCGAACCACCGACCTTCTGATCAGCAAGTCCTAGGCTCTGTGGTTTAACCCACAGCGCCAGCCGCGTCCCTCGCAAGTGGCAGGTAGAAGGCTTGAATCTACGTGTGTGTGTGTGTGTGTGAGAGAGAGAGAGAGAGAGAGAGAGTGAGAGAGAGAGAGCACGAGGAACCCAGGTCTCTCAGCAAGCAGAGACCTTTCAGAACAGTGCATTTTGAAAAAAATGGCATTTCTCCCATTAAAATTCTGTTGGCTAAAAGGATCTTTCTGTTTGTTGGGTCTTCTAGTTTTTAATTTGTTGTAGTTGTTGTTGATCAGATGGCTGTCTCTGTTTGAACCACTTTTCAGTTTTTGAACTTCAAGGAGAAGAATTTTCCTCCTCCGACATTCTTACCAGACAGGGACATTGTTCTGCCTGGCTTGGTTTGATTCCAGAGGAACAGCAGTCATGGCCAAAGCCTCTGGCTTCCTTGGCGGAGGAGGAGGAGGAGGACGACAGCAGGAGGGGGACAATCTGTATTGCCATAATAAAAAATTAATTAAATGCCAGGCTGTAATTTGGAGCGAATAAAAAGTGGTACCTGTAAGAGAGAGTTGACATCTGCTCATAGACCCTGAGGGCCATTAACGACTCTGGGAATCGGTGGGAGGATCTGGGGTCTATTAGCTAGGTTGGATATTGCCTCTGTGGCAGGGAGGCCTATTATCTTTAATATTTTATAGCGATGCATTTTGGCCATCCTTCCTGTGAGTCATCCTCCACAGGAACCCAGAAGCCTTTTGGGCTGTTTAACTCCTTTAGCCTATTTAAAGGTAGACACTAAATCTTGCAGATGAAGTATTTGCCACGCCGCGCCAAGCAGGAAACATCTTTCTTGGTTTCAGCCGCTATGGGCCCCGTAAGTGGCAGAGACATTTGGATTAGTCATAGAGCCACAGGGCTCTCAGATCTGAACTGCTATTTAGACAATGCTCCAACTAATGGACTACTGGAGTTCAGCAGTTAACCCCGAACTAAGGCTTAATTGGCAGGGCTGTTTAATTGCTTGTTGAGCTGCTGGTAACAAGTGAGTATCAGGTGAGAGCTGGCTCATGTTGGAAGAGCGTAAATTTTAGCATGGAGAGTTGGGAATGAATGGCTGTAGGACAGTCTAATACAGGCACAGGCAAACTCGGCCCTTCAGATGTTTTGGGACTACAACTCCCATCATCCCTAGCTAACAGGACCAGTGGTCAGGGATGATGGGAGTTGTAGTCCCAAAAACATCTGGAGGGCTGAGTTTGCCTATGCCTGGTCTAATATCTATAATAATGCACAGGTATTAGGCAAGGGAAGGAGATTGTGGGACAATTTTACACACACACACACACACACACACAGCTAATTCTGTTCTCCAAGTGCCAATTCTTACATAGCAAACCACTCACAGAAGCGGCAGGTTTGGGGAAACCTAAACATTTGGAAAACTACCCCAAAATGACAAATGTTTTAAGGGCTCCAGGACTCCAAAACAGCGTGCTCAGTGGGCACAGAATGTTGCTTCACTCCGTATGTGTTGGGAGGTGGGCAGAAATGTAATGGAGTATGTAGGAAAAGGGAATGGCTGGCTGAAACTTTGAACAAGAACATTCTCCATTGCAGTGTTTTATACAGGTCCCATTTTCTGGGGCCTGTTGATGAAGGTTCTCCTTACATGACACTGGCAAATGTGTAGTTCTCTCTCAACAACAATTCTTTTAGAATATCCTGACTTGGGTTTTATGCCGGAAACTAGTCAACAATTAAATGGATTCCGTTGGAAGGTCAGCTGAAACATTCAGGAGACAGAGAGAGGTGGATAGATAGTCTTGGGTTCAGGACCAATCTTTTCTTTGAACTCAGGAAGTAGTTTGACAAGTCGCTGACTCAGCCTTAAGTCTACGAAAGGAATATATATATGGGGGGTGGTGAACGGGAGGAATAAACATGCCCCATCTCACTGGGATTTGGGAGGGTTTTTGTTTTTATTTTTGGAAAGCAAATTGGCAATGAAAAGCAAAGTATATACAGATGAGCAGTAGTAGGGAAATTTGTCAGGGACAGGAAGCGAGTGATATTCTGAGACATTTTCTCATGGGTGGCTGGATAGATCCATTTTGTCTGGTGAATGTTCATGGGGCTGGCGTCAACTGTGTAAAGGAGCCACTAGTGGCATTTTGAAAAGAAAAAAATGGAAACAAGCAGCATGGTGAGATTTTAAGCAGAGAAAGAATGTGGGAGAGGTGTTTAACCTTGTTTCCGCCTGTTATTTGTGGGTTCCAATTCTCTCTCTCTCTCTCTCTGTCTCTCTCACACACACACACACACACACACACATACATAAGCAGGTTTTTAAAATGAACGTTTAAAGGTAAAGGTAAAGGGACCCCTGACCATTAGGTCCAGTCGTGGCCAATTCTGGGATTGCGGCACTCATCTCGCTTTATTGGCCGAGGGAGCCGGCGTACAGCTTCCGGGTCATGTGGCCAGCATGACTAAGCCACTTCTGGCGAACCAGAGCAGCGCACGGAAACACCGTTTACCTTCCCGCCAGAACGGTACCTATTTATCTACTTGCACTTTGACATGCTTTCGAACTGCTAGGTTGGCAGGAGCAGGGACCGAGCAATGGGAGCTCACCCCGTTGCAGGGATTCGAACTGCCGACGTTCTGATTGACAAGTCCTAGGCTCTGTGGTTTAACCCACAGCACCACCCGCATCCCTAAAATGAACTTTTACCATATTTTTAATCCCATGGAGGGGTTTAACACTGAGAAATTATGGGAGTGTGGAAACAGGTAGGGGTTGCCATGTTTCAAAAAGTAAAAACCAGGACACCCCGAATAGGAAACCCCCAAAATTGTTGAGCTTTTTTTGATTTTTTGATTGACCTGCCTAAGATCCAGGACAAAGCACTGCCTTTCAAAAATTCCTCCCGGATGTCATTTATTTATGAATAAAGAAGTGTTACCCAGAAAATTCCCCCCGGATGTCAATTCCGCCTTGGAAATCCCGGTAATGTCCGGATGTATGGCAGCCCTAGGCTAAGTGACTTACCTGCCATTTCTCAGCTCAAAATCCCCACCCCTTGCAGATTTTCTATTTTAGGCAAAAGAATATGCATATTTGCTCTCGATTTGTTGATCAGACCACTTTCACTACTCACTGTCCTTGCTTAGTAGTTTGCCCCTAAGTAGTGTGGAGAAGATGGAAGCCAATGAAGGTCTCTAATTGGTGAATTCACAAAGCTGAGCATACTGTGGAAAGGAGGCTGCGTGCTTTTCCTGCAGAGAGGATAAATCATTTCCCCTTATTTATTCATTGTGCTGCTTCATAAGCATAAGAACCACTTAAAATCCATTTTCAGGCGGTAATTGAATTACATGTGCTTCTCTCTGTTGGCATAATATTACAGACCATCTCGCGTTGGTTCAGAGGCATGGTACTTGGACCGAGGAAGGAACAAACATGAGACTAAACCACATGCGGTGATGATGAGCCTGTGATTGGCCTTGACATCCTTGGGCTTGCTTGCTAAATTGCACCCAGGAGGGGCTCGATCCTGGCCAGGCTTAGTGGGGCGATTGGGGATTTAATCCTTTGCCCCGCCACAGTTCTGATCACGATATCCCCACCTACCAGGGCAGAAGGCAGAGAGGCCAACAGAACCAATGACAGGCAGAGCCAGCTAATTCTAAGTTTGTCCCCATCCTCCTCCCTGCTGAGGACAAAAAACATAGGGAGCTGCTGTTATGTACTGAAGTTCTCACCCTGGGCCAGCAGGGAGATACTGTAGATAGTTATGCAAATAAGGGATCGAAAGTGACATTCAGTGATTGGATAGTTTTAGAAATTTGTTACAGTTACGTTGTACTGGAGCTCTATATAAGCAGGCTGACTGAACCCTTCAGTTCATTTCTGTTCTGGCCTGTGAATAAACAAGAGCTGTTTGAAGAATCGCTGTGTCATCTGATATGTTCACCCACAACTTAACAGCTGCCTTATCCCAAGTTCAGACTTTTAGTCCATCTAGCTTTGTCTGCAGTGACTGGAAGAAGCTTTCCAGGATTTCAGATGGGATATTTCCAAGCCCTACCTGGAAATGCCAGGGATCAAACGTGGAACCTTCTGCATGCCAAGCAGATGCTGTCCCACTGAGCTACAGTCCTTATGCAAGTGACTCTGAGGTCTGCAGCAGAGCATCTGCTATGCAAGCAGGAGGTTCCTGGTTCAACCCTCAAGCATCTCCAGGTAGGGCTAGGAGTAGGGTGTAAGGGGCAGTGATTTCGGTCCCATCCTGGGTTCACCACAATCAGCGCTGCTTCCGTTACACTATAGTTCAGCTTCTGATAAGACCTACATTATTTGTCTCACTGTCCACCACAGCTGACATTTACTCAATTAATTAATTAAGCAATTAATTTCAGTGCATTTCCATGGAAGTGAAACATCAAGCACAGCGTAGAAAATAATGTAATAATTATTTAGGAGATATTTGCAGACTAAATAAAATAACACTAGTGATTATTTGCTTACATGATTTTTGTTCTGGCCCCAGATGACGACGACGACGACGACGACGACAACAACAACAACAACAACAACAACAACAACAACAACAACAACAACTTCTTATTATTTATACCCCGCTCATCTGGCTGGGTTTCCCCAGCCACTCTGGGTGGTGTCCAGCAAAATATTAAAACACGATAAAACATCAGACATAAAAAAATTTCCCTAAACAGGGACAGCCTTCAGATGTCTTCTAAAAGTCAGATAGTTGTTTATTTCTTTGACATCTGGTGGGAGGGCATTCCACAGGGCGGGTGCCACTACCGAGAAGGCCCTCTGCCTAGTTCTCTGTAACTTCGCTTCTCCCAGTTAGGGCACCTCCAGAAGGCCCTCGGCGATGGACCTCAGTGTCCGGGCAGAACGATGGGGGTGAAGATGTTAATTGTGGGAATCTCTGCTCCCATTTCGGGTGGAATTCTCTTGACATCACTAGCTGAGATGGACCCCTGACTGAAACCCTGGAATGATGCTGCCAATCAGAGCAGACAGTACTGAGTGAGACAGTGGTGAAGCTGCATGCTCCGGCACTGGGGGCGGAGAGCAGGCGGGGGAATGGCTGGCGTGTCCTGTGGGGCATGGTGCGCATCCCGTAGGTGTGGCATGTCGCCTACCTGGGCGTGTATCCCAGGGATGTGGCGTGGGTCCTGGGGGCGCGGTGAGGTGTGTGGCGTGTGTCAGGGGTTGGCCACGATGGTACCCCCCTCCCCGATGGTGCAGGGGGCGGTGCGCTCCCCCTGCCCCTCTTTCCTCCACAAGTGGAGTGAGATAGACCAATGGTTGACTTGGGTTGTATCTAGGCAGCCATGGTTTTGCAGGAGCAATTCAAGCACACACCGGAAAATTAGGTTTGCACAGTTAAGGTCGATTGAAGTGCTCACTTGCCCCAGCACCACAACACCATTTTAAATAAAAAAATGAGACTTTTGTGATTGGGAAAGTGACAGGCAGTTGTGCTGAAAAGTGGGGAATGAACAAATAATTAATGGGGAGGCGTTTCAACACCCTCACGCAAATCAGGATGAATGCTCAACAAAGACCAGACATAATCTAACCTCTGCGTAAGCTTTCTGCAAGCAAATGAGGATGGATGCTCAATAAACAGATCATCTGGATGAGTCATTGATATAAGGCAGCTTCCCGTGTTCATATATATAAAAAATTGTGGGTCAACTTGGAGGCATTATTGTTCTCTGTTCAAAAGGCCAAGGTATAAATATTTCTAAATAAAGGAGCAAAATGCCATTGCTTTCAATTTGATATATGTCAGCAACAAATCATCTGCTGAAACTGTAAAAGCAAATAACAATGCTTCAAGGGCCGTTTCAAATAATCTTGTCTACTTTCTGCAAGGGCTGATAAGCTAAGGAAGTTTTGTTTTGATAGGATTTCAGCACCAAGGCACTTGGTTTGAAGTGATATTTCACCACTGGCCCAAGTGCAGCCATAGTAATTTTCAGCTCGTGGGGGAAGAAAGTTGCCTTCTTTGAGTCACTACTATGTACCAAAATAGGGAAGCAACATTATAAAGAGGTAGCACAGAAACTCTATTTAAAGATCGCTTTATGAATACACTGCCAATTCAGGTTTTCTGGTCTCCCTTCCTCCTCTTAGTTTGAACTGTTAAAACGAAGTCACTCTTTGTTTGTAGGCTGCTTAGAAAAATAGCCAGCCGTGAATCTCTGGACCTAGAAACATCCACAGAGCCCTGCTGTATCAGGCCCACAAGCAGGTCCTGTGACATGGATTCTGTTGCTGGCAGATTCCACCCCCCAACAACAACAACAACCATGGTTTGTCAGGTCAGACATCACACCAAACCATAGTTAAGCTTCCTGTTTGGCAAGATGTCTGAACTGAGCCAATGGCACCCAAATACCTGAAGAAGACCATTAAGAGCAGGGGCATCTGAACTGGCTGGTACATAACTGGCAAGAGTTCTTCTGTAAACTCCCAAGTAAAACAGCTTGTGGAATAATGGAACAAAAAGATCACAAACTGCCGAATGTCATGGTAATAAAAGCCATGCAGCAGACACTTTTTAATTCACATTCCATCTTTGAAATCTATTGCCTTTTTTGTCACATTAAGGGAGGAAAGCAGAATCAATTAAAAGGAAAGGGAAAGTAAAAACAGAAACAGCCACTAAGATCCTTTTATGGCCTCACTAAAATGACAAAGTGGTCTCTCTTCAGCTGAAGTTCTCTTAACACCTTCCCTTTGCCAGGAATGCAGAGATAAGAGGGAGAAACGAATGCTAAGTAAATTGCAGTGGATTTGGGTCTCAGTTCTCTGACCTTGAGATGCTACCTAACCCAGGATGCAGAAAATGCTACCCCCATTGCAATCTAATACCCCTTTCACTGAATATTTTCTGTTGATTTCAAGATACTAATTTGTTTTATTGCCTTTTTATTATTCTTTTAAATTTGTTTTGAGTTGCGTTGTCAACACAGGGCTTAGATTAGTTTTAAAATTTATTTCTTAAATGTACATGTCCCAACTTTCTTCCAAGGAACTCAAGATGGCAGGCAGCCCTAGCTTGCGTCAACCCTCCAGCCCTTTAGGGCAAGGATGGCCACAAAATGTTGTTGGACTACATCATCTCTGACTATTGGTCATCCTGGCTGGGGTTTATGAGAATTGGAGTCCAACAACATCTAGAGCTACGTTGGATACCCCTGCTTTGGTGCAACCTTTAGTGGGCAACCACCTTTTAGTGTTGAGGGGTAAACTGATGGAGAATGCATGCTGGTGGTGGGCGGGGCCTGAAGCCAGGAATGGGTGGGGCTAGAATAAAAAGTGGGCAGGGCCACTTCTTGCCAGACGTCTGAACCGATTGACTGAAGATACTTTTGAAATAAGGTGGAGGGCCTCACGTTGCCTCTCCTTGGTTTAGGGAGACAGAATCCTAGCCCTGTTGAGTAGATCGCACCGTTTAGATGCAGAAGGTTTTCAGGTTTGATCCCCAGAATCTACAGCTAAAGAGGTCAGGTAACAGGTATCGGAAACATTGGAAACATACCATATAGTTATTTGGATCCTTGGTCAATCCAGCTATGTGTTGTCTGCACTGACTGGCAGCAGCTCTTCTTCAGGCAGGGAACTCTCCAAGCCCTACCTGTAATTGACCTTGGAACCATCCACATGTGATCTTTTCTCTGAGATCTTTTGGAGAGCGACTGCCAGTCTGAGTCCCCCCCCCCACTAAGTTAGATGGACACATAAAGGTAAAGGGACCCCTGACCATTAGGTCCAGTCGTGACCGACTCTGGGGTTGCGGCGCTCATATCGCTTTATTGGCCGAGGGAGCCGGCGTACAGCTTCCGGGTCATGTGGCCAGCATGACTAAGCTGCTTGTGGCGAACCAGAGCAGCACACGGAAACACCTTTTACCTTCCCGCCGGAGAGGTACCTATTTATCTACTTGCACTTTGACGTGCTTTCGAACTGCTAGATGGACACATAGTGTAAGGCAATTCATTTCCACCTGCTTAATTGCAGCTAGAGGTCTGTTTGAGGCCAACTTCTTTTGTGATGCTTCCCCTGGTCACTTGGTGCAGGTAGGTCCATCGCCACACATCTGATCACAGACACGTGCACCTCTGCGACTGTCAACTCAATGCTTGGGTTCAGCATCTCTCTATGGGAAAAGTCAGCTTTATTTAAAAAATATTTTTATTAACCAATTTCCACATAACAATTTATCAATCCTCTTAATCAATTACATTATTCCCCCCCTCAACCCTCCCTCTCTCCCCCCCACCAAGGACTTCCCTCAGCTCCCCTCCCTGATTTCTTTACATATATTGTTTTCTGCATGTTATAAAATTGTACATATCCTTACTTTATCTATCATATGTTCAGCTAATAAATTTGTGAATGTTTATTCAAACCCTGCCAAAGAGTCCAATTCATTTTGTTGTCTTTTTAGATAGTTTGTAAAAAGTTCCCATTCTTCCTTGAAGTCACAGTTGTCCTTTTCACGCAGTTTATATGTCAATTTGGCTAATTCTGCATAGCTCATCAATTTTTCTGGCCACAGTTCTTTCGTTGGGATTTCCTCATTCTTCTATCCTTATGCTAACAAGACTCTTGCCACTGTTGCAGCATACATAAATAAGTTATTTACTTTTCTTGGCAGGTCTTGTCCTACAATCCCTAACAAAAATGCTTCTGGTTTTTTTTACAAATGTCAATTTAAACATCTTTTTCAATTCATTATATATCATTTCTCAAAAATTTTTAACTTCTCTACATTCCCACCAAATATGATAAAAAGTCTATGGAAAAAGTCAGCTTGTTGGGAGCAAGCCTGTGTTTTAAGGTTTCCATTACCGTTTGTTTGTATGTATGTTTGTTTGTTTGTTTGTTTGTTTGTGTGTGTGTGTGTTCCATTTAAATGTGTTTTCTTTTAAATGTGTTTCTCTGATTGCTATTCACCTTTGTTGTTTTGCAGGCTGAATTAAGCCCTTCAGAAGTAATAAAATAAATAAAGGAAAGCGCAAACACCATTTGAGCTGCAGAAATCAAATTCGTTGTAAGTATTCCTCACCCTCCTGCCATTAAATGGAGCAGGGGTGTGAGTGTTTGTGTGTGTATGTTGTTGATCAAGGCACTGTTGCATTCATTTGTGCTGGTGGGGTCCTTGGTGGAATATTTACAGTCCGTTCAATGAGTTTTATCAAGGCCGTAGTGTCCTGGATTTGTTTGTGTGTGTGCTCTTGTGTGTTTAATGTGCAATATTTTCCATGGTCAGTGTTTACCACAAAAATGACATCGTAGAAATAAGACAAGATAAAACCACCCTAGCAATCAGTGGTTACTTGGGCTGAGCTGAAAACTCTATTGAGAACTCCCTTTCAGTCCAGTCTTAAAAACCCAGGACCTTTGGCTTGCTAGAGAACCATTGCCCTATCTGTCAGGGAGAGAACTTGAAGGTGAAGCTAGTAATTGGAGGTTCTGAGGTTTCAGTAGGGAGTTGTGTGTGCTCAGGCCTTGGAACCATCCCCAGGCACAATAGGACATCCTCAGGCACATACGATCATTAGAAAAGTCTTGGTGGACTCAACTGAAGGGCCTTCTAGTCCATTGTTCTCACAATGGCCAATCAGATGCCTGTGAGCAGGACCTGAGAGCACAACACTCTCTCCAAACCTGTGATTCCCAGAAGCTGCATTCAGAGGCATACAGCCTCTGATGGTGGAGATAGAACATAGCCATTATGGCAGCTGGGAACCAATAGACTTACCTTCCATGAGGATAGGAATGCCCAGGGCCAGCCCCTGTGACAGTAGGTAGAAAGTTAATCATGTCAACATTGGACACAACTCACAGTTAATTCCCCAGGTTTCACATTCCTCAAATGCTCTCGGCTTCAGAAATGCACGATTGCTTTGAGACAAAACAGCAATACGTATTTAAATGCCGTTTTTTGTCTATGCTTTTAAATATATATATATACAGATTAATGCGGAAACAGGATGGAACAGATTTGAGTATGAATTCATGTGAGAGTCAAGAAATTGACTGATACACCCATCCCTGGTTGAGTCACAGATTGTTGGGTTGGTGGAAGCAGCTGTTGGCCATTGATTGATTGAAATGAGTGTCTTGTTGCCACAGATGTTTATTAAGAGAAGCATCTGTGGCAGGAGCAATAGACTGAAGTTGTTGGACAGCAACTCCCATGATCCCTGTCCATTGGCACTCCTGTTGCTGAGGCTGATGGGAGTTGGTATCCAGCAGCATCCTAAGAGCGCTATGTTGCTTGCCTCTTATTGCATCAAATGGCCCACGGGTCTTCATATGTTTGCAAACCGCCCCCCCCCCCATAGTTGGTTAAAAGTGAAGCAAACTTGGAGCAAATTGTTTTTCTCTTTCCACAGAAATGATGAGCCTGGAGACGTCACAATGGCGCTGCTATCTACAATGCGTCACGGTTTGAAGGTTAGCAATTACTCACAGAAATGATGAGAAATCACCTTCTAGGCACATTGGAAGGTGCCTCATATCAGGTCAGGCTATTTCCCCAACTAGCCCAATATTTCACCTTCTTTGGCTGGCAGTGGTTTTTTAGGAGTTCATTTAGGGGGGTTTTCAACAACAACAACAACAACAACAACAACAACAACAACAACAACAACAACAATTTATACATACATACCCCATCCATCTGGCTGGGTTTCCCCAGCCACTCTGGGCAGCTTCCAACAAAAGATTAAAACATCAGTCATTAAAAACTTCTCTAAACAGGGCTGCCTTCAGATGTCTTCTAAACATCAGATAGGTGTTTATTTCTTTGACATCTGATGGGAGGGTACCACTACTGAGAAGGTCCTCTGCCTGGTTCCCAGTAACTTCACTTCTTGCAGTGAGGGAACCGCCAGAAGGCCCTCGGCGCTGGACCTCAGGCTGAACGATGAGGGTGGAGATGCTCCTTCAGGTATACTGGGCACTTGACTCCTTAGACAGGAGTTTCCAAGGACTGAACCCGGGATCTTTTGCATATGAAGTGTGGGGACCACCCCTGAGTGGTGGCCCCGCCCCTCTTCCTCTGTAGCTGCCCCAAATCGACTATGGACAAACAGGTCAGAAAACAGTGGTGTAGATTGGGTGGGGAACCTCGGGGGCAAATGCAGCCCTCCAGGCCTCTCTGTCTGGCCCTCAGGATTCTTCCCATGCTACACAGCTCCCCAGCCCTGCTCCACAACCACCTCAAGTCTTTTTGCCTGTCTGGAACATGTTGCTGAACTGTGATAATGCCTCTTGCTTGCCTGGGTAGAGAATGGAGAGGTGTGTTTGTACATGTATCTGGAAACCTCTGATGTTTGCGTTGCCAGAACTTTACAAAGGTAAGTCGCACCTGTTGCCATACCCACTTTTGCCTGTGGCCATGCAAGCTACTGGCGTGCAGCCCTCAAAATGTTCCCTATGAGGGGATGTGCCCCTTGGGATGGAAGAGGTTCCCTAGCCCTGATCTGGAGGGACCAGCTTGGAGGGACCTTCATTGGGGTTCAAACTATGTGATTCATAGTTAACATTTATAAACCTCACGTGTGATAAACACCAACCCTACAGCCTTATACTAACCATATTTATCTGGAATTGTACAAGCTCCAGCTCCAGAAGTCTGATACCATAAAAATCGACTTTATGTGATATCATAAAGACAATGAGAACACGTTCTGCATTTGTGTATTTTCTGTTATTAAAGGCCTTCCATGTTGTTCATTTCCCTGCCTTTTCTAGGCAGACCCCAGAGCAGCACCTATTTGCCCCTTCGGTTGGATAAGGTTTCTGACATTCACGAGAGAACAGGATTTTCTTTAAAATAAATAAATAAATAAATGCAAATATCTAACCTATAAAGTTGTCCAGCTCACAGCAGCTGCAGGAAGCGGGGCGGAATCAAAGTTAATTTTGAGTAATCAAATGCAGGTG
The DNA here is from genome assembly GCF_951804945.1 of Podarcis cretensis. Classification (NCBI taxonomy): domain Eukaryota; kingdom Metazoa; phylum Chordata; class Lepidosauria; order Squamata; family Lacertidae; genus Podarcis; species Podarcis cretensis. The sequence goes on along the minus strand of NC_137177.1, from coordinate 23,349,718 downwards.
ACTGTTTACAGTCTGAGGTCATCTTGGCTGTGCATGATTTCTGGAATACATCTACTGCCCTGGATTATGTTCATTAGCACTTTTTTTATAAAAGTGTGCATGGTGTGTGTGTGTGTGTGTGTGGGAGAACTTAACTGCAATAAGTCTGCCTAGGACTGCTGCCAGGAAGCATGATCCACTGCCTGCTTATGCAAAAAGGGAGTTCTGTTGTCTTCAGTTCCATTGGGGAAGGACTTTCCCTCAGTGATAGAGCACCTGCTCTGCATGCAAAAGGTCCCAGGTTCAATCACTGGCCTCTCCAGGTAGGGCTGGGGAAAACTCTAGAGAGCCACTGCCAGTCCGTGCAGACAGTACTGAGCTAGATGGAGCAATGGTCTGACTTGGTAGGGGGCAGCTTCCTGCGTTCCTTCTATGTACTCTGAATATTGGATTGCTTTAAAACACGATGAATGCAAACGGTAGCAATAGTGTGTTTGTGTGTGTTTTCACCTCTTCGGCAAATGTCGTTGCAGGATTGTGATCGGTCTGTTTCCCGAGGTCTCTGAACAGCAAAGTGGAAGAAGAGGAAAGCAAAGAAGGAATCAGGGCACACATGCAGAGAGAAACAGAGGACTGCCAAGTGCTGTTTTTCCAAGCCAAGGAGAGAGATGGCTGCGAGATGAGCATGGGAGCCTCACGTTTACCAAGGTTTGCATGAGAAAAAGGACCCGAGGCAGTGTTCTGGGTTGCTTCTCCTCTTTGAAGGCTTGCCACCATCAACGGTGATAAAAATGGCCCGCTTTAAAGCCTCTGCAAAATCCACAAGGAAAATATTTGGACTACAGGTTTTGGACAGTTTTCCTGCTTTGAAGTAGTTTGTCATGCTTTACCAGTGTGAACTCTCTTGACCCTCAACCAACCTTTTTTCCCCCTTTTCATTGTTCCCTCCCCACCCTCTGTTCCTTCTCCCCCCCCCCACCTGAATCAAACAGCAGCGAGTGACGCTTTGAAATCTCGAGTCAACAACCGTTTTCTCTGGCCTCCACCTTTGGCAGCCCCTCAGCAAATGCCGGCGAGCTAACACAGAGGAGTCCTTCCTTCATTATCCATGAAGCCTGCCGACACCTTCCCGAAATAGACCATCTCCTCCCTCCTCGCCTTTCCCTTTCCAAGGTCATGGATCCTGAACAAAGCCAGAGGAGCACAAAGAAGGGCGAGGAAGGGTCGAGGAGGAGGCTTGTCAAAGGACAGGCTTTCCAAAGCAGTGTTTCGTCCGCCGCTACCTATCCGGGGAGCTCAGCTCCTTTGCAAGGCTCTCCCCTCCGGGACGTTGCAGCGCAGCAGCCTTTTTCGAGGGAGGAGGCCCAGGAGAAGATAGGGCCAGCCCAGCTCAAACGCCCCTCTTTTGAACGCCCTCCGCACATCTCCCAGCTTCAGCAGCACCCCCTGTCGCCAGCGTTCATGCCTCCCCGGAAGCAGGAACATGTCCTTGAAGGCCCCACGACGTGGCAGCTAGTCGACCCAGCCAGAGCAGGTCCCTCCGGTTCGTTTCCATCCTCTGGGCTTCACCCTGGCCAGCTCTTGCCGTCCTGTCCTCCTGTCGTCCCTGAAGAGGACATGCCCTCTGTTCCAAAGGTCTACACTCCCCGCGCTTCGCAAGCTTCCTTGAAATCCTCGGAAGAAGGCCACAAGAAAGAGAAGAAACCCCAGAAACCCGGCAAATACATTTGCCAGTACTGTAGCCGGCCTTGCGCCAAGCCCAGCGTCCTCCAGAAACACATCCGTTCGCACACAGGGGAGCGGCCCTATCCCTGCGTCCCCTGCGGCTTTTCCTTCAAAACCAAGAGCAATCTGTATAAACATCGGAAGTCTCACGCTCACCGGATCAAAGCCGGTCTCGCCTCGGGGACTGGGACCGAGCTGTACCCTTCCGGTTTGGAAATGGAGAAGATGGCCGGAGAGGAATTTGAAGAGCCCACCGAGGGTGAAAGCACCGACTCGGAGGAGGAGACCAGGAGCGCGCCGAGCCATTTGGCAGAACTGTCGCCCCGGAGAAAGCAAACCATGTTGTACGGGTCGGGAAGCCAGAGCTCTAGCCTAGAGAGCTGCTCATTTTCTCACTCCAGCCTGTCTCAGTCTCTGGAAGAAAGCAGCCCATTTGTGGAGCCGGCTTCGGAGCATGCCCAAAGTCATAAATCGGAGGAAACGCATACTATCAAGCAGAAGCTAGCTCTCCGATTGAGTGAAAGAAAGAAGGTGATCGAGGAGCAGGCTTTCCTTAGCCCTGGCAGCAAAGGGAGCACAGAATCTGGCTATTTCTCCAGGTCAGAGAGTGCCGAGCAGCAAATCAGCCCACCAAACACCAACGCCAAGTCTTATGCAGAGATTATTTTTGGCAAATGTGGGAGAATTGGCCAACGGACTTCTATGTTAGCGGCAGCCACTGCCCAGGAATTTCCCCAGGTATCGTCCGAGGAGAAACTCAGCACAGTTCCTTTGTCTGTGCCCAGAACGCAGGTTATTGAACATATCACCAAACTGATCACTATTAACGAAGCCGTTGTTGACACCAGCGAGATAGATAGCGTCAAGCCCAGAAGAAGTTCATTGTCCAGACGCAGCAGCATTGAATCGCCAAGGTCCGGCCCGTACAGAGAGCCCTTTGCGTTAGAAATCAAACCCGGCTCTGGTAGCCAACTTGATTCATCCAAGTCACTGATGCCCCACATGGAAAAAATGAAGCCTGAACAATCATTGCTATCACTCCAGCATTCCCACAGTGCCACAGAGACAGTGCCTCTCCTACGAAGCCACTCTATGCCTTCAGCTGCGTGCACCATCAGCTCCTCCCATACCTTTAGAGGTAGCTATTCTTTTGATGACCACATCACCGAATCGGAGGTCCAAAGCCGCGGTCAGGTGTCTTCCCACCCACGCATGCTAAAACGGCAGCCCGCCATCGAACTTCCATTGGGGGTGGAGTATGGTTCGGAGGACGTGGGCACGGCGAGCAAAGAAAGCACTTCCAAACCTCCCGAGGAACAAGAAACCAAGGAGAGCGAGCTCACCAAAAAGTCAAGGAAGGGTGTGAAAACAAAAGGGTTCATGTACGAGTGCAATGTTTGCGGCGCTCGATACAAGAAACGGGATAATTACGAAGCCCACAAGAAGTATTACTGTTCGGAACTGCAGGTCTCTAAGCCCCGATCTTCCAGTTCTCATTTTTCGTTGGAAGCCGAGAAGGGTTCCGTAGAATCTGATCCTTGGCCGCAGATGATGCATTATAAGCTGGGGACCAGTTTAGAACTAACTCCGCTGAGGAAAAGGCGTAAGGAAAAGAGCCTCGGTGATGATGAGGACCCCCCGGCTTTTGAGTTGACCAGTCCATCTTCCTGTAGCTCTGGGGCAGCCGCTCAGTTTACTAGCTTGAAACCCACTGATGTGGCCTTGAACCTGACTTCCGAGTCCATGACGTCACCAGCAGACCTCAGCAAATCGATGCCGCTCTCTGACGCCGGTGTCGCTTTCCACTCTAGGACTACAAAACCATCTTTTGGTACGGAGGTCAAGGAGAGGAGGACAACCTCAAAGGAGATCTCTGTCATCCAGCACACAAGCTCCTTTGAGAAGTCGGATTCTATTGAACAACTGAGCAGCTTGGAAGGAGAGGAAAAGCTGCCGTTGCCATACACTTCTCAGTCAGCTGCACAACAGAGCCGGCCGACTCATTCCCTGCAGCCAAAGCTTGTGCGTCAACCCAACATCCAAGTCCCTGAGATCCTGGTCACAGAAGAGCCAGACAGGCCAGAGACAGAGCCCGAACCTCCCTCTAAAGAGCCGGAGAAGACGGAGGAGTTTCAGTGGCCACAGAGAAGCCAGTCTCTCTCCCAGCTTCCTGCAGAGAAACTGCCACCCAAAAAGAAGAGGCTGAGGCTTGCAGAAATGGCTCAGTCTTCTGGAGAATCCAGCTTTGAGTCAGTGAGGAGCCCCAGTCAGGAGAGCAGCATCTCCCATGCCTCCAGCCGCTCAACGTCATTTGAACGCGAGGAAGCTGCTTCCCAGTCCTCTGAATCCCACATAAAACCTATTGGGCTTGGCGCACACATGCTAACAGTGCCAGGCCACCACCACCCTCACCACCCTACCCGAGAAATGCGGAGGTCCGTCTCCGAGCAGACGCCCAACGTCTCTCCCTCCTCTCCAATGTCGGAGACCCGCAGCAAATCGTTTGACTATGGGAGCTTATGCTCCTCCTCTCCCACTTCCCTGCCCCGCCCACCAACAACATCAGCAGCACAGGAGAGGAGGAAATGTTTCCTGGTGAGGCAGGCGTCTCTTGCTGGGCACCCAGAGCACGAGCCGGACTCTGGCTCCAAAGGAGGGGCAGAAACGGAAGAGCTGCTGCAGTCCACAAGCAAATCTTCAGCTGCAAGTTTGCCCCAGCAGCAACCACCGTCCTCTTCCTCCTCCTCTTCTCAAAGAGGCTACCCAGCTGACAAGGGTGAGCCAAAAGACTGCCCTGAGCGCACATATACCCACCCCTACACTGAAGCTCTGCAGGTGTTTCACCACCCATCGGCCCAATTGACGCTCCACGAGAAACAGTACATGGCCCCGCAGATTTCTCTCTTGCCCTTCCAACATATTTTGCCACCATCAGGACAGACGGTGGAGCTCTTCTCCAGCCAGACAATGACCGACCTCTTTCCCGCTCAGTATTCCATCCCGCAAATACCGCACTCCATCTTTGAGAATGCAGCCATCCCGCTGCAAGACGCTTTGCTGCACCCAGGCCAGCTTCACATTGCCCCTCCGCTGCTGTCCCACCCAGGGGACGTGGCCCTCAGGCAGAGCCCATCCCTTGTCCCTGTGCACTACCCAGGCTCCCCACCACTCCATTCTGCCTTTTTTCTGCCCCTCCAGTCCCAGCTTGCTCTCCAGTTGCCAAGTGACATTGGTGCCCATTTGCCCCAGCTCAAATCCAGGCTCTCTCCACCCACCGGAAGTCCCATCTTCTCCCCATTTGCAGACTACAGCTCTGAGAGCAGACTGCATATTTTGGCCCGGCCTAGCAGCCCCTCTGCATCTGTCTCCATCTCTCAGTTGGTGGTGCCTGCACGATCTGAGCCTGTCGTGTCGCTAGTGGTCCCAGTTCGCATTCAGACGAATATGCCCTCCTATGGAAGCGCAATGTATACAACCCTTTCTCAGATCCTGGTCACTCAGTCACACTGCAGCGCCTCTTCTATCATCCTGCCGAGATTTGACGAGTATGAGGCCAAGGGTACTTTGGTTTGCACCGCTAACGTTCATGGAATCGGCCTTGATCTGGCACAGATGATCACTGAAGAGCAGAAGAGCATCTTCCAGACACCCTACCTAAGGCTGCCGCTGTCACTCTCGGAAAAGAAAGGCTACATTCCTCTTGACTCGCCATCCGAAAGCCTGTTGGATCTTGAAGGGAGTCCGTCGACCATTGGAGGAAGCAAGCGGATGCTGTCTCCGGCCGGAAGCTTGGAACTCACGATGGAAACCCAGCAGCAAAAAAGGGTGAAGGAGGAAGAGTTCTCTGAGATGGAGGAGAAGTCAGAAGCAGTGGTGGCCCCCAGTGCATCAGAGGAAGGGAAGAAGCACAACCAGAGGAGAGTCAAGTCAGAAATGCCCCCGGACGTGTCACCTGAGCAGTCTGAGTTGGAAGAAGTCCAGGGAACTTTATGGCCAGCCTCTCCACAGCCTGAGGTATCGAGCTCTGAGGGGCAAGAAGAATCAAAGCATCCAGCTGGCAAGCAGTTGCAAAGCAAGGAATCCCCGCAGATGGTGAAGAAAGAAGATTCGAAAGAGCCTGTGGAGCCACCTGCAACAACCTCCCCAAGTCCAGCTCTTCGTTCTGAGGCTGCCCAAAGTTCAAAGAAGTCCCAAGAGGGGCCAGATGTCAAGAAGGTATTTCAGTTCCCCAGTCTCCATACAACTACTAATGTCAGTTGGTGCTATTTAAATTACACAAAGCCAAATCACATCCAGCAAGTTGACCGAAGGTCCTCGGTGTATGCCGGCTGGTGCATTAGTTTGTATAATCCCAACCTCCCCGGTGTGTCCACCAAAGCAGCCCTTTCGCTCCTGCGCTCCAAGCAAAAGGTGAGCAAAGAAACCTACACCATGTCTGCTGCTCCACGTCCAGAGGCAGGGAGGCTTGTGCCCTCAAGCGCCGGGAACCCCAAAATGTCAGAGGTAAGGAAATTGGGTTTTCCTTTTGTCCTCACCTGTTTTGTGAGTAAGAATTGGCGTGGATGCTGCCATTAAAATATAGAAGTGGATATATTAGGGAAATGCATGAGCAAAACTGGATAAGTGACAATAATGTGCCAGATTGCATTGTACTGTGGGAAATTTTCCTGGAAAGATGCATGCAAAAATGTGCATATTAGAAGAAATGTTTGTTAGAATGCACACAAATTTTCATATACGCTTTTTGTTTCTTAAGTTGCCATCTTTTGTTTCTTAAGTTGCCATCTTAACTTTGGGGAAATGAGAAATGGAGGTAAACTGAAATTGACAGGTTCATTCATCACTAGAGCAGATCCAAGACAGTCTGCCACTTAAGCCGAGCTTCACATGGTACAGATCAGTCTGGGGTAAACATAGCTGCTGTTTATGAAGACATGCTAGAAATCATAGCGTTACATGACTGTCCTGGAGAAAAAGCTGTGTTTGGGCTATTTTCCAATGAGATGAAAAGAAGATCAAATGCTTAGAACCACTTGGGGGTCCTTCAAAGAGGGATGTTTGGGGTATGTTTGGTGTGTTTTTTTTTTGTGGGGAGGGGGTGGTTGTGTGCTGGACTGGTTAACTTCAAAGCATGCTAAAGGCATCGCTCCAGGACGAAAATTTAAATGAAATCCAGATTGCTTTTGGAGAACGGTCCCAGCAACTTAACCAGATTCATACCTGACTTCCTTTCTTCCCTTGTCCTGTAGAAACAGTTATCTAGCTGACGAGGGATTCCTGGGCACTGGGGATCCTGTTCTACCCTCCCACCTGATTTCCCAGGCCTTGACTGGTCAGAAGGTTTTGATTCTTAGTGCCAGGGAGATGCTGGGGTGTGTGTTCATGATTCAGCCCCATACCCATTGGTCACAACTTGTTCCAGAGTCACCCAGTGCGTTTAGTGCCTGAGTGGAGACCTGAACCCCGATCTACCAGGTCTTAGTCCTGCATGCTTATCATGACAGAAGTGTTCAGAAATGCCCTGTCCCTTCCCACTTCAAGCACTGAATGAATGCTTGAACAGTTATCCATACAAGATGTTCATGGAGGCTGGGGACAGACTGTCTACCTGAAATCTGGGAAGGAGTGGAGAGGAAGGACTGGAGTTCAGTCTTGAGGCTGGACAGTGAAGGTGGGAGGTGCAGAACTCACTGCACAATAGAAAAACTCGCAGCCGCTCTTGTGTCCAGTGATCTCCTGTACGACTCCTAAAATGCACAGAGTCATGCAAGCCAAGCAGAGTACTCAGCCCACATTCCTCAGCTTCTTTTTATGCAACTTTAAAGCAATTGTTCTGCCCCATTGCTTGTTCCCACCCACCCCATGCAGCTCAGACCAGTAGCACCAGGTCTAAAATGAGAACCTTCCAAAGCAGGTTTAAATCTTACACTTAATTATCACTGAAGTTAGGGTGGCTGCTGGGTTTCCTCCCCCACTCTCTAGAGAGAGAGCCTAGTCCAATGTGTCTGTCTTTGGTAACAAGCCTTTGGAAGAATAATAAAACCGTTACTTTCATCCTTTGGCGAGGTAGGTTCACCTGCCTTCGCTCCTCCCCAACAAAGGTCGAAAGGACGAAATGAGAACTGAAAAGGAAGAGGAGAAAAGAGGAAAACCAGAAGACGACATTCCCATATCCAAACGAGGGGAGCCAGCCCGGATCAAGATCTTTGAAGGAGGGTGAGTATTGTGCTTCACACTCCATCTCCCGTTGTGTCTGTCTGATGGAAAGCTGTCCTCTTGAAAGCAGCTTGTCAGTAAAAGATGCCACATGGAAGTCGGCAGGGAGTCAATCAGGCCTGGCCTTCCATTGTTTCCTTTTCCAAGTCTGTCCATCGCCTTTAAATTCTCTTTGACTTTCATTATCTGTATGCCAATGGAGTAAGCACTGAGTTTCAAAAGAGTTGGACAGAAAACATGTATCTGTCATTCAACCCTTTGCCTATAGAAATTCTGGAGAACTGTGTTGTGAAGGTGCATTGTCCCTTGGCAATTTTCCCCAGAGCATTCAGTTTGGACTGAATTCTTTTAAGCATCATATTGGAAGAAGCTGAGAGGACAATAATCTCAAACCTTAGAGGCAGATTGCATTTGTTCACATTGGCTCTTCAGCCCAGATAGCGCAAGCATCACACATCACCGACCGCACTCGTGGTCACCAAGCTTCCACACAAACTTGTGCGAAAACATACACACTGGATTGTGCAAGACATCACACATCTTTTATCCAGACTTTGGGATAAGGTCCTCTCAACCCTCCTCCACCCCTAGCAAACTTCTAAGAGCATTTGCACAGTCCAGATGTTTCCACACATTATTTTTATTCTCTGGATTGGGGTCCTATCTGTCCCAAAGTTTATCAATTTTATCCATAGATATCATCCAAGAGTGGGGAACCTGTGGCGCTTCTGATATTGTTGGACTACAACTCCCATCAGCCCCAGTCACCAAGGCCAATGGTCTGGGATGATAGGCTTTGTAGTCTGACAACATCTGGTGGGCCACATGTTCCCCTCCACAATATTTTGTGTTCATTTCTTCTGAATTATCAAGAGTTTTGATTTGTGCTCAAACTGCAGCGGTGTGGAATGGAGAATATAGACACCCTTAAATAAATCCTTAAGCCCTTCCCCACAATTTTAGCTATATCAAGACCTCCCTGTAGCCAATAAGGATGTGCTTCCTTTTACTGTGCCTAGTTACGGAATTTGTTGCCACAATATGTGTAATGGCCACCAACTTGAACAGCTTTAAAAGGTAACCACATAAATTCATGGGGAATAATGAGCTGTCTTGATAACTATATGCAAATCTCTAGGGTCAGAGGCAGCAGGGCTACTGTTTCCCAAGGAGCAATAGCAAGCAAGGGCTATTGTCTTTCTGTTCTGCTTGTGGGTTTCCCAGAGGCAGCTGGTTGGCCACTGTGTGAAACAGGATGCTGGACTAGACAGGCCTTTGGTCTGATCCAGGAAGACTCTTCTTATGTTCTTCTTAAACAATAGATAAAGGTGCTGCCACTCAAGGTTAGGGGGACACACACTCCGCATGGTTTAAATTCAATACTGGTTTCTGCTTTAACACCCAAACTTCACTTGTAAATCAGGATGAGCTTTTTTTGTTGAAGAAGGAGGGAAATCATCCAAATGCTGATTTTCTGCATATATTTTTAAAGAGGCTATTGTTTGGGGCACTGTTGCAATATCAGAAGCATGGAGTACCTCAGAAACACCCCCCCCCAATGATATTGCTTGGAATAGCCAAGCCAGAGGTCAGCAATCCTTTCGTGTGTGTGTGTGTGTGTGTGTGTGTGTGTGTGAGAGAGAGAGAGAGAGAGAGAGAGAGAGAGAGAGAGAGAGAGAGAGATGGGTGCCATGGGTAACTGATAAAAGCAGTTTGATTGATTAAACAGTTTTGATTAGCAATAGGGAAGGATTGAGCTCAGATTCTGAGCTCTTGAGCTCAGATTCAGGAAAGCAGAATCCCCTGACTGAATCTGGGTGGATCATGAGTCAGATCAGTTCATGGATCACCAAGAGTTGCGCGTTGCCTCCTAAAAATGTCTTCATCTTTTAAACTTTTCAAAATAGGGCCTCTGGCTACCCAGGGCTTCTTGCTGCTGCACACTTTGAGCACAGCTACATTAAGACCTGCTCAGCGCACCGGCACTGCGTCCTTGCCATATTTGTTCTTAAAGCAAGCAGTGGCAAGAAGCCCTATGCAGCAGCTGCTAGGGGTGCCAACTTGAATAAATTATTGGGGAGACCGAGGTTAGCCCCACCCTGCATAATCAATCACATAATGTGGTGCACATACTCCATTGGAACAGCAATGCCCATCAACTTTGGGGGGCAGACCCATCAAATATTTTATGGGGGGACCAAAGTCCTCTTAGCCCCTAGTTGTTGCCTTCTATGGTAGCTGCTCCAGGCCCTGGGCATTTGGATGCCCTGTTTAGTGAAGGAAACATTATTGGAGGACCAGGGACAGTGCATAACCCTTAGGCCTCCTCACATGTTCTTATTAAAAAAAATCTGTTTCTGTGCATATTGTTTTTTTAAAAATTAAATTCCATTAAATATCTTCCTGGGAAATGGAAGGGGACAGACTTTTTCTCATCCCCATGCCTTACTAGGACATTCATGGGTCTGTCCATTCCTACTTTGATTGGTTTTAAAAAGTGTTCTTGATTAACTGGACAATACTTATAGATATACAAGTACCATAATTTTAATACAGGTACTTATAAAAACTGCAAATAGCAAGAACCATTTGGGAAGCAGCGTTTCTCCTTCTCTCACATACACAGGAGGGAATTCCTCTTCTATGGTGCTGCCTGCTATAACATATTTGCATGTAATGGGAAAAGTCTGCTTTTTCATTTCAGAATTCTTGTTTTCTCTTTATTAATTCCATTGTTTCCTGCTTGGCAGGGGGTTGGACTCGATGGCCCTTGTGGTCTCTTCCAACTCTATGATTCTATGATTATATGATTTCCACCCTGCCTTTCTTCCACGATGGGTATCCTGTTCTTCTCAGGGTGGGCACTCTCAGGGGAAGTGGAAACCATTATACTGAGTTTCTTTGAGACAAATAATGGCAAGGCAAGTTGTTTTAAGAAGAAGCTAGGACAATGGACAGCTCCCAGTGGCCCCTTACTGGCTGAGCAGTGGGAAGAAGATCTCAGCAAAGATCTGAGACCCCCTGAAGACTTAAGAAGACAGCTCAAGTCTGTTTACTCCACCTCCTTGGAGGAGTTGACTGTGCTGTATTAAAGGGCCCCATTCTGTAGTTGCTCCCACTTGTGGAAGAAGTAGGATTAGTTTTGAGAAAGGGCAAGTAAGAGGTGACAAGATAGAAGTTTGTAAAATTATACATGACATGGAGAATGTGGATAAAGAGAAGTTTTTCTTCCTCTCTTATAATACTAGAACTGAATGATGGAAGATTCAGGGAAAATAAAAGCAAGTATTTTTTATGCAGCCCATAGACAAACCTTGGAACTTGCTCCCGCAAGAGACAGGGAGAACCACCAACTTGGATAGTTTTAAAACAGGATTAAATAAATTCAGGGAGGTTGTCAGTGGGTACTAACCATTATGGCTATGGTTATGTTTCTGAATGCCAGTTGTTGGGAAATGCAGGTGTTGCTGTTGTGCTCATATCCTGTTTGCAGGCTTCTCACCGGTTTGAAATATACTTGGAGTTGAGTGTTGATTTCATGCTCTTTATTTCAGTTCATGGTAAACAGTGAGTGAGTGCTTTCCCCCCCAAAATGCAGGATACTGATTCACTTCCTCCTGGAGCCGGATTGGGCGGCTCCTGCAGACCAATCAGGTTGCTGCCTTCTAGGATCCTACTGCCTATTGTTCTAGGATCCAAGCTCAGTACTTAACAGGGTTCTAATGCAATATCATTAGGGACTCATTCTCTAAGTCTGAGAGAGGTAGAAAGGTTACATCCTCAGGCCAGGAAGTAAAAACCAAGGCGGGGGAGAAGCCCATGCCCTGTGGATTCTCTATAAGAATGAATTCCAAACTTGCTGCCTGATTTCAGGTCGACTGTGTTCAAAACAATTGCACATTGACAGGCCTACAAAGTGCCATTGATTCCAGTAGTAGCTTTGCTTGAATTCGAGTGAAGAGAGAGTTGCAGCCTGAATGTTTTATTCCAAATGTGTCTGGGGGAAAGATATTGGAACATTGTAGCACAACGCTGATGTCATTCTGTGTAACTTTAGGTTTGTAGTTTGTAGTTTTTTGTTTTAATGTTGCTTTTGGACAAGTAATTGCTTGAGTTTTCCTTTTGTGCTTTTGAATTATTATTCTTTCTTTTTGTGTGTGTGTCTCCCCTGGAAACTGTTTGCAACCCCTGAGCTGCTCCCAAATATCATGAAGGCTTTACTTTCCAATTTCTTACCCAGATGGAGGCATTCCATTGTGCACAGCCGGTTTATGCTGCATGCATCAAGCAATGATACATGACAGACAGCTCTCTCAGAAAGTGCTTTGAAGAGCTTGTGATAGTTATTGAAAAGTTAAAAATAGCTGCAAGATAAATCCTTTCCCCACCCCCCACCCCAGTCACTTGAAACACCAAGATGACTGCCGTTCAATATGCAATGTTAGCTGGAAAGACTATCAACCCACACTGGGAAGGCTTCATGGTAGAGCACATGCAAGGAAAAGCAGTGGCAGATTTTGGACCCTGAAATTTCAGCAACGCCCTATGAGATGCTAAAATTTGATGTTCCCGCCTTTTGTGCTCCATTGAACATAATTGTTGCAGCACCCCCTATGGTGCCAGCACCCAGTGTGGCCAAACTGGTTACTCTACCCTAAAACTACCTCTGCAAAAAGTCCCAGGTTGTTTATGTTGTTAATTGTTAATTAGACATACATTTCCAGTGTGTTAATTTCCAGGTAGCAAATGGTGGGACAGATATTTTACCTGAGAGCCATTAGCCATTGCCAGTCGGAATAGGCCAGGGATGGGGCATCCTGTGGCCTTCCAGATGTTGCTGGACTCAGCTCCCATCACCCTTGACCATTGGCAGTGCTGGCAGGGGCTAGTGGGAGTTGGAGTCCCCAGGATGCAGTGATGGCCACCAACTCTGATGGAGGACCAGACAAATGCATGGAGGCAAAGGCTATCAATGGCTGTTAGCTCTGATGGCTGTGCTCTGCCTCCATGGTCAGAGGCAATAATGCTTTTGAATTCTGTCTAGTTTTTATTTAGGAACCAATTGAAAACTGCATATGCTGTCTCAGATATTGAAGAGACAGTAGGAATAAGGACCCTGAGAAGTTGTCCAACATAGTTTTGTGGGCTTAAGAGATTTGACAAGAATTTTTGCGAGCTATTTCTCTGCAGTCATCTATTGGGGCCCTTCTGGTGGTACCACATACACCAGAATTTCATTTAATGGTGACTCAGGCGAAGTTCTTCAGTGCAATAACACCTACTTTGCAAAACACACTGCCCATTGAAGTTCAACAGCCTCGGACATCACAGACGTTTCATTGGATGCTAAAAACTTTCCTGTTTCTTCTACTGGCTTTCCTAGAAGGATAAGCTGACTCATGATCAGTATCAGATTTCCTTTGGGAAACCGCTCTTACGTGTTGTCTTTTTATTTTTGTACAGCGCCGTGATATTTGCTAATGGTTAGTGGTCCGTAAAGTTTCTTGATCAGTAAATAAATGACCAGTCAATTTTGCTTATGTGAATTGCTGCTAGCTGGAATAACTTTAGCCCTCCATACTTAGAGAGAGAATGTTCCCTGACAATATTTTTTTGCCATCAGGTGTTGACCTTTTAAGGTAGAGTTAGAAAACCTGTAGCCCTCCAGATGTTGTTGGACTCCAGTACTCAAGAATGGTGAGACTTGTGATCCAACAACAGCCGAGGGTGAGGCTACAGGTTCGCTGTTCCTGTTTTAATAGCAGAAGACTTATACAATTTTTAAAAACTCTTTGTGCGTAAAAGCATAGTCTAAATGGGAGAGAGTAGACAGCCAAAAGACTGATAATTGAAAGTATTCTGAGATTTATTTTATTTTTTAAAGAGAGTTGATGTCTGAAACACTTCACAGAATTGTTTGCTTTAATACGAAGGACACACTGGTAAGTTATATTCTTTTTATAAATATGGGCTTGGCAAGGAAAGCAATAGAGTGGCCTGAAGAACTAAGCTATCTTCTCTCCCCCACCTCTCTTAAAATGGATTAGGTGAAACTTTTGTTCCTAATAAAAATAGCAGAAAATGGAGCAGGCAGCATAAAATTAGAAGGATGGCCTGTTATGGAATGACTTTTTATTTTATTTTATCGTGATAAAATATTTCAGTTGTCCTTGACATAAGTGGGCAGACAATACAAATCGATAAAGCACTACTCAGCTGGATGCGAGCTATCACCAAGATTCATGAGATTTTACCTAATTTGATCCTTCAAATTGATGCTTCAAATAGATGTTCTGTGCTATTAAAAAAAAAAGTGATGCTTCTCACCAACAGAAATTAATGTAAGCTAGTGCTGTATATTAAAGTGTTCTGTGCTGACAATATATTTGTGAGTCTGGCAAATCGCTGATTCAGATGGAGAAGTCTCAATCTAATAGACTTAGAATGGGTATTGTATCCTCCTCTCTTTCTCCCCCCCCTTAAATAAAAACCTTATGGTTTATTAAACCTTGGTTTCCCCTTGCATCTTAACCAGGAAACCATGATATAATCAAATAGACTGAGACTTAGTTTAGTACCCAGATGCTCTCCTCATCTCCCTTTCACTGTTTGTTGAACCCCTGTTTCCCACCACAGATGAAACAGAAAACTATGATTTAATGTACTACACAGAGAATGAGCATCATGCTCCCATGCTCTCCTCTCTCCTCTTTCTCACTGCAATGGAAAACTTCTGGAGTTCGTTAAGCCTTGGTTTCTGATTATATCTGAACCGGGAAATCATGACTTACTCTTGTACTATAATGTGGTTTCATATCCCGGATTGAAGCCCAGGAGTGAACCAGTTTCCCAGGGAAGCAGTGGCGGACCTACATTTTTGAGGCCCTGAAGCTTAAACTGTCATGGGGGGGGGGGGTCCTTCACGACCAACGACGAGGTCTGGGAAACCACAGTTATCTTCTTCAATGGGGTTGTTCCATGACAGATCACAACACCTTTACAACATCTGTGCTACTGACACTCAAACTTTGGGATGTTTGAAACGTATGCAACAACAAAAATCAATCAATTTGAGTCGTGCTACTCAGATTGGGTCTACTAAACTCCAGATTTTTTAAAGCAATGTGGTCTAAAGTTTCTTCTGGGCCCCCTCTGGGATTAAGGGCCCTGAAACGTAAGCTTCCTAAGTTTCATAGAAGGTCCATCCTGGCTAGGAAGTTAGGGTTAAGAGTCTCTGGAAGCCTTTTGTTACAGTGCAGAAGAAAGAGAGGTAGCCTACAAACACGCTACTTGGCCCAAAGTTCAAGAATTAAACCTGCAGTCCTATACACCAAGGGAAGCCAACACAGAACCTTCAAGATTGTTTTGGACTACAACTCTTTGTGACTGATGGTGAGGTATGTTGGTTGCAGTTGTAGTCCAGAACATTTGGCGAGTGCAAAGTTTGGGGAAGCTGCTCTAGACCTTTTTTTGCTGCCATATAAAATTGAAATAAACTTCTCTGTTTAGAATATTGGTATGCCTGAGGTTTTCTAGCCTGTCTTTACCATTCCGGAGTCACAGGCATGATAGATGAGTCCATTTTAATGGAGGCCAAGCGTCTGGAATAATAAAAAAACCTCCATATTAAGATGAAGTTTCAGAAGTCCGGGCAGACATAGGGATTGGAGACCTTTCATATTATTGATTCTGTGATGCAATCCCTGCAACGAACTGCGAGGAATTTCTTAAGAGGCCTGGCCATCTGCAGATTTTAACATTTGCAGCTTGTTCTGTACAGATGGGTATCTTATAGCAACATGAGAAGTTGCCTTATAGCAGCTCAGTATGATCGGTTCTGACTGGCAACTGCTCTCCAGTGCATCGGGTCTTCTTTTTTATTTGGACCTGCACCTTAATATATGTTTCCTACCAGAGCTGGCAGGAATTGAATCTGGGGTCCTTGCTAAAAGTCCCACATTCAGCTCTGGCATTTTCAGGTAGGACTAGAAATGTCCCCTCCTTGAAGTTCTAGAATGCTGCTGCCAGTCTGCTTCCTGGTTTCCCAGATTTTTATATAGGAGGGCTCTCCTTCACTCGAGTTGTTTAAGTAGATGGATGCTGTGGTTGTGTCCTGCAGTGAGCAGGGGCTTGGACACCACGACCTCTAAAGTACCTTCCAACTTCATGCTTCTGAATATTGCCTCTTTCTTTACCAGGTGGGTGAGTGTTTTGGTTTGTGTTTCATTCTTGCACCAACTTTCTTCTGCTCTTCACATTATTTAACCGGTCAGCGTTAGCTATCTCCTCAGCCTGCTTGCAAAGCAGTAGCTGTCCCTTCAGAGCGACAAGATCACTTGCAGATGTTTTCCATCAGAGCATGGAGGAACCCGTGGCTTTTTGAGGCTTATGGATTTTTTTGACATCCTTGTTTAAACAAACAATTTAATAACTGGAATTATGTGGTTTTTCAGGGTTTCCAAGAAGCCAAACTGTTGTGCCGCCCGTCTCAGGTTCACTTGTCTTGAATTCAGTCCCATGTCTTGTACATGCCAGGAGATGGATTTCTGCTTTCCATATGCTGCTTCTAAATGTAATGGTTAGAACACCTCCATGTGGAAAAATTCTCTGGAAGGGGATCCGACAGGGGGGCAGGGGGGTGGGTTTGAGAAAGATTTTGGTGTGCATGTGAATTTTTGCAAAACGCTTTCCATGAAGTGCTTACCATTGGCTGGTCTTTTCCTTTTGCCACTACTCATGATGCAACTTACCATGATGGGCAGTGAATATCACCTAACCCCCTGGCCACCATTGTTCACTAATGCTTACTTGAATTGTGCAAGTCTCACAAATGTGGTGACCATTTTATTTTTTTAAAAAATGTGTGTTTCTGTGTGTCATTTTGCAACAACCCCACTTCCAACCATGAGTTCCAGTTTTAGTTGGGAGGCAAATGAAGACCCTGGTTATCTCCAGACAAGACTATTGCAACGAACTCCACATGGGACTGCCTTTAATGATAGTTTGGACATTACAGGCAGTGCAGGGTGCAGCTTCTTGGTTGCTTGTGTTCGTCAAGCAGTAAGAGCATGTAGCACTGGTCCCATACCAGCTGGTTGCCCATGCATTTGTGGGCCCAGTTTAAAGTGCTGGTTCTTACGTTTGGAGCCCCAAATTGTCCAGAATCAGGTTGTTTGAAGGGCTGCTGGCACCTGTAAAAATTATATCCAGTCCTAACATTAACAGTCCTGCTCATCGACCCGCCATTAAGATCCATCCTGTTGATGTGCACAAGAGACAAGGCCTCTTCAGTGGTGTCACCATCATGGTGGAACTCCCTCCTATGGGATGTGTGTTTGGCTCCCTCATTGACTGTTTTTAAGTGGACCTTCAGGACATGGCTGTGCCAATCTGCTTTTCACTGAATAATCATGCTGGCATTCTGAAGCTGTGATTTTTAAAAAAACTATCATATTTATTTATTTGGAATAAATTTGTGGGGGTTTTTTTATGCAGCTAGCTTAATTAGTCGTGTTTTCAGTGTATTTATTTGTAAACTGCTATGAGACGGGCTTCTCTTGCCTGGAAAGAGAGCAGATAACAATGATTTAAATCGAACTATGGTTTGATCCAACTATGGTTTGTCCAAACCAGGATGGGAGTGGAGGTGCACAAGCATTCCACCCATTGACCCCCAAATGAATTGGGGGCCCTTCCAGCCTTCCACTTGAACTTAGAAAACTTTGAAGGGATGTAGGGGTTGAGGTTTACATAAACGCTCCAGTGGGCTGCCCGAGAAAGGACTGGGTGCAGTGGCTGACTGCCCACTGCATTTCTATGCTGTCTGCAGAGGAGATGACCGGGGTGAGGGGAGCTTGTCACATCAGGAGGGGGCTTCTTCACCAGCCAGATTGCTCTCTGCCTCTTGGCCTCATTCCTCTCCTGCTTCAGCCTCTGATTCTGGACTTCTCTCTGCCAGAGACTCTCCTTGCTCACTAAACCTTGTTACCTTCACAGCTCCCACCACCTCCTCCTTCCAGGCTTCTCTCTTCTCCCTCTGACCACTCATCATCATCCCACCAACAAACCCTGGGGTTCTTCCCTTGGGGGTTCCCCACCTGGTGCCTCCCACCATTCCCCCGTGTCCGTGACTCTGGTTAACCTGGGGCCAGTCACTGCTTCTCAGCTCACACTGCCTAGCAGGGTTGTTGTATGGATAAAACGGGAATGTGGGGAGAACCTGTACATTCCCTGTAATTTCTTGGAGGAAAGGTGGCATAGTGAATATAATGCATAAATAAAAATTGAGGCAGGCAGTCCACTTGAGATGAGCTGTCCTCCTCCCTTTCAACTTCACAGTTCCATGATTTTGCTCAATGAAACTGAGCGGGACTGTTTGCCGCCTTGAGCAGCCTGACTCAGTTTCTCTGGAATCCCTTAGAGGTGTGGGAAGGAGTGTGACGTTTGCCCTCATATGTGTGTGACATCATACTGGGTTCATAGGGAAAGGGTTAACTAATTGTAAAATGACTAACCAATAGGAACCCAAGGGGAGGAGTTAGAGTTAGAGTTGTTAAGAAGTCAGTCTAGAGTTAGAGAAGAGACGGAGAGGATAAGTCTGTGGGTTGGGCTAGTCTGATGTGAGAGAGTGAGAGAATCTGTTAAGAGGAGTCAGTCAAACAGTTGAGATATTCAGTCAGAAGGTATTAGGAAGGTGTAGACTGGTAAAGAAACTAAAGTTAAGAAACTGACAAGAATATTATCTGAGAAACCATAAACTTGTTAATACTTATAAACTAAACTTGCTTAAAGGTAAAGGTAAAGGTACCCCTGCCCGTACGGGCCAGTCTTGACAGACTCTGGGGTTGTGCGCCCATCTCACTTAAGAGGCCAGGGGCCAGCGCTGTCCGGAGACACTTCCGGGTCACGTGGCCAGCGTGACATCGCTGCTCTGGCGAGCCAGAGCCGCACACCGAAACGCCGTTTACCTTCCCGCTGGTAAGCGGTCCCTATTTATCTACTTGCACCCGGAGGTGCTTTCGAACTGCTAGGTTGGCAGGCGCTGGGACCGAGCAGCGGGAGCGCACCCCGCCGCAGGGATTCGAACCGCCGACCTTTCGATCAGCAAGCCCTAGGCGCTGAGGCTTTAACCCACAGCGCCACCTGCGTCCCTTTGCTTATTTGGTTGCTTGCTTATTTGCTTATTTGGTTCAATTTTAACAACTGTCTGGACTCAGTGTGTACCCAAGAGTAACGGGTTGGTGGCAGCGGGGAAGCGAGCACAGTGGTGGCACAGGGATCAATAAACCGTTAAACGTCTGGGGACCCTGTGTGATCGCCACAAGGAGGAAGAGGGATTGGGTCGTAGCAGGTGAGGCAAGGAGGGAGGGGGGAAAGTGTGGAAGCCCCAAGGCACCTGTGGTGAAACTAGGTTAGCTGTGACCTCTAATGTTCTTCCATTGGAAAGAATGCATAAGGACTGTTGCCTTCGCAAAATCATTTTTAGGAAAAAATAAATGTGAGCCATTAGCTCATTATAAAGATGTATTGGAAGTTAAGGGGAGGGAGAAGACTGTAGCTGCTGGAATGTGGCTTGTTACTCTTGGTGAAATTATATAATGTTGTTGTCCCCCTGTCAAGCAGGAGGTTGTCTTCTTCTCCAGCATGTGTTTTGTCGTGGGTGACAGCCGTTCCATTTTATCCCTGGACAACCCAGAAGATGTCTGGGTTATGCAAGACGTCAGGAGCGATAGTGGCTGGTTGCTTCTGCGTCAGGCAGCCTCTCTGGGCCTGTGTCACTAGGGCAGCTGAAAACTGTTAACATGAAGAGTCCCATCTGGAATTGTGAATCTGGTTTGCAAACTGTGGCTTCATTCATCTGGCTTCTGGCTAGGCCACAGATGCTTCTGTCAAGGCAAATCCCTTCTGCACAGATGACAGACTCTTTGTGTGTGTTTGTGTGTGTGTGTGGCTGCTCTTGGTGACTGGGAAAGGAGCAGATTTTGGGGAAGAGAATATCAGGTGATTGCAAGATTGCATGCTGTTCCATAATGCAAGATGAGCAGATAACAGGCATCTGCCCTGCACAGGGCAGTTCTTGGGGGACGTTGATCATCTACTCGTTTTGCCTCTACACCAGTTTCTCATTCGTCTCTCCACTGTGGATGAGAGGAACAGCAGCAGCTGAGTGGTGAAGTTCTTGGTCCTGGGTTCAATCCCCAGCATCTCCTGGTAGGGCTGGAAAAAACCACTTTCTGAAATGGCAGGAAGTGCCTTTCCCCATCAGTGCAGAACAGCCTTTCCTAGCTTGGGCCACATTCGTGCCATACATTTAGAACACTATGGTGACACTTTAAACATTCATATCTTCCCCCAAAGAATTCTGGGAATTGTAGTCTGCTAAGGGTGCTGAGAGTAGTCAGGAGACCCCCTTTCCCTTCACAGAGCTACAATTCCCAGAGTACCTTGTGTTCCACTCTGGGAATTGTACCTGTGTGAGAGAAATGGGAATCTTCTAACCCTCCATACCTTTAACAAACTACAGCTCCCTTGTTTGCCATATTTTGAATCACATTGGTAAATTTGTTTATTTATCGGTATTAATTTCATTAAATTTATATAGCACTTGATTGTAAAAACAACAGCAACAACCCTCAGTGTGTTTTACTGAGAATAAAACAGTAAAATTATCTGTAAAAACGGTTAAAAACAGGTTTTTAAAACATCCTAAAATAATTAAAGTTAGCAATAAGCTAAAAGCACATTAAAACATATGTCTGCATTCTACATATCTGGGCAAGCTTGTCTAAACAAAAATGTTTTTGCTTCTTTACCTTTTTGTCACCAATAAGGCTTGCCCCCATCGCTTCATTTTGTGAGAGTTGGGTTAATGTGTCTCCCTGCAGCTGAATGGGAAAGCTTCCAAGTGGCAATTTCACAGCCCCGCTAAGACCTTACTGGGCAGCTGGCTAGACCCCAGAAGCATTTTTTCCCCATCACTGACCTGGGAATTGTTTCTTGCCTTCCTGCTCACTCAGCAGTCGTGCCCTTCCAACGTGCGAGATCTGCAAGGGATTCCATTCCTGTTTTGTCAGGTTTCCCAGCTGCTTGCGGCTCTGCTCTTGCACGTGGGTGTGGTATAGCATCTGGGAACAGACAGACTGGCAAAATTCCCTGGCCCTGGGGTTCCCTGTCTGCAGGAATATGACCTGCTCCAATTTGCATCGGAGAGCAGTCGCTTGAGAACAACTGAGTCTAATGGGAAGCTAGGTAAATGTTGGTGAGGATGGTTTTTGGGTTTCTGAAGAACAACGTGGTGCCAATTGGGGGGGGGGAGGAAAGGGCACATTTTACAACCGTTACCTCTCAAATAAATGACCAGAAGTGGAGATAATGCAGAGACTTGTATATTTTTGGGCTCAGAAATACAAGCCTTTGAACTTGTGACGCTCACCCCAAAGGCGAGGTGAGCATTATGTCCCCAACGCTTCTCACTCAGATTTTAATTGGAACTTACTGGAGTGACCGCTCCCCACTTAAAATGGGGGCGCCCTTTGCGTGGACGCGTGCAGCCCTGGATCTGGAGTGGCCCCATCAGCATAGGCTTTGCCTTCCCTCACGGGGATACCTGGAGGTCCCCGCCTACCCCAGTGAGTTGTCCAATCCCACCTGGGGGAAGCGTTGCCAGGGAAACCAGGCCAGGTAGGGGGAGGGATTACCTGCCCACACAATAGAGGGTGGATCCTACCTGGTAATCCTCACTTGGCTCCAGAGCTTCTCCCACCCTACCCACCCTCAGTTAATGTCTTCTTTTGCAGGTTAACTTTTCTTCATAGGTTTTGCAGGTTAACCTTTCTCCACAGGTATGCGGGCGCTGCTACGATAAGGTCGCTGTTAAAGGGCCGGAAAGGAATTTCCCTGCATTGGCAGGTTTCGCCTTTCCCGTAGCAAAACGTCACAACTTTGGCGGTATCAGGCCTTGGGCGGAATCCTTTAGTCCATCTTCCTCTTTGCAGCGGCGATACCAGGGTTCCCCGTTAAAGGGGTTTTTGAAGGGAGGCTTTGGCCATACGCCGAAAGGTCGTCATTGCTCTCCCCTGCGGCGGCGTAATGCGGGCGGCTATCTCTGCTTGAACATATGTTCTCCAGAGCCGGCCCATACCCCCCCACACACACTGGATAACCCTGATGCTCCCTAGGTCCCCGGCT
Source organism: Podarcis cretensis (assembly GCF_951804945.1). Lineage (NCBI taxonomy): Eukaryota > Metazoa > Chordata > Lepidosauria > Squamata > Lacertidae > Podarcis > Podarcis cretensis. The sequence continues at coordinate 23,327,611 of NC_137177.1, read as the reverse complement.
GGGGACTGGGGAGGGAGAACGCCCAATGCCTGAGCCAAGGTCTACCCACATTTGAAATTTAATAAAGTTGTGGCCAATTTAATCCCATAGCACGTTGTCTAGAGTCGTTATTCCACATGACGGGGGGGACCACTCGGGATCTGGGGACTCCGCCTGTCCACACAATAAATACTGCACTCCTTTCCCTCCCAGCCAGCCATACCCCAAATCTTCACCCTCCACACTCTGATGATCCTTCAAGAGACCACATAACACAGGTCCTGAAAGACCTACATTGGCTCCCAGTATGCTTCCGAGCACAATTCAAAGTGTTGGAGCTGACCTTTAAAGCCCTAAATGGCCACGGCCTAGTATACCTGAAGGAGCGTCTCCACCCCCATCATTCAGCCTGGACAATGAGGTCCAGCTACAAGGGCCTTCTGGCGGTTCCCTTGCTGTGAGAAGTGAAGCTGCAGGGAACCAGGCAGAGGGCCTTCTCAGTAGTGGTGCCCGCCCTGTGGAAAGTCCTCCCATCAGATGTGAAGGAAATAAACAACTATATGACTTTTAGAAGACATCTGAAGGCAGCCCTGTTTAGGGAAGTTTTTTATGTCTGATGTTTTATCTTGTTTTTAATATTCTATTGGGAGCTGTCCAGAGTGGCTGGGGAAACCCAGCCAGATAGGCGGGGTAATAATAATAATAATAATAATAATAATAATAATAATAATAATAATATCCCTTTCCTACTTGCCCACTTAACTTTGCATCTCCAGAGGTGGTGTGAAGTAGAGGGAGGGCAGTCTCTCCCTCTGTTCTGTTCCAACTTAAGTAGCCCTGGGAAATGTAATATTCCCAAGGACACCAAATGGCCTGATTTTGTGATGTGGTGCAGAGAGAATGGCTCAACTTAATCCAACCCAATTCAAGCCTGGGAGAGCTTCTTCATTACCTAACTGGGATAAGTGAGCCCCAGTGATGCATGGCTCTCACCTAAATGGAGGAACACATTGCCAGTTAATTTTAGTTCAGTGTCTACCTCTTTCTGCCAAGGCTAATGTGGAGGTTATCACAATTCAGTCCCTGGCATCTCCAGCTACAGGTGGTGGTCTAGAGACCCCTGTTCCCCTGTTTCCAGTGTGGTGTAGTGGTTAAGAGCGGTAGACTCGTAATCTGGTGAACTGGGTTCGATTCCCTGCTCCTCCACATGCAGCTGCTGGGTGACCTTGGGCCAGTTACACTTCTCTGAAGTCTCTCAGCCCCACTCACCTCACAGAGTGTTTGTTGTGGGGAAGGAAGGGAAAGGAGAATATTAGCCGCTTTGAGACTCCTTCGGGTAGTGATAAAGCGGGATATCAAATCCAAACTCCTCCTTGCTATAGTGCCCAGAGTGGCTTAACAGTCAAGCCCTCTTCCCAGGGATTTCTGGGAACTGTGGTTCTCTGAGAGGAAAACGGGTGTCCTAACAAGTTAAATAACTACATCTCCCAGGATTCTTTGGGGGAAGCCACAGCTGTGGGATGGTACTGCTTTAAATGTATAATGCAGATGGGCCCCAGGTTGAAATGGGAGCAGACCACTCACTAACTAATGCAAGGGTGAGGGGGGCACCTCTCTCTCTCCCTCTGTCCTTATTTCTGGGGGGGGGGGTCTATCAGGAGTGGCATGCAAGGAGTGGGTGGGGCCAAAACAGCAGATGGCATGGGCTGGGTCAGAGCCCAAAGTAGGTAGGATGCCCTCTTTCTGTTTGTTACCTCCTTTTCCAACCCTGTTCTGCCATATTTGGACATCATGGGAAAGCCAAACTTGTTCCAACCAGAGAGCCCAGAGCAATTGGGGAACAGAGAGTATGTGAGTCCTAAGCACGGCCAGGGCATGCAACTATGTTTTTCACCGTGGGTCTCCAAAGCACTTCGCTCTGGCTAGATCAGACTCCGCCCTTGTGCATTGTGTTGCTGTATCAAAATGCCCCCAGTGGCTTTTTCCAAATGAAGCTGAACCTTTGCCAAGATTGTCCTAGTCTAGGCTATTTTTGCTGGAGCAGGATTGATCTGCTTCTAAAACTCTCTCTCCTTACCCCCTCCCCCCATGTGATGTCTGTGTCTTGCTTTTCAGTCTGTTGGCAGGAACCCAGTCAGCCACAGCTGTGCCACAGCCTTTCTGCAGAATCGCTGCTGGTTCATGAGAGTGCAGGGTGCCAGGATCTTCCTTGACATAGCAAATTCTCATGAAAACCAATAAACCACGTTTAAAAAAAAGAAAAGAAAAGAGGATAGGAGAAAGTTTGCGGCCTGTTGTCCGGCAAATGCTCTTATTCTTGGCCAGCTGGGGTTGCATAATGATTAACAGTGCAATCCTAGACTTGTCTACTCTGATCCAAGCTCTGTTGAGTTCAATGGAGCTTACACCCAGGTAAGTGAGTATAGGATTGCAACCAAAGAGACTGAGTTATGAAGCAATACCTCCCTGGTTTGAAACTCACTAGATGACCTTAGGACAGCTGCTGCTATCTGCAGCCTGGGGATTATATGAGACTTTTGGGTATAGGGCAGTATAGAAAATAACTAACTAACTAACTAACTAACTCACAACACCAACTCACTTTACAGCAGGCATAGGCAAACTCCGGCCCTCCAGATGTTTGGGTCTACAATTCCCTAGCTAACAGGACCAGTGGTCAGGGATGATGGGAATTGTAGTCCCAAACATCTGGAGGGCCGGAGTTTGCCTATGCCTGCTTTACAGGTTTGCTTTAAGGCCCTACTGGTGTTGACGGACTACAACTCCCATAATCCTTGACCATTGGCCATGCATGCTGGGGTTGAGAGGAGCCAGAGTCCAACAGCATCTGAGTGGAACAGGTTCCCCATCTGTGCTGTAAGACACTCACGTGAAACATTCTGAAGACTTAAAAGTACTATACAAATGTTAAGGGTTGTTATGCCAATAATAATAATAATAATAATAATAATAATAATAATAATAATTGTACCCCACCCATCTGACTGTGTAGCCCCAGCCACTCTGTGATTATTAATGTTTGTAAACTTTAAAATGCTCACTTTTAAGTAGCCTTAAATGTAGCAACATTTGGAGGGCTCTAGGTTGCGGAAGCCTGCTTTAAATATATTCTATTTAAACTTAGCAACTTAATGTGCCTCAACATGCTTCCTCCTTTCCACTTAGCAATGGTTTGGTTTGGCTTAGCATTAACATGCAAACTGAGGATGCTTTCTGATTGCACTTTATTTCATTTTCCTGACTTTTCCTTGCCTTATAATTTTTGCCTTTTATGTGATGTTTTACGTGACGTAAGTGCCACTTCTGAAACTCTAGCAGAATCCAACGCTTATTTTCATGTTACTTTCTCCCCGAACAAAATATGCTTGCAACCCTGTTAACCCAACAAATTGTGGGAGTTTGTGCTGTGATTTCCTCACAGTTTCCATGTGTCATGCCACTCCCACTCACGTGCCAAAAATTGGCCCGGTATCCCAGCATATGGTTCTTTCCTCCTGCCATTTTCATGAGTGAATCATGGGGGAACAGAAGCACTCGTGTGCAGAGAGGGTGACACATCATAGAGGGCAGAACTTCAATTATAAAAGACCCCAATTCCACAATACAGCAGGTAATGCAATGTAAAATAAACAGTGGAAATCGTGACAGAACCACTACCATTGTACCCAGGAAGACTCATGCAATAATCCCCACCTGAGTCACACAAAACTCTTCTTTTTCAGTACAGCAACAGTTCTGCATGACATGGTTCGAACACCACCTTTTCTTCTGTAGTCAAATCTAATTGTGTGCTTTTAAAATGTTGTTTTCCTTTAATCCTTGTTTAGTCATGCACACACATCTTTCCCACTTTTCTGACCACAGAATAAATGAGCTGGAGAAGGAACAGCTCTTTTTAGTAAGGCCCAGATAAAAAAACAACGGCAATGCCAGGAGATGTTGTCAGTTGATAGCACTAATGGAGCTGACACAGGACTCCGGCATAACAAAGGCATGGCTCATAAAGGGTCCATGTCAGAGAGTAATTACCAGTAATACAAGAACAAGGCAGCTGTAAATGGAGTCCTATGATTGATTGCCAGGGGGCAAATGCCTGAGCAGGAGGCCTTGCGTGATGGTTGAAGCAGGTTCATTGAGATGTAGGCAGCGGCTGTCTCATTCATTCATTTTATTTTATTTTAATGTCTGCGTTGCTTTTCATTAAACATTCTAGAGTGACGCACTGTGCAAAGGTTAAAGACCTTCCAGACACGTAGGATAAATCCATTCTGAAGATTCCTTAAGTGTAAAAATATAAATAAATGGCAGCAAGACTGTCCAGTGTCAAAGGTTCACCTTTGTGGAGGAATACGGTGGTACCTTGGTTCTCAAACTTAATCCATTCCGGGAGTCCGTTCCACTCCCGAAACAGTTCGAATAGCAAGGCACGGCTTCCGATTGGCTGCAGGAGCTTCCTGCACTCATGTTGGACGTTCGGCTTCTGAAAAACGTTCGCAAACTGGAACACTTATTTCTGGGTGTGCGGCATTTGGGAGCTGATTTGTTTGACAGCTAAGCCGTTCGAGAACCAAGGTACCACTGTATAGGTAAAGGTAAAGACAGGGTGGAGGAAGGTGGGTGTGCGAGGGCCACCCTGGGTGTCACCACTGAGGGGGTGACAAAATGGCGGGCGGCACTCACGGCGGGGCCTGCAGCGTGCCCGAGCCACACGTCTCTCCTGGGAATAACATGGTGGCTTGGCACCTGCAGGCTCTGCACTGCCCCAAACAGTCTGCCCACCGCCTCCCCCTCAGCTGTAGGCTGGCTGAATGGGAGGAGGCAGGCAGACTCCTCGGAGACGCCATGGAGAGTCCTGCCCTGGCTTGCCCTGCCCTGCAGGCAGCTGGCCCTGCCCCTGGGCACAGGGCACACGCTCCACCCCAGGCGCCCAATCAGCTTGCTCCATCGGTGGGTAAAAGACTCCTGGATGGTTAAGTCCAGTCAAATTTGACTATGAGGTGTGGCGCTCATCTCGCTTTCAGGCCAAGGCAGCCAATGTTTGTCCACAGACAGCTTTCTGGGTCATGTGGCCAGCATGACTAAGCTGCTTCTGGCACAACGGGACACCGTGACGGAAACCAGAGCACATGGAAACACCACCACCCCATAGGTGGACGAAAGACTGGGGACAATTGAATGAATAAATATCCTTAGGCCCTGGATGACATTTGCTCTGGGTTTTTGTTTGTTCGTAGCCGCCTATTATACTAACGTTCCATTTGAAATAAATTTACAACTCCTCCACAAATTATGAGTTGCATTCATACCTAGCAATTATACCTAGCTTTATTGAAAAGTATTGGCTTTAGGGTCTGCTTTCTCTCTACCTCCTAGTGTCTGACATATCTTTGACATTTACTGGTTGTCTGTTTCCTTGTCTCTAGTAAATACATCACTTGTAAACCAAAACTCAGCACAGAGTGAGACTTCCCCACTACCACCCTGTCGGTGTGATTTTTGAAGGTTACTTGGTTTTATTAGCCAATATATTTCATCTAGTAATTATGAGTGTTTCAATTTGATTGTTGGGAGTGCCACTCCTTTTTAAAGGCTAGGATGGGATAGGATGGGAAAGGAAAGGTTTGAGCAACTCCTGAGATGCATATTCTCTTTCAAATATTTGGACACCCAACTCTATTGAGATTGTTGGCCAAAGTTGGTGGTGATCTCTTAAATTCAAGGAGGCCAAATGATGTTTTTCACTCTGCATTGAAAGCAGGAAAATGGTAGGAAGCAATTGCTCACATATTTTTTTGCTAACGGCAGCCATCAACTGCTGTGGCATTCCTTTCACGAAAACTGCCAAAATATAATGTGCCTGTATGAATGATGATTTGGGCAAGAGAACTTGAATTGCATGGTATATCTCAAGAGTGGGGAACCGTTTTTTTTCAGCTGGAGGGCCACATTCCCTCCTAGGCAAGCTTCTGAGGGCCAGGTGCCAGTGGTGGGCAAGATCAGAGGAAAAAGTGGGCAGAGTAACAAATGTGAGTTTCCCCTTTATATGGCAAACAAAAGAGCCTTATTTTCAGATTAAACTGAACTCAGGTACAAGTTATGTATGAGTATGCATGTATGAGTATACACTTTTTGATTTGTACAGCTCAATTGTTTGTATACACAGCTACGTGGACCGTACGCTCATTGAATGTAACATGCCTCGCAGAGGGTTGGACTAGAAGACCCTTGTGGTCCCTTCCAACTATCCAATTCTACAATTCTGTGAGCAACCTTACAGTAAAAACAGTGTGTATGCTGTTGATATACACTGTTTATATAGCACAAACACTCAAACAGCTCTATCCACCACCCAGACAAGCAAGAAGCATTATCAGAGTTCAGGAACACATTCCAGCTATGCAAAAAACACTTGGGGGTGAAACAGGACCAGGGAGGGGGCATGGCAACAGTTCCAAGGGCCAGATAGAGGTGCCTGGAGGGCCACGTTGAGTCCCTGGGCCTGAAGTTCCCCACACTGTCTTAGCTCAAAGCTAACTATGTTTACAGGTCTGTGATGTCTTTCCCTGATACGTTTTGCTTGCGCTTCCAGCCTAAGGTTACCAGACATTCCCGTTTCTTGGGGACAGTCCCTGGATTTACAAATCAGTCCCCATACAAAATCCATTGAAGTTGAAAAGTGCCCCCGGATTCATTGGGAAAAAATCTGGTAACCTTATTCTAGCCGTAGGTGTCAGATCATCATGCCTTTAACATTTAGGCGTTATTCAGAAGGTGATGTGGCTGTTAGAGTAGAAAGTGTTCTTATATTGCATGTGGCCAAATGAAATTTGAGGTGGCAGGTGTTTGTTAGGAAAGTGAAAGGCAGTAGTTTAGTGCTGTAGACCTCTGTGCAATCATGGGCATGCTGTTCCTATTCTGCCAGGGAGACCAGTTTGAGCATTCATTTAGAATGCTTTTGATCTTCTTCTTCCACGGAGGTTGAGTTGTCTCATTTGGTTCTTCCACTGGCAGGTTTTTTCCTTGATAACTGAGCTTCATGATTGAGTGTGGATTTGAACCCAGTCCCTTTGATTCTAGGCACACCAATTCAGGGATAGTCAATGCGGTGCCTTCCAGAAGTTGTTGGATCCTAGCTGCCATTAGTGTGACCAGTGGTCAGGGAGGATGGGAGTCCTACACTGCTTTGGTTGCCCCTGCACAACTGCTACGCCACACTGGCTTTCTCCAAAATGGAAAAGAAAGGAATTTGCCCAAAGATTGGCTCTCTCCATTAAGAACATAAGAAGAGCCCTACTGCATCCAAACAGCCCAATGCATAGGGGAAGCCCGCAACCAGGACTTGATCACAACAGCATTTCTCCATTCACTGTCCCGCCCATTGAAATGAATGGAAGAGCCATAGATCAAGGAGTGCTCCATCACGCCAGCAGCTCATGATGCTCAATGCTCCCTCCCCACAAAACAACAACAACAACATGGAGTTTCATTTTCCCTTGACTAAACAATGTAGTGAATTTGCTAGCCGAGACTTTTTTGTCTGTGGCTATGAATGATATGCACTGGGTTTTTGTTTAACTTTAAAGGAGGCTTGTTACGTCTTTAAGGTGGGAATCTTTTTTATTTCTGTTACCATGACACCCTGTTGCTCATAGGTACAAATCAAACGAAGAGTATGTGTATGTGCGAGGCCGTGGACGAGGGAAGTATGTATGTGAGGAGTGTGGAATTCGCTGCAAGAAGCCCAGCATGCTGAAGAAACACATTCGCACGCACACAGACGTCAGGCCATATGTCTGCAAGTACTGTAACTTTGCTTTTAAAACCAAAGGTAAGCACCGGCCAGCTCCACGCTCATCTTCTTAGCACATTTGCTTGCTAGTTGACATTCTCGGCAGGGCTGGGGTGGGGGACGACACCAGTGTAACAGGAAAGGATGCTTGCAATCCTTTGAGGAACCTTTAACTTGGCTGAAGCATGCTAAAGCAAGAGTATGTAACGTGCTATTTTTGCCAGATGGCTTCTGTCAAGAGTTTGCCTGCGGTGTGGTATGAACCGTTCTTGTGCTTTGGCAGAAAGGCGGGTTTGAGCCTTAATTGTGGCTAAAACACACACACACACACACACACACACATCACCATCCGATATATTCCACGATTGATTGATTGATTGATTGATTGATCAACCAACCAACTAGCTTCAAGAGTGAAGGTGTTTAATAGGGTGTGATGGGGGTTCCACTGAGTTCCCTCGGGGCTGTTGAGTGTATCTGGTGCTATTAAAGCAGGGGTCAGCAGACTTTTTCAGCAGGAGGCCAGTCCACTGTCCCTCAGACCTTGTGGGGGGCCGGACTATATTTTGAAGGGGGGGGAGAATGAATTCCTATGACCCACAAATAACCCAGAGATGCATTTTAAATAAAAGCACACCTTCTACTCATGTGAAAACACCAGGCAGACCCCACAAATAACCCAGAGATGCATTTTAAATAAAAGGACACATTCTACTCATGTAAAACACGCTGCTTCACGGACCATCCACAGGCCAGATTTAGAAGGCGATTGGGCTGGCTCTGGCTCCTGGGCCTTAGTTTGCCTACCCATGTCTTAAAGCCTTCCTCCTCCCTCACCCCTTACTTCCCTTGTCTGCAAAAATTGTTCCTCCAGAGACTTTACCCCCCAAAACAAATGTGCTTTCAATCCAAAACCTGTGGGATTGCCAGCTCTTGGGAATGTTGGGTCTCTTCCCACACACCCCATTTTAAAGCTTCCAGCTCCACAGTGTTTCGTTACAATCTCACTTTTCATTTCCTTTTGAGCTAGGGAGGTTCTTCCTAATCTTTCTGGCAGAGATCAGCATGTCTGGGCTGTAACCCTGAGGGTCACAACTCCAGAGGGTAGGAAATTGGGCCAACCCACACAACTGGGATTTAAAAGGAAAAGTCAGAATTATCGGGTGGTAGCCAACTTAAGTTTTGTGAAGAGTAGACCCGCTAAAATTCACGGACCTAACTCAGGCCGCTTTCATAGCATACATTTAGAAATAGTGTCAGGCCACTTTAAACAGTCATGGCTTCCCCCTAAGAATTCTGGGAGCTGTAGTTTGTTATGAGTACTGAGATTCGTTAGAAGGCAAATCTCAATTGTCAGAGTTCCCTGGGAAAGAGGGATTGACTGTTAAACCACTCTGGGACCTGAAGCTCTGTGAGGGGAAAAGGGGTCTCCTAACAACTCTCAGCACCTTCAACAAACTATAGCTCCCAGAATTCTTTGGGGGAAGCCATGACTGTGTAGCATAGTGCTTTAAATGTATGGTGTGAATGTGGCCTTGCCGTGTTCATTAATTTCAATGGATCTACTTTGATTAGGACTAATATTGCATACAACCCACTATTATTTACTGAGCATAGCACCAGCCAGCATATTGTGCTCATAGTGGTCTTTGTAAGCCATAGTGGACTGTGCAAGCCCCATCATGCTCAGGGACATAAAGTTCTCCTTTCAGTGGGACATAAGCAAGACATGTTTCCTGCGAATTGTTCCAGCTGCAATGACCATATAGCGGCTTAGTCATTCAGTGGAGTCATCCACCAGGCAGTTCTCAGCGTTGCAAACAAATCCTGCAGAAAGTGGAATTTGGCCTGGTGTTGATGTTATACCTCGAGTGGAATTGGAGTGAATTTTCAGCAGGGAGAGCGGAGGAGCTGGCAGGAATCAGTTACAGGTTCTGGTAGGTAACTCTTGTGTTGGGCTTTGGCAGAGGCCTCTGGGTGCCAGCTGGCATTGACGTCCTCCACCACACTTAGAAGGCCTTGCCCAGGATATCAGGGAAAGCTACAGACTCCAGTAAAAAAGAAATAGAAGCTTCATTTGGACAGAATCCAAATGGGGGTGGATGAAGCTGTTGTGGAAATTTGAGTGTGCATTATTATCTGTGGATCTTTTCCACTGGTTCTATCCTCAACCCCCACTTCTAGCTATGAGGAGTCATACCTCAGCAAGGAAGGGCCATGGCTCAGTGATAGAGTATTGTGTTGCTTCCAGAAGCTTCCAGGTTCAATCCCCTGCATCTCCAGGTATGGCCATGAGAGATTTCTTCTCTGAAATTCCAGAGATCCACTTCCAGTCAATGCAGAGAATGTTGATGGCCAACAATCTAACTCAGTATAAGGCAGATTCCTTTTTTACCATGTTCCCAGTGGTAGAGTGTGCGCTTTATGTGCAGATGGTCCCAATTTTTTGATTTCCAGCTGCTCTTTGTTGAAAGATAGCAGAACTGAGAGAAGCTTCTGCCTGAAACCTTGGGGGAGGTATTGCCAGTCAACAAACAGACTGCTAGCCTAGGCAGAAGGAAGTCCTGACAATTTCAGGGTAGCTGCACCATCGTCATATTCCCCACCACCATCAACTGTTGGGTAAATCAGAAATATATGCACCCTTGTCCAACATCTTCCGTGTGCAAGAAAACATAAAGGCATCCATGTGCTCTGATCTAGTTTGCTTTCAGGTACTTGAGTTCTGATGTGGGAACTGTGGGGATGTTCAGGGATGCAGGAGAGGGTATATTGTTTATTAATATCCTTCCCAACTTGCGCTAGCAACTTCCTTTACTTAGCAGAGTTTCACATTCCCCTTTTAAACGCACAATGGATAACTGGTTGCAGGCTTCTGTAAGCCCCTCACTATTAGGTTCCTGGTAAGTTCCCTTATATCCCACAATCTTGTATAAAGTATAGAAACAAAGTTTACTCACATTCAGTTCGCAGTTGGATCCCTGAAGGCAGACTTAGTTACAAAGTATATACATGTGGGTCTATCCCATATGGGGATAATCCCAGTGTTGTCTGTTGGCTGAGAGCCAACAGAGCATCTCTAGCTAGAAAGCTGCTCCAACGACAGAGGAAGTCAAAGAGAGGGAGAGTGCTGTGTGCCTTGTCCTTTTGTTACCTGGACCGGTAAGGTCATGCCCCCTCTAGTCACATGCAAAGGAAGTATGTCCCAGCCAGGAGGAAACAGGAAGTTCTTGACTGGGTGGACCAAACATTCCCCCACAGGTCCACTCTAGGAAATCAAGGAATGTTGTATTTGACTGCTACTTATGTATTCCATCCCACAAGTACTGAGTTTGCCACCATTCACTTCAACAGAGGGTACAGATGTGCAATCTTGCCCCTGCTCCTGTCAGCTTGGAAATGTGCAAAGTAAACCAATTGCATGTTTGGAATTGGCTCCCCACCCCCTCCTGCCATCTCTCCTTGATTCCTCAAATACTCTTCTCATCAGCCTTCTTAATTCCCAACACCTTTCCCCTTAAATACTTGCTGGCCGACAGGAGGCACACTGGTTCTGTACAAGAAGAAGGAAGGAGGAAGGCTTGCCCCTTCCCTCTACCTCTAGATGTCCTAGCTATGTTCCATGACACTAGAGAGAAGGAGGGAGAAAGGGCAGACGACCCTTTTCCTCTCTTCTCATGCTCCACGGCACAGAAGGTGCTGCCTAATAAGACTTCAAATGGGGAAATGGATTAAGGGTTCGCAGTGTAGGCAGGTGGGGCGGGAAACCAATATTTAGTCCCTGGCTTGGATTTTAATCTGAGCCAGAGAATAACTCGGTGGCTTGTAAATCCCTTGAAGCTCAAATTATGAGCCCCTCAAGCTCTAAGATGAACCCAGAAATTGAAAGCTTTGCTGGCATCTGTAATGGTGGGTTCTAATTTGTGAATGTAAACAAACGCGTGTATCAATGGAGTCCCTCTCTTGAAATGAATGGGGTTATTCTTATTGGTAATTTATCTTTATGCACACATCAAAGGACACAGAGTTTTGGATCAGAGTCACAGCTCCTACACTCAGTCTAGGCCATTGAATGAATGACCATTGCAGGCCATTGCTGTGATAGAAATAGTGCTTGGAAAACTAACGTCAGGAAAATAAATCAACACTTTCACAGGCACATTTTTCTTGAAGCCCAGAGCTGCAGAGTTAATAAGATCTACTCATGTTACCTGCGTTGTCAAGCTCAACCCATTTTAACAATCTGAATAGTAATGTAATGTGGATCAGCTGATGCCTCATTGCCTCTCGCTGACTGTCTTGTATAAAAATGGGAAATCAAAAAGACTGAGTTTGGGGTCAAATTTGGGTCCTCTCTACATGCTTTGATTTGCACTGTGATTCAACACAGTTAACAAAGAGCTTATCGTGCTGTCTTCTGTCTCAGGGCACACGTATGCTACCGATTCAGTCAATCAATCTTTATTATTACCATCACGGATCAGCCACTAAGTTACAATCTGACAAATACGACTTGCAATTTACATGCCAGCAAAAGACTGTTAGGAATTAGCAGCACAGTCAAGGTCTAGGCTGTTGTGTGTGCATTGTTGAACATTCACAACCATACTTAGAATGGATTGCTGAGTGCTAGTCTAGTTGGTAAGGAGATTTAACCATCCAATTCCTAGAAATGCATGTTGATGGAGAGAATTTGCCATTTTTGTAGTGATTTCATTTGCGGAGTTTGACAGAAGGAGGGAGGTGTAAACATCAGAGGTGCCTGGGAATTTAGTTCCACTACAAATTTAAACAGGCACCATAGTTTTTTGATTGCCCTAGCTTCTCCTGAAGAACCAGAGAATTATAGTTTTATGAGTATCAGTAGGATAGGATCACTGAATCTTATTATAGCGACCTGCTTGACAGCTTGCTTTGAGAGCCGCCACCTGTGAATAGGCTTTGAAATTGGTTTCAGCTTCAAAGTTTTGCTTGCAGATTTGTAGTAGCCAGGAAAAAAAGTCAGAGGTGCAACCCTCCCGTTTCTTAGATTTGGGGATGTGGTGTGTCCGCTGTATTGTCAGCTAGGAAATTGCATGTATCTGAATTTCCACATTCTCTGGGGTTGAATTTGCATGAAAGGGGACTGTCATTCATTTGCACCAACACTACAAGATATGGAGAATGGTTTTCAGGTCAGTTCTCCTCTATCTTTCCAGCACAGCACGATGCTATAAACCAGGGGCAGAGAACTTGCAGCTTGCAGACCTAACCTGGTCTGTGAGGCCAAGCCACACACCGCTGCCTCTACACTTGATATCATATGTGGCACCAGGTGTGGGTCAAGGAGAAACACAGCTGGGCCAAATGGACATTGCAGTCACCGCCAATCAACTGATTGGCAGCACTTGCAGAAACAAACCCTGTGTGTGGTGCTTTGCAAACCCCACGGCTGGGTTTCAAACCATGCAGGCAAAAATGGTCCCTTTGCATCATTGCAACATCAGGTGATTGGTAGGAGGCTGGTCCCTCCCACCTGTCAATCCTGCTTCATGGGAGAAATAAAAATCTGGACCGCTGGCCGGATCGCTTTCCCTGCCTCTGCTATAGAGATTCCAAGCCTAATTAAACGCAAAGATTTGTAACCAATCCCCAGTGGGCTTTTCTTCTTTTTAAAGGGAAAAGCAGCTTCTAGAGGAGGCAGTTTGGAGAGAAGAAATGGGGAGAAATGTTGTTTCTCCCTACCCACCCACCCCACAAGTGCCCCTTCCTAAAGTGCCTTTTAAACAGCTACTGGAGTTCTGTTAGATGCATTTGTGTGTCACGCTGGGGAGAGGCCCTCAGGTAAATTGGAACCATTTAAAATATGATTCATCTTTAGCGGATTGCGAAGATTAAATATAATGGGCCTGTGTTACAAAAGCTGGTAAAAAGCTTATTCTGAGCTGCAAGATTATTTCGGCGCACTCTAACCGCCGCGAAGCACTTCTAAGCTTCCCGGATTGCAATCATAATGTTAAAACACATACTTAATTCTCTGCCCCTGAAATAAATAGGGTTTAAGTGCTTAACAGTAGCTGGTGCATGCCCTTTATCTGTAGCAAACAAGTCTTTTCATTTTTATCTCCCCCTTGCCCCTTTTCTATCTCTGTTGCAAAAAGGGCCTATTTTTAAAAAAGAAATCCTGCCTTAGAAATGTTTGTTTGAAAGTTCCAAAAGCAAATTAGCTGCTTTCTTTCTTTCTTTTTTAAAAAGTATCTCATAGAAATTTTATTTGATTTGCTGTTTTGGTTCCCCCCCCCCCTCCCAGTGCTCAGCTTTGTACTCTTCAGGTGGTAGTCTTGTGTATGTAAAAGGTTAAAATGTGCACTGCTATATTGGGAACTGCCCCCCACCCAAAGCTTGGGCTGGTCTTAATTAGCTGAGCTCAAAAGAAGTGGAAAGAAGGTGTGCTCTAAGGACCGTTCCAAATCGTGGGTTGTATCCAGAGAAGTTTTACTCAAGAGTAGACCCATTGAAATTAATGGGCCTATGTTAGCCGTGTCTATTAATTTCAATGGGTCCCCTCTAGGTAGGATTAGAAACCCTGCTCCCGTCACTGTCTACTCCCAACAGCTTCATTCAGGCATCACTTATTTTAATGTAATGCCCCATCTAAGGTGGCATCAAAGCAAAACAAAATGCATCCCCAAGAAAGAGGAGAATTAGGGCTCAGATTTGCATAGAAGTTGCACCTACCAATTTTATATGCCTTGATGCACATGTAGAAATAATTCCTATAATTTTAATGGAAATGCAGCATAGACCACCATAAAGGGGAAGGTTTCACCAGGTTGCCTGTGGGCATACTCAGTTGGCTGCCCAGGTGGTCATTGTTAATGGGCAACATCGAGACCCTTCCTGGCCTCCCTTTTTGGCCACCCCAAGTCCCATCATCACATAGCAAAAGAAGCAAGTTGCTTTTCAGAAAAGTTAAAGCAGGATTCCTCAACCTGGTGCTCTCCAGAGGCTTTGGACTACAATTCCCATCATCCCCCAGCTAGCCATTCAGTGCTGGCTAGGGGCTGATGGGAGATGTAGTCCAGAGTCCCCCGGGAATGCCAGGCTGGGAGGGAATTCTACAATCAGAGAGCAGCTATCTTTTGTCACCACCAACTGTGCTTTCTGATGTTGATGGGACCAAGATACTCACCTGAGTATCTTAGCACCTGAGCAGTTTCATATAGGGAGATGGGGTCTTTCAAGTAGCCTGGGCCCATGTGATTGCACAAAAAAGAGATGGCAGCTGAACACCCAAATGTTCAGGCAGGAATCTGAATTTGCCTCTGCATACCAGGATGAAGAACAATCCACTATGCAACAGTGAGAAACATCAGGATATCCTTAATACCATATTGATTATCACGGATTTAGAAGGAATTTCTACAGGCTCCTCAAATACCCAAGTGACTGGCTAGCCATGCCCCCTACGGAAGATCACTAAGAAAATTATTTTCAATTTTATTTTGAAAGAATGATGGAAATCCCATATGGCAGGCCTGGAGAGAAATTTGGCTTTGTGATTCTCACTTCCCAAAACAATCTGTGAGCCGAAGCACAGCTCTCCTTTCAAAATTCACACTTTTCTGAATTCTGAAATTTCTGTGACAACAATAAAGGGCTTTAAAATGCACCCGCTAGGGGACAATGTGCACAAAATGCACATTTTCATGAAAATAACATATATAATAAACACATTATATAAGGCAAATGTGCATACAAAAAATGTGTACTAGAATGCCAGTGGTTTTTCGTCTTTTAATTTTTGAAGATTTAAATTGGAACTGAAATTAAGATTGGAAAAATGAGAAACAGAGAGAAACTGAAATTGGCAGACTTATCTTCCTTTGGTCAAGGGTGGAGAACCTGGTGCCCTCCAGATTCTGTTGGACCTCAGTGCCCGTCAGCATGGTCAAGGGTCATCAGTGGCAGAAGGGGCCGTCCAACAACATTTGGAGGGCCACAGGTTCCTCACCTCTTCTTTATGAAAGGTTAGTTGAAAACACATAAGGCCATTTTCAGTTAAACCTAAGTCTCCTTCCCTTCTGTGACATTCTGCTCTGCAGGAGAATGAATTTAAATATGCTTTGCCTAAGGTTACAGTTGGGTTCCATGACTTGTAGGTGACATCATTATGCTACTCTTATATCAACCTTAAAGAAGCCGTTAATATAATGTGTTGTCATTGGTGAGAAGTAAGGGGAAAAGAAGGGGCTCCCTTGACATTGTCCAATGTGTCTAGCTTGGCTTCTTACGGATAGCATACTGATGTGCATTTGGGTTATGTCTCCCCTCAACGTTCCTCATGACTGACCTTTTTCAGCTCTGCAAATAAGATGTCTATCAGGTTCCCTTCCTTTGCATTTGGTTCTGAGAGGAACGGAAAGCACTTCCTGTGCTCGCTAAGCTGCTTTTGAGGTTTAAGGATGCAAAAGCATATTAGCTGTCTCAAGGCAACCGCTTAAGTCCCATGAAAGATGTCTTGACAAAAGAGCTTAAGCAGCTAATAATGTTCATTGACAAGCAGGCAATGATGGAGACCTTTATGTGTGTCTGTGTGGCATGTCTTGACTATGTTGCTGCCGCATGCTTCTAGTCCCTCCTGCTTTTGTTTGTGTGCTGATGGAATTAAAGTTAGCCAGTGGAACAGGACTCAGGACTCTTCGAGGCATGATTGATCTCAATGACAAGCATCCATTTGAATGATGATACTGTCCATTATGAACTCGAACTGGGACAAATTTTAGTCACAGCCGGGGGTTCAGTTTTTAAAATTATTAAAGAAGCAGCTGTGAATGGGTGGCCAAGAGGGGATGAAAAGAGTTGAGATGCAACAGTTGCTTGAACCTTTTTTTGACCCTGAACCTTTTTTGAATGTGAAATTTGACATTGTGAGAAAACTATTTTGTTTTGAAAAGAATATCCTCACATCTACATCATACATACTGTGTTAATAGTCATGGCTTCCACCAAAGAATCCTTGGAACTATCATTTTTCAAGGGTGTTATAGCTCTGTGAGGGTTCTCCAAATTGCCCTCAGCACCTGTAACAAAGTATAGGACCCAGGAGCCTGGCTGTTACAATGGTAAAAGTGCTTTAAACAGACGGTGTGAATGTGACTTCTAAGCTGAGGTCAATGCTCTATGTTGTGGTCAAAGCCACCATCTGAGCTCATCCAGTGTGCTCATAGAGAGCAATTATTCCCATTTTTGACTGCAATTCAGCACTGGACAAACTCCAAATTTCACGTGATGATTTCTTTATGACTATGAATCCTGTGAATCTTTTCTCCTTAACACATTTTTCATATGCAAATTTCCTTGTGATCTGTATTTATTAGGGGAAAACAATTATCTGAAAAAACAAGTGGCAAGAATAACTTGCAGATCATTAACATTTTCAATTTAAAGATGGAGAGATGAGTTCTGAAAGAGGGATTTGTCTGAAACCAGAAAATTGAGTCCACTCCTCCTAAGTCCATAACACCACCTCTTTATCATTTCAGTCAAATGGACCGGAATGACTATATTGGTAAACAATAGTAAACCCTGAGTGTGCATTCTATCACTGCGCTGTGGTTCCTTCCCTAGTAAAGCAGTTGTGATGGTGGCTTTGTACAAGCACCCTCCAGAGAAGTGGGATCCTTATTAGTGCTGAGCTGAAACAGGTCTCAGAAGGACCAGTTGGCTGGTTTCCTTTGCTTACTGTAATGTTCCAGTTTTTCGGGTTGCAGGTATTTTGCCAACAGTCAGGAGAGCTTTGGCTATGTCATCTTGTTACAGTGCACTTGGAGAACCAAGCTAGATACTGAGACATACTCAGGAGCTAACAAAACCTTGAAGGAGTTTCACTGAGGACATGCATGACTTCTTATATTCAGTCCCTGGAAGTGGAGGGGGGAGAGAGGGGGCGCGTGAAGGGAGAAGGGTAAGGGAGAGAAAGGAAATATTCTATCATTCTCTTGTTCTTTAACTCTCTCTCTTCACTTCTCTCCTTTCATGCACCTGCATTCTCTCTTCCTTGTCAAAAGCTGCCACATTCCATTCTCCTGTTTACCAGAGGATAGACACCTTTCCTGGTCACTTGTGTGATTTGAAGCCATCAGTGCAACCAGGGAGACTTTCAGTGCAAAGATCACTGGTAACAGGCGCTCACAAAGCTTGGTGTGTCAGAGATCAGATGCAGACTTCTGGGGTTCATAATGTGTGCCTCAAAGAAGAGGAACACGTTAAACCCATGAATTCTTCTCTGGTTCAGATTTCTGAGAAGAATGACTCTTTCCCAGCCACCAAACCTCCAGCTGACAAGCCTTCACCAGGGCAAGAGAGGTTTATTATGTTTTTAGATATGCTGTAAGCTGCCCAGAGTGGCTAGAGAAACCCAGCCTGATGGGCGGGGTATAAATTATTATTACTATTATTATTATTATTATTATTATTATTAAATGAGGTTTCTCTTGGTTGAATCATGCTGTCAAAGGTAGCCTTGGGTTGTGGTGTCTTGCTGGGCTGATCTTCATACCAAGATTGAGGTTGCAGTCCTCCACAACAACAAAAGGTTGGGCTAGATGGAACCAACTTTTATATTGATCCGCCAAGACTCTTCTTACATCCTGATGCCTGCCTTCCCCACTTTTGGAGACTAATCCGAGCCTTAGAGCAGCTGCGTATTAGCTGCGCACAAATTGTATTATGACCAGTAAGTACCCACAGCAGTGCTACAGCCTCAAAGGAAGAATAGAACTGCCATGCAGATTCATCGATCTGGGGAAGGGCCATAGCTCAAGGTACAGAGGAATCATCCTGATTCCTCCTACTTCTTGTGGTCACCTATTTGTTTACGTACCCTCTGGCCCATAGTGGATGAGAAGTGGTGGGTAGCAGTACCTCTGCCCTCTGCTTTTTCACCAGTCATTCTCCTGACAGGCATTCAGCCAACAGCAGTGGTAGTGAAAAGGATGAGGGCTTTTTGGAATGGGGGCAACACTTGAGGGCATCTTGGCACCTTGAGCTGGTATGCCACCAAACTCTGGTTTGCCATTGTGTCAGAACTTGGGAGGGGGGCAGGCACAGAAGATGCAAAGTGTGCAAGGATGCAAGAACAAGCCAGGCATAAATAAGGCTTGTATATAATAACATGAGTCTTAAATTAAAAGTGGAGTAACCAATCTGAGCTGAGATTGTTTCCTTCTTAATATCTGCTCTGTTGCTTGACTCTTGAGCCTTTATTTTCCCTCTGAATTCTTCTCTCCCCCCCCCAAAAAAATAAATATACTACTTGACATAGCACGTAGCTAACTATGGAATTTGCTACCACGAAATGTAATGATGGTCACCTTTAAAAAGGGATTAGGGTAATTCATAGAGGATAAGCTTGTCAATGGTGCTTAGTCATAAAGGCTACATAATTACCTCTGGTACCAGTTACTGAGGGAGCATCGTTTGTGCTCATGTTCTGCTTGTGGGGACATCTTTTGGCCGCTGCGGAAACAGAATTCTGGACCAGATGGGCCTTGGGCCTGATCCAGCAGGGCTCTGCTTATGGCCTCCTGTTCTCAACTGAACTGCTACTGAATGGCCATATTTGTTGCTTGATCTCCACAAGGAGGCTTTGCCTTTTGTTTGACAGTGTGCGATTGCTGTCTATGCTCTGGCAAATCTGGAGAGAAAGATGGGCCAGGCCACCAGCATTCCTTTCCTACATTGCAAAGCAAAGTGCCTGCCTGCTTTTCTGCGTTGCATGACTGCTAGCCATTGTGAAGGTTGTGCCTTAATCTTCCCAAGGAAGCAAACGACTAACCTTACGCTCAGCCCGCTGAGAGAATAATGTGTGGTTTGTGGGCGCCTGCCTCCAGTTCTGGCAAAATAATGCAGAGAATGTCACTGGTTCCTATGCAGAAAGGAAGCCCGTGTCGACAAACGTGTATGTTCTTTTTTGTTTCAGGGAATCTGACTAAACATATGAAGTCAAAAGCCCACAGCAAAAAATGTCAGGAGATGGGTGTGTTGGTGTCTTCGCTGGTGGAGCAAGAAGCAGATGAAGGTAAAGCTCATACCGATTCATTCATTCATTTCTTACTGTCTACATATCACATTCCTGATGCCAGTTAGAATTGGATTTGAATTAATTCATCAGGTTGCGAACATGATCCGTGCTGGAGGCACGTTCGCAACCCATCTGCGCACGCACGGGTCATGATTTGGTGCTTCTGCGCATGCGCAAAGTGTGATTTAGCGCTTCTGCACATGCGTGAGTGCCAAAACCCGGAAGTAACCCATTCCGGTACTTCCGGGTTCGGCGTGGGCACAACCCGAAAATGTGCAACTTGAAGCATCTGTAACCCGAGGTATGACTGTATTTCTTTTATCATCACATTTTTATCCCACTGTTCCTCCAAGGAGCTCAAGGTGGCCCCTATACTTCTTCCCCCTCTCCCATTTTATTCTCACAAACAACCCTGTGAGGCAGCTTAGGCTGAAAGACAGTAACTGGCCCAAGGTCACCCAGCACATAAAACCCAAATTAAATATGTAGTCAGGGGCGAGGGAGAGCAGGAGACACTATTTAAATCACTATTATACCACTTTCAACAGCCATGGCTTCCTCCAAAGAATTTGGGAAACTGAAGTTAGTTAAAGTTGCCAAGAGTTGTTAGGAGTCTCTTGTTTTCATCCCAGAGTTACAATTCCCTGGGAAGAGAGATGGGTTGTTGAGCCACTCTGGGAATTTTAGATCTGTGAGGGGAATAGAGGTCTTCTAAGAACTCTCAGCACTCTTAACAGATTTCTCTTCCCAGGATTCTTTGGGGGAAAGCCATGACTGGTTAAAGTGGCATGATGCAGCTTTAAAGATGGGGCCACATAGAAGCTGCCTTCTCCTCACCCTTCCTGTTAGACCACCCCTGCCCCCTCTTTTGGCCGCCCTGGATTGCTCCAGGTGGAACTCATCCAACCTGGGACGATCTGGGGCTGCTTCAACCTGGTCTGACCGAATCCCAGGTTAGCCCAATTTGATTTGTGACTTGGCTGGATCTGGTGAGCAGATATACAGAAACACACATATGTGCACATGTGCTGCATTCCATATTTCACTGTGTGTTTGAGTGCGTCTGAAGATTTACAGAATGCCATCCATTTAACCAATAAAAGAGTATCCTACGATTTTCCCAGCTGTACTTGTTTCAAAGGTATCGTCTTACATTTCCAGTGATCAGCGTAAACCAGTCTAGCATTCACTAGAGCATTTATTACTACCTCATGTTACTTTCTGGGGATGAAATCTGGTATAAAATTAAGAAGTCAAGCAAGAGGACCGAGTTACACATAAATGTTCCTGTTATAAAATTATTTACGAGTCGTCTTTCAGCCCCCAAAGGACCCCAAGGTGACGTAACAATTTAAAAACCTTTAACCTAAAAACAACATTGAATCCAAATCTTTATTGCTTAGCCAAAGGCCATCATCAGTCATACAACAGTATAGTAAAAAAATGTAGAACTACTCAAAATTGGATTAAAACCCACCAATAACTTTTATCCATTGCAATATCTAATAAATATATCTATCCAATATATTTTATGAGATGTAAAACTATAGTACTCATTGCACACACACACAGAACCGCATGAGAAAAACAATTTCATGGCCAACAGATGGGGGTGGGGGCACAGACAAACAGATGGAACAGAATTGATTTACATTTAAAATCATTCAAAGGTCATAGAGAGCAAATCAGGTTTTAATGGTCCAATGAAAACTAAGAAAGATGATGCCAGTCTAACTTTAAAATGGAGGTGGGGTGAAGTTTCATACTTGGGAGTGCTGTCATTTATTTATTTATTTATTTATTTCATTGATCTTACACCTCGCTTTTCCTCCAAAAAGCATACACCATCCTCTTCCTCTCCATGTTGTCCTCAGAACAACCTGTGAAGTAGGTTTGGCTGAGAGACTGTGACTGGCTCAAGGTCACTCATTGCACTTCAGGAGTGAGCAGGGATTTGAACACAGAAAATACTTTTTTTTTCCATTCTGAAGTGGTTGTTATTTGCCTGCCTACTCCCCGGCACTTGCAACAATGGGCAGTGTCGATGAGTGTGGAGTTTAGGAGAGCTGGATTTTTGAGGGAGGCTGTACTCAGTGTGGCATCCTGCACTAAGTACCACAAATAACCTTCGGAGAGTCATTATCCTGATGACTATGCTGTGCAGCTGACCTGAGCACAGAGCGGTAGAGGGCATGGCCTCCCACTAGTGACCCAACTAACCTAGCTATGGGGCCATGTAGTCCGCCAACTAGGTGGCATTTGCACTATAAAATCTGTCTGCTTCCAGCATTCCACAGAAAGCAGCCTGGGGAACTCCCTTTTCACCACCCTGCCAGGTAGATGGTATCACTTTGGGCCAAACGGCATCATACGAAATAGATATTGTTGCTGGTTGATGTTTCTGCATCGCTGCTAAATAGCAGCTGCGGTGGTGGTGGTAACAGGATTAGGACTGTGGCACACGAGATGGGGAGGGGGCATTTCCTCACTGCAGTGCAGCTGCAAAGAATACCGCGCCACTTCGCCAGAAGCTACTGTTTTTATCACATGCTATTGGAGCTTTTTTATGCAAAAAGCAGCTGAGGGGCTCATTGGGACTGCTGCAGGAGGGAAAGGGTTAAACAGATCTCCCTGTGCATTGTAGCAGTCCCATGGGCATAGCCAGGGGAGGCGGGAGGGTAGCTATCACCCAAATAAAGTAAATCAGTAAAAATACTTAACTAACTGAGGTTCTGCCCCCTAAATATGAAACCTGCCCCCCAATAAATCCTGGCTGTGCCCATGAGCAGTCCCATTCTGGATTTGATCCCCTGCTCCCTGGTGGCTGGTGTTCATGGGGAAGAAAGTTATCCATGGCTAATAGCCACAGTGGCTGGGCTCTTCCTCCACAGCTAGGGGCAGTCGTGCTTCCGAATACCAGTTGCTGGAGACCACAGGAGGGGAGAGTGCTCTGGTGCTTGAACCCCGCTTGTGAGTTTCTGGTTGGCCATTGTGAGAACAGAATGCTGGAGTAGGTGGGCAATTGGCCTGATTCAGCAGGGTCTTTTTACGTCCTTATGACACCTGAGCTCAAAAGTCGCTATGCTGAATGTTCTTATGCTCTTACGTTCACAAAAGAAACCCAGGGGCGGAGCAAGGTGGGTGAGGTGGGGGTGGAGTGCCCCGGGTGTCATCTCCGAGGGGGTGACCTGTGGCACACCACCCGCCCATGACTCGTTGGGGGCAGGTGGGGAGCTGCAGTGTTTTGACAGCCCCGCACTCCCAGGCTGCTGGAGGAGGCATGCAGGCAGGGAGAGGATGGGAAGGAGTCATGCAAGCAAACGAGCAGAGGGGGGTGGGAAGGAGAGAAGCAGAAGCTCCCTCAAATGTGGACTCAACCCTGGAATCCCAGAAGAAGCTCAACAATTTTGGCCACCTCTCCCCTTAAAAAAGCTCAACAACTCCCAGCAATGACAATGACAACTAGATTTCAATGGTGGTGTGTGACAAGAAATTTCCCGCACTGGGTACCACCTGACCTTGCTACACCACTGAAGAAACTACCACCAATTCCCATGTTGGGGGCATTGTCTAAAGGTAAAAGGACCCCTGACCATTAGGTCCAGTCGTGGCCGACTCTGGGGTTGCGGCACTCATCTCGCTTTATTGGCCGAGGGAGCCAACGTACAGCTTCCGGGTCATGTGGCCAGCATGACTAAGCCGCTTCTGGCGAACCAGAGCAGCGCACGGAAACGCCATTTACCTTCTCACCTATTTATCTACTTGCACTTTGATGTGCTTTCGAACTGCTAGGTTGGCAGGAGCAGGGACCGAGCAATGGGAGCGAGCTCACCCTGTCGCGGAGATTCGAACCGCTGACCTTCCGATCAGCAAGCCCTAGGCTCTGTGGTTTAACCCACAGCGGGGGGCATTGTCTAGACTCTTCCTAAAACATTGAGGGAGGGCTACTGTCTGCTCTGCTTCTGGATTTCACTGGGGCATCTGTCTGGCTGTGAGATGCTGAACTGGAACTGGGCCTTTGGCCTGACCCATCAGAGTATGTCCTGTGCTTTTATGAACTTACAGCCTTAAGACAGCAGACACTGTGATTTTCGCTTGCTTGACACGGTACAGCTTTCCTTCTTTGAAATCCAGGCTTTCCTCTACCCCTTCTCTCTCTCTCTCTTGCTGCTTTACATCATGAAAAAAGGAAAACGTTCCACATTCGAAATAGATGGTGCTTTGCCAGAGTTTTACCCTGGGGAGGAAAGAACGTGCAAAAGAAAAAAAAACGGGGGGGGGGGGGGGGAGGGAGAGGATTGAGTCCAGTATCGTGTCAGTCACAAGGGAGATGCATTCATGCTGGTGTCAGCCAGCGGACATCTGCTCCAGTGTCAGATTGCTGGAGGAGTTGCGGAGCCTGCTAACTTACTCAGAATAACTGATTAGCTTTGAGAGCCCCTCGAAAAGTCTTCGCTGCTCTTAGCCTGACTTCTTTCTGAGACTGAACGGCAAACCAAGCGGCCACATCCCCATTTCACAGAATCTTAGAAACAGTAGAGTTGGAAGGGATTCCAAGGACCATCTTGCCCGACCCCCTGGCAATGCTGGCAATGCAGGAATCTAAACTAAAGCATCCACGACAGATGGATTTCAGCTGCGGTTTGGTCCTCATTTCTTTTTGGTCGTAGTCACGTTAGTGGTGCGTTGAAAACCTGCAAATGCTGCTCTGTGCGGTGGAGAGCTGTAGAATGTGGACGACGACACACAGTGCCAGATTTATGTGTAAGCTAAACAAGCCATAGCTTAGGGCCCCACTCTCTTGGGGGCCCAAAAAAAATTAAAGGAAAAAAGAACTGGATGTACATTTCCAAAAGATAAGATAAAAAATAAATAAAATAAAGCCTACATACAGCAACAGTGTTTTGTGTTGTGTAGGCTCCTATGTTGTAAGTAATGGGCCCCGCCTGCTAGCCTGTTCCCTAAAATATCACTGGTTTGCTCATTTCTATATATAGGGTGCCTACATTCTGCATGTGCAAATGGCTTTAGGTCCATAAATTACCATATAGCATATATTCATATTCATATATTCAACACACACAAAAATGACAATTTGTTGTTGACAAAGGACAGCTGGACATATAAAGAGCCCCATTACTTTCAGTAGCTTAGGGCCTCATCAAACCTAAATCCAGTCCTGCTGACACAGGAGAGATTTTGTGGGTCTTGCTCTCAAGGACTTGGTCCTTCCCATCGTTTCCCACATCCCCGCTCGGCTAATGGTGACACATTGCAAGTGGCGCAGTGTGTCACCACCTCAGCAATTATTCGAGGCTTCGAGCCAACAGGGCATTTGCTTGCGAAAGGGGGAGCATGCTCAGGGGAGCATGAGGGCATCTGCTTTCTTTAAAACAAGGCAGGGATTAACACTTTTCAGAGCCCCCACCACAATTCTGCCTTGTGCACTTCGAAGGGCGGTGTGGCTGGAGTGAACCCTAAGCAGCAGCCTGAGGTCTCCCATTCCCTGTTTCCAAAGAGCTTGTCCAGGGGACGTTCTTAGTCCACAGGCACCTGCAGAGCTCCACCGTGAGAGCTGATCTCAAGTCTGTGGCAGGAATCCGCTGGTATTCAGAATGGAATCCTCCCTGGTCTGTTGATGTTGGCTGCAGCCTCTGTCCACTGGAATGTGTTTAGCTGTCTGGGCTTTGCCGCTTTATGCAACAAGACATGTAATTTTAGAATTACAACTCACTCGCACACTCAACTCATTTCCACTTTTGGCTGAAAGGCACTCGTGCTTGTACCGACGAGCTGCCCATGAAGAAGGAGTTTAAAAATGGGGGGGGGGGGAGGACAGAGTTGGCCAGATTGATCTATTTCCCCTTCATGTCAATCTTACCTGTCTTCATTCAGAGCATCCTTTTCTGCACTAATCTCTTACTTTTCATAATGTGAAAATTTGCATTCAACATGACTTTAAAGAAAGTCTGTTGAACTTAGGTCTTAAAGGGTGTGACCATCAAATATGTAATTTATCATAAAGAACATATTTCTAAGTGTGTTTTCTCCTAAAACATTCAATATTTAAATGCCCTGTCATATGTTTTTAAGCCGGGAACTATATTGCAAAATTTAGGCAGATATGAAACCCAAAGAATAACTACATTCTGATCTGTGTAAGTCACCCAGGAAGTGAAAATTAAGTCAGGACACATTTGTGCTGTACATTTTAAACCCTCTTATACAACTGTTGCAGGGACGCGGGTGAAACCACAGAGCCTAGAACTTGCTGATCAGAAGGTCGGTGGCTCAAATCCGCGCGACGGGGTGAGTTCCCGTTGCTCGGTCCCTGCTCCTGCCAACCTAGCAGTTCGAAAGCACATCAAAGTGCAAGTAGATAAATAGGTACCACTCTGGCAGGAAGGTAAGCTGCATTTCCGTGCGCTGCTCTGGTTCACCAGAAGCAGCTTAGTCATGCTGGCCACATGACCCAGAAGCTCCCTCGGCCAATAAAGCGAGATGAGTGCCGCAACCCCAGAGTCGGCCACGACTGGACCTAATGGTCAGGGGCCCTTTACGTTTACCTTATACAACTGTTGCAGCCATGGAGAATCATGGGAACTGTAGTTTGCTAAGGGTGCTGGGAGTGGCAAGTCTGTGAGGCCAGCACCTTCGGCAAACTACATTTCCCACAATTCTCCATGACTGTTAAGGTGGCAAAAGAGGGCTTTAAACGTATGGTGCAGGTTTGACCTCAGTTCACTTTCAAATGTGCCCTGCATAAATGTCTCCTGCATCCCTAATGCAACAGTGCGCCTAACGAGGCTGTCCAATCAACCCGGGGAAATTGCACCACTGCTCCCGTATTTTGCTGCCTGCTGAAGAAATTGCAATGGGAAGCTTGTTTATAGACTCTTAAATGAGATGTTGGTCCATTTAATCTGTTTCTTGTAGCACATAAAAGGCCATTTTATATCCCCCTTGTCTCCCATCTTGTAGCGTCTTCTATCTGATAAAGCTGAAACCATTCCCACCCAGCAGCTTTGCTCAATGTTATTCTAATAGTGCCTCTCTGTGGAAGAGTAACACCCGGAGTAATGATGATGGGAGCATAAATCATCCATCTGTCACCCAGATGAATAAGCATCCATGACAGTCAGTGAAAAACGAATGAATAACAACATAATATGGGGTGGGTGGGGGAATCCACTGAGAAGTTTTCCTGCACTACACTTTTTTATTTTAATTTTTATGAATGCAAGCGGCTTAGAACTCAGTGGGGTTCCTGTGCCATTCTCTTTTGTTTCCAAGTGGCTCACACTGAAAGACTTCCTAGCATGTTTCTCTTTTCCCTCTGCCAAACCAGAATGCTGAATCATTTTGATGGATTGCCGTCCAGCCTCTGTTTAAACGCTTCCAGGGAAGGAGAGCCCACTGCCTCCCAAGGCATTCTGTTATTTAGGGGTTTTTTTATTTCCTAAAATTCTTACACTACTTGATTGTAAAAATAAAAATAAAAATGCAAAGCAGTTTACAAAAAGAATTAAAAAGTAATAATAATAATAATATTTTTTTTATTTATATCCTGCCCTCCCCAGCTGAAGCCGGGCTCAGAGCAGCTAACAACAATAAAATAACACAACATTCTAAAATCATTTCATTATAAAATCAGTTCAAATTAAATTAATGGCAACCATTGGGCTAGAGTTCTGTGAGGATTGCCAATACAGTGGTACCTCGGGTTACATACGCTTCAGGTTACATATGCTTCAGGTTACAGACTCTGCTAATCCAGAAATATTGCTTCAGGTTAAGAACTTTTCTTCAGGATGAGAACAGAAATCATGCTCTGGCTGCGCGGCGGCAGCGGGAGGCCCCATTAGTGGTGCTTCAGGTTAAGAACAATTTCAGGTTAAGAACGGACCTCCGGAATTAATTAAGTACTTAACCCGAGGTACCATTGTAATCCTCTGCAATAAACTAAAAACAGATTAAAATGCACATCAGCATTCGAGATATCCAGATAGGCTTATCTAAATAAAAGTGTTTTTAGCGGATGCTGGAAAGGCTCAGTTGAAGGTACCTGCCTGATATCAATAAGCAGGGAGTTCCAAAGTCTAGGTGTTGCCACACTATAAAAGAGTGGTTTCTATGCTCAATCCAAACACTCTCATACAGCTGTGGTGCCTTTTATAAAACAAAATTTGACCAAATGGCAAAGAAGCGATCTTGAGGACTTTTGAACTTATGCAAGATTTTTTTCCGGATGGGTGATTTTGCTATATTCTGTGTGATCTAATGCAGTATCCCCCCCCCCCCATTCCCCTTAGGAACCAGTGAAGATCTCTTCCAAGATTCAGAAGGGCAGGAGGGATCTGAGCCACTTGAAGAACACCAGTTTTCAGACTTGGGAGAGTCTGATGATGACAATGACGACGAGGAAGAGGAGGAGGAAGAGGAAGAGGAGGAGGAAAGCCAAGAGGAGCCACCAGTGAAGCTTTCAGAAATGAAGAACATCTCCCTCCCAGGACATTCTCCAAGAGGTTCTCACTCCGCCCAGGAGAAAGGCACCAGGAGAGCACTGTCCATCTTGGAAGATGTTGTCTCCACTAGCAAGCGTGCTGATCGGCGTCACCAGACCACCTCCTCGGGGCCAGAAACGAAATGGTCGGCTGACAGCACTGAAGTTGCCGTCTGCCACAGCTTCTTGAGACTCCACCGGCCGGTTTTGACCTCCAGTGGACCCGTGGCTTCTTCTGCTGAGAAGGAACCCGTTACAAGGCCACAGATGCTCTTAGCGATGGACTTGTCAATCTCCAAAGACACCTCTCTGAGGAGGAAGGGGTCTCCAAGCAAGGACTCTGGCTTTGGCAGTGGTGGCAACAACAACCGTTCCATGTTGGCTAGGAAGCACCTGTTATCCAAAAACGAAATGTCTCCGAAAAGGTTTTCGACAGCTGGAGAAACACCTTCTCTGAGGAGCTTCTCTCCAGCGAGGGGGAGGTCCTCTGGTCACCGAATGTCTCCGAGGAGAGAGGCGTTTACCCTCCGTAGTCTGTCCCCGAGACTCGAGCTCTCGCCCAGCAGGTACATATCTCTGAAAAGAGAGCTGTCGTCACGAATGTACCTCCCGCCAGAGAGAGGCGTGTCTCCTGTGAGACATTTGTCTCCAAGCAGGGATGTCTCTACAGCCAGATACTTATCCCTGAAGAAGATGTTGTCCCAGAGCTATTCAGAGCCACCTTCGAGGTACCCGTCCCCAGGAAGAGAGGACTTGCCTTCCCATGGCCAGTCGGCAGCAGATGAAAAAGTTCAAAGCCTGGGTAAAACTCTGCATGGGATCTCGTCTTCAGTGCCTCTACCTCACAGGTCCCTCGGCAAGAATACAGAACTGTATGAAGAACCTAAACTGGTAAGTTCTTCAGCCTTGGTCTTCCAAGCAGTGAGTCTGGACCCACAAATCTAAGGAGGGTTACAGCTGTGAGATCACCACTGTTTACGTGTGTGTGTGTGTGTGTGTGTGTGTTTTGGAAGGGGACAGTGTCTTTAAAAATAAGAAGGCAAGGCTCAGGCTTGGTAAAGCCTCTATAATAACTGTTCTGGTATTTTCCCCTTATTCCCTCATAAAAGATAAGACACGACACAGTCTTCCATAAAAGTATAAAAAAGAGTTTACTCACATTCTGTTCACAAACAGATCCCAGTAGGCAGACTTAGCTTAGAAAAGTAACATACACCTGGAAACTATCTCATAAGGAGACAGTCCCTTTGTCCTCTCTTGGCTGGAAGCCAAGAGAGCATCTTTGGCTAAGCAGATGTTGCTTCTTTGATGCATGTAGTCATAGAGAGACAGATGGCTGCTCAGCCCTGTGTTTTTGTCATTACCTGCACAGGTGAGGCCACGCCCACCTCTAGTCACATGCAGAGGAAGTCTGTCCCAGTTCAGAAGGCAACAGGAAGTTTACCTGCTGGCTGGACAAACATTCCTCCCCATGTGTAAACATGTTCACTCTAGGAATGTTGTACTTGACTGCTCTTGTGTTTCACATTCCACAATATATACCTCCTGTCATTACAGAAGACAGAATCCAGGAGCCCAGCGAGTTCACCGGGCGTCACTCAGCATCACTGCGTTAGGCCTTTGCAATCGCCCCACGACACGCACGCCCATGCCCCGAGCCGGGTGGAAGACTACATCTTTAGCCACCTCCCATTGCACTCCCAGCAGCTACCCCGGAGCCCCTTCCCCATGATCCCAATCGGGGGCATCCAGATGGTCCAGGCAAGGCCCAGCGGCCATCCCGGCTTGGGGCATGGATCAGTGATGTCGCTGCATGCCAGCTACTTCTCCCCCAGCGGTGACACCTCTGAATCGAGCCGAGCGAACGATCCCAGCAAGGTGGCGCAAGGCATCCGAGAAGCTCGCTCCTCATCCACAACCCCACCGCTTCATAGCAGCAGCTGCTTGGAAGGGACAATAAGGACTAGCGAGCGCCAGCAGGAGGAGGAACACGGGGTGACAGCCAGCACCGAACCCGGCGGCCCAGAGTGGGGAAGCCGTACGCCCAGCCGAGACGGTTCCTGCCCGGAGGATGAGCCTTCGGCCAGCGGGGAAGGCGTCCGGTGGGAGAAGGGGAAGAAACCACGTAGCAGCTCAACTGCCTCCTTGGAACCGCCCTGCACTTTGATTTCGGACTTCCCTACCCAGACACTGGACAGGAGCAGCAGCACTGGCTGCCTGCTGGAGCCCTTGTCCTCGAGCCAGTCCTCCTCCCAGCCTCCCACCAGGAGAAGGAACCTCTCTGGAGAGCCAGCTCCCCCCACCACAGGGGTACAGAGGAGGAGGAGCCCTCCCTTGGAGCAAGTCAGCTTCAGCCTACTGCAAAGGCAAGTGGATCACAATACAGGAAGTGCTTGAGCCCTCCCTCCCAGCTTTTGACCCCGGCTTCCCCATAAGATCAACAAACCTTTGTCAGTGCGATTGGTTTTCGAATAATCATTGCTTAAAGGAAAAGAAACGAAAAGACCCAATGCTCTAGCATACGACCAAACCCACGGAGACTGTTGCTGGTTCTCTCTCTCTCTCTCTCTGTTTCAGTCTGCTATTATTTCCATCGTAATTGTGTGCCTTTTTCTAGTCTTTCTTTCATTTGCGTGTGTGTTTGCGTGTGTTTTGGTTGTTGCTTGAAATGCACCGACAAATTGAAGCTATGAATTTATTGTTATTGTTTTATTGCTTTCTTTTATCGGAAAAGGGGCTTATTCTTAGAGCGTGTCTCCATTCCCCACGATGAGGTCTTGTCTCAACCACATGCAGACATGTGGAAAGAGTTGAGAAGAATTTCCAGTGGATGCACTGAAAAGCTTTTTCTTTTTCTTTTTAAAGGAAAACAAACACCTCTTCAAAGAGATTGGCTGAATTTTTTTTAGGGGAGGGGGACAACCACCACCTCTCTCATGTACAGACAGGTACAACCTGCCCCCACCCCACAACGACCGTACCCCTTATTTATTACTTGCTTTATTTAATATGTGGCAAAGTGTTTTATAATTATTCCTTTTATTATTTGCATTACTCTGGTTGCCTCTAAATGTGCTTTAAAGACAGATGTGACTGCTTTAATCTGAAAGAAGAAGAAGAAGAAGAAGAAGAAGAAGAAGAAGAAGAAGAAGAAGAAGAAGAAGAAGAAAGGAATGTTTACCCTCCGATTGTAACTTAAACTAGCACTTGTTTTCTATGGGGAGGCCCTGATGGTGATAAAAGGTAATCTCTCCAAAACAAAGAAAGAATCTCAGAATGTGCCTCCCCCCGTACAAATTACCCCCCCAAGCACTTTTTTTTAAAAAAGGGACACGCACATAAGCAAAAGGTCCCTCTACCCTGCCCCACAAAGGGAAATAAAAAAGAGAAATTGCAAGAAAATAGGAATATATTGAATGTAAAAATAAAATAATAATGTTCTGGGAATGGTAGATCTTTGCTTTCTGACCACCATTCTTGCTTTAATACTGACATTCCGTGACCTGGCTGCTGCTTTGACTGATACGCACAATCTCCAAGGGGTGCCCTTTGCCAGCCGCTAGATGGTAGTGGCTTGGCTGTCATCCCTGTGGATCCTGCCCTTTGGAAATCTGCTTTCTAGTTGGAGATCTTTTGTTTTCACTTTTAATTTCTCTCCCCCCCCCCAAATGAATGTTTTGGGAGGGAGGAAACACCTTCTCTTATCACACATTTGGACATTGTAAGAGAAAAATAGAAATAAGTTGCTTACTGATCTGGACTACAACTCCCATCAGCCCCAGCCAGCATGGCTAATGGTCAGGAGTGATGGGAGTTGGAGTCCAGCAACATTTGAAGCACCACAGATTTCCCACCCAGCCCAGAAATCAAGGCTGAGTTCATTCTTGCCTCGTTACCACCCTGAACTACTGCTACTAGTCCTAGATGTGTTCTATGTCTATCAAATCAGCCATGCATTCAACTGCATAGAGTCCACAAAGAAGTAATTAAGGGCTTTTGTTTTGTTTTGTTTTTTTGCATACTGTTATTTCCCCCCCCCCCCATTTAATGGAATAACTGCAGATGTTAGTCTACTTTATGCAAAGGTCCCAGTGAATTTCCATTGAGCTGTTTGCATTTCAGAGCAATAGGTTGCAATGAATGGTGTTTTAGCAAAGGGGAAGAAGAATGCAGTGGCTCCAATGGCTAACCAACCTGGTGTCACCTATAGAAAGATCAGGGCCAGAGCCATACAGGTCTTTTAATATATACACACTGCATTTAATAGCAGACGTTTACTCTAATCGAGAGCAAGCTCGCTTATTTGGAGAGTGTCTTGCTCTGGATCGAGTCTGTACACACAGTTTTTGAAATTAACTAGGCAAAATGAATCAGTTCCACAAATATTTAACCAATGGACCAGTCCTTTCTGAGATGTTCCCATTTATTATGTGCATGCTCCACACAACAATGTCCTGAACAATATTTTTATTTTAAGCAGGCATGGAAAGCCATGAACTGTTGCCAAGGCATAGCTGAATAACGTGGAATGGATGGGGCTTTGAGTTGAATAATCTTCTGCAATGTATCATTTCATTTTTGTGTTGTGTTGAATAGTTTTGGTGGAGCTCTTTTGATTTTCTTTGGTCGAAATGATGTTGTGACTGACATGATGTGAAGGTGACCAAACTGACGCTGGGATTTCCCTGGAAAACTCCATTAACAGCAGACAGTGTTCTGTTTTGTTTCCCCCTTGGTTTACTTCTGCTTCCAATACCTCTTTCAGTGCTAAGGTCCGGAAAGATCTTGCTTATAGAGTCTGCACTGGCATCCGGTACCTAACCCGAGACTTTATTGAAGGTCCAATACAATCCCCTTTGTCAACAGGTCATGGGGATGAACATCAATCACTGAGTTAAAGTCTGGCTCCAATGGAAATTGGTATCATGGTCATGATACCTTCAAAAGATTCAGAATGGCACCCATCAACTTAATGGAATGAGCAAAGCCTGGACCAGAACGTCGGTGGTCATTGTCGAAAAGCCGCACCTTGTCTCTGCCATGACTTTGAATTCCAGGTGGTTGATTTCCCCCTCATCCCCTCCTTCCTTTCTCCTCCCCCCCCCCCTTAACCAGCTAGTCATGCAGCTCTTTTAGGACCAAATGGTTTTCGGTATTGAGCCTTCACTGGGCATTTGCTCTTCAATTATCCATTCACGCTCTGGTTTTGTTTTAAGGCTAGATCAAATGCAACCTGGTGCTCAGTTTTCAGCCTTTGGATTGAACTCTGCTTTGGGTGCATTGGACAGGATCTGTTCTGATGACATCTGCAAACAACCCGGAGCTAATAACAATAATAACCTTCTGGGTATGTTTACCTATTGCTCTCGAACCTTTCTTAATCCTCTGTGAGGCAAGCACTGCAAATGTAAATATAGTGTCATCTAGGGGGGGTATTTGCATCTGGGGTAGAAAGGACAGGACAGCACAGGACCCCAATGCTGTTTGAATAGGCTGGCAGACTAGACACCATGCAAAGCTCTGTAGCTTTGGATGGCAACATCCACTGCAGAGGACTCTACTTGAACTCTTCCTTTCACTTTCTGGTTGGGATCTGCAAAGTGCCTAGATCCTGAGTATTTATGCCGGTGTACCTGCCTGCAGCAACCTTTTGCCCTTTTGTAACAACCACTCTCTCCAGTGGTTTTGCTGGACATAGAAGAAACCATGCCACAATGGGTGGCAGTTGCGAATGCAGAAATTGACCTCTTTTTTTTTTTGCCAGGGTAGCTTTTGCATTTCCATATAAATTGAAGCCACAGTTGGCAGAGGTCTCACACGGCAAAGAAGCTTTGTGATGCAAGCAAACCAATGGATGCAACAATCTCCTTCCACCCATCGCAAGTCTCCTGAATGTCTCTGGGGCATTTCCTGGTGGCCTGTCCAATTGCACTGGCTGGCCAGGTGGAGCTGGCTCTCCTTAGGGCAAGATGCTAAACAAACTAAGGGCTCAAACTGCAAGGTGCTGAGCACTCCAGGCAGACCTAGCAAAGCCTTAAGAATGTGCTTCGCCTCAAGCACTTAACTTGCCCCACTGAAGGTAAAGTCCTGAGCCCATCACAAAGTCCCTGTGTGGTTCCCCCGGTGTGGTGCTATAACAGAAGCCTGCAGTCATGTGTCAAATATGTTGCTAGACCTGACATTTCCTGCCATTCATTATTTTGCTGTTGTTGAAAGGTTTATTTTTCAGAGATCAAATTTTAATCTCTCTCCCCCACCCCTCACCCTTGCAAACCACCCTTCCCAAAGCTGCAATCCTATATGCACTTTCTTGGGAGTAAATCTTACCCAGCATAGTGATATTTTCTTCAGAGTAAGCATGTGAAATATTGGGCTGCACTTTCCATAGGTTACTTCTGCAATTGCTTTCCTTTTTTATCTAGCTTTGCATAGTTGGAAAAACAAGAAAGAAAAGAAAAGAAAAACCCTTGCAAAACTATTTTGACTATTATTATTTTTTTGCAAATTCTGGGTACTGTTATTCATTGGCTAAGTCAGACCTTCTTAGTTATTATTACTGGCTGAGACAAGACCTCTGTATTTTGGTTACTTCAACATCTCTCCTATTTTTATCCCTTTTCATCCCAAAGAGACAAAGAAAATTATTTTGAAATGTTGATGGCATCTGTGAGAGTTGATCACTTTTTATTTTTGGAGCACTTTATTCCTAGATTTATAATCTGTAAAGGACTTTTCCTCTATATTTAAGCACCTTCCTGGTTTCCCAGTGTTCTGAGAATCAGTAATTAATTACTTCTTTTACTATGTAACCCTATGCAGGTTTACTCAGAAGTAAATTCCACGGTGCTCATTGGGACTTACTCCCAAATAAGCGTGCATAGGATTAGTAGCAGAAAGCCATTTGGAATGTCAGTTTCAGGCCAGTTGGTCACCTACCTAGCAGTCTGGGTTAAACTGTAATTGACTTCAGAAAGTGAGCCATCTTGGGTATAATATCACACCATGGTTTGCTCTAACTGCAACTTAAAGTGCAATACCATACACGGTTGCTCTGAGACTTAGTCCAGATGTAGAGGAAAACCATGGTTTGTGGGATTGCTGTCTTTCCTTCACTTTCCCTGAGAATTCATAGCCATTACCCCCCCCCCCCGAAAAGCAGACTCTTGACAAGAGGCCCAAGCTATGGTTTGTTGGTTCAGAAATAAACACCCTCTCAAACAGTACTTTCATATCTCAGTGTGGAAGCCACTAGCAAACCATTGTTTGTTGGATGGCATGGGTTTAGACATCTTGAAAAACCATGGTTTGCTGTTAATTCTGAATCATCTCTATGGGACATCCCAGGGATTTAAAATCTGTTGAATAGTCCACAAGCCAGTACAGTTTAAGTCATTGTATGTAAGCCAAATGAATCCCTTGGCTATGGTATCCACAAGGCTCTGATAAATGCTTGGACCAGGCATAGGCAAACTCTGCCCTCCAGATGTTTTGAGACTGCAAATCCCATAATCCCCGCCCAATGGTCCTGTTAGCTAGGCGTGATGGGAGTTGTAGTCCCAAAACATCTGGAGGGCCGAGTTTGCCTATGCCTGGCTTGGACTTTCCCAAGGTTAAATCATGGCTGCCACATTCAGTTCAGTGATGGCCAATACTCCATCCATCAACCATTCTATGTTGCAATACCTATGGCAGTTTCTGCTGACCTGTGATTCCAAGGGCCATTTTCTAACAGATTTATGACTCAATCTAATTTTATTTTAGACTGAATCCCCTCCCCCCCCGCCACCCTTTATATTTAAGAAGATAGTCTTCAAAAAATGAGAAACCTCAAGGAACATAGAAAGCTGCCTTATACTGAGTCAAATCAGTCCATCCAGCTCAGTACTGTCTTCCTAGCTCTCCAGGGTTCCAGGTAGGGGACAACTCCCAGCCATACCTGGAAATGTTGAGGATTGAATTTGGGACCTTCAGCATTCAAAGCAGATACTTTCCCACTGAGTTAATGGAGTTTCCCAAAGAGAGCACATTTGCTGTTTATATTTGTGATTGGCTCTCGAGACTTTGACATTATTATCAGTGCTGTTTTTCTAGAAAGAGAGGTGCCAGAACTCACCTTGTTCTCTTGTAATGACAATGGTGCCTGCCTTGAGAGGTGTCGGAACTGAGTTTTGGCAAGTTCTGGCTGAAGAAAAGCCCCGAATAATAATAATATTACAGTCGTACCTTGGAAGTCGAACAGAATCTGTTCCGGATGTCCGTTCGACTTCCAAAACATTCAGAAACCAAAGCACAGCTTCTGATTGGCTGCAGGAAGCCCCGTCAGATGCTTGGGTTCCAAAGAACGTTTGCAAACCGGAACACTCACTTCCGGGTTTGTGGCGTTTGAAAGCCAAAACGTATGGGAGTACCAAGGCATTCGGGGTCCAAGGCACGACTGTATTATTTTAAAGTAAGAAATAACACAATAACAGAAACCGAATTGAAATCCCCACTACATTTGAGATAAAATTGCCCAGATTATTGTAACTGGATTTTATTTATTTTTTTACTGGAAGAGACCATGGCGGGAACCACAATATATTCCAGGAAAAGTGACCTAACTGATTTGGCTTCTGCACTCTTTAACATTGAGAGCGACCTTTTCCATCTCCCTAATATGCCCTCACTCACAGAACTCAGCCCAGTGATTCTTCATAGGTGAGAACCTCTTGTTTTTCTGTGTCTGGCTTTGCCAACTTTGGCCATCATTTTTTTTATTAAAAAAAAAATACAATGCCAAGTCATTGCAATTGGCTTTTAAAAAGCATTCAAGCAATATGTTCTTGATACCGACAAACCATTTATGAGCTAAGCATGAAGCATTGTGATCTAGCCCTTCTACAATCTCCCCCCGCCCCCCAATGTGTTCCTCGCTTTTATTCCCAAACCCTAACATACACTTGATTTTTATTGTCTGTGTTCCTTACGGATTTTTCGCCCTCCTGTTATTGCACAGTATTTGTGAATTTTAAAAGGTAAAATGTTTTTAAATAAATACCAAATTTGGGTCCTAACGATGACATAAAACAAGTTTTCATTATTGAGATATTATGGCACTTATGCTCACTTTAGTAAATGTAATGTAAAATATTAATAATATTGATGATGTGTACGCAAATTTAATATACATGGTCTCATGTAAGATAAATATTTGCCTTTTTTTCTAAAAGGTGTATGTATTCTGTAAGTGGAATAGTCTTTAGAAAGTTTCTATATGTTCTTTAAAAAAAATGGCAATACATTCCAAAAAAGGTACTGTAAATATGTACAGACTCAGAGTACAGTGTAATTTGGTAGTTTTGCCTGTAATTTTATTTTAAATTCAGTTTCTACACTTGCATCTTGCAATGTCTGTATGGTTATAAGAGTGCAAAGCAAAAAAAAAAAAAATGCAGGTAAAAAGCACAGAACATAATGTTAAGAAAAAAAGAGAAAAAAATACTCAGCATTTGATGTTTGTGAACTTTATTGTAAATGACATCTGTACTGTGAATGAAAAAAAAAGTTTTTACACGTATATTGCCTTTACTACAGTTCAGATTGTCTATTCAGTCTGAGCCTATTTTTTAAAAAAACAGCACGTTGGAATAAATTTTAAAGTCCCAACATATCACTAGCAGCCTCTCTGTGGTCATTTATTTGCTAGAATGATTTAGGGGGTGTTTCCTGGTTTCAGGTGTCTGCAGAAACACTGCAAAGTTTCCTTGGCATCCAACATGCTCATCCCATAAGCACAAGGATTTGCACAATAGAACTTTGCACCCTCTCCAAATCTATTACAGTGGATTGGAGGGGCAGAACAGATTTAGGGGCTGCAAGAGAATAGGAGGAGGGTGGAAGCTCGATTGCGTACAGGTTGCAGGTCCCACTTATCATAAGTTCATACTTTATGCTTGTTCCTCAACCCAGAGACCCATATTAATACTTTACATGGTGAACTTTTAGGATTTATTTCAAGTCCCACCAATGGGGGTGTGAAGATCACTTCCTCCCTTGGTCAAAATGAATGCTGATGACTTTCCACATGGGGGAGCTCTGAGCATACTTCAAGTCTGCACAGCCGACAAATCCAATAAACTGAATTATCTTTCATTTCCTCCTTCCAGCATTCACAGACTCCTCTCTGGAAAGATAACAGGGAGAGAGGCGTGCAGATATTTTGCTGAAGCTCAGAGCATCCTGGAGCTGTGTGATGATTGGTAATCACCCTGCTTCTTGGGGATGAAACCGAAGCAGTTCCATCCTCAGTTTCACCTTAAAAATTTGGGAAGGGGGGGGCATTATATGATCAGAGATGCTGCCCAGGATATTTGTGTTTCAGGCTTGCAAAGAGCTGATGGTTTCTTTTTCTGGGATGCAAATGGCAATGGCAAATTACATTCAAGAGCACTCAGTGCATCAGAGTAATGCAATCTCAACAACACGAGTGCTAGGGATGTGAGCCATGCTGTTAAACACCACCACAGTCTTCACAAGAGGTGCCAGATTCCAGGGCTTCCAGGCACTCCCCAGGGTTGTGTTTCCATTGAGAAGATCAGGCCACAGCAGAGGCTAGTGTCTTTAAGAAATCATCTTCTTCTTTGGCAATCACTCGTAGCCGAGTAAGATTGTCTTCCATGAACACGGTTTTAACAATGAGTCCGTAAGTGACTGTGGAGGCCAGTTCTGGATCCACACGTCCTTCCACAGTGGGGACATTGGTTTCCGGGCGGGAGTTGATCACGGTGTGGATTTGCCAAACGTGCCTTCCTCTTAGCACGTTTCTCCCTTTCATCCTGAGTTCGAGTGTCTTCAAAGCCCATGACACCTTTGGTAAAGGCTGTTCTCCAATTGGAGCACTTGCAGGCCAGTGTTTCTCACTTGTTGGTGTTTATACTACATTTTTAAAAACTTGCCTAAGACAGTGTTTAAACCTCTTTTGTTGACCACCAGCATTACGCTTTCCATTTTTAAGTTCGGAATAGAGTAGTTGCTTTGGAAGACGATAATCAGGCATCCACACAACATGACCAGTCCAACAAAGTTGATGTTGAAGAACCATTGCTTCAACACTGGTGATCTTTGCTTTTTCCAGTATAGTGGTATTAGTTCGCCTGTAAAAATTTTTTGGAGACACCGTTGATGGAATCTTTCGAGGAGTTGGAGATGGTGTTTATAAGTGGTCCATGTTTCACAAGCATGTAGTAGTAGATTGCTAGTACTATCACTTTGTAAACAAGCATTTTGGTTTCCCTGCAAATGTCCCAGTCCTCAAGCACTCTGCACTTCAATTGGGAGAAAGCCTCACTTGCAGAACTCAGGAGATGCTGGATTTCGGCATCAACGTTGGCCTTGTGGAATATGATGTGTTGACACATATATACACTTGGAAATCTGCAATGGAGGGGGTGCAGAACATTATACCCCATGAGTGTCGATTTCATAGCTTCAGCAAGCTTGGGTTTCAAAGTTTCTTTGGATCCCAGTCTCATAGTGCAGCCTCCTCCAGCCAGCACCATATGCAGTTCTGCTTTGTTCTCCTCCTTCCCAGCACATCTTTTGCAAAACACAAACAAACCCAAGCATCCCATAAAATGACACTTTTCCCTGTCACCCCCCTCTCTCTCACCATCACCTTGGCAACCTCTATTTTGCACAGACCTGAGCACCTTCTTTAATGTGTAGCTTCCTGGACATTGTTTCATAATGGCCTGCAGTTAATCAACCCAGCCAGGATAGTTTTCATAAGCTAAACCCAGGAATTTCCTTTGGCACAGTTCAGGAGTACTTCTGCACCCTGTACTTCCCCCCTCAATACCCCAAATACTCGCTAGATCTGACATTCATTAATTTCTTTGGTTTAGGGGAGGTTTCTCTCCCCCCCCCCCAATGTTCTTAACAATACATTTGAAGACACAAGCAGGTTTTGAATGGGAAAAGGTCCTCTGTGCAGCCTGCCTCAAACATGCATAGCCTGTTTCTCCATCCCTCCAATGTACATGAAGCTTCCCTGCATCTCGATGTCCCACTGACATCTGCTGCAGCTCAGCATCTTATTCCCATCGGGAATGGGATTGCGCGTGCAAGTTCCAGAATCCCTGGTGGGATCATCCTCATGTACTTTGCAGATAGAAGAATCTGATGCTGTCACTCATCTGTGCCCAACTCTGACTTGCAAAAGTATGGCCTGTTGTGGTCCTGGAAGTCCTGGACCACAAGCGAAATAAAATTGTCACAGCAAATTTAAAACAACCATTGGGTCATTCTTGGAGTTGTAGCTCTGTCTGTTGGCACCATCTGCTGGGCCACTTTGGTCACAGCAACTCATTAAGTATTGCGGACTAGAGTTGAGACTAGTGTTCTTCAACGAGAAGATTTGGCTTGAATGTCGGAGGTTGCCAAAGGGGAGGAAAACCTGTATTTCCTGAGATGCTCTTGAATCCCTCCCAAAAAATATTGACAGTTTGTAGATGCCCTAATCTGAGCAGTGGTTGCCTCTAATATGCAAGGAAATGAGCAATTGCTGGCCTCCTTAGCTCATTCTCTTGCCTCAAGAGGGTGCTGTCTAGCAGCAGTTTCAGATCCCTTCACAGCACGAAAGAGAATCTGATAACCCTTTGCAGAGTCAGCTGCTGCAGAATCCAACAGCAGGATACATAATACTTCCAGTGCCACCTACAAGACTGGAAATCATTAATCAACCAGAGTGACAAATACCAAGTGCTTGGCAATGAAATGCTTTAGAAGGACATTGTGTCTGGGTTTAATCTGAGCCAGGATTGTTTTGACTTTGGTTTTTTAAAAAATGTATTTTGTATTCTCATTTTGTATTCCCCCCCCCCCCTGTTGTGAACTGCCCTGGGATCTTTGGATGAAGGATGGTATACAAATTAAATAAATAAATTCACCCACACCTCCGCCTCTGCTTCCTCTCCCCTAGGTGTGCTACCCATTGGCACGGCAACCCTAGCATATGGTTACCAGATGTCCCTGTTTCCCAGGGACAGTCCCCGGATTTACAAATCTGTCCCTGGACAAAATCCATCCCCGGAATGTGCCCGGATTTCATTTAATGTCCCCGGATTTATATTTTAAGTGTTGCAGATTTATTAGTAGGGAATGAATGTTGTGTGATGGGTTCAACGGCATAAGACACATCATATGGGGACTTCTGGCAAGGCAAAATGGTGGATGCCACGGCAGTGAGCAGCTCCTGAAGCCAGCCAAAGCCAACTGCGCTACCAGGCTGGCTGCGGGCTGCTGAGACTTCCGCTGCCACTGCCAAGGGGGAAGCAGGGATGCCTGGCACATCAACTGGGGGAACCGCTGACCCCCTTGCGACCCAAATTGAGCCGGGAGTGAGAGCGCCCGGCCACCCGGCTGACTGCCCAGTGGCACTCCGGGGCCAGGAAATACCCCAAAGCCAATGTAGGGAGAAGGAGGAGAGGAGAAGGAGAAGGAAGACAGAGAAAGAGGAAGGAGAAAAAAGAGGGGAGCCCCGACTTTGCTGCACTGCCACCACTGCTGAGGAGGAGAGATAGGAGAGCACCAGGAGGGCAAGGAAACGTGGCCAAGCCCAGGCCTGGCCCGAGTCTACTCCATGGCAACTAGCGCTCCAAGAGAGCAGGCTGGGGCCCAGAGGAAAGCCGCGTGACAGAGGAGACCACAGAAGAGAAGAAATTACTTCTTAATTATTATTTTTAAATAACTTTTAAAAAATTATTTTATTTTATTTTCCAAAAAAAAAAAAAAAAGTCCCCGGATTCTTTGAAAAAAATTTGGTAACCTTACCCTAGCACAGCCATGGGGGAGGAGGACATAGGGCAATGTGTGAAGGGGTGTTGCCACAGTGGGCAACAGCGGTGGCAGGGTTTCTCGCCACCCCCCTCAAGCGGCTAAGTGTCCCAGCTCAATCTGGGTGTGCTTC
Source organism: Podarcis cretensis (assembly GCF_951804945.1). Classification (NCBI taxonomy): domain Eukaryota; kingdom Metazoa; phylum Chordata; class Lepidosauria; order Squamata; family Lacertidae; genus Podarcis; species Podarcis cretensis. The sequence goes on along the minus strand of NC_137177.1, from coordinate 23,285,310 downwards.
TTGTGAGCTTCAACCCAGCAAGAGCTGGCTGCAAATTATTGCAAAGACTCTCTGGGCCTCACCCCCCCCCATGACATCACCAAGGGCTACTCTTAGGTTTCAAGTTTGTGCCCTCACAAAGCTACAGTCTCCAGAGTGGTTTCACAATCAATCCCTTTCCCCCAGGAACTTTGGAAATTATAGCTCTGCGAGGGGAATAGGGGTCTCCTAAAAACTCCCAGCACCCTCAACAAAAGCTTCCAGAATTCTTTGGGGGAAGCCATGCGTTTTTAAAGCGGTATGGCACTGCTGTAATTGTTTAGATCAGAGATCCCATTTATGACTCAGTTCCCATTAATATTGCATAAGTGCAGGGCTATTTTTCTAGAAAAAGAGATACTGAAACTCACCATGAATGTCTCCCTTGTTCTCTTATACAGTGGTACCTCGGGTTAAGAACTTAATTCGTTCTTAACCTGAAACTGTTCTTAACCTGAAGCACCACTTTAGCTAATGGGGCCTCCCGCTGCTGCCATGCCACTGAAGCACAATTTCTGTTCTCATCCTGAAGCAAAGTTATTAACCTGAGGTACTATTTTTGGATCACTTCATGGATCACTGCCTTGCCGTGGCGAAGGGGCTTGAAGAACTCAGAGAAGCTATGAACTATGCCGAGCAGGGCACCCAAGATGAACAGGTCATAGTGGAGAGTTTTGACCAAACGTGATCCACCTGGAGGAGGAACCGGCAAGCCACTCCAGTATCCCTGCCAAGAAAACTCCATGGACAAAGACAACAGGCATATAAAAGTTATGACGCTGGAAGATGAGCCCCTCAGGTCGGAAGGCGTCCAACATGCTACTGGGGAAGAGCGGAGGGCAAGTACAAGTAGATCCAGAGCTGAAGAAGCGGCTGGGCCAAAGCCGAAAGGACGCTCAGTTGCGGATATGCCTGGAAGCGAAAGCAAAGTCCAATGCTGTAAAGAAAAATATTGCATAGGAACCTGGAATGTAAGAACCATGAACATGGGTAAGTTGGAGGTGGTCAAAAATGAGATGGCAAGAATAAATATTGACATCCTGGGCATCAGTGAACTAAAATGGACGGGAATGGGTGAATTCAGTTCAGATGACCATCATATCTACTACTGTGGGCAAGAAACCCGTAAAAGAAATGGAGTGGCCCTCATAGTCAACAAAAGAGTGGCAAAAGCTGTACTGGGGTGCAATCTCAAAAATGATAGAATGATCTCGATACGAATCCAAGGCAGACCTTTTAACATCACAGTAATCCAAGTTTATGCACCAACTACTGGTGCTGAAGAAACTGAAATTGACCAATTCTATGAAGACTTACAACACCTTATAGAAGTGACACCAAAGAAGGATGTTCTTCTCATTATAGGGGATTGGAATGCTAAAGTAGGGAGTCAAGAGATAAAAGGAACAACTGGCAAGTTTGGCCTTGGAGATCAAAACGAAGCAGGGCAAAGACTAATAGAGTTCTGTCAAGAGAACAAGCTGGTCATCACAAACACGCTTTTCCAACAACACAAGAGACGACTCTACACATGGACATCACCAGATGGGCAGCATCGAAATCAGATTGATTATATTCTCTGCAGCCAAAGATGGAGAAGCTCTATACAGTCAGCAAAAACAAGACCTGGAGCTGACTGTGGCTCAGATCATCAGCTTCTTATAGCAAAATTCAAGCTTAAACTGAAGAAAGTAGGAAAAACCACTGGGCCGGTAAGATACAATCTAAGTCAAATCCCTTATGAATACACAGTGGAAGTGAGGAACAGGTTTAAGGATTTAGATTTGGTGGACAGAGTGCCTGAAGAACTATGGATGGAGGCTCGTAACATTATACAGGAGGCAGCAACGAAAACCATCCCAATGAAAAGGAAATGCAAGAAAGCAAAGTGGCTGTCCAATGAGGCCTTACAAATAGCGGGGGAGAGAAGGCAAGCAAAATGCAAGGGAGATCGTGAAACATACAGGAAATTGAATGCAGATTTCCAAAGAATAGCAAGGAGAGACAAGAAGACCTTCTTAAACAAGCAATGCAAAGAAATAGAGGAAAGCAATAGAATGGGAAGAACCAGAGATCTGTTCAAGAAAATTGGAGATATGAAAGGAACATTTCGTACAAAGATTTCCATAATAAAGGACAAAAGTGGAAAGGACCTAACAGAAGCAGAAGACATCAAGAAGAGGTGGCAAGCATACACAGAGGAATTATACCAGAAAGAAACGGATGTCTCATATACCCCAGGTAGTGTGGTTGCTGACCTTGAGCCAGACATCCTGGAGAGTGAAGTCAAATGGGCCTTAGAAAGCACTGCAAATAACAAGGCCAGTGGAAGTGATGGTATTCCAGCTGAATTATTTAAAATTTTAAAAGATGATGCTGTTAAGGTGCTACACTCAATATGCCAGCAAGTTTGGAAAACTCAGCAGTGGCCAGAAGATTGGAGAAGATCAGTCTACATCCCAATCCCAAAGAAGGGCAGTGCCAAAGAATGCTCCAACTATCGCACAATTGCACTAATTTCTCACGCTAGCAAGGTTATGCTTAAAATTCTACAAGGAAGGCTCAAGCAGTATGTGGACCGAGAACTCCCAGAAGTGCAAGCTGGATTTAGAAGAGGCAGAGGAACCAGAGACCAAATTGCAAACATGCGCTGGATTATGGAGAAAGCTAGAGAGTTCCAGAAAGACATTTACTTCTGCTTCATTGACTATGCAAAAGCCTTTGACTGTGTCGACCATGGCAAACTATGGCAAGTTCTTAAAGAAATGGGAGTGCCTGATCACCTCATCTGTCTCCTGAGAAATCTCTATGTGGGACAAGAAGCTACAGTTAGAACTGGATATGGAACAACTGACTGGTTCAAAATTGGGAAAGGAGTACGACAAGGCTGCATTTTGTCTCCCTGCTTATTTAACTTATATGCAGAATTCATCATGCGAAAGGCTGGGCTGGATGAATCCCTAGCCGGAATTAAGATTGCCGGAAGAAATATCAACAACCTCAGATATGCAGATGACACAACCTTGATGGCAGAAAGTGAGGAGGAATTAAATAACCTTTTATTGAGGGTGAAAGAGGAGAGTGCAAAATATGGTCTGAAGCTCAACATCAAAAAAACGAAGATCATGGCTACTGGTCCCATCACCTCCTGGCAAATAGAAGGGGAAGAAATGGAGGCAGTGAGAGATTTTACTTTCTTGGGCTTCATGATCACTGCAGATGGTGACAGCAGCCACGAAATTAAAAGACGCCTGCTTCTTGGGAGAAGGGCAATGACAGGCCTAGACAGCATCTTGAGAAGTAGAGACATCACCTTGCCAACAAAGGTCCGTATAGTTAAAGCTATGGTTTTCCCAGTAGTGATGTATGGAAGTGAGAGCTGGACCATAAAGAAGGCTGATCGCCGAAGAATTGATGCTTTTGAATTATGGTGCTGGAGGAGACTCTTGAGAGTCCCATGGACTGCAAGAAGATCAAACCTCTCCATTCTGAAGGAAATCAGCCCTGAGTGCTCACTGGAAGGACAGATTGTGAAGCTGAGGCTCCAGTACTTTGGCCACCTCATGAGAAGAGAAGACTCCCTGGAGAAGACCCTGATGTTGGGAAAGATGGAGGGCACAAGGAGAAGGGGGCGACAGAGGACGAGATGGTTGGATAGTGTTTTCGAGGTTACCAGCATGAGTCTGACCAAGCTGCGGGGGCAGTGGAGGACAGGAGTGCCTGGCGTTCTCTGGTCCATGGGGTCACGAAGAGTCGGACACGACTAAACGACTAAACAACAACAACTATTTTTGGGTTAGCAGAGTCCGTAACCTGAAGCGTATGTAACCCGAGGTACCACTGTAATGGCAATGGTGACCACCTGAGAGTGGCCGGAAATGAGTTCCGGATGGGGGGGAAAGCCCCAGAAAAGTGCATTTCCTCTAAGTTAATATTTCAGCTCTGCTGAAGTTTCTTTTTCGTGGAAATGGCGTGCTTGGAGGATTCTTTTGGGGAACACCATGGCTGTCAAAGTGCTTTAAATGGATGGTGTAGAGTTGACCTATGATAATCCTCCAGTGAGGTCACACTTGCCTGGAAGATCTCACCCTAAGCTGACCTGTGATTGTATATTTGGCTTTGTTGGGTTTCCTCTCCGTCGCTGAAAATCCATCTACCTGTGGCGCATTACCTGTATGTTTGCTTTCATCACGTTTTCCAGCTCTTTGGCTCCCTTTTCCCTTTTAGGGGAAGAAAAGAGCAGCAGGGCTTGAAGCCGTCGGCTCATTCTGCTTGAGTTCCTCAGCTCAATGGAGTCGCTGACAGCGATATCGCCAAACCTCTGAGGTCTAGGAGGAAGCTGAAACACATACTGTGGACGTGACTCACTGCCAGCCAATCAGAGCCTTCCTTTCGGTCTCGTCACCAGCTGCCACCCGGTGTCAACATACCAACATACAAATTCGTAGGAAAGGAAAGACCTTCATGCTATCAGAGCCCTTTGTGTGTGTGGTGGCAGCAATGGTAGGGAAGGAACAGAAGAAATGGATAAATAAAATAAAATAAAAGATGAACAGCCCCCTGAAACCCTCTTGTAAGAAGGACAACAGGACCACATCATCACTATACTGCAGTAATAAAATTGGCCTTTTCCACAGATAGACTGGACTATAAGAAGTACTAGATAAGATGGTAAAAATATTTTTGTGTGTGTGCATATACTTAAAAGAGTGCTTCCTTGCCTATGGACCACTCTAGGCATTAAGATCAGCAACAGAAGCCTTCTTGGTGGTTCTGCCACTCTCCAAAATTTGAGTGGCAGAAGCTCATGAGAGGGCCTTCTTGGGGATGGCCCCTATCATTGACACTATCTCTTTGCAATTTCTGTCTGTAGCTGAAGATGAACCTCTTTTTCCTGCCCCTTGAAAACTGAAGAGCTTGTTTTGATATTCTCCCTGTACAGAGTGTTGATATTGGGCTTATGGGTGAGTTTGCTATGGGTGACTTTACTCACAACTAACAGCAAAGAGATTGGTCTAAAATTCCTTGGGTCTGTATTATCACCTTTTTAGACATTGAGACCACAACCCCTTCATTCCTTCATCAAACGGCCATAGCTCAGTGGTAGAGCATCTGTTTGCATGAAGAAGATCCCAGGTTGAATTCCCTGATATTTTTAGGTAGGGACAGGAGAGACTCCTTTCCCGAAAGTCTGGAGGGTTGCTTCTGGTCAGTGTAGGCAATATGCAGCTAGATGGACAACAGTCTGAGCTGGTTTAAGGCAACTTCCTATGTTCATTCCAGTCATCCTGTCTTGTTCACCACTGTGAGCAAGAGGGCTAATAATTCAGACAACCACCTGGCACACAACTTCAAAAGCTCTGGGGAAATAACACCTGCCCTCAAAAAAGTTGGACTCTTGGGGTTAAGGCAGATAGAGTTAGGGACATCCAGATTCCCAGACTATCTCTGTATCTTTATGTACCTTTAAAGCCCTAAATGGCCTTGGCCCAGTATACCTGAAGGAGCGTCTCCACCCCCATCATTCTGCCCAGACACTGAGGTCCAGCTCCAAGGGCCTTCTGGCAGTTCTCTCTTTGCGAGAAGTGATGTTACAGGAAACCAGGCAGAGGGCCTTCTCGGTAGTGGCACTCACCCTGTGGAACACCCTCCCATCAGATGTCAAGGAAATAAACAACTATCTGACTTTTAGAAGACATCTGAAAGCAGCCCTGTTTAGGGAAGTTGTCTGATGTTTTATTGTGTTTTTAATATTCTGTTGGGAGCTGCCCAGAGTGGCTAGGGAAACCCAGCCAGATGGGTGGGGTATATGTGTGAGTGTATTTTTGTGTGTGTAGATAAAGGTACCCCTGACCATTAGGTCAAGTCGCAGACGACTCTGGGATTGCGGTGCTCATCTCGCTCTGTAGGCCAAGGGAGCCGGCGTTTGTCCACAGACAGTTTTTCTGGATCATGTGGCCAGCATGAAACCAGAGCAGTGCACGGAAACGCCGTTTACCTTCCTGCTGTAGTGGTACCTATTTATCTACTTGCACTTGACATGCTTTCAAACTTCTAGGTTGGCAGGAGCTTGGACCGAACAACCCCGGCGCAGGGATTCGAACTGCTGACCTTCTGATTGGCAAGCCCTAGGCTCTGTGGTTTAGACCACAGCGATATTATTATTATTACTATGTGCTCTCTCTCTCTCTGATGTTTAGATTGATGCTCTCTGGTTGCGTCCTGTTGGAGCCATCCCCTGAGAACAAAGGAGCAAGCATGGCTGCCTTTGTCTTCTATAGATCAGCTAGCTAGGCTAGAATTAGAAAAAAAATTCTACCCAAGTGATGTACTTCCTACAATAAACCACTTTTTTTTTGTCTTTACAAGCATCTTTCTCTGTGTGATTGTAAAGGCTAATTTCTAACCAGATTCACTAGCCAAAGACTGCTCACATTGCATACTAAAGGGTTCCAAAAGGCAATTGGCACAGTTATCCCAATAATAATAATAATAATAATAATAATAATAATAATAAATAAAAACTCAATGCCTCCATCTCCATCTTTCACAGCCTACAGTTGAATGCAAGTGTTCTGTGTGGCAGCCATTAGAAGTTCAGCCCCTCCACCAACTAATCGGAGGCGCTTCCTTGCCATCCAACAGGACAACAATGCACATTCCAGCATCTCTCATCGAAAGAATTGTGTGTGATAAGGGAAATAGCTCAGATTCCTTTCAATTTGCTCAATTGGAGTCAATAAAAGTGGTGCTATAAATGGACTATGGCCTCTTAATGACTAATACGGGAGCAGACATGGGTGGGGAAACATGCAGCGGTTTCTGGAGTTCCCTCTCAATCCTTTTCTTTCTTTTTTAAAATAACACTTTATTAAATCAGATCTTTTGTCTCAAAATGTAACACAGGTGACACAGAAGAGCAAAGACCCCCTCTTCCATATCTGGCAGCAACAGGGATGGCATAGGGGTAGTGTATATTCTATTGGCTTCTTGCTGCCACTGATTTTTTTTGGCCTTTTAGTGTAATTGTGTGGGTGTGAGTGGCAAGGCAACTCCACACACCATCCCACAGAAGCTCGAAGAGTTACTCAGCCAAACCCATTAAGCAGATAACTAAATGATAAGAGCAGCACAGTGCTGCTGGCACATTATGTGTGGATACAGGTTTAGGGCAACAACAAATAAATAAATTATTAGTAATAATCCTTTCCCCCAGCTTGTGTGGAGGGGAAAAGGTCACAGGGGTATGGCACAATCTACCATATTTTTCGCTCTATAAGGCGCACCAGACCACAAGACGCATCTAGTTTTTGGAGGAGGAAAACAAGAAAAAAAATAGTCTGAATATCGGAAGCCAGAACAGCAAGAGGGATCGCTGTGCAGTGAAAGCAGCAATCCCTCTTGCTGTTCTGGCTTCTGGGATAGCTGCACAGCCTGCATTCGCTCCATAAGACGCACACACATTTCCCCTTACTTTTTAGGAGGGAAAAAGTGAGTCTTATAGAGCAAAAAATACGGTATATAGCCAGCTTGCAAAAGCTGGAATTCTTGTTTTCCCTTAAATGCAGATCCCCAAATACACTTAATCTGATCCAACAATAGTAGGGAATCCATTCATAGGAGGAAGCTCTCAAGTGCAGGGATGCAAATATATGTCAATTTTGGTTTCCTGTCTGATCTGCAGTTCACTGAATTTTCACCTCTGTTTGCATTTTTTAAAACTCACTTGCATTTTAGGGTGAATTTCTCCTGACCTGCATATTTTTACATGCAGTTTTGCTTAACATAAACATTTTTGCAGAGTGATTTACCTTCATATAATGTAGAATCATTGAAGTTTAGAGTTGGAACAGCAGCCCAAGGGTCATCTAGGCCAACCCTCTGTGACATTTAAAAATTGTGCGGTGGAGGAGATTCCACCACCTTCCAAGGTAGTCCATTCCACTGTCAAACAACTCTTACTGTGTATGCTACTTTCATTGTGATATGCTTTTATATACATGTATCACCCTCAGGGCCAGATTTAGGTTTGATGAGGCCCTAAGCTACTGAAGGTTATGGGGCCCTTTATATGTCCAGGTGTCCTTTGTCAACAACAAATTGTTGCTATTTTTTGTTATATGGTCATTTATGGACCTAATAGGTAGCTAAAGCCATTTGCACATAACAAAATATGTATTCTATCAAAGTAATTGTTGAACTGAAATACAATTAAGAATAAGTATATTAATAGTGAAATACAATTAAGAATAAGTATATTAATAGTGATAGTGATATTTTAGGGAGCAGGCTAGCAGGCAGGGCCCATTACTTACATCACAGGAGCCCACACAACACAAAACACTGTTGCTGTATGTAGGTTTTATTTTATTTGTTTTTTATCTTATATTTTGGAAATGTACATCCAGGTTTTTTTCCCTTTACATTTTTTTGGGGCCCCCAAGAGAGTGGGGCCCTAAGCTATAGCTTGTTTAGTTTATAAGTAAATCCGGCACTGGTCACCCTCTATAGGAAGCTGTCTTATGAGTCAGGTTCTTGGTCCATCTAGCTCAGAACTGACTGACAGTGGTTCTCCAGAATTTCAGACTGAGGTCTTCCCCAGCCTTACCTGGATATGCCAAGGATTGAACCTGGGAACTTTTGCATGCAAAACAACAACAACAACAACAACAACAACAACAACAACAACATATGTATTATAACACTGTGGACTAAATGGACCTTCAACTTGATCCATACGGGGCTCTTTTTAATGGAACCCTTCCAGCAATTGCAACCATTTCCCATTCTGCATTATAGCCAAATATTTTTGGTCCTCAGATGGTCCATTTCAGATCTTCTTGATGCACAGTGTACTGATTGGTATCTGAAGAAACACAGCAGAAGGTACAATGTGGGAGCACATTCCAGGTATCAGAGAGAAGGTGCCATAAAGAACCAGGTGAACACACTTTTCACTGGTAGACTCTTAGCCCCTCAACAGAGAAGGAATCTGCAGGTGCCTTCTCTGAAGATGCTGATCACCATAACTTTGAGTCCTCCATTCCTTCCCACCCTGGTACAATCAGGTAAGAACAGGCAGGCAGTGTTCAGCATACCATCTCACACTGCTGGCTGCTGATCATGGAATGGGCTCAAAAACCTTTGGCCATGATTCAACCCCCTTACATTAAACTCACAAAAGGTACTCAGAGCATCTCAGGAATTGCATCATCAAAAGTTCAAAATTGGGGTGATGAATTCTATTATGTGAAACCGCTTTACAAAAATATGTACTTTAGAGAAAATGGCACACACTAAAAGCAAATATATTGGGAGAAATTCATACTAAAATCCCAATGAATTTTCATTAGGACTTTGAAAGAATAAACAAATTTCAAATTGATTTATAAATGTGGAGGACTGAATTTATGAATGGAAAAATGTGAAACGGAGAGAAACTTAAATTGACAGATTCGCTCATCCCTAACACAAGAGCATTTGCATCCCTTGAATCCTAAAATACTCAGCGACAAAGCTTGGTTAAGTTGGAAATAGTAGACCATTATTTCTCTTTCGGAAGGCTAACAGATGGGACTATTACATATCCTCCAACATTTCTCCAATATAAATAGGGACATCCCATTCCACAATATTTTTCCTATTTATACCCCACATATATTTCTGGATTGCCCCAGCCACTCTGGGCAGCTTCCAACATATATAAAAACATTAAAAGCTTTTTTTAAAAAAACAAAAACAAAAAAACTTCCCTATACAGGATTGCCTTCAGATGGCTCAGGAGTCAGATAACTCCATACCCTCCAATGTCCAATGAAAATAGAGACATCCTAAGGAAAAGTGGGATATTCTGGGATCAAATAAAAAACTGGATGGCTTCTCTAAATCTGGGATGTTCCTGGGAAATAGGGACACTTGGAGGGTCTCCACTAAGTGCACTGAAATGCCCTTTATCCCTCTGGTGCCCCTACCACTACCCCCTGCAGGGGCACAACTCCTTTTCTGGACCAACTTTGCCTATTTGCTTGCAATGCCTGGGCTTTGCCTCCTGCCAAGTCACAGGCTGGCTGATCCTTGCTGAAGACACTGCTCAGAAGTGAAGTGTGCAGCCCTTGGCTGGCGTACAGTCACACCTTAGCTAATCAATTGTTTTAGCTGCCTGCTGCCTTCCTGTTTCACCAAGGGTTTGGGTGATGTCACTCGCCACCCTTCCTGGGCTCTGTATTTCCTGCATGCAAAGAGGCAGCTCTAGTTTTCCTCTTCGGTCAGACCAGCGTGTTCATATTTCGCCTGTGTTGTCGAAGAACAAATAGTTCTCTGCTCATTCCTCTTTGCTTACTCACACCAGAGTCACATAGGAATCTATGACCGTGGTTGGTACAGAAGAGTTGCCAACCGCAAGCCACAGGGTCAGCCCTGTGCCCCAGCAGGATTTGCATATCGGGTCCCGGGCAGAAAGACTTTGTGTAAGGAGAAGGCATGGCGAAACAAAGGAGTGTTTTTGTTCATTTGGGTGAGCAAATGTTTGTACAGTCAGAGCCTTTCCCAAAACAAGAGGGAGATAATCTTCCCATCAGTCCTCACCTCCCGGGACCTTGTATCTTCATGCAGCTGTTATGTCAAGGCCAGAATCTCAGTTGACTGGGGGGAAAATCTCATTGCTTCTTATGATTTTATGGAAGCAAAATGTTGCCTGAAGTATATAGACACAGCAACATAGCACGGGTTGCCGGTGCCCAGGGCACAGCAAGTGTTGTGCCCCCTTGTGTACTGGGCAGCTGGGGTGGGGGTGCGCAGCAAAGGGGGGCATGTGGAGCACATGTGGAGGGTAAACTAAGCCCCTCTCCAACAGATTTCTTGCCCACTACTCCATCCACCTGCCCACTAGACCAACCGGCCTGCTGCTGCATTTCAGCTGCCAGGGCTCTGTGCTTGTCAGGGGGGTGCCTGATTGCACCCTCTCAAAAATGGGCACCTAGGGCCACGGCCTTCCTGGCTCCCTCACGCTACACCTCTGCATAGAAATTGCCTTTCAAGGCCACAACGTGCGTAAAGTTTATTGCTGTTGCTGTTGGTGTGTGTCCCCACAATAAAGATAATAAAAGCTAAGGATGTGAGCTCTCCCTTCGAACTCGCTCCGAGGGTGGTGGAAAAGAGGAAATTGTTTGGATGATTTCTGATCCAATTTGAAGAAGAATGGAGGAAACTGCTTTGTATGGTGTTGGAGCAGAGATTGGTCTATAACAATACTGATTTGCTGTCCATGCTTTCTGGTGGAAGTCATTTCCAGCCCTAATTGGAGAGTTCAGGGATTGGGATTACCCAGGGGATTCATGGCTACTGGAAGGTTGCACAAAAGAGCATGTGGCCCTTGATCTAAAAAAAAGATCCCCCACCCCTGGCCTATGCTCAGTGCTTTTGTAGGGAAGTGGGTATAAAATGGCGTGCTAGGATTCATATCCTGATAAGGGTGTTGTAGGTGCCATCACAAAATGGCCGCCACGGGCTGCCGAAGAAAAGAGGTGATGGTACTTCCTACCAGTGAGTATTGTGACACACACCCCACTGCCTGTGATAATCCTGAGATTGGAATGCTCTGTTGCAACTAGAGATTCAAGAAAGCAGTGGTTTCCATTCCAACCTGTATTCATTGCAATCGGTGCTGTTTCCCTTCCACTGCAGTTTGGGTTACATAATTATTTATGTTAGAATTATTTGTTTTGTCCTCACAACAGCCCTGTGAGGGAGGTTAGGCTGAGAGAAAGTCACTGGCTCAAGGTCAACTAGTGAGTTTCATGGCTGAGTGGAGGCTTGAACCCTGGTCTCCCAGGACGTAGTCCAACACACTAACCACTACACCATACTTCAGCAGCATGGCCAATGGTCAGAGCTAATGAGAGCTGTCATGCAACAACTGCAGGGGTTATTGGGTTGTTGTTTTAATTTTGATTATGTATTTTGTGGTTTTATATTTTGATTTTTATTCTGTGAACCACCCTGAGACCTCTGGGTATAGGGCAGTATATAACTTCAATAGATAATAGTAATAATAATCCCCTTTTCTCCCATTCCTAATTAGGTTTACTCAGAGGTAAGCCCTACTGGGTTCAGTGGGCTGACTTCTACATAAGTCTGAATATGATTGCAGTCTTAAAACTCATGTTTTCTTCATTAAAAACAATAGCTCCTGAAAAGTTTCATTTCTGAAGATGTGTATTGTTTTTTAAAAAAAGGAAAGGAAAAGCAAGCAAGTTAAAAGTTTATACTGAAGATTGGTGTGAAATACCTTCCGGCCCAATCCCATGGACATGACTCACTTCCTTGCAAGCAGAAATATTGAGGACTGCAACTACAGCTCAATTTTGGCTTCTAATGGTGTACCTTTATTAATATATTTTACCACCTGTTCCGTGTGGGTCGCTTGGCACTTAAGGAATGTGCTGGCATGCACCCCTTTTATCACAAGAGCATGTTATTCATGCCTTTCCAGGTGCAGGAAATTTAAATATACCACACCCTGCGGTACAAGAGGTCAGTGTCTCTGCTGGTGCAAGTGTAGTCTTAGATTATCTGGGTCTGAGTTGTTTGAAGGGCTTCCCACATCCGTAGCAAGCTGCCCACACTCCAAGGTTAGCAACAATTACCCTTATCATTTGCCTGCAACCAGGACCAGTTAAACTGGTGGGCACAAGGGAGGGGACATTCTCCATGCTAGCCCCACGGTGTTGGAACTGGTTGCCCGTTGGGTCTTGGCAGTCCAGAAACACTATAGACCTTTTGGAAATATTATTATTATTGGCTCTGTTTTCTGGTGCCTTTTGCTATCAGCTCCGAAGCACCGTGGCTCAGCAGTCGAGCATCTGCTTTGGAAAAATGAGAAGTCAAAATCGACAGACTCGCCTATCCCTGGTTTAGGCAAAGTTGGATTCAGACTGGCTGCTTCTTCTTAACATCATCGAAAGACGTAATCTTGGGGTGCAACCTTGCCAGCAAATCTTTTCTCACTGTGTCTCTTTCCTGTGTTTCCTAGATGTGATTGAGACTGAGCTGAACAGTAGATGAGCATTTGGCTGGCATGCTGCAGCTCTGCCTCCCAAGTCACCTGCCTTTGGGAAATCAGAAAAAAATACTTCAGTTCTTTGCTACTGATGGCATCTCTTCTTCCAGGCTACCAGGCTGGCTATGGACTGCTGAGACTGCAGTTGCTGTTGCTGCTGCCACTGCCACCACCAAGCGGGAACCGAGGACACCCGGCGCATCAACTGGGGGAACCACTGACCCCCCTGCAACCCAAATTGAGCTGGGAGTGAGAGTGCCTGGCCACCCGGCTGACTGCCCAGCGGCTCTCCGGGGCCAGTAAAAACCCCGGAGCCAATGCAGGGAGAAGGAGGGGGGGAGAAGGAGAAGGAAGAAAGAGGAAGAGGAAGGAGAAAAAAGAGGGAAGCCCCGACCTTGCCACACCGCTGCCGCCACCACCACTGAGGAGGAGAGGTAGGAGAGCACCAGGAGGGCAAGGACACATGGCCGAGCCTCGGCCCAACCCAAGCCTAGGCCCAACCCGAGCCAACTCCACGGTGGCTAGAGCTCCAAGAGAACAGCCCAGAGCCCAGAGGAAGGCTGCGCGACAGAGGAGACCACAGAAGAGAAGATATTACTTCTTAATTTTTTTTAAAAAAACTTTTTAAATAACTTTTTTTCTTTTTCTTTTTTTAAAAAAGTGTCCCCGAATTCTTTGAAAAAAATCTGGTAACCTTACACTACCCTGGAGTGGTTGTCCTCCACTCCAGGCATGTGGTGAAGGCAGACAGGATTGTGTGGCAGTCTCCATTGGCTGAGATGATTTGCAGAATGAAAGAAAGGACGCTTACCTTTGGCCACCTCAAAAGGATGCACATCAAAAGCCCAGCATCCAATTCATTTCACCAACATCTTCTCTTTGATAATTATTGAATGGAATTTCTTTCCTCACTGGAGAATGGCAAAAAATATCAATGACACATGCACACAGGAGAAAGGGTTGATACAGCACTAATAGGAACTTAAAAAGGTAAAGGGACCCCTGACCATTAGGTCCAGGAGTGGTACCTCTTTATCTACTTGCACTTTGACGTGCTTTTGAACTGCTAGGTTGGCAGGAACTTGCATATGTATTATTACTGGGCTAAGTGTTGGGTTTTGGGGAGACATTGTTTTAGAGATTTGTAATATACTGACCAACAAGTCATCCATTCCCCTGAGTTAGATTTGTTGAATATAGTTCAGAGTCGGTATGCAGATCTCTTCTTCAAAGACCTTATTGCTTATTGATTGTGAGCAACTAGACTTATTATAACCTGGTTTTGGAAGGACTTCAAAGGGGCATCCTAATCAAACTGTAACAGTTTGGCAACTGGCCCTAACAGAGAAATCGACCGATAAAATATGGCTCATTAAGGAACAGAGATACAGAGGCTTATTTGCTGGCACTGTTTTATTGATTACATAAATAAGGAAAAATCAATCCTGAACTTTTTCAAACAACCAGACTTCTTTGGTTGGTTTGGGTAAATCATATTCTTCACTTTGGACTGATGACTGTGTATTCTTATGCCGTATTTTCACTATATCCCTCACATATTTTTTTGTTAAGAGGTGTGTATTATTTGAAATCAGTTATTTAAAAAAAAACATACTGGGGTTAAAACCTAGATATTAAGACCAGATCTGTCTCTCGGAAGAACGCAGGATCATAGAACTGGATCATAGGCTCAATCCACTGGTCAGTCTATGAAATTGTCAAACCCCTCTTGCCATGAAGAACTTTCCCTTAATGTTCAACTAGAATGTGTCTTCCTGTATTTTCAGCCCATAAGATCTAGTCCTGTCCATGTCTTTGTGTAAATGTTGGCTGGTTATTGCATCCACACTCATGTCAGCACAGTCACCCAATGTTTCTTCAACTTCATGTTTCATTTTATTGACAATGGTGGTCTGCTTGGATCATACAGATGTACCTACTTATGTTTGCTTTTGTGAATCATTTTAATTTCATTTCATGGTGCGTGTGTGAACAACATAAAAATTAAAAGATAAAAAACCCAAACCCATAAAATAAGCATGTAAAATAAATGCAGTTACATAGGGTTAAGTAGCAAAGTCCAGGTCATGAAAGCATAATTCCAGATTTTTCAGGTTTGTGACGACAACTGCCTTGATGGTTCTGTTGTTCATGTAATAAAGGAAGGCCAAGTCATATAGCAAACCTAGACAGCATCTTAAAAAGCAGAGACATCACCTTGGCAACAAAGGTCCATATAGTTAAAGCTATGGTTTTCCCAGTAGTGATGTATGGAAGTGAGAGCTGGACCATAAAGAAGGCTGATCGCCAAAGAATTGATGCTTTTGAATTATGGTGCTGGAGGAGACTCTTGAGAGTCCCATGGACTGCAAGAAGATCAAACCTATCCATTCTTAAGGAAATCAGCCCTGAGTGCTCACTGGAAGGACAGATCATGAAGCTGAGGCTCCAGTGCTTTGGCCACCTCATGAGAAGAGAAGACTCCCTGGAAAAGACCCTGATGTTGGGAAAGATGGAGGGCACAAGGAGAAGGGGACAACAGAGGACGAGATGGTTGGACAGTGTCCTCGAAGCTACCAGCATGAGTTTGACCAAACTGCGGGAGGCAGTGGAAGACAGGAGTGCCTGGTGTGCTCTGGTGCATGGGGTCATGAAGAGTCAGACACGACTAAACAACTAAACAACAATCCTTGTCAAAATGTCATATTATATGTAATTTCCTTCATTATAGCTATATTCCAGAGTGAGTTTTACCAAGAGTCCTATGTAAGATTTTGAGCTGTTTTTCATTGAAATGCAGTAACTATTTGAGCTGTGAATACCATATGTAACTCCCGTTCTTTTGACAATATATTGACATTTGTACCATCAAAAATATTCAGTAAGATTAACACCATTTGAAAAAATATTTAAAGTATATGCTGAAGCAGGAGCCCACTGTAGAAGCTCACTTGATTACTTTTTATTCAGACAGACCATCTTCTTTCTCAAAGTGAGTCTAGTTCATGAAAGCTTATGATATAATACATGCATAGGCAAACTTGGCCCTCCAGATGTTTTGGGACTACAACTCCCATCATCCCTAGCTAATAGGACCAGTGGTCAGGGATGATGGGAGTTGTAGTCCCAAAACATCTGGAGGGTCGAGTTTGCCTATGCCTGGTATAATAGATGCATTAACTCTATGAGGAGCCACAAGATTAATTGTTAGTTTTACTACAAAATAAACTAGCATGGTCAGTCCTTGGGCACAACTGCAGTAGAAGTTGGCTGTGTGCAGCACTGATTGGCTTAAATTAGTGACATCAATTAAGCACTCTCCATCTCCTCAAATCAGAATCCCCCCTACCTATTACATTGATTCTACTTTTTAAAAAAGAAAGGGCAAACAAACATTTGATTTCATGAATGGATTTCTAATGCTTTATAAATTTGTCTTTTAAAAAAGGGAGATTGGGAGGATGGAAGGATAGCTCACTCAAAGCATAGGAGAAAGATGTAAACATGAGGACATTAGCAACTGAATGTTCAATTGGTGTACCGGTGCACACAGCAAGTGAGATGTACAGACGAAGAAGTGTACATCCTTTCACGCAAATACTGTGTAGTAGTGTTGTTGTTGTTTAGTCGTTTAGTCGTGTCCGACTCTTCATGACCCCATGGACGCCAGGCACTCCTGTCTTCCACTGCCTCCCGTGGTTTGGTTAAACTCATGTTCGTAGCTTCGAGAACACTGTCCAACCATCTCGTCCTCTGTTGTCCCCTTCTCCTTGTGCCCTCCATCTTTCCTAACATCAGGGTCTTTTCCAGGGAGTCTTCTCTTCTCATGAGGTAGCCAAAGTATTGGAACCTCAGTTTCACGATCTGTCCTTCCAGTGAGCACTCAGGGCTGATTTCCTTAAGAATGGAGAGGTTTGATCTTCTTGCAGTCCATGGGACTCTCAAGAGTCTCCTCCAGCACCATAATTCAATACTGTGTGGTAGTAGTTTCTACCTATGACACTGTTGGTGGAGGGAGGCTTTATTGAAGTAGAACTCAAAGTTCTATTTGCAAGGGCATGTAAGATATTGTATTTGCATGCACATTTACTCCCTTTAAATGTAGCAATGCAACAGGCTCTTCCTCCTTTCTAACAAAGTCACACCCATGCACACTGACACATAAATAAATCTGATCGCATTCCACTCTGCATACTTGCCCACAATTTAGAGCACTCTTAGAACTTGTTATATTTTTATGCCAGGATAAGCAAGTATACAATGTTAAGTTGAGGGCAATTTGTGCTGAAGCCATGACAATGGTTCAATAAAAGCCAAACAACGCAGGGCAAACAGATAACAAAATTGCTAGTCTAAGCTTTTCTTTTTTTAAAAAAAGTCCTGACTGCAGATAGCTCTTGTCTGGTGCCTTGAAGCAGTAGAATCGTAGTATCATAAAATAATTAAATGAAAAGGGGGAGAACAACGTATACCATCTTGAGTTCCTTTGGAGAAAAAGGTGGGATATAAATGCAATTAAAACAAACAAACCAAAAACAGATTTATGGTGCTACAATTCTCCCCCCCCCTTTTTTTTTTTTTTGCTGCAGAAGACTAAAATCCCTTTGTTAAACCAGAAAGGTTTCTGACTATTTTTGCAGGGTACTGGGAGATCAATAAATAGAGGGGGCTGTTTAAGGCAAGAAGCAGAGCATGATCTGGTGTCCCAAAATCTGTTTTTGTTGCAGTAGAATAAAGCAATCAGCTTGTGATCAATGGCTGCTCCTTGCGCCTCATATGTGCCACCTGCTGGTATGAATGGAACATTGACTTTTCCTTTGGCCTCCAGGTTGAAAAGCTATCTAAAAATAGCTCTCTCAGAATGTTTCAAAGAAACAGGGTGGTCACACTGGGTGAAAGGGAAGGGAAACTCATTCAAAGCAGCCTGCCATGGATAAGGATTGCTAGTGGAGCATATCTCAAAGACTTGAGACCTTTCAACAATAAAGATGCTCAAAGGTCTAGTGGTCAGAGCGTTAGACCTGGATTCAAGTGACTTTCCCAGTTAGTGAAGGGGAAGACTCTCAGTCTGAAACCGGAAGAGCTACTGCCATCTGAGTGGGATGATTTCAAATGGTGGCTGGATTTCATGGTCCTTCATTGTTGGAGCACTTCCATCACCACCTGAAGCAAGGTGCCACCACTACCAAAGCCTTGCTTTCTGGGGTTGCACAATGGCAGCTTCTGGCAAGATCTTGCAAGAGTTCTGTGAGATCTTTCTGGAAGCCCTCATCACAACATCTCCTTGCTTCTCTGGCAGCAGCAACAAGAGCAGGCAAGGCACCTGGGAATCCCCTGGGATTCTGCTGACCAAGGCAGCTGCCTCAGTCCTTCTCATAGGTGGCCCAGCCCTGGCCATAGCTCAGTGATGGAGCATCTGCTTTGCATGCAGAAAGTTCTGGGTTCAGTTTCCAGAATCTCCATGTAGGGCTGGTGAGAACTCTCTGTCTGAAACCCAGGAGAGACACTGCTGGTCAGTGTGGATGCTTTACAATGCAGGCCATTGACTGAACTAGATGAAGCAATGGTGTGACTCAGTGTAAGGCAGCTTCACAATGCTGGATGTCGCTTCAAACGGATTTATCGATGCAGTGTAGAGGAAAATCAATGCAGAAAATTCAAAATTTGTTAAAATTCAGCTTTGGCAAGAAGGGAAGGGTGAAACCTGTCTCTTGCTCAGTTTTTCTGCTTTCAGATTTTCTCCTCCACTGTAGCTCCTTTTAAATGTTTTTCATTGAAATTTTAGATTATTTTAGCTGTTGCTCTTGCTCTGTTTTTGTGTTTAAATTGCACATCTCTTTGCTTCCCTGGGCTCCTTGAGGAGGAAGGATAAAATCAACCAATAAAATCAATAATAATCTCCTGCTAAATGCCCATATGGGAAAAAGTGTGTGTGTGTGTGTGTGTGTGTGTGTGTGTGTGTGTGTGTAGTGAGTGAATGTTATTAAGAAAACAGCAAAAGGGAAATGGCCCACTACAATCACGCAGCAGTGTATCTTTATTGGCTAGCTCACTAATGTGGGCCATTATGTGGATTTCAGAGAAGGAAAGGTGTGTGTCTCCTGAGTTCTTTGGAGGAAAGGGCAGGCGGAAAAGTTTAGTCAAGAGGGTGAAAAAAAAATGGGGCAAAACCAGTCACCCAGTGAACTCCGCTCCAAGATTCTTAGCTATGAAAAGGTTTGTCAGCTTGAGTACCAGTGTACATACGTTCCCGCCTTGTTTCAATATTTATATCTGCATGGTGTTTCCAACTGGTGCAAGACGTTGTCAATTTGGTCATTCTTAGAGACAGGCCTCCCTTACATTCTCTCCTCTGCTGCCCCGTCACAGCTGAAAGATTTCAAAAATGAAATCATCACATATCCCTTATTTCGTACAAAATGTAAGTGATCTCTCCCTTGCCTTGCCACCTTACACCAGCCTGACTGAACATGCCCCTACATGGCCTTCGGTCTCCCAGGCAGGAGAGGATTATGCGATGTTAACTGGATACCTTTGTATTCTGAGCCTCTTCCTTCATTTCCGCCTTCCTCCTCGATTCTTTCCCTCCCTTCCCTCTCAGAGAACTGGTGCTCAGGACTTTTCGGGGTGAAACAGGTCCCCCAAAGCTCCCACTTTCTCTCCCCAACACTCACTTCAAAGACAAAGCAAAGCAAAAGCCGATCTTGCCAGATATCAGAGGTGAAAAGCGGTGGGTCAGAGCTGGCAGCCAGGATGTGGATTTAATCTGCAGTCCAAATAAGCAAAGCAAGTATTTATGGGTGCCTCCACATGGTCACTATTTTGTGGGAAGGATTCCGGGGCATACTGGACTTTTTCATGTGCATGTTTAAAGTGGACTAAAAGTTCTCTGTCCTCCTGGGACACCGGAGAAATGTTGGAGGGTATGGAATCATGCAACCCCCTGAGCCGAGGAGATAAGTAACTATTCAACCTTTGGAAGACATCTGAAGGCAGCCCTGTTTAGGGAAGGGTTTTTTAAAAAATGTTTAATGTTTTATGATGATGATGATGAAAGAAGACGTCCCAATTTTTTTTCATCGGAGAAATGTTGGAGGGTATGTAATGGGAAGGTAAATAAACACTCCACAAGCACATCAGAACGGATACAGGTTGAATGCTCATTGTTATATAACCACCCGCTGAAATAAATCAGAATGAATGTGTGAAAAAGGACTGATCTAATTTATAAGCTTTCTACAAGCAGATGAGGATAAGAAATTAACGTAAGAATATATGAAGAGCCTGCAGGATCAGGCCAATGGCCAGAAGTCCAGCATCCTTTTTGTCCACAGTGACCAAACAGGTGCCTTTGGGAAACCCAAAAGCCTGCACAAGAGCCCTCTCCCTTCCTATGGTTTACAGCTGTTATAGAGTTCCAGATGCTTCCCATATTTATCCCAACAAAGGGTTCAAGGTTGAATATGTAGGTTGCACTCTTGTCGGTTAGAGAAACATCATAGTGCAGTGGTTAGAGCAGGGGTGACCAAACTGCCACCCTTCAACTCCCACCAGCCCCAGCCAACATAGCCAATGGTCAAGGATGATGGGAGTGGAAGTTCAACAACATCTGGTGGGTATGATAATAGGGGAACGAAAGTGAGTGCACATACATTATGTTCATAAATGGAGAGCTTCAAACCCAAGCGACTCTTCAGCTGTGTAGAGTTGCCACACCTCCAGGTCTGACCTGACCTAGGTTTGATTGCCCCCCCCCACTTCAGGTGGCAGGTGGAGGGCTTGAACCCCCAGGTGGGTGAGAGGGCCTTTCAAAAGATAATAGTAAACTGTGCAAACTGCTAGCAAGATTCAGCCCAGCAGGAGCTGCCTTTCAAATTATACAATGGACACAGATTAAAATTTGTAGGGGTGTGTGTGTGTGTGTGTGTGAGAGAGAGAGAGAGAGAGAGAGAGAGAGAGAGAGAGAGGACTCCTTGGATGATGAAACTTTGTGTGAGTTGTATCCTGTGCATATCAGAAAAACATATTCCCTGTTTAGGGAAGTTTTTAATGACTGATGTTTTAATGTATTTTTAATCTTTTGTTGGAAACCGCCCAGAGTGGCTGGGGAAACCCAGCCAGATGGGTGGGGTATGTATGTATGTATGTATGTATGTATGTATGTATGTATGTATGTATAAATAAAATTATATTATTATTATTATTATTATTATTATTATTATTATTATTATTATATCAGAAAGCCTCTGCTTAGCTGGGAAGTGCATTTTATGAACTTGGGCCAATCACTACCTCTCAGTTTACCCTACCTTGCAAGGTTGTTTTTGAAGGTTGAAATGGCAGGGGGATGGAAAAGACTCAACTTGAGCTGCTTGGAGCAAATGTGGGATAATGTGGGATGTGGGATGAACTCATAGTAGGTACACAGGGTGGTATTCAGTGAAGTTTTACTCAGTGTAGGCCCACTGGAATTAATGAACTTACGTTAGGGCTGTTAAATTCAGTGGGCAGCCATTCACCAGCCTTTCTGGAATCTTTCCCAGCCTTACCTGGAGATGCTGGGGATTGAACCCAGGAGCTCTACCTCTCAGCTACAGCCCTTCTTGTGGGTATGTAGTGCTGTGCTACCCCTCGCTCCTGCTGTATGTTCCCCTCCTTCCTATTTACCAAATTGGGGGGGGGGTGTGGAATCACATCCAAAACATAAGAGGGATGGCTGGAGCTCAGTGTTTGAGCATTGCTTTGCATGCAGATCCGATCCTTGGCATCTCCAGCTTGGACTGGGGGAAGACCTCAGCCTGCAATCCTGGGCAGCTGCTGCCAGTCAGTGTAGGCAATATGGAGCTAGATGGACCAGTGGTCTGGCTCTGTATAAAGCAGCTCCCTTCATTCCTGTGATTCACTTCTGGGTTTGTGCCAGAAGGTGGACCAGTGGCTTGGGAGTCTCTTACATGGATATGCCTTTAGAATGCAGACATTCCCTAAACCACAGGCGTGATAATCTCTTGTTTTTCCCACAGTCACCATGAAAAAAAGCTTTGCGGAGAGCTTGATCCATAAGCATGACTACACCTCGCACAAATTCGCATGGGGAAAACTGGAGATCCCACCCATAGGCATGTTCAGAGTGCATTCTTGGCAAAAATGACTCATAAGTCACCGCGGCTGGGTTGCATGCATTTGGCATTAAGGGAATCCAGGACATGGGATGAGCCTTAAAACAACAACCCAACCCCAACCCCCAGCAATCTTAAAATGAAACCCAGAGGTGAAATTCAATGCAGTAATGCAAAGATAAAAATCATCCACAAAACAGAGCTTGGAAGTTGAAGTATCACCTGCCTTCATCCAGTTACCAGGCCCCTGGCTGAATATGAATTGTGGTTCAAATCACAGAGAGCCAGTGTAGGGTAATGGTTAGCATATCAGACTAGGACCTGGGAGAGTAGGGTTCAGATCCCCACTTAACCATAAAACTCACCAAGGTGCAGTGCCGGATTTACGTACAAGCTAAGCAAGCTATAGCTTAGGGCCCCACTCTCTTGGCCCCCCCCCAAAAAAAAATTAAAGGGAAAAAGCCTGGATGTACATTTCCAAAATATAAGATAAAAAAACAAATAAAATAAAACCTACATACAGCAACAACATTTTGTGTTGTGTGGGCTCCTATTTGTTATGTGCAAATGGCTTTAGATACCTTTTAGGTACATAAATTACCACATAGCATATATTCAACGCAAAAAACAGCGACAATTTGTTGTTGACAAAGGGCAGCTGGATATATAAAGGGCCCCATTACCTTCAGTAGCTTAGGGCCTCATCAAACCTAAATCCGGCCCTGCCAAGGTGAACTTGGGCCAGTCACTGCCTCTCAGCCTAACCTACCTCGCAGGGTGTTTGAGGGGATGAAATAGGGGTGTGAGAACAACCATGTATACACCATCAATAGGAGCCAACTCCTAAGGGCCAAGGTCCCTTTGCCTACCCCTTCAATAAAATATTTGAGGGGCTGCCCCATAGTTGATGCTCATTGCCATTCAAATGTTATGTGTGCGTGCCTCATCTTGTGATTGATTATGTGGCGTGGGGCTGACCTTTCCCCCAATATTTTATTTAAGTTTGCACCTTGGCACCACCTTGAGCTCCTTGGAGAAGAAAGGTATAAATGCAATCAATCAATCAATCAATCAATCAATCAATATGAAGAGCCAAGGTGGTCTCCAGCAATTGTGTGTGTTTGTGTGGGCACGCACTGTATTGTGACTTTAGGCAATTTGCATCCATGGCACCATCTCGGCCACTGCTTGGGTTCAGATACCCACCCACCCCTTTGGAATCTCCCATCTTCTCATTCTCAGATCAAGTGATCTCACAGGGGTGCAACGAGGCTTCATGCAGTAGGACAGTGATCATCTCTTCCTGCTCAAAGATAGAGCAGCAGTCCCTCAAAGGGCATCACCGTTCATTGGGAGAAAAGGCTCAGTGCTAGAACACCCACCAGGTTCAATCCCAGGTTCAATGGGAGGGCAGGGCAGTGGGGAAACCAGGCCGAAACCTTGGGGAACCACTGCCGGACAGTGTCAGCAAAATTGAACTAGCTGGGTCTAACCTGCCACAAGGCAGGAGGAGCACGTGAAGCTGCTTTCTCTCCGACTCAGTCTTGTCAACACTGGCCGGCAGCGGCTCTCCAGGGTTTCAGGAAGAATTAGAACCCAGGACTTCCTGCGAGCCAAACAAACGCTCTGCCACCACTGCGCCTTATTGAGGGCGCGTTACGTGCCCCAGCAGGGCAGCCGGAGACTTCTTTCCGCAGCAGGGACCGCGGTGGCTGCGTTTGCCTCGACTGTTTGGCTCGCTGCCCTGCAATGCTTTGCCAACTGCGGAGGGAGCCCCCGTCCCTTGGCAAGGGAAGGTGGGCGGGGGGGGGGGGGGGAGAGAAGGCAGGAGGCGTGCCCGCGTGCCTGTTGTGTGACGCGCCAGGCACCGGAGCTATAAAGCACCTGCAGCGGAGCCCGGGAAGCTTCAGAAGAGCCTCTTTGCAGCTCTGGCCAGAGAGAGCTCAGCTTTCTGCCAGTTAAAGGATTAAGTTCGCCACAATGGTAAACAATCCCTCCTGTTTCTTTTCCCTTGCAATCACCCTTTGCGTCCTGCTGGAAGAAGGTGAGAGAATCAACAGGATTTTTTTTTCTCCTTCTCCGTCTTTTTTGCTGTTCTGATGTTATTTTAATTTTTTGCACTGGTTTTAAAAATCCGCATCCCCTGCGCACTTTGCAAACGAAGCTAGCTTCAGCGGGGAGAGCATCTGATTTGCAGGGGCGGACGGGGGGGGGGGGCAGAAGATCCCAGGTTCTATACCCGGCATCTCCAGAGAGGGGGCTGGGGAAAGCTCCCTCCCTGCCTTAAACTCTGGAGAGGTGCTGCTGCCGGTCAGTGGAGGCACTATTGAGCTGGATGGACCGATGTTCTGAACCGCTATAAGGCAGGATCATAGATTGTAGCTCCACAGGGCATCTGCCTGTAGCTCAGTGGCAGAACATCTGCTTTGCATGCAGAATGTCCCAGGCTTAGTCCGCAGCATCTCCAGGTGAGACCCCTGTCTGAAACCCTGGGGACCTGCTGCCAATCAGAGTAGATGATACTGACCTGGATGGATGTGTAGTCTGACTCTGTCTAAGGCAACTTCCCTATGGGCTGTGGCCCAGCAAGTTCTGCTCAAAGTAGACCCATTAGTGAACCTAAGTTACTCATGCCTATTAACTTCGATGGGTCTACTCTGAGTAGGACTAGCATTGGCTGCAACCCCGCTCCCAGATTTCCCTTTTTGCCTTTTAGCAGTCCGCCCTCTCTATCTCTGACAGCGGCTCCTGCTCCGTCTCTGTTGTTCTTGCAACTTCCAGAGCAAATTGGCTTGGAGAGCAAGAGGCAGCGAAGTCAACCTGTCCCGCCTTGCAGGGATGCCTTGCCGCTGCCGCTGTGACATGCCAGCAGCGAGCGAGACCGAAACAGCTCCCTTAGGACTTTGCCAAGAGAGGTGGCGAAATCGTAACATATCCCTCCCCCCTTTTCTTGGAAAGAGTTTTTGCTCGCATTTTCTCTCTTTGTGTGCATTCTCCTCCCCCCTTGCTTGCCAAAAATAACGAAAGGGAGGGAGGGAGGGAGTGCTCTGTGCATTTGGGAGAATGCAAAAATCGATCCTTGGCATGTCAAAAATTTGTACACATGTTCTATGGTTGGCAAAGGAGCCAGGACAATGATGGTGGTGGTGATGATGATGTTGATTAATGCAGTAAAAATAATACTTACGTATTCTCTAAATGTTATTCCTGCATTGCAATGACCATTGGGGTCCCTCCCAAGTCTGTGATTTCATGATCACCTTAAGTCATGTGCTGTAGGCATATGCTGAGCAATAGCTACTGCTGGTGCTGTTGATAGTTTGCCAATGTGCTTGCTTCCAGTATGCTCTCATTGTGGGTCTCCTCCGAGGTTTTCACCTGACTTCGGTTTTCTTCTCACTGAGCTCTTCAGAATTGCAGTATGCAAACCGTTGTCAGCAACAGCAGAACACTTTTACAACCCCCGCAGCCCTAATCTGTAAAGTCTTGGCGGCTATAAAATGGCTAAAATAGAAATGCTCTTCTCAACTAGGTGGCAGGCTAATTGCTCTGTTTACATACCATGCTGCATTCCTGGTGCTTCCAGTCTGGAGAGTTCAGGGACTGATCCCTCTGCCTGTCATTTTCTCCTCTGGCAGGCCTGGGCCTTCCTCCGGCAGAGCCTCACCTGGCAGCGGGCAGCGGCAGGCACCTGAGGACCAAGCGCTGCTCCTGCCTCAACTGGATGGACAAAGAGTGTGTTTACTTCTGTCACCTTGATATTATCTGGATCAACACACCAGGGTGAGTATTGCGGGGGGGACGGGGGACAGGGGACTCCAGCACAGAGGGAAGATTGCTAGGTCTGAGCTAGCGGCACAGTTAGATCCATTGGGACATAGAAAGCTGCCTTAACACTGACTTGGTCCATCTAGCTCAGTACTGTCTACACAAACTGGCAGCAGCTCTCTGGGGTTTCATGCAAGAAATCTTTCCCAGCCTCTCCAGGAGATTGATGCCAACACCTTCTGCATGCAAAGCAGATGGACTACCTTTTTAGACAGTGGACTTAATGGTCTTATGGCTTCTCTCCACTCCTCCCATCTTAAGTTGGTCATCTGTCCCATGCTTCTAAGTGTGGTAGGTCAAGCCTGCTGCATCTTGGGGTCCTGTCTCTTAGACTTCAGCATGGGGGGGGGCTGGACTGCTGCCCTAATGTCCTAGGCGCCCCTGGCTAGAGCAGGACAAGTGACTGGCTCTCCAAGGTTTCAGGCAGAGGACATTTCCAACCCTACCTGGCGATGCCAGGAATTGAACCTGGAGCCTGCGGTATGCACCCAAAAGCATGTGTTTTACCTCTGAGCCACCGTCCTTCTCTCTTGCAACAGCCACATATATTTTACGTGGCAGCTGCTTCCCAGCTGGTGTTTCTAAAGAGCTGAGGTGGGCTGGCCTTTCGATCCTGCATTTGGTTGGGAAGGAGACTTGCCCCTTGCATGATACAACAGAGATCTGGGCAGCGTTCAAGCAATCTCTCTTGCAAGCAGCTTAAGATCCGAGCCAAAGAGACGACGGGCTCAGGTGTGGTTCTAATTATGCCTGCTAACGTGCGGTCTTGAGTAACGACTCACTCTGAAAAAGAGCATGCCATTCTCAAACGTGTTCACGGAGGAAACATGACAAGCCTAACAGGAGGTTGTATTTAGATGGCGGAGAATGACAGAGCAACCCTGTCTTTAAGCATCTTCTGCCTTTTGTTATAATTTGCAAGAGATATTTATATTGTTAAAAACACACCTCCGATGCACGTTCTGCCTGCATGGAGCATGTGAACAAGCCTTGCTGTGCAGCTGGAACAGTGAGGCCTCTCTGCCGACATGGCACAGTGTCTAGAGCGCCAGAGATCCGAGTTCAAATCCACCCCTGCCTAGGAAGCCCAGCCTCCCTCAAAGGGTTGTTGTGAGGAATGGGGATGGGTAAAGGGAGAAAAGAGAGGAGACTCTGAATGGAGCTTGCTTGGTGACCACAGGCAAGGCACCATCACAGGGTTGTTATGAAGATCAAATGTGTGCATTTGGGGGGGGGGGGCAAGAGAACCATGTATGCGCTCTTGCGCTCCAGAGAGGAAAAGTAGGATATAAATATAAATATGGTGTGCAGATGTTTGGGGTTGGATTACACTTTGATCCTATTAAAAATAATGGGATTCAAGTTATCCCCAATGAACTTTGTACATTTATTTCAATAGGAACCATAGGCACCTGACTTTGCCTGCAAGCCTACATCCCCCTTACCTGGGAGTAAGTGCCATTGACCTCAGTGGAGCTTACTTCTGAGTAGCCATGCTCATAGCACTGATAGCCTTTGTTTGGTGAGGTCCCATTGCACCTTCCTCCCTAAAAAAGGCAATCCCCAAATCTTGATATTGTTAGGCAAGGACAACAAGGGCATCAACCCACTTGCAGCTTACTGCTTGCCTGTGGAAATAAAGGCCGATAGAATGAGAATGGGAGGGTGAGATGACATGGCTTTTACTCACATGGCAACTGCAAACGAGACTTGTTATTGTCAAGTTTGCTTGGCTCCCAGCCAGGCCCGCACCATAAACCTTCCTTTCTGATAAAGGATAGAAGTTAACAATTTGTTTTTTCCTAATCAGCCACTCCACGCCCTACGGTCTGGGTAATACACAAAGGCGTCGGAAGAGATCACTCAGCAGGTGCGAGTGCTCGCATTCAAAGGACAGCGTCTGTGCGACCTTCTGCCATGGCAAGCCTTGGTAAGTGTTCAGATGTGTCCCTATCCTTAGACCAGTCTTTCTCAACTCGGGGGCCTCCGTATGTTTTTATCTCTAACTCCCATGGCTAATGATCAGGGATGATGGGGATCTCAACTCAGTGATGTTTGGGTTTGAATGTAATGCTAAACTATGGTTAATGTAAGCCAATGTTTATAAAGCAACTACAGACCTTAGTTAATGCACATCTGTTAACCATAGATCTGCCAGTTTTGCTTCTTTCTGTTTTTCATATTTCCCAGTTGTAGATTAAGTTTCCCCATACTTCTGCAGTGATTTTTTTTTTAAAAAAAAAAACTCATGAAAATTCACCAGCACATTTCTCCTAATAAACACATTTTATCTGTGCAATTTTGCCCAATACATATTTTGGCAAGGCAATTTCCCCTTTTGTATGCCATTTTTACCAATCTATGCATTTTTATGCATACTTTGTACACATTACTTTTCTGGTAAACTTCACTGCAAAATTCAGAGAAGTGCAAATTTCAAAAGGTGACCATTGTTTTGGTTCACATACTGTTTCAGAAGGTGTTGAATTAGTGACCTTCACCTTTAAAAGTGAACTGAATCAACTTTCACTCCATTTCTATCCTTAGTTAATAATCCATAGTTATATCACAGGGCTGAGTTTATCCAGTTAGCTTACCAGGGATACCAACTTGAATAAAATATTGGGGGGAGGACAGGTAAGCTCCTCCCCACATAATCGATCACATGACACGGTGCATGTACACCATTTGAATGAGAATGCCCATCAACTTTAGGGATCCCAACCCCCTCAAATATTTTATTGAGGGCCCTGAAGACCCCTTGGCCCCAGGAGTTAGCTCCTATGATTGTTACAAACCATGATTTAGTTAACCATAGTTAAAGCATGGCTTAGTTTTACTGGAGAGCTACGGGTTCACCGCCAAGGGCTAAGCTCAGTATTGAACATGCAAAAGGTTATGAATTGTCTGAAAAGAGGCCTGTGTGTCTGTTCACAAACAAACTCTGGAGAGAGGAAGGAGTGAGAATGTGTGTTACTTTACAGAGGAGAGTTGGGCTGAAACTTTTTGTCTTCGTGTTGTGGGGCTAGGAAGAGGGGTGGTTAGGTTTTGCAAATTAGTCTCTTTGGCAACAGATCCAGCTCCCTCTTTTCCTCTCTCTGTCCTCAGGAGCATAAGTAGAGGCTGCTGGATTGGGCCAGTGGCCCAACTACTCTATCATCCTTTCTCAACACGGCCAGCCCCTAACTAAACCAGCCCAGGCCTTCTCAGCCTTTAGAATGACCCTGCCTTCTTTTTGTAAAAAGGAGCGACTATCTTTTTAGACTCTGAACCCCTTGCTGTGCAACAGAGACACACCTTCTCAGTCTATAAGCCGTAAATGGAGAGTTGCATAACGTAAGGATGTGTTCAGGTCATGGAAAGGGAAAGCAGGGTCACCATGTCGTTCTACCGTCTTCTTAGAAAACCTAGGAGTAATAAATCTGGCTGTAAAAATTTCCGAGAATGGGTTAGTTGCCAAAATAAAAAAACCAAACAAAGCAAAACAGAAAATCTGTTTTTAACCCTAAACTGGTGCCCTCCTGCCGCCCCACCCCAACCTGTCAGGGAAGACGAGGTGAGCGAAGATGTATATCTGGAACGAGGGAGGAATAAAGCTCTACATCGAGAACAAGGGTGGGAATTAGAGACAGTATGGGGGGGGGGGCAGGGACACTGCCAAGGAGGTGGCAGATCTAGCCTCCAAAGAGGGTGTCGCAACTGTCACTGACTGGCACTTTGGCATTGGTAGTGGACAATGCATTCCTTGGAGGCCAGATCTGCTGTCTCTGTGAATCTTTTCACCTACAGGTGGCTGCCTCAAGGGTGGCTAGGCCATCAATGAACTTAAGAAATGCTGATATTGGGTGTTATCCAGCTAGGTTCTATTCAGGGTAGACCTATTGGAACTAATGGACCTAAGTTAGTCTTGCCCCATTGTTTAGTGGGGATTTCAACCATGGTCTCTCAAGTCCTGGTTTCTACTCACCACGGCTCACCACTGGTCCACTCTGAATATGATTAGCATGGTTTGCAGGGTGCTGCCTTTCAAAAATAAAATAATTATCTGAACTCCTTTGAGCACTATCTCATAAGATATGCACCAACTTGTTTCAACTCTGCAGGGATTTCAGAAATCCACGGCTTACCACGAAGACGGGACTGCTGGTAAAACTTCTCCAGAGCCGTAGTGCAAAGCCCCGCAAGACAAACTTCTGAAAGTTCTCAGGTAAAGGTCCTCTCTCTCTCTCTCTCTCTCTCTCTCTCTCTTTTTCATATTTTGTGCTCACTCTGCTTTCAGAGATGCTTGGGCACATCTATAAATGCATGACTTCAAAATGCATTGAAACAAATGTTCAACTGTTGTGGCTTCCCCTCACCTTTGAAGCCCGTAGGCAATTGTAGTTTGGGAGATCAGATCAAACTATTATACATATGGCCACAGACACACTAAAGCAGAGCACACAAAGAATAGAAGCGTGAGCGTTAAAACACAATGCTTGTTTAAAACACAATATAATACAAAGGGTGACACACACACATATTTAAAACACTGTTTTCTAAAAACACAACACAGAAATTACAATTGAAATGAAAGTATCGTCTTGCGAGACCTTTGTGCAGAAATGAGAAACATGGCCACTATTAGCTTATTTATATCAGCCAATAAATATTCCAGACACCATTCTGGGGTGCTTCCTCATAAAAGGGAAAAGTAGTCTGTTGTATTCCTGTCTGTGAAAGTTACTTGTAGTTTGGATGAATTTTCTGGTCACTCTTTGCTACGTATCAATATCACTGTTACCAGGGTTCATTCATTGGGAAGCATGGAGGTAAACATAGCAGAGGCTCGTCCATTAGGGCAAGTGAGGGACACAGAACATAAAAAGCTGCCTTTTACTGAGGCAGACCAATGGCCATCCACTTCAGCATTGTCTACACTGACTGGCAGTGGCTCTCCGGGGTTTCAGGCAGAGGTCTCTCCCAGCCCTAGTTGGAGTTGCTTGGGATTCAACCTGAGACTTTCTGTATGCAAATCTGATGCTCTACCTCCAAGAGCAAATCAGGGACGTTGTCCTATCACTCTCTTTGATCTCTGCTAGCTCTGGCTGTCTGCTATATTTCTTCCATCCAGCCCAGAAGCTGGCACCAGCTGCCAACTGCCTCCTCCTTAGACTCAGGGTTGTCCTTGTAGAATTCAGCAGGGAGGAAGATGAAGAGTAAACTAACCCTACATAGCACAAATAGACATGGAAAATGTCATTTTCCAAAGAGCTGTGTTGGGATGGGTAGGGATCAGATTCTGCTGGGTGTGATCGAATCTGAATGGGTTTGCACTGACTCAGACTAAGTTGACAAACTATATTTGGAGAAGCATCTAGGATTAATCTGAGTCAGTCTGATTAGAGTCCAGGGAAGCTCAGTCATCACTAAGGAGGACCGCTCCCCAATTTAACACTGAGACCCCTATAATTTATAGCGGAATATCTTGCTCCATTTTCTACAATTTCGGCTATGTTTCCATAGGTGTGAAAACAAAACTGGGCAGAAACAGACCTAATTAAGGTTGTTCCTCTGCCTTTAGGAATGCATTAGAAGGCAGAATTTCCCCAGGAATTAGTGTTCCCATCATAGGGCTTCAGGGCTTAGCAGAAGCCACACATGTTTGCAATTTTTGCAATTCTTTGCAAGCCTTAAAGCTGTGATGTGGAGTCTACCACTCGCATCATCCTTAACCACTGGGAGTGCTGGTTGGGGCTGACAGGAGTTGGCAGTGCAACAACATCAGGAGGGCCATTGGTTCCTTATCCCTGCCTTAAAGCTACAATAGGGGCTCTCTGGACTGGGCCCGGCAAGTTCAAGGCCAGCTCCCCAGAGAGAATGCCAAGAGGCCATTGGACGAGGTGCTGACATTTTCATCTCTTCTGCTTTGTAGGGTGCCTTGCTCTTTCAAATGCCTCGTTCACCTGGAAGCAGCAGGACTCGCTGAGGACTTCCAAACTAGCAGCACTTAAATGAGGGGAGATCATATGGAAGACAAAGCAAGAAGGGTGGGGGTGCTGTTCGCCTTCACCACGCAGAGTCCTGCCATTGCAAAGAATCTCCTACTCTGTGGGAAGATGAAAGATTGGAGGACCATTGGAAGAGATGGAAAGAAATCCATGGAAACAGCTGTTGGAGAAAGGGGCAAGGAACAGTGCAGGCAGTAGCACAGCCCCCTTGGTACATCAGAGGTGATCCTAAAGAGACAATAGCCTCTCCTTTTTACTGCACCTTGGGAAGGTCTGTCCAGCTTGTTGGGACAAGAGAGGAGATCTTCTTCCTGGATACCAACAGGAACTCATAGCAGATCTCAGTGTAAAGAGCCAGCACTTTGGAGGAAGGCAAATGCAGTTATGGACTCCGTCGCCACATGTGGATCCTTCCAAACACCCCTACCTCAGGACCTTGTCTAGTCTGCTTCTCCTTTTCCCAACGTTTGACTTTAAACATAGTTTGGCTGGTTTTACCGACTGCTGCTTTTATTCCCATTGTCGTTGCCTGGCTCACATCTGCCTCTACTCTCCTGCGCGACACGGAAAGGCGTGCATTGAATAGACATTCCTATTTCTGGTAATGAATTTGCTAAAAGTCTGTTATTGGTAACAACAACCCCCCCCCCCAGTAAGTCAATTTAATGTTGCCTAGTGACCATTGGGACTGGTATGGCAGGCACCAAGGAAGACATCAGTAGGTGGAGGGGAGCCAACTAATTCTACTGTTGTCTCGATCTTCCTCCTTGCTGAGTTTTACAAGGGCAAAAGGGAGGCTGAGGAATGGGCAGGCAGGCAGGGCCAGGGTCACCTTCTGGACTGGTTGTAAGAAAGGCAGCAGATGGGCTTGGAGGAATCAATACTGAGATTGGTGGGGCAGTGTCCCATTTGCCCTGATGGATCAGCCTGCTTTGCAGCAACTTAGCTCTACTTAGTTAATCTGAAATCTTGTTCTCAGCGAGTAACTTAAGCCTTGATGAAGTTGATGGCTCAGAAAAGCGGGGGGGGGGGGCAGGGGGTAGGACCAGAAAAGGATCAGCAAAGCAGGGGTGGAGGCAGGAGTCGAAAAGCACATCTTCATTGCACATTTAAACCAATTTAGCCATCACCACCCCCATAAGAAGCCCCAGGAATAATAGCTGTGTGAGGGAACTAAGCCTTTGGTAGAGTTCATTAGCCATTTCACAGAACTACACATGAAGCTGCTCCAGTTGAATCAGGCCATTATTTCATCCAGCCCTCTGCCATTGGTGAGTGAAGGCTCTCCAAGGTCTCAGATAGATAACTTCTAAGTGTTGCTGCTTGAGTTCCTTGAAGTGGAGAGGCCAGGCATTTGCAACACATACACTTCATTACGGAGTTGTTGGTTGCCTGTCAATTTCACTTGCACAGAGTAGAGAATTCTCGGACCATTTGTGTGTCTATGTGCGAGCCTCCCAGTTCCACTGCTGTTCTTTAAAGACCTTGAACACAACTCTACAAGTTTAAACAACATGTCCTGCATTATCAAGTTCCACACTGCAAATGCTGAAATGGTTAGAATCACAAAACTTGACTTTTGAAAAGCCTCTTCACTATAGGCATGAAACTGATCGTTAGTTTCAACCTGCCTGTCAATTTCACATGACCTTCTCTGGGCTGCTTGAAGAGGTGGCTCAAATTGTGCTCAGGTAGCATTAACATCCCAAATGTTTGCAGGAGCTTTCTTGTTTATAGTTCAGGGATGCTTGCTCATTTCAGGGATGTGGCCCTCCAAATGCTATTGGACTCCAACTCACAGCAACTGCTGGGAGTTAATGGTTAGGGATGATGGGGTTTGGAGTCCCAGCGACATCCAGAGAGCCACCTGATTTTAGGTGTTAAAAATATTTTAACTTGCCTTTCCCTAAAAATACAACAAATAACAGTAAAATACAGTAACAATAAAACACTAGCAAAATACAAGTAACAATAACAGATCACTGAGAGAAGTAACAGCAGAGAAAGCCAATATTTCAGGGAGCTGACTAATGACTTGGCAGATCAAATGCCATCTGTAAAAGAGAGGTCTTCTTCATGGATTGGCAGAAGGCCCTCAAAGAGGAAGAAAGTTGCTCAGACACTCCTCAGATATCTAGCCTACTCAGTGGAGTTTCAGTGAATTTTGTACACAATGAGGTGGGAACAGTGAATGGAGAACTCCATGGAACTGAGAATCAAGGTCCATACACCCCTAACAAAGGCTTTCTTTAGCCAAAGTCCCTGAGGGTTCTTCTTTGGAGCTGTGATGGTTTAAACTGGTTTAAATGTGTCATACAGATGTGCCCATAGTGAGGGCCAGTTACTCAGCCAGGTTGGTGCACTGTAGAACTTGGGCTGAGGGGTTCCACAACAGAGGTCAATTTCATGTGCTAAAGTGGTCATAGCATTGCTTGGCTACATGGCCAATTTACTGTTTGGGCCATCTTTACTCTGTCGCTGCTCATCTCGCAACCTTTGCAGTGGCACTGTAAA
Organism: Podarcis cretensis; assembly: GCF_951804945.1. Lineage (NCBI taxonomy): Eukaryota > Metazoa > Chordata > Lepidosauria > Squamata > Lacertidae > Podarcis > Podarcis cretensis. The sequence goes on along the minus strand of NC_137177.1, from coordinate 23,250,787 downwards.
TGGCAGTGGTGGTGGTGGGTTGAATTATAAGGCAGACACACAATCATCTTGGCATGTCTAAGTTGGCTTGGTTGTGGTGTTTATCCCCCACGATATCATATGGATATATTATGGGTGGGTTAGAATGCTTCTGACAAGATTACTTTTAGCATAGCGTCCTTAGAGGGGGCGTCTATAAACACTGCATGGTCACTTGATTTGGCAGTTCAGATCACATGAGGATAATATCACTGGTAGGTTGTGGAATACATGGTAAGGCAACTGTTACTGTGCTCTCAAAACTGTTTGGAAATCTGAAGAAGCACAGATTTTATTAGAGGCAACTTCCTTTGTATTCAGTGAAACAACTGGCCTCCTTATAGATGTCATGGGGGAGCCTGTGGTCCTCCAGATGTTGGTGGAATACAGTTCCTATCATCCCTGACCATGGGACACATTGGCTGGTGTCAATGAGAATTAGAGTCCAGCAATATCTGGAGGACCACTGGTTCTCCACCTTTGAGTTAGAGCTGTCATATCCTGGGCTTTTAAGAAACCTCCAGTTTGAATTCATCCCAAGTTTTTTGAAGTGCAGAAAATGCAATGCCAGGAAGAAACGGGTTTCGGCAAGAGAAGGGAAAGCCTTTTCTGCCAGGTTTCTGAATGAGACATGTTCTGCCTAAATATTCAGGGAAACTATAGAGTAGATTCTTCTGGAACTTTGGACTCTGGGCTGCAGCTTAGTGCTTCTTCCTGTCAAAAATAATTAAATCCTGCATATGGAGAAGTAGCACATCTGAGCTAAGTTTCTCCCTGATGTGCTAGCTTTCTGCACGGGGGACTTTTCAAAAAATGGAACCCTGTACATATAATAAGACTATAATATGACTCAGTCTTAAAACTATCCCATAATTTCCTGCCCCACAAAACAATCAAATAAATGCATAGTTCTTCTCTTAGTCTGTCTAATGGACCAGGATTGGGCACAGATTTATCAATGAGCAGATCACTATATATATATTTTGGCAATTGGTGGTGAGGATAAAGACTTTCAGTAGACAGTGTCTTTTGGAATGATGCAGGTCCTCTGCCACATGGCTTAAAGTCAAATATAATCATTGCATTTCCTTGATCCTATGGGAACAAGGCAATTCAGCCCCTGGCTAGTAGAACCCCCTCTACGCCTATAGCACCAGGCACTTTATTTACTATCCTCATGCACTATAGCTTCTGTTATACAAAGCATGGAGAACAAACAAACAAAGCCCACATTGAATTAATGCAAACGCATCAGTGCTCCAGATAAATGCATATTGGGGTTTGCGGTCTGGATGCTGTAGGCTTAACACATTATTGTTATGGTTTAAAGTCTGTCTGTTGATGCTGGGGTGTCTGTGTTGTAACCCGAGCATGAGCAAAATACTGTTCTTAAAATATGCTTCAGATCTTATGGCGAAGAGGGGTTTGGGAAGCCAGTCTGATGCATACGTCACATGTGAATCTTTAGATCACAATGTGATGGCATCTAAAATAAGAAGAGATCCGTTTTGTATTTGCACTCGAGAAGATTTTGTTTGGCCTCAAAGGATCTGCTGCTGTCTTGGGAAGTGGGAATGGTTCGCAGAAAGGACAATGTCAAGCCTTTTCCAGTGCTGTGGTAGATCGATGCAATTTAAGCAACAGGTGAAAAGTTCTGTGTCCATAATGCATCTCTGTCTATGCAAACTCAATATGTAGCATCCCAATGTTTGGACATAAATGTACATATATTTATTTTTTTAACTTTTTTAATATAAAAAGCCCTGTAAAATACAAACTTTAAGTTGTAATAAATGGAAAGAAAAAAAAGCAGATTGTTTGTTCATTTAATTGCATTTTTATCCTGCCCTTCTTCCAACATGGAATCCAAGGTGACGAACATGTGGTTCCCCAGGAGTCGCCCATCCAGGCGCTGACCAAATTCTACAAGTGTCTTCAGATGCTGGGAGCCTGGCTGTCCTCCTGCCTTACAGTATGGGGTGGGGATGGTATAGGTGGAAATAGTGATGTGGGAGGGGAATGCTTTGTTTGGGAAGGGCGATAGCTCAGTGGTATATCATCTGCCTTGCATGTGGAAGGTTCCAGGTTCAATTCCCAGAGTCTCCAGGTAGGGTTGGGGGAGATCCTGCCCAAAACTCTGGAGAGCCACTGCCAATCAGTGTAGACCATGCTGAACTAGATGGACCATTGACCTGACTTGGTACGTGGCAGCTTCCCATGTTCGTGCCTTCCACAGAAGTACCCCTGAATCAATAATCGTGAAGAAACTCAGATGGCTTTTGCTTCTGCAGCATCTCACAAGACCAGTTTGGGCTCTGGCCTTAATGCTGTAATGAAACCCCCAGCCGTGCTGTAGGAACTGGTGCCAGAAACTGGTGTTTGGCTTCTCAGTCCCACCCAAACAGTCCATGATACAAACTTTAGGTTACAATGCTATAACCACCTACTAAAGAATAAGGCATACTGAACTCACTGGATTTCCTTCCTGAGAAGACATATATATATATATATATATATATATATATATATATATATATAACTGCCCTGTTAGTGAACACACAGGTCGGTCAATAACATTAAAAACTTATAAGTTTGTGACTGAACCATGGGAAGACAGAGGCTTTGTGGGTTGGTGGTTCCTGTTTCCTTAAGATAGACCACCTTCCGGTTCTGGATGGGATTTTGCTGCCTTTAAAAGAGCAGGTATGCAGCTTGGAAGCACTCCTCTATGCATCTTTGTTATTAGAGGCTCATGAAATCTCTGCGACCTTCTCCTGCCATGCAATAACTCCAATATCTTTCTTATTTGCATTTTTAAGATCAGACCAAAGTCCCACCTAGCTAAGCATCCCATTCTCAGTTGCCAACCACATGTCCTTAGGAAGCTTGCAAACAGGACCTCAGCGTTACAGCACTCTTCCTACTTGTGAGTGTCAGCAATTGGAATTCAGAGGCATACGGTCTCCACCAGTGGAAGTAAAGCTTGCCATCATGGCTAGTTTGTTCTGGCTGTTCTGCAATGATTTCTTACCTCCTCACCAGAAGATTTCTGGCTACTGCCTTGGACTTCGCATTAAATGACCCCCAAAACGGCCCTCAAAGAAGATGGGCCTGATCTTCTTGATAGTCTCCCTGTGAGTTATAGCAACTGTTCAAAAGAACACAGAGCCTGCAGTGTGTATTACCGGTAACTGCTGCAGTAACTCACCCTAATAGTGTATTTCCCTTTTGTATGGCAGGAGAAGTTGACGGATTGCATTGCATCATGGCGATTAAAATGCCATCCTCTCCCATAGTTATCTCTCAAAGTTCATTATTAAAACTGAACAATCTCGCTGCAGCCCAGTTCACAGGTGTGTTTGGAGGGGATGGGAGGGAAGTCGAGCAATTGAGAGAATTATCTCTGACCTTCAGAAACTCCATCAGCTGCTGTGGCGCTTCTTCCTCTTAGCCTGTTAATGGTTAAGTTCTCCTGGATGTCATAAAGATTGCCCTAACCGGAGGCTACAATAAAGCGCTGATCAACTCATCAAGTGAGTCAATATCCAAAAGTAATATTTGCCTCGGTAATAACGAGTCTCATAAAGCACCTTGCCCATGCAAAGAGATGATGAGAACGCTGTTGGCTTAGAATGCCAAGGGCATGCGTCAGTCGTGCACACGCCCCACCTGCCCTGGCATCCTGAACTTTGTTTGATGGGGTGCACACTCGTTTTGGAACAAATGAGCAGCCAAAATGAACTGGTGCCATTCTCATGCATCAAGCGAATACCAAGAGTAGCAAATGGGGTGGATGCTTATGGAAAGCCTTTTGCAGCGAGACCTATACATACTTTCCCATATATAAGACTATGTTTTTTTCTTTAAAAATCATGCTAAAAGTGGGGGCCATCTTATACATGGGTAGTGCATAGGGTGGACGTTTGATTGGTTGCTGCCGAGGCTGTCAGCGGCTATTGTGCGTGCTATTGGTTGCTGTGTCAATGGGGGGTGTTGATTGGCTGACGCTCCGACAGTTGGGCAGGTGATTGGCAGCTTCTGCTGGAGATGGGACAGGCAGGAGGCAGGTTTTGCGATGCGTGTGGGGGAGCGATTTTCGGCAACCCCCCCTAAAAAAAAGCTAAACAACCCTGAGTAATCCCCCCACAACACAAAAAAGCTGAGCCACTCTGCGCAATCCTCCACAAAAAAGCTCCACAACTCTGTGCCATCTCCCCTCATTTTCTTAAATTTGAGTCACCCAAAATAGGGGGCATCTTATACATGGGGGCGTCTTATAGACAGAAAAGTACGGTATATATCCATCTTAGTCTTTAGATTACCTTTTTTAAAAACCACACAACAGCAGTCATGCTCTGTTTTAGAAGAGGGTTGCTTTTGGGGGGGGTCCTCCAGATGTTTTTGGGCAACGTTTCCCACTAGGAAAGTTAAATGACAAATGCATGGGAGGGCAAATTAGACAGATATAGTTGATATATAGATATAGATCTCACTTGTATGCTCATGGGGTCTGAACTGGCAGCTATGGATTGGGAACAAGACTTTGGAGTCATAGCTCCATGAAGATGCTGACCCAGCACATAGCAGCTGTGATGAAGGCAAAATCTATGCAAGGAATCCTTAGGAAAGGAACTGAGAACTGCCCAAATCAGAATGTCGTCGTGCAAATCTATGGTGTGACCGCATATGGAATACTGTGCACCGTTCTGGCCACCTCACCTCAAAATGGGTATTAAAAAGTTCAGGAAGGTTCAGAAAAGGGTAAGCAGAATGATCAAGAGGATGGAGGAGCTCCCCTATGAGGAAAAGCTTCTGAATTTGAGATTTATTTATTTATTAGTTTAGAGAAAAGGCAGTTAAGAAGTTTATGAAATGATGCGTGGCATGGAGGAAGTGGCAAGAGAAAAGTTTCTCTCTCATACCACTACAACTTGTGAACATCCTGCAAGCTGGGAGATTCGGGACTGATAAAAGAAAGTGCTTCTTCACGCAGTGCATAGTTAAACTATGGAACTTGCTATGGGAATAGGAAGCAGTGATGGTCACCAACTTGGATGGCTTTAAAAGTGGACTGGACAAATTCATGGAGGAGAAGACTATCAATGGCTACAAGCCATGATGTCTGTGCTTCTGCCTCCATGGTCAGAAGCGAGCAATGCATTCAAATACAACAGGAGGACAGAGTGCTCTTGTCCTCAAGTCCTGCTTGAAGGTTTCCCACAGGTATATGGGTGGCCACTATGAAAACAGGATGCTGGACTAGATGGGCCATGGGCCTCTTATGAGCCCCAGCCAGCATGGCCAATAATGGATGTCCAATAACATCTGTCAGGCACTGTGCTGCTGTGGTCTAAACCACTGAGTCTCTTGGGCTTGCCGATCGGAAGGTTGGCGGTTCAAATCCCTGCAACGGAGAGAGCTCCCGTTGCTCTGTCCCAGCTCCTGCCAATCTAGCAGTTCGAAAGCACACCAGTGCAAGTAGATAAATAGGCACCATTGTGGCAGGAAGGTAAACGGTGTTTCCGTACGCTTTGGTTTCTGTCACGGTGTCCCGTTGCACCAGAAGCCATTTAGTCATGCTGGCCACATGACCCAGAAAGCTGTCTGAGGACAAACGCCGGCTCCCTCGGCCTGAAAGCAAGAGGAGCACCCCAACCCCATAGTCAATTTTGACTGGACTTAACTGTCCAGGGGTCCTTTACCTACCTTTTACCTTACCCCTGGGTGAAGGTGTAGAGATGCAGGTGAGGGCAAGCTTCTGCATCCCTGTGTAGAAGAGGGAATTTCGAGGTGAACTGATCATGCAAGCTGCACCTACCGAAATTCCATCTTCCACAGAACCCATCCCATCCTGTTCTTAGCTGCATTTTTTCCTGTAAGTATGGGAAGATGGGGAAGCTGCCTGCTTTGTGCTTGACATATGTCATTTGTTATTTTTAAAGTAAAGTCTTTTTAATTTTGTAGGAATTGGTGGAGAAATGTTTTTCCCCCTCAAACAAGGTGAAAAGAAGGATTTACCCGAAAAACAAAATCAGCAAGTACATCAACATCAGGCCCTTGCCTCCTGCCTTCCCATTCTTTAATTAAAACTCAGGGGAAGATGTCAGGTGGTAACACTTTCCTGTAGCTTCTTTAGATCAGAAAACAAAGGCAGCAGGAGAGGCAGCAAAGCACTGGTTAAATGTTTAATGGAAAAAAAAACATGCACGCTACCTGTGACCACCTTGCAATGATAAGGTAAGTTTCATCCCACACCTGCAGAAATGTAAAAGGAACCCAAAAGCACCCTGTAAATGAGGCAGAAAAAATAGAAGCCTGTTTTGCAAGTAATGATGGACGAATCTCATTTTTCCAATTGCAATCTTATTTCCCCCCCAATACTTGGTACAGATAGGACATCCAATATTGTAAACTCTCACAACTGAGTCAGAACACACAATGTAAGGTGAAATAAAGCAGGCATGGGTTATGTTGTTTTCAAACCAGTGGCCAGAAATGTTTAGGAAATATGTCTGACCACAAGGGCCTTTGTGAAATTGGAGGAAATTATTTAACATATTGTTTACTCATATAAACAGTGAAGGGGTACCAGGTAATTGAGAAAGATTTCTGCATTTTGGCACTTCTAACCTGCCCATTGTGCTCTGTCACTTTCTCTGCCACTGCCAAGATACATTTTTGCAAAGCACTTTCCCCAACAGTATGCATTTACATGTTATTTTCACTAAAATATATGCTGGTTGTGTTTGTTTTTTGCACACTTTGGCACAGTATATGCATTCTTGTTCTACACATTACTTGACTGGAGAAATGCATTTCAAAATTTGGAGGAATGCAAATTTCCGGAGACGGATTTGTTTTGCTTCCTGTATTGTTTTGGAAAGCACAAATTGGTTCAGCTTACTTTTAAATGCAAAATGAACCAAATTCAACCTGTGTTCCCATTTGCAGGGGAAGAAACTCTTCAAGAAATTGGAGGTCAGGTTTTGGCACAGCACCAGGTATCTTCCAAGTAGCTACCCAAGGATGCCCCTTGATGCCAGGTCTGATCCTATGGAAGATGCTCAGGGAGCCCACTGGGCCAAAAGAGTATTTACCGAAGGTTGAAAAATCTGAGAACTGCTATCTATCATACCTTAGTAGTACGACTCATGCAACATGTTGGTGACTAATATACACACAATAATTACCAAAATAATTATGCATCCTTTATCAATCTTCTGAGAAAAATACAAAAACTTATGCAAAGCCATAAAGACTTACGAACTACCCAACCTAAGATGAACTTATAATGTCTGATTTCAATGGATTTTTCAAGTGCTTAGCTCAGTCTTTTGTTTTCTTTATCTTTTCAGGTAAGTTCATGAAGATACCAACAAAAGATCAAGTTCGAAGTTGTTCCCAATACCAAGAGATGCTAATGAAGTTGTAGATGGATGAGATGAGGGGAGAGACTTCATCAGGCAAGGCCTCCTTCCACCTGCCTTGCTCCACCCCCTGGCCCTGGGATTCTTCATAAGGAAGCTATGCCTGGAGGAAGAACTGTGAGGGGAGAGACTCCATCAGGCAAGGCCTCCTTCCACCTGCCTTGCCCCACCCTCCAGTCTCTGCTTCTCATTTTGTATTGTATTATGTTGTGCACTGTGGTTTGCTGTTGTTTTATTGATTGGAGTTTAGAAATTACTTGTTGTAACTGTTGAGTAGATTTCTGTTTAATTTTGAAATGCTGATATTTAATATTATTCTATATTGTTTTAATGAATGTTGAACGTTATTTTATTTGCATATTGTATATTGTATTATGCATATTGTCTTATTTAGATGATGTTAGCCGCTCTGAGCCTGGCTTTGGCTGGGGAGAGTGGGATACAAATAAAAATTTATTATTATTATTATTATAATGAAGTTGTAGACAGGGTGCCGGCGTTTTGCACCTGTTTCGCCCTGGCAGTCCATGTAATCAAGAGGCCGCTGTTCGCCCCTGATGGGGCCCTTTTATTGGGGCTTGCAGGTAGCACACTCCCAAGGTAGTTTTCTGGGCTTCTTCAGTGGTCTAATCTCAAAGCCTTGAAACATATATTGATATTCAGTTTCATGGAGAATGCTATTTCTTGGCTTAAGCTTAAGAGACTGATTATACCTCATACCTTGGCAATCCGTACATTGTGCATTACCTCATGGTACAGAGCATAATCAGGAAAAAAAAATATATGTGTGTGTTTTCCCCAGACAGTGAAGTGTTATGTATAGCAACGAAACAGCAAAACAAAAGAAACTATTGGAAGCAATGGAGGGCATAGAGTCTGAAAGGTGGTTCTTTCATCCCTTCTGTGCTTGGTTGCTTGGATGAGTAACAAGGCCTCCAAAACATTCCATCAGTTCAGCAGCACACATGCCATACTAATTAGCTAACAATCCTTCCAGGTAATGCTGCTGAAACCCAACTGGGGAGTGTTTTCCCTGCCAAGCCCTCTGGGGGGACAATGGAATTAGAAGTCTGCATGTCAAGCTTTTTCTTCAGAGCTTGAACTAGGTGGGATTGTTTTTTAAAAAAGGAAATCTTTACTTTTAATTTGCAATGGGTGAATCTATTCATTTCTGTTCCTCATTCTCTGTCTCTCCTGAATCATCCAACATTCATCAACAAGACAGGTCAAGGGCTATCACACCATGGACAGCTCCAAGTGAGCAACTTGCTCTGACAACAAGTGGGAGCAGACTCAGACCCTTTAAGTCTCTGTCTCCAGACTACCTCCTCCAGGCTCCATCCCCTTGTAGAGAACATCATAGGCTTAAAGAGTCAGCCTTCTAGCCTTAATATGGCCACTCTTTCTCCATTCCATAGACCGACCCCCAACCCAGTGTTCTTCCTGTGCTGAGGGACTGGTGGTGTGTGATGGGAAGCACCTGTTTTTTTACAGACTATGGGGAAGGTGCCCGCCCCTACAGGGCTTGGTGGTTTTGGAAGTTCCTCTGCAGGCTCCTGGCCAACAGGCTGAGACACAATGGGTCTCCCAATCTTCAGTTCTGAGCACTCCCCATTTGGTCTTCTGCAGCCTCCAACTCCATGTCCAGACTCCTGCTGGATTCAGGGGTCATGATGACACAGTGTGGTAGACAGGACAGCCAGTGAGATGACTGCAGATGTCAATCTTTTCTGGCTTCATTCATGTTGTTAGCTGCCCTGAGCCCAGCTTCGGCTGGGGAGGGCGGGATATAAATAAAAATTTATTATTATTATTATTCACTTGGGGAGGTACTGTATCTTGGTGTTACAGTGCATGGTCTGAAGCTTCCATTTTCAAGCTTTGTCACCTGGAGTTAAAAGTGTTAGGCAGCAGGTAATAGGGAAGACCTCTGCCTGGGATCTGGGAGAGCTGCTGTTAAGTCAAAGAAGACCAGGGTTGGGGTTGCTGTGACCCTCCATTAGTTGTTGGACTACAACTCCCATCATCCCTGAGCTCTGGCCTTGCTAGCTAGGGGTGATGGGAGTTGTAGTTCAACAACATCTGGGGACCCACAGGTTGGGAAAGGCTGACCTGGAGGGACATAACTTCCCAGTTCCTGGAAGAGACGATATTGGGTTAGATAGGCAAATAGTACCACCTGGTATAAAGTAGGTTTTCTACATTCCCAGTGATGTGTTGTCCACAAACAGAAAAAAGATGTTTATAAGGCTCTCCTTATCTGGTGATGTGAGAAGCCTAACACATTGCCTATTGAGAGACCGTGACTGATCTGCCATTCCAGGATTAGGGGTGGCTGAGAGCAAGAGAGGCCAGACAAGTTGAAACACACCATCGCCCAGCCCAGTGCTTTCAGCCATGGCTGCTTTTCTTTTGTGTCACCTTTGAAAGTGTGCCAGTTTGCCCGGAGACCACCGTGGAGATGTTGTTGTTGCTTTGGCAGCTTGGCTGTGAGCTGATTCTGACTACTTCTTTCCCTACAGGCAGTGGAATGACACCTGTTGGCCTGGCATTGGGTTCTTGATTCAAAAGATAAGCTCATACCATGCTGTGGATGTGCAGCAGAGCATCCAAATCAGGACAGGAACAACGAAAGCTGCCTTATACCAAGTCAGAACATTGGTCCATCTAGCTCAGTCCGTCGAGCGACACTGACTGACAGCAGCTGTGTGGGGTTTCAGGCAGGAGTCTCTTCCAGACTTACCTGGGACCTTCTTCGTGAAAAGCAGGTGCTCTGCTTCTGAGCTTGATGCATAATATTGTTCCCAGCTCTATGGGGATAAATTCCTGGAACAGCTATGAGGAATGAGCAGCATTTCCTTGAACCATTCCTCATATCAGTCAATGGGTTGCTCTGTCTCCACCTGCATAACTTCCAATTCCCCTCCCCCCACCCCCCGCAAATAAAAACCAGGACATCCCCTTTTTTTTGCATGATATCTCAGTGGCCATTTTGGGTGCCATGATCTTGCATGCTCTTGCACCCCCAAGTGCTTTTTTGGGGTTTCAATCCCACGTGGTACCCAAAAGCACACTGTGGGTTTTTTCAGGTGGAAAGCGAGGTGCGGGGGCCCCCAATATTTTATTTAAATTGGCACCCCTGCCTGGTGTGTATACTTGAGACAGACGGATGCCAGCAACACATACACACACTGTACACACAGATTTCCTAAATACACACAGATAAGGTCCATCTTAAACCCTTATCTCGCATAAGGGAATTATATAAGATAAGAGTTTAGGGAGGTCCTTATCAGTCAGTGTTTATGACATCTGTTCTATATATGATATCTATTCCTATGTATCTGTATCAGGGGTGCTTGGGTTTGCACTTGCAGGCTTTGTTTGCAAAGTGGGAAAGGTCCTTTTGCCAAGTTAGCATATAAACAAACACACACACACAAACAAATACAAACACACACACACAAGAGAAGCAGTTTCATTTTCAATGCAAAACACACTCACACAAGATAACTTCCCTGTTATTGCAACTGGGGAGTTGCAAGTATTGTTTTTCTCCTAGCTGAGTGGAACTGGAACAGGGGGAACACTAATGAGGGCTGGTTACAAATTAAACAGGGCCCAGAGCTGGCACAAAAGATCAAGCACTGTGAAAAAGTGGATCCAGGAACCCGTAGGACCTTTTCAGAGGAATCCACAATCCCTGGTATTTACCAGGCTCTTGATATATATTTAATGGAAGGGTGACCTGTGATATTCCAGGTGCAATTACCCTCGGGCTCATTCCATCAGCACCAGGAGTTATTCTTGTGCAACAAAACTCCCTTCTCCTCTCTCTCATTGCACCCCCAAAAATCAGTTCTAGGTTTTCCCTCAACTCTCTGTGGAGTATGCACTGGAAAGAGGGGCAGTTCCGTCATGCAAGCATAAATTCCTGTGCTGATGGAACAAGTTAGCTGGATACCACCCTTTGCAATAAATCCTAAAATCCAGCACACACACCGTGGCCCAGCTCCCGAAAGCTTCCCTGCCCCCATGAACCAACTCTGAGCCTAAAATCACTTACAGGCCTAGAATGTGAACTAGAAATAGACTCCTGACCCACAATCTGGTAACCTGTACAAAATTAATTAATCCATGAGCAGGTGAAGCAGCTTCTTCCACTCTCTCCGCTCCTGGTCAAGTAGGGTAACACAGAGTGTGGCTGATTCTGCAGTTAGAAATATTTCCTCATTCAGAACGTGAACTATTCGTCAGAATGTTCTCAACTCCAGCAACCAAGAAGCAGTTGATCAAAGAAAGGCCCCTCCAATGTCATGACTTCTGATGGGATTCTTTTATCAATGAGCCTCTGTAAAAGTGAACGTAAGTCCTTGCTAGATAAGACCAAGGTTTGCCACGTTCAGCTTTCATTAGCGATGCCACAAAAGTTTTGTAATCGCTGGCTCAGTTCATAATGTTTGCTGGCACCATGAACTGAGCACCAGACAGCTGATAGCAATCTTAGCTCTCCAGCTACCAGTTCTTGTGGAGCCAGGAATAAACCTGTTTCTGTGTTGTGTAGTAGGAATTGTAGCAGTTAGGGGTGTGCACAGGACACAAGATCCATTCCGGATTGGCATCTGATCTGTTGTGAGTTGCTCTGTAGTCTGTCCAGTCTGACTTGTGTTTTGGGCCCCAAACAACTTTCGTTAAAAACTTAGCTGGTTCCTACTGTTCACTATTATGGTATAGTATTAAGCAACACACATAATTTGAAGCTATTTTGAGTCCAACGCATAAGCAGAAATTCTCAGGAAAAACAAAAGCTACGTGGCACCATTGAAGGCCAAGGTCCACCCAGGCATGCCTCAATGGTTGCCCTGTTCTCTTTGGACATTCCAACACAGCAGGAGCAGAAACCCTTTCTGGGTCCTTTGCTAGAAGTAAACTCTAGGGGCTTCCCTTGGAGCAGCCATCTCTAATGGAGGGCCCTCCTGATGTTGTTGGATTCATGCAAGGCAAATTCAGAAGTACGGGGTCTCTTTGTGATAGTCACAGCCGTGCACCTTCAGAGCCATGCCCTCTTCTAAGATTAGACAACTGTCTAAAAATCTTATAATTATACAATAATGATAATTATGGATGCATTGCAAGGATCTATTCAGCTAGATATAGTATTTTCTGTGCAAGTATATGGGCAAATGTTGTGAACCGCCTTGAGATCTGTAGATGAAGGACACTATACAAATTTTATTATTATTATTTTTAATAATCTCATGGTAGCTGCAAGTTTATTTTCCCAGGGCGCCCCAGAGAATGTCATAATGTAGGAGCAATGGGTGGATGGATGGAGGCCACTGATATACGGTATGGCAGGTTTCTTAAACATTGTGTTTCTTTTTGCGGTGCACTGAATGTGACAGATAAGTATTTTATGCTGTTGTCACCTAAAACTGAGAGATGCTGTTATCACGTAAAGTTGAAGATGTCTTCTTAGACACCTTCAGAGAGGTCCATCCCAGTCCCTCCATAGTGTTCAGGGATTGGAAGGGTATACGCAAAGGGAACGTCTATAGAGAAGGACTTTTGTTTAAAATTTAATTTTGGGACCCAGATCTCGAATTGTAACTTTGCATATGGAATCACAGCCCAGATGCCCTGGAGGCCTCCAGCAGTCCCAGTCCTCCTGAAGATGCAACAATGAAAGATCTCCGTCCAGAGCCCAACACTCTGTGGGTGGCACAACCTTTCGCAGGGAAGACTGCAAGCCTGGCACAAGAATGGAGAATACTTCTCTTGGGAAATGCCACAGCAAATAATGAGGGCTGGGAGGCAGAGAAAGGTCCTTGGGCAACTTTCTTGGCTACTTTGCTTGTTTTCTCTCCTTAGCTTTTCCTTTCCAGAGAACCGTACCATGAACTCCCATTTCTCAACTTAGATGCCTGGTTGGTATAAATTGTGTGCTGCTGGGCATTGTTGAAATCAGTTCAGTGGAAGGATTTTGGCTCCTGCCTGCGGTGATTTATTGCAGTGACTTTTAAGCAGAGAATGAATCGCTCGGGGTGGAAATACTAGACTGGTGAAGCAAAGTGTGAATAAGTACTTCAGTGAGGAAAAGTTGCCCCCATGCAGTTTGGGGGAAAATAAATACAAGAGATGGTGTTTTTTTGTTTGATGGAGCTGCTGCCTGACCTTTAGGCTTGGAACTTTACCATCTAGCACTAGGGCCATCCCATTTCACCACTTGAGAGAAGTGCTGCCTGGCCACCGCTGCCTCCACCAGCCACTTTGCCACTGAGCACCATGCCACATCTGCCGCTGGGACAGTGGTGCTGCCGTTAGCACCAATCTCAGGCAGGATCACACCAATCTGGGGTGAGATCTCATCCAAAAGGGATGCGATCTTGTTCAAAGTCATCTCTGATGTAGGTCCAGCTTACCTGCTGCTGGTGGAGGGGCAGACAGGATACCCATTGGAGTGCTGCCTTGGGCATTTCTGCTGCCTGAGGCAGGGGGCTCGCCCCTGACTAGAGCAAATGGGGCCCTACCCACCTCAGTCTGCCCTTGGCCAGCCTTTACCTGCCAGCCTTCTTACCTACATTCAGTCTGGGAGTGGGGTGGCACTGCTTGCCTGCTTCGTCCTCCTTAGCCACAAGGGCAGAGCTACACTATACATTTAAAAGATAAAGGTAAAGGACCCCTGGCAGTTAAGTCCAGTCAGGAACGACTCTGGGGTTGCAGCACTCATCTCGCTTTACTGGCAGAGGAAGCTGATGTTTGTCCACAGATTATTTTTCCGGGTCATGTGGCCAGCCTGACTAAGCCGCTTCTGGAGAAACCAGATCAAGGCATGGAAATGCCATTTACCTTCCTGCCGGAGTGGTACCTATTTATCTATTTGCACTTTGATGTGCTTTTGAACTGCTAGGTTGGCAGGAGCAGGGACCGAACAACAGGAGCTCACCCCGTCGCAGGGATTCGAACTGCCGACCTTCCAACAGGCAAGCCCAAGGCTCAGTGGTTTACACCACAGTGCCACCCACGTCCCTGCAACTATACATTTAAAGGACTTCCAAATAAGGTACATTGCTTCACCCAAAGGATCCTAGGAACTGTAGTTCCCCCATCACAGAGAGACAATCCTCAGTCCCCTTAAGAAACTGCCATTCCCAACATTCTTTGGGGAAAGTCTTGTGAACATAAGAAGAGTCTGATGGATCAGGCCAATGGCCCATCTAGTCCAGCATCCTGTTCTCACAGTGGCCAACCAGATTCCTATGGGGAACCTGCAAGCAAAATCTGAGCACTAGCGCTCTCTGCATTCTGGTTCAGTTGTTGACCACAAGGAGAGCCACACAAAGATTCTAGTTGCTTCTGGCAAATAGGAAACTTTAAGATCAACAGGTTATAGCAGGGATGAGGAAGCTGATGCCCTCCAGATGGACTACAACTCCCATCATCCCTGACCATAGACCATGTTGGCTGGGACTGATGGGAGTCGGAGTCAAACAATTTCTGGAGGGTCACAGGTTTCCCATTCCTGAGTTGTAGTTTCTTATTCAGGCACGAAATTGCCTAACACGCAAGAAATATGCCTATAAATATGCCTACACACACACAAACACATCTTTCTAAGAAGCTGGTCACTTGCAACATTTTTGCATTGTGAATTGGTTGCTTTGGCTTCTGTACCAGAGAATGCAAGTCTGGGCAAAGTGGTGCTGCTGAAATGGATGCAACATTTTGGGCTGAGGGCCATGTGACACTGGTATTGATGTTATCAGAACTCATTTGCTAACAAGTCTAGCTACTACTTCAGGGGAACGCTGCCAAAGAAATGCTGGAGGCTGTTCATGCAGTGTGAATCCCAGGGCCGTGGAGTATTTGTTGATTCTATCCAAGTATATGTTGTTTCCAAGTATAGAAAACATATGGGATTGGGCACTGAATTAAGAAAAAATCAGAGTTGTGAGAACCTCAGCTTTTATTTTTATTTTTAGAAAAAAGAGGAGACAAGGGGGGGGTGCTGATTCTAAAGCATGGGTTGGCAAACTAAGGCCCGTGGGCTGGATCAGGCCCCATTGCCTTCTGGATCCGGCCCACGGACGGTCCGGGAATCGCCGCGTGGATCACCAGCGCGCACGTTCTTTCCCTCTCCCTCCCTCTCCCTCACACGGCGGCGCCGGCGCCTCCTCCCTCCCTCCTCCTGGCTTCTCCTTGCCCTGCCTAGAGGAGGAAGGGGGCTGGGCTTTGTTGGTGCCAGCAGCAGCAGTGCTTGAGTGGCAGCAATTTTAAGCAGCCCCTCTCTGGAGCCCTTCTGTGTGCTGCTCATCGTGCCACTGCCGCCAGCCCCTGCCACTCGCAAGACACAAGTAAGCAGCCACTGGGGCTTATGGTGCTCTTGCATCATTCCCACCCCCCCCAAAAAAAATAGTCCAGCCCCCCACAAGGTCTGAGGGACAGTGGACTAGCACCCTGCTTTAAAAGTTTGCTGACCCCTGTTCTAAACCTTATGACTGTGAAGATAGGTTTTGACGGTGAAGCTAGTGGCTTTAAACATGTATCATCAGCATTTGCTATGGATTACAGCTTTGAGTGTAGCATTGAAGCTGTTGTACCAATGCAGCAAGGTGGTGTACCTTGTTATCATCCAACCTATCAGGGATCCTGGATCTTCTGTTTAGCAGCAAAGCTCCAGACAGAGGATGAAGGAATCCACTTGGTTGGCATGGAGGCCAGATGGAAATGAGAAACACCAAAAGTGAAAGCCACATGCCTGGGATTGTGGGAAGAAAACAACTGTCCATTGCTGTTGTTTTCTTCCCACAGTCCCAGGCAAGTTGCTTTCACTTTTGGTGGTTCTCATTTCCATCTAACCTCCATGAATAGCTGTCAACGTTTCCCTTTCTTAAAGGGAAATTCCCTTATTCCGAATAGGATTCCTCGCAAGAAAAGGGAAAAGTTGACAGCTATGCCTCCATGCCAACCAGTATATCCACTACTGAAGATTAGATAACTGCACTTTAATGCATTGAAAGGGCTAAAGTCAACTTCCTTAGAAATGATGTTATCTGATGAGTACAGGGTAGGAGGGAGGAGCAAGTGCCTGACTTAGCAGTAGGCACTTGCTTTACTTAATGCCCCACCCATTTTTCTTCTTAGTATCATACCCACCTTTCCATTCTGTGACTGTGCTTTGTTCTTATTGGCATCTTGCAGTGGAGTTCCCTTTGATCTGCCTGGCAAACCTCTTGCTTTTTCCTATTAGCCTCTACACCAGGGCTGATCTAATTGTTCCTGCGGCAACACCTCCACCTGTCCCCAGGTCTTAGCACATGGGCAGAGGATGCAAACTGCATGCTCTGAGGGGAGGCATGTCCCTGGTGATTCCAAGGTGAAGGTGTATATAAACTTTGGACTTTGGTTTACTCAGTTTCTTTGTTAGCATATCCAGTAATGGAATTGGTTAGTTCATAACTGGAACAAAACATCTACTATTACTTTGTGTGTGCAGCATATATAGAATTTGTTTAGAATGCGTTCCTAGTAGGTTGGGTACATATCTGCTTTCATTTTGGCCTAGTTAACTGAGCACGATTTGAATTGATGGGTAATTTGTCTTTCATTGAGTGGATTGCTTAGTTATTCAAATATTGAACAATGCTTGACTGACAGTAATGTGAACTTGTATCGGGCTGTCTTGGAAGCTGAAAAAATGTATTCATGGCAGAGATGCAGAAGGACAATGTTAATTTAGTCATGTATATTAATGTTAATGTGTCCATCTTCTGTTACTGGTATGGTCCAAAGCAAAACAGAGTAATACATTTGGCACCACTTGGCTGTAGGAGTCGCCAGGAATAGGCGTACAAGGCGTCATCCAACCACTTCAGGGACTCCACCCTGAATTTGTGTAGGGTTTACCTATTAGTTCTTTCTTCTCCCAAAGATATCCTGCAAGGCAGCAGAGGTTTAGGACCAGAGTTTTCCTTCTCCTAGATGGGCTACCTTCTCAGGTTGAGCAGCCCCATCTGCCCCTCACTTCCCTCTACAGCACATGGACTCTCTTGACTGATGGATCCACTATTGGTCTCATCCACTCAATCCTCTGGAGCCTGTCTTTGCATGCGGGGGAAGTTGCTAACTCACTGAGGGTTTGAGACCCCCAACCGCCTTAGTCTGCCAGTCAAAGCTGTTTCCTGAGGTGTGGCTGCTGCCCAATGCTGACAGCTTCTAGGAGCCACAGGTGATATCTAATTCAGGCACAGGCACACTCAGCCCTCCAGATGTTTTGGGACTACAATTCCCATCATCCCGGGCCAGTACAGATGGAGAGTACCAACCAGAAGCCTACATTGTCAGAACATAAAGAAGAAGACCTTTGGATTACAAATCTGCGAAAGATGCGAAAGAGGAGGGAGGAAGCCCCTGGAACACTTGGAATATTTGAATTTAAAAGAAGCAAGAAATATGATTGGGGCTTCCTCTTTGAGTATGGAAGATTAGCTGACCTTTCGCAGCAGCTGGTACCAAGCACTTTGGATGGAAGAAAATCTGCCGAGACTGAGCTAGAACTCCTTCGAGACCTGAGGACCAACAAAGAGGGCTACCAACAAAATCAGCAGAGAGAGACTGACAGAGATTTAAAGGCCTCAGATGTGAGGAATCCAGGCTAAAAACTGTTTTTGTGGACATGGGGACATTGGGAAGGGACAGAAACCGGGGCGGGGGGGGGGAAAGAATTTTCAAAAAAAAATGTTTATGACCTTTGTGTTTGATTATTATGACCTATTTTTAAGATAAAAGGGAAATTCGTGGAAGGAATTTGAGTCGACCTTAGAAAAGGATTTAATATTTATAAGAAAATTGGATAAGTAAATTTGGCCAAGTAATAAGAATTAAGTATTTCTTTAAAAATATATATATAATAATAATAATATGTAAAGGATGAGAGATATGAACTTGCTGAGCTAATTTAATTGAATTAGGATGTATGAAGGGGTGGGTGGGGGGAGGTCAAGAACTGGGGTTAGGAAAGTAAGGATATGAAACTTTATATGTGTCTTTGTCTGTGTGTGTGTGTTTGTGTTTATAAAATGTGAAAACTCAATAAAATTTTTTATATATATATATATACAATTCCCATCATCCCCGACCACTGATCCTGTTAGCTAGGGATGATGGGAGTTGTAGTCCCAAAACATCTGGAGGGCTGAGTTTGCCTATGCTTGATCTAGTTGCAGGGTGGAAATAATAATAATAATAATAATAATAATAATAATAATAATAATAATAATTTATACCCCGCCCATCTGGCTGGGCTTCCCCAGCCTCTCTGGGCAGCTTCCAACAAAATATTAAAATACAGTAAACCATTGAAAGGTTGGCAAACTACCAGAAGGGGCATGGCATGTTCTCCATCAGAGGTACTACCCCTCCCTTAATACGCAATACATCCCCCAGAATGAATGTGTGTGTGTGTGTAATATTATTTTAGCACAACAACCAGCAAAACCATTTAATCCCTTTTGAGTTTTTAAACACCACCAGCAGCAGTTCTACCTCCTCAGTTTGCAACTATGCCTTTCACAAGTCATTTCTTTCTTCTTAAAAATGTCATATTTGTACACCATGTCCTGTCTGATTCTTTCACTGCAACAAACCTTTCCCTTGAATGAAGAGAGAGAGAGAGAGGGGGGGGGGTGGAGGAGGGAGAGGTGAACTGCTGTCGACAAAAAGCTTATGTCATCATAAATCGGCCAGTCTTAAAGGTGGCACGAGACTTTTCATTGTTTTTGTGGCAAAACAGGTCACCTCGCCCCCTTCTATGATCTGTCCTGATATGCCGACACAAGGGAGGATGGTGGAAATGGAAAGAGTAGTCTGAATATCACATGGGAAAATCCCAAAGATCTCTTGCACTCCCACTTCAAATGTGAGATCTAGGAAGGGGGGGAGCAGTATTTACTTGACTGCATAGAAACAGTTCCTTCAAAGGAGAATAACAAAATGCACTTCTGTTTCCTTTGCCTGGAGGTGCTCTTTGCACTGTGCAGCCCGCGGTTCAAGGGCTTTGATATAATCAGCTGAGCTAACACTATGCCTCCCTTCTTCCTATCACCAGCTTGAGTCACGGAGGGGCCAGATCTCAGACAGTGACACAATGACAAAGCCATGTGAGGAATTTGGCACTTTCCTGTGCAACGCAAATATTTTGCCTGTGGCATTTCCCTACTTTCATTCGGAAAGGAATTGATAATAAAACTGCTGATATCGCAAGGCCATTATGCAAATCTATGGTGTGGCTGTGTTTGGGATACTGTGTACACTTCTGATCACCTCACCTTAAAAAGGTCATTGCACAGTTGAAAAAGGCTGAGAGGAGGGTAACCAGAATGACCATAGGGATGGGGCAATTCCCCTTCCCACATTTGGGACTTTTTAGATTAGAGAAGAGGTGACACAATATAAATTTATACAAGGGGGCATTGAGAAGGTGGATAAAGAAAAGTTTTTCTTCCTCTGTCATATGCACTAGAACTCATGCATATTCAGTGTAGCTGAATGTTGGAAGATTCAGGACAGGTAAGATAGATATTACCTGTTAATGTCTGGACAAAATACAAAGACTTATTGGAAAACAAAACTCCGAGGTGGCTTTCACCTCTGGAAGCTAAGGCCCGAAAAAGACCCAATATGGAGGCCAAATGGCCAAAATATTGGGAAATATTAGAAAAAGATGGAGACAATTGGAAATTGCAGAGTTTGGAAAAAATGAAGGATAAAGTGCGAGACTGGTTACATTACGCTCAGATTAAAGAAGTCTTTAAAAATGATAAAAAGGTAGGGTTCCAGGTGGAGAAATCGAAGTTGGAAACAGAATTGTTAGAACCAAAGACTAAGGTATTATCAAGAATGTATAACTTGCTGTTAAAATGGAATACACAAGACGAAATGGTTAAATCGGTTATGATAAAGTGGGCTCAGGACATTGGGTATAATATTATGTTTGAGGACTAGGAAAGGTTGTGGACCACTGGGCTGAACTTCACTGCATGTAATGCTCTGAAGGAAAATGTAATGAAAATGATATATAGATGGTACATGACCCCAGTTAAACTTGCCAAAATATACCATTTGTCTGATAATAAATTTGGAAATGTAAAGAACATGAAGGAACATTCTTTCACCTCTGGTGGACCTGCCCTAAAGTGAAGGCCTTCTGGGAAATGATATATAATGAGTTGAAAAAGGTATTTAAGTATACCTTCACTAAGAAACCAGAGGCCTTCCTTCTGGGTATTGTCGGCCAGAAGGTGCTAAAGAAGGACCAAACATTTTTTATGTATGCAACAACGGCAGCAAGGATACTCATCGCTAAGAGCTGGAAAACTCAAGATCTACCCACACTGGAAGAGTGGCAGATGCAGCTGATGGACTATATGCAACTGGCCGAGATGACTGGTAGAATCCGAGACCTGGGAGAGGAGAGGGTTGAGGAAGACTGGAGGAAATTTAAGATTTATTTACAAAAATATTGTAATTTGGTTGAATGTTAAGAAGGATGCTAGATCATAAATAATTGCCCACCACTGAATTAGATCTGAATTTGACGATAAGTGAGATTAAGGAAAATACAAACTTTTTGGAGAATTGCTAGATTTTATTTAAATGAGCAGAGATAAGATTGTAAACAAGTGGGTAATTTACTTGGAAATTTTTTTTGTAACGATGTAAGTGTGAGCGGGAGACGTGAGGGAGTCCAAAGAAGTGACGAAATTATGTTATGATATAAGTAATGTTGTTTATTATTTATGCATTTGTATTCAAAAAAATTTAATAAATATGTATAAAAAAAAAGAAAAAAAAGATAGATATTACCTGTCTTGTTTGAGCTTGGTTTGAAGCTCAACATAAAAAAAAAAACAAAGATCATGGCCACTGGGCCTATCACCTCCTGGCAAATAGAAGGGGAAGAAATGGAGGAAGTGAGAGATTTTACTTTCTTGGGCTCCATGATGACAGCAGCCATGAACCTTCCCGGGGTTAGAGACGAAGGGGGAGGGGGAGTCACGGGGAGCAGAGGCCTTGGCAGCGGAGTTACAGGAGGTCCACGAGCAACTCCGAAGGCACTTGGAGCTAGCAAAACACGCCTACAAAATGCAGGCAGACAGGCACAGGAGAGTTGGGGAAGACATCCAGGTGGGGGACTGGGTCTGGTTAGCAGCCCAGGCAGTGCCGGCCAGGACGTTAGCTAAGAAGAAGCTCAGACACAAGCAGCTAGGGCCTTACCAAGTCGAGGCGCAAATCAATCCAGTGGCCTGCTTCTTGGGAGAAAAGCAATGACAAACCTAGACAGCATCTTAAAAAGCAGAGACATCACCTTGCCAACAAAGGTCCATATAGTTAAAGGACCATAAAGAAGGCTGATCGCTGAAGAATTGATGCTTTTGAATTATGGTGCTGGAAGAGACTCTTGAGAGTCCCATAGACTGCAAGAAGATCAAACCTATCCATTCTTATGGAAATCAGCCCGGAGTGCTCACTGGAAGGACAGATCCTGAAGCTGAGGCTCCAATACTTTGGCCACCTCATGAGAAGAGAAGACTCCTTGGAAAAGACCCTGATGTTGGGAAAGATCGAGGGCACAAGTAGAAGGGGACAACAGAGGAAGAGATGGTTGGACAGTGTTCTCGAAGCTATGAACATGAGTTTGACCAAACTGTGGGAGGCAGTGGAAGACAGGAGTGCCTGGCATGCTCTGGTCCATGGGGTCATGAAGAGTCAGACACGACTAAATGACTAAACAACAACAACAACAACAACAAGATAGACATTCTTCACGCAGCACAAAGTTCAACTAAGGAACTTGCTTCCGCTAGAGGCAGTGACAGCCAACCACTTGTATGACCTTAAAAGAGGATTAGATAAATTTGTGGAGGGTAAGGCCAGGAGGCACTGCTTTGGGCCAAATATTTGGGAGGGGGCATAGTGTCACGTCACACACCTGTGATGTCACATGGGTTTCATGCGTCGCTCGCCTGTGACGTGCGCATCACTGGTATTATGCATGCCTCAGGAGGGAGGAGGCCTTGCCCAGCACCATGCAGCTTCTATGAGCACGGTTCCTCCTTTTCCCCACTTAGGAGGGGCATGCCATTGATGTTGTGCTGCGCTCCGCTCAACGGTTCAGCCTCCTCTATCCCCTCTATAATGGGAGGGCTGAGCCCCCTGCTAAGGAATATAGTGGGGGCTGATGACACCTCTGCCTACTAGTGTTGGTGTGCCTGATATGGCTGTTAATGGCAGTTAGCCATTCAGCAGCTAGAGAATGCATAACAGGCTATACCTACTGTAGTTAAAAAAAAAACCTATGCAAAGAAGCTGCCATTTTGAAGGGTGCGAAAGGGTCCACAGCAGTCACTTATCAGAAGCTTCCCTAGGTTCAAGGGCACTGAAAGAAGCCTGGGAGATTCAGGCAAGAGCAGCACTCTTCCAGAAAAGCGTAGGGAAAAGTCAGGCACAATGGAAATTAATCACAGTCTGTCAGAGGGCTGCGGTATTTTCCTTCATTCTTATTTGCCAGCTGCCACCTGAAAAACAGGATGGCAATGTTTTCCGGCTGCACATTTGCTGAGACTAAACAAGGAAGATTAGGCTTCCAGGGTCCTGCACTCCACACTCTGATAACTGCAGCACTTCTAAGAATTGCCTTTTAGGAGGGTGTGTGTATAATTTCAGAGTCCCCTTCTCCCCCCCGATACCCAAGTGACTGGAATACGGATGTGGAATCACAGTCATGGGGGCCAAATTCAGCCTTTCAAGTTTCTATATCTGGCCCTTTGGGTGGTTTGCCCATCACATCCCCCTCTACCCTTGGGTTCCTATGCTCCTTATCTGCAATAATTTTCTGGGGTCCAACGGTTAGCATTCTCTTTCCTCTGTGCTGAATTACCTGTGGTTGTAAAGAATGCACAGCTGTTGTTTTAACATTTTCAATAATTATTTTGTGATATAATATTGAGCAAGATGGACCAAAGATCTGATTTGGTACAAGGCAGCTTCCTGTGTTCCTTTCTTCTTGTGGCACCTTAAAGGCTAATACGTAATCTATCTCTGACTGGCAAGATACCTTACATATGATGTATTTTCCTTTGTCTGAAGGCTTTAACTTTGTTTTAATGTAGCTTAAAGAAAACCCAAACAGTTAGACATCCTGGGATCCTGTTAGAAGAAAGAGGAGGTATATTCAATACTGTTACTACTACAGTGCTACCTTGGTTCTCAAACTTAATCTGTTCCAGAAGTCCGTTCCAAAACCAAAGTGTTCCAAAACCAAGGCATGCTTCCCATAGAAAGTAATGCAAAAAGGATTAATCCATTCCAGACTTTTAAAAACAACCCCTAAAACAGCAATTTAGCATGAATTTCACTATCTAATGAGACCATTGATCCATAAAATGAAAGCAATAAACAATGTACCGCAGTTACACAATCAATCAATCAGTAGCTGAACTGGGTTCCACACAGTCACAAAAACAAAACAAAGAAGAGCCACCAAAACTCAAAATAAACAGCAAGAACAAACAGACCTCAGCATAACACTCAAATCGGAAGCATAGCACTCAAAATGGAGCATGTTTGGCTTCCGAAAAAAGTTCACAAACCAGAACACTTACTTCCGGGTTTGTAGTGTTTGGGTTCCAAGTTGTTTGAGTACCAAGGCATTTGAGAACCAGGGTACCACTGTAATACTATTAATATTTTCACAGCAAACTCTGAGTACCAATCTTAAAGAGAGTTTTTATAAACTTCTTTTTTGTTGTTGGCATCAAATATAAATAGGAGCAACTAGTAAATGTTGGAGATGATGCTAATGAATGCCATAACATAGTCAATGCAGTCCTGCAGCTCCTATCATCCTTGAAGACTGGCCGTGTGTTTTGGGACTGATGGGAGATGGATTCTAGCAACATCTTGCAAGTCACCCTGACATTCATGAGATAGAGCACACACCTGATTTTCCAGATGTCCATAATGCTACTTGTTGTTGATTCACGTGATTGTGCTTCTTTGTGTGTGTGTGTGTTCAATTCAAAACAGGAGCAGAACAATGGGGTAAAAATAAAATAAAAGAGGGCAGCTTGACTCTCACTATAGCTGCAGAAAAGAAAAGGCCAGAGTAACAATCAACAAGTGCTTTTGGTGTTGTTTTCTTATGTTGATTACTTTTCACCACGTTGTTATATCTCTGGATTTGTTCCTGAACATTCTGTCCAAAGGGGACTTTATAAAATGCTACAGAACTCCCCACTTTTGGAAGGCAAAACTCTGTGCTATATTAAGGCTAGCAAACCTATTTTAGTTCTACAAGATAAGAACTTATTCATCAGTGCCAAAGCAACCTTGAAAGGTGTCAAATCTTAAACTGGAACCCCCTGGGATTTGTACATGTTGGAGAAAAATACCCAAGGTGAGTTATTTCATGCTTTAAATGTTCCAACTGGGACAGAGGGTTGTTTTAAAGCATGCTGTTATGGCTATCGGGTGGTTGCTTGAGAGCGATCAGGGAAGATGCCTCACTGGTCTTTTCCAAAAGCTTTATTATTGGTGCTAAAACCTTTACAAAGGCAGAGCACCTCTATTCCATGTCTTGCTCACTAACTGGCAGAATCTGAGAGTGGGCGGTCCTTAAACCTTCCCCAGCAGAGTAGTTTCTTGACTACTGTGGGAGAGCCTACTGCGCAAGGAAGGCTTGGGTAAAGGGAGGCCTCCCTCCTCCCCGCTTTGCTCAAGCAAGGTGTCCTGGCACCGCCTTGCCTCCTCCGAGCCCTGCATCTCCTCTCCACTAGAGGCGTGGCTTCTCCGCTGAGCAAGTGCTGCTTCCCACGATCTTTGGGGGCTCTCCGTAATCCATCCGCCTTTCCCCCTCTCACCCCTGAGCTGATGGCAGTTCCCTGACACATAACAATTCAAGACACAATTGATTTAGTATATATATATATATATATATATATATATATATATATATATATATCTGTCTCTTTCTTATTTTTGTGTTTTTATCTCACATATAGGTAAAGGTAAAGGTACCCCTGCCCGTACGGGCCAGTCTTGACAGACTCTGGGGTTGTGCGCTCATCTCACTTAAGAGGCCAGGGGCCAGCGCTGTCCGGAGACACTTCCGGGTCACGTGGCCAGCGTGACATCGCTGCTCTGGCCAGAGCCAGAGCCAGAGCCAGAGCCAGAGCCAGAGCCAGAGCCAGAGCCAGAGCCGCACACGGAAACGCCGTTTACCTTCCCGCTGGTAAGCGGTCCCTATTTATCTACTTGCACCCGGAGGTGCTTTCGAACTGCTAGGTTGGCAGGCGCTGGGACCGAGCAGCGGGAGCGCACCCCGCCGCAGGGATTCGAACCGCCGACCTTTCGATCGGCAAGCCCTAGGCGCTGAGGCTTTAACCCACAGCGCCACCTGCGTCCCATCTCACATATAGGGGAATGCTAAATAAATGAATAAATATATCACATTTCTCTGAATTTTGTGATGCAGTTCTCCGTGTACAAAAAAGAATGTGCTAGAGGAAAGTGAGCATAAGAATGCATCCATATGTAGTGAAAATAAAACACAGATATACATTATATTAGGGAAGATTACTTGAAAAAAAAAATGTGTATATTGGTGGAAACGTCATGCGTTCAGTGGGAGAAATTTGCAAGAAAATGCTGATGAATTTTCATTAAGCTTTTTTCATTTTTAAAAACACAAATTTCTGAAGGTTTGGGAAAGTTTTCCATGATCTCTTTCACTTACATTATCTGGGAATATTTGAGAATGAAAAGTAACCCGCTGGCGGTGGTGGGATTCAAACCCATAGCCGAGAAGAGACTGGAGCCTTAAGCCAGCCCCTTAGACCACTCGGCCACAATACCCTTAAATCAAAAATTTCTGTGGAAAGATAGGCCTGAAATCAAAATTAGGAAAATGCAAAAGTAAGGGGGGAAATGAAATTGACAGAGTTGCTCACCCATACTCGGCAGTAAGCTTAGATTTTGTGCACCTACGTTCTTTGACATACCTGCTCAATAAAGACATTGGCCTATATGCAACAGAGTTGGGCATGCTTAAGGCTATTTAGAAATTCAAACTCTATATGCCTTATGGGAGCAGAAACTTTTAGAAAGCAATTCTGGTACAGTGGTGCCTCACAAGACGAAATTAATTCATTTCACGAGTTTTTTCGTCTTGCGATTTTTTCGTCTTGCGAAGCACGGACTTTGGAAAAGCTTCAAAAATCACCAAAGTCTTCAAAAACCTCAAAAAAGGCTACCACACCGCGTGCTATGAGTTGCTCCTCGAAGTGAATGCACGGTTTTAAGAAAAAGGAAACAAACTTGCAAGACAAAGGAAACAAACTTGCAAGACGTTTTCGTCTTGCAAAGCAAGCCCATAGGGAAATCCATCTTGCGAAGCAACTCAAAAAACGAAAAACTATTTCGTTTTGCGAGTTTTTCGTCTTACGAGGCATTCGTCTTGCGAGGTACCACTGTATATATATACAATCAAACCTTGGTTGTCGAACATAATCCAATCCGGAAGACCGTTTGGCTTCCAAAATGTTCAACAACCAAGGCTTGGCTTCTGATTGGTTGCAAGAGCTTCTTGCACTCAAGCGGAAGCTGCGACGGACGTTCAGGTTCTGAAAAACGCTCAAAAACTGGAGCATTTACTTCCGGGTTTTCGGCATTTGGGAGCCGAAATGTAGAATAACAGAGGTGTTTGGGTATCTCTCTCACACACGATCAACAACATCTGTTTTATTTCTTTTTTATACTAATAGCCAATTGATAGCTTTGTCCTCAATTGTTTAATCCTATTCTAAAGCCATATGAGTTGGTGGCCATCACTTAAGGTATAGGGGTTTAATGTGCTTTCCAGACGTCTCTACCTGACCCCTGAGGCTCTTCCCATCCTCTTGAACCACAACTCTTTGGCCCTTCCTTGAGGGCTTCTGCTAGTTGAAATGTGCCCTTGAACTGTGATCACTTCTTCCTTTCCTGGCTGGAGGACAGAAAGCAGCGTGCAAGTAAATTAACATTTCTTGCCTCACCCACTTTTACTCCTGGCCCTGCCCACCACTATGTGGCCCCTGGAAGGTTGCATAGAAAGGAATGCAGCCCTTGGATGGGGGGGGGAGCCCCCTGCTCCTGATTTAAGGCTTTTTTCTCTGTTGTTTCTTTTCTGGCAAATCTTCCTGAGTGATTTCCATCTTTTGAAAAAATGCAACTCTAACAACAGACACGAGCAAGATTTTAATAAGGTATCCCCCCAAAACAGGAGGAGCAGTTAAAACAGAAAAAGGCCCCTTTGCCTGGCTGGCTGGAACCCTAGACAGTAACACTCCACATGGCAACATTTGGTCGCAGATCTCACTTGTATGTGCACAAGATGATTCAGCCATTTGTTGGAAAGATAATACAGCTCTCTGGAATGCATTAGAAGCCTAGATTCAGTGTCGTTTCGCTACCCACAGTGGTGGTGGCAATCTACAAAGTACAGCTGCACCACACCCTCTATTCATTTCAGTGACGCTTGCACAAGACCTGAGGATTCTCCCTAGGCCTCCGTCCTCCTTCCCACCCCGGGCTAAGCCAGAACCGCTGGCAGGCATTTAAAGTGCACCACAACCTGCCAACACCTTGCCCCAGAACCTCTTCTAAATGGCAGGGCTGAGCCCCAGATTATGGGATCTAATGACCAAACCACCGAGCATTTTCAGAATGCATTGGTTTTGCTAAGAAAAAGACCCCAAACAATGCACATCTCCAGGGCTGGATTTAGGTTTGATGAGGCCCTAAGCTACTGAAGGTAATAGGGCCCTTTATATGTCCAGCTGTCCTTTGTCAACAACAAATTGCCGCTTTTTTGTGCTGAAAAGTAGATTGTTTAGCTTATATGTAAATCCGGCACTGAACATTTCCTTCGCACAAGGATTAGATGTTGCAGAACTATCTCATTTGCCATCTTTACTGTCTCTTAGACCCCAGGCAAAGTCTGCCTTTTCACCTGAACTTTATTTTTTTGTGGTGGTAGTGGGGTTAAGTTTATTTTTCACATTATAATACTTTCAGGTACTAGTGGCATCAGATAACAATAGTTAATAGCTTTTTCTTCAAGAAACAACAATGCTTAGGAGCACACTCAGCCAGCAATGGCAGGGTGGTTTTTTTTTCTGGGGGGGGGGGTGTCCACCTGCCTGCATGTTTTTTTTTTTTTTTTTTTTTTTTTGATGTCTCACACTTTTGCATAGTTGGGATTCTCCCAATCCTGTACCATTTGGGCAATATAAAGATCTTACCTTGGAGATCTGAGTTTGCTATCAGTATATAGTGGTGGCAGATCTTCAGTGGAAACATGATCACATACAGGGATTTTTAAATTTTTTATTTAGTTCACATTTATAAGTGAGTCCATCTAATTTGGGCTTTCGAAAACAACACATGTATTGAAACACAACCACTCATCAAAACTCATACTGAATTTTACAATGCTATTCTCCAGCCAAGTAATTTTTTTTTAAAGAAAAGTGTATAGAAAAAGTGTGCAGAAATTCCTATAATAGTGAAAATAACATACAACAATGGTTTATAGTTGGGGAATATGTTTTGCAAAATAGTGTATATCAGACAAAATAAGGCAAAATATCAGAATGTTGATATTAGGAGAAATTCTCACTAAAATGCTAACACATTTTCACAATAACTTTTTTTTTTAATGGCAAACAGGTGTGAAATTGTGTTAGCATACAAGACTGGAAAAACGAAGTCTTATGAAGAACGGTTGAAAGAGTTGGTTGTGTTTGGTTTGGAGAACAGAAGATCATAGCCATCTTCAAATAACTTGGAGGGCTGCCACTTGCTGGCATGGCAAAACCAAGGATCAAACTGAAGGCTTTGAAAGATAGGCTCACTCTCAAATTTCTGGGGCCAGATCCAGGTACAGGAACCTCTCTGCATTCTGGAATGTCAGAGAAAAGTGCAGCTTCTTGCAACCACCCACCATCAAGGTGAAATAATAATAAAAATGTGCTGATATCTGGATGACACTTTAGCTGGTAATTGCTCAGGAAAAAAATGGAGGAAGGGAATTAATCCAAAAAATAATTATCTCACCAACAGAGATCCCAGGTGGCTGCTGTCATCACACGGAAATCATCACACTGAAGGGAGAAGTATTAACAACATCTTTATTCAAGAACAGCAAAAAGGGAGAAAGGCAGTTGGGAACAAAGGGACTTATGAGAAATAGCTATTTTGGTAAATATATAGTTGCGGGTGGTATTCAGGGAAGTTATACTCAGAGTAGACCCTTTGGACATAAGTTAGGTCCATTAATTTCAATACACCTACTCTGAGTAAAGGGACGTGGGTGGCGCTGTGGGTTAAACCACGGAGCCTTGGGCTTGCCGATCAGAAGGTTGGTGGTTTGAATCCCCACGACGGGGTGAGCTCCCGTTGCTCGGTCCCTGCTCCTGCCAACCTAGCAGTTTGAAAGCACGTCAAAGTGCAAGTAGATAAATAGGTACCGCTCTGGTGTGAAGGTAAACAGCGTTTCCGTGCGCTGCTCTGATTTGCCAGAAGTGGCTTAGTCATGCTGGCCACATGACCCGGAAGCTGTACGCTGGCTCCCTCGGCCAATAAAGCAAGATGAGCGCCGCAACCCTACAGTCGGTCACGACTGGACCTAATGGTCAGGGGTCACCTTTACCTTTACCTTACTCTGAGTAAAATGTAGTTTAATGCCACCATATGGCTTCTTATCAGGGCTGGATTTAGGTTTGATGAGGCCCTAAGCTACTCAGGGTAATGGGGCCCTTTATATGCCCAGCTGTCCTTTGTCAACAACAAATTGTCGCTGTTTTTTGTGTTGAACATATGCTACATGGTAATTTATGGACCTAATAGGTATCTAAAGCCATTTGCCCATGCTGCCATGCAACCAGTCGATGCAGAATGTAGGCACCCTATATGTAGAAATCAGCAAACCAGTGATATTTTAGGGAGCAGGCTAGCAGGCGGGGCCCATTACTTACATCATAGGAGCCTACACAACACAACATACTGTTGCTGTATGTAGGTTTTATTTTATTTGTTTTTTTATCTTATATTTTGGAAATATACGTCTAGGTTTTTTTCCTTTAACTTTTTTGGACCCCCAAGAGAGTGGGGCCCTAAGCTATAGTTTGTTTAGCCTATACGTAAATCCGGCATTGCTTCTTATCTTAAGTCATGCAAATTGTTGGCTGATGCTTCAGGAAAGATGGGAACCAAGCAGGGATAGCTGAGATCGAGCGCTCAAGATGCTGTTGAACTACAACTCCCATCAGCTCTAGCCAGTACAGCCATTGGCTAGGTATGATGGGAGATGTAGTCTGACAACACCTGGGCTAGAGATGCTGTCAGTTGCCAAAAATTAGATTGTAAGCTTTTGGGGACAGAAACTGTAAAATGCTGTGCACTAAATTTTTGGAGGAGCAGGATGATGTAGCTGTCATAGCAACAACTAAGGATGGATAAATCAGTTTCAGCTTCTCTCTGTCCCCCCCCCCCAGTCTTAACTTCTGTTCGCCATATCCCTGCATGAGTTTGCCTTTTTTTAAAAAAAAGGAGTTCTCAGGGAAATGCATCAGGATTGTTGTGCAAATTTCTCATAATATGTACATTTTTGTGGCAAACAATTTATATGAATGTGGTACATTTTAGGTTGTTTTCAGTCCCTTAGGCATATTTATGTACACTATCCCCTAATATACACATTTCTGAAGATATCTGTTTTCTTGTGTTTTAATATTCTGTTGGAAGCCGCCCAGACTGGCTGGGGGTATAAGTAATACATTTATTATTATTATTATTATTATTATTATTATTATTATTATTATTGGTTGAAGAAGAACTCACAGAAGTTTAAATTGCAAAAGATAGCTGTGTGTCATTGTGAATGTGGTTTTGGAATGTGCAGATGAGGCTTTGCATCAAAATCCTCACCAAACCGAACTTCTCCACCAATCTTAGCAACAGTCAGGGACAGGACAAGAGAGGGGGGACTTAGGTTGGATCCTGTGCCTGTTCAGTTTGGTTATATATATAGTCCAGTGATACAACATAGAACACTGTTTTAAAGTTTTCTGCAGTACAGCAGCAGCCCCACTGCTGAATAGGTTTTGGATCTAGTGTAACACTATGCCAACTTCAATTAAACCGCCTTGCTTTATGCCAGCTTTTTGTGCATAGGAATGCTCCCTAAGGATGGCATAAAAATAGTATGGGAGGCAATTTGGATGGTTTGTTTTAGAATTCCTCCCCAAATGAATTTTTGGGTTTGGTGACACCCTACTGTCAAAGATAGAGCTATGTGTAAGTGATGACATATTTATTTACTTACTTAATTAGGTGAGTCATTAACTGCCTTTCAAGCAGCGTACAAAATGCATCCAAGACATTAGTATGCAGAACTGTCAGACTGAAACCTCTTTCCCGCCTTGGAAACTGAGCAGTGACAAATAATTCATCACAGCAATTAGTACAATGTGGATTGATATAAAAAATAAGGTCTTAAGATTGCTTTTAGAATGTTGGCAAAGGCGGGGCCATATTAGTGTTGTGCCAAAAAATTATCCTGTGCTTTCCCTGCAACCATTCCCCCAACCATTAATGAAAAATGAAAATGCACTAGAAAAATATCAAAGCGGAAGGCAATTTCTGCTGAAACTCTATTGCGTTGGGTTCAGGATTTGTGGTGTGCTTTGCTGAGTGCCTCTTCTTTCATTCAACAAATCATCTCACTGCACACTGCAGCCTCCTCAGGTGCCTGCATTTCAGTCAAAGCCCAAGGAAGACATCATGAGATAATTCTTCCCTTGAGATTAAAAAAAAATCAGGGTCTGTGAAAGAAGCAGGAAAATGGAAGCCTCCTTCGCAGGAAAAAATATATTTGGAGAAATCGCTGGATAGATTTTACCATGCCACTAATATCTGCTGTGAGTCACGCCAGTGTTCCATCTAGTGCTGTACTGTTTACTCTAATCAGCAGTGATTTTCCAGGGTTTTTATGTGAGGCATTGAACTTAACATCCTTTACAAGGAAATCTGGTGCTCTACAGGGAAGCTACAGCCTTTCCCCAAATATATATTTTAGTTTCAAAGTGAGCAGAGAGGGTGTGGAATAGCCCTGCCTACCAAATGACCCATCCTGAGATAAGCATGTCCTGAAGAAATTGGTCCAAACTACCCTTACAGTGAGAGTGGCGCTGTGATCTAAACCACAGAGCCTAGGGCTTGCCGTTCAGAAGGTCGGCGGTTCGAATCCCTGCAACAGGGTGAGCTCCCATTGCTCGGTCCCTGCTCTTGCCCACCTAGCAGTTCGAAAGCACGTCAAGTGCAAGTAGATAAATAGGTACTGCTCCGGCAGGAAGGTGAACTGCATTTCCGTGCGCTGCTCTGGTTCACCAGAAGCAGCTTAGTCATGCTGGCCACATGATGTGGAAACTGTCTGCTGACAAACGTTGGCTCCCTCAGCCTATAGAGCGAGATGAGAGCGCAATCCCAGAGTCCTCTGTGACTAGACCTAACGGTAAGTCTATTCTGTTGGAAGCCGCCCAGAGTGGCTGGGGAACCCAGCCAGATGGGCGGGATATAAATAATAAATTATTATTATTATTATTATTATTATTATTATTATTATTACCTTTGCCTTTACCCATTCAACAGGCTGTGGCTTCAATAAGCAACTCCCAAGCAAGCAGAAATTCACATTATTTTATTTTATTTTTTCTGTACAGGATAGAGATGCAGCGAGAGAGGAAACCTCACCTCTATCTTTTTACTTATTACACATTTGTTAAAAGGCACAGAATGAGGCTCCTCTCCCCCCTCTGCCCAGGTTTTGGCTACCCTTGCTTATTACATATAAATGGCTGCAGTATTTTCATGGTTGCCACCACTGTAAATAAAGTTGGCCATCTTTTAAAAATGGGCACCTCTTTTTATAAAACAAACAGAGGGCAGATTTCAGCATAACACTAGTCTAACCAGTTAGCTAAAGTCACATGGAATGTGGCTGATCATTGTTTTGTGTTATGAAAAGCTTACACGGCTGAGATATGCAGGGTGGAAACTGACCAAATCAGTTACAACACCTATGACTAATATTGTTGGGGATATGCTCACGTTAATTGATCTTCGCAATTTGGGTCTGGGCACAATTAATTTTAAACCCTCTCAAATTAGAACACAGCGAATCCACTTAATTCTCAACTTGCTTAAATTACTTGCTAGTTTGGACAAGCTTGCACAGACGTCAGTGGAATGGCAAACGTGTCTTCTGGTTTTGGAGACTAGGAAACTGTGGAAGACGGTTATGATTTGCATTTGATCTCTAACATTACAATTTAAGGGCAATCTAAGGAACATCTTACTTATTTCCTTCCTGTCCCTCTGCTAAGCAGAGGGAATTAAGTTGTGCATTTCGAAAGAAGCTCTAGTGAGTCTTATGAGTCGCTATCCATGAATGTAGCATGGGCAGCAGCATAACACCATACTTTTCCGTGTATAACATGCCCCCTATTTGGGGGGACTCAAAATTTAGAAATTGGGGGGGGGGGGAGATTCACTAAAGTCGTTGAGCTTTTTTTGGGAGCTTTTCTTAGGGGAAATGCCAAAAATCACCCACCCGCCAGGCTAACAATGCCAATTGTGTGTGTCAATGAATCAACCGATCCTCTGCCCCATCGCTGAAGAAAGCAGCAAATTGGCCGCCCAATGGCTGCAACAGTAGCTAATCAACAACAGCCTTTGCAGCAGCAACCAATCCCAGGCCCCCACAATGCACTACCCATGTATAAGATGACCCCAAATTTTGAACATGATTTTTGAATAAAAAAACATAGTCTTATACACAGAAAAGTACGGTACTTTGGAAACACAAAGACAAATACCACATGAGATTTCACTGCAGTGAGGCATCACTTCAGCTACGCCAAACACCATTTCAGGCACAGCAGAACTCCCACACAGAATGCAGAATAGCCCATATCAGTTGCACTCACCCCCACATTTCTTGGAGGGGGTCACATGGATTGGGTCACACCAGCACATGAGGTGGACCTGCAAAAAAGAAGGCCACATTTTGGAAGTCGGTCCTTAGAGAATTTCATGCCCTAGCAGGACAAAACACTATGGAATCACCAGAGCTGACCTTACTCTGCCTTCCCTAGAGAGATAACATGAACCTGCATTTCAAATGTCATATTAGTTATTTATTGTTGGTAGCTAGGCTAGTAGGGTGGACGCGGGTGGTGCTGTAGTCTTAACCACTGAGCCTAGGGCTTGCCGATCAGATGGTCAGCAGTTCGAATCACTGTGATGGGGTGAGCTCCTGTTGCTCGGTCCCTGCTCCTGCCAACCTGGCAGTTTGAAAGCACGTCAAAGTGCAAGTAGATAAATAGGTACCGCTCTGGCGGGAAGGTAAACGATGTTTCTGTGCACTGCTCTGGTTCACCAGAAGCAGCTTAGTCATGCTGGCCACATGACCCAGAAGCTGTCTGCGGATAAAAGCAGGCTCCCTCGGCCTATAGAGCGAGATGTCATCTGCAACTGGACTTAACGGTCAGGGGTCCCTTTACCTTTAGGCTAGTAGGGTATTGGAAATTTCTGGAAGGAGCATCAATTCCCACATGGTGTAAGAAAGTAGAGCAGTTAGCTATGGTAGCAAAATTGACTAACAAATTAAATCTTGTGAGAGGTTTGATAGGGAAGGACATGCTTGCAACAGATTGGTGTAACTTTATTTTGTATACAGCTAAAGAGGTCATTGTAGATCCTCCCTCACACTATAAAATTTTCTGTTTAGTGTAATGTGAAACTATAATTTGTTTGTTTATTTGGATAAGTGACTGGATTTGTGTTATTTTAATGGTAATTGGCCTTGTGGTAATCTGCAATCTCATATCTTGGGGAGTGTGAGTTGGTGATGGGTTTGTTTGTTTTACTGTTCTTTGATAAACTGCAGCACGAAAAAAATAATTAATATATTATTTTTTAAAGATGAGAAAAGCACATCCCTAATCTTGTTGTGTGTCGACGCCATTGGCAAATGTGACAATATGCATAGCAGTTGCAGTATCGGTGCCTTTTTGGGAAACCTTCCAAGAGGCATGTACCAGTAGTGGGCAGAGCCAATGGGGAAAATGAGTGGAGCAAACATGCTAATTTTACCTTTGTACGGTAGACTAGACAGAGAGTGAGTGACTGGCCCAAGGTCACCCAGTGAGCATCCCTGAGCATTGACCATGCTGGCGGTGGGCCTGTTGGGAGTTGGAGATTGACAGGATCTGGAAGGTCGTGTTCCTGTCTTAAACTAACCAACATTCAAGAGGCTGATCTGACTCTCTAGGATGCTGCTACTTCTGGGTTCCTCTGCTCTGTGCTTGAAACGGGCAGCAACGAACAACTTCTGCACCTTATAAAGGAGGAGGGAGAAAAGAGAGCACCCTTATCCTGTATATAGTCAGCTTGATCATGCATACCAGGTTGTGCCACAGTGTACCTGGCATGCAGATGAAAGCATTGTGGTGGGCTTGCAAATGCCACTCTTGCCAAAGGTGAATCTAAGGCATGCAAGGAACTTAACTCAAAATGACCTAGCTGATTCTTGGACTTGATATTGAGCATGACCCAGTCATCACAGCAGAATTTGTGCATGTGCATTTTCACCTTCTGGATGAGCTTTAGTGAGAAATGAAGAATAAAGGACCAGAAGGAAGAACCTAAGAAGAGCCCTGTTGGATGAGCCCAAAAGCCCATCCAGTCCATGCTGGCTAGACCTGATGGGGGTTGGAGTCCAACAAAATCTGAAGGATCACAGACTCCCACCCCTACTTTACAAGTAAAAGGGCTGAAGTGAATGGTTAGGCTCAATAGCCTCCTCAGTACCCTGTGGCCGAACAATAGGGTTGCCAGATCTCCACGACTGACCTGAAGTTTCCAGGTTGCCTCACCTGCTCCACGTGGCAGGGAGAGGCACTGAATCTCCAGGTGGGTGAGACTGCCTTTATTTTCTTTTTATTCAAAAGGCTATGCATGTGGCTTGCAAGGTTAAGCCCAGCAGGAGCCAGTTACAAATTATTGCTGGGTGAGTCTGTCCTCCTCCCCTCTCCCAATTAACCTCCATCTCCAGGGCTCAGTGGTGAGAGACAGCACTGAGGAAGAATCATGAGAGGCCACCACTGGAACATCACCAGCCCTGCCCATGACTTCAACAGGGGTCACTTCTGGGTCTCAAGCTCCAGCCCTGAAATCTCAGACTTTGGGATGGTCCTGACCTAGCAACCCTACTGTACAATACTGCAGCAAAAGCAGATTTTTTTCTTGGCAGTTTGCAAACAGGTCTTTGATGAGCATCTTCCTTCCTTCCTCTTCCTCTTCATTTAATCCCCGCAATATCCCTGTGAGGTGGGTCATGCTGGGAGACAGTGACTTCCCTGAGGTCATCTAATGGACACCATGGATTTGAACCCTGGGACTCAGCTACATTAATCAAAAAACAACATTTTGAATGTGTTATAAACATGCAACACCAGATGGCACCAGAGAGCAAACAATTTTTCTATGTGATTTTTACATAGGGGTTCCCCCCTTTCGTTATAACAATTTAATTTCTGACTTATTTACAGCGTGTTTCCCCCTGTGTGTAGATCCACCCCTGGTCTCCTGGGTCTTGGTCTGACACTCTAACCACTACATCACACTGCCTCTTGAGCCCAAGGAGCTAAGGAGCAGGGCCAGTGGACATGTTCCCACCTCTGCCCATCTATACCTTAATTTGTACCCTGGGGAAACATCTACACAGGGCCAAAGATGTGTGCACTGATCTGCTGGGTTGAACTAAAGTAGGAATGTATATCCAGCACCTGTGTGCAATTTGCAATGTGCAATGCGTCCCTACTTTTAATCATCGCCACATGGCCCCCTTCCCTCCACTGGTAGGCATGCGCTCAGTCCCAGCGCATGTTGTTTGTGTTGGAGGCACCTGCCTCTCGTTTCAGACAGTTGCACCTTTGCTGAGCTCTGCTTGAGTGGTTTGCTTTTTGGCAGGGAAATAGCCAGATTAGAGAAGAAAGCACATTCTCTCCTTCTTATCAGAGTACAGATCGTCAGCATTTCACAAGGCCCTGGACTGTGCCTCTAGATTCCCATTTCCAGCCTGGCACTGAAGTAGGATGCACATGTCATGTACGACTTATGGGCTCAGGGGCTGCACAGGCCGCTCAGCCAGGAAGCTGTGCTGAAGACCCATAGCAAGCAGAGGAAACGGAGCATGCCTGGCATCTGAGCGGCTGAGCCCTTGTGGTCCTGCAGAGGTCTTTGCTAAACAGAATGTCAAAGGAGAGAAAAGTCAGAGGAATTGGAAGCAAGGAGGGACGGGCAAAACTGTTTATTTCAGTTTCTCACTTTTCGGTTCTGAAGTTCATTTCTCCACATTACCAAACCGGATTGCATTTTTAAAAATGTCCTTGTGAAAATTCACCGGCATTTTAGTGCAAATTCCTCCTAACCTGCACATTTTTGTATGCGGCTTTATCTAATTTATTTAATGATATAAAAAACATTCTAAGCTGCTTAATTTGTGTGTGTGTGTGTGTGTTTTACTTATACACATGCTTTCAAGCAATTTTCTTCCAAGGATTTTTGTATATTATTTTCCATAATAATATAATATAATATAATATAATATAATATAATATAATATAATATAATATAATATCATATCATATCATATCATATCATATCATATCATATCATATCATATCATATCATATCATAACCTAACCTAACATTAATATAATATAATATAATATAATATAATATAATATAATATAATATAATATAATATAATATAATTTGTGTACACTTTCCCCCCAAATATACCTTTTTGTAAGTGCTGTTTTTCTATATAAAAAAGAGGTGCTGGAACGCACCATAAATGCCTCCCTTGTTCTCTTATCATGACAATGTCACACACCTGAGAGGTTCCGGAACTGAGTTCCTGTGAGTTCTGGCTGAAACACACACACCCCTGCTTTTTGTGCATATTATTTGGTAGGAGAACTGCAAAGATCATTAGACAGGCACTGTCCCTGCTGAGTTCCATGTACCTGATTAAAACCATTTTGTTCTAGGAAGTTTTTGCATCGCAAACGGCTTTCCTTATGTTCGTAGTTTTCTGATTTTGGGGTATAAATCTCTGAGTTTTTAATTTTTTTCTATTTTAATTTATGCTTTAAATTTTGAACGTTGCCTGTTTCTTTGCATCTGAGAGCCACTTTGAGACTTAGATGCTATATATGGAGGAGGAGGAATGTCAAAGCAGAGCTGCGTTTTTGTTCACACATTGTTTGGGGAAGTGTGATTCAGGTAGGTCTGCATCCGAATCAAAGCTGGACCAAATCTCACCACCATCCCTGGATGCAAACTGGCCAAAGCGGTTGAGATGGAACAAAGTCCACGATCGCCTTTGGTCTAGTGAAGACGAACCTGACAAATGGGGCACCACCAGCAGAGAGTCATTGCAATACATTTTGTCATCGGTTTTGTAATCTGAAGGTGGGAGAGGCAGAGATCGGTTTCGGTGTACCTTTCCATGACATGATGGATTGGGGGAGGGCCCTGAGTGGCAGCTGGCTTCTTCTATGTGGTATGTTTCCTTTTATATTGTTCTCAGTTGCTTCTGTCAAAAAGGAGAGTTGCTTCAGGAGGAATTTTTCCTAACAGTCAGAGCTACTAGGTTAGCATTGCCTATATTTCCAAAAGTGAAAACCCGGGCACAAACTATATTAAATTAGGCAAAGCAACAACACTTCCAATATGCCATACACCCAGATTTTCCTGGACCTTTTAACTGATTTTTGGAAATTCTGCCTGGACATTATTTTGGGGAGATGAACACTGGATATGTCTGGGAAACTCTGGATGTATGGCATATCTGAAGTGTTGTTTTGCCTATATATTTGCCTGTACTGGGTGGACATCTGGCAGGGGTGCTGTATCCACACTTTGCCTTGTGGATTCTCCACAGAATCTGAGAACAGCAATCTATTTTAGGGGGTGCAAGACTAGTACACACTGCTCTGTCTGCAATCTGTTCCCCTGCACCCATTGCCAGAAGCAGCTGCCTCACTTTGCCTAATGACTGGACTTTCTTGTTCTGCCTCCCAACTTTTGTCAGAAGGTGATCATTGGCTGTATGTGTTGGCCGAAGCTTTGGAGTCATCTTCAAGTACAAGAGCAGAACCAGCATTGATCCTGGAGGGTACAGAAGCACGACTCAGCATAGTGAAATCCTTCTGATCCAAGAAGGGTGGGACAATTTCTGTGTTATCTCAGAATGACCACTCTCCACATCAAACGGAGGGCCCCCTTTGTGTGCCCATGCGCAGTACCCCTGATCCTCCATGACTCCCGGCAGAGAGCTCCTGGACCACCTCCCCAAGTCATGAACCTTGAGGTTCCCGCCAAACCTCAATTCAAATAACCAATCGTGACTGGGGAGGCGGAGGCAGGGGAGCGGACTGAGAAGGAATAATCTTCACTCCAGTCCTTTCTGTAAGCATAAAAGGGGGCGGAGCCTACCAGGGAGCTATATTTTCCCTAAATGGGGGGGAGGGTTTGAAGCCCCCCCCATGGCGGTGATCCCAGGGTTCCCCGTTAAAGGGGTTGGGTTATGTTGAGAGGAATCACTGGCCATATGCTGAAAGGTTGTCAGTGCACTCCCCTTTGTTGCGGTGAAATGGGGGGGGGGCTCTCTGCTTAAACATATGTCTTCCAGAGCCAGCCCAATCGCCAGACAGATTGGTTAACCTTGATGTGCCCCAGATCCCTGGCCAGGGACTGGGAGGGATAAACGCCCAATGCCTAAGGCAAGGTCTTCCTACATCTGAAAGTTTAATAAAGCTGTGGCCAATTATAATCCAATAACACGTTGTCACGAGTCATTATTCCACCCGGGGGTCCCTGCCTGGCCATGCAAATGTATTTTCCTAAGTAGAAAATGCAGTGCTTTGATGGTTTGAAAAATGCAACGTCTCTAAACTACAGTGGGCGCTTGGGTTGTGAATGTGATCAGTGCAGGATGCACGTTCACAACCCGTAGCGATGCGTCTGCAAATGCGTGGGTTGTGATTTGGCGCTTCTGCGCATGCGCGACCCCTGAAACCTGGAAGTAACCCATTCTAGTACTTCCAGGTTTTGGCGAGTCCCTAACCTGAAAAAACGCAACCTAAAGCATCTGTAACCCAAGGTATAACTGTATCTCCATTTGCACAAAACCTAGACCTATGTGTATTGATATGGGCAGTGTATTATATTAAACAACAACAACAACAACAAGCCCTTAGCGTGGCTGAGCTGTGCAGAATACTTTTCCTTGTATGATTATGTGAAACCAGCTCAGACACCCCATGGAGCTTACTGTGCTTCAGGCAGCTAATGAAAAATGCAGCAATGTGTGATCCAAAAGCGGCATTTTATCGTCTAGTCAGGCCTTTGAACTCATCAAGGTGTGCAGCTGGATTGAAGTCAGCTAAACAGAAAAATGTGGCACAGAGTGTAATGCCGCAGATATGGGTCAGGATTATGTGATGCAGGGGAGCGATTCCTGACTGATAATAGCTTTTTGTGGGGTTGCCACTGGCAATTTAGTTCCTTGAGAAATGCAGAGGTCACCATGTCTCCTGGTCTCTTACCAATGCTTTGGTAGTTTAAAGCAAATTCCATCCGTTCTGCTCAGCATGGGAAAAGGGCAAAGAGGTATCTTTCCATCTGTCTGCCTGCCAAAAAATGTAGCTCGATGGGCTTCGCCGGTGAAAAGTCAGGGGATGGAGGAAGAAAGAGGAGTCACACATTCATTTAAGCCAAAATGACCAATATAAATTCATTTCCAACAGGGTACATAAATCACAGTAGCTTGCTCGGTCTATGCAATTAGTCACCTCCTTGGCATCCTAAGAAGGTCTCCAATGGTCTTTTATTTTTTGATAAAAGGAAACTTCAGATATTCACAATACGGTTGCTAGACTGCTGATCATAGCAATTGTATTTCATCAGTGCTGGAAGAAGCTGGTTTGCTTCTAGTCTGCTTGCAGCTCTCATTGGTCTTCTCCCAAACAGAGATGCCCATCAGTTAAGATAATCTGTTGAGATCCTTCTCCTTCCAAGGTTAGACAGATGACAGTGTGGCGTGCTCCTAGAGAAGTTTGCCTGGCACCATTGTTACTGTCAATTACTGCATCAGGCCATACTGGTTTCCCCTGCTCCTCCCCCCCCCCCAGGTCAGGGATGTAATGGGAGTATAAGCATGGACACTGCACACCACACAGTGGTCATCTTACTAGTGAAGGGGTGGGGAAGCTGTGACCCTCCAGATGTTGTTAAGCTCCCTCACCCTCAGCCAGTGTGGCCCATGGTCAGAGATGATGGGAGTTGTTGTCCAACCCAGATTTGAAGGGCCACAGGTTCCCTACCCCTGCACTCTTGCAGTTTTCAGTGTGTTTTGTGACCATCCACTCCATGGGAAACTTCAGTAGAAACAAGTATTAATCACAACATGTTTCCTCAATCTTCATCCCCCTAATTGTTGTGTGCTCTTATTGAATCAGGCAATGGAAAAGTTACATTATAGTCACAATGAGAATTTTCACCTTATTTTTATTTACTCCTTCGCAAGAAAGAAGGCCTCTCTCT
Source organism: Podarcis cretensis (assembly GCF_951804945.1). Classification (NCBI taxonomy): domain Eukaryota; kingdom Metazoa; phylum Chordata; class Lepidosauria; order Squamata; family Lacertidae; genus Podarcis; species Podarcis cretensis. Next base: position 23,208,569 of record NC_137177.1, on the reverse strand, counting down.
TACTGAATTTCTGTTTTGGAGAGTCCTGTGGCTTTCGATAAAAAGCACCTGCTTAACCAGGGATGGTAGGAAACCTGGTTTTCAAATCAGAAATGTGGGTTATAGACGGTGACAGAATTTCAGTTGACCCAAGATTTCTCAGGAGACATGTTTCTTTCTGAGAAGATTTGCATTCTCTTCTCCCCACCCTCATTCCCTAGAAAAGGAAGGCCACTTTGCAAAATGTTATTTGGAATTCCTCCACCAATTTTTTTGCCGCAGCCACTATTCTACCACCACCACCCCACGCATAAGGCCCCAGAATTATACTGTTTGCATTACATCACTGCAACCAATAATGGCTTTCCCCAAAGCATCTTGGGTGCTGTGGATCATGAAGGGTACTGAGAGTTCTTGTTGCTGTTTAGTCATTTAGTGGTGTCCTACTCTTCGTGACCCCATGGACCAAAGCATGCCAGGCACTCCTGTCCTCCACTGCTTCCCGCAGTTTGGTAGCTTCAAGAACACTGTTGTTTAGTCGTGTCCGACTCTTCGTGACCCCATGGACTAGAGCACACCAGGCACTTCTGTCTTCCACTGCCTCCCGCAGTTTGGTCAAACTCATGCTGGTAGCTTCGAGAACACTGTCCAACCATCTCATCCTCTGTCGTCCCCTTCTCCTTGTGCCCTCCATCTTTCCCAACATCAGGGTCTTTTCCAGGGAGTCTTCTCTTCTCATGAGGTGGCCAAAGTATTGGAGTCTCAGCTTCAGGATCTGCCCTTCCAGTGAGCACTCAGGGCTGATTTCCTTAAGAATGGAGAGGTTTGATCTTCTTGCCATCCATGGGACTCTCAAGAGTCTCCTCCAGCACCATAATTCAAAAGCATCAATTCTTCGGCAATCAGCCTTCTTTATGGTCCAGCTCTCACTTCCATACATCACTACTGGGAAAACCATAGCTTTAACTATACAGACCTTTGTTGGCAAGGTGATGTCTCTACTTTTTAAGATGCTGTCTAGGTTTGTCATCACTTTTCTCCCAAGAAGCAGGCATCTTTTAATTTCGTGGCTGCTGTCACCATCTGCGGTGATCATGGACACCCCTATTTCCCCTCATGGAGCTGCAATCTCAAAAGTTCACTGGGAAGAGGGACTGTTAAACACTCAAAGAACTGTAGCTCTGTGAGGGGATCAGGGGGTCTCCTAACGACTCCCAGCACCTGTAACAAATTATATGCCCCAGGATGAAAATGATAGGACACTGTTTTTAAACATATAGTGCCAATGGGTCCTAGGTGGCTTAGGTCAGGGCAACTGCGGAGGATGCGGAATGGTGATTAGATTACTAAGATGATGCTTCCACCAGTTTCAACAGCACCAGATTGGGAGGGGAGGAGATAAGAGGGACAGAAAGAAGCTGTGCTGTTGCCTAAATATACCGTAAGTCCCGCCCTGAAGAAGCTGTTGGGACATTTCCTACCTACTAGCCTTGCCCACCTCCAATTCTGCAGTCCAAGAAAAGGGATGGGGGATTTCAAGAGGCCAGTGGTGCACAACTTTGGCTAGAATAATAGAATTTTAGAGATGGAGATGGTCACTGCATACACATAACTACAACTAATGCAAAAGTTGCCAAGTTTTTTTGGGGGGGGGAGATCCAGTTAGATCCTGTTGCCCAAGGTTTGATTTGCCATCAAATAATGGGCAGACTGCCTTTATGGAAGGGCTGAATTGCTAGTGGCAGGGAACATGTGGGAGGGACTGGGAAATAGTCCTTGTCTTCTTCCCGTAAAGGCTCTCTCGGGAGGGAGGGGGGAAAGTGAGGGACTTGAAAGGCTGCCTGTCTGGCTTGTACACCCTGTTTCTTTGGAATCTGTCCCTCAAAGGACTGGTGTGCGCTGGAGCGAGATGGAACTGCAGGCACCTGTAGGGGAGGAACCTTCCCCCAGCATCATAAATAGCTTCTAAACATGCATTCCAGACCAGGATCTCACCCAAGGCAGCTCCCATCCCCAGCGTGGAGAGACCCATGACTGTAGAAGTGGACCCATTCACTGGTGGAGGCACTGCCCCCGGCACCATCGGGGAGGGTGGTACCATCGCAGCTGCCCCCTGGACACGCGCATGCACCCCCATTGCGCCGGATGCCATGCTCCTGCCCCCGCAGGTGACACGCCACGCCCCCGGGATGCACTCCGGCCACGCCCCCACCTGCTCTCCACCCCTGGTGCCGGAGCATGCAGCTTCACCACTGGGCCCATCCACGGGTGCATCCACAATGCTGGAGCTATAAAGCCTCCCAAATAGGCCAAACTCCGAATGCTTCTGAATACAGTGGTACCTCGGGTTACAGACGCTTCAGGTTACAGACTCCGCTAACCCAGAAATAGTACCTCCGTTTAAGAACTTTGCTTCAGGATGAGAACAGAAATCATGCGGCGGTGGCGCAGCAACAGCAGCGGGAGGCCCCATTAGCTAAAGTGGTGCTTCAGGTTAAGAACAGTTTCAGGTTAAGAACGGACCTCCGGAACGAATTAAGTTCGTAACCAGAGGTACCACTGTACTTCATTGAAGGGTTGACTCTGCTGGCTCAACGCACTATTTGTTTACTCCACAATCTGCTGTCTTTCACTGATTTCGGCAGCAGGGGAGTGTTTGTCCTATGGTTAAAGATATACTTGATCGACGCAAATGGCTTACAATAGGCCTGCGGAAGTTCAGACTGGAACAGTGCTATAGTGGGGCTTCCCTCTCGTTTGATTCGGAAGCTGCAGTTAGCGCAGAATGCTGCAGCACGATTGCTGACAGGAGTGAGGCCTTGTCAGCATGTATCACCTGTGCTCTGAGATCTGCACTGGCTGCCTATTTGCTACTGGGCCAAGTTCAAGGCGTTACTGTTAGTATAGAAAGTCCTAAACAACTTGGGGCCAGCTTACCAAGAGCTCACCTTACCCCTCAGGTGCTCACTCAATCTCTTCAATCAGCAGAATTGGCACTACTGCAGGTGCCACATAATACCCATTCCACATCCTCCCATCTCTCTCCCTCCTTCTCTCTCTTCCCTCTCTTTTCCCCAACCGCACAATGTCTGTGACAAGCATCTCACACTAAATGTAAATGAACTGTGAAAAAGGCTCTGAAAGCTGCAGGCGCCATGTGTACTTTTCCTCGTTTATTTGTTTGTTTTGTAACAGAAGAAAATCTTCAAAGAAAGAAAAATAGCCACTCCACATTTGTAAGAAGTCAATCATTTGGTGTGGCAGCCCATGCACTTTGGAACTCCTGGCTTGTTGAGATTACATTCACTGTGCTTTTTTCAGTGCCTGGTAAAAACATGCTTGTTTAATCAAGTCGACCCAGATGCTCAGAAAGTGGTGGCAATGTCAAGCTGTTTTAGTATTTTAACTTGCGTATGCTTTGAAGTAGGGCTGTAGATTTGTCTTGATTTTCTTGCTCTTTAGTTTTGTGAGTTTTTGTTGTAACAATCAAGTGGAGAGGTGCAAAAGAAGACAGGACTTCTGCACCTTCCATAGCTGTGCAGGAGAAGGAATTTCAGCAGTGAACAGCTGCATGGGGTAATGGTGCTTTTCCTGACCTCCTGTCACTAGAATTGCAGCTGCTTATTGGGCTGATCGCCGAAGAATTGATGCTTTTGAATTCTGGTGCTGGAGAAGACTCTTGAGAGTCCCATGGACTGCAAGAAGATCAAACCTCTCCATTCTTAAGGAAATCAGCCCTGAGTGCTCACTGGAAGGACAGATCCTGAAGCTGAGGCTCCAATATTTTGGCCACCTCATGAGAAGAGAAGACTCCCTGGAGAAGACCCTGATGTTGGGAAAGATGGAGGGCACACGGAGAAGGGGACAACAGAGGATGAGATGGTTGGACAGTGTTCTTGAAGCTACCAGCATGAGTTTGACCAAACTGCGGGAGGCAGTGGAAGACAGGAGTGCCTGGTGTGCTCTGGTCCATGGGGGTCACAAAGAGTCGGACATGACTAAATGACTAAACAACAAGAAGAACATTGGGAAGGTCAGTGAGGTTCAAAGGTACAAATGGAGGCAATCTGGGATGCTTGCCTGTGTGCCCGCACCATGCCCACCTCACCAACACTTGGCTCCTCCCCTTCTCTCTCCTGGCAACCCACAGTGATGCCAGTGATGGTAGAGGTCAGGTGGGGAGGGGAATCCCCATTAATGGACCAGCCCCCACTGAGTGGATGGCCTCTGCTACTACTTGAAAATGACCCTTCCCTTTCTTATTCTCCAGCAATTCTTCATGCTAATGGTTCTGACTGACGCACTGGAACGCCTCCACAGGAGTTGTGACACACAAGGCGAATTGTTTTCTCTCCAACCCAAGAAGTGTTCTATTGTGTTGGAGAAAATAATGGGTAACTGCTTTAAAAAAAGGCTTTGTTTTTTTGTTGCTTTTTCTGGGAGGTGCCTCCTGATCGGAATGGGGAAGGGGTGTGTTGAAAAAGAAAACAGAGAAGGGGACATCCCATGGCACAGTGTGTCTTCCGGTGCTTGCGTCATCCAGACTGAAAGCAGCTGTGTTCATCCAGTGCCTTTTATTCTATTTGAGTCCCATTGCTCTGCACTGCGGCAGCTGGTTTCACTGGCACTTTATTCTCTCCCCTCTTTGATATCAAACTCTGTTGAGACTGGTAAAGGTAAAGGCAAAGGGACCCCTGACCATTAGGTCCAGTCGTGACCAACTCTGGGGTTGTGGCACTCATCTCGCTTTATTGGCCTAGGGAGCTGGCGTACAGCTTCTGGGTCATGTGGCCAGCATGACTAAGCCGCTTCTGGCGAACCAGAGCAGTGCACGGAAACACCGTTTACCTTCCTGCCAGAGCGGTACCTATTTATATACTTGCACTTTGACATGCTTTCGAACTGCTAGGTTGGCAGAAGCAGGGACCAAACAATGGGAGCTCACCCCTTCACAGGGATTCGAACCACTGACCTTCTGATCGGCAAGTCCTAGGCTCTGTGGTTTAACCCACAGTGCCACCCACGTCCCTGTGGAGACTGGTGCAGTGGGGCAAATCAGGTGTTGCCCCACCAACCTCAGCCTGCCCCCATCTGCATGCCACCTTACTTAATGACAGTATGAGGAGGAGACTGTCTGTGTTGCCCTTGTAGAACTCAGCAGGGAAGAGATACCGGCAAAACTAAAATTACTTGGCTCTGCCTATCGTTGCTCCACCAGCTGTTCCTTTTACCCTACCAGTCCCAATTGGCACCAGCCACCACTGATCAAACTGGATAAGACAGCAGGACTTCTTTGTTATTTATTTAACAAGATGTATATACAGTGGTACCTCGGGTTACATACACTTCAGGTTACAGACACTTCAGGTTACAGACTCCGCTAACCCAGAAATAGTACCTCGGGTTAAGATCTTTACCTCAGGATGAGAACAGAAATTGTGCAGCAGCGGCACAGCAGCAGCAGGAGGCCCCATTAGCTAAGGTGGTGCTTCAGGTTAAGAACAGTTTCAGGTTAAGAACGGACCTCCAGAACGAATTAAGTTCTTAACCAGAGGTACCACTGTACTGCTTAATTAGGGATGGGTGAATCTGTCGATTTCAGTTTCTCTCAGTTTCCCAATCTTACGGTCATTTCAACACCAATTTGCAACTTTAAAAAGTAGTCCTTGTGAAGATTAATCAGCATTTTAATTTATATAGACATTTTTGTGTCAATATCCCCCCAGATATACACATTGCTGCAAAGCAGTTTCCCGTGATATAATGTATTTTTGTACACTATCAGCATTAAAGTATGCGCACTTCATCTTGGCATATGCATTTTGGACCCATCATTTTGCTGGAGAACTGCCTCCTCTCTTCCTTTTCCTTTGCATCTTTTTGTGCAGGTAAAGAAGGAGAGACTCGTGTCACAGCACTTGTTCCTTTGCTCTAGAAATCCCTTCTTGGGTCAAGAATCATATATTACAGAGCAAGAAATTCACATTGGCCAATTCCTAGGCCAGGGCGGAAATCTATGGGAATTTCCCCATTTCCTTCCTGGTCATAAATCACCAATTTTGTTCCTGTGTGCCAAAAGGGCGGAGAGGGGATCATTGAGGGACTTGTTGCACAAATGGGTGTGCCTGTGCCTCTGCTTTTTTCTGCTTCAAGGATGTAGCTTAACCCAGAGGTGCTCTGTGCTGTTGGGTGAGTTGTGAATCATTTTCCCTACATTATTATCATGAGGAGACTGAACCCTAGATGATAAGGGACTCCGGCCAGTAACTCCTTTCTCTAGTCCATTGTGCGGAACCTTTGGCCATTCATAATTTGCTGAACTACAGCTCCCATCATGCCCAGCAAGCATGGCCAATGGCAAGGCATAGTGCGAGTCGTAGTTCAGCAACATCTGGAGGGCCAAAGGTTCCCCAAACCTGCTATATCCCCTTCCCCTTATTTATTACATTTATATCCCAACCTCTCCTCCAAGGAGCTCAAGCTGGTGTAAACAGTTCTCCCCCTGCTCATAAGCCCACAACAACCCTGTGAGGTAGGTCAGGCTGAGAGACACTGTCTGGCCCAAGGTGAGCTTCCTGGTTGAGAAGGGATTTGAACTCGGGTCTCCCAGCTCCTTTTCCCCCCTTCAAAATAATTTTTTATTATCTTTTTTTTTCAAAAAAAAGATTTTTATTAAAATTTTAAAGGTTACATAAGTCACAACAAAAAAACCACCCAATTAACCCCCCCAAAAAAGCAATACATAAAAACAAGTCACATCAAAAGAAAAAGATAAAAAATGGAAAACAGACAAAAAACAAGCAAAAAAATGCCTAGAATCCAGAGAAAAAGAAAAAAGAGAGAAAAAAACCCAAATCAAACCTTTACATAACTTTCCTTCTTTAACTTATTTCCTTGACCTCCTCACACCTCCCCTCTTTGTATTCTGATTCAGTTAGATATTCCAGCAAATCCTTCATCCTTGTTTTTATCCTAATAATTTATCTTAATATACTGTAGTTTGACATTCTCTTCTTTCACCAATTAATCATCCATTTTTACTTTATTTAATCTTATTTCTCATTAAAACTAATATATTGAACTTAATCTCTTAAGACATTTCCCCTAGGGTCATAAAAATTTCATTCCACGATTTTTCCATTTCTCATTAATTATTATTATTTTTTTTAAAAAATCCTTATATACACTTTAAATTCCCAATTTCTTTCCTCCGTCTCCCCTCCCCGGTCCCAGCCCCTGCCCTCAGTTCCATCAACCTCCCAGCGTCCATCAACCTGGAGATCTGATAGCCGAGGCTCTTAACTCTTCTTCATTTCCCTTCTGCCGATCTTCTTGATAAACTTTGGTGCTAAAAAGCAGATCTCGGGGGAGCTCCATCCCAACGATGATTATATTCCTTCTTGACAAGTCTGCCAGGTTTCCATAATTAAAGCTAGGACCCATAAAGTATTCCAAACCTTGTTTCACAGTTCTTCAAAGTCCAAAGGCCCCCGAAGCTCCAATCTCCTCCTGGCTCAAATTCATATTCCAAAAGTCATTTGATCCCTGCATAAAGGGATCTCTCCACTTTTCCTTTTCCAGATCAGGCCAGGCACCCATCTTCAAAAACTGGCTTCTCCTAATTACAGTCATATAAGGCCTCAAGTTGTAATCCTCCATTTGCCTCTTTGGGGTTAAAGCTCCCAGATATATATATATATATATATAGATAGATAGATAGATAGATAGATATATAATTTTTTATTATCATATCATTTTCAACAGTGTAGCAGGAAACACCCCCCCATCATTCAGTTTGTACAAACTTCACACACACTCACACTCACACACTACATACGCTACACTTCTGTTATAAATTCATAGAAAATCAACCATGCATCGGATTTGCACTGTTCTACTTTTATTTTACTCCATGAAGGAAGGACTACAAAATGGGGAAGGTTTGATACAGGGCACCATAATCCCTTCACCATCCCAGCCCATCCACAGGAGCCCTGCCCAGTTGCTATGCCAACCCTGATGGTCCTAGACAGAAGACAATCAAGATCACAAAGAACTTACATATGGGAATGGATTCAGCATGGACTGGAACAAAGGACAATGATCAGATCTTCCCTCAGGGGGCATCTACAGCGAACCTTTTTAGAACTATAATACCCAGCAGATGAAGTTAGACAACAGATCAACAGAGCCAGACTGATACCCAGAGAGAACTTGCTGCAAGACAGACCCAAAAAAGAAAATAACAGAACACCTCTAGTCATCACATACAGCTCCCAAGTTAAAACAGTACAACACATCATCAGAGATCTACAACCTCTCCTGGACAATGACAGTTCTCTTTCTCAAGCTCTGGGAGGAAGACCTTTCATTGCCTACAGACAGCCACCCAATCTTAAACAACTCCTAACCCACAATAATACTACTACCAGACTTAACACGGACACTGGCACCAGAGCCTGCAATAAACCCAGATGCCAACTTTGCTGCCACATACACCCGGACAACACCATTACTGGCCCCAACAACATCACACATACCATCTCGGGACTATTTAATTGCTCATCGTCTAACATTGTGTATGCCATCAAATGCCAACAGTGTCCTTCAGCTCTCTATATTGGACAAACAGGCCAAACCTTACGCCAAAGGATAAATGGACATAAATCCGACATCAGGAATCACAAGACAGAGAAACCAGTAGGAGAACACTTCAATCTCCCAGGACATTCTATACAAGATCTCAAAGTAGCTGTTCTATTACAAAGGAATTTCAGAAATAGACTGGAAAGAGAAGCTGCTGAATTGCAACTTATTACCAAACTTAAAACCATGGAGAGACCTGGTCTGAACAAAGACATTGGATTCTTATCTCATTATACATGACAAAACCATTTTTCACCTTCTCACCCCTTGCTTTTTCCTGTAAGACCTATTGCAGTCGTTAAGAGTCGTCAATAGGCTCATCACAGCTATCTGCCAATCACCCATTCTCACCACCCTTCTGAGTAATACCCCTCCCCACCTCATCACTATATAGAAGGGTCTGGTGACTTCTGTTTCAGTGTATCTGAAGAAGTGTGCATGCACACGAAAGCTCATACCTAGAACTAACTTAGTTGGTCTTTAAGGTGCTACTGGAAGGAATTTTTTTCTTTTATTTTGTTTTGACTATGGCAGACCAACACGGCTACCTATCTGTAACTAAAACTTCTTGTAGTCCTACTAGCGTAATTTGTTGATTACAGTTGCTCTTCAAATAATTCATATACTTCTTCCAATCTTCTGTAAATCTCTGGTCCTGCAGGTTTTGAATCCTTCCTGTCATTTTGTCCAATTCTGCGTAGTCCATTAATTTCGTCTGCCATTCTTCTTTCGTTGGAATTTCTTCTTGTTTCCGTTTCTTGGCTAATAATACTCTTGCCACAGTTGTTGCATATAAAAGCAATTTAACATCTTGCCTATTAATGTCCTGACCTATAATACCAAGTAAAAATGCTTCTGGTTTTTTAAATAATGTATATTTCAACATCTTTTTCATCTCGTTATATATCATTTCCCATAAGTTCTTTACTTTTTTACATTCCCACCACATATGATAAAATGTTCCTTCTTTTTCTTTACATTTTCAACATTTATTATTTATCTCGGGTCTCCCAGCTCCTAGCCCAATACTCTAACCACTACGCCACGCTGTAAGTATAAACCCTAGGGACTGCTCTTACACTTCCTGCTGTGTTTCTAAAGATGACAGAATTCCACCATCCTTCGGCCAAAGTGTCCTTATGTTGTATTCCTCTTAACTTGTGTGTAAGCTTCTCAGGGAGGCCTACACACAACACTCTTCTGTACTAATATTTTAAATTAGCCCCTTTGGGCTTTGCTAAGAGATTTGATTTTGTTGGAAACACTATAGGATACTGCCTGTGCATGAGGTGTGTCAAGGATGATTAAAGAATTTGCAGCCTAATCATAGGTTTGAGGGGGGCAGTTTCCTCCCTTTAGCCCCCCCCCCAGCAAACTTGTATATTTCTGAGAACCTTGGAGTTCCTTGAAGCCTGCTGATACCTCCCTCTTGTGCATAGATGGGAGGAAGATTTGGCTACATAAGCAGCAGCAGCACACACATCTTGAACATCAGGAGCAGAAGGAAGGATTGTGCTTTTCTGGGTTACAGTTAGGACCATACTGGCAGGGCCGGATTTAGGTTTGATGAGGCCCTGAGCTACTGAAGGTAATGGGGCCCTTTATATGTCCAGCTGTCCTTTGTCAACAACAGATTGTCACTGTATTTTGTGTTGAATATATGCTATACTGTAATTTATGGACCTAATAGGTATCTAAGGCCATTTGCACATAACAAAATACGTATTTTATCAAAGTAATTGTTACATGAAATCAATCAGTAGGCATAAGATTCATACCCTTAGTGTAGGCTGCCTGATCATCAGTCTACAAGCACTTTTTAATGTTACATAACAGGTACAACTGGGTGGCGCTGTGGGTAAAAGCCAGAGTGCCTAGGACTTGCTGATCGAAAGGTCGGCGGTTCGACGGGGTGCGCTCCCGTCGCTCGGTCCCATGCCTGCCAACCTAGCAGTTTGAAAGCACCCCTAAGTGCAAGTAGATAAATAGGGACTGCTTACTAGCAGGAAGGTAAATGGCGTTCCGTGTGCTGTGCTGGCTCGCCAGATGCAGCTTGTCACGCTGGCCACATGACCTGGAAGTGTCTGCGGACAGCGCTGGCTCCCGGCCTATAGAGTGAGATGAGCGCACAACCCTAGAGTCTGGCAAGACTGGCCTGTACGAGCAGGGGTACCTTTACCTATTAACAGGTACAACAGCTTCACCTACATTCAACTGTGCTGCACTGCAGTCTGCAGCTGCATGCTACATGTGGCCGTGCAACCAGTTCATGCAGAATGTAGGCACCCTATATATAGAAATGAGCAAACCAGTGATATTTCATGGAGCCTGCTAGCAGGCGGGGCACATTACTTACCTCATAGGAGCCTACACAACACAAAACACTGTTGCTGTATGTAGGTTTTATTTTATTTGTTTTTTTATCTTATATTTTGGAAATATACATCCAATTTTTTTCCTTTAGTTTTTTGGGGGGGCCTCAAGAGAGTGGGGCCCTAAGCTATAGTTTGTTTAGCTTATACATAAATACAGCACTGCATACTGGTCTGTCTAGCTCAGTATTATCTCTGAAGTTCCAAGCAAAATTCTCTTCCAGCTGTACCTGGAGATATTAGGGATTAGACCATGGACCTTCTGTATGCAAAGCAAATGCTTAACCACTGAGCTACAGCCCTTCACCAATTAGAGAGGTGCTTCTTTGTAAGGTTGTATGAATTTAGCCCAGTCATTTATTTTATTTTATTTTTTAATAAATGTTTATTAGCATTTTCAAAAACCACACAAAAACAAAAATTAGACAAAAAATAACAGAAATACAAAAATCCAAAACTTAAAAAAAACAATTAAAAAAAGAACACATAAAATTTCAATTACTTATTTTCATTTAACTTATTTCTCAGACCTCCTCACACCTCGCCTTCCTGTATTCCAATTTAAATTATTAATTCAACAAATCCTTATAACCAAACTTAAACCTCAATACTTATACATCGTTGCTCATTTTTAAACATTTTTCCTAAAGTCGACCAAAATTTCCCTTCCACGGCTTTCCCAAATTCCATACAAATAGCAAAACAAAATAAAAACAAAGCAAGTTATAGTTATGTACCCTTTGGATTCCCAGACTCCACCCACCCTTTTCCCGGTTTCAGTCCTCAACAGATGTTCATCAGTCTAATGTACTGTTTAACCTGGAGAATTTAGCCCAGTCATAGGCAAACTCAGCCCTCCAGATGTTTCGGTACTGCAACTCCCATCATCCCTGACCACTGGTCCTGTTAGCTAGGGATGATGGGAGTTGTCATCCCAAAACATCTGGAGGGCCAAGTTTGCATATGCCTGATTTAGCCCATTCTATTTCCCGATGGTTCACTCTCCCCTGTGTTGAAATCCTCCTCAGTTTCCAGTTCAACTATGGGAATTTCACAAAACTAATTCCAGAAATGGACTTTGTTCAGTTTGTCTATTATTTCTGTTAATTTGCTTGTTCTTCCTCTGTGTGTGTGTGTGTGTGTGTGTGTATATGTATAAGACCACAGCCTAAATTAAAACAACCCCCTCAATTTTTAATGTGACCTTGTAGATGATTGCATCCATATTCATTTTATGCAGTGTTTTGTTGTGCAGATGTACATTCCTGTACATGAGGAACACGCCACATCAGAAAACCAGAAAAGCATGCCAGAGAACAAGAACTCCAATTCCTCCAAGTTTGCTTATTTATGTGATTTTATCAGTTCACAGGAGTGCATGTTTGGTGCATTGATAAGTCATCATCACAAAAGGACGGGGAAGGGTCATAGCTTTGCTTGCAAAAGGTTGCAGGTTCAATCCCCAGCTTCTAAGGCTGGGTAAGGACTAGGGTTGCCATCTTTGAAAAGGTGAAAATACGGACACAAAAGTTCTTGAGCTTTTTTTTTTAGTTTTGCCCAAAGTTATTGAGTTTTGGCTCAAAAAGAGAGAGAGAGTTTCTGAGCTATTTTTGATTACATTCGCCAAACGTCTGGATTTTCCTGAACTTTTCAACAATTTCCACCTGGACCCTGCTTATGAGGGCTCTGTCCAGTGAATTTCAGATGAATCGCTTGACTTGGTCCAAGGCAGCTTTATGCATTCATATTGATGCAAAGCACTGTGGTCTTTAAGTCTGTAGACACTGCAACGCTGCCCTCTGCTGGGCCAACATTCGTCTTACCTTCCACCTCTCTCCATTCTGCCTTCCCCTTTAATTTACGTTGCTCCAGACCACATCTAATAGGAAAACTGCTTAACATTAGGAGCAACTTCCTAAGACTAAAAAATTGTGAGTTTTCTTTTTCTTTTTATGTCCTCATGAAAGTTCATCAGCAGCATCTTTGTTGATCTTATCCTAATATACATATTTTTTTGCAAAGCAATTTTCACTAATACAGTGTATGCTATTTTCACAAATATTTTCATTTTATGCACACTATTTCATAGTACATGCATTTTGTGTAGATAAATTGGCTGGAGAATTGCGTTGCAAAATTCAGAAAAGTGCATGTTTCAATGAAAAGCTGTGTTTCAGTTTGCATATTCTTCTGGACAGGGCTTTTTTTCAGCTGGAACTCACTTGAACTCAGTTCCAGCACCTCTTGGGGTCCACTGTTGCCTTTCTAAGAGAATGAGGAAGCTGTTCATGGTGAGCTCTGGCACCTCTTTTTCTAGAAAAGCGTGAATTAGTTGTTAGCCTAAATTTTATTTTCAAACAGACTTGAGTATACATTTGCAGCCAAATGCTAAATTCTTAAGCATAATTACTTGGAAGTAAGTGCCATTGGAAATTAATACTGGAATCCTTGATGAAACTGGCATGGTCTTTTTACTCTAAGCAGAAAATTAGAGGACTCTGTTGAAACTGGGAAACCATTTGAGTTTCACCAGACTTCTTCACATTTAATTCTGTAATTCTGTTTCAAATTGGTTTCAACATAGTGTTTTAATTGTTGTACCCTCCATGGGACCTCATGACAAAGGGTAGGTGATAAATAACAATTGATCATAACTCCTGACGTGGGGATTTTTGTTCAGCACCATTTTCTTCCTCTTTGTCTCTCCCCAGTGGTGATGACAGGGGACAGTCTGGTGCTACTTAGGCTGGAGAAGAACATCTCCCCTGTTTTTTCGCTCTTTGGTGCAAAAACTAATAATACACAATCACCCCGATGCTGCCACCACTGATTAACACTTGTGTACTGTTAGTGAAATAAATCCAAAAGAATGTTTTCTTGGAAAAAAAAAGAGCCATGGCTACAGAAGTTCTATATAAAGACTTACTCAAATTATTTGGAAAATAAACATGTTTGCTGCCAAAAACTGCTGGAAATAACTCATATCATTTCGTAAAGAGAGATTCCTGTATATGTGGCATGTTTACAGAAATGGCGAAAGTAACTGCAAAAACAGAGAGGTGTATCAAACCTATGGCAGGCCAACAATGCTTGGAGGCTGGATTCTTATAAATGGGCCACGAATAGTGTAGGCATGCAGTGAAATGTTTCAGGTTATTGATGTCAAGAGAGGCGAGATTCAGCTAGGTCTTGGCACAAAGAGGAAAACAGGGAACCGAGGAAGTTTCATTTGATGGAATCGAACTAATGTTTTATCTAGCTCAGTATTTTCTACACAGGCTGGCAATGGCCGTCTATTGTTTCAGGCCTGCCCTACATGGAGATGTTGGGTATTAGGCCATGTAACTCTTTGCTTGCAAATGTCACATTTAATGTGGCATTAAATGTCTCAGTGTATTTAGCATGCCTTGTTTGTGTGCTTGTTTGTTTTGCCCAAACTACAGTTGCCAGTGGAATGATGGGGTTATTTTTTCTCCCCATCGTCCAATAATGATGATGATGATGATGATGATGATGATAATAATAATAATAATAATAATAATAATAATAATAATTTATTATTTATACCCCGCCCATCTGGCTGGGCTTCCCCAGCCACTCTGGGTGGCTTCCAACCAAATATTAAAATACAGTGATGGATCAAACATTAAAAGCTTCCCTAAACAGGGCTGCCTTCAGATGTCTTCTAAAAGTTTGGTAGTTGTTGTTCTCTTTGACATCTGGTGGGAGGGCGTTCCACAGGGCGGGCGCCACTACTGAGAAGGCCTTCTGCCTGCTTCCCTGTAACTTGGCTTCTCGCAGGGAAGGAACCGCCAGAAGGCCAATTAAAAATTGCCCATCCCACCCTGAAGTTTCCATTGATGACAATGGCAGCTTCCTTCCACAGTCTTCTAGAGGATTTAAGAGTCAATTTTCCCTAGGACCATAGTAGACCAGAAGGGTTAAGCTTCCCCTCTCCTACACCACACCGTGTTTGGGCACCCACAACATTTAACGTCCTATCTAATTTGTCTGTTGGGGGCTTACTGTCCTAATGTGAAGCCAAAATATCTCATCATGGACATTATAAAGCCATTTTGCACCTTTCCTCTCTGCAGCAATGTTGGCTGGGTGTCAGTTTTTATGGAAGTTTCTCACCTGAGGTGCTTTGGCAGCTATTCCCAGTAATCGCAGTCATAAAAATGACTTTTCACTCTGATGTATATTTTAAAGCTTCTTGTCTCACCCAATCGTGGAGTCATTGCGATGAGTGAAAGAAAACATCCATGAGGTCATCAGAGGGATCTACCTGGCAGTAGAGAATTCTGAGTCAGAAAGTACCAGTGATCTCTGGCTGCATTTCAAGATCCCCTTTAGGGTTAGGCCCATGTTAAGAATCCAGCTAGCCCAGTGTGGAGTAGTGAATGGCAAAGACCTCCACTTCCAAGGTGCCAGTGATCCCATCTCTGTATCTGTTGTCTCCTTGCAACAAAGGCAAAAGTCAGGGACTGGGCAGAGGAGGAATGGTGGAGACTGCCTCCCCATCCTGTACCAGGGTGGAGAAAGAGGAAGACAGTCTAGATTTACAACAGTGGTTTGTGGGTGGTCACAGCTCAGAGGCAGATGAGGGGGAAAGCTGGGAAATCATAAGAGAGCCAGAACAACACCCAGATGACATGTTGTCCTTAGAAAACATTCCAGACCCTCCATCTCCCTGAACCTGGTGAGCCTTAAAAGTAGGAGAGCAAAGAGCTCAAAGACAAAGGGCACGTAGCAGCACTCATAGCAGAGATGATGATGATGATGAATGAGGAAGTGGGAGGGAAGGGGGTGGAGATTCACTCAGGACAATGCCATTAACCAAGAGGCAGGGTTCCATAGCCGCTCTCTGTAAAGATGGAAATTAAAAAAGGATGCCAAGAAACTTTTCCTTGTCTTTATGCTTTCCTGGGCAACCAGCCGGAAGCCTCTGACAGCATCCTGACAATCACCCACATTTAATAGGGAACTGCTACATTAAATATAGTGTTTGGCAATACAGATTTCGGTAGGTGTAAATCTAGCAACACCATCTTCTGTCAATGGAAGGCCCAATGTATGTATGTCCACAACTATCAAAAATCTACTGAGATGTTCCAACACATAAGAACATTAGATGAACCTGCTGGCTCAAGCCAATGGCCTATCTAGTCCAGCAGCCTGTTCTCAAACGAAACAGCAGTGGGAACCTCAAAAACTGGAGCTCAGCATAGCAGCACTCTGCTCACTTGCAATCCCTAGCACAATGCCTTCAGACAGTGGAGGAACAGCAGAGATAGCTAGAAGCCATTGATAGTCTTATCCCTGTGAATATTTCTAATCCTTTTTAAAAGTCATCCAAGTTGGTGGCCATCAAATTACAGTGGTACCTCGGGTTAAGTACTTAATTCGTTCCGGAGGTCTGTACTTAACCTGAAACTGTACTTAACCTGAAGCACCACTTTAGCTAATGGGGCCTCCTGCTGCTGTCACGCCGCCGGAGCACGATTTCTGTTCTCATCCTGAAGCAAAGTTCTTAACCTGAAGCACAATTTCTGGGTTAGTGGAGTCTGTAACCTGAAGCGCATGTAACCTGAAGTGTATGTAACCCAAGGTACCACTGTATAAGAAAGGAGATTCTGCCTAAATATCTGGAAGAACTTTCTGAGAGTAAGAGCTGTTTGGCAGAGGAACAGTCTCCCCCGGCAGGTTGTGGACTCTCCTTCCTTGGAGATGTTTAAGCAGAGGTTGGGTGGCCATCTGTCATGGGTGTTTTAGTTGAGGTTCCTGCATTGCAGGGGGTTGGGCTAGATCAGGGATCAGCAAACTTTTAAAGCAGGGGGCCAGTCCATTGTCCCTCAGACCTTGTGGGGGGGGGGGCGGACTATATTTTGAAGAAGAAAAAATGAACGAATTTCTGTGACCCACAAATAACCCAGAGATGCATTTTAAATAAAAGCACACATTCTACTCATGTAAAAACACGCTGCTTCAAGGACCATCTGCGGGCAGGATTTAGAAGGCGATTGGGCTGGATCTGGCCCCTGGGCCTTAGTTTGCCTATCCATGGACTAGATGAACCTTGGGTTCCCTCCCAACTCTATAATTCTATGATTATGCCAATCCTATTTTCCCAAACATTCCTAAGAGAAAGGTCCTGGACTATGAATCCACCTTTCTGACAATGACCTGATGCATCTATAATGCCCTTTTGCAGATGGACAAATCTGTCAATTTGGTTCTCCAAATTTCAAATTTTTCCAAACTGAATTTCAGTTACCCACATTTCCACAGCATTTTATGGTTTATTTTTATAAGGAAAAACTTCCCATGAAAATTCGTTAGCATTTTGGTGCAGATTTCTCAAAAATAAACATATTTGTGCATTGCAGTTTTGATACACATTTTTGCAAGCAATGTCATGCAATATAATGCATTCCTGTATGAACGTTTCACAGATATACCGGTATAATAATAATAATAATAATAATAATTTATTATTTATATCCCGCCCATCTGGCTGGGCCTTCCCAGCCACTCTGGGCGGCTTCCATAAAAACCAAAAATACAGTAAAATCACACGTTAAAAACTTCCCTGAACAGGGCTACCTTAAGATGTCTTCTGAATGTCAGGTAGTTGTTTATCGCTTTGACATCTGCTGGAAGGGCATTCCACAGGGTGGGCGCCACTACCGAGAAGGCCCTCTGCCTGGTTCCCTGTAGCTTTGCTTCTCGCAATGAGGGAACCGCCAGAAGGCCCTCGGCCCTGGACCTCAGCGTCTGGGCAGAATGATGGGGGTGGAGACGCTCCTTCAGGTATACTGGACCGAGGCCGTTTAGGGCTTTAAAGGTCAGCACCAACACTTTGAATTGTGCTCGGAAACATACTGGGAGCCAATGTAGGTCTTTCAAGACCGGTGTTATATGGTCTCGGCGGCCGCTCCCAGTCACCAGTCTAGCTGCCGCATTCTGGATTAGTTGTAGTTTCCGAGTCACCTTCAAAGGTAGCCCCACGTAGAGTGCATTGCAGTAGTCCAAGCGGGAGATAACCAGAGCATGCACCACTCTGGCGAGACAGTCCGCAGGCAGATAGGGTCTCAGCCTACGTACCAGATGGAGCTGGTAAACAGCTGCCCTGGACACGGATTTGACCTGTGCCTCCATGGACAGCTGTGAGTCCAAAATGACTCCCAGGCTGCGCACCTGGTCCTTCAGGGGCACAGTTACCCCATTATGTGCTTTTATGCACATTCCCCCCCCCCAAAAAAATATTCATTTTTGTTCATATTATTTGTTTGCAGAACTGCATTGAAAATTTCAGAAAAGTGTCAGTTTCAAATGGTATCTGTGTTTTGGTTCACATTTTGGTTTGAGAAGTGTGGATTAGGCAGTTTCTCATTAAAATGCAAACAAATTTGAATTTCTCCTCCCTCCGTTTCACCTATTCTCCATACACCAATTATTTTTAATGGGCTGCCTGCAAAACCATACTATAATTCTCGGCAGTTGGCAAGCAGCTGAGCCTGGGGGGGGGGGGGGGTGGCAGTCCCATCACAGCAGCACAGACAAAGAGGGAAGTGATCTTACTTGTTTGATTTCAAACTGGAAAAAAGCCTCACCACCTCTCTGATGCCAGTTGTGTATGTCATCTTAAGATGACTACAGATCTGTTCGCGGTACTCCAGCAACGCCCTTGATTTCCTTGGGGAATAGCGAGTTGCTGTAACTTGAGGCTGCAAAATAAGAACTGAACAGATAGATGGTTGTGCTATTTGCCCCGGTTTATTGTTTTGAGCAATTCCCATCGTACTGGAAATTCAAAATAGTTTTCACTTGAAGAGGAAACTGACTCAATTTTGCACTTTCCAAGACAGTTCAGGAATGGAAGTATCACCATCCTTTGGGATTTTTCTTTTTCCATCCCCCCCCCCAAAGTTGCTCACCAGCCGAGTATTTTAGGCAATAATGCATACACGAGAAGATAAAGTGTGCATGAAGATGCATATGTTCATGGGAAAAAATGCATTACATCTGGGGAAATTGCATTGTAAAAATGTGTACACCAGGAGAAGTTTGTACCAAAAGGCCAATCAATCTTCATGAGGATTTTCCTAAAGATAAAAGATGCAAACTGATGTGGAAATGTGGAGAACTGGGTTTAATGCTGGAACAGCGAGAAACTGAAAGGAACGGAAAGTGACAGATTCACACATCCCTAGGCTGGAGGACACCTAAACTGTTGCCAGATGTTACACTGAGCTGGGGCATGTGCACTGGCTTTATATACTGCAGAGCAGCCATGGATGGATGGATGGATGGATGGATGGATGGATGGATGGATGGTGCTTACCTAATCTCCTGGCAGCAGAGTTACTGCTGCTTAGTGAGACAGTGGGGCTATCAGTGCTGCACAAACGCAGTGGCAGGGGTGGTCCATTGGCTCCACACTGTTGACTCACAGTTGCTGGGAGTCAAGAGTCAGGAAAATGCTGTTGCACTCAGGTTCCATTTGCAGGCTTCCTGTAGGCATCTGGTTGGCCACTGCTGAGAGTGGGCTTCTGGATTAGATGGTGTGATCCATCAGTATATGGGGAGGGAGTTCCACAACTTAGGGGCTGTCACAGAGAACTCCCTCTCCCAGGCCATCGCCACCTGAGCTTCTGAGGATGGTAGAACAACCAGTTGGGCCCTCTCTGCCAATCTTAACACCTAAGAAGAATGGTATTTGATTGCACGGCTGGGTTTAAAAATCAACACTTCAGATTTTCTAAATTGCACGTTGTGCTTGATATAACATAAATGATTCTTCAGCATCAGCTTCATTGGATTGGTCAATAATGGTCATGTTGTTCAGATGCCTGACTATCCCCTTCCAAAGCAACTACTCTATTCCAAACTTTAAAATGGAAAGCGCAATGCTGGTGGTCAATGAAAGAGGTTTAAAGACCCTCTCAAGGCAAGTCTAAACAAATGTAGTATAAACACTGACAACTGGGAAACACTGGCCTGCAAATGCTCCAGTTGGAGAACAGCCTTTACCAAAGGTGTCGTGGGCTTTGAAGACACTCGAACTCAGGACGAAAGGGAGAAATGTGCTAAGAGGAAGGCATGCATGGCAAACCCTCACCGTGATCAACTCCCGCCCAGAAACCTATGTCCCCACTGTGGAAGGACGTGTGGATCCAGAATTGGTCTCCGCAGTCACTCACTGTTGATCTCCACTGGATTCACTCTTAAAACCATGTTTATGGAAGACAATCTTACTCAGCTATGAGTGGTCACCAAAATAGGAGGAGGAGGAGGAGGAGGAGGAGGAGGAGGAGGAGGAGGAAGAAGAAGAGGGCTGTAATGTCTTCCAAGATTGAAGCCAGGATGAGCTGGCTGAGTCCAAGGCTGAGTACCACTGGCCGAAGATACATACCAAGCTCCTGACACCTAGTCCACCAAACCAGTCACTGCCTTCTCCTGAACCCAAATACCTGCCTTGCAGTGCAGGAAGTGCATCAGATAGGTTGGCTATTTTAAAAATGAAATTATTCTGGTAGGAACAGTAAAGCAGAACATGTCTGAGCCCCCTGCCATGCACATGAGCGCCCCTTCTACTTCATTTATCTGTCTAAATTTCCTCCCCATGCCCCACCCCACCCAAGATAGAATGAGCTCAGCCAGTGAGAACATTAAAAAAAAAAAAAGACTGAGAGGTTTTTTTTTTATTTTCTGGTGTTTGTTCAAATCTATTAAGTCATTTCCAAGAATGGAGTAACATACTGTGCAGGTCTACACAACATATTTTCGCAAAGTGCTTTCTAGGGAGATATCTAAGTGGTTTGCTTATAGAATTATGGTTTATTATAACTTTTACCAGTTAATTCTATTATATCATGTAGCGGGAGGCTGTACACATTCACAGCTTAACTGAGATTTCTTTCTTTTCTTTTTTTGGGTGTCCCCCCCCCCTTTTATAACTTTGTGTGCCCTAGGCATACAAAAGCCAAGCAGTAATAGCCCCAAATCAATAAATACCATAATTAAGGCAACAGTACAACATGAATTTCAGCAAATTATTTTTTCGTATTGACCATTTCTAAAAGGTTTGGGGCCTTGAACAGATCATAACCCTGGCATCTTACACATTACATTTCAAAACTTTGCAATAAGGGGACTTATGCTGCGAAACATTGTCGTAGGCCCAACTTGTTTCCTCACCCCACAACAAGAATGCTCCTGTTCATGATTCCAGCCAGCCATTCCTTTATCCAGGAGACTATAGGTGTCAAGTCAACAAAACAAAATTACAAAATTACAATAACAAGCAACCCCCATAAGCTGCTGATCTTCTTCTCCATGGTGCCATCCATGGCCCCATTTTGTTTGCAATCCTGTTGGCATGCACCACCTAAGCTCTCTATTAGAAGAAGTGATGTGGACATTTCCCCCTCCTAGTAACGCATTTCCATAAATGGCTTCATCCAGTTCTGCAGTAGCCCCAACATCGTAGATATGAAAAGGAAGGAGGTTCCCACCTCCTTAAGGTATGTGCCGTTAACTCCTTTTAAGAAAAGGCCAGGATCATTCTGCCTCGAGCGCCAAACACCTCCAGCGGGCCGGTCCTAAAATGGAAATGACTCAAGGGCCAGCTGCCTTCAGAGGAGAGGAGGGTGAACTGAGAAAACAAGATGCTAATTTGGATACATAAGATTAGCTGATCTCCTTCAGCTAAGCATGGAGGGAGAGAAACATAAAAAGAATGTTTTGGTGGCTTGACTTAGCAAACATAAAAAGTGATGAGAAGCCAGAAGAAGGTAAAACAGGGTAAATAGGGCTTCAACAGGAGCTAGCGAGGCAGATAATCTGTTCATCTAGGCAGTGACAAGAAGAAAGGCATTACTCAAAATGCTATGAGTCAGGTTTTGCTCAGCACTGTTAAAATTAGTAGTAGTAGTAATATAGCAATAAGATTTCTGACCTTTGTAGTTGCAAAGAAACAGCTACATACGTAGGGGATGATGATCTGATTGGCCACTGTGAGAACAGGATGCTTGACTAGATGGGCAATTGGCCTGATCCGTTTATTATATTATTACAATCCCTGATTACACAGGAAGCTGTTTTATGCCAGACTATTGGTATCGAGGGACGCGGGTGGCGCTGTGGGTTAAACCGCAGAGCCTAGGACTTGCCGATCAGAAGGTCGCGGTTCGAATCCCCACAACAGGGTGAGCTCCCGTTGCTCGGTCCCTGCTCCTGCCAACCTAGCAGTTCGAAAGCACGTCAAAGTGCAAGTAGATAAATAGGTACCGCTCCGGCGGGAAGGTAAACGGCGTTTCTGTGTGCTGCTCTGTTTCGCCAGAAGCGGCTGGCCACATGACCCGGAAGCTGTATGCTGGCTCCCTTGGCCAATAAAGCGAGATGAGCGCCGCAACCCCAGAGTCGGCCATGACTGGACCTAATGCTCAGGGGCCCCTTTACCTTTTTTATTGGGTCTATCTAGCTCAGTATTCTCAGCACCAGGGATGGGGAACCTGTAGCTCCCCAGATGTTGGTGAACCACAACTCCCTGCAATGAAAGGAAAATCAAGGAAAAAATGAACTGCGTAGCAAAGAAGGTGAGGAAATTCCATCAGCAAAACAACCCAGATGATATATTTGAAGACAGTGAGGTGAGCCAGATTATTATGGAATAGCTAGCCCAGGCATAGGCAAACTTGGCCCTCCAGATGTTTTGGGACTACAACTCCCATGATCCCTAGCTAACAGGACCAGTGACCAGGAATGATGGGAGTTGTAGTCCTAAAACATCTGGAGGGCTGGGTTTGCCTATCCCTGAGCTAGCCAGTAGTTATCAGTAGATCACAGTGCACATGGCTAGGAAGAAGCTACATTATAGCAGGCCAGATTATGGAAATGTACACATTAACAGCCTAAATGGCAGCAAGGTTGCTTCCCCCACCTGCATTTCAAGTCAAGCTTCACACCATTACCTGGTTTGTTTCCCTGCTCCTGCATCCCCCTGCATCTCCTACTCAACAAAGTCATCACCTGTACATCTGCTGTCATCTGCACATGAGCAACAGATGTCTACAATCTGCATTCCATCTTACCCACAGTTTACATTTTCTAATAGGGTGGAATAAGTGGTGTCTGGTGCCCATTGGAACTGGCAGGGCAGAAGGCAGGGAGCCCAACAGTAGATGGCGCATAGTGCCAAGTGATTCTAGTTTCATCTTCATCCTCTTCCCCGCTGAGCTCTACAAGGGCAATGCTGAGAATTAGGAGGAGTAGACACTGACAGACAGGACCAAACCCTGCACTGCTTATACGTAAGAAGGAAGGCTGGTGGCTGAGGACAGACTGAGGTTGGTAGGGTACTGTCCCATTAGCCCCAATGGAACAGCCTCCACTGCACAGAAACTGGTTTGAGGGAAAGTAGGGTTTTTCAAGAAACTACAGGATACAGATGGATTGTGGCTAACATCATGTGCGCTTGGCTTCAAACACTAGCAGTGGGAGTGCACAGGAGCCAGAATAAATGGTGATGTGCAGATGGCCAGTCTATGTCAACTATCAGCAGCTTGCCAAGGTCTCAGGTTTGAAGACTATGGGGTATGTCAAAACAAAAAAAAATTCCTTCCAGTAGCACCTTAAAGACCAACTAAGTTAGTTCTTGGTATGAGCTTTCGTGTGCATGCACACTTCTTCAGATACACTGAAACAGAAGTTTCCAGACCCTTCTATATAGTGAGAAGGTGGGGAGGGGTATTACTCAGAAGGGTGGTGGGAATGGGTGATTGGCAGATAGCTGTGATGAGCCTGTTGACGACTCTTAACGACTGCAATAGGTCTTACAGGAAAAAGCAAGGGGTGAGAAGGTGAAAAATGGCTTTGTCATGTATAATGAGATAAGAATCCAAGGTCTTTGTTCAGACCAGGACTCTCCATGGTTTTAAGTTTGGTGATAAGTTGCAATTCAGCAGCTTCTCTTTCCAGTCTATTTCTGAAATTCCTTTGTAGTAAAACAGCTACTTTGAGATCTTGTATAAAATGTCCTGGGAGATTGAAGTGTTCTCCTACTGGTTTCTCTGTCTTGTGATTCCTGATGTCTGATTTATGTCCGTTTATTCTTTGGCGTAAGGTCTGGCCTGTTTGTCCAATATAGAGAGCTGAAGGACACTGTCGGCATTTGATGGCATACACAATGTTAGACGATGAGCAATTAAATAGTCCCGAGATGGTATGTGTGATGTTGTTGGGGCCAGTAATGGTGTTGTCCGGGTGTATGTCCCGGTCCCCACCTTCTCACTATATAGAAGGGTCTGGAAACTTCTGTTTCAGTGTATCTGAAGAAGTGTGCATGCACACGAAAGCTCATACCAAGAACTAACTTAGTTGGTCTTTAAGGTGCTACTGGAAGGAATTTTTTTTGTTTTGACTATGGCAGACCAACACGGCTACCTATCTGTATGGGGTATGTCATTCTGCTTAGGGGAACTGTCAAAACCCAAACATGGTACCAAAACTCAGTGGTAGAGCATCTGCCTTGCATTCAGAAGGGCAGAGATTGAATCCCTGTCATCTTTAGGGAGGGGTAGCAGAGAACCCTTCTTTTGAATCCCATGAGAGCCATTACCCATCAATACTAAGGTAGATGGACCAAGGGTAACAATCTTATTTTCCTATATTTTATACGCAAAGCATGAACTCTACCACTGAGCAATGGTCCCTCCCCAAAAAGACCTTCCTGAGATCACTTTCCCCACATCTATACAGGGACTAGCTCATTATGTAGACATATATACCTGATGTAGTCATCAACCTATTCCGGAGCCCCATAAAAATTCCACCAGCAGTAATGGAAGATCTAAGACTCCTATTGTCAGCATCAGCCAATCGATTCTGCGGCAGGTGATGTCATATGCAATTGGGCCAGTCAGTTCGTCATCTTTCTGTTTGCCGATGCTGTAATTTGGGCAAGCTAACTATTTCCCTCCCTTGCAATAAAAGAGATATATTGCTTTTATTTATCCGAAGGGGTGTTCCATCATTAAAACAGCTACCTGGTATAAGGGATGCCTGATAGCAACCATACAATTATCTGACAGCAACAGAAGCCATAAAAGTTTGGTGGTATTATTAGCCCCTGTCCCCAGGGCAATTTTGGGGCAACAGATCAGGGAGGAATTGAAAGAAGAAAGGTGATCTCTGTCCTTTATGAAGCCCCTCCCCCCAAATGAACAAATGACTTCATAGGAATTATGACAAATTGTTTGCAGATATTTCCTTGCCAAGACTGAGTCAGATGGAGAATAATACAGTCTAAGGGCCAAAGTACACACTGCATCAAATGCATGTTTTTGGAAATTGGAGCCCAACAACATATTTCTACCTGGAAAAGCCAATTTGGGAGGGGAATCAGGGACACCTGCAGGTTTGAGGGGGACCACGATAAAGATCCCTCAGCTGCAGGGATGGACCTCCAGACCTTGTAAGACTACAACTCCCATCAGCCCTCACCATTGGCCATGCTGACTGGAGTTAATGGGAGATAGAGACCAACAACATCAAGAAGGCTACAAGTTCCCACCATCACTCCTAGTCTGACCTTCTTCCTATCTCACAGGGCTCACCTGGTGATGGTGGCATCAATGGGCAGCATCAGTGTTCAGAATCAGTGTCAGATGGATGGAATCCACCATATAAATTTCATAGGAACATGGGAAGCCACCTTATACTGAATCAGGCCAAGGTTTCATCTAGCTCAGTTTTCAGCCATGGAGGCTTGTCCACTGCCCCACCAACCTCTACCTATTCTCAGCCAGTCCTACCTGCCTGCCTTCTTATTTACACATAGACCAGGAGGTGGCACTGTCCGTCAGTTTCCTCCTCCTTAGCCTCAGTGTTACCCTTGCAAAACTCAGTAGGCAGGAAGATAGGGCAAAACTAGAATGAGTTGGCTCTGCCTGCCATTGCACCTGGCTCCACCTAATGGGCACCCTCCACCACTGGTTTACACTGATCGGCAGGGATTGAACCTGAGATCTTCTGCATGCAAAGCAGATGTTCTACCCCTGAGCTGCAACTATTCCCTTCAATGTCCCTGACACAGCATCATTCTCAGACATGGTGGGAAATTTAAAAAGAATCTCCTTGGCCCAGAGAATAGGATCACAGCAGCAGGATCACAGACTTTGTTAAGCATGTTGATATTTGCTGGGAGACTCATAGTCCCCTCTCAGAGCCACAGTTCCCCAGGGTCGTCACAGACAGACATCACAGACAGATCACAGATCGCAGAGTTCTGCTTGCTGCCTTCAGATCCTACATCCTGATTGAGAGTGAAGGACAATGAGAAGCTTTACCTTTTCCCAAGCCACCATTTCCCCGCTACAAATCCCCAAATCTTCAATACAAATCTTCAAGCATATATTTTGAACCCTGTTGGTGGAAGCCTCTTGAAGAATCAGTCTGGAGGGGGGAACTCCAGATGGGGGGGGGGGGGCAATTAACTGTCCCATACCATTTCTTCTCCACTGTGTTGCTGGGA
Source organism: Podarcis cretensis (assembly GCF_951804945.1). NCBI lineage: Eukaryota > Metazoa > Chordata > Lepidosauria > Squamata > Lacertidae > Podarcis > Podarcis cretensis. Next base: position 23,182,034 of record NC_137177.1, on the reverse strand, counting down.
TGGCCCTGGCAGTAGTTTCATTCAGTGTAGGACAGCTTCAAAAATCCATAACACAACACATGAATATTCAGCAGTTTCTGACTCATCAACCCATCAGAAATATTCATTATTGACTGATTCAGAAGAATCAGTCAGCGGTACTTCTCATTTCATATTGTTACACCCCATTCTCAATCTCCACAACAGTGCAAGATTCCAGGGTGTCCCAGGCACTTACGCAGAGTCTGTGTTTGCTTTTGGACAACAACAGCAAAGACTGGGTGTCTTTATGATATATGGCTTATTTACATATATATTCAACCTGAGCATACGATGGAGGGCTTCCTAGCATTACATTCCAAGAGGGTCCTGTTTCTCCCATTGCGGATGCCTTGGATTTAAACTGCCAGCCCACATTGTGCTCTGACTCCCTCCCCCCTGCCTTCAGCTTGCAAATCTTTCCTTCATTTTACATCATTCCCAAGTGCAATCTTGAACCCTCTCCTAAAAACTCTAGCATTGCCTTCTGCTAACTACCCAGAGCCCAGGGTGAAGCTCCACCCATTTGCTGGCTGGTACTTAGCCTGAGCTTTGCTGATGGCTTATCCCCTCTTGTCTCTGTTCTCCTTATTGACTCATACTTGTCAGGCTGGCCTCTATTTTGACAATGCTAAATTCAGCGCCTGGCAGCCCATCATAATTCTCCAAGCATAGATTAAACTCCAACATCTACTACAGGCAGCACCCATTAGACCCAAGAATTTAGGGGAGTCAAGGCACCCACAAACTCATAGTGATATGCTATTCCCCATGACAACATCATGTTGATGAGTGGCAGAAATCACTCTGAAACAGATGCAGAGGGTTTTCCTATGTAAATTAATGGTCTGTGTTGTGCAGAGCACAACCTGGGATAAAAGTTGCATCTGCACCACACATTTAAAGCAGTATTGCACCACTTTAAGAGTCGTGACTTCTGCCAATCAATCCTAGTGACTGTAGTTTGTTAGGGGTGCTGATCATTATTAAGAGACCCCAGTTCCCCTCACTGAGCTACAATTTCTAGAGTTCCCTAAGAAAAGGGATTAGTTTCATAAACGACCCTGGGGAACTGTGGCTCTGAGAGGGGACTATGAGTCTCCCAGCAAATATCAACATCCTTAACAAACTACAGTTCCCAGAATTCTTTGGGGGAAGCCATGGCTGTTAAAGTGGCATAATAGTACTTAAAATGCATGGTGTTGATGTGGTTAAAGTTATTTTCTGCAAAGGTTATTTTGTATTCAAAAATAACTTCTCCCCGCCCCCCCCCCCCCCCAAAATGTTGTGCATTATTCAGTACTTGCAACAATTAGCAAGTTACCAGCTTCTTTCTCCTGCTTTTTCACAAGATTGTTTCCAGCTTTAGGACATTGTTTCATCCTTGATGTGCACATCATATTTAATAAATGTTGCCTGTGAACAGCCATGGGACAGGAATAAACTATGCCTCCCCAACTGAAGTCGGATGGCACTATTTGCACTACAGGCTACAAATTATGCAGTAATTCACCCTGGGATTACTCTCTAACTTGAAGGATAGTAATTAGAAGGCAACTTGCAGGAACCTGTCTTTCCTACCGCATGCCACAGCCACGATGACATTTGTGATATAATTAAAGAGTAACTCCTTGTACTGAGGGGTCCTCCTCTGGGGTGATGCAAATCGAGGCTACAGGCAAGGGATTTCTGTATAATCATGACATGGGGTGATGGAAAGCAATGGGTTAGTAGTTTAGAGGAAATATATACCTTCGCTGGGATTAAGGGAGTTGAACTGACGCAGACCGGGATTCAGTTCACTTTCACTTTGTTGTTTCAGCCACGAACCATGCCCTAACAGCAGATCTCAAAGTATTGTTACAATCAGTTCAATAAAACAGTGTGATAAAACTATCCTATTATAGAGGGGAGGGTTACTTCAGGCCTGGGGTCTGAATATGGCCCCCAGGCCCCTTGGTCTGGCCCTTACGACTCTCCCCAGGCTACATCCCATCTCCCCACTCGCTGGACAGGCTTTGCACCTAGAGTGTTTATGCAAATTTTATGCAAATTAGTGTCCCCACTTTTTGCTGATGGAAACAATTTTTTTTTGGCAATGTAAAACCGGCCATCCTACCAACACCCCCAGGCACAAATTGCCAGTTTCCCCTCCATGGCACATGGGGGGGGGGAGCACAACCTTTGGCTAATCTGGATGGGGAAATACTACTTGCCCTGATGAACTGGAGTGAGTGACAGGGCATGAATACCAATGGGGAAGCAGGATTAGGCTGGACTGATGTAGCTCCTCCATGACATGTTCTCATGTTGGTTGGTATTGTGGTACAGTATGTGGATGCACCTGAATATCTGGATTCCCTGCTCCTCATCCAGAGCCTGATACAACACCCAAGTATGGGGAAAGGTGGGGTTAATCTAATATAAAAAAGAGGGTTACATTTTTTGGAGGACAGAGAAATTATCTTAAAATGACCTTTGTAATCTATTCAACATTTGGGTTACTTCATCCAACCGATTCATTGATTTAATATTGTGGCTTTAATAAGGTTTGGACCAATTAATTTGCAACCCTGTTATATCTCCAATTGTTTCCCAATGTGCCTCTATTACCTGCATATTTTCCAATGGACTTCCAATTGTTAGCAAGGTGTCATCTGCAAATAAGCTTATTTTCTCTTTTCCTTTATTGCTTATTCCTTTTATAGTTCCATCTTCTCTAATTGCATTGGCCAGAGTTCCAATACAAATAAGATTGGGGAAAGGGGGCATCCTTGTCTTGTCACATGGCTAGTGTCATTTGTTCTGTTATACCATCATTCACTATGACATATTCCTTGTTCCTCAAATATAATTGATTTATTAATCCCTTAAACCGTTCTCCAAATTCTAAGCTTTCTATAATCATTTTTAATGCTGGGCATTCTACACCATTAATAAGGTGGGTCACTTCCACCAATCGACTTTTGGTGATACCTGGTAGTTGCGTGTATTTTGCTCCACAAGAGAAAAAGGCTGAGCCAAAATTGTCTGCATAGTAAACAGGCAGAAGGGTTACCTAATGACTTTGTAAATTCCGCCCGGGCCTTCTTAAATAACATTTCCAAGGATGGAGTCCAAGGGTTCTTCATGCAGTGAAATGGAATCTCACCTGAGCAGTCTTGATCCCTCTGCTGTCTGCCAAGAGAGCTGTTGTCAAACGTCATTGCTGGCTTGACGTGCAGCCGCCTAAAATTCCAGAGCTATTTTTGTTCTCTTCCTGTTTCCCCCCCCCCCCCCTCTGAGAGATGCTTTTGTTTGCTAAGCTCTCTCTGACCTTTGAAAATGCCACCTCCATTTATGGGCTCAGCCAGTCTGGGAACTAATGCATTTTTGCATACAAAGGGCCTAGGTAGCCTTGCTCACTCTCCCCTAAGTGAAGCCATCGCAGCTCCACAAACAGCTTCAGTTACAGGCACTTGGGTCAACGAGCATCGTCTGATGACTCCGATTGATGGTGGAAACATGAGGCTGGATGTGTAAGGGTGGGGAGATGGGTTTGATCAATGAACCGTTATGCACTAGCACAATATTGGAGCATGTCACGGAGATCCCCTCATTGTTCTCCTTTGCAACTGTGGCACAGTTCACAGGGCTAGTCTGGGTGCTGACGTCTGAAACCAGACAAGATGTTACACGAAACCTGGCTCTGTGCAGAGGGAAATCAGGTCTCTCGGTTTTTTCATGCCCGCCAACATTTCACAGATAAAGACTGGGAAAGGACTGCAACACCCCCATTTTCTCACATTAAGGATCTCTGTGCGAGTCCTGGGCCTAGATTTTTTACACAGTGTTGACTTGAAATCTACACAGCCCACTGTAGGCTGCATTTATTTACATTGCAGTAGCCATGTGCTCCACATGTTTGCAAGTCAAGAGGTGGTTTTCCTTTGGTTAAAGTTATACTAGGGGTGGGGAAGAAAGCCTCACCTTCCTATAATGTGCAATATGTCATTAATGGCTCCAAAGAGACGTCAACAGCAGCAGTCCTTGAAATGGCAGGCTGTGCATGGTCAAGAGACCACACCAATAATATAGCTCTGTAAGGGGAAGAGGGAGTTTCCTAACAACTCCCAGCACCCTTAACAAATTACAGTTCCCAGCTGGGCCGGACCACCCATGAGGCAAGGTGAGGTGACTGCCTCAGGCAACAAGATCCACAGGGACAGCAAATCTGGCTTCCAATGAATGTTTCACTCCCTGCTGCTGCTGCCATGGTGATATCAGTGACTGTGGCACATTTCTTAGAGGCTGGAACTGCCTCCTCCTTGGTACCCGCTATGCCACCTTTACACCTGAGAGATCTGCATTGGCTCCCAGTACGTTTCCGAGCACAATTCAAAGTGTTGGTGCTGACCTTTAAAGCCCTAAATGGCCTCGGTCCAGTATACCTGAAGGAGTGTCTCCACCCCCATCGTTCAGCCCAGACACTGAGATCCAGCGCCGAGGGCCTTCTGGCGGTTCCCTCATTGCGAGAAGTGAGGTTACAGGGAACCAGACAGAGGGCCTTCTCGGTAGTGGCGCCCGCCGTGTGGAATGCACTCCCTTCAGATGTGAAGAAAATAAGCAGCTATCCTGTCTTTAAAAGACATCTGAAGGCAGCCCTGTTTAGGGAAGTTTTTAATATTTAATGCTGTATTGTTTTTAACACTCAATTGGGAGCCACCCAGAGTGTCTGGGGAAACTCAGCCAGATGGGAGAGGTATAAATAATAAATTATTATTATATTATTATTATATTACAGCAGCCTCGTGGTAAATAGGAGGTGCTGGTCCTTATCCTGTCTTCCTGATGTAGATATTTATTCCCCACATTGCCATGGGTGGGCTGGATGAGGAGGAGTGTTGGGAACCACCTGCCCAAGAGCCCCCCAGAGAGGGCACAGAAGAAGATGACTTAGAGCCCAGATCCTGGTGGTGGGATACCAGCCACAACTCAGAGGAGGGGTCAAGATGAGAGGTACTAGAAGCAGGAAGCTTGAGAGATTGTGGAGAGGCAGAAGCAGGCAGGTGATCCAGCACAGCGCAGGGCGGTGAGATTCGCTGTTTGGATGCAGGCCCCAACAGAGACGACAGAGGGGAGCCAGACCCTGCTGCTCTTCTGCAGCTCCAACAGCTTCAGCAACACTTCTTTGCTGAAGACGCTCCAGCCCCACTAACTCCCAGAACGCAAAGATTTAACCAGGTTGGGGAGACTGGTTAAACCTGCCTGAAACTTGGCAGATCAGAGGCTGTAAGGGAGTAGTGGTAGCAGACCTCCCCTTGCAACTTGGGTGAATTCAATTAGAATCATCACTTACAGTTTCTGGGGTTAAAATGATTTATTCATGCAGGAAACAATTGCAGTCTGAGTGGAGAAGTGAGAGAGAAAGAAGCAGATATCTGGTCTGGAGAGAACAACAAACAAAATGGCTCAGCTTTTAGGGTTGGTGTTAACTCAAACAAAGAAGCAGCAAACGAGTGCTGGCTAGATTGCTCAACAAACAGTGCCCTTGCATGTTGGTGACATACTTTTGAAGACCTGCATCATTTCACGACACAGTAAGTCAGTTTTAGTAACAAACCAGAGGTTAAACTAACCCCTTTCCAGCCCCAGGAGAAGGACAGGGAGCATTCACACGACACAACTACACACTGCAGCCGACACATAAATGTGTCATGACACACAGTTTGGAAAGCTCTATTTTAAAGTAACACATGCATTAAGTAGAAGATAAGAGAAGGAAAAGTATTCACTTTTTTTCCAACAAGTAGCACGACATCTGAAAATGTCATGTTATTTGGATGGAAAGCACCAAAGTTATAAGCATCGCAAATTCAGCTGGGTCCCATTATAATCAAGCAGAAATGAAAGCAGACGAACTGTGTGTGTGTGTGTGTGTGTGAATGAAACTGTAACAAAAGAGAAATGAGATAATAACAAATGGATTCATGGGACTAGGTCAAAGAATGTACTTCCACAGGCTATAAAAATGGGAGGGAATTCATTAACAACCTTCTTGGCGGGGGTGGAGGAAAAAGTTCCGTTGTTTTGGAGGAAGCAGAGGCAGTTAAAAAAAATTAGAGACTGATTTGGGGTGGGAGGTGGGTGTACAAAGCTCACCACAAAGCAACAGCAGAAAGCAGACCCCCCCCCCAAAGGTTCCAGTTCTAATTTTGTTCTTCCCCATGCAGATGACCCCAATCTCTCTCAACCATGGGAAACACCAGGGTAGGGCCTTAAAAACAGACACATCAAAAGTCTTGCCAATGGGCAGTTTGCTTATAAGGAAATGGACTTCAGTCATAAACCTAATGGAATAATAAAATTTGGGGTAATGTTCAACCACACGCCTTGTTAAAGCTGTGATGAACAAGTGATCAAACAGTGATGGTTTCCTCTAACCACGCTGATGACTGATACTATATTTTAAATAAAAATGTGGAGCCACAATGCAATCCACCACAGTGAGAAATGATAACATGACCTGGTAAAAGACATAATACTTTTCGATTAAAAAAACAGGCTCACAGACTAATAACATGTCACCAGTGCATAACCTCCTGAATCAGGCCCTGCCGCTGCTCCTACTCAATTACTATGATTAACAACAATAACCGTAGCAGCAGGAACAGCAGTGACATCTACAGATTAGGATTATGGCAATCAGGGTCATGTCAGAGCCAGTGTGGTGCAGTGGTTAGGGTGTTGGACCAGGACCTGGGAGAGCAGGGTTCAAATCCCCACTCAGCCTTGAAGCTCACCATCTCTCAGCCTAACCTATCTCACATTATTGTTGTGGGGATAATGTGGAGAGTGGAAGAGCCAGGTATGCCACCTTCAGCTCTTTGGAGGAAAGGTATGTTGTAAAAAATAAAATAAAAGCGAAAATAAAGCAAAGGAGCAATCTGTACAGCGGGCTTGTAAGGTGGGTCTGTTCAGGTTCTCATTTTTATAATCTTAACTGTCATTCATCTAATTTCCACATCAATTAGTGGCCTTGGTGGCAAGAAAAGCACCAGACGTTTTCCAGGAATTCATAAAAACTAAATAATACTGAGACTTAGAAATGGGTAGTGTGATTTGTTAGTTTCTATGGCTGTACAGAAGGGAATGTGGCGTTCGAGTTGAAAATGTTCCCTATCTCCAGACCTAAAACGTCCCCCTGCTTTTTGGCTTGCACCTGTACAGGTCTTTAACCTTTGGGGAGACAGCACAGGGTGGTGTGTCTCTCTCCCCCCCCCCCCCGAAACAGCAACCTCCACAGTTTATGTTACATTTCTCCACTGAAACTGGGGCAAGACTGAAAAGTGCACGATCCAGGCTGAATTGTTGATTTCTGGAGTGACAGCGGTGGTTTCACTGTGGCTGGCATGCAGGAGCATGCATGTACTCCACAAACCTCCCTCGATAAGGAAGAAAGGAAGCCTAGAATCAGTTGGTTTCATTTATATCATCAAAACCACAAATATGTCCAAATAAATGAGACGTGATCCCAGGCATATCTAAAATCTCTTGCTGGCAAAGGACCGGTGCCAGTTAGCACTCAGGGCAAGATTAGCTTGTTAAATGGAATCTTTACCGAATGCCAGCGGCTGCCATTCACAATCCACTTATTCTAGGGCTTCTCAAATCGGAGGGCCAGTCTCTGCGGGGTGGAGGGTGCGGGACTGATAGCAGGCAATGTGCAATTCTTTTTCCTTGATTTGTTGGTCATCAGGGCAAGGCTCGGAGTTTTCTGGGTCATAATGTCGCTGGGGTTGAGGCCAGGAAGAAGCTGGATCATTGCCTAAGCCATGAATTGCATCCATAGTCTGATTGTTAGCCAAGATCGACTCCCCCAAAGCAGCTTCCAATTAAAACCAACACAGAGGTACAACACAATTTGAGATATGTTTGTTTGTGTATGACAGTGAACCCATCTGCACTATACAGTTAAAGCACTATGATGCCACTTTAAACAGCCATGGCTTTCCCCCAGAGAATTCTGGGAGCTGTAGTTTATTAAGGGTGCTAAGAGTTGTTAGGATATCCTGTTCCCCTGACAGAAGTGGGAGAACTGTAGTTTGTTAAGCTGCTGAGAGTTGTGAGGAGAGTATTCCTCTCGTGGAGCCACATTTCCCAGAGTTCCCCAAGAAGGGGACTTGATTGTTAAACCTCTCTGCAAGAGGGATAGGGCAACAGAGGGCTTTAATTCACTTTGGCCAGTGAACCTAAATTTACAGTATGTCCTGGACATACCATAAATGGTGGCAACTGAAGGCAACTGAAGTGCTGTGGGACCAAGCGTACTATTCTAGCCCCTGGAACAAAGGTTCTAACACTGAAGCATTTTGGGTTTGTTGTTGCGTTTGTTTGTTTTTTGTCTGCTATGGAGAAGTGATTGGGGCAAGGAAGGACCACAATGAGAAATGCCAGCAAAGAGTGCGAGAGCACTGTCTATTTAATTAGGAGGTCACCACCTTCTCTGGATGGAAGTGAAGTTCTGCCAGGGAGTCTTTTAAGGGAGCTGCTGCCATGACCCCCGGTGGTGCCCTCCTTAGGGAGCCGGCTATGTAAACAGGTGAGAGGAGGAAGTGCCAGTAAGTCAAAATAAAAGCTCATGACATTCTTTCCATTGTGATTTGCTGAATACAGGGGCTGGGGGCCAGGAATTCCAAAGCAGAAGTGGCAGGCTGGGGGGCCAGTTAGCTTGGAAGAGGAAAAAATATTGCAAAACATAATGATTCATCCATTGGGGAGGACAAGAATCACTGAAACTTCAAAAGCAACAATAATTATTTGGGGCAAGAAAGCCTTTCACAATGTCTCTGTTTATGTTGGACCAGGGAATATATTGTGAACAATGGGTGAACTTTTGCAGAGCAGACAGAATCTGCTAGGAGTTATGCGCTCTCTCTCTCATAAAAAACCTTTCTTTAAAAGGGAAAGCCAACAAAATTACATCTAGTAAATTATAAGAGCATGCACGAGCAAATTTGTCAATTCCAAAATCTTTCCGTTTTTATTTTTTCCAATCTTAAATTCAGTTTTCCATATTTCACATGAGTGAGTGATTTTCTTTAAAAGTCCTCATGGAAATCTGTTAGCATTTTAGTGCAAATTTCACCTAATATGCACGCATCTGCAATTTTGCCTAACATATACATTTTCGCAGAGCATTTCCCCCAATATGATTGTACATTATTTTCACAAATACATACATGTTTATGCATGTATGTGCACTTTTTGCACTTGTTTCTTGGACATTGACCTCTTTTGAAAAATTCAGAAGTATGGCTTTGTTTTGGTTCCCATATTGTTTTGGAAAGTGTGAATTAAGGAGGTTTGTCTTTAACTGCAAACAAATTTGAATTTCTCCCACAATCCCTAATCACAAAACCATACATTGTAGAGATACCTTTAATTCCAAAGTATGGACGGCTAGCATATTATGCAGAAATTATGCTGAACAGCTCTAGGGATAGCCAGTGCCCATATGGAAGATTACCCAGGACCTGTATATGTGCCACATTCCATTGAGTCAATAAATAATTCTCTCTATACACATGCAACGTGATGACATTTCAGGTGTGAGATATCATTCCCTTTATTTCTGATGTTCAGGTGTGAGTGCCGTTGATTTTCTAGTTAGAATAACACTGCAGACACAGTACAGTATCAGGATAGCTTGGGAGAACCCTTAATTTGCAAGGCTACAACAATTAAAAAATATTTAGAAAGCCTACAATGGGATGCCAATGGGTCCGTCCTTCCTTCCTTCCTTCCTTCCTTCCTTCCTTCCTTCCTTCCTTCCTTCCTTTCTTTCTTTCTAGCAGGAGTGGCTGGAATCTTGAATAGCAGGGCTACTACGACCACTACTACTGATCCATATCATTATTAACATTTATTTATACAGCACCATCAATGTGCATGACTCTGTACATAATTAAACTAAGAAATTCCACCCTGAAGGACATACAATCTAAAACACACCCAAATATAAAATGGTTGATTTTGCCAGATTTGTCACACCAGGAATGAGGAGATTAAGATTAAGGTGTGTCTTGACATCCAGAAAGGTTTTCTCACCCCTGGTACAGACAGTGCTGAACCAGATGGACCAATACTCTGGCTCAGGATAATGCCACTTCTTCGTTTGCAAAGCTGTGTTAGCAACAGCCAACAGCAAGCACCCCATGTTATAGGTCTTTCAGCTTGGCAGATCTGACCCTGCAGATTTCCTGAGTAATGACAGCATGGATCAGGACAAAGAGGTGGGGCAGTGGTCTTGAACCCAGTTGTTTCGAGAGTGCCTTGTGAATTGCAGGACTAAGTGGGTGGGGTTCTGCAAGCCAAATATTTAATTCAAATGCTTCCCAAGCTCCTGCCTTTGTTATTTCCACTCCAAAACGACTGTCTCTGTTTGGTTTGATTGGCGCTGGGTGGCTCACACAGAGTGTCTCTGTTCTTGGCGCGGAGCACAATGGACTTACTCCAGAAGCGGATGTGCACAGTGTGAACTTCCTGCAAAGTGGTCCTCCTTGGCTACATGTCAGGTGGTCTCAATAAGCACTGGCTTTCCTTTGAGATTTACAGGAAAAACACCCCCATCGCCAGTCAAGAAATATTGTCCTGGGCATCATGGGAGACTGAAAAAAGCAGGGGCATCTTCCAATAGTTACAGCTTTGCAGAAGGGATTCAAGCGCATACCAAAATATTAACTTTGCACAGTTATAGTAGATTAAAGGGCTGTGTTACTCTAGTGCAGCCTCTCTCTCAGCATTGGGTCCCCAGATGTTGTCAGACTACAAATCCTATCATTCCTAGCTATCAGGAACAGTGGTCAGGTATGATGGGAGTTGCAGTCCAGCAACATCTGGGGACCCAGGTTTGAGAAAGGCTGCTTGGTTTCAACAAAGTCACTTCAAAAGAAAGAAACTGACTTTTTGCGGTTTGGAAAGTCCACTGAAGAGTGTGGGATGAACAAATGACTAATGGTAAGGACCCATCTGCACTATACATTTAAGGCAATATCACCCCACTTTACACAACTGTGGCTTCCCCAAATGATCCTGGAGACTGTAGTTTGTTAAGGGTGCAAGGAGCTGTTAGGAGACTTCATTCCTTTCACAGAGCTACAATTCTGAGTGGCTGTTAAACAATTCCTTTTCCCAGTGACCTCTGAAAATTGCAGCTCTGAGGGGAATAGGGCAACCTTAACAAACTCCAGGACTTCCCAGGATTCCTTGGGGGAAGCCATGACAGTTTAAAATGGTATGATAGATGTGTACTGCAGATGCAGCCAAAGACATGTAAATGCCCGGCAAGCAAACCAGGATGAATCCTCAAAAAATAAGTCATCTGGAAGGGCCCAAGGTATTTTTCTCACTCATACATACCTGCTTTTCAGAATGCAAGGGCAGTTTTCACTATCTATTCTTTAGCCATGGTTTTCCACTGAAAATTAAAAATCTACTATCAAGCTGAACTTTCTGTATGAGTCCCCATCCATCATTACTGTGCAAACCATTCTTAAACAGGTGAGACAGGCATCAAGAACAAGGGTGCAAAACCTCTGGCCCATGAGCCAGATGTGGCCAGTACATTTTGCTCTATGCTAAATTCAGGAGGGCAGCTGCTGTGCTGATTCTAGACAGTCGGTCCACTTCTTTCTTTCTTTTCTCCTTCCTTTTAACATTGCTGCTATTTCAGTTGCTCAGATAATTTAATTAACTGTAACATGCAACTGGCTGGCTGCCAATGGAAGGAGCAGAGCTTTCAACCTGAGGGGCAAACAGGCTCTCAGAGACTGTGGTATGCCTTAGCGGAGCCGTCATGTTCCTGGTGACAAGGAGAAGCCACCCAGGATGAAATCAAGGCTCAGAACCGCTTCTAAAGCAGCTGCTATAGAAAGGGTAACCTGCTTGGCTCAGAAGCAATGCTCAATGGAGGTAATAGGAAGCTGCCTTATACCAGATTCGACTATTTGGTCCATCTAGCTCAGTGTGGTCTGCTAGGCTGACTCGCTGTGGCTCTCTGGGATTTCAGATGGGAATGTTTCTCATCTTTTCCCAGAGATGCCAAGGACTGAACTTGGAGCTGATGCATGCAAAGTATTGCAAAGCTAAGATGTTTCTCAAAGAGTTAGGAGCAAAGACAAACCCCATCCCTTCCCCAGATAATAACCAACGACCAAGTAATACTAATGCTGCTTTGAATAAAGAAGCAAGATGTGCAGGGCAGCCAATTCTACGCAGGTGGCAGTGAAGACGTATATCAGTCTTATGTGTATGGTCACAACACCTGTTTACATGTTAGACATGAGCACCCATTGTCTGCCTAGAATATGATGGAACAAGTACCACCCCAAGATGGCAAGGACATGGGTCTGATCCATAGTTTTCAACGTTTCCCTTTTTTAAAGGGAAATTCCCTTATTCCAAATAGGATTCCTCACAAGAAAAGGGCAAAGTTGACAGCTATGGCCTAATCCACAAGGCACAAATGGAACCTGCAACAAACTATTGCAGTGTGGAGTGCACCTGCCCAGTGGTCCAACCTTGGAAACCCCATTCCATGTCCCTCCCCCTGGTATCTCACTTCTTGCTGTTATTACCATTGTGTGTGTGATCTCCATAGTCAGGACCAGCAGGACATAGCCCCACAGTAGGCATAAGGTTCTCTGGGGTAGTTGCCTCTCTAATTCTGCATCATGCCACATTCTCCAAATCAGCCTCTTTGTGTTATGACACTCTGTCTCCATGGTAGTCATTATGGGACCCTGGCACCTTCAGCACCCACTCAAAATCCAAAAATGTGCCCACTGGTTCAAAGAAGTTGGTGACCCCCTGCTCTGCAGTCACTGAATATCACATCTTGATGGATACCAACATGCGGCAGTGACAAAACTGCAGGCTACATGCTTCTCTGCTGCCCTCTCATGGTCATAGGAACATAGAGAAGGAGCCTTATGCCAAATCAGATCATTCATCTACAAGGGACAGTATTGTCTACACTGTTGGATAGCAGCTCTCCAGCATTTCAAACAAGATTTAGTTATTTATTTATTAGAACCCTGTAAAAGATGAGAGAGGCTCCAGTTTAGGGATCTAGCATTCTTATTCTTTGGCGGTCACTCGTAGCTGAGTAAGATTATCTTCCATGAACACAGTCTTAGCAGTGAGTCCATAAGTGACTGTGGAGGCCAATTCTGAATCCACACGTCCTTCCACTGTGGGGACATAGGTTTCTGGGCAGGAGTTGATCACAGCGACGGTTTGCCAAACATGCCTTCCTCTTAACACATTTTCACTTTTCGTTCTGAGTTTGAGCGTCTTCAAAGTCGATGGCACCTTTGGTAAAGGCTGTTCTCCAATTGGAGAGCTCGCAGGCCAGTGTTTCCCAGTTGTCAGTGTTTATACTACATTTTTTTAGATTTCCCTTGAGAGAGTCTTTAAACCTCTTTTGTTGACCATCGGCAGTACGCTTTCCATTTTTAAGTTCACAATAGAATAGTTGCTTTGGAAGACAATAATCAGGCACCCGAACAACATGACCAGTCCAACAAAGTTGATGTTGAAGAATCATTGCTTCGACACTTGTGATCTTTGCTTCTTCCAGTACATTAGAGGTACATTAAAGGTCTGAAAGCCAGGGTCAGAAATGCCATGCAACTGAGATATTTTTGGATGAAAGCTTTTGGTAGGCCCTAATTTAGATTCATCTCTTATGTATTCTTATACTGCTCTTCAACCAAGAGTTACACCTAAGTCAGTGTTATATTCTGGTTAGAGTGTTGGACTAGGACATGAGAGACCAGGGTTCAAAAGCCTCACGTGAGTGCTGCCTGAATTTTCTTTTCAGGAAAAAAAAGATGCATGGAGCTAGATTTCTCCCAAATTGCCACTTCTGTTTATTTTGCCAATGAAAGTGGTGATTTAAACATGTACATGCTATTCATGACTGATGCTATGTGTATTTTATTGTACCCAGGAGTCTATTACCCACCTAGGAACCTGCGTATTTCTTATTCTGCAAATTGAGGTAATCATGCCCTGTGTTTATTGGCCACCTCCGTAGGCAAATGTTTGCACACTTGTATTTCTATTTTCTGTATTGCTTGTAATAGAATAGGTTTTTTAAAGAAAAAATGGTATGTGTGCATGTTTTCTTTGAGAAACTTTACTTTTACTCTTCTTAAACTGACTGGCCAACTTGGTTCAGGATTTTGAGAAGTTTAATGAACAGAATTGCATTCTTATTGCCATCCCATCAGATGTCAAACAGATAAGCAACTATCTTATATAAAAACATCTTAAGGCAGCTCTGTATAGGGAAGTTTTTAATGTTTTATTGTGTTTGATGTTTTTCTGGAAGCTGTCCAGGGTGGCTAAGGAACCCACACAGATGGACGGCATATACTGGTAAATATTAACGTCGTCATCATCATCATCATTTGGTCAAAGGCCTCTGAGCAGGAAAGGACAATGGGATTGTCTATGTGTTAGTGCTGAAAAAGAAACCGAGGTTGTCGTTGGGCCCAGGTAAAATCTGGAAAAGATGCTGCGGTTGCCTGTGTACTCAGGTATGAGGGGGAAAGGTGTTGGGGTTGCGTATTCACTTGGGTTAGAATTGCAGAGGTTTTAGGAACAGTCATCCACAGCTTAGTAGAAGTGCTTATGCTTTGCATGCAGAAAGTCCCTGGTTCGACTTTAGTCTCTGTTATCTCCAGTTGGAAATACCAGGGAGATGTTGATGGAAGAGACCCCTCCTTGCCTGGAGAGTAGCTGACCATCAGAGTAGACATCACTGGACTTGGATGGGTTATGCCAGTGATTTTCAACCAGTGTGCCGTGGCACCCTGGGGTGCCTTGAATGATGGTCAGGGGTGTCTCGGGCAACACTGGTCTCTGTGCCTCTTTCCTTTCCTCCCTCCTCTGATGATAATAATAATAATAATAATAATAATAATAATAATAATAATAATTTATTATTTATTATTTATACCCCGCCCATCTGGCTGAGTTTCCCCAGCCACTCTGGGCGGCTTCCAAACAAGTGTTAAAAACAATATTAAATATAATTAAATATAATTAAATATTATAATTAAATATTAAAAACTTCCCTCTCATTTCTCTGCCTCCCAAAGGCTTGCACAACTGTTTATTGCAGCAGCCCTGGCTATAAGCTCTGTGGGCGAACGGTGCCTTTGGGAGACACCTCTCTTTGGGGCTGGGGGGAAGAGCAGCTCAGAGACCAGGGATGGCAGCAGCAGCTGTCTGAAGGACTCTCAAGGAGAGGGAAGAGGAGAGGAGGCTGAGGGAACACTCCACAAAGGAGGTTGTTCAAAAAAGGGTGAGAGGCTGCCAGCTCTGCAGGCAAGGGGTGACATAACTGGGCTCCTGAGCCCCACAGGGGTGCCACAGAAAGAATGGAGAGGGAATGGTCAAGGGAGCCATGGACTCAAAAAGATTGAAAACCTCTGGGTTACACAGATTGATTTGGTATAAGGCAGCTTCTTGCATTGCAAATCTGCCTTTACCTGCTCTGTAATCCAACACTCTTAGCTACCTTGCCAGATCTTTCTCAACTCCCCACAGGCTTTAGCAAGCCCCAGGGAGGGGAGGGTTAAGTGATGCACTGTGTCCCTTCCCTGGCTATAACCCTTTAAATCAGTAACTGCAGGCTTTAATGCCTGTTTTCAACAAGTAGGTCAGAAGCTACCCGTTGTAATTGGTTGAATTGCACCCTATTTCTGGGCAACTGAAAGAAGGCAACTTTACAGCTTTCTCAGAGAACATGGAGAAACGCTTTTGGAAACAGGAACTTAGGAAGCTGCTCTGTGAAAGTCAGGCCATTAGTCCCTATTGTCAACACTGACCAGCGGTGGCTCTGTCTCAGAGAGGGTTCTCTCCTAGCTCTGCATGGAGATACCAGGGATTAAACCTATGACCCTTTGCACACAATGAAGGTGCATTACCACTAAGCTATGACCTTACCCCCTTGGGTGGATATGCTGGAAAACTACCTAAGAACAAGAAATGGTAGCACTTCCTATGCAGTCCCAGGGCAGTCAGGGATATTGGGAAGAAGACAAGAGGAGGAACTGGATCTGTGTGCAGCTCCCCATGTGGTGAGCTGCTGAACTGCAGGTGGCAGCTTCTCCATGAAGTCCCTTACTGCTCTGCATTGACTGCACCAACGCAAAGTGGCTATTGCACCCTCTTAGCCAGGAAAGAGGATAAAGGGTGACCAGTTCTGTGCTTGGGTGATACGGCCCAGTGTGTCACTGGGTGGTCTTGACATCTTGACATCTGGTCCATCCTTTGTCTGTGCTCTTTAGTCCTCTCTTGGTCCCAACTCTTGATGCACCTTAAATTTCATTGGTAATTCTAATGGATGTTCTAGGTAAAACCACTTAGACATTTTTACAATTAAAAAGGTAAAGGTACCCCTGCCCGTACGGGCCAGTCTAGTGGTGTGTAAATCTCGTTAGGGACACGGGTGGCGCTGTGGTTTAAACCACTGCACCATTTGGACTTGCTGATCAGAAGGTTGGCGGTTCGATGCCCTGTGATGGGGTAAGCTCCTGTTGTTCAGTCCTAGCTCCTGCCAACCTAGCAGTTCGAAAGTACATCAAAGTGCAATTAGATAAATAGGTACCACTCCGGCGGGAAGGTAAACGGCATTTCTGTGTGCTGCTCTGGTTTTGACAGAAGCAGCTTAGTCATGCTGGCCACATGACCTGGAAAAACTGTCTGCAGAAGTGGGCAAACGCCGGCTCCCTTGGCCTGTAAAGCGAGATGAGTGCCGCAACTCCAGAGTCATTCGCGACTGGACTTAACTGTCAGGGGTACCCTTACCTTTAAATCTCATTAAATAGAAATAAGTGAGATTGCACGAGGACTCTCCAGCTCTTTCCCGCCATTTCTGGGATTGAATGGAATTATTTAATTATTTCTTGGCACTGTGTGTATACACAGTTGCACACAAGTCGATCACACATTAGGGGGATGCCTGTAGTCAATTTCAAGAGGCTAATACTGCAGCAAGAGTCAAAAACG
Source organism: Podarcis cretensis (assembly GCF_951804945.1). Classification (NCBI taxonomy): domain Eukaryota; kingdom Metazoa; phylum Chordata; class Lepidosauria; order Squamata; family Lacertidae; genus Podarcis; species Podarcis cretensis. The sequence continues at coordinate 23,164,952 of NC_137177.1, read as the reverse complement.
ATAAGCAGGTCACTAAAGAGGCATTCAGAGGGCCCCTCTAATGTGCATGCATGGGAATGCATGCACACGAACCCTCTCACATATATTTTGCCTATTTCTTTATTTGCTTGGGCAGCCAGGAAATCAAGAGCTAGATTCCCAGCTCTACTTGGAATGCTTTTGTTATAGCTTTTAGTTAAACGATAAAAATTACTCTCACTACAAAGATCCATTCTTGCACAACCTACCACTTCACATAGCGTAGTTGCAGAGGTGTGTTTTGAGTTCCTGCTGACACATTGTCGGGTAATTATGGTTTTTCCCCAGTACATCATTAAACAAAAAGAACAAATACTCTCTTCACTAGAACACCAATAGAGGGCAGGGCTATCAAAGGGCAAATGATTACAGTGTGTAATTAGTGAAGTAGACTCTCTGGCCAATATGTAACAGGTTGTGCAGGGAGTAGAGATGGAGGAGAAATTCAGCTTTCATTTTAAGGAAAATTACCCAGTAGTTGTACTTTCCAATTCACCAGGCATGGCCAAACTTGGCCCTCCAGCTGTTTTGGGACTACAACTTCCCATCATCCCTAGGTGACAGGACCAGTGGTCAGGGATGATGGGAATTGTAGTCCCAAAACAGCTGGAGGGCTAAGTTTGGCCATGCCTTCAATACACAAATTCAGCCACCCTTTGAAATTTGCACTTATCTGAATTTTGCAGTTCCCCAGCCAAGTAATGTGTACAAAAATTCATATGTTAGAGTATTTGTGAAAATAGCGTACATACAAGGAGCTTGTATTATATCGGGGGAATTGGTTCCAAACATGTGCATATTAGTAAAAAAAAAAAAATGCACAAAAATGTGTTTATTAGGAGAAATTTGCATTGAAATGCTGATAAATTTTCACAAAGAACTAAAATTTCCAAACTGCTGCAGAAATGGGGAGAACTGAATTTAAGACTGAAAAAAACGAGAAACCGAGAGAACCAAAACTGACCAATTTGTGCATCTCTAGCAGGGAGGGAACCTTCAACTACAGGATGAGAAGGGATATGCTACAAACCAGTCTCTATTTTGGAGAAGCAATAATCATAAGGATCCAAGAAGAGCCCTAATGAATCAGGCCAAGCTGTTCTCATAGTGGCCAACCAGATGTTGATGGGAAGCCAGTAAGCAGAACGTAGTAAGCACAATAGCCCTCTCCTCACTTGTGTTAGTCGGAATCAATTATCCAGAAGCATAGAGTCCCAGGCAGTGGAGACAGAACATAGTCATGATGTCTAGTAGCCACTGAGAGCTTTGCCCTCCATGAATTGGACTAATCCTCTTTTAAAGCTCGCCAAGTTGGTGGCCATTACTGTCTCCTGTCACAGCAAGTTCCATGGTTTAATTATGCACTGTGTGAAGAAGTGATATTTTTAAAAATCTGTCCTGAATCTTCCAATAATGAGTTTCACTGAATGTCCTCATGCTTTAGTGTTACTAGAGAGGGAAAAAAACTTTCCTCTGTTGTCTACCCAATTCTTTTGCTTGCCCTTTTTTGCAACGTTGTCGAAATGTCCAGATGAAATGGAAAGAGTTGTAGGGTCCTTTCTCTCCTAACAAGAGAGCCAGTGTTGTGTAGTGGTTAAGAGCGGTGGACTCATAATATGGTGAACCGGGTTCGCTTCCCCGCTCCTCCACATGCAGCTGCTGGGTGACCTTGGGCTTGTCACACTTCTCTGAAGTCTCTCAGCTCCACTCACCTCACAGAGTGTTTGTTGTGGGGGAGGAAGGGAAAGGAGAATGTTAGCCGCTTTGAGACTCCTTCGGGTAGTGATAAAGCAGGATATAGAATACAAACTCCTCCTCCTCCTCCTCTTCTTCTTCTGTCACAGAGGGGTGTTTGGTCCAAGGCAGGATTCTGAGAATCAAGTGGAAGGTACTCATTGCTTATCCTGCTTCCCTCGGTTGCTCCATGTGACTCCTGTTTTCTCCATCCAGAGTTGGGAATTGCTTCAGGACAGTGTGGATTATGGTGTGGGGAAGAAGGGGCTTGGAAAGAAAGGGTTTTTTGGGGGGGGACCCAAACCAATTCAAAACTCCCCCTTCCACTTCCATTCATAGAAGCCCCCACTGGAGCCAACAGCCTTCCATGACTGGAGAAGGGAGAGACTTCCAGCCGTCCATGAGGCAAGGCCTTCTTCCACCTGCCTTGCCCCACCCTCCACTCTCTGCTTCTCAATTTGTATAGTATTATTTTATGCACTGTGACTTGCCATTGTTTTCATTGATTATAGTTTAGAAAATATTTATCGTAATTGTTAAGAGTGGATTTTTGTTTAATTTTTTTATGAAGATATTTAATATTCTACGCTATTCTAATGGATTGTTGAATATTACTTTATTTGATATAAGTTGCTTATTTTAAAGTTGTGTTTTGTTACCACATTTTTGTATGGGGTTAGATTGTTAAAAGGTGTACATTCTTTGTTTCTTCAGCTTGTAAGCCACCTTACAAAATAGAAAGGCGATATACAAATTAAATGTGAAATGAAATGGAGATACATAATCCATCCTCTGCAGAGAAAACCTACATTCACATAGAGAAATATAATGCAAGGAGGAAGGCTAGACTGAACCATTCCTCCTAACATGCTTGCATTCCAGATGTGAAGAGATGCTTTACTTTGCTTTTTTGCAGGGCATCAGTCAACTGCCTGCTGTCTGAAGTAAAGCAGCTAGGGAAAACCTGTTTCTTTTGATTCTTCTGCAGAAACTGAGTCTCCGAGACTCAACCCTCTCCTTGCCCTCTGAAAAACAAAGGGAGGCACATTTTATTTACAGCCTCCCTGCCTGCTCCTGACCTTCATCTTTTATTTGCATACGCAAATTTTGTCCCTTTCTGGAACTGCGAGTTTTATATCAAGGCCCTTCAATCTTTATGAGAATAAAGTGTTTGTCGGGCGCTTAAGCTTCTTAACATAAGCATGTGTGTGAAAGATTAACAGCTTGGTAAGGCAGAGCGGTTAAGTGACAATACTGAGAAAAAATGAAGAGGAAGGAGGGGAATGTCATCAATTCACAGTTGCCTGAAAGAGCCTCAGGGTGAAAATTATTGAGGGAAACTGCTGTTGCCAAGCTACAGGTCAGCCAGTGTTGTTATTAGTGACGGGCTCTTGCTTAGTGGTAGTGTGCATGCTTTGAATGCAGAAGGTTCCCAGCATCTGCTGCCTAAACACCAGACTAGCCATTGCCAGTGTTGACAATACTGGACCAATTGTCCAATTGAGTATAAGGCAGCTTCATAGATCTCTGCTCCTTTGGAGCGGGTAAATAGAGCTGCAGAGCTGGCAATAGAGCACCTGCTTTGCATGCAAAAGGTCCCAGGTTCAGTCCCCAACATCTCCGGGTATGGCTGGAAAAGACTTCCTTGCAGGGGGTTGGTCCAACTCTACAATTCTATGATTCTGCGGTTCCAGCCTACAACCCTGACTAGCCACTGTCTTTCAGCGTTGACGACACGGAACTATAGATGGACCAATTCTCCGGCTTAGTGAGATGCAGCCTCCCATCACTTTGTTCTTTTGCATCACTTGGCACGGAGACGAGCCTGGGTTCAATCTCCAGCCTCTCTAGTTAGGGCTGGGAAAGACTCAAAACCTCAGAGAAGCACAGCCACTTCTGAGCTAGATGGATCAATGGTCAGACTCAATAAAAAGTAGTTTCCTACATCCCTTTAGGGAAACAGAGAGGGCACCGCCAGCTCAGGAAGCATGCTTCCAAAGACATCCTGACAAGGAGTGATAATGAGTTGGGTTTTAAAAGAACATTGGTAGATACTGAACCAATTTTAAACCATGCCCTTGAGAGTTAGCTAACTGATGCTCCTCTGACGATCCCAGGCATTCTTCTGAATTCTACATTCAAAGAAGAACCTGAGAGTATGAGGTAAGCCTGCAGGATCAGGCCAGTGGCCCATCTGCCCTAGCATCCTGATCTCACAGTGGCCAGCCTGTGGGAAGACTGCAAACTGGACATGAGTGCAACAGCACTTTGTTGTTGTTGTTGTTGTTTTTAGTCATTTAGTCATGTCCGACTCTTTGTGACCCCATGGACCAGAGCACACCAGGCACTCCTGTCTTCCACTGCCTCCCGCAGTTTGGTCAAACTCATGCTGGTAGCTTCGAGAACACTGTCCAACCATCTCATCCTCTGTCATCCCCTTCTCCTTGTGCCCAACATCAGGGTCTTTTCCAGGGAGTTTTCTCTTCTCATGAGGTGGCCAAAATATTGGAGTCTCAGCTTCAGGATCTGTCCTTCCAGTGAGCACTCAGGGCTGATTTCCTTAAGAATGGAGAGGTTTGATCTTCTTGCAGTCCATGGGACTCTCAAGAGTCTCCTCCAGCACCATACCCATAATTCCTGTCAACAGGCTTTTAGAGGTACAATGTCACTGACCGTGGAGATAAAACACAGCCACTGTTGCTAGTAGCCATGGACAGCCTTTTCCTCCATGAATTGAAGTAGCCATCATCGCATCCAAGTGGGTGTGAGTTCCATAGCTTAACTAGGCACTGTGTGCAGAAGTACATTCTTTAATCCACCCTGAATCTCCCAACATTCAGCTTCATTGGAAGTCCACAAGGTCTAGTAGTGTTATGAGAGGGGGAGGACACCTTTTCTCTATCGACTTCCTCTATGCCTAATTTTGCAAATGTCTATCATGCTATCTATCTAGATCATGGCCACTGGTCCCATCACCTCCTGGCAAATAGAAGGGGAAGAAATGGAGGCACTGAGATTTTACTTTCTTGGGCTCCATGATCACTGCAGATGGTGACAGCAGCCACGAAATTAAAAGATGTCTGCTTCCTGGGAGAAAAGCAATGACAAACCTAGACAGCATCTTAAAAAGCAGAGACATCACCTTGCTGATAAAGGTCTGTATAGTTAAAGCTATGGTTTTCCCAGTAGTGATGTATGGAAGTGAGAGCTGGACTATAAAGAAGGCTGATCACCAAAGAATTGATGCTTTTGAATTATGGTGCTGGAGGAGACTCTTGAGAGTCCCATGGACTGCAAGAAGATCAAACCTATCCATTCTGAAGGAAATCATCCCTGAGTGCTCACTGGAAGGACAGATCCTGAAGCTGAGGCTCCAATACTTTGGCCACCTCATGAGAAGAGAAGACTCCCTGGAAAAGACCCTGATGCTGGGAAAGATGGAGGGCACAAGGAGAAGGGGATGACAGAGGATGAGATGGTTGGATAGTGTTCTTGAAGCTACCAGCATGAGTTTGACCAAACTGCAGGAGGCAGTGGAAGACAGGAGTGCCTGGCATGCTCTGGTCCATGGGGTCACGAAGAGTCTGACACGACTAAATGACTAAACAACAACAACATCATTTTATCTCTTTATGCACCTTTTCTCTAAGCGAAAGAATTCCAAACAAGGCAACCTTTCCTTGAAGGTTGCCCTTTTCCGAACCGGTTCCAAATAAATGGATCACACATGCCCATTTTCATACTTGTCCCAGGCTTCTCATCTGCCCAGCTCTGGCTGTGCCTCTCGAGAAAAGAGTTCAAGCTGTTCATCAAGAACCAAAGAACGTAGAACTTTGCTGTAAACAACACATTATCTACCCCTCTTCTCCTCGTGCCTCACTTATCATTCGGCAAATTACTGTCCTTTTTATAATGCATTTAGAACTGAAAGGGTAATTGTTTCCCTTTAGCAGAATTAATTACAGCCTCATTATTGGATAACTGCCCTTTGATTTTGTTTCCTGTTTTTGTATGTGTGTGTGTGTGTGTGTGTGTGTGTGTGTTAAAGTGCAGTTTCTTTTAAAGTTACACACTTGCATAAAAATCACTGCTCCAAGCGATGGCTTGTCTCCCTGAGTTCAGGTTGGGTTTTAAACAACAACAACAAAAGACAGAAAAAAGTGTTATATATAAAACTTTTTTCTCTCTGCCTCTGTCTTTATATATTAGGGTTGCCATATTTCAAAAAGTGAAAATCCAGTGAAAATCCTCTTTTCTGTTTTTGCAAAACCTCACAATAATTATAATAGTTATAATAATGATGATGATGTTTTTGAGCTATTTTTAAGTGAATTTTGCAAAATCTAGACTTCTGACATGGGTTGCCACATGTCTGGATTTTTGCAGCAATTCCAGCTGCTGTGTTCTGGCTATGCCTGGGATATTCCCGATATACATCCCCATTATATGACAACCACATTATATATGTCACTTTTGCATCTAGACTCCGGACAAGAGCCTAACCTTGATAAGTCTACAGCACTGACAGTCTGATACACTGTAACTCTGAGCTTCCTGATTTGACCCATGACAATCTGAGGCTGTTTCTTCCTGACTCGGGCAAAGCCTGAATCTCCCAGAATCTGCATGACAGCAGATCTTAGGGCCAAAACCTGAGAACTGGGGGTGGCTCCTGGTAATGTCATGGGCAGCAACCCTGGAGATGGAGGTTAATTGGGAGAGGGGAGTAGAAGAGCGCAGAGCCTCCGGAGGATCTATCCTATCATTAGCAGACAACTGCTGCTGGGCTGAAGCGTGCAAGCTGCATGCACAGACGTATGTGTATTTATTATTTTTATTTATATGCCACTTTTCCACAACAACAAAAATCATGCTCAAAATGGCTTGCAACAACTCTTGCCTTGATTGTTTTTGAAAAATGTATTGGATAACAATGCAGAATCTTCAGTGAAAGATTTCAAAATTTAGGAAACATTACCAGGCTTTTGATAGGGACGCAGGTGGCGCTGTGGGTTAAAGCCTCAGCGCCTAGGACTTGCCGATCGAAAGGTCGGCGGTTCGAATCCCTGCGGCAGGGTGCGCTCCCGCTGCTCGGTCCCAGCGCCTGCCAACCTAGCAGTTCGAAAGCACCTCCGGGTGCAAGTAGATAAATAGGGACCGCTTACCAGCGGGAAGGTAAACGGCGTTTCCGTGTGCGGCTCTGGCTCGCCAGAGCAGCGATGTCACGCTGGCCACGTGACCCGGAAGTGTCTCAGGACAGCGCTGGCCCCTGGCCTCTTAAGTGAGATGGGCGCACAACCCCAGAGTCTGTCAAGACTGGCCCGTACGGGCAGGGGTACCTTTACCTTTACCTTACCAGGCTTTTGGGGGTCTTATTTCAGATCTGCAGTACCATGCAGTAAAAATTTCAACAATAACTCTAGCCAGAAGGAATTGCCTTTGCTGGCTGATCTCCAGTGGAAGTGCCCCCCCCCACCATTGTAACTGAGGCAAAGCAGGATGGTTTTTAGAAAAATAGTAATAATCTGGTCAACATTGCCATCTACTGGACAGGTCATGGAAATGTCCACAACGTTGCTCACAGTCCTTGCAAAAGAAAAAGCTTGAGCATCATAAATGACAGCAAGCAATCAGAAATAAGTGTAGAGCAGGAATAGAAAACAAATTCTATTACACTATCTCTGCATCCATGTTATGAATGCCTGCCATTTAGATAAGTGGAGTCACATTCCCAACTTAGCTGGCATTAATTGCAATAAATCATAAATAGACAGCTAAGGGAAGAGATCTTTTATATATATATATATTTTTAAAAGGTCATTTTTCTCCCATTGCTATAGGGATTATTTTGGCAGTAGGTTTTGATTATGCCAAAGAAAGTGATTTTTTTCAACCTTTTGCACCTTGAGAAAAACATTTTGCATTCCCTGCGAGAAAATAAACTGTATGACATTTCAAGCAGGGCTGTCACTCGATTAAAGGTATATGAGAGAGAAAAGTGATGCTCACCTGGAGGTCCGCTGAGGGGGCTCAGGGAGGGGCAGAGGTGCTGCTCTGCTGGCAGAAACAGGGGGTGGAAACTGCCTTTAAGGAGAGATGCACACTGCAAGAAGATCAAACCTCTCCATTCTGAAGGAAATCAGCCCTGAGTGCTCACTGGAAGGACAGATCCTGAAGCTGAGGCTCCAATACTTTGGCCACCTCATGAGAAGAGAAGACTCCCTGGAAAAGACCCTGATGTTGGGAAAGATGGAGGGCACAAGGAGAAGGGGACGACAGAGGACGAGATGGTTGGACAGTGCTCTCGAAGCTACCAGCATGAGTTTGACCAAACTGCGGAAGGCAGTGGAAGACAGGAGTGCCTGGTGTGCTCTGGTCCATGGGGTCACGAAGAGTCAGACACGACTAAATGACTAAACAAGAACAACAAGCACACTGCCTGAGGTCCGCTGGTATACTGGTTTAAGCTCTTCCAGAAATGGTGCCCCATAGATGTTGTGGTGCTGAATCTATAGCCCATTTGTTCACCCCAATACACACACAGTATTGTCCTAATGCTACACTAGCCTTCAGGGGTGCCAACTTGAATGAAACATCATGGGGACCCAGGTAAGCCCCACCCCGCATAATCCATCACATAATACGGTGCATGCACACCATATGAATGGCAATGCCCATCAACTTTGACAAGAGCCCTTAAAAATTTATTGTGGAGGCCAAAGCCCCCATGACCCCTAGGAGTTGGCTTCTATGCTAGTCTTGCAAATGTCCTCCTATTGCAGTCAGTGGGTAGGGAAAAGAATGGGCACAAGGATTGTAGCAGCTTAGAACATCAGAAGAGATGTACTGAATCAGGGTAAAGGTCCCTTCAGTTTAGCATTCTGTTCTCAAAATGGCGAACCAGATGTTTTTGGGAAGCCCACAAGCAAGACCTGAGCACAACAGCAGTCTCCTCACCTGCGATTCCCAGCAGTTGGTCTCCAGAGGCATATTGACTTTGACACTGGGTGTCATCCAAAGCCATCACCATCACCATTTATTATTTATACTCCGCCCATCTGGCTGGGTTTCCCCAGCCACTCTGGGCAGCTCCCAACAGAATATTAAAAACATGATAAAACATCAAACATTAAAAACCTCCCTAAACAGGGCTGCCTTTAGATGTCTTCTAAAAGTCAGATAGTTGTTGATTTCCTTGACATCTGATAGGAGGGTGTTCCACAGGGCGGGTGCCACTACCAATAAGGCCCTCTGTCTGGTTCCCTGTAACTTGGCTTCTCACAGGGAGGGAACCGCCAGAAGGCCCTCAGCGCTGTACCTCAGTGTCTGAGCTGAATGATGAAGGTGCAGATGCTCCTTCAGGTATCCTGGGCTGAGGCAGCCAGCAGCCATTGATAAGCCTTGTCTTCCATGCATTTGTCTGATCCTCTTTTAAAGCAATCGAGGTTGGAGGCTGTCTCTTCACTTCCTGGGAATGAATTCCCTAGGGCGGTATTTAACGAAGTTTTACTCAGAGTAGTCCCATTAAAATTAATGGGCCTAACTTAATCATAGAATCATATAATTGTGAAGTTGGAAGGGATCCTGAGGATCTTCTAATCCAGCTCCCTGCATTGCAGGAATCTTAGCTAAAAGCATCTATGACAGATGGCCAGCCAACCTCTGCTCAAAAACCTCAAAGGAAGGTTTGCTGCCTTCTGAGGGAGTCCGTTCCACTTCCAGACAGATCTTACTCACAGAAAGTTTTTTCTGATGGTTAGTCTGAATCTCCTTCCTTGTAACTTGAATCCATTGGTTCAGATGCTACCCTCATACTCATGTTCATTCATTTAAATGTGTCTTTTCTGCATAAAGCTTATTTGAATACCACCCATAGTTTAGCAAGGTGTTGCTCAAAGTATTATTATTTTTTCTGTCTGTCTTGAACTTTCCATTGTTCGGGTTCATTGGATGGCCCTCACTCATGCCTGTCCCTTATGCACCTTTAAAAAAAACTATTATAAAGCCCCAAATCTTGTGACCTCTCCTTACATGGCAGTTGCTCCAGCCCCTCAATCATTTTTACTACTTGCAAGTATGGCTATACCCAAACCAGCAGCAAAGTTGGCTTTCTCAGATCCTCACACGAGCTTCAGTGAGTTATTTGACTTGTTTGTGCTTGTTTGTTTGTTTTGTGATTTTGGTACTCTGCCATTCCTTTCATAAAGGAGGTCAGGCCAATTCAGTGTGTGTGTTTGTGTGTGTATACATACACTCAAAAATCACAAAAACCCCAAATCCACAATCAACTGTGCTAAGCTACAAATTAACAACTTTGCTCTGCAGCTTTAATGCGCTACCGCTGTTACAGTTGTTAAAATAAGTGTATGTCCCTTTTCAGCTGCACAAAGCTCCATACTCCCACTTTTTAAATACAATTGCAAACAAAAAGAACAATAAACTGATTATATAAATTTGCAGGTGAGTAAAACAAGCTTTTCTAAAGGAAAACAAGCATGCTCACAGTAGATTGCACCTTAGAAAAGATGCCCTCTTTTCTCTCTTACATTGGAAGGAAGGCCTTATTTTTAAATGAATGAATGAATGAATGAACAAGCTTTTAAAAATTTGAATTATAATAGTGCAATAAAAGAACACAAATTTCAAAACACTTGGTCCATAATAAATGCATCCTTTCCTTTCTTCAACTCACCCAACTTTTTCTTGTAGGGAAGGTAGGAAGCTGCCATAGATGGAGTCAAGACCATTGGTCCATTTACCCCAGCAGTTTCTACACTGGCTGGCAGTGACTATCCAACAATACTAATGTCAGGGGAGTGATTTGAGTTTCTAAGCTCTTCAAGAGTGAGAATGATTTTGAGACGGGGCGGGAGGGGAAAAAGACTTTCCTTATAAGATGTGTGCTTTATTGCCTACTTGTAAGGTCAGTTCAATATCTCATATGCGTTGGCTGGGTTGCTGCCAAAAAAATAATGTATCAAGACAAGAACAACAGAGAGATTAAGGGGAGTGGATGAGCACACGGCGCTCAATGTTAATCATTGTGTGCTCAACCTTGCAAAATTGTTCGGAAAACTTGCTGGGTCAAGCACAGCAGTGGATCTCCATCTGTCTTCATTTATGGGAAGGAAGGTGAAGGTAGAGGCACACTCGCTGCAATCCTAAATCCAAAAATACCTAGGCAAAGATTATGGTCCAAACTTGCCCATCTGGGAATTGATCTGCACCTCCTCTCCCTAATTATTTCCCTTTATTCAAACACCACAGCTCGCGTTCGAATTGATCCCAACGGCTCCCTTACCACTTCATTTCCAACGGCCAGGGGCGTCCGACAAGGTTGTCTCTTGGCCCCTTTATTGTTTAATCTTTATCTCCATGATGCTCTTTCCCCTTTGAAGCTAGTAACTAAGTATCCTCCTCACCTAGCAGGCCACCCCGTTGCTTCCCTTTTCTATGCAGATGATGCCATCATCTTATCCAGAACAGCTGCGGACCTAGCAAATGCAGTTAATGCATTTATCGCCTATTGTAAGGCGGAAGCTCTTAATATTAATTATAAAAAATCGAAAGTCCTCCACTTCACTCGTTCCCGTAAACTCAAGCTGGAGCCGCTTAAGATCACAGGTGGCTACTTAGAAAAGGTAAAAGCCTTTAAATATCTAGGCTTAATATTTACCTATAATCTCTCCTGGACCACCCATCTACAATCTGCCTCTCTTGCTGCAACCACGACCTCTAATGCCATTGTCCGATTTTATCATCAGAAGGGCGGCAAACACCTTCCAGCAGCAATTCAAATATTTAATGCCAAAGTTGTCCCTAAATTATTATATGGCTGCGAAGTATGGACTACAGCAATATCAGGTAACTTGGATCGCCCACTTCACATGTTTCTGAGATCTCTTTCCGGTGTCCTGAGATGTGTCTCAGGTGCAGCCCTACAACTTGAGTTCGCCCAGCCCTCAATTGTAAAACGAGCATGGAGTCGAGCCATTTCCTATAGCTCCAACCTACTAGCATCGGATGCTCGAATGAGAGGTGGTTTCTCCAATCTGATCTTAAGAGATATTCATAATTCTCCTTGGAAAACTACAATTAATCTCAAATTCCGCTCTCTTCTCAATTTGAACCGCAAAACTGTTTTTAACTTAGAGTATATTAGTCCGGCAGCCCTACCTCTAATCAAAATGAAGCTACAGCAACTTGACTTCTCTAACACAGCTTCCCATGCAAGAGGGCCGTGTTCAGGCTTAGCCCTAGCTATTCCACCCCCTGAAGGGATCCCTCTATACTGCTTCACAATTCCTTCGGAGGCTAAGCGAAGGGCCTTTACCTGTGCCCGTCTCAACTGTTTTCCTACAGCGGTTCTGTTGGGTCGTTACTCCAGAGTTTCCATCGCAAATAGAACATGCACCTGCAATGACACGGCTCTGGAGACTATGGAACATGTAATGCTCTTCTGTCCCAACTGGACAGAAAAAAGATCTCGGTTTCTAACTCCTCTCGTGAACAAGCGTCATCTCCCAATCCAGTCTTGGATAGTGTCCCTTCTTCTGCAGGATTCTGACTGTTGGATTACCGAGATGACAGCTAATTTCCTGCTTAGTGTGATGAAGAGGAAAGCGGCACCAACTTCTTCTTTAATATCACAGATGTAATCGATACGCCGCACAATCGAATCTGTTTTTGTATTCTCAGTCACTCGATGTTTTAAATCCCCCGTTACTTTTGTTATCCCCATTTTTTCAAAGTATTTGCCCAGGACGACATCAACTTTTATCTCCCCACCCCTATTCCATGTTGTTCTTTCTATGTATATTATGCTATGGCCACATGGCTAATGCAATAAAATCGAAAAGAAAAAAAATACCTAGGACTAAGCCCTGGTGATTTCAATAAGATGTATTTCAGAGGAGGCATGGTTAGGCTTGCACTGGGAGGAAGACAATGGAGGCATTGATGGGCATCAGCTTTAAAAGTGCAAAGGGGCAGAGGAACCAGAGACCAAATTGCAAACATGCGCTGGATTATGGAGAAAGATAGAGAGTTCCAAAAAAACATCTACTTCTGCTTCGTTGGCGATGCAAAAGCCGTTGACTGTGTCGACCACAGCAAACTATGGCAAGTTTTTAAAGAAATGGGAGTGCCTGATCACCTCATCTGTCTCCTGAGAAATCTCTATGTGGGACAAGAAGCTACAGTTAGAACTGGGTATGGAACAACTGATTGGTTCAAAATTGGGAAAGGAGTACGACAAGGCTGTATATTGTCTCTCTGTTTATTTAACTTATATGCAGAATTTATCAAGCAAAAGGCTGGGCTGGATGAAACCCAAGCCGGAATTAAGATTGCTGGAAGAAATATCAACAACCTCAGATATGAAGATGACACAACCTTGATGGCAGAAAGTGAGGAGGAATTAAAGAACCTTTTAATGAGGGTGAAAGAAGAGAGTGCAAAATATGGTTTGAAGCTCAACATCAAAAAAACGAAGATCATGGCCACTGGTCCCATCACCTCCTGGCAAATAGAAGGGGAAGAAATGGAGGCAGTGAGAGATTTTACTTTCTTGGGCTCCAGGATCACTGCAGATGGTGACAGCAGCCACAAAATTAAAAGACGCCTGCTACTTGGGAGAAAAGCAATGACAAACCTAGACAGCATCTTAAAAAGCAGAGACATTGCCTTGTCAACAAAGGTCCATATAGTTAAAGCTATGGTCTTCCCAGTAGTGATGTATGGAAGTGAGAGCTGGACCATAAAGAAGGCTGATCGCCGAATAATTGATGCTTTTGAATTATGGTGCTGGAGGAAACTCTTGAGAGTCCCATGGACTGCAAGAAGATCAAACCTATCCATTCTGAAGGAAATCATCCCTGAGTGCTCACTGGAAGGACAGATCCTGAAGCTGAGGCTCCAATACTTTGGCCACCTCACGAGAAGAGAAAACTCCCTGGAAAAAACAAGGAGAAGGGGATGACAGAGGATGAGATGGTTAGATAGTGTTCTTGAAGCTACCAGCATGAGTTTGACCAAACTGTGGGAGGCAGTGGAAGACAGGAGTGCCTGGTGTGCTCTGGTCCATGGGGTCACAAAGAGTCGGACACGATCAAACGACTAAACAACAACAACTTTAAAAGTGGATTAGATGAATTCATAGAGGAGAGGGCTGTTGATGGCTGCTTGAGAGAATGCAAATGCTCTTTCTCCCTGCTCAGAGGCAGTAATGTATCTGAGTGCCAGTTGCTGGAAGTTGTGTGTGTGTGGTTGTGCTTGAATTCTGCTTGTAGGTTTCCCACAGGCATCTGGTTGGCCACTGTGAGAATAAGATGTTGGACTTGATGGGCCATTAATGGCCTGATCCAGAAGACCCTTCTTATGTCCTTATGGGGCATGGATCCATCCTGTGCTGGCCAACTCTGTTTTACTTGGTCCCCACCCCCACTGCCACACCCTGACACCTTTTGTGTATTTTTTTAATGTTCCATTGATAAATTTGGGGGAATGTGGGGGAGGAATTTAAATCAACTGTTGATGGGCTGTGTAAATTTGGGTGTTCAATAGTGGGTGTTGCCATCTTTCCCCCTCCATGCCCTGAATAGTGTGTCATGAGATGAGAGTGGAAGGGTGGGTTGAGAGATGATAACTTGGCCAGGAGGTGACTGAGCATTCAAACTCTGGTTTCTCCTAGTCCTACATTCTGACCACACTGACTCCAAATACATACAATGCATGCAATTTTGCTTTCTTGAAAAACCCAAATCCATGGACTTTGGATTGCTCTCCAACATACTGAAACAGGATGGATTTAAGACTGCTTATGCCAATCTGTACTCTGGTTTATAAGCCACAGGGAGGAGTCTGGAAGCTCTTCACCCAACCCCAAGTCTACAATTCTATGATTCTATGAAATGCACCGATTAACTGTGATCAGGAAGGTCAAAATTTTGACTACAGGGAGGGCCATAGCTCAGTGATAGAGGATCTGCTTTGCCTGCAGGAAGTCCCAGCTTCAATCCCCGATATCTCCAGGTAGGGCTGGAAAACAGTCCTGCCTGAAAACCCAGAGAGCTGCTAAGCTAGAAGGACCAATTATCTGCCTCCGTAGAAGGCAGCTTCCTAAGGTTGCCCATCCAAGGCAGCCATTGCCTAGTTAGAAGCAAAGCACTTGTGGTGGAGAGAGGACCTGCAGGGAGGTCAACTGTGGTTGGCAGGGGGAGAGTCCATGCTCCTCGTCCATAAACCATTTTTGTGGTTATAATCATATGCACACACATATTGGAGTCTGCATGATTTGCAGCAGATTCAGACTGAAATGCACACTGTGTTTGCTTTGGCGAAACAGATTAAATCAGGGATAAGGGGTGTGTGGCCCTCCAGATTTTTATGGGCTTCAGTGCCCATCACCCATGACAATTGGCCTTGCTGGCTGAGGCTGACAGGAGTTGGAGTCCAACTACATCTGGAAAACCACAGTCTCCTCATCCCCGCTTTAAATGGTACACACATCATTTTAATAATGCCCGCTAGGGGGAGGCAGACTCAACCAGTAAAGCAGTTCTGAGCTGATGGATACTAGTGAAAGTGTGTCAACCGGCAACAAAAGGGAAGGGAGATGAAGATTATTAACTCTTAACAAAGCCTTTTCTGCAATGCAATGAGTTGCAATGCCAAGCCCGTGACCGAGACTATCCAGCAAATGCCCTTCGCCGTTCCATCATAAGAAAAGAAACAGAGACACGAAGAAAGGGGCTAGATCTTAACTGGACTGCTCAATAAATTTGACAAGGTTCAGGAGAAATGCAATGCTCATGACAAAATGGAGTTTGCTTCTCAGTTAGGAATCATGATCAGCACATTCCAAAGGACTTTTAAATATACCAGATATATCCCCTGCTTTTCAATCAGTGTGTTCCTAGGAAGGGCATTCATGCCCCATGTTTGCTGTGGTTAAAACTAGGAAGACACATACAGATAATCATGGAATCATAGAATTGAATAATTGGAAGGGACCCTAAGGGTCATCTAGTCAAACTCCTTGCAATGCAAGAATCTCAGCTAAAGCATCCATGACAGATGGCCATCCAATCTCTGCTTAAAAGCCTCCAAGGAAGGACAGTCCACAACCTCCGAAGGGAGACCGTTCCACTGTCAAACAGCTCTTCCTGTCAGAAAGTTCTTCTGTATCTCCTTTCTTAAAACTTGAAGCCATTGGTTCGAGTGCTCCAGAGCAGAAGAAAACAAGCTTGTTCCCTCTTCCATGTGACAGCTCTTGAGATATTTGAAGGTGGCTATCTCAGTCTTCTTTTTTCAAGGCTAAACATTCCCAGCTCCTTCAACTGTTTCTCATCAGGCTTGGTCCAGTATATTTGAAGGAGCGTCTCCACCCCCATCCTTCTGCCCGGACACTGAGGTCCAGCACCGAGGGTCTTCTGGCGGTTCCCTCACTGTGAGAAGCCAAGTTGCAGGGAACCAGGCAGAGGGCCTTCTTGGTAGTGGCCCTGTGGAACGCCCTCCCACCAGATGTCAGAGAGAAGAACAACTACCAGACTTTTAGAAGACATCTGAAGGCAGCCCTGTTTAGGGAAGCTTTTAATGTTTGATGCATTGCTGTATTTTAATATTTTGTTGGAAGCTGCCCAGAGTGGCTGGGGAGGCCCGGCCAGATGGGTGGGGTATAAATAAATTATTATTATTATTATTATTATTATTATTATTATTATTATTATTATTTTCTCCAGAACCTTGATCATCTTGGTTGCCCTCCTCTGCACACATTCCAGCTTGTCAACATCCTTCTTAAATTGTAGTGCCCAGAATGGGACACGATATTCCATCCATCATGGATGCTTCAGTTGAGATTCCCCGCATTGCAGGGAGGTTGGCCTTGATGACCCTTCCAACTTACAATTATATGACGCTATGATTCTGAACTACTCCCCATCTTCGGAAATCTCCTCCTGCACCTCCCAAAGTCATTGGCTCCCATTTTAAGTTGAACAGTTTCTCCTAAGAACCCTCTTGCCCCTTGCCCCTGGGTCACCACAAGTCAGAGGTTCCTCTTCAGTTAAATTACCACCAATTAATTTCTCATCCAGTTCCTCCTAACAAGGGATGTTGGGGGTTTGATTCACTGTGTGAGGGACAGGAGGCCAGTGGAGGCAGCTGATCTGCTGCCTTGTCGGTTAATTATGTGCAAAATAATACTATTAAAGAACAAAGCCACCACTGCCCATCATTCACCTCATATCTATCAGTCATTGTGAGGAAATATTCCAGCCTGATTAAACTTACAGGGAAAGTGGACATTAGCTCTGGCGGTGGTTAAAATGCCAGGACGCCTTCAGAAGATCTGCTCATTGAGCATCTATCTAGATTTGCTTGCACAAACTCGCACAAAGTTTAGATTATATCTAGTCTTTCTGGATCATTCATTCAGATTTCCTTGCAGGACAGTTATATGACAATGAGCATTCATCCTGATTTGCTCACAGGGCGTTTAGACATCTTCCCATTAGTCACCCATTCATCTCCTGCTTTGCAGCACATTCTCCCCTCACTTTCCAAGGGCTCTTCTGCACTATCATGCCACCCAAAACAGTTGTGGCTTTCAAAAAGTATCCTGGGAACTGTAGTTTGCTAACAATGGCGGAAGTTGTTAGGAGACTCCTGTTCCTCTCACAATGCTGCCGTTCCCTGAGGAACTCTGGGAATTGCAGCTCTGTGAGGGGAATCAGGGTCCCCTAAAAATTCCCAGGACCCTTAGCAAAATACAGTTCCAGAATACTTTGGGGGAAGACAGGACTGTTTCAGGCGACATGATGTTGCTTTAAATGTGTAGCACAGATGAGGCCCAAACTGCAGACTATTCAACTCTTTTTTGAAAGTAGATTCATTGTGCTGATTGTGCATCAGATAAGAACCTGGGAGATCTTGGGCAAGTTCCTGCCGCTCAGCCTAACCTACCTCACAGGGTTGCCGTGGGGGGGGGATTCAATGAGATGGTGGGGGGAGAGAACAAGGCAGGCCACCTTGGGTTCATTGGAGGAAAAGGTGGGAGAAAAATGCAATAAATTAAGCTAATAAATAATGGTCTCTCTTGGGAGGTTGAGGACTCTCCATCCTTGGAGGTTTCCAAGCAGAGGTTGGATGGCCATCCGTCATGGATGCTTTAGCTGAGATTCCTGCATTACAGGGGGTTGGACTAGATGACCTCTGGGGTTCCTTCCAACTCTACAATTCTATGAAAAAAATCCACCTTAACTGTGCAAACCCAAAGTTCCAGCAGGCACTTGAGTCCCTCCAGCAAAATAATGACACTCTGGAGGCACCCCTAGAGTGTCTGGTATGAAAAAGGATACTTGGCACTGCAAGGTAGTACTAATACCATCATTAACAAACACTAGCAGCTAAACAGCAAAGTGATGCTATGTTATCCTTCTTGTAAATCACACGTATCATGCCACCTGCATCCCAAAGATTACTTCCACACAACTCTTTAAAAAAGCACAACCTAGCCTCCTGAGCTAAAACTACAATTCCTGCTGGGACTAGGCAATACAAAATTAGTTCATGCTCTTATTCATGCCCCCCCTTACATATGCACAAACTCATCTTGGTTGAATCTCTACTAAGGAATCTGGGGAGTCTAACAATTTTGGTTTCTCTCAGTTTCTCATTTTTCCAACCTGAAGTTTGGTTCTCCACACTTCCACATCAGTTTGCAGTTTTTGTATATACAGGCATGAAAATGCATCATAATTTTAACACAAAGTTCTCCTAATACGTATATTTCTAGAAAGAGCTCTTTAGGTAGATCTTGACCTTGGCTGGACATGTGACTTGCAGAGCTGTCAACCCCTGATTTAAACCCAGATTCTTCTACAAACTGAAAATGGCAAGAGTCTATTTCTATTACGATCACATTTATTAATGCTAATGATTATCATTAATTATCATAGCACCATTAACGTACATTTAAGCTTCTAGGATTTCAGAGATGCAATGATGTATAGAAGCGCAGCATGGGAAGGGCAGTGACTGAGTGGGGGAACAACTTGATTAAGGGTTGGGAACAGAAAATAAATGATTTAAAAACAAGAGAAATCTGTCGCTGTTGGCACCTAGCTGTCCTCTGTTGCAAATGGGATGTTGGACTAGCCGGACCTATGGTCTGATCCAGAAGAGCTCCTCTTTTGTTTTTCTAAAAATGAACAAATAAGCAAACAAAACCAAAAGGCTTTGGGTTTTTTAAAAAGTTTCTTTTTATTCAAAGATCAGACGTATCTCAAACAACCAGGGTTTGAGGCAGGGGATATTCCAATTTCTACCTGGAGATGCCAGGGATAGAACCCATGACCTTCTGCATACAGAGCAGATGTTGTCCCATGGAGCTACAGCCTGTTGCCATTAGGATATCATTAGATGACTGCACCCTGTAGCACAATGGGTCACTGTGACTTACAGGTCACTAGAAGGTTGGTGGTTCAAGCCCACCCAGGGACAGCTCTGAGCAGGATGCCTGCATTGCAGGGGGTTGGACTAGATGGCCTTTGGGGTCCCTTAAAAGGTAAAGGGTAAAGGGACCCCTGACCATTAGGTCCAGTCGTGACCGACTCTGGGGTTGCGGCGCTCATCTCGCTTTACTGGCCGAGGGAGCCAGCATACAGCTTCCAGGTCATGTGGCCAGCATGACTAAGCCACTTCAGTTGAACCAGAGCAGTGCACGGAAATGCCCTTTACCTTCCCACCGGAGTGGTACCTATTTATGTACTTGCACTGGCGTGCTTTCAAACTGTTAGGTGGGCAGGAGCTGGGACCGAACAACGGGAGCTCACCTCGTCGTGGGGATTCGAACCACTGACCTTCTGATCGGCAAGCCCTAGGCTCTGTGGTTTAACCCACAGCGCCACCCACGTCCCTGGGGTCCCTTACAGCTCTACAATTATGATTCTAGGAGAACTGCACATCAATTAAGGCAGGTTCAGAGAGCTACCTAAAGGACACATAAACCTAGATCTGTAGAAGAGATCTATGGGTTTAGCAATGTTTAATATATGAACTTTGGTCACTGTTTTGCAGCTTAGGGAATATAACCAAATGTTGCATATCAGCAGAACTGGCAAAGACCCCTTACTTCATTTTCTTCTGTGGCAAATGTAAAGGGGTCTTGTGTGTTGTGTGTAGATTGGAGAAACTTTGTGGCAGTGGGAGAGGGGATCAAGCCAAGAAGTTAACCTTGGCTTTCTACAGCTTCCTCTTGAAAACCCAACGTTACAAAGATCAAATGGATGAAATTAAGAATATAAACTGCATTACAATTTACTGACAGATTAGGAGCTGCTGGCCCCCTTTGCAATCATGTCTATAAATACAATTGTTTTTAAAAGTTCTGGCTCTCTTCCTGCTCCAGACGTACCTGTCCAAAAGTGCTTGCTGCTCTTTTTAACTAGGAAAAATCCAGGCAGAGATTTCTTGGAACAGAATGATAAAAGCCCTCTTCAGATCTTTGGAGTTAAATTGACATGCGAGGAGAGAGGGCAGGAAGGAGCCTGCTGTTCTCATATAGGTTCCTACTCCTTCACAAATAGTCTGGGCTCTCCAATCTAGGATGTCTTGGCAGTAGCTCAGTGGTAGAGTATCTGTTTTGCTTGCAGAAGGTTTCAAGTTCAGTTCCCAAAATCCCCAGGAAGGACTGGGAGAGACCCCAGTCTTTACCCCTTGAGGGTGTCTGGCAGTCATTGTAGCTACATGGGTCACCAACAGGATGAAACTAGCATGTTTCTCCTGCTTCCTCCACCTTCACAAGTTGATTTAACCCAGAATAGCTCAACAGGGCTAAAGTTGGAACCAGCCAGATAAATTTAAAATTTCTCCAAATTAATCCTGCAATTAGGGAAATGTGCATGTGTGGATTCTTAAACATTGCACACATGCACACACCTTGATGTGATCTTATGCATTGTTCTGTTTGGCATTTTCCTGATGGTGATGATGATGATAATTTATACTCCGCCCATCTGGCTGGGTTTCCCCAGCCACTCTGAGTGGCTCCCAACAGAATATTGAAAACACAATAAAACACCAAACATTAAAAACTTCCCTAAACAGGGCTGCCTTCAGGTGTCTTCTAAAAGTCAGACAGTTGCTTATTTCCTTGACGTTCCACAGGGCGGGTGCCACTACCAAGAAGGTCCTCTGCCTGGTTCCCTGTAACCTCACTTCTCACAGTGAGGGAACTGCCAGAAGGCCCTCAGTGCTGGATCCAAAGTTACAGTTTCCAGAGTTCAGTGGAAAGAGGGATTGACTGTTAAGCCACTTTGAGAACTGTAGTCCTATGCAGGAAATAAAGGGTATCCTAAATACGCAGCACCCTTAACAAACTGCAGTTTCCATAACTCATTGGAAGAAACAGTGGCTCTTGAAAGTGGGGAAGATTACGTATATGGTGTGAATGTGACCACAGTGAGCCTGAGGTGAAAATGATACAACCACGGTTCCTGGGTAATTTGCATTTTGGAAAGATGGCCAGGTATTGGAATACAAAAATCTAGATAGGAGACTACGGCTGGAAGAGGTTTTGAAGGAACCATACTTATGGGCTACTGAATCATAGAATCATAGTACTGTGGAGTTGGAAGGGACAATGAGGATCATCTAGTCCAACCCCCAATGCAGGAATGTTTTGTCTGACGTAGGGTTTGAACCCACAACCCTGAGACTTATGCTCAACCCTGAGAGTCTTATGCTCTACGGAGTCGCAAAACAGATTCTACCAGTGGAATGTGATGCTGGGCAGGTGTGTGGGGCTTTGCATGTGTCTGAAACTGCTCAAAGGTCAAGCAGACTCGGGAAACAATATAACCAAAATACTAAGCCTAAGATTTCACTCAGAGACAAAGAAAATATGTCATATATATATATATATATATATATATATATATATATATATATATAGACTCGCTTACCTGTCGGGGGGAAAAACAGTCCTTCCCCCTAGCACACAAAGAAAAAGTAGCAGCTGTTGCTCAATCTGAGCAGGTTGTGATAGCATCTATTCAAGGTGTTGTGCTATAAATATCAGTCTAGTTATAGTCTGTGGAGGTGCTAGTTTGTGTGTGTTAGGTAACTGAGCCTCACAACAACACACCTTCGCATCCCACCCGGCTTCAGCCCAGCTGTCTAAATCTTTTATTTGTTTATGTATTGTCTTTGCCACTGCTGCCACCCTTTCTTCAAGGCATAAATATTGGTATCCACAGGACTTCCAAAGACCCATTCACTTTAGCCTCACGACAACCCTGACACATTGTTTTGGGTGATTGCCATTGGGTCTCCCTGGTCCTCATCTGACATTCTAGCTGTTGGAAGTGCAGCGGGAGGGATCATTCTATTTATAAATTAAGAGTTGCCTCTATTAGTGTCAAAGTGAACTAGCCAAGAGGGCAATGGGTGGGGGTGGTGCTTAGCAACTGTGTGGCATGAGGTGTGCAGAGGTAGCACATGCTCTGATTGGCTGCACAGTTCTGAGGGAGTTTTCCTCTATATATTTGGTTGAATGACTCCCTGCTTTGTACGAGGCCTGACAAATACAATGCTTTTATTCAGTTTCCTTGGTAAATTATTATCAGGATTTTCTCTCTCTCTCTCTGGGCTCCATCTGCATTATTTAAGTGACTTTGCTAATGCTGTCCACTACATCCATATGCTGGCATCCATCTGTCTTAGAAGACACTGCAGGGGAGCACCTTTGGGGATGAGGTCAAGCTGTTGGACAGTTGTAGCTCCTGCTGTGGCTCTAGAGACGGATGCAGGAGAGACATATGTTGTTGCAGCTGGGGCAGTTGAAGGCATCTGGTTGTGCTGCTGCAAATGCACCATGGTTTTTCTTCCTTCTGCACTCCTTCCAGCGGTCATTCCTCCTCTGGGCACTGCTATGGATACATGACTTGACTGCCTGTCTCCAGACACTGTTGCCAGTCTTCATGTCACGTTTGCAGACATCTTTGTAACACAGAGTTGGTCTGCTAACTGGCCTGATGCCAGAAGCCAGCTCCCCGTAGGGGACATGACCCAGCCACTCTGTGGCTGAGACAGGACTGTGAGCATGCCCGGAATGTGGACTTGGGAGAGCACATCTCTCTTTCCCACGGTAAAGACTTGTTCAGGACCTTTTAATGAGCTTTACAGCTTGGATGAGTAATTCAGAATTTTCATCTAAATTTCCTTCTGGAGGATTCAATTATGTATGGGTGGTTTTGTGGCTGTTTTTGCATTTGTACCCCACCTTTTCCCTATTGAACTCAAGGTACTATACCTAAGGCTCATGACTGATCTCTCCATCCAAGCACTGATGAGACTCAGACCTGCTTAGCTTCAGAAACTTTCATACATCACATTCCTTCAAATCAGAGCTCCGTATTGCCTTTTTGATTGTGGAACAGCAATGAAAAACACAGCACAATGTGATTATTATTTTTTAAGGATAGGTGTGCTTCAGTTTGTGTATAGTTTTGGGAATGAAGTTGGCTTGCGTTAAAACGCGAACCAAATGAAATGTCTTCTCCCTCCCTGCTCTCCCTCCCTCTTATGCAATACGCCAAGTAGACAGGGATACATTTTCTCCTTGCATAATTCTGTATCTCAGGGGTCTCAAATGAGGCTGAAAGTTTGGAAGATTTGAGACTAAAGAAAATGCTTCCTAACACACCCCATAGTCAAACTATACAATTCACATGATGCTGCGATGATCATCAGCAGATTTGACAGCTTTAAAATAGGATTAGTTAAAGTCATGGAGGATTGTGAGTCTATCAATGACTGCTACACATGACAGCGAAGTTCTGCCTCCTCTTTCAGGGGCAATATTCATTTGAACACCAGTTTCTGGGAATTGCAAATGTGGAGACTGCTGTTGTGCTCTCTTCTTTCTTGTGGGCTTTTCATAGGCATCTGCTTGGCCACTGTGAGAACAAAACTCTGGACCAGATGGTACTTTGGTCTAACCCAGAAGGTTCTTCTTATGTTCTTGAGACTGGAATTGCATAAGTAATGAGTGTCAATACAGGGCTCTGATGCAACAAGGAAGAGTAGAACAAGGCTTATCCCTTAGCCATAGCTCCAGAAGACTATAAAAATAATGTTCTTTTAAGTGAAAGGAAAAGATCAAATACATTACAGATCAGTTTGCTTGATTT
This sequence comes from Podarcis cretensis, assembly GCF_951804945.1. Lineage (NCBI taxonomy): Eukaryota > Metazoa > Chordata > Lepidosauria > Squamata > Lacertidae > Podarcis > Podarcis cretensis. The sequence continues at coordinate 23,141,004 of NC_137177.1, read as the reverse complement.
TAAAACATGAAAATATAACATTGCTTCGTTTGGCATCAAGAGGAAAATGGAACAATTTTCTACGTACCTTTATTGAACAAAATATAAATCAGCCCAAAATTAGTTCCCTCTTTATTTTAGTAGACAGGTTCAATACACTTACTATATTCAGCAACATATTTAACATAGGTTTAAATTCTCCTGTTGGTTTTGATGAGTCCATTGTTATAGCCTGTTGGCTGAAAAACAAACAAACAGACAAACAAACAAACAAACAAACAAAAACACAAAAAACCTTCTCCCCTCAGATTTCCATAAACCCATGACTCTTTTCTGCCTCTTTCTTGGGGTTCTTGAGAAATTCTATTCTTTTTTTTATTATGTGCACTGATTATTGCTAAGATTTTGATTTGTTGGAACTATGTAGCAGTGTCTACGTGATGAAACACGAATCTAAAAGCATATCATTTTATTTTTAAAGCAGACCTCAATAATTAAATGCGTAAAAAGTGTCAAATCTCTCAGAACATAATACTTAGAACAGCATAGCAGGTCAAATAATGTATTTATATTTCCACTTTAGCAGAGTTTGTACTTATTTCACCTGTTAGGTGGCTGGTTGGTGGAGCTGAGGGTCATCTTCAATTGTATAATCCCGTCTTGGTATAATCCACAGCCTTTTCATTCTGCTCTTCCTGAAAACTCCATGAGGTCCTTGAATGGGCTTTCTAGGACTCTCAGCTGTTCCTTTATTGTGCATTCCTGATCGTTTGTGCTCACAAGGGCCTTGGCCAGTGCTGTTTTTCTAGAAAAAGAGGTGTCAGACCTCACCATGAACACCTCCGCCTTTCTTTTAGAATGGCAATGGCACCCACCTGAGAGGTGCTGGAACAGAGTTCCAGTGAGTTCCCCCTGAAAAAAAAAGCCCTGGCCTTGGTGGTTATAGGCGATCCTGCTTTCCATACTATTTGTACCTTCAAAAGATTTGGGGAGGACCTAGCACCTCATTTCAAAACAGCATATGTCCTGGGACATATGTACAAAGAAACGGGTGGCACTGTGATTTAAACCACTGAGCCTCTTGGGCTTGCCGATTGGAAGGTCGGCGGTTCAAATCCCCACAACGGGGTGAGCTCCCATTGCTCTGTCCCAGTTCCTGCCAACCTAGCAGTTCGAAAGCATGCCAGTGCAAGTAGATAAATAGATACCACTCCGGCGGGAAGGTAAATGGTTTCCTTCACCATCCTTCATGCGCTCTGGTTTCCTTCACGATGTTCCATTGTGCCAGAAGCTGTTTAGTCATGCTGGTCACATGACCCAGAAAGCTGTCTGTGGACAAACTCTGACTCCTTTGGCTTGAAAGCGAGATGAGTGCTGCCTTTGACTGGACTTAACCTTTACCTTTACCTATGTCTTGTAGCTTCTTGCTGTGAAAGTGGGGATTTGAATCCTGGTTTCTCAGACTCCAGTGCAACACTCAAACCACTACACAACACTGGTCCTCTAAACATGCCTATTATACCTTGCCCTGCCCTCTAGCAGAGAATAAGCCTTTGCCCTCGTCTAGATGGCAACTCTTCAGGTCTTCAAAGAGTGTTGCCACTCTCATCCATGTAAGCAGAGGTGTTTAGGGAAAATGAGATGAGAAGCTCTGTTGTTCTCTGCTGAGGATAGAGGAAGGTGCCTACACGGTATAGCAGATAGAGACACACATACACAAAACAAGACAGCACCTCCCTACCACACACCCCATTCTGGCTGCAGAGACTTTGTACCCTGAGAGCCTTCAATCCTGGCGTGCTCTTATTCAGAGAAGCGACGCTGTGATTTCCACCGGCTCCTGTTTTGTAATGGGCTTTAGCGTCTATGAGCATTCCGTTAGCTTGTCAGCAGCCAGTTTGATCCATCAGCTTCTCAACAATCTCAAAGGACTAAAATAGCCGCCCAGTTCCCTAAGTGCTTATTATGGAACTTTTGAAAAATGCCTCAGCGGGTAAGCTGGAATGATTCCAAAAGTACCATTTTTCCCCCATAAAAAAAAATACCAAAAGCAATCCCTTCACCCAAAAGATGTTATTTTTAATGTGATGAATCATTTGTAAATGGGAAGCAAATGATCATCTTCAGAGCTTGACGGCTCTCTACTCAGCACGAACACAGAGATCAAGGCCATCCTGGAGCCCAGGAGACAACAGCAGAGGAGAGGAGACAGAAGAGATTCTGAATGTTGAGATTTTCTTGCAAGGGGACCTCACAGGTGAGATGCCCAAAGCTCTCATCCTGAAGAGTTTTTGGGTTACAGCTAATAATTCCCTATTACAGACCCTTCAAGTGCCCCTATTTTCCAGGGACAGTCCCAGATTTACAGAAGCTGTCCCAGTTTCTGATTTGATGCTGAAATGTCCCTCTTTTCCTTAGGGCACCCCTATTTTCACCAGAGAAATGTTGGAGGGTATGGAGTTATGTGACCCCCTGAGCCAATATGATAAGTACAGTGGCACTTCGGGTTAAGAACTTAATTCTGTTCTTAACCCGAAACAGTTTTTAACCTGAGGTACCACTTTAGCTAATGGGGCCTCCTGCTGCTGCCGCACCGCCTGAGCGTGATTTCTGTTCTCATCCTGAAGCAAAGTTCTTAACCTGAAGCACTATTTCTGGGTTAGTGGAGTCTGTAACCTGAAGCGTATGTAACCTGAAGCATCTGTAACCCAAGGTACTACTGTAACTATACAATCTTTAGAAGACGTTTGAAGGCAGCCCTGTGGAGGGAAGTCTTTTGAGGTTTTATTATGTTTTAATATATGTTGGGAGCTGCCCAGAGTGGGTGGGGCAGTCCAGTCAGATGGGTGGGGTATCAATAATAAATTGATGATGATGATGATGATGATGAAAGAGGATTTTGGAGAAATGTTGGAAGGTATGCTATTAACATGGCCCACCAGTCATTGAGCACTTCTTCCAATCTTCTCCTCTCAATTTCAGTGGTCCTATTGTAGTAGGGATGGACAATTCTATCCAATTTCTCTTCCTCCCCTCCCACTCTTAAATTCAGTTCTCCACATTTGCACATGTTTATGGGGAAACCATGTTTCAAGTCCTCATGAAAAGAAGAGTGGCAGATGAAAATGATGGACTTTGCAGAACTGGCAAAACTGATGGGAGGAATCCAGAACCAGCAAGACCAAGCATTCCAAAAGGACTGGAACAAATTTATATTATATTTGAAAGACAACTGTAAGCAATTGACATCATTAGCAGGGTTATCTGAAGATCTGTAAGGTGAAATTGCTACCTATTCAGGTTGAGTAATATAATTTCTGAGGTAATGATATAACAAGGATAGGAAACGAAGCGAAATGTAAAGATGTAAAGTTTAGTTTTGTAAACCATCAGCGGGAGGGAGGGAAGTCTCTAGGCTTGGCCGAGCCAAAAAGATAAAACAAGAGGGTACGATGTTACATAGTGTGATTATACGTAAAACCAATAAATATTATTTATATATAGAAAAAGAAAATCCATCAGCACTGCAGTGCAAACATCTCCTACTACACACACGTTTGTATGCAATTTTGCCTTGTATACATGTTTTGGCAAAGCAATTTCCCCTAACATAATGCATTTTGGCATGTTATTCTCACTATGTGTGCACTTTATGCATGCTTTACCTTAACATATGCCTTTTTGTACACATTATTTGGCTGGAGAGCTGCATCGCAAAATTCATGCCAGTGTTTGAAGGAGAGTCGATTTTCAGTTCCTGTATTGTTTTTGCAAAGTGTAGATTTTGTTGCTTTGCCTTTAAATGCTAAGTGAATCTAATTTCTTCTCCATTCCTCTCCCAGTAAGTTGATGTCTATTATCTCTTCCCATGCCCAATTACCTTAAAGAGTAGATTGGCATGGTCTTCATCAAAAGCAGGAGGCAATTGCTTGCTGTCTTCAGGAAGAAAGAAAAGAATCAAATCCTGCTCCTCCAACAAGGCACTGCTCAGTTCTCAAATAAATAAATAAATCATCCAGTCTCTGACTCTCAGCTTAGCCTGTCGCAGTCTTTTTAATGTGAGCTATATACAAGTATTTACAAAAGCAGTTCATACAGAGTACCTGCACCTTAGGGCAAACGAATACTCTCCACCACACCACAACCACCATTACTGTTGAACAGGCTTTCCTTTTAAAACAGGTGATAGCCAATCACATTCCTGCTGAGTCACTCTGACCCAGCACTTCACAGAGTATTGCATCAGCCTGTTGAAGCCTGCAGACTTACTCATCATCCTGTGAATCCCAACACTCCTCCTTAAGTCAAAGGCTTGAGACCTAATAATTCTCTTAAGTCTCGAAATTTAGGAGCATCCAAACATTTTGTATACAAATCCGCCACATTACATTTTGTGTTATAGTGCTGTACCTTTAACACATTTCTTTCCAAAGCATTTTTCACATTTCCGTATCTTATAGTAATATGTTTACTCTTGCTCTTAAAGTTCTGTTGGTTAGCAAGCTGTTGTGCAGCCATGTTGTCACTTAGCACAGCGATTGGCATTTCAGAAGGTATTCCATTTTCTCTGTCCCCCCAGCTGGCATCAGCGTATGCATACACTTGCTGATCATATCCTGTATCCAGCATCAGTTTGTAATCTTTTGTGCCTTTCAGATACCTTAGGATTCTTTTAAGTGCTACCCAATCTCTCTGAGCCGGGTCTGCACTTCTTTGGCTTAACATGTGCACTGCCAATGTTATGTCGGGTCTTGTCCAACAACTTAAATATAACAGAGAACCCAACAGAGAATGAAATACTGTTGCATTCTCACATTTTTGTCCTTCTGGTTCATTTTTGTACTGGGTAGTTATGGGAGTGTCAACCTCATTTGCCCTCTCCATCCCATATGTCTTCAGTAACTTTTCGATTTTTTCCTTCTGACTCAGATAGTAGACGCCCTCTTCATTTCTCTGAAACTCTACTCCTAAGTAATTCTGAATCTCTCCCAAATACTTCAGTTTGGATTTGTTACCTAGACTGTTTATAAACCAAGACACTTGCTTTTGTGCAGTTGTTATTAGACAGATATCGTCAACATACAAAAGTAAATAACAAATACTTCCTTGCACCATTGCTGAATATAAACAGGAATTAGCCAGGCTTTGTTTGAATCCCATCTTTTTCAAAGTTGTGTCTATGCATTCATGCCATAGACGTGCACTTTGGTGTAAACCGTATAGTGCCCTTTGCAGCTTTAACACCATGCTGTCTTTTTCCAGCTCATAACTTGGTATTTGCTGTAAATACACCTCGGTGTTAATAGGAGCATTTAAATATGCTGAGGCAACATCAAAATGATTAACTTTTAACCCTCTCAGACTTGCCATTGCTAAAACTGATTTTGCTGTTTCAGCCTTTGCTGTTGGGGCAAACACTTCATCATAATGTATCATTTTCCTTTGTGTAAAGCCCCTTGCAACCAACCTGGCTTTCCTCTGACAACTTCCATCAGCCAGCTTTTTCACTTTAAAAACCCACTTACAGCTTATGGGCTTTTTACCTTCAGGCAATTCTGTAGGTACAAACACATTGTTGTTTAGCAGAGAGTTATACTCTGCCTGCATTGCCTTTAACCATGCCTCTTTCTCTAGAGTAGGTAACTCTTGCACTTCTTCAAAGTTTTCTGGCTCAGTTACACAAACCTGGTTTATGGTGGCTGGGAACCCATAACGGTCTGGAGGTTGACCTTTATTACTTCTTGCAGACCTCCTTGGTTCATTAATCTCACCCCCTGGGCTACCTTCAGGACTGCTTTTGGGGTGGATTGATTCTGGAGATTTACCTCCTCCTGTCCCTGTTGCACTTTCTTCCCCCCCCTGCTCCATGCTAGCACCTAGAGAAAAATGCTCAACCTTTACCTCCTCCCTTTCAGTTTCTCTGGGAGAGCTGCCAATTCTTAGTTTTGTTTCAGCTGTCTTATCAGGTACGCTCGGCAGTAAAACTTTTTCTGGCAGCAGGTTTGCACGTATCTTGGGCCAATTTCTTTGCTCATTAAAGCTGGCTGATCGACTATAACTCAAAAGATTTTTATCATCTTCAAACCGGTAGGCTTTCGTACCACTTTCATACCCAAGATATAGCAACTGCTGTGCCCTTTTCCCACCTTTTCTTCAGTTCTTTACAGGTATGTCAACCCACGCCTTTGTCCCAAAGATTCTCAAATGTTGCAAACTGGGACTTTTGTTATAGAGAATTTTATAGGGCATGTCATCTAGTACCCTTGACCACAAGCGATTCCCAATATAATTCACGGTCTTAATACTCTCAGCCCAGTACTTAATTGGAAGATTTGCATCTGCTAACAATGCTTTCATTTGTGTCTGCAAGACACCTCCCCTACGCTCTGCTACTCCGTTCTCCTGAGGTGTTGCCACATTGGTAAGCCTATGTTTAATTCCTTGGGAACGCAACCAGTTTCTTAGGGAGCTTGCCATAAACTCTCCTCCCCTGTCTGTCTGAATAGAGCACACCTTTTCGCCAAGTTGCCTTTCTACCCTTCTTACCCAGAACTTCAAAGTTTGGGCAACGTCAGACTTTTGCTTTAATGGATAGACCCAGCCAAATCTAGAATAGTCATCCACTAGGATCAAACAGTACTTGTTATGGGAGACACTTGGTGGAAAAGGACCAGTTACATCAGCATGAATCAACTCCAGTGGTTTTTTGGTTTCTCTCTGGCTTGCTCTTGCTACTGGGCAAGCCCTGCTTTTAACCTCCTTGCAGATATTGCAGTCTAAGTAATTATCACAACTTTTAATGTTTTTCATCCCCCCACACAACTCCAATGTTTTGTTCAGCACCTTAAAGCTAGCATGAGCCAGACGCCTGTGCAGGAGATGAATACACATATCATGGGTTGGGACATTTTGCACATTCACAACCTTAGACTCACACTGCAGTACATACATATTAGTTCTAAGGTTAGCATTTGCCAACACTGCCCCATTTTGCTTTATCTGGCACTGATCTCCCACAAAGTTTACTTCAAAGCCTGCTTTTGCCAAGTCTGGAATACTCAGGAGATTGTTTTGCAAACTAGGCACACACAACACATTCCTGAATGTGTGTCCCAGCTGTGGGAACACAACCTCCCCCTCACAAACCACATTAGCTTTCTGGCCCGTAGCAAGACTTACATGTTTTTTGTTTGAAGCCCTAGCATCAGTTTGCAATCCTTTTCTTTTACAAAAGGTTTGAGAAGCTCCACTGTCCAGAACCCACAGCTCTTCATTTTCTTGACCATCTGCAGACACCCAAGCGGTAGACTCTCTCTGCTGCCTCCTGTGCTTCTGCTGTTTTTGTTGTTTTCTCGGGCAGTCCTGCAGCAGATGTCCACTGGACTTGCAGCAAAAACACCTTTTTACTTTGTTGACCACCGGCTGGTCTGCAGCAGCTCCTCCTGGCTGTTTCTCCAGCTCCCAACACCTCTGCTCTTCTCAGCTGTTGTTCCCTCTGGGATGCTCCAACAGCTGGGCTGAGGTCATCTTTCGCTCTGCACGCCTGTCCTCCTCTGCATAAACCGTCCAGTAACGTATTCCAGAGTCAGCTTATCAGTCTCTACAGACTCGAGGGAATTGACCAGCATATCATAGCTGTCATCAAGGGAACTCAGGACTATAAAGACTTTGTCCTCTTCCCTCACAGGCCTCCCTCTTAAGGCTAGCTCCTGGAAACAGCCTGTTAGGAATTTTAGGTGGTTCACCAGGGAGTCCCCCGGTTTCTTCCGACACCGGTACAGTCTCCTGGTCAATGTTATCAGTGAGCCAGCTGTCTCTCGCACATGGACAGCCTTTAGCGCATTCCACGCCTCACTTGCCATCACCTTATCAGCTACGTAGACTAGCTGGCTGTCACCCACTCCAAGAATGATCGTAGCCAAAGCTTTCTCATCCTTTTCTAGCTGAGCCTCTGCTAGTGCTAGCATTTCATCGTCGTCCTCATCCTCCTCAGGGGGCTGCGGTGGAGTTTCCACCACCTTCCACAGGCCCTCACACTTGAGGAAGTGTTGCATGCGGACCGACCAGGTGCTGTAGTTCGTGGCTGTCAGCTTCTCCAGCAACACGCCAGTTCTGGACTGCTCCATACCTGCAGCTCACCTCCAGCACCCACGGCTAGATAACTGCCACCTGTACTCTTGCGCAGCGGAAGCGTGCTGGGCCCATAACCCTGTTGCAGTCTTTTTAATGTGAGCTATATACAAGTTGTCAGAGCTGCCTCCAGGTCCCAGCTCACAGAGGACCAACGCTAGGCTGTAGTTATGTACAAAAGTCTTTATTGAGATTCAGTCTCCATTTCAAAGCCGCAGCGTGCAGCTCTACGTCCCGACCTTAGACCGGCGAAGTCCTGTCTGAGTCTCCTCCCCCTCCACACCAGTTTAAGACTCTCGCTTTGCTCCACCTCTTCCTAAATTCCTTTCTCCTCTGGGCCCTCCTGCCCGCTAGGGTATCATCCTTCCTGGACTCCTCTGACGCTGACCCTGACGATTCTTGCCCCTCCTTCCGGCGGGCTTTAGGACCTGGTTCCCTATCCGGGCTACCTTCTGTGCCGCTCGCCTGTACCTTTGAACTTGGCGCGCGCGCCCAGCCTGCAACTTTCCTCTTAACCGTTAACTCGCTCTCCGATGGAGGCGTGGTCCACCCTGACTCATCTTCTCTTGCTGGTGGTGCATATGTGGGCTCTGACACCTGGGACTCCTCCCCCCCACTACGCTCTGGTGGGGAAGCTGGTCCTGATTTGCAACTGCTGCTCTGGGAGTCCCCGCTGGCCCCTTGCTTCTGGGGTGTCCCCCTTGGGTCGCCCCTTGCCCTGCCCATCGGCGCCCCCTTCTGTGAATCTTCCGATTCGCTGGAGAGGCTCATGGAATCTATCGGGCTGCTGTCATATTCTCCTACGCTGCCCTCGGATTGCTCCCCCTCGCTTTCCATCTCCTCTCCTCCCTGCGCTCCTGCTGAGTCCCTGACACAAGTATTTACAAAAGCAGTTCATACAGAGTACCTGCACCTTAGGGCAAATGAATACTCTCCACCACAGCAGCACAGGACCACAGCACAACCACCATTACTGTTGAACAGGCTTTCCTTTTAAAACAGGTGATAGCCAATCACATTCCTGCTGAGTCACTCTGACCCAGCACTTCACAGAGTATTGCATCAGCCTGTTGAAGCCTGCAGACTTACTCATCATCCTGTGAATCCCAACATAGCCTACCTCACAAGGTTGTTGTGAGGATGGAATGGGGAACCATATACACCCCTTTGTGCTTGGAGGGAAGGTGAGATATAAATGAAAAAAGCAAAGCATAGACTGAGACTTTCAGTGTGTATTCAGTGGTGCCATACCCTCCAATATTTCTCCAGTGAAAATACAGACATCCCCTCCAGCTTTTCTCCGATGGTAATAGGGACATCCTATTCCATACCCTCCAATATTTCTCTGATAATAATACAGGCATCCTAAGGAAAAGCTGGAGAGCAGAGGGAAGTAATATCATGGCAATCTTTTATGGTCTGCCTGCCCCTCCTCATTAAGTATCCTGTTAAAGGGATCTGGGTGTGTAGATTTTGTCTGATACCTGGACATGGGCCAGGGCCATGCCATGACCCCAGTGGGGACCTCTTGAGGTGTCCCTATTTTACATCAAATCATAGGACTCCCTTTATTGGTGGTTTACCCTTAGATGGACACCCTGCAGAAGGAGCAATATAGCCTGGCTTCACCCAGTGCCTAAATCAAACTGCTCACAACTGTAACCAATAAAGTTGTGGCCTATTTGAACCCATAAACCTAAATATTTGTGTCCGTGTGTGTTTATTATCCACTATGGAACTGCGGGTCCCGGGGCCTTAGCATGCAAAAAAAGGACTATCCTACACAGAACTTTTCCATACATTTTGTTTCAGTTTGGTTTCCAGCTGTGACCAGCCAGATGCTCCTAAAACTCCACAAATGGACTATGACAGCATCTGTCCTTTCTTGAAGTTGCCGAAAGCGTACAGTTCAGTGGTGGAGCACATGTGTTTGGATGCCAAAGGTGCCAGGTTCTGTCATTGACATCTCCACATAAGAGAGATTTCTGTCCCAAACCCTAAATGAGCAAATGCTCTCTATATAAGACAGCTTCCTATGTTCTTGTGAGCCTGTCACTGAACTTGAATGCTATCATTGGAGCCACAATGACCAATTGCAATTCACAATCCTATTCTGCATGATTCCAAACAATTCAGTAGAATTTCAGGCACTGACTTTGAATTAATTTAAAAAAATGCACACCTGGCAAAAGTTTGAAATAATATTACATTCTGTTGATTTAAGGCAAATCATGCCATAATATCAAATTGAAATAATATTGTCAGGGACTCAGCGGGAGCGCAGGGAGGAGAGGAGATGGAAAGCGAGGGGGAGCAATCCGAGGGCAGCGTAGGAGAATATGACAGCAGCCCGATAGATTCCATGAGCCTCTCCAGCGAATCGGAAGATTCACAGAAGGGGGCGCCGATGGGCAGGGCAAGGGGCGACCCAAGGGGGACACCCCAGAAGCAAGGGGCCAGCGGGGACTCCCAGAGCAGCAGTTGCAAATCAGGACCAGCTTCCCCACCAGAGCGTAGTGGGGGGGAGGAGTCCCAGGTGTCAGAGCCCACATATGCACCACCAGCGAGAGAAGATGAGTCAGGGTGGACCACGCCTCCATCGGAGAGCGAGTTAACGGTTAAGAGGAAAGTTGCAGGCTGGGCGCGCGCGCCAAGTTCAAAGGTACAGGCGAGCGGCACAGAAGGTAGCCCGGATAGGGAACCAGGTCCTAAAGCCCGCCGGAAGGAGGGGCAAGAATCGTCAGGGTCAGCGTCAGAGGAGTCCAGGAAGGATGAGACCCTAGCGGGCAGGAGGGCCCAGAGGAGAAAGGAATTTAGGAAGAGGTGGAGCAAAGCGAGAGTCTTAAACTGGTGTGGAGGGGGAGGAGACTCAGACAGGACTTCGCCGGTCTAAGGTCGGGACGTAGAGCTGCACGCTGCGGCTTTGAAATGGAGACTGAATCTCAATAAAGACTTTTGTACATAACTACAGCCTAGCGTTGGTCCTCTGTGAGCTGGGACCTGGAGGCAGCTCTGACAGTAAGTCCTGTCTCAAATTTCAAAGAACCTCGCAACGTGAGAGGACGCAGCGAGGGGCGAAGATTGGTGCTTCGCGAGCTCACAAAAGCAGCACAAGATGACTACAGAAGAACGACTGGCAGCTTTGCAAGAAGCCGTGGTACAACTTAACGCAGAAATACGAGCGGCAAGGAGGAGAGAAGAGGAATCAGATGCTGTCTGCAAGGATCTGCAAAACAGGTTGGAAATGTTGACTAAACAGGGGCCACCGGCAGCCAAATCAGAAGGGATCGGGCTCGGGAAGAGAGGGCGGAGCCTGGTGTCGCATTTCGATGGGAGTCTGCAGCAATATCCTAACTTCAGAGCAGACGTAGTTTTTGCGCTAAAGTTGCTGGAGAAGGACTTTAGAGATGAGCAGGAGAAAGTAGGCTTCATACTTTTTTTTTTTTTTTAATATTCTTTTTTATTAAGTTTCATTTATCACACACACATAAAGAAAAAACAAAACCATCTTAGACAACAACTAATACAGAAAAGAAAAAATTTACATTAAGCCCAATACTTATTAACTTAAATAACAGAAAATAGTGACAAAAAGAAAAAAAAAAGAAAAGAAAAAAAAAAGCACCACAGCAATGAAAAAAATAAAAAATAAAAAAAAACTGATAAATAGCACATACTTGCTGACTTCCTTCCCTCCTGATTTCGGGTTCTTAATTTTAAAAGTTTCATTTTTACAGCTGATGTTGGGTTATTTGATCTATCTATACATCGAAAGTTTCATAACAAGCCTGCTATATTTGGTAGGTTACTATAATTACCTTCAATATATGTCATAAATTTAATCCAGTCGTTATTTGACTTTGTATTCTTTTGGTTTCTAATTCTCTGCGTCATTTTAGCTAATTCGACGAAGTTATATAGTTTCGTTTGCCAATCTCTCATCGTTGGTATATTTCTGTTTTTCCAATTTTGGGCAATTAACATTCTGGCCGCTGCTGTTGAGTATTGAAATAAGACTCTATCTTCTTTCTTAATTTCTTCTCCGATGATACCTAATAGGAAGGCCTCTGGCTTTTTCGGGAATGTATATCTCAATATTTTTTTTAATTCATTATATATCGTATCCCAAAATTTTTTTATTTCCTCACATGTCCACCACATGTGTATGAAATTGCCTTCTTTTGTTTTACATTTCCAGCAGGCCTTATTTCCAGTTTTGTACATCCTACTTAGCTTCTCTGATGTAATATACCATCTATATATCATCTTCTCTAGATTTTCTCTGATTGCAACACTCGCCGTGAATTTTAATCCCTCCTTCCACAATTTTGACCATTTTTCATATTCTATGTTGTGCCCCAGGTCTATCGCCCATTTTACCATAACCTCCTTAATTTCTTCGTCTTTTGTGTCCCATTCCAGTAATAAATTGTACATTTTGGATAATAATTTAAATTTATTTTCTATTATTTCAATTTGAAATTTTGATTTCTTTTCATTCATTCCAATTTTTTTATCTTTTGACCAAATCGCGTTAATTTGATGGTACTGTAACCAGCTTGTCAACTTTCCCTTCAGCTCCTCATATGGCTTTAATTTCCAGCTGTCTTCCGATCTTATCAGTAAATCTTCATATGTTAATTTCTGTTCCTCCATATTTATTTTTTTAATAGTTACGATGTTTACTGGGGACAACCACCAGGGCGTTCTCCATTCTAACAGTTTTTTATTTTTTTCCCAAACTTCGTATAATGGGCCCCTAATAATGTGATTTGAGAACCCTTTATGAGCCTTCTCTTTATTTGCCCAGAGGTAGGCATGCCATCCGAACCTGTTGTCTGCACCTTCAAGATCCAATAAATCAGTGTTTTCCAAGGTTATCCAGTCTTTAACCCAGCATAGGGAGGAGGCCTCGTAGTATAGTTTCAAGTTAGGGACTGCGAGTCCCCCTCTCTCCTTTCGGTCTGTAAGTAATTTAAATCTTATCCTTGGCCTCCTTCCCTGCCAAATGAATCTTGAGAGGGTTTTCTGCCAATCTTTAAATAATTTTGACCCCCTAATTACTGGAATATTTTGAAACAAGAACAGCATTCTTGGAAGGACATTCATTTTTATTGTCTCCATCCTGCCCATCCACGAGAGGTTAGCTCTGTTCCAAACATCCAAATCTTTTTTAATTTCCTTCCATGTGGTTGTATAATTATCTTCAATTAAGTTTATGTTTTTTGGTGTAAGCCATATTCCTAAGTATTTTATTTTTTTTACCACCTTTATCCCATGTTTTCTCTCTAGTTCTTCTCTTTCCTCAGCACCCAGGTTTTTTGTCAACATTTTGGTTTTTAGTTTATTCAGTTTAAAACCGGATAGTTTACCATATTCTTCTAAGATCTCCAGCGCCTTGCCCAAACTACCTTGTGGTTCTTCTAAAGACAACATTAGGTCGTCCGCATAAGCTCTTAGTTTAAATTCCTTCACTCCTATTTTAATTCCTTGAATCTCTCATTTCGATCTTATTCTGTTCGCCAGTACTTCCAATACTATAATAAATAATAGCGGAGAGAGGGGGCACCCCTGTCTTGTACCCTTCTCGATTTTAAATATGTTTGTAAGATTATTATTTATTACCAATTTGGCAAATTGGGTTGAGTATATTGCCTGTATTCCTTTCAAGAATTCACCCTCTATTCCTGCCACCTCCAAAGATTTTATTAGGAACAACCAAGAGACATTATCGAACGCCTTTTCGGCATCTATGAAAATCAATGCCGCAGGTATATTATTATTAATCTCCAAATATTCAATTATGTTTATAATGTGTCTCAAATTATCTTTCATGAACCTATTTGGGAGGAAACCCGCCTGGTCCTTATGGATTAAGTTTATTAAACATTTTTTCAGTCTATTTGCCATGATATCTGCGTATATTTTATAATCGTTATTCAATAGCGATATTGGCCTATAGTTCTTAATGTTCAATTTTTCTGTATCCGGTTTTGGAATCAACGTTATAAAAGCCTCCCTCCAGGACTCAGGAATCTTTCCTCCTCTTAGTATATTATTCATGGTCTCGCAGAGCGTTGTTGCCAATTCATCTCCCAAAACTTTATAATATTTTGCCGATAAACCATCCGGTCCCGGTGCTTTCCCTAATTTCATTTTTTTAATCGCGTTCTGGATCTCCTCTATATTTATAGGTCTATTTAGTTGGGATTTTTCTTCTTCCGTTATGACCTTTCCTTTACAATTCTCCAAATACCTTTCTATTTGGGTTAGGTCTTCTTCTCCTTTTTTATATAATCCCTCGTAGAATTTAAGAAAATTTTTTTGTATCCTTTTTGGGTCTTCTATCACTTCTTCTTCTACTTTTATTTTATTTATCACATTTTGCTTTTGCCTTTTCCTCAATTGCCAAGCCAATAGTTTTCCAGTTTTATTTGCTGATTCGAAATATCTTTGTTTCGTTTGCTTGACTTTCCATTCAATTTCTTGATTCGTTAACATCGAATATTGTGTTTGTAATATTTTTATAATTTGTATACTTTGGTCATCTTTTGGATTCTCAATTAATTTTTTTTCAGCCTCCCTTATCTGTCTAAGGATTTCTTCCTTCTTTTGCTGTCTCATTTTCTTCTTATAACTATTTTGTTGGATAAAGAAACCTCTTAGGACCGCCTTACTGGCATCCCATACCACTTCTAAATTTGTTCCTGTATTTAGGTTCAAGTCAAAATACTCTTTTAATGTGGCTTTAGCTTTTTCTACAACCTCATCATTGTCTAACAAGTATTCATTTAACCTCCATCTAAAACCCCTTTGTGAAGTGCCCTTTAATTCCAGTGTTATTGAATTATGGTCAGAAAGGGTTCTTGGTTGGATTTCACATTTAGTAGCTCTTAAGGTTAACTCCCTTGAGGTCCAAATTTGATCTATTCTGGCCCAGCTTTTATGTACCTCTGAGAAAAAAGTAAACTGCTTTTCCGTTGGGTGCTTGTGTCTCCATATGTCTATTAGATCCATATTCTCTTCCAGGTCTTGGAATGATTTTGGTAATTTCCCTTGGTTTCGTTTTCCCCTTTCTGTTTGTCTATCAATCTCTGGTGTTGGCACCGCATTGAAATCTCCCAATAATATCGTCCTATTGTTTTCTAAATTCATCAAGACTTGTTCTAATTTCTTAAAGAACTCTGGCCTATTAGAATTTGGGGCATATATATTTACCACATTAATCTTTTCCCCCTGAAAGTTGATTTGCACCCCTAATATCCTTCCTTCTTTATCTTTATATATCAATTTAGGTTCCCATTTTGCGTTAACATATATTACAACTCCCCTTTTTTTTTCCGTCATGGAGCTTATAAATTCCGTTCCTAAATTCTTATTTAACAATACGTGTTTGTGCTTTTTGGCTACATGTGTCTCTTGAATACAGATTACGTCCAATTTTTTCTTTTTCAAAACATTTACAATTTTATTCCTTTTAGTTTTGTCATTCAAACCATTTACATTCCATGTTAGAATTTTAAGATTCATTATCGTATTTATCTACAATTAAGTCAGTAAATTACTAATTTAAGTTTCTCCGATTTAAATTCGGGTGGTTTTACTTTCTGTTCCTTCTTCCTCCTCACCTACTTCTTCGTCTCCTATCTCTCCCCCCCTCTCCCCCCCACCCTCCCCCCCCACAACCCCCAGTCCCGCATCATCCCCCTCCTCCACCCCTCCACCTCTCCCCCCACTCCTCTCCTCCGTCTTCCCAAGATCTCTCTCATATCTACGTAGGAATTTACTGACTTCCTGACTTTCAGTAATCTTGAATCTTTTTTCTTTGTAAAAAAAGGAAATCCCTTCTGGGAATTCCCATCTGTGTTGTATACCATTCCTTTTTAGGATGTTGACTAGCTGTTTGTACCCTTCTCTCTTTCGAAGAAGTCTGATCGGAATTTCTTTGAAAATAATAATTGGTCTTCCATCAATTATCAGTTTCTTCTGGTAGCTTTCTCGCAGTATTATGTTTCTCAATTCTATCGATTTAAAGATTACTAGACAGTCTCCTGGAACCTTTTTCAATTTGTTTTGTTTAGATCTTATTTTTATTCTAAAAGCATTTTCTATAGCTTGGGCTACTTCTTCCTCTTTTAAGGTTAGCCACTTTGCCAGTTCTTTAATCATTTTTCCTTTAATGTCTTCGTTGATTTCCTCCCCTACTCCTCTAAATTTTAAATTTGCCTGCTTTTGTTTCATTTCCATCAATGCTAAATTGTCCAGAACTTGGTCCTGACTCTTACTCAAATCTTTAAAGTTCTCCTTCATTTTCTCAGTTTCCTTTCTCTGATCTCTCATCTCTCTTTGCATTTTTTTGTTAGAGTCTTCTACGGACTTTGTTCGAGTCGTTAGCTCTTTTATCTTATTTGACAATTCTCCAACCACACCTTCTATTTTTTTATCAATCGACTCCTGCATCTCTCCTAGCTTTTTCTCCATATGGATTTCATTCTGTTTAAATTCTTCTTTTATTTTCAGCCATAGTACGTCTAGGTCTTTAATTTCTTCTTGTCGTGAGGTTTTTCTCTCTATCGGTGTGCCTATTGACTTCTTCCCATCCTTTCCCGCCATCTCCTCCACCCCCTTAAATTATGAACAAAGTTTTAATTTAGTTTCTTATGACTCTCCCCTAAGGGGCGCACAATCTTCTACAAGTCTATTTGATTCAAATGCTTTACAGGTTTGCCTTTAAGCCGGCTCTGAGTGCTGTATTTTAAATCAGGTAAGACTGCCTTATTCAAAACGCAAGTCCTGTTTTTTTTCCTCACAATATCTCGTCTACTGCTCAACTAATTCCCAGCAATTAGGCAAAATTGTAGGCTTATTAACCACTCCACTATTTGGTAGTGCACTACCACCTAGAAGTTGTTACACTTGCGTGTTAGGGGAGCACTCAAAAGAAAGAAGAAGAAAAAATTAATTAAGAAAAAAAAAGAGGGGTAGGGGAAAGAGGTAGGGAGGGGGGATGGCCTGGGGGTATAGAATCAGAAAAGGTGGGGAAGGCAAAGGGAGAAAACAAAAACCCAGAGTTAAATAAGTGAAAGAGTTGTGGTTACGTTCCCTTCCTTTGGTTAGACTTCAGCCACTTGTTTGGCCTAGTCCATTTTCACGTACTGGGAGTGATTGTTGAGAAAATTCTCCAGGTTATATTCTTGTCAAGGTTGGAAAGGGGAGAGGGGGAGGGCAGAGACAAAGAGAGAAAGTGGGAAAAAAAAAAACCAAACGGAGGGGGGGGCAGGGGAAGGATCCGGGGAGCCAAAGGGTTCAAAAATTACAAAAAAGAAGTGGTGCGTCGAGGAAGAAAGAAGAGTTTAGATTTGAAGCCTTTCGAAGTCTCTTTATAGTCCACAAATAATTCAGGTCCCGTTGTAGTCTGCCAATAGTCCACGGAAAAGAGAAAACAAGTTTCCTAGCTTTGCGCTTCTCTACTGGAGCCTTCAGGTCACAGTTATCTTTTATTAATCCAACAAAAGGAGAGGGGTCGTAAGTGAGGCTTCTGTTTCTCCTGAGAACATTAATCCGCTCACGGGTCAGTTGAAACCTGGCAGCGTTGTTGCACTGTAGCAGCCTTCGTCGCGCGGGTTATTTTTCCAGATATAATATTTTTAATTAGGTCCCTTACGGACCGACGGGGTACATAAAGACCAACTGGGTTACTATAGTTCCAAAACATGCTCTAGCGGATCATATGGACGTGGGTCTTATGCAAATATTCCCTCCCGTTGTTAAGAAAAAAAAACCGAAGACAAAGAACCACAAGATCTATAAAGAAGGAGGAATAGAAAAAAAAAGAGCCGCCGACCGGGCAGGTGGAAAGGGGAGATATATTTAATTCAACGCCATTTACTTCGACCCTTTTACTCCGCTCTCCCCTTCTCCCTCTTGTTTCTTCCACTCCCAAACTCTGTCTTTCGGTAACCCTTTATATCCTCCTCTTATATCCGCCACACTTCTTCACTTCACCCAAAATGCAACAAAGTCTTTAAAAGTTTTCTTTAGTTTAGCTACTTTCTTTCAGTTATTTTCTCGCCCCGCTGAGCTGCCGGCAGGGACTTTCACTTTTCTGTTGCTACAGCGGGCAAAAGCAATTCATTGTTTCACTCTTCCGATTTCGGTTTCAGCGCCATCTTAGATCCGAAAAAACAGGTCGAGCTCTTTTGTTTAATCTCTTAACATCCTTCGCTCCTTGGTTTCTATCTTTTAAATTTCAGTCCCCACGTTTATCACACACCACCAAGGGCATCTGGATTTAAATTTGCAGAGGTTTGACGCTTTTTCAAAGGGAGCTAGAGGCATTACCGCATGAGGTTCGCAGAGCTTACCGGAACGCGCTTCTCGATCCGTCGCTTCCCGGACCTTCCCCCCCAAAAATAGAGAAAACCGAGAAAGCTTCTGGACCACTCCAACGCTGCTGGTTGCGCTTCTCTCAAGGGGGCCCCCCTTGAGATTTGGGGTCGCAGTGCCTATGCGTTGCCCCTCAAAAACCCCATGAAGTTCGGAGAAACTTCTCCGTGCTCCCTCACTGCTAGCGTTCCAAACCGGAAGTCCCGAAAGTAGGCTTCATACTAACGCATCTCCATGGAGAAGCTAAAGCGTGGTTGCGCAATGTGGAGAGATAATGATCCAGCCCTCCAAAACGCAAAAGCCTTCATTAAGGCGATGGACGATTGTTTTTTATCGGAGATAGATGTAGATGTCGCTAGAAAAGAGATTCACGGTCTGAAACAAGGCAGAGCCACTGTAAGGCAATATCATTCCCGCTTTTTTGCATTGGTCAACGCGCTGGGATGGGAAAAGGACTCAGCGTCCGTCAGGGACCTGTTCTGGGAGGGGCTCAACGGGGCTGTGAAAGACGAAATCGCAAGGGGGGAGAGGCCACGGAGCACTCAAGAAGTGGTCCAGAAGGCGTTGACGATTGGTGTGCGGCTGGAAGAACGTCCCTGGAGCAAAGATGAAGGGCGTTGGGGACGCACGCCAGCAAGGGCACCTCCCTTCTTTCCCAGGGACTCAGCGCGCGCTCAATCCACGCCTCCACTGGGAGGGGGAGAGGAGCCGATGGAGATAGGTGGTGCCAAGGCTCAGTCAGCGACCAGAGCCCTCACACCAGGAGCAGCCAAGGTGAAGCCTCCTAGAGGGAACAGGAAGTGTTACATCTGCGAAAGTGCTCAGCATATGGCAAAAGAGTGCCCCCAGAGGCTCCACAAGCACAATGCAGCCTCAGCAAAAGTAACAGAAGCAGCTCAGCAGAGGGAACCGCAGCAGGGAAACGACGAAGTCTGGCTGGAAGCAGAGCCGCTGGGGCCCAGCCAGACGAATCAGTGAAGCAGTCCCCAGGAATCTTACAGCCCACAGACCCCCTCCCGCCCAAACCAGTGGTGCAGCTCACCGCAACACTCCAGCTTCCCAATGGGCTCACCATGGAAGTGCCTATTACCATTGACTCTGGTAGCAATGCAGACTTTATGGGGGTGGATTTCATCAAGCAACATAGCATAGTGCTCCTGCCTGCCACGATGCCCCTGAAAGTAGTGACAGTCGATGGAAGAGAATTGCTGGGGGGACAGGTGGTACAGCAAACGCCGCCAATGGTGATGCGCATTGGAAATCACCGCGAAGTCATCAGCTTCAACGTCACCCAACTGTCAGACACGCCCATAGTGTTGGGCATGAGCTGGTTGGACAGGCACAGCCCGGCATTGGCATGGTACCAGCGTAAATTGACCTTCTGCTCCTCCTACTGCGCAGAACATTGCATCATGACTAACCAGGAGGACGAGGGGCAAGAGGATGACCCACAGCTACAACTGGGCATGCTGCAAGCTGTACCCGACAAGTACAAGGCGTTTTTGGAGGTCTTCTGCGAGAAGGAAGCGGACAAGCTGCCTCCCCACAGACCCTACGACTGCAAGATTGACCTCCTGCCGGGGGCAATGCTGCCGACCGGAAAACTGTACTCCATGTCTGAAGACGAACTGCAAGAGCTCAGGGAGTTCATAGATCACAATTTGAAGCGGGGATTCATCCGAGAGTCCAAAGCAGTGGGGGGCAGTCCTGTTTTCTTTGTGAAGAAAAAAGACACGCCCCAGAAGAGGCTTGTAGTTGATTTCAGAATTTTAAATTCGAAAACCAAGCCCACGGCTTTCCCGATGCCCAAGATCGACGACTTGCTCGCGACGGTGAGGAAGGGACGCATCTTCACCAAGCTGGATCTACGAGGGGCGTACAATCTTATACGCATGCGGGAGGGCGACGAGTGGAAGACGGCCATGTTCACGCCCTTGGGCACCTATGAGTATAGGGTTATGCCTTTCGGTTTACAAAATGGCTCCCACTGCTTCCAAGCCTTCATGCATCACGTGTTAGCGGGGCTCCTATACAAGAAGTGCGTCTGCTTCCTGGACGACATTCTGATCTTCTCGGAATCGCAGGAGGCTCACGAGAGAGATGTCAAGGAAGTCCTGCAAAGACTACGGGAGCACAGGCTTTACGCCAAGCTGGAGAAATGCCAGTTCGACATGACGGAGGTGGATTTCCTGGGCTACAAGCTGTCCGACAAGGGAATCGCCATGGACAGCGCCAAGGTTCGATCAGTACTGGACTGGAAGAGCCCGCGCAATCGGAAGGAGGTCCAGAGGTTTGTCGGCTTTGCTAACTTTTATCGCAAGTTCATCAAGGGTTTCGCTATGCAGACGGCGGCCATCACGGACACCCTCAGCTCCAAGAAGAAGAAGTTCATCTGGACGGACCAGGCGGAGCAGTCCTTTCAGAAACTCAAGCGTCTTTTCGCTTCCGAGGAACAACTGCTGCATGTGAACCCCAGCAAGCCCATGAGGGTGGAGACGGATGCCTCCGACAGAGCCGTGGGGGCAGTCCTGTTGCAGCGAGACCCGCAAGGGGATTGGAGGCCGTGTGCTTTCTACTCCAGGAAGCTCAGCAAGTCGGAGCAGAACTACACCATCTGGGACAGAGAGTTGCTGGCCATTCATGCAGCATTCAAGGCGTGGCGGCACTTCCTCATCGGAGCCAAACACACGGTGCAAGTTCGCACGGACCATAAGAACCTGGAGTACTGGCGCACGGCGCGGTTCCTGAACCAGAGACACATCCGCTGGGCGGAGTTCTTTGCGGATTTCGACTTCAGGATAGAATATATCCCCGGAGACAACAACGTCATGGCTGATGCGCTATCCAGGAAGCTGCAGTATCTGGAGGAAGCAGCACCGGTAGCGGCCAAACACATTTTCGCACCCAAGGCGTGGGCATGCGCTTCTGCCACAATAGACCTGGAAGCGATACGGCGCGAGCTGCAAACAGATTCCTTCGCGCGCTCCAAGATGGAGGAGGTGCGCAGCGGCACGGCAAAGGACGACGAGTTCCAGATACGCGACGGACTGCTCCTCCGCAAGGGGGCCATCTACGTACCGGGAGATGAACTCCGCGCAACAGTACTGCAACAGCTACACGACGCACCCAGCGCCGGACATTTCGGCAGGGAAAAGACGGTGGAATTAGTAGCCAGAGACTTTTGGTGGCCCAAGATGCGGGGAGAAGTCGCGGAATACGTCACGAGGTGCGACACCTGCCAAAGGGCCAAGCCAGTACACAGACCGCCGGCGGGACTGTTAGAACCGCTACAGACCCCGTCCGAACCGTGGGAGAGGGTAGCCTTGGACTTTGTCACTGACCTGCCCAGCTCGAGGGGCAAAACAGCAGTACTCGTGGTAGTCGACATGTTCACCAAGATGGCGCACTTCATTCCTTGCGCGAAGGTGGCCACAGCGGAACAGACAGCCAAGCTGTTCATAGACCACGTGTTCAAGGTACACGGCCTGCCACGGTCTATCCTGTCTGACAGGGGGCGCCAGTTCATCTCGAGTTTCTGGCGGAAGCTGATGGGGATCCTGAACGTCAAGGTCAACCTAGCGTCGGCAAGACACCCACAGACCAACGGACAAGCGGAGAGGGTCAACGCCGTCATGCAGCAGTACCTGAGATGTTACGCCAACCAGCAGCCCTCGACCTGGGTGGACTATCTGCCCCTGGCCGAGTTTGCCTACAACAACACACAACACGTGTCCACGGGGGTGACACCGTTTTTTGCCAACCACGGGCGACATCCCAGGACCTTCCCGGGCTTAGAGAAAGAGGGGGAGGGGGAGCCACAGGGAGCAGAGGCATTGGCAGAGGAGTTACAGGAGGTCCATGAACAGCTCCGTAGACAGTTAGACCTAGCAAAACACGTATACAAGATGCAAGCAGACAAACACAGAAGAGTGGGGGAGGACATACGGGTAGGGGACTGGGTCTCGTTAGCGGCCCAGGCAGTGCCGGCCAGATCCTTAGCTAAGAAGAAGCTAGGACACAAGCAGTTGGGCCCTTACCTAGTCGAGGCACAGATCAACCCAGTGGCTTTCCGTTTGACACTACCGGAGGGTTCCAGAATGCACCCGGTCTTTCATAGATCGGTGCTAACGCCCTACAAGGCACCTCACAGGTTTCAGGAGCCAGGAACAGCTCCCAGTTCGCTTAGAGATGCACCCATGACAGGGGGGTCGCCGAGGGAGGGGCCACTCAACGAGGTGACGGAGATTTTGGACTCGAGATGGGGGGAAGAGGGAGTCGAATATCTCATCGCAAGGGAAGGTGCCCCGGCCAGCGCCAACAGCTGGGTGCCGTACTATGCGGTGGAGGAGCACTACCTCAAAGACGAGTTCCACGCACTCTTCCCACACAGGCCAATGCCGGAGGATTATTTTGACGAATATCTTTTCACCCCCACACTCTCAGCCAGTACGTTTCAGGGGTTCTCCTCGGTTGAGGAGACGGTTCCAGAGACTACCTCGCCGGAGGGGTCGGTCTCAGACTTGGGTGCGGAGCGCTCTTATTGGTGGGACACTCAACCCGAGGAGGAGTGGCGCAGGAGACTGCTCAGAGGGCCCTGGCACGCAGACTACCCAGAGGAAATGGGGGAACAAGGGGGCATGGACGGGTTGGGGGAGGATCTTGGTTTCGAGCACGCCGGCAACGAGATGGAAGCGGAGGAGAGCGACGTCGATGTACCCGTCACGGACTGGCAGCATGCCAGGGGGGAAAACCGGTATCCGGCATGCACCCCCACAGCATTGGAGCACCCGGAACCCACGCCAGAAGAGGGGGAGGGGGAAGGGGGGGCTTCGAGGGGGGGATGGATGTCAGGGACTCAGCGGGAGCGCAGGGAGGAGAGGAGATGGAAAGCGAGGGGGAGCAATCCGAGGGCAGCGTAGGAGAATATGACAGCAGCCCGATAGATTCCATGAGCCTCTCCAGCGAATCGGAAGATTCACAGAAGGGGGCGCCGATGGGCAGGGCAAGGGGCGACCCAAGGGGGACACCCCAGAAGCAAGGGGCCAGCGGGGACTCCCAGAGCAGCAGTTGCAAATCAGGACCAGCTTCCCCACCAGAGCGTAGTGGGGGGGAGGAGTCCCAGGTGTCAGAGCCCACATATGCACCACCAGCGAGAGAAGATGAGTCAGGGTGGACCACGCCTCCATCGGAGAGCGAGTTAACGGTTAAGAGGAAAGTTGCAGGCTGGGCGCGCGCGCCAAGTTCAAAGGTACAGGCGAGCGGCACAGAAGGTAGCCCGGATAGGGAACCAGGTCCTAAAGCCCGCCGGAAGGAGGGGCAAGAATCGTCAGGGTCAGCGTCAGAGGAGTCCAGGAAGGATGAGACCCTAGCGGGCAGGAGGGCCCAGAGGAGAAAGGAATTTAGGAAGAGGTGGAGCAAAGCGAGAGTCTTAAACTGGTGTGGAGGGGGAGGAGACTCAGACAGGACTTCGCCGGTCTAAGGTCGGGACGTAGAGCTGCACGCTGCGGCTTTAAAATGGAGACTGAATCTCAATAAAGACTTTTGTACATAACTACAGCCTAGCGTTGGTCCTCTGTGAGCTGGGACCTGGAGGCAGCTCTGACAAATATTAAATGTTGTTGATTTGTTTTAGGGCAAATTGTGTCATAATATCAACTTGCCAAAGCAAGAACCTGCAAAGCATTTCTCCAATGTCCTTTAGGAAATGTGGACAGCAGATCGGTTTCCTGTTTAGGTGTCTTCCCAAAGAGCACAATTCCTTGGGGTCCCTGGGATGCCTACATTTCCCATGTCCACCCCTTTCATACTCACGTTCTTCAGTGTTCTCTTTCTGGTCGCATCTTTCTGTCAAGGAACCGAAACAAACAAAAAGTAGCAAATTGTGAGCCTGGGGCTATGAGCCTGGAAATCAGAAGCTGCCTATGACTGGGCACAACCGAAGGCGTGATGGTCCTTTTGGGCAAGAGAGGGGGCTGATCCCTTCCTTGTATGGCACTGATAGGGTCTGTTCCCCCTCTCCACATGCCTTGATTACAGAGTAGCCAGTCGAATCATTTTAATGAGCTCTGTCTACTGCTGTGAGGCACTAGTAACTATGGCAACTTCCTTCCAAAGTGGCACGCTTGGTGCGTGTGTGTGTCACAGGGTGTGTGTTTGGAGATGGGGGATCTAAATGGGGGAGATAGGGGGAAATGGAAGTCCTCTGGGAATTTTGGACTCACTTGCGTCAGAGATTTTGTGCAGGTTAACATCTAAAGCCATAAAGAAGGCTGATCGCCGAAGAATTGATGCTTTTGAATTATGGTGCTGGAGGAGACTCTTGAGAATTCCATGGACTGCAAGAAGATCAAACCTCTCCATTCTGAAGGAAATCAGCCCTGAGTGCTCACTGGAAGGACAGATCCTGAAGCTGAGACTCCAATACTTTGGCCACCTCATGAGAAGAGAAGACTCCCTGGAAAAGACCCTGATGTTGGGAAAGATGGAGGGCACAAGGAGAAGGGGACGACAGAGGATGAGATGGTTGGACAGTGTTCTCGAAGCTACCAGCATGAGTTTGACCAAACTGCGGGAGGCAGTGGAAGACAGGAGTGCCTGGTGTGCTCTGGTCCATGGGGTCACGAAGAGTCAGACACAACTAAACAACTAAACAGCAGCAGCAACAACAACAACCAACATCTAAAGACACGTTGAGTTTCATGGGGCTAACTCATGGCTAAGTGTGTGTAGCAGGGGTCGGAAATCTTTTTCAGTTTGAGAGCAACATTCCCATCTTGGCAACCTTCCAAGAGCCACATGGCAGGTTGTGCCAGAGCCGAAATGGGGTGGAGCAAGGCATGCACATTTTATTGTTGGACGCTAGACTAGTTTCTGTACACCCTCATGCATACCTCTCTATCCACTATCCAGGCAAGCAAGGCATTAGCAGAGGTCAGATAATGAACCCTTCCAGCCAGGCAAAACCAATTGTAGAGGGTGCAAACGAGATTTGGTGAGGGGTGTAGTCATAGAATCATAGAATCATACAATCATAGAGTTGGAAGAGACCACAAGGGCCATCGAGTCCAACCCCCTGCCAAGCAGGAAACACCATCAGAGCACTCCTGACATATGGTTGTCAAGCCTCTGCTTAAAGACCTCCAAAGAAGGAGACTCCACCACACTCCTTGGCAGCAAATTCCACTGTCGAACAGCTCTTACTGTCAGGAAGTTCTTCCTAATGTTTAGGTGGAATCTTCTTTCTTGTAGTTTGGAACCATTGTTCTGTGTCCGCTTCTCTGGAGCAGCAGAAAACAACCTTTCTCCCTCTATGTGACATCCTTTTATATATTTGAACATGGCTATCATATCACCCCTTAACCTCCTCTTCTCCAGGCTAAACATGCCCAGCTCCCTTAGCCATTCCTCATAAGGCATCGTTTCCAGGCCTTTGACCATTTTGGTTGCCCTCCTCTGGACACGTTCCAGTTTGTCAGTGTCCTTCTTGAACTGTGGTGCCCAGAACTGGACACAGTACTCCAGGTGAGGTCTGACCAGAGCAGAATACAGTGGCACTATTACTGAGTCTACTGAGTCTAGGAAGAGAGGTGTGACTGAGGACTAGGTGTAACCTGGAAAGTTGGGGTAGGATACATTTGGTCCCTGGGCCTGAGGTTCCCCACTCCTGGTCTAGGCACCAGCAGTGGGGAGCATCACTGCAGGCTTAGCTACTCAAAAGAGCAGCCTCATGGAAAAATAAAATGTGATTTCAAATCATCATCACCAGCAGTTTTCAACAGTTAACATTGGAAACTTTGACTTACAGTACAACTCTATATTATCTAAAGAGATTACAAGCCAACATCTGAAAAACATAGGGATGCATGCAGCTCAGTTCTACTCAGAGTACACCCATTTAAATTAATGGACCCGAGTTAGTCAAGTCCATTAATTTCTGTGAGTTCACCATGAATCATAGAGCAACCTTGATCTGAGCTGGGATATTCCAGCCCAATTCTGGGACCTCGCACAGTCATGTGGTCAGGAGCTGGAGGGAAGAGAGGTGGACACATGACTCCACTTCTTCCCGCCTGTCCCATCCCAACTGTACATTTTATCAGAGTTTGGAACCCTTATGATACCTGTGGTTGGGAAGAGGGGAAGGAGATGCATGCAGCCACATCTCTTTCTCGCACTCTCTTCTTGCTGCCAGGCTGTTGCCCTTTTGACAGCCCTAGATTCCTCCAGGTGGACCCGATTCAACATGTGATGATCCAGGGGAGACTCATCTTGATCCAGCCAAATCCCAGGTTGACCTGAATTGGCCTGTTTGGGTCTGGGATCTGGGCTTCAGCAATATCTTAGTGAGGATAATTTGCTTCCGATTGACATTATCATAAGGTGATTCCTCGATGCCTTGGATTGCGATTATATAAGGTGCATCACATGAATTGATTTAGGGTATTATTCACCCTTTTCTTCCTTTCTCTCTTATCCATTCTAGCCCCCACCCCCTTGTATGAACTTGTATGTTCAATGTTGTTTGTACAGTGGTACCTCGTATTAGGGATGGGATCCATTCCGGAGGCCTGTCTGTAACATGAAACTTCCACATCCCAAAGCGCTGTGTATGCACATGTGTGTGGGGCAGTTTAGCACTTCTGCACATGTGCAAAGCGCCAAACATGGAAGTAACCCGTCCTAGTATTTCCGGGTTCGGTGCAGTCCATAACCTGAAATTACGCTGCCCGAAGGCAACGTAAGTAGAGGTACCACTGTATTTTGCCTTTTTTAAAAAAATAATATTTATTTTTTAAAGATAATAAAATTTATTTTTCTAAACAGGCAAGGCATCTTTATTGGCAATGGAACGCAAATAATGAAATATGCTGGCTTTTACATGCTATTCAAATCTCTCTCTCTCTCTCTCTCTCTCTCTCTCACACACACACACACACAACACACAAACTTGTCTGCATTGCCTTGTTATTCATTGAAGCAATTTCATGTCCCTGAAAAGATTTGACCCTGTGGCTGTTAAATGCAATGGCAAAATCCTCTTCTTTTTCTGCACTGCTGCTGGCTGTGCCTTTTGAAGACCGAGAAGTGATGGGATTTAAAAGAGAATATTTTCTCCCTCCCCTGTCAGGCTCTCCATCCTCAGAAGCAGCCGTGGAGACTCTCAATTAGCATCAGGGTATCAGATGAATTGAGAGGCCTCTTCTCCAGAACAAAGGGAGCAGTTTGTTATGTCCAAGATGAAACATCTCAGGGAAAAGGACGGAAGACAAGCAGCAAACAGCCACATGGGTAAAAAATAATAATACAAAAAATGCAGATCTCTCGGCTAGCTATGCTACTTCAAAAGAAAACCCAGCACTAGGAAGAAAAATCAAACATCTGAAGTTCAGTGATTTCCTCTTTTCGACACAGGAACTTTGACTAAGTCAGATGTCAATCTTTTCATGGGACTGATGGCCACAAGCCGCATAGTCCTGGCTACTTTCCCCTCCCCAATTACTGCTATTGTGTATTGCATTTTTATCTCTTTTCTGTTTTTGCCCTCACCACAGCTTCTGCTTGAAGGTTTCCAGTGGAGATCCCACCATCCTTCCAAAACCTCGAGACTCATCCCCTTCTCCACCACACCTTCTCTCCCCAGGCCACACTCATCTATGGTCCTGTTTCACACCCTCCTTGAGGTTTTTTTCTGGCTGGCTGGAATGCGTCTTTGAACTCTGATAATGTGACTTGCTTGCCTGGGTGTAGGATTGAGAGGAGCGTGTGCAGAAACTAGCCTACTTGACTGGCATGTGGCCCAGGGAAGGTTACCCAGCATGACCCATTTGGGGATAGGTTGGAAGCTGCAAATCTCACTTGGAGGATTTGAAAATCAAGCCATGTCAGGCTTCTGGTGCCATACACACTTCTTGAGTTGTCCCCTACTAGGCCAAAGAAAGCACTGGAATCATGCTGGCAACCCATCCAACATCACCCAGACAATAACCCATGAAAGCAGAACAGAAAGCCATCACCCTGGCACCCATGGCTTATCTCCTTGCCTTTTGACATCTTCCTTCCCCTACCAAAACTGCCTTGTACAGAGCGATCAAAATGCCAGCTGCTGGAGACACAATTTGTTTTGATTCACTCAAGTCTCCCAGAATATCTTTGTGACCTTTTGCATTTTCTGCAGTGAGTTATGATGATTTTTAAAATTAATTTATCTACACTAACAAAGTGAGAGCCAGTGTGGTGTAGTGGTTAAGAGCGGTGGGCTCGTAATCTGGTGAACTGGGTTCGCTTCCCCGCTCCTCCAGATGCAGCTGCTGGGTGACCTTGGGCCAGTCACACTTCTCTGAAGTGTCTCAGCCTCACTCACCTCACAGAGTGTTTGTTGTGGGGGAGGAAGGGAAAAGGAGATTGTTAGCCACTTTGAGACTCCTTAGGGTAGTGATAAAGCAGGATATCAAATCCAAACTCCAAAGCACGGGAGCTGCTCAGAACTGCGGACACAGAGAAAGAGGGTGTGGAGTGGTGGGAACCTTAAAAAGGATATTAACATTCTTTACACCACCACCCCAAAGTCTGTCTAGCAGACCTCAGAACCCTGTCCGGATACTGGCAAGTCTTCTCCAATCAATTTGCCTTCCTCACTTGGCTATGGGCCATAAAGGGATGTAGTTGATCTCTGTGAAGGACAGCAAGGGGTCAAGCTTCATTGGAGTCTGTGTGTGTTTGATATAGGGGACTGGGGTGTTTATTTTTTTATTTATAGTTTTTATTTGTATTTACAAATTCATTCACACTCAGAATCACCCATAGAAAAAAAATTACACAAGATTCTTCTGAATCTCAAGACTTCCCTCCTCCCCTCCGTGTGATCTTTAGGTAACTTTTTAAACTGCCTATTATAAGTCCATCTAGTTTACAGTTGTCCATTGTATTCGTAATCTATGCATCATTGCAAGAGTTATTTAACACCTGCCAAGGAGTTTGAGTGTTTGCAGTGGTCTTTCAAATATGATATAAATTTGTCCCAATCTTTGTTGAAGTTTTGATCCTCCTGATTTCTGATTTTCCGCGTTAGCCTTGCCATCTCTGCATAGTCCAATAGTTTCAAGTTTCATCTGCCAGTCCACCCTGGTAGGTATCATCTTCTTCTTCTTCTTCTTCTTCTTCTTCTTCTTCTTCTTCTTCTTCTTCTTCTTCTTCCTCTTCTTCTTCTTCTTCTTCCTCTTCTTCTTCTTCTTCTTCTTCTTCTTCTTCTTCTTCTTCTTCTTCGTACCCTGCCCATCTGGATGGGTTTCCACTCTGGGCTGCTTCCAACAGAGATTAAAAATACATTAAAACATCAGTCATTAAAAACTTCCCTAAACAGGGCTGCCTTCAGATGTCTTCTAAATGTCTTTCCAACTCTGGACAAGAAGCATTCTTGCAGCTAGGGGGACAGGGGTGTTTAAGCCATTTACCAGGTACAGGTTTGAGATTGGATCACTTTGGAAATGCCAGTATTGAAACGTAGAGAGTGATTCTAGACATAAAAGGATTATTCAAATACTTACATTTGAATGTATTTTCCCACAAAACAGGAACATAGGCAGCAAAAAATCTAAGCATAAAATGTTGGTGGCTAGTCCCCCTGTTTATCAGCTAACAAGAAGCATGCCTCTTGTTATTGATGGACTTTCAGGAGTTGGGTCCATAGTCTCAAGAGATGATCAGGTGGCTGAAAGTGGCCTACCTTCATATACCACCCTTGAGTTAAATATACTCAATTTTGAAATCCTCCCAATAAAATTCAAAAATGGAAAAATCCTACAGCAAGCATCACCCACTGGCCTGTGCTTCCTGCAAGGGTTCTTGCTAATCCAAGGAGGGCAAGAGAAGAGGATACAAGGGTAAAGGGATCTGGCTAGCCTGAAGAAAAAGGGCTTGCTGCTGCGAGTATCAATGTGGTTGGAACAGACTTGAAAGTCTGTTATGGCACAGCCTCCTGGAGGATTCCAAAAAGGTGAACAAAATGTGCTTTGGGAGATGTCCAATTATAGGAAAGAGACTATCTAGTGAGTGTATGGTCTAAAAAAAATAAAATCTCATTAAAGACAGGGCTGGATGGAAGGGACACTCAGCGATAAGGGACAAAGCTAGTACAGCATCATTAGCTACCACAATGTGATTTTTCCATGGAAAGTGGTGGTGGGGGAGTCACAAAGGGTTTCTGGCCAATCATGTGCCGCTTGTGAAGAAAACTGGAGACATTTGCCAGGAAATGTAAATTTAGACTTAATCTAATTATCATTGGAAGATGCTTGCTGTAGGATGCCCCACTGTAATTTCCCTGGAGTTAATTAATATTTGTTAATACATAGAAGACTCCATGGGGGAAATCTTCCTTCATTTGAATATTTTCAGATTAGATTGCTTTTAGGGGAGTATCTTAGTGTGCGTCAGCAAATAGGAGGTTTAATAGAGTTTGAGAAATTACCCATTATCAATAATACTTATCATATGCTATCAAAAATAAACATACTATTGCTAAAGCAACACAGAACAAGGTAAAGAATATTAAGGAACATGTGGTGAAATGAGGCAGGAATATAAATTTAAAGTATCCCAATGGCTGCCAGGAAAAAATATGGACATTCTCTTGAAATTTGGCTGCGAGGGAGAATTTGCATCATAGGAGCTAACTCCTAGGGGCTGAGGGGTCTTTGCCCCCCCCGTAAAATATTTGAGGGGGCCACCGCCCCCAAAGTTGATGGGCATTGCAATTCAAATGGTTACACGCACCAAGTCATGTGATCAGTTATGTGGCCTTACCTTATTCAAGTTGGCCCCCCTGATTGGTGCACTATTATGTGTTGATGATACTGTTGTGAGTTTGGGGTGGCTGTATTAGGCTGCATGCATGAATCCCTTCTAATTCATGGATCCAGCAAGGCAACTACAGTGGTACCTCGGGTTACAGATGCTTCAGGTTACAGACGCTTCAGGTTACAGACTCTGCTAACCCGGAAATAGTACCTTGGGTTAAGAACTTTGCTTCAGGATGAGAACAGAAATTGTGCAGTGGCGGCGCGGTGGCAGCGGGAGGCCCCATTAGCTAAAGTGGTACCTCTGGTTAAGAACAGTTTCAGGTTAAGAACAGAATTCCAGAACGAATTAAGTTCTTAACACAAGGTACCACTGTATAGGACTTTCTTCACGCTTACATAACACACTCTATTTGCAGATTTGTTAATTGCCTTAAATTGTACTTTATTTCCGTTATGGTTAGTGAACATGTCTTTAACGGTACTTAGCTTTGCTGGCAAGCCAAGTTTCAAGATTTGTGGATTTCAGTTCTATCTACTGTTTAGCATTTGTTGATGGTTATCTTACATTGATGCTGATTATCTGCCTTATCTCTGTTGCTACTCTTCCCCACACCCTCCCGAAATAATAATAATAATACTGGGAGCAATGAGGACATAGAGGTGAATTAGATATGGCAAAGGTTTCAGGGACTAATTAGGTATGACTTTTTTGCTCTATGGGATGCGGGTGGCGCTGTGGGTAAAACCTCAGTGCCTAGGACTTGCCGATCAGAAGGTTGGCGGTTCGAATCCCCGCGGCGGGGTGAGCTCCCGTCTTTCGGTCCCAGCTCCTGCCCACCTAGCAGTTCGAAAGCACCCTTAAGTGCAAGTAGATAAATAGGTATCGCTTTATAGTGGGAAGGTAAATGGCGTTTCCATGTGCTGCTCTGGTGCCGGTTCGCTAGAGCAGCTTCGTCACGCTGGCCACGTGACCCGGAAGTGTCTGCGGACAGCGCTGGCTCCCAGCCTCTAGAGTGAGATGAGCGCCACAACCCTAGAGTCTGTCAAGACTGGCCCATATGGGCAGGGGTACTTTTACCTTTTTGCTCTATGGTGAGGAAGAACTCCCAGTACTGCAGCAATGATGGAGAGGCTATTTAGCAGAAACCACCAGGGCTTCCTTTAATGAAAAGCGACTTGGACCACTGCAGGTCTTTCTGATTTCTTTGCAATGGCACTGTGTTGATCGTTCAGAGAAAATCCAAAATACTCCAGTTAACATAAACTTCTCAATAACACATTTATTGTTATTTTTACCTGGGACTTTTGAAGATCTTAAATGCAATGTTTGTTCAGGGCTTAGACAGGGTTTCACTGTGGTCTAAACCACTGAGCCTCTTGGGCTTTCCAATCAGTAGGTCGGCAGTTTGAATCCCCGCAATGGGGTGAGCTCCCATTGCTCAGTCCCAGCTCCTGCCAACCTAGCAGTTCGAAAGCATGCCAGTGCAAGTAGATAAATAGGTACCACTGTGGCAGGAAGGAAAACGGTGTTTCTGTGTGCTCTGGTTTCCATCCTGGTGTTCTATTGCACCAGAAGCGGTTTAGTCCTGCTGGCCACATGACCTGGAAGGCTGTTTGTGGACAAATGCCGGCTCCCTTAGCCTGAAAGCAAGATGAGTGGCGCAACCCAATAGTCATCTTTGACTGGACTTAACTATCCAGGGATCCTTTACCTTTAGCTTTACCTATGTGTTAAACCATGTTGGGAAAGATGGAGGGCACAAGGAGAAGGGGACGACAGAGGACGAGATGGTTGGATAGTGTCTTCGAAGCTACAAACATGAGTCTGACCAAACTGCGGGAGGCAGTGGAAGACAGGAGGGCCTGGCGTGCTCTGGTCCATGGGGTCACGAAGAGTCGGACACGACTAAACGACTAAACAACAACAACAACATGTGTTAAACCAGTGTCTGAGCTGATAACAGGGGGAAAAACAAACAAGCAACATTGACAACAACAACTTTAGACTTGCGGTAGGAACCACATCCTTTAATATATCTTCCACTTGGAGGGGGGAGGGAAAAATCATTTAAATCTCTCCACATATAAAACTGGTCCACCAGAGAGAGAGATTGGCTAAGCTGCAAGCTATCTTCCAAGCACATCATTTTAAATATGGAAGGAACTGTTTTATATGGATAAACATTAAGGCATATGAGCCACTACCTGCCGTCTGAAGAGATTCAGCCCAGAGCCCTACCATCTCCCTAAGAACTAAGCCAATGTCACAGGGATTGGGAAGTAATTGACTAATTTCTTGCACTTCCACCATGTAATTGAACTTCTCCTTTGTGGTTTTTGGCGTCTGCTTCAAGTGCTCCAGTAATTATTGGAATTATCATTGCACTTGTTTTAATTCCATAGTCATTCATCTCTGTGGGGAAAGGAAATGTTATTGATATGTTTCTGCAGTGCCCCCCACTCCCACAATTTCTTTTGAATTCTTCCTCTCTCTCTCTTTGGGGGAAACCTCCTTTAAACCTCCAGTTTGCCAGTCTTTGATCATTGATGGGTTTGATCTTTCCTATAGCATCTCCTGTGTATCTTGCTTCACAAACCTCTGTTCTCTTAGACTGATTAATATATAGTCTTGTTGCTGTCCATAAAAACTGGCCAGGGGGTGGACTGTAGTTCTGGAGTACAGCAGATATTTGCACGCAGGGCGGGTCTAGGTTCAATCCCTGGCATCTTCAGTTAAAATGGGGGTGGGGAACCTGCATCCCCCATAAGTTGTTGGACTCCAACTCCCACCTACACCCTTATCTGGACAGGGGTAACCTAACTTCTGTCATCTATGCTCTGGTAACCTCAAGGTTAGATTACAGCAAAACGTTATACATGGGGCTGCTTCTGAAGATGGTTCTGAAACTTCAGCTGGTGCAGAATTCAGAAGCCAGATTTCTCACCTGGGTGGAATCCACACACATAAAAACGCTGTGAAAATGTGTTTTGAAAAAAGACATTGAATTTGGCATAGCTCGCTGTCGCCATCTGGTGTCACATTTGTATATTGCATTTTACAACAGTTTTAAAACGTTTTATTTGCTGCTATGTAGCTGAGCCCCTTGCCGACAAAGGTACGTATATGGTTTTCCCAGTAGTGATGAATAGAAGTGAGAGCTGGATCATAAAGAAGACTGATCACCAAATAATTGATGCTTTTGAATTATGGTGCTGGGGGAGACGCTTGAGAGTCCCATGGTCTGCAAGAAGATCAAACCTATTCATTCTGAAGGAAATCAGCCCTGAGTGTTCAGTGGAAGGACAGATCCTAAAGCTGAGGCTCCAATACTTTGGCCACCTCATGAGAAGAGAAGACTCCCTGGTCCATGGGGTCACGAAGAGTCGGACATGACTAAATGACTAAACAACAAGCTGAGTCCCAGGACAAAGACAGTTTGAGCGCATGACACCTATCCTGGCCCAACTGCATGGGCTGCCATTTAGCTTCCACGCCCAATTCAATGAAAGTGCTGGTTTTGACCTATAAAGCCTTAAATGGTTCAAGCCCACAATACCTTGAAGACTGCCTCTCCCCATATGAACTGATCTGGTTCCTGCAATCATCATCTGAGGCCCTCCTTCGTGTGCTTCCTCCAAGAGAGGTCTGGAGGGTGGCAACATGAGAAAGGGCCTTTTCTGTGGTGGCTCCCCATTTGTGGAATGCTCTCCCCAGGAAGGCTCACCTGGCACCTTCATCACATATTTTTAGGCATTAGGCAAAAGCATTCCTCTTCTCTCAGGTCTTTGGCTAATTAAACAAAATCTATGGCTTTTTAACAGGAGGGGGAGTTATAAGTTATTGTTATTGCTTGTTACTATGGTATGTATTTTTCTTCTTTTAGTATTGTCAACTGCTCTGTGATCCTCGATGCAAATGCTCAGGGATGATGAGAGTTGAAGCCCAACAGCACCTGAATGTATTGATGGCTTCCAGCCATAATGGCTATGCTCTAACTTCACAATTTGAAGCAGTATGCCTCTGAATATCAGTTTCTGGGAATCAGAAGAGTGGAGACCACTGTTGCCCTCAGGCCCTGTTTGTGGACTTTCTATAGGAATAAGGATGCCCCTTGTCTTGATCTAGCATTCTTCTTCTTATGTTCCACATGTCCTCCATCTATGACGTGAAAGGATCAAGGTAGAAGGTGAGGTGGGGGGAACTCTCCTTCCTGCTAGTCAGTACAGGCAACCCTGGGCTACATTGGCAGATAGGTGTATATCATGGCTAGGCAAACTAAGGCCCGCGGACCAGATCAGGCCAAATTGCCTTCTGGATCCGGCTCACGGACGGTCTGGGAATCGCCGTGTGGATCGCCAGTGTTCTTTCCCTCCCCCTCCCTCTCTCTCACATGACAGTCGTGGCACCTCCTCCCTCCCTCCTCCTGGCTTCTCCCTGCCCTGACTAGAGGAGGAAGGGGGCTGGGCTTTGTTGGTGCCAGCAGCAGCAGCAGCGCTCGAGCAGCCGCCATTTTAAGAAGCCCCTCTCCGGAGCCATATCGCACGCTGCTCATCATCCCTCCGCTGCCATTGCCAGCCCCTGCCACTCACAAGACACAGGTAAGCAGCCACCGGGGCTCATGGCGCTCTTGCATCATCCCCCCCCCCAAAAAAAAATATAGTCCAACCCCCAACAAGGTCTGAGGGACAGTGGACTGAAAAAGTTTGCTGACCCCTTACCCCAAATCAGACCAATTAATCACTAGACCAGATGCATTCCCCCTTTGACAAGTTCTTCTTCCCTGGGGGGGGGGGGCGAGAGACCACTTTCCATTCCTTCTTTGTGTCCCCAAACACTGTACCCTCTTTCTGCATTAGTACAGCTTGTCTTGCGAGAGGATGTGATAATGCTACATTGCTAAGAGATGTGTGTCTTCTGCCACAAAGAAATTGCTTATTCATTTCAAAGGGCTGGAGCTCCCCGCGCAGTGCAACTTGACTGTATTGTTGCATCACCGTTTTAATGAGCCTATGGATTCTTCATCCTGAGAGAGTGTCTCCGGGACTCTCCTGTGTATCAATTTACCTGCAAGTAAGCTGAACAGGTATTGGCATGCCTAGAGGTTTGCAAATTACCCGAGCGCTGTCAGCAAAAGTTTACAGCTAACATTGCTGGCCTCTCATTTGCAAGGAGAAGGAGAAGAAGAAAAAGTCTTAGGAGAGCCACCAAAGAAACAGATGATAATTATTCTGGACACAACCCTCAAGGCACTTAAGGACTGTTCACACCACAACCTGAGCTTTGGGAAAAGCCAAGAGCATCTTTGATGCAAGCCAATATCACAGGTGCATAACACAACCTTCCCTTTCCTGCAACAAGTATTTTTTTTTCCTCCAGAAGAGACAATTACCCTTTTAGGGGTTACTTGGGATGAGGAAGGGAACAAGCCAAGGCTCCTCCAGACCACCTATTTATTCAGAATTAA
This sequence comes from Podarcis cretensis, assembly GCF_951804945.1. NCBI lineage: Eukaryota > Metazoa > Chordata > Lepidosauria > Squamata > Lacertidae > Podarcis > Podarcis cretensis. The sequence goes on along the minus strand of NC_137177.1, from coordinate 23,104,247 downwards.
CCTGTATTTTCTTGCACATAGCTTACATGAAGGATAGAGTATATCTCATCTTTGCTGAGCATTCATTTTGATTTGTTTGCGGGGAGGCTATACAACAATACTCATTCATACTGATTTGCTTGTGTGATCTTTCCATTAATCATTTGTTCACCCAGACTTTTCAATGCATTTCCTCATCACTTTCCAAACTGCAAAAACTGTTCGTTCTTTAAAAGTGGACTTGTTCTGCCACTGCCCATATGACGGAGCACTTCTTGGTGCAAACCCAAAGGTCCAGTATGCACATGAATCCCTCCTGCAAAAATACTGATAGTCTGGAAGCGACCCCAGATTCCCTCATCATAAAGTCTTGGATCTTGTGAGATTAGGTGTTTTAGAACTGCAATTCAGATAGGAAGAGGCGAATGTGTCAATTGCGGGTTCTCATTGTTTCTCATTTTTGCAATCTAAATTTCAGTTATTCACTTTTCCATATCATGATTTTTTTTTTTAAAAAAAAGTGGTCATGAAAATGAACCAACATTTTAGTGTGAATTTCTCCTAATATACACCTATCCATATGCATTTTGCCTAATATGCACATTTTTTGGAAGAACAATTTATTGTTGGGGTTCAGAACTTACTGGGTTAATTGTGTTCTGAGTTGTGCCTCCCATTCTGACGTTTTAGAAGGAGGGAGGAGCTCTACTTGTTGTTCTCTCTGTGTCTCTGAGAGAGAAGGACGCCATGAATGCTAGCAGTCCAGGAGAATCTGAGAAATGCTGAGCTGTAAATATTTGCTGCAATAAAGAACTGATGAATTTGGACATACACAGTGCTTGGTGTGTTTGGATCTGAAGCAGACTGCAACGGTTTTGATCCGCTGTGTTTTTACTCTGCAAGGCGAAACCGGAGAGAAGAAGGTGAGAGCAGCTTGGCTGGGAAGCGTGCCGGACCGCATTATGCTGGGGCTAATTGGGGCCATAAAGTAATTAGCCAGCCAGTGCCAATAAAGATCTTATCAAGATTACGTCACAGGTTATGGAGGACCTAATTACCGCTAATAAAACTGTTGCTGTGAGTCTGCCGGTGAGCTTTGAAGTTTGAAGTCTGCTTGGCAATAGCTGGAAGACGCTACTGAAGCAGAGTGGAGGTCTGCGTTCTGTGTTTTGCCTGATGCAGAGAGGCAAGAGTTGCTGAGGCAGAGAGCTGGGAAGGCAGCTGAGGAATCGGGTGCCGGAGGGCTGACTGGTGAAACGTGAGTACAGCAGCTGGGGCCCCGGGAAAGAGGAGAGAATGGCAGACAGCCAGGTCGTTGAGGACGTTCCGCTTGAGAAGCTCACTTTAAGAAGTTGGGCAACCTGGTCCAGAAGAGTAAGGGGTTGGTTTCTGGTTACTGGGCTTTGGGATGTAAGCCAGAAAGAGCCACTTCCCCTGACAGACATTACAGGCTTTGAGGCTGCGTTGCCTGAAGATAGCCAGCAGAGAATGCAAAGAGAGCTTGCTATGCTAAAAGCATGCGTACACGCATCACTTTTGCCCAGTTTGGAGGGCGTAAAGTCAGCAAGGGCTGCCTGGGAGGTGCTGAGAAGTTTGTGTGAAACTTCAGCAGGAGGCCAGGGCCCTGGGCAAGTCATGAAGAGCTCCGGAGAGCTAGACGCTTCAAGGTCGGCCACCTGGACAAAGTGAAGATAAGGCCTAAAGAGTCGCGTGGGAACGCAGAGGCCAGTCCGGTCTCCAAGGCAACGGAGGAGGCTACTTCTACGGAAGCTGCCAAGGCCCTGAGCAAGGGGGAGTTGGTTGCCAAGACAACCAGAGAGAACTGCTGCAAAAGCCCAGAGAGAGGGGGCAGCGGGACGTTTGTGGCCAGTATGGCTTTGTTTGAGGACAGCTCTGAGAGACACACTGATTTTCGCTTTCTAATCGACTCAGCAGCTAACTGCAACCTGATCCCAGAGACCCCTGCAGTCGAGATGTGGAATTGCAAGGCAATTCCGGCTGGGAAAACTGTTCAGTTTGCAAGTGGGGAAAAGAAAAGTGTGAATAATATTGCAAATGTATTGTTTTCTGTTTTGCAGGAGCAGATGGAAGTTTGCATTGTGCCAGGAGTGCAACACTGTATTTTATCTGTGCCTGATTTGTTGAAAAAGGGGTTTCAGGTTTGCTTTGAACACGATGTTTGTACAATCTCCAAAGGAGGGAAGCAACTGGTCAGAGTTGCAAAGGGGGAGAATGATCTCTTCATTCTTAAAACGTCTCTGGAGGGTGAGGGGAAGGTTGAGAAAGCACAAGCCCTGCGTGCTACAGTTCCCACTCATGTTTCATGTTCGTGTGCGTGGCATAAGAAGACAGCGCATGCTTGTCTTGAAGAACTACAGGTGCTACCTGAGGTTTCCAAAGGCTGTAGAATTGAGGAATGTGCAAGAGTCCTAGATTGTCAGGCTTGCAGACAGGCAAAGGTAAGAGGGTGCAGTTACCCCAGGGTGGAGAGGGTAACCACAAAACCTTTTGATCTTGTGCACATAGATCTGTTGGGTCCCATGAAGGAACCAAGTTTGGGAGGGGCCAGGTTTCTGCTGACACTGCAGGATGATTTTTCGCAGAACACCTGGACACATGGTCTCAAATCCAAGGAAGATGCAGCACAGCTGATTAGACGTTGGATTGAGGAGGTGGAACTAAGGTTCTCCACCAGAGTCAGGGAAATTGCTAGTGACAGAGGTTCACAGTTTACTGGGTCTGCTTTGCAGAAGTTCTTTCACAAGAAAGGGATAAGTCACACAGTGACTTCTCCTCAACAGAGGGGGGTGGCAGAGCTAAGAAGTGAGGCTCTGGTTAAGGCTGCACAGGTGATGCTGTCAGATTCTGGGTTATCTCCAAAGTTTTGGATGGAGGCAGTTAAATATGTGAGCTTCACCTGGAATCGGTCCTACAATTCAGTGGTAGGAGACACACCGTTTTTCATGCTTCACGGGAGGAAACCGCAGGTTCACTTCCTCCGTGCGTTCGGATCAACGGCCTCGCTGCCGGTGCCTGAAGCTTTGCGAGGGCCAGGTGAACCTAAGTTCCAGAAAATGATCTTCTGTGGGTATGAGCCAACGGCTCGTGCATGGAGGTTTGCATATCCGTCAGGTGATCAGAGTAAGCTGCTGATCAGTAAACACGCTGAGTTCTGTAAGCAGGAGGAAAGGTCAAAGACCCCTGCCAGACGCGATATTCTTTCAGAATGTCTTTCCGATTCAGAGCAGGAAGGTTCTGATGAGGAGGAAGGAGAGCCAGGGGCTGAGTCTGCTGATGACGATCAGCTCACTGACCAAAGTCAGGAGCAGGATGGGGCATCTCCACAAGTTGTAAAAAGGGAGCCCAAGAGTGAGCCTAGTTCTCCTGTGAGGGTAATTCCAAAGGTTCGAAGACGCGTTAAGTCAGAGGGGGAATCCCAGGATGCAAAGGACACACCTGCTGACCACAGTGAGTCAGAGGAAGTGCCTGAGTTTGTGCCCAGGCGGTCCAGTCGCACAACGAAGGGAATTCCACCTGAGAGGTATCAGGCCACAGGTGCGTGGGTAAGTTTCGCACAGTGCGAATCTGAGAGTTGTGAGGATGTTCCACAGATGCCTGACAGGAACGCCAGGAGAGGGCGCAAGGCATTGGGGAAGGGATTGATCTCACAGAGGTCTGCAAAGGTACATCCACAGGTCTTGTCAGAATGCTCGACAAGAGGGGGTGTTGGGGTTCAGAACTTACTGGGTTAATTGTGTTCTGAGTTGTGCCTCCCATTCTGACGTTTTAGAAGGAGGGAGGAGCTCTACTTGTTGTTCTCTCTGTGTCTCTGAGAGAGAAGGACGCCATGAATGCTAGCAGTCCAGGAGAATCTGAGAAATGCTGAGCTGTAAATATTTGCTGCAATAAAGAACTGATGAATTTGGACATACACAGTGCTTGGTGTGTTTGGATCTGAAGCAGACTGCAACGGTTTTGATCCGCTGTGTTTTTACTCTGCAAGGCGAAACCGGAGAGAAGAAGGTGAGAGCAGCTTGGCTGGGAAGCGTGCCGGACCGCATTATGCTGGGGCTAATTGGGGCCATAAAGTAATTAGCCAGCCAGTGCCAATAAAGATCTTATCAAGATTACGTCACATTTATATCACCATCACCATCATTATCCCATCCTTCACCCCAAGTCCCAGGGAAGATTACAACAATTAAAACACAATGTTACAAAGACTCTCCTCCCTGGAAGAGAGGGAAGTGGTTGTGGGTGGGAGCCCAAGCTCCGCCCCTAGCAGAGGGCATTAGCCCCCTGCCTCATCCTATCACCTGGCTGGCGCCCATGCCCCTCAGCAGGCTCCCAACCAGGTGCCTCCGAGGGGGCGTTTCCAGCAGCCTTTTGCTGCGGCGCCAGCCTTTCCCCGGCCTCATTCTTCTCCGTCGTCTCGTCGTGAGTCACCCACCCTCCACTCCCTTTGAGCTCAGGGTCTTAGTTCATTGGCCTTGCTATGGACCTTAGGTTGGTCGCCCTGGTCGCCCAGGGGGCCTGGTAGGAATTTTTCCATTTGGCATTAGGCTTTTGGGTTTTTTCACCTACCTCGTAGCAATCGTCACAACTTTTGTGGTATTGGTGGGTAGGTTAGGCATTGGAATAATGTGTTGTGGTGTGTCGAAGGGCTAGGTGTGGCCATCGCCTATGCCTTCAATTTTTGGGTATTCCGTTAAAGGAATCCGGCGGTCGTGTACTCTGTCCGATACCTGCTTGGCGGGAGGCCGTGGCACGACCCTCGGTGACATCAGGGGAGAGCCTATAGTTGGATTAGCATCAACAGGCTCCACCTACTGGTGAATAAACCCTCCTTGTTTTAGACACCCAATGCCTAAGCCAATACCTTTTCACTGCTGTAATCAATAAAGTTGTGGCCTTTTTCTTGCCCATCAACCTTATATCACGTGTCCTTGCGTATTCATTTCACATTTTTCACATTGCGGGGGTCGGGTCCTCGAACCACAAACAGTTTTAAACAGCTTACAATCACAGTGTCGCCAGAATCAAAAACCAGAGTAAAATCCTCAGCACTCTCTGGAAGCTGCATAATGTATGTGCCAGGCATCTCTTAATTTGTTCCAGAGGTCTGTTCTTAACCTGAAACTGTTCTTAACCTGAAGCACCACTTTACCTAATGGCGCCTCCCGCTGCTATCGTGCCGCTGCCTCGTGATTTCTGTTCTCATCTTGAAGCAAAGTTATTAACCTGAGGTACTATTTCTGGGTTAGCGGAGTCTGTAACCTGAAGCGTATGTAACCTGAAGCATATGTAAACCGAGGTACCACTGTAATTTCAACTTTTTGGACTCTTTACGCCAGCATTTAGGTTTTTCTGCATGCGACTTGGCTGCATTGCAAAATTTGGAGCGTTTCAAAGGATGGTTGCATTTTGGTTCTTGAATTGTTTCGGGAAGTGTGAATGCAAAAGGAAACTAATTGCTCCCCCAACCTTACACTCTGACCCACACTTCTGGGGCCGAATCTTGCAGTGCCAGACAAGCCCATCATGCCTTTTTCATCTGTGTCACATTATAAGTCTCTCTCTCTCTCTCTCTCTCTCTCTCTCTCTCTCTCTCTCTCCTTTCCTTCTATGGCATAAGCACAGCCAATGCAGAGAGGCTCCTTCCTGCTGCTGCTAATAGAAACACATGGTGCCTTTATGCAAAAGCTCCTTCTCATTCCTAGTAATGACATTGGCAGTGGCAGCTCCCGTCTCCTCCTGCTGCCTGGCTCCCCTTCCAAGCCCCGTTGTCATTTCCCTTCCCTTTATCGACAGCTTTTAATGGGATGAGTCTTTTTGCCAGCAGTTAGAATCCAATGTGTTCACAGCGGCTGTCAAAGACACCCTGGCTGCATAAAGAGCTTCCCATGTGGTCTCACAGTTAAAAACATATATACACGCAACAGACACAACTGTCACCGACACACGAGAATCATCATTAGCGCTTGATCTTTCCCAACACATGGGATGCGGCTCGGCGAGTTATTTTCATCTCACATCCTTTTTTTAGTCTTATGCTTTGTGTGCAAGTGTGTGTGTGTGTGTGTGTGCACGCGCGCGTCTCTCATTTCCCCAACCTCATTGAAAAAGACAGCACAAAACTGGTGGGAGACTTCGTCAAAGCACAGAGAATGCCTTTGCTGTGATATGCTTGTAGTCAGGAATCGGCAAGCCCATTAGTACCCTACTCCCTGCTACCGCTACCCTCCGGAGAGTCTAAAGGCTGCCAAAGATAGAAGATTGAGAAGGCGAGAGGAGAAAGAATAGCTAAGGATTCAGAGAGTGCAAAAAGCAAAGCTAAGAAAGAAAAGGGAACGTCAAACCAAACTTTCAGAGTCCAAGCGGCACCTAAGAGTCTATCAGGGATGCTTTTGGTGGTGATGGGCTGATTGATCTGTTTCTGATTCAGGCTACTCTTGAGAATGTTCATTCGTTTATTAGTTTGGTCAAGTCCAGTGCTTTTTTTCCTGGGGGGATGCAGGGGGATGCATGCTCTTAAACATTTTGTGAATCTTTGTACTTTTGTCCATTTACTGTATTTATTTCCCCTGATCTGAACTATAAAATGGTGATTTCATGGAGTCAAAATGAGAGTACCCCTAAACATTGTTTTAGAAAAAAAAGCACTGGTCTAGTCCATCTCCACATTAATCTATGATTTAAAAAAATCCTAATAATCAACATGAAATAAGTTTAAGTTACTAACAGATGCGAAGGAAAGAGGTGGCTTCGCCCTGCCAGATTTGAAACTATATTATGAAACATCTTGCTTACGCTGGTTAAAGGAGTGGATTAAATTAGAAAATGCAGAATTGTTGGATCTGGAAGGGTTTGATAATAGATTTGGTTGGCACGCCTATATATGGTATGAAAAGAAGAAAATTCATAAAGGGTTTGAAAACCACATCTTCCGAAGGTCGTTAATAAATGTATGGGACAGGTATAAAAATTTGTTGGAATTTAAACTCCCCCACTGGATTTCACCCTTAGAAGTGATGAGCGTAAAAAAGATCAATATGAGGGGGAGGTGGATAACACATGGAGAATTGACAGTTAAAGAAGGGGGGAAATGGAAAATGAAACGCTATGAAGAAGAATTTGTCTATGATTGGTTGCATTACTATCAGGTCTGTGAAATGTTTAAAAAAGACTGTAAAATATATGGATATGGAGAAAAAGAATCAAAATTTCAACTAGAGATATTGAATAATGAGTATAAAAATTTGTCTAAAATGTATAAAATGTTGCTGGAGTGGTATACAAAAGATGTGAGAGGTTAAATCGGTAATGATACACTGGGCCAGAGATTTTGGTTATAATATACAATATGATGAATGGTCAAAATTATGGAATGAAAGACTAAATTTATGGCATGTACTGCGTTAAAGGAAAATGTGATGAAAATGGTATATAGATGGTATATAACGCCAGTAAAACTAGCTAAAATGTACAAAACATGTAATAAGTGTTGGAAATGTAAAGAAAAAGAAGGGACATTCTATCATATGTGGTGGGAGTGTAAAAAGGTGAGAGGCTTCTGGGAAATGATATATAATGAATTGAAAAAGATGTTGAAATATACGTTTATTAAGAAACCGGAGGCCTTCTTATTGGGATTGGTAGGAAATGAGATAAGTGAGAGATTGTAAACTTTTTCAATACGCAGTTACAGCAGCAAGAATACCTCTGGCCCAAAAATGGAAACAGGAAGAATTACCGATGGTGGAAGAATGGAGACTGAAGTTGACTGATTATGCAGAACTGGACAAACTAACAGGGAAGATTCGGTATCAACGAGACCAAAAGTTCATCGAGGACTGGGGAAGATTTACAGATTATCTGAAAGGCATATGTGATAAACAGATAACGTTTGTTGGTTTTCAAGAGACTCTGTGAAAAACAGAGGAATATTGTTAAAAAGAAAATAAGAGGAGGGAAGGAGATATCTAAAGGCAATACTAAGTTAAGAAGTGCGTTAATAATATTGATGCAAATGAAAGATCGGCAGAGGAGCTGAGGGAAGTCAAAAAAAGAGATGAATGTGTGATAAAATGTGAATTGATTGTATAAAAATGTTTTTTTGTTTTTTTTTCTCTTTTGTGGAAAATGAATAAAAATATTATTAAAAAAAAATAATCAACATGAAATACTTAGGTTTGAATGCTATTTCCCCACCACATAGGAACACAGGAAGCTGTGTTATACTGAGTCAGACCATTGGTCAAAGAATTATAGATTTGGAAGGGACCCAAAGTGTCATCTAGTCCCACCCCCTGCAATGCAGGTCTGTCTAGCTCAGTAGGTGGAGAGACATGGCTGGATCTGCTTATATGGACAATACTTACAGAAAGCAGGGCTGGACTCCCCACACAAGCAGCTGATGAAATGGAAGTTCCATCCTGGTTGTTGACTATCTTGCCTTCCATCCCCATGGGCCACACCATTGTTCCATCCCAATGAAGGAGAGGCACCCAAAGCAAAGAGGTGGGGGCTACATTCATGTGGGAGACATTGGTTGATAGCCTCAGCAGTGGTGGATTTTGGCAATCATTCATAATATGGCACCCTGAGTGAGGCCAAAAATTGGTGTCCCAAAATGGATCTTCTCAATTATGGATCTTCTCAGTTTTGCACCCTCTTGGCTTGATGCCCTGTTTGGGGGAACCAGCCACAGTGCCCCAAATCTGGGGCTGCCTTTGAGGGAGCAGGCTGCCCATAAAAGGTGGCCCCTCCTATGAGCGCTCCATTCTTCTTCTCTCTTCAATATCCTGTCCCCACTCCCTTTGTGGGGTTGTCCGTATAGTTAAAGCCATGGTTTTCCCAGTAGTGATGTATGGAAGTGAGAGCTGGACCATAAAGAAGGCTGATCGCCGAAGAATTGATGCTTTTGAATTATGGTGCTGGAGGAGACTCTTGAGAGTCCCATGGACTGCAAGAAGATCAAACGCATCCATTCTTAAGGAAACCAGCCCTAAGTGGTCACTGGAAGGACAGATCATGAAGCTGAGACTCCAATACTTTGGCCACCTCATGAGAAGAGAAGACTCCCTGGAAAAGATCCTGATCCTGGGAAAGATGGAGGGCACAAGGAGAAGGGGACGACAGAGGACGAGATGGTTGGACAGTGTTCTCGAAGCCACAAACATGAGTCTGACCAAACTGCGGGAGGCAGTGGAAGACAGGAGTGCCTGGTGTGCTCTGGTCCATGGGGTCATGAAGAGTCGGACACGACTAAATGACTAAACAACAACAACATCCAGGGCTAGGTAGGAATTTTGGGGGTGCATTCTGATTGGCTTTGCACACACCTTTTTTCACCTGCTTCATACTGCTCTGATTTCCATAGGCTTGTGGTGGGTTTGGTTTTTGATTTGGCTGTTGTATATTGACATTCAGTCAGGGCAGGTAAGTGGTGTAGAGCAGGCATAGGCAAACTCGGCCCTCCAGATGTTTTGGGACCACAACTCCCCTCATCCCTAGCTAACAGGACCAGTGGTCAGGGATGATGGGAGTTGTAGTCCCAAAACATCTGGAGGGCCGAGTTTGCCTATGCCTGGTGTAGAGCATGGTCAGTACCCAGGGCCATGCTGGTGTTGGAAGAGCAACAGTGCGGATCACCCAGTTTGAAACTGAAAGGTTAATCCTGTTAGTGTTAAAGTCAACTAGCTAAGATGGGGATGGATCGATGGAAGTCTTACATAGCAACCAGACACAGTGGCAACTATGGTAAGTCTGATTGGCTATGTAGTTTGGAGGGAGCTTTCTTCTGTATGTTTGGTTGAGTGTCTCCCTGCTTTGTACAAAGTCTGCAGTAGTCATAACCTCTCTGTTCCTTTCTCCTCAAAGACTGTTTTTTGTTCAGTAAAGTGTTTTCAGGACTTTTCTCTATGGCCTCTGTGTTATTTTAAGTGACTTTGCTAACTGCTAGGTGGAGGGCACTTCACTAACCCTATTGTTGATCAGGTGAGTTGTGGGATGGTTTGGTCTGTGCACTCAATATCTGGCATGTGCCACCTGCTGAATGCTGTAGAGTGCAGGTGAGTAGCCCTGTTCAGTTCACAAACCCATGGATTCCCTTTATGGGAGATTGTATTTGCCTTCATATCGCACCAACTTGGGTGATGGAGCTGATCTGGGGAGATTTATACCTGAGCTGCAAGTGTGATATTTCCCCATTGTCTGTGTGGGGTTTTACTTGCACACATTTGTTGTGTGAGTTTGGTGCAAATTATTCCTCGTTGCATTTTAATAAATATAGCCTTCAACCTGTTCCTTTTACTGAGTCCTTATTCTGGTTGTGGGACAATTGTTATTGTTATTGATTATCATTTATATGCTGTCCAATTAGCCACATGCTCTGGGACAGCTCACAAATTCAAAGGCAACTAAATGCAAAATACATTCAGAGCTAAAACAGCCAGTACAAAAGAAATGATGGCAGTTCAAAGATCAACAAGAGACCAGCATAAAACTCTCATAAAGGAGCGAAGAACCAATAAAAGCCAGCACTAAAACCAACAAATATCTTATTAATGAGTTGATTTCGGTCGTACAATGCAATCCTGGACGTGTTTACCCAGAAGTAGCTCTCACTCAGTTCAATGGGGCTGACAATAAAGTAGGGATGGGCAACTCTGTTGATTTCAGTTTCTCTGTTTCTCACCCCCCCCATCTTAAATTCATCTATCCACATTTCCACTTCAGTTTGTGATTTTCTCTTTTTAAATGTTCTCATGTAAATCCATCAGCATTTTAGTGCAATTTCCTCCCAATGTACACTCTTGTGTGTGCAATTTGGCATAGAGCCGAGGACTTGCCGGTCAGAAGCTCGGCGGTTCGAATCCCCGTGACAGGGTGAGCTCCCATTGCTCGGTCCCTGCTCCTGACAACCTAGCAGTTCGAAAGCACGTCGAAGTGCAAGTAGATAAATAGGTACCCCTCCAGCAGGAAGGTAAACAGCTTAGTCATGCTGGCCACATGACCTGGAAGCTGTCTGCGGACAAATGCTGGCTCCCTCGGCCAATAAAGCGAGATGAGCGCCGTAACCCCAGAGTCGGTCACGACTGAACCTAATGGTCAGGGGTCCCTTTACCTTTACCTTACACATTTTTACAAAGTTATTTCCCCTAAAATAATGCTTTCTGTGTATTGTTTGAGCTAATGTATGGACGCTTTACCCCCAGTGTATGATTTTGTGGGTAGAGATTACCTGGCTGGAGAACTGCACTGTGGAATTGAGAGAAATGTGAATTTTGTAAGGTGTTTGTGTTTCAGTTCTCATAGGATTTAAGAAAGTTCATAGATAGCTTCTCTGGTTCAGTTCTCCAAGGAGGTTCCATTCAGCCATATAAAAATGCAGTCTACCTCACATGGTTGCTGTGGAGATAAAAAGGAGGGAGTCGCGCAGAACTACTTGATGGAAAAGTGGGAATTAAATTAAAGAGGAGAGAGAACATTCCAAGGCTGCAATCCTAAATGCATTTAATAGGGAGTAAGCCCTGCTGAATGCAACAAACATATATAGGACTGTGTTGTTCAAGATTACTTTGAGAGACTTTTCTATTTGTTTCAAGTTTCCTCCTTCAAAGAAATCTCAGGTGCTAAGAGGTTCGCAACACAACACTTCTGGGTAGAACACCCAGGAGCAACATCCCTGGCCAGGTATAAGGACTGGAGAGCATTTAAAATAAAGACCTAGCCCTGTGTCTGGGGAAGTGATGGGGGGCTGCAATGCATGATCCTACCTGAGGCTGTTCTGCACGCAGGCGAAAGAGCCTCAAGTCATTTAATACCCTCCCTCATTCCCTGCAAACTCCCATTCAGGGTTCTAAGCGGACGTACATCCAACAGCTATGTAATAGGGAAATGCGGTATATATCATACTAGTTAGACACATATCCATTACTCTCAGCAGTGGCTAATCTTCAGCGCACGTATTTAATAATAGCTATTTATGTAACCTACGTTAACTACCCCTTTAAAAGGGAAATTGAATGCATATTTGAGAACCTTAATTCAAAGCAGTACTTAAAGAGCACTCTCTGAGCTGGGGTAATAGGGATTTACAGAGCCGGGTGTTTAAGTGCTTTGAAATAAAGGAGAGTTATTGCAAAGGGAACCTTTAGACAAAAAGGAGAAGGAGAGAGAGAGACCGACTCTGCGCTTCGAATGACTGTCACCAGCGAGGGATAGGAAGCTGGACTGACATGAGAGCTGGGGGCAAGGAGACTGCGGGAGTAAAGTCAAAGGTGCCCCACCAGGAAGAGACGCAGCTGAGTGCCAAGAGGAGACCCAAGAAGGTCCCCGGGTGTTGCAGAGTTGAGAGCGTGGCTTGGTCGTGCGGGGCTTCCCCCCAGGGATGGCGGTCAATCAGCTCTTCTGTTGCACTCCAACAACCTCAGCATGGGTCAAGCATGGCTCATAGGCACACAGGAAGCTGTCTTATGCCAAGTCAGGACAGCTGGTCCATCTAATTCAGTATTGTCTACACTGACTGGCAGGGGCTTTCCAGGAGCAGATCATGGGGGTTTGTGCATGACAAGCAGGTGCTCTACCACTGAGCTACATCTCTACCTCTTGATTTCATTCCTGCGTTGCCTATGGCTAGGTTTCGGGTCTCAGCTCACCAGCCTGAGGTTCAATACCTCTGTTTTATATAGATTTGATCAGCTGAGATTTTGCCATGCGGATGCTGCTATCTGTTTCCGCTTGTCTTAATGATTTCTGTAAATTTCGGGTGTTGTCTTTTGTTATGTAAAGTCTGCCGATCAGGCACCTTGAATGTACTATGCAAAAAAGAAAAGAAAAGGGCAAGCTGTAATTATATAATAAATGCAAGAATCATAGAACTGTAGAGTTGGAAGGGACCCTGAGGAACATCTTGTCCAACCCCCTGCAATGCAGGAATATGCAGGCATTCCCATATGGGGATCAGAACCTGCAACCTGTATATATATATATACCCGTTGTTCAGCCTAGACACTGAGGTCTGGCTCCGAGGGTCTTCTGGCAGTTCCCTCATTGCAAGAAGTGAGGTTACAGGGAACTAGGCAGAGGGCCTTCTCGGTAATGGCACCCTCCTATCAGATGCTAAGGAGATAAGTAACTATACAACCTTTAGAAGATATCTGAAGGCAGCCCTGTATAGGGAAGTTTTTAATGTGCAATGTTTTATTACTCTTTTATATATGCTGGAAGCCACCCAGCTGGGGCAACCCAGTCAAATGGGTGGGGTGCAAATAATAAAATTATTATTATTATTATTATTATTATTATTATTATTATTATTAACCTTGGAAATAAACAAAGAATGGTCAGATAGGTAGGGATGAAAGCTATCATTTTATGGTTGGTCTCATCCTTTGCCAGTTAGTTAGTTCTTTATTGAAATGGGCAGTGTCAGCTTTGCACCAACGGCTTTCTCATTCACCATATATAGATCAACATTTGCTTTTAGCTCCAATCACAGTACCCAATCTGTTCTCCCTGATTCAAAGAAAACCCTAGAGCGAGCATAATAAAACACCTTGCCACGTAGTTAAACAAAGTGTCTGTTTAATGGCTACCAAAGGTGCACTTTCCTTTTTGGGAAGGATCTATCATTGAAGCGAGTGTCAAGCCCTGCATCTTAGCTCCTTAGACCAAATCAAATATGGCATTCATGGGTTGGAGCAATGCCACGTCCCCAACACCTCAGGGATGGGGGGGGGGCACACGGTGGGATAGATTTTAGATGGAGGGTGACTAAGTGCCTTTCAGTTATCAATAGTGCAAGCCTCAAGAGAACAGAGAGAGTTAATTAGGCTCAGCAAATCAACTTAGGGAACTTGCTCCTGGGGCAAATAAAACCTTCTAATATAATTGACCTTACCTCTGACATGCACACACCTGGACACCACACGCACTTCTGATACACACAAATGTGGGCACCTTTTTGGTGTGGTGATGCTAGGTGCCCTCCCTGCCTTCTCATCTTGCAGCCAAGGCTCAACAGAAGCAGGAGTGCCGAGTCAAAAGTACCTAATTCGATATTCCGCCCAGCTCCCCAGCTGATTGATTTATGGAGCACAAGATTAAGGACTGAAGCTGGTAAGAGGGAGCTTTGAACTGAATGAAATGGCAAAGAGGATTTATAACGGTGACTTAACAGTGTGTGCCGGCAGAACAGTGGCGCAGTTGGTAGGACTGTGCTGGTGGAGGTGGCCTGGGGGACAAAGTAGGGGAAAGGGGACCCAGCCAGATTGCAGATTTTAGAAAGAAAAGAGGGCAAAGACACACACACAAACACACAAACACACACACACTTCCTCTATTGGGTTATAGGGCAGTTAATCCTCCTACCTTCCCCAGATGTAACTCTGAAGCTGTGTGTTCTGGGTCAAGTGAGCAGAGATCTGAATTAGATACATGGCTACCATAGCATTCATTTAGGGACACTGGGTTGGCAAGATTTTGTGTGTGCGCGCACGAAGCTGGGTTTGGGGAAAGGTTCTGAGGCACTTACAAGAAACTGCTTGCGTCTGTTTGAATCAGGGGTGTTAGGATCTAGCTATGTCAAATGGCAGTATCATCTTCTCCATGTTTACTTGGAGGCATTACTGTGTGCAAGGGAGCCGGTGACGCTGTGGTCTAAACCACTGAGCTTCTTGGGCTTGCTGATCGGAAGGTCAGCGGTTCGAATCCCCACAACAGAGTGAGATCCCGTTGCTCTGTCCCAACTTCTGCCACCTCGCCGTTCAAAAGCACACAGTGCAAGTAGATAAATAGGTACCACTGCGGCGGGAAGGTAAACGGTGTTTCTGTGCACTCTGGCTTCCGTCACAGTCCTCTGTGTGCCAGTAGTGATTTAGTCATGCTGGCCACATGATCTGGAAAGCTATATGTGAGCAAACACTGGCTTCCTCAGCGAGATGAGTGCCACACCCCATAACTGCCTTTGCCTGGACTTAACCGTCCAGGGGTCCTTTACCTTTTATCTATTTTTACCTATTACTGTGTCCAATGGTGCTTACTCCCAGGCAAGAAAGGATATTCTGACTAAACATCAGCAAGAATTTTCTGATAGGAAGAGCTGTTTGACAGTGGAACAGTCTCCCTCAGGTGATTGTGGACTCTTCTTCCCTGGAGGTTTTTAAGCAGAGGTTGGATAGACACCTGTCATTGATGCTTTAGCTGAGATACCTCCATTGCAGGGGGTTGAATTAGATGACCCCTGGGGGTCCCTTACAACTCTACAATTGCATAAATCTATGAGCCTGAGTCTCTATAGCAGAGGTGAGGAATCAGGGGTCCTTCAGACATTGCTGGGTAAGAACTCCCATCATCTCATGTTGTCCAAGGCTGATTGGAGATGGCAACCAACAACATCTGGAGGGCCATAGATCTCTAGAACCTGCCTGGTGTGAAGCATCACAGCCTTACAGTGTCTTCATACATATCCTTATGTCAGCAGCAGATCCCAAAGGGATTAACTCTCAACAACTGGAAAGACCAAGTGATGAGGATCCAGCACAGGTGAGGACTCATGACCCAACCCTGGCTCAGCTGGTTCTGGAGGCAGGGAATCTTGTGCAGGCTGGGATTCCTCAGGCTCAGCATCTGACTCCGAATCCCAGGCCATCACAGTACCTCTCAGTTGTTCAATTAATACAAGGACCTTGAACCTGTCTTGTTAGTAGATGGGCAGCCAGTGCAGATGTTGTAACAACAATGACACATGTTGTCAGCCAGATGCCCCCTTCATCAATCTGGCCATCTCATTCCACACCAGTTGGAGCTTCTCAACTTGGCTCAAGGGGGGGCCCACATAGAATGCATTGCAGTAATCCAGTCTTGAGGTTACCCCGCTGTTGAACCTCAGAGCACCACTGTCTTTGCCCTTACTTGCTGTTGCCTCCTCCAAGTGAGAAAAGCAAAGGGGAGGAGAGCAGCCTTTCCTTCTGGACAATGGTGTGGCTTGGTCCCAAAAGGAAAGGAAAAAATGATGACTATGACATGGAAAAAGTGGCATCTTGCCCAAGGGCTTCTTTTGAATCTGGACTGGACGCCATGTACCGGGGCCACCTCCAGCAAGTTCATCTTTGAATTTCCTCCTATTAAAATTCAACTGTTTGGTCGACCTCCCCGAAGGCTTGATCTATAATATATAACGATATCTCCAATACTGGTGTCAGCTGGATGCTTTGCCAATCTGCAGGCCAAGCCCTGCCTGAGTGCCCATCAATAAGCAAGCAGGAGAGCAATGGAGAACTGTCTTCGATCAGGCAACAAGGCAGCTGCTTTAACTTGTTGCAAGTCTCAGTTCTCCCCTCTCTTGCTGAGCTCTTTCTGCTGTGTGCAGCTTTGTGCAGCCAGAAAAAGAAACGTGTAGCCAGAAAGACAGCCCAAGTGAAATGTGACTTGAAGAACATACTTTCCAAAAGATGGATGCCCCTCTCAGACTAAGATATGGAGGGTAATACAGTGGAGATGTTCTAGATCACCATGCCCTCCAATTCTCTGATGAAAATAGGGACATCCCATTCCATAACGATAATTTTACTATTCATACCCAACACATCTTACTGGGTTGCTCCACCCCCTCTGAGTAGCTTCCAACATATGTTGTTGTTTAGTCGTTTAGTCGTGTCCGACTCTTTGTGACCCCATGGACCAGAGCACACCAGGCACTCCTGTCTTCCACTGCCTCCCGCAGTTTGGTCAAACTCATGCTGGTAGCTTCGAGAACACTATCCAACCATCTTGTCCTCTGTCGTCCCCTTCTCCTTGTGCCCTCCATCTTTCCCAACATCAGGCTCTTTTCCAGGGAGTCTTCTCTTCTCAGGAGGTGGCCAAAGTATTGGAGCCTCAGCTTCAGGATCTGTCCTTCCAGTGAGCACTCCGGGCTGATTTCCTTCAGAATGGATAGGTTTGATCTTCTTGCAGTCCATGGGACTCTCAAGAGTCTCCTCCAGCACCATAATTCAAAATCCAACATATATGAAAACATAATAAAAACATCCCCAGGATTGCCTTCAGATGGCCCAGGGGTGGAGACTCCAGTACCCTCCAATGAAAATGGGGACATCCAAAGGAGAAGTGGCGCATTCTGGGATCAAATCAGAAACTGGGGCAGCTTCTCTAAATCAGGGACATCCCTGGAAAAGAGGGTCCAGGTCACTGGACTTCAACTGATAGAGTTGAGATCCACTACCAGGCTATGGTCTGATCTAAAGTGGGTTGTGACAGCTGCACTATCTCCTTACAACTATATTGTTGTGAGTTGTGTGTTTTTTGTGGGGGAGGGGCTGCAAGCAGAATCTGAGCACAAGAGCCCTCTCCCTGCCTGTGGTTTCCAGTAACTTGTATTCAGAAGCATTGCTGCTCCCAGCTGTGGAATCTCTCTTCAATGCAGTTCTTAAAACAGGAGTGAAGCACCTGCGGCCCTTCAAATGTTGCGTACTACAACTCCCATCTTCCATAACCATCGGCCATCCTGGCTGGGGCTGATGGGAGCTGGAGTCCTGCAACACCTTGTGGGTCACAGGCTCCCTGTTGCTGCCTTTAATTGAAAACCCTCCAAGCTGTGTTGGGCTGCCAGACGCATTTCAACCTTCTCTCTTTTCTCATTCAGTTCTCACTAGCAGACTCTCAGGGAGAGAGAAATGTCTTGTTATCATAATGCTTGTGAAGTATGCCATTCTCAAATAATCAATCTTTCTGCATTATGCCGGTGTCATCTTCCTGAATATCCCTTTCAGATAATACTTTATGTTAAGTGCACATTAACCAGTACTTAACGTGGGCAGCTTCACAATGCCAGTCCTAGCGAAGCACGTAGGACATCCCTTTTGACTGCATGCCGCATTTGTTATGTTCAGAGCCATTATATGACTGAGCTTCTCTGGCTTTTTAAAAAATCATCATAATGCAAAAAAGAAAAGAAAACCCCCCCAAAAAACCCACCCTTCCCCTCTCCGCTCTTTTTCTCCTGGGCTCCCATTATCTAATTGGTTTCTACGTAATATATTCAAATATACATTCTAATAATGACACAAATTGGCCATCACTTCTTCTCGGTGAATAAATAAGGTAGTTGTATGCTAATGTTGCAAAAGTGAATTGACAGTCAAGGCATAATACAGGGACAAGCGCACCAAATCTCCTGTTAAATGTCAGAAGGGAGTTCTGGAGAGTTGGAATAGGTTTGCATGTGGGTGAGCCTTCGAGGCCCACACCCCACTTTTAGTTTGTGGGAAGGATGCTTCAAAGGTTCTCTCTTCCCCCTAAATGAGCCCCATGGAGATGTCAAGGAAGGGATGGGTGGGTTCCAAGGGGTGGAGGAGAGATCAAGGAGCTGAAGATAGACACACCCCAGGGAGGCTCCAAGTGGGATGAGGGAGATGAAATCTGAGCCTAGAGAAATGTTGGAGGTGGAAGAACGGGGCCAGTGATCAAGACAGGAGCTACATCCTGGGGAAGGTTCTACATTGGCTCCCACTACATTTCCAAGCCTAGTATACCTGAGTATACCTTCAGTATACCTGAAGGAGCGTCTCCACCCCCATCGTTTAGCCTGGGCACTGGGATACAGCTTTGAGGGCCTTCTGGCAGTTCCCTCATTGCAAAAAGTGAGGTTACAGGGAACCAGGCAGAGAGCCTTCTCAGTGGTGGTGCCCACCCTGTGGAACACCCTCCCATCAAATGTCAAGCAAATAAACAACTATCCTACTTTTATAAGACATCTGAAGGCAGCCCTGATTAGGGAAGTTTTTAATGTATGAAGTTTTATTCTGTTTTTAAGGTTCTGTTGAAAAGCCACGCAGAGTGTCTGGGGAAACCCAGATCAGATGGGCAACATTTTCTATTATTAGTAGTAGTAATAGTAGTAGTAGTAGTATTGGTTTTTAAACCAATACAAATACAATAACCATTAAACACTTACCCAGCATTCAACATTCAATGTAATGTAACCTCTCCACTGAGAATATTGTGTGGTTGCTATAAGTAGATCCTGATTTTGGTCGTGAACATAACATACTTAAAGAAAGGTGTCTATGTCTCTTGGAAGGTGTGGACTCTCAGAGAGATGTCCCACACATGTCACTGAACACCTCAAAGTCGGTCAGCTCCTAAAGGGATGCCACCAAAACAGCTGACCCCACTTGTTACTCCTGCCAGTAAGGAGCTTATCATAGGCACACTCACTGCATAGAGACCTTACAGCACTCTGAGCCCGCTTATATTCTGGAATTACGAATTCTCCTAGTTAAATCAGAGTCTCAAAGCTACAGTACTCAGTTCCTCCTGCCTCTGGCAGCTTCTCCATCCTTTTCCATGGATTAGTCACATTGCGGCCCTAACCAATCGGGATTCACGCAGGTCACGTTAAAACAATATATAGGCAGTCGGGCATGGCTGCATAATGAGGGCAAGGAAGGGCAATTCAGATGAACATGGGAACACTTTCAAATGGAGGCCTGAATAAACTGTCAAGAGTGGGGGCTTTTTCTGTGCAGCTGAAAATGAGAAACGGTGAGTCATTTTGGCTCACTTTTAATTTTAAGCAAAGAAAAAGCACTTCATTTTTTAAAAAAAGAATTTTTAGCTTTAGGGCTCACTGGTAACCTACAAATCAAGCTGTCCTCCGAGATCTATTGAAGAAAGTTTTGAAAGAGAAGCAAAGAAGCTCATGATTTTTTCATAGATCTCTGGGTTGCAGATCGAGAGCTGATATCCCCTGATCACCAGGACTAGACTGGTGGTGCCCCAAGGTTGATGCAAACATGTTTTGATGATCTCCTCAAATTGGTTTCTTCTGAATAAATATATTTGAATTGTGCTTGGTTGAGCAGTGCTAGAAAGGAGGGAAAGGGGCATGAAGGAGCAAGAGCAAGCCTTCACATGGTTACCTGCTACCCAAACAAAACCCAGTTCATCTCTTCCTTCCGGGTTGGCGCCATCGCCGAATGGCAGACTCCCTCCGAGCTCCGGAGGGAGCCTGCTCGGCAGGGGCTGGGTTCTACCGCGCCAGCGACGCGGGGACCCTCAAAAACCATGGGCGCTGAAACCCATGGGCATGGTGACTCGGCGGGCACCGTTTGCGCCCCCCCCGACCACGCGAAGGAGCCTTTTTAAAGGCTGCGGAGCGGGTGACAGGGGGGGGGGTGCTGTGAGTCCTCCGCTTCCCCTGCCGAGTGAAGCCGCATGCCATTTGGCGGAGAGCGCTGACTCCTTCCATTGAAAATCTGGACTTAAAAGAATAACCCGTGAGTAATTGGAACTTGGATTAAAAAGGGGAATAATTTTTTTCTTAAATTCGGAGCGAGCGGGGGAGGTACAAAAAGGAAGTCAGCCTCCCCCCTGTTGTAGAGGAGCTAAAGCAAAGGACCTGACAACTAAGATCGAGTGCAACCTTTTTTTTTGATAAAGTTATTAATTTCGCGATGGAAAACTATAAGCTGGGCTGGAGGAGAAAAGTGGAATGTGAATTAAAATACAACCCCCCCCCCCCGGAAACCCCGGGAGCGATCCGTGAGAGCGCCTGGAGAGGAGAAATAGAGGTTTTGACAGCTGTCAAAGGAGCTGCCAAACTGAAGAACAAAAAGAGAACTTTGTTACGAGGACTTTGCTGGTTACATTTGTTATAAATTGGATATAAACTGTTTAAAACAAGGAATAATAAGTTACTTTGACTGGTGGGTGTGATCGGGAATGAAACTGAGTTACTATAATCCCTCTAGAGGAGCTGTGGGTTATTACAAGTATTGCTGGCATGGAATTTGAATCAGACTTTTTATCTCCTGGGAAACTGCAGAAATGGAACACTATTTTGTCTACAGAGGTCTACACACTAAAGGAGACAATAGATTTATCTATTGAAGAATGGAAGGGACTTGACGTAATGTTGTGTTCCTGAATAACAAAGCCTCTGTAGAGGAATTACAAGCTTTTTGGAATTAGAACATTTGTGCAGGAGAGCAGGGGGGAAAAAAAAAAAAGAGGAGAAGAGAGAACAACAAGAACAACAAGAATAACAAGAACTGGACAAAGTTGGAAGATAGACCCCTTCCAAGATTGGACATTCGAAATTAAAGATGATTAAAAGACGGTAAAGACTATTAAAAAGACGGCAAAGCGGACTGGTGAAGGATTATGGCTTAGATGTGGGAGCTCCAGGAGACAGTAGATATTGACGGACATTGGGGATGCAACCGGGAAAGGGGGGAGGGAAATTTGGAATCCAAAGGGTGTTAAATTGCATTTTATTCTTTTTTCTATTTTTTTTATGTTAATCTGTATTTTATATTAAAGAGGGGAACTCGTGGAAGGGAACAGGTCGATTTTAGGGGATGGGAAAATATTTTTTAAATTGGGTTAATGATAATAATTTTAAAATTTGGGGTAAGAATTTGCTGAATCTATTTGAAAGAATTGGAATATAAGAGGGGGTGGGGAGGGGAAGTCCTGGAAAGATGATATTGAAAATAAGGCCTTAAATTTGGATGCTTTTCTTTTTTGTTATATTTGAAAATCTTTAATAAATATTATTTTTTTTTTAAAAAAAAAAAAACCCAGTTCATCTCACTTTCCATGAGGCTGTAGGTGTGTGTGAGAGAGATGGGGCATGCATTCAGATGGAAATATTATGTTAGTTTCCCTTCTTATACTGCTAGTGCTCCTGTCTATTTTCTAATGGTCTTTTCACTATGCATTACCATTATGGAACTGTGGCCACATAAATATTTAAAGCACTATGATGCCACTCCCCACAAAGAATTATGGGAGCTGTGGTTTGTTAAGGGTGCTGAGACTTGTTAAGTATCTCCACACACCCCACCCTGAGCTACAGTTGCCAGAGCGGTTTAACAATCCCTCTTTACTGGGAACTCTGGTCTCTGACTGATATACCAGCATCAGAGCCATTTCCTAAGGGCCAAGGTCCTCTTGGGCCCCCCAATAAAATATTTACAGGGAACCAGGCAGAAGTCCTTCTCGGTAGTGGCGCCCGCCCTGTGGAATGCCCTCCCACCAGATGTCAAAGAGAACAACAACTACCAAACTTTTAGAAGACATCTGAAGGCAGCCCTGTGGAGGGAAGCTTTTAATGTTTGATGTATTACTGTATTTTAATATTTGGTTGGAAGCTGTCCAGAGTGGCTGGGGAAGCCCAGCCAGATGGGCGGGGTATAAATACTAAATTATTATTATTATTATTATTATTATTATTATTATTATTATTGGGAGCCACCCCCTCCAGTTGATTGGCATTGCCATTCAAATGGTGTTCATGTGCCACGTCTTGTGATCAGTGATGTGGGACAGGGTTTACCTGGCCCCCACAATATTTCATTCAAATTGGCACCCCTGTATACAGATATGGGTGCTAAATTTCATTCACACCAGCAGGCACAGTGTGACTCAATGACCCATATCACTGGACAACATCACTACTCCCAAATCCTTTCCGCACTCAGCTTCCCCAAGAGTCCCCCCACCCCATGAAACTCACAGGAAATAATTGAATGCCATTATACCACTCCAATTTTCATCATGTTACTCCTGCAATTTCCTAGGAGTAATCCCAATTAAGGGGGATGCAAATGATTTTTGTTCTTCTGGCATCAGAGAACATGGACATGAGCACTGAACATGCCCTGTATTCTGTGAGTAGTCTAGAAGAGGCTTTTACATTGTGTGACAACTCAAACACAATGCAGAAATTAAGGTAGGGTATGGAATAAACTCATGTGAATGCAGGGAGCACACCGGGACGTAGTCATCAGTTCTGCTGAGAGACCATCTCCCTCAGGCTCCTCCCTCCCCAGTCATCCATCAGCAGCCATTCTACCAGGCTACCGGAGAGGGTGAGAAATGAGACTTCAAGACCCTTCCATCAGCTTTGCTGAGAGACCAGCTTCATCAGGTTTCTCTGGCAACTGCCACCTTGTATCAGCAGCCATTCCATCAGGCAGCAGCAGAGGGAGAGGTGGGACTGCAGAGCTTCGCCATCAGCTCAACTGAGAGACCAACAGCTTTTGGTTCCTCCTCTCCTTGAGCCCTTTCCACGCCAGCTGGTCATTACAATAATTCTGCCCCTGGAACTGGTGCCTGAGTTTACTTTCTTCTTCTTCTCTCTCCCAATCCCATTTCCTTTTGGGCAAATGAATTTTTATTCATTATGTTCCATTACTTCTCTACTTTTCTTCCATTTTGGATAGCCACATTTTTCAGAGCCTTGTCCCAGAGAAAACTCTGCTCCCGAACCATGTGAAATTTAAGGATGTGAACCCTTTTCCTTTTCCTTCTCTTTTTTTGTAAAGCGTATCCAAGCCTGTGTCAGCTGAAGCTTAAGGACCTACAAACATGCAAGGAACTGGGATTGCTTATTCTAAAACCACGAACCGGTTCTTCTGCTAGGAACTGAGGGGAGTGAGAGGAATTCCATTTAATTCAAACCTTCCTAATCCACACTTCCTGAAACAGTGTGAGGAATGAAATACAGCCATTCTTTGAAATGTACAATTTCCAAAATTTGCAATGCAGTCCTCCAGCCAAAGTGTACAAAAATGCACACACTGCTGTAAAGTGTGCATAAAATACATGTAGCAGTGCAAATAACAGACAAAAAATGCATTTTATTTGAGAAATTTTTACAAAAATGTTTATATTATGCAAAATTGCACAGAAACGTGCGTATTAGGAGAAATTCACACTAAAATGCTGATGAATTTTCATGAGGTTTTTTTTAAAACAACAACAACACCACCACAAACTGATGTGAAAATGTGGAGGGTTGAATTTAAGTCTGGAAAAATGGGAAACTGAGATTGACAGATTTGCTCAATCCTACCTTTTGGGAAGGCTCCAAATCGTCTGAATGTATAGCTAGGCTCTTTCTTGCTCTGAAAGAGGAAAATCTTTCCCAAATCTCAAGGAAAACTCTGTTGGGTCTTTGGCCCTGTCTGAAAGTTCCTCTCCTCTCTGGCTTTCCATCAGACTTAATGTAGCAGCTGATAGTCTGTGTGCTCATATAAATGTCTAATCCTTCTTTGATTCCCGCTAAGCTCTTTGCCAATGGAGCATTATTAATCATAAATTTGTCTTACTTCACCTCAACCAAGAACTAAGCAGCCAGTGACTAATTAACCCTCCAGCAGCCTGCAGAGAAGGGAGAAATTAGTCTTCCTGATGTAGTGGAAGGGGAAAATGAGGCACCAGGAATGCTGTGAAGTTCAGGTCAGGGTGTGTGTGCACCAGCAATAAATGTGCATTTGTCACTCAATTATCCACACATCTCCTCTCAAGGTTACACTTCAGTTGTAGAGAAATTAGCTTTTACAAATGCTCAAAGCTTAACCTGTGTTTCTGTCACAGGTTTTTCTCTCCAGGAAAGCCTGGAGACTGCAGTTCTGTGAGAGCAGGGACAGACAGAGCTCTCTAACAGAAATGACTGTTCCTTATCCCATCCACCAAATCAAAAACTAAGAAAACCCCTACAAGGAGCCAGTGTGGTGTAGTGGTTAAGAGCAGTGGACTTGTAATCTGGTGAACCGGGTTTCCTTCCCTGCTCCTCCACATGCAGCTGCTCCAAAGAAACCCATTGAAATCGGTGGACTCAATGTCCATTCATTCCCATAGGTTTATTCTGAGTAAATTGGATGTAACCCATTATTCCTCTGGTGAGTTCGTCACACTCTTCTGAACCAATCTACAATCCATTTGAAGACCTGTTGGGACTAAATCAGTTGGAATCCACCTTCACTGTGAACTCACAGCCTGTTTAAACCACATTTGTATTTGCTTCTAAATCAGGCCTTGAACTGAAAATGACCTACTTAAAGCGATCCACTTTGAAATTCCTGACAGCGCTAATGGAAGGCGGTTACAAGGTTTCACTGGTAATGATCTTCCTCTGGTACCTCATCATTTCTTTTAATTCTTGTGTTGCTAAGTTTCCATGGCAAGTCTCCATGAAGACCCGAAGGCTAGTATCAATCATAGGGATAGCTCAAAGACAGGATGCTGATGGCTGTATAAAGGTGTGACACCTGGCTGAGAAGCTATACCATCTCTGCACAGGGGTTTTCAAAGAGATAAGAAGTCAAATAGCAGTATGACTTTCAATAAGCCAGGTAAAAATTGAATGGCACCTAGATATTAGAATCTAGTGAACATAGGGCTGTCACCATTTAATTATTTCCTGGCCAAGACATTGCCTTGGAGCCAAACTTCTCAATTTTTGAACAGAAGGCATTGCTATGAAAGGAATGTTGCTTCCATGAACAGAAGCTCCTTCTCTTTGTGGAGTGAAAAGTTAGGATCCAAGACTCTGTATCTGGAATAGGGAAGCACCATCTCTCCAGATGCTGTTGACCTCCAACTCCCATCAGACTGCGTCAGCTCAGCCAGTGATCAGGGATTATGGGAGTTGTAGTCCCCTGATTGAGTGGGAGTTACATTTTGAGGCACTGCACATTTCCATGAAACCATGTATAATCAGAATACCCATTGAAAAAGCCTGCAAAGACCCCATTTCACCCCCACCGCATTCCACCCCTTTTGTGATATTTTTGTGACTTTTCAGGTCACTTCCTGGTTCGGCGTGCTGCATTAGTGCCCATATCAGACATGCTTAAAACAGTTGCTGCCTGTATTAATTTTACATATATATCAAGGGTGTATACCTGATTTTTCAGTTGTGTGCCAAGGTCCTGTGACCCGCCACAGCTTTATTGGTTACAGATGTGAGTGGTTTGGCTTAGGTGTTGGGGGAAGCCAGGCTACATCTTGACTCCCACCCATCTGCAGGGAATCCATCTAAGGTTAAACCACCAATAGGGGGAGCCCTACGACTTAAATCAAATAGGGGCACCCCAAGGGGTCCCCACTGGGGTCGTGGCATGGCACTAGCCCATGTCCGGGCATCGGACAGAACCTTCCCTCCATACAAACAAAGGCTTACCCAATGCCTAACATCACAAAGTTGTGATGGTTGCTACAAGATAGGTGAAAACCAAATGGCTGGTGCCAATTTGCCAAGTGGAAAAAAATTCCTACCTGGCCCCAACAATATGGCAGCTGACATTTGTCCATAAGAAGGTTTTGTCATAGCAAAGCATAAAAAAGAGGGTGAGTGGGTTGGGAGATCCGACGAAGGGCGAGAGAGGAGGGCTCCCCAGCTACACTGCAGTTAAAATTTTCCATGGCCACACCTCCCACCGGCACTGATTGGACAGTGGGGCCACCCCTGGGTGGGGCTCCAGTGATCTGGCGGGGGGGCGGCCCAAATGGCAATGAGAGGGTATCAATCTCCGCCCCCTGCCAGATCACTGCAGGGGCCTGGGTGCCTGGCCACAACGCCGTCCACCAGAAAAGGTGAGCAGACTTGTCAAGAATAGAAAATGGTGGAAAACTACTGGAGAGCTACAGATTGCTCATCCTCTGCTTTAGTGTGAGATGTAAAACAGACCCTCTGTGAGCCCAAGGGCATTTTGCATCCAACCTGATGTCTGGAAATGTCTCCAGTCTTCACAGAATGAGATATAAAACAAAGGCCAAAGCATGCTTCATCCCTCCTCTGCCCGCATTAGGAACGAGTAACTCACCGAAGCTGTGAGTAAACTTTCTGCCAAAGGAAACCTACCGTGTGCATGGTGTGACCTTTGAGGCAGAGTGTGCTTGAAAGGTCTGTGCACTCTTGCAGTGAGCCTTCTGCTTGCAGACTTTTGAAGAAGGTCACAGGACTTACCTGACAGGAAGAGAACCGTTTATCGCCTTATAAAGAACGCCTCACTAAGCCGAGCAGCACAGCAAAACTGTATTGCACATCAGAATAATCACAGGATGTGTGTCAAGCTGCAGGTGGGGAGTAGATCAGTATATCAAACTCTTGCAAAATGGGGGATGGAGTGGGAGAGGAGCCAATGGATGAACTGCTCTTCCCACACCCTGAAGATAAATTAAAACCCCCAAATATTCAAAGCTCTGCACTGAGAAATTGGACACAAATCCTCAAAGTCAAAATGACAATACCTATATAATTACAAGTAACCAACTTTTAAACTTTTCTGAGAATATATAATGACTTGGCTTGGTATTTTCTACAAACTAATAAAATGCTGTCACAAATATATTGCTGCCTATACATCAAAACATAAACCTATCACCTCACAGATTACTAAATTTACTCATTCCACAGTTATGAGGAAGATTTTGATTTACTAATTGCTTATAGGTTTCCACACGTACAACTGCATTTTGACCCACTGGTCTTTTTTAGCAGCTTGTATTCATCATGGGAAAAGAGATTCAAATGAAAACTACCCTTCAACCCTTCTAATTCACAGAGGCAGGTAATTAACCACTGTTTCTGGATTTTTCTGTTTCTTTTTTCAGTCCTTCAGTATTCACATTTTAATTGTTCAAGAACCTGTGGATCATATTACCTTTTTAAAAACTGGTTGTAGCATGCTTAAATCAGGACCATTTTAACAGGAAACCAATGCCATTGCTCTGTGCCTGAGTTTCCCTCATGTGGAATGAGAAAGTGTCTTTCCAAATGTTTTGGAGCCCAACCATTATCCCAAGGAGGAAGCTGGAGAGATCTGATCTCAGAAGGTGAAGATGAGTTACCTCACAGAAAATCATAAGTTCAATCCCTGGCAACTCCAAGTAGGGCTAGGGGAAAAACCTTGCCATTTGCCTTCCTGCCACAGTGGTACCTATTTATCTACTTGCACTGGCGTGCTTTCAAACTGCTAGGTTGGCAGGAGCTGGGACAGAGAAACAGGAGCTCACTCCACCATGGGGATTTGAATCTCCAACCTTCCAATTGGCAAGCCCAAGAGGCTCAGTGTATATATATTGGGGAAAGTATACACCCAGGCATGTACATTAATGAAAATAATATACACAAATGCATTCTATTAAGGGAAACTGCTTGCCCAAATGTAGGTAAAAGGGCAAAATTACATTAAGAATGCTTATATTGGAATAGCTCGATAACATGTTCATGCAAATCTTTTTTAAAAAAAAATAAATTGCAAAATCAGGGTTGCCATACGTCCAGAATTTCCTGGACATATCCAGAATACTGCACTCAGTAGCAGTGTCCAGGCGAAAAATGGCAAAAAAAAAAAGTCCGGTAAAATCTGGACATAAAAATAGCTCAACAACTTTGCCAAAAAAACTCTTTGCTCAACAACTTTTTTCTGTCTGGATTTTCACTGTTTGAAATATGGCAACCCTAGGAGAATGCATTGAATGAATTGAAGATCAGACATATGATAAATAATAGTTGTTATTATTATTACCGTGCACTCTTCACCAGCAGGTCCGAGGATGGGTTACTGTAGGAATGAAAATCACGACAGATGAGCACTGGGTGTCACGAGAGGCGTCTGCCGGGGAAGTCCCGGGAACTCTCTTTTATTGAATATTACAAACATTGCCACAGGTGTACTTGTGGCTGATTGGTTGATACAAACACAAAGAAACTCATTGCCTATTGGTTAATGCAAATGCAAGGCGGGAATTACATGTGAGGGGTGGGAATTACATGTGAACATTAATCACTGGTAGATTAAAGGCTGGGAAACGAGGTTGGGACTAGACAAGCATGAAACCTCCTAATTAATTATAACTAAAGATTAATATAACATGAACAATTACTAATGATTGATCATAACATGAAAGAATATAATAATCAAGTTCTATAGATGTGGTCAGCTATGCATGGAGTACAAGTCACCATGAACTTAAGGTGAACTGAGCGATGAGGGAATGTCTTGGTGTTTGGAGCAGGTTCGTACAGTGTGTGCAGAAACAGAGAAAAGATTATAAGCGAGAGTTCCCAGAATGCAAGAGAAAAGAAGCAATGCTTCCCCATAATGCAACAGTTATGTGCAGAGGGAAAACATATGTGCAGAAGGAAAACTTCCCTTTAGGTTACAACAATTTAAAACACAGTATTAAAAGGGTTAAAATAAATTACAGGGGAAAGATGGGTTCTGAAAGCACACACCTCAGGTGTCAAAAATCAAGGTAGAGAGGTCCATCTTCAGTTTTCTCTGAGGGTGCCAGATGCAACTCTGCAGAGAAGGAATTCCATCACTGAAATTGACAAGATTTGTTCATCCTTAGCATGATGAAACAACTGATCTAGCCATGTTTACAGTGGGCCCAGCTGGTTATGCTGCAGAACCTGAGATGGACCCTAGGAGGAGCGAGTGCTGACAATCCAATAACCACAATTATTATTCTTCAGCATTTTACTGACATCTCAACTCCTCACGGGGGCCATAATTCCACACCGCGCATTAAAAGACACTCAGATATCATGAAGAATTACAATTACAGAGCAATTCTGTATCTAGGTTACTATTTATGATCGAATATGTCGATCTTTGCAGACACCAATTACTGGGGAAGTAGTCCATAAATCCAGGTTGCATATTAACATGCTTGTTCTTGGCCAGAAACCCCATTTTCTTTCATAAAGACAATTTGCTTTCCAGGCAACGGGACCTTGGGCTTGGCACAACGAGAAGTTTTTGGCATTCTTTCAGGATATTGCAATATTTCAAGAAATATTTCAAAAAAATATTCCTTTGAAATGCAATTATGATCTCGCCATCAATATACACTTTTTTGTGAGGGAAAAGAGGGGGGAAAACACACATTGGAAAGGTCGTTCGAGGGGAAAAACATTCATTTTTTTTCAGACGAGAGCTGTCAGCCAATTAAATGCTTTTAATTGTAATTGTTCAGTGACCTGACTTTTAAACAATCGATCAATCCATTATATTTAGATGTATTTGCATATTGCAAAGCCACTGTAGATGTGTCTTTTTGCTGCTTCTAAAGCAGGGATGGGCAACCTGTGACCCTTCAGACGCTGTTGAACTCCAACTCCCATCATTTCCACTGATAACCACCAATTATCAGGGATTATGGGAATTGGAGTACAGCAGTCAGTGGAGGGCGACAAGTTCTTCAACCCTGTTCTAAAGAAAAAAGGACAGAGTCACCCAGGGCTGGATTTAGATTTGATGAGGTCCTAAGCTACTGAAAGCAGTGGGGCCCTTTATATGTCCAGCTGTCCTTTGTAAACAACAAATTGTTGCTGTTTTTTATGTTGAATATATGCTATATGGTAATTTATGGACCTAATAGGTATCTAAAGCCATTTGCACATGCAGAATGTAGGCACCCTATATATAGAAATGAGCAAACCAGTGATATTCTAGCAGGCAGGGCCCGTTACTTACATCATAGGAGCCCACACAACACAAAACACTGTTGCTGTATGTAGGTTTTGTTTTATTTGTTTTTTATCTTATATTTTGGAAATGTACACCCAGTTTTTTCCCCCTTTAAATTTTTTCGGGGCCCCCAAGAGAGTGGGGCCCTAAGCTATAGCTTGTTTAGCTTATACATAAATCCGGCACTGGCGTCACCTCAGGATTCCAAACTAGTATGAACGATTCTGTGATTCCCACCATCTAAATTTCTGCCTGGGCAGGAATTAGAATATCTTTTCCCCCCAATGCAGAACTGATACGTTACTGCAGGGAATGGGACACCTTTGGCACTTCACATATAGATAGACAACAACTCCTATGATCCCTGGCTATTGGTCATGTGAACTGATGCTCAGGGAAGCTAGAGTTTGACACCATCTAGACAGCCACACTTTGCCCCATCCCTGCATTTCTTTCATTGCACACACTGGGGCTCCTTCTTTGGGCTTGTTATTTTTGCTGGCTGTCATATTATATTTACCCATAATGGCCTGGTCATTGCATCATTCCAGAGTATGGTAAGAAAGAAAGGTTGGTTCACCTTTTTCTTTTTGGCAGTGGCTAATTCCCCACCAAGGGACGCGGGTGGCGCTGTGGGTTAAACTGGAGAACCTAGGACTTGCTGATCAGAAGGTCAGTGGTTCGAATCCCCGTGACGGGGTGAGCTCCCATTGCTCAGTCCCTGCTCCTGCTAACCTAGCAGTTCGGAAGCACGTCAAAATGCAAGTAATGCAGCGGGAAGGTAAACGGCGTTTCCGTGCGCTGCTCTGGTTCGCCAGAAGTGGCTTAGTCATGCTGGCCACATGACCCGGAAGCGGTACACTGGCTCCCTCGGCCAATAAAGCGAGATGAGCGCCACAACCCCAGAGTCAGCCACAACTGGACCTAATGGTCAGGAGTCCCTTTACCTTTACCTTAATTCCCCACCACTACCACCAACACAATTCCTCAGAATGATATGGCGCCTGGGGCATCTGAAATAAAATGGAAGCTTCTATGAACAGCTAATTATTGTTGTTGTTAATAATAATAATAATCAATCAATCAATCAATCAATTACATTTGTATACTGCCCTATACCTGTAGATCTCAGGGGCAGTTCACAACATAAATTAACAATATAAAAAACACAAAATGCATAATAAAGACAAAGACAAAGGCAGCCAATAATCCCCCTGCTGTTTCTGCCACAGGATAAAACTGCCCTACCAAACAATATGATTGAGGAAAAAGGGAGCCCCGAGTGGCAAAGTTATTCATACCTCTGTGGATTAATTAACAAATGAAAACTGAAACCAGGTGAATGTGCCCCATGTCAATTACCAAAGTGTAGTTTGCATCTTCTAGTTCTTCTTCTTCTTCTTTGGAGATCACTCGTAGCCAAATAAGATTGTCTTCCATGAACACAGTTTTAACGGTGAGTCCATAAGTGACTTTGGAGGCCAATTCTGGATCCACATGTCCTTCCACAGTGGGGACATAGGTTTATGAACAGAAGTCGATCATGGTGAGGATTTGCCAAATGTACCTTCCTCTTAGCTTGTTTCTCCCTTTCATCCTGAGTTTGAGTTTTCTTCAAAGCCCATGACACCTTTGGTAAAGGCTGTTCTCCAACTAGAGCACTTGCAGGCCAGTGTTTCCAAATTGCCAGTGTTTATACTACATTTTTTTCAGATTTGCCTTGAGAGAGTCTTTAAACCAGTTTTGTCGACCACCAGCATTATGCTTTCCATAGTTGCTTTGGAAGACAATAATCAGGCATCCAAACAACCAATCCGACGAAGTTGATTTTGAAGAATCATTGCTTCAGCACTGGTGATCTTTGCTTCTTCCAGTACACTGGTATTAGTTTGCCCATCTTCCCAAGTGTTGTGTAAAAATTTTCGGAGACACCATTGGTGGAATATTTCCAGGAGTTGGAGATGGCATAAGCGGTCCATGTTTCACAAGCATACAGCAAGGTTCGTAGTACAATAGCTTTGTAAACAAGCATTTTGGTTTCCCTGCGAATGTCCCAGTCCTCACTCTGCACTTCAATCAGGAGAAAGCTGCACTCGCAGAGCTCAGGCGATGCTGGATTTCAGCATCAAGGTCGGCCCTTGTGGAAAGGACCCAGGCAGGAGTAGTGATTGACACTTTCCAACATTACACCATTGAGTTGGATTTATAGCACTGCAGAAGGGTTGTTCTGTGCTTTTTGGTGCAGCACTTTGGTACCATACAAGCTCAGAATTCTAACCATTTCCCACAAAGGTCATAGGATGCTGCCTTGGACCACTGCTAAATCTAGCTTGATATTGTCTACACTGAGTAGTAACAACTCTCCGCGGTTCCCAGCCCCACCTGGAGATGCGAGGGATTGAACCTGGCACCTTCTGAATGCAAAGCAGGAGCTCTACCAATGAGCCACAGCCCTTCCTACAAGTTCTGTGCTTCTGGGGGACATTTCTGCAAGGCATTCAGTGCTGTTTCAGCCTCAGTGATGGAGAGCAAGGAGGAGGGAAGCAACAGGAAGCAGCAGCATAGTAGTATGGCTGTTGGGGAGCGGTCCTGTCCTGACTATTCCTCTGTAGCTTTCTTGGGCCACCTGCCTCCCTTTCTTTGCTCCACTTCCTTCCTCTTTGGCCTCTGATGCTGCTGAAACAAAAACCCAACTGTTTGTGGACTGAGGTGTGAGGTGAGCAGTGGTGGCAGAGCAGGATAGTTGCTGGGGAGCTGTCCTGTCCTCTCCTGTCTCTTCCCCTGAAGCCCACCCATCGTACCTACCTGCATCTCCCACTTCTCCTGTCCTACTTCTCACTCTCCAACTCTACTGTTATGACCCAGTGAAGCTGAACAGGTCTTGGGAGTCTGTCACCCCACTGTATTTCACAACACCATCTGTAGGCGGCCACACAAACTACAGCATGATAGCGGTATTACACATATAGGAAGAGATACAGGTGTGTGTGTGCGCGCGCACACACCCACACACACACCTGGACTTATTTCAGGAGACTTTGTGCCCTAATTTGAAACCTGAACTTCTCCAAAACCAGCAATATATGTCAAACTTCTGCTTTCAGCTCTACTTGAAAGATTCCTGAATGAAAAGTCAGCTCCTTCTGCACTTTGATGCAGGTATAGTGAATGCACAGCATGAATCAAAGGGGCTCTGTGGTATAAGCCAAAAGTCACACAGAGAAACAGATTGCCAGTCAATTTGAGAGCACAAAGAATAGAAAGGGCTGCCTCTTCTTCCCTCCAGTACACTTAGGGAAGGGCTTTAGGGCAGATGTCCTGGAACCCGCTCAGGAAAATGAACAGAATGGACCCACAATGCAACAGGGCATGCTCAGCACATTTTGAAGTGATAGGCCTTACTTTTTTTTAAAAAAATGTTTTTACTGAAATTTTTCAAATATACATTTCCATCATTAAATATCCACCATTGTAGTCATACATTCATCAACTTCCCCTCCTTCCCCTTCCATGGTTCTTTAAATTTTCCCATAATTTCTGCATATTCTAGGAACAAAAAATAATAATTTACTCCCCCCCAGATTATATCTCTCTACTGTGTGTTATATTGTTGAATTTACCTTAATCCTGCTAGCATTTTCACTTGCTTACAGTTGTTATCCAAATATTCCACAAAGATTCCCCACTCCCCTTTATATACTTGATCTTCTTGCTCTCTTATTCTGCTGGTTAGGCCTGCTAATTCTGCATATTCTATCATTTTAAACTGCTGTTCCTCTTTCTCACTCCACTTTTGGGCTAACAAAATCCCAGCTCCTATACAGTCATACCTCAAGTTGAATGTGCTTCGGGTTGAGTGCATTCAAGTTGCGCTCCGCGGCAACCTGGAAGTAACGGTGCACATTACTTCCAGGTTTCGCCATTCACGCATGCGCAGGCGCTCAAAATGATGTCACGTGCATGCGCAGAAGCAGTGAAACATGACCGTGCATGCGCAGACGTGCCATTGCATCTTACATTCCATTTGGGATGTGAATGGGGCTCCGGAACGGGTCCCATTTGCATCCCGAGGTACCACTGTAGTTGCATATATAAATAAGTTTTTTTTCTGGCTCGTGGACACCTCTGTCTGCACCATTCCCAGATGAAATGCCTTAATTAAATTCAAGCCACTGGCCAGAGCTCTGCAAAGATTGCCAAGGGAGGGAGTCAGGCTGTGCCCTGGCCAAAGGCCTGGCGGAACAGCTCTGTCTTGCAGGCCCTGCAGAAAGATGTCAAGTCCCGCAGGGCCCTGGTCTTTTGTGACAGAGTGTTCCACCAGGTCGGAGCCACAGCTGAAAAAGCCCTGGCTCTAGTTGAGGCCAGCCTAACTTCTCTGTGGCCTGGGACCTTCAAGATGTTTTTATTTGAAGACCGTAAGTTCCTCTGTGGGGCATACCAGGAGAGGCGGTCCTGTAGGTATGAGGGTCCTAGGCTATATAGGGCTTTAAAGGTTAAAACCAGCACTTTAAACCTGATCCTGTACTCCACCGGGAGCCAGTGCAGCTGGTATAGCACTGGATGAATGTGATCTCGCAGCGAAGACCCCGTAAGGAGTCTCGCTGCGGCATTCTGCACCCACTGGAGTTTCTGGGTCAGTCTCAAGGGCAGCCCCACGTAGAGCGAGTTACAATAATCCAGTCTGGAGGTGACCGTCACGTGGATTACAGTGGCTAGGTCAGGGCGAGAGAGGTAAGGAGCCAACTGCTTAGCCTGGCGGAGATGGAAAAATGCCGCCTTTGTTATAGCTGCAATCTGCGCCTCCATGGAAAGGGAGGTGTCAAAGATTACACCAAACTCTTCTGATGACCACTCATGGGAAACCACAGGAATAGAGGCTGTTCTTGTACTCAGATCCTGCTTGTAAATTTTCCCGCTGAGCATCTGGTTATCTGTTGTCTTTGTCCAATTATGGTGCTGGAGGAGACTCTTGAGAGTCCCATGGACTGCAAGAAGATCCAACCTCTCCATTCTGAAGGAAATCAGCCCTGAGTGCTCACTGGAAGTACAGATCCTGAAGCTGAGGCTCCAACACTTTGGTCACCTCATGAGAAGAGAAGACTCCCTGGAAAAGACCCTGATGCAGGGAAAGATTGAGAGCACAAAGAGAAGGGGACGACAGAGGACGAGATGGTTGGACAGTGCTCTTGAAGCTACCAGCATGAGTTTGACCAAACTGCGGGAGGCAGTGGAAGACAGGAGTGCCTGGCATGCTCTGGTCCATGGGGTCACGAAGAGTCGGACACGACTAAACGACTAAACAACAACAACAACATCTGGTTGTCTACTGTGATAACAGGGTGTTGGACTAGTTGGGTCACTGTCCTGTTCCAGAAAGCTCCTCTTATGTTCTTGGGTTCCATTCTTGCCTTCTTTGTTACTGGGAGCGAGGAAGGCGGGTTACCCGAATGCATATGGGGGACGTAAGCATGCCGCTGTAAGGTCTGCTCCCTTTCTCCACAAGTCCTCTCCTCTAGCATGCAAAGGCATGCACAACAGAGAGAGAGGGAGATGGGTGCAATTTTTTTGCATACATTTCAAGCCTTTGCTGAAACTGTGTTTGGGCGGGGTGGGGGGATGTTGTGCAACATTGCTACTGAAAAGCAGAGCAGGGGAGATGGAGGAGCTCAAGAGGAGGGGTAAAGAGGAGGAAGAGTAGAGGAAGGAGGCCTCTATACAAAAAGAGAGAGAGAGAGAGAAGCTTAGCCTGATAAAATATTTAGGACGGGCTCACGCATCGGAATATTAATACTCTGCATTACTTGCGCTTGCACTCTGTTGATCTTCATTCTCCAGTGACCTTGTTTACAGTATCTGAATTTGCAGTCTGCATTTTAATAAGGCCCTGGGAGAAGGTCTGAGACACAGCGTCTCACTGAACCAACTTCAAAAACCTCCTCTGACTGGTTAAAATTCTGAAGGATGGGCAAAAGACTCAGGGGACATGGGGTGCTTTCCTTGCAGAGAGCAAAAGACTGGAAAAAATGAAGTGGGGGCTTGTGCCCAGGGTCACACACCAGGTGGCGCTCTAGCCAGCCTTTCCAGTGGTGGTGGGAGAGCGGGGGGGAGGGGAGCAAGAGCCAGATGGGTCCCTTCATCTCCTGAGTGCTGTGGGGGCTCAGATGATTTATTTGATTTTATTTTCTTCTTCTCTCTTTCACTGACTCAGAAAGAGATTGGCAGCCCTTGGAGTGGAATAATCAATGCCAGAATAATTATCAATCTACACTTCGCCCCCTCGTCATCACCAGGTGACACAAAGGGAAGGGGGAAAAAATCAAATGTTCCCCACACTGAGCTGCAAAGCCACAAGTGACAGGGAGCTGCCAAAAGGCAAAATTCCTTCTTCTCTCCCCACTGCCCACCGCAAGGGTGCTTAACAGTCCCTAAATAACACACCTCCTGGCCACCCAAGGAAATACTGGGCTCACTTGCGTATGTCGTGAGCACATGCACACTAGGACAGCGTGCTTGCCCTTGATTAAATTACGATGTTGATTAGAGTTTTGCTGTTGTCATTGGATACTGAAATTCGATTAGGGGAGATGCCGTACCCTGCCACCAAATATCTGAAGGGTTGTCACAGAGAAGATGGAGTAGGTTCTCAGTGCTGGCTGGTGGCCATTGGGACTGATTGGGCAGAAGGCAGGGAGACCAACGCTAGGTGGAGTCGGAGACAATGTCTAGGATCGTAGACTCTATGGCAGGCCTCAGTCCTCCAGATGTTTTGGGACTACAACTCCCATGATCCCTAGCTAACAGGACCAGTGGTCAGGGATGATGGGAAGTGTAGTCCCAAAACATCTGGAGGGCCGAGTTTGCCTATGCCTGCTCTATGGGGAAGGGCTGTAATACAGAAGGCCCCAGGTTTGATTCCCAGCATCTTCAGGTAGGCCTGGGAGAGGCTCTAGCCCGAAACCCTGGAGAGTCCACTGCCAGTGTGGAAAATACTAAGCAAAATGGACCAATGATCTGACTTGGGATAAGGCAGCTTCCTATATTTTTCTAGTAAGGAGGAGGAGGAAACTGTGTAAGAAAGAAGGCAGGCATGTGTGAGAGCAGGCTGAGCTTGTTGGGGCAGCTCCCCCTTTGTCCCAATGGACTGGCCTCCACTGCCAGTGGTTCTTTGTTGCTCCACAGAGTGTGCTGTGATCAACACCACTCAGGTTACTTCCCAGTTTGGTTTGAAATCCAACCTGCAGGCAGGAC
Organism: Podarcis cretensis; assembly: GCF_951804945.1. Classification (NCBI taxonomy): domain Eukaryota; kingdom Metazoa; phylum Chordata; class Lepidosauria; order Squamata; family Lacertidae; genus Podarcis; species Podarcis cretensis. The sequence goes on along the minus strand of NC_137177.1, from coordinate 23,066,742 downwards.
TTTCTCCCATCTCCCTCCGTCTCCTTGGCAGCATTTCTCTTCCCCTCTCCTCCCGTCCCAGGTGCCTATACTACTGGCATGGCAGTGTTCTGGGCACCAGAACAGCAAGAGGAGAAAGCACTCCCTTCTGCTTGCTACCAAGGTGCATGGGGACCAAGAGAGAAAGGAGGAGGAGGTGAGAAAGAGAGATTCTGCTACAGCAGCGGGAAGACCAGCCCTACTATTAGGTAGAGTGAGGGAGGTGACTGCCTCAGGCAGCAAATATTAACGGGTGGGCAGTGGCGTGACAAAACACTGGAGGACAAAGACATAAGCCAAAGCTAGCCTGCTGCCCTCATGTTCAGTTGAGGACACTGCCCTATTGTCTGTGTTGAAGTAAGTTTCAACTGTGAGTCTGCTGAGCTTCTGTGCATAGAACAGAGAACAGCAACATTTTGCCTCAGGCAGCAAAATGCCTTGTGCTGGTTCCAAGGGGGGAAGCATTGGCAAGTGAGGGGATTGGGGTCAGCCATTATGAATCCTTTTAGAAATCAAGGTGGGGTGAAAGCACTCTCTACTTTCAGCTGAAATTGGCAGACCTGATCCAAATCGTGTAAGGAGGGCAAGGGTAGCAGTTCACCCACTGCTACTTACAATTAGATGAAACCTTCTTTGAATTCATAGTGGCTTGCTTCTTTGCTCAGGAATGCTGCTTCCTCCAAGATCTAGCTCCACAAACCCAATTAAGGTTGGGGGAATCTCCCATCTGAATGTCCTACGGTGTGAATTTAAGTGATCCTGTAATTTCCTCCCTGGCATATCAAGGAAACGGCCCATTGTGCAGGAAAACATCAGGATACGATTGTCCCAAGTTCTCCTCCAGCTCTGCATTTTGATTAAAATTTCTCTGTGGGGGCCAAACTTCAAGAGAATCCATTGTTTTAACATGTGCCCTCCCCTCTGAAACTGCAGGCTTGCTGCTCGATAAGACTTTCCATCAAGGCAGCCCCTGCACAGCCCCTTGGCGTCTTCCGTTTTGGTCGTGACAGCTGAGAGTCCCAGAGGCACAGGGACATGCTGAGACAGAAACCAGCATGATCTAGGCCACTTGCAACTTCTGAATGGAAAGCAGCTTATCTACCCAATTCATCTGTTTAGGAGTTAAGTTATATGTGGCGTTTGGCTTTTCAGAGCCCCCTGCCCCTTTGCTTTGCTTTACTGGTTTCCCCTCCACCCAGCTTCCTTTCTGTATCTCTAAGAATTTTTTTTTTATATTTACAGACATGTGTACAGACATAAATAGCTTGAATAGCTAAAATAGCTTGGATCATAAATTGGGAAGGGACCACAAGGTCCAACTCCCTGTAAAGCATCTTTCACCCAATGTGGGGCTCGAACACACAACCTGAGATTAAGTCTCATGCACTGTCAACAGAGCTATAGAGGAAAAGCTCAAATATCAGCCCATAACTGACATTTTATGGGTAGCTGATAAGGAAGCTAACACAGTAAAACAATCAGCATAGCAACAGAAACTGTGGATAGCAGCAGCGTCTAACAGAGCTGGAGAACCTTTGACCTTCCAGGTGTTGATGGACTCCATCTCCCATCAGCTCCAGCCATTGTGGCCATTGATCAGCTATGCTGGGAGTTGTAGTTCAGCAACATCTGTAGGGCCAAAGGTCCTTATGGCCTTAAGTCAAGCCAGGAGGAATGGTCAACACTAGGTAGCCAATGCATGCTGGATTGCTGAGTAGGACACATATTATTCATACAGAATGTGTTAAGTGCCAATCTCTGCCATCTCCAGTTGATTTGAGGGAAAAGGGCTGGGGAAGACCTTGTGGGAGCTTCTGTTAGTCACATGAGACAACTCCGTGGACTAATGCTCAGACTCACCAAATGAGAAGCTCCATGTGGCCCTTTGTCACATGACAGTGCTATACATCATGGGTAGGCAAACTAAGGCCCGGGGGCCAGATCTGGCCCAATGGCCTTCTAAATCCAGCCTGTGGACGGTCTGGGAATCAGCGTGTTTTTACATGAGTAGAATGTGTCCTTTTATTTAAAATGCATCTCTGGGGTTTTTTTTTTTTTCCCAATAGATTTTTATTAAGATTTTAAAGGTCACAAAAAATATATATAAAAAACATATTTAAAGAGGGGAAAAAAATACAAAACAATACAAGAACAAAGGGGAAAAAAACAGAAAAAAGATGCAGATAATTAAAGAAGAAGAAGAAAAAACAATCCTTTACATAATTTTCTTTCCTTTGCTTATTTCCTTGACCTCCTCACACCTCCCTTTTTTGTATTCTAATTCAATTAGATATTTCAGCAAATCCTTTCCATCTTTATTTCTATCCTAATGATTTATCTTAATATACTATAATTTTACATTCTGTTCGTTCACCAATTAACAATTCATTTTTACTTAATCCTTTACTGTATATCATTTCTGCTAAAACCACATTACTTCATTCCAACATCCTTCTAACATTCCTTAATTTTACAATGTTTCTGTAGATAAACTTTAAATTTCTTCCAATCTTCTTCCGCCAACTCTTCTCCTTGGTCTCGGATTCTGCCAGTCATTTCCGCCAGTTCCATATAGTCCATCACCTTCATCTGCCATTCTTCCCGGGTGGGTAAATCTTGTGTCTTCCAGTATTTTGCAATAAGTATTCTTGCTGCTGTTGTGGCATACATAAAGAAAGTTCTATCCTTCTTTGACACCAATTGGCCGACCATGCCCAGGAGAAAGGCTGCTGGTTTCTTCTGAAAGGTATATTTAAATACCTTTTTCATTTCATTATAAATCATCTCCCAGAAAGTCTTAATCCTTGGGCATGTCCACCAAAGGTGAAAGAATGTACCTTCAATCTCTTTACACTTCCAACATTTATTATCGGGCAAATGATAGATTTTTGCAAGCTTGACTGGCATCATGTACCACCTGTAGATTATTTTCATTATGTTCTCTCTTAAGGCATTACATGCCGTAAACTTCATACCTGTGGTCCATAACTGTTCCCAATCAGCCATCATAATGTTATGTCCAACATCTTGTGCCCATTTAATCATAGCAGATTTCACCGTTTCATCCTGTGTATTCCATTTCAACAGCAAGTTATACATTCTTGACAAATTCTTAGTTTTAGGGTCTAACAGTTCTATTTCCAATTTTGATTTTTCCACCTGAAAGCCAATTTTCTTATCCAAATTGTAAGCCTCCATTATTTGGTAATAATGAAGCCAATCTCGCACTTTGTTTTTTAGTTTTTCTAAACTCTGCAGATTTAATCTGTCTCCTTCTTGTTCCAAAATTTCCCAATATTTCGGCCAATTGGCCTCCATATTGAGCTTTTTCTGAGCCTTTGCTTCCATTGGTGACAACCACCTTGGAGTTTTGTTTTCAAGCAAATCCTTATATCTTAACCAGACATTAAACAGTGCTTTCCTGACAATATGGCTTTTAAATGCTTTATGTGCTTTGACCTTCATCTCTGGGTTATTTGTGGGGCCTGCCTGGTGTTTTTACACGAGTAGAGTGTGTGCTTTTATTTAAAATGCATCTCTGGGTTATTTGTGGGGCATAGGAATTCGTTCATTTTCCCCCCTTCAAAATATAGTCCAGCCCCCCACAAGGTCTGAGGGACACTGGACCGGCCCCCTGCTGAAAAAGTTTGCTGACCCCTGCTATATGTGTATAGGTTCTCAGACCATCAGGCATGTGCATGGTAGTATCATTATAGTCTCAAATAGCGATGGGGAATCTGTAGGCTGTCAGATGTTGCTGGACTTCAACTCCCATCAGCCCCAGCTATCCTGGAAGAGGGCATAATGAGCTGGCCTGAACCTAGAACAAGAGCTTTAAACACTGTAACAGTTTGTTGCAGGTGATAATAATAATAATAATAATAATAATAATAATACATCACCTTTCGTCCAGTGAGCCAAGGTGTTGTACACATCACTTGCAGTGTTGGTTAATTGCATTTATATCCCTTCATTTTTATCCAAGGCACACGTAGTTTTCCCTCTCTTCATTTTATCCTCACAACAACTCTCTTGTGAGGTTGGTTAGGCTGATGGACAGGGACTGGTCCAAGGTGACTGAGTGAGCTTCATGACTGAGTGGGGATTTGAACCCCAGCCTCCTAGTTCCCAGTCTGACCCTCTAACCACTACACCAGCCTGGCTCTCAGTTTGCACTTTGAAACAACAGACCCCACTGGCTGCTCTTTAAAATGCATGATGCCCAAAACTCCCATCTCTTTGCACAAAAGGCAATGAGGGTTTGGAAGAGACAGAGGAAAACCATCTGAGCAGATTCAGTGGACTGAGGTTAATCCTACATTAATTTAACCGAAGGAGATTTTTCTGTCAAGCACTATTGGACTTCCCTGTCCTCCTGCCACACTGGTGTTCTCTCAGTTTTGAAATTCCAACTAGGATCAGAGTAAATATAGGATTAATAATAGATCCTATTCTATTTCACCCAAAGAGTGATGGAAAAGTCTAGATAGAAAACAAGCAGTTTTCAGGAAAGGGTTTCCAATATATTTAGAAACTTGAACTGCAGGTCCTCTCATGTATGTGTACTGCATATGTACTCATGCAGAAGTGAGACTATATTTCTGGGTGTAAACGCATCTGTGCATTGCAAGGAAGGCAGTGCAGCACACCTAGGCAAGGACTAAGGATCAGTGCATCTCAAGAGGAAGGAAGAAGAAGAAGAAGAAGTGTTTGGATTTGATATTCTGCTTTTATCACTATCCAAAGGAGTCTCAAAGAGGCTAACATTCTCCTTTCCCTTCTCTTCCTCCCTCACAACAAACACTCTGTGAGGTGAGTGGGGCTGACTAGCCCAAGGTCACCCAGCAGCTGCATGTGGAGGAGCAGGGAAGCGAACCCGGTTCACCAGATTACGAGTCCACCGCTCTTAACCACTACACCACACTGGCTCAAATGCCGAGCACTAGATTTCCATGTAGGTTGTCCCAGGTTCAATTCCTGGCCTCTTTTGCTAAAGAGTAAGGTCTCTGCCTGAGACTCTGGAAAGCTGCTGCCAGTCAGAGTTGGTGATGCTGGGCTAAGTGGACAAATAGCCTAACCTGGTAGAAATAAAGATGCTTCTGACTACCCCCCTCTTTAAAGACGTTTATCAGTGTTCACTCTGATGTGTGAGTGCCTGTATGAAATATTACTTGGGGCCTGGTGGGGGGAAAGCCCAAAAATCTTCCTTTATTCATTGTTGCCTTTGCTTCAATCTCTGTTGTTTCAATACAACCCCTCTCCCCCCCCCCACATTTTAGTGTGATCCCAGCCAATCAGGGATCATAGAGTGAGCATAATGACTCTGCCATGATAATGTAGCCAATCAGACACTTATCCTTCTAAAGGCTAGTGAAGTCAGTTGAGCCTGGGAAGTTAAAAGGATGAAGGAAACTTCATGATACCAAGCCAGGATTATTGGTCCACTGACTACACAAATTGGCAGGCAGCAGTGCTTTGGGGTTTTAAGGAGAAGTCATTCCAGCCTTACCTGGAGATGCCAGGATTTGCACCTGAGACTATAGGCATGCAATGTACCACTGGGTACAGCTTCAAACTCCATCACGTTGCCTTGGATGATGCCTCTACCTACTTGTTCCCACTTCCAGCCCATTTTGTTTATGAAGAAGAGGTTATTTCAATCAGGCAGGCTCAGCTTGTGTTGTACTAATAACATCCCCCCCCCAATAGCTGCACCCATCCACGTCACCCAATAACCAAAGTCTTCTGGGCAGCTACAGGCAGAAGACAAGTTGCACCAGCTAAAAGGAAGCTGTCTTCTACCAAGTGAGACCATTGGTACATCTAGCTCAGCCTTGTTGTCCACATTTACTGGCAGCAACTCTCTGGGGTCCCAAGCAGAGCTATGTTGAGCATAAGCACCCTTTCATATCTCCAGCCAGTGCGTCCCCTCCCTCTCCAGTGCGGTGTAATGGTTAAGAGCGGTGGACTCGTAATCTGGTGAACTGGGTTCGCTTCCCCGCTCCTCCACATGCAGCTGCTGGGTGACCTTGGACCAGTCGCACTTCTTTCAAGTCTCTTAGCCTCACTCACCTCACAGAGTGTTTGTTGTGGAGGAGGAAGGGAAAGGAGAATGTTAGCCGCTTTGAGACTCCTGAAGGGGAGTGAAAGGCAGGATATCAAATCCAAACTCTTCTTCCTCTTCTCTTCTTCTCCTGTATGAAGCAGCCATGAGAAACTAACTCTACCATGTAAGCTTAGAAACCCAAGCCATCCTTGAAAACATGAAAAATGGTAAGTACCTTGTCCCCCCCTCACTTTACCAATGGGGCCTCAGTGTGTTTTATTTCCTCTTTTAAGCAATGCCAGTGAGGTGACCATGAGACAGAACAGGTGAGCAGAGAGGGGCTGTACAGTTCCAGCTTGCGAGCTATTAACTCTGCAAGAAACCAACCCATTTTCCTTTTTAAACCCCAAGAAGCTGATGCTCTTGAGCCCTTCATTATAACTTAATACTGCCTGACACTGAGTCAGACAAGGGGTGAACTTTGGCAATATGGCTACCTGAGTGAGGACAAAATTTGGGGCCAGACCCCCATTCCCCCCCTTATTTTCAACTTAAATCTTTTTTTTTGGTATAATGTCTTTTTTAATGGATCATCTCAGTAGGTACCCATAGAAATTTATTATTAATATTATTATTTTGCACCTACTCGGCTCAAATATTTTTTGGGGGGAGGAAGCTGCCCACCCCACCCCAAATCTGGTGCTGGTCAGATCATTGGTGCAACAAAATTAGTACTGTCTGCACTGACTGACAACAGCTCTCCAGGCTTTCAGGAAGGGACTGTTCCATTCCGAGAGATGCCAGGGATTGAACCTGGAGCCTTCTGCACTCAAAACAGATGCTCTTTCAGAGAGCTGCAGCCAACCCCCCAAAGACAACTGTTAAAAGCCTAGGTGGCCTGCTATCTTCCTTTACATCTAATCACTCGGCTTTGCTTAGTAAAAAAAATACAAAGGTTATTTGAAGCCTAACCCTACAGCCTGCAAAGTCTATGATTAACTCTGATGTGCTGCTGAGTTGAGCCATCCTTCCAGTTGCAGAAACGTGCAAACATTGCATGGTTACCCCAGGTTCCTCCAAATGTTTTATAGACTCGTGTGCCCCTGGGGGACTTTGGTTTGCCTGGATATGCCAGCCTGGGTGTAATTATTGGATGTGATAAATCGTGTTTCCAAGGAAAAATGAGTTAACAAACCTCCTCAAAGAGAGAAAAGCCCAGCACTGCTAAATTGGCAGTCGAGAAGGGGACGGCCAAGACTTTGTGCCAATCCCATCCTGATCCGCAGTACCAGCCAGAGGCAAAGGGAGAGGGGAGGGGAGGCCACTAGGACAAGTGCCATCTGGCTGCCAAACCAGTCAGTCCCCAAAAAACTCCCTTTCCGTCGCACATCGCAGCCAACATTTACGGAAGGGGAGGGAGGTCAATGGAGGCAGGTTAGCAATTGGAGTATCAAAAGGTTTCAGCAGACAAAGGAAACAAAGCAGCAAAACACAGCCTCCAAAGGCAAACCTGGGAGTGGGGCCAAGCCTTCTGAACGGAACCTGCTGGAAAGTCTACTTGCCCACCCTCTTGCAAGAAGAGCCTGACACTCGGAATGCCGGCAGTGCCAACCCTGAACCACCAGGGGGAGCTGTGATTGTTTCCACAGGGCGAGTGACTGTCGCCGCACAGCCAGGGGGTTGCGGAGAGAGGAAGCCAGTATACTGGAAGTTTCAAGTAGCCCTTGATTTACAGCAGAGGCACTTCAGAACTGCAGAGACGGCGGCGATGTCAAGAAACCGCCTGGAGAGGTGGGGAAAGTGAAGTTTGCTGAGAAATGCACGAAGCAACAGGTGCCGCAGCAGGTATACCTGCTGATCAGACCTAGAGCTCCTTTCTTAAATGCTGTACAACTTTGCAAATGCCTTCAAGAAAACTCCCTTCTTGGGCAGTGCATGCCTGGGCCCTGAAGTAACCTGCCAGAAACAACCCGTCACAGTGACAATTAGGGAGGGAGAGAAATTGGTTTCATTCACACATTTAAAGGTGAGCCTACCAGATCCACGTTTTCTGACCAAGTACACAAACTGAAACACGGCCCTCCTTTGATGTTCGCCTTTCCCCGAATTTTGCAACCCAGTTAGGAAGGCCAGTAATATGTGCAGAAAATTGCATATTCTAATAATATGCATACATCAGTGAAAACCAGTTACAGGAATGCCTTCTATTAGGGGGAAATGGCTTTGGAAAAATTCATATATTAGAAGAAATTCACACTAAAAGGCTGATGAAATGTTGTGCGGACAAAATTAAAAATAAACAGAAACTGATGTGGAAGCACAGAGACTGAATTTAAGATTGGGAAAACGAGGAACTGAGGGAACAAGCAGATGACAAACTATTGTACATTATTCTACTTTATTTTCCTCTCCCCCCCCCGCACCATAATAATAATAATAATAATAATAATAATAATAATAATAATAATAAAATGTATACCCCCCCCATCTGGCTGGGTTTCCCCAGCCACTCTGGGTGGCTTCCAACAAAAGATTAAAAATACATTAAAACATCAGTCATTAAAAACTTCCCTGAACAGGGCTGCCTTCAGATGTCTTCTGAATGACAGATAGTTGTTTATTTCCTTGACATCTGATGGGAGGGCGTTCCACAGGGCGGGCGCCGCTACTGAGAAGGCCCTCTGCCTGGTTCCCTGTAGCTTCACTTCTCGCAGTGAGGGAACCGCCAGATGGCCCTCGGAGCTGGACTTCAGTGTCTGGGCTGAACGATGGGAGTGGAGACACTCATTCAAGTATACTGGGCCAAGGCCGTTTAGGGCTTTAAAGGTCAGCACCAACACTTTGAATTGTGCTCAGAAACGTACTGGGAGCCAATGTATGTCTTTCAGGACCAATGTTATATTGTCTCACCGGCCACTCCCAGTCACCAGTCTAGCCGCCACATTCTGGATTAGTTGTAGTTTCTGGGTCACCTTCAAAGGTAGCCCCACGTAGAGCACATTGCAGTAGTCCAAGCAGGAGATAACTAGAGCAAGGCATAAAAGCCTCGTTTTTTGGTTTTTGCATTAGTCAGCATGGATGAGGAGATGCAGTTCATTTGATATTTTGAGCTTTCCTACCAAATGCTTGGAGGGAGGAAAGCTTGAGGCACATAGGATTTTGGGATGGGGGGGGGGTGAGTGGAATTCATTTGCTCCACTTTTCACAGTGGAACAACCCTGTCAAACATTTCCAAACTTACTGCAGATTGGAACACAACTCTCAATCGGATGATGCACTTTCCCAGATTTTGCGATGCACTTCTGGCACATAAAAATGTGTGCCAAAATTGGGGTTTTAAGTAAAAGATGCCTGCAGATGGTGTGTTTTACTGTTGAGAGCTCTGAAAATTGCCCTGAGATCTACGGATGAAGGGCGGTATACAAATTTAATAAATAAGAATAAGGGGGCATTTTACGCAGCTGCCCCCCCAATGCGCTGAGCGCCATGCCCCCAGGACGTGTGCCAGCCCCACCCCCGGGTGCCGGAGCATGAAGCTCCGCCACTGAAAATATGCACAATGATCTGGATTGAGAGAAAGCAGCAGAGCAAGCAATGGGACAGGATGGGGTCAATGGGACAGAACTGTGGATCAATGAGACCAAAGTGGGAGGCAATTAGTTCCTGAAGCCCTCACTAAACATCACGCCCATCATCTCTGACTGCTAGCCATGATAGCTGGGGCTGATGGGAGATGGAGTCCAACAACATCTGATCTGATCTGGGACATTGTGAGAAATCTACATGGTGGCTATTCATGTGAAGGCTCAATTTTCTCTGGGGCCCTGGAGCAATGCAACATTAGGAGTACTCTGACGCATAGATGGATATTAAAATGGCAACTCCGAGGCAGCCCGTGCTCATTGGTGTGGGGGACAACCTCTGCCGGGCCACAGGCTTCACGTTCTTGACCAAGGCTAATAGTAGCTACAGGTGACACCCATGGGAACTTTTTCTATTTATCTGTCATTTTCTGCAGTGCAGAGTGATTCCCCCCCCCCCCCCGGGACACGGGAGGACAGGGAATGGCTGGACTTGCTTCCCCGCTATGTTTTGACTCCAATCCAGATTATACACTGCTGCTGTTGTTGTTTAGCCATTTAGTCGTGTCCGAGTCTTTGTGACCCCATGGACCAGAGCACACCAGGCACTCCTGTCTTCCTACACATGCTTTTTAAAAAGAGAGCTAGTGTGGTAAAGTGGTTAGAGTGTCCAGCTGGGACCTGGGAGGCCAAGGTTCAAATCCCACTTGGGCATGAAACTCACTGGCTGCCCGTGGTCCCCAGTCTCATTCTAACCTATCTCACAAGGTAGTTATGGGGATTAATTGGGGAGAACCATGTACATCACCTTGAACTTCTTGGAGGGAAAAAGTGGGCTATAAACTCAACAAACAACAATCAAAAACAGACCCAACAAATGATGCATTTAACATCGCATGCAGGCCTTCAGGTTCACCCCCAATATGTGCTTCTTCTTTTCTGTTTCCGACATTATTTTAAGAAACTGCAAGCTCAGAGGATTAATGCATGGATCATGCTGACCCACGCTGTGCTCCCAGGCTTTTCTTCCACCAGCAACCAAAATTGCAACCCTCTCGATCTCAGGGCCAAAATCAAAGATGTAAACGGACTCCTGCCAGAGAAGCTCTCTCAAAGGGTATAATCAGCCTCCTCCTGCTCTTTCTGTTGTGTGCCACGCTTGCGACTGCCTGTGCCCATCTCCCTGCTGCCCCCTCCTCCTCCTCCTCCCCTTCACGCTCGAAGGGGGGTGCGTGCGGTGATTTATTCTGGAACATTTCTTGCCTGTTGAAAGCCTGACCTCAGATCGGGTGAGATGACACTGGGAAGATGTACGAGTGTCTCTCAGCAAAAGTGCATCAGAGAAATTGACCGTGAGCTGCCATCAATCTGCTGAGCCTGAGTGACACCGAGCAACAGATGGGGAATTTGGGGACCTGGAGGAATTCTGCGAAGGTCGCTGGGGAGCTGACTCAGCCTTCGCCAACCGCCTCAGCTATCAATCACAGCGGCTGGGGGGGAAAGGGAAAGGGAGTAGAGGCTGATGGAAATCTCCTGTGCTTGGCTTCTCCAGCACCCTCCCCCTTTAAGAGAAAGGATGTAGATCAGTTGTTAGAATATCTGCTTTGCATCCAGAAGGTCCCAGGTCCAACCCCTGGGATCTCCAGGTAAAGCCAGGAATATCCTCAGTCGATATGTTGTCAATCATATGTTGTCAGTGCAGAAAATACTGAGCCAGATGGACCAATGATCTGACTCCGTATGAGGCAGCTTCCTATATGGCCTTTAATCTCTACAAAGAAGAACCTAAGACCCTGCTGGATCTGTGGGCCAGTGGCCCATCTGGTGAAGCATCCTGTTCTCACAGTGGCCGCACGTGTTTGGCAAATCAACTCCTGCCTGGAAACCAATGTCCCCACTGTGGAAGGACGTGTGGATCCAGAATTGGCCTCCACAGTCACTTACAGGCTCATTGTTAAAACCGTGTTTATGGAAGACAATCTTACTCGGCTATGAGTGATCGCCAAAGAAGAAGCAGAAGCACATCTAAGGCTGGTGTTGCCTGCGACATTGATGAAGGGCAATAGCTCTGTGGTTAGATCACCTGCTTAAATGCAGAAGCAGGGCCTTTTTTCTTAAAAAAAATAAATAAGAAAATTAGGGGTACTCTCATTTTGGCTCCTCCTCCCCCCAACCCCCGGATGAGGGACTTGAGGCCCCGAGAGGACGGAGAGGCCCCTGGTGATGGCGATGGCAGGGTCAGTTTGAGTGAGGAGGGGTGAGTGTTCACCAGCTGGCTCTAGCCCAGCAAGAGGAGGAGGAATGCCGTTGCTTCCAACGCGGCTGCCCCAGACTCCCCTCCCAGGCACCAGCGGGAAGAATGATGGAGCTCCAGTCCATGCTCCTTCTGCGGAGACAGCTGGCATGTCAGTTGGTCCATTGGGGGTCCAGACAGTCGGGGCAACACAAACTGTTCAGGGGTATGCGCCCCCCTGCTTCCCCCCAGAAAAAAAGCACTGCACAGAAGGTCCCAGGTTGGATCTCCAGCATCCCCAGGTAGGAGCTCGAAATGCCTCCTGCTGTGATGCTGCCAGTCAGTGTAGACAATACTGAGCTAGATGGACCAATTGGCAAAAGGCCAAGCTCCTATGTTTAGGGCTTCTATTGCTTCCATTCTTTTCAGAATTAAAAGAAGAGGACAAGAAGGTGGAAGTTTGCTAAATGCCCAAGGTTGAAAAATTCCTTTTAAAAAACTGCAGTTGTTGAGACTGATTTAGTTGCACCCTCCCTGCAACTAAATGGGCCACAAATTCCTTAGGAGCAGCTGCTTTCCCTAGGCATTGGACCTCCTCACTTCCATCCCATCTGGAGCCATTGAGAAGAATTAGAATGTAGATGTGGGGCATTATGGGGTGGCCGGAGACAGCCATTAAGAGATTTGGGGTACACAGAGTCAGAGTGAGCAACACGTTCAAAAGCTTTCCTGTACTGTGGATGTCAGAGCTCTCCTGATCCTCTTCTGCCTAGTCAGCCACTTTGCATTTTGCTTCTGGGAATTGCAAAGGATGGTTGGTGGCTGTTATGTCGAGCACGTGACAGCAGCTTGAAATAAGCCAGGGCTGAGGAACCTATGCCCCTCTATGGACTACAAATCCCATCATCCCTGACCGTTTCCTGTGGCTGATGGGAATTGGAGTCCAACAACATTTGAAAGGCCATGGGCTCCCCAGCTCTGTTTTAAGTCAAGAGAAGAACAAGAATTTGCACAATAGCCTTGGAATACTTAGAGAACAAGGCAGAAGATGATGAGACAAAGGTGTCATCTACACTGTACATTCAAAGTGGTACCATAGCACTTTAAACAGGCATGGCTTCCCTGAACAACTCCTGGGAGCTGTAGTTTGTTAAGGGTGCTGAGCTACAGTTCCCAGAGTTTCCTGGAGAAAGGGCTTGATTGTTAAACCAGTCTGGGAATTGGAGCTCTGTGAGGGAAATAGGGGTATCCTAGCAACTCTAAGCACTTGTAACAAGCTACAGTTCCCAGGATTCTTGGAGGGGAGAGTCATGACTGTTTAAAGTGCTGTGATGGGGCTTGAAATGTATAATGCAGATAAGACCTTAGCTGGGCTAATGCAGAAGGAATTATATCATATTTTCTCTGACCAACTCAAGAGAGGAGAGGAGGTGTGCGAGAGAGGGAGATGGTCAGGGGCATCCTATTGTCTTGGATATTGTGGCTTTGTTCCCAGTTCTGTGTTCATTATAAGCAGGACCTGCAGTTCAGAATGTTCCCCTTGGGGGCCATTGAGAAGGCCACATAGACCATGCGGAGAAATGCTCTGAGCACACTGGGCAGCCACACACTTCACCCTGGCCGATTTTGTTTTCAATTAAGGAAAACAACGGTGCCCAAAAGGAGCACACAAAAGGCGAAATCTCCAGGCCCCGTCAAAAGGAAATGGGAGCACCGAGAATTGCAGAAAGAGAGAGGTGGACTGGGTTATGTAAAAGCAAGCCGGCTAGCGACTGATCATGGCAGGCTCTCCTTGCGAGATTCCCAGGGCCATCTGGCCAGTCAACATAGGAGCTATTATGTCCTGGCATAGAGAGCATCTGAAGCTGCGTTCTTATAGCAAGCCAAGCTGATCATGCGTCCAGAACAGTACTCTATACTCAGATTAGCATAGGCGCTCCTGTGTCTCCCATCACCTAGTAATTAACCCTTTTGACTGGAGACAGACTAGACACTTAGGCATCTCCCAAAATGCACGTGGAGGGGGTGTTGCTAAGCTGTATAGATTTGCTTAAAATGTGTAAATGCTAAATTAGCATAGATGCAAATAATTATTAGGACTATATACACATTAGGACTATATGACCCGGATACTTGTACGCCGACTCCCTCGGCCAATAAAGCAATATGAGCGCCGCAACTCCACAGTTGGCCACGACTAGACCTAATGGTCAGGGGTCCCTTTACCTTTACCTTTTACAAGGGACGCAGGTGGTGCTGTGGGTTAAACCACAGAGCCTAGGACTTGCCAATCAGAAGGTCGGCGGTTCGAACCCCTGCGACGGGGTGAGCTCCCGTTGCTTGGTCCCTGCTCCTGCCAACCCAGCAGTTTGAAAGCACGTCAAAGTGCAAGTAGATAAATAGGTACTGCTCCGGCAGGAAGGTAAACGGCATTTCCGTGTGCTGCTCTGGTTTGCAAGAAGCAGCTTAGTCATGCTGGCCACATGACCCGGAAGCTGTACGCCGGCTCCCTCGGCCAATAAAGCAAGATGAGCACTGCAACCCCAGAGTAGTCCGTGACTAGACCTAATGGTCAGGGGTCCCTTTACCTTTACCTTTTACACAGCCCGCCTCAACCTGATCCAGGACCCCCAACCCCCGGGCCCAGATTGGACTGACCCAGGAGCCACCCACCCCATCCGGTTCTGTGACTGTGGAAAAAATACCCCTGCAGGACTGAACCCTCCTGCTCTTGGTCAAGACCAAAAGTAGGGGGTCCGTGTGCTTTTTCAACAAGTTAAAAGCACAGCACAGGATTGAATCTTCCAAAGCTGTTGAATGGAGGGTTCAGTTCTGCAGAGTGCTTCCCCGAGCAGAGTCCTATAGCTTCTCGTACCTTCTCAACTGACATTCCTTCCCATCCAATGCCCCACTCCTTGGTAGTCCCTGATTACTCCAGGTGATCCAACCCAGGGCGATCTAGTCCAACCCAGTTAGACTGGATGACTCTTTGGCTCTCTTCCAACTCTACAGTTCTATAATTCTATGATCCAGGAATATCTCCACCTGACTTAGGCTAAGCCTAGATCCTCCACCCACCAAATCAACCTGATTCTGTTCAGGATTCAGGCTTTAGCCAAATCCAGTGCACAGCCCTAATAGTTACTGTTATTTAAATAGAAATGCACTCCATCTCACCCTAGTGAAGAAGACTGTGGCCAGGTCACCTGTGGGCCTGCTTAGTCTGCTGTTCAGGGGCTTATTGTGGATGGGCAACTTCCAGGCCCTTGATCCAGGGCCAGAACCAGACTGGGGGGGGGGGCGTTGCTCATCAAGGTGCTATCATTTGGGGCCTAACCCCATCCACCTCACACACACCCCAATGCAGACACATAATATTCCTTTCCCCCCCTTTGCCACTACGCAGCACCAACACAGCTAAAAACACTGCTTTCAGAGTTTCCATTGTCATATTTGGTTCCTCTTTCCTCAGTTTTCCCCACCATGCTATACAAGAGGGATAGGTGGAACAGCAGGGCTTCTCCTTCACCTCTGTTGAAAGGACAGGCTGTTTAAAATGTATATCCTGCCCTTCTTTCTAAAGGAGCCACCCAGGGCAAAACTCACAAGCAATCAAAACAAGCACAACAGCCATGCAGTCAGGAGCATCCCAGACACTATGATTTCAGGGCTCAAAGTGGAGACCATGGGGCTGCCCTGTTGCTATCACAGGGGCAGGCCTTGGCTATTCTTCCACTGCTTTCCATCTTACTACTGAGTCCTGGAGATGGAGGTTAATTGGGAGAGGAATGGAGGGAGCAGAGTAAGGCAAACTCCTCAGAGAATCTATGCAGTAATTGGCAGCCAGCTTCTGTCAGGCTGAAGCTTTCAAGCTACATGCATAATAATAATAATAATAATAATAATAATAATAATAATAATAATAATGGCACTCTTGCCCACCTGGGCATTCACACCCTCCTCCTGCTACCTGGAGGGGGCCAAGCAAACCTGGAGACTTCAGATTAACCCTGGAGGTCTGGCAACCTTGTATGGGAGGTTTCAATTTTCCCTTCCCTCTGTGGATCCCAACATGCCCTCTTACATTTAGTTCCTCTTCTATCTGTGCATGGTCTCCCCCAGTTGCAGCCTTACCAGCTCCCCAGAAGCCATTTCCCTGCTCAGCATAACCACTTTGATTGGGCACTGCCATTGCCTCAAATGCAGCTCTGAATTGATGGGGCTTAGAATTGCCAGCTGTAAAAAATTGGTGTGTTAAACTGCAGAGCATAAAAGGTGCCCCATAAAGAGGGAGGCTATCCCCACCCCCACAACACACACACACACACACACACACACACACACACACACCTACACCTACACCCCTTCTGCCATTTTTCCTAGTAAATCTCAGCATAGGTTTACGGAACAGCACTGTGGCCTAATCCACAAAAGCCCCTGGAATATCCCACAATTAGGAGTGAGCTCTGAGTAATGGGCTTAGCATGGCCCAGTAGAGACTCCTCTCCCTCACTCACTTGCGCACATTCTTTGTGAGCTGGCTTAAAGGGATCTTCTGTACTTGAAATAGAGCCACCTGACCATAAGTCATCCCTCCCTTTATTCCCCAGCATTAGACAGGGATGGCACTAACTGTGAGACGGGGCACCCTAATCTGCAGTGGAGACTGAAAAGAGCAAGATGAGGCAGAGAACAGGTGAATCTTCCTCTTAGTTCCTGAGAGCTTCGCTCCAAGGTTGGTGTTAGTGCTCAGTATCACAGGGCAGCTGTTGGGGTTCAGCATTCCAACAGGCCCAGGTACTGGTGCCTGCTCTGGAGGACCCCTTTTCTGACACACCAGTGAACACGGGGCGTCTTGGAGTTGCCATTTCAATTTCCACCCATGCTTCATGTTGCATTGCTCCAGGGACCCACCATGTGAAAGCCACCACAGATAGCCACCACATGAAGTTCTCACAATGTCCCAGAACCAGGGTAGCTAACATGGATGCTGTGGGACTCCAGCTCCCATCAGTCCCAGCCAGCATGGCCAAGAGTTGGGAATGATGGAAGCTGGAGTCCAACAATATCTGAAAGCCACCATGTTGACTACCCTTGACCGAAAGCAATGCCATGGCAATTTAAAGAGCTTCAACTCACTCCATGGTTACCTGCTGCTGCTTCTCAGTCTACAGTCTAATAAGTTTGCCAGTGTTGGTGGGAAGGGGCCCCTCTGTTGTGAGGTCATTATTGTGAGGGCACCTAAAACCTTGAGCCTGCACTGATTTGTGCAATGGAGTCCCCTGGGCGATTTAGGTGGGGGCAAATAAACCCTCTTATTGTATTCCTTAAACTAGGAATAGGGGGATGTTTTCAGCCTAAGGCCCACATTCCTTGAGGGTAAACCTCTGGGGGACACATAGCAATAGTGGGTGGAGCCAGGAGCAAAAGTGAATGGAGGATGAAAGTGATTCTTACCTGTGTACAGCAGGCAACATGCCAGGTATGCAAAAGCCAGGGGTTATTCCATAGCCACCTATCTCTCCAACTTCAGTCCAGCCAAGCAACAGGCAAAGAAACATTCCAGCCAAGCAAATGCACTCAAGGAAAGGCACTGCTGGGCCAGTGAGCAGCATGGCCTGAGTAGAAGTCCTAATGGTCAGATAGCCAGGCCTGGAGGCAGGGCCGGCCCACCCATGAGGCAATGTGAGGGGACTGCCTCAGGTATCATAGAACTGACTTGGCTATCCAAGGAGTCAGAAGGGCAGCAGAGCAGGATACTATGCATAGATCATGTGGAACAGATTCTGCAGCTGGTACTATTACCCTCATCCCCCTGTCACCATTGCATATTGGCATTCACTGAATGTGCTGGGATTTAAGTTTCCCAGGTCAGGAGCACCCCAGGCCCTGAGTTTTCAGGACCCAAACCTAAGACCAAGAGGAGCCCCCTGGTGATGTCATGGTGGTGGGCCCTGGAGGAGATGGAGGTTAATTGGGAGAGGGCAGCAATGGAAGGCAGATCTATTGGAGTGTCAGTTTTATAATTTGCAGCCTGCTGGGCTGAAGCTTGCAAGCTGTGTGCACAGTCTCCTTAATTATTATTATTTAATTAAAGTCTCTCTCACTCATTTGGAAATTTTAGCTCGCCACCTGGAGAGGGCCAGGTAAACCTGGAGATTGCAGGTCATACCTGGATGTCTGGCGACCCTACTAGGAATGGCTGAACACTAACATTCGGGGGTGGGGGACCAGTTTACAGCAAAGGTGGGGAACCTCTGCCTGGGGGAGGAGTAAATGCAGGCAGGGCCAGCCCAAAACATTTTGGCACCCGAGGCAAAACACAAAATGGTGCTCTCCCACCAGGGAAGAAGAAGTGAATGAAGATCTACATCAGAAACAAGCACTGGAATCAAATCAACCTCACCTGACAGTTGAACTGGGAATCAAAGAACATTGTGGTGGGGAAAGAGGCCCACTCTGAAGCATGCTGGGTGGGTGCAGAACCCAGGAGAACCCAGAGGACAGTCCCCACCATTTATTCCCTAGGGGTGAGAGGAGACCAGCAGTGCCTCCTATTCAGCAAGAGGCCACTGGAGAGGTGGCAAGGGGGGCAGATCCGGCCTCTGAGGAGCTCACCACTACAGCAGCAGCAGTGGACAATGCATTCCTTTGCTTCACGAGAGCCTGGACTTTGCCTTGCCTCCTTTGATCCTGCTTTGCCTTGCTGAAATCAGGGACTCTGCCATGCTTTGCTTTGCCCGGTTTTATTTTAGCTCTCCCCCTACTCCATTTGTGCCAGCACCCTCGTATTGTGGCAGCAATCACTCCAAACAGAAGGCATCCATGTGTTCGGCTGAATTCATAAAAGACCCCTGGTGCACATACAGCTACATGCTTGCAGTGGGTTCTGTGTGATCAGAAACTCTGAGTGCATGGAAGCCCTAGGCACATTTAGCATTAGGCATGCAAGAATCGCTTGAGTGTGTGGCTAGCTGGTGTAGCCTTCCTTCCCACCCCCTTTGTGTGTGCAGGCAATGCATGAGTCCAGTCCCTCTGAGAGTTGCTCCACACCATCTGTAAAATCTTTCACAGATCTGTTTCTCACATTTTTTATGCTTTTCCATGTCTCAGTCAACTCTATTTCTGACTCTCATATTCTTTTCTGCTTGTTAATTTAAATATTTTTTCTATAAAACTTTAATGTGCCAGGGACTAATTATGAGGGCTGCAGCCGGAAAGGCAAATCTGCTCTGAGTTTTGATTGCTAGGAGAAGCTGGATTGGAGGGGGGGGGGTGAGAATCACAAGTACTTGCTTGCAGATTACGTTTTGCACCATTTACTGCCGGGTCAATTAGCATTAGAGATAATCTCCACAGCATAACCCTCCTGAGCTGTACCACTTCAGAATTTAGGGGAACAGCACAACTATATATTCTCTATTTTATTTTATTTTTAAGGAAGGAATCTTCCAGCAAAAAAGAATAATTTGGGGGTGTGGAATCTAACCTACTTTCTACCCAATATGCAAGTTTTCTGTTTGCATGGAATATTTTCTGTTTTCACTGGGAGGAGGAAGCATTCAAACATTGCATTTCAAAGTGGCACAGTCCTAAGAGGGCTTATTGTTATTACTACTGGGGCTACAACCTTCCACTTGCCAACTCTCACTCCACTGAAACCTTGGGGAGCCACTGCAAATCAGTGTTGACGATGTTGAGTTAGATAAACCAGTGATCTGATAAGGCAACTTCCTGTGTTCCCATGACATCTCATGAAACTCCCCTCCAAATGCACATGTTGTTTTGTTTGTGGTGCTTGGATTTATCACTTTTCATGCATTGTTTCAAGAGGGCAAGAGGAGAGGAAGAGTAGCAGCTGGACCAGGGGACCTCAGTAGGATGGCTATGTCTCATAAATGTATTTATTAATTTGATTTCTCACTCACCCTTCCCTATAAGGTCCCAGGGCAGTTTAAAATCCAATACTAAAAACAGTTGTAAAGAAATTATAATCACAGCTATAAAGAAGGTCATATCTCAAGCAGCGGCGTAGCGTGGGTTGTCAGCAAGGCAAGTAATTTGCGCCCCCTAACCCGGGGCAAGGCAAGTAATTTGCGCCCCCTAACCCGGGGCAAGGCAAGTAATTTGCGCCCCTAACCCCTAACCTGCCGCTGCTGCCAGCTTCTTCTTGCGGCTGCCTGGGCTGGGGTATTTACGGTAAGGTAGCCACGGCGGCGGCGGCGGGTCCGTGTCAGGTGTTCTGAGGCAAGTTGCCGCTGGCGCTGCCGCCCAAACGACGCCGCTTGCCCAGAGGAGGAGGAGGGCAGAGAGGCGAGGAAAATGCAACATGGCCCAGCAGCTGCAGCGGCGGCGGCGGCGGGGCTGTGAGGAGGGGCTGCCTGGTGCACCCTCCGCGGCCCTGACGCGCGGGGACCGCGGCGAGCGCTGAGAGCCGCTGCCTGCCGGACGCCTTCAGCCGGGACGCGCGCACAGCTCGTCGGTTCTGCGAGACATGGGGCTCTGCTACAGCCTGTGCCCAAGGCTCTTCGGCGACTCCGGAGGCGGCGAGCGCACCCCCCCCCCAGATGTTGCACCCAGTGCGGCCGGCCCCCCCTGCACCCCCCATGCTACGCCACTGATCTCAAGTATCAAAGGATAGTGTGTCTCCAGCATACAATGGAAACTATATAACACACAACTCTGTGTGGATGGAATTCCACAACCTAGGAGCTGCCACAAAAGATGCCCTCTCCTGGGCCACCACCAATCCAAACTTCTTAGTGTGGTGGAACTACCAAAAAGTCTTTGACAATCTTAGCACCCAGGAGGGTCTATCTTAATGTTTTTAGCAACGGGAAAACTCATTTTTAGCATCCTTGTATCCTTTCCAACTGCACTGCAACTACCATTGAGCTGTGGCCTCCTGCCAAATTAATTATTTGAAGGTGAATGAGTAAGTAGAGAAAATAAGCACACAGGAAGCAGCCTTAGAGCAAGTCAGACGTCTGGTTCATCTAGCTCAGTGTGGTCTACACCATGGATGTGGCCCTCCAGATGTTGCTAGACTGCACCTCCCAGAATCCCTGGTATCTGCTGACTGATGAGAGCTGGCGTACAACAGCATAACCTCAGGTTCCCCATCCCTGGTCTACACTGATTGGCAGCAGCTCTCCGGGGTCTCAGTGAAGACTCTTTCCCAGGAGATACCAGGAACTGACACTGAGACCTTCTGCATGCACAGCAGGTTTCTCTGCTACTGAACCTTTTCCCTGTGGGTTTTGATAGTGTGTGTTTCTTAGCAATGGTGACTTGAGCTCCCTCTTTGCACACCCAATTCCCCCCTGCTTTCTACTTCCTTGCAGCCACAATTGGGATTTTCTGCTGAACCAAACTGCAGCCAATTCATTAGCGGCTGTGAGAGGGAAATCAAAAGCTGCTCGCCTCTAAGGGGAAAGAATGACGAATCCTCACTTTTAGCTCAGCTGGAAGCCAGGAAGGGAATTCACGGTCCTTGCCTTGTTGGGGAGCTAAGGCTGTATGTTAGAAATGGCATTTAACTAGTGCTCTGTTGCTTCCAGCTCTCTCTTCATGTGCCCTACAGCATCTCTGGCAAAGGCATATCCAGCAGATAGAAAAGAGAGCCTGTCTGTGGCTTTGCAGCAAAGATCATGGTCTTCCCGTGGGTATGTATTGAGCATTATAGCTCCCAGAGTATTAAACAGGCGTTCCTAGGAAATAGGGTCATCACAGAGCTCTTGTGATCTTCCACAACCATGCATCAGGCAGAACAGTACAGCAGGCAACAGGTGAAGCAGGGATGGCCCTAATGTCAGGTAGACTGAGGCAATTGCCTCAGGCTGCAGATGCTCAGGGTGTGAGGGCAGTGGTGTCAGTCCTTTGGCCATTGCCATCTGTTGGAGGTAGGGATGTCAGAGCAATCAAATGAAAAGGGGAAACAACAGAAATTGCTGCAGTTTGAGTGTTCGCCTGTGTTCAGGAATTGAAACCAGTTAAGCGAATAGGATTGGCATATGTCCACATCCTTCTTGTATTTAATGATATAAATGATACATAATGAACGACTTCTTAAACACTGTTTCAAGCTGTGATGAATTTTAAACTATGTAAGTTATGAAACTTATGCAGCTTACTTATGAAACTTATGCAGCTACAAGATCAGAAAAGTGCCACTAAAGCAGTGTCTGTATGATCACCCAAACACTACCAATATCAACCGAGTGTTTATTACAGTGGACAGACGATAAGCAAAGCACACAACATAAAATACAAAGCAGCTAAACAGAGAATAAAAGATAGGTAGGTGAAAGAGCTAATAGACCATATTGTTCACTCTGGTCACTGGGTCTGCCTCTAACAAATGCATTGCTTTTCCAAATTTTCTTTCTATGCCTAAGTATAGAAGAACAGATTTGGTGGCTTTTTTTAACCTCTGAGATCCTATACAGATTTAACCAAATTCCCTTCAATGATCGGTGCTGTTCTTAACCATTCAGAGACTTAAAGAGCCCTACGTGTGTTCTTCTGCTGTTGATTTTATCAAGGGGCTAGAGAATGCACAATTTGTCCTCACAGTTGATGTTCCCTTAGAGGTTTCCTTTTGAGTATCTTGCTTGAATACCAGTTTCTGGCAGTGGCGTAGCGTGGGTTGTCAGCACCTGGGGCAAGGCAAGTAATTTGCGACCCCTAACCCATGGATTTGAGCCCCCTAACCCATGGATTTGAGCCCCCTAACCCATGGATTTGCGCCCCCTAACCCTAACCCCCAGATGTTGCGCCCGGTGCGGCCGCCCCCCCCCCCCGCACCCCCACGCTACGCCACTGGTTTCTGGAAACCCCAGGAGAGGAGAGTGTTCTTGTGCTCAGATTCTGCTTGTGGGTTTCCCACAGGCATCTGGTTGGTTGCTGTAAGAACAGGATGCTGAACTCGATAGGCTGAACTCCAGCAGACTTTCCCCTATGTTAGGTAAAGGTAAAGGTAAAGGGACCCCTGAACATTAGGTTCAGTCGTGACTGACTCTGGGGTTGCAGTGCTCATCTCGCTTTATTGGCCGAGGGAGCCGGCGTACAGCTTCCGGGTCATGTGGCCAGCATGACTAAGCCGCTTCTGGAGAACCAGAGCAGCGCATGGAAATGCCATTTACCTTCCCACCAGAGTTGTCCCTATTTATCTACTTGCACTTTGATGTGCTTTCGAACTGCTAGGTGGGCAGGAGCTGGGACCGAGCAACGGGAGCTCACCCCATCGCAGGGATTCGAACTGCCGACCTTCTGATTGGCAAGTCCTAGGCTCTGTGGTTTAACCCACAGCGCCACCCGCGTCCCTTTTCCCTATGTTAGGGAAGTACCAAATCTATTTCAGAACAGGTGGGGAAATATCTGACCATTGTCACTGCCAGTATCTTTTGGCCTGCCCTACCACACAAGACTAATTTGAGTAGGCTGCATTCTAGACACCCCAAAGCCAGAAGTTTCTGCACCTTACTATATTTTCATTCCCCATCCTAACAAGGAAGGGTTCATTCCAGCCAGGCAAAATAACTTATGGAAGGATCACAGCAGGGATCACGTGCCAAGGAAACCGCTCGAGGGCCAGATAGAGAGGTCTGGAGGGATGCATTTGGCCCCTGGGCTTGAGGGTCTCCATCCCTGGTTTTAAGGGACATTTGTCCAAACCCTAGATTTTTTAAAAAGCTATTTTGGAGGGGGTGTCTTTGAATCAGATAAGGTCTGTGACAAACCTCAGGGAGGATTTGTTGTTTTTAAAGAGACCCAGAGAAGGAAATCTCAACAGAGTCTAAACGGAAAACATTATTTATTGGCAAACACACTTCAGTTTCTTATTATGCCTAATGTGTTTTGAGTAGAGCATACTCTCTGTCAGAGGCAGCAGTCACTGTTTGCCTCCTGAATGAGGAGTTTCTTTATCTTTAGGGAGAACTGTTAACTGTAAGTGCAATAAGAAATAGGTATGCATTTGCAAATAAATACATTTCTTTTAAGATTCCCCTTCTCATCTTTTTTTAAGGTCTGGGATTAGGACTGCATTTATTTTTGCTTCTGTGGAGGGGGTTTCTTATTTAGATTGCCCCCATACCTGTTATTTATCTAGCAAGGCCAAACCATACAGGTACCCCACCTTAATATTATTATTACTACTATTTCATTTATGAATCACTTCTCTTGAGGCATCCCAGAGCTATTTACAATAAAAAAAAACATACACAGAACAATTGCATAAATAAAAACAGCTAAAACATTTGCATACATACACACACACAAAATCTCACACATATATGTGAGTATATGTATGGAAAAATAATTTAAAAGGACAGTATACATATATATAATCAATTCAGATCCAATGCAGTTACCAAATGGGATAAAACTCTTCATTTAGATTACTTAAATATAATCAGGTGAACCAAACATTTTTCACTCTAGCAGTTGTAGCTCTATCTCCAATTAGGGCTGCTGTACCTCCAGATTTGCCTTCCCCACTCCAGGTGGCAGGAAAAGGTACTGAATCTCCAGCTGGGTGAAAGTATCTGTAGTAGTAGTAGTAGTAGTAGTAGTAGTAGTAGTAGTAATGATTGTGCTTGTACGCTTCAGTCCAGCAAGAGCTGTTTGCAAATTATAGCATAGACACTCTGGGGGATCTGCCCTCATCTGCTCTGCTCTCCCAATTAACCTCCATCTCCAGGGCTCACTGCATGATGGAATTGGGAGTTCATCAACATCTGGAGGGCCACACCTTCCCTGGTACTATTCTAGACCTTATGGCCACATGCTATATTTCAAAAGAATTTCCTTGCGTGACTTCAGTGCAGTCGTGGAGTGGAGGCATTCCTGTAGCTCTTGTGCCCCTACTTGCTGCACTCCAGACTTGGCAATGTCTTGCTGGACTCCAGCTCCTATCAGTTCCCAGCCAGTATAGTCAATGGTCAAGGAAAATGGGAGTTAGCGTCCAACAGCACCTGGAGGGCTACAGGTTGCCCACCCCTGACCTAAAGGTACTTGCATCAGAAGCTGCCAGCAGAACTTCAGTGGGTTCAGCTTTCGGCTCAGATGTACACATTTCTCTTGCAATGTGTATCTCAAGACACCAACACAACCTCAATAACTGGAAATTGCAGGACAAGCTTGTTGCATCTATTGCTGGGCTGCAAGAACTAGGTCAGCGGTCAGCAAACTTTTTCAGCAGGGGGCCGGTCCACTGTCCCTCAGACCTTGTGGGGGGCCGGACTATATTTTGAAAAAAATAAATGAATGAATTCCTATGCCCCACAAATAACTCAGAGATGCATTTTAAATAAAAGCACACATTCTACTCATGTAAAAACACGCTGCTTCCCGGGCCGTTCACAGGCCAGATTTAGAAGGCGATTGGGCCAGATCCGGCTCCCGGGCCTTAATTTGCCTGCCCACGAACTAGGCAATTTGCAGGAATCAGGGCTTCCAAGATGCGTCTTCTTCTGTGCCTGTTGCTCCACCCAAGGTGATCAGCAGAGTGCGGGTGGCCAAGGGGTTAAGGCAGCTGAGATCCCCGGCTTGCCATTATCAATCCACTCCACAAATCTGACAGCCTCATCTCATCAACGACCGCAGATTGATTTCTTGACTGGGAGCAATGAGCAGCCTTCACATGAAAAATGAGGTTTCGTGCCATCAATAGAAGTTCTAATTACAACTTAAATTCAAGACATTCCTTACCACAGAAAGCCAGATTTATGGTGCTTCGAGGAGGCTGTGCATCCTTTTCTAATTAAAGCCAGCATGCATTGCAGATTCCTTGGTAGGCTTTGCTTCTAGCTCTGGAAAGGTGCAGGTTGTGGGGATTGCCTCGATGCTGGTGAAAAGCAGATGGTTGGAGCACGGAGTCAAAAAGAAAACTTTTGCATGAAACTTTTTCCGGTGAAAATATGGGCGGGTGTGAAGGAGGGGTGGTGGAAGAGAAATTCTAGCACATTTCAAGGGTGGCAGGTGGCTTATCTGGGAAAGAAGTCACAGCTTTCTCCTCCACCACCACATTTTCTTCTTTTTTAAAATATATATAAAAATGTTAATTTGCATTAAGAATCCTCCATTTTTTTTCTTTGTTTCTGAAGTTTGTTTACAACACTGTGGATGTGCAGTCCACTGCAGATGCTGTCCCCTCCAATTTGTTTATGTCTTCCCATCTCCCTCTCTCCATTTGCAACGCGCAAGTGTCCATTTATCAAACACTACAACAAAAGGCAATATTGAGGTCATTCATTTGTGTGTGTGGTTTTCCCCTCAATGCTCAGGAGCAGTGAGAGAACACAGGCCATGAATGTTTCCCCCTTCAGTGAGGATCCTTAACTGCCATCAAGTCCAGTGCCTGCTATCAAGTCAATAGGAGTAGACCTGTCCTCCTGGCCTAGATGTTGTCACCAGCAAAATTCCTAAATCTGCTCTGGAGGGCAAGGGAATCGTTATGGGGTGGGCATGCATTTTGGTCCATGTGATAGCCCTTGAGATATTTGAAGATGGCTATCATATCTCCTCTTTTCCAGGCTAAACATACCCAGCTCCCTCAACTGTTCCTCATGAAGCTTGGCTTCTAACACCCTTGATCATCTTGCTTGCTCTTCCATTCAGCTCCTGCTTATGGCAAGGGTGGACTTTGGTAATATGGAGCACTGAGCTAGGACAAAATTTGGCAACCCCCCCCCCTCCAGAAAATCTTATTTTCACAATAATTCCTTTGGGTTCAGTTGCTTTTATTATTATTATATTGCACCCCCTCAGCTTGGCACCCTGTGCAAAAGAACTGCCCACCTGACCCTAAATCTGGCATTGCTTATGAGCTTCTTATGGGCATCTCATTGGCTGCTCTGAGAACAGGATGGGCTTGAGTGGCCAAAGGCCTGATCCAGCAGGCTCTTCTTATGTCTTTACCAGATTACCCTATGCTAATACGGCCATGCAAATAACATCTCTTTATTTCCCTAAGTAAGCCCATTTTCATGTGACTCTCTAGTACAAATGTCTCCAAAGGGGTTCATGTCCATTGACTTTGGATAGATTTGCTATTCCTCCAGGTCTCAGATCTATAAAGAACGAAACCTGAATCACTGATTTAATTACACGGGAAGAAGGATATTTTCTTAGTTGCTAGCAAAGTTCAAAAACAAATTAAACTTTGGGTTGCTTACAACAACCAGGCCTTTCCCCCTTCCATTCCAAGTATTCTTTAAAGGAGAAAAGAATAGCTCTGGGTTTGAAAAAGGTCAGCGAAAGTACGGGTGGTGGTGGATATTGGAAGAAGGGTTGGAACAGACAAGGAAGGTTGCATTGAAGAGACACTCATCTCTATCCCACATGTTAGATTTCTGGATGGGGAAAGGCCTATATCACTGTAAAGCTCACACCATTGCCTCTGTTTCCAAAATTCCAGTGCTTATATAACCCAAGCCCCACCCCTGCCCAGTTGTGGGACTGGAAGGTACAGTATATGAAGGGTGAGGCGATGGCTTGGTTTATCATTTAAGATATGCTATTATGTGGGACACTAGCAGTGATGGGTGGCTGGCGATAGTGAAAAAGTTATGCATAGTTTATTTTGAGGGGAAACACTTTTTATTGCTGCTCATCACAAATTCCTGTGGAGCTATTTGCCTGTAATTTGTCAGAATTTATCCACTCCAAGGATGAGGAGTCTACTCTTCCTGAAAATTTCATCAAATCCTGTCAAAAGGAAATAAAACAATAGCCATTTCCTGATTTCCTGATAATAAAGGGTGGCATGAAGCAGACTCAGACAGCCGAGCAGAATTGGGCAGTCTCCAAATTGGCTCAAGCCAAACTGGACTGTATAACAAAACACCAAATTGTGCCTGAACTGAATCCTGTGGTTATACAGAATTTTAGAGTTGGAAAATACCCCAAGGATCATCTAGTCCAACTTTTGCAATACAGTACTCACACCTAGAGAATTACTGGCAGATGGCCATCTAACCTCTGGTTATAAACATTCAAGGAAGAAGAGTCCACCATGTTCTGAGGTGTTGAACAGCTCTTACCATCAGAAAATTCTTTCTAATGTTTAGTTAGAATCTCCTTTCTGGTAAGATCATAACCTCTGGTACAGCAGAAAACAATCTATGTGGCAGCCCGTCAACTGTTTGAAGATGTCTAGCACATCACCCCTCAGTCCTCTCTTCTCCAGTCTAAACACATCCAACTTCCTCAATTTGTTGTTGCTGCATCCCCTTAAAACCTGAGTCCTATAAGCAGAAGATTGGAAAGCTTAAAGCTGCCCAACAAATTGAGTCACTGTGAATTCTAACCCAAAATGATCTCATCCCCACCTCCTGGACTAAAGTGCAGATTGGAGCATAGCTATCATTTGGATTTTGCACTTCTCCAAATATGGAAATTTAATTCTTGACTCTAAAATCATAATAACATGTGATTAAAAAATACATATTTTGAGAGGAAATATATTTACAAATATTTTTCTATCATCTATATCTATATCTATCTATCTATCATCTATCTGTCTATCATCCATCCATCCATCTATCTATTGATCATTTACAAATATGTATTTCAATGTATGTAAACATGTCCATTTCATTTGGATTTTAAAAATCTCATATTTTGGGGATGAAATTTATTTATGAATGAGCCCATGCAAAAATGACACAAATGGGAAATAGACAGATCTGTCTATCCCTTTGAGTGACTCTTGGCAAGGCTGGTGGACACAAAGTCCTCTTGTTCGAGGCGGATCATCCCAGACAAACTACAAGATGTTTGGCCCAGACTAAGCAAAGCCAAATACTTTATTATACTGAGGATTTATATGACTATTTACCCAAGCACACAAAGCACTCCATGTAGATTACCTCGGTAATCCATACAACAGCTCTGTAAGGTGTGCCAGTATTAAAATCCCCCATTACACATGGGGCGGCTGAGGTTGGGAAATTGCAGCTTGCCTAATGCCGTCTAATGAATTCGTAGCTGAGCTACGAACTGTGTAAGCCCCATAGAGCTCAATAAGGTTTATATCTGAACTTGTTCAGGATAGCATCAAATGGCAAGGGTTCACCATGCTGCTTCGTGTTTATTCTCTTGTAAACCTGGTTTTATATTGTTTGCTGTTTTCTTTTAAGAAGGGAAAGGTGTTCATGAAAACCACTGAGTTTTGCCTTTGGGATTCAGTAAAGGTAAAGGGACCCGTGACCATTAGGTCCAGTCGTGGATGACTCTGGGGTTGCTGCGCTCATCTCATTTTACTGGCCGAGGGAACCGGCGTACAGCTTCCAGGTCATGTGGCCAGCATGACTAAGCCGCTTCTGGCAAACCAGAGCAGCACGTGGAAACACTGTTTACCTTCCCGCTGGAGCGGTACCTATTTATCTACTTGCACTTTGACGTGCTTTCGAACTGCTAGGTTGGCAGAAGCAGGGACTGAGCAATGGGAGCTTACCCTATCGCAAGGATTCAAACTGCCGACCTTCTGATCGGCAAGCCCTAGGCTCTGTGGTTTAACCCACAGCACCACCTACGTCTCTCTTGGGATTCAGTAGCTCTGGTCAAATGCACAATCGTCTCCATTATGTGGTTCTGTGAGATTTACTTACATAATAGTGTTTAGAGGATTAGCCTGGCATGATGAATTAAATAAGTAAGAGTGTGTTCTCTACAGACCTTGCCAGTTCTAGGTTGTGTGTGTGTGTGTGTGTGTGTGTGTGTTGATTAGGGTCTCAACTTGCCTCACACGCAGAAGGTCTCAGGTTCAATCTTTGGCACCTCCAGTTCGGACCGTGAAATACTCCTTTATGAAATACAGGAGAACCACTGCCTGACAATATAGAAAGTACTCAGCAAAATGGACCAATGATTGGGCTGGGTATAAGGCATTTTCCTATGTACCTGGATGGATTTTTTATTTGATTTATTTTAGCCTG
Source organism: Podarcis cretensis (assembly GCF_951804945.1). Lineage (NCBI taxonomy): Eukaryota > Metazoa > Chordata > Lepidosauria > Squamata > Lacertidae > Podarcis > Podarcis cretensis. Next base: position 23,036,922 of record NC_137177.1, on the reverse strand, counting down.
CCTTACAATCAGGTTGAAAACTGATGCAATCTTATGATACACAACTCATATATTTTTTTAAAAAATTAAAATAATATGATGCAAAACCAAACCAAAAAGAAACCCCCCAAAGAAGACATACAGAAGAAACTAGTAGTCTAGCCATCATAATGAAATAAAACTCAAAGTAGTGTACAAGTAAGTCAAAGTAGGTGTCACACAGAATCTGGGGTCGAATATTAACATAGGGAAGCTCCGGTCCCCCCTACCTACCAATATCAAGAAGGTGGCTCACCTTCAGAGGTAGCTCAGTTGATAAAGCATAAGACTCTTAATCTCAGGGTCATGGGTTTGAACCCCACGTTGGGTGAGGTTCCTACACTGCAGGCGGTTGGACTAGATTATCCTTCCAACTCTATGTTTCTATGATTCTATGATCTCAGTGATTGGGGAAGTTCATCTGGGAGAAGATCCCAGATGTTAAGGTTGGTCAGGGGTGGCTAACCTGTGGCGTTCCAGCTGTTGTTGGACTACAATTTATATCATCTATTGACCATGCTGGCTGGGACTGATGGGAATTGGAGTACAGCAATGTGCCGAGGGTCACAGATTCTCCATCGCTGCCCCAGAACATTTGCCAGGATACTAATAATACTGTGGACTGAGATCTGACTTGTTATAATAATAATAATAATTTATTATTTATACCCCGCCCATCTGGCTGTTCATTATAGAACAGTTCCCTGTGTTCATTCACCTGGGTTGTCAACCTAGCTAGACAAGTCTTGGATAATAGGATAAATGGACCTCACAACTACAGGTTGAAGAAGTGGTCTGCTTCTTTGGTGTGAGGTTGCATGACTGTGCAAGTAGAACATAGGAAATGTTTCAAATGCATTCATTCATTCAGTCAGTCAGTCAGTCAGTCAGTCAGTCATTTATATACTGCCGCATCACGAATTATCAGGGTAGTGTAAACCACCCTTTAAAGCATTCAGCTTTGTAGGATGTGCATGAGTTCTAGTGTTGTGAGAGAGGAAGAAAATCTTTTCTCAATCCACTTTTTCTGTGTGATTCATAATTTTTATAAACTTCTATCATGTCACCTCTTACTCATCTTTTTTCTAAACTGAAAAGTGCCAAATGAAGTAACCTTTTTTTCACAGCGAAGTCTTTCCTTCCCCACCCATGATTATTCTGTTTGCCCTTTATATGGCATAATGCATTTATATTTGGAATGAATGAATGAATGAATGAATGAATGAATGAATGAATGAATGAATCGTGTTGGAAGTCACTTGAGACCTTTGGATAACAAAGAAATACAAAGTCTAATGATCATCGCCATCATAGTGACGATGCCTGAAAGTAAAAAGTGGGAAGATGCCTGTTGCATCGCTGGTGGAAGAGTGTTCCACAACATGGGTCCAGTGGCACTAAATACCCAAATCGTAGTGGAGGCCAATTGGGCCTCTGTAACATGAGGGGCAACTAACAGTGTTGCTCTGGGTGATCTCAGTAATTAGGGCTCAGGCAGTCCTGGAGGTGTCCTGGGCCCAAGCTGTAGGACCTTCTGGCCTTGAAATCCAGGCAGCCATCTTTCTCTCTGGATGGGGTTGAAAGAGGGCAGAGAAAGTGAGATGAGTTCCTGTGCTTATCCGGCTAGGATCTCAGCACGACTTGTCTTTGCTTTTGAGTAGAATGCTCAGAAACTGCTGGGTAGAGAGACTTCTGAAGGAGCTGCAGCAGCAACAACAACTTTGCACGGCGCATTTGTTTTATGTCTGAACTGTACATGCAGCAGTGAATAGAGCTCATAAAAGATGGATGCATTCTTGTTCCTTTTGCCAGTTTTGATTTATTATTTACTGTGCTTTTTCCAACCCTTCCGAGGCGTTGTAAATCATCGAAATCATTTTTTCCTCTGCTTGGCTAGTTGTGAGGGAGAGACCAAAGGGAGATGATTGCGTGGAACTCCTTGGCAGGGCAGGGCTGGGTGTATATATGGGAGAGAGATGCGTGCTTTTAAGTTCTTTTAAGTTTCAGAACTTAGAAAATTCACAAAACCTTGGAAACCTCTGTTTTTCACATTTCCCATTCCTCTGCGTCAAGCAGCTTGTATCAACGGAGTGACCACTTGCGTGCACCAGCACAATCTCAGCTGTCTAGGGAACCCGTATTGCCCGAATGCAGTGTCACTGAAATCCAGATGATCTTGTTTGGAAAATCAAAATTCAATGGTTCAGAACACCTCAGATGTGAGCGTTAATCCCCCCTCCCAAATTAAAGTTCTTCTCCTCTCTCTACATCTGGTAGTACTCAGGGCTTAAAAAGATTATCTAACTGCACCAGTTCCCCGTCTCTCCCTTCATAAAAAGCAGCCAGACAATCAGGGGCAAAGGAAGGAGAAGTGACACCCTGTGCGGGGTGTCAGGGCAAACTGTCTAGCGGTGCATGCACATGCGTTGTACGTGCAATGTATGCACGCACACCACTACATATGACACATGTGCGCGCTGTACATACGGCGCATACACAGCACCATACATACAACGCATGTGCACATGCCATACGTGTAGGTAGTGCCGCCACGCATGCACTGCCGGGCGGTTTGCTGATGGCGCCACTCGAGTGCCGTATGGACAGCAGTGGGATCCTCTGCTCCAGGCTGCAGCATGGGGATCCTCTGCTCAAGGCTGCAGTGGCAGTGGAGGGATCCCGCCACTGTCTGTACGGTGCTCAAGTGGCACCGTGCATGTGCCATCTGTACGGCGCATGGGCATGTTCCGCCGGGTGGTTTGCCAATGGCTGCAGCCACGAGCAGAGGATCCTCCACATATGGCTGCAGTGGCGCGGTGGCGGCGGCTCGCACCATTGCGCCCAGGGGCGGCAAGGTGAGCCCTCTGTGAGGTACCTTGTCACCCTGAACAGAGATGGCACCCAGGGCGAGCTGCCACCCCCTGTCCCCCTTCCTCTGCCACTGCAGACAATACCAGTCACAGGCCTTCCATGAATCAATATTGTATGCTCTACTTGTATTCATAAAAAGTGGGTGATGTTGTAGAGGGAATAAGTGAAGAGAGCCCTGGTGGCAGGACTGCCACCCACTTAATAATCCAAGCTGTAAATAATACAAATGAGAACTAATTGCCAGCACACCCTTAAAGAAGACTCAAGAATCCACAACATATTCAAATATAACATAGAGGATCTGCAAACAAGCAAATAAGCATAATTAGCCAAATCAAAATATAGTCCAGGCAGGGAAGTTCCCTTAGTCAAGAGGGATCAGCTCCCTCCCCACTCCTGGGCATGTTTACAGGCTCCACCTGTGACCCCGCAGCACAGCATGGGAAGGAATTCTTCCCCTTTGCTATGAGAACTTTGGGCATCTGAAGCTGACAAGCACCCCATGGCCCTGCCAGTTTGGCATTCACCCCGGTGCACCTGCCAAGCCCCAAAGGACCCAAGGAGGAGGTTGCATAGGGTGACGAAGACTGCCCTTAACCCAGTAATGCCTCAGGAACTGGGTGGAGGAAAGGGTTAATTCCATTCATGAACACAAGTCACCCCATTTATGTGACAAGTCAACAGGTGCATGGTCAGGCAAGCCAGTTGCTATGGCAATGGCCCAGTGCCATCTATGTAAGTGATTAAGGCATGTCAGCCCATTAGTTAGTCAGTGAGTCCATTCGTGTGTCCAAGTTAGTCATGTGAAGTGAGTGAGTCTGTCTGTCTGTGTTACGTCTTGAATTGACGGAGCAACAGAGATATTTTATACTTGTATGTATGTTCTGTTGTGAACTGCCCTGGGATCTATGGATTAAGGGCTGTATACAAGTTTAAATCATGAAAATTACAATTAATAATAATAATAATAATATCTGTTTTTTCTACTTTGTAACACTTCGTATATTTCTCCTTACAAAACTTCTTGTAGTCCTACTAGTGTAATTTGTTGATTACAGTTGTTCTTCAAATAATTCATATACTTCTTCCAATCTTCTGTAAATCTCTGGTCCCGCAGGTTTCCAATCCTTCCTGTCATTTTGTCCAATTCTGCATAGTCCATTAATTTCATCTGCCATTCTTCTTTCGTCGGAATTTCTTCTTGTTTCCATTTCTGGGCTAACAATACTCTTGCTGCAGTTGTTGCATATAAAAACAATTTAACATCTTGCCTATTAATGTCCTGACCTATAATACCAATTGATGGAGCAACAGAGATATTTTATACTTGTATGTATGTTCTGTTGTGAACCGAGTATGTATGTTCGGTTCTTTGGATTAAGGGCTGTATACAAGTTTAAATAATGAAAATTAAAATTAGTAATAATAATAATATCTGCAAAGCCTACAAACTGTATGTATATATTAACATCCAGAATGGTATCACTGAAGCCTCTATTTCTGCATCAGTAAACCGTTTGGACCTTAAGCTGCCTCTTTGTGGTGTCTGGAACTGGGGGCAACTTCCACTGTGTGGGTATCTCACCTCAGATTCCTAACAATCTTAATTTTTTTTTCCTGCCCAGACTAAAAGCCAATTAAACCAGTCAAAAATACCACTCCAAGAACAGGACTTCCAGCAGTATGGAGTAGGTGAAAAAGAGGCCAATCAGGGGATCCCAAAAAACTCCAACTCAGTCCCAATACAGGCAACTAGTAAAGCCCATACTGCATAGGGAGGGAGGAGGGCACTGCAAAGAGGAGAGTGGAGTACTTGGGGGTGGAGCCAGCCTGGCTCATTCTCCATCCTGATTGGCCTGCTGACCTGTTAGGCCCTTCCCTGACTCCTCCCCAGGGCAAAACCATTTTGAGTCTTCTTCCCAAGGGAGTTTGGATGTGGTCAATTCACCCCCGCTTGAGGGTGGGGATGGCATTTTCCAGCCATTGTGGAGATTGTAATTTTTGTTTCCAAAAAACATATGTTCTTATATGTTTTAAACTGTTTTTATTTTTTTGCTTTGTTGTACCACCATAAGCGGTGGTTTTTATCCATGTACTTTTATTTTGTTTTGATTTATTTTGGGTTGGGGTGGGGTGGTTGGGGAGTGGGGTGGGGATTGGTTTTGTTTTCATGTAATTGTTTTTGTTTGTTTGCTTTTATATTCTGTAAATGGAGGCGAGTATGAGGCTTGGGATTCCTACTGTGGAGGGGCGAGGGAGGTATGGCGGTGGGGGCAGATGTCATAGGCGAAGGGGATCGAGATACGGATATGCTCATACCCCTTCCAATCTGCGCCCCATCCCGAGAGACGAGGGTAGGGTGAGCAAGGATTACTCACCTCCGTCACTGGTGTTGTGCAATGCCAGGTCTATAGGCAACAAAACCGCCACCCTGCGAGATTTCTTCACCTCGCAGGGGGTTGACCTGGCATGTGTGACTGAGACCTGGGTGCGCGAAGGGGATACTGTTACCTTACGAGAGATGGCGCCCCCGGGTTTCTCCGTCCTTCACCAGTCGCGGACTGTGGGCCGGGGGGGAGGGGTGGCGTTATTAATCCGGGAAGTTTGTTCTTTCAGGGCTCTACCATCGCCATCGATCCCCGGCATTGAATGTGTTGGCCTAGTGTGGGGCTCCGAGGTGAGCTTGGCTGTCTGGCTGGTGTACCGGCCACCTAGCGCACCAGCAGCCACCTTGTCAGGCCTGCTGGAGGCGGTGGCCGGCTGGGCCTTGGAGTTCCCTAACCTATTGGTATTGGGGGACTTCAACATCCATGCTGATGCCACTCCCTCCTCACAGGCTCTGGACCTGGTGTCTTCCATGGCGACACTAGGGCTCTCCCAGTTTGTTTCGGGCCCCACACATCAAGCAGGCCACACGCTGGATTTGATCTTTGGCGTCGGTATAGATGTGATCATGTTTCCTTCGATGAAGGTGCCATGGTCTGATCACTATGTTCTGAAAGCCAGGATTGACGTTCCACCCCCCCCCTGCTTGGGTGGCGAGCCAATTTGGGCTCGCCCGCAGAGGCTGATGGACCCTGATAGATTCCGTCAAGCCTTGCGGGACCTTTCTCCCCCTGGCGACTCATTGACTGAGCTTGTTGAGGCCTGGAATACCCAGCTCCTGGCAGCCATCAATGAGATCGCACCTAAGCGCCCTCGGCGACCCCGCAGAAACCGGGCTCCCTGGTTTACCGAGGAGCTCCGGAAAATGAAGCGGGACCTCAGACGGCTAGAGCGAGTATGGCAGGGTGCCCGTGACGGAGCTTCAAGAACATCTTATAGGGTTTTTATGAAAACCTACGAGATGGCAGTGAAGGCCGCTAAAAAGTCCTACTTCTCGGCCTCCATTGCATCCGCTAGCTCTCGCCCAGCGCAATTATTTAGTATAATTCGGTCTTTAACGTCCCTCGAAGGACAGCCAAATTTAAATAACAATCTGACACACAGCTGTGAGGCATTTGCGAGCTTTTTTGCGGAGAAGGTCTTGTTGCTCCGCCATGACCTCCCTGCCAATTTGGATACAATAAAGGAACTGGAGGCCCCTCGACTGTCCTCGGGTTCAGTATTGGACCACTTTGACTGGATATCCCCAGCTGATGTAGACAGACTCCTCCGAGCTGGAAAGCCCACCACCTGTCCTCTCGACCCGTGCCCGTCCTGGCTGATTAGAGCGTGTCCAGACGAGGTGCGGGCCCCCCTGGGGGATATCATCAATCTGTCCCTTGGCACCGGGACATTCCCAGTGGAACTGAAGGAGGCAGTGGTGCGCCCGCTCTTAAAGAAAACATCATTAGATCCCTTAGATCTATCCAATTACCGCCCGGTTTCGAATCTTCCATTCCTGGGTAAGGTGATTGAGAGAGCGGTTGCTGAACAGCTTGTTAGGTTTCTGGATGAAACATCAGCTCTGGATCCATTCCAGTCCGGCTTCCGCGCTGGTCATGGGACCAAGACGGCTCTGGTCGCCCTAACAGATGATCTCCGCAGGCAGCTGGATCGAGGCGGGTCGGGGCTGCTGATTCTTCTAGACCTGTCAGCAGCGTTCGACATGGTCGATCACGAACTCCTGGACCACCGCCTTGCCGACGTGGGGATCCAGGGCACAGTCCTTCAATGGCTGCGCTCGTTTCTCTCTCGTCGGGGACAGAGGGTGGCGCTTGGGGGGGAATTGTCATCCCGCCACTCCTTGGTGTGTGGTGTGCCTCAGGGTGCAATACTCTCCCCGATGCTTTTTAACATCTTTATGCGCCCCCTCGCCCAGCTTGTCCGGAGTTTTGGGCTGGGCTGCCATCAGTATGCTGATGACACCCAACTCTATTTGTTGATGGACGGCCACCCGGACTCGGCCCCAGACACACTGATCAGATGCTTGGAGGCTGTGGCTGGATGGTTACGTGGGAGCCGGTTGAAGTTAAATCCTTCGAAGACAGAGGTCCTCTGGCTGGGACGGGACGACATGGGACTGAGGGGGCAACTCCCATCTCTTGCGGGGGTGCAATTAGTGCCAGCACCGTCCGTTAAGAGTTTGGGTGTAATCTTCGATACCTCCCTCTCCATGGAGGCGCAGATTGCAGCTATAACAAAGGCGGCATTTTTTCATCTCCGCCAAGCTAAGCAGTTGGCTCCTTACCTCTCTCGCCCTGACCTAGCCACTGTGATCCACGCGACGGTCACCTCCGGACTGGATTATTGTAACTCACTCTACGTGGGGCTGCCCTTGAGACTGACCCAGAAACTCCAGGGGGGGCAGAATGCCGCAGCGAGACTCCTTACAGGGTCTTCGCTTAGAGATCACATTCATCCGGTGCTATACCAGCTGCACTGGCTCCCGGTGGAGTACAGGATCAGGTTTAAGGTGCTGGTTTTAACCTTCAAAGCCCTATACGGCCTAGGGCCCTCGTACCTACGGGACCGCCTCTCCTGGTATGCCCCACAGAGGAACTTACGATCTTCAAATAAAAACACCTTGAGGGTCCCAGGCCTCAGAGAGGTTAGGCTGGCCTCAACTAGAGCCAGGGCTTTTTCGGCTGCGGCTCCAACCTGGTGGAACGCTCTGTCACAAGAGACAAGGGCCCTGCAGGACTTGACATCTTTCCGCAGGGCCTGCAAGACAGAGCTGTTCCACCTGGCATTTGGTCAGGGCACAGCCTGACCCCCTCCTCTGGCAATCTTTACAAAACTTTAGTTTATGGTTACCATCAATTTTGATTTTAATTCATTTTTATAATGTTTTATAATGTCATACTGTTTTAGTGTTGTTAGCCGCCCTGAGCCCGGCTTCGGCTGGGGAGGGCGGGATATAAATAAAATTTATTATTATTATTATTATTATTATAGGTGCCTAATGGGACCCCATTAACCTCGTAATTTTCCATCTCTATCCACGGTGCATCCTTATCTTCAAGATTAAAAGAAACCATATGGCTGAGCTGACGTGCATCAGAATAAATGTTAGGTTTGGTATCCCCACATCCTCCATCCCTGGGGTGTTGACACAAATACCCTATCTGACTCCCCACATTAGAAAAGGAAAAAGGCAAACTAACACAAAATAGGCTTTGCTCCTTGCTTGAGCCTTGTATCAGTGATATTTTCTCCATAGGAGCCAACACTTGTTATCTAGTATTCAATGAATATTTATTTCTGAATCTGCCTTAATTCAGTAACAACAGGCACACAGAAAGGACTACTTTAAGAATATTTAGATGTGATAAATATGTCCAAAGATGAAGATGAAGAAGAGGAGTTTCTGGCCAAAAAGACAGTTTTCTTAAAAATATAGTTCAGGCAGTTTAAGTATGGAAACCAAGTGCATTCTGCCCTTATATAATTTGTGTACATGGTGTCCCTGACATTCCTTGTTCTTTAAGTACTTAATAAACACGTATGCCCAACATATCTAATCCCACACTTCATTTTTCCACACTTTCTGCTTAAGTTACTTATTTTCTGTTACTGTATGTTGTAAACCATCCTGTGATCCTCAGATGGAAGGTGATACAGAAAATTTAAAAACAAAGGGATAAATAAATAAATTTTCAACTGCACAATATTTCTTCCAGCTCTACATTCTGTGTCCATCTGCACACTGGAGAGGAAAAACCCACCCAACCCTTGTTAGTTCACTTAATCTTTCTGGGCAAGTTCCACTTCCCAGTACTCCCAGCTCACCACAATAGAAGCATACAAGGAAGCCTAAAAAACATAGGATAGCAAGATCTCCCTCTTATCCTCCATTCTTCTGCTGCTTCCACCACCATGGAAGCAGCCTAGAAACCAGGAAAGAAGATGATAAGTGGGGCAGAGTTGCTTTAGAAGGAGGCAGTCAGAAAGGCAGTGAGTAACGATAATAAAAAGTCTTTTTGAGTTTAAAGTGAAAAGACATTTCTATGGAAAGGAACGCATTCAGCTGAGATGAATAGGTGGCTGCATGCGCAGATAATTTTGAATCTTATTTATCTTTGTGTGTTTGGTTGCTCTTCCCAGCTCCTATCTTGTGACCTATTTATTCCACCTTTAAGTAGGTCCAGCTGGGTATCAGCTCAGGAGGAGAATTCAAAGTTCCCAGCATGCAGAGGCTATAACTAGGGCAAAGTCAAGTGGATCCTGGAAATATCTGCTGGGATCGAACTAAAGCTGGCCATCAATTTGTGGTGCTTAGTGATTAGCACTTGCTTAATGATTTACTCACCCTGTCTCAAATGTGACAACCGTTATACAAAGGCTGAACTAAAAGGACCAGAGAGAACTTTCTTAGCTCAAGGAGAGGCTGTTTCAGGGGTACAAAAGTCTTTACCTGCTAGATAGCAAAGCGATGGCTGGAGATTCGGACCTGACACTGGTTTGCTTGCATGATGACGCAGCATAGCTAGAGCAATTTGGCTAAAACAGGGGTAACCAGTGTGGTACCTGTGGGTACAGGTCTTGGGATCTTTCTCTGGTGCCCACACAGCTTCTCAGACCACTGACCCACATCCACTGACCCCTTGGTGTTTAGGATGGATGCCTTTTTCTCCCTTGAAAAGTACATGGATCCGAAGGAGGAAGTTGGAAGAGTGACACTCTTTCCTGCTTCCTCTTAGCTCAGTCAGTGGAGCATGAGACTATCTCAGGGTTGTGGGTTTGAGCCCCACGTTGGGTGAAAGATCCTTCATTGCAGAGGGTTGGACTAGATGACCCCCGTGGTCCTTTCCAACTCTATGAATCTGTTATTCTATGTGCTTTTCAAGTCTCATATTAATTCTGTCTTTAATCACAAACCCTTGGAACGGAAAAGTATGTGTGCATGTGTGTGTGAGCCCTTTTCCTCTTCCTGCCTCTTGGGCATGGGGGCCAATCCAGAGGGCATAAGTGACCAGAGGAGGTGGTACCTACAGCATATGGTTAAAAGTACAAATGTGAAGGTCTCTGAAACCAAAGCAGAGTATAGGCAAAGCTTCTTGGAATCAGTCTGTTGTATTTTGTGGCTTTAAAAGCAAGAGGAATGAAAACAGTACCCAGGAACAGGGCTGGCACTCAGTTGCTGATGCAGTGAGCACAGGTGACATTGGGTTGCTTGCAACCCTCCTCCTCCTCCTCCTGAAAAATTCCAAGTAGGATAGCTGTGATCACACTCTGTAAATTGTGGGTGGGATGGGATGTTGTGTTCCCATTCCAAAACACAAAGACAATGGCTCTTATTTGAAAGTAAGGCTAATACAGTCGTACCTTGGAATTCCAAAGGCTTAGTTGCCGAACGTTTTGGCTCCTGAACAATAAAAAACTGGAAGTGGTTGTTCCAGTTTTTGAACATTCTTTGGATCCCGTATGTCCGATGCAACTTCCACAGCTTCCGATTGGCTGCAGGAGCTTCCTGCAGCCAATCAGAAGCTGCACCTTGGTTCCTGAACATTTTGGAAGTTGAACGGACTTCCTGAACGGATTCCGTTCGACTTCCAAGGTACGTCTGTAATGGCACAGGATCAGCAGCGAGCATAGAAGTCATGATTCCAAGGTAAACAAATGAGGCAAGAGATGCTGAATAGAATAAAAGCAAAGAAGATGTCCCAATAGTTGGCATGTCCTACTCACCAAGCTTGTATAGAGAAGGAAGCTCGCTTGCAAGACTCTCCCTTGTTCCAGGACCTCTGAAGGCTCAAATGTGCACTCTGCCTGGGTGGGTGCATCTGATCCTACCTATGGAGGTGGTGCCTAGTTGTTGGCAGAAAGATTGTGTCCTGCTCCTCTGAATCTAGCCCCACAATCTGGTCAAAGTCCTCTCCCCTTCCCACCGAGGCTCTGCAGGAGGGATGCTGGAGAAAGGCAGAGGATCTGATTCTCTCTCTCCAACATCAGGAATCAGAAAAGGAGGACCTTCATCCTCCAGCCCTGGATGCCAGCCCTCAAGGCCTCCACCCTGCTTCTGCTTTTTCTCCTTTTTCCTTTTTCCTTCCTCCTCCATTTGGGGCTGCCAAACCATGGGCAGACACTGACAGAACTGAGGGGTCCATGACAGCAGGGAGCTGGCAGATGATTTAAGCTCAAAGATACATTGGATATCTTCATAAGTCACGTGGCTTTGCCTAACTAATAACAAAGGATGAAACAATTAATGGATTAATCAGTTATAAAAGAGACACTAAATTTTATTTTATTTATAAATGCAATTTAAACGTTGTTATGCTGCAATATTTAACTCAGTGTAAAAGTCATTTAAGCTTCTGATTAAATTCCCATCAAGTACATATGCATATATGTTTTCCACCTGTTTTGGTTATATAACCTACACATCCAAACTCTCTCAATAGTAAGTGAGCTTCTCCTTGCTACACTCTAATTGTTACATGGGTGTGCATATGCCTCAAGTTTCCCCTTTCATCTGATTCTGTGATATTTTACATTTTAGATCTGCTCTGGGTTGCTCTATGGGCTCTCCTCTTTTATCTGTGTTCCAGGTTAAAAATCCACTCTGTATATAACAAAGGTCTCTGGTCCTCATTTGCTGTAATGCTAAATCTAAAAACAGCTATAGCTTTTTCAAGAAGATGGCCTATATCATAACGGTTTCGTTCAAACTGTTTACAGCAAGCCCTATCAGCACCAGACACCCTCTCAGAAGGGGCAGCTCCCAGAAGAAAACCAATTAAACATTCAATTGTGACCTGTGATTAATGAATTCATTAATTAACCCCACCCAACTAATCAACAAAAAAACTTGCAAGGAATTTCTGAATGCGGAGACCTGCTTTTGCTCACATATCAAAGAGCTTTGCAACAAGTCACACAGAACTACATTAGAAAATACTTGAGATCTCTCCTTTTCATGTCTCAAACAGCTCAGTTTCTAGCTGCTCTTTGTCCTGTGGGAACAGAGGTCTCTTCCCATCCACAGTGAGGCATTTTCATTGCTAATAAATCAAGAAAGAGTCTCCCAAAGACACGTGACATGTATGGTTTAGCTAGATTTCCCTTTCCTTCTTGTTTTCTTTCTAATTCCCCTATTGCCACCCCAATATAAGTTGAGCATGAGTTTGAAACTACCATCCAAATCACAAGCAATGGACCTCCAGGTGTCCCTGGACTACAAGTTCCAGCATCCTTGACCATTGGCATTGCTGGGAGTCCAGCTCCTTCTGGGCAACACAGATTCCTGCTCCTGATCTCAATGGTAATAGGTCATTTGTTTAAGTGGTTTCTCCTGCTCCGGAGGGTAGGACCTGCAGCAGCTATAAGCCACTCTGTAATGACTGGTAGAAGCTCCCCAGGGTTTCAGCCAAAAGCTTTCCCTACCTCTATCTGGAGATGATAGGGATTGAAATTGAAACTCGATGAATGGAAAACAGATGCTGTACCACTATAAATGGATTGATCTATCAGTTTAACATCTTCCAGTTTCTCATTTTCCCAATTTTAAATTCAGTTTCCCCCAATTTCCCTTTTTTAAAAAAAATCTTCATGAAAATTTGTCAAGAGTTTTAGTGCAATTTTTGCCTAATAAAACACTTTTTTTTTGGCTGATATGTGCAATCTCCTCTAACGCAACACATTTCTGTATGTTATTTTCACAGATATATGCATTCCTAGGCACATTCACCCTGATGTATGTCTTTTCATACACATTTCTTGGCTGGAGAACTGCAAAGCACAACTCGGATAAGTGCGAATTTAGAAGGATGGTGCTGCTTTGGTTAGATTGGTGGTTTGGAAAGTGTGAATTTAGAAAGTTCACCTTTAAAAGGCGAACTGATATATGAACCAACCTGGGCCATGAGATCCTCATTTGGGGCCCTTCTTCATGTGCCCCCTCCATGAGATGCCTGAACACAAGAACAGGGCCTTTTCTGCTGTGGCTCCTTGCTTGTGCAATGATCCCCCTAGGGAGGCTTGCATAGCGCTTTCATTACATATCTTTGTTGCCAGGGAAAAGCATTCCTCTTCTCCCAGGTCTTTAGCTAATTAAGCAATCAAAGAATCATAGAAATGTAGAGTTGGGAGGGAACCTGAGGATCATCTAGTCTAACCCCCTGCAATGTAAAATATGCAGCTATCCCATATGGCACTTGAACCTGTAACCTTGTGTTATCAGCACCACACTCTAACCAGCTGAGCCATCTACAGCCTTTTAAACTGGAGTGCTGGTGGTATTGTTATTTTATTATTCATTATTTATTGAATTTATATACCACCCTATACCCAGAGATCTCAGGGTGGTTCACAGAAAAGATCACAATATGTAAAATCAAAATAAAAACAGTAACCCAATAACACACCCACCCCAAAAAGAGCCACATTTTACAAAGGTATAGGATGTATGGAAGTGAGAGCTAGACCTTAAAGAAGGTTGATCGCCGAAGAATTGATGCTTTTGAATTATGGTGCTGGAGAAAACTCTTGAGAGTCCCATGGACTGCAAGAAGATCAGACTTATCCATTCTTAAGGAAAACAGCCCTGAGTGCTCACTGGAAGGACAGATCCTGAAGCTGAAGCTCCAATACTTTGGCCACCTCATGAGAAGAAAAGACTCCCTGGAAAAGACCCTGATGTTGGGAAAGATGGAGGGCACAAGGAGAAGGGGACAACAGAGGATGGTTGGACAGTGTTCTCTAAGCTACCAACATGAGTTTGACCAAACTGCAGGAGGTAGTGGAAGACAGGAGTGCCTGGCGTGCTCTGGTCCATGGGGTCACGAAGAGTCAGACACGACTAAACAACAACAAGGAGGTCAGTCAGGTCAATCAGGTGGTATTGTTCCTGTTTCTTACTATGCTGTGTATTTTTATGCTTTTAATATTGTGAACTGCCCTGCGATTTTCGGATAAAGTGTGGCATAGAAATAATAATAATAATAATAATAATAATAATAATAATAATAGGAAGCCTAATGACTCTTTTCCCCACCTCTGTCTAGCACTAAGCTGTGACCTTTCTCCAGAGTTCTTTGTGCACAGACGTTTTGAACCAAGACACAGGGCGTATGGTGTGAATGCTATTTCATGAAGTGTAACTTGTGAAAAATCCATTTATCTCCTTTTCCTCCCAGCCTCCACCACATGAATAAGTGATGATCTTGTAAGTGATGAACCTTCCCCCTCTTTAGGTGTGAAGTGAATGTTTATAGGCATTGAGTAAATCTACTATCCCACGGGTGAGCAGCAGGATATTAAGTGGAATGACTGTGTATGGTTAGTACATGCTGGCAAAGGCAGGCGCTGGGTCTTCTCCCAGGCAGCAATGACCTCTCTGCCTTTAAATGACATGCCCAATCATCCTGAGAGAGTGACAAAGTATTCAAGAGCTCAGAGAAAAGGCTTTGCGGAGAGTAATCAGAAGAAGGGGTGATGGCTCCCGAAAGCTACGATAAAAAAAGAAGACATCTTAATTGTCATCCTTTTTGCTCACAGACCTAAGGATGGGTGCAGTTTGATTCAGCTTGCATTTAAAAGTAAACGGTAAAGGTAAAGGGACCCCTGACCAAAGGGACCCCAGTCGCAGACGATTCTGGGGTTGCACATGCATCTCGCTTTACCGGCCAAGGGAGCTAGCGTTTGTCCGCAGACAGCTTCTGGGTCATGTGGCCAGCATGACTAAGCCGCTTCTGGTGAAACAGAGCAGCGCACGGAAACACCGTTTACCTTCCCGCCAGAGCGGTACCTATTTATCTATTTGCACTTGACATGCTTTCGAA
This sequence comes from Podarcis cretensis, assembly GCF_951804945.1. NCBI lineage: Eukaryota > Metazoa > Chordata > Lepidosauria > Squamata > Lacertidae > Podarcis > Podarcis cretensis. The sequence goes on along the minus strand of NC_137177.1, from coordinate 23,021,827 downwards.
CTGCTAGGTTGGCAGGAGCAGGGACCGAGCAACGGGAGCTCACCCCGTCATGGGGATTTGAACCACCAACCTTCTGATCAGCAAGCCCTAGGCTCTGTGGTTTAGACCACAGAGCCACCTAATTCACAAACAATGTGATGACTGAGACATCGCCACATTTCAAAATTCAAACGTCTCTGAATTTTGCAATGCAGTTTACCATAATAAATAATAATAAAAAATTTTATTTGTATCCCGCTCTCCCCAGCCAAAGCCAGGCTCAGAGCGGCTAACGTCATATAAATAAGACAATATGCATAATACAATATACAATATGCAAATAAAATAACATTCAACATTCATTAAAATAATATAGAATAATATTAAATATCAGCATTTCAAAATTAAACAGAAATCCACCAGCCTATTCACATGTTCAAAAATGTCCTTACTAGGGTAGTTTGCGTAAGGTGTTTATATTAGTGAAAATAACACAGAGAATCCCATTGTATTAGGGATGTTCCAGTGAAATCAGAATGTGGCAAGTCTGTGTTGGCGGGGGGCCACTAGGGGCACATTGGAAGATGGCCGACAATAACATCTCTCCAACCCACACGAGGTAATTAAGAGGCTGTGATGGGAATAAGCAGCCTCCTGCCCCCCCCCAAGTGAGTGGGGGGACTGCCCTTGCCTGCTGTGCCCTATATCACCCCCAATCTCGAGGGGGTGGGGGCACTAGGCAGAAAGCCCTTGTGTGGACTTCGGCTCTCCTGGACGCTGTCTCTGATTCGAGCCTCTAGCTGCAGCAACTTCAAAAGAAACAATTAGGAGGAAGCAAATGCACATATTTCAAATAAGAATGGGGAGTAAAGACTGCTAATTGAAGAGATCTCTGAGAAAGAAGACGGGTCGGATAAACAGGAATATATCATGAGAAGACACACCAAGGCTCGATATGTCGGCAACGGGACTGGATGGGGGGGGAGCTTTCCTTTCTTTTCTCTATGTGATTAACCAAGAATCCCCCCCCCCCCCCAAGTCAGAAATGCCGCTTAAATGACCTAAGATGATGATTTAAGACTGTGTGGAGATAATTTTCTAACCAAAAGCATGTTTTAAGGAGATTGTGGAAAGTATAAGAGCTTTGGGATGACGCAGTAAAAAACAGCGTCACCATTTCGGCAAGTTCTGTCGAAAGACTTATGTCTGGGAGGAGGAATGGATCTGTTTTCATATTGTGGGCAAGCCTCCTCAGAGGACTAAAGAAGGCGACAGATTTGCGAAGATTAATGATGGAAAGAGTGCTTTTATTTATGGAAGTGATGATATATGGAAACCATCTCAATATGGTGATTGGACGAACGGATAAATTCACACAGGATTACAACTGGTGTTTACCTGCTTAAGGAGATTATCAGAAGAGATCACAAAGAAAAAAGAAAAATATATGAATAAGATGAGATGTGGGAACAGCAAGATAGGACTGGATAGAATTATGAACATTATTTGGACAGATTTGTGGATATTAATGCAGCAGCAAGAAGATGATTGGAATCCCCTTCGGAACTTGAAATATGGGTGCCCCAAACAAAAAATTTAAAATCCGGCTTTATAATTCGGAATTTGTGTGATGTGATGTGATTTGATTTGATTGGTCGGTTAATAAAAAATATTTTTTTAAAAAAAAACAGAATGTGGCAAGTGCAATCTTCACTTGACCAGATTCTCTCAACATGCTTTTCTTCACATTCACACAAGCAGTGCTTTAAAGATTCAAAAGATGTTTAGGGGTATGCGTACCCCTGCATACCCCCAGAAAAGAAAGCACTGCGCACAAGTAAAGGGGGTGAACTGGGGATGGAGGAGGAATTTGTCTGGTCCGCATTTTAGGGTGAACCTACCACAGTGACACTTCCCAAGACAGTACGCAAACTGTAATGCAGCTTTCCTTCAAAATAAACTCCTCTCCAACTTGTGTGATGCAGTTCTTCCCCCCTTCAAAGGGAAAGGAGCCACACAAAAAATTGTATATTGGGGAAAGTACACACGAAAAAGTACTTAATTACCGAAAAGAGCACAGATGAATTATATTGGTAGGAATTGCTTGCAGAATGTTGTATTAGGAGAAGTGCACACAAAAATGGATACAACTTTTTTGTAAATACCATTTTTAAAAATAAATAAATAGCAAATTGGTGCAGAAATGGGGGAACACACCTAAAGATGCATTGACAGACTTGTCCATTCCTTTGTTCCACTTCCCCCATGTTTCCTTACCTGATAATTTCCACATTTTTGTGTTTTTGACATGTTCTAAAAGCCACTTATGGGGGGGGGTGTTTTGGTGTATTTCTCATGGCATAAAAACCCCTTTTTAGCAAAAATCTAGCAGAAGTTTAGTACTCATTTCTGTGTTATTTGCTTTCGGAAAAATCCATTTGCAACATTGTTAACCGGGGAAATTCAAGGCGTAGGTTGTGCTGTAATTTCACATGACAAAACTTGGGCCGGTATTCCAGCAAACAGTTCTTTCTCGCCATTTAAATTTTGCACAAGGTGGCATTCTATTGATCCGAGAGCCGCAGGTACTGCAGTGTTCATTAGAAGCACTAGCGTTATGGCAAGAAAAACCAGCACAATAATCCCCACATCTGAATGCACCCTTAGTCATCGTCTTCTTCCTAAAAATTCAGGAAAGAGGCATGGAATATCCTCAAGGAAGGCACCCTCTCCAAGTGCCCTTTGCCCATGGCACTGATGCACCCAAGAGGTATTGCATAAGGACTGGGATGATCTCATAGCAAAGGAACATAATATTGCTACCCTTGGAAAAGAAAATTAACTTTAGATTTGTGGTAATAGCTTCTTTAACAAGGGCATAAGTACTAAAAACTCAGAGCTGGGATTTTTAAAATGTAACTTCAAGACAGCTGGGGTGGGGAAAACTTGATATAGATCATGCTAATTGAATTTTAGTCTGCTTAAATGAGCTGGAGGAGAAAAATCTGACACAAGTAGTTTTGCCACTAAGCACATTTTAAGTTTTATAATATAGTAAAGGGTGGTGATTCTGATACTGAATGCTAAAAGTTTGTATTAATTGCATTTTCATTTGCAGTGTATTGTAACGGATCCTAATGTTTAATTACAGAGCATTTAAACTGTGTACATACAGCTGCATTCCATAGAATGTGCGTGATAAAAGTTTATTTCAGTCTTTTCAGCGTATGTAACTTGGTCAGGGTTTTTATTTCTCTGGATCAAAAGAGAAGCAGCTTTTTCCCTCTTGTTGTTGCTACAAGAGGGTCTCGGATTAATGTGCAAGCAGTTCACTCAATCAGTTGTTAATAGCATTTAAGAGTCACGTTAAACACAAGCACACAATTTGACTCTAAGATATTGGCTTCTTACACGTCACTTTCCATGACAGATAGGTGGCTTCTATGACAGACAATGTCCAAATGATGTCTCAAAGAGCAAGTGGCCTCAATAATGTGAGCTTTTGTTCTTTAAAGGAAACCTGTTCTCTGATAATTTGTTAAATATGTATCCAACTCCCTGCCCTGCCCTAGGACAATCAGGAATTGTATATTTTCCATAAATTCTGCCCATTGACAAGGAAGTGGTAAATCATGCTTAATTCTCTTTTCTGTGTTGTTTGTTTGTAAACCAACCATAAAAAATAAGTGGACATTTAAAAGCTGCTTATTTTATTCATTTGCTTCAAACAAAAACAAAAAGACCTCTCCAGTGTTATAAATGCAAGGCTGGTTTTTAAGAAGTCCAAATCATGAGCATTTTCGTGCTTTTGGACAAACTACAAGGGGACATTTGTGGACAAAAGGTATAAAACGCAGCAGTGAAGCTGACAATCTCCTGCCCACACACAGCAGTGCAGCACGTCTTAGTAGCACCTTCACTGTAGAGGTGAAACTGACTGGAAATATTACATTTATCTTTATCAATTTCACCTCTTCAGTGAAGAGCAATTTCAGGACATCTAGCACAGATAGCAGCATGGAAACCTATGAACTGGGGAAAGTGATAAGAAAGTTAGACCATCAATAAAGTTTGGTCATCCTATCAAATCTGATGTTCCATCAGTAGAATGACTGATTTGGAAATGGAATTCTTCCTTCAGACTTAATATGTCCCTGCTTAGGCATCATGGGAATATAGCTGATTTAATACTGAGTCAAGTATCTTAAAAAGTAGAGACATCACCTTGCCAACAAAGGGCCGTATAGTAAAAGCTATGGTTTTCCCAGTAGTGATGTATGGAAGTGAAAGCTGAACCATAAAGAAGGCTGATCGCAGAAGAATTGATGCTTTTGAATTACGGTGCTGGAGGAGACTCTTGAGAGTCCCATGGACTGCAAGAAGATCAAACCTCTCCATTCTGAAGGAAATCAGCCCTGAGTGCTCGCTGGAAGGACAGATCCTGAAGTTGAGGTTCCAATACTTGGGCCACCTAATGAGAAGAGAAGACTCCCTGGAAAAGACCCTGATGTTGGGAAAGATGGAGGGCACAAGGAGAAGGGGATGACAGAGGATGAGATGGTTGGATACTGTTCTCGAAGCTACTAACATGAGTTTGACCAAACTGCGGGAGGCAGTGGAAGACAGGAGTGCCTGGCGTGCTCTGGTCCATAGGTCACGAAGAGTCGGACACGACTAAACGACTAAACAACAACAACAACACAAGCCCTTTGTCCAGCTAACTCAGTATTGTCTACACTGACTGGCAGGAGCTGTATTTGTTTCAGGCAGGATATACCAGGAATCCCAGGGTTTGAGCCCAAGACAAGCTGCCTGAAAACCATGTTGCCTAACCACTGAGCTACGGTCCCTCCTTAATGTAGCCATCAAACTTCCAGTTTGATGGGCTAAATCAGCACTGCCGCCACCCCACTGCTTCTCAGTTGCATTGCTTGCCTTTCACAAAACAAAACTTTCTCCCTGCAATGACCTTGGCGATCTTCCGCAGCTGAGAAGGACAAAACTGGAGAGATGGAGACACAAACATGAAAGGCAGCAGGATAGGCACAGAAGTGGCTGCTCCGCTTCTGGGTGGCCAACTGCACAGCGACAGAAACTCTGCCTGCAGCTGGATCCATCAAAGCAGTTATTCTAAGAAGAAGGGGCAGCTCGCTGTTTAAGTTACATGCTGCCCCTGGGCAGGACGCACATCTGCAAGCATGTCATTGTTCCATGTGTCTCTGCATGTGCCCCCACCCTCAGCCCCATCACTGTCTTAGATTAACCCTTTCTTAAACACATTCTTCCATCTCACCAGCCTCTTTCTAATTCACTTGACATGGAAAAAATCTGGGGCACTAGAACCCACTAAACGTTGCATTTTTTCTCATTCCCTTCTCTTCCTGTGGATTCCAGTGGTCAAAGAGAGATGGAGAAAAACATCAGAAGATCCTACCTAGTCCAGCATCCTTCATGCAGTTTGAAACCAGATGCCTGTGGAAACCTGCAAGCAGGATCTGAGCACAAAGATTACTTAAGCTCCCCAGAAACTAGTACTCAGAAGCATATTGTCTCTCATACCAAAAGTAGCATATAGTAATGACTAGCAACTCTTGAGCTAACCTTATCATCTATAAAAACTTTGGGTTGTAGTCAACTAACTATTACTCAGAGTAGACTCACTGAGATTATTGTACCTAAAATATCCATAGCCTTTAATTTCAGTGGCTCTAAGCCAGGGTTTTCCAAACTTGGGTCTCCAGCTGTTTTTGGACTACAGCTCCCAACATCCCTGACTACTGGTCTTGCTAGCTAGGGATGATGGGAGTTGTAGTCCAAAAACAGCTGGAGACCCAAGTTTGGGAAACCCTGCTCTAAAGTAATGAAAGCTTTGTTGAAGGCAGTGGTACCTCGGGTTACAGACGCTTCAGGTTACAGACACTTCAGGTTACAGACTCCGCTAACCCAGAAATAGTACCTTGGGTTAAGAACTTTGCTTCAGGATGAGAACAGAAATCGTGCGGCAGTGGTGCAGCAGCAGTGGGAGGCCCCATTAGCTAAAGTGGGACCTCAGCTTAAGAACAGTTTCAGGTTAAGAATGGACCTCCAGAATGAATTAAGTTCTTAACCTGAGGTACCACTGTATACAAAATAAGCACATTCATGCAGAGGTGAGAACATGAATAAAATATGGGGGGGCAGGTAAGCCCTGCCCCACATAATCAATCACATGATGTGGTGCGCACACACCATTTGAATAGCAATGCCCATCTGGAAAACCCAAGATCTACCCACACTGGAAGAATGGCAGATGCAACTGATAGACTATATGGAACTGGCCGAGGTGACTGGCAGAATTCGAGACCTGGGAGAGGAGACGGTGGAAGAAGATTGGAAGAAATTTAAGGACTATTTGCAAAAATATTGTAAACTGTATGAATGTTAAGGAGGATGCTTGATCACAAACAACTTGGCACCATTGAATTAGATAAACTGAACTATGAAGATAAGCTAAATTTAGGAAAAAATCAACTTTTAGATAATGATTAGGCTAAACTAAAAAGTTTTAAAAAGTTAAATGAATATATCTAAAATTTAAGATATAACATTGGAAAATTAGATAAGGTGGGGACAAGGTGATAAATTGCTGAATTAATTTTTATATTTTGGAACGTAGGAGAGGGAGATGTGAGGAAGTCCAAAAAGGATAAGAAAATATGTTATGAAATGTGATGTTTTTTGTATGTTTCGTTTATTATGTTATAATTTAAAAAAAACTATTAATAAATATTATATTAAAAAAAATGAATAGCAATGCCCATCAACGCTGAGAGGGGAGACACCTCAAATATTTTATTGGGGGGGGGGAGTGAAGACCCCTCGGCCCCTAGGAATTGGCTCCTATGCATTCATGCAAATATATTCGGTTGGTGCAACTCATTCCACCGGCTTAAGTTGGACCTGCCCTCGCACAAAACAAATTGGAGGGGAGTTAAAGTGCAGGTGTCTGGAGCTCTTGCTGATGGTGTCTTCTAGACTTAATAAAAGCATGCGGAGGGGCTTTGCTGTCACTCAATCATCAAGAGCAACAACAAAGGGGTGCTTTCTTTTCATGCTGCTCTTGATCTCAGAGCCAGAAGCAAAATTCCCCCTGGCCAGTCCCCTGGTGCTCTTCCATGTTCTCTCATCCTGTAACTATGGCGGAAAGACTGCAGGCAGTACAAATAGATGGCGGCATTATTGATTCACAGCACTGCACAGAACTGAGCTTCATCTTACTCCATTGCTCCTTTGAAAAAATGACAGCAGCCTTGCCCAACTTGGTGCCCTCCAAATGTTGTCAGACTCCAGCTCCCATCATCCTTGCCAGCTGTGCTGGGGCTTCTGGGAGTTGGGAGTCCAACAACATCTGTAGGACCACAGGTTCTTGGCCTCTACAAAATAAGGGCACTAAATTGCCAGGGACAAGTACCAGGAAATATGGTATTTCCCTGGTAAATAGGAACGTCAACTAGAAAAAGGGCTGCCTCAGAATCTTTACTGACTTCTTCAGGGTTGCCCCAATACATCTTGTTGCCTAAGACAATGGACAAAATGCAATCCTGCCTCTTCTATATACAGTGGTACCTCAGGTTAAGTACTTAATTCGTTCCAGAGGTCCGTTCTTAACCTGAAGCACCACTTTAGCTAATGGGGCCTCCTGCTGCCACCACGCTGCCAGAGCACGATTTCTGTTCTTATCCTGAAGCAAAGTTCTTAACCTGAAGCACTATTTCTGAGTTAGTGGAGTCTGTAACCTGAAGCGTATGTAACCCGAGGTACCACTGTACACTTGTTGACTGGACTGGAAGTTGAATGTACTTCAATATGGCCCTAGTGTCTATGGGGGTGGCAGGGGATATAGTGCCCCCCACTGGCCAGACTTTTGTAATTCCATCTGAATCCATCTTGGCTTATAAGCAGCATATAAATGAATAAATAAACCACCAATAGCAGCACTTTGGGCAGTGGGGTCGCTATGTTTAGGGGGGAAATGTGGGGGGAGTCTTGCTGAGAAAAAGACGATGTCACTGATCCTTTCCTGGTAAGCCCCCCTCCAAAAATAGTTGAGAATTTTATCTGTGAAAAATCACAAAAATCCATCCACACCTCCACTTTGCAGCCTGAGAATGGGGCCATGCAATTAGGAAGGCATTTTCGATTCAGATTTGCATATTCTCCCCCACCTCTTTTCCCTCTCCTCAATCTCCCGCTCCTCTCTCACCGGCACACGTTTTCTGCCTTGTATTAACATTTTAGACTGCAATCTCCTCAGGGCAGGGACCTTTCTGTCTTGTTTATTAGTTTATAAAATGCCCTGCACCCTATGGGCACCATATAAATAAAGTAATAATACTTTTTTGTTGTTGTTGTTTTCCTTTTAAGGCCAAATCAATTTCACTGTGAATTAAGCACAGAAAGAGCCAGATATATAACGAAGTCTAAAAATATGGCACATAAAATATTAACATCAAAAACTTGCAGAATAATAAATAAGATTACATTTTCAGCTGAAGTTTACCCCATACTCACTTGATCGAGGCCACAAAAAGCCTCCTATATGGTACAGAAAGTATAAGAGGGAACAGTATTTTCTTACAGTGCAAACCTATATATGTTCCGTACTATCCTTTACTGGTCAACTGCACCTGAGCTCTGCTCAGTTCTATGCACATTTCAAGAAGGAAATTGACAGACTTGAGCACATTCAGAGGACAGCAACTCTGACCGTTACGTTATTCGTTTTGTGGCCCACTCTTTTGCTGAATCTATACTAATCTGGCTTTGGTTGGAATGGTTTTACTTCTGTTTATAAGTGTTGTTATATGCCACTCTGAGTGGTGAGAGAACCCAGGGGTTCTAGCACTTACCTCAGGTCCAGTTTCCTTGGGATGAAGGTAAGCTGAGACTGTGGTGTCTTTATGATACAGTCGTACCTCTGCTTACATATACCTCCGTTTACATAAATTTTGGGATACGTAAGCGGCAAACATGGAAGTACAGTGGTACGTCAGGTTACATACGCTTCAGGTTACATACAATTCAGACTCTGCTAACCCAGAAATAGTGCTTCAGGTTAAAAACTTTGCTTCAGGATGAGAACAGAAATCATGCTCTGGTGGCGCGGCAGCAGCAGGGGGCCCCATTAGCTAAAGTGGTGTTTCAAGTTAAGAACAGTTTCAGGTTAAGAACAGACCTCTGGAACGAATTAAGTACTTAACCCAAGGTACCACTGTAGATATCCAGGTTTTTGCCATGTGTGCATGCACAAAAGCGGTCTACCTCCATGTGTGCATGCGCAGAAGCAGTCCCTCCGGTTGTGGAAACCTCAGGATCCGACCAGAGCTCTGGAACGGATCCCATCCGCAACCGGAGGTACCACTGTATATGGTTTTATCTACACATATATACAATCTCAGCATAGGATGAAGCAGCTCACAGCAACATATCTTGGTTCCCTATTAAGTTTCATGGGGAGCCCCAAAGCCCAGCACAAAACAGACATGTCTGTCTCTCCCCAGCTTCCAGCCTGCTTCCAGCTCACACACAAACACACATAATAGCTAGCTGAAGGCGAGGAAGGCCCACCCATTTGTTCTATGACACAGGACAACTTCTTTGGTTCTGCTATTTGTGGTGCTTCACTAGCTTGCCAAAGTCATTACTTAATAAAGGCACTGGTTTGGCAAGCTCACTGTTATACTTTCTACCCCCACAGAGACGAGATCCCAAGGACAGGAAGCAGGCACGCCAACTCTATGGGGCTGAGGTGTCTTCGGCCCCCTCGGTATCTGTTAGACAGGGGCCAGACCCAGTCAATGTTGAGGGGACAGAAGACACCAAGCAGAGAGTTGAGGACAGCATGGTTTCAGTGACCAGCTCCTCCTGAGCACGAGGGAGCAGGAACTGCTGGCCTTTGAAGCTGTGCCACACTGTGCTCCATGGCCGGCCTCCTCCCGATGATGTGGCATTACACGTGTGATACATGTAGTGCTCATGATGTCACACCAGGTGCATGATGTCACGCGTGTGTGGCACATGCCAGGCCCCCTCAGTCTTGGACGCAGGCAGCCATTCTGTTAATCTGCAGAGTCTTCTGACCCCTGGGAGTCAGTGAAACAGTCTGGGTTCAAGGGTCTCCCCTTTAGAGTGGATGGAGGCACAAAAGGAACTGCCAGTGGATTCTGCAACTGGCTTGCAGCAAAGATTATTTTCTTAAAGACTACTGATTATCACAAATCATGGGAAATTACAAATTTTATGAGCATGAACATTACAGGATTAAACAGATCAAAGTGTAGCTTACAGCCTGAATGTATAAATAATTCAGGATGCAGGTAAGAATATTCTTATCCCAACCAAGGTGCCATCTCTGCTTATGTTAAGTGACCGCCATTATAGGAAAATGCAAGTGGAAGTATGGGTAACCTTGGAAGAAAGTAATCATGTCCTCTTGAGTTTCAAGAGACCAGGGAAAGCTAAGTGTAGTCAGATATGCACTCTGGACTTTAAGAAAGCTGATTTCAAAAAGATGGAGGAATTACTGGGTGAGATCGCATGGTCAGAAATACTCAAAGAGAAAGGGAGTCCAAGATGGATGGGAGTTTCTTAAAGGCAAGATGCTGAAGGCACAAATGCAGGCAATTCCAACAAGAAAGAAATGTGGAAGGCACTGAATGAAACAGGTCTGGCTGCCTAGGAAGCTGAAAATTAAGAAGGGCACAGTTAATTTTCATGAACTGAAAATTAAAAAGAGCATGTATAAGAAATGGAAGGAATGAGGAATCAAAAAGGAGTATACATGAGTAGGGATGCGGGTGGAGCTGTGGGTTAAACCACTGAGCCTCTTGGGCTTGCCGATCATAAGGTTGGTGGTTCGAATCCCCGTGACGGCATGAGCTCCCATTGCTCAGTCCCAGCTGCTGCCAACCTAGCAGTTAGAAAGCACACCAGTACAAGTAGATAAATAGGCACCAATGTGGTGGGAAGGTAAACGGTGTTTCTGTGCACTCTGGCTTCAGGGTTCCATTGCACCAGAAGTGGCTTAGTCATGCCGGCCACACAACCCAGAAAAACTTTCTGCAGACAAATGCCGGCTCCCTCGACCTGTAAAGCAGGATGAGCGCCACAACCCCAGAGTCGTCTGTGACTGGACTGTCAGGGGTCCTTTACCTTTATACATGAGTAGCCAACAGTTGCAGGGTGAGTGTCAGCTGGGCTCAAGCTCGGAATGAGTTCAGGCTTGCAGGAGAGGTTAAAAATAATGAAAAGGGGTTTCTTTGGCTATGTTCAAAGCACAAGGAACAGCAAGCACATACCAGATCCTCTGTGTGGAGAAGACAGAGAAATGCTATTGAGTAACAGAGAGAAGGTGAAACTGCTCACCACCTACTTTGCCTGTCTCCTTCCTTGGAGGTTTTTAAGCAGAGGTTGAATGGCCATTTGCCATGGATGCTTTCACTGAGATTCCTGCATCGCAGGTGGTTAAACTAGGAGGTCAGAGCGACTTCCAACTCGACAATTCTACGATTCTATGAATCTATGATTATGCCATTTTAAACCATTTTGGCTTCCCACAAAGCATACTGGAAAGTGAATTTCATTAAGGGTGCTGGGAGTTGTTAGGAGACCCTGTCTCCCCTCATAGAGTTCCCAGTTCATGGAATGGTTGAACCATCAATCCTTCTTCCCAGGGAACCTTGCAATCATAGCTCTGTAAGAGGAGAAGAAGTCTCCTGGCAATTTCCAGCACCCTTCACAAGCTACACTTTGCAGGATACTTTCAGGGCATGCTACTGCTTTAAATATCTACTGCAGATGTGGTCAGAGATAGCACTGAATTCTATCAACAGCTACAGGTCATGATGGCAGTGTTTTGCTTCCACCACCAGAGGCAGTTGCTGGGATTCACAGGTGCTGAGAATGCTGCTGAACTCAGGTCCCACTTTCTGGCTTCTGATAGTTATCCAACTGGGCACCATGAGAAGAGGATGCTGGGCAAAATGAGCCACTGGCCTGATCCAGGCTCTTTGTAGGTCCTCATTTATTTATCATTGGTGTGTGTGCTTGCTTGTTTTGAACTCTTTGCTGTTACTGTTATGTACTGAAGTTCTCACCCTGGCCACCAGGGGTATTGTGTATATAGTTTTCACTCAGGTCCACGTAAGTTAATTTAGGCGGGAAAAGAAGGCCGGCTGAGCTGTTCAGTTCAGTTCAGTTCCAGCTTACTATAAAGAACCACTTGCAAGAAATCTCTGTGTCAACTGCTATGTCCACCCACAACTTAATAGTGGCGACGAGGATGGGATAGAATGGACATCAGAGCACAGCCAGATTTGAACACTCACTGAGGGGAATCACTGAGCTGAAACACTGAGCGAAATCACTGAACAGAACCCAATTCAGAGCTGACCGTACTGGCTAGAGCACTGTGTCCCATCCATCATCAGAACCATGGTTTCACTTGTGCCTCTACTGTCATTTGCCTCCCTCTTGTGGTGTGCTTGCCTCCATCCTTAATAACTTTCAGAAGGAATTTGAAAAACATTCCTGCTTTCTCAGGCATTTGGTGCCTGAAGAGTACTATTCCTGGCAACCCCGAGATCACTTGATGGAAAAATGTGTTTTTCACTAACTACTTTCAGATGTGTTTAATTGTAATTGGGGGTTGTTATTTTTTAAATATTTCAGCTGTTCTAATTTGTGTGTGTGTGTGCCATCATTCAGCCCGGACACTGAGGTCCAGCTCCCAGGGCTTTCTGGCTGTTCCCTCAGAGCAAGAAGTGAGATTACAGGGAACCAGGCAGAGGGCCTTCTCAGTAGTGGCACCCACCATGTGGAATGCCCTCCCACCAGATGTCAAGGAAATCAACAACTATCTGACTTTTAGAAGACATCTAAAGGCAATTCTGTATCGGGAAATTGTTAATGTCTAATGTTTTACAAGTTTTTATATGCTGTAAGCTGCCCAGAGTGGCTGGGGAAACCCAGCCAGATGGGTGGGGTATAAATAATAAAATTATTAGTATTAATATTTGTATTTGTATTATCTGTTTGCCTCCCTGAGTTCCTTGGGGAGAACAGGCAGGATAGAAATTCCATCAATATATTGTTGTTGTTATTCCTAAGGAAGATAATTTTGTTTTGTTTCTCATTTTGCTGTCAGCAAATGCTTCTCTTCTGACGTCTCCCTCCTTGCCCCATCGCTGCCCAGAAAGCCTTACCTCCTGTGCATATTGCTTGGCTGTGCGCAGCAGAGCGAATTGAATGGTATCCAAGGGCATTAGCCTGTGCTACTTGTCCTCCCATCACATCTTGCTTGACACAGATTTCTGCTAATCCCTTTGCAATGCAGGCCACCTGCAGCTTGAGTCTCAGGTTTAACAGGGATCAGCTTGCAGGTGCCTCTAATTTAATCACCCTATTGGTAATGGCTGTGCTCTGCAGGATTGTTCAAAAACCTGGATTTGGACAGGCAGGCAAGCGGCGGAGGCAAGCCGGCGATGGCTGCAAGGAAAGCCTTCACTGGAAGTGCCGAATTCGGAATGACTGCAGAACTGTAATTGCCAATGTATTTGCAAGAGGTGGAAACAACATCCCAGTAGAGGGAAGATTACAACCCCCTCCCCCCCCATCACACATACACACCTTTCCTCAATTTCCCAATTTCTCTTGGATGTTAAAGACAAAGAGGTGGAAGAGAATATATTTGAGAGGAGATCAACCATCCTCTGTTCTTGCTGCTAAGTCCCCCCGCCCTCCTGAGGGTGTTTAATTAAATCCTTCATTATGTTCTGATAATTATGAGCTGCTTGGTCCTGTGGGTGCCTGGCTTGACCATCTGTGCTGCCAGGTTAGTGCTATGTCCTGAAACACCAGGAGCTGAGAGGGAATCTCTTGCTGTACTCAGTCACCCACCCCCAGAGGGCAGGAGCAGTGATTTTTTCCCCCTAAATGAATGTTTAGAGGTACTCTCATTTTCCTTTGTTGTTGTTTAGTCGTTTAGTCGTGTCTGACTCTTCGTGACCCCATGGACCAGAGCACGCCAGGCCCTCCTGTCTTCCACTGCCTCCCGCAGCTTGGTCAAACTCATGTTGGTAGCTTCAAGAACACTGTCCAACCATCTCGTCCCCTGTCGCTCCCTTCTCCTTGTGCCCTCAATCTTTCCCAACTTCAGGGTCTTTTCCAGGGAGTCTTCTCTTCTCATTAGGTGGCCCAAGTATTGGAGCCTCAGCTTCAGGATCTGTCCTTCGAGTGAGTACTCAGGGCTGATTTCCTTCAGAATGGAGAGGTTTGATCTTCTTGCAGTCCATGGGACTCTCAAGAGTCTCCTCCAGCACCATAATTCAAAAGCATCAATTCTTCAGTGATCAGCCTTCTTTATGGTCCAGCGGTCACTTCCATACACTCATATTGAAATACTGCCCCTCAATGAGGCCAAACGTAGATTCACAAAATGTTTAGGGGTATGCATCCCCCTGCATCCCCCCAGAAAAAAAAGCACTGGGCAGGAGTAAGTTTGGAAAACTGCCCATGATTGCTTAGATCACCTCTTTGGCCGTCTACGCCACCCTTCCCTGCCAACAACTTCTCATTAAGAGAGCAGGAGAGAGATGAGGTTACCGTTTTCTTGGCCTCTCTGAGAGATTCCTGGCCCAGGAGAGAGAAACATTGTAGAGGTTCTCAAAGAGCTTTGTCCTATATACTGAGGTTCCTTTGTTACAAGCAACAATAGGGGTAGTCCCTCACCCCTCACCCCTCACCCCTCTGCAAAGTGATTCTCTTCCTATTTTTCCATTTCAAGGTAACAAACCTGAAAACCTAATAAAAGTTGTATGGACGTTAATAAAACTCAAATAATCCAAATTTGAGATTGAGACTGTCCATGTGTGCTCCCACCACACCCCATCCCTGAGTGGTGAGAGATTCCTGGGGTTCCAGGTGTTTATCCAGAGCTTGGATTCCTCTGTGTCCTTCTGATACAGTGGTTCTCAACCTGTGGGTCCCCAGATGTGGTTAGACTACAACCCCCATCATCCCTGAGCTCTGACCTTGCTAGCTAGGGGTGATGGGAGTTGTAGTTCAACAACATCTGGGACCCACAGGTTGAGAAAGGCTGTTCTGATAGATGTTTTATTTACACATATCTACAACCTGAGCCTATGATGGAGGAGCTCACAGAAGTTCTTGCTTCTCCCACGGCTGCGGCTTTAGATTCTGCCAGAAATGAGGCATGGCTCTGTCTCCCAGCTGCCCAGCCTGCTTCTAGCTTCAGTAAAACACACACAGACCTCTGGCTTTTGTCTTTCTAACAACCAGAGAGTCAAGGTTGGGTGGGGGGTTTCCACCCATTTGTTCTCCACCCTAGAGCCACTTCCTTTGTTAATGACACATAGTTAGCAGACCAGTACCAAGAAACTTGCCTGCCTATTGAATCATTGTTGGATCCAGGAATTAGAAAGGACTCAGGCATACGGCCCACCCCTTCCAACTCACAACATAGCTTATATCACAAAGTGATTCCATACCAAAATATTTATTTATTTATTTTTACATTGGCCTCTAAGGGCTCTTAAATTGAATCTTGTTTTTTTCAAGTAACATACCTCTGCCTACCAATAATCCATTTTTTAAAAAATGATTCAGATACTTATTTGATGCACTTACCTGAGTAGATCCCTTAACGAAGATGTTTATTATTTATGCCAGCCCAGAAATCTAACTTTAATCCAAATTTTATTTGTTGTAATTAGATTTTTTTTCTCTTTGTACAGCTTATGTATTTTTTTTCCTGTGTGTCAAAAATCAATTGAAAATTTAATAATAATAATAATAATAATAATAATAGGAACACGTTGATCACACACCGTTCACTGGACATAGCTTGCCCTTTTTGCCTACCCTTGATGTGGGCAGATCTGGCCAGATGCGGCACATCTGGAGTGCAAATCTGCCCTGATTTAACAGTGAAAGGGAGGCTGTCCATCTCAATAGTGGTGGCTGCTGCCCTTCAGGACTGGTGGGGTGGAAGGCAAGGAACTTCTGAATTGGTAGAGCCAGAGCCAATGACAGACAGAGCCAACTCATTCTAGTTTTGTCCCCATCTTTCTCCCTGGTGATTTCAATGGTACACACTACCAGGACATGCATTGCCTTCCCACCCTTCAGCCAGTGGTGGCAGCAGGGGGTCTGCTGGCAACTCTCAAAACGCTTAACAAACTACAGCTCCTGGGGTTCACTGTGGGATAAAACACGGCTGCCTAAGTGGTATGACACTATTTTAAATGTACAATGCAGATGCAGCCTAAAAGTCCTCCTCATTTTCACAATTTCATTGTCCAAATGAAACCAAGTGTTGGGACTTGGGGCAGAGAACTCATAGCCAGGAGGAGGAGGACCCTGGTTACTGAATCCCATCTTTGGGATTTCGTGGATTTCTTATTGTATGATTGTCTTGACACAAATGTGGCTTTGGCTTGTTTTCTAGCCCGACTCATGCTATGCTTAGTTACACTGATTATTTTGATGCTTGCGTGAATTTAGCTGTTTGCTGCTAGCCACTTTAGGCTTCCCTTGAGAAAGGATTCTGGAGATAAGCCATAAATGAAATGGAAATGAAATGGAACAGAATTGCCCAACTCAGCTTTCCACTGCCACCTCACCGGTGCCCTTCAGATATTTTGTACTACAATGTCTGTTAGCCCCAGTCAGTATGACCAATGATGGGGGTGATGGGACTTGTAGTCCAACAACAAGGATGGCTAACCTTTTCCAGCCAACAGGTCATATTCCCTTTTAGGTAACTGTCCAAGGGCCACATGGCAGGAGGGTTGCCAGGTTGCTAGGTCTGACCTGAGGTCTCCTGGTCTTCTCCTGGTAGCAAGAGAAGGCTTTGAATCTTCAGATGGGTGAGAGTACCTTTAATAATTGTGAGATACAGAGAGAGAGAGAGAGAGAGAGAGAGAGAAGATTGTGCATGAAACTTGCAAGCTTCATCCCAGCAGGAGCTGGCTGCAATTTATAACACAGACACCTGGGGGTGATCTGTCCTCTTCCACTTTCCTCTCCCAATTAACCTCCATCTCCAGGGCCTGGTCTCACAACATTATCAGGAGCCAATCTTGGGTCTCAGGGTCTAAGATACTCATGACCTGGCAACTCAACATGGCAGTGATGGCCAGATGCAAAAGTGGACAGAGGAATGAGTATGAATTTTACTTTTTCTACAGTAGCCTAGTTTCTATGCACACTTTGACACACTTTGAAGAAGTGTGCATGCACACGAAAGCTCATACCAAGAACTGACTTAGTTGGTCTTTAAGGTGCTACTGGAAGGAATTTTTTTGTTTTCACTTTGACACCTGTCTTTGTTTTCCACCCAAGGAAGCAAAAGACATTTTTAGAGTTCAAGTACACATTCTTGCCTGGTAAAAACATGAGGGTGAAATGCACAGACTGGGAGCGTGCCCTGGGAAGGAGTTGTGGATGGAGATAGGATGGCCCAGAGGGGTGTATTTTGGCCCCACACTTGAGGTTCCCCAGCTCTATCAGCGACATCTGGAGGCTACATCAACCCTGACCCACAGGAAGGGGGAAATAACCCCATAAAAGGTGGTTGCTGCTCAAGACCTTTAAAGGATCAATATTATCCTTAAATGTTGCTTGGAATAACTGTGCCCTTGCATGGTTGGCATTTCAGGGATTTATGGGCTATTTTGTCTTTGACCGTAGTCTGTGGCCCATGACTGTAAGGAACTGGATACATGTTGAGCAGACAAACCCTGAGGTCTGGCAGGTTTGGCAGACATTCCATCTCCCAACACTAAAGCCCTTGATGCAATGGAAACTGTGATTCACCCCGAGGGAAGGAGTCTGTGGGAAGGAAGGATCAATGGGTATGTGGCAGATTATAGCTCAGCGAAAGCTGAATCAGCTTGAGTCACTCCTTGAGAAAGTCTCTGATTGTCGAGCAAGTCCCTGAGAATCACAGGGACCTTCTTGTTGCTGATGAAGATGTTCAAGCTCATGATCCCAACCATCATTTACCAATCTCCTTTTGCATATTTAACAAAGTTTGTTCATTTAACTTTGTGTGTGTTTATGTGAAAACAACGTAAAATAGCAAAATATATACATACAATACATTATAATTTTATTATATTTAATATTTTACTATCTAGAAAAAGCTATTATATTTGACCATATGTACAATAGATTTATATTTTATATATTCAAGAAAGGGTTTCTGTTTATCTTTAAGTTTTCTCTTTCTTGTCTGCCTTAATCGGTTCTGTAATTTTATGCCATTTGGTACCTCCCCATTTTTAATAACTACTCTTTCCTCATTAGTGGTGACCTATTTCCACATTTTTATGTAATGATCATGTGGTCCACTGCTAGAAAAATCCCATTATTAAATCTTTGTGTTTTACTTGTGATCCTAAATACAGTGGTACCTTGGTTCTCAAACATCTTGGTACTCAAACAACTTGGAACCCAAACACCTCAAACCCGGAAGTAAGTGTTCTGGTTGGCAAACTTTATTTCAGAAGCTGAACATGCTCCATTTTGAGTGTTACACTGAGGTCTGTCTGTTTTTGCTATTTATTTTGCGTTTTTGCAGCTCTTTTGTTTTTGTGACTGTGTGGAACCCAGTTCAGCTACTGATTGATTGATTGTGTGACTGCAGTACATTGTTTATTGCTTTCATTTTATGGATCAATGGTCTTGTTAGATCATAAAATTCATGTTAACTTGCTGTTTTAGTGGTTGTTTTTAAAAGTCTAGAATGGATTAATCCATTTTGCATTACTTTCTATGGGAAAGCCCACCTTGGTTTTGGAACACTTCAGTTTTGGAATGGACTTCCAGAATGGATTAAGTTTGAGAACCAAGGTACCACTGTACCCTAATAAAATTATCAGGCAATCCAATGGCAAGAGTGCTTAATCAGGTGGCAAGGCTTGTACTGCAGCCTAGGAAGCACCCTTGAGCAATACAGCTCAGTTTGCAAGGCTGGGCCAGAATCATGACTCTAGTGCAGGCATGGCCAAACTTGGCCCTCCAGCTGTTTGGGGACTACAACTCCCATCATCCCTAGCTAACAGGACCAGTGGTCAGGGATGATGGGAACTGTAGTCCCAAAACAGCTGGAGGGCCAAGTTTGGCCATGCCTGCTCTAGTGGGTTAAGAAGAAGGTGCTAGAGGCTGACTTCTGGTACCATATACACACCTACTTTACAAGCAAAAGGAACTTGGTGTGAATTTCTGTGCTTCAACTGACGGCTTAAGCTGGGCTGCCCTTAGAGCACAGAATTCATCACCATCTCGTAATAAGCATGCAACTATTTGTAAATCCAAATAAAGGACATTTTAAGTTCAGGCTCCCTAATAAAGAGCCAGAGTATTCACCTACCATTATAGTTTTAAGGCTTCCAAAATCTAATGTCATTGCCTTTTAAAAAAAAAAAAAAAACTGTAGAGGAAAAGGTTGCAGAATGTTAAACTTTGTGAAGCAGATTCAAAATCAAATGTTGTAGAAGATCTCTGAGTTGTATCCAAGTCGGGTTTTGATAGGTCTTCTCTGAGTATAACTGAGCTGGATGCAACCAGATAAAAAAATGTGCCATAGTGACATTATGCTGAGGAAAGTTCTCTCCACTAGGAATTGTAGATAGATACATGGGTGGCGCTGTGGTCTAAACTGCAGAGCCTAGGGCCTGCTAATTGGAAGGTCAGCAGTTCAAATCCCCATGACGGGGTGAGCTCCCGTTGTTCAGTCCTAGCTCCTGCCCATCTAGCAGTTCGAAAGTACGTCCAAGTGCAAGTAGATAAATAGGTACCGCTCCAGCGGGAAGGTAAATGGTGTTTCCATGCGCTGCTCTGGTTTGCCAGAAGCGGCTTAGTCATTCTGGCCACATGACCCGGAAGCTGTCTGTGGACAAACACCGGCTCCCTCGGCCTATAGAGTGAGATGAGCGTGCAACCCCAGAGTCGTCCATGACTGGACCTAACGGTCAGGGGTACCTTTACCTTTTACAGCACCCACCCCCCATCCCTGCCAGAGCTCAGAAGAGCTCAGCTCTGGCACATCTCAGGTAGGTGCCATTGCCATTCTAAGAGAACAAGGGAGAAATTCACAGTGAACTCTGGAACCTCTTTTTCTAGAAAAATAGAACTAGATAGATATTGAAGCATCAAGCAACACTTCAGACAAGTTTGTTCTGGATCCTAGTAGAATGAGTAGAATGCAGTTAATCACTAACCCACCCCACAACACATCTATTCAGAGCATATTCCTGCTCAAAAGACAAACATTAAGTTGCTTCATATTGTTGTTACAAAGAAACACAAAAATAATCTAGATACGTCTTGCAACATATGCTGCCAATGGAAAGACTTTAAACCTCTGTAGCAGCTCTAGTTTAGCAAAGTTTATTTTCATTAGCTGAGTTCATGCAAGGTATGTGGGTGCAGTAAATAAATGAAGTTCAATGGCGTAGGGATAGATTAATCAATCAGTTGTGGCTTCTTTTAAGGAAAACCCAAAAGTTGCTGGGCTTTTTTAAAACGAACACCCCAAACCCCACAATTTTTCAGTTTACTTGCCTAAGGACAAACCTTTCGCCTTTGAATCCCAGTAATGCCCGGGAAAATCCTAAACTAACTTGAACCTTCCCTCCTTTAACATAATTTACTAGATTGCTCTCACTCTAACCTGACTCCAAATAGACAGCATGTAGCCAATGAGATCTGGCCACATTGTGACCTCTAAAGCCAACTCCGAGTGAAGACGAAAAAATGAATAACAAAATATTTTACAAAGCAAATCAGTGTGGACATTTTGGCCCTCTTTGCAAGACATCCTTTTTGAAGAAGAAGAGGAGGAGGAGGAGGAGGAGGAGGAGGAGGAGGAGGAGGAGGAGGAGGAGGAAGAGGAAGAAGAAGAAGAAGAAGAAGAAGAAGAAGAAGAAGAAGAAGAAGAAGAAGAATAATCAACAAAAATAACAGGGGTTCAGAATCTCTGGACGTTCTTGGACTCCAGCTCCCATCAGCCCCAGCTATCATAGCCAGTAGTCAGGCATCATGGGAGGTGGAGTTCAGAAACACATGGAGGGCTGCAGGTTCACCACCTCTGGTTTATCTCCTGCGAACAGGGCAGCAGAGGAGGGGGCATTCAACTTCAGCCCCACTGGGATGTAGTCTCCAGGAAGCGTGTGGGTGCAAGTGGAGAGAGGAGAGGGTAATATTGTTTTCCTTTCTATTAGCCTTTTTATTCTGCAGCAAGAACCAAGTGTTCAGGTTGCCTCTTTATTTTTACCTGCAGTCCTCTTTGAAAAGAGAGCCTTTCCTCTCTTCTCCTTTCTGCTGCACCCCTTTGTCCCTGCCCAGCCAGCTCTTTCTCCCAGGGTTACTTTTGGTGTGCATACGCATATCCCTTCTGAATTACAGCCCAAACATCTTGGCATCCCGTTATAATTATTTAATCATTAATTTGGGTGACAGTCAATCAAACAAATCTTCCATCAGTTGACAGCCCTAGGACTGTCATGATTTTACTAAATATAATGGAACATCTTTAGTTAATAGGTGCCAAATATGAAGCTTTAATGAATAATCACAGTAGAACCGCAGGCAAGGTATAATGAACTGCATTTGTCCCCACTGGCTGAGGTTTGGGCAAAAAGAATTAGTGTGGTCTACAAAAATAGGATGCAGGATTTGAACAAGGGAAATGCACCTCCAAATTCATCCTTGGATGTGAGATTATGGGATGTATGGTAGAAATCACTTTATTTCCAGCCTCTGTCCCCCTTTTTTATAATAATGAGGCTGTTACAGCGCAATCGGCTCAGAAATTAGTCCCATTGAGTTGCTCTTTTGAAAAATCTAATAACATTTTTAAAAAGAAGAAGAAGAAAAAGACTCACTGCCAGGTAAGTGGGTACTGGGTTGCTGTCTCAAGGATCATCTGAGAGAATCGTTGCCAGTTTCGCTCTGGAAAAATAAAACAAATTGTGTGCATGCATGAATTTCAAAGCAAACTGCATATTTATTTCCAAAATTCAGACTTGGCAACCCAGGGAGGGGATGTCTTAAACCCATGCCAAAGTGTTCGGACATTGGCTAGACATGAACGGCTTAAGGACTGCAACCTGTGTGGAGCTGGTTTGAGAAACAATGCACCAAACAGCATCTTATACCAAAGTACAGGATGCAGCTGCATTTTGGGTAATGCCGTATGGACATGGATGAAAACCTAGTGAGTACAGAGAAAACAAGAGTGTGAACCCAGGGAATTGACCCTGGGGC
This sequence comes from Podarcis cretensis, assembly GCF_951804945.1. NCBI lineage: Eukaryota > Metazoa > Chordata > Lepidosauria > Squamata > Lacertidae > Podarcis > Podarcis cretensis. The sequence goes on along the minus strand of NC_137177.1, from coordinate 22,999,519 downwards.
CTTCTTCATGCTACGGCCCTTCATTAGAACATAGGCACATAGGAGCATAACTCTATCTTGTACAGAGTTAGAGCACTGGTCCATCTAGTTCAGTATTGTCTACACTGACAGGCAGCAGCTCTGCAGGGTTTCAGGAACTTCCAAATCCTATCTGGAGATGCTGGGATTGAACCTGGGACGTTCTGAATGCATTGCATGTCCTCTAACACTGAGCAATAGGTCCTTCTCCAAGGCATCCATGATTGGCTCTCCTGCATTCTGCTTTAGGGCTGAGTTGAAATGTCTCCCCTGCATGACCATCTCAAGAGAGGACCCAGTTTTGGAGGACCATCCAGTCCAGAGCCTCAGACTGCCCCACTTTAGCTGCCTTCACCCAGCACCACAACCTGCACTTTCTCTTCTCGACTCTGCCCGCTTGAAACTGAGCCGGCAATTTAATTTGGGGTAGGGGAAAGAGGGAAAGAAAGAAAGAAATGAAGTGAGGAGGAGAAAAATCACACACCCTCTTTGATTTCCGCCCCCCTCTCCCCCTCTCCTCTTCACGCTGAGCTTCGTAATTGTCTAAGCATCTCAATTTGCTGGTTTCACTTAATCACAGAAGACTTTGGAGATTATCTGCCTTCCCCACATGTTCTCTACCTTGTTTCGAAATGAGCAGGTCCAACAGGAACAGCTAGCAGTGCCTGCAGGGGCGACAGCAGCAAAGTGCTGACTCTCTCCCCACCCCAACCTCTCTCCCTCTCCCTCTCCCTCTCTCTTTCTTCCCCTCTCCCTCTCTCCTTTCCCTTCTTCCTTGCTTCTCCAAATTGTCCCTCAGGCTGGCCTGTCAGAGTTTGATTGCCTCTGAAACCATGGCGCATCCCTGCTAAGTTCCAGAGGATGGGGCGGGGGGGCTGTGACGAACAAGAGGAGGAGAGGGGGGGCCCTCTTGTCAGCTCCTGGCAGCTCGGAGCCTTTGATTTGCACAAAAGAAAAGGAAGGAAGAAGAGATGGAGGAGAGGGAAATGGAAAATGATTTATTCAGCAAGTTCCGAAGCTTCCTTCTCTCCCCCACTTTAAGAGGAGGCTGTGAACTGAGGCTGCCTGAAAGGTGAAGAGCTGGGAGAGATGAAACAAGCATGTTTGAAGGCATCTTCTCTCCCCCCCCAACCCAACCCGCTTTTTTGTCACTTCATGTTTTTCACAGCCTCTCCATTTCGGGAGCTTCTGGGGAAAACTCTCAAAGAAATCCGTACCTTGCACAGGGGGTATGTTCAGCTCCAGTTGGCAATGGCTTGGGGACTGAGGGAGAGACTCAGTTACCAGATATCCCAATATGCTGGATCCATCAGAGCTGTGCATTGGGTGCCAGACTCCTTCACTTCCTACTTGTGCTGGCTGTCCTTCAAACTGCTCCGCTGCTGTTCCCAAAGGCCAGCAGGCAGATGTGCAGCAAAGCAACAGGTGTTGTTGCACCTGGACTGTGGGAATAGTGTTTAGTGCAGCTCGCTTCTCTCAGAAGATCCCAGGGGCATAGGACTTACCCAAGTTGGGTTTCCCTTTGGAAAAGAGGTCACTGAAGGCTTGTGGTAATCCAGGTGAAACTTGGAAAATTAGAATATTGTGGAAAAGTTCATTTATTTCAGTAATTCAACTTAAAAAGGTGAAACTAATATATGAGATAGACTCATGACATGCAAAGTGAGATATGTCAAGCCTTTATTTGTTATAATTGTGATGTTTATGGTGTACAGCTGATGAAAACCCCAAATTAACAATCTCAGAAAATTGGAATATTAAATGAAATCAGCAAAACAAGGACTGCAAATAGAGCAATATTGGACCTCTGAGACGTAGAAGCATGCACATGTACTCAGTACTTGGTTTGGGCCCCTTTTGCATCAATTACTGCCTCAATGCGGTGTGGCATGGATGCTATCAGCCTGTGGCACTGCTGAGGTGTTATGGAAGACCAGGAAGCTTCAATAGCAACCTTCAGCTCTTCTGCATTGCTCGGTCTCATGTCTCTCATCTTTCTCCTGGCAATGCCCCATAGATTCTCTATGGGGTTCAGGTCAGGCGAGTTTGCTGGCCAATCAAGCACAGTAATCCCATGGGCACTGAACCAGGTTTTGGTACTTTTGGCAGTGTGGGCAGGTGACAAAGTCCTGCTGGAAAATGAAATCAGCATCCCCATAAAGCTCATCTGCGGAAGGAAGCATGAAGTGCACCAAAATCTCCTGGACCAACACCAGCTGATGACATGGCTCCCCAAATCAACACAGACTGTGGAAACCTCACATTGGACTTCAAGCATCTGGCATTGTGTGCCTCCCGATTCTTCCTCCAGACTCTGGGTCCTTGGTTTCCAAATGAGATGCAAAAGCTGCTCTCATCAGAAAAGAGATTTGGGGAGCCATGTCATCAGCTGATGTTGGTCCACTGTGCTTCATTAAGTCCAGGGTCAACGATTACAGTAACCTCCTTGGAAGCTGTGCTTCCAGTGCCAAACCCATGCCTTCAAAGTGCTGTGCTCCCTTAGCACAGAGCAGTTTGCGTTGAAACTGCTTGCTAAAATTGAGCTTCTCCCCTTTGCTGTCAATGGGGAAATCCCTAGTGAAGCTGATCCCTGTGAGACATCCCTAGTAGTGCCAATCAATTGATTTCAAAGGAGAAATTGGGAACTCGCTTTCAAGTTTTTTGCTCCTTTGTAGTCACATATGTACTTGTCCCACCCCTGACGTCTCATGTGGATGTAGTTTGTGAGGAACAGCCTGGCAAGCCAAATTGGGGCCTGTGCATGTGGAATGGAGCCTCACCCCTCACTACTGTTCTAGGGTGTCAGTCAAGATTAGGGGTGACCAGTCCAAACTTCCTTGTATCAGTCATGTGAGTTAGTTAACTGTGTACTCTTCCCTCAAATGCAGCCAGGTGCCCAGAAAACAACCACTGTACTTCCTTCCCTCATGCTTTAGATAAAAGGAGGCAGATTTGAGTTTGCAGGATCCACTTTATTTGTTATTGAAACCTTACGGTCCACCAACCACAGCAAGGTGCGAAACAGCATCATGGACTGGGCAATGTGCTCCTGGAATGTGGGATCTGAACTTACAGCCCAGCCATTCAAAAATCCATTCCTGGTTTCTCCTCAAGCTTTCTTGGGCTCAGCAGTCAATACTGGCAACAGGCATGGTTCCAGATAAGGTCCTGTTTCAAAGGTTTTGAGGTGTTAGATTATAAAAGCATTTCAAGGCCCTGGCTGCAGTTTTCACAACTGGGAGGATTTCAATAATGTTTATCTCTCTAAAGTCGATTCCAAGAGAACGATACCATGGCAGGAGTCCAAAAGCATAGGCCAGAATTATTGGTCCCCCCCCCCATTTCTCTTTTTTCCAACCTTAAGTCCAATGCTCCACATTTCCACACCAGCTTTTGATTTATTTATTTTTAGAGATCTCGTGAAAAGTTGCCAAAGTGCTATATTAGTGCACATTTGGTAGGTCTGTGTTAAAATGCAAACCAAACCAAGTTTCTTCTCCAGCCTCACTGCCATTTCATGCTTCCCAACTGTTTCTACATTTCTAATATATTGAAGCACAAAACAAAAAAGTCATTTTGCACACCCGGAGAAAGAAAGAAAGAAAGAAAGAAAGAAAGAAAGAAAGAAAGAAAGAAAGAAAGAAAGAAAACATTCTGAGCATGCATAGCCTTGCACTTTAAACTCACTTAAATCAGAGCCCTGATATGAGTACAGTGGTTCCTCGGGTTACATATGCTTCAGGTTACATATGCTTCAGGTTACAGACTACGCTAACCCAGAAATAGTACCTCAGGTTAAGAACTTCGGAACGAATTAAGTTCTTAACCCGAGGTACCACTCTACAAGGATAAAATGGAGTTTACCTCTACAGTGGTACCTCGGGTTAAGTACTTAATTCATTCCGGAGGTCCGTTCTTAACCTGAAACTGTCCTTAACCTGAAGCACCACTTTAACTAATGGGGCCTCCTGCTGCCGCCATGCCACCGGAGCCCGATTTCTGTTCTTATCCTGAAGCAAAGTTCTTAACCTGAAGCACTATTTCTGGGTTAGCGGAGTGTGTAACCTGAAGTGTATGCAACCTGAAGCGTATGTAACCAGAGGTACCACTGTACTATCCTGATTCTTAACACAGTGTAGCATGCTTTACACATCACACCAATTGCTCCACCCATTTTTGCCCTCAGCACCTCCCATTATCTAGACAATGGTCTATGACAGAATGTGGCCCCCAGGGCAGAAAAAGATTCCCCATCTGTCCATTTAGACTGAGAGACTGAACCAAAGTCACTCTCCTCCTGTCTAAGTGAGGATGAGAACCCAGATCTCTTTGGTTCAGTTCTAATTGCTCTCTCTGCCACACCACAACCTCCTTGCAGAGAGTAACATCCTTTTTCCAGAAAGTATACAGACAAATGCTAGGTGCTTGATGAGCTCAACTGGGGCTTGCTTTTTGCAGAGTAGATGCACACATACAGGCACAAACCTGTGCAAAAATTCAGCCGAGAAGTGCAAAATATTAAAAGACTAGTAAAGAGAAACTCAAAGCAAACTTGGTGACAAACTGTAATCAGATGGTTTGATCTCTTCGGGGAAACTCTGACGCAAACAGAGCAAAAGAGTTCATTTCAAACAGAATACGGTGCTGTGATCCACCTGGGTTCTTAAAGGGAACTGCAGTAAATATTTATCAGCTGGAAAGAGACACAAGAGTCCTGTTGGATGAGAATCGGAGGCAGGGATGAGCTGCAATACTTCCAGAGACTTTTTTCCTCGAGAAAATTTGTGAGGTTTTCTTTTTCTCACTCCCCCTAGCAAATGAAGGCTACTTGGCGGATTTTTGCTCTGAATATTTTTTATATATACACAAGTATCACATATAACCATGGAATGGAAAGAAAGGAAGTGCCAGCCACTTGCACATTTGGGTTGTCGTTTTCTGCACCTCTTCCCAAGTCCACAATCTCCTGTTTGGAGATGAGGCCTCAAAACTGCACAGGAACGGCTTATGAGGAATGGCTAAGGGAGCTGGGCATGTTTAGCCTGGAGAAGAGGAGGTTAAGGAGTGATATGATAGCCATGTTCAAATATATAAAAGGATGTCACATAGAGGAGGGAGAAAGGTTGTTTTCTGCTGCTCCAGAGAAGCGGACACGGAGCAATGGCTCCAAACTACAAGAAAGAAGATTCCACCTAAACATTAGGAAGAACTTCCTGACAGTAAGAGCTGTTCGACAGTGGAATTTGCTGCCAGGAGTGTGGTGGAGTCTCCTTCTTTGGAGGTCTTTAAGGAGAGGCTTGACAACCATATGTCAGGAGTGCTCTGATGGTGTTTCCTGCTTGGCAGGGGGTTGGACTCGATGGCCCTTGTGGTCTCTTCCAACTCTATGATTCTATGATTCTATGAAATCCAGCCAAGCAGTAGATTTATATCTCCCTTCCTTTGTAAAGCTGGATAATGAAGCCCAAGGCAGGACTTCATAGAATCATAGAATATACTCGGAGCTGGAATCTGACTGTCCTTCTGAGAAACCAACCATGGTCATTTGCAACTAAGGAAAAACAACAACAAGCCTCCTGCCTTAAAGTGAGTGGACGCAATCCATAACTCTTTCTTGTTTCACCTTCCCAGAAACCTACATTTCCCTGCTGGCAAGACATAAATAAATATAAATTTCCTGTTTGGAGATTTTTCCAGCAAACTAGATAACTAGACTTTGGGGTGGCTACCTAGTGGGCTTCCCATGTACTGGAGATCTGTCCAGCTTGGCAGGAATTCCAGACATGTCAAAAAATATAGTGGAGGTAAAGGCTTCACCCGTTGAACTGCCGGTCACACAGGAGTTTAAAATAGCAGTTGGCAATCCTAGTACCAAAACTATTCACTAAACCATCTTGATCGCTATCCTCTCATTCCCACATGTCCTCAAGAAGATCCTCAGAAAGGGTCAGTTCATACATGTAAGACAGGGACTTACGCATAGTTTTTATTCCATGTATACTGGACAGTGGCGTAGCGTGGGGGGTGCAGGGGGGCCGGCCGCACCGGGCGCAACTTCTGGGGTTAGGGCAAATCCACGGGTTAGGGGGCGCAAATCCACGGGTTAGGGGGCGCAAATTACTTGCCTTGCCCCGGGTGCTGACAACCCACGCTACGCCACTGATACTGGAGGAATCAGATAGAGAAATGCCAATGTATGTGAACATTGGCTATAGCAGCCAGCCATGTGCTACTACAGTCTTGGAAATTGATCCACTTGGAAATCGTGCCGGTCTGCCACTGTGGTTCTTCCCCATGATGGCTATCACAGAAGAGCCTCAGAACAGGTATGCCACCCTGTGCCACTTGGCAAGAGCTATTACTTTTGTGCCCCATTTCTGGGTTTCCCAAGAGGTGTCTGCTTGGCCATGGTGGAAAATAGGATGCTGAGCTAGGTGCACTTTTGTTCTGAGCCAGCAAAGGTCTTCAAAGGTCTCCTCATAGACTCAGTTTGATGAAGGAGACTACACTGAGTTGAATATCTTCTGAGAACAGCAGTTTAAGAAGGATATTGAAAAACTGGAATGTGTTCAAAGGAAGGCAACAGAGACAGGTAGGGGCCTGGAGACAAAGTCTTATGAGCAAAGGTTGAATAACAACAACAACAACAACAACAACAATTTATTTTTACCACAGCCACTCTGGACAGCTTCCAAGAAAAGATTTAAAATACATTAAGACATTACTCATTAAAAACTTCCCTAAACAGGGCTGCCTTCAGATGTCTTCTAAACATGAGATAATTGTTTATTTCCTTGACATCTGATGGGAGGGCATTCCACAGGGCAGGTGCCACTACCGAGAAGGTCCTCTGCCTGGTTCCCTGTAACTTCACTTCTCACAGTGAGGGAAGCACCAGAAGGCCCTCAGCGCTATACCTCAGTGAACGATGGGGGTGGAGATGCTTCTTCAGGTATACTGGGCCGAGGCCGTTTAGGGCTTTAAAGGTCAGCACCAACACTTTGAATTGTCCAAGTGGGATGGTTTAGGCTGGCAAAGAGAAGACAAAGATGTGATATGATATGATTTCCATCTTCAGACAATGGAGGGGCTCTCACATAGACAGCTGGGGCAAATACATGCTCTGATGCTTCAGAGGGTAGGACCCAAACCAACAGGTTCAAATGAGCAGAACAGTGATTTCAACTAAATTATGGGTTGCATACAACAAACCTCAGAGTAAACTTTTTGAAATGAATGGTTGTGAATTAGTTGTGTCCATTCACTTCAATGGCTCTACTCAGAATAGAACTAGCATTGAATACCACCCTTTATCTATCTATCTATCATTCTATCTACCCCACTTCGAGGATAAGCACAAAAAGACCTAAGTTAGTCATGCCCATTCATTTCAATAGGTCTATTCTGCATGGGACTTGCATTGGATGTAATGCTATAAGAAACACTTCTGGACAATTCAAAGTGCTTGACAATGGTACATGCTATATTGGAAGATTAGTGAGCTCACATTGTTCAACACTTTCTTTTTTATTTAATTTTCCAATTTACAAGCAATCATCAAGCAAATAACAAAAAAAGAATTCCATAAATTCCCACGGACTTCCCCCCTCTCCTTTGTGGGTCCTTATGTTAACCTTTTTCTCTTTTAAACCAATTCTATTAAATCTCCATTACAACCATAGTCCAACGTTTAACGACAAGTGTCATTCCAACGCTACTAATAATTGTTTACAATGATATTTTTTTAAGGCAAATTATATATTTTCCCCATTCCTTATTAAAATTTTAGTCTTCCTGATTCCTAATTCTTCCGGTCATTTTTGCCATTTCTGAATAGTCCATCAGTTTAACCTGCCATTCTTCTCTGGTAGGGACTGCATCTTCTACGTCTGTTCAACCTTTTCAAGCAGAGGCTTGTGGGCCACCAGTCTGCTATGCTGTAGCAGCAGGTTTCTTGCATCAGCAGAGGGCTGGATTACATGACCCTTGGAGAGCCCCTCCAGTTCTATGATTCTATGTACAGGGTTGTATTGGTAGGAGGGAGAGAATGATCATCTCACTCACTTGTCTGAATCTGTCCTTTCATTCAGTCCTTATATTACAGTGTGGCATACTAATTAAAGTGTTGGACTGGGAGATGAGGGTTCAAACTATCAATCTGACCAGCTACAGTGGTACTTCAGGTTACAGACCCTTCAGGTTACAGACTCCGTTAACCCAGAAATTGTACCTCGGGTTAAGAGCTTTGCTTCAGGATGAGAACAGAAATTGCACAGCAGCAGCGTGGGGCAGCAGGAGGCCCCATTAGCTAAAGTGGTACCTCAGGTTAAGAACAGTTTCAGGTTAAGAATAGACCTCCAGAACGAATTAAGTTCTTAACCAGAGGTACCACTGTACTGCCTCTCAGCCTAACCTAGGTTGTTGTTGGGTTTAAGTGAAGAGGGGGAGAACCACGAGCAACACCTTGAGGTTTTGAGGGAAAGGTGAGATATAAATGTAGTTTTCAAAATGCATTCCATGAGAGGGCACTCTGGAGAAAGGCATGCCAAGTCTTGATTGCGGCCTAGTTATTCTTGCATCCCCTTTTTATAGAAACGACGTAATTAGGAAAGGGAAGGTTCTGCCAGCACACTTCTTCATTTTTAATTATAATTTCTACTATTTCATCAAGGAGTAATTAATTACATTGTCTTTAATCAGTTGTTTTACGAATCCAGCAGCGTGCAATATTTTCGCAGGCATACAGTAGGCAGCTGCTCTTTCCTTCTGCATGACTTAATGAAGGTAAATAGCTTCCACGGTGGAAGAAAGAAGGGGGGGGATGAAGAAGCAGTAGGTAGGGGAGGGGAAAATAATGTCTGTGAAGGAGGGGGGAAAGACCACAAAGGGTGAGGGGTAGAAGGAAGAGGAAAGGAGGACTGGGGTAAGTTTAAGACTGACCTCGCTGAGATAGGGCTGTAAAATGAAAGCTAAAACTGAAAAAGCCAAGATTATTTTTGAAACAACACAGCATTTAAAGCTGACTTTTGGACATCTTTCCCCTTCTATATTTAATTTTTAAATTGTTAAAATGTCTATTGGTGATAACCACCAGGGCGTTTTCTGCTCCAACAGTTTTTTATTCCTGGACATATGAAGATTTACTAACCAAAACAGAATCTGGGTGGAGGATTAGACCTTATGAAGAAATAAAAAGCAAGCTGACTGGCTGGATTCAATACCATCAAATTAATTCAATGTGGAGGGAAGATAATAAGATCGGAATAAATGACAAGAAATCTAGATTTCAGATTGAAATAATAGAAAGTAAAACAAAATTATTATCAAAAATGTACAACCAGTTACTTGAGTGGGACACCAAGGACGAGGAAGTAAAAGATGTGATGGTGAAGTGGGCGGTAGACCTAGGGTACAACATAGAGTTTGATAAATGGAAGGCATTGTGGTGTAAAGATATGAATTTTTCAGCATGCACGACACTAAAGGAAAACATGTATAAGATGATGTACAGATGGTACATAACGCCGGTAAAACTACATAAAATGTATAGAACGGGCGATAAACTGTGTTGGAAATGTAAGAGCAAGGAGGGCGAATTCATTCATATGTGGTGGACGTGCGAAATTCTCAAAAAATTTTGGGAATCCATCTATAATGAATTAAAAAAATTCTTAAATACACGTTTGTTAAAAAACCCGAAGCCTTCCTGCTGGGGATAATTGGTAAGGATATCAAAGAAGAAGATAGAACCTTTTTTCAATATGCAACGGTGGCCGCCAGAACCCTCATAGCACAGTACTGGAAAACACCAAAAATCCCAACACTAAAGGAGTGGCAACTTAAATTATCCGATTATTTGGAGCTGGCTAAATTGACACAGAAAATAAGAAATCAAAGAAGTGCAAAATTTAACAATGAATGGGATAAATTTAGGATATATATGGAAATAGAGACAAGGGGAAAATTAAAATGTTGATCAGAAACACATATGTACTTATAGAAATCACAGTAGGCATGAGATAACGCTTACTACGTAAAAAGTTTTATTAAGGAATAGACACAGCAGATAGATAAACAAGATAATAATTTCCGAAATCGAGATAAAGGGAAGTCGATCAATGTCATCAAAGTTGTATGTATTTCATGTTTTGTTTGTTTGTTTTTTTTCTCTTTTTCTGTTTTTTCTTTTTCATTTTGTCTTTTGTATGTCTGTGAAATATATTTATGTCAAAATTTAATAAAAAATTAAAAAAAAAATAAAGCTGACTTTTGGAAAAGAGTTAGAGACAGGGTTAAGAATTCAATTCGGTCTGCATTTCAATACGACACTCTGAGTTCACCCTTCTCAAAATGATACATGCATTCTGAAATGCAGGTATCATTTGAGATGCATACGTCTCCAAATTTTGTAACACAGTTCTTAAATCAAATAATGCATACAAGGGGGGAAAGTGAGCATTAAAGTGCACATATTTGTGGAAATAGCATTAGAAAGGGCCTAAACCCCAATTGAAATGGATCTAGAAAATCAGTTCCTGCAAGAGCGCCTAGATTTGGTCTTCAACCACCTACTCAAGAACCTTGCTCAAGAAAGGGAGATTGGCAACTGGCTGGTAGTTATTTAGAGTTTTTGGATCCAGGGAGAGTTTCTTGAGGAATGGTTTTACCATTGCCTCCTTTAAGCAGGCAGGGACCACCACCCTTCTCATAAAGAGTCATTAAACACCTCCCTGCCCCTGCCAGATATTCCCGCCCGGCTGGTTTTTATTAGCCAAGAGTGCAAGAGGTCCCCAGGACCAATCCAAGCAACTTGTCCAAATCCTCAAGCCTTACCAACTGAAACTCATAAAACACAACAGGACTGGACAGTTCCTTGGGCACCCCTTGAGATCCATCTGATATACTAAACACAACAAAATTCAAAATGGTAACAATTAAGTGCACATTTATCCAAGATCCAGTTAAAATGATTTAGTTTAATTAATTCAACACAATTTATGAACTTGATTTAGCGATACTAGCTTTTCAAAGTGTGACAGGCACTTTCAGCAACCCCTAGCCAACCCCTTGCCTCTTCGTGCCCCTTAGATAATCCCACTGCTCTTTTTGGGAATGACTGCTTTAGAGATCACCATCACATGTTATGAAGCTAAGGGCTGTTGTCCCCAAAACAGAGACCATCCTTTGACCTCAAAGCACTCAGCTGGTTGCTCACAAAGGATGCTGAACGAGAACCAGCCAACTTTGTGGACAGCTCTTTTCTCCTGCTCTTTACAGTGACCTTCCCAATGCATGAAGGCCTCCAACAGGTCTCCCCCCTTTAAAAGGGCACTTTGAGTTATTAAACTTGTTTATGGACTCATATCGCAACCCCCCCCCCCGTGTCCTGCAAACACATCATTCCTGAAAGTATGGGGGGAGGGGGGAAGCTGTCAGTGCCACTACCAAGATACAGCATGCAATTAAAGCCCCAAACAATACTGCACCATAAATCATTGGCACTATGACTGGTCAGTGTAGCAGAGCGTGGAGTAAAGATCTTAATTACAGGGAGACCAAACAAGAATTAGATTATTTATTGGATAATGTTCGTGCTTGAGAATATGGAGAGAGTCACTCCAGAAACTCGCTCAGACATTGGACTTGCTTAGGAGAAGAAGCCAAGGCAGATGAAGAGGTTACAGAAACCTTTGGAGAACGTTCTCACTCTGGAGAGGTAAATATATATATTTTAAAATGTTGTTGCTATAAATGGGGACAGATTCTATTGCTGGTTTTATAGCACAAAAAAAGAGAGTTGCCTTTGAAGAATACAGCAGCTGTTGCAGGTGGTCAAACAGCTGGAGAATTGCCAGGGCCTCTGGGAGCCAGCAGGGCACCTGTGCTATGTTGTCATGCTCACAGCATTTTTTTAACCCATTTTCTCACATTCTCACCGTATGCTGCCACTGAACAGCTTTGAACGTATGCTAAAATAAGGCATTCTTCCGGATCTGATTTTGGCGGAGAGTTGCCCAGCAGAAGAGTACTAGTCTTACAGATTTGCATTCTATTTAGCCAGCACAAGTAAGTAGCCTGGTCTCATCCTGCAAATCAACCAATCCCTTTGAGAAGATCATTCAGATGTCCTTCGAGGTTTTAGTTCAACTTCTCGTGATCCCCGAGCAGGGGGCAGAAGGGTGTTGCCACCATCAACACATAGGAAGCATGTTTTACTCAGAAATGGCTCACCTGGCGAGGTGGATGTGTAACGCTAGTTTCTGCAGAGTTTGCTCACTTTTGCTTATTGGGAGGGAAAGGGGTGACATGGAGCATAAGCAGGTCAGGCCAAACGCACCTGGGGGTGGGTGGGAAATTTGCCCAGCAAGCACTATCCTGCTTCTTCCACGCCTACAGAAATTCAGAGTAGATTGAATCATGCTTTCAATGAGAAGCCTGGGTTTGGTGTTGTCTAATGTGTCAGGGTCTCAGGACACATGGTCTCCCTGGGAGATTGCTCTGATCCCAGATTATCCAGGCCAGAGGATATTGCCTTACCTGACTCCTCTCATTTAAATAACACTCCTTGCAGATAGCCGTCACTACACTGCACTGTAGGAGCCAGCAGTTTCTTCAAGAGGACAGGGCTAAGAGGAAGTCTCAGGCCACTCAGATCTCAGAAGGCCACAACGTGCTGGTAAGGTAATAACTTGCTCTTGAAGAGGTCTTGCTAGCTCTGGCTACAGGGAGCTCTCCAGGGTCCTGTTCGTTGAAACCTTGTCTTATGCTCAAACAATGAAATGCCCTGGACTCTACCTGAGCCCCGTGGGACCCCAACCTGAGGGGTATAATGTTCAAAGCAGCCCTGATGCACATCTGAGTTCCCCTTTCACTTCAGCACTGATATTGTGAGCTCACCAAGAAAAGGGCTCTCTGTGCCTGCTTGACAGATCTTGACACAGGTTATGACTCTCAGAAGAGCCATAAATGTGCATTAGTAGATACCAGCTGTCATGAGCATCATCCTTCTGAAAAACTGCACAGCAATTGCCAGATGTGGTTGCTAGAGTTGCTCGCTTTCCCTTCTCTTTTACAGAGTTTTTCTGTATTTCATCTTAGACTGCTCACAGGACCAAAATCTTGTCGTCCTTCTCTTCATGTAGGCAATCTTCTCCACTACCTCTAAACATCTCTGCCTGCTGCACATCCAGGGGAGGGGGAACAGTAGGTCTAGATCCTGGATCCTTTCTGATATGCCACAGATATCCCTTCTCCCCTTTTAGAAAACAGCGCCATTAAAAATACGTTGCTTTAATGGTGGTGGAGGCAAAAAGGAGAGTGGTTTCATGACAATTTCAGTATTGTGGTGGTGGTGGGGAGTTTTTCTAGCTATTCAAACCCCTGCCTTTGGAGGCCTTGGAAGTTGCTGCAGGAGAGGGACTCTGAGCGACATCATGGGAAGAGTTTTACCAGGACCAAGGTAGGTAAAACTATCCCTTGTTATTTTTGCTATTGCCAGGAGGTGTAATGTTGTTAAAACAATTGTGTTATTTTTATAGTACTGAAGTCCTGTACTTTTGTCTGTGTTGTTTTATATTTGCTATCATATTGTTTTCTTACGTTGCTCTAAAAAATGTTCTTATGATGGTGGCTTTTGAGATCTATTCCTGTTTCCTGTGAGCCAGTGTGGTATAGTGGTTAAGAGCGATAGACTCATAATCTGGGGAACCGGGTTCGCGTCTCCGTTCCTCCACATGCAGCTGCTGGGTGACCTTGGGCCAGTCACACTTCTTTCAAGTCTCTCAGCCCCACTCACCTCACAGAGTTGTTTGTTGTGGGGGAGGAAGGGAAAGGAGAATGTTAGCTGCTTTGAGACTCCTGAAGGGGAGTGAAAGGTGGGATATCAAACCCAAACTACTACTACTCTTCTTCTTCTTCTTCTTCTTCTTCTTCTTCTTCTTCTTCTTCTTCTTCTTCTTCCTTCAGTGTAAGCCAACTTGAGCATGATTCTTTCTGCGGAAAGGCGGCATACCAGCAAAATTATGAATTTCTCAACCACTACCCCTGAATCCCCATTTCCAAGAGGAAAAAAAGTTATGCAGACTTTTGACATGGCTCTAGATTTAACATGACAAGGTTCAAAGCTGCACAGCATCTTGAGCCACCAGGATACTTATTTATCATGAAAGTGGCCCCCACAGTAAACCCCCATTTGTTTCCTCCAGCCTTCTGGTTTAGACTTGACACATTCAGCAAGGTGATTGATCAAGTCACTGTGTGGGCTTGTATGTTCTGAGCATACTAGCTTTGGACGGGGAGTGGTGAGATCACTTTGACAACTCTCTCAAAGTATTTTTTAGGTATAGAGGGGTGGGGTGGGGGGAATCAGTTGGGAAAAAATATTATATTCTTTATAACTAAAATAAATGATAATAGAATCATAGAATTTGGAGTTCAGAGGGATCTTGAGGGTCATCTAGTCGAGTCCCAGCAATGATATTTGCTTGAAACTTGAGGAAGTTCACAGCAGAAAATCTCCCTTTTCAGCCACCTCTGCCTTCTGAAAAATCTTTCTGGAGCCTCAAGGGAGCCTCTTGAACAATGTGAGATATGGGCACTGATGACTGATGGGGAAAGGAAGAAATCAGATTCTTAGATTCTAAGGTAATTTTACTTTTAAAAAGGTCAAAGGACATCGTGACACCCTTCTGAGGAAAGACTGCAGTGGTTGGCACTTCTTAGTTTAGAGAAAAGGCAAGTAAGACGTGTCATAATATATGTTTATAAATTTAGGTATAACATGTAGAAAATGGATAGAGAATTTTCCCCCTCCTTCTCAGCACTAAAACTTTTGCATATCCAACGAAGATGAATGTTGAAAAATTCAGGTTAGAAGTACCAAAAAAAGTACTTATTCACACTGCTGTTAGTTAAACTACGAATCTCTCTCCCACAGACGGCAGTGATGACCACCAACCTAGATGGTTTCAAAAGAGGATTAGACAGATTTGTGGAGGAGAAGGCAGTGCCTACCAGCCATGATGGTTCTGCTCTGCCTCCATGGTTGGAGGCAATAATGCTTCTGAATACCAGTTTCTGAGAACCACAGGAGTGGAGAGGATGTGATTGTGCTTGGGGCCTGCTTAATAATAATAATAATAATAATAATAATAATAATAATAATAATAAATTTTATTTGTATCCCACCTTGCCCGGCCAAAGCTTGGCTCAGAGCGGCTAACATCATATAAATAAGATGATATACATAATACAAGCAATCAATCAATCAAGATACATCCCACAATTAATTCAAACAATTAAAATTAATACTGGACAAGTGGCAATCTTCAGGTTAAAATTGGAAGTGGCTAATACTCGCTAAAACCAGCTGTTTCCACTGATATTATAAGGACCTGTGAGCGGGCTGGGAACCTCCTTCGTGCTTGTTCTTATACAAAGAGAAAATGAGTCAGGCTGAACCCTGGCCAAAGGCCTGGTGGAACAACTCCATCTTGCAGGCCCTGCGGAAAGATGTCAAATCTCACTTGAGGGTTTCCCACAGGCATCTGGTTTGCCACTGGGGGGGGGGCGGGAAGGATGCTGGACTAGATGGACCATTGACAGGACCTAACAGGATCTCCTTATGATCTTATGTTCTTAAAGTGCACATACGTAATTTTCGCTTTCCAAAGCAATATTCAATCCGATGCTCCACAGCTCTCTTTTGAACCCCATGCTTCTCTGAACTTTGCAATGCAATTTTTCAGCCAGATACTGTATACAAGAATGTTTTTAATGTGGATAAAAAAGCTTATATCAGTGAAGATTTCCATTAAAATGTATTATAATAGGTGAAATTGCTGGGCGGGTGGGGGGAGGTTATATCCTGCAAAATTGCATACAAAAACATGTATATTGTGAAGAATTTGCACTAAAGTGTTTGTGAATTTTCATAGGACTTTTTTTAAAGGTGGTGGGGAATCACAGACTGATGTGGAAATATGGAGAGGTGGAAAAATGAGAAACCCAAATTGACTTTTACGGCCCACCCCTATCAGGCTGTCTAAAATATTTATTTTCCCTTTCCCCTCTTTTCTTCAGGAACCAGACTTTGGGAAATCACATAAAGCCTGCAGGCCCTTTAAGTTTGTCTGAGCCATCACATTTATTGGCTAGCAACATGATCCCAGTTGCTCACCAGTGAAGCCGGACCATGAGTGCTTCAGCCAGAGGCCATAGCGAGCCACCTGTGCCACCCAGCTGAAGAGCCATCTTGCTAATTCCCTGCTCAGTGAGTGGCCTCCAGCTGACAGACATTTCCAGGGGCCTCCTAATTGGCATGTTGACATGTCACACCGCATAGTGTCCGGTCTTAACAGTGGGTTACAACCTTTCAGTGATCGAAAGGTCACGGAGATTGTGCAAAAACAGGAGAGAAAGTGTCAAGGAGAGATTATTGGGAGCAGAGGAAGAAATAATTTTGGTGGATCCCGTACTCTTTTTAAAAGTGCACCCTTTACTGATTAATTTTCTTAGTGCTTAGTAAAGATGTGGCCTCCAGTTTTGTAAACTCTCACAGGCAAGCAGAACACATACCGTATGGTAAGATAAAGCAAGAGCAAGTTTTGTTGTTACCAAACCAGTGACCCAAAACACATGGGAATCACCTCTGACCACAAGCGTCTTTGAGAAATTTGGCACCTTGTTTCTTAATATAAGCAGTGAAAGACTGCCAGGTAATGGAGAAAGATTTCTGCATTTTAGTTCCCTCTAGGCAGCCTATTGAATACGGGTGGCACTGTGGTCTAAACCACTGAGTTTCTTCGGCTTGCCAATTGGAAGATTGGTGGTTCGAATCCCCACAACAGGGTGAGCTCCTGTTGCTCTGTCCCAGCTCCTGCCAACCTAGCAGTTTGAAAGCATACCAGTGCAAGTAGATAATTAGGTACCGCTGTGGCAGGAAGGTAAACGGTGTTTCTGTGTGCTCTGGCACTCCTCACATTCCTGAGCCAGTAGCAGTTTGGTCATGCTGGCCACATGACCCGGAAAGCTGTCTGTGGACAAACGCGGGCTCCCTCAGCCTGAAGCGAGATGAGCGCCACAACCCCATGGTCACCTTTGACTGGACTTAACCATCCAGGGGTCCTTTACCTTATTGCACTTTGCCACTTTCTCTGCCATAACTAATCCCTGGATTCTACTCCACAAACCATGCGGAAGAAAATGTTTGTGGTACCTCCAATGCTGAGCTTTCCCACAGATCTAGTAGCTCTCCAGCATCCAGAAAGGCAGTTGTGGTCATAAGGTCGGTCTTGGCTGGGTGCTGGGAAGCATCGCTTGATGCTCTCCCTTTTCCCCTCCCTTTCCCCTTCTTTGTGTTGGCAAAGGCAGGCAGCACGGTACCCTGGGTGGTTGTCACGGCAACAGTGTATCGCCAAGCCGTGCAGTGAAAGGCTGTCCTCTCCATGTGTCGGAGATTCCCCCCTCCCTCCCACTGGCACTTGCTAAGAGGAGCACTGTGCAAGGCTGGCACCCGGCTTCACTTAGGAAACCACATCCACACAGGTGAGCTTTTATGCATACAAGCACATCTTCCCCCATGTTTCCCATATTGCAGGTAGGGATGAACAGCCTAAGTTGGCCTATTTCAGTTTTGCTGGTGCTCAGTTGTAGGTCTGTTTCTGTTTTTGTGTGAATTTATCTTCTGGGAAGAAAAAGAAATGGGGAGAAGGAGAGAAAAGCCTGCATTTAAGTAGCAGGCATTTTGTAAAGGTAAAGGTAAAGGTACCCCTGCCCGTACGGGCCAGTCTTGACAGACTCTGGGGTTGTGCGCCCATCTCACTTAAGAGGCCAGGGGCCAGCGCTGTCCGGAGACACTTCCGGGTCACGTGGCCAGCGTGATATCGCTGCTCTGGCCAGAGCCAGAGCCAGAGCCGCACACGGAAACGCCGTTTACCTTCCCGCTGGTAAGCGGTCCCTATTTATCTACTTGCACCCGGAGGTGCTTTCGAACTGCTAGGTTGGCAGGCGCTGGGACCGAGCAGCGGGAGCGCACCCCGCCGCAGGGATTCAAACCGCCGACCTTTCGATCGGCAAGCCCTAGGCGCTGAGGCATTTAACCCACAGCGCCACCTGCGTCCCTGTTTGTACACATTTTTACACATTTTACACATTTTGTGCATTTTGTACACACTTTTAAATGTAAAATGCTTCTTCTTTTTCTTCCTCCTCTTCCTCCTCCTCCTCCTCCTCCTCTTCTTCTTCTGCAATCACTCATAGCCAAGTAAGATTGTTTTCTATAAACACAGTTTTAACAGTGAGTCCGTAAGTGATTGTGGAGGCCAATTCTGGATCCACATGTCCTTCCACAGTGTGGACATTGGTTCCTGGGTGGGAGTTGATCACGGTGTGGATTTGCCAAGCGTGCCTTCCTCCTAGCACGTTTCTCCCTTGCGTCCTGAGTTCGAGTGTCTTCAAAGCCCATGACACCTTTGGTAAAGGCTGTTCTCCAACTGGAGTGCTCGCAGGCCAGTGTTTCCCAGTTGTCAATGTTTATACTACATTTTTAAAGATTTGCCTTGTGACAGTCTTTAAACCTCTTTTGTTGGCCACCAGCATTACGCTTTCCATTTTAAGTTCGGAATAGAGTAGTTGCTTTGGAAGATGATAATCAGGCATCCACACAACATCCAACAAAGTTGATGTTAAAGAATCATTGCATACTTTTTACATAAGATACACATGTTTCAGTGCAAAAGGATGTCTTTTCATGCACACTAGAATGGCACTGCAAGATCCAGAGAAGTGAATCATCTGGGGGGGGGGGTTGCATTCTGATTTGCAAGCAAGTTCATGAATGTCAAATCAGGTCACTCCACTGCAAAAAAAGTGGATCAGAAAAGTTTCTCCCCACATTCCTCTCTATTGGCGTATTCATATATATATTCAAGTGTGGAATCATGCACAGTGCTGATATATATATATATATATATATATATATATATATATATATATAATGGCCCTGCTGAATGGGACCAAAGGTCCATAAAGTTCAGTATCCTGTTTCCCACAGATCCCCAATCATGCATGGAAGCAGCAGCGCTCTCTCGCCATTTCTCTCCAGCAACAGGTATTCCATGGCACACTACTACTTCAGATAGTAGTGAAAAGATGGGACTGGTCAATCTGGGAAGGGAGCCCATCTAGGAGAAGGAAAACTCTGATCCTAAACCTCTGCTGCCTTGTGGGGTATCTTCAGGAGAAGAAAAGGCTAAGGCTAAGGCATGGGTAGGCAAACTAAGGCCCGGGGGCCGAATCCGGCCCAATCGCTTTCTAAATCCTGTTAGGATATTTCCGTTCCACCTTAAAAGGGAGCAGGATGTTTGTGTCACAGCCTGCGTATTTCCTGTTCACAGGATGTTTCTGTTGTGTCTATGCTTCCGTTCTCTCTGTGTGCCTGAACACGCAAACAGGCAGTCATGTTTTTTCCTTTGTTCTGACCAATGCTGAATAAACTTCTAAATAATGCTCTCCTGCATGCATCTTTCGCTGTGCAAATTCTGCTGATAGAGCGTGCATCAGCTCTGGAATGTGGCAAGCTATTTTCTGGAGCTCGTGTCGCTAATTGCTGATACTGTATCTACGGGAGATCGATGGATCGTCCGGAGGCGATGTGGGGGCCATGATGGGCTTTATCTCCCTGGCAGTATCCCAACAAATCCAGCCCGCAGATGGTCCAGGAATCAGTGTGTTTTTACCAGAGTAGAATGTGTCCTTTTATTTAAAATGCATCTCTGGGTTATTTGTGGGGCATAGGAATTCGTTCATTTTTTTCTCTCCAAAATATAGTCTCCCCCCCCCCACAAGGTCTGAGGGACAGTGGACCAGCCCCCTCCTGAAAAAGTTTGCTGACCCCTGAGCTAAGGAGTAAACCCTACACAAATTTGAAGTGGAGTCACTAAGAGAGTTGGATGGCACCTTGCACTCCTTCCGGTAATTCCTGCAGCCAAGCTGGTGCCAAGTGTATTGCTCTGATTTCTTTTGGACCACATCAGCGAGGCCAAGAGGTCCTGTCATGTGGGCAGCCCAGGACTTCCACAGACACTGCCCAGGCTTGTGTCCCAGAGAGGTCACTTCAGTGCTGCTAATGCAGCGGTTTGACTTCACCCCCCAAGGTGCACTCCATTGTCTCTCTCAAGAGATGGATGCCAGTGACAACTATGGGTGCTCAGTAACCACAAGGCTTATCTAGTATCTATATCATTTGGAACCAGCCTGATCTGTTTTAGATCTGCTGTGTCGTTGCAGTTCAATTCATTGCCCCAATGATTATATTGAAATATCAAAAAAAAAGAGGCATAACCTTTCCTCCCCTTTTCACATATTTTCAGGCAAAAGGAGCCCCTCTAGAGCATATTAAGCATGCCCAATTTGAGGCACATCCATCCAGGGAATAGATACAGATCTGTCACAAAGCTTAAAAATAGACTGATTGGTCATGGTTCACAAAAGGGTTTATTGTCAGGGACGGATAAATTGTTGTCAAACGTAGAGTGTGTTGAAATCCAAATGAATTGCAGATGAGGGAAATGTTTAGAACTAATAGATCAGATAAAGAGTGGAAAGCACTATTCAGGGGGTGTGGCAGGTAAATAATCATTTTAAAATAACCCAGATTTCAGACCCATTTGATTGGAATGCAAAGAAATTAAGACATTCTGGATTAGTGTGGTTTGTATGATAAAAGATTACTGGACTTGCACTGCCAATAAACACACAGTCATGCTAAAAGGAAGGCTGAAAGGATCGATCCTGATCAAATTTTATAAATTAGTAGGAAATATGTTGATTGCCGCTTGTATATAAACAGCAAAACAAAAACACTGGTGTGGGGGTGAGTGGGTAGTAACCATTCCCTATTATTAGAGGAATGGAAGAGACATATGTAAAATAGGGGACTGGTAGGGCTTTTCTTCAGCAACTACTCACCATGGAGCAGCCTCTGAAGAGAATTGAGTAGCCAGATTGCTCACTAAGGCAAGACAGTTTGAGCATATTACACTGATCCTGGCCTGACTGCACTGAGTGCCAATTAGTTTTCTGGCCCAATTCAAAGTGCTGATTTTGACCTATAAAGTCTTCAATGGCTCAGGACCGCAGTACCTCAAGGGCCTATATAAACCAACACAGACCCTGAGATCCTCATCTGAGGCCCTTCTTTGTGTGCCTCCTCCGTGAAAGGTCCAGAGAGCGGCAACACAAGAATGGGCCTTTTCTACAGTGGCTCCCTGCTGGAGGAAAGCTCTCTTTAATGCTCACCTCCCATCTTCATTACATATCTTTAAGTGCCAGGCAAAAATGTTTCTGTATAACCAGGCCTTTGGCTGATTAACATTCTAGATGTGTTGGTGCAAGACTGGGTAATTGGTTTGTTTCTGTTTTACTACGCATTTTGCGTTATCATTTTGTGTTTTTATGTTGTGAACCACCCTGTGATTTTCGGATGAAGGGTGGTATACAAATTTAATAAATGAATGAATGAATAGATCGTGGATAGGCAAACTAAGGCCCGGGGGGGGGGGACAGATCCAGCCCAATCGCCTTCTAAATCCGGCCTGTGGGCGGTCCGCAAATCAGCGTGTTTTTACATGAGCAGAATGTGTGCTTTTATTTAAAATGTATCTCTGGGTTATTTGTGGGGCCTGCCTGGTGTTTTTACATGAGTGGAATGTGTGTTTTTATTTAAAATGCATCTCTGGGTTATTTGTGGGGCATAGGAATACGTTCATTTATATATATATTTTCAAAATATAGTCTGGCCCCCCACATGGTCTGAGGGAAAGTGGACCGGCCCCCTGCTGAAAAAGTTTGTGACCCCTAGAATAGATAGATACCTCTGTCTATGCAAGAGAATTATATTTTTAAAATCCAGCTATCAGGAGACTGTTGGAAGAAACCCTATGCAATGATGACTGCAATAGGCTGCAGTCCACAGTTGCCCTGGAGCAAATTCCATTGAATTCATGACACAGACCTTTGACTACAATGTATAAGCAGTGGAGGCTTATCTATTAGGACAAATGGGACGCTGCCCAGCCAATCTCAGTCTGCTTTCAGCCTCTACTGCCTGTCAGATTCCTCCTCCTTAGTCTCTGTGTTACCCTTGCAGAACTCAGCAAGGAAGAGGATGGGGACAAAACTAGAATGAGTTGGCTGTTCCTGTCATTGGCTCAGGCTGTACCTTCTGTTGGGCTCCCTGCCTTCTGCCCTGTCACTCCCAACAGGCATCAGTTGCTACTGTGTATAGAATTGTGCTGGCAGAATAGTTGGCCAACTCTTGCTGGGCTTTACGGATTTATTTATATTTTGGAATGGGTGTCTGTTTCAAATGCTATATTTTTGGTCAGGCTTCAAATTCTATAATCTGTCGAGTCTCATGGTTCCAATAATATTTGTTAGGGGAGGGGACCAAATACTGCAGTGTGTTTTCATCTGATATACCGTAGGGCTCCTTCAGATATAATTCATGGAGAAGACTGCTATTGGTGGCTACTAGCCATGATAGAGGGACGCGGGTGGCGCTGTGGGTTAAAACATAGAGTTTAGGACTTGCTGATCAGAAGGTCGGCGGTTCGAATCCCAGTGACAGGATGAACTCCCGTTGCCCGGTCCCTGCTCCTGCCAACCTAGCAGTTCGAAAGCACATCAAAGTCAAGTAGGTAAATAGGTACCGCTCCAGCGGGAAAGTAAACGGCATTTCCATGCACTGCTCTGGTTCGCCAGAAGCGGCTTAGTCATGCTGGCCACATGGCCCGGAAGCTGTACGCCGGCTCCCTCGGCCAATAAAGCAAGATGAGCGCTGCAAGCCCAGAGTCGGCCATGACTGGACCTAATGGTCAGGGGTCCCTTTACCTTTACCTTTTAGCCATGATAGATATGATCTGCCTCCACAGCCAGAGGAAGAAATACCAGTTGCTGGAAACCACAGGAGGGAAGAGTGCTCAGAGCCTGCTTGCTGGTTTCCTACAGGCACTTTGGGTTTTGGGACTAGATTTTGGGCTAGATGGGCCATCACCCTGATCCAGAAGACTTTCCTTATATTCTCATGCTCCTGGCCGCATAAACCATAAGGACAAGTACTGGGCTCGCAAGATCTCCCTGCTATCTCCTACTTATCTATGCCGGCTTCAGTTTCAGAGATCATGGTGTGTTTAAGCCAAAGTCCTTTACTGGCCATACAGAACACTTTCGTTCCATGCAAAAGGTCCCAGCATTTCCAGATAGGGCTGGAAAAGAATCTGACAACCTGGAGAGCCACTGTCAACAATACTGGGATAGATTTATTTTTTTTAAAGGTAAAGGCAAAGGTCCCCTGGATGGTTCAGTCCAATCAAAGGCAACTATGGGGTTGCGGCACTCATCTCGCTTCAGGCCAAGGGAGCCGGCATTTGTCCATGGACAGATTTCCAGGTCATGGGGCCAGCATGACTAAACCACTTCTAGTGCAATGGGACACTGTGACAGAAACCAGAGCACACGGAAATGCTGTTTAACTTCCCGCTGCAGCAGTATCTATTTATCTACTTGTACTGGTGTGCTTTCAAACTGCTAGGTTGGCAGGAGCTGGGACAGAGCATTGGGAGCTCACCCCGTCGCGGGGATTTGAACCACCAACCTCTCGATCAGCAAGCCCAAGAGGCTCAGTGGTTTAGACCACAGTGCCACCCGCATCCCTAACTACCCATATAGCTCAACTTGAAGCAGGTCTGACTCAGTATAAGGCAGCTTCCTATACTTCTTATGTTTCCTCCAATACTGGGAACTCTGGGCTTGTATCAGTTTACTAAACAGAATATTAACTTAAGACCTGGTTCAGATCCAAGGATGTATTATGGGAGGTGCTCCAGACCCTTGTCTGAAACTCTGGTGAGCTGCTGCAAGTCAGTGTGGACACTACAGAGCTAGATAGACCAGTGGGTCTGACTCAGTATAAGGGAGCTTTCTTTGCCCCTTTTATGGCTTGATTTCAACTGAGCTGCAGAGATGAGGCTGCTAGATGTTGTTTGCTGCTTGTAGCATGGTAGCATTATGCTGGGCTGGTTTTGGTTTATGTGCTGACTAGTTCAAGGTTTCTTATGGCTCTTGGGTGTTTTCGGAGTTTTAAGCACTGTTGCTTTGGGCAATTGCTTAACCTGAGCACTTTGTCAATAGTTGGGCAAGGGTTGCAACTCAGCGGTAGAGCATGTGTTTGGCATGCAGATGGTCCCAGGTCCCATTCCTGGCATCTCCAGGTTGAGCTGAGAATGTCCTCTATCTGCAACTCTGGAGAGCTGCTGCCATGGAATACTGAGCTAGATGGACTAATGGTCCGACTAGGCATAAAGCAACTTCCTAGGCTCCTTTCCTAGGGGAAGCCATCGTGGTTAAGAGTGGTGGACTCATAATCTGGTGAACCAGGTTCGCTTCCCCGCTCCTCCACATGCAGCTGCTGGGTGACCTGGGCCCAGTCACACTTCTCTGAAGTCTCTCAGCCTCACTCACCTCACAGAGTGTTTGTTGTGAGGGAGGAAGGGAAAGGAGAATGTTAGCCGCTTTGAGACTCCTCTGGTAGTGATAAAGCGAGATATCAAATCCAAACTCCTCCTCCTCCTCCTCCTCCTCCTCCTCTTCTTCTTCTTCTTCTTCTTCTTCTTCTTCTTCTTCTTCTTCTTCTTCTTCTTCTTCTTCTTCTATCCTGTGCTCATTTCCACTGCAAGTGACCAAAAGGACACCAGGAGGTTGCAGGGGGACAGGGGACTTCCAACTCCAGACCATTTCCTTTGGTTTCTACCATATCTCCCAACATGTCACAACTTGTACAAGGATTTGGGGTTTTTTTTTTTTTTTCACTCAGTAGACAGAGAGGGCAACCTCCCCGCTCTGCCAACTTGGAGAAACCTCATCTAAGGGATGCCAGGATGTGTTTCATCAAGTTGCCACGGCAACTGACATCCTTACGAGGAAGAGAGCGGGCGGACGCAGAGTCATGCCACATGAATCATCTGCACTCAGCTTGACAAGGAAAGGCAAGAGGCTTGAGATGGGGGAAACCGTACCACAACTGGGGCGGCTTCTCCACACAGAGATATTGTGTGAGAGCTAGAGAGGGAGGGAGGGGAAACACAAAGGGGAGGACGGGTAATCCCATTTGTCTAGGTGACTAATGCTTCCTCCCACGTTGCAAGGCATTCATGTACACAGGACTTGCCTCAGATGTCCCACCTCCCACCTCCGCACCTTTCAAGCAGACGCTCAGCAATGTGTGGGTGGCCCACTCTTTCCCCAAAGCCTTGGTTCCTAAGCAGCAGAGACTAATCCTTATGGGCACATGGGACTCTGCCCCACCAATCTCAGCGTCCAAATCAAGGAAAATCTATTCTGCCTTGGTCAAGACCCCAGCTGGAATCCTGTGTATACAGTTCTGGGCACCACAGTTTAAAACGGATGTTGGCAATTTGGATCAGATACAAAGATCTTTTGGAGAATAAAACCCCAAGGTGGCTTTCTCCAATGGAGGCTAAGGCCTTAAAAAAACTTAACATGGAATCTAAATGGCCAAAATATTGTGAAATTTTGGAGCAGGAGGGAGATAAATGGAAATTGCAGAGTTATGAGAAACTTAAAGATAAGGTGCGTGACTGGTTACATTATTTTCAAATAAGAGAGGCCTATAATATGGACAGGAAAATTGGCTTCCAGGTGGAAAAATCGAAGCTGGAAACTGAATTATTAGAACCCAGGGTTAAGGTATTGTCGAGAATGTATAACTTGCTGCTGAAATGGAATACTGAGGATGAAACGGTTAAATCTGCTATGATAAAATGGGCACAAGATATTGGTCATAACATTATGTTTGCTGACTGGGAACGGTTGTGGACCACCGGTTTGAAATTTACGGCATGTAATGCCTTAAGAGAGAATATTATGAAAATGATGTATAGGTGGTACATGACCCCAGTCAAGCTTGCAAAAATCTATCATTTGCCCGATAATAAATGTTGGAAATGTAAAGAGGTTGAAGGTACATTTTTTCACCTTTGGTGGACGTGCCCAAGGATTAAGGCTTTCTGGGAGATGATTTATAATGAAATGAAAAAGATATTTAAATACACTTTCCTAAAGAAACCAGAGGCCTTTCTCCTGGGCATGGTCGGCCAATTGGTGCCAAAGAAGGATAGAACCTTTTTTATGTATGCTACTGCAGCAGCAAGAATACTCATCGCAAAACACTGGAAGACACAGGATCTACCCACCTTGGAAGAATGGCAGATACAAGTAATAGACTATATGGAACTGGCAGAAATGACCGGCAGAATCCGAGATCAAGGAGAAGAGTTGGTGGAAGAAGACTGGAAGAAGTTCAAAGTTTATCTACAAAATCATTGTAAAATTTATGAGTGTTAAGGGCAGTGTAAATGAAATGATGGGGATCCAGTGATTAGGATAAGGAAGTGTACAAAGGGAAAGATAAAGGATAAAACGAATTTGAATGAGCTTGCTGAAAAAAAACTTTTAAAGTGGAATACAAGAAGGGAAAGCGGGAGGAAGCAAGGAAAATAAGGTTTTGAAGACCATTAGAATGAACCAGAGCTGTCTTTTAATGCTTCTTTTACTATTATGTTGAATTTTCTGTATGTTTTTTTTGTTTCTATGTTTTTTTTTTATATCGTTTGTATTTCTGATGTCTGTTGTCTGTTGTTTTGAAGTTTGTTATATTTTGTGAAACTTAATAAATATCATTTAAAAAATAAAAAAATAAAACGGATGTTGGCAAGGTGGAACGTGTGCTGAGAAGGAAGGGTGACCAAAACGATCAAGGGTCTGGGAACCAAACCTTAGGAGGAACAGTTGAGGGAATTGGCAATGTTTAACCTGGAGAAGAGAAGACGGAGATCCAATAGCCGTCTTCAAATATCTGAAGGGCTGTCACATAGAAGATGGAGCAAGCTTGTTGTCTGCTGTTCCAGAAAGCAGGACCCAAACCAATGGATTCAAATGACAAGAAAGGACATCAGAACATTAGGAAGAATGTTCTGATGGTAAGGCTTGTTCAGCAGTGGAATGGACTATCTCTGTCAGTGATTCTTTAGTTGTGATTCCTGCATTGCAGGCGGTTGGAGTAGATGACTTTGGGGAGTCCCTTCCAATGCTACAATTCTAAGATTCTAGGATCCTATGAAAAGTAGAATTAATTGCCTCCAGCACCATCTGCTGTTGGCCTCTTTGCCTTTCATCCTACCAGTCCCAATGGGCACCAGCCTGTCTCCGCGGCTTCCATTATTATTCCTTTGCCCCCAGCCTCACAAATGTTGCCTATCCTGCCCCACTGCAGGCTGAGAATCCCAAATCTGGGTTAGCGTCATCGGTAATGGCGGAATTTCTCTGACCGGGAGGAATTTGCTCTGTGGAAATCGGGTCTGGCCGCCACGGCGAAGGCGGAGGCCCTTCAAAAATCACAGGCAGGTGAAGCCTGTGAGTGTGGGATTCGGCGGGCACCCTTTGCGCCTCCCCTACTCGCGGGGAAACCTGGTTTTGGGGATCCGGAGTGAAGTGGGGTGAGTGGCGCGGTGCTTCGAATCAACTGCTTTTTTCGCGGAGTGAAGCTGCACAGCCATTGCCGGAGAGCGCTGACTTTTTCCTGTGGACAATTTGATCTAAAAGCAGCTACCCGTGAGTAAAGTGAAGAATTGGACTTTTAAAAGTTTTAATTTGGTACCGAAACGGGGAGGCTCAAAACAGGAAGTCTGCTTTCCCCTTTTGTAAATAGACTGAAGCAAAGAGGTTGCAGGCTAGAGTCATGGAAAGCCTATTGTAAATGATTGAACTTCCATCAGAAAAAGAAAAATTTTAAACCCCCCTTGGAAGCAGGAGAAAAGGGGGGAGGATTTGGACTGTATATACCTGCGGGAGAGAATGAAGGAAGTTATAAAGGAAGGGAAAAGAGCACCAGAGTCGTGGAAGGAAGCTTACATCACACTTATACCGAAAACAGAGACTGAAAAGACACAACTTAAGAATTGCCGCCCCATATCGCTGCTTAATGTGGATTACAATTTTTTTGCAGATATTTTGGCTAAGAGATTAAAAAAGGTGCTTGTAGAAGAAATTCATAAAGATCAAGAGGGCTTTCTCCCGGGCAGACATTTGTCTGACAACACGAGGAGCATAATTAATATTTTAGAAAAATTACAAGTGAATATTAATACTAAAGCAGTTCTGATATTTGTGGACGCGGAGAAAGCCTTTGACAATATTTCTTGGAGTTTTATGAAAAAGAACTTACAGAGGTTTTGAAAATGGTATAGGTGCAATTTATTCAGAACAAAAGGCAAAATTAATTGTGAACAATGTAGTGACAGAAGAGTTTAAGATTGAGAAAGGGACACGACAAGGTTGCCCAATCTCTCCATTACTTTTTATATCGGTCCTGGAGGTTCTGCTAAATATGATTAGAAAGGACCAATTGGTTAAAGGTATACAAGTGGGAGCTAAACAGTACAAACTGAAAGCTTTTGCTGATGATTTGGTATTGACTTTACAGGAGCCAGAATCTAGTACTAAAAGGGTATTGGAATTGATTCAAGAATTTGGTCAGGTAGCAGGTTTTAAGTTGAACAAGACGAAAACTAAGGTTTTAGAGAAAAATCTAACTGTGATTGAGAGAGATAAGTTTCAGAAGGAGACAGGATTAACATTGGTTAAGAAAGTGAAATACTTAGGGGTAAACATGACTGTCAAGAATGTGAATCTATTTAAGGATAACTATGAAAAATGTTGGACTGAAGTGAAAAAGGATTTAGAAATATGGTCAAATTTGAAGTTATCATCGTTAGGCCGAATTGCAGTGATAAAAATGAATGTATTGCCAAGGATGCTGTTTTTGTTTCAAACATTGCAAATTCTAGACAAAATGGACTGTTTCAAGAGGTGGCAGAGAGATATTTCTAGATTTGTCTGGCAGGGCAAGAAGCCTCGAATAAAATTTAAGATATTAACTGATGCTAAAGAAAGAGGTGGATTTGCCCTGCCAGACCTTAAGCTTTATTATGAATCAGCTGCATTTTGCTGTCTGAAAGAATGGCTGCTTCTTGAAAACACTGATGTGCTGGATCTGGAAGGTTTTAACAATGTATTTGGTTAGCATGCATATTTGTGGTATGATAAGGTCAAAGCACACAAAGCGTTTAAAAACCATATTGTCAGAAAAGCACTGTTTAATGTTTGGATGAGATACAAGGATCTGTTAGAAAATAAAACCCCAAGATGGTTGTCACCAATGGAAGCGAAGGCTCAGAAAAAACTCAATATGGAGGCCAAATGGCCGAAATATTGGGAAATTTTGGAACAAGATGGAGACAGAATAAAATTGCAGAGCTTTGAAAAATTAAAAAATAGAGTGCGAGATTGGCTCCAATACTACCAAATAATGGAGGTATATAACACAGATAAAAAACTGGGCTGCCAGGTGGAAAAATCAAAATTGGAAACAGAATTGTTAGATCCCAAAACTAAGAACTTGTCAAGAATATATAACTTGCTGTTGAAATGGAACACTCAGGATGAAATGGTGAAATCTGCTATGATTAAATGGGCACAAGATGTTGGACATAACATTATGATGGCTGACTGGGAACAGTTATGGACCACAGGTAAGAAATTTACGGCATGTAATGCCCTAAGAGAGAATTTAATGAAAATGATTTACAGGTGGTACATGACACCAGTCAAGCTTGCAAAAATTTATCATTTGCCCGAAAACAATTGTTGGAAATGTAATGAGACTGAAGGTACATTCTTTCACCTTTGGTGGACGTGCCCAAGGATTAAGACATTCTGGGAGATGATTTATAATGAAATGAAAAAGGTATTTAAATATACCTTCCGGAAGAAACAAGAGGCCTTTCTCCTGGGCATGGTCGGCCAATTGGTGCCAAAGAAGGATAGAACATTTTTTATGTATACAACAACAGCAGCAAGAATACTCATCGCAAAGTATTGGAAGACTCAAGATTTACCCACCCGGGAAGAGTGGCAGTTGAAGTTGATGGACTACATGGAACTGGCGGAAATGACTGGCAGAATCCGAGACCAGGGAGAAGAGATGGTGGAAGAAGTTTGGAAGAAATTTAAAGATTATTTACAGAAATATTGTAAAATTAAGGAATGTTAGAAAGATGTTGGAATGAAGTTACATGGCTTTAGCAGAAATGCTATAAAGAATTAAGTACAATAGATTGTAAATGGATTAAAGGAAAAAATAATGTTAGAATTTGTTAAGTTAAATGATAGGACAGAAAATTGAGGAAGATGGAAAGGATTTGCTGAGATAATTAATTGAAGTAGAATACAAAAAAGGGAGGTGTGAGGAGGTCGCTGAAACAAGTAAATGAAAGTTAATAACATTGAAAGTATTGGATGTGTGTGTTTTTTCATTTTTTTCCTTTTAATTGTTTTTGTTTTATTTTTGTTATGTATATGTAGTATTTTTGTCTTTGTATTGTATTGTATGGTTTTGTTATGTTTAATTCTTTCTCTTTTCTTTCTGTAACTTTTAAAACTTTAATAAATATTATTAAAAAAAAAGAGATTCCCAAATCATTTCTCTTCCTCAACCACCAAAAGGGCGACTCCAAGATATTTCACTGCCTGGGGTGAAGGACAAGGTGGCGCCCCTCACCGCGTGTTATGCGGACAAAAGCAGACCAGATTGGTAGTAGAATCTCATTCCATTGTTGCTCTCCTGCACCTGAGGGCATCAGGGTTTGGTGTGTACACAGTCTAATAAACACTTGGTGTGTACACAGCCTTGGAGACACTTGGGTTTAAAATGTGACAAAATAATAACAACAATCACAACTCCCATCTGCCCCAGCAAGCGTGGCCAATGGTTAATCACCCCTGCTCTGGGGTGGGAGGAACCTGGACTGTGCCCTCAATTGCCAGCATGTAGAAAGGAGGGCCATA
Source organism: Podarcis cretensis (assembly GCF_951804945.1). NCBI lineage: Eukaryota > Metazoa > Chordata > Lepidosauria > Squamata > Lacertidae > Podarcis > Podarcis cretensis. The sequence continues at coordinate 22,968,520 of NC_137177.1, read as the reverse complement.
CAGATTCCCATATAGAAACACCAAAGTCCTTGAAGGTCTTCAAGGAGAAGGTGGACACCCATCTGTTGTAGATGTTCAACACACAGATTTCTTGGATCGAGAAGGGTGTTGGGCAGAACAGCTCCATGAATCTACAGACGGTGATCTGTATCCCTAATAACACAGTACTTTTGTAAGCAATTTTAATTATTTTATTTTAAATAGAAGTCTCTTTGGCAGCCAATCTTGGCAGTAAAGTGAGGTGTGAAAATACAGAAATCAATAAATGAAGGCAGGGGTCAACAGAGATATAGATCTAGATGATACAGATATAGTTGTCAGGCTTTGGGGATATGCCGTTGGGATCCACTAGCAAACTTTGCCATTATTGCTGCCACCCACAGTTCACCCCAAACTCCCTGTCCCCATCAGCTCACAACTCACCCCATTTCCAAGATCCTGCAGCTGCTGCCAACTATATGAGTGGATGGGATGTTGAAGGAGCCATGAAGAGACTGGGAGAGTTGATTGTGGTGTAAAAGGAGTGGGATTGGCCAGAAGGTTGGTGGGTAGGAGTGGTTCAGCAGGGGGAGGCAGCCCCTCATACTTAGAAATAAATCTGCTGGCCTTAAAAGGACTTACTGTTTAAATGTGCACAGGATTGCAGCTTTTGTGGGGCCTTTGTAACAGCAAAGAGCTGTGACCTCAAAATACAAACAAGCTTTTGTTCATTCTGTGAGTTGCTGGAGGAGGAGAAGTAACCTCCCCCAGGCTGTTAGTCATGCCCACTGGTTTCAATGGGTCTACTCAGAGTAAGACCAGCATTGGCTACAACCTATGTTTTATTATCATTATTACTGGGCTGCTAATAATGATAATAAATCTTAGGTTGTAGCCAATGCTAGTCTTACTCTGAGTAGACCCATTGAAACCAGTGGGCATGACTAACAGGCCCATTAATTTCAAGGGGTCTCTTCAGAGTTTAAGTTAGAGTTCATCCACACTTCCTTTTGTGCCACATTTCCAGGCATAGTTCTGGGTTTTCCAGGTGAATGTCTGAGCATTTCTCTCTTTTTTTGTCCCAGCAATTCCCCAGGGAAAACCTATATTTTACCATTGAATCAGAGCAAATAACAATTGGGTTTTCCCAGGGAAAGCCCCAGGACAAATAAATAACCTGCTCAGATAAGGAACCTCCCCCTTTGAATACATCATCATTAATATTTTATAACAATAATAAATTTATCATTTATACCCCACTTATCTGTCTGAGTTTCCCCAGTCACTCTGGGTGGCTTCCAGCAGAATATAAAAACATAATAAAATGTTAAACATTAAAAATTTCCCAGTATAGGGCTGCTTTCCGAGGTCTTCTAAAAATTGTGTAGTTCTTTATCTCCTTGACATCTGAAGGGAAGGTGTTTCACAGGGAGGATGCTACCCATGAGAAGGCCCTCTGTCTGGTTCCCTGTCACTTAACTTCTCACAGTGAGGGAACTGCAGAAGGCCCTCAGAGCTGGACTTCAGTGTCCAGGCTGATTGATCGGGATGGAGACGCTCCCTCAGGTATACTGGGCTGAGGCCATTTAGGGCTTTAAAGGTCAGCACCAACACTTTGAATTGTGCTCGGAAACATACTGGGAGCCAATGAAGATCCTTTAGGACCGGTGTTATATGGTCCTGGCAGCCGCCCCCAGTCACCAGTCTAGCTGCCACATTCTGGATTAGTTGTAGTTTCCGAGTCACCTTCAAAGGTAGCCCCACGTAGAGCGCATTGCAGTAGTCAAAGTGGGAGATAACCAGAGCATGTACCATGTAGTTTGTTCCTATGTTCGTTGTAGCATGTAATTCGTTCCTTTCAGTTGTGTGGGTGCAACAGCCTCCCAAGAACTGCTCCTTGCCTGGTCATCTCCTAGTCAACATCTCTTTTGAGTGGCACTTGTCAATTTCATTCCTGGACAGCCCCTTTGGTGCCATTTTTAATTCACTCTGAAATGAATGCACTTTGCTAAGAAGAGAGAGAGAGAGAGAGAGAGAGAGAGAGAGACCCAAAACACTCGCATATTCTGAGCCTGCATCTCTGCCATCGCCTCTTTCTGTATCGGTTCATTGGCGGCTCCCAGTCCATTCCCCGCCCCCCGCCAATGCCTTTGCCAAGTGCTCAATCCCTCCCTTGAGTGAGGTTTTGGTGGAAGGGAGAAGAAGAATGCCCTGCGTTGAGCACTGAGGATGCTCAGACCGCTCTCTTCCTCTGGAATCCGGCTGCACTCTTGAGCGGTCCCTTGTCAGCAGGCTGGAGACCTGATGCTAATAAATGAGTCAGGAGCACATCTGTACTCAGTGGCGGTGCTCCTTGCCAAGGCACTGCACGGCAGGATCACGCTCATCTGTCTCTCTTTAACAGGAACAAATGGAAATGAGCGAATCAATTAACACAGCACATTAGCAAAATGTCAGAGCCTCCGAAGCTCACTTAACCCTTCCCTCTGATGGCCTGCTTTGCTCGTCCATGTGTTGGCTGCGACCGTGGCTTGGAAAGCAGACTAGGAAGCCCATAAACCTGCCAGGGCAGAGGAGCAGGCCAGGAGGAAGTGGGAGGGGTATCAGCATATATCAGGCCTGGCTGGGCTAAGACACTATGTAACCTTCAGGAAGAGGAGCTGTCAATCCCTCCTGGGCAACCTGTCACAGGCTGGATGCTGGTAGCGGGTGGGGCTGAAGCCAATTGTGGGCGGGGCCAGAGACACGCACGGGTGGTGCATCTGCCTTGGTCTCTTTCTGCCAGCCAGCGGCGTAGCGTGGGTTGTCAGCACCCGGGGCAAGGCAAGTAATTTGTGCCCCCTAACCCGGGGCAAGGCAAGTAATTTGCGCCCCTAACCTGCCGCCGCTGCCAGCTTCTTCTTGCTGCTGCCTGGGCTGGTCGGGTGTGGTTCTCTCCCGTGCTCAGCGCTGCGCTGGGCGGCCGCTGCACTGTCCCTCCCCCAGATAGTCCCTCCCTCGCTCTCTCTCCGCTCTGCACCGCAACGCACGCCTGGCACCTTCCCCCTCCACAGTGGGCGGCGACCCAGCAGCTCAGATCGGATTCGCACAGCCAGCACTGCAGTGAGAGTGAGTGAGTGAGCCAGGTAGGGGCAGAGAGCTGTGAGTGCGAGTGCGAGCGCGAGCGCGAGCGCGCCCCCCCCAAATGTTGCGCCCGGTGCGGCTGGCCCCCCCTGCACCCCCATGCTACGCCACTGCTGCCAGCCCTTTTCTTTCTCTCCCTCCCATCACAGAGGCCTTGGGAATAACCAATGGGCATTGCCAGAGATCTGAAATGATCCCTTGCACAAGTTTTCTCGTGTCACTCCTGCTCTCATTGCTCCTGTGGTTTTGCACTTTCCCCCATAGCATATTTTCTTTCTTTCTTTCTTTCTTTCTTTCTTTCTTTCTTTCTTTCTTTCTTTCTCTCTTTCTTCTCTCTCTCTCTCTCTCTCTCTCTCTCTCTTTCTCTCTTTCTCTCTTTCTCCCTCTCTGTCTCTCCACCCCCCCCTCTCTCCCTCTCCCAGGTGGCCACACCTGCATCAAATTAGGTGCAGGACCACCCACAGGCTACAGGTTGCCCATCCTTGATCTAACTTTCTAGATCAGTGCCTTTGGTCATGCATGATCAGTTTTCTTTTAAAAACGATGTATAACCATAATCCCTGTGTTTAGGGATGGGTCTATCTGCCTATTTCAGTTTCTCTAGGTTTGTTGATTTATCTAGCTACCTAGCTAGATTTATCTAGCTACCTAGCTAGCTAGCTTTCTACAACAGTAAGCTCTTTAAAAAGTGACAGTAAGAGGGAAAAGACAACTTGCTTCTTTACAACAGACAAGACTGAAAACCTTTCTAAATCTGAAATGTTGCAGTGTTCCAGGACTAAATATACTGGACACCCCAATATCTACCAAGTGGTAACAAGAGACCACATGCCTCTGCCCTTAACCAGGGTTTGTGTTTCTTTGGAATGAGGCACGGCGGAGACGGTAGACATATGGTTTATCTACACATATTTGCACCGGAGTTTAGGTGGAAGGAGTGCAGAACATTACACCACAAGAGTGTCTCTTGTTGCTCCCCCTCATAGCTTCAGCAAATTTGAGCCCAGAGCAGAAGCCAGCCATGTTCCCTGGTCCACCTCAATCGCTCAGCCCGGGACCCTGAGGTCCTCTTCCAAGGGTCTTCTGCTGGTTCCCTCACTGCGAGAATCAAAGTTATAGAGAACCAGGCAGAGGGCCTTCTCAGTAGTGGCACCCTCCCTGTGGAACACCCTCCCTTCAGATGTCAAGGAGATAAAGAACTATACAACTTTTAGAAGACAGCCCTGTATCGGGAAGTTTTTTATGTGTGATGCTTCATTATGTTTTATATATTTTGTAAGCCATCCAGAGTGGCTGGAGAAACCCAGCCAGATAGGCAGGGTATAAATGATAAGATTATTCCCTTCTTCCCAAAAACTCTTGCTCCAAACACAATTTACGCTTAATGTAAAACTAGCATCTTTTTTCCTGTGGTGACATCATACTCCCTGTAACCCTGGCAACTTCCACCTCCCAACTCAGCCATTGTCTTTCAGTAGCTAACACATAGCTGGGGGAGAAACTCCACCCTTGTTCTTGTCTGACGCCAAATGTCTCATCTTTTGTTAGGGTAATAACCATGTCATCACCTGTCTTTGTTCTTTGACGCCACCTCTGTCAGCCAATCTCCTGAACAAGAGAACTGGCTCAGTCCGTATTTTTAGACTGCACTACTCAACTTCCCTTAATGCTCCAAATATTAGCTAAATTCTACGATTTACTAAATTGAGAAATTTGAGGGATCTGCCCTCCCCCCACAAATTCATAACAATACTGGATCCAGACCAGTTTGGATAAATGCTTTGATGAATAACTTTCAAATCAGCTGTGGTTCATTGGCAGGAGCAATGTTTCTGCATGCAGAAAGCCAAAGGTTCGATCCCCAGCATCCCTAGTAGGTCTGGAGAAGAATTTATTGTTTGTTTATTTATTTACTTATTTATTTGGAACATTTGTACCCTGCTCTTCTACCAAAAACGCTCCCAGAGCAGCTTTCGTACAGTCAATTTAAATAAGACAGTCTTATAAAACACGACACACAAGGGGGAAATGACAGGGAGGGAAGAGGAAAACCCTATTTGAACCACTGGATAGTAGCTTGTAGTCCCTGTGGATAATACTGAGCTGGGTGGGCCAGTTGTCTGTAGAAGGCAGCTTCCTACATACCTAAAGAGCTTCTGAACTCCTAACTCATCCAGTAGGCCCTGGTTTGTATCTAGGGGCATGTGCATGCTTTGAGAAGTATGTTCACACACAAAACAACCAAGGAGAAATTCTTTGCCCAGGGCTGTCAGCTTTATTGGCATTATTTATCATTTCAAAAGCACTATTCAGCATATCAAGTGTGCTATGGCTCTTCTCCTGTCTTAGCAGCAATACCACGAGGTAGCAAAGGCTGACAGTATCCAAAGTCTACTTAGGGCAGAAATACCTGGAGCTCCCAAAGTTGCATTTCCATCACTGGGCAACTGCAGGGCTTGAAGAGCATTGCAGGGGTGGATCAGGTACTTAACCCTTCCCTACCAGTCAGTTCTCCCTGCACATGACCCTGCAAAGTGAGGCTCTGAAGCCGGGAGTAAGACTGGCAGGTGGGGAAATGACTGGGGGGTGGCATTTGGTCACAGGGAAGAGAATCAGCTAGACACTGGAGGTAAATCCCCCTTGGCAACTGATTCTCTCCTGGAAGCATCATCTCAGGAGACTGGGGACTGTGCATCTGCCAAGACAGCATGTCATTTCACCCTTCGGGCCATGAGATGCAGGAGGCTCTTTCTATTTTTAATTAAAAAGCAGCTGCAGAGGCTCTGGTTTTGATTAGAATGGCAACACTAGAAAGCAGGAGGGCTTAAGCCTTTTCCCTGACATGATTTTTGGCCTGGACTGATATACTGGCCTCCATTGGTCCTAACAGGAGAAACATACATGGTACACACATCTGGCTATTGTTCTCCCCAGTACTTTTTTTTCTGGGGGAAGGCAGAGGTACGCATACACCTAAACATTTAGTGAATCTAAGTTTGGCCTCATTGAGGGGCAGTATTTCAAAATATGAGTAGGAAAATGAGAAAAGCAATGACAAACGTAGACAGCATCTTAAAAAGCAGAGACATCACCTTGCCAACAAAGGTGCATATAGTTAAAGCTATGGTTTTCCCAGTAGTGATGTATGGAAGTGAGAGCTGGACCATAAAGAAGGCTGATCGCTGAAGAATTGATGCTTTTGAATTATGGTGCTGGAGGAGACTCTTGAGAGTCCCATGGACTGCAAGAAGATCAAACCTATCCATTCTGGAGGAAATCAGCCCTGAGTGCTCACTGGAAGGACAGATCCTGAAGCTGAGACTCCAATACTTTGGCCACCTCATGAGAAGAGAAGACTCCCTGGAAAAGCCCCTGATGTTGGGAAAGATGGAGGGCACAAAGAGAAGGGGATGACAGATGACAAGATGGTTGGACAGTGTTCTCGAAGCTACCAGCATGAGTTTGACCAAACTGTGGGCGGCAGTGGAATACAGGAGTGCCTGGCGTGCTCTGGTCCATGGGGTCACAAAGAGTCAGACACGACTAAAGGACTAAACAACAACAACAGGAAAATGAGAGTACCTCTAAACATTTTTTTAAGGAAAAAAATTGCACCGGTTCTCTCACATAACAGCTAGATGAAGTGGGTGGAAAGGCCCGTCCATTTATTCTGTGGTGCAGAGCAACTTCTTTGGTTATACTAATTAGGGTGCCTAACGAGCTAGTCAAAGTCATTCCTTTGACAAAGAAAATGGTTTGGCAAGCTTGCTCTTATTCATTTTACCATGCAGGCACACACAGAGAGAGACAATAAATAGGTACCACTTTGGCGGGAAGGTAAATGGTATTTCCATGTGCTCTGGCTTCTGTCACGGTGTTCCGTTGCGCCAGAAGCGGTTTAGTCATACTGGCCACATGACCCAGAGAACTGTCTGTGGACAAACGCCGGCTCCCTCGACCTGAAAGCGAGATGAGTGACGCACCCCAGCAAATATTTTTAAATAAACTCTTAACAAACAACATAATGAAAACAAAAATCCTGCATAAAAACAAAGAAAGACTATGCTAAGCATATACACATGGGTTTCACTATCCAAATGCTTATTCTATGAAAATTTACTTATCCAAACATGATGAGTTAGTACCCAAACCTCACTATATACATGGCAGATTCAGATATCCAAACAGTTTGTAGTACTGTAAACAAATAAGCAGACTTAAACCAGCTTTACTTTTTTGTAGTTTGCTGGTTCACAGCAGCCATTTTGCCAGAAACCAGAGGGGGGAGAGAAAGAAACCATGGTGGGTGGATCAGGAAAGATCGGACAAAAAATAGAGCATATTTTTCCTTCTTTGTTTACCCTTTACAAGGTTTCAGAGGGCTTTCCTTTTTTCATCATTTGGGGGTCAAAATTCTGTGGTCAGGAACGCATTAGAAATTTTTCCATAGGAATCAATGGCGACTGTCAACTCGTTATGTGAACACTCGTCTAACAAACGATTTCTTGAGAACACATTGTGTTTGAGTAGTGAGACCTGCATGTCTCAGAATATAAACACAAATAAAAACAGGGTCGAGTCTGTCTCAGGAAAAGACTGGGCAAAAGGGTATATCTTTTACAATATGTCTGAAGGAACGTATGGTTGCATCTTCACATATGGCAGTGGGAAGGGCATTCCATGGCACAGGGATAATAACAAAAAATGGCCATTTTCAGGTCACTGCACTATGATATTCTGTAGTGTGAAGCACTGAGTGTGCCAATATACAAAGCTAATGCATGGCAAATGGATCTTTTTATTTCTGGGCTGTAGCGGGACCAGAAGAAACACTGCCCAGCCTCTCACCCCAATATTGATTGATTGATTTTAACTGAAATCATTAGAAAAGGCCATTAGGCATCAGTGACAGGGCTCAAATATTGTTTGCTTGCTTATTTATTTATTTATTTATTTATTTTTAGTGGGAAATGATCAGACCTCACCGTCCCACTAGCTCAAAACCTCACTCTGTCAGTTTGGCTGTCACCACCAGAGATTTACTTACATACAGGTGATTATGAGAATATGTGGACTGTCACAAGCAGGAGGAAGCGTAGCTCGGTGACAGAGCACATTCTTTGCTTACAGATTATCCCAAGTAAATCACTGATATCTCCAGTTAATAAGACCAGCTGGCACATACTGAGAAAGACCTCAGCCTGAAACCTTGGAGAGCTGCTGCCAGTTAGAGTAGACAGTACCGGTCTAAATGGACAAATAATCTGACCCAATATAAGGCAGCTTCATGCATGCTCATAAGGGATAATTGGTGGTTTCTTTTCCAAGAAATTCCAGGCCAGAGTTCCTATACCATACAGGAGATAGCAAGCTCAATGAGCACCTTGAATTGGGCTTGGGAGCAAGTTGGCAACCAATGCTGAAAATCTACAACTCACACACTATGTGTTGCATGAAGACGTTTTTCATGCAATGGGTCTGTAGATCCACAACAATAAAATGCCCAACCACCATTTGATTATGGGTCCATTCCATCCTCAGGGGTGCTGTTCCACCCCATTGTTTCTTCCCAGCCCATTATAAGCATTCTGTGCACACTTTTCATGTAAAATACACACTTCTCACAAAATACGCATTTTGAGTTCATTTTCTTTTGCATATAATAAATGTTTTCATGCACACAAAAATGCACTGCAAAATATAGAGAACAACATAATTCATCTGGGATGGGAACTGTGAAAAGTGGACCGAATTCTTCTCTTATCCGTAAAAACAACCTGGTCTTGGCAGTGGCTCAAGATCATCATGTAGATTTGCTCACACCTGCGAGGCAAATTTCTCCATTCCAACTGCTTCTATGACTGTGGCTTAGTAATTATTAGTAAATTATAATACATTCAAATCTATTTTCAAGTGGGTGCATTTCCATCTGTTACTCAATATCGGCAACCACTTTTTCCTTCCTTTCCCTTTTTCTTTTTTTAAGCGTTACAGGCAATCTTAAATATTGCTTTTGTCACAGAACTAATTTCTAAAAACATCGTTTAGTATGTGGTCTTTTGAAGAACTTAGCATCTCCGGTGAACCACACACACACACACACACACACACACACACAGTCCTGACTTTGCTATTGCAAATAATATAGGTCAAGCATATAGGATTTTTTTAATTGAGAAAACTATTGTGCGGCATGGAGAAAAGGGATAGAGAAAATTTTGCTCCCTCTCTCATAACACTATTACTTGAGGACATTCAATTCAGTGGAATGTTTGATGATTCAACATAGGCAAAATGAATAAATAAATAGAACAACAACAACAACAACAACAACAACAACAACAACAACAACATTCGTTTGTTGCTTACTGCATAGCTTGACAAAGACTCTTATGTGGCTTGGAAACTTGCATCCTCCATTTTTAGCCACCATTGGTACCAATGAAGCACCATCTCCAGTGCTCAGATGACACATGCATGCCTTTAGCTGTAATGCTCAGAGCATAAGGAGGTGAAATGCATAACAGAGGTGGCCTGTGTTGTGTGTGCATGTGAGGAGTGGCCCATTCCTGCCCTCCTCTCTCTCTCTCTCTCTCTCTCTCACACACACACACACACACACACACTTCTCCAATCCTTTTGTTCTCTCCTGGGACATACGGAGGGAGATGCAGGGTGTCACCAAACAGCTCACAGGGGAACCTTTTGTGCAACTCATCAAAACAAAAAGGAGAGGAGGAGCCCTTCAAAGCAGGTGCCATGGAGAAATCCTCTGAGCTAAATGCCTGCATTGTGGTGCAGGGCGATTGCTCTCTATCAGATCATTGTCTTCCCATGTTCTCCTATTGATCTCAGCAGGAGTTCCACATGCTGCATGCAAACTCTGCCTGCATAAAAAGGGAGGGATTTACAAGGCCTCACCTTGATGGTGAGGCTGGGTTCTTAGCAACAAGTAGACAATAATGTTGAAAATGCACATATAAATTAGGATCTGGCCTGAAGTCTCCAGGTTTGCCTGGCCCCTTTTAGGTGACAGGAGGAGAGCTTAACTCTCCTAGTAGGCGAGAGTGCCTTTAATACATAAATAAAAAGAATAACAAAACTGCATTCAGCTTGCAAACTTCACCCTGGAAGGAGCTGGCTGCAAATTCTAGAACAGTCACTGGGAGGGGGGCAGTTCTGACCTCTGCCCCCCTCTCCTAATTTACTTCCATCTCTAGGACCCACCCCAATAGCCTCACTAGAGGCTTCTCTTGGACCCTGATATCTCGGTATTTTGCGATGCTCCTGACCTGGCAGCCCTAATACGAACCAAGACACTTGCTTTTTCCTGTTTAAACCAGAGCAGTGCACAAAAGGTCCCTTTAAATCCCCTCCCCCGTTGGCAGGGGGACAATTTTGTGGAAGTCTCATATGCCCCAGGAAGCAGGTGAAACTGCTTTATACCTTGCTAGGCCATTGGTTCATCTAGCTCAGTCCTGCCTGCACTGAGTGGCAGAAGCTTTCCAGGATTTCAGGCCGGAGAGTCATTCTCAGTCCTACCTGGAGACGCAGGGGATTGAACCTTCTGCATGCAAAGGCACTGTATGACTGAGCCAGGGTCTGTGGATGAAAGTCACATTCAGGCTGCATTTTAAAATGGCAAAGTGTTCTCATTTCCGAGCTTACCAATCTTTGCTCCTTCCTGCCTTTCCTGCCTACATTTCTCTGTGGAAAAGAAGAGCTTCTTCTATCCACTATCCTGCCTCGGTAAGCCATCTGTCCGTCTGTCTATTTAGCAATCTGTATGTCTGAAGATTGTGCCCTTTTCCCCCTCCCTCCCCGAATACATAGGCAGGCTGCATTGTATAGATCCATCCGTACCAGTTCCCCTCTGCCAGCCTCTCTGTGTTCTATGGGCTGTGCTCTATGGGCTTCATTAACATGCAAATTAGCACGATCTGACTGGCTCGTTTAGCTGCTACTTCTTTCAGAGAGTCATGCAACAATGGAAATGCTAATCAGGTTCTAGAAATGGATGGCGCTTTGCTATATCTGTGAGGAAATGCAGGCAGCAGAGGACAGGGCTCGGGGAGTTGAAAACCCTCATTTCATCTCTGGGGCTGGAAGAAAAAGTGGGAAATGATCCATTACTTTTTAAGAAGCCCATATCTGCTCCTGGACAAGTCAGACAATGCTGGGATCCCTTCCAAAATGTTGCACTGCTGGCAAAGCTCATCATATCTCAATTTCGAGAAAAAGATTTGGAGCTCGTAGCACTAGCCTCATTGAAGAACGCTGGTGGAAGATGTTCTTAGAATGCTAAAAGTACTGGGTTCAATTCACATCACAAGACCCTTGTCTGAAACCCTGGAGAACCATTGCCAGTCAAGTAAGTAGATGACTCAGCGGCCTGACCATTAAGTATAATGGTCCATTCACACTGAAATGGAGAATGCCTACGTGTATTGCTGAAAGGATTTAGTTGGAAGATTCCACTGAAGCTAAAGAAGAGCTCGCTAAGCACCTTGATGGGCTGATAATTAACTATTATAGTTCTCTGCTAGCTCCGAAGAGATGTTTAACCTTAGCTCACATGAGAGACATTGAATTGCAAATCACCATTTTGAAGGCAGTTGCCTTTGGTCTTTCAATCCCTGGGCTCCTGGGCTCAGTGGGAGGAGGATGTGTAAATGACTCACTCCAGGAGCACACAACCTCTGGCTGGAATGGAGGCTGGAATTGGAGAGAGACAGAGTTTTGTTTAAAGTTGTTGTTTTGTGCTGAGCCTGTGCTGAACATGGACATGATCTTATGGAATTGTTTGTGTGTATCATTTACTGTTTGTTGTTCTGTTTTGAAGAGAGTTCTGCAAGTAAAGCTTTGAATCTAATTTATGGACCTGTACAATGTTTTATTCCAAAAGGAGTAAATTTTTATGCATCTAGTTGCTTCCTACTGGGCAATAATGATATCTGCAATACTGACTCTGTCTAAGACTGCTTCCCATCTTTTTAATTCTCTCTTATCATAGTTTTCTCTAGCATGGATTAATATCCAAGCCAGAGAAGAACTTCCCCCTTCCCTCTCACCATCCGCATGCTTATTGCAGCACATTGAACCACAGCTGTAGGAATAGTTGCAGGAACTGATTGAAAACAATAGTTTGTCATGCACTTCTGAAGCAGGGCATGTTATTAAACAGTTTGTGGCTGCCATTGCTCAGCAGCTCCTCTTGAGGTCTAGCTGTTCTCCCTGGCATCTTCCTCAAAGATCTACAGTCCTAGGGGGAAGAGGCGATATGTTGCTGCTTGTTTTTTTATCAGTCTGAAATGTACCAAAAACAACACTCCAATTGAAAACATGACCATGGTCTTGCACTCTGAAAGAAACGACATGAAAGGAGAAGGGGACTGGAGGGGAAGACGTGGAATAACCCTATCAGAGCCAGCTTCAATGGAATCAGTTCAAGAGGAGGAGAAGCCAAATGGCAGGTGCTCTCCCAGCTGAGCCGATGGAAAGGACCCCGCTGTCCCACTTGTCCCTCGGTTGCCGCCAGGTGAAATAGCAGCTGAAAGATGGCAGTGGAGGGAGAGAAAATGAGCCAAGTGGCAGCTGGTCTCCAAGCCGAGCCAAGTAATTGAATCACATCGTTTTAGGAACCCTGACTTGAGGATGCTTTCGGATCAAAAGGCAGGATAGATATCCAATCAACCAACCCACAGATAACCGTGTCTGCTTTTTGGTCTAGTGGAAGGAGAGTAGTGGATCCTAGACTAAAAAAAAAAAAAGACACACACAGAGGGAAAAAATGCTGGCAGAAGACCCCCATGGCCCTGTTTAGGGAAGCTTTTAATGTTTAATAGATTATTGTATTTTAATATTCTGTTGAATGCCACCCAGAGTGGCTGGGGAATCCCAGCCAGATGGGCGGTGTATAAATATATTATTATTATTATTATTATTATTATTATTATTATTGCAGGAGAGGCATTGTCCCCCTGGCCTGGACATTGTCACCTGCCCTGCTACTAGATCTGAAGTGGGACGGAGTGTTTCCCAGGGGGGGGGTGGCTCCGAATCAAGGACGAGACAGACAGAACCTACCGTATTTTTCCATGAATAAGACGATGCTTTTTGCTAATTAAAAAACAGGAAAAATTGGGTGTTGCCTTATACACAGATAATGAATGCAGAGCGGGGATGTGAAGTTAATGGCAGCAGCAAGCTGGAGATTGGCAGCGGCAGTTGGGCGGGTGATTGGTAGCTGCGGCAAGCCTGCTGGCGATTGGCTGCGGCTGCGGCAATTGGGCAGGCGATTGGCAGCTGTGACAATTGGCGGCTGTGGCAAGGTGTGCAATCAGCAGTGTCTGTGGCAAGCAAGTGGCAATGATGGGCAGGTGGGTGAGCGATTGGTGGAGGTGGCCTCCCCTATCCCCATCAAAAGCTAAACAAAATTAATTTCTTAATTTTGGGTTTAAAAAAATAGGGGCCGTCTTATACATGGGGGCGTCTTATACATGGAAAAATACGGTATATAATTGTATTATTGGTACTGAAAGTTGAAGGACTTGTGCTAAAGCTTCCTTGTTCCTCACCCCTCTCATTCCTTTTTCCTCATGTGTCTTGTATTTACGCTGGGAACCTGAGTGCAGGGACCGTCTTAGTGCTGATATTTGGAATGCACTCCGAGAGCCATTTGGGCTAAAGGCATAGCTGTCAACTTACAGATTTGAAAATAAGGGACCAGTAGCCTCGAAATTAAGGGATCAGCAGCCAAAATAAGGGATTTTGCGAGCACAGGCATGTTCAACTTCTGAGCGCCTCCGAGCCAAAGGCAGAAAGCCCAGCTAGCAGCCAAACAAAGCCTCAAGTGGTGGTTCCCACAGCGCAGCAACCCGGCAAAGGGGATGCAGCAAGGAAAACCACCGTCACCTCTCCGCTGGGAAGCGCTGAGCAAAGGCGAGTCCCCAGGCAACGCGGCCGATTTTATGGGCACAAGGCATGCAAGCTCCCCCCCCCCATTCGTTCTTAGATTCCTTATTGGGTGAGCAATGCAGCCAAGCAACACAGTTGGAGCCTCCCTCCTCCCTGGCCGGCAGGGAGGGAGGGAGAACAGCTGCTTCCTTTGAAACCCAGGAAATTTAAGGGACATCATCAATAAGGGACAGCAGCGGGGGACACAGCGCTGGGATAAGGGACTTTCCCACCAAATAAGGGACAGTTGACAGCTATGGCTAAAGGGCAGGATATCAATGCTGCAAATAAATAAATAAAGTGAAATAGGATTCCGATCCCCAGGAAAGAAGACTGTTCCTTGGTACGTAGGAACTAATGGAGGATATAAAAGGACTTCTTCGGTGTTTAGAAGGGAAGAGGATGGAGTTGAGAGCAGCCACAGTGGAGAAATTACTGGTTATTATAGTACAGCCTTGAGGACCTCCTCCATAGCTTGATTTTGCAAACTACCCACATGTTAGAGCCAGCAGCACAATACACTTTTTTTATTTTTTAAGAACTTTGAATGGAAAATCCAGGTCGCCAAGGGAGAAACCTTCTGCAATCTTCAACTCTTTCACCTCTTTTACTGGTAATTCAAGCATACACCTCCTTGTAAAACATCAGCAATGATCAAACGCCACATGGCTAGATGAAGGCAATTCATCTTAAGGATCTGCTTTCATTATTCCTTTTTATCCAGAAGATTAAATAAGGTACCATTTGATGCAGCGGCTGCTGTGGTCTCTCATTCTCTCTCTCCTCCTTTCATATGCATCATCACCCAAAGGAGTACACCTTAGTCACTCATAACTGCATTTCTCTGAAACAAGTCTTCATTAGGGATGGAGGTAAAATTCAATTCAGTACACATCTAAAGACGGGACTTTGACTGAAACACAGGCAGCCTTCAAAATTTGCACATACCTGAATTTTGCAATGCAGTTCGCCAACTAACCAAAGTTTTTTAAAATGCAAATATTAGGGGGAAGTGTGCATAACAATGCATATTATCAGTGAAAAAAACACACGAAATGTATTATGCTGGACAAAACTGCTTGCAAAAATGCGTACATTTGTCAAAACTGCATTAAAATGTGTTTATTGGGAGAAATTGGTACTAAAGTGCTGGCAAATCTTTTTATGAAAAGTGCAGAGAAAATTTAAGCTTGGGGAAATGTGAGATATGAAACTGATGGGTTCTTCCATCCCTAGTCTTCATACCTTTTAGCAGCCTCAGTCCCGTTCAACTGGGAGCTGTCACAGGGCAAATGACAGGACATTGTGAAGTGACACTTTTGAGAAAGTTGCCATCAGATCCTTCTCTCTCCATTCCTCAAATTCAAAAGGGAAGAGGTGACACAATGGAAGTTCATAAAAGAGTACACCCTGCATAGAGAAAATGAACAGAGAAAATCTTTGCTCCCCCTTTCATAACACATAGAAATGAAGCTGAACGTTGGAAGATTCAGGACAGATAAAAGAAAGCACTTCTTCATGCAGTGCGTAGTTAAACTATGGAACTCACTGCCACAGGAGACAGTGATGGCCACCAACCTGGATGATTTTAAATGAGGATTAGACCAATTCATGGAGGAGATGGCAACTGAATGCTACTAGTCATGATGCCTTCTGAATTTCATTTGCTAGTAAATGAAGGAGGGGAGAGTGCTCTTGTGCATGAATCCTGATTGCAAACTTCGCACAGGCTGTGGGAACAGGATACTGGCCTAGATGGGCCATTGGCCTGATCCAGCAGGCTCTCCTTGTGTTCTTATGTTCTTATTAGGGACGTTTTTAATGTTTGATGCTGTATTGTGTTTTAGTATTTGGCTGGAAGCCGCCCAGAGTGGCTGGGGAACCTCAGTCAGATGGGTGGGGTATAAATAATAAATTATTATTATTATTATTATTATTATTATTATTATTATTATTATATTACTTATTTAAAATGGCAATCAGAGTTGTTCACACAATGCACCCTTGCTTTATGCCAGGGGTATCCAATGCATGCTGGACGTTAGCTCCCATCAGCTCCAGCCAACAGGGCCACTGGGATGGTGGGGGATGCATTCAAATGCATCTGGAGGGCATCCCATTTCCCTTCCACAGTGTGTCAGAGGCAGCAGTGGGGAGGCCTGGGTTCAAATCAGACCACTCAAAACAACTTCCATTTAGTTATTTTCTAACAGCTTGGCCTATCCTAAAGGGCTAACAGGTGGCTAAAATGGGGAAAAGACTTTTCGTACCTCTGCTTCAGTGTTAAGGGTCTGGGAGGGCATATTGCACCTAAACTTTGCTCATTCCTGGTAAATTGCATTACCAGATTCACTGCTTCATTCAGGGCCTTCAAACCACCCCATATTTTTGCTGCTGTTTTATTGGGCTTGTTTTATAGGTTATTGTATGGCTTTTGTTGCAATTCATTGTTCTTTTTTCTATTGTTATTCACGCTTTAAGCTTTTAAAAATTTGCAAGTCTCCCGGAGACTCCTTATTAGTCGCCTCACTAATACATTGAAATAATACCAATATTAATAGCAATAGTAAAAGTCTCAATTGTGATCTTCTTATGGCAATTCTCGTGCTGATGTGTGTTTATTAACATTCTGCTTTACTATTTTGCAAATGCTAAAACAAGGGCAGATCTAAAGGGCTTCCTTGAAATTACCTCGTATCGCATGCCCGACATCTCGCACAGCCCTGAATCCAAGTGGAATGAGACATCTGCTAGCTCCAGCCTATTGTCTCTCCACCAGGAGAAGTTAATGCATTCCCCAATGCGAAGGTCACCTCATTAGGAGGTGTGAGATTTCAGTCGCCCACCTCAGGGGTACAAGGTGGCTGCATCCCTACTGAAAGGTGACCTTTTCAGGCTGCAAGCAAGATTGGCCGAGGCACACGCCAGGTACTCGCCGGCGCCCTGATGACACTTTGTTTCGTAGACACTTACATCTCCCGAGCAGCGATTCTGAACTTTTCACGCTTTGCCAGTTGTCAGATTCTGAAAACTGCAAGGGGAAGGCAAGGGGGTGAGCAAACCCTCCTGTCTGGCCTGATTCAATGGCAGAGTTATGGCTGCCCTGATAGCGAACTGTAAATTCCTTCTTCCTTTTCCCTCGCCTCTCAACATAGGGGTGCTGCTCTCCCCACAGCTGGTCAGAGTACAGTCAGGTAAGAGCACAGTTCAAATCCCTTCAGATATTATAAGCCTGCCCACTTTTCTTAACTACAGGGGTGTGGAGACTTGTTCAGCCAGGGGACCACATTCCCTTCTAGGCAAATGTCCCTTCTAAGCCACATGTTCGTGGTTGGTGGGGTCAGACACAAAAGTGGGTGGAGCAATGAATGTAAAATTTACCTTCGTACAGTAGGTCACCCCTCTCTCTTTACATCCACCCAGACAAGCAAAAGGCATTACACTGAGAGCCAGTGTGGTGTAGTGGTTAAGAGTGGTAGTCTTGTAATCTGGTGAACCAGGTTCGCTTCCCCGCTCCTTCACATGCAGCTGCTGGGTGACCTTGGGCTAGTCACACTCCTTTGAAGTCTCTCAGCCTCTCTCACCTCACAGAGTGTTTGTTGTGGGGGAGGAAGGAAAAGGAGAATGTTAGCCACTTTGAGACTCCTTGTTGTTGTTTAGTCGTTCAGTCGTGTCCGACTCTTCGTGACCCCATGGACCAGAGCACACCAGGCACTTCTGTCTTCCACTGCCTCCCACAGTTTGGTCAAATTCATGCTGGTAGCTTCGAGAACACCATCCAACCATCATTGAGACACCTTAGGGTAGTGATAAAGTGGGATATCAAATCCAAACTCTTCTTCTTCTTCTTCTTATCAGAGTTCAGGGACCCTTAGAAAGCAAACCTTCCAACTCTTCAGCAAGGAGATATGAGGTCCTTAGGAACACCTGACATAATTTAGCAGTTGCCAATGGCCTGGTAGCCTAGGAGAGTCTACTGGCTCTTGACTTATTATTGTTGCTATTGCTGCTGCTGCTGCTGTTGTTGATGCTGTTGTTGTTGATGTTGATGATGATGATGATGATGATGATGATAATAATAATAATAATAATAATAATAATAAATTTTATTTATATCCCGCCCTCCCCAGCCGAAGCCGGGCTCAGGGCGGCCAACAACAATCAAACAATCAAACAATCAAACAATCAGATAATTGCACATTCTAAAAATATTTCATTATAAAAATCAATTAAAATCAAATTAATGGCAACTGATTAAGCAAGATTCTGTGCAGGTTGCCAGAGGAGGGAGTCAGGCTGCGCCCTGACCAAAGGCCTGGTGGAACAGCTCTGTCTTGCAGGGCCTGCGGAAGGATGTCAGGTCCCGCAGGGCCCTAGTCTCTTGTAACAGAGCGTTCCACCAGATTGGAGCCGCAGCCGAGAAGGCCCTGGCTCTAGTTGAGGCCAGCCTAACCTCTCTGAGGCCTGGGACCTTGAGGATGTTATTATTTGCAGACCGTAGGTTTCTCTGTGGGGCATACCAGGAGAGGCGGTCCCGTAGGTACGAGGGTCCTAGGCCGTATAGGGCTTTAAAGGTGATGATGATGTTGTTGTTGTTATTTCCAGGGCTTTTTTCAGCCAGAATTCACCAGAACTCAGTTCCAGCACCTCTCAGGTGGGTGCCATTGCCATGATAAGAGAACAAGGTGAGTCCTGGCTCCTCTTTTCTAGAAAAATCGTACTGATTATTTCTATCCCACTTTTCCTCTCAAAGGAGCCCAGGGTAGCATACAACAAAGCAGTCAGACAATCCAATTAACTTTTCCAAGCAGCAGCTTTGGGTGATTGGACATTCACCATTTTGACATCTCCACAATTCCTCAGAACTGCCTCAGGACACTGTGAGAATGTCAAAATTGGTGGGCAGCACTGAGGCACTGTCTTTAGACTGCAGCCACTGCCTCTGGTTCCTGTGTGGTTCTACCAGGGAGGGAGCACTCTAGGGTGCTTGCGGAGGGGGGAGGGAGGATAGCACTTTGCAAGTGCTCCTGTCACACCTGTTCCTGATGACCATGCGATGCTCCAGCTACAGAATGGAAAGCAAAGGAGGCAGAAAGCCGGCTAAAGGAACATGTTGGGAAGACATGAAATAATGGGATGAGATGGACATCATGAATACCTATTAAAAACACATTTGAATCCTTCAGGATTAATAAGGGCTAGGAGACTGAGAAGACGAAGGGCTGAAGTCAGGAGGAGTACAAGGGGGATCTAATTGGAAAAAGATGCTGCAGGCAGGGGGGTGGAGAGGTAGCCTGGCTACTGTGTGAGGCTCTGGCCTGATTTCCATATGCAATGGACTGTTGCTGGTTTTTGTTGGTTTAAACACAGGGGAGTGTTTAAAAGTGGTATCCCAACCCCCCACCCATCATCTGCAGTGGCACAGTCCATTCTGTCACCTCAGCATTCTTAACGCCTCATTCACTGGCATGAACGGGCCGGTCAGCTCATGCAGCAGAAGGTGACAGCAGAGGTTGCAGAATGGATTATACCACTTCCTACTGCAGATGGAGGGTGCCATTCTGAACATTTCCTTACATGAAAGATTTGCTGCAAGCTGAAAACCTTGCAAGTTGGGAGTAACCTGGTCCAGATTTTTCCTCTCTGCATTTCTTGCAAAGAAGAAGAAGAAGAAGAAGAAGAAGAAGAAGAAGAAGAAGAGGAGGAGGAGGAGGAGGAGGAGGAGGAGGAGGAGGAGGAGGAGGAGAATTCATTGCTGTACAGGAAGGCATTATAATACCTCCCAGCTACTCAAAAAAAAAAAAAAAGTTTGGTAGCTGTGGTGTAAGGGATTTTATCAAGAGTGGGTTGTATTTGGATTGAGCAATAGTTTGGAGGCAGAATTAAAGGGAATCTGTAGATCCAGAAGTATAGCAAGTGGGGGGCATGTAAATTTTATAATTGGCTATGTGATTGATTTCTATTTGAATTGGTATTGCAATTTGGTATTGATATTATATAGATTATATTGGACTTTTGTAATTTAAAATTTTAAAAAAATATTGAAACCCCCCCCCAAAAAAAAGTTTGACTGGACCAATAGCATAGACAGCCTACAGATTCTCATACTGTAGGAAATACAGATTTATGTCTGCATTTGACCCCTCCATTGTGCTTTCTTGCACTTCTTATAGCAATTGATGTATGCAAGTAAATTTAAAATGCGTAAGTAAATTATTTACTGTAAATTAAATAATAATATTCTACTGCTACTACTACTTGGGCAAACATTTGCAAATGGTATATGTTACCTGCATCTTAGAATGACACAGTCCGCATCAACCACGTGAGAGCCGATGTGTTGTAACAGAGTGCTGGAATATGACCTTGGAGACCAGGGTTCGGATCCCCACCCAGCCATGAAGCTCACTGGGTGACCTTGAGCCAGTCACTTTCTCTCAGCATAACCTCCCTGGCAAGGCTGTTGTGAGCATACTTTGAGCTCGGAGGAAAAGGCAGCATACAGATGTAATGAAATAATAAAATGAAATAAAATAAAATAATAACAGTGTGGATTCTATGACTTCCTTCTGACATATGTGTAGCTAGACATATGCTGTATTTTTCATCTGGCCACAGGCAAGCCCAAGGGACTCGTCCTAAATCCTGTGATCCCTTTGCTACAGAAGTCAATTCAGATCCTCTTATTCTTGTTCATGGGATGAGTCTGGATGGTGTTGCCCACTCTTTGCCATTAGTCAGTCCAGGGCCTGACCAGTGGTGCTGCGTGAACCTTGAGTGCCAAGCGGAGGGAAGAGTACGAGACTCGCGGGCTATTTCTTGCCCTGTTCCTTCAATTTCTGCTTTGGGGGAAGTGAGACTGGACAGCGCGTGGGCATATAGAATCATAGAGTTGGAATGGACTCATCTTGTCCAACCCCCTGTAATTAAGGAATCATGTCAACGTGGTTGATGCGGTCCTGACAGTAGCGGCAGCTCCATTTTGGGGGGTAAATCCAGCGGCGTGTGTCTCCGTCTTTCTCCCATTCTCTCAAATTAGCAGAATTTTGCAGGGAACAAAGTGGCTGTCCAGTAGTTGCTAACTGAGGATTCACTCCCAGGTCCCGGGTTAGGGGGCAGAAGAATGGGGTGGGGATGCTCTTTTGTGGATGCTCTGTTGGGGCCATTGGTGGCGAGGGTGTGTGGCATTGCTTGTAATCTCATCATGCAGGAACAAAGGATTCTCCCCTGTCTGCCCTGTACAGCCCATGTCTTACAACTCCCCTGGCTGCCCACGGGCAGGAACCTTGGAGAAGGCCCGGGTGCTGTCTTGCTGCTGCTGAACTCCTGAGCGCAACTTTGCCTGTGAGATGCTTGCAGCAGGCTCCTTCTCCTTTTGTTCAGGG
This sequence comes from Podarcis cretensis, assembly GCF_951804945.1. Classification (NCBI taxonomy): domain Eukaryota; kingdom Metazoa; phylum Chordata; class Lepidosauria; order Squamata; family Lacertidae; genus Podarcis; species Podarcis cretensis. The sequence goes on along the minus strand of NC_137177.1, from coordinate 22,947,077 downwards.
CATTGTACAGCTGGAGAACGAGTCCTTTGCAAGCGCCAGGCATCGGTCTTAATTGCTCCCTCCCTGCTCTTATCTTGCAATTTTAACAATTGCTCTTGCTCGGGAGGCAGCTGACAGTTGGGCAGCCGAGCCTGCCTCCCTCCCTCGTTCACCCTCAGCATCACAAATGTGCTGAGTGCTATTATGCCAAGCAGGGGACCTCTGCTGCTGCACCTGGCCTATGGACTCTCATCCCTCCGTGGAGATGAGTACAGCATCTACCTTTGCATGAAGGGAGGAGGGAGGAGAGAGGAGGGGGAGAGAGAGAGAGAGAGAGAGAGAGAGAGAGAGAGAGAGAGCATGGTAATGAGGAACAACCAGCACAGTCTGATGCACACGCCTTGTTAACAGTCAGTGCCGAGGAGCGCTGGCATTTGCTTCCAAGAAAATGCCATCAAATCTCCTGGGCATCGGTGACTGCAGCTTCAGTTGCTCTCGGATCAGATTGAGAGTGCTCTTAGCTGGCTCCAGGGCAAAGGGCTGGGGCTCGTCTTGGCCTGCATGCAAGCAGCCCCAGGAGCACATCCAACTTCTAGCCAGGCAGCATTATCCTGGTCTGCAGGTTTGAGTAGGGTTGCCATGTGTCCTCCATTTTCCAGGACACGTCCTCTTTTTCAGGGGTAAAATTTGAGACAAATTGCATTTATTTGCTTTGAATGGCCGTCATGGCGCCATAGTGTCTTCTTTTTGCTCTTCAAAATATGGCAACCCTGGCTTTGAGGCACATGCAGCCGCTCCAAGAGGGAAGCAGAGAGTGATTTGATTTGGTTAGGATTTTAATGCCAACCTACCTGAGTCACAGTTTCTGAAAAATATTCCAAAGGGGGCTGGCCGGAGCTAGTGGATATCATAGTTCAAAACATATGGAGGGTGCCATGTTGGCAAAGGCTGGGCTGCAGCATCATGGAACCAGGTTTTCCCACCAACACAGACACTGAAAGCCTGGACCAGGCTCCTGCCTACATCTACAGCTGGATGCATAGAGGATTCTAGCTATCAAAGAGTAAAGGTAAAGGGACCCCTGACCATTAGGTCCAGTCGTGGCCGACTCTGGGGTTGTGGCTCTCATCTCGCTTTATTGACCAAAGGAGCCGGTGTACAGCTTCTGGGTCATGTGGCCAGCAGGACTAAGCCGCTTCTGGCGAACCAGGGCAGCACACAGAAATGCCATTTACCTTCCCGCTGGAGTGGTACCTATTTATCTACTTGCACTTTGACGTGCTTTCGAACTGCTAGGTTGGCAGGGCAGGAGCAGGGACTGAGCAACGGGAGTTCACCCCGTCGCGGGGATTCGAACTGCCGACCTTCTGATCGGCAAGCCCTAGGCTCTGTGGTTTAACCCACAGCACCACCAGCGTCCATGGAAGAGTAAGCAGGCAGTAAATCACACCGTTCAGGTTGGAGTTAACTCTTTGTTAGCAAAAACACGACCTTCACAGACTTGGCAGTGTGTCAGGGCCTAATGAGCACAGCAGCTCACCCCCAGTAGGTATTACCCTAGGAATCAGTTGCCGAGACTGAAAGTCCCTGCCTCCCTGCAGCCTTCTAAGTCCACTCCTCTCCAGGGTTTCCCCCCCCCCCAAGTAATCGGAGACTACACCTCCATGCAGCCTGTCACTGCTCCACCCATGTCAGCCCTCTCCTGGTTCTGGAAGTCAGGGAGGAGGGGAGCTGGTCACAGCAGGAGGGGGAGGCACCCATGTCTCTTCCCCAGCCTGACTCATCTCTGCCTCTTGGCCTCCCTCCTCCCATTTGCCAGCTTCAGCTTCTGACTCTGATTCTAGACTTCTCTCTGCCGCAAACTCTCCCAGCTCATTAAGCCCAGCTACCCAACATCTCCTCTTCTCCCTCTGACCACTCATCATTGTCTATGTAATGGTGAGCGTACCTAATTTGCACTTTCTGAGAAGAATGTGAACCAAAATGGAAACATCCTTTGAAATGTGTGCTTCTCTCAATATTGCAAGATGGTTCTTCAGCCAACTAATGTGTTGTTGTTTTTTTAAAAAATGCACATACTAGAGTAAAGTGCACATTAAAATGCATATATTAGTGGTAGGGGAAGTATACAGAATGCATTGTATTATGATTTTTTTTTTTTTTGCAAAGATGTGCATATTAGAGAAAATTGCTTAGAAAAAAATGTGTAGGTTAAGAGAAAATTGTGCTAAAATACCCATTAATTTTCATGAGGACTTCAAAACAAACAGCAAACTGATACTGAATGATGGAGAATGGAATTTAAGAATGGGGGGGGGAATGAGAAACAGAGAAATTGAAAGAGATTGATTTGCCCATACCTAGTTTCCATTCTGCATGCAGGTCTCTGGTCCAATCCTGCCATGTACCTCCTTGCTCTGAGCCACACCTAGCTTGGAGCTGAAAAGCATTTCATTTAATAATAATAATAAAATTCATTTAATGCTGCCTTAGCAGGAAATGATTGCCTACACCCAGCTCTCATAATTAAAGTGGAGTAATGAGTGCTAATGAGTATTTATTTGACTGTTACCTTGTCATGTATTTATTGATGCAAATAAATTCAGAACCATTAAATACTTTACCCGGCCTGGAGGTTCACTGTCTCTGCAGGGATCTGAAGGCTCCCTTCCACAGTGGCCTTGGCAAGAAAAAAACAGAGAGATTCCACCTTCGTGTACACAAGCTCATCTTCTGCCACCCAAAGTTCCCGACTGTTCCTTAACCTCCCACAAAACTTTGGCGTACCTTTATTTTCAGAGAAAAATGTGCAAATGTTATGGGGGGGGGGGAACCTGCATTCAATAAGAGCACTTATATATTTCAAATGAAGCATGATGTATTGTCCTTCGTCTCAGTAGTATAGTGGAAAATTTTGAAGCAGGTGTGCAGAACTTGAAGCTCTCTGTATATTGTTCAATTGCAACTCCCATCAGACCCAGCCAGCAAGACACACCTCTTGGGCTTTTGACACCTGAGATGTGTGGTGACAATATGGCATATATTCAACACAAAAAACAGCGACCATTTGTTGTTGACAAAGGACAGCTGCACATATAAAGGGCCCCATTACCTTCAGTAGCTTAGGGCCCCATCAAACCTAAATCTGGCCCTGGGACAGATAAAAGACAATACATCTTCATGTAGCTTATAGTTAAACTGTGGAACTCCCTGCCACAGGAGACAGTGATGGTCACCAACATGGAAGGGATTACTTTAAAAGCAAATTGGACAAATTCATGGAAGGCACGGCTATTGATGGCTGCTAAGCATGAGGACTGTTCTCTCCCTCTACAGTTGGAGGCAGTAGTGCTTTTGCATATCAGTTGCTGGAAACTTTTGGGTTCGAATCCTGCTTGTGGATTCCCTGTTGGTCACTGTGAGAATGAGATGCTGGCCTAGATGGGCCATTGGCCTGATGCAGCAAGCTCTTGTTATGATCTTATGCGCGTCTGTACTTTGCTTTCAACCATTTTTAATGGGACCTACTGGTGAAGAGCAGGTGAATAACCTGTTAAGCATTATAACCATCTGTTTGCTTCCATTGTTGCGCCTTCCTTCTGCTGCCGTGTCCTCACTCCCATCATTCAGGGCAGCATTAGTCAACCAGGTGCCCTCCAGATGTTGCTGGACTACAAATCCCATCAGCCCCAGCCAGAAAAGTCCCCAATTTAAGCAAAGGGGGCTCTAAATGTAAGAAAATCAAATAATTTTGGATTATTTTCAATTTTCCCAAATACATTTTTATTGAGGTTATACACATAACAAACATACAAACAGATTCCATAGAAAAAAATATAACAAAAAAAACACACAAAAAAAGCGTCAGGATATACAAGCCAACTTTTTCCTCTCTCTAACTATACAAAGATAGATTAATCTGGCTGTTTCACAAAACAGTAAACGATTTAAAAAAAAAACAAAAAACACACACACACGCAAAAACCACCTCCTGGACTTCCTTCCATCCTTTTGGTAAGTATCAAATATCTGCTTCCATTACGTATTTGATTTTTAATCTATAGGCCTAAATTCACACGCTGGTAGTATTGTTCTGACCCCGCCAATCACATTAAGCATTTATTCCAATATAGTTCCAGTATTTACTCCAATTATTCAGAGATTTCTGTTCATCGTGGTCTCTTAATTTACCTGTTAATTTATCAAGCTCAGCATAATTTATCATTTTAATTTGCCAATCATTTATATTGGGGATAGTTTCCACTTTCCAATATTGTGCCAATAAAATTCTCGCTGCTGTGGTGGCATAGAGGAATATCGTTCTATCTTCTTTCTTAATATCTTTACCCATCATTCCCAGCAAAAAGGCTTCGGGTCTTTTGGGAAAAGTGTATTTAAATATTCTTTTAAGCTCATTGTAAACCGATTCCCAAAAGCCTTTCACCTTTTTGCATGTCCACCATAGATGATATAGGTCACCCTCCACCTCCCCACATTTCCAGCATTTCTTATCTTTTAGTCTATACATTTTGGCCAACTTCACAGGGGTGTGGTACCACCTATATAGCATCTTCCAAACATTTTCTCTCAGAGACATACATGCTGTAAACTTTATATTACAATTCCACACTTCCAGCCACCTTTCAAAATCGATATTATAACCAAAGTCAATTGCCCATTTAATCATTGCCTCCTTCACCTCCTCGTCCTTTGTATACCACTCTAAAAGTATGTCATAGATTCTAGATAGGGTTTTGTTTTTACCTTCTATTACTTCTACATTGAATTTTGATTTTTTGTCATCAAAACCCAACTTCTTCTTGTCCTCTTTTAGCAAGTCATTCACCTGGTGGTATTGCAACCACCCAGTGAATAGATTTTTTATCTCTTCATAAGGTCTAAGTCTTGGCCCTTGGTCTGTTTTTCTTAACATTTCCTCATAGGTGACGTTTTTTTCCTCCATGTTTGTTTTCTTCACCGTTAAAGCCTCAATTGGTGAGATCCACCATGGGGTCTTTCTTTCAAGGAGATTTTTATTCCTTTCCCATGATTGGTATAAAGGTCCTCTAAAAATATGATTTAGAAAGCTCTTGTGGACCTTCACTTTCCCATACCAAAGGTACGAATGCCATCTGTACCAATTATTAAAGCCTTCTAAATCCAGTAGATCTCTATTCTCCAGTTTTATCCAATCTTTTAACCAAAGTATACAGGCCGCTTCGTAGTATAGACTTAGATCCGGGAGAGAAAAGCCCCCTCTTTCTTTTTTATCTATCAAAATTTTCATTTTTATCCGTGGCCTTTTCCCCTGCCAGATATACTTTGCCAAGACTCTCTGCCACTCTTTACATTGTTTTAGGTCTTTAAGTATGGGGATGGTCTGGAATAGAAATAGCATTCTAGGCAGAATATTCATTTTGACAACAGCTATCCTCCCCAAAAAGGAGAGTTTCATCCTCCCCCAAAATTCCATGTCTTTCTTTATACTCCTCCAGGTGACATCATAGTTATCCTTATATAAATTTATGTTCTTAGCTGTGACCCATATCCCAAGATACTTCACTTTCTTAACTACTGCAATTTCCGTCCTTCTCTCTAAATCTATTATTTCTTCCTTTGTTAAATTTTTAACCAACATTTTGGTTTTATTTTTATTTATCTTAAGTCCTGCCACGGCTCCAAATTCATCAATCTTTAGTAAAGCTTCTTTTACACTCTTTTTTGGGTCTTCTAAAGTTAGTACGATGTCATCTGCGAAGGCCTTGATTTTATATTCCCTCTTTCCTACCTGCACTCCTTTTATTTCTGTTGCCCCCCTCAGTCTCTCATTCAGTATTTCTAGTACCGTTATAAACAGTAAAGGGGACAGGGGGCAACCCTGTCTAGTTCCTTTATATATACCAAAATATTCTGTTGTGGTGTTGTTTATTACCAATTTTGCCTTCTGTTCCTTGTATATTGCTTCTATCCCTCTTCTAAATTTCTCTCCCATTCCCATCGTTTCCAGACTTTTCTTCAAGAACTCCCATGAGATGTTATCAAACGCCTTTTCAGCGTCTATAAATACCAAGGCCGCTTGTCTGTCTATACTCATATCCAAATATTCAATAATATCTATCAGATTCCTTACATTTTCCCTTAATTGCCTCCCTGGAAGGAAACCCGTTTGATCTTTATGTATTTTGTTGTTCAAAACCTTTTTTAGTCTTTCTGCCATTATATCTGTGAATAGTTTATAATCATTATTTAATAATGAAATTGGCCTATAGTTTTTCACTTCCAGAGTATCTGCATCTTTTTTAGGAATCAAAGTAATATATGCTTCCTTCCAGGTGTTCGGGATCCTTCCTTCCTTTAATATATTATTCATCACTTCTCCTAGCACTGGGGATATTTGGTTACTTAATGTTTTATAATATTTGGCTGAAAGGCCATCTGGCCCTGGGACTTTCCCACTTTTCATCCTTTTAATAGCCTTTTTTATCTCTTCTTGAGTAATTGTCTGGTCTAATATCTCATTTTCTTCTTTTGAAATTCGTTTTAGGTGATGCACTTGTAAAAAGTGGTCTATTTCTTGCTTTGTTTCCTTTCCTCTTTTATATAAATCCTTGTAATATTTTTGAAATATCTTTCTTATCTCTTTTGGCTCTTCCACAATCCTTTCTCCTTCCCTTATCCTACTAATCGTATTTTGTTTTCTTCTTTCTCTTATTTGCCACGCCAGGTATTTTCCTATCTTATTTGCTGACTCAAACGTTCTCTGATTCATCATTTTAATTTTCCATTCTACCTCTTGGTCGATTATTGTAGAAAATTTAGCTTGTAATATCTTTATATTCTGTTTTGCGATCTCCTCATTGGGGTTGATAGTCAACTTTCTTTCATTTTCCATAATCTGTGTTAGGATCTGTTCCTTCTTTGTCTCTTTTTCTTTTCTTACTTGACTATTTTTCTGTATTAAGAAGCCCCTCATAACTGCCTTTCCTGCGTCCCACACAGTCTCTATAGCAATTTCCCCATTTAAATTCCATTTAAAATAGTCTTCTATTGTCTCTATTGCCTTATTTACAATCTTCTGATCATTAAATAAAAATTCATTCATCCTCCATCTAACCGTTCGGATATCTCTACCTTTTAGCTCAATGGAGACCGCATTATGATCAGATATAGTTCTTGGAAGAATTTCCGATTTAGTTAGATTTTGAGTTAGTTCCTTCGAAATCCAAATGCTGTCTATTCTCCCCCAACTCTGATTTGGGTTTGAGAAGAAAGTATATTGTTTTGTAGTGGGGTTTTTAAGTCTCCACGCATCAATCAGTCCCAGATTTTTTACCATATCAAAGAAGGATCTCGGTAATTTACCTTCCTTCTTCTCCTGTTTTTTTGTTGACTTATCTAGGTTTGGGGACACCACCCCGTTAAAGTCACCCATCAATATCATTTTTTTGGTCCATCCATTCCATCAATTTGTCTCCTAATTCCAAATAAAAGGCTGATTTTTTATCATTTGGGGCATATATTCCCACAACAATTATTTTTTCTCCCTGAAACACCATTTGAACAATGACTACTCTCCCTTGGTCATCTTTGTATAATAATTGTGGATCATATTTTTCCTTTATGTATATTACCACCCCTCTTTTCTTCACTCTATCTGATGTCACAAAATCTATTCCCAATCTCTTATTGCTTAGTAATCTCTTATGCTTATTTATTATGTGCGTCTCTTGGAGACATATTAAGTCACAGTTCTTTTTCAGTAATATGTGAGTAATCTGATTCCTTTTATTTTTATTGTTCAATCCATTCACATTCCAGTTTAGTATTTTTAATGCCATCTGTTATATACTATTTAATTAACTTATTAAACCTATGTACAATTTAGTGTTCTTTGTCTCCTTCCTCTAGTTCTTCTCTTTCTCCTATTGAGCTCTCCTCTCTTTCTTCTTCTTCACTCCCTCCTTTTTCTTCTCCTTGCTGGTTCTCTACCTCCTCCTCCCCCATCATTTTCCCCAGGTCCTTCTCGTATCTCCTTGCAAATTTTTGAAGTTCTAAGATAGTGGACAGTTTAAACTTTTTTTCTTTGAAATAGAATGAAATACCTTCCGGAAACTCCCATCTATACAAGATCCCATTTTTCTTCAGTTGATTTGTTAATTTTTTATATGGGTCCCTCCTTCGAAGAAATCTCGAAGGAATCTCTTTGTAAATAATAATTGGGTTTTCTTCAATATATAACCTTTTGACATAGTTCTGTTTCAAAATTTCGTTTCTTATCTCCAATGAGTTAAACATGGCTATTACATCTCCTGGCAATTTTTTCCCTCTGGCCTTGGCCGATTTTGTTCTTATTCGAAATATGTTTACCAAGCAATGGTTTATCTCTTCTTCTTTTCTATCTAGCCATATTGCCAGCTCTTTCACCACTTTAACTCTAATATTCTCATTTAAATCCTCTGGTATTCCTCTAAGTTTTAGGTTAGATTGATTTTGACGCATCTGCGTCATAGCCATGTTGTCCAACAACTCTTCCTGTGTTGCTCCTATTTCTTTAACTTCTAATCTAATCCTGTCCATCTCTTTCCTACTGTCTTTCGTGTCCTTTTGAACCCTTTTCACTGAATCCTCCAAAACCTTAGCTTTTACCGAGAGATCCTTAACTTTCCCTTTCAGTTCCCCTACCACTTCCTCCAATTTTTTGTCTAGAGTATCTTGTACCTCCATCAATTTTCTCTCAATATACTGTTCATTATTTTTAAATTCTTTTCTTATTTCGGCCATCAAGCTGTCATAATTTCTAATATCTCTTGCCTCCTTCCCCTCTTCTTGTTTTGAAGGCCTCCTTTCCGCTGGTGTTGCCACCCCCTTCTTAGAACCGTTCGGCATTTGTATATTTAAGTTTAGTTCTTCCTAGTATACTGTATAATGTAATATACTATGTGGGTAAGATATAGAGGTAACAAGGTTAACAAGGTTAACGTCTCTCAGATATTGCAACAAGAGTCCAAAATTGACTAAATTGGTACAGCACAAAAATTAACCCTTAATTAAGATCAGATATTAATAATACAGTTTTAACTGTACCTAAATTCAGACACGTATTTAAATCCTCAGAGTCTTATAATTAAATGTAGTAAACACCTGAACCTCCAGAAACACTTCCAGATTCAGGGGGTTCTCAAACTCATAAGCAAGGTCCTGCGAAAACGTATTCTTTAACTTTGCATCCCGGGGTGTATGTCTCTTTAAATCCCGAAGAATCAAGAGAATCACAGCTGTCTCTGAAGCTCAAGAACGTATCCGGTTGGGGATGAAGAAGGCGGGTCCCCTTTAACTCACTCAATATGGCAGTCCTTTCACAGTCTCACCATCTTTAAGCAAACTTTAAACAAACTTTAAACACAGTCTCACAGTCCCTGTCTTTAAACACAGAGCGCTGCTAAGGCACCTATATTCCACACTCCGTTTAAGTCCCAATTCTCCCCAATCCTGAGGTTTAAAAGCAAAAGTCCTCCACCGAAACCCGTGCTGGTTAAAGCGCTCTCTGTCCCGATGAAACAGAAAAGTCTTTTTCCCCTCTCCCTAGTCGATATAGTAGTTCAACTGTTACCTTGCCTCTGACACTTTATACTTTGTGTCTGAGGTCTTTCCACCACACACTCACTGGCAGCTTGTTTCCTCTTTTCCTCTTTTGTTTCCTCTCTACCAGCGTCTTGCTATACTTTCTTTTCACCTTACTGCCAGGAATGGACTCCTCCTCCTTTTCACCAATTATTTCTTCTCCGCTGGGTTCTTATCAAAACGTTCCTTTAATCTTATCTAAGTAATTTCCAGTATTTCTTTATCCCCACTGCTTTTTCCACAGTGATTTATAGCTACTTCCCAGCTTCTCCGCTGTTGTTGGAGGTCCGCCGCTTTCCCTCGGAGTTTGAGGCTTCACAGCATGGAGTCTGTTGCCTCCCCTTTACACTGCAGCTCCAGCCTTGTTAAACGCCGGCAACACAGGCGAGCACAGGCAGCGTCGCAGGGTACCTTGTCCCGCAGGATTCCCTCCTGTGGTTTCAGGGTTCACGTAGCCTTCGCGACCCCTCTAAATCTCCATGCTGTTTGAGACTCCCCCAGAGGAGTTATCTCACACTCCTTTTCAGCGGCCGCGGCGTCCCGGAAGTCCTGTAGCGATTATTTTCAATTTTCAATTACTGCAGTTTTAATATTTTATCTATTTTGCTGCATGCAAAACATATAATTTGTATATTATATCATTTATCTTACTGTTATATTACATAGGTATATATGTTTAAAAAGATGTGTATACTAGTGGAGGGAAGGGGAGGGGAGTTATTGGTTTCTGCTCTTATTTTTATTGTGTATTTTGTGCTTTTATATTGTATTTTTTATGTTGTGAACTGCTCTGAGCTCTGCGGATGCAGGGCAGTACAGTGGTACCTCGGGTTACAGACACTTCAGATTACAGACGCCTTAGGTTACAGACTCCGCTAACCCAGAAATAGTACCTCAGGTTAAGAACTTTGCTTCAGGATGAGGACAGAAATTGTGTGGCGGCAGCGGGAGGCCCCATTAGCTAAAGTGGTACCTCAGGTTAAGAACAGTTTCAGGTTAAGAACGGACCTCCGGAACAAATTAAGTTCTTAACCTGAGATACCACTGTATACAAATTTAATAAATAATAATAATAACAATCTGTTTATAACCCTTTGTTTGATTGATTTGTCTGTCATAAACCAAAATGCATGTTTTTGTTTTTGTTTTTGTTTTTTGCTGCAGCATGACATTTATTTTTATTTAAACAATAAAAAATAAAATCTATCAGATCAATATTCAGGACAAAAAACAAGCATCCTTTTTATTATTTATTAAATGTCTCTTCTCCTTCTTCCCAAAAACCACCAAGGAGAGGACATCCAATGGCAAAAAAATGGGCAGGAGCTGATCGTTACCTTCCCTTCACCGTGTTATTTAGATGGTCGTAATTGGTTTTTAAACATTTCATTAAATTTTACTTTTAATTGTATTGCTTCGCTACACAGTTGTTTGCAGCCCTGTGTTCCTTGGGGAGGAATAGAAATTTTATAAAAATATGTTTTTTGAAAAAAATGAATGTGTTAATGAAAATTACACCCTTCCGTGTATACTTTTAGCCCATCCCTGTGGCTTCCTGTCAGAAACAAAATTATTCCCAATGTAGGAAACCGACTGGTTCATCTAAGCTCAGTATAATATATACTAACTGGCAGTGACTCTGCAGAATTTGAGATGGGGGTTTCTCCCAAGCCTATGTGGAGCAGATTGAACCTGTGACTCCTGTCTCAAATTCTGCGAGGCAATTTTTTTTAAAAAAATGTAGTATAAACACCAACAATTGGGAAACACTTGCCTGTGAATGCTCCAGTTGGAGACCAGCTGGGGCCGTGGGATTTGAAACAAAATAATAATATTTTTTTTTTCCAGTAGCACCTTACAGACCAACTAAGTTTGTTATTGGTATGAGCTTTCGTGTGCACGCACACTTCTTCAGATAACTAGAACTATGGGCTTTGAAGACACTCGAACTCAGAATGCAAGGGAGAAATGTGCTAAGCCACACTGTAATCAACTCCTGCCCAGAAACCAATGTCCCCACTGTGGAAGGACGTGTGGATCCAGAATTGGCCTCCACAGTCATTTACGGACTCATTGTTAAAGCCGTGTTTATGGAAGACAATCTTCCTCGGCTACGAGTGATCGCCAGAGAAGCCAGGGATTGAACCTGTGACCTTCTGCATGCGAAACGGATGCCCTACCACTGAGCTAAGGCCCATCTCAGGTCCCATTCCTCCTTGGATACTACCTGTCCTAGCTAGCCTCCTGCTCTACAGGCTGCGACTGTAGCTGGGGATTGCAATGCTTGCTACTGCATGTGAGTTTCATTTCATTTCATTTCATTCCATTTCGTTTGGTTCTGCCCCCCCCCCCCCTGCAGCAAGTGTCACTCCAGAGTGCTGCTTTGGGAGTATCAAGAGGAACCGAGGGGGCACCGGGGCAGCAAGAACACAGAAACTGAGTGACAACCTCCTCCACGTCTGCCTAGCAACAGCCAGGCTGCCTCTTCTGTCTCCTCATAATGCTCCCTTCAGCATCACTGAATGAGTCTGGGCACTCCCACACTGGGGAGCAGGGGCAGGGGGAGAGTGGGGGGGGGTGTTCTGCTACTCCTGTCTTCGTACAGCCTCATTGCTCCAGCAGGGGGTGCCCTGGGCTAAGAGGTCCTCAGATCACCGCTAGCTGTCCTTGCCGCCACCTGTTCCTTGCCATACCCTTGCATTCCATTATTAACAAACTCAAAGCGATAAGGACACAGGGTTTCTCGCAGGCATTTGTTGGGTCAGTGTAGGAAGCAGGTAAGGACGGGCAAATCCATCCATTTTCGCAATCTTGCACTCAGTCAGTTCAGTTCTTCACATTTCTGCAGACAGGGACTGAGAAGTCTGTCAACTTCTGCAATCGTGCATTCGGTTTTCCACATATCTGCATCCATTTGCAACTTTAAGAAAAGTCTGCATTTTGGTGGCTGTTTCTCATAATATACACCATTTTCTGTCTATTTATTGGGGCAGGTGGCAAATGAAGGTATACCTATTATGCACACATTGCAAGGGATTTTCCTAAAACAATGCATTTGTGCACTTTCCCCTAATAAATTCATTCCTGCTTGCATTTTTTGGTTGCATTCTCAAAATTTGGAGCACTGCAAGCTCCAAAGGAAAGCTGCATTTCAGTTCACATTTGTCTGTCTGTCTATCTATATGGGGATGTAGGTGGCGCTATGGTCTAAACCACAGAGCCTCTTGGGCTTGCTGATCAGAAAGTTGGCAGTTCAAATCCCCATGATGGGGTGAGTTCCCATTGGTCTATCCCAGCTCGTGCCAACCTAGCAATTTGAAAGCATACCAGCACAAATAGATAACTAGGTACCGATGTGGTGGGAAGGTAAATGATGTTTCCATGCGCTCTGGCTTCCGTCACGGTGTTCCGTTGCACCAGAAGCAGTTTAGTCATGCTGGCCACATGACCCGGAAAGCTGTCTGTGGACAAACACCAGCTTCCTCAGCCTAAAAGCGAGATGAGAGCCACACCCCATAGTTGCCTTTGACTGGACTTAACTGTCCAGGGGTCCATTTTAGTTCACTGATGCCCAGGATGTTAGTATTTATTCTTGCTATCTCATTTTTGACCACATCCAACTTACCAAGGTTCATGGTAAGTTCAAGAAGGACACTGACAAACTGGAACGTGTCCAGAGGAGGGCAAAGGCCTGGAAAATGGTCAAAGGCCTGGAAACGATGCCTTATGAAGAACGGCTAAGGGAGCTGGGCATGTTTAGCCTGGAGAAGAGGAGGTTAAGGGGTGATATGATAGCCATGTTCAAATATATAAAAGGATGTCACATAGAGGAGGGAGAAAGGTTGTTTTCTGCTGCTCCAGAGAAGCGGACACGGAGCAATGGTTCCAAACTACAAGAAAAAAGATTCCACCTAAACATTAGGAAGAACTTCCTGACAGTAAGAGCTGTTCGACAGTGGAATTTGCTGCCAAGGAGTGTGGTGGAGTTTCCTTCTTTGGAGGTCTTTAAGCAGAGGCTTGACAACCATATGTCAGGAGTGCTCTGATGGTGTTTCTTGCTTGGCAGGGGGTTGGACTCGATGGCCCTTGTGGTCTCTTCCAACTCTATGATTCTATGATTCTATGATTCTATGGTTCTTACATTCCAGGTTCCTATGCAATATTTTTCTTTACAGCATTGGACTTTCCTTTTGCTTCCAGGCATATCCGCAACTGAGCGACTTTTCAGCTTTGGCCCAGCTGCTTCATCAGCTCTGAAACTACTTGTACTTGTCCTCCGCTCTTCCTGAGTAGCATGTTGGATGCCTTCCGACCTGAGGGGCTCATCTTCTAGTGTCATAACTTTTATATGCCTGTTGTCTTTGTCCATGGAGTTTTCTTGGCAGGGATACTGGAGTGGCTTGCCGGTTCCTCCTCCAGGTGGATCACGTTTGGTCAAAACTCTCCACTATGACCTGTCCATCTTGGGTGGCCCTACACAGCATAGCTCATAGCTTCTCTGAGTTATTCAAGCCCCTTCGCCATGGCAAGGCAGTGATCCATTACCTTTACCTATCTATCCATAAGTTGAATTCATATTCTGCCGAGACAACATAACACCGGTCACATCACATCATCATCAAAACTTTATTAGCAAAGCCAACAGGCCACAGCTAGACAAGAATTAAAAATAAAATAAAAATAAGAATAAAAAGAAGAAAAGAACAGGCAAAAGGGGGTCCGTCAGATGAACAAGTCTGTCACTCAGATGGTGGCCCTCAATTTCACAGCTCTCTCGATGTATCTCGCGACCTTCTCTGTTATCTGACTATCCGTATCAGATAAGAGAAAATACAGTGTAATGTCTGGTGAACGGCCGGGGTTGGAGAGAATAAGTGGAGTAATAATCTCATTCCTTAGGTCTTTGTAAATAGGGCAGGATAGAAGGACATGGGACACTGTTTCCGTGTTACCATCTCCACATGGGCAGAGTCGTTTTTCAAATGGAGTCTTTTGGTAACGACCTTCGAGTACGGCAGAAGGAAGAACATCCCATCTAGCCAATGTAAAGGCACGTCTGTATTTTGGGATGGTTAATTTAGACAAATATGAGGCTGGGGAGTCAAAATGAGAAGGGGGAAAGTAGGTATACCATGGGCACAGTTTCTTTAAGATGGTCAGGTTGTTTTGCCGTTCAATGTCTTTCAGGCGCTGGCCAATTAGACTCTTTGCTTTAATGAGGCCCATTGATAGTAGGGACTGTGAATGCAAACCGCATGTAAGGAGTTTTTGATGCACAGTTTTGAACCACTTGCTTTTGTGAGAATCTTGCATTACTAGAGGCAGTAGACCAGGTGGGTTTAGATTAAGACGAAGCCAGTAGTTGAATGTTCTTTGCCAAGTCTGAGTTTCTACAGATGGAAGGCAGGCCTCGAGTCGTAATGCTGCGTTTGGAACACAGGGGGGGACGCCAAATATCTGCCTTAGAAATTTAGACTGAACAGTTTCAAGACTGGAGCAGTGGTTCCCCGTCCAGATTTGTGCCCCATACAGTAACTGCGCCAAAGGTTTTGCTTGAAAAACTTCAAGGGCTGCTGGGATGTATCTGCCCCCCTTTGTGTAAAAGAAGCGGGACAGCATCTTAGTACTTTGAGCTGCTTTTTCTTTGGCACATTTTTGATGGACATCCCAGGACCCGGTCGACTGGAACACGATACCCAGATATTTGAAGGCTTTAACCTGTTCAATTGTCTGGTTATCCATCCTCCAGCTGTACTGTCTGTGTTTCCTTGCAAAAACCATAATTTTGGTTTTCTGATAGTTTATTGCCAGTTGCTCTCTCCTACAGTATGCTGAAAATTCACCTATGAGCCTATTTAAGCCTATTCTTGTTCGAGATAGGAGTATCGCATCATCAGCATACAAAAGTACTGATATTGATTTGTCAGCCAGTTTGGGGGCGTGGAAGTCCGGAGATGACAAACAGTTAACCATATCATTGATGTAAAAGTTAAATAGAACTGGGGCCAGGATGCAACCTTGCTTGACCCCCTTGCTGACAGGAACTGGTCCTATAAGATGGCCATTTAACGAAGTTCTTACATGCAGCACCGTGTCTTTATATAGACAGCTGATCAGGAATAATAGTCTTTTGTCTATACTTGATGTGCTCAATTTATCCCAGAGTCTTGCACGTGGAATTGAATCGAAGGCAGCCTTTAGATCGATAAAGGCTGCATATAGCACCCCGCGGGATTCTTTGGCATATTTATCAATTAAATAGGCTAGGGTGAAGCAGTGGTCTATGGTGGATCTGCCTTGCCTGAAACCCGCTTGCTCTTCCGCTAGAATAGCTTCAGTTTCCAGCCAGCTAGTTAGCTTAATATAAAGATGTTTGGCATATAGTTTGCTGGGTATAGGCAGAAGGCTGATTGGTCTATAGCTCGCCGGGTCTGGCGTAGGTCCTTTTTTATAGATTGGAATAACTATTGCCTCAGTCCAACCATCTGGAAGTAAACCCGTTGAGTCGATCCAAGAAAATAGAGACGCCAGCAGGGGGGCCCACCAGCCAATGTTGGACTTCAGAAGTTCGGCAGGGATGTAATCAATCCCTGGGGCCTTGTTGTTCTTTAATTGTGCGATTAAGTTCTCAACTTCCTTAACAGTTACTGGTGGCCAGTGAGGTAGGTCCTCCAATTGAATACATAATTTGTAATGTTGGGCTTCCTGGTCATAGAACAAAGATTGAAAATGGCGCAACCACTCCATTGGTTCCACTGTACAGATGGAATTAGTACGCTCCTGGTCCAGTAGACCAGATATGGTTCGCCAAAAGCAAGTGGTATCTTTCTCGTGTGATGCCTTAACCAAACTGTGCCATGCGGTTCTTTCAGCTTCCAGTTTCTTTCTCCTTAGTAATTGTTTGTAAGACCGTCTCAGATCAATATAAGCATTAAGTAGGGGAGCAGTCCCTGATTTCCTATATCTCTGGTAGGCAGTTCTCATTTGTCTCCTTGTTTGCCTGGACTCCAGGTCAAACCAGCTAGCTCCGTCCTTTGCCCTTTTTGTAGCGGCGCTATGTATCACTGTTGTTAAATGGGATTTCAGTCTTTCCAAAAGTAATTTAAAGCGTTCCATAATCACATCTACTGAATTGCCTGACACAATAGCGGAGCGAATAAGCTTTAACTCCACTGACTGAAGAAGGAGGGTTAGGTTTTCATTCAGTATTGGGGACCATTTGAGTCTTTTGGGAGCAGGTATACCCAAATTTACAGAAGGTATATATTGTGGCTCGGCAATCGAATAGTCAAAAGGCCGACCTGCAAGCTCTAAAATTAGAGGTAGGTGATCACTCAGAGTATTGTGGCCCACTAGGAACTTCCTTACAAAGCTGTGAGCGAATCTTGAGATTAGAATATAATCTATAACGCTTCCCCCAGCCTTGGAGAAATGGGTATATTCCCCGGGGCGATCCCCCTCTATGTTGCCGTTTAATATCAGCAGTTCCCTCCGTCTGGCAGCCTGCACTAAGCAGAGACCTGAAAAATTACTTCTGCTATCTTTGGACAGTCGTGTCGCACCAGTATCCGTCAGTTCTTCAGGGTCCATAAATAGGTTGAAGTGAGTGTATAGACTGTTGTCATCTGTTCCTATGCGAGCATTAAAGTCTCCACACACAATAGTCAGGGCAGACGGGTAAGTAGATTCGAGAGGCTCTAAAAACGCCTCTAGCTCAGCCCATATAGCCTTGACCACGGAGTTTTTTTGGCCTGGGGGAATATAAACATTGACCAGCAAAAGAGTAGTTCTCTTGAAGCTAAGTAGAGCGGCTGTTGCTAAAGAATTGCAGCTGGGTAGGGCTGTTAGAGAGTGCGCCAGCTCCGTGGAAATGAAGCAAGCTAGGCCACCACTAGATCTGCCGCCCCTTAGAGATGGAGAGGCAGGCAGGTAGTGGCAGTTATACCCATTGAGAAATATAGGGTCATTCTGCCATGTCTCCTGAAAGAGGATGATGTCAAATTGCTTAAGGTAGCACAAAAATTGTTGAGTGTTTTTCTTGGCGTGCCAACCCGCGATATTCCAAGACAGCACTTTTAGGCCCCGGGCCCTTCGGGGAGCTGGGTCTATGTCACCACCACGTCCAGCAATTCTTTGGTGTCTAAAAAAACACACCCGTTGGCTCTTTTCGAGGATGACTGCTTGGAGAGAGTGTAGTGGTCCTCTCTTCTTGGTGATTTGGGGCTAGATTTTGGAGTTGGGGGGGAAGCTAATTCATTCGGAGACAATTTAAGATAGCTGTGCCAGGAGCTTTGAGATTTCACACCTTGATTTGGTCTTACTTTATTGTACATCACAGGGGGCTCAGATTGTAGTTCCACGTCTACGCATTTAAAGGTGCCTCCCACTGTCTTCTTATCCACTAGACATTTGGGAGATATGGGCTGCACATAAGGGTCCTTCATTGTCTCACCTTGGTCATCCTTTTTTTCTAGTCTGCTCCGAAGTAAATCAAGTCTTTTCAGAATCTCAGTTTGAGCTGGTGGATGCAGTGACCAGAATCGCTTTATCAGCGAGAGTTCTTCCTCCAAAAAGGAGTCCTCACTATCACACGTGGGAGGCCAAATGCCAGTTGGATGTGGAGCTTCCTTTTTATCATTTGATACTGTTTGAAGGAGATGATCCTGCTGGAACTTATGCTTTCTGTTTTGATGGTTTTGGTAGTTGGTTTTTTCCCTTTTGTGAACTTCCATTCCTATGCCCTTGGTCCCCATCAGAGAGGTTAAAGGTGCTCTGTTTTCAAATATTCTTAATAGGACTATTCTTTCTTTTTTGAATAGGTTTTTAGCTCTAAAAATAAGGCTGGCCAGATTATGATCTAAAAAGGTAATCAATGCTCGTACCGAGCAGTCATCTTGATGTAGATACTCTATAGCGGCTATGTCAGTTGCTTTTACTATCCCCGGTAAAATGCCTCTTATAATGGACAAAAAGTGGTCTATACGGTCCGACCCTGCATAAAATCTAGGCGGTTTAGGGTAATTAGCAAAGACAAGCTTTTGTGGGATTAGGACTAAACTCCATTCTCTTTTGGGCCACAGCATCTGTCGAGCTTGAGAGGAGTGGTTCCCCTCAATAGTTTGGGTCGCCAGCTCACCTCTGTCTACAGATTCTGTGCTGGCCATAAGAGGACTCTGGGGCGGTATAACTGTAGATGGATTAGTTCCTTTGTCCCCGCTCGGTGTTGATTCTTCAAAACTTGGTTTAAATTCTTTTGTGGGTGTATCTACTTTACGTGTTTCTTTGATAGCACTCGAGTTGGATTTGTTTGTTCCACTTGTAGAAAGGGATGGAAGAAGGTTAAAGAGCTTCTGCCAATATTTTTTGCAGGTACGGTGAGTTGTCTTAAGCCGCCTTAGATTTTTTATATTTTTGCTTTTCTTCATCTTAGGCTCAGCTTTTTTCTTCCGGGATTTGCTGGGGAGTGGTGGATCCGGGCTGGCTAGGGGATTTGTATTCTGGACTGAAGCGCTCACATGTTGTTTGAAATTATCCACTAGGGTCAGGAGAAGCCCGTTTGTTATCGCTAAAAAATTTTTGACGTTAAGGAGATCCGTAGAAATCTGGTATATCTGCTCCTGAAGATAATCACCCCGCATTTCTGTTCCGCTGTCGTTGGCTTTCAACCAATGGGTTGAAAGGTTACTTCCAAGTTCCAGCGGTGACAAATAAGGATTAGCATCAGGTGTGTTGGCTGTATTAGCCTTTGTAGCGTTCTCTGCTATGGCGAGTTCTTGGGCCAAATTTGTTGGATGGTTTGTCCACTTGTTGTTTGTCTGCAAGTCCTTTAGCTGTGTTGACCAATCCAACACTGTGAGTGGCAAAGGCATAGCTACATCTAGAATACTCTCGTTCTGAGTTCTCTTACTCGAGTCTTTTTGAGGAAAGTAGCTGGTAATTTTACTTTGTCTCCTTCGACGCTCCATCGGGCTCTGTGGTGAATTAGGCAAGATTCCTTGGTCCTTGTATTTTTTCCTGGTGAGGACCATAGTGGGTATATGGGTATATATGGATATATGGTAGGGGTTGCTTGCTTGACGGTAACTTATCTTTTTGTTCTAAGCTGGAGTAAGCAATAGCAGAAATGCCGATTTGTGGACGTTGCCTCCTAAACCTCTCCAACCTCTCCAACTTGTTAGTTTCTCCAGCAATTTACTTGTTACCAGCAATTTACTTGTTAGTTTCTCCAGCAATTTACATCGGAGCTTGTGAGGTATCAGTTATTTAAAATGTTAGAAAATAGTACTAGTCCTAGGCTTTCATACTACTAGTCCTAGGCTTTCATACTATAACTTGTTTCTTTTGTGGACGTTGCCTCCTAAACCTCTCCAACCTCTCCAACTTGTTAGTTTCTCCAGCAATTTACTTGTTACCAGCAATTTACTTGTTAGTTTCTCCAGCAATTTACATCGGAGCTTGTGAGGTATCAGTTATTTAAAATGTTAGAAAATAGTACTAGTCCTAGGCTTTCATACTACTAGTCCTAGGCTTTCATACTATAACTTGTTTCTTTTAAAGTTCAACTAGGACTTTCTCTCTCATTCAACAGCCTCACGGCGTAGCCAGTAAAGTAATTATCGAGTTGAACTTGCCTTGTGTTTCTTGGGGTTGTACCTACTTCAATTCCTCCCTTTTTATAGATAAAAAGCTCGGCGTCCTTCCAGTAGCTGACCTCCCCGTCTGCTAATTACCAGCTTCGTCTAACACCGGTCTTGAAAGACCTACATTGGCTCCCAGTATGTTTCCGAGCACAATTCAAAGTGTTGGTGTTGACCTTTAAATCCCTAAACGGCCTTGGCCCAGTATACCTGAAGGAGCGTCTCCACCCCCATCGTTCTGCCCGGACGCTGAGGTCCAGCGCTGAGGGTCTTCTGGCGGTTCCCTCATTGTGAGATGCAAAGCTACAGGGAACCAGGCAGAGGGCCTTCTCGGTAGTGGCGCCCGCCCTGTGGAACGCCCTCCCATCAGATGTCAAAGCGATAAACAACTACCTGACATTCAGAAGACATCTTAAGGCAGCCCTGTTCAGGGAAGTTTTTAATGTGTGACTTTTTAGTGTATTTTTGGTCTCTGTGGAAGCCGTCCAGAGTGGCTGGGGAAACCCAGCCAGATGGGCAGGGTACAAATAATAAATTATTATTATTATTATTATTATTATTATTATTATTATTATCCTGATCTCCCACCCAAAGGAGCACAAGATGGCAAACAGAGACACAATTAATAAAGAAAGCAACAACATTATAAAACAGTTAAAACATTCTTAAAACCAATTACAGTTAAAAACATTCTCAAAGCAGTTGTGGTTAAAACATTCTTCCATCTGATGATCTTGGGGTTGCCAGGAACAGTATTCTTCAGCCACCAAGTACCTGCATAAACAGTAGCCTTTTCAAATTCCCACCCGAAACTTAATGATGATGAACACAGGAACACCTCACTAGGGAGTGTGTTTCACAACTGGAGGAACCACCACTGAAAAGGCCCTGTCAAGGATCAGGGCCAACAGGGCAGCATATTGTTTTGGGAAGTGCAAAGGAAACTGGTTCACATTAAAAAGATACTTGAGCCAATTTTCCCTCCCATCCCTGGAAGCTGGACCATTTTTAAATTATTATTTCTTCTTAATTCTGACACCACCACCTTCAGCGGTTCATGCTCCTACAGGAGCTAACGGGAAAGATAAGAACGATGGAAATCATCAATTAAAAAATTAGAGACAAAGATAGCAGCAGGGAGGGGAAAAACACAACAGCAGCCATTGCAAGAGAGCCAATTAAAACTTTTGCAGTAGTTGTTGGGTTTTTTTTAAGCCTGAGAGGAAGACAGTGCAATATTATTTCAACTGTTGTTGATAACATGCTTTTGAAAAGCATGCATAGCTATATGGTTTTTTAAAAAAATAATCTTGATTTTCAGGATCATAATACAGTGGTATCTCAGGTTACATACGCTTCAGGTTACATACTCTTCAGGTTACACACTCTGCTAACCCAGAAATAGTACTTCAGGTTAAGAACCTTACAACAGAATGTGCCATAGATGTGACTTTTCCAGCAACAATTCAGTTACTTAAAAGGGTATTGGGCTCATTACTGAATTCAGCACACAAGGCTGGAAGCAGTAGCTATGCAATTTTCCCATTTCATTTCTACACTTCTTCTGAATGGTAGGAGCTGCCCCAAGTTGGAGCTTCCCTGGAAAACCAGAAATATTATCTTCTCTGGGCTATTGCAATCAGAGACTTTGCCCTCTGGCATATTTTTTCTTTCCTTCCTTTTTGTTAAAAACACACACACACACACCCTGAATGTTTGCAAGTCCCTCTTTCAATGTGACAGCACTCATTCACAGACTTCCATTTGTAGTTGCATAATAGTGGGTGGACAACGCTTGCTCCAGAA
Source organism: Podarcis cretensis (assembly GCF_951804945.1). Lineage (NCBI taxonomy): Eukaryota > Metazoa > Chordata > Lepidosauria > Squamata > Lacertidae > Podarcis > Podarcis cretensis. Next base: position 22,925,034 of record NC_137177.1, on the reverse strand, counting down.
CTCTTAATGATTGCTCCTAAGAATTTCATGGGGATGTTAAGTAGCATCAGAGGCAGTATAGTGCCCTGTGGCACCCTGAAGCTCAAGCTCCAGGAAGCCAAGAAGCAATTATTCAATGCTACTTCCTGGAACTGTCCTTGGAGATAGGACTGGGACCACTGCAGAACAATACCCTCCATACCCATCCTCCCAGTCCAGAAGATGACCATGATCAATGGTAACAAAAGCTGATGAGAGATCTAATAAGAGCAAGAGGGTTGCATTCCCCGTGTCGCTTTCCTGATAGAGGTAATCCATCATGGCAGCCAAGGTGGATTCAGTCCCCAACCCAGGTCTGAACCTAGATTGCAACAGATCTAGAAAACCACTTTGCTCTAAGAATGCCTACAGCTGCATGACCCACTCAAGTACCCTGCCCAAAAAGAAGGCATTTGCAGCAGGGTGGTAGTTGCAATGTACCAGTGTGTCTAAGGTGGGGGGGGGGTTCAGGAGGGCCTGCACTATTATTCCTTCAAGGTGGCCAGCACCACCCCATCAAACGAAGACACATTGACCATGCCCTGAATGCATCCAGTCATACCCACCCACCCTCAGCTAGCTTTAATCAGCCATTAAGGGCAAGAATCCAGAGGGGAAATTGCTGAAGACATGCTCACAAGCACTCTTGTCAGTGTCAACTGGCTGTTAATACATTAATACTGAAACTGATCCCACCAAACAAGACTTGATAGGACATTGGAAACCTCACCTGGGACTGTTTCAGCTGTGGCATCTACCTCACAACAGTGGTACCTCAAGTGTCCAGCAAGCAACTCACGGTGGGTATCTGAGACATCCCAGGCTGTGTATGGGAAGCCCATCGCGAGGAAAGTTGTGGGGATGGGGTGAAGATGGCAGCCAAAGCATACATATACAGTGGTACCTTGGGCTACAGACACTTCAAGTTACAGACGCCGCTAACCCAGAAATAGTACCTTGGGTTAAGAACTTTGCTTCAGGATGAGAACAGAAATCGTGCTCTGGCAGCGCGGCAGCAGCAGTAGGCCCCATTAGCTAAAGTGGTGCTTCAGGTTAAGAACAGTTTCAGGTTAAGTATGGACCTCCGGAACGAATTAAGTACTTAACCTGAGGTACCACTGTACAAATATAAAGAGGGGTTTGGTTTGGTTATATGGCTTTTTCTTCGTTGCGTTGGTTATGATCATGGTTATATGGCATGGATAGGCCTTACAAGAAGTTAAATTAGTGTGGTGTAGTGATTAGAGTATTGGACTAGGTCCTGGGAGAGCAGGGTTCAAATCCCCACTCAGCCATGAAGCTCACTGGGTGACCTTGGGGCCAGTCACCGCCTGTCAACCTTAGCTACCACACAGGACTGTTGTGGGGATTAAATGAGAAGGGGGAGGACCACATACCCTCCAACATGTCTCCAGTGAAAATAGGGACAAACAAAAGCTTAAATCAGAAACCAAGACAACTTCTGTATTTCCAGGCTGTCCCCGGAAAATGAAACACTTGAAGGGTCTGGAACCATGTACATCACCTTGAGCTCCTTGGAGGAAAAGGTGGGATAAACATAAATGCAATGAACAAATAAAATTATTTGAAACTGGGTTTTGCTTTTTAACTTGAAAACTACCGTACATTTCCCAGGTTTCCTAAGATGCTGTTGTTGCCGGGCTTAATTGTGTCAGAGGGGGAGGTGTTGGTCCTCTTTTGCAATATGAACTGGAAGAAAATTTCAGGGTAGGGGATGGTGCTCACTTCATAACTCAGCTCAGCATTGCAAGCTGGACAAGGTCTGCGAAGGACCAGATCAATTATGGCCTTCCGCAAAGCTGGAGGTGAAATTTCATGAGCCAAGCAAGGCAAAGAAGGGAAATGATACAGTCCTGCTGTTTGAATTGCCCTTCCCAGTTCTCTCCAGGGGCAATAAGCATAAAAGAAAAAATCAGACTGTGTGCATGAGCTCAAAATGTCACAAGTCAGCTCCAAGCCAGAACTGGACCAGGCCAGCATAAGTTTTCCAAAGTGTGGAAATGTTGCCTTCACTGTTCCAGAAGAGACCCACAGACCCACTGCACTGAGGGCCTGGTACTTTTTGAGGGCATTGGAGACACCACATCATTTCACATGTTACAAAATGCTGAGCGAAGGCAAAAAAACGGATCTTGGCTGGTCCTTGTGGTGATTACCCAGTGCCTCCAGGCGTGAGATGCAATTAACCTTCCCTGTACAAGAATAACTACCAATGTTAACATCAGTCATCTCCTAACAACAGCCAGTGCTGTTCCAAATTCTGAAAGCAAAGATATGAAAACAAAGCAGCAGAGCAGGCAGAGCAGGGCCAGAAGGGTGACTTCTAGTGCCCCCCAAGGCCTGATGGCATCCGAGCTTTTTGCCATCCATATCAATATGGCTCAAGACCAGTCTGTTGTTCATTCCCTGCAAGGGTTGGGGATACTGATAGATTCTTCATCCTCACCCATGTTGGTTCTGGCCTGAAATAAATGGTGTGGACAGTCCATTGGGAGACCAGATTATTTATTTTGTCAAACCAAGAGTTTTCATCCCATTCTTCAGCTGAAACAACAACAACAATAGCAACTCACAAAGCATTACAAGCAAGACAACCCTTGTCCTTAGGCGAAAAGACATAGCGCAAGAGGAAAATGAATGAGGAGGGAAGAGGAAATAAGTGAACTCCGTACAAGTTCCCAATTTCAAGTTCTTCTAATGACCATCTAGGGGGGGGGAATTTCAAGGGGAGGTGGAGCCCAATGCTGCTGGCCTCACCCTGCATCTCTTTTCCTCCCTCTGTTATAGCCTGAGGGCATATCTGCTGTCAGGTAGCAGTTGATGGAGGGTAGCCCTGAATCTCTTCTCTTTCTTCGTCTGTTGTAGCTTAATATAAGACTGGACTACAGCAGAAGAAGGGGCCTGACTTCTCAGCTCTTTCTTCACAAGGGAGCAGTAGCACTCCCAAGCTTCCAAGTGACTGTCCTGACTACAACTGAAATGCCACCTTGGTAAGTTAGTGGCTGTCTTCCAATATATGCCAATATATTTCTAGCTACAAACATAAGAAAGATTAGCAGATGCTTAAATGGGAAGTTCTTACGGCCATCTATAAACGTGTTTAACTTGGTACCCTCTTGATGATGTGGGCTGCAAGTCCCATCATCCACAACCACCAGAAAGGCCAGCTGGAGCTGATGGGACCTGAAACCCAAAACATCTGGAAAGCACCATGTTGGGGACTTTCAGTCTCGGCAACTGATTCCTAGGGTAATACCTACTGGGGGTGAGCTGCTGTGCTCATTAGGCCCTGACACACTGCCAAGTCTGTGAAGGTCGTGTTTTTGCTAACAAAGAGTTAACTCCAACCTGAATGGTGTGATTTGTTGTTGTTGTTGTTTAGTCGTTTAGTCGTGTCCGACTCTTCGTGACCCCATGGACCAGAGAACGCCAGGCACTCCTGTCCTCCACTGCCCCCCGCAGTTTGGTCAGACTCATGCTGGTAACTTCGAGAACACTGTCCAACCATCTCATCCTCTGTCGTCCCCTTCTCCTTGTGCCCTCCATCTTTCCCAACATCAGGGTCTTTTCCAGAGAGTCTTTTCTTGTCATGAGGTGGCCAAAGTATTGGAGTCTCAGCTTCAGGATCTGTCCTTCCAGTGAGCACTCAGGGCTGATTTCCTTCAGAATGGAGAGGTTTGATCTTCTTGAAGTCCATGGGACTCTCAAGAGTCTCCTCCAGCACCATAATTCAAAAGCATCAATTCTTCGGCGATCAGCCTTCTTTGTGGTCCAGCTCTCACTTCCATACATCACGACTGGGAAAACCATAGCTTTAACTATACAGACCTTTGTTAGCAAGGTGATGTCTCTGCTTTTTAAGCTTTAAATATAGTGTCCCATTAAAGAAGCCTTCCCCAACATAATGCCATCCAGATTTTGGGGGTGTCAGCTCCCACCATCCTTGGCCATGTTGGTTGGGGCTAATGGGACTTGTCTCTCCAAACACCTGGAGGGCACCAGGTTGAAGAAGACTGCATTAAAGAGTGATTCATGGGACTTTTAAAACTCTGCTGTTGTAGCACAGGAGCTAAAGCCCCTTTCCAGAACACCGAGAACAAGAATTACTCAACTTCACACTTCCTTTATATTGGAGTGGGTGGGAATGAGGTTCTCCAAGAGTTTTGCCTTCCATTTTTGCTTATTTGGAAAACAGGGTGCCACTAAATTTATCTGGCAAGTGCAATCGCGATCTGATAATTCACTGCCATCATCTGCCACCTGTACTGTTCAGGTCCCATTATAAGTATGTTCTAGTAATTGGGTCCATGTGTTTTATAGAGCTCAACACTAATTTGTTGCAAGCACCTGCGTGTTCTGGTCAGCTGCTCCTGACCTTATTGTCTTATTGCTTCCAGGAAAAGAGCTCCAACAGACTGAGCCACAGGGAGGGAATCAACGGCAGAGGCTACCCCTCTAGGCTCAGGTCAGGTGGGAGGACCACTCCCACCCCAAGCAGAAGGCCATCCAGTGGACCACTCATCTTGGCATTGCCCTATCCATCCTGGCACCACTCCTGCTTGGTGAATTGGGAGAATGCTGTGGATGTAGTGTTTCTTTCAGTAATGCTTTTGATGAAGTCCCCCATTATATTCTTGTGGAGAAGCTGATAAAATGTGGGCTGGATGAGGTAACGGTTAGCTGGATTTTGTAGTTGGTTGACAGACCAAACCCAATGGTTCCTTGTCATGTTGGGGGGGGAGTGGCATGGAAGGCACCACACACATACATGATTCAGCGAGCTTCTTTTCTGTCACATCAGAGGGTAGGACCTGACCCAGTGGGTTCACCTTGCAATGAAGAGGATTGAGACTAAACAACTAGTCTTTATCTCAGAGATGGGGAACCTGCCCCCATGTTGTTGGACTCAGCCAACTTGGCCAATGGTCAGGGTTAATGGGAGATGCTGATGATGCTGATGATTTCATTTATAAACCTCTTGCTGTGAAGCATCTCAAAGAGAATGTGATACCTGCATTGCAACGAGTTGTATTAGATGACCCTTTGATATCACTTCCAATTCTAGGACTCTGTGAATTCACAATAAGAACTGCATACAAAGCAACTGCATACAGAAAAGCCATTAAAATGATTGCACATAGGATGACAACTTCACATACCTTCAGTTACCAAGTGTCATAAAAAATATTTATAAATACCGGTACATGTTTTCAAAGGCATATAAAGACACATTTTTATGGCCAATGTAATAAAAGATCTCCATTTGGATGGCCTCTCAAAAGAGAATAGTCTTCAGCAGGTGCCTGAAAGACAATGCAGAATGTGCCTCTTGCAGTTCAAACATCTGAAGGACCAGATGGTCCCTGTTGCTTATTTAAGGGCCACAGGTTTTATATATATATGCTTGAAAATTCGTTACTATTTTGAATAAATAATACAAAGCAAAACAAAATCCTCTTGCCTATTAAGGCACTTAATTCATTCCAGAAGTCCGTTCTCACACCAGAAACGTTCTTAAACCGAGGCACGCTTTCCCCAATAAGGCTTCCTGCCCTTCCACCAGTCGGCTTCTGTTCGTTTTCCGGGGCAAAGTTCGCTAGTTGGAACACCTACTTCCTCTTTTGCAGAGTTTGTTGCCCAAATCATTCGTTAACTGGACTGTTCTTAGATGGAGGTATGGCTGTGTATCATTTCATTTACATTAGTCTTGGAATTCCCCCCTGGTTATATACAATGCTTTGGGGTAAAAGGAATGTGGTGCTGGGACTGGTGTCTTGAACAAGGTTCCATGGATACCAGCACAAATGGCTGATAGGGACAGCAAAAAAAGAGGTGCCCATATCAGTGGTACAACATACCAGTGAGAACAGTCACAAAAGAGCTCTTTCAGTATGTATGTATGTATGTATGTGCGTGCACACACACACACACACACACACACACACATATATTTCAGTGCTGAGTTGAAATAGCAACTCCTTGCTGTCTTGGATAAATGACAGGCATATAAAGTAGCAGCTAACAGCCCCTGAAAGTGATGCCTTTGTCTCTGATAAATAGACAATAATGCCCATAGCTGTCATTTTCATTTTCTGGCATTTCTTTACCTCCAGTAAATGCTCCCAAAGTTAGCTCAGTTTTTTATCTCATTTGCTTTATTGATTTGCTCCATCATCAGTTAGGATGCTGGAATATGATCCTTTTATTCTGGTATGTCCTGCTTTATTTTCGCATAACTGTTTATTATTATTATTATTATTATTATTATTATTATTATTATTATTCCATCTTCTTCTCCAAGGAGTGTGAGGTGACATACATGGTTCTCCCCCTCCTTCTCCATTAACCCCCACAACAACCCTGTGAGGTATGTTAGGCTGAGAGGCAGTGACTGGCTCAAGGCCACTGAGTGAGACCACTACAGCACACGAGCTCTCAGAAAGAAGGGGTTGAGACAGCCTGGTCTAATGGCTGGAATGCAAGATGGGCCCTGGAGAGTCCTGGAGTCACGTCCCCCATCTATTTGCTGGACCAACTCCTATTAGACCCAGCCAGCACCACCAAAGGCTCAGGAGGAGCTGGCCACTGAAGTCATGCCTCACACTGCTCCATGTTTGGCCTCCATCACCCCCTCAACAATGATGGGGCCTGACCACTTCCCAACAAATATTGACACCTCAGCCCCATAGAGTTGGCGTGCCTGGTTGCCACATTTTAAAGAAAATGTGCATTACCACCGAAAGGGTCTCTCCCCACACACCCCGCACCTCACCTACCAATAAGGCCATTAGGTCCAGAGTCTAAAATTACCTAATTGTGCCACTGAGGTCAAGAAAGTGTGCTCTAATGCTAGCAGTGGAGCTCCTGTACGGAGCGGAATCTAACATGAGTGACATTATTTGCACAACCTGTAATCTACATCTGCCTCTTGCCGGTCTAGAATGCACTTCACGGCCAGAGCCATCAAGGCTTTGAAACCCAACCTTCTGTGCCCCCAGAGAGTCGCTAATATTTCCAGGGGTCAGGGCAGACTCCTTACGGCTGAGTAAAAATGCTCCTCCATATTCTCAGATGGTGGATCCAGAGTGGAAGAGGTGGATGGTGCAAGCATTCTGCTAAAATAAACCACCTGCTCTTAGCCACCTAATCTCTCAGCTATTAAAATTTGGCATAATTACAGCTTGACAACCCTGTCATCTGCTCCTCCAGATCCACAATGGTCCGCTGAGATTAGTTATGATTAAGTGAGGCGAAGTGGGATGTTTAAAGAAGGTGAGTTTGTTCAGTCACTTTTATGTAGAATTCAGATGATCTCATTGCTAACCCTTTGCATTCCGGTGTTTTTTGTGCTGTCCACTTATTCTTGCTGTTTATTCAGATTTAATAATAGTAGTAGTATTAATTGCATTTGACAATCGCTTAATAGAAATGAACAAGTTTCAGAGAGACTCAACAAGTTAAAATACAACAATCAAAGCAATTTAAAACCAGAAAAGTGTTTAAAAACAAACAATACAAAATACATAAAATGCTCATCCATTTTTAGTGCTTTTGTTTGTTTGTTTGTTTAAAAATGGAACACCAATTTGTGCAGTGTGGATTTACAAAGAGCTACTACGAGATCTATTCGAGGCTATAGTGCCTTTAATTAGCAGTTTCTTTCCAGGGGCTTCTGCCCCTATAATTGCTTCCTGTTAAGTGGAAACACAACATTTCTGTATAGTCTCTTGGCTAGTCAGTTCCTGTTCCCAGTATAGGTGTAGGGATAACTGGATAGGCTTTAATAAATGGAGTCATTTCAGTTGCTAAGCCAGGAAGAAACTGGGCTAAGGAACACAGCTAAGGAACAAGTTATGACTTTTTCTTTTTTTACATTACATCTTAGCTGTCTGCAGGCTTGTGTACAGCTCCCTGGCAGGACTCCTACCACAAGCCTGCAATGGGGTTTTACTATATTAAGTGAAGAGAAGGACGATGGGGAGTCAGTGTTAGTTTTCCCTTGAGGGAGTATTATAAAGGCAATTCAGCATGCATAATGTACCATTTTCATCCTCAAGTTAACCACGGAGATGTGCCCAAACCCAACCTTGCAGTCTTTCCCCAGGCACTCTTAAATCATTTTTATTTATATTGGCGTTCAATTTGTCTTACACTGTTTGATCTTTTAGACTGACTTTTTTAATGCTAGAAAGTTGTTGCTGTGGTTGTTCTCTGATACTATTAGTTGATTTATTGTAAGCCACCATGAATTCGTTGGAAGTTCCCAGGATTATTATTTTTTTTTAATGTACACATTTCTAAAAAAAAAACCTCTCTTACCACAGGCTTATTGTTTGCATTTCCTGTCATGCTTTTACTGGTGTTAGGTCAAAGTAGCAAAAGCCTGAGTGAACTGCACCACATGAAACAGCAGTGGGGGGTACCTTCATGGAATGTGCCCCACATTATTTAAATAAACTCTCTGCGCATAGAAACCTAGCCTACCACCATAAAGAGGAAAATTATCACACTGCTTGTGTTGGAAACAGAAACATTTTAATGTATGGAACATTCTACAATGTGATTTCCCTCCTCTGTGGTCTGAAATGCTGCAAGCTATCATACCCTCTCTGCAGTCCACCCCTTAGTTCAGGCTTCCTCAAACTTGGCCCTCCAGATGCTTTTGGCCTACAGCTCCCATGATCCCTAGCTAGCAGGACCAGTGGTCAGGGATGATGGGAATTGTAGTCTCAAAACATCTGGAGGGCCGAGTTTGAGGAAGCCTGCCTTAGTTCTATGGCATGTGTAGACCAGTCCTGGCAGGGCCTTGGAGCGATGAGCAGGACCGACCCTACCATTAGGCCAGGGGTGAGGAACCTGTGGTCCTCCAGATGTTATTGGACTACAATTCCCATCAGCCCCAGCCAGCATGACCAATGACCAGGGGTGATGGGGGTTGTCCTACCACATCTGGCAGCCACAATTTCCTCTCTCATGAATTAAGCAGAATGAGGCAGCTGCCTTTGGTAGTTTAGTTTGGTGCAATGAAAAGGTAGCAAAAAGATTAGGTATCATCATTGTATTTTTACTACCAGGGAGGCAGAGAGGTATATATTGCATTTTATGTATTGGGTTCCAGTCTTAGATACAACATACCTTGACTTGTGTAGCATTAGCTGCTCTGCTTCAAAGCAGCAAAATGTTTCAGGTCAGTCTTTTTAAAGGGAGAAAAGTTCCAGTTTTTCCCACCTGCATCACCTCTAGCCTAGGGATGGGGAACTGGTAGCCCTCCAGATGTTGATGGACTCCAAATCTCATCAGCCCCAGTCAATACGGCCAAATGGTAAGGGATGATGCGAACTGGAGTCCAACAACATCTGGAGGGCCACAGGTTCCCCACCATCCTGGCCTGGTGTGGTCCCCAAGGTAGCTGGGAGAAAGCTAACATTTTCTCTTGGGGATGATGGGTGCTGTAGTTCATCTCCCATGATCCCAGGCAGAAGGAGATACTGTAGAATCAGTTTGAAGAAGAAGTTGCCAGTAGCTTTCAAAGAAGCATGGGAGAAGGAGGAGAAGTCCAGTGAGAGCTTCTGCTGAAACCATCGCACGTTAATCCATATCTTCCTAACCGCACCACCACTTCCAGTGCGGCAGCTGGTGTTCGCTGCTGTTTATGGGCCAGCTCCCAATGCAAACTAACAAAACACATAAACCCACAATTCTCTCAAGAGGCTTGCTGGGCTGAGCCCCAACCTCGACTTAATAAGCAGATTGCTGCAGTCCCAAGAAAGAGCCTTCAGTGAATTGAGCAGATTTTTCCTCCTGTCCCAGCATGCCTGCTTGTCTACAGCACCCCAGGGGCTGTGCCAGGCAGGGAGCCGAGCCATTAAGCATCTCAGAGGCAGGCACGGTGTGCGTGCAGAAGGGTTAATTTCACACATCTTCCCTACCTGGTATCTTCAGGTAGTGAACTTCACAGTGACTTGGGAGAGTTTGACATGTCTCGTTTGGCCAGAGGCTCTGCCAGGGCAAAACTAGCTGCTAAATATTTCTGGGATGTAGCTTGACAGGAAGGATGTCCCAAAGAGCTAGGATAGGACTCTCCCTGCCAGGGGTGAGACAGGTGAGGTCCAGACCCAATTGAGCCCCAGATAGGTGACAGAACAGCAAGACATGTCCTATTGTTCCTGTTGCCCTGGGAGAAATCTACTGGAAATTTGGTGGTTATCCTGCAACCGTGGACATTGTTACAATCAAATCAGGAACTGACAATTAGCTGAGTGAGCAATATGAATTAGCTTTCTAATTATTCTGCACACACACACCCTCTTTTTTTTGGGGGGGGGGGAGTTGCAAAGAAGAGGAGAGTGACTTCCCCAGTACTGAATCTTCCTTGCCTGCTAATTCCAGGGGGTGGGTGAATTTGCATCTGCAGGACTTCATTCAAGCTCAGGGTTCTAGTCAGCCCTGGGAACAGGTTTTTGGAATTTTGGGGTACAGTCCCATGACACAAATTTGCATATGCCCCCTGATAATTTATTATTTATACCCCGCCCATCTGGTTGGGTTTCCCAGCCACTCTGGGCAGCTTCCAACAGAATATTAAAATACAATAGTCTATTAAACATTTAAAACTTCCCTAAACAGGGCTGCCTTCAGATGTCTTCTAAAAGTCTAGTTGTTGTTTTTATCTTTGACATCTGCTGGGAGGGCATTCCACAGGGTGGGTGCCATTACCGAGAAGGCCCTCTGCCTGGTTCCCTGTAACTTGGCTTCTCGCAGCGAGGGAACCACCAGAAGGCCCTTGGCACTGGAGCTCGTGTCCAGGCAGTATGATGGGGTGGAGATGCTCCTTCAGGTATACTGGACCAAGGCCAATGGTTGGTCTCGCCAGCCCTCTACTATCCTATGTGTCCAACCATCCTACAGTCAAATGGGGGAGGGGGCTTTTTTTGAAAGACCCAGGGTTTGGGCCTTGTCCCTCTTTGGAGACTATTTGAAATGGAAGTTTTTGCACTAAAGGCAAGACTTCATGGGATGCATCTCAGTTTTTTAAAGGAAATAAGTAAAACACAGCAACTCCTTTGTTCCACCCCCCCCCCTTCGCTTGTCATCTGGGTCTGTTTCCTTTCTCATTTTTTCCAGTGATCCAAAGATTATATTTTCTGAAATCAGAGGAGATAAGAAAGAAAAGTTCACATGGAGTCATGGGGTAGAATGTGTCTGATGCTGAGAGGGAGGGAAAGCTGGGACACTCACTAAGGAACTGAATGTAAGCTGTTATATAAGTGGGCACCAGAGAGCATCAAGCTCCAACCACCATGACCCAAGACCAGGTAAACATAAGTTGTTCATGTTCCTAGCTGAAGCCTGAGAGCATGGCCCTTCTGTAGTCATGGATATCACAAACCTATTCTTCCTGTATATGTGAAACAACACCCCATCCACTCTCTCAATTTTAAGAGCACACATAAAACTCCTCAAGGAGCAAGAAAATGCCCAGAAACATCTCCACTCCTCGCTTTCTGTATCTATCTAGGAGTTGAGAGACCTAGGTTGAAATCCCTGCTTGATCCTAAAACACACTGGGTGACCTTGGGCCAGTCACACTTTCTCAGTCAAATCTACTTCACTGGGTTGCTGTGAGGATAAAATTTGGGGGGCAGGGAGAAAACATGTAAGCTGCCTTGAGCTCCTCACAGAGAAGATGGACTATACATCTTATACATACATACACAAATAATCCCATCCTTCTCAGTGCTTTCAAATCACTTTCCAAACCAGGAAAAGCCTGTAGTTGTTGCACCAATTGGTTTGTGACAGAGTAAATCTTTAATCTACACATTGATGTTTTGATTTTCATTATTAATTGTCCGGTGCCAGGTCTGGGGATGGGGTGGAGCGACTGTGGTAGATTGGACGTGAGCATGGGTGCACATACCTGAAAGCCCATCTCCATCCCTGCCAACCTTCTTGGGTGCCTGCTTATAACCAAACAGTCTTCAATGGCAGCCCCACTTGACACATAGAAAGCTGATGATACACAAAAACAAAACAAGGCATCAAAACAAGGGTGAGAGGTTTGTTTATATAATCAGCAGATCCAAGAGGCCACGTTCAGCACGGTCTGATCTTGTGCCATCAGAACTGATATCTTTTAATTAAGATTTATGAACATATTAAACTCATTCATATGAGAAAAATTTTATCAGTTAACAAACAAATTAAGTCTATTACCAGACCATATCTCTTACTTGCTTAAATTTGCAGCCCTAAACTGAGATTGTGAATTGCCTTTCGGTCCGAAGCAGATAAAAACCATTTCTGGAACTTATCAAATCACCCTCCCAAATAACACCCAACACAAGTGTCTAAATTTGAGGTCCCCTTTCAGCCCGAGACAAAGGCCAACAGCCCCTTGGATAGGGTTGGCAGGTCTCCAGTGCTAACCTGAAGTCTCCAGATTTGTCTGGCTCGCTCCAGGTGGCAGTGGGAGAGTTCAAATTTCCAAGGGGGTGAGAGTACCTTTAAAGATGATAGATGAGAGACAGATAGATAGATAGATAGATAGATAGATAGATGATAGATAGATAGATTAGATAGATGATAGATAGATAGATGATGATAGATGATAGATAGATAGATAGATAGATAGATAGATAGATAGATAGATGATAGATAGATAGATAGATAGATAGATAGATAGATAGATGATAGATAGATAGATAGATAGATAGATATAGATAGATAGATGATAGACAGATAGACAGAGAGATATAGCTATGTCCATAGATGATATAGATATAGATATAGATATAGATATAGATATAGATATAGATATAGATATAGATATAGATATAGATATATACAGTGGTACCTCGGGTTACATACACTTCAGGTTACATATGCTTCATGTTACAGACTCAGCTAACCCAGAAATAGTACCTCGGGTTAAGAACTTTGCTTCAGGAGGAGTACAGAAATTGTGCTCTGGCAGCACGGCAGCAGTGGGAGGCCCCATTAGCTAAAGTGGTGCTTCAGGTTAAGAACAGTTTCAGGTTAAGAACAGACCTCCAGAACGAATTAAGTACTTAACCCAAGGTACCACTATAGATAGAGATAGAGATAGAGATAGAGATAGAGATAGAGATAGAGATAGAGATAGAGATAGAGATAGAGATAGAGATAGAGGAGATAGAGATAGAGATAGAGATAGAGATAGAGATAGAGATAGAGATAGAGATAGAGATAGAGATGATAGAGATAGAGATAGAGATAGAGATAGAGATAGAGATAGAGATAGAGATAGAGATAGAGATGATAGAGATAGAGATAGAGATAGAGATAGAGATAGAGATAGAGATGATAGAGATAGAGATAGAGATAGAGATGATAGAGATATGAAAACTATATGTGCAGCTGGGAAGTTTCAACCTTACAGGAGTCAACTACACATAATTGCAAAGACTCTTCGATAGACTACAATTACCCTCCATCTCCAGGACTCAGTGGTGGGAGGGAGCACAGAGTAAGGATCATCAGGCCCACTCCTAAGTCTCAGGCTTGAGCCCTGAATCTCAAGGTCTGGGATGTTCCTGACCTGACAATCCTACTCCTGTCCCCAGTTCTCATTGGCCCTGGTAATATTGCTGTGACCTGCCCCAGTACTTTTGGAGGTGGGTGGGTACGAAATTTGATAAATAAAATCAGTCACCACTACCCTGGAATTCAGAACATCCCCACCCCCACCAAAAAAACCCCTCTTCTTCCCAAATGGGTTGCCAAAACCACACTGCCTCCCCTGCTCCTTTTAAGTCACAATTCCTAGAGTCACTATCTAGAAACGTGTGTTGTCATTCAGGTGGAAGAAAGAAAAGGCCCTCTCTCGCATCCTCATTTGGAATGCAACTTGGCTCTCCTCTGCTGGCAAGGCTCTGTTTATTTCCTTGGAGTGGTGCCCCCCTTTATACCATCGTACAGGGAAGCAGGTGACAGAACGTCTCCCTTCCTCCTCACGACACATCCCAAGATACAGCAACATCAGGCAGCTTCGTGGGACTGCGTGACACCCACCAGCCGTGAGTCAGCAATAAGACTCATAATAAATATTAGCGACTCTGCCGTGCTGCCTCCTCTGCTTTCCCTAAAAGCTCAGCCGATCAGACAGCGTGTGGGCTCAGTGAAGGGGTCAGGACAAAGGGGACTGCCCTGGCAGGGGAAGCTGATGCTACTCCTGGCCTGAGCCATGAACCCCTTTGTTCTGGGTCCTTACCATTCCCTCTAATAGTGAACTTGGCTGCTGAGTGCTGACAAGACTGTAGCCATAATGGGGCCATTGGGAAATGAGAGGGGTGTTTCAATATCCTTGGAGGAGGGGTTACACAAGCTCCCACACACAAAAGGGAGGAATCTAAGGGCAACCTTCTAGGAACCCCAGGTGAGGAGTGCTATACACTGCAATGTTTTGTTGCAGGTCCCTCCAAGAGGTGCCCACTGCCAGTATTTGTGTGTCTCGTAGGAGTAGCTTCTTTTAAACAAAGGGCTGCATTCCCTTAGGTAGGGTTGCCAGACCTCCAGGTCTGGCCCCCTCCAGGTGGCAGGTGGAGGGCTTGACTCTGGGATCCCGAATGCCCTGGAACTTGGACTTTTTGGTTCCAGAACGCTGCAAACCAGGAAGTGATTGTTCCAGTTTGCGAACGTTCTTTTGGAGCCCGAACATCCGACAGGGCTTCTGCAGCAATTTTGGTTTTCAAACATTTTGAAAGTCAAACAGACTTCCGGAACAGATTCCGTTTGACTTCTAAGGTAAGAAGAAAGAAAGAAAGAAAGAAAGAAAGAAAGAAAGAAAGAAAGAAAGAAAGAAAGAAAATTGTGCATTCAGGATGCAAAGTACAGCCCAGCAGGAAATGGCTGCAAATTATATTATAGGCACTGGGTGGGGCAGGCAGGGTGGGGCTGCCTGAAGGCAGTCTGAGGTTGTGGGGGAGCATCCCATTCACCCTAGTGGACCAGTCACCACTGAAAATGAAAAGGCCTAGTGGGCTACATTTAGGCCCTAGCCCTAAGGCTCCCCACCCCTGCCCTAATGGTGGGGCCGGCCCTGCCTTCCATTCTTCCTAAAATGGTGGCCAGGAGTATGGAAGAGGTAGAAGGAGTGCCTTTAAACTTTCCCTTCCCTCAAACTTTTCTGGCCCCCGTGAGAAACAGGATTCTGTACTAGGCAGGACTTTGTTTGAACCCATGAAGGTCCCCCTCTGTTCATAGGTAACACCCGCACCAGATATTTAAAACACTTTTATACCACTTTAAGATTCATGGCATCCCCCAAAGAATCCCAGGACATGTAGTTTGTTAAGGGCATCCCAACAACTCTCTGTTAAAACTTCAGTTCCCAGGATTCTTTGGAAGGGAAAACCATGACTCCTAAAGTGGCACAAGAGTGATTTAAACATATGATTTGGATTTGACCTTTGTTTTTCTCGTGCAGGCAGATTGGCCCTGCCTAAATGGCGGCAATTTGGGTTGATGACAAAGTGCCTGGTTGACACTAACGGAGGCTGTAACAGGATTCGAAAGCTTGTGTTCACAAATGTGTGCCTTTGTGTGCAAACATAGGTAAAAGGTAAAGTTAAAGGACCCCTGGACAGTTAAGTCCAGTCAAAGGCAACTAATGGGTTGTGGCACTCATCTCGCTTTCAGGCCAAGGGAGCCAACATTTGTCCACAGACATCTTTCTGGGTCATGTGGCCAGCATGACTAAAGTGCTTCTGGCGCAACAGGACACTGTGATGGAAGCCAGAGTGCACAGAAACACCATTTACCTTCCCGCCGCAGCAGTGCCTACTTATCTACTTGCACTGGCATGCTTTCAAACTGCTAGGTTGGCAGGAGCTGGGACAGAGCAATGGGAGCTCACCCCGTCACAGGGATTTGAACCGCCAACCTTCTGATCAGCAAGCCCAAGAGGCTCAGTGGTTTGGAGCACAGCGCCACCCACTCCCATACATACATATGGCTCCAATACATACATTCACACTAGATCTGTCCTCTTGCCCTCTGCCAGGCATTTCTATTTGAGCATCATCCTTTCTTGCCCACCCCATACAGCCCCCTTCCCCCAACTTGCATATCAGCTTATTTTATCATCTGTTTTTCATCTGCCTCTGCTTCTCCCATTCCTGGCAGATTTTCACCAGCTCTCAAAGCTTTCATCTATGTTCTGCTGATGAGGGCACGTCACCGGATCACTCCAAATTGCAGCACAGCCTCAGCTTGCCAATGCTGGATTTTTCTACCTAATTGCTCAGGTGCCAAATTTACCCAGTTGACTTCAGGTCCCAAGCAAATCATGCCTGTGAGGGGCCAGCCCTACCATTAGACAAGCAAAGTGGCTGCCTTGGGTGGCAGATGTGTGGACAGGAGGTTTGGCGGAGAAATTCAACAGAAATTCACATGTAAAGGTGAACCTACCCAATTTACACTTTGTGAAACAATGCACACATCAAAATGTAGCTATCCTTCAAAATTAACACATCTCAGCAAAAAAAAAAAATGTGTACAAAGTCAGTGAAAATTGCAAACAAGGAGAAGAGCAGAAGAAGAGCTTGCTAGAAAAGTCTCTAGCCCATCTACTCCACCATCCTGTTCTCACATTGGCAGGTCAAATGTCCATTGTAAAACAACATGCAAGATTTGAGCACAAGGGCACTTTCCCTTCCTGTGGTTTCCATCAACTGGCTTGCAGAAGCATTACTGCCTCCAGCCATGGGGGCAGATTATGATTTGTGTAATCCTCTTTTAATCCATCCAATTTGCTGGCCATCATTGCATCTCATGGCAGCGAGTTACATGGTTTAACCGTGTGCTGCATGGAAAAGTCCTTTCTTTTATCTGCCCTGAATCTTCCAACATGCAATAACAACAACAACAACAACAACAACAACAACAACAATTTATACCCCGCCCATTTGGCTGGGTTTTCCCAGCACTTTGGGCGGCTTCCAACAAAAGATTAAAATACAATAGTCCTACGGATATTAAAAGCTTCCCTAAACAGGGCTGCCTTCAGATGTCTTCTAAAAGTCTGGTAGTTGTTTTTTCCTTTGACATCTGGTGAGAGGGTGTTCCACAGGGCAGGTGCCACTACTGAGAAGGCCCTCTGCCTGGTTTCCTGTAACTTTGCTTCTCACAGTGAGGGAACCATCAGAAGGCCCTCGATGCTAGACCTCAGTGTCTGGGCTGAACGATGGGGGTGGAGATGCTCCTTCGGGTGCTGGATGTCCACAAGTTCTAGTATTAATTATCTAGTATTCCTTGAGTGTCAAGGCACCTGAGCCACAAAGTTACCAGAGGAAAAATAAAACACACTGACTCAAAGTATTTCAGTTTATGGGTTCAAATAGACCACAACTTTATTGGTTACAGATGTGAGTGGTTTGGCTTAGGCACTGGGGTGAAGCCAGGCTATATCTTGACTCCTGCCGATCTGCAGGGAGTCCACTTCAGGGTTAACCCCTGATAGGGGGTGACTTACTTCAAATAGGGCACGCCGAATGGCCTCCATAGGGGCTGTGACATGGCCCTAGCTCACGTCCAGGCTTAGGACAGGATCCCTGTAACAAGACACCTTTACTGAGGAGGGGCAGGAGAAGGCAACAACCTCCCCACCAACCAAACAAAGGCTTGCCCAATGCCCAACCTCAAAAAGGTTGTGATGATTGCTACTAGGTAGGCGAAAACCAAATGACCGGTGCCAATTTGCCAAGTGGAAAAAAATTCTACCTGGCCCCAACAATATGGTGACCGATAATTGTCCATAGAAAGGTCATATCAGAGCAAAGCATGAAAAGAGGGTGGGTAAAAGTTGAGTGGACTTCTATCCACTTTCTCCATGCTATGTATAATTTTATAAACCTCTATCATGTCACTTCTGTCTTGCAACTTAGGAAAATAGACTTGATTCCAGCACCATCTTACTGTTTCAGACACCTGGACAGGTAAAGGGAGCCTGTGACTCAGGTGCTCCACACAACCCTCAGACGGATTTCATGTGAGAGGACAGCCTTGAGGAAGAGGAAAGTCGAAGGGGAGAACTAAAACAGATTAAGTAAGTATTTCTAAACCTTGAGTCCCCGGCTGTTGTTGGACTACAACTCCCATCATCCTTGATCACTGGTCCTGTTAGCTAGGGATGATGGGAGTTGTAGTCCATCAATGGCTGGGGACCTAAGTGTGACAAACACTGGGTCCTCCAGAGGTGGAGGGTTTTCAACCAGTTCTGACCTCTGGCGAGTATGAGTTGTCCTTCTCTCTGCTGTTTGCAGGATTGGTAGGAAGATGGAGAAAGAGATGGGGTGAGTTAGTGGCAAAAAGAGGGAGGTAAATGGGGTGACCAATCCCACTTTCAGATCATGCCCCATGGGACAGAGAACAAATCCTCATCCCCAGGGCTGTCTTAAGCATATGCGGGGTGCAAAAATCCGCCCTCTGCCACCGCTCCCCCCCAGGTTGACCAGTCCCAGGCAAGAAGGAGGGTGGAGCCGGATGGCCACCTCAGCCGCTCACTGGCTCGGTCGCCCCCGAACTCGTGGCGCAGAGCCACCAGCAGCAGAAGAGCCCACTGTGGACCACTGTGGCACCCCGACCAATGGGTGGGCAGGATCTTCCCTGGACTCAACTCTCAGGCCCCGGACTCTTGGCCTGGCACCCCTGAGGGCCTGGTGCCCAGGTGCTCCGCACCCCTCGCGCCTATGGGTAAGACGGCCCTGCTCTTTCCTGTACAACAACATCCCAAAAGGTAAGAACAGTCTGGATTTGAAAGAAACATCCAGGCTCACCCTATATCACTCCACAAGTGATCAGTAGGGCTTCGGATAACACATCATGCTACGCTACACTCAGAAAGTAAGGCTGATGCGCACTGCTTTAACCCCAGCGTTTTAATGCAGAGGGTGTGTTTTTTTAAAAAAGAAAAGAACTCCTCTTAAGAGTGGTTAAGAGAAGGACACACATGGAATGCACTTTCCAGGCTGTTTTAGGGACTCTAATGCTGTTTCCCAAACAGGGTTAACTCTAATGCATTTTTAACGAAGCTTACGGGGTGCTTATAGTGTCTTCATTTATGGTCTTGGGGACTGCTGGCGATGTGTTAATGGCTCTAGAGGAAGTGTAAAGGGGAGTTAAAAGGGGCTTAATGGCTGATGCGCTGGGATTACAGTGCAAAAGGGAAGGGAGAGGAGCCAAAGCAATGTCTCCTTAACTGAAGGGAACAACATGGGGTTATTTTGCTGGGGAAACAAAAAAAGGAGAGGAGGGGGCTTGAGAATCCAGGAATCTGGCAGCACAAGGAGAGCTGGGGGGGGGGGAAGCTAGAGTTCTCTGATGTCTTTCTTCTTCACAATATGAGCAAATGACGACAACAACAAGTGGGGCAGGATCTGCTGGACCTTGTTTTATTTGTATAGATGCACTTTTTAAAGGTTTTTATTTATAGTGATTACTGCCATTGGATTTTGCATTTCTATTGTGTTTGTAAGTCATTCTGAGTCATTTTTACGAGTAAGGATGGGTAAGGATGAAGGATGAATTCAGTTTGGTACTCATTCAATTAACTCATCCGAATTTTGTGATGTAGTTCTCCAACTGAACACACTTTTCAAAAAGGCATTTGTTAGGAAAACTACATGAAGACAAAGATATTAGAGAAAATAACATAAAAAGTGCTCGCAAAATGTGTACATTAGTCAAAGCTGCCTATAAAATGCACATATCTGGAGAAACCCACATCAAATTGTTGATGACTTTTCATTTCTAAAAGAAGATTGATTGCAAATTGCTGCAAAATGTGGCGAACTGAATTTAAAACTGGAAAAATGAGAAAATGAAAGAACTGAAATTGACAGGTCCTTTCATCTCTAGGGTGAATCAGTCAATTTCCATTTTTCTAGTTCTCCAGTTTTCAATGTTAAATTCAGTTCACATTTCCACATCAGTTTGAGATTTTTGTGGGTTTTTTTTAAAAAAAATCCTCATGAAAATTCATCAGCATTTTAGTGCAAATATACATATCTTTGTGTACCATTTTGCCTAATATATACATTTTTGCAGAGCAACTTCCCCTATTTTCACTAACCTGTTTATGTGCATTTTACCCCTTTGTACATGCATTCATGTACACATTACTTGGCTGGGACCTATTCCAAAATTCAGGCCAGTGTAAATTTCAAAAGATGGCTGTGTTGCAGTTTGCATCTTGTTTTACTAGGTGTGAATTAGGTAGGTTTGCCTTCAAACGCAACATGAATCAAATTTCCTCTCCATTTCTACTTGATGCTCGTTTTAATTTGTGCCCAAGAGCCCAGCAGAAAAGCTTTTCCACATCTGAATTCCAAATCAAAGCCCATTGTTCAGATGTATCTGATAGCTTCTCCCTACCTCCTGGGCAAAAGGCAGGTGCTCCAGTGTTATTTATTCATTTATTAGGCCATGTATTTTCATTCCACTTTTCTGCTAAATAGATAAATAAATGCCAATGATAAGGCAGCCAGGTGTGCAATCTGAAAGAGACAACACGAAAGGAAGAAGAAGAAGAGGAGGAGTTTGGATTTGATATCCCGCTTTATCACTACGTGAAGGAGTCTCAAAGCGGCTAACATTCTCCTTTCCCTTCCTCCCCCACAACAAACACTCTGTGAGGTGAGTGGGGCTGAGAGACTTCAGAGGAGTGTGGCTAGCCCAAGGTCACCCAGCAGCTGCATGTGGAGGAGCGGAGACGCGAACCCAGTTCCCCAAATTACGAGTCTACCACTCTTAACCACCACACCACACTGGAAAAGAGATGGGGAGGGATAAGGGGAGGGGTAGAAGGAAACTCAGGCAGTATTACATTCGGGCCTTGGTTCTCAAACATAATCTGTTCCAGAAGCCTGTTCGACTTCTGAAAATGTTCGAAAACCAAGGCACAGTTTCCGATTAGCTGCAGGAACTTCCTGCAGCCAGTCGGAAGTCTTGGAAGCCTCAGAAACTGTGGAAGGCACATTGGACATTTGGGTTCCAAAGAACGTTCGAAAACCCGAACGCTTACTTCCAGGTTTGCAGCATTTGGGAGCCAAAAAGTACGAGTACCAAGGTGTTTGGGATCCAAGGTATGGCTGTACTTAGTTACAAATTGCTTGCACTGAGTAGGTGGAATGGAAGGATGTAGATGTTGTGGGGCAGATGGGCCATCTTCCTAACACAGCAGATTGGTAGAGCTGATTGGAGGGAGGGGAAAGGGGTATGCAGCAAACTCAATGCTTTGTGGTGTAGCAGAGCCAATTGAAAGCTCTTGCCATCACATTGCTGCATAATGCTGAACTCTCCTCTCCCCACCCCCCATCCTTCTCTGGTAAGCACCAACAATACGCTGTGTTCAGGAGCCAAGTGAGTAGGGGTGTCCCATAGACTATGCTGCCCCATAGACCCCTACTGTGAACCACCTTAGAACTTAGTCTCAACCACCTACCACCATCTTGCCCTCTCACCAACAAAATCTGTGCTGAGCAATCAAATTGCACACTTGGGAGATGGCTAAGAGACTCACTCCAGCTTAGTCTGCAAGCAGCAATGGCAAGAAATGTAACCGGACAGCCATTCTGATGAATAATAGAGGAGTGAAGACTATTTTAATGCAAAGACCTGCTCTGTGCAGCGGGCTCGAGTACACTCGAGGCCTGTCATCACTGAGAGGGATGAAATCCTTTTGGAAGATTTACTGCTTTGCAGCCTAAATTGCTCTAGGTAAATATTTGACGGCCGCTAAGCCCATGTTCTGCTGCTGTTGTAGATCCGGGGCCTGACACAAGAATGAAATGGTAGCAACGTCGCCCCAATCACGCACCTTTCAACCTTGTAAGGAGATAACAGCGCCTCTAAGCGGAACGTACTCTGGAATGGAGAGATACACTTGGGGAACTGAGTGTCCTTGGAGAGTGGATCAAATTGATTGTCAACAACGCAGAGCCTTACAATCCTAAGCACAACCTGCAAGAGGTCTCCAAGAATGTCCACCAATAGCCACGTTCTTGCAAGAGCTTAATTTCAAATGGGGGTGTGGAGCTGGTTCTTTCTGGGCTGGAAGGAGAAGTCTGAAAGGCTTCCTTTTCCAGCTGAGCCTTGCTTGAGCAACAAAGTATACCTGAACTCTAATGCCCAGAGGTCTGCAACCCAGAATCTTCTCCAGTGATGGAAGCAGTAGCTAGCATGGGCATGCCAGGAAGTGCACCAGGGTGGACACTTGTCATCACAAGGGGCAACCAGCTGGGCATTCCCTTGGTAACAGATGCTCATTTTATTATTTTTACTTCAGAATATATATATATATATATATATATATATATATATATATATATATACCTTTTCTGTGACAACATGATGCTTACAGGTGCTTATTTTATTCTTTTCAAAAAATTATCCCTTTTCTATGACAAAAAGACACCTATTTCCAAGTAGATGCATTTAGCATCAGGGCAACTGAAACATTCCATTTTGCTCCTGTCGCTGGGAGGGTACTGTGCTTTTATATGAGTTTTAAAATGCAAAACTACTTATGCTCAGAGTATTTCTTTGTTTGTTTTTTGTTTGTTTGTTTGTTTTTTAAAAAATAATGATTCTTATTCTTATTAATTATTTTTTTCCCAAAAAAAATTATTCATTTTATAACACAAATAATAAACACAAACAGAAAAGACAAACAATACAAACAAATTCTTGTCATATCCTTATTTTTCTAAACATTGTTAAGTGGGCTTCCCCAAGTCCCACCTATCTGATTTTCATTTTACTTCATCTTTAGCAGTTTACATATATCATAAATTCTTAACATCTTTTTTTTATCACACTTAAAATAACTTCACATTTTATCACTTACAAATAATACTATTTTAAAATACCCTATCTTCTGCTTCTAACCCTACAACCTATATCCACTTCCAAAGCTATTCTAAGGTTTATATATTAACATATTTTTTCAAATATTCCTTAAACTTCTTCCAGTCTTCTTCCACCGTCTCTTCTCTCTGGTCTCGGAGTCTCCCGGTCAGTTTGGCAAGTTCCATATAGTCCAACATCTTCATCTGCCATTCTTCGATAGTTGGTGAATCTTGTTTCTTCCAATTCTTTGCTAACAATATTCCCACAGCTGTTGTGGCATACAGATTCTTATTCATTATTAAATTTTCTGATTCCTGACTCATGTCAACCTGCTGTCCACAGCCCAGCTCTGATGGAAGGTGGTGAGGGAAAGAGGCCTTAATTTCTAGGTTTTGACCTCATGTGATTTAATTTCACATGAAACTTGGGCAAGGGCTGTGGCATGTATGTTTTTCATGCAGAAGGTCCCAGGTTCAAGCCAGGTAAGGCTGAGAGTGCCCCCTGTCTGAAACCCTGGAAAGCCATTGCAGTCAGAGTAGACACTACCGTGCTAGATAGACCAAGGAAATGTCTCTGCATAAGGCCACTTCCTTTGTACCTGTGTTTTGAGGAAAGAGACATGAATGCATGCATGTGTGTGCAAACCCATTGCCACAGCCAACAATTAAAAAGCACACACCTCATGCTGCACCACTGATACATCAGTCTCTGCCTTCATTTATCTGCCCTTTACTACATGGCTTCACAGGTGGTGCTGTGGTCTAAACCACAGAGCCCAGGACTTGCCGATCAGAAGGTCGGCGGTTTGAATCCCCACGACGGGGTGAGCTCCCGTTGCTCAGTCCCTGCTCCTGCCAACCTAGCAGTTCGAAGGCACGTCAAAGTGCAAGTAGATAAATAGGAACCAGTCCAGAGGGAAGGTAAATTGTGTTTCCATGCGCTGCTCTGGTTCACCAGAAGCGGCTTAGTCATGCTGGCCACATGACTCGGAAGCTGTACGCCAGCTCCCTTGGCCAATAAAGTGAGATGAGCGCCGCAACCCCAGAGTCGTCCGCGACTGGACCTAATAGTCAGGGGTCCCTTTACCTTTACCTTTACTACATGGCTTAGGGAATGCAGGACAAGGTGCTGACACACATAGCTCTATCCTCCAACATTAAGAAAAATAAATTTTTAAAAAATGGCCAAGGAGCTCAGGAGAAGGCTGCTAATGACGTCTGAAGATGTGCTGATAGTCCCTAGCTGAGACTAGACAAATGCATGGAGGATAAGGCTATCATTAGCCACAATGCAGGGTGGCCATGCATCTGGAATTTCCTGGACATGTCCGGGATTCTAATGACAGAATTAGCATCTTGGGGGGAATTTGAGCGTCTTTGAGTATTACTCTTTGCCTTTTGGGGGTGAATGCAGCAACTTTTGGGGAGATTTTTACCTCTTAAAATATGGCAACCCTACCACAACGGCTAACTAGGAGCTCTGTGCTTAGACACATGTGTCAGTGAATACGACTTTCTGGGGAGCAGTGGTAGAAAAGACCTTTGCTCCTATGACCAACTTGTAGGCTTCACAGAAGCAGTATGTGAGTCCCCCCCCCCCAGGCAGTGCCGGATTTACATATAAGCTAACGAAGCTATAGCTTAGGGCCTCACTCTCTCGGGGGGCCTAAAAAAATTTAAAGGAAAAAACCACTAGATGTAGATTTCCAAAATATAACATAAAAAACAAATAAAACATACAGCAACAGTGTTTTGTGTTGTGTAGGCTCCTATGATGTAAGTAATGGACCCTTCCTGCTGGCCTGTTCCCTAAAATATCACTGGTTTGCTCCTTTCTATATATAGGGTGCCTACATTCTGCATGGACTAGTTGCATGGCAGCACATGCAAATGGCTTTAGATACCTATTAGGTCCATAAATTACCATAGAGCATATATTCAACACAAAAAACAGTGACCATTTGTTGTTGACAAAGGACTGCTGGACATATAAAGAGCCCTATTACCTTCAATAGTTTAGGGCCTCATCAAACCTAAATCTGGCCCTGCCCCCAGGGAAGCAGAGATGCTGGGCTGGACATCTAAAATACTCTCACCCATCAGGGCTCTTCTTATGATTCAACAGAGCCAGCCACAAGGTTGGGTGAGTCTGTCCATTTCACTTTCTCATTCTTCCAGTTTTCAGTTCAGTTCACCTCCCTTTTTGCATCAACTGGTCTTTTTCAAGTCATGAAAAGATTCCATCCACGTTTAGTATGCATGTTTCCCAATATATGCGTTTCTGTGTGCATTTTTTTTTTTTTTTGCCTAAATAACAGCAAATGTATTGCCTGCCCTTCATCAGCATATCCCAGGGTGCGTTACAGCTATTTGAAATTCAGCATGAAAGACAATTAAAACAAATTACAAGCACAGGAAGCATCAAGCAACACTTTGGACAAGGTTGGTCTGGATCCTCTTAGGATGCAAATGCTCACTAAAATCATGCATGTTTCTGCACCTTTTCCCCTAGTAGATGCCTTTTCAGCTGAAGAATTTCATAGAGAGAAATGTGAATCTTGAAGAACAGCGATGTGTCAATTTGCATATTGGTTCTAGGAAGTGAGAATGAGATCTGGCCACATAACTGAACTAATTCCTCCCCACCCCTATTCTGAAGTGAGAGGAAGCAATTCTTTCTCTGAGTCAGAAGATTCCAGATAGGAGACTCTAAACCCTCATTTTCTCTGCTTTTGTAAATCTGAAAAAGGAGAGGAGATACCATTTTACCCCTTTTCTATTTCAGGTGTGAAAACACCTAAGGCTGGCTCTTGTGGAGCAGAACAAGCTATTTTATTCACTTATTTTTATTTCTTACATTTATATCCCACCTTTTCCTCCAAGGAGTTCAATGTGGCTTGCATGGTCCTCTCCCTCCTCATTTAATTCCCACAGCAACCCTGTGAGGTAGAATTGCCTGAGAGACTGTGACTGGGCTGAGGTCACCCAGTGATCTTCATGGTCAAGTGGGGATTAGAACCCTGGTCTCCCACATCCTAGTCTGATGCTCTAACCACTACACCAAACCTGCGGGCCTCTAAGAAGTTATTGGACTCTTGACTCCTATCATGTCTTACCAATGGCCAGGATGGCTGATGGGCATTGGAGTCCAACAACGACTGGAGTTCTCCACGAGTTCTCCATCCTTGGATGACAGATCCTTTGGTATCATTTAATTTCTCTCTTTGATGTGTGTTGTTGTTGATGATGGTGATGATACAAAAGGATGGAAGTAAGGAAAACCTGCATGAAGCATTTTCAAGGCAGCATAGCTGGGGTTTTATCTACATCTTCCTGTATGACCAGGTGATGGCTAGGCTACCTGTGTTGGAAATGGTCCATGACTAAGATAGTCATCACCTGCTGAACTAGGGCTCTTTCCCAAGTCTCCTGTGCCTTTAAAAAGCGGGTGGGGGAGGAGAGAGAGATTTTCCTTGCCTAGAGGGCAGTGGAGCAATTTTGACTTTAAAAAGAGAGAGAGCGGGAGAGAGACGGCTTGAGAGAAGTGAGCTTTAACAACTCCTGATCCAGTCCCTGGGCATTCATTAATGTTTCATGGTGCTTTCAATTATTGCCTCCTCTGCCACTGCCGTCATCTGTCTCTTCAAATCGACGGTATAATAACCACTCAAGCAGAAATCCACTCTGCTGTCTGCCCATCCACTCCTTCCCCGCCCCGTCCCCACTCCCGCCCAGACAGCTCTTCGCTCGCTCCCTGAAATCTCTGCCGATCTCTCCTGCAGGCTTTCCCAACGCAGGTCCTGGTCCTCTTCCCTGCTCTTTCCCTGGGGGAAACGCAAAGCCAGTTTGAGGATTCCTACCGGGACTGTGCTCCCGAGAAAGGCATGCAGCCTCACCCCTCTGCCTTCTGTATGCTTTCCTCCAGCAATGCTCTCTTCCAGACTCTCAAGCAGTGCACATGCTGCTTCCATTGACAGCTTGCAAAGGGGGAAGCCATAAAGTGCTTTTTGAATGCTCTGCAACAGACGTTTGCCTCTCACTGCATTTTCCTATGGAGATATAGGCAGCGGTTGAGGGTGTTTTCCAGCCCAAGGGCCACATTCCCTTCTGGGAAACCTTGTGAGGGCCACATGCCAGTGGTGGGTGGGGCTAAAGGGAAAAGTGGGTGGAGCAATGGGTGTAGGAGAGGGCTATAGGTGGCTGCCAGCCATGATAGCAATGTTCTGCCTCCATGATCAGAGACAGTAATGTTTCTGAATTTGCTGGAAACCAGAGAAGGGGAAGGTGCTACTGTGCTTGAATCCTGCTTGTGAATTTCCCACAGGCATCTGGTTGGCCACTGAGAGAACAGGCTGCTGGTCTAGAGGCACCATTAGCATGTTGCAGACACAGGTATCTTCTTCCCTTCTTCTGTTCTTAAATGCTGCCTTCCTGTTACTCAAACCAATATTGTGCTTGTCCATATAATCCTGCTTTGTAACGGTTGCTGCTTACTGCAACCACTACTATGCAATAAGATCTACTATCCTGTAATATTAGATATGAGCCTGTTCTACTGATGAAGCCTAGGGTGGCAAAACAAGGCCAATATTCTGGAAATCCTTGTCTGAGACTCTGTGAAAGGAATCTGTGGAACTGTAACAACCCTTCATGTGGATTATTGGAC
Source organism: Podarcis cretensis (assembly GCF_951804945.1). Taxonomy (NCBI): domain Eukaryota; kingdom Metazoa; phylum Chordata; class Lepidosauria; order Squamata; family Lacertidae; genus Podarcis; species Podarcis cretensis. Next base: position 22,897,443 of record NC_137177.1, on the reverse strand, counting down.
TCTTTGAACAGACACTTATACATGTATGGACCTTATGCATGAACTGACTAGAGAATGAACTGATCCACTGGGTCTTCCGCTTTCTTCACTGAACTTTTTGAGACTTCTGTTGAAATCTACAAATCGATACAATGAATAGTATACCTTATTTATTCAAAAGTCCAGCCGGTTACGTTTTGCGTGTTTATTGAGCCTTCCTTCAGTAGGCACTTATGATCCACAAGATCATAAGAAGAGACTGCTGGATCATTGGATCTACTCTGAGTTCATGCCTCCTTTCTTACAGTGAAGGTGGACTTCCGTCAAGGCCCATGATTACCAGAACCTACCCAGCATCATCTAAGATGTCAAACATTTTTTGGCCTCTACCCACTTGGTTGCATAAACTCATCCGCAGTGCACCAGGCCCTATCCTATAAAAAGCATCATTCAGAATAGCAGTTTGCATGATACACTAAGGAAGACAATAGCAAAACAAAAGTCAAAACAGTAACAATTGCACTCCCCCCCCCAAAAAAAATCCAATTAAAACTAGTTTAATTAATTCAACAAAATTGAACTTGATGATCCAGTGATATCTTTACACTCCCACTGTCCCACAGCTGTCCCCTGGCCTCTTAGCACCCTCTTGGTAATCCCACTGCCCTCCAGGGGGCAGTACTGACCACTTTAGGAAAAATTGCTTTAAAACTATAATGTGTATGCAGCCTACAGTAAGTGGCGCCATATTACGGGTGTGGGGATGGTTTGGCCTTCTGGGTGTTGCTGAACCACAACTCCCATCAGCCCCAGCAAGTATGGTCAATGGCCAGGGATGTTGGGGGTTGTAGTTCAGCAACACCTGGAGGGTTTAAAGCTCCCTATTTCTGCCACAATACACTTGTTAGACTTCAAAGGCACCTTTGATTGTTGTTTTTTCTCGCTGTAAGAGACTAACACAGCCTCCCCCTTTGGAAATATTTAAAGCAGGGAGAAGACTATATCTGAAGCACTTTGAACACTCCAAAAACGCTGTGTAAATGCCAAACGTCGAGCATGCCACCCAAAATGTTTCTCTCTGAGCATTTGCAGTGGCTTGCCAAAATAATAAGAGTTGGGTTGGGGGAGGAAGCTGAATCCTGTGTATGGTTGATTGGCTCCTCTTGGGCCGGGATCCAGCATGGGCAAGCTTTTCCGGCAGCTACCAGATGGTTGCGTGAGTTGGCCCTCGCTCATCCTTGTGCTATGTAGAATCCAGTTTCCCATTGGCACTGGTGCGTGTTTTTCATCTACCCTCCCCCTCTGACTCTCCTCTTCACCTATCCACAGGGTGCGTGGCAGTGAGCTCAAAGCCCTGCGTATGTTGTGCCCAGCAACCAGGGCCAGCCCCAGATATTTTTGTACCTGACGGTAACCAGAAAATGGCGACCCTCTTGCCAGAGAAAAAGGAGTGAGTGAAAATCTACATCAGGAAGAAGAAGAGGAGGAGGAGGAGGAGGAGTTTGGATTTGGTATCCTGCATTATCACTACCCTAAGGAGTCTCAAAGCGGCTAACATTCTCCTTTCCCTTCCTCCCCCACAACAAACACTTTGTGAGGTGAGTGAAGCTGAGAGACTTCAGAGAAGTGTGACTAGCCCAAGGTCACCCAGCAGCTGCATGTGGAGGAGCGGGGAAGCGAACCCGGTTCACCAGATTACGAGTCTAACCACTCTTAACCACTATACCACACTGGCTCCCCCTTCAGAGGAAGGGGGAATAAAGCTCTACATTGAGAACAAGGGTGGGAGAAGAGCAGCAGCACCTCTTATTCTCCAAGAGGTTGCTGTAGAGGCAGTGGGGGGGGGGGAGTATGGATGCCAAGAAGGAGGCAGATCCAGCCTCCAAAGAGGGCACCACAGACATTGCTGCCACCGCATCAGTAACAACAGCAGTGACTGATTCATTCACATCTGCTGCTCTGTGGATCCTGCCACCTGAGGAAGTCGCCTCACCTTGCCTCTTGGGTGGGCTGACCCTGCCAGCAACCATGCAGCAAACACACACAGAATATATAGCCTTTGTCATGCATGAAAGATTGGAAGCATTTTGGTGGGGAAAAGATGTTATGGTAGTACCTTAAACTCCTGAACTCTGACCATGGCAATGGCTGAATGTGAGAGACCATAGGTACGGGCAGAGTGTATGAATACCATACGAAACCACCCCAGATTCAGTCCCTGCCATCTCCAGTTAAAAGGATCAAGGATGGGCAGATCTGTCAATTTCAGCTTCTTTTTCCTTTTCTCCCAGCGCTGAAGTGGGGTTCTCCAGATTCCACATCAGTTTGCGAATTCTTGTTTTTTTAATAAAATAAGTTCTCGTGAAAATTCGTCAGCATTTCAGGATGAATTCCTCCTAACATACACAACTTTGTGTACCGTTTTGCCTGAAGGACACATTTTTGCAAGCAATTTCCCCCAGCATAATGTATTTTTGCATGCTGCTTTCACTAATATGTGCATTTTTATACTTATCCCAGGATGTGTATGTTTGTGCACATAGCCTGGTTGGAGAACTGCATTACAAAATTCAGAGCCGTGAAAATTTCAAAAGATTGTGTTTTGGTTTCATGAAGCACGAATTAGGTTGCTCCACCTTCGCATGCAAACTGAATCAAATTTCTTCCCCAACCATAGCAGCAACTGATGAGAAAGGCGTCAGCTTGAGTCCTTGGCGAATTGCTCCCACCCCCAGATCTTGAGCAGGTTTTAAGAAGAAAAATATAAATGGGTACATTCTTATTCTGCTGGCCAGGGAATGTTTCTGAGTTTAGATGTCATTTGAGGCCCGCTTGGCCTCTCTGCCTAGCCCTCAAAACTCTTCACAGGCCACACCCCTCAACAATCTCACTCTATACCTTTCTTGAGTGTTTTCCTCTGGAGAAGTGTTTCACTGAACTGTGATCACACTTCTTGTTTGGTTTTAAAGATGACTTCTATGAGGTTGGGATGTATCCTACTGGAGCAAAGATCAGACTGGCATCCATTGTTCTGACCACCTTTGCCTGTGGCCCCTTGGAAAGTTCCCTCTGGAGAGATGTGCCCCTTAGGTTGAAAAATATTCCACACCCCTGCTTTTAGGGCATTGACTGGGCAGAGACTGGGAGCCGACAGTGGTGACTCCATACTCCAGTCAGATCTCTTCACACACACACACACACACACACACACACACACACACACAACACTATAGGGCCCTACTGCTCTGTTATTTCAGTAGTCTGGGGATGAAGGAACACATGCCCCTCTGGACGTTGTTAGACTCCCACTCCCATCAGCTCCAACTATCGTGGCCAATGGTCAAGGATAATGGGAGATTTTGTTCAGCGACACCCAGAGGGCCAAATATTCCTCACCTTTGCAGTAGGTGGTGGCAGCTACAAATTTTGTGGGGATGTGAGATGTGGTTATAGTGAGAACCAGTGTAGTGTAGTGGTTAAATTATTGAAATATGACCTGGGAGATCAGGGTTCAAATCCCCACTCAGTCATGACGTTTTATGGGTGATCTTGGGTCTTTCAGCCTAAGCTGCCTTGCAGGGTTGTTGTGTAGATAAAAATGGAGAGGGAGAGAATCATGTATGCCACCTTGAGCTCCATGCATGGAAGGAAAGGTGGGGTATAAATGTGACAGCATTTCATAGATATTTTAGGATAGAATTAGTTCGAGCAGTAAAGCAACCCAAAGGCATTTGAACTAGTTTACATAGCAAGCCCCTGGGGAGGCAACAGAGGGGTAAGAACACTTTGAAGACCCCAGGGTGCACCACGCTGGTGCCCTTCAGTTCCATTTATAGACCTTCATTCAGATTCAGATTTCTTCTCCGGAGCTGAGCCACAGTTAGCTTTCCCACTATTTGCATGTCTTCAAATCACAGTAAGATGCTGCAGCAAAGTGCCCTTGCTTAGCAGACTGAAAAGGTTATGGTGTCAGGAATGGGCTGAGAAAGTTAGTCTAGGGGGAATGTACCAGGAGCTTCATCAAAGCACGTCAAAGTCTTTTGGGGGTCCCCCTGGAGAGGTTTGTCGGAAAAGAAGCAGAAAAGGAATTCTCCCATGGGTCCATTTTGTTCTTTCGCAGAGATGGCAGGTCCTACAGTTGGAACTCCTGCCCTCGGAGGTGAAGCCCAAGACGTGATCTCATCTTCTCCTGCTGGCATGGTCTAAGAACAACACGAAAGCTCTCGTTTACAACAGCATCCTTACTATTTCATCTCTGCATAAACAAGATGGGTGTCTCTTTCCTCTCTCTCTCTCTCCAGACCACATTGCTGCTCTGCCTCCACAGTCACGATTCTGAATACCAGTTCCTGGAAGCCACGTGGGGGGGGGAGGGCTTTTGTCCTCAAATCCTGTTTGTGGGTCTCCCACAGGCATCTGGCTGGCCACTGTGAAAACAAGATACTGGACTAGATGGACCACTGGCCTGATCCAGAAGACTTTTCTAATGTTCTTATGTTCTTATGATGGGACACCATGATCCAGAGCATGCAGTCATTCCAGGTTCAATCCCTGGCATTTCAATACAGGATCAAGGAGCAGATGACATATGGGGAAGAGTTCTCCCCCCAAAAAGCCACCATCAGTCAGAATAGATACTGTGGAGGCTGACCTATTATAATTTTAACTGATCTTTATTTTTATTGTATTGAGTTGCTTGTGCACTGCTTAGAGACAATTGCAATTAAGTGCCACATAAATTGTTGAAATACATAAATACAACCAATATATCCAGTCCAGGCTGTCAGCTTCCTTCTCCTTTGCCTCACTGCTGGCATCGTAGGACTCAGCAGGAAGCAGGATAGGGGACAAACTATCATTACTTGACTCTGCTTGTCATTGGCTCTCGTTCCACCTATTGATGGACTCTCGGCTTTCTGACCCACCAGTCCAATTGGTACCAACAGCAGCTGAGTAGATGATAGTTTGCTAGATGGTCAAATAGTGTGACCGGGTAGAAGAGAGCTTGCTAAGGCCCTAGCTCAATGGCACAACACCTGCTTTACATGTAAAAGGTCCAAAGATTGATCCCTGGCATCTTCAGGTGGGAACTAAAAGCCGCAGTGAATTCCACGTTCACTGCGCTCTGTATAATAATTTGGAAATAAGACCAGAGCCATGGGGAATTCCCCGTTCACTGGCTTCATTTTGGAAACAAGAATTTGGAACTCCAAAGTCTCAGGCAGAAAATGGGACCTGGGGAATTTCAGAAACCTAACCAGATGGGTGGGGTATAAACAATAACATCATCATCATCATTATTATTATTATTATTATTATTATTATTATTATGGCACACACATCCGGCTTCCCTTTCTGTGCAAAAGGAGCATTCATTTTACAAATGACCAACAAAAGTGTCGCACAACCCATAATTGTGTTTCTGTCTATCTTTTTCCATAATCACCATATCAAGTCAATTATGGATTGCTGGCCTATTTGTAATTATTGTGATGTCCCAACGTATTTTCTGCTTCTCATTTTCCACTGATGGGCTCTGTCAAGAAACTTGAATATTCCTCTTTCTTAGAAATCTTCAAAGAACAATCTGATCCTTACTCTCTTTCCATGGATGCAAACAATGAGCCATTTTATGTCAACAGAACCCACACTAGATACAAATGTCTTATGCTACTTCTCCTCTTCAGGGCCAACCCTATTATTAGGCTGGGTGAGGCAACTGCCTCAGGCAGCAGATATGGAGTGGGGAGGTACCAGCAGCTCCCTGGTTGTTTCTCCTGTCCACTTTGTTGGAAGACAAAGCTCTGTACTCTGCATAGCCTGTCATGTACCCATACCTCAGCCTGCTGCCTTCAGGCATAATGGAAGATGCTATCCTGTCCACAGTGATGAAGCAAGTTGCAACTGCCCATTCAGTGAGCTTCTGAACATGGATTGGGGGTCCTTTCCCTGATGCAGAAAAATGTCTCGGGCGAGCTCCACTTCGTCTCCCCTATTCATAAATAAGCATGAAGGGCCCTGCTGGATTAGGCCAAACACCCAGTTCTCAGAGTAATAATAATAATATAATAATAATTTATTATTTATACCCTGCCCATCTGGCTGGGTCCCCCCAGCCACTCTGGACAGCTTCCAACAAAACACTAAAATACAATAACCTATTAAACATTAAAAGCTTCCCTAAACAGGACTGCCTTTAGATGTCTTCTAAAAGTTTGGTAGTTATTTTTCTCTTTGACATCTGGTGGGAGGGCGTTCCACAGGGTGGGCACCACTACCGAGAAGGCCCTCTGCCTGGTTCCCTGTAACTTGGCTTCTCGCAGCGAGGGAACCAAGTAGCCAAATAGATGTCTATAAGAAACCCAAGAGCAGAATTTGAGTGCAAGAGCACTCTCCTCACTTGCAAGTCCCAGGAACTGGTATTCAGAATCATACTGATTCCAACAGTGGAGGTAGAACACAGTCATCTTGGCAAGTGACCACCAATAGCTTTATCCTCCTTGCATTTGTCTAATCCTCTTTCAAAGCTGTCCAAGTTGGGAATCATCACTTCATTTGGTGGGAGCAAATTCCATAGTTTAACCGTTCTCTGAGCCAGCGGTGCCAACTTGAATAAGGTATTAGGGGCCCAGGTAAGCCTCACTCTGCATAACCGAGCACATGACACTATTTGAATGGCAATGCCCATCAACTTGGGGGAGGGCAGCCCCCTCAAATATTTTCTTGGGGGGCGGCGAAGGGACCTCGGTTTGTAGAAGTTGCCTCCTATGCGCTGAACAAAGTTGTGCCTCCTTTTGCCTGGCAAGAATCTGACAACAGTCAGGTCTTTATCAAGCATTATCCTCTTCTTCCTGATAGGCTAAACAGCCTCATGCTAAGCTTTCCATTCTCTGTTCATTTGTACTATCAATAGTAAGGGTGCTGGTTGAGTTATTTGTGGTAGAGCTTTGCATGCAAAAGATTCCAGGTTCAATCCCGGGGACCTACGGCTGATCAGTGCAGACAGTATTGAGCTAGGTGGACCAATGGCCTGACTCAGTATGAGTATGAGGCAGCTTCCTATATTCTGGGTTTTTTTTAACTTACTTCTGTGTCACATTGATTGGCTCAGAAGCACCATCAGGGCAGAAACCGTGGGTCCCTCTCAGCAGAATGAGCAGTGGGGAAGACAAATGCAGCAGAGCAGGCTTATTACAACATTGAAATAAGTAATGCACATTGCCATCTAAGCCCTGCATAAGACCATTAAGTCCTGTGTGTAAAGTTGCCTAGCTGCACCACTGAATAATCTGCTTTTTTTCTGCCAAAGCACTCAAATTGCCTTAGAGATGGAAAGGATTAGGATCTAAGGGCCCTGATACAAATGGAAAAGAGAAATGGGAGAAGAGAGGAGTTTCAGATATTGCAGGCACCAGCATTTTCATATTGTTAAATAATCAGGTTATATAATGATCAGGCGGATTAGACATTGCAAGTTCCGGGAGGACCCCTGGACAGTTAAATCCAGTCAAAGGCGACTCTGGGGTTGCGGTGCTCATCTCGCTTTCAGGCTGAGGGAGCCGGTGTTTGTCCACAGACAGCTTTCCGGGTCATGTGGTCAGCATGACTAAACTGCTTCTGGCACAGTGGGACACCGTGATGGAAACGCTGTTTACCTTCCTGCCGCAGCAGTATCTACTTATATACTTGCACTGGTGTGCTTTTCAAACTGCTAGGTTGGCAGGAGCTGCGACAGCGCAACGGGAGCTCACCACCATTGAGTGGATTCTAACCACTGACCTTCCCATTGGCAAGCCCAAGAGGCTCAGTGGTTTAGACCACAGTGCCGCCCGCTTCCCTTGGGAGGGGAGCAGCCACACGGCAGCTGATTTCAGCTCAGCAGTGACAAGGGGCTTGCTGCCTCACCCCTCTGCCTGAAGCAGCCAGCAGATATATCTGGCAGTAGAGACAGTTCTAGGAAGCAAAGAGCCACATCACAGCTGGCTCAACCAACATAGTTCACCTCTCCCTCCGAAGCAGCCAGCTGAAATGGCTGCTCTCAGATAAAGTTACAGGAAGGGAGGAATAAAGAGGCAGCTCAGGCAATGAAGGGGTGCTTGCTCTCTCACCTCTCCCTTCAGTGCAACCAGATGGCCATTGATTAAAGTAGTTCTGGGTGAGGAGGAGGAGACATTGTGCTCTTTTTTTTGGGGGGGGGGAACACTGTTAGTGCTTATGGGCATAAATAACAGCATCACCCTGGATGCCACTTGATGCCAAATAAATCTCTGCCAGCTCATAAGGAGGTGATTCTCAGTTTCCCTCTGAAGCACCTACCTAGTACAGTCATTCCTCGGAAGTAGAACAGAATCCGTTCCGGAAGTCCGTTTGACTTCCAAAACGTTTGGAAACCAAGGCACCAGAGGTGAAGCAACTTTGCTCCGGTAACCAGATTGGTGCTCATCCCAGGGGACGTGACATGCATCCCAGGGGCATGTTATGCATCCCAGGGGGTGCCACCAATCGGGGGTCAGCATTTTGTCACACACCTCCTCGGAACGCCGCTGCAAGGCACAGCTTCCGATTGGCTGCAGTAAGCTCTTGCAGCCAATAGGAAGGCGTGGAACCCACGTTGGATGTTCGGGTTCCAAAGAACGTTTGCAAACCGGAATGCTCACTTCCAGGTTTGCGGCATTCGGGAGCCAAAATGTTCAGTCACAAGGCATTCGTCTTCTGAGGTACGACTGTATATGCCATAAGGCAGAGTGTGCTGGTCCCGGGGGAAAGGTACCGTGATCGTAGTCAGAGTTCACGAGATGAGAGGCGAGGTCCGAAACAGGGAGCCGGGCGGGGAACAGGAACGCTGGGAGGTCAGAAGCAGAAGGCTGGGCAGGGAACAGGAATGCTGGAAGGTCAGGAACAGGAGGCCGAGCAGGGAACAGGAACACTGGAAGGTCTGAAGCCAACAACGACGTTGCTCCCGCAACCTGGGACCGGGCTGACTGACCTTTATCTTCTTCTAAGGCCAGGGGTGGTCCCGGCCCCCAGGAGCCCCGCCTCCTCTGGCCTTAAGGCGAGCACTCCTCCTGGGAGCAACCAGTTCCCTTCGCCTCTCTGCCCTAAGCCTCTGTAGTTCAGGAGAGGCCGAAGGGTTACTGGGCCCCGGAGGAGGCTCACCTGTAGCCACTGAGTCCTCAAGCACCTCTGGGGCCAGAAGGGTTTCACCTGGTGCCTGCTCCTGAGGATCTGACACAGGTGCAGGCTCCTCAGAATCTAGGCCTTGCCCCAGTTCAGCCGGCCCTGGAGGCGGGGACTCCTGTGCAGGCTGGGATTCCTCTGGTTCAGCCTCTGAATCGGAATCCCAGGCCATCACACCGAGCTTTCCAAACTGTGTGTCGCGACACGTTAGTGTGTCTGCTGCAGTGTGTAGGTGTGTCGCGCGAATGCTCCCCATGCTCCTTCCGGGGCTGGAAAGGGGTTAGTTTAACCTCTGGTTCGCTAGTAAGACTGAATTACTGTGTCGAGAAATGCTGCATGTTTAAAATGCATGTCACCAATGTGAAAAGTTTGGAAAGCTCTGCCATAAGGAGATGGGCGAAAGGCTAGTCCCCTCTAGCAAGGTTGGGGTGCACCCTGGGAGACTGGCGAGGGATCGCTTTCTTTCCCTGCTCCTGCCTCTCCCCCAGCCACACTCTTTGCCTCTCTGCTAATCCCCATAAATGCTAAGATATTTAAATGTGGTATTTTCGAGTCTAATCAATGTACTAAAGCTGCTCCGCCGCCACTCAAATTTAATTTGATCCCTCTGCTAGCTTTGTGGTGCATCTAATCAAAGAGAGGGAGCAATTAGGTGAATGTCAGGGGTCACCTGAAAAGCCTCACCTCCATTCATCGGGGTGGAAATGGAGGCCTCCGGTGACAATGGCGGGGTCCAGAGAGCTCCAGGAAGAGGAGAGGAAAAATCTGCAAATCTAGGGCAAGTCTTGTTGCTTCTTCACAGCTGATGGAGATAGAGAGGCTTCCAGAAAGAAAATCTCCAGAGAATCGTTTATAGCAGAGATGGGAGACGTCCAGACCAGAGGCCAAATGTGGCCCCCTGATCCTCTCTAACTGGCCCTTGGGACTCTCCCCAGGCAACACTCCTTGAGTATTTTTGCTTGGCTGGAATGTAACTTTGAACTCTGATAATGCCTCTTGCTTGTCTGGAGGGAGGATAGAGAGGGGCGTGTGTGAGTGTATGTAGAAACTAGCCTACTATTACATTTGCATTCATTGATCCACCCACTTTTGCCTCTGGCCCCACCCACCATTGGTGTGTGGTCCTTGGAATGTTACCCAGAAGGAAACACTGCCTCTGAGCTTAAAACTGTTCCTTATCCCTGATATACAATAAGGATTCGGGTAAGAGTTCTAATGTAGGAGACCCATTCGGGGGGTGATGGATGGCTCTGCCTATGTAGGCCTGAGACAGAGGGACTGGGAATCGCAAGCAAAGAGCGTTGCTGTTGCCCTTAGGTCCTGTTTGCTGGCTTCCTATAGGTCACTGTGAGAACAGGATATTGAACTAATTGGCCATTGGCTTCATCCAGTAGGACTTTTTTAAGCCCAGGGGCCATTAATGTGGGAGAGAGCCCACAGAAGGACATTCTTCTCCAGGCTGCATCAAACCTGGAGTCATCCCAGTCTTCTGCAAATTTTGAGACTCCCCCCAGCCTGCTGATACTTTTAACAATTATTATTTGTATTATTACACTGTTTCCCACCTTTCCTTTAAGGAGTTCATGGTGGTACACCTAGTTCTCTTCCCCGCTCCATTGTATCCTCACAACAACCTTGTGAAGTAGGTTAGGCTGAGAGGCAGTGGCTGGCCCAAGGTTATCTTGTGAACTTCATGATCAATTGGGGACTAGATTCCTGGTCTACCAGATCCTAGTCTCTCCAACCACTACACCACACTGACTCTCTTTCTGGCTATGTAAGGACCCAGACTCTCATAATATGATGATGGTGATGATGATGATGATGATGATGATGATGATTGGGTTGCATCCAACTAAATTCTACTCAGAGCAAACTCATTGAAACTAATGGGCATGACTAACTTGGGGCCATTAATTTCAGTGCATTTCCTCTGAGCAGAACTTAGGTGAGTAGGACTGTCATTTGAATGCAAACCATTCATAGGAATCATTATTATATAGGGAACCTGTCTGTATGTTAATGCTGTTACCCTCTTAAAGCGAGACATATTTAAGGTCAAAGATTCAGCTCAACACTCTCGGTTGCCTTTTGTTCCTGAAATGAATATTGAAAAACTTCACACCTGTTTTAGAGAAGTCCTTTTTGAACTATCCGCCTCCCTGCCAGACATCTGTGCCAATATCCCCGGAGAATTGACTAATTGTGTTAATAAGATTTCAGCTGGTCATGGCTGCATATTAATTAGTTCATTGTTAACTCAGAAACTTCAAAAAGAAAAGCTAGCTTGCCCTAAGGACATCTCTCCTTAATAAGGAAGGAGACTTTTCTATCGAGGCTCGGTCCCTTCATTGTCTGCTCATTCATGTTTCCATACATATAAATGCTGAGTCCTGACAGCTGTGACACAGAGAAGCGACTTTGCTTTCAAACGTGGACTAGGTAATTTGTTATATGCAACTGTTGCAATCTGGATAAATGGCAGATTAACATCTTCTGATAACTAACGGTAGCAGTCAGAGCACCGTCTCGGGTTTCATTACAACATGTATCAATGGCTATGTCCAGACATGATGTTAAATTGTACTTTAGTGAGGTGGTGAAGAATCTGTAGCCTATAAGCCAAAGGCAGCCCACCTGGCCTGTCTATTCAGTTCCTGGGACTCTCTCCAGACCACTCTCTCCCTCCCCCAAGCCTTGATTTCATCTTACCAGTGATACACCTCATTCAATCAACAAATCACAGTTGTTGTTCAAAACTGAATTAAAGATGACAGCTGTATTCATGGGCAGTCTCTCATGCACAGGTGAGCAACCTATAGACCTCCAGATGTTGCTTGATCATTGGCCATGCTGGCTGGGCCTAATGGGAGCTGGAGTCCAGCAGCAGTGGCAGCAGCTAGAGGAGGCATCCCCTAACTCAGCCCTCCAGATGTTTTGGGACTACAACTCCCATCATCCCTAGCTAACAGGACTAGTGGTCAGGGATGATGGGAATTGTAGTCCCAAAACATCTGGAGGGCTGAGTTTGGGGGTGCCTGAGCTAGAGGACCACAGGCTCTCCAACTCTGCTGTAATGGCTGTTGTGAACTAATCTCTGCCTTTTCTTACCTGACACTGTTTGCAAACTTTAGCATTTCCATTGTTTAGCATGCCCTAACAACCTAACTGCAAAAAGGTAAGCGCTGTGTTGTTTTCTGCAGAGAGACAAAAGGGTTTCTAACCATTATTTAAAAAAGTGGAATTGCTAATTAACACGATCTTACTAGTTTTATTTCCTTTTGTCCTGTTTTTATATGATTGTACACTACTTTGGATATGTTGAAAATAAAGCAGTAGAAAAAATGTTTCTAAATAAATGAATTCTTCTTCTTCTTCTTCTTCTTCTTCTTCTTCTTCTTCTTCTTCTTCTTCTTCTGACAGATTCCAAAATCAGGGTCTTAAGTGTTCCCTGAGAAAAATGATAGATTGTTTTGATTCCTTGAATCAACCAATTCCAATTGGGAATTTGAAATTTAAATTTGCCATTTAAAGCACTCGTCTTGGTCATGAAGCTAGCCATGTCCTGCCTCCACAGTTGGAAGCGGCAGTGTTCATGAATGCCAGTTCCTGAAAACTGCAAGAGGGGAGAATGCTTTTGCGCTCTGATCCTGTTTGTGGGTTTTTCCACAGGCATCTGGTCAACCACAGTGAGAACATGATGCTGGACTAGATGGGACACTAGCCTGATCCAGCAGGCTCTTCTTATCTTGCCCCGGTACTCTGGTGCAATGCTTGATGTGCTTTTGGGGACCCATATCTGAAGTCTATTGCTCTAAGCCATCTCCTGCTTCAAAACTGGCTTTTAAAAAAAAAAAATACCCTGCTTTAACCCCTTTGGCTAGCGGGGTTTGTAAGGACCATGTGATGAGCAGCAGCAGAGAGGCCACGTCTATTATGCAATCAGGGAGGCGAAGCCAAGCTGTTTTGCAGTATCACAGGGCCAGCAGGAGAAACAGCTGCAGCACGTGGGAAGGGAGAGGAAGGAGGGGGGGAGGGAATAAACAATTTTTAATAGATTAGAGGGGAAAATGGAGGGGAGAGAGGGAAAAAAACAAACTGGGGCGATAGATTAATTTGAGTTAAAGAGACAGGAAACGTCTGTGTGGGGGAGACTTCCAAGAGAGAGCCAAAAGAATGACAAAAAGTTGGCCCAGAACTCGAGCCTTTAATTTTAATGCAAATCTCTACACACACAAAATGGAGGAGAATGATCAGCATTAGGTATGGAAGGGGGGCATGTCACAAGGATGAGAAAGTGAGGTCTCAGTCACCATTGACATTGGCAAGGGAGGATGGTGACTCCCTTTTGGTGAGGAATTTCACTACCACCAGGCCAGCAGTCTGGCGGAAGACCTCTGTGGCACGAGTTGTGACGAAGAACATAAGAACATGGGAAGCTGCTGCCAGTCAGTGTGGACAATGCACAGCTAGATGGACCAATGGCCGGACTCTGTGGTGTCTTTATTCTTTTAAGAGGGATTCAAGGGAATTTACCAGGAACATATAATTTAATCTGAAGACAGACTGAATTGTATAATAGTGAGAGGCTTACACAAGCCTGCAACCAGCTATCTGCTGTGCATGTAAAAGGGGGATGTAAACTCTGCTAAGTAAAGGAACTTTCTAGCGCAAGTTAGGAAGGATATTAATAAACAATATATCCTCTCCAGCCACCCTGAACATTCCCACATTTCTTTTCTTTTCTCCAGGTGCCTCTAGGGAAATGAAGGTCGCTTGTGTGACCGGAGCTTCTGTAGGAGATTCACAATGGAGTACAGTTGCGTGACTAAAAGAGAAGACCATAAAAAGGACCACTTCCCAGTACTGCTCACTAAGTTGGGAGAGGGAGTGTTGTGACCCAGCTAGTGGAACATTGCTGCAACAAACTTTCTGCTGGCCTTGACACTGTCACACCCTACCCATAGACCCTGCACTGCAGCAACAGCAGATTTTTTGGAGTCAAGAAACATTCTGCCGTTATTCAAACATCCAGCACACACAATGCAGTTCTGTCTTGTCCTGAAAGCCCCTTTTGAATATAGGCTGCTCCGAGTGGGAAAAGAGGACAAGGCAGGGAATTTATTCTGCACTAAGACCATCGAGTTATCAACATATAGCAGCACCAAATAAATTAAAGATGCAGCAGAGCAGTTATTGCCTTTGATGTACAGATGATGATAGCTTTCTCTCTCTCTTTTTTTTGCCTGTGCACTTGGGTGTGTGCTTTCCCCCCACCCTCTTACTCTCCATTATACCATATTATTACAGAAGCTTTTTCAATATCTGCTTCCTTCTGCTGCCTGTTTGGTGTACTTTGAGCTGCCAGGGCTGGGTGTTGGAGAGCAGGCACTCTCTGAACTCATTAGGGGATCCCAGTGGTGATCTGGCTGTCTCCGGAGACAGTTTTGACCAGCCCTGTTTCCCCAGCACCAAACCAATCATGCCCTAAATGATAATCCCATTTCACAGATGAAAAAAGGGACAAATTCGTGGTGCCCAATTCTCATAACAAAGATGATGGAGCCTCCCTCTCCCTTCCCTAGTGCATATACAGTAGTTGAAGTCTGAACTCAGTTTGCCATTTCCATTGACACTGAAATAGGCCTGCCCTCTACTGATTCAAAAGCCAATTGCCCTTAGGATAAAGGTGTGAGCAAAGCAACAACAGCAAAACCACAATCTGTCATTGGACCACAACTTCCATCAACCTTGACCACTGGTCATGCTAGCTGGGACTGTTGGGAGTTGTAGTCCCAACAACACCAGCAAGGCCACGGATTCCTTATTCCTGCTTTAGACAATGCTTGAGGTGAAGGGGTCCACTTTACAGAGGACCTTCTTCTCTGAATGGTTGTTCTGTTGAAAGACAACGAACCATAAGAAAGGAGATCAAAGACACTAGAACCTACGCAACAGACATAGAGATCAAAGGCTGTAGCTCTAGGCAAGCAGGCAGGTTACCTGGACACAGTCTCCCACGCCTTGATGATATGTATTTCTATTTAAATTATCACCTCCCTCCCTCCTCCTCAAACTTGCACCTGTACATATATAGTAGCGTATTGTTATGGAATCCTGCGTCCTGCTTGGGGGAGGTGATGCAGGACCCATTAAGAATGCTGCACTAGATGGGCCAATGGTCTGACTCTGTATAAAATTGCCTCCTGTGTTTCTGTGGGGTTGCATACGGCACACAGTTTAGGAAGATAGACTCATTCCACTGGCCTAGCACAGCGTGATGCTGCAGTTACACCTGCTGCTTCACAGCTATGAATATGCATAGGATCAAGGTGCCAGCAGGACCCATCTTAGACATTGGGGCACCTTAGGCAAAAAAATATATATGAATCTTTAAAAAAAATTAATAATGAGTCCGCCTTGTCAGCGTGCAGGCTTGTCAAGCACACTGAAAAATAAAAGAGGATGAATCAACATGGACAGCACAGAGCGTGTTGCATTATTTAGTTGCCACTCTGTCTCTTAAAAAGTTCTGCCTGTGACTTTTTGCAAAAAATAAAAATAAAAATCCAGCATTCCTCCCTGGATTGTGGCACTGCAGACAGTGGTTTCTTGCTAACACCACCAGTAGCAGCTTGGGAGGCATTTCGCTGGACAGTTGCCATCCATTATAGGCACTCTTCCTTACCAAAGGTTCAGAATAATGGACCTGGGAGGCAAAAGTAATGAGTCTAATTTAGCCCCACTTAGACTGCAATCTAACCATCATCGCAGTGGCAGATCTTGGGGTCTCAAATTTCAGCGGCACCTATGTGATGCCAGAATTCAGCACCTCTCCACCTTTCATGCTCCATTCTTAATCATAGTTGCAACATCTCCAGCAACATCCCTAAGGCTCTGTGCCCAGGGTGGCCGAACTGGTGGTGCTCCCTTAAATCTGCCTCTGCCCATTGCAAGAGGTGCAAGGGATGGCAGCAAGGGACAGAGCCAGTGGACCACCATCTGGTCCTTTAGGGTAAATGGAGCATTTACCCTACGCCGGCCCCTACCTGCATGCCTTCCTGCAAGGAAGAGGGAGCTGGCTGGCTGCTCCAAAATTAAATGGCCCACAGCCACACTCACTCTGGCTGCAGATTGGCTGGGGCTGTCCCCAGCACAATCACATGGCCAGCTGTGATGCGGGGGGGGGGGGAGAGATAGCATACCTCCCCCTACACTGGAAAACTGTTCAGGCTCGGCTGACTGGCTACAATGCCGTACACCAGATAAAAGGTGAACGGACTTCTCCCATCATCTCAGTGTTGACTTTGTAGAACTCAGCAAAGAGAAGGATGGGGACAAAACCAGAATTAATTGTCTCAGCTTCACTTATGGCTCCACTTACTGTTGGCATCTCAGACTTTTACCCTGCTATTTCTAATGGAAGGAGAAGGAGAAATCATCCACAGACAAAAGAACTGCCCTAGCCTTTGGAAGAAAGTAATCTCCCATCCTTAATGGTCCAGCTCTCACTTACATACATCACTACTGGGAAAACCATACCTTTAACTATACGGACCTTTGTCGGCAAGGTGATGTCTCAGCTTTTTGGATGGGAGATTTTTGTTGTTGTTTAGTTGTTTATTCGTGTCCAACTCTTCATGACCCCATGGACCAGAGCATGCCAGGCACTCCTGTCTTCCACTGCCTCCCGCTGTTTGGTCAAACTCATGCTGGTAGCTTTGAGAACACTGTCCAACCATCTCGTCCTCTTTCGTCCCCTTCTTCTTGTGCCTTCCATCTTTCCCAACATCAGGGTCTTTTCCAGGGAGTCTTCTCTACTCATTAGGTGGCCAAAGTATTGGAGCCTCAGCTTCAGGATCTGTCCTTCCAGTGAGCATTCAGGGCTGATTTCTTTCAGAATGGATAGGTTTGATCTTCTTGCAGTCCATGGGATTCTCAAGAGTCTCCTCCAGCACCATAATTTAAAAGCATCAATTCTTCGGCGATCAGTCAGACACGACTAAATGACTAAACAACAACAAAAATCTCCCATCCAAAAACACCTGCACACTCAACCACAGCATTTCCACATCTCCATCACTTAGTTGCAGTGCTTTTTTTCTTTAAAAAAATGTTTAGGGGTACTCTCATTTTCCTACTCATATTGAAATACTGCCCCTCAATGACTTAGATTCAAAAAATGTTTAGGGGTATGCGTACCCCTGCATCCCCCCAGAAGAAAAGCATTGCTTATTTGTAATTTAAACATATTGTTGAACTCTGCTCTGTGTATAATATTACCTGTACTGTAATCTAAAGAAACATTTCCTGCCTTTAAACAGATTGCTGGTATTGAACATTTTGACATTGATATAATTACTTAATATATCTCCAGTCTCCATCTGCCAATTGCTTGTTCCCATTTCTATTGATATTTGCTCTCTTGGGCTGAAATCCTATACACGCTTTCCTGAGAGTAAGCCCCATTGACAGCACTGGGGCTTTCTTCTCAGTAGACATGTATAGGATTGCATGTTAATTTCAATCACAGAACACAGAGAGAGAGATGACTACGGGTTTCAGCATAAACCGACTCCAGCTTAGCCATGGCACTTTACTTGACTGGCAATGACAGCGCTGCCCATCAGGAATTTGAAAAGATTGCAGAATAGCTCTCCTCTTCCTAAGCTTTAAATTATGCACTCAAAAAAATAGCATCCTCTGGTGGGGAAGGTTATTTGGAGAAGGGCTGTAGAGCATCTGCTTTGCTTACGCAAGGTCCTAGGTTGAACCCCCAGCATCTCCAAGTGAAGCTATGAATGTCCACTATCTGAAATCCTAGACAGGACTGCTAGTCAGTGCAGACAATGATGACCTAGATGTGGCCAATGGTCTGACTCAATACAGTGGTACCTCAGGTTAAGTACTTAATTCGTTCCGGAGGTCCGTTCTTAACCTGAAACTGTTCTTAACCTGAAGCACCAGTTTAGCTAATGGGGTCTCCTGCTGCCGCTGCGCCGCCAGAGCATGATTTCTGTTCTCATCCTAAAGCAAAGTTCTTAACTTGAGGTACTATTTCTGGATTAGCGGAGTCTGTAACCTGAAGCGTATGTAACCTGAAGCGTATGTAACCCGAGGTACCACTGTATATGAAAGCTTCCTTTGTTCCTAGCGTCAACTAACAGCTTCCTCTTTTCCCATTTATGGGGAGGCAGGTAGGATTCTACAGTCTCTTTTATTTCAAAAATGATTGTGGCATCAGTCTGAGACCAAGAGAGGTGTTATGTTGGCACTGGATAGGCCACCTCCCTTTTTGCCCTCTCGACTCTGTGCAAACAGCACTGTTTGAGGTAAAGATGGGGCCTCTCCTCATTCCACATGCAAAAAAAATATGGCCAGGTTGTCTAATCCTCTTTTAAAGCCTTCCAAACTGGTGACCATCACTACCTCTTGTGGGAACAGATTTCATGGTTTAACTATGTCCGCCAATTGTCTTCCACCTGCATCTTCTTTGGAAAGCCTTGAGATATCCTTAAATGAGAGAGAAAACAGGTTCTCTGGTAGTTTGTGGGGCACACAAGAGCCTTTTGGGCAAGATTGGGAGCAAGTGTAATGTGTCTGATGCTCATCCCCAGCCCTTCCTCCTCTCCTGGACTTTTGGATTGGCCACCTAGCAGTCAGAGCAACTATCCCTAGCAACTATATCCTGCAGAGCGTACATTCATCTCTGAGGGTGTTGATGTAGGTTTAATGGATGGGTGTGTTGTGGTGCGGGCAAGTGCATTAAAGCATTTTCCCGAGAGCTCTTTGATTTTCTCAACTGTGCCCAATAAATGTGGCATTCTTACTTTTCCCACCCAGTCTAAGTGTCTTGCTATGGTTCCTCCCTTCCAAATAAAATAATTGGACTTTGTGCACAATTTAGCACTGCTGTTGCCAGTATTAGCAGCTGCCTCTAGCAAGCATACTCAGAATATTCAGAGTACAAAATTATTCATCCCCGCATGTCATCCCATGTTGCCTTCATTCGCGATATCTGCAACATGGGGAAATCTAGACATATGTTCTCTCTCCCTCTCCCTCATTGCTGCCTAAGGAGTCCGAAGGATCAGGATTTTGCAAGGAGTGGCTGAATAACTGAGAAGCGGCTGGGTTAAAGGAGGAATGGTGAAAATAAAGAACCTAAATGGAGTCACAGTGGTGGGGAACTGCTGGCCGTGGGACTAATATAGCTTCTCTCCATCCAGCTCTCAAGGTTCCCTGGACCACATCCCCTCTCTGGAGTCCATACCTTCATCAGTCCTAATCCATGCCCTCCTCAAATGCTTTGGACTGGCTGGGATGTGTCGCTGAACAGTGACCATGCCTCTTGCTTGCCTGCATTAGAACATGACGTAAGATCAGCCTGCTGGAGCAGGCCAATGGCTCATCTGTTAGTTTCTGTGTGCAGTGCTTTGGAGTCACAAGACTCTGTTTACATTCCAGAGATTCCAGGCTGTTGGAAGTCTCACGGGAGACGGATGTGACGTTACTGGTTTCCTGTTCCTTTGTTTCGGTTGCTCTCTGCTTTCACAGAGAAAGGATGTATTTCTTTTCTGTCTGCATAGTTAGAAATAAAACACTCTTTGCTATGTAGCTCATAAATCTCATCACTTCTGCTGCTTTGATTCTCTGGATAATGGGAACCTGCCTGGAGGCCTCATCAGAGGCTCAGGTCATTAATTATTGTTGGAGGCGATTCCGGAGGAGCTCGGAGTCGTGCGATCGAACACAGATTCCGACATCATCTACTTCAGCATCCTGTTCTCACAGTGGCCATCCAGATGCTAATTGGAAGCCAGCAAGCAGGACCTAATGCTACAGAAACTTTCTCCATTTGCAATTCCCAGTAGCTAGCATTCAAAGACATATTGGCTCCAACTGTGGAGGGAGAAAATAGTGATAGTTGCCTAGTACTCTTTTAAAACTATTCACATTGGTGGTCATTATATATATTTGTTTTTTTTCAAATTAAAATTTTACAGTCACAAACATACAGCATATAACATAAAAACAAGATTCCAAAGAATCTCCTGGACTTCCCTCCTCCCCTTTGTTGTCCTATTATTAATCACTTCCTCCCGCATCTTCTATAACAATCCAAATCTCCATTATATCCAAAATTCACCATTAAACTACAAGTGCTATTCAAATCCTAGTAATGATTTTAACTATTTACAATGGTTTTTAAGATAAATTGTAAATGTTCCCCATTCTTTATTAAAACTTTGGTCTTCCTGATTTCTGATTCTTCCGGTCGTTTTTACCATTTCAGCATAATCCATCAACTTAATCTGCCATTCTTCTCTGGTTGGGGTTTTGCCCTCTTTCCATCTCTGGGCCAATAACACCCCTTTTCTGCTCCCTTGGGATTTCAGCACCTCACATTGGTGGTGATTCTTACCTCCGTCGGGAGCAAATTCCATAGGAATGTAAGAATAGAATCACGGACTTGTAGAGTTGGAAGGGACCACAAGGGTCATCTAGCCCAACCGCCTGCAATGCAGGAATCTGTTTGCTCAACATGGGGCTTGAACCCAGGACCCTGAGGTTAAGAGTCTCATGCTCTACAGACTACCGCACTAGTCTGTTGGATCAGACCAATGGTCCATCTGTCCAGCATCCCGGTCCCACCCAAATGCCTGTGGGAAACCCACAATCAGGACCTGAGCTCAAGTGCCCTCTCCCCTCCTGTGATTTCCAGAAACTGGATGGGGGAGATGTACCTTGCCTTCAGACAGCACTTTATTCAATTTTCCTGACAATTCCTTACCTGATAATTTTCACATTTTGTCTGCTCCTTCACACAACAAAATCACTTCTGGAAACCTAGCAGAATCTATTAGAAGTTTAGTGTCAGCTGGAAATTTTTCTGTTCCAACAGGCAGTTAAGAATACATCTGTCAGGGGTTCAGGAGCAGAGGCACAGGGAGGAGAGGAGATGGAGAGCGAGGGGGAGGAATCCGAGGGGAGCATAGGAGAAGAGGACAGTGGACCGAGGGATTCCACGAGCCTCTCCAGCGAATCGGAAGATTCACAGAAGGGGGCGCCAGTGGCCAGGGGCAGGGGGTTCCCAAGGGGAACGCCCCAGGAGCAAGGGGGGAGCAGAGACTCCCAGAGCAGTAGTTGGAAATCAGGACCAGCCTCCCCACCAGAGCAGAGTGGGGGGGAAGAGTCCCAAGGATCAGGGCTAGTGCATTCCCCACCAGGGAGAGAAGATAAGGCAGGGCTGACCACACCTCCATCAGGGAGTCAGACAACGGAGGAGAGGTCAGATCCGGCCAGTATCCCGGAAGAGGGAAGCAGTGACAGAAGCAGTGTAACGGTCAGGAGGAAGGTCACTGGGTTGGTGCGAGAGGCAAGTTCAAATGTACAGGAGCGCGGGACAGCAGAGAGTGAGGATTGGGAACCGGGTCCTAAAGCCCGCCGGAGGGAGGGGGAGGAGCTAAGCGACTCAGCGTCGGAAGAGTCCAGAAAGGGCAATGCCCCAGCAGGCAGGAGGACCCAGAGGAGGAGAGAGCAGCGTAAAAGGTGGAGCAGAGCTAGGATCTTAAACTGGTGTCATAGGGGAGGAGACTCAGACGGTACTTCGCCGGTCTAGGCTTTAAGACGTAGAGCTGCGCGCTACGGCTTTGAAATGGAAACTGAACCTCAATAAAGACTTTTGTACATTACTACAGCCTAGCGTTGGTCCTCTGTGAGCTGGGACCTAGAGGCAGCTCTGACAACATCTTTCCACAATAGTTAATTAATGTCATTTTAAAAAAAACTTTTTATGGTTTTATTGTATGGTTTTATGTTTTTAGGGCAACAAACTACTATGATATATTTTTATGATAGTGGTATATGATTTTTTTTTGTAGATATAGTTGTTGTTTTTTCAGATTATGTACAAAATAGAAATTTAAATATATATTTTCATATGGCCACCGACCAGAAATTGATCCATCTTTAAACTTCACCCATACACCATGCTTGCCCCATGTGTAATACCATGAACACAAGGCACAATGCAACTTACAAGTACAGCCCATGAACATAAAATCCAACATGCATAAGTAGGATCCTGCTGCCAGTTCTTGTTTATTTCCCAGCCATATACTATGTACCTATGCACATACATGTATAGGCTGTATTTGAACATTGCACCGGGGACATTTGATGTGGGGAACGCACACAGGGTGAGTAGGAAGAAATGGCATACTTTTGGAGCCCATCAGTAAGATTGGGCAATGGTATTACCCGATCCTGCCACTGTCTTGGTTGTGAGCATAGGAACAGAGCAAAAGAATATTGAATCTATGTTTTCACATAAAAAGCTGGAGGGCAGAAGCTGGAGACAGAGACATGTATTGCTCTTTGCTAAGCCTAAGCTGGAAATTGAGGCTTCTTGGGAAAACCTTATGGGGAAGCAAGGTGTGAACACTCTGAGCCCCTCCATCCTAGGTTCCAGTTGTATAAATGTGTCAAGAAAACCATACACCCTAAAGACACCACAGTCTCCACTGAGAGACTGGTGCCTCTCACTGCTCAGAGGTTGATGTGCACCCACAGAGACACACAAAACAGTGTGTTGTATACAACTAAATAACGATGCCTGTGGAATGACTTCTCTGGGCGGAAAACGACTGCCCTCCCTCTCCTGCTCCCACCCCCACTCTTCTCCCCCCCATCTGCTCTGGAATCTCCCCCAATCCTCCAGAGCAGATTTGGGGTGGCAGTTGGGTGCGTGGAGGAGAGACGAGAAGTAGGTGAAGTCTCCTTTGCACTCATAAAAGTTGTTCCCTGCGTGCAGTGATTTAGTCAGGTGCTTCTCGCTATGTGCTTTCTTTTTAACAGCAGGAATGTAACAACGACGAGAGAAAGGCAGGGGCTCAGGAAGCCAGTAACATTTTCTTTTTGGGGGCTGGGTGGAGAAAACTCAGAAGTTTGGGAAGCTTCTCTCCCCCGCCCGCCCCCCAGCCTCCATTTGCTTGCAAGGAGTTAACGCTCTGATCTGTTGCGTGCGTTCTGATGAGGCGAGACTTGACACGCTGCGCCAGAATAATGAAACGCAATACACATTAATAGGACCTCCCACTGTTTGATCGCTTCTGCTCCACTAGCCCCATTGAAGATTTCACTTTTCTTTTAACAGTCACAATAACAGAATGTGACATTAAGCCTTTTACATGCAGCAATTTATTTTAAAATATTGGGGCACTCAAAACAGTATCCAGAATGTTAAATAAGATATGCATGAGATGGAAATCAGAGCGGCTCGGCTCGGAGGAGACAGGCCTCAGACGGAGTGAAGGCAGCTCCCCTTTTATTCTTAATTGCTGTTTAAGGCACAAAGAAAGAGTTGAGCTCTTTGCAAGAGGGGAAGGAGAGGAGGGAGGGAGGGAGGGAAAGAAGGAAAGAGAGAGGAGGCTTGCTCAGCTTCCGCCACTGCAGGTACCAGAGTCTCTGCTGGCTACTCAGCAACCCAAGAGGGAAGGGGGGAAATCATCCATGCGCAGGAACTGTCGGCAGATAATGTTACAGGAGTGGTGCGCGGTGCTCAGAGCCAGTGAGGCTAGAGACGGAATTGCATCACAGACACACACGCACAAGTGGACACAGACTTGCATAAAATATGCATGCACTATTTTATATGTCAAGATGCAAATTTAGAAACAGTGACTATGGCCCCTTCCAGGTAGCAGGTGAAGGGCTTGAATAATAATAACAACGTGCATGCAAGCTTCAGGCCAGCAGAAACAGGCTGCATAGACACTCTGGTTGGGAGGTCTGCCATCTTACGCTCCCCTCTCCCAATTAACCTCCGTCTCCAAGACATCAACAGGTATTGTCCCTCCCCCAGGTTTCAGGTTTGGGCCCTGAAATCTTGGGGTCTGGGATGCTCCTGACCTGGCAACCCTGCTCCATCCAGGCTTCTCTGTCTGGGCTGTGGGATGTTCCTCAGGCCACACACTCTCCCCAAGCATACCCAGTGGTGGCTTCTCTAGAAGGGCAAACAGGACACACTTGGACTAGCTCCCATTTGCCTACCTTCTTACTTCCATCCAGTTAAGGGGGTGGAACCAACTGTCTGGTTCCTCCTCATTGGCCTCGATGTTGCCCTTGTAGAACTCAACAGGGAGGAGGATGGAGCTCATTGGCTCTGGCTCTACCTGCCATTAGCCTTTGCCTTCCACACCACCAATGAGCAGCAGTCACCTCTGGCCACACCCCTCTGACCAGGCCACGCCCCTCAGTGGCCTTGCTTCACATCTTCCTTGTGCTTTTTCTGGCATTTACGTAACTTTGATCACATCTCTTGCTTGCTTGGAGGAAAGGGGGGTGTATTCAGTAGAAACTGGTCTGTGGCACAAAGGTAACATGTGCATTCATTGCTCTCCTCCTGGTCACACCCACCACTGTTGTGTGGCCCCCAGAAAGTTTCCAGAGTGGAATGCAGCTCTTGGGTCAAGGAAGGTTCCACATATCTGATTCAGATAAAAGTGCCATACATCTCACCACAGTGGGGGAGACTGTGACAAGATAGCCTATATACCTGCTCAGTCTGCTGTCCAGAACATGCTCAATGTCAATGCATAGTTTCAATGCCCCTCCTGCTCCCTCTTTTGGGGGCTCATTATCTTTAAGCAGTATATATGAAATAAATAAATCAGCAATAAAGATTTAACTGCCAGTCCCATTGGCTTCTTCATGTCAGTGACAGGAGCGAGCCAGCTGTAAATCCCACTGAGCAAGTTGGGGCTAACTCCTTACTACAAAAACAGGATCTGCACTGGAGTGCCAGGCCTAATGAGTACAGCAACTCATCTCTCCGATAGGTGTTGTCTGCATGAAGCAGTTGCTGAGACTGAAGGTCCCCACTTCCTCACAGCTGCCTAATTCCCCTCCTCTCCGGGGATTTCCCCAAACAATCAGAGACTGTGCTTGTGTGAAGCTAACTTCTCCTCTGCTCTTTTCATGCCTCTTGTGGTTCTGGGAGAGGGGCTTGTCACAGCAGCAGGAGGAGACACCCGTGCCTCTTCACCAACCTGACTCATCTCTGCCTCTTGGCCTCTCCTGCTTCAGCTACTGCCTCTGGTTCTGGACTTCTCTCTGCCCCAGACTCCTCCAGCTCACCAAGCCCTGTCAACTTCTGACACTTGTTCCTCCCAGCCTTCTCCCTCTGACCACTCATCATTGTCCCACCACCAATCCCCGGGCTCTGAGCCTTCTTCCCTTGGTGGTTCCCCAGCTGTTTCCTCCCACCATTCCTCTGTGTCCAACCACCTCATGACAGCCATATGCCATAATGTATTGGACCAGTCATGGGACTGGAAGTAGGTGTATGTGCCATTGTTGCTGGAACTGATGTGTTAAGGTTCAGGATCCTGGAGACAGCAATCCCCCAAACCCTGCACAGTGGGTCAGAGCAGTAACTGCGATGAGGCAGCCTGGGTGTCATGTGGAGCCTCGCTTGCTAATGGTTTATAAAACTGGCTGGAATGGCAGAAGGAATTGCAGCTGTCAGAATACGATTCCCTAAATTGAAAGTGGGTCAGGATAATGTGTGTGGGAAAAGAGTGCAAGGCTTTTGAATGCGCAGCATTTACCTGGCAGTAAAAATCCTCAACTCGCCTGTTTAATGAGACCCTCCTAGCCAAGAGGTTATGTAATGGCTTATGGCTATCATTTGCCCTATAGGTAAATCGCTAATAAGGGGATCTCTTCCCATGGGAAAAGCACTCGTCTTCCCAATTAGCAGCATTGGTATTCTTCCTTTCCTTTACCTTCTTCCTTTCCCAAACTATAAAATATCCCAGATTTTTTTTAAAAAAAAAAACCTGTGGCCCTCTGCATGCAGATTGAGCTTGTTTGGACTCTTTCCATCTGCCTGAGTAGCTCTGGGAGCCCTGTCACTGTGGTTATGGTCTGTTGGGCAAATATCTAATTCAGGAAATGCATAATATCTACCTGTCAGGTTGTAAATGGCTCAGAAGGAGCATCCTGGTCCAGAATACGAGAAAATGATAAAAATCAGTCTCGACACGCAGTGTTAGTCCAGGCTTCCTGACACTGCTGATGCCTTAGGACGTGAAAGACCACCTCAAAGAAAAGAACAGAAGAATGACTACTGGTAGCGATTTCTTGAAGGTCTAAGGGGAGTCAGGATACATGTTTGCTAGAATTATGCATGGTCTATAGAAAGTGGATGAGGATAAGTTTTCCATTCATAATACTGGGATCCAGGGTCATCTGATGAACATAGGGATCTGTCTTATACCATGTCAAACCATTGGTCCATCTAGCACATATGGTCTGCACTGATTGGCAGGAGCACTCAGGGATTTCAGAACGGCACTATTCCCAGTGCTACCTAGAGATGTCAAGGATTGAACCTGGGGGGTTCTGTATGTGAAACAGATGCTCTGCCAAAGAGCTACGTCCCTTCTTATGAAGGGAACTGAATTGTTGGCATCAGTCTATCTTGGGAGACAATGGAGAGGTGCACCTTTTGGGGGAAAATCAAACTGTTGGAAGGTTGCAGTACCTGCTGTGGCTGTGGAGACTGATATGGGAGAGACACGTTTTGCTGCAGCTGGGGCAGATGAAGGCATCTGGTTGTGCTGCTGCAGATGCACCCTGACATTTCCTCTCTCTGGACTACTCCCAGTGGTCATTCCTCCTCTGGTCACTGCTGAGGACACAAGACCTGACTGTCTCCTGGTGCTGCAGTCATCTGCAAGAGATTCCAACATGGCTGGGATGATGAAACAGAAAGTTAACATAGTCCCTTGAGCATCCTTTTCTCACGGTGGCCGCCCAGATGTATAACCCACAAACAGGATCCAAACACAAGGGCACTCTCCCCTCCTGTGGCTTCTAGCAAGGCATATACTATCGGTTCAATGTGGCACCAGCTCTTGACCTCCTGCCTTGCTCGTGGGAGCATCTGTGATTGGCCACTGTGGAAGGCAGGAAGCCAGACAACATAAACCTTTGGCCTGACCCAGCTGGTTTCTTTCTGAATGTGGAGCCAGTTCCGGGAAAACGGTTCTTTTGTTGCTACCGTTGTTGTTCTATTGCAGTCAATCAGCGCTGGGCAGGGGAACCTGGTTTGCATCACCGTCCCCGGAGAGGCTTTCCCAAGGCCTCGTCTCTTTCAAGCTCTCGCGGCAGCCAAATGTGCTTGTATCAACAAAGCCCAGCCACAAGTGGTTTGAGTGAATGGGCTTGAATGAGTACTAACAGGTGGAGGCAGAGATCCTAACAAGCATGGCAAGGGCAATTACATCCATCCTGAGCTGTCAAGGCGAGCGGAGATGGAGAGCGAGATCCCAGGGCTGTCAGCCTTTGTGAGAGAGGGGTCAGCGTGTCAGGCCACTTGTCAGAGACGCAGATCTATTGGGTCTCCAGCATCCGGCATCAATTGTTCTTAGCAAGCTGCCCAGGGGCTACCGGCATGAGCGGACCGTGGCGGTTTCAGTCTCCTACAATGGATGTGCCCTGACATTCTCGCTAATGCTGCTTTGCTGCTGATGTGTCACATTCTGCTAGGGAGGCCTGTGTGGTTTCTATGAGTGCTTTCTAGCAGTGGTGTGCATTACTAGCCTGGAAGGTGCGGGAGGCGGCATGTTGAACCACCCATTTATCACAATCTTCAACATAAATAAGTAACTCACTTCATCAAGATATTACAGGGCAAACTATAGTTTGTTAAGGATTCTAGGGGTTGTAGTTCTGTGAGAGGGTTAACTACAGCTCCCAGATTCTTTGGGGCAAACCATGCACTTTAAATGTATGGTGTGCCTTATTTTATGGTGTGAACCTTATTGGCGAGCCAAGGGGTTAGGCAGGCGGCAGATCACATCTTTTGCATGGAGAAAGTTCCAGGTTGTTGTTGTTCTTTATTCTTGCATAATAATATTATAATAATTTATTATTTATACCCCGCCCATCTGGCTGGGTTTCCCCAGCCACTCTGGGCAGCTTCCAACAAAAGATTAAAAAGACATTAAACACTTCCCTAAACAGGACTGCCTTCAGATGTCTTCTAAATGTCAAATAGTTGTTTATTTCTTTGACATCTGATGGAAGGGCATTCCACAGGATGGGCACCACTACCAAGAAGTCCCTCTGCCTTGTTCCCTGTAACTTTGCTTCTCGCAGCAAGGGAACTGCCAGAAGGCCCTCAGTGCTGGATCTCAATGTCCGGGCTGAATGATGGGGGGTGAAGACGCTCCTTCAGGTATACTGGGCCGAGGTCATTTAGGGCTTTAAAGGTCAGCACCAACACTTCGAATTGTCCTTGGAAACATACTGGGAGCCAATGAAGGTCCTTCAAGACTGGTGTTATGTGGTCTCAGTGGCCACTCACAGTCACCAATCTAGCTGCCGCATTCTTGATTCATTGAGTTTCCGAGTCACCTTCAAAGGTAGCCCCACAAAGAGCGCATTGCAGTAGTCCAAGCGGGAGATAACTAGAGCATCCACTACTCTGGTGAGACAGTCTGCGGGCAGGTAGTGTCTCAGCCTATGAACCAGATGGAGCTGGTAGACAGCTGTCCTGGACACAGAATTAACCTGCATCTCCATGGACAACTGTGAGTCCAAAATGACTCCCAGGCTGTGCACCTGGTCCTTCAGATAATAATAATAATAATAATTTATTATTTATACCCCGCCCATCTGGCTGGGCCTCCCCAGCCACTCTGGGCGGCTTCCATAAAAACCAAAAATACAGTAAAATATCACACGTTAAAAACTTCCCTGAACAGGGCTGCCTTAAGATGCCTTCTGAATGTCAGGTAGTTGTTTATCGCTTTGACATCTGCTGGAAGGGCGTTCCACAGGGCGGGCGCCACTACCGAGAAGGCCCTCTGCCTGGTTCCCTGTAGCTTTGCTTCTCGCAATGAGGGAACCACCAGAAGGCCCTCGGCGCTGGACCTCAGCGTCCGGGCAGAATGATGGGGGTGGAGACGCTCCTTCAGGTATACTGGACCGAGGCCGTTTAGGGCTTTAAAGGTCAGCACCAACACTTTGAATTGTGCTCGGAAACATACTGGGAGCCAATGTAGGTCTTTCAAGACCGGTGTTATATGGTCTCGGCGGCCGCTCCCAGTCACCAGTCTAGCTGCCGCATTCTGGATTAGTTGTAGTTTCCGAGTCACCTTCAAAGGTAGCCCCACGTAGAGTGCATTGCAGTAATCCAAGCGGGAGATAACCAGAGCATGCACCACTCTGGCGAGACAGTCCGCAGGCAGATAGGGTCTCAGCCTACGTACCAGATGGAGCTGGTAAACAGCTGCCCTGGACACAGATTTGACCTGTGCTTCCATGGACAGCTGTGAGTCCAAAATGACTCCCAGGCTGTGCACCTGCTCCTTCAGGGGCACAGTTACCCCATTCAGGACCAGGGAGTCCCGCACACCTGCCCGCCCCCTGTCCCCCAGAAACAGTACTTCTGTCTTGTCAGGATTCAACCTCAATCCGTTAGCCACCATCCATCCTCCAACCACCTCCAGGCACTCACACAGGACCTTCATCGCTTTCACTGTATCTGTTCATCTGATCTTGGTCCAGTCACACACTGTCCTCCTAAGTTACCTTTGGTGACAAAATGGGTGGGAGGAGAGCTATGTACTCTGCCTTCAGCTTCTTGGAGGAAAGACAAGATATAAATGCAAGTAAAGAATCGGAATTAAGATGTGAAAGTGACGCAGAATGGAAACGAGCTGATTGGTTCCTCTCTTTTCTGCAGACACCAGGTACACTGCCTTGAACTCCATTATGGAAGAAAAAGGTAGTCATAACAATGATGACTCATGTGTGTTTCTTTTGGAATCTTTTCTTAAGGCTTAAAGGCCAAAAGGAGCCCATGAGGCTGCCCTGATGGTGTGCAGTCAGAGAAGGGCTAATCAGCTCCTGAAGCATGCATGTTCTGCTACCCTGAAATCCCTTCCTTTGCAGGTGTGCTGGTCCCGGGGGAAAGGTATCGTGATCGTAGTCAGAGTTCATGAGATGAGAGGCGAGGTCTGAAACAGGGAGCCGGGCGGGGAACAGGAACGCTGGGAGGTCAGAAGCAGAAGGCTGGGCAGGGAACAGGAATGCTGGAAGGTCAGGAACAGGAGGCCGAGCAGGGAACAGGAACACTGGAAGGTCTGAAGCCAACAACGACGTTGCTCCCGCAACCTGGGACCGGGCTGACTGACCTTTATCTTCTTCTAAGGCCAGGGGCGGTCCCGGCCCCCAGGAGCCCCGCCTCCTCTGGCCTTAAGGCGAGCACTCCTCCTGGGAGCAACCAGTTCCCTTCGCCTCTCTGCCCTAAGCCTCTGTAGTTCAGGAGAGGCCGAAGGGTTACTGGGCCCCGGAGGAGGCTCACCTGTAGCCACTGAGTCCTCAAGCACCTCTGGGGCCAGAAGGGTTTCACCTGGTGCCTGCTCCTGAGGATCTGACACAGGTGCAGGCTCCTCAGAATCTAGGCCTTGCCCCAGTTCAGCCGGCCCTGGAGGCGGGGACTCCTGTGCAGGCTGGGATTCCTCTGGTTCAGCCTCTGAATCGGAATCCCAGGCCATCACAGCAGGATTCCTCAGAACTCTGCTCTGCAAAAGGTCAGACTGAAGGCCAGTTTTTCCAAAGCACTAAATTCCTAACATTTCCAACCATGTTACCCATGGGATGGCTTCCCCTTCTATCATCTATCTATCATCTATCATCTATCTATCTATCTATCTATCTATCTATCTATCTATCTATCTATCATCTATCTATCATCTATTCATCTATCATCTATCTATCATCTATCTATCTATCTATCTATCTAATCTATCTATCTATATCTATCTATCATCTATCTATCTAGGATTACTGATATGCAGGAGTAAAGGCATTTAGCATTTGTGGAATCAGATGCCCAAACATGAATATATGAAACTGGCTCATACAAAGTTAAAGCACTTGTCCATCTAGCTGAGTGGAACTTAGGTATCTGTGGCACTTCTAAGACTGTTGAACCACAATAGCCACCATTGGCTATGTTGGCTGGGACTGATGGAAGCTGGAGTCTCAATGACATCCAGAAGGCCATTGGTTCCATACCTCCAATCTATCCGAGGTTTCAGACAGGAATCTTTTTTTCCTAACCCTGACTGGAGATGCTGAGGACTACCTTGTGCATGGAAAGCATGTGCTGTACCACAGAGCTATGGCCCCTTGCATTAAAGAAGAACTTAGCAAGTTGCCTGAGAATGAACCAGGGACCTTCTCCATGCAAAGCATCGTGATCATCATCAAATGTGTCTACATCCTGCCTTTCTCCCAAATTGGGATTGAAGGCAGCATCCTTCCAAAATACAAATAAACTAGTTAAAAGTATAGTGGAAGCACATCAAAACACATTTAGAAACAGCAGTTGAGATACATTTTGCCCTGACATCATCTATTTCTTGGTTTCCAAAGACCTGTCTGAACAGGAAACCACTGCCTGCCAGTGGAAGGATAACAAACAGGGATCCAATCTAATCTCTCTGGGGAGGTAATGTGGGAGCAGCCACAGTAATCTGGACATTTTGCCACCATCCTGGAGCCTGGCATGTGGCACAGTTGGATTCTCCTGCGTCAGGGACTATGATGTGGGAATGGCAAGGCCACCAGGAGCCCCCTCCCCTTGCGGCACAAAATCTGTTGGGAGGGGGCGCTGCTTCCCCCCCCCCCCGCCCCAACTTCCCTTTGCCTGGCGTTGAATACCATCCACAATTTTTAATTTGCCAAGAAAGCCCTCTTTTCCGTTTTACAGGGACAGAAGGGGGACTTTTATGTGCAATCTGTATAGCTCTCCAGAAAGCACTTACATTTATGATGTTCATGAAATTTATAGCCAGTTGGCAGCGCAACTCGCTCCTCTCCTCTCCAGCCGCCATCCCTGGCAGAGTGGCGGGCTGTAATAAGGAAGCCACACATTCAAGGGGCATAAAAGGCATTTTCGACGAGTTAGCCTCCTGCCCATTCTTATAAAGTATAACAAGTCTATAACAAGCAAGCAGGATCTCTTTATACCCAGGGAAGAAAGGGGGAAAGGGGGAGGCAGAAAGAGAGAGAAATCCTTTTCAGATATGGCTTTTTCACAAAACCCACACCTTCCTTCTAATTAAGGTTAAATAGCTCCGTGTTTCCTGGCCAATTTCATTCTTTCTCTCGCCCCCCCCCCCCCCTTAACAAGGCAGCCTTTAAAAAGGCATCACTAATTGGTGTCTGGTTCACACATAGTATGCATGCTTTGATAGTCAGTTAGGCTGCCTTTCCCCATCGATCAAACTTCTCCTGAAAGCTTCCTAATAGGCACCATGTGTTCTGCTATAGGACATGGGGGGCATGCAGAGGCCCCCTGGCTCTTTTCAATTCCCTATTCCTTCCCACGTGTGCCTCCCAGCTGCAAAGGGGCCCCGATCCGAGAGCAGCCATTCCCCTCCCCTCCCCCCATGCTGCCCACATTCCCTAGGCCTAGGATATCTGGGAATAGTTGGCAAGGCGATCCCCACAACACCGCCACCCTTCACAACAGAAGCCTGCGACGTGTGTGGCAATTTGGAAATGAATGGGAAGTGGTTATAAATGTTAAAGGCTGCAGATAAGTGTGGGAGGGCAAAGGGATTGTCCAGAGTGATGAATGTGGATCGAGGCAAACTCCAGTCTACCCATTGTCTAGGGTTTGCCTGATGAAAATGAAACACTGGAGATGGGGGGGGGGGCAGTTACTATTGAATGAAAAATAGACCCCGGCGCAGAGAGTTGTACATGAAACCGTTGTATATTTATTTACTCTTATTACTAAACCACTGATAGACTGTCTTCCCTACATGAAGTAACCAGGTGTTTTGCAAAACAGAACCAATACCGTAAAATACTTTCTTTAAAAAATAGGTTGGAGTGGGCAAGACAATGGAGGGATGGGAAGATCTGTCAATTTCGGTTTCAGTTTTCCAGGTTTAAGCTCCATTCTCCCAATTTCCAAAATCTTTTTTAGTGTTGTTGTTTTTAAAAAGCCTTGTGAACATTTAGCAGCATTTAATTGCAAATTTCTCCTGGCAGGTACACATCCCTGCCCCCTGCAAGATACACAATTTTGCGAAACGATTTCCCCTGTATATAGCTTGCAAACTGCTTTGATGGTTTTTTTTTACAATCAAGCCATGTGTCAGTTGTATTAAATAAATAAATATCACTTTTAAAAAGCTATTTTCACTAATACATGCATTCTTGCACAGTAGTACCTCTGGTTATGAACTTAATTCATTCCAGAGGTCCGTTCTTACGCTGAAACTGTTCTTACCCCGAGGCGTGCTGAAATATACTCAGAGTCGCAAAGTGATTTCATGCTCTTTATTCAGCTCATGGTGGTGAGGAGGAATGAATGAAAGTCCCCTCAAAGTATCTGCTTTATATACATTATTTACATTATTTACAAAGTATCTGCTTTATATACATTATTTACACAATGGGCTGCACATGATTGGCTAATTCCGGAATTCTACTGTAAGCCAATCAGGTTGTGGATTCACTTCAATCTGGAGCATGATTGGGTGGTTCCTGCCAACCAATCATACTGCTGCATTGTTCTAGGACCAATCAGACTGCTGCATTCTGAATCCTATTGTTCTAGGACCAATCAGACTGCTGCCTTTTGGATCCTATTGTTCTAGGACCAATCAGACTGCTGCAGTTTGGATCCTATTCGACTCAGTACATAACACCCCTCCCCTCTAAGTTCCAGTCCTGCCCGGGAGGTCGCATTCATAGTCCTCAAGGTACGCTGGCGGCCCACGTGTGCGTTGTGGCCTGGAGTGTTCCCTGGTCCGGGGTTCAGGTTCTGGCTCGTGTTCCAAGGATGCTGGCTGTGATGGGGCTGTTTGGTCTGGCGCAACCGGCTCGCTCAGTCGTGGTTCTGATTCCGGTGTCCTTTCGGCCTCATGGGCCCTCTCTGTATTTACTGATTCTGCCTCTCCTGCTGGCCCCTGCTGCTCTATGGGCCTCACTGCCCCACTGTTCCCTTGGGACTCCTCTGACCTGTCCTCCTCCTCCTGGTTTCTCCTGGGAATCGTCGCCGTATCTGGTCGCAGTGGCGGCGCCAGCATTGCCCCCCATCTGTTAGCACCTCGTACGACACGGGGCCAGTGACCCTGGTGACTGTGGCGGGTACCCATGCAGGGCCTGCCCCAAAATTCTTTGCGTACACTGGGTCCTGGGCCTCAAAGGTCCGGGGGTTCCTGCCTTCCTGAGCTCTATCGGGGTGAAGGCGGTCCAATCTGATTGCAAGGCGCCGACCCATTAGTAGTTCAGCGGGGCTCCGGACAGTCGTTGAGCTGGGGGTGCTGTGCTGTGCTAGAAGGAATGTTGCAAGGCGGTACTCCCAATCCCCTTGCGTCATGCGACGAAGGGTTTCCTTGGTGGTCCGCACCATGCGTACTGCTTGGCCATTGGTGGCAGGGTGGAATGGCGCCAAACGGATGTGGCGGATGGCGTTCTGCGCTGTGA
Organism: Podarcis cretensis; assembly: GCF_951804945.1. Lineage (NCBI taxonomy): Eukaryota > Metazoa > Chordata > Lepidosauria > Squamata > Lacertidae > Podarcis > Podarcis cretensis. Next base: position 22,862,757 of record NC_137177.1, on the reverse strand, counting down.
AGGTTTGGAATTCTCCTGACGTAAATGCAGTCCCATTGTCTGAGACGAGAGTGTCAGGGAGCCCGTGGGTTGCAAACAGCCTGCGTAGTACCCGGATGGCTGCGGACATAGAAATGGACGGTACCATTGCGACTTCCAGCCATTTGGTGTAGGAGTCCACCACTATGAAGAATGTTTTCCCCTGAAAGGGGCCAGCGAAGTCCACATGCAGGCGTGACCATGGTGCTCGAGCGGACTCCCAGGACTGGACTGGGGCCCTTGGGGGATCTGGGCGGGATTCTTGGCAGGCCTGGCAGTGTTTGACCCAGGCCTCTATCTCTCCGTCGATCCCCGGCCACCACACATAACTCCTGGCAAGGGCCTTCATTCTTACTACCCCTGGGTGTTTCTCGTGTAGGGCTGTGAGGACCCTTTTGCGGAGGGGCTGGGGAACAACGACCCTGCTTCCCCATAACAGGCACCCCTTGTGGGCCGACAGTTCATGTTTGCGGGTTGTGTAGCCGGCGAATTCTGGCCTGGGGCTGCTGCTGGGCCATCCCCTCCACACCCAGTCCAGGAGCCGGGAGATGACCCTATCTTTCTTGGAATGGTGTGCAACTTCTTGTGCCTGAATGGGGCGGTCGGGAAGCAGCTCCAGGCTCATAACCTCTTGTGCAGGTGCTGGGTCGGGGCCTGTTTCCGGTAGTGGTAGCCTGCTGAGGGCGTCCGCATGGCCCATCGCCTTCCCAGGGCGGTGAATCAGTGCATACTGGTAGCTGGCAAGGAAAATTGACCACCTGAGGACGCGAGGAGACAGCACTTGGGGGGTCTGCTTTTCGGGGGCAAACAAGCCAAGCAACGGTTTGTGGTCAGTCACCATGGTGAAGGGCCGCCCGTACAAGAAATGATGGAATTTTTTTACTCCCTTCACGATTGCCAGACCCTCCTTGTCGATTTGTGAGTAGTTCCGCTCGGTTGCGTTGAGTGTCTGGGAAAAGTATGCCACCGGTACCTCTCTTCCATCTGGGAGTTGGTGTCCCAGGACAGCACCAATGCCATAGGGCGAGGCTTCGCATGCTAGCAGCACCGGCAGCCTCTCAACGAAGTGTGCCAAGACCGAGTTTGAGACAAGCAAGTCCTTGACTGCCTGGAATGCGGCCTCCTGGCGCTGGCCCCACACCCAAGGGGCCCGCTTGTCCAGGAGTCTGTGTAGGGGCTCCGCTACCGCCGCCTTGTGGGGAAGGAAGGAATGGTAAAAGTTCAATAGTCCCAAGAAGGCCTGAAGTTCAGTCTTGTTCTTGGGCGCTGGGGCATCACAAATGGCCCGTACCTTGTCCCCAGTCGGGTGGACCCCTTCTGCGTCCACCATAAATCCCAGAAAGTCCACCTGGGGCACTCCTAGTAGACATTTTTCCCGCTTCACCTTGAGACCCGCTGTCTGGAAACGGTGCAGAACGGTGCGGAGGCGGTCCTCAAACTCCTCTGGTGTGGGCCCGGCAATCAACACATCATCGAAGAAGGGGGTGACGCCAGGAATCCCTTTAAGGAGAGAGTCCATTAGATTCTGGAATATGCCTGGTGCCACGCTGACACCGAATTGCAGCCGCTTTACCCTGAATGCTCCTCTGTGCGTCACAATCGTCTGTGCCTCTGCTGTGCCTCATCTACTGGCAGCTGTTGATATGCTTGGGCCAAGTCCAGCTTGCCAAAAATTTTCGACCCAGCCAGGGTGGCAAGGACATGGCTGACCACTGGCACTGGGTATGCATGGGCCGTGAGGGCCTTGTTTATGGTACATTTGTAGTCTGCGCAGATGCGGACTGAACCATTGGGCTTGACAGGTGTGACGATTGGGGTTTCCCAGGGGGCATTAGGCACCGGTTCCAGCACTCCTTGCTCCATGAGCCGGTCCAATTCCTCGTCTATACAGGGTTTCAGGGCGAACGGGACCCAGCAGGCCTTGAACCTGACCGGTCGTACTGTGGGGTCAAGCTGTAGAGCAATGGGGGGGGCGTATACTGTCCCAATTTCCCATCGAAAACCCCCGGAAATTCCTTGCATATGGCGTCCACGTCCACTTGTAAGCTAGTGTGGTTCACCCCGGTGACAGCTAGCCCCAGTGGTCCAAACCATGTCAATCCCAGTAAGCTAATGTAGGGGCCCTTGACCACAAGCAAGTCCAGTTGCCGCGTCCACCCTCGGTATTGCACCCTGAAGGTCCCCACCCCCATTGTGGGGACCTTACGTTTCTGGAAGTCCCAGAGGGTGAATGGGGCCGGCCTGAGTTTGGGACCCCCAGTAGGACACAGTTTCCTTAAGGTCCTTGCCGAGATTATGGATAGAGTTGAACCCGTGTCAAGCTCCATGCGGCATGGGGCCCCCTCTATCTGTACCTCTACATAAATTTTCTCTACGTTGGGGTGGGGCAACTGGTATACCTGGAAGTCCGTGAGCTCCGTCGAGTTGCCTTGGTGCGTTGGGCCCCGGGACCTGGGGTTCTTGGATTGGTCATCTGCTGCCTGGCGTCGGGTGGACTGAGCCCGACACACCCGGGCGATGTGTCCCAATTTTCTGCACTGCCTGCACTCTGCGTTGCGGAAACGGCAGGTCCTCCTCTTGTGACTTTCTCCACAGCTTGCGCAGTTCCCTCCTTCTCGTCGAGGCAGCTGTGGTATGTGGGCTGCTTGAGTGCGCTGCTGTACTCGGTGCACCTCCTCCCTGTCAGATCCTGAGTCGTCGGTGAGGTCTTCGTGGTGGACCCTCGGTTGGGACGGCTGGCTCGGCCGTGCCTCTTGAGTCGACCTCTCGGCAGCTTCCGTTGCCAGGGCCTCCTCCAGAGCGACCTGGAACGTTAGGTTCTTCTTAGCGTAGAGGCGTCGTTGCAGCTTCTCATCCCTCAGGCCACCGACGAGGCGGTCACGAAGCATGTTCTCCAGCTCTGAGAAGTTGCAGAACCGGGCGGCTTGGCGGAGAGAGGTCACAAACCCAGTTATGGTTTCCCCAGGGGCTTGCCACTTTGCGTAGAAGGCATTTCGACGAGCCACCACTGAGGGCTGCGGCGAAAAGTGCCCCTTCAGCTGTTCCATTATTGTTTTGTATGGAACAGTAGCAACGTCTTCAGGCGCAAGGAGAGCCCGGGCGATTTCAAATGTCTCCTCTCCGCAGATGCTGAAGAATATTGCCCTCTTCTTGGCGTCTTCGTCATCGGTGACCCCTTTGGCTTCTAGGAGGAAGGTGAAATGGGAGGCGTACGCTTCCCAGTCTCCAGATGCTGGGTTGAACGGCGAGAAGCTGCTGTTGGTTGCCATTCTGAGTTCCTTGTGTCCCGGAGCTGAAGCCTGGATACACGGTGTGAGGCAGCGGTGCGGCAGGTGGCGGTGCTGCGGTGCTGTGTGTGGCAGTCAGCTCAGCGGGATCCCACCTTCGTCGCCAGTGAAATATACTCAGAGTCGCAAAGTGATTTCATGCTCTTTATTCAGCTCATGGTGGTGAGGAGGAATGAATGAAAGTCCCCTCAAAGTATCTGCTTTATATACATTATTTACACAATGGGCTGCACATGATTGGCTAATTCCAGAATTTTACTGTAAGCCAATCAGGTTGTGGATTCACTTCAATCTGGAGCATGATTGGGTGGTTCCTGCCAACCAATCATACTGCTGCATTGTTCTAGGACCAATCAGACTGCTGCATTCTGAATCCTATTGTTCTAGGACCAATCAGACTGCTGCCTTTTGGATCCTATTGTTCTAGGACCAATCAGACTGCTGCAGTTTGGATCCTATTCGACTCAGTACATAACATGTGCTTTCACTAATGGGGCCTCCTGCTGCATGCGTGTCTCTGGCGCACAGTTTCCGTTCACATCCTGGGGCAAAGTTTGCAAGCAGGAGCAGCTACTTCCGGGTGAGCAGAGCTCTTAACCTGAAGCGTTCAAAACCAGAGGTACACCCTTACTTGGCTTTAGAGCTGCAGTGAAAAATTCAGAGAAGTGGGGCTTTCAAAGGATGGCTGTTTTTCAGTTTGCATGCTGTTTTGGAGAGTACAGATTTGGTAAATTCACTTTCAAATGCAAAGTGGATTGAATTTTTTCCACATCCCTAAGGACAAGGAGTTTATACCGCACCTTGGAGTAGACAGGAAACCCCTGTGGGAACTTAAGAAATTGTATTCTATAGCCAGAGTCATAAAACACATGCTATTTACTTATAAGCACATTTGCTTGGTACTAACATGTTCAGAACACTCTCACTAAAACAGTATTCTCTGGTGTGTTCTTTTCCAGAATGATACCTCCTTCTAACCTTTCCCTATTTTTCATTGCTGTCATGCCACATTCCTGACCTGTGATGATCTCAAGTAATTTCTAAAGTCATGTTGAGCGCTGATCCCTCATTGAAAGTGGCACTTTCAGCCAGGAACCACAAAGAACAGGAGTTAGCACAAGGTACGCTTGGACAGCTGCCTGGGTCCTGAAATTCTGGCAGGGCCTGGCCTTAATGCCAATCCTAGACTCTGGCCAATACCAGACTCTGACCAGGAAGCCACTATTGGAATTTCCTACAGTGCCCTAAAGTATAGCCAGAGCAAAGCACATGCTCCCAGATCAAGCCACTTGCACTGATCAAAGCAGTTTTGACCCCTGCAGTTGCCACCAGGTGAAGCCAAGGAAAGAGGAAGCCCACAGATGGGGAAGTGAGTCCACAAGAGGTCCCTTTGCCAGGGACCTCTGAAACATGGGCTGGTCCTGCCTAGTTTTTTCTTTGGCTGCTTTCTTGCTGTGGTATAGAGCAGCGTTAATCAAACCTGGATGCCAGGATGTTGTTGGACTACAACTCCTATCATCCTTGACCTTTGGCTGAGCTGGCTGTGGATGATGGTGGTTGTAGTTCAACAACATCTGCGGACCCAAGGTTGTAGAAGACTGCTATGTGGCTTACCTGTCTCACACATCTGTGCCTGCAAATGTTTCCATGAAAAAAGCCTTTTCCCAGTTCTATGCCTGTTGAAACTCGACACGTCCACTTCCTCGGGAAAGTTGCCAAGGAGAGATGTGAAGGCTGCATTTCGGTGGCTCTAAACAATGGATAAACGGCACACCTGCTTGGGGGAAAGTTCATTTAAATGGCACTCCCGGTGTAGCACTCAGCAGTTAACAGGTGTGAATTGGTAGCTGCTAGCATGCCTTTTTCACTGCTCAGCCTTTTGTTTGGTTCCTGCTGCTTCCTTCATTCATTCCTGGCTGCCAGACAAGTCAATCTTTCCTTCTCTAGAAGAAGAAAAAAAGTTAAAACATCTTGGAGTCTCCTGACTCTGCTAAATCATCTCTTTCTGCCTTGAGATATGTGTATGCAAAGTTCCGCTGCAATTCCAAAGGAATCTTGTGCATCTCTATACATGTCTGTGATAATGGGGAAATTGATGTGTTTCTTCAGCTATGGCAGATTTTCTTGGGACCCCCAGCAAAAGTGATGGACAGTCCCAGACAGTGGAGCCAGTAGCCTTGGTGGACATCGGTTCTTGGTACTTCCAGGAAGGCTCCACAAGCATGGCTTTGATAGGCAGCAGGGCTTCTCCTTCAGTCTTCCTCTCTAAACTCCCAGCCCAAATCTTGGTAGGCATATTCCCTTTGGGACAGGCAGAAGTGGGAGACCTCTGAGTCCCCAGATGTAACTGGTGTCTGGAATTTAAGTCAAATTCAAGAAATGCATGCTCTTGGGGCAAACAACCAGGAGGCAGAGGCACTGATAAAAGTTAAAGGGACCCCTGGCCATTAAGTCCAGTCGCAGATGACTCTAGGGTTGCGGCACTCATCTTGCTTTACTGACCAAGGGAGCCAGCGTTTGTCCGCAGACAGCTTCTGGGACATGTGGCCAGCATGACTAAGCTGCTTCTGGCGAACCAGAGCAGTGCACAGAAATGCCGTTTACCTTCCCGCCAGAGTGGTACCTATTTATCTACTTGCACTTTGATGTGCTTTCAAACTGCTAGGTTGGCAGGACCGAACAATGGGAGCTCACCCATCGTGGGGATTCAAACTGCCAGCCTTCTGATCAGCAAGCCCTAGGCTCTGTGGTTTAGATCACAGCGCCACCGGCGTCCCACTAGAGGGGGTCCATTAGGGCAAATGGAACAATCTCCCTCAGGCAGCGGCAGACTCTCCTTCCTTGGAGGTTTTTTAAGCAGAGTTTGGATGGCCATCTATCATGTTTGCTTTAATTGAGATCCCTGCGTTGCAGGGAGTTGGACCAGATGACCCTCGGGATCCCTTCCAAATCTACGTTTCTATGGTTCCCTGCCTCCTGGATGTCCAAGGCCATCACCAATTTGCAATGTGTAGAGAGCCTCAGCAGCTCTGTCAGGTATATTGCACCGCCTTCTCCTCCTTCCCATCATTTCTGAAGGAAGCCTCCTGCAATGCCGCATGAGTGACTTTAAATATAAAAAGGCCGAGCAACAGAAGGATGCGCATGGGAGGCTGCATGCCAGCTTGTGACAGGCTGCGAGTGCCCCTCACTGCACATTAACTCACCGAGACGTTCTGATATGACACTTCTCCTTTTCTGTTAGCAAACAGAGCTCTCCTTTTCTCTTCCTCTGCCCACCCCCACCCCTCTCTCTACCACTGCCCCAGGGTGGTGAGTAGGCAGATCAGCACCCCTGACTAACGGGTGCAAACAAGAAACACACATTAAGTCCTACAGAATTATGAAATTCTGGATTAGAATAGTCAACCTACGCCTACGCACTGGATGCAAAGAGCTAAAATCAACCCAGATTATGTGTGCACACAAGAATTGTTGGGAGATTTAAAACAAAAACAAAAACCATGGATGGTGGAAGAAGATTGCCTCTGGTGCCTGACCTCCAGCTGGGCCGTCTCCTGCCAGCCGTCCCACTGCGAAGACCCATCGGCCTCTGGTCTGATGTAAATCAGCGACCCGGGCCTCAAAGCCAAGGCACACTATTTCAGCAGAGCGAACTGCACACACTGAATAGGCGTGAGGCTTGTGGAAGCAACTATAGATTTATTAATCATATATCAGGACAAAGAAACATGTCGTCTCTCTCTCTGTCTTCTCAGAAAGACAGAGAAAAACAAAAGCTATACAAACAATGGAAGCTACCGGCAGACTGTGCTGGAATGTAAACAGACATGTGACACGCAAGAGTTCCATGTCTGCTCCTTAAGGTGGAATGGAAATCTCAACACTTCTCAGGGCTTCTGTTTGCTTTGACCATCCTTGTGTGCACATGGCCCCTTCTATTTTGTGGTGGCAGCATTTCTCCAATCGGCATCAGGTGGGTGCTCTTTTAGGTTTCCCATCACATACCCCAAGTGATGCTATCTCAGGCCGATGCTCTGGGATGTTGTGGAAAATTCAAATTCCCATAATTCTCAGGTTCAGTCCCTGGCATCTCCTGGTAGATTTCAGAATGTTCCCCGCCTGAAATCCTGGAGAGCCACTGCCATCCAGGGTAGGCAACACTGACCACAAGATGGGATATTTTGGTTCATTGTAAGGCAACTCCCTATCTTCCTATGGTGCCTGGCAAGAGCCTTAAAAGGTAAAGGGACCCCTGACCATTAGGTCCAGTCATGGCCAACTCTGGGGTTGTGGGGCTCATCTCACTTTATTGGCCGAGGGAGCCAGCGTACAGCTTCCGGGTCATGTGGCCAGCATGACTAAACCGCTTCTGGCGAACCAGAGCAGCACACAAAAATGCAGTTTACCTTCCCGCCGGAGGGGTACCTATTTATCTACTTGCACTTTGACTGTGCTTTTGAACTGCTAGGTTGGCAGGAGCAGGAACCAAGCAACAGGAGCTCACCCCGTCGCAGGGATTCGAACCGCCAACCATCTGATCGGCAAGTCCTAGGCTCTGTGGTTTAGACCACAGCGCCACCCGCATCCCTGGCAAGAGCCTTAGGCCTTGGCAACTGCCCATGGATGCTGGGTGCCGACACCAGCCCTGACTTCTCAGTGCAGAGCCAATGTGGGCACAAGTTGGACACGCAACGGCTCTGCTGGTGTGATCCATACCCCCAAATATTTATAAGGAGCAGATGGAGGTGCTGTAGTGCATGTTGAGGGTATAGATCATGCACACTGTGCCTAAAGCATGGAAAGGAAAGTTTGAGGGATCCTGCGGGCACAATCCTGCTCATCCACTCCACATGTCTACATCCACACCATTGCCATCAGCACAGACCTGGCATTATGGGCACGAGAAGCTGTTTAGTCACAGATGAACAATTCTCTTGCTTTTTCTCCTCAACCTTTTCTCTCTTTCCCTCCCCACCTCACCCCAGATCCCAGAGAGAGAGAGAGAGAGAGAGAGAGAGAGAGAGAGAGAGAGAGAGATTGTTTCCCTGCGATTTCCTGCTGGCTCCCTCCTCAGCCTAGGAGACAGAGGTTCTTTCTTGCCTCTGCCTTGGAGCAAGCGAGCTCTCGAGTTTTCTCCAAGACTCACACACACCGGGGCTGCTTCTCGCCATGTGCGGTCCCTGGGACTCTGTGCCGCTCATAAATAAATAAAGGGGAGAAAGTTCTTAATCTTCATTCTAAAGCTCCCGGTATCACAATGCTGCCTCACAAAAGCCATCTTATTAGCCCCAAGTGCAAAATACTGCCTTTTCTTGCAGAAGCTCATTAATTGCAGGTCACCATTCAACAAGAAAGATGAGGCACTTGAGTTCTTCAGGCCCTCATTAGCCACCGAGCCGAACAGTATGTGTGAAATTAACAGTCACCTGAGTACCTCTATAATTTCATAATTATTAGGCCTAATGGGTTAGTCTCTGCCAAATGGCTTTAACTCCTGTGTGGCCGGTTTGGGAAGCTGCTGCACAACGCCAGCCTTTTGAGGTTAGCATCGGCTCACGGATTTCTCAGCTGAACAGCTTTTTGTGGGGGTTTTTTTTGGAAAATTATTATTCTCCCCCCCCCCCCGTTTCCCTTTCCTTCCTTCCTTTTTTTGCAAGAAAACTCTGTAATCATGCAACCCCCCCACCAGTATCATATACTGTTTGCATTTTTAACATATGTTGAGTTTTTAATTATTCATACACCAAGTGCCAACGAAACAGATACCCTAGGATCCTGGGGAGTGTGGGTGAAAGAGCTTTCTACAGAGGGAATTTAATTGGCTTGAAAATGTGTTTGCACTCTGTGTGCGCACGTGCATGTGTGTGTTTATATTTGTGTGTGTGTGTGTGCGCGCGCGTGCAAGTTGTGCCTTTGATTTCTCTTCTCTTGGCTGATTGCATTACACCACTTTCCATGTTCAACATTGCTATTTCTTTATCTTAGGATCAAAGAATCAGCTGATCACCTCTTTAGCTGTTGAATGGGGGAAGATCTTAGAGACAGCCCTGGTTTTGCCCCAGGGGTTTGGGGGTTGCTGATATGAGATGGGTTTTACACAGCAGCTGGCCAATGTACACCTGTCATGGATACTTTGGCTGAGATTTCCGCATTGCAGGGCATTGGGCTAGATGACCATTGGGTCCCTCCCTACTCTAAGATTCTCTGAAATCTCTCCTACAATTTGCCGTTGCCTCTTATGCATCAAGTACAGTGATGGCTCATTCTGACGTTCCTCTAGTCAATGCCAGCATCACTAAGGTATGACCTGAAGCAGGAGTAGCTGGTGTGGTGCCCTCCAGATATTGTTGGACCACAATGCCTTTCACTCCCAGCCATTGGGCACGCAGGCTAGGGCTGATGGGAGCTGGATTTCAACAACATTAGAAGGACACCATATTAGCATCCCCTAACATGCCTACCACCCTGCTGAAGCCATGCAGATCTGGGTCTGGTCAATTTTTCAGATGGGAGACCTCCTGGGAACCACATTTCCTTGCAAAGGATTCTGCATGGCATCTCTTACATGCTCACTATGCCTTAGAAGAACAAGCACTCATGGAACAGAGGGGAGAAGAAGAGAGGCCATATTAAAAGGGAAGAGAGGTGGCTTAGTGTCAGAGCGCATCTCTCCTAGGTTTAGGGCAGCCTCCAAACATCACTGAAGATGGTGACAGCAGCCACGAAATTAAAAGACGCCTGCTTCTGGGGAGAAAAGCAATGACAAACCTAGACAGCATCTTAAAAAGCAGAGACATCACCTTGCCAACAAAGGTCCGTATAGTTAAAGCTATGGTTTTCCCAGTAGTGATGTATGGAAGTGAGAGCTGGACCATAAAGAAGGCTGATCGCCAAAGAATTGATGCTTTTGAATTACGGTGCTTGAGGAGACTCTTGAGAGTCCCATGGACTGCAAGAAGATCAAACCTATCCATTCTTAAGGAAATCAGCCCTGAGTGCTCACTGGAAGGACAGATTGTGAAGCTGAGGCTCCAATATTTTGGCCACCTCGTGAGAAGAGAAGACTCCCTGGAAAAGACCCTGACATTGGGAAAGATGGAGGGCACAAAGAGAAGGGGACGACAAAGGACGAGATGGTTGGACAGTGTTCTTGAAGCTACCAGCATGAGTTTGACCAAACAGCGGGAGGCAGTGGAAGACAGGAGTGCCTGGCGTGCTCTGGTCCATGGGGTCATGAAGAGTCGGACATGACTAAACCACTAAACAACAACAACCAAACTCTAGAGACACTTGCATGGTTAGGAACAATTTTTCCTCACCTGAATTTCTCCCCGGATGTTTGGGGTTAAACATTTCCTTTCCAACAAATCCTTCATTGCTCAGGCTTATTTATTATTAGTATTTCCAAATTTTGTTCGCATCACTGCACACTTTGTACACAGTTTTATACAGAAGCTGCATGCCCTGTATGCTGCAGTTTTCAGTTCCTTCAATCACACACATACAAAGCAACTCAGTCGGGGCACCAGCTTTGGGAGGCGAAACCCTTTTGGTCCCCCTGTATTTTGGGGGTAGGAGACGCACACACACACACCCATGTCCAAGAAGCACAGAGTTAACCACCCTGCTGCTCCAGTGACCGGCTCTCTCTCCTTCTTGACAGGGCAACTGGAACCTTCTTGGATGATACAGGGACCAGATGTGAGATCAGTTTCCAACCATCTGACATTCCCCCTTTGTCATCACCAGTTCTGTCCTGCCTATACATCACTCTGCCTGTGGTTGTATTCACAGGCGTGCCCCAACGTCCCCTCTTAATATTTGGCCAAGCACATAATAACTCAAAAAAAAGAGGGGAAAATACAACTCAATTCCATATTGATTATAGTCGTGCCTTGGATCCCGAATGCCTTGGTACTCGGACGTTTTGGCTCCCAAACACCGCAAACCCGGAAGTGAGTGTTCCGGTTTGCAAACGTTCTTTGGAACCCGAACGTCCGATGGGTCTTCCATGGCTTCTGATTTGGCTGCAGGAGCTTCCTGCAGCCAATCAGAAGCCACGCCTTGGTTTCTGAAAGTTTTGGAAGTCGAATGGACAGCTGGAATAGATTCCGTTTGACTTCCGAGGTACCACTGTTCTGGCATGGTACTTGCCAACTCTGCTTACTTTGGATGACACAGTATTGCCTACTGCTTTATTGGGGAGAAAAATCCAACAATACTAGAAGAATACGCAGAGTTCTAGAACTGTTGTATTTTGCTGGGGGGGGGGGTGTCATGATCACTGTGTCCATTTGTGAGCTCTCAAGTGCAAAGAAGTGCCTTGTAGTCCAGTTGATTTCAATTGCCATGTCTAAGTCTGGATCCAGTCCACAGTCTTTTGGGCCCCAAGTGAAGATTTTTTGAGGGAGAAGAAAACATTTTAAAGGGCTATGTTTCATCTCAGTGCAATCCAAACCCATCTACTCAGAAGTAAGCCTCACTGAGTTCCATAAGACCTACTCACAGGTAAGTGCTTATGGGATTGCTGCTCACATCTGATTCTAGTTTCTCTAGCTTTTGTTGCCTTCTCATTGTTTTCATTGCATTTGCATTTCGTATGGGGAGTATATATTTCCACGCCAACTGGGAACCCATTAAATGAAGGGCTGTTTAGAAACGTTTAAATAAATAAATAAACTATCAAAATTCAGTGCGCAAGAGGTTAAAATAATAATCAGAAGGTGCCCAGTAAAGCAATTAAAACAGTTTCCAGTGGAATTCAAACACTTAACCAAAAGCCATCCTGAAAAGGAAGGCCTTGACAATACAGCGAAAGGCCATTAAAGAGATAGCATCCCTAATTCGGGGTATAATACATTTCTGCACTGGAGATTGGAAGCACTCAGTATTCACAAAATGAAATAACTGTGCAGTCCTTTGTACGTTTACTCAGAAGTAGGTATGAGAGAGGAATTTGATTCCATTCACATTTAAAGGCAAACCTACCAAATTTGCACGAAGAAGAAGACTGAAATATAGCCATCCTTCAAAATTCATACTTCTCTGAATTTTGCATTTAGGTTCTCCAGCAAAGTCGTGTACAAAAATGCTAAAGTGTGGCTAAAAAGGCATGTGTACAAAAATGCATTATATTTGGGAAACTTGCTTTGCAAAACTGTGTATATTGGAGAAATACAAAGATGTGTATATTGGGAGAAATTTGCACTAATGTTCTAATGCATTTTAATGACTTAATTTTTAAAAAATTGCAAACAGATGTGGAAATGTGGAAGACTGAACTTAAGATTGGGAAATGAGCAGCTGTGAGAAAGTGAATATGACAGGTTTTCCCATCTCTATTCAGAAGCAAGTTCTATTCTTTTTGATGGGGCTTACTCCGAGGAACGTGGGTGGCACTGTGGGTTAAACCACAAAGCCTAGGACTTTCCGATCAGAAGGTCAGCGGTTCGAATCCCCGTGACGGGGTGAGCTCCCGTTACTCGGTCCCTGCTCCTGCCAACCTAGCAGTTTGAAAGCACCTCAAAGTGCAAGTAGATAAATAGGTACCACTCTGACGGAAAGGTAAACGGCATTTCCGTGTGCTGCTCTGGTTCGCCAGAAGCGGCTTAGTCATGCTGGCCACATGACCTGGAAGCTGTACGCAGGCTCCCTCGGCCAATAAAGCGAGATGAGCGCCGCAACCCTAGAGTCGGCCACGACTGGACCTAATGGTCAGGGGTCGCTTTACCTTTACCTTTTACTCTGAGGAAAATGAGCATAGGATGGCAATTGAAGACATTGCAAAAAGCAACATGTTCATGAAAATGGCAGGACATTTCTGCTAAGAGTAGGAGCATTTTTGGTGCACTTAAAAAAACCCAACAGCTAGATAAGCACTGCTGCTCTGGAAAAGGTGTTAACGAATCTCTCCATTTCAGTTTCTCTTCATTTCTCATTTGTTCTAGGTTCCTCTTCCCTGATCTACACTGGCTACCAGTGGCTCTCCAGGGCTTCAGGCAGGAGTCTTTCCCAGACTTCCCCAGAGAGGCTGAGGATCCACCTGGGGACCTTTGTCATGCAAACCATGCTCTCTGCCCCCAAGCTTTGATCCTTCTCCTGACCAGTAGATCTGCTCTGCTTCTGGGCTAAAGTATATGGAGCTTGTCAACTGAGTAAAGGATAAGTAAAGTGGCTACAACAGCTGCGCGGATGCTACTTGCCCAAAGATGGAAGGAGGACAATTTCCCTACAAAAGGAGAATGGCTGATAAAGATGATGGACTATGCAGAATTGGCAAAAATGACCAGGAAGATTAGAGATCAAGAGGACAATAAATTTAATAAAGAAAGGGGAAATTTAAGTCATTTGAAAGAACACTGCAAACAATTGAAAACGTTGGCAGGATTTTAAAAACTCTTGCAATGAAGGGAGAATTGTGATAAAAATTGAGATTAAATTGTGATAAAAATTAAGAAAATATGGAGATTATGATACAATGCAGTTTGAAAATAATATCTGGGGAAACCATGGAGGGGTGGAGGAAAGTTGGGAATTCTGAGAATCTTATTTGTAAAATGATTGTGATTTGTGTATGGTGACAAATGTTAAACGTGAAAATGAATAAAATAAAATATATTTTTTAGAAAAGGATAAGTGGCGAAACGCGACAGAGATGTTCAAAATGATGAATAGTTCTGAGAAAGTTCTGAGAATTTTTCTTCCGTCTTAGAGTCTTAGTGTCACCCAATGAAACTGATTGGCAATAGATTCAGGCCAAAGAAACTTACCTTCTCACACAATGCAGAATTAACTTTCAGAGCTCTCTGTCACATGATGTGGTGGCAGCCACTGGTGTAGGTGATTTTTAAAAGGGGATCAGACCAGTGCATTTGATGCCAGGAATCAATTAACCTCATGATGTACTCGCAATTCTCTAGGAATATCTGATTCCCCACAGAATAGCATGCTGAATTGGCTCTACAGATTGGTCTCCGGTGAAGTTCTGCTACTCAGAGCAAAAATGCTGCAGCTTTTGGTACTTCCAGGAAGCTGGGGAAGAGACTTACCATCATGGCTCTCTCTCTGTTGCCATTAGGTGTTGTCAGCCTCCTCTGGAGTAAGGATATGGGAGCCAGCTGCATGTCACCTACCTCTCTCCTCTGAAATGTATTTAAGCCAGGATCGTTGGAGTGCAGCAGTTTTGTTGGTTAACTTTTGGTTTTGCCTTGGTATTTATGTACATAAGCCTAGATTGAGATTCTTTTTTGCCATCTTGAATTTTCTCTCTGTTTGCTAAATTAGATTTTCGATTTTTGCTATTTTGAATTTACTGACACTCCATAAATTTTGTATATTTGTATATCCATTGTTCTCTATTTTGACGTTTTGGAAGTTTGCTGTACGCTGTTTTGGGCACAGCTCAGTGTGGGAAAGCAGCATGTAAATTAAATTGATCAACCAACCAACCCATTAAAATGAAGGAACTTATGTGTTAGTCAGGTCCTTAAAAGTCCTATCATTGAAGTTTTTGGACATCAGGTTGGATACAGTCCCCATGATCTGATCAGGGAGAGCACTTGTGTTCTTACTTATTTCTTCTTCTTCTTCTTCTTCTTCTTCTTCTTCTTCTTCTTCTTCTTCTTCTTCTTCTTCTTCTTCTTCTTTATATCTCACCTTTGTCCCAGAATGGGACTCAAAGGCAGCTACCATAAATTAAAGCACAGTTGAAATACAAGCAGCTAAAAACATACAAAAGACAAGAGTTTAAAAGCAATTAAACTAGAGTTAAAGCAAGATATTTATTTTTTGTTGTATTGCTGGTTATTGCATTTCTTGCCCACCCGTCATCATACAGTCCCAGGGTAGGTCACTGTAACATAAAAATACTTAAAATACTAAAGTCAGTTTAAAGTGTGTGTGTGTGTGTGTGTGTGTGTAGTGCTTTTTTCTTTAAAAAATTTTAGGGGTACTCTCATTTTGACTCAAGAAAATCACCATTGACAGGAACCCCGTGACAGGAAATGAGGCCACCATCGGTGTAGCAACGGAATTGATGGTTCCCCGTGCTAGAGAAGAAACTATATTTTTTTAAAAAAATAATAATAGTTTCTTCTCCTGTTAGATTCACAAAATGTTTAGGGGTATGCAGACCCCCGAGGACCACCAGAAAAAGCACTGTGTATGTATGTATGTATGTATGTATGTGTATATATATGTGTATACACACACACACACACACACACACACACACAATAAGGTACAATGAGCTGCAGGCAGGTTTCCCCTTCCTCTTTTCACCCTCACAACAACCCTGTTAGGCTGAGATGCAGTGGGTTTCCCCAAGGTCACCCCGTGATCCCAATGGTCAAGCTGAACCCCTGCCTTTGAGGTCCTACTCCAACTCCAACTCTCATAACCACTCCACCCCACTGGATCTCATTATCTGAAAAACTTAGGAGACCACTTGGAGATGGATGAGGAGGGAGAGGCTAGAATTCAGAAATTCCATCACAGCTCTGGATGGAGACGTGTGTCAAACGATGCTAATGCCTTCCTGAGCCTTCCCCCGTCACCCCTCCTCCTCCTCCTCCTCCTCCTCCTCCTTCTTCTTCAGTTCAGTGCACCGGAGAGATCAAGGCGGGCAGAAAGAAGTCTTTCTCCACACCTAGGTGCCTGAGCAGCAGCTCCTTCAATGATATTTCACCTTACCTCTCCTTGCTACATCTGTCAACTTCTGCTAATTAACTGAGTTTGCTATCACCTTCCATGCTGATATGAAGGAGAAGCACACCAGAAAAAAAAGAAAAAGAAATCGGGAGTTGGCGGGTTGGGGGGGGGAGAGAAAAGGAGGTGAAGGGATTCTACAATTATAAATGATGTCTGGCAGACGACGGTACCATATAATGCATTATAAGCACTTAAAAAGCTAACCCATTCTGTCTTCTTTCTTTGGCATAAATAATGGCCTTTTTATGAATAAATCATGCAGCCAAGGTCTCTGAAAATAGCAGGAACCTCCAGCTGCCTCTTTCTCCTTTCTCCCCCCCCCCCACCCAGCCACTTTTTTCTTTTCTGCTAGGACAGCAGAGAACTCGAGCAATCCACTTCATCATGGCTGATGTACCCAGGCAAGTTCAACTTGCAGTAATGAAATAGGGAGATAAACTTGGATAAGGAGAGGAGGGGTGGGATGGAGAGAGAGAGAGAGAGAGAGAGAGAGAGAGAGAGAGAGAGATGCATTCCCCATTGCCAAAGCCTTGATTGCACCGAATCTCCAAATGAAACATAATGGACTGTTAGGGAGATAAGCATTTCCCCCTGCCCCGCGAATAAAGCAAAGCCTCATAACTCAAGGCTGCCAGCGACTTCTAAGTGGTGCCTCTTGCCTCCATGGCTCTCCAGCTTTGATGACAACTCTTCAGCTCAGGGGTGCCTTGCCTCTCTCTGGAAGAAGCAAAGGGCAGGTGGAGGCAGAAGATCAGCAGTGCCTCTGCTACCTGGGCAGGGACAAGGCGGGTTGTCTCAGTCCCAGGGGAACAGTGGACCCAGGGGAACAAAGACCTGCGAGTTGTGTGCACTTCAGCAGGGGAAGGATTGTGGCTCAGCAGGAAAGCCTCTGCCCTGAATGCAGGAGGCCACAGGTTCAATCCCCAGCATCTCCAGATAGGGATGGGAATGCCCCCTTCCTGAAACCCTGGAGAGCTGTTGCCAATCAACATAGACGGAGCTAGATGGGCCAATGGGTCCAACTCAGTATAAAGCAACTTCCTATGTGCTTCATGGAATCCTAGAGTTGGAAGGGACCTGAGGGTCCTCTAGTCCAAGCCTCTGAAATGCAGGAAACTCAACTCAAGCTGTGGGATCTGATGCACAAGTAGCAGTCAAGTACAACATTCTTTGTTTTCCTAGAGTGGACATGCAAGGGGATGTTTGGTCCAGCCAGTCGGAACTTCCTGTTTCCTCCTAGGCTGGGACATACTTCCTTTGCATGTGACTAGAGGTGGGTGTGACCTTACCTGTCCAGGTAACAAAAGGACAAGGCACGCTGCACACACTCTCTCTTTGACTTCTTCTGTTGTTGGAGCAGCTTTCTAGCTAGAGATGCTCTGTTGGCTCTCAGCCAACAGAGGACACTGAGATTATCCCCATAGGGGATAGCTCCACATGTATATACTTCATAACTAAGTCTGCCTTCAGGGATCCAACTGTGAACTGAATGTGAGTAAACTTCTTTTCTATACTTTATACAAGATTGTGGTGTGTTTATTCTTTTAAGAGGGGTATAAGGGAACTTACCAGAAACCTAATAGTAAAAGGCTTACACAAGCCTGCAACCAGCTATCCGCTGTGCATTTAAAAGGGGAATGTGAAACTCTGCTAAGTAAAGGAACTTGCTAGTGCAAGTTAGGAAGGATATTAATAAACAATATATCCTCTCCTGCCTTCCTGAACATCCATGACAGATGGCCATCTTCAACAAGATACTGTCCCTTAAGAACACAATAGCTGTCTAGTCCAGTATTCCACCTCATAGAGGCCATCCACATTGGAAGGAAGCCACTGAGCAGAACCTGAATGCTTCAGCACTTTTCCCACCTGTGGATCCCAGCAAGTGGCATTCAGAGGCTTGCCTTTGTAGAACTCTGTAGGATGGGGGATGGCCACAAAAGGGGAATTAGTTTGCTCTGCCTGTCATTGGCTCTGGCTCCCCCTACTGCTGGCCTCCTGCCTTCCACCAGGCACCACTCTGCCACCATCCTGGTCGTCATCCTCTGAACCTGCTGACAAATGTAAACATGGATGAACTTTCTTATGATCTCTTTAAAAAAGAAGAAGAAGCAAACTGATGTGGAAATGTGGAGAACTGGACTTAAAATGGGGAGAAAGTGGGGGAAAATTTGACCATCCTTAGATGCATCCATACCATTCATGGGGTCCCCAAGGGCACCTGCTGATCAAAGTAGCAAGAGGCACAAGGCGCAAGTGGGGGCACACCCAAAGCCATTTTATGGATCGGGACCCAGATGCCATGTTGAAAAACAGCCAGGCTGGGATCTAGTAACTCCCTTTATGAGGAAAGGTGGCAGCATTTGTGACTTCAGAGATGAGAGAAAGGGGGAGTCAGAGGTGATGGGATGGAAGTTTGTGAAATCATACCTGCCATGGAGAAAGGGGGCAGAGAAGAGTTGTTCACCCTCTCTCACAATACTAGAACACCAACTTGGATGGCTTTAAAAGAGGATTGGACCAGTGTTCGAAACTCCCATTGTTCTAGGCGCATTTTGCGACAGGGAATTTCATTAGCGTGAGCAGTTTCTGAGCTCTGGGCGCAGTACTGCGCCTAATATTTCAGATTAAAACTGCATAATGGAAGGAAAGGAGGACCTTTTTCTGCCTTCCCACTTCCAGCTACTCACTGAAGACTGGAGACGATACCTCTTTGAGAATATTAGGGGGGGTGGTCAGGGGAAGGACTAGACCATATGAAAAATGAACATAATATTTGAGCTGCAGTTCCTTCATTTTCAGCTTTGCATTCTTGTTATAAAACAGCACGCCTAGACATTCTGTTGTTGCGCCCATAACCTAGGCTTAAGGTGCCATTTAGATCCTAGCTTACATATCTCCGTTTCTAACACTGGATTGGACAGATTTATGGAGGAGAGGGACATTGATGGCTTCTAGTCATGATGGCTATGTTCGGAGTCAGTTGTGCTTCTGAATTGCTGGAAACCACAGGAAAGTGTTCTTGTGCTTGAATCCTGCTTGCTGGCCTTCCAGAGGCACCTGGTCAGCCATTGTGAAAACAAGATGGCGGACTAGATGGACCATTTCCTAATCCAGCCTGCCTTTTCATATGTTCTTCTGCTGTGTCTTTTCCGTGAAGGTGGAGAGAGGCAATGCGGGTGGGGAAAGCGACTTGAGAATTTGCCCTTGTTTATCTGGAAACTGTTCAGTGCTTAACACAAGGAGGTTCGTTAATTTCAGCAGGTTTTGTGGCTCTTGGAGATTTGTTATTTTTAACATGTTCCGCCATCTGGAATTGAGATTTCAGCTGCTGAAAACTGAGGGGGGCGAGGGGGGGACAGATACCATTTCAGAACAGGAGATCATTGGCAAAATAATCAGAAGGAGAAGTTGCTGGAGGGTTTTAGAATTTGCTAAAAAGTCTGACAATTAGTACAGGGTGGGACATAAGCTGCCTAACTCATCTACTCAGAAGGAGGAGGAAGAGGAAGAAGAAGCCATTTCACTCATGTCCTGCTTGTGAGCAGCTGGTGAGCCACTGTGAAGACAGAACACTGGACCAGATGCAGTGGACAGAAGGCAAATTCCCTAACTTATTGCATTTATATCTTGCTTTTTCCTCCAAGGAGCTCAGGGCTGGCATCCATGGTTCTCCCCCTCCTCAATTAATTCCCACTATGACCCCGTGAGGTAGGCTAGGCTGAGTGGTCGTGCGTGGCCCAAGGTCACCCAGTGAGCTTCATGGCCAAGTGGGGATTTGAACCGTGGTCTCCCAGGTTCTAGTCCAACACTCTAACCACTACACCACACTGGCCAATGGCTGACAGCATGGAACACAGTTATGGAAGCCTCTACACTGGCTGCCCGCAGGCTACCGGGCTTGGTTCAAAGTCTCTGTATTTCATCTTAACAACTTGGCTCCTGAATACCCTAAGCACTAGCTGAACTGTATATATCTCAGCTTGATTACTGAGATCTGCTGAAGCACTGGCCTGTCCCTTACAACATTTTCAGCTTACCAATTTTTCTCACATTTATCGTGATTTCTTATTTTCTGCACAACACGTAGACGTTTTCTATATGAGCTAGCAGTATATAAATATTATTTATGAACAAATAAATGGATAGTTGTTCTGATCCAGCGGTAGGGATACTCTTGCATTTTTAGAGATGTCCCCTCCCCATAGTTTTAATTGGTTTATTTTACATTTCAATGATGGATGTTTTACTGTGGCTGTTTTACTATGCACTTTAGTTGGTTACAGGTAGCTATTTATTTATCACTGGTCTTCTTTTTGTTGTTGTTTTGCTGTTGGCTTCTAATTGTTTGTGAACTGCCTTCATATTTCTTGAAAGGCAGACTATTATTAATAATAACAAGAGTAACAAGAATAATACTACTGAAACACAAGTTCCAGGGCCTGCACTGTTATAATGGGCCCAGCATCATAACTTAAGCATTTGCCCCCTGCTCTTCAGATGAAAAAGACTCCCAGAGTAGCTCCCTACAACTAGTAATAAGTCTCTGGCCTCAGGCGTGCCATCTAAAATACATAGAATGGTAGTGTTGGAAGGGACCATGAGGGACATCTAGTCCAACCCCCTGCAATGCATGATGGGAAAGAAAAAAGTATTGGGAAGAAGGAAATAAAAAGCAAAGCCAGGCCTAGTTCTTGGTCATAAAGTTTTCTAGTTGAAGGGAGGCACCCCTTGCTCTGATGCTCTTCTTGGGAGTCAGCAGGTGCAGTCTCTCAGCATCATATCGCTTTAAGCAGTCAGGGCTACCTAAAATTAAAAATTAAAAAAATCCCAGGAACTGTAATTTGTTAAGACTGCTGTGGGTTGTTAAAGGTAAAGGGACCCCTGATCATTAGTCCAGTCACGGACGACTCTGGGGTTGTGGCGCTCATCTCGCTTTATTGGCCAAAGGAGCCGGCGTACAGCTTCTGGGTCATGTGGCTAGCATGACTAAGCCGCTTCTGGTGAACCAGAGCAGCACACGGAAACGCCGTTTGCCTTCCCGGCGGAGCGGTACCTATTTACCTACTTGCACTTTGACGTGCTTTCAAACTGCTAGGTTGGCAGGAACTGGGACCGAGCAATGGGAGCTCACCCTGTCACAGGGATTCAAACCACCGACCTTCTGATCGGCATGCCCTAGGCTCTGTGGTTTAACCCACAGCACCACCTGCGTCGCTGTGGGTTGTTACGAGACCCTTATTCCCCTCACCGAGCTACAATTCCCAGAGTTCCCTGGGAAGAAGGATTGACTGTTAAACCACTGTTGCTCTGTGAAGTTGCTCTGTGGCCATTCCCAGCACCCTGAAAAAATTATAGTTCCCAGGATTCAGGGTAGGGAGCCACGACTGATTAAAGTGGTGTGGTAGTTGTTGTTTTTAATGTATGGGATCTGAGAGGCTCATGTAAACGCTTGCCCTCTTTGCTCTGTGAGTATCTGTGAGCCTGTTCATACCTTGACTTAATTTGGATTATGAACTCCTTGTGCCTCCTTTAATTCCCCCTAAATTTGGAGACTCCCTATGCAGTTGATGTTGTTCTATGGGCAAGGGTGGATTAAATGGGGCACAAGGGGTTGACAATCCACATTAAGCTGAGGTAGGGCCTGTTCCCAGAAAGCACGTTTTCCCTGCCGGGTTGAGAGCCGGTCCTACCATTAGGCAGAGTGAGGCGACTGCCTCAGGCAGCGTTTGCTAAGAGGTGGTGGCGCCCCTCAGCAATTTCTCCTGATTCCCCTGTTGGAGAAGAGAGCTGCGTGCCACTCACCTTGACCTCCACCTTTGTAACCACCCTGTTGATCTCCATCAGGAGCAGGGCAGTGCCTCATTGGTAGGGCTGAAGCAGGATTTGCCACTCTATGTGGAATAAGTGTGTGTGTGTGTGTGTGTGTGTGTGTGTGTGTACACGCCGTTTTGTCCTTTGCCTCAGGTGGCAAAATATCTTGCCCAGCACCTCCTGTTTAAAAGAGGGAGTCCTTTCTACACCCCTCTAGCTGGGTGCCCCATGGCACTCGTGTCTCTACGCTGTCAAAGAAAGGGCCCCCACGCCTGGCGTTTCCACCCAAGCGCTGCCAATCCCTCGGAGAAGCAGAGATTGGATCCCTTCCCAGCCTCGTTTTGAAGCACGAGCCGGGCCCTGCCACTTCCCTCTCCTCCCCTGGGGCAAGCTGTTCATTTCCAACCCCATAAGACAATGCCCTCTTTGGGGAGAAGGAAAAAAACAACAAAGAAATTATAAAGCGCACAGGACCATATGGTAAAATATAGCCAGAGCCGCCGATGTGGCCAATTTTCTGTATGTTACCATATGGTGCTGCGTATTTAGCAAAAATATAACTTGACTGTTTCTCTTTCCATATGGGGATTCTTTTGCCTTAATTAATAACATTGAGGGAAAACGCTTTCAAAGGCTTCCAAGATTCCGGCAAATGGAAGATTTTATGACAGAAACATGCCCCGTTAAGGTCTTCCGAGTCAATGCAACAGGCCCTGCAACTCGGCCTCCGCCCCCTCTTTGGCAAGAGCTTTTTCGAGCAGTTTCAAGGCTCAGGACACAGCAAAAGTTGGCCTCCAAGCCTTCTGAACTCCCTCCCCATGAGGTTCCTGGAAGGTGTTGCTTGAAACGCTGTCAAATCCATCCCCTCTGTCATTCAGTCAGGCCTGGAACTTTTGTGTGTGTGTGTGTGTGTGTGTGTGTGTGTGTGTGTGTGTGTGTGTGTGTGTTGGGGGGGGGAGAGAGAGAGAGAATATAATATTTTTTCTCCTGTCCTTCCTCCAATAAGCTCAAGGCAGGACCCATTGTCCTTCCCTCCCCTACGTTTTAAACACTCTCACACAACTTAAACATTCCTGGAGAATCCTCAGAACTACGGTTGTTTAGGGGTGCTGACCTCACATACCTACATTTCCCAGCACCCTTAACACACCACAGTTTCCAGGATTCTCCTTGGCTGTTAAAAGTGGTACAAGAGTGCTTTAAATATATGGTGCAGATGTGTCCTCTCTCATTCTCATGAGCTGAGCTTCTTGATTGTGCCTTAGGAGCAAAAAAGACACGTCCACACAAACATGCCTCTTCTAGAGTACGAGGCAGAGCCGAAGGGGTTTTCTCTTCTGGGCTAAGCTCTCTTCCCCACAGGGGACATCCCACAAAAATAAGCAGTGTAAGAAGCATTTACATTATGCCCTCCTATCTTTAAAAAAAAAAAACTGCCTAGGGGAAGCAGAGGGGAAAATGGAAACTTGAAAGAGTAGAAAGAGCATCACCCCCAGAAAGAGAAAGAAGTAGAAAGAAAGAGTAGAAATAGTAGTTCAGAGTAGAAAGAGCATCACCCCACCTGCGCATGTGCGCACTAACCCCTCGGCCTGTATCCCATCAATGGAAATGTCGAGGAGGATGTTCTCTATATATTTAGAGTTTATTTTCATGGGGTGTGTGTTTTCCCCTTTGTCTGCAATACCTTTGTTCCTTTTGCAACGTTTGTGTGGTTTTTTTAAAAATAATAATAATCTTGCTGTGCTTTGCATATGCACTTTTGCCCGTTCTCCCTTTGCTTTCATTTTTCATTTCCATTAATCTGTAAACTGATCACTGTTAGCTTTTGCCTTTGCTGCATTCATTTGCCTATATATAGAACTTTTTTGTCTATTTTTGTTTCCCTGTTTTCATCACTACTCTCCTACTGAATTTTCAGGTACAGACATCCAGATCTACAATGAGTCATTTGCTCTGGTTCTGTTTCTTACTTTTCCTCCTTCTTTTTAATTTAAATGCTCAAAATGAGCCGCAATACTGTGGCTGGATAAGACTGTGTCGTGCCTGTTCTGTACTCACACCTTGAAATTAGTTTTCTAGAGTATTTGCTTATTAGATAACGCCTGGGTTTTCTTCTACCAGAAGGTGAGGAGCTGAGGTTGCTAAAGTTGCCAACTGATCAGGGAAGTGGGCAGGAGGAGGGATCCCAGCTCACCCAGTGGCGTAGCGTGGGGGTGCAGGGGGGCCGGCCACACCGGGTGCAACATCTGGGGGGCACGCTCGCCACCTCCGGAGTCGCCGAAGAGCCTCGGGCGCAGGCTGTAGCAGAGCCCCATGGCAGCAGCCCAGGCAGCAGCAAGAAGAAGCTGGCAGCGGCAGCAGGTTAGGGGTTAGGGGGTGCAAATTACTTGCCTTGCCCCGGGTTAGGGGGCGCAAATTATTTGCCTTGCCCCGGGTGCTGACAACCCACGCTACGCCGCTGAGCTCACCATTGAGGAAGCCCCTGCAGGCCAGTTGCAAACATCTCTTGTGCAAAAATATATTGGGCTGAGAGAACATTGTGGTGAGAGAGCAGATGTACTTATTGGAGCAAAATGTAGTAACAGCAGCTTCATTATGTGCAAGAGTGGGGGACTTTAGGCCTTAGATGGGTTGGTAGGAACCAACCGCCATTGCCCGGGGGCCAAATGCAGTTCTCCAAGCCCATACTGTCAAACATTTCTCTGATGAAAATTGGGACGACCCATTCCATAATCATAATTTTACTATTTATACCCCACACAGCTTGCTGGGTTGCCCCAGCCACTCTGAGCGGCTTCCAACATACAGTCATACCTCAGTTTCTGAACAGCTTAGTTCATGAACAACTTGGAACTCGAATGCCGCAAACCCGGAAGCCTGCAGCCAATCGGAAGCCACACCTTGGTTTCTGAACATTTCGGAAGTCGAACGGACTTCCAGAACACATTCTGTTCGAAAGCCAAGGTACGACTGTATATAAAGACACAATAAAACATTCCCTTTACAAGATTGCCTTCAGATGGCTCGGGGGCCAGTTAACTCCATACACTCCAACATTTCTCCAATGAAAATAGGGACATCCTAAGGAAAAGTGGGACATTCAGAAACTGAGATGGCTTCTCTAAATCAAGGACGTCCCTGGAAAATAGGGACATTTGGATGGTCTGCAAGCCTCTTTATCTGGATGGCGGCTAATGGATTGAAGTTGAATCCTGACAAGACAGAAGTACTGTTTTCGGGGGGACAGGGGGCGGGCTGGTGTGGAGGACTCCCAGGTCCTGAATAGGGTAACTGTGCCCCTGAAGGACCAGGTGCGCAGCCTGGGAGTCATTTTGGACTCACAGCTGTCCATGGAGGCGCAGGTCAATTCTGTATCTAGGGCAGCTGTCTACCAACTCCACCTGGTACGCAGGCTGAGACCCTACCTGCCCGCGGACTGGGGCAGGTAGAGTGGTGCATGCTCTAGTTATCTCCCGCTTGGACTACTGCAATGCGCTCTACGTGGGGCTACCTTTGAAGGTGACTCGGAAACTACAACTAATCCAGAATGCGGCAGCTAAACTGGTGACTGGGGGCAGCCGCCGAGACCACATAACACCGGTCTTGAAAGACCTACATTGGCTCCCAGTATGTTTCCGAGCACAATTCAAAGTGTTGGTGCTGACCTTTAAAGCCCTAAACGGCCTCGGCCCAGGATACCTGAAGGAGCGTCTCCGAGGGCTTTCTGGTGGTTCCCTCATTGCGAGAAGCAAAGCTACAGGGAACCAGGCAGAGGGGCTTCTCGGTAGTGGCGCCCGCCCTGTGGAACGCCCTCCCACCAGATGTCAAAATGATAAACAACTACCTGACATTCAGAAGACAGGGAAGTTTTTAATGTATGATATTTTAGTGTTTTTTGGTTTCTATGGAAGCCACCCAGAGTGGATGGGGAAACCCAGCCAGATGGGCGGGGTACAAATAATAAATTATTATTACCATTATTATTATTATTATTATTATTATTATTATTATTATATCTGGCCCTTACGATTTTTCCTAAATCATCCCCATCCCCAGGCCACAACTTTTGAGCCCTGCTCCACACACCCAATCTAGATCCAACCCTAAACCTCACCTGTATTTTTCTATTTTTAGAAATGCCCACATTTCCGTCTTCTGTGGGTTTTTATGGCTCCTGTGACCCACATTAACACAACACACGCCCCTTTTACTCATATTTAAAACAATTTTATTCATGAAAATATGCTGTACAATGCACTATACACAGTTCTTTACATTGCCACATACACAAAAACTAGAATAGCACAATCAAGAAGGTTACATTGCGTACAATATATGTGTGGTGAGAGATAAACAGCCTGTTGAAAACCCTAAGCCCCCCTTGAATCTGTACAGTTATAAATACGAGGAGGGGGGGAAAGACACAATTTTTCTTTTTTCCTTTTTCATTGAGATGTTTGGTTTGGCCCAACCTTTATGCAGAACTTCCTGGCATAGTGCCACCCCCTGCACCGGCCCTTTCTGTGGAGCTAGTGTTTCGATGAGACCTGAACACCACAGACCTGGTGTGCAGCCTAACCCTGCGCAAACTTCCGCCAGATCACGTGAATCAGCTCTCCTGTGCAGGTCTGGAAATGAGGGCACAGTTGCAAAGCACAGGGCATTGCTGATGCACTACAACTGCGCTTGGTTCAGAGGTCTGCATGACTCACCTGCCTGCTGAATGCACTGTCATGATTGCTGAAACTGAGGTGCTGCTGGAAAGAACCCCCTGCCTGCAGCCAATTGCTCCTTACAGTGTAATTGTTTATTTTTAAAATACAAGCCCCCCACAGACCCTGATATGGTGGGTTGAGCCAAGGGCAGCTTTGTACTTGGAAATGTTGGAGTCACACAACCTGATCTCAGGATCCACAAAACACCGTGACTACACGACCGTATAGCAAGGTCCACTCCTGTTCATTCACACAAAGCAGCTCTGCTTTCAGTCTAAAAAAAAGAGAGGATTTTCTGAGGATCCAGCTGGCCTTGCTTGGCTTGGAAGTTCTGCTCCTATTCCATGATACTGGCTTATTTGAGGGAGAAGGATTTTGCACATGCCCTGTAGCACCCTTTTCTTTTTTTAAAAAAAAAAAAAAATTACTTCATAATTTCCTCAGTTGAACCTTGGCTAAGCACTGGCTGTATTACACAAGGAGTTGGGCAAAGAGTTTTCAGGAAGTTGAAAAGGGAGTAAGAGTCGTCACGGAACGCTCCTTACTCACATCAGCGCAGAAGCTTGTCTTCCCTGGGGAGATGGAATCACACCCATGCGGGCCAGTGGCATTTTGGCCCTTCTGAATCAGCATCGGATTGGTGACACGAGTACAACAGTGGAAAGCATAATCATCTTTCAGTTTTGAGCACAATTTGTCCTTCCTCCCACGCAAAAAGAAGGCGAATTAAAAGAAAACAGAGGGAGGAGCACCCCCAAATGTAGGCTCGGTTTAATGAATTGTTTCCAGCAGAATTGTTTGACATTTTAGCTGAGGATTGTGTCCAACCAAGCCCTGCTCAGAGTAGAGCTACCAAAGTCAACAGACCTAACTTAGTCACGTGCATCAGCACCAGTGTGTTCACTCTGGGGATGACCAGAAATCCTAAGTCACTGGAGCACCAAGTGTTAATGGAAAAGTGAGGGCACGCCTTGCTTCCCTGTTATGGCTGATGGGTGCCACAGTGCCTGAAGCTACAAGGACATGGGCCATGCCACATGCATTCTCGGCCATGTGGCACACAAGACGTCTCCTCTGCTTGGCACTTGCTTCATGAAGCTATTCCAAGGCAGGCAGGCGAGACGTGGGTGGTCTCAGGATTGTCAGCCGCATTCACGGGTTTCAGTGACTTAATGGGAAGGGGACCATTGGGATGGTCAAAGCTGCTTCTGTTGGCTAGCTTGGCCGCTGACCCTCAAGTCAGGGCTACAGGCTGAGTATCCCCATAGAAGCCCAGGTGGGTGGGTGGCAGTAAATAAATAAATCTCAATTTCCAAGGCAACCAGTGAACTATCCCACACACTCCCATGATTTCAGTTTTGTTTTCTGCCACCTCAGTTGCTCTCCTTCGTCTCCCTGCTCATCACCACCATCCCTCCAAGGCCACTGCCTTCCTAAGTGGCTGCGATCGGCTCCTCGGCCCACCCCTGCCCAGCCCTCGTTCGACTCCCCAGCCCCTCAGCGCTGCACTGCACTTCCACAAAAAAGACGGTAAAACACGACGCTTAGCAAATATGACTCCATTGCACACACGATGACCTCACGGTTAACACACCACAAAGATCGCTGAGCAAAGAGGGGCGCTTCCTGCTGCTGGGGGAGGGGTCTCTCTGGTTGAGCCTGCTGTGTGGCCAGGTAGCATATGAGGGGGGCTAGCCTCTCCTCCTGCCCTCCACAAAATTGGGGTCACAGCTTGGGGTGCACTGGGAGGGGGGCCTTTTTCGTCTCTCAGTCTCCTTGCATTAACACTGGGGGACATGATTTGATTTGCACTGTACAGGTTTTGGGTTGTACAGAGTGAGAGCAGGCATTTCCCACTTCTATCTTCCTTCAAGGTTCTCCTTCCTTTCTCTCCATCACTTCGAGATCAAGGGTGTGCGTGTGTGCGCATGTGCATTCACAGAAGATTAAATGGAGGCAGTTGGGTTCCTAATCCTCAGGTAACAGACTCACACACACCCTTGCTCCACAAGCAACAAATACTTGACAGCCTGCCGCTTCTGTGTACGCCAGACTGCTGGCACCGTACTCGCTGCTCCGCTTATGATTAGTGTTCTCGTCCAATCCATTTGGGAAACTGAGGCTGAAATTATTAAAATGATCTCAGGAGTTGGACCAAAATAATTATAGTAGTAAAAAAAAAGAGCATCATTGCAATAATGGTTACAAACAAACAAAAAGAATCCTACAGAGTCAAAATATATTAAATTCAGTACATGATCCAGCAATGTAAACATTTATAGCCTGTGAGCCCATCTTAAGTTATTTAATTATTATTATTTTTAGCCTGGGGCTGATAGAAACCCAGAGCAAAGAGGAATGCAGGCTACTCCAACACATATCCTGCCAGTCTCATGGGCAAAATTGGGAGGGAAACCCTCCCCTTCTTATGAGCTGTAGCACGATATGTTGCCCAAATCCTGATAGGCTTTTGGGACCTGGTCCAGGTGCAAATCACGGGGGGGTGGGGTAGGGGAGAAGCAGAATAATGGTGGGGTAAAATAAATAGCTGTGGTGTGGTGGCAAGCCGAGGAAGGGGGAGAGGAAAGTGGATGCACTTTTTTCTTTTTCTCGTTGTCCAGAAACTGTGCTGTGACATGAACCGAAAGCAAGAGCCGAGGCTATCCTTAAGATAATCTGCCTGGAGGCCAATCTCACTTCTCTATTCATAATGTTTACCTTGGCAGAGAGCACCCTTCCGTTCCATACTAAACAGACACTTAAGTTATGCCCATTCCTGCCTATGAATACGGAGGGCCACGGGGGAAATCTGGGTGGGAATGTCACGCCCCGTGCAAAACAACTGAGGGAGGAGCACTATGGCATGGGAGCACTATGAAATAAATGATCTCTTTCCACACGCTCTGTGAAATTATGTCATTTTCATTAGAGGGAACTCAGCCTCTGAAAAAATGTCCGTTAGAAACATGTTTCTTTCTGCATGGTAATATAATGGTCTATGTAGCATCCTGCTCCCTCCCCTCTAGTTCAAGTCACGGGCAACGGGCTGTGCAGTTGCATCTGGTGGTCCCAGATACAGATCTGCTTCTTCCTGCACATCAGAGTGTGCAAGCAGCCAGCTCAAAAGCAGAGCTGAGCTAAATGTGCCCCCCCCCCCCACCGCCAGAAGCTGAATATTATTCCCACCATCTGTGGAAGTAGCAGGGAGGGAGGTATTCAATTATTTTTGGAGGTGGACAAATTTCTTTTAAAGATCATCTCATCTCCAGCTTAAATACAAGGAAGCTGAGGGCTTTTTTCTTCTTTTGCACAACAGAAAAGAAGCAGTCAGGATGGAAGAATCTGACAGTTTTGGTTTCTCCCAGTTTCTAATTTACCCAACCTTAAATTCTCCAGGTATTCATATCATTTCACTTTTTTAAAAAAAGTCCTCCTGAAAATACATCAACATTTTAGTGCAATTTTTTCCTAATATACCCACGTTTGTATGCATTTTTGCCTAATATACATGTGCCTTTTGAGTGTTACTTTAACATATGCACTTCAATGCACACTCTACTCTTGTATGTGCATTTTTTTTTTTTTTTTTTTTTTTTTGCACACATTATTTGGCTGGAGAACTGCCTTTCAAAATTCAGGCATGTGCAGATTTTGAAAGATGGCTGTTTTTAAGTTTGTGTATTGTTCTGGAAAGTACGAATTGGGCGGATTCATCTTTAAATGCGGGTTGAATCAAATTTCTCCCCTAAGAAACAGTGGCTTGGCAGCTCCGCTTAAGCCCCTGGAAAGGAATGTCCCTAGGGACTATCATGCATGGCCCCACAAAAGGGGGGGTAGCCAGGAGATCCCCCTGAGAATGAAGCCACCTCCTCACATAGCATCACACTGAGGCGCATGTTCCAGGAGCATGGCCAGGGACACTGAGCTGCTGCCTGAAGCAGTGGCAAGGCGTCCTTGTTGCTTAAAAACAAAACCCAGCCCTTCATACGCAGCCAGAACATATAGATGCACTTTTAAAGACTCCACCTGAGCTATGTACCCAGAAGGCTCTTTTCTGCACATGACACT
Organism: Podarcis cretensis; assembly: GCF_951804945.1. Classification (NCBI taxonomy): domain Eukaryota; kingdom Metazoa; phylum Chordata; class Lepidosauria; order Squamata; family Lacertidae; genus Podarcis; species Podarcis cretensis. Next base: position 22,832,144 of record NC_137177.1, on the reverse strand, counting down.
CCCCTGCTCCTTCAGAGTGACCAAATCATAAAACTTTCCCCCTTTTTAATCACAGTGCTGATGGTTTTCATTTCTCAAGTTTTGTTTAGGTTCCACAGGACGAAGCCGTGATTCGCAATCTCAAACATAAAAGTAGATTTGTAATTATTGGTTGAATGGATGTGGTGGGCAAGACCCAGGCACCACTGAAACAGTCTTAAGGTCCCTCTGGTTTTTAAGGGAGGCATCTAAGCACACCTAAGGATCTGCTTAACGGGACAATGGCTGAAAAGACTACATGATCACTGTGCGTTTTAATCCAGGTGTGCCCCAATCACATTGGAAGATGGGCAGGGAGCTGGTTTGGTGAGCACAAGAGGAGGGAATCGTCCCTTAGCGGCAGCACACAGCTTTTTGCCTGCAGAAGATCCCCTGGAATCTTCCAGTTCAAAAGATCAAGGAGCAGGCAATGAGGAAGGGCTGCTTCCTGTGCTTTATGATTCCAGTGTGGCTCACGGCTCAGTGGCAGAGCATATGTTTTGCAGTTCCTGGGTCCAATCCCCAGATCCCTAGTTATAACACAGCAGGTCACTGGGAAGACCACTCTCCGAATGAGACCCTGGGAACTGCTGACAGTCAGAATGGATGAATGAGGCTTGATGGACAAAGCAGCTTCCTTGTACTCCTGCACAGGGTATCCTGGCAAGGAATATGGGACCTTCCCTTGTCTGTCACTTCCCTCCCTCTCCTCAGGCCCTTTCCTGTTATTAGTCAGGCTTAATATGGATTTGGGAGCCCAGCTGTGGCTGATGCAAAGGAGATGTTCCTAGGGGGCTTAGCTCATGGGGCTGGTGACTTACTGTAACAACTTCATGTTGAGTTCCATCACCTATATTTCGGGGGGTGGGGGAAGCACTGCTCATTGTCTTCCTTGCCATGATTCAAAGAAGAGGAACAAGTGGTTCAAAAAAAGCACAGCTGTGCTAGTTTTCTTAATTTGCCATGTTCAGACAAGCTGACATTGAATCTCTTGTTCATGGAGTTTTGGCATCCCTGGACAGGCCCAGCCTCCTGTTAATAAACAAGCAAGGGAGTGTCAAGGAGCAGCTTTGGAAGTGACATCATAAAGACAGGGTGTCAGGGTTGTGGGAGAGGAAGTGAGGAAGTACGTGCTCCACACTTCCCTGCTCCCAAAACACACACATCTCATCAAGCGGTCCCATGAGAGAGAGGGGCAGAAATCTCAATAGAGCTCTGTATCCAGGCCCATTTTTTGTGTGCAGAAGGTCCTAGGTTCTACCCCAGGCATCTTCAGATAGGAAGACCTCTCAATGAAACCCACGAGAGCCTCTGCCAGCCAGTGTAGAGAACATGGAGTTTGATGGACCCAACACTCTGTATAAGGCAATTTGATATGTTTCATATCACAGAGAACAGGAAGCCCTCAAATAATGTAACATCCAAAGGCATTCAGTGACCCAGAGGAGGGAAGCCCTACCTAGCTACAACTAGAGGTGCTATCAGAAACTGATCACATTTCCAAACTCTGCAGGCTACTAACACCTATCCTTATTGTTACAGGGTGAACGTTTCAGATGGCCCAATTGATAGGTCCTGACTTTGTGCAAAAAAAGTATGCTGATATAGACAGAACCTATGGCTGTCCAGCAGAACTTTGTATGGCACTCCAGTACTTTTAAGAGCTCTGCACTGGGGAGAAACTCTAGCTTCACCCAGCACCTGTTTTCCCTAATCATCACTAACATCTGTCCACCACTAACCTGCTATGGGCTGCCTAAGTAGAAAACTAGTTACTTCGAGGTGTCTTGGGCTCCTTCATTTTCAGCCTTCGGACTACAGCTTTCATGGGAAGCCACATCACCTCTCCTAGCCTAGATGATCTTGGGCTGGTCAAATTCCAGATTTTTGCCAATAGCCCTCCTTCTCCACCCCTGTGTCTGTGTGTATCTCGGTTTATTGCACCTTCCTCCCCACTTCCTGAATCTTTACCTGCTATAGCTGCCCTCCTCGCTTTACAGGCTACAAGGTCCCGCGCATACCTAGCAAGGGTAGCATTGGCGATGGTGAGCCTTCGCAGGCCAGAGGATGCATACCACCAGAATAAATAGTTGCCACTGTTCCCCACCCCTGCCTCCCTGCTTACCCTGGCCGTTTCCCAGGCCAGCAGCAACAGCAGTCGCCATGCCAAACCTGTGGCTGGCTCTTAACGTAGCAGTAAGTGCCACTCATGTGTGCAAAAAGTTGTGTGTTGCTTGCGCACTGAAGCAGGCCCATGCTGGCACACATGCCTCTGCTTGCGCTGTACGCACGCACGTTTCATGCCCCCAACTGCCTGTTGTTTCTTGTTGCAAACACGGGGTTGGGGTATGTGTGAAAAAGCTGTCGTTGCTCAGATCAGCTTCCCTTTGCACAGTGGGCAATGGAAACCACAATGTCAGTTGCTGGATCTACAACGGTTGGGGGGAGCCCCTCCCTTCTGCACCAGCCATGCCATGAGTGTGATTGCAGGTGGGAACAGCTGGGCAGGGATGGTAGCAGAGCAAACTGATGTTACAACTGCCTTTAGTGCTGCAAGCTTCTCCCCTGCAGCTCTTGGTGCTGCTATCTATCAAGACCGCGCAAAGCCCCGTCCCCCACCATAATAAAAGTAAGGGGATCCTAAGCTACTGGCCTTTGCCAAAGGAGTGTCACAGATGGGCAAAGGCCAGGAAATGGAGCTAGGGTGTCCACTTAGATTTGAGTCGTACTGAAAACAATTAGGAAAGGGGTGAATGAAAAGCCAGAGCTGTCAATTCACTGAGGCTACCTAGGCCACCGTGGAGACCCAGATGACTCTTCTAGCCACAAATCACTAGTTCCCTCTTTCTGTGCAATAGTGCAGGTGCCCAGGAAGGGAGGGGGAGGGAAGGGGGGAGGGAAGGGGGTGGGTGGGCAGCAGCTCTGCAATGCCATGGCTAACTTGTGCCTATTGCACACATCAAAGACAGATCTGACTTACTGCACGATACACCTGGCACAAGCGAGTAGTCGCCGGTACCTTTCAAAACATTTTACCCTACATTGTGTATTTTTGTGTGTGTGTGTATGTGTGTGTTTAGTGTTGTCGTCAAGTTTAAACAGATGGCTCTAGCCTGGCTGAACAAATGAAGGCAAAGAAAATAAGAAAGGCGGAGTAGGGTGGGGGAGAAAGTTTGTTTCCACACACACCCCACCCTCTCATCCTGCTGACTGGTGGGTCAGAGTTGTCTGAAGCAGGTCTCACCCAGGCACCCAGCTCTGATTGGTGGGCTGCGGGGCGCTGGGCAAAGTGGCCATGTTGAGGCCGTTTTGCGGCGGAAGAGCTGAGTCAAAGTTGAAGTCCATCTCGTCGCTGTCCATAAAGTCGTTGAGGATGATGGACTCCACGTCACACTCCAAGCTACCGTTGAACATGTCCAAGTCCAAGTCTGCTGGGAATCTGTCCTGGCCCAAAACAGGGGTGTGCATGGCTTCTGGGTAGGGTCCCTGCAAGGAGTCTAGCAGACTCATGTGCGCCCCTTGGTTGTTGATGTAGGAATGGATGTGCCCGTGATGGGGCATGGCCACCATGCTGCAAGAGTCATTGGGCAGGCTCATAAGGCTGATAGGAGAGGGTAAGGCACTGTTGCTGATCGGGTGGTGGTGGTGGTGGCTGGCTGGTGACGGGTGGTACAACGCGTTGCTCTTCATGAGGGACGACGAGTGGGGAGGGTAGGGGACAAGACCTATCTCTCCGCCGCCGCTGCCACCCCCACCGCCACACACAAGGGGGTTTTGTCTGTGGCCGCGGGGTGGCCCCATGCTGCTGGCTTGCGGCATGTGCGCCTCGCCCTCTTTGTGGGCGTAGGAGATGGAGGAGAGTAGTTCCTGCAAGGAGGCATTGCGGTAGGAGTTCATGGGAGCAAAGGTGGCCTGCTTGTTCTCCTGGATGGTCTGCATGGGCAGGCGGCGCATAAGGCTCATGGCCGGCTGGCTGTAGATGGTCCCACAGTAGGTGTTCCCTCCTCCTCCTCCTCCTCCTCCACCACCACCACCACCTCCTCCTCCTCCTCCTCCACCAGCGCCCACAGCAGAGCACTTAGAGTTGAAGCTGAAGCTGGAGTTCCTCTGCCGGAGGCCCCCGGCGGGCAGCGGCTGGGCAGGGCTCATGCTGTAGTTGTCCTGCAGATCTTCCAGGAGGCTCTCACCAAGGCTCTCATTCAGGTTGATGGTGCCGGTGAGATCGGTCAGCCGGGGCATCTCCACGGAGCAGCGGGCGTTCAAGGAGGGGGACATGGTGCTGGATGGGCTGGGGTACATCAGCGGGGAGGACGGAGTCCCGTCATCCTCTTCCAGCTCGTCCGGCTCGTGGTTGGCCATGATGGGGGAGAGGCGCCCGCTCAAGGTGCTGGCCGAGGAGTTGGCCCGCGTCCGGAAGTCGGCCCAAGCGTCGTACTCCTCGCTCGCGTGGGAGTTGGGGCTCTCCGACCACTTGGCCTGCTGGCTGACCGGGCTCTCCTCTCCGCGCTCCTGGGCTGCCTGCAGCTGCTTTTTCTTGCTGGCTTTGCCCTTGATCCGCAGGAACTTGCTGTTGTTGTCCATGGAGACAGCTCGTCTGCGGGGCGTCTTGCCGGTTTTGCCCCCTTCGGGGTTCAGCATCCACCAGGAGCTCTTGCCTGTGCCCTCATTCTGCACGCGGATGAAGCGGGTGTGCAGAGACAGGTTGTGCCGGATCGAGTTCTGCAGACAGAGTAGGAGACAAAAGAAGAAGACCCCCATCAATACCAGCCAGAGAAGCAGCCCAAGCCCACTGTACCATCACAAGGCCACCAGTGTCAGCAGCCAATGCCTCTACACCTTCAAAGTTATCAGAAGAACATCAGAACAGCCTGCTGGATCAGGCCAGTGACCCATCTAGTCCAGCATCTGGTTTTCACAGTGGCCAACTAGATGCCTACAGGATGCTCATAAGCAGCATCTTTGTAGTCTTAAGACCTTAAGCCAAGGGACTCTCTGGACCTCTCTGTCTGACCCATGGAACTCTCCCCAGTAATTCCCCCCTCTCTCCAGGCTATACTCTTCACTGGTCCTGGTTTGCACCCCAACATTTTTGCCTGGCTGGAAAATGTTTGTGAACCACATCTGGGTGTGCGTGTGAATGTGAGTAAAGGTAAAAGAAAAAAGGTATAGGACCCCTGGACAGTTAAGTCCAGTCAAAGGCGACTATGGGGTTGTGGTGCTCATCTCACTTTCAGGCCAAGCGGTTCAGGCTGGCGTTTGTCCACAGACAGTTTTCCGGGTCATGTGGCCAGCATGACTACACGGCTTCCGGTGCAACAGAACACCGTGATGGAAACCAGAACGCACGGAAACACCGTTTACCTTCCCGCCGCAGCGATACTATTTATCTACTTGCACTGGCATGCTTTTGAATTGCTAGGCTGGCAGGAGCTGGGACAGAACAACAGGAGCTCACTCTGTCGTGGAGATTCGAACTGCCAACCTTCTGATCGGCAAGCCCAAGAGGCTCAGTGGTTTAGACCACAGCGCCACCTGCGTCCTTGTAGCCTTCTATGCACAGGTGAAAGATTATGTTCAATGCCCTGCCCACTTTTGCCTCTGGCACGTGGCCTTCGGAAAGTTGTCGAGAAGGATTGTGGCCCTCAGATTGAAAATGGCCCCCTCCACCTGCCTTCAGGGTTTTCAACTTGCTGCTCTCCACCCCTCCCCCCATTTAAAAAAAATCACCAGCGCACAAGGTTTGAGGCTCAGACTAGATGTTGTGTCTCTTGTGTGATTAGCAACCACATTAGCAGATTTTAAAATTTAATACTAGTCATGTCTGTGTGGGGTGATTATAATCAGGACCACAGCACATAGGGAGGAGAGGTTTAACCCTTTCATTCTCCGCCCCGATTGCAGTGAAGGGCTGCCGCTAGTGTGGCAACCAGCCTTAGGGTAGAGAAGGGAAGCTCCCACTGGTGACAATGGAAGCTTTTCCCCCTGCTGCCCCCGCAAAAAAAGAATGGCTAACTGCTAGGGCGTTAACACTCCCTTCTCTGTGTACTGTAGTCCCAGTAGAAATACAGTAGTCCCTGAATGTATTCTTCGGTCACATCCACAGCATACATTGAAAGCAAACTGAAAGCACATGGCTTTCCCCCAACAACTTGGGAACTGTAGTTCCCCACACACAGAGCTCAGTTCCCAGTACCCTTAATAAACTATACTTCTCAGACTTCTTTGGCAGAAATCATATACTTTGTTAAATGTCCTTTAAATAATAATAGTAATAAAAAGCCCTGAAGCGGTTGCCAACCATACAATAAGCATAAACTTCTGATTTGGCAGCATTCTTATCGCCACACCGATTTCAAGACTCAGACTGCAATTGTGAAATCAGGGGATTATAAAGGGGAGTCTCCTTTAAAATTCTTGATTTCTTAAAATGGGGGTCAGGTATTTTCATGACCCCAGACCCAGGTGCATTAAGGTTCAGCATTAAATCATAGGGAAGTAACCACACAAGACTTCAACAGACCCATTCTGTGTTCCTGAGTGGGGAAAATGTTCTCTCTCCCACCCCAAGAGAAAAGTCCTAATTCTATACACCGTCTAAAGCACTCTTTTCTACTGTAGATTCAGGATGGGCAAAATAATTTCTTCCCACACATCATATTTTATAGAATTCATTGCAGCAAGATAAAGAGAGAGGGAGACTACTGATGTAACCAGCTTGAAAAGGGGTGTGTGAAAACATGCCGGGGGGGGGGGACGTTACATCTATCAAAGGGGTCTATGGTACCTTGACAGAGGCAGGGCACCTCTTTCTTGGTACAACCAATCAAAGAGGGCTGTTGCCTCCCAGAAACATCCGATTGTCTACTGTAGAAAACAGAATGATGGGCTAGGTGGACCTTTGTGTCTTCTTCTGGCCTTAGCTGATTATGGCGCCACAAACTATTCCTAATGCAACTGCTTCTAAATACCAAATTATGTGTCTGTAGTCCACCCCCACTCCTGCTGACACTTGGGGTGTTCATACATTACATTCAACAAGTGTGCAGTCAGTGTGCCTGTGTACACAATTAGTTGAGCTGCACAAACAAGTTATTTATGTAAAAAGCATGGTCACTGGATTGTATCCAATTAAGTTCTACTCACAGTAGACCAGCTTAAATGAATGAACCTATGTTAGCCACATTTATTAACTTCAGTGGGTCTTCTTTGAGTAGGAGTAGCACTGGCTACAACCCAGTGAGCACAACATTTGAGCTGTGCAAACTAGCAAGTGTGCACCCTTTCACTTGCACATGAGTAAGCACCGCTTGTTCAGTGCCATGTATGAACAAGCCTAAGGCAAGATTCATGCCATGCATTTAAAGCCCTGTGATAGCACTTTAAAAAGACAGAGCTTCCCCACCCAAAGAATCCTGGGAGCTGTAGTTTGTTAAGGGTACCAAGACACACACACACACACACACACACACACACACACACACACACACACCGTTCCCTGCCCAGAGCTACGATATTCAAGGTTGGTTTAACAACCAATCCCTCTTCCCAGGGAATTGTGGGAACTGTAGTTCTGTGAAGAAACCAGGGGTCTCCCAGCAACTCTCAACACCTTTAACAAACTACAGTTCCTAGAATTCTTGGGGGGGGGGGGTGAGGAAGCCACGACTGTTCAAAGTAGTATCATAGTGCTTTAAATGTATGGTATGGCTGCTAGGCTTGCCACCTGTTCTGTAAAATACAGGATTGTCCCGTATTTCAATGTAAAATGCTACATCCTGTATTGATACAGTTTTGGCCTGTATTTCAGGTCCTCTCTCTCTCTCTCTCTCTCTCTCTCTGCCAAGTTAGGGATCCTCTCTAAATGCATGTGTTTGAAAGGGTGTGTGAAAGGTCATGTATTTAAGCTTTGCGTAGCCAAGCACAGACAGATGTACAAATTCAGATGGGGGGGGGAATTGTCCCCCAACTGCCCTGCCCCACCCTGTCCTGAATTTTGCCAGAACAAAGGTGGCAACTCTAGATGTGCCCTAAGCACAAGGAACTTCCCACTCCAGGAAGGAGTTGGGCATCATTCTTTAACAGTCCCTGAAGACTGGAGATTGTTGGAAACAGCCTGGCTACCCTTTCCCAGTTCTGCTTCTCCTGGAGAAACGGCCACTTTTCTGCTTCACTCAAACACGACATCTGTGCCTGCCCAGACGCTTGGGCAAGTTGGCACCCCGAGAGATCCTTGAGTGCCCCATTCAGCGGCTCTGTGACGGAAAGGCCTCTCCAGGTCCCCCATTCCCATGGCAGACAAAGACCCTTGCAGCAGCTGGAGCTGCAGCTATGCCAAGGGCTCTTTGCCATTGGATTCATCCCCCCCCTTTTTTTTTATTTTTTCAACACCATCCAAAAAAGCAAGCTTAAACATGGCAAATGGAGTTGCGGTGGGAGAGGGGGGCGGGCGGGAGGTAGCTCTCTCTGCTCTTTCAGCTCCCAGAGATGCCTTTGATTCTAATGCCTGGCGGGCAAAGAGAGCCAGCAGGGAATTTGATCCATGGCAAGCGTGGGACGCTGAGAAACTCTCGCCTGTGACCTGTGGATTATTCCTCTGCTTCCATCCAAAGGAATTTTCCCATGGAATTCTCAGTGGGGCTCTGCACAGCTGATTAGCCTGGCAGACAATAGCGAGAGGCAAAGCGCTGCTGCCGCGGACTGCGTGCGTGTTGTGGTCCAAAGGGGATGGGTGGCAATTGGATTCAGCCTCTGGTGCAAGCAGCAAGGAGATGGGAGAGACCTCAGTCGTGCTGATATGAGGTAATGCATAGGGCGGTGGATGGTGCCAGCATCAAATATTGGCACCTGCTGAGGCTGGTGACCAGTAGGAGGCCCACTGCCAATTCCTGGAACATCCTAGCCCCACGGCTGGTGCTCCTTGCTCTCTGCCACCAGTTCACTTGCCTTCTTTGAGCATATGGGCAATGAGATGAGAGGGGGGTAAAGGACCAGGAGGGGTTTTTTTTCTGAAAATCTTGACCATTGAGCTCATCCTCATGGATTTTGTCTAATTCCTTATCTTGCTCCTTGACCTCAAAGAGAAGCAAACACACACAAACACCTCGGTTCCACTAAAAATAAAAACAATCATTGAATTATTGTATATTTTGGATTGTGTCCAACTTAGGTCACATTCATGCCATACATTTAAAGCACTATGAAGCCACTTTAAGTAGGAGTAGGAGTCATGAGTCCTAACATCTCGCACCAACCTCAGTAAACTACAGCTCCCCAAATCTGTCCAGGCAGACCCTTATGGTGAAATAATCCATCTCTATCTCTCAGACTAATCAATCTCAAAGGGTCGATATGAAGATAAAATGAAATAGTCCTTATTTCCTGCCCTGCCCTTGTTTTAGAAAAGGTGGGGCACAAATGTGAGCAGCTACACCCCCAACTTATCAAGTGTCTTTGGTATGAAGCACACCTCTTGCCTCAGTTTCCTAAATCTGCAAAATGGGAATGCTTCACGTCAAATTAGAGATGGGAAACACTGTGTATACCCTGTACTTTAAACATACATTCCAAATCTGGAGCCTTTATGAATTATGCAAAATAATTTACATGTATCTGCTTAGTTTGCATAATTTATTCAGTTTCCCCTAATTGCAGTGGCAGGCAAGGAACTATGAACAATTTTGGAACCTCGGTCCCTGACTCCTGAAATAACTTCCCATTCAGCCTCGCCCTGGATTCTGCAATTGCAACAGTTGTTCCTCCTCGCACACTTTCATCTTTACCTCCTTAAGGACTAGAAACATGCATGCTTCCAAACAAAAACTGGGCTTCTCTGCATGCCAAATCATGTGCTCATGTAGTGCAGCTGGAGGATATGCAGAGGCAAATCATCCAGAGGCCAAAATAGGCTGACAACTGGAATTGGAGAAATGAGCATAATTGGTGCCTGATTTAGCTCTCTGTGGAACTCCCAGGCTGACGGATTCCAGCCTCAGCAGAGGCTGGTTTTTTAAGGAGAGGTGAGCTGACTGCTCCTTTAGTCTGGAGCTGAGGAGGTGATCTGCTGGGGCCAGGGCTGAATCTATCACACAAGCACCTGCATCAGACGTGCGGATGGGAGGACATTTCCAATATTACCTGATGAGAGGATGGCTGAGGAGTCTGCAGAGAGTTGGTGCCATGCCTCTGTCCAGAGGCATACTAATGAGCAGGCAAGCAAGTTACAGGCCCCATATATCATATTATGTAATGGCTTACTTCTCTGCACTTCATTTATTTGGAGATTGCTCGCAGGCTGGCACCTTGCCAGCAGCCACCAAATCCAAGTCTACAGAAATCAATCTCGCGCTGACTGATTAAGCCGTGTTTAGAACTAATTGCTCCTTCGTGTGTGGGGAGAATAAATTATGGGCTTTCATCTCAGCATCTTTAAAATGCAGTGGCAGGTAGGGTCTGGCTGTTAACCCCTTCCATCCTGCAGCTCAGAACCAGCAGGCTCACCTGGAAAGAGACAGAGGGAAGGAAAAATACAGAATCCCGGCTATGGAATCGAAGGGTTTCTTTCAAGCACTGATTCCCCCTGCACATCCTCAAATGTCCTCATCTGGGTGCTCTTGCCAGCAACAAAGGAGCATCATGTCCCTTTTGGGGCACCCAGGAAGAGAACTGCACCATACAGAGGAAGTTGTTTTTAATCAGGTCTGAGTATTGGTCCATCTTAGTGCAAAAATGACTGGCTGGGACTGCAAAATCTCAGGCCGGGAGAGGTGGTTTTTTTGTTTTGTTTTGCAACCCCTGCTACCTGGTCCTGGCACTGAACCCAGGACCTTTTGCATGGCCTAACACTGGCCTATAGTCTTTTCCTGATGCCATTTGCCACCTTGCTGCATGCATACAGCCTCTGGCTCCAGCCAATCAGGATTAGATCCCCAGGTTGCAATTCTCTTATTGCAGGGGAAAACCTGTGGTCCTTGCGGCACCTTAAAAGCCAAGTGATTTGTCGTGGCATAAGTATAGAACTTACTTTCTTTAACCCCTAAGTGCAACAGCATAAGAAACAAGGGAATGCAAAAGTGGCAGCGGGGAGAGAAAAATGGAGCACAATGCATAGAGGTAGCAAAACCGTTGCCAGCAGATTGCTGCTCGGAGAATTTGTGCTTGCTTTCCCCTTCGACGACCACTCACCACTCCTCTCCAGCATGTTTTCAAGCTCAAAATGCTGCCCTGTCCCATCTTCTTAACTAAGGAACCTGCTGTTAGTATGGTTGCCAGGTCAGGAGCATCCCAGACCCTGAAATTTCAGGGCCCAAACATGAAACCTAGGGGGTCCCTGGAGATGGAGGTTAATTGGGAGAGAGGAGAGGAGGAGGGCAGACCCCTCCCCAAGTGGTTGCAGCCAGCTCTTGCCAGGCTGAAACTTGCAAGCTGCATGCACTGTTGTTGTTGTTGTTGTTGTTGTTGTTGTTGTTGTTGTTGTTGTTGTTAGACACTTTTGCCCACCTGGAGCTTCAGACCCTCTGTCTGCCACCTGTTAAGGACCAGGCAAACTCGGAAACTTAAGGTCAGACCTGGAAGTTTGGCAACACTAGCAGTGAGAGAGAGATTGAGAAAGAGGTTGGTGACTGTCCCAGCCCAGACAGGTCACACTGAGTGCTTGTTCTCCACCAATGCTTGGAACAGGCACTCCCATAGCTGCACAAAATGCCCCTTTGAAAAAAACAAAACCCACCTAAGAACATTGCTACAGCTACTCTTTCCCCCAGCCAGAAGAGGCTGCCATGTCTCTGCGATTCATGCATGAGGGGACCTGCCAGAGGCAGTTAGTTGCACAAAGAATCACCCTCTTCCCTCCCACTGCACCTCCACTGCCTCTTCGGAAAGGAATGTGAGACACCGAGAACCCTACACGGAAGCATGATGGCTGTGACAGTGCACCCAGACAGCAGACAGGGGAGCTGTACAGGGACTCAGAACTGCAGCTGGATCTGACAATGAGGGGTGCCTAGGGAAAGTTTAGGAGGAGGTGCGGGATGACTTGCCAGACAAGTCGTGCTTGGTGCCCTCATCAATCTGGGCAGTTTTTGCCTTCGCCCTCAACACGGAGGAAGTGCTCGGATTAAGCAGAGGAGGGAGCTACGTGCCCCTCCCTTCACTGAATCTGCAAGCCACACTGCAGAACACAGCCTACCTTTCTGTTTCTGATTAATCCTAAAGTGAACAGATGATTTGGTTTTTTTGCACACTTTAGTACCAATCTGACCCCATTTCCTTTCGTGTTTCATCTGCTGCGCCCATCTCTCTTGCATTCAATCTCAACACTATTGTTTCATAACAATATTGCAGAACTTAATTGCTCCGAGCCATCCTACATGATGTGATGAATGGAAAGGCAAGATGAAAAGGTTTTTTTTGGGGAGGGGGGCCAGCCAGCATGAGAGGAGTTGTAGTCCAGAAACATCAGGAGGTTCCTCATCCCTGCACTACATCAACCTTGTGCCCTCTAGATGTTCTCGGATTACCACTTGCATGAGCATCAGCCAGCATGGTTGCTGGTCACGGGAGAAGGGAATACAGTTTGGAACATCTGGAGGGAATGCAGTCTGAAACATCTGGAAGGCACAAAGTTGGGAAACACTGTCTAGACGCCCCCCACCCTCACCAGGGAGAACACACCTTCCAGGAGAACAAGCACCCAGGCTAGGACTGCTTCTGGAGAGCAACCATCGTCCCACCTGCTCCCCAAAATGTTTGGGGCTTTGCTAGAGTTCCAGTCAAACCCTTGGAAAATCTGTGAGTGTCCATGATCTCTATCCCTGTTTCCTCTCCCTTCACCTCCCCTAAGGCAAAACTATTTACCTTAGGGAAAAGCAGTGGAGAGAATCTTTTTCCCCCACTGGGGACTCAGGCTGTAACTGCAAATCTCAGGAACCCCATTGGGAAAAGACGCCATTTGCCACAGAGGAGAGATCCCAGAGGGCCAGCAGGAACTGGTGTGCAGAGCATCTTTTCCCACCAGGGTGCCTGAGACTTGTAGTCTACTCTTATTCCAAGCAAGAAAAGGTGAAGCCCTTGCTTGGGACATGGGTGCATTAAGGGCTGCCTGCTCCTGCATTACATTGCCTGCATGGAAGAGAGGGCTTGTGACAGCTGCAAACCGTGACGGCTGTGCTCTGCCTCCACTCTGAATACCAGTTGCTGAGGATCACGAATGGGCAGAGCTGATTTTGCACTCAGGTCGTGCTTTGAGGCTTTCCATATGCATCTGGTTGGCCACTATAAGCAGGGCTGGATTTAGGTTTGATGAAGCCCTAAGCTACTGAAGCTAATGGGGCCCTTTATATTACCAGCTGTCCTTTGTCAACAACAAATGGTCACTGTTTTTTGTGTTGAATATATGCTATATGGTAATTTATGGACCTAATAGGTATCTAAAGCCATTTGCCCATGCTGCCATGCAACCAGTCCATGCAGAATGTAGGCACCCTATATACAGAAAGGAGCAAACCAGTGATATTTTAGGGAGCAGGCTAGCAGGTGGGGCCCATTACTTACATCATAGGAGCCTACACAACACAAAACACTGTTGCTGTATGTAGGTTTTATTTTATGTGTTTTTTATCTTATATTTTGGAAATGTACATCCATTTTTCCCCTTTAAATTTTTTTGGGGGGCCCCAAGAGAGTGGGGCCCTAAGCTATAGCTTGTTTATCTTATATGTAAATCTGGCACTGAATAAGAATGTACCAGATGGGCCATTGGCCTGACCCAGCAGAGCTCTTGTTAAGCTCTTATGGATGATAAAATCTCCCACCAAGGCCCTCCTTGGAGAAAATCTCCTATCAGAGATCAGAAGGTTGGGGACAGCAATGAAGAGACTTGTTGGTTTTTTGTAGGACACCTTCCCTACTCCCCAAAAGCTCACACCTGCTGCCCACTTTTTGGGATTGTTTAGGCACCAAGTTAAATGCTTGTCCCCATTTGGCATTTTAAAGTTTCGTGTTTTAAGCAATAGTTTGCTAGGGAATTTTTCCACTTGGCCATTTTATTGGTTTGCTGATTTATTTATTTATTTATTTATTTATTTATTTTTAAAAAAGATATATTCAGTGCTTTTATTGGGGGGGGATACAGGGGGACGCATACCCCTAAACATTTTGTGAATCTAAGTTTGGCCTCATTGAGGGGCAGCATTTCAATATCAGTAGGAAAATGAGAGTACCCCTAATCATTTTTTTTAATAGAAAAAAAGCACTGGGTATATTGTATATTTACACGCTTTTCAGGAAATGTGTGTTACAGGGTGGCATTTTAATAATGTAAATAAATGAAAGGTTTGATTGTTGTAATTGTTGTTTGTGTGTTTTTTAAAATCGTGCTGTAAACTGCCTTGGGATAACATTTTATGAAGGAAGATACACACACACTATATATATATATATATATATATATATATATATATATATATATATATGGGAGAACATACTGCCTTCTCCTCTGTTCCTAGTTGAGATGCTTTGGGTGGAGTGTGCCTCGGGAAAGAAGAAAGGAGGAGGCAGTGGGCTTCAACATCACAACCGGCATGTTTTATGTGTTGTGGAGGGAGATGGGATTGTTCATTTCCTGGACTGGAGTGTGAGGCAGCAAAATTAGGTGCAGTTCAGTTGCAGAAAAAGACATATCACAACAGGTCCCCTTTACCCAGGGAGATGAAAGCAGACGCATCAGCTGAGACTTTTTGCAACAAGGAAAGTGGCAGGGAAATGCAGTACAGAGTAACACTTGCTTTGATGCCATGTCCTCTACTCTCCCTGCAAACAAATCGGGATGAACGCTCAAGGAACAGGTTGACTGGAAACTACCTTGATCTCTTCTTCTTTTGCCTAAAAATCCCCAGCTCCTTCCATCTCTCAAATGACCTCACCCATTTTTGTTTCCTGCCTCTGAACACATTCTTGTTTGACTATGGGCTCATCCAGACTTTTGCTTGTTCCGCCGCTTTCCCCCAGGAAAACCTGCTCTTCAACGCTGAATCAGAGCAAGCGTCATCCAGGTTTTCCGCAGATTGAAATTTGCTCCAATTCAGCGCTAAAGACCGAGTTTTCCCAGAGAAAGCAGCAGGGCACACAGAAAACCGCTTGGACCCATGCCTTGAAAGCGCAAGACAAGCATATCCCTATATCCTTTTTAAAGAGCAATGCCCAGCTTAAAATTGCCTTAGTTTCCTTTGCAGCAGGAGCATGCTGCTGACTTATGTTCACTTTGTGACTGACTAGCATCTAGAGATTTTTTTTATCCTGAACATACGCATATTTTTCTGCCAACTTTGCATTTGTCTCTGTTGAATTGCATTTTGCCCCAACTCCACTTTTCCATTATATCGAGGCCACTTTGAACTGTATTCCTGTTGTGGTGCTAGCTACCCTCCCAACTGGATGTCAGCTGCAGATTTGCTAAGAATTCCTTCTACCTTTTCATTTAAGTCATGATAAAAATGCTGCAGAGTACTGGACCCACAACAGAAAATCACAGCAACCCATTTAACCCAGTTGCCCAGCCACCTGAAGACATCATCATCTAGCTTATGTTAAACCAGTCCGTGAAGCAAAATATCATGGAGAACTTTGTCAGATGCTTTGCTGAAATCAAGATAAATTACATCCACAGCATTTTCACAACCCCTAAGCTAGTAACCCAATTTAGAAAAGGGGTGGGGGGGAAGAGTGAGAGTGAGAAAGAAAGATAAGATTAGTCTGGCAGGATTTATTCTCCACAAATCTGTGCTGGCTTCTACTAATCACTCCATTATTATCAATTAATATTTTATTGTTTTAGCTTGGTGGCTTTTATTGCCTGTTTTATTGATTGAATATTTTGCATTATTATGTTTCGTACTAGCCATAAGCCACTCTGAATCATTCCATGTGCACACATGTGAGCCAGAAATAAAATAAAATAAAATAAAAATAGCCGCCCGTGTATCCCCCTCATGTTAACAGTGTTCACCACAAGAACTTACGGGGGAGGGGGAAGCGTAGCTTAATGGGTGGGTATCCCTGTTTCTGTAACATGGGCAATACTTCTCAGCATCGCAGGATACCAACCCACAGTGCCACAGCTGGAGGAAGTTCAAGCGTTGCCAGCAGCCGGCTGCAAGAGCACGTGGCAATAGCCAAGGTGGCCAAATCTGTACAAATGAGTTCCTTCAGTCTGACATAATGTTAACTGATGTTCCATTTGAGGTGGCCACTTACACATCACAAAAAAAGGGACAGGAGATTTGCATCAAATCTGCATGTGCTAAAGCAGTAGCCTTTGCCCTTTCCTGATCCAGGACCCACCTTCAACCCAAGAACACATTTGGGGAGCTCTTTCTTTCTTTCTTTCTTTCTTTCTTTCTTTCTTTCTTACCGGTAGTGTTGTTGGGATGCACTTTAGATCAGGCTGTGATCTTGCAGTACTTCCTGACCTATCATGTGCAACTGTCTATGGGAAAGGAACAGGGCAAGCGGGGAACCCACTCAAATCTGATCCTAGGAAGCGTGAGTCAAGCAGAAAACCACTCACACCTATGCCTTATAGGCACAGGACAAGCAGAAGTCTGGACGAGCCTTAAGTCTCTCCCCGGGTCTTCCCAGGATTGTGCCTGAGCACCCACCCTAAACATATTGTCTCTGTAAAGCAAGTCCTATTGATTTTGATGGAGATGACTTTCAAGTAAGCATGTTCCAGTTTATTATTCTGTCACAATCTGCATGTGGAAAGTGGCTTTCCAGCATGTAGTCCCAGGGGGCTAGGCCAGGAATTGAGGGAGGGGTATGTTTTCTAGGGGAGGATTGTCACTGGGACCGCCTGTGGGGAAGGAAAGCTCTAGGACTATACTTTTTAAATAAAATTGGTCACCTGGGGCACTGTACGGGGATGAAGGTTGTACCCTGGAAAATAAAGAGTTGGACAGCACAGAGGCTGTAGAAACTACTCAGGAAAATGGATCATATGGTGTGTGTATTTTACTGGTACTTGCATAGCCTGCATTCAGACAACCATATATTGGCTTATTAAGCTGAGATATGCACAAACCTTTTGCTCATACATGAAACCTCGTTCTCTCCTCCCTTTGGTCCAAGCAGCAGTTAAACCAGCAAGCTTCTAATTAAACACTTGCTGCTCAGTCCACACCCGTGTGTCATGGTTTCCAAAATCAGGCTCTCGCACTACCCTGAGGAAGATGTAAGGGAACAGGAATAACAGGTTGTTCCACACAGGGGAAAGGCCTCAGCTCCCCACCCCCTGTGACCTGCTGGCATATGGATGTAGTTCTTCCACCTTCCTCAGACTTGAAGGCCAGGCCACAGATAGCATCCTCATTTCCTCCACAGGGCAGACGTTTGTGCCTGAAACACCCAGAAAAAGGTATTTTAAGTTAGCACAGCCAACTCCACAGGTAGTTGGGGCCAGCTATAGTATAGGCCTTGCCAGCCTACATAAGGCCTCAGATGGCTCCAGCTCTCTGCTGAAACAACATATTCCATAGCTTAGCAAGTAGAGCCCTGCTCCCCCCCTCTCTGGAAGAGGCTCAGTTTATCGCTTCTTCCAAAAGCTCCACCAGAGCAGGATAATCCGTGTTGCATCCAACTAAGTCATGCTCAGAGTAGACCCACTAAAATTAATGGACCTAAATTAGGCATTGGCATTGGCCCAACTCTCTTTAGGACTAGCATTGGATCCAATCCAGAGAAACTATGGTTAATGTCTTTAAAACAAGCCAGGATTTTTAAACATTGGTTTGAAGTTGGTATAGTGCCCAGGCTTGATCCAAAACGGGTAACTACAATTTCATGGTTCGGATTAATCAAGAAACTATGGTTAATTAGAGGCTTCCTAGTTTAATTGTGACTTATGCAATGTAAGGAATGATGGGAAGGCTCTTAATGTTCAAACAAATGCCCAGTGCATATCTTGGCTTAATAAACCAAAATATTATAAACCGAACCAGCTCATAATGTGGAACAGGTCCTTGATGCTTTGTGGACCATGTTTGTGTGAGAAATATTCTGCATGTGCTTCACCACGTTCATGTGATGCTCTGTACTTTTCTGTCTCTGCCTACTTTCGCCAGTTACAGAAACTCTGGGTTCTGTTTCATTTTATTGCTTTTAGTCATGTGAACACGATTTTTAGCTCCTGCCTTGGGGGCCTGTCTGAGCAGGTGAGGCAAGAGGCCAGTGCCAGGGGAGAGGGGCAAGTAAGGACAGGAGTGCAGACATGGAAAGGTAATGGTGAGGCCACCTGGAATCTTCCCTGCCCTGAAATCCCCTCACAGCCAGAGTCAGGAGGGAGCTGTCAATCAAAATGCCTCCCCTGCCCTGGCTCAAGCTCCTAAGCCCACATATTTTTGCCTTTTTTAGACAAGCCTTGTATATTAGACATTTCACCCTTTCAAAAGGTTCCGCACACACACAAAAATTCACCCTGCTTACTTTGGCATCGGCAGGCGTGGAGAACAGCTGCCCAAGCTCCTGGGAGAGATGCAGGAAAGGAGAACTGCACACACACACACACACACACACACACCACACCTCCAACACCTCCTGCCCCCAATTCCACGGACGATGCTTCTGTGGGCGAGGGAAGATTCCTGCCCTGCATTCATCAGCGCCGAATGGGATGGAGGCTGCAGTCTTGCTCTGTGAAGGAGCTTCATTAAAACAAGGCAGCAGCAGTAATTAAGGCTCGGCTCAGCAGAGCTGAGGAGCCAGTGCCGGCTGCATGAAGCAGTGCGTAGGCACTGGTGGCTGGACCAGAAGAGCGAGTGCAGAGGTGGGAGTGACTAGGACAGCAGGCTTAATTAGTGGAAGGGAAGGAGCCAATTTGCGCTTTGCACTGCATCCCTGGTACCAAGAGACCCGATGTTCCGGCCCTTAAAGGCAGCACTTGGAGATGCACTTACCCCCTGGGGACTTTGCATTCCCAGTGCCATGACACAATTATTTTTTATTTGTGTGGGTTTTGTTGGCGGGCTCCTGCTTGGGAGCCATATAGCGATTCTGGGAAGAGAGAGAGAGAGAGAGAGACTCTCTTTCAGAATAAGCGCCACACTTAGCTCCCACAGCACCCTCTAGCAGTTTGCCTCTTGCTGTTAGCTACCACGCAGACAAACACAGGGACCAATGCCTCACTCCCATGATCTTTGCAGGATGCGAAGCAGCAGCCGTGCATGGAGCAATGAAAAGGAAATCTCCTGCGGTTTTCAAGTTCGGTGCGAACTACTTCCAATTCCCGAGAAACCGCTCAGAGCTTTTCAATCATGCACCAGGAGGCAATGTGACCTTCTCCTCTGAATAGTTCATTGCTCTGTGATGCTACTTAGCCATAGACGAGGGCAGCTGTGTGAGAAAGAACATGGGGAAGGGTCGTAGCTCAGTGGTAGAGCATTGGCTTAAAGAAAGTACCAGGTTCAATCCCTGGAGACTCCGGGTAGGGCTGAGTATGTTCCCTGCTTTAAATGCTGGACAGCAGCTGCCAGTTGGCGCAGACTATGTTAGGTGGACCAATAGTCTGAAGGCTCATCCAGACTGAATTCCACCCACCCTGCCCCCCCACTCCGTGCTTTCTCTGTGAAAACCCACTCTTTCCAGCTGAATTGAAGCAAGCAGAAATCTCAATGAAATCCAAATTTCTATTTGTTCTGATTCAGCTTTAAAGAGTGGGTTTTCATGGTGAAATCGCCGGCCAGGGGTGGGGGGAGCACTCAGACACAGTGCTATAAAGTGCAAACCTGTGCCTAGAAAGCATGGGGCAAAAGTTAAGTGTGGAAGAGCCCTGTCTCAGTAGAAAGCAGCTTCCTCTGTTCCCATGCAGAGAGGAAAATGGAGCAGGAGGGAAACTGGATAAAGTCAAATTGGGACACACACTTAAATGGCAAGCTTGCAGCAGACATGGTCCAGCACCTCTGTGCTGGAGCATAGATGATATTATATATGATGTGCGTGTTTTTTTTAAGCAGCAAAATAATTGAATTTTGACTTTTTAAAATGTTGGGCCTTTGCAGGCTGGGCTTTTGACATTTGAAATTGAAGAGATGCTTTAAAAAAAACACTTTCATAAATTTAAGGGTCTTGCTAAATTAAGCGCTTTACTTTTTGTTGCTGCTGCTGTCGTTTTAAACAATCATAACACAGCAGCATGTACAACTGAGATTGGCCAAAAAAACAAAACCAATGCATGGGAGGATATAAATTCAAGTTTTTACAGTGTTGGCATTCAGAATTAGCTTGAGTTTTAAATAAAATTCATTTTGGCTCTGTTTTGGAACTTCACGTAGCCTTGGATCGGTGTTCTGCATGTTTGCAAAGAAGCCCTCCATGCCTGAAAAGGACCCTGCAGCATAACTGCTCAAAATCCAGCTCTGTTGAGGAAAGAAAGAGCCATAGATCCCCTCACAGCCATGCTCATACTGTAGCCAATAATGCTAAACAGAAAGGCAAATACACAGCCCCAACGTATCTATCACCACTTCTCTGGGACACATGATCTCTGGAGCCAAACAAGCACTTTGAATAAAAGGAGCCAAAACTGAAATGCAGCTAAAAGCAAACAGGAAGAAGTCAGGATCAAAGCAAGACTTCGCTCTCAAAGAATTGCTCTTGCAAGACTAAAAAGACCTGCTCTGGAAGTGGTGGCCTCATTTCTTGGCAGTGGCACCAGGATGCGGTCCTGGCAAGACTGGTCCATTAGGGCAGGAGGGGCACGGTCCCTACTAGCCGCAGTCTGCCCTCAGCTGACCCCATCTGCCAGTGACATGCTGCCTGAGACTGATGGGTGTTGGAGTCCAGCAATGTCTGGTAACCACGGGAGGGAGGGAGGGCTAAACAACCATAGGGAGAACTGTCAACCGCTAGTGAGGCAACACAAAATGGTTTGATGGTTCCCATCTTTTCTTGCTTTGAGTGTCCTTCTCCATTAGAAGTAGCTAGCCAGCCAGCCAGGAGATGCAGAAGCGATGGTTGCATGCAGTTTGGTCAGAGGAATGGCCAGAAGATGCCACTTGGACCCCAAGCCAACCACACTGAGAGTGTCAGAAGATTCTCCATGTGTCTTCATGGTGCAGCCCAAGGATGCTACACCAGTGCTACAAAGTTGGGACCTTTGGGAGCCTTCTTGCCCTTGGGCAGACCAGGCTGTTGCATGCAGTTAGTGAGGGTAGCAGCAGGTCTGGGCTCCTTTTTGTTCATAGACGAGCACTGAATCCAAGCAGCTGCACATTCTAGTGGCTCCTAAGGACTCTGGTTCCCTTGAATCTCCTAAACCAACAATTAGTAGCAATCTTGCCCATAGTAGTCCTGAGCACCATGCAACATTTGCAAAATATCCCATTGGGTCACAGCCTTGGCCCAGGGTAGGGATGGGCAAAATTTTCAAATTTGGTTTCTCTCGCCTTCTCATTTTCCCACTATTTTTAGTTTGTGATACAGAAAATTTGGAGGGTATGGAGCAGGGGAAGGCAACCTAAGGCCCAGGGGCTGGATACGGCCCAATCACCTTCTCAATCCAGCCCACAGATGGTCCAGAAATCAGCATGTTTTTACATGAGTAGAATGTGTGCTTTTATTTAAAATGCATCTCTAGGTTATTTGTGGGGCCTGCCTGGTGTTTTTACATGAGTAGAATGTGTGCTTTTATTTCAAATCCATCTCTTGGTTATTTGTGGGGCATAGGAATTTGTTCATTATTTTTCCCCAAAAAAATATAGTCCGCCCCCCACATGGTCTGAGGGATGGTGGACCAGCCCATGGCTGAAATAGGTTGCTGACCCCTGGTATGGAGTTATCCAACCCCTGAGCCATCTGAAGGAAATTCTGTATAGGGAAGTTTTTTTAATGTTTAATGTTCTATTATGTTTTTATATATGTTGGAAGCTACCCAGAGTGGCTGGGTCAACCAGTAAGATGTGTGAGGTATAAATAGTGAAATTATCATTATGGAATGGGACATCCCTATTTTCATCGAAGAAATGTTGGAGGGTATGTCTGTGCAACTGAGCTCGTTTTGTAAAGTGTGGATTAAGTAGGGGCTCATCTACACTTCCACTTGCCTAGAAAGCACAGTTGTGAGTGGTTTTTCCCTTGCCCCACTCCTTTCAAGGGAAAACCCACTCTTTAGCGCTAAATTGGAGCAAATGTCAATCCAGAGAAAACGCAAATTGCTGTTTGCTCCAATTGAGTGTTAAAGAGAGTTTTTCCCCCAGGGCAAAGCAGCCAGAAGGACAAAAGGAAGTGTGGATGACACCTAGGTTCACCTGTAAGTATGAACTATACCAACGTTCTCTCCCATCCCGATCTCAAGGCAATGCTTCCTTGGGAGAGAGATAGTATATTTTTCAATCATCAAACTGCAGTGTTTGGCCATTAAGAACCTGGGAGCTCCCCAGATTGCAAAAGCCACTTGCAGCTTAAGTGCTTATGTGGAATATAAATGGGCAACCACCTGCGGCATGACAGGTGGCTAGTGACTCAGTTCTCCCTCTCAGCATCTCCACACCATCTCGCAACCTTTATTTTGCCACTGTTGTGGGTGTGTTTGTGACTCTTTTTAATGCTCCAGAGGCAAAACGCACTTCTGCAGGACCACTCAAATGTGGGAGTGATCAGCTAGCCTACTAAGACAAACAACAATGCACAAGGACAAGGCTGTCCTCTCCTCTGCAACTATGCCTTCCCCTTTTGCAAAGCTTTTTCTTCCGCGCAGCCGCCACCCTTGAGAAGAAAATGATGTGCTTTTGATCGGGGTATATCCCTCTACCATTCCGTATCATGCATTTCCCCAGTTTGAAAAAAGAAAAATTGGCTCCAAATTGGACTTTAACTGCAGTTAGTGCTGCTGCTGCTGCAAACACGCACACACATTGATGGGTGTGGTTGTGTGTTCCAGTGCACAACACAGAGCCCAGCACATGTACACTGATTATTATTATCTATTATTATTTATATACCGCCTGTCCCCTAGAACTGGGACTCAAGGTAGCTAACGAAAAATTTAAACAAACATGGATAAAACACCAAAAGTTAAAAACATGTAGAAGATAAATCATTAACTGAACTCTAATAGAATTAAAATGACATAAAACAAATCTATAAAATCTGGTAAACAAATCTATTTTTTTAAAAAAGTGTAACACTATTAAAAACTTCCTTAAAAACAGTCAGTTCCCCAAAGCCTGCCAGAATAAAACAGTCTTCCCCTGCCAGTGCAAGGACAACAAAGAGGGAGCCAGTGTAGCCGCTCTAGGA
Source organism: Podarcis cretensis (assembly GCF_951804945.1). NCBI lineage: Eukaryota > Metazoa > Chordata > Lepidosauria > Squamata > Lacertidae > Podarcis > Podarcis cretensis. The sequence continues at coordinate 22,808,843 of NC_137177.1, read as the reverse complement.
AGAGAGTCCCAAAGTCTGCGAGAAGCCAGCCTGATGAGTGTGTGTCAATCAATCAATCAATCCGTCTTTATTGTTGCAACCACAGATCAGCCACAAAATTACAATTCAACAGATACAACTTTGCAGTATACAGGCCAGCAAAGGACGATTTGGGATTAGCAGCATAGATGAGCAGCATGGCAAAGAGCTGGGATGTGTATGTGTGTGGTGTCACACAATCACACTTAAGATGTTCTGGTTCCTAGTACTGCATACTGATGCACTGGTTTTTGCCACTTCAGTGGTGATTTTGTTAGTGGGATCTGACAAAAGGAAGGAAGTGTAAAAAATATCAGATCTGCCTGGGAATTTAGTCAAAATAGTTAAAATATACGAGGAACGGATGTCTTTATAATATGAGCAGGAATAGTAGTATGTTGCTTGACTGTTTCAATGGCCAATGGACAAAAGGAGGGCATGAATATCACCCTTTCAGTAAGGTAGATAATAAAGGATAAAAAAAAGGATCAGAGTGAAAGCTCTGCATGAGTGAGTGTGAAAGAGAGAGCTTTGAGGTACGACATAAAGAAGCACATTGATGTGTGTGTGTGTGTGTGTGACATAGCCTTGTGCACATGCATTATAGGTGTATGTGTGTCCCAATGTGCCACAAAAAGCCCTGCACACAGAAGTGTGTGTGCTCTACAGAGTCCTCTACATCTGTACGCCAATGAGTGTGCCCCCATGTAACACACAGGGCTCCTCAACGGAGTGGAAGGCGAGCAGTTGTGCCCTTGCAGGCAATAAGCTCTCTCTGCCACCCGCACCTCCCAAGGAGGAGGGAGTCACCAGGGAGAGAGATGGCACCTGCCGCCCACTTGGCTCACCCCTTTGACAGCAGCTCTGCCAAGCTGACGTACTCCCTTGTAACAACTGACATGACACTGCCAAGGCTCTCCATGAGACGTAACAATTCTTCGCTGAGCAAATTTGCATGTGCAAAAAATAATAATATTTGCATGGAGCCAGAATGCTCCCTTTGTAAAAGTGGGCAGCAACTGAGGTGGTGGGGCCTGGATTTGCCTGGGCATGCCCGTTTTCAGTGTCGACAGGATACGCCATGTGTCACATGCCCTATGATGACGGCAGCTCCCCTAGCAGCAAGGCAAAGAGGCTGCTGATCCCTGGGTCCAAGGCAATTGCAGCTCCCCTGCCAGCCACATACAGGCACAGGCTGAAGAGAGAGTAATCTCTCCAGACGTGCAGGATGCTGCCGTGCCCGTTGTCGCCAGGGGAGCTGCATGCCAGGGTGACTGCAGCCCACCCTCCCCCTCCCTCTCCAAGAGCTTTCCTCCAAGGAGGCTCACTGTCGAGGGAAAACAGCCAGTGTGAAATCAGTCTGATTAGCAATTAGTCCCATTGTAAAAGGATTAAGCGGAGGAGGGGAGGAGGCATTGTTCTGATGAGTGACTTGACTATCAATTTGCATCTGGAACAGCCTGCCCTTGATGCCGCTTTTCCCGGTGTCCTTTTGACCACTGGTAGGCAAAGCAATCAGGTCAGCGGGCTCTGCAGGCAGGATTGGCACAAGATGGGAGAAGGAGGTGGCGGTGGGGGGGGGGCGGAGAGGAGGAGATGCTCGTACATCTCTGCAGCAGCTCCATGCTTCTGGCAATGTGGTATGGCATAAGCACCCAGCCAGGAGCGTGGGAGGTGTCCTCAACACACACACACACACACACACACACACACACACACACACACCACTCGACATGCAACATTCCAAGCAAGGACCCAGCTGTGCAGGCTGCACAAATCGGATCCATCAGATTTGCATCCAGAACCTAAGAATACTCAGTGCGCTTTTTAAAAGCCACCCCCCCAACCGTTGCGCCTCTGTTTCTGTCGCTGCAGCTCGGTGGTGGGCACAGCCAGTTGCTGGCGTGAGGCTCCCTTCTGTGCAACTCTCAAAGGTAATAGCCCTAAGGCAGGGGTGATGAACTTTCAGGCCTAGGAGCCCCATGCGGCCCCCGAGGCCTCGCAACCTGGCCCCTGGGACTCTTGCTTGGCCATGCCCCCTTCCCCAGGCTGCACTCCTCACTGGGCCCTGCTCTATGTTTTTGCCTGGCTGGAATGTGCACTTTGATGGGACAATGCTCGCCTGCAGGGAGGGAGAGGGGTGTCTCTGAATTTTGCACGGGCAGAATGTAGCCTATTGCACAAAGACAGGAGCCACTTATTTCTACCACTAGCATGTGGCCCCTGGAATGCTGTCCTCAAGTGAATGTGGCCCTTGGCCTGAAAAAGGTGCAAAATTCAGCACATTCACTGCTAGAATGATGCTGTGCCGCACAACAGAGGCACAACTTTGACACCTCTGAGCTGACTCCTCCCCAGAGGGCAACAGCAGCCATGTGGGCTTCGATTATGCTCAAATCCTGTCTACCGGTAAGGCTCCGAGAAATGGGGTCCGCTGCGGAGGAACCACAACAAATCTGTCCCCAACTTGCACCTAGGTCTAGCTGGCTGCAGAAGATGTTGACACCCACCCCTGTCAATCTCTGCAGCTGGAGAGGTTCAGAGCAAACAAGAGATGAAAAGGAGGCGAGAGAGCAAGCTGGTCTCTCTAGTTTGCTGTGCAGGAGGCTCTTCCTCTCCCCGTTTCCTGCATCTTCCAAGCAGGAGAAGAAGCCACCCCAAGCAGACAGCTCCTCCATCCCATCCTACACACACACACACTGCGTGAGTCTGGCGGCCGCACACAGCAGGCTTGCGGCTCTTCAGCATCACGTGCTTGTCCCGAGATGAACTGGTGGGAAGCAGCTGTTGGTCTAGACTGAGGGGCCCCCAGGCTGGAACAGCACGCCTTTCTCTCCGCCAGCCAGGATAGTGGAAGTTTAACTCTCTAGGTTTTCTTTTCCTGCTGGGAGGGGAGAGAGCGCTGGGGAGTTGTCAGGGATGCCCGGGCGAGTTTGCCTGTGCATGTCACAAAGGCATAAATGTGCCCAATGTGAATCTGCAAGGCTTGAGGCCTCTCTCTCTCTCTCTCTCTCTATATATATATATATATATATATATATTTCCATTGCAAATTTATTTTTAAAGGGGGGGTTAGATAAAGGGAAAAAGGAAGAAAGAAAAAACACCCACTACCTCCCTTTAACAATGCAATAATTATCAATGTATCTGTCAGGGAACTGCCATCGGAAGGACAGGTGGTGAGAAGGCTTCAGCAGAATAGGAGAGCCTCTTCTTCAGGAGAAGAGGGAACCAGTAGGGGGAGTGCGGGAGCTCCAAAGGAAAGGGAGTCGGAGGGGAGGCTCTGGGATACTTCCAGTGAGAACAGCGAGGAGGTATCAGAACAGCCCATAAGGACTCCCACCCCCCGCCGGAAGCTGTCACGCAGGGAATCCAGGAGGCGCATGTCTGTGAAACAGCTCTTATGTTGGAAACGTTTCCGCAAACGCCCACTGTCAGATTCTACCAGCGACTGAGGGAGCCATGCTCAAGGGCTCTTCTCAAGGCAGGGTTTCACTACACAGAGTGAGCTCTGAGGGATCCAGCTTTAACGCACAAGCTGCTCATTATCCCACCACAGCAATCTGACAGTCCCTGAAAGCAGCTTGGGCAAAGAAAGGCATCATGAGCAACCCAGCCGGAGGCGGAGATGGGGGAGCAGCTGCAGCCGGTCCTAGCCTGGAAGAAAGGTACAGGATGTTGGAGGTACAGTTAGCTCTGCAAACGGCGAGGCTGGAGGAGAGGAGGGCTCATGATGCAGAAAAGGGGAAAGCCGCCCAGCTCTCGAGGAAAGTGCCAGGACTGGTGCAGAAGTTTGGGGGTGATCCCAGGAATTATCAAGCCTTCAGGACAGAGATGCAATATGCCCTCAATCTGCAGTTTGATGATTTTCCTGATGAGGATTCGAGGGTTGGTTTTGTGATTGGGCATCTCGAAGGCACAGCCCGGGATTGGGTGAGGCCACTAATGGCAGCCAATAATGAAGCCCTAAGGGACACAAGGAAGTTTTTTCGCGCCATGGATCTGATGTTTTCCAGCGAGATTGAGCAGGGAGTGGCGCGGAGGCAGTTAATGGCGTGTAAACAAGGGAACCGATCTGTCCGTGAGTACTGGACTGAGTTCACCATGTTGATCCATAAATTAGGATGGGATTTGTCAGCGGAACCGATACAAATGCTGTTCGAAGAAGGACTATCTTCGGCAGTGAAAGACGAACTTTCCCGGGGGCCCAGGGCGGAGTCTATGGACCTTCTGACTAAATCAGCGCTGGCCATAGGGTCACGCCAGGAGGCCAGAGCCTTGGAGAAGCGGGAAGGGAAAGGGGAGCGTTGGAGGGATTTCCGCATTCCAGAGATGCCAGAGCAGCCTTCTCTGCCAGCAGAGCCGATGGAAATCGGAACAGCGCGCGCGCGCGCAATTTCAAACCCCAGTGAAGGGCGGAAGAAGGAGGGGAAAGGCGCCAAGAAATGTTTTCTCTGCCAACAGCCAGGTCATTTTGCCAGAGTTTGTCCGCAAAGAAAGGAATGGCAAGGAATGGCGGGAGCTGTTGGGGAGGAGGGAGAAGGAGCTAAGGAGCAAGTAAAAGCCAACGCCTGGCTGCCACCGACGGGGCACAGCAGCCAGGCCAAGGAACAGTAAATGTGCCCACGCCAGAACCCCCAAGACCAGCTCTTGTAATAGAGGTATTGCTGGAGCTGGCAAACGGACACCCACTAAAAGTGAAGGCGCTATTAGACTCAGGCAGCTCCTGCAACTTTATGAGTAAGGAGTTTGCAGCCGCCCATCAGATACAAACCATTCCTTTGAAAAATACCCTGCAGGTGACCACGATTGATGGGAGGGCGCTGTTGGGGGGAGAAGTAGACCAGCAGACGGTCCCCATGACAATGAGGGTGGCAAGACACACGGAACGGATAGCGTTTAATATAGCCACGTTGGGAGGAGCGCCCATCATTTTGGGGATGAGCTGGCTAGCGCTGCATGATCCGCTTGTGGGATGGCATCAGAGAGTGGTTTCCTTTGGGTCAGCACATTGTATGGGACACTGCACAGAAAAAGGGGGCCAAGCAGGCACTCAGGCCACGTTAGCAAAGATAGAAGCAATGGAACAAGGTAGGGTACCACGACAATATGCAGATTTTGCCGACGTCTTCAGCGAAAGGGAAGCAGATAAACTACCCCCGCACAGAGCCTTTGACTGCCAAATCAACTTACTTCCAGGAGCGCAATTGCCAGTGGGCAAGGTGTATGCAATGTCTGACAGAGAGATGCAGGAGCTAAGGGAGTTTATTGACAAAAACCTCAAGCGTGGGTTCATCAGGGAGTCACGAGCGGTGGGGGGTAGCCCAGTGTTCTTTGTAGACAAAAAAAACTCGGACAAACCGAGATTAATTGTGGATTTCAGGGCCCTAAACGCAGTGTCCGAACCCGTGACCTTCCCTATGCCCAGAATCGATGACATTCTGACCCGGGTGAGAAAAGGGAAGATTTTTACCAAGCTGGACCTGAGGGGGGCGTATAACCTGATACGTATGAGAAAGGGAGATGAGTGGAAAACCACTATGTTCACCCCCTTGGGGGCATTTGAGTACTGCGTTATGCCTTTCGGCCTCCAGGCGGGTTCCGCAGTATTTCAATCATTTATTAATCACGTACTAGGACCATTGCTGTACAAGAACTGCGCTGCGTTCTTGGACGATGTGCTGGTGTACTCAGAGGATGAAGAGCAGCATGTGCGAGATGTAAGAGAAGTACTGAGCAAACTGCAAGAAAACCAGCTGTGGGTGAAACTGGAGAAGTGTCAGTTTCACGCCAGGGAGGTGGAATTCCTTGGGTACCGGTTGTCGGACAAGGGGCTGGCCATGGATCCTAGCAAGGTGCAAGCAGTGCTGGAATGGAGGTCACCGAAAACTAAGAAAGATGTGCAGAGGTTTTTGGGGTTCGGAAACTTCTATCGGAAGTTCATCAAGAACTTCGCCCATTTAACGGCCCCCATCACGGATTGTCTCAGCAGTAAGAAGAAATTTGTCTGGACGGAAGAAGCGCAGCGAGCTTTCGAAAGTTTAAAGAGGGCGTTTGCTTCGGAAGAACAACTCTTACACGTGGATCTGCAGCAGCCGATGAGGGTGGAAACCGACGCGTCTGACAGAGCGGTGGGGGCCGTGCTTCTGCAGCCAGGAGCGAATACGTCGGAATGGAAGCCGTGTGCCTTCTTCTCGAGGAAATTGAACAAGTCTGAGAGGAATTATACAGTGTACGACAGAGAACTACTCGCTGTCCACGAAGCGTTCAAGAGATGGAGACACCTGTTGATTGGAGCGCAACACAAGGTTCAAGTACGGACAGACCACAAAAATCTAGAATACTGGAGAACAGCCCGAGTGTTGAACCAGAGACAAGTAAGATGGGCGCAAGAGTTCTCCAAGTTCAATTTTGAGATTTGCTACGTGCCAGGGGCTGAGAATGTCAGGGCGGACGCTCTCTCCAGAAAACCTGAGTACTTGGAGGGGGAAGGAGGGGCGGAAGAAAGACATATCATCTCAGAGGACCACTGGGTTTGTGGGGCGGCATTGGTGGGGCAAAGAGAACTGGTAGAGGGTATTGAAAACGATGAATATGCCCAAGAGAAACTTAGGGAACTCAGGGAGACAGGTGAAAACGCAGGGGGGTTTGAGGAAAAGAACGGAAAACTATATTACAAAGGGGCGCTCTACATACCAGGTGGGGAACTAAGAGGGCGAGTGCTTAAGCAGTTGCATGACAGCCCCACGGCCGGGCACTTCGGGCAGCACAAAACCATGTGGTTGGTTACCAGGGAGTTTTGGTGGCCCAAGGTGCGGGAGGACGTGCGGGAGTATGTCAGGGGATGCGACAGGTGCCAAAGAGCAAAGGGAGAGAGGTTGGCGCCAGCGGGGTTATTGGAACCCTTACCCACCCCAGAAAGGCCATGGGAGATGGTATCCATAGACTTCATGACCGATCTACCGAGATCCAAAGGGAAAACCGCGGTCATGGTGGTGGTAGATCTACTAACTAAGATGTGCCACTTTATAGCTTGTTCACATGCAGTGACAGCGGAAGAAACCGCAAGGTTGTTTGTGGAGCACATTTTTAGGTTGCATGGCGCCCCCTTGAGGGTTTTGAGCGACAGAGGAAAACAATTTACTTCTAGGTTCTGGAGGAAACTAATGAGCATGTTGCATGTGGAGGTAAGTTTTTCCACCGCCAGGCACCCAGAAACAAATGGGCAAGCAGAAAGGGCAAACGGGGTTTTGCAACAATATCTGAGGTGTTATGTAAAGGACAGAGAAACTGATTGGGTGGACTGGTTACCTCTGGCAGAATTTGCCTACAACAACGCGGAGAACGCGTCCACAGGGGTGAGTCCCTTTCTAGCCAATTATGGGTGTCATCCTCGGGCGTTTCCAGGAGAGGGCGGGGGAAGGTGGAGTGTACCTGCAGCGGAAAATTTTGTTGAAGAGATGGAAGCGATCCACCGTCAGCTCCAACTCAACTTAGAGAAAGCCAAAGAAGAATATAAGAAGCAAGCTGACAGAAATAGGAGGGAAGGCGAAACCATAAGGGTGGGTAACCGGGTGTGGCTATCCACCCAAGGACTGCCGTTCAAGGGAGGGTGTAAGAAATTGAGACCCAAACGATTGGGACCCTTTGAGGTCATACAGCAGGTCAACCCAGTAGCATTCAAACTCCGATTGCCCAGTCACATGAAATTGCACCCAGTATTTCACAGGTCATTACTGTCGCCCTACAGAGAGGGGTGCGAGTGGGGGGAACGTGAGAGGGAGGTCACCCGGGCACCCGTCATAGAAGAGAGAGAGCGCAACATGGATGTGGCAGGGATCATTGATTCCAGGTGGAAGGGGAATCAGGTGGAATACTTGGTAGAATGGGAGGGGGAGGAAGAGTCAGAAAACGCATGGGTACCGGCAGAGGAAGTCAAGGACGAGATTTTAATAGAAACGTTTCATCGGCGTTTCCCAAGTAAACCACAACCAGTGGCAAGGTTTAGGAGGGAGCACTTCGGGACCACAGATGAGGAAGGGGAATTTGAAGGGTTCCCAGAGTCGGAAGTGGAGGTGGAAACAGATTCCGACGAAGGAGAGGAAGAGGGGGAAAGAGGCGGTAGGCCGTGGTTAGAAGTGTTTGAATCCTCGGAGGATGAGGGGAGTTCCTTCCAGGGATTTCCGTCCTCGCCGCCAGTGAGAGAAGAGGCGGGAGGGGGTGAAGGGGGCCCTGGGGGGGAGGTGGATGTCAGGGAACTGCCATCGGAAGGACAGGTGGTGAGAAGGCTTCAGCAGAATAGGAGAGCCTCTTCTTCAGGAGAAGAGGGAACCAGTAGGGGGAGTGCGGGAGCTCCAAAGGAAAGGGAGTCGGAGGGGAGGCTCTGGGATACTTCCAGTGAGAACAGCGAGGAGGTATCAGAACAGCCCATAAGGACTCCCACCCCCCGCCGGAAGCTGTCACGCAGGGAATCCAGGAGGCGCATGTCTGTGAAACAGCTCTTATGTTGGAAACGTTTCCGCAAACGCCCACTGTCAGATTCTACCAGCGACTGAGGGAGCCATGCTCAAGGGCTCTTCTCAAGGCAGGGTTTCACTACACAGAGTGAGCTCTGAGGGATCCAGCTTTAACGCACAAGCTGCTCATTATCCCACCACAGTATCCATCTTAGTTTACCAGGCTTCCTGAACCTCGGCCGTCCAGATGTTTTGAGACTACAATTCCCATCATCCCTGACCACTGGTCCTGCTAGCTAGGGATCATGGGAGTTGTAGGCCAAAAACATCTGGAGGGCCGAGGTTGAGGAAGCCTGGTTTACACGTATAGCTTTAATACAGTATATGCCATCCTAATGTCCAAGCTGGTATCTCAACAAAGCTGCACTTTATGGAAAGTGCATTCAAATGTAGCAAGGTTTGATTTTAAGGCATTCCTGTTGTGAGTTTATTTCATCTCGTGCTGGAATAGTCATTTCGTGCACGAAAAAATAATATTAAAAATGTTATTCTATCTTATTGTTTTATCATTGCATTTTGCTTCCCTTATCCCTTTTGCAGCATCTGCCTTCTCTACCTTCCTTATATTGGATCCCTCTTGGCACAAAATTTCTAAAGTCACAGGAAAAATTACACAGGGAAAAAAGTGCAACTATAAACAACTATAAAAGCTCTCCCAAATCTCACAAACTGCAAGCAAGGTAGGAAAACAGGCTTGCCAGTTATTGTGAACACATTTGGAACCAAACAGAGTAACTCATTTTTTTATTATTATTTTTAAAAAAGCTTAGAGTCAGGCTCCAGAAGTGGGAAGGGAAGATCACATGGGCTGTTAAATGGCATCATGTGAAATAACATGTTTGTCAGAGGAGAAGAACATAAGCAATAGCTACTAGTGTTTCACTATGTACAATATCAAATGTGTCACTTTCAGGGGCGACAATAATGAGCAATCGCTCAGCACATGTGCAATAACAAATGTTGCAGAACTTTCAAGGGCAAGCAGAGATAAGCACTACGTAGAAATAAATGTGGCGGCACTTTCAGCAGTGAACAATAATATGCAATAACCCAGCACAATGTGCAATAGCAAATGTGGCACTTTCAGTGGGGAACAATAATAAGCTACTGTAGGCTTGCACCAGGATTCATAGCAATTTGGTCAACTAAGGGGAGCCATGCACCCTTATGCTGGGGTGGGAAGTGACGGGCAAACTATCCATTCAGAAGATGTCCATAAGACATTTTGGTGGAATTAATCCAAAACCTGTTCGGCAAAGGAATGAACAAAACAACAACAGGGAGATTCTGTGCACTCTTATCCAGTCAATCAGTACACTAATACATAAAGCGATTGCTACAAAGACCTTGCTAAGTGAGTGTTCTTTACTCCAAAGAAAACAAAGCCCGTGTAAGGGCTGCCCTGAACTTTCTCTCACTTGGCGAAAGGGAGAGTGCAAGGATAGGAGGACCTAAGAAAGGCCAGCTGAACTGCTTTGTAATTCTCAACTCTCTGACAATAACATCTGTGCAAAGGGCTAGTCCTGCCATACCATGCTGTTGCTAAAGACCTAGCAAGGGCAGCTCTAGCCTGACCCAGACTAGAAATGGGTGAAGCTGCCTACAGTGGTACCTTGGGTTAAGAACTTAATTCGTTCTGGAGGTCTGTTATTAACCTGAAACTGTTCTTAACCTGAGGTAGCACTTTAGCTAATGGGGCCTCCCGCTGCCGCCACGCAATTTCTGTTCTCATCCTGAAGCAAAGTTCTTAACCCGAGGTACTATTTCTGGGTTAGTGGAGTCTGTAACCTGAAACGTCTGTGACCTGAAGCGTCTGTAACCTGAGGTACCACTGTATTTTGGTTTCCCTTAACTTCTCTTCCTCCCCCCCCCATTTTAATTTCACTTCTCCACCTTCCCGCATCAGTTTGTGAGGGTTTTGTTTGTTTGTTTTTAAAAGCCCTCATGACAATGTAGCATCATTTTAGTGCCTAACACAAACATTTTGACAAAGCAATTTCCCTTACTATGATACATTTTTGTCTTTTGCTTTTGCTGGCCTATTGCATTTCCATGCACATTTTTAAGTCCGGTATGTGCATTTCGGTACACAACGTGGCTGGAAAACTCCCCAGCAAAATTTGGAAACCTCCCAATTTTGAAGAATAGCTGTGATTCGGTTCAAGTATCACCAGCTGGGAAAGATTGAGGACACAAGAAGAAGGGGACAACAGAGGATGAGATGGTTGGACAGTGTTCTCGAAGCTACCAGCATGAGCTTGACCAAACTGCGGGAGGCAGTGGAAGACAGGAGTGCCTGGCGTGCTCTGGTCCATGGGGTCACGAAGAGTTGGACACGACTAAACAACTAAACAACAACAACATCACCAGCTTACCTAAGGATGTCACATGCTGACACTGGCCCTGAGATCTGGTTTGCTTCTCCTAATTGGCCAAAGCCTGCTTGGAGAACTTGGTACCACACCTGAAATCCCTTGCAAGTTGGCAGTGTCTGGCTAATGATCATCCTCTGGCCTAACCCTTCAACTCCAGCCAGCTTCTGAGTGAGCAGCATTGTTGGAGACTAGCAGCAGCACTGTCGGTAGTAGCCAATGCTCTAGTTTGGCTAGCCCAAGGGGCATTGCGCTAGCAGAATGGAACACTCCTCTCCTCTCCTCTCCCCTGCAGGCCCTCTCCCTTGAAACCAGCTCTGGAAGATTGGCAAGCCCTCTGGAGAAGATTTTGGGGGCCTGCAAGGATGGAGAGGAAGCAGAAGCACGGCTGCACCAGATGATCTCTGCTGGCACTAATTTGGACACAACCCTGTGGGGCTGGTAGATGAAGATCTCAGCGCACTCCAACCAAGAAAGACCTTTCAGTTCCCAGAGAGGCATCAAAGGGACCCATGATTCCAAAAGCAGTTGCCAAAGGGGTGGGTCTCACAGCCAGACTCACAACGGGTGAATTCAGAACGCTGTCCAGAATGCTGGCCACTCACTTAACAAAGCCTGCGGCTGAGGACAATCCTACTATCGTTGTGCTGGCTAACAAGAGCAAATGGTGACAGGCTGCTAATGAGACTCCACGTTGCAAAACCAAGTCAAGCCCTCGATGGTTGGCTAATAATGTGTGCTGCTGCAGGGTTAATTGCTGTTTGTTTATCTTACCACAGGCACACACACACACACACACGATGGAAGATGCTGGAGACAATAGCCAGGGATGCACATCTAGACCAGCTCAAGGCATTAGGCTTAAAGCTCACTTCCAAGGCAGCAGAGCCGGGTGCGAAATCTGTTTACCCTAAGGGCCACATTCCCTTCTGGGCAACTTTCTGGGGACCACTTGGGGACCACCCCTTATCCAGCGGCAAAACTGGACAGAGCAATAATGTGAATTCTTCATTTGTACAGTAGGTCAGTTTCGATACATATTCACAAATCCCTCTCTGCCCTCCCACACCCTCCAATATTTCTCGGATGAAAATAGGGATGTCCCATTCCATAGTGATAATTTTACTATTTGTACCCCACACATCTTACTGGGTGGCCCCAGCCACTCTGGGCAGCTTCTAACATATATAAAAACATAATAAAACATTGAACATTTTTTAAAAAAACTACCCTATACAGGACTGCCTTCAGACAGCTCATGGGCTGGATAACTCCATACCCTCCAACATTTCTTTCTTGAAAATAGGGACATCCTAAGGAAAAGTGGGACATTTCAGGATCAAATCAGAAACTGGGACGGCTTCTCAAAATCAGGGACGTCCCTGGAAAATAGGGACATTTGGAGGATCTGCCTGTCAGCCAGCCAAGAAAGAAGCATTATCACAATCCAATGACACATTCTAGCCAGGCAAAAGCACTCAATGAAGGTTCAAAGCAGGGGTGGTTAGGGCAATACTTTGGAAGGGGATGTAGCTTTGAGAGAGTCCTGGGGGCCAGACAGAGAGACAGAAAGGGCAGCATATGGCCTCCAGGCCTGATGTTCCCCATCCTTGAAGCAGAGGAAGCAAATAGTGTAAAGACTGGTGAATTCATATGTGCCTGGGAGGGCTAGGGCCTCACTCTGACATTCTGCATTAATTCCCTTAAATGATACAGCACCATCCTGTCCACAAGAATTAAATGGGGTTTCACTCTGTTGCCTTTATGCTAAACACATTTACTTGAGAATAAAGAAAAGGTGGTGCAGTGAGCCTCATTCTTTCTGAAATGCTGATTTGGGGCCTGTTTGCCATTGCCCCCATTACAGTTCCTTGGGGGGAGGGCTGGACTTAGCTCCCAGGATCAGTCCCTGCCACACCTCTCCTACTCCCTGACCAGCAGATTTCTATTTGCGCTCTTTGAGAACTCTTCGACCAATTTCAAATTTGGCGTTTGTTTTATATTTATTTTGCAATCTTCAAGAATAATGTATGAACCTGTGAATAAGTGATGTCATAATTTGCAATTCATGACTTTGCAATTAGTGTCTTGTGACTTGCCAATTTTGAAAGTCAATGCAAACACTTCATTGACTTGAATGCACAAATCAGTTAATTCGGAGCTTCGAACGACTCGGCTAGCTATTGCTAAGAGTTAAGTACGTATTAGATAGTGAAGATGAGCATGAATTTTACATTAACTTAGAACTTCCCTCGGAATCTTAACCCACGCAAATCAAAAGTGAAGTTGCATTAACTTTCTCTTTTTTAAAAGTTATGTCAGCAAAACTGCACACTGCAAAATCTTCTTGCTTGTGCAAATACTCCAATGTCCCTCCTTCCCTCTTGTCTGGCAAAACTGCTTCCAATAAACTTCAAAGCTTCTGTTTCCATTTTTGATTAATCACAGCCTGACAAACTGTGATCAACCTTAGCAATGGATTGCTTGAAACAAGTTCAAAACATAGAATATGAAGCTGGCTTGTTCCAGCAACCATAGTTCAGATTAGCCACAGCGTAAGGTCTGGACGTAACACTAAACTGTGGTTAACTGAAATCAGAAGCAGGAGCTTTTGGAATCCTGGTGGACGAGCCTGAAAAGGTCAGAGGTGGGATGAAGCATGTGAGCCCAACGCTTACTAAGACTCATTACACCATGATAAACCACAGTTTACTGTGACTTCCAAATGCAGCTAATCCCAATTCAGTCCATAGCTACATGCCGCTAGACATAAAAATCCTTTAAGGCAAATCAAATGAACATTCATCTGCAGTCCATCCAGTTGTATCAATGGGAATTTCCTCTGTACACTGTCCTCAGTATCATGCAACTAGAAGTATACTGTCTCTCATATAGAATCATAGAACTGTAGAGTTGGAAGGGACCATGAGGGTCATCTAGTCCAACCCCCAGCAATGCAGAAATCTTTCACCTAACGTGGGGCTTGAACCCACGTCCCTGAGATTAAGAGGCTCATGCTCTACCGACTGAGCTATTGGGATTTTCTGAACATGAAGGTTCTGTTTAGCTATCATGTCTAATAACCACTGATAAACCTTTCTTCCGTAACAATCGTCTCTTGAAACCAGTCACCACCGCTGCCTTTTTGAGGAGGCAAATTCTACACATTCATGGTGTGCTGAGCGGAATTATTCCCTTTTATCTGTGCTGGCTAGACTGCCAATCAATTCCACAGTGACAGACTTCCTCACTATGACGAGATGCATCGTATTTCTATTCAAATTATAGTAATTATTTCTGAATTTGCATCTATACGTATACATTAACATATGCAAATTCAATGCAAATCGGCGTCTTCCTTCCCCCCCCCCAAGGGAGGGGTTTGCATTCCCTTTTGTGGGGCAGCAATGCATAAGAGGCCACCTTAACTGCTACCTTGGGGAAATTGGGGATCTGAACTGTTAGCTTTAGGCCTACATCCTTGCACTGCCCGAAAGGTATATATCTATCTCTGTGCCAAAGAGCAGCCAGAGAGTGGGGGGGGGGGGAGTGGAGCCAGAGGATTGCTGCAGCATTTAAGCTATTCAGTCCTGGGCTGATAAATCTGTCCTTTCATCCTTAATTAATTCTCTAACTCCCCAGAAATGCTGCTCTTGCTGTGATAATCTTTGCTCACAGCGGCACAGCCTGGGCCAAGCGTTCCTGCGTAATCCATTACAGCAGAAGCATCAGGGAGGGAGAAGGGGCCAGAGACTTGGACGCCTCCTTTCCATACCCCTGAGCTGCACCTCCTGCCCATTGCACACCTGCTGTTCCATTGCTGCTCTCCCTGCATCTCCCGCCAAGTCTGACAGCAAGGAGGGCTAAACTGATTTTTTTCGGGGGAGGGGGAGAGAGAGCAAGCATTTTCCATGCAGAAAAGAAGAAAATCAAGGGTGACTCAGTAGTCCCCCAAAATCTTCTTTTAAATAGTAACACAGCCATTTCACCCTTATCCTTCTCCCCCCCTTTTTTGTACTGTTTTACTCCTCTTCACTGCCTGACTTGGCAGCTGTTTTGGCACAGGGTGGGAAATAGATACTTCCAGGCTCTTTCTGTTTGCAACATGATCGTTCCCGCAGCCAGCATGATGATATCACAACCCCCACGTAGCCAGTTCGATTTGGCTGCATGGCAGCATCACAAAGCCAGCTGAGAGCGAGGGAATGCTTCTTCCCTTCAATGAATGGGAGAACAGCTTTATCCTATTCCATACAGTAGCAGCAGCGCCCCCAAATACAGCTGTGGCGGTGTGTGGATATTTTCACAAAACGCACCCTCTGTTTGATCTCACCCCAAAGCCAAATCAGAGCCAACGCTTCTGGCCTTCACTCTGAACGGGCGTAACATTTTCACACCATTGACTCCACATGTTTTTGCTGAAACGAGGAGCCCGTGTTCCATTACTTGGCAAATATTTTGAACAAACGTTTCGCACATTCGTGTTTCAACTCGGCCCCTAAGAGGAAACACACAATGGAGCACGTCTTGTGCTAGACAGTCCCAAACGGTGCTAAGTGGCAGCAACTTCCTCTGACACAGCCATTTTCTGAAGCAGCGCTCTGCCACCGGATGCTCTAATACTTTAAACACACACACCCCAAGTCATGCATTAGCACCTGCACACCAGGAGGATTCTCCCCCCCCCCGCCGCCGCCACCCTTCTCCTTCTCTCTTTGTAGCTGTTTGGTGGAAGCTAGCGCATCCGGGTCAGTGCCTCGCCTGATTCAGAAGCGACCTGACGGGTTGATAATTGAACCAAATGCCCATTAGGGGCATGACAGAGCGCATCAGTCACCGAGTTCTCTATTGCAGGTGGCTGACATGCACACAGCCTGGCGTCTCCCCTGCAAGCAGTCCAGTGTGTGTGTCAGTGGCAGCTTGGCCAGAGCTCCTTTCAGCTTGTCATGCATTTCTGGGCCCGCTGTGTGCTTCAACCCCTCCCTCCCCCCCCCCCCGCCCCTGCCAGTCGGGAACTTGGCCCGCATCTCATTAGCGCGCTTAATGAGCAGGAGACTGCCAGCGCATGACAGGCAACCTTTGCCTAGAAGAGGCTAAAAAGCATCCAGCTTGGATGAAGGTAGGAGAGGGTGGATCACGGATGCCACCAATTTGCTTTTCTCTCTCTCACCTTCTCCCCACCCCCAGGATGCTGCTTGCAGGGAAGATGAATCGCCCGACATATAGGAACATAAGAAGCCACCCTATATCAAATTCAGATTGTCATTCGGGAACCTGCCTTATATGGAGTCAAACCATTGGGTCCATCTAGCTCAGGACTGTCTACACCAGTGGTTCTCAACCTGTGGGTCCCCAGATGTTGCTGGACTACAACTCCCATCATCCCTGAGCTCTGGCCTTGCTAGCTAGGGGTGATGGGAGTTGTAGTTCAACAATATCTTGAGAAAGGCTGGTCTACACTGACTGGCAGCAGCTCTCCAGGATTTCAGGCAGGGGACATTCCTAGCCTTACCCGGAAATGCCAGGGATTTGAACCTAACATGCAAGATCTACCCTTGAGCCACAGCCCTTCCTACAGAGGAGTTGCCATTTATCTAGCTCAGTTCAGGAGGGCCATGTCTCCTACTTCACAAATCCTCTATCTGAAACTTGTGTGGCACGATGGGTCAGTGCATCTGGCTGTTAACTAGAAAGTTGTTGGTTCAAGCCCACCCAGGGACAGCTGTGGGCAGGATTCCTGTGTTGCAGAGGGTTGGACTAGATGGCCCTCGGGGAACCTTCCAGCTCTACAATTCTGTGATTCTATAAGCCCTCTTCAGTTTGATGAGCTGTCCCTTCCATCTGGTTAAAAGATCAAGAGCCTCCCCTACATACCAATACACCTCTTAACTTGTGAATGGGACAGACATGCAAACCACAAAGATGGCGTCTCTGTCCCATCCAAAAGACCTCGTACATCCATGTTTTAGGCACAAGAACTTAGAACAAAGCATTGCTCACTCATGGTCACAGTGAACCAGGGTGAGTGGGAGGGGGCAAGCAAGCTCTCAAACGTATTTGGTAGGGGTGCCATGCCCAAGGATTGAAACATGCTGCCATGGGCAATCTGCCTGGCAGGCTCCCTGGCAACATTTTGATCTAGGCTGAAGACTCCCCTTCCCCCTTTTCTTTTTGTTCCAACGGTCTTTCGGCCCATCAGATGTTTGAGTTCTATTTTTAATTTTTGTTTTGCTTGCTGCTTGCGCACTCATTATTATTTACACCCTTGGTATTGTTGTGCTTCTATTATCTACACAGCCTTTTGCTTTCTCTGAGCCTTTTTTGTTTGTGAATACACACACACACACACACACACATATCTGACTGTTTTTGTGTTGCGAGCTACCTCTTATTGAGGCAGAAGAGCGGAACATGCATACTTTTAATAAACAAATAGAGTCAAGCTCCTCCTGCTTTCTGCGAGGCCATTTTCTGTCCCCTCCACACGACTGCATGCTCTGGTGGCCTGTATCAGCTGAACCCCTGATTCTAGTCTTTGGGGCAAGCTTGAGACATTTATCTGTGAAAGGAGCAGCCCCCTTCCTTGCTCCCCCTCCTTCAGACTTAGCACTGTAGTGGGTTGTTTCCCATCCAAACCTCCTTCCTCCTCCTCTTGACCACAAGCCATGAAAGCTATTTTCAAACTGACGGGATAAGCAGCTGACGCAAAGTTGACCGCACAAGCCGCCTACCCCTGTCCAGCACATTCCCTTCCCCACTGTCAGGGCACAGCTTTGGAAATCCAGCATGCAACAAGGGGCTGGTAATTTAAAACAACTTGAGTGGCAAATCGCTTTGGGTAGGCAATGCATCCTGATGAAAGAATAGAGCAGGAGGAGGGAAGGGGAGGAGAGAGCTCTCAAGTTCTTGAAGTCAATGTAGTCCCCTTTTAAAAACCTTCTGACTGTTATACCACTACCTCGAGAAAACGTGGTGGTGCTATTACGAAACTCTCTTTGCTTTCCCATAGCGTAGGGACTCGTGGTCAGCCCAATGGAACTTATTGGCAGTAGTTTATTGGCAGTAGTTTTTTCATCTCCGGCAAGCTAAGCAGTTAGCTCCTTACCTCTCTCGCCCTGACCTAGCCACTGTGACCCACACGACGGTCACCTCCAGACTGGATTATTGTAATTCACTCTACGTGGGGCTGCCCTTGAGACTGACCCAGAAACTCCAGTGGGTGCAGAATGCCGCGGCGAGACTCCTTACAGGGTCCTTGCTGCGAGATCACATTCGCCTGGTGCTATACCAGCTGCACTGGCTCCTGGTGGAGTTCAGGATCAGGTTTAAGGTGCTGGTTTTAACCCTTAAAGCCCTATACGGCCTAGGACCCTCGTACCTACGGGACCGCCTCTCCTGGTATGTCCCACAGAGGAACTTATGATCTTCAAACAAAAACATCCTGAAGGTCCCAGGCCACAGAGAGGTTAGGCTGGCCTCAACCAGAGCCAAAGCTTTTTCAGCTGTGGCTCCGATCTGGTGGAACGCTCTGCCACAGAGATTAGGGCCCTGCGGGACTTGACATCTTTCTGCAGGGCCTGCAAGACAGAGCTGTTCCGCCAAGCCTTTGGCCAGGGTACAGCCTGACTCCCTCCTTTGGCAATCCTCACCGAACTCTAGCCCAATGGTTGTCATTAATCTGATTTGAATTAATTTTATAATGAAATGATTTTAGAATGTTGCATTTATTTTACTGTTGTTAGCCGCTCTGAGCCCGGCTTTGGCTGGAGAGGGCAGGATATTAATAAAATTTTATTATTTAAGTATTATTATTTATTAGTTCCAGGGCAAGAACAAAAACACATCTATGGAACTCACTGCCACAAGATGTGCCGGCAGCCACAGGTTTAAACGGGGAATGGCAAGCCCATGGAGGGTAGGTATTTCCGTGGCTATCAGCCATGATGTTTGATTAGAACCTCGATATTCAGAAAGAACATGCCGCTGGATTCCAGTACCGGTCAGTGGAGAGGCTGTTTTCTTTATGCCCTGCTGGTAGGCTTCTCGGAGACATCTCCTTCCTCTGAGGTTTTTAAGCAGAGGTTGGATGGCCATCTGTCTTGGATGCTTTAGCTGAGATACCTGCATTGTTGGGGGTTAGACTAGATGACCCTTGGGATCCCTTCCAACTCTACCATCTGGTGATTCTATGGGAGGCAGGACTACATGGTGCATTGGTCTGATTTGGCAGGACTCTTCTTATGACAAGCAATATGGGTGCGAATTTTCCACCTTATCCTAGCAGTGGACAGTGTTGGACAGTGTTCTCGAAGCTACCAGCATGAGTTTGACCAAACTGAGGGAGGCAGTGGAAGACAGGAGTGCCTGGCGTGCTCTGGTCCAGGGGGTCATGAAGAGTCGGACACGACTAAACGACCAAACAACAACAACAAATCTGCATATTCAGCTTTGGTGAATTGCCACATGATGCCAAGTGAATTCCTGGTTGGCTGAAACAAATCTTGCAGCCAAGATGGAAGAGAAGCGGTACTCCCCTTTCAGGGGTTCTTAACAGCAGCCAGCTGCTTGACAAATCTGGGCTACCATCATAGCAACTGAAATAAACATTGCTAGGGGCGGGGTGTGTGTGTGTGGTTTGAACCTGATTGCCAAAAGCCTGAATAAAGGTCCAGAATATTGCTATTCAATCAGGAACCTACATTCCTTTGATCAAAGCGGGTCCAGTCCCAATTCACTCTGGGAGATTTCCTGATATGATTTGGTGATTTCTCTCTTGTTTCAGCCCCCATTGCCTCACCTTGCCAGCACAGATAGCTTTGACAGAGGCGGAGGAGGGGGGGGAATAGCAGTATTCCTCTTTGGGGATTTTCAGAAGAGGCCGAACTCTTTCCCCCGAGGTCATCAGAGCCTGCCATAAAAATACACACAAGTGTATTTGTAGTATCATAAAATGAAACCTGAACCCCAGAAGAGGCTTTGGTTGGGGAGGCTACCCCCTTGCAATTCCAACATCTCAAGCTGCATTTATTTTATTACTTATTACATATATATCCAACCCTCCTCTAAAGAGCATACAGTGGTACCTCGGGTTAAGTACTTAATTCGTTCCGGAGGTCTGTTCTTAACCTGAAACTGTTCTTAACCTGAAGCACCACTTTAGCTAATGGGGCCTCCTGCTGCCACCGCGCCGCCAGAGCACGATTTCTGTTCTCATCCTGAAGCAAAGTTCTTAACCTGAAGCACTATTTCTGGTTTAGCGGAGTCAGTAACCTGAAGCTTATGTAACCTGAAGCGTATGTAATCCGAGGTACCACTGTACATGGTTCCTCTTTTTTTCTTTCTTTCATGAGAACCCTGTGAGGTAGTTTCAGCTGAGGGAAAGTGGCAAAGAGTTGAGGCCCCTACCTTACACACATATACAGTGGTGCCTCGCAAGACGAAAAGAATCCGTTCCGCGATTCTCTTCGTCTAGCGGTTTTTTCGTCTTGCGAAGCAAGCCCATTGACAGCTTAGCGGATTAGCGCTATTAGCGGTCTAGTGGCTTTTAGCGATCAGCTGTTAAGCGGCTTATCAGCAGAACAGCTGATAAGCGGCTTAGCGGCTTAGGAAAGGGGGGGAAAGCAGAAAAAACCCGCGGGAACTCGCAAGATTTTTTCGTCTTGCGAAGCAACCCCATAGAGAAATTCGTTTAGCGAAGCGCCTCCAAAACGGAAAACCCTTTCGTCTAGTGGGTTTTCCGTCTTGTGAGGCGTTCGTCTTGCGGGGCACCACTGTATATATATGCACCAGGGTCTTCATATTCATGGCCCCCTCTGCCTGCTACTTACTTTTTAAAAGCCACTCAGACACGGGAATGCCATTGCATATATTTTGCCTCTTACTTTCACTTAACTCCAGAGACTTAGTCACGTTAGACCAAATCAAAACAACAGGCTGGATCAGTCATTCCTAGAGCAGAACTACTGAAATCATTGGAACTTCATTTAGTCATGTCTACAGTAGCTTCCTATGTTCCTAAAACGCTCCATTAAAATCTGTTTGGTTTTTTTAAAGAGACATAAATGTGTTAAATCAGCCTTTGGTAACGTGGTCCCTTCTAGATGTTTTGGAAAATTCAGCTCGGTCCCAGACAGTATGGTCACTCAGTGAGCTTTATGGTTCAGTAGAGATTTGAACCCAGGTCTCCACAGTTGACACTCAAATCTGGGTGTCGGGAAGCTGCTGGATTCCAACTTCCATCAGTCCCAGTTAGCAGGGCCCAATGATCAGTGATGATGGGAGTTGTAGTCTGACAGTGTCTGCAGGGGCACAGCATTCCCATCTCCCCCGTACCAACTACGACACCTGAGTGGAAGGAACACACACACACACACACACACACACACTCTGTGTCAATTATGCAATATGCCTGTACATCCATTATTTGTATTTCTCCCCTTTTAGATGCACAGAAGCAAGGCCTGCTTGGTTCCTGACTGCTGCTTCCAACATAAGTGAAGGGGGAAACAGGAACATGAGCATTTGTTGGATTGACTGATATTCATATGAGAACCCAAATACAGACACCCTAAGATAAGACAACATTCAGGGAAGGTGGATGAATGTGTGGAACCTGGGGGTACTTATAGGATGACAATAGCTTTGAAATACAGCACTGCAAGCAAAGAGGATTGCCAGAAAGGGTTGTTTTGAGCACTGTGTGTGTGCATATGTGTGCATGAATGCAATAGGGGAAGAGAGAAAGGTTGGCTCTGTGACAATATGCATGTGTTACAAGGATGATGCCTTTGGTGGGGAGGGGAGTATGTGGGCAAGGATTTGTTGCATTCTACCAGTGACTGAGCCTGGGGAAAGCTGGTTTGGCCCCAGTCCCTGTGATGAGGAAGTGCCAATTCAGAGTAATGCCACCAGCAGGCTCCCTTGGCACAGAAACCTCTCGCTATTGCTTGGGGCTTGAGCTTATGTTGCTGTTAACAGTAGTCCCTTTCCTTGGTGAGTGGGTTGAGTTCAAACTTAAGACCTTGTTCCTGTATGGTAGATGTGTTCCCACTAAGCTACAGTCCATTCCCACAGGCCAAACTAGAGTCCTCCTACGCCAAGGATGGACAAATCTGTCAATTTCAGTTTCTCTCAATTTCACATCTTTTTTATCCAATGTTAAATTCAGCTCTCCACATTTTGTGAGCAATTTGCCATTAAAAAATAATCATAATCCTGTTGAACATTTGCCAGCATTTTAGTGCAATTTTCTCCTAATAACCTGTACGCAGCGCTGATTCTCACACACGTTTATGGAAGCAACAGAAAGTGTTTCAGGGTCTTCTTTTCACTAACACATCCATTTTTATCCACATGAACATATGCTATTTTCTTTTCTTTTGCACATTTGTTGGTTGGAGAACTGCATCGGAAAATTCGGAGAAGGGTGAATTTTGAAGGTTAGCTGTGCTTCGGTTTGCATACCAGTTCAAGGAGTACAAACTAGGTGGCTTCTCATTGCAATGCAAACCAAAAGCCAAAGTTGCACCCCTACCCCACCCTAGCTGGACATAGATTGAATCAGGCCTGGTCCCATCTCCTTGGGTGAGCCTTGCAGCTTGATCCTCCCAGCCAGGGCCCCCTCGGCCTTCCAGTTGTGCTGGGATCTTGTGAGCAACCCTGGGTTAACTGTTGATTAGCAACTGCTGCCGCTGCCGCCACTGCTGCCTCTGATGAGCTGCTCTTCAGACGGGCAGGCAATTGACTGGCGGCTGATTAGATGCTTGAGTGCAGCCTCCTTGTAGCTATTTTTAACTTGGCTGCCGGCAGGGCTCTCCCAGCCGAGATGCAGAATGCAACTCTGGAAAGGGGGGCTTCCAGGGCGCAAGGGCTTGAAAGCCCCGGTGGGAAGATGGGGCAGAGGGGCAGGCGGTGGGCAAAGCAGGTGGGAATCCCACCCCAATAAGAGGCTCTGGTGGTCCCACTGATGCTGAGACATACGGGTGGAACCACTAGAAGAGAGCAGAGCTGGCCTTCTAAGGTTTTTCATCTCAGCCTTCGGCAACCTGGCACCCTCCAGATGTTTTGGACTATAAAGTAGACACTCAGGTTGCGAACGTGATCCATGCAGAATGCATGTTCGCAAGCCGCAGTGTTTGCAACCCGCAGCAGCGCGTCTGCGCATGTGCGGGTTGCGATTCGGCACTTCTGCGCATGCACGACCGCCGAAACCCAGAAGTAACCCGTTCCAGTACTTCCGGGTTTCGGCGGTCCCTAACCCAAAAAACCGCAACCTGAAGCACCTGTAACCCGAGATATGACTGTACTGGCTGAGGCTGATGAGAACTGTCCAGTCCAGAACATCTGGAGGCTGCCTGGTTGCCCGAAGCTGATTAATCTCCCAGGTGGTCCGTTGTTCTTTCAAATAAAACATTTTATTTGTGTATTTTAGGAATGTAGTAAGCTGCCATAGTCATTAAGTTCCTCTGATTTCAATAGTTCGACTCTAAATATGACCAATTGTGGATCCAGCCCTTACTTTTAAGCAGCTCTAACAGGCTCGCATGGCTAACCCTCTCGAACTTAGTAAGGACCAAAGCATATGCAACAGCACCCACCCAATTCATAACTGCATGGATGGCTTTTCAAAATGTAAGTAGCAGGCATGGGAGGGCCATGAGGATTAAGAACCTGGTGCAGCGTAGAGGTTTTATCTCTTTGCCACCCCACTGCAGTCCTGATGTGGATTCTCCCTGCCCATCCTACTATTTGCATGCAGCTGGGGGGGGGATGGAACAGGAGGCCAGATCAGGTTTAGGACTGCAGCAGGATGCAAAGGGTTAAAGCTCCCTGAAAACGTCCGTCCCCCCTTGCATTCAAGACCCTCAGTCGAGAGCCAGGCAGCCATGCCTGCAATTTAGTTTTTGAAAGCCATTTGCCCAGTTCCTAATTACATGACAGTGCCTTGGCTATTTCAGCCCTAAGTGGGAGTTCTCTCAGCCTTCCTTCTGTGGTGAACACCACTGCAGTTGAGTCATAGGAAGACAGGAAGCTGCCTTGCCCTGAGTCAGACCCATAATCCATCTAGCCCAATATGGCATTTGGGGGCATCATGGTGTTCTTAGACACCCAACCCCCTTAGAACCCATCAAGGCCCTATGGGCTCCTCCCCTTCTAAAAATAAGACACACACCCTTTGTGCCGTTTGTTTGGAAGGTTGTGAAGTTTGGGGTTTGAGCACCGGTAGTTTTTCCTCCTGTGAAATGGGTATTTTGTGGTATCTGCTGCTGTTTCACGGACTTCCAAATGCCCCCCTACCACACCTATCCAAAGATCAAAACGGTTCAGGATCCTTGGTCTGCTCTACCTGGCAAGTGGTTCACCAGGGTCTTAGGTGGGAAAGAGTCTTAACAATCACCACCTTACCTGATCCTTTTAGCTGGAGATGCCAGGTTTCCAACCTGAGACCTTCTTGCTACAAAGGTCCCTTCCATCAGAAAAGCCAGATGGCTATACGGAGCTGGAAAAGGTTCCCCAACCCTAGCTTAGACCCTGACAAGAGAGTTTTGCCACCCACGGCTGCTGCTGTCATCACAGAATGGCAACACAGCAATTTCCAAGGGGCCAGTGAGGTCCAGGAACCAGCGAGCCATACGGATCTGAAATGAACAGCCTATTCTTTTGGCTGCAGACCAAGTGAAATACGAATTGGCCAACAGTATCAGTAGTTAATGTGCCCCAGAAGAAAGCAGGGGCTTCCCAGTGCAGGGACCTACACAACATGGGCAAAAAGCAGCAGAAACGTTTGCGGGTCATGCTGCATAACAGAGAAGAAGTGGGCATTTTCAGTCGTGGCAGCGGGGGGGGGGCAGAGCGGAATAGCTCGAGAGGTTTCAGCTCAGCCTTAGCTGCTCAGACTTCAAGGGCCATTGCCGCGGCTCATCTCGGAGTCATGTGTGTGCAACTCACACAACACACACTCAGCAGTTGTGGTGCATTCCTTTGGGGTGCAGGCAATGGCCCAAGCACACCCAGTGCTTACGACAGCCTTGGAAGGAAGTTCAAAGTTCTGCCTCATTCTTTGGCCCAACCTCAAAAGGGGAAAATGTGAAAAAATAAATACTGTGTGCAAAAGGCATCAACCTGCTTAGTTTATCTGGATTGCTGTTTTTTTAATTGCACAGTATATGTTATTATTATTATTATTATTATTATTATTATTATTATTATTCAGTTTGACACAGAGTATAATGCACAACCCAGCTGAATATCGCATGTTCCTGTTGCCCACAAACCAAGAAGGTCCCTTTGGTTGAAGGCTGTCTTTCGGTAGAGTCCATTATGATTACCCATCCTCCTTACAGTCACATCTGCATCCAGGTTTTCACTGCACAGCAGCAAGTAAATGCTGTGAGGAAAGGCTGTCATATTTGGGAATTTGTAGCCGAGAGGAAAGGTAAAGAGGTGACACTACAGGAGTGCGTGCACAATTATGCACCGCATGAAGAAAGCGGCTAGAGAAAAGCTTTTCTCCGTCTCTCGGAACGCTAGAACTCGTGGACTTCCTACATAGCTGAATGTTGGGAGACTCAGGCCAGATGAAAGGAAGTGCTCCCTGCAGGGCCTAGTTAAACGATGGAACCTGCTCTCACAAGAGGCAGAGGCTTAGATGGTCTCAAAGAGGACTGCAGAAATTCATGCAGGGTAAGCCTACCACCAGGGCCAGGGCCTTCTCAGTGATGGCTCCGACCTGGTGGAATGCTCTGTCCCATGAGACCAGGGCCCTGCAGGATTTAACTTCCTTCCGCAGGGCCTGTAAGACAGAGCTATTCCGCCTGGCTTTTATTCTGAACTTAGCCTGATCTTTTATTCCCCTTCCTTCCTTCCCTCCTCCTCCCCTTTTTAAGAAGATTACCTGCTCTGGGATCCCACAGCTAATTCTCCCCTGGTCTCCTCGCTGGCCCAAAGAGGACTAATTTAGCCAGCTAGCCCTGGTGATCATGAATTCGGAATTTATTGTGATTCACGTTTTATACTGTATTTTATGCTGTTTTTTGTTGCATCAATTAAGTGTTTTAAATTTGTTGTTAGCTGCCCTGAGCCCGGTTTTCTGAACTGGGAAGGGCGGGGTCTAAATAAATATATATATATATATTTATTATTTATTTACCAGTGGCTACTAGCCACAATGACTCTGAGGCAGTGATGCTTCTGAATACCAGTTGCTGGAAGCCACAGGAGGAAAGAGGGCTCTGGTGCTCAGATTTTGCTTGCAGGTTTTCCACAGGCATCTGGTTGGCCACTGCAAGAGCAGGATGCTGGACTAGATGGGCCACTGGCCTGATGCAGCAAACTCATCCCTGGAGGTGTTGAGGTCCAGGAAACAGCACCGAAGATGTCCTGGCCTGCCTCCCTCGAGCTGCTGGGAAGCGTCAGAACCGATGGCTTCCTCCACTCCTCTGGAAAGTGCTCCACTTTCCTCTCTCGTCTCGCAGGAGCTCTGACATTCGGGGAGCCTCGGCGGCCGACTTCTGTGAGGCTGCAGTATTTTAACTGGCAAACGTGCTCTGCCTCTGTTTTCCCCCCTGGGCTCTTTGGGCAACGGGAGCAGTGAGGGGCAGAGAAATCCTCCCAGCAGTCACCATGACAAGGATGAAGTCTCCCAGAGCGCTGAGGCGAAGGAGTTAACAGCAACACCCGTGGGGAGGGGGGGCAGGAGGAAGGCCAGGTGTTCCCCTGTGGACAGTGCATTAGCACCATGGCAACGGACCTCCGCGCTCCAAGCCCTCACCAGCAGATGAATGGTTGGCAGTAATGTAACAGACAGCAAAACCTGGGGAAGGAGGCCCCATGATCTGCCCGAAGTTTTCAGGGTACCCTACATTTTGGAGGGAGAGGACTAAAAAAATAATCCAGCAGCTTTTCCAGTTTCATGAAGCAGTAACTTTCAGGAAAGGACTCGCCCCTCTCCCCCAGCTGCTACACGAGACCCACATTTTGCTATAGGCACTTTGCTGTTTCTGCCTCTCTTTGCTGACCTGTTTTCAGCTCACCTCTTTCCATACTCCCCAACGTCCTGCATTAAGAACGTAACAGCCCTGCTACATCAGCCCAAAGGCCCATGCAGCCCAGCAATGGGTTCTCACAGTGCAAGAAGGACCTGAGAGCCAGTGTAGTGTAGTGGTTAAGAGCGGTGGACTCGTAATCTGGTGAACCGGGTTTGCGTCTCCGCTCCTCCACATGCAGCTGCTGGGTGACCTTGGGCTAGTCACACTTCTCTGAAGTCTCTCAGCCCCACTCACCTCACAGAGTGTTTGTTGTTGGGGAGGAAGGGAAAGGAGAATGTTAGCTGCTTTAAGACTCCTTCAGGTAGTGATAAAGCGGGATATCAAATCCAAACTCTTCTTCATCTTCTTCTTCTGAGTGCTACAGCGATCTCCCACTTGTGATTCCCAGCAACTTCTATTCAGAGATATGCCACCTCTGTCCTTATCCTTTCTCTTCTAAGGAAACTCTAAGAAGAAAAGGGTGGTTGTGTCCACAGCGCTACCTGCCTTGAATTGGCCCATCACACAATAGTTGAGTTACCAGTTTTAGAACAATGGCTTTGACCAAGTGTGGGCAGATTTCAGTCTAGCAGGATTTACTTTGCTGCTGTTGTTTTGCTAGCAGGATGAGGTCTACTGACCAGAGCCAAGTGCAAAATAGTTTCTTATGGGAAGGGGAGCCAGTGCAAAGTGGGGTCCAGGGGGGTAGAGCAAATGTGCTACTGTGCCCCATGAACCATTTATAGAGATGAGCTACATATAAACATATAAACACACATCTACATTCAAGTTGCTACAGATGAAGAAATCTAATAGCCCAATTTAGGGTGAAGGAGAAGCTCTTTTGCTGGTACAGTGGTACCTCGGATTACATACGCTTCAGGTTACAGACTCCACTAACCTATAAATAGTGCTTCAGGTTAAGAACTTTGCTTCAGGATGAGAACAGAAATCATGCTCTGGTGGCACAGCAGCAGCAGGAGGCCCCATTAGCTAAATTGGTGCTTCAGGTTAAGAACAGTTTCAGGTTAAGTACGGACCTCCGGAACGAATTAAGTACTTAACCCGAGGTACCACTGTACTGGTATAGGTAAACAGTTGGTAGTTAGAAACCTTTGCTGATCTACTTAAAATCATCCAGCAACCTGCCAGTAGAGCCCAATCTACGTTGTGCCTGTCCCTGTGGAAGACATTTAAGCCTGAGATGCCTCATATCCTTCTTCCAAGACAACACTAAAAGCTTGGTTCTTACATATGGCCAGTTAGAAAAGTGCTATAGCTCAGTGGCAGAGCACATGCTCTGCTTGCAGAATCTCCTGCATTAAATCCCCATCATTTCCAGGCAGGGCTTGGAAAGACTTCTACCTGGGACTCTGGAGAGCCACTGCTCTCCAGTCTGCCAGTGTGGGCAATAGATAGGCCTGTGTGTAAGGCCGCTTTCTATGAAAGTGAGATAGCAGTTTATTGTGGTTTCCATGAATGTATTTTGGGGGAGGCAGCTCAAGTTTTCCTGGATCTAGCAAAGCTCTGCACAGTATTTTGCCCAAATTTTGTTCAGGAATAAATCAAGCTCTAAGTATTTCTAGTAACTTGTATGACTCTCCTCCTGATATCTGTAACTTGTCCTGGTTTCCTTGTGTTTTTCTTGGGGGCTTTTTTGAGAGCTAAACCAAGTGCCTCCTAATATAGTTACTTTTCTCTCTCTTTTTCCTGCAGAGTCCCTTAGCTGTTGCAAAACATTTCACAACTCCTGTCATTCTGGACATTGTCCCACCCTTCCTCCCCCACATTTGCAAGTGCTTTTTTAATCGTTTAAATCTGATTTGCGTACGCCCACCCGCTCTCCAGTCGTCTTGACTTTGTTATCTTCTGTTCTGCTAGCACCCGCCTATTTTTGCGATCCCACAGAGCTATCTTTTCAAGCCGCCCCCCCCTTCTCCTTCTTCTTTTCAATTTTGCACACCCCAGCAAAGTTAGTAGTGTCTGAGAAAGGCAGATGTCTAGCTGTGCACAAATTTAGCATGGTTAAAAAAAGACGGCTGCAAAATAAGTGTACAGAAAAGTCCCACAATCAGAAGGAGCATAGGAATTAAATATGTTTTTGCAGAGAGGGCGAAATAAGCAAGACTCACAAGTTAGCACGAGGAGTGCTTAGCTCAGTGGCTGAGTGCATGATGCACAGGCAAAAGGTCCCGGCTTCTATCTCCCGGTGAAAAAAGAACGGCTAGCAGGTGATAGGTTGGACCTGTCTCAACCCGAGATCTTGAAGAGACCATGATGCATCAAAGCAAGCAGAACTGGATGAGATGGATACATAGTCAGATAAAACAGTTTCCTATCTTCCGAATGATACATCATAAAAGAAAGTGTTTGTTTTCTAATTATTGCAAAGAGGGAAACCAAAGCAAGCTGATAGTTGGTGTCAGTTTTGAGAGACAGCTCTCTGCCCCGCTCATAAACTGCATCCTAAACCTCCCAGTAGGTCCTTCAACTCATGCCACTATATGGTGGACTTTGGCCCTGCAACTTTGGTCACCTGTGCATTGCCAAAAAGAGCCATTGTGGCACAGTGGTAGGAGTGGTAGGACCTAGGAGACTAGGGTTCAAATTCCTGATCAGCCATAAATCTGAGGATGTGATCTTGGGCCAGTCACGGTCTCTTGGCCTAGCCTACCTCACACGGCTGATGGGAAGATAACATGGCAAGGAAGAGGAACCCTAGATGCTGCCTTGAGCTCCTTGGAGGAAAAGTGGGATATAAATGTAATAGACATGAAAAGGTCAGGTGTATGCATAAAATATGCATGTGCATGGGTAACTGCAGGTTTTTCTGGATAGCTGTAAATTTAGAAACAAAATTTCAGTTATTGAAACAGAGATGCAGTGCATCTGACTAGGCGTTTAAAGCAGACATAAGGTAAAGGGACCCCTGACCATTAGGTCCAGTCATGCCCGACTCTGGGGTTGCGGTGCTCATTTCGCTTTACTGGCCGAGGGAGCCAGCGTACAGCTTCCGGGTGGCTTCCGACTAAGCCACTTCTGGCAAACCAGAGCAGTGCACGGAAATGCCATTTACCTTCCCGCCGGAGCAGTACCTATTTATCTACTTGTACATTGACATGCTTTCGAACTGCTAGGTTGGCAGGAGAAGGACCGAGCAATGGGAGCTCACCCCGTCGTGGGGATTCGAACCATCAACCTTCTGATTGGCAAGTCCTAGCCTCTTTGGTTTAACCCACAGCGCCACCCACGTCCCTTAAAGCAGACATAGACAGGACAATAATAAACCAGCATCAAAATAAGAGCAAAAATAACAGCAGGTCTCTCAAGTGTTTTACATGTTGTATATATGTTCTGAAGGCCTCCCATCGGCAGTATGGTGTTTGTTTGTTTTGGGGGGTGGGTTTGCTTTTTGCTGAGCTCAGGCTACATTTTGAAGGAACCTGAAGAAGCAACCTTATTGAAGCAAAGCCATTCTAAATCTAGCTGGCACCTGGTTGAGAAACTCCTCAAAACTCCACGTATGCTACGCTGCCGCCTGAAGTTTACTGAAGCAAAAGGGAAGAATTGGAATATATGTGCAATGAAACACAGCTGTAGCAGGCCCACAAGATCCTGCAGCGAGCTGCCCTGTTTTGGATCATGCTGAAGTCCTCATTCCAGAATAGCAATTACCACCAGTGCCACATGATTACTCTAGAGTCGAAACGGTTTCCTTTGGGGGCTGAATTTCCCCCAGAGGAGTCGGAGAAGCCCTCGGCTCTCTAATAGGCAGAGTTCTAATTACCCCCCTGTGCTGGTCACCAGAAGCGGTGCAGAACATCTCACTGAGCTAACGTGTAATTTTTGCATGAAATTACAGTATTCTCTCCCCAGGGCTCAATTTCCTCCACCTAGAGTCCTTACAGCATCCCTTCATTAACTCAGCCATGCACCCTTTCCCATGAGGGGCTCGGGCCCTCCCTCTCTGGCACGCCCCCTTTTCCGCAATCCTTGGTGGCTAGGAAGTTGAACATATAGGTGCAGGAGCGACAAAGCCACACAGCCTGGAAAGGGAGTTGTAGGTCCCTTGACACAAAACAGTGGGTAGAAAGTAGTTCTCTTGCTAAGGAGAGGCTGGCATGAACAGCACAGTAGGTAAGCTACCAAATGCCTTCCACACGAAATGTTGAATGTCTAAAGCAGCCTTAGGCTCCTGTTGTAGAGAATAGGGACTGTGTGGCGCAATGATCAAAGTGCTGCACTACAACCTGGGAGACCAAGGTTCAAATCTCCACTCAGCTCACTGGGCGGCCTTCGGCCAGCCGCTACCTGTCAGTCTAAACTAAACTCACAGGTTTGTTGTGAGGATAAAATAGGGAGGGGGAACTACGTACGCCACCTTGAGCTCCTTGGATGAAAGGTGAGGTATAAATGTTAAGAAAATAATAAGCAAATGAATAAATAAATAGCTATCCCTGTCAAATCACTCAGTCACTGTTGTGTCTAAAGTGGCCTCCTGAGGATTGCAAAAAAAAAAAAAAAAGGAATTGCATCACACGTGAAAGAAGATGAGTATAAATTTGCTAGTAAATAAAAAGAACTTGTAACCTGCTTCATAAAACAGCATCTGACAATCTGCCGCAAGCCAGTGTTTATTGTGGGATCAGTGCTCTTCAGGCATGCAAGCTAGTTTTTGTTTTTGCAGCATCCACACAATGTCCCTGGCATCAAAATACCAGCCTGTAATTCTTCCCCATTTAATCTGGATTTACCCTTTAGAGAGGTGGTTCAGTAAGTGAAAATTAAAAAAAAGAAAACACACCTGTTGCCACTGACACATTTGTGAACGACCCATTTGCAGATTAAGTCCCTTTTGGGAAGCATCCATTTAAAGTAGAACTGAAGCAGAGAAGTAGCGTTACAATGTCAGGAGCATCCGAAACTGAAGATATAAGGACTTGCTTGAAAATAAAACCCCAAGGTGGCTGTCACCAATGGAAGCGAAGGCTCAGAAAAAGCTCAATATGGAGGCCAAATGGCCGAAATATTGGGAAATTTTGGAACAAGAGGGAGACAGACTAAAATTGCAGAGTTTTGAAAAATTAAAAAATAGAGTGCGAGATTGGCTTCATTATTACCAGATAATGGAAGCATATAATTTGGACAAAAAAAATGGTTTCCAGGTGGAAAAATCAAAATTGGAAACAGAACTGCTAGATCCTAAAATTAAGAACTTGTCAAGAATGTATAACTTGCTGTTGAAATGGAATACTCAGGATGAAACAGTGAAATCTGTTATGATTAAATGGGCACAAGACGTTGGACATAATATTATGATGGCTGACTGGGAACAGTTATGGACCACATGTATGAAGTTCACGGCATGTAATGCCTTAAGAGAGAATATAATGAAAATGATATACAGGTGGTACATGACACCAGTCAAGCTTGCAAAAATCTATCATCTGCCCGATAATAAATGTTGGAAATGTAAAGAGACCGAAGGTACATTCTTTCACCTCTGGTGGACATGCCCAAGGATTAAGACTTTCTGGGAGATGATCTATAATGAAATGAAAAAGGTATTTAAATATACCTTTCTGAAGAAACCAGAGGCCTTTCTCCTGGGCATGGTCGGCCATTTGGTGCTAAAGAAGGACAGAACTTTCTTTATGTATGCCACAACAGCAGCAAGAATACTTATTGCAAAGTACTGGAAGACACAAGATTTACCCACACGGGAAGAATGGCAGATGAAGGTGATGGACTACATGGAACTGGCGGAAATGACTGGCAGAATCCGAGACCAGGGAGAAGAGTTGGTGGAGGAAGATTGGAAGAAATTTAAAGACTATTTACAGAAACATTGTAAAATTAATAACTGTTAGAAGGATGTTGGAATAATATTATATGATTTTAGCAGGAATGATATAAAGGATTTGGGAATAACTGACTGTTAATTAGTGAAAGGAGGAAAAGTAAAGTTACATCATATTAAGATAATTTACAGGACTAAAATTTTAAAAGAGGGAAAGGATTTGCTGAAATGGATATTTGATCTAGAATACAAAAAAGGGAGGTGTGAGGAGGTCAAGGAAATAAGCTAATGAAAGATAAGTAATGAGAAGATTTGCTGTATTTTTCTTTGCGTTTTTGCTTCTGTTTAATGGATTTTATTTTTCTGTTTTTTCATATTGTGATGTGTTGTTTTATTTTTGTTTAATGTGGTATTTTTACTTTTTCTTTTTGTAACCTTTAAAATTTTAAATAAATATTATTATTTTTTTAAAAAGGAGCATCCCAAACTGATATTTCAGGGCTCAAACCTGACACCTAGAGGCAGCCCCCAGTAAAGTCACGGGACCAGGCCCTGGAGATGGAGGTTAATTGGAAGAGGGGAGAGGAGGTGGGCAACACTGCTGCCCCCGACTGTCTGTGCTATAATTTGCAGCCAGCTCCTGCTGGGCTGAAGCTTGCAAGCTATATACAACAACCTATCATCCTCATCATTGGCACTCTCCCCCCCCCCCCCGGAGATTCAAGCCCGCCACGTGACAACTGGAGGGATGAGGCAAACCTGGAGACTTTAGGTCAGACTAGGAAGTCTGGCAAACCTACAGAGAAGAGAGCCTTCAACTGTGTGTAAAGGGGTGGTGTTCGGACATTGATCTTTGGTGGCTAGGATGGGGCATTTTAAATAGGGCTGAAAGGCTTAATCAATTAATTAATCCATTTTTAATTATTAAATTTTAAAAATGGACTGTCAGATATGTCTTTGTGTGGAATCTTAATAACTCCACCTGATGCAAGAGACTGCAGCACAATCTGGTGGTTATCTAGCAGGAAATAGATTGGCTCCTCCTGCTCACCTGACTTTGTGGTTCAAGAATCTTGCTCTACAGAATTTGCCAGCCGGTTCCTTGTCCCTATTTAGGCCACATTATATCTCATCATCATACAGGAAGACGAAATCTGGCACACTTAACAGATCTTCTACAGTTAATATTCGGTGAAATTCAAAATGCCAGGATGAGCAGGGCAAACAGATCCATGGAATTATTTATAATGTTCCAGAAACTCAGAGTGTGCAGGCCTCCAATTTTGTGGAGATAATTGGTTTTTAACAGATTTCTTCTCAAGCCACATGTGGCCATGCAGAGCATAAGTTCCACCGTATAATATCTCCAAGATTTTAAAGTTCCTAAATGTTAGAGGAATTTTACCTTCAGAAGCCCCAAACATTGAAGGGAAGGGGAGCATTCTCAGAAAAACAGAGGAATGATTACACACACAGGAACACACAATGTGCATTATATTCAATGGTGGTATTTCAAAATTGCAAAAGCGCAATAACTGTGTCAAACAACTGTGCAGAAAAATGAACTGTTTTCAAAAAAATCCATACATTGTGCTTAATAAAACCAACTCACTTGCATGGAAATGTAACATTTTGGAAAGTCTCTTGAGCCCTTCCTTTTTGAAATTCAGATTATGGTACAAATCAGGGCTCAAAGAGATTATGTGTGGGTATCTCCCTCCAAGGCAAAAGGAGGAACGCAGGATTCAAGGAGGGTTCAGTCTGCCCTCAGTCTTCCACCATTGCTTTTTCCTCTCATTGTGGCTTGACCACAAGAGGACAACAGAGCTTTTTTTTCTTTCTAAAGATGAGAATCTATAGTACGTAGCAGCTTCTTAAAAGCTGTGAAATTTAACATCATGGCAGGTTGCAGGAAACGGGTCCAAAAAATGCTCTGGAATGCATCAACCCACAGGACAAATATTCAGTGGGAACAAGTCTTGCCCATGCAGATGGGTTAGATCAGACTCCGAAAGGTTTCCTGCCCATGGTTTCTAGGACTCGAAATCAGAATGCCCATTAAGACAGCTTTCCCTAATCTGGTGTCCTCCAGGTGTTTTGGACTACAACTTCCATCAGCACTGAGGCAGCATGGCCAATGCTCAGGGATTATGGGAGCTGTAGTTTAACCACATCTAAAGCCAACATGGCTGGGCTGGCAGGGGACGATGGGAGTTGCTGGCCAAAATTTCCGGAGGGTGTGCCAAGTTGGGGAACGCTGTGTTAAGACAACAGCAGTCCAGAATCTTTGTAGATTGGACAAGGATAAAAAAGGAAAGGAGGGGAGGGGGGACCCTGCCCTTAGCTAGGTCATGATAATAGATATTTAATACAGAGGTATATTTTTCTAGGAGCTTTTGACCGTTAGACATCCTGTGAAGCTGTTCAAACTGACTCCGTTTGCCCACTTGGGAACAAACGGCCTCAACTTGTACCGTTACATTGGCCTCCATAATGGTAAACAGAGATCTGAAGGGTTGGCTTTAAAAAAATAATGCTTTTTTATTTTATTTTTTTTAAAAAAACAAAAACCCTTGCATCTCTAAATACATTCTCTTCTCCACTCCTTCTTCCTCTAAGCGTGCTGGAGGCAGAGACAGAAATACCACAGTCCTGCAGAGAAAGCTATTTGCTCACAAAGAGAAGGTTCACAGCCATTCCCCCGGGAGTCTGTTCCAGCAGAATTCCGGTCCAAAGGAACTTTGGGGAGCAGCCAGTCATTGGACGCTAACGCGGACCAAATCCTTTTGAGGATGGGCCAGCTTTTATTTTCCATTCCATGATCTTCAGCGCAGCTGGAGCATTTCCAGCCCCCCCCCCCGGAAACTAGGCACTAGGCCACACAGAAGGTCATGAACGTCTCCTGAGGGCCTGCAGAGGGGATGCCGCTGCCTGCACACATGGCATGGGCGCAGAGCCTCCGATACTATGATGGCATGCAAAGCTCAAGCACACAGAGCAGCAAAGCACCCGGCCACCTATCCTGACTGCCCTATTGTGTTCCTTTGGGTCAGCGCAGAGTGGGAAAGTAATGCATTTTTTAAAAAGGTGGTAGCTCTGACAAAATGTTGTGGTGTGTATCTACACCTCCTGAGAAGGATGAGAACCCTAGCTTGGGGTTCCAGCTAGCCCTGCACAAAGGTATATTTGACAGTCCTTTTTAATTTTTTTAAAATTGATTAAGTAAACACACCAGGTTGGGGAGGGGATCTTTTTCAGCCCAAGGGCTGCATGCCAGTTGTGGACAGAGGCAAGAATATCCTATTCTTCTTCAATAAAAGAGAAAAAGGGAGACCAGATCATGGCAAAGGTATCCTTTTCGGGGATGCTTTTGATTAGACACCAGTTGTATGCGAGGCGTTCTGATAGAGCAACGTTCCAGACCCAAGTGTCTATTGGTATATAGACGTTTCCTTCCATCGTTCGACAACAACTAGTGTAACTGCAGTGAACAGGAAGGAAATTAATTCTTTCGATTTAAGGGTGGAGTCAAATCTAACAATAATAAGGCAAGTGCTGAATTAGGAGGGAGAGATTGTTTTGGAGGTCAGATTAAAAACTTTCCCCCAAAAGGCATGGACCATGGTACACTCCCACCAAACATGAAAATAGGAACCTCGTTCTCTGAACCTTTATGCAAATCTGGCCACAGAGGCTATTATTGTGAGCTTTCTAAGGGAAGATGAACAATTTGTGCTATTTCTTTCCACGGCTAAGTGAATATCTGACTCGGCAGTTGAGTCTCTCCTCCTCCCCCCCAACGAAGTCCGGCACCCTACATGGTTGCCTGGGTCATAAAGGTAAAGGAACCCCTAGACAGACTCTAGGGTTGTGCGCTCATCTCACTCTAGAGGCCGGGAGCCAGCGCTGTCCGCAGACACTTCCGGGTCACGTGGCCAGCATGACGAAGCTGCTCCGGCGAACCGGCACCAGAGCAGCACACGGAAATGCCATTTACCTTCCTGCTATAAAGCGGTACTTATTTATCTACTTGCACTTAAGAGTGCTTTTGAACTGCTAGGTGGGCAGGAGCTGGGACCGAACGACATACCTCTTCTTAAATCTGGCCCTTAAATCTGGAAAGAGAGAGAGCGCAGAAAATGCACCAACAGGTGGTGCTGTTACATGTTTGGAAACCTTACAACAGAATGTGCCATAGATGTGACTTTTCCAGCAACAATTCAGTTACTTAAAAGGGTATTGGGCTCATTACTGAATTCAGCACACAAGGCTGGAAGCAGTAGCTATGCAATTTTCCCATTTCATTTCTACACTTCTTCTGAATGGTAGGAGCTGCCCCAAGTTGGAGCCTCCCTGGAAAACCAGAAATATTATCTTCTCTGGGCTATTGCAATCAGAGACTTTGCCCTCTGGCATATTTTTTCTTTCCTTCCTTTTTGTTAAAAACACACACACACACACATACACCCTGAATGCTTGCAAGTCCCCCTTTCAATGTGACAGCACTCATTCACAGACTTCCATTTGTAGTTGCATAATAGTGGGTGGACAACGCTTGCTCCAGAACTCTTAATGATTGCTCCTAAGAATTTCATGGGGATGTTAAGTAGCATCAGAGGCAGTATAGTGCCCTGTGGCACCCTGAAGCTCAAGCTCCAGGAAGCCAAGAAGCAATTATTCAATGCTACTTCCTGGAACTGTCCTTGGAGATAGGACTGGGACCACTGCAGAACAATACCCTCCATACCCATCCTCCCAGTCCAGAAGATGACCATGATCAATGGTAACAAAAGCTGATGAGAGATCTAATAAGAGCAAGAGGGTTGCATTCCCCGTGTCGCTTTCCTGATAGAGATAATCCATCATGGCAGCCAAGGTGGATTCAGTCTCCAACCCAGGTCTGAACCTAGATTGGAACAGATCTAGAAAACCGCTTTGCTCTAAGAATGCCTACAGCTGCATGACCCACTCAAGTACCCTGCCCAAAAAGAAGGCATTTGCAGCAGGGTGGTAGTTGCAATGTACCAGTGTGTCTAAGGTGGGGGGGGGTTTCAGGAGGACCTGCACTATTACTCCTTCAAGGTGGCCAGCACCACCCCATCAAACGAAGACACATTGACCATGCCCTGAATGCATCCAGTCATACCCACCCACCCTCAGCTAGCTTTAATCAGCCATTAAGGGCAAGAATCCAGAGGGGAAATTGCTGAAGACATGCTCACAAGCACTCTTGTCAGTGTCAACTGGCTGTTAATACATTAATACTGAAACTGATCCCACCAAACAAGACTTGATAGGGCATTGGAAACCTCACCTGGGACTGTTTCAGCTGTGGCATCTACCTCACTACAGTGGTACCTCAGGTGTCCAGCAAGCAACTCACAGTGGGTATCTGAGACACCCCAGGCTGTGTATGGGAAACCCATCGCGAGGAAAGTTGTGGGGATGGGGTGAAGGTGGCAGCCAAAGCATACATATACAGTGGTACCTTGGGTTACAGACACTTCAAGTTACAGACTCCGCTAACCCAGAAATTGTCCCTCGGGTTAAGAACTTTGCTTCAGGATGAGAACAGAAATCGTGCAGCGGCAGCGGGAGGCCACATTAGCTAAAGTGGTACCTCAGGTTAAGAACAGTTTCAGGTTAAGAACGGACCTCCAGAACGAATTAAGTTCATAACCCGAAATACCACTGTGCAGGTAGCCAAAATGAACTGAATGTCTTCTTGGTGAGCAGCTGAGCAGAACACTCTATTCATTTTTCCTTATACAGTAAGTAGAATATAAGTAGAATGATAACTTTTTAAAAAATAAAAAAGCCTGAAAATCCATGGAGGCGGGAGTCTGGAATAACTCCATAGATCCCCCGTGGTTACAGCCTTCTTCCTATGACAAGTGAAGTCATGGCTGAGATTGCCCATCCCCAGTTGGGAGAGTGTGCATGCAGGGACATGTCACCATGGTTGATAGTAACTGCTCTCCCTGTCTGGCACTTAGGCTGCCGTCCCTTTAAGGCTGCCTTGTCATCACTTCCTGGGCTGTTCGGGGCTGACCCACTGACAGGCTCTTCTCCAGGCTGCCAAGACAAAGGAAGAAGGAGCCAAGCATAGAGCTGTGATGAGCACAGACGTGTGGTGGCATTGTGCCCTCTTGAGAACACTGCATTCCGAAGGCATGTAGCCCCACAGGCCAAAGACACATGAGCCACACAATGTCATTGTTAGCACTTATCCACAGAAAGTCTCTCTCTCTCTCTCTTTCTCTCTCTCTTCCCCCTCCTTAGTTTTCTGAAATTGCTCCAGTTCTCTGGTTATAAACACATGTAGGGATGGAGGAGAAGCTCAGTTCAGTTTGCATTTAAGTTGCAGCCTTTCCCCAATGGCAGCTCCCAGCTCAGCCAGAACTGCAGGACACCCATAGCCAGTATCCAGGGCACTCGGGTCCTGCCAACTACCAGAGTATGCCACAGGCTGAATGCCAACATCAGGCCTGAGAGTATGGGCTCTGCAGCTGGGCCCTTCAAACATTGCTTTTTTGAAAATCAATTGGAAGAGTGGTAAACACTCATAAGCAGTGTTATGCCACTGTACCTCCCCACCGCTGCCGCCCCCTTTCTTTCCTTCTTTGCCGGGGAGGGGCAGTAATTTCTACGTATGTGCCCTCAGTGCTCTAAGGGCAAGTAGCTGCCACATGAGCTAAGCGAGGGAGGCCTGCCACATCCTTGGCTGTGAGATCTGTTCTGTCATACACACACCCGTCCTGGCTTTCCTGGGAAATCGAGGCACAAACAAGGGAGGGCAGCACACTCTGAGTCACAGGCTCAGCCCACAGCCTGGCAAATATCCTGGTACATTCCAAGAGAGAGAGGGAGAAAGCGGGGAGAGGCTTCCCCCCACACACACACTATTTCCTGCTAGCCTGAAGAGACATCTCCCAAGCTCACGCCCTCTGAAGGCAGCTCTTCAGTGGGGCAGTGGAGAGTATAAAGCATCTGGGGTGAAGGAGAGATACCCATGAGAGCCTCTGCCCAAAGTGTGCTTGAGGACTGAACAAATAGGTGGAAAGGAGAACAAAGTGACCTGTGATGGCCTGGGACTCGGGCTCAGACTCAGAACCAGAGGAGTCTCAGTCCGCACTGGATCCTCTGCCTCAGGTGACATCGGAACCAAGTCTGGGGCCTGATTCTGAGGAGCCCCAGTCTGCACAGGTTCCCCTGCAAACAAGCATAAGCTGGGCCGAGTCAGGGGCCTGAGCCTACCCCGGATCCAGATGCGGGGATTTCCTCGTTGCCTTCAGCTGGGCAATCACTCACAGTTGCTCCACTACCAGTTAGGTCAGGAGAGGCTGAAGCGGCCTCTGGGTCTAGTAACCCACCGACATCTCCCAAGTTGCAGAGGCTTAGGTCTGAGAGAAGGAGAAACCTGAGTACTCACAGGAGGAGTGCTCGCCTTCGGGCGAGACAGGGAGGTGAGTCACCGGGGGATCCAGACCAGCCGTTACCCCGGCAGAGATAAAAGGCTGTTGGACCCCGCCCCAGGTTGCGGGAGCAACATTGTTGTTTGCTAGAACCTGCCTGTGACCCTGTGCCTGACCTAGCCTGGATTCCTGCCTTGACCCTGTCAGACTGACCCTTCGTGGAACCCTTGGATTCGGGACCGGA
This sequence comes from Podarcis cretensis, assembly GCF_951804945.1. Classification (NCBI taxonomy): domain Eukaryota; kingdom Metazoa; phylum Chordata; class Lepidosauria; order Squamata; family Lacertidae; genus Podarcis; species Podarcis cretensis. The sequence goes on along the minus strand of NC_137177.1, from coordinate 22,768,453 downwards.
CCTGGACCAATCAGGGTTTACCCCCTTGCTCAGGTTTACCCCCGGCCCAGCACATGACCCATGGGCAGGGCACTTCTTCTTAGATTAGAACTCAAGAGACATCCAACCAAGCTGAGCGTTGGGATATTTGAGACGGACAGAGGACAATACTATTTCACACAGTGCACAGTTAAACTATGGAATGAACCCCCACAGGGAAGAGTGATGGCCACTAACTTGGATGGCTGTGAAAGAGGATTAGACAAATTCATGGAGGGTAAAGCTATGCGTGGCTTCGAACCGCAATGCCTCCACAGTTGAAGGCAGGAGTGCTTCTGAATCCCAGTTGCTGGAAATGGCAGGAGGGGAGAGCGCTCTTGTGCTCAGGTCCTGCTGGTGGGTTTCCCATTGGTCACTGAAAAAACAGGGTGCTGGACTGGATAGGCCACTGGCCTGATCCAGCAAGCTCTTCTTATGAGGCAACAAGACATGTCGCTGCCTGTGGTGAATTACAAAATGGTGCCTACTCCATCCCATGCACAGAAGCCAACCAGGCTGGCGGCAGAATCTTATTTTGATACTGGCGACAAGGCAGCCCCCCTCCATTGCACCTGAGATCAGCAAACTGCCCATGGCCTGCCTCAAGGTTTGCCGCCTGAAGCATCCACCTGCCTCAAGATAGAGCTGGCCCTACAATAGCCTGACTCAATATAAGGCAATTGTGGAGTGGATTCTCACCACCACCACCACCCAAAAAAAAAGGCCAAGACTTACACTATGGTAATGATAAAATTACCAGGCTGCTTCTTATCAGGAGCCTATAAGGATGCTCCTCCTAGAACTGTGAAAACACAAGGGATCTTCTAATAATGCCAATCACTTTGCAAACACTCTTGTCAAGACTTAATATGCAGAATGTTTGGATATGAAAGACAAGGCCAGCCCAAGATATTTTGCTGTCTGGGGCAAAAGACAAAATGACATTCGCGCAAAAGCCAAACAGACTGGAATGGGAAGGTGGGCCATTTTGTCTCTGAATCTTACTTTGACAGTGGGACAGGGTCCTCTGCTGCCCCTGAGGGCACAGGCTGGGTTAAGAAGAAATGCACAACAGGCCAAGTGGCACACAGCTCTGTCTACTCCCTGCCCTCAGCATCTGCAGCCTAAGGCAGCTACCTCACTTTGCCTCATGGTAGGGCCAGCCCAGGAAAGGGCAGAGAAATGGGGGGGGGGACTACAGGACTGTAGAACTAGGATGAACAGGAGGGAAGTGGTTCACAGATAGAGAAGACTAAAAGTTGGGGGGGGGGGCTTAGAATAACACTCACCATCATTTGGGCACTTCCAGTATAAAATTCTGCTGGAACTCACAGCAGAATGAGGTGGGGTGGGAATGTGGTGGTGGAGTTGTGAATAAATTGCATCACTTCAGACTTCAGGTTGGAGAAGCCATTTTTAAAAGCCCCTGCCATATAAAAAAAAAAAATAGGAAGAAAAGAAACCCAGCCTCCATGCAAGTTGAAAGCTAGCCTGCATAGAAGATAGAACTTTCCTTCCTGATGAGCTAGTGTTTTTTTGTTTGTTTTTACTTGCAGAGAAATTTGGCGCAGGGGAGGACTGGAAAATATGACACCCACACCTGCAGTCTGGAACAGTACGGTCTTCCCAGCCACCTCAGGATCCTAACCACCTCTGTCTAGCCCAGGTTGGTAAATCAACACTGCAAAAAAAAATGAGTTACGGGTGTGATGACTGCCGTCTCCTTTGCTGCCACCTACATCCCCACTGTCTGTGTGTTGCCTGCATCCGACACTGCCTATGGAGGGAGGGAAGTCCAGGCTGGTCTAGACTAAGCCGAAAGGAGTCTGGAGCATGGCCAATGACTAGCTGCCTTCCTTAGGGGTGGAATTCAGGAAAGCCCCTTGTAGCACAGCAAAGCATGGACGGCGATGAGCCATCACCAGACATTCCCCCAAAGCTGCGCTTCAGTCTCGCCTCCGTCCCCAGCAGCCAGGCAGCTGTGCAAAGCTGGAGCAACTAAATACAGCTGTCTGAGGAATTAATTTCCCTTAGCCTGATCATAGGCTGGATTTCAAGCTCCTTGACCTGCATTTGAGTGGCTTGCTTGCCCCGTGGCAGGGAATGTTCTATCCCCATCAGACTGGATAAGAAGGATTTCATCTCTGCGTGTGTGTGTGTGTGTGCACCGGGCGCGTATGAGAGAGAAAGACTGTATTAGGAGAAGTCGTAATCATGACTCAGACCTAGCTAGGGCATAGGCTAAACTCTTCAAAATGACCAGCAAATCTACTTACGCAACAAAATAGGCATAAACGCTGCTAACCAGCAGGGCGCTTCTCTTCTTGCCTATGGAGCATCAAAGCCAAAGGAAGGAGGGAAAGGGGCTTCCGTCAAAGCAGGAGGAATTATTTCCAGATCTTTTGTTGGAGACAAGACATATGCAGCCCAGGTATTAAGCAACAGGGCCTCACTTGTTATGCAAGTGAAGTGGCTGCTGGGTTATATAGCTGGGCACACATTGCAGGGCTAAAAAGAAAGCAGAATCGGGGGACACTGCTGTGATCATTTCCGTGGTTCCTAGTTGTTAGCAAAGTCACTTAAATAATGCAGAGTCCAGAACGAAGAGAAATCCTAATCACATTTCATTGAGGAAACAAAAATAGTGTGTATTTTGAGGAGGAGGAGGAGGAGAGAGAGAGAGAGAGAGGCCTTTTCTCCAGGCCTTGTACTTACAGAAGGAAGACATTCCACCATACAGACAGAAGGCAAATTCCCTCAAAACTACACAGTCAAGCAGAGCAAGTGTTGCCTCAACAAACGTCATGCTGCTTTGCCTGTTTGCTAAGCAACACCTACTTCCACCCCAGTTGCCTTGGCTGACACTAATAGAATTAGCCATTACATTACAAACCCTCCTGCTGACCTTCCAACACTAGTAAGACTACGCAAACATGGAAGTCAACAGCAAACAACGTCCAATATGAATATGGTTTGGGTCCTTCCCTTCAGCCCATCTTCCCTCTTTTTAAAGCCATTTAAGGTGGTGTGTCCATCGGTACATATTGTGGGAGCAAGTTCTGTAGTTTGGCTATGCACTGCATGAAGAAGTTTGGGGGTTTTTTGTCTGTCCTGAATGTTCAGATTCATTGGATGGGCTCGAATTCTAGCATTAGGAGAAAGGGAGAAAAACCTCCACATTCTGCACACCATGCAAAAATTTTCACACCTCTATCATGTCACCTCTTACTTGCCTCTTCTCTAAACTAAAAAAACACACCTTCAAACAGAGTAACCTTTCCACATAGTGAAAAGTCGTTCCATCCCTTTGATTGGTTTGGATGATCTTTTCTGAACCCTTTCCAACTCTACAATAGGCAACAGAACCATACACAGCATTCCAAGTTTAGTCTCACCATAGGTTTGTATAGTGGCATTATGACTTTTGCCACCATGGCCAACCCCTACCACAGCTGCTATTTAAAATACACAATTCAAAACCAGATATAGTAAATGCACACATGCACTGAAGTCTCAGGAAGAGGTCTGTAAGAAGTGGAGGAAGAGAGAGAATATAAAAGCAGTTTCCCCTGCTCTAAAATATCATTTGGTTTTAATTTAATATTTCTTAATAATATTTCATATTTTATCTGTATTAAATGGAAAAGGAAAAAAGCTAGGGTGGTGTTTAGAGTGTCTGACTAGGATCTTGGAGACCAGGGTTCAAATCCTCACTCAGCCATGAATGGGTAGCCTCTCACCAAAACCTACCTCACAAGGTTGTTGTGGGGATTAAATTAGGAGGGGGAGAACCATGTACGCCACTTTGAGCTCCTTAGAGGAAATGGTGGGCTATAAATGCAATCACTCAAATGAAATATATAAATAAATATAAATAAAATAAAATAAAATAAATGTATGTGAATATTGGCAACCACTAATGATTTATATTGAATTGTATTGTTTTCACTATGCAATTTATACTTTAAAAATACTTCTCTAATCATTTGATAAGCAATATTGTATAATATGTAACTTGCATTAAAAAAAAATTCCATACATGCATGTAATATATCCTTGGTTTTGGTCCTATGCGGTGGAATTCCCTCCCCAAATAGCTGCACTTGGAACCTTCATTATGTAGTTTCCATCATATGCTGAAGACAGACCTCTTTACCCTGGCATTTGACATCTCAGATGTATATATTTTGGTGTGTTTTAAACTTTTTTAAATATTTTATTTTTAAATTGCTGCAAAAAAATATGCCTGGGGCCTTTTGGTGAAGGTTGGATAAGAAACTGAATATAATAATAATAATAATAATAATAATAATAATAATAATAACAACAACAACAACAACAACAACAATAATAATATAGCAACAACCACCCAACAACCACTCCAACCACCCAACAGCATACTGGCTTGCAACTGACCTAACTTATGGGAAGATACACTACAGGGAGGAGCTAGCCAACCAGTTTTCTCCAGCCTGTTAGGCTGATGGTGTCATCTGAGGTCTTCTGAGGTATTTGGTTTCAAGACGGAAATGATAAAAGTTCCCTGATTATGCCCCACCTGCTTACAGCTCACATTGCCACAGGGGCCCACACCTTTCTACACACACACACACACACACACACACACACAGCCCTGGAAACTTCCAACTGCAGCAGCCTTAACTGTGTGCTGTGGGATGGTATGATGGAGAGAGACAGGCAGTGACCTTAGCAGGGTGACTGCACAATCAATTCATATAATTATTAAATCATACAGTGGCACCTTTTCCTTGTACAAAGCAAACCATACATATGCATATAATGGGATGCCAAATCCAGCTCCTCCCCACCCTCCCTACCTGCCAGGACTCGGCTTCCGGATTCTGCGTTACCCAGGAAACGGCTGGTGACATTGCAACCACCTTAAAACCAAGCAGGGAAATTCTCTGCTTTAGGTGTTAGGGATGCCTTCTACTGTTGCCAGGGAAACACAGAACCCTGAGATAAGGTCCTGGCAGGTTAGGGAAGAGCTGATGTTCAACGTGATATTGTCTCTCTTTGTTTTTAACCTTGCATGAGCCATCTTCTTCTGGGGAAAGCAATGGCAGCCAGACTGCAGCTCATAAGGATTCCTCGTAGCGGGTAGAGCGGGTTGATGCCTCCTCATCCTGTTTCCTCCACACAACTTATCACCCGGACAACTTATCCATCACTGGGAGAAACTAGGGTTGCACAGTGGTTCAGAGTTGACTCGGGTGACATTAAAGGGGCATATGCATTATAGAACGGGCTTGTAGTACTGGGTTGGGAGGGAGAGCTCAACATCGCACAGCAGCACTTCTGCGGTCTACAGGGATTCGCTGGTCTTTCAAACACAAGCTAGCCAAATCAGGGGACTATTGGCTTTGAAGGCAAAAAAGAACATCCAGCCATTGCTGAAGGGAATGCATGGCTTAACTTCTAAGCTGTATGCCCCTTTGCAACCATCTCAGATCTGACCCTCACCCAAGATACATGGCACCTCTGACTGTGAAAGCAGAAAGCCTCTTCTCTACTTATTTATCCACTCATTTATTGCATTTTTCTCCCGCCTTTCCTCCAAGGAGCTCAAGGTGACATACATAGTTGTCTTCCTCCCCCTTTTATATCCTCAGAACCACCCTGCAAGGTAGGTTAGGCTGAGAGGTTGTAACTGGCCCAAGGTTGCCCAGTTCGTGGCCGAGTGGATATTTGAACCCGGGTCTCCCAGGTCCTAGTCTGACACTCTAACCAGTACACCACACCACCACTGTATGGTGCTTTTTGGGGAGCACCTTCCAATTCCAAGATCCATGTCTCCTTGGGTCCCAAAGGGAAGAAGGGTTTTAGCTCGGGGTAGAACATCTGCTTAGGGGATGCAGGTGGCGCTGTGGGTTAAACCACAGAGCCTAGGACTTGCTGATCAGAAGGTCGGCGGTTCGAATCCCTGCAATGGGGTTAGCTCCTGTTGCTCGGTCCCAGCTCCTGCCAACCTAGCAGTTCGAAAGCACGTCAAAGTGCAAGTAGATAAATAGGTACTGCTCTGGTGGGAAGGTAAACGGCGTTTCCGTGCGCTGCTCTGGTTCGCCAGAAGTGGCTTAGTCATGCTGGCCACATGACCCGGAAGCTGTACTCCGGCTCCCTCGGCCAGTAAAGTGAGATGAGTGCCGCAACCCCAGAGTCGGTCACAACTGGACCTAATACTCAGGGGTCCCTTTACCTTTTAGAACATCTCTTTTGTGTGAAAAAGGCCCCAGCGCAAATCTCAGGCATCTCAGGGAGGGCTCAGAAGGTTCCCTTTCTGGAACTCTGGAGAGACACTGCCAGTCAGTGTGGACAGTACTGAGCTGAATGGGCCAAGGGTCTGACTCAGGAAAGGGCAGCTTCCTACGCTTCTGTGAGACAGAGCTTGCAGCTCCATGGAAGAAAGGCAGATTCCTTTCTCATTTCCTTCAGCAGCACCAGCTGGGAAGGGATGTGGAGCTTGTGCCCAGAAATACGACAACATGGGCTTGAGCATCACACACACACACACACACACACACACACACACAAACACACAAACACGGTCCACAACTGCCAGTGTGGCCAACCAGCTGTGTCTGTGGGTGTGCAATGGTGGGACTGGCTTCCGCCTGCAGATGCCGCAGCTAAGCGACCTCGACAGGGAGGTTTCCAAACTGGGCACAGAGAAAAGCACGGCTAAAGCCAGGAGTGGTGAGATGGCAGCCTGACAATTGGGTCACATGGAGCTGGCATTGCTGTGGGCAGCTCCGGAACCAGCTGAGTAACATCACAGAAACGGATCCCCGGGGAACAACAACTCAGATTCAAGCCCACGTGACACTGGAGCAGCCTCTGGCATTTCAAGAGCAGCTGCTAAAACGGTCCCTTTGGGCTGGGTTAGCAAGAGAGCGCCTGTAGGAAGGTCCTGCAAGGTAAAGGAGGCGTGCCTGTAGCTGCTGCTGCTGCTGCTGTAGTTGCTTCCTCCAGAGGCAGCCCCACTGAGATTGTCTTAACGGAGGCACAATCTAACAGGGCCCCAGAGGAGCCGAGCAGCAAAGGCTCAGAAGCTTTGGTGGTAATGGCAAAAGTTACATCATCTGGAGTGCTTTCTGAGTCGCTGGCTGGTTATGCAGCGCTGAAAAACTGGGGTGCTTGGCTGCGGCAACAGTCCGTCTACTCATCCACAACTCATCCACAGGCTGCAGATGTGGAAGAGCCCATCCATAGGGTTAGCAACACATGGACTCACATGTGAACCAGTTGTGAGAATTCCTATTTTGCAGCACTGGAGGTAGGTAGAAGACAGGTAGAAAATAGGCGAGCAATGGTGAATTGCATAGAAAAGGCTTGAACATTAAGGTTTCCATTCTGGTTGGACCAGTAATAGAATCATAGAATTGTAGAGTCTGAAGGGATCCCAAGGATCACCTAGACCAAGTTCCCTGCAATGCATTGCAGGTAAGCAGGCATTCCTGCGTGTTTTGTTGAATGTCTCCCTGCTATATACAAGGCCTGAAGGAAGAAGTCAAAAGCTCTCTATTTCTCATAGGAACAGCCTTCTCGATCAGACCAATGGCCCATCTAGCCCAGCACGTTATCACAGTGGCCAACCAGATGTTGGGAAACCTGCAAGCAGGAACTCCAACAGGTATCACTTTCCATTAGCTTACATTGCATTGCATTTGACCTTTTACCATCCATTCACTCAGTTTGGATATGTCCTTTTGTTTAATGACCCTGAACTATTTAGTATCATCAGCAACCTCCTTAAATTGTTGTTCAGTAGCCAGAAGTTTTTTCTCTGTGTGTGAAATAAGTGAAATAGATAACACCCCATTTCCAAGAAGAAACTTCCAGTTCTTGCATACAAACTACCAACCAAATCTGGAAGGAACTTCAGAGTTAATTCTGCTGAAGAAGTATCTGCAAATGTCTGGCTCATTTAAGACTATATGGAATCTTTATTTTTCATAATACAGTAGTACCTTGGGTTACAGACACTTCAGGTTACAAGCGCTTCAGGTTACAGACTACGTGAACCCAGAAATAGTACCTCGGGTTAAGAACTTTGCTGCAGGATGAGAACAGAAATCGTGCTCCGGCGGTGCGGCAGCAGCAGAAGGCCCCATTAGCTAAAGTGGTACCTCAGGTTAAGAACAGTTTCAGGTTAAGAACGGACCTCCAGAATGAATTAAGTTCTTAACCCAAGGTACCACTGTAATGGAATTCACGGTGGGGGAACACTTGTATTTTTGCAAATGTTTATTATTTGTAAAGGGAATCTTTGTATGAGTTAATACTACATTAGAAGAATCCCCCTTTGGAGCTGTGTTGTATGATAGAATCATAAAATTATAGAGTTGGGAGAGACCCTGAGGATCATCTAGTCCAACCCCCAGCAACGCAGGAATATGCAGCTGTCCCGCACGGGGATCAAACCTGCAACCTTGGCATTATCAGCACCACGCTCTAGCCAACTGAGCTATACAGCAGTCCTCTTTGTTCTTCCAGATTGTGATGCTTGATTGTTTAAATTTTCGATTTGTTGCTTGCTTGCTTTTTGTTATCTTTTTATTTTAAAAAATTGATTTGATTTTTTTCTGTTAACAAATCAAGGAAAATAAAAAGATAAATAAATAAAAAGGGCAGGTTCCCTACCCTGCAAAAAAGAAAAGAAAAAGGCAATGCCATTTTCTGCACCAAGCTAGGTGTGTCGTGGACACCTTAGAGACACGTGACTATTATTCTTTCTCATTTTAATTAAAAGCCACTCTGGCCCAGACAAGAGTCGCCTACAGTCGGACATCCGCTGATGCCCAGGCAACAACACCGGGCTCGCTGCCTGCAATCTGACCTAACGCCTGCCGCTGCCGCCTCCTCCTCTATGCTGACCTAGAACTGACAAAACCCTTGGCCTCCTCCAGCCTCAGGGGGGGCCTGACCGGCTTGAATGGAGCTCATTATGCAGACGATTAGGCATGGCAAGTGAGCGGAGCCCACGCCCCTCCCCCCGGGGGCCGAGGAGCCTCTCCCAGCCGGGGTCAGAGCCGGTCTACCAAGGAGCCAGCTTCCTCCAGGCTCTGTGGCGGAATGTTCCAAACAGAAGCAGCTCCCAATCCAGGCCAGGACACAATGTGCTAAACTCCACTCCCAGTGTGCTGCTGCTGCTGCACCCGGCAGGACTGGCTTCTCTCTCCTCCTTGCGTACAGGGAGAGCAGCCAAAGCTGTCACTCAAAGCTCAGGAAGCTGCCTGGTGTCAGGTCAGGCTGCCTGTCCATCAAGCACAGTGTGCTCTCTGCCCTAGTTGACACTAAGGGCTCTCCAGGGTCTCAGGAAGAGTGTCGTTCCCACCACCTGCTAGATTACCGTGCAAAGCTGGTCCATCTTGCCAATTTTGATTGCTGCACTTCTCATTTTTCCAGTCTTAAGTTTAAAGCTCCACATTTCCATATGAATTTGTGATTTATTTAGTTTTTTTTTTTAAAAAAAGCCCTCGTGAAAATTCATCAGCGTTTTTGTCCTAAATAATAATAATAATAATAATAATAATATTAATATTAATATTTTTTTGTACCCCGCCCTTCCTGGTTTATAAAACTGGGCTCAGGGTGGCTAACAACAAATTTAAAACACTTAATTGATTCAACAAAAAACAGCATAAAATACAGTATAAAACGTGAATAACAATAAATTCAGAATTCAAAAATCAATTTAGGGGGAAAATCCGTCCAATAAACATTAGATGATCACCAGGGCTAGCTGGCTAAATTAGTCCTATTTGGGCCAGCGAGGAGACCAGGGGAGAATTAGCTTTGGGATCCCAGAGCAGGTAATCTCCTAATATGCACCTTTTTGTATGCCATTTTACCCAGCGTACACAATTTTGCAAAAACACACGCAAAACCCTTCCCCTAATGTAATGCATTTATTTATCTATAATATTTCCATTAGTATACCCGTTCAATACACACTTCACCCTGGCATCTGCATCTCTGTTCACGTTATTTGGCTAAACTGAACTGCTCTGGAAAATTCAGAGAAGTGTGAATTTCGGAGGTTCAAGGGCTGTTCCAGAAAGTGTGAATTAGCCCTTTAAATGTAAACTGAATAGAATTTGTCCTCCGTCCCCTAACGGTAGTAGCTCTCCAGGGTTTTAGACGAGAGGTCTTTTCCCAGCCCTACTTGGACTCCTCTCTGTTTCTAAAGCTTTCATTTGAGCTGGCGCCCTTTCAGATCTTGGCACTAAACGAAAATGCCTCCGAGCCTATAAGCAGAGTGCATTTCCCTCGCTGCTGCTTGAAAAGTCATAGCTGCACATCCACTCTCTGAAAAATGCAGACATTGTTGAGAGGATGCAGGAAGACTTTAAACGCCACCACCCCCTTTTTCGAACATTAGCTGCAGCCTGTGGCTTCTGCCTCTCCATCAACCCCCCTCTCCCCAAAAACCCAGTTGCCTTGGCCGTCAGCATGAGGCAAGAGGAGCTGCTGGAGCTCAGGGCTGCATGCGGCAACAGCTTGCTGCCTGGGGGAAGCATCTGTTACTTTCTAGGAAACATCTCCCTAACAAGTTCACCTTGTGTAGCTCTAAATGCCCCAAATAGGAAGCAAGATTCCATGTCCACTGCCCACAAGCAGCGATGGAAGACTATTAGGCAGAGGGGACCAAGTGGTACCCAAAGTTAGGGTATTCCAGAGCCTCGGTCTGGTCATAGAGAAGACTCTCACACACACACATGTTCTAACCAAAGCACACATGTGCTGTTTCAAATATTGCAGGGGTGGGACATCTCTCTCCTCTTTGCTCCACCTCTCTGCTGCCAGAGTCCTCCCATTTCTGCCTCCATGGCTGCATCACAAAGTCCTCTGCGGCTGCATTTGAGAAGCCCTGGCCGCATTGTGCAAATCTAGAAGTTATTGCATTACCCATCAATTGAAACGGAGCTTTGTGGACAGCTGCATTCAGAAACAAATGCAGAAAGGGAGGAAAGCATAGGGAAGGTATAACTGGTCAGGTGCCATCCTAACCCTAGTATACCCCCATACCACAGTTCCAGAACTGGGGTACATTGCATGTATATGTATGCACACACACACACACACTGCCCACACAGATGAATCTTTGCCCTTCCCAGCCATTGAGGCCCCCAACATAAATTCACATTGTGATTCCTGCACCCCTTCCAGTCATGATTGTGTTGAGGACTCTCTTAACTCCAGCAACCCGGATTATTTTCATTTTGCAGTGACCCAGTAGAATACAAACTAGGAAGCAGTTTTTCTCCTGTAGAAGGAATGACACTCTTCCCACCCACCCACCCACCCCTTTAGTTTTTAAGAGTCCGGAAATAATTCATCACTTTCCATTTCTCCAGATCCAGTAGCACTCCAGAGATTTATTCTAAGCCAAGCATCCAGCACTTCAAGAGTTAAGGCCCGAGGCATCATTTCTTTGTCACAAAGGCCCCCTCCTGTTCACTGTGCCTTCTTTTTCTTTTTTCCTCTTTCCTGGAGTGAGGGAGGGGAAGGTTCTTGCCTACATCCGTCTAGCAGCTAAACCCCTGTCGCCATGGGGCATTAGCACCATTACTGCAGCCTGCTCCCCAGAGGAGAATGAGTGGATCAAAGGGTTTTTAGCTGCAGACGGCTCCTAGACGGATCTGGAGCGTCTTCAAGGCGGCCACTTGAGGTTACAAATGTGCTTTTGGCCTGCAGCTCTGAAGTCAAAATTTTGCAGGGGCTTTATTCCTGTTAACCCCTCGCGCGGAGCAGTTCCTGCGCACAGGGGTGTGTGGGAAGGGGAGGTGGAGTAAGCTTTTTGGCTAAGAGACAACAGCAACTGTGCCTCGCTCCCACCTTCTGATGTGCAACACACATACACACAGAGAGAGCAGACACTTAATACATATGCACACAAATTGCCATGGCTGTTGTTGCTTCAGCACAGCCTCCAACATTTCACAGATGGAAAGAGAGGCACGTGATAATTTGTGCCGCAGGGTTGTTGGAAGTAAGTTTTACTCAGAGTTGACCCGATGAAATAAATAGACCTAGGTTAGCCATATAAGATTAATTGCAATGGGTCTGTTATGAGAATTGCTAACACTGGATACAACCCACACACTTATTTCCGTGCATCTGTTTGGCATCCATTCAGTCCTATCCTTTGCTGAAGGGGTTCCTCTGTTTCCTCTGAGGTAAGTTTATTTGCTCAGGAATCACCTGTCCTACACTGGCATCCAAGCAGAAGTGAGAGACGACTCCACAGAAAAGTTCATGCTGTTGCTATTCTATTTAATCTCTCCAAACATCCCATTGTACCATATATGGTGCAATCTGTTATATCACACCCAGAACTAAGTCCCATTTCGATAAGAGGGACGAGCTCCCAGGTAAGAGGATATTGGACCGCGGGCCTTAGAAACAAATCTGCTTCTATAAAATCTATGCAACTGAGAAACAAAGTCAGCAGTGGGGTTTTTTATTTAAATGTTTTAATCATTTTTTATTTAAAGAAATTAGGCGCTGCTTAACTACAATAATCCCAAAGCAGTTTACAAAGATATAGATAGTTCAGTTAAAACTATAAAATAAAACATTAATTAAAATGCTGCTCTTTCTTTGGGGAAATGTGGCTGGGGACATGGAAGGAAATTTCCTGAGTCAGGCCATTGGTCCAACTAGCTCAGTATGGTCGAGGTCTTCAACTGGACGGTTGGGACCCAACGACAGATCAAGGTAGGTCGCAACAGCAGCACTGCCACCATACGAAAAGATGGTAAAGAAAACAATGAGTGGGTCCCCAAAATGCACAACTGGGTTAAGGTTGGGTCTCAGATCTGAAGACCACTAGAGATGCTAGACTGGCTGCCTCCAAGTGAAGGCTTTCTTGTTCCAACAGGCTTCTGGGAATTAACTGCTTTCAATTAAAGGGTTGCTGGCGTGCTGTTCTTATTGCAATTATTGGTATGTTTTAAACAGATTTTTAATATGCATATAGCTTCAATTCTATCTATGTTTAATTTTATTGTAATGATGGATTATTCTATGTTTTCAGCGGTTCTTGCTTTTATCTGTAAGCTGCCTTGAGTCCTATCAGGGAAAATGGTGGGGTATAAATATTATCATTATTATCATTATTATTATCATTATCATTTCAGGTAGACCTTTTCCCAGCCCACATGGAAATGCTGGGGATTGAACGCAGGACTTTTTGCTTGCAATGCACATGTTCGACCATTGAGATGTAGCCCTTCCCAATAAGAAGCTCCCTTATCCTGAGTCTGGTTGATGGTTCATCTGGCCCACTGTTGTCTACTCCGACAGACAGGACCTCTCCAAAGTCTCGGGCAGGACTACTTTCCAGCTCTGCCTAGGAGATGCTGGAGGGTGACCTTGGGATGTTCTTTGCCATTCGGTGACATCTCTTTCCATTAAAAAAGCATGCCAACTATTGGTTCACATTTAAAGACCAAACACGCAAAAACTAAAACACAGCCACCCACACTTCTCCAGATTCTGCAATGCAGTTCTCCACCCAAGAAACGAGTACAAAAATGCATATAGTGGGAGTAAACAGTGTTTGAAACTGAGATGTGGAAGCTAAGGAGCTAAATGGCACCTTAAGCCTAGGTTATGGGTGCAACAAAGGAATGTCTAGGCGTGCTTTTTCATAAGAAGAATACGGAGCTGAAAATGAATGAAGTGCAGCTCAAATATTATGTTCATTTTTCACATGGTCTAGTCCTTCCCCTGCCCACCCCCTTAATATTCTCAAGGGGGTCTCTTCTCTAGTCTTCAGAGAGTAGCTGGAAGTGGGGAGGCAGAAAAAGGTCCTCGTTTCCTTTCTTCCTTCCTTCCGAGTTTTAATCTGAACTCTTAGGCACAGTACTGCACCCAGAACTCAGTAAATGCTTGCGCTAATAAAATTCCCTGTCAAAAAATGTGCCTAGAACAATGGAAGTTTCATGTTCATTATTTTTTTATTTAAAAAATGCATATACTTGGCAAAAATATTTGGCAAAATTGCATACAACATGTGTACATGAGGAGAAATTCACACCAAAATGCGGACGTATGTCCAGAATTATATATTTATTTATAAAAATGAAAACTGATGTGGAAATGTGAGTTTCAATAAATGAGAAATGGAAAGAAACCAAATCTGACAGATTTGCCCATCTCTAAAGAGGCACTGTGGGTTAAAGGTGGCGCTGTGGGTTAAAGCCTCAGCGCCTAGGGCTTGCCGATCGAAAGGTCGGCAGTTCAAATCCCTGCGGCGGGGTGCGCTCCCGCTGCTCGGTCCCAGCGCCTGCCAACCTAGCAGTTCGAAAGCACCTCCGGGTGCAAGTAGATAAATAGGGACCGCTTACCAGCGGGAAGGTAAACGGCGTTTCCGTGTGCGGCTCTGGCTCTGGCCAGAGCAGCGATGTCACGCTGGCCACGTGACCCGGAAGTGTCTCCGGACAGCGCTGGCCCCTGGCCTCTTAAGTGAGATGGGCGCACAACCCCAGAGTCTGTCAAGACTGGCCCGTACGGGCAGGGGTACCTTTACCTTTACCTTTAAAGAGGCATTCCTGCCACCTACTATGCTTTGCATGCAAGGCACACTGAGTGAAATTTAACTAAATTTTACTCGGAGTAGACCCACTGAAATGAATGGACCCAGCATAGTCCTTCCACTATCTTCAGTTTATCTACTTTGAGTAAAAGTTAGTTGAATGTCATCCTTAATCTTCCAAGTGGAGGGCTGTTCTTCTAAGCTTATGCCACAGTTGGCCAAAAGACCCAGCATTACATCATTGGCTGAATAATGGCTCGAATTATGCTAGAGAGCAAAGACTGAGATATTTGCCTGCTAGATAACAAAAAAAAGGTAGTGCACCTCAGAGTGAATCCCACTGAACTCAGGGAGAAGCGCTTTTGATAAAGCAAGCTTAAGTATATGCTACATAGAAATCTTAAATGCTTTTTTGGGGGGAGAGAGGGGTACTTTAGTGATTAAACTTTTGCAATTCTGAGATTTAAACGTGGCCAGTTTGTTTAGTGCAACTGCTGCAGCATTCATGATCTTGGGTACTGGATTCAGAAATCATGATGCTATCACATTTTTAAGAAAAAAGAAAAAGAAAGCAAGTTACTAGCCTATAAAATAATACAGTGGTGCCTCGCAAGACGAAAATAATCCATTCCGCGAGTCTCTTCATCTAGCGGTTTTTTCATCTTGCGAAGCATCCCTATTAGCGGATTAGCGCTATTAGCGGCTTAGCGGCTATTAGCGGCTTAGCGGCTAAGCGGCTATTAGCGGCTTAGCGGCTTAGAAAAGGGGGGGAGGGGAAAAACTCGCAAGACTCGAAAACGTCTTGCGAAGCAAGCCCATAGGGAAATTTGTCTTGCGAAGCGCCTCGAAAAACGGAAAACCCTTTCGTCTAGCGGGTTTTTCGTCTTGCGAGGCATTCGTCTTGTGGGGCACCACTGTAACTGTGGGTAATCTCACAAGCTGGAAGGAGGGAGGCAGAGCAGCAATCCCCACAATTAAAGGATGCAACTCCCTATAACCAATGCTGCTTCCTTTAACTAGGAATATACAGACCTTCCAGGTGTCCCCATTTTCCAGAGACAGCCCCAGATTTACAGAAGCCATCCCAGTTTCTGATTTGATCCTGAAATGTCCCACTTTTCCTTAGGATGTCCCTATTTTCATTGGAGAAATGTTGGAGGGTATGAATTGAGGAAGCTGCTTTATACTGAGTCATATCACAGGTCCACTTACAGTAGCTCAGTATTGTCTACACTGACTGCCAGCAGCTCTCCAAGGTTTCAGGCAGGAGTCTGTCCCAACCCTACCTGGAGATGCCAGGGATTAAGTACTCCTGTTCTAATGTAGTATAAACACTGACAACGGGAAAGGACTGGCCTGCAAGAGCTCCAACTGGTAAATAGCCTTTACCAAAGGTGCCATGGGCTTTGGAGACACTCGAACTCAGGACGAAAGGGAGAAACACGCTAAGAGGAAGGCATGCTTGGCAAACACTCACCGTGATCTACTCCCGCCCGGAAACCAATGTCCCCACTGTGGAAGGACGTGTGGATCCAGAATTGGTCTCCACAGTCACTTACAGATTCACTGTTCAAAACCATGTTCATGGAAGACAGTCTTACTCAGCTATGAGTGATCGCCAAAGAAGAAGAAGAAGACTCCTGATCTACCACTGAGCTATGGTCCTTTCCCCAGAAACTAGAATGCATTATGCAGATTAAATAAATATATGATGTCTCTAATTTATGCAGGTCACATAAAATGTGCCTGGATCTTATTGCACAGAATATTGCTTGTCTAAACATCAACCCCAGAATATGCACTTCCAAGATTTAAAATGCACACAAAAGGCAGATCTGGACTATTCTCACCCACTTCCTGCCTGGGTTGACAAAAGCACCATAGGCCAACTCTGGATCTATCCTGTCCTTCAGTCCTGGAGCTCTGACAAAACTCAGGCGAGGTTTTTTGTTGTTGTTGTTGTTGTTGTTGTTGTTGGCTTTTTGTTCTTTTTTTTCTTTCTTTTTTGCAGACAGAAGAGGGGAAGGACATTTTGCCGGAGTAATGACTGCATCAATTATTCAGTTCCTCCCAGCAATCGCAAGAGCCGACAGGCACAGCCTTCCTCCTGCAAAGATGAGTCTGGATCCAAAGCGATCCCTTTGCAAGCAGTTTGTTAGGGACCATTAACTAACTCAGAGAGCGACTTACACAGCACACCTGGATTTGAATTTGTGGCTCCTTTACTGCAGGGCAAAAGTCCCAAACAGTGATAGTGGGTGGGGCAAGAGCCAGGTTAGCAAAACTGAATGTTCTCTCTTATGCACATTTGGATGTTCATCACATTGTGGCATTTCCCATTAAAATCCATTAAAGATTGTGCATCCCAATTAAACCCTCACTAGGTTGTGCAAGACAATGGTGATAATGATTTCTATTGCGTCAAATCATTTTTATTTATTGCATTTATATAGCACCTTTTCTTCCAAGGAGCCCAAAGTGATGTGCATGGCTCTTCTCCCCATTTCATGCTCACAACAGCCCTGTGAGGTAGGTTAGGCTGAGAGAGGGTGAGTGGTCCAAGGTCACCCAGGCCATAGTTCAGCACCTCAAACATTGTATCACATTGGCTCTTTCATTCTGGAAGGGAAAGTAAATTGAGCAGAAACGATCAGAAGAGGGTTCAGTTCAGGATAATCTCCCTGTATCAGAAATTCAACCTGCTGAATCACCATCACTTCCCCAACTATGGCTAAATTATACTGATCCCATAATTTGCATTTATTGATGCTGAATTTTTATTTATACCCAAGTATACACTTTCCCCTGCTGCTGCTGCTTTGTCCAGCCAGTAAGAGAGGCACTCCCATCTCTCCTTTAAAGCACGCAAGACATAAAACAACTCAAAATTCCACCTGCACCTCCTCCTCCTCCTCCTCTCTAGCCTCTTCCTCCCTCCCCTCCCTCCAGGCAATTGAAAACTCATTGCACCCACGAGACAATCTCTGCATGCTGCTGGCACGCATGAGCTTACGGGAAATTGCATGCACATATATCACGGCCACAGCTGTTGTGCATGTATCGAGACACGTGCAGGTACTGGCCTAACTTGTTTAACAACCAGGACCTCCCATCTCGCCGAGCCTCTGTTTCCCATCCGTAGAACAGGCAGCCGAACACGCATGGCTGTTCGGCATCATCCTATTAAAGCCTGCAAAATGCTTTGAGCCGTCAGGGGCGCAGAGAGTGCCAAGAAGGAGCAGAGGTCTGTTGCTAAATCAGGATGGGACTCTCCAGCTCGCGCTGGTATTTCCCAGAGTCAGGAAAGAGGAATCTGCACATGCAAGCACGAGCGGTGACCTCGTGTTCAAAATTAACCTGCTGCCACCACCGGCAGCCCCTGTGCCTGACATAAATCTGAAACTCTTAACAGCTGGCTCGGGGCTTGGCATGCAGCCTCCCATACAACCTCTTCCTTGGCTCGTACACTCAGACTACAGGATGGATATTTTTTTTTTTTCATTTTCAAGGGGGGGGGAAGGAAAAAGATTAGTGGAGCCAAGAGCAATGCTGAGCAGATCCTATTGCTGGAATTCCAGAGCTGCCTGGCTGGCTGTGAAGAGGGTGGTGGGAAACTCAGCCATATGGCTGCTCTTCGCAAGGGGTGTTCTGAGGACAAGCTGCTGAGCACACAGAGGCCAGAGAATGGGGCTTGCTTGCATCCTCCGTGCCTGGCTCCGGCCCTTGAGGCCAAAAGTGAGGACAGCACACTAATTTGCTTAAAGCCAGGCCTGCCCGAGTGAAAGGGAGGCCAATTTTCAGAGGAAAAGCAATGTGCAGGTCACGGGCGGGTGGATCCGTCCATTTCCGTTGTCACCGTTTCAACTCTCCCCCCCCCCTTAGATTCATTCTTCTGCATTTCTGAAGTGATTTGCATTCCCCCGCCAGAAAAATAAAATCCTCACGAAAATTCGTCAGCATTTCACTGCAAATTTCTATGGACAAACCCTTTTTTCCCCTATGCAATTTTTCCTTAAGGTACATGTTTACTATATTATACTGTATCTTTCTTTCTTATTCTGTTTTTTCCACTTTCTTCTCCCTCTTTTTTATTTGTTTTTTCATCACTTTATTTTATAAATATTTAATAAAATGTTAATAAAAATGTTCATATTTTTCATATTTTTGCAAAGCAATTTCCCTTACTGCAGTGCTTTTAAACATGCTATTTTTCACCAATATATACGTTTCTATGCACTCTTTGCCCTAACATATGCATTTTTGTACATGTTACTCGACTGGAAAACGGCACTGCAAAATTCAAATATATATATATATATACAAGTTCCAGTTCGCATATTGATTTGGGAAGTGCAAATCTGGTAGCTTCACCTTTAAAAGCACCCATCCCTATGTGTTCTTCAACCTTGGGTCCCCAGATGTGGTTGGACTACAACTCCCATCACCCACAACCATTGGCTAAGCTGCCTGGGGCTGATGGAAGTTGTAGAATAGAAACATTTGGAGACTTGAGGTTGAAGAATACTGATCTAGTCCAGTATCCCATTTCCCAGAGTGGCCAGAGTGTAGTTTTACTGATTATGATTTCTTTTACTGATCATATTATGGTTCTGTGATTTATGATGTATGCTGCTTTAGCAACTTCCACCAGGACAGCAAGCTATAAATACAGGGTTATATCCAACTAATATAGTATACTTCATTAGTATAATTCACAATGAGAAGCCACATCACAGCAAGCCCAGCGAACAAAAAAGGGCCCTAAACATCCGACTGAGGATCCATTTAGTCCACTATCCTGTTATTCCAATAGTGCACAATCAGATGTATTTGGGAAGCCCACAAACCACCACTGATTTCAGTGCAAAGTAGTGCTCAAGTCTGCAAAGCTTGACTCAAGCAGTTGGGTTCTACAACGCACAAGAAGGCCCAGTCTCCGACTGAAGCATTCCAACTCCAGATGAAGTCTGAAGAATTGGCTCTTGTTTTTGAAAGGCTGCCCCAAGGTATGTGTCAAGGGATGATCTCCTAGTGGTACGAAAACATATTCCCTCCCCTGCACAAAAAACTTCAGCCATATCCGTTCTGTTTAGAGAAACCCAAATGGTACAGAAACCCTGAATTGGGTCCATCAGCCTGCTTGCAAAGCCTTGGCCAGGAATTGGGCTTCTGTTAATGATGGGTGTTTTCTTTAAAAACAAAACAAAAAATCATCAGCACAAACCGCCTCAAATGCTGTCCGAGAGCTGCTGAAAGCCCCTGCCAAAGGCAGCCAGTGATCATGAGCCCGTGTCCTTGTATGTGAGAGAGGCAACATCCATCATTCCATCTCATCTCAGCCTCATTCTCTAGCAGTTTCTCCCAGCATCATCTCAGAAACCAATAAGATAATGGAGGGCTTAAGATAAAATAACCGCCTTACGTTAATAGTCCTCTTCCCTGTTGCTTCGCTACCAAACCAACACTTTGGACAGGCTGCCTTTAGCTTTCTGGGCAGCCCTGGCATTGGGTTCCCGCAAGCCTTTTCCCCTCTCCATCCGCCTTCCTCATCTCCTTAGGAAGGCAGAGAGCAAGGGATGCTCCCACATCGCTCCCTTGGCATCCCTGTGCTTTCCTTACCCAAGTTTTGCCTGGAAATCTCTCTCATCTCTCTCCCTCCCCGCTGCAGCGCCCCCGCTGCCAAGCCATTGCCATCGCCTCCCTTTGCCTTAGGTGCTATTTGCAATCACACCCTCTTTTGTGCTCAGAGTCTGTGGGCTGGCAGCTGCCACCATATTGCATGCAGCGTGTGTGCTGATTAATAATCAGAGGACACGATGGCTGAACAATGAACGGGCTCCTTACTGAGAAGAGGGAGCAACTGCGCCTGGAGCTGGCTGGCTCTCCTGCGGCACACTGAGCTGATGATCGCTTAAGATCATGCCTTGCCTGCATTTCGCTTCTGCTCCTGTGCAGGTTTCTGGGGAGGTGGGGAAGACAGAGAGAGGTTTTCTTGGTCACACCACACACTTAAAGCGCTATGATACCACTTTAAGCAGCCATTGCTTCGCCCAAAGGATTATGGGAGCTGTCATTTGTTAAGGGCACTGAGTGTTGCTGAGAGAGATGCACACACACACACACACACACACACACACACTGCCATTCCCCTCCCAGAGCTACACTTTGCAGAGTGGTTAACAACCAATCCCACCTCACAGGGAACTCTGGGAATAGGAGCTCTGGGAGGGGAATGGGGTCCCCTAACAACTCTCAGCACCCTTAACAAATTATAGCTCCCAAAACTCTTTGGGGGAAGCCTTAGTTGCTTAAAGTCTAATCATGGTGCTTTAAATGCATAGCATGAATGAGGTCCTGGTTGCCTGCTGGAGAGTTGATATCTTCCTAGGCCCAGTATCCGACGTTGCTATTACTCCTGTTATTATATATTGGCTCATCAATTGTATGAACCGCACTTCGTTGATCAGTGGATTAAATCTGCATGCGAAGAAGAACCTACACTAGGACCTGGGAGAGCAGGGTTTGAACCCGTACCAAGCCATGAATCTCCCTGTGTGATCTTCGGCCACACACTGTCACTCTGCCTATCCTACTTCACAAGGTTGTTGTGGGAGGGGGGAGATCTACAAGCCGTCCCTTGTTTCAATTATCCACAACACGCTGACATCATGGCATCCAGGCCATGGAGCGTCTTTCTCCAGGTGATGAAGTTGGCCACCTTTTTTTGTTGCTATTCCAGCATATAAACCCTTTTTCACTCTTGAATATGTTTGGCTTAATTTTGCTCTCGTCCCAACCCCGTGATTTTATGATAAGTTGCTGATTCTCTGGCCACATCTACACTGTACCTTTAAAGCAGTACCATGCCACTTTAAACCATCGTAGTCTCCCCAGATAATCCTGGGAACTGTAGTTTGCTAAGGATGCTGTTAGGACATCCCTATTCCCTTCACAGAGCTACAATTCCCAGAGTGTTTTAACAGCCAGTGCCTCTTCCCAGGGAATTCTTTGAGGTAAGCCATGACAGCTTAGAGTGGCATGATTCTGCATTTAATATATTGGGCAGATGGGGGCCTCTGTTTTTGTAGTTTATTCTCTCTACTTACAGTAATTATCAACAGATTGCTTCCTTGTCTTCAGAGTGACCTGGGTGGGAGCTTGGGGGGGGCGAAAGATGGGGTATAAATATTTTATCAATAAATGGAAATTTCTATTTATTTGTACCAAGGTACCTGTCCCAGGCAAATCGCAGTGTGTGTGTGTGTGTGTGTGTGTGTGTGTGTAATAAGTAAAAAATCCCACCCATGGACAATGAGTTTGCTCTTAGCATAGAGAGGATAAGAAAACCTACATTAGCACAGAGCTAGATCAACAGAGGAGCCGAATCCCGAAAAGTCTGCAGAATGAGGCATGAAAAGAGGGATGTGAGTCAGGGTCGCCTTCAAGGGGCCACCGCCTCTTCTCCCCAACAGCTGAGCTACGGCAGGCTGGGAGGAAGGAGGGAACAGAGGGAGTGATGCCTCCCCCACCGCCACCATAGAGCAGCTGGAACTGAGCTAGATTGAAAAGCTCCAGCAAGCAGCCGAGATGGGTTTAACAGGGTCTCCAAGTACTGGTACTTGAGACTGAGCGAGACAACGAAGACAACAAAAAAGCACACACACACACCGGGGACTCGTGGAGAGCAGCTACTTTGCAGGAGGCACAACAATGGATGAGAGCAGTTAGGGGAAGCCATTGACGATGATGCGCCCCCCCCAACTCCCTGCTGGAGAGGAGTTGCTTGGCTGTTGTTGTTCCTCTCCCAAGAGGCATCACAAAAAGCTGCTTCTTGACAGCAAGGCTATATGGGAGAGTGCACAGGGAGAGGATGGAGGGCTGGTTTGGGGAAGCTATGGCCCTCCAGATGTCACCAAGGTACAACCCCAGTCACCGCTGACCATCGGCTGGGGATGATGGGAGTTGGAGTCAGGCAACATTTGGAAGGCCACAGGTCACTCACTCGTATGTAGGGATGAGGGAGAGGTTTAGAATCATAGAATTGTGGGGATGGAAGGGACACAAAGAGTCATCTTGCACAGAACTGTTAGAACCCAATACTAAGAATTTATCAAGAATGTATAACTTGCTGTTGAAGTGGAATACAATAGATGAGACAGTGAAGTCAGCTATGATTAGATGGGCACAGGACATAGGTCATGACATTATGTTTGCTGACTGGGAGCAGTTATGGACCACAGGTATTAAATTCACGGCATGTAATGCCTTACGAGAAAACATTATGAAAATGATTTACAGGTGGTACATGACTCCAGTCAAGCTTGCGAAGATTTATCATTTGCCCAATAACAAATGTTGGAAATGTAAAGAGACTGAAGGTACCTTCTTCCACCTTTGGTGGACCTGCCCAAAGATTAAGGCCTTCTGGGAAATGATTTATAATGAGATTAAGAAAGTACTTAAATGCACCTTTCATAAGAAACCAGAGGCATTTCTCTTGGGTATGGTCGGCCAGCTGGTGCTGAGGAAGGATAAAAACTTCTTTTTGTACGCTACTACGGCAGCAAGGATTCTTCTAGCAAAGTATTGGAAGACACAAGAGCTACCCACGCTGGAGGAATGGCAGGCGAAAGTGATCGACTTTATGGGACTGGCAGAAATGACCAGCAGAATCCGCGACCAAGAGAAAGAGACTGTGGAAGAAGACTGGAAGAAGTTTAAAATATATCTTAAGAGCTACTATAAAATTGAGGAGTGCTAAAATGCTAAGGGAGAGGAAGACGTAGAATTACAGCAGTAAATTTTGTTTGATTTAGGGTGAAATTGAAAGGGAGAATGAATTTATATTTAATTGGCTAAAAGGGTTGTTGAATAATTGTTAAAAATAAAAGGATGCAAAAAGGGGAAGGTATGGGGAAGTCCGAGAAAAGAGGCTTATGGAAATAAGGTTAAGAAATTATGAATTTATGTGTTTGTTTCTATGTTGTTTTTGTTGTGTTTGTTAAAAATTGGAAAATTAATAAAAAAAATATTTTTTAAAAAAAAACAAAGAGTCATCTTGCCCTTCCCTGTGCAATGCAGGGATCACAGCTAAAGAATCCCTGCCAGATGGCCATCTGACCTCTGCTTTAAAACCTCCAATGAAGGTAGCCTGTTCCACTGTTGAACAGCTCTTACTATCAAAAAGTCCTTCCTGGTGTTCAGTCAAAATTTCCTTTCTTGTAACTTTAATCCATTGGTGGATCCTCCATGTGACAGCCCTTCAGATATTTGAAGATGCCTTTCTCAGTCTTCTCTTCTCCAGGCTAAACATACTCAGCTCCCTCAACTGTTCCTCATAAGGCTTGGTTCCTAGACCCTTCATTATCTTGGCCACCCTCCTCTGCACACAATCCAACTTGAGAATATCCTTCTCACTCAGCATTTAAAGGTGAACCTAACTAATTCACACTTTCTGAAACAAGGCACAAACAAACAAACAAAACTGCACTTTTCTGAATTTTGCAATGTAGCTTCTCCAGCCAAAATGCACACACTAGTGGGAAGTGTACATATAAATGCTTATATTACCTGGAAAGCAGCTTCCTGCCAGCATAGACAGCAGTGGTGAATCATGTGATCTGGTACACTCTATTCTTCTGTGTCTCTATACCATTTGTGGTATAAAGTTACAGGAAGTAAGCAGGAAGTGGTATGTACACCCCAAAGCATCTGCAGGTGTGAATGGTATTTAAAGGGGAGTTATGTATAACAGCCCTGAAACCATCGTGTGTACAAGTCATCACATTGAACATAGAAGGTTCCAAAGAGGCTTCTGCGATACCCACTGTGGAGGTGTTGCTCAGATGGCGATATTTAATATAAGAATGCAGAGGTCACAAGCATGACCTTATTCTCATCTGTGGAAATGTTGCTCTTCGCATACACACAGAACTCCATATTACAGGCAACGGCTGGTTGACACGCCTCCGACTGACGCGCTATCACTCGCAGGGTGCCAAACCTGGAAGTGACCTGAAAACGTTGCTAACAGGACAGAACGGGGGTGGGAAGGGAAGGGGGGCACATGGAGAAGGGGGGGTGTCCCATGGTGCAAACTTAAATCCTTGTGCTGATGGAACAAGTTATTAGCACTACACTGGGTACAACCCTTTACCCACCACCCCACCCACCCCTGGGAAAGAGTGAAGATATCAAGCCTATGTCGCCTAGTGGTTTGTCATCAGACTACGAGAGCGGTGTGATTCTCCACAGAAGCATTTATCTAATCCTTTCCTAGTTCTATAGATCCAGCAAATGCGAAACCCCAAACCACACTCACATCCTGTACCACACCCCTGATGCACATGAATTCACCCCACCCTGGAGTTCTCCACTTGCAAGTGGCAGCAGCCACACACACACACACACACACACACACACACAAACACACACACAAGGCCTGACTCTGACCAGGTGCAAACTGAGCTGCTAGGGAGACCAACTTCTGTGGCGTTGGAAAACTCAGCTCCAAGAATTCCCCAGCTTCATGTGCCTACTCCATGCGCTCCACACATCTTACTCCCATGCATGCTCCGTTACGTGTGTTCCCAGGCCTTTGGGCCACCGCCGCTGCCACTGCCCCCCCCCCTCCACTCTTTCTCTTTTAACAGAGCACATAAGCCTCGTTTCCGTCTTGGCAGCAGCTGGGCCCAGAGAGTTCCTTCGCACACCCGGGGCAGGCGAAGCAGGCAGGGAGCTGCCAAAGAGCAGCCAGGCAGCATGTCTGCAACTGCAAGCCGTCCGCCAGCCCCAGCCAGCCAGCCAGCTATCTGGGGCAGCCTTGCGTGCGAAGGAAGGCTTGGCTGCTAGCGGCACAGGAACGAGGTCGTGAGTAGGCCAGGGGGGACCGGAGGAATCCACACACACACAAGGGAGAGAAGAAAGGTTCGCAAATCACAATCTTGCAAAGTCTGTCTCCCTCCCCCCCCCCGCCACCTTCTCCCCCCTCTCTCATCCAAATGCCCCACACTGTGGTTCTCCTTCCCTGCTGTGCTGGAAGGCCCAGCGCCTGTCAGATCTACCAAGACTGGGAGGATTAGGAGAGCAAATTAGCAGAGTTCAAAGACGCCACAGCCGTACTTGGGTCATATGATTGCCAGCCAAGGCTTATTGGTGAAAGGAGAGAGGAGGAGGAGGAGGAGGCTGCGCTGTGCCTCTCAGGGGTAGCCTTTGGAGAGATGGAGCAGGTGGCAACGTTGCTGGTCTCCCAACCCTTTTCTACAGAGCAGGCAGGTGCTGCTTCAGGAGGAGGGAGTCAGGTGCAAACGTCTCCCCAAAGACCCTGCCTCCCCAAAGAGGCACAGCTGTTGTTCACAAGCAAGGGATTTGAAAGAAGCATGGAGAGAGTGCGAAGGTTGCTGTGTGATGGGGTGTTGTTTTTTTCAATGGCTCAGCTCCTCTGCCACCCTCAGCAGCAAGTTTGCCATGCAAAAGCATTGCACAAAGTTTCCTGCGGTTGACTGAAGAACGAGGAAATGCCCCAGTCTGCTCCTGTGCCACTAAAACAAGTTTGGTCTGCAGAAATCAGCAAGTGCAGCTTGTTTTCCATCCAGCATTGCGGGAAAGGGAGGATTGTTATCATCTCTGCATCAAGAGATTATTATCATCTTTGCATCAAGATGCTGTAGAACTTGGAAAGGTGGCAACTATCATCTCTGCATCACGGGATTATTAACATCTCTGCATCAAGATGCTGTAGAACTTGGAAAGGTGGCAACCTTAACTGAAGAACATAAGAACGGGCTGCTGGATCAGGTCAATGGACCATCTAACCCAGCACCCAACTCTCACAGTGACCAGCAAGACACTTGTAGGAAGCCCACATTTGCCATTCCCAGCAATGGGCATTCAGACAGATACTACCTCTGACCATAGTAGGCACTGACAGCCCCATCCTCCATTAATTTGTCTAATCCTCTTTCAAACCCCTCCGAGAGGCAAGAAAATGAGGAATTCAACACAGTGCAGACACACGACCACCCCGCTGAGTGAGCTGCTTCTGCTCAACCATATCTCCTTCAGGCTAAACATATCCAACTCCTTCAAACTTTCCTTATAGGACTTGATCTGCCAGCCTTCCTCTGGACCCAGATGTTGTTGGGCCACAACTTGCACCATCCCTGACATTACATTGCTTTTTCCTGTAGGACTAATTGCAGGCATTAATAGTTGTCAACAGGTTTACCATACCCATTGAGTCAATCACCCATCTCCTACTACCCTCCTGAGAAAAACCCCACCCCACCCTCCCACTATATACAGTGGTACTTCGGGTTACAAACTCCGCTAACCTGGAAGTAGTCCCTCGGGTTGAGAACTTTGCCCCAGGATGAGAACAGAAATTGCGGGAGGCGGCACAGGAGGCCCCATTAGCTAAAGTGGTACCTCAGGTTAAGAACGGTTTCAGGTTAAGAACTGATTTACGAATTAAGTTCGTAACCCGAGGTACCACTGTATAAGGGTCTGGTGACTTCTGTTTCAGTGTATCTGAAGAAGTGTACATGCACACGAAAGCTCATACCAAGAACAAACTTAGTTGGTCTCTAAGGTGCTACAGGACAATTTAAAAATAATAATAATAATATATTTCATCCCCAACAGTGAGTGATTGAGCCAACAGCAGCAAAACAGGCTGGTAACAAGTGGCCAAGAGGCCACATTGCACCTTTTTTTGCTGTTTTCTTGGTTCATCCTCCCAACAATCCTGTTAGGCTGAGAGACAGTAACCAATCCAAAATCACTCTATGCTTCCATAGCCGAATGATTTACAGCACCCAAATCTAGCTAGCCCTAGCCCAACCCATTCACTGCAATGCAACACTGGCTCTGCTATGACTCACCAACTGCTTGTCAGAGAACAACATGGCTTTTAGTTGGCGCTGAAAGCCTAGGTGCCAGACAAGTATCTCTAGGGAGGGCATTCTAAAGTCTGGGTGCTCTCTTTCTGACAGACACTCCTACAAAGGTGGGGGGAACTGGAGCAATAGTATTAAGCAAGGGGCAATGTAAGAAGACATTGATTTCTGTCCCAATCGACATATGTCACACACAGCACCGTTTCCATCCGCTGCAGTTCAGCTTCCAACAAAAATTGCATTATTCATCTCACTGTCGGTCATGGTGAAATTTCGCACAATTAACAACACTATCACTGTGTTATTCCACACCATTCACTTCAATGCAAATGGGGGAGGTGGATCATTATCAGCTACGTATAATTTTGGACTGACAAAAACAACCATGAATACCAATTGCATTCGCTGGTTTGATGTCCATTTCTGGGCATGGGACGAAGAAGCAAACATTGGCAATTTCCACTCCCATTGCAGTTTCCATTGGAATTCTTTTGACATCCCTGCATGGAAGAAGAAGGCATCCCTTCACATATGAAGAGGCTGTGCTTCTCATCTGTGTGGGCTTACAGATCCTTAAACCACTGGTGCATACCATGCTACAGTTCATGCATTACAATATACTTGCGATTTTCAATGCAAGCTGAAAACATTCCTCTTCTGCCAAGCCTTTTCGAGTCAGCAAGATGGGCCTAGTTCATGAACAGGGACAGATCAATGGTAAGGAGGTCACTGATGTTTTTAAGCTGAATTGTGATTCTGTGAACTTAACTTAATGGATTAGTTTTATGGGTATTGCATAACGTGCTGTGATCTGTCCTATGATCCTTTTCAGAATGAAGGGTGCAATGCAAATTTTATAAATAAAATAAAAAAGAGTGTTTCCTACACAGAGGGATACCCTGCCTTTCTTCTGTGTGTAGAGGCTTCACACAGTTAACAAAACCCAGAAATATCTCAATGCAACAGCAGCAGCAATATTATTAATAATAATAGTTCAAATAAGAATAAGAATGAAAACAGCAGCAAAATACCAGCAAGAAACAACCACACATTATAAAATGAAGTGGATAGCTCAGACCATAGAGCATGAGGCTCTTAATCTCAGGTTTGTGGGTTCAAGCCTCACGTTGGGCAAAAAGATTTCTGTATTGCAGGGCATTGGACTAGATGAGGCTTGTGGTCCCTTCCAACTCTACAAGTCCACGATTCTATGATATATAATGCCCTTGAAAAACTATCTGTGCAAGAAAATTCTCCCTTGCCTGCTAAAAACAGTTCAGAATTGGCCTTTGGTCAGATGAAAGCCACATTCACTTCTGGGCAATGTTCCAGGGGCCACATGCCAAGGATGAATGGGGCCAGAGGCAAAAATGGGTAGAGCAAAAAACCTGAATTTTACCTATGAACAGTAGTTTCTACTCACACTTGTGCACCCCTCTCTAAGGTATAAGGTAAAGGACCCCTGGATGGTTAAGACCAGTCAAAGGCGACTATGGGGTTGAAGCGTTCATCTCACTTTCAGGCCAAGGGAGCCAGCATTTGTCCACAGACAACTTTCCAGGTCATGTGGCCAGCATAATCAAATTGCTTCTGGCAGAACAGAACACCGTGATGGAAACCAGAGTGCATGGAAATGCCATTTACCTTCCTGCCGGAGCGGTACCTATTTATCTACTTGCACTGGCGTGCTTTCAAACTTCTAGGTTGGCAGGAGCTGGGAGAGAGCAACAGGAGCTCATTCCGTCACAGGGATTCGAACCGCCAACTTTCCGATTGGCAAGCCCAAGAGGCTCAGTGGTTTAGACCACAGCGCCACCCGTGTCCGCCCCTCTCTATTTGCCATCCACACAGTCAAAAAGCATTATCAGAGTTCAAGGATGTGTTCCAACCAAGCAAAAAAAAATTTTAAGGAGGGTGCAAAGCGAGGAGGTGAGGTGAGGGGTGTGGCTCAGAAGGGTGTGTGGCTTGGCAGGGTGTCACAGAGGTCAGATAGAGAAGTTTGGAGGACTGCATTTGACCCCCAGTTCTAAGGTTTCTGGTCCCTGAAGTAAATTTTACAATCTGACATTTTATTATTATTTTTAATGTTAACATATGAAGAAGCCTTGGATTACTCTTCCCTGATGAACATGGGGGTCTTCTTATGAACCCACAGAAGCTTACGGTTTCTCTAAATGACTACTCACTTTTGAAAAGGCAACAGCTCAGCAGGCTGGGGGTGGGGGTTAAGCTCCAGTTTATGAGATTTGCTCAATTCATTTTAAACAATCACAATGCTTTTACCCTAGGCAGAAATGTCTTCATGTCTGCTTTCAAACAATCAAGCAATAAAGACAGGAGTCGTGCTTGACCTGAAAATGGCCCCACTGAGCTGCTGGGCTGTGGATTCAAAGCTGGGAGATCCACAAGGCAAGGTGGTCACTTCTCATTAGCCAAAGTGTGTGAAATGCCAAAGAAGGCTCCCAACAGCCCAAATGGTGAAATGAAAGCTCACTATCAGTTCTGGAGAACAACAGGAACAACTTTGGTTATTAGTGGTGGGAAGCTTCTCTTCAAAGAGAAATGACCAGATGAGCTCTAAGGGAGCTCTGACCTGTCCTCCTGACTTGGACATTGTCACCTGGATCTGATCTCAGAGGGAAAGTGCTCTTTTTCAAGGGCAAGACAGCCCAAACCACCGCTGTATATGTGCTTGAGTTTGCTTTCCCCCTTCTCCCTCCCATTTCTTTTTCCTCGTGTGCTATGTCTTTTTTTTTTAGGCTGTGAGCCTGAGGACAGCAACTCACGTCTTAGTACTGTAAATAAATAAATACTTTCCCAACAAAAGCGTATTGATAAATGTGCAAATATAACAGAAGGAGCAGTGAAATGCTGCACATCCTTCGTTATCATTGTATATTCACAGCAGCCTGAATTTTCCAAATGCAAGTTCTTATGTAGCCAAAACAGCACCATCCATGCACCAGGCGGAGTCATCAGCAGTCTCAGGGGAGCCCTACGGTTTGCAGAAGCACAAAAGTTATTGGGGGATAATCTCTCAATGAGGACTGAGAGTGTTCAGTGGGCATGAAGTGCCGGCTGACTATGGGGAGTGGAGAAAGGTTGGAAAACCTAGAAGAGAGGGAATGGAGCGGATGGCGTCCTGAGCAATGAGCATGCCATACTGCTACATCTGCTAGTGGTGGGGGGCAAAATTGGTTTGGATTGCTAACCTACCAAATTCACACTTCCCCATATGATACATGAGCAGCTGTCCTTTGAAATTTGCACTTCTCTAAATTGTATGCTGCAATTTTCCAATCAAAAAGGGAAAACGTACAAAATGCATATGTTAGAGGGAGGGTGAAGTGCATCAAAATGCATGTTTTAGTGGAAATAACACCAAAAATTGCAGCATATTAGGGGGGACTCTCTTGGGGGGGGGTGTATATCAAAACCAATGCATACTAAAACACTGACAAATTTTCATTATTTGTTAAATGCAAACTGATGCAGAAATGTGGTGAACAGAATTTAAGTCTGGAACAAATGAGAAAATTGAATGAAACTGACAAGATTCCTTCATCCCTACCTTGCTAGGTGACCTGGTAGGCACTAGCCATGAGAGTAATTCACATTCCAACACCTGATGAGCCAACAGTGATAAAAGATAGGAAATGGAGTTTATCCAGCCATAACTGGCATGGCCAGGCACCTGCTCACATTCCAAAAGGGACCTCTGTGGGTGCCAAGTTGCCCATAACCCTTTGCTGCTGTTTCTCTTCCTCCTCTTCCTCCTCCCTGTTGCTACTTGCTTGCTTGCCCATCCTTCCCCTTCTGCCTAGAGGCAGCAAGTAAGAAAAGGACAGCATTAAGGAAAAACTACCTTCTCCTCGCTCAATTGCACACCAGCATGTTCCCTGGCAAATGAGAGGAGAAGGAGGAGGAGCAGCTGGGAGCAAGGAGAAGATGGGCCCACCCTCTGCAGGAAGCAGCCCCATGCTGTGGGGAGATAGGCACACAGATCGGTGGTGCACTTAGATTTTAGACTCTGGGTCTTACAGGGGCTCTCTTTAGATAGCAACTTGCATAAGGATGGGCGAATCAGTCAATTTCAGGTTCTTCTCCGTTTATCAATATTCCAATTTAAAGTTCAGCTCCCCACATTTCAACATAAGATTGCCGTTTTTTGGAGAGAGAAAAGGTTCTCATGAAAATTCATTAGCATTTTAGTGTGCATTTCTCCCTAATATAACATATTTTTCCCTCTGCAATTTTGCCAAAGGTACCCATTTTTGCAAACCAAATGTCCCAAATACAATGTGTTGTATGATTTTCACACTATAGGCATTTTTATGCACACATTATTCCCCTGTCCAGAGAACTGCATTGGCGAAGCCAGGATTTTGAAAGATGGTCTGTGTTTCAGTTTGCATACTGTTTTGGAGAAGGTAGGTTCGACTTTCAATGTGAACTGAAGAGAAATTCATTGAGAATGCCAATGACTTAGTGAAGACACCAGACCAATGGTTGCCGTCAGATGACTGTAGACTCGGGACTTAATGATTTTATGGAGAGTAATGTGAATTATTTCACTGACTTCAAAAGGTGGGTAAGCCCACCCACTTGGGTTCCGGGGCCTTCTGCTTTCTCTGCTGGGTAGAGCTCAACAACATCTGTCCAGAATCCTGCTAGCATCACTGCCACTTATCATGCCTTGCTCAAGGGACCTATAACCAGCATAACGCACCCCTGATCTAGTTGTCCAATGAAAGGCTCATACAGAGGTGAATTTGTAGGTATCCCCAAAGTTGTAGGTATTTACCAAAGGGGTCATGGGTTTTGAAGACACTCAAACTCAGGACACAAGGGAGAAACGAGCTTAGAGGAAGGCACGCTTGGCAAATCCACACCGTGATCAGCCAATGTCCCCACTGTGGAAGGACGTGTGGTTCCAGAACTGGCCTCCACAGTCACTTACAGACTCATTGTTAAAACCATGTTTATGGAAGACAGTCTTACTCGGCTACGAGTGATCGCCAAAGAAGAAGAAGAACTCCCAAAGACCAAACAATTGTTGAGGGGGACATGCCTTGATTTCTCCCCAAATGAAATTTGAAAATATAAAGGAAAAATGCCTGTGTAGACTGCCGTAATGGCGACAGGTGTGCATAAACTATCTTGCCATTTCAATTCGCAGGAGAGCTATCAGCCAGAGCCTGCATCAGACGCCCCACTGGAATGCTGCAAAGGCACCAGGTTTGGAGCTTAGGGCTGTTGACGTGGGGAGGGTGTTTTAACTAGACTCTTGTTATTGGCCCTCACTTAATCAGAAGGAGCTGCACAGACACCTGATCTGTAGGTTAACACAAAAGAATCATGCTCCACAGTGATTTACACTCATTATTAGCCTGGTGTCCCACAAGAAATTTTGCCAATGGGACCTGCAATTAATACCTGTAATATAATAGACTTGATTATAATAACTGCTGTGATAATTACATTACAGCCAATGAAGGATGTGGAAAGAGGCCCCTGAAAAACAAGTTCTTTGTCTTTGCTTTTTGGCTCTGTCTCTGCCTTGCAGGTAATCACTAGCAACGCCAGGCAAACCCTCTTTTAATGGACTCTTAATAATGCCATAATTTCCCTTTGCAGTGAAAGTTTTCCAAACAGTCAAAGATTCAAAACAAAGCAATGATTGCTCCTATTAGCATTAAATTCCACTCTGAGAGAGAGAATAAATCAAACTGGGGGATTCAGTTCGAAGCAGAACTATAAAAAATAAAAAAACAAATAATGATTTTTTAATATTAATAAGAAAAATATATTGTTATGCACTCTTAAGCATTTAAACTTCTAATCCAATCAGTACAAAGTGCAGAGATAAATCAAAGCAGCAGAAGAGGGAGCAGCTTCCAGAACGGCAGCAATAAAACAGCAGCTAACATCTCTGGGACTCAAGTAGGTTTGACAGTCTCAAAAGGAGGCGGGGGGTGGGAGGGAGGAATTTATGACGCTGTCATACCCTAACAAGCTTGCTAATCCTCAGAGTCTCTGCACACATTCTTTGTCCAAGTAAAGGAGGCAAGGCAGCCCAAATCCTTGAATTCACACAGCCCCAGAACTACTCACATGCACACGGTCCTTGCCGAACTAGTTTCAGCAGTCTCCTCTCTTGCAATCACATAATGCCACTGTTTCTTTGCAGAAAAGTGGGAGGGGATCAAAGAATCAAAAGAGATTGCTGGAGCGGGAGCGTGCAGACAATATTACATCGGGGCAGGGAACCTGTGACCTTCCATATGCTGCAGGACTACAGCTACTATCATCCATGAGCAGTTAGATCGCGGTAAAAAAACAGGTGCCTCCCACATTTTGGCATTTCCCCCTTCTTTCAGCCAATTTTTAGCATATAATACACGAAGCATTCCAAAAGGTGGTGCTTTTTTCAAACAGAGAGATTAATGAGCATCCAAGTGATCTGCAAACAGATTCTTTGTCTTAAAACATATATGAAGGGTGAGCATGCTTAGCTAGTAAGGGAAAGAGCAGGGCTGCTGTAACCACTCGGAGGTCTTCAAGATATTTGCATGCCTTCATCTCTCCCACAATGTTTTAATTCAGAGCAGTGACATCTGGAAGAAGCCCTGTGTCAAAGCAGCCTTTGATCGCCAGTTCAAACTTAATGTATGAGGTATCAGGATTAGGGCAGGATTAACCTCTGTGCTAAGCATGCTATAGATTAAGTGCCCGGGCCAAATAAGAGTCAATGCTATAGAACAATGGCCAGGTCTGAGTCACACATGGAAGTACATCACTTGGTGGCTTATCCCCAAATGAACAGCAGGCAGCTGAACAGATGAACCGCCCCCCTCTGAAAAACAGTGCGGTGTCAGGCGACATCATACCTCCAACTAGGGTGTTTTGGCGGCTCCACACATGCAAACGTTCCCTTGACGCTGCAGTCACTGAGTGGAAAATACTGTATTTTTCTGTGTATTAGATGAGGTTTTTTGACTCAAAAAACATGTCAAAAAACTGGGGTCGTCCTATACATGGATAGTGGCATGGGGAGGGGGAAGCTGCACGCTGCCAGCCAGCTGGTTGGTGGGCATGCAACTCCCCCCCCGCTGTGGAAGGTGTGCGCTCTAGGGAGCGTTTCCCGCAGTGGCGTGGGGAGGAGTGGCTGTCCACTTTGCTAACCCCCAGCAATGGCCCTGCTGGGGTGATGGTGCCACCAGTGCAATTCCCTCTTTAAAAAGCTCAACAACTTTGGGTCATCTCCCCTAATTTTCTTTAAATTTAGTCCCCCAAAATAGGGGGGGGTCTTATACATGGAAAAAATATGGTATGTGTGAGAGCACACCTTAGAACCCCTCTGTTGGAAGACCGCTTTAGAAATGGGTGGGATGTTTTTAATGCTTTGATCTTGGTTTTAATGTATCTACATGGGGTTTACTGCTCTCCAGTGTTTCAGACCAGGGACATTCCCAGCCCTACCAGGAATTGTTGCTGCTATAACAATATGAGCTCCAGCTTTTTTCAGGGGGTGGGGCAAGATCCCCTCAGTGGATTCCCCCACCCCCAAATGGATCTACCCTCTTGCTGTTACCACCATTGCCAATCTGGCTGCACTCTTGACTCTAGCCTGCACCAGTGCCCAGAAGGCAGACGGATGAAAAAGAAAGGTGTTTGCTCCTTCTCCTGAATCTCACAATTGCACACTTAAGAGAGATTGCAACAAGAAGGAGCCCCCTGAGGGCAGTAACCTAGTATCAGAGGTATCAGGCCATGGGGAACACACAAGTTTGTCTTGCAGCACAGCTGACTGCCTGGGCAGGGGACTGGTGGCTGCTGCCACTACCACAGCACCTGCCACCTGAGGCAGCTGTGTCACTTTGCCAAATGGTAGGGCCAACTTTGCTAGCAGATGCTGGCTTTGTGTGTGGATGTGTTTTGGGGTGAATTTAATCCCAGCTGTCTAGCTGGAGCAACTGCACCCACTTAATCTAGTTTATTAAATGATCTCATGGGGCCCAGGTTCTCGAGAGGGGAAGGGAGTCAATGAACCCCAGTGATTTCACAAACATTAAGTGAAAAGCTTCAGAATCCACAGCACGGTGGCAATTCCATTTTCCCTGAATTGATTCTTTAATATCTAACCCAGAAACAGACCTTTCAAGACATTGTTAACACTGAAAATTGTAAAAACCACAGCCTGTGAATCATTCCGAAGCTAGATTTAAAATAAAAAATTGCCAAAGTTCTTAAGAGCAGCATTATAGGTTATAATCTCTGTCAACAAAATGCTTACTTTTGATTCGTAGATTTGAAAAGCCTTATTCATTTCATTCCACTGGGACCTATTGCCAAACTTGCCAAGTAAGTAGATAATCGCTCCACTCCTGGGGGCAGAGACCAGAGCTTCCTGTCAAGCTGCGATGTGCCCAACGCCTTTTGGGTGCTACCACACTGATAATCATCTTAATGACACCCCCCTCCAGCTTGTTCCCTACAGGATTCCAAAGACGTTTGCAAAAGATAATGGCCCACAATTCAAAAGTGACTCACTTTGGTAAATCTGTCAGACTTATCAGTTCATATCCACTGCGCCAACCTCACGCTAATCGCACTGGCAGCACAAGAACCCTACTGAAGTACCAAATGCCAGGATGATTCATGGTGGCGTTAAGTGCCTTCATGTACTTGAAAACCACGAGTCACCCATTCTTTAAAAAATAAGGGATTCCTGATGACTGTTTGGAAGTACTTTTTTTGGCTTCTGGGTCTTCAGGTTTCACTTGGGTCACCTTTCCAAAAAAAATTAATTGATCAACAGCCTTGCTGGATTAGGCCAGGGGTTTCCAAACCTGGTCCACAGAACACCAGAGGCCTGTGGCATGTCCATGAAGAACACTTACAATTTGAATGCTATGGAATTGAAATTTTAATACAACATAAGAAATAAAAGAAGCAATAAAAATGCAATTAAAGGTCATACAGCATCCTACACAGTGCATTGCAATTGCTACAACCAGCAGAAAAATCATTAAGTGGTCTGCCTAGAGCCTGACATATTTCAAGGTTGGGCCAAAGGTGTACCTACTCCAGCTTTCTGCTTCCCAGCCAGATGCCTCTGAAAAACCCACAAGTGTGACATGAGCACAACAGCAGTCCCCCACTCATAAGACCCAGAGTTATGCTGGCTTTGATCCTGGAGGTAGAATTTAGCCATCATGATGTGTAACCATCGAAACTTATCATCCATGTAATACCACAAACCCATCTAAGAGCACTTTTAGATGCCAGTACATGTATTTTGTGCAGTAGGAGCGCACCTCCATAACCCACTGCAAAGAAAGTGAGTGCATTGTGCTAACTAGCAACAGCTAAATTTCATTCCTGTGAAACACTCCAAAAATGGAGTTTTTGCAGCAAGAACCACAGTGGATAGTGCAGGGTAACAACCACTTGATAGCAGCAGGGTATCTCTTATTTATTTTATTTAAACCTTGTCTATACTGCTTCGTACACAAACATATCTCTAAGCAGTGTGCAGAAAATGAAAAACTAAAGTCACAAAAACACACAATGAAACCATTGCTACAAATGACTGATAAATATATACAGATAGGATATCCATCTCCTTTCGACACAACTCCCCACTTAACATCTCTTAGTCTCCTGGCTTTTGCCCAGGACTCTGCATTGACCCTGCATTGACCAAACAAACCCACAGATCACCCTCAAATTCTGACAACAAAGGCAGTTCCTGGAACCTGCTGATATCACAACAGCGTCTCACACTAGGCTTGCCTGTATGGACAGACACCAAGGTCGCTGGAGCTTCCTCTGCCTGCCTACAACCGTGTCTCATTCAGCTGCTTCTCACACATGCAGTTCCAAGCTACACCATGCTTGGTTTAATGAGTTTCCTAGGAGGTGCAAAGGGTGGCAATGAGGACAGCCCTCCACTTACAGTTCATTCTCTGGTCTCTGTACACCTCTGTACACCTCTGTACTGCATAACCTTCAGCCAAATTATTGTAAAACACATGCACACTTAGAGGCAACCTACCGGTAAGTTAGTGGCCATCAGATTTATCAGAGGCCACCTTGAGTATTATGACTGAAAAATAGACAGATCTAAACCCATGTCTACATACCATCAGCATACATGGGCAAAACTGCTGTCTCCAGGATGTTGGGGTCCTCAGGTACAGCACCCACCCACCCCGCATCATGAACAAGGCAAAACATGCATGTGAGAATATGCTTTGGCTGCATCTGATCTTCTCAGATATTTCATGGTAGCACTGTTAGGGCAATGGTCCTTCTGCTTGACTCAGCCAATGCCCAACCTCGCCACTCTCTAAAGTTGACCCTGGTGGACAACAACCTGCCATGCCTTCTCCATCTTGCCCTTGTCCTTTCATGTGACCAGATGCAATGGGGAGAAGGTGCTTGGGTTCCCATAGGCATCAGCTTGGCCACTGTTAAGAACAGAATGCTGGGCGAGATGGACCTCTTCCCTGAACCAGCAGAGCCCTTATGGCATTCTTATAATGCCATATAATGACTGTACAGAAGACAATTTTTCAGCAGGTGCAGCTTGTCATGTTACAGTACTGCTTGGGTGATAAGCCCCACCACCACCACAAAAAAAACCAAAAAAAACCAACCTGGCTACGTTCAAACACAAACCACAGCTGGCTGCATGGTATTACTATTTAATGTAATCCACTTGTTCTCAAGTGGATTGGATATAAACCAGAACATTTTCTCCGCTGCTTTAAACTAGAGGGCCCTCTCCAGACACTGAATTATATTCAGGTAACTTCTGCTCAAGAGCAGATCCACTAAAAACAATGGGCCTTGCCTAGTTATGGCCATTCATTCCAATAGGTCTACTCAGGGTAAAAGACAGTGGCCTATATCCTTTTCATGGTACATTCATGATGGCACTGAGGTGGTTATACTAGATTCCATTTCCATATCAGTGTTTTGCATCTGCAGAAGTTTTGGGGTAGACATCCAATCAGTGCACGCCCTGTAACTTCTTGCTGAAATCCCGTAACTTTTTATGCCGCAAATGTTCCAAGGTTTTGTTTTGCTTCACCGTCTCCCTTAGAGCAAGAAAGCCCCTCCAGATGGCAATAATTTACTTGTGTTTTTATCTTGCATTTTTATTCTGTGAACCACCCTGAGATCTTGCGATGAAGGGCGGTATGTAAATTTAACAAACGAATAAAACTAAATAAAAATAATGCCTCAACATTGGGGAAGTACCACAGAAAAAGCAATAAGGCGGAATGGTGTGTGGACAGTCCAGTACCAATCCATCACAGAAGCACAGTTATTGTGTCAATGATGTTGCAGAATTGCACCGGGGTGGCAGGGGGGACTCACCAGTCTGGAGGAACCCTAGGGGAATAGTCTTAATAGTGCTAAAGATGGCTGCCAGTGCTCTACCCTTAGTCCTTTCCCCTTGGAGGGATGCAGTAATCTGAGCCACTCCAGGGGTCTAAGGAGGAAAAAAGGAACGTTTTTGTATTGAGCAGTGGTATTAGAAGGGCTGTGGGGATCTCAAGGCAGCGTTTGAAGAACTCTCAGTGTCTCGGGAAGCTTGCAAAGCAGAGGGAGATGGAGACAGAGAAGCTGAGCAGACACCTTTGATTTGTTTTGTTTTGTTTTTCAAAAAGAGAGAGAGAGAGAGAGAGAGAGAGAGAGAGAGGGTTCTTAGAAGCCGCCTGCCACCTGGAGTGATGCCAGCACTCAGGACGCTCTGAAGCAGACATGCCAAGCCGTAATTGCAGACAGGCTCATTTAAAGAGATGAGACATTTATTTTTAACTCGTGTTAAGGTAATGAACTGATCTCCAGACTTTAGGTTCAGAAGTTCACTGCCCTCCCCCCACCACTCCATCTCTCCCCATCACCACATCTGTGCCCCGCCCCTCCCACCCTGCTGACCTTCCCGTTTTCAGCTCAGATCATTGGAAGCAGAGAAATCATTTCTGTCCTTGCTCTTGTGGGGCTGACCAAGGAAGCAGCTTGGGCATTCCCCCCACTCCATACATCCACTCCCTTCTAAGGTGCGTAAGAAGCTGCCTGATGCCAGATCAGACTATTGGTCCATCTTGCTTAATGTTGTCATAGCAACGCAGGAAGCTGCAGCTGGCTGGCTGACTGGTTGACTGGCCAAACCCAAAGAGTGCTCACTTCCTTGTCATCCTGGGGGGTAGAGTGACAAGTGGGGTGCCGTGGGGTTCTGTCCTGGGCTTGTTGTTCAAAGACTTTATAAATGGATGAAGGAATTGAAGGGATGCTCATCAAATTTGCAGATGACACCAAACTGGGAGGGGTAGCTAATGCCGCGGAAGACAGAATCGGGATTCAAGATGACCTTAACAGAATGAAGAACTGGGCCAAAAACTAACAAAGTGAATTTCAACAGGGACAAGTGTAAGGTTCTGAACTCAGGCTGGAAGTATAAGAACAAGTATAAGATGGGGAGCACCTGGATTGCCCATAGTGCATTTGAAAAGGATCTTGGGGTCTTAGTAGGCCACAAGCTTAACCTGAGTCAACAGTGTGGTGCAGCAACCACAACAAAAACCTGGTATGTAAATGTAATAAATTAATAACAATGTTGCACTACGTTTCAAACGGCAGGAAAGCACTCTGTGCCAGGATACCACCCCAGATTTCATCACATGAGCAGCAGGTACAGCATTCAGCTATCTCCTTCCTGATTTGCTTGCCTGCTTGCCACTAGGAGGGGAGAGGAGAATGGGTTGCATGCTGCAGCCCAAGCACATTATGGTTTATTAAGCCAACGGCCTTGGCTGATCGGTATGACCAAATGCCATCAATATGGTGAAGAAGCCCTGACAAAGTTAAGCTGTCTCTCCTCCAAAACGTTGGCCACATATATAGGGTGTTCACTGCCACCCTAACCATTAAAAAGCAGCTTCCGTGCTTCTGCTCAGTTCTGTCTATGATGGCTCTGTGCTCCTGCCGTAGGCAGCATGTAACAAAATCTGAGGTTAACGTCCCAAGAAAGCTCCTTACTGCCGTATTGCGGTGTAATGCCCCCCCCCCCAATAATGCTCAAGGGTGCAACCAGAAGCTAGCTAGCCAGCTTGAGGATTCCTCAGGAGGTTTCCCCACTGTGCAATGGAGGGTTCTGAGCAGGAGCCAGGCTGTCTCCGGCAAATCCCCTTACCCATCCATCTCCCCACCTCTGCTGCTTCCTCCCTGTGCTGTGAAGACAGCCAGGTAAAAACAGACAACGGCACTTCAACCCTCAGGGACTGACTAACAGGAGCTCCTGAGGCAGGAGAATAGCTGAGCTACTCGTGGCTCTCAGTCCTTTCCTGAGTCAGGCAGGCTCTAATCTGCTTGGAAACTAATGTGGCAAAAATCAAAATTTCAAATATAGCAAGGCACACACATTGCCAAGATGAATACCTGCACAACCAGATGAGATGCAGCTAGGTGTTCCAAAATAAACATCCACCATTACGGTCTACAGAATGTCTGCTTCTGGAATACAGGACACAAATTCCCTTAAAATGGGGTGGTATGTTCTCCATATGTTGTCCAGTTCTCTTCATTTATCCCAAACCCACTTGGGAAGAGCTAGGATGTTATCCTCATGCAACATTTTTTGTTTGGGTCACATATCTCTGTCATTTCTTATGGGAGCGAGACCCTTTCAGTAAATAATACCTGTGCTCGGAGATCTGCAGTGGTTGCCAAGTTGAAGGTGTTGCTATTAGTATATAAGGAACTGAACAACTTGGGGCCATTTTACCTGTGAGATTGCCGTACCCCATGTATGCCCACTCAACCGCTGGCAACTGTGGAATTGGCACTGTCACATGTTCCATATAATACCCATAATGTGCTTGCACGAAATTGATATTTTAGTGTGGCAGCACCTACACTTTGGAATTCCCAGCCAATGGAGCTCTAGCCATTTGCCCTAATGGACCAGCCTCCAATGCTTCCAAGTAAACACATACAGAATTGTGCTGGAAATGTTTCAGGTTGCTAATACAGAATGAAATAGGAATCACTGGCCCAGGAAGAGGAAAAGGAAAAGTGGGCATTCTAGGGAACTCCAAGCCATACAAGGCAGGGTGGGTGGGGGAATATACTGAAGACTGGGAAACAGGAACGTTCTACGTACAAAGCATCATACCCTTAAACCAGAGCTTTCCAAACTGTGTGTCGCAACACCCTGGTGTGTCAGCTGCAGTGTGTAGGTGTGTTGTGTGAATGCTCCCCGCACTCCTCCTAGGGCTGCAAAGGGTTTAGTTTAACCTCTGGTTTGCTAGTAAAACTGATTTACTGTGTCGGGAAATGATGCATGTCTAAAAAGTGTCACCACCAACATGAAAAGTTTGGAAAGCTCTGCCTTAAACCTCACCTGGTATAATTAACCCTGGTTAGCTACTGCCCCATAAGCATTATCTACTTCGCTTGCATACATTAACAGTATGCACCAACTGAGGAGCCAGTGAGCAAGTCGTAATTCCTGTATTCACACCAATTCTTAATGTACTAAGCACTGTGTGCACACAGATCTGCTTCGGACATTTATGAGATGCACAAAAGCAGGAAATATGGACAAACCCTGTTTTCTGTGTCGACAGCATAGTATTCACATTCAGAGTCGGGATTCCCTATTTTCCGATGACAGTTGCATTCACAGTGGGGGAAATGGGTTAATCCCCTGCTTTGCATATTAAACATCTCATTCTACCCACCTCTTACAGACGCATTATCTCAGTTAAGAGCGCAAGTCCTGACCAGGGTCTCCTGCCCTAAACCTGGCTGTACTTACCTGCCTTTCCTCAAACTGAGCACAGGCACCGAGGACACAGAAGGAATGCACCCCACCCATTGTGCTGTGCTTGGGGTGAAGAAGGAGTCAGTGCTCAGCACCGTTCCATCCTCTCCAAACCTGGTTCCTAGTTGTGGGGAGAGAGGCAGGAGGGGGAAGGAGTGGCGGCACAAGGGGTAGCTGGTGTCCGTTGGAACTGGCAGGGCAGAAGGCAGGGAGCCCAACAGTGAGTAGAGCCACAGCCAGTGACAGGCAGAGCCAACAAATTCTGCTTTTGTCCCCATTCCTCTCCCTGCTGAGTTTTACAATGATAACACAGAAAGCAAAGAGGAGGACATGAAATCTCTAAAGACTGTGCCACCCCTTGGACTGTATGGAAGTTAAGAAGGCAGGCATTTGTTGGCTGGGTGAGAGCAGACTGAAGCTGGCAGCACAGTGCCCCTTTGCTCTAATGGAACAGCCTCCACTGGGAAACACACTATTCCCCCACAATGCAGGAAGCTGCCTTTTATCTAATCAGACTAGTTGTCCAGCCAGCCCAGTACCATCCACTCTGACTGGCAGCAGTTCTCTGGCAGGAGAAGCCTTTCCCATCACCTGCTCCTGGAGATTGGATTTGAGGTTGTCTGCATGCAAAGCATGGGGTTTATCTACCACTGAG
Source organism: Podarcis cretensis (assembly GCF_951804945.1). NCBI lineage: Eukaryota > Metazoa > Chordata > Lepidosauria > Squamata > Lacertidae > Podarcis > Podarcis cretensis. The sequence goes on along the minus strand of NC_137177.1, from coordinate 22,725,479 downwards.
CCGGGATCCCCACTCAAAGCAGCTCTGGAGCTGACTTAAGAAAGGCCGCTGCTCACCCTCATAGGACACCCCCTTGACCGCTCAGAGCCAAGGCTGGTGGGGAAGGCTGCTCCCACACTGATCCAGGGGGTGGGCTGGTAGCCTGGAGGGATAACCCACCCTGTGCAATTTGCAGATCCGATACAGATGAAGTCTTCCTGTATCCGTCACAAGTGTGTCAGGGTGGGTTGTGGCATGGAAAAGATGACTGGCAAAAAGGATGGGGGGAATCACAGGGGGCTGCAAGCTATGGGGTGGGGAGTAAGAGTTGTTCTGGTGAAAATACTACCATCACTTGGCTGTTTGTGAGCAAAAGACCCCATTTGCAGAAGAAGCAAAAGGCTTTCCCCCTCTCCTTTTTTTTCTGTAGATGAGGCATCGGTTGCAGCCTCTCCCTTTTTCATAGAAACGTACACACACTGTTCTAGAAATCCGGGTTTTCCCTTCTCGGGGGATTGATAAATGCCTCTGTTGTGCCTGGGGAGCACCTGGCAAATGCATCCCTCTGATCCTGACAGGGGACTCACAGCCTCGCCGAGCTATAAATATTGAATGCTGGTATTTCCCCCCTCCCTCCCACCACTTGCCTCTCACTCCACTTCCAATCCCACCACCCTCGGTCTTCCTCACCCTCCTCCCCTCAGCCATTTCCCCTCCAGTGGGTGAAAGCAATCTTTGTGCCTTGCTTTCAGTTCTCCTTGCTGGCGAGCTGCCAAGGCTGCACGTAATAATGAACAGATGCTGTCCAAAATGAGCTTCAGCGGCACATGGGCAAAACGGCTCCAAGTGTCCTTCCATAACCTAAAATGCCTTTCACCTCAGCTGTAGCATGCAGGTAACTTCCACAGCAGAAGAAAAGTTCAGGGTATACAGGGAGAGGGGACATAAACCAACTGGCTAATAAAAAGGGATGGGGCCCACAAGTGAGAGGGGAAGGACCGTGGCTCAGTGGCAGAGAATATGCCTTGCGTGCAGAAGGTCCCAGGTTCAAATTCCGGCATCTCCAGGTCGGCCTGGGAGAGAATCTTGCCTGAAACCCTTGAGGGCTGCTGCCAGTCAGTGTAGACAATACTGAGCAAGATGGACATCTGTTTCACTGCAGATGAGTGACAGGTTTGGCAAGGAAGTCCAGAAAGCCCTCCATGGGGAACAGCTTAAATGCAATGCCAGTCAAGTGGTGTGCAGCCCACAAAGCTGCAATGTTTGATGTTTTATTGTGTTTTTATATTTTGCTGGAAGCCTGCACCGAGTTGCTGGGGAAACCCAGCCAGATTGGTGGCATTGTTGTTGTTGTTGTTACTATTATTACTAGGAGAAGATGGGACAAGGTAGCATGGTGTGAATGCAAGCAACAGCAACCCAGCTACTAGGAATCTAGCAAAGCATCTCCACTCCACCCAGCAAGCTGCTCCTCCCAGCGAAATTTAACAGCTAGACACTTTTAAGCTGGGGAGATCTGGGTTCAAATCCTCACTTGGACAGGAACTTCACTGGGTGGCCTTGGTCCAATCACATGCACACATACACACAAACTCAGCGTGAGCAATCACAGCATTGTTGTGAGAAGGAAATGATGAGGTGGACCACACATTGGAAGATGGATTGTATTAAGATGCTCAGAGACAGGATGAGAATGAATACTAACTGCTTGCAAGGGGTGAACAATAGCAGGAATGCTCTTAGGGCTGCCTGGTCCAAGTTCAGTCTTAATGATTAAATACATATATATGAAGGGGGAATGAGAGAGGCCTTGAAGTTGCCCATCAGCAGGGAGTGCCTAGACAGCAGCTGGCTAAGCAAGCACCAGGGCTTAGACTTCTCTACAATGGTGAGATGCAATTGCAGTTCTACTTACAGTAAACACTGTCTAAATTTGCAAATATCTTTGACGTTCTCTTACAACCAAGCGGTATTTAAATTTTATGAAATAAATCATAAATAAATCTGCACATATAACACTGCGGCTAGACTGTTGGTGGGAACAGGCTATCGCCGGCACGTAACTCCAGTGCTCAAAAGTCTGCGCTGTGAGTGGTTCCCCCACGACTCAGATGCACGGGTCACATCCACCAGGAGCCATATGTTTAGTGTCGTGGGCCTAATTTTTATGGAACTCTTTTCTTGTTGAGGTCAGGCAGGCTCCCTCTGCCTGCTGAAGACTTCTTTTTATTCCAGCAGGCATTTTATTTGATGGCCGATGTTAGAATTTTAACTGATTTTTATTTTTGCTATAATGTACCTTTAAACCACTTAGAGATGATTGTAGTGAGGATGTGTAAAAATTGTTTAAATAAATAATAAATACAAGTCAACATATTTTTTTAAAAAAACATGCAGATCTGCATCCTCTTTTTTTTTGGGGGGGGGGAGACAATGAATAAGTGACTGCCTGCATCTCACCACAGTGCGAAAGGCTGCGACCCAATAACCTGGGCAATAACTTCAAGGCTCCTGCTGCTCTTCCTCCTTATAGTTCTTTATCTTTAAACCAGACTTGGGCTGACAGCCCTTAAAGAAAAGATTTGTCTCCAGAAAGCCCTTCCAATAGGGGACTTGACTCTGAAAATAGGACCAGAGATGAGCAAATCTGTCCATTTTTGTTTGTCTCTGTTTCTCCTTTTTCTGATCCTAAATTCAGCTCTCCACATTTCCACATCAATTTGCATTTAATAAAATAAAATAAAAGTTCTCAGGAAAATTCATCAGGAAATTTCCCCCCTAATGTGCATGTCTGCAAGCAATTTTGCATAATATATGGCATTTTTATTGTTATTTGCATGCACCCTTTACACAAATATTACACACACACACATGGCTGGAGAATGTTCTGAGAAGTGCAGGTTTCAAATGGGGGGGGGCTATTTTTCGGTTCACATCTAGTTTCGGAAAGTGCAAATTAGGTGAGTTCCCCTTTAAATGCAAACTGACACAAATTTCTTCCCCAACCCTAAGTAGGGCACATGGCCATCCTAGTGAAACCCCCAGAGAATCACTGCCAGTCAACATCTACATTACTGGGTGTAAATGGACAAATGCTCTGACTTGGTATAAAGAGCTTCCTGTATTCCAATCAGCATGAGATTATTGATGCCTGTTTCATGCCTTTCTTCCAACCCGGATTTCTGGAGTCTTGCAGTCCTGTGAGACACAGCTCCCTGGTTAATGCATAAACTGGGGAGAAATCACCCCTTTAAAATAAAACAAAAAATAAAACAGCTCCACCTCAGAAGCCAACTGAGCACAAGCTTCAGCAGTCATGATTTGTGAGATCTTTTCCACTTGGAAAAGGGTGGGTGGGTAACCCAGTTCCAGTTTCATGACATCTGACTTCTTGTTTCCTGGAATTTATGACACGTGAAGGAGTTGAGCGCTCCCTACCATCCATGCCCTGTGTGAGAGTTTCTTCACTCTCCCCTGCTGGCACTAAGCAATGGGGACTCACTATAAATCATTAGCAGAGCCTACTGTCAGTAAATGGGATGCGAGTGGCGCTGTGGGTTAAACCACAGAGCCTAGGGCTTGCCAATCGGAAGGTCGGCGGTTCGAATCCCCACGACGGGGTGAGCTCCCATTGCTCGGTCCCTGCTCCTGCCAACCTAGCAGTTCAAAAGCACGTCAAAGTGCAAGTAGATAAATAGGTACCGCTCCAGTGGGAAGGTAAACGCCGTTTCCGTGCGCTGCTCTGGTTTGCCAGAAGCGGCTTAGTCATGCTGGCCACATGACCCGGAAGCTGTAAGCCGGCTCCCTTGGCCAGTAACGCGAGATGAGCGCCGCAACCCCAGAGTTGTCTGCGACTGGACCTAATGGTCAGGGGTCCCTTTACCTTTACTGTCAGTAAAAGACTCACAAGGGCCAACAAGAGGAAAGGAAGACTACCACCACCAGAGTGAAGAGAAACTGCCCAATGTTCAAACCAGGCAGGACTTGGCATCTTCTCACCTCTACCTGCCCAGATTTGTCAGCGAATGAAATCTGACTTATGTGTGTCCGTGAGACAGTGTGAAATAGTTCCAAGTAGTATCCCAAATGCCAAGAACGCCATTCTCCAGTCTAAGGACCCAACACCCGTGCTGAGCTTCTTCAGAAACAACAAGCCAAAGAGAAAGAAAGAGAGAGAGAGCGTTTGGGAGTGGGGACGGATAGCGCTGTGACTTGAGAGTGCTCCTAGTCCACAGCATCTCAGATGTAGTTTATATTCCAGCAGTTATTAAATAAATAAATAAAGTGAAGAGCAGAGCAAGCTGTTCATTTGCAGCCGGTCCCTGGGGTTTAATAAAACTCTACTCACTGCTGTAGTATCATTTTTATGCTATCATAAAGCTGGACCATTTAGCAGGTTTGTGTTACTTCAGCAGTTAGCACTGCATGAAAAGCAATTCCAGAAAGGTGAAAAGGAGGGGGGGGGGAGTAAAAGAATGAGAACCTAACGGAGGAGAGGAAGAAGGAAGAATGCCATTTTTTTTTCACAGTCGAGCCAAATCTTCCTGCCCAAAATGCTGTTGCAGAGGAGTCCCCTGAACAAAAAAAATACCATTTCTATTACAATTCACCATGCCCCCTCCCCCCTCCAAAAAAAGACAGGTGTGCTGATAGTTTCTCCCTCCCTTCAGTTTATTTAGAAGATTTTTGCCTTGCTTTTTCTCATAATGATATCATAGGGTTCTAGAGCTGGAAGGGACCCCTGAGGATCATCTAGTCCAACCCGCTGCAAAGCAGGAATGTGCAGCTGTCCTGTGCGGGGATCGAACCTGTGACCTTGGTGTTATCAGCACCGTGCTCTATACAACGTATAGTACAGCATGCAATGTACAGTACAGTAATACTGCCTCCCCCCCCCCGCCCCGCTGGCTGGGGCTGATGGGAGTTGTAGTCCAAAATGGGGAAGAGTGCAATTTAAAAAATGATGCAAGCAAGGCACTTCTGGTGCAAATGGATGCTCTGAAATCCTTCATGCCCTTCTCCGCTTTCTGTCTGCCTCCAAACATTCCTGATTGCCCTGCTCCATTGATTGCATTTGAGGATGAGTGCCAGTGGTCAAAACCTTTCCCCAATGTATGTACATGCTGAGAACTAGTATGGCCTAGTGGTTAGAGCTAGGGCTGGGGAGACTCAGGTTCAAACCTCCGCTCAGACACAAAACTTACCAGGTGATCTTCAGCCAGTCACTAATCCCTCAGCCAAACCAGCCACACAGAATTTTCATGAGCGTAAAAGGAGGGGAGTAAAACCAGTGGTGGCTGAGGCACATTTAGACTGGAAGGGCAAAAGGCAGGGAGCCCAAACAGTAAGTAAAGCCAGAGCCAATGGCAGGGAAAGCTAACTAAATCTAGTTTTGTCTCCATCTTCCTCCCTGCTGAGTTCTACCACCATGCATGAAAGAATTCACTCCATCGTCCCACTGAGTGGTATCAACACCAGGCTTCCTTTGGTCATATAAAGCAAGTACTGGGTTTCTCTGATAAACAAGGTCCAGCCAAGGTGTGCAAGAGCAGAAAGGAAGCCCTGGCTTATCAGCAAGGAACAAGCACTGCAAAAAGACAAATTTATTATCCATATGCATGCACATTTCAAGCTCATGCCGGAAGGCAAAGGAACATCCTTTCGATGTGTGGGTGAGTTGCTGATACAAGCAGCCCTCTCTTCTGAGGCCTCTGAACCCTATAAGCCCAGTTCCCGCATGAATATAATTCAGTCGATTCCTTAACGATTCTCAGCTGAATGTGTGAACGGGCTCCACTGAAAGCATCCCTTCGGGTGATATTAACAGAAATGGAAATTTCATCTAAGATTTTTCCAGCCTTGGGTGACACACTGGCTTGTGCAAGTAACTAATGACTGTGGAAGTAAATGCAATTGCATGTGTGAACAAAGCCTTAGCCCACTGAGTGCAACAGACTCCTTCTTCACACAGTCTAATTGCCACTTTCGAACTTGAGGAGAGTCCTTGCATCTGTGATACACACCAACACTAGTAGATTAGACTACTGTAACACACCCTATGTGGGGATGCTCTTAAAGGCTGTTCAGGAATTACAGGTTCATAGAATCACAGCATAGCATAGCATCATAGCATTGTAGAGTTGGAAGGGAACACGAGGGTCATCGAGTCCCAACCCCTGAAAGGCAGGAATCTATTTGCCCAAGGTGGGTTTTGAACCCACACAACCCCAAGATTAAGAATCTCCTGGTCCAGAGGTGGCTAGACTCATGATTGCAGCTGGCTGTACAAACCTGTGCTTAGAGATCTGCACTGGCTACCACTTACTTTCCTGGCACAATGCAAAGTGCCGTTGACCTTGATCTAGGTTAAGAATAGGAAACCTGCTGATAGCACACTGAGTTCATATGCATCAACAGAAGCTTGAACTTCTGTACCTTGGAGAAGCAGCGATGAAAGCAATCTTACTGAGACTTTCAACTGGTAGATAAGAAACCTTACTTTCCCTGCCCAGGGAAAACCAGATCTGCCTGCCTGCCTCTCTTTATGTATAGATTTAGCAGCTGGCGTACAGAAGTCCTTTTCAAAGCACATTTGCATGAGCTAGGCTTGGGTGCTATTGCCTGGTGAATCTTTAGCACTCACCCAGCTCTGGTTTGATAGGACTGGGGAAGAGCCATAGCTCAGTGATACAGCATATTCCCTGAATGTAAAAGGTTCCAGGTTCAATCCCAGGTGTCTCCACACAAGGCTGGGAAAGACACCTGCCTCAAACTCTGGAGAGCTGCTTCAAGTCAGTGTAGTAGACAGTACTTAGCTAGATGGTCTGATTCTACATAAGGCAGCTGCCTATGTCCCTGTTTCATAACAATACTGCTTCATGTTTGTTAACTGCATTGAGAGCTTTGGCTTTGAAACAGTCTATACTTTTAAGAAGAATAGCAGTAACTGGCTTATCTTAAGAGGAGCTTAGAGGCAATGCAAGTGCTGGTACAGCTCCGAGAGCTGGCACTCAATGAAACTCAACATATATATTCAGGTACACTGTACATTTTAAGCACATGATTCTCCCACAAAGAATCCTGGAAACTTCAGTTTACACCTCACCGAGCTAAAATTGTAGCACCCTTTAACTGCAATTCCCAGGATTCCTTGGAGGAAGTCATGCACTTTGATTTTTTGTACACAGCCTACATACACTTTTGAGAGATGAAGCAACCCTTCAGACAGAGGACAAAGGCCCTAACGCTGCTTTCAAGTATGCAAAGAGGAGAACATCAGCCTTCCCTTCTGATGCCTGCGTGATATTTCCTCTAGTGGAGGTTAGGAGAGCCAGGACCACAGCGGTACAGATGGGAGATATAAGCTTAAGTTTAAAAAGGCAAGCACCCAAAAGAACTGCTTTGTAGAACTAGGGGTGTAAACTATGGAATTCTCTCCCACAAGATTTAGTGATAACTACCAACTTGGAGAATTAACAAATTCATAGAGAAAACACTACGGTCTACCTCCACTCTTGGAGGAAGTATGCCTCTGAATGCCAGTTGCTGAAAATCACAAGTGGGGAGAGCACTGTTGTGCAAAGTTTCTGCTTGCAGGATTCCCACAGGCACCTGGTTGGCCATGGTAAGAACAAGATGCTGGACTAGATGGGTCTTTGGTCTACTTATGTGATGGGCAATGTGGCATTTCTAAGCTTGCTTATTCTCTTAAGGAACAGGGGTGGGTACAGAGAGGAGGAAATGGCTAGCGAGATGAGTCACTAGCCTCCCTTCCTTCTCTGTAATTATATGCATTTTTACTCCAGAGTAAACCCCGCAGAAGGACCGACTGCTGAGATCCAATTGCACCAATGGGGCTTCTAGATTGGCTGTGGGCTGCAATCCAATGCACACTTACCTAGGAGCAATCCCCACTGGAAACAGCAAGGCTTATTTCCAATAAACATGAATAAGGTTGCGCTGCTGAGCCTCCTTTACACCATTTAAGTGACCATCGGATCGTTATTCACACAGACGAGAAAGTGGAGAAAGGGTATTTGTAATGTGAATTTATCCTTCTGGCCAAATGACAAAGTGCATGAAGCAAGAACGGCTTTAAGCCCCATACAAAAGCGCTTCCAGAAGCTTGTCCACTTTCAACACACTGCAGTAGTATTGCAATCATGACTACTGCAAGAGAAGGCTTGGCGGGGGGTGGGGCATTCCTGTAGTGCTGCACACACTGTAGGCACAGGAGTTAGTAGTCCCAATACTTGCAAACCTTGAAGAAGTATACATTGGTGAAAGCTGGCCTAACCCACAAAAGCTTAACCCACAGCCAAACTGTGTGTCTTTTAAACTGTCATGGGGCAGTTTTCTATTCTGCAAAAACTGTTATTTATCTTGTGGCATCCATATCTAGCATTGGGGGGGGGGGCATTGCTGCCCAGTTGCTTGTACAGTCCATAGGTACGTTTCTTCCCCACAAGTAAATTGCCCCTAAATTGCACCAGCAGCAGCTACTGCTCTTTTTGTCCACACGATGCATAAAGTTCCCCATGATTCATGGTTTTGTGCGCTTATTTTCTTTCTGAAAGCAACAGATTACCGGCTGCCCATGCTCCTTTGCTCTGATGCGAGGGACAAAAGGAAGGAAGGAGATAAAAAGACAGCCCATTTCAACCTGGCGCCCAACAGCAGAGAAGCAGCCAACTCACTTCTTGTGAATGTTCCTATTACAGGGTCACAGGGACACCAGAAGTCAATTTATATCGGGTTGGACTGTTGTCTGTCTTGCCCAGTATTGTCTACACTAGACTAGCAGTCACATACGGACAGTCCTTCTCAATAACTGCTACCTGAGCCTTTTAATTGGAGGTGCCAGGAATCAAACTTGGTAGCTTCTGCATGCAAGGCAGATGCTCTACTGCTGAGCTATAGTCCCTCCATATGGTCTTGCTCAGGCATAGGCAAACTCAGCCCTCCAGATGTTTTGGGACTACAGCTCCCATGATCCCTAGCTAACAGGACCAGTGGTCAGGGATGATGGGAATTGTAGTCCCAAAACATCTGGAGGGCTGAGTTTGCCTATGCCTGGTCTTGCTCAATAGCAAGAGGAAGTACTGCTGGTTAGTCAAGGACGTTGCAGCAATAATTATAAGCCATGGTAAAGAGATAGGCTGGGCACAACCGTAGGTGAGTGATGGGTCCTCCCCCAGCCCTAGACAGGACACTCCTAAGCTTAAAGCACCAAGGCCACCCATCTAGTTTATATTCATGCCACAAAGGAGCAGCCCTAAGAAGTACAGAGAGAAAGAAAAGTGGGAAGGCTGGAGATTAAGGTTTTTGGCACTGTCAGACCTACATCAAGCAGACATCCACCAGCTGATAGCTTTATTGTTATACTTTGGATGTCAAAGTGGCACAAACAGCACCTTAAAATGCATCAGAGCCGCTGCTTCTTTGACAGAGGGTGTTGGTTTCCCATTAACAAGTGGAACGCGTGAGCTGGAGCATAAAACTTCAAGCGCTTTGGAATTGATAAAATAACAACTCCCTAATTAAGCAGAACTGTCAGTCAATGGGGCCTTCCGTGCAGCATTGGAAAACAGCAAGCACTACTGGCACACGTGTGCAGCATAGCAGCGCCAAGACCCACAGCAGGGGACGGTGGCATGCGGAAAACCTCAGGCTGCCTGTGACCCAGAACTGCATACCGGAGAGGACTTCCTGCTAGTAAAGCTTTACAGTCACAAAAGAAGAAGGCCAAAAGCTGAAGGAGGAGGACTGCTGACGCCAAGGTCTACAAGCTCTGGACTAATTGTGTAGGCTGCAACCCACAAACTCACTGCTTCAGCAAGATTGCTCTGATTAAGAAAGAGATGGCACTTTTTAAAAAAAAAAAAACTGCCAGAGCCTTTGGTCCCTTCTGGTGACCTGTTGATTGAGCATTTGTGTGCACAAAGTTTGTGGGTTGGCTACACCACACCAGGTGTTTATTGTCCATTTGTTTGCAAGAAGGTGAGACAATGTTCGGTAAATCAATTGTTCTATCACACTTACTAGTGCATTTTCCTCCTCACTTTCCTTATTTAGAAAAGTCCTATTTTGGTAAGTGGTGGAAAGGGAGTAGGTGTGTTGAGTGAGGGTGTCAAATCAACACTTACTGGATAACCTGAATTTATCAGTGTATCCCGATAACAGCGATGGTCTGGAAGCACCCTGCAATGCCCAGTAAAGAGAAACAATAAATTCACCTATGTTTTGGAGTTTGTGTTTGTGATGTTTTATCCTATCCATTAAGCTCAGAATGGCATTTGGAGGAAGGGGAGGGGGCTACTGGTCAGGACCAGACCTGCATAGCTTCAGAGATTTCTTACTGATTACAGATTGGTATCACCTTTTCTTCAAGAAGTGCATAGCAGCACACATCCCCACCACCACCTCATTCTCACAACAACTCTATGAGATAAAAACAGATCAAAGTCCCACATTCTGCTACATGGCTGCGCATGGGCATGGATTTGAACAGGGCATCTTCCCAGTCTTAGTCCCACGCTATAACCATTACACCATACTGCAGGCACCCCCAAACTCGGCCCTCCAGCTGTTTTGGGACTACAACTCCCATCATCCCTAGCTAACAGGGCCAGTGGTCAGGGATGATGGGAATTGTAGTCCCAAAACAGCTGGAGGGCTGAGTTTGGGGATGCCTGCCATACTGGTTCCCTGCGGAACTCCATATCAAACTAATAAACAAACCCAACCCTTCAGATATGGGATAAAGGCTCTATAGGAAATTGGGGGCGGGGGTTCGACAAACCCAATGGTTGCTTTACAAATACCGCGGCTGCTTCGGTACATGTTCCTTCTACCATCTCCTACCCCATTGGTCCTGCAGCTGATACTACTGGTCCATCTTGGTTCACTTACGGCAGGACTTTGTACGAACCAGTTTTTTCCCCTCCCCCACAGAAGCCACAAAGCAACTCTTCCCACGCAGGGACAGGTGTAAGGGCTGCAAGCAGCCCTTGTTTCAAACCTAATTATGATGCAATGATGGGTTGCAACCAGGCTATAACGAATACAGGTCAGCACACCAAGGGCCCCATCTGCACTGCACATTTAAAGCAGTACCATGCCACTTTAAAGAGTCACAGCTTCTCCCAAAGAATTCTGGGGGCTGTAGTTTGTTAAAGGTCTCATTAGGAGACCCCCCTATTCCTCTCCCAGAGCTACAATTCCCAGAGTGGTTTAACAGTTAATCCCTATTTCTGGGGAATTCTGAGAACTGTAGTTTTGCGAAGAGAATAGGCACTCTTAACAAACGACTGTCTGCAAGATTCTTTGCAGTAAAGCCATGACTTAAAAGTGGAATCAAAGAATTATAGAGTTGGAAGGGACCACCAGCATCATCTAATCCAGCCCTCTGCAATGAAGGGATCTTTTGCCCAATGTGGGGCTCAAACCCACAAGCCTGAGATTAAGAGTCTCATGCTCTATGCCAGTGTTTCCCAACCTTGTGCCGCCAGCTGTTTTTGGACTACAATTCCCATCATCCCTTGCCACTGGTCTTGCTAGTCAGGGATGGTGGGAGTTGTAGTTCAAAAACAGTTGGAGGCACAAGGTTGGGAAACACTGCTCTATGCTCCCCTTTTAGCCCTTTCCAAGCTTTGTGTAGAACTCCCTTTCCTGCAAATAATTCATTTCAAAAGCATAGACAATATACCCCAGTGACCAATAAATCTGTGTTAACTGCAAGGTGTGGAGTGGGGAGATACTAGGGCAGGCATAGGCAAACTCGGCCCTCCAGATGTTTTGGGACTACAACTCCCATCATCCCAGGACCAGTGGTCAGGGAAGATGGGAGTTCCAGTCCAAAAACATCTGGAGGGCTGAGTTTGCCTATGACTGTGCTAGGGCATTTGTTAAATGGTGCACAGGAGCTGAAGTTCTCTGTTCACTTTAGGAGAGAGGATGGAGAGGCCAGTTGGAAGTTTTAAATCTAAGCTTCTAATCCCACCTTTTAAAAAAGGACTGACTCATGGGGTTGGGGAGCAACTCCCCTTCCCTTCCCTCTCCACAACATGGGGAAATGATCTGGAATTCTCAGCTACTGAGCCCTCTCTGTGGGTGACAGACTAGGCTAAGGAGGAGGCAATTAAAGATGAAGACCTGCTGCCAGAAACACCCCCACCATCCCAGCAGAGAGAGAGGAGAGAGATGAAACTCTCAACAGTTGCAGTGCTTCTGAACCTCAGACATAAAGACTAAGAACAACTCCCTCTCCTATGTATGGGCCTTTTAAGAAAGCGAAACAGTATTGTGAACGCAAGACTGATGAGTGGTGCCCCCTGTATCAGGTGCTCCTCAGGGATGAGGAATGCCTCTCTCTGCAACTCTGGCAATGCACAGCAAGGGGAGAGAAATTTAATCCAAGGAAAGTAGCTCTAACAGAAGGGAGTGGTAGGTTGCAGAGATGTAGATTGGGAACAAAAAAAAATATTAAAAATTACAGAGACGGACACAACAGAGTTCAGGGACCAGGGCCGCAGGTGCGAGGCTCCAATCTGGGGCTTCATATTATGAACTGAAAATCAGGAATGGAGTATTTTCTATTTGAGCACGACATACAAAACAAAAAACTAACAGCCAGCCAGGGCTAAACTTTCCTTTCAGTAGCGAAAACTAATAATCCCACACAGCAACAAACGAAACAGAACTAGCATTAAAAATTTTTTTGGAAAGATGCTCCAACACCCCTCAAGGACTTCCAGCTCTTTTGGCGGTGTCCGCCAACCTGGTACCCTCCAGTTGTTTTCAAACTACAACTCCCATCAGCCCCAGCGAGCACAGCCAGTGTAGACCAAAATATCTGGAGGGCACCAGGCTGGCAAAGGTTATCTTTAGGAGTTATGGTATCCACAGTTCAGCAGCCTTAAATGCAAACTCACTGCCTTATACTGTAGAGCAGGACCCACCAGCTAATTAATTATCCCCTTAATTATCTTGCTAACATTGAAGGAAGGTGCCTTTCTGAGATTCCTTAAAGGGAAGGGGATCATTTCCCTTTCAGTGAGATAACTTAAGAACTAACAAGAAAACAAGTGCCATGCACTCATCACAAGGAGAAGCCACCTTTAATGCACAGAGCTGCAAGAAATCTTTCGCTTTCAGATTAATTTATTATTGCAACTCTGAAAAGTGGCACACCTGATTCTCCCCCTCCCCATTTTATCCTCACAACAACCCTGTGAGGTAGGTTAGTCTAAGTGACTAGCCCAATATCAATTCCCTTGACCTAGTGGGGATTTGAACCCTAGTATTTCAGGTTCTGGTCCAACACTCTAGCCACAACTCCACACTGGTGTATTTGTACAGATTATTCCAGGTCTGACTTATCACCGTACCAGCACCCGCACCAAGCAAGAGGCTGGTAGCAAGTCCCCTGTGCCCTGCACCCTATGTGCAGCTCCTGCCATCTCCTTCTCCTCCTGGATTGCTGCAGCTTCTCTCTCCTCCCTTCCCACCATCAATGAGTGCTAAGCATGCAAGCTACTGCCTCCCACAGCCAGTTGCACCCCTGCCCCTTCCAGCCAGGGCCAATCAGAATATAGTGGCCAGTGGCAACTCCTGCACCCAGCACTGGCTAGGAAGGAGCAAAGGAGGTGGCATAAGCTCATACTCTCAGCACCAGCCAGTACTGTGAAGGCAGAGAGTGAGGAAGGGAAAGGAAGAGGGGGCCATCCCACTGGTAATGGCAAAGGCAGCGGCAGAAGGGGCCAGCCCTGCTGCTGGGGTATGAGCCTTGGCAGATGCCCAACATTGCCAACTGCTACGCAGGTGGCGCTGTGAGTTAAAGCCTCAGCGCCTAGGACTTGCCGATCGAAAGGTCGGCGTTTCAAATCCCTGCGGCGGGGTGCGCTCCCGCTGCTCGGTCCCAGCGCCTGCCAACCTAGCAGTTCGAAAGCACCTCCGGGTGCAAGTAGATAAATAGGGACCGCTTACCAGCGGGAAGGTAAACGGCGTTTCCGTGTGCGGCTCTGGCTCGCCAGAGCAGCGATGTCACGCTGGCCACGTGACCCGGAAGTGTCTCCGGACAGCACTGGCCCCTGGCCTCTTAAGTGAGATGGGCGCACAACCCCAGAGTCTATCAAGACTGGCCCGTACGGGCAGGGGTACCTTTACCTTTATGTTGCTTCCACAGCCCATAGAGGTCTCTCAACGATCAGCATATTCCCATTTTTATCAATATTGCTCTAGGGGTGGAGAGTCTCTGGTCCTCCATATGTTGATAGACTACAAATCCCATCATTAGGATTCCCTGACCATTAGGCATGCTGGCCGAGGCCAATGGAGCCCAGTGAAGTGTGGAGAACCATGAGTTCCCTCCCCATTCCTGCTCTAGAACATCCAGGGTTTTCTGAACAAGCTGGTCCATTGTCTGGTGACCTTTGAAACTGATGGGGCAGGAGGAAGAGAGGCCAAAAGAAGGTGGGGCCACAGTCAACTAATCCTAGCTTTGCCCCCATCCTCCTCTCTGCTGCATTCTACAAGGGCAATGTGGAGACAAAAAAAAAGGTGAAGGTGACAGCCAGTGCCACCCCCTGGAATGGATGGAACTAAGAAGGCAGTTGGGGGCTGACTGAGGATAGGCTGAAGTTGGTGGGGCAGCACCCCATTTGGCCTAATGGACCAGCCTCTACTGTATCCCCTAACTCCCTACCCTTCAAACATGAGCAAGCTTCTGTCAACCATCTAATCAGCCAGCCAGTCTGATTTTTTTGTTGGCAGGCATACCTTTGCTTCAGTTTCCCCAGGAGGCCAGTGGTGGAGAGGGGAGAAGCTATGTTAGAAGAAGAATCATAGTATTGATGTGGATGGAAAATCTCTCTACCCACAGAGTATTCATGTCTTGATTCCTCAGAGTCTAATACACTTCTTCAGGAATGAATTCAAGGTATGCATCTGGAAAGCTCTGGGAAGCTATGATGGCACAAGCATCACAAAGTCTTCTCCCATACAGTATCATGTGGAACATGGGAAGCTGCGATAAACGAAGCCTATTCATTGAGCCTCCCTCACAGTACTCTCTACACCAACCTTACCTGAGCAGATGCCTTCAAACATTTTGGACTGCAGCTCCCAGCATCCCTGGCCACTTGTCATGATGGCTGGGGTTGACAGGAGTTAAGAGTTAGGCAATGTTTGGAGGTTGAAAGCTGTTCTGCCTACACTAACTGGCAGCAGCTCTCCAGGGTTTCAGAAAGGGATTTTCCCCCATTGTTACCTGGAGGTTCCAGGAAAAGGTCCTTGGAACTTCAGCATTCAGTCCTTACTATGAAACCACAGCTCTTTCCCAATAACCTTGGCACCATTGTGACTAGAGCAGTTGTAAAACAAAACATTTAACTCAAAGAAATTGGCACCCCAACCAGGGCACTTTCAAACACTTCTCCAAAAATGGAGGAACAAACGAAGCTGCCTTATACCAAGTAAGATCATTGGTCTGTCTAAGTCAGGACCATTCACACTGATCTAGCTCAGTATTATCAATGCTAACTGGGAGTAGATAGCCAGGATTTCATACAAGGAGTCCTTCCCAGCCCTATCTGGAGGTGCCAGCAGATTGACACAGGGACCTTTAGCATTCAAAGTATGTGCCCCACCACTGAGTTATGGCCCTTCGCCTTTCCCAGCTTTCTAGAGCTATGACCTTTGGCTGATGTAGCTACTACTCTTCACACATCAGATTTATTCTCCCTTGTTTAAATAACTGCATGAAGCAGAACAAGAAGTGAGAGTATTCCATAGACAAGTGTCTTGGACTGTTCCTTGGATGCAGTTCTCTCTTCCTGTCAGTTTGGGTGGAACTTTGTCCCCTCTGCTACCATATACATCCATCCTGCAGCAGGACACCAGGGTTAGCATAAGTACGCCCAACCAGACTCCATCCAGCTGCAC
Source organism: Podarcis cretensis (assembly GCF_951804945.1). Classification (NCBI taxonomy): domain Eukaryota; kingdom Metazoa; phylum Chordata; class Lepidosauria; order Squamata; family Lacertidae; genus Podarcis; species Podarcis cretensis. The sequence continues at coordinate 22,709,558 of NC_137177.1, read as the reverse complement.
AGCCCAAATTACCAAGGCTTCCCCATATGCTTCTCTTGCAAGTACCAATCTATTCATGAGACCTGGTTACCTATGCATCATAAAAGAGTCAGTACTAAAATAGCCCCAAGGGAGAGGAGGTGGATAGAAGGAGAGCCATTTCATCACCCACGAACAAATAACCTCCACCTGGTATATGTTCCTGTGACTCGGTGGACCCTTGGTCTGATCCAGCAGGGCTTTCCTTATGGTCTGATGTCTCAAGGTGCTTGAGCGCCTAAAACAAGTCTTCTCTTCAGCTACTCACAAGTAAACGGAACACAGAGGAGGTCAAATCCAGGTGTGGTGCAGATGCACAGAGCTTCAATAATGCTCATAACACCAGCCCAAATGATGGAGTGGACCTTTCCTGAATTAACACATTGTTTATTATAGAGTGGCTGGAAAGTGGAAAGAAAATCAATTGGAACTGCCTCTCTTTTAAATCGGCCCCTTCTGGTTCCCACATTACCTACGCTTTTCTGTCCCTTCCAGGTGTGGTCACCAACATGGGTGCAAGGTGTGTGCAAGCAACATCACTTTGGACGCACCCCATTTTCTGCTGGGCTATAGCAGGATGGCTCTCACACTGAAGTGAAAAAGTAGACTTCTCACACCATACACACACAGAGAGAGACACTTTCCTTGTAAGCTCAGGGAGTGCAACACACCTCTACACTAAATCATAATAAGAGGGAAATCGATTACTCCTGACAGAAATATTTAACAATCCAAAGGCAACAGCCTGGGAGCTTAACCAGTACAGCCAATGCCAGAGGGGCGTGTGTCTGCTGAGAGACCAACAGATATATGAGAATGGAAAACCACTCTGCCCCACCAACTCAGTGCCACAAGGGTTAATTGCTTGTTAGTCCACATGTGCAGGAGAGCCTTTTCAAGCCCTCCTTTAAGGGAACACTTGCTTGTGGGCAGACTTCCTACCAGATGTTTAGGATTCTCAAAAAAGCACACACACACAAACGATGCAGCACATTCTGCAAAATTTGCCATTTCATCCAAGACCTCAAAAGCAAACAAAAGCTTTTAAAAAAAACCACAAATACACCAAATCTTACTTTGACTCAATAAGGAGACGTGGGCAATGTATGGAGCGCCAAAGACAGGCAGAGTTTGCAGCTAACACATGTAGACAGTTTGATCGCACTTCCAGTTTTACGAAGCCCAAGACCTCAAAATGGTCATGCATCCAGAGTTCAGTAACACTTGCCCAATGGCCCTGCACACCAATGGCATCGCATGTGGCAAATTAGCTGAAGAAATCAGTTTTCTGGGCCTTTTTTTGTATTATAAACCGCTCCAGCAATCTACACTGCATTCTATGGGAGGGGGGGGGGAGAGAGAGACCTTACAAAAATCACAAGCAGCTAATCCCACCACCCAAACTGGAGGAGAAAGTCTGGCATGTCCTTTCCCCAACTGGCATCTCAATCAATGCCATCAGATGAAAAGTACAAAGCCACTTTTACCCACCTCAACACTATTTCTACCCTGTACCCGCCCTCCAAAGTCCTACTACCAGACAGGCAGCTGCAACTTAAGAGGAGGGAGAGGAAGGGTGTCCACCTGGCCCCTTTGTTGATGCCACTGGGGCTGGTGGGGGGAAGAGTGAAGGAAATATGGTAGGTGGACCAGGCAGCTACTGCAGGATAATCTCTCCAAGCACCAATGCAAAAGGAGGGAAATATCTCAGGTCCACTCCACGAATATAAGCAACAGAGAAGAGCTCCTCTTCTCCAAGATAGCTCTGATAAGGCTGCAAGAGCAACTTCTCTTCCCTCAATCCCAGAAGACACCAGAGCTGCTCTCCTGATCAAAGCTGCAAAAGGCTGGAGTGGCCTCGGGTAGACCCTCAGGAAACTTGGCCGGCTCCTTCCCCTTCCAGCTCTGCCCCTCTTGCTACAGGATTTCGGCGCCTGCAAACAAAGCTACACAGACTTTCACTCCCAAGTATTCACCACCACTCCTTCCCTAATCACTAACTCTGGTTAAAACCACCACTTTCCAGGTAAGAATGTGCTAAGGGAGTTTAAAAACAAACAAAAAACGTGGGTGATGGTGGTGGAAGATACACCACCATTTTAACACCCTTTAATTAACCTTCCCTGCAACACAGGGGTGGTTTAAGGCTGCTACCGGGCAACTAGACCCCCATTAAGAGTCTACTACATCAACCCAAGGAGGCTCAGCACTAGTGAAACTTCCACTAGCGCCTCTTGAAAACTAGGGCTCTAGTTTCTGCCGAGGGAGGCGAGAGGCGCAGGGTGAAGGAGGTGGAGAATCGCTCGGGTACCTTCCAACCAGCCGAACTGTTGCTGTCTCCTTTATCCTTAAAATAAGGGACGTATCTGACCATCCAGTCGTAGATCTGCGAGAGGGTGAGCCGCTTCTCCGGGGAGCTCTCGATCGCTTTGGTGATGAGATCCGCGTAAGAGAGGTTGCCCCAGGCGTTGCGCCGCGAGGTCTTCGCCTTGCGGAGCTGTCCAACGTCCGCGCCCAGCGAAGGCAGCGCCGGGGCGGCTTTGCCGCGCTCCGACGCCACTCCGGCGTTCTCGGCGCCTTCCGTTCCGCCGGCCAAGGGGTGCTTGGAGCCGCCGCCGCCGCCTCCCCCGCCACCACCACCAGCGCCGGCAGCCGCGGCTCCATCGTCCTCTTCTCCCGGGAAGTCGGGGTGAGGCAGCGGCCAGGTGCAAGAGCGAGGCCGGCTCTGGGGTTCAAAATCCGGGTCGATGTCAACCTGATGCGCTTGCAGCTTCTCATCCATGTTCCTCCCCCTCCCCCCCCCAGAAGCCGCCTTTTCTTTCCTTCCCCCCCTTTTTTCCTTTATCCCGGGGGGGGGGCTCCTTTGTAAATTTCCAACGGGAAGGATCGCAACAGCAAACGGCGCTTTTAGGAAGCGAAGGTCCAAGGCAGCAGCATCGCACCAAAGTGGGTCGGGGAGAACGAGCGAGAGAAGGGGGGGGGGGGAGAACGAGCGAGGGGGGCGGGATATGGAGACGCTGCCTCGCAGGGTTTGGGGAGGAAGGTGCGTCGGGGGAGCGGTGGCGGGGAAGGGGGGGAGGAAGGCAAGAGAGAGAGGCTCGAGTCCAGCGCAAGGGAGGTTCAGCTGGAAGGGCAAGGAGCGGCGAAGGCGGCTGCTTCCTCCATCAAGCCCGGCGAGCGAGAGACAGAGCAGGGAGGGGGCCGCCCGTTCAAGCAACAGATGAGCAGGAGGAGCGCGCCGGGCGCAGGAGGAGCGGCGTGCGCTTTCGAGGGAGAAGGGCTTCCTCCGGCGATGCGGAGCCTCCAAGGCCCCTCGCGTGAGTCCAGGCGAGTTCAGTTCCTCCGGGCTCCAGCGAGGAGCGAATTAATCCCAGGAAGAGCGTCCAGGCGCAGCGGGAACCCGGCGCTAAAGGGCCCGGAGGTGGCGATGGAGACGCGCGGCTGGCGCTGGCATGATCGCCCTCCTCTCGGCTCGCGCTCTCCACGCCGCCAGCACGCACCTGAGGCAGAGGCTGGGCTGCTCAGCCGGCGGCCAGGCAGGTAGCGCGCGCGCGCGCGCTTCTCTCGCGCTCTTCCACACACCTAGCACCTGCTGCTGCTGCTGCTGCCCTCGGCGCGGCAGCCCCCTCTGCTCGCCGCCGTCTCCGTCTTGTCGGTCACCTCGTCCTCCTGCCGCTGCTTCTGCTGCTTCTCCTTCTCCTGCTGCGCTCGTGCCGCCCCGAGCGGGCGCCGCCTCTCTCTGGGGACCCGGCGGGATGGCAACATGCTGAGGAGGAGGAGGAGGAGGAGGAAACGGCGGCGGCGGCAGCGGCGGCCGCCACTCTCTGCCTCGCTGCCCTCTCGTCACCCAGCCCCGCCAGCGAAGAGCGACTGACACACGCGCGCGCGCTCGCACACAGACCCACACACAGTGAGAGCGAGAGAGAGAGGGAGAGCCCGCCAGGCGAGCCGGCTGCACCTCAGGGAGGGGGTGGGCGGGGAGGGAGGAGGAGGAGGAGGGGCCGGGCCGGCGAGCGGAGGGGGGAAGAGGGCGGGGCCTCGGGCAGCACCTTACACGAGAGGAGGAGGAGGAGGAGGAGGAGGAGCGCGCCAGCCGGGCTTGCCTTGCCTTCCCGCCTGGCTGGCTGCACGCAGAGTCTCGTCGGCTCTCTGCCCGGCTGCACAAGTCTGGACGCTCCAGCCAAACCACATGATCACAACACGAGCGGGCGCCGGGCTTCCCCCTTCGCTGCCGTCGCGGGGCGACGCCACAGAGGACGGACGGCACCTTGGCAGCGCTCGGGCCCGCTCAGGACTTCGCCTTGCCCACTCCTGCCTCGCCACCGCAGCACGTCCCGCCGAAGGTCTCTCTCGCGCGCCCCACACTTCTCACAAGCAGGAGTGCTGGCATTTCTGAACCTCCTCCGGGCTTCCCTTCCCCTGCTCGGGGCCTCCTCACGGCATTTTGCCGCCTGAGGCACAAATGGTGTCTCCCCATCCCCCCCCCCCAGCCAAATTATAGCAATCATGGCTGGTCGGGTGAGTTTGGTCCCCGAGGTAGAAAGTCCCACAAGCACCTCTCCGTTCCCCACCACCCTGGCGATACATTTACAATTATTTATTTACTTATTACTATTACTATTATTTGCTGCCCTATCAGATCACCGTAAGACAGCCTTCTTGGCAGTACATGTACTGTTGTTGTTTGTTTCAGGTTGTCCCTAACAATCAGCTGGCTGAGGCAGTCACTTCAGTCCGCCTAACGGTAGGGCCGGCCCTGCTCAGCGCTTCGCTACCTGGGCACGGGCAGCCTGTCCGCACCTCTCCTCTCCCAGACTTCGCAGACACCTTTGCAGCGCTGGGCTGCCCCTCCGCATGCTAGTTCGCCCCACTTATTCCAAAGGGTTCATTAACCCTTTTCGGCGCTTCTACGCCTCTCCAAGCACTTTCCGCGTTTTTTTCAGAAGCACCAGGCGCTGTGGAACCCTTATCTTCCACGCGCCCCACCGCAGCAATGCGATTAAATCCTTCGCGCGGCGCACGTACCCAGCGGTGCTTCCTCCCCCCCCCCCCCGCAAGTTCAGGGGAAGCCCCAGCCCAGCTCCTTCCCTCCCGCCTGCCTTCCTCCCCCTCCTGTGGTTGGTTAGTCGGGTGTTTTGGGTTGTGCGTTTTTTTCCTCTCATTCCAGATTGTTACACTGACCTGACCCGAGTGCCGCCTCCTGATTGGAAGGGACGCGGCACAAGCCCAAACCCCAGCGCTCTCCCCATTGGCTCGTTCCCAGCCGGCGTTCTAAAAGGGGCAGGGAAAGGCGGGTTTGGCGGGCGGAGGGAACCTCCCTCGCGTGACGTACAGCGCTTCTTGATTTACCCGCGGGTAACCCGGGGCAACGAAGCTCACAGGCCGGGCAGCCTCCAGCTAGGCCACGCCCATTCGCCTTCGCGCAACGCCCCGCCCCCTTTGCTACAGGATCTTCGTCCAGCCCCCTTGCAAACTTCCAAAGAACAATAAGGCACCTAGGCTAAGGCTACGCCCACTCCCTCAAGTCGCACCCTCTAAAATATGTCTCTTCCTTGAGCCCCCATTCATCTTCTCCGACCCTGATCCCGGTTTGCGCTCCTCGCTCAGCGGAAATCCCAGATCCTATTCGCATTTCCCAGAAGCAAGTCGCACTTATTTCAGTGCAAATCAAATCCAAAAGGATGGCACTCCAAAAGCAATAACTGCCAATAAAAATGACTTGCTAGATCTCTGGAGACGCACAGTGACCTTTGGCTTGCTTAATCTAGAGCATCTACCTCACCTCACAATATTACCCCATTAGTGCATGCCGAGGGTTAAAAGGATGAGTTGCTGTTTTTTCTCCCCACCTTTGCTTATGAGTGAAATGAGAATGCAACGTTACTGTTTGTTTTCATCATTACCTGTAGAGAGAAAAGCAAGGAGAAGCAATCCTTTCAAAATAATCTCTAGTGGACAAGGGAATGTTGTGCAACCTCTCTTGGCCTCCTCACCTCTGGGGGTGGGGATGGAGGCAAAGAAGAGTTTGCCAGCTGCTCTACACAGCTGGCTACTTGGGGAGCAACAACCCATATGGAGAGAGCAGAAGTATTCAAAGCCCCCATTGCTTTGAGTCTCCAATCCACTCTAGAATCTTCTGTTATTATGCCTGTAGAGTCACATTATGGCAAAACAACAAATATATAGATTATTATCACAACTAAAACACCACTGAGATTTAGCCAGAAGGCCCTCCCTTTGATGAGAGTTGTTTAATAAAGCCTTCCTGGTGAATAAATGGTGTGTGTGTCCTCCAAATTTGGTAGTCATTCCCACCCTTATATATCAGTGTGGGCACTTTTCCCCTTTCCTTTTTTTAACAAAACAAATTTCCAGGTAAAACATACATATTATTACGTAATACATATATTGTGCATTTTATTATCTTGTTTCCAGAGGAGTAGAAGTATTAAGCCTTTTGCAGCAGAAATAACAGCATGGCGGCAAATTTTAAAGATTAATGATAAATTTAAAAGAGAAACAAAAATTAAAATGCCCTCATTTTTGTTTATATTTAAGCTGTGTGTGAATGAGAAAACCCTCATGTTGTTTGCATTGAAAAATACACCATTATGTGTAGACTGCATTGCAATCTACTGTATATGTGTGTATGTATACTAAATTAGAAGACTAATTAGTTAGCCATTAAGGTGCTACAAGTCACTTTATTGTATGTTGTGCTGTTCAAACAAGTGCTTCCAAGTCATATTGGGCTTTGTCCTGGGAGGCACCATATCCATTCATTAAGTAAATAAAGAGAAGCTTTAAAAAGCAACAACAAATAATTTAATAAAATATCACAAAAAGCCATAATAATAAAAAATTGCCGAACAAGAATCAATGTAGGTAAGCAAAATATTGTCAATAGGATACTACTAAATGCCGTGGGGGGGGTGCTTAAACAACCTGATTCCAGTTCAGTTTAGCTAGGAAAGAAAGCCTAGCAAAGCAGAGCCCCTATGGTATAATTCCCTTTGGTGGCAACTTGCCACCAGAGGCAAGCCCATTGAAAAACAGCACCCATGGGAAATAAAGACCTTTCAGTTCCCAAGGAGGTGGGGCTTCCTCTTGCTCTGCTGCTGATGTTACAGAGCCCCAGACTCTGGAGGAGACCATAGTTCAGTTGCAGAACGAGTGCTTTGCATGCAGAAAGGCTCATTTCCTGGCAGCACCAATTAAAAGAACCAGGTAGCAGGTGGTGGGTATGACTCTTCTCTTCCTAAGACCCTGGAGAGATGCTGCCAGTCATGGTAGGCATTTGTTGTTGTTGTTGTTTAGTCGTTTAGTCGTGTCCGACTCTTCGTGACCCATGGACCAGAGCACACCAGGCACTCCTGTCTTCCACTGCCTCCCGCAGTTTGGTCAAACTTATGCTGGTAGCTTCGAGAACACTGTGCAACCATCTTGTCCTCTGTCGTCCCCTTCTCCTTGTGTCCTCAATCTTTCCCAACATCAGGGGCTTTTCCAGGGATTCTTCTCTTCTCATGAGGTGGCCAAAGTATTGGAGCCTCAGCTTCACAATCTGTCCTTCCAGTGAGCACTCAGGGCTGATTTCCTTCAGAATGGAGAGGTTTGATCTTCTTGCAGTCCATGAGACTCTCAAGAGTCTCCTCCAACACTATAATTCAAAAGCATCAATTCTTCGGCGATCAGCCTTCTTTATGGTCCAGCTCTCACTTCCATACATCACTACTGGGAAAACCATAGCTTTAACTATACATTGCAGGACTATAAATGGACCTGGTGCAAGACAGCTGCCTGCCTTCCTACAGCTCATCAGCAATGGTGGCACAGCAGGTCCATGGAAGGACGTGAGCAACCGAGCACACTTGCCCTGGGCCTTGGAGGGCTAAGCCAGCTGAAATGTGGGGGTCTGCTGGACCTAGGTTGTCATGCCAAGAACAAGACGCCTGTCTCTGGCCTCTGCATGGGCCTGGGTGACAGCAAAGGGATGGGGAAGCAAAGATGTCACCCAGCCTTCAGCCCTGGTGTCTGGGTTGTGCGAGTGGGGCCAGGAGCAAAATGAAGCACCACCTGGAAGTCAGTTGCAACCTGACTTCATTGCATCCCTGAGGTTTTCCCTGATCTATGCCAGCGTGTGCAAGATAAGAGCCTTGGCCAAGATTCTCAATGGTGTGTGTGTGTGTCAGTGTAACCGTAACCGTAACCAAATACCTCCACCCCCAAATTTCCCAGGGTTGGACATGACTCTTGCAGCACTCCCAGGCTGCATCTGCATGACGCTCCTGGGTAGTGGCAGCCATGCTCTGCAACGGGAGCAGGTTAGAGTTGGAGAGGTTTCAGTTATCTTTGGCTGATGAGTGAGAGGTTGGTCTTCCTTTGGCACAGCCAGAGGGATGAGCCCCACCAGGTGTGAAAGGTGCATTCTTTGTACATGTCATCCCAGCTGTTTACAGCAACCCAACTCCAGCTCCTTTGTGTGCTGCTGAGCAGGTTGGGCTGAGGACACAGAGGGAGTGTCAGCTCTTTTGAATGCAGAGCACCTGGGCTGGAAGAGGGCCAACTTGCCTTCTGAGCTGAGGCCTCTTCCAGTTCAGCCAAGCAAAATGAGCCAAGGCATGCTAGACCCATGCGGTTAAGCACCACCGATATGTGTGTACACACACACACACACACACACACACACACACACACACACACAGCAAATGTGGCAGGTTAAGAAAAAAGAGGGAGTCCTAGGCAGTACAGAAGCCATCAACAATCTGTTATGATTAGCACTACCAGTTCAGGAGCATCCCATAGATTTCAGGGCTCAAAACTGAGAAATGGGGCTGGCCCTGATGATGTCACAGGACAGGCCCTGGAGACAGAGGTTAATTGGGAGAGGGATGCACCCCCACCATGCCAAATGTCTGTGCTACAATTTGCAGCCAGTTCCTGCTGAACTGAAGCTGGCAAACTGCACACACAGTCTTCTCTTGTTTTTAATTAAAGGCACTCTCACCCACCTGGAGATTCAAGCCCTTCACCTGCCACCTGGAGGGGGCCAGGCAAGCCTGGAAACTTGCAGGTCAGACCTAGACATCAGGCAGCCCTAGTTGTGATTCTGTTCTTAGCAGCAGCCAGGATTTGGATGTGGAGGACTGCTGTGTATCTAGATGAAAATGTGGCAGTGGGAGTCCTTCCACAGGGGAACTGGGCAATGCTCTCCTGAATGTGCTCCCTGGCTGTTCCCATCCCTCACCCTCCACACTGTCCTCTTATTTCAGATCCCAGCTGAGGCGAAATAAATTAAAGGTGCCAGGAAGGTGATTGCACTTGAAATATTCTGCACAGTTCTGGTCAAAAAGGATACTGTTGAGATGGAAAATGTGCAAGAAAGGGTAGAGAGTCTCGCCTTGGAGAATTGCATTTGGGGCTTTTTAGGAGAGTAAAGGGGACATGGCAGAGGTTTATGAAATTATGCATGATCTAGAGAGAGAAGATACTGAGGGGTGTTTTCCTCTCTCTCATAATACTGTAGAACGTCAGGGGCGTCCAATGAAGGAGAACGTTGACAATTCAGGGCAGATAAAATAATTCTCTGGGAAGAGAGTTTAGCAATTAAATCACTCTGAGAATTGCAGCTCTGTGCGGGGAACAGGAGTCTCCTAACAACTCTCATCACCCTTAACAAACTACAGTTCCCAGGACACTGCTTTAAATGTATAGTGCCAGAGTTAAACAAGTGCAACCTGCAACAAAATGTTGCAACGTGACGTTATCCTCTGGGAGATGCCTTTATTTCCCCTTTTTGCAGCAGCTGTTATCCCTTTCCCGAAATACTTCTGGGCAACTGGGATATTCTGGGAAGATAAAACAGCAATCACCTCCTGCTATCACTCCTTTTCACAAATGGCAGCCAGAGAAAGAAAAGGTTCAAATGCGGAAGAAAGATAACAAACCAAGGTAGCAAAACGGATGGCATTTAAATCGGCACAGGGAGCATGCCTCAGCCCAAGGACCACATTTCTTTCTGGGCAAACTTCCAGGGGCTGCAAGCCAGAGGCGAGCGAAACCCGGGGCAAAAGTGAGCAGAGCAATTAATCTAAACAATGCCTTTGTGCAGGAGGCTGACTTCTGCACATGCTATCACACTCCTCTCTATCCTCCACCCAAGCAAACAAGAAGCATGACCAGAGTTCATAGACACATTCCAGCCAGGCAAAAATGTCTGGAGTGCAAAGGAGGGTCAATGAGGGGTGTCCCTTGGGGGGCGTGAATCTACAGTCCAGATTTACCCCCTGGTCCAGAGGTTCCCCACCCCTGATTTTAATGAGATCCTAATGAGATGAATAGGGACACAGGTGGCGCTGTGGGTTAAACCACAGAGCCTAGGACTTGCTGATAAGAAGGTCGGTGGTTCGAATCCCTGTGACGGGGTGAGCTCCCATTGCTCGGTCCCTGCTCCTGCCAACCTAGCAGCTCGAAAGCACATCAAAGTGCAAGTAGATAAATAGGTACCACTCCGGCGGGAAGGTGAACGGCGTTTCCATGCGCTGCTCTGGTTCGCCAGAAGTGGCTAGGTCATGCTGGCCACATGACCTGGAAGCTGTACACCGGCCAATAAAATGAGATGAGTGCCTCAACCCCAGAGTCGGCCATGACTAGACCTAATGGTCAGGGGTCCCTTTACCTTTTAATGAGATGAACGCAAGTTTTACAAACGACTAACGAAAGAAGGGGAGTACCAAAGTGGGGCAGGGGGCAGGCAGGGAGAACAGACAAACTCATGGAGGAGAGGACAATCAACAGCTCCTTGCCATGGTGACTATTGCCTCTGCCTCTACATTTGGAGGTAGCGATGCTTCTGGCTGCCAGTTGATGGAAAACACAGGAAAGGAGAGTGCTCTTGCGCTCAGGTCCTGCTTGTGGCATCTGGTTGGCCAGTGTGCGAACAGGCAGCTGGACTAGATGGGCCACTGGTCTGATCCCGCAAGCTCTTAGATGGGACCTGAGAGAAACCCAAGCAGGCGGGATTCTCCATCTCTAGCTCTGTCTAGCCAACCCTTCCCTGCCTCTCCCCCCACCCCATGGCCTCGCTTTGCCCACGCTCCACCGGATGGCACAGCAGGCTCTCCCCTATAATTGGGCTGGTCACTCCCTGATGATCTCACTGCCCTGCTATGCCATTGGGATTAAGTCAGACACCTGCCATCTCGGCCAAGGGTGTAATTACCAGCCTTGCTCTGGGAGCTTGGAAGAGAAGGTGGCAGCCAGTTAGTGGGCGAGGCTGCAGCATGTACGGGAGGCGTGCCGGCATTTGTTCTCTTTGCGAAAATCGCAGGCCCTCAAATGCTTGGTTAAGGGGTAGGGGTGGGGCAGATGCCTGCTTCCTTTCATAGCCATGTGAATGTTGTGCTGGGGGCAATTTGGTTTCCTAATGGTGGTTCGTATTTCTTAAGAGGTATGAGGCTTGAAGTTGCTCACCAGCAACTTCTCCAGAGCACACTCTTGTCTGCAGCTACCCCAGACCCTATTACGTACAGGGATAGCCAATGCCGTGCCCTGCAAATGTTTCTGGATTCCAGCCACCATTAGCCCTAGCAAACACAACTTGCGGTCAGCAATGACTGGAGCAGTAGTTCAAAAACAGAGTGGCACGCTGGCTATGCCTGGGTCAGGCCGATGTCAGACTAGGACTGGGTTCAAATCTCCACTCATCCATAAAGCTCACACTGGTCAGTTGCCATCTCTCAGCCTTACCAATTTTGCTGTGAAGATCAGTCATGGGGAAGAACTGCACCCAGAAGCGGATTTAGGGCAGCGTGACTGTTTCCGCCATACTGGACACTGAGCCTAGGGGGTGCCGCAAAGATGTCAGACAACAATGACATAGTGAAACGAGTAGAGTGGAAAGCGAGAGGCAGGGAAATGTGGCCCTGTGCAGGGTGCCGCTGAAATTTGGAAGACCAAATCCACCCCTGCGGCACCCCATGATTTACAGGAAGGTCATGGCAAGAGGGAGACCATCCTGGCCCCACCCACAAGCCAGTGAAGGAGAAGTTGTTCCAGTGCTAGCTTTCCTCTCCCCTCCCCAGTCCTTTTTCCTTTTCTGCTGCATCTGGTAGTTTATGAGCCTGCAGCAGTGGCAGACTTTGGGCTTTAAAATTCCAGCAGTGCCCTGTGCAATGCCAAAATTTGGCATCCCTGCCCGCCTTTCGCCTTCCATTGTTTGTCATCATTGCTGCGCCCCCCTGCGGTGCCCTCTCAGCAGGCAAACCAGTTGCGCTCCCCTAAATTGGCCTCTGCCTGCAGGTAGGGGCTGTCTTAGCAATCAGTGCAGCTCCAGTTCTCAAAAGTTGCCCTGGCTGCCTACATGCTGCTGGGTCAGATTCCTGTATTAATTTACAAAGCCGTAGCAACTTGGGTGCAGGATACCTTAATTCCTGGTTCCTTATATCCCTGCCCAATCGCTCATTTCCTGGGGGAAGTCACTGGCAGTGATCTCCCATGACCCGGATGCACAGCTCATATCCACCAGGAGCCATGCGTTCAGTACTGTGGGTCCAATTGTATGGACCCCCCCCCCTTCCAGCTGAAATCAGACAGCTCCACCACACCTGTTGAAGGTCTGATGCCAATGAAGACTTTAAAAAAAAAACTGCAGGTGCTTTTGCCTAATATGCCCAGCTTTGTAAGCAACCTCTCCTAGTATAATGCATTGTGGTGTGTGATTTTCAGTATTATATATGCCTTTATGCACAGTGTGCCCTCATATACACAGTTTTGTACAGACTGCTTGGCCAGAGAACTGCAGGTTAAAGGCGTATGTGGAAGAGCAGCTGCTTTCACATTCCGAAAGACCCAGTTTCAGTCCTTGGTATCCTGGAGAATTTCCCCTGTCTGAATGTCCAAAGAGCTGCTGCCCGTCAGCAAAGAGAATTTTGAGATGGGTGGAACTGGTGATCTGCCTTGGTAGAAGGCTCCTTCCTATGTTCTGAGTCTAGTTTTAGGAGTTAGCGCTTTTTGGACACACACTGGACGAACGAAGCAAAATGAGAGTTCCTAATGTCCCAGTTAAGCAACAGAGAGATTGATATCCATTGTTGTTTGGCTAAACCACTTTCTTGGGAGGAGCCCCATTAAAGTAATCACTCTCATTTAGAGATTCCATATTAAGTAGCTGCTGGAGGCTGTGTGATGATTTTGCACAGGTGGCACAGAGCAGCCTCTGCTAGCCTGATGCCAAACATTGACAGAAGAGAGAGAGAGAGGAAAAGAGATCTATGCCACTGTTGGAGCTGGCATCAGGGTTTGGCATCCTCGGCCAGCTGCCAAGCCCCAGTTTCCTGGAAGAGCCTTTGGCTACCAGGAGGTGCAGTTCTTCCTCGTTGCCACTACTACCTCCCCATGTGGTCCCTCCATAGCTGGATCTCTGGCCAAGTGAGTCGACCAGGGCCAGCCAACGGGCTGCTCTCCAGATGTTGTTGGACCTCAACACCTCTCTGACTATTTACAGTGTTTGCTGCCCCTGGAGTCGATGGTGACATTGGTGGGGAAGTGAATGAGGGTGAGTGCTAAAGGGAGATGCACCACAGCCAAATACTGGCCGGTATGGCTCTGCAGCGGTAGCAAGGAGGATGCATGGATTCCCAGGGGTTGTTCTAGTGCACACAGGAGGCTATCTTTATGGTTGGGGAGGAGAGTGACCCTCTTGGGGATATTCTAGGCCAGGGTGAGGGAGCTTCCTTTAATCCTGAGAGCCACATGCCTTCATTGGCAAACTGCCATGGGCTGCATGCCAGCAGTAGGCAGGCCACAGCCAAAACGTGAGGGGTCAATGGATGTCATGACTCCCACACTTTTACAGTAAGCTGCATTTCAGCCATGCAAAATTCAGACGCCCACATACCTCCATCCAGGCAAGCTGGAGGCATGATCACAGTCCAAGACATATCCCAGCCAGACAAAAGCACTTGAGCACACAGAGCAAGGCCAATGGAGTGCATGGTCTGGGGTGAGGGGGAGTGGCCTGAAGTGACTCCTCAAGGGCCAGATAGAGAAGCCTAGAAGGTCATATTTGGCTCAGAGACTTGAGGTTCCCAATCATTAAAGGTAAAGGTAAAGGGACGCCTGACCATTAGGTCCAGTTGTTACCAACTCTGGGGTTGCGGCGCTCATCCCACTTTATTGGCCGAGGGAGCCGGCGTACAGCTTCTGGGTCATGTGGCCAGCATGACTAAGCCGCTTCTGGAGAACCAGAGCAGCGCACGGAAATGCCGTTTACCTTCCTGCCGGAGCAGTACCTATTTATCTACTTGCACTTTGATGTGCTTACGAACTGCTAGGAGCAGGGACCGAGCAACGGGAGCTCACCCCGTCGCAGGGATTTGAACCGCTGACCTTCTGATTGGCAAGTCCTAGGCTCTGTGGTTTAACCCAACCATTAGACTCATGAAATTAATGCCCATAACCAAGTCAGGTCCGTTAAGTTCAATGGGTCTGCTTTAAGTAATATTTGTCCTTTTCTGGATGACACAATTTACAAGAGAGGAGATTCTGACTAAACATTAGGAAGAACTTTCTGATAACTTCACAGGGTTTGACCACAGAATGGACTCCCTTGGAAGGTGGTGGACTCTCCTTCCTTGGAGGTTTTCTGAACAGAGGTTGGATGAGTGTCAGAAATTTTTTAGCTGTGATCCCTGCATTGCAGGACCGAAAACTAGATGCCCCTGGGGGTCCCTTCCAACTCTACAGTTCTATGATCTCAGAGAATAATGCTACCATTCTGTTCGTGTTTACCTCGGAGAACGGCCGGCTGAACCCAGTGAGAGTTGCTTCAGTAAGATAACAGTGTTATCAGTGACCAGGATTGCTTTGAGGAACTGGGGCAAATTCCTAATCTGAGTGACTGCACAGTCCTGTGGCTGGCCTGTTGTTGTGTATCAGCTGTGGAGAAAGATGGCCCCGGTTCCCTAGAGCCGACCGCCCAGCCATGCGCGACTCAACAAGAAACCTATACCGGTGTCAGAGAGGGGAAATGTAGAAATGTTCCGACCTCTGAGCATAAGATAGCACCTCTCGCAAATGTGATTCTGACAGCGTCGGTGTTTGTTTTTGTTTTCCCCAAGACATTTTCATCTGGGGACAGGATCTGTCATGAGCCTCAGATTCTGGGAAATTGCATTCCGCGAAGGTGTGGCACAACGCCCTTCCTAGCTCTCCAGAATTTCATTTTGGGTGAGGTACCAACATTTTTTTTTTGTTTTTGCTTTTTGCTTTAAAAAAAGAACCTCCTTTTCCTGCGTGAAGCAGCAAGGCAATGATGCTAATCAACACTTCAATTTATCACACGGAAGTGCCTGCTCTGGGGAAAGAAGACTTGCACCTTGGAAATGGTTGGGGGGGTTGGGGGGGGAATCTGCCACCTTCCAGTTGCAAGGAACTTTAAAATCCATCACAGAGGGAATCAGAGGCAGAAAAATATAAGAACTTTCTATCAAACCAAACTGGCCCACGGTTAGAAAATAGCAGCTGCCAATTTAGTACCTATTCCTAAAAATGTGTGAGGTGGGTCTAGGAGCCACCATTTTTTATTTCCCACAATGCCCCTGACATGATGTCACTCTGGAGCATTGTAGGTCATTAAGGTGGCAGCCGCCATCTGCTGGAAGGCACTATGCCAAGGGCTCCCATATATATAACAAGCCCACTAAACTAATCTCCATAAAATGAGTGTGATAAAGTTATAAAGCGCACTGCACCATGGGCTGACAGTGTCCTTTTGCCCTGGCAGCAGAGCAACCGATATCTGCACATCATCAGAGAGAGAGGTGTTGGACCAGAGTTTTTCACACAGGGGAACATGCAAAAACCAAAAACATCATCCCCACTAGCAGAAGTGGTACAGCCCATTCTGCCACCTTATTCCCTGGGGACTGCAAGATAGCCAGCAAACAGGCAGGGGTGTGTGCAGAGCTAAGTAATTACAGAGCAGGTTGCAACCCTGTTGATTTCAAGGTGAATCCACAGCACTGCTTTTTCCTTGCTCCATGCAATTATCGCTCTGCAAACTCTAGCTTTCTGCTCAAAGTAGATAATGATGGAACTGTGTGATTTGCACACTTTGCATAATTTATCCCATTACAACAAACCTGCAAGGTAGGCCTATAATAACATCACTGCAGAGACAGAGGGATAATGGATTTACCCATTGAATTTGGGGGTGAGTGATTATTCCCTTCATTTCCAGTGTTAAGTCAGTGAATGCCATTGCTTATGTAACCCAATTGACCCCGCCTGTGCACTAGAAGCAGATATCAGTAGGCTGGAGAGAGAGCTTCAAGGTTAGTAGAAATGTATGATCATTTTAAAGGAGAATAAACCCAAAGTGGGGAGGATGAGAATCTGCAAAAAAAAAAAAAAAAGGCCATTGAGGACCAGACATGGTTAGTGTCTGGCCAAAGAATGCTGACCAGCTGTTGGAATGCAGGAAACAGAAATGGAATGGAGTATGCAATGGAGGGTATGGCTGGCTGGAACCGTAAACAGGAGCACTCCACATGTCGCATTAAAAAAAAATGTTTTTGATTTTTGCAGGTCTCCAGTTGTTATTTGCAATTCATAGTGCTTGTTCCTGACTGTATCAGTGCTAGAGCACATTCCCCGAAGGCAAAAGACCGCACATTCAAGCTCCATCTGCAGAATGCAACATCATACCACTTTAAACAGCCACAGCTCCCCCCACTCCCCCCCACAAAAAAGACAGTCATTGGAACTGCAGTTCATTAAGGGTCTGACAGTTGCATTCCGTCCAACATTCCTGGGACCAAAATTGCGACACTCCTTTTTCAGTCCCGTGCTCTCACGCACGCGTGAGCATGCAAGACCAAAAGACGCTTCTTCCAGTGCTCCGGCGCAACCCAGCTGACTCGCACCAGAGTGCCGGACCAATCAGAAGCCAGGATTGGTTGGCTTCTGTGATTCCAGGATGTCTCACTTAAAATGGGACAATTGAGGGGTATGCAGTTGTTAGAATACCCCCTTTCCCCCTTACAGAGCTACCGTTTCTAGGGTGGTTTAATAGTCAATCTTTCTTGCCATGGAACTCTGGGAATGGTAAAAGGTAAAAGGTAAAGGACCCCTGGATGGTTAAGTCCAGTCAAAGGTGACTATGGGGTTGCGGGGTTCATCCCACTTTCAGGCCGAGGGAGCCGGCGTTTGTCCACAGACAGCTTTCCGGGTCATGTGGCCAGCATCACTAAACCACTTCTGGCACAACGGGACACCGTGACGGAAACCAGAGTGCACGAAATGCCGTTTAGCTTCCTGCCGCAGTGATACCTATTTATCTACTTGTACTGGCATGCTTTCAAACTGCTAGGTTGTCAGGAGCTGGGACAGAGCAACGGGAGCTCACCCCATTGTGGGGATTTGAACCACTGACCTTCTGATTGGCAAGCCCAAGAAGCTCAGTGGTTTAGATCACAGCGCCACCCGCGTCCCTCTGGGAACGGTATCTGTATGATAGCAATATTTATTTATTTAATAAAATTATATATACTGCTTGATTGTAAGGGGAAACCTCCTAACTACTCTCAGGACCCTTCAGAAACTACAGTTCCCAGGATCCTTTGGGGGACACTATTACCATTTAAAGTGGTATGATACCATTTGAAATGTATAGTGCGGAAGGGGGCTTAATCTCTAACACCTCCAGGTCAGACTGGGATGGCAAACTCCTCCTTTCTGAGACCCTGAAGATCTCCCGTCAGCATCCTGCATTAGATGGCATGATGGTCTGATTCAGTATAAGGCAGCTTCCTCTATTCTGCTGTTCTTAGCGATGACTATCCCAGATGTTGTTGCTTATTAGATTTACATGTTGCTGTTTCAATCAAATACACAATTTTGGATGATCTACAGATTCCATTTCTCTCACCTCTACATTTCTGTGACTCTCCAA
Source organism: Podarcis cretensis (assembly GCF_951804945.1). Classification (NCBI taxonomy): domain Eukaryota; kingdom Metazoa; phylum Chordata; class Lepidosauria; order Squamata; family Lacertidae; genus Podarcis; species Podarcis cretensis. The sequence goes on along the minus strand of NC_137177.1, from coordinate 22,691,590 downwards.
AGGCATGCAAAGAAAGCTTATCTGGTTCCTCATTTATATGGGCATTTTATGCATGAAGGGGGAAAATAATAAGGCTGTTTTTTCCTCCCCCCCCCCTCCTCCTCCCCCAGCTTCTTCTTCCAGCAAGTTTTTCTTTTTTATCAAGATGGCAAAACTTTCATCACTGAAAATGAATTAGGCACGGAGACACATTCAAATAACAGCACAATTTCCTTTGATCAAATCATGGAAAGGCGAAATAAGCCCGACATCAAAGGTATGTAAGGAAATGTATCCATTTTTGCTTCCTGGTATGTTTTGATAATCAGGGAGGCTGTCCTCACCTAATCACCAGCCCATTTTGGGGTAGCAGGATAGAGCATATTCCGAAATAGGCTGGTCACTGAAGCAAGGCTCTTGCTTCTCACAGAGCTCCCCCTAGAGTATAGAGGTGGGATAACAGCCCAAAGGGTGAAACAGATTGAGTTGTTAAATAGGATAACAAGGAGAAGGTTGGGTCTAGTCTAGTCTTCTCCTTAACTGCTAGATTTCCACATACATGGAGATATTTCTTTTGTATTTTTACACCAAGGAAACACAGCTTTTCCCCCTCTAGGCTACAGTTTTAGGAGGAGCTTTACCATTTTATATTTCTGAGCTTCCCAGGACAAATTCCCGAGAGGAAGTGTAGTGTAGTGGTTAGAGTGTTGGACTAGAGATGGGAAACCCCAGATTCAAGTCCTTGCTCGGCCATGAAGTTCCCACTTGGGGACCTTCAGTCTGTCACAAAGGCTGCAACTCTATTTCCTCTTACCTAACCCCATTTAATCCCATTGGAGTTGGCACTGTTAGGATTCCAACCTAACCTGTGAGATTGTTGCAAGAATAAAACAGGGAAAGGGAGGATCAGGTACATTGCTTTGAGCTCCTTGGACAAAAGGTGGGATATTAATGTAAGTAATCGCAATAGCAAGAATTGTGTGTCTTAGGTTGTCAATTACCACTCATCCCTTGGTATCAGTAGGTTGTTGCAGGAACAGATGAAGCTATGGCTCATCTAGCTGAGTATACCAAAGGCAGGGAACCTGCAGCTCTCCAGATGTTGGGCTGTGCCTGCCAGTTAGGCCAATGGTCAGGAATGATGGGAACTGTAGTTCTGAAGGGCCCCAGATTCCTCATACCTGCTCCACTCTAACTGAAAGGTAGCAGCCCTCAAAAGTCTGAGGCACAAGCTTTTCCAAGACCTTTCGAAGTAGAGTGATGCTGGGGATCAAACCCAAGACCTTCTGCCTGCCAAGCACATGCTCTTACCACTGAGCTATGGCCCTCCCTAAAGGACCTGCAGCCAAATCCAGTCATCACTCCAAGATGCACGTTAGTTTCTTGCACTGCTTCTACACAGATGATTTGGTCTAAGGATCCAACACAGCAAATGCTCTTATTTTCCAGAAATGGAGAGAGGGTATGGAATTGCCCTAAGGTGACTATGGTGCAGGACATAACTCAGACAGAAGAGCATAGGACTCTGAATCTTAGGGTTGTGGGTTCAAATCCCAAGTTGTCCTATATGACAAAACAGCAACTTTTGCAAGGAAACATTTGGCACAGTAGTGAACCAGCTGGAACCCTTCTCCCTGATGTGGTTATTCCTCATTTTAATGGCATCACTCCAGGGCATTATGGGGAATTTTTAATCAGTGGTAGGGAACCTTAGGCCAGGGGGCCAAATGCTCCTCTCTAGGTGTTTCCGTCTGGCCCTTGGAATTCTGCATAGGCCACACCCCTCTCTGCAGGCCACGCCTCTCGCTGTCCTTGCTTGGTGCCCTCAGTATATTTGCCTAACTGGAATGCATCCCTCAACTCTTATCAATGCCTCTTGTTTGTCTGCATAGACAGCGGTGGTGAGTGCGGGTAGAAACTATCCTACATCACCAAGGGAAAATTGGCCTTCGTTGCCCCGCCCCCTTTCACATCTGACCCCACCCACCATTGTTATGTGGCCCTCAGAAAGTTGCCCAGAAGGGAATGTGGTCCTTGGGCTGGGAAAGCTTCCTGACCCAGCTTTTAAATGGTGGCCAGCAGCCCAAACCCAGCCGCTGCTGCCACATAAGCCCCCAGTGGGGGAAGGCGTAGCCAGGAGAGCTGAAGCAGGCCAGCGGGTCTTGCCTTCATTTCCCTCATGGCTGGGGTTAGGGCACAGCAGTTGGCATACTGTTCATTGGCCAAGGCGCTCTTCCAGCTCTCCTTCAGAAACCAGAGGATTTGATTTCTTCCTGGCTCTCCGAGAAGTTATTTTACATTTGTTGCACGCCTCGTCCACTGTTGCTGCATTACCCATCCTTAGGCAAAAAGGGTTGCGCACTTCGAAGCTTGCCTTCTATGCAGGAAAACCAGCTCTCCTCTTCTTCTTCTTCTTCTTCTTCTTCTTCTTCTTCTTCTTCTTCTTCTTCTTCTTCTTCTTCTTCTTCTTCTTCCTCTTCTTCTCCTCCTCCTCCTCCTCCTCCTCCTCTTCCTCCTCCTCCTCCTCCTTCTCCTTCTCCTTCTCCTTCTCCTTCTTCCTTCTCCTCCTCCTCCTCCTCTGCTCTCCATTCGCATTTCCAAATGCCTTTCTCTGTGCTTCACATTTAGATTGGAGAAGGGGCGGTGGAGAAGGAAGGTCCACGGAAAAGAAGAAGAAAAAAGTCTCCTGGAATGTGTTGTAATGTTCTCTTCCCTCCCTCTCCTCGACTCCTCTCCCAGGCTTGGAACCCTCCCAGTTTTTCTCTGCAAGCTGGGGTGTGTGGCGCCTTTCCCAGTAGCACACACTGGATATGTTGTTTTCATGAGCCTCCTTTGGAGCAGGAGCAGGAATCAAGAGTGGAAAACACACACACACACACACACACACACACACACACACAGCCCAAATTTGCGTGGCCAGCATGCTCTGGATGGGCCATCTGCTTGAGCTCAGTGTCCAAGCCGAATTTTGCTGGACGGCTTTGAAGGTCGCTGAGCAGCGAGAAGCAGAGAGCTCACATATTTTCACACATAAACACCACCTAGATGAGAGGAGGAGGAGGAGGAGGAGGAAGCAGGCAGTGCGCACAACTCCCATATGGTTATTAAGCATGCTCTTCACACACACACATTATATATTATGTATACATATATCCAAATGCATACAGTACTTGAACTCCATCTGGGGAACATCCAATGCACACAACACAAGAAATAGCTCCATGGCGGCGGCGGATAAGCAGGACGCTCTCTGTATTATATATAAGCAAAATCTGGCAGGCAACAGCATCCATATAGGATAAATATACCAGCATCTGAGCTCTGTGGCCCTGATCCAAGGAGAGTCACTAACTTAAAAGGATTCTGCATGCAAGTCATTCCTACCCAAGAGTGGCAAGGCAGGGACTCAGATCAGAGGTGCTTTTCTGAGCTGTGGCCAAGAAGCGTTGTTTGCTGAGCCTGCTGGAATTGTGACCATTTCTCCAGATGAAGAAGGCACCTTATGCCTGGGTTCACAGTCACCCCTATGGAATGGAGGTCACCAGGGGCTTCTTGGAATTTTGTAATATTCATCTTTGTCTGCATATATACGGGTTGAGCATAGATGGTGGCATGCAGCTTGGGCGCACTGCCAAAAGACAGCCGAAGCTGACTGTCTTGGCATCACGTCTAAAATTATTACTACCCCTAAGATTATTACAGTGCGCACACTCTGTTTTGCATGCTTTCAAAACTGATCTAGTGGCCTTTTCACAAAGAGACAACCTTGTTCCCTTGGCTAGAGAAGGGCAGAGCCACAGCGAGGTGGAAGGGGCACACAGGGCACCACACCATGGGGCATGCAGGACGTCCGACACCGGCACACTTAGGGATCCACAGAGTCTTCGCAGGTTTGCATAACAGACCTCAGCAACTCAGCATTTTGGCTAATCTACTTTGTTTACATATAAACACACACTGAACACTGCAACATGGCTCCCTCTATCTCTGGCATCAGACAGCAAAGAGAAAGGACAAAGGACAATAGTCCCACTGCATGGAACACAGTAACACAAACATCCTGTCTCCGTCACATCCCACTCTGTGGAGTCAAAACATACACTGTCATGTGATAGACAAAAATCCCATGACTGCAGACACGGAGCAGGAATTCTAACAGACAGAGCTAGAGCAGGACAGATTTGTCCATTTTGGTTTCTCTCAGGCCCCAGCTACGAACATAGGCAGAGCCTGCTGGATCAGGCCAATGGCTCATCTAGTCCAGAATACCTGTTATCAAAGTTGCCTGTGGGAAATCCACAAGCAGGATCTGAGCGCAAGGGGACTCTCCCCTCCTGTGGTTTCCAGCAATTGGTATTCAGAAGCAATTCTGTCTCCAGCTGTAGAGGACGAGCAAAGCCATCATGGCTAGTAGCCATCGATAGCCCTCTTCTCCAGGAATGTCTCTTTTAAAGTCATCAGATAACAGCCAGTGTGCCCTGAAGGAGCGGGGAGGGTGCTGTCTCACAGCTAATTCTCTCTTTTAACACTATACACAATCTAAAAGGTAAAGGTAAAGGACCCCTGACAGTTAAGTCCAGTCACAGACGACTCTGGGGTTGCGGTGCTCATCTTGCTTTACAGGCCAAGGGAGCTGGCGTTTGTCTGTAGACAGTTTTTCCGGGTCAAGTGGCCAGCATGACTAAGCCGCTTCTGGCACAACGAAACACTGAAACCAGAGCAGTGCACAGAAACACCGTTTACCTCCCCACCGGAGCGGTACCTATTTATCTACTTGCACTTTTTGGCCTGCTTTTGAACTGCTAGGTTGGCAGGAGCTGGGACAGAGCAACGGGAGCTCACCCTGTCGCGGGGATTTAACCGCCGACCTTCTGATCGGCAAGCCCAAGAGGCTCAGTGGTTTAGACCACAGCGCCACCCGCGTCCCAAATACAATCTACCGATCTGATAATACCCCACTGAGCACCAAGCTACAGATTAAATTAAGTGTGCAATGGCATTTAATGTGTCTGGGGTTTTTCTTTTTGGTTGTTGTTCTTTAAGAGCAGTCAAAGGGGATCTCGTGCAGAGGAGGGGCACAAGCTACTGATGCAGAGCTACAGCTTTTCTGCATTGCCATCTACTCACCGATGTGGGAGAGAGACGGTGTTGAGCTCACAAGTGCCACCTGCCTCCTCCCCTTCTAGGAAGGGGGGGCACAGGTAAAGCGGATCCCCGAAATTTTGCAGTGCGGTTTTCTAGCCCAGGAAGCTGCACAAAATGCATCCGCTTAGGTATTACTGAAAACGAATGCATTTTATCCAGAGAAATTGCTCTGCAAAACTGTGCATACACATCAAGCAAGATTGCATTTAAAAATGTGTGTATTAGGGAAAAGTCTCAATGAAATGCTGCTACCTTTCATGAGAACCTTAAAAAAAGGGGGGGGCAAACTGATGTCGGAATGTGAAGAACTGAACTCAAGACCACAAAAAATGAGAAAGTCAGAGAAACTGAAATTGATATATTTGCTCAACTCCTACTTGCACGCAAATTCAATGGGTTAGAGCAGCAAGGCTAGGCCTGCTCAGAGCCAACCTGTTGAATTTAATGGGCATGGCTGATTTAGGTGCATTCATGTCAATGGGGGGGGCAGTGCTTTTCTTCTAGAAAATAAGGTGCTGCTACTCACCATGAAGGGGACGCAGGTGGCGCTGTGGGTTAAAGCCTCAGCGCCTAGGGCTTGCCGATCGAAAGGTCGGCGGTTCGAATCCCTGCGGCGGGGTGCGCTCCCGCTGCTCGGTCCCAGCACCTGCCAACCTAGCAGTTCGAAAGCACCTCCGGGTGCAAGTAGATAAATAGGGACCGCTTACCAGCGGGAAGGTAAACGGCGTTTCCGTGTGCGGCTCTGGCTCGCCAGAGCAGCGATGTCACGCTGGCCACGTGACCCGGGCGCACAACCCCAGAGTCTGTCAAGACTGGCCCGTACGGGCAGGGGTACCTTTACCTTTACCTTTACTCACCATGAAGTTGTTGCACATTTCTAACCAGTGCTTTTCTTCTAGAGAAAAAGGTCCCAGTAGAGTGGTACCTCGGTTCTCAAACACCTTGGTACTCAAACAACATGGAACCCAAACACTGCAAACTCAGAAGTAAGTGTTCCAGTTCGTGAATTTTTTCAGAAGCCGAACATGCTCCATTTTGAGTGTTACACTTCCGTTTTGAGTGCCACACATCTGTTTTGAGTGTCACACTTCCATTGAATGTTACGCTGAGGTCTGTCTGTTTTTGCTATTTATTTTGCATTTTTGTGGCTCTTATTTTGTGTGACTGTGTGGAACCCAGTTCAGCAACTGATTGATTGATTGTGTGACTGCAGTACATTGTTTATTGCTTTGATTTTATGGATCAATGGTCTCGTTAGAGAGCAAAATTCATGTTAAACTGCCGTTTTAGGGGTTGTTTTTAAAAGTCTGGAATGAATTAATCTATTTTGCATTACTTTCTATGGGAAAGTGCTCCTTGGTTTTGGAACGTTTTGGTTTTAGAACGGACTTCCAGAACGAATTAAGTTTGAGAACCAAGGCACCACTGTACTGCATACCCATGAGTTCCCCCAGAAAAAAGCACTGATGGAGGGGATACTCTGAGCAGAATTTAGCTGGATGCAACCCAATGGCTTCTATCTGCAATGGTTATGTTTTCCCTCCTTTGTCAGAGGTGATACGCCTCTGCCAGTTTCTGGGAAACACAAGTGGAGAGATCAGTGCTCTTCTGCTCAGGTCCTGCTTTCAGGCTTCCCAGAAGCATCTGACTGGCCACACTGAAAACAGGATTCTTGACTAGATGTGCCATTGTTCTGATCCAGCAAGCTTTTCCTTGTGCTCTTCAGTAGTTACAGGTTAAGTCCCCGGCATCTCTAGGTAGCATGGGTGTAGCCAGGGAGGCAGCTGCCCCCCATCACGTAAATAAATACTTAACTGACTCACCAATCACATCGCAGATAGCTCGGTCCTGCCCCCCCAGAAAAGTCCTGGCTATGCCCATGTCAGGTAGGGCTCAGAAAGATTCCTGGACAGCCAGACATTCTGCAACTGTGAGTACCTGGGAGCCAGTGTGGTGTAGTGGTTAAGAGAGGTAGTCTCGTAATCTGGTGAACCGGGTTCGCTTCCCCGCTCCTCCACATGCAGCTGCTGGGTGACCTTGGGCCAGTCACACTTCCCTGAAGTCTCTCAGCCCCACTCACCTCACAGAGTGTTTGTTGTGGGGGAGGAAGGGAAAGGAGAATGTTAGCCGCTTTGAGACTCCTGAAGGGGAGTGATAAAATGGGATATCAAATCCAAACTCTTCTTCTTATTCTACCTGGATTTGCTTTATTTCTCACCTGCTGCCTCATTCCTCTTCCCCACCCCCCAATTTTGTTTCCTGCCTTGGAGTGCATGCATGAAAGACATTGTTTTAAAAGCACCAGTGGGGAACCTTTGGCCTTCCAGATGTTGTTGGACTGCAGCTCCCATCAGGCTCAGCCAGCAGGGGGTGATGGGAGCTGTAGTAGAGCAACATCTGGAGAGCTAGGGGTTCCGCAGCCCCTGTTTTCATTTGAAAACTGCCTCAGCCGCTTTGGAAGAAAGACAGCATCTCTCAACGGAGTAAGCAAATCAACCAATCAATGTGGAGTTCTCTTGCAGGCTGCATCCACACCATATGGTTAAGGCTCACCTCTCCCTACCCTGCACCCCAGAATCCTGGGAACTGTAGTTCACCTGTCACAGAGCTGCAATTCCTTTTGGGAATTATAGGCACAGAATTACCCAAACTGTACAGAAACGTATTCATGTATGCTGCTACAGGGGCAAAGAATGCTGCTTGCCTCCAAAATGAAAAGTAGAAATCACAGCAAAAGAAGAATGGATACAAAAAACGTATGGAATATGCAGAAATGGCGAAACTTACCGGAAAAATAAGAAATCAAGATAACAAACTATTTTTTTAAATAAAAGAATGGAAATGTTTTATTGAATATTTACAGACAAATTGTAAACAGATAAAAACATTGGCAGGATTGTTGTAATAACCTGCAGTTTCATTAAGAGTATATATTTAAAGTAGATGAATAAATGAACAAATTAAGTTAATTTGGATAGGCAGAAAATATTAAAAATAAATTCGAGGAACTGCAGAAAGAGGGGGAAGGAAGTCAGGTTTTGAAATGTTAGAATGACTGTAAAATTATTGAAATATATAAACACAAAAATTATAAATAGTTTTTTTTTTTAAGAGCTGCAATTCCCTGCATCCTTAACAAACTAAAGCTCCCAGAATGCTTTGGGGGAAGTCACGTGCTTTAAATGTATGGCATGAATTCAGCCACAGAGGTTATGCTAATGTTGGAAAGAACTCACACCTGTCTCTATTTGCACATCCTATGTATAAACTTCAATGGAAAGAGGGTGGATTAAAATGCAGGGGGTCCTTAGACTACTATTTTTAAAAAGTGGTTTGCTTTGGGAGGCATGAGAGGCAGTTTTTGATGATGAAAGGGGGTGGCTTCTATGTGGCTTGGGGATGGTCTCTTCCTGATTACTGTAGCTCTGTGTGAAAAGGCTCCCGCACACCTACAAGGGTACAGAATTAATTACAGCTTAGAAGGCTGGAGGAGGGAACAAGGGACGTGCCTGTTTAGAGCATCTGAATCTAGAAGGAGAGCAGGAAGTGTTTTTTTTTTTTGGGGGGGGGGTTCCAGAAAGGGGAGAAATGGTTTAGCACTATGGAAAATTACAGCTGCTTTTTTGCAACGACTGGTGCTGTGCATTCCCTCTAGAGTTCTGGATCTGGGCTCGTGAAGAAGGCCAGAATCCATCCAAGGATATTTTTAAACGGATGCCTTGCCTTTTGGAATGGAGCTAACTTGCAAGACAACTGAAGAGAGAAGAAAACCCTGCGATCCAACATTCCTGAGGTTTGGGCCAAAGGACCTGCTGACCTCAGAGGAGAGGTCAGCAAATAAAGTACGCTCAGTTCCCTGAAAACTGTCCAAGGAGAAAGACAGAGAGAGAGAGGGAGGGAGAGAAGGAGGAAAGGAGAGGCATTCCAAAGGCCCTGGAGGAATGCTGGAGCCTGCCACAGACACCCCACAGCTCACCAAAGCGGAAGCTTCTATCACCTCACGCGCTTATTAATGTGCAAAAGTGTCATTCCTGAGGCAGCCAGGGACCCTGTCCAAGTGGCGGCCAGCTCCTCCCAGCCCAGCTGACATTATGGCCTGGAAGCTGAGACTGTAACTAATAAGCCAGCTTGCATCTCCAAACAAAAAGGGAGAGAGGGTGTGAAACTCTCTGCTAGGAATGGGGAAGAAATCTGATTAGGTTCACTGTTTAAAGGAGATTCTACCCTAATCGGCACTTTCTGACACATTGCACAAAGCAAATGTCAACCCTCCTGGAAAAGGCTTGCCTCTCCAAGTTTTGCAGTGCCGTTCTCTAACCAAGGAACGTTCACTGAAATGCATCTACCAGTGTAAAGTATTATGCATTTAAATGTATACTGTTGTAAGGGGGGATGGGGGGGTTAGGGTCAGGCTGGATGAAACTCTGGGTCCTGTTCCAAAACCTGTGATCTTGCATCTGTGGGGGTGGAATATATAAGAGGAAGTTTTCCAAACCAGTTCCTTTGAGAAGGGAATGCCTTTGGCTGGTTGGTTAACTACTGTGATTTAGCCCATCCAGAAAAAAGTGCTCTGTGCCATCGAAGCAAATAGGCAGGTCTATCCCCCACATCCCTCACCTGTCTGGTACCCAAGAGAATGACAACAGAGTTGTTACGTGTGAGAGCTGGAAGAAGCTGGATGCTGAAAGCTGGAGAAAGAGATGTCTGCTCTGCGCTGGACTTTGGGGCTCCCTTGGAAGCAAGATCTGTTGTGGATTTAATGCTGTGAGTGCCTCCATCTTCTGCTCAGGTTGTGTATATATGTAAATAAAACCATATGTCCTAAAGACACCACAGTCTCCGCTGACTTTCTTTCCAAGAAAACCAAAGCTGGATAAGAGCAGGAACTCCCGAATCTCTCCCGATCAGAGATTTTTGGTTGTTGTTGTTTAGTCGTTTAGTTGTGTCCGACTCTTTGTGACCACATGGACCAGAGATTGGGGTGATGCATAACAAAACAGGAGCAAAAAAAGCATACAGAAATGTGTTATTTTAGAGTAAATCGCTTTGCAAACATGTGAATATTAGGTGAAATTTGCATTAAAATGCTGGTGAATTTTCATGGTGCCTGTAATATAGATAGATTAGATAGATAGATAGATAGATAGATAGATAGATAGATAGATAGATAGTCTGGAAAAAAGATACTGAGAGAAACTGACTTGACAAAGTTTTCTATCCGTACCGTCTGCTCCCACTTTCTTCTCTGGGTCAAAGAGTCATGGGTTCAAGTTTTCACTTGAAGGCAGGTGGCTGGGTACCAGAGGTCTCTGGATCCCAATGGGCAACGATCTACTTGTCCCTTTTCCTGTGCACATCCCCTGCTTTTTAAGCCAAATGCTTTCAGCACTCAGCAGTTCAGCCGCCTTTGCCTTTTCCAGACATAGGTTATCACCTTGGCTCAGCCCAGTTTTTGCAATCTACAGAACAGCTGACAAGATCCTTGCTGATCTCAGGAGTTATATAACAGTGGCTGTTGCATTGGCTCCCAGTGAAAAAGGCCAACGCTTTGAAATAAAGAGTGTCCAAACTATGGATCAACTGTATGGGCTAGGTTCCAGCTGATGTCAAATGTGTCCTTTCACATGCAAAAACATGTAAAAAAATAAATAAATGCAAATTGCATCAGTGAGGGCATGGGTATAGGCAGGCCGAGAATTAATTCCATCAGAGCAGGCATGGAAACGGATCATAACCCTTTCTTTTCTGAAGCTGGTATTTGCTTTAACAAAGAAGGAACTCTGCTTTGGATTAATGGAATATTCCACATACACCCCTCAAACGTAAGGAGAGGAAATCAAATCCCACTCCGGTTGATGCATTTTTCATTCCTCCCCCCCAAAAAAACCCCCACCAAGGACATCAAATGCAAAGATGTAGTTGTTTGGCCCTGTGTTGATAAAACTGCATCTTTGAAATTTCACATAAGTTATCTCTAAATTGGTCTTCATCCTGTGGGGAGGAGTTTGGTATCTTGCGTTGTTTAGGTAATCCCCCCCCCCATTGGGTGAACACTTTTAGAATTTTATATTTGTATTGCTGCGCTGAATTTCTTATGTACTTCTTATGTTTTATTTTCCTTATTGTAAATTGCATCAGAATTTCCTTGACTGTGTGAACCATACATAAAGGTAAGAAACTTAACTAGCTAGCTGAAGTGTTGCCTTTTCTAAATCCAGAATGATTTAGGCAGCACCTTTTAACTGCTGAAGGTTTCGAGTTAAAAACCTAAAGGAGTTTTTGAGTGAAACATTTTTGAGCTACCGGTATACAGAAAATTTCCACAGGTTTCCCCCCAAAAAACTCAACAAATTTGCAGGTTTCCAAGAATTTTACTTTTTGAAATATGGCAACCCTAACTTAGCATTTTTATTTATTTATTTATTGCTTAGATCCCTTGGGGGAGTGAAAGGTGTGCACGTTTTCTCTCTCTTTTCTGTTTCTCTGTGGTAGTGGCAGGCTGATCTAAGAGATCAGGGAGAGAAGTGACATTCCCTCTAACATTTCTCCGATGAAAATAGGGATGTCCCATTCCATACTGATAATTTTACTATTTATACCCCATGCATCTTACTGGGTTGCCCCAATCACTCTGGGCAGCTTGCAACATATATAAAAACACCATTAAACATTAAAAAAAAAAAACAGCATCCCTATACAGGATTGCCTTCAGAGAGCTTGGGGATCAGATAACTCCAACATTTCTTCAATGAAAATAGGGGCATCCTAAGGAAAAGTGGGACGTTCCGGGATCAAATCAGAAACCAGGGTGGCTTCTCTAAATCAGGGATGTCCCTGGGAAATAGGGACACTTGTGGGGCCTGGAGCTGGCAGCACCCATGGCACTTGCTCTGCAGTCCAGATTTGCCCACAGGTCTAAAAGTGTTGCCAACCCCTAAACCACAGGAATGCATGGCAAGAGGGCACCTTGGAGTTGCCACCAGCAATGTACTTCTATTTCCATTCTAAGAATAATTTCTAAATTCACATCTGTCCTTATAAAATTAGCACCTGACATTTTATGCAAAGCTGATCATATTTGGCCTTTTTTGTGGCGATGCACACAGAGCACAAATTTGTCTGCACGCTCTCTCTCTCTCTCACACACACACACACACAATTGTTTCTGTTGTCTCTTAGGCTGGCAGAACACAACACAAGGACCATTCAGACCATATCAAAGCTCAGGCAGAACCATTTCACACTGTAGGAGGAAACTTAGATGACTGACTGGACTTTTTGTGTTGTCAAACCCGAGTGTAGAAAATTAGCGTGTCAAGGGAAGAACTCTTCTCATGGACACCCGGTTTTCTGTGTTTGGGGTTTGTTGCTGTTACTATTATTGTTCCCTATTATGGAGTATTCAGTCATATGGCTCTCCACCGGCAGGCTGAAGTGGTACAGCCGAGAAACAGGTTTCTCCCAGTGGAGGGAAAACTAGGTCCTTAGTCACACAGTGACAAGCACTTAGTCACATAGTGATGAGCACATTTGTGTGCCTCAGTGCACGGTTTGGGAATTGCCTCCACACAAGGTTTGGACAGCTGTGCTCTAAACACAGCTGTTGGGTGACTCAGGGCTTAGTTTGGGAGTGTAACAGGGGGACGGGGTTAAGAGACATGGAGAATTAGAGCTGAAACAAACTTCTTTTTTCCATAAAAATCTTCCTAAGTCTTCGCTTCTTGCGCATTCAACCATTTGCTGAATATTCACCAAACAGTTGACATCTTTAACTTGACTTCTTGTTAATTATTTCAGTCAAATATAGGTACTGAGTATGTGATAGCATTTGATGACTGCCATCTGCAATGGTGTTTCATTTTGAGGTAGTGTTGTCTAGTGGTTATGAGTCTGTAAACCAGGAAGTACCCAGTTTGAATTCTGCTTTCCCCATGAACTCACTAGGCAAGTCACTTTGTCTCAGCCTCAGTTCCCTCTTTTGTAACACGTGGGATAATATATTGACAGGTTGTTATAGGGATTTTGACTGGATAATGTATGCACAGCTCTTTGACCACACAAATATTACGTATGGTGGTGATCCTGATTCTCGTGATGATTCTGTAATAATAGCAACAATGATAACAACCATCATAATTAATAATGAACATGATTTGGGATTTGGTATCTGACAGCATTTGGTAGATGACACAAAATGGCATTTATTATTTGACAGTATTTCACACTTCACAGCTAACGAAATTTCATATTTAAGACATGCCAAAATCAAAACCAGAGCTGCCAATCAGACTACAGCAGCACTCCTATCCACATTTACCTGGGAGTAAACCCACTGAATTCAATGAGACTTTCTTATGAGTAGGCATGCATAGACTTGCTCTGTACATTTGAGTTACATTTTCAAATTCGATTTTCAAATAAATCAACAGAAATTTGCATTGATTGTTTTAATGCCATATTTGACATGTCATGGGGGAGGGGGTTAAAATATTTGTGAGCATCAGTTTTGTATTTATGCAGGATTCTGGAGCCACAGCTTGAGCCTAGAAATGGATGTGTTGAAGGAGGCAAGGCAGCTGAATGCAAACCAGGCAAATGGGACGTGGAGCTCCAAGAGGAGTCTGAAGTTATATGGAACTAAAAGTGTCTTGCAAGTGGTCCAACTGGGTGCCTGGAATAGATTGTCAGCAAGGAAATGCAAACAAATACTGAGAGGCAGGGAGCTAGAGAAGAACTAGGAAGAAGAAATAGCTCCAGAATGAAACAGACTCTGCAAAGCAAGGGGGGAAATCAAATCGACCTGACCTGATGGTTGAAGTGGGAATCGAAGGCTGTCGTGGGGGAATCACACTGAGTGAGTGCAGAGCCCAGGGAAACCCAGTGAGTGGTCAGCCCCTGCCATTTCCCCCCCAGGGGTGAGAGGAGACCACCCTCCTATTTGCCAAGAGGCTGCTGTGGAGGTAGCACCATCATCATCATCATCATCATCATCATCATCATCATCATCATTTTATTTGTTTGCCGCCTTTCCCTAGTTAAAACAATGCTCAAGGCAGCTGACAACATGACAAGATTTACATAATCACCAACATAGCAAAAATCATAAACAACAAATAAAACACATCAAAAAGTACACAGCCAAATGGAAAACAATTTCCACATAAATCATAAAATCTAAAACGAAGAATACAGCATTAATACCAATCACAATTTAAAATGGCATAGATGGAATATAAAAGCAGTTTTGAGAAAAACAGCATGATGGGCACTCAGGAGGCAGCTCATCGGACCTCCAAGCCGTGCATCACAGCTGTTGCTGTTACCAGAACAGCGGTGGCGGCAGCAGGCAAAGCATTCCTTGGAGGCCAGACATGCTTCTCCTGTGGCTCTTGCCTCACCTTGCTTCATGCGTGGGCCAGCCCTGTGACCACCCTAGGCGGATACAGTGATACCTAGGGTTAAGAACTTAATTTGTTCTTGGAGGTCCATTCTTAACCGGAACTGTTCTTAACCTGAGGTACCACTTTAGCTAATGGGGCCTCCTGCTGCTGCCGCCGCATGATTTCTGTTCTCATCCTGCAGCAAAGTTCTTAACCCGAGGTACTATTTCTGGGTTAGCAGAGTCTGTAACCTGAAGCGTCTGTAACCTGAAGATACCTGATATAACCCGAGATACCACTGCACAAGTTTGTAAAGCTTCTGCTGTGCCCTTTTCTTCATACTGCAGCAGGACACCTCCAGTGAGACCCATAACCAGGAATGGGTAAGGTCTCCATGGGGACAGGAAATAACTCTTTCAGGCGCTGTGGTGTAAACTACTGAGCCTAGGGCTTGCCAATCGGAAGGTCGGCGGTTCGAATCCCCGCGACAAGGTGAGCTCCCGTTGCTCGGTCCAACTGCCAACCTAGCAGTTCAAAAGCATGTCAAAGTGCAAGTAGATAAATAGGTACCGCTCCAGCAGGTAGGTAAACGGTGTTTCCGTGCGCTGCTCTGGTTTCGCCAGAAGCGGCTTAGTCATGCTGGCCACATGACCCAGAAAAACTGCAGACAAACATCGGCTCCCTCAGCCAGTAAAGCCAGATGAGCGCCGCAACCCCAGAGTCGGTCACAACTGGACTTAACTGTCAGGGGTCCTTTACCTTTTTTATGATTCTATGACAATCAGAACATAAATACTGGATGCATGTAGCTAGATGTGTTTGAAGTTTTTCCAATTGCAATTTTTTCCTCCTTTGGGCAACTGGATCCTGGCTGTTTTTTCCTTATAGCTCTATAAGTAAAAAGACTAGAGACGTGCTGGCAGTGGAAAGGAATTGGAATATCCGCCTGGGAGCTAGTCACTCCCACCCCGGTGGCAGCCTTGTCCCCATTCCAGTTTAATTTCCATTCTGGCTGTTTATCTATAACATAATAGCAAGCGATGTTTCCAAATCCCAGGGTGTCCAGTTCTGGGAGGGAAAAGGGCTTCGGCTTGGAAGCTCTCTCTCTCTCTCTCTCTCTCTCTCTCTCTCTCTCTTTCTCTCTGCATCGCACAAAGGTGCGAGTGCATCGTTTTCAGTACATTTCTGTGTGCGTCTTACATGAATGTTCACATGGCACTGTTTTCACTTAACACAGAAATCTATTCCGTTGAAATGAATCTTTCCAAGAGACTGTTGTGAAAAATGTGCCAGCTTCTGTGCCAGCATGTGATAAGAACAAAGTGCCAAAAGGAAGCTGCCATTCTGTGCTCTGATTAAAGGCGGTGTGTTACAAAAGCCGTAAACACACACAAAATACCGATGCAGGGAGACTTTGTCTTCATCGTTTCTCCTATTCCTTTTTATGCTAAAGACAACTTATTCTAATTTATTCCGAGCAATGCAATAGCTTACTAACACTGATCATGATTTGATTGTATTATTCTATTAGCACATTCCTGGACTGCAGGCTCTGTTAACCCAGCAGCAAGCTGGTGACCTGCTTTGTTTTGCTGCTCCTGGGCTCCAGCTTACCATTGGCCATAGCTGTCAACCGTCCCTTATTTGGCGGGAAAGTCCCTTATCCCAGCGCTGTGTCCCGCTGCTGTCCCTTATTGATGATGTCCCTTAAATTTCCAGGGTTTCAAAGGAAGCAGCTCCTCTCCCTCCCTCCCTGCCGGCCAGGGACGAGGGAGGCTCCAACTGTGTTGCTTGGCTGTGTTGCTCACCCAATAAGGAGTCTAAGAACAACTGGGGGGTGGAGCTTGCATGCCTTGTGCCGATCAAATCAGCCGCGTTGCCTGGGGACTCGCCTTTGCTCAGTGCTTCCCAGCGGATAGGTGATGGTGGTTTTCCTTGCTGCATCCCCTTTGCCAGGTCGCTGCGCTGTGGGAACCACCACTTGAGGCTTTGTTTGGCTGCTGGCTGGGATTTCTGCCTTTGGCTTGGAGGGGCTCAGAAGTTGAACAAACCTGTGCTGGGAAAATCCCTTATTTTGGCAGCTGATCCCTTATTTTCGAGGCTGCTGGTCCCTTATTTTCAAATTCGTAAGTTGACAGCTATGCCATTGGCTTGGCTGCCATGATGTCACGACGAGCACAGTTAGCCTAGAGCTGGGAAGCTGGAATGCTCAGAGGAACTGGGAAGTTTTCGGATTTGAACTCTTAAGGGCAATGGTGACATGGAGTTTGAATAAGCTGAACTGATCCAGAACCTTTGATGGCGATAGATAAAGAGAAGTAATGGGTGGGTAAGGGGCTGGAGAGGACGGCAATATGTTGTGAGGAACTCAGAGCAACACACTGCTGCATTAGGCCACCTCAGTGAAGACTACCCTCCTCAACGAACATGGATGGGGCAGTGGTGGCCCAAGGAGATGGAAACTCTTTGCCCTCTTATCTGTTGAGCCTGTTGGAGAAGCTGGAACATTCATGTGTGGGGCCTGGTCTCCTTTGACCTCCCCTTGTCCCAAAATTACTGAAACTGTTACTGATGCTATTAAGGATTATTTCCCTTTCTCTTCCCCACCCCCCAGTTCCTGGAGCAGGTATCAGGAGGGAGAAGGAGGCACTCAAAAAATACAGTGTTTGAGCCACCTTGACATGTTGCTTCTGCTGAGCGTCACCCCCTGGCAAATACCAATCCAGTTTAGGGGCTTACCACAGTAAGAGCAGGCCTTTGTATGGGTCCAGGCGAGTCAGAAGCCATGACGGTCTCCTGTTTTGTGGCCCTGTGTCCTACTTTCCAGACAACATTCCTCTTTTGGAAGGAGTTCTCTGTTTGAAGGCCTGCCTAGCCCAAGTTTTGTTGAAGGGGAAAGAACCCTAAGAGGGGATTACAGGAGGGACCTCAAGATTCCCCATCAACAGCATCAGGAGAGCAGACTGAACCAGGCACAAATAAAAATATGAATAGATCTAAGTTAGTCATGCCTATTAATTTCAGCAGACCTGCTCTGAGTATGGCTCAGAGTTGGATAGAAGAACCCATAAGCTTCGCAAAGTAAAGCATCAAAAACAATTACCCATGTAATGCTAAAACCAGACCAATTCATAAAATTATCAAAATCGACAGTGACGAAGAACACAAGGATCAGAGATCATAAACAGCCCAAACAGATATTTACAAAGAATCTATCACATGCCATCAAATGCCTGGGCAAATTCTTCAGAAATAAGAATACTTCAAAATTTGCACACACACACACACGAAGCAGC
The DNA here is from genome assembly GCF_951804945.1 of Podarcis cretensis. Taxonomy (NCBI): domain Eukaryota; kingdom Metazoa; phylum Chordata; class Lepidosauria; order Squamata; family Lacertidae; genus Podarcis; species Podarcis cretensis. The sequence continues at coordinate 22,673,790 of NC_137177.1, read as the reverse complement.
ATCAGCAAATGTTAAGCAATCTGTGATCTCAGGTCAAGAAAGGTTTGACCCCTGTAGTCAATCCTTCATCCCAATGGATTGTTGATCATGATGGTCTTGTTATTGTTTTCGAGGGGAGCTGAGCTTTTAGGTGAAGGTGGAGAAATAGTGTGGTGTTTGCTAAGCTAAAAATTCAGTCATGGCTTTTTCGTATGCAGCTCCCACCCTCCCCCTTTCCCAAAAAACACCCAACCCCCACATCCCAGTTCCCTCAGGAGTACTTACAAATGCTACAATAACATGAAGCACTTACCCAGGGATGGTTGTGGGGAATTATTAAATGGTTTGTCTTTTTCCCACACACCCCTCCCCCAATGAAACTCTGCCTTAGTTATTTGTATTTGATCCTGAACGAATTAGCTGTCAGTGACTCTGCCCTGAACTTTCTAATTGTCTTTTTTGGAGGGGGGGAGTTTTACTAACTTTGTTTTGCAATTTAATCTTTATTGATTGTAAATATTGAATCCGTTCACCACAAAAAGAACAAAAGAAAAAACAAAATCACGTCAAATGCAAAGGAAATATTATATATTAAATAAAGTTCTTCCATACGTTGAGACTTCCATCTTCCTCAGTATGGGTCCTTTGTTTCCTTGTTGACTGCATATTGTATGACCTTTAACTTATCTATAATCTTTGTAGCATATAGTATTGCAGAAGTTAATCAAAGCATGTCAAAGACTTCATATGTAAACAATGTTCTTTTAAATATAATCTGTATATATCCCTGAACTTTCTAATTGTCAGTGAGTTGGAGGATGAACCACTGAAGGCTTTGAGGTTGCCATGAATCATCGTGAGGCTGCAGCAAGCTCCCAGAGGCTCTCCCATTACCATTTCTTTAAACCCACAGCAAAATATCTCATCCCAGGGGATCTGATGTTTTCACACATCAGTTCACAGGCTTGTGGACAAGCCTGGTCTCTCGTTGCTCACGGCAGACACAAGAATGATCAGTGCATGGAAGGGAAGGGAGATTACACTCACCGGTTCCATCCCCAACCTCCAGGCTTGGGGCCACGGCTGGCACCCTTGAGTGCCTCAGTGCCTGTCAAGACCCCATCCCTACATGCAAGAGGTCTTGGAACTAGGCTATCTCATCAAAACCCCATGCAAAATCTGCAGCATGGGATGCCACTGTAGCTTCCCTAAGAGAAAGCACATTAGCATCTGCTTAAATACATCTGGCTTCTTTGGGAAACTTTAAATAGCCCACTTTAATTTCTCTCTGGTGGCCCCTAGCTTGTGGAACTCCCTCCCCACAAAGATGCACATGGCACCATTATACAGCTCTCAGCGAATGCTGAAGATGCACAACTTTACCCTGGCATCTGTATACAGTCATACCTCATGTTGCGTCGACTTCAGGTTACGTCTTTTCAAGTTGCGTCCCACAGCAACCCGGAAGTACCGGAACAGGTTACTTCCGGGTTTCGCCGCTCACAGACGTGCGCAAATGCGGGACTTCTGGATGCGAACGCTTTGAGTTGCGGACGTGCTCTGGGACGGATTATGTCCGCAACTCAAGGTTCCACTGTATTTTAAGACCCCACCTTAGCTTTGTGATTTTAAGTTGTTTTAAACTGTACAGTGGTACCTCGTTTGAGATATAGGTAGGTAGCCGTATTGGTCTGCAGCAGTCGAAACAAAATAAAAAAAAATCCTTCCAGTAGAGACCAACTAAGTTTGTTATTGGTACGAGCTTTTGTGATATCTGAAGAAGTGTGCATGCACATGAAAGCTCATATCAATAACAAACTTAGTTGGTCTCTAAGGTGCTCCTGGAAGTGGTACCTCGTGTTATGGACTTAATCTGTTCCGGAGGTCCGTTCATAGCAGGAAACCGCTCGTAACATGAGGTGGGCTTTCTGTAATGGTGCCTCCCGCTGCCGCCACGCTGCCAGAGTGAACTTCCGCTCGCATCCCGGGGCAAAGGTCGCAACAAGGGGCATCTACTTCCGGGTTAGCGGAGCATGTAACCCACAGCATTCGTAAGGGGGGCGGTACATAACATGAGGCACCACTGTATTTAATATCCTGTAATAATTATGTTTTGATAGTAAAATGCTGTGCTTTATTTGTTGTAGCCCACCTTAGAGTTAAGGGGCGAGGTAATACTACTACTACTACTAATAATAATAATAATAATAATAATAATATGGCCCACCCAATCAAAATGAGAAGCATGGCACACAAGCAGTTTTAACCCTTCCTCCCTACATCACGTGCTGCAGCCCTGCTGAAAATCTACACACACAAGCTTCTGTTTGATATGGATGGGAAAGTCCTATCACTTCCAGTTGCAGCCTCTGCCAAATAGCAGCTTCAGGGAGGGGGGATTTTTATTGGGACGGCAGTGCAAGGGGAGGAAAAGGTTTAAAACAACCATGGTTCCAATTCTGATTTGGGCCCCTGCAGCTTCTCTTTGGAATTTTAAACACAAGTACACAAATGGCATTTCCAGGGCATGTAGTTTGTGGCCTGGAGTTGCACTGATACTATTTCATGTAGACCCTGAAATCTGCACTCATAGTCTAAGCCAGAGGTTCCCAATTAGCTAAACACTGCAGACCCCCAATTTTTCAAAAGCCAAGCCACAGACCCCCTACTAAACTAAAAATAATAATAATGATGATATGTGTATGGTAGTTTTTGTTATGTGAATGGAAGCAGAAACCCCTGGTGGGTTACGCAAACCCCCTGGGGTCCACAGACCACCAGCTGGGGTCCACTGGTCTAACCCTCTTGGTTAGACCATTGCACTTCAAGTCTATTTACAGCCCAGGCACAACTGACCTACAGGCTGTGGACGCAGCTCATAATAGCTTCGGCCAGCAGCTGATGTTCAGTTGACCCGTTGATTAGGACAGATCCAGCCAGCTGCCTCTGTCATGGCATCCTGACACCTTGCTAATTTCCGTTGGCATTATCGCAGGGGGGGGGGGGAATCTCAGCCAGGCCATTTGCATGAAGTGAGCATTCCAAAGAAGCAATCTTATTTCACAATCTGCACCAGGTCTGCACAAGCTGTTGCCCGTGCAGGATTTGCATGTGACTTGCTCTTGCTCTCACAGCTGTGTGTTACTTAGCAACCTAAACAGCAAAGGGTTTTTTAGCTGGAATTTAAGAAAATGAATGGTTGGGTTCCTTTTAATGTGATCGCATGCAAGGAATTCAAGGCCACCGCAGGAAAGTCTGGGAAGCAGCACAGATCCCAGGAAGCCTTTGTGGGGGGAGGGGAGAAGCAGAACAAAGCCCCATTTCGGTGGTGGAGAGGAACAGCCTCCCCAGAAATGAGACCGGTTTCTGGATTTAGGATGTACGAGTGAAGACTGCAACAAAATGTTGCAGTGTGTGGAGTGCTCATACTCCCTGTCCCAGTCAATTACCCTTTCCTCCTCTGTGATATTCCATTGTATTCCCCCTGAATTGTTGTTGTTTTTCCATTTACCCCTCAACAGTCAGCATTCTCTGCCACTGAGCACACTGAAGGGTATTTTTGGCACAAAGGTGGGGAGTCATTTGTGTCTCCAGCTTCCAGGATGAGACAAGACTCTCTCACACACACACACACACAAATGGCTACTGTTCTTCTACCTTGCAAGATGTCATCACTTCCTACTAGGTGAAGTGGGAGGGCAGGATTGCCCCCATTTCTCTCTATGGCCACAGAACAAATTCCTTGGTTGTGTAAGCGGCAATACTTCACTGGCCAGCTAACACCATTATCTTACAAAGAAACCACTCCAACCAGTTCAGCAACCACTTCTACGAGATTCTAAACCTGCTTGGTACAGAAGAGACCCGCGAATATAATCCAGACTGACTCCCCTTGACCTAGAGCAATATAATTTGACTGATGATACTGATCAAACAACCATAATGTCCCCACCAGGACCGCATAGAAGAACCATCTAGTCCAACCTCAGCAATGCAGGAATATGCAACTGTCCCATACAGGGATCGAACCTGCAACCTTGGCGTTATCAGCACCATGCTCTGACCAACTGAGCTATCCAGGCTGATGGGGAATCTGTGGTCCGGTGCCCTCCAGATGTTGTTGGACTCCTATGCCATCTGCCCCGGTCACCATGGAGGATGGGAGTTGTAGTCCAGCAACAACTGGCAAGCCACATGTTCCTCCATCCCTGCCCTCATAAAAATCCAATTAAAGCAAGCACCGGCCTCTTGGTTTCTAAATCGGCAGAGGTATGCTCGGCCCAGTATACGTGAAGGAGCGTCTCCACCCCCATCGTTCTGCCCGGATGCTGAGGTCCAGCGCCGAGGGCCTTCTGGCAGTTCCCTCATTGTGAGAAGCAAAGCTACAGGGAACCAGGCAGGGGCCTTCTTGGTAGTGGCGCCCGACCTGTGGAACGCCCTCCCATCAGATGTCAAAGAAATAAACAACTACCTGACATTCAGAAGATATCTTAAGGCAGCCCTGTTCAGGGAAGTTTTTAATGTGTAACATCTTAGTGTATTTTTGGTCTTTGTGGAAGCCGCCCAGAGTGGCTGGGGAAACCCAGCCAGATGGGTGGGGTGCAAATAATAAATTATTATTATTATTATTATTATTATTATTATTATTATTATTAAAAGCTTTCCTGCAGAGTAAATGGATGGAAGCAGGCAGCATATGCCCCTACTTTCATCTCCCAACCAGCGGCATTGGCGAGATGTCAGAGGGCATGCTAGAGCAGTCCATGGATGCAAAGGGAGGAAGTGGTTTTAGCTGCCCGAGGATGGGAGAGAAATAAATGGCTTGCTGCTTTGCTTTCGCTAAAGTGTCACATGCAATTGTCTTGGCCCAGGCGCTCCTCGGTCTGGCTCGAGTGCGAGAGATAGCAAGTCAATCTATGCAAAGCCTACTCTGCTTCCTCTCCCGAGCCGGAGCGCCAGTCAGACGGAGCAACAACTTATCTCTCAGCTGCTTGATTGACTTTCAAAAGGGAAAGGAGGATTATCTGGGTTGTCAGCAGAGCGTTCCCCTCCCCTCCCCTTCGCCTGCCAGGCATGCCTGCTACTCTTAGAGGTTCAGCGATGGGAACCTGCCCCTTGAACACGGCAAATATTTGCATGGTCTCTTGGAGGCTGGTTGGCAGGTCCATCTGTTGGGCAGGATTGGGGGCTACTTGTGTGCTCTTTCTTGCTCTCCCCCTTTGGCAGAGTGCCCCTCAGCCTCAATGCACATGCAACCTGTGTGTGAACAGTAGGGAGCAGGGAGAAATTCAATTCTGTTTGCATTTAACGGCAAGTTTACCCAACTTGCACTTTCTTAAACAATGCACAAAACAGAACACACACACACACACACACACACACACACACACACACACCCTTTTGAAATTTGCACTTCTCTGAATCTTGCAATGTGCTTCTCCTGCCAAGTAACGTGTATGGAAAATGATATACCAGGGGAAAGTGTGCATATAAATGCATATAAAAGAGAAAATAGCACACATGCAAATGCATTACCTAAGGGGGCATTGCTATCATTAAGCAAAATTGCATGCAAAATTGTGTATATTGGAAGAAATTCTCACGAAAATTCTGATGAATTTTCATGAGGACTTTTAAAAAACGGTTTGCAAACTGATGTGGGATGTGGTGAATGGAACTTAACACAAGAAAAACATATAACCAAAATTGCCATTATGGGAATGGTGGGGATGGATTAATTCATCCATTTCAGCTTCTCTGTGTTTCTCATTTTCCCAGTTTTATGTTCAGTTTGCCACATTTTGCCATTAGCCTGCAATTAAAGAGGAGAAAAAGGTCCCATGAAAATTCATGTTTATTTTCATATGCATTCGTATGCCATTTTAATGCCATTTTGCCTGATTTTTGCAGGCAATTTCCCCTAAAACAGTGCATTTTTGTACATTGTTGTCACTAATATAAGCCTTTTTTGTGTACTTTCTCCTGATATTCACTTTCTTCCTAGGGTTCCTTTGGTTGCAGAAGTATATCACACAAAATTCAGCAAAGTGGAGATTTAAAAGGATAACTATATTGGACAGGTTCCTATTAAGACGCAAGCTGAACCAAATTTCTCCCCCACCCCTAGTGAAGAGCCCCCTCCTTGGATATGGAATAAATTCATACCGTAGTTTACGACTCTAGGTTAATTTAACTCAGAACCCCCCTGGCGGCTTACAATGTGGATGAAGAACCAAAACTATGCATATATAATAAAATCATAATAAGACCACAGTAAAATGCAAAAGAGCTGAGAGCTAAAAACCATTTGTAGTAGCAGGGTGCTGTCGAGTAGGGAATCAATGCACGGGTGAAATATGGTAATGTTGACCAGGCATGGAGGACGTTTAGCCTGTCTGATGTTGCAGAACTACAGCCCCCATCGGCCCCAGCAAGCATAGCCAACGGCCAGGAAGGGTGGAAGTTGTGGTTCAGCAACATCAGTTTCTTAAAGCTGTTAAGAATTGTTAGGGGCCTCACTGACTTCCCTCCAAGAGCTATAATTCACAGGGAACTCTGGCAATTGTAGCTCCATGAGGGAAATAGGTAAGGTAAAGGGACACCTGACTATTAGGTCCAGTCATGGACGACTCTGGGGTTACGGCGCTCATCTCGCTTTATTAGCCGAGGGAGCCGGTGTACAGCTTCCAGGTCATGTGGCCAGCATGACTAAGCCGCTTCTGGCGAACCAGAGCAGAAACGTCGTTTACCTTCCCACCAGAGCAGTACCTATTTATCTACTTGAAATTTTGTGCTTTCGAACTGCTAGGTTGGCAGGAGCAAGGACCAAGGCACGGGAGCTCACTCCGTCGTGGGGATTTGAACCGCTGACCTTCTGATCGGCAAGCCCTAGGCTCTGTGGTTTAACCCACAGCGCCACATAGGCATCTATTAATAACTCTCAGCACCCTTAACAACAACAGCAGCAGCAACAACAACAACAACTTTATTATTTATACCCCACCGATCTGGCTGGGTTAACAAGCCACAGCTCCCACAGTTGTTTGAAGTGGTGTCATAGCACTTTAGATGTATGGCATGAATGTGGCCTAGGAGACGAGAGATGTTATGGCCATATCTCTATTTTCACAGCAGCGGACTTTGGGCTCCCAAATGTGTGACACTAACACACACACACACACCTCTCGCACCCCATTCTACAACATTGTTGGGGCGCCCCCTGCAGCAACACCGTTTGTGCTACCCTAAAACCGCCTCCGACTTTCAGGTGTGCGATGTTCAAATGGAGGGTGTGTCTTCCCAAAGAGTCCTTCTTCCATGGTGCCTCCTCCAGAGGAGACTGACCCTGTCCAAAAGGGTCCCTGGAGCTTCCCTCTGCCTGGGCAGGAGGGCGCGAAACTGCGTCTGCCAGCTCTGGTGCCAGCAGACTGCTCTTGTGAGCTCAGGCCCCGGTCACAAGCCAGCTGCACTGAGTCATTGGGTGGGACTCTCCCCAGCGCAGTTCCGCAGCCTGCGCTCCACCGCGCTGCCTGTGGGAGGAGGGAAGGCATCCAGCCCAGCGTTTGGAAGCCCCGAGGGAGCGAGGCTTGGAAATGTCCTGTGCCATCGACGCTCAACAGGACCCTCATAAATCTGCCTCCTGCCGAATGATGAGAGCTCTGGGCAGCTTGGGCAGCTTTATGACACAGCAAAAGAAAGAAAAAAGTCTGCAGGCAGGGAGTGGTCCTCGTCTCTCAGCCAGGCCGTAGTGTTTATAAATCGCAAGGGGGTGAGGAAAAGGCAACACCACAGGAGTTCCTATCCAGCCCACAGAGGTGCCCTCCAGGTCGGGCTCTGAGGCAGGAGTCCAGGGTTCCTCTCAGGAGAATGGGCAGAGGTGGCGGGACAGGCCAAGCATAGTGCCTGCAAATGCAGCACATTTTAAAAGCATGTTTAAAGAGCGCAACTTCCCCCAAAGAATCCTGCCTGGTGATATTTTGAATCCTGACATGCAAGAAATGTCCAATTGATGCACAATCGCCCACAGTACCCAACCCATAAGTGACACAAAAACATCACTAAAAGGGCGGAACAGGGTCAGAACAGAGATGGGGCAGGATGGAACACTCTACATGGGTTTTCGCTGACATGCATGGGGGTCCAGAACATAACGACGCAGGATTGCCTGTATTTTTTCATGCTTTACGGCAGGGATGGGGAAGCTACAGGCCTCCAGGTACTGTTGGACTCCAGGTCCCATCAGCACCACCCAGTGGTCAAAGATGATGGGAGTTGTAGTCCAACAACATCTGAAGGGCCAAGAGTTCCCCTGTTCCTTATTTACAGCGCAATCCTATATGTGTTGACTCAGAAGTAAGTCCCATTGAATTCAACGGGCCTGACTCCCAGACAAGACTGCTGTCTAAAGTCACATCCACACAATCGTTTTAAAGCAAATTTGATGCGCATTTAGAGCACAGAACTTCCCCCAAATAATCCTGGGAACCGTAGCATGCCCCCTCAGAGAGCTACAATTCCCAGCACCCTTAACAAGCTATAGTTCCCTAGATTCTTTCAGGAAGGGGATGCTTTAAATGTCTAGTTTGTAAGCAGCCTTTGAAATAACGGAAGCAGTGTACATTACCATCTCAAGAAGAAGGGGTGAAAGGCCCTATAGAACACATTGCTTCCCTCCCAAATTATCTTGGGAGCTGCAGTTTATTAAGGGTGCTAGAAACTTTAGCTCTGGGGAATGTCAATGACACTTGCCATAATTCTTTGGGGAAGCCGTTGCTGTTAACATACTACAAATCTGCCTTCAATGTACATTGTGGGTGGGACCTCACCTAAATGTGGGACTGAGCCTGGCTGAAATAACTCATGCAATGGCCACACTGTTGAGGCGTCACAAGATCCTTCAATCCCAGGCTTCAGAGTTCATCAAAAAGCTCTCTCCCCCCAGATCCTCCTCCCCTTTTTCAGACAGCAGCAACTTCAGCCCAGTCCTGTGGAATATTCTAGCAACAGAGAATCAGCAGGCTCCTTCTGTTCCAACTTTTAAATGCCTGTTTGAAAGCCCATGAAGCTGAATGCTGGAAGATGCAGGGCAGAGAAAAGAGAGGCCTAGGAATGGGAGAGAAAATTGATCCAGTTTGCCTTTAAAGACAAAATCTGCATTTTCCAAAACAATATGCAAACCAAGACACGTCAATCCTCTGAAACTCTCATTTATCTGAAATTTGCGATGTGCTTTTTCCCCGCCAGCCAAATACAAACTTGTGCATAAAAAATGCACATCCTGGTGAAAATAGCATGCAAAAATTCATTATGTCGGGGGAAAATCACTTTGCAGAAATGTGTGTATTGGACAAAAATTGCATAAGATGTGGGTATTAAAAGAAATTTGCACTAAAATGCTAATGAATTTCCGTGCGGGCTTTTTTAAAAATGCAAATTTGATTTAGGAATGTGGAGAACTGAAATTAATATTGGGAAACCGAGAGAGATTGTAATTGACAGATTCTCCCATCCTTACACAGCACATGGTCAGTTTCTGGACTTCACTCCCACAAGAAGCAGTGATTGTGACTGCCTGTTTGGAAGGCTTTAAAGAGGATTAGGCAGATTCGTGGAGGAGAAGATAGCCACAAAGGCTGTTCTACCTCTACCGTTGGAGGCAATTTGCCTCTGAATACCAGTTGCAGGGACATGGGTGGCGCTGTGGGTTAAACCACAGAGCCTAGGAGTTGCCGATCAGAAGGTTGGCAGTTCGAATTCCCACGACAGGGTGAGCTCCCGTTGCTCGGTCCCTGCTCCTGCCAACCTAGCAGTTCGAAAGGACGTCAAAGTGCAAGCGGGAAGGTAAACGGCATTTCCGTGCGCTGCTCTGGTTTGCCAGAAGCGGCTTAGTCATGCTGGCCACATGACCGGAAGCTGTACGCCGGCTCCCTCGGCCAATAAAGCGAGATGAGCGCCGCAACCCCAGAGTCGGCCATGACTGGACCTAATGGTCAGGAGTCCCTTTACCTTTACCTTTACCTTTATTGCTGCAGAATCACAAGTGAGGAGAGCGTTGTTGTACAAAGGCCCTGCTTTTGGGCTTCCCATGGCACAACGTCCCTATTTTCATTGGAGAAATGTTGGAAGGTGTGGAATAGGACGTCCCTATTTTCATCAGAGAAATGTTGGAGGGTATGCATCTCTTTGGCTACTGTGAGAATAGGATGCTGGTCTAGATGGGTCATTAGCCTGCTCCAGCAGGGAGTTTATTCTGTCCTTTTCTTCCATTGACTCTTCTCCAGCATACCTCACTCCTTCAACCTTTCTTCAGAGGATTTGGATCAGTGAGCTATTCACCCTGAAGGCCAAACGTTCAAATGTTCCTTGTTCAGAGGCAGCATGCCACTTGGCCACCTAGACAGGAGGAACTATTGACTGAGGGTCGCTGCTGCCTTCATGCCTGGCTTCTGGGCTGCTATTATGCATCTGTCTAGGGGCCGTGACTGTGATTTACTTTTTAAAAAAATGACCATGCAATTGCTAGCCAGGTGATTGCTGCCACGTCTTGTTTGTTCCTGAGAGGAGGGGGGGAGAGAGGACTGAAACATTTTGGGTTTGTGACATATGTGTGAAGATTAATGGATCATTTATAAAGCACCCTTCACTTTCATAAAATTTAATGTTGTTACAGGTTGGTGGAAGTTTCCATTTTTGTTGTTTTGTTTGAGGAGGACGGGGGTGCAAGGGGGAGGCTTATGAAAACCAAAACTGAGAAATCTATTCATGCCCAGAGCATAAATCTCTGGTCCTCTTTCTTTTAAAAAGTGACTGCCATGTGCTGATAACATTGCAATAGCTATTCTCAGGTGTATGAAATAACCACAACAAATGCTATTAAAATGCACTAAGGCAGTTTGGATGTTTTTAAAACAACAACAACACACGAATCTGGAATATACCTCTCCAAGGGACTTCTTAAAGCAAGCACAGTTAAAGACGTGGCTCTCCAGTTCTGAAGTCCAGTTCCCATCATTGGCCATGCTAGATGGGACTGATGGACGGTGGAGATTAGGGATGCTGGAGGATTCCAGTGAAAAGAGCAATGGGAGCAGACACGGCCAAAATTCAGTTCTTCATTCCGCATCTGGAATGACATTCATTATTGCTCCCCCCACTGTTTCCATTCTGTTTCCTTTGCACTGAAGACAAGGGGGTGAAATGATGTATTGACAATGTAGATTATGTGATTTCTCCACAGCCAACAGCAACATGAGTAATGTAGTCATGAGAAGAAGATGAACCGCAGTGGAATGGAAACAGTGACATGTGCAATGAATAGATGGTGGGATGAGAAACAATGCCATCTTATACTGGAAACCGGCAACACCTGGAGGGCACTGTGTACACAGTTAGTTCCTGGAATCAAGAGGAAGTACCTGAAGAGGGAACTTCCTGTAGAGGGGAATGGAAGGTGAAAGTTAGTGTGGGCCTAGTGGCCCAGGAATAAGATACCTGATTGAGTTACCTGAAGTGCCTGGCGTCTGTTTCTAAGAAAGGCAGCCCTGCTGGACAACAACACTTGGTAGCAGCTTGGTGGATTCCTGTCAGCCACGGTTTTTCAGGTTCACCATCTCTATTATTTGGACTATTATTTATTTGGACTATTATTTGGACCTTTAAAGTTTGCTGAGAGTTTTGTGCATGCAAACACACAACGCCAGGCACACCATCTCCTAGAGGCAGAGGTGTCTCCAGCCCCCTCACTACCTGTTGGCAGCCGGCTGGGCCCCCTCAGTGTGAAGGGGGCTGAGGAGGCCGACCACAGCACAGTTCAGTGGCTGGCTCCTCCTAAGTGCAAGAGAGGAAGCTGTGCCACGTGGCACGGCTTCCTCTCTCATGCTCAGGAGGAGCCACACTCGGCCTCCTTCTGACGATGCAACATCGTGCATGCATCATACATCATGCATTGCCCACATGATGTCACATACGCACAACGCGCACTGGTCCTCCCAATCTTGGGCACACGGCGGCACCTCTGCACAACACCCATGTCCCTTGATGGCCACAAAACATTAAACAGCACTCTCAGAAAAACCATTTTGGAATCACCGGATGCCATTTTTATTAGATGGTATTTGTTCAATTGTTTTGTTTTTTGACACCTTTATTGTAAATTACCCTTTGAGCGATTGCCCGAAAAAGCAGGGTCGCCTAGTGTCTGTAGGTGCCATGTCACCCCCCTCTGAAGGTGTCTTCACACACTCTAAATTCACTTCTTGTCATCTAACTGCTGGCACTACCCATCGCTCAGTGGCAAAGCTCGTGTTTGGCATGAAGAAAATCCTACATTCCATCCCTGACATGGCCAGGTGGGGCAAGGTAGTCCTGAACCTCTAAGAGGGTTTCTGCTGGTTGGTGTAGGCCCAGAGCTGAGGAACCTTTCTCAGCCTGAGGGCCACATTCCATTCAGGGTCATTGAGGGCCAGTGGTTGGCAGGGTCAGAGGCAGAAGTGGGTGGAGCAACAAATGTAAATGTTACCTTTGTACAGCAGGCTCATTCTTACACACACACACACACACACACACACACACACACACACACACACCGTCTTCCTTCTCCTCTATCCAGAAATGCAAGAGGCATGATCAGAGTTCAAGGATTCATTACAGCCTGGCAAAAACATTTAGGGTATGAATCATGGTCAGTGAGGGTTGTGGAGCATAATCAGTGAGGCATGAAGCAGAGGCAGTGAGGTGCATGAAGCATGGTCAGTGAGAGGCATGAAACAGGGGCAGTGAGGGGCATGAAGCAGGGTTAGTGAGAGGCATGAAACTGTTGGCTTTTTGCAGTATGGTAGCGCTGCAGAGAGCTTGCTGGGGAGACCATGCATTAAAAAGGGACTCAAAAATAACTTAAACAAGGTTTTAATTACAAAAACAAAAACTCCATTTACACTAAATACATCAACAAACAAACATGACCCAACCACCAACCCATCCCCCAGGGTAATGGGAGAGCTAGGTGCTGCTCCTTATATACTACACCCAAATGCTGACACACCTTAATCAGTACAACTCAGCAGCACCTGCTATGTTTCACAGCTGTAAAGCTGGGTCTCGTTATTTAGCTCTGGCCCTTTCTCTGGCCCCTTAAAGACATACACATCGAGTGGAACAATGATGAACCTTTACATTTAAAGAAACCATTCAACAGAAACAGGGTCAGTGAGGGCACGATGCAGGGGCAGTGAGGGCATGATGCAGGGGCAGTGAGGGGCATGAAACAGGGGCAGTGAGGGCATGAAGCAGGGGCAGTGAGGTATATGAAGCAGGGGCAGTGAGGGCATGATGCAGGGGCAGTGAGGTGCATGAAGCAGGGGCAGTGAGGTGCATGAAACAGGGGCAGTGAGGGCATGAAGCAGGGGCAGTGAGGTATATGAAGCAGGGGCAGTGAGGTGCATTAAGCAGGGGCAGTGAGGGGCATGAAACAGGGTCAGTGAGGGCATGAAGCAGGGGCAGTGGGGGGTATGAAGCAGGGGCAGTGAGGGCATGATGCAGGGGCAGTGAGGTGCATGAAGCAGGGGCAGTGAGGTGCATGAAACAAGGTCAGTGAGGGCATGAAGCAGGGGCAGTGAGGGCATGATGCAGGGGCAGTGAGGGGCATGAAACAGGGTCAGCGAGGGCATAAAACAGGGTCAGTGAGGGGCATGAAGGAGGGTCAGTGAGGTATATGAAGCAGGGGCAGTGAAGTGCATGAAGCAGGGGCAGTGAGGGCCATGAAACAGGGTCAGTGAGGGCATGAAGCAGGGGCAGTGAGGGCATGATGCAGGGGCAGTGAGGGGCATGAAACAGGGTCAGTGAGGTGCATGAAACAGGGTCAGTGAGGGGCATGAAGGAGGGTCAGTGAGGTATATGAAGCAGGGGCAGTGAGGTGCATGAAGCAGGGAGAGTGAGGGCATGAAACAGGGTCAGTGAGGGGCATGAAGCAGGGGCAGTGGAGGGCATGAAGCAGGGGCAGTGAGGTATATGAAGTAGGGGCAGTGAGGGCATGATGCAGGGGCAGTGAGGTGCATGAAGCAGGGACAGTGAGGGCATGAAGCAGGGGCATTGAGGGCATGATGCAGGGGCAGTGATGTGCATGAAGTAGGGGCAGTGAAGGGCATGAAGCAGAGGCAGTGGGGGCATGAAGCAGGTGCAATGAGGTATATGAAGCAGGGGCAGTGAGGTGCATGACGAGGGTCAGTGAGGGCATGAAGCAGGGGCAGTGAAGGGCATGAAGCAGGGTCAGTGAGGGGCATGAAGCAGGGACAGTGAGGGGCATGAAGCTGGGGCAGTGAGGGTCATGAAGCAGGGGCAGTGAGGGGCATGAAGCAGGGGCAGTGAGGGGCATGAAGCAGGGGCAGTGAGGGGCATAAAGCAGGGGCAGTGAGGGCATGACGAGGGTCAGTGAGGTGCATGAAACAGGGTCAGTGAGGGCATGAAGCAGGGGCAGTGAAGGGAGTGTGGCCTGGGGAGAGTTCAGAAGGCCAGAAAGAGAGTCCCAGAAGGCCACATTGGCACCTCCAGACCAGATATTGGCCACCCCTGATAAAAGCAGTACTGAGCTAGATGTTCTGACTCGGTATAAGGCATTTTCCTATGTTCTGATGTGGGAAATACCTGACCCAGTTTCACGCTCATTAGCAAGTCAAGTTCCTCATGAGAAGCAGGTTCCTGGATTCCGATCCTACCTCTGATTATTCTCCAGAGGGTTACACAATTTCCCTGCATTTCCTTACATGCCTTTGCCACCTCCATCTGTCCTTCCCAGCCCTTATGAAACCCAAATGCAGGCAGCGCTCAATGCCAGTAATGCCCAGTGGTATTTTGTGCTGGCAGCTTAGTGCAGGCATGCCTCTGGGTGGGAGGGTTATATGGTGTTAGAAGGATTAGTATTCATTGACACCCATGGCTCCCAGAGGCAAATGGCCTTACCCTCATTCAGCCCAGCTAATCCCACTCAGCATTTGTGGAAGCGAGAAAGAACCTGCTAGCATTTGATCCGGCAGTAGTCAGATCAGATCATTGTTCCATCCTGCAGAGGCAGTCAACCTTCACTATGATGGACAAGGCCACTGGGGGATGGAGAGTGTGTTCGCTATGAGATGGGAAAAGTTAGACGGGTTCATCTGTAGCAAGAGGGGAGAGATCTGCTCCATGTGGAAATGCCACTGACAGGAAACTGCGCTAGCAAACAGGAATAACGTGGGGAGCGAAGGAGAGAAATTTGCATTTAAAGGCAGACCTACCACATGTGCAGGGACGCGAGTGGCATTGTGGGTTAAACCACAGAGCCTAGGACTTGCCGATCAGAAGATCGGTGGTTCGAATCCCTGCAACGGGGTGAGCTCCCCTTGATCAGTCCCTGCTCCTGCCAACCTAGCAGTTCGAAAACACGTCAAAGTGGAAGTAGATAAATAGGTACCGCTCCAGCGGGAAGGTAAACGGCGTTTCCGTGCGCTGCTCTGGTTCACCAGAAGCGGCTTGGTCATGCTGGCCACATGACTCGGAAGCTGTACACTGGCTCCCTCGGTCAATAAAGCGAGATGAGCGCCGCAACCCCAGAGTTGATCACGACTGGACTTAATGGTCAGGGGTCCCTTTACCTTTACTTTACCACATGTGCATTTTCCAAAACATTCTGTGAACCGAAGCACAACCATCCTTCAAAGTCCACTGGGGGTGCTCTCGCAAGATCTTCAAGCAGGTTGCGTTGCCCCCAAGATCTTGCAAGAGCATCGCTCTCAGTCCTACAGCCGGAGCGCTGAGTAGACCTAACTCAAGAAGCAGGGTTGAGAGATTAAAAGCTCTTTCTATGACAGGTAACTCCAAGTTGACCCTGCAGAAAAGGAGTTTTTGAACTCTGACCTTGCTTCCTGGGTAAGGCCCGTTTGGTGTGTTGGTTCTAGCATACCCTCCAACATTCCTCAGATGAAAACAGGGGCATTTCTCACTCACTCCACAACTGACCCTCCTCGACCCCCCTCATTTTTGTGTCCCGTCCCCCCAGCATTTCCTATCAGAAGAAGGGTGAGTGCCATCCCCACTTAACCAACACGGCATCCTGAGAAAACCCCTTAATCCCGGTTTTATTTTATTTTATTTTTTGGTAGATTTGCCAAAAAAAGAAGCACACACCAATAAATAAATTTGAGAAAGGGGCAGGACTAGACACAAATAAGCAAAGCATTAAAAAAAAAATTAAGACTTATTGTGCTCTGCAAAGGAAGGATGGATACAAAAACTAACAGAATATGCAGAAATGGCGAAATTTAACAGAAGAATAAGAAATCAAGACAACAAACTTTTTATAAAAGAATAGGAATGGTTTGTTGAATATTTACAGATAAATTGTAAACAGATAAAAACACTGGCAGGATTATTGTCATAACCTGCAGCTATGTGTGTGTGTGTGTGTGAGAGAGAGAGAGAGAGAGAGAGAGATAAATGAGCAAGTTAAGTTAATTCGGATATGCAGAAGACAGTAAAAATAAATTTAAGGAACCACAGAAAGAGGGGGAAGGAAGTCAAGTTTTAAAATATCAAAATGAATGTAAAATCAGTGAAATTTGTATATTTGAAAAGTATAAATAAAATTTTAAAAATTGTGTTCTGCTCCGCTCTGCTCCCCCTTTCTTCCTGCCCAGGGCAGTCCTGCCCTCTGCCTGCTCCTCAGAGCCAGTGCGTCACACGGGGCTGGGCCTCAGTGGTGGCAGCCTCTCCTCCTCCTTGTCTGCTCTCCAGCAGCCGCTAAAAGCTGCCCAAGGGAGGAGACTGGCAGCAGCAACCAAGGAGAGGCCATGGAGTGGCAACAGGGTGCTTCCTTGCCACCACTGTGGCTGCTGCTCAGAACAAGCACTGGTTCATCCTTCTCCCTGAGCTCAGTGATGGCAGCACTAGTGAAGGAAATAGGAGGACTTCCAGGTTGGCGCCTCCGGCAATGGCGGAATTCCTCTGATCGGGAGGAATTCGCTCCGTGGAAATTAGGGTCTGGCCGCCACGGCGAAGGCGGAGACCCACTAAAATCACAGGCGGGAGAAGCCTGTGAACGTGGGATTCGGCTGGCACCTTTTGCGCCTTCCCTACTCGTGGGGAAACCCGGTTTCGGGGTTCCAGAGCGACGTGGGGTGAGCGGCGCAGTGCTTCGAATTGATTGCTTTTTTCACGGAGTGAAGCCGCATTGCTGTTGCTGGAGAGCGCTGACTTTTTCCTGTGGACAATTTGATTCTAAACAACTACCCGTGAGTAGAACGGAAAATTGGATTCTTAAATGTCTTAATTTGGCACCGAAACGGGGAGGCTCTAAACAGGAAGTCCGCCTTCCCTTTTTGTAAATAGATTGAAGCAAATAGCTTGTAAGCTAAAGTCTTGGAAAGTCCTCTGTGAAGTATTAAACTTCCATCGGCTAAAATTATTAAACCCCCCTTGGAAGCAGGAGAAGAGGGGGGGAATTTTGGATCTCGTAAGCCTGCAGGAGAGAGGGAAGAAAGTTAAATTACCACCGCTCTGAACCTGGAAACGGGCTGCTAGCAAAACCGACGTTTTGGGAAAGTTCATTGTTGTTGACAGCTAGTTAAATAAGAGAAATACATTGTTTCCATTGTCTCCTTCTGCGTTTAAAAAGGAGTAAAAGTAACTGAAAATTGAAACTAATTTTATTGCTTGAACTGTGCCTAAAAGGATTGATACAAATAGAAATTGTTTCCCTCTAGAGGGAGCCTTTGAAGCTGTTACAGGAGTTGAGCTGGGGGAATTTCCAGCTGCAAGATAAAAAATCGTGAGAACCAGGGATTGACCTTGGACTGGTTAAGAATGTCGACAGAAGAAGCCTTAGTGACTGCATTTTGTAAGATAAGTGATTCATTGGAACAGCTCCACAAGAAAATGGATGTGATGACTATTAAAATTGACAATCTGGATCAAAAAGTGACTAATTTTGGACAAAAAGTGAATATCTATACAGAAACTATTCAGGAATCGACACAGGAATCTATTTTGATATGGCAAACTGTGGAGAACGCGAGGGAGAAAGTTGTTGTTGTTGAACCTAAAGTAATACAAGTGGAGAGGGAGAGAGCCCCAGTCTTACAGAGGCAATTTGATGACTATAAGTTGTTGCCTTTTATGAGTGAATTCAGAGAAAGTCAGATTTTGAGGATTGGAGCCCTGCTTGGACTGGAGAAGGAAAGTTGGATAGATCCCCTCATGCAGGGATTTACTGACCTTTGGGACCTGGACCTGTGTCAGGAGGAGATTGGAGTTGTGGGGACCTTCAGATTTGGAGGAATTTTGAAACACGTCCGGAAATATCTTTTGGATTTTAGTTTTAACTACGGAGATTTGGCTGACCTGTCGAGAAGGAATAAAAACATTGCTAGGTTGGAGCTTCCCCGAGATCTACTCTTCAGCATTAAAGGAAGGAAATTAAGAACAAGATCAGCAGAAGACAAAGTAAAGTGCATGTATAAATATGAAGAAGACATGCAGAAGGGACTTGGAAAAGAGTTAAGAGCCTCGGACAGAAGATCACCAGGTTGATGGACTATATGGAATTGACGGAAATGACTGGCAGAATCCGAGATCGGGGAGAAGTGACGGTGGAAGAAGATTGGAAAAAGTTTAAAGTCTATTTATAGAAATATTGTAAAATTAATGAGTGTTAGAAAAATGTTGGAATGAAATTATATATATATATATATATATATATATATATATATATATATGGTAAAGGACTGGATGGTTAAGTCCAGTCAAAGGCGATTATGGGGTTGCAGCGCACATCTCGCTTTCAGGCCGAGGGACCCAGCATTTGCCCACAGACAGCTTTCCGGGTCATGACTAAACCACTTCTGGCACAATGGAACACCGTGACAGAAACCAGTGCACATGGAAATGCTGTTTACCTTCCCACCGCAGCAGTGCCTATTTATCTACTTGCACTGATGTGCTTTTGAACTGCTAGGTTGGCAAGAGCTGGGACTGAGCAACGGGAGCTCATCCCGTCGTGGGAATTCGAACTGCCGACCTTCTGATCAGCAAGCACAAGACGCTCAGTGGTTTAGAGCTAGAAATAGGCCACCTGAGACTCCGGTGATAGTGTTGGATCCAGGAGTACCCCTAAGCTATGGACCTACTCATTCTAGGGGAGCGCAACCCCATCCAGAACAGGCCATGGACTCAAGAACTTAGAATGCATAACACCTCTATTTTTTTCAGGATTCTTCTTCAGTTTATTGACCAACATCCAGCCCATCACCACCTCCAGGCCCCAGCCTAGCCCCTGAACTCTCTATCTTGATTCCGTTGAAACAGAGAAATGGATCCAGGTGTAGTCCTTAGGCTGTCAGCTCACTCCAAATCTCCTGATGACAGCTCCCACTGGTTTAAGATACATGTGAAATGGGGGAGGTGGACACAGTGAAACCCAGCAGGACAAGTCCCATGGCACTGAACAATGGCTCCCCAGTAATTACTTCCTGGAACTGGGCCTGGAAGTAGGAGCAGAACCACAGAAGCACAGAGCCCTCAACCCCAACCTCCCTGAGCTGCTCCTGAAGGACACCGTGGTACACTGTATCAAAAGCCACCAAGAAGTCAAGAAGAGCAATGACCTCTCCTCCACTCTCTGTCATGAGCTCACAGCTGTACGTTTCCAAGCACAATTCAAAGTGTTGGTGCTGACCTTTAAAGCCCTAAATGGCCTTCGTTCCAGTATATCTGAAGGAGCGTCTCCTCCCCCATCGTTCTGCCCGGACACTGAGGTCCAGCTCCGAGGGCCTTCTGGCGGTTCCCTCACTGTGAGAGGCCAAGTTACAGGGAACCAGGCAGAGGGCCTTCTTGGTAGTGGCGCTCGCCCTGTGGAACGCCCTCCCATCAGATGTCAAAGCGATAAACAACTACCTGACATTCAGAAGACATCTGAAGGCAGCCCTGTTCAGGGAAGTTTTTAATATGTGACATTTTAGTGTATTTTTCATCTTTGTTGGAAGCCGCCCAGAGTGGCTGGGGAAACCCAGCCAGATGGGCAGGGTACAAATAATAAATTGTTGTTGTTGTTGTTGTTGTTGTTGTTGTTGTTGTTGTCGTTGTCGTTGTCATTGTCATTGTTATTATTATTGTTATTATTGCTGTTCGATAGTGGAAGAGACTGTTGGGATATTCCATTCCACCTTAAGGAACAGGCATGATTGTTGTGTGTCACATGTCTGTTTACACTCCAGCACAGTATGCTGGGAACTTCCGTTTGTGTATAGCTTTTGCTTATGCTTTTTTGCTTTGGACACGAAGGAGAGCAGACATGTTTACTTTTGTCCTGATGCACGCTAAATAAACTGCTTGTAAATATGCTCACACAGCCTCTCCTGCTACTTCTGTTTGCACAGTGTTTACTCTGCCCTAGCTTCTGAAGCTCGGGTCGCAGATTCATTCTGTACCAAGGAATGGAGTTTGCCCGGCACACCGGCCAGTGGGCTGGAGCCAGCTGGGGGCCTGCCAATTGCCAATTGCCAATTGCCCCATTTCCTTGGTTGCTTGTCAACAGGGACACCCTCAGGAGGTGGTGGACTGCAAGTGTGTTGTAGTGGTTAAGAATGGTGGACTCGTAATCTGGGGAACCAGGTTTGCGTCTCCGTTCCTCCACATGAAGCTGCTGGGTGACCTTGGGCTAGTCACACTTCTCTGAAGTATCTCAGCCCCACTCACCTCACAGAGTGTTTGTTGTGAGGGAGGAAGGGAAAGGAAAGGAGAATGTTAGCCGCTTTGAGACTCCTTAGGGTAGTGATAAAGCGGAATATCAAATCCAAACTCTTCTTCTTCTTCTTCTCTGGAGGTTTTTAAGCAGAGGTTGGACAACCATCTGTCATGGATGCTTTGGTTGAGATTCCTACATTGCAGGGGGTTGGATGAGATGACCCTTAGGACTGGGATGGGAAGAGGAGGAAGAAGCAGAAGCAGAGGGTTAGAGGAGGGTGGCTTTCCCTATTGCACCACCTTGTAAGGGGAGCCCTTTAAAAATGTGGGGAGGGCTTATTAGGTTGTCGTTTTTATTTTGATTATGTATTCTGTGGTTTTATATTTTGATTTTATTCTGTGAACCACTCTGAGACCTGTGGGTATAAGGGCGGTATATAAATTCTAACAACAACAACGATCAGGGATGCCAGCAATCCCAAGAGACTATGTCTGCTTGCTTCAGAAAGAAAAACACCCCAGAAAAAGAACCCTGATGTGGGTTCCTATGACCACACCGGAATTGTTTTCTCATAGTGTTTTACTTTTGACCAAACTGTGGGAGGCAGTGGAAGACAGGAGTGCCTGGCATGCTCTGGTCCGTGGGGTCACGAAGAGTCGGACACGACTAAATAACTAAACAACAACAACAAGTGTATTACTAATCTGCTGAATGCATATCATCATTGTAGAAGGGGGTAGGGGTACAAGGGAGCTGAGCGCCATGGCAAAGAAGTATGCACATCGCTCTGGAGAATATTCAGAAATAAAAGAAAAAGATCTATGGAAGATTCTAAGTGCACCTGTTCTGCTAAAAAGGACAGTTTGCTTAGAATTCTAAACGCCCCCTCCAAATAAAAATCGGATGTGGAGAGGGTGCCTTTCTATGTAATCCTCTGCACCTACAAATCTCAGAACATTTTGAAGATTCCCAGGGCTGTGCAAACCTTTCCTTGATCAGAGAGTTAGCTTTCATTCTTTCTTTCGTTCTTCTCTTTTGGCTGATTAGGGACTGAAAACGCTAAAAGTTTTAACAGTAGAAAGCAAGGCAGTGGCCTTGCAGGCTGCTACATTTTTAAAAAGGAACACAATAAATCTCCCAAACAGAGAGGGACTCTCAAAATAAAGAGAAAGAGATTTGTTATATCTTCCAGGCAGTTTCCCATTCTTTGACATGTTCCCTATTTCACCTCTAGGGACCCTGAACAACAAAATAGCTGGGAAAGAGAGTGACTGGGAGGGTGGTAATTCTTCTCTATTTCATTTCATTTCTTTCTATTCTGCTTTATTTATTCAAATATTTATCAGCTTCACTTTCACAGAAAAAAAGAACAAGACAGCATGCCAATGCTTGGGGGGGGGTTCCCCTTAATCAAGCTTAGTAGAAATTTTGTTCCATAATAAAATTGATTTAAAAAATGTTAAAAAGCATATCAATAAAGAGTACAGTTTTCAAAAGACGTCTAAAAGATAGAGAGTTGACTCCCACTGGACTTCTAGTGGCATGCAGTTCCACAGGGCAGGCCCTATCACACTGAAGGTTTGGTCAGCAGCAAAAGCTTTGCATTCATAAGGCCCCCAGATCCAGTCTGTGGCCAAGGGAGGAGGAAGGGGGTGTGGTGGGGGCGGGTCACCCCAGGTGTCACCACTGAGAGGGGTGACAAATGTTGGGCAGCACTCACCACGGGGCCTGCAGCGCACCCGAGCCACGCGTCTCTCCTGGGAGTGACACGGTGGCTTGGGGGTCCACAGGTTCCATGATGCCCCAAACAGTCCACTTGCTGCCTCCCCCTCAGCTGTAGGGCGGCTGAGTAGGAGGAAGTAGGCAGACTCCTCAGAGGCCCTGCAGAGCATCCTGACCTGACTGGCCCTACCCCGCGAGTGATTGACCTCACCCCTGGCCACAGAGCACGCGCACCGCCCGAGGCACCCAATCGGCTTGCTCTGCCGCTATCTGTGGCATCTCCAGGTAAGACTTGGAGAGGTCCCTATCTGAATTCTGGACAGCTGCTACCAGTCACCTGAAGGCACTACAGACCTAAAGGTAAGGTAAAGGGACCCCTGACTGTTAGATCCAGTCATGGACGACTCTGGGGTTGCAGAACTCATCTCGCTTTACTGGCTGAGGGAGCTGGCGTACAGCTTCTGGGTCATGTGGCCAGCATGACTAAGCTGCTTCTGGTGAACAAGAGCAGTGCACGGAAACACTGTTTACCTTCCTGTCGGAGCAGTACCTATTTATCTACTTGCACTTTGACGTGCTTCCGAACTGCTGGGTTGGCAGGAGCAGGGACTGAGCAACGGGAGCTCACCCTGTTGTGGGGATTCGAACCGCCGACCTTCTGATCGGCAAGCCCTAGACTCTGTGGTTTAACCCACAGAGCCACCCGTGTCCCTGTGCTACAGACCTAGAGGGACCTAAATGGTCTGAGCTGCTGTCAGTCACTTTTCTACATTCCTAAGTTCTGAACGTTTGCTCTGGTTCCCCGGCAGCCTGGCAGAAAGAGGAAGGGGGAGCTCCTCCGGCCTCTCCGGACAGGTGCTTGGGCAGCCTTGGGCAGCCACCCTATGGCTTGACGATCCTGCCTTTCCTTTAATTGTGCACCCTGCGTGGGGCCAGGAACGGCTGCTGCAGGAACACCCTGCCATTAGTCCACAGCCTCCCAGGCAGCACTGCCCTCTGTGAACCATTGGCAAGCGCTCTGGCAACGCTGCCGTGCTAATCATGGCCCAGGGGATTTGCCAAGCGCTCCCAGCTGCCAGCATTCCTGGGCGTGAGCCCCAGCCGCCTCTTGGGTTAGTTTAATGAGGGTGTTACTCTGGATAGAATCACCAAGGCCAGGCCTTTCCATCGCATCACCCATTCCACCCCCAAAGTCCCTGGGGCTCTTTAAAAATAATATGTGCAGGCTTGGCCCCACCCCATAAGGAGCAGCCCCCCAGAGGAAAGGAGGAGAGCAGTTCGATGAACAACAGAAAGGGTGGGCTGTGGTTCAAAGTCTACTCCAGCAAGTTGCAATTAGGGCTGCAACAATGGTTAAATAAATGTTAATTATTTGATTATTTCAGGAGCGATCTAAATCACCTTCACTGGCTTGATGTCCTCCAGTTGTTTTTGACCGACAACTCCCATCTGCCCCAGCCATCGCTGCCTGCAGAGCACCAGGCTACCAAAAGCTTCTCTAGATGTTGCTGGACTACAACTCCCATCATCCTTTGCCACTGGCTGCACTGACTTGGGCTGATGGGAGTTGGAGTACAACAGCATCCGGAGGGTCCTGGATTCATCATCTGTGTTTTAGTTTGTCCATCCATTAATCTAGGGATTAAATTGGCACATGAATAAAAGCAATACATCTGAAACAAGACACATGCTTTCCTTGCTACTAATGTGGTTGTTGTTATTAATTGCCTGCCCTTCACCCTAAGGTCCCAAGCTGGTTGCAACATTAAAAGGCAACATTAAAAGCAATTTAAAACAAATTTTAGATGATGTACATGTGTTGCAGCCAGCATCATCTTGGAAGAGGCATTCTTACTCTCTGAGAGGGAAGCAAAGGTACTTCTTTTTACATGATACTCACCATGTACTGTTTTTATAATAGCATTTTATTTTATTTTATTTTATTAATATTTTATTTTATTTTGAAACAGAATTAAAAACGCAGGCAACAAAACACAGAGACCCATGACAATATAGTGAGATCACTAAAGGTTATTCAATACCAAGTTCACTGACTATACAGCTGCCTCTCAATTGTTGTAGTTTGCAGAAGGGACTGAAGTGCATATTGGAAATTTAAGTTCGTCCAGTTGAAGTGCATCACTCTAGTGCAACGAGAGAGAGAGAGAGAGAGAGAGAGAGAGAGAGAGAGAGAGAGAGACTTTTTTGCTGTTAGGAAAGTGATGCTCAAATATAATAAAAAGTGGGAGTTGGGACTTCCGGGTTGGCGCCATCGCCGAATGGCGGACTCCCTCCGAGCTCCGGAGGGAGCCTGCTCGGCAGGGGCTGGGTCCACCGCGCCGGCGACGCGGGGACCCTCAAAAACCATGGGCGCTGAAACCCATGGACATGGTGACTCGGCTGGCACCTTTTGCGCCCCCCCGACCCACGAAGGAGCCTTTTTAAAGGCTGCGGAGCGGGTGACAGGGGGGTGCTTTGAGTCCTTCGCTTCCCCTGCCGAGCGAAGCCGCATGCCATTCGACGGAGAGCGCTGACTTCTTCTATTGAAAATCTGGACTTAAAAGAGTAACCCGTGAGTAATCGGAACCTGGACTAAAAAGGGGGATAAATTTTTTTAAAAAATTCAGAGCGAGCGGGGGAGGCGCAAAAAGGAAGTCAGCCCCCCCCCCCCTGTTGTAGAAGAGTTAAAGCAAAGGATTTGACAACTAAGATCGAGCGCAACCCTACTTTGACAAAGTTATTAACTTCGCGAGGGAAAATCATAAGACTGAGCTGGAGGAGAAAAGTGGAATTTTGAATTAAAAAACAACCCCCCTCCCGGAACCCTGGGAGCGATTTGTGAGAGCGCCGGGAGAAGAGAAATAGAGGTTTTGACAGCTGTCAAAGAGCTGTCAAAGCGGAAGAATAAAATAGAGAACTTTGTTACGAGGACTTTGCCGGTTACATTTGTTACAAATTGGATACAAATTGTTTTAAACAAGGAATAATAAGTTATTTTGACTGGTGGACGTGATCTGGAAGGGAATTCAGTTATTGCAAACCACCTAGAGGAGCTGAGGGATATTACAAGTATTGTTGGCGTGGAATTTGACCAGAACTTTCTATCTCCTGGGAAACTGCAGAAATGGAACACTATTTTGTCTACAGAGGTCTACACACTAAAGGAGACAATAGATTTATCTATTGAAGAATGAAAGGGACTTGACGTAATTTTTTGTTCCTGAATAACAAGCCTCTGCAGAGGAATTAGAAACTTTTGGAATTAGAACATTTGTGCAGGAGAGCAGGGGAAAAAAAAAAAGGAGGAGTGAGATCAACAAGAACAACAAAAATAATAAGAACTGGACAAAGCTGGAAGTGGGAACATTTGGGACATCCAGATTTGACAGGCTTAAAGAAATAAAATTGGAGTTTCTACTCCTAGATATAAAAATCTGGATGGAAGAAATGGGCCTTTTTTGAGACAGACTCCTTCCAAGATTGGACATTCGAAATTAAAGATGACTGGGAAAGGACTTTGGCTTAGAGAGATGTGGGAACTCCAGGAAGACATCAGACGTTGAGGAACATTGGGAACGCAACCGGGAAAGGGGGGAGGGAAATTTGGAATCCAAAGGGTGTAAAATTATCTTTTTATTTCTTTTCTATTTTAATCTGTATTGCATATTAAAGGGGGGAACTCGCGGAAGGGAACAGGTCGATTTTAGGGGATGGGAAAATATTTTTAAAATTGGGTCAATGATAAGAAGTTTAAATTTGGGATAAGAACTTGTTGAATTTTCTTGTTTATTTGTAAGAATTGGAATACAGGAGGGGGAGGGGAGGGGAAGTCCCGAAAAAGATTTTAAAATTGGATGTTTTGTTTTTTTTATTTTGTTGTAATTGGAAAATCTTAATAAATATCATTTTTTTAAAAAAAATGAAAAGTGGGAGTTGACCATGGAAGCAAATCAGAATAAATATCCAGTAAAGATGGGACATAGTCTAACCTTCCCTTAAGCTTTGTGCAAATGAATCAGGATGAACGCTCAGTAAACAGGTTGCCAGAAGAAGAGTTTGGATTTGATATCCCGCTTTATCACTACCCGAAGGAGTCTCAAAGCAGCTAACATTCTCCTTTCCCTTCCTCCCCCACAACAAACACTCTGTGAGGTGAGTGGGGCTGAGAGACTTCAGAGAAGTGTGACTAGCCCAAGGTCACCCAGCAGCTACATGTGGAGGAGCGGGGAAGCGAACCCGATTCACCAGATTATGAGTCTACTGCTCTTAACCACTATACCACACTGGCTCCCCACCAGGAGCATTGTGTTGTGTGCAGGCACACACAGAGAGAGAGAGGCATTCCCCCACTTATGCAGGGGTTACGTTACAGGCCCCATGTGCATAAGTGAGATCGCGTAAAGTGGGGAGCACCCTCTAAACACCCTTTAAATGCCCTCTCTGCCACTCTCTCTTCAATCCATACCAAAAACACTGTATCCAAAAATATCCACAACTAGAATTGAAGCTCTGGGGGCGGCAAGAGTCTGCAGGACGTGTGGGAAAGAGGTTGTTGCTGCTGCTGCTGCGCAACCCGCACACCAGCTGTTAGGCGGAGAGGCTGGGCAATGTAAACAAAGCCCCACTGCACTTCCAATCTCTTTGGGGCTTCCTCGGACTTCACTGACTTCCTCTTTGGGCTCCAGGGATCTCCTTGGAGTCACAAGGACTCTCCAGCTTTCTCCCCTCATTTCCAGGTTTGAATTGAATTATTTACTTATTTCCCAGTGCCACACTTATATGCTTTCTGGCAGTTCCCTCATTGCAAGAAGTGAGGTTACAGGAAACCAGACAGAGGGCCTTCTCAGTAGTGGCGCCCGCCCTGTGGAATGCCCTCCCTTCAGATACGAAGGAAATAAGCAGCTATCTTCTCTTTAAAAGACATCTGAAGGCAGCCCTGTTTAGGGAAGTTTTTAATATTTGATGCTGTATTGTTTTTAACACTCAATTGGAAGCTGCCCAGAGTGGCTGGGGAAACTCAACCAGATGGGCGGGGTATAAATAATAAATTGTTCTTGTTGTTGTTATTCAGGCACCTCTCCATGCTTTAATTTGAAGTTTTAAAGGCTTCCCCTTAGAAAATAAATGGGAACTTTGGTGCCCAGGGATGTGACCAGTGTTAATCCTACACAGAGTTGACTTACTGAAGTATGGACATGACTAACTTGGATTTATTCATTTCAGCGGTTCACTCTGAGAACACACCAATATGTATAATTCCTGACTTGCTGAATAAGTTTGCTCCTAAGCACCACCGACATGTTCAAGGTGGATTTAAAAGGCACCTGGTCACATTCTTCCGCTGAGCCTCCTTCACCACCCTTCCTGCCCCTGGGGTGAGAGGGCAAACCCCGCAGTTTGATCTACATAGTCTTTGATCCTGAACCTAGAACTGCTAATGACAGATTGCCACCGTGTCACCAGCTGGCAGAAGTAGGACAAATGTCCTATGATTTTGCTGAGGCAACTAGATTAGGATCAGGGCTGGATCAACAAAGATGCTAAGTGCTTGGTAGGGCAGACGTCAAACCAGGGTGGCAGCTACAGTGTTGGTACCCGGGAGTTTCGCAGCGATGGGGCCTCTGCTGCTTCCTGTTTCTGCAATATGCTGACACGGCTCATTTGCGGCATTCCATGGATATATTAAAGCTTGCATAGGTGACACCTTTTTTCAGAGAGGAAGAGGTACTCACGTCTACTTCTCATTGAACAGATCACATACTTTTAAAAAATAATAATAAAGACCTATGTTGACCTACGTTTCCAAGCACAATTCAAAGTGTTGGTGTTGACCTTTAAAGCCCTAAATGGCCTCGGTCCACTATACCGGAAGGAGCGTCTCCACCCCCATCGTTCTGCCCGGACGCTGAGGTCCAGCTCCCAGGGCCTTTTGGTGGTTCCCTCATTGCGAGAAGCACAGCTACAGGGAACCAGGCAGAGGGCCTTCTCAGTAGTGGTGCCCGCCCTGTGGAATGCCCTCCCATCAGATGTCAAAGAGATAAACAACTACCTAACATTTAGAAGACATCTGAAGGCAGCCCTGTTCAGGGAAGTTTTTAATCTGTGACATTCTGATGTATTTTTAATCTTAGTTGGAAGCCACCCAGAGTGGCTGGGGAAACCCATCCAGATGGGTGGGGTACAAATAATATATTATTATTATTATTATTATTATTATTATTATTATTATTATTATTATATTGGTGCGGGCATATGCAGGTTTTCATAATAGTACAGCAGATATTTGCAAAAAGTCCTCCTCCGTACAGCCAGCAATGGCAGACTAAATGGTAAGGTAGCCAGTTCAGGAATATCTGTTGCCCTGAAATTTCAGGACCCAAACTGAGACCCAAGGAGGTCCCTGGTGATGCCATGGGGGCAGGCCCTGCAGATGGAGGTGGAGAGGGAGGGGAGGAGGGGAGATGCAGCCCCCCCGACATAGGAGCCAATTCCTAGGGGTCGAGGTCCTTTCACCCTCCCCCATAAAATATTTGAGGGGGCCGGGGCCCTCCAAGGTTGATGGCCATTGCCATTCAAATGGTGTGGTTGTGTATGTTATCAATGCAGGGTGGTGCCTCCCTGAGCCCTCAAATTATTATTGTTATTGTTATTGTTATTGTTATTGTTATTGTTATTGTTATTGTTATTGTTATTGTTATTGTTATTGTTATTGTTATTTACTTATACCCCACCCATCTGACCGGGTCTCCACAGCCACTCTGGGTGGCTCCCAACAGAATATTAAAAACCAAGGTAAAACATCAAACATTAAAAACTTTCCTATACAGGGCTGCCTTCAGAGGGTCTTCTAAAAGTCAGATTGTAGTTTATTGCCTTGACATCTGATGGGAGGGTGTTCCACAGGGCGGGTGCCACTACCGAGAAGGCCCTCTGCCTGGTTCTCTGTAACCTCACTTCTCGCAGTGAGGAAACTGCCAGAACCACTTGGCACTGGACCTCAGTGTCTGGGCTGAACAATGGGGGTGGAGCTTCTCCTTCCGGTATACTGAGCATCTGTGTTATAATTTGCAGCCAGCTCTTGCCAGGGTGAAGCTTGCAAGCTACATGCAGTCTTCTCAATATTTTAAAGGCACTCTCACCCATCAGGAGATTCAACCCTTCTGCATGCCACCTGAAGGGATCCAGACAAACCTAGAGACTTCAGGTCGGACCTGGAGGTCTGGCAACTCTACTGGAGTGTATTGTTATTATCGCTTCTTATAACACAGTTTTGGGGTGCTTCTGGGTCCAGATGTGTTCCAGCCCTTTTCTTCTGCCTGCAACTTTCTCTGCCCACGTACTTCTTCCTCCCTTCTGCCAATCACAGGCACATAGAGAAGTGAGGAGGAGCAGCCAGTGTGGTGTAGTGGTTAAGAGCGGTAGTCTCGTAATCCTGGGGAACCAGGTTCGCGTCTCCGCTCCTCCACATGCAGCTGCTGGGTGACCTTGGGCCAGTCACGCTTCCTTGAAGTCTCTCAGCCCCACTCACCTCACAGAGTGTTTGTTGTGGGGGAGGAAGGGAAAGGAGAATGTTAGCCGCTTTGAGACTCCTTAAAGGGAGTGAAAGGCGGGATATCAAATCCAAACTCCTCTTCTTCTTCTTCTTCTTCTTCTTCTTCTTCTTCTTCTTCTTCTTCTTCTTCTTCTTCTACAGGGAAGAACTCCTACCACAGCCAGCCAAAGAAAAAGTAGCTTCATCTATCTGGGATTTTCACATATGCGTGGAATGCTTGGAACGGAACCTCTATGTAAGTTGCGATTTGACTGCACTCTATTTTGGTGTCTGCTTGAAACGTTTTTGTTTCGCCAAACCTATCCACTGATGCATGTGTTTTGTTTCCTTTTAGCTATTGTTGATTTGGATGTTTCAAAGCACCTGTGTTTAACTGTTTTTAATATTATTATTATTATTATTATTATTATTATTATTATTATTATCAGTATCAGCATCATCAGCATCTTCATCTTCATTCATTGCCATTATCTAATCGTACCCCTGAAAGTTCCTCTCCCCTTGTACCTCCAGCTAGTGGGATATGCTTCTGGTGCCAAACCGCAGCACATAAAATAAGATCACAGAAACTTTTATTGCCGGCAGAAAGCGTGCAGGCCATGAATCACCAGGAAGACACAGGCCATGCTCAGAGGATTTATGGTTTTTTAAAAATCAGTGGATACTTCAGTTACTGCACTAAAATGATCATTAAGGCTTTAGTGACACTCCAACCTGTAAAATGCAAAGCACTTGGCTTTAAAAACCAGTCTGCACACAGCACAAAGAATGGCTTTCTTTTCCTTTACATCACACAGCGGATGTCGTGAGCATGAAAACCACAACTTGGTCTGCAACAGTGTCTCTACAGCATGGCAGCCAACATGTGCTAATAAGCAGCTGCCAACTGACTAGCAGAGGAACATAGAGGGGCAAAGTGGGGGGTTTTTTTACAAGTAGAGTGGCCACTTACAACACTGGAGAGAGAGAGAAAGAGAGAGAGAGAGAGAGAGAGAGAGAGAGAGAGAGAGAGAGAGGACAAATTTGCATAAAATTTGTACCTGCCAATTTAATATTGATCAATGCAAATTCTGACATAATTACTGTAATTAAAATCGAAATGCAAAATATTTTGCCATAATTGGAAAGATGACCTGGTGACCTCTGTGCCTGCTTAGTCTGCTGCCCAGGTGCTTCTCACTGTTGATAGGGCAACTTCAGGGCCTCTCCGGCTTTCCCTTCTCAGGTTCTTTGTTTCTAAACTGGACTTAGAGATCTCCTTCAAAGAGATGACTTTCCTCTGACAGCCCTTCAAACAGAGGTCTATCCTCTGTAAAGCATGACAAATGGCCACCATGTACAAGCACTGCTATACATTGGGGCTCAACATGAGGGGCATGTTCTGATCTGGGGCCAAATTCATTGTGTCAGGGGACTGCCATCAGAACAGGGGATGGAGACAGGGGGGCCGTTGGGATATAGAGAGCCTCCAAAACTCCTGAGGAGCAGTTCCTCTTCCAGCAATGGGAAAAGCCACACCTCCAGTGGAGAAGAGAGGGAAGGGGCCAGCCAAGCGGGGGAAAGGCTCAAGGATGCTGCTGAGAGCCCAGCACCTCACCTCGCCAGGCCAGCCAGGAGGAATGCACGCCACTTCAGTCGCCCACCTTGTGAAGAGGAGTGAAATGCACAGAGGGGAGGAGGAGGCTTGGGGTGTTGAAGTTCTTATGTTGGGGAAGAAGCCAGAAGGGGCCCCTCCCGGATCCTGCAAGTGACTGAGATGGACATGGACTTGGTAGATCTGCACTGTAAATAGTTTGCACAATGTTGTTGTTGTTTAGTCGTGTCTGACTCTTTGTGACCCCATGGACCAGAGCACGCCAGGCACTCCTGTCTTCCACTGCCTCCCGCAGTTTGGTCAAACTCATGCTGGTAGCTTCGAGAACACTGCCCAACCATCTCGTCCTCTGTCGTCCCCTTCTCCTTGTGCCCTCCATCTTTCCTAACATCAGGGTCTTTTCCAGGGAGTCTTCTCTTCTCATGAGGTGGCCAAAGTATTGGAGTCTCAGCTTCACTTTGCGCAATAAAACCTGTAAAAGACAGGTCAGAGTCCTGCCTGGTTACTCACAAGCAACCACCACTACCAGCTGACACATTGCTTCAGAGTTGCCCAGATCTGACCTTACTTAGATTTCAGCCCTGAGCTCATTCAAGGGCCTTGCACAGCCATGTGGTCAGGAAGGCGAGAGAAGGAGATAGGTATCTCCATCTCCCCTCTCTCAACCATAAGCCTATTTAGAGTTTAAAACCTTGACTAAACATGTGGGTGGGAAGGGGAGTAGGAGATGCATGCAGACTGCCTTTGTATCTCCTCCTCCCCACCCGCCCCCAACACCAGACCACACCATTTGATAGCTCTGAATTACTTTGGGTGAATCTGATATAACCCAGGGAAATCAAGAGCTGTCTCAACCCAATCCAGCTGAGTGGACCCAAATCAGATGTATTTGGTTCTGAATCCAGGATTCAGACAAACCCCATGCACCTCCCTCCTACCTAGGAATAAAATAAAATATCTAATTGCCCCCCTCCCCCACCATAAAATATCTAAAAGAGCCACTTTCTGCTTACCATTCTCCCCATCGCCATTTCTTGTGGACACCCGGCCTATACATTTCAACCAACCCCAGCAATTTTAAGCTATATTTAACTCTCTGAATTAATTTATCTTCCTTTTGTCACATCTGAACGCTGAGAATATATTAAGATGGGTTTTCACATCGAAACATGAAACAACCAGAGTTTCCATGTTTGGGATGCAAGACTAAGCGTTTCAACTGAGAAGTTTTTAAAAAGTGACATTTCTGGGTTGAGAGATGGTCCGGAATGGGAAATGAGTTCGTTATTTCCATTTGACAACTGTAGCATCCAAGAAAGGTTTTCGAATCAAATGCAAGGCCTTGCAATCTGAGCCCTGTTTATTCGACCAACAGAGGGTACCAGCAGTGCGTGGAGAGAAGAATCAGGACCACAACTGCGGGACCCAGCTGAGGATGGGTAAATCTGCTGGTTTCTCCTTGGTTTCTTGGGAGCAGCCATTCCATCAGGCTGCCTCAGTGGGAAAGATAGGAAGAAGAGCCAGTGTGGTGTAGTGGTTAAGAGCGGTGGACTCGTAATCTGGTGAACCGGGTTCGCGTCTCCGCTCCTCCACATGCAGCTGCTGGGTGACCTTGGGCTAGTCACACTTCTCTGAAGTCTCTCAGCTCCACTCACCTCACAGAGTGTTTGTTGTGAGGGAGGAAGGGAAAGGAAAGGAGAATGTTAGCCGCTTTGAGACTCCTTAGGGTAATGATAAAGTGGGGTATCAAATCCAAACTACTACTACTACTACTACTACTACTATTCTTCTTCTTCTTCTTCTTCTTCTTCTTCTTCTTCTTCTTCTTCTTCTTCTTCTTCTTCTTCTTCAGGTTTTCTGGAGTTCCAGCTTCATCAGGCACCTTTTGCCCCTGAACTGTGCCAGCTGGTCATTATAGGAACAAACTGGTGCCGGAGTTTGATCTTCATTTTCCTTTTTCCTCCCTTTTCCCATTTGTGTTGTGTGTGTGTTTTACATTGCAAGGGTGTGAGCAGGGATGATCTTGTTTTGGTTGTATGCAAGGTACTCTGGGAGCCTTCATGGCTAAAGTGTGGAGTACAAATGCTCTAAATAAATAAATAAGTTCCTTGGCCCACACTTCCACATCAGTTTGCGAATCCGCATGAAAATTCATCACCATTTTAGTGCTAATTTCTTCTAACATACACATTTTTGTATGCAACTTTGCCTAATATACACATTTTCGCAAAGCTATTTCCCCAAGTATAGTGTGCTCTCGTATGCTACTTTCACTAATATATGCATTTGTGGGCACACTTTACCTCAGTATATGCATTTTTGTATGCAATGCTTTGCCGGAGAACTGCACTGCAAAATTCAGGGCAGGTCAAATTTCAAAAGATAGTTGTGTTTCTCTTTGCATAATGTTTTGAAAAGTGTGGATTAGGCGGTCTCACCTTTCAATGCAGACTGAATAAAAGCTCTCACCCACCCCTAGCTACGGCTCAACCTCCATGCATTGATCCAACTGTTTGACACAGAGTCTACACACACATAGACTCTATATTTAAATATGCAGCCCAGCACTGCAGAGGGGAAGCACACAGACATCAAAAAACTGTGTTCATACCAAAGAAGAAGAGATGCATATAATAGGACATGCATGCAGGAGGAGTAAGCTATAGCCTTGCTAGCATCTGCAGTGAGGCAAGCATGAAGATTAGCTTGTTTTCCAGATTTTGATTCAGACCCCGAATTGAATTAGTTGCCCTTCAAAGTGCTTTGGACGTTATCTTGTTATTTTTCCAAAGCACCCAAGTAGGCCTCCGCCCTTGTGTCTGGCGGCAAACGCCTTGCTTATATGTGCCGGGGAAATGTGATATCCCTGAAGAAGGGATCACAGTCTATAGGAAAACCTTCTGGATCCTCTTGCACAACCATCGACAGCTCCGCAGTTATCACGTGGAAGAAAGCATTGTCTGGGTCACCCAGAAGAACTCCTGTTTTCTGCAACTGATCTGACTGGTCACATCCTGGTTGTCTGTTCCACAGGCCTCCCCTTCCTAATTAACTCTGCAAAGAGAGAGAGAAAGAAATTGCCATCAGTTCCTGGTTCCTGTCGTGCAAGCAATTAATCGTTCTAATTATTTCCAGTCGTGCTAGCTTCCAATCTCACCCAAGCATAGACCGCACGCTCCCAGCCCACCTATCATCTCCGTTTTCGTTCTCCCTCCTGTGCGGGCATGCACAGTAACTGCGTGTGTGCGTTTGAGAGAGACTGAACACTTGAGGGATCAGCCATGCATATGACCAACACATATACAGCTATAAGAGAACAGCTGCAGTAGGCAGAGCTACTCGTGGATGGTTATCTAGAGAATGACTCTCAAGGCAGAGGACTGAGGCCCTGAGGCTGACAGCTCTGACTCTGAACTGCCACCGCAGGGAGGCTTAGCAAGGCGCAGTCCCTCAAGATGTGGGGGAGTCAGTCCTGTACCAATTTTGAGGGAGCTGAGGTGTCCTCAGCCCTAATCGAGTTGGAGCCTATGGTGCCGGACCATGCCGTGACATATGCTCTGTAGCTTCCATCCAGACTAACACGAAGAATTATCAGAGTTTAAGGAGACCGTGTCACCAGGGGAAAGCACTTGAAGGTGGAAAGCAGGGCCAGTGAGGGGTGTGAACTGGGGAGTATTTTGAGGGCCAGATAGGTATGGGGGGCCATCCCCACCCCTGCCCTGAACCCGAGGCTCACTTCCTTTGCTCTATACTGCTCTGGTTTTCTTGGGGGCCATATAAAAATGCAGAGAACAACTGGTGCCATAGCCACAGAGGGATAGCACTTTTAGGATTACATCAGCCCCCACCTCCCAGTAAATTCAATAACTTCAAACACCTCAGACTTATATCTGTTTGGTTGGTTGGTTGGTTGGTTGAATTGGTTGAATTGGTTTGGTTTGGTTTTCAGTTTCACATCGACTGATGATGGACTCAGCCCTCCCCTTTCCAGTGTACACTTACACACACACACACACACACAAACCCCATCACCAAAACATTTCTGACTGCAAGCCACAGTTCAATACGTTCCAGTCCTTCCTATATTTGTGCTTTTGCTGACGGACAACCTCCACATGTTAGCCTGAGAAAGCCACCATCTCCCTCTAACTAGGTACTATAGCATCCAGAATGGAGTTCCTGAACCAATTGAGAGATTATTGGCTAGATTACTTTCTCTGGGAAAGTCGGATAATCCGCTGGCATTTGATCAAATTGGGTGGGGGTGGGTTGAGGAGGACATTGGATCCGGAAAGCTGGCAGAAAGGGATAAGATCCCAGATAGTGCCTATAAATCAGCTGGGCTTGTTAGCTTTAAGTAGCTGTAATTCAGATGGGCTGGAGATGCTGTATTACTTGGGATTGGTTGACTGAAGGGAGTTCAGGAAATCTGAAATATGGCTGATGAGAAATTATCTTGCAAGCAGCATGTTGACTTTATTGAGCATAGGAGTCAGGTGCCTGTAAATCTTTCAAAGAGCGTTTCAGGTACTTTTACGGCTTGTGTGTGCGATTTATTGTAGGTTTTCAGGAAAAAGGGGTAATTTAAAAGGACACTGTCAGGTGAGCTTTATTGCTTGTATTTATTTTTTAATCTCCTTTGTTTGCAAAGTGCTTCTTGGCAGCGGGGAAGACAGCCCTGACTTGCTGAATGGGGCAAGTTCTGTCCTTTCCTTTGTCCTCCATATTATGTGGCAAATTCCAGCGATAACATAACTGAGGTTTCCCCAGCAAAGAGGCAGGAAGGAAATGTGAAACTTGCAGGAAAAGGTGGTGAGAGCTTGTCCGCTGAAGGGGCAAAGACAACAGTCAAGGAGCTTGCTATCTTCACTTTAGTTCTATTTATTTGTTATTTATTAAATTTCTATCCTGCCCTTCATCCCAAAGGAGCCCAGTTCTCCACACCTTGGAGAAATGAAGGTGGAGGAGGCATCTAGAGCATCCGTGTTGTACTGCACAGTGCACTTGAGCCCTCTAAATGCTTTTACAAAAGGATGGAGTGGCAATCGGCATCAGCGCTGGTATATCTCAGGTAAGTGTTGGTGTTTGGAGCTAAAATGCTCAGCAGAAGTTGAACTTGATACTGAGTCCCTGTTGGAGGAACACACTTCACCATGGGTATAATCACGCAGAGACTCTCAGCTTAGGAGAAATAAGAAAGCTACATTTATTACAAGAAAAGACGCTTCAGAGGAGAGATCCTAGTTCTGTCTAAAGAACGTGGGGAGACCTTGAGCTCTGGCATCTCAGCAAGAGAGACACAAAAGACTCTTCTCCCAAGGTGAGGATGAAGTAGAAGGAAGCAGGAAATGAGGTCAGCAACCCTAAGAGTATCAATCTAATGCAGCTTTTCTCATCCTTGGGCCCCAGACGTTGTTGGTAAGATAAAGGTAAAGCAGTGGTACCTATTTATCTACTTGCACTGACATGCTTTCGAACTGCTAGGTTGGCAGGAGCTGGGAAAGAGCAACGGGAGCTCAACCCATCGTGCAGATTCGAACTGCCAACCTTCTGATCGGCAAGCCCAAGAGGCTCAGTGGTTTAGACCACAGAGCCACCTACGTCCTAGTTGTTGGACATCTAGGCAGCATGGCCAGTGCTCAGAGATGATGAGAGTTGTAGTTCAACAACATCTGGGGGCCCAAGGTTGAAAAGGGCTAGTTTAGTGCCTAAGGGAAGGTGAGCACAGGCTAGGTCAGAAATGACAGTCTAGGAAACTTGGAGGTCCCTCTCTCTATCTACTCTTTTCTATGCAGACCCATCAGCTTTCAATGCAAGCTGAGATGCATCCTAACATTTGCAACACTAAGTACACGAGAAAAGCTCTACTGGATCAAGCCAGTGGCCCATCTAGTCT
This sequence comes from Podarcis cretensis, assembly GCF_951804945.1. Taxonomy (NCBI): domain Eukaryota; kingdom Metazoa; phylum Chordata; class Lepidosauria; order Squamata; family Lacertidae; genus Podarcis; species Podarcis cretensis. The sequence goes on along the minus strand of NC_137177.1, from coordinate 22,636,340 downwards.
AGTGCCCTATATTCCCAGTGAGAAATCAGGTGTTTATGAAAGGCCTGCAGGCAGGACCTGAGGGCAACAGCAACTCTTCCCACATGTGATTCCCAAGAACTGATAATCAGAGACATGTTCATGAGAGGCCTGAAGGTGGGACCTGACGCTTGCTCCCATCATCTATCTACCTTCCTCCTTCAGGCCCTGAAGTCTTGGCTTAACACCACTGGGGTGACATTATCAGTAGGAATAACTCACTTCTAATAGCATCCTTTGCGCTAGTGCCAACTTGCATACCTGGCAAGAGGTGGACCAAGGAAGAGGTTGCCACAAAGTCTACAGAGTCCTCTAAGCCAAAGCCAGAATTGAAAGTAATTCAGCTGTTCTTTGGGCCATCCATGCAAAACTTTAAGAATCATAGGTCATTTCCCTTTGAATTTTTACATGCTGGTGCTAATGTGCTGATCAATATTCCTGTCTCCCAGCACCCCTGAAAAGCCTCTGCTGCCCATGTAAATGTCCTTTTGGTGCCCGGTGAAGCCTCCCCCCCCAAATTCTCACAGGCCTTTTTATATGTTTCAACATCATTTGATAACATTTTAATATTTGCTGATTGGTGGTAACGGTTTGCTTTTAGCTCCCGTGAGTCAGTTTTTAGCTCTTTTTATGTGCTAAATGTTTTGTTGCCTTGGCTGGCATTTGTTTTACTCTTTCATGTTGGGTTTGGATTCAGTGCTGGGGTTCCCGTGGTTGTGTGTTTTTTTATTTTTGATGTGTTGCAAATTGCCTAGAGAAACTGTACCTCACCTAGAACAGGGGTGGTGAACCTCAGGCCCAGGGGGCAAATGCTTCCTTCCAGGCCTATCTACGTGTCCTTCAGACTCTCCCTAGATCATGCCCCGACCCCAGGACACAGCACTCACAAGCTGTGCCTCATGCCCCATCATGCCACAAGCATACCACTCAACCGTCCCAATTTCAGCGGGACATCCCTGAATTACAGAAGCCATTCCAGCTTCTGATAGGATCCCAGAATGTCCTGGTTTTTGGTCCAGCACTCTGGCACAAGTCAGCTAGTTCCTGTAACAGCTCGGGACAACAACAAAAAACCACGAGTGTCCCAATTCAGATCATACGGATGTTGGCTGCCAAGACCACAACACTGGTCCTGAAAGATGTACATTGGCTCCCAGTAAGTTTCCGAGCACAATTCAAAGTGTTGGTGCTGACCTTTAAAGCCCTAAACAGCCTCGGCCTTGAAGGAGCATCTCCACCTCCATCATTCTGCCTGGACACTGAGGTCCAGTGGTGAGGGCCTTCTGGTGGTTCCCTTCCTGGAAGAAGTGAAGCTATAGGGAACCAGGCAGAGGGCCTTCTTGGTAGTGGCGCCCGCCCTGTAAAATGCCCTCGCATCAGATGTCAAAGAAATAACAACCACCCAACTTTTAGAAGACATCTGAAGGCAGCCCTGTTTAGGGAAGCTTTTAATATCTGATGAATTATTGTATTTTAATGTTTTGTTGGAAGCCACACAGAGTGGCTGGGGAAACCCAGCCAGATGGGTGGGGTATTATTATTATTATTATTATTATTATTATTATTATTATTATACAAGAGCTTTCACCTGGTTGGAATGTGTCATTGAACTATGATCATGCTTCCTCTATGCATGCATGGATGGATGAAAGGGTGTGTATGTGTGGTGGGATGATGAGCTGCTTGTGCGTTGAAGCTGGATCCCTCAGAGCTCACTCAGTGTAGTGAAACCCTGCCTTGAGCGGAGCCCTTCAGCATGGCTCCGTCAGTCGCTGGTAGTATCTGACAGTGGGCGTTTGCGGAAACGTTTCCAACATAAAAGCTGTTTCACGGACATGCGCCTCCTGGATTCCCTGCGTGACAGTTTCCGGCGGGGGGTGGGGGTCCTTAAAGGCTGTTCTGATACCTCCTCGCTGTTCTCACTGGAAGTATCCCAGAGCCTCCCCTCCGACTCCCTTTCCTTTGGAGCTCCCGCACTCCCCCTACTGGTTCCCTCTTCTGCTGAAGAAGAGGCTCTCCTATTCTCCTGAAGCCTTCTCACCACCTGTCCTTCCGATGGCAGTTCCCTGACATCCACCTCCCCCCCAGGGCCCCCTTCACCCCCTCCCGCCTCTTCTCTTACTGGCGGCGAGGACGGAAATCCCTGGAAGGAACTCCCCTCATCCTCCGAGGATTCAAACACTTCTAACCACGGCCTTCCGCCTCTTTCCCCCTCTTCCTCTCCTTCGTCGGAATCTGTTTCCACCTCCACTCCCGACTCTGGGAACCCTTCAAATTCCCCTTCCTCATCTGTGGTCCCGAAGTGTTCCCTCCTAAACCTTGCCACTGATTGTGGTTTCCTTGGGAAATGCCGATGAAACATTTCTATTAAAATCTCGTCTTTGACTTCCTCTGCCGGTACCCATGTGTTTTCTGACTCTTCCTCCCCCTCCCATTCTACCAAGTATTCCACCTGATTCCCCTTCCACCTGGAATCAATGATCCCTGCCACATCCATGTTGCGTTCTCTCTCTTCTATGACGGGTGTCCGGGTGACCTCCCTCTCATGTTCCCCCCACTCACACCCCTCTCTGTATGGTGACAGTAATGACCTGTGAAATACTGGGTGCAATTTCATGTGACTGGGCAATCGGAGTTTGAATGCTACTGGGTTGACCTGCTGTATGACCTCAAAGGGTCCCAACCGTTTGGGTCTCAATTTCTTACACCCTCCCTTGAACGGCAGTCCTTGGGTGGATAGCCACACCCGGTTACCCACCCTTATGGTTTCGCCTTCCCTCCTATTTCTGTCAGCTTGCTTCTTATATTCTTCTTTGGCTTTCTCTAAGTTGAGTTGGAGCTGACGGTGGATCGCTTCCATCTCTTCAACAAAAATTTCCGCTGCAGGTACACTCCACCTTCCCCCGCCCTCTCCTGGAAACGCCCGAGGATGACACCCATAATTGGCTAGAAAGGGACTCATCCCTGTGGACACGTTCTCCGCGTTGTTGTAGGCAAATTCTGCCAGAGGTAACCAGTCTACCCAATCAGTTTCTCTGTCCTTTACATAACACCTCAGATATTGTTGCAAAACCCCGTTTGCCCTTTCTGCTTGCCCATTTGTTTCTGGGTGCCTGGCGGTGGAAAAACTTACCTCCACTTGCAACATGCTCATTAGTTTCCTCCAGAACCTAGAAGTAAATTGTTTTCCTCTGTCGCTCAAAACCTTCAAGGGGGCGCCATGCAACCTAAAAATGTGCTCCACAAACAACCTTGCGGTTTCTTCCGCTGTCACTGCATGTGAACAAGCTATAAAGTGGCACATCTTAGTTAGTAGATCTACCACCACCATGACCGCGGTTTTCCCTTTGGATCTCGGTAGATCGGTCATGAAGTCTATGGATACCATCTCCCATGGCCTTTCTGGGGTGGGTAAGGGTTCTAATAACCCCGCTGGCGCCAACCTCTCTCCCTTTGCTCTTTGGCACCTGTCGCATCCCCTGACATACTCCCGCACGTCTTCCCGCACCTTGGGCCACCAAAACTCCCTGGTAACCAACCACATGGTCTTGTGCTGCCCGAAGTGCCCCGCCGTGGGGCTGTCATGCAACTGTTTAAGCACCCGCCCTCTTAGTTCCCCACCTGGTATGTAGAGCGCCCCTTTGTAATATAGTTTTCCGTTCTTTTCCTCAAACCCCCCTGCGTTCTCACCTGTCTCCCTGAGTTCCCTAAGTTTCTCTTGGGCATATTCATCGTTTTCAATACCCTCTACCAGTTCTCTTTGCCCCACCAATGCCGCCCCACAAACCCAGTGGTCCTCTGAGATGATATGTCTTTCTTCCGCCCCTCCTTCCCCCTCCAAGTACTCAGGTTTTCTGGAGAGAGCGTCCGCCCTGACATTCTCAGCCCCTGGCACGTAGCGAATTTCAAAATTGAACTTGGAGAACTCTTGCGCCCATCTTACTTGTCTCTGGTTCAATACTCGGGCTGTTCTCCAGTATTCTAGATTTTTGTGGTCTGTCCGCACTTGAACCTTGTGTTGCGCCCCAATCAACAGGTGTCTCCATCTCTTGAACGCTTCGTGGACAGCGAGTAATTCTCTGTCGTACACTGTATAATTCCTCTCAGACTTGTTCAATTTCCTCGAGAAGAAGGCACACGGCCTCCATTCCGACGTATTCGCTCCTGGCTGCAGGAGCACGGCGCCCACCGCTCTGTCAGACGCGTCGGTTTCCACCCTCATCGGCTGCTGCAGATCCACGTGTAAGAGTTGTTCTTCCGAAGCAAACGCCCTCTTTTAACTTTCGAAAGCTCGCTGCGCTTCTTCCGTCCAGACAAATTTCTTCTTACTGCTGAGACAATCCGTGATGGGGGCTGTTAAATGGGCGAAGTTCTTGATGAACTTCCGATAGAAGTTTCCGAACCCCAAAAACCTCTGCACATCTTTCTTAGTTTTCGGTGGCCTCCAATCCAGCACCGCTTGCACCTTGCTAGGATCCATGGCCAGCCCCTTGTCCGACAACCGGTACCCCAGGAATTCCACCTCCCTGGTGTGAAACTGACACTTCTCCAGTTTCACCCACAGCTGGTTTTCTTGCAGTTTGCTCAGTACTTCTCGTACATCTCGCACATGCTGCTCTTCATCCTCTGAGTACACCAGTACATCGTCCAAGAACGCAGCGCAGTTCTTGTACAGCAATGGTCCTAGTACGTGATTCATGAATGATTGAAATACTGCTGAACCCGCCTGGAGGCCGAAAGGCATAACGCAGTACTCAAATGCCCCCAAGGGGGTGAACATAGTGGTTTTCCACTCATCTCCCTTTCTCATACGTATCAGGTTATACGCCCCCCTCAGGTCCAGCTTGGTAAAAATCTTCCCTTTTCTCACCCGGGTCAGAATGTCATCGATTCTGGGCATAGGGAAGGTCACGGGTTCGGACACTGCGTTTAGGGCCCTGAAATCCACAATTAATCTCGGTTTGTCCGAGTTTTTTTTGTCTACAAAGAACACTGGGCTACCCCCCACCGCTCGTGACTCCCTGATGAACCCACGCTTGAGGTTTTTGTCAATAAACTCCCTTAGCTCCTGCATCTCTCTGTCAGACATTGCATACACCTTGCCCACTGGCAATTGCGCTCCTGGAAGTAAGTTGATTTGGCAGTCAAAGGGTCTGTGCGGGGGTAGTTTATCTGCTTCCCTTTCGCTGAAGACGTCGGCAAAATCTGCATATTGTCGTGGTACCCTACCTTGTTCCATTGCTTCTATCTTTGCTAACGTGGCCTGAGTGCCTACTTGGCCCCCTTTTTCTGTGCAGTGTCCCATACAATGTGCTGACCCAAAGGAAACCACTCTCTGATGCCATCCCACAAGCGGATCATGCAGCGCTAGCCAGCTCATCCCCAAAATGATGGGCGCTCCTCCCAACGTGGCTATATTAAACGCTATCCGTTCCGTGTGTCTTGCCACCCTCATTGTCATGGGGACAGTCTGCTGGTCTACTTCTCCCCCCAACAGCGCCCTCCCATCAATCGTGGTCACCTGCAGGGGATTTTTTAAAGGAATGGTTTGTATCTGATGGGCGGCTGCAAACTCCTTACTCATAAAGTTGCAGGAGCTGCCTGAGTCTAATAGCGCCTTCACTTTTAGTGGGTGTCCGTTTGCCAGCTCCAGCAATACCTCTATTACAAGAGCTGGTCTTGGGGGTTCTGGCGTGGGCACATTTACTGTTCCTTGGCCTGGCTGCTGTGCCCCGTCGGTGGCAGCCAGGCGTTGGCTTTTACTTGCTCCTTAGCTCCTTCTCCCTCCTCCCCAACAGCTCCCGCCATTCCTTGCCATTCCTTTCTTTGCGGACACACTCTGGCAAAATGACCTGGCTGTTGGCAGAGAAAACATTTCTTGGCGCCTTTTCCCTCCTTCTTCCGCCCTTCACTGGGGTTTGAAATTGCGCGCGCGCGCGCTGTTCCGATTTCCATCGGCTCTGCTGGCAGAGAAGGCTGCTCTGGCATCTCTGGAATGCGGAAATCCCTCCAACGCTCCCCTTTCCCTTCCCGCTTCTCCAAGGCTCTGGCCTCCTGGCGTGATCCTATGGCCAGCGCTGATTTAGTCAGATGGTCCATAGACTCCGCCCTGGGCCCCCGGGAAAGTTCGTCTTTCACTGCCGAAGATAGTCCTTCTTCGAACAGCATTTGTATCGGTTCCGCTGACAAATCCCATCCTAATTTATGGATCAACATGGTGAACTCAGTCCAGTACTCACGGACAGATCGGTTCCCTTGTTTACACGCCATTAACTGCCTGCGCGCCACTCCCTGCTCAATCTCGCTGGAAAACATCAGATCCATGGCGCGAAAAAACTTCCTTGTGTCCCTTAGGGCTTCATTATTGGCTGCCATTAGTGGCCTCACCCAATCTCTGGCCCCGCCTTCGAGATGCCCAATCACATAAGCAACCCTCGAATCCTCATCAGGAAAATCATCAAACTGCAGATTGAGGGCATATTGCATCTCTGTCCTGAAGGCTTGATAATTCCTGGGATCACCCCCAAACTTCTGCACCAGTCCTGGCACTTTCCTCGAGAGCTGGGCGGCTTTCCCCTTTTCTGCATCATGAGCCCTCCTCTCCTCCAGCCTCGCCGTTTGCAGAGCTAACTGTACCTCCAACATCCTGTACCTTTCTTCCAGGCTAGGACCGGCTGCAGCTGCTCCCCCATCTCCGGCTCCGGCTGGGTTGCTCATGATGCCTCTCTTTGCACAAGCTGCTTTCAGGGACTGTCAGATTGCTGTGGTGGGATGATGAGCTGCTTGTGCGTTGAAGCTGGATCCCTCAGAGCTCACTCAGTGTAGTGAAACCCTGCCTTGAGCGGAGCCCTTCAGCATGGCTCCGTCAGTCGCTGGTAGTATCTGACAGTGGGCGTTTGCGGAAACGTTTCCAACATAAAAGCTGTTTCACGGACATGCGCCTCCTGGATTCCCTGCGTGACAGTTTCCGGCGGGGGGTGGGGGTCCTTAAAGGCTGTTCTGATACCTCCTCGCTGTTCTCACTGGAAGTATCCCAGAGCCTCCCCTCCGACTCCCTTTCCTTTGGAGCTCCCGCACTCCCCCTACTGGTTCCCTCTTCTGCTGAAGAAGAGGCTCTCCTATTCTCCTGAAGCCTTCTCACCACCTGTCCTTCCGATGGCAGTTCCCTGACAGTATGTGATTAGAAACCTGTGACTTCTGTGTGGCTCAAATATAGCCTACTGAACAAAGGAAGAGTCATGCCAATTCCTCCACCCACTTTTGGTTCTGGAAGCACCCACCATTTATATATGGCCTCAGAAGGTTGCCATGCAAACTGAAGCGTGGTGACATCTTTTTCCATACAAAAATATAGTCTACTAGGGGCTGTACCCCTGTTCGCTCCACTCACCAACCCCCTCTGCCATTCACTCCACATTAACTCCCTAGACTTTCCCCTTCCCACCCCACGGAACTACTAAGCTTGCTTGGCTTGCTCTCTTGGGCTTTTCTACATGCAAATCCAGGACTGTGATGAGGCACTACAAATCCTCCAATGGGGACTAAATGAAGACAGCATTACATTTTTATGCATAAAGGAAGAGATGCACATTATATAATTTGGCCTTTGATTCTGTCCTTCTGGTTTGCAGTCCAGCTGTTGTTTTCAAGGGACCACAGCTCAGTGATGGAGCATGTGCTTTGAATGTAGAAGGGCTCAGGGTCAGTTCCTGGCATCTCCAGCTTAAAGGGATCAGGGAGCAAGCAATGGGAAAGACCTCTGCTCGAGACCCTGAAGGCAGATTAGACAGCATTGAGCCAGATGGACAAATAGCCTGACCTGGCAGAAGAGAGCTTTCTGTGCTAAGATTGATTAGATATATGGGTGCATATAGCGCAGCAGTCTTTGTCCATGGAGTTTTCTTGGCAGGGATACTGGAGTGGCTTGCCGGTTCCTGCTCCAGGTGGATCACGTTTGGTCAAAACTCTCCACTATGACCTGTCCATCTTGGGTGGCACTGCATGGCATAGCTCATAGCTTCTCTGAGTTATTCAAGCCCCTTCGCCACAGCAAGACAGTGACCCATGAAGGGGAATTGATGCTTTTGAATTATGGTGCTGGAGGAGACTCTTGAGAGTCCCATGGACTGCAAGAAGATCAAACACATCCATTCTTAAGGAAATTAGCCCTGAGCGCTCACTGGAAGGACAGATCCTGAAGCTGAGGCTCCAATACTTTGGCCACCTCATGAGAAGAGAAGACTCCCTGGAAAAGACCCTGATGTTGGGAAAGATTGAGGGCACAAGGAGAAGGGGACGACAAAGGATGAGGTGGTTGGACGGTGTTCTCAAAGCTACAAACATGAGTCTTACCAGACTGCGGGAGGCAGTGGGAGACAGGCGTGCCTGGCGTGCTCTGGTCCATGGGGTCACGAAGACTCGGACACGACTAAACGACTAAACAACAACAGCGCAGCAGTCTATTTCAGCCCAGGGGCTACATTCCCTTCTGGGCATGTGCCACGGGTGGGTGGGGGCAGAATCACAAGTGGGTGGAGTCTGTGGCTTTTACTTTGTGCATAGGGTAGTTTAGACGCCCCTCACTATCCTCCATTCTGGTAAGCAAAGTGTTCAGTGATACAGTCCAGCCAGGAAAAAACATTTGTGGGCAAGACAGACGTCATGGACTGATTGGATGCAAAGGAATGGTGGGAGGAACCAGCTGGGGAAACCCCAAGGGAGGAAGGCTCAGAGCCTGGGGACTGGTGGTGGGGCAAAGAGTGGTCAGAGGATAAGAGGGAGAAGCCTGGGAGGAGGAAGTGTTGGCAGCTGAAGAGGTCACAGGGCTTAGTGAGCAGGGAGAGTCTGTGCCAGAGGGAAGTCCAGAATTGGAAGTGGATGTGGAAGCAGGAGAGTGAGATGAGGGAGGCCAAGAGGCAGAGATTAGTCAGGCTGGTGAAGAGGCACAAGTGCCTCCCTCCCCCCCACAATAACAAGGTCCCCTCCCCATTGGTCTCACAGAACCAGGAGAGGCATGAAGAGGTCAAAAGAGAAATTAGCTTCATGCTGGCACAATCTCAGATTGCTTGGGGGAAACCCTAGAGAGGAAGGGACTTAGAAGGTGAGGACTCCACAATTGCTTTATGGGGGCAACACCTACGGAAGATGAAATGCTGTGCTCATTAGGCCTGACACTCCTGTGCAGATCCTGTTTTTCCCTGATAAAGAGTTAATTCCTCTTGCATTGTGTGATTGACTGCTGGCTCGCTCCTTTCAACAGAGCCAGTGAGGGGTATGGCCTGAAGAGAGGGGTGTGTGACATAGGAAGAGGTACATGGACCAGATAGAGAGGTATGGGTGGTCACATTTGATCTGAGGTTTCCCCACTATGATATATAAAGAGCATCTCATCCTGCAAATCTGATAGTTTAGCATGACAAATGATTGGATTAACATATTCAGACAGAGGAACCAAACTGCTGGAACTCCCTGCTGCTACCCCAGTTTCCAAATGCTGCCCATTTGATCGCAGTTTTGCTTCTGTGCTTTTTTTTCAAGGCTTCTCTGCAAATCTAAGGGTTTTGTGTCTTTCCAGGGGCTTCTGTCTTGCAACATCCACTTTCTCTTCCTTCCTCTTGTACACTGCCATTGGAAACTGGAGCTCACAGTGGGCTCAGCAATTAGTGGTAGCAAAGGAAATATAAGGCAAAAACAAGTATTGCTAATAAGCTGACACATTAAACAATGAGTCACGCTTCCATAAGGAGCCTGACTCAAGTTATAACCCTAAATAAACAAGCTGTGAGAAACAGTTTACAAAATCTGAACGTGTTACTTATTTAGCTGCCGTGGAGAAGCTGTGATCTGAACCCTGAGTTGTATTTAAGTATCTAAAGCAAATATGCAGCATGGCGTTTCCTAGAGCTCAACCAGGAGGGCCATCAGGCTTTGCCTCAGCATTGCAGTCAAAAAAATTAATATGGTGTCCAAAAAATAATAGGCAAAGGAAAAGGCCACAGAATGCATCAGTGCCAGAGGACTCTGACTCCCATCAGCTCTAGCCTGCATGACCAATGGCCAGGAATAATGGGAATTGTAGTTTAGGGGCATCTACATTACCCTCAGATCTACATTAACAGCACAATCCTAGGCATGTTTGTTTGTTTGAGAAAATTTCTAAACTGCTTACTAATCAGGGTGGAATTCTAAGCAACGTACAGATAGACAGTTTTTAAAAATAGCATAAAACCATTAAAAGTGTAAAAACATAAAAGAACAAGTCACAACATTGCAAAAATACAAACGTACAGAAGTAAGACTACATTCACTGGGTCTTTTCTCCAAGGCGGAGTGTGCCTTGCCTTGGAGCTGCAGAGATTTCAGACTGGCCTCACTTCAGTAGAATTTGGGAGGAGCATTTTAGTGAAGGAACAAAGAGTTCATTGTTGTTGGAGAGTCTTATCTCTATTACAGACTACACTTTTCATGGTTTTGTGGGAAGAAGGCAGGAAGTGAGGTTTCCCCAACCTTGTGCCCTCCAAATGTTGCTGGATTATAACTCCCATCAGCCCAAGCCATGGCCAATGGACAAGTATATCCAGAGCTACAGCCAATATATATTTTTTATTAAAAAAAACAACTTCAAAGCATCAAATGCAACAATGGGTGTATGATGGAAGTTGTAGTTCAGCAACATCTAAAGGGCATCACATTAGGGAAAGCCTACATTAGAAGAATGACACTCAAGTGATGCATTGGGATCCATCATAGACCAAATGGAGCAAACAGCACGCAGACCTAGTGGTGGGAGGAAAAAATCCTTAAATAAGAGACACGGGGGAATGATTAATGGACTTCAATGTCTGTACACTAATGCGCAAAGCATGGGTAATAAACAAGATGAGCTTGAGCTCTTGGTACAGCAAACTAAATATGACATAATAGGCATCACTGAAACCTGGTGGGATAAGTCCCACGACTGGAATGTAATAATGGAGGGTTACAATCTATTTCAGAGAAACAGACCAGACAAGAAAGGAGGAGGAGTGGCGTTATATGTCAGGGATGTGTATACCTGTGAAGAGATCCAAGATTTAGAACCTCAAAGCCAAAGTGAGAGCATTTGGGTCAAAATTAAGGGAGAGATGAATAACAGGGACCTCATTGTGGGAGTTTACTATAGATCCCCAAGCCAAACGGAGGACATAGATGATGCCTTCCTGGAACAGATGGCCAAGCATGCAAAAGGAAGGGAGATAGTAGTAATGGGGGGCTTCAATTACCCGGATATTTGCTGGATGTCAAACTCAGCCAAGAGCATAAAGTCAAACAGATTCCTCACTGGCCTTGCAGACAACTTCATTGTCCAGAAAGTGGGAGAAGCAACAAGAGGAACAGCCATTTTAGATCTGGTCCTAACCAATGTTGATGACCTGGTTAGTGGGGTAGAAGTGGAAGGATCATTAGGCGCGAGTGATCATGCTCTTCTGAAGTTTACTATACAGCGGAAAGGAGCAGCCAAGCATACTAGGACTCAATTTCTTGACTTTAAGAAAGCCGACTTCATAAAACTTAGGGAAGTGCTGGGTGAGATCCCATGGACAGTAATACTAAAAGGAAAGGGAGTTCATGATGGCTGGGAGTTTGTTAAGAGGGAGATAGTAAAAGCACAACTTCAGTCAATACCAATGAGACGGAAACATGGAAGGTGCCTAAAGAAGCCAGGGTGGCTATCTAAAGAACTTTTAACTGAGTTAAGATTAAAAAAGGATGTGTACAAAAAATGGAAAAGGGGGGAAACCACCAAAGAGGAATTCAAACAAATAGCCAGCACGTGTAGACACAAAGTCAGAAAAGCTAAAGCACAGAATGAACTCAGGCTTGCTAGAGAGGTTAAAAGCAACAAAAAAGGCTTTTATGGGTATGTTCATAGCAAAAGGAAGAAGAAAGAAACAGTGGGGTCACTCAGAGGAGAAGATGGTGAAATGCAAACAGGGGACACAGAAAGGGCTGAACTCCTCAATGCCTTCTTTGCCTCAGTCTTCTCCGATAAAGAAAACAATGCCCGACCTGAAGAATTTGGAGCAAATGATTCAGCAGAGGAAACACAGCCCAGAATAACTAAGGAGATAGTACAAGAATACTTGGCTAGTTTAGATGTATTCAAGTCTCCAGGGCCAGATGAACTGCATCCAAGAGTATTAAAAGAACTGGCAGATGTGATCTCAGAACCACTGGCAGTCATCTTTGAGAATTCCTGGAGAACAGGCGAAGTCCCAGCAGACTGGAGGAGGGCAAATGTTGTCCCTATTTTCAAAAAGGGGAAAAGAGAGGACCCAAATAATTACCGCCCAGTCAGTCTGACATCAATACCAGGGAAGATTCTTGAGCAGATCATTAAGCAAACAGTTTGTGAGCACCTAGAAAGGAATACTGTGATCACCAATAGTCAGCATGGATTTCTGAAAAATAAGTCGTGTCAGACTAACCTGATCTCGTTTTTTGACAGAATTACAAGCCTGGTAGATGAAGGGAACGCAGTGGATGTAGCCTACCTTGATTTCAGCAAGGCATTTGACAAGGTGCCCCATGATATTCTTGTAAAGAAGCTGGTAAAATGCGGTCTTGACTATGCTACCACTCAGTGGATTTGTAACTGGCTGACTGACCGAACCCAAAGGGTGCTCATCAATGGTTCCTCTTCATCCTGGAGGAGAGTGACTAGTGGGGTGCCACAGGGTTCTGTCTTGGGCCCGGTCTTATTCAACATCTTTATCAACGACTTGGATGATGGACTCAAGGGCATCCTGATCAAATTTGCAGATGACACCAAACTGGGAGGGGTGGCTAACACCCCAGAGGACAGGATCACACTTCAAAATGACCTTGACAGATTAGAGAACTGGGCCAAAACAAACAAGATGAATTTTAATAGGGAGAAATGTAAAGTATTGCACTTGGGCAAAAAAAATGAGAGGCACAAATACAAGATGGGTGACACCTGGCTTGAGAGCAGTACATGTGAAAAGGATCTAGGAGTCTTGGTTGACCACAAACTTGACATGAGCCAACAGTGTGACGCAGCAGCTAAAAAAGCCAATGCAATTCTGGGCTGCATCAATAGGAGTATTGCATCTAGATCAAGGGAAGTAATAGTGCGACTGTATTCTGCTCTGGTCAGACCTCACCTGGAGTACTGTGTCCAGTTCTGGGCACCACAGTTCAGGAAGGACACTGACAAACTGGAACGTGTCCAGAGGAGGGCAGCCAAAATGGTCAAAGGCCTGGAAACGATGCCTTATGAAGAACGGCTAAGGGAGCTGGGCATGTTTAGCCTGGAGAAGAGGAGGTTAAGGGGTGATATGATAGCCATGTTCAAATATATAAAAGGATGTCACATAGAGGAGGGAGAAAGGTTGTTTTCTGCTGCTCCAGAGAAGCGGACACGGAGCAATGGTTCCAAACTACAAGAAAAAAGATTCCACCTAAACATTAGGAAGAACTTCCTGACAGTAAGAGCTGTTCGACAGTGGAATTTGCTGCCAAGGAGTGTGGTGGAGTCTCCTTCTTTGGAGGTCTTTAAGCAGAGGCTTGACAACCATATGTCAGGAGTGCTCTGATGGTGTTTCCTGCTTGGCAGGGGGTTGGACTCGATGGCCCTTGTGGTCTCTTCCAACTCTATGATTCTATGATTCTATGATTCTAAGATTCTATGATTAGCTAGCAAAAACCTGCAGGAAACGAAGGCTTCCCAGACAATTTACTGGCCATAGGAACATACTCAGTTGGTTGTTAAGCTTATTAGGCCAGCCATTGTTCCATCTTAGTTGGAGTTGTCTACAGCAGGGATAGGGAACCTCAGGGTTAAGAGATGAATATGGCCCTAGAGCCCTACTGGATCAGACAGAAAGGCCTATCTAGTTCAGCATCCTGTTCTTACAGTGGCCAACAAGATGCCTCTCGGAAGTCTGCAAGAGAGACCTCCAGTCAGCCCTATCAACTGTTCCCAGGCATTGCAATGTCAGATGATTGACAGGTGGGCTGCCCCCACCCACCTGTCGCATCTGGCTCATGACCAAAAAGGCTCCCCACCCCGCTCCTAAACGAGTGCTCAACTTGTCATATCAAAATGTAGCTGCTTTTCAGTTGATTTCCAGCGGATCAGAGCAAAGTTCTGTTTCTCCTGAGAGTTTGCAGCTGGCCTGCCAGGCAACTGGTTACATTCCTGGTGGCAAGCGATGATCCTGATGTTACCTTAGCATCGTAAAAGCAGAAGGACATAAAGAGCACCTGTCTACTTACGTAAGTGCTCGTTAACCTCCAAGTTGTTGCAGCAGACGCCCATTGGACTTTTATCTTGTGGTGCAATCCCACTTATCTCAGCATCACACCCAGAACACCTGCCATTGGGATATAACAAGCTGCCTTATGCCAGATAAGACTATTTATCCATCCAGCCCAATATTATCTTCTCATGTTCACTTTGGCTCTCCAGATTCTTTCCCAAACTTTCTCCCCCTGATCCTTTGAACTGGAGATGATGGTGATGATTTATTGCATTAATATCCCACCTTTTTCTCCAAGGAACTCAAGGTGGGGTACATGGTTCTCCCCCACCCTCCTCATTTAATCCCCAGAACAACCCTGTGAGGTAGGTTAGGCTGAGAGGCAGTCACTGCCCCAAGGTCACCCAGTGGCCTTTCTGGCTGAGTGAGGATTTGAACCCTGGTCTCTCAGTTCCCAGTCTAACCATTGCACTACATTGGTTGTCCAGGATGTCAGGGTTGGAACCTGAGACCTCCCACATGCCTAACATGAACTGTGAGCTGTGGTCTTTTCCTCCCCCATTGGTTTTCCAAAGTCTAATTCGATTTCCGCTGTACTGCTTTTCATAACTGACCTCAAAGCAGGGTGTACGTAAAAGAGCCAGAAAAGTGGCAAATAAAACAGAAATCTCAATGACACAACAAATACAAACCCAGCAGAATCCTGCAAAGGGACCACCAAGAAGGCCTCGTCTGCTGATCTTAAAGCACAAGGAGGTCAAGATGAAAGAAGATGCTCTTGCAGACATCTGGGTCCCAGGTTTTTTTATGGCTTTAAGTGTCAAGTATTCTAAATCCCCGGATAGGATCGTAATGGGAGAAGATGGTCCTCCATGAAATGGTTTTCTCAGTAAAGAGAAGATACAGATGAGTAACAAGCCTAAAATGGAAAAGAAGTAATGGCTGAGGGAGAAATAATGACATCTTTTTCCGTGTGGTACTCAATTACCTCTGGTCTCTAGCAAATGTCTGGTACTTTTATATGGGTCAGCAAATGTCTATTGGCTTATGAGACAATAAGCTAATTCTCAGTTAGGAAGGAGCAACAAGAGTTTCCACCTGTACAAATGCATTCTGTATTCACATGTAATTTTGTCATTTAAAGCTCTCAGCAGTCTGGAGCCTGCCGCAGCCCCAAAGGTGAGAGAGACCAGCAGCATCTAGAGAGCCACAGGTGGTCCATACCTGCCTTAGAGAAGGCCCAGGAAGAGCCATGAAAATAACCTTAGAAGGGCTCCTAGATGAGTCTAGGAATGTGCCCCATGAACTGCCACTGGACCTGAAAGATAGCTGAGGACCCAGGAGTGTCTACAGCCCAGGAGAAGGTGTTTGGGCTATAGAAATGGGGAGGGGGGGTACATTCAAGTAACTGACCCTGAGCCACTTTTTGTCGTGGATACTTGATTAAAATTGGAGCAGCGGTCCACACTTTTAATCTACACTTCACAAACGCCTTGATTAATCCCACTGATTCATCAATAGACACATTTTGCCCTAATTAACACGAAAGGAGGGATACCGTCTAGGTGTGTTTCTAGAGACAGCGTTAATTCAACCATGCAAATCCCCTGTTGCTTGATCACTCTGGGCGACCAAGTTTTATCAGGGCACTTTTATCGCTTGCACTTAAACTTAGGAAATGCAATTTTTACCCAGTAAAACACATTTATTTTTTGTGAAATGATAAACGGTTCTTTGTGTTGCTTGTTTGAATAATGCAGCTGTTATTCATTGTTAATGCTGGTACACGAATGATGGGGGGGGGGGAGATATTGTGAGAACTCTGATGCAATTTATTTTCCAGCAGATACAGCAATATAAGCCCCACCTTGGGAGAGCCACATGGCCCTGCAGCCATGACTGTCCTTTGACTGCACCAGCAGTACAACACCTATTTTTGCACCACCTGTAGCAACGCCAGGTGTGTAATAAGCATGCTAGCTTTGGTACCAGATCTAAAGCCATGGCAAGTAAGCTTTTTCTTATCCTAAATGGCTTGGGACTAGTGTTGGTTGGTGCCCACTGGGATTTCACAGAGTATGTGAGTTAGTAATCGCATAGTCCAAAGTTGGAGTTAACTCTTTATTAGCAAAAGCATGACCTTCACAAACATGGCTGAGTGCCAGGCCTAATGAGCACAGCAGCTCATTCCCAATGGGTCTTCCTTCATGAAATCAGTTGCCAAGGCTTAAAGACCCCACTTCCCCACAGCTGTCTAGGTCTCCTCCAGGGCTTTTTCCAAGCCATCGAAGACTTGGCCTCCATGCAGCAATCCCTTCTCTGCATTTTTCATCTGCTCCCAGTTCTGGGAGACGGGAAGGGGAGCGACACTTGTGACTCTTCATCAGCCCAACTCCTCTCTACCTCTTGGCCTCCCTTATTCCACTCGCCAGCTTCTGATTCTGATTTTGGACTTCTCTCTGCCAGACTCTCCCTTCTCACTAAGCCCTCTTCAGCTTCCAACTCCTCCTCTTCCCAGTCTTCTCCCTCTGACCACTCCTTGTCCCACCACAAATCCCCGAGCTCTGAACCTTCTTTCTTTGGGGGTTCCACAGCTGTTTCCACCACCATTCCTCTGCATCCAGCCAGTCGCTGACAGATCCTCTGGTGCACAGCCAGTACCAGGCTCTCAATCCTTGGATGACCCCCTTCCTACTCAGGTGTGCTCCCTGGCAGCCTTAGTGTGGATACTCTGATTGGTGCAGGGCACCCACCCTTTTGATTCCCCACAATGCCCCCGACAGATCTCCATCTGTTGAATGTCCGCTGTTAAAAACAACCAAGGATCCATCAATCTTGGTCCCCCAGCTGATTCCTCCTACCATTGCTGTGTGTGTCCAACCATGGAACTAGTAGAATAAAAGGCAGGAGGCCAACAGTAGGTGGTACCTGAGCCAATGAGAGACAGAGCCAACTAATAATAGTGTTGTCCTCTGCTGAGTTCTACCAGTGCAGCACAGAGGCTAAGGATAAGAAAGCTGGTACCACCCACTGGACTTTTAAGTAAGAAGACAGAGAGGTGGGGACTGGCTCAGAGGTTAATGGGATAATGTCCCATTCTTTCTAATGGACCAGTCTGCATTACTTGGGACCAAGGTAAAGATTGGAAGGTCAGTGGTTCGAATCCCTGCTATGGGGGTGAGCTCCCGTTGCGCCATCCCAGCTTCTGCCAACCTAGCACTTCGAAAGCACACCAGTACAAGTAGATAAATAAGTACAGCTGCAGCAGCAAGGTAAACAGCTTTTCTGGGCACTCTGGCATCTGTCACAGAAGCGGTTTAGTCATGCTGGCCACATGACCTGGAAAGCTGTCTGTTGACAAATGTGGGCTCCATCGGCCTGAAGTGAGATGAGAGCCACACCCCATAGTTGCCTTAACTGAACTTAACTGTCCAGGGGTCCTTTACCTTTTTACCTTACTTGTACCAAGATACTGACAGAATTATGGAGCCCAGAAGCAGGAATGTAAGGTAAGCGCACCCAACAATGATCAGTCTGAAAAGACTGCTGTTAATTCCAAGGATGATGTATCGATAAAGAGATGGGAGATGTGCAGTTTTATGAAGCTAATAATATGAGCTAGCTTTGTTGTATAAAGCAGGGCTAAAGTTACGTTTAGGTTTGTGAAATTTGGATACCACTTCCTGCTAGACAAGCAAGTAGAAACTACAATAAGATTTAAAAAAAAAAAATGAAAAAAGATATAACAATGCAAACATATAACATCATTGTCTAAATGCAAAGGAAAATAAACATATCTCCCTGGCATTCTGTTGAAGGGCTGTTCAGTCCTAGTCCATTTTATTAGTAAAGAACCTTAAGGAGGGAGAGCAGAGGGCTTGAAGTCACACATTGACACTTCACACCTGGACAACGGACTGAGCTGTCTTCTGCTGAGCTGGTCATAGCCTTCCCTGCTCAGGTGAAATGCATTGGCCTTCCATTTAAATTACAGCAATTCTTTTCTAAATGTGCATCTATACATGGTAGGTGAGAAAGTGCACATTTTGTGCATAACTGTACCCAATTTGCATACCATTTGCATCGCCGCTGCTCTGCCTTTAACCGTAACTAAAGATATAGACATTAACAGGTGATATTTAGGCTTTGAAGGCTGCCTCTGTTGATTTCTGCACATCAAGCAACTGCAAAAGGCAAGCCAAGACAGTTGTTTTTCTCCCTTGGCTAGCTGATGTCCCAGCACAAGTGTGGAGATTGCAAACTCCTTATCTGCAAATGCAAATCATGTCCAAGATGCAACATGCCCTGAACAGACATGGGCATCACCCATGGAGCAATAATCCCTTGACTGCACACCTTGGGAGGAACTGGGACCAGTCCTTTTAAGGAGCTTCAGCAGAATCTACAGGGGCCATTTTCCTTTTGGGACCATCTTGAGTTTGGAGGGGGGGCCCTCTATGTAGTGCTCTCTGGGTCTCCTCCTCTGTTATTGGGATTCTGGCAGGCTTACTGGGTGGCAAGTAGCCTCCACCAACCAGCAGCTATGATACTCCAATAGCAGCCAGACAGCTGCAGTAAGTATGGGAGTCCCATCAATTTATTTTCCCACAATGCCCCAGAGCAACACTGCTTCATGGGTATTGTGGGAAATGTAAACAAGGATGCTCCCACACCCAGCTGTCTGCCAAGCAATAAAAGGGGGGGGGACAAAGTAGGCACCAGCAGGTCAATGGTGCCCAACAACTGCCCAAGGGCGCCACTTGTTGACACCAGGCCTGTGGACAGGGCATCGTTCTGTTTACTGAGGGAACTCAGTATCAGGTCTGGTGCCAATGGCAGGTGCAGCCAGGCGCTGACCAGGGGCTTCAGTGCTCAGAAGGGCCCCTCACCAGCGAAACCTGTCACCCACTCTCTCATGGCTGGGTGCAGGTGGCAGGGTGCCCTTGGGAGCCAAGCTGGGATGCCATCCCTCTGGAGTGCGTTCTCGTTTTGAGACCGGCTAGACCGCATCTGTATCTGAAGCATCTCCACACTCCGCCTCAACTCTTCAAGTCTGTGCCAAGTTTAGATGGCTATCTATTTCCTCTGTTACAGTTGTTATTATTACTATTTTATTACTGTAGTCAGAAACTCTGGGTGTCTACTTATTTATTTATCTATCTCATATATATACAGTGGTACCTCGGGTTAAGTACTTAATTCGTTCTGGAGGTCTGTTCTTAACCTGAAACTGTTCTTAACCTGAAGCACCACTTTAGCTAATGGGGCCTCCTGCTGCTGACACACCGCTGGAGCATGATTTCTGTTCTTATCCTGAAGCAAAGTTCTTAACCTGAGGTACTATTTCTGGGTTAGCGGAGTCTGTAACCTGAAGCGTATGTAACCTGAAGTGTATATAACCCAAGGTACCAATGTGTGTGTGTGTATATATATACACACACACACACACACACACACACACACACACACTGCTTGATTGTAAGGGGGGACAGTGAAGCGACTTACCAAAAAAAATAGATATTGCAACAGAACGGTGTGCAAGTTCTGTTAAATGCCATGGAACTTCAAGGAAAACACAACTTAAAGTTACTCCATTTGCCCATGTACGTGCACAGAAAAGAGTAGTTCTAGCTGAAAGGGAACAAATGGAGATCTGCAATGATCAGTGCATTGCATCCTTAATTATTATTACTGTATAATCTTAGAAAGTAGTATAATCTTAGGCGTGGGGGGGGCTGACAGGGGTCACAGCTGTGGCTACCATGAAGGAGGCCTGCACTTCTGCATTTTCCTCTAAGCTGCTGTTTACAATGCAGTCCTATGTGCATTGACTCAGAAGTAAGTCCTACTGAGTTCAACAGGGATGACTCCCAGGCAAGTGGATCTAAACCTGCAATCTGAGGTTATTTCCACAACATAAATTTTCGAGCACATTTCAAGCAGACAGTTCCCCCGCAAAGAATCCTGGGAGGTGTAGTTTATCTCCCACAAAGCTTAAATTCCTAATGCCCTTACCAAACTACTATTCCCAGGATTCGGGGGGGGGGGGGGGAGTCATGTGCTTTAAATGTGTTAAATTTATGGTGAATAGGTGACTTTTTTTAAAAAAAAGTTTTCAACCAATTTCTTGTCTCTGGAAAGCAATTGGGGAGAGGAAACGATTAAAGCTGAGGAGCTGAGGTCCAGCTCCGATGGCCTTCTGGCAGTTCCCTCCCTGCGAGAAGTGAGGTTGTAGGGAACCAGGCAGAGGGCCTTCTCTGTAGTGGCGCCCACCCTGTAGTGGCACCCTCCCATCAGATGTCAAGGAAATAAACAACTATCTGACTTTTAGAAGGCATCTGAAGGCAGCCCTGTTTAGGGAAGTTTCTAAAGTTTGATGTTTTATTGTGCTTTTAATTCTATTGGGAGCCGCCCAGATGGGTGGAGTAGAAATAAATTTATTATTATTATTATTGACACACCTTTAACTTTTTAATGTTATCACCTTTGGCTTTCCAACTTCAGACACTGAGGCCTCTGCTTTGTAGCCTTCTTTGCCTGTGGCAGGAGGCTTTTCAACTTTTCCTCCTTAATTTCAACTCCAACCATTTCCAAGCTCTTTCCTCTACCCTGCCCAGGGCCCTATATTCCCCCTCCCCTCCTGCCTCACAGAAACCTTTAGGAAATAGGTCTGTTTGCCTGAGAGGTTTGCTGCGAGCTCCTGCTCTCCCTGGAGGCTCCCAGGTTGCCTGAGCAGGCAATCAACCTCCCGAGCGCATAAAACACTCGGCGCTCCATCCCCGAGCAAACAGTACAAAGCCGCGCCATGGGCAGCCTCCCTCCAATAATTACTTCTGCACACACCTTGGGTCTTAAGTACATGGTAAGAAACAGATCAGCATGAGAGATCTCCTTATGGCTCAACTGGGAATCGTTGTTATCAACGACTCCCGCTTTTCCAGTCAATGATGATTTACTCTGATCTGCTCTATTGGTTTTATTGAGTGAAGGCGGTGATACCTGGAGAGAGGGAGAGAGAGAGAGAAATGTGACTTGTGCAAGTATGCGGGGACAGTGCCAAGCTTCCTCCGTTCGGAGCTTGTGCATTAGGCTGCTATCCACCAACACCATCCTCTCCACCACCACCCCCCTTTTTTTAAAAAAAGATGCACCAGAATTATTTGTCATGTTTTATGCACCCATCTGCTTGCTGTAGTCTCTCAATAAATCAGGCTCGCCGGCTTGCATGCGCGGTGCGCTCTCATGCACGTGTCTGCTTTCCATGTAGATTACTTATGATGAGAGTCTAATTAGACCCAGGGAAGCCTGCCTACTGAGCAAGCCTGGGGAGAACTTAATTAAAGTCAATGGAGAAAATTATAGGTGAACGAAAAATTAGGGCAGTGAGAAGAAAAGAAGGGGGGAGAAAGAGAGGAGACAGGAGGGAGAGAGGCGCAGAGCTGGGAGGAGGAAGGGAAGGAACTTTGCTTGACTCTCCTGTGCCAAAACTTGCCTAAAGCAAAGCGACACAGGGCGCCCTCTCAAACAGGATGCTTCCCATTAAAGGAACTGTCCCAACTGGCTCTATTTAACAGGGAGCGCCCAGACCTTCTGGCAGCCCCCCCCCCCCGGTGAATTAGTCCCTATATATTTTTGCCTTGTTAAAGCTATGGGTTTCCCAGTAGTGATGTATGGAAGTGAGAGCTAGACCATAAAGAAGGCCGAAGAATTGATGCTTTTAAATTATGGTGCTGGAGGAGACTCTTGAGAGTCCCATGGACTGCAAGAAGATCAAACGCATCCATTCTTAAGGAAATCAGCCCTGAGTGCTCACTGGAAGGACAGATCATGAAGCTGAGGCTCCAATACTTTGGCCACCTCATGAGAAGAAAAGACTCCCTGGAAAAGACCCTGATGCTGGGAAAGATGGAGGGCACAAGGAGAAGGGGACGACAGAGGACAAGATGGTTGGACAGTGTTCTTGAAGCTACTAACATGAGTTTGACCAAACTGTGGGAAGCAGTGGAAGACAGGAGTGCCTGGCGTGCTCTGGTCCATGGGATCACGAAGAGTCAGACATGACTAAACGACTAAACAACAACAACATTGTAAGCGGCTCGGATTGTCATTCTTCAGGGTTCAGCTCACTTCCCAAAGATCTCTAGAAGTTAAGTGCCGATCTCTGCACCATACATTTAAAGCTCATTCAACATGCACAACGCTCCATCTTTAACAAACTCCAGCTGCCAGGGAGAAGTTGCGTGCTTTACAGTAAATGCACACTGAATGTGCTTTAAACATACGGTGTGGATATCCAAAGGTGGATTTGCAAGGTGGATTTACTGTACAAAGGTAAAATTTGCATTTATTGCTCCACCCACATTTTCCTCAGGCTCCGCCCACCATTGGCATGTGGCCCTGGGATTCCAGAACTTAAAAAGTTTTCCCACCACTGCACCCAATGCTTTCACCCTCTCTGAAGATATTTAGCTTCAATGCACACCATGAGTGTGCTGGAAAAAAGTAAAAACCGGGGAACATCTGAGTTCAAGGGGACATCCCTATGGCAGTAGCCTGAGGAGTCAGGTTCTCCTTCGGCTCCTTGAAAAGCAGCCTTTGTTTTTTAAAAGCTGAGCTTCAGCATTTGACAATAGGCAATGTATGAATTTGACTAAGTGCCAAAGGTTTGGGTTTCATTTCATTTTGGTTTTTGGTTTTTGGTTTTTTTTCCCCTTGGCAGGCTTCCTATGCCTTGAGCATTTGGATAAGGGATCTGGCAGGTTAAGCTTTACCCATCACTGCATATCTGTGCAAAGAAACCTTACAGCTGCTGGATTTGCTTGCCATGCAGTTGTTAAAGGGACGTGGGCCTCACCAGCAGATGATGATAATATAGATAGATGATAGATAGATAGATAGATAGATAGATAGATAGATAATGAAAAGGCAATGGTTTTATTTGCCTTTGTTTCACCACAACAAAGCAGTCCTCTCAATTACCCTGTACTTTTCTTAGACACCTCTGGGGGCGGGAACCTCAAATTCTGTGGCTCAAATGTGGCCCCCAGCCCTCTCTATCTGGCCCTTGGGACTGCCCAGGCCATGCCCCTTCCCCACGTTGTGCCCTGAACTTTTGCTGCTCTGCATCCTCCTCTAGTGGCTGGCATGTGTCCGTGAACTGCAATAGCACCTCTTCCTTGCCTGGATGATTGGCTACCTGAGTTTTTGGCCACATCCCCCAGCGCTATGTGGCCACAGGGGGTTGCCCGTGAGGAAATGTGCTCCCTGAAAATGGCTCCCCATCCTGTCACTGAAGGGCAACATTTCGGAACACTGGGTTCCAAGTGTGCTTTAACGATGAATCACTCTTCCCAGGGGGAACCTGGGGACTAGAGCTCTGTGAGGGGAATAGGGGCCTCCAAACAACTCTCAGCACCTTTAACACACCACAGCACCCAGAATCCTTTGAGGTAAGCCACAACTGGTTCAAGTGGTATGAACATGGCTTCTGGCTGTCATTGGCTCTGGCTCCACCTACAGTTTGGACTCCTTTCATCCTGTCCCCTTGGTCCCAATGGATGACAGCCACCAAGGAGCCTGTTCCACCGTCAAACAGCTCTTGCCGTTTCAAAGTTTCTCCTCACATACATATGGCTGAAGAAGACTTCTCTCTTGCCATTTCTACCTGTTGGTACTCGTCCGGCCTTATCTTCCCTCCCGCCTTCTTTGAGAAACCAAAAGGCTTTAGCGACAGGGTTCGGTTCTGCGTTTGTTTATTTATTAAAAAGAGCACAAGGGCCCTCTCAAGCGTGCATAATTATGCCCCCCGATCGTGGTTCCATTGCTGAGAGTCCAGGTGGCAGCAGTTATACCGGATCAATTAACCTGGAGAAAAGGAGGATGCTCTCATATTACCTGTGGTGTAAATTGAACAAGTGGGACTCAATCAATGCTGTTCTCCTGCATGCATTAGGCTGTGATTTATGCCCTTGATTCACACAGTGTTTCTTTAATAATGGTGCCTCTGTGAATTATGGGCCCTCGAGCTCCAAGATCACTGATCAGGAGGCATCACTGCCAAGCTTGCAGATGGGGGCAAAAGCAAGGAGTACCTAGGAAACTCAGTGGGGAGGGGCTTCAGCTGATGGGGGGGACCTTAACAACCATTTCTGTGTGCTTACAAAAGTGTGCATATGTACAAATGAATAAGGGCCGTAGCTCAGTGACAGAGCATCTGTTTTGCATGCAAATGGCCCCAGGTTCAATCCACAGCATCTTAGGGTAGGGTTGGGAATGGCCGCTGGCAGAAACTCTGAAGAGCTTCTGCCAGTCAATGCAGAGAATACTGAGCTAGATGGGATCAATGGTGTGGCTTCCATATTATTGTTGTTGTTGTTGTTTAGTCATTTAGTCATGTCCGACTCTTCGTGACCCCATGGACCAGAGCACGCCAGGCACTCCTGTCTTTCACTGCCTCCCACAGCTTGGTCAAACTCATGTCAGTAGCTTCAAGAACACTATCCAACCATCTCGTCCTCTGTCATCCCCTTCTCCTTGTGCCCTCCATCTTTCCCAACATCAGGGTCTTTTCCAGGGAGTCTTCTCTTCTCTTGAGGTAGCCAAAGTACTGGAACCTCAGCTTCAGGATCTGTCCTTCCAGTGAGCACTTTTCATTTCCTTCAGAATGGAGAGGTTTCATCTTCTTGCAGTCCATGGGACTCTCAAGAGTCTCCTCCAGCACCATAATTCAAAAGCATCAGTTCTTCAGCGATCAGCCTTTTTTATGGTCCAGCTCTCACTTCCATACATCACTACTGGGAAACCCATAGCTTTAACTATACGGACCTTTGTTGGCAAGGTGACGTCTCTGCTTTTTAAGACGCTGTCTAGGTTTGCCATCGCATCTGTATTGTAGGGTTATGTATTCCATGTATTCCTTTGGGAAGGGAGATGAAGAAGGAACATGAGACTGAGTGCACATTCTGCACCTGTCCCTTTTGCAGACCTGACCACCACCCAGTAACATTAAAATCACACATCCTCAAAACTATATTTGTCAGATGAAAAGAGATGCATTCGTTTGCCAACATGAGATATAAGCCCTGAGGAAACATATAGAGGGCCGCACCAGCCTCTGATCTCCACGCATTTGTCAGGTGAGGCATGTGGGACTTTCCAGATATGGTTGGAGCAGGGCTGGTTCAAGAAATTTTGGCACCTGAGGCAAACCACTAAATGGTGCCCCCACCCCAGGCAGGAAAGAAAGGGTGAATGAAGATCTACATCAGGAACAAGTGGGGAATGAATTGAAAAGTATGGGATGGATGGATGGACGGTTAAAAGGATAATGCATAAACACCCTGCAAGCAAATCAGAATGAATGCTCATTGTCATATAACCTTCCTACAAACAAATCAGAATGAATGTGCCATCAACAGCAGTCATAGTCTACCCTCCCTGTAAACTTTGTGCAAGCAAATCAGGATAAATGTTCAATAAACAGGTCACCTGGAGGTAGAGAGGGGAGGTTTGATCAATGTTTGTTCTCTTGGTTTCTCCTCTTTTCCGTTATTAAATTCAATCCTCCACATTTCAGCAGCGATTTGTTATTATTGTGTTTTTTTAATAAAATCCTCATGAAAATTCCTCTGCATTTTAGTATGAATTTCGCCTAATAAACACATTTTAATCCGGTTCTGACTAAAGCACACACTTTTGCGAGCCATTTCTCCTAATAGAATGCATTCGCATTAGGAGGCCCGAAATAACAAGCCAAGTTGGAAGTATGAGTTAATACTTTTATTAAATATAACATAAGAACATAGCGAACCTCTGCAACTGCATAGGAGGAGAAACGAAACCGTGCACAAGAAAGATACCCAGACTCTTATCAGGCTCCTAAGCCTGTGGACTGGGTTAGCCTACCCAGCAGGACATCAAGTTGGCCTTAAATGTCAACTCTTCCCCCCGCCCCCCAGTGAGCTTGAACCATAGAATCAGAGTTGGAAGGGACCACAAGGATTATCTAGTCCAGCGGTTCTCAACCTGTGGGTCCCCAGATGTTGTTGGACTACAACTCCCATCATCCCTGAGCTCTGGCCTTGCTAGCTAGGGGTGATGGGAGTTGTAGTCCAACAACATCTGGGGACCCACAGGCTGAGAACCACTGATCTAGTCCAACCCCCTGCAAGGTAGGAATCTTTTTTAAAATACATTTTAATTGTTTTTTTTAACGTAACATTTCCAACAATCATATAACATAACTCCTTATCTTATACAATGTTTTAGACTTCCGTCAACACCTCTTATGATTTTTCGTTCTTTATCACTTATTCTGCATTTCTTAATTTCTCTATTACTCTTAATAATCATTAACTAATAATTCTCCACGTAGTCTTTCTTGCAATATTTCAAATAGTCCTCCTTACAAAACTTCTTGCAGTCCTACTAGCGTAATCTGTTCATTACATTTACTTTTCAAATAGTTCATATATTTACTCCAGTTTTCTAAGAATCTCTGGTCCCGCAGGTTTCAAATTCTTCCTGTTAATTTATCTAATTCTGCATAGTCACAATGCAGGAATCTTTAGACCAACATGGTGCTCGAACCCACAACCCTGAGATTTCCGTATTTTTTGCCCCATAGGGCGCACCGGCCCATAAGGCGCACCTAGTTTTTTGGGGGGAAATAAAGAAAAAAAATTATTTCCCCCTCAGGCGCAGGGCTGGGGCGGGGGAAGCCCGAGCTTCCCCCGACCCCAGCCCCCAGAACAGGCTGCTATCCGCAAGCCGTGGGAGAGCTGCACGACTTCACGCAGTTCTCCCATGGTTTGCAGAGAGCCGTGCGAAGCCCAAAGCCTGGGGGGCGCTGAGCTCAGCACGCCCCAGGCTTCGGGGTGCAGGCAGCTCTCCACAAGCTGTGGGAGGCTCTCCCACGGCTTGCGGATAGCTTCCTGAAGCCTGGAGAGCAGAGGGATCGGTGCGCACCAACCCCTCTCACTCTCCAGGCTTCAGCGAAAGCCTGCATTCGCCCCATAGGACGCACACACATTTCCTCTTCATTTTTGGAGGGGGAAAAGTGCCTCCTATAGGGCGAAAAATACAGTAAAAGTCTCATGATCTACCGAGGGAGGTCTTTCTGATTCATGCAAAGCTCCAAGTGAGTGAGGGGTGTGTTTGTGTTAACCTCAAAAGTGATCCATACCCTGCCCCATGGGTCACAATGCCTAATGTGCAAGTCTCTGGCATCACTGTTCACCTGAAATGTGCCTCAGTTTCAGCCTCTTCCCTCCCCCACCCACACTTGACATGTGACAAAAGCCAATTAAAACCCATCAACCTAATTCTCCTGTGCTGATTCTGGTGCAGATGCACTCCCACCTGGACCCTTTTGAAGCCAGAGGGGGGAGGGGTATTTTGCCATTTATTTTCTCTAATGTACTCATTTTTATTCACCTTTTCCCCAAGATGTACATTTTTGTAAACAGCGATTGGAGAAATGAGCTGCAAAATTCAGATATATGTGAATCTTGATGGATGGCTGCGTTTCCAGTTGCATACTGTTTCATAAAAATTACCCCCCCCCCCATTTCTATCTGGGGAAGACCTCCATCCACCCAGAAAAGCTCCACACACTGTGCAAAATATCAACCCAACAGAAGCAACAACTTGCTCGTCAGCCATTCTGAATTTCAGGGGGAATGTTCTTCCATTACTTCCTTTAACCTTTGCCTTTTGCGTCATGGGTGAGGAGACCATTTTCTTCCAACTTGAAAGGCTTGCCTTGCTTAGATCCTCATCTTCATGGGGATTTTCATCAGTGCCTACTTCACTGCCTCCTCTCCTTGTTTCCTACTAGCAGCTTCCAGTGGTGTGCAAACTCCCTTCAACTCAGTTTGGAATGACAATCACTGTTGTCTTCAGAAAGACTCAGGGGAAGATTCACCAGTTTGGTGTGCACTTTCCTTATTGAGAAGCATGCATATTTTTTTTGCAAAAACCACTCGAGAAATATTGTGTGTCGCCTAGACCACATTTCTACCAGGAAACTGAGAACAGATTCAGACTCATGCCCATTGGAGACTGTGGCCCAATCCTGCCCAGTTGCAGGATCTTGCTAAAACAGGTCAAGATTTGGTTTCTCTCTTTTCCAGTCAAATACCGCTTTGGTGGATCAGACGACATATGAAGAATTGCCTCCTCCTTGTGCTCACATTGGTTTCCATGTGAATGAATGCAGAGTGGAGAAAGGGGAAAACGAGGCTCTCGTCAGCCCTAATGATATATCTCCAAAACCAAGTGCTGTGCCCTTGCACAAAGTTCATCCCTTAGCTCCTTGCTGCTTCAGAAGCAAAGGCCCATCATTACGAAACCAACTTCTCAAGACAAGAGATGTTGGAGGATTCTGATAGAAACAGAAATGAGAGCAGGAATTGCCAGTGGACTCATCTCATGTCCAGAAGGGAAATCAGTGCAGTGAATATGCTCCATGATTGATTACCCCCAATTTGCATTAAATATGCTCCATGATTGATTACACCCCAATTTGCATTAAAATGGAATAATGATGTAATTTTTAATTTACGTAATTAATCGCGTAAATCACATAAGCTGTGTAATTTTCCCACAGTGGATAGTGAAATGAATAACATAGGGGTTATTTTTTAGCAGAAGCTGAACTGTAGCAGAACAGAAACAGCGCTGCATACAGTGAGCACAGGGTGAAATGGAAAGTGACACCTTCTTTCATCCCTACCAGAGCTGAACTTGTGTTAGACTGTAGCAGCAAAAACAACAAAGGCTAACCTTAAAGATCTTTTATGTTATAAGCTTTCACGAGTCCACTTCATCAGATCAATCATTATGGAATAAACTGAAGACAGATTTCCCAGATGTTCAGAAGTCAGAATGTCAAGCTGTTGCTAGCGTTGCATTTGCTTGCTCCCGGCTCCTGGCCAAAGAGACTTTTCACACTCCTGTGCTTCGCTAAAGCTGAGCTTGTGATCTCCCAGAGCTGGCACCATTGGCCATTTGGCCTTTTCGGAAACACCTTGTGCGAAGCAGCAGGGGTTGCATCTTGGTTCGGGCAGCCCTAGCCTCTGCCAAGCCTTTTAGAGAGGAAAAGCAACAAAGCCAAAAAATAAAAGGCCACAAAGGCCTCAGCGGGCATTCCCGTCAGCAGTAATGGGAGCAGAGCAGTGACCCCAGACCCTTTTGATTTATTGGCAAGGCTGGCAGGTGTTGCATTAGGTTAAGTATTAACAGATCTCATGAGCCTCATTAACAGTCCCCTTTTCACTCTGCTAGACCCAGGAGTTCCTGTTCCAAAATCTATAGGTTTGGCAGTCACTTGGCTGATTCCCAGACATTCGTCAAGCTGTCTTTTAAGGTTAACCCTGCCCCCCGCTGCAGATTTCGGCACTCTGCCCAAACTGCGATTCAGGTTCTGCTCTGCAGGCTAGCATGCATCATATGCTCCAGCTGAATGCAAGAAAGAGCTGGTGCGTTGGTGCCATTTGTGCTGCTGGCTGCAACCAGTGGACAAGGCATGAGAAGGGAGCGGCACTAAACACCAAAGTGTGGGTAGTGCGATTCCCTCCCCCTACACCCATGCTTTTATCTAGTGAGGAAGGGAACGCGTGTGTACTTATGTGCATGTGCACACAAATCTGTGGCAGAAACACAGAACCCAGTGTTTAATGCTTTGCTCCTCTTGAGCTTCTTCAACAGCACGTGGTTAAACTTTGGGATGCACTCCTGCAGGAGGCAATGGTGGCCACCAACTTGGATGGCTTTAAAAGGATTGGACAAATTCATGGAGAAGGCTCCCAATGGCTACAAGCTATGATGGATACCAGTAACATTCCTACAAATAATTAATAATTATTATCATTATTTTATTATTTATACCCCGCCCATCTGGCTGGGTTCCCACAACCACTCTGGGCAGCTTCCAGCAGATAAAAACATAATAGAACGCCAAACATTAAAACAGGGCTGCCTTCAGATGTCTTCTAAAAGTCAGATAGTTCTGTATCTCCTTGACATCTGATGGGAGGGCGTTCCACAGGGTGGGCGCCACTGCTGAGAAGGCCCTCTGCCTGGTTCCCTGTAACTTCACTTCTTGCAGAGAGGGAACTGGCAGAAGGCCCTCAGAGCTGGACCTCAGTGTCCGGACTGAGTGATGGGGATGGAGAAGCTTCTTCAGATATCCTGGGCTGAGGCTGCAACTGAAAGACGGACTGCTTTAAGCAGGCACCTGAAATACAATAGAGAAGGCGTCTGTCTGATATGCAGTGGGAAGGTGTTCCAAAGGCGAGGTGCCACCATACAAAAGGCTCAATTCGGACATAGAGCAGAATGGACCTTCTAATAGGATGGCATCTGCAGCATGCTCTCACCTGCAGAACACAGTGATTGCTTGGATATGCAGGGGGTGGGGTGATCTTTTAGCTATCCTGGCCCTAAGATGCATAGGGCTTTGTACACCAGTAGCATCACCTTGAATCTAGCCCAGAAGCTAATCTGCACCCAGTGCAATTCCTTGTAAGTAAGTAAGAAGTTGTTGTTGTTGTAAGCAAGAAGCCAGGTGGCTGGAGGCTGGCTGAGGGCAGACTGAGGTTGGTGGAGCGCAGCCCCACTTCTCCTATAGATCTGGCCTCCTTTGGTTCAACCAGCATGGCTGCACTATCATGTCTCAATTGGCCCTTAAGCCCTCCACTTGCTCCTGCAAATCACGAAAAATTTCCAGTCACAGCAGGGCTAGAACCTTCAGTAGAAATGCAGCTCCCGCAAAGCCACTAATTGCCTAACAATGCTGCACTTTAATTGAACAAGGAAATTGGGCAGCCAAGTGTGTCGTGAGGAATGAGAAAGGTGAAGCCATCAGGTAAGGTCGTTAGCTGCCTGACTCCTTCTCTGCCCGTTGTTCTACAGCATTCCCGTGGAACATGGACAAGTCGCTGCCAGGGGATGCCTGGATCTTGGCCCATTCGTGTGTGGTGTCAGACTGCCTGGGCATGGAAATTGCTGCCGGCCATCAGGCACCCCCTCCTCGCAAGGCGCTCCAGCCAAGGCATCTGCCTCCCATCTGCTGAAACTACGGCTTCTTCAGATCTGTTGGAAAGTCTTTCCAGATTCCCTGCAACAACAAAAATTGACAGGTTTTCGTCGTAACGCTGCGGTAGCACCAGCAGCAACAAAACATTCTGTTCCCACTTAGGGTATGGATGGAACGGGGGTTCCTTGCAATGGGAAGAATCACTGCTTTTTCTCCCTTTTGAAGCAAATCGCATTGTCATGGGAGGTGGGCTTGCTCTTTTTTCCATTTTTAAAGTCCCAGTCTATCTGTATTGCACTCCTCAGTCTTCAGGAAGGATTTAGAAGAAAAGATGTTAGATATTGGAAAACCTCTTCTGGATATTCCATCCAGAACACAAATTTGTTTCTGGGCATTGTCTGAAAAGTTAGCCTGTCAAGGTAGACCAGGAGGAGATGCCACTAAATAAGTCTCCTGCTTTGAAGCATGTTTTCCTTTGATCTGCATCAGTGTTTGCCAATATGGTACATTCCAGATGTCTTGGACTACAACTCCCATCAAGCTCAGCCAATGCAGGTGTGCTGGCTGGGGCTGTGGGAGTCATAGTCCAACACACCTGGACTGCCTCAATTTGGCAAGTGTCAGGTGTTTGTTCTCTGTTCTCTACCATCTTTTAGGAAAGATAAACTTATCTGACTTAATTTGGGTGGGTGGGGATTTGAGTCAGTTTGCATTTAAAGGTGAACCTAGCTAATTCACAGGTTGTTGTTTGATACAGGAAGCAAAACACACTCACCCTTCAAAATTCGCACTGAGACAAAGCAGTCCTACAAAATTCAACTTCTCTGAAATTTGCATTGCAGTTCTCTAACCAGATAACGTGCACAAAAATGTATATACTACAGTCAAAAGTGCATTAAAAATAGATCAGTGAAAATAACAAACAAGAATGCATTCTATTAGGAAAAATTGCTTTGCAAAAAATGTAACATTAGGCAAAATTGCACACAAAATGTGTATATCAGAAGAAATTTGGATTAAAATACTGGTGAATTTTCATGAGAAATTTTTACAATTAAAATAGTTTAAAACTGATGCACAAACGTGGAGAACTACCCTTGAGACTGGAAAAATGAGAAACTGAGAGAAGCTGAAACTTACAAATTCACCCAACCCTTGATATGATAGTAATCGTGCCATAATCTAACTTTTAAACTTGAGGGGGGTGGGTTATAACTTCATTCATATTTATGGCATGCTCTCTTATCCATGTTGGTTATTTGTTTTGCTGTGTTGCAGCATATGTACTTCTATAAATTTTAAAACATGGACAAACAATTAATTTAGAAAGAAAGAAAGGAAATGTGGGAAATTACAGGAAACAGACGGATAATATGGGGATCTTTTATAAACAGGCTCAATAGTCAACCTCACCATGCAATTCCACCAATCAGGAAACACCCTTGCATTATTTTGATGTTTCCTCTGAGTTCATAGCTTAATTTGAAACTACAGGCTTGGCTGCCTCATAGATGCTTCCTCTATGGCATCTGTGCCTTGGTATCTTCTGGGTGGGGTTCTCCATAAGCTCATTGGAGGTCGTCCTTGCCTCATGCTGCTTTGACCTCATAACATTCTCAGCACATGACATACCCATGAAAAGCGGAACTCATAAGCATAGGAACAGCACATGCTAAGCTCCATCTGCCACCGTGGGCGCACACAGGGTGGGTCTCAAAACACTTGTAGTTCAGTCCTGTCCATGTTTACTTAGAAGCAATTTGCCCTGTCATGGAAGGTGGGCAGTGCTTTTCCCCCTTCAAATTAAGTGTCAGGCCTGTGTGGGTTTTTGCTTACAAAATGTAACAAAATCATAGGAGCATAGGAAGAGTCCTGTTGGATCAGGCCAAAGAACCACGTAGTCCAACACTCGGTTCTCATAGTGGCCATCTCTTACAGGAGTGAATTCTGTAGTTGGAGCTGTGCAGAAAAAAGTACTTTCGTTTGTCTGCCCTGAATCTTTCAACACTCAGCTCAGGGCCAATAAAGGCCTTTAGAGACCCTTAGATTGTGGTGCCTCCCACAGGTGTCATTTAAAATAAAAGCAACACTAAACCATAAAATAAAATTTAAAAATAAAGCGAAACATAGATTTATTGCAACACGTGACAGGACCTGATTTGCTTGCACTAAAAAAGGCGCTAAAATTGTACGTAATGTAAGATCCAGCAGGAGAAGATAAAACATTTACAATATTTTCCATAGAAGTAGACATTTCCTTAAACAAAGGAATTCACATGCAGACTTGCCAAATGAAAAAACAAAGGATTGAAGGGTTAAAATAATTGTTTCCCTTGCTTCCCAATTACTAGTAATCCAACAGAAATATAAGGAGCATATATCTGCCTAAACGTGCTCTCACTAAATCCACAACATGGAATATTTTATTTGTTGCATTGCATTAATATCTCACCTTTCCTCCAAGAGCTCAACATGGTTCTCCCTTGCTACATCTTATTCTCATAGCAATCTTATGCAGTAGGTTAGGCTGAGAGATGTTTTTCATGGTCAGAGTCACCCAGGAGTGGTGGTGGGGAGGCATTGTGACTCGGTGGTCATCCCAGGTCCTAAACGCAGGGGCGAAGGAAGGGGGTGGTGAGGGTGGGCTGCCCCGGGTGTCACCACTGAGGAGGGTGCCAAAATGGCGGGCGGCACTGACCACAGGGCCTGCAGTGCACCCAAGCCACACATCTCTCCTGGGAGTGGCGCAGTGGCTTGGGCGCCTGCAGGCTCCACGCTGCCCCAAACAGTCCGCCTGCCGCCCCCCTTCAGCTGTAGGGCGGCTGAGTGGGAGGAGGCAGGCAGACTCCTTGAAGGCCCTGTGGAGCGTCCCGCCCTGGCTGGCCCCACCCCTGGGTGCAGAGCATGCGCACCACCCCAGGCACCTGAACGGCTTGCTCTGCCGCTGCCTAATCCTAATCTCCACACCATTCTGGCTCTCAGTTGCATGGCTGGTACCACCCTATCCTTTTCCCTATGGTTGAAAGATATTTGTATGTACCAACTATGGCAGCTGCAAGTTTCCTTCCTTGAATTAGGACCAGTATAAAGCATCCCATTTGGCTGTGACTGAGTGGGATTTGAACTCTGGTCTCCCAGGTCCTAGTAAAACACTCTAACACCTGCACTGCCCTCACTGTGACAAGAGCCTGTAGTGTGTGTGTGTGTGTGTGTGTGTGTGTGTGTTGTGTGGGGCAGTGGAGAGAAGGATATATCTACATATATCTCTAGATTAATCTTTAATGGGTCGGTCAGTAGCAATAAGACTACACAACAGCCAGCATCTTGTCTCAAGGTTCAGAGCAGCTGTTGCTGTGCCTTTCCATGGTGCGTGTTTGTCTTCATTAGCCTGAGTAATTCATTAGATGGCCTTTTCTAACATTCAAATCAGAACGAAGAATATTAAAAAAAAAAAAGTAATTATACTTTTCGAAGTTTAGGCTGCATGGGAAAATTGTATGCAAATCACGGTCTAAATAAGGGCGGCATATCTTTAAGCAGATCGAGACGTTGCACACCCTCCGTCAGCATCACTGATATGTAATCAACCACGATGTATGATTCTGCTCCTTACTTAGGCAAATTTTAATGGCAATATTCAAGTAGGTAATTGGTATTTATCACAATGGCTGATGTGAAGAAGCTATAATCTTGTTACGAGTGGAACTGGACTGTCATAAATCAACCCGCTACAAGGTTACTCCGAGACATCGGCATGTTTCACTTCCCAGCTGCTTTTAATCACCTTTTAAAACCTTAACCTCTCTTTTTTTAATACACAGGCAAATAACCTTCAGCTCTGTGGAGTCTCCTTCTCTGGGGTGTTAGCAATGGAAGCCCAGTTTGGAAGCCTATCAGACTTTCCCCACAAAGAACAGCGGTGTCCTCCAAATGCCCCTGTTTGATGGAGACAGTTTCCATTTACAAAGACCTTTTTCCACCATAAGTACGTAAGATGAGGCCTGATGGATCAGACTCACAGCCCACTAGTCCAGTGCAGTAGTGTCCAGCAGGGCAAGTGGGACTGCACTGCTGGCCTGCCTTCTCAATGCCATGGTGTTGCTGCCACTTACTTGAGAAGGAGAGAAAGAAAAGCAAAACTCAATGGGCACAGCTTCTGGGCTGTCAGATTAGCTCTGCTGTTCTAACCATGCCGGGGTACCACTGCCTTCGCCCTCCCTCTCTCAGTATTATTATTACTACTGAAGGACCAGGTGCACAGCCTGGGAGTCATTTTGGACTCACAGCTGTCCATGGAGGTGCAGGTCAATTCTGTATCCAGGGCAGCTGTTTACCAGCTCCATCTGGTACAGAGCCTGAAACCCTATCTGCCTGTGGACTGTCTCGCCAGAGTGGTGCATGCTCTAGTTATCTCCCGCTTGGACTACTGCAATGCGCTCTACATGGGGCTACCTTTGAAGGTGACCTGGAAACTACAACTAATCCAGAATGCAGCAGCTAGACTGGTGACTGGGGGCAGCCGCCAAGACCACATAACACCGGTCCTGAAAGACCTACATTGGCTTCCAGTACATTTCCGAGCACAATTCAAAGTGTTGGTGCTGACCTTTAAAGCCCTAGATGGCCTCAGCCCAGTATACCTGAAGGAGCGTCTCCACCCCCATCATTCTGCCCGGACACTGAGGTCCAGCGCCGAGGGCCTTCTGGCGGTTCCCTCCCTGCGAGAAGCCAAATTACAGGGAACCAGGCAGAGGGCCTTCTCAGTAGTGGCACCCGCCCTGTGGAACGCCCTCCCAACTACCTGACATTTAGAAGACATCTGAAGGCAGCCCTGTTCAGGGAAGTTTTTAATGTGTGACATTTTAATGTATTTTCAATCTTTGTTGGAAGCCACCCAGAGTGGCTGGGGAAACCCAGCCAGATGGGCGGGGTACAAATAAATTATTATTATTATTATTATTATTATTATTATTATTATTATTATTAATTCAATTTGTTAGTCACTTTATCTTGCCCAGGGCAACCGAAGGCAACTTACAAACAACCAAAGTGACAGACCAAAGGCCCCATATAGGTACATGAAAATGAACATGGAAAAAAGAAATGCATTAAAAACATCTCTCCCACTTCTCAAAGGTCACAGATAGTTAAAGGCCAAAGGTCTAGTTATAGAGGAAAGTTTTTGCCTGGTGCCTAAAGATATATAATTATGGTGCCAGGAGAACCTCCCTGGGAACAGCATTCTACAAACAGGGAGGCACCACAGAAAAGACCTGCTCTCATGTTGCCGCCTTCTGGACCTCTCCTGGAGTTGGCACACAAAAAAGGGCCTCAGATGTTGATCACAAAGGGCCTCAAAATGATGTCACGTGCAGGCGCAGAAGCGGCGAAAAACGACACTCATGTGCGCAGACGTGCCGTCGCTGGTTACATTTACCTCTAGATGCGGACGGGGCTCCGGAATGGATCCCATTCATATCTAGAGGTACCACTGTATTGAGGAGACATGCACAGAAAACATACAAAAATTTGTAATATTAGGAGAAATTGCATTTTAAAAAAAAAAAAAAAAGATGTATATAAAAGAAACACGCACCATACACTTTGCTTTTTCATTCAGAGACAACCAGTCTATTGCTGGGAATATATATATAGCATACAGCATACAATGAAGAGCCTTCAGAACTATGCAAAGTGATGGGTCTTGCAAAGTGGTGGTTGGGATAAAAACAGGGGTGTTTCAAAGACATCCCTGCTTCCAGATGCACACCAGGAAAATGGTTTAGGGAGAATTTGAGAAGACTGAAGCACATGCAGTTTGTTTCCCCCAGTTCTTGGCATCATATCTTTTGGAAGATGGAAGAGAAGAGGCAATAAAGCCCATCAGAACCATAGAAAAGTTCCAAATAGGCAGAGCAACGGCTTTTGTCTGCAGGCGTCAGATCTGACAAGCGCGCAGAGAAAACATAAATTATCAGATTGGGCTGAGTTCCCCTCCCGTATGAAAGAGGTGCTCCTCGCATTACACTTCTTCATTTTTCTCTGGTTTCATCAGGCAAGATGCTGGGCTGGGAGGAAGCCTCCGGAACATAGCACTAAACAACATTAGTGCAAGGATTTATACTTGCACAACAGAACTTTCCCTCCTCCTCCTTGCACCCTGCATGCCTCTAAATCTGTTCTGGGTTCCCACCACCACCCACAACACTCTGGAGCAGATTTGAGGAGGGCATGGGGTGGAGGAAGAGAGGGGCAAATGGTAGCCCCTGTGCTATTGCAGGAAATCAACATGGCAGCTCTCCTCAGCTCCCCAGCACAGATTACAAGCTTAGCCATGTGATTTTTAAATGGAGAGCTCAGAATAGGCATCAGCAGCGGAACCTGCTGGGGTCTCAGCAGCTGCCCATGGATGCCAGGTCCTGGCACCAGTTCTGCCTATGCCCCTTCTCCAGTCCTGCTGGGAGCGACCCCTATGCCCATTGGGATAACCTTCGCTTTCTGTGTGGGAGTGGATTGTTTGCCTCCTTCTGCCGTGCCACATCAAGGCAGAAGAGTACACCGCAAATAATGAAATATTCCTGCTAAGCATCTTAGGCAGTAAGAGGCATCGCTAATCCATGCTAGAGAAGCCCTATCCAAAGCCAGAGGCTGGAAAAGGAGATGCAGACAGCTATCATTACATTCTTAAGACATTCCCCAACTCCTTCTGACAAAGGGCCTGGCTTCTGTACCATCCTGGAAGTTTTAGAGCACCCTCCAGTGTCCTTGCAATGGAAGAGATCCAGATTTGCTCCAAGGCATCTGCAAGTAATTTTATGATGGGAATTTATCTGATCTTTCCACAGGGAGGGAGGGAGAAACCAGATCCCTGTTCTTTAACCAAAAACTTGGTTTAGTATCCAACTCTTAGAATCATTAACAGGAGCCCGGCCAGCCTGCTATTAGGTGGAGTGAGGTCACATCCACACCATATAATGCTATTCTGTATAAATCTTTCACCCTGTTTGCCATATAATTATATTCCAAAAGCTAATGCTATTCTAGGCTGCATCAACAGTAGTATCCAGCTCAAGGGAAGTAAATAGTACCATTCTATTCTGCCTTGGTCAGACCACACCTGAAATATTGTGTCCAGTTCTGGGCACCACAACTTTAGAAGGATGTTGACAAGCTGAAACATGTGCAGAGGAGGGCAACCAAGATGATCAAGGGTCGGGAAAGGAAGCCTTACAAGGAGCAGTTGAAGGAGCTGGGCATGTTTAGCCTGGAAAAGAGGAGACTGAGAGGAGATATGATAGCGATCTTCAAATATCTCAAGGGCTGTCACATAGAAGAGGGAACGAGCTTGTTTTCACCTGCTCTGGGGGGTAGGACTCAAACTGATGGCTTCAAGTTACAAGAAAGGAGATTCTAACTAAACATATGGAAAAACTTTCCGACAGTAAGAGCTGTTTGACAGTGGAATTGTCTCCTTCTGAAGGTAGTGGGCTCTCCTTCCTTGGAGGTTTTTCAGTAGAGGTTGGATAGCCATCTGTCATGGATGTTTTAGTTGAAATTCCCACATTGCAGGGGTTGGACTTGATGATCCTTGAGGTCCCTTCCAACTCTTCGATTCTATGATTTTATGATTCTATACATTTAAAGCACTCTTAGGACACCTTCATATTCATGGCTTCCCCCAAAGAATCCTGGGAAGTATAGTTTGTTAAGGGTTCTAAGAAGGGTTGCCAGATCTCCAGGTCTGACCTGGAGATTTGCCTGGCCCCTTCCAAGGGCAGCAGCAGCAGAGCGTGAATCTCCAGATGGGCAACAGTGCCTTTAATAATTTTTTTAAAAAATTATTCAGAGGACTGTATCTGCACCCTGCAAGCTTCAGCCCAGCAGGAGCTGACTGCAAATTATAGCACAGACACTTGCAAGGGGGTCTGTCCTTCTCCACTCCTCTCTCCCAATTAACCTCCATCTCCAGGGCCTGCTCCCATAACTAGGTCTCAGTTTGGGGCCCTGGATTCTCAGGTCCTGGACTGCTCCTGACCTCGGAACCCTAGAGCTGAGAGTTGTTAGGGAGAACCTTCATGGAGCTGCAGTTCCCAGCACCCTTGACAAACAGGGGCTCTCTTTGGTGGAAACCACAGCTGTGAAAGTGGAGTGAAATTGCTTTGAATGTATTACATGGATGTGACCTCAGACACACAGATCAAGGAACCAGCAGAGGCAGGAATGACATGTCGGGGGCTGATGTGCCCCCTAAGTGAGCCACCTTCAGGGCACAGCCCAGTGGTCAGTACTGAAGGAAAGCTTCCAGTCCAGGCAACTAAGGTCCATGGAATATTGGCAAGGAGACAGAATCTTCTCCTTTGCCTCAGGTGACAAACTTTCTTGGGCTAGCCCAGAACCAAAGCACGTGTTGTCTGAATATGGCTAGATCAAAGGTCTTCAACCTTTGGCTTTTTTGAAAGGTAGGCATGTTTAGACAGAGGAGTTCAAGACTGGATAAGCTGAGCCGAAGCAAACAGGAACTGAGCAGGAGGAGCAAACAGTCTCTCACATTTTGTGGATTTTTAAGGGGGTATTTGCTGAGCCCTTTCGTGAGCACTAGAGGAGGCACTGGCGAACCCATTGGTACCCACAGTGGTAACCTCTGGTCCAGATGCACTTGCAAATGTGGGGTGGAGGAAGGTCTGTAAGGAGGACCAGCAGACCTGGGCCAAGACATGTTGGTGTCTGAATTCACACTCTTCAATTCGGGAAGGCCAGCAGCTCAGTGGTAGAGGATCTACCTTGTATGCAGAAGGTCCCAGGTTAAATCTCCAGCATCTCCAATTAGGACTGGGAGACATTCCTGTCTGAAACCCTGGAGAGATACTGCCAGTCGGTGTGCACAAGACTGAAGCTGGATGGTCCAATAGTATAAGGCAGTTTCTGAGGTCTCTTATGTGAGCAGCCACAGTTGACCTCAGTTTCCTGACTCCTGTCCCAAAAGTGACTTCTTACTTCAGGACAGACCCAATTTTCCCTCCAACGTTAAAAAAATAAGAACGCACCGAGCTTCCAGGGGATGAGAAGAAAAACACTTCTGCCTCCTCCTCAGAGCGTTGCCTGTTGAGTGCCAATTCCTTTCCCTTTCTTTCTGTTCCTCCTGTTATCTTTACCACTATCTCTTTCTCTCTCCAAATGCTAACTGTTGATGAAACTCTTCCCATCAGTTGCTCCCTAGGAAGGAGGGTGAGGTGTTGTGTGAGGCATTGCACAAGAGCTGTGGCTGCTTCCCACTGTGGCATCAGCCTTGGGCGCAGGCCCTTGCCCTGTGGGGCAGCGCAAACAGTGCGCAGGCCACACGTGTATTGGGTGGGGAGGAGACACCAGCAGATTGACAAATAGTGCATTCCAAGTGGGATGGCAGGGTGAAGGCAGGAGACCTTCCCTTGCTACTTCTCAGCATTTATTTATTTTTCAAGGTCATGGGTTTCTGTTTCCTTTCATATCACATTCACTTTTTGTAATTAAAGGACCCGTTCTGGCCCACTGTTAGGCGTCATCTGAGCTATACAGTACCTTTAAAGCAGTATCATACCACTTTAAACTGTCCCGTCTTCCCCCAATGAATCATGGGAACTGTAGTTTGTTAAGGGTGCTGAGGGTTGTTCGGAAACCCCTATATTTCCCTCGTGGGGCTACAGTTCCCAGAGTTTCATTGAGAGAGGGGTTGTTAGAGATTGTTAAACCGCACAGTTCTCCAACCAAAACAAACGCAGGGAAGGGTTTGCATTAAAATGCATACATTAGAGATAATAACATACAAAAAAATGCATTCTATTAAGGATAATGTGTATGTTAGGCAAAACTGCATATAAAAATAGGTATATTAGGAATAATGTACACTAAAATGCTGGTGAATTTTCATGAGGACTTGGGGGAGGGGGGAGCAAACCAGTGAGGAAATGTGGCAAGCTGAATTTAAGTTGGGTAGGGGAGAAAAGAAAGAGAAACCAAGACGCTCAGGTGTCTGCGTTCCTACCACCTGCCCCGCTCCCCCTACTCATCGCTAGTGAAGACATTTTCTCCTATGGCTGTAGAACAGAACATCACAAGGGTCTCTACTACATAGTGAGGAGGGCCCACAACTTCCTTTCCCTTTTGATTGGGAGGTGGTGTGGGGAGGTGGGGGGGTTACTTGACATTTTAAAAAAGAAAAAAAAAGAAGCAAGATAAAGGAATCCGTCAGATGACACTGTGTGTCAGGTTGTGTCACAACATCATTAAAACGTTCTGTCTCATTGACTAAGCCGTTGCCACCAGTTCTGAGAAACCGATCCAGCTGGCAGAATGGGACTTTCTCCCCTTGCTTTTCTGTACAGCTCAGAGAGAAAGCATCTCTCCCTCTCTCTCTCTCTCTCTCTCTCTCTCTCTCTCTCTCTTTCCATATTCTACTCACAGCATTAAGCCTTAATCCCATTAGAAGGATTTGTAGCATATCCAGCCTTCGATAGATAGATAGCTATATAGCCGGACAAATTTCTGCATAGATACCTGAACCTCATGCTGTGCCAGGCTGTTTGAAGAAACGATATCCTTCCAAGCTTTTACACCTCACTCCCTGCCCCCCCCCCAATCCTAGAGCGTATCTCTCCCCCCCCCCCCGCCCCCGCCTGCCACCTCTCCTTCCAATGCAGCTTAGTCCCAGATTTTATAGAGTGCTCCTGCTGTCAGGAGTGCTTGGCAATAGTCTGCTAACTTGCCGCCTGAACATCCCAATGCTATTCATTTAAGGCCGGCATCTGGTATGTTGCAACAAGATGGCTGATCGAATAAAATTACAAAGGTTGGTAGGATTAAGCATCGCTAGGAGCCAGCACCAGGCAGTCTCCTTTTGTGAAATGCAGGGAATATATCCTGTAGATATTCAATTGTAAAAAAAAAGAAAGAGGGGACCACATCCAGAACTTGACACTGACACACATACACACACAACCCCAAAAACAGCTTGGTGGGAGACTTTGATTTGTTGGTGCTGTTTCAGGGTGGGTGCAACAAGAGGTGAGGTGGATTTTGAGAAAGGAAGAATTTCTTCAGTGGGAGGGAAATTGCTTGCACCAGGTCCGGGGTGCTTTCAACTGCCTTTTCCTCAAAGCAGACCTATTAACATCCAGACACAAAAGTTTTTGAGCTATTCTTATGAAAATTCACCCCCCATTCTAATTAGAATGGGAGACGAAAGATGAAGAGGTAAAATCAGTTATGATTAAATGGGCACAAGATGTAGGTCACAATATTATGGTGGAAGATTGGGGGAAATTATGGAAAACTGATTTAAAATTTACAGATTGTTCCCTATTGAAGGAGAATGACATGAAGATGATGTACAGATGGTACACGACACTAGTGCAGTTTGGGAAAATGTATAAAACTGGTTCAAATATATGTTGGAAGTGTAAGGAAAAGGAGGGGACATTTTATCATATGTGGTGGGATTGTAATGTAATTAACAAAATTTGAGAAATGATATACAACGAATTGAAGAAAATGTTCCATTTAACATTTGTTAAAAAACCTGAAGCATTTTTGTTAGGGATTGTAGGGAAAGATCTGCCAAAAAAGCTGAAAAACATCTTCATGTATGCAACAATGGCCACAAGAGTTCTAATAGCACAAAGATGGAAGACTGAAGAAACCCCAACTAAAGAATCATGGCAAGAAAAATTGACGGACTATGCAGAACTGGCAAAACTGACCTCCAAAATGTTGTCATTTGTGGACTTTAAGGTCCTCCACGGGGTATACCAGGAGAGGCGGTCCCATAGGTACGTGGGTCCTAGGCCATTTATGCCTTTTAAACTCTCCACTTCTTGTGTTTTTATGCTATGGGATATTTTCTTATTGGTGCCTATGCATATCTGCTCAGGCACAAAGCCCTATTGCATTCAATGGGACTTACTTCCAGGTAAGTGGATTATATAGGATTGCAAGCCTTAATCTGTTTCATTTTTTTATATATAACCCTGTTATAGGGAGACCTATAAATACCGATCATTAATTAGCAAATAAAATGCTTTGTTTAACAGGGGTTGCATTTGGCACCAAGTTAAAACAGGGGTTGCACTTGGCACCAAGTTAAAACAATTTTCTCTTACTCATCAGATGCCGTGGAGGCCTGCTATTGGACGGAGCAGTGGTGCACCAATATTTTAAATAAATCAGAGAATGCAGGTCTACCTTGCAGGGGTGCTGTAAGAATATCCATAATGCATTTATTTATTTAGTTGAAATAATTAAATGCTGTCCTTTGTTTCTCCATTCCAGGGTTGGGGGGGGGGGGAGTTAAACCATAGTGATA
Source organism: Podarcis cretensis (assembly GCF_951804945.1). Lineage (NCBI taxonomy): Eukaryota > Metazoa > Chordata > Lepidosauria > Squamata > Lacertidae > Podarcis > Podarcis cretensis. The sequence continues at coordinate 22,592,686 of NC_137177.1, read as the reverse complement.
AAATACACTACGGAATTAAACGGCAGATCAGAAGAACAAGCAGCAGTACTCTCATACGTCACAAGCAGAATTTAAAATGCTTGTGTCAGGGGCTCAGGAGCAGAAGCACAGGGAAGAGGGGAGATGGAGAGCGAAGGGGAAGAATCTGAGGGCAGCGTAGGGGAAGATGACAGTGGCCCGAGAGATTCCATGAGCCTCTCCAGTGAATCGGAAGATTCACAGAAGGGGGCTCCGATGGCCAGGGCAAGGGGTGTCCCGGGAGGGACGCACCAGAAGCTAGGGGCCAGCAGCGACTCCCAAAGCAGCAGCTGGAGATCGGGACCAGTTTCCCCACCAGAGCGTAGCGGGGGGGAAGAGTCCCATGTGTCAGGGCAGGCTTCCCCTCCAGTGGGGAGAGAAGATGAGTCAGGGCTGACCACGCCCCTATTGCTGAGTGAGGGAACGGAGGGGAAGTCAGATCCAGCTAGCTCCCCCGAAGGGGGAAGCAGTGACAGGAGCAGTGTAACGGTCAGGAGGAAGGTGGCCGGGTGGGCGCGCGCGCCAAGTTCAAATGTACAGGCGTGCGGGACAGCAGGGAGCTCGGATTGGGAGCCAGGTCCTAAAGCACGCCGGAGGCAGGGGGAAGAATCCGGGGACTCTTCAGCATCAGAAGAGTCCAGAAAGGGCAACACCCCGGCGGGCAGACGGACCCAGAGGAGGAAAGAACAATGGAAGAGGTGGAGTAAGGCTAGAGTCTTAAACTGGTGTCTAGGGGGAGGAGACTCAGACGGAGCTTCGGCGGTCTAGGGTTTAAGACGCAGAGCTGCACGCTACGGCTTTGGAATGGAAACTGAACTTCAATAAAGACTTTTGTATATAACCACGACCTGGCGTTGGTCCTCTGTGAGCTGGGACCTTGGGCAGCTCTGACAGCTTGGATTGGTAAAAATAGTGCATGAAAGGCTTTGTCCAGATAAAAATGTTGGTGGTAGGTAAGCTGCCTTGCAGGGTTGAGGGAACGTATTTTCTTGCTGTGGGAATCACAGTTCAAATGTGAAGCCATTTGAACACTTTATTATTATTAAAGCACCATAACGGTGGTGAACATTGTCATCAATAAAACAAAGGTTCTAGTCATCATTACAAAATAAAGCTTGAAAGGAACGGCTGCCTTCTTTGAAACAAGTTGCCCAAGGAATATTACCTAGCCCCAACCTTATCATTTAGGGAACCGCTTCTTCTGAAGGTCGATATAATCCCGGGGATTCACTGTTTTCCTTTTTCCCTTCAAACGTGCACCGAGTGGAAGCTTTTATTGATTATTATTTTATTCTGTTTTATGACTTTGTGGTGTTATTTATCTTTGTAAGCTGCCTCGAGTTTTTTAAATGAGTTGGTTTGGGGGGGCGGGTGTCAGAGCGGTGTGGGTGGAGGAATTAAAATTTAAAACCATTGACTTAATACCCTGCAAACGGCAGCTCAAGAAAGAAAGAAACTGCTCAAAAGGTCTGTTTTGTTTCAGGGTGAATTGCCAAAGCAGGGCCCAAATGGCATTTTCACAGGTTAAAAAGCTTCACTGAGCTTTAATCTAAGGTTACCAGGTTTTTTTCAATGAATCCGGGGACACTTCATTGAAATGAGTCGGAATGATAGGATTTTGTCAGGGGATTGATTTGTAAATCTGGGGACTGTCCCCGGGAAATGGGGACATCTGGTAACCTTACTTTAATCACACCGTGCCTCCATTTAGATGCATGTGTAGTAGAGGCAAGGTTACACCACATTGAAAATAAACTACTAGAGTCTGGAGCGGAAGCTGAGTGTCATGACCCTGGGGTCAGACTCCTGTTTTTCTTCTTCCCTCCCTGTCCATTTCTCCTTTTGTGTCATGTTATTGATTTATTTGTTCCATAAATCTTTACATTGCTTGTTTGTGCGTGTGTGTTTAAAATTATTGGTGAAAGCAGTTAAAAGAAAATTGTTTTAAAATATGGCAAGGACTGCCTTCTTTTAATTGATTGTATATGAGCCTTTGGGGCTCAAGAGTGGGATACAAGTGCTCTAAATAAGTACATAAGGAATAATCTTCAGGGGATGAGGCCAGGGAGTGGGGGTTGCAATTGCCCTGGGGACCAGCCTCAGATCCTCTTGCCAAACCAGAAGCACTTGCATCAGTACCCTCTCTAGCTCAAGGAAGTTGCATTGCCCTGCTCTGTTTCCAAATCCCCCTCATCTCAGAACCCCTGGGAAGGGCTGGGTACCATTTAAATGAAGGGTCTCATGGAATGCCGAGCAAACTACTGAGGGACTGCTGTGACTCCCCTTAAAGGCTTAAAGCCCATATCACACTGGTCCAGAAAGATGTACATTGGCTCCCAGTACATTTCCAAGCACAATTCAAAGTGTTGGTGGTGATCTTTAAAGCCCTAAATGGCCTTGGCCCAGTATACCTGAAGGAGCGTCTCCACCCCCATCATTCAGCCCAGACACTGAGGTCCAGCTCCGAGGGCCTTCTGGAGGTTCCCTCCCTGCGAGAAGTGAGGTTACAGGGAACCAGGCAGAGGGCCTTCTCGGTAGTGGTGCCCTCCCTGTGGAACACCCTCCCACCAGATGTCAAGGAAATAGACTACTATCTGACTTTTAGAAGACATCTGAAGGCAGCCTTGTTTAGGGAAGGTTTTAATGTTGGATGTTTCATCATGTTTTTAATATTCTATTGGGAACCGCCCAGAGTGGCTGGGGAAACCTAGTCAGATGGCAGGGTATAAATCATATTATTGTTATTGTTATTATTATTATTATTATTATTATTATTATTATTATTATTATTAACTTGAGGTTGAACCAACATATGAGCTCTGCTGTTATGGAGCCTCAAGCCTGAGCCCTGCATGGAGCTGTCCAGGGTGCTGCTGAATCCTAAAAGCCATGTCTTGCCCCAGTTCTAGGCTTACTTTGCCTTGCCTCACTTTGTTCTTTTTTTCTCCAAACCTGAAAACCCGTATCTTGGATCCCAACCCCTGTGCTGCTAATGCCATCACTCAAGACAGAATACTGGATCCAGAAGGACAGCTTTGCAATACTCGCTAACAGAAGATCAAGTGGGACCAAATCAGAGCAGTGATCCCCACAAGGGGCAGCAGTTTTTTAAAAAAAACCAGAGTCTCCCCAGTAAAGAAGAGTACATGATAGTGATTTTCAGGCTTTTGATCTCAAGAAAACACTTTGCTCACCGACAGATGCTGCTACAATTAGTGTTTATCTCCATTTTGTTGAGTGAAGCTGTGGCTCAGAGAGTGTCTTGTTTCTGGGTGTCCTCAAGAATTCTGTAGCATGTTCTAAGTTTGCACTATCAATTCAAGCCTTTGGGGTCTTCATTGCCCTGTGTGTGATCTGGATGTACATCAGAGATGTACATCCTCAGCCTTCCTCTATGGCTGCACAATGCAATGAAGTATAGTGGTGACTGATGCTCTTCTGACATTATTGATGCCATCACTGATGAACCCTGATAAAGTTCCAAGAAACCCCAGCTGCCCTTTCCGTCCAGCAACACAGCTTGAAAACCCATTTTCTTTTGTCTTCCTTTGTATGTAGAAGTTTGGGTGGAGGCACAATTTCACGACCCATCCCATTAAAGGTTTTGAGGGCTTGACCAACTCCCCTATACAGAAGAGTTGCCACATTTGGGGCTTTTTAGACTGGGGTGGGCAAGATGAGTAAGGAGAACCATGATGGAGAAAGCAGCCAGAGAAAAGTTTCTCTCCTCTCTCTCTCATACTAGAACCCAGAGTCATCGAGGGAGGTTGAACATTCACAACAAACCAAAGGATGTCTTCACACAAGAGCATAGCTGAACTGTGGAATTTGTACCACAAGATATAGTGATGGCCATCAGCTTAGAAAGGGAATTAGACCCACTCATAGAGGGTTGGGCTATCAATAGGTTGGCTACTAGTCATAATAGCTACATGCTTCCTCCAGGATCAGAAGCATTGACCATTGAGAGATACTGCCTTTTTGCCCTGCTGATGGTGAGCTTCCCAAAGACCTCTGGTTTGAGAAGTGACCACTGTGAATAAACTGGTTGCTGGACCAACTAGGTCTTTGGTCTGATCCAGCGGAGCTCTGCTTGTTTTCATATTTACCTATCCGTGTGCATGTATTATCATTTTTCTCGGCGAATTGCATCTGCAAGGCAGTAAAGTGTTATGTATTCACAAGCCCCATAATCTTTAAAAGCACTGTGATGCATGCCTCAGATGAGAAAAGAGCCTCCATCCAGTATGTTAATAGACAGCATTAGGGCAATAATGAAAAGCACTTGAGACAAGTAAGCCCCTATCAAACACTGAGTAATAGGGTTGCAAAGAATGAATCATAATGTACCTCCTCTACACAAGGATATTAAGACATCTGCATTAGTTCAGGGTCTATTCGCTCTAACAGCTGCCTCATTTCTCTGATTAAAATAGGATCAAGGAAGCGTTCTTTGGTTAAGTTAACCCCCCCCCCCATCACCCAGCAGCTCCCTTTCTCCATGCACACACAAGCACACACAACAGGCAAAGTACTCAAATGCATACATGTCGAAGATAAGTTTCGCAGGCTGCCATTTCCTGCTGCTACTGCTTCAGCAGCTGGGATCCAAAGAGCCTGTGCATTGCAAACTACACACACACACACACACACACACACACTGGAGTGTTTGCATTCCCCTACGCTCCCCAGAAGTTCAGAAGTTCTCCACCGATAGCCAGGGCAAAGTGATAGTTTGCAATTTAGAGACATCCCCTGATTTGAGAAAAGAGCGCTAACCGACCCTATCTTAAAAGCAGGCGATTTGTGGACAAGCTCATGGTGTTTGTCATTGCAACTGGCTGGTACAGGTTTGCGTATTAAGAGAGATAAGGGAAATGTTATGTAGGGAGGTATTTGTAAGATATATGGAGAGATGAGTGCAAGGTGGGGAGAGTTGGTCGGTGTGGTGTGCTGGCTAGCTGAGGGTGAAGGGTGACAGAACAGGTCTGGGGGGGAGTAAAAAAAAAGTTGGATTTAGAGGGAGTGGGAGAAGGGTGTAGATGCTGAGGAGTAAGCACGATAGGATAGGAATAGCGTTATAAGCACATGTTATAATACAAAATATCCAAACACTGTTATTAAAAACAAAGCATATAAGAACCTGTTATATCCAGCTTTTACTATTGTAATAAAGATTTGTTTGATCGAATTACATCTTTGGCCGAGCTAGGAAGGCTGTGGCAAAGTCAGTCAGAGATATTTGTGTGTAGATGGTGGCAATACCTATACCAATACCTATAATTAGGAGATGTTGCGTTAATGGAAGTCCAGAGACTCCTGTCTCCTGAACCCCTAGAATGTTGCTGCTACTGAGCAGGATGGACCAACTTTTACTCATTATAAGGCAGCTTCAGATGTTGCCCCCAAGCCTCCTTGTCATTCAGATTAAATGCCCTTTAGGGGTCATTTGAAGGGGCCAGAGCAGTGCCTAAAGTTCCACCTGCGGAATTTGAGTCTTGCTGGAGTCGGCCTCCCTGCTAAAGGTTGATCTCTCTTCACACCTCCAACACCCCCCCCCCCACTCCAGCACACTCTCCCTCTCCCTCTCTCTCTTTCTCTCTCTGTCCTCGGGCTTTTTGCTTTTGCTTTTTTCCTTTTTTTTTTCCTGCGTGGGAGCTGGCATTGCTGATTAAGATTCCATCCGGTGTCAGGCAGTACTCCAGGTTCTTGGATCTTTCCAGCGAGCCAAGTGTTCAGAAAGCTGGCATAAGAATATCTCCTGGAATTATTCATCTTTTCCATTACAAGGGCCTCCTGTATTCGAGCGCTCCATCTGCTTGGTTGTTCAGTGTTGGGCTTGCACCGCTCAGCTGCGATGGCAGTTTTGGCAGCCCGTAGGCCACATGACACAAAGGCGTTTCAGGCAGTCCTGAGATGCTTCTAGCACAAGGAGCAGGGCAGCAGCTGAGCCAAAGTGGCCCTCAGACCAATGAGCCAGCCTCACTTAGATCCTCAGAGATCTGGCAGAGAGGTCGCTCCACAAATCAGCATCTCTTTCTCACTGACCAACTTCTCTCTTCTTCTAGTGTAGGGGGGGGGGGAAACATGAACACTGTAAAGAAATCTCTTTTCCAGACCCTCCAAGTGTCCCTATTTTCCAGGGACAGTCTCGGATTTACAGAAGCTATCCTGGTTTCTGATTTGATCCCAGAATGACCCACTTTTCCTCAGGAGATCCCTATTTTCATCAGAGAAATGTTGGAGGGTATGGAGTCATGGGACCCCTGAGCCAAGGAGATAAGTAACTATACAACCATTGGAAGACATTTGAAGGCGTACAGTGACTGTACAGGGAAGATTGTTTAATGTTTAATATTTTATTATGTTTTTATATATGTTGGAAGCTGCCCAGAGTGGCTGGGGCAACCCAGTCAGATGAGCGGGGTATAAATAAAATGATGATCATGATGATTGAATAGGACATTCCTATTTTCATCGGAGAATAGCTGGTGGGATTCCTGGCTTATGTGACGCTGAATGATCTTTTATAGATTTTAACTGTGATACGAAATGATGGTGTCTGGTGGTAGAGAGTTCCACTGGACAGTTGCGGGGTGGGTGGATGTGTGCATGTGTGATAAGGCTATGGATGGGCACCAATCAAAATGTATTATTATTACAGTGGTACTTCAGGTTAAGAACTTAATTTGTTCTGGAAGTCTGTTCTTAACCTGAAATTGTTCTTAACCTGAAGCACCACTTTAGCTAATGGGGCCTCCTGCTGCCGCTGCGCCGCCGCCACACGATTTCTGTTCTCATCCTGAAACAAAGTTCTTAACCTGAGGTAATATTTCTGAATTAGCGGAGTCTGTAACCTGAAGCGTATGTAACCTGAAGTGTATGTAACCTGTAAGTGTATGTAACCTGAAGTGTACAGAGGTACCCGAGGTACCTCTGTATAGTGTTAAAAGAGAGAATTAGCTGTGAGACAGCACCCTCCCCCCTCCTTGTAATTATTATTACAATCCTATCCCATCTTTTCTCCAAGTAGATCAAGGTGGCACACACTTTATCCCCCTCTCTCAATTTATCCTTGCAACAACCCTGTGAGGTAGGTTAGCCTGAGAGACAGTGACTGGCCCAAAGTAACCCAGGGAGCTTCAGGGCTGAGTGGCGATATGAACCCTGGTCTCCTTCACTGTTAAAGTGGTACGAGAACATAAGAAGAGGCTGCTGGATCAGGCCAATGGTTCATCTCGTCCAGCACCCCTGTTCTCACAGTGGCCAGCCAGATGCCACAAGCAGGATCTGAGCGCAAGGGCCCTCTCCTTTCCGGAAGTTTCCAGCAACTGGTACTATGAAGCACTGCTGCCTCCAGCCGTGAAGGCAGAGCATAACTATCACAACTAGGAGTTAGTATAAGAGTGCTTTAAATATTGTTCTGAATTTGGGGGGTGAGAGAGACTCCCCCCAAAAAAACCCCAATAAACTCATGAATGTCAAGAGTCTAGTTAATATTTAGAGTACTGAAGGGAAGGTTCCAAGCCAGGACAACATGACACAAGGTGTTGACGAATCCTTGGGCCTAGGCAGACAGAGGTTGCGAAGGTGACAGGGTGTGCATGTGAGGCGGCAAGAAAAGAGTGCCTTTAAGCAAGGTGTGCTGGGAAAGTGGAGGGAGAACAAAGCCAGGGATCCATCTTTGGCAGGGGGGAGGTGCCTTGGACCCCAGGGCTGCACTGCAGTGGGTGGGAGAGCCCCTCTTGAGATGACCATGCTGTGAGATCTGGTTTTCCTCCATTGAGATTCAGGAGTAAGTATGTGAATAAATCATATTTCTTAAAGCTACAACAGCATCCACCGTGTCTTGGTTCTCAAAGGAACATAGACCCTGGGTGAGTGCTTAGAACCATGGCTTGGCTGAGATTGGGGGTGGCACGCAATGTCTGTAACAACATTGTGTGTGTGTGTGTGTGTGTGTGTGTGTGTGTGTGTGTAGTGTGCTTGTACAGTGGTACCTAGGGTTAAGAACTTAATTCGTTCCGGAGGTCCGTTCTTAACCTGAAACTGTTCTTAACCTGAGGTACCACTTTAGCTAATGGGGCCTCCCGCTGCCACCACATCACCACTGCATGATTTCTGTTCTCATCCTGAAGCAAAGTTCTTAACCCAAGGTACTATTTCTGGGTTAGCGGAGTCTGTAACCTGAAGTGTCTGTAACCTGAGGTATATGCATATGTAAGTCTAGGAGTGGGCCAAAGTACCCCAGCTAGCAGCAGCTCCCCAAGACTTCAGCCTTTCCCAGTCCTGCTACCTACGCCCCCTCTTTCTGCATGCAAAACCATACCTTCCAAATGCCTGGGGGAAAATGGGACAGCCCATTTTTTTCTCACCAGATCTCGGCTGCCATTTTGGGTGCCACGCTCTTGCACACTTTTGCCCACAAAAAGCACTTTGGGGGAAGCCAGGAACTTGCACAGAGCCCAAATCGCACATTTTTGAGATCTTGCCCCCAGAAAAGCACTTTTGGGGGGGCCAGGGCGAGGCATAGGTCACCTGATTCACCCAGGAGCACATCCCAAAAGACTCACATCCCGGTTTTGTGTTGGAAAAAGTTGGAAGGTATGCAAAACTTGTGTTCTGCCACTGAGCTCTGCCCCTCTCTCACAACAACTGTGCCAGGTAGACCATTGTAGGGGCTCTAGGTTTGAGGTGACCCACACCACTCTATGGCGGTCCTCCTTCTACATCAGCAATTCAATCAATCATCAATAATCAGCACCCCCACACACCCAACAGGAGCAGCCATGCTCCAGTGCGCACTGGGTGGCTGGCAGGCAAGCCACAGCCAGATTAATTTCTCACAATGCCCCTGTCATAACATAGTTCTAGGGCCTTGTGGGAAATGTAAATGGTGGTGGATGAGGGACTCAGCTGTTTGAGGCTCACTGGAATGCAGGGGGGGTGTATTTTAATGGCAGTACAGGGCAAGCATCAGCAATGAACCCTGCGAGGGTCCAGGGAGCTGCCCAATTGTGCTGCATGGTGTCGCCGGGGATGACCAGAATATTATTATATCCATATTGCGCACGGGAGGCTTAGGCTGATTAAATAACAGCTCGCCTAACGTCTGTGGCCACCAGGCTATTGGCAAGTGCTCCCTCACCATCACACATTGGAACCTCTCAGTTCCAACCCAGACCTCGGGAGAATCCACCATATGGCGGCTGTCACAATGCAGGAAAGCAGGGAGGCTGGGGCGGGAGGCTGGAGGGGGGGGGAAGAGTCTGAATTCACCCTAAATCACTGCAGAACCTGTCTGCCAACAGAATACTGTTTGCACTCAAGAGCCAGGCATTTCAGGAAACCTGATGGCAGCGAGGTTGTTCCCCAGTCATGCTTGGATACACACTGCCAGATTCCCCCCAGTCGGTCTATGCTGCGAGAGCTCTCTCCACACGCCACGGGATGACATCAGTTGCCACCAGCAGGGGTTCTGGCCTCCTGTTCCCATTCATATGGTAGCAGAGCCACCGAGTGCCAGGTTTATGAGAAAACTCAGCAGCGTGGGTGAAAAACTGGGCACTGAGCGTGATTGAAAATCTGGGGGCCCCGTCTGCGTGCCAAAAGCAGTGGTGGAGCCACTCCAGAATCGCACTGATTTCCCTTCAAGTTCTTTTGTGTGTTCAAATGTAGGAAAGGGGGAGAAATGAAAGGTTTTTTCCATTTCCCATATTCCCTTACTGTTTAAAAGATTGCATCTACACCCCACTTTTCTCTTCAAGGAGCTCAAGGTGGTGTTCACGGTCCCTCCCCTGCCTTGTTCGGACCCCCCCCCCCCCACAACAACAACAACAACGCTGTGAGGTAGGTCAGGCTGAGAAGCAATAACAGGCCCCAGGTCACCCTGTGAGTTTCATGGACCAAGAGGGGTTTTGAAACCCAGTCTCCCAGGTCCTAGCCTGACGCTCTAACAACGACAAGTACAAGTCATTTTATTATGGTCAATGGCCAGTATCAGGCTCCCCTGCTGCTCCAAATATGCCCTCGATGTCTGGGCAGCCTTGGAGGGGGGCTAGCACAGGGGGAGATGGCAGAGGCAGGCTGAGCACTTGTGGCCCCACTGGTCCAACCTGAATGGATTTTAAAAATGAAGACTCCTCGACTCATTCCTTATTTTACATGCATATCCAATATAGTACGTGGAGCACAAAAGCCCATAGGATGCAGGGAGCCCACCCAACCTAGAAGTGAATGCAATTGGAATGTATTTATTGGTTTGACTGGAGCTCAAGGTGGCAGACCTGGCTTTTCTAGGGCTGTCATATTCCCCAAAGTGAAAATCTGGTCAAAGTTGTTGAGCTTTTCCCAGACATTTCCCAGACACCATTTTGCAGCCCAATTCCCAGGTGTGGCTGCGGAAACCTGGACAGCCCTAGCTTTTCCCCTCCTCTTTTTACTCTCCCAATTTTACTCTCGCAACCCAGTGAGATTGGTTAGGCTAAGAGACAGCAACAAGCCAAAAGTTACCCAGGGGGCCTGATGGCTGAGTGGGGATTTGAACCCTGGTCTCACAGGTCCTAGGTCAGCACTCTAATCACTTTTCCACACTAGCTATATTAACTCCAATATTAGAGGCAACCTCTGAATGCCGTCAGGCAGGAGAGTACTGTTGTGCTCATCCCTGACCACTGGCCACGCTGCCAGGGGCTGATGAGACCCCTGGAGTCCACATCTGACGGGCACCACCTTGGCAATGCTGCATGTACTCCAAATAGCAGCTCATCTCCAGGATTTCAGAGTCCTCTACCCCACATGAAAAGGTCTCCGGGCCAAGGGCCATTAATGTCAACCTCTACCATTTGGAGGGACAACCTTTGCAGTGGGAGTTTTTTCTTCTAAATTGCTTGGTGGGGCGGGGGTCCACGTAAGTAGGGCAGGATTCCTGCTTCAGAAGTTATCCCTCTGGTATATGGAAGGTTGCAGAGATGGTGCCAGGACACAGCTAGCACACCCCTTGCAGATCTCTCTGTTTGTGTGGGGGATTTGAATTCCTGAATAGGACTATAAGGTGCCTGTCCTTCATTGGAGAACATGTGTGACTGGACTCTTCCTTGGGAAAGCCACTTCCAACATCAGGAGGAGGTGGGGTTGCAGGCTCATGCCCCCAACACGTACGTGGAGGCTGGTTTCCAGCCCCACGCGATCGGGGGAATCCTCCGGCCGCATCATCCCCCGGGGAATCGGCTGGCTCAGGGGGTGTGGCTTGCTTCATTTAAGGCAAGCGCGGCCCCAGGATCTCCCTCTTTGGTCCGTGCAACTGTTGTGGTTTCCCACCCACCCACCCTTCAAGGTTCCCTTTCTGACCTTGCTATGGACTTCGATTGGTCGCTGTTAAGGGGCCTGGTAGGAATTTTTTCTACTTGGCAAATTGGCACTGGCCATTTGGTTTTTTTGCCTACCTCGTAGCAAATCGTCACAACAACTCCTTGGTTTGGGCTTCTAGGCATTGGTAGGGGTATTGTTATGTAGATGTGTTGAGGGGGAGGAGCGCCATCACCTCCCCCAAATTTTGAAGGGTAGTCTGGTAAAGGATTCTGGGGGGCGTTGCCTTGTCTGAAGCCTATGGAGGCCAGGGCCTAAAGTGCGCCCCTGATCAGTGACCCCGGGGGAGTACCTAGTCGATGTGCATCAGCAGGGCTCCCCCTGCTGGTGTTAACCCTTCCCGGTTTTCATGCAAACAAGCTGAAGCCGGATAGTCTGATAGGACCAATGCCTAAGCCAATACCGCTCTTACCTGTAACCAATAAAGTTGTGGCCAATTTTGGCCCATTAACCTTAAATAATTGTGTCCTGTGTCTTTATTCCTACTGGGTGGGAGGCGGGAACTCGCCACGCAAACTCTTTGATTCAAGCTCTGTGGGAGATCTTTCTGGCTGGCACAGAGCATGGTGAGGAGCAACATCCCAACTACTGGGGCCCTGCTTATGGAGAAAACCAAGGCAGCACGTGTGGTGGAGAAGTTCCCTTCACTTCCAGCCACACCCTTTCCATGAAAAAAGAAAAACCACCAGCGGGATGCACTTCAGAGTTCCGGGGCAAATTGTGCAATTTGTATGGGCTTTGCTTTAATGCATCATCTTGATGAAATCGCAAAAGCACATGAACATAAATTCCCTTTTGGCAAGACTTTCGTGACACCCATGATGGCATCTGGATAGATCACCTCATCTCATGTGTCCATTGAGCAATGCAGAGGCTCTTCTGCCTGCTCAGCATTCTCTATCAGACTTGAGCACTGGTTACAGCCAGCCTTGCTGATGATTAAAGCCATGACCTGGAAGCTGTACGCCAGCTCCCTCGGCCAATAAAGCGAGATGAGTGCCACAACCCCAGAGTCGGCCATGACTGGACCTAATGGTCAGGGGTCCCTTTACCTTTATTGGATTAAGGTGCAAGCCACTCAGGGCTATTCCCAATGTCCCTCAAGGTACTGTGAAGTGAAGAGAGAGCCTTAGGAATGCAACAGATTGACAGTTCTGCTGCCTGAGTTTACCCACACCCTGAAAATCTTGAGATAATTCACACAGAATGCTAAATCCTAGTTTGTAATGCCAAGCCACTGTTTGCTGAGTTATCTGAACCAGCACCACAGTCTAAACTGTGGTTTGCCATGATGTCTGAACCAACTCACTCCATCTGGCAAACCCTGGCTTGCAAGCGGTCACCAAACGAAGATCCACTTTGCTGCTAGTTTGTCAACCACAGTTTGAACTGACACACCATGGTTTGGGGTGTTGCTCTGCTCTCAAAGCCCATTTGTGACAGCAGCTGCGAACGTCCAAAACCATAAGGGGGAAGTGAAATTGCACAAACTATGGTTTCCTTGTATGCCTAAAACACAAATCATAGTTTGCACAGTAAGTACTAGCCAAGGTTGGGCATTGCATCTGAACCAACTCATTGTCTGAAGCAACATGAGCAGCCTTATTTACCTCAAGCATATTTTCACAGGTATGTTTTTTCAGTGGATGGTGCTGTTGCAGCAACTTGGTACTGAAAGCAGCCGGAAACCACATCTGGGTGCAATTCACATGTTTCACCAAGTTGTTAACTGTTTTAACCAGCATTCCAAGAACGTTGCTTTCAACAGCCCTATAATGACACCCTGCATGATGTTGGCAGCTAAGCTGGTCTTGCAAAATTGCTCCTCTAAAGGCAGGTGTGGTTAGTGGCCTGGTTCTTAAAATACAAAAGCTTTGTCTGTAGAAGGTAACTGGAGCAAATGGAGTCTTGGCATTTATTTAGGTGTGCAATTTGGAGTTAGGGGACAACGCCGTAGTGCGGAACCCTGCACATAATCAAGACACCTAATCCATTTAGAGTTGAACTGAGTATTAATTCTTTCCATTGCACCAGGGGTTTGCTTCTTCTTTTTTTCCCTGGCTGGGAACTGGGCCATTAGTCTGTGGCATATTATTTCCCTTTTTTCCCCCTCCAAAAAAATCATTTAAACCATGTATATTCTGCCTTTCCAGAAGCTCAAGGTGGTTTACAATGATAAGCTTAAAAACAGTCACAAAACCTTATACACAAATTAAAAAATTTTAAAAGCCAAAAAAAAGCAGATTCCTTTAGCTTTGAAGCCCTTTTTAGATGACATTTGTGTGTATAATAAATGTGCAGGCATGGGGGGATCTCGGCAGCAGGCTCTTTCCCAGCCTATGCATGTTGGGCTGAGGGGTATGCATGCAAGGAACTCTCCATGTGATCAGGAACCCCCAAAAAGCTGAGTAGCATTTGGAGCATTTGAAAGCTGGGGGGGCGGGGGGGGCTTCTAAACACCTTTGCTCTCCTGTGTATTGGCATCCTGCATCTTACGGTGAAGGGCAAGTAATAAATCAAAATAATGATGAGATAAGAAAGTTCCATTAAATGCAATGGGGCTGGATCCTACACAAGTATGATTAAGGTTACAGCCTTAAGTGTTTAAAAAAGGCAAAATCGGGGCCTCTCCCAACCTCAGGTTGCTCTAGGACAGTTTTTACCAACAGGGCATCCTCCAAATGTTTTGATCTACAACTCCCCTGCCAGCTGGGGCTGATGGGAGCTGCAGTCCAGAGCATTGGCATGGGGCACAAGGTTCACAAAGGCTTCCTTATGAGGTTGGTTTCAACACAAGAAAATTATTTGGAAGTGCAGTGAAGTTGCAACAGCACTGTGTTTGAGCATCCCTTGCATGCATCAGCTAACACTGCTGCAGCCTCTAAATACTTAGTGTCTGGGGCTCGTCCTTAAAAACATCAGGAGAGTTCTCCAATGAAACAGGGAAGCAGAGCACTTGAAAATTTGGACCAAGCAAAGGATGGAGCTGCCTTGTGTACTTCTGCAGTCTGCAGCTCTGGGGAGGCTGGATAGTGCTGGTTGGTTGGTTGGTTGGTTGGTGAATATCTTTGTTATGTTTGTGATTATCTAAGTCTTTTCATGTTGTAAACCGCCTTGAGCATGGTGGCATACAAATTAAATAATGATAAGAGAAGGCAGTGCATGGAAGAAATCCTACTGTTCAATTGCCACCCAGGATCATAATAATACCAAGGCAGAAAACTGAGGCAGAATGAAGGGAAAACAGGAAACTCCCCAGAATATACAACCGCAAGTTCTATCACAATGTGGCATTTTCCCTTACGTGCGGATCAGCACTAGGGACGAGGGAGCAATTTGGTTCAGTTCGCATTTTAATGCAAATCGATCTCATCTTCTTGAAACAACGCATGGACCAAAATCCATCTTTCCTTCAAAATTCACATTTCTCTGGATTTTGGAGTGCAATTATCCAACTAGAAGCTGTGCACAAAGTGTATTTTAAAGGCAAGTGCATACAAAAAAACACATATTGATGAAACCAACAAAGCATTCAGTTAGGGAGAAATCCTCTACAAAAATACCATTCATATTTTGTAAAGCAGCACACAAAAATGTTCACACTGGGAAAACGCACACAAAATACAGGCAAATTTCCATGAAGACTTCTTTTTCAAAACGCCTGCAAAGTGAGGAGGAAATACTGTACAGCAAACTGAAAGTAAGACTGGGGAGGAAGAGAAAGTGAAAGAAACAGAAATGGAAGGATTCATCCGTCCTTAACTTCTTCTCAAATGGCACATAACAGTTTGCAGATAAAATGTGATCCCAGTAGCATTCGCAAGCTCTCGATCTGGGTAATTGGAGTTGGCAGCATTATGAAGACATGTTGGGTAATTACCTGCATACCTTGGGTGTGTTTCAAGGCAGGAAAGTGAAATCTCTCATCTGACCTAGATGTGTGGCATGTTGCTCAATTTTTACAGCTCTGGGTGGTGAAGGCATGAGAAAAAGAGATAGGAAATTGTGAAATAACTGAAGGAGCCCTAGGACAAATAGGTCACTCCCACTGGCCCTTGGGAACAAGGCTGGTGTCCATTCAAATGAGATTTTAAAATGGTTGTACAGCCAGTCCATGTGACCATTGAATTTTGTTGTTTTAGCCTGAATGGGACCCTGACAGAAGCGAGTCAGCAGTAAGTCACACTAAGTAAGTGGAGTTAACACTTTATTAGGGGGGAAACAGGATCTCCACAAGAGTATCAGGCCTACTGAACATAGCAACCCGTTTTCAGTAGGTCTTGCCCCCATGAAGCAGTTGCAGAGATTGAAGCTCCCCACCTTGCCACAGCTGCCTAAGTCCCCTCCTCTCAAAAAATTTCCCCAAGCAATCTGAGACTACGCCTGCATGACATTAATATCCTCTTCATGCCTCTCCTGGTTCTGGTAGACCAGAGGGGAGCTTGTTGCAGCAGGAGGGGGAGATACCTGTGCCTCTTCACGAGCCTGACTAATCTCTTCCTCTGGGCCTCCCACATCCCTCTCCTGCTTCAGCTTCAACTTCTGATTCTAGAATTCTCTCTGCCACAGGCTCTCCCATCTCACTAAGCTCTGTGACCTCTTCAGCTCCCGACACCTCTTCCTCGCAGGCCTCTGACCACTCCTTGTCCCACCACAAATCCCCGGGCTCTGAGCCTTCTTCCTTTGGGGGTTCCACAGCTGTTTCCACCACCATTCCTCTGCATCCCACCAGTCCCTGACAAATCCTCTGGTGACCCCCTTCCGACTCAGGTGTGCTCCCTGGCATCCTTAGTGTGGCTAATCTGATTGGTGCAGGGCATCCACCATTTTGATTACCCACAATGCCCCCTGACCACCTGCCTCTCACACAGCTGTTAAAAACAACCAAGGACCCATCAGACAAAGAAAGCAATCCTAGCTTGTGGTCTTGCAATTGAGCCATTGGGGGAAAGGAGGCTGGCAGGCTGGCAGGTACATGGATGGTGACAGGATGAGGCTGTCAGATGTTGTCAGGGGGGGCACACATACCTCAGTGCATACAGGGAGGTTCTTTTGAGCAACTTTATAACATGACCCGAAGCAGAGAGACTAAGAGATAGTGTGGGTGAATGAAGCTTAAGATGTGAGCAAACACAATATTTTTGTTTCTTTGGATCTGATCCATAAATTATTATTTTTCACTCCAGAAAATGAGCAGCTTATGTAAGATCAATTTTAAAAAAAACAAGAAGAAGAAGACAGGACCTGCCTGCAAGAAAACAAGCAAATTCAGGGAACAATGCTTATTTATTTATAATAAATTCATATCCCGCACTTTCTCCCAAAAGGCCATTGGCTGATGGGCATCTAATGCCCTCTTAAATGTATTTTGGAAAGGGGGATTATTGGGTTGTCTTTGTTTTTAATTTCATTACATATTTTGTGTTTTTATATTGTAATTTTATTTTGTGAACCGCTCTGAGATCTGCAGGTGTAGGGCAGTATACAAATCTAATAAATAATAGTAATAATAATTCTTAAAGTAAGGTAGCAATTCTATTGAAGACCAGCGAAGTGAAGAAGTAAACACTTCAGCTCTTCTTGTAAATCAAAGAGATTGTTCATTCCATTTTTTTTTTTTAAAAAAAAAAGAATGTTTTTGTTGTGCAGCAGCATATTTATTGTGGAATAATGTAGACTGGCCTCACGACAGATAAGTGGATAAATTTGCTATCAAAAATTGGTGATTCTTTCTCTAACAGAATTCAATGATAGCACATTTTGAAAATATCCCCTTCACATGTTCCCCTGCTTTTTTTCCCAGGGGGAACTCGCTGGAACTCAGTTCCGGCACCTCTCAGGTTGGTGCCATTGCCGTACTAAGAGAAAGAGGGAGGTGTTCATGGTGAGTTCCAGTACTTCTTTTTCTAGAAAAATAGCACTGTCTTCTGTAACACTGGGAAAACAGGCTCCAGGCCTGCCAAGATCTGTCTCCCATTAAGCCTGGCTTTCTGTGCTGCATGAGAGCTGCAACAGCCGCACATGTAAGACAAGCACGGTAATGATTTACTCCCTGCCCACACTTCTGCCCATGCCACATGTTCAGCTGATTGAGTTTGCTGGCTCATTTCGCTAGGAGGGAAGCGCCAGACTCTGATGGGTCCAGGGAAGCTCAGCCTACACAATTCAACACATGCTCTCCCTCAAAGGGCAAGGGTGGGGCGGGCAGACACGCATGGTGCATTTAGAAGGCTCTGGCAGCTGCAGGCAGGGCCATGTTTGCTTACCTGCCAAGGCAGGGGTGTGAGCAACAGTCTGAAGTCAGGCAGGAGCCATGGGATGCACCGGTAGTCAGGATGGAAGAAGAAACCCAGAAGCAGGATTGAGAACAATGTCTGAAGTTAGCAGAAGGGGAAGACGATCGAGAGGAAGAATGCAAGAGCTAACTGGAAGCCAGGAACAAGGACCAAGCAAGAGTCATAGAATTGGATAGAGTTGGAAGGGACCCCAAGGGTGGTGTAGTGGTTAAGAGCGGCAGACTCGTAATCTGGTGAACCGAGTTTGCTTCCCCGCTCCTCCACATGCAGCTGCTGGGTGACCTTGGGCTAGTCACACTTCTCTGAAGTCTCTTGGCCCCACTCACCTCACAGAGTGTTTGTTGTGGGGAAGGGTTAGGGTGGGGAAGGAAGGGAAAGGAGAATGTTAGCCGCTTTGAGACTCCTTCGGGTAGTGATAAAGTGGGATATCAAATCCAAACTACTACTACTACTCTTCTTCTTCTTCTTCTTCTTCTTCTTCTTCTTCTTCTTCTTCTTCTTCTTCTTCTTCAGGTCCAATCCCCTGCAATGCTGGAATCTTAGCTAAAGCATCCATGGCAGATGGCCATCCAACCTCTGCTTAAAAACCTCCAAGGGAGGAGAGTCTACAACTTTTCAAGGGAGTCTGTTCCACTGTCAAACAGCTCTTACCGCCAGAAACTTATTCCTGATGTTTAGTCAGAATCTCCTTTCTTGTAACGTGAAGCCATTGGTTTGGGTCCTATCCTCCAGAGCAGGAGAAAGCAAGCTTGCTCCATCTCCCATGTGACAGCCCTTAAGTTCTTTGGAGATGGCTATCATATCCACTCTCCTCTTTTCCAGGCTAAGCATACCTAGAGCACAACGAAACACACCAGAACTCAAGGAGGCCTTTTTGTTCAAGAAAGGCTCAACTAGCACAGGAAGTCTTCTTATACAACTTCCTCATGGCTGAGTGGGGACTTGAACTTTCATATCCCGAGTCCTAGCCTGACACTCTAGCCACAACATCACACTGCTCTCAGCTGCATAGCTGATATATTGTTGAAAGACATATGCATATACCAAATGTGCCTTTTTCCAGTTTCCGTCCCTTAATTAGCACCAATAAGAACCACTCTCTGTAATTTAGCAGACAATGGAAGGAGCAGGCATCAGGGCAAAAGGTTAGGGCAACACACAGCACTACCCAATGGAGTGATTTCCTTTCAAAAATAAGCCTCCAAACTTTTCCCCCCATTTATTTAAATGTATAGCATTCCTCCACCACCCTGCCCTGCCCCCAATGAAACCCAGAAGGCTCAAGGCAGGTATCAAAACAAACGTAAACCCCTATGTTATGTACTGAGTCAAATAGGATCCAAACTGCAGCAGTCTGATTGGTCCTAGAACAATAGGATCCAAAAGGCAGCAGTCTGATTGGTCCTAGAACAATAGGATTCAGAATGCAGCAGTCTGATTGGTCCTAGAACAATGCAGCAGTATGATTGGTTGGCAGGAACCACCCAGTCATGCTCCAGATTGAAGTGAATCCACAACCTGATTGGCTTACAGTAGAATTCCGGAATTAGCCAATCATGTGCAGCCCATTGTGTAAATAATGTATATAAAGCAGATACTTTGAGGGGACATTCATTCCTCCTCACCACTATGAGCTGAATAAAGAGCATGAAATCACTTTGCGACTCTGAGTATATTTCACTGGCGACGAAGGTGGGATCCCGCTGAGCTGACTGCCACACACAGCACCGCAGCACCGCCACCTGCCGCACCGCTGCCTCGCACCGTGTATCCAGGCTTCAGCTCCGGGACACAAGGAACTCAGAATGGCAACCGACAGCAGCTTCTCGCCGTTCAACCCAGCATCTGGAGACTGGGAAGCGTACGCCTCCCGTTTCACCTTCCTCCTAGAAGCCAAAGGGGTCACCGATGAAGATGACGCCAAGAAGAGGGCAATATTCTTCAGCGTTTGCGGAGAGGAGACATTTGAAATCGCCCGGGCTCTCCTTGCGCCTGAAGACGTTGCTACTGTTCCATACAAAACAATAATGGAACAGCTGAAGGGGCACTTTTCGCCACAGCCCTCAGTGGTGGCTCATCGAAATGCCTTCTATGCAAAGCGGCAAGCCCCTGGGGAAACCATAACTGGGTTTGTGACCTCTCTCCGCCAAGCCGCCCGGTTCTGCAACTTCTCAGAGCTGGAGAACATGCTTCGTGACCGCCTCGTCGGTGGCCTGAGGGATGAGAAGCTGCAACGACGCCTCTACGCTAAGAAGAACCTAACGTTCCAGGTCGCTCTGGAGGAGGCCCTGGCAACGGAAGCTGCCGAGAGGTCGACGCAAGAGGCACGGCCGAGCCAGCCGTCCCAACCGAGGGTCCACCACGAAGACCTCACCGACGACTCAGGATCTGACAGGGAGGAGGTGCACCGAGTACAGCAGCGCACTCAAGCAGCCCACATACCACAGCTGCCTCGGCGAGAAGGAGGGAACTGCGCAAGCTGTGGAGAAAGTCACGAGAGGAGGACCTGCCGTTTCCACAACGCAGAGTGCAGGCAGTGCAGAAAAGTGGGACACATCGCCCGGGTGTGTCGGGCTCGGCCCACCCGATGCCAGGCATCAGATGACCAATCCAAGAACCCCAGGTCCCGGGGCCCAGCGCACCAAGGCAACTCGACGGAGCTCACGGACTTCCAGGTATACCAGTTGCCCCACCCCAACGTAGAGAAAATTTATCTAGAGGTACAGATAGAGGGGGCCCCATGCCGCATGGAGCTTGACACGGGTTCAACTCTATCCATAATCTCGGCAAGGACCTTAAGGAAACTGTGTCCTACTGGGGGTCCCAAACTCAGGCCAGCCCCATTCACCCTCCGGGACTTCCAGAAACGTAAGGTCCCCACAATGGGGGTGGGGACCTTCAGGGTGCAATACCGAGGGCGGACGCGGCAACTGGACTTACTTGTGGTCAAGGGCCCCTACATTAGCCTACTGGGATTGTCATGGTTTGGACCACTGGGGCTAGCTGTCACCGGGGTGAACCACACTAGCTTACAAGTGGACGTGGACGCCATATGCAAGGAATTTCCGGGGGTTTTCGATGGGAAATTGGGACAGTATACAGGCCCCCCCCTTGCTCTACAGCTTGACCCCGCAGTACGACCGGTCAGGCTCAAGGCCCGCCGGGTCCCGTTCGCCCTGAAACCCCGTATAGACGAGGAATTGGACCGGCTCATGGAGCAAGGAGTGCTGGAACCGGTGCCTAATGCCCCCTGGGAAACCCCAATCGTCACACCTGTCAAGCCTAATGGTTCAGTCCGCATCTGCGCAGACTACAAATGTACCATAAACAAGGCCCTCACGGCCCATGCATACCCAGTGCCAGTGGTCAGCCATGTCCTTGCCACCCTGGCTGGGTCGAAAATTTTTGGCAAGCTGGACTTGGCCCAAGCATATCAACAGCTGCCAGTAGATGAGGCCACAGCAGAGGCACAGACGATTGTGACGCACAGAGGAGCATTCAGGGTAAAGCGGCTGCAATTCGGTGTCAGCGTGGCACCAGGCATATTCCAGAATCTAATGGACTCTCTCCTTAAAGGGATTCCTGGCGTCACCCCCTTCTTCGATGATGTGTTGATTGCCGGGCCCACACCAGAGGAGTTTGAGGACCGCCTCCGCACCGTTCTGCACCGTTTCCAGACAGCAGGTCTCAAGGTGAAGCGGGAAAAATGTCTACTAGGAGTGCCCCAGGTGGACTTTCTGGGATTTATGGTGGACGCAGAAGGGGTCCACCCGACTGGGGACAAGGTACGGGCCATTTGTGATGCCCCAGCGCCCAAGAACAAGACTGAACTTCAGGCCTTCTTGGGACTATTGAACTTTTACCATTCCTTCCTTCCCCACAAGGCGGCGGTAGCGGAGCCCCTACACAGACTCCTGGACAAGCGGGCCCCTTGGGTGTGGGGCCAGCGCCAGGAGGCCGCATTCCAGGCAGTCAAGGACTTGCTTGTCTTAAACTCGGTCTTGGCACACTTCGACGAGAGGCTGCCGGTGGTGCTAGCATGCGACGCCTCACCCTATGGCATTGGCGCTGTCCTGGGACACCAACTCCCAGATGGAAGAGAGGTACCGGTGGCATACTTTTCCCAGACACTCAACGCAACTGAGCGGAACTACTCACAAATCGACAAGGAGGGTCTGGCAATCGTGAAGGGAGTTAAAAAAATCCATGATTTCTTGTATGGGCGGCCCTTCACCGTGGTGACTGACCACAAACCGTTGCTTGGCTTGTTTGCCCCCGAAAAGCAGACCCCCCAAGTGCTGTCTCCTCGCGTCCTCAGGTGGTCAATTTTCCTTACCAGCTACCAGTATGCACTGATTCACCGCCCTGGGAAGGCGATGGGCCATGCGGACGCCCTCAGCAGGCTGCCACTACCGGAAACAGGCCCTGACCCAGCACCTGCACAAGAGGTTATGAGCCTGGAGCTGCTTCCTGACCGCCCCATTCAGGCACAAGAAGTTGCACACCATTCCAAGAAAGATAGGGTCATCTCCCGGGTCCTGGACTGGGTGTGGAGGGGATGGCCCAGCAGCAGCCCCGGGCCAGAATTCGCCGGCTACACAACCCGCAAACATGAACTGTCGGCCCACAAGGGGTGCCTGTTATGGGGAAGCAGGGTCGTTGTTCCCCAGCCCCTCCGAAAAAGAGTCCTCACAGCCCTACACGAGACACACCCTGGGGTAGTAAGAATGAAGGCCCTTGCCAGGAGTTATGTGTGGTGGCCGGGGATCGACGGAGAGATAGAGGCCTGTGTCAAACACTGCCAGGCCTGCCAAGAATCCCGCCCAGATCCCCCAAGGGCCCCAGTCCAGTCCTGGGAGTCCGCCCGAGCACCATGGTCATGACTGCATGTGGACTTCGCTGGCCCCTTTCAGGGGAAAACATTCTTCATAGTGGTGGACTCCTACACCAAATGGCTGGAAGTCGCACTGGTACCGTCCACTTCTACGTCCGCAGCCATCCGGGTACTACGCAGGCTGTTTGCTACCCACGGGCTCCCTGACACTCTCGTCTCAGACAACGGGACTGCATTTACGTCAGGAGAATTCCAAACCTTCACAGCGCAGAACGCCATCCGCCACATCCGTTCGATGCCATTCCACCCTGCCACCAATGGCCAAGCAGAACGCATGGTGCGGACCACCAAGGAAACCCTTCGCCGCATAACGCAAGGGGATTGGGAGTACCGCCTTGCCACATTCCTTCTAGCACAGCACAGCACCCCCAGCTCAACAACTGGCAGGAGCCCCGCTGAACTACTAATGGGTCGGCGCCTTGCAATCAGATTGGACCGCCTTCACCCCGATAGAGCTCAGGATGAGGTAGTGGTGGGGGAAGGCAGGAACCCCCGGACCTTTGAGGCCCAGGACCCAGTGTACGCAAAGAATTTTGGGGCAGGCCCTGCATGGGTACCCGCCACAGTCACCAGGGTCACTGGCCCCGTGTCGTACGAGGTGCTAACAGATGGGGGGCAATGCTGGCGCCGCCACTGCGACCAGATACGCCGACGATTCCCGGGAGAAAACCAGGAGAAGGAGGACAGGTCAGAGGAGTCCCAAGGGAACAGTGGGGCAGTGAGGCCCATAGAGCAGCAGGGGCAGAGGAGAGGCAGAATCAGTAAATACAGAGAGGACCCGTGAGGCTGAAAGGACACCGGAACCAGAACCACGACTGAGCGAGCCGGTTGCGCCAGACCAAACAGCCCCATCACAGCCAGCATCCTTGGAACACGAGCCAGAACCTGAACCCCGGACCAGGGAACACCCCAGGCCGCAACGCACACGTAGGCCGCCAGCGTACCTTGAGGACTATGAATGAGACCTCCCGGGCAGGACTGGAACTTAGAGGGGAGGGGTGTTATGTACTGAGTCAAATAGGATCCAAACTGCAGCAGTCTGATTGGTCCTAGAACAATAGGATCCAAAAGGCAGCAGTCTGATTGGTCCTAGAACAATAGGATTCAGAATGCAGCAGTCTGATTGGTCCTAGAACAATGCAGCAGTATGATTGGTTGGCAGGAACCACCCAGTCATGCTCCAGATTGAAGTGAATCCACAACCTGATTGGCTTACAGTAGAATTCCGGAATTAGCCAATCATGTGCAGCCCATTGTGTAAATAATGTATATAAAGCAGATACTTTGAGGGGACATTCATTCCTCCTCACCACTATGAGCTGAATAAAGAGCATGAAATCACTTTGTGACTTTGAGTATATTTCACCCTATTAAATGACATGTTCAGATCAATGAAAGAGCTAAGAGCATTTCCTCTCTGCACCAAAGTACCTTTGAGTCTCCCTGTCACACTCTTTGTGTGCATGCATGAATGCTGCTAATTTTAAAGGAAGCCATTTTAAAACTGGGTGGGCATGTTAGCCCTTCAAGATTGTTTTGGATTTGATGTGACAAAAAGAACCGTAGATCTCCGGGGAACTTTTGTGTCATGAGTTCCTGTGGAGATGTCCTGGAGGGGAAGGTTAGCTCAGTAGGATGGGGGGTGGGGAGAAGCTCAAGACTGATGGCTCCAGGGAGGGGCCCATTGGGTTGGGATGGGTTTCACTGAGTCCCTAGGAAGTTTTGGAATTAATTGACTGAGGGAGAAGCTGAGAGTGTGGGTTTGGCTCCTGGGGAAGGGCCAAATGGGATGAGAGAGAAAAGACCCGCCTTTATACTGTCAGAGGCCTCCAGTACTGGCACGTCCTTGGATATCTCTCCTTGTCAGTGTGCCTGTATCCTCACCGGATGACAAGTCTGGTTCCGAGTCAGCGCTGTCCCCTCCTTTCCTATGACATGGAGACCCCAGCATGAGCAGACTGCACAAGCCAAGCCCACTCTAAGGAACGTCCATTTGCATGCCCATTCTAAAGGCTCCTCTTGCTTGCCATGCTAAAGTTCAGCCTGCGCCGCTCTTCAGAAGCAAAGAGCAGGGAGCATGTCACTCATTGGACCAACCTCTTAGCTTCCTTGGCCATGCAGTGCCTCTGCTGTGCCTTTCAACCCCTGCCTATGAACTGTGCAGATCTGAGCATCAAAGACTTGCGCAGAAGCCATAACCCAAGTTCAAGTTCCCCTTCCGGCAAGAACCAGGAATTCTTGGAGTGAAAAATGATACATGGGCTGCATTGAGACAAAGCGCCTACTGGCAGAGCCAGGCTGCAAATAGGCAGAGTGAGGTGGCAGTCAACACGGTAAATAGAGTTCGGTGTACCTCAGAACCTGTTCTATGCCCCTAAGCTAGTCTGCTGCCCTCAGGTATGGTGAAGGCTTCTGTGTTCTCACCAGAGTTATTTGACCGCAGTCTGCTGTCCTTTGCCTCAGGCAGCAAAAAGACTTGGTCAGCCCTGAACTTGACTATCCCATTTTAGGCCCCATCTGCACCAAACATTTAAAGCAGTATCATACCACTTTTAAAAAAATAATAATTGTGGTTTGCCCCAAAGAATTATGGGAAGTGGATTTATATTTGGGATAAAAGAAGATACATGCAGATAGAAGATGTACAGAAGATGAAGGGGCCTGTGTGGAAGACGGGTTAGAATGGCTTTTCTCAGGGAGAGAGGCTGAGAAAGATGGAAGCTATCTCAGGGGAGAACTGGAGAGACTCATATCTCTGTATGTGGACTGAAGATTAAGCTAGAATGGTGGGATAGATAGAGATAGATAGATAGATGATAGATAGATAGATAGATAGATAGATAGATAGATAGATAGATAGATAGATATCTCATTTGTTCTCTCTCTTACCTCCTCCCCCCCCCTTTCCTCTATGTATTGCCTGTTCATATTAGATCTGTTTGGTTTGGTTTTCTATTGTAGTATATGTTGAAAAACTTTAATAAAACTGAATGAGAAAAAATAATAATTCTGAGAACTGCAATTTGTTAAGGGGCCTGGGAATTGTTAGCAGACCTCTAGCCCATTCCCAGAGGTGAAATTCCCAGAGTTCCTTTGTGAGGGTTATAGGAGATTCATAACAACTCTCAGTACCCTTAAAAAAACACCACTATCCTTCCCATGGTTCTTTATGGAAAGCCATGGTTGTTTAAAGTGTTCTGAAACTGCTTTAAGCGTGTAGTGCAGACGGGGTCTCAGACTGGAGCTGGGAGGCAACATTTTTTAATGCTCCCACCTGTTGCTTTTAAATCCCGCAGCTAAAAATCTAACATAGCAGGCAATAGGTTTTGGTCCAGCCTGCCCCCCTCCCCCATTTTGTGCTAGTTCTTTCAGCTGCAGGGATTTTCCACATACAGGAATGTTCAGAAAACAAGATTCCCCCACCAGAAGCCCATGCAGTCCATTTTACTAGCTCCAAACTCTACCTTACAGTTTTTGCTGCATATTGTACTGTAGATGACCGGGCCCCAGGTTTAGCAGAATGCAAATTTTGCTGAAGCTTGAAATGTAAAGTGATTAACTGGTGTCAAGCCCATAAAATCAATTTGGCAGGTGTTCGATGGCTAAAATTAGTTTTAACTGAAAGCTGGAGGCATCACTGTGTGAGTCCTTGTGCTTTGTTTTGGATTCACAGCATGCCTTGCATATATATAAATATAGTGGGGACAGCTTGATGTTCCCCATATTTTTTCTGGGCATCCTGATATCTCTGTTTATGCAGTCCATAGACTGAAGCCACAGGGCTGCATTCTATAAAAGCAGCTTTGAAGAAAGAAGAACGGTCGGGACTCCAAAATGCTCTGCAAATGCATGACAAGAACTGGGCAGAAATGTAAGGATCTTTTCGAAAGCTAGATCTTTATATAACATCATCTGTTGCTGCAGGGGAAGTTTTTGGAAAATTCCAGTTGATTTTCTTCAAAGTAAAAAAAAAAAAGCTTCTTTAATGCCAAGACAATGCACACAAAACCCTCGTTCAGTTTTCACTGCCGAAACAAGCCCAATTGGTGTAGCGGTTAATCTTCACTCGACCACAAAGCTCCGCTCAGCCACAAACCTCAGTGCCTAATCTTGGGCCAGCTACTGTCTTACAGCATGACCTACATTGCAGGGTTGTTATGAAGATAAAAATAAGGGTGCGGTGCTGTGTATGCTATTCTGATATGGGATATGCATAGCACACAAAAAATGGGGAAGTATTCCCCATGTTAAAATAAATACACAGTTGTGAAAGTTTAGTTTCCCTGTCCTTTGATTTTGTCTGTATCTATGGTTATTATCCACATGCCTAAACAAAGTTCTGCACCAAAATATTACCCTGCATTTTTTTTAACTATTCCCCATAAATTAGTGCAAAAAGGTATCGCATTTAAAAATTATCAGATGGGAAAGGGAATTCTCATGGGTGGAGTGCAGGGTATTTGTCGTGCTTACTTTACCTTTGAGATGACTGTGGGGTATTTGTGAACCTCACAGAATTGTAGAGTTATAAGGCACCCTGATGGTCATCTAGTCCAACCGCCTGCAGTGCAGTAATCCTGCCCACAGCTATCCCTGGGTGGGTTCGAACCACCAACCATATGGTTAACATCCAGATGCACTCACCCAGTGTGCCACTTTCTCTATATCATCTCACCAGAAGTCGTATGCTACAACAGCAGCAAGGATACTCATCGCTAAAAGCTGGAAAATTCAAGAATTACCCACACTGGAAGAATGGCAGATGCAACTGATAGACTATATGGAATTGGCGGAGATGACTGGCAGAATCCAAGACCTGGGAGAAGAACTGGTGGAGGAAGACTGGAAGAAATTTAAGGACTATCTACAAAAACATTGTAAATTGTATGAATGTTAAGAAAGATGTAAGATTAGCAAAAACATGGCTTCAACAAACTGGGTATAAAGAATATAAATTTAAATTTAATTGGAAGACGAAAAGATAAATTTTGGATAAGTAACATTTTATGATTAAGTTTCAATAAGAGTATGTTAAATCTCAAAATCTGAGATATTAATATCGGAAAATTATATTATATGAATTAAACCAAGTTAATAATTTGCTGGTAAAATTTATGAGTTGAGAAAGCAGGAACAAGGGTTGTGAGGAAGTCCAAAGATGAGTATGAAATGTGGATATTGGAAAAGATTGTGTTATTATCTATGTATTTTATTGTTAAACTAAAATTTAATAAATATTATAAATATATATATATATATATATATCATCTCACCAGAAGTCTGCGCATTCTCCATCCCAGCTATTCCTTATTCTTTGCAAACAATTTAATGGGGAAACGTTGGCAACTAAGGGGATATGAAAGGCCACTCAAACGATCTACAGCCTTAGGACATCATTTGCGCTGGCAAGGCCAATGATCAGGAACGATGGAACTTTCAGTCCACCAACACCCAGAGGGCCACAAATCTCCCATCCCTGGTATACATTGATAGTTACAGAGTTGGAAGGGGACCTCAAGGGTCCTGTAGTCCAACTTTGTGAAATGCAGGAATCCTGCCCACAGCCATCCCTGCGTGGGCTCAAACCACCAACCTTCTGATGAACAGCCAGATGCACTGATCCACTGCACTACCTCTATGTCACTGAATATCCATTGGATGGAAGCAGTAGTGGGGTGTATTCAATGGCCCTAGTTATGTCCTTTCATGGCCAAGACTATCACCAGGGAGCTAGGCATGGACTCAGAGAGAGATATGACAGTGACACAGTGACACAGGATCAGCGCCCTGACTCTGACTCCAAATCTAGCAACCATGGCTCTCCTGTGCCAAACACCTCTGAGGGGCCACTGTCCTCCCCACTGCAACACACCAAGCAAGGGATAATGGAGAAGCAGCAGAGTGTTAGACTCCAGGCCCAAGGGCTACAACTTAAAGGCCCTCCCTTCTCCAGCCAGCAGGGCTTGGTAAGCCAGGCCCAGGCAGTAGACAAGGCAGCCTCCCCCAGCCTGATCTCCTTCAGATGTTCAAGACTACAGCTCTCCTCATCTCTGACCATTGACATATGGAGAGCGAAGGTTCTCTTTCCCTGAGCAGAGCCCTCATATCTGCTTTCCTCAACCTGCTCCCTCCAGATGTTATCAGGCTACAACTCCCATCAGCCCTATCTAGCACAGCCAATGATCACAGATGATGGGGTTGTGATCCAACAAGTGGAGGACAACAGGTTCCCCACCCCTGCCTCAAGTTAATGTCAAGCCCTTGATGGGACAAGTGGCAAGTTCCCTGGGACCTGTCCAGGGTCCTGAAGCACCTCTACCTGACCAATGAGTCCTGGTTCTTGTTCTCTAGAATGACAGGCCTTTCCATGTTGGTTTTCCTGCTTCCACTGTCTCTCTCCCTCAAAATTCTTTGCAGCTTAGCCAGAACTGAACATAGTCTCCCTCAAAGCACAGTGTGCAAGGAGATGATCCTTTGGTCCAATTGTGCGGGGCTCTTTCAGCCCCAGATAGGGAAGAGATCCTCAACACCATGCTGAAGAAGATGAGATAGTTTGGTCCTTCTGGTTGTCAACCCTGGCAATCAACTCAAGCACATAATTTCATGAAACAGCATCTGCTCTGCCTGCAGAAGGCTCCAGATCCAGCCACTGGCATCTCCAGGTTGCAGTGGGAAAGAGCTCTTCCTGAAACCAGTCACTGTGGCCAGTGCTGAGCTAGATGGACCAACAATCTGACTTGGTGTAAGGCAGCTCCCTTTGTTCCAGCACACAGAGATTTTGCATTGCATCTACCAGGAGGGTTTGGTTTGGCACTGCCCATTAAAGCAGGGGTCAGGGAACATTTTCGGCTAAGTGGGCCAGACTCCCCACCTATCAGGTGGGCATGGTTTTGCCCAGAACAGCCTGGTGGGCCAGATTAGGCACACAGGCCAGAGGCTGCCCACCCCTGCATTAGGGGATACATCGCGAGTCTGGAATCAGACAGATGTTTGTTATTGCCATGGCAACCAACGATGTCTCTCTGAGGAAGTCCCACCTCAGCTTTGGAGAGCCAAAATTCTAGATGCACTTACTTTACTTACAGATAATCTGGGTTCTCTAGGGCAAGGAGTTTCAGAGAGAGAGAGGGGGGGGGAGGGAGAGGGAGAGGGAGAGGAGAGAGAGAGAGAGAGAGAGAGAGAGAGAGAGAGAGAGACGCAGCAGCCCAGCCTAGTCCCATCTCATTCCTAGAAAGAGTTTACCACCCGCTGCTGGGCAACAGCCAGCCTAGCCAGTCGTGTTAGGTTAAATAATTTACTCCTCATAAATCTTTTTCAAGAAACCATTTTCCCTTCCCGAGGAGACGCATTACTGGCTCACACACAGACCTGACCAGGAATTATAAGTGCCTGTTTGCGTGTCAGCTTTAACGGGGCAGGCAAAGGGAAAAGAGGGGGGGGAGAGAGAGAGAGAAAACGAATAAAATATAGATTCTTGAACTCAGACCTGGGGAGGCTGCCGGGCATCAATCTTGTTAAAGAACTAGGGTGGACTTCTGCAGCTGGCACACTCCATTCTCACTCCTGACAGGCCTCGATGATTTGTGCCCGCTCAGCAGATGAGAAGCCCAATAACTCAGGGACCAAGAGGGAGAGAGCCACAACCAAGCAAGCCACAAGAGACTCGGAGCAAGTTTGCAAGGTTCTGCTTTGCTGCCCGCGGACCTCCACGAAGAAGCGGTTGCATTTTCTGCTTTCCTTCAGTGGCCTGCGCTCATTCTCTCGGGACAATTCCCCACACAAATCTAGGAACATGGGAAGCTGCCTGATTGGCTCAGTGCATCAGGCTCAGTATTGTCTACACCAACTCCTCCTCTTCACAATTCAAAATGAAAAGAGCAATGCAGTCATAGTAACGTGCGGGATTCACAGGCACAAAATGCAGTGGAGATGGCTTTGAAGAGAAATATGGCAAACCCACTGGGGGCGGATCTGAAAGCTGGCTATGAACTATAATAGCTAAATTGAGCTTCCCTGTCCAGGGGCAGCGTACCTGTGAATGCAAGCTACTTTGGGGGAATAAAAAGCAAGGCTGGGCTACTGCCTCTGTGCCCTTTCTTTGTGGCTTCCATCTGGTGGAAAAGCAGACACTAGACTAGAGCCAAGGATGGGCAGAGTCAACAAATTATGCTTTGGGCGCCATCCTCCTCCCTGTGGAGTTCTGCAAAAGTAAGAATAAAAAAGTAATAATAATAATAATAATAATAATAATAATAATACCAATTTATTATTTATACCCCGCCCATCTGGCTGGGTTTCCCCAGCCACTCTGGGCGGCTTCCAACAAAACACTAAAATACAATAACCTATTAAACATTAAAAGCTTCCCTAAATAGGGCTGCCTTCAGCTGTCTTCTAAAAGTTTGGTCATTTTTTTCTATGACATCTGGTGGGAGGGCGTTCCACAGGGTGGGTGCCACTACCGAGAAGGCCCTCTGCCTGGTTCCCTGTAACCTGGCTTCTTGTAGCGAGGAAACCACCAGAAGGCCCTCGGAG
Source organism: Podarcis cretensis (assembly GCF_951804945.1). NCBI lineage: Eukaryota > Metazoa > Chordata > Lepidosauria > Squamata > Lacertidae > Podarcis > Podarcis cretensis. Next base: position 22,561,576 of record NC_137177.1, on the reverse strand, counting down.
CTTGACCTTGGCTGGATGATGGAGGTGGAGATGCTCCTTCAGGTATACTGGACTGAGGCCATTTAGAGCTTTAAAGGTCAGCACCAACACTTTGAATTGTGCTCGGAAACATACTGGGAGCCAGTAACCCTAACACGAAGGAGGAGGATGCTGGCAGCCTGTGCCTCCCACCTTAGACTGCTTGTAAGTAAGGAGGCAGGCAGGAGAGGGCTGGGCCACTTGCCCCATTTGCCCAAACAGACCAGCCTGCACCATCTAGAAGGGCACCAGTTTGGGGAAGAGCTGGTCTAGCAGGGCTTTTCCATCTGATCCAGTAGGGTTCTTCGTCTGAGGGTCTTCCCCCCCCAAAAAAAAAAAAATTCAGAATATCTTTGCTCTCTGTTGTGTCCTCGGGTGAACATAGTTCAAACGCTTCTGGCTTGCCCATCACTCGGTGAGAAAGAGGCAGAGGCAGCTATCATAGGAGGCGGCCGACCTTGCAGCTGCTCCCTCCGACGCCTGGTAGGCCTTCTGAGACTCTTTAACCTCAAGGTCGTGAGTTCGAGCCCCGCAATGGCCAAAAGATTTCTGCATCGCAGAGGGTTGGGCTAGATGACCCTCGTGATCCCTTCCAAGACCTAAGAGTCTCTGATCTCTGCCTGCAAAGGGAGGCGCAGGCAGCGCTCGCCCGGAGATAAGAGAGGGAGCTGCCTCGACCCTGCCGCTCCGGGGCCCCCACGATCTGATCTGAGCGCCCCTTTCCCCCGCCCTGCAGGCGGAAACCACGAGGGCGCTGACCTCCGGCCTCTTTGCGCCGCAGCCTCTCCATGCAGCGCGCTCGGCTGGTGGTGCTGGTTGAATCCTGATCCTCCTCTTCCTCCGCACAGGGCTGGGGGGTGGGAGGGGGAGGGAGGGAGAGAGGCCTGAGGTTCGCTCGCTTTGCATTGCATGGGGGGCCGGGCTGGGTTCATTCATCCAGCCAGCCAGCCAGTCCTTCATTCACGGCGAGCGCCGGGCGCGCCGGCTCGGGGAAGGGAACGAGGGAGGCCTGGCAAGACTCCCCTGGAATATTAATGAGGCATCAAAGCTTTTAGCTGCGCGGCGGTGTCTGCGCGAGACGGCTCTCCAGGGCTCTGCTCGGCTTGGCACAATAAAAGCCGCGGTAATTATTTCCAATAACTAATTTAGATTATCATTAGCCCCCACATTGGAGGCGCGGGGAAGCGCTGCCCTTTCCAAACACTTGAACCGCCGAGCCCCGAAGAACAAAACGCTTTGCGCTCTGGCAAAGATCCCTCTCTCTCTCTCTCTCCCTCTCCCTTTGATGCCAGCAGCATTAATAAAAAGGAGAAGGAGACGTTGCTGTGCGTTAGACCCCGTGGCGGCCGGGAGAGTGAGTGACAGCGAGCAGGAAGGAGGGGAGCGGCTCTCTCGTCCCCAGTAAGAAAAGCCACCCCATCTACTTCAGGATCGTGTCGGCCAGTCGGGTGCCTCTCGCAAGCGGGGCATCAAGGCAATAATAATAGGCCTTCCTATTGGTACTCAGATGCGCATTGCCTCTTATGGGTCCACTGGGACATGTTTCGCTTTGCTTTGGAGAGGAGGGGACATACCGTTTAAGGTGGTGATCGTTTCCCCCCAGCCCATCCTTCCCGTAGTGTGTTGGGTTTCGAACAGGAGAGGCATCCAATCATCGTTCAGACACAAACCTTGCTGGGTGGATCGTGATCTCTGGGCTGATCCTACCTTACAGGATTGTCGCAAGTTCTGTTTTGGTCAAACCACACTTTACCCTTCCGTGTGGACAAGAAGAAACTGCTTAGGTGGTTTTTGCTTTTTTTTGTTTATTAACTGAGGACGGGCTCATACATATCCCTCCTAAAGGTGAGGAGCCTCCTTGCCACCAGAGAAGCAAGGAGAAATGGTGGCGTTGTCCGGCAAGATCCCACCTGCGGAAAAATACCCTATTTTCCTGTCTATAAGACGCCCCTATGTATAAGACGCCCTCTATTTTTGGGGACTCAGATTTAAGAAAATGGGGGCAGATCTATTCATGTATAAGATGCCCCTAAATTTTGGACATTATTTTTGAGAGGGGAAAACCTAGTCTTATACACAGAAAAATATGGTAATAAGAAGTGGCTGCAGGTTCCAGTGAGATTGTGCAGACCTTTCACGAGATCTCACTGGAAGCCATAGACTTACCACCCCAGCAAGCAAGGGTTCAGTGGAGGGGCAGCAGGGGGGCTGCCCTGCATGCTTCAAATGCGGCCCTCAAAGCCTCTCTATCTGACCCTTGGAACTCTCTCCCCCACCCCAGCCCTCCCCAGCCCATGAGGGCATCAGCTACCCCTGGCTCTAAAGAACACTTCCACACGGGTTGCTGTGCGCATCAGCTCTTGGGCCCTGCAGGGAGGGTGTTCTGGAGCTGACAGACACCAGAGCTCTCAGAGGAGCTCATTTTGCAGAAACCAAATTCTTTATTTAACACAATTTAATCCCTTCCTCGGGGTAATTTGTGTGAGGGTACCCTATTTCACCTCGAGTACAGTGCCCAGATCAAGGGAAGTAATAGTAGCACTCTGTTCTGCCTTGGTCAGACCACACCTGGGTGGAATCTACACAAATATAAAAACCGTTCTGAAACTGCTCTTTTTTAAAAAAATAAATTGAATTTTCCATAAGGCTCACCATTGCCATCGAGTGCCACATTGTATATTGCACTTAAAAGACACTTAAAACATTTATTTTATTTATAGCTGAGTCCCAGGAGTACTGTGTCCAGTTCTGGGCACCGCAATTTAAGAAGGATGTTGACAAGCCGAAACATGTGCAGAGGAGGGCAACCAAGAAGATCAAGGGTCTGGAAACCAAACCTTATGAGGAATGGTTGAGGGAATTGGACATGTTTAGTCTGGAAAAGAGGAGCCTGAGAGAAGATATGATAGGCATCTTCCGATATCTTAAGGGCTAACACATGGAAGATGGAGCAAGCTTGTTTTCTCCTGTTCTGGAGGGTAGGACCCGAACCAACGGCTTCAAGTTACAAGAAAGGAGATTCTGACTAAACATCAGGAAGAACTTTCTGGCAGTAAAAGCTGCTGTACAGTGGAACGGACTCCCTCAGGAGGTTGTGGACTCTCCATTGGAAGTTTTTAAGCAGAGGTTGGATGGATATCTGTCATGGATGCTTCAGTTGTGATTCCTTTTGGGGTCACAAAAGGAGAGTCTCCACCCCCATCATTCAGACTGAGGTCTAACTCCAAGGACCTTTTGGTGGTTCCCTCACTGCGAGAAGTGAGGTTACAGGAAACCAGGCACAGGGCCTTCTCGGTAGTGGCGCCTGCCCTGGGGAACACCCTCTCATCAGATGCCAAGGAAATAAACAACTATCTGACTTTTTTCTTCTAAGACATCTGAAAGCAGCCCTGTTTACAGAGGTTTTTAATGTTTGATCTTTTATCACTTTTATTATTAATAATATGGTATTCTGTTGGGAGCCGCCCAGAGTGGCTGGGGAAGCCAAGCCAGGTGGGCAGGGTATAAATAAATTATTAAAAATTATTATTATTATTATTACTATTATTATTATTATTATTATTATTATTATTACTGATGAGCCTTGGAGGTTCCTCCCAACTCTATGATTCTATTATTCTTTGATTCTAATTCCCCGGACATTATGACTGGCCCAAGGTCACACGCAATGAGCCTCATGGCAGCGTGTGGTGCTTCAAACCCTGATTCCCCCTAGGACATCTCAATGCTGTATCCACTCCATATTACATATTAAAGAACATGCCAGATGAATCATTGCATTCTCCCATGCAGCTGTAATCCAAGATCTATGTTGCTTTAGTCTCTGGCAAGCAAGAAACGGGGGACAGGAGAAGAGTTAAGACACAACGCCCTGCTCTAAATCCCTTCCTCTCAAAGCTGCTTTTCTGATTAAAAACGTTATCAGAGTTCAGTTACATGTAGTTAAGGGCTCAAGTTTGGGATGGGGGTGAGGGTGGCACCGGCTGAGCCAGAACACTTTATTTAAACTGGTTAGTCTCAAGATTTCCCATAAGACAAAATGAATCTAAAGCCATGGATTTAAAGCACACACATGCACAAAGAAGCCTGTGAACTATAGTTTACCCCACAGACTGCAGTTCCCGGCACCCTTAAACTACAGTTCCCATGATTCAGGGATGGGGTTTGCTTTAAATATATGGTGTGTACAGTCTTGGTCTCCAGGCGCTTTCAGCAGCGCTGCTAAAAAAGGCTGATGCAGTGCTTTCCTATTGAAGTATGTCCATGTTTAAAATAACTTTTTCTTTCTTTCAAAGCCTTTCTTTTAGGAATTCCAGAATCCCAAGGGAGCACTAAAGACTATTTCTGTATGCGATCACAGCTGTGTGGATATTATTGACCCGGAAATGGAAAGAAGATAAAGCCCCTACCAAAGAAGAATGGCAGATAACCGAGAATTGATGGATTATGCCAAAATGGCTAAAGTGAGCGGGAAAATCAGAAATCAGGAAGACTAAATTTTTTAATACGGAATGGGGGAAAACTTATAATTTATCTTAAAAACCATTGTAAACAGCTAAAATCATTACTAGTTTTGAAATAACACTTGTAGTCTAATAGTGAATTTTGGACATAATGGAGATGTAAAAGATTTGGATTATCGTAAAAGATGCAGGAGGAAATGACTAACAATAGGACCCACAAAGGGGAGGAGGGAAGTCCAGGAGATTCTTTGGAATCTTGTTTTTATGTTGCATGTTGGATATGTGATTGTAAAACTTTAATCTGAAAAACCAAATAAATAAATTTATTTTTAAAAAATAATCAAGTATGTCCAATCCTGCCTATTCCAGGCTATAGTTAAGTGTGCAGAGAATCGCAACCTAACGTGATCCTATGCAGGTTGAGTCAGAAGTAAGGGGGGAAAACACTTTGTCCAAGGGTGCATTCTTCCAGGTAAATGTACACAGGATCGTGACCTCGGTCCTGAATGTGCCATTTGTGAATATACCCCAGAATATACAAGAGAAGCCTTTTAAAACCAAACGTACAATCATGCAAATGTAGTTTTTACATTTCAATTACACTTGTAGCATTTTTTTACTTAAAAAAACCCAACAATTTAAGCCCCCACCTCACCGTTTGTTTGTTTTTTTGTTTTCAAGGCCTGTTGAAATGTTTTGCAAACTGTGCCAGCTGTGATCCTTTGTGCTAGGTGGAAATCTGCCAGGTTAATCCAGCCCTGGTGGTGATCTTGGAGGTGAGAGATAGAAAGAATAGGTGGGTTATTTTACGCCAGGGGTCAGCAACCTTTTTCAGCAGGGGGCCGGTCCACTGTCCCTCAGACCTTGTGGGGGGCCGGACTATATTTGGGGGGGGGAGAGAACGAATTCCTATGCCCCACAAATAACCCAGAGATGCATTTTAAATAAAAGAGCACATTCTACTCATGTAAAAACACTCTGATTCCCGGACTGTCCGTGGGTCAGATTTAGAAGGCAATTGGGCCAGATCCGGCCCCCGGGCCTTAGTTTGCCTAGCCATGTTCTACGCCAATGAAGGTGAACTGAATTGAAAAATATGTTGGTTAAAGGTGCTGCGCTACTTTGTCCACCCATCTACCTGTTCTTCTCCTCCCACAATTGCTGGATGGATTGTGGGCAGGCCACCCAGACCTTGGCTGGACTTGTGAGGCAGAATCTTTCAGAACTCTGCTTTCCTAAGTCAATTGGGAGCACTTTAATGACAGCCTGAGACTGAGTCAGCTCTCTCACTCTGTCCCTGGAGGAATCCGGACTGACTCAGTTAAGCTTTCACTGCCTCCATTTCATCACAATGAAGCCTCTTTTCTAACCACTAAATTCATGATAATTACAGATCTATTTTTTATTATTTAAAAAAAGGTTACTTTTTGGTCACGTAAGATGTTATGAATGGTGAGCCGGTATTTTGCAATTTTAGTGTGAAATTCTGGGGCACGCACACACAAAAACCAACCCTACCACTCCAGGCGGATTATTTTCACTTTTTTAATTTGAAAAATATGACGAAGAGCAGCACACCAGAAAAACATTGTGGGCAGCTTACTCAGTTTTATTATGAGGCTTATCTTCCTATCTAGTTCTTACAATCACGAAGCAACAAGCGCGTGTTTCCCTAGAACATTTCCCTAGAAATGTTTTGTAACCCATCTTGCTGGTTGGTATTGTTGACCAAGTGGCTTCAAGGCTCACTCGCCAGAAAGCCATTTGCAAAAGCACAATAAAAAAATTTAAAATGTATGACTGATGCTAATCACTCATTTTAGAAAAGAATCTTATTGGAAAGATGGCAGCTGTGCTTATGGCCAGATCGATTCTGGCCAACATGCTTTTTTAAAAAAATGGGAGTAAATAAGAAAACCACTCTAAAGAAGGGTGGGGATTTTTCACATTACATGGATAATTGTTATTTATTCCAAAGAGATGACATATGTAATTTCTCTCCTCATTTTATCCCACAACAACCCTGTGGGGTAGGTCAAGCTGAGAGACAGTGGGTGATATCCAACTAAGTTGTACTCCATTAATTTCCATGGGTCTCCTTTGAGCAGGACTAATGCCTGCTTCTTGGGAGAAAAGCAATGACAAACCTAGACAGCATCTTAAAAAGCAGAGACATCACCTTGCCAACAAAGGTCCGTATAGTTAAAGCTATGATTTTCCCAGTAGTGATGTATGGAAGTGAAAGCTGGACCATAAAGAAGGCTGATCGCCAAAGCATTGATGCTTTTGAATTATGGTGCTGGAGGAGACTCTTGAGAGTCCCATGGACTGCAAGAAGACAAAACCTATCCATTCTTAAGGAAATCAGCCCTGAGTGCTCACCGGAAGGACAGACACTGAAGCTGAGACTCCAATACTTTGGCCACCTCATGAGAAGAGAAGACTCCCTGGAAAAGACCCTGGAAAAGATGGAAGGCACAAGGAGAAGGGGACGACAGAGGACAAGATGGTTGGATAGTGTTCTCAAAGCTACCAGCATGAGTTTGACCAAACTGCGGGAGGCAGTGGAAGACAGGAGTGCCTGGCGCGCTCTGGTCCATGGGGTCACGAAGAGTCGGACACGACTAAACGACTAAACAACAACAACAATATTGAAGACAACCCAATGACTGGCCCAAGGTTTCCCAGTGAGCCTGGTGGTCAGAGTAAGGATTTGAACCCAAGCCCTAACCTGACACTCTTTTTTTATATATTATATTTTTATTGGTTTTCAAATACAAAAACAAAATTATGCATTCCACACATCTTGATTACATCTTGCTTCTCTTTTTTGACTTCCCTCAATTTGTCTGTAATTCCTTCACTCTATTACTTTTTACAAATTTCTACCCATTGTTATTAATGCTATTAATTTCAGATCATTTTTTATACTTATTTCACATTTTCCCATCACAGAGCTTCCTTAAAACTTACAAACGTAATCTGATTATCACTCAGTTTTTGCAAATATTGGATAAATTTTTCCCAATCTTCTGTAAATCTTTGATCTCATCGATTCCGGATCCTTCCTGTCATTGTATCCAGTTCTGCATAGTCCATCATTTTGGTTCTCCATTCTTCTATCGTAGGTAGCTCCTCCTGTTTCCATTTCTGGGCCATCAATATTCTTGCTGCTGTCACTGCATATAAAAATAACTTTTTTCTAACCTGACACTCTAACCCAGCCTCTCCTTAGCTAGTCAGGGATGATGGGAGTTGTAGTCCAAAAACATCTGGGGAACCAAGGTTGAGAAAGGCTGCTCTAACCACTAGATTACACTGGCTCTCTGTTCAGCTTGGAGTGCGTCACTTGTGAGCTTCTCTTAAGGTGAAACAGGAAGCGAGCCGTTTGAAATCAAATGTGCGTTCTAACCAATGCCATCCAGATCTGTAGATTCGGGGAGACTAAAAAGAAAAAAGGGAAGAGAGGGGGAAAGGCAAGTTGCTGCTTCTGTGTCCCTTTTCCTGCCACATCAATAAAACACTTGGAATCAATTCGTGGGGAACAACAGCGACACCAAATGCCGTATGCGAGAAAGTGCAGACCATTGTTTGGTTGCGGGGGGTGGGGTGGCAAATGCTTTAATGTGACTCCCTTCCTCAAAGGCAAGAGCCAAGGGCAAGCAATAAGCCGCTGTCTCCATTTGGCACGTCACCCGCATCCTCCACCTTAAGAAATTAAGTGGGTAGAAAATAAGAGCTGGGCTGCATTTCCTGACAGGTCTGAATTAAGAGATTCCAGTTTTTTTCTGCTTTTTTTTATAGACCCACTTCCAATTCCCTGAAAGTTAGAGTGCAAGCATAATTTGTATGCAGGATGTATCCGCGCTCAAAGGTACCAGAACTAATGCTGTCCTGTTAATGAACTGAGTGAGTAATAGCCATGGGTATAGAAAGCTTATGTCTGAAACTAATCCTAGTTAATGAATCTATTGTTACAGGTATTAAATGGTGACAGGGGGGTTCATCCATCAAGCCTCCATTAATCACAGCATCCCCGCCTTTGCTTATTATTTAGGCGCCAGAAAAGGGATCTTAATGATATTAGTAATAGACCAGTCGTGGTACGTGACCTAGGACAAGCAGAGGATTTAAGGTGATGAGTGTCTGATCGGATGAGCATTTTTAGAGGTGATTCAAGCAGCTCCTTTCCCCGCTGGTGTGTTATCTTGTCTCTGCCAGCCCAGTTTGCTTGGGGGAGAGCACAACTTTCCCCTCATGTCTGCTTGGTGCCACCATAATCTCCCCGTCTTCTTATTTTAAAGGGAACCTTGCCCGATCAACAAAGAAAACATGAGGCTAGCTCACAAAGCCATGCAAATTCTTTCAACAACCCCCTGGACTGAAACACACACACACACACACACACACACACGTGTGGCATACTTGACTATCAAAGCAGAGGAGACTAGGAAAGACCAAAAATGTTCATCAAATGACCCATTGTTAATATTAACCAAAATGATAATTATTAGTATTAATGATAATAAATGAGAGTCAGTTTAGTGCAGATGAGAGCCAGAGTGGTGGTTAGAGTGTCGGAATAGGAACTGAGAGGCCAAAGTTCAACTCCCTACTCAACCATGAAGCTCACCAGTTGACCTTTGGCCACTCTCAGCCTAACCTACATCCAGGGCCAGATTTAGGTTTGATGAGGCCCTAAGCTACTGAAGGTAATGGGGCCCTTTATATCTCCAGCTGTCCTTTGTCAACAACAAATTGTCACTGTTTTTTGTGTTGAATATATGCTATATGGTAATTTATGGACCTAATAGGCATCTAAAGCCATTTGCACATGCTGCCATGCAACCAGTCCATGCAGAATGTAGGCACCCTATATATAGAAAGGAGCAAACCAATGATATTTTAGGCAGCAGGCTAGCAGGCAGGGCCCATTACTTACATCATAGGAGCCTACACAACACAAAACACTGTTGCTGTATGTAGGTTTTATTTCATTTGTTTTTTATCTTATATTTTGGAAATGTACATCCAGTTTTTTTTTCCCTTTTTGGGGGGCCCCCAAGAGAGTGTGGCCCTAAGCTATAGCTTGTTTAGCTTATACGTAAATCTGGCACTGCCTACATAACAGGGTTGTTGTGAAGATTTAATTAAGACCGGGAGAAGCATGTAAGCCACTTTGAGCTCGTGGGAGAAAAAGGTGGGGTATACAGTGGTACCTCGGGTTACAGACGCTTCAGGTTACAGACTCGCTAACCCAGAAATAGTACCTCAGTTACGAACTTTATCTCAGGATGAGAACAGAAATCGTGCAGTGGTGGTGCAGTGGTAGCAGGAGGCCCCATTAGCTAAAGTGGTACCTCAGGTTAAGAACAGTTTCAGGTTAAGAATGGACCTCCAGAATGAATTAAGTGTTATGTACTGAAGTTCTCACCCTGGGCCAGCAGGGGGATACTGTAGATAGTTATGCAAATCAGGTTAAGAATGGACCTCCAGAACGAATTAAGTCTTATGTACTGAAGTTCTCTCCCTGGGCCAGCAGGGGGATACTGTAGATAGTTATGCAAATAAGGGATCGAAAGTGACATTCAGAGGTTGGATAGTTTTAGAAAATTGTTACAGTTACGTTGTACTGGAGCTCTATATAAGCAGGCTGACTGAACCCTTCAGTTCAGTTCTGTTCTGGCCTGTGAATAAACAAGAGCTGTTTGAAGAATCGCTGTGTCGTCTGATATGTTCACCCATAACTTAATATTAAGTCCTTAACCCGAGGTACCACAGTAAATGCAATGAATAAAAAATTGCCCAACCTCCATCCTAAGGTCCTTATGCCAATCAGGTTGAGTTCATAACTCGTAACTGCTGCCTCCCATGTTGTTTGTGCTGCTAATGCAGGGCTCAAGCCAGGGCAGTGTGCATGGAGGTCTTAGGCTGCTGTGGTCCAGTGGAAAGGAAAGCAATACATTTGGCACCAGCTTGGCTGCAAGAGTTGCTGGAAGGAGGTATCTAAGATACCAACTGTCTTCGGGACTCGATTCGCCTTTTCTATTTCCCATGGAGGCACATACTTGTTAGAAATGCCATTCAGATTCTACGTTCCATTTCCTGCATATAAATTTGCGTGTGGCTTGTTTTTGTTTGTTTTTTAATGTTTTCCAACACCCTTTATCTGTCCAAGCTGCAGAAAAAGCAAAAAAAGAACTCCGTAATCCCAGCAGAAGGATGCAAATGAGGTCAACACACAGCTGAACTGCGAGTCCTGCCTTACAGCTATTCAAAGCCTCAATCATGTGCAGCACATGGCCATTACTTGCGGGGAGAGAACTGTTGTGTCCCACCATCATCCAGGACTGGTCTAGACCTCAGAGGAAATACTTTATAGAGTTCAAGGTCAGGTGGACACAGATAAGTCTCCTGGGCGATGGTGTAGTTAGAATCATAGAATTATGAAGTTGGAAGGGGACCCTGAGGATCATCTAACCCAAGCCCTCTGCAATGCAGGAATATGCCGCTGTCCTTTTTGTTTTTTTGTTTTTTTTAATACATATTTATTAAAGTTTTTTGAATACAAATGCATAAATAAACAACATTACTTATATTATAACATAATTTCATCACTTCTTTGGACTCCCCCACGTCTCCCGCTCGCACTTACATCGTTACAGGAAAAAAAAATTTTTCCAAGCAAATTACCCACTTGTTTACAATCTTATCTCCGCTCATTTAAATAAAATCTAACAATTCTCCAAAAAATTTATATTTTCCTTAATCTCACTTATCGTCAAAATCAGATCTAATTCAGTGGTGGGCAGTTATTTATGATCTAGCATCCTTCTTAACATTCAACCAAATTACAATATTTTTGTAAATAAATCTTGAATTTCCTCCAGTCCTCCTCAACCCTCTCCTCTCCCAGGTCTCGGATTCTACCAGTCATCTCGGCCAGTTGCATATAGTCCATCAGCTGCATCTGCCACTCCTCCAGTGTGGGTAGGTCTTGAGTTTTCCAGCTCTTAGCGATGAGTATCCTTGCTGCCGTTGTTGCATACATAAAAAAAGTTCGGTCCTTCTTTAGCACCTTCTGGCTGACAATACCCAGAAGAAAGGCCTCTGGTTTCTTAGTGAAGGTATACTTAAATACCTTTTTCAACTCATTATATATCATTTCCCAGAAGGCCTTCACTTTAGATGCCACTGTCCTTTTTGGGCACTGAACCTCCAGCCTTGGTGTCCTCAGCACCATGCTTTAACCAGCGGAGCTGTTTGTATGCAGCTAGAACAGGAATGGGAAGGAGCACAGCTCTGGGTCAAGCAGAAGCAACGATGCCATTTGCCAGAGCACCGGTACAATGGACAAGTGCTCCCTGCTTTAGCAGATTAATGAGGAGATAGCGGGGCATTCAAGTTTCGCTGCTGTTTGTGACTGACTAGCAAAGAGGATGTCGGAGAATGAGGGAAATGAATGTGCAGAGAGGATTCCTGTTCCATCCCAGCAGCTTAAATGGTAATACAGTGGTACCTCGGGTTACAGACGCCAGTGTGGTGCAGTGGTTAGGAGCGGTGGACTCGTAATCTGGGGGTCTGGGTTCACGTCTCCACCCCTCCACATGCAGCTGCTGGGTGACCTTGGGCTAGTCACACTTCTCTGAAGTCTCTCAGCCCCACTCACTTCACAGAGTGTTTGTTGTGGGGGAGGAAGGGAAAGGAGAATGTTAGCCGCTTTGAGACTCCCTAGGGTAGTAATAAAGCGGGATATCAAATCCAAACTCCTCCTCCTCTTCTTCTTCTTCTTCTTCTTCTTCTTCTTCTTCTTCTTCTTCTTCAGGTTACAGACGCTTCAGGTTACAGACTCCGCTAACCCAGAAATAGTATCTTGAGTTAAGAACTTTGCTTCAGGATAAGAACAGAAATCGCGCAGTAGTGGTGTGGCAGCAGCAGGAGGCCCCATTAGCTAAAGTGGTCTTCAGGTTAAGAACAGTTTCAGGTTAAGAACAGACCTCCAGAACAAATTAAGTTCTTAACCCAAGGTACCACTGTACTTCTTTGCAAGGTTGACTTGATTATCTGATTAAAAGGCTGCATTTCAGCTGACTGAAGGCCTTTCGTTCAAACCTCCATGTGTTTTACAAACTGAACCTATGCAGTTAGAAGTCCATGCTATGACTGCCAGCTAATCCTAATAAATTAGGGGTGGTAGTCAAGTAAGTTTTACTCAGAGTAGACCAATTGAAATTAGTGCACTTAAACTTCCTGAATATTCTCTAGTGCAGGCCTCTGCTCCATCCATATCAAAATGTCTTTAAAAGATGAACTTGAGGGGAGATATGTTTTTATGCCTCCCTCTCTCTCATAAATACCAGAACCCAGGGCCACAGCCAAAGAATGGTGGGATATTCAGATCAAACAAAGGAGGTGCTTTTGCACACAGTTCATTGTTAAACCAAGGAAGTGGTTGCCATGAGATAAGGTGACGCTCTCCAGATTGGATGACTTTGAAAAGGAATTCGACAAATCCAGTGCTTTTTTTCTTTAAAAAAATATGTCTAGGGGTACTCTCATTTTGACTCAAGAAAATCACCATTTTATAGTTCAAATCAGGGGGGAAATAATAATAATAATAATAATAATAATAATAATAATAATAATAATAATAATAATAATTTATTTGTACCCTGCCCATCTGGCTGGGTTTCCCCAGCCACTCTGGGTGGCGTCCAAAAAAGATTTAAAATACATTAAAATGTCACACATTAAAAAGTTCCCTGAACAGGACTGCCTTCAGATGTCTTCTAAATGTCAGGTAGTTGTTTATCTCTTTGACATCTGATGGGAGGGCGTTCCAAAGGACGGGCACCACCACCGAGAAGGCCCTCTGCCTGGTTCCCTGTAGCTTTGCGTCTCGCAATGAGGGAACCGCCAGAAGGCCCTCAGCGCTGGACCTCAGAAAATGGACAAAGTACAAAGATTCACAAAATATTTAGGGGTATGCGTACCCCCCCCAGAAAAAAAGCACTGGACAAATGCATGCATGGAAGGGTTCTCAGTGGCTACTGGTCATGATGGCTACATTATTACCGCCAGTATAAGAGGGAATGTGACTCTGGATTCCAATCACTGGTGATCACAAGTACAAAACAGCTATGGTACTGGTGAGTATTTTGCTCCCAGTTGCATCTTCATCAGAATTCTCTGACATTCCTACCCCTGGATGGGCATGTCCTTGACCACTGTTGGGATAGAAGAGGTCTGGGATAGAAGAAGACCTGGGCTCTTCTTAGGTTCCTAGAAATGCATAGTTTGACAGCATATATGTTTTAAATCTACAATGATTATTTTTGTTTTTTAAAAAAATCAGATTAATTTAGAGATGGGATGGAATTCTGAAAGAACACGTCTGAAAGTGACATGGACTACAAATAGACTGATTTTTCTAGTCCTAATTATGAGTTAATTTGCATTCCAAACTAGGTGATTATGAATTTTGGCACTAATCACTCGAACAGGCTTGCATTCTGCGCACCTTGCGTTGACCTTTACATCAATTTTATTCACACATTCAGCCTTCTTAACATGTATATAGGTGGCATATTTGATCATGTGCCGTCTGCATTTCTGGCTATATACCCCACCCAGTAACAATATTCTTTCGTTGTTTCAAAGAGGCTAAAAGGTTGAAAAGGGATTTAGCTTGAGAGCCTGTCTCAGACCAGTAGCCTGCATTTCAGATAACAAAATTCCGAGAGCTGATGAGTAATTTGGTGCCAAAGGAGAGGTTAATTGAGAGATGCATTTAGTTACAATACATGTGCTTGCATGCCATTTTGTTTTTGTTGTGGGAAAAGTCCATTATGGGAGTTAATGAGACTGGAGTGGCTTAAATCTAAGGTCTCTGGTTTAGAATTCTTCTAGATCAGGCTGCGTGGGTAACATTCCTAAAATCAAGCGTGGGAAGCTACTCCATCTAGCTCAGGAGTGGCCAACTCCCAAGAAACTGCGATCTACTCACAGAGTTAAAGACTGGCAGTGATCTACCCATTTTGGGGGGTTCAGGTCAAAGTTGCTGAGCTTTTTTAGGAAGGAAAGCCCTATTTTGGGGGGTTCAGGGCAAAAATGTTGAGCTTTTCTTAAAAGGTAAAGGGACCCCTGACCATTAGGTCCAGTCATGACCGACTCTGGGGTTGCGGCGTTCATCTCGCTTTATTGGCTGAGGGAGCCGGCGTACAGCTTCCAGGTCATGTGGCCAGCATGACTAAGCCGCTTCTGGCCAACCAGAGCAGCGCACGAAAACGCTGTTTACCTTCCCACCGGAGCGGTACCTATTTATCTACTTGCACTTTGATGTGCTTTCGAACTGCTAGGTTGGCAGGAGCAGGGACCAAGCAACGGGAGCTCACCCCGTCGCGGGGATTCGAACCACCAACCTTCTGATTGGCAAGTCCTAGGCTCTGTGGTTTAACCCACAGCACCACCCGTGTTTCTTTTCTTAGGGTAGCCAAATTTGTTGAGCTTCTTTGGGGGAGCCAGTGATCTGCCAGTAATCACGATCCACCTGTTGGACATGCCTGGTGTAGAAGAATGTGTCTCTTTCGCTATTGCTCCTACTTTGCTGCTGATATTGTCAGCATTGTGTATACCTAAATACACAAGCCCTGCAGTCTCAATACTCTACTGCTATGGCGGGGGACCTATGGTCCTCCAAAAATGTGCCCATCTACCTGTTGGACGTGCCTGATCTAGCTCCATATTATCTACACTGACT
This sequence comes from Podarcis cretensis, assembly GCF_951804945.1. NCBI lineage: Eukaryota > Metazoa > Chordata > Lepidosauria > Squamata > Lacertidae > Podarcis > Podarcis cretensis. The sequence goes on along the minus strand of NC_137177.1, from coordinate 22,546,336 downwards.
GGAAGTGGCCCTCTTGAGTTTCAGCCAGAGAGTCTTTTCGCCAGCTAGTGCTGAGTGAATACTTCAATTTCAGTTTCACATTTTTTTCACTCCTCACTTCAGCTGCTGCTTCAGACTGAGATTCTTTTTGTAGAAATCAGCAGGGAGGCAGATGGGTACTCAAGCAAAGTTAGTTAGCCCTGCCTATCATTGGGCTCCAGTGCCGGATTTGCGTATAAGCTAAACAGGCTATAGCTCAGGCCCCACTCGCTTGGGGGGCCCCAAAAAATTTAAGGGGGGGGAAACTAGATGTACATTTCCAAAATATAAGATAAAAAACACATAAAATAAAACCTACATACAGCAACAGTGTTTTGTGTTGTGTAGGCTCCTATGATATAAGTAATAGGCCCCGCCTGCTAGCCTGCTCTCTAAAATATCACTGGTTTGCTCCTTTCTATATATAGGGTGCCTACATTCTGCATGGTCTGGTTGTGTGCGTGGCAACATGTGCAAAGGGCTTTAGATACCTATTAGGTCCATAAATTACCATGTAGCATATATTCAACACACAAAAACAGTGACAATTTGTTGTTGACAAAGGACAGCTGGAGATATAAAGGGCCCCATTACCTTCAGTAGCTTAGGGCCTCATCAAACCTAAATCCGGCCCTGCTGGGCTCCCTGTGTTCCTCCCCACCAGTCTCAAGGAGCACCAGCCAACCTTGCTCCAGATAATCTGTTTATTGAGCACTCATCTGCCTCCACAAAACTTATGTGGGGGTTATGTTGGCTATTAGTCATACAGAGTAATGCAATGGTTTCACCCTCAAAGCCCTAGTGAGGAAGTAGACTCCACACAGATTTTGAAGGCGACTCTTTCCTTGTAGGGTGGCAACTATTAACAAGCAGTAATTTTTATGCGTATCAAGTCCAATTTACAATGTGTTTCTCTCCCTTGAGCCCAAGAGAGGGTCTTCTCCCTTCTTGCTTCCAAAACTCCTTTGAAGCAGTCCATAAATTATAGCTTGTCTGTACTCACCAATTCCTCCGGGCAGCACGTTCTTTGAGTCTCCACACTCGGCAAAACAACCAGCCAACCAACCTCCAAGACTCACCTCTCCTCTCACTACCTAAGACATACACATGCTCACTTTTAAAAGTAATTAACAAATTGACAAGGCAATGATTCAGCGTTTCTGTGACCTTAATTGGAGACTCAAGGTTTTGTGGCTGCTGCATTATGATACATTACATAGGTTTTCTTTTCCCCAGTAGAATTTATTCTTTGCATAATCCATCTTCTAACAAATACAGTACAGATACTAACAGGCTATACAACTATGCCCTGACTTTTTTGAGCATTCATTCTGTGTGCGGGGGGGTTATACAATTCATCCTGATTAGCATAATACCGCATTTATCTGTCTTCCCATCAATCATTCATTCATCATGGACTTTTCAGCACATTTCCCCATCACTTTCCTACCTGCAAAACATCTGTTGTTTTGGATTTGTTGCATCAGGCAACAGAGCACTTTAATCCTCTTTAATGACACACATTTGAAGTTCTGGTATGTACTGCAAAAGTAACAGTCTGGAGCACCCCTCCCGCCTGCCTTCAGGTTAGAGATAAGTCAAAAGTCTGAGGGTTCCAACTCTCTGCTCAAGTTTTTCCTGGGGCAAATGAAAGGGGTGCCTAAAACTTGGGAGGTGAGAACAACTGATACTATCAGTGACAAAACATTTGTTGGAAAGATAGAGATGTCACAAACGCATTTAGAGCATGTGGCTTCCCCCAAAGATTCCTGGGAACTGTGGCTTACAATTCCCAGCACCCTTATCAAACTACACTTCCCATGATTCTTTGGGGGAGCCATGTGCTTTCAATGCTTTGTGTGGATATGACCAATGAGAGGGAATGGTGCCACTGGCCTGCCACTAACAATAAGTGTACCTTAGCATAAACTCTTTAGAAAACTCCCCACTCTGAAATGTTCATTTGCATTTCATCTCACTACTGTATTCCAGCCAAGGGAGGCAATGACAAAGGTTTGGATAACTAATTGTTGATATTCATTGATTTAAATGTTTTTAGCTGTACACTTACCTGGGAGTAAGCCCCACTGAATTCATTGAAGCTGACCTCGGAGAAGATAATACAGTGGTACCTTGGTTTACAAACTTAATCCGTTCCGGAAGTCCGTTCTTAAACCAAAGCATTCTTAAACCAAGGCGTGCTTTCCCGTAGCAGCAGGGGACTCAATTTACAAATGGAACACACTCAACAGGAAGCGGAACATGTTCTGCTTCCAAGGCAAAGTCCACAAACCAAAACACCTACTTGCAGCGTTCTTAATCCAAGTTGTTCATAAACTAAGCTGTTCTTAAACCAAGGTACCACTGTATGTAGGATTGCTTTGTTAAGCAACTAAAAATGTGCTGTCCCACCGATTAATCAGACAGCAGGTTTGAGAGAGAAAAAGAAAGAGAAAGGGAGGAGGGGTGCCAACTTGAATTAAATATGGGGGGGCAGTAAGCCCTGCCCCACATAACTGATCACATGGCATGGTGTATGCACACCATTTGAATGGCAATGCCCATCAACTCTGGGGGAGGCCTGGCACCCTCAAATATTTTATTGGGAGGCAAAGACCCCTTGGTCCCTAAGAGTTTGCTCCTATAGAAGGGAGAATACATTTAAAGCACAAACACACACAAGAATCCCAGGAAATCTAGCTTGTTAAGGAAGAGGGGAATAGTAGCTCTGTGAGGGACAAACCACAGATCCCAGGATTTGGGGATGGGGTGAGGATGTGCTTTTAATGTGCTTTAGATGTGTGGTGAGGAAGAGAAGGGCATTTATATACAGCCTTTTGACCCTAACGGACCCCTAATGTGATAAATAATTGTGAATCACAAAAAGAGGTTTAACCAATGAAACATGTTAAAGCAGAGCTTTAAAGCCAAGACGAGCAGAATTAAAACATTCCATTTCATATAATTCTTAAAAAGCCAAGTAGGAAATGATTTTTTTTTTCTGCCTGTCCAAAAATAAAAACCCCAACGAGGTTACAGGGCCAATCTAAACCTAACTGAGAGAATTCCACAATTGGGGCACTGCCACATATAAGAAGTTTGGGCTCTAGGGAGTTATCCCCAAAGGAGGTCCAATTTATTACATAAGAAGAATAAAAAAAAAACCACCAAGAAGCTTGGAGGGTGCATGTCAGAACAGGGGTAGAGAATCTTGTTCAGTCCAAGGGCCACATTCCCTTCTATGCAACCTTCCGAGGGCCACATGCCAGAGGTGGGTGGGGCCAGAGGCAAAAGTGGGTGGAGCAGCCAGTGTGAATTTTATCTTTCACCAGTAGGCTAGTTTGTCCATCACTTTCTGTCCAGGCAAGCAAAAAACATTGTCAGAGTTCAAGGACATATACCAGGCTGGCAAAAGCACCCAAGGAGGCTGCATCTCAGGACTGCTGAGGAGTGTGGCTTAGGACAGCGCATAGCCTGGGAAGAGTCATAGGGGCCAGATAGAGAGGACTGAAGGGCCACATTTAGCCTCTGGGTTTGAGCTTCCTCACCCCCTGCTTTAGACCAATTGTTCTGAGAAGCCAGCTCCTCCTTCTCTCCACAGAGATTCGAACAACTGGAGCATTTTTTCCCCTGACAGCAGAGCCATGGCTGCTCTCTGCAGCTCTCCAGCCATCTGCAGGGCGATCAGATTTTATCTGCACATGGCAGGTAATCAGACCTGCGAATTCCCCGAGACAACTCACGCCAAGTAATTTGTCAGTGGGGATTTTTTTATTATTATTTTTAGTTTAATGACAGATGTGCTAAGAAGGAGTACATTCCTTTCCCCGTGATTCAGAGCCAAGCGGCTACCCATCGCCAAAGCCGAAATGTAACAGGAAGCTGCGCGCTCGAGCCTCACCCTTGCCAACAACGCAAATCGCACATGCTCACCCTTTGCTTTGCTGCACTGCTAATTAGCATCATAACAAATCTGCAGCTAGCCAGAACTTCCCAGATGTCCCTCTTCGTTTCCCTGTGGGTTGGCACTCAGCATTCTACTGAAGTGCTAGGAATGGAACAAGGCCCCTGCTGTACCAGGGAGACGCTGCCCCAACCATTTGGTCTCGAGGCATCGTGGCCAAGCAATGGGTCTTCGGCACTCAACGTGAGCAGATTTCGGAAGTGTGTAAGGGGAATGGGAGAGCAACAGATGCAGAAGAATGAATGACCATGAACTTCCCACTTGTTTCTATATTTTCCCATATTTATGCCCCCTTCACACCAATTGATTGCCTTATTTTTTTAATTTACTAAGCTTATACAGTGGTACCTCGGGTTAAGTACCGGTACTTAATTCGTTCCGGAGGTCCGTTCTTAACCTGAAACTGTTCTTAACCTGAAGCACCACTTTAGCTAATGGGGCCTCCTGCTGTCGCCGCGCTGCCAGAGCACGATTTCTGTTCTCATCCTGAAGCAAAGTTCTTAACCTGAGGTAATATTTCTGGGTTAATGGAGTCTGTAACCTGAAGCGTATGTAACCTGAAGCGTATGTAACCCGAGGTACCACTGTATTATTACATTTTTTTTTAAATCCCCATTGCAATTCATGTGCCTAGATTTGGGGTGAAGGACCTGTGGCCAGTTCATATCCTTCTAGACTACAATTCCCATCAACCCTGATCATTGGCCGTGCTCTCTGGGTCTTCTACTCTTAACAAGATCTGGTGACTTTTAACCATTAAAAACATCAACATGCAATAGCTACCTGGAATGGCTCCTGAAATATGCATTGCCATCCTCCCAGTGTCCTCCCAGGGACATTGTACAGGAAGAAGAAAAAGATGCAGCAACCTTTTTGTCACCTAACAAAGAACGAGAAATAATGGCTTGTATTCAATGTAGCTAACTTGGGTCCATTAATTTCAATGGCTCTGCTCAGAGCAGAACTTTGTTGGATACAATCCAATGTATCCTATGTAATAAACTGACCCACCAGACCTGGCTTCCCTTTTTCCATCAGCTAACCTGAGTCTTCTGATCCACAGTCCTGATCCGCTACAGGAGAGGCGATGTCAGTAATTCCTGGTTTTCAAGGCATGGCCCTACCACCACATTGCCACCCACTCTTTACCACTAAACACCCCATTCTGGGTATTTGCATTTGTTATCACCAGCAGGAATACTACCAGCTGCAGCTTCTGTCCACCATTTTTGGGACACTAGAGTGCTCCTTAGTGATAGGGCTCCCCCAGTGGCAGAGGCGTACAGAGCTGGGTAGATTAACACCCCCATCCAAACTGTTAGGGTGTGAAACCTTAGACGCTGGCAAGTTAGCAATGTCATGTGACTTTAAGTAGTCAAGCTCGTTAAGTTGTTAAGTTGCTCATTATATAAAGAGTGTTTGTTTTCTCTGCTGGGGGGGGGGCGTGAAGCAAAAATGTCTGAAAGCTCCGGAGGTGTTTCTGTTATCTTTCTGCAATAAACCTGTCTTTGGAAAGACAGGCTTCCCTGTGTCATTATTTCTTTGCTGCTGAGACTCTGAAGCTTGTACTGCAACAAGAATCTCTGCACTGGACTTAATCAATGCTCTGCAAAGAGAACTGTTGCTGGTTGCGCAGCGGAAGCGTTTACTGGGCCAGTACACAGACTCTCTTACAAACCCCATCCAGCATGTCAGATCGGAGCTTAGATTGCTCCTCCCAACTTCCAAATATATATGTGGATGACTTCTAAGTGGGATCTGCTCAACTGATTTTAAAAACGGAACTTTTTGTCACCTGTCATAAAGTGTGTGGGTGCAAGATGACAAGCCGCTGGAAAGAGAACTGTCTCCCGAAATCAGTATATCTAGACACCTCTCTTAAAAGTTACCAAAATGAGAGAAGGGTCGAAGAAATGTGACATTTTTGTTAAGTTTTAGGAAACTGAAAAAAATGAATCTTTTCAAAACCTTCTCAGGGGGGTAATTTGGGCAGCTTCCGGTCGGGATTTGTGATATTACATTTGAATGCTGCTCTTAGGATGCCTCATACATTCTTATTTTGTTGTTTATTTGTTTAAAATACATTAAGATGCCTGGGCTAATATATGGGTGAAGCTTCCTATAAAGACCACTTCGTCCAGAGTCCAGGAGGTAGTGTTTTTCTTTTTTTTTTTAATAATATTTATTAAGTTTCACAAAATATAACAAACTTCGAAACAACAAACAACAAACATCAGAAATACAAACAATATCACAAAACATAAAAACAAAAACATACAGAAGATTCAACATAATAATAAAAGAAACATTAAAAGAAAACTCTGGTTCATTCTAGTAGTCTTCAAAACCTTATTTTCCTTGCTTCCTCCCGCCTTCCCTTCTTGTATTCCACTTTAAAAGTTTTTTCAGCAAGCTCATTCAAATTCGTTTTATCCTTTATCTTTCCCTTTATAATCTTCCTTATCCTAATCACTGGAACCCCATCATTTCATTTACACTGCCCTTAGCACTCATAGATTTTACAATGATTTTGTAGATAAACTTTGAACTTCTTCCAGTCTTCTTCCACCAACTCTTCTCCTTGATCTCGGATTCTGCCGGTCATTTCTGCCAGTTCCATATAGTCTATTACTTGTATCTGCCATTCTTCCAAGGTGGGTAGATCTTGTGTCTTCCAGTGTTTTGCGATGAGTATTCTTGCTGCTGCAGTAGCATACATAAAAAAAGTTCTATCCTTCTTTAACACCAATTGGCCGACCATGCCCAGGAGAAAGGCCTCTGGTTTCTTTAGGAAAGTGTATTTAAATATCTTTTTCATTTCATTATAAATCATCTCCCAGAAAGCCTTAATCCTTGGGCACGTCCACCAAAGGTGAAAGAATGTACCTTCAACCTCTTTACATTTCCAACATTTATTATCGGGCAAATGATAGATTTTTGCAAGCTTGACTGGGGTCATGTACCACCTATACATCATTTTCATAATATTCTCTCTTAAGGCATTACATGCCATGAATTTCAAACCGGTGGTCCACAACCGTTCCCAGTCAGCGAACATAATATTATGACCAATATCTTGTGCCCATTTTATCATAGCAGATTTGACCGTTTCATCCTCAGTGTTCCATTTCAGCAGCAAGTTATACATTCTCGACAATACCTTAACCCTGGGTTCTAGTAATTCTGTTTCCAGCTTCGATTTTTCCACCTGGAAGCCAATTTTCCTGTCCAAATTATAGGCCTCTAGGAGGTAGTGTTTTTCTGGCACTAAACCATGCTCAAGCTCTCTCGCATCACCACTGCAACTTCATCCTGATGTTAGCAGGCCTGCAACAATAGAGGGACCTTCATACATTTATGGTGGAAGTGCGACAAGCTTACTGGGGTTTTAGCAAAGCATTCATGACATTGCTTCCAATATTGTTGGTCAACCACTGAACCCAAACCCAGCTCTGTCCCTTCTGTCACTAGACTCCGATCTAAACCCTTATACAAAACGATCTAACTGTCATGCTGTTTACTGTTATCCATTTAGAGATCTCTCTCCATTGAAAGGAGTCAAAGGGACCATCTGTGACAGGGTGGCAAGGGAAAGTTTGAGATCTGGCTGTTTCTGAGCATCCAACACAACACATATATCACTGATACAAGCATGTAACACTCTACTGGAATTGACCAATGAATAAAATATTCAACAACAACAAATATTTTAAGCTAGTTTTTAGAGCTACGTTCTCACAAAGTGATATACAAAGGAAGGAGGGGAAGACGAGATGCAACAGAAAAACAGTCACAGTAGGACAGATCATTGGGAGAAGCTACTTATGGTAGCAATTAAAGGACACTGTGAAGAAGTAGATCAGGCTGGCCCAAATGTCTGTGCTGAAGGGCCAAGGAGAAAGCCCATTAGGAGGCAGTTTCAGAATATGAGGAACACCACTGACAAGGCCACTATCTCTTCTGCATACCAACCCAACTGATCTTAGCACTGGGCCCTCAGCAAGGACTGCAATAGATCTGAAGGCAAAGGAAGGAATCTATGGGTGAAAGTAGATAATCTGGACCCAAGCCCTTGAAGGCAGGGGTGGGAAATCTTTTGAGCCCAATGATCCAGATTGTTATCTCCCTCTCCCTACCCAGGCCAAGTGGGTGGAGCTGACCCAGGTGACTATTTTTGCCCACAGGGGATTTCCAGAGCCCCCCTCAAAACTTTATTTTGAAAAGGGCTTCTGAAGATCTAGCCGTCAGTTGATAATACATCTATCCCTTGGTCATCCGAGAAGCCCAGCTTTTAAGTCCTGGAAAATTCACTTTCTATCTCTGTACGACTGCAAGATCAGGAAAGCACTGTGACCACCCTGCTTATGTATGGAAAGTCCTTCCTCCCAACTTCTTGCAGAACTGATCCTATATAGGCTACTATTTCTCGTCCTTTCCAGCAGAACAGTGGTACCTCGGTTTACAAACTTAATCCATTCCGGAAGTCCGTTCTTAAACCGAAACTGTTCTTAAACCGAGGCATGCTTTCCCTAATGAGGCCTCCCGCCACCGGTGCCCTTCCACCGTTCGGATTCCGTTCTTAAACCGAGGTAAAGTTCTCAAACCGGGACACTATTTCCGGTTTTGCGGAGTCTGTAAACCAAATCGTTCTTAAACCGGACTGTTCTTAAACCGAGGTACCACTGTACTCTAGCGAAGTTTCCTTCAAATTGGGTTGGTCATTGGGTCCCTCTAGAGGCAAAGCTGCACCACTGCATATAGGCTGCACATTCCAGGCAATGAAGCATGAAAAGATCTGTCAGGTATGTACGCCACAGTTTGTGCTGGGTGCTGCAGGTGTGTGTGTGAGAGAGAGAGGGGGGGGAGGGAGGGAGGGAGGGAGGGAGGGAGGGAGGAAGGAAGGAAGGAAGGAAGGAAGGAAGGAAGGAAGGAAGGAAGGAATCCATTCTTCATTACTAAAGTCCAGAACAAACTACCATTGCTGTTTCTACTCTCCCAACTGCTAACACATTCTGAAATCACATATGAACACAGGGGCGTCTTACCCATAGAGGCTAGTGGCGCAGGGTGCCAGGGCACCAAATTCTGGAGGGCACCAGGGAAGAGGCAGAGGCTGGACGCGGCGCCTCCTGGCATCAGCTCGCCACCCTCGCCCGCCTTTGCCATGCAGCGCCGAAACAGCGCCGCGCCCAGAGCCTCCACCTGCCATGGCCACCATGGCACAGAGCAGTCAGCTGAGCCGGGAGCTGCCATGTCCAGCCTCTGCCTCTTCCCTGCCGGAGGAGCTGCCCTCCAGCCACTGCCCACCTCCTCCAGCCCAGCAAAGCTAGGTGCGTCTCCGGCAGTGCCGTCCTCCCTAAAAAAGGTCTGCAGCTCTGGGTAACGGGGGGAGGGGGAGCGCCAGAGGGATCTTTGCACCACGGCGCTGGATATGCTTAAGACGGCCCTGTATGAACATAACAGCTTGCTGGATCAGGCCAATGGCCCATCTAGCTCAGCATCCTGTTCTCCATGTGGTCAGCCAGATGTCTGTGGGAAACCCACAAGCAGGATCTGAGCCCTTTCGCCTCCTGTGATTTTCAGCAATTGGTATTCAGGAGCATGACTGTCTCCAACCGTGGAGGCACAGCAGAGCCATCATGGATTGTATTTTCAAGACTGCTGATTAGCATATCTTGGACAGAGGAAAATAGGAAGCTCTCTTGACTCAGGCCATTGGTCTATCAAGATCAGTATTGCCTACACTGACCGGCAGTGACTGTTGAGGATTTCAACAGAGATGTCAGGAACTGAACCTGGGACCTTCTGCATGCAAAGCAAGAGCTGCACCAAAATATGGCCCTTCTGCTATCCTGCCAAGTGGTGACTTTGGGTCGGTCACTGTACTACCTTGCAGGGACATTGTGAGAATAAATTGGTGGAGAACCGTGCCTGCCTTTTTCCTGCAGCTTACAGATCAACACAAGCAGCCTGAGTTTGTTCTGCCCGTGCCCCATTTGTCCTAATGGGCCAGGCTCCGCCAAATCAAAGGTCAGATGAGGACACAGCACTTAGAAAGTACCGCACCTCTGATGGCTTCAGCTGCTTTGCCACCGTTTCTGCTGAGGTGGCAGAATGTCCCGCTGATAAGTGAGCTGCAGTTCATATTTAATGCCACAAAGTGTATGGAATGGAGGGGCTTGTCCAAGCAATGTTGGGACCAGTGCTGGTGGGAGATAGCAAAGGATAGCTGAAACCCTGAGGAGGAAATTATATATATATATATATATATATATATATATATATATATATATAAAATAGGTTGGCAGGCGCTGGGACCGAACGACGGGAGCGCACCCCCGCTGCGGGGATTCGAACCGCCGACCATGTGATCGGCAAGTCCTAGGCACTGAGGACTTACCCACAGCGCCACCCGTGTCCCATCCTTTACCATACCCTCCAACATTTCTCCGATGAAAATAGGGACGTCCCATTCCATAATGATAATTTTACTCTTTATACCCCACACATCTTACTGGCTTGCCCCAGCCACTCTGGGCAGCTTAGGTAAAGGTAAAGGTAAAGGTACCCCTGCCCGTACGGGCCAGTCTTGACAGACTCTGGGGTTGTGCGCCCATCTCACTTAAGAGGCCAGGGGCCAGCGCTGTCCGGAGACACTTCCGGGTCATGTGGCCAGCGTGACATCGCTGCTCTGGCAATCCAGAGCCGCACACGGAAACGCCGTTTACCTTCCCGCTGGTAAGCGGTCCCTATTTATCTACTTGCACCCGGAGGTGCTTTCGAACTGCTAGGTTGGCAGGCGCTGGGACCGAGCAGCGGGAGCACACCCCGCCGCATGGATTCGAACCGCCGACCTTTCGATCGGCAAGTCCTAGGCGCTGAGGCTTTAACCCACAGCGCCACCTGCGTCCCTCTGGGCAGCTTACAACATATATAAAAACAAAATAAAAAAGCATTAAACATTTTAAAGAAACCTTCCCTAAACAGGATTCTCTTCAGGAGGTCAGATAACTCCATACCCTCCAAAATTTCTCCAATGAAAATAGGGACATCCTAAGGAAAAGTGGGACATTCCGGGATCAAATCAGAAACCAGGATGGCTTCTCTAAATCAGGGACGTCCCTGGAAAATAGGGGCACTTGGAAGGAAGGTCTGCTTTGCTCCTCCCATGCTTCTAGCCTCTGACTGCACCCAATTTTTTACCTCTGTCCGTGCATTTGATGCCTCTTTAAGGTACAGGGGTCCATGACCATTAGGTCCAGTCATGACTGACTCTTGGGTTGCGGCGCTCATCTCACTTTATTGGCTGAGGGAGCCGGCATACAGCTTCCAGGTCATGTGGCCAGCATGACCAAGCCGCTTCTGGCGAACCAGAGCAGCGCACGGAAACGCCATTTACCTTCCCGCCGGAGTGGTACCTATTTATCTACTTGCACTTTGACGTGCTTTCAAACTGCTAGGTTGGCAGGAGAAGGGACTGGGCAACGGGAGCTCACCCCGTCATGTGGATTCGAACCGCCGACCTTCCGATCAGCAATTCCTAGGCTCTGTGGTTTAACCCACACCACCACCCACGTCCCTTTGCCTCTTTGGAGGGTATCAAATATCACCTGCAAGGGAATGTGGTTCTCAGGGTGAAAAAGACTCTCTGCCCCTGTGTTCGAGGATCCACAATGGATCTCCTTTAGAACATTTTCTTCTTTCCTCTCTTGATTCCTTCTTTTCTCCCCTCTCTTTTTCAAAGAGTGCATTAAAAAAAAAGTTCTTTAATTTTATTATTTTTCACATAAAGTGCCCTGAGTACTCACTGGGGGGGGGGGAGTGGGGCACAACAGAGACAAATGCACACATCAAATCAGCCCTGCTTCTCTATCCACAAGACAGGATGAACTGCTTCGCCTCCCCCAATTAATTAATTAATTAATAACGGCTGTTTGCAAGTTTCAGCAAAAAAAATGGGGCGGGGGAGGGGGGCAAAGCTTCACATATCTGCAGTAATCTAAAGTTTCAGTTCATGAACCAGCTAGAATGGCCGTTATCAAAGATTCAAAGATTCCTGGTAGACATTTTCCTGACAATAACTGGGCATCCTTCCCAGCCTTTTTTTTTTTTTTTAATGGCAGGGGCGTGGGGGGGTTGAGTGTGGAGTGGTGAGCTCTATTGTGAAGCAAACACCCAGCACCCTCTACTGGGGGAAAATAATCCTGCTCTTCGAAGCACCAAATTGCTACAATTACCCAAAAGATTCTGTTGCCAAGGAAACCATGCGTTCTGCTTTTTATCGTGTTATGAACATTTACTTTGGCGGTGTTACTCCTCTGCGTCTCAGACTCCAGAGCAGGGCTGAAGGATGGGGAGGGGGGGAATGAGTAACGGAGCTGAGCTGCTGCTGTGACTTACAGGCTCAAAGACGCCATGTGCACACATGCACGCAGGCACACAAATCCTTAAGGGATTCCCAGGGATTTAGGGTGGCTTCTCAAAGAGTCTTTTTTTTTTTTTGTACTGGAGTACACAGAGATGCAGGTATAAAATACAGGCAACACTATGTTGTTCTATTAATTATTATTATTTTAATTTATTGTTGCTTGCCAAATAAGTCTCCAGGTGACTTGTAAAATTTTAGGAGCATGCAAGGACACATAGGACAGAACCAATAAAGCTATATAGCAGCAAAAAAATATATATAATCAGTGCACGACAACATCACCATAATCAATCAAATTCCTGGGAGAGGAAATCAGGTTTTACCCAGTACTGAAATGATGTTAATGATGGCACCAGGCAGACTTCACTAGTTGTGAAGGACTTGTAGATATTGTCCATCAGTGGTCCTTTCTTAAAATGTGCAGAGGCAAGTACTATTTTTATTTATTTAGCTTACACACACACACACACACACACACACACACACACCCCTTATCAGGAGGCCCATTCAGTATGACATACAAACTTGGGGCAGATCTACACTCATGGTTTATAACGTTAAGGAAAATTTAAAGAACGCTTTTCATAACGCAGATAGACATATGACGTTTTGCTTGCAATGTTAATAATGTGTTATTAAAATGTGACATCAGAGGGTGCTGCAGGAACCAGCATCAGGGAAACTGCATTGATATGGACAAAACGAGATAAGGAACATTTTTTAATTTCCCAGTATGCCCTGTGACATTTTAGAACGATCATCTAATATTGTTCTAATAACATTAAAAAAAGATCAGTGTAGATCCAATCTTTAGTGTGGTGGCATCTAACCTTTGGAACGCCTTGTCATTACATATCAGACAAGTACCAACTCTCATTATCCCGTCAATGCCTGTTGAAGGCCTTCCTTTTCCTTTTCATCCCAACCTATAAATGTATTGGATTTGAAATTTGTTTTATATATGTTTCAATTGTTAGATCACTTCAGAATGTTTTGTGGGAGGTGATTCATAAATTTCTGTTCGTGTGTGTGTACGTGCTGTCATTTTTAAGCAGCTTACAAAATTAAAAGACAAAAGACAAATGTAACTGCAGCGTAGCAGCAATCAAAATACAACAATAGCCAACAAGTAGTGGCCATAGAGCTCCTTGGAAAGAAGCTTTGACTGCTAAACCACTCTGTAAATTGTAGCTCCAGGAAGGCAGCAGGGCTCACCTACCAACTCTCAGCTCTCTTAACAAACTTCAGCTCCCAGAATTCTTTGCGGGAAGTAATGCCTGTTTAAAATGGTATCATTGTGCTTTAAATGCATGATTGGAATGTTGCCTGAGCCCGACAGTGTTCCTAATTTGGCCCGCAAGGCCATTTTCCCGAGAAACATAGGGCAGATCCACATATATTTAAGGCACATCCAACACACTTTTAAAGCACATGACTTCCCCCAAAGAATCGTGGGGACTGTAGTTTGTTAAGGGTACTAGGAATTGTAGCTTTGTGTTGGTAGACTGCAGTGCCCATAGTTCTGTGGGGGGAAGTCATGTAGTTTAAATGTGCATTGAATGCACTTTAACTAGTGTATTTTTTGCTCTATAAGACTCACTTTTTCCCTCCTAAAAAGTAAGGGGAAATGTGTGTGCGTCTTATGGAGCGAATGCAGGCTGGGCAGCTATCCCAGAAGCCAGATCAGCAAGAGGGATTGCTGCTTTCACTGTGCAGCGATCCCTCTTGCTGTTCTGGCTTCTGAGATTCAGAAATTTTTTTTCTTGTTTTCCTCCTCCAAAATCTGGGTGTGTCTTGTGGTACAGCGCATCTTATAGAGCGAAAAATATGGTATACGGTGTGGATCTGCCCTTAGAGGGATTGGTCGCAATTTGAATTAATATGTGAACATTATATATAGCTAAATCCTGGAATGGCCGGATTGTGCAGCAATTCCCCTGCCCCCCATAACAACTAACCGCCGATGGCTATGGTCTGCCTCCACTGCCAGAGGCTGTATGCTTCGAAATACTAATCGCTGGAAACCACAGGTGGGGAAAGTGCTTTTTGCATTCCAGCCCTGTTTGTAGGCTTCCCACAGGCATTTGGATGGCCACTGTGAGAACAACACACTGGACCACATGCGTCATGGGTCCCATGGAGACATCTTGGCAGGATTTGTCAGAGCGGGAGGAGGACTGGGATGAGAATGTGGAATTGGATCCTTGAGGAGGGGCCCGGAAGGTTGGGAGATTCTGATCCGGATCCAGATTGAAGGGCTGAGCAGACTTATCAGGAGAGAAGCCCACCTTGGACACCCAGAGTGTTATGTCACAGCAGACTGACGTGAATGCCTCCTATCAGCTAAGAGCCCTCTCTCCTGGAGAGGTGCCTGGAATAGATAAAATAATGGTACAGTGGTACCTTGGTTCTCAAAGTTAATCCGTTCCAGAAGTCCATTCCAAAACCAAAGCATTCCCAAACCAAGGCGCGCTTTCCCATGGAAAGTAATGCAAAATGGATTAATCCGTTGCAGACTTTTAAAAACAACCCCTAAAACAGCAATTTAACATGAATTTTACTATCTAACGAGACCACTGATCCATAAAATGAAAGCGATAAACAATGTACTGCAGTCACACAGTCAATCAATCAGTAGCTGAACTGGGTTCCACACAGTCACAAAAACAAAACAAAAAAGCCGCGAAAACAAAAAACGGCAAAATAAATAGCAAAAACAGACAGACCTCAGGGTAACACTCAAAACAGAAGTGTGGCACTCAAAACTGAAGGGTGGCACTCAAAACAGAGCACGTTCAGCTTCCGAAAAAGGTTCGCAAACCAGAACACTTCCGGGTTTGCAGTGTTTGGTTTCCAAGTTGTTTGAGTACCAAGGCGTTTGAGAACCAAGGTTCCACTGTATGTCTCTATGTGACTCTCACGAATTTGGCTGCACTTCCTCCCCAGGCCACATTCCCTTACTGGCCTTGCTCTGTGGCCTTCTTGAATGCTTTTGCCTGGCCAGGATATAATAATGGCTCTTGTTAAGGGGAACAAAATCCATGGATGGAGGCTACAGAGGTGTGGGTGGAGAAACCTCTGACGTTGCATGGCTGAGATGTAGCCTACTGTGCAGAGCAGTCATAGCCCCTGTCCTACCGACTTTGCGCCTCTGGCCTCATCCACCACTGGTATGTGGGCCCCCTAGAAGATTGTTCACCAGGGAGTGTGGCCCTCAAGCTGAAAAGGGACTCTCACACTCCGGTCTATATGGTCAAGCCAGTTCCAGGATCCTCTGTCTGCAG
This sequence comes from Podarcis cretensis, assembly GCF_951804945.1. Classification (NCBI taxonomy): domain Eukaryota; kingdom Metazoa; phylum Chordata; class Lepidosauria; order Squamata; family Lacertidae; genus Podarcis; species Podarcis cretensis. Next base: position 22,530,642 of record NC_137177.1, on the reverse strand, counting down.
TCCTCTCTCTAGCATTCTTTGGCCTAAGTCTGTTTTAACTGCTTTTCCCACCAGTCTGCTGAACCAGAGATATTTTTTTTTCTACCTGAAAGGCAGCTAATGAGTTACAACAGGGCCAGGCACACGGTGTGAGATTCACAAGCAGGATCTCTTTTTGATAAGCGGAGGGATGGGTTTGAGAACTTAGCGGGCGGAATGGCCCAGCCAAGCCAACGGTCCCAAATCGATTCTTTCATGTGAGAAGTGCCTTGTGTCGCATGGGATGTCTTTATCGCTTGGGAGGGAAAGATCAAAACGACCAAGGCATGAAGCGTGCTAATAAGCACAGGCACTTAAATGCTTGCTCTGTCCTTCTGCCCAGCAGGTATTCATTTAAGCCAGCTGCCACGCTGACCTTCATTCTTTTACGGCAGGGTTTATGCCATGGGATAATGTGAAATTTAACGTCAGATGGAGATTCTGAGGCAATTTCAAGCTAACAAGGAGAAACGGAACTCAGTATCTGGAGCTGTCACTCAAGTATATGCAGGGAGAGCTCTTACTAGCCCGGTGACTGACTGAACAATATAGCACACCCCACCACAAGGAAGGAAGGAGGAGATATGAAGCTACTGCTTCCATTCAGCAGGCTACATGTGTATCTAAGGTAAACAATGGGATGCGGGTAGCATTGTGGTCTAAACCACTGAGCCTCTTGGGTTTGCTGATCTGAAGGTTGGTGTTTCGAATCCCCACGATGGAGTTATTATTATTATTATTATTATTATTATTATTATTATTATTATATAATTTGTTATTAGTGGTTTTTAACATATCATTTTCAACAGTAATTAAACATACTTTTACATCTTATTCAAATTTTTGACTTCCATCAATCCTGTCTGAAAATTTTCCAATCTAATCTCTCAGTATGCATTTCTTATCTTCCCTGATCCATTTCAAACTCATAACCAATATCTCTATCTTTTTATACTTTGTAACTGTCAGGGAGGGGACGCAGGTGGCGCTGTGGGTTAAAGCCTCAGCGCCTAGGGCTTGCCGATCGAAAGGTCGGCGGTTCGAATCCCTGCGGCGGGGTGCGCTCCCGCTGCTCGGTCCCAGCGCCTGCCAACCTAGCAGTTCGAAAGCACCTCCGGGTGCAAGTAGATAAATAGGGACCGCTTACCAGCGGGAAGGTAAACGGCGTTTCCGTGTGCGGCTCTGGCTCTGGCTCTGGCCAGAGCAGCGATGTCACGCTGGCCACGTGACCCGGAAGTGTCTCCGGACAGCGCTGGCCCCTGGCCTCTTAAGTGAGATGGGCGCACAACCCCAGAGTCTGTCAAGACTGGCCCGTACGGGCAGGGGTACCTTTACCTTTTACCTTAACTGTCAGGGAACTGCCATCAGGGCCGGAGGGAGAGAGCGGGCTCCGGAGGGGTCCCAGAGAGCGTCCCGGGATGGGGAGAGGCAGCCCATCTTCTGGGGAAGAGAATCAGCGTAGCACCAGTGGAGAAGGGGGGCAGATGGGGGAATCGGCGAGGCGGTCCCATGACTCCTTGCCAGGGACCGGCGGGGAGAGTAAGGGTCCTCCGCTGCCTACACCCTTCTTGCGCAGAAGGCTTCCGCGCAGGGAGAGTAGGAGGAGACTAGGCGTCAAAGAGGAAGAAGTTCAAGAAACGCCCACTGACGGATTCTGCCAGTGATTGAGACAGCCACGGGTGAGTGGCTGTCCAGACAGAAAAGGTTCACTCAGGCAACCCAGCCAGGTGTGGCACCAGTTTACGCACGAGCAACCCCTAGAACCACTACAGTAACCCTTCGTATATTTCTCCTTACAAAACTTCTTGTAGTCCTACTAGCATAATTTGTTGATTACAGTTGCTCTTCCAATAATTCATATACTTCTTCCAATCTTCTGTAAATCTCTGGTCCCGCAGGTTTCGAATCCTTCCTGTCATTTTGTCCAATTCTGCATGGTCCATTAATTTTGTCTGCCATTGTTCTTTCATCGGAATTTCTTCTTGTTTCCATTTCTGGCCTAATAATACTCTTGCTGCAGTTGTTGCATATAAAAACAATTTAACATCTTGCCTATTAATGTCCTGACCTATAATTTATGATTTATACCCCGTCCATCTGGGGAGTGAGCTCCTGTTGCTCTGTCCTATTTCCTGCCAACCTAGCAGAAAGCACGCCAGTGCAAGTAGATGGCGGGAAGTTAAACGGCGTTTCTGTGTGCTCTGGTTTCTGTCATGGTGTCCTGTTGCACCAGAAGCGGTTTAGTCATGCTGGCCACATGACCTGGAAAGCTGTCTGTGGACAAACGCCGGCTCCCTTGGCCTGAAAGCGAGATGAGTGCCGCAACCCCATAGTCGCCTTTGACTGGAATTAACCGTCCAGGGGTCCTTTACCTTTACCTAAGATAAACATGCGGACTTCCCTCCCGCCTCAGGATCACGATGTATATTCTTGCCCTCTGCACTGAAAAATGGTGAAATGCCTTCCTCCAGTTCTCTGCCAATGGGATAGTAAGTTTGGAAGGGGGCATCTTGAAACCCAAAGAAAATGTAGAGGGAAATCAACTTCTTTTAGAAAACAAGGAAAACTAATTCATGTGCGGATGAATCACTGCTGGACTTTGCCAGGGAGGAGATGTACTCATGAGAGATGCATGAGCTTACTCAAGACAAGAGTCATCCGTAACTTCTGATTGCAGGAGCTCTGTGCCGGCTCCTGTAACCTACGCCTAAATTCTCTCTAAGCGAAAGGAGGACTTTGATCAAAACACTCCACACGTTTGACATAACGAGGGGTCTCTGCAGAGTGCCATTAGCCATATAAAAGCAATTGAAGGGAGTTTCACAGGGACTCGGATTGTAGACTGATGCTGCTACTGTCACAGTCTCAGAGGAAATCATGGTTTCTCTTAATTAGCAACAAAGAATCGCAACTGCAAGGACAACATCAAAACATGATTCAGAAAAGATGTAAAGCGCCCGTTCGTCTGCTAATCCTGAGTACCAAGCTCCTGTGCCCAATGCAGAAACAGATGGAAGTAGAACTCTATCCTTTGGTCTTAAATCGTTGTTTCTGATGCTAAAGGGGCAACCAAAATTATCAAGGGACTGGAGCAACTACCCTATCAGGAAAAGTTACAATCTTTGGGGCTTTTTTGGTTGGGGGGGAGCGAGTCAAGGAAGGCACAACTAAAGAAGGGAGAGAAATTTGATTCAGTTTGCATTCAAGAGCAAAACTACTTAATATCACTTTCCAAAACCATATGCCAGGGTTTCCCAAACTTTGATCTCTAGCTGTTTTTGGACTGCAGTTCCCATCATCCCTGACTACTGGTCCTGCCAACTGAGAATGGTCAGAACCATAGTCCAAAAACAGCTGGAGACCCAAGTTTGGGAAACCCTGGCGTACGTGAACCGAAACACAGCTGCGCTTTGAAATTCACACTTGAAATTTGGCAAAGCAGTTTTCCAGTCAAGTAACGTGGACAAAAATGCACATACTAGGGTAAAGTGTGCATAAAAGTGCATATATTCATGAAAGTTGCATCCAGAAATGGAATATATTTGGGAAATTATCAGAAAAATTAGCTGGTCATGAGGACTTAAATTGCAAACCAATGTGGAAATGTGGGGGAATGAACTTAAAAGTGAAGAAATGAGAAATAGAGAGAAAACAAAATGGACAGACTCGCCTAACTTAGACAGTGATGGATGTGCATAAAATTGTGCATGACACAGTGAAAGTGGATAGGGAGGTGCTTTTCTCCCTCTCTCCTAATGCTAGAGCCCAGGGGCATCCAATGAAGCTGAAGGGTTGGAGATTCGGAACAGATGAAAGGAGGTACGTCCTTACACAGCGCAAAGTTAAACTATGGAATTTAATCACAAGAGATGTAGTGATGGCCATCCATGGATGGGTGAAAAGAGGATTAGACCATTTCATGGTTGAGGCTATCAACGGCTACAGTGGTACCTCGGGTTACATACGCTTCAGGTTACAGACTCCGCTAACCCAGAAATAGTGCTTCAGGTTAAGAACTTTGCTTCAGGACGGGAAAAGAAATCGTGCTCTGGCGGCACGGCGGCAGCAGGAGGCCCCATTAGCTAAAGTGGTGCTTCAGGTTAAGAACAGTTTCAGGTTAAGTACGGACCTCTGGAACGAATTAAGTACTTAACCTGAGGCACCACTGTACTGGTTACTTCCAGTATCAGAGGCAATACACTTCTGAATACCAGTCGCTGAGCATCATGAACGGGAAAGTGCTATTGTGATCATGTGCAGCTTCTGAGTTTTCCACCAGCATCTGGTTGACCCAGCAGGACTCTTTCTATGTCCTTAACCAAATTTCTAGTTTAAATTTCAGCTAGTGAACAAGACATAGAGAAGAGTAAAAAAACAACGGGTTGGATCCACTCTGGGGCATACTTAGAACTAGGGGTGGGGGTGAAATTTGATTAAGTTTACTTAATGCAGAATCCACAGTTTCTGAAACAACACACACACTGAAATAAAACCATCCTTCAAAATGTGCACTTCATACAAGTGATGTGTACAAAAATGCATTCATATGGGTAAAGTGCGCATATGAATACATGGTAACATACAAAAACACATGATATACAGGGAAATTACTTTCCAAAAAACAGGTGTGTCTTAGGCAAAATTGCATAGAAAAATGTGTTTATTGGGAGCAATGTGTACTAAAATGCCAACAAATTTTCATGAGGATTTAAAAAAAAACAAAAAAAACAAAAAAAACAGATTGCTGCAGAAACACAGAGACCTGAATTTAAGACTGGAAAAATGAGAAACTGAAAGTACTCCAAACTGACAGATCCATCCCTACTTAGAACTTAGATACCTGTTGAAATTGAGAGTCTGCATAAGTCATCCTGATTTCAATGGGTGTGCTCTAAACAAAACGAAGCCTATGTCCAATCCAGTGAAAAAAGCTTCCCTAGCTGTGTCATCCTGCAAGAGGTCCAGAAGCAAAGACCTTGTCACAAACAAGAAGGGACCCAAGCTGTCTCCAACTCATATTTCTTGCCTCAGCTCATTGTAGAAGAACTTCTTCCATTCCTCCACCATGTGGTGACTATTTTGGAACATGTCGCCAGTGCCCCACTGCCTCTGCCTCCGAGGCGGATATAGGAAGCAGAGGGAACTATGGAACTGGGATCCAAATTGTTGCAGAATAGGTGAGCAAGGGAATAAAAGGTAAAGGGACCCCTGACCACTAGGTCTTGTCATGACCAACTCTGGGGTTGCGTGCTCATCTCGCTCTATAGGCCGAGGGAGCCAGCGTTTGTCCGCAGACAGCTTCCAGGTCATGTGGCCAGCATGACTAAGCTGCTTCTGGCGAACCAGAGCAGCGCACGGAAACGCCGTTTACCTTCCCGCCGGAGCGGTACCTATTTATCTACTTGCACTTTGACATGCTTTCGTACTGCTAAGTTGGCAGGAGGAGCAAGGGAATACAGGGTCCCAAATTAGCGTGTGGTGCCTCTAGCTCCCATGTTTCATGAAGAGAGGTAAGGGAGGGTAGCAACGTATGCACCTGTCGCACTCGGAAGGAGCACCAAGCAGGTGGGGGGGGTCCTTCCTCAGAGTGAAGCATTCTGGTTAGTTAACCAGGAAACTGCCTGAGATGCTACCTTGCCTCCATGGCTAGAAGTGCTTCACCGTCTTGGCCACTTTGAATACCTTTCTCGGAACAAAATGTGGAGCTGGGCTTTGGCAGTACTCAAAGTGTGGCCACATTGTGGATCTGTACAAGGGCATGATGATATGGTCAAGTTTATTTGTGATAAGTGCCAGATTTACGTATAAGCTAAACAAGCTATAGCTCAGGGCCACACTATCTTAAAGGTAAAGGGACCCCTGACCATTAGGTCCAGTCGTGGCTGACTCTGGGGTTGCGACGCTCATCTCACTTTATTGGCCGAGGGAGCCGGAGTACAGCTTCCGGGTCATGTGGCCAGCATGACTAAGCTGCTTCTGGTAAACCAGAGCAGTGCACAGAAACACTGTTTACCTTCCCGCCAGAGCGGTACCTATTTATCTACTTGCACTTTGACATGCTTTCGAACTGCTAGGTTGGCAGGAGCAGGGACCGAGCAATGGGAGCTCACCCCGTCGTAGGGATTCGAACCACCGACCTTCTGATCAGCAAGTCCTAGGCTCTGTCATTTAACCCACAGCGCCACCCGCATCCCTCCCACTCTTTTAGGAACCCCCCAAAAAATAAAAAATAAAAACTGGATGTACATTTCCAAAATATAAGATAAAAAAACAAATAAAATAAAACCTACATACAGCAACAGTGTTTTGTGTTGTGTAGGCTCCTATGATGTAAGTAATGGGCCCTGCCTGCTAGCCTGCTCCCTAAAATATCACTGGTTTGCTTCTTTCTATATAGAGGGTGCCTACATTCTGCATGGACTGGTTGTATGGCAACATGTGCAAATGGCTTTAGATACCTATTAGGTCCATAAATTACCATATAGCATATATTCAACACAAAAAACAGCAACCATTTGTTGTTGACAAAGGACAGCTGGACATATAAAGGGCCCCATTACCTTCAGTAGCTTAGGGCCTCATCAAACCTAAATCCAGCCTTGTTTGTGATCCCTTTTCTAATAATCCCTGGAATGGAATCCATTTTTGTCACAGCTGCTGCACTCTGGGGCTGACATTTTCATTGAACTAATCATCACAACCCCAATATCTATCTATCTATCTATCTATCTATCTATCTATCTATCCGGTTGGCAGCCCAAGAAACAGGGCCTTTTCAGTGTTGGCCCTGTCCCTGTGGCATGTGCAGGGTGTGCATTTTGCTCCCTTCCTAGTGGTTTTAAAATGGGTTTTTAAGTCTTGACTATTCCAACCCTTTTAACTGAATAATGTTATTGAAATAATCTTAACGGCTGGTATTGTTCAATGGCTATTGTTTTATGCTTTCCATTGCTTTATATTTTAAATTCATTTCATGCTTTTAATTGTGAACCATCCTGGGAGAACCCTTGACCCTGAAATGTGGTATTGGTGTTGCTGGTCTCATACTGTAGAACATTCTTCCAGCAGAGATTCAATAACCCTCATTTTTAACTTTCAGGCATCTCTCAAATACCCTTTTATGCTGACAGGCCTTTGCAGCTGTTTCATTTGATATGGCAGTCTAGATATACTGTTAGAAATAAATCTAAATAAATAAATAAGGACAAAACTTGGTATTTACCACATATCGTACTGCACAAAGGCTCAAATTAAGACTGAAACCCTAAAAAACACCCGACTGAGTTCCCTTAGGCACCTTCTCCACATATAATCTAGACTTCGCAAGTTGTTGTTTTTTAATGTTGATTCTTTTAAAAAAAATACTATGATAATTTAACAACATGGGCATGAATGTAGAAATTAACATGTTTTGAGAGTGAGAGAAAATTGCTGCACGAGGGACATCTGTGCTTGTCATTTTGAGTTTTTATAATGCAGATTTGCTTGTTCATAAGAGAGCAGAAAATATTATTTCCACAGAGAATTGGGACTGCACGAGGGGGGGGTGCGTCTAAATTCCCTTAGAAAGAATAGATGCCGTGCTTTCTTTCTTTAAAAAAAATTGTTTAGGGGTGCTCTCGTTTTCCTACTCATATTGAAATACTGCCCCACAATGAGGCCAAACTTAGATTCACAAAATGTTTAGGAGTACATGTACCCCTGCATACCCCACCACCACCACCACCGCACAGAAAAAAACACTGAATAGATGGAAAATTTCTGCATGGCATCCCCACTTTATTTTTGTCCCTTTCCATTTTGTTCCTCTCCTTTTTTGCACACACACCCAGATTCCCATTCTCTGTTTTAGATCATGAGCCTTTGGACAAGGAATATTTATACAACACTACTGCCTGCCACAAGCCCCTGAGACAGGCAGGCTGCAAATCTCCATGACTAAATATTCCCACATGGAGCACTTAGGATTCAAGATATATAAACAAAATAATTTGTTCCCTGCTGCAGAGAGATTCTTGGGAACTCTAGACATAATACAAAACTCTCACACACCTTTCTGAAAATTATGGCAAATTAGCACCAAAGCCAGTCTCGTGGGTCTAGAGAAGTGTAACTAACTGGAGATAGCACTGGAAACGGATAATCACACCCAGCTTCGCTCCCTCACATTTGGGTGAAACGGGATACATCCTTCCCCTCCTCTCTCTCTCTCTCTCTCTCTCACACACACACACACACACACACACACTCCTGGGTATTTACAGACCCTTTACAATCACAATCACAGGCACAGATGGAGGAACCGCAGCAAAGGACTCATAGCAGACATCCCAACAGTTGCTCAATGCTCTTTTCCCTCACAAGCGTCAGCCCAAACAGCACTGAGAGCTATGACTGGCACATGAAGCCTTTTTCCTGTGGGCCTCTCCAGGTACCGATGTGAAAAGGCACCATTTCCCATTCTGTCCTGTATTCATCACATGCAGCGTCGTTTCCATTCAGCTGCAATTTGTCTTCCCACCAAAATCTATGTTGAAGTCCTCTGCTCAGGACCAAATATGGTTTTAATTTCTCCAGCTTTCCTTTCTTTGCGTATTTCCCACCACGGCATGGGCACCTAGTTCACAGATTTTGCTGAAGTCCAGTTATACAGTGGTACTTCGGGTTACGAACTTAATGTGTTCTGGAGGTCCGTTCTTAACCTGAAACTGTTCTTAACCCGAGGCACCACTTTAGCTAATGGGGCCTCCCGCTGCCGCCGCACCACCACTACATGATTTCTGTTCTCATCCTGAAGTAAAGTTCTTAATCCGAGGTACTATTTCTGGGTTAGCGGAGTCTGTAACCTGAAGTGCCTGTAACCTGAAGCGCCTGTAACTCAAAGTACCACTGTATTGTTTTATGTTATAGTGCTACCTAGTGCTTCTGAGATCTGGCCAGCTCACTCCTTCAGAATTCTTGACTGAATAGCATTATTAGGCCATACTGACTAGAATTCATTTAATAACCAAATATTCCTCAGCGGTCTCTTCCTCCTTCCCCCCCCTTCCTTATTGACCTTTCCCATTCTTCATCCCCTTTCAAGCTACAATCCATGCACATGTACCTGGAAGCAAGTCTAATTGAACTCAATGGGACATAGCGTAAACATGCATAGGAGAATACTGTAAATGTCTCTTCACAGCTTTCTTACTTTACAAAGATTTGTTATTTTTGCCTTCTCTTTAGAGATCAGTCTTCCAAGTAGAAGTGTGGTCCTTGCATATCTTTGTCTTTCTGTTGCTTCTAATATTAAAACATTTCTTCTAATATTGAAAAGATTTATAAAATATTGCCTGCTCACTGCAACTAATCTGTATCTGTGGCATGAGCATTTTGTTTTGACATGTTGCATATACTGTACTAATCTACTGATATTGGAAAGGGTGGGAAGACAAGGGAACATTGCAGGATGTTCCTAGCCAGAAACATAATAACCTCAGCTGAATCCTTGTTGGGCAATGCACCTAATCCGTTTCATGCTCATTGCATGTCACACACCAGGCACAGTTCTCTTCCTTGGCTGAATGTGTCGTTATGAATACAGTACTTCTTTTGGAAGCAGGGGACAGGGAAAACAATAGGTGACCGAACAGTCCGAACTCTTCACATGCATGCATGCTTCCTATATATAGGTGATAACTTGCAGAAAGAATAACCAGGGTGTCTAATGGGTAGAAATATTGTTAGGAACTCTCTGTATTATGAATAAAACAGTTATCGTTATTGTAGGGAGGGTGGTTGAAGTGATGGCATATTGCCTCACCTGTCAAGAGACCCATGTAAGTTTTATATAGGGACACAGGAAGGATGTGGTGGGGAGTTTATATGGAGGATAAGTAGCAGACAATGAAAGTTATATGCTGTGGAGTATATCAGTTTATAAGCTCCCCAATGTCATTCTTATTAATCTTATTCCATGGTGCACTAAGAACCAATGTGATCTATCTGCTCCCCCCACCACCGCCACCAAAACACATTAAGGTCCCAGTTAATTCTTTCTATATTCTGGGGAAAATGCAGAAAGCTGTTGTTGTTGATGAAGATGAGTTGTTATTGTTGTTGCTGCTACTGTTACAGTGGTACCTCTGGTTAAGAACTTAATTATTTCTGGAGGTCCGTTCTTAACCTGAAACTGTGTTCTTAACCTGAGGTACTTTAGCTAATGGGGCCTCCCGCTGCGCTGCTATCGTGCAATTTCTGTTGTCATCCTGAAGCAAAGTTCTTAACCCGTGATACTACTTCCAGGTTAGCAGAGTCTGTAACCTGAAGCGTCTGTAACCTGAAGTGGCTGTAACCCGAGGTACCACTGTACTATTATTATTAACAGAGGCAAACATTTCTGATAAGGTATGTTTCCAAATTAGTACTGAATCAGCCTTGCTGATATGATCCTAAGGAAAGGAAAGCAATAGAAAAGAATAAATGGACAGAAATCTGAAATAGCAATATTCCAAAACCAGTGGGGGACATTTTAACCTCCTGGACACTGTAACTGACCTTAAGGTGCCTATTCTGGAACAAAGGGAACTTCAAAAGGAGACAAAGTGAAACCGCCAAATTGCAATTCATCAAGACATCCAGTGAATTGAATTAAGAGGATGAATTTCCTAACACTATGGAGATGGGAAGGGTTTCTCTCAATATTCTCTGTACTTTGTACCTAAGAAGGGTTGCTCTCAAATATTATCTGCAGTAAATTCCTGTGCTAATCCTGTGCTAATCCTACTTCTGCAATTGTGGTCAGACAGTTAGCACACAGCCAGTGGCTGTTTGCTAAATCTGTCTGGCAGGTCAAGAGTCCATTTCCTGCCTTGTCAGCTAGCAAGAAACTGCAGCTGTTTGCAAATTTAACCAGGCCTGCTAAGGAGGCCGTTTCCTGCCTTGCGCTTCCTGCCTTAGTAATGCAAAGATAAGAAAGACACGAATAAGCAAAAGGGGAGGGGGAGTGCTTAGCCAGCAGAAAGACATGTATGAGGGAATGTTTAGCAAGCAATATATTTTTTAAAAAAATAATATTTATTAAAGATTTTCAAATATAACAGAAAAAGAAAAACATCCAAATTTAAAACCTAATTTTCATTGGCATCCTTCCAGGACTTCCCCTCCCCTCCCCCTCTTGTATTCCAATTCTTTCAAATAGATTCAACAAATTCTTACCCCAAATTTTAAAATTATTTATCATTGACCCAATTTAAAAAATATTTTCCCATCCCCTAAAATCAACCTGTTCCCTTCCACGAGTTCCCCTCTTTAATATGCAATACAGATTAAAATAAACAGAAAAATAGAAAAAAGAATAAAATGTAATTTAACACCCTTTGGATTCCAAATTTCCCTCCCCCCTTTCCCGGTTGCGTTCCCAATGTCCGTCAATATCTACTGTCATCCTGGAGCTCCCACATCTAAACCACAGTCCTTCACCAGTCCGCTTTGCCGTCTTTTTATTAGTCTTTGCCGTCTTTTGGTCATCTTTGATTTCACATGTCCAATCTTCCAACTTTGTCCAGTTCTTGTTATTCTTGTTGTTCTCTCTCCTCCTCTTTTTTTTTTTTTCCTGCTCTCCTGCACAAATGTTCTAATTCCAAAAAGCTTCTAATTCCTCTGCAGAGGCTTTGTTATTCAGGAACAAAACATTACGTCAAGTCCCTTCCATTCTTCAATAGATAAATCTATTGTCTCCTTTAGTGTGTAGACCTCTGTAGACAAAATAGTGTTCCATTTCTGCAGTTTCCCAGGAGTTAAAAAGTCCTATTCAAATTCGATGCCAACAATACTTGTAGTGTCCCACAGCTCCTCTAGAGGGATTATAGTAGCTCAGTTTCCTTCCCGATCACACCCAACAGTCAAAGTAACTTATTATTCCTTGTTTTAAACAATTTATATCCAATTTGTAACAAATGTGACCAGCAAAGTCCTCGTAACAAAGTTCTCTTTTTGTTCTTCCGCTTTGACAGCTCCTTTGACAGCTGTCAAAACCTCTTTTTCTCCTCTCCCGGCGCTCTTACGGATCGCTCCCGGGGTTTCCGGGGGGGGTTGCCTTTTAATTCACATTCCACTTTTCTCCTCCAGCCCAGTCTTATAATTTTCCATCGCGAAGTTAATAATTTTATCAAAAAAAGGTTGCACTCGATCTTAGTTGTCAAATCCTTTGCTTTAGCTCCTCTACAACAGGGGGGAGGCTGACTTCCTTTTTGCACCTCCCCCGCTCGCTCCGAATTTAAAAAGAATTTTTCCCCTTTTTTAATCCAAGTTCCAATTACTCACGGGTTATTCTTTTAAAGTCCAAATTTTCAATGGAAGAAGTCAGCGCTCTCCGTCGAATGGCATGCGGCTTCGCTCGGCAGGGGAAGCGGAGGACTCACAGCACCCCCCCCTGTCACCCGCTCCGCAGCCTTTAAAAAGGCTCCTTCGCGGGTTGGGGGGGACGCAAACGGTGCCCGCCGAGTCACCATGCCCATGGGTTTCAGCGCCCATGGTTTTTGAGGGTCCCCGCGTCGCCGGCGCGGTAGAACCCAGCCCCTGCCGAGCAGGCTCCCTCCGGAGCTCGGAGGGAGTCCGCCATTCGGCGATGGCGCCAACCCGGAAGATGTTTAGCAAGCAATATAGATGTGCCATATAAGGGAATAAGTTGAACATTTGCCAGCTGATTGGAGAAGTTTGGAGAAGGTATGGGAGGGGGGAGAATGTTCAGAAAGTATAAGAAAGTTTGCTGAAGTGTATTGCTTCACAACCAGTTTTTCAGAACCTATTCTGCTGGTTGTCTCTGTGCACAGATTACAATAAACTCTTTTCTCCAAAGAAGAATCTTTCCTGGTGCTTTTTGCTCTCTCTTCGGTACTGGGGACGCGGGCAAACGATTCCCTGGCGAGGACAAGGTTCAGACGCGGGCAAACGATTCCCTGGCGAGGACAATGTTCAGGCTACAACTATAGTGTTGGTTCTCCAATGCTAGAAAGTTTGTGCTATCAACAGCTATTTTTCCTTCTTCTTTAATTAACAACTTTCCTGCATTTCCTTTCCTTCTGGTCCTCACCGTTTTACCATCTCCTTTCCCCATCTGCGACTCAGGATAAGCCCATTTCTCCCTCTCACCCACGTCCCAAAACGTGTATGAATTAGAACATCTGATTTCCCAGGAATGAGGAACCAGAAAATTACTATTACTGTTACTATTGTTATTATTCATCCTAAGTTCCCAGGGCAGAACTATCCTAAGTTCCCAGCACAACAGTACAGGGGGGCAGGGTATTATTGGGTTATTGCTTTTATTTTTATTTTATATACTGTTGGTCTTTTTATGTGAACCGCCCTGAGACCCCCGGGCAGTGTCGGATCTAGGTTTGATGAGACCCTAAGCTACTGAAGGTAATGGGGCCCTTTATCTGTCCAACTGTCCTTTGTCGACAACATATGGTCACTGTTTTTTGTGCTGAATATATGCTATATGGTAACTTATGGACCTAATAGGTATCTAAAGCCATTTTCACATAACAAAATATTTACATCATAGGAGCCTAAACAACAGAAAACACACTTGCTGTATGTAGGGGTTTTTTTTCCTTGTTTTTTTCGGAGGCCCCCAAGAGGGGCCCTAAGCTATAGCAACTGATTTCATAGTTTGGAGGCCACCAGTGAAAACCAGGACCGATATAAAAAGCAAAGGAGATATTGGGCAGCCCTGTCGTGTACCTTTTTCTATAGGTATTTCTTCTGTTACCACGTTATTTACAATTAATTTGGCCTTTTGTTGAGAGTATATTGCACCTATACCGTTTTCAAAACCTTGTCCTACCCCCATCCCTTGGAGATTCTTTTTCATAAAAGTCCAACAAATGTTGTCAAAGGCTTTCTCCGCGTCCACAAAAATCAAAACTGCTTTCCTATTAATGTCAACGTCCAGCAGCTCCAAAATGTCTATAATGTTCCTCACATTGTCTGACATATGTCTACCTGGGAGAAAGCCTGTTTGGTCCTTATGAATCTCATCTACCAACACTCTTTTCAATCTTTTTGCCAAAATGTCTGCAAAAATTTTGTAATCCACATTAAGTAAAGATATAGGGCGGTAGTTTTTAACTTGGTTCTTCTCAGTCTCTGTTTTCGGTATAAGTGAGATGAAAGCCTCTTTCCACGATTCAGGTGCCTTTTTCCCCTTTAAAATTTCATTGCAAACTTCCTTCAATGGTTGTATCAGCCATTCTTTCAGCAATTTGTAGTATTTGGCCGTCAGGCCATCTGGTCCTGGTGATTTTCCCAATTTCATATTTTGAATGGCACCCTCTATTTCTTGTTCTGTTATTTCCTCATTTAAGATCCTTTTACTTTGTTCTGAGATTTTTGGTAAGCCGTATTTTCTAATGAATTCTTCTATTTCTTGCTCGTTAGTTGGCCCTTGTGCATACAATTTCTTAAAAAAGCTTTGAAAACAATTGTTGATCTCATTGGGTTTGTGGATAATCTTTCCATCCATTTCTAAACTTGTTACCGTGTTCATTTTCTGCCTTTTTTTCAATTGCCATGACAGAAGTTTCCCACATTTATCCGCTGACTCAAAAGTTTTTTGTCTCATTTGCTTTATCTTCCATTCTATTTGTTGGTTCATAAGTTCCATGTATTGCATCTGATGAAACTTTATTTCTCTCAAAATCTCATGAGACTTTGGTTTAGACCTCAACTTCTTCTCTCCTTCTTTTATTTTTTCTAAAATTTTTTCCTTCTTTTCATTTTGTTGCTTCCTCTTAATGGAATTTTGTTGAATTAGGAAACCTCGCATCACGGCTTTGCTTGCGTCCCAAATTATTCTTTTTTCCACATCTGTTTTCCTGTTGATCTCAAAATAATCTTTTATTGTTTTAAGGGCCTTCTTATGGATCTCTTCATCCTTGAATAGGGTGTCATTCATTCTCCATCTAAAGGAACCAGTTGTTGTTAGTTTCATCTCCATCTTGACCGCATTGTGGTCGGAGCACGTTTTTGGGCAGATTTCTACTTTTTTTGTTCTTGACGCCAGACTACTAGAAATCCAAATTTGGTCTATTCTTGTCCATGTCATTTTTGCTTCAGAGAAGAAGGTTCCCTCTCTCTCTAGAGGATTCTTTATTCTCCAAATATCAATCAAGTCCATAGTTTCAGTCATTTCGAAAAAGATCTTTGGTAGTCTCCCTTCTTTTGAAATCACTTGTCTCTGTGCTTTATCCATGTTTGTTGAAACAACTCCGTTCATGTCTCCCATCATTAGGATTTTATAATCTAAAAAGTCAACTAATGTCTCATGCAACTTCCTAAAGAATTCGGCCTTCCCTTCATTTGGGGCATAAACTCCCACAATTAATATCTTTTCTCCTTGAATTTGTATTTCAATTGCCAGGTATCTTCCTTGTTCATCTTTAAATATTAATTTTGGAGCCAACTTTTCCTTTGCATAGATCACCACACCTCTTTTCTTTACTTTGTCTGATGAGATGAATTCTTGACCGAGTCTCTTATTTATTAATAATTTCCTGTGTATCCTGGCGATATGGGTTTCTTGCAAACATATTATGTCTAATTGTTCTTTCTTCAGAATGTGAAAAACCTGTCTTCTTTTCCGAGGAAGGTTCAAACCATTACAGTTCCAACTAAGGAGTTGCAGAGACATTTTGTATTTAGGTAGCTGTTCCTCCAACTGCTCCAAGCTTCTGCTCTTCCTCCGATGGTGGTAGTGAAAGTCCAAATGACAAATTTGCTATATCGGGTGGTTCCCTCTCCTCCACGGTTCCTTTCTGCAAATCCTCCAGATACTTCTCTAGAAATAGTTCTTTGTCCTGAATTGTTTTTATTTTAATCTTCCTTCCATTGAAGTTAAAGGACAATCCTTGTGGAAATTCCCATCTGAATGGTATGGTGTTTTTCTTCAGCAGGTCTACTAGACTCTTGTAGTATGTTCTCACCTCTAAAATGTATTTAGGAATGTCCTTAAAAATCTGTATCTGACAATTTTGGATCACCAATGCCTTTTGGTAATGCAAATTCAATATTCTATCTCTTTCTTCTTTTGATCTCAATGTAATTAAACAATTGGGTTATTGCTTTTATTTTTATTTTATATACTGTTGGTCTTTTTATGTGAACCGCCCTGAGACCCCCGGGCAGTGTCGGATCTAGGTTTGATGAGACCCTAAGCTACTGAAGGTAATGGGGCCCTTTATCTGTCCAACTGTCCTTTGTCGACAACATATGGTCACTGTTTTTTGTGCTGAATATATGCTATATGGTAACTTATGGACCTAATAGGTATCTAAAGCCATTTTCACATAACAAAATATTTACATCATAGGAGCCTAAACAACAGAAAACACACTTGCTGTATGTAGGGGTTTTTTTTCCTTGTTTTTTTCGGAGGCCCCCAAGAGGGGCCCTAAGCTATAGCTTGTTTAGCTTATACGTAAATAAATAAATAATAATAATAATAATAATAATAGTTTATTATTTATAGAAGTCTGGTAGTTGTTGTTCTCTTTGACATCTGGTGGGAGGGCGTTCCACAGGGAGGGCGCCACTACCGAGCACTGAGTGGGTTTTATTTTTATTTTATATACTGTGATCTTTTTATGTGACCCGCCCTGAGACCTCCGGGTATAGGGCGGTATATAAATTCAAACAACAACGCTACGTTAAAAAGCGAATGCAGCCGGGAAAGCAGAATTATCTGTGCGGCGCGATGGGAGGGTTGGAATTGTGTGTGTTTGTGTTGGGCCTATTGAACTGCCTCTTGTTTTGTGTGAGGCGGAGACGCGGCGGCGGAGAGGCTGTCGCGGCGGCGGCGGCCTTTTGAGGAGGGAAACGGCGCGGAGAGGCCGCGGACTGATGTTGCCGCCGGGGTTGCAGGCGAGGCTCCTTCTCATCTCGGCTGTCGTCGTCTCAGCGCTGTGAAGCAGCGGCGCTGCTCCCGCCACCCGGCGCGAGGCGGAGGCGGAGGAGGATGTCTGGGCTCTTTCCCGCTTCCCCTGACAGGCCGGGGCTCCCCGGCTCGTCCTGAGGCGGCAGGGGGCGGCGCTGCTGGGCCGAGCGAGGCTGGGCCGGGCAGGCTCCTTCCTTCCCTCCCTCATCTCCCCCACCCCCT
Organism: Podarcis cretensis; assembly: GCF_951804945.1. Classification (NCBI taxonomy): domain Eukaryota; kingdom Metazoa; phylum Chordata; class Lepidosauria; order Squamata; family Lacertidae; genus Podarcis; species Podarcis cretensis. The sequence continues at coordinate 22,513,481 of NC_137177.1, read as the reverse complement.
TCCCCACCATCACCACCTCCCTGCGCTTCGGAACATGGCGGCGGCGATAACGGTGGCGAGGGAGTGAGAGGAGGGAGCCCCGGCGGCCGCAGGTGAGCAGCAGCGAAGAGGCCGCGGCGGCGGCGGCGGCGACGCTTCCAAGCGGGGAGGCCGCCTCGGCCTGGAACCTGCCAGCAGCGGGGCTTCGGAGCCGGGCACGGCCTGGCTGCCCAGCGAGGGGTTGGGGAGAGGGGGGCTGTGCTCCCCGCAGCCCAGCAAAGGCCCGGGCCCTCCAGGGGCAGCCGAGCCCATCCTGGCGGAGTGACAGCGAGCGGCCCATAGCGCTGCCTGCCTCACGCATCGTGGGCCCTGACTTTTCCCCTTCCTTGGGGTGATGCCTCCTGACCCCGCGGGCCTGCTGGGTGGGGTGCAGCGCCTCCTTGTCTGGTGGGTGCTGCTCGCTCGCTTTAACAGGGTGTTGTTGTTGTTGTTGTTGCCGCTCATTGTTAGAATTATTGTTCCAAAATCCCCTCCCCCCCCTCCCCCCGTTATACGAAGCCTGCTCCTCTATTCCTTCGCCTTCCTCTCTCTTCTCCAACCCGCCCCCCCCCCCCGCCATCTCTGGAGCATCCTCTGGCACACGAGTCTAATTAATTCATATGGAATTGGCTGCCATATGATGTGGCGACGGCCACTTTGTGTGTGTGGCCAAATCTATGGAGGAAGATAGATCCGGTCGATTTATCGAGGGCTGTTAGTCATGGTAAAATGGAGCCTCTGTGTTTAGAGGCAGTATACCTTTGAAATAACACGTGCTGGGGGAGGAGGGGGGAGAGCATATCAGCGGGCAGGATAGCTGCCTTCCTGACCTGCTGAAGGCTTCCTGGAGGCATCTGGCAGGATAGTTGTTGGTAACAGCAGGCATGCCGACTACTTTTCCTTATTTAAGACAACTGCCTTTCTTCTTAAGTTCTGATCCAGTGTTTTGATATCTTTCACCCATGCCCTTTCCTTCCCTTCTTTATCTCCTTTACCTGGGAATCCTCCCTTATCAGTCTTTTGGCTCTTCCAAAATAAAAGTTTACAGGAGGCTGTTAAACACACACTTTGGACTAACCGCCCCCCCCCCATATACTTCTCTTCTACTTTATTCCAGAATAACTCTATATTGTGTTGGGACTTGGGTGTTACCTGCACTTTTTCATTTGCTTCACTGTTTCCCCTTGATTGCTTTGAATCTGTAAAAGTGACTGAGGTTGTCACATGAGGTCATTTGTGGATTTTATTACCAGATTGGTTTTAATTATTGTTGTTTTGAAATGTGTTGAATTATTGATAGACGAACTTAGTCTGAACTTTTTCCATCCTCCACTATTATCCAGATGTCCTCTCTTAGCAATGCCTCACATTCAGATCCTAAACATAATGTCAGGTGGGGATGTATGTTCTGTTGGAATGAAAGAAGTTTAATATATAAAAAGTTTCTATATAAAGTATATGGCATCAGGATAGTTTATAGAATTTAGGAAATAGCATAGTGTATTGTGTTATGAACAAATGTCGAATATAAATATATATCATTTGGTCTCTAATGTGTGTATATATTGCTTTGGTTGTTGGTATATATCTGTCATTCTTGTAGTTTTGAAAACTGAATGCACAAATCAACTTAAGGGGTTTCATCTTTCTACTTTGAGTGTAGTTCTATGTTACAAGTTACAACTTAAAAAACAAAAAAAATGACAGACATTTTGATAAACTGCCGTATTCCCTTCTGGGGAACGGGTTCAAGTTCAAAGTGAACTTTCTAAGCACATTACTAGTCAAATCTCTGAAGTAAATGAGACTTGCTTTCCACAATCATTTTAGGAGTGAGGATGAATTATATTAAATGCTACCTGCAGAAAGTCCTGTACTATACTTGTCTGCATACTGCAGTCAGTTGATAGGCTTGCTGTAGCTGTTGCTTTGATTATTGATGCTTGGTCTGTCATGGTGATTGTTCACTCATCAGTAAACTCTAGAATCTTGTCTAGCCTGTCAGAAAAGGATGCATATAGTCTCTCCTCTAAAGGATTAAAATCTTGGCTAAACACATGTATTCGGGAAAACAAGGAGGGACCTAGCCATCTAAATGAGGCAATTTCATGTTGCTGAAATGGAGGCCATACAGATGATAGTGGCCCAGTTTGCATATTAACTCTAAGCCTAACTATGGCTTAGCAAATGCAAGCAAGCTTGTGGGTACCCAGAACAAAAATCTCATCTACTTCTATCCTCCCTAGGTCCTGCTGGTGCTGTGCTACCCACAGCTAAGCTAAGGCCTGACTTAGCATTGTGTGTGAACCTAGGTTTGTCTCACTCCAAACAAACCATGTGCTGTAACCAGTGTTAGAAATTGAGATGTGAAAGCTAGGAGCTGAATGGCACCTTAAACCTAGGTTGAGGGCGCAACAACAGAATGTCTAGGTGCGCTCTTTTTATAACAAGAATACAAAGCTGAAAATGAATGAACTGTAGCTAAAATATTGTGTTCATTTTTCACATGGTCTAGTTCTTCCTCTGCACACACCCCTAATATTCTTAAGAGGGTCTCTTCTCCAGTCTTCAGAGATTAGCTGAAGGTGGGGAGGCAGAAAAAGGTCCTCCTTTCCTTCCACCTCAGTTTTAATCTGAAATCTTAGGCGCAGTACTGTGCCCAGAGCTCAGAAACTGTTCGTGCTGATGAAATTCCCTGTCACAAAATGTGCCTAGAACAATGGGAGTTTCAAACACTGGCTGTAACCAAGGTTTGATATTGGTTTATCACTCACTGTTTGTTTGGCTCAGCATTACCTGCAAACAAGGCAAATATATTGTGTTGTTCAGTAGATTATAACTGAAATGCTAGGGTATGCAACATACTACTGAATCATCTTTTGATGTACAGATGCACAGTAGCCAATATGTGACATAGTAAAGATTGTGTTTTGGGAAACATTTGGCACAGAGTAGAAATGTAACATATGTATGCCCCATTTTTTTTAAAAAAAAAATTAAACTAACTAAAAAGCATCCTCAAAAGTCTGCAGTCTTGTCTGGAGAATAATCACCCTTTCCCTGCTGGTAATTTTGCCACTTAAAACTCCCCCTCTCCACTGCTTCCCCCTTCCAAATTCTAGATGCCTTTTTATAAGAATAAATGTACACTTGGCCTGAAGGCATGTGATGCAGCTGCCTTGTGAAGCTTTGCAGGCCTGGGTCTAGGCAGTGTCTGGAAGGGAGACTGCCTGGGAACCTTATATATGCTGCATTGTGTTATATGTGGAAGAAAGGTGGGGTAATAAATAAATAAAAATGTGCAACCGTCCATTAAGAAAGAGGAAGGAAAATTGTTTTTCTAGTTTACCAGATACAGTACTATAAGAAATAGTTTTAAATAAAGACCAGTTTAAGATAAGCATTAGCAAAAGCTATTTAAAGGTCTATCAACTCTAGAATAATTGTAAAATTGTCATCCTTTGGAGGTTTCAAAGAAAAGCTGTGGTTTTACCTGTGGGTAATTTTTCTGAAGAAAAGTGTTTGGGCTTAAGCTTTTCTAGAATATGGAAATGTTACCCCTCTATCCGCGATACTTGGAAATTGACCAAGTTTACTTATGGCAAGAAAGTTTATGCCTAGAGGTGTTGATTTTAAAATACAGTTGACTCACATTTTGCACACATTTAACTTGCGCGATTGCAGCTTTATATCCTTGGCAACTGGCCAGCTGAAAATGCATCCAAGGTGGGTAGCTTAAAAACTTAAAGAGCTTTTAAAATTCACAAACTTGCTCTTGCAAGATCTTGGACAGCCCCACAAGATCTCACAAGAGCCTCCAGAGTCTGCACGAGAGCTTGCCCTTTGTTTCACCTCAGTGGCAAAAAGAGGAAAGTGATGTGGCAAACAGAAGTATGGAGGAGCTCTTTGAAGGAAGCTTCCGTTGGAAAGTGCAATTGAAATATGCTTCTTGTAAAATGAAACTTTGTCTTGGTATTTTCTTGCAAATATACCATTATACATGGTATGGAAGAAGTGCATAGCGAGAACTTTTTGTTCCTTGCTCGTAACAGGAGAATTGGTAGTCAGTCGCCCAGTGAAATTGATTGGCAATAGGTTCAAGTGGGTAGTAACCAGGTTGGGCCAATGGAGGGGGTTGGCCCCAGTTGAAATCCTGGTTGGAATTCCAGCAACCCACCTCCTGTGCCTGCTATCCACAATGGGAGAAAAGCTTACATTGGTACCAATGAGAGCAGGTGTGAAGGTGCAATTCTAAAAAACACAAAAAAACTAAACTAAAAAAAACCCTCTTGCCACAGTCCTGATTCAGCTTGGCTTCCCCAAACTGGCTGTTGGCTTGTTTCCTCTAGCAAAAGGACACACAAGGGCAAACAATAAATGTTGCATGGTGCATCTATTTTGGCCCTGTATCCTATAGTTCACAAGCCAAGTTCAAAAAATGTAAATGTATCACTTTACAATGTGCTGCCACTTGTGCCTTAGGGGTAGTTTTGCCTTTGATCTGCTGACTAGAGCAATATAGCACCACCAGAGAGAGTGGGTGTGTGAGAGAGGGAGACATTTTATCCCATGGCCACTTACAGTGCCTATGCCACTTATGGAACCCAGCCTGCAAGCTTCCCACTCTTACCCAGAAAGGGAAGCTGAAAGAAATATTAGATTGACTTGTTAAAAGCAAGGCTGTTGTAATGGTATATTTGACCATCAATTGTTTTTTGTCTTTTTGTATCATAGGAAGTGGATGTGGTTTCCTCTTTCAAGAGCAGCCACTTGAGATGCTGGTGAAGGCCACCTTTCTGGTTTGTATATATCCTTATGATGGACTTTGCAGAGGTGCTTAGTGCTTTGGGAGTACCTTCTTCCTTATGTTCCTCCTCTTTGAGTTCTAGGAGGGAAAACCTATTGGCATTCTCATAATCTATTAGTGTTGTGGCCAGCACTGAAAAATTGTTTTCACTGGTGGCCTCCAAACTATGAAATCAGTTGCTAAATTCAGCATAACAGATTCAGGAGATTGGCCCCTTTAAAACAAGTTGCCAAGATCTTTCTCTTTTGGCAAGCCTTTTATAACTACAGTATTGTTTCAGCATCACCTCTCTGTTTTTCATCTGCAACTTTTATAATACCCCACTACTATTTCTGTAATTTTAATAGTTCTTTGTTTTTCTTTATTTGTAACCTGCATTGAGAACAGTTGTTGAAAAATGGCTCCATGATCTCCATAATCAGAGTGAGAATTTCCACAATTGTCATTTTATTGTTCTTGTTTGATAAGGGAACATGGGGAAACACTTTTCTTCATCTCAGAACAAGGCAAAGTTGTAAGACCTGTTCTCACAGGATATTTATAACTGTGCAACAGTATATGCAGGAGAGGCAGTATATCAACTTTAGAACTTAGTGACTTTTAACTCTCTTAATTATTTCTACAGTATTACTGAAAATGGTCAGTGATCATGGTGCCTGTTAGACATCTGAATTATAAATTCGCACAAACCCTCTGAGGTTACTCCCTCTACTTTGCTAAAGTTGGCACTTCTACATTCACCCAAAATGTTGGCTCCTGCTCTAGTTTGCTCTTGCATCTACAGCAGCAAAGCAGTCCAGAATCCTTTCATGCTGTGGTTTTTCTGGCATGTCACTGTAACCATGCAAGTATATGTGGCTGTTAGCTCTTCTCCCATTCAAAAATACAGTTGGAACATCTGACACTGTGCCAGATACTACAAGAGACTCCCTCTCCTTTGTGATAACGCTATCTGAGAAACTACTCCAGTTTATAAATTGCTGGAAATGTTTGCTGCTCTCCTGTTGAACATGCTGAGAGCATAGTGTAGCATTTCCCCCAGAGTGTTAATGATGCCTTCAGTGTTTAGAAGGATGTAAATAAATGTTTGGGGCGGTGGGTGTTAAAGAGTTGATCCTGTGAGTACACATACAAATTGCTGATGTAGGAAACCAGTTCTCTTAGAAGCTTCTTAGTCCTATGATTTATGCTTGGTCTCTCACAGTATATTCTGGGACATTAAAGATAAGACTTTTAGAGACAAGCCAAGAACTTCCTTCATATGCCTTGTAATCGTCTTCAGCTGACTTACAGGTCTAGGATCCTTCTTTTGCCTGTATATTCAGAAATGTCTCCCCTCTTTGCAGTAGCTTAGGCCTATCTCCTGCCATCTCCTGCTTAGCAGGCTTGATTCCAGCTTGAAGAGCACGCAGCCAGGTGACTTCTCAGTAGACAGGGAACTTATGCTCCCTGGTCACTGCCTCGTGGTATTTCTGTTAGCTCAGATCCTTTCTGGGCTGACTGCCAGAAGGTCTTTGCCCTGTTCTCCCCTTCCAGTGTCCCCTGCTGTTTTGCTCTTTTAAGAGGAGGCCAGTAGCCAGAAAGTAGGCTCCATGTGCATGGATGTTTTTCAGCTCAGAAGAGCTTACTGGAAGGTAAATATTCCCTGCAGTAAAGATAGGTTGCCTGCAATATAGAGGGGTGTTTACTATGGGACTTTGTCTCTATGTATTCTGCTTATTTTTTGGAAAAACTGTAAGAACACTTGAGGAAGGTGAGTTGGGGCAGGGGTGTTTTGGCCAAAGGCTAGAAGCAGGAGTAGTTTTTGAGAGCAGTAATACTTTCTATATTATATCCACACTATAGTTATCTCATGGTTACTTCTTGCAAAGCAGGTTTTTCAAACAACACAAAAGTAAAATGATTGCACATGTTTACGTTGCAAGCCCTCTTTCAAATCATTTTCATCTCTTGCTGGGGGGAAACAACTGTTCTGCCACAATTAATTTTAACTTAGTACAAGATAACTTTACAATTAGTTAGCATTCTGTTCACTTGCCTGGGATGGGAGTAAGTCCTCTGGGACTTAGCATGACTTTTATTTCTGAATAAATTAGCACTGCAGCAGGTTGTAAATGTCTCTAACAAAGATCAACTAAGTGGGCACAAAATATTTTGTGTAATAAAACACAAATGGCTGGTGACTATAATTGTGCTAGCTTTATTTATTTTTTTCTCCTAATTATTGTAACTATCAGGTCTGTTTGCTTCTTAAACAAAGGCCAAGAGCAAAACCTTTCTTGGGATCAAATATAAAAAAGCAGACATAGGATGTTCTTTTGAATTTATTATGTTATCAATTATACCTGTAAACTTAAAAGTTTGATGTTTATGGTGAAAGCCATTGTTGAAGTAAACTGTCAGCATTTCATTAGTGAGTTGGTCCCTTGGCTGTTTCATAAAGTTGTCAGTTTATTTTTATTACACACCTTGAAGTCTCACTGGAAATCATGCAAATCTCAACTTTTTGTTGCAAAGCTGTATTTCTGGCACTCATAACTTGAAAGCATTATTGCAATGAACTCAACTCTTAGAAAACGAGGGAGTTACAGTATATTACAATAATGATTTATTTTTAACAGAATAAATTATTTTTAAGTTGGCCACAATATTTTTGAGATATAAGTTGGTTAGAAAACATAATCACTCTTGATATGCCATCCCACTCTTCTAACTAAAAGGAGCCTTATGGTTTCCCACAGGCCAAAGGACCTGGGCTAAAACAGCTATCTGCAGCCTCCACTTTCTAGATCCATCTGTCCAGATAGGAATGGAACCAATGAAGAGTGGTATTGCATGTTCCCATCAAAGCCAGGAAACCCAGAAGGGTATCATGGCTGATGGTATCAAAAGATCTCGAAGTAGAGTAGAGTACAGTTCTCTATCCATCTCTTGGCACAGATTATTCATTAGGATAACCTTTGCACTTTTTGTTCCAAAACCAGGCCCGAAAGCAGACTATAATGGATCCGAATCAGGTTAATTTAGGAAATCATGGAGCTGAGATTACTTATTTTCCTGTATATTGGTTGCGAAAAAGTCATGAAGTTCCTAAGAGGATGTAATATTTCATCTCTTTCCTCCCCCCCCCCCCCCCAGATAAATTCAGATTAGAAAAGCGGAGCCAGTTCCAGGGTGAGGACCTGTAAGAGGCAATATAATGCGGAAACCAAGCCCTCAGAAAGGTAAGCAGTAATCCTCAAACAAGGAAAGCCCATGTAACTGATTTATTGATATATCCTTAAATATATTAATGGGGCCAGATATGAAAGCTATAGATGCTTTTTCAACCATCTGGACAAGCAAAATTATGGACAACATTTGGAAACCAGGTCCATAAAACTACCTCAGATTTCTGTGGAGAGATGAAATTAACAGACATGCATATCCCATTTTGTTTTCTTCTTTTACACCAACAGATCTGTACATAAATTCATCCTTTTTCTTTCTTTTGTGAGTGTGTTCAGGGCTGCTTCAGACCAGACAGAACTTATTACACCATGATTCATTATGCATGATGAATGCATGCATGTGTCTCAGTGCAGTGGGGCCCACTCTGAAGTAAATCTCCATAGGATTTTCAACTTTATTGTGAAAGACCCTTCAAACATGGGATATGTAACAAATGTCTATCTTCCCAAAGAATATTCACTGCATAAGCTGTGCAGATCTCATTATCAAAAGCCTTATTTCTACATTTATAATGAAGCATTTCATTCAGATGTTAGCACAACCTCTCAGCCATACAGTTTGATGAGTTGTTTTTCTTCAGATGTGTACAGATATCCTCAAAACCAAACTTTTGTACATGATGATAAACAAGTACAACGTAGTTTGGTAACCTGACATTAGGAGCTGGGGATGCATGCACTGAGACGAGTAATACACAGGTGAAGGAGGAATGTTACCTTGAATTCTTACCGAACTTTTTGCACATTTCATTTTCATTATCTGAATAGTTCTTTTGAGCTGCAAATGGAGCAGTTCTCAGTGAGCAAATAGTGTGCACACAGCATATAGCCCCTTCCAAGATTGAGGTGTGTATAGCATGAGTGGGGAACCTTTTTAGCTGCATGGGCCAAATCCTTACCAGGATCACCCTAGTGGACCAAATTTGGCAAGTGGGTAGGGCCTCCCACTTGTCAGCCACCTGACATGTGTAAGGTACTTGAAGCTGGGACCTCAAAGTGCTGCTAAAAGGGGAGGGTTTCTTTCTTCATCTTAGCCAGGGGTTGAATGGAAACCCCTGCTAAAACAATGATAGAAAAAGTCTCAATTTCAGCATGGGATCCTGATGCACACCTGTTGCTGAATCAAATAAGGGGGGCAGCCTCAGAATCTCCTATTAAAGGGTGAGTGTTCCCATCATTTTAGCATGGGATCCCATGCAAGTTTTCATGGAAACCTTTGCGAAAATAATGAGGAGAAACTCTTAGCAGGGGATTGCAATGCCAACCCCTTCCTGAATCAGGTAGGATTTGCATGGAATCCTGCAAAAGTGAACAGGATTTAACCTCCTCATCAACTAATGAGCAGGCTTAAAATCTGCTCAGATTGGATACACGGTGCTGGGAACAGGGACACCCTGCTAGCACAGGATTTAACCCCACCCTGGTGCCTATCAGGTGACCACATTAGTGATGGCAGTGGTGGGTGAGTGTGATTTGAGTAAAAAAGCGTTTCGGGACAACTTGTACTCCCTGGAGAGGACTCAGTCTTTTGTAAACATACTCCCATAGACCTCAGAAGCACTTAATGAACAATTTTAATCCAGATTGTGGGACAGAGCAGGGGATTAACTAGCACATCCTTGGCATGGGTGGAAGGTGGAGGCACTACTTTCTGATTTTCTGATCCACAGCTGTTGGCACCCCACCTTTCAATAATCCCTTTCTGCTGGCTGCCTCTTGCAGGAGAATACCTAGCAGTAGCTTGCCATCTGAGTGGGCAAGTTGGGTCTGCACTGTGGCTGAGCTCCCTCTTCAGCACCACCACCCCCAGCAAACCCCAGTGTCACTCCTCCTCTCCAGTGGAGACTTAACAGAGGAGAGACTATGCAGTATCCTCATCCACCCCATTCAACATGGATTGCACTGCTCACTGGTATATATCTAAGGAAGTAATGGCTTGGTCAAGCTTAAGTTGGACAGGGGTCTGCCTTCTATGTAAGATTATTTTGTATGTTGCCTTGGCCACTGACGTTGCAATGTAGTTGTAGCTGATACTGCACTTAGTTTGACTATGTTGCTTCGTGGTAGGAAGTGTTTTGGCTTCCATCAGCATAGACTCCACTTTTCTGCACACACACAGATGAACTTTCTGCCCATAATTACTTTTTAAGGGAGCCTAGCTTGCCATTCTGTTTACAGCTAGGCCAGCTGAAGGAAGCTCTTCTGAGCCTGTGTTGCTGCTTTGGCACCATCTGCTTATACTCCCAGCATGGTGCAAGCTGGTGCTGTGTTGGCAGATGCATCCTTCCCTTTAATGAGGCATGAAACCAACAACCAGCCTACCTCATGGCACTTTTCTCTAGTGACTATAATATTTTCTCCGACTGCAAGGCAAATTGTGATTGTGTCTGTGGCATATGCATTTAAGGCAGATTTTTCTTTGCAGCTGAATTAGCCTTTTTCTCCCTGACTCTGAGCAGTTGACTAGCAATTTTGATATAAAGGAAAGAAGGAAAAAAATCCAGCTAAGAAGGTAGTATCTGATTCTGCTTTCTATTCATATATGCCATACAAAGTGCAAGGATTGTTCCAGGAAATTCCTTGTCTGATTTACAGTGGTGGTGCTGCTACTCCTTCTCTCTCTACCACCCCACTTCTTTCAGATTGTTTTTGCACCTCTGGTTGTTCATCTTACAGAAGTTAGTCCCTCTCTAGCACCACTTGTCCTTTTAATAGTGTGAAAGTAAATGGAGGAAAACAGAAGCCTATGTGAGCATGCTGAGAGGCAGCTGGAGAACTTGATAATAGTGATGCTGGTTGATTAGTCTGCAGCGTGGTTGTCTGGTCTTTGATTTCAGCCTTCTGTTCAGCTGATTATTTTCTTCATGGAATCTGTATCCTCCAGCCACTGCTACCGTTGTGACCTCTGGTTATGAATATTATGCAATATGCTTCAAAAGCAGCACCTGTGCTTTTAGCCAGGCCGTTTCCTGTCAGTGCAATTGGCTTTCTAGAAAGCAGTTGAAGGTGTATTTGTTTTCTCTAATGGAATTATTTTAGCAGTAGCTGTCGTGCACTTCCTGTGTGTCTTTAGCTCCCTGTTTTTCTCCTTTTTTTCATCTATTGGACCCTAACAAAGCTTTGTCTATATAAAAAATTGATGAAAAATTAGATTCCACTCTCTAAGGAATCCTAGAGAGTGTTTAGCAATCCTATTTGTGTTTACTCTGAAGTAAGTCCTATTGACTTAGGAGTGAGGAGATGGAACAACAAGCATCATTAAGGCATGTTTATGTAAATATTTATTAATATTCATTTTTAATAATTATGGCCCCTGGCCCCACAACTTACATTTCTACCATATAAGTATCAGAATCACTTTTGAATTATTTCTTGTTACTTTAGAAAAGGAACTTCTCCCCACAACCCTTTGGGCCAAAACAAATGTTGTTTGCCATTATGCAGTTTATTTATCTTCCAAAGATCTCAAGGTGATGTACATAGTTCTCCTGCACCCCATTTCATCCTCACAACAACTCTGTGAGGTAGGTTAGGCTAAGAGATAGTGACTAGCCCAAGGTCACCCAGTGAGCTTCATGGCTGAGTGGGGATTCGAACCCTGGTCTCCCAGGTTGACCTTTATTTCTTTAAAAAAAAAGGTAGTGTGGTTAGAGAGTGAGCTGGTTTGGGAACATGGCATGGGAAGATGGGCTAAGGTATTGTCCCTGACATGGTGCTGATAGTAATTGCCTTCCCCACTATACCTGCTGTTCATAGTGGGAGGAAAACATCCATTGGTGCCAATAGCAGACCTGGTGGGGTTTGTCCCCCCTGGTCGCCCCTGCCCCCCACTACTTGTTGAAGAAAAATCAGCTTCACAAGGGAATATCATATGACAAATATTGCTTCCACTTTGGCCCTCTTTTACTGCTTAGTGCAAGAGTGGGGAACCTTAACCCAGGGGCCCATTGCAGTTTCTCTGTTTGGCCCTTGGGACTTTTCCCAGGCCTCACACCCTCCCACACGTCACACACTCCTTGAATGCCTTTGCTGGTTGGAATATGTCCTTGAATTGTGATAACTCCTCTTGCTTGCCTGGAAGAAGGATGGAGGGGTGTGTATTTGTGTAGAAATCTCTGACTTTTGTATGGCTGGAATGTAACCCTAAAAGTCCCATCCATTGCTCTGCTCATTATTGCATCTGACCCCAAACACCACTGGTATGTGGCACTCAGAAGGTTGCCCATGAAAGAATGTGGCCCTCAGGCTCAGATAAAAGCGGGGAATGAAAATAACTTGATAGTGCTATTCACTAATGTGTGCTGTATATTTTGTATTAACAAGGTTGGAGGATATGTGATAAATCATAATAAATGTGGTAGTCTTTAAGGTGTCTCAACTGTTTATAAGGAAAACAGTTGAAATAGAAGCTGTTTTTTCAATTTTATCCCCCCCCCCCACATTCCCCCTGATTTTGCAACACCATTACTAGCATTTCAAGCACTTTTTCATGTTTCCAGATGACAGTCAGTTTCCACAACTCTCCTGGCAATCCAGTTTGCTATTTGGCTCGCAGTGAAACTTCTGTTAATGTTTCAGCATCTTCATCAAGTGCTCAGAAGTTTGTGTTGGCTATATTGATTGATCAGGGCCTCACTTGTGATTTTGTTGTTGTCCCCCATGATAAATTACTTAAGTCTCTTAATTCTGTTCTCTCCCCACCCCCTGACACACCACTCTCCTATTTCTGTGTGAATTACCAGAGGCTGCACAGGGAGGAGGACTGTAGGGTTACAAACTAGATACAGCAAAGTGGCATCCTGTTTTCATCAGCTTGCATCCTGTCACATCAGAAGGATATTGACTTGGCCATTTAGACATGGGCATGGAGCTTTTTCTTCAGTTCTCAGCAGTGTCTTTGCTGTGTTTTGCGGCTGGCAGGGATCAGACAAATAAGCAGAAACTAAGGAAAATAAATTTTCCCACTGACGGTTGTGACCTTTGTGGAAAAGGGCAGATCTCCTAATTTGAGGTTGGCCTCTGAAACTCAATATTTTAAACATCTCATTATATGTTAGCATGCAGTTGGTTTCATTTTACTTCTAGCATAATTAGTTTGAAGGGAATTTTGGTCCAAACAGTGACACTTATACATTGAAGGGTAAATCTGCTTGCGGTTGACCAAGAAACAGTAGGCAACATGGAGCATAGTTTCTTGCTGATGAAGGAAAAGCTCTTCGTTAGGTTATTCTCTCTCTTTGGTCTTAGCAATAGACTGGAAAGATGGCAAAAAGCACAAGTATGGGCGCCTGTCAGAACCTCCATCTCAGTACCAAGGTATGAATCAGATCCACATTCTTTTCTGTTCCCCTTTGTTAGAAGAGCAGCTAGTGAGTTTTCTGCTGATCACAAAAGAGAAGGAATATAGAGAAGGTAATATAAACTTTTAATGGGCCATGTCAACATGTGAAGCTGTCATATATTGAGTCAGATCATTGGTCTTTCTTGCCTCAAGGTCTCAGGCAGCGCTCTTCCCTAATCCATTTTCCCGAAATCTTTTAAATAGAGATGCCAAGGATTCAGTCAGAGCAAATACCCAGCCAGTGAGCTGTTACTCCTAAATCAATCCAAGTTGAAGGAGGGATATCAGCTTTTTAGTCCTAAAGAGCTTTGCACAGAGCAGCTGCTTCTATTTGATAATTCTAGATCTGTTTGCATCTTCTTTATTAGCATACCTGATTATGCTGTAATTGCAGTGGAGCCCTTCTCTGCAAATAGTTTGTGAAAATGCATCCATGCAGCACAGGTACATAAGACTGGTTCACGCATACATGTATGTCTCTGGTTGACTTGGAACTGAACATACAGAGTAACTCCATCAAGAAGCAGTGTGTCTGAAGTGATACAAAATATTTGAGACGATGGATTTAGGATAGCTTGTTCACATGTGGAGGTCTCCATTTGATGTTGCAGTTATCATGTGGAACATGGCATATGTGAACCAGCCTAAAGAGGGATTTTCTTTGGTTGCTCCACAACAACATGGAATCTTGCTGTCCAAGATCATCCTCAATGTCTGGCATCCAAGGCATTGAAACACACACAGTTCAAAACCTAGATTTCAGTGAATATCAGCAGCGGAATCCCTCAGTGACAAAAGGCTAACTTGTGGCTAACTTTGAAGACACAGACAAGTCAAAGAGCTCCTAATTAATTTGCTGGTTATCGTGGCTTCACTCTGCTTTGTCCAAAGGCAGTAGTTCTGTCATGGTGGGACCTTTTTCAGTATAATCACTGTGGTGTGTTTCTGCTACCACTGTACCTCTGCATGCATGCTGCCTTTCTGTATAAATGCGATTAAACTTAATGAGTTACACTTCAGTGTTTCTGTGTTCAAACTCCTATGAGGATTCACAGTCTTTCAATCCCATGCAAGAGCATGATATGGCCTACAGCTTGTGTAGAATGTGTGGCTTCTGAGGAAATAAAGGCAGCAGCAAAAAACATCAATTGACAGGAATAAAAGCACCAACAAAATCAGGTGAACAGGCCTAGAGACCACATGATTAGCAAGTTAAAATGGCTGCACCAGCCATGCCAATTTTCCTAATTGGCTTTGCCAGTGTACCATCCAACTGCCATGATAAAGAATTAGTATTTTGTTCCTTTATTTCTCTGGTAATTATCAACAGAGGGGATTGTTATTGCCTGGTGAAAATCTAGTTTGCCTGAATGAGTTATAATATGAGTTATAAATTGCCTCAAACCTAGGTGCTTTCCAAAAATTAAAAGCATGAGTCATCCTCTGCCTGCAGTCTTACAATCTCTTGAGATAAGAAGGGTGATAAATAAGGCAGAAAATGAAGTTGAAGGAAGAAATGGAGGGAAATCACTAGCTTATCTTGTACAGGCAATCCTTTTGGCTAACAACTCACAGTTAATGCCAACCTGGGACACTCTTGGATCAGTGAATAACAGAGTAAGGTTTAGCAAATGCAAACCCATTATCACTGAGTGGGGAAGAAAGCCCTTGACTTTTTAAAAATCAAATTAGTTGGTTAGCAGGTGATTTGAAAGACCTCTGCCTGAGATCCCAGAGAACTGTTGCCAGGCAGAGTAGACAATACTGGACTATATAGATCAGGGGTTGTCAACCAGGTCCCTACCGCCCACTAGTGGGCGTTTCAGGATTTCAGGTGGGCACTAGGGGGGTTCTACAGTACAAACTAAATCCTCCTTCCATTGAGCACTGGTGGGCGGTAAGGAAATTTTACCATAAAGAAAGATGCATTAGTGGGCGGTAGGTAAAAAAAGGTTGACTACCCCTGATATAGATAGACAAGTGGTCTGACCTGTTATAAAGTAGCTTCCTTTCCTGTGTATCGGCTGTTCTGCATAGCAAGTCACTGTAACATTAATGTACAATTGGTTTCTTCCATTAAATTAACTTTGCTCTCATCTCATAGTATGCCACCCTCCATGTGGCTCTGTGTGGACAAGTCCTCAGGAAAAAGGGGACTTATACAAAATAAGATGGACAGTTTATCAAAATACCATGAGGCTATCACATGAAACAAAATAGCATTCTGCTAATTGTTTAGTGGGCTAAAACAGGTTTTCTGCATTGTAAAGACATGTTCTAGTTGTACTGTGGTGCTCCATGCCAGAGATGGGCCATTACTAAATGTAAAAAAGTAAAAGGGATTAGTTTCTTTGGTTTCTTTACCTAGGAATTGCTGGCAGGTGAAATGTGGGCATAATCTGTCTACAGTAGTGTGGCATGTGCAAGCAGTTTAAAAAGCTATTATGCCACTTGCAGGCCAGTTACTGTGTAAGACATACAGATAAAGGCTGCAATCTTGAATATTTTCTCTTGAAAGATAGGGCCCTAAATTGGTAGACTTCATTTTTTACAAAACATGCTTAGGATTGCATGTAAGAATCCTAGCATTTAAAATAAAAAAGAAAGGATCCCCCTACGACTCTGTACTATATTTGTTCTGTTACATCTGAATAACCAAGAAGACCTCTGTTTTCACTGTATTGGGCAATAAAAAGGGAAGACTTTAGAGAGGTGCTGCTCAAACTAGCAGCTAGTTGTGTGTGTTAAGTTCCCTCCCTCTCAATCCTTAACATCTAGTTGCTGTGTTCACTGTTCTGACATCTGCGTGGCATTCATTTCCTTGACACTGGCTGCAGCAGCCAATGATATATGGAGGTTGTTTGAATGATGTCAGGGCCCTGAGTAAGTTATGAACAATTTGGACTTCACATTAAAAAGTGGAAAAGGGAAGGAATTTGACTGTGGCTGCTATTTTGGACTGGAGTTTCCTGTTCCTTATAACATGTCGCTGTGCCCTCTCCAGCTTGGACTTTGTCAGCTACTAAGTGTATGAGTCATCTTGAGGTCTCTTTGGCTTCTTAAGGCATGGAGAAAACCTTAAGAATGTTGAGAGAATAATGTAAAAGTGCTGCATGCAGTTCTACAACTGAAGCAAATGAACCATACTGTATGTCAGCTGCTGTGTGTGCCTGTGGGAGATGGAGCAAGATATAACTGCAGTTATATCCCTGGTCTTCAATTGGGGGATTGAAACCCACTAGTGGGTTGTGTCCTGATCCAAGCTAGGTCACAACAGGAGTGCCAAATATATGGTAAAAGATGCTTGTTTGAGTTAAAAGTGCGTCCTGGGTCTGAAAAGCTTGAAGATACGTGCAATACATGAATAGATACATAGACTAGGATTCAGGTACAAAGCTTTTGTGGTTGACTTTAGACTTAATTTAAGTTTCTATACCGCAATTGGTAATTCTGTACTCTCAGCCCAAACAATTCATTGTGATCTTTTGAACTTGAAATTGTTATCATTGTGCAATTCATTTTGATCAGCTCCTCTGCCTAATAGCTAATACATTTATAGGTATTTCATTAAAGTTCTTATAAAGACTGGTCATTTTCCAGAATTATTCTCAAAAGTTCCATTGCAGTCTTTTTTTTTCTTCTCCTTTACACAGGTCACTTTGCCTGGGATAGATACTTGAAAGAGACATGCTCCATCCCTGCTCCTGCCCATTGCTTCAAGCAGGTAATGGAGCATTCCATGTTGTAAAAGAGTTGGGATGAAGGGGTCAGCTTCTAGACAGCTCATGGACAAGTGTGGAATAAACTCCTGTACCTTCTCTTTGTGGGGGAAGAGCAACCGATGCAGGTACCCGGTTGTAAAATATATAACATAACAGAGCTTTTTAAATAAAGGTGCAGTCACATGACCTTTAAGGTTGGAGAAATAGCTCAGGAACCTTTGTTCACAGGTAGGTTTGAACAGGAACATTAGATTTCTCCCTGCTTGGACTATGTATGTATCTGGATCATTGCATGTGCTGACATTAGTTTCCTTTAGGTCTAAAGTTAAAATAAACGTTTGTTGTAGTTCCTTGAGTTATGAGATGATTGTTTGGGCATCATCTTTGGCTACAATTTTAAAATGCTTTCTAATGAAAGTGGCTGCCTTATAGGTGAAGCCTAGACAAAAATATGTGAATTTTGAAGGTAGCATAGTGCCTGGGTTTGATTTGCTAGCAAATTGGGTCAGTAGGAAATGGAGGTCCAAGAGTACAATAGGACCCCAAGCCAAGTTTTAAGTATTGTTGAATGCAGACTATCCCAGGTTTGATCCTTGACATGTGCAATTAAATTGGATTAATTTGGAGATAATTTGAAAACTCTGTCTGATAGCCAGATGCATCAGCTTGCCTGCACGATTTAGGGGGCTGGCGACGTGCTGACATCACTAGTGTGTGAGGTGCTGATGTGCTGTGTGCGCACACCGCACAGCTTGCGTAAGTGATGCAAAATACTGATGGGACCCAGCCCCCTCCTTGAAAATTTCAGGGGGAGCTTTTCCCGTCTGCCCCTTCTAGATCTTGATAGCCCAAAAAACTACCAAGGCAACCAAAGAACCTTTTGGCACCTTAAGAGCCAACAAATTTTATTATGGCATAAGATTTTGTGGACTGAAGCCCACTTTGTCAGGTGCAAGATGAAAAGCTGCTGCCAGTCTAAGTAAGCAATAGTGGGCTAGATGGACTCAGAAAAGTCAGCGTCCAATGAACCCAAGAGTGCCTGATCAAAGAGATAAGCATAGTGCTGTGATGTGCAAGCTCAGGGTTAAGGACCATTAACAAAGCATGACAGGTTGGCTTGAGCTCATTTAGATTTTTTAATAGACATAAACTTCTTAATCAAAAGGTTCTCTAAGCAATGTACTGTACATAAAACAATATAAAACAATTATCAACAATCCACAGATAAAATCAACAAAATTTTAATAGAAAATATTAAATTATAAGTGGATAGACTTGTTTAACTAAAAAGGGTTTTAGCAGGCATCTTGAACTGTATGGCAAAGGTGCCTGCCTAATGTTAATTCTGAAATATAGGTGCTGCCACAGAGAAGGCTTTCCATTTCTCTTGAATGGAAAGACAGCGGTGTTTTATTTCAAAAGCAAAAATAATGGGAAAAGAAGAGAATTTTGGGGTTTAGTGGCTGTAAGTGAACATTTTGGAGGAGAATTTTTACCATGTTGATGACTGAATTTCTTTCACTTGTTCCTTACCCTTGTTTCTCTTTCATTGCCTACTGTGACATCCAGTTCTAATATGCTCTTGGCATTCAGGTGCTGGGAACAATTCAGGGAATAAGGAGGAGGTTTGGGAGGGAAGAAAAAATGTATCACTCAAGTCACGCTGAAAGCCTTGTTCTCCTCAGTCGTACACCCCACCTTCCAATGAGTTCAAGATCAGCATGAAGCTAGAAGCCCAGGACCCCAGGAACACCACTTCCACTTGTATTGCTACTGTGGTGGGATTGACAGGTGCCCGCCTCCGATTGCGCCTGGATGGCAGTGATAATAAGAATGACTTCTGGCGTCTGGTGGATTCTGCAGAAATCCAGCCTATTGGCAACTGTGAAAAGAATGGAGGGATGTTGCAGCCTCCTTTAGGTGAGTTGAAACCTTGTTTGCCCCAAGGGCTACATTTATGCTATAATCATGTCTTCTAGATTCCAAGTGATCAAAAGAGCTTTGGAATTGCAGTAAACAGTGATATGACATCTGAATATATGAAGTGCTCTGGAGAAGGGAGGCTTACTTACAGGTATCTACTGTGTGCTCCACTCATGTTTCTTCCCTGCCTGGTTTCCTCTAGGCCATGGGTAGACAAACTAAGGCCTGGGGGCCGGATCCGGCCCAATCACCTTCTAAATCTGGCCCACGGACGGTCCGGGAATCAGCGTGTTTGTGTCCTTTTATTTAAAATGCATCTCTGGGCCTGCCTGGTGTTTTTACATGAGTAGAATGTGTGCTTTTATTTAAAATGCATCTCTGGGTTATTTGCGGGGCATAAGAATTCGTTCATTTCCCCCCAAAAAATATAGTCTAGCCCCCCCCCCAAGGTCTGAGGGACAGTGGACCGGCCCCCTGCTGAAAAAGTTTGCTCACCCCTGCCCTAGCACTTGTTACTGACCACAGGTAGCCATGCTAGTGGCTCTGCATCTCTGAATTAAGAGCAGATTTAAATGTGCAGGAGGACCCGTAATACACTCTTCTGTACAAGTGTGCCTGAGGCTGTACAGGGCAGATCACTTGCTTTACTGTAGTTCACTGTCAAAAGTGACAGCAGCTGAAGTTTTCAGGAAAGTTCTAATTTCCCAGCAGAATGGGTCCACAATGGATTACAATAAGAGGGTTGTGTTAGCTGTGATGTCATGATTAAGCCCACTATAAAACACCAGTTTACATTTTTAAAATACTATTGCATTTATTTCCAAGTTTTGCTTATGTTACCTGTTAGAAAATCTTGGTATACTCAAGTAGTTGCATCAACAAAAAGTCCAACCAATAGTATGGTGCAAACTAAGCTTCCTTAGACTCTCTCAAGAGAAATATTCCTTGATTTTCAGTACATTTGCTAAATGTTATGATGAAGACATCAAGGTACCTTCATGATGGAAGAACTGAAAGCTGCTACTACGCTTTTTATGGCCTCCACCTCTGTTTGTTGCAGGGTTTCGACTGAATGCTTCTTCTTGGCCCATGTTTCTCCTGAAGACTCTGAATGGAGCAGAAATGGCGCCTGTTAGGATTTTCCACAAGGTATAGCCATCATCGTTCCCTGTTCTGAAGACAATGTAGCTAGCTTTGATGTGCTTGTGAGTTTGGTTCTCCATTTGCCTGGAAGGAGTGGGGGTTGAGGCTTTGTTCCACTCCTCCTCATTAACAGTACTTCTGTTCAGACAATATAGATAGCAAGACTCTTAAGTTTCTGAAAGAATAGAAGTGAATGTTTGTATGAAGTCCCTAAGTTTGATGTGGTGGTGTCATGAATGGCACACTTAATAACTTAACAGGTGGGGGAGGGAGGTATGTTGGCCAAAGAAGTAAGTCACAGAAGGATTGGGTCTAGTCAGAAGGCAAAGGGGGATCAGATTTGGGGCAGGAGCAAGATGGGATAAGAGCAATATGAACATGAGCACAGATGGAAAGTAGGGATGTGAAACAGCAAGATTGAAAATTATATTTGTGGAGAGTAAAAGGGAGAAAATAATTCAGCAAAAGGTTGGCAGCAGGGCATCACAAGGTATGCCAGAGGACCAAGGTTTGACAGGATGGTGTAGGGGGCCAGAACTCTCAATGTCCCCATTTAGACATAACATTGAACTCTAGTTGTTTTTATACTGGGTGTAATCTTTCCCCGGTTACTGTAACGCAGGAGTGGTAAATACGTTGCATTCTAGAAGTTATTGGGGATCCCATATCTTTCCCAGCTAGCATGACCAGTGGTCAGGGATGTTAGGAGTTGTAGTACAGCAATATCTGGAGGACCTCAGGTTCCAGTGAACCAGGTTAATGTGTGATGCACAGAGTGCTACTCCTGCTACTGCATTGCACTATGTGCTTTCCCTCCCCCAGTAGTGTTCCATACAGCCCTTCTTTTTTATTCTTAACCAACCCTTCATCAGGGTAACTTGGCTTGGACTTAGGAAAGACAAGTGTATGAACTGCAGTTAGCAACTTCCTGGATTAAGCTCCCAATTTGAGAAGCTAAATTGACAGTAGAAAATGAATGAAGGTACTGTTGTCTGAACATAGAATTTAACCAGGTTTAAGAAAAATAAGCCAAAGTTCAACATTGTATCTGAACTTGGCCTGTGATGCAATTAAGTTCTATAAATTAGCCCACCAGTAGCCTTTATCTGATTCCTTGTGCAGCAGCTGCTGGGAAACAAGGGCTAATGGGTGCACTTCTAAGTCAGCAGAATAGGTCTGTAAAGTAAGCTGTGTGTGTTCATGCACACATATGCGTATTAATAGAGTTGCATCTGATCCTTTTTCTTGTACCTTCCCCCTCCTAGGAGCCACCATCTCCATCCCAGAATTTCTTTAAGATGGGGATGAAACTGGAGGCTGTAGATAGGAAAAACCCACATTTCATCTGCCCTGCCACCATTGGTGAGGTGCGGGGTTCTGAGGTCCTCATCACTTTTGATGGCTGGAGGGGAGCCTTTGATTACTGGTGCCGTTACGATTCTCGCGACATCTTTCCAGTTGGTTGGTGTTCACTGACCGGTGACAACTTGCAGCCCCCTGGAACGAAAGGTAAGAGTCCTATCAAAGCATTACTACATTTCACCCCTGAAATGGGTAATAGTTGGCTATGGACTGGCAACATATCATTGTGCTCATATCTTTGATGGAGGGTTATGTATTTTGGTTTAACATAGTTTTTTAAAAGTGAGCTAATACTTTGTTCGTGTTGTCTTTTGCACTCTCTGTTGCGGTATTGGATTCTGTGGACGTTTATCAAATGGGATGCTTTGAAATCTTCCCAGTATAGTCATGGTTGTGGTGGAAGCTATGTCATGCACAAAAATATTTTGCCATGTCTCTGTGCTTTCTCTCTCTTTAAGCATGTTGCAGCTTATATTCTCCATAGATCCTTCTCATTAAGGCTGGCTCCTCACAGCAGCTTCCCATAATATTGATTGTACATTACTGCAGTGAACTTTTGAAGCAATAGTTTGTAAATCTTGGCTTGGCTCAATCAGCCATTGTTTGTGGTAGTTATTAGCCTATTCCCTGCATCCTCTTAAAACATGCAGAGAACATTGGCAGAGTGCATGAGTGCATGTGTCTTGCATGTCCCTTACCTTTCCCGCCCTGACTTGGCCACAGTGATTCATGCGACGGTCATCTCCAGGCTTGACTACTGTAATTCGCTCTACGCGGGGCTGCCCTTGAAGCTGTCCCAGAAACTCCAGCGGGTGCAGAATGCTGCAGCGAGGCTCCTCACAGGGTCTCTGCCATGGGAGCATATTCCTGCACTGGCTCCCGGTGGAGTACAGGGTCAGATTTAAGGTGCTGCTTTTGACCTTTAAAGCCCTTCACGGCCTAGGACCCTCGTACCTACGGGACCGCCTCTCCTGGTATGCCCCACGGAGAGCCTCAAGGTCCATAAATAACAACACCCTAGTGGTCCCGGGCCCTAAGGAAGTTAGATTGGCTTCGACCAGAGCCAGGGCCTTTTCAACTCTGGCTCCGGCCTGGTGGAACGCTTTGCCTCATGAGACCAGGGCCCTGCAGGATCTGATTTCTTTCCGCAGGACCTGTAAGACAGAGTTGTTCCGCCTGGCCTTTGGCTTGGAGCCAATTTGATTCCCTCCCTCCCTCTCTTTTTTTTTTTCTTTTCCTTCTCCTCCTGCGATGAGGCTACATTTTAATATGTTAATGTTCCATTATTTTAATGTTGTATTTTATTTTTGTTTTTAAGTTTGTAATCATTTATCTTGTTTTTATTATTGCTTGTAAGCCGCTCTGAGCCCGACCTTGGCTGGGGAGGGCGGGGTATAAATAAAAAATTATTATTATTATTATTATTATTATTATTATTATTATTATTACACTGCACTTTGGAGTAGGCAGAAGTAGTGCAGATATCTCCCTCCTGTCCTCCAAGTCCTTGGGCAAACATGGGGGAAGGCTGGTCAAATGAGCTTCAGAGAAAGCTGAAGCTTGGGTTATCTGCAATTTCAGATAACTTGGGGGAGAGGATCTGTGTGCTGTTGATTCCCTGACAAGGTAGGTGAGTGATGGCAGAGGGCCTGAAGCATTCTTTCCTAGCGATTTGTGGAATCCTGGCTGGAAGCATGCCCAAAAAAGGATTGCACAGGACCATGCATAACTATCTTCTTGTTCTATGCTGTCTTTACCAACCCTAATAATCCCATTAACTGTTCAGACTAGAGAATGCCAACATAGGAATTGCCCCTACAGTTACTTGTGCTTGTCAACTCTTCTGAACCAGAAGTTCAGGGGTGTCTCTTCTCTTCCAAACTGGGCAGTGCTTCAAGAAAAATGCAGCTCTTTGTATATCAATGAGCTCTGTTTTAATTGTGAAAATACATCTGGTATCAGTTGAAAGGTGTGCTCAATGTTGCTTTGTTACTGTCCCCCCCGCCCCTCTTGATTTATATTCTGGGTTTCTAAGGGAATATCTGCTCCAGAGATGGGGAACTGAATCTGGGTGGTGGGTCAGACATGGCTGGTGGGCCAACCCTTTGGGAAAATTTGCAGCCTGCAAAGTGTTCCACAAGAACACTTGATTGTTTGTCAGATCTTGCAGAGTCCTTGCAGAGTGCTTTGCAATGGACTCCACAAGACCTGACAATTAAAGACCACATGGCAGAGCCATTGCATGGCGTGTCACTAGACCTGATGATCAGCAGATTGTCAGATCTCCTGAAGCCCCTTGCTAAGCAGTCTGCAAAACCTATCAGTTGATTGCGGGGGCTTGCAAAGTCCTTCACACAAGGTTTTGAAGGTGGCTGCAAACCCCTTTTGACTATATGTGTCCCATACCAGAAGTTGCATGACATTGGGTGTAGGGCACGTGGGTGTAGTTTGGCCAAAATGGCCTTGCACACCAAATGGGAAGGCCTGATGGGCCTTATTAGACCCACGGGCTGGTGGTTCTCCACTTCTACATCCTTTCCCAGACCATGTCAGTTTCTGGATCATGGAACCCAGCATACTACCAGTGGCTACTCCAGTCAGAGGCAGTATGCTTGCGAATGCAAGCTGGTGGAAACAGCAGGAGGGGAGAGTGCTCTGGGGCTCAGGTCCTGCTTTCCAAAGGCATCTTGTTGGCCACTGTGAGAAAAGGAAACTGGACTAGATGAGCCATTGGCCTGATCCAGCAGATTCTTATTATGTTCTTATTTCCTATATGCTAGGGCTACCTCAAATCCACATATGACTCCTCTCAAAGCTTCAGCTATTGCTTTAAGAGCTAATATTCCAGTAGCTAAGATATTAAAAATATAATGGCTAGAAAGCATGGGTTCTCATGGGTTCTGGAGTTCTAGAGATGTGAACTTAATTTAACTATTTATGTTCTCAGCCCATCCCAATAATTTGACTTAGGTGTAAAAAAAAACCTCGAGTATTTTTGCTTCTTTAGCACTAGAGGGAGCAGAGTATCCACCTGTCCATCTTCCGCTCACGGGAGCCACCAACTTCAGATACATAGGCTGCATTCAGGTGTGGGATTTATTACGTTAGTTTTACTGATTATAATGCTAGTGCTTCTGTTCTGGTTCCTGGTGTTCCTTTTATACTGCATTACCTGTTGCATTATGGAACTTTGGCTGTGATCAACATGCCACCATGTCATGCTATATTTCATTCACACCAGTATCTGTGGTTGTCACAACTAATATCGCCACTCTCCCACTCTTTCTGTGCATATGTGCTTCTGTTCCCCTATGATTCATCATGTAGTATGCCAAAATACCTGCCAAAATTTCATTACATGAGCAGTGGGGCATGATCTCTAAAAACTGCAGGAATCGTACAACTCCAAACTCCCGTGATTTTCCAGGTTGCCAAGATTGCAAGCAGATTCCCCCCCCCCCCCCCCCCCGGAAATAATTAACATGGAAATGAATGCTAAACATGGGCTAGATTTCTAGAATTGGCTTTTACATTGTGTGAAAGGTCATATAAAATGCATAATTAACAGGTAAGGAAACATCAAGAAGATGGAGTCATATAGTAAGCAAGTAGATAACTTTCTGTATCATCTAGGTGGAGGCTTTTATGTCCAGGGCCAATGTGTAAGTCTTTGTGATCCTAGTTCCTGATCCTAGTTCCTAGTTCCTGATCGTGTGTGCTTGTGTGTTTGCATGTATAATAACTACTAGGTTCTCCATTTAAGAAAATTCTGAAATTTCTGGAAAGTATTAGAAACCTCTGATCAGAAAGTCTGAAGAATGACTAAAGGATTTTACTAAGTCCATGTAGTTTCATCCTTGCTTCTGTCATCTAGTGGTGCATATCATTTATTGGTACATAGCAAGGCACTTGCTAAATATTTAGAACATAGTCTTCTCTGACATTTAGGAGAATATTTGAAACCATTTGATCCCTTCAGAACCACTGGATCCCTTCAGAAAATGATCCCAGTTATCCTCCTTCTCTCTTAATATGTAGCTAGTTTTGTCGGGTGGTCATTTTCAGAAAGAAGGGAGTCTGTCAACCCAACACCTCAATACCCATCTTTCAAAGTGGCCCATTAAGGCAGCTGATGGCCCCCTTACACCCCTCTTGCATTGGCAGCTCTGGGCCTCATGGAGTTCTAATCATTTTTGGCCTGTGGCCACTGAATTCTAATCCCACCCACCAAACCCCTTACACCAAATTTACAATATTTTACACAAGGTTTTTGTCTGCATCAGTATATTTTCTTTACACGCAAGTCATCTTTCTTTGTACATTTTTAATTGCCCATGGTGAAAGTTTCCAGCTCACAGAAATGGCATTGGACAATAGTGATAAAGAGAAGAAATCTGATGTAGCATGTGATCATCTGTGCTGTCTTGCACAGAGGCCTGTCTTGTCTTACATAGGGGATGGGGGGGGCGATTATAAGCAAACAATGATGAAATTAAAACAGTCGCCTAAGGCAAGTGGTGGTGGTTGTCAGGTTTTCTGACATTTTTACCATTAACCTCCTAAAAGATTAAAAGGGTAAAGAGTAACATTCACAGAGTTTCTGAATATTTGCCATATACACCATTGGACCACATCATAAAGCTTTACTTTTGGGAGTTAACATGACAATCTTAAACCCTAGTGGAGCTGGACAGCACTAATGGTTATTATTGTATCTGTCTTGTTTTAATCTGTGAAAGCCGTGCTGAGTCCCAATTTGAGGAAAAGTTGGGAAATAAATAATATTACCATTACAATAATGGAGAGGAAGTTTCTTGGATACAGCAGCCGAGTGGCAGGACTGCAAGAGTTAACTGTCCTTGGGCAGACTGTGAGCCAGAGGCAGTCTTCCACTTTATCAGGAGATCTGGAATGCAGAGGAGTGGAGTTTCTGCCTTGGCACTATCCCAGCTGGCAGGAACGCACTAAGATCTTGCCAAGCAAAGGAGACCTAAGAAAGGATGCACTCCCTTCATTGCTGTGCCAAGGGCGATGAATGTTACTGTGGGTACAGCAGAGATCATAATTGCAGACGCTTGCCCCAGTTTCCTTTGTTCCCATTAATGCAGTCAGCCTTTTCAACACAACTTTACTCTGCTCAGCAGGCAAGCAAAAGTTAATCGTTTTTAAGTTGCCATGGAGATACGTTAAGTGGCACCATACATTCTTCTTGTATTTGTCAGCCATTTTTTCCAAACAATTGTGTACAGATTAAGGGCCTGGCAAGCTTTACTTCATTTGCCTGGAAGGGAGAACAGCTTCAGGTAGAAATTAAGGAAAGTGGGATCTCTGTAAGAAGACCTGTAAGCGTCTACACCACCTCTTCCATTTAGGGTAGCGTGCCTTCAGTTGGACTACTAGGAGGTGAATAAGTCGAAGTGACACTGTAGAATTGCCTCTGACGGAAAGGTAACAGATTTTGACATTTGTTTTTAGTTGTATTTCTAGTGTTCATTGCTTGTGTCCTCTTTCAAGCAGAATCTTGGGGGCTGGCTGACTTACGTGGGAGCAAAAGATTCAGTGTTGGGAGTTAAGTTGTTCTTTAGTCCTTCCTAGAAAGAGAATATCATTTCTAGGCATTTGGCTTGCAGCTGAATACGAGTGGGAATTCTGTGAACAGGCAGCTTTCCAAACCTTGTGGGCAAGCTGTTGTCAGACTGTTTTGTACTGTACCCACTGACTACTTCAGAGAGTTAAGTCCTTGGACAGTGTTAGAATGACAGAGGGTATGGGTGTGTTTAAAATATTTTTATGCTGCCTTTCAGGGAAACTTCCACAGTAGTTTACAAAACGAAATAAAAATTAAAATACAATAAATTACAACATGCTTAAAGTAATACAGTTTAAAATAAGGGAGAACAGAAATGTCTTTAGCTGGTACTGACAGGATGTTGGCATCAGGGTGGCTTCTCTTGCAGTGGATTTCCACAAAGCAGGCTCTGCTCTTTAGTTGCTACCTGCCTTATCTTGACTGGTAGGGAAACCTGGAGCAGAGTCTCTAAAACGAACACAAGGTTTGTATACAAGCAAGTGTCCACTTAGGTACCTGGGTCCTAAGCTGTCTGGGGTTTTAGGACTAAGAAGCAGCACTTTAAATTTGTTTGGAAACAGACTGTAGCCATTTGATTTATGAGTGGTTGCAGTCAGCTGCCCAACATTCTTTAAAGTCAACCCTACATATATTGCATTACAGTAGGTGGTCCAAGATAGACAATGAAAAACTGTGGCCAGGCAGTCTCTGTCCAGCAAAGGCAACCAGCCTAAGCTTAAAAAAAAGGGGGGGGGACTGCTTGGCACAGAAGCTACTCAGGCCTTCAGTGTCAAAAGTTGGATCAAGGAGCCAGATCTGGAGTGAAAACTTTATCCATCTCTTTGAACAAACTACTTACCTAACTGCAGAACCACCATCTTGCCTGGATCAAGCTCCTTTGTTTGGCCCTCATCCAGCCCGCTATGCGTGTGAGCAAAGGCAGAATTAGAGCTAGATATCATCAACATGTTGATAGCACCTCACCTCAAATGCCCAGGTGACCAAGGTTTCATATAGATATCAAAAAGCATTGGAGACTAGATGGAACCTGCAGAACCCCACAAACACCCTGAGGCTGAGAAGTAGTTCCCAGGCATAAACTTAAATCAGTGTTCCCATGGCACACTATGCCTCTTAACTCCCAACCCCGAGAGCCTATCCAGAAGTATGCTGTGGTCAGTGGTATGGAAAGACTAGAGGTCCAGGAGAATTAGTGAGATCTGACACCTCTGTCCTTCTCCTGTGTTGGAAAGGCACCTCTCCCAGCAGCTTGCTAAACTGCTGGGTGAAGGACCTCTCCACCCCTCCATATTAAACCTCACTGCAGGTGTGCTGGCGGGGGGCAGGTGCTTTGCACCTCACCTCTGCTGATAAGCAGCTTGCCTGGGCCAGCCGACTGTTCTTCATGCTGTAGTTGGTTTGGCTGCCACACATACTACAAAACTTGGGGTTCTATGCTCTGGAACTGACTACAAAGCATCTGGAAACACTGCTAACTTCAAAACAAGTGTTGTCAATAAACAAGCCAGATTCTTGGGTAGTGCAAAGGATGGGGTTGTCGTACTTAGCACTAATTTCCATGATTCCCTTATATGTTGGAGGGAGGAACAGGTTTTTCATAACTTGCCTCTTTTTGAGCAGCAGAAAGGTTAGGAGATATAAAAATGCAGGATCTTGTAATAATCAGTAAAAGGAAGCCAACATTTAGTGCTGTAACCTTAAAGAAGCAGAAAGAAACCTCATGAGAATAATTGGAAAGGCATATGATAAGGTTAGGGACGCAGGTGGCGCTGTGGGTTAAAGCCTCAGCGCCTAGGGCTTGCTGATCGAAAGGTCGGCGGTTCGAATCCCTGCGGCGGGGTGCGCTCCCGCTGCTCGGTCCCAGCGCCTGCCAACCTAGCAGTTCGAAAGCACCTCCAGGTGCAAGTAGATAAATAGGGACCGCTTACCAGCGGGAAGGTAAACGGCGTTTCCGTGTGCGGCTCTGGCTCTGGCTCTGGCCAGAGCAGCGATGTCACGCTGGCCACGTGACCCGGAAGTGTCTCCGGACAGCGCTGGCCCCTGGCCTCTTAAGTGAGATGGGCGCACAACCCCAGAGTCTGTCAAGACTGGCCCGTACGGGCAGGGGTACCTTTACCTTTACCTTTTTATGATAAGGTTGCTCAAAATGCAGCTAATAAAACAGGATTATATGAGAGTCTCTTATCCCTAAAGTATGCTTCACAAATGATCCTGTCTCAGGGTTAGGGGGGTGCTAACATAAGAAGAGACCTATTGGATCAGGCCAGAGACCTATCTAGACATGCATTTTGTTCTCATGGCGGCCAAATTGATGCCTTGGGAAATGTGCAAGCAGATGTGAATGCAAAAGCACTCTTGCTGCTTGTGATTTCCAGCAACTGATATTCAGAGCCATATTGCCTGCAACAGCATGCTACCTCCAAAATAGATGTTATGGCTAGTGAGCATAGGTCGCCCTGTCCTCCATGAATTTGTCTAGTGCTGTTTTAAAGCCATCCAATTTGGTAGTCATCTTTGCATGTTGTGGGAGCGAATTCCAAAGCTTTAATTGCACACTGTGTGAAGAAGTACAGTTCTGATCTTCCAGCATTCAGCTTCATTAATTAGCCCCAAGTTATAGTATTTGGGGGAGTAGAATAGTCCCCATCCACATTTGCCACCATAACTTTGCACACCTCTGTCATGTCTTCCCTTGCCTTTCCTTTTTTGAAAACTAAAAACCCCCTAATGTTGTGAATTTTCCTCACAGGGAAATTGCTCCAGCCCCATGATGATTTTGATAGCTCTTTTGTGAACCTTTTCCAGCTCTACAATGTACTCTCTCTCTTTTGTTAATGTTGGAACTGCTTAGTAGGTGAACATTTGGGGGCAAGGTTCTCTGGTTTCCCCTTGTGATTTTCATTTCAGAAGAGCTTTTATGTTCCAAGCAGTCCTCTTGGAAACTATAGCACCTCTGAACAACTATCTTAGAAAATACCATATTCTTGGATTAGTGGCAATTTAAACAAAATAAAGTTTTTCTGTAAATAAACATACACTTTTCTTGGAAAGGAAATACTTGATTTTTTTGTTGTGATTTATGTCTAGTCTTGCATAACAATAGTCAAGGTTATAGATTGCACTGGAGTTTCCGTATGGGCTGTATGGAACTTCATGAAAGAGTAGTTGAAACGGTCTCATTTTTCTTAGATTGCGTCCAAGAGCCTTTTTTATGAGCAAACTGCCACAGAAAATGACTTTTAGATGGCTGCCAATAGGAACTGAACTTTTGCCTGGCCTTTGAGGCAGATTTTGAGCGTTAGCAGTATATTGGACATGGCCCTTGGAACAGTCTTGGGGCTTATCTAAATTGCAATTTATCCCAGTTCAGATTGTACAATGTTGGCTTGCACCACACCCATATATTGGCTTGAAGCAATGTATAGTGACATATCTCATGCTGCAAGTCTAAATTACCCTCTTTAAAAGAAAATCACATAAAAATGTAGCATATGCGGCCAGAACAGCAAAGTCTGGTTACCTCTTAAAATGTGGTGTTGCAGAAGCTTTCTTGGGTCACGTGTAACAAAGTGGGCTGTGGCCCATGAGAACTTCCGCCATCATATGCTTGCTTACTGTTTTTTTAAGCCACCAGACTGCGTTTGCCGCAACAGATTAAGACTGTAGATCCATACTCACATACCTGGGAGTGTGCCTCATTGATCTCTGCTTCCAGTGGATCTTACTTCTGAGTAGACAAGCACATAGGAAGTTGCCTCATAGCAAGGCAAGTCATTGATCCACCTAACTAGTATTGTCTAAACTGACTGACAGCAACCCCCCAGGGTTTCAGACTGGAGTTTTTAACCTCAGGATGTCAGGGATTGAACCTGTTACCTTTTGCGTATCAGGCAAGTGCTCTAGCACTGAGTCACGGCTCTTCTGTTGAGTGTACAGTTGAATACACAGGTGTCCATGAAAGCGTTTTTGCATAAGGCTATGTTGGTACCTGATGGTCTTCTCTCTCCTTTTTTTGTGGTAGTGGTGATTCCAAAGAGCCCATTCCCCCCTGTGCCTGATGTGATCTCTGAAAAGGGCAGCATGCACAGTGGCACAAAGACTCTCCTGGAACATCAGCCTGGACAAAGGGGACGCAAACCTGGTCGTAAGCGAGGCCGGACGCCCAAGGCTCTGACCAACCACTCCACTCCAACCCCCTCCAAAGCTGTGGAGCCTTTGAAATTCCCCAAGAAGAGGGGACCAAAGCCTGGCAGTAAGGTGTGTATTCATGACTTTACAGTTAGTGTGTGCTTCTTCAACTAGGAGCAGTTCTACTTAGGTACCTTTCAAAAACTATTCAAGCAAATAGATCTGTAGAATCAGGGATTGGGGGCGGGTCATAGTTTGGTTGTTGATCACATGATTTCTTGAACATCTTACGTTCATTTCCATTTAAAAGCATCCAGTATCAAGTAATGGGAATGTCATCATATGAGAGACCCCAGAGTGCTGGGCTAAATGCACAAGTAGTCCAATTCAACTTTGCATCTTCAGTACAGTTTCAGGCTGGCTAGAGGTGCAACTGAGGTCTGAAAGTACCCATTTCATTTCTAAAGTGAAGGTGTTGGTCTGACCAGTACCTGGTTGGGAGGTTGCTTTTGATCTCTTCAGAGGTGGGCAGGATGGAAAAGTAACAATCTAATAAAGTTCGTCATTTTAAATTACCTGTCCCATTATCATTTGTAACTGAATTGTTCAGGCCCCCTTAAAGGTAAAGGGGCCCCTGACCATTAGGTCCAGTCGTGGCCAACTCTGGGGTTGCGGCGCTCATCTCGCTTTATTGGACGAAGGAGCCGGCATACAGCTTCCAGGTCATGTGGCCAGCATGACTAAGCTGCTTATGGCGAACCAGAGCAGCACACGGAAATGCCGTTTACCTTCCCACCGGAGCGGTACCTATTAATCAACTTGCACTTTGACGTGCTTTTGAACTGCTAGGTTGGCAGGAGCAGGGACCGAGCAACGGGAGCTCACCCCGTTGCAGGGATTCGAACCACCAGCCTTCTGATCAGCAAGTCCTAGGCTCTGTGGTTTAACCCACAGCGCTACCCGCGTCCCTTACTTGTTGCTATTATCTCAAGTTACCCCCCCCCCCAAGCACCATTTCCTCCTGGCTTCCTTGAGATTAGGTTCTCAGTGCGATGTTATCCACTTTGTTTTTTGTCCTTTTGCCTGTTTAGAATGATTTTTTTATTTAAAGTTTATTAATATTATCTCTTTCCTTTTTTTTTTTTTTTTTTGCAGAGAAAACCTCGAACTTTACTAAATCCAGCACCAACCTCCCCCACAACAAGTACCCCCGAACCTGACACTAGTACAGTACCACAGGATGCAGCAACCATCCCTAGCTCTGCCATGCAGGCCCCTACAGGTGCGGAATGCATTTCATCCTCTTTCTTGGGTGCAGTATTTCTTTATGGGGGCAGGTATTACAAGGCAGTTTTTTTAAGGTAATATACAAACTAAAGCAGGTAATACATATATATGACCCCTTCCATTTCTGTCTATACTGGTGGAGGGAGTGGAAGACTTAAGAGGGGAAAATTGCTCAGTTTCATTTTACAGTCACATTTTTAAAATTACTGTTCTGTGATGAGAGCCTTTTGATGCAGCATCATAATCGGTCCTCCAGGACTGAGACCAGCCAGATAACTGGCCCTTTGGGTAAAAGGGTTTGGGAACTGTCTAACTCTGCAAGGAAGCCATTCAGAACATCACGTGATAGTTTTCAGTGGAGCAGACCTACCAAATTAGTAACTGCGCAGTCAGTTACAGGCAAACCGGAGTCCAGTTATTAAAGGCTTCTGCCTTTCCCCCTCATAGTTTGCATCTACTTGAATAAAAATGGTAGCACTGGGCCTCACCTGGACAAAAAGAAAGTACAGCAGCTGCCTGACCATTTTGGACCAGCTCGAGCATCTGTGGTGCTGCAGCAGGCAGTCCAAGCTTGCATTGATTGTGCTTATCATCAGCATACGGTCTTCTCCTTCCTGAAGCAAGGCCATGGAGGCGAGATCATTTCAGGTAAGGAGCCAGCCCTGTTTGTCTGCCTGCCCTACTCTGTTCTGAAGAGTGTCCTCCAGGGGAACACTTCTACAAGCTACAGCCCAGTCGTCGTGTTCTCAAGACTATCTCAATGTATGCAAGAAAAGACAGTCAACTGCAATGTGGCTCCATTGGCTTCATTAGGCCAGGGTCATTTTTCCACTCTTGCTGGGGTACATTGCAAGTATTTAAAGCAGTAAAACTTGCACCAAGAGGTGTGTTGCTGTTTTTTCCCTTTGAGGCAATAGGAATTCCTTTTCTTCCCACACTCCTGTGCAGTCTCTCCTGAAGTTGGTGGATCTACTTTCTTATTTTATACTTAATCATGAATGTCTACAGCAGTTATTCCAGGGGGTGTGGGCAAATTGAAACAATGAAAGGAGTCAGTGGCAGGGTTTGATTAAACGCATCCAACTAAGAAAACTAGTTCAAAGGTCAAGAAACAATAATATGAAATGTAATTGAGTGTAAGCTGTAATTATGAAAGAAAATTCGGTATAAAATTGATAAGAAAATAAGAGCATTTAGGTATAAGATCATAAAAATAAGACAACAATTAAGCAGAAGTAGTAAATATTTTAAGAACCTGAAGGGGAAGTTGAGGGAAGTCATGGAAAGGGGTTTTTTAATATGATAAATGTTATATTCTGTTAATAGGTTGAATATTGTAAAATTCAATAAAAACTTTATTTAAAAAAAACAATGAAAGGAGAAGGCTAGTTTCTCACAAAAACTGAGGAGAATTGTGCCTTCACATTTTGCCTTTTAACTCAAGCTTTATAAAAGTTGTGGTTCTAGTCATTCAGTAAACTGAATTGCAGGAGGGGTCTATGTGATCCAGCAATCCCAGACAACCTGTTAGACTTTTATAATTTGTCTTTGTTCTCTTTCCTCCACCAGCTGTGTTTGATCATGAGCAGCATACTCTGACCTTACCAGCAGTCAACAGCATCACCTATGTCCTCCGCTTCCTTGAGAAACTCTGCCACAACCTACGTAGCGACAACCTCTTTGGGAACCAGCCATTTACTCAGCATCATGTGCAGCACTCACGCGAGTACGACCACGACAGGTACCTACCAGGTAGGAGTTGGGGCTAAGAGTTGTTCCAGTATATCTCTGCAGATTGAGAAGGTTTTACCAAACAAAATGCAATAGCGCAGAGATATTTATTCTCTGGGCAAATGCCTTTGGGGGGGGTGTTTTTTCTTGGGTTCATTCTGCCTGCAGGCTGCCTCTTTTGTACACTACTCCAAAATTTGAAACGAAAGTTTCATTAAACTTTTTATTTCCCCTGACAAAGAACTGGAAAGGTTTAAGAGCACTTCCTTTGTAAGCAGGGCTGGGTGCGCTGTGTGATGAGACACCTCAGATTCTGTGCTCTGAATACATTGTGGTAAACCTATAAACGTAGTGGTGGCCTTAGATTACTGTGAAGCATTACAAGGGTTTGAATGGTTTTCCTATGGATCTGCTACTCTCTGGATCCCCAAAACACCCATCGCCCATTGAGAAACTAGGTCTTTTGCTGAATGGTGCTTGCAGTCTGCATAACAAGAGTCACCCGGAAGTGTTACATTAGACAAGTTCTGCTGGCCAGTCACCAT
This sequence comes from Podarcis cretensis, assembly GCF_951804945.1. Classification (NCBI taxonomy): domain Eukaryota; kingdom Metazoa; phylum Chordata; class Lepidosauria; order Squamata; family Lacertidae; genus Podarcis; species Podarcis cretensis. The sequence continues at coordinate 22,478,654 of NC_137177.1, read as the reverse complement.
GTCTCAGAACTGCCATGGTAATTCATTGGTTACTTGGAAAGGTAGAGATAGAGGTTACTGTCAGATAGATAGATAGATAGATAGATAGATAGATAGATAGATAGATAGATATGCAGGAACTGGCAAAAAAAGCAAGGCTTAGGGCTATACATAATTAATTGTTCTTTTCCCTGTGCTAATTGTCCCATATGTCACTGGGTGGTTTCTATCTTTAGGAATTTGACACATAGGAGTCAGCACTGTGCAAAAGAAAATGTGCTAATGATATAATAGATGAGCTGTATCTATTTCTGTGGGTTTGAACACTCATTTTTATCAGGTTGCACCTTTCCGCTGTTCAGAAATGTCATACATAGTGAACTAATTTCACACTTTTAGTCATGTTCACTGAAACTAAGACACCCAGGTTCCCTACAGTCCGCCAATATATTTGAGAACCATTTTGAAAAGCACCGTCCAGCACATCTACTGCCACACCTGCAGTTGTAAAGGAGCAGAGCTGTGTGTCATCAGCATATTGCTGACAATGTACTCCGAAACTCCTAGGTCTCTGTGGTCTATTAAAACAGGGCTGTGAAAATTTTAAGCCTTGATTGAAAATGTTCAGCAGTTTCACATTCAGAAGAACTGAAGTAATATCATTTCTTTTCCTAAATTGCACACATGCTTAAAAGGTAAAAGAATGGCTTGAGAACAGTATGTGAAGTGCCACTGTCCCTTTCATAAGCCTTCCTTTATTGAATGGACCAAAGTGCTGGCAGGTATTATTTATTTTGAACCAACTAGATTCCAAAACAATGGTGCAGTTCTGGAGCTCTGATGTCTGTTGACTGAGGTACGAGCTTCCATGCATAGTGGAAGTTCTGGTGATCTTGGGCATGGCTGATTCCCAAGGAAGACTCTGATCCTAAGCAGGGCTTGTTCTCTCTTTCTAGACAGGAGCATTTCGTTAGATGGCTCTCTACTGGGACCAGGACGGGGTGCAAAGAGATATTTACAAGATTCCCCTCCATACAGTGCTCTCTCCCCCAAGTTACCAAAGAATGACCATCACCCTTTGGAAGGTGAGCACAGCATCTTTTTCCCAGCCTGGCTGTTAATATTAATTATGAATCAGCAGCATAGGTTGATGAAGATGTAGGAAGACATATAGCAGCTCCAAATCTAGCATGCTTTTATCCTGGTCATTCATTGTTTAAGGTAGCTTTTGCCAACTTGGTGGTCTCCAGATACTTTAGATTACAGCTTCCACCCCCCATAGGCATGGCTGTTCTGACTGAGACTGATGGGAGTTGTAGTTCAAAACATCTGAAGAACATCAGGTTGGCAAAGGTTGATTTAGGGCTATCAAGACAGTAACTTCCTGCCCTTTCTATGTCTATTCTTAAATCTACAATTAGGATTGAAGGAAGTGTTTCAGGGGAAGGGAAGTACCTCCCTTCCGCACCTTCCAGTGCTGGATTGAACAGCCTGCTTGGTCCCTGTTAGCTGTGTGCACCATTGAGGGGTGAAGCAACCCATCCCCACTCCTGGCCCCCCAGACTTTTCTGACCAGCTCTTACTGAATTTTGAGAAAGTCAAGACAGGGGGAAGGGGAGTTTCTTTCCATCCCTTCAAGCAATCACTACATTTCCTGAAGCCTTCTGCTTTTTCTTGTACACAATACAATTATCCAGTTGTCTTCAGACAATCCAAATGCAATGTTTACAACATGACTTTTTTCCACAATAAGTTTCGTTTGGCGTCATGCTTTGAAGCTGGAAATCTTTCTTAGCTCTATACCATCTTGTTCCTCACAGCAAATGCATGCAAGTATGAAGCTGCTGGTCTTTGACTTGCAAAGAGCTTTATAATCCTTGAGTAGCAATTGGAGCTGAATCTACTGTAACCCCTTATGATTATTCTAGCTTTTATTATTATATAGTTTTGATGGTTTTAAAAGTGTATTAGAAAGATTCATTGAGAACAGGCCTATCTGTATGTTCAGAAGTAACATACTGCTGAATGCCAGTTGCTGGGGAACAATAGCACAAGAGGGCTATTGCCTTCATGTCCTGCCTATGGGCTTCCTGGACAGTGATGGGCACGATTGACCCTTGTTATGACCCAGCTGGCATCTTATGGAAGTTTCTTTCTCTTTCTGGCAAGAGTTGGCACTGTAGGTGGGAGACCGTCTGTAATGTCCTGTTGAGTGTCCCACATCTGCCATCCCACTGGTATTGTTCCCCAGGTATACTGCTCTTGGAACAATATTCCTGAAAACATTGTTCAGCTCAATGATGCTGTGGGATTATCAATACAGTAGAGGGGGCGGGGCTGGGGCGGTCCAGATGTTATGGGACTCCAGCTCCTGTCAGCCCCAGTCAACATGACCAGTGGTAAAGGATGATGGGAGTTGTGGTCCAACTACATATGGAGGACCAGTGGTTCCACACTCATGCAGTAGAGAATGGACAAGGCCCTTCTACCTTTTTTTTCCAGTCTGCAGTCCAAGTTTAACCCATTCAAGAGCCTGCTAGGGATTATTCACGAATGCAGATACTGAGCTGGTTGCACTCTCAGTAAACTTCATTTCTCATGATAGGATTTGCCAGGAAAAGCAGTCAGACAGAGGGTGGAATTCTGCATTACACTCTTCAGTCATTCAGTCTGCACAAGCATTTCAACTTGCCAGATGGAACAATTCCACCTCACTATCCTCACCCCACCCCCATGTTGTTCTGGGGGTTCTCCCAAACACTACCCTGAACTCATTGCAGGGACACACGGGGCGGGGGGGGGGGAGCCCTGTTGCGCAAACAGAGGTCCTTGCACAAGGCTGCCACAGACATAACTGGTACAGTGAATCCAGCCCAGATGCTGAGGGATCATTTGGACCGCACTTCATGTACACCGAGTTTAGTAGCAAACAGCTTGGAGTACAGAAAGATCACCTTTTTATCATTGTGGTAAAGGTTTCCCTCTGTCACCTGTAGTATTGTCTCCCCCACCCATCTGCCTACAGGATTTAGTTTAAAACTTTCCATATCAGGTTTGCAAGACTCTTAACAAATACTTACCAACCACTGTGAGGTGTAACCCATCTCTTGCCAGAAGTCCTTCCTCAAGGAAGTGGAGACCATGGTCAAGAAGCTAAACCTTTCCTGATGACACCACCTGTGCAGCCAGAGGTTTACTTCTGGTATTGTCCTTTCCCTGACCCATGACCGTCAACAGGAAGGAGTGATGAAAAAACCGCCTGTGCCCTATGGCCCTTCAGCATCCTACCCTGAGTTTTATAGTCCCTTGCTGAATGTCAAAGGCTGTGTGTGGCAGTATCGCTTGTACCCAAATGAATCAGAAGGAAAAAGTTGTGTTCAGTGGGCTTATCAAACTCAGCAACCTCTGTCACATTGTGGATTGTTGTGCCTGGAAAACAGCACACCTCCCAGGACATCCTGTTATCTCTGCACACTGCTGCCTCTGTCCGCCTCAGTAGGGAGTCACCCACCACTACCATGTCTCTTCCTCTTCTGGGGAATGGCAGGAATTGTTCCAAACGCTGTGCCTTCCACAGCCCCTGGAAGATTGACTTGAAGGGGATGTGGCCCTTGAGCTGGAAAGAGTTCTCTTCCCTACCCCTGCTATCTTTTTTTATGATGGTCAAACTAAATGAACATGAAATGTAAGTAGCAATAAGTTTGGATTAGTGAATGAAACTGGTAGAGAAGGGGAGGCCACCAAAAGGACTGGAACTCAGTTGTGAGCAAAGTGATTACCCCTCCTCCTTTCCTTTGTTCTTTTCCTGACTTTCTGTCTGGGCAGAAACTGGCTGTTTCTGCAGTTTGGATGTTCTGGGCACTTTGCAGCATTGCAGCTGGTGGCTGCACTTCTCTCATTAGTTGGTTGTATGTCTTCCAGGTGAAACGTTTGTTTTGAGTGATGGCCTGCCAGGTCCCTTGGAGCCACGCCTAGACCCCATGGACTCCGCCTTGAATGCTGTCAGTGCATCCAGTCCCAGCAGGAATTCAAGAGACTACAGACTTCAAGGATACAGGCACCTTCACCAGCCCTCCAGTCTTTCTCAGTGCAGTACCTCTGCCTTGCATAGACTTAGTGCTGGGGGTAAGGGCAATTAGAACATCTCTTCTCTCTAATGAAGTATCCCTAGCTCCATTCTTGTTTCCATGCAATGTATTATTTCCCATGCATGATGGAAGAGAAGGGGGGCAACTAGTGACATGCACCATTGTTCACATGAAAGTGGCTCTGTGCAATCTAACACTGACAAAACAGGTGGCAGTCTTTTGAAAAACAACCATCTGGAAAAATCATGAGCCCTGCAGTATCCTGTCATGCCAGGACACAAATGTGTTTGGGTTTTGTTGATTTGTTTCTGTTGTTCCTTCTAGGCTCTGACAGATACCTTGCTCCTCGAGACACCTCACGGTTGGGCAGCCGAGACCCATCTGGCTGGACAGTGGAAGATGTCATGCAGTTTGTGAGGGAAGCTGACCCACAACTGGGACCCCATGCAGACCTCTTCCGAAAGCATGTAAATATAACCAACACCATGGGTGATTTGTGGGGTGGGGTGTCTCTTTCATGATCACTCTCTCCTCCTGCTGCAAGAATCATGGCACAAGCGCTCACAGCCACCATGAGGCAGTCTTTAACAAAGAAACCTTACTTTTTACCAAACTTCTTTTGTACCAAGTTCCTTTCCGCTTGGGGAGCTTTGGTCCTTGTCTAGTCAGAGGAAGCAAAGCTCCAGCAGGGTGGATGTGCTTGATCATCAGATGTAGAGCAAAGACCAAAGCACAAGAGATAATCTCTGCTGCATGTGTCTCACTGAAGGCACCGCAGGCTCAGCTTCACAAGTATTGTATGACAGCCATCTTGGTTTGCACGTCTTGTGCAGATCTGTGCAACTGCCCTATTGAAAGCGACATACCTGACTGGGCAGAATGCCAACTTTTGCACAGTTAAAATGTTGTGTGTATACATATTGGAAACTGGTTTGCATCTTTTGTAGCTTTAGTTATTGAAAGCAGTTACAGTGGTGCCTCGCAAGACGAAAAGAATCCGTTCCGCGATTCTCTTCGTCTAGCGGTTTTTTCGTCTTGCGAAGCAAGCCCATTGACGGCTTAGCGGATTAGCGCTATTAGCGGCTTAGCGGCTTTTAGCGGCTTATCGGATAAGCAGATAAGCAGCTTAGCGGCTTAGAAAAAAGGGGGGAAAGGGAAAAAAAGTCGGAAAAACTCGCAAGACATTTTCGTCTTGCGAAGCAAGCCCATAGGAAATTCGTTTTGCGAAGCACCTCCAAAACGGAAAACCCTTTCGTCTAGCGGGTTTTTCGTCTTGCGAGGCATTCGTCTTGCGGGGCACCACTGTAATTGGTAATGAAATAATGGTATTTGCATATCCCTCCACATTCCCGCTTCAATGTCTGAAAAAGATGCACAAATTTTATTATATATTGAGCCATTTCAGTGAGGGAGTAGTGCAATAAGCGGGAGATGTTTTATGTAGAATGGAGGAACTGGGGGGAAAGTGAGACTGTGAAGTAGGAACATTCCTGGTGGCACTGAATTGGCAACTGAGCCCAGGAATAGTGATCTATTTTTTTGAACTGAGTGCAGCCCTCTCATTTCCATTCTCCTCTGTGCACCTTTTAGCAGGTGACTAATAGCTGGGATCTAATAAGGATCTGTCTGGTTCCCCTGAGGCCTCTTGGGATTTCACATATTTGGTTCAAGGAATAAACAAAACATCCCCAGCATAGATTGGAGGGGAGAGTTGAGGCAAGACTTGTTCCCACAGTACATAAAAAGGCTCCCATGAAATCTCACTCCCCCCCCCAAGTCTGGTGATAGCATCATCTTAGATTTCATTTTTATTCATGTGAGTATGTGCTGGTGAAGCAAACCTATACAGTTCAAGAAGGGGAGGGAGATGAGGTAAAATGCTGGTGGCGGGCACTGTCAGGAGAGAGAGAGAAAGCAGGCAAAGTTGACACTAGCTGATAGCCAGCATGCAACCTTGTCTGGGCTTTCAGATGTGGCTCCCTGACAATCTCTCCTTTCAACCCAACAATGCAATTCAGCCTTTAAAGTATTTGGGCAAGACTGAAAAAGATATCCAGTGACTTACAGAAGTTGTCTTCCCTGTTTTTAGCAAAAGCAGAATTGTGCCAAACGGCTTCTGTGCTTGCAGAATTTGGATTTATGTATATGCAAAAAGGGCATAACTGCCTTTGGTGGAGAGCAATTGGGTTGTGGGGAGGAACAAAAAATTGCTACAGGTCAGATTTCCCCCAAATAGCTGTACTGGCTTTAGACAGGGAAGACCACTCTTTTCATCTTTTGGAATAGGAATAGAATGGGTGTCCTTCCAGATGTTATTGACTTCAATTTCCATCAGTTTGCAAAATCAGGTACGATGGGAAATGGGAGTCCCATCACTTGTTGCCCGTGCCTGCTTTAAACAATTGTAGTGTTGGCAGCAGGGCTGGAGCCGGAACATAGAAACATAGGAAGCTGCCTTATATTTATTCAAACCATTGGTCCATCTAGCCCAGTTTTGTCAACTCTGACTGGCAGCAGCTCTCCGAGGTCTTTGGCAAAGAGCAGTGTTACCTATCACCTGCTAACTGAGCCTTTTACCTAGAAAGACCATGGATTGAACCTGGGACATTCTGCATGCAAAACATGTCCTCTACCACCAAGCTATTGCCCCACTTTGTTGCTAGCCTGCAACAACACTGTGTATATCTAGATGTGCAGCCACATAGTCTCAATATCCTACTGCAGGAGTGGGGAATGTGTGGCCCTCCAGAAGTTGTTGGACTCCATTCCCTCAGCCATGATGATCACTGCTCAGGGATGATGGGAGTTGTAGTCCAGTAACATCTGGCGGGCCACACATTCCCCAGGCCTGCTTTAAAGGTTGTACAGCTGAGATTTTGGTATGTGCTGCTTGTTACGGCATAGTGCCTTACAGCTTTGAAAAAGCAGCGCCTGGAACAAGTTCCATCTTCTATACAAGTAACATTGAAAAGTCCACCAGCCCAACCATAGCATTATCTCAAACTAGTGCTAGCCCCACCTGTCTCTTTAAAGTTTTGCTTCTGGCCATGTTGAGGCATTATCGTGCTGTGAGAGGCTTGGGCAGATAAATGTGGTTCTCTCTGTTCTGTGTTTCCAGGAGATTGACGGCAAGGCCTTGCTCTTGTTGCGCAGCGATATGATGATGAAGTACATGGGCTTGAAGCTTGGGCCAGCACTGAAACTCACCTACCACATTGACAAGTTAAAGCAGGGCAAGTTCTGAAAAAGAATCCTCCTGGTGCAGTCATGGCCAAAGTGGCGCTCTCAACTCCCCACGCAGGCAGGTATGCGTGCCTACATTCCTTGCCCGACACATCTCGCCAGCAGACAGGAGGTGGTTTCCTGGAGGAAGACCCTGGGCACCCCTATCAATCAAATGAGACTTGGCTTGTTGGTACAAAGGGATGAATGCTTCCTCTATTTTCTGCTGAAGGCGTTTTGGGACCGCAGTCCAACTTGTAAGGAAGAATATGCTTCTCCCTGTGTGTGTGTGTGTGTGTGTGGCACTCTGGCAGAGCCACACTCATGTTGGATATGGTTGTTTTGGCCCTTCTTACTTTTCAGATGCCCTGCCTTCTTTTGCTGCCCTCCTCAAGAATCCCCTTCATGCCTTATGAAGAGTGCGGTTTGGACTCGAAAGTTGGCAGTGCCAGGCGGTGTTCCCTTTTTCTGTGCCATACAGGACAGATTGACTGCGAGAATCCAGCTCTGGCATATGACAAGCAGCTGCTGCTAACCAGATTGTTTACTCCCTTGGGTGGCAGGGGTGGGTGGGTAAGGCAGAGGACATGCCACTCTACCATCTCTTCACTTGGTGCTGTTACAGCCTTTTCCTCCATGGAAGTCTCAAGCTAGCCGTTTTACTGAGTTGCTGGCATGTGGGCAGAAAGCTCTAATATTTATTTGGAACAAGGAGGAGAAGGTGATTATGGTAGGGCACAGCAGTGGATCTGTGTTGATATCGCCATGTAGCTCTCTAAGTGAGCTGGGAAGAATGGAGAGGGAGGAAAACGTAGGTTCCCTTATCCTAGTGTCGCAGGGCACACAGCTGAACAACTCAAGCTCTCCCCCCCCCCCGATCCTGAAATGTTTTTTCTACTTGCTATGGGAATAGCAACTGTTTTAACCTTTTTCCTGAGGAATCAAATGTTTCTTATTCTACAACGGTACCGTTCAAATTACCCCTCCAGTCTGTCAGAGCTGTTCAGTTGTAGCTACCTGACCAAGTGTGTGGGATAGCAGATGGATGGGAAACAGGTATATTTAGATGGTTTGTCCTTCCCAAACTCAAATTGGGAACATGAATTGTTTTGTTTGTATGTATTCTGGAAAATGTTTTAATGTATTTATTTTTTATGGCACTTGGGCAGTGGCCTGCGTTGTCTCATAGTAGAGGGCTTTTTTTTTTTTTTTTTTTTTTTTTTTTTGCTGCTGGCCAATGAGAATGGGAAAAGAAGGTGGTTAAGCTGGTGCCCCAAAGCTCTGCCCCTCTCCGGGTCCTAGACTGAAACCTCCTTTGCTTTGAGAAAGCAAAGTAGTGTGTGTGTTTCCTTTCCTCCACTTTCTGGAGAGTAGCCTTAGCAACTTACCCTTTGGGATGAGGACAAATGGACCTTGAGATTCAGTTGTGCTTGGCTGTTTCCTGCCCTACACTAATAAAGTGAGGAAGGGCAGCTTTAAGGTGCATCTCCTTGTAGGCACTTCTCTCTTCCTAACTTGCTACCCTTCAGTGGATGCCAGGCTCTTGCGGAAGAGTGATTTCAGACTAGCCCAGAGAGATTAGAGACAGCCTAAATTGATAATGCAAAAAACAAACAAACCCCAAGCAATGAAAATTCATAGGCAATAAGCCACTTCTAGGAAGGAGCCAGAGCTCACTGCAGTGCAATGGGGTATTAGTGTGACTCGGCCGATGTTTTGGGTTGTCTGGTGTAGCTCTCTTTGGTGGGAGGGGGGTGGTTACCTCTGTCTGCCATCACTGCCTGGCTGCAGAATACCATTTCTGTGAGCACTGCCTGCTGCAGGTAACGGGGGGCAAGGGGCTGCCAATATTCTTTTCTGCACTTATTCTGTTGATTTTGTTTATAAATAAAAGAGTGGGGGGAAATAGGATAGGTGGAGCTGTGCTGTGATTCTCCGCTGATTGATTACATGAACAACTTAAGACACTGCAAAAGAGTGGGGCCAGGGATTCATCCATCCTAAATCAGTACTGGGTCTCTAGGCTTATCAGGAAAAGCTGAGAGAAACATCATTCCATCCCCACGCCCTTAACAACAGAGTCTGAGATGGAGGCAGTAGAGACCACTACCAAGTTTTGCACTTGCAACCCTGTTTTTCTCATTCCCTACAAGAGAATCTTCCATTTACACGTTAAATGCATTTAAATATGATCTAGCACAACTGAAATGCATACACAGGTAAGGGTTAGGGTACCTTTTGTATGTATGGTAGGCAGCTTTCCAGCCATGCAAAACTCGAAAGGAGATTTCTGCACATGCACTGTTCAATTTTCAATCCAGTTAAAACCAAAAGCATATCACTCTTCAGTGACACATTCCAGCTGGGCAAAAACACTCAAGGAGGCCATGGATCATGAAAAGGTGTGACCTGGGGAGAGTGTCAAGGACCAGTGGGAACAGACTGGAGTGCTGCATTTAACCCCTAAGACTTGGGTTCCCTACCACTGACACACACTCAGTTGCTGCAGTCCAGGCATTTGCTCCCTGCAATTCTAATGCCTTCCTATTGCTGGTATCTTGAAACCTTGCTGTGGTATTTAAGCTTCAAATTGGAAGCAGTTGTGTCCATCTTCCTTTAGGTGAGCAAGTACTGCTTGTCCACAGGAAGCATAGGCCTCCTCCTTCATTGTGGGATCCAACAGGTTAGAACTGTAAGTAGCAAGGGCATCTATGACCTCACAATTTAAGCTCTATTAAAGAGACTCAGAGGGGACAGGCCAAAGAAGGGCCTACCTGGAAGCAGCAGGGCTTCTGAACAACAACAAAAATCTGTTCAGTCCAGCATGAGCACCACCACCTTCCATGGTAACTTGATTTTTGAGGATGCTGCAGAGGGTAGGGAAACAGAAGTTATCCTTGGGCAAAAAATTAACTCTGGCAGACGTTTATAAATGGATAGAATGTTCTGCCTCTCATACATTGCTAGAACTTAGTATCCAATCAGGCTAATTTGCAATCAGTAGGGATAATTCTCAACATCATTTATACTGAAAGATACTGTAATGGCCACTTGCTGGGGTGGCGATTTCAAAAGGATTAGCCATTGATGGGCACAGACCTTGTCTCCATGAATATTAGCCACTGTAGGTAAATAAAACCTCTTGGTACAGGAGCAGCATGCAGCCAGGGACCACATGCTGAAGATTAATAATGGCACCTGCTCTTGTGAGCTTCTAAGTGCATCTTCTGGCCACTTTTGGAATTAGAGTGCTGGGATATATGAACCTTGGGTTGAACCGAGCAAGGCAATTATGTTCTTAAGTCTCATTGACCTACTCTATATAAAAGAGAGGGCCAAGGAAAAGCAACCGCCTACTGGTAGATTGCAATCCTTGCCTCCAGATGACATAGTGACTGCTAGAAGCAAAATTCAAGTTTATTGTGGGTTCTTTTCCCCTGTAGGCTTTGAAACCATGCCAAGGCCTTTTCCACCACAGTTCCTGTAGCTCCCTGTTTCTTCATCGACCACAGAAACAAGCCAGAAACTAGTGACCATACATCAGTCATGTGCTAAGTAATGAGAGTAAGTTCAGCATAGAATTAGCAAGGCAGTCTGGCCTCCTGTACACCAGCCAGCATATACCCCAATGAGGGATAAGAGCAACTACCACCAATCCTGCTTCTAGAATTTTTCAGACCATTTTTTAGGTCTGCAAATGGAAGCAACAACCATTCCAGAGATCATAGTAGAATGTGCATTACCAATTGGCAATGTTGACCAAGCCACAGAGCAGTCTTTGACAGAGGCGAAAGCTGAGGAGGAGGTAGAAGAAGATGAAGATTCTGGGCAGCCACGTCCCTATGTTCTCTATGTTGGCAACCTGAACCCCAAGTATTCCCGCGAAGTTCTCTGCAGCATGCTCAAGGACATCTTGGGCATGGCTAGCGTCACCCTCCAGAGACACAACATTGAAGTGGTAAAGAAACGCAGGCAAGCCTATGCCTTTGTCCAGGTAGCCACAGACTCCAGCTTGGAGCATGTCATAAAGCAGCTGCTACTTGCCTCTGAGACAGAGTCGGAGCTTATCAAGGAGCTTGTGAAGAAAGGGAAGAATCTCGTTGTGGGACATGGCAAGACGTTTGCATTTCATGCCAAAGGTAACAGAGAGGTAAGGCTCCAGCAATGGGAACACTGAAATAAAATAATAATAATAATAATTTATACCCCGCCCATCCGGCTAGGTTTCCTACAAAAGAGAATATTCATTAAACCTTCAGAATACTGTACATTTCTCGATACTGATCCAAGCAGTGAAAGGAAATAAATTAATCACCTACATTCCTGCCCCCATTTTTTTGATAGTTTCTGTAGTCAAACATCTAAGGCAAACACCCCAGATTTCACTTTCAAACTTCCAATGACTGTTTAATAATCACCCAGGTCAACTTGTTTCATTACTAGATACACGCATTTCCTCTAGCTCAGCCCCTACCAGAGTCAGACCCTATTGCCTCCTTTTGCATGTCTCAGATGATGAGTTGTCTAACTCCCAGCATCAGTGTGAGACAGGAAGGGAGAGGGTTGTTAAAGGGGTTTGTAGGTTATAGCCATCATCTAAATGTCTTCCTAGTTTAAATGACGCTACCTCCCCCCACCCCCGAAGAATTGTATTTGCTATAGCCCACCTCCATGGCATTTGCCCTTACCTGTTTTTCCTTGTCATGTCTGCAGAGTGACTCTGTTGGCAGCAGCTCAGAAACTTTTTTGGGAGGGCAAGGGTGTGAGAGAAGCAGGAAGTTGATTCTAAACGAACACCATCTCAACCGCATCAGAAAGTTTCCTCAATACTCCTGTATGGCAGAACGGCCGGAGGCCTTTCTGAGCGGCACCCGCTCAGACAGTGCCATTGTCCAGAGAGCGATCGTAGGGAAAGAGTGCCTATTCTATGGAGCTTCTATGGGCAGCGAAACCCGGAACGTGGAATTCAAACGTGGAAGTGGGGAATATCTGACAGGTACCCTAAAACATCATGTGCGGAAGTATATGTGCGCATTTCTCAACAGTGAAGGTGGCAGCCTTTTTGTGGGGGTTGAGGATAACGGCATGGTACGTGGAGTCAGGTGTGACCACAAAGATGAAGACAGGATCCGGCTGCTCATAGATGCTCTTTTGAAAGGCTTCAAACCGCAGGTTTTCCCATCGGACTACACACTGAGCTTCATCCCAGTTATCAAAGCCGAAGACACTGGCATCTTCCTGAAAGTTATTCGACTAAGTGTTCATCCTCCAAAGCAGAACAAGCCTCTCCTTTATGAAACAGACCAAGGGGAAGTATACATGCGACGAGAAGGTAGTATTCAGGGCCCCCTTACTGGTAGCGCCATTCAAGAGTGGTGCCGGCAGGTAATTTTCAGTTTTTGCACAGCCTAGCAGGATTGAAATCTACTGGTCTATCTCCAAATGATATGCAAGGCTTCCCCAATTGTTTTAACAATTGTTACCATTGTTAAATGGGGGGAAGGGCCATAGCTCAGTGATAACCATTTGCCTTGCATTCATGCTCAACTCCTGACATCTCCCCTGCCTGCAACCCTGAAGAGCAGCTACCAGCTAGTGTAGAGAATACTGAAGGGTGAACCAATGGTCTGATTCAGTATAAAGCACTTTCCTGTGTTCTGCAACAAAAATGCTTTCTCTCCCCCCCCCACCCCTTTCTCAATTAGGCTGCTGAAATGAAAGGCAGAGAGGAAATCCCTAAGTGGATTTTTGTGTGGGTCTGGATTTTGATACGTGGCAGCAGAGTAGGGGAGTTTTTATTTTGTCAAAATTATTTGCAACTTGGCTCAATAGGCATAGGGAAAGTTTAGCCACAGACGGGCACCTTCACTGCTTTCTTCAGAAAATGTTACACTGGAGCTAGGGGAGAATAAGAACTGACTTGTGAACTGCCCTGAAGGTATAGGGCGGTATATAAATTTAATAATAAATAATAATGACCTTTAAAACATTTAAGACCAAATTACTTTCCATTGGTTATCAGTGAGGAAGTGGACCTTGTTGTAAAAATTGATGCCTCAAAATATGGATTCTATTAGGGAAAAAATTATAAAACCTTTTGATCAGCTTCCCACTTAGTTCTAGCCCCAAAAAGCATTATTGACTAATTCTATCCCTGGTGGACTGACATTGTGGCAGCCATAGCAGGCAGATGCAATAAATCACATTATCTGCTGTCTTTGGCCTTTGATTGCTATTCTTTGCTTGATGATGCACACCGTAGCTATCACTTACTGCTGCATTTGAACCAAGCCAAACAGCCTGGCCTGAAATACACACTGCCAATTCCCTCAAATCTATTCACCCTTCTAGCAAAACTCACTGCCAGAGATCAATTTTGGACAAAAAGGTAATTTGGCAGCAGCTGCAAATATCTGAAAGGAAATAACTCCTGCTTTTTATAAATCTCCAGAAATGGACAGAGGAGATCAAGAAGTTGGAGGTGAAAGTAGAAAGCTTGCTGAAGGAGAAGGAAGCCTTCCAGCAACAAAATACCAGCAATGCTACCTGCTGTTTTTTCATGTGACACCTAAACACCACCACAAGCCAACTAGTTACAAAACCTGCACACAAAGGAAATGTAGTCCAATAAAGAGCTTGCGTCTAACAGGTTTCTTGTATTTGTAGGTGGTTCGCAGGAAGAATTCTGGAGCCATGACTGGGTCTTATTCCTAAGTTGAGTACCTTCTTCAAGGGTACTGGAGAGCATTATTCTCCTTCGGCATCAAGACTGCACATTAACATTTTAACTCTGAATGGCACCACTGGATTTTGCTTCCTATGGAAAAATGCCATACATGGTGGTAAAGCTATGAAATAGTGGGAGGGAAAATTTGTGTATTAGCAATCTCTATAGATAATTACCCCTTGCTTTCCAAAACAGCATTTTTCTTCAACTACTTATCCAGGAAGTTGCTGACATAACCCATTAGCAGGAAGGAGAAACAGGTATGAAGTAGACACCATCTTACAGCAAGATGGTGAAGGGGGGCGAGTGTAAAATGAGTCCTCAAGTTTGATAGATAATCAGAACAGACACACAGATTGTGTTCCCCAAGTTTTATTAAACTCAGAAGTGTTTAGATATGCGGTACATTTTTTTAGTAACAGAGTTTCTCGTAGCTTGTTGGAAAGGCAGTTTACAACCTACACTGGAAAAGGGGAGATTACAAACACTTGTTTCATGCAGCTCCCGCCTTTTGCAGAAGCCTAGCGTCGCCCTTTTCCTCTTCTTTGGGATGGAGTAAATATATTGCTGAGCACAGGCCACATATTGCATATGTGTCACATGACAAGTTCCCAGCAGTGTGGGGCCTCGGACTTTTTAGTCCAAGGCAAGTCTCTCAATGAGAGTTGCAAAGGCAGCTTCTGAAAAGTCACTCTCTTGTACACATGGCCCCCTTGATGCAAGGAGTTATGGCAGTCCAGGAAGCAGGACAAAAACAAAAACTGCCCATCACAAGCTTCTAAAAGGGGTGTGGTGTTATACTCTATTTTAATTATATCACTGCAGCATAATACAACTTGTATAGGATTAGAATTAACCAAATACCCTAAGATTTGACCAGCAGGAAGAGGAATCTCCTGGAACAAAGGTTCAGTGGTGGCACCAAATCTCACCACTTTGCTTCTCAATATGTGTCAAGTTATTCCCTCTTTGTGGCACCTCTCTTCCCACAATCCACCAAGAGAGTAAATACTGTAATTTAAACCAACCAGAATGGAAGTGAACATAAAGCCTAGACACATATTCTCCTTGGCAACACTGACCAACACTGGTGTATCAAGGCTCTTCAGAAATCCAGAATTTGTCCACCTCTTTGCTCTGTTTCTGAAGTTCTTGTTTTTAAGCTCACCATCACGCACAGGTGAGCACCACTGTGTCAGCTTCTCAGAATACAAAATAAGTTTAAATGAACAAAAGAAGTGTGCCATGATTTTTCAAAAAACAATTAACGTGACGTGATTTAAGAGACTCCAGCAGTTCAACTATTGCATCAAAGGAATGAAGGATCTTCTGAATATTAGGCATATCTGGAATGGTGGGGAGGAGGGTAGATAAAAGAGACAAAAGGATTTTTTTTAAAAATAAAAGAAATGCATTTGTTTTAGTATATTTACATCACAGGTGAGAAACCTCAGGCCCAGAAACCACCCAAGTCTCTCCCATCTGGCCCTTGGGAGTCTCCCCAAGCCACACACCATCCTTAGCTACCCCTTTCACTGCTCATGCTCCATACTTTCTCGAGTATTTTTGCCTGGCTGGAAACTCCTGAACTCTGATTGCCTCTTGTCTGAATGGAGGATACTCTGTGTGTGTGTATAAGTGCTAACTAGTCAAATGTATGTTTCCTTCTGACACCACCCACCACTGACATGGCCCCCAAACAGTTACTCAGAAGGGAATGTGGCCCAATTTACATGCTAGCTTTCTTTTAGTAGCATAAAATGCCGATTTCTCCCCTGACACATCTTTACAGAACAGGTTAGTCACTGAGAGGTAGTGATTGACATCACCCAGAGAACTTCATGGCAAACTGGATTTGAATCCTTGTCTCTTTAGTCTGGCACTTTAACCACTACACCACACTGCTTTTCCTTTCCACAAAAGGACCCAAGGCAATGTACATGGAAATGTCACTGCTACCAAGGCACACTAGCCAGGTTCAACATGTAGATCTCATGGTATATTTAGCTTTGCCTGTATTTGTGCACTATGCTTTGAGATGATTGAGATGCCTCCCAATCTGAAAGCACTAAGACCAGACAATTTTTTCCCCATGGTTAAGAAACGCCCAGAGATTTGGCCCAAATTCACAACTGGGAGAGATGAAAGAAAGATAATTTGAAAGTTCAGATCATGAAAGGACAGCATTACCAGCAATCACTCATGATTCACCGCAGTGAATTTCAGTTCTGTGATCTCAGAGTCTGGTGAACTACTTCCGCTTCTGTCGCTGTAGGTATCCCTGTAACATTCAGACCATTAGAAAGATAAGCACTTCTACACACTGGCTCTGGTACATTAGTTACAAATACAAGTTCATCTAAATTATCTAGCCAGTCAGGAACTACAGCCTATGACAGACTTCCACAAAGTAGCCTAGCTGGTCCTTCTCAGAAAATCTGGCAGTGACAACAGCAACATTGTAATTTCTCACAGTGCCCCACAGCATCTGACCTAGTGTCACTCTAGGGTACAGAATGAAATAAATATGGCTTTCGGACCCCAGTCACCTAACTGGGGGTGGAAGGGGGGGCAGAGACATCAGTGCTGGTGGGCCTTGATGGGCCACCAGAGTCCCAACAGCTGCTCTAGGATATCAGGTGCTGACACCAGGCCTGTTTTCCAGCCTTTGAGGATTCTTATACATCCAATTTGTGGCTTGTATTGTTCTTTAAAATAGCCCAATTGGTTAAAAAGGCATGGCCCTTCTTAGTGCAGAGGGCAGGCACTGACCAGGTGACATTAAGGATTCTTGCAGCCTTTTATTCTAGGGGCAACTTCAAGTGCTGGGCAGACTAGCAATAAAGGATACCATGTGCGGCGTACAAAGGGGGGAGGGGAGCATGCATTTTGCCAGAGGAAATATACAGGAGACTGCCACATCTCTAGAACACACACCAAAATGCAGGGGAGATGAATGGACTTCCTCCTTCGCTATGTTGAACAGAAAATGTAAGCCTTGTGCACATCCCCTTGCAGCTTCTCCGAGACAAAGCTCCTAGAGAGTGCAATTTTGTGAAGAGTCATTCTGAGTTTGGCAAAACTCCACAAGCCTTTGGCAGGCAGTACTATAGTGCCAGACTACACTGGGATGGAAAGCGGGGAGAGATTGTTTGGTAGCAATTTCTTTGTAAGTGGAATGATACCAGAAGACTGGCCTTAATCATGACAAAGAGCATTTAGGACACTGATACCCAAAATATGTGTCAGCAGTATTCTCCACTACTTAACGAACAGTATACTGATGTCAGCTGCAACAAAAGATAAAAGCAGACCAATTTTCCTAAGGAGGGAGATTAAGCCAGAGACTAATGAGCCACAGTAGAAGCACAACTCCCTACACTTTCATTCTACAAAGGCATTACTGATATTGTAGGCCCAAGTTCAAGGAAGGAAGATACAATACAGCCTTAAGGTTTTTATGCCTAACAGAAATAGGAGACAGCCTTTCATTGGTGCACCATGCTGAACAGAAAACACTGCCAAGCCGGCAGTTATACCACGAGCCAAGACACTCAAGCTGAACTTACCTGGGGGAGAGTCTGCATCCTTTCTGTAGATAATGTGTGAGCCTCCCTGCAGAAGCCAGGAGGAGGCCGAAGTAAGGAGGAGATGGCTTTATAGGTCTGGAGAGGAACTCTGGATGAAACTGAACACCGACAAAAAATGGATGCTCTAGGAGAGAAGGTGGTAACATACTTTGTTAGGTTACTATCTGAAGCCCTCTCAATCAGCAAGGCCAGGCCAAAGTACATAGGCAATATAAAGCTTTTCTGATTACCATCATCCGTCTCTCTGCTGCATCTACTAACTACTGCGGTACTTGCCATTCATTATCCCCATCCAAGGAAGCAAGAGTCCCTCTTTCCATATTTGTTGTTGCCTAAGACAACAGTGTCAGTCTCCCAGCTACTGATTCAAGTTCTTACCTTCCAGCTCAACCACCTCCATTCGCTCTCCTTCAACATCCTGGCCCACAAATTTCAGACCGTTTTCTTCAAAGGTGTTTTTCAACTCTGGGTTTACCTGTGGAAGGGAAAGTGGTGTCATACAATCACTTCTCTTCAGAAAAGCCAATGTGGTGGCAGGGGTTGATAAATATTGCTGCATACCTCGTATCTGTGTCTGTGCCTCTCTTCCAAATAGTCACCGTCTCCATACAGTTTTCCTATCCATGGAGAAAATATGGCTGTGCTTATTACAGACTGGCTAAACACATTAACACCACACCTTCGCCTCCAAAGAATAAATTTCAAAATTCTACTGGACCACCAAAGAAGATAAAGAAGAGACTTGCTGGACCAGCCTAGGCATGTCCAAAGTCTGTTTTGGGGACCTGACTGGCCCCCCAGCCATTTTTATCCAGCCCCTGTGGCAGTATATTTATTGGGGTCAAATCCTAACAAAAGCTCAACAAGTTCAATCCTAAAAAAAGCTCAATAACTTTGGTCGGCCTTCACGCATGTTCACTTCATCAAATCTGGCCCTCTTTGAAAAACGTTTGGGAACCCCTGATTTAAACCAACGTGCTACATCCCAGTGGCCAACCAGATGCCTCCAAGAACTTCAATAATGACATCAAGGCAATTGTCTCCTCCTGTCACTCCCCAGCAACTGGCATATCATCTCTGGACCTGGTTCTATTTAACCATCACGGTCAGCAGCCACAGACTGAGCTGTCTAATCCCCTTTAAAATCAAAACTACTGGCCATCACATCTTCTAGCAGTGACTTCTATAATTTACATATGCATTGTATGAAGTAGTATTTCTTGTCTATACTAAACTTGCTACCATTAAGTCCCTGTACCACCACAAAGTTTTGGTATGAAATGAGAGAAAAAGTCTCTGTTCCTGAAAAGTTTGTTCCAAGAAACTTTCCAGCTGGATCAACACATCTCTGCCATATTTATCCATTTTGTATTGCTTTTAAACTCATCTGTTATTTTTTGTGCCGTTTTGAAACTGCTTTTATTATATGTTGTGTGCATCGCCAAGGGACATACGTGGAAGGAGACTGATCAATTAAAATAACAACAGGAGTGGGAGCCATTTAGCACAAAATCTTCCAGTACTTAACACAATAGATCATGCATTTGTACCATCACTGTTCACCAACAAGCAAAAGGAAAGTGGAATACAAAGGAGGAGAGATAACATAGGTCTAGGAAGAGCCATACTCATGACTGAGTTCTTGGTGTGAAAAACTGTCTTCCTCTTCCCAAGCCTCATAGTCCCACCCATTTGACCAGGATTATGCTCCGGCATGTCTACGATCTGAGGAAAGTAATTCAAAAGAGGACAATGGGATTGAAAAGGAATTAGAAGATAAGCATACATCAAAGGGTAGCTCTTGGCATAAACAAAAGGCCATAAACATCAATCTTAATCATTTGTGTTCTACAAGTAGAAAACTGGTTTCATCACATTTCAATCAAGCCAAGAGATTACTTTAGAGAGGAGTCATGGGGCTCTGTAGTGGAACGGCCTGGAATTTCCATACAAAACAGATAGTCATTCAGTTCTGTAGGTTGGCTAGGGGCGAGGAGGGAGAAGAGAGATGCAACAGACACATAGGCTCAAGGGGACCATGGGCGAGTCACTGTCTCTCAGCCTAAGCTTCCTCACAAGGCCGTTGTGAGGATAAAACACGGAGAGAGAAAACCCTGTACGTCACCTTGAGCTCCTTGAAGGAAAGGTGGGCTATAAATGTCCATAAATTTTAAAAAATCAATAAAATAACATAAAAGCAGAAATATGGTGTTAACTGTAAATGATCCTACATCCTGGGCCTAGATGCATCAAATTTGACATGCCATATTGTAACATATTTGAAAATTATGCCCCACATGGATAGAGAGGTCTTGCTTTCTCTCCAGGCATATGGGCCAAAACTTGTCATACCCAGAGTAGACCTACTAAAGTTAATGATTATGGTTACATTAGGACCATTAATTTCAATGGTTCAACTCTGAGTAAAACTCAATTGAAGACAACCTTGAAAGTTTTGACTTATACAATGCAACAGATATGCACCATAGCCACAATGCTCCATTCATCAATTTGTGGTTGCATTCCATAAGACCATAAGGGGAGTATGTTTCACACCCCAGCCGTTTATTCTTGCCATTTATTTCTGTGCAAGCCAGCCAACGTATTTCATATTTTTGGTTCTCTATGGAAAAATGCTGAATGGTCTTCGCGTGCAAGAAGTAAAACCACCCTAGGCTCAAAAATTACATCATACTTACCACTGGATGTGTAGTTTTGGGGTCAAATTCTGTAGAGTTGGCATCTGCCAATTACAAACGTTGATCAGATATGGCTAGCAGTGCAAACCCCAATTTTCCATCAATCACTAAGTCTGCAGGATAGGTCAGCATTAACCCCAAATTGCAGGGCTGCAAGTGAGGGTTTGAGATCATGACCAAAGCATAATTTAGCTATGGGCTTATGGTTCACAGTCCAACCTTTAACTACTCACATCCCATACCATAGAAAGCTTATTTTTTCAAAAAGGAGCCTCTAGGCACAAAACTCAGAAATATTAACATAACACACAGCTAAAGAATACTTTTCAGGGTGCTCATGATGTGAGTTGGGCTGTACTGGTCATGCTATCATGAATACCTGTGACCCATCCTGCAGACTTGATTCAGGGATTACGGAGACAATATGTCCCTAAAGCACTCTCAAGCTACACAGATCTTAACTATTATCCTGTGAAACTCTAAGATCAGTAGTGAATGCACTGGAAATACTGCCTCCTATTCCAATCAGTTCAATTGAATACAACAGTTTGCATAGCAGATGTCTGTGGCTTGGAAAACAGTTACAAGGACAGAGTGAAGAAAAATGGGTGCTGTTCCCCTTTAAGGCTAGTCATTTTAAATGTCACAGGTAGTAATTTATACCAATCCACTAGAAACACCAGTCATTAGCAATCTTAAGTATTGGCACCCATAAATCCATCCCCAATGAAGTGTTTTTACATCATTGCATTTACCTTTCCAACCCAGGATATTGCGGGCGAATTCCACAACTGCTAGCTGCATTCCCAAGCAGACTCCTGCAGAAAAAGACAGCACAAGCACTCTCTTCAAGTCCCCAATAACTCTGTCATAGCAACCACTATTTGCATCAGGGGCCACATAAGCACAAAGACGACAAAAATGTTATAATGATGGGGGGGGGGGGGCGCTGTACAGGGAATGCTGATCTCTGCTTGTATGTCCCCCAAGCAAGCTCAAAGTCATGAAGAAAACAGATATTGATCAGTGTAAACCAGAAACTCCTCTTGCCAGTTGCCTCTTACATTTGACAGGCTGCACAGCAACTCAATTACCTGATCCTGAGGTATTAGAGTGGATTATTGCCTAATAGTTAAAACCTCTACCTGGTGTGTAATAATAATAAAAAATCATCTCTCACCTAAGAAGGGTTTTTTCTGTTTTCTTGCCCAAGAAATAGCTTGGATCTTCCCTTCTGTTCCTCGAACACCAAACCCTCCTGGAACCAAGATTCCACTGCATAAAAGGGGGGGGGGGGAGAAATCCATTCAGTGACACCTGAAAGACTGTTACACTTTCATAGAATCATAGAATTGTAGAGTTGGAAGGGACATGAAGGGCCATCTAGTCCAACCCCTGCAATGCAGGAAGGTGAAGAATCTGCATTCCACAAAGCTTTTCATTATTATTTTAAACTTCAAACGTCTACACAGAAACAGAACAGAGTGACTCAAAAATGCAAATTACACCACCAGGGTATACAAATACATTCCTTTCGGGTCATATGTCCAGTGCATCTGCCAACAATCTATAGAACATGTCCATTTTTCAGCATATTAACTTTCTAACGGCTACCATTCTTCCTATATATGACATTAACTAATTTGTCCATTTCTTTCATGCATTTCATTAATCACTCTCAAGGGGCGGGAGTTTCAGAAGTTCAGTGAACACTCTTGGATCTTTTCCAAATAACTGCAAAGCAACAGCAGAAAGGCATGCTTAAAGTAAAGTATATTGTGCAGGGTTGCCTGCTGTGTCTGACCTTCAAAATCTCTTTGGTACTTAGCAGACATGCAGGTTTCCAGACAAAGGTCTCCACCAAATGTGTAGTTCCCCTCAAACAAATGTTTTACATTTATAGCTGTTGTTTAATTAGAGTAATCCTTCTGAAGCCAGGCAACTGAAGCATATAAAAGGGGACTGGCTTCAAAGGCTGAACACCATGGCTGTTTTGCTCCCCATCTCCAAAAGAGACTATTCAGAATGATTTAAGTGCTCTGCAGTATCAATCTATGTATGACAAGGGTCAGAGATGCACGTAGACGTTCCTTCCAAGGAAGTGCAAACCTTCAACAGCTGCCTGCAGTATCCTTGGAAATTTGGAGTGCACGACTAAAATGCAATATACACTACTTCTGATCATGGGATAGAATTGTATACATATATTTGGCTTGTGTCCTACTCTATCTTTTTGTGGTTTTATTGTACTATATTGCCTTTGTTTTGTATCTTTTTACATAAACATTCTTTAAAAATATTTATTAGGGGGGAAAGGGTGCATTAACAGCTAAAAAGTGAATCTCATTAATATACTCTGTTCCAGAATCGTGCCACCATCATCAAAGAATTATAGAGTTGAAAGAGACCACGAGGATCATCTAGTCCAACCTCGTGCAGTACAAGAATCTATGACCCAACATAGGTCTGGAACCCACAACCCGGAGATTAAGAGTCTCATGCTCTACCAAATGAGCTATTCTTCAGAGTTATCAACTGGCATTCAGTGGCAAATTGCCTCTGAGCATGCAGGATCTATGTAACAATTGCAGTCAACTGCTATTGAAAGACCACTGGATATTAATATATAACTAAATTCTTATTTGTGGCAGTATGATTTCTTGCTGTTGAGTAACAGGATGTGTGGCACGTTGGGTTTTGTGCAACTAAGTTCTGCCCTGAGCAGACCTACTGATATTAATGAACCTAAGTTAACCTCATCTATCCATTTCCACGAGTCTACCCACTGTCTACTTGGCTCATAAGATAAAAAGGAAAACGACCACTCTAACTCTATATAAACAGGCGCAGCCAGACTAGAATACTGAGCCAACCAGGGAACAATAAAAGAAGCCTAGAATGATGCCAGTAGGAGTCACTGCGTCTCAAGGAGGAAAGCAAGGTTATGTATGCCTTACTCAGCACTGCAGAGTTTCTGCCAGGCCTCATGGTATCGAACTGGTTCTTCTTGGAGGGTAGCTGGTTCCAAGTCAGCAGAATCAATGTACTAGGAAGAAATCCATTTTTAAAAAACATGAGATTAAAGCAAAATCAGAGGTACCACTTTTTTAGCTCATTGGAGCAAAAAGCTTCTCCCCTCCCTCACTGCTAGTATTATTATTATACAACCAGATCAAACACTATCTGAAAACATTGACAAATATTTCTTTTTGTTTCCCCAAAACTACGTATGACACAACTGTTCCAATCAGTGAAGCACGGAATTTTTGAACCCATCAAAAAATACAGGTCTTGTATTGTAAAACAGATGTTATTTTTGATGGTCAATTTATTGTTCTGTTCACAAATCTTTACTGTTTGGAGCCAACAGGGCCTCCACCACCCCTCTCCAATACCCTTGGCGCTCTAAAATTGGAGGCCCAGTCTCCAGGTGCAGAGTCTGCCTCTGGGTATAGTAAGAAATGCAAGAGAGAAGGATGGGTGGGATGCAAACAATCTTTTCTGAAACAATCAGATAATCCAACAGTTTGTGAAGGAAGACATCCACATAGGCTGAAACACTTTAAGAGCTTTCCATTTAGTGGAGGGCTTCTGCCATCATGACAACTGTTGTCTTCTGTTTGCTCTGAAGCTCCAAAGATGGAGGTTTTGAGGTGTCACATTACATGCATGATCAATAGCAGCAAACCCTATCCCTCCAGATATTCTGGAACTCAAATCCCATCATCCTTCACCATTGACCATGCTGACTGAGGCTGATGATGTAGCCCAGAACTTCTGAAGGGCACCAGGCTGCCTACCCTTCCCCTGTAGTTTCTAGATCTGAATTGCTGCTTAAAGTAAACAAAACCTATATTCTGCTTAGTGACGTTCCTATCCACTTTTGTGGGGGGCAAGAGAAGAATGGATGGCCTCTTTCCCCTTCCATATATTTTATATGGCAAGCTTCCCAAAATCTTTTGTCCCCTGGAAAGTAAGAGTATCCAGCTGGGGATTCGAAACAGCATCACCATTATGCTTCTACCACCAATTATGTCCAATGGCTATGCAAGTAGCAGCAGGTTAGGAAGCTTTGTTATCCTCAGTGCTGCTTGAATGTAACATTAAATGGATTGTGTTTTTTCTAAATACAGTAGATTTTTGTGCATGAGTATTTTTGGGCTGGGAATATTGGCACCTTGGCTGCTGCTGAAGCACCATTCTCAAACAGGAAAGTACATCCTGTTTATTGCTGCTCTTTGCTTTAAACATGAATCCAGAGAAGACAGCGATTCTGCTGGGGCTAGTGGAAAAGCATACCTTGATCTCAAGCTTGTGATTGATAGCCAGGGCAGAATGTTCCAAAGCTTTGATGACAGAAGCATAGGAATCTGAAAACTTTGTGTATTTGCCAACAAGAGCAATAGAGCAGGTCTCCAATAAGCGATCATATCTGTGTGAACAAAACAAAAAAGCACAACACTGTATCTTCTATCTTTAACCTTTAAAAGCGCAAACTATATACTATTAGCTAAAATAATTAGTTAAAAGATCAGACCTGCATGATCAAGCAGCCTCTCGCTTTGGCAGCACATATGCAATATTGTATATCTTTAGAGCCCAGGCATACAAAGCCAAATGTTGAATGAATAATATGATTCAGCACGAGAATTCTCAGGCCTCGTCTATATATGCAAATAATAAGATGGTAGATCCCTGAGGTTGTAAAATTGATTCTACCACTACAGAATGAAGATATGGGGATAAGGGGTATTTTTTTAGGCTTCTCTACATGAAGGCATGTCTACTGAGAAACATCCCATTGGGCTCAATGGGGCATACTCCCAGCTTGGTGGTATAGGATTGTAGCCTTAATTAAGTTTAAATCTTTCCCTTCTTAATTCCCTTTACTGGTGGTTTTTAAGCAAAGGTTGGATGGGTATCTGTCATGGATGTTTTAGTTGAGATTCCTGCATTGCAGGGAGTTGGACAAGATGACCCATAGTGTACCTTCCAGCTCTATGATTCTAAGTACTCATCCACATATTATAGCTACTTCAGTCCAGTTAAGATAAAACTATAAAGGTTAACACAGGAACTAGTCTACAGCAAAATTTGCCAAGTTCTAACTTACTGTACCTGTAAAAAGATTTTTCTACAGTTTTTCTGTGGGCGAATAGTTAGGAAGAGAATCTATTCTTGCCAATATACTCTGGAGCTCAGGAGGGCTAAGGAAACAAGCTCTCCTCCTAGCTGCTCCTCTGCTAACACAGTAGGTCAGAATAGCACAGTTGCTTCCTACGAGCGAGCTCACCTGTCAGCCATCTCCTTCCATTTCATGAGCATTCTCCTAGGCTGCTTTTCAATGGGAAGGTCAAGCCGGTGTCGGAAATAATCAACCACCCCTTGCTCCTCTAGCAAAAGAGGTACCCGATAGATGGAAGAGACATCATGAACACAAATTACCTGTTCAATAAGAAAAAGAATGCTCACTGTCACATTTATGAAGTGCATAATACACAGCTCTAGTACCTGGGAGGATTATTATTTTTTTGGGAAAAAAACTTTATATGCTGTATATTGCAAAGAGAAGATTTTGCTACATGCACAGACCAGATCTATGACCTAAGTACAGTGGTACCTCCGGTTGCAAACAGGAAGTCCGGCCGTATCCCAAAGTTTTCGCAACCGGAGGACCGCTTCTGCGCACACACACGGAGGTATGACTGTACACAAATAAATGTGCCAACAGTATCAAAACACATATATTTAAACAATTTTTACCTGTTCTGGTTCTACATGACAGAACATGGAAATCTTCTCTTTTACTGAGGTATCTAGAGGCGTGGAGCATCT
Source organism: Podarcis cretensis (assembly GCF_951804945.1). NCBI lineage: Eukaryota > Metazoa > Chordata > Lepidosauria > Squamata > Lacertidae > Podarcis > Podarcis cretensis. The sequence goes on along the minus strand of NC_137177.1, from coordinate 22,452,514 downwards.
GCATACAATCTAGGAATGAAAACAGTAAGTTATCAAACTATACTGCACCAGGTTATAAACCTAACCTTTAGCACTTGGTAGGTTAATGAAATATGCCTTGTAGCCTTCTGCAAACAAAATGCTTCATGGCTATTTGTCGATATGGCATCATTTAAAACAACTCTCTCCACCCCATGACTTATGACATTTGAAAACTTCTATAAAACCAGACGAGTGTGATTTGTACATGCCACAGCTAACTTACCAGATCTGGTGAGAGACCAAGACCCCGGAGTTCACGAACACTATTCTGGGTGGGTTTTGTCTTCTGTTCTCCTGTAGAGCTTGGCTAGCACACAAGCATCAAGAAATATGTATGAGAAGGCAGTGTGTCAAATCTACAGCCTCCAAAGTATTATGTACTGCAGTAACATATACAGCCATCATCCAAGTTTTAGCAAATCTAACAAATCACTGAAGGAAACAGCAAGCAATAACAGCAAAACGAAGTATCTTTCACTGGTCCAGAATAATGTAAAATTGATTTTATCTGAACATCATTAGAAGACAGCTTCACATGCTATAATAAGGCTCGCTGAACAATTTAGTATTAAATGTGCCTATACTAATTAATTCCTTATCAGATGCTTTCAGGAACATGATTAAATGCTTCTATTTCGATGAGCAAAACTCACAGGAATTTTTCTATGCATATAAGTAAGGCTCCACTAAATTTATTACAATACAAATGGAAGAAGCTATCAATGTCATGGCCATATACTAAGATATATACTTACATTATTTCAGAAGCCAGTGATTTCTTAAAAAGGTAAAGGTAAAGGGACCATTAGGTCCAGTCATGGCTGACTCTGGGGTTGTGGTGCTCATCTCGCTTTATTGGCCGAAGGAACCAGCGTACAGCTTCCGGGTAATGCGGCCAGCATGATTTCTTACAGGATATTAAATACTCGAGTAATCAACTATATGCCAGCAACACTGCCACAAAAAGCTGACATAAAAAGAAATGTTTATGTGGCAGTAGCTCCTACCATTTCCGAAAGGATTTAATACTGTATATAAGATTTTGTAACCTAATTGTTATGATGACTATATCAAGTGAAGCAGTCATATTTGAGGTGCCAAAGCTGCAATATAAAGCATGTAAGAGGGGGAAGACCCACTGAACATAAGTACTTCCACGTAAACCTGTACAGAACAATTCACGTAGTGCCTGGTAGATCCAGGTTACTTCTCCAGAGATAATCTATGTAATGTGATACAAACATCAACTAGTGTTTGTATTTCACAACATATGAAGATCACCTGAATTACCATATTTTACTTAATATTTTTGCCTTTATGGCTTTTTTGTATTTTTTTTTTAAGTACTAGTGTTCATAATGCTAAAAAAAAATATGCCAATTTCATTTCCCATTTCCAAGGACACACTTCTAATCATCTGATATGGAGCAACATCATTAAAGAACTGTAAGGTAAGACCTTACCTGTGGTACCAGACTGACATGAATATTACAAAACTTTTCCCGCTTGACTTTGAATTGAAATTGGCGGAATGCCTCGATGAAGGGCATACTTTCAATGTCTCCTACAGTTCCTCCAAGCTAAAACAGAGAGAACTAGAATTAAGCACCATACTCTGTTTTTAGAACACAAAGACAGTGTCAATGTCACTCTGTATAACTATCGACAGTTCACCTCAAAGTATGCTATGTAATAAGATGCTGGATGATGCAAGCCATAGGTTGGATCCAGACTAAATTACCTCCACTTCAATTTCATTTATTCATTCCAATGGGTACTAAGCAATAACTAACTATCCTATCCGAGTTCTTTGAATGGAACTAAAGTTCAACTCATTCAGCCTGGATTCAAATAGAAGTGTTTCCTAACCAAGCAAGATCAACCCAGAGCAATTAGGTGTTTGACACTTTCAAATTTCCAGTTGACACAACCAATATTTTTTCTTTTAAATTTCCTCCATATTCTGTGACTGCAAGCAAAATCTTCCCAGAAAATTAGCACTATATGTTATCTGGAGAACATATGAAAGGTTTTGCTCTCTTGGGTGGAAAGGCTACTTTAATGCAAACAAATCCTTAGGTGAACAAAGATAGAATTTGCTAAAAGGAGGGAGGGAATTGCTGACACTCTCTCAAATGCCCCTATCAGAATTCTAACCAGAGTACTGTATCAATTTATGACATTTCCTAAAAAGATATTGGGTTGCATCCATCTACGTTTTACTCAGAGTAGACTCACTGGACTTAATAGAGCTAGGTTAGTCATGTTTGTTAATTTCAACGAGTCTAATCCAAGTATGACTAAAATTAGATACAACTCTTTGGCCAAATTTGCATGTTACTCTAAAAAAATACATGGATTACTGCAAACTGATGACCAGAACAAGCTGCAGCAAATCTTGGGCTCGTATGCCACCTATCCCCCCTACTCCTCCCACACAAGGAGGAAGAGATCAGAAATTTTCACTTACACTTTTGCTTTGTTGTTTCATCCAAAATAGAAGAATACTGTTAATGTTAACTATGGTTTGTCTGAAACAAGCCAGCATGAAAAACAATGGCCAAGTGAGAAAGAGAATAAGCATCAGGCACAACCTTCCTACAGCTCACCCCCACTGCAGTACACTATGGTTTAGCAAGACACATCAACATTCAGCCTTTCACCTGTGGATACCAACCTCAATCACACAGACTTGAGGTTCTATGCCATCGTCATCTACTGGGATTCGTGCTTGCCTCATTACCCACTCCTGGATGGCATCTGTAATGTGGGGTACAACTGCAAAACGAGACAAGACAAGAAGAGAAGAAGAGAAGAGTTTGGAATACATTTCTCCATTTTCAAACTAAAAACAATAATAAAACCAGTATTTTAAGAGTTCACATGCTACATACCCAACACACAGAAGTACCCTATTAATCAATAGATATTTGTTGTGACTTGCACATAACATGACTAGGGGTGAAATCCTATTCCTCAGCTTATGTCTTAGTTTTAGAACCCTCTCAACATAGACTACTCTTCTTTTATATTTATTTAAAATAAGCAGACCCTGCCACTGGAAAACTGCTACCAAGAACCAGGGCTACTATGTACCATATTTACCCAAATTTATTGCACATCTTTTTTGGCCAAATTAGGGTGCGCACTGGATTTGATGGCACCAGCAAATACTTCTTTGGTTTCAAAAATTGAGATGTGCATTAAATTCAAAGGTGCATTAGATTCACGTAAATATGGTATATTTTTCTTTGATATACTTTATATATTTTCATTAATATACTGATTTAGTTCCCCTCTCAATATTTCTAATACCCAGATGAAGTAGGAATTACCATAGCCTCGTCCCAAACACATTGTTCCCATGAAGTTGTCACTCCTGTTCCAAACAGTAGAAATACTGACAATAATATGAATCAAGGCAGAGATATTTTAGGTCAGCAAACAACATTAACGATCAATTTGAACTTCACAAGCCAAACCACAGCATAACAACGATTTATATATTGTCCATATATATTTATATATCAAGTGTTGTCATGCCTTATTTTTAGAATTATTTGTATACTTTTCTCAACTGTGCATGCCACCAAGAGAGTCAAGAACGAATGGGCAGAAGGGATAAATGTGAACATGCCCATCTTTGCCAGGTACAGATCAGAACGGCATTCAGCTGAAGTACACAGAGAACCAAGCATTGCCTTTGTGTTTCAAAAGGCACAAGGCCTGTTGTAATACTGGAAACAGTGATATGCTGACCTCTATTAAAGCCAAGTGAACCCAGTTCCAATATCCTACCTTGAACTGTTTTCCCAAGATAGTCTCCCTTCCTTTCTTTGTTGATGACATACTGATATATCTTCCCTGTGGTCAGATTATTGTCTTTCGTGAGTCGGATATCAAGAAAGCGTTCATAGTTGCCCAGATCCAAATCCACTTCCCCTCCGTCATCCAACACAAACACTTCACCTAAAACCAAGTGACATGCATAAGTTAGTCTTGCTTGAAGCAGTAACTACCTTCTTCCCTACAAATACTAACCAGTATTTCTATATTGTACCCTAAAAAAGTTGTCACCAACTCCATCTATAGCACTGGCAATTCCAAACCCTCATCCCAATGCAACAGTCAGAGTGCAATTATACACCACCATCCCTCAAAACATCCTCAGCATTATTTTATTCTTAATGTTTAAAAGTTTGCTCTTTCTCTCCATCTTACCATGCTCATAAGGAGAAAAGGTGCCTGCATCAATGTTAATGTATGGGTCAATTTTAATTGAAGTTACGTGCAAGCCACATGATTTGAGGATTGTCCCAACGCTGCTAGCAATTATTCCTTTCCCAATCCCAGAGATAACACCACCTGTTACCAGAATGTACTTCATTTGTTTTAATACCTGGAAAAGAAAAGAAAAATTAATTTGACAACACAGTAATAATAATAATAATAATAATAATCTCTGCCTAGATACTGGAACAATGGTGTTGTACTTAAATCCAAACATGGAAACATGAAAATGAAACAGAAAATGTTTTAAGTTTTTACAGAATAAATACACTAACACCACCTGCACAAAACTGTCAATGGTATGTGAAAGATCTTTTAACCAATTTATTTCTGTGAACTTTGTCCAATTAAAACTAATAAAGACAGAACAATTATACTTTAAACTTTATTTTCCATTTGGATGTTGTTGTTACACTCTAGGCTTAATTTATACATTTAATTCCATCCCCTTATTGCCTTAGGGAGCAATTCTAGACACACCTTCCTATATAGTAAGCCCCATTGAAGTCAACAGGATTTACATCTGAGTATTCTGTAATGAAGAAGGTTTTCTTATAATGTTGATTGTACTGTGTATTCTGCTGCTTTTAAAACCACTTTTTGCTTTAAACTGTTGTATGGTTTCACTGGTCATTTTGTTCCCATTTTAGATTGTATTTCTGCATTTTCACGATGTTTAATATATTTTGAAACTTACTTTGTTTTGTATTGGTTTTACCTAAGCTTTGTGTACTTTTTTGGCAGGCAGAATAAAAATTAAACCACAACGCACCCGGCATATTGATAGCAGTCTATAAATATAATAATGTAGCTACAGTGAAAAGTAGAATAACTTGCAACAGCCAAAGCAAACCGGCAGTCCATCTAAAAATAGGATATTGACTTCCAAGTTCCCAGAATTTTAGAGACAAATTTGATACAAACTACATTGACTCTTCACAGTGCATAACAGGAACAACTGTATGCAAAACTTCTAACTCCATTTAAAAGTTAATGTAACACATTCTTTTACCTATAATTAACCTCATAAAATCCACTACTCATATTTATAGTGTATGCCTTGCTTAAAGGAACAGTGAGACAGCAAATCATAAATATGTCGTGTTCTGCGTAAGCAGGAGAACAAATCATAAAGGAAAGACAGACAGGGATGGGAGCCATCGGTCATTTATTTATGCTATTAATTTCTAATCCACCTTTGATATATATTTTAAAATTAAGGTTGCTTACAAAATAAAATTTAGAATCTGAATAAAAACAAAAATAATAAAATAATAGTGTATAAACTAGCAGGAACATCCAGCAGTGCTTTCAAAAAAGGAAAATCTTCACAGATTAAAAGCCCTGGCATACAGCATGATTTTGCAGAGTTTGGGGTTGACCTCAGTAAGATCTCTGAAGAGGCATTCTGGTAGACATAATTCCTCCACTGCTGCCAGTTCAGTGTCCTCCAGCATGGAATTAGGGAGAAGAATATAAATGTATGATAGTGGTAATGTGACTGGGTGGGGCCAAAAGGACTCTTGCATCACCATAAAATCCAGCATATTAATTGTGTCTTAAGTCACAAGCAACAGCAAACGGAATGAATAGCCTTAAAAACTAATAAATGCATCATGGCACAAGTTTCTGTGGACTACATTGCATCTGATGAAATCAACATTAGTCCACAACAGCTTATGCCATAATAAATGTGTTCAATCTTTTAAGAGCCAGATACCTTGACAACTGCTGTAAGAGACGTGGCTACTCCTGTGGGAAAAGAAAGTTCCAGTGTGGCACAGTGGTTAGCTTCTTAGACCAGAACGGAGAGATATGGTTCCTCTGGATGATCCTGCATTGGTCACTAATCCATTGCAAGGATAAAATGAAAAGAGATGAACCACTTACATTATCCCAGAGTCCTTGGAAGGACAGTACTGTATAGTAAAAGTGTCATAAACAAACGTATCAGCTTACACAGTCCACAGCCTACTTGCATTTGATGAAACTTACAACATAGCAATTCTGTTTGTCTATTGCAGCAAACACAGGGATGCGGGAAGTCTAAAGATTACTTCATCTGTTCATATGAAATAAAGTTTTGGAAAAGCTGCCATGGTACATTTAGTTGGAATGCATGTCATATCCAACACATTTGATGCCCCTCCAGACACATTCCATTGTTTTTGCCCCACACACAAATATTGCAAGAAATGGGGGGGGGGGAATAATTGGGGCAGAGGAGGGTGGGAGGAAAGAGACCAGGGAAAGAGAAGATCAATGAGAACCAAAAAAATCCCAATCAGATAAAAGGGTAAAATATATAATCTTCATTTAAGTTTTGAAATATTACCAGCAATATCACCCCAATTTAGGGTATGGCTGGAATGCACATCATTAATAAGAAGATCTTGAGGGACAGAATTCAACTGAGGATGGGATCAGAGGCCTTTCTTTAAGCAGGAGGGGCGACAAGAAAAAAGAAGGGGGTGTACTCCTAATTTTTTTTTTCCTTTCCTCCAAGCAAGCACACCTTTTATCCTCTCAACAACCCTGCGAGGCAGATCAGGTTGTCAGAGAAAGTAAACCTTCATGGGAGGGGGGAGGTCCGAGGATTTGAACCTGGGTGTCTGCCATTCCTAGAGCCAACACTTCAACTTCTCTAGGCCATGCTGACCAAAAACCAGCACCAACTGTGGGGCAGTTAGATCATCTGACACAACTGGGCTTCATGATGCTTCAGCTCCTTCCCTGACATGTCTCTAAATACGGGGCAAAGCCACCTCTTCTGCACTTGGGGGGGGGGGGGGGGCTCTCCTGATCCGTCTGCTGAGGGGTTTTTTTTGGGGGGGAGGGGGTCGTCTCTGGACTCCAACGCCCACCCTTACCCCCCCCCCAAAAAAAAATCCAGCATCGCTGAGCATCTGTGGTACGCAAAGGACGGAGGCAGCCCCCTTGAAAGAGAGGGACGATCCCACAGACGAGGCAGCCTATGGGGAGGGTTTGGCCGAGGAAAGAGGCGACCCCTTTCGCTCGCCCTTCTCCTCAGCTCAGTCTAAACGCCTTCCCCCCTCGACTCTCCTTTCTGGCGCGGGGGGGGGACCCCGACAGTTTGGCCGCCTCCTCACGCGGCAGCCTCGAAGCTCGCGCCCCGCGACCCCTCCCCAGCCACGACATGCGCGCGCGCGCGCTTTGCCCCCGCCCCTTTCAACGGCCGTTTCCCCCTCGCGCTCCCCTCACCCTCGAAGCCGAGGAGGAAAAACGGCCCGCCCGCCTCGCCTGCGCCGAATCTCTCGAGGCCGGAACCGGAGGAGGGGGAAGCAGCGCCACGAGCGCGTGAAGCCGGCACCGCGCGGTTAGAACACATGGGATGGGGATGGGGAAAGAGCAGGGAGGAAGAGGAGGAGCCAGGCGCCGGCGGGCTCCAGAACATGTATACATAGCCATATTTTCATGAGGAAGTGCGCCTGCGCAAAGCTTGGCGCGAGCACTCCGCCCGCCTTCTTCTCTGGGCCCGCTTCTGATTAGCTGGGGCTTGACAAGGGGCGGGGAGAAGGGCGGGCGGGCCGAGAATGAATGGAGTGAGTGCATGAATGAATGAATGAATCGCATGTGCGTTAGATGGGCGCCGAGGATGAGCCGTGGAGGCCGTACAGGCTCGCGATCGTATGCAGGTCTGTGGACGTAGGAGCCGGATCCTAGGGGACGAGGTCCTTTAAGGACTCCCAATAAAATATTTATATATTTTCCCCAGTAGTGATGTATGGAAGTGAGAGCTGGACCATAAAGAAGGCTGATCGTCGAAGAATTGATGCTTTTGAATTATGGTGCTGGAGAAGACGCTTGAGAGTCCCATGGACTGCAAGAAGATCAAACCTATCCATTCTTAAGGAAATCAGCCCTGAGTGCTCACTGGAAGGACAGATCCTGAAGCTGAGGCTCCAATACTTTGGCCACCTCGTGAGAAGAGAAGAGTCCCTGGAAAAGACCCTGATGTTGGGAAAGATTGAGGGCACTAGGAGAAGGGGACGACAGAGGACAAGATGGCTGGACAGTGTTCTCGAAGCTACCAGCATGAGTTTGACCTAACTGCAGGAAGCAGTGGAAGACAGGAGTGCCTGGCGTGCTCTGGTCCATGGGGTCATGAAGAGTCGGGCATGACTAAACGACTAAACAACAACAACAATAAAATATTTGAGGGGGCCGCGGCCCACCCCCCAAGTTGATGGGCATTGCTGCCCAAATGGTGTGCATGTGCCACGTATTATGATCAGGGTGAGGCTTACCTGGGCTCCCCCCCCCCCAATTTTTTATTCAAGTTGGCACCCTTGTCTACGGAGACATGTGTTCTGCTGCGTTGCGCAAAGGCTTGCTTCCCAGTAAGCTGGCACAGGGTTGCTTTTGCTTTGGTTGTCTTCCTTGAAATCCTCCTGAACAACCCTTGCTCGCTGCATATTTGGTCATGCAACTGTAGCGCAGCCACATCTAGCCTTCAGGTGTGGCCAGGCATCAGAGAGGGTACATACAGCAGAGGGAGATATGGGAAACAGGGCCCATTCCATTGACGTGGCTGAGTGACAAGCTTCATTGGGCTCCTGATCATTCATGCTGGTCCTTTGCAGCAGGCTTTCCTCTTCCCTCCCCTTTTCCTTTTGTGTTGTAGCTTTTTGTTGCCATTGTTAGCCTGTACACGAGGGCTGTCTCGTTAAGCTCATGCAGTAAACATGCATTACATATAAAACAAATTGCCTTGGCCCTAAGTCAAACAGATTTACAGTATTTGGTTTTGCTAAGTTTCTATGCTGCCCATCAGTAAAGCCCCTGAGAACAGTGTACAACAAAATAACAAACAGTAACTATATAAAACATGTTCAAAATAGGAAAGGGGGGGAATCTACCCCAGTATTGTCCACCCTGATATCAGATCTGCAAAAGTGCAGCTGTCAGTTTGTTTCCAGTCATGGCGAATCTTTAACTGGAGATTGCACAGATAACAGAAAACACGGACAGTTGAAGCAGCTGACTTTCATAAGCTAGATTATTAAGAACATAGGAAGTTGCCTTATATCTAGTAAAACCATTGGTCCCTCTAACCCAGTATTGTCAACTCTGACTGGCAGCAGCTCTGCAGGGTCTCAGGCAGAGAAGCATGTTACTCATCAGTTGCTTTTAGCTGAAAAAATAATGGTTTGAGCCTGGGACCTTCATGTAGAAGAACATGTCTCTATCGCTATTGCTCCTACTTTGCTGCTGATATTGTCAGCACTGTGTATATCTAAATACACAAACCCTGCAGTCTCAATACTGTACTGCTGTGGTGGGGGACCTATGGTCCTCTAGAAATTTGCCAGACTCCAACCCCCATAAGTCCCAGCCAGCATAGCCAATGGTAAGGGATGCCATCGTGGCTGCACCCCCCACGCTAGGTGCCACGGCCCCAGGACGCGTGCCATGCCCCTGCCAGCTCTCCACGCCCCCCCCACCAGAGCTTGAAGCTTCGCCACTGGGTGATGGGAGTTGTAGTCCAGCCACGTTTCCTATAACCAGTGTAATCCCGTGCATATTTACTCAGAAATCAGTTTCACTGTATCCGATGGTGCTTAGCACTGCAGCCTTGTTGACAGAAATAATAACGTATTTCTTTCATTGTTTTACCACTGCCATCATTTCCTTCCCTCCCTCCGTTGTCTGCCTAGTGTCTATTTTCAGACTGTGAAGTCTTTTGCTGCAGGGACCTGCCCTCTCGTTCTTGGTAAAAACACAATGCACATAAGAAAGAGTATCAATAAACGAATAAATAATAACTATGTGTGCATATGGGAGGGAGGACTGTGGGGTCTCTTAAAATATATTTCATTTCATTTCCCAATATAACAAGAGAATAATTGACACACACACAACCCCATTAAACTGATGTGTGCCTGGAGACACTCAAGACCAGTACGAACATTTGACATACAGCTTGAAATTGCTTAATTATCAATTTCAGAGGAGAATATCAAGATGTATTGGTGCATTCATGTGTTGTTGTTTTTTAAAAAAGCATAATTCCAAAATGATGGAAAGAAGCACTGGGGCCCTGGCAACTGCCTGAAGGTGCTAGATGCTGACACCAGACTCCTGATACTGTCCTCAAGCAGAGGTGGAGAATCCTTTTGGGCCAGCAAGACAGATCTTTATCTCCCTCCACCTGGGGGCTATGAAACTAATGGCGCTATGAAATTACTATGAAAGAAATGAAGCTTAAGCTTTGGGGCCCCTAATCCCACAGGGGCCCCAGAAGCAAATTTAGCCAACATTGCTTAAAATAAATTAGGTCTAGTACACCGAATTTGGGTCACACAACTCCATTTGATTATTGTGTTGTTGTAGATGTTTCAACCATCTCAAAGTTTAGCAGCAGCACAGATGTTATAAAGGTGTGGTGATCTGTCCTGGAACAACCCCATTGAAGAAGATTGCAATGGTTACCCACTCCTTGTTTCTGGTTGTGGTGCTATTGTTGGAATCCATCTGTCTGAAGAGACAATGGAGTGCGCCTCCTGGGGTGCAGTCCAACTCCTGGAGAATCACAGCACCTGCTGTGGCTGTAGAGATCAGTAACTTGTAGCTGCTGCTGTGTTAGCAGCACCAAAGTGACCTCTCCAGGGCACAGGCAGTGTGTATGGAGATCCTGGGCTGCCCAGACAACAAGACCCCCCACTTGGCCTCACTGATGTCCAAAGGAAAGCAGAGCAATGCATTTGGCACCAGTTTGACAGCAGGAGTTGGTGGAAGGAGGCGTACAAGGCGCCATCCTATGCCCTCCAACATTTCTCCAATGAAAATAGGACATCCTATTCCATGATGATAATTTTACTATTTATAGCCCACACATCTTACTGGGTTGCCCCAACCACCCTGGGCAGCTTCCAACATATATAAAGACATAATAAAACATTTCTAAAAAACTTGCCAATACAGGATTGCCTTCAGGCACCTCTGGGGTCAAATAACTCCATACCCTGAACATTTCTCCAATGAAAATAGAGACATCCTAAGGAAAAGTGGGACATTCTGGGACCAAATCAGAAACTGGGACGGCTTCTCTAAATCAGGAACGTTCCTGGAAAATAGAGACCCTTGGAGGACCTGCCATCCAACTGAGGCTTTTCTTTTCCCGAAGATGTCCCACAAGGCAGTGAGTACCGATTATTCCTCAGGGTTTGCTCCTGAAGCCTTTCTCACAAATGAGTATGGCCACAAGGCAGCAGAGGTTTAGGATCAGAGTTTCCCTTCTCCCAGATGGGCTACCTTCCCAGGTTGACAAGCCCCTTCTGCCTTATATATGTATATACATGCATAAATATACCATAGAATAGGGGGGAATTGTACAATACATTAATATTCCATACAACGTATTGGGAACAAAAAATCAATACACCAGCCCATCCTCACATAACAGTAAGAAAAACATCAGCAATATGCAGAGAATAAACAAAGCAATGGCCCCATCTACTTCCTAGCAGATAAACATAAAAACTCCACAACAACAACACACACACAACCCCTAGTGTTGGATGGTGGCTTTAGGGTGGATGAGGGCAAATAGGTCCATAACAGATGCAAATCAGATGGAGGTATTATGGATAGGGGAAGTGATAGCTACAAGGTCACACCACTGTGTTTGAATTAACATTTAGTAGGGCTTAAAAGTGAAAACCTTCAGATTGACCCAGAGAACAGAGCTCCTTTTATCGTAATAGGAAGGCTGGTTTACATACAGAAAGTGCAAGTGTCATAACAGAAGGAATCAGAATGGTGCACGTACAGAAACATAGAAAGGCCAGCCCTGTTACACAGAGGTGCAAACCAAAGAGGAACACTTGTCTAGGAGGTATCCATTATTCAAGTAACACAAGGCCTCTTTGTCTTGTATATAAAAGGCACTAGTGTGCATTAGGGGCTCTGCTCACTAGATGGCGGAATTAGACCATACAACATCACAAGGGAAACAACCGAACAAAGAAGTTGTCCAACAATAACGCCTAATAACATTAGGCAACAGTGGTGCAGATGCACATTCTGCAGCTAGGAGGATTATTAGCAGGTTTAAAAAAACATTTGTCTGCAAATGCTCAAGCCCCCCCTGCGATATTTAGAGATTATGGACTGGAAACTCGTAGCAGGAGCTTATCAAACTGTAATGATGACACCGGCATGGCTATAGAGCTGTAAAAGTAGAAGGAAATCACCTAAGGCCATGGTTTTACAATACTGTAAAGCAGGGCAAAGACTGCCTCAAAGACTGAAACAACGCAGACTGAAACAACGCGGACCCTGCTATCATGATCTGAGGTCCTTCTTTGTGTTCCTCTTCCATAGAGGTCTGAAGGGTGGCGACACAAGAATGGGCCTTTTCTGCGGTGGCTCCCCATTTGTGGAATGCTCTCCCCAGGGAGACTTGCCTGGTACCTTCATTACATGTCTTTAGGACCCAAGCAGAAATGTTTCTCTATAACCAGACCTTTGGCTGATAAACATTCTATAGCCTGTTACATGTGTTTGTGGGAGAGGAGGGATTTATTAGTTTTCTTTTTGTATTTGTGTTATTTTGTATCTGTTTTGTATTTTTCTGTTGTGAACCTCCTTGTGATCTTCGGGTGAAGGGTGATATATGCAAATTGAATAATGAAAATAAAATAATAACTAGCCCTGTTTCACATGGCATGACAATAGTGCAATTTGACTGTTGTTTTAATAATGTGGAATTTTAGTTCACTGTTGCTGTTAATACAGTTAACATTGTAAACCACCTAAAAGGTGAGGTAATGGGAAATTAACTAATTAAAAATAAAAACTGGATAGGATAATACATGCATGGTTACAATAGGGTCAGCTGGCCCTGCCCCAGACCTGTGCAGATTCACTAGGCTGTGTGAACAGATCCTAGCCATGTACAAAATTGTAGCCATATAGACTACAGTATGTGACCAACAAAAAAACAGGATCCCTGATTACCTATATACAATAGGGGGCTGTTCACATGGACCATTGAATTATGCAAAGATAAGGGGTGACCCCAGAAGGTGTGCTCACATCTCTCCCCTCCGTTTCTTCTCCTCCCTCATGTACACGTCATGTTGCTTGAACAGGGCTGCAGCCTTCTTGTCTCTCATTGATCCTTGTGGTGACCCTGCTGAAGTCAAAGTTAAGCTTTCCATTGATCTGCCTGGTTATTATTTGTTACTTTGGTATGCATAGGCAAACTCGGCCCTCCAGACATTTTGGGACTACAACTCCCATGATCCCTAGCTAACAGGACCAGTGGTCAGGGATGATGGGAACTGTAGTCCCAAAACATCTGGAGGGCCGAGTTTGCCTATGCCTGACTAAGGTGAAGGGTGGTATTGAAATTTAATAAATGATGATGATGATGGTGATGATGACTCAAGTCAGCTAGGTGGGAGGCTGCCCAAATGCCATCTATACCAAATGCCATTTATTTTCCTTTTCCTCTCTCTTTTTAAAAACACAATACAGATATTTGTTCTAAAAACGCAGTGGCGCTTGCAATGCATCCAGGAAACAACAGATAAACATCTTGATTCTGCACAAAAGTAAAAGAAAAGAAAAGAAACCCCAGAGCTTATTCTAAGTCAATCTGGTTGCGGCTGCTATAGCAGTTCCACTTTGGAAGTGAACTTTCTCCAGCATAACAGATGCAGCACAACGTGACAGCTCCATAAGAAACGAGTGCAGAGAGCTATCAACGAAGAGAATATTGACTCACTGGAACTGAAGTAATACTAGTGAGATCCGATGCCATTCATTGGCTGGGTGGGAGGGGTGAGCGGGAGAGACGGCTCTCAGTCCCGGCGGCTGAATGATGACATTACAGCAAACCAAGCCAGCATTGTGCTTTAACTTGAGCTGACCTACTATTTATCCTGCTTACCATCTTCCACTGCAGAACAATCCCAGCCAGCCGGAGGCAATGATGCCTCAGCAGCATCTTTTGCTGTTCCAGAAGGACTGTAGAGAGATTCAGGCCCCTCCAATTGTTCTAGAAACCAGTCAGAAAGTAGCCCAGATCTGGCATGACTTAGAGGACAAAGAGTACATTCACACCGAGGCTTTTTTTTTTTTTTTGCACTAAGAAAATGGAGATGCCTTATTGACTGTGATTATCATTCACACTTCGCCAAAGAAAGCTGGTGCTGAATGGTGAGTTTCCAGCTGCAGTTGTTTGCTGTTGTTGGTTGCCTCCAAATGACCTATTTATTCAGCACCCAGCCTCAAGTGCTTGCACAAAGCTTACGCAGACGTTAGACGAGATCCTATCTTTATTGAGCATTCGTCCTGATTTGCTTGTGGGGCGCTCATATTTCTTCCCCAATGGTGGCTGGGGCCCACTGGGACTGATAGGGCAGAATGCAGGCGGTCCAACAGTAGGGGGCGCCAGAGCCAACTAATTCTAGTTCCCCCCTTCCTTCTCCCTGCTGAGATCTACAAGGGACAGAGGAGGAGGAGGAAGCTGAAAGGCAGTGCCACCACCTGGATTGGTTGTAAGTAAGAAAACAGGCAGGTGGGAGTTGGCTGAGGGAGACCGAGGTTGGCGGTGCAGTACCCCATTTGCTTTAATTGATCAGCCTCTGAGGTTGGTGGCACAGTAATTGATCAGACTCCACTGGTAAAAAAAAAGTGCTCTAAATCTAATGCCTGCTTTTTTGCCCGAGATGTTATCGAAAAGTGAATTATGTCCGAATGGATCACAAGATGGGAGTGAAGCCATTCGATACCCCAAATGCAAATGGCTACTTCCAGGGGGGTCTTGATCAAATTAACTAGCAAGCCAAATGAGCCCATGATTGAATTAGCTGGAAGGCAATGCGTCCCTTCTGCGTGTCACAGTGGTGGCTAATCCAATAGCTTAGTAAAGATCGCCAAATGTCCCCCTGAGATGCATTTGTGCTTCTAGGAAGAATGTGCATATTCTAAAAGGCCACGTCTTTCTTTCTTTGAAATGTTTCTCCCTGTACACTTCCTTCTTTGCAAACCCAGAGAGCAGCAGGAAGACCAGCTCTCTGTCATTTCTATTTTGCACACACCTAGACATGGTTGGGGCATTTGGGGAGGGTGTTGTTGTTGTTGTTTAGTCGTTTAGTCGTGTCCGACTCTTCGTGACCCCATGGACCAGAGCACGCCAGGCCCTCCTGTCTTCCACTGCCTCCCTCAGTTTGGTCAAACTCATGCTGGTAGCTTCGAGAACACTGTCCAACCATCTCATCCTCTGTCATCCCCTTCTTCTTGTGCCCTCCATCTTTCCCAACATCAGGGTCTTTTCCAGGGAGTCTTCTCTTGTCATGAGGTGGCCAAAGTATTGGAGCCTCAGCTTCAGGGTCTGTCCTTCCAGTGAGCACTCTGGGCTGATTTCCTTCAGAATGGATAGGTTTGATCTTCTTGCAGTCTATGGGACTCTCAAGAGTCTCCTCCAGCATTTGGGGAGGGTAGCATCTGACAAAACCACAAAGCTCATTGGCTGCAAGTTGGAGCGTCCCCTGTTACTTACTTTCGGTGACAAGCAATTCATATGACTGCTTTATCCAAGTTTACCTGTGCACAACATAGTTAGGAGGAAGCCTGAGGCACCCTAAAACAAAGAGGCTGGCAGCTGAGATACAGGTATAAGTGACCCAAGGGGGGGGGTCAAGAGCCGCTCTCCAGGCAACCAAGGGTGGGCAAACCTGTCGATTACATTTCTTCACCTTGCCAATCTTAGGCTTTGTTCTCCATATTTCCAAATCAGCTTGCAATTAAAAAAAAAAAAACTTACGAAAATTCATCAGCATTTTAGTGCAATTTTCCCCTTTGCATGCAGGGGTTTTTTTGCATGCAGTTTTGCCTTATATACATATTTTATGAAGCACGAGTTCCCTAATATTTATATAACATGAAGTTGTCACAGTAAGTGCCACATTTTTAATATTTTTAAGGTTCTGGTACACTGTACCATAGGGACGCAGGTGGTGCTGTGGGTTAAACCACAGAGCCTAGGACTTGCCGATCAAAAGGTCGGCGGTTCAAATCCCTGCGACAGGGTGAGCTCCCGTTGCTCGGTCCCTGCTCCTGCCAACCTAGCAGTTCAAAAGCACGTCAAAGTGCAAGTAGATAAATAGGTACCGCTCTGGCGGGAAGGTAAACGGCGTTTCTGTGCACTGCTCTGGTTCGCCAGAAGCGGCTTAGTCATCCTGGCTACATGACCCGGAAGCTGTACGCCGGCTTCCTCGGCCAATAAAGTGAGATGGGTGCCGCAACCCCAGAGTTGGTCACGACTGGACCTAACGGTCAGGGGTCCCTTTACCTTTACCTTTACCTTTACACTGTACCATTGAGTAGCCTCAGAAAAAAAAGTACTACCAATATACAGTGGAACCTTGGGTTACATACGCTTCAGGTTACATACGCTTCAGGTTACAGACTCCGCTAACCCAGAAATAGTACCTTGGGTAAGAACTTTGCTTCAGGATGAGAAAAATAAATCGTGCTCTGGTAGATGCATTTTGATGCACATTTGACTCCAGTATATGCCTTTTCGTGTACATTCATTGACTGAAGAAGTGCATTGCAAAATTCAGATTTCAAAGGCTAGATGTGTTTGGTTTGCATAGTATTTCTGAAACTAATAATTAGATAGGTATGCCTTTAAATAAAGATTGGATTTCCCTCCCATTCTTTCCCTCCTACAAAAGCATTCAAGCAACAGACTCTGTAATAAGAGAATACAACATTTCCTCACATTTAAGTCTTGCCTGGATTCAGCAAAGCACATGGAAGAATAGGAGGCAAGCAGCAATTTTTTAAAAGTTACTTTCTACATTCTAAAATGTGCGGAGTTGGTGTTTGCTCTACACATCCAACTACACATCCATCTCCATCAGCAGACAAATGAAAAAGGACGATCTGAGACGAGGAAATACGAAGGATTAAAATCCTTTGTTTAAGCTTCCCGCCACAGGATTCAAGGGAAATGACATCAAAGAGGTGTTCTCTCTAGGAATTCAGCTCTCTGTGAGTCTTAACCCCTTGACATACTTGTACAGTGAACATAAATTGTCATCAGAGCTGCAGATTTCCCCCACCAATTTTTAGTACACCTTCCTCACATCATTCAATTTGATTAGTTGTTCTGCGATGCTACCCCAGTGTTACTGCATTATTGCCTTGGCAGGAGCAGGGGCACACTTGTGCTACACAGCAACAAAGCAGGACAGAAGAAGTCGGAACATTTGTGGAATGAAAAGTGACGAGATTTCAGCAGGAAGCTATGGGACACTCGTCGACTGGAAACCAAGCAGTACGTCTGCCCCAAAACATTTACGGGCACAAATAGTATTGAAAGTTGGGGGTCACCTATAACCACCCCAGATACTATCATGAGTACAAATCATCATGAATGCACAATAAAAAGAACCTCTGGAGGAGTCCAATTTAAGTGCGCAAACCCATAATATGCCATTGAAACCCCACTCTGCAAAATACTGACAGTTGTGTGGCACCCAGTGTCATGTAGCTGCCCCATAAAATGGGAGTGAATTAAGCATGGCAGCTCCCCACAAAATGCCTAGTGTGAAATCACCCTGAGGGTTAATATGACAGCACTTGTCATATTATTTTTAACTTGAAATTTCCAGAAGCCCTCAAATAAGTTTACTTGGGGAACATATCAAGTCAAGACTTAGCTGGCAACTAGTTCAGGCAACTTTTTTTCTTTTTTCTTTTTTGCAGAATAGATGATTATTATCCTGGTCGCCTTCATCAGTCATTTATTTGTAGCTTTCTCGGCACATTGCAGCTGCTTCAGCACATTGTTAATTCCTACTTCTTCTTTCTTTTGCAAAAAATAACAGAGCGGTTCTCTTGCAAATGACAATGCAGGGAAATGACTACAGTTGAGATATTAGCTAGAATTAACATTTGTAAAGAGGACGGAAGACAAAGGCAAATCTGGTGATGGGGAAGAAAATGAAATGGAAATAAAATCATGCTCATTATCGAGCTATAATATGGGATTGAGGCTGTGCGTCCCCCTGCATAAGAAGAAAAGCGTGAGCAGGCGCCGGGCTGCCATCCATAATTTGTCCTGGAACAATTCTGTCCATGCTGAACTGAAAATGTGGAGTGGCACGATGCCTCATTCTTAAGAGGGAGATAAATCCCTTGCTGGAATGGCTTTTGCTAGCACATTGCTCAGCCCTCGGTCTCCAAAACAAGGGGGAATCAGAAACAGGCAGAAAACACCTGATTTCTGCTTCTGAAAATAGAGGAGAAATGAAGAATGCTAAGTCTGTTACAAAGGCAACAGCAGGGATCCTTCATTTTGTAACTTAAGAGTTAATTCTGTTAATGTTAAAGTCAACTAGTCAATAAGGGATAGAGGAGGTTTTTCCTTGATGTGTTTGATTGTATGTTTCCCTGCCATATACAAGGCCTGTACTGACAGTCGAAAGCTCTCTGTTCCTTTATCCTCAAATTATACACTGTTTTCATTCAGTTTGCTCAGTAAACAGCTATTGTGACTTTTCTCTCTGGACTCCATCTATGTTTTTAGTGACTTTGCTAACAAAGTCTTCTGTAAACAATGACGCTTTGTGCATCATTAGGACCTTCACCTCCCGTCACTGGTCCCATCACCTCCTGGCAAATAGAAGGGGAAGAAATGGAGGCAGGGAGAGATTTTACTTTCTTGGGCTCCATGATCACTGCAGATGGTGACAGCAGTCACGAAATTAAAAGACGCCTGCTTCTTGGGAGAAAAGTGATGACAAACCTAGACAGTATCTTAAAAAGCAGAGACATCACCTTGCTAACAAAGGCCCGTATAGTTAAAGCTATGGTTTTCCCAGTCGTGATGTATGGAAGTGAGAGCTGGACCATAAAGAAGGCTGATCGCCGAAGAATTGATGTTTTTGAATTATGGTGTTGGAGGAGACTCTTGAGAGTCCCATGGACTGCAAGAAGATCAAACCTATCCATTCTTAAGGAAATCAGTCCTGAGTGCTCACTGGAAGGACAGATCCTGAAGCTGAGGCTCCAATACTTTGGCCACCTCAGGAGAAGAAAAGACTCCCTGGAAAAGACCGTGGTGTTGGGAAAGATTGAGGGGACAGGAGAAGGGGGGGACAGAGGACGCGATGGTTGGACTGTGTTCTCGAAGCTACCAACATGAGTTTGACCAAACTGCAGGAGGCAGTGGAAGACAGGAGTGCCTGGAGTGCTCTGGTCCATGGGGTCACGAAGAGTCGGACACGACTAAACAACAACAAAGGACCTTCCACTAGTGGTATCTTGATGGTGGGAGCTGCTGAATGGCTCCAACTCATCTTCCAGATGTAAATATCAAAAGCCTCAGGCCATCTGGGAGGAGCTTAGCTTTAAGGAGGGGAAATGGTGACGTGGCGAGCAGCTACAGTATGGGAATCTCCCATAAGGTGTGTGACTTTTGATGTTGCCTTCATAGGATGACACGGCACTGACTCTCAGCCTGTAAAAGCAGTGTTTCCCAAACTTGGGTCTTCAGCTGTTTTTAGACTACAACTCCCATCATCCCTAGCTAGCAAGACAGTGGTCAGGGATTATGGGAACTGTAGTCTGAAAACAGCTGGAGACCTACGTTTGGGAATCCCTGCAAGCACATGATAGAAAGGAATAAAAATATACATGTTGTGGAGAAAGTGTGAAGAGTTGGTCTTCCACTCAGGTCCTGCTGTTGAGCTTTCCATAGGCATCTGTTTGGCAACAGTGAGAACCGGGTGCTGGACTAAACAGGAAGTAGGGCTCTTCTTACATTCTTATAACTTAAGATAGGTAAAGGGACCCCTGACCATTAGGTCAAGTTGTGGCCGACTCTGGGGTTGCGGCGCTCATCTCGCTTTATTGGCCGTTTACCTTCCCGCCAGAGCGGTACCTATTTATCTACTTGCACTTTGACGTACTTTCAAACTGCTAGGTTGGCAGGAGCAGGGACCGAGCAATGGGAGCTCACCCCGTCGCAGGGATTCGAACTGCCGACCTTCTGATCAGCAAGTCCTAGGCTCTGTGGTTTAACCCACAGCGCCACCTGTGTCCCTTTTTATAACTTAAGATAGAAGCCATTTAATCAGGGAAATGTCGGAGGGAGGGAAGAGCCAGGTACAATGAACACAGTCTGTGGTTATGCTGAGCTCCATCTTTTGCAGTCTGGCAGGATATCTATAGTACGGTAAACAGAACAAAGGCAAGCACCATCCCCATTTGACGAGGCCTACATTGACCTAATTAGCCTCTCTGACAACAAATAGGGCAAAATATCTGGAGTCTCTGGCTTCTTAAACAAATTTGCTCTCTCTGCATTTGATGCAGTGGCCCCCGGGACATGTTCAATGCAGGTGGCTCTCTCCTTCCTCTCCTCTCCAGTTCATGGGGTGGCAACATGCGGTCTTCTGACTTCATTAGCTTCCCTTCGGGTTGCTTTTTCCTGCATGCTCCAACCCTGTCAGTATGCTAATTGCTGCACAAAACTGTCTACAGGAATTTGTTCTGAGGACATTCCTTCGCCAGCCGCAAAGCTGAATAATCACTGGTGGAGAATGGGGAAAACATACAACAGATAGTGGAAGGGGGCAGAACACAGTGGGACTTCTGAACAGCTGATCATCAAATCAGGGGCGTCTCAGAAAACTGAACAAAATAGGATGGTCTAATGATTATTATTTAACAGTGCAATCCTATACTAGAGTTATGTAGCTGAATAGACACACAGCATTTTATTCTAGAATTATTGTGTTCTAGACTCACTGACTACTTGTGGGTGTTGTTTTTTACAAAATCTCTACACAAGTAATACCCCTCCCCACCCTCTCACTATATATAAGGGTCTGGTGACTTCTGTTTCAGTGTATCTGAAGAAGTGTGCATGCACACGAAAGCTCATACCAATAACAAACTTAGTTGGTCTCTAAGGTGCTACTGGAAGGATTTTTTTTATTTTGTTTCTACACAAGCTGAATTTGTTGCATAATTTTTTTTACCTCTGAAAAGTGCTTCTTGAAAAACCGGTTTCGTTCTGAAAATAAAAGCTCATTGTAGATGGATTCTGCATTACCCCACGGTGCATCTATTTGAAAACAGATCGAAGTGGTTCTAGCGATGGGTGGGTGTGTTCACAAATGCCCAATCATATTGTGGGTGGGCAGATAACAATATCACAATCACCACTTCCTTCTTCATTCAGCTGGGGCGAGTGTAGGGAGGAAAAGGCATTGATAAAACTGAATACAAAAGACATCTTGATGGGCCCCTTTGTGGGGAAGAGAGGTATAGGAATTAAATAAATTAAAATAACATAACATTATGCACAATCATATCAAGATTGCTTTTTTTTTTTGCACCATTCTATTTCCAGTTTTCAGGTGCGTAATGCAGCTAAAACAACAACCCCTACACACAAGAGGAAGGTATCAGCAAAACTTGGGGAACCCTGAGGTTTGCAGGCATACAGTACCTTTTTTTAAAGAGGGGGTGACCCAAAATAATGTCAAACAATTGGGAATGCTCAGTGGCCACAGAATGTTAACAGACTGCTGGTAGAGTGAAATGGAAAACCAGGTGGGGGAAATGAAATGGAATGGAGTATCAGCCCGAAGGGTACAGCTAACCATAACACTAAAAAATAGAACTAAGTGGCAGATTTCCCTTGTGTTTCATCAGTGCACATGTCAGAAATGTAGAGGAAGAAAGGAGATATGCTGAAGAGACTGCTGTGAGCTTTGCATGCTCAATGCTCTGTACATTTTTTTTAATGGAGCAATGTGTTGGTTGCGCTTTGGAAACAAGACAGGGTAATTCCAAAATACAGGGAGAAGTTGAGAGGAAGAGAATCTGGGGAGCATCCTTAATGCCAAATGTCAAATTCTTCCCTTATAAATAAATTCATAAATACACAAGGCAGCTCTCATCCTCTCCGGGGGAAGAGTAATATTAAAAGCTCCATGTTCTTGAGATTGGATCCTGCTGCCGGTAGAGAGGTAATAAAGTATGAAGACACAATGCAGAATGTTTGGGATTGCTTCCGGGCAAACCACTGCCAAAAGTTAAACTCTTAGCGCATTACCGGGGATATCAGCACTTTCCCAGGATAATGGAACATCTCGGCCCCCAAATTCCAACCCAGGAGGATGTGTATCGAAATCCTCTGTTTATAAAATGCTGACAAGGCTCTGCTATCACTCACTGCGCTATGAAAAAAAGAAGAGCTGTAATTCACACCCCGAAGCTTGTCTTCCTCTGCTAGTGTTTATCAACATGAGTCAGTGGATATATTTGGAAGAAAGTAAGGCCCATGGCAGCCAATCCATCAGGAGACATCTGAGAAAAGGTGAGAGGGATTGAGCCTTGTTTAGGATGAAGCATAAAGGGCGGGGAGGAAGCAAATAAGAGGGTATTTTGCAGATAGCTGGGAAGACAGCCATCACACGTTAGGTTCAGGATGGACAATGGAAAATTCTTCTTCCAAAGCACTAAAAATTGCTTGTATCATGAAACAGTATCAAGAGAAAAATTGAACTGCATACCCTCCAGTATTTTTCCAAAGGAAATAGGGATGTCCTAAGGAAAAGCAGGACATTTCGGGATCAAATTGGGATGGTTTCTGTCAATCCGGGACTGTCCCTGGAAAATAGGGGGACCGTCCTTCACTGAACATCTGAGTATGCTGGTTGAGTACCACATTGTGGTTGGTTTTAGTTTACAGAATCCTATCATTACAAAAGTAGGCCTTTCCTCAGGATTTTTTACCTATTGACAGTGTTACCTTGTGGATATCTGAATAATAATAATAATAATAATAATAATAATAATAATAATATACCCCACACATCTGGCTGGGTTTCCTCAGCCACTAAAGTCCCACTGAGTTCACTCCCAAGTCGGCCACATAGGACTTGCAGCCTTAGAACTTAATGGTGCAATCGTAGGCATGCTTGCTTGGGAGTAAAGCCCCATTTTACTCTGTGGGACTTTCTTTCTAAGTAGACATGCATGCTTCCAATGTTTATTTCTAATTTTTATTTAAACTACTCATATACAACCTAAATGCCAAAGTTTCTTAGGAGTGTACATCAAAAGTGTGTGGTTCTTTTTAATACAACGGACAAGCATGGGTGTAGCCAGGGGGGCAGTAAAATAAAATGAAATAAAAATACTTGACCAATTGTGTCACAAATAACTCAATACTGCCCCCCCAACATAAAGCCTACCCCCCCCCCCCAAAAAAAAACCTAAATCCTGGTTACGCCCATGTGAATAAGATCAATTGAAATAACTTATAAATGATTTCTTTTAAACACCTGCTGAAATGGAAGCATCTTTGTCCAGAGCTGGTAGTTCAATAGGGACTAGAGGATTAAAAATAATTTTAAAAAAATCTCTGTTGCACTGTTGTTTTATTGCTGTCATTTACAGATGACAATCTTGCATAGCAACACACTGTTGCGGTTTTATCAAATCTTCTCATATGCCACCCTGGGAACAGCAAATGGTGCTGAAGGTGCAGAGTGCAAATTTTGGAAATTTTATATACAAAACTGAAAGGGAAGCCCCTTTGGGGCAGACCTTTATCTCCCCCCTCCCAAGGAAGGGAATTTGCTTTGAAAGGCCACATTACTTATTTAAAAATGCCATCTTTATTTCACGCTGTGTCACAGAGCAGGCTCAGTAAGGAGCCTGAGCAATAGACTTCTGCATGCCCAAGTATTTTTATATTAGCATTTATCTTTCTCTCTCATTCATTCATTCATTCATTCCTATATATCCTGGGCTGTTGAGATAGCTCTGACAGCCGCTCCTTTGAAGGCAGCTTTATCTCTGTTTGGAAGGACTGCACTAACAATGATCTATATTATTTCAGCAAACTTTTGATAGCGCATCCCAGGAGGCTAAGAAACAGAGTCAATATCTCTGCTCCCGAAGAAAAAGCCCCTGCCAGCTGACAATATGCTGCTAACAAAGCTGTCTGCTACTTAATAATCATGATCTGCCATGCATGAAGGAAATCAGACAAATGCCAAGGCCTCTGTGCCCAGAGAAGATGCAAAAGGTCCAGACTTCTGCTCAAACTTGTAAAAAACCACTTGTCCTGGACTGCTTGGTTCCATCAGGATCTGGCATGATTTGGCAGCCCCAGAGAGAAGAGTAGGATGAGGAAGGAGAAGCAGCGATGGAGGGCTTTGTGTCAGGAGCTTGTCCTACACTCGAGTAGGACCATGGCAGAGACACATGCCCGACTGGCATGTTCTCTCCCTCCTGGTCAATCGTTCGGGAGCTTCAAAAGCCTTCTTCTGCCCGAACATCACAGCGACCGATGCCAACAGACATCAGCACACTTAGGAATCTGCAGAGTCTGCGCAGTTCGCGTGAAAAGACCTCAGCAACTCAGCATTTTGGCTAATCTACTTTATTTACATATAAACACACATGGAGCACTGCAACATGGCTCCCTCTTTCTCTGTCATCAGACAGCAAAGAGAAAAAGAACAAAGGACAATAGTCCCACTTCACGGAACACAGTAACACAAACATCCTGTCTCCATCATTTCCCACTCTGTGGAGTCAAACATACAACATCATGTGAAAGACAACAATCCCAGGACTGCAATCATGGAGCAGGAATTCTAACACTTTGAAGGCTGAAGGATGGAGGCCCTCCACTTGTGTCTCCAAATATGTGAGAGAGGGAAGCAGATCCACTGGCTCTCTCACCATCACCCTTTCTGCAGAGCACAAAGCCTCATTGGGGAGAGGCAATGCTGGATTATCCAACAGGCAGACTAAGCAGAGCAGGG
This sequence comes from Podarcis cretensis, assembly GCF_951804945.1. Classification (NCBI taxonomy): domain Eukaryota; kingdom Metazoa; phylum Chordata; class Lepidosauria; order Squamata; family Lacertidae; genus Podarcis; species Podarcis cretensis. Next base: position 22,427,363 of record NC_137177.1, on the reverse strand, counting down.
GCATAAAAAAAGAGAGAGATAAATTTTTGAAACAATTTCATGCTTGATATTTCAAAAAAGCATGGCTGCATCAAAGTAGATGGTAGAGGGAAATCAGTACTTTGTTAGACATTCTTCCACTCCACTCTCTTCTCCCGTTTTTTGTTCTCTTTTTATTACCCACTCCCACCTAAACCAGGGGGCATCCTACTGCCACAGATCAAAATAATGCAAGGAAATAAGATCCTTTCCTGTGTTGTGCATGAAATACATGCATGCACATCTCAACCTTAGTGTTGCCATACATCCAGATTTTTCTGGACATAGCCAATATTCAGCCCCCTTAAGCAGTGTCTGGGCATGATAACATTTCAGCCCATGTTGATAGTGCAGATTTTGGCGTTCTCATTTTTTAAAAAAGCTCAAAACTCATTTTTCTTGTTGAGATTTTGCAAAAGACTTTGCTGCTGTTGTTGTTTTAAAAAAGAAGAAGCTCAACTCTTGTGTCCAGATTGTCACATTTTTGAAATATGGTATCACTTCAAAAAATAATTTAATTATATGGTTTAGTATCGTTTCTATTTTGAATTCCATATGGGGAGCAAAATAATCTTTTCAGTGCTAAGGGCCACAAAAGGTTTAAATTCAGACCCAGGGAGGAGGGAGGACTTCAGTCAGCAAGTGGGAGGAGCTGAGGAGTCAGAAGGACAGGACACAGTCTTGTTGCTGAGAACCAGGTGCTGACTCCATAGGTGGGATCAGACCCACTTGCCCAGGAGGGACATACATTTGAATGGTCTTATCTTTAAAAGCTTGGTAGGAGGGGGTTGACCACCATTGGGACATCTTCATTGCTTCCATTCAATCCAGCATCCTTTGCCTTACTCGTGTAGTAGAAGAAGAAGAAGAGTTTGGATTTGATATCCCGCTTTATCACTACCCGAAGGAGTCTCAAAGCAGCTAACATTCTCCTTTCCCTTCCTCCCCCAAAACAAATACTCTGTGAGGTGAGTGGAGCTGAGAGACTTCAGAGAAGCGTGACTAGCCTAAGGTCACCCAGCAGCTGCATGTGGAGGAGTGGAGACGCAAACCCGGTTCACCAGATTATGAGTCTACTGCTCTTAACCACTACACCACACTGGTGTACCTTGGAACCATGACTTCTGGACCCAGTGCTTGTTACTAAGCCTGTACTGTTATTATCCTGAATAAAGTTCTCTTTCTAACTCTCAAGTAAGAGCCACTGTCATTGTGTTTTGGGACAGGAGAGGAACGCCACTTACTTCCACAGGCTTTTTAAAAGAAGAGGTACCTACAACCTGTCTGTCTGGCTTCCATATTTATAAGCCACCCAATAGCAATTTTTTTTTTTTGGGGGGGGGAGGCTTACTGTACCAGTTGGGAACCTCTGGCCCATGGGCCTCTTGAGGGCCCTCTCTGCCAATCTTGAGAAGGTGTCTTCAGGGATGGAAGCAGTCTTTGGGATATTTGAGGCCTAAAGTTCTTGTGTGAATTTACTCTGGGATACTTTCACAGCATTCCTAACCTGGCCGGGGAGCATTGGCGTAAAGTGGGGCAGAGCGGTAGATTGACCACTGTATCCTAAGCGCTGTCACTCATGCCAACCAGGGTGGAAGGCGGCGCTTTCTTTTCCTCACAGGGGGAATGGAGCAGCTTTGGATTCAGCATGGCCCCCTCTGCTCCACCCCCGCCCTTGGAGTAACGACACGGAAATATCCATCTCAATGCTCTCGACGCCAATCCATTAAAATGAATGGGAGCCTCATCATGCTTTCAATTATGCTGAGCAGCAAATCAAATTTATACCCACTGTCAGGAAGCCAGTGTGAGCCACCAGCTGCCATTATAAACTCTTGCCTCTGACTCCCTGCCGTTTTATCATGACATCTTTACTCATCTGTCAGTTTTACGAACTTCATTTGCCTGCTTTTACAAAGAGGCCGCTTACTGTTTGCAGGGCTGAGGAAACATTTTCCATCTCTTGTAATTTTTTTTAATTAATTGTTTTGTAACAAACGTAACAAAGAAAGAAAAATGGGGGAAAGGGGAAAAAGGGGGGAGACATCAGCTCACTTTGAGGATACAATGACCGTCAAGACATCCACTGTAATTTAAAAAACATTTATAAGAAATGTGTTCAAATGCAGCTAGGGCAGCAAGGTCCTCAGACCATTGAACTATAGGCGTTTATAAGGCTGTTAGCAACGATAAAAGGTAAAGGTAAAGGGGACCCCTGACCATTAGGTCCAGTCACGGACGACTCTGGGGTTGCAGCACTCATCTCACTTTACTGGCCAAGGGAGCCGGCGTACAGCTTCCAGGTCATGCGGTCAGCATGACTAAGCCGCTTCTGGTGAACCGGAGCAGCACACGGAAACGCTGTTTACCTTCCCGCCAGAGCGGTACCTATTTATCTACTTGCACTGCGTGCTTTCGAACTGCTAGGTTGGCAGGAGCTGGGACCAAGCAACGGGAGCTCACCCCGTCACGGGGATTCGAACCGCTGACCTTCTGATCGGCAAGCCCTAGGCTCTGTGGTTTAACCCACAGCGCCACCCGTGTCCCTGCAACAATAAGGGCTCACAAAATCCCCCTTTGTTGCCCTGCTGTAAATCCTCCTTTTACTTACTTATAATGCTTATAGACCACCTATATCTTCCAATGACCTCAAGGTGGTGTGCATGTTTCTCCCTTCTCCCCATTTTATGCTCACAGCAACCCTGTGAGGTAGGTTAGGCTAAGAGATGGTGACTGGCCCCAGGTCACCCAGTGAGCTTCATGGCTGAGTGGGGATTTGAACCCTGGCCTCCCAGTTCACTGTCCAACACTCTAATATTTTTCTAATAAAAACAGCTGAAGACCCAAGTTTGGGGAACACTGTGCTAGAAGTTCCCTACCTCTGTCATAAAATAAATTGTAACTTGTTCCGGGTGCTGAGAGGGGAGAAAACCTCTCTATCTGCCTTCTTCACACAGCGCATCCATTTTATAAATCCTTATAACAGCTTGAAAACCTGGTTGTATTATAGCAAGCCAACAGGTGATTAAAAACAGATTCAAGAACGTATCAGGAGCCTTGTGAAGGTGTATTTTGAACAGGCAGATGATATTACCAAGCACCTTTGCAAGATGAATTCCTATCCTGGGAGCGGTGGGTTTTCAAGTGCATTTGCATAATCTCGTTTGTTTACTGCCCCCAAGGCATATTTTCATAATCAAATAAGCACTTCCGTGATCAACTTGGTGATTTGGAATGTTTATTGTGTGTGACCACTGTAACATCTAGGCGAATGCGTTTCAACATTCGCACACCCACTCCCAATTCTACTGGAATCAGTAATCAAAATTAAATGTGATGGCATTCCTTTAACCAAGCAATCAGTCTAGGTTCTTGTTAAGGTAAGGTACCAAGTTAGTTTTGGGAGAGGATGTGGACCCCACCCAGCCAAAAATAATCACTCAAGATTCTATCAATTCATTCCCACTTCATTCTGATGCGCATAGAGCACCCAGAGGTTCTTATGTACAGTTGATTGGCCTCTATTTGAAGAATTGTCTTTCCTTGAAGTGCCTTGAAGATGTCCATGAGAGAGTAGACTGAGCAAGTCCATAGCCCACGTGGTCACAGTATCCCCGCTACAGTGAGATGTATTTCTATTTAAACGATAGAGGCAATTTCCCCATTTGCATCTGTGCCAATTTTGTGCAAATCCATTCCGTGTTTTTGTCCTCTTTTGGAGTGGTACATTTGCTTATTTACGCTGATGCCTAAGTCGTGTTCTTCACAAACAACTTGTACATTAGGCAACATTGCATATAAACTTGAGGTACATTAAGAGAATTTTGCACTAAAACGCTGGTGAATTTTCACAAAGGCCTTTTTTATTTTTAAATCATAAACTGATGTAGGAATGGAGAACTCAATTGAAGAGTGGAAAAATGAAAAATTGAGAGAAACAGATGCTGAAAGATTCTCCCATCCTTACTTTCAGTTTCATCTAAGGAGGCCTCTTACATTCTTAGGGCAAAAAGTATCCTGTTTCAGATGCTGACATTCTGGGTTCATCATATATTTCCAGAATGCCATGACTTGCACCTTCTTAAGCTTACAGAAAGTCAGGGGCTGCTTTCTCAGGCCATATACTTAAAGCTCACTTGGACCACTCTAACAGCCATGGCTTCTCCCAGAGAGTCTTGGGAACTGCAGTTTGTTTTGTTTTTTTTATAAATATTTATTGAGATTTTTTTAAATACAAAATGCAAAAATAATAAACAATATAACATGGATCATAACACATTTTTCAGAACTTCTTTGAACTCCCTCACGTCTCCCACTCCCACTTACATCATTATTAATTTTTTCCAGCAATTTATCATCTTGTTTATATTCTTAAATTTTGTTCCGTTAATTTAATCTAGTCTCCACAAATTTTATGTTTCCCTCAATCTCACTTATCGTCAAGTTCAAATCTAATTCAATGGTAGGCATTTATTTATGATCTAGCATCCTTCTTAGCATTCAACCAAATTACAATACTTTTGTAAATAAATCTTGAATTTCTTCCAGTCTTCTTCAACCCTCTCTTCTCCCAGGTCTCGAATTCTGCCAGTCATCTCGGCCAGTTGCATATAGTCCATCAGCTGCATCTGCCACTCTTCCAGCGTGGGTAGATCTTGAGTTTTCCAGCTCTTAGCGATGAGTATCCTTGCTGCCGTTGTTGCATACATAAAAAATGTTCGGTCCTTCTTTAACACCTTCTGGCCGACAATGCCCAGAAGGAAGGCCTCTGGTTTCTTAGTGAAGGTATACTTAAATACCTTTTTCAACTCATTATATATCATTTCCCAGAAGGCCTTCACTCTAGGGCAAGTCCACCAGAGGTGAAAGAATGTTCCTTCGTGTTCTTTACATTTCCAACATTTATTATCAGACAAATGGTATATTTTGGCAAGTTTAACTGGGGTCATGTACCATCTATATATCATTTTCATTACATTTTCCTTCAAAGCGTTACATGCAGTGAAGTTCAGCCCAGTGGTCCACAACCTTTCCCAGTCCTCAAACATAATATTATGCCCAATATCCTGAGCCCACTTTATCATAACCGATTTAACCATTTCGTCTTGTGTATTCCATTTCAGCAGCAAGTTATACATTCTTGATAATACCTTAGTTTTTGGTTCTAACAATTCTGTTTCCAACTTCGATTTCTCCACCTGGAACCCTACCTTTTTGTCATTTTTAAAAACTTCTTTAATCTGAGCGTAATGTAACCAGTCTCGCACTTTATCCTTCATTTTCTCCAAACTCTGCAATTTCCAATTATCTTCGTCTTTTTCTAGTATTTCCCAATATTTTGGCCATTTGGCCTCCATATTGGGTCTTTTTCGGGCCTTAGCTTCCAGAGGTGAAAGCCACCTCGGAGTTTTGTTTTCCAGTAAGTCTTTGTATTTTGTCCAGACATTAAAAACTGCTTTCCTGACAATATGGTTCTTGAAGACCTTATTGATCTTAACCTTATCGTACCATAGATATGCATGCCATCCAAAAGCATTGTTAAACCCTTCCAAATCCAATACGTCAGTGTCTTCGAGAAGTAGCCAGTCTTTTAGCCAGCAAAAGGCTGCGGCTTCATAATACAACTTTAAGTCCGGCAGGGCAAAGCCCCCTCTTTCTTTCGCATCAGTTAGTATCTTAAACTTAATTCTGGGCTTTTTGCCCTGCCAGACAAATTTAGATATATCTCTCTGCAGAGAGGGAACTGCAGTTTGTTAAGGGCGGTGGCCTCACAGACCTGCAGTTCCCAGCACCATTGGCAAGCTATAGTTCCCAGGATTCCCCATGACTGTTTAAGTGGTGTAAGACTGTTTCTAATGTATGATCTAAGCTGCAAGACAAAGCAAAATAAAGCCCACCCACCCCAAACTGGCTTTTGTTCTCCAACGGCAGGTGGGGTAGTCACTTTTGCATCGCCAGAAAGGACAAAAGGGAATGCAGATTTGCATGAAATGTGCGTCTGATGATTTGTATGTATAGATGCAAATTTAGAAATAATTACTATCATTTCAATAGAAATGCATCTCACCTGTACAGTGGTACCTCGGGTTAAGAACTTAATTCATTACAGAGGTCCTTTCTTAACCTGAAATGGTTCTTAACCTGAGGCGCGCTTTCGCTAATGGGGCCTCCTGCTGCTGTTGCGCCGCTGGGGCGCGATTTCCATTCTTATCCTGGGGGAAAGTTCTTAACCTGGAGCAACCACTTCCTGGGGCAAAGTTCTTAACCTGAAGCAACCACTGTACTGGAGAAGTCTTTGGCCAGGTGACTGCTGTAGGGTTGCAATATTCCAAAGCGCAAGACCCGGACACACACACACACACACAACACCCCACATTTCCATCACTTGTCCCCTCCCTGCCTCTGACCCCTTCTCACCTTCTCCTTCCCTCCTCTCTCTTACCTTTGCTGTCTTTGGCTTCCTTCTCATGAGACGCTGCCTCTCCAGATGATGGGAGGCCAAGTGGCCCAGAGAGGGCTATGCAAGACCTGGCAGCCACCGGAAACAGCACAAGGCCAAGCACGGCCCTAGTGTGCCCCCCAAAAAACCAAAAACCCAGACATTTAATGTAAAATGCAAACATCTGACCACTGGCGCATGCTGGCTCCCCAAAAGAGGACATGTCTGGGGAAACCCAGATGTATGGCAACCCTAGTTTCTGTGCTGGCTTGTTCTGGTGCTAACTGCAGATGCGTAACTTCAAGGCTCCTCCTCTGCTTTCTTAGGGTTTTTGTCTTTAAACTGGATCTGGACCAGACAGCCCTCCAAGCAAAAGGCTCTGTCAAATAGAAGACTGCAGACCCTGCAAGGGTCCCTATTTTCCAGGGACAATCCCAGATTTATAGATGCAATCTTGGTTTCTGATTTTAACGCGGAATGTCCCGCTTTTCTTTAGGATGTCCCTTATTTTCGGAGGAGAAATGTTGGATGGTATGGGGCTGGCCTCTTTAAAGTCCATGAAATCCATAAATAAGTATAAATCCTAAGGATTCATCTTCTGGTGTGTTAACTTTTCAATGAGGGCTTTTTAAAGGATGTATATCTATAGCTGTCTCTCTGTCTCTCCATCTCTTTATCTATATGGGGACAGGGTGCGCTTCTGCAAATTGTGGGTTTCCCCAATCTCTGCTGCGGTCTCTGTGGATGCTGCTGTTTTGGTTCCACAAGCACTGACACTCAATTCTGAACACTGGAAATAGAAGGAATGCCTATCCCGATTCCCCATTCTGCTATTCATCTGCTTTCACCCTCTGCATCTGGCTAGTCCCAGCAGAGACCTATCCCACTGCAATGATACTCTTGTTCCATAATGCCTCATTGGGAACCTCCGTTTCTGATAGAAATGCTGTCTTGCTGCTAGAAAACAGCAGGCTTGGTGGAGACATTTCCCCAGCTGAAGATGATGCCAAGAAATGGGTTGCTTTGTCAGCAGTGCCTTTTTCTCTTCCATTGTTAAAACCAGGCTAGCCTTCAGCCCCCACCCACTGGTGCCTTCCTGACTTTGATAATATAGCAGTTCTGGTGAATTTTATGCTGCTGTATGTTTGTTCTTTCAATGCCATCATAATTCCCCTTTACAATAAATCACGCCTGATGCACTTCCTTGTACTAACGTTGCTACAATTCGCTTCCTTCTTTTGGGAAGGAACTCTGGCTCAAACACACTCTTGAACTTTGCCATTTCCCTACCGTTGTTTTCTCTTCACTGACCTTCTTTTCGCTGGCAGCTCCAAGAGTTTTCTGAAGTCATAATAGTACTGTTTTGAAAAAAGGCGGACTGTGGTATATTCCACCACCAGCATCGCAGCTCAATGATGGCTTCCTTTTTGAGTCACTAGGGATGGGGGTGAAATTCGATTCTGTTTGCATTTCTCTCTCAAATCCACGCTTTCCAAAACAATGTGAGAACCAGAACGCGGCTATCCTTTGAAATCCACACGTATCTGAATCTTGCTATGGAGTTCTCCAACCAAACAATGTTTACAAAAACACATGTATTGGGGTGGGAGGTGCAAGTACATTCTCCAGATGGTTTGTAACAAGTTGGACTTTGAAGCTTCTTGATTGTTCCTATAGGTACCACTAGGAGCCATCTTCTGCAGTGGGACTGGCCAGCATGATGCCCTCCAGATATTGTTGGAGGACAATTCCCATCAGCGCCAACCAGAATGGCCAACAGACAGGGATGATGGGAAATGAAATTCACAAAATTGGGAGGCTGCCACATGGGCTAGCCCAGTTCTATATAATAACAATAATAACAATAATTTATTATTTATACCCTGCCTAACTGGCTGGGTTTCCCCAGCTGCCCTGGGTTGCTAGAATATTAAAACCATGATAAAACATCAAACATTAAAAACTTCCCTAAACAGGACTGCCTTCAAATGTCTTCTAAAAGTCAAATACTTATTTATTTCCTTGACATCTGATGGGAGGGCATTCCACAGGGCGGGTGCCACCACAGAGAAGGCCCTCTGCCTGGTTCCCTGTAACTTCGCTTCTTGCAGGGAGGGAACCACCAGAAGGCCCTCAGTGCTGGACCTCAGTGTCTGGGCTGAACGATGGGGGTGGAGGTGCTCCTTCAGCTATGCTATAAGTTAAGACAACAGTTGTACAGGGCCAACCTACCATTAGCTACCTGGACACCGTTCCAACTTTCTGACACTGTAGAAGATGACTTGTCCATTGCCTTAGCTGTTCCAGTGTTTCTTTTATTTGCCAGGGTGAGACCAGTTATTCCCTCATATTTGTGAAAGAAGTAAAGGTATTACATAAAGCTGGTGCTTGGCAAGGGCATGAGCCAAAGACATGCAATTGGAAAATAAGATTGGAGAGGACATTAGAAGAGCATCAATCCAGGCATGATGTGAATGGAGATGGAGGAGAGGAGGGACCAATTGCCTCTAGAATGATAGTGATGGAATACCTTCCTTCTGGAGGCACAGAAGGCCACAAGTTTCTTGGGAGTTTAATGGATCTTTCCTTGTCTCTGTGTGTGCTGCTTCTTAGCTTTTTTGACCCTTGAGTCCATAGGCACGAAGTTCCAACCAACATGGGGGGGGGCATCACACGCACATGACATCACATACAAGAGGCACACATTTGACATTACGCACATTGCAACACGCATCACAAGGCCCTGTGAGGCCCACCACCACCGCAGCAAGGCCTGGCGAGGCCCTGTGAGGCCCACCGCCATGAGGCCCAACCCCTCAAAACTAGAGGGACTCAGCCCCATCCGAAGAGACTTCGGGGGGGGGGCTGAAGCCCTATAGACTTAGTGCCTGTGCTTGAGTCTGTAGTTGTTATTTTATGATTGATGATGACATTGCTTGTATTTTACTGATATTGCAACTACATTCTACCATTTGAAATGATGTGATTTGCTAACTTGTATTTATTAATTCCTTTGTATTTGTTGTAGTTATATCTCAGCTTTTTCTCCATGCATCTCAAAGGTGTCTCACATAGTTCTCCTGCTCCTCATTTAATCTCCTGTGAGGAAGGTTAGGCTGAGAGGCAGTGACTGGCCCAAAGTCACCCAATGAGCTTCATGGCCGAGTGGGGAATCAAACCCTGGTCTCCCAGGTCCTAGTCCAACCCTCTAAGTACTGTGCCACCACTGTAAGTGTGAGCCACTTTGAGCTCCCTTCTGACAAACAGCAGTATACCAGCTAATTAAATAAACAAGCAAGCAAGCAATGCCAGAGTGAGGCAACTGCCTCAGGTGGCAGATGCTGGAGGACACAAACATCAGCCGCCCAACTGGTCCTTCTGAGCCCCCTCCAGCTCTGCATGCAACTCTGGAAGCTGGCCTGCTCTCCCAAAGCTTCAGGTAGAATAAAATTCAGCTGCCAGTCCAGTCCTTGGAGGTTTCGAAGCAGAGGTTGGATGGCCATCTGTCATGGATGCTTTAGCTGAGATTCCTGCATTGCGGAGGTTGGACTAGTTGGCCCTTGGGTACCTTTCAACTTTACGATTCTATGATTGTATGTACATGGCAACTTCTTGCCCTGAATCTCAGGCAGGACAGAATACTAGGTCAACACCCAGAAGGTTTCCAGGGACATGTGCCAGTAACACATCGTGTTCAGTCTGCCGCAAGGTGAATATGAACACCCCAAGAATTTATTAGCAATAAACATTTGCACATGCTGTGCTATTGTGTTCCCTTTGTGGCTCAAAAAACAGTGTTGCCATCTGGATACGGTATGCTAGGACATTGGATTGGCAGGTAGAGGGGTACCTGGAGCTTCATTAGCAGAGTTTACAGAGAATGGCTTTTTAATAATAATAAAAAGAATCTGACGACTCAGCTGCAGGCTGTAAGATCTCACCTGCAGCAGCCCTGAGGCAAAACAGTTCCTTGTAAGTCACTGACAGGGATTACCTTGCAGTAGCAACAGGACAAAATAGAGTAATTGGCTCCCTTCTGCCTTTAATCAGGAGCCAATGGCTAGTGGATATCTCTACACCACTGATGGGCCCAGTAAGAGGATTGATGGGGTTATAAACTAGAAAGGAAGGAAGGAACCTATTGAATGCATCCACAAAGTTCTCCACCCAAGCATGAGAGCAACAGGCTAATTTAAGGGGCACAAGACACCCTGTGTGACATTCACATCTCTGTCTTTCCACACCTCAGTGTCATTGTCTGCCCCCAGCATCTACCGCCTGAGGCAGCCACCTCACAATGCCTAACAATAGCGCTGGTTCTGCATGAATTTGTGACTGTTTACCTTTTTTTTTTTTTTTGCTATAACTTAGACTTTATTGAGTTTTGTGGATATGATTAGGAACATAGGCCAGGGTGGGCAGAGGGTTGATGAGTGTCTTCTGGTAGATCTCTGGATTTTTCAGGTATATCATCAAGAATTTGTGATTGCTAATTACTTAACAGTTTCAACGATAAAATGATTTCCCCCCTCCCAACACACACATACACACACAATGTTGAAAAGATGTGGTGGTGATAGTCAACTCAATGTGGGTTTTAGTGTGGGAAGGCTGTGAAATCAGTTTGGTTCTGGTACACAAAATAAATTCCTGGGCTTAGAAATTTTTCATTCTAATACGGCTCATTCCCAACTGTAGGTTTTTATTCCTGTAAGACGCTCTGTGAACCCACATGGGGTTGAAAAGCAGGATAGAAATATCACAAATAAAGCATACAAATAATCTAGGGCTTGCTGATCAGAAGGTTGCGGTTCGAATCCCCGCGACGGGGTGAGCTCCCGTTGCTCAGTCCCTGCTCCTGCCAACCTAGCAGTTCGAAAGCATGTCAAAGTGCAAGTAGATAAATAGGTACCACTCCGGTGGGAAGGTAAACGGCGTTTCCGTGCGCTGCTCTGGTTCGCCAGAAGCAGCTTGGTCATGCTGGCCACATGATCCGGAAGCTGTACGCCGGCTCCCTTGGCCTATAGAGCGAGGTGAGCGCTGCAACCCCAGAGTCGTCTACGACTGGACCTAATGGTTAGGGGTCCCTTTACTTTTAATTTAAAACAGCAGGGCCAATTCAAAGCAAAAAGTCTCAGGAATAGCAGATTACCCTGCAATTCTCCAGTGGTAGACCAGAAGAAAGCTGGGTGGCTGATGAGAAAATCAAATAAGCTACACTTCTTCCCCGCCCACTCAATGGATTTAAGAAGACCACGACCTTTTTAAAAATCTCTGCCAAGAAGAGCTAAATCAGGGCAAAGCATCTGCTTGACAAAAGTTCACCTCTCATCAGTGTGAGCTGTCCTTTCAATCCAGGTATTGGCTAGACTCAATACCTACTTCATGCACCAGTCACCTCTTGAAAGAATTTAACTCAGAATTTATTCAGTCCAGACACTGAGGTCCAGCTCCGAGGGCCTTCTGACAGTTCCCTCACTGCGAGAAGCAAAATTACAGGGAATTACAGGCAGAGGGCCTTCTCGGCAGTGGTGCCTGCCCTGTGGAATGCTTTCCCATCAGATGTCAAGGAGATACAGAACTCCACAACTTTTAGAAGACAACTAAAGGCAGCCCTGTATTGGGAAGTTTTTAATGTTTGACATTTTATTAAGTTTTTATGTGTGTTGGAAGCTGCTCAGAGTGGCTGCGGCAACCCAGCCAGATGGGCAGGGTGTTGTTGTTGTTGTTGTTGTTGTTGTTACAGGCATCTCCTGCTGACTGGAGCTGGCCCTCCCCATTTAGACGGTGAAGAATGACAAAGCACCCTGTCTTCTACCTTTTGTTATCATTCTTTGAAACAGCAAAGGCATGGGCAGGTTACCGCAACTAACCGTGAGGTGAGGGTGGACTAGATGGGATTAAAGGACCGTATCCGATTCCATAGCGGTGCGGGAGGATCTGAGAACCAAACTGCAAAAGATACTGTTGTGGTGTTTATATAATTGGCCTTGCTTATCGATGCTTTTCTAGGCGAGGACTTGCTAGGTGTTAATAATTAACCGGGATCTCGGGATGGCTAAAATAGCTGCGCCGCACGGTAGGAACACCACCTCAGTATTCAGCTTGTGCCTTTCTCGCTATTCACCTCGGTTACTGTGGCAACAGTACATCTGCTTCCACAATATCCTCCATTAATCATTTACATGCAAGGAGGAAAGGAACTTGGAGGAACCAGCCATTCCGCACCAAGTTATTTTTACTTGCCCACCCCCCAACGAGCAGCATGAATGCACATCTTCCTTTGGAAAGTTCCCTTTGCAAGACAGCGCTCACAGACTCTCCCATCTGAGGCAGACTCAAGGTGCTCCAGTCCTGGCCTTGTGGTTCCAAAGTCAGCCTGGGAATCCAGGGTTGGGGCATAGAATATGTGCATTGGGAACCACTGGGTTTGTGTGCCACTGTTGCCCCTAGTGACAGGTCATCAGAGTTACAAGTCAGAGTGACCCCTGGTGAGGGACAGGGGAGAAATTACATTCAATTTGCATTTGAAAGTTACCCAATTCGCATTTGCCATACCTTGAAAATTCACGCTTCTCTGAATTTTGCAATGTGGTTCTCCAGCAGGTGCAAAAATACATATAATATGCTAAAGTCTGCATATGAATGCATACATTTGTGAAAATAACATACAATAACGCATTATATTGCAGGAAATTGCTTTGCCAAAATCTGTATATTAGTCAATGCTGCATAGAAAAAACACGTAGGAGGAATTAAAGCAAAATGCTGGTTTTTAATGAGGAACTTTTAATTAGAAATCACAAACTGATGTAGAAATGTGGGAAACTGAACTTAGGACTGGAAAAATGAGAAACTCAGAGAAACCAAAATTGACAGACTCGCTCATCCCTACCCCTGGGCAATAAAGTGTTCATATAAACATAGGAACATAGGAAGCTGTCTTATACTGAGTCAGACCATTGGCCAATGTAGTATGGTCTACACTCTCCAGTATTTTAGGTAGGGACATTCTCAGCCCACCCAGGAGATTCTGGGGCTCAAACTTGGGACCTTCTGCATGCAAAGCAGGTGTTCTCTCACTGAGCTATAGCTCTTCCCCAAGACTAAAGGGAAAACGAGAAGGCAGGATTGAGGGAAGGTCACTTCCAGACCACATGTTTACTCGGCACTCATCCTGATTTGTTTGCACAAAGTCTGCAATAAAAAATTACTGCTGCCACAATCATTGCCGCTAATAAACTCTGCGTGCTATATGTACCACAGTGTACACTATATTTTCAGATACTTGTTTGAAAAGTAGGTGAACCCATCTTTTAATATGATGCCCTCCAAGCCACAACTTATCTAAAGCCCTGTCCTCCAAACACACGTGTGCTTGGATAGAGCTGTGGTGTCTTTTAAACAATAATAAACGGCAGCTCCGAGTTGCATGATCAGCCCCTGCGCCTTCTCACTCTGCAAACCTTCCAGCCAGTGGCTTTCAAGGATTCCCATTTATGGCAAAATTATAAAATAATTAAATGTAGTTTCCCTTCCCTGCAGCGCCATTCAACCTTTATATCAAACAGAGTCTGATGAAATACATCTGTGTTCTCCTGGTTGACTTTTTTTTTTTTTTTTACATGAAATACTCCTTTTGAAAGCATTCCCATCTCTCTTTAATTTTTTTTAATGATGATGCACAAAGGCTAACAAGAAAGCTTTTGTATGAAAATATAATGCATAATGAATGTGAACTCATATCTTCGTGAAAGATTGTCAACTTAGATATGGTTTTCCATATGACCTGTTTCTCCACTAAACCCTACTCCCCCACCCTTGATTATTGTATTTTCCTGGCTCCCGTTTCATAAACAGTGCCACCTCTTTCTTTCGCTTGCTTAAAATGAGATTTGCTTAATCTGTGACATTTCCTTTACAGACTTTATTCGCAAGCACCAGACAATCTGGCTTTTGTCAGTTTCAGATTAACCGAGCGATTGTTTTAATTATTGGAGGCATCGGCACTTCAGGAAAAAGACCTGATTCAAATTGTTCTTGTTTTACTTGAGAGAGACACAAGAGAGGGGGGAAATAAAACAAAAACACTATCGGGACACAATCAGAAAGTTGGTGCAATCAGAGATTAATTTGCATCTTTTCACGTTCCATTGTTCTGTTGCTGGTGAACTTTGACATCCCATTCCGCTACCACCCTCCTTCCCTGAAAAGGTACAGTTTTCGCCCAGTACATGCCTTCCACATACAATATGACAGCCAAAAGGTTAGGGAGGTTCCCTCCATACTATGGCCCTTCAGTGCCACTCAGACACTGCTATGCTACAGTCAGCTGAAGGCAACATTCCAACAAGGAAGAGTCATAGCTCAGTGGTAGCAGATCTGCCTTGCATGCACAAGGTCCTAGGTTCAATCCCCAGCATCTCCAGGTAGGGTTGGGAGAGAACCTGACCTGTAATCCTGTAGAGACAATACTGAGCTAGATGGACCAATAAAGCAGCTTCATATCTGCTATGGGGCTTTTCCTATGTTTTTATCCTGAACATTGCGAACCATGAGCCAGAAAGCCCCAGTTAATTCCCAGGTAAGCAATGAATCAGCTCTCCCACAGGGCTTTGGGATGTTTTCAAGAGATCTCATGGTGCTGTCCAAGTTCCTGCATGATCTCATGATCGCTGAGAAAGGTGGAGAGCTTAAAAGCTCTTTCCATGCCAGGAAAACCCTGGCAGTTCTCACTGCGAGAAGTGTGGTTACAGGGAACCAGACAGAGGGCCTTCTCAGTAGTGGCACCCACCCTGTGCCCTCCCATCAGATGTCAAGGAAATAAACAACCATCTGACTTTTAGAAGACATCTGAAGGCAGCCCTGTTTAGGGAAGTTTTTAATGTTTGGTGTTTTATTGGTTTTTTAAAAAAAATATTCTGTTGGAAGCCACCCAGAGTGGCTGTGGAGGCCTGGCCAGATGGGCAGAGTATAAGTAATAAAAAATTATTATTATTATTATTATTATTATTATTATTATTATTAAGCTTTTAAGCTCTCCGCCTTCTGCGCTTTTAATTTGTGTTATTTCAACTGGCCAGTCTTCAACTGCATGAAGTTCAAATCGCACATGTTAAGCATGCCTAAATTGTGATCATACTGTAGCTAATTCCATTAGATGCACTTAAGCTTATTTATTCTGTGGAGTGTAAGTGCTACCAACTCTGGGTCATTTTCTACATTGACTTAAGCCACCCAGTGTTCTCTAAGCCTCAGGGTTGTAGCCACCTACGTTCTACTCAGAGTAAACCCAGATGCACAAAGGCTCGCTTGCTATTCAAGTGAAGACATTGATCCAACAATGGCACGCCCATACAATTCTGTTATAAGGAAATGGGGCAGGCACAACTTAGTGTGGCAAGCGGTTCTGTCCCTTCACAAGCAATCTGGCACTCCTCCTGGAGGGTGGAAGCTGCCCCATCTGTCCACAGCTCCATTGTGAAAGACCTACACTGGCTCCCAGTATGTTTCTGAGCACAATTCACAGTGTTGGTGCTGACCTTTAAAGCCCTAAATGGCCTCGGTCCAGTATACCTGAAGAAGCGCCTCCACCTCCATCGTTCTGCCCGGACACTGAAGTCCAGCACTGAGGGCCTTCTGACGGTTCCCTTGCTGCGAGAAGCCAAGTTACAGGTAACCAGGCAGAGGACCTTCTCGGTAGTGGCGCCCACCCTGTGGAACGCCCTCCCACCAGATGTCAAAGAGAAAAATAACTACCAAACTTTTAGAAAACATCTAAAGGCATCACTGTTTAGGGAAGCTTTTAATATTTAATAAGTGATTGTATTTTAGTGTTTTGTTGGAAGCCGCCCAGAGTGGCTGGGGAAACCCAGCCAGATGGGTGGGGTATAAATAATAAATTATTATTATTATTACAGTGGTGCCTCGCAAGACGAAAAGAATCCGTTCCGCGAGTCTCTTCGTCTAGCGGTTTTTTCATCTTGGGAAGCAAGCCCATTAGCGGATTAGCGGATTAGCGCTATTAGCGGCTTAGCGGCTTTTAGCGGCTTTTAGCAGCTTAGCGGATAAGCGGATAAGTGGATAAGCGGCTTAGCGGCTTAGAAAAAGGGGGGGAAAGTCGGGAAAACTCGCAAGACATTTTTGTCTTGCGAAGCAAGCCCATAGGGAAATTCGTCTTGCGAAGCACCTCCAAAACGGAAAACCCTTTCGTCTAGTGGGTTTTTCGTCTTGCGAGGCATTCGTCTTGCGGGGCACCACTGTATTATTATTATTATTATTAGACCCAGGTGATGGAGCAGGTGTCACTGCCTCTTGAAATGAGGACAGGACACCACTCTCTGGAGATGTAGGGCTGCAGTGTCTGACAACTCTGGAGATGGAGTAGGTGGTGTGATGGGCACAATGGAAGAAGAAGAAGAGTAGAAAAGTTTGGATTTGATATCCCACTTTATCACTACCCTAAAGAGACTCAAAGCGGCTAACATTCTCCTTTCCCTTCCTCCCCTACAACAAACACTCTGTGAGGTGAGTGGGGCTGAGAGACTTCAAAGAAGTGTGAATAGCCCAAGGTCACCCAGCAGCTGCATGTGGAGCAGCGGGGAAGCGAACCCGGTTCACCAGATTACGAGACTACTGCATTTAACCACTACACCACACTGGCTCTCTTCCACACTGGAAGCATCAGAGATGGCCTCTGACAACCATGGAGAGGAAGGTGGGGCTCTCAGCTCTCGCCATGGTGACCGGAGAGGTGTGAGAGCAGGTGGAGAGAAACCCCCTGGCACACACACACAGAGAGACACACACACACACACACACACACACACACACACACTTGGACTGTCCCCAGAACCCACAACATTAGGCGCCCCTGAATCATGCAGCGACCTCCCAAGACTGTCACATGCACAAAACAGCCAAGTTCACACCAAATTCCTGCTTGGCATTCCAACGTCAGCGAAGGCTGCCACCCCCCACCTCAGGAACCCTCAGGGCAAGGATATTGTTATGTACTGAGTTGAATAGGATCCAAAATGCAGCAGTCTGATTGGTCCTAGAACAATAGGATCCAAAATGCAGCAGTCTGATTGGTCCTAGAACAACAGGATTCAGAATGCAGCAGTCTGATTGGTCCTAGAAGAATGCAGCAGTATGATTGGTCCGCAGGAGCTACCCAATCCAGCTCCAGGTGGAAGTGAATCCACAACCTGATTGACCTACAGGAGAATCCAGGAATTAGCCAATCACGTGCAGCCCATTGTGTAAATAATGTATATAAAGCAGAAATTTTGGGGGAACTTGCATTCCTCCTCACCACTATGAGCTGAATAAAGAGCATGAAATCCACTCTTGACTCCGAGTATATTTCAGATATCTTGAGGGGCATCCGAACCAATAGAGCACAAATAGACAGACAGAGAGACAGATGGACGGGCGGGTGGACGAACAAACCACTTCCCAAAATATATACGTAGAAGATAATTTTCAAAAGATTGAAATGCATCGCCGGGGGCTCTCTCAGTTCATTCTTTTCTCCCTACAATGCAAGTCAGTTGAGAGAGGGGCGCTTGGTGTCATGGCTTCCAGCAGCTGCTGCTTAGTAAACGCAGAACAAGAGAAAACTCTGGCTGCAAAGAAGGGAACATCTCCCAGGGGTCACGATCTGGCTGCAGCTTTTTCAAACACAAGGACAGTTGCTCTGCTGGAGGCTTTCACTTTGTATCATTTGCAGCCCTTATCTGTTCTCTCATTGTTACCAGGCAGGAATTCAGCTGAATGCAAAAGCCACCGCTTGCTCGGGCTGTGAAAGGGTCTTCCCAGGAAGAAAAGATTGCCCTTTCCTCAGCCTCTCTCTGTTGAATAGCTCACAGCCTGGAGTCTGGAGCAGCTCAGGAATTTAAAAAAAACCCAAAAGTTAGTGATTAAAATCAGCGTTGTTTGGATAGGTTTGGTCCACCATCTTGATTCAATATTATTATTATTATTATTATTATTATTATTATTATTATTATTCTTGCATCCCACCTTTTCCCCAGACTGGAAACCCCAAATGGTGCATCCAATTCAATTATATCCAAACATAGATGAAAACCTGCTCCTCGGTCTCAGGAACTACAGTGGTACCTCGGGTTACATACACTTCAGGTTACAGACTCCACTAACTCAGAAATAGTGCTTCAGGTTAATTACTTTGCTTCAGGATGAGAACGGAAATCGTGCTACGGCGGCAGCAGGAGGCCCTATTAGCTAAAGTGGTGCTTCAGGTTAAGAACAGTTTCAGGTTAAGTACGGACCTCCGGAACGAATTAAGTACTTAACCCGAGGTACCGCTGTATTGTGCAAAATTTGTTTCCGAATGTCTAGCAAACAGACGAACAACTTTCCAAAATATTTAGTAGATCTTCACAGCTCCCCCAGACAGATCTGACTCCTGTTGTTAAGATTTTCTAAACCAGACATCACACAGCGAAAGAAAATTATATGGAGAGATTGGGCTATGAAAGGAAGCCAAACACAGGAGGAGGAAATGCAACGTGGTGTGAATTCCACGTTAACAATGTTGATGCGTGGCTCAAGTCATGTGAGAGAAACGCCTGTGTGTTTTTGAGCATTATGCACAAAAATGGTCTAAGAAGCAGGTGTATTGCAAGTTCAAAAGCTAACCTTTTTGTGGGAGATGGGTTTTCCAAGGAACCCAAAACATTCCTCTGTTTCCCCATGGTCACTTTTTAAACACATATTTACCATACCCTTCCTGGTTTCTGTTTCACTGAAACCTCCTGCAAACTTCTTGCTGGGGATGTGATTAGGGATCCTACTGCAAATGTGGTGATGTCGCTGTGACACATCATTGCTTGAATTACCAGAAGGCCACAGAAGGTCCACACGCCCCCCCCCCATGCTTTTCTTCCTAGTTATTATTTTGAGACGGCTACGGTGGTCATAATTTGGCTAGAATTTTTAGAAGAATCAGGGGTGGGGATTGTACATTTTGATCTGAGGCTCCCCTTCCTTCCCACATACACACCATGATTTGAGCATTGACATAATCGTATGACATGATCATGCTCTGGTTCACCAGAAGCAGCTTAGTCATGCTGGCCACATGACCCGGAAGCTGTCTGTGGACAAACGCCAGCTCCCTCAGCCTATAGAGCGAGATGAGCGCCTCAACCCCAGGATCGTCCGCAACTGGACCTAACGGTCAGGGGTACTTCTACCTTTATGATCGTATTACATAGCCTATTCAGAGCAATGGCAGGAAATATTGCTCTCACTCAGGATGGGCAAACCTTTTCACATATGCTTACAGATCCTCAGTCCCCATGGAAGAAGAAGAGGAGGAGGAGGAGGAAGAAGAAGAAGAAGAAGAAGAAGAAGAAGAAGAAGAAGAAGAAGAAGAAGAAGAATAGTAGTAGTAGTAGTAGTAGTAGTTTGGATTTGATATCCCGCCTTTCACTCCCCTTCAGGAGTCTCAAAAGGGCTAACATTCTCCTTTCCATTCCTCCCCCACAACAAATACTCTGTGAGGTGAGTGAGGTTGAGACACTTCAGAGAAGTGTGACTATCCCAAGGTCACCCAGCAGCTGCATGTGGAGGAGCGGGGAAGCAAACCTGGTTCACCGGATTACGAGTCCACTGCTCTTAACCACTACACCACATTAGAAAGGGGAAAGGTTAAAGAACACTTATCCGTCTTGTGATTTGAGCTTCCATATACTGTGTGTATGTCCTCTAGATGATTAGCTGCTTTGTTTTCTCTCCTATGAACAGAATTAGAGTGGCGTTAACTCTTCATTGGCTGAAATGGAGCATCTCAGCCTGAAGCAAGACCTGCTGAGATCCCTGTTTGCAGCCCATAGAGCACGTGAATGGAACATGATTTCTATTCACACACATGCAAGCTCTCTCTTGTCTGCATTGTTTTCGCAAGAACAAGACACGCAATTAATTGGGCTTTGTCCTCGCCACGTACTTCAAAAGCAAATTAAAGTGGTGGTGCGGCACTCATTCAAATAGTGCTAAAGCTGAGATTCGCCTTGGTCCCTAGGAAAAGCTGCTCTCTCCCTTCTATTTTTGATCTGCAAAGAACTTTGCACAAGCGGCATTTCCAGATGCTGTACATAGGAAGCCTTTTGTGGCCACAGCTTTGCCTATGCAGCCATCCTTGTACGTTTTAGCACACTGCAATTAAAAATGGGGAGGGGGAAAATAGCTTGAATGAAAGGAAGTTGATGGCATGCAAATATATGCAACAAATTGCTTCCACACAGATAAATGAACTCTCATTCTGGAATGCTCAATCCGGCATCCCTATTTTGTGTTAAAGCTGCTAATGGGATGAGTGCCATCGTAGCCATCTGAAAGCACATCTTTGCAGCTTAAATTGTCACCAGCACTCCAGTTACACAAACATGATCTGTATAAGTGCTGGTTTTGACCTATAAAGCCTTAAACGGCTCAGGACTGCAATACGGCCTCTCTCCATATGAACTTGACTCCATTGACTACTGCAACGCGCTCTACATGGGGCTACCTTTGAAGGTGACCCAGAAACTGCAATTAATCCAGAATGCAGCAGCTAGACTGGTGACTGGGAGTGGCTGCCGAGACCATATAACCGGTCCTGAGAGATCTGCATTGGCTCCCAGTATGTTTCCAAGCACAATTCAAAGTGTTGGTGCTGACCTTTAAAGCCCTAAACGGCCTTAGCCCAGTATACCTGAAGGAGCGTCTCCACCCCCATCGTTCAGCCCGGACACTGAGGTCCAGCACCGAGGGTCTTCTGGTGGTTCCTTC
This sequence comes from Podarcis cretensis, assembly GCF_951804945.1. Classification (NCBI taxonomy): domain Eukaryota; kingdom Metazoa; phylum Chordata; class Lepidosauria; order Squamata; family Lacertidae; genus Podarcis; species Podarcis cretensis. The sequence continues at coordinate 22,406,104 of NC_137177.1, read as the reverse complement.
CCTGCGAGAAGTGAAGTTACAGGGAACCGGGCAGAGGGCCTTCTTGGTAGTGGCGCCCTCCCTATGAAACGCCCTCCCATCCGATGTCAAGGAAATAAACAACTATCTGACTTTTAGAAGACATCTGAAGGCAGCCCTGTTTAGGGAAGCTTTTAATATTTGATGAATTATTGTATTTTAATGTTTTGCTGGAAGCCACCCAGAATTATTACTTGCCCGAACCCTGAGATCACCCTCTGAGGCCCTTCTTCATGTGTCTCCTCCACAAGAGGTCTGGAGGGTGGCAACATGAGAAGTGGCCTTTTCTGCAGTGGCTCCCCATTTGTGGAATGCTGTCCCCTGAGAGGTTTGGATGATGCCTTCATTATGCGCCTATAGGCACCAGGCAAAATGGTTCCTTTTTAACCAGGCCTTTGGCTGACTGGCATCCAATGCCCTTTTAAAATGTGTTGGGGAGGGCAGGGTTATTGGATTGTTTCGTTTTTCTTTTTATTGTGCATTTTGTGTTATTTATTGTGATTTTATGTTGTGACCGCCCCAAGACCTGTGGGTATAGGGCGGTATACAAATTTAATAAATAAAATAATACTAATAATATAATGCCTGCCCCAAAAAAGTGAGTGATTTGTCATTTGAAGAGGAAGATGACCTTCTTAAAAAGTAGACTCAACATGGTGTACTTCTTAGGATACGATACGATACTCTTTATTCTCATTGTCCCATACAGAACAACAAAATTGAAAATTCTTCTTCCAATAGCCATTAGTGAAGAAGGCCTAGTATGTGATAAGGGATCGTTCCACTTCATTTCTAGGCACTCTTCAGAGAAAGAAGCAAATATCCGACGGATACAGGAAGGTTAGGAATAAAAATCCAGAAGCTGTCTCATAATAGATAGTATTAGACTCTTGAGAGTCCCATGGACTGCAAGAAGATCAAACCTCTCCATTCTTAAGGAAATCAGCCCTGAGTGCTCACTGGAAGGACAGATCCTGAAGCTGAGGCTCCAATACTTTGGCCACCTCATGACAAGAGAAAACTCCCTGGAAAAGACCCTGATGTTGGGAAAGATGGAGGGCACAAGGAGAAGGGGACAACAGAGGGCGAAATGGTTGGATAGTGTTCGCAAAGCTACCAGCATGAGTTTGACCAAACTGTGGGAGGCAGTGGAAGACAGGAGGGCCTGGCGTGCTCTGGTCCATGGGGTCACGAAGAGTCGGACACGACTAAATGAGTAAACAACAACAACAATAGGTAGTAATGGATGGTTCTGGTCAAAGAGCAATGCAACATTGCGCAATTATTTCTCTAAAGAAAAGTGAATGTATATGAAAGCATATATTTAAATAAAGTTCCCTGCCACGTTTTACAAATGGGTAAAAAGGGGCCCTGGTTTTAGAGGCAAGTTTTTACAAAGGTGCTATAAGCATGTGCCCCACTGGGCTAAATGGGACTTGCTTTTAAGAAAATGTGCATAGGTCCAGGGAACTGTTTTGCACTAGCTGGAGAGCAAAAAAAAATTCTGTGTGATCTTCCATAGTGTTTTCCCCCCTTTTGTTATAACGATTTGATTTCTGACTTATTTGTAGCTTTGGTTTTCCTGTGTGTAGATCCACCCCCTGTCTAAACACAGCCGCAGTTAGCACACCAGCCGTAGCTGATTAAACAGCACTCATAGCCACAGCAACAAAGATGGATCCAAGAACAACCCCAAAATTCAGAGAGAGAGAGAGAATGCAACCCCATCCAGAACAGAAATTTTTGATGCCAGGTGAAAATCCCTCTTTCTTTCCCCAGGCTTTTGAACCATTAAGTTTCCAATTTTAAGATCTGCTGAATAGTTTTCATGGCACCCTCAGTTATTCTGTGCTCTTTTCCTCTCTGTGGCTGCTGACGTTATTTAACGCTGGGATTTTATTGTTTTTGATTCTGCAGTCATCTTGGCTGCACTGAGAACCCTCTTCTTGGGTGACACACAGAGAGGCTGTTAATAAATTATAATGCGTAAATGTGAGTCTAGTTGGCTCCTGTGAGAAACAGGATACTGGACTGGCTCCAGCATCCTGTTTGTTCTGACCCAGCAAGGTGGTTCTTATATTCTTAAGTCACATGTAATTTGACCTCAGCAGACACACCCGTGACTTACGGAACCAGCCACCACTGGCCAAAAAAACCCCACTCCCTCTTGCTATAATAAGAGATCCCTGCAAAATAAAACTGTACAAAAGGGGGAAATCTTTGTAATCTCTATGACTTGTGGAGAACCAAGACACTATTATGACTGCAGGACTTAATGTAAACAGTTGCAGCCATTTAACCATACATGTGGTGGAAACAGGTTTCAAGTTACAAGAAAGGGGTTTCCAACGAAACATTCAGAAAAACAGTGAGAGCTGTTTGACAGTGAAACAGTCTCCCACAGGAGATTGTGAATTCTCCATCCTTGGAGGTTTTAAAGCAGAAGTTGGATGGCTATTGGTCATGGATGCATTAGCTGAGATTCCTGTCGTGCAGGGATGATTCTGAAATATACTCAGAGTCAAGTGTGGTTTTTATGCTCTTTATTCGGCTCATAGTAGTGAGGAGGAATGGAAGTTCCCCCGAAATGTCTGCTTTATATACATTATTTACACAATGGGCCCCATGTGATTGGCTAATTCCGGGATTCTCCTGTACGCCAATCAGGTTGCGGATTCACTTCCACCTCGAGTTGGATTGGGTGGCTCCTGCAGACCAATCAGACTGCTGCATTCTGGATCCTATTGTTCTAGGACCAATCAGACTGCTGCAATTTGGATCCTATTCAACTCAGTACATAACAGATTCTATGATTTTATAATTCTATGTCTTGTGTGGAAGCATCATAGCTCAGTAGTAGAGCATCTGCCTGGCACATAACCGCCAAATCACATGAGTTACAAAAATGAAATAGCTCATTTATTATTGTGAACTGCCCTGGGATCTTCAGGTGAAGGGTTATAAAGAACTTTAACGAATAATAATAATGCAGGAAGTCCCTGGTTCAACCCCCCAGCATCTCCTGGTAGGGCTGGGAATTCCCTTGCCTGAAACTTTGGAGAGTTGCTGCCAGTCAGAGTAGAAAATGCTGAGCTAGAGAGATAGACCCATTTTCTGACTAGTTATAAGTCTTCCTATGTTCCAGTGATTCATCAAATGACCTCTGCATTGAGGTTGACTCCTAATACAGAAATCTGACTTTCCCAAGTCGTGGTGAGAAAAAAGCCACAAGTGTTGCTCCCGGAGACGTCTTCCTTTCCAGAAAATTCTCTTCAACTCTGCCAGAGTAGGGCCCTCCCAGGGCATCCTGTACTGATGGATGTGCAAGTTAATAATATACTGCAAAGGCAGGAAGAAGCACACCCATTGTGATGCAGTGCTTAGAGTGCTGGATGAGGACCTTGAAAACCAAGGGTTCAGATCCCCGCTCAGCCATGAAGCACACTTGGAAACCTAGGGCCAGTCGCTGTTTTCCTGCCTAGCACAGGGTTGTTGTAAAGATAACATGGAGAGAGGGAGAACCTTGAGATTCTTGGAGGAACAGAAGGGTATGAATGTGACTGGCTGCCTACACATGGCACATTTAAGAAGAAGAAGAGTTTGGATTTGATATCCCGCTTTATCACTATCCTAAGGAGTCTCAAAGCGGCTAACCATCTCCTTTCCCTTCCTCCTCCACAACAAATACTCTGTGAGGTGAGCGAGGCTGAGAGACTTCAGAGAAGTGTGACTGGCCCAAGGTCACCCAGCAGCTGCATGTGGAGGAGCGGAGACGCGAACCCGGTTCACCAGATTACGAGTCTACCACTCTTAACCACTACACCACACTGGCTCTCCAGTGTGACTGTTAAAGCACATGGCTGTCCCCAAGAAATCCTGGAAACTAGTTTGTTGCAGGGAATTGTAAACTGCAGAATTGCCAGGATTCTTTCGGGGAAGCCACGTGGTTTGAATGTGTGGTGTGCATGCAACCATCATCACCACCTGCAAAAAGCAGCAAAGTTGAGTATTTGTTGTGTCCCAAAGCCAGGAAAGGATACACTGCCCCAACGATGCCACATCACACACACACACACACCCCGCCTTACTTTGCAGAGATGCCCAAAGTCACAGGTACCATTGTCCATTTGTGCACCTTGTCCCTTCCAGGAGAGGCAGGCTCTGGATTTGTGAGGTCCAACAGGCTTTTCTCGTTGTCGCAAAGCAAACCTTTGAAAACAACTAATTTCAAAATAGTGGCGTGATTGGGTGGGTGATGTGTCTGTAAGCTCATACATACTTTCGCTTCACCCATATTTCAATCGTATTTTGTTCTGATTAATTCCCCCAGGTCTGAGAGCTTTTCTCAGTGTTCCGCAGCTGTGCCTTGTGAAAATCTGATCTTGCCTGCTGAATCAGATCTTATCAGATGTGTGGAAGATCCAAAGAGAGATTTTGCTTAACTGAGGTTCAGTTCAGCAGGTAAGATCGGAATTTCGCAAGGCACAGCAGCAGAACAACAAGAAAGGATCTTGGACCAGAGGGAATTAATCCATACACAATATGATAAAATATGCGTCAAGCAGAAGTATGAATGAGCCTACAGACACATTGTTCACCCAATTACGCCAGTATTTTGAAATCAGTTGTTAAAATCAGTGTAGTTTTGAAAGGTTCAGTTTGCTTTCTTGATTCAAAGTGGTGTCTAATTGTGTCCAAACAGACAAAAACCTGTTCCTTGATCTCAAGAACCATCATGCAAAATTTGGTTACAATATTTGGTTACAATTTGGTGTCCATATTCATAGCGAAGAAAATATACAGCAGATTATACAATTCATTTTAATAATTTTATGTCAATATCAAAGTCCCTTATGAAATTGTTAACTCTGCAATATTGCAAGATGAATAACATTAATCTCCCCATCACTGCTTATTTCCCAATCGTCAACAAAGAAGACTACAAATTTGGGGTTCTCACTGCCTCATTTGTTAAGACTTGTGCGAAGCATCAAGCCTTATTTATCTACATGTAATAACCTTGGCATTTCCCAGTTCTTTGTGATGATCAGACTTTGCTGCTGTTTGTAGGTTAGAGAGATCATTGGCTGATTTATCATTATTGTTTTACACACAAGAATGAAATGCTTCCAACCACATTGTTTTAGGGTCAAAAGTTAAATCGCACCTACTTATTCTCTGAATATCTCTTCCGACCTGTTTCCAGGACACTTAAATATTTGGGCACAACCACTGTGATAGGCCTAAAAATTGCTGGTTGTAAGCCACATTTCCAACACATGCAATTATGCATGTTATAGGTTTTTTTTCTTTTAAAATGTTTAAGCTGTCAGATACCATGACGCTTGTAGGGTTTGCAGGTGTTGATGGACTCAACATCCAGAGCATAAAGAGGGGTGTTGATGACTGACAAAACAATCCGTCTAGGATTGCCCCATTCTGACATATTACAAAAACAAGCAGTTTCCAGCGTATTGGCCTTTCCCTGGCATTCACGAAGTGCATGAGTTTGTGTGTTTCCTTCTGCCTCATTAGTGATGTCAGTGCAGGCAACCAAAGGAGTTTGGTTTCCCATTCATTAGCCTTGCTTTGTAAACTGGTATATAATTTCTGCTGTCAGGATGAGCAGTCATGCCTGCTCTTGCTCTTCTTCCAGGGAAGGGTGAGACGACTGAGAGAGGCAAGGCAGCAGAAGACTCCCTTGCCAACACTCAGCTGGTGAAGGTGGGGTGGAGGGAGGTATTTATTTATTCTTGCCCATCTTCGGCAAAAGCTAAACAGCAGGCTCCTGGGCGTAATGCGATTTAGCTGACAGGGATAAGTTATGTCTCCTGCCCTCCAGGAAAAGGGAAGCAGAGGTGGAGCCCAATGCAGCTAAACATGTTTGTGCACACACAGGATTTGGTAATACAAGAATCTATGCAAACTTTGTGGGGGAATGGCTATGTTGTGTCTCCACTGTTGGAGGAAGCAAGCATTTGAATAGCCATTGCTAGGAATCACAGCTGTAGCGCACAGGTCAGGAGTTTCCCACAGGTTTCTTGGTTGGCCACCGTGAGAACAGGACGCTGGACTAGATAGGCCACTGGTCTGATCTGGCAGGACCCTTTTTCAGTTCCTGTGAAGAGGATTTGACCCAGACAGGGCCAGTCCTGGATATTTTGCTACCTGAGGCAAAGGGCAAGATGGCACCTCCTCCATTTCCACCTGTGCAGAATATTCCTAGACTGGCAGTTAGGGATCAGGAGAAATTTGAGTCGGTTTTGCATTTAAAGGCAAACCAATCTGATTTGCACTTTCCAGAACAATACACAAACGGAAAGACGGGCATCCTTTGACATTCACCCTTGTCCAAATGTTCTGCAGCCAAGCGACGTGCACGAAAATGCATATACTGGGGTGATGTGTGCATGTTAGTGGAAATAGTATGCATTAGGGAAAACAGTTTTGCATAAATGCATAGATTGGGCAATAATTGCGTTTGCAAGTGTGCACACGAGGAGGAAGTTGTCCTAAAATGCTGGTGAATTTTCATGAGGACATGAAAGAAAAATAATAATTCTGAAACTGGTGTGGTAATGTGGAAGACTGAACTTAAAACTGGAGAAAGGAAATACTAAAATAAAATGAAATGGACACCTATCCCTACAGCACAGCTGAATCTTAGGGCTTATCCATGCTCTTTAGGACTCAGTCAAAGGAAATGGTAAATTGGGAGCAAATGGCAATTTGAGTCTTCTCCAGATTGATGTTTGCTCCGATTTAGCACTAAAGGATTGGGAAAACCACTCAAACTCATCCTTCAAGTCACGGGGCCAGTGGAAGTATAGACAAGCCCTTGCTCACAGAATGGTGGTCTAGATTGGCCATTGGCTTGATCCAGCAGAGCTCTTTATATGTTCTGATGGAATATGCAATGCACTTGACTCAGGAAGCCAAGGCATTTGGCCTTCAGGCCTCCTGGAGCTCAGGTGCTTCACTTGTATAACAAAAGACAGAGAGGATTCTAAACCCCTCCAATGACCTTGTTAGTAGCTGGCAGGCAGCCAATCCCTGCTGAGATAGGGCCAGTGTTGTGATTCGCTAATTGTAGCATTAAGCCGACCTATCACAGGCGGTGTGTGTTTTGCCTGGGCCAGTTTTAGGTGTATATATACTGGGCCATGCACCCCTGTTTGTCATTCTTGTTCTTCTTGTTCCTGATGTTCCAATAAATCCTTTTTGAACTGAATCTCGGTCTTGGGTCATGCCTGAACCCACCTACACTTCAGTGGGAATCAGTCCCTTTCATTCTCCGAGGCTTAATCTCCAAGAGTGCTGATTCTTGCTCAAAACATTTCTCATTAGCTGCTCATTCAGGGAGCCCGGCTATTTCTGCCAGCTCAGCAGAACACATCGCACATTTTTGGCTCGGCAGCAAAAAGGCAGCTAGCTTTATTCCCTCGTACGTATCATCATGCCCTTTAGTTTCACAATGACTAGGGGGTCTTGGTTTTACCAAGGGAGGAGGGGGTTAAGAATTTTTGTTGCTTCCTGGAAGGGAGTGTGTGGAGGGGGTCTTAATTCCTGCAAATTCTCTGCAAGCAGAATAAAATGTGGCAGTAAAAGAACCTGTGGAAATAAATTTTATTTGATGAGAAGTTGGACCTGCAAAAAAATAATGTTGCAGCATTAGAGTGCTTTTGGTCTGGTTTCCAGTTACTCCAATTTCATTCCAGGAGCAGGTTCGAATTCGTACTCTGCCATGAAGCTCACGGGGTGACTTTGGGCCAGTCACCATCTCCCAATCTAACCTACTTCACAGGTTTGTTGTGAAGAGGAAGTCTGTCAATTTAGGTTTCTCTCAGTTTCTCATTTTTCCGGCCTACAGTTCTCCACATTTCCACATCAGTTTCTGATTATAAAAAAATAAAATCCCCATGAAAATTCACCACCATTTTAGTTGCAAAAGTTTTTATATGCAATTGTCCCAAATATGCACTACTTTGCAAACCAATTTATCCAAAATCATTTTAAATGTTATTTTTAATCACTGCTATAAGCATTTTTATGCACACTTGACTCTAATATGTGCATTTTTGTCCAAATGGCTAGAGAAGTGCCCTGGAGAATTCGTAGACGAGCGAATTTCAAAGATTGGTTAAGTTGCGTTTTGCATATTGCTTTGGGAAAGTGTGGATGAAGTAGGTTCACCTTTCAATGTGAACTGAATCAAATTTCTCTAACCCCCCCCCCCATCCCCAGTTGTGAAGATAAAATGTGGGAAGGGGAAGAAGCATGTTTGCCACCTTGAGCCCCTGAGAGACAAAGTGGAATATAAATGAAAATTAATTACTACATCTTAATTCATCCAGACACATTCTCTATATTGGTGCAATTTTTAGTCATGGACCTATGCCTCTGCTCAGTCTTAAATGGAATCTTTTGGGGACTTTTCCTTGTGTAGAAAGAAATCTGCAAATTTCCCCTGCTGCACTGATACTTCCCATGTGCCCATGGACGGTGCTGTTTGGGCTACATAAACAAAACCACTCAGAGAACGGAGTGTGCTATTAGTTTTTTTTATTTAATCTGATAAAGCAATCAAAAGCTATACAGTGGTACCTCAGGTTACATATGCTTCAGGTTACATACGCTTCAGGTTACACACTCCGCTAACCCAGAAATAGTGCTTCAGGTTAAGAACTTTGCTTCAGGATAAGAACAGAAATCGGGCTGCTGCGGTGCAGTGGCAGCGGGAGGTCCCATTAGCTAAAGTGGTGCTTCAGGTTAAGAACAGTTTCAGGTTAAGAACGGACCTCCGGAACGAATTAAGTACTTAACCTGAGGTACCACTGTATATATTTGAACCAACATGTGCTTTGTGGAGCAAATGTCTTGTCCTAATGGAACAACAATGCACTGATCGAATAATAACATGTGATCATGATCAATATGGTAAGGCAGGTTAAATTGACAGGTGAAAATCTCTGCCCCGAACAGATTAGGGGAGCAAAAGTAAGGGCAATACCAGATGGCTCAAACTATATACCCCCTTCAAAGAGCCTCAGCCTCATTAATATGCCTAAGGAATGCTAAGTGCATTCACAAGGACGAGTAAAAATACAAGCTTGCTTTCCCAAATTATGAAACCTACATGATAGTGGAACTTGGACTACACACCTGGAATATTATGTCCAGTTCTGGGCACCACAATTTAAGAAGGATGTTGACAAGCTGAAATGTGTGCAGAGGAGGGCAACCAAGATGATCAAGGGTCTGGAAACCATGCCTTATGAGGAACAGGTTTGGGAGTTGGGTATGTTGAGCCTGGATAAGAAGAGACATGATAGCCATCTTCAAATATCTAAAGGGCTATCCCATGGAAGATGGAGCAAGTTTATTTTCTCCTGCTCTGGAGGGTAGGACCAGAACCAATGGCTTCAAGTTACAAGAAAGGAGACTCTGACTAAAACATCAGGAAGAACTTCTGATGGTAAGAGCTGTCTGACAGTGGAAAAGTCTCCCTCAGGAAGTGCTGGACTCTCCTTCATTGGTGGAGGAGTTTAAGCAGAAGTTGGGATGGCTATTGGTCATGGATGCTTTAGTTGAGATCCTGCATGGCAGGGTTGGACTAGATGACCCTTGGGCTCCCTTCCAACTCTACAATTCTATGATTCTATTATTATCTGCTGGAGGGAGCTGGAGGGGGGGGGGGTCAGGTGAGCAGTTGGGATGGTGGGGCTGCACCAACTGCAGTTCTGTGAATCACCACATGAGGCAGCTGCACACCTATCACCACATTTCCTGACAGTGAAGTGAGGCTGTGTGGTCCACATGGTCCCAAAATCATGCTATGATCTGGTATCCAGTGGGCAGAGTTGCGCATATTTGGCTTCTACTAGACCATGAAAGGAACTGGAGCTCAAGGTGGATGGGTTCCATTTTCCTGCAGGTTGGGCTTGGCCTGGAAATGAGTATCCCGAACAGTTCAATAATAATTCTTTTAATCAAAGAATTGTGTTACTGTTCACAACAACAGCTTCAGTTTCAGGCCTTGCCCATACGGCTGAATTTAAACTGAAACCACAAATTAATGTCAGCATGAGTTTTAACAATTGCACACCACTGGGATTATGTGTAATTAGATCCTCTTAGTACAGTTTTCAGTGGGAATGGATTGCTATGAACAAAACAAATGCTTGATTTATGACTGGTTTTTCTATCAACGGCAGGAGGGCCTGCAGAAACTGCTGGCAGACCAGCTTCCTTTTAAAGGATGGGCAGCAAACACCTTCCTGTTAAGAACTAGTCAGAGGCAGATGGCACTGTGCAGGCATGGCTAACATGGTGCCTTCTAGATTGTGTTGGACTACATTTCCCATAATCCCTAAGCATGGGCCATGCTGGCTGGGGCTGATGGGAGCCTAACAGCATCTTGAGGGCACTGTGCTGGCTATCTCTGCCCTAGCCTGATCTACAGTACTATTTTAGGCAGTTTGACTCAGACGGAAGTCTGAGTTCAATGGGGCTTTCACCACCACCCTCCTGACAGAAATGTCACCGCCACTTATTAGGGCTATAAGCATTTAGGATTTGTTTATAAGCCTTACTTCTTGAGGCTTCAAGTTAGATTACAGACCTAAATAGTGCCATATTTAAGAAGGATATTGACAAGATGCAGCATGTGCAGAGGAGGGCAACCAAGGTGATAAAGGGGCTGGAAACTATGAGGAACAGTTGAGGGAATTGAGTATGTTTAGCTTCGAGAAGATTCTGAGGTGATCAGGCGGCCATCATCATATATTTGAAGGACTGCCACATGGAAGATGGAGCAAGCTTGATTTCTGCTGCTCCAGATGGTAGGACCCGAACCGATGAATTCAAATTGTTGTTGTTGTTGTTGTTGTTTGTTTAGTCGTTTAGTCATGTCCGACTCTTCGTGACCCCATGGATGTGAGCACACCAGGCACTCCTGTCTTCCACTGCCTCCCGCAGTTTGGTCAAACTCATGCTGGTAGCTTCGAGAACACTGTCCAACCATCTCGTCCTCTGTCATCCCCTTCTCCTTGTGCCCTCCATCTTTCCCAACATCAGGGCCTTTTCCAGGGAGTCTTCTCTTCTCATGAGGTGGCCAAAGTACTGGAGCCTCAGCTTCAGGATCTGTCCTTCCAGTGAGCACTCAGGGCTGATTTCCTTAAGAATGGGTAGGTTTGATCTTCTTGCAGTCCATGGGACTCTCAAGAGTCTCCTCTAGCACCATAATTCAAAAGCATCAATTCTTCTGCAATCAGCCTTCTTTATGGTCCAGCTCTCACTTCCATACCTCACTACTGGGAAAACCATAGCTTTAACTATACAGACCTTTGTTGGCAAGGTGATGTCTCTGCTTTTTAAGATGCTGTCTAGGTTTGTCATTGCTTTTCTCCCAAGAAGCAGGCGTCTTTTAATTTCGTGAAATCAGACTAAATAATAGGAAGAAGTTTCTGAGCTATTTGACCGTGGAACAGATGCCCCTTCATCGGGGATCTCCTTCATCAGAGGTTTGCAAACAGAGGTTGGGGGTGTCCATCTGTTGGGGATTGTGTAGTTGTGATTCCTGCATTGAAGGAGTTTGAACTGTTAGTGTCCCTTCCATCTCTACAACTCTGTTCCCTTACTTTTAGGGAACAGTGTTTTCCCTTTTCAGCTGACAGGAACCACCATCCCAGCAATGCATATAACGCTTTATTTCAGCAACGTGCTCCAGGTTGCTGTCCGGGGAGAAGGATGGCATCAATTATGATATTTTTCCTAAGCCACCCAACCTTGTGTCACAATGAAAGAACAAAATGTCCCAGCATATCAGAGCAGAAGGAAACAAACCCTCACCATGTTCCCAGGTGTACTTGGGAGGCTGGCATCGCTTTCTGGTGCCTTGGACAATTGCCCACCTTTTTTCAACAGAACGCTAGCTAACCGTTCATTGTGATCATGAAAGCAGCCTTGAAAAGAGGAAAAGACAGACACCCCTGTCTGGGGCAGTAACTCCAGCATCTATTTAGTTCATGCTCTTCTGCATTAGAGCTATTACAGGTCTGATGAGCAGGTTTTCACGACACAGTGTTATTTGTTATTAATTGTAACAAATAACCACTACTCCACACTGGAGAGCCAGTGTGGTGTAGTGGTTAAGAGCGGTAGTCTCGTAATCTGGTGAACGGGGTTCGCTTCCCCGCTCCTCCACATGCAGCTGCTGGGTGACCTTGGGCCAGTCACACTTCTTTGACGTCTCTCAGCCCCACTCACCTCACAGAGTGTTTGTTGTGGGGGAGGAAGGGAAAGGAGAATGTTAGCCGCTTTGAGACTCCTTCGGGTAGTGATAAAGCGGGATATCAAATCCAAAACTCAAAACTCAAAAATGTGACAGGATGCCATGCACCTCTCTGCCACCCTTCAGAAAGTTGTGGGTGTTCAGCAAATCCAGAGATCTGCTGATATCTAGGAAAGACTTATGACTAGTCATCCAAAACATGAACGAGCAGGGATGAAGAATCTGTGGCTCTCCAGATCCTGATTCCCACCAGCCGGCCATTTTTTGCACCCTAGTGGAAGGACTGGGATCACAGCAAGGCAATGTTTCTGCACCAGGGTCATGGGTTGGAGTCCCTCGTTGGGCAAAAGACTCCTGCATTGCAAAGGGTTGGACCAGATGACCCTCGAGGTCCCTTCCAACTCTACAATTATATGATTCTTTGATTCTGGGTATGGACAATTTCCATTTCTTTCCATTTCTCAGGTTTCCAGCCTTCACTTCTCCATAGTTCCACAGCAGTGTGCTTTTTGTTTTTATTATTGTTTAAAAAAATCTCATGAAAATCCTTCAGCATTTGATTGTGTTTGTATGCATTTTTGCCTAAAATACATTTTGCAAAGCAGACTTCCTAAATTGCACGTTTGTATGTTATTTTCACTGGTATATGCATTTTATGCAAGCTTTAACCCTGTTTTAGCGACTTGGCCGGAGAATGGTGTTTCAAAATTCAGAGAACAGAAATTTCAAAGGATTGCCATGTTCCAGTTCCTGTTTTGCAAAGTGCAAGTTAGAAATATTTACCTTTATATGTGATCTAAAACAAAAAACCTTCCCCATCTCTGCTCCGTATTCCAAACCAGCAAGGTGACCCAGAAAGAGACCATGGTCAATGGTTTCCCATGAACAGTGTTCCAAGTGACAGATTCCGAAATTAAACATTTTCTGAGTGCTATAACTCTAGATAGGACTGGGAAAGGCCCTGTATGAAGTCCCGGAGAGCTGCAATTAGCATCTACTAGGCTAGATGTGACAGGGACACGGGTGGCGCTGTGGGTTAAACCACAGAGCCTAGGGCTTGCCGATCAGAAGGTTGGCAGTTCGAATCCCCACGACGGGGTGAGCTCCCGTTGCTCGGTCCCTGTTCCTGCCAACCTAGCAGTTCGAAAGCACATCAAAGTGCAAGTAGATAAATAGGTACCACTCCAGCAGGAAGGCAAACGGCGTTTCTGTGCGCTGCTCTGGTTCGCCAGAAGCGGCTTAGTCATGCTGGCCACATGACCCAGAAGCTGTACGCGGCTCCCTCAGCCAATAAAGCGATATGAGCGCCGCAACCCCAGAGTCAGCCAAGACTGGACCTAATGGTCAGGGGTCCCTTTACCTTTACCTTTAGGCTAGATGCACCAATGGTTTGACTCGAAAGAAGTCATCTTCAAAAGGCATATGTGTGAATACACCTTTTAAAAAGGGACAGCAGAAGACCACAGTGCAGCCCTGACGTTTTTGTGATTGCTTCCAGAAGGGGTTTAATATTGCAAACAGGTCATTCAGTATCACAAATACCTCTTTGTCAACAGTGTTTTTGTTTTGTTGTTTTTTTTTAAAAAAAAACTAATCAGATTTTCTGCAGAAAAGACAGATCCAAATTAAATTGGGCGGGGGGACTTGCTGGCATTTGGACGCTGCACAAAACTTGCATGCATGAGGAGCACCAATCCCTTTGAGTGCATAACCTCTATCCCTTTGCAACACATAAGCTATACCTTCACAGGGCGCAGATCCCATAACTATTTGTGTTCATACGCAGGCGTTGTTCAGGAGTTCTGGTGCATGCGCAGAGATCAGGAGTGGGCCCAGTGGGTTCAATCCTGTCCCCCCTTCTCCCCCCCCCCGGCCACTCTCTGTACATTCATTGTACACTCCATGTTGTCCTTTAGAAATCTTCCTGGGCAGGATGCAAAATAAGAGAGGGAGGCAGGATAATGCTGGCATTAAATGAAAAGGGCAAAGTCAAAGTGCACGTTCTTAATAAAAGCTGACAGCAGAATGGCCTCCTCCTTCCCCAGCTGCTTGGGAAGCTGCAACAGCACCCCAGGCTCCCTGGGATTCACAGAAATCTGCCTGCCTGCTGCACGGAATGCTGCTCTGTTTGTTATTAGGCAACACGAAAGGGACATCAGTGTTAAGCACTGCCCCCAAGCCAAACACAACCTTTCCCGAGTGAAAGCGAGAGAACAGGAGGGCAGGGATTTATTGAGCCGCTGCTCTTGGGAGAGCAGGTTCTCACTATTTGCAGGTCGGGTATGCTTGTGCTGACACAGATTTCTCCATGCAGTCACGGCGCCATTCCCTAGGGATGGGCGAATCCATCCGTTTCCATTTCTCTCTTTTTCTCATTTTCTTTTCAGTCTTAAATCTGGTTCTCTGCATTTCCACATCAGCTTGCAATTTTGTTTGTTTGAAGTCCTCACAAAAAGTCATCAGCCTTGAGTGTGAATTTTTCCCTAATATCAATATGTTTGCATGCAATTTCCCTTAATGTACACCTTTTTGCAAAACATTGTCCTGTAATGCAATGCCATTTTCACTAGCATATGCATTTTTATGCCACTAGTATATGCATTTTTGCAAACATTACTTGACGGAAGAACTGCAAGGGAAAATTCAGAGAAATGCAGATTTCAAATGATGGCTATGTTCTGGTCTGTGTAATGATTTGGAAAGTGTGAGCTGGATAGACCTGCCTTTAAATGAGAATGGAGTTGAGTTTCTCCTCCATCTCTACCATTTCCTAATCTGATGTCATCCAGATGTTTTGAATTACAGATTACCTATAGGAGGGATCTGATCGCATGCAGGGAAATTATGTTGGCACAATTAAAGTGGATTAAAGTGCTCTGGGACTCTGGTGCAACAGATTTTTTAAAGGGCTTTTTGCAGTTAGGAAAGTGATGGGGAAAATGCACTCAAATGTGTGGATAATTATAGATTAATTGGAAGATGTGTAACCTAAGTAAAGGTAAAGGTAAAGGGACCCCTGACCTAAGGTCCAGTCGTGACCGACTCTGGGGTTGCGGCGCTCATCTCGCTTTATTGGCTGAGGGAGTACATCTTCCGGGTCATGTGGCCAGCATGACCAAGCCGCTTCTGGGGAACCAGAGCAGCGCATGGAAACACTGTTTACCTTCCCGCCGGAGGTACTTGCACTTTTGACGTGCATTTGAACTGCTAGGTTGGCAAGAGCAGGGACCGAGCAGCGGAAGCTCACCCCATCGTGGGGATTCGAACCGCCGACCTTCTGATCGGCAAGTCCTAGGTTCTGTGGTTTAACCCACAGCGCCACCCACGTCCCCATGTGTAACCTACATGCAAGCAAATTGGAACAAATGCCAGGCAAAGGCTGGACATTGTATAACCTCACTGCCAGCTCTGTGCAAGCAAATCAGGATGACTGCTCCATAAACAGGTTGTCTGCAGGAGTACTGCAATTCTCATCAACCACAACCAGCATGTCATAGAGTTGCAGTCAGAAACATCTGGAAAACATTAGGTTGGGGGAAAGTGTGTTGTGTTCAATGATCTTGGGAGACCAATGCTTGTTGTGCAGGTTCAACAACCTGCAAAACCAGACTTTTTTCCAGAAAGGGAAGTAACAGGAAAATGTACTGTAAAGTGTGGGATAACAACTGCTTGATGGGAAAACAAATCGGAATTCATGCTCAACAAATCGCCGGCATCACCCTGCAAACTTTGTGCAAATTGTGCAAATTGATCAGGATGGATGCTCAATTGACAGGTCACCTCTGATTCATATCCCAGCAATATGTGTCTTATGTGTAAATGAGTGGCAGAAAATACATGCCAGGTCATTCTAAGCAAGATGCCATGCCCAGACCCAGAGAGAGGGAGGGGAGAGGAGGAGTCATATTATGCTGAGACTTGTAAACAAAACAAAAATCTTTCTACCTTTTAGCGCCTGGGTTCTCTTTCCTGTAACTATTTATCTTATGTAGAATTCAGCTACTCTCCAACAACATCTCCTGCTTGCTCTCACTGTGGTGGTTTAGTTTTGTTTTTAAAGGCTGCTGCTTGTTTAGTTTCAGGCTGTTGTTTGATCAGTTCTGAAGGTGCTTCCTCCAGACAGGTGTTTACTGCAGGAACTATGCTCCTCGTGCATGCAGTTTTTTTGCAGCATCTGCTAGGGATGGGCACACCTGTCAATTCTGGTTTCTCAGTCTTCCACTCTAAAGTTCAGTTCTCTGTGTTTCATGCATCAGCCTGCAATTTTTTCCGAAAAAAAGAAGTCCACCTGAAAACTCATTTTTTTGCGAGCAATTTCCTCTAACACAGTGCGTTTTAAATGTTATCACTAATAAGTGCATTTCTATGCACACTTTTCTCTAATATAAGCCTTTGTATATGTTATGTGTTTGCAGTACTGCGTTATGAAATTCAGGAAAGGCTTGCTACGTTTTGGTTTGCATATTGTTTCATAATCCAGTGCCAACACCCCCCTTTCAATCTAGATTTGTCATTTCAGGGGGAAATCCAAGACATTTTTAAAGCTGTTGCCAATTACCTGTTTGAGCTATATGAATGACCCATTTGCAACATTCAGCCCCCTTCTGGAAGACTTTACAAAACATTAGGGGTGCAGTTTGGTGTGATTCTGTTGCCCTTTTTAAAAACCCTGCACCCCCACTGCTCCCATAAGTACCCCACTATGATGCCAAAAGTTTGTTTATGGCTCCCTGGTCACCATTCCTGTGAGATGTTTTTAAATCATGGTATTTATTTCTATGATTGCCTCTTTTGATACAAATCATCATATGCAAAGTTTAGGCGAATCTGCATCCTCGTTTGCCCCATTTTTGGCAATGCACAAGAGCGAACCCTATCGCCATTTTAGGATTAGCGTGGCAAGCCAGTCCTGTCAGGGAACCTGACTCAAGCAGAAAGTCAGCAAAGCGAATTGTGCCCACATTTCCTTGGTACGAATTAGCATTTTCTCCGAATTGAAACCCCTTTCCTTTACCCACTCACCCGCAAAAAAAAACTATTTCAGCAGCGATGTCTCTCTCCCTCTCTCTCTCCCTCCCTCCCTCCCTCCCTCCCTCTCTCTCCCCCATGGGCTTTCTTTAGTCCCTACAACGAAAGCTGTAACTAGTATGTGGCAGTTTGGTGAAGCTCCAGGATGTTGTTTCAGCCGACCGACTGCACCACCATTTCCTGTTTAGATGCACTAATTCTATTTGCACAGTTGCGAGGAAGCTGTTTCAGTGCGGCTCGTTACTGTCAACTATGCGAGGAAGATCTGAAGAGAGGCAGCTCGGCTTCTGCATCTGAATTCTATACAATGGAAAAAGAGCAGTTAAAACCTCTTCTGTTTGGCAAGCCACAGGTGTATCCATGGCATGGGGGTGCTCCATGTCGAACACAGCAACCCCGGCAGTGTGTGTTCCAGTTTGCAAACTTTCTTTGGAACCTGAACATCCGACAGGGCTTCCGCGACTCCTGATTGGCTGCAGGGGCTACCTGCAGCCAAGCGGAAGCCGCACCTTGATTTCCGAACGTTTTGGAAGTAGAACAGACTTCCGGAGCAGATTCCATTCGACTTCCGAGGTACGACTGTAACTCCTTGGACAAACCATTACCCTACACCTTTAGATGATGCCCCACTGATATTCCGAGGACATTTGAGGGAACAAATCTAGTGTAAAGAGTTTTTGTGGGTTTTAATATTCTCTGGCCACATTGTGTTAGTGGCACAGAAAGAATAGGTTACCACCACCGACAGCTAAGTAAAATTTGGAAGGTAGGCGAGAAGCATCATCTTACATGGTTCGTCCAGTCAAGATAGGGTAGGCTTTTTAAAGAGGCAAATGGCTTCATTAATTTAATTTGTGGAAAACAATTACAATGTAAATATTGAGGAGTGCAATCCCCCCCCATGTGATTTATCAAAATACTTAACACTTGTTATCATTGATAATGATAGACTTGTCATACCTTTTTTTTAAAAAAAAAGATCATATACTATTACTAGGAGCTGCTACCCCTGCTCACATCACTTGTCAACCCTGCCTACCTGCCAAAACCCCACTTCACCCCCTTGCCAACCCCCTTCCATTTACACCCCACCCCCTTCAAACTCCCTGTCAACAGTTCCTTCAACCTCCCCATCTGAACCTACTCACACCTTTTCCAAATTCCACCTCATGCCCCAAATTCCCCTCTCCCTCCCTTACAGTTTGTCCCAATCCCAGGATCCCAATTGCTGCCTCCATCCTCAGGGGAGAGAGAAGGGGGATATTGGGATAGGGGCAAACTGTGAAGGAGGGTGGAGTTGGGGCGAGCTGTGGGAGATGGAGATGGGCCACTGCTGCTCATGGGGGAGAGGGGAAAGAAGAGGAGGTTGCTCTCCAGCAGCTGTCCTGCTTTCCTGCCATTTTCTTCCACCTTGGTCTCTGATGCTGCTGAGGCCAAAATGGCAACATAAGTGTCAAGTGCACAGTGGCAGTAGTGTAAGACAGTTGCTTGCCTGTCCTGACTGTTCCTCTGTGGCTCATCTGGGTCACCTGCCATCCCAGTGGCTCTCTCTCCTGCCTGCCTGCATATCCCTGCCTGCTGTTCTATCTTCATGCTGCAGTTGGCTTGGCCACCTATTGGCAGCCAGGAGAACTGCAGCATGATGACTTACAAAAAATATTATATAGTAAGATATGTATGTGTATTCATATATTTGTGTAGATGTCTAAATTTAAATTATTGAATTCTTTCAAGAAAGAAAAACCCTGACTGACTGACTTCCCTCTCCAGAGTCTGCAGAAATGTGAAGGACTAAAGTTTAGTTAATAACTACTGGTGTTTTTTATTAAGTCAGTCAAGGATTTCATGTTATTAACAATAGTCATTCTTTTTTTAAAAAAAAAAATCATGCTAGGTGCATTTAACTTCACTATGTTCTTCAGGTGTTAAATATAAGCAATTTTTCTGGAAGGCTTACAGGACACACTAATCAGGAAGCAAGTCAAAAACGTTATTGTCTCTTTCCAAGAAAAATGGAACAGGAAACGACTGAACTAGAACTAGGTCCACTGCCACCTGGTGACGAAACTGTATAATGACACTGTCCACCCAACTGGCTGCCTTTCTCCAGGTCTTTGGGCATTTTTGCTGACTAGTCTGAGGGCTTGTGTTGGAATCCCTGCTGTGCAGTGGTGGAGATGGAGATTTGTACTTGTATACGCAGACTATCCCAGTATATAGCCCACCAGGTGAAGTAAGGGATTGGCTCAGACCCCAAACCACCATTTTGAACTTGGCTTTGGTTGATGGATGGCAGAGTTCTAGTAAAGTCATCATAATACATCCCACAAGACTGGAGTTTGCCCATGCTTGCTTTATAAATTACATCTTGGATCAGTCATCCTCAGAAGGCAAACTTCAGCAGTGTGTGGTAATAGTGAGAGGGGATGTTCAGGCAGTGGCCGCTGGTCTGAACATTGAGATGTTACGAGCATCTCCAAATTTTTGAGACTGTTAGAGGATACGTTAGAATAAAAGCTTGGGTTGCCAACTTCTTTTTGGTCCTGCTCCTGTGCTTTTAGCAACTGCACAGTCAGAGAAGTTTGGCAGATCCACGCCTTGCTCCTTGCTTCATCTCCATGCCAAGAGAAGCTTCTAACTTGCTAACCTATGTGCGTGTCAGACTGCAGTTAAAAGGCAAGGGAGCTGGGCCAGTGAGAACCATTGGCAACCCAAGGGAGGGCTCAAATACTGGGTGCTAAGCAGGCCTTGCAATCTGCTGTGTTAGGTGCTAGCTGGGCCTCAGTCCCATCCTGCTTATTAATCTGCATGTGCTTCCTTTGTGTTTAGCCTGTCTCTGCAGCTAAAAATAACACAACCAGCAGTCATAAACAGCAACTGGTTATGAATGAAAGAGAATTATAGAGGAGATGGAAATTAGTAGAGGGTGGGGAGGAGATTCCAACGAGAGTGAGAGAGATGCTAGCAGAGAGAAACTAGTAGCAACGTTGCAACACACCCTTCCCTATTTCTTAATTTTCCCCCCACATTCATATCTTTCAAGACAAATCAAGAAGTATTATTGAACCTGAAGACCTTCACTTTTAAGGTTGCCAGCTTTTATATGGCCAGGCTCTACAACTGCATGGCAGGTAGAAATTCAACATGTAAAGCCCGGAGAGGTAGTGAAGTAGAAAACTTTAAACCAGGCATTCTTTCTACTAATATTATTGGTTATTATTACATTCCTTTATGCCTGTCATTAGCTGTAATCAACAGAGAGGACCTACCAGGAAAGAGGGACGAGAGCAACTTCACCAGGATGAACAAAACTCATGGAGGGGACGTTAAAAATGAAAAACAGATTTTTTATTTTACATTAGATTTTAAAAAGAAATCGTATTTATCATATCTCACTCTAACAAGTTATTTGGATGGTCGAAAAGGGAACTGGTTAAAAAAAACAATAAGGCTGCAAAGTTTAACTGATGAATCAGATTAATCAACTTAAAACCTTTTGATCAATCAACTTCAAGCATTTGATGGATTAAAAAGGTGCTTCTGATAAATCAGGCAGCAGATGTCTAAAAGAAAAATGTTCCTTAAAAAAAAAAGCGCACTTCCAAAAACCGAGTTGGCAGGCATTAAGAAGAACATTTCATCTAAAATAATGTTTGCTGTGAAGCACCTAGCATCAAAAACCAAAGTACATTTTCCCTTCAGAATTAACATTCATTTGCAAAATTATTCATGATGAATTGATTAAAACTCATACAACTAATCAGCAAAGATTTCTTTAACCAGGTGGTGGTCCTTGATTTAAAATGCCATTTATTTAAACAACCATATGAAAGTAAACACTCCTAATCCTTTAAAAACTAAATCCATCATTCTCTGCCAAATACAGTAAGTTGTTTTGTTTTTTAAAAAAAGAAGTGGTTCCTTTGTCCTGCTGATGGTCACATTCCCTTGCAGGTCATCCCATTGAGGGATGTATGGCAGCAATAAAGGTAAAGGTAAAGGGACCCCTGACCATGAGGTCCAGTCGTGACCGACTCTGGGGTTGCGGCGCTCATCTCGCTTTATTGGCCGAGGGAGCCAGCATAGAGCTTCCGGGTCATGTGGCCAGCATGACTAAGCCACTTCTGGCAAATCAGAGCAGCGCACGGAAACACCGTTTACCTTCCCGCCAGAGCGGTACCTATTTATCTACTTGCACTTTGACATGCTTTCGAACTGCTAGGTTGGCAGGAGCAGGGACCGAGCAACGGGAGCTCACCCCGTCGTGGGGATTCGAACCACCAATCTTCTGGTCGGCAAGCCCTAGGCTCTGTGGTTTAACCCACAGAAAAGACAGATCCAAATTAAATTGGGCGGGGGGACTTGCTGGCATTTGGACGCTGCACAAAACTTGCATGCATGAGGAGCACCAATCCCTTTGAGTGCATAACCTCTATCCCTTTGCAACACATAAGCTATACCTTCGCAGGGCGCAGATCCCATAACTATGTGTGTTCATACGCAGGCGTTGTTCAGGAGTTCTGCTGCATGCACAGAGATCAGGAGCGGGCCCAGTGGGTTCAATCCTGTTCCCCCTTCTCCCCCCCCCCCCCCGGCCACTCTCTGTACATTCATTGTACACTCCATGTTGTCCTTTAGAAATCTTCCTGGGCAGGATGCAAAATAAGAGAGGGAGGCAGGATAATGCTGGCATTAAATGAAAAGGGCAAAGTCAAAGTGCACGTTCTTAATAAAAGCTGACATCAGAATGGCCTCCTCCTTCCCCAGCTGCTTGGGAAGCTGCAACAGCACCCCAGGCTCCCTGGGATTCACAGAAATCTGCCTGCCTGGCGCCACCCACGTCCCCAACGCTGGGGACGTGGCGCCACCCACGTCCCCAGCGCCAACCGCGTCTCCAATAGCCAGCAGCAAAAGTGGATGGGGCTAAAATCAAAACCAGGTGGAGATTAAGGTATTGCAGCATTGCAGAGCTTTCCCCTGCTGAGTGCACCATGTAGTAGCTGCGTCTGCTGCCCCTGTGCTTTTCTCTCATACAAACATGACATGGCACGGAAGACAAAGCGATCCTCAGAGGAGTGGTCAGAACATCAGGAGTGGGACAGCATCAAATTAACACAGGAAGCTGCCTTAGACCGAATCGCACCATTGGTCCAACTTGCTCAATATTGTCCACTCTGACTGACAGTGGCTTGCCAGGATTTCATCGGGGTTCTCTCCCAGACCTAACCGAGCCAAGGACTGAACCTGTGGCCATTAAGTTACATTTAGAACAAACTAAAAGCACTAAAAGGTGCAACTTGAGGTCAGGCATAAGTAGAACCTCTACTTATGACCGCCTCTACTTGGGCCCGATCCAAGTCACGACTGCGGCAAACCTGGAAGTAAATACCGGGTTTGCTGCAATTTGCACGTGCACAGAAGCAGCTTCCGCCATTTACACATGCGCAGAAGTGGCTGCTGCAATCTGCACGTGCAAACAACGGCGCTTCTACCAGAGACCCGTTTTGCCTAAAGGATGGGCCGCTGGAGCAGTTTATGGTGGCAAGTAGAGGTTCCACTGTAAAGGTAAAGGTAAAGGTTAGGTCCAGTCGTGGACGACTCTGGGGTTGTGGCGCTCATCTCGCTTTATTGGCCGAGGGAGCCGGCGTACAGCTTCTGGGTCATGTGGCCAGCATAACTAAGCCGCTTCTGGTGAACCAGAGCAGCGCAGGGAAACGCCGTTTACCTTCCCACCGGAGCGGTACCTATTTATCTACTTGCACTTTTTGGACCGAACAACAGGAGCTCACCCTGTCGCGGGAAGTCGAACTGCTGACCTTCCGATTGGCAAGCCCTAGGCTCTGTGGTTTAGACCACAGCACCATCTGTGTCCCTTAGGTTCCACTGTATGTCTGTATAAATTTGGGGTCCCCAATGTGATGTTCGTAATGCCCTTAGACACCCGCAAAAGCCCTTTGAATCATAGAATCATAGAGCTGGAAGAGACCACAAGGACCATCAAGTCTAACCCCCTGCCAAGCAGGAAATTTGCCCATCCAAGTTATTATTTTTATTTTTAAAAATAATTGAGAGGGTTGGGGAAGCCCAGCCAGATGGGCAGGGTGTAAAAAATTATTATTATTATTATTATTATTATTATTATTATTATTAAGGGTTTTGTTTTGTTTTTGGTACCTGCTCTTTTTTGTGGGGGTTGCCTGTTTTTTTGTCTGTGTTTTGTTAATGGGGATGTAGATGTTTTGCCTGTTGTTTCTCTGTGGTAGAATTCTGAGCATTGCCGGGGGGGGGGGGAGATTCTGTGAAATGGGTGTTTGGTGGCGTCCCTGACTATTTCTTGGTTGCTTAGATTTCCTAATGTGTCCCAGGGCACAAAAAGGTTGGAAACCCCTAATAATGGTCATTTAATTGGAACTTGGAATGAAACGTTTGCAGTGTGTTTTCACTTCCCAAAAGGCCTGAAAGGAGCCAGCCATGCCCTCCTCCAGTGAGCCATTCCGCTCACATATACACACCATGTTTTGTTTTGTTTTGTTTTGTTTTGTTTTGTTTTGTTTTGTTTTGTTTTGTTTTGTTTTTTGTTTTGTTTTTCCCAGACACTCACAGCAATTGCACAAACTTGGTCTACATAAGGTAGGGTTCTTGTGTGACCAGTGACGAGAGTAAGGCAAAAGAGCAGAGAGGCGCCTCATCTGGTTGCTGGTAAGCAGATGGAGAGTGGTGATGAAGGGGGGGCACTCAGAGAAGGCCCTGCAAAATCTGGCGTGGGAACTACTTACCTCCCCTTCCAAGAAAAAAGATATGTGTGTGGAATTAGGCAGGTGAAAAAGGCCAGCTATGAGAATTTCCTGCCCTAAAAAGAAAAGCAACAATGAGTGACGTTGGGAGCAACCTTTTCTTCTGAAGGCTATGCGATATCATCTTGGGAATGGTGCTGCGAGTCTAGTTCTGCTTTCTCCGTGCAACGGAAAATGTGAGAGAGAATGTCTGCAAAGCAGAAGCGCAACGGGGCTTTCTGTTCATTCCTAGAATTCAGTTTTAGCACGAACAGAGGAAGAGGTGGCTATTGCCTCTATTTTAGCGGCCCTTGAAAGAGAAGCACAGAGAAACAGACACCAAGCAGCTGATGGTTCCCAGGAAAATTGCAGTGGAGGGAGGCCCTAAGCCAGACCTTCCATCCCCGTTGTGGGACCCGAGCTGTGTGTGAGTCCACCAAGTCTTTTATATGACTGAATATGGAAAGATCTGAAGCAGGTCTGACCCTACTGTTAGGCAGAGGGAGGCAGCTGCATCGGGTGGCAGATGGGGCAGGTGATGACGAACAGAGCTGTGTGTGCCGCACCATCTGCTTTGTGCCTCCCTAAGCTAGCCTTCAGGTGCGACTGAGGATCCACCCGTCCAGTTGGCTTTTGCAGAAAGAGCAGGAGCAGCCGGAAGGAAGGGCAATGTCACACATCTGGCCTCCTGTCTGTGACACCACTGCTGCTTCCCAGCTTGGAATCAGGGTCAAAGCAGTGGAGAAGTAGCCATTCTATGGGCATACTAGCAGAAGCCCAGATTGACTCTGCTGGTGACCCACACTATGCCGACTGACCTCCTGCCTTGACTTTCCCTCCCAGTAAGCAGCAACAATGCCACAGCCAGGCAGTCAGGTGCATATTGCTGTCCCTCCCCTCCAGATAATCCTGGAATGGAGAAGAAGAAGAGGAAGAAGAGTTTGGATTTGATATCCTGCTTTATCACTACCCGAAGGAGTCTCAAAGTGACTAACATTCTCCTTTCCCTTCCTCGCCCACAACAAACACTCTGTGAGGTGAGTGGGGCTGAGACTTCAGAGAAGTGTGACTAGCCCAAGGTCACCCAGCAGCTGCATGTGGAGGAGCGGGGAAGCGAACCCAGTTCACCAGATTATGAGTCTACCGCTCTTAACCACTACACCACGCTGGCACATTGGAGGGAGAAGCCACCTTGTCCTTCACTTTCTGATTGTTGTGTTGGGGTTCAAGGCGGAAACAATCCCTAATTAGGCCTTCATGGTAAGAAAAACATAATCAGTTACGTATCTTTTGCAGACCAAAAGCATCAGCAGCAAACACCTTTTGGCCAGAATTCTCCAACAATTCTCCCGAGTCTCATGACAGGCCCTCTGGCTTCTTGGCGTTAGCATTTTGGAAGAAGGTTGAAATGCTGTGCCCCTAATTCCCCTAGTAATGCTTTGGCCGAGTCAAAACTCTCACCTCTGTTTAAACTATTGGAGCAGGATGTGGAAAAGCTCTGTGTGCTTACTGTGTTCTTACTATGCTAAGAATAGCAGGAACATAGGCTGGGTTGAGAATAGAAGCTTGAACGGCTATGGTAGTGCTCTGAAGCATGAAAACTAGACTGTACTGCACATGTGGCCTTGAAACCTCTTGCACTGGTTGGCTGAGCCACAGAATGTTCATGAACATTCCAAGTTGTCAGCAAACACACATGTCAGAATGTCTGCAGTCTGGATTCTCTGATACAAGGAAAGTTGTTCTGTTTGGCTGGGATTAAAACTTCATACAGGCCCCAACTTTTGAATTTAGAGTGAACCTGCAATGTGACAACACTTTGTTGTTGTTGTTGTTTAGTCGTTTAGTTGTGTCTGACTCTTCGTGACCCCATGGACCAGAGCATGCCAGGCACTCCTGTCTTCCACTGTCTCCCACTGTTTGGTCAAACTCATGCTGGTAGCTTCGAGAACACTATCCAACCATCTCGTCCTCTGTCGTCCCCTTCTCCTTGTGCCCTCAATCTTTCCCAACATCATGGTCTTTTCCAGGGAGTCTTCTCTTCTCATGAGGTGGCCAAAGTATTGGAGCCTCAGCTTCAGGATCTGTCCTTCCAGTGAGCACTCAGAGCTGATTTCCTTCAGAATGGAGAGGTTTGATCTTCTTGCAGTCCATGGGACTCTCAAGAGTCTCCTCCAGCACCATAATTCAAAAGCATCAATTCTTCAGTGATCAGCCTTCTTTATGGTCCAGCTCTCACTTCCATACATCACTACTGGGGAAACCATAGCTTTAACTATACTGAACATTATAGTTAACTATAACCTCCTGATATAATGGGCTGAGCTCCAACTCTACCCTTGAACTTTCCCTTCTCATTTTCTTTCATTTTCTGTTCATTGTACTTTCCAGCAATAAACCAGTGTACTTACTGCCCTTCAATAAAAATAAGTTTGTTGTATATGAGTAACGTGGCCCTGGACAACAACACGTACAACTCATTGGTACCTTGCTTTTGGCCTGCACATTTATTTGCATTCTGGCCTGCACATTTATTTATACTATAAGCCATGGGCACGGAACCTGTAGCCCACCAGATGCTGTGGGACTCCCAGCTCCCATCATCTCTGACCGTTGGCCATTACGGCTGAGGCTGTTGGGAGTTGGAGTCTGTCAATATCTAGAGCACCACAGTTCCCCAGCCCTACAAAACAGCAGATGGAGCTTGTCAATCTGGGAACAAGCCCATCTAGGAGAAGGAAAACTCTGATCCTAAACCTCTGCTGCCTTGTGTGACATCTTCGGGGAAAGAAAGGGCTAAGAAGGACAGCCTACACAAATCCAGAGTGGAGTCCTGAAGATGGTTGGCACCTTGCATGCCTGCTTCCGGCAAATCCTGCAGTCCAGCTCGTGTCAAACGTATTGCTCTGCTTTCCTTTGGCCAGATCAGCGAGACTGAGAGGGGGTCTTGTCATCTGGGCAGCCTAGGACCCTCATACACACCACCCGGGCTTGTGACCCAGGGAGGTCACTTCAGTGCTGCTAACACAGCGGTTTGACTTCACCCCTGTAGGTACACTCCATTGTCTCTCGAGGCATACGGATGCCAAGAACTAATAGCAAACTCATTCTGAGTTCAATTTTGAGTGCCAATCCTTACATAAACAAAGTGCCCTGTAGCATTTCAGAATTCAGCGCGTGGGTATTTATACATACAGTCATACCTCGGGATAAATACGCTTCAGGTTGAGCATGTTCAAGTTGCGCTCCGCAGTGACCCGGAAGTAACGGAGCGTGTTACTTCCGGGTTTCGCTGTCCTGAATGCGCAGACGGTCAAATTGATGTCACGTGCATGTGTGGAAGTGGCGAAACGTGACCCACGCATGCATAGATGCGCTGTTGCGTCTTACGTTATGTTCAGGATGTGAACGGGGCTCTGGAACAGATCCCGTTCGCATCCCGAGGTACCACTGTATATAAAGTTGTTAGACCTCATAGTGGCAATGAAAAAAACTTCCTAACACAATTTCTCTTATGACTTGCCCAGATATGTTTTTATTTGGTGGAGTGGGTAGGAAGTATATTCCTTTTTAGACTTCGATGATTTCTATGGCGGGCTGATTGCCCCCTCCTTTCCTGAGGGGGGGGGAGAAGAAGAAGAAGAGGAGGAGGAGGAGGAGGAGGAGGAGGAGGAGGAGGAGGAGGAGGAGAGTGTTTGGACTTGATATCCCACCTTTCACTCCCCTTAAGGAGTCTCAAAGCAGCTAACAATCTCCTTTCCCTTCCTCCCCCACAACAAACACTCTGTGAGGTGAGTGAGGCTGAGAGACTTCAAAGAAGTATGACTAGCCCAGGGCCACCCAGCAGCTGCATGTGGAGGAGCGGGGAAGCAAACCCGGTTCACCAGATTACGAGTCCACCGCTTTTAACCCCTACACCACGCTGGCTCTCACAGATAGCACAAATGTATCTGTGAAAAACAGGTACAGTTGCTGGGCAGTGCTCTCATACTTTTCTTTACAGAGGTATATATATTTTTGCCACAGAAGCAGCATACAAAATGCACGTGCCGCTATCATCCTTGGCTTCTCCCAGCAGCTCCTTCTCCCATTCTCTGCCTCCTGCTTAAATAGCAGCTCGCAAAACTGAAACACCGGCTCCTCCCATTGGGAAGCCTTCCTTGATTTAGCGCATAAATTACCCTGTACCGAAACATTTGAGTAATGACAGGCAGCACTTCAACACAAAAGGTGCAATTTTGTTATATTTACTGCATTTTTAATGAACCGAGCTTTTTTCTTCTTTTGTGTGCTTTTCCAAGCAGCTTTGAACATCTCTGTTCGCAGAGGGGAATATGGGTGATAAATTTTGTTGAAAATAAAACAAGTCAAACCTGCAAAGGAAAGCGTTGCTCAGGGTTCCAATCAGCCATGACCTTCTCTGGGATATTCTGTTGTCCTGCTCAAGGTTCCGTCCAGCTTTACCCTTTTCCAGGATATTCCATTCCATTCCCCCACCCTCAACAGTCATTCAGCATGCTCAGTCCTCACTGGGCTGGTGGCCAAGGCAGAACAGAGTGGCAATATTACTTTCCTTGATCTGGATACTATACTAATAATGTAAGGAAAATCAGATCCTGTCATGTCGCAATAAATCTATGTTATGTTTTGTTTTAAAATTTTCATTTTATGGTTTAATATTGTTTTTATTTTGGGTTACATATTGGGAGAGGCACCATAATAATAACCATCATGAACCTTCTGCTTATTTCTTTAACACAGAGAAGCTTCCAGAACCCTCATATATTAGTTAGAATAGGAAATATCTCTACACATCAGATCAATACTTTCTGTACTAAGAAATGCAAACTGACAACCTCTTATTTGCCTTTTCTCTAAACCCAAAAGTCCCCAGCACTGAAATATTTCTTCACCAGTGACTTTCCCCACCCCCTTGATCATTTTGGTTGTTGTTTGCCCCGGCCAACTCAAGACCTTTTGCAGCCTGAGGCAAAAGACAAAATGAACCTCTCTCCCCTTGTGTGTACAAAAGCCAACCAGACTTGCAGCTGAATCTCACTTTGACACTGACAATGAGCAACATCTTCCACTGCCCTTGAGGGCTAACTTGGGGAGTGCTAAGTTAGGCAGCTCTTGTGACTGAGGCGGGGTAATGTGTTGATTTTGGTTTCACTCAGTGAGCAGATCAGTGTACTTCCTTCCCAGGGATATCCAATGGCCAGCCTGGGTGGACCACGTAGTCCCATTTCATGAAGAACACTGCCAACTGCAGTTCAGTGGTTCACCACACGGGGCAGCCACACACCGCTCGTGTGTGTTTTGCACAGGAAGCTGCTGACTCAGACCATTGATCCATCTAGCTCAGCACTGTCAACACTGACAGGCAGCTGCTCTCTGGATTTTCAGAAAGGAGATATTCTCAGCCCTACCTGGAGATGCCAGGGATTGAACCCAGGGCCTTCTGCATGCAAAGCAGATTCTCTGATACAGAGTCACATTCCCAAGTGCTGGGGTATCTCATCCTCAAAGGTTTGGTAAAGGTAAAGGTACCCCTGACCATTAGGTCCAGTCGTGGCCGACTCTGGGGTTGCGGCTCTCATCTCGCTCTATAGGCCGAGGGAGTCAACGTTTGTCCTCAGACAGCTTCCGGGTCATGTGGCCAGCATGACTAAACTGCTTCTGGTGAACCAGAGCAGCGCATGGAAGCGCTATTTACCTTCCCGCCAGAGCGGTACCTATTTATCTATTTGCACTGGTGTGCTTTCGAACTGCTAGGTTGGCAGGAGCTGGGACCAAACAATGGGAGCTCACCCCATCACGGGGATTCGAACCGCTGACCTTCTGATCGGCAAGCCCTAGGCTCTGTGGTTTGGAGAGGTACACAAATTCTTATTTTGAATGCTGTTGACTTTGGAAGGACACGTGTAACATTCAGAAGACCCATTAGGGTCACTGATGCATTTTGAGTCACTTTTGATCTAAGGATGGCCTCATATATCATTTTTGGTGGGCCTCTGTTTTCCTCCCATCGCTACTGACCTCTTAGGACTAAAAACTGAAAGTGGAGGCGGTGAGACAGGAGCCTTCGAGTGCTGAAACACATCCCCTCCACACATTAAAGTCCTCCACCCACCAGCGTCCCAATGGGGATTTCTCCCCAAACAGCAGCTGAGGAAAAGGAGTGCTGATGTAATAATCACGTCAGCTAATGGTGGTTGTGGGGAGTGGGAGGGGGGTTGGTTCAAACTCTGCAGTCGCTAGGCTAACTTTGCATTACATTTTCTTGAAAACAGTATCAGTTCTTGTTTACCTCCGGAGAATGCAACTGAATGCAATTATGAAGCCGATACTGAAATCAGAGAGTCGGGAGAAATCCCCATTGGAGGAACAGCAAATTGTAATAAGCATTCCAATTAGACAAGGAAATATGCCCTAGCAAATCCATAGCTGCCTCTTTCCTCTTGTCAGCTCTCGAATTTCCTCATCGCACCAAAGGATCAGTCCAAAGCCCATGAGTCATTCATCATGACATCCTGAAAACAAGCGAGCTTCTTCCATTCGAAAATTCTGAGGAAAAGTTCTCATTTTGAAGAAAAGGAGGGTGCGGATTTCCAAGCTGACAGACGTGAAAAAACAAACCATTCCGTCAAAACAGCATGGGTGTGTGTGAGAAAAAAAATTGGTGGTTAACTGCAAAAGAATTTCACGATGAACTGGCTGCAAAATTTCTTCCCTGTGCTTAGAAATCCACTAATTCAATCTACCACACGACAGTGCCACAAAAATACTTTTGTGGAAAGTTTCAGGGGTTTAAGGAGGAGTGCTATATATTTACTTCTGGGGGTGTGACTTATTTAAGGAAATTAAAGAAAATGACACCTATATTTTAAAGCCAATGCTAGCATGGTTCAAAATAAATAAATAGAGGCAGATTTCTTTTCAGCCAAAATACTGGATTTGTTTAAAAAAGGGCTGCATCGTCTTCGAAGAAGCATGATTGTTGGTTTGCTCTCACACACAAGTCAACAGTTAATTCTAGTTGAAATGCTTCAGAGAATTCATCCAGAATGAGCATTCATTCTGATTTGGAGGTTAGATGACGTATCAAAGCATGTGTTGTCCCACAGCTTCCAGTGCAATTTCTCGCCACTTTCCTTACTGCAAAAAAATCAATCTTTTGGGGGTGAAGCAGGTTTGTTCCACAAGACTTCCCAATAGGCTATAATGACACAACCTGGATTTGCCTGTCTGTGGTTGAATCCCACCTGAAGATAGTCTGGAAACGCTGAACACCTCTTCTGAGATCATTTCTGTTGTGAAACACAAATGTGTCATCTAAAAACAAATATTTTTTGTTTTTGTTTTTTTTCCAGAATTATTTCTGCTCACACGCAAGTTTATGCTAACGTTAACTGATTTACGTCACATTGACACCATACATGAGGGAATGTGCCTATTGAGCTGGAAAATGCCCTCTATTCCTGCGCTACAGCTATGTAGCCATCAGTGTTTTCCCCAGGAACTGAAATTAGTGGGGAGGGTTGTTCAAATTGGGAGGGGGGTGGCGATCACACAGGTTCCCCGGACATTTGACAGTTTATTGACCCTGTGCCACCACTGTGATTGCTTTCTTCGCTGCCACCAACCCGTTTCTCACGGGTACACACGGAGTCCAGTCAGTTGTTAACATTAACAAATAATCAAGTTGATTTATAGGCATGAACAAGCTTATGGTTTCAGTTAATTTTTCTTGTCAGTTTCTTAATCTTATTTCCTTAACTGTCCTATTCGTTTCTAACAACTTCAAACTGATTATCGCAACTATCTGACTCCACCTAACAATTCCTCTCACTCTCTCACAACACAACTCGACCAACCCACAGACTATTCCTCCCTCTTCCTTCTCCAACTCCCAACGCTCAAATGACTTCCACACAGCTCCCACTCTAATTCTAACTCCTCCTATCAGTTTCCACTGGCCAATCACATCACATTCATTTTAACCCTTTCCTTATGACCCACCTAGGAGGCAAACGCCATGGGGGGAACAAAAACTATTTCAAAATCCTGGAGATTTCCTTAGGAGTACTTCAGGCCATTGCTATTTGCAGGTAGGATACAATCACATACAGGTAAATTCAGGGTGTGCAATTATACTGTATTGGGAGCTCTTGCACAAGAAGCCCACTTCTGCAAAAAAACAGCTTTTTGCAATAAGTGGCATGAAAGTGCACTGGCAAGTATGGGATAACATTTGCATGATGCAACATCATCTAACCTCCCTGCAGACAAACCAGAACGAATGCCAACATCATCTGATCTCCCCGCAAAGAAATCAGGATGAATGCTCAGTAAACAGGTCACCTGGGAGCACCTTGGGATTTAAGTTCCCATTAAAGTTAGCTACTTGTACACCCTTCTTATGTTTACTTGCATGCAGGGCCAGATCTACTATGAAACTAAGGAAGCTTAAGCTGCAGGGCTCCTAATCCTGGAGGAGCCCTAGAAGTCATGTGTGTATACAGCAATTCCCTAATTCTCATCCTTCACTCATAACTTGAAAACTATAAGGCATAGGATTTTTTTATTCAGACCAGTGACTTTGACATGTGAGATAACTCAGTACAGCAAATTTAATCAAAATCTGAGGTGTAGTGGTTGATTTTTTTAAAAAAAATGTGGTGAGTTGTTGTGGAACAACCCTATTGAAGACCTCATTGCTAGTTGTGAAGGGCCCTGCATCACAGTTCAAGCTTCAGGGGCCCCAAAAGGTAGGTCTGCCACTGCTTGCACAACTCTGTCAGGGAACTTCTGTGGTTGTTTTATTTGTTTGTTTAAAATATTTGCACTCGGCAGTCACCCCAACAAACCCAGCAGGTACCCCATGGAATGGGGCTGGGAGGGACGAAGCTACCATAGCTGGCTTGCCACTCCTCTGGTGATTGTGCTTGCAGACAGCTGTCACCACCGGAAATGGCACCAATGGCATCTTCCTTGTGGGTGTCCAGCACGTCGACATGCGAGCATTGCTGGTTAGTCACACGAGCATTCCAGTCACCGGAGAAAGCCAACACCTGGAAGCATCCTTTAGAAGATTTCTTTCGACAGCAGCCACGAAATCCCTTGCCATGCTTACGTAATCCTGGTTGAGAAAAGAAGAAATGTGACGGTTGTGGAGCACGGTGTATTATGCAATGGATACAACCCTCCCTTGCTTTCAGAAAAGTATCTGCTGCACGTGGAACTTGTTGGTTAGGTTCTGATGACAAATCGAGGTGGGCAGATTGATACAACTGCCTAGTATTAGGGAAAGTCCCAAATTAGTCTTTCTTCCTACCAGGTACAAAGTATTGGTGGCAACTTCAGAGTCCCTGTCCTTCCTTCTTAGGGTCATAGCTAGATTATAATGGTGCAACTGGAGCAACTGCACTAGGAACCCTACTAGCAGGGGCCTAGACTAGTGAGTTTTAACTTTAAAAGGAGAGTGGAGGAAGGAGATAGGGATCTCTAGCCATCCTGTGCAGAAAATTATGAAGCAAAATGTGCAGGCAACCTTCTAAGTGTGACACAGGCCATCCTTGCTGCTCATGTCTTTCAGTGGTTTTAGCTAATGAGTGAAGTCAGAGCTGTGATTGATGAGTAAGGTGCTTGGGCACCAGACATTAGGAATCCCTGGGATCATAAACAGCTTCTGTTTTCTCCTTCCCCTTGAATGCCTTCTTGCTTCTCACTGATTTTCTAGCCCTTGGAATGTCTATACTTTCCTCTTCCTATCTTTCTAGCATCTTTCCTGTAATGGGCTTATCAGAGATTGGGTACTCCCTACAAGCTATTTTCTGCCACTACACAACAAGGACAAATAGATGTTAGAGATTCCACCCACTCCACCCAAAATGGCAAGTGAAAAATCTGAAAATTTGTAGAGGCAGCTTAGGCATGTCTCCCTTGTTGCAGGAGCTGAAGTTCAGGCAGTCATTAAGATTTCACTGTATAACTGACAGTACATCAGACATAAGGGTCTGCAATGAAGGGGGCTTGCTCCCAGGTAAGTGGGTACAGGAATGCAAAGTCAAATAATAAATTTAACACAATTAAATTATTCTTAATAAAACAAAAATTATTCTATAAATTTCTATAAACATGTAAAAATGATGTTAGCTATCAGAGTAGTTTCTTTTTGTTTATCAAGGTTGCGGGGGGGGGGGGAGTGTGTGCTTTGCTGAGAGTTATGAAACCCCACAGTCTCCACAGTATTTTTGTAGACCAAGAGAACTTATGCCATAATACTGTAAATATATCAGTCTTTAATATACCAAAATATTTATTTTCTGGTCCTTTCTGGAGGAGAAGGGGAGCAATTCTAAGAATTGCACCGGAGTCCTTAACAGTCTTGATCTGACTTCGCTTATGCTTTGTTATATCTGGGCTGGAATAGGACCAGGCGGCCACTCAAACAGAGAAGTTTCCCCTGCAAAACAGGACACCTTGTCATGCTGAGACAGATGGCTCCTGGGTCACAAGGTTTCTGTTATGTTTTTCTGTTCGTAGATCTGTTTTGAATGCATGCCAGTACAGTCTTAAGTTCCTTTGCACTACCTAGAAATGTTTCTGTGAAAATCCCAGCTGTGTGAGTCAATTTGCGTCTCTCTCTCTTTTTCTGGTACATCTTAAACTGCAAAACAACACTCAAACCAGGAAGAGAGCTATTTATATCTCCCCTGGTGAGATATAGTCCATCAGAAACCCAGATACCGGTTTCCTGGAAATTTTGCCCCATGAAACAAGAAGCCAATAGCAGTCTTATCAACATCATTGACACAAACAACCTCAAAGATCAAGGCCCCGCCAGGCCTGCAAATCGACTCCTGCAGCTAAACTTGACCCGGGATGTAGCTGGAAGGCACATGAAACAGTGGAGCTCAGTGGCAGAGGAGCAGTTTTACATACGGCCACCATATACCCAGACTTCCCCAGTTATTGCTGGGATTTCAAAGGCAGAATTGATGTCCAGGGGAAATTTCCAAAAGGTGACGCTTTGTCCTGGATCTTAGGCAAGTCAATTGGAAAATTGTGGGGATTTTTGGAGTTTCAGGGTGTCTGGGTTTTTGTTTTTTGAAATATGGCAACCCTAGTTTTACATGCATAAGGTCCCAGGTGAAATCCGCAGTATCTCCAGGTGGGCCTGTGAAAGGCTGCTCTCTGAAATCTTCGAGAGCCACTGTCAAAAGAAAATACTGAGCTAGATGGACCACATTTGCACCATCCACTTCAAACAGTCATGAATTCAGAAGCCCCCAAAGTATTCTGGAAGCTGTTGTTTGTTAAGGGGGCTGGGAGTTGTTAGGCAACCCCTATTCCCCTCGTAGAGCTACCATTGCCAGAATCCCCTGTGAAGAAGGATTGATTGTTAAAACACCGCTAAGATAAGTGGATCAGATGGGCATGTAACATACCATATTTTTCGCTCTATAAGACGCACCAGACCACAAGATGCACCTAGTTTTTGGAGTAGGAAAACAAGAAAAAAAATATTCTGAATCTCAGAAGCCAGAACAGCAAGAGGGATCGCTGCTCAGTGAAAGCAGAAATCCCTCTTGCTGTTCTGGCTTCTGGGATAGCTGCGCAGCCTGCATTCGCGCCATAAGACGCACATACATTTCCCCTTACAGTGGTACCTCGCAAGACGAATGCCTCGCTAGACGAAAAACGCGCAAGATGAAAGGGTTTTTCGTTTCTTGAGTTGCTTCGCAAGACAATTTTCCCTATGGGCTTGCTTCGCAAGACGAAAACGTCTTGCGGGTTTCCTTCCTTTTTCTCAAAGCCGTTAATACCCAGGGAATCCGCGCTCCGCAAGACGAAAAAATCGCAAGACGAAGCAACTCGCGGAACGAATTAATTTCGTCTTGCGAGGCACCACTGTACTTTTTAGGAGGGAAAAAGTGAGTCTTATAGAGCAAAAAATACTGTACTTCACAGAGGAACAGGGCCAGCCCAATCATTAGGTGTTCCTCTTGCCCGGTCACCTCCACTGCCAGAC
This sequence comes from Podarcis cretensis, assembly GCF_951804945.1. Lineage (NCBI taxonomy): Eukaryota > Metazoa > Chordata > Lepidosauria > Squamata > Lacertidae > Podarcis > Podarcis cretensis. The sequence goes on along the minus strand of NC_137177.1, from coordinate 22,369,956 downwards.
CAATTCAGTGACCCCTCTGTGAGTGTGTGGTATCAGATACACTGAAGTGCCCAGCCTTGCAAACAAAGGAAGCCAAGTTTCCTAGCTTGCAGCTATTTTCTGCTCCTACTAAGAACCCTATTATCTATCAGATTAGCAGCATTCTTGCCCCCGGAAATCAGGCATTCTTGGAGGGCCTACTGACTCTTAGCATAGGCAACTGAATACTTAAAAAGAGAGGGTGGAGTAGATTAGTCACTTTATGACCAAACAACAACAACAACAAAGCCTTCTTGACTTTCCTGGGTGAGAAGGGATAATTGGTCTCTAGTTGCAGTCATATAGCCGGGCTGCAGTGGGGTAGCCTGTTCTCAGTAATGTTGGAATTAAAACAGGGCTGTATTTCATGAACACATGTTCTCTCGCTTTCAAAGACAAAACGCAGTTGTGTGCAGATATCCAAAGATGCAACTCTATGCATTTACTATTATTATTATTATTATTATTATTATTATTATTATTATTAATAATAATTTCTTGATTTTGATTAATAGCATCTCTATGCCACCCAATGGCAGTGTCCTCTGGGCGGCTTCCAAAATGGCAAAGCATTAAAATTCAATAAAAATTAGAGTGCAAGAAAAACCAGCAAACAAATTCAAACATTAGAATTCAGCGTTAAAAAAAAAATGTTGACGGAAATGACACGTTCTACTCATGTAAAAACACACTGATTCCCGGACCATCCGTGGGCCGGATTGAGAAGGTGATTGGGACGCATCGGGCCCACGGGCCTTAGGTTGCCTACCCCTGGTCTATGCAATGCCCCAGTGCAGCTCATTTAGAAACTGAACATGTGCAGAGTAAGAAAGAAAGAAAAGCTAGCCCTCCTTCTCTCAGCCAGGAGCCCAGTATTGACACAAAAGAACAAGAGAAGGAACAGCCATTGATGCACATACATACACACACTGTCAATTCTACCCCTCTCCATAACAGGCCCTTCTAGGAATGTCTGGAGTTCCCCCCACAAAAAAAACAGAAAATCATCAAAGAGCGGCAAGCAGCCATCTGCTCAAAGGGCAGCCATCCTCCTCCTTCCTCCCCTTCCAGACAAAGGAATGAAGGACAAAAAGAAGCACACACAGCCTGCCAGGGACGGCGCCAGACAAAGGGAGCACTTTGCAGCTATTGTTTCTCAACCTCCCTCCTCTCCCGCCCCCTCCAAGTCATCCAGGGCAGGGCAGAGAACCCCAGATGCAGGCAGAGATGTTGCTTAGCCTTTGCGCGAGGTGGAGTGAGGCATCTACCCCTCAGCAGGCAGATCCCAGGGTAGCAAGTGGCTGATATGTATTTCAGAGTTCCTTAGGATACCTCCATCCAACTTTACAGCCCTACTCTGCAAGTGAGCAGACTTTGCCCCACCCACTTTTCCTTCTGGCCCCGCCTACCACTTGCATGTGGCCCCCAGAAGGATGCCCAGGAAGGAATTTGGCCCTCAGGCTGAAAAGGGGTAGAGAGAAAGCTTCTGCTATCCCTGACCATTAGCCACAGGTTCCCCACTTGTGCTCCAGTGAGTACAATGCAATGCTGTGCTCTAGTTGTTGCACTGCAATATAAGGAGCCTCACAATCAAATCTCCTTCAAGTCCGATCAGGGACGGAAAGGATGTGGTATTCATGTGGTGCCAGAATCATGGTTTCCAGAAAAACTTCTTGCTCTTCCTTGGTGCTAACCCTCAGCCTCTGCCCACTAGGCCACAGCTCCCAGAGATGGCCAAACAACACATTAGGTCATGGGTAGGCAACCTAAGGCCTGGGGGCCGGATGCAGCCCAATCGCCTTCTCAATCCGGCCCACGGACAGTCTGGGAATTAGCATGTTTTTACATGAGTAGAATGTGTCCTTTTAGTTAAAATGCATCTCTGGGTTATTTGTGGGGCATAGGAATTCGTTCTTTTTTCCCCTTCAAAATATAGTCCGGCCCCCACAAGGTCTGAGGGACAGTGGACCAGCCCCCTGCTGAAAAAGTTTGCTGACCCCTGCATTAGGTTATTCAGACAATGCTGGCCCTACTGTTAGGCACAGGGAAGAAATCACCTCAGGCAGCTGGTCTGGAGTGTCATGAAAGGACAGCAGCAAATTGTTAGTTATTTAATTTATTGTTGCTGTTTTAGTGCCAGGAACAGGGAGAGGTGCTGCCCACAATTGCATTGAGTGTCTCCAGATCACTCCCCCCTTGTGGAGCTGCAGTTCCCAGAGTTTCCTAAGTAGAAGACCTGATTGCTAAACCACTCAAGGAATTGTAACTCTGGGGAGGCAATAGGGGTCTCTTAATGGCTCTCAGCCCCCTTAACAAACTACATCTCCCAGGATTCTTTGGGGGAAGCCATGACTGTTTAAAGTGGTATGATACCGGTTTAAATATGTAGTGCAGATGGAGCCCTATGTGTGGGGTGTCCCCTTTGTTTTGTTTCTTATGCATAACACTAATTTTGTTGGCAGACATTTATCTTTTTTTAAAAAATAATCTACTGTGGCACTTTCTTCTTCTCTATGTCTGTTGTCAAAACAAGCATTCTGCTAGGCACCTGTTTGACCCAGAATTAAGGAAACAAAATAAAACAAAACTGAATATACCTACAAACAATTTTTAAAAACAGCTTAAAAATATTTGCACTGTTAAACCAGTTCCACGATAAGGAGATATATTTAGGTAACTGTAATCAGTTAAGTGTTGTTATCAGTAGCTACATGTTTCTGTGCAGGAGAACAGTCCTGGATCATGACCTCAAGCCCAGCTGGCTTCGCTTTCTGACTAGGGCAGCTTGTTTGCTCACTTTCCAAACAGAATCAACTTTGTTATTCCTGTTTGCTGCGCCTCTAAATAAGTTACGGTCTCCCACTCTTACTAATCCTTTTTTGCTACTTTCCCTGCTCCACTAAGGACAAAAGGACTACACACACACACACACACACACACACACACCTTTCTTTTAATCATGCAAATGCAAAGAAATGGGAAAAAAAAGAACCAGCTTCCTTTCTCAGTGCCAGCCTAGCTCCTCCTAAAAGCAAACACCAAGTATTTGGGTGCCAACAATACCAAGCTACAGTACTGAAAACCATACCCCTGAAATTTGCAGATGTACCCCAAAAAATTAAAAATGCAACCCAATTCGGCAAAAAAGCCCAGTCCGATGAGGACTGAGAATGCCCAGTAACCCTAGTCAGGTGGAAGAGAGAAAGAGACAATAGAAAAACAGGGTGGGGTTGAATAAAAACGAAGGTATTTGTGACATGTTTAGCAAAGTCCCTTAAATACACAAAGTCCAGAGAGAAAAGTCTTGACAACACTCTACTGAACAAAACTGAAGGAAAACGGTATAGTCAGAGGAGGAATGAACAGCAACATTTTGTCTTTCTTGTCAATCCTTGTTCTCATCATATTACAACCAAACATACAGAAGAAAAACTCCCTCAGAACTACGCAGCTTATCAAGGCATCTGCTACCTCAGCAAACTGCAGGTCACTCTGCTTGGTTGCTAAGCAGCACCTCCACCCACCCCCCTTTTGTCCAGCGGATGTTAATGAAATTAACCCTTCAGTTGCAAACTGAATGATCCCTGCTGTTGCACTTCCCGCACACTGTTGTAACTGCATAGATAGATAAGAGATAGATAGATTAAAAATCCACTTTTTCAGACGTTCCCAGTGCATCTCACGTCAGTCAAAAAATGAGACGTAGGCCCTCAGGCCCTATGACTTACTATGTCAAAAGACAAGATACAAAATAGGAGGGGAGGGGAGAGTAGAAGGGGAAGGTCTAGTCTGACAATGCTGATCTTCTCTTGTTGCTGGTCTTGCTTGGACAAAGGAGCTGAAACTGACCGAGCAGCCATTGTTCCTCTGGCCAGTAGAGTGGCGGTGTGTCCTATTTTAGACAATTGGACAACTGTCTGCCTTGGGCTCATTCTCCCCCTGAAAGAGCAGGTTTGTAGTCTGGAGGTCCACCTGGATCCATCTTTGTCAGTAGAGGTCCTACCAGCTTCAGCTGGTAACACAGCTACAGCCATTTCTGGACCAGGATAGGCTGACCACTGTCATCCATGCATTAGTAACCCCCAAGCTGGATGGCTGCAATGCACTCTATGTGGTTGGTCCAGAAGCTGCCGCTGGTGCAAAATGTGACAGCTCAACGGCTCATTGGGGCAGGATAGCGCCGATATGTTGTCCCACTGCTGAAAGAATGGCACTGGCTTCCAATTAGCTACCAGGCTACATTCAAGGTGCTGGTCTGGCGTGGAAACTCTTAAACAGCTTGGGACCAGAATATCTTTTTTAAAATTGTCTTACCTCTTATATACCCAATTGATGACAGGTGAGAACCTCATGCAGACACTATCAGCTGAACTGCCCTGAGATCTTTTGATGAAGCACAATATATAAATCTAAATAATAATAGTAATAGTTTCTATAATAATAATTCCATTCTGCACAATAGTGGACTTGGGCCTCTAGTGTTGTGGTACTTCTCTTTGGAATTCCCTCCTCTTGAATATAATTATTAATAATAATAATTTTATTATTTATTCTCCACTCTCTCTGTTGCCTTTTTGGCACTTACTGAAGACCTTCCTCTTTCAACAAGCCTAGAGATTTTCCCCAGTCTGCATCCGTACTGGAATTATTTTTAAAGTATTTTTTAATTGTTTTGTCTTTTTGTTTGTTTGTTTGCTGGGCTCCTTTGGGAGGAAGGGTGGGATATAAATTTAATTAATTAATAATTGACTCCACCCACAAGCGGCCATTTTGCTTCACTGACAAAATTTTGCATCTTGCTCCAGTTGGTGGACCTTGGAATGCATGTAACAAAAAGGAAGGAGGTGATTCTTCTGTAAGCCCTGCAACCTATCAACTCCAGCTGTAAAGTAAAGGTAAAGGGACCCCTGACCATTAGGTCCAGTCGTGGCCGACTCTGGGGTTGCGGCGCTCATCTCACTTTATTGGCCGAGGGAGCCGGCGTACAGCTTCCGGGTCATGTGGCCAGCATGACTAAGCCGCTTCTGGCGAACCGTACCTATCAGTAGGTACCAAGCAACAGGAGCTCACCCCGTCGCGGGGATTCGAACCGCCAACCTTCTGATCAGCAAGCCCTAGGCTCTGTGGTTTAACCCACAGCGCCGTTGCGTCCCTGTACAGGCAGGCTAATAGCTCTGGGGAAAATAAACCTGCCAGTACTGTTCATAAGAGAAGTGGGCAGAAAGCCCGCAAATGGGAACCACGCCGGATTTTGCCAAGCAAAACTCAGAAGTCACAAACGTATCAGAGCTTGCAAATGTACCCTCCTGTCCCTTTTTCTGCCTGCTTTCTACAAACACTGAAGTGATTGAGTTTTATTGGCACTGGCGTTGATGGAAAGTGAATTTCAAAGCGGCATGAATGAGTAGCCATGGAAACGGAATTTTAAGTGCACACGCGCAGGTATTTGTAACAGAAGCGCTCACCTGCCCGTCCAATCATCCAACGGCGACAACAGGCATGTCACACTAGCCAATCATGCCCAGGAACCCAACTTGAATGACAAGCAGCCCATAAACACATAGTATAGTGAACAGCACTCTATACAAGTGCAGGAAAGAACAGCCCCCTCAAAAAAAAACCACGTTAATGTGAAATTGGCATCTGTTGTTGAAGGCTCTCAAACAGCAAAAGAAACACGTCAGATTCATTGTGAATGATTACATTATTCATTGGGAATTATTCACTTGGTTCTAAGGTAGAATTTTAAACCAGGGATTTCAGACTATTCTCGTTGCCCAAACACATATTTCTTTTTTGGGGGGTGGGGAGGGAAGGCAGGAAAAGGGATGGGGTGGTTTACCAAGAAGAGGGGAGATTGTGCCTGTTTAATCCTCTGCATCATATCTACACCAGCAAAATGCCAGTTCTTAGGAGAGTCGGAATGTGTGTGTTGGACAAAGGATTTTTTGTGCACAGGCACCCAATGGAGATCCTGTTGATTATTATTACTTACATTTTTGGACAAGGTGGTGACTTCCACCTTGCCCAAAAGGGGAAATGCATCACAAAAAAATGAGGGCAAATGAGGACACGGATTGGCCGAAAATCTGCAAACCTTGGAATTAATGACTAAAATCTAAACAGAAATACAGTGCATCACACCTGAATGGGGAAGACGGTGGAATGGGGAATGGGGAAGATGTGCTAACTTCAAGGCCCCCTTCCTCTCCATTCCTATGATGATCTTTAAACCAGATGTTGTTGTTTAGTCGTTTAGTCGACTGGTAGCTTCGACAGCACTGTCCAACCATCTCATCCTCGGTCGTCCCCTTCTCCTTGTGCCCTCCATCTTTCCCAACATCATGGTCTTTTCCAGGGAGTCTTCTCTTCTCATGAGGTGGCCAAAGTACTGGAGCCTCAGCTTCAGGATCTGTCCTTCCAGTGAGCACTCAGGGCTGATTTCCTTAAGAATGGACAGGTTTGATCTTCTTGCAGTCCATGGGACTCTCAAGAGTCTCCTCCAGCACCATAATTCACAAGCATTGATTCTTCAGCGATCAGCCTTCTTTATGGTCCAGCTCTCACTTCCATACATCACTACTGGGAAAACCATAGCTTTGTTGGCAAGGTGATGTATCTGCTAGCCATTCAAATAAAGAACTAGCCTCCGTTAATGTAGGGCACATGGTCAATTTGTCCACTTCTCCAAGTAATGAGATGTTCCAAGAGCTCTAGGCTTATCCCAGGGGTTTGTTGGGGGTTTTTTGCCCTCTGACAGCCCTCTTCATATAGTGGACTGGCTTCTGTAATATAGGACATATTGACATCTTATTATTATTAGCATTATCCTTAGCATAATTGGAATGCTTCCAACTGCTTAACCCTGGCTGGCTGGGATCAGGAATTGTGGCAAGGAGCAATTGCAAGGGGAATTGACATCCAAGATTCGCCCAGTCAAGGGAGTGGCAGGCAATTGAGATTCCCACACTATATGGCATGACTTCATAACCTGCACAAATGAAAAGGAGGACTATCGACACCTTTCTGACCCCTCTCTTCAGCTGTGGAAGAAAGGCTAAATTATGAATAGCTGTGGCCATCAATCTTGAAGAGTAGCTGCCTATCTGTGCACCGCAGACCTGAACGGTACAGAGGTGATGCTCAGCATAGGAAGAGAAACAAATAATGAATACAGAAACGATTGCTAGGCATTACCTTGTAAACCTCTAAGCACTGATGGTACATCTCTGTTGTTGTTTCAGTGCTGGCTTTTTGGTAGCGTCCATGACTTAATAATGAAAATGATTAATAACAGCAGCAACATACAACAATTTGTACAGCGCAAAAACTATTACAGCAGCAACAGCTACTGGTTATCACTAGGGATGGAATAGAAATTGGATCCAGATTTCATTTGAAGCTGAATCTATCAAATTCACAATTTCCAGAACAAAAGCACTGTGCGAACCATTCACAAATATCCTTCAGAATTCACACTTATCCCAATTTTGCTGGGCAGTGCAGCAACCAATGTATATATTAGGGGGGGGTGCATAAAAATTAATAAATTGATGGAAGTAACACATACAAAGTGATAGGATGACACACTAGAAAGTGGGGGATAACACTTCCTTGATGCAACATTGTCTAATCTCCCTGCAAACAAATCTGGATGAATTCTCAATAAACGGGTAATCTGGAAGTGACCAGGAGTTGCTGAGCAAACTCAGGGCTCCTTCACGTACTTTTTTATGATTCCTTATCTTTGAATCAGACTTGGACGGTACTCAAATAGGACTCTCCTCTGACAGCTCTTTGAAACAGAGGGCTGTTCTCTGTAAAGTAGGGTACGTGGCCTTGCTACTGCATTTAGGATTGTGGCCTCTGTTTTGAACGTGGAAATTCTGCTAGACAAAATTTCATCATGAGGCACGTCAACGAGGTGACTGATGGGTTCAGTGTGGGGGGTTTTTTTTTACTGGGTTGGGGGGACAAGGAATAGAGAGAGAAATTAATCACGTTGATGATGAATAGGAAACACCAGGCTAAAAACAAAGCTTCGGTTTGAGCAATGCGGAGTTGTGCAATTGTTTTGGGGTTGAATTCCTTATCTAGCTGCATGCATCACCCTTCTGCGCAAGCACGCACGGCCGCCCACCATTCAGCAAGGTTGTGCAAACTTCTGAGCTGCTCTTTCCAAAGCTTTCACAACTGAAGGCAAAGGCCCCACATGCATGTTGCACATCTTAATCAGGTGATCAGGGAATTAACCCGAGAATCCTATCCTATGGATCCTTTCGGTTACACGCCCCTGCTCCTGCATTTTTTATTTGCATCAAATTATTATTATTATTATTATTATTATTATTATTATTATTATTATCAAATACACTGTCCTTCATTCGAAGATCCCAGGGCAGTTCACAACAGAAAAATACAAAATGAGAATATAAAATGCATAATGAAATAAGTAGGTTGCGGCTGCAACACTCGGGGAAGGGCTGTGGCTCAGTGGTAGAGTATTTGCGTGCACAAGGTCCACCCAAGTTTAATCCCCAGCTTCTCCAGGTAGGACTGGGAATAAGTCATCTGAAATCCTGGCAAGCCACTGCCAATCACTGTATACAGTACTGAGCAAGATGGAACAGTAGTCTGAGTCGGCGACAGGCAGCTGCCTAAGTTCGCAAGCCCCAGTGAAGTGAATGGGACCTGCATTAATGGGCATTAAAAGGTAAAGGGACCCCTGACCATTAGGTCCAGTCATGACCGATTCTGGGGTTGCGGTGCTCATCTCACTTTATTGGCCAAGGGAGCCGGCGTTTGCCCACAGACAGCTTCCGGGTCATGTGGCCAGCATGACTAAGCCACTTCAGGCGAACCAGAGCAGCGCATGGAAACGCCGTTTACTTTCCCGCCGGAGCGGTACCTATTTATCTACTTGCACTTTGACATGCTTTTGAACTGCTAAGTTGGCAGGAGCAGGGACCGAGCAACGGGAGCTCACCCCATTATGGGGATTTGAACCGCCAACCTTCTGATCGGCAAGTCCTAGGCTCTGTGGTTTAACCCACAGCGCCAGCCACGTCCTTCTAATGGGCATTACTGTGCCGTTAATAAATCCCAGGCTAGAATTCCTATGAGTGTGTGGGTTTGGAACAACCTAGGAATCTCAGGGGTTTCAAGAAGGATCAGTATTTGAGGATGGGCTGTGAAGGCTTGCTCCCCTCGTGCGCATTCCAGGGCCCTCCCCAAAAGTTCAGCTTTTGTTTAAAAAAGAAGAGAAAGAAGAATCTTTGGCAACCATGGAGAAATAAGGGCAAGTATGCAGGAAGCATTCTACCCAATTGCTCATCAAGAAATGATTTAATCGTACAATTGCAATAGACTCAATATATACACACAGTATTTGGGCTGGCAAGATGTAAAGGGTCTCTCCTTGTGTATCACTAGAGGCAGTCAAGAGAATATTTTAGGGAAGAACCAGTTGAAGGGAGCCATAGCTTCATTCGTCTGGGTTGATTTACTTTCACATGGCATGGAGAAAGTATATCATCTAAATTATATAGTGCAATTATATAGGTTTCGTCACTAGGTGGCATTGACCTTAATTGCATCTGGGTGGAGTCTAGCATTTCCTGTGTCTGTTGTGTTCTTGTAGGAGAAGGTCAATAAAGTTCTTGTCTTACTTCCTGAGTGGTCTAAGCCTTTTAGGACACATAAAACACTTTTGGAAGATGAGATTATTCATGGAGCCAATAACTTTTGTCCAAACACATTCTATGTGAATGGGCATCAGTCAGAACAGACTACAAATCAAATTTACCTATGAGAGTCAGTGTGGTGTAATGGTTAAATGTTGGACTATGACCTGGGAGACCAGAGTTTCGAATCCCCACACAGCCATGAAGCTCACTGGGTGACCTTTGGCCAGTCATTATCTCTCAGCCTAACCTATATCATGGGACTGTTGTGAGGATAAAATAGGGAGGGGAGAATCATATACACCACTGTGAGCTCCTTGGAGGGAAAAGTGGAATATGAATGTAATAAATCAACAAATTATGGGTTTGTCATGCACCGCATTCAAGCATGCACACCACTTATCTCCATCAAGTAACATGTAAGGCCATTTTTTTAGAGGTGGTGGGTGCATGAGGGTTAATTGGCCTGGAACCCAAGCTCAACAGGAACCTCAGATTTAGACACTTGTTCATTTTTTGACATATGATAAGTTTCACACCTTGTTTTCATATGCGTCGGATCAAAGTGCGACACACTCTCTCAGCTTAAAGCTGTAAATCTAAGCAAACAATTTGCCCAGAAAAGGGCTAGAAAATCATTCGTTAAATACAAAAATATTCAAATTATATATTCCTCTTTCTTTCTCGGTGCTTTATTTTGTTTTTGTGGGTTTGTATTTTATGTGCTATTGTTGTTTTAAGTGTAACTCTTTTTCTTTTTGGTGCCTTATTTTGGGGCATTGTTGTTGCTCTTACTATTACTATTGTTGTTCCTGAGGTCAGAAGCATCTCAGACCCTGAGATTTCAGAGCCCTGGCATTGTCACACCGGCAGACCCTGGAGATTGAGGTTAATTGGTAGAGGGTGGTGGAGAAGGCTGTCCACCCCCACCCCCCCACCCCACCCCCCACACATTCTATGCTATATTTTGCAGCCAGCTCTTGCTGAGCTGAAGCTTGCAAGCTACATGCACAGATGATGATGATGATGATAATGATGATGATGATGATGATGATGGACAACTGACACTCTCACCCACCTGGAGATTTAAACCCTCTGCCTGCCACCTGTAGAGGACCAGGCAAACCTGGAAACTTCAGGTCAAACCTGGAGATCTGACAACCCAGATTATTATGGGTTGTGTCCTCAAAAGCTCTGAGAAGGACCTGTGCAAATGCATAAGAAGCTGCTTTATACTGAATCTGTCCGTTAGTCCATCTAGCTCACTTTTATCTACACTGACTAACAGTGTCTGTCAACACAGGGAGCTTTCCCCGCAAGGATCCTTGGAGATCCCAGGGACTGAATTTAGGACCTTCCGCATGCAAATGTGTGCTCTCCCCACTCTGGCTACATTGAATGTAAATGAGTTCCCAGGAACAAAACAGCAGGAAATGCCTCAGGCTGGCAGTGAAGGGAACTAGTGAAGCCGCACAAAGAGGAACTACAAGTCCAGCTTTTCTAACCTAGCCCATGTTTGCTCCAGATTCCTACCGGTTTCAGTGGGACGGACTTCCAAGTAAACAGTGTGCAGGATGAAGCAGATAGTGTGTAGCGTCCCGAACTCGTGATGTGGCAACGTGACCCACAGCCAACTCTAGGGAAGCAAAGACTGGAGCTGTTTATATCGGAAGTGCCAGGCGATCTTGGGCAGAGGCCTGCGCATTTCTCGTTGTTGTTGTTGCTCCGTCTGCTGCTGTTATTTAAAGCATTGATACCGCACCTTTCCTCGGCTGAGGCAACTGTCAACACTAAAGGAAGGCTATTTTAACCATAATAAAATAACAGTGAAACTATACTGAAACTGAAGAGATTTTTTTTTGAAAACAACAAAAAATACAGACCAGCATTAAAAATAATTTAACCAGATAGCTTCCAGAAGGTTAGAACAATTTAAAGACGGAGCAAACACCTCATGAGATGGTCATATGCCTTACTTTGCTTTTTCAGTCACCTATTATTATTATTATTATTATTATTATTATTATTATTATTATTATCTCGCCTCATTCCCAACCCCTGGACAGCAGACTGTGCAGAGACAAATATTGGCATCCACGGGGGGGGGGGGGCACAAAGGGACATTTCCCCTCACCCATGAGCCATAGGTTTCGTTTTAAAAGAGAAAGCAAGTTTCTCGCATTTGTAGAACCTGAGATATGAGGCAAAATGTGCATTTCTTTTGTAAGAAGCCAGACTGCTCCCACCTTTTTATAGTATTTACTTTACCTCCCTTCCCCTCAGTGGAAAGATCCTCCAGACATTCATGGGTACACAAGTCACCTTGGTCTCAAGTTTTCCTCACTATTCTGTATTGTATTTTTATCTAAATCATAGGTAAAGGTAAAGGTACCCCTGCCCGTACGGGCCAGTCTTGACAGACTCTGGGGTTGTGCGCCCATCTCACTCAAGAGGCCAGGGGCCAGCGCTGTCCGGAGACACTTCCGGGTCATGTGGCCAGTGTGACAAAGCTGCATCTGGCGAGCCAGAGCCGCACACGGAAACGCCGTTTACCTTCCCGCCGGTAAGCAGTCCCTATTTATCTACTTGCACCCGGAGGTGCTTTCGAACTGCTAGGTTGGCAGGCGCTGGGACCGAGCAGCGGGAGCGCACCCCGCTGCAGGGATTCGAACCGCCGACCTTTCGATCGGCAAGTCCTAGGCACTGAGGCTTTAACCCACAGCGCCACCTGCGTCCCAATATCTAAATCATAAGTTTCGCCAAATCTGCATTGGTACGCATAAATGAGCACATGCAAATGTTATTCAAATCTGCATCGTCACCACCACCATTTTTTTTGCTGATGCATTTTCTCTCTTTTTTGACAATGTTGCATAGCTATTATAGGGTTGCCCCATTTCAAAAGTCAAAACTAGGACACCCCGAAAGGTGTGATGTCGGGGGGAAAGTTGCACATATATGGAGCTGCAAATCTGGAATCTTCTGTTATTTGTTGCATTTTATTCCTACCCTTACTCCAATGAGTTCTTCTCCCTCCCCTCAACCAGGGCCAAGGCCTTTTCGGCTTTGGTCCCAACCTGGTGGAACGCTCTATTGCAGGAGACCAGGGCCCTGCTGGACTTGACATCCTTCCGCAGGGCCTGCAAGACGGAGCTGTTCCACCTGGCCTTTGGTCCAGGCCTAGTTTGACCCCCCTATATGGGACGCGGGTGGCGCTGTGGGTTAAACCACAGAGCTTAGGCCTTGCCGATCAGAAGGTCGGTGGTTCGAATCCCTGCGACAGGGTGAGCTCCCATTGCTCTGTCCCTGCTCCTGCCAATCTAGCAGTTTGAAAGCATGTCAAAGTGCAAGTAGATAAATAGGTACCGCTCTGGCGGGAAGGTAAACGGCGTTTCCGTGCACTGCTGTGGTTCGCCAGAAGCGGCTTAGTCATGCTGGCCACATGACCTGGAAGCTGTACGCCAGCTCCCATGGCCAGTAAAGCGAGATGAGCGCCGCAACCCCAGAGTCGTCCGCGACTGGACCTAATGGTCAGGGGTCCCTTTACCTTTATGGGACCCTGTAAGTTACCTCTTTGGCCCTTTTATCAGCTCATGTGGGACCAACAAGGATAGATGGCCCTGATGAATACTTGAGGTACCCGACCCCTATGGTTGTAATTCATGGGCAGTCATTTAATTTTATCCTGATTCTAATTTTTAAGCTGTATTTTAATCAATTGTTTGATTGTGTATTTTATATTTGATGTTAGCCGCCCTGAGCGGCTACTTACTTAGCTACTTACACTGTCCTCAAAACAATCCTGTGAGGTAGGTTAGGCAGAGGAGGAGGAGGAGGAGGGAGAGAGAGAGAGAAGTCCAAAGACAGCCAGTTAGTTTCAAGGTTGAATGTGGATGCAAACAGGGGCTCCTCATTCCTTGGCCACCAAAGTGCTTTCATTCCTTCTATTCCTGAAGTTCAAGTGGGAGTGTCAATGCTTGTGTAGCCAAGAGGGCAACAACTGTACATGGGAAGAAGGTATCAGCATGTTCTGGGAAACCCCAACACTTGCAGAAGTACAAAAAAAATATTTAGGGGAAAACCCCTAAGACAGTTTGGAAGGAGATTTTAAAACAGTGAAGCTGATTTGTTCTAGAATCAAATAAAATCATATTAATATTTAAATTCAAGGGGGAGGGCCGCCAAAACATTCCAGTGAGCTTGCTCAGCAGTCATGACATGCTGCGTGACTCTTGGGGTGGAGTAGACAGAAAAACAGGGTGAGGGGATGGAAATGAGTGGCAAGGAGAATGTTTGGGTAAAGATTGGTAGGTTTTTAAATTCCTCCTGAAAGCCAATAAAGAGGGGGACATGCACACTTCACCCAGGAGGGTATTCCACAAATGGGGGGCTACTACCAAGAAATCCCTGTCATGGGTCAGTACCAGCCTGACAAACCCTCGTGGCAGCTCAAGCAACAGGGTCTACTGATTGCCAGTTCTGGAATTGTTGATAAATGGTTGGCCTTGCCTCTGAACCGTGTTGGGTTGCAGAAGGCCCAGCAGCATGTCCACTCAGAGCAAACAGATTGAAATCAATGGACCCAAGTTAGTCTTTTCAATGGATCTACTCTGTGTTTGACTAAACGTGGGGTACAACTCCCCTGGGTGTCAATCATTGTCAAATGCCGTGCCTCCCCATCCACCACCACTACATGTAAGTGGACTAAAGGTAAAGGTAAAGGTAAAGGGACCCCTGACCGTTAGGTCCAGTCGTGAACAACTCTGGGGTTACAGCGCTCATCTTGCTTTACTGGCTAAGGGAGCCGGCATACAGCTTCTGGGTCATGTGGCCAGCATAACTAAGCCGCTTCTGGTGAAACCAGAGCAGCGCACAGAAACGCCGTTTATCTTCCCACTGCTGTGGTACCTATTTATCTACTTGCACTTGGACGTGCTTTTGAACTGCTAGGTTGGCAGGAGCAGGGACCGAGCAACAGGAGCTCACCCCGTCGCAGGGATTCGAACCGCCGACCTTCTGATCGGCAAGCCCTAGGCTCTGTGGTTTAGACCACAGTGCCACCCACGTCCCTGTAAGTAGAGTATGCTTGCTCAATTTCTTCCTTTCCTGCCCATGTCTACTCCACCTGTTGTTTGAATTGCCCATTTCAGATGGTGACCTCCTCAAGGACCTGCCTCTCCAAGTGATTCCTGCATTTTGGGGCTGGACTAGATGACCCTGGGTGTCCCTACAATTCTAGGGTTCTGTGGGTGCTCTGTGCACCAATGGTGCTGCACGAACCATCATCCTCTTGGGAGCAAACGCTGGAATTCACAGATTAGGACATCAAATCTCTGTGCCAAGAGCAAGTCCAGGCATCAGGGCCGCCGGCTGGCTGTCGTTTTTTTGTTTCTGAATGCGGAGAAGCCAGGAAGTCAGAGCCCGCTGCTGTCAGAGCAGGCACCTGCTACTCTGTCCCTGATTAATGAGTGCAAAGGAAGGCCCTCCTTACCCCCTGCCCAGCCGGCCCTCTCTCACACATGCACACACACACACTCCATGCGCAGGGCACATTATCGGTTTTAAGCACATTTTTATGCAAACGACGCTGGCATTCTTTTCAAGAGGCACAAAGCAAGCCCAGACTAAGAGCCTGAATAGGGACGACACATGGATCCTGCCTCAGCTGCTCAGGCAGACAGACAGAAGTGTGGCTCCAAACAAAGAGATATGGTAATTGTGAACTGAAAAGATTTGGGAGAGGCAGAAAGGAGGGCTGAAGGAAGGGGCTGGCTGTTGGCTGTTGTTGTTTTTTAACAACAGAGGCAAATCAGATTCCCTGTCCTCAAAGGCTGCCCATGATATCCAGGCCCCTGAGAGGCTGAGCATCAGATTCAATGGAAGAGCCATATGAAATAATCCCTTACAGAGGGGCTGGAGTAATTAGGCTATAATGAAAGGTTGTAATGTTTGGGGATTTTTAAGTTTAGGGGAGGAGGATGAGAGCTGGAGACACGACAGAAGTGTCTAAAGCTATACCTTCACATCTCTGAAGGGCTCTCGTGTGAAAGATGGAGGCTTCCTGATCACTGCCTCTTCCTCTCTTGGAATTGGATTCCCCTGTTGGATTGCTGCCTGCCACACAGCTGTGGTGCACAGCCTCCTGGGACGTGCTTGCAAGGGCCTTCCCAAAGGATCTAACCATGAGCATGGACAAGAAGAACAACATTATTTGTTTAACTTCTACCATTATTGTTCTATTTTAAGCAGCCAGAAAGAGCAAAGTCCGGAGTCAATATGTTTTTGTGGCTCTGCTCAGATTCCAGTACACCTTTGCTCTCGAATCAGCCCATGAAGGGGCGCTTCCTGCAGTATGTGCCAATGCTTGGAGCATCTAAATCTGCTTCCTGCATTAGGGTCAGTTCAGCTGCATAGCGGTTAGGTTGGGATAAGCAATTCTGGAAGGGCAGCCCTCCTATCTGGAGCACCCTCTAGTTTATTTTATTTTATTTTATTTTATTTTATTTTATTTTATTTTATTTTATTTTATTATTTTATTTTATTTTATTTTATTTTATTTTATTTTATTTTATTTTATTTTATTTTATTTTCTTCTTTAACAACTCTGTGTAGTGGCCCTATAAATATTCCCATTGTACATATATGAAATCGGCAAGAACAGCTAGTGTGGAAGGTCCTGGCTTTCTGGCAGGGGAGTCACTGCTGCTTACAAGGAGGGGTGAGGTGTCAGGGAAGTCTGTGCCGTGTGCAAAGTAGACTTAAAGTGGCTTAATAGTGATTTCCTTGCCCCTTGGAACTGCTAGAACCCTGCATCAGGTCATTATGACTTTCCCAGAATTCCCAGCCCCCTTCATGAACTACAGCTCCCATGAGCCTCTAGGGGAAGTCATGTGCTTTAAATGTATGGTGCATATGCAGCCTAAGAATGCACAAGCTGAGATTCCTGTGTTGCAGGGGGTTGGACTAGATGACCCTCGGGATCCCTTCCACCTCTACAATTCTGTGATTCTATAATTCTGTGGTAACCATAGCTTTGACTCTGGCAGCGATCTGCGGGAAGACGAAGTGAGATATAGGCAGGGTAGGAGCTACCATCTGAACTCAGAATGAGCCCCTATGGAAGAATATCTGGTGAGAGTTTATGTGTCTGAAAATGTTGGTAACTCAGATTAAAGGAATCAAGTGCCACTCAGACTAGCCCCAAGTCAAGATTGGGTTGTAGTAGCCACAGTAAAAGCAGGATGTGGGTGGGTCGGTGGGTGTAGATAGTGTGTTTCACTCTCATCAGTATTCTGGTAAGCCCCACACACCATGAACAAACCTAGAGTCAGCAGATTTAGAATCAATATTGGCAGTGCTTTTTTTCTTTAAAAAAATGTTTAGAGGTACTCTCATTTTCCTGCTCATATTGAAATACTGCCCCTCAATGAGGCCGAACTTAGGTTCACAAAATGTTTAGGGGTATGCATACCCCTGCATCTCCCCAGAAAAAAGCACTGAATATTGGATTAATTGTTCAGAAGAGAGTAGCTGCTGGATAGATTGTTGAAGGAGCTAAGAGGTGGGATAGCCAAGTTGAAATTCTTGCTCGACTGTCAACCTGATGGAAGTTGCAGAACCATAGAGAGTTAGGGCTGGGAAGAACCCTGCAGGCCATCTTCTTCGCCAGAGCATAATTAACTTAACGGGATTTCCTGCTGCAAAATGCAGCGATGGCCACTGGCTTTAGACGGCTTTAAAATACAAATTCATGGGAGGATAAGGCTATCCATGATGAGTACGCACGATGCCCAAATAGATCGGTGACAGAAAGCCTCTGAATATCAGTTGCTGAGGTTTATTATTATTATTATTATTATTATTATTATTATCCTGCCTTTTTCCCAGACGAGGACTCAAGGTGGTTGCAAATAAAAATACAAAACCCCCCAGATAAAACAGAAAAAGCTATAAACAGAGAAAAGATCATAATTAAAAGTAATTAAATGCCGATAGATTGATTTTTAAAAGAGTAGGGGAGGCAAGGAAACAGACCCAGAAACAGACATTATCATACGGATACACTTAATGGTTAAACCATCATTTTTCATACCTGTGCAGCAATAGCTATAATTTCTATCGAAATGACATATCACTCATTTATATAACTAAGCTGTCAAACAGCACTAGTGGCGGGCAAGTTGACTCTTCCGTTTAGTAACTGCTAAATTGTGCAACTTCCCCTGTTTCGCTGTACACAAACAGTTTTCATAAGTAAGAAATAAGTAAGAAATCATAAGGTGTTTTCATTTAAAGGCATTTCCTAGGCAAATAGACTTATTCCAAGATACACGTTTTGGTTAGATTGTTGGATTGCTTTAGTTGCATCCTTGCCTATGTACCGGGATATATGCAAATATAAGAGTTTGTTATTTCTGTTTTCATTGGCCTTTCTGTTAAAATGATATGCATTTCCCCACCCCCAGAATATTATGGTGTCTCTGAGACGCAGTTTATGGCCTCTTAGGGCTCACCCTCTACTTTTCAGAGTATCCCTGATGTGAGAAAAATCAAGAAGAGTGACTAGTGGGATGCCACAGGGTTCTGTCTTGGGCCCGGTCTTATTCAACATCTTTATCAACGACTTGGATGATGGACTCAAGGGCATCCTGATCAAATTTGCAGATGACACCAAACTGGGAGGGGTGGCTAACACCCCAGAGGACAGGATCACACTTCAAAACGACCTTGACAGATTAGAGAACTGGGCCAAAACAAACAAGATGAATTTTAACAGGGAGAAATGTAAAGTATTGCACTTGGGCAAAAAAAAATGAGAGGCACAAATACAAGATGGGTGACACCTGGCTTGAGAGCAGTACATGTGAAAAGGATCTAGGAGTCTTGGTTGACCACAAACTTGACATGAGCCAACAGTGTGACGCGGCAGCTAAAAAAGCCAATGCAATTCTGGGCTGCATCAATAGGAGTATAGCATCTAGATCAAGGGAAGTAATAGTGCCACTGTATTCTGCTCTGGTCAGACCTCACCTGGAGTACTGTGTCCAGTTCTGGGCACCACAGTTCAAGAAGGACACTGACAAACTGGAACGTGTCCAGAGGAGGGCAACCAAAATGGTCAAAGGCCTGGAAACGATGCCTTATGAGGAACGGCTAAGGGAGCTGGGCATGTTTAGCCTGGAGAAGAGGAGGTTAAGGGCTGATATGATAGCCATGTTCAAATATATAAAAGGATGTCACATAGAGGAGGGAGAAAGGTTGTTTTCTGCTGCTCCAGAGAAGCGGACACGGAGCAATGGTTCCAAACTACAAGAAAGAAGATTCCACCTAAACATTAGGAAGAACTTCCTGACAGTAAGAGCTGTTCGACAGTGGAATTTGCTGCCAAGGAGTGTGGTGGAGTCTCCTTCTTTGGAGGTCTTTAAGCAGAGGCTTGACAACCATATGTCAGGAGTGCTCTGATGGTGTTTCCTGCTTGGCAGGGGGTTGGACTCGATGGCCCTTGTGGTCTCTTCCAACTCTATGATTCTATGATTCTAAGATTTGGGTGGGGGAAGACAGTGATTTGGAGAACAACATATGGACAACAGAGAATTAATGGAGATGCAGGAGAACTATATTAAACGACAATATGGATGAGCCCTTAATCCGGCCTTGGTTGGTGGCAATGATGGTGAGGAGGCAGATTCACTGAGGGAAGCAGAGCTGTGGAGGGTTTTTGGCCCGCCAGAAAGGTTAGCAGCGTCTGAAGCAGATGGTTGGCCACTGTGGAAACAGGACGCTGGATTTCTGTCCTGAGTTGGCAGGTTGCTTCTTATGTACCCCTTATCACCTATATTACAGATAGATGGACTGAGGCTGAAAGCTTGCAGCTTGCCAAAGGTCACCTTTGGCAGAGGCAAGATTCAGTGACTTCCTGGATTGCGGTTCACTCAGGTACTTAGCTATATTAGTTCTCTGTACAGAACTTGGTGCTCTTCTTCCCTGTGAACCATCCCTGATCGATTTCAGCTCATTGCCCTATTTGTAGCCAAGTCCTGTCTGGAGGCAGCAAAAGGCCTTGCAATGTTTCTTGTTCAAGGCAGCTTTCATTAAAGGAGAGATTGTGGCCCGATTCTGCAGCAGCCCAGCTACTTCTTAATAATTTGTGGCACATCCACAGCCTGGAGGGAAGGTTGAGAACATACCTTCCAACATTTCTCCAATGAAAATAGGGACGTCCCACACATCTTACTGGGTTGCCCCAGCCACTCTGGGCAGCTTCTAATTTATATGAAAACATAATAAAACATTAAACATTTAAAAAACTTCTCTGTACAGGATTGCCTTTAGACAGCTCGAGGGGGAGGGCTAGATAACTCCATATCCTTCAACATTTCTCCAAAGAAAATAGGGACATCCTACCATACCCTCCAATATTTCTCCAATGAAAATAGGGATGTCCAGGATGAAATGAGAAACCGGGACAGCATCTCTAAATCAGGGATGTCCCTGGAAAATAGGGACACTTGGAGGGTCTGTAAGAATAGATAACTATCTCTTTTCTAATTCACAAACACCTTCTTGGTTGGTCACCAGGAGGATGCTTTCAGTCACCACAGGTGACCAGGTAAGGGGTTGGTTTTGCTCTCATTGGGTAGCAGGTCAAAACAACAACAACCCCCAACTGCTTGCTAACAGTCTCCTAGAAAAAGAAAAGGAATGAAACAGAAAAGAAATCTGACTTCCAGCCAGGCAGTAAAATGCCATCTGTCTCCCTGCTGGGGGTCCCATGTCTCACAGACAGGCCTCTCTTTAACCTTAGAGATGGAGCAAGCACATGGCAAGCAGACAGTTCAGCAATTGAATTCTGTCTGCTCCTCTGCAGCCCTTTCAAGGGGAACATGGGGGAGGAGAAAACGGGGCGGGGGGGGGGAGTTCTTATTCCAAAACATTTTTCCCAGCCCAGAGGATTTTTTTTAAAAAAAGTTTTTGGTTGGAACATGTCACGATCAGAAAAAAAAGTTAGCAAAACACTTAAGAGTGTCCTGAAAACAAACAAGCAAAGATGACTTTGTAGACAAATAATATATCTTCAGTATATCTTCTGTGTCCACTTTTAAACACTCGCTGAAAGCTTTTCTGTTTCAGTCAGGCCTTCGCAGGCAATTACGAATACATCTTTCCACTGACGTCTGCTTTTACCTTTTTTTAAATATGGTCTTTATTATATGTTTTAGGTATATAAACCACTTTGATATTTTCTTTTTCTTTTTGTGACATAGTGGCATATGAATATTTTTTATAAATAAATAATAATAGCAAAGAAAATAAGGCATAAAGGACCAGCACTGACTCACGGCAACTTATTGATAACCACAGATGATATATTTTACAGCTTACAGTTACGACACAAAAAATAATTGGAAAAATTGCACATTGGAATATATACATGCTAATGTTTGATGTTATTCGATGTATGCCTGTGAAAAGAAAGGATTAAAAAATAGGATTTTTTTTAAATAAAAAAAATGTTTTGGATAGAGATGTAGTTCATATCTGAAGCGTCCCCCTCTGCTACCCACCCCCTCCCACTTGCGCAGAGTTACACCCCCAGGGCTCTAGCAGACGGGAGATGCTAAACTGCTGAGGCCAACAATACTGGACTTTGTACAGGAGGCTGATTGTGCAATAATGTGACTTTTCATTAGCGGGGAATCCCCACCAACCCACCTGTTTCCTCCTTAGCTTTTATTTCTCTATTTACGTATTTGCTTGCAGAATCTCTCCAGGACGCCCGACGACATGGTTAGTCTCTTGAGTGGCTCACAACTTCAAGTAATAAAAATATGATACTGTTTTGTTTCAAACAAACAAACAAAACCAAATTGCACGACAAAAATAAATGTCAGCATGGGAGGCGGTAGAGCGAAACTCACCGGAGAGAAAAAATGAAGCCAATTTTACCACATTACTAAAAGTACCCAGGCTATTTTCTTGTTTTGCTGCTATTTAGTAACCGAGTTCTGAGTTGGATAATTTTGTTGTGGGTTTTACATTGTATTTTACTGCACTTTTTGTATACCACCCTGAGAACTGCGGCTGAAATATTACTGCTATATTATCGTCGTCTGTGGCTCAAAACACTAAAGCCACAGATTTGTTAAAGGCCCGGAAGCTGGCATTACAATCAGCGAGTCTGTCTAGGAAAGGCCTTCAATAGCCATGGTGCCACTTCCAACTGATCTCCACCCATCTCGTTTTGATTGGCAGGGGTGCCCAGAGCAGGGCCTCTGAAGAGGGTCTCAGGATATGTATATGTGAAAGAAGGTGATCTTTCCGGTATCCTGACACCAAACTATTAAGGGCATTAAGGCTCAAAGCCAGCACCTTGGACTGAAAAGCCATCCTCGGAATCAGAGGAGAAATTGGCCAGCAAGGTTCCCATTGTCTCCTTCTTTTACTCCCGCTCTTTAAAATGCTTCTTGAAAGGGATGTCTTTGTTGGTTAGCCGTCTGTTTCTCAAGAGACATTGGAGTGAGCTTCTGGAGGGCAAAATCAAACTGCTGGAGAATCACAGCGCCCGCTGTGGCTGCAGAGACTGGTAACTCATAACTGCTGCCTCTCACGTTGTTTTTCCTGCGTTAGTAACAACAAAGTGAGCTCTCTGGGGTGCAAGCCTGGGCAGTGTGTATGGAGGTCCTGGGCTGCCCAGATGATCACTGAGGTGGTCCAAAGGAAAGCAGAGCAATACACTAGCTTGGCTGTAGGAGTTGTTGGAAGGAAGTATACAAGACACCACCCAACCATCTTGGGGACTTCACTCAAGATTTGCGCAGCCTTTTCTTTTCCCAAGGCAGAAGATGGAAAGGGGTATCTCAGAGGCCGTTTTCACAAGTAGTACTTAAATATGGGGCGGGGGGCATTTCACAGGCCTATATTTTGAATGTAAACTTCCTGCCTTTGGGCCTGTATTTTATGCAGGACAGTCTTCTATCTGAAGGGCTGCCCAGTCAAGTCAGACTGAAGAACCCTAAGAAGGGAGAATCCTCTTGTCACAGTCTTCCTCACTGTGGTGAGATGCCCTGGGGTTGGATAATAGTAAAGGTAAAGGGACCCCTGACCATTAGGTCCAGTCGTGACCGACTCTGGGGTTGCAGCACTCATCTCGCTTTATTGGCTGAGGGAGCCGGCGTACAGCTTCCAGGTCATGTGGCCAGCATGACTAAGCCGCTTCTGGCGAACCAGAGCAGTGCACGGAAACGCCGTTTACCTTCCCGCCGGAGCGGTACCTATTTATCTACTTGCACTTTGACGTGCTTTCGAACTGCTAGGTTGGCAGGAACTGGGACCAAACAACGGGAGCTCACTCCGTTGCGGGGATTCGAACCGCTGACCTTCTGATTGGCAAGTGGTTTAACCCACAGCGCCACCTGCGTCCCATGGGGTTGGATAATAATTCTCTCCAAATCCATACCTATCAGTATAAATAAGCATATGCAAAATTTATGCAAATCAATGTCCTCTTTTGGGGGGACGGGGGGAGATGTATATGTGGCTGCCCACACCAGCACAAAAGGGTCCTGTTGTAGAAACAACTTGATTTAGGCACAAACAACTATAAGCATAAGTTTCATAAACACCCTTCCCTGATGCTGTGTACACACCAGAAGATCTCTATTGCCTTGTTCCACATTTTGCTTCTTATTGCCTTGTTTCTTTTCCCAGGGAGCAGTGGGTTTGTGAACTTTATTCTGTTTACAGAACGTAGCAGGCTTTCCCATCCTATGAGAACTTGATCGGTAATAACTTGGTTTAGTCTCGCTGCAATCGCATACCGGCAAATTCAGGTTGCGCAATTATAGTTGACCGGAAGATCTGGGGCAACAAACTTGCTTCTTCCCAAAAGATTGGACTGGGGAAATGCCCTGGAAAGTACTGGATGAAATTTGCTTTGACATCGTCTAACCTCCCAAGCTTACACCAAAGACTAGAATTGGAGAGATCTGGGTTCAAATCTCTACTGGGTGACCTTGCACCCTCCACCACCTCTCAGAACAAGTAATCTCACAGGGTTGGTGTATGTTTGCTGAGTAACCTTTTCAAATCAGCTGCATTAAGTGGAGAGATGGAGGTCTCCTTTTCAGAAAATAGACATGAACCTCTGTCAATGTGCTGCAATTTGTAAGAATTGCATGATGTGGAGAAATATGGAGAAATGGCTTGAAATCGGGTCCAGTTACTGAACAAAATGTATAATCATGCTAAGTGGTTTCATATCATGAAATGGAGAATATGTGCACATAATGGGAAATTTAGCCTAAAGAATAGGACATACATCTCCTCCTCATACACAATAATCTGAGAAGAGTCTTGCTGGATAGAAGAATACCTAGTCCCCCAACCCATCTCCCACTGCCATATTATATTGTTTTGTATTGTATTGTATTGTATTGTATTGTATTGTATTGTATTGTATTGTATTGTAATTCTATGCTGCTTTTCATCCACATAAATCACAAAGCGGTTTACAAACAATAAATAACAAGAACATAACAGAACATCACAAATATAGCATCATATAGAATAATTAGCAACTAATCAGTAAAAAAAAAATACGATCTATACAACTCTTAACAAAACAACTAAGAAAAATCTAAACTGCACGATAACAACAAAAGTCATATAAGATTCACAAGTAGGTATGGTTACTTCAGATGCATTTGAAAACCCTTCAATTGATTAGATTATCCACATATCTTCATCCCGGCACATGCCCAAGTTGAGGGAAGAAGGAAGTGGTGAATGTGATATTGGTATACGATCACCCACAACACTGTTGGACAGGTATGGATACACACACACAAACACACTGCTGGGACTACCTACAACTGTTTTCATCCATTTTCAAGTGGACACACTGCAGAGTAATACAAAAATCAATTTGCAATGAGCTTTTGTTTTCAGGATGAAACCCATTTCCCAATAAGTGTTTTTCAGGGGCAAAAAGGAGGCAACAGATTGTGTGCAGAACATGTAGAAAAAACAAGTGTGTGGTTGCCATTTATTCTGGAACAGAGGTGTAGCACGGAGGGCTGCCAGGGCAAGCGCCTGGGTCCATGGGGGTGGGGGGGGAGTGCTGCTCACGCCACACTGCAAGCCCTGCACCACTTTGCAAGGCTAGGATGATCCCAGCCTTGCAAAGTGGCTTGGGCTGATGTCACTCCATCAATGGCAAGGGCTGAGCTGGCATGGGGGCGGGGCCTCCATCCTCTACGTCCCGTCCCCCAGAGCTTGCACTCACCCTGGGCACTGGCAAACCATGCTATGCCGCTGTTCTGGAATACAATGTTGCAGGTACGCAACCTGAGTCCTAGAGCACAGAGCAAAGATCTTGCAGTGGGCCCGACTGTTGGACAAAATCTGTGGTACCCAGGAGACGGGGGTGTCCAAGAAAAAAAATGTAGGTTCATCTCTTACCCCTCTGGTGTCCCTGAGTACATCCGTTTCCTTTCTCTTGTATAAAAGTCAGTGAACAGCTGCCATTCAGCCCATGGGGAAAATTAAAGCACAACACTTTGGGGAGGGGCATAGGGTTGGATTTAGCAAGAGGACACCTGCCTATACTTAACTCCCCCCCCCCCCACTGAAATCAAAAGGATTTAAAAGTGCCAGATTGCCTCCCACCCCCTCCCTGCTTTAATCAGTCTGATCATGTTATATTAAAAAGTTGGCTTTGCAACCTTTTGCTCAATATCTCCCTTTCTCCAGAGGCTTTTCTTCTTCTTCCAGAAATATGATTAGCTTATAGCAGGTAAGTCAAAACTGTAATTAACAAAGAAGGCATTGGGACCTTGCTTGAAGGGATGGGATGACTAAATACACCTGCAAAATTCAGCCACTACAGTTTGCAGGAGGAATAGCCTGTTGTCTGGCATAGGGCCTTGAATCTGAGTCTTGCCAAGGCACCACATAATCCCTGGCACTGCCCTCTGGATGGCCTCCCTCCTGAACTCAATGTGCCATTGTTGATTATAACTACAGCTAGGCCTGCTAATAATCTCAGGACTGTGCTGCTGAGTAGTGAGTTAATATCGCCAGGGGTCACTTACACGCCAGCATCAGGCCGTTTTGCTTAAAATACCGACAAGACGCACCCGTTTATTATAACTGGCATCAAAGCTCAAGTCTTGCAGTACGAAACCATCAAAAGGAGAGCTGGGATAAAAAGATCAGGAAAGAAACAACATACCACCCAGGGGCTCCAACTATAGGGGGCTCTGGGTGCCTGAGCACCCACAAAAGTTTTGTGGTGGGTGCTTAGCACCCACACTGCAGGAGCCCCGATACAACTTCCAGTGCCTCACAAAGCCCTGGAAATCATGTCTGAGGCCTCACAAGGCCTTGGAGACGCTGTCTGAGGCCTTGCGAGACCCCGGACCTGACTTCTGTTGGCACCAGAAGTCAGGTTCCAAGGCCGGAGGGGCACGTGTGACGTCATGATGACATGTGGCAACTTGACATCATGACATCACGTGCATTGGGCACGCATAAACTGGAGCCCAAGTTGGCTCTCCTGATACCACCAAATGGTTTGTTTGTTTTTTTATGAAGGCCTCAGCTAACATCTTATAGCATCTTTAGTCATACTATCTCCTTGAATTCTGTAGAGAGCTGAGTCGCGACTTTCCAGAAGATGGGGTAGGTGTTTGTTTTTTTAACACAATGACATCTGAACCTCCAACCTATTTGCTGGCACAAAAACCATATATATCTGGAGGAGCCGATTGGGTGGTGTCTACCCACAGAATAAGGCCAAGGAACATGGAGAGAGACCGAGTATCATTAGACTTTGACATGCCATGGACCAGCTGAATGAAGCTCACATGCACTCAGGCATCTGTGTGATCCAAATCAGGACGCTTGTTTGTTTTTGTGTTTGTTTGTTTGTTTTGTCCCACGCTCTCTTGGTGGCCAGCTAACTCGCCCCACAGTGCTGGACCGAAAAGTGGGGCATTCTGGGATCTTTTCAGAAGCCAGGTGGCTTCTGGAATTCTGGAATGTCCCGCTTAAATCGGGACGGTTGAATGGGAAGAAGTCACAGACCACTGGACCTCCGTTTGGGAAGCCCTGCATTAGGGAAGCTGTTACTATCACTATGTTCATGCAATCTTACTTCCCCCTGCCCCACCCCCGCTATGCAGGTTGCTGTAAATTTCCAAAATCCCCAAAACAAAGAGTATCCATAATAACAACAACTTAGGTTTATATGCAACACATTTCACCATGGTGAGAAAGATTGTGAGCAGGTTTCCTGGGTGGCTGCTCAATCTGCTGTTCAAGTACCAACTGCAGTATATGGGCAGCTTCAAGGCCCCTGCTGCTCTTCCTTTCCTAGGGTTCTTTATCTTTAAAGCAGACCCTTGGACTGGACAGCTCTTTGGCTGGGGGAGTGCCCTAAAGTCAGGCAGGCGGCCTGTGCAATAGTAGTCAGCTTCCAATATGTTTCACCAGGGTAATGATTAGCCCGCGCAAAACTTGTTGTTCAAGGACTCGTCGTCAAAACAACCTTCCCTGCATTGCTTACACAGGTGCGGTTTGCACCTCAAGGACCTTTCTGGAAACCAACCTACTGTTTGTGTGATCTCATGGCCCGGGCCAGCCTAAGACATTTTGCTGCCTGAGGCGATGAGGCAAATGGCACCTCCCCTCACCCACACCCTAGTCAATGCTGGGATTCTTTAGGGGGAGTCATGTGCTTTAAATATGTGTTGTATGTGCTTTAAATGTATGTTGCGGGTCTGCCTTGTGTCACTGCCTAATGTTAGGGCCGGCTCTGCACCTTATGAGTGTAGATTTGCCACCAGTAGCATTCGTTTCTCTTGCTACATAAATGGTGAGCTAGCCTTGTTGTGTTCCAGTTCATTCTTTCAGACAAAATCTGTGCATGTTTTTGAAATAGAGATGGGTAGCCTTCAAAGCACTGTCCTAAAATAATAAAACGTCTACAAAATTAAACATCTTGTTGGTATTCACCACTTGACAGCCTTGATAATTTGGCTCACGGGCAGGAGGTTTCCCCACCCCTGCTCTAGACCAAGAAGCTGGATTCCACATGTAACACAATTCAGGGTGTGTTGTGTTGTGTTTTATTGTAGAGGGAAAAGGACAAACCTCTCACAGCGCCTTCACACTGCAGGCAGTTTGAAATGAGATTTAACCCTGTTGCATAATCTGCAGGGAAGGAAATGCCCAGCTGAGTTTTAACACCTTATGGAAGAGCTTTGTAATGCATTCACCCAGGATGACACAAGCATGTTTTTTGTGTTTTGCACTGAGCTGCTCAAATGCTTTTCAGATTAAAGGCTTTGTTGCAGCCAGGTTGGTCCCAGCAGGCAAGAAGCACTGAGTAAGTGAAAAGGGGAGCCTTCCCCCCCTTTCCTTTTTATACTCTTGCATGATATTAAAAGACACCTAATGGCAAACCTAGACAGCGTCTTAAAAAGTAGAGACATCACCTTGCCGACAAAGGTCCGTATAGTTCAAGCTATGCTTTGCCCAGTAGTGATGTATGGAAGCGGGAGCTGGACCATAAAGAAGGCTGATCGCCAAAGAATTGATGCTTTTGAATTATGGTGCTGGAGGAGACTCTTGAGAGTCCCATGGACTGCAAGAAGATCAAACCTCTCCATTCTTAAGGAAATCAGCCCCGAGTGCTCACTGGAAGGACAGATCGTGAAGCTGAGGCTCCAATATTTTGGCTACCTCATAAGAAGAGAAGACTCCCTGGAAAAGACCCTGATGTTGGGAAAGATTGAGGGCACAAGGAGAAGGGGACAACAGAGGACGAGATGGTTGGACAGTGTTCTCGAAGCTACTAATATGAGTTTGACCAAACTGCAGGAGGCAGTGGAAGACTGGAGTGCCTAGCGTGCTCTGGTCCATGGGGTCACAAAGAGTCTCTCACGATTAAACGACTAAACAACAACAAAATGCATGCAGTGTGTGTCGGCTGTCAAGTCACACAGAGTTCGTCTTCAAACTAGATAAAACCCTAAGGGGGAGGAAGTAGAGTTCCCTACTTCCCTACTTTGCATATACTGCAGATTGAATACCATTTGGCCAAAATGAAAGAAACACTGGTTCACTTGTTCTGAACCTAGGGGTGGGAGTAAATCACATGTGATAACAGCTGAACTGTGTTCAGATCTCCTGATACGTTTTGGATATTAAAATAGGAACAGGAGGCTCTAACACTGATGGGTGCAGTGGTGCCAAGAGATGATAAACTTAACCTTTCCCGTGCCTTTCCAGGTCAAAACCACCCCATGAAAACTGTTGGTCTCACAGTTGGAAAAACTACTGACACAAGCCCCCACCCCCACCCCTGAAATTGATAATAGCAGCTTCAAATGATTGTTTAAATCCAGAAAACCCACCCATCTCCTGGTCAAAATTCACAGGCAGTTTGAAGTTAAAAAGCGAAAACCGTAGTGAGAGCTGTAAGTGTATCTTCCAATCATCTGAGCAAGATGGAGGTATACCAGTCGTAAGACGGCTTCCTTTACTTCCTTCGTTCATCCAAATTC
Source organism: Podarcis cretensis (assembly GCF_951804945.1). Lineage (NCBI taxonomy): Eukaryota > Metazoa > Chordata > Lepidosauria > Squamata > Lacertidae > Podarcis > Podarcis cretensis. The sequence continues at coordinate 22,340,687 of NC_137177.1, read as the reverse complement.
ATTGTCACATTTTCCCAAAAAATATTTGTCTTCTGTTTTAAATCTTTATTACCAGTGAGTGCCAAATGCCTTCATTTCCCAAACTGGCATGTCTGGGGTTTATTTTTACCTTCCATGTCACCAGCAGTCTAATCTCACCTTCTTAGGATAACAACTCACGGGTCTGGGAACTGAGAAAATACTGCTTTTTTTAACTTCTCGAGAGCAGCACTCCTGACAACACACAGAGCATTCCAGTTCAACTGGAAGTCAGAATATTATGGGATGGCACCAACTTCTGCTGATTCAAAGAGATCTTAAACCAAACTAACCTATGAGAAGACCATATCACGGCATCTAGTCTCTACTCTTTGTTGTGTATGTTTGTTTGTTTGTTTGTTTGTTTGTTTGTTACTAGTATTCATCTACCTCTCTTCATATCACCAGGCAGGTTTACATAAATAATGAAATCATTAAAAATTGTTATTAGTATTAGTATTAGTATTATTCAAATGATAGAGCTAAAAGCCACAACATTGTAAAAGCAGCATAAAACCGCATCTTAAAAGCTTAAAAGCTCATGAAAATTAAAGGTTTTTGCTGAAAGGACAATAAAGTAGGTACCAATCAACTATATTTGGGGTAGGGAGAGTGTTATAAAATTGATATATAATATGTAAGAATTAATTAATTAACTAATGGGGTGTCACAATGAAGAAAGCCTCGCCATGGTTCCAATCTGGTCGCAGACAGACACAGCTACTATTTAAAGTTTTGAGAATCACTCGATGCCAAACATATTTAACATAACATGGATGTAGCTTGAACTCTGCACCTTCCACAAAGGTTGCAAACAGCTTCTATTTTTTCAGCCACTTGGTCGTTTTCATTTTGCATGACAATTTCGAAGAAGAAGAAGAAGAAGAAGAAGAAGAAGAAGAAGAAGAAGAAGAAGAAGAAGAAATGCATTAGTAAAGAAGAGGACACAGATTTGCATCAAATTCACATGTGGTGATTTGCAGGTATAGATGCACATTGAGAAATAATTACTGTACAATAAAAAAGAAATATGACCTATCTAACTATGGCAGGGGTGACTGTGAACAAGTGACCTGTTGTTTCTGCTCTGCCTCCTGTCCAGGCAACTCCACAGCCACCATCCTCCTGCCCTCCCTAATTATCGCACTTTAACTTTAAAAAGAAATTTGGACCAGACAGCCCTTCAGATCAAGGACTCTTTCAAACAGGGCACTGTCCCCTGCCAGCCCTACAAAGGAGGACACATGACCACCCTAGTTTTATTTTTTTGACTTGTTACCTGCCTCTCGGGACAGGCCACAATATTTAGAAAAACAAGCAAGTATTAAAACCCATTTTAAAACAAATTACGATCTTTTAGGTGGGTCCTAAAATATGTACACCCCCCGTGTCAAAAGCCAGGATCAAAAGATGTGTCTTCAACATATGATGGTGCCAGATGCTCCGCTGCAGAGAGGGAATTCCACGACTTAGGGGCTGCCACAGAGGAGGACCTCTCCTGGGCTGCCCTGAGTTTCTGAGGGCAGTGGAACTACCAATAAAGTCCTTTCTGCTGATCTCAACACTGGAGAGGGGGCTATATTGAAGGAGGCAGTGGTGATGATGAGAAGGCTCTACAATTCATTAAATGGGCTGCAACTGTTCTTTCCAGGACAATCCTATCACTGCTCTGGCAAGCTGCAAGGAAGGGAATGATAAGGTCTTTTTGGCGAAGATTAGCTTGATCCTTGGGAAATAAATCTGAAAGGATTGAATGGCTCCATTAATAAGGTCAATTGCCCCACCCCCCAAAACGTTATGCACTGCGGTAAACATGTTGTCAAATCCTGATCACTTCATAAGCTATTGTTACGCTGCTCAGCATGCACTAAGGTGGAGGCAGAGTATATTTTAAGTCGCCAAGGGTAGCCAAAAACCCTGGGGCTAATCTTCCATAGCAGTAGTTTGCAAACTTCCTTTTTTCACGGACCCCTTTCGGAGTTCTCTGCAGATCATTTAATAAACTTAATTTTTGTTCTGCAAATCAAAGCACATACATGTCTCATATTTTAATATGCTTCCCACTCAGCGTAATCAAGAAGCCCAGTATTGTGAAAATCACAGGCCTTGGACCAGCTGCTGAGAAGTGCCTCTTTGACTGGTACTTTTAAAAGGGAAAAATAGCAGCCTGCACCAAACTGAATTAGGCCCCATACCAAAGCTTGGTTATTTTGTTGATAAAAAGCAGCCCTGGTCAAAACAGCCTTGATATCCATCTTTTGAAGAAGGGGAAAAAACTCAGATGGATGGCCAAAAGCAAATATGCTCAACTGTTCTGCAACCTTCCCACAGACTACTTGCATACAGCTGGAGCATCACAACATCACAAATGACAATCACAAAAATAGGGTGGGTCTTAAAAATATATGTCTGGGGTGTCAAAGGTCAGGGTAAAAAGGTGTGTCTTCAGCATATGTAGAAAACTGAACAAGGATGGTGCTAGACTCACAGACCACCTGCCCAGACTTTATGGACCACCAGAGGCCACAGACTGAGAAAGTTTGCTGTAGGATGGACAGCTCTGTCAAAATGTGTACCAAAGGAAGCTGAATTCTATGTCCCATATAAATAATGCCAATCAAATACCATATTTTTCCATCTATAAGATGCCCCCATGTATAAAGTAAAGGTAAAGGGACCCCTGACCATTAGGTCCAATCGTGGCCGACTCTGGGGTTGCGGTGCTCATCTTGCTTTATTTGCCAAGGGAGTCGGCGTACAGCTTCCGGGTCATGTGGCCAGCATGACTAAGCCGCTTCTGGCGAACCAGAGCAACGCACGGAAGCGCCATTTTACCTGCCCACTGGAGCGGTACCTATTTATCTACTTGCACTTTGACGTGCTTTCAAACTGCTAGGTTGGCAGGAGCAGGGACTGAGCAACGGGAGCTCACCCCGTCACGGGGATTCGAACCGCCAACCTTCTGATCAGCAAGCCCTAGGCTCTGTGGTTTAACCCAAAGCGCCACCTGCCTCCCCGCCCCCATGTATAAGATAACCTCTATTTTTTGAGCCCAAAATTAAGAAATAAATATTTTAAACATTCCGTGTATAAGACGACCCCCAATTTTAAACATAAAAAATATGGGGGGAACATAGTCTTATACACAGAAAAATGTGGTGATTCTTCATGCCTGCCCTTATTTTCTATAATTTATTCATTTTTCCTGCTTTTTGCAGGGCACAGAGCTATGCAAGCCACAAAACCCAGCCCACTAAACATTGCCCATATCTTCTCAGAACTAGAAACAGAGGATTGCTCTCTGACTGACATTGCAATAGAGGATTTCCGTCTGTAGAGCAGGGCACATGAGCAGGGCGCATCTGTGCCATACATTAAAAGCACTCTTATTCCACTTTAAGCAGTCATAAAGGTAAAGGTAAAGGTACCCCTGCCCGTATGGGCCAGTCTTGACAGACTCTGGGGTTGTGCGCCCATCTCACTTAAGAGGCCAGGGGCCAGCGCTGTCCGGAGACACTTCCGTGTCACGTGGCCAGCGTGACATCGCTGCTCTGGCGATCCAGAGCCGCACACGGAAACGCCGTTTACCTTCCCGCTGGTAAGCGGTCCCTATTTATCTACTTGCACCCGGAGGTGCTTTCGAACTGCTAGGTTGGCAGGCGCTGGGACCGAGCAGCGGGAGCGCACCCCGCCGCAGGGATTCGAATCGCCGACCTTTCGATCGGCAAGTCCTAGGCGCTGAGGCTTTAACCCACAGCGCCACCTGCGTCCCTCTTCTTAAGCAGTCATAGCTTCCCCCAAAGAATTCTGGGAGCTGTCATTTGTTAAGGGTGCTGAGAGTTGTTAGGAGAACTCTTATTCCCCTTAGGGAGCTGCAGTTTCCATAGTTCCCTGGAAGGAGGGACTGACTCTGAAAATTGTAGCTTGGTGTGGGGAATAGAGGCCTCCTGAAAACTCTCAGCACCCATAACAAACTGCAGTTCCCTGGCTTGTTGGGAGGGAAGCTGTGACTGTTAACGTGGAACGAGAGTGCTTTAAAAGTAGGGTGTGGATGTGACCGTGGTCACCTGACCAGCATGTGACAAGCCAGCTGTGCTGCGTCTGGGGGTCGTCCTATTCTTTCTGGTGCTTGATCCTCTGGCTGCTACTCCAAAGTCCTGCCCTGACAGCACCAACTGGCTTCCCTCTTGTTTTTCTTCCCTACATCGATGCCCGTCTGTAACTGGTAATTGTATCTTACAGGTCAAATAAGGATGATGGCAGTTCAGTAACAGAAGTCTCCTCCCTTTCCCAAGCACCAGGAACTGTGCAACGTGAACTGTTTTCATGCTCTTTCAAATGCCAATTGTGCTCAAATTGCGCAATGCATCCATGTCTCATGCTATCGAGATGTGCTCCATCAGGATGCATTCTTTGCTATCTCGCCTTGTAAACTTATTCCCTCCCTCCCCCTGTACTTCAAGCCAGCGTCTTTATATTATTCTGCCACCTCTTGGGTATGCTTTCTGTACCAGAGGTTGTTGCCTACAAAACTGCTAGTAATGGACCCTAATTTGACGATTTCCCCTTATTTTTATTTTTTAAAAAAACTTCTCCCTGCAGCTAAAGAAACTGGCCTGGCAGGGAGAAAATTTGTAGCCCAGATCTCTTCCTTCTCTGCTGCATTTCCCTCTTGCACAGAAGGAGGAATTGATTGTTAAAGTAAAAGGTAAGGGACCCCTGACCATTAGGTCCAGTCGTGGCCGACTCTGGGGTTGCGGTGCTCATCTCACTTTACTGGCCGAGGGAGCTTGTGTACAGCTTCCGGGTCATGTGGCCAGCATGACTAAGCAGCTTCTGGTGAACCAGAGCAGCACACGGAAACTCCGTTTACCTTCCCACCAGAGCGGTACCTATTTATCTACTTGCACTTTGACGTGCTTTCGAACTGCTAGGTTGGCAGGAGCAGGGACCGAACAACGGGAGCTCACCCCGTCGTGGGGATTTGAACCGCTGACCTTCTGTTCGGCAAGTCCTAGGCTCTGTGATTTAACCCACAGCACCAGCCGCGTCCTAGGCTTGATTGTTAAACAGCTCTTCAAATTGTATCTCTGGGAGGGGAAAGGGGGCTTCAGCACCCTGAACAAACTACCACTCCCAGGATTCTTTGGGGGGCATTTGACTGTTCAAAGGGGCATCACAATGCTTTAAATGTGTGGTGTGAACTCAGCCTCCTCTCAGGGTTTTCAATGACTGACAAGGTCTGCTCCACAAAGGATGTGTTTCTTTGCAGCCTGTTGCTCAGTCACCACTAGCAGAAAATGCAAATGGTGGAGGTGCCGCTCAGTGACCTCTCTCAGGTGCCATGGCACCAAGACCTTTAAGAAAAGAGATGTAGCTCAGCCATTGAGACTCCAGGTTCAATATCCAGCATCTGCAGCTAGGGGCTAGATGAGAAACCTATCAGAAATCTCTGAGAGCCACTGCCAGTTCAGTGGGTACTAGACAATACTTGAGCTAGACTATGTCAGCGGGTGCAAGGCACTGTCCTATAGTTTTGTCACCATCCCTCTCTGATGTTCAGGTTCTGAGTGCAGTTGCTTATGTAGCCAAAACAGCATCACCACAAGAGAAGCAGGTATCTGCAGGCTGGGGGGGAACCTGAAGTCTGTAAAAGCATGGGGGGGTGGAAATGTGGGGTGGGCTCCTTCAAACAGCCCAGAGAGGAGTGAGCATGCTCAGAAGGCAAGGAATGGCAGACCCTCCAAGTGTCCCTATTTTCCCTGATTTAGAGAAGCCATCCCAGTTTCTGATTTGATCCCGGAATGTCCCGCTTTTCCTTAGGTAAAGGTAAAGGGACCCCTGACAATTAGATCCAGTCGTGACCGACTCTGGGGTTGTGGTGCTCATCTTGCTTTATTGGCCGAGGGAGCTGGCGTACAGCTTCCGTGTCATGTGGCCAGCATGACTAAGCCGCTTCTGGCAAACCAGAGCAGCGCACAGAAACGCCGTTTACCTTCCCGTTGGAGCGGTACCTATTTATCTACTTGCACTTTGACGTACTTTCAAACTGCTAGGTTGGCAGGAGAAGGGACTGAGCACCGGGAGCTCACCCCGTCGTGGGGATTCGAACCGCCGACCTTCTGATCGGCAAGTCCTAGGTTCTGTGATTTAACTCACAGCGCCACCCGTGCCCCTCCCGCTTTTCCTTAGGATACACCTATTGGAGAAATGTTGGAGAGCATGGAGTTATCCGACCCACCCACCCCACCCCACCCCGAGCTGTGTGAAGGCAATCCTGTATAGGGAAGTTTCTTTTTTAAAAAGTTTGATGTTTTATTATGTTTTTATATATGTTGGAAGCTGCCCAGATGTGTAGGGTATAAATAGTAAAATGATCGTCACGGAAAGGAACGTGCCTATTTTCATCGGAGAAATGTTGGAGGGGATGGAATGCTGAATGCTGGGCTTTTTTGTTGTTGTGCGGCAATAGAGTGGAATGGCTGGAATCCTGAACAGGGGTCACTCCATACTGCAACATTTTGTTATAGCCCCCCCCCCTTGTTTCCTAGATTTCTTCGGTGGCAGCGTGCAAAACCCTCACCGTTCCCTTGCAACGGGAGCGGCTCGGATCATCAGGGGCATCATCTCGCTCGGCCATGTGCTGTAAGCTGCACCCCAGACAAAGAGATCTTGTTCCGTCTCCTTTCTCCCTTTTCTTTCTCCCTCTTTCCTTTCTTTTGCCTTCATCTGAATGACAAAGGCTTCCAATTACAGTCCTCCCGGGGAATCAAACGGCAAGGCCTGCCGCTCACTTAGGCGGCTGGCAGATTAAGACAGATAAAAAGAAGGGGTGAGGAGAGAGAGAGAGAGGGAAAGGGTGGGGGCACCAGGGGGGAGATCTGTGCAAGAGTCCCCTTGGCTCTGTGCTGGGGTAAATTCATGCCCAGGACCAGCCCAGGCTAGTGATGGGGGCCAGGCAACATAAAGAACCACCAGCAACATTTAGAAATGAAATCCAGGCGAAAATCCTCAGCTGTCTCCCCTGGGTGTCTTCGCAGCCGCCACCCCTGCCCAATTCACCCCCCCCCCCAATTGCCGCTGCCACCTCCATTGTATCACTGAAGGGTCATAAATAATTCAGCCTTGCTCAAATATTTATGGAAATCAATTTCGTCCCCGGTCTTTCATTCCTCCTCTCTGAAACAACACCATGTCTCTCCCCCCCCTCACCCGCCCTCCTTCTGCATCTTGAGCCCATCAGAGACACCTAACACCCTTCCCTGCCAACCCGCCTTGGAACAGAACAGGCGAGCATTTGTCCCACTTGGCCTGCAAGCTTAGCCCAGCATCCTCAGAGATAACAGGGCCTTCGCAATAACAGGGCCTCTTGTCTCCTGGCAGACGTTTGTTCGGACATCTGCGGGCGCCAGTTATCCCAAGAGATCACCCTCTTCCCACAGATAAGAGATATTGATACAGATATCACTAGGGACGCATGCCCCCTCGCCGCAACACACCTTTCGGCTGTTTTGCAACTTGCCCCGTGTTTTGTGTGTTTTTCTCCCCAGTTTATACTGCACTTTTCCTTCCCCCCGTGCGAAGCGTAAAAGTGGCCAGCTACATTTAGCTTGACCCAAAAGAGTTTTGTAGGGTTTTTTTGTCACAGCCTAAAGTTCTCAGGAAGACAGGAGTGCCTGGCGTGCTCTGGTCCATGGGGTCACGAAGAGTCGGACACGACTAAACGACTAAACAATGACGAACGTTCTCAGAGTAAGGACATTGAAAGTAATGGTTAGCCCATTAATTTCAATGGATGAGTTTGGCTGATGTTGTCGGATGCCACCCCTGATCAATAAAACAAGCAGAGCATAGATCACAACAAAAGCCCTCAAGATGCCTTAGTCTATTATTATTATTATTATTATTATTATTATTATTATTATTATTACTATATTAGCCACCCATCTGACTGGGTTGCCCCAGCCACTCTGGGGAGCTCCCAATAAAAGATTAAAAATGCAATAAAACACCAAACATTATAAACTTCCCTATATGTGACTACATATTTTATTGCTATTGCAATTCATGTAACATCTGTTATTTCCTTGCTTGTGCACATGTCCCATTGACTTGGTCTGTGGTTTTAGATACATGCATGGACTTAGGACAGAAAAGCTCTTTCCCCCCCACTTTTCCTCCCTGTGGAGAGTGTAACATGCACAACCGCCCTTTCATCCAATGGGAAATAAATCTTTCCCTCTATCAAGACTTCACTGTTTACAGTATAGCCTTGCTCATGTTGACACAGATGTTAAGCCCTGCTGATGCTAATAGGACTTGCTTCTTAATGAGTTGTGTGTAGGACTGCAGCTCTTTACCATCACATGATATTAACGGGGATCACATAGGAGGATCACATGCTGTGGAACACACACACACACACACCCGCCTTAATGAAATATCCTTTGTTGTCAAATATCGTCCTGGGAGTTGCATTGCTAGTTTGTATAGGCTGTTGCACTCCCTCAACAGAACTAAATTGGCTCAGTTCAACAACCTTAATTCAACTGGACTCTGAGTCCAAGGCTGTGTATGCACCATATATTCCCCCAAGCAATCCTGGGAACCAGGACCGGCCCACCCATGAGGCGTGGTGAGATGGCTGCCTCAGGCGGCAGGGTCCACAGGTGCAGCAGATCTGGCCTCCAAGGTGTCAGGAAAGGTGAGAGCAGCAATTGTGACACACTCTTTGGGAGTCTGGTTTTGCCACCTCCTTGGCAGCTCCCCCCATGGCGAATAGGGGGTGCTGCTGGTCTCCTTCCACCATTGTTCCCCACGTAGATCTTTATCCCCACCCCACCCCGTTCCTGATGTAGATCTTCACTCACTCCTTCTTCCCTGGTGGGAGGGAGGGGGTGACATTTGGTTTGCCTCAAGCACCAAAATGTCTCGGGACAGCCCTGGGAAATGTAGATTGTAACAAGTACTAGGAACTGTAACTGTGTGAAGGGTAAATTACAGTTTCCAGTATTCTTTGGGGGAACCCGTGTGTATAGTGTGTACACAAACTGATTTTACTAGAACCCTGTTTCATGCATGTCATTTTTTTCTTAATTTGAAAAGGGGAAAGGCAATTGCTTTGCATGCAGAAGGTCCCAGGTCCCGCCAGTCAGTATTTGTATTTGGATTATTAATTAAATTTCTATACCACCCTTCAGCCGAGAATCACAAGGCAGTTTGTTTTCATATTGTAAAACAAATGTAAAATATGTTATTTATACTCTATTCTATTCTATTCTATTCTATTACTACATACCATAGTAACAAGCAAAAACAATTCCCCTACGCCCAGTTTAAATGGCCATAAAAGGTAAAGGTACCCCTGCCCGTACGGGCCAGTCTTGCCAGACTCTAGGGTTGTGCGCTCATCTCACTCTATAGGCCGGGAGCCAGCGCTGTCCGCAGACACTTCCGGGTCACGTGTCTAGCGTGACAAGCTGCATCTGGCGAGCCAGCGCAGCACACGGAACGCCGTTTACCTTCCCGCTGGTAAGTGGTCCCTATTTATCTACTTGCACCTGGGGGTGCTTTCAAACTACTAGGTTGGCAGGCGCTGGGACCGAGCAACGGGAGCGCACCCCGCCGTGGGGATTCGAACCGCCGACCTGACGATCGGCAAGTCCTAGGCACTGAGGTTTTACCCACAGCGCCACGCGCGTCCCCTTTAAAAGGCCATAGATTGTTTAATTAGCCAAAGGCCTGGAAGAAAAGGAATGTTTTTGCCTTGTGCCTGAAGATATGTAACGAAGGTGCCAGGCAAGCCTCCCCGGGGAGAGCATTCCACAAATGGGGAGCCACTGCAGAAAAGGCCCTGTTCTCATGTTCCTGCCCTCCAGACCTCTTGTGGAAGAGACACACTAAGAAGCGCTCAGATATTGATTGCAGGGTCCGGGTCAGTTCATTAGGGGAAAGGTGGTCTTTGGGGTATTGCTGTCCTGAGTCATTTTAAGACTTTATAAATTAAAACCAGCACTTTGAATTGGGCCTGGAAACTAATTAGTAGCCAGTGCAGTTGGGCCAGGATTAGTGTTAATGTGCTCACACTCTTTGGCCCCATTGAGCAACCTGGTCACCAAATTCTGCAGCAGCTGAAGTTTCCAAACAGTCTTCACAAGCAGCTGCTTCTGTCCAGTAATGGACAGAAGGGCACCACCAGGAGTGAAGCCTGCAGCTTAATCTGACAATACGTTGACAATCCTGAGTTAAATGGACCAATGGTCTCACTCAGTTTAAGACCACCTCCTATGTTCCTGCCTCCTAGAAGGTTTGTTTTGGTCACTGAGGGGATGATCTGCTCACCCTCCGCACCCATGCTCAATTATGATATAAAATCTCACCCAAACTGATTGGTCTTCATCTTCTTTACCCAGCCTGCCTTTCTTGACTCTTCATAAATTATTCAGCTTCCCTAAATATGCATAGGGGTCTCATTAACAACTAAGTTTGCTTATTTAAAACAACAGCATAATCAGACCTATGCTGTGTCTTTGTACTGAGAACCATGAAATATTCATGTGCTGGGAATCTGCATACACACTTATTGATTCTTTAAAGAACGTGTGTTTCACAGCTTGGGGGATGCATCTGGGTGTGTGTGTATGTTTTAGGCCTTCAAGATGTTGCTTGTAAGCCTGGATTTTGTTTTTAGACATCCAAGATTTTGCTCAGTAATCCCTGTAGGAAGGAAAGTCTGAATGCATTGTACAGAGATGTGGGCATGTATGAGTATGGAAAGAGAATATTTAGTAAAATATAGCCCGCAGTTTCCACTGGCCCTGATTTGTAACAAAAACCAAAAAAGGTGTATTGCAGTGTCTTAAAGACCAATGGATCTGCAGAAGAATTCTGTGCAGTTCTAGGTAAAAAAAAGGTAAAGGACACCTGGGTGGCTAAGTCCAGTCAAAGGCAACTATGGGGTTCTGGCGCTCATCTCGCTTTCAGGCCGAGGAAGCCAGCGTTTGTCCACAGACAGCTTTCCGGGTTGTGTGGCTAGCAGGACTAAACCGCTTCTGGAGCAACGGAACACCGTGACGGAAGCCAGAGCACACAGAAATGCCATTTACCTTCCCACTGCAGTGATACCTATTTATCTGCTTGCACTGGTATGCTTTCAAACTGCTAGATTGACAGAAGCTAGAACAAAGCAATAGGAGCTCACCCCGTTGCACAGATTCGAACTGTCGATCTTCTGATTGGCAAGCCCAAGAGGCTCAGTGGTTCCATACTGTGGGGTGTAGTGGTTAGTTAGAATGTCAGACTAGGACCTGGGAGACCAGGGTTCAAAATACCACTCGGCCATGAAACTCATTGGGTCACTTTGGGCCAGTCACCAACTCTCAGCCTAGAGAAAAGATACAAACGTAATAATAATTAGGCCCCAGGCCTAATTTCATGTGATTGGCAAAGAGGAGGAACCAGACGGAAGGGGTGGCCAAAAAGGAGAGGGGGGTGGCAGAAAGAACAAAGAGGGGTTGACCCCACCCACTTTCAGTTCTGTCCCCACCCACTTTTGACTTAGGCCCTGCCCACCGCCAATATGTGGGACCCCAAAATATTAGCTTCAATGGAATGCCGCCCTCAACTGAAAAACAGTTTTCCCATCCCTGAAGTGTTTGTAGTGTACATAGTACATTCAGCTGTGTGCCTTCTTGCCTGAGAATGGAGAGAAATGAAGCGAGGAAGCTATTGTTCTAAAGGTTTTCCATAACCTCCTGTGTTCTAAGTGCCTGGCAGCGACTCTAAAGCAATGCCTATTTCAGCTCAAGGAGGCAGCCACAAAGCACTTCACTCCTTTCCCCCCATCCTGGTGCTGCCAGCAAGGCACTCTGTGCTTCTGGATAAATGAATACATTCATTTCGGTGCCTTTCTTGCAAGCCCTTTGGGAGGCCTTGGAAAGGATAGGCAAATATTGTTTTAAACTTTGCCTAAGTAGAAGTGGATTTCCTAGCCGGGCAAACATCAAATGACCCAGCTTCATGTTAATATATATTCGTGGGGACTTGCTGGAGTGTTTCCTTTCCTAGCTTTTAAGAGGGCTTGCTTGCCATGCTTTCATCTAGTCCTTTGCTCCATCGCTAAAGAGACGACATAGAGTAAAATTAGTTGCGCTTCAAGGTAAGGAGACCGCTTACACATTGTCAAAAAGGAGGACGGCGATCTGCATGGAAGTTGCATACAGTATGCCAATCTGTATGCATAGATATAAATTTATAAATCATTACTGTACTGTGATTTAAATAGAAATCCAAGGCATCTCACTATATTAGGGGAAATTGTGACCCATATACCTGCTGAATCTGCTGTCCATGTGCTCATTGCTGACAGGCACATTTTAGGCCCCCACTTTGCCTTCTTGTGGTTTTTAAAGTTTCAGCTGGCCTTAAATAAAGGACGCCTTCAAAAAGAGGACTGTCCTATGTAACGGACACACAGCCGCCCTGCTGTAATATGCTATGAATGGTTGTTCTTAACCCTGAGTCTTCATTATTATCAAAAGTCCTGTCCTCAGTAGTTCATTGGCTCCCTCTGTGTATAGGCAGCATGTGGCTTCACTGGCCAAATACGTGATTGATTGGCTTGGTGGTCTTTTCAGGGATGCTGTGGACATGTATGCCGCTTTTATATGTTCTGTTTGGGGTTTTTCTTCTCCCCTTTCCAGGTTAATCACACATTGGATGCAACCGTCATTCCAATTGCTTATCTCCCCCACCCATGCCCAACCAATGTAATTATATTATATTTTTTATTTATTAACTTTCATATTTATTATTATCAGTAAAAACCATTTAAAACAGTTATTTAAAAAATTCAAAAAAATAACACCATTGCTAAGCTAAAAATATATTTAAACATTCTACATATCTGGAGAGGCTTGTTTAAACAGAAACGTTTTTAGCTGGCTCCGAAAAGTACACAGTGAAGGCACCAGTCTGAAGGGAATTCCAAAATGTGGGTGCTGCCAGGGCTGGATTTAGGTTTGATGAGGCCCTAAGCTACTGAAGCTAATGGGGCCCTTTATATGTCCAGCTGTCCTTTGTCAACAACAAATTGTCACTTTTTTGTGTGTTGAATATATGCTATATGGTAATTTATGGACCTAATAGGTATCTAAAGCCATTTGCCAGTGTTGCTGTATGTCGGTTTTATTTTATTTGTGTGTTTTTTATCTTATATTTTGGAAATGTACATCTAGTTTTGTTTTGTTTTCAATTTTTTTGGGGGGGCCCCAAGAGAGTGGGGCCCTAAATTATAGCTTGTTTAGCTTATATGTAAATCCGGCACTGGGTGCTGCCACATTTGAATTCTTACAAATGTGGCGTATCAGATTCAGTGTAGAGGAGCTTAGGCCAACCTAATACACCCCAGACAATTTGGACTCCAGGTGGCCATGCAATTGTCATCTGAGGCTCTTGTCCATGTGCCCCTTCCATGGAAGTTCTGGAAAGTGGCAACACAAGAACAGAGTTTTTCAATGGCAGCTCTCCACTCGTGGAATGCTCTCTCCATGGAAGCAAACTAGGCACCATCTTTATTTTAAAATGTGAAGCAAAAACTTCCCTTTCCCCTTGGGCTTTTGACCCTCAATTTGGAGGGTTTCAGGTATTTGTAGCCTCTTTTACTGTGGCATGATCTGTAAAAAGCTGCCTTTTAACTGTATAGCTGTTTTTAAATTGTGATTGGTTGCTTTATACTTTGTTTTAGTGTCTCACTGTTTTTGTAAGTGGCTTTTGGTCACTTTTGTGAAGAAAGAAACATACCGGTAATTATGATAATCATGTTGGCAGTGGCTGATGGGAGTTGTAGTTCAAAACACCTGGAGGGCACCAGGTTGGGAAAAGCTAGCATGTAAGATTTTCTGCTCATCTTATTTTTATCTTCTCCCATCCTAAAGGCCAAAAACAAAGACCAGTACAATGCAAACAAACAAACAAAAAACCCCACACCAAATAAATCCTAATGACAATATTAGAAGAACATTGAATACAGGAAAGAGTGAAAGAGCTGGAACAATAGATCACCCAATCTACTGAGGACAAGGCAAGAAGCTTTAATCTAATTTTAGTTTCATAATAACGGGAGGCTGATTCAGGCAGGGCTAGTCAAAGACATTTTGGTGCCTGAGAATGAATAAGATGAATTGGAGCGGTGAAAGGGGAAGCTGTTGCTTCCTGGAGGTGATTCACTGCTTTGGAGAAGTTCATCTGTCCGTAGATCGCGCTGCTTCCAGTCATATCACAGCTTCCAGAATGAACTGCAATTAGCTCTCAGCTGTGAGTCAAATCAGCCTCCAAGAAATGTCATCAAAGGGAGCAGACAGTTCAATGAAGCTTATGGACTTATTACATTTCTCTCCTGCCTTTCCTCTGAGGACCTCAAGGTTCTCCCCTTCGTTTTATCCTCACGACAACCCTGTGAGGTAGATCAGAGACAGTGACTGGCCCAAGGTCACTCTCTGAGTTTCAAAGCCAAGTGGAGATTTGAACACTGGCCTCCCAAATCCTAGTCCAACATTCTAACCGCTATAGCATACGAGCTGGAACCTCTGGCTTATCATGATTTTGGGATGAACCTGGTCTGTTGGGAGGGCATGGAGTGATGCAAGCCCCGAGCCAAGGAGATAAGTAACTATACAACTTTTGGAAGACATCTGAAGGCACCCCTGTATAGGGAGGTTTTCAGTGTTTTATTATATTTTCATATATGTTGGAAGCCACCCACAGTGGCTGGGGCAACCCAGTCAGTTCTACAGGGTATAAATATTATTATTATTATTATTATTATTATTATTATTATTATTATTGAATAGGAAGTCCCTATTTTCATCAGAGAAATGTTGGAGGGTATGGGGGTCTCTCTTCTATACATTACATACGTAAGAGAAAACCTGCCACTAAACACTCAGAATAATTGACCAAGCCCCATGCTGATCTTGTTCAGATGACTCAGTACAACAGTGGGACAGGAATTGACAAACAGACACTTTTGAGTCATCCACACTTACACACACCAGTTTGCTTTTGTCCAGGCTGGTTATGTGTTGCTGATTTCCACAGGCTACAATAAACCACCTTTGAATCTGGCTATCTGCTCTGCTGAACGAACCCTCTGTTTGCACAGCAGTGAGGAAAGCTATTCGGTGTCAACAAAACTTTGAATGCAATTCCCCACCCCCACCCCACCCTACCTTCCTAGCTCATACAGTCATACCTCAGGTTGCGAACACTGCGGGTTGCACGTTTTTGGGTTATGGGCCACGCCAAACCTGGAAGTACTGGAACAGGTTACTTCTGGGTTTTGGCGCTCGCGCATGCGCAGAAGTACAAAATGATGTCGCATGCATGCACAGAAGCACCGAATCGCGTCACGCGCATGCACAGACACGGCACTGCGGGTTGCGAACGTGCCTCCCGCACGGATCATGTTTGCAACCCGAGGTATGACTGTACTTTAAAAAAGAAATCTCACAGAGAAAAGTGTTGCAGAATTCATTTTGCAGCTGACAAATGTTGTAAACAAAATCTGCCCTTTTCCCCTTATCCAAGAGCCCGTATAGAGTCCTTATATGGGCTCCCTATTGGTAGGAGAAAATAACAGAGGCCAGCCAGAGAATATTGAGAAGCAAAGCAGCTAGTAAGCCTGATCTTTATTAAAGCAGTTGCAACAGGGTGCTCCCCTCACACGCAGGAGGATGGAGGAGGACCCAGAACAAAGGTGTGCCTGCCCTTATATAGACATTTTAAATTCCCTGCCCTGGAGCTCAAGCCCACCCCTCCATACATACATCACAGAAGGGGTGTAACCCAAGACCACCCCCCACAAACATCATACTTACTTCACAGAAAAGGTGGTCTACAACAGAAATTTGAATGTTGTTGTTTTTCCTGTGTGCCAGGTTTTCTGATAATGCCTTATCTGATTGCCTTTCCTGGTAGTCTGCCCATTCACTTGAAATGGTGATTACTAAATGCCAGTAACAAGGAAGGTTTTTTTCACCTCCTCCCTCCTTGCAGAGAAATATTTGGTCAGCTTGGGAGTCAAAATGGTTTCAGGACTGTCTTCCCGTGCTGCTTTAGACACGTGGATTATATATTTATGTACATGTTTGCTTGGTACATTTATGAACATTTATTATATACCCAAGACCTTAAAATTCTTATTACACAAACACCCAACCTAGAGCTCCACTTCTGCTCCAGCAATGCTCTTGTGTTTTAAGACAGGCAAAGGTTCACAACTGTGGCATTCCCACCTGTGCTGTTCTTAACTGTATACTCTGCTCACCTCAAACCACCCTCAAATTCTATTAATAGGGATGTCCGTTTCCATAATGATAAGTTTACTATTTATACTCCACACTTCTTACTGGGTTGCCCCAGCCACTCTGGGCTGCTTCCAACATATATAAATACATAATAAAACATTAAACATTTTTTTTTAAAAAAAAAAACACCTTCCCTATGAAGTGGTACCTCCGGTTACAAATTTAATCTGTTCCAGAGGTCCATTTGTAAGCCAAAACTGCTAGTAACATGAGGTTCCACTGTACAGGATTGCCTTCAGACAGCTCGGTGGTCAGATAACTCTCTACCATCCAACATTTCTCCAATGAAAATGGGACAGCCTAAGGAAAAGTGGGACATTCCGGGATCAAATCAGAAACCGGGATGGCTTCTCTAAATCAGGGACGTCCCTGGAGAATAGGGACACTTGGAGGGTCTGGTAGAGGCAGGGCCGGCCTGTGCATGAGGCAGACTGAGGCAGCTGTTTCCAGTGGTGAAATCCAAGGGATGCTCCTGCGGGTTGCCTACAGAGAAGCAGCAGTGGCAGGTTCAGGCGATATCTTGTGAGAGCCCCGAAATTACACAGAGGCCTTGCATGACCTTCCCAAGATGTCAGTAACCATGTATAGGACAGCACCTTCCCATTTTGCCTCAGGCAGTGAAATAGGACAGGCCACCCCTGTCTACACTGCTAGAGCCCAAAGTATCAGAGAGTTCTTATTAAGAATCCCTTCCGCTGATCCACACCGAGGCAACTGGCCTGACAGGCTGCCATCGGGTGACGGTACAGAGTCTGAAAGAAGTTTCCTTTGAATGAAATCAGAAGTGGATACTTTCTGGAATAGCCATCAAACTCATCCCACTCGTAACGAAAACATGTGTGGTCAAACCACTTTCTGACACTCACGTTTATCATGAGAGAGAACGTGTGCAATCGCTGAACGTGGGCCTTCCCTTCCCGTTTTTCTTCAAGGTGATTTGTGGAGAGACAGGATTGGGAAGAATATTTCTCACAGGATGGGCGCGTTCGACTGTAATTGCAGGGTCCGTATGACTTTCTGTCAGGGATCCAAACCGCCGCCTTTGCTCAACGCCATCCCAGTAATGATGCCTGCCTGTCTCCCTGAGGCCTGAAATATTTGTGGCATGACAGAGCCGAATTCAACCTTCGGACCTAAACAAGAAGGTGAGGATCGGCAGCTTTCTTGGGAAAGCTGTTCAGACAGGCCCTTTTACACCATGGTCTTCTTCAAATACCCAGAGGTGCTGTTAGGTAATGTTTGACTCTCTAGATTTAAGGATAGGAACAAGGAGTGATGGGCAAGGCACAGGGTTAGACAATGAAGTGTATTACTTCACCTGAAGAGGTGCTAAGCCAGCTCTGTTTTGTTAGGGGGGGCTTCCTGCTCATTCTGCCAGTGGACCCCCCAGGTGCCTGCCCCAAAGCCTTGCCCTGATGCCACCCCCTCTGGTCACTCTGTTGCCCTAGGCATGGAGAATCTTCAATGGTCACCCCTCCACTATTTTAATCTTTGATTACCCTTTTAAATGTTGCAATCATAATCCATTTCACAACTTGGATACATGATTGGCATGTGCAGTTTGTTTATGTCAGAGAAGATGATACATTTGAGGGCATGGATCCGATAGCAATCACACACACAGGCAGGTTTTTGTGGAATGGGCACTGTTTATATCGTTGTCTAGAGATGGATAAACCAGTTTATTTCCACAATAATTTCACCCACAATCCTGTTCCAT
This sequence comes from Podarcis cretensis, assembly GCF_951804945.1. Taxonomy (NCBI): domain Eukaryota; kingdom Metazoa; phylum Chordata; class Lepidosauria; order Squamata; family Lacertidae; genus Podarcis; species Podarcis cretensis. The sequence continues at coordinate 22,322,585 of NC_137177.1, read as the reverse complement.
TTCTGCATGAATCATTTTTTTTTTATGCATATCTTATCTCAAATTACATATTGAAACGAGTGTTCTTTTCCTTTGATGCATTCAAACCACCAGGAACTGTGCCACAACTTTGAGAGAAGTGATGCTCCTCCAGGCAGTGATACAGGGAATGTGAAAACTAGGAGATAAGCAAGTCCTTCTCCACACTGTAAAATGCAGGAGTGGGTGGCTCTAAACCACTGAGCCTCTTGGGCTTGCCAATTGGAAGGTTGGCGGTTCAAATCCACCTGACGGGGTGAGCTCCCATTACTCAGTCCCTGCTCCTGCCAACCTAGCAGTTTGAAAGCATACCAATGCAAGTAGATAAATAGGTACTGCTGTGGCGGGAAGGTAAATAATAATAATAATAATAATAATAATAATAATAATAATAATAAATTTATTTATACCCCGCCCATCTGGGGGTATACATCAGACATTAAAAGCTTCCCTAAATGGTGTTTCCGTGCGCTTTGGCATTCATCACAATGTCCTGTTGAGCCAGAAGATGTTTAGTCATGCTGGCCACATGACCCAGAAAGCTGTCTGTGGACAAACGCCACCTTCCTCGGCCTGAAGCGAGATGAGCACCACAACCCCATAGTCACCTTTGACTGGACCTTTGATTTATACCCTTTAAGTGTCATGATTTCCTGGGAAATGCAGTTCACCTCTCACAGAGCTACAGTTCCTAGCATCCTTAGCAAGCCACAGTTCCCAAGATATTTTGGTGGGAAGCCACATCTGTTCAAGCGGAACTAGGTTGTTTTAAATCTATGGTGTGCATGTAACCTAAATATCAATCCTCACCCTGGCTCCAAAGGGGTGGAGTGGGACATTTCGCATCGGAATTTGCAAAGACCCCATTCCTGAGGCATCCCTAAAAAAATTCCCAGAGGCATCTGATTAGCTGCTGTGGGAAAGAAGATCCTGGATTACATGGATCTTTGATCTGATCCAGCTGAGCTCTTCTTACCTTCTTATGCCTCAGCCACCACTTTTCTCACAAAAAGCCTCAGTGCAGTGAACTGAATTCACACTCAATTTTTAATCATATCAGGGACAGTTCTTACTTTCCAATATAGCACTTTTAGGTACCTGAAACAGTACTATTGTGTGTGTTTTATTTGTGACTAATTCGACCTCTTCCATCCCAGTTAGCCATGCATCTGCTGTTGATGGGATGCTCAGAAGGCCAATTAGTAATGTACCCCAATTATTTGCTCAAATCTCTCCCTACATTATATGTGCAAAGATTGTAAATTTATACTTCTTTGCTTTGGTCACATTGGCGGATGTTAGGTACTAACCTTGGATCCTAGAACAATAAGCAAGTAGGATCCTAGAATGCAACAACTGATTGGCTTGCAGGAGAAGATCAATCAGGCTCCAGGAAGAAGTTAATCAGCCTATTAGGCTGCTAGGCTCCTAGAATGCAACAACTGACTGGCCTGCAGGAAAAGACTAATCAGGCTTCAGGAGGGAGGAAGAATCAGTCAATCAGATGGGACTCATTGTGTAAAAGCCTGAGGTTTGGGGGGGGGGGGGATTCAGTCACTGTTTTACAAGCTGCAATAAAGAGCATGAAATCACTATAGGACTCTGAGTATATTTCATTGGAGTTTCTCTGTTGTTTGGACAGGCTTCACCTGTTCAGTAGCTACTTTAAAATGCAAAGAAATTGTGGGAGGTTCAATCACAGATCTCCCACATCCCATATGTTTGTGGTCTGATATGCTAAGGCAGGCACCCCCAAACTTGGCCCTCCAGATGTTTTGGGACTACAACTCCCACCATCCCTAGCTAACAAGACCAGTGGTAAGGGATGATGGGAGTTGTAGTCCCAAAACATCTGGAGGGCCGAGTTTGGGGGTGCCTGTGCTAAGGACTCTAGCAAGATCTCACTCGGACTGTTAGGTTATAATCTGGAAACTGATAGGTTTCTTGAAAGGTATCAATCTACAATTGACACCAAGCTTCCCTTACCTGGTGCCCTCCTAATGTTGTCAGACTACAACTCCCAGCAGCCCTAACCATTAGGCAAGCTGGGTGGGGCTGATGGGATTTCAACATAAAACATCTGGAGGACACCACTTGAGGGAAGGCTGATTTGGTGTCCCTCCAGACTGCCGTTTTATTGCATGTGTGCTCTGCAAAAAGTTCTGTCCTGACACAATGCTAGTACAGTGGTACCTCAGGTTACATACGCTTCAGGTTACAGACTCCGCTAACCCAGAAATAGTGCTTCAGGTTAAGAACTTTGCTTCAGGATGAGAACAGAAATTGGGCTCCGGTGGCACGGTAGCAGCTGGAGGCCCCATTAGCTAAAGTGGTGCTTCAGGTTAAGAACAGTTTCAGGTTAAGTACGGACCTCCGGAACGAATTAAGTACTTAACCTGAGGTACCACTGTACATTAGTGGCAGATTTATTCTGCTTTAGTTTGCTCTGTGACGCTCCCCCAATGCTACCGCATAATTGCTGTCTGGAGGGGATAGAGAACAATGAAAGCAGGACAAAAATAAACCAGAATGTTTGCGGTATTAAAAGTTACAGGATTTCAACAAGGAGTTACAGGTTACCACTGATTGAAAGTAGTGTGACCAGCCCAAAACTTTTGCAGCACCAACAGTATTGAAAGCAGGACCGTGCAGGACCACCCCAATAGCATCATGAGCATAAATCATCATGAATGCACAAAGAAAAGGATGTCAGGGGGGAAAACAAGTGGGCTTCAGTACATTAGACAACAGGTAGGCAACTTCTATGATTAATTGCCCCTCCGTGGCTGCTTCATCTTCAGCTGCAACACAGAATTTAAAATGTAGAACAAATCTTTCTACTGCAACCTGGCATCTGAGCGCCATGGGCCATGTATTGTATGTAGTTCAACAACATTTGGAGAGCCAAAGGTTACCCACACCTGGTCTAAAGGCACCTTGTTAAAGCTCACCTGGAATGGATCTGGTCAGGGATGGAATGAATAGCTATGTGGAAATCACACATATGCTGCCTTGGGTTCCACAATGGAAGAAAAGGTTGGATATATAAATGCAACAATTGCTTGAAGAAGCTATGCTTGTGAAACAAGCCTTAATTCTGAAACCTTAATCTGATGTTCCTAGTGATGGAAGAGACCTGTCTGAATGTTTCATCTGCTTTTTGGGGCTTTTTTTATCCTACCCTTCCTCCAAGGAGCTCATGGCAGGACATATGCTCTTCTCCCTTTTATGTTCACAACAACCCTGTGAGGGCCAAGAGATGGTGACTGATCCATGGCCTCTCAGTAAGCTTCATGGCTGAGCCAGGGATCTTAACCCTGGCAGTAAGCTTCATGGCTGAGCCAGGGATCTTAACCCTGGAGTGTTTATTATAGCCATGTTAGGCCTTGCAAAATGAGAGCTGGTGGTGGAGCAAAGGTACAGTATGTCAGGGTCAAAAGTATGACTTAAATAGTGAAAAGAAGAAGAGGCGATGGTGTCACCTTCACTGGCTTGCGTTGCTTAATCTCTAACTTGTTTCTAGCGTGAGTTAAGAGCATTTTCCTGGTAGGGCAGAGGCTTTTTGAAGGAAAGGAGGGGAATTTGGACAGGAAACCCAGTCAATGGAATCCTGATTCATTCTTGCAACTTGCCAATAGTTCACCTGAGGAACGTGCCCAGAGGTCACCATCCCTTTATCAGCCCTTCAACAAAAAAAACAGGTTACAGTCATACCTCATGTTACGTCCGCTTCATGTTATGTTCTTTCAGGTTACGTCCCACGGTGACCCAGAAGTACTGGAAAGGGTTACTTCCGGGTTTCACCGCTTGCGCATGCACAGAAGTGCAAAATGATGTCATGCGCATGCGCAGAAGTGGCAAATCGCAACCCGCGCGTGCACAGACGTGCCGCTGCAGGTTGCGCTCTTTTCATGTTACAAACGGGCCTCCAGAATGGATCCTGTTTGCAACCAGAGGTACCACTGTATTTTGTTGTCCTCGCTAACAACTAGGCACGACAAACCAGGGCAGGACCCGTACCACTGGATCCTAGTTACAAGAAAGGAAATTTTGACTAAACCTCAGGAAGAACTTTCAACAGTCTTCAACAGTCGAACGGTCTCTCTTGGGCGGTTGTGGACTCTCCTTCATTGGAAGTTTTTAAGCAGAGGTTGGATGGCCATCAGTCATGGATGATTTAGCCAAGATTCCTGCATTGCAAGGGCTTGGACCAGATGTCCCTTCCAACTCTACAATTCTATAGTTCCACGTATCAAAGCAGCGTACAGCCATTTCAAACAATCAGATTTCATTGACAGAGTAAGGCAAGAATAAATAACCAAAAGTTCAGTCTCCTAGGTCAGCTCCATCTCTGGAGAAAATACCCGGCAGCATAAAATATGTCACTAACAGAGAGCTATGGTGGTCAAGCTCTCTAACTACCACTAGTAAAATGTTGGGAGACTGTTGCAGTGTTCACTGGCGTAAGCATTCACTGTGCTTCAGAGAAGCCAACATAGGTAGAAGTAGAATTATGTTTGCCTTCACATACAAAAACAACAGCAGGGTTTGCATTGCTTTAAAAACAAATAATAGGTTAATTGTAGCATATGCTTTCCTTGACTGCAGCCCAGTTCACTAGATAGATGCATGAAGTTTTAATCCTTAATTGGCAGGATATATTATAGGGGTTTGGGGGTTAGGATGTAATCTAGTGGCAATGAAATGCAAGTACAGTAGTACAGTCAATAACAGCTCTGTGTATGTTAATATAATCCAACTATTCACAACAGCAGTGATTGATTATTGATGTATTTATTTATTTTAATTCTGCATTGAGGCTTCAATCCTATATACACTCACCTGAGAAGCCCCACCGAACACAATGGGACTTAGTTCTGTGTAGACATGTCTAGGGTTGTACTGCAAAACCATTTGTAAACCACCCTTCCTCCACAAACGTACCAGGGCGGTGAACAAAAACTGAAACGAAAACAATCAAAGCACAATACAATTAGCAATAAAAACAACAACATTATCATAGTGAAGAACAAAAGGAGACAGGTCAAACCAGCAGAACAGTCTAAATACTAATCAACTTTAAAATGCCTTGGTGGATAAATGGGTTTTGACCTGGCAAGCAGCCATAACACAGTCATCTCAGTTTTACTATAGTCATTAACACTTGTTTTGGAACAGGAGACTGTTATTGTCATTTGAGCCCAACCTACCTGAACCAAACTTATTAATTTGTTTTCATATACAAATTACTGGATGTATGCATGTCTCAGGGAGATGCATGGAGAGTGGCAAAGTGCCTGAGCGCATGCTTGTCCTGGCTCCCACTAGACCAGGCATGTCCAACAGGTAGATTGCGATCTACTGGTAGATCGGGGGTATCCTGGTAGATCTCTGGTCCCTCAGCGATCCCCTTACAATAAATAAATAAAAACAACCAACTTTGGTTTTCCTAAAAAAAGCTCAACAATTTTGGGTAGATCACTGGCAGTCTTTTTACGACAGTGGGTAGATCACTGCCAGTTTTTTTATACTGTGAGTAGATCGCAGTCTATTGGGAGTTGGACGTCCCTGCACTAGACGAAGAACTTGGATTGCAGTTTCTTCCCATATATTTAATGATCAGTGCAATACATAGGCAAAACACAGTTCAAAGGCACAGCAGGTGCTACATATGGCTATGCAAGCAAAAACAATGATATAACAACCCTACAAACCCTACAAACCCATTATAAAATAGGGAAAGGAGCTGGCACAGCTTAAGATGGCAAGTGGTTCTCATCCTGAGCCTGGGAAACCAACCTAGCACTTCTCTGAGAAGGCTAGAACAGCCTTGTCTGTTCATGCCTTCATTGGCATCTGCATGACCTAGGCGATGGAGGAAGGCAGGGTGACAACACACACCCTGGAGAGGCAGGACTGGACGTGGTTTCTGACCCCTCAAGAGGTGGCAGCCCACTGGATCTCTCCCCAGAGTCATCTACGTGGGGCTACCTTTGAAGGTCCAATATACCTGAAGGAGCGTCTTCACCCCCATCGTTTTGCCCGGACACTGAGGTCCAGCTCCGAGGGCCTTCTGGCTGTTCCCTCACTGCAAGAAGTGAGGTTATAGGGAACCAGGCAGAGGGCCTTCTCGGTAGTGGCACCCACCCTGTGGAACACCCTCCCATCAGAAGTCAAGGAAATAAACAACTGTCTGACTTTTAGAAGACATCTGAAGGCAGCCCTGTTTAGGGAAGTTTTTAATGTTTGATGTTTTACCGTGTTTTTAATATTCTGTTGGGAGCCGCCCAGAGTGGTTAGGGAAACTCAGCCAGATGGGCGGGGTATAAATAATGTTGTTGTTGTTGTTGTTGTTCTTGTTGCTGTTGCTGCTGCTGCTGCTGCTGCTGTTGTTATCTGTCAGGCACTCCTCTCTCCTATCCCGGCCAGCTCCCCACACCTCAGGACCCATGACAACACATTGCAGAAACTCGCAGAGTCAAACCACATATCTCCAGTTAAATTATTTCCAGCAGTACCACAGGGATGGAGCCATGCCTGAAACTTTGCAGAGTACCTGGCAGTCAGAGCAGACAATAGTGACCCAGGTGGAGAAATGGTGTCCCTATGTCCAACTCCAGCAGCGGGTTTGCTGATTTACTTTCTACAGATCTGTATTGCAAGGCACAGGAGATGCCACCAGTGGTCTGACTCAGAACGAAGGCAGCTTTATAACAAATTGCTGTGTGTGTACACATCCCAATGACAGCTTCCTGTGATCTCAGCTGGGCACTGCATCACACAACCAAGTGCTCATTACAAGAAAGCGACCTTTTGCCTTGATATACCAGCGAACACACCATAGGAAGTCAGTGTGGAGTTTGCAGACTTTAGCATGGACTGGCAAGCTTTGGGATCAGAATCTCTGGCACGTACCCACAAAAATGTTAGAGCTATCAGGGTGTGCCCAGAATAGTAAAGTTATTGGGGAATACATTGTTTTGAAATCTCAATGCAGAAGACAAGGCAGCCTTTCAAACACTTAACATTCTCAGCTATGTTGGGGCCCTGGGTGATTGCATTTCCCAGTGATTTGCAAAATAACAGAGGGCTGTGTCTGCCGAAGGTGAAGGCAACAGGAATATGCTCGGATGCTCAGCTAAGATCTCCAGCTGTGTGTTTTCTGAAGCACATTCCTTCCACCAAGATTACCTTCCCATTACAGCCTCCCAATGTGGCACCCTCTTCAGATGATGGCACCCTCTGTGAAAAGCAGTACATCACACCATCTCTTTCTTAGCCAGTGCCCATAAATCTATTTGCCTATTTAACCATCCATCCAGTCACCATTGGCATAGGATACATGACAGAGTTCAGTGGGTAAGACAGATAGGTCCCTGCCACAAGGATCAAACAAATCTTAAGATCATCACATTTTAGAGTTGGGGCCTTGGTGGTCTTCTAATCTGACTCCCAGTAAAATGCAGGGAGCTTCCAACTACAGCAAGGATGGGGAACCTCTGGATGTTGTTGGACTACAATTCCCATCAGCTGCAGGCCGAACGGTGAATGGCGTGGGATGATGTAGTTCAGCAGCATCTGGAGGGCCAAAGATTCCTCAGCCCTGTCCTAACATTTAGCCAAAATCTGCTTCCCCACAGCTGATTTCTTATTGACCAGATCACCCTGTGAGCCTCCTCAGGGCTGCTATATGTCCGGAATTTCCTGAAAATGTCCTTGATTTGTCAGTCGAATTTGGGCGTATGTTTTCTGACCACATTTTCACTTTCTGAAATTTTCTGACCACATTTTCACTTTATGAAATATGGCAACCCTAGCTTCTTGGCCAAGTGGGGATTTGAAGGTCTCCCAAGTCCTAATCTCACACCTTAACCACCACACCACACTAGCTTTCAGTTTCCACCCACAACAAAAAGGGAATGGGAGTGGGAGGGAGGAAAAGAAGGAGGGAAAGGTGGTGAGGGAGAACGAATGTGGGGAAAATATATGTCAGGGATGGCCAACAGGTAGATTGCGATCTACTGGTAGATTGTGGGGTGCCTGTGGTAGATCGTGGTAGATTGTGGGACCCCTTCCACCACCCCCAGAAAACAACTTTGAGCTCCCAAAAAAAGTTCAACAACTTTGACTTCTCCGAAAAAGCTCAACAAATCTGACTTTCCTCCCAAAGCTCAACAACTTTGATTTCCCAAAATAAAAGCCCAACAACTTTGGTCAATCCAGTGGGTGGATCACTGCCAGCTTTTTTATAGCCGGAATAGATCGCAGTTGCACAAGCCTGATATATATCTTTAAAGCTTGATCACATTTGGAAAAGTGGGTTATAAGAATGTTTCAGTAAATAATAAAGTTGACTTTGAAGGTTTTGAACTCCACCCTTATTGGTTTTTAATGTTTTGTGTTCTGTTACAGGTTAAAACCAGCCTTCCCTAACCCAGCACCCTCTAGATGTTCTGGACCATTGTCCCTGGTCATTGGGCATGCTGGCTGAGACTGATGGTTTTGTAATCCAAAGTATCTGGGCAGCACCAGCTTGGAGAAGTCTGGTTTAAATTGATTTTTTGTGCTTTCTTTTTCTTTCCTGTTTTGCAAACTACCTTGGAGTTCCTTGTTAGGGCAGAAAGGAGGTAGGAAATTGGTTCTTACAAAGGGCAATGGACACAAGCAGTGTTATGTCTCAGTCCTACACGTGCATATAGCGAAACTACTCTTGCCTAGCTCTCCTCCCCAGAATGTCTTCTGTCCTGTTAGTCCAGTATAAAGCCTGGGATGGGCTGGCCTGCAATTAAACTGGAATACTTCTAGCAAGGATGGAGGAATGTGTCTACTCAAAGCTTGCATCTACCTGTGCAGCAGAGTGATGTGGAAATGAGAAGGCAGAATGGATTGTGCCAATTCAGATTGCAGATGGAGGATTGTCTTCTTGTATTTTAAATGCTTGCCTGTGGGAAAACTCACTGCAAGGAGAAAAAATGCACAAGGTGAAAGCTGGGACTGTTTGTTCTGATATGCTTGCTCGGTGTGCTTTTTTACCTGTAGGGTTTTTTTGTTGTTGTTCTTTTTAAAAAATGGGAGAATATTGAAAAATTATGGGAGCATCCACACCATAGATTTAAAGCACTCTTCAACAACTAACAGTATGACTTCCCACAAAGAATCCTGGGAACCTTAGTTTGTTGTGTGTGCTGACCTCACCGAGCTACACTTCCCAGCACCCCTCACATAGTATATTTCCATGTATACTGTTTCCAAGTAGTGTAACAGTGCTTTAAATGTACATTGTGGTGTAGCTGCGAGCTGTATCACCGACCTGCAGTCTGAAGTGACACAGTCCACGTGTGTAGGCTAGGACAAAGATACCGCAAAGAAGGGATTCTGCAAGATCTGGTGTTCTGCACCTGGTTAGAACAGGTGTGGAGACCCTTTGGCCCTTGAGAAATTGCTGAACTACAACTCCCATCAGCCCCAGCCAGCATGGCCAATGGTGAGGGGAGTTGTAGTTTGTTCAGCAAATGTCTGGCAGTCCAAAGGTTTCCCTTACCTGGGTTGGAGTGCCAGACAGTTCAAATCATCATTCAGCCTTGAAGGTCTCTTTGGATAACTTTGGGCCCATCTCCCTAACCTAAGGATTGTTTGAGGATAAAATCTGGGGAGGGAGGGAGGGAAAACCATGCACGCCACCTTGAGATTTTTTTGGAGGAAAGGCAGGATATTTATTTATTTATTTATTTATTTATTTATTTATTTATTTATACATACCCACTCTGGGCGGCTTCCAACAGAATATTAAAATACAATAACCTATTAAACATTAAAAGCTTCCCTAAACAGGGCTGCCTTCAGATGTCTTCTGAAAGTCTGGTAGTTGTTTTTCTCTTTGACATCTGGTGGGAGGGCGTTCCACAGGGCGGGTGCCACTACCGAGACTACCGAGAAGGCCCTCTGCCTGGTTCCCTGTAACTTGGCTTCTCGCAGCAAGGGAATCACCAGAAGGCCCTTGGCACTGGACCTCAGTGTCTGGGCAGAACGATGGGGGTGGAGACGCTCCTTCAGATATAGTGGGCCAAGGCCATTTAGGGCTTTAAAGGTCAGCAGCAACACTTTGAATTGTGCTCAGAAACGTATTGGGAGCCAGTGTAGGTCTTTCAAGACAGGTGTTATATGGTCTCAGTGGCCGCTCCCAGTCACCAGTCTAGCTGGCGCATTCTGGATTAGTTGTAGTTTCCGGGTCACCTTCAAAGAGTGACATAGAGTGCATTACAGTAGTCCAAGCGAGAGAGAACTAGAGCATGCACCACTCTGGTGAGACAGTCTGTGGGCAGGTAGGGTCTCAGCCTGCGTACCAGGTGGAGCTGGTAGATAGCCATCCTGGACACAGAATTGACCTGTGCCTCCATGGACAGCTGTGAGTCCAAAATAACTCCCAGGCTGCCCACATGATCCTTCAGGGGGCACAGTTACCCCATTCAGGACCAGGGAGTCCTCCACACCCGCTTGCCTCCTGTCCCCCCAAAAACAGTACTTCTGTCTTGTCAGGATTCAACCTCAATCTGTTAGCCGCCATCCATCCTCCAACCGCCTCCAGACATTCATATTTATTTCATTTGCAAGTCGACTGTGACAGAGCCACTTCTTAAAACTTCTTAAAACACAAGATTTATTAGCATGAGAAGAGAGGTAGCATTCGGCTAAAAGCCGGCAGTGGCATTCCTGGTGCTTTAGTTCATGCAGACTGGCATGCGGATTCTTTCCACTTCCATGCCACTTCCTGGCTGACTGGTTGGACTTTATTTATGACTTGAAGAAGTACCACAGCTCATCGTTAAAGCTATGGCATTCGATCCCACAGGAGTCAGTGATGGCCACCAACTTGGGTGGCCTTAGAAGGGGATTAGGCAAATTCATGGAAGTCAAGGCCGTCAATGGCAAGGCGGCCAAGGTAGTCACAGGAGGAGGGATACATGAAGCTCCCTTTGGCCCATCGGTCTCAATATTGTCTACGCTGACCAGCAGTGGTTCTGCTGTGGTGCCTGTCAAAGCAGCAGCAAGAACATTGCTGTGTCCCAAGCTGTGAATATTCCTCATGCCTGCAAGTATAGCAATGGACTGCTCTACGAAGGAATCAGAATGAGTTGGCAAAGCCCTGAAGTGGTAGAATGGACTGTGCCACTTCAGACTGCAGGTTTGGAATCATATTAATAATAATAATAATAATAATAATAATAATAATAATAATACAGTGGTACCTCTAGATACGAACAGGATCCATTCTGGAGCCCCGTTCACATCTAGAGGTAAACGTAACTAGCGACGGCACATCTGTGCGCGCACGCGTCGCTTTTCGCCGCTTCTGCGCATGCGCATGATGTCATTTTGAGCGTCTGCGCATGCGCAAGCGGCGAAACCCGGAAGTAACATGCTCCATTACTTCCAGGTTGCCGAGGAGCGTAACTCGAACGTGCTCAACTCGAAGCATATTTAACCCAAGGTATGACTGTAATTGGGGACGCAGGTGGCGCTGTGGGTTAAAGCCTCAGCGCCTAGGACTTGCCGATCGAAAGGTCGGCGGTTCGAATCCCTGCGGCGGGGTGCGCTCCCGCTGCTCGGTCCCAGCGCCTGCCAACCTAGCAGTTCGAAAGCACCTCCGGGTGCAAGTAGATAAATAGGGACCGCTTACCAGCGGGAAGGTAAACGGCGTTTCTGTGTGCGGCTCTGGCTCTGGCTCTGGCTCTGGCTCTGGCCAGAGCAGCGATGTCACGCTGGCCACGTGACCCGGAAGTGTCTCCGGACAGCGCTGGCCCCTGGCCTCTTGAGTGAGATGGGCGCACAACCCCAGAGTCTGTCAAGACTGGCCCGTACGGGCAGGGGTACCTTTACCTTTTACCTTTATGACTGTAATTATTATATTTATTTATTTATTTATTTATTTATTTATTTATTTATTTATTTATTTATTCATACTCCGCCCATCTGGCTGGGTTTCCCCAGCCACTCTTTTAGAAACGTTTCCCTTAAAAATATATATATTTTTAATCATTGCAGGTCGAAAATCAGCACAACAGGCATAAGGCTGCTGGTTTTTTCCTTCCTGATGTGCTAGCTTAAAAAAAAATATCCAGGGAATTTTTTTCAATTAAAGAAAAAGATGGGACATTAAAAAACATTATCACCCAAGTTCAAAAGAATATAGTTCATTCTACCACCTCAAGATCTTGCCAGCTCCCTCTGATGCAGATGTACACCAGGTTCAAAAAGAAATGAGAATGGATGGGGTTCATAAAGGCCGTTTGCATTGCATTAATGGCTTCACCTAATGTCTCCATCAACCCCATTTTCACACTGACTTTCCTTTGCATGATCTTTCATATCTGCCTTGCAGAACTGGCAACAGGAACATCATTGCTCACATCGATACCGCTGGGTGAGAGCGCTGGTAAACAAAGTTCGACTTAACCATTTCCACCTCTTGCTTCTACTGTAAAAACTCATGCATATATTTTTTTGAAGGGTGGGGAAGTTTACAACTACTTTTGTTATGTTGTAGTTATGTATCTTTCTCATATTGCAAGCCGTCTTGAGCATGCTTTGAAGCGTAGAAAGGTGGCATGCAAGTAAAATTATGAATGTGCAGAGAGTTCTGCCTCCACTATTGGAGACAGAATGCCATCTAGTATACTGGCAACTAGGAATCACAAGTTCTTACCAAGGGAAGTGGTGGGAACAAAGCACAACTCTTTGGGCTTCAGCCAAGTTGTTACTCACGCTGCACTGTTTCAACATGTGTATATGGGTTTTTTTAAAAAAAAGATAATTTAGCAGGGAATTTGTTGAGTCAGCAGCTGCTGCTCCTCCCTGTACATGACTTTGCTGTGTGATTCCCTTCCTCCCAAGTGATACGGGAGGATTTAGAGCTGTCAGGACTTGACATAGCAAAGGGTTGGTCTACAGCTTTTTTTGGATCATTCTCATTGATAGAAACAGTGCTAGACCTGCTTTTGCTGGGGAGTGGAGGAAATGTTTCTCAAACCAGGGCTCTCATCAACAGAGGCCCTGGCCCCTCCAGAGGTATTCCAACCACCTATTATTGTCACTCAAAAGAAACTGAACCATTTCTGCTAGGGTGTACCTACAGTGGTACCTCGGGTTAAGTACTTAATTCGTTCCGGAGGTCCGTTCTTAACCTGAAACTGTTCTTAACCTGAAGCACCACTTTCGCTAATGGGGCCTCCCGCTGCCGCCACACCACCGGAGCACAATTTCTGTTCTCATCCTGAAGCAAAGTTCTTAACCTGAAGCACTATTTCTCGATTAGCGGATTCTGTAACCTGAAGCGTATGTAACCTGAAGCATATGTAACCTGAAGCGTATGTAACCCGAGGTACCACTGTACTTGCTTGTGTGAACAAAGGTTTCAGAAAGCAATCTCTTGGGTCTCTATAATGGGTGGGCTAATAGATAATGAGTGATGACTTCTACCTGAGCTTGACCACAAATACAAAGTCTCTTGTTGCAGCCGTCCGAGACTGCAGTGGGCATCGCTTGGATACACAGCTCAGTAAAGGCATTTCTTAAGGCAGCTGGTGAGAGTTTGGTCAGATAACGAGCTCTAAAATGCTCTGTTTTCAAAAGTGGGTACCAAGGGTTGGAATTTGTTGTTTCTAATCACTTGCAAGTCCCTTCTGAATTCTATCCAGAAGAGTCCATCCCTTAGTTGACATTTATTCAAGGTCAAAGCAGAGCTTAGTTCTGGAAAATAATAATAGTCTACAATATCTTGACAAGCTGCTTTCCAGAGTTGGGTATCATCCAATTCCATAAAGCACAGAGCAGGAAAAGGCTCAGTAGGCATAGTAGCATTTTTTTTTAAAAAGCATTTTAACTGAGCGCAGTCCGCTCTTGCCTTAATTGTTGGCCACCTGGATTAGGTGCAATAGAACTGGAGCCAAAATAAAAACATTTTTTAATAGTTCTTCCAATTACTAAATTGAGCAGGTGGCAGTCTGCAGTGCCAATCTTCCTTTCTGCTGTGCTTAGGGAAGGAGGAAATCCCAGAGCCAGAGGAACTTGGTGGGGAAAGACTTCACCAAAGGATGAGGAAAGGAGAGGAAATGTCACATTTGACCAGGGGTGGGAGAGTCTTTGCAGGCCAAGAACCAGCTGCTGGAAGTCTGTGACCATGAGGCGCACTTACACAGGCACTGTCCTGATTCTGTGACCTAAGTCCCCTGCTTTTAAGTGCTGTATTGTTTTAACGGTACTGTTTTATTTGTATTTTAATTGGGGATGTTTGTTTATGTTAAAACATGTATCTACTACTTAATATTTTAAAAATCTCTCAATGGTATACAGTCTCCAAGTGGTGATTTTAACTGTTTATATTTTAATGATGAGTGTAACTTGGTTTTTATACTTTGTAAACTTATAGAACACAGACCCTCCAAGTGTTTCTATTTTCCAGGAACAGTCCTGTACTTACAGAAGCCATCTTACTTTCCGATTTGATCTCAGAATGTCCCTCCTTTCCTTAGGACGTCTCAATTTTCTTCAGAGAAATGTTGGAGGGTATGGTAGGATGTCCCTATTTTCATGGGGAAAATGTTGGAGGATATGGAGTTATCCAAACCCACCCACCCCGAGCCATCTGAAGGCAGCCCTATGTAGGGAAGCTTTTTTGATGTTTAATATTTTGTTGCGTTTTTATATATGTTTGAAGCTGCCCAGAGTGGCAACCAGTCAGATGGGTGAGGTACGAGAACACCATTGGAGGGCATGAGAACACCATTTTGGCATTAAGAGATAGCTGCAAGAGCAACAACAATATTAATTTTAATTTTAATTTTAATTTTAATAATGATGATGAAGAAATTCATCAAAGAAAATGCAAATGGATCTTGGCCAGGTTAAGCTCCTGAAAATACAGGAAAGAAAATCACCCTTTGTACTTGCAGATGACTATTCAAAGCTATGAAGTTGGTGGTGGTGATGGTTATATTTCCACGAATAACAAAGGTGCATAGAATGTCTTTGTTTTCAATTAATGGGACGCGGGTGGCGCTGTCGGTTAAACCACAGAGCCTAGGGCTTGCCGATCAGAAGGTCGGCGGTTTGAATCCCTACGACAGGGTGAGCTCCCGTTGCTTGGTCCCAGCTCCTGCCAACCTAGCAATTCGAAAGCACGTCAAAGTGCAAATAGATAAATAGGTACCGCTCTGGCGGGAAGGTAAACGGCGTTTCCGTGCGCTGCTCTGGTTAGCCAGAAGCAGCTTAGTCATGCTGGCCACATGACCCGGAAGCTGTACGCCGGCTCCCTCGGCCAGTAAAGTGAGATGAGCACCGCAACCCCAGAGTCGTCCGCGACTGGACCTTACCATCAGGGGTCCCTTTACCTTAACCTTTCAATTGACAGAGTCTGTTCTACATGTCAGTTACATTCAGCATGAGACATCGTTGTCATAGGCATCATAGCTATGTAGCTGGTTGATCTATTCTGAGCACATCGTTATACCATTAAAAAGAATTAGGAACCTGAGCTTGAAGTATCCCACTGGCTGCCCTCCACAACTAGCCTTTTCCTCTGTTATTGACACCATTTGTTCTCACGCACCCCCAGCTGTTTCACTGAAGTGTTTTCCCAGTTGTTCGCCCCCCCACTTGCCCCCTCCTTTCCCTCTCTTTCATGTGCAGGTTTTCACTGATGCCTTTGGCTTCCAACAAAAACCCCACAGCCCAAGCCCTGCATGCATAGACTAGCAAAGAGCAATTGTGTCACCCGGTAAAGAGTGATCTACGACGTGATTGGTGACGTGCTCAGTAATGCTGTGATGCCCTGCCTGTCTGAATTGCCCGCCTGTACACTGCCATGACCTGTTCTGCAAGGTGTCCTCTTATGCTGTTGCTTACTCAACACCTTAAAAAAAAATGCTATATGCACTACTACTACACCAATCCCTAGCAGAAAGTAGATAATTTAAATTTCCTTTTTTAGTGCACTTAAGTGCATGAGCAGAAAAAGGAAAATAATGCTCCAGGTTTTTTTACAAACACTATACTGTAGCTTGGAACAAGAGCTGCAGTTGTAATGGTTCTACAGCACTCAGAAGGCACCAGGAGATTGTGTGGGTCTTTCGAGAAATCCCCAAAGTTGGGGAATCCATGCCATGGAAGGTTAGAGTATCTCTTATGTTGCCGGCATTCTAATGCTGTTTGAAACTGTCCACTCCAGCTTTTGATTTCTTGGCTGCTTAGCTTTTATTGTTTTAATCTGGCCATCATATTTTATTGATTCTTCTGTGTATTTCTCTTTTTTGATAATCTCATTCTTAATCAAAAATATTTGATGATTATGGATGATATCCAACTATATTGGGTGGAAACTCTATTTTAATAGGTCTATTCTGATTGACGTCGGATAGCACTTTATATTTTATTCTTTTATAATGGGGATAAGGAACTTGTGACCCTCCAGATGTTCCTGGACTGCAACTCCCATCACCCCTAGCCAGCATGGTCAGTGCTCAAGGATGATGGGAGTTGTAGTCCAGCAACATCTTGAGGGCCACAGATTCCTCATCTCTGATTTATAAGTATATTTAGAAACCAATTGGTTATAAAAAAAAAAAGCATAGCAGGGAACAAATCATTAGGATATCATACAATACAGAACAAATGACCAACACTGGATAAAATTAATTCCCTACTAGGCAAAACAAGAAAAAATAATAACCAGGCGATGCAGAATTGTAGGTGTCTATCTGATTTGGAACAGCGTCGCACAGAAACTATGCCAAAGCCTCAGTTCATGTAGAAACTAAGCAAATATGATAACATATTTGTTGTTAGTTGCTTTGGACATCTGTTCTGTAGGGGAGAAGTGAGGTGTACAATCTCCTTTAAGTAAATAAATGAACAAATAAATAAAGCAGAGTGGCAGAATTCATGTTGGTGGGGGAGATGTTCTTGCTGCATTTGTGTGCAGAGATGTTTGTTCAAAAAAAAGAAGAAAATAAATTGCACAGTGATTTAATGCACAGATTTGCTTGTGCCTGTGACCTACCTGCACAGGGAGCAGGGGAAGAGGTTTGTGAAGGGAATGGTCTGAAGGCTCATGAAGCCAACATCTTGTTGCAGCTAAGCAGGTCTGAGTCTGGTCAGTTCCTATGCCACTATGGGTTCTACAACAGAAGGGAGGCAGGATATCAGTGCATGACAATAAATACAGTGGTACCTCAGAAATCAAACGGAATCCGCTCTAGAAGTCCGTTCGACTTCCAAAACATTCGGAAACCAAGCCACGACTTCCGATTGGCTGCAGGAAGCTCCTGCAGCCATTCGGAAGCTGTGGAAGTCACGACGGATGTTCGGGTTCCAAAGAACGTTCGCAAACCAGAACACTCATTTTGCGGGCTTTGGGAGCCAAAACATTCGACTCACAAGGCCTCTGGGATCCAAGGTACAACGGTAAAGTCTACTGGCTGCTATTGCAGCACCTAATTTTACTGCAGCCGCAGGATGGGCAATGTGGAATATTAACATGGGAAATGGTGCAATGGTATGGTTCTGGCCTACCCACCCAGTCTATCTCTTTTTAAAAAAACTACGGTTCACTCAACATCCATTTCCTAGAAGTGGACAGCCCACATAACACTCTGGCAAGGTCCCCAATACATAACTGGTTGTCTGGCAGGGAGACTGGGCAATTATAGCAGTAATTATCCATATGGCAGCCCCTGCTCCCAAGTTCTGTAGGAGGTTTGTCTGCCAACTGCTCCTGCCTTGTGTTTTTGTAGCTTGGTGAGAGTCTGGGGTGGAGTTGTCCAGGAACAAACCACAGTTAAGGAAGGCTGCTGGGTTCATACATAACACCATGCTATACTTAAAACAAAGCAGGATTTATAAGTCAACAACAAACCATGGCTTCAGGTGATTATGGTTTATTGGTAAGTCAACAACAAACCATGGCTTCAGGTGATTATGGTTTATTGGGAGTAAACAAATCAAAGTTAAGACACTGAGCAGGGTTCACACATAGCAGTAAGCTATTGTTCAGTCAACGATAGTCCGATAAACCATGGTTTAGTGTTACGTGCAAATTCCTAGCAACCATTATCTTTGTTTTTCTGCTGATAGACCATGAACCATTATTATTATTATTATTATTATTATTATTATTATTATTATATTACCACCCTTCAGCCAAAGGTCCCAGGGCAGCTTACAACATTAAAACACAATATTAAAAACAGTTTTAAATAACTTACAATCACAAAAATAAATCAGGTCTGAAATATGTACACCTCAAGTGTCAAAAGCCAGGGTACAGAGGTGCGTCTTCAGTGGAAGTTGTATGAAGGTGCCAGACATACCTCTGTGGGGAGAGAATTTGACATCTTGGGGCTGCCGCCACCTGAGCCTCTGGGGGGCGGGTACTAGAAAGAGGGCTTCCTCTGCCAATCTTAGCAACGAAGTGGGCATATAGATGGTATTTCGGATATTTGGGACCCAAGTTATTTAGGGTTTTAAACACTAATGTAAGCACCTTGAATTGGGCCCAGAAATGAACAGCAGCCAATTCAATTCTTTTTAAAGCAGTGGTTATATGAGGTCTAAAGGGAACCCTACCCCAAAATCTGGCTGCCACATTTTGGACCAATTGCAGTTTCTAAGACGTCTTCATGAGCAACTCCACGTTGAGCTTTAAGATCTGACGCAACTGAATTCCAATTGCAAAATGGGAGCAGAGCTACTCAGAAAGAATAACAACTTTGCGAGGGGGAAAAAATCAGTAAGATTCAGAAGGTGCTGGTGTTAGTTGTTTTATGATACAAATAGAGAAGTTGAGAAACCCATCGTGGTTTCTGTTTTCAGGATGGAGCACAGACACAGAGGGGGAAATGGAGACATCAGAAACTACGAAATCTGCCCAGAGAATCTCGCAGCCTCTCAGCAGACCCGAACATGAAGCACTGGCCAGACTAGAA
The DNA here is from genome assembly GCF_951804945.1 of Podarcis cretensis. Lineage (NCBI taxonomy): Eukaryota > Metazoa > Chordata > Lepidosauria > Squamata > Lacertidae > Podarcis > Podarcis cretensis. The sequence continues at coordinate 22,303,590 of NC_137177.1, read as the reverse complement.
GCTTAGTTATAACGGCAGACCTTGCTGCAATCCTACACTCTCTTAGCTGGGAGTAAGCCCCATTAAACTCAAATGGGGCTTCTCAGGTGAACATGTGTAAAACTCTCAGGTGAACATGCGTAAGACTTCACTGAAAATGATCAAGGCGTCTTAAAATGTAGGGCCAGTGTACCATCTTCTCCTTGTCCCAGGCTCGCTTAAAATATAACTTTTGTCAGAGGAAAATTGGTTCCCTGAATTAAATCTGGGTTGGGGACCAGGAACAGAGCTACATAATACAAAGTACAGTGGTACCTCGGGTTACATACACTTTTGGTTACAGACTCCGCTAACCCAGAAATAGTACCTCGGGTTAAGAACTTTGCTTCAGGATGAGAGCAGAAATCGTGCTCCGGCAGCAGCGGGAGGCCCCATTAGCTAAAGTGGTGCTTCAGGTTAAGAACAGTTTCAGGTTAAGAACGGACCTCCGGAACAAATTAAGTATTTAACCCGAGGTACCACTGTACACCCAACACACATCACTCCCCAGCCCAATAATCCTGGAAACTGTGGTTTGATAAGGATTTGGGGGATCATAGCTCTGTGAGGGCTCTCTGATTCAGGTCTGGTTTAAAGATAAGCATGCATAAAAATGGAGAGCAGGAGGTGGAACCTTGAAGTTGCCCCTTAAGAGTCAGGATCACCTGGTCAGCACTCGGAGAGGGCATGCAAGTCGCTTCGCACCAGCCTCTATTATGGTGAGATGGATTGTTTTGTATTTCTCTTTACACGATAGCCATTGTTTCCGAATCTGCATATGTGCACATACATTTCCATATGCAATTGGTGGGATCTTTTGCCCTCTTTTAAAAGTGCTATTTTTGGCAATGCATAACTAGTCACTCAGCTAGTAGCTGGCTGGCTCAAGGTCGCCCACTGAGATTCACAGCTGAGTGGAGATTTGAACACAGATCTCCCAAGGTCCTAGTCTCGCACTGTAACTCCTACCAAAGGAACAAGCTACTCCAGTGAAGCCATACCACATCTTTGCTGAAATGTCAAATCATTATGACAGAGAAGTTACGTTTTCACATGTAGAGAGCTGACTGCATTTTCCTTGCCACACAATGCCTCGCTCACTCCCAAAATGTGACAACTTCATGATTTATTTATTTTTAAACCGTGCTAGAGCCTAGCAGAGTTGCGAAAGTTAGCATGGCGTTAGACCACGCTCTATATTTGGGATGGGGAAGCTGTGGCCCTTCAGATGTTGCTAAACTACAACGCCCATCATCCATCAGCCTTGACCATGCTGGCTGTAGCTGGTGAAAGTTGTAGCACAGCAACATCTGGAGGGCCCCAGGTTTCCCATCCCTCCTCTGCAGTCGCCAACAACCACATGTTCCCCTTGTTCCTTCCAAAATGACCCATCTATATCTAATGCAGCGTTGTTGCTTTTCTAGTTTTCTTGCAGCCTCCTTTTGAATTATGGTGCTGGAGGAGACTCTTGAGAGTCCCATGGACTGCAAGAAGGTCAAACCTATCCATTCTGAAGGAAATCAGTCCTGAGTGCTCACTAGAAGGACGGATCCTGAAGCTGAGGCTCCAATACTTTGGCCACCTCATGAGAAGAGAAGACTCCCTGGAAAAGAGCCTGATGTTGGGAAAGATGGAGGGCACAAGGAGAAGGGGACGACAGAGGACGAGATGGTTGGATAATGTTCTCGAAGCTACCAGCATGAGTTTGACCAAACTGCGGGAGGCAGTGGAAGACAGGAGTGCCTGGAGTGCTCTGGTCCATGGGGTCACGAAGAGTCGGACACGACTAAACAACTAAACAACAACAACATATCTAATGCAGCATTGTTGCTTTTCTAGTTTTGTTGCAGCCGTTTGAGGTTTCAGGCTGCGGGCCACGTGCCTCTGTGTCTCATTCTGCAGCACTTTCTGGAGCAAACAGCAAGACAGCAAGGAGCTAGAAACTTGGCTGCTGGTTTCACTTAACTTCCTTGCGGGGTATTTTCAGTTTTAAGATGAGTATGTTTCTTTTTCAGCATAACATGTAATCGGAAGCAAAAACGTGCCTTTCCTAATGACACAGGGCTCTGGTGGTGCAAAACCGATACAAAGTTCAAGATTTGTATGAGGTAGAATACAAAAGTGAAGGAGTCACTGGGACTGGAATCCCCCAGGTCGTTTTAGCCAAAATGAATACCCAGAAGCAATCTGGAAGCCAAGGAAGGTGGCCTAAAACCAGCATAATTTAGGCCACATCTGCACCTTATGTTTAAAGCACTCTTATACCACTTGAAGGGACGTGGGTGGCGTTGTGGGTTAAACCACAGAGGCTAGGACTTGCCGATCTGAAGGTCAGCGGTTCGAATCCCCATGACGGGGTGAGCTCCTGTTGCTGAGTCCCTGCTCCTGCCAACCTAGCAGTTTGAAAGCACCTCAAAGTGCAAGTAGATAAATAGGTACTGCTCCGATGGGAAGGTAAATGGCATTTCCATGCGCTGCTCTGGTTCACCAGAAGCGGCTTAGTCATGCTGGCCACATGACCCGGAAGCTGTACGCCGGCTCCCTCGGCCAATAAAGTGAGATGAGCACCGCAACCCCAGAATCGGTCACGACTGGACTTAATGGTCAGGGGTCCCTTTACTTTTTATACCACTTTAAACCGTCATGGCTTACCTCAAAGAATCCTGGAAGCTGTAGTTTTGTTCTCGGAGTTGTTAGGAGGCCCCCTGTTCCCTCACAGAGCTATAATTCACAGAGTGGTTTTGTGGGAGGGAAGTATATAGCTCACCGATGTGTGGAGTAATTGATAAAAGAATTGGCTGGATCCCTAGACCCAAAGCATGGGGCTAAACACACAGACAGCCCCCAGCAGAGTTTAAAAGTCACAAAAGCAAGCAGCAATATAGCGTAGGGCTGTAACTCTTGCAGGGCAACAGGGCAACTCCTAACAACTCTCAGCACCCTTAACTACAGCTCCCAGAATTCTTTAGGGGAAGCCATGGCTGTTTAAAGTGGTATGATAATGCTTTAAAAGCATGGTATGAATGTGGCTATGGTCCCCCCTGAACACTAATTTCTCACGCTAGCAAGGTTATGCTTAAAATTCTACAAGGAAGGCTCAAGCAGTATGTGGACCGAGAACTCCCAGAAGTGCAAGCTGGATTTAGAAGAGGCAGAGGAACCAGAGACCAAATTGCAAACATGCGCTGGATTATGGAGAAAGCTAGAGAGTTCCAGAAAGACATTTACTTCTGCTTCATTGACTATGCAAAAGCCTTTGACTGTGTCGACCATGGCAAACTATGGCAAGTTCTTAAAGAAATGGGAGTGCCTGATCACCTCATCTGTCTCCTGAGAAATCTCTATGTGGGACAAGAAGCTACAGTTAAAACTGGATATGGAACAACTGACTGGTTCAAAATTGGGAAAGGAGTACGACAAGGCTGCATTTTGTCTCCCTGCTTATTTAACTTATATGCAGAATTCATCATGCGAAAGGCTGGGCTGGATGAATCCGAAGCCGGAATTAAGATTGCCGGAAGAAATATCAACAACCTCAGATATGCAGATGACACAACCTTGATGGCAGAAAGTGAGGAGGAATTAAAGAACCTTTTATTGAGGGTGAAAGAGGAGAGTGCAAAATATGGTCTGAAGCTCAACATCAAAAAAACGAAGATCATGGCTACTGGTCCCATCACCTCCTGGCAAATAGAAGGGGAAGAAATGGAGGCAGTAAGAGATTTTACTTTCTTGGGCTCCATGATCACTGCAGATGGTGACAGCAGCCACGAAATTAAAAGACGCCTGCTTCTTGGGAGAAGGGCAATGACAGGCCTAGATAGCATCTTGAGAAGTAGAGACATCACCTTGCCAACAAAGGTCCGTATAGTTAAAGCTATGGTTTTCCCAGTAGTGATGTATGGAAGTGAGAGCTGGACCATAAAGAAGGCTGATCGCCGAAGAATAGATGCTTTTGAATTATGGTGCTGGAGGAGACTCTTGAGAGTCCCATGGACTGCAAGAAGATCAAACCTCTCCATTCTGAAGGAAATCAGCCCTGAGTGCTCACTGGAAGGACAGATTGTGAAGCTGAGGCTCCAGTACTTTGGCCACCTCATGAGAAGAGAAGACTCCCTGGAGAAGACCCTGATGTTGGGAAAGATGGAGGGCACAAGGAGATGGGGGCGACAGAGGACGAGATGGTTGGATAGTGTTTTTGAGGTTACCAGCATGAGTCTGACCAAGCTGCGGGGGGCAGTGGAGGACAGGAGTGCCTGGCGTTCTCTGGTCCATGGGGTCACGAAGAGTCGGACACGACTAAACGACTAAACAACAACAAAATGGTCCCCCCTGCCAGCCCAGACGACAATCTGAGGAAGGGTAATTGCTCAGTTGCGGATCATCTGCTTTGTGTGCAGAAGTTCCCAGGTTTGATCCCCGGGATCACCAGATAGGGTTGAGAAAGACCACTGTCTGAAACCCTGGAGAACCACTGCCAGTCCGCAAGGACAGTACTGAGCTAGGTGGACCAATGACCAGACTTGGCCTAAGGCATCTTCCGATGGTCCTATAATCTGGGCTTGGCATTCTTGGCCAATTTCATTTCCCAGACTGTCCCTATGGGCAGCCACCGCATAGAGAGTGTAGTAGTGCATCGTTGCTGCAGTGTTGGCTCCTATCAGGACTGCAGCCCAGCCCCCTGTCCCCAGCCCTCTTCAATGAATGGGCACGCCACCCACGCCACCCTGGATCTCAGCCAGGATTGTTTCCATGAGAGTCACCCTCCGCTTCCTTCCCCTTCTGTCTAGCTCCATCGCATCGCAGCCTCTGCTGTTGTGATGGCATGAACCACATTAAACGAGTCCTCTGGCTTCTTTGTGGTGACAAGTGCAATATCTATTAGCAGCAGTAGCTGTGGCTCGTTTTATCATATTTCCCAGCCCTGAGTCACCATGACTGTTGAGTGGCTTAACCCTGTAGGTACCAAGTCCTGGAGGTGTCTACAAGAAAGGAAAGGAGCAGGAAGGAGGAAGGCATGGGGCAACATGGTGGAGAGGCATCTGTGAGTGGGTTCCATGCCTTGCCAGTTCAAAGGAGGCTCACAACTACTTTGAGGCACATGTAAGATGCATTTGATCAATTTCATCTGTTTCTGTGCCCTAAACCAGGGCTCTTCTTCTTTGGCGATCACTCAAAGCCAAGTAAGATTGTCTTCCATAAACACGGTTTTAGCAATGAGTCCAGAAGTGACTGTGGAGGCCAATTCTGGATCCACACGTGCTTCCACAGTGGGGACATAGATTTCTGCGGCCCTACAGATGTTGTCAGGCTCCAACTCTCATCAGCTTCAGGCAGCATGGCCAACGGTCAGGGATGATGGGAGTTATAATCCTGAACCTCTGGAGGTCTGCAGGTTATCCATCCCTGCTATAAATCTCAAGACAAAGTGATTGGTGCCAACTTGATGTATTCAAAAGAAGTTTAGGCCAACTCATGGAGGATCAAGCTATCAATGGCTTCTAGACTTCTAGTCCTTCCTCCATGGCCAAGATGCAATGTGTATCCCTTCTTTGCCTCAATAAAGATTGATTCCTTACTCTCAGATAAGAGCCTCTGTTCACATGGTCTAGGCAGAAGCCAGGGCAAGTGGGATGGTGGCGGAGGCTCTCTCAAGAGGACAAGGGTCCCACTGAGAGCAACTTGCCCAAAGGACCTGCAAAACCGGCAGCTAGCTCTGTGTGCAAGGGTTTCCTTCTGCATTTTTCAACAGTCCACGTGGCATTTGTTTTGTATAGCTTGTCCTTGAGTCTCTGCTTATATCCAAGGGATGAGCAACTTGGTGCCCTCCAATTCCCATCAGCCTCAGCCAGCATGGCCAATGGTCAGGGATGATAGAAACTGTAGTCTGCCACATTAGCTAGCACTGTTGTGAGGATGTCACAGTTCCCCAGTACAGTGGTGCCTCGGGTTACATACGCTTCAGGTTACATACGCTTCAGGTTACACACTCCGCTAACCCAGAAATAGTGCTTCAGGTTAAGAACTTTGCTTCAGGATGAGAACCGAAATCGTGCTCTGGCGGCGCGGCAGCAGCAGGAGGCCCCATTAGCTAAAGTGGTGCTTCAGGTTAAGAACAGTTTCAGGTTAAGAACGGACCTCTGGAACGAATTAAGTACTTAACCCAAGGTACCACTGTATAAGGTTACATGCCCACCATAGTCCAGCTACTGGTCACCTCAGGATTGGATTATTATGTGAGGCTGCCCTTAGGCCTAGTCTGGAAGCTCTAGTATGTGCAGAAAGTAGCAGAAATCGTGCTCTGGCGGCGTGGTGGCAGCAGGAGGCCTCATTAGCTAAAGTGGTGCTTCAGGTTAAGAACAGTTTCAGGTTACGAACGGACTTCCAGAACGAATTAAGTACTTAAGCCGAGGTACCACTGTACTCAAACCATAATATTTTGCTCTTGGAATACACAGCTCTTCTCTCAAGGTTCCACACTTGTTGCTGTTGTGATTGCCCACATGAAACGTGGTTCCTCTGGTGTCACAAACACCCTGTCTCATTAGCAAATCAGCCCACCTGCCGCTCACATTTTGATGATGTGAGCTCCACCTTTCCTGTGAAGGAACACACTATCTTACAGAGATATTGTCTGAACAGAACTTTTTGTTCTATTTTTTTAAATGGCGTGTGCTCTGTCCTCCTCAGTCTAAAGACAGGACCCTCCTCCTCCCTGATAAAACTCACATAGCCTACACCACAACGTGCCACAAGCACCGTGATATCACTGCTGTGTAGGCAAGTGTCAGTGTCTAGATAACAAGGTTGTTGTACTGAAAGCCAAATTTCCACTTCCCACATTTCAAAAATGAATGTGGCCAGAAGTTCTGAGAATGGTGATGTTGTCAGCTGTGAGGCAGAGCTAGCCTAGGTCCCAGCTTCATCTCAAAGGCTTCTCTCTCTTCATTTACTTCCTTTTATTTCAAAGTGGTAGACTGGCAGAAGAAGAACAATTTTGTTTTTAGGGCGACCACTAGGATGACCAGAAGCAAAAGAGGACAGGGCTCCTACACTTTTGACCGGTATGTAAAATAAATAATCCAGCAAACATTCCCACTTCTATACAACTACTAAAGGGCAGGAGCTCTGCCCACCCCAGAGATCATGTAAGTTTCCAAAGGGAGTCTCAGGCGTCCCTATAGTATGATGCAACAATAACTAGTTCATCCTCATATTTCACATTTCATATTTTGATATGTTGATTTACACACATGTACACACACAAAGTTTAAGAGCTTAGGAATCTGCCTTGGAGCAATTCCCTCCATTGGTCCATCCAGCTGTTTTAATCTCTTTTGAATTTAATGCTAATTTAAATTGTTTTTGCCCATTTTATTGCTCATTTTAATTCATTGCAATCTGCTTAAGGTTTTATTGCAATCAAGCCTTATATAAATTTTGATAAATGGATAAATAGCTCCATATTGTCAACACTGATTGGCAGCGACTCTCTGGGGTTTCATGCAGAAGTCTTTGTCCCGCTCAACTTGGAGACGCCTGGGATTGAATCTGGGACTTTGCTGTAAACCAGTAACAGGACTCTTAGGTAGCACACAGCTTAATAAAAAGCACGAAAATGAAAACAAAACTACCCTTGGAAACCGCAGCCCAAAAAAATCCAACAATACTAAAATAATCCAGCAAAGCTATGAAACAAAACAAAAACCGTTATCTGCCCACATCCTCAAGCCATTGCAGGGTTTCAGTACTGAGGGTCCCCCAAATATACTGAAACCAATGCTCAAATCTTCACCTCCAAATGAAGGTGGAAAATTGGGGCAGCCATTTTGGTAAACCCCACCATAAAAGATGCTGAATGAAAAGTTTTTACAAAGTGATAAAACAACGTTGTTTTTGGTAGCGGGTGCACTTCTCTGGGGAGGGCATTCCAAATTCAGCATGCCACAACTGCAAAAAGACTTTTTTTCCTGTTGACCCACCTGCCAGACCTGAACTTTTAAGGCCCCATCTACATTATATATTTACATATCTGCCAACTGTCCTGGGGGGAAAAATGGCATCCTATTTATTCATGTGAGAAGATGGCGGCCAAAATGGCCACCGCAATTTTGTGCAATTTCAGGCCATACTCTCGCCCTGGGGGAGGGAAGCACTTTTTCAGGGAAGTGACCTTGCATGGCACCCCAAAACGGGCATTTTTTGGCGCCATGTCTGAAAAAAGTACATTTGTGGGGGCTGCGATCTCACATGGGTCACATGACTCACACAGGCCCCAGAAAATGGCAACCCGGTTTGGGGCTGCTTTATACTAGACTAGAGGGTATGTATTTAAAACAGTATCATACTATTTTAAACAGTCATGGCTTCCCCTAAAGAATCCTGGACATGGTCGTTTTTTAAGGGGGCTGAGAGACCCCTATTCCCCTCAAAAAGCTACAATTCTCTGTGGTTTAACCATCAATCCCTCTTCTCAGGGAACACTGTCTTGTGAGGGATAAACTACAGCGCCCATAATTCTTTTGTATATTTTGTATGTAAAATATATACAGGTATATATATAGTTTTAATGTGATCCCATTGAGATCCCAAGATGAAATTTTGCAGGTAGCTCTTAGAAATATTAAATAATCAATGCATTTTTAAAAAAATGTTGTATCACATTAATTTTTTAAAAAACTTTTTTTAAATTTTAAATTTTGTAACTTAAATTTAAAATTCAAAGTAACTCTATCATGTGACATATCATATTGAAGCGCATGAAGTTCTAAAGAGATTTGTATTTTTAGTTTTGATGTATCTCGATTCTGGGCTGAGCTTTTAAGGTTTTTGTGTAGTCCGGCAAGCCAAAATTGTCTGTGTTTTTTTAATTCCAAACCCTCATAACACAAAAACGGGATGAGATAAAAAAAAAAGATTTCAACTTAGTTTTGATCATTCAACAAGTGTACAAAATGTTAAGAAAATTGGATGACATGAAGTAAAAAAAGCTGGATCACTTGATATGGAATGACCCCATTGTGCTTTAAATATATCGTGTATACACAGCCTTCGATGCCAAACAAAGACCTTTCTTTGTTATTCCCAGAGGCTTTGTACATTTTTATCTCCAGGCTTTGACCTTGTTATATAACTGCGTCTTTTGAAACAAGCAAGCAAGCAAGCAAGCAAGCAAGCAAGCAAGCAAGCAAGCAAATAAATAAATAAATAAATAAATAAAGGATTATGTATTCTATTTCATTGCACTGATCTGATTGCTTCTATATTTTCTCTGCGCAGCACTCTGGGAATCATGTTGGCTGAAGAACAATAAGGAATTGTTCACAACAACAACAAAATGAGTGTGAGTGTATGGTTGAGAGATTGTTATTGTTGGCATCCGTCTGTCTCTGGAGACAATGGAGGAGTATGCCTTTGTGAAGTCCAAGTGTTGGACAGTTGCAACGCCAGCTGTGGCTGTAGAGATTGATGCAGGAAAGACATGTTTTGTTGCAGCTGGGGCAGATGAAGGCGTCTGGTTGCGTTGCTACAGATGCGCCATGGCGTTTCTCCGCTCTGCGCTCCACCCAGCGGTCATTTCTCCTCTGGCCACTGCTATGGATACACAACCTGATTGTCTGTCTCCAGGCCCTGCGGTTGTCTGTGAGGGATTCCCACACGGCAGGTTTAATGTTGCCAGCATTCACATCACATTCGCAGACATATTTGTAACACAGAGCTCATATCCGTCAACTGTCCCAGGGGGGAAATGGAACAGTCCCGTATTTTCTTGTGAGAGAACAGTGGTCCCAATGGCCCCTGCAATCTCTTGTCGCACTCTCGCCCCCAGAAGGGTCTTTTTTCAAGGCGGTGATATTATGCAGTGCCCCAAAACATGCATTCTGGGGCACTGTGCCCCCCAAAAAGCATTTTTGGGAGTCCGCAATCTCATGCAGGTCATGTGACTCACACATGTGACTCACCCAGAAGATGGTGTTCCAGTTTGGGGCCGCTTCATATTGCAGAGTATGAGAGTTGGCCTGCCAACGGGCCTGGTCCCCAAAGCCAGTAATCACAGAACCAGAGCAGCACACTCGGTGCTGTTGGGCTCCCTCCGTCCCTGACCATTAGCCATGCTGGCTGGAGCTGCGCTTAGAATAGAGCTGGCGCATGTAAAAGTGCAGGAAGAAGGCTTTTTAGTTGTTATTATTACTGAGTCACGGCTCCTTGGCGCTTCAAATACCCTGAGGGAAGAGGGGCTGCCCCCATTGATTTCAGTGAGGAGGACAGCTGGTTGAATTATGTGCGCAGAGGCAGAGGAACCCAGTGAACAGCAGCAAATTTAAGAAATAGCCTTAGAAAGTCTGTGCAGACCCTTTCTAGTTTCTAGTTTAGCAGACGCTGGGCATATATTTTCAGATTCTGTTATTTGTGCGCGGGGAAAAGACAGCTGCCTGCTTCTGGGCAACCACATCCACGCAGATTTCTGGATCTCGTGATTATACAGTAGAACGTATAAGACCAAAGAAGGTGACTAATTTCCCAGCTTGCATACTTAGGGAAACTTCCCATAGTACTGCATGATTTGAACCCAGCACTGCAAGTTAATGTGAACTGCAGTTAGTGGAACTTGAACCAGGCCTCGTTCCTTTTTAAAATGAACTTTCTAAACTCTGGCATTCATATGTACATAAGCAACCGTTCTTGCTAATAAACTGCGGGTGAGGCAAAAGAGGGCCCAATCCACATACAGTGGTACCTCTGGTTACGTACTTAATTCGTTCCACAGGTCTGTTCTTAACCTGAAACTGTTCTTAACCTGAAGCACCACTTTAGCTAATGGGGCCTCCCACTGCTGCTGTGCCGCCGCCGCTGCGCAATTTCTGCTCTCATCCTGAAGCAAAGTTCTTAACCTGAGGTATTATTTCTGGGTTAGCGGAGTCTGTAACCTGAAGCGTATGTAACCCGAGGTACCACTGTACTGTACACTGGGCCCAGGAAACCCTGTTAGCACCCCATAGCTCAAAATAAGCTGGCAGCTGGAGTTTGTGTCCCTCCTTTCCCCAACCCGAAAATTCAGCCTAATCTTGCATCTATATATGTCTATCAGCATATACAAATTTTATGCAGATTTGCACCATCTGCCTGTGCGGGACAGGAAGGGGACAAAAGTTATCTTATTCACCTGGTTTGACAAGGAAAGGCATGGTTGGCCTTTTAAAAGCAGGAAAAACACACAATTGGGAAGACCTGGGCTTACCGCGTCATCTCCATGTGTTCTTGCGTAGGAAATGGTTAAACAAGAACAGTGGACTCTGCTCTCCTGCCCTTGTGCTCAGCGCAAGAGGTTTCTAGCAACAAGGTGTGTGCGCACGTGGCAGACGGGTGAAGCCAGGTATGCTTGCCACATGCCACAAAGCAGGGATGGAACATGGAGGCAGCTGCTGCCCATTCAAGGCCAAAACGTAAAGGTGTAAAGGTGAGGGAATCACCTTGCTTAGGGCACAAGGTTGTTGCTTTTCCCTTCAATGACAGCAGATTTCATACACCTCAGTCGTTTCTTGGGTGCTTAGGAATAACCAAAAAAAGAAGAGAGGAACCTGTAAAACAGGTCTCTGTGACCTCTTGATGGAACAGCTCCAGCTGGCCGTGAGTCACATATACAACTTACCCACTCCAGGTCTAGCAGAAGAAGCAAGCGCTACCAGGCGGGCTTAAAAACCTGCCCCAGGAGAGGAGGACTGCCAGGCTCACAAATGGCGAAGAAAGGAATTCAGCCCTGTTTGGGGTGGGGTGGTACTTGAAGAATCAGGCGTCTGGTTTTCTTCTTGATTTGGCCTTGTACCTTCATGCCCATGTAGCAGCTATGTGCATCTTTTACCCAATTTAGATGGGTGCACCAGCTGCTCCTGCTCCTGAGGTCACGTGGGGCGACGGCAACTCATGCCTTAGTGACGTCTAGACTGGATTACTGCATTGCACCCTGCATGGGGGGGGGCTGCCTTTGGAACCTTCAGCTGGCCCAGAAGGCAGTAGCAAGGAATGTGATGTGTGCTGGCCTCGTGAGACAATATCATGCCTATCCTGCAGTACCTCCACCAGTTTCCAGAGCAATTCAAAGACTTGGTAATCATCTTGAAACTCCTAAGTGGCCTGGGTTGGGGGTAACCAATGTGGGAAACATTGCTGGACTCCAGCTCCCATCAGACTCTGCCAGCATGGCCAATGGCCAGGAGTGATCAGAGGTGTAGCCTTTATATATCTATTTTGTTGGCATCTGACTGTCTCGAGAGACAATGGATTGAAGTCAAATCACTGCATTAGCAGCACCAAAATGACCTCCCCCGGGGTGCACGACTGGGCAGTGCGCATGGAGGTCTTCGGCTGCTCAGACAACAAAACCCTCCTCTTGGCCGTGCTGTTGTGGTCCAAAGGAAAGCAGAGCCACACATTTGGCACCAGCCTGGCTTCAGGAGTGCCAGGAGGACTGTAGGTGTACATGGTGCCATCCAACCATCTTAGGGAGTCCACTGCAGATTTGTGTAGGGTTTACTCCTAGTGGTTAAGAGCGGTGGACTCGTAATCTGGTGAACGGGGTTCGCGTCTCCGCTCCTCCACATGCAGCTGCTGGGTGACCTTGGGCTAGTCACACTTCTCTGAAGTCTCTCAGCCCCACTCACCTCACTGAGTGTTTGTTGTGGGGGAGGAAGGGAAAGGAGAATGTTAGCCGCTTTGAGACTCCTTCAGGTAGTGATAAAGCGGGATATCAAATCTAAACTCTTCTTCTTATGCTTAGAGGGAGAGGGTGCTTCCAAAAGGGGGCATAATTTGCAAATGGGCCATTGGGATATTTTGTTTTTACTCTTATTGGGTTTCTCTTGGACAGGGTAAATCCTTAACTTGAGAAAAAGCATGGACTGACATGTCTTCCCCTGCCACCAACAACATTGTGTGGACTTCAGGGCCAGAGTAAGACCTTTGGAGATGCCTCCTTTGAAAAATCAAATGTCAAATGCTTTTAACAACAACAAGAACCTCTCTTTTTTTGTCCCTACTTTGTTAGTGCCCTAAGCACATGCTTAGTCTTATTATTGGTTAATCCAGCACTGGTGGGTGCTGCAAAAATGTTTGTGCACGAGGAACACCAATCCAACAATAAACACAGATGTGGGAGCCCCTCCAGTCCGGAACCCTGTGAAATGCTGATCTAGAGAGACTAGCCTTAAGCAGAGCACAGTGGGGAATGTGAACGCTGTCAAATCCCTCAAGCACATGCACACATGTGTCTGCTGGTGCTGTTTGTGTTCTTTGGAAGTTCCTGCAATGAGCTTTGATTTCCAGTGTTGCCAATTATGGAGAACAATTGCACTGCTGCTTAGTTCACAGCCAATTGTGAAAGAAGCTAAAGGCGAGGTCTTGTGAAACAGGGGAGGTTCTGCAGTGCAAACAAAAGCCGATTCACACACTGTGTTTAGGCTCTGCCCCACCCCCTTGCAGAATAGTTAGCCCTTCCCATAAGCAATGCTGAGTTGTAAATTTGTAAAGAGAGCAAGGGTGGTGGGTGACCATTGGGGCTGGTGGGGTGGAGGGCAGCGAGCCCCGCAGTAGGTGGAGTCACAGACCATAACCGGCAGAGCCAATTCTGTGTAGATTTGTCCTTATCCCTGCTCCCTGCTGAGTTCTGCAAGGCCAGACCAAGAAGCAGGAAGCTGACAGGCAGTGCAAGCCCTTGGGCTCCTTGTTGTAAACAAAAAAGCAGCCTGGTATACTCTGCAACATATTAACTCCCAAAACCAGGCCACACATCTTCCCGGCCATGCTCTGGTGTGAGTCATGTGACCCATGCGAGATCACAGAGTGGTGGTGGTAAAGTGTAGTAGAAGCTTGTCGTGGTGGTCCTCAAAGCCACACCCACAAGTGCAGTCCAAAAATGCAGGCCCCTGTGTTGATGTATTGTATATATGCATATATCCCAAAGAGCATTATAGTTCATAGCATAATAGCCAAATTTATTGGGATCAGCTGACAGTTGTAGAATAGTAAAGTGGCAAGGGTCCCTTTAGCAGAATACGATCTGTGCTGACTAGCAGAAGCCCTCCCTGGTTTCAAGCTGTTGATGTTCACAGCCCTAATCTGGAGATGAAGATTGGACTGGGAAATGGAGATCTTCTGCCTGCAAAAGCAGAAAGGGCTGCAGCCCTTCCCCCCATCATATTGACTGGTAAGCCTGGGATCCACATCCCTGACCAGCCACGAAGTTCACTGGGCCCGTTGCTGTTACGACCTGTGCCCACCTTATTATGAGATGATTATGAGGCTAAATCAGGGCACCTCACACTCATAGATGCCACCTTGAGTTGAGGTGCTCCAACAGATAATGTCATTTGCTCCTGCTGCTGCCGGGGGGGGCGTGGGGGAGTCCTGACACTGTCCTCTTCCACATTCTCCTCCCGCCACACCAAAGCCAAACCAGGTGAACCAAGGGAGCAACCCAGCCCAAGACAAGCCCAAATGACCTGTGCCCAGCATCCATGAGCTCACACTGGCTCACATGTTATATGTGTCACCCAAAGCGGACATCTCCACCCAATGAGGGGTGGCATAAATCAAGTCTATATAATAAACAATAATAATGGCCTGCTAGAACTTCGGTGGTTGGCCACCCGCCAAGGGGTGAATGGGAGAAGGAAAATGGATTCTGCCCATGACACAACAGTGAATGTGTAGTAGTGAGTGTGACTAATTATGCCAGGGTCGTAATAGAAGCAGAACTCCTTTTGACAACAGCTGCCAAAATGCAGAACTCTAAGAGTCCATTGACGCCAGCAAAATCTCTTCCACAATGTTGTTTTGTCTAAAAATTAGGAAGAGATAAATAGATACGACACGTGTACATTACCTGGCATTTCAGAGACGCAAGTCCCTTTGTTCTTAAGGATATTGAGCTTTTGCTCAATAAAATCTAAAATATCATACATGGCACTGCACAGAAGATGGCATGACCCGCAAGGACCCTCCAACACAATGATTCTAAGTGTTTTTCCTTAGCTTTGTTCCTGTGCTCCACAGTGTATTTAACAAAAATACAGTAACAAATCATACAGCATCTAGAACAGCACATTAAAATTGCTAGGGCAGGCAAAAAAACCCAAAACCCTTAAGTGGTCTGCCAAGCACTTTTCAAGTGGTCTGTGAGGGGGGGGAGTTTGGGAACCACTGGTGTCGATTTTTATTTATTTATAAGATTTCTCACCCGCCTTTCGCCATAAGGCCCAAGGGCAAGCTACAACATAATATATAGTTATAAAAACAAATAAAACAGTTGCAATCATTAAAACGAGTAAAACTAGATTAGAAGAATATTGATTCAGCAAGAGATGGGTCCCAGCAAAAAGAACTTTCACTGCCGGTAGGTCAGGATAAAGAGGTGTGCCTTCAGCATATGACAGAAATTGAATAATGGTAGCGTTAGATCTGTGAGGAGGGAGTAACACAATTTAGGGGCTTCCATAAAAACAGTTCCCATTCCTCACATTATCAAAAGTGGTGGAACTATCCAGAGAGACTCCTCTGCCAATCTTAAAACCAGTCTGTAGAGATGGAGGTGGTTTTTCAGATATTGCCACACCCACATAAATTCTGAATAGGTAAAAGGTAAAGGACCCCTGGATGGTTAAGTCCAGTCAAAGGCAACTATGGGGTTGCGGCGCTCATCTCGCTTTCAGGCCAAGGGAGCTGGTGTTTGTCCACAGACAGCTTTCCGAGTCATGTGGCCAGGAGGACTAAACCACTTCTGGTGCAACAGGACACCGTGACAAGTGCCAGAGCACACGGAAACACTATTTACCTTCCCGCTGCAGTGGTACCTATTTATCTACTTGCACTGGCATGCTTTTGAACTGCTAGGTTGGCAGGAGCTGGGACAGAGCAACGGGCACTCACTCTGTTGCGGGGATTTGAACCGCCAACCTTTTGATTGGCAAGTCCAAGAGGCTCAGTGGTTTAGACCACAGCGCCACCCGCATCTGAATACATGATCAGGAACACTGCAAAAAGCAGGGTCCTCAGACTAACAGAGCCAGTGCATGAAACAAGTTGGGAGGTTTCTGTTCACAGATTCAGCTGAAGCATGCAGAAGCATCCCACTCCACATTCAGACTGAAGGCAGACAGTTCACCGGGTAGGGCTGCAGAGCTTTCTCTTCCAGAGTAAGGTTAACCATGTAAAGTTAATCTCAGCTTAACTTGACAAATGCTCCTTTCCACAGTGGTACTTCCTGGCAGGCCTGTAGCTGTAAATTTTGTTGT
This sequence comes from Podarcis cretensis, assembly GCF_951804945.1. Taxonomy (NCBI): domain Eukaryota; kingdom Metazoa; phylum Chordata; class Lepidosauria; order Squamata; family Lacertidae; genus Podarcis; species Podarcis cretensis. The sequence continues at coordinate 22,287,286 of NC_137177.1, read as the reverse complement.
CTGGGGCCTAAAGGGGACGAGGAACCTCCTTAGCAGTAATATTTCAAACATTCCTATGCCGCCTCTTCACTGAAGTCGCTATAATAAAGATAAAACAATGTACAAAAAAGAAAAAGCACAAACAATATTCAGAATTAAACGCAGCTGCAGTGTGGAAGAAACAGAATCGGAATGGCACAGCTGCAAAGGCCTTCTTAAATAAGAGTGTTTTAAGGAAGCGCCAAAATATAATCAAGATGACGCCAGCCTGAGTTCACAAAGCTCAGTGCTTCGAATCTTTACCAAAAATCCAGAATGCAGAAATAGGCAGAGTCATATATAGTGTTACCTCGGTTCCCAAATGCCTCCATTGTCAAACGTTTCGGTTCTCAAACGCCAAAAACCTGGAAGTAAATTTTTCCATTTTCGAACACTCTTTGGAACTCAAATGTGCGCCGCAGCTTCCGCTGACTACAAGAAGCTCTTGCAACCAATGGGAAGCCGCACCTCGGTTTTCGAACGTTTTGGAAGCCGAACGGTCTTCCGGAACAGATTACGTTTGACAACCGAGGTACCACTGTATTTTAAAATGATTTAGCTGCATCACATAGGCCAGGTGTGGAGAACCTTTGGTTTTGTCTCCAGATGTCGCTGAACTAGAACTCGGAGCAGCCCAACAAGCATGACCAGGGATGGTGGGAGTTGTGTGTGGATGCAACCGAGAAGCAGCCCTGAGGTGGTCAAGTTTGGTTCTTAGTGAATGGTGCTCAGTAACCTATGTCGATGCTTGCCCTGCACAATTAAAACGGTTAGAGATTTTCACTTTTCATTTTTAAAAAAACAAATACCATACTTTTCTGTTTATAAGACGCCCCCATGTATAGGACGCCCCCTATTTGGGGGGACTCAAATTTAACAAAATGGTGGGAGATGGCACAGAGTTGTTGAGCAACCAATCAAACGTCTAGCCTATGCACTACACATGTACAGTATAAGACGACCCCCACTTTTTAGCATGATTTTAAAAGAAAAAAACATACAGTGGTACCTTGGGTTAAGTACTTAATTCGTTCCGGAGGTCCGTTCTTAACCTGAAACTGTTCTTAACCTGAAGCACCACTTTAGCTAATGGGGCCTCCTGCTGCCGCCGTGCTGCCAGATCACGATTTCTGTTCTCATCCTGAAGCAAAGTTCTTAACCTGAGGTACTATTTCTGGGTTAGCGGAGTCTATAACCTGAAGCGTATGTAACCCGAGGTGCCACACAGTGGTACCTTGGGTTACATATGCTTTAGGATACATACCTGTTTCAGGTTAAGAACGGACCTCCAGAACGAATTAAGTACTTAACCCAAGGTACCACTGTAGTCTTCACATGCCCACAAACACACACTCTCTCTCGTATTGACACAGTGCACCACATGCTCCCAGGCCAGATCCCTGGCACTTAAAACAGGCTTCAGATGCCAAGCCCTGTGAAGAGCTGGTTCTGAAGCCCTTTGCTGAGGGCAGGAGAGGTGAAACGAGCCCATCTTCTGGCTTGGCTCCTGTTGAAACTACCAACAGGAGTAGACCTCAGCTGCACCCTGTCCGCGCTCTCTTATTCCATCAGGTATTACAAGCCTTTCACATCCTCCTCATGGGGGAGAGGTGTTTAATTAGACCATGTAGGAACTTGCTGTGCATGTTTATGTCAAAGCAAAGACCAAGGATGATGAGCAAAGACCAGCTAATTACGAATAGTGCTCCAAGTTCTGAGCAATGTTGGGGGAAGTGGAGCAAGCCTCCAGAATGGCTGCTCTCCAATAAACGGAGCTAAATTGACTCGGGTCTCCCCTCAGCTGCCTCTTTTGCTTTTAATTAAAAGCAAACACCAAGGCAAGAGAGTGGGAAGCGTAGCAGGAAAGCCAGCCTCCAAAGGCCAAGAGGAAAAGTAAATACAAGAGAACAATTCAGGAAGTTTGCATTTTTATTTTGCTACTTTTAAGTCTGGAACAAGTGGGATGGGGCCACGGAGTGCTTTTCCTACGCCCTCGGCAACAAACCAAACGTAAATGTTGCATAAATGTATAGAGGGGAATTTGCACAGTGTGTGGCTGGCATCACTTTTCGTTCATTTTTACGAAATGGATTCATATTTGCTTCACATATGCCTACTGAAGTGCTTCAGTCTGCAGAACTTGCACTTTTAAAAGTGGAGCATGGTGCCTTTTACGTATTTGTAAGGAATTGATCTTTTAGTGTGGCAGCTTCTACACTGCGGAACTCCCTGCCTCTTGACATTAGGAAGGTACCTTCACTGTATCCTTTTTCAACACCTGCTAAAAACTTTCTTGTTTAGGCAAACCTACCCAGACATATAAAGCTGACATCTGTTTTAATCTGTAATTGTAGCTTATAATGCTCTTTTGACAATTTTCTGTATATTCTGTTTAAAAACACAAAAAAACCCCTTGTTTTTAATTTCGACTTCTATTGATAATCTCAGAGCGGTTTAACAGTCATTCCCTCCTCCCAGGAAACTCTGGAAATTTTAGCTCTCTGATGGAAATAGCGGTCTTCTAACAACTGTTAGCACTCCCAAGAATCCTTGGGGGAAGCCACGACTGTTTAAAGTAGTATGATACTGCTTTAAATGTATTGTAAATTGCTTCGGTTTTGTTTGTTTTTTACAGCGAAACAGGGTATAAATTTTATTAAATAAATGAAATGAAATAACATAAAAATGTATAATGCAAGTGGGGGCCTCAAGTGACGCCAAGCAATTGTTGTACGTTTTCCTACCATTTTCTTGCTCACAAAAAAAGCTCCATTTGGAAGTAGGTTTGTTGTGCAAAGAAAGCCAAAGTGACTTCTACTGCGTACTTTGAATTTGACGGTCAAGACAGTCTAGAAGCTGCCTTACGTTTATGTGTTAATATGTTGGTCTTTCAGGGTTCTTTGTTTTGTTTGTTTGCTTGGTTGGTTTTTTGTTGCAACAGGCTAACACCACAACCCCTCTCAGAATAGGTAACCTTAGGTCAGTCATTATATATCAACTACCTCACCGGATTTTTGTGGAGATAAAACTGGTGGTGGGATATGAACAACAACACACTGAGCTATTTTGAAAGAAGGGTGGGATTAAAATGTAAGCAATGAATAAAAGTAAAGATATCTCGATTCTTTCTTAACCATTCATTCATCCACTGATTAGATTTCAACATTCCTCAGCTGGGAGGGTAGAAAGATTCTCCAGCCTTTCCCAACCATCAGTTATAATCATCCAATCTTCCTGAAACAAAAATACAAGGCACTTGGCAACTTTGCCAGAACTATTAATAAATCTAAATCTCTGGCCAAGTGTGCCTCAGGTAACCTACATTGATTTGGGGGGGGACCCATTCACAGAAATCTGATAGAAAACTCATAACATTATTTTTGGAACAGCTTCTAGCAAAGGCCATTTGCTGAACAGCAAGCTGGTCCTCCCCACCAACTTTTTCACATGTGACTTTTTGGGGCAAGTCGCATCATTTCATAGTGACTCCGTGCAGACAAGGTGACTTTGGTTCAGCTGCCAGGGCAAGCCAAGGACATCCTACCCGCCCATGAAAGTGTGGAGCTTGTTCCTGTCATGATTATATGGCTCTCTCAGAACTGCCTAGATAGATCATTTGTTTGTGCTATGACTAGGGCCATGTGTGCTCCGTGATTCGGCTCGAGCAGGCCCACACCTCAGCAAGGGAGCCCACGGCCAACCTCCAGACAGGGAAATGGAGCATGCTCCTTCATCTCCTCATGCTAGTCTCTGCTTGCGTGCTCAAAGAGGCAGGCAACAGCAGGCAACAGCAGCAAGAATGAGGAGGAGGCCTCTTGGTTCACAAACTTTTTACTGGCTAGGTGCTCCTTAGGCCTGCAAGTTTTTTGCAGCATCCGCACAACACTGTTAGCATCAAAATGTGGTCTCTGTGGCTATGAGTGCCTTTTACCAACTTGGCCTGGTATGTCAGCTATGGGCATATCTGTACAGTGGTCCCTCAGGTTACATACACTTCAGGTTACATACGCTTCAGGTTACAGACTCCACTAACCCAGAAATAGTGCCTTGGGTTAAGAACTTTGCTTCAGGATGAGAACAGAAATCGTGCTCTGGCAGCGCGGCAACAGCAGGAGGCCCCATTAGCTAAAGTGGTGCTTCAGATTAAGAACAGTTTCAGGTTAAAAACGGACCTCCGGAACGAATTAAGTACTTAACCCAAGGTACCACTGTATAAGGTTACTTGCCCACCATAGTCCAGCTACTGGTCACCTCAGGATTGGATTATTATGTGAGGCTGCCCTTGGGCCTCGTCTGGAAGCTCTAGCGTGTGCAGAAAGTAGCAGCTAGACTGGTGCTGGGTACAGTTGTTAATGATGATGATGATGATGATGATGATGATAATAATAATAATAATAATAATAATAATAATAATAATAATAATAATAATAATTTCTTATTTGTACCCCGCCCATCTGGCTGGGTTTCCCCAGCCACTCTGGGCGGCTTCCACAGAAACCAAAAATACACTAAAATCACAGAATAAAAACTTCCCTGAACAGGGGTGCCTTAAGATGTCTTCTGAATGTCAGGTAGTTGTTTATCTCACTGACATCTGTTGGGAGGGCATTCCACAGGGCGGGCACCACTACCGAGAAGGCCCTCTGCCTGGTTCCCTGTAGCTGTGCTTCTCGCAATGAGGGAACCGCCAGAAGGCCCTCGGCGCTGGACCTCAGTGTACGGGCAGAACGATGGGGGTGGAGACGCTCCTTCAGGTATACTGGACCGAGGCCGTTCAGGGCTTTAAAGGTCAGCACCAATACTTTAAATTGTGCTCGGAAACGTATAGCATATGACACCTCTGCTCAGAGCCATAGTTAGGGGATGATGAGGTGGGCCCCTGCCAGGGGCACAGCTGATGAAGGAGGCACAAAATCAGCTAAAAATATGTCCATAAATATAAATATTGATTATTGTCTCATAGGAAATGGTTTTAAATAGAGGGTGAATTGAATGGGTGGAGGGAGGGTTGGAGGAGAGGTGGAAAGAAGAGCTAATTTGTCGGTGGCTAGGGGGCGCAATCTGGACCGTTCTGCCAGGGGCGCAAGATCACCTAGCTACGGCTCTGCCTCTGCTAGAGGATCTGAACTGGCCGGGTTCACAGCTCTTGTTTTTGTTCACAATTGCCTGAAGCACTTGGGTCCAGGATACCTTCCAGCTCAGTCTGAGATCATCTGGAGGAACTGCCACCAGTTACAGAGGCCCAGCTGGCCTCAACTACAATTCAGGCATCTAATGTCATGCCAGTCCCATGCCATGGAATACTCTTCGAGCACAGATGCAACAGGACACCCTGACTTTTGACTTTTAAGCATCTCTTGCAAGAGGAATAAGTCTCTTGTTAAGACCCCATCTACACTACACATTTAAAATGGCACCATACCACTTGGCTTTCCCCCAAAGAATCCTGGGCACTGTATCTTGAGAGTTATTGGGAGAACCCTATCCTTCTCATAGAGCTGCAATTCCCAGAGTTCCCTGGGAAGAAAGATTGGCTGTTAAACCGCTCTGCGAATTGTAGCTCCTTGAGGGGAATAGGGTTCTCCCAACAACTCTCAGCACCCTTAACAAACAGCAGTTCCCAGGATTCTTTGAGAGATGCTATAGTATAGTTCATGGGGAGGCAAACTAAGGCCCAGGGGCCGAATCCGGCCCAATCGCCTTCTAAATCTGGCCCGCGAACGGTCCGGGAATCACTGTGTTTTTACATGAGTAGAATGTGTGCTTTAATTTAAAATGCATCTCTGGGTTATTTGTGGGGCATAGGAATTTGTTCATTATTATTATTATTTTCAAACTATAGTCCGGCCCCCCACAAGGTCTGAGGGACAGTGGACTGGCCCCCTGCTGAAAAAGTTTGCTGACCCCTGCTATAGTTGTTTAAAGTAGTATGTTACTCTTTTAAATACATACTGCAGATGGGGCCAAAGACACAGCTTTGCAGGGCCGATTCAAAGTGCAGAAGTAAGCTCAGCTGTGCAATCTCTATCACTTCCATGGTCAGGGCCGTGCATGGATTTGCATCCATGGGTGTGTGCGCACATGTACTCCCTCCACAGGTATACATAACAGAGCTGCACACGCTGGATTTGGCAAGTCCACACTGACAGTTCCAAAGTTACAAACAATCATTACATAATTAAGCAATTAATCGACTTAGTCATCGCCTGTTTGAAAAGCCAAAACCCCTCCTTCTAAGCACAGCCCCTGAGCACCCAACCCAACCTCCTGCTGGGGCAGGCCCTGTGTAAACAGAAGGAATCCTCCCAAATGTGTTGAAGGTCAGCAGTCTCTAGCTCCTGAGAGTTGTGCAGGATCTCATCCAAAGTGGAAAGACATCCCCACTGCCCTTTTCTAGTGGCTGATAATTTATGGGCTGCTACTATAGAGTCCGTTCCCCCAAACTGTCTCTTGACTTAGGCCTACAGTCAAAAATACTAGGATGACGGAGCCTACAATTCAAAGCATACTTACAAGGGAGTAAGCCCCAGTAAACGCAGCATTGTCTTACCTCTGAGTAAACACGCAAAAATACACTGCAGGGCGATCATTAAGTCAATGCACAAAACAGTAAAAACCTAAGTATAAATCACCTGACATGTTTACATTCCAAGCGGGATGGTTTTAAACAATTAACTATGGGGAAATGGCAGCTGCCTGCTTGGAAACATACTCTGGATGACACCTAGTCCAACCTCCTGCTCAGTACTGGATCCCCAATCTTTATTTTATTTTGTTACTTATTGCATTCGGGGGGGAAATATCTGAAAACTCTCCTGTTTCCACTAGCTTTTTCCTAAAAGCATTTCTTTATTTGGATTCTGCTGCTATTGAGCTTGGTCACATTCTCAATGGACTTTTGGCCAGGCATCCCTGGGGCAGCTGTCTGTCTTTTTAGATCCTGGTTTGTTATCATTTTATTTGTGAATATAGTGTACATCGGTGATTTTTATTGGAAGCCATCTTGAAAGGGTATACTCCTAAACATAGCCTACAAATATTTTAAATAAATATATGGTAACATAGCTGTGTTCATCAGTTGCCTCAAAATTGGGTGGTGTTTTGGTATTTTTTACTAAAGTTGTGGAGCTTTTCTTATAGTTTTTGAGCTATTTTTAAGGAAATTCGCCAAAGTCTAGCATGTTGTAGTACATAAAATTGGATCCAGGCCAAGAGTAGAGCAGAGCAGGGGTGAGGAACCCCATGCCCACCTTCCCCACACCTGATATTAGGTGTAGGGGCAGACAGAGATGTGAGTTGTGCATCCAATCAACGAGAAAACAGGAATAAACTCTGTGTCCATCAGCATTTGGCTGGGGAGTCCAATCCTGTTTGGCTCAGCAGTGCCTTTGTTCCCTGTAGGGAAGTCACTGGTGCAGCCAGACCCTGCAAAATGCAGGATTGAACCTGCCACCCACCAGCTGATGGGCAGGGAGTTCAATCCTGCCAATGAATTCTTCAGGGGAACTTTCTAGTGCAGCAAAACCCTACAGAAAACAGTAGACCTGGCAAAATCATCTGACACTGAGTTAATCATGGTACTGTAATTTCCCATGGATTTCAGTGAGCTTTTTTTCTAAGTGTGACTTAGACCTTGATTTCTGAGCAACGGTTATAGGCTGTTTTGACTGTACCATAAATCCTTATTTGTCCCCTGTAAATATTTCCATCTTCTTAACAATTGGCACCCGGCAGCTAACAATAAATACAGAATCAATACTTTATCCAATCCATCTTCATTTGTCCCACCCCGTATCCCCAGCAATGCTAGCGAAGGGGTAGGTATCAGCTCTTGTTTTGTTATTAAATCAGTTTCTACGAAGACATGGCTGAATGGACCCATGCGTGATGTTCACAAGTAAGAAGGCTGCATGAGTGTGGATTTTCCCCTTGTACTCGTTTAGGAAAAGATCCTGTGTTAAACAGTACTAGGGATGTAGAGAAGTAAGAGAGTTTGCCTTGGCGGTGAAGAAGAGAGGCTGAAGCAAGAACCTGCTGATTTTGGAGCTGGGGGAGAGAGGGAGGAAACCACATGGCCCAGAAACTAATCTATAAATATATATCCCCTGGGGGTGGAATGTGACCTCATACTCTACTCATGCAACCACGTTCCCTGTGGGTAAAACATGGGGAAAGTAGCATTGTAACTGGTCCACAGGGAGTGTTGAAATATATCACACACTGTAAACACAAGGAAATGAGGGGTAAATAAGAGGGTAGAAGAACGATGGAGGGCTGAGGCCATGAAGGGATGCCTTGTAAAAAAAATCTCTGGCCATGAGAGCAGCAACACTGTTTTAGAAAAATGGCAAGAGCTGAAATATTGTGAGGTCAGGGCAGGGGCTGTAGCTGCCCATCCCCACTGCCTGTAGGAAAATACTGGGCCACTTTTGTGGAATGTTCACCTTTCGGAATAGTAAATCTCTTGCCCTCTGGGGTGCCGAGATTAAAAAGGGGGCATGCATGCATTTTATTCAATCACAATAAGGAAATATTTGGGCTAGATAGCAGGTTTTATTGCATTACAATTTATGTTCCCTAAAATTCAGTTGTAGTGTTATATGTGCAACGGAAGAAACAATACAAATATTCTTAGAAACCATGTAGCATCTAACACAGCGCAGAACAATTGTGACAACAGGCAGGAAAACCATTCAGTGGTCCTCCAAGACTGTCAGCAATTTTCAAGTGGTCCGTGATGGGGAGTGGAGCGGGTGGGGTTTTCCAGGGTTTCAGGCAGGTGAATTCCTGACCCAACCTGGAGATACCAGGATTGAAACTGAGACTTTCCGCTTGCAAGGCAGCTGCTCTGCCACTAAGCTACCATATGTTACTTCCCCCATGCATGCCTGCTACACACAGAAGGCTGATGAAGGAGATTTGTTCCCTGTTTTTCCAGAAGGCAAAGTACTGATGGGAGGAAATTCCAGGGAAGCAGGTTTCTGCTAAACATTAGGCAAAACATCCTAACAGTAAGAGCTATTTGACAATGGAACAGAAACTGCCTGATTAATAAATTATTACATTCCCCCCCCCCCCCATTTTATGCTCCCAACAACCCTGGGAGGTAGGTTAGGCTGGCCCAAGATCACGCAGTGAGCTACATGGCTGACTGGCATATTGTGATAAGACAGACCTCCATCTGGAACTCAGCTCCTCTGAGTTAGTTAGTGAAAGAAAGAATCTTCCAGCCCTGCGCTTCAACTTATTTATCTACACATGAATGAGCAATCAGGTATGATTACATATTATTAGTAGGATATGTTGAACGATACTGACAGACCCAAGTTTATCGAGGGCACTTCTAGGATAAGTGGGGACTTGAACCCATGTCTCCCTGCTCTAAGTCCAATATTCAAGGTATTGCAATAAACTGGCTAAAGCAGGGATGGGGGAATCTGTGGCAACGAAGGTGTTGCTGGACTACAACTCCCATCATCCTGGACTGTTGACCATGCTGGCCGGGGCTAATGGGAGATGGAGTTGAAGAATATCTGGAGAGCTACAGAATTCCCATCCCTGGGCTGAAGGCTTCCAGATATGAGAAGCATTGCGTCCGAAAGGGCCCTCATTCACTGAAATCATCAGACAACAGCATCCTGAACTACAAATCATTCCTAACCGTCTGTTTACGTTGCACTGCTGTTTGTTTTCCAGTGAGTGAATCCACAATGACTCCAGAATCTATTCCCTGAGTGGTAGCAGCCATTAAGACTCCAGCAATCTCTACATCCACAGGGGAAGTTGGGATTATTTTTCCCAACCTTCATCACTTCTGCACATTGCCTCATCACAACAGAGCCCGCGTCTCATTTCTAATTGCATTGCGCAAATCCCCTTTCCTTTGCCAGCCGCCCTGGTGCCAAAATCCGAGATGAAGTCAAACTTGTTCTGCCCCACAAATAAATCCACAATGCAAAGAAGAGATAGAAATAAAATGAAACCTTTTGTATTTTGGATATAAACCACCCACTTTTGGCTGAGTTGGATAAGACCCCTCATTGCTCACAAGGTTATTTGTATGCAACATGAACAGGAATCAAATCATTTTCACCAGCCCCTATGAAATTCTCCCATGATCCCCTATCATTTTGTTTTAACCATTTTTGTTTTATTTTTTTTATAAGATATTTATTGAAGTTTTCAAGAATAATACAATGTAAAACAAAAAGAAAAGAAACAACAAAAATACAAAAATACAAAAAATAAAAACAATTAAAAACACATAGAGTTTCCATTTACTTATTTTCTTTTAACTTATTTTCCAGACCTCCTCCTACCTCCCTTTCTTATATTCCAATTCAAATTATTAGTTCAGCAAATCCTCACCATTAGTTTTTACTTATTTCAAAACCTTATTTTCCATGTCTCTTAAGCATTACAGCTGGAAACCACTTAATTTCTATCCAACATCATTCTAACATTTTAACCATTTTTGTTTTAAAGGGTGGGTCCAATCCCTCTGTTCTGTCAAGTAAAGGTGGAGATGTGTGGTTTGTTTTTCCAGGGACATACCACTTTTATCCATCAGTTATTGGCTGCGTTCACATCATACACTGAAAGAAAGCACACGGCTTCTCTCAAAAAGCCCTGGGAACTACAATTTGCCACCCATAAAGTTACAATTCCCTGCACCCTTAACAAATGACAGTTCCCAGGATTCTTTGGGGGAATTCAAGCACCATCTATGGTTACATCCATACAATACATTTAAAGCATATTTGAATCAAGTGGCGCGTCCCCCAATGACTCCAATTTGCTAAGACTCCTGGGAACTGTAGCTCTGTGAGGGGTAAACTTCAAATCCCAGGATTTGGGGGGGCTTAAGCCATGTGTTTTAAATGTATGGTGTATTTATTGATGTATTTTTCACTGAGCCTATCACTATGGACCTCAAGATGGTTCCCCTCCATTTTATCCTCACAACAACCTTGTGAGGTAGGTAAAAGAGACCCAATGAGAAGTATAGTCCAGGCTGGCTCCAAGTTTGAAGTAGACCTTTGGAAAAGTGGGTCCTCTTCTACATCAGTGGGTTCACCTGGCAGTGACAGCATTCTCATCAATGGCAGACAGCAAGGGGCTATCTAAATTTCCCATAATGCCCTGGAGCCATGCCACATCAGGGGCATTATGGGAAACATAAATGATAACTGCCAACCCCACAATGGGTGGTGGGCAGCCATTTTAATTTCCCACAATGCCCCCAGAACAGTGGTGCATTGTGGGAAGTGGAGCTGGCCACCCAGCCAGCACCAATCAGACATCAGCAGCGGGCTGTGCCACAGCGCTGGAGCTGGTAGCTACTCAAGGATGCTGTGCTGTGTGGCACCAGGCCTGAAAACAGCAGGAGGAAGAGCCCAACTGCTAGAACAAAGTTCCTGGACCAAATAGAGCTGAATTGAAGTCAATATTTGGTGTGTGCTTTCCCAAGCCACTTAACTCCAAGGAAGTGGCAACAGGTCCGCATCACATGCTATTTTTGTATACCTGAGAAAGAGGAACAGAAGATTCTCATCTGCTCCATTTCGCTGCTACCCAAAAGCAGAGGCCTCACGTCTAAAAGTGGAGGTCTTTTGCACAAGGATGGGAAAGGCATACTTCTCAGTCCTTCCCAAACATACAACCATACCATCATCATTGCGTTTATTTGTATGCAGCCTTTCCTCAAGAATTGTGTTTATTTATAACCAGCCTTTTTCTCACACCAGGACTCAAGGCAGCTTACAGAAATAAAAACAACACGGATAACATACAGAAAGCTGAAAACCATATACAGGATCATAGAATCTTAGAACTGTAGAGTTGGGAGAGGGACACTGAGGGTCACCAATGCAGGGATTTCAGCTAAAGCAGGCATGTCCAAAGTCTGTTTCGGGGGCCTAATCCGGCCCGCTGGTCGATTTAATCTGGCCCCTGTGGCAGTTTATTTCCTGGGGTAAAATCCTTTAAAAACCCTCAATAACTTCAATCCTAAAAGAAGCTCAACAACTCCAACTCTTAAAAAGGTCAACAACTTTGGTCGGCCCCCACGGCCCTTCACGTCATCAAATCTGGCCCTCTTTGAAAAAAGTTTGGACACCACTGAGCTAAAGCATCCATGACTGATGGCTACCCAACCGCTGCTTAAAATCCCACAATCAAGGGGAGTCCCCACCTTCAGAGAGAGTCCACCCCACTATCAAACAGCTCTCACAGTCAGAAAGTTATTTCTTGCGTTTAGTCAGAATCTCCTTTCTTGTAAGGTAATAGTAATTAAACTATATAAAAATTATAAAACCAAATCTATTAAAATACAGACAGTAAAAACAGCAAAGCACTATTCAAAGCACTTTCCTTTTTAAAAAAGAAAAAAAGTTCCCAAAAGCTTTTCAGAATAAAATAGTCTTCACCTGCCAGCAAGGAGCCAGTTTAGCCTCTCTAGGAAGGTAATTCTAAAGTCTGGGAGCAATTTAAAGAGCCTTACAACAATGCAGTGGTTCAGTTACACTATATTTCTCAATAGAAATATTTTGTAAAGCACAATTTCGTAACAGTAGTAGTAGCAAAATAGTAGTAGCAGCAAAAAGCAACAAAGAACACAGTGTGGAAAACAACATTTCAATATTGTAAATGTACGCTTCAATATTGTTAATGTAAACATTGCACTTCTGGCAGTAGCAGCAGCAAAAATAATAATTTTGAACAGTTTTACCCTGGTCCTAGATATTCTAGTAATGCAATTCATAGGATTAGCTTTGTCTTAGCAATATGAAAAGGTCAAATGAATACAAACTCCAAACAAACAAATGTACCGTAATACCATAAGAATCCTTGGTTTTAGCCTAGTTTTTGAAAGGTGAATTTTGTCCTGGATTTTGCCCCAAAGGGAAACCCCCTCCAGATATTACAACCCTAGCGAAGAGAGAAAAATCCTACTCTTTGAGATCTAGCAACTTGATACTGCAACCAATCTGAAATTAGGCTGTTTTCATCACACAAACATGTGGGCCAAAGTCTCATTTGTTGCTTCAGTAAGTAGTCGATTAAGTGTGTCAGGTACATAGGCCCTGAGCAAAGAGACACAAAACTGGAGGCGGGCTTTGGAAAGTGAAGCCAAAAGGTCAAGCAATGGAACAGATAAGGAGTAGGTGTGTCTTTCCACTATGTCCAATCGAACGAATGCATAAGCCAACCAGTAGGGGCGTGACCCACTTCTAACAAGCAGGCCCTGGTGATAGGCATAACAAGAGCAATACTGTATAAGGAGGAAATGGTAGAAGTTATATGGCAATTGGAATGGGGGGGGGGGCAAGCTGGAACAATTCAATTAGAGTTTGTATGCAAAATATGCAATGGCCCTTTACACCTTCAGAAATGCTGAGTCAATCAGCATGTAAGGTGGGAAACCATTGTCTGTATTCAGGCCCAAACGAAAGGAATTGAATTTCTTGAGAAGTTCTCACGCAGCAGCTTCTCACTGCAGCCTCCCTTTGAAGTTCCTTTGTTATCCTTTCAGGTGTTAGCAGAGTTGACGCGTAAGAATGAAAAGCAAAGTGGGGTGCGCACAAAAAAACCCAAAAAAACCCAAACAGCAATTCAGGGGACGAGTCACTCAGATGCCCTTATAAACAAAAAAGTTTCCTCGCTTTTCTTGGAAAACGCTTGGGAAATTAGCAGCAGCAGGAGGAAGGCACCGCGCGCGCGCGCGACCAGCGGGAACGCGCCGTATTGCGCCACCCGCTCCTCCCCGTCCAGCGCCCTGTGGTTAATTGAGCCATTCGCGAGGGCCACCTCTTTCCAACCGCGTGGCAGCAGATTAACATCCCCTCCGTATTTGCATAACAAAAGGCAGGTCAGGGGCGAGGAATGCGCTCCCCACCGGGGCCCGGGAGTTAATAATAAACAATGCGCCTCGCAATATCTTGGCCGGCAGCCGGCAGCCATCCCTCTGCGCCCTCTCACCCGCTCACGCTTCGCCAATCGCCAGGGGAGAGCAAAGGCTGCAAGAATTCTCTCCTCGCCACCCCCTGCTTTCCACTCTCTCCCTCTGTCCTCGTGTTTGTTTGTTTGCATGCATACACACGTTACGTGCGCGCACGCCGTCGTGTGCAAGATGAACGCCGGCAAAGAGGGTTGTTAGGCGAGCCGGTTTGGAGAGGGAAGGAGGAGAGATGGAGAGATGGAAGAAAGCAAGCAGGTAGACAGGCAGGCAGCGCTTCCCCCCATCCGTCCTTTCCTCCTCCTGCCTTTGCATATGCTGCAAACTCCCGCCATTGTGTTGCAATCCCTCCTTCTTCGGAGATGAAACAAAAACAGGTAGGCGGGACCCTGCGATTCTTCATCTCGGCCCCCTCTTCGCCGCTTTGGAAAAAGCATCCAGGCTGGGGAGGGGGGAGAAGAGCCATTTGGGAGAGCTGGACCAATCAGAGGCACAGGGGCGGGGACTTTGGCTCCGCCCCCTCTCCGGCTTCTCCCTCTCTCTCTGTGTGTATGTATATATATTAAAAAACGCTGAAGTTTAACCTACTTGCAAATACACACAGCGGCGCCTGCGAGGGTTCGGCTGGGAGCCGGAGAAAGAGGAGGCGGAGGAGCAGCAGCAGCCGCAGCCGCCGCCGCCGGAGGAAGGACCCGCCGCTTGGAATTGATGCGGCCGGGCTGGAGGTGCCTTTGCAAGCGCGGCGGGCAGGCTGGCCAGCTCGCTCGTGGGAATAGCAGCCGCGTGTAAGGAAGGGAAGAAAGAGGAGCCGCCGCCGCTTTCCTCCTCCTGCCGAGGTGACTTTCTCAGCCGGGCCATTTGCGAGTTTGCAGCCTTCCCTTCGGATCGCCGCCTTTGGGGTATGTAGCCGAGGAGGGAGTCGAGGAAACCACGGCGGGGAAAGGAGGGTGACATTGGGCTTCGAGAGGCTCCGCAGAGACGGCCACGATCTGAAAACTATTATTATTATTTATTTTGCATTGCCTGCCGTTCGTCGAGGTGGCCAGGAAAACGGGTTTTTTCCTTCTCCTTTCCAGCCCAGCACCAGCCCGAGTTTTCATTTGCGCGGAGCGCTCCTTCGGCGGCATTGTCTTTTGCTCGGGAGCAGGCAGGGAAGGGTTAAACTTGTGTGTTCAAAGTGCTGATCTTTGTGCTGGCGGAATGTGCCGGGGCGGGAGCTGCCTGGAGCCGGCAAAGGGGAGGAGGAGGAGGAGGGAGAGAAAAAGAGAGGGAAGCGGGGAGGGGGGTTGGCCATGGGAAGCGGGTTAGGGAACGGGCGCGCTGCTGCTTGCATTCTGCGGGGCGTATTACCAGCGCCGGGTTCTGCGATCCGACGGCGTTGGGGAGGTTGCAACAGACTTTTTTATTGTCATGCACAAGGTCGCCTTCGTTTATCCGGGATGTAAAACCCATTGCATAAATGCTCTGTTCGCTGCCAGCGGCCTGCTTTCGTATTTGCAAGCTGCTTAAGGTGTCCCGGGGTTGGGCAGGAATGACAAATCGGTGACTTAGGGAAGGTGGCGAGGTAACCAACCTCGATTTCATTGCCTACTGCGTCCTTAGGCGGATCTTCATCCTCCCGTGCGCTAGGGGGCAGTATTGTCGTTCCCCTGTCGCTCCTCTAGGGGGCGCCTAGAGGGGCGCCGTGGCTTGGGTTAAGAGGGCCACCAGCTTAGATCTGTTTTTAAAAGGGGGTTGGATGAGTGCATGCCTGGCCAGTCTGTTAGGATAGGGCAGTGCATCCTGATAATCAGATCCTGTTGGCTGAGTGCATGTCAGCTGGGAAGTAAAGGGGGGGCATCGGTGGAGAGAGATAAAGGTACTTGTTTCTACATACTTGAAGAACAGAATTTTAAAACCTCAGCCTAAGAGTTGTGGATTGAAAGGAGAAGGGATGTATGCTGTGACCTTAAGCACCCATTATTGCACTTTCAAGAACCATGATACATACAAAAGGATTTAGGCTGACAGCCCAAACCTTGTCCCTGAAGCACTAGATAGCCTTGCGGGGGAAAGCCATGGGAAGAAGAGTTGCCCTCACACACCGTTCTTTTCCTTTTCCTCCCCCTGGGAGGCCTAGGCAGAACTACATAGCCTTTGCTCCAGGGTGACTGTGGTGCCCAGGACGGGACTATTTGTTGGGTGGTGACCGTACGCTGCAACATCATGTTGCAGTTCCTCACTCCAACTCATATGGAACCTCCATGTCTCAGAATTGCCAGTTCCTTGGGAGCAGCAGCAACAAGGAGAGGGTTGTGCTTAACAGGCTGTGTTTAACAGCCTTTTTGGAGGCATTTGGTTGGCTGTTGTGACAAATGGGCTGTTGCATTTGTCCTGGCCCAGGAAGGGCTTTGTGGTCTCTTGTGTCCTTGGATGTGTGTCCCCTTCTCAGCTGGCCATGGCTGTTGGACAGTTCTGCCTTAGTGGACACTGTAGCTGCCTCCCATTATAAACTTTTCCTCCACCCCCAAAGCCTCTCTACCACATGACCTGTTAGGGAAGGGGGAGTCCCTGCCATCTGCCACTGTAGATAAGAGAGAGCTTGTAATTCTATATGTGCATGCGCGCGCACACAAAGCACAGTTTCCTTCAGTGCATTGGCTCTAGGCCGTTGCCCTAGCCATGATGGGCACAACCTGGGTCCAGCCGGATGTTGCCACACTTAATGCTCCCATCGCCCTAGACATTGGGCCATACTGACTGAGGCTGATTAGAATTTGGGGGCAGGAATACAGGGAGGGCCACACATTTTCCACCCTGGCTTTAGAACAGTGTTTCCCAAACTTGAGTCTCCATCTGTTTTTGGACTACAACTCCCATCATCCCGAGCTAGTAAGACCAGTGATCATGGATGATGGGAATTGTAGTTCGGGGGGGAAACGGCTAGCGACCCAAGTTTAGGAAACACTGTTTTAGAGAAACAATGTGCACCTGTTAACTCGCAAACCAGGTTTGCCTCTCCGCTGAGTTCTTGGCCTAGCCTACCTTGCAAGGTGGTTGAGAGGATGAATGGTGCAGAAGCCGTGTGTGTGTGTCACTATGAAACACCTTGTCGAAAAGATGTATACAAAATCTAACTTCTGGAGCAGGGGAAGGGGGCACTTGGGAGCCCCATACCCTCTAGAATGGGGCAGCCCAACTTTTCACACCAAGTGGGAAAGTGCTAAGGAGGCTTTGGGAAGGAGGTGGGAATACTCTGGGACTCTGTCAGAGCCTCACACCGCCTTTCCAAAGCCCACTTCCTTGCTTACCAGCTTTGGGAAGGAGGCACCAAGGCTGGGGGCTGCCAAAAAAGGCCTTGACCACCTCACTCTGGACTTATGTGTTGTTATCCCAGGAGCAGGCTTGCATATGTCGTGGCAGCAGTGTTAGAAACTCAGGTATATAAGCTAGACGCCAAATGGCCCATTAAACCACAGTTACAGTCGCCAAAACAGAATGTCTAGTCGCCATTTTTGGGGAAGCGGCTCTAAAGTCTTGATTTTCAAATGATGGGCTGACTGCGATTGATTCTCAGTTGAACATCTGGCTAGTTCAGAGGACAACCTTGAGCTAGGTTAATAATTTGGAGAACTTGAAGAAGAAAAGTCACTTGATCCAGGGACAGTCCACATGTATTCCTATTCCGACCTCTTTTTCTTAACGGTGATTGCTGTTGCTCAGGCTGCACAGAAAAAGCGTTTGGGGTTCTTGAAATTCAT
The DNA here is from genome assembly GCF_951804945.1 of Podarcis cretensis. Lineage (NCBI taxonomy): Eukaryota > Metazoa > Chordata > Lepidosauria > Squamata > Lacertidae > Podarcis > Podarcis cretensis. The sequence goes on along the minus strand of NC_137177.1, from coordinate 22,269,571 downwards.
TCCAGTTTGTGCAGGTTTAAAAGATAACAACTGAGAGAATCCTACAGGGTGTGGTGTTAGCGTGTGGTCGTAGGATCCCCGGGCACACACCTTTCCAGGTGGCAGAGATATCGGGCGCTGTCCAGCTCCAAGCATCTTCACTTGGTCGCAAGCGGTTGATCGCCAGGGTGCAAAATGCGCCTGGCTAATTTCAAACACTGCATGGTTTTTTGGGGGGACGGGACCCCGTGCCGCTTTGTACGTGACCCTCCTCCTTTTGTCTTCCAGTGCCCAGCTTGCGATGGCTGACCACATGATGATGTCGATGAGCCACGGGGTGAACGGGATGCAGGGCTACCGGATAGGCATGAATGGGATGCAAGGCCCTCCGCAGCAGCAGCAGCATGTGCTAAGGACGCTCCCAGCCAACCACCAGATGATGCAGTACGGAGGCCCTGCCCTGGACGGAGGCATGAGGCAGAGGCCCAGCATCAATGGACAGATGGGGCACCACCAGGTCCCAGGCGCCATGATGTTCAGCAATCCGAGCCAGCAGCAGCAGCAGCAGCAGCAACAACAACAACAACACCAGCAGCAGCAGCAGCAGCAGCAGCAACAATATTTGGGACCGGTGGGCACTCAGCAGCTCATGGCTAGCATGCACTTGCAGAAACTGAACACGCAATACCAGGGCCACCCCCTCATGGGCATGAGCAACGGGCCCATTGGGGCAGGGGTGCCGCAATACAGGATGGGACCCGGGCAGCACCTGGGGATGCAGCACCTGCCCTCTCCAGCCCTGACCTTGAATGTTATGGACACGGATCCCATCGACGAAGAGGTCTTGACGTCTCTGGTCATGGAGCTCGGCTTGGACCGGGTTCAGGAGCTGCCCGAACTCTTTCTGGGACAGAACGAGTTTGACTTCATCTCGGACTTTGTCAGCAAACAGCAGACCAGCGCCATCAGCTGCTGAGGTGGCTCTGCTGTGGGAGCTGGCGCTTCTCTTTGTGGCTTGATCTCCACCACCGCCACCACCACACACCCCTACTTCCTGATCTTCCCCCTGCACAGATCTACAGGCTTTCCCAGGTCACCCTTGCCCCCACCTCCTGGAAATAACAATGGACAATCATTTGGAGGCTTCCCCTCCCCCCCTCTTTTTTGCTTTGCACTGTTGTGCTCCTCTTGTGTAGGGGGAGGGGGGAGGAATCGGAAAGGTGTCTGTGTTGTTGTTTTTTGCAGACGAGACGGCGCAGAGATGGAGTCGTGTCTTCGGGTTGTGCCTATGGCAGCTACAGAATTTCAAGAAAAACAAAATGGCCTTTTTTTTCACCTGCATGGCCTTCTCTCTCCCCCACCCTGCAAAAAACAAAAAAAAACAAAAAACTACCGTCTTGAGTTTGGACTACAAAGGGGGGCAAGTTGCTGAGAATCCACTCCGCTGTTGGCTTTGTCAAGAAAGTCTAGCAAGCCCCTCTACATTCAGTGTCTGGTTTTTATTTTTAAGCCATTCTTTCGCTGAAAGAGTGGGCAGGAGGTAAAAAAAATAAATAAATGGCTTGCTCTTCCTTGTAAGCCTCAATCTCTTTATTGCTCCTCAGTACTGTGGAATTAGCAACCAGTCTCTCTCCTTGACTTGAAGAGATCAGTGCCCTCAGGTTGTGTTTTGTTCTGTGTTCTTTTTTACTTCCATCTTGTTTTTGTTTTGTTTTGAAAGCGAAACTTCAGCGGATGACATTTTGGGGTTCGGTGCAGGGGAGAGTGGGATTAACCAATTGGTTATAAGATCCTTTGACTTCCTTTTCCAGCTACTACAAACACTGGCTTTTAAGATGCCATCGGAGCTCTTCTTTCTCTGCCTCTGAAACCAAATAAAATCCTTGTAATTGTGTATATTACTGATTCTTTTTTTAAAAAAAAAATCTTATTTATCACTTGTGTGTTTCTAGTCCCTATTTATTTGGAAGGGCTCGGATTTATTTGCCTTCTGAGATTATTGGGAAGGGCTAACAATAAAGGCTGGGGAATGCATGCCCCTCCAACACTTCCATGGGGTTTTTGTTCTGCTATCAGTAACTGAGAGCAAGGCTGAAAAAAAAACAAAAACCAGACCCTATCTATCTTATCTCCCTCCCTCCTGGGGCTCAAATGTAAATTCTTAGTTCTTAATTGTGTTTCTCGGAAAAGAGGAAAATAAGTTTGCGGCTGAGCAGCTTGTTTCCTTTCTCGGTCTCATTTCCAAAGGCTTTTGGAAAGTTTGCTGCTCAGGTTGGCAGGCCTCTGGAGCTTCTACTGTCCCCTCTTGTCGCAAGCACACGGTAGCACATCATTGTTGATCGATGAAGTGAGAATGTACAGGTGATTTTTTTTTTTCCAAAATAAAAGCTAAAACCTCAACACTGAACCTGTTTTGTTTGGGTTGTGCCTCTTGCTTTTTAAACCTCCCTGTTTAGAAAATGCAGCGTGGGTCCTGGAAGTGGTTGAAAGTCTCTGGGTTTCCTGTCTTTTTTTCTAAAAAGTGACTTGGGTGAGCTTATGTGTCTCTTGGACAACCCTAAGTCGTCCCGTTTTCTCTACGAAACCACAGCACATGTGCAAAGCTAAGCGAGACTTTCTCGCTTGTCTGGAAACAAGAGGAGGGACTGTTTGCTCAGCACCTCACTTGCACGCAGAAATTCCTAGGTTCAGTTACGGCAGATCCCATTAAAGAAGGATCTCAAAGGAGCAGGTGCTGGGAAGAACCTTTGCCTGCTGGCCTGGAGAGCTGCTGCCAGTCTGTGTACACAATGCTGGGCTCAGTGGACTAGTGCCCTGGCTTTGTATAATACAGCTTCCAGTACATTCAATGACTTCACATGAGTTGCAAGGCGGGGGGGGGCTATATTAAAGATGCCTTTTGAAATTACCTTTACACCTCCCGCTGTCAGCTTCAAATGTGTGTCTTCTATATAGAACTGGCAGGGTAGTCTCTCTGATCTAAATAAGATGAGTCAACAACATTTTGGCGTTTGCGGCCAGACTAAATTTAGGTTTTGTTGGTGTGCCTTGAGTAAAAGGGAAACAGAGATATACTAGCAGTTAACTGCGTTCCTGCATGGTTTGCCAATGTACACAACTAGTAACTCAATCCAGTGCCGGTTCTTTATTCCTACTGTTGTACCACCTGCCGCCAAAAAACCCCACCTATCGTAATTATTGATTAAATTTAGCATTTTAGTTTCTTCCTGTGATAATGGTTTAGTGAGGAGTTGACTTGCTTATCTCAGCAGGTTTGCTGATTCCTGTGTGTCTATATGCCCTGGATTACAAAGCCCTTGTTAACTGGCTGCCTTAATACTTTGTGGTGAAGTGTTTCTGGAGAAGCAGATGGGACAGAGATGTAGAATTCAGAGCAGAGCGAAACAGGGTAGATTTTAGGTCGTTCACATTGAACAGCAAATTAAAATTTTCTCCTGACCTGTCTGTACCCCTGTCTGTGCTGCCATTTTGCCATGCTTGTAAAATTCGATCTTATTGCAACTTCTCAAAAACTGGACACCCCATGTGTCTCTTATGCAAAGTCTAGTGGTGACCTCTGATTGTGTTTTCCTAGGAGCATAGCTTTAATTCCACTTATATCCCTCCTTCCTTCTGAGGTGCTTAAGGTGGCTCTCTGACCCTCTCCACATTATCCTCACAAAAACTCAAGATTTTGGATTCCCCCCACCCTCCTGTGGGCCAGCACAGCTATATTTTGTATGTGTGTGAAATGTATTTATTTTATTCATGAAAACCTCCAAGTGGTTGCATAAAATAACCAATGAAAGAAGATGTGAAAAAACAAGTTAGCCAAGCATTTATTAAAATAAAAACAGCTGTGTTAGAAAAATGAAACAATATATGAAAATGAACACAGCTTCTAATGTATAGTTCAAAACTGCTGATTTTACGCAGTGTACCTGTGATGAAACAATACAGGTTTGTGTTGTGGATAGATCTGCAGTCAAGCAGGAGATAAAACAGTTTTCCTGGATTTCCAGTAAAAAAATGCTATTGGCTCCTGATATTGGCCAGTGTTATGTAGCATTTCCGTGCGCTGCTCTGGTTCGCCATGCTGGCCACATGGCCCGGAAGCTATACACCGGCTGCCTCGACCAATAAAGCGAAATGAGCACCACAACCCCAGAGTCGTCCGCAATCAGGGGTTCACAGTCAGGGGTACCTTTACCATTATGTAGTGGTTAGAGTGTCTGGCTAGGACCTGGGAGGCCAGTGTTCAAATTCCCACTTCGCCTTGGAAGCTCACATGGTGACTTTGGGTCAGTCATTGCCTCCCAGCCTAACCTACCTCACAAGGTTGTTGTGGGGATTAAATGAGGGGGGTGAAAACGATGTACGCCACCTTGAGCTCCTTAGAGGAAAAGGTGGGGTAATAATAAAATTATTTCTATTATTATTATTATTTGTAACCAGCCCATCTGCTGGGTTGTCCCAGTCACTCTGGGCAGCTTCCAACACACACAAAAGCTTAATAAAATGTCAAATATTAAAAACTTCACAATACAAGGCTGCTTTCAGATGTGTTCTAAAAGTTTTGTGGTTCTTTTATCTCCTTGACATCTCATGGGAGGGCGTTCCACAGGGAGGGTTCCACTACCAAGAAGGCATTCTGCCTGATCGCATATAAATGCAATCAATAATTATTGTTCAGATACAGTTACCCTATTACATGCTTGCACTGGAGCTGTAAAACAACAGCTTGGTCTCAGGGTATGACTGAAGCAACTTTCTCCAACCTGATACCATCCAAAACTTCTAGAGGGCACCTAATAGGGGAAGGATGGCCTGCAGGAATGTGATGCGAAGTTATTGAAAGTAAGCAGCTCTGGGACGGCTCAGGATTTGAATAGGAGGCAACAAAGAAATAATTCTTGGTTCCTAGATGTAAAGTATTATGTGATCCTGTGTACAGGGCACAGCAAAAAGTGCAAAATGGGCTGTCAAGAAGAAGTAGCAAGGGTCTCTCTGGTAATGAGCAGTTGGACCTCTTAATACCTGCAGACAAACAACACCTGAAAGAGGAATTGGAAAACAACCACCACCAGGGATATATTCACATTTCCAGGAAATGTACAGTTGTTGCAGAGGAGACACTGTGTGTGTGAGAGAGAGAGAGGGGGGGGGGATACAGTGGTACCTCGGGTTACATACATTTCAGGTTACAGTCTCCGCTAACCCAGAAATAGTGCTTCAGGTTAAGAACTTTGCTTCAAGATAAGAACAGAAATCGTGCTCTAGCGATGCGGCGGCAGCGGGAGGCCCCATTAGCTAAAGTGGTGCTTCAGGTTAAGAACAGTTTCAGGTTAAGAACGGACCTCCGGAACGAATTAAGTACTTAACCCGAGGTACCACTGTAACTTCCAACTTTTGTCATATTTTACTTTGATATATGGCATCTTCCCTCTGTCAGATGAGACCATTTCTCTATCTAGCCCACTCCAGGATTTCAGGGAGAGAGAGAGAGAGAGAGGTGTTTCAAATGGCTTGCAAAACTGCTTCTTTAAACAAAAAAAATAAAACCCAGTTCTGGCACCTCTCAGGTAGGCGCCATTCCAAGAGAACGAGGGAGGCATTCATGGTGAGTTCCAGAGCACCTCTTTTTCTAGAAAAATAGCACTGCATGTAACTTTAGAACTCGTGGGTTTCCGATGAAGCTGAACGTGGACACTTTCAGGGCAGATTTTACAAAGTATTCACGCAGCACATAATTAGACTATGGAATTGGCTCCCATGGGAGGCAGCAATGGCCGCCCATTGGGTTGCCTTTAAAAGAGGATTCGACCAGTTTAGGGGTGGGATAGGGCTATCCATGGCTATTAGCTATGATGGCTGTGCTCTGCCTCCATGGTTGGAGTCTGTATGCTTCCAAATGCTAGGAGCTAGAAACCACAGGAAGGGAGGGTGCTTTTGCTCATGGGTCCTGCTTGGGGGGCTTCTCATAAGCACCTGGTGAAACTAGATGGGCCATCAACCTGATTCCGCAAGGCTCTTCTGTACTCAGATGGAGCGATGATGACCTGACTTGCTAGAAGGCAGTTTCCGATGTTGTGTCTTGGCATGTTTTAAGAAGCCATAGCATCACAGAACAGATGCCAGCGCTGAATCCTGGCTTATTAACACCCCTGGCAGAGCTGTGAACAAATGTTATGACTCCCGAGCTGCCTCCTGCTTTCAATTGCATCATGGATTGTTCTGAGCCCGGTCACCTTTTCTCAGCAGCTGACTAGCGGTCAACATACACAAACCCCAGCCTGCTGCGCAACAACAGGAAACGCTCATGACAAAGGGCCACTTCATGTGCCTCTTGGCCTGGAACAATTGTTCATTGATGGGATTATTCTCTGCTCCTCTCACATGAAGAGACTGCTTCTCCAAACAGCGTTTGGCTTGCTCTAGTTATTGCCAGGTATGTGAACTGGAGCTTCTCTCCAGCTCTTAACAGCTTGCTCTCAGCTTGTTGCCATGATCTCTGTGACTGGGCGCTCAGCACACATTTAAAGCACATGACTTCCCCAAAGAATCTGGGGAACTATGGTTACTTAAGGGTGCAGGGAACTATAGCATTGTGAAGGGGAAAGTACAGTTCTCAGGATTATTGGGGAGAAGCTTTATGCTATAACTTGTTTTAATTTTTATTATGTATTTTGTGGTTTTATATCTTGATTTTATTATGTGAACCGCCCTGAGACCCCTGGGTATAGAACGGTATATTATTGTTATTATTATTGTTATTATTATTAGCAACAATCAGCGCTTTTTCTGGGGGGACGCATACCCCTAAACATTTTGTGAATCTAAGTTTGGCCTCATTGAGGGGCAGTATTTCAATATGAGTAGGAAAATGAGAGTGCCCCTGAACATTTTTTTAGAAAAAAGCACTAGTAATAATAATAACAATAAAAAAAAACATGATATCAATGTATGGTGTGTACGCAACCTGTATCCCACTTCTTCCACTGACATCCCTCCCAAATGTCTGCAGAGATGAAACACATCCACTGCCCCCCAGTTTAACATAGTTTAACAGAGTTTAACAGCAACAGCAGTTTAACAGTTTAACCACAACAGCTCATCATATGCTGAGGAAATAGGTGGATTAATTCCTCTTCTTGTCTGGATCTCTGCTATGCTGGTAATATCCAGCTATGCTGGTACTATCTAGGCTAGTCCTGTGACAGACTATCAGGGTCCAAGAAGAGGCTTCTGCGAAGGTGTGAAACCCACGTTCTTTGCCAGTGGGGAGATTTGAGAACTGAAGCAAATCAGAATACGGCAGGATATCAGCAATCCAACTTGTGGGTTTGAGTGGCGGATCACAATACAGCACATGCAAAAGGTCCCAGGTTCAGTCCCTGCCTAGCATCTCCAGTTCAAAGGACCAGGCAGCAAATGATGGGGGCAGCCAGAGCAGACGCTGTTGGCCAAGACTGACAGCCTGATATGGCAGGGGCGAAACTAGGCTTTATTTCACCTCGGTCAAAGACCCAGTTTGGCACACCGTTCTTGTGCACATTTGTGTACACACACAGGCTGGGAGCCTCAGTGGCGCTCCTCTGGAGGCTTCACCCCAGGCAAAAAATGTGGCTACAGCTCTGGATATGACATAGGGGGAGACAGGTATGACCCAGTGTATTTATTCTGAGAACAAGAGGAGAGGACTACCGGTATATATTGTTTCCTGGAAGCCTCTCGCTGGTACTTGAGTGAAACATGAAACTGAGCAGCATGGACCTTTTGCCTCTTACAGGGTTCTTAAGTCATGCTATCCCAATTTCTTTCCTGATCTCCAAGAGCCAGCAAAGCTGAACATCTCCAGAGAACTCTTAATGCCAATCCACAGGGACAGGAAAAAAGAGCTTCTACCCTATTGAAAAATAAATTCAGAGGGCTGGGGTTCTGTCCACTCTGCAAGATTGCACAATTTTATATTATTTTTACACTGTGTACAGCCTGTGCACACTACCAGCCCGTTCTTGTGCCCTGTTTTCTTTTGCTTTCTTCCTTTTGCTCCAAGGCTCATGTGTGGCACATGTGTGCACATGCATGCACACACCTAGCTGCATGTGCATATTGACACACAGTGCCTGGAGTAAACAGAATAATTGGACTGCCAGGAATTAACTTGCTTGTCATACCACTAAACATTTTTTTTAAAGTCACGTGAGTTGCATAATTAGCATTAGACATTGGGTGTTGTTGTTTTAAGACTATGCTGCCATCTTGGGGCATGCTTCCTTTTGTTTTGTTGCTAGAGCTTTGATATGCTGCCTCAGCACAGAAAGCCCTTCAAGTCCTTAAGATGCTAAAAGGCTTTTTGTTAATTTTGGTGCAACAGACCTTCATAGCTACACTTTTGGAAATTGGAAATTGTCATTCTGCTCAGATCCATGCATAATCTTCTGACAGGACAGGGATGCAGAGAAAGGAGACTGAGAGTATGGCCGTAATATTCATAATAATGATAAATTAAACTATTTATTCACATTTATATCCCGTGTTTTCTCCAAGGAGCTGAAAGTAGCACCCATAGTTTTCCCCACCCTATTTTCACTTCACAACAACCCTTCAAGGGAGGTGTCTGGCCCAAAGTTACTAACAAGCTTCCTGGCTGAGTGGGGATTTGAACAAGGGTCTCCCACATCCTAGTCCAGCACTCTGGCAGTGTAGTGGTCAAGAGCGGTGGACTCGTAATCTGGTGAACTGGGTTCGCTTCCCCATTCCTCCACATGCAGCTGCTGGGTGACCTTGGGCTAGTCACACTTCTCTGAAGTCTCTCAGCCTCTCTCACCTCACAGAGTGTTTGTTGTGGGGGAGGAAGGGAAAAGGAGATTGTTAGCCGCTTTGAGACTCCTTAAGGGGAGTAAAGGGATGCGGGTGGCGCTATGGGTTAAACCTCAGAGCCTAGGGCTTGCCGATCAGAAGGTCGGCAGTTCAAATCCCCGCAACAGGGTGAGCTCCCATTGCTCAGTCCCTGCTCCTGCCAACCTAGCAGTTCAAAAGCACGTCAAAGTGCAAGTAGATAAATAGGTACCACTCCAGTGGGAAGGTAAACGGCGTTTCCGTGCGCTGCTCTGGTTCGCCAGAAGCGGTTTAGTCATGCTGGCCACATGACCCGGAAGCTGTACACCAGCTCCCTTGGCCAATAAAGCGAGATGAGTGCCGCAACTCCAGAGTCTGTCACGACTGGACCTAATGGTCAGGGGTCCCTTTACCTTTACCTTTAAGGGGAGTGAAAGGTGGGATATGAAGTCGAAACTCTTCCTCCTCCTCTTCTTCTTCTTCTTTCCCACTCAGTACGGTAACTCTCAAAGCGGTTTACAGACAATACAGCACAGAAATAAAACAGAAAGTGCAAATCAACACGTCAATGAAAGTGCTTAACATCCGTAATAAAACAAGAACCGATTACTATACAAATTGAACGGGGGATCAGCAGGGATACAGCTGGTTCCTGAACAGGGTGGCAAGGTTCTGAATGAACAATGGAGCTGGGCAATTTGTTCAGATAGTCACTAAAGGAGCTACACTGATTGTCAGCTATGTTTCAGGCTAGAGCCATCAAAGTGCATTAGGTTTTCTCAAACTGGGGTTTAACAAGCTGCAAAGTGGCAAGCCCAGAAATCATCCCTAAACTAGGAAACGCAGGGCGATAATAGGAACTGCATTGCCAAAAACAACTGTCTGTAGGTTAAGCGGCCTTCATCTCCATTATTCTATATTTGATACCTTAGAATTCTTATGACACAAGCCACGGCTGCACAACCCTAGGCAGCGCTCAAATACACAACGCTGCTATTGTTACTGTTGTTTTGTATTGTTTGTATAAGCACAGGCTTCAGCAGCGGGCACGAAACTTAGCGTGCCGAGAATGCTGTTTTTAATTTGTTTGCTTTTAAAAAGCAAGCTCCTAGTCCCTTCTGCTTGGAAATGTGTGAGTAAATACCTGGTGAGGTTTCAGAACCAGAAAGAGGACTTCCAGAGACCAAGGGATACTCCTCCTGAGCTCCTTACCCCTCCCTATGATGAACGTATTAGGCAAAGTAATAAGATATATGCACTTTGGATTCATTTGCATTTATTAATAGGTGACCCAGATTTCAGAATTCCTTGGTCCTTTGGAACAGAATCCTGACAGCTTTAGCTAGAAAGTAGGTCTGCGGTTTTCACAGTACATTTGAGCAATGGAAGTTGTTCCGTAGGGCCAAGGGGCCATTGTCCCAAAAGCCATGGCCTGCCTTCAGTCAGCCTTTACCCACCTGCCTGCCTTAGAACCAGTCCATGGGGTTTGTCCTGGCTGCCACCTTCCCCCTCCGTAGACTCAGCCTTGCCTTTGTAGAACACAGCAGGGAGGAGGATGGGGTCGAAATTAAAATTTGTTCCCTCTGCCTGCAATTGGCTCTGGCTCCCCCTGCGATTGGACTCTGAAATATACTCAAAGTCGAGAGTGGATTTCATGCTCTTTATTCAGCTCATAGTGGTGAGGAAGAATGAAAGTCCCCTCAAAGTATCTGCTTTATATACATTATTTACACAATGGGCTGCACGTGATTGGCTAATTCCGGAATTCTCCTGTAGGCGAATCAGGTTGTGGATTCACTTCCATCTGGAGCCGGATTGGGTGGCTCCTGCAGACCAATCATACGGCTGCATTGTTCTAGGACCAATCAGACTGCTGCATTCTGAATCCTATTGTTCTAGGACCAATCAGACTTCTGCATTTTGGATCCTATTGTTCTAGGACCAATCAGACTGCTCCATTTTGGATCCTATTCAACTCAGTACATAACAGACTCCTTGCTTTCTGCCCTTCCAGTTCCAATGGGCACCATCTACCACTGCAGTCGAGTAATGTGCCAGAGTAAGAATGGGGCAGCAGAGTGCAAGCAGTGTTTTTCAGAGGCAATTGGATCAAGCGCCATATTAAAGCTCAGCTCCTTCCCATGCAGCTATGCTAAGTTGTTGTTCAGGATGACATGAAAGGGGAGGGAAATGTCTCGAGTTAAAGGTACGCACTGCTAGGCTCCATGCCCTCAGATGCTTGTCGGTCAAACCACATCCTCTGCTGCCACTGCCAAGTGAAGTGAGACAGGGGCCTCCCAAGGAGAAAGCCTTTTTGGTAGTGGCACCCCAGCTGCATAAAAGACTCCTCAGAGAGGTTCATCTGATGACTTTGCAGTGGTTTCAATTTGAGGCAAAGACCCAGGCTTTTAAACTTTGTAGGAAACTCTGTTGTTTGTAGGAAACTTCGTTTGTTGTTCCCCTAACCCAAGTTGTAAACTGTGTATACCACTGTCCTTGCTGCAGCAAAAGTTTACACACTCTCATACAGTTGTATTTTATTGTTTATTGTTAATTTTAATTATTGTATCTTATATTGTCAATATTTTCTTTCCCCTCCTTCCCTTCCTTTTTATGGAAGCCATCCAGGGAATATTTACTGATGAGTGACTATACAAATTTAATTAACGTATAACAAAATAAACGAACATACGTCAATACAGCTGCGTGCTGAGCGGCTTACAGAATGGAAGTGGTATGGTCGCCTACTTGAATGTCCTGCAATCTCTGTAAGGGGAACAGGCAGCATTCTTGGGTGGTTGCTTTAAAAAGTGCTGGGAGCCACCGTATTTATTCCCCACAATGCCCTAGGGCAGGGGCTGGGACCTATTTCATTCTCTTTTCATCAGATATTAAGGTCCTTCTGGAGAACCTTCTGAGAGCAGCATCCCGGTGGTGGGTGGGGCTGCAGGCAAAAATAGGAGGAACAATGCATGACTGTTATACAGTGGTACCTCGGGTTAAGTACTTAATTCGTTCCAGACATTCGTTCTTAACCTGAAACTGTCCTTAACCTGAAGCACCACTTTAGCTAATGGGGCCTCCTGCTGCTGCCACGCCGCCGGAGCAAGATTTCTGTTCTTATCCTGAAGCAAAGTTTTTAACCTGAAGCATTATTTCTGGGTTAGCGGAGTCTGTAACCTGAAGCATATGTAACCTGAAGCGTATGTAACCCGAGGTACCACTGTACCTTTGTTATGGTAGGCTACTTTCTCTGCCATGGGTGTAGCCAGGATTTATGTTGTGGGGGGCAGGACACCCACCTGTCATCATCCTCTGTCTGGATCTGTCCAGCAGATTCGGAATGAAATGTCTCAAAAACAGTTGTTTTAAATCACTTTCTTTTGACCCCAAATGCTGGAGGCTACAGCAGGTCAGGAAAGGCTACACATAGGACATTTCCCCCATAAAGTACCTATAGAAGAGGATGGAATAGCTGTGCATAATTGGACTACTCGAACCCCACACTCCACCTTCTTCATCCCACAAAGTTGGCTTGGTTTTCTTTTGATGCCACTCCTGCAAAACGGAGGAAGATGTGTTTCAAAACACAGAAATGTTGTGAATGGTTCTTCGTTGGGTTGCCTCACAGGCAAGCCAGCAAGAAAAAACAGACAGCTGTTCGTTTCCTGTCTCTGTTGCAAAATCCAAGCAGAGTTGCAAGCCGTTCCCCCCAGCATGGAACTCACACCCACCTTCATAAGCCCCTGTGTGTGGGGCGCTGGCACCCCCGTTGGTTGGCGCTGTGAGTCCCTAAAGGTAAATAACTATTCCAAAGGTAAATAACTATTTACTTTTAAAAAAGGTCAACAACTTTGGGGGTTCTATCCCTAAAAAAGGTCAAAAGGACAACAACTTTGGGGTGTCCTCCCTAAAAAATGGTCAACAACTCTGGGCAACCTAGGGGTGCTGGGCAGATCTTTGCACCCCAGCGCCACATATGCTTAAGACGGCCCTGTGTGCATTTTACAGCAGGTTAGTTTCTTCACACACTGACACACATCTCGGCCTTCCACCCAGGCAAGGACACATTTCTAGCCAGGCAAAAGCACCAAGGAGGGTGCAAAGTAGAGCCTGGAAGTCACCCAGGAAGGAGAGGATTAGTGCAAGCAGCTTAAATCAGTAGCGCTTTTGCACTTCACTCAAGGTGCAGCAAAAAAATTAAATTTGACCTTGGCCCTGGTCCTCCCCTCAAAGGGCCAGGATGGGCTTCTTCACAGAGTTGCGCTTTGGTACTCCAGCGTTTCTTACTGTATGAAGGCGGCAACTCAACCCTGCATTGAGTACCCCTCGTGTAAAAGGCAGTGCGCTGTTTTCTGTTCCGAAAGATGAATGCAGCTTTGTGGATCTGCTGCATGGGTGGGTGTGTTTGTTTGACTTGACTGTTTGGCTTGGATGACAAAATCCAAAGGTCTTTTGTCATCTTCCCTGTGGTAGCAAGCACATTGCGCAGCCAAGATTTGCAATATAGTCGAGAATATCTGTTCGCTCAGGCCAGGGACCCATCTAGTCTTGTATTCTCATGCAGGCTAACCAGGGCATGAGCGAAACAGCACTCCTGTTAATGAGCCCCAGCTTCTTGCACCTGCCTCTGTCATACTGCCCTCTGATACTAGACTCCAATAGATAACTCTCATGAGTAGTAGCCACTGATAGGCTCATCATCCAGGAAATCCAAAGCATTCCTGCACTGCAGGGTTTTGGACTAGATGACTCTCAGGGTGCCTTCCATCTCTTTGAGTCTATGAATTTCTCTAATCTTCTTTAAAAGCTGTTCAACATAGGAACATAGGAAAAATAGGAATCTGCTCTTATACTAAGCCAGACCATTGCCACATCTAATTTTGTACCAGGCAACTCCCCATTTCTGCAGGGGTTGCGTTCTGGGTTAAAGTACACATTAGCGGAGCATGCTTAAGCCTGCCCTGCCCCATTCCGCCCCCATTCCTCCCTCTTCCAGGTCCAAAACAACCCGTGCAATTGGAATGAGTTTATACAGAATATAGTATGTTATTGATAATCATATATGTATATTTGCTCCCAGTACATTTCCGAGCCTAATTCAAAGTGTTGGTGCTGACCTTTAAAGCCCTAAACGGCCTCGGTCCAGTATACCTGAAGGAGCGTCTCCACCCCCATTGTTCTGCCCGGACACTGAGGTCCAACGCCGAGGGCCTTCTGACGGTTTCCTCCCTGCCCTGCGAGAAGCCAAGTTACAGGGAACCAGGCAGAGGGCCTTCTCAGTAGTGGCGCCTGCCCTGTGGAACGCCCACCAGATGTCAAAGAGAACAACAACTACCAGACTTTTAGAAGACATCTGAAGACAGCTCTGTTTAAGGAAGCTTTTAATGTTTGATGCATTACTGTATTTTAATATTTTGTTGGAAGCCGCCCAGAGTGGCTGGGGAAGCCCAGCCAGATGGGCGGGTATAAATAATATGATGTTGTTGTTGTTGTTGTTGTTGTTGTTGTTGTTGTTGTTGTTGTTGTTGTTATGTTATGGCTAGGTCTCTCCCACAAACGCAAGATGACTCTGGCTGTTAATTATTTCAGATTTATTGCTAAAACAACAAACTAAGACGGAGCTCCTCTACTCATCGTCCTCCCCAGAAGATGGAGTTGCCCGGACTGAGCTCCTTCCCCAGCACGGAAGCCTCCACCTTCTCTTCCGGTATCTTTCACGCATCTCTGCCACTTTTGAAATCCTACAAGATTCGGCAGAGCGTATTTTCTGTATTCCAACATCTTGCCCACTATCGTAGTTCTCACAAATCTGTCTGTCCCTTTGGTCAGAGCTCAGATTACAGCTGCTCTCCCCCTCCTCTCTGCTTTCTGCTGCTAACTGTTCTCTCCCTATGCCTGCTCCTTCTTCTCCTGTCAGCATCTGAGCTTCGCTGACAATGTATTAAGACAATAATAGTACTTTAAAAGTTCTCTTTCCAAAGTTTCCCAATTCCCGGAGCACAGGAAAAAAATCACACATTCGGTAAGTTGAAATTGGTTCACTTACAAATTCCTCAAAGGTCTGGTTCATGTGTTTTTCCATACATCAGTAAAAAAAAGTTATGTTGGCAGTAAAACTTAGATCTTACAAAGTGATCAAAGTTCCTAAATTATTGGTGGCTGGTGATAGCCATGCAGTCTGAGCAGGAGCAAACAACTCAAACCTGTTGACACAGGTTGCTTCTCAGGGTAGACTGGAGGAGAACAAATGCTTTATTATCTAGTTCCTCCCAAGGTGCAGGGGGACACAGCTAAGCCTGGTAGGACAGCTTACTCTATGGTATTAACCCCTTCATGCATTGCTTACTTAAGCATGTTAGTTATATGAAGCTGGTTATCTCATAGGGACCACAGTATGAACTGGGAACAGCTAATACAAGTGGGGAGCAGCAGTGCCTTTTCCCACCCAGATTCATGGGTGCCAATTTCAAATACTGGTTCCTGTGCCTTGGCATAGTAGCAATCATAGATGCTTCTCTTTCATTCTTCATCAAAGGAGACCACTAATGCTGAACTAGTGCAACGGCCAGGATAATGAATTACATCATCATCACTGTCAGACATTTCTTGTACCAGACAAGATGGATAAAGGAAGAGAAATTGACATTCATTCATTCATTCATTCATTCATTTATATATCTTTTTAGGTCACTCCTGGCGATAAACCTCTAGGCAATGCGCAGTATGCAAAACAATTAAACAATTAAAACACTTCAAAGTACAGCAGACTACAGAAGATCTTGATTCACAAGATCCTTGTCACCTTGGTTTTTGCAGTGTGGCAAGGTGACCTCTTCAAGGTAGCAGTCTTCAACACAGCCACACATCACTGTATTGCAGGCATGCCAGCTCCCTGGTATCTTCTCAAAGCAGACAACACAGATAAGATGCAAATCAGATGCGCATTACAAATGCATCAAATCCACACTGGTGGCAGCTGCAGACGTTCGCTCCATCTAAATGTGGAGGATAGGCAGAGAATATGCATCTGGTGTGTGTGTTGAGGGAAGAGCCCTATAATCTTTGAAAAAGAGTCAGGCAGTGTATTTTAATTAGAATTAATTTACAATCTTAGCATCTCCATTCCGGAGTTTGCAATCAATTTTGCAAAGGTGTTTGAAGAAGCCCTCAGGCACTCATCTATAAGCTCAGATGGAACACCAGACCATTTCAAGGCACGATATATTGCTGTGTATGCACTTTGCAGCCCTCCAGTGATACAGATCTTTTTTCTTTTTTTATAAATATTTATTAAAGTTTTTGAATACAATACATAAATAATACAATACAATACATAAATAATAAACAACATTACTTATATCATAACATAGTTTCCTCACTTCTTTGGACTCCCTCACGTCTCCCGCTCCCACTTACATCGTTGAAAAAAATTTTCAAGCAAATTATCCTCTTGTTTACAACCTTATATCCGCTCATTTAAATAAAATCTAACAGTTCTCCAGAAAGTTTGTATTTTCCTTAATCTCACTTATCGTCAAATTCAGATCTAGCACCCTTCTTAACATTCAACCAAATTACAATATTTTTGTAGATAAATCTTAAATTTCTTCCAGTCTTCTTCAACCCTCTCTTCTCCCAGGTCTCGGATTCTGCCAGTCATCTCAGCCAGTTGCATGTAGTCAATCAGCTGCATCTGCCACTCTTCCAGTGTGGGTAGATCTTGAGTTTTCCAGTTCTTAGCGATGAGTACTCTTGCTGCCGTTGTTGCATACATAAAAAATGTTCGGTCCTTCTTTAACACCTTCTGGCCGACCATACCCAGAAGAAAGACCTCTGGTTTCTTAGTGAAGGTATACTTAAATACCTTTTTCAACTCATTATATATCATTTCCCAGAAGGCCTTCACTTTAGGGCAGGTCCACCAGAGGTGAAAGAATGTTCCTTCACTTTCTTTACATTTCCAACATTTATTATCAGACAAATGGTATATTTTAGTAAGTTTAACTGGGGTCATGTACCATCTATATATCATTTTCATTACATTTTCCTTCAGAGCATTACATGCAGTGAAGTTCAGCCCAGTGGTCCACAACCTTTCCCAGTCCTCAAACATAATGTTATGTCCAATGTCCTGTGCCCACTTTATCATAGCCGATTTAACCATTTCGTCTTGTGTATTCCATTTTAACAGCAAGTTAAACATTCTTGATAATACCTTAGTCTTTGGTTCTAACAGTTCTGTTTCCAACTTCGATTTCTCCACCTGGAACCCTAACTTTTTATCATTTTTAAAAACTTCTTTAATCTAAGCATAATGTAACCAGTCTCGCACTTTATCCTTCATTTTCTCCAAACTCTGCAATTTCCAATTGTCTCCATCTTTTTCTAATATTTCCCAATATTTTGGCCATTTGGCTTCCATATTGGGTCTTTTTCGGGCCTTAGCCTCCAAGGGTGAAAGCCACCTCGGAGTTTTGTTTTCCAATAAGTCTTTGTATTTTGTCCAGACATTAAATACTGCTTTCCTGACAATATGGTTCTTGAAGGCCTTATTGATCTTAACCTTATCATACCATAAGTATGCATGCCAACAGATCTTGCACCCAAGACTGTGCCAACCTTTGTAGACTTATGGGCCAAAATAAATTGGATTTTTGAGCCGATGCTGTGGGGGCACCACACCCTCAGGTTGTGCCCAAGAGTGCTACCTTGGTGCTCACCTCTTCTGCTATATTCCTATAGTGCTAACAACTTGCTAGGCACTGTGCAGGAGAATGTGACAAAGTGCCACAACACCTTCCCAGAAGGCTTGCAGTCAACAATGGGCATAACAGACAGGGAAAGTGGGAGAAAGATCACAGATCTGCAACGCACGGGGGAGTGAGGTGGAAGTAAAAGCTCACTGTTGTGCCACAGTCAATAGACTCTCTCCACCACCACCCTGACCTCCCCCCCCCCACCTTATTGCACATATTAGTTGCAACATCAAATGCAGCTGAAGACTAACGCTGCAGACCGTTAAACAGACGGCTTCAAATATCACAATGCAATAACAGATGGTAACCACCAACCGCTGCCTCTTCCAACCAAATTGTTGGATTCCAAGGAATGAGCTTCATTTTGAGCCTGGGCAAAACAGAGTTCAACCATAGACCCTGTTTTCAGCGCTGGGTTTAGCCTGAAAACGCAGGCATAAAGAGAGAACGCCTCCGAGTGCAGAGAACTTTCCCCTTCTCACCAAACAACTACATCCCTTCCAACATTTCACAGCTAAAGATAGAAACAAGCTTTTAACACCCTCAACACCCACACCAAGGGCTACTTGCCCAAGCCTCTCCAAGACCATTTACACATCTGCTTTCATGACGTGATCATTTACTCTGCAACAGCAGGTCCTGTGCTATTTTAAAAGTCAATAAAGTGTGCAGTCCTTTGGTTAAATATGTGTTGGAGAGGGGAGAGGTTTGTCCATGGGTAGGCAAACTGAGGCCCGGGGGGGGGGGCCAGATCCAGCCCAATCGCCTTCTAAATCCTGCCCGCGGATGGTCCGGGAATCAGCATGTTTTTACATGAGTAGAATGTGTCCTTGTATTTAAAATGCATCTTTGTGTTATTTGTAGGGCATAGGAATTTGTTCTTTTTTCCCCTTCAAAATATAGTCCAGCCCCCCGCAAGGTCTGAGGGACATTGGACCGGACCCCTGCTGAAAAAAATTGCTGACCCCTGGGTTTGTCCTACAGCAAGGATAGGGAACTCTGACCATTGGCAATGCTGGCTAGAGCTGATGGGATTTGGAGTGCAAAAACATCTGGAGTGCAACAGGTTACACAAGCCCTGTCTGACAATCTGCTATCAACAGTTCAAAAGGCTGTCTTGGAATCAGGCAGAATGGCAAGCTGTGTGCAAGTGTGTGTAAGTCTTCACCTATGTGCATTTACATGCATGTCAGGGAGAGAGAAGATAAAGTGAAAGGGAGGGGGGAGATTAAACTGACTGAGATGCCAGGGTGAGAGCCAGACCCAGGAGAATGCCATCTCTAGGAACTCACACCAACAACATTTTTACCAGCCTGCTGTCACTGGAGGTAGGCTATCCTTCCCTGGCAGCGCGGGGTACAAATAATAAATTATTATTATTATTATTATTACTAAGCAGAGACTGGATAGACATCTGTCAGTGCACTAGGTTGGAGGCTAGATTAGATGACCATTGCAAAAACAGGGGCAGTAATGTCTGCAAAATAGGGACCAGCCCTAGTAAATAGGGCCGAATGGAACATATGTAATTGCCAGCACTCAGGGTGTGAGTCCCTTGGGAGATAGTGACTTATCGGAACTGTTCCTTGCAAAGTGCCATGTGCATAGATTGTGAACAATCAAAGTAATCACAAATAGTGTAAATGGTTAAATATGAAGACAGGGGAGATACAGGTATAACTCCTCACCCAGCCAAGAAGCTGGGTGACCTTGGGCCAGTCGCTATATCTCGGTCACACCTACCTCACAGGATTGTCGTGAGGATAAAAGTACAGTGGTACCTCGGGTTACAGACGCTTCAGGTTACAGACTCTGCTAACCCAGAAATAGTACCTCGGGTTAAGAACTTTGCTTCAGGATGAGAACAGAAATCGTGCGGCGGCAGCAGGAGGCCCCATTAGCTAAAGAGGTACCTCAGGTTAAGAACAGTTTTAGGTTAAGAACGGACCTCTGGAACAAATTCTTAACCACTGTAGTGAATCTCCACAGCTGCCAACTTGAGCTCTGTGGAGGAAAGGTGGGATATAAATGTGATGAAAAAGCAAATGATCAAAGTACTCACATAGCTGGGGGTCAGAGGGTGTGGCTGCTGTGGACTCCCTGCAAGAAGAGGGAAGCAGTGACATAATAACATAAGAAGAGCCTACTGGATCAGGCCAGTGGCTCACCTAGTCCAGCACCCTGTTCTCACAGTGGCCAGCCCACTGCAGGAAACCTGCAAGCACGACCTGAGCGAAGGTCCTCCAAATGTTGAAGGATTTCAGCTCCAATCAGCCCCAGGCAGCCAGTGCAGCCAACAGGCAGGGAACACAACATCCAATTGGTCCCAGCTTCCCCATCTCCATTTTTTTGAAATTCAGCGTTGATACGTTTCAGTACCATTTTAAGGGGGGGAATAGCTAAGAGGCAATCAGTCATCACAGCAGAGAGGAAAACACATGCACACACTCAAACCCTGCACAAATGTTTGTGTTTTTGGAAACCATGCTGACTGCGAGGCAGAGATATTTGAAACTTAATTAGATATTCATTGGACTTTATTAAACTCCCAAACAAGGACATGAATGCCTTTGTTCTGTTGAATGCCTGCAGTAGATCATAATCAAGCTCCATTTTCTTCCACCCAGATCTGAAACATCCTTGAGTGAATAGAAAGCAGGGAGAGAGAATAACTTTGCAAGCAAGCATGCTGGCCCCTAGCATGAGCACCAGCAAGTTCTTGTATATAAATAACCAGGTTCAGGAAAAGGCACTTTCCGCTTGGCTGTCAGAAGAACACAGTGTGAATCAACAGCTTTTTGAGCTGAAAAAGGGCCGCCTTATCCTTTCGGTTTGAAAGCCTTGCATCTGGTGCACTTTGACAATGACTGGACTTCATTCATACCCACCTGGCTTCACCCATTTCGGATGCCAGTCTGTCCTTCACACACACACACACACACACACTGCTGAAGGAGATGCCTGGTTTCTTGTAGGGAAGCAGCAGTGCTCAAATTATGGAAGGAAAGGTAGAGGAGCCCTTACTGAATTTCACAACTTCTGACTCCCCCAATTTCTTAAGAGCATTTCTAATCCCCTTCTCAGGACAAATGGCTGCCTGAACAGCTTACACCGATCAGTTAAAACAGAGGTGGGAAACATCTGACCCATGGGTCAAATTTGGCCTACCAGCCATCTGCATTTGTCACACCAGGCTGTTCCCTCCCAAACCACACCCTCCAGCCCCATACCTGATGTCATATATGAGATGTCAGGTAGAAATGCTAATGCAGCTGGTCTGGGCAAAAAGCAGTGTTGAATTCCCCACCTATCAGCTGCTGGAAGGGGAGTTCAATCCTGCTTTTTTCACTATCTTTTTCGCCCTGCCTTGCAGACCAACTTTGACAGATGCGGAAAGCCAGCCACCTCTCAATCACCTGATGTCATGTGATTTGCAGGTGGGTTAAGGTTGGTCTCTGGGGACGCGGATGGCGCTGTAGTCTAAACCACAGAGCCTAGGGCTTGCTGATCAGAAGGTCGGAGTTCGAATCCCTGCAATGGAGTGAGCTCCCATTGCTCAGTCCCAGCTCCTGCCAACCTAGCAGTTCGAAAGCATGTGCAAGTAGATAAATAGGTGGCGAGAAGGTAAACGGCGTTTCCGTGCGCTGCTCAGGTTCACCAGAAGCGGCTTAGTCATGCTGGCCACATGACCCGGAAGCTGTCTGCGGACAAACGCCGACTCCCTCGGCCTATAGAGCGAGATGAGCACGCAACCCCAGAGTCGTCCATGACTGGACCTAATGGTCACGGGTACATTTACCTTTACCTAAGTTTGGTCTCAGGGTGGAGAGGAGATGAAGCTCTGGTCACAGAAATCTTTCCCACCCCCAGCCTCTGCTCAGGGGCTGACAATCTAAAAAGACAGGACACAAAAGGAAAAAGGATTGGAGATGGAAGCCGGGGGAGGCAACTTGGACACCAATTGTTAAAGATAAAGAGTAGTTCTAATAATGACCAATTGTTATAGAAATTGTTCAAAGATAGGTAGAGATAGGCGGGGTATAAATAATAAATTATTATTATTATTATTATTATTATTATTATTATTATTATTTTAGTTACACCATGCCTTCCTCCCTCAAAAGCCTTCTGAAGACAGCAGCTACAGGGGCCATCACAGAAACAGACCCCCTCCCACTTTAATTCAAGTACTGAAGAGAAGCAATGATTCTTAGTTCAACCCAGAGATGCTTGAGGAATTTTACCTCTGCAAATCGTGGTGCTGACTGATCTGATCTGCACCTTCTTGATGAGTGTACCTAAGGGAATTTTCTACTACCTTCCATGCTTCCCAAATGTTGCAAACCTGTTCTTGCTTCAAAAAGGTATCAACGTTTGTTTAGACATTTGAGAATCTAAGCTTTACTCAGAGTGGTACAGTTGGAATTAACGGACCTAACTTACTCATGTTCATTTATTTCAGTGGGTCTGATGCTGTGAGGAGGACTAGCACTGGACACAATCCTTGGAAAATACAACTATGATGCAGTCCTAAGTGTGATTATCCACCACTTTCAATGTTCTGCTGCCAGAACCTTGGGAGGTGGGCTGAACTTAGCTCCCTACTCCCCTGTTTGCATTTTTCTTCCATTGGTTCTGATCCCATTCTGGACTGGTTTTATAAGGCACCCTTGCAGGTAAGGCCATGAAAGTCCCAATGCTACTCCATCCTCTCCCAAGGGAAAAAAAGTATTGGCTTGTCTGATGCATGTACACCTGTCTTAGCCATTTGCAGCCTAAAAGATGGAAAATAGCTTTCTTTGAGTAGCTGGTTATAAACCCAACACTGTGTCTGCAATTCTGTGATCACTTATGTGGGAGAAAACACCACTGAACTCGACAGGGCTTACATCTGAGTAGAGGCACAGGGGACTGAGATATGCAAATCAGATGCAATCTTCCCCAGAGGTTAAATACTCACACATGTCGTGCTCTCAGCAGTTCTTCAAACATTTGTTTTGGCACTAGCACTTGTCAAAGTTCATAGTCACAGATGTGCGGATCACAACAGTTGAATATAAACCAGGTATGAGGAACAAGTGGTGCCATTTATTCAGCAATAGCAACAAATCCTGGCTTACAAATGCCAGGATGTTATCATTAGCACAGCTTCTGAATGGTCACTGATTTTTTTTATTTTTCACATTTAAGCTTCAATGCAATTATCACAATCGGCATATTCTGCATTTGGTTTCTTTCTGACCTTACTGCCACCCTACGGCCAGATGATAATAACATTCCATGCATATGATGAAGTGGACTCTGGTGCCCAGAAACTCATATTACGAGTCCCTCCAGCCTGGTTTTGTTGTTTTGTTTTTACAGATGCATTATCTGAAGGTTGGCGGTTCGAATCCCCGCGACAGGGTTAGCTCCCGTTTCTCAGTCCCTGCTCCTGCCAACCTAGCAGTTCGAAAGAACGTCAAAGTGCAAGTAGATAAATAGGTACCACTCCAGCGGGAAGGTAAACGGCATTTCCATGCCCTGCTCTGGTTTGCCAGAAGCGGCTTAGTAATGCTGGCCACATGACCCGGAAGCTGTACGCCGGCTCCCTCGGCCAATAAAGCGAGATGAGCACCACAACCCCAGAGTCAGCCGTGACTGAACCTAATGGTCAGGGGTCACCTTTACCTTTATACTATATTGGACCATCATACATCATTCTTCTTTATTAGTCGTTCTGCAATGCTTCCCAGAGTGGCTGGGGAAACCCAGCCAGATGGGCGGGGTATAAATAAATTATGTATTATTATTATTATTATTATTATTATTATTATTACCAATGTTATGGCATCACTGTAGTCTAGAGTGGCAACTCCAGACCTATAATGCAACAAAAGTGGAACAAAAACCAAACAAACCCCAGAATATTCGCAGTATGAAAAGTTACGGGGTTTCATCAGGAAACCAAAGGACAAACACTGTTTGAAAACAAAGCAGTATTCCTGCCCCCCAAAAATGTTGCAGCCATAAGCAGCTTTGAAAGCATGTATTACCACCCCAACGCCATCAAAAGCACAAATTTGTATGAATGAAATAAAGAAACATCTGGAGGGGGCCTAAATGTGTCTTTAAGGTATCACATTGGGACGCAGGTGGTGCTGTGGGTTAAAGCCTCAGCGCCTAGGACTTGCCGATCGAAAGGTCGGCGGTTCGAATCCCTGCGGCGGGGTGCACTCCCGCTGCTCGGTCCCAGCGCCTGCCAACCTAGCAGTTCGAAAGCACCTCCGGGTGCAAGTAGATAAATAGGGACCGCTTACCAGCGGGAAGGTAAATGGCGTTTCCGTGTGCGGCTCTGGCTCGCCAGAGCAGCGATGTCACGCTGGCCACGTGACCCAGAAGTGTCTCCGGACAGCGCTGGCCCCTGGCCTCTTAAGTGAGATGGGCGCACAACCCCAGAGTCTGTCAAGACTGGCCCGTACGGGCAGGGGTACCTTTACCTTTACCTTTTTATGATTCTTTGCTCTTGCAGCAACAGAGTAACACAGCTACTCCTCTGGAAATAATTTTTAAAATTTATTATATTTATGTCCCACTTTTCCTCAATGGTTGTCGTGTGTGCCCGCCCCCCACCATTTACCCTGTATTTTAGTCTCACAGCAGCCCTGTGAGGTAGGTTAGGCTGAGAGATAGTGACTGGCCCAAGGCCATCCTGTGAGCTTCAAAGCTGAGTGGGAATTTGAACACGGGTCTCCCAGGTCCTGGTCATTGTAATGACTAGGCTCCCAGAAAAGAGCAACGGGGAAGAAAGGAAGAAAGGAAGAAAGGAAGAAGTCTCAGAAGTGGGTGAGTGCTACTTCTCAATATGAAGTGTCCAATTTGTTGATCTTTTATTAAGGTATGCTTAGTTTCTGGGCTTAACACAAAATACAGGTTTTGAGCTATAAATCTTCTGCAGCTCAGGACCCCCTGTATTTTGAGGACTGCCTCTCCCACATGAACTAATCTGGACACTACATTTGTCATCTGAGGCCCTTCTTCACGTGCCCTCAATGTGGGAAGAGTGGAAGGTGGCGCCACAAGAATGGACCTTTTTAATGACTGCCACTTCTGGAATGCTCTCCACAAGGAAGCATGCCTGGCACTATTGTTGTTTGTCTTTAGGTGCCAGAGAAAAATGTACTTATTTACCTACTCTTTGGGTTTTTAATTGGGAGGGTAGTTAGATAGGTCAGTGGTCTTAGTTCTGCTCATCTTTGAAGTGGGGTAGATAGGACTTGTTCCTTTTAAGTATATTTTCAGATGAGTATTCTAGCTTTCGTTTACTGTTGTTTTTATATTTGATTTTAATGTCTTTGCTAATTCTATTTTTAATGTGTCACTGTGAGACACCTGAGTGCCAAAATAATGCCAACAAATAAATAGAAATATGCTACTTCTCTAACATTGCTGGTGTTACATACTAATTTTAGCACAGCAACTTTTAAAGCAAGCAATCAGATTTTTTTTTTTTAAGGCTTCAAGGGTATCCCTAATTTGGTGGCAATTTTTTTTAAAAAAAATGCCTATCATTTTTAATACTCATAAAAAATGCAGGTGGCAGGCACCCTCTTGCCACACGCTGCAGATGATAACTGCTACAACACACATGTGCAGCACTTAAAAGACAAATGAAGTATTGCAGAATTTTTTTAATTTGCAAATTTAATTAGTTGAGGGTGCAATCCTATGCTCAAGTTATGCCAGCCGTAGGATATGGCAGCATATCCCCTCACACAGATGTAACTAGACTATAGGATTTCGTGATCCAGCTCATAGGATGAATTGACTAAGATGTCTTTATTCAGGTGGCAGCCCTGATCTCGTTACCTTTCTAACCACCCTGAGAGCCCAGATAAATAAGACATGGTTAAAATACTAGTGCACAACTTAAGACAGCTTGACGTTCAACCTCATCTTTCCAAAGCCAGCCCACTCAGAGAGCTCAATAGCAATTGCAGACTTTAGTAAGCATCTAGCTAGGAGAAGCAAGTTCTACAGGTGAGACAGCTATCAAGAGGCCACATCTCTCTAGGGTTGTCACATTGTTTTAAGGACAGAGACCATGTGATTTTAACAGCTGAAGGGTAGGCTGAAATCAACAGGTGAAGCTTTTTTCAGTCCCTGCTGGGGAAAGCTTCATGTAGCAAGTTATAAGTGTATAACTGTTAAAGGCCCAGAAGATACGTTGTCTATTTATATATTTAAAAAGTGTCTTCCCTATATGAACTCTGCACACAGACAAGATGGATCCTAAGCAGAAGATATTTCAGGCTGAGACTGAACACCGCAACGGGGCATAAAGGAGGCAGTGGTCTCTGGCATCTGAGTTATTAAAAGCTTTGCAGGATAACAACAAGCCCTGCTTACTTTGAAGGTCTCTCTTGTGGTGGGGAGGGTAGTGGCTTTCA
Organism: Podarcis cretensis; assembly: GCF_951804945.1. Taxonomy (NCBI): domain Eukaryota; kingdom Metazoa; phylum Chordata; class Lepidosauria; order Squamata; family Lacertidae; genus Podarcis; species Podarcis cretensis. The sequence continues at coordinate 22,243,563 of NC_137177.1, read as the reverse complement.
AGAGCAAATGTGTCACTGACACATGCCCTGAGAACCAGCTCCTGCTATTCTGAAACTTAGCCAGCAAAAGCAAATAAACAAAGAAAGGAAGCTTGCCATTTCATCATAACACTTAGCAGTTCTGAGCTCCGCTTATCAAGTTGTATGTGCGCCACTGAAAAGCTTTCACGGGATGCTGCTGCCCCCTGCTGCCTGTTTTCTTCCAAAATGCAATTCTCTGGCAGCAATTCCAGATCATGCTCCTACAGGGAGGAGTCTTCCCTGGCACTCGCAGAATGTGCCCACCCCCCTGCTGAAATAAGGCTTGTAAGAAGCATTCCTCTGTAGCCAATAAAACAGGTTGCGGTATGTGCGTAGTCATCACTGCAGTTTCTCTGGCTTGCAAATGTGTCCACAGGCACCGAAAGAGCAGAGACCCCTTTTCCAGAGGGTTTGTGCCAACTAGACTTCCTGCGTATGATCTGAGAACAGCTCTCCCAAAACTTTCTTTCTAGGTATCCATATTTTACTTATCATAAAAGCCAAGTCAGCCAAAGAATATTTCAAAGGTTTTTCCGTACACCCCACGCCAACTTTTAGTGCATTGACTATATTGTGTCCAAAGGTTAATACTTATCCTGTGTGACCTGTTTCTATTGTTGTCCTCTCTGTTATCAAGGCTAACAATTATTTTCCTTCTGGGATCTGACAGAGAGTTAAAGGGAATTGCCCTAAAGCCATTGTGCTTTGTTAACATGGTGATCCTCAACAAATGCACCCATGGACCCAAACAAACACAACTGGAACCTCCCACCTTCCCAAGTTTATCTGTTAAAAAATTAAATTTAAAGCAGCTGCAGCATGCACAGGAGTGTCACCGGGTGCTCAGAGCACTCAGGCCTGCCACAAATTTGCACAAATATTTGGGGTCAATAAAAATAAGCTGTGCACACATCATATGTTTTAAGTACATGACAAAGAATCCTTGCAACTGTACTTGCTAAGTGAGGTATAAACTACAGTTCCCAGGATTCTCTGGAGGAAGTCATGTGCTTTAAATGTATGGTGTGTATAGAGCTGGGGTAGGAGGCTGGGGTCTCAGCACTGCATTTTGCAGTGTGCTCAGTGTTTCAAAAGGGAAGGAAGGGGGCAGGATAGCTAAGCCCATAGGACCTGGGCGACCACCTAACAATACCCCTATCCAGGCAGCCTTATTGATGCATAGCAAATTGCTCAAAACAGAGTTCCTTCTGTTCAGAATTTGTTGTAGGTTGCTGCTAACCTGGGAGTCTGCCTTGTTAAACTTAACAGGGACTGAATTCTGAGTAGAAACGTATAGGTGCATCTGTCTCACTCATTATTAGGTACATACTGAGCCAGACCACTGGTTCATCTAGCTAAATATTGTCTACAGTGAACTGGCAGCAGATCTCTTCTAGCATTTCAGACTGGGGTCTCTCCCAGCCCTAAATGGAGATGCTGAGGATTGAACCTGAGAATTTTAAAATGCAAAGCAGGTGCTCCCCTACCCCAAGGAAATTTCAGGATAAATTTTAAAATGTTCTAAAATGTCTACTGAGGCATTTGATGGCTAAAAGATACCTTAACATTAGTAACAGTGGGGCACGTGATCACTTTCAAATGTTTGTAATGTTCTTTAAATTGCATTATTTTAACATTTTGATGTTTGCCACCCTGGACTCCTTTGGAAGGAAGGGTAGAATAGAAATTTTAATAATAATAATAATAATAATAATAATAATAGGGTTGCACTTTTAGTCCTGGTTAAAAGGGATGTTACTACGGAATATAATTGGCTTGAATATAATTGAAGATTATATGCAATCTGACAAGTGTTGCCCATTAATTAGAACAGCTAACAATAGCAGATAATGCTATTTTGAATTATCATATGCAGAACGTATGTGAGTTATGTTTCTGAGTGTCAAACTAGATGTTCCATGATGAGAGGAAAGAGATCTAATACTTTCTCCCATGCCGTGACCCAGATCCAAAGCACACACACATACATCAAAGCTGCTGTTATCTGTGAAGAGAAAATATATATACAGGCACCTGTACTGCGCCTGTCCGCCTGGCTGGGAAGGATATGAATTCAATCAATCCCCTCTCCCCCCTATGCTGTGGCCCTGATCTAAACTGAGCCCCTTGTATCTACTTTTAGAAGATGAAAATTGCCTCAGGAGATCCAGTCACAGCACAGCATCCCTCACTGTGAACTCACAAGGACTACAGAGGCATCCAGAGACAAGGCTCCTTCTTCCAAGTCAGACAACAATGCAGAAAATTATCAAGGCTGGAAAATTTGCACAATAAAGCAGGCTAGTCTCACAGGGGGCTTTCTGATTGTCACCTCATCAAATCCCTCAGTATGCAAAGCAGAAGGCAACAAAAAGATCCTTTTTTTGTCAAGTCATTAAGCTTCAGGAAAAGGAAAGGAAGTTGAATTTCATCAATAATATACAATGCTGAAATGAAGCCCTTTCAGAAGACTGGATGTGTCCTTCAATCAAACAACTTCAATGTCATTTTCATATCTTGCTGTGATTTCTAGTGATGTGTGCAAACCCATGCTGCCTGGCCCTCAAAAACATTCAGGCTTTTAAAGCTGGACCCAGTTTATTAATTTAAGCTGTTTATATACTGCTTAGTCACCAATGTTTATAAGTGCTGCACATAAAGATTACAAAAAAGCATAGAGTGGATAAAATCAATTAAAAGGAATCATACAAACAGTTCAAAATAAGGCTTGCACAGTTAGGATGCAATCCTACCCAACCCATCCCACACACTGGAGAGTGACACAGCTGTGGCTGGGGGTGGTGATAGCAGAATGACTAAGCCCAATTTGTACCAAATTGGTATACAGCTCAAAATGGGTGCTGATGCCACCACATGACAGCACTGAGACCAGCTCAGAATCAAGCAGATCCTCTTGGCTAATTACGCTGAGATGTGATTGTTTGAACACAACTTCATTGTCTGCCAGTGCTTTGAGAATCCCAGTCTGATGAAAGAAAAGTACTCAGTTGAATTATTACTTTACTGTGTATTAAATTTCTATACCGCCCTTCATCCAAGGATCACAGAGCAGTTATAACATAAAAAACACAAAAATACATAACATAGTAACAAACATACACCCATTTAAAAGCCCAGATTGCTTAATTGGCCAAAGGCCTGGGAGAAAAAGTGTTTTTGCTTGATGCTGAAAAATATATAACGAAGGTGCCAGGTGAGTCTCCACAAAGGGGCACCCACTGCAAAAAAGGCCTGTTCTCATGTTGCCACCCTCTGGACCTCTCATGGAGGAGGCACAGATGAGGCTTGCAGGGTTGGTTCATATGCGGAGAGGCGGTCCTTGAGGTATTAGAGTCCTGAGTCGGTTATGGCTTTATAGGTCAAAACCAGCACTTTAAATTGGGCCCAGAAACTAATTAGCAGCCAGTGCTGTCAGGCCAGTGCAGTTACTGTGGCAATCCAGATGTTGCTGGAGTACAATTCTCAATTTCCCTGATGGTTGACCACGCTGGCTGTGGCTGATGGGATTTGGAATCCAGCAGGTTTCCCATCTCTATACTCTCATTTTTTTATTATATCACTTATCATAGACGTGATCCCTAAGAAGAGATTCTAGGGCTAAGTGCTGCTATAAATTAAGCCTTGCGATACAACCAGTTAACAAGGAATTGGGGGGCATTTTAAAGACACAACAGATTTATTGTGGCATAAGCTTTCATGGACCAGAGTCCACCACATCAGATGCATTCAGTTGGCAGATATATAAATACATAAATGATGAACAGGTGGAGCCAAATGGAAACGAGGACTTCTACGCCTTCCAATTTGCATGAGTAATGACTGCACCTCTCACATTTTATGACATTTTTGGCTCTGTTTTACAACTCCCCATGCAAGCATATATCTGCCACTTCATGAATATGATTTGACACTAGCTCACAAAAACTTCTGATGCCACAGTAAGTCTATTAAAGGTACTATGGACTATTGCTTCTGCAGCAACAACTAATAGTGCAATATTACACCCAAGGCAGCAATCCAATGCACACCATCCTGAATACAGTGGGATTTCCAATTAATTAAACTTATAATGAAATGTGCTGAATGGGCTGCTATCCTGCCCAAGCCTACTTCCGAGGGAGTCTTGCTGAACTCGCTGCTAACGCGTGTCAGTACTTGGAATAAACCATCTTGTTTCTCAGTAAATTTGCAGAGGATTCTTGCGCCGATGCAATCCTATGTACATTTAAAGGTAAAGGTAAAGGTACCCCTGCCCGTACGGGCCAGTCTTGACAGACTCTGGGGTTGTGCGCCCATCTCACTTAAGAGGCCAGGGGCCAGCGCTGTCCGGAGACACTTCCGGGTCACGTGGCCAGCGTGACATCGCTGCTCTGGCGAGCCAGAGTCGCACACGGAAACGCCGTTTACCTTCCCGCTGGTAAGCGGTCCCTATTTATCTACTTGCACCCGGAGGTGCTTTCGAACTGCTAGGTTGGCAGGTGCTGGGACCGAGCAGCGGGAGCGCACCCCGCCGCAGGGATTCGAACCGCCGACCTTTCGATCGGCAAGCCCTAGGCGCTGAGGCTTTTACCCACAGCGCCACCTGCGTCCCTTTATGTACATTTACCTGGGAGCAAATTCCTCTGAGCACAGTGAAACTTGCCTCTCAAGGAGCATGCACAGAATTTCGTGGCAAAGATGCAATCCGGTGCACGTTGATCTGGAAGCAGGGCTCACTGCATACACCGACAGTTACCCCCAGGAAAATATGCCATACGGATAATCGTGCTTTTGACCGGGAGAGGAACCTTATCACAAGATGCCTGGCAAGGCGCAGCTGTAGCCAAGGGCCGCCCGCATAATCTGTAGGGGTAGCAGAAAAAAGAGTGAACGACGGGACGCAGAAGGGGCAATGTGTATTTCTGCATATTAACGGGTGCGGGACGAGCTACATCCGCCCTTGGATGTACAGTACATTCACTACAAAGGCGTCGCCCGCGGTTGCGGCCTGCCCCAAAGCAGCGACATCTCCGAGCCGCATCCCGTTGCCATGACGCCCAGCCTCCATTTTTTCAGGCCGCGCGCGTCTCGGCGGGCGGGGCGAGGAGGGGAACGCGACGCACGCGCAGAACCCGCCTAGGAAAGGGGAAGCCGAGGGCAGGTCGCGTCGCAGGCTGTCACTTGCGGGGCGGGTGCGCGCATTTCTTCCCCGCGCCTGCGCGGAGCAGGGGGAAAGAAGGCAGGGCCTTGTCCTTTGCGCGTGCGTCTTCGTGAAGGCGGCGGAAGCGGCGCTAGTCAGATTCGGCTGACCGTGACACGGATCCTGTGTTGTTTATCGTGTGCTTTCCCTTCTTTCGTTTTCTGTCCGGGTTTCAGGCTCGGCCATGTCGTACGGCCCATTAGAGACGTACCGGCCCGGGGGGCTTCCGCCCCGGGACTTCAGCGCCATTATCCAGACCTGCAGCACCAATGTACAGCGCCTGGCACAATGCAGTGAGTGAAAACCGCTTCCTCCCCTTCCCCACACGACCCGCTGTGTCTTAAGTCTTGTCCCCTCAGGCCTCCTGAATTCTGTCCCCCGACCGCCTAAACAATCTCTGTTACCGCCCCCCTGTCATGTGTTCCACCTCCCAACTCCGCCTTATCCTCCTTAGATTCGTCTTTTTTTTCTTTTAAGATCCCGCCTTTCCGTTTACAATACGTTCAAGGCGGCTCACAGCTCCCTAAGGCAATTTTTCGACCTTCTGTACACTTGATTCCTTTAGCTGCAGTGGCAGGCAGTTCCAAGGGCCCCCATTTAGCGAACTTTAATCCGCAGGGACTGCCCGCTCTCTACCCCGATGGTCTATTAAAGACAATATTTTAAACCGATAGAAAGCCATTATAATCCCTCACCCCCATGGCTTTCTCTCTTTTTTTTTAAAGGCCCACTTTTCCCCCAATAGGTCCGTCCCCCCTTATCTACACCCCACACCTCTGTGTTTCTGTCCTAAGGATTATTTTATTTATTTGGTTTGGTCTGCATCATAAAGTATTGCTTTCAAAAAATACAGTAAAATAGACCAACAAACAAGAGGAAGCAAGATCTGTATTTATAAAAAAAGAAGAAGTTAAAGCCACAAGCAGTCTCCTTATTCATATTCATTATGAGTGGGAGAATTATTGCAAAGGGATGAGTCAATCTCTGCTCATTGCTACCTTGCCCATGCTTCACCTAATAGCTTCCTAACAATTATAAGTATTACTGAGGCCACTTCACGTGTTCTTTGTTGACTAAAAGGCAGTCACTTCATTGTAGTCAAGAGGTGTGACCTGCATATAGAATATAATGGCCCTGTGGTTATGTATTTCATTGTGTGTCTTAATTCTGCCAAACCATTGACATCTCTTCTGGTTTCCCTATGTGTACATGTAGCAAAATACACTTGCATGTGATCACTGCGTAACAGTCTCTATATATTGTTTCCAGCTACACAAAAGTGCTTTTGAGGAAGGCAATTGTCTTGAGTCTAGTTAGTAAGGGCCCATCCAACCTCATCTTAATATGGAATATGTACCCTTTAATTCCCCCTCATCTATACAATCATCACCAGAGAGAGCTGCTGTCCCAAACTTTCTCCTTCCTAAATCTGAAGTTTCCCTCTCCTTCAAAAATCCAAAAAGGACATATGCTTCCTTTTAAAAGTGTCCCTGTCAGCTTGGGGCATCTTTGGTTCTCTCTCTTTTTTTTTTTTTTTTTTTTTTAGTGTGAAGCAACTTCTTCAGAGGTGGGGTTGCTTGAAACAGCATATAGTGGAAAACAGGGAGAATGGATGCCAAAACTCTGGGTTTAAAATCACATCAGAATATAAACTGCTGAAGTATAGATTGCAAGAGGACAAAGCCCTTATGTAAAACGAGGATTTTGTGGGCAAATCGGGATGGGCCTTAAGAGACCTATTTGCCATGTCGTCTCTTTGACTTTTATTTACGCCTAGAACTCACCCAGTCTTAAGTCTGACAACAGTGCCTAGAAAATATACATAGTTACCTGCCTGATCCCATTCTTCTGCTCCCATTTACAAATGCTACAGAAGGAAGAAAGGACAGACTTCTTGAGCTTTGACAGACTTTCCAATTTTTATGTATAAATTAACATCTGAAGTGCAAATGTAGAGAGGAACACAGCTACAGTCATACCTCGGGTTACAGCCACTTCAGATTGCGTTTTTTTGGGTTGCGGACTGCCGAAACCTGGAAGTACCGGAATGGATTACTTCCGGGTTTCAGCAGTCACGCATGCGCAGAAGCACTAAATCGTGCTATGCGCAGAAGCGCCGAATCGCAACATGCGCAGACGCAGGTTGCAAATGCTGCGGGTTGCGAACGTGCATCTCGTACGGATCACATTCACAACCCGAGCATCCACTGTACTACTTTTGTGGCTGGGGAAAAAAATCTTGCAGCTCCCACTCTACTGCACTGCAGCCTTTCCACTAGTCCTAATCTCAGGTGTTGTGGAGCTAAATAAAGGCTGGGGGGAGTAGACAATTTGCATAAGCAGTTAGTTTCAAGAATTAACTACCTTTAGTAACATTTGTGTCTGCTTTGATATTGGTAGATATATATATAAAACAACCTTCAGAGGTTACATTTTGCCTCTGTAGTTTGTGACTGGGAGCATGAGAAGTATGCTAGAAAAAAGGCAAGCGCCCTTTTCCCAGATGCATCCCATGTTTTATTTTTTAATATTGTAAACCACTCTGAGTTTTTAATATAAATAATGGTGTATAAATATTTTAGTAAATAAATTATTTGTTACATATGTTTCTCATCTTTCTATCAAAAAATGCCTGAAGCAGCTATTACCAAGGTACACAAAAACCAAGTAATATATCACAACAAAACTATATAAAATCAGGTTAAGGTGTTCAGCGCTAGGCAGAAAAAGGTCCTCCTTTCCTTCCACTCTGCATTTTTAATCTGAAATCTTAGGCGCAGTATTGCGCCCAGAGCTCAAAAACTACCCATGCTAATGAAATTCCCTGGCGCAAAATGTGCCTAGAACAATGGGAGTTTCGAACACTGGGTGGCTCTATTTGGCGTCAAACAGCAAGGGGGACAAAACTGAACCCTGTAGAAAACCACAGGTCAACTTCTATGGTATTGAGCAACAATTGCCTGATGCTGTTCCCAGGAAACAGTCCCGGTACAAGGAGCAGACCCACTGTAACATGGTATTGTCTACTTCCCACTCACCAAATCACTCATGGAGTTTACTGTGGTTGATGGTATCAAAAGCTGCTGAGAGTAAGAGAACCAGCAGGGTTGTCGTCCTCCTGCCCTTCTGCCACCTAGGTGTCCAGTGCACTTTAGGTGTTATAGCTGGACTCGAAGCTGGAATGAAATGGGCCTAGATAATCCACATCTTCTGAGCAGACTTGTAGCTGAACTGCAGCCACACTCTGAAGCTAATTGATTGATTAGGAAGCTGTGGCCCAGTTTGCACATAATGCTAAACTGTGGTTTGATGAGCCTCTGTGAGCACAAACAAAGTGTTAGGCTTGCATGCTTCTCATCCCATGTAGCCACAAGATGGGGAGCAGCAGCATACGAGCATGACACTTTCTTGGGTTCATAGAGATTTGTCCACCTAACACTAAACCAGGATTTAGTGTTATGCTGAAACACAGTCAAATGTGCATGCTCTTCCAGACTAATATTCAAGACAATTGTTCTGTGATTCTGCACAAGTAATTCACAATTGCAAGATTTTTGATATTTTCGGGCTTTATTTAAGCATTGTTACAGACTAGCTTGATCTCATCATGTTCACAACCTAGCACAAGCAAGCCGTGAGTGTTAGGACTATATATACTGTATTTGCTTATAACTCTCAGAAGGTGTTTATTATGTCTGATTTAATTATCTGTTCTGTGGTTTACCAACATAAGGCCAAAATAAGCATCAACCCGGGACTGAACAGTTTTGAAATGTGAATGCAGAATAGTTCTCTTCCTGTCTCTGTCTTTAGACCTGTCTCTACCTCATCTCAATTCGTCTTTCAAAAAGTTGCTAATTTGTACAAGAAAAAAGGAAGGAAGTCACTGAAATATATATTAATATTAAGTTCCAAAGAAAGACTTCCTGCCCATTCCTACGGAAATTTACGAGAAGTCAGTCCCATTGAATTCAATGGGATATCATTTATTAATCTGATGCTCTCCAGTTATTTGGGTCTACAACCCCCATTGGCCATGTTGGCTGAACATGGTTGTTGGCTGTGCTGGTTGGGGCTGATATGAGTTGTACCCCAAGGTACCTAGAGAGCACTAGGTCAGGGAAGGCTACAATGGGGCCTCCCAAGTAAGTGTGTCTGTCTTCTTCTCCCCAACCTCCCTCCCTTTGTATTTTAGATTTAACCTTTGCACTGTCACTTACTTGCTTTATTGCTGCTTTGCACTTTGTCACTTATTGCTGACATGTAGTGATTTCAGAAGTAGTTTTTTAATCGATTGAAGTTTTCTTCCAGTACTCTCTACAGTCATAACAAGAGTCTGTTAGATTTTTTTTAATTAATTCATTGAAAGACAACTTTGTGTTGCCCCAAAGAATGTCTCCTTCTGAAAATAGTGAAATCCCCTTTAAATTCCTTTTGAAGCTTTAGGCTAAACACACCACTGAAATGGATGTAACCTATCCTCAAGTAATTATAGTTAGGATCAGGCTATGATTTCAGCAATGGTTTTTTCCCCTGGCAATACCTCCTTAGAGGAGAACTTTTATGCTCAATGATAACGCACAATCAACTTTGCTTCCACAGCTTCTCAGATAAAGAACTTGATGAGTCAGCTGGGAACTAAGCAGGACTCCAGCAAACTGCAGGAAAACCTGTACGTATGACCTGAGCAGTTCTTAAAGTGCACATTACAATGGCAAACCCAAATACCTGGATAAATTTTGAATATCCTGCATGGGCAGTAGAATGTGGTTGGTTGAAGAGATGATGCCACTTAAGTCTGCAAGGGGAGGCATAGCATTTTTTAATACTCTCTCCTGCTCATGTATCCCACAAAATAAAATAGCTATAGTATTTTAAGGAGAGGGGTTCTAGCCCAGACTGTTGCCTGTTGTGCTAGTACACTACTTTGGGTAAGTTCATATAGGGCAGGGATGGGGAATCTACAGGTGCTGTTGGACTTTTAGTCCCATCAGCTTCTGCCAGCATAGCTAATGTAGCAGAACATTCATGAATGTGATTCTCCACCTGCAGTCTAAAAAACTGCCCATTCTACATCAAGACTTCTCCATCTCATGTGGCTGCATCTGTAGGCCATTGGACACAGTAACAAACTGCTGTACAACTTGTTAATACCAAAGAGACTAGAAATGCTTATGTGGAAGGAATGTCTATTCACTTCTGGGGGAAATGAAATTTTAATATTGGGAGGCACCCAACAAGAATCATGTGGCTGTCCTAAATTGCTGCATAACCGAGTGAATGAAAAATTAGATTTGTGGGTATCATAGTTCCTGTTTATGTGCTCAAGCTTCCGTTTTGAAGAGTCTAGAAATCAAAAGAATGCATTCTTTTTTCATAGACAGCAGTTGCAGAACACAGCAAACCGGCTTGCCAAAGAGACCAATGAATACCTGAAGGAGCTGGGCTCCCTGCCACTCCCCTTATCTGCATCGGAACAGGTATGTGAGTCTTCTGTGCTGCAATAGATTGGAAGGAAAGCTTATTTCTTGATAATGGCGATATTAGTGATGTTTTTAATGGAATACCAACATCATTGTTTTGATGGGATGTGTAGGATACTGTGAAAAGGTGAGTGAGGTCCATTTAGAGCAGGGATGGTGAACCTGTGGACCTCAGCCACCAGCATAGGCAATGGTCAGGAATGATGGAGATTGTAATGCACCAACATGGGGAGGCCCACAGGTTTCCCATCCCTAATTTAAAGGCTGAACTCTTTATATCTGCAATTTACTGGCACATGGTGGTTTTTCCATTGGAATTTAATTAGTATTCTGGGGAAGAGGGTTAATCCCTCATTTCCATCTGCTGTAGTGAGTGAGGAAACAACAGATGGTTGGAGGCAAGGGAATCTTTCAGTATCTGCTAGTGCATGAAATGGATGTAAACACTCAGTTTTAGGACTCTAAATGCTAGTCTAAAGCTGAATGTTATCTAGGCCAGTTCTTTTCTTTTCCCAGGCTGCTAATGTTCATATATTGAGCCATAAATGCAGACTGGTATTTGCCTACAGCAGATATGAGATGCTCTGGGTGTCTAATAACAAGCAAGATCTGCTGCTCTCCTCAACACCTGGCAAGCAGATGAGGTGACTAGCTATGGGCAAGACACAGTGCAGAGAAGTGTTTGAAATGATAATAGGAAGATTCAGCACATGGGCTAAAACTAATACTAAAGTTAAGAGGCCAGCTTTTAAGACTGCCTGTGCATTGCCTGCGTACCTCTGCTTGTGTGTAAAAAGGCTTTATCCACTTCTGTATTATTTTGCTTTGCAAACCATGGAGGAAGGGAGAAAGAGGTTAAATGGGGGGGAAATCACTTCTCCTTAACTATGACCTATTGATGAACTTCCCCATGTCATATCAAATGGTAGCACAGCTGAAAGTGAGGGGCTTCTATTTCAGTGTGTAATGCCAATAAACAATAAGAGCCAGTGTGGTGTAGTGGTTAAGAGTGGTAGTCTTGTAATCTGGGGAACCGGGTTCGAGTCTCCGCTCCTCCACATGCAGCTGCTGGGTGACCTTGGGCTAGTCACACTTCTTTGAAGTCTCTCAGCCCCCTTACCTCACAGAGTGTTTGTTGTGGGGGAGGAAGGGAAAGGAGAATGTTAGCCGCTTTGAGACTCCTGAAGGGGAGTGAAAGGCAGGATATCAAATCCAAATATCAAATCCAAAGAGAGATTCTTGCCCAAGTAGCATTGCGATGATAGTCAGCTGAAACTCCTCTTTCACTTCCCTGCCCCATTCCTGCCTACAGCTTCTGTAGAACATTCTTAAGTAGTTTGCCTTTTTGCTCACTGCTGCACCAGCAAACAAAAGACAAGTTGTCTATGGAGCTGCAAAAAAAAGTTAAATAAATATGTATTCCACTAACTTCAAAGGAAGATGGAATGGAGGCTGGGCAAAGGAATCCAAGCCCTTGATGTGCTGTGCTGGAGGGGGTTTGGATGGAGCGGAGGTCTCCTTCCGCCCAGCCCTGCTGGGCTTCACCAGCTTTGTCTAGGGGAGAAGCTCCAACATCAGCAAGGGAGTTCTACTGGTGAGGAGCACCTCAATGTACCCATCTGCCCAAATGTTAGACCAGAGCTATTGAACTGGTATGAGCAATCGGGCTGATCAAGCATAGCCAGAGGTTAGGATTGCAGCCTTAGTCCACTTTGCTCAGTTGCATTTCTGTTGTCAGATGCCTATAAACTACAGTACAGTGGTACCTCGCAAGACGAATGCCTCGTAAGACGAAAAACTCACAAGACGGAAGAGTTTTTCGTTTTTTGAGTTGCTTCGCAAGACGAATTTCCCTATGGGCTTGCTTCGCAAGACGAAAACGTCTTGCAAGTTTGTTTCCTTTGTCTTGCAAGTTTGTTTCCTTTTTCTTAAAACCGTGCATTCAGGGGGTGCAGTTGTGACTTGACTTCGAGGAGCAACTCATAGCACGCGGTGTGGTAGCCTTTTTTGAGGTTTTTGAAGACTTTGGTGATTTTTGAAGCTTTTCCAAAATCCGTGCTTCCCAAGACGAAAAGATCGCAAGACAAAAAAACTCGCAGAACGAATTAATTTCGTCTTGCGAGGTACCACTGTATAGACCCAGAAACATGTACTGGAAATGCTGTGGTTTGTGTGTCTCCTCCCTCACAGTTTGTGAAGCTGTACTTTGATCTGTGGAACAAGGTGTTATTTCCACCTTGGAAATAACCCTTGGAAATCCTGTTGGATTACTGTTACAAACAGAATCCATAAAAGGTAGAAATAAGGCATATACATTTTCCTTGTTATTGGATGCTCCTTTTTGCTGTTCTACACAATAAGCCATGGACATAATTTGTGTTTTCTAGCGCCAGCAGAAACTTCAGAAGGAACGTTTAATGAATGACTTTTCCGCAGCCTTAAATAACTTTCAGGCGGTGCAAAGAAGAGTGTCTGAAAAAGAAAAGGAGACTGTTGCCCGGGCAAGAGCTGGTTCTCGTCTTTCTGTAAGTTGGTCAGCCAAGCCTCTCCTAAAGAAAAAGGCTGTTACAGGCTCCTTTCAAATGTTTCTTTTTAAGGCTTTAAATGTTTTGCATTATATCCTGTAAACATGACAGTTCTTGACCCTGGTTTTAGCTAGGGTTCATAACAGATCCTATACTCTGCCTATTCTGTGAGGTTGAGATTACTCTTTCAGCAAACACAGTACCAAAATATAGTTGAAGTGTGTTCAGAGTACACCATGGTTCCCACTTGGAGGCAATACATAAAACAACAACAACAACCACACCCCCTGCCACAAACAAATTTTAAAGGTCAGAGATTGTTTAATCAGCCAGGGGCATCAGGTAGGTCATCCTACCAAGAACAGACCTCTGATGTGTTGTATTGATCTGAGGAGCCTACCAGGGTAAGTGCTTTGCTGAGAGGAAATTACTTCCTGGGTCTATGACTCAAAGCCACCCCTTGGACCACAGTAATTAGGCGAATTCTCCTATCTTTATTTTTAAATGTTGAGTAAGGTTCCCGCTCCCACTAAAACACTTCCAAAACACTGCATTAAAATGGTTTCTCCCCTGCATTAGGGAGTTTTTCCCTCCTTCAGCATTGAGGTCAGCATTGGCCAAGTTGGTTGAGTAGATAGGAGTCTGACTAATTCTCGTATTTAAGGACAGGAAGTCATGTGAGTAGTGACCCTGGATTGCATATGTTTCCCTTGCACACACTTGTGGCACACACAGGATTAAGAGGATTAATTATAGGAGTTGGGCGAGTGAGTGATCATGCCGTGCAACAGAGGGCTTGACTGATGAGATCATTGTTGTTGTTTAGTCGTTTAGTCGTGTCCGACTCTTCGTGACCCCATGGACCAGAGCACGCCAGGCACCCCTGTCCTCCACTGCCTCTCGCAGCCTGGCCAAACCCATGCCGGCAACCTCGAAAACACTATCCAACCATCTTGTCCTCTGTCTTCCCCTTCTCCTTGTGCCCTCCATCTTTCCCAACATCAGGGTCTTCTCCAGGGAGTCTTCTCTTCTCATGAGGTGGCCAAAGTACTGGAGCCTCAGCTTTACGATCTGTCCTTCCAGTGAACACTCAGGGCTGATTTCCTTAAGAATGGATAGGTTTGATCTTCTTGCAGTCCATGGGACTCTCAAGAGTCTCCTCCAGCACCATAATTCAAAAGCATCAATTCTTCGGCGATCAGCCTTCTTTATGGTCCAGCTCTCACTTCCATACATCACTACTGGGAAAACCATAGCTTTAACTATACGAACCTTTGTTGGCAAGGTGATGTCTCTGCTTTTTAAGATGCTGTCTAGGCCTGTCATTGCCCTTCTCCCAAGAAGCAGGCGTCTTTTAATTTCGTGGCTGCTGTCACCATCTGCAGTGATCATTGGAGCCCAAGAAAGTAAAATCTCTCACTGCCTCCATTTCTTCCCCTTCTATTTGCCAGGAGGTGATGGGACCAGTGGCCATGATCTTCGTTTTTTTGATGTTGAGCTTCAGACCATATTTTGCGCTCTCCTCTTTCACCCTCATTAAAAGGTTCTTTAATTCCTCCTCACTTTCTGCCATCAAGGTTGTGTCATCTGCATATCTGAGGTTGTTGATATTTCTTCCGGCAATCTTAATTCCGGCTAGGGATTCATCCAGCCCAACCTTTCACATGATGAGTTCTGCATATAAGTTAAATAAGGAGGGAGACAAAATACAGCCTTGTCGTACTCCTTTCCCAATTTTGAACCAATCAGTTGTTCCATATCCAGTTCTAACTGTAGCTTCCACATAGAGATTTCTCAGGAGACAGATGAGGTGATCAGGCACTCCCATTTCTTTAAGAACTTGCCATAGTTTGCCGTGGTCGACACAGTCAAAGGCTTTTGCATAGTCAATGAAGCAGAAGTAGATGTCTTTCTGGAACTCTCTAGCTTTCTCCATAATCCAGCGCATGTTTGCAATTTGGTCTCTGGTTCCTCTGCCTCTTCTAAATCCAGCTTGCACTTCTGGGAGTTCTCGGTCCACATACTGCTTGAGCCTTCCTTGTAGAATTTTAAGCATAAACTTGCTAGCGTGTGAAATGAGTGCAATTGTGCGGTAGTTAGAGCATTCTTTGGCACTGCCCTTCTTTGGGATTGGGATGTAGACTGATCTTCTCCAATCTTCTGGCCACTGCTGAGTTTTCCAAACTTGCTGGCATATTGAGTGTAGCACCTTAACAGCATCATCTTTTAAAATTTTAAATAGTTCAGCTGGAATACCATCACTTCCACTGGCCTTGTTATTTGCAGTGCTTTCTAAGGCCCATTTGACTTCATTCTCCAGGATGTCTGGCTCAAGGTCAGCAACCACACTACCTGGGGTATACGAGACATCTATATCTTTCTGGTATAATTCCTCTTGCCACCTCTTCTTGATGTCTTCTGCTTCTGTTAGGTCCTTTCCACTTTTGTCCTTTATTATGGTAATCTTTGTACGAAATACAGATAGGTAGCCGTGTTGGTCTGCCACTCAGTGTATCTGAAGAAGTGTGCATGCACACGAAAGCTCATACCAAGAACTAACTTAGTTGGTCTTTAAGGTGCTACTGGAAGGAATTTTTTTATTTTGTTTTGTACGAAATGTTCCTTTCATATCTCCAATTTTCTTGAACAGATCTCTGATTCTTCCCATTCTATTGCTTTCCTCTATTTCTTTGCATTGCTTGTTTAAGAAGGCCTACTTGTCTCTCCTTGCTATTCTTTGGAAATCTGCATTCAATTTCCTGTATCTTTCACTATCTCCCTCGCATTTTGCTTGCCTTCTCTCCCCTGCTATTTGTAAGGCCTCGTTGGACAGCCACTTTGCTTTCTTGCATTTCCTTTTCATTGGGATGGTTTTCGTTGTTTCCTCCTGTATAATGTTACGAGCCTCCATCCATAGTTCTTCAGGCACTCTGTCCACCAAATCTAAATCCTTAAACCTGTTCCTCACTTCCACTGTGTATTCATAAGGGATTTGATTTAGATTGTATCTTACCGGCCCAGTGGTTTTTCCTACTTTCTTCAGTTTAAGCTTGAATTTTGCTATAAGAAGCTGATAATCTGAGCCACAGTCAGCTCCAGGTCTTGTTTTTGCTGACTGTATAGAGCTTCTTCATCTTTGGCTGCAGAGAATATAATCAATCTGATTTTGATGCTGCCCATCTGGTGATGTCCATGTGTAGCGTCGTCTCTTGTGTTGTTGGAAAAGTGTGTTTGTGATGACCAGCTTGTTCTCTTGACAGAACTCTATTAGCCTTTGCCCTGCTTCGTTTTGATCTCCAAGGCCAAACTTGCCAGTTGTTCCTTTTATCTCTTGACTCCCTACTTTAGCATTCCAATCCCCTATAATGAGAAGAACATCCTTCTTTGGTGTCACTTCTATAAGGTGTTGTAAGTCTTCATAGAATTGGTCAATTTCAGTTTCTTCAGCACCAGTAGTTGGTGCATAAACTTGGATTACTGTGATGTTAAAAGGTCTGCCTTGGATTCGTATCGAAATGAATGATCATTTTTTAGATTGCATCCCAGTACAGCTTTTGCCACTCTTTTGTTGACTATGAGGGCCACTCCATTTCTTTTACAGGATTCTTGCCCACAGTAGTAGATATAATGGTCATCCGAACTGAATTCACCCATTCCCATCCATTTTAGTTCACTGATGCCCAGGATGTCAATATTTATTCTTGCCATCTCATTTTCGACCACATCCAACTTACCCAGGTTCATGGTTCTTACATTCCAGGTTCCTATGCAATATTTTTCTTTACAGCATTGGACTTTGCTTTCGCTTCCAGGCATATCCGCAACTGAGCGTCCTTTCGGCTTTGGCCCAGCCGCTTCATCAGCTCTGGATCTACTTGTACTTGCCCTCCACTCTTCCCCAGTAGCATGTTAGACGCCTTCCAACCTGAGGGGCTCATCTTCCAGCGTCATAACTTTTATATGCCCGTTGTCTTTGTCCATGGAGTTTTCTTGGCAGGGATACTGGAGTGGCTTGCCAGTTCCTGCTCCAGGTGGATCACGTTTGGTCAAAACTCTCCACTATGACCTGTCCATCTTGGGTGGCCCTGCATGGCATAGCTCATAGCTTCTCTGAGTTCTTCAAGCCCCTTCGCCATGGCAAGGCAGTGATCCATGAAGGGGGATGAGATCATTATCCATTCCTATTTAGTTTTGCTCTGTTCAAGTTATTGGTATTTTTTAGAAACAAAAAACACCCAACTTCCTGTACTGGTTTATTAGCCACCTTGGAAGCTTAGTTTGAAAGGCAACCTTAAAATCTTTTAGTTAAAAATAAGTTATCTTCTCTTGACTATCACAAAGCCTTTTAATCTATCGTTCTTTGTCATGCCCATTGAAATCAGCAGGACATGAATACTGATAGTGATCAGGCATTATAATGCTTCAGTGTTTCATCACATCCTCCAGCCTACTTAGTACAAACCTTACCCTGTTGACTGATGAGAACTAAATTCTTTTTTCCAGGGAGATGACAGGTCCAGGGAAGAACAGCTGGTCTCATTTGACAGGTAATGTTTCCTTCTTTAAAGTGACAAATCATTTTTATCTCTTCAAATGCAATCATATCTCTTGACTTGGGGAAAAATGGGTGGGGAACAGGAAGAAAACGCAGGCATTGGTGAATTAACAATGTGTTCCAATAGTACATAAGCTTCTTACTCTTGAATCAGAACAAAAATGGCCCATTTCAGATGTCAGGCCGGTGTGCTCCCTTGATATGCTCTCTGATTCCCTCAGTTACTTCCCAGTTTGCATCAATGACGGCCAAGACCTGAACCATGGTTTGTATCCAGACTTTGGAAATTGAGTTTGAACCACGGCTTGAATTCTGGCTTAGAAGCAAACTGGTTTGTGAGCACTTGTTTGTGGCATCTGGTTTGAGCAAGTAATTGTTAACGCAAACCAGGAGGAGAGAGAGGTAATTTGGGAGGGTTAGGAGGGAGTATGCCAGTCTTGGACACAGCTCTGATTGTCAAACGATGACTGAGCTGTTACATCTCAGTCAGACCTGTTGCACTTAAGTATAAATACAGATCCTGACTTATACCAACATTATTTTTACATTTGACTGTTGGGGGCAGAGTTGCAAGAAAACTCTGACTCTCTATGTCATAGGACATTTCAAATTATTTTCTTGGTACTTTCAGTCCCAATGAACTATTAGCATGCATACGGTTGCCAGTATATGTATTTTAATTCACTTTCGGATGATGTCTGCAAGCTTTTGTAACCTAGGTGGCAAAAATACATCAATAAAATACCTATAAAAACAGATTCAGATTTTTCTGGAGTAGTAGACTCATGATCTGAGCATAGGAATTTTCATTGGAGAAACGAATAAAAACAGACAAATATTTTTGCAATAAATTATGAAATAGGTAAGTGATTCATTATTTGGAGAGCACTCTCCCTCCTTTAATACAAATCAGGTATTTAGGTGAAAATCCAAGTGAGTATTCAGTAATAATTGGAATAGCAGACTGTAACGTAGCATTCTCCCTGCAGCAATGAAGAGTGGAATCAGATGCAGTCTCAAGAGGAAGACGTAGCAATAACAGAACAAGATCTTGAACTAATTAAGGAGAGAGAAACTGCCATTAGGCAGTTGGAGGTGAGTGGATTAGGACTTGAACCAGATGCAAAGTTTTAAAAATCGCTTTGTTCTATTTAAATAGGTCTGAGCGAGGACTTCAAGGTTCTTCTGAACCACACTGGTCCCATCTGTATTTTCTTTAATTGCATACTGGGATATGCTGTAACTCAGCAGTGGGGAACCTCTGACCCACAGGAATCTTGACCTGCCAGGGGGTATAATTTGGCTCATGGGGCCATTTTTTTGGAAACCATGCCCACATGCCAATCATCGGATATGCGGCGTGGTGGTGTTTGATTCTGCATTAGCTGTATGCTCCAGTACCCCGTTGGGAATAGGTGAATACAACCAAAACAGAAGAGTTACATGCTGCTTTTTGAACCTCTGAAAGCTACAGGTTTAAAGATCAATTGGGTGGGGTGAGGTTTGAAAGCCCCTTTGCAAGCAGTCCCACACTGCTTTTCAAACAACCCTGTACTGCACTTTGAAGTCCTGACAGTTGTGGCAAAGTATCTGTAAAGTATCGGTTCAGCTGAGCTACCCCCTGGGAGGCTGTCAAGTCTCAACCTTTCTTTCACCAGTATACAGTATTGCCTTGTAGAAATACTTATCACAAATTTATCACACACCCCTAGTATATACACAATCAAAGATTGGGGCAAGTGTTCAGAAAACATAGACTGTGACTCTCTTGAAGTTGCTGAAAGGGAGGAGTGAAGGATGTGGCTATCCCAGGCTGGAAACAAATGTAGGAGCTACTAGGAAAAGAAAGGAGATCTGCTTGAAGGATGTATAAGCAGGTCAGGTGGGCAAGAAGCCGCACTTAGGAATACAGGAACCAGACAGATGGAGCCAATGATGTTTCTTTGGTGTTGAACAGGGGATAAGTTGTAGAAACCTCATCCAAGTTTTGAAGACAGAGACCTCTTCATAAATTCTGGAAAATGTGGTTGTAAATGTTTCATTTCAAAGGGATGTGAGGACTCTGATCCAAAAATAAAAATGTAATTTTAATTTTTGGCATTTTTATACACCCTATAAACCATGTCATCTCAAATGTTTGTAAATAATACTAAGACAGTTTCCCGGGGTTCACTTTTCAGGGGATCAAACTACTATAGCAGAAAAGTGGGCAGGAAAGCCTCATCATGTGGGTGTTGCTATTTAGATCTAAACCATAGTAGAGTGGATGTCCATTTGTGTTACTTTTTCAAATGGGTTCTGTAAACATGCAGTTTGGAGAGAGTAACTCTTCATGACCTTCTTCCTTTCAGGCAGATATCCTGGATGTGAACCAGATATTTAAAGATTTGGCTATGATGATCCATGATCAGGGAGACATGATTGGTAAGATGTTACCTGTGTTTGCTATGACAGTTTCCCTCCAAATTGCTAATTGTGCAACTTTTTATGGATGCTTATGGTTATATGTTCAGCCTATGGTGTGTTACTAGCTGAGAATTCATATTGGAGATCTTTGAAACAAATTGAGTGTTCTTTGTGCCAGGCAGTGTGCTCTAAATATATCATTTTTTTATCAAATATATCTTTTTTTTTTAACTGGGCAAAATAGAGGCATTTTTTACCACTTCAGAAGGTGGGGCCGTAAGTACTTGTTCACGCTATACCTTTTGAAAATGAGCTGGTAGTAGTTTGTCAGTGGATTATGAGACACAGTATATCAGGGCTCACAGCACCTGTGATTTTTATGATAAAACCATTTTATATACTGACTAAGCAGGCTTTATTTCAAAAAGTGAAAACCTGGACACAAAAGTTGTTGGGGTTGCCATACATCCGTATTTTCCCGAAATTTCCCCAATTTCCACCTGGACACTGCTTCTGACTGCGGTATGTCCGGGAAATTCTGGACGTATGGAAACCCTAATTATAGCAATGTTAAGGGGTGGGAAAGCTGTGTTACTTGGTCTTATTTCATGTGGGTGGAGGGAGAATAGAAAGGTGGGGAAGATCAAAATGGTGCAAAAAAAATTGAAAACAGGTGGAGCAAATGGAAGGGTCGGGTGAGGAGTTCTTTGCCAGCATTGCCTGACCTCTGGCAAAAGTGATCATTCCCTGCCCCCCCCCCAGCCCACCAAGCAGGCAGGAAGGGTGATGGGAAGAGAAGCAAGTGACCCCATCCAAGTAAGTTAATTAATTAATTTTATTTCATAAGATTCAGAGTTTAGCTCTGGCCCCACCCACCACCACTCCATAGGTTACTCCTGCAGCAATGGAGCCCTCGACAGAACAAGATTCCCAATCATTGATATACAGGCTGTTGTTGTTATATATACAGGCTGTTGTAAGAGAATTGTACATCTGTGTGTGCTCTTCTTCCCTATAGATAGTATAGAAGCAAATGTAGAAAATGCAGAAGTCCACGTGGAAAGTGCCAATGACCAATTACAAAGAGCCGCTTATTATCAGGTAACAATGTGTGCACAACCACTTTAAAAGGAAGGGAGGCGGGAGCGGAATCAGTCTTGCTAAGTTTCTTCAGAAAAGAGAAAGCAAAGCCTCTTGAAGCCGACGGATTGGATTCCAGCCAAGTTCTGTTCAGAGCAGACCCTTTGAAATTAATGAATCTAAGTTAGTCTTGCCCATTAATTTCAGTGAGCTGGCTTTAATATTGGATACCACCCATGGTTCTTCTAAAACGAAAGGAAAATGGTATCTACATACTTCTCTTTTTCAATTCCTTGTGACACCTTGAAATTCAAACTGATGGAAAAATGCATAGCTTTTAATGGAGAGATTCTTCCCAGTGAATTTACCCTTTGCACAATCTAGAGGCAGTAAGCACAACTGAAGTCTATATATGAGGACCTGTAACAGAGTGGTGGAAAGCTAGAATTGCCCATTGTTGAACCCAGGACCTTGTGTACATCAACATCCTACCCAATTGGCTGTGTCCTTTCTTCTCTTGAATTTCTAACACATTCTATTTCTATCTCCCGGACTGTGTGGCACCATCTTAAAATATTAATGTTAAAGCTACATGAAAAGTGCAAATGATACATGGGCCAATGACATATTTATTACAGGTAGTTATGTACCGCGCTTTAATAAAATTTTGCATGTGGTTTAGCATAATATTCAGTAATTAAAATGACAGAAATAACTATAAAAACAACTAAACTATAAATCTCAAGTAGAATAAAACAAGGGGGAAGCCCGCCATGGGACACTGAGTTTAAAAGACTTAAGAAAATGATATCTTTGCTTGGCCCTGGAGTTATGAAAGAGTGATGTCTAGCAAGCATTTCATAACTGAAGCACCAAGACTGAAAAGGCTCTGGTAGCCATTTACATCATTTCAGAAAATTTCCCTATGTTAAAAATACAGAAGCAAAATAAGTCAATATCCCCATACCTATCAATAAAGCATTTTTTAATCTGACAGTCGTGATTATGATATTGCTAGTGATTCAGAAATGTGCACAGAGCAACCTATGCATGAACAGGCATTTTCATTGTTTTTCTGAACAGCAGCATTTTATTTATCATATGCTGAAACCTGCTGGTGTATTTAAACTGGGGAATTGGAAAGGAGCTTTCAAAGCAGTATGGAGCCTTAATGAAAAGAAGAAGGGGGAAAGCCCCACTTCGTGCACAAATCTACCTGGTTGTTTCTCTCAGTCAACACCACTAGCAATAAATTTGTACCTTCTATTGCTTCCTTTTAAATACATGTTAAATATTCAGCCTTGATTGTTTAAGCACTCTTTTGACAATTTCTGTTGTTGGCCTCTTCTTGTTGATATCTTATTCCTCTTTGGTTAAGTATTGCATCCAAACACATCCCACCTTCCTATTGTACAAATATTAATGAGCTGAATGTTGTTTTCTTACCATCTTCCTGGGGTAAATGGATTTTTCCCTATTTGTTTTCTTTTAACAGAAGAAATCTCGTAAGAAGATCTGTATCCTGATTCTTGGTCTGTCTGTGGCTGTTCTAATCCTGGGACTTATTATCTGGCAGGCATCAAAATGAAGCCCTTATGTGGAACTGAATTAATTGCAGAGTTGTTGTTTTCCTCCCCAAAGGGAAAACAAGTAGACAAACCCTGTGGAATGAATTGATTGAGAGATGAAACACAAACTGGTTTTCCTCTAGTAATTATAATATATAGAAACTAACATGAAGATAACTAGTTATTGGATTTAGTGAACCATGAAGACAGTATTTATCAGTTAATGTAAAATTATTTTATGTAATAAAACTTGTGGGGTTTTTTTGTTTACTATACTATTGCTGTCCTGAATATAAAGTGTTGGAGAGTGTGATTGGTAACCTGTTAATTGACAACATACACTACAAATTTAACTTTTTAAAAATACATACTGCTTTTATAAGCAACTTGCATAGGAATAACTTCTGAGAACGCCAGAATTTCACTAACTAAGCAACTCTCCAATGAATTTGTTGCTGTGATCCAGAGATTTGCTTTAAGAGTGTGCGGTGAGCTGCAACTCTTTTTCAGTTCCTCTGCTGCCTTGTATACCACTTCTGAAACTTCCAGAAGTTGCTCATCATTGCAGCATGGTAGTCTTGTGATTAAAAGTCCAAGCTACACAGTAGCCTTTGTTTTAAACTTCTCAAGAGAACTTTAAACATCTCCCATCTTTTTTAATGGTATACCATGAAAAATGTTTTGGTCACTTGCATTTGGAACCGAGAATGTACCCCGTGATTACTTTTCTGAGCTAGAGATATTTGTATCTAGTATTCAGTAAGAAGTTTTCTCCTTGATCCATTTTTGTGGTGACAGTGAATCATTTAGCAGTGTGTCCAAATGTATTGTTGCCTAATGAAGCTGTATTTGATGGTGGGCTGCTTTACTCTTGTCTTCCCAACTTGTACCTCTAAGCCCATATATTATACATTTGCAGCACGTAAAAAATACAGCACAGAGCCTGTTATGGGTAAACAATGGAGGGGGCATAGAAAAATAGTTATACATTTTGTGAGCAACTATGGCAAATCTGTCTTTCCAAGAGAAGATTTTCACCTTTGCAGGCTAGGAACGTTACTTATCTCCTTTGGCTGAGAGATCTGACCTAGACTTTTTGTCTGCTCTGAATTGCTGGGTAGAGCTCTTAGGTCTATTCCACTCCTGCAGGATAACTGATGTAAAAAAAGGCTGAAAAGTTGACTTGTTTATAGACTTGTAGCAATTTCTTGGGTAGAATTGTAAATCTTTTTACTGACACACTCACTATTTATTCTTTTTCACATTTTACTTATTGAAATTACTAAACTGTGAAAGTTGGCGCTGGAGAAGATTGATGCCCTCAGTTGCACATCTTTCTTTGCACTATTGCTCCATCATTCCATCCATTTAACTGTCAATAAACATTTTTTAAAAGTGTTTTGACATTGTGTATTTTCTTCAGCTCAGACCTAAATGCAAGGTTCAAATCACTTTCAATGCCTGGAGAAAACAACTGTCTTTGGGTAAAGTCTTTGACATTCCGATAATTTATTATGCTGCTAGTTTTTGCTATACTGGACTCCTTTGGGAGGAAGTGCATAATATAATTTAATAAATTTAATGCTTCTGACGTGAATTTGTGTCTGGAAGTTTGCATCATAATAAATTAGTTTTTAAAACAAGTGACAGGAACTTCTGAAACGCTGTTCCTGATAGTGTATACCCCATTCTGAGGGGTTTTTTTTTTAAAAAAAAGTGAAAGTGGATAATATGCACAGGGTCATCAGCAATTGGGAACCAATGGATTAGAGCTAATAGTTTTATCAAAATCTTGCTCAAGAGATGCCAGTGTTACAAAAAGTTAAGATAATTTAATACAATGACTGATAACGTGCATCACGACGCTTCTTCCCCTTTTATGTGTAATGTGCTTATACCATTTGTAATACAGTAAGAAATGAATTACACATCAAAAATAGGTGAAGGGGAGGAAAATGAGAGTGAAGCCTGCAGATTGCAGTTAAGGAGCGGGCCGAGTGGGGAAATGAGACGAAGCCCAGCGCTCCGCATTGGGCCGTTTGGACTTCTGCCGCCAACATGGCCGCTGCCGCCGCGGCATCCCACGCGACTGACAGACATCGGAGCTGAAGCCGAAGCGCACCGCCAGGTTCCCGCGCTTTTTGGTACCGTCGCTTTGACGTCGCTACGCAACGCCGCGCTCGAGCTTCTCTACACCAGACCAGATGGCGCCCGCGCTGCTCCCTCCTCCACACACCCACCTCGCCGCGGTGCATCCCGGGATCGCCTCCCGCCCGCCGGGTCTTCCAGCTTCCCGGCGTGCCCCGCGCCCAGCTGAATGGGGGCAGTCACAAGATGGCGGCGAACGCGAACTCTGCCGGTGGTGGCGGCGGCGGCGGCAGTGGCGGTGGCGGGATCCTCCCACTTTTTGACTGCCCGACCTGGTGAGGGCGGGGGCCTGTGGCACTGGAGAGCAGGAAAGGGTCCCGCCGTGCAGAAGGGCCTATATTTCCCCCGGGGAGACGGGAGCGGCATCATGAAGCGGGGGGTGGGCCTGGGTGCAGCAGCCCCTGCAAGCGGGGGAAGGACCGGGAAAGTGCTACGCGCCCTGGAATGTTATGCACCTATATATATTTAATATATATTAAAAAATCAATTTTTAAAAACCCACGGAAGGTGCTTCTGAGCATGGACAGAGAACGTGTTTCTTACACTGCTGTGTGGAGTTAAAAGGGCGTCTCTGAACATGAGCAGAGTGCCTGTCTCTTAGTGAAGGGAGGGTATTTCTGCGCCTGGAAGGCAAGGGGGGAAACGACCCGTTTTATCACTGAGCATGCCTCCCTAGTAAAACAATTTCATTCAGTACTGCTAAACTCGGAAATATGGGAGTGAGTGTTTCTAGTCATGTTTGATCTGCACCTTAAGCATTTGTGGCTGTGTGCTCCTGCGCAGAGGCACATTTTAATCCCGTAGCTGCGATGCTTTGGAGGAGAGACAACCTTATTGCAAAGAGGAATGACGGTTTGTTAAGGTCTGAGTAGCAGGTCATGTTTATGGCTGGGGCAATTAAGCAAAACTTGAAACCTGGGGCTCTCTGGAGTTGTGTTGAAAGATGTACACAGTGACCTGCATCTAAGGAATATATTCTCAGTATTGCCTATGTGTGCTTTTCGCTGTCAGGTACTGGCCAGCACTGTGAATTCTGTCTTTGTTGAGGTGTTTACATGCTAATTGCACCTAGGTGTCCAGGAAAATTCTTTGTTTTCTTTGAGAACTAGGTCATGCAAGTATGTCTAAAATTCAGAAAACTTTTTTTAAAAAAGTGTTAGTATTGTGGGATGGAGAAGCAAAAGAAAATGTGTCTTTGGGGGATTACTCCCTGCTGGAAATGCATCATTCGTTTTGCTTGTTCGGTATTCTGCTTCAATGGGTGTTGAGCCTACTAAGCGTGTGTGTCCTGCAGTTATTTCTTCATACAGAAACAATTTTCTTCTGTGCCAATTCTAGGAGTTACATAGGTAACTGCACTTGCGTTTTCTGGGAATTTGTTTTTGAGTAAGAATTTTTATGACAAAAAGCAGTGGTCACTATGGTCATAGTGAGCCCCTCTGGCCAAACTGATGACCCTTCACTTGGAGCAGTTGCTACAGATTGCCCCCAAGTCTACCCATGTGCTTGCCCCAGCTGTCTGAAACTATGCTGAAGGACTGAAGGGAAAGGATGAGTTTTTGTAGGATAACACATTGGAATGCATTTGAGTTATAGAATATGCCCTTTTCATCCTAATATATAAATACATACAAAAGTGACTTAGAGGTTAAGTTTCTTCCTCCCTCCAAAACAGAAGGTGTAGTGTAATGTGGTCTGCAACCCACTTTGCCAAAACTGGTCTTGGAAGGACAGGTTTTGATGACAGGACTGGAAGTATGTCATATATGTTCACAGTGTGAAAGGATTTTGGTAACTGCCCACAAAGGTTTATCTTTTGGTACAGATGTCATGTTTCAGTTTTTGGTTAAACAATGAATTATATAATTAATATCCTTTGAGAGTCTAATGAACACATCTTCCTTTATGATGACGGGGCTGCTAAATCATCAGAAGAGCTCTCTGGGTTGTGACTTAGCAAAGTTTTACCTTCTGTGCTAATTATAGCTGGAGCTATCCACTGTGTCACTCTTTTTTTAATGACAGAAGGAAGAATTATAGTGAGTGGAAGATAGATGACATATTTTTCATATAATCAAGTTCCAATTTATCTTTTTCTGTGGAAGGATATTGTAATATTTCCCCACCCTTGTTGTTAGATGCTTTTTCTTCTGTCTTTAAAAACTATTTTTCCAAAGCAGCTCACAAAACAGGAAATATAAATAAATAAAAATTACAGTTTCACACAGCAAAAACAGCAGTATAAAAATCTAATCAGCAAAAAACCAACCAGTCCTAAAAAGCCTGACAATAAAAACAAATTTTAAAAGACCATCTAAAAATTGGAAGGAAGTGGGCTTGTAGGATTTCCCTAGGAAGAGAGCTGCACAATCATGTCACCACCACCAAGAAGGACCTTTCTCTGCCCACCAACCTGAATTTTAACTAATGACAGGAGGGCCTCTGATGCTAACCTTGGGGCTCAGGTAAGTTCATATGGTTGCTTCTCTCGGCCACACAGAGGAACAGTGCCCCTGGGTATTGTTCTCCAGCAGTGAACTATTTAGCAGTGAGTTCTTGTACATATTTGGCACAGATTGGGCAAGAAATGCTTTGAATGCAGAATGTCTCAGGTGCAGTCCCTGTAATCTCCAAATACACTGGGAGAACCCCCTGCCTGAAGCTGGAGAACCACTGCCAGCCAGTGTTAACAATATTGAGCTAAATGGACCAATAGTTTGACTCAGTATAAGACAACCCCTGGTGTTCCTAAGGCATTGTGACATGCACTGAGTGAGCTTCATCTTTCTAATGGAGAAAACCTAAGTAATGGACTCTGAAAAAATTAAATTAATAAGACCTTGTATTGTTTTGAGTGTTCAAAGCACTTCATATACATTATCTTGTTATCCTTACAAATACCCTATAAAGCAAGGGGCGAAGAACCTCCAGCTCATGGAACTAATTACGGTAGGCCTAACAAAGCCGTTTCCCCCAAACTACATCCACCTGCCCCACACCTGTCAATGTGTGTGATGTCACGTGTGAGACAGGTAAATATGTGGCTATAACGGAACAGTTGAGAACCTGATGTGAGCTCCCAGTTGTTGCTTTGCAAATGGGGCTCCTTGATTCGCGAGCCCCACTTTGTCCCAGTGCAGGTGCCATTTGAATTCATACGATGCCCACAAATAGACTTCAAAAGGGCTCCACTGTAATGGTGGTCAAAGTGAGCCCCTTTGAACTTTGGCAGGTGGGCAGCTGCACCCACCTGCCCAAGTTTGCTGGCAATGTTTGGAAGAAATAAGAATTCGGCCCACTGGCCAGACCCAATTCCTCACTTCTGTTTTAAAGTGAATATTATCCCTATGTTGTAGATGGTGTGAGACACTAGGCGGAAGCACCTAGTGACTTCATAGCATATTTGAATGGGGAACTCGCAATTTGTAGCTCACTCTCTTAGGCCAGTACCTCGGGTTACATTCGCTTCAGGTTACAGACTGCTAACCCAGAAATACTACCTCTGGTTAAGAACTTTGCTTCAGGATAAGAACAGAAATCGTGCAGCGGCAGCAGGAGGCCCCATTAGCTAAAGTGGTTATTCAGGTTAAGAACAGACCTCCAGAACAGATTAAGTTCTTAACCTGAGGTACCACTATATTACAAACAAGCCCCTCTAAATGAAGTATAATGACTTCTGAATAACACAGAAAACCTTAAGTGTTTGCAAACACAGTTTTTGTTTTCCTCCATACTAAATTGCTTAAATGAGATATCCATTACTGTAGAGGAGTTCTTATCAAAAGGGGTGTGCCAGTAGGTCTTACTTCACTGAAGGTATGCGCAAAGCCCAACTGGATCAGGCAAAAGGCCAACTAGTATGCAATATCAAAGCAAGCTGCCTTACACAGAGACCAGTGCTCCACCCACCTCAGGGATAGAGAACCACCAGATACGGTTGGATACCCATCAGCCCCACCTACCATGGTCAGTGATCCAGAATGATGAGAATTTAGGTTCAACAATGCCTAGAGTGCATTGGTTCCCCATCCCTGGTTTACTTTCACCGGCAGTAGCTCTCCATGCTTTCAGACAGGAGTTTTTCCAGCCCTACCTGGAGATGCTGGGAATTGAGCCTGGGCCCTTTTGCATGCAATGTGTGTGCTCTGCCACTGAGCTATGGCTCTTCTCTTAATGCAGATTCTGGTCACTATTGTTGCCAATAGTCATGAGTAGGCCTGGCCCAATCTATTCCACTTTAGAGCCATGTAAGCTAGTGACCAGCATCTCATCTTATGGTAAAAAAGGTAAAGGTACCCCTGCCCGTACGGGCCAGTCTTGACAGACTCTGGGGTTGTGCGCCCATCTCACTCAAGAGGCCAGGGGCCAGCGCTGTCCGGAGACACTTCCGGGTCACGTGGCCAGCGTGACATCGCTGCTCTGGCGAGCCAAAGCCGCACATGGAAACGCCATTTACCTTCCCGCTGGTAAGCGGTCCCTATTTATCTACTTGCACCCGGAGGTGCTTTCGAACTGCTAGGTTGGCAGGCGCTGGGACCGAGCAGCGGGAGCGCACCCCGCCGCAGGGATTCGAACCGCGACCTTTCGATTGGCAAGTCCTAGGCGCTGAGGCTTTAACCCACAGCGCCACCTGCGTCCCTCATCTTATGGTAGTGCCATACTATACATTGTCTGAAGACCCATGTACATGGCAGTGTCCTAAAGGTGCTGACTATTAATTTCACTTCAGCTCATACTTTTTGCACCAGTTTCCTGTGTTAAAGTCCAGGTTTTCCATCTATCTAATTTCAATGTGTTGCAGCATTTATGGTTAACATACAGTGGTACCTCGGGTTACATACACTTCAGGTTACAGACTCTGCTAACCCAAAAATAGTACCTCGGGTTAAGAACTTTGCTTCAGGGTGAGAACAGAAATCGTGCTCCAGCGGCACGGCGGCAGCAGGAGGCCTCACTAGCTAAAATGGTGCTTCAGATTAAGAACAGTTTCAGGTTAAGAATGGACCTCTGGAACGAATTAAGTACTTAACCCGAGATACCACTGTATTGCTTAAGAAAGAAAGTGTGAGAGTTGGATTTTGTTTTTATGGTGACTTCAGATCAATGGGTAACTGTAGGGGTTCTAAATGTGACTTTATTCCAAAACAAAACATATTTCTGTTTTTGTTTCCTAGGGCAGGAAAGCCTCCACCCGGGTTGCACCTGGATGTAGTCAAAGGAGACAAACTTATTGAGGTATGAAAACAAATTATCCTGGACCAGGAATACACTCCTAGTACTGGGTAGCTATAGAAATAATCACAAGCATCAAGCACAGCAATAAAATCTCCTGCATCCTTTCCCCTTTTTCTCCTGCTATGTCTGATGAGCACTTTCAGCAAGCTCCCCGAGTTGCTTCCCATTTTGCTTGAATACCCACTATGCATCCAAGTATTCCAAAGTACCTTAGAAGCAGGTGTTGGTACCCAGTGCTTCCTTCTGGCATCACCTTTTAACAGGTGACAGTTCAGAACAAGAAGGGCAAACCTATTTTTTGCTGTTCTGAGGGGGTTGTGTTAGTTTTCACAGTAACTGAATCCCAGATATTTCCATTTTACAGACAAGTATGACAAAGTGATATGCTGAAGGGCTCCCAGGTCCAAGTTCTGATGTAGCATGCCAAGGATGGAATGGACTGTGTTGACACAAGAATTGCCCATATCTCTGCTTATTAACATGAGATATTTACCTCCAAACTAAGTGCCTGTCTATTTGAGCTGTAAGCATCCCCTAGGATGGAATACCTTTTGAGCCCCACAAAGCTGAAAGAAGCACATTGTAAATTGTCAGTTGCAATGTACACATGTTGTTCAATTCACACAGGTTTCTTAAGCACTTGATACTAACCAAGCCATCTTTACCTTTGTTCTTGTTTCGAGTTCAGAGGTATAATTAGTGATTGGCTAGGTCTAAAAAGTGCAACATCAAAATAAGCCATGAAGTAATCAAGCTCAGTGTGTGGAGGATCACACTGGGTTATAACTCAGAGGCACAAATGAGTTCTTACCTGTCTTGTGGCTTCAACAGCAGTGAAGCTGATCCTTTGTTCCCATTTCAACTTGTAAAAGCTGTTTGTATCTTTACCAATAGCATTGAATCAGAAACATAATTGCGGCATGGAATATCATTTTTAATTTGTAACTGAATATGGCCACTCCTCTGGCTACTGTCTGAAAGGTCTAGCACAGGTATCCCCAAACTCGGCCCTCCAGCTGTTTTGAGACTACAACTCCCATCATCCCTAGCTAACAGGACCAGTGGTCAGGGATGATGGGAATTAGTGCCAAAACCGCTGGAGGGCCGAATTTGGGGGTGCCTGGTCTAGCAGCACTGATAAAAAAATGGATAAGCCCTTCCCTCTGTTGCTGATAGCTTATAGTCTTCTGTAGCAGCAGCAGTCATGATGGAAATGTCTTCTTTTGGTGACCTTATGTTGCTGTCTGTCTGATGTCTTATCATAGAAACTGATCATTGATGAAAAGAAATACTATCTCTTTGGGAGAAACCCTGACCTGTGCGACTTCACCATTGATCACCAGTCATGCTCTCGGGTCCATGCTGCCTTAGTCTACCACAAACATCTGAAGAGGGTTTTTCTTATAGACCTCAACAGCAGTAAGTTGATTGATATTTAACCAAGTGGAGTGGGTGGTGCAGAAGGAATGCTTGGGGTGAATTTTCAAGAGATCTGGATTTGTTTATCCTTACATTTAGCTGAAGTAGAATAAGGCTTCATTATAGGAACCATGGTGGCCAGTGTTAGAAACTGGGATAGAAAAGCTAGGAGCCAAATGGCTTCTGGGACCTGGGTTGTGGGCACCAAAACAGAATGCCTAGTCCCCACTGGGGAGGGGGGTTGGCAACACTTTTTATTTATTCTTTTGGAAAGCATGAACTAATACACAATTCATTGTTAATATCACATTTTTATCAGAAATTGTTAATACATGTTAATTTGGTGTTTACAATAAAAATATTGGTACCTTACTTCAGTTTTCAAAACACTCTACTCTTTATCGTTAAACTCCTTAACATATTGTCTGTCCTTAATAAATACTTCGAGGCTTCAAAGCACTTACATTTCAGTAATCCTTGAGTGTCAGCCAGGTGCAAAAAATGGCACCTGGGCTTTTTGAGGTGCTCGCAAATAGAGAATCTTTAGGTGCAAAATGCACCTGGTGCCCTGCTAATTTCAAACCCTGATGGTGTCATTTCCAAAAAGGATGCCCTGGTGGTTTCCACTATAGTTTTAAGATTCCCATGGCAGTAGGTGGTGGAAATTGGAGAAGGTGCTGTTGAAACAGTACTTTTCTGAGCAACATTCTCAAGTCATCTTTCTTCCCCATAGCTATATTATTATTATTACTATCATTACAGGGCCTTCACTGCAATTGCTCCAAGGCTTTAGAATGGCCTCCCTAGTGAGGTTCATCCCTGATCTGTTCTTGTGGCTTTTTCAGATAAGTTGCTGCACTCAGCTCACACTCAGAAAGGGACACTGTGGTCTTGTGTTGCCACTGTCAATTTATATTGTATATTATTGACTTGTGTTCATTGCTGTTTTAAGGGTTCACAGATTTTAGCTGGTCATCGTCCTAAAGCCAAAATTTGAGGGTGCCAGAATCCTCCCCCAATTACAAGCTTACATGTTTGTCAAGGACATTCACTTCCCCTCCTCGCCAGCTCTTAAGTTTGGAGCTGGAGCAGTTGGGGCCAACCCCATAGTTGTGGAAACCAAGAGCAACTTCAGGAACAATCTCCAGCCCCTTCCCTAACTCCGAATTTGGAGTTGGGAGGAGGAGAGTATTTTGGTAACGCGATGCTGAGGCCCTTTTGAATGTCTTCATCACCAAAACAGCCAGCCTCACCCTTTGCTTGGAGAGCACTGGGCAGGCAGGAAAGTGCTGCTGCTGCCACGACATGTGCCAACACAGCCAGCCCTAGAACTGCAGCTCCTCCTGGAAGCATAGCTCAGCTGTGGTCTGAAGGCACATGAGCCTGCCACCTTACTGAACTAAGCAGATATAGTCTGATCAGTGCCTGGATGGGAACACCTATGTACTTTACTTCATATGTATATACCTCTTGATTGTAAGGAGGGAAACGCAAAGCCAATACACCACATTGAGTTCTGTAACGGAAGAAAGGTAGAACAGAAATGTATGAAAATAAACAAACAAAACTAACCTCTTCAAGCTGAAGAATTACTCTAACCACTCAAGTTCCTTCTGACTCATACCAGAGGCCAATGGATCGTTTGCCATAGCAAGCAAAATTGCAGAACACTGGCTGTTTAGTGCTGCTTGTCTCTTGGAAGCAGTTTCAAAAGCCTTGGAGAATTGGGTTGCAAATGTTTCATTAAATCAACTAATTCAGATTTTCCTGGAAGAACACAGTGAAATAATTTCATACACTTTCAGTGGGGCCCCACATCTAGCTTTGAATAAACTGACAGCTAATGGATAGTTTCTTCTTTTTTTATTCCAATGTTCCCAGCACATGGCACATTTTTGGGTCATATTCGTTTGGAGCCTCATAAACCACAGCAGATTCCCATTGACTCTACAGTTTCCTTTGGCGCCTCCACAAGGGCCTATACTCTGAGGGAAAAACCTCAGACGTTGCCCTCTGCAGTAAAAGGAGACGAGAAGATGACCAGTGAGGACGACGAGCTCAAGGGTTTGCTTGGACTTCCAGAAGAGGAGACAGAATTAGATGTGAGTTCACCCACAGCATGACACCCATTTTCCCTTGTAGAGGGAGCATGGGGTTCCTTGGCTGGAAGCATGGCATAAGCAACAGCACCAGAACAAAAGTCTTCTGACCTTGCAAATGTTAGTCTGTGCTTGTGTGTGACATGCCTACTTTTGCAGCCCCCCATGGTCTGGCCAGTATGGCCAGACCTTTTCATAGAATTGTAGAGTTGGAGGGTCTGTGAATGTCATCTAGTCCAACCCCTTGCAAGGCAGGAACATTTTGCACAAAGTGGGGCTCCAACCCACAACCGTGAGTCTTGTGCTATTTCAGACCACTAGACCAAATTCCCATTCTCCCCCGGCTAAAACAGGTGACTGTTCAGGCAGGCTACCAGCTGACTTGCAGTTGGCTTGCTCCTATAATATTGTGGGCACCTTGAAGCCTGTCCAATCCTAAATGCTCATGGAGGCAGGAGATGGGGAGTTTAATCTTTATTCTTTGTTGGTTTTTTAGAACCTGACAGAATTTAACACAGCCCATAACAAGAGGATCTCCACGTTAACTATAGAAGAAGGAAATTTGGATATCCAGAGACCAAAAAGAAAACGAAAGAATTCCAGAGTAACATTCAGTGATGATGACGAAATCATCAATCCAGGTGAGCATTGTGGATGTGTTCTATGAAGGCCTTGCTGCATATTGCTGTCTGTTCTGTGAGTATTAATGTATAGAGGTTTTGCTGGTGGTAACCTTTCACTTTGAGAAAGCTGGCATTAAATCTCCTTCGGTGCTGAATACACTCTTCAAAATCCATTTTAAAACTAACCACAGTATTTCAATCTGATTTACCCATACAGAGGATGTGGACCCTTCTGTTGGACGCTTCAGAAACATGGTACAGACTGCAGTTGTCCCAGTGAAGGTATGCTTCTAAATGAGAAAACAGCCTGTTAACATAGCCTGTGAAAACTGCTATCTTAGATAGGGATAGTTGTAGCCAGGATAATATTAGATCCAGATGTTTGGTTCTTTTTATTGCTAGACCAATAGAAATACGTTTATAGGTAAGACATGTAAATAAGACTTGCAGCTGCGTCCTAATGACATTTTACCTTTGCTTTGTACTGTGGATTACAGTTTAACCTTTTTAATTTCTTTTTTATTTAGAAAGATATGGTTAAGTTATAAGTAGTCAATTTTTTTAATGCAACAAAAAGGCTTCTGGCAAGCTCGTGCTGTGCTCCTTCCTCGATCAATGAGTTGTTTCCATTACAGTGGTACCTTGGGTTAAGTACTTAATTCGTTCCGGAGGTCCGTTCTTAACCTGAAACTGTTCTTAACCTGAAGCACCACTTTAGCTAATGGGGCCTCCTGCTGCTGCTGCTGTTGCGCCGCTGCTGCACAATTTCTGTTCTCATCCTGAAGCAAAGTTCTTAACCCGAGGTACTATTTCTGAGTTAGCAGAGTCTGTAACCTGACCCGTATGTAACCCAAGGTACCACTGTACTTAGAAAGAAAACACCAAAGGCAGCCACCTCAAGGCAGTCACAGTTGCAAGTGACAGCCTTACTTAGGCCCGTGCCTTGGAATTCATGAACTCAGGAAAGATTTGGATTGTCAAAAAAGTAATATGTTGTTAATACCACATCCTGCTGCTCTATAATGCAGTTGTATTCTGTGCAGCTTCCTAGGTGGCTGTAATATGTTTCCCACTGTTCTCTGCTTTTTGTCCTTGCCAAGTGACATTATGTTCCGGTAGGAAAGGAGAGTTGTTAGGTTAAACCAGATAAAACAGATAACATCCTTGGAACCTCTTACTGTGTTGTGACTAAGCAACCAATTCCCTGAGGGTATTACTCCTTGCCAGGTTCATTCCAGCAAGTACAGTGGTGCCTCGCAAGACGAAATTAATTCGTTCCGCAAGTTTTTTCTTCTTGCCAGTTTTTCTTCTTGCGAAGCACGGTTTCCCATAGGAATGCATTGAAAATCAATTAATGCGTTCCTATGGAGACCGCTTGCCAGGCTGGCGGTGCGGAGAAGGGCTTTTCTCCCCACCGCAAGGTTTCAGGACAGGTACGGGAACAGAGGGGAAGGCGCGCAGCGCTTCTCCTCTGTTCCCGGGGCTTGCGGTGGGAGGAGGGTTTTTCCTCCCCACGCCAACATTCAGAACAGCATTCTGAAAGTTGGCGGTGGGAAGGAAAACCCTCCTCCCACCTCAAGTCTTCAGGACAGCCATCCGAAGGCTGGCGGCGGGAGGAGGTCTCTCCGCCCCACCGCCAGCCTTCGGAGGAGGTCCGAGGACAGTGGGGAAGACGCGCTGCGCTTCCCCGCTGTCCTGGAGATTTCCCTATGGGCTTTCGTCTTGCGAAGGAAGCCCATAGGGAAATTCGTTTTGCGAAGTGCCTCCAAAACGGAAAACCCTTTCGTCTAGCGGGTTTTCCGTCTTGCGAGGCGTTCGTCTTGCGGGGCACCACTGTACTTAATAAAAGTAATGATGGAACAGATAGGAATGGGCTTGATGCTACAAAGTAGTTGCATTAAGCAACTCATTGCATCCACTCGAGGGCCACATCGAACATGAAAAGCAAGCCGATTCAGGCGCTAATTCTTCATACACCGTATTATATATACCAATGAATATTTGGAAAGAGGGAAGCACAGATTCCTCTGCAGTGGTTTGTATTGAGAGGTTGTTTCAAAAATTAAATAGTTGTCCTTTCTACTGCAGAAAAAGCGGATGGACAACTCCGGTTCCCTGAGCGCGGATGAGTCTGCCACGCGGCGCATGCAGAACTTTCCCTATAGCGGAGGATTGTACGGCGGCTTGCCTCCCACTCACAACGAGGCAGGCGCCCAGGCCCATAGCATTCATGGCACTGCGCTCATTGGAGGCCTGCCAATGCCCTATCCTAATCTTGCCCCGGATGTGGACTTGACTCCGGTTGCACCCTCAACGGTCACCATGAACCCAGCTCCAAACCCTGCTGTCTTTAATCCCGAAGTTGTGAATGAGCCCAAGAAGAAGAAGTATGCAAAAGAAGCTTGGCCGGGCAAGAAGCCTACCCCTTCTCTCTTGATCTGAGGAGCAGAGCTGGATCTGTCCTGGGAGACAGGAGCACAACCAGCCAGAGTGGACAAAAAACTCTTCCAAGTGCAGCACCCACAGCTTTCAGAATCGGGGTCCTAACTGTGTGTCATAGCCAGGTTACAGGGGTCAGCTCCCCTACAAAACCAACCTCTGGAAGAACTCTACAGGCATCTAGAAAAGAGAGGTGTTCTTCTCCCCCCCCATCTGCGGAACCACACTGCCTAACAGCCTTTTCTTCTTTTACTCAACCCTGGTTATTTTTATCCTAAGGTTATTCATGAATTTAAGGGGCACGAATTTAAGGGGCACGAATTTAAGGGGCACAATGGTTATTTTTATCCTAAGGTTATTCATGAATTTAAGGGGCACTGTCAGGTAACACAGAGTCAAAATTAACAACTCTGTCTTGCAGAGTTCAGCTTAACCAGCTGGTCTCAGGTGAATATTCATCCTCAGAAGTGTATGTGAACCTGATCAGTTTTCTAAAGAAGCACCTGGTTTGGGTATAAGTAGTACTCATGTAAGTCAGATAACCATAGCTTGCTTTTAAACATGCGGATCATGAAGTGCTTTAGTCTAGGTACACCCCGTTGTGCTTGCCTTGTAAGTGAGTATCATCTTGAAGGCTGGAAGCACAGGGAAATGGTAAGAAATAAAAATCAAGCAGATTATTTGCTGCTTAGCATTCTAGATTGAATGCACCAAGAAGGAAAGGAATATCAAATGAGAGCTCTTAAGGTACTTTTAACAGTGGCCCTTCCAGAGAAAAAGCAGTGTACTTGCATAACACTCTGTGTGGGTTGGTTTCCTATACACAAGCAGAATTTGTCACTTTTTCTCTTTTTTTTAACTAATCCCAAAGCCCATGAAAGGTTATCCAGTTTCTTAAGTGCATAATGACTGCAGTTCTGTCAAATGGGGATATTGCGTGAGCTAAAATAGTTTCCGGATCTCAGCTCCACCATTGTGCGGTTTGACCTATTGACTTCAGTTTTTCGTTGAACCAAAAGTAGCTCTAAGACTCTAGTTCCAGATGTTTGGAATCAAAAGACATGATTGAGATGTGTATATTGTACACACTAAAGTAACTATGGAAGCAGAGTTGTATTGTTTTTGTTTGAGAGTCTTATTATCCAGGCTCTTGGCACTCGGCAGGCTCTTAATCACACTGCTTGATGAGTCTCTTCTTGGTTCTGTGTACTTAGATGGTTAGCATCTCCAGTGGTTTACTGTTCCCTGTAGTACAACATGGCAGAACAGTGGTCAAAGCTCAGCCAGAGTCAGGCACATCCTGTTTGGTTTGGTTTTTCCCCAGGGGGGTGGGGAGTTAACCACATTCTTAAGTCCTCCAAATGAACCAAGTGGGATTTTAAAAAGCTAGATTGTGTCTATTATTGCAGAAACGTTACAACTATCCAAGGTTCCATTTACCACCTAAAGTATTGAGCAGGACAGAGATTTGGGGCCAAATAATTCAGGATATCTGCTGCTGCTTTAAAAAATGAGACAATGTATTCTATCATGGGGGGAGTCTGAATGGAATGTCTTGAAGTCACTTCACTTCTACACAATCTGCTTTTCTCTGTTTCATCTGACAGTGTACATAGGACCCTTTTGTGAAGATGAAGTTGTGTCTATATTGTGTAGTTATATAACATCATAATCTAGGTTGTGATGAAATGGCTTGTGAGCTGTAGGATTCCATACTCCAAATCTTCTGTAGCCTCACTTGCAACCTCTCATCTTTGGGATATTTTTAGTTAACTTTTACCCGGCTATTAAGCAGTCTTCTGGTATGGAAGGCAGCTCTTCAGGATATGTGACCAGTTTAAAGCAGTTAAGGTTTCCCTTGCTGGATTTTAAATGATTTTTTTTTTTAAGTGACTTGCTTTGCAAGATGTGTCCCTTGGGATTTTACTGATTGCTGGTCTTGGCCCCTCACCTCCATGGGATGGTGCAGACTTTTAATTTCAAAGTTTAAATTTCTTGGAAGCCAGTTCTGGCCAACATTGAGCATGGGGGAGGATGAGTGAAAGG
Source organism: Podarcis cretensis (assembly GCF_951804945.1). Lineage (NCBI taxonomy): Eukaryota > Metazoa > Chordata > Lepidosauria > Squamata > Lacertidae > Podarcis > Podarcis cretensis. The sequence goes on along the minus strand of NC_137177.1, from coordinate 22,204,716 downwards.
TGTGGGGCTCTGTACAGAAGTTTGTACATTTGTGTAATAGGCCTTTTCACACTCTGTTGAGCTTTTTACCTGTAACCTTTACTACACTGTAAATTAAATGACTGTTTTGCCAAATTGAGAGTTCAATGTGTGTCCCAAATCTTAACAGCGCAGTGGGCCAGGAAATGCTCCTTTGCCATTTCTGGTCTATTTGTTTTAAATATTTCTTTTCCCAAACCAGCATACAGTATTTTCTGAAGCAGCTTATTGTGTTTTTAGAAAATCAGGAAGAACATCAATCCGTGAACAAGCTAACAGAAAATAATAAAAACAGCAATAAGCAAGAGTCCAATAAAGAAATTTTTAAAAAGCCTAGGAATATAAAATGGCACCTAAATGACAGAAGCGCTAGCACAAAGCATGGTGTTCCAAACATGTGCTTGCAGAAGTCCTTTCTCATGTTGCCATCCATCTGACCTTGGAAGGAGAGGGGTACCCAGATCAGGTCCACCAGCCAGGATCAAAATTGGAAGCAAGCAGCCTGGGGCCACCCAGATGCTGGGTTCCCATCAGGTCCAGCCAGCATAACCAGTGGTCAGGGATGATGGGAGTCGGGAGTCCAGCTGCATCTGGAGGACAACAGTTTCCCTTCCCCTGATCTAAGTAAGCAGGTAGGTTTATAGAATACAATATATGACTACAGTGGACCCAGGCTGTTTAAACACTTCATGGATCAAACCCAGCACTTTGAAGTGCATCCAGAAACATACTGAAAACCTGTATAGCTCTTTCCGCACAAGCAGAGCATGTTCATTCTGACAGATTTCAGTTAGAATGGTGAACTGCCATATTGCTGGGCTTGCATGACTGATGTATCAGATGGTCCGGGTTCCTGCTGGGGTTGTGTAGCTTCAATGGAAAGGAGAACCAGGAAACCCTGTTTTTTCTTTTATGAGAGTGGGCCTCTAGAAGCAGGCTGCTTTAATTCCCACTCATTCCTTAAAGAAACCTGACTCTTGGTTTGCTGCGTTTTTGGCCACCATGGTTGCACCAAGGCCACTCTACATGCCTTGGAAGACTATACTCTATGACCACCAAAGTGCAGGAAACTGCAGGATGTTGGTGCGTTAAAAGCTGGGTGGCAGGGTGAAATTAAACAGGTGTGTGCAGCCTTTCCCACTATGGAGGTGCAGTGATGGTGGGAACTCTTCATCTGTAGAATTTCAGCCTGTTATAAGGCTGTTGATGGTGCAGGGGGCAAATCTAGTACATTTTGTTTCCCAAGTAAAGAAGGGGTGCTCAGGTTTTGCGGCTCCATCACACCCTGCTGAAGGAGAGAGCCAGAGCTTCAGCCCCTATGGATAAAGGTCTGAAAACCACCTATCTTTTGAATTTTTCCAGCCCGTGGTCCTCCTTGCTTCCCCTCAGAAGCCTTACTCAAATGTAGAGTTTTCCGTCTCTGAAAATAAAGGCGCATAGTCAGGTTGCATATTTCATTATAAAGCCAAATGGGGTTGCAATCTCCTTTTTACCTGGGAGTAGGCACCACTGAACTTGATGCATAGGGTGATGCTGAAAACAAATTGGGGTGGGGTTTTTTGGGAGGGGGGTTGTGCTTGTGGCTAAACCTGATTTAAAGGGTGGCTGAGGGCTATTTATTTTTGTACTATATTTTGTTGTGCAAGTTTTTAATAGATTTCTACTCCCTACCCCTGCAAAAGAAATGATTCCTGATCTTTTATCAGGAACTGAAAAGGTACTACCTCCTGATTGGTAAATTGAGAATCTTACAGGAAATTAAAGGAAAAAACCAACACACACTTTGTATACAAACTATAGCATTTCAGAAAGAAACCTTAATTTTACATCCTGCACTGTATATGTATGCTCCTGTATTAATTGGGACTTCCAAGTTTTTATTATTATTATTATTATTATTATTATTATACATTTTATACCACATCTTCTCCAAAGAGCTCAAGATGGTGAACATGGTTCTCCTCCCCATTTTATCCTCACAACAACCTTGTGAAATAGGTTAGGCTGAGAGATAGTGAGTGGCCCAAGGTCACCCAGCGAGCTTCGTGGTCGAGTTGAGGCGGGGTGTCCAGCACTCTAGCCACTATAGTACACTGGCTCTTGATACATAGTGAAAGAAAACTGCTAGCACATTTGTAAAGCCAAGTATGTTAAGAATTCCCTGAATTGCAGGGGATTGAACTTAGACTATCCTTGGGGTCCCTTCCAACTGCACAATTCTATTACAGTGGTACCTCGGGTTAATAATTTTATTCGTTCTGGAGGTCCATTCTTAACCTGAAACTGTTCTTAACCTGAGGTACCACTTTAGCTAATGGGGCCTCCCGCTGCTGCTGCCACGCCGCCGCCACACAATTTCTGTTCTCATCCTGAGGTAAAGTTCTTAACCCGAGGTACTATTTCTGGCTTAGCGGAGTCTGTAACCTGAAGCGTCTGTAGCCCGAGGTACCACTGTATTCTAAGTTTTGCAAGGTCTTTAGAACTCTGGCTGTTGCATAAAGCACATTGGGCTGGTGTTGTGAATAAGTGCATTAAGCTGCCTAATTAGCCCCTTTTGTGGTTGCAAATAAACGTGTTAGGCCACTGCTCTGTTCACCCTCCATGGGGGGGGGCAATACTAGCCCCCACCCTGTGGACGCCAGCAACCTACCCTAAAGGGACCCCTGACCATTAGGTCCAGTCGTGGACAACTCGGAGGTTGCGCGCTCATCTCGCTCTATAGGCCAAGGGAGCCGGTGTTTGTCTGCAGACAGCTTCCGAGTTATGTGGCCAGCATGACTATGCTGCTTCTGGAGAACCAGAGCAGTGCACGGAAATGCCGTTTACCTTCCCGGCGGAGTGGTACCTATTTATCTACTTGCACTTTGATGTGCTTTTGAACTGCTAGGTTGGCAGGAGCAGGGACCGAGCAACGGGAGTTCACCCCTTTGCGGGGATTCGAACCGCCAACCTTCTGATCGGCAAGCCCTAGGCTCTGTGGTTTAGACCACAGCAAAGTGATAGCCCCAAGTACCATGGATAGCCAGTCATACCACTGAACCTCTATCCTGTAACAAGGGTGACCAAAACAGACTCACTTTTTTTTGTTTGTTTTAAAGCCATTATTGAGTTTACAAAAGTTGGTCATGAATGTGTGTGATTCTGCCTGGTGATGCATGAAAATAGGTGTGTTGGGGGGAGGGGAAATTAAGAGTTTCAAAAAGAAGATCTGAAAGGCGTACATGTGTAAAGTGAGACTTCCAGGAAATAGATGTCAATAGTCATCAGTGACCGGACTCTGGAGAAGAACAGGCTTCCCGTATGTAATGTATTCATCTAGTTACTTAGAAATTTAGAAACTGACTCACAGCCAGAAGCCATCAAAGCTGTGTCCAGCAAGATAAAAACGAGATAAAATACCCCCCAGAAAAGTTCTAGAAACAATTGAAACCATTCATACAAACTCTAAAAGCAATAAAACCATTTCTATAGATGTACAATTAATAAATTAATAAACGACTAGGCCTTCTTTAAATAAACATTTCCTCAGTAGGTTCCCTAAATGTTGTGTTGCTAGGATCCTGCTGAATTTTCAGCAGATAATTGATGTTGGGGGCCAAGGCATTGTCGGAATAGCATTTTCCACAAAGTTCTCTTTAAAAAATAAATGAATAAAAGAATGAAAACAAAAGCTTCATCACTTCATAAGAGGTTCATAGAGAAATTCTAACAAATTATGCATTTGCATCAAATTTAGCTTTCATTTTCAACCAGGCTATTCTTTGAAAGAGAAATTGAAGCTGAAACTTTAAAAATTGCGCATCAGTGGGGTTTTTTAAATCAACTCATCATTTTTTTCCATTAAAAAACCACCTCTGTTTATTGTTTCTCTATCCAGCTTCAGTGGGAGTGTATCTATGAGATGGCACTTGCTTGACTGCATATTGTATCAGTGTTGCTGTATAAGTGTGCATATATTTTGATTTTAAAGTTAAAGATTCCAACTGATTAGTATTTCCTTCAGGTTAAGTATCTGTTGTTCTGAACCTCCATATAACTTCATCCTCTAGGGAGTATTTGTTGTTTGAAAAGGTGCCTTGAATGCATTTCTAAACATGACTTAGGCTGCATATGCACCATACATATAAAGCACATCTCCCCCCCACCCCAGTGCAAGGTGGAGAAGCATTGTGGAGGGGGGAGAAGGCTTGGGGTGAGGAGGAATGACCTGTAAAGGGGAGGGGATTGGTCATGTGTAGAGGGAAGCAGCCCCTAGTAACTGTATTATCAGCATAAAACCCTTGCTAGATGTGCAAAAGTTGGTTTGCAGCCAATGTGAACATAGGAAACTGCCTTATATCAGGTCAAGGCATTGGGCCACCCAGATGAAGACTGTCTCCTCTATAGGGGTGGAATGATCTGTCAATTTCAGTTCTCTTAATTTCTCATTTTTATGAATGTTAAATTCAGTTCTCCACATTTCTGCAGCAATTTTTTTAAAAATCATGTAAATTCTCCAGCACGTTAATGCAGATTTCTCCTGATCAACACATTTTTGCATGTTGCTTTGATTAATGTACACAGTTTTGCAAGCAATTTCTCCTCCTGATAGATTGCATTCTTGTGTGTTACTCTCCACCACAGTATATTCATTTGCATACATACTGTCCCCTAATAATATGCGTGTTTGTAAGCATTGGTTGGTTGGAAGAACTGCGTTGCAAAATTTGGATCGGTGTGGATTCTGAAAGGTGGCTGGCTGTGTTTCAGTTCTCTGGTTGTTTTTGTAAGGCATGAGTTTCATAGACCTGCCTTTAAAAGTGAACTGAGTCAGATTTATCCCCTATCCCTGCTCCTCTGTGGTTTTCTAAGGTCAGGCAGAAAGTCTTCCCCATCAGCTGCTACCTGATTCTTTTAACTGGAGATACCAGGGACTGAATATTGAACTTCCTGCATCCAAAGCAGGCATGTGCTCTACCACTACATCATGATCCCTCCCTGAACCTGAGAACTTCCTTGTGCGAAACTGTACATTTCCTGCAGGCCTGCTTCAAAAAGGTGCAAAAGCACTCTTCTGCCACTTCCAACGGGGCGGTTTTGGTGGGTGACACCACTCGCATCCATGCCATACAGTTAAAGCACACTTCTACAGTCATGGTTCCCCCCCAAAAAAAAAAAAAAAAAAAATCCTGGGAACTTTGCAAAAGGTGCTAACCTCACATATCTACCATTTCCAGCACGCTTAACAAACAGTTCCCAGGATTCCCCATGACTGCTAACATGATATAAGAGTGCTTTAACTCTTTCTAATGTTTTTATAATGTTGCACTGTTTTAGTGTTGTTAGCCGCCCTGAGCCCGGCTTCGGCCGGGGAGGGCGGGATATAAATAAAATTTATTATTATTATTATTAATAATAATAATAATAATAATAATAATAATAACTGTAGGCTGTGAACATGTCCCAAATCACCCAGGGACTGCATTATGATTTCCTGTCAAACTCGCCTACAGTACTTTAAATGGCAATTTGGCCACCAGTAGGATAAGCTCTGGTGGGGACGCAAGTGGCGCTGTGGGTTAAAGCCTCAGCGCCTAGGGCTTGCCGATCGAAAGGTCGGCGGTTCGAATCCCTGCGGCGGGGTGCGCTCCCGCTGCTCGGTCCCAGCGCCTGCCAACCTAGCAGTTCGAAAGCACCTCCAGGTGCAAGTAGATAAATAGGGACCGCTTACCAGCGGGAAGGTAAACGGCGTTTCCGTGTGCGGCTCTGGCTCTGGCTCTGGCTCTGGCTCTGGCCAGAGCAGCGATGTCACGCTGGCCACGTGACCCGGAAGTGTCTCCGGACAGCGCTGGCCCCTGGCCTCTTAAGTGAGATGGGCGCACAACCCCAGAGTCTGTCAAGACTGGCCCGTACGGGCAGGGGTACCTTTACCTTTACCTTTAGGATAAGCTCAGGTGACACAGCCCATTTATGTGGTGCACTGTCACCACAATAAGCCACTACCTCTTGTCTGTGTTGCACTTCTTGTTAAGTGCCAAGCATTAAACCCAGTCTTGGGAAGCCTACCCCTTTAAGACAACCCTTAAAAGAGGAAGTGAAAATCACAGCTGAACATACACAGCACAGCTGTCCTGCAGAGCAGCAGAGACTCCCACACACTTCAGCAGCACTGCCTGCAACAGGAGTTATGGATTCTGTTTCCTTCCACCAGTACATCTGCGATCTGGATCTTTGCTCCTTGCCTAGAGTGGTGAAGATCTGCTCTGGAGTCTACTTCCAAGGTGAGCATCACTGACTGCTTCTCTCTTTGCCGCCAGCAGATTCATTCTAAAGTTGGGAGGCGGGAGGTGAAGACAAGTAATGGAGCTTTTTGAGCATGCTGGTTGCAGCTGAAGCTTTGTCTTAATTACAATCTTAAACCAAAGCCAAGATTGGCCTGGGATGTGAGTCTTGTTCTTGGCAGGACGGCATAAGCTCAGCAAGCCCCTTCTAAACTTAGCCCTCCGCGGTCCAGTGCAAGTGTCCCTGGCTGCTTCCCCTCTGCCCAGACCTGTCCAAAGCTGTTAAGATATGCCAGGATTGATTTGCGTAGCCATTGCGGGTGAAATGGCCAGTGTTCAGGGTTTGGGGAAGCAATGACTGTGTTGCTCACTGTGAAAGAGTCGTGCGTGAGGACTCCTTCCACAACTGTGTCTAAGTGGGGAAGTGGGAACAGGAGACGCCGCTGATCTCTCACCCAGCTTTTGGACTTGCCAAAGGTATCTGCTTGTCCACTATGGGAAATGGAAACCTTAGTTCTGATTGACCCGAGCTCCTTGAAGAAGACATTGGCATGTTTTTTCCCCTGTTCTTATGAACAAATTGACAGTATATGTCAATCAGTGACTGCTAGTCACTGCTAGTTCAGGGAAAGTATACCTTGAAATGTTTGTTGCTGGCAAGCGAAAATGGGAGAGGGCTGTTGCTTTCGTGTGGGCCTGTTTGTGGGCTTGCCAGAGGCATTTGGTTGGCCGTTGTGAAGAACAGAATGGTGGACTAGATCAACCTTTTTTCCTGTCTTCTGAGAGCTCTTCTTACCTTCCTAAGTGACTTGAGCAAGGCTGTTTCTGGATGTGATCAGGAGCCATGGTGCAGCATTTATGCAACAAATTTACTTGGGAGGATGGAAGGTCAAGGTTAATTAATAGAGCTCCATTGCTAGCACTATAGAACAGTGGTCCCCAAGCCCTTTCCTTCCACGGACCACTTGCCATGGGCTAGCTGGATGCAGAGGAGGTGATGGGAGGCAGCAGCTGTGGGGTACCCCCAAGGGAAGAAGGCTCAGAGCCCAGGGATTGGCGGTGGGATGACCATGAGTGGCCAGAGGGAGAAGAGAGAGCAGACTGGGAGGAGGGGTGTCGGAAGCTGAAGAGGTAACAGGGTTTAGTGAACAGGAAGAGTCTGTGACAGAGAGCAGTTCAGAATCGGTGGTGGAAGTGGAGGCTGGAGAGGAGGGTGGCCTTGGGGCAGCAATGAGTCAGGCTGGTTAAGAAGCTGGATCTTGAAGTGGCATGACTTGACTTGATTCAATTTATTTTGTTTTATTTCTATGCCGCTTTTCATTCACATAAATTGCAAAGTGGCTTACAAACAATGAATAACATAACAGAGCATCACAAATACAACACAAATCATATAAAACAATTAACAAATCATCAGTAAAACAATTACCATCTATAAAACACTATTAACAAAACAACTAAAAAAATAAGCTAAACAACACAATTACAGCATTCACAATGCACTACAGCATTCATAATACATTGGTACCTCGGGTTACATACGCTTCAGGTGACATACGCTTCAGGTTGACAGACACTTCAGGTTACATACACTTCAGGTTACAGAAATAGTACCTCGGGTTAAGAACTTTGCTTCAGGATGAGAACAGAAATCGTGCAGTGGCAGCAGGAGGCTCCATTAGCTAAAGTGGTGCTTCAGGTTAAGAACAGTTTCAGGTTAAGTACGGACCTCCGGAACGAATTAAGTACTTAACCTGAGGTACCACTGTACTTAACCTGAGGTACTACTGTATATAAAACAATATTAACATTAACAAAATAGCAAATAAAAAATAAGCTTAAGTTTTGTTGAATTCACACCCCCACACTCCCCACCTCCATGACTAATAATCTTCCACTCTATTCAGTTTGTGAAAAGACATCTACAGATAATGTTCCTAGGGTTGGTTGATGGGGCAAGGCAGGTGGAAAAACCCATTGCCCCAATGGCCAGCACAAAGTCTTTCTCCTCCACATTTCAGGCTATATATGTATACTAGGTAGAAAAATGGTGTTAAGACACCAAAAGCATCCAATGAGCCTGAACATTGCATTCTGATGCCACAATTTGGGAAGAGGAGAATGAGCAACCTTTTTAAAAGACATATGTAATGATAATCATCTTAGCCTCAAAGTTTTATTGGAGTAAATTTGGAAAGTGAAATAAAACATTAAGAGATGGCTAAGATGGTGTTAAGATACTGTTTTGACGGAATACTATTTTGCTATTTTGCTATTATGACCAATGTTGTTAAGACACCTTTATAATTGACACAATTTTGAAAAATGGAAGTTTCTGTGTCACAACAATCACGTGTGCAATTACATCAGTGTTTTGGAGAAAGTAAGAAAAATAAAAGTTTGAAGAAAGAAACCTGTTTTCAGCAAATATGTGTGAGTCTAGAGTGCGTGGGGATTCTAAGTGTATCTTAGATTTTATATTATTTTTAAATGGTGTGCGTTTGTGGCATGCATGCTATTTGAAACTGCTGCTCAGGGTTCCTCTTTATTGTTTCCTGCTGACTTGTTTACTTTGCCCGCTTTTTTATCTGATCCTCCAGACCTTTGCGCTGAATGTGGATAGGGCTAAAGCAGAGATTGCCCATGAGATTGCCCATGATTGCCTTCCTGATGTTGCTGGACTACAACTCCCATCATCCCAGACCACTGGCCATGCTGGTTGTGGATGATGGGGGCTGCAGTCCAACAATCTCTCTGGAGGGCACTTCTTTGACTATCCCTGGTCTAAAGTGGTATTCACGTGTGGAGACATTGAGAGCAGGGCTTTGCTTTCTCACTTCATTCTCTCACACATTGATCCAGCCAGGGCTCCTGTGTTGTCTCCTGTACTGAATTCTGTTTTATTTGTATGGGTGGGTAAATCTGTCAATTTTGGTTTCCCTCAGTGTTCTCTCTCTCTCTCTCTCTCTCTCTCTCTTTAAGTTCAGTCCTTCAAAGATCCAAATTGGTTTGAGATTTCACTTATTTAAGTCCTTATGAAAATTCATCAGCATTTTAGTCTGAATTTCTCCTATTATACACAATAGTATGTCACTTTGTCCAATACAGTGGTACCTCGGGTTACACTTCAGGTTACATACACTTCAGGTTACAGACTCTGCTAACCCAGAAATAGTGCTTCAGGTTAAGAACTTTGCTTCAGGATGAGAACAGAAATTGTGCAGCAGCGGCACAGCGGCAGCGGGAGGCCCCATTAGCTAAAGTGGTACCTCAGGTTAAGAACAGTTTCAGGTTAAGAACGGATCTCCAGAAGGAGTTAAGTTCTTAACCTGAGGTACCACTGTATGCACATTTTTGCAAAGCAATTTCTCCTTATATAATGCATTTTTGGGTGTAATCATCACTAATATGCACACTTCACCTATATGCTGCCTTGTGGGACCTCTTCTGGAAAAGAAAAGCCTAAGGAGTAAAACCTACTCAAATCCAAAATGGAGTCCCCAAGATGGCTGGATGGCGTCTGTACGCCTCCTTCCAGCAACTCCTGCAGCCAGGTTGGTGCCACATCAGCAAGGCTGAGGGGGATGGGTCATGTTGTCGAGGCAGCCCAGGACGTCCATATACACTGCCCGGGTGTGTGCCTTGCAGAGTTCACTTTGGTTCTGCTAATGCAACAAAAACAAAGCGAGAGGCAGACATTACTGGTCTCTGCAGCCACAGCAGGCGCTGTGATTCTCCACTGATTTGACTTCGCCCCTGGAGGCAACACTCAACTGCATTTCGAGACAGATTCTAACAACAACCCATATGCATTTTTGCAAACATTACACGGCTGAAGAACTGCATTGCAATAATTCTGTGAAGTATGAATTTCGAAAAAGGGCGGTTTCAGTTTGTGTATTGTTTTGGACACTGCAATTTTGGTAGTATGCATTTCAGATTATTTCTCCCCCATCGCTAATTGCATTGGGCTTTTTCTTTCTTTGGCCTGAGCATGGAAGATATTGAGGGAAGCTATAAAGCAGAAGGGTGGAACTACACATATTGCGTCAGAGGAGTTGAAAAGTGGGAACTGGTGATGTTACCAGGAAGACAAAATAGATTGGGTATGGGAAATCAGGAAGTTCTTGTGACAGATTGCAGCGCCTTGGGCTAAAGAAGGGCAAAGCTAAGCAGAACCCTTCAGAGTAGCTTGTATGGGGGTGGGAACAGCAGAGGACTGGTTTATTTCAGGCCCGGCGGGCTTCCCCTTTCTCTCCCCTACTAAACAGACAGCAGAAAGTGGCATAGAGTTGTGTGCATTGACGAATGCTCAGAATAGAAAATACCAACTTGAGGATGGCATGTATACAAATTAGGAACATGTAAATTGGAAAGGCTAAAAGCATCATAAAGAACTTGGAGGGTTGGTTTTTTAAAAAACAAGCAGCGTACAAATTTTATGAAAGAGAGAGAGGAAGATGTGAATCAAGGTTTAATATCTGCAAAGGACTCAGATTTCATTGGTCTCATGCAGGGGTCAGCAAACTTTTTCAGCAGGGGGCTGGTCCACTGTCCCTCAGACCTTGTGGGGGGCAGGACTATATGGGGGGGGGGGTTGAACCAATTCCTATGCCCCACAAATAACCCAGAGATGCATTTTAAATAAAAGGTCACATTCTACTTATGTAAAAATAACGCTGATTCCCAGACTGTCTGCAGGCCGGATTGAGAAGGCGACTGGGCCAGATCCGGCCCCCAGGCCTTAGTTTGCCTACCCATGGTCTCATGCTTTCAGGGATCATTTCCATAGTACTGAGCTAGGGAAGTCTGCTTCAAGGTGATGGGGCCCGTGATTGGTGGCTGGGAAAAAGGATATTGAGCAAAATGGGGTTAGATGGGGCGGGCAAGGAAGAATGGGGAAAAAGAGATCTGAGAAAGAGTGGGAAGGTGTTGTGCTGGTTTTAGTCACTTGATTCTGGTCTGTTAGGGCAAGGGAGCACTGGCCTGAGTCATCGCTCACCTGTGTGGCTTTTTACTTCTATCCAGTCCTGAATCTTGAGGCTGGCTCTGAGTCAGACACACACCTGTGCCTTCCCTTCCCTCATTTGGATTCTGCATGCACTTGATGAAGCAGATGTAAAGGTAAAGGTAAAGGTACCCCTGCCCGTACGGGCCAGTCTTGACAGACTCTGGGGTTGTGCGCCCATCTCACTTAAGAGGCCAGGGGCTAGCGCTGTCCGGAGACACTTCCGGGTCACGTGGCCAGCGTGACATCGCTGCTCTGGCGAGCCAGAGCCGCACACGGAAACGCCGTTTACCTTCCCGCTGGTAAGCGGTCCCTATTTATCTACTTGCACCCGGAGGTGCTTTCAAACTGCTAGGTTGGCAGGCGCTGGGACCGAGCAGCGGGAGCGCACCCCGCCGCAGGGATTCGAACCGCCGACCTTTCGATCGGCAAGCCCTAGGCGCTGAGGCTTTAACCCACAGCGCCACCTGCGTCCCCACGAAGCAGATGTAGGCTACCTCTTTTCCAAGGGTCATTAAAAAGAGGAACAAATAATGCTATTTGAACAGATTTGTTCCCCCCCCCACTCCCAAACCTGTAAGAAAAAGTTGCATTTCTTCTCCCACCTAGAGTGGCTGTGTGCCCTACTTCTATCTAGGTTAATAATAATAATAATAATAATCTGATCTTATAATAATAATACTTAGCATTTGTAGAATGCTTTTCATTACTTTTTAAAATCTTTACAGCATTCCTGAAAGGTAGGACAATACTGCCATTCCCAACATTAGAGAGAAGAGAGGGGGCTCCTAAAACTGAGAGACAGCAGCTCTTCAAAGTACCTCCCTGGATTTGAACTAGAAGCACCACAGCTCTGGTCCTACACTCTACCCACTAGACCATATTGTCTTTTATAATTAATTAATTAATTAATTAATAATGTTTTTAAAGTAATTTTTAAAAACATTATTATTATTATAAATTACTTTAATAATGGCTGAATTTTTGAGTGCTGTCCATGTAGAAAGACTAGGCCATTATAAAGAGATTTAGTGGTTCTTAATTGATCAGTGATGTGGTACTGTATTATTTATGCAAATTGATTTCCTCTGGAGTTACAGATCTGACTGGGACAAACCTTGTTATGCTGAGCTCGTATTTTGCACAATTTGTATATGGTGTTGAGGCATCTAATCATAAGCCTGCATTTTTATTAAAGCTTATATGTTTAATCAGGGCTTGTATTTTAAAATGAGCTTAAAGATTTTCAATTGTTTCATGCCAGGCAGAAGAGCAGCTGCCTAAGAACCTTGGCAATGTTTTTACTCCTAGACAAGGGGGCCCCCTGATTTATAGCAGAAAACAATTCTCAAAGTCGTAAAAAGGAAATTACAGGCTGAGAGCCAAGGTTACACTGACCCTACAAATTAAGGGTTGATAAATAGTAAAATGAGCCATATCTTCTTCCTAAGGTTAAAAAGGCCAAGAGCAAATTGAAAAGCAACTGGTCTGGCTGGCAGAAAGAGAGCATTTTTGGGAAGTCTTTTCTAAAGCTGTTTCTTTCTTAAACTAAGATCCTTTTAAGATTTCTTTTCCTTTTAAAAGGTTATTTATGTATTAAATATATTAGCTTAAATATAATTATGCAAAGGATTTAAGAAATGCTAGATTCTTATTTCATATAGTTGTAAGAGTTGTAACTATCCTGAAATTAAGTCAGCCACCAGCCCAGCCTCCTGCCAGACAGGAGACGCCATTGAGCACTCCTGATATATGGTTGTCAGGCCTTTTGTTTAGAAACCTTCAAATGAAGGAGATCTCTCAATGTTGATGTGAACTCAAAATCCTTGACATATGTTTAAGATAAAAATTCAAGATTAACCATCTGTTTTGGAAGGCAATAGGGCAAGGAGGGCAAGAGGTGAGCTGGTAATTAAGGTTCCTTGTTGAGACACATGTAAGATATATTACTACTTATTTGTCATTTATAGATAGAAGAATATATAGCTTTTTGATTCCCATAAAAGGACAGAAGGAAATGGGTGTATCTTTTGTGATTGGTTCTAGCAAACAGCCAATAGGAATTTTAACCAGGCTGATTGGACAGAGGCAGCCACAGGAGGAGCAAGGGGGCTGGATTAAGGAAATATAAGTGCTGGCCAGAATGGCAGGAGGCCAGGCCAGAGCTTGGTAACCATATACCACTATGCCTCATATTTATTTGTCTGACAAATAAATTATTATTTTAATTTCTCTATTGCTGCGTTGAATATTTCATTCCAGCTAAGCGTTAACCACAAGCAGGGTGCTACAGTGTCTGTTTGATAATGTGTGGTTTGCTATGCCTAAAAAAGGATATTTGATGATGACTAATGTTTTTACAGTATTGTCTTTTTAACCACCCTGCTAGCAGTTTGGCTTCCTGAATACTAACTAAGACCTCCACTTTCTCCAGGATCTGTTTATGAAGTCTCTGGCAATGAATGCTGCTTATCAACAGGAGATCTGATGAAAATTATTGATGTTCAGCTGCAGAACATCTCCTGCAAGAATGTGGAGAATGGGCACATATATGAGCTGCCGCTGGATTTTAAAGGTATGTGCATTGTTTGCTTGTTTGATTAAATTTGTACTCTGTCCTTCAGCTGCTCTCAAGGCAGTTTACAATACAAAAAAGTGTTCTCTGCCCTTTTTAGTAGTGCCCACAGTGGAATTTTCACAGATCATGGGTCTAGCATGTGAACCTTCCTGTATGACTGGGTGTGTGTGGATTTTTTACGTTTACTTTTACAGTGGACTTCCGCTGGAACACACGACTCGTGAGCCACTTCTGCTTCCAGTCTCTCCTTATATAACTTAACATACATGATGTCATATATAATGTCAGGTGCTTTGGGCAGGTAGGCATGGTTTGGCTGAAATTGCATTTTGTTTAGTTAGTTATAACAGCATTTATAAACCCACCCTCTTGTAGAATATTAAGGCTGTGTACAGCAATACAAAAACACCTTTCAAAAGCAGTATGAAACAATTCATGAAAATGACTGGCTACTCAAGAAAATATTAAACAAGGGCATAGTCCTGTCAGCAGGAAAAAGGAGTTTTCAAGAGACGCCTCGAAGAGTAAGGCAAGGATAGAAATATAGTGACTCAGAAGGAAGGTACATACAGTGGTACCTCGGGTTAAGTACTAAATTCGTCCCAGAGGTCCATTCTTAACCTGAAACTGTTCTTAACCTGAGGTACCACTTTAGCTAAAGGGGCCTCCTGCTGCCACTGTGCCGCCGGAGCACAATTTCTGTTCTCATCCTGAAGCAAAGTTCTTAACCTGAAGAACTATTTCTGGGTTAGCAGAGTCTGTAACCTGAAGCGTATGTAACCTGAAGTGTATGTAACCCGAGGTACCACTGTATTAAGAGAACAGACACCAGGAAGTGGCTTAGCAGAAACAGTATCGAGACAGAGAAGAGGGCCATGGGCCTAGTGACACCAAATACAGTCTCTTCGTCTTGCGGTTTTTTCGTCTTGCGAAGCACGGCTATTAGCGGCTTAGAGGCTTAGCGGCTATTAACGGCTTAGCGGCTATTAACGGCTTAGCGGCTATTAACGGCTTAGCGGCTTTAAGAAAAAGGAAACAAACTCGCAAGAACTCGCAAGATGTTTCGTCTTGCGAAGCAAGCCCATAGGGAAATTCGTCTTGCGGAGCAACTCAAAAAACGGGAAATTCTTTCGTCTTGCGCGTTTTTCGTCTTGCGAGGCATTTGTCTTGCGAGGTACCACTGTACCCGACTTCTGCTTAAGACAAGCTGCGGCTCTATAATGTGGGCAACAGCTGCCATCGCTACTCTGGATGACCTCAGTGGATTTATATCCCAGCCAGATGGGCAGGATATAAATGTTTAAAAAGTATTATTATTATTTTATTAATTTTATGGGTGGCCAGTGCAGATGTCTTAGCAGAGGTGTTGCATGCTGTCAGCCATCTGCCCTGATCTAGCTGTTGCACTCTGCCATACATTGGGCCATAGTTCAGCGGTAAAGCATGGGCTTTGCATTCAGGCCCCAGTTTTCATCCCTGGCATCTCCAGGCCAAAGGACCGGGACTTCTGGCGACATTAACTCTCTCCTCTTCAAACTTCACAACAATATGAATCACATGAGCCCTCTCGTAGGGCAAGGAAACAGAAGAGCCTGGCGCTTTTTCTCTCGGGAGTGAATATGTCATCTGCAAGAGCAGGATTTGCCAGGGGTTTAGAAGACAAGGCAGGACCTGGCACACAATCACTTTGTGAGGTAGACCAGGCTCAGGCTGCGTATATACACCATACATTTAAAGCAAATAATATTGGGAGCTGTAATTTGTTGAGGGTGCTGGGACTGGGAGTAACTACAATTCCCATTATTCTCTGGAGGAAGCAATGTACTTTAAATGTACACTGGGCCCCTCCTGATCACCTGTTTATTCAGCATTCAATGTAATGTACTTGCACAGAGTTTATACTTGGACACGGGTGCCGACACGCCCTACTTCCACTGGTGAGAGGCACTATTTAGTGGGATGTTGCTGGGGTCTGACACCCACCCACCCCCTCCAACTTTATTTTCTTAACCCTCTGTTTTGTGCAGGTTCAATATATCAGAAAACCTGTTCCCTATTAAAAAATTGGTCTACCTGCATGCATGGCCACAATGGACATTAGATTCCTGGAATAGGGAGGGTGAAGAAGTACAGTACTAATTGTGGGGAGGAGACAAAAACACAGTGTGCAAATGCATCCCATCAAGTACCACCCACGTTTGTGAATGGGAAACACTGAGATTTGAGTTCAACCAAAAGTGCTTGTGTGTGGATGATGGTGCACAAAAGCCCATGTGAATTAACACTCCGGCGTGTACACAGCTCTTGCCTTGTATTTTATTGCTTTAGAAATAGCTTGTAATGAAAGTTGGCATGTATAGAGCTGTCATATGTTTTGCTTTACACGGAACAGTGCCAGGAACAGGTGGGGCAGGACTCTCCTCCTGACACTGCCAGCGCTGCTGCTTACCTTCAGAAGACATCTGAAGGCAGCCCTATTAATGTTTAACAGACCACTGTATTTTAACATTTTGTTGGAAGCCACCCAGAGTGGCCAGGGAAACCCAGCCAGATGGGCAGGGTATAAATAATAATTTATTATTATTATTATTATTATTATTATTATTATTTATTACCTAATGCAGCAAGGCAATGGTGAGGTTGGGGCAGTGCAGACCACCAGCGGAAGCACCCGACTGTCTCTGCTGCTGTACCAGCCCTGCCTGCAACCTCGCCACTGCCCTGCCCCATCCAGGTAACCTGGTGTCAGGCAGGCGGCCACAGCTCACCACACTGGCCATTTCTCTCTTTGAAGGGCTGTTCAGTCCAAGTCTAGTTTAAAGATCAAGAGCCCTATGAAGAGAGAGCAGCAGACTTGGAGCTGCCCATAGATGAACTGAGCAGTCGCCTGAGCCACCTGGTCTTTCCTGCTATGGTGAGATTGTACTGTATTCCTATCAAAGCAATAGGAATTACTTATAATTTGGAGTCTGTACATATAAATTAGCACATGAAGTTGCTATGCAAATCGGTGTCCTCTCCATCACCGCCACCCTGGCAATTTGCAGGTGGCCCCTTCTCAGGATATAGCTACTTAAAATAACAACTCTAATTTTGCATACCCCACCCAGGTCTTTTTCAGCCCAGTTCAGAACTGCCGCATGGAGCAAAGAGGAAATCTTTCTCTCGGGGCTCTCCCTTCCGCAAGGACAAGTTTTTGGACTGCCAACAGCCACAGCGCTACACGATCCAGGAGGTCCTGCGTTCAGCAGTCTTGCGGCGGAAGAGGCTAACCTGCCCGGAAATTGGCAAGAGTGAGGTCCAGCTCTACCCAACGTATAAAGTGAAAGCGATAATGCATTGTAAGTATAGACTGAGCTGCGGCTTCCTCTAGGCTGGGAAGGCGTGGTGAGGAAGAGCGTGATTTGGTTTGCCTTTGCCAAGGCAAGGTGCATGTGTACACATCTGCCAAAATGTCTGCTTGGGGAACATACCTTCCTGATAGAGCATCTTCTTTGCACACGGGAAGTTCCAGGTTCAGACCCCGATATCTCCCTGCTTAAAAAATCTGATAGCAGGCAATGGGAAAGCCCATGCCGTTTAGGGGTTACAAAAATGGTAGCTGTGTGAAATTCAATTCAGTTCCACTCTGAAACCTATCTAACTGGCACTCTCTGAAGAAATAGGCAAGCTGAAACACAACCATCCTTCAAACTGCTGAAGTATGAAATCAAAACAGGGTTGGTAAACTGTGGCCCTCCAGATCTTGCTGGAATACAACTCCCATCAGCCCCAGCCAGCATAGCCAAGGGTCAAAGATGATGGGAGCTGTAGTCCGGCAACATCTGACCAGTTGCACAGGTTCTCCAGTCCTGAGTTAACACTGCAGCCAGACGGTGGAACTGATTTCTTGCAATTTGCTTCTTTCTTGTGACACTGCTAAGCTACCCTTGCCAGAAAAGGATTTGATTTTTCCCTCGAAGGCACTAGACTGGTGCCACTCTTTCCCCTTCCCTGCCCCCAATCCTTCACTTACATATTACCTCTTTGTGTTTTATTTTGCCCTTCACAACTGACTAAAACCTTACATTAGTAACACACTTTAAAAAAAAATTAATATATACTATTGAAACACACAAGAGGCACAGGTAAGACAATAAATGCCAGGGGAGAAAGCAGCGAAACAAGGAACTCAATATAACAGTAAACTGGGCAAAGGGGGACAGCATGAAACATCATTAAAGCAGTTGATGGGGAAACTGTGGCCCTCCAGCTGATGGCAGCTGAAGTCCCGCAGGAGGGAGACAGGTTTCCTACCTCTGCATTACTGGTTTGAGATCAAGATTGGCTGTCTTTGGAGTCTAGACAATAATGATGGCAACAGGTGGATACACACACACACACACACACACACACACACACACACACACACTATATATATATATATATATATATATATATATATATATATACCGTATTTTTTGCACCATAACACTCACTTTTTTCCTCCTAGAAAGTAAGGGGAAATGTCTGTGCGTGTTATGGAGCGAATGCCTGCGGGTGGCGGGGGGATCTGCTGCAGTCGTGAGCAGAGGACCCATGGTTCCCCTTCCTTCCCTCCTCCATGGTTACAAAGCATGGATCCACATGGATTCTCAGGATTTTTGCATTGGGTTACTCCAAACTCACTATCAGATCACATGTCTGTGGCCACAGCATGAACCACAAAAATCATATATCCACTATTTCGTTTAGAATATTTGTTTTGTTTTGTTTTGTTTTCCTCCTCTAAAAACTATGTGCGTGTTATGGTCTGGTGCGTGTTATAGATCGAAAAATACGGGTATGTTAAGTCCTCTCTCCCTTAAGCCTTCCACCCAACTTCCAAACACAGCTTCCACAGGATATCTCAACTGGTGGTCAGGTTCCTGTTTGTGGGAATCTTTCCCAGGGCTCTTAATGACCATGTGGTGCTTATTTCTCCAGTTCGAAATGACGTTGTGCAAATCAACTCTACCCTGGATGTAGAGGTGGTCGACGTCACCAAGGAGTCGCAGCACATCCACTTCATTAAGCCGCTGGTGCTCAGCGAGGTTCTGGCAATGGAGGAAGCCCTGCCAGCGGAGGCAGAGATCCTTGAGGCCCCAGAGAGCCTGCCTGTCTTCCAGAGCGAATGGTTCTCCCGCCTACAGAAGGGCTGCCAGATTCACATCCACAGCAAGTCCTCAGCATGGAGGGTCCTGGCCTCTTCTCGCAAAGGCAAGACCCGGACCTGCTACTTCCTCCTCTCCAGCAGCTACCAAGGCCGCTTTCGCCGATGCCCACGCCGATTTAGCTGCACTTCGGAGCTGGCCCTCAGTTTAGCCACAGCCAAGAAACTGCAGGTCGTTGTCACCAAGGACTGTGAGACCAGCGAAGGGGAATTTCCTTTGTTCAGTGTAGGAGACCGGCTAGAGGTGCTGCGGGTCACGAGGGCCAACAAGCCTTCAGCCATGGACGTGCTTGTGTGCTGCAGGGACAATGGAGATGAGGACAGAGAGCAAATCCATGTGCCCCTGTTCCTGGAAGCTGGCTTTGTAGAGGATGTCCGTGACAGCCGGAAATATACCATCTCTGAGGCAGTGGAGCACCTGCAGCTGCCCTGTGAGGTCAAGGTGCTTAGCACTGACTGTGCCTCTGATCCTCTAGGCTGCTCCTCTGTCCTGACCCTGGAGACCAGGATCGACTTGCAATTTCTCACCATCAGCCTGGCTAAGGAGCCAGCTCTCACCTTTGACATTCCTCCACAGTGGTTGGACATGTCTCTCTTCTTCACTGGAGGGCCAGCAAAGGCCACCCCTCCCACTTCCAGTCCGGCGGTGGAAGAGTTGACAGAGGCCTTTTATTATCGTTTGCTAAAGTTACTCCCCAGCAATGCATCAGCACCTCCGAGACCTCCAAAGCGAAAGGACTCCAGGTGCAACATGGACCTCAGAAAGGCCAAAGGAGGAGAGAAGAATGCAGCAGAAACATCTAAGGTAATAAGGAATACGGGAGAATTAGAGACATACAGCAGGGGCAGGATGTGTTCGTGCAAAGCATTAAATACTAGGACTGGAACCGTTTAGTCAACTATAGTGGTACCTTGGCTTAAGAACAGCTTAGTTTATGAACAACTTGGATGAAGAACACCGGAAGTGGGTGTTTTGGTTTGTGAACTTTACCTTGGAATAAGAACATGTTTTGCTTCCTGTTGAGTGTGTTCCATTTGTAAATTGAGTCCCCTGCTGCTATGAGAAAGCACACCTTGGTTTAAGAACGCTTTGGTTTAAGAACAGACTTCCGGAATGGATTAAGTTCGTAAACCAAGGTACCACTGTAATGCATTTCCAAAAAACTGATGAAAGAGGTGCCACTGATTGAATTTATTATTTCAGTCACAGACCAGTTCCAGTCCACAGTATCAAGGAAGTCATAAAACACGATAGGGATACATTTGAATTTGCAATTAGGTATAGCAGGGACAATACAGATATAGCAAGTTAAAAAATATATAAATTAAAACTTGGCCACTAAAATATAACCTAAAATTATCATTTACTTAATTATTATGATAGCACAGCTTGTTACCACTGCTTAATAAGCCAGCAAGTTTTTAAGAATACTTAAAACTTAAAAGAATACTTAAAAGAATACTTTAAGTTTTAAAGAATACTTATTTGTATTTTGTGGCCTTAAAAGTTTATAGATTGCAGGTATTTCAGAAGAGGCATTCTTTCATTTGGGAGTCCTTCTTCTAAAATTGTGTCTGCTACGACACAGGTACACATAATCTAAAAATGAATAAAGATAACTCTCACTCGTTCAGAACCAGTTTCATCATATTGAAAGATTGGGAAAGCCAAATTGTGTGCTGTCCCTAGGAGCAGACAAAATAATACTGATGTAAGGGCAGAACTATCTCCAAACCTAGTTATGTCTCCCAACAAGTTGTGCCTTTTGATTCCCCTCTTCCATTTGTTCAACTTCTGAATGGCTTTTAAAAAATTGTATAGGTGGCCCTTTCATGACTTGGATGCATGAGTTGAATGAATGATTAATTCCTAACACAAGGTGCTAACTTTGCATGCATGGATATAATCACAATTGTGCTCGCCCCCTGCCACCCACTGATTTGTTAATTGGGCGTGGATATCATGGACGCGGGTGGCGCTGTGGGTAAAACCTCAGTGCCTAGGACTTGCCGATCGTATGGTCGGCGGTTCGAATCCCCGCGGCGGGGTGAGCTCCCGTCGTTCGGTCCCAGCTCCTGCCCACCTAGCAGTTCGAAAGCACTCTTAAGTGCAAGTAGATAAATAGGGACCGCTTTATAGCGGGAAGGTAAACAATGTTTCCGTGTGCTGCGCTGGTGCTGGCTTGCCAGCTGCAGCTTCGTCACGCTGGCCACGTGATCCGGAAGTGTCTTCGGACGGCGCCGGCTCACGGCCTCTAGAGCGAGATGAGCACGCAACCCTAGAGTCGGACACGACTGGTCCGTATGGGCAGGGGTACCTTTACCTTTACCTTTTATCATTTTTCCAGTGAATTAAAAAAGAAAGAAAAGGAATGTTAGTACAACATTGGCCATGCAGGTCAGAGTTCCCAACTTGACAAAATAAGATGAAATGTTTGTGTTATTTATCTCAGCTGTTGAGGGGATAGCTGAGTAGACAGAAGGTGGCAAGCAAGAGCACCATCTGGTTAAGACTTAGAATAATGGAAACATACAATCATAGAACCATAGAGTTGGATGGGACAAAGGGGATAATCTAGTCCAACCCCCCACAATGCAGGAATCTCAACTAAAGCATCCATGACAATGTTCACCCAACCTCTGCTTAAAATCTTCCAAGGAAGTAGAGTCCACAACCTCTGAAGGGAAACCATTCCACTGTCTAACAGTGTTTACGCTCAGAAAGTTCGTTCTGACTTTCTGACAGTACAGAGGATGGCAGGGTAGATGGCTCAACACAATAAACAGGAATGGTCCAACAACAGTTATGCAAAGTAATAACTTCAACCCCTGTGAGGCCATTTGAAGTCCAGGAAGTCCAGTGGTACCTCTGGTTGCGAACGGGATCCGTTTTGGAGGCCCGTTCGCAACCTGAAAAGAACGCAACCCACGTCTGAGCATGCGCAGGTCACGACTCGCCGTTTCAGCAAATGCGCGTGACATCATTTTGTGCGTCTGTGCATGCGCAAGTGGCGAAACCTGGAAGTAACCCTTTCTGGTACTTCCGGGTCACTGTGGGACACAACCTGAAAACGCGCAACCTGAAGCAAACGTAACATGAGGTATGACTGTAATACACATTACTATCTTAAGCATCCAGTTAAGTGTAAAATTAACTAACTACACAGGAGCCCCACCTCAACCCCACCGCCTTGCTTCCTGAGCCAGACACCCACTTCCCACTTTGGCACTCTAGGAGGGCACTTTCCACAAAATCCAGCTCTGCCCTCAACTATTAACACACTGCTAAAAGATTCTTCTTAGCCTGCTAGCCTCTGCTTATTTACTGTGCAGTAGCTTATCCCACAGAGGTGTGGGTGGCGCTGTGGGTTAAACCACAGAGCCTAGGACTTGCCGATCAGAAGGTTGGTGATTTGAATCCCCGCAACGGGGTGAGCTCCTCGTGCTCGGTCCCTGCTCCTGCCAACCTAGCAGTTCGAAAGCACGGCAAAGTGCAAGTAGATAAATAGGTACCTCTTCGGCAGGAAGGTAAACGGTGTTTCCATGTGCTGCTCTGGTTCGCCAGAAGTGGCTTAGTCATGCTGGCCACATGACCCGGAAGCTGTACGCCAGCTCCCTTGGCCAATAAAGCGAGATGAGCGCCGCAACCCCAGAGTCGGCCACGACCGGACCTAATGGTCAGGGGTCCCTTTACCTTTACCTAGCTTATCCCACTGGCTTCTGAAGCAATCATTAAGTTTCCTTCTTAAAGACAGAAGTTAAGGGCTGGGTTTTGAGTAGGTTTGTTAAACTGGTCTTAGCATCTTAAGATATAAATTGCCTTCAGGGGGGAAAAATACTTGTTCTGTTTTCCTGTACCAGTTACCTTCTGGCAAGTCAAGCAGCACATCTAGAGAGCCTGCAAAACTTCCCTTCTCTGGACCTAAGCAAACAGGCGCAAGTGGGAGTGTCCTGAACAATCATAATGAGTACACCATGGAATGCGAAAGTCAAAGATTCCAGGAGTGTTCTAATCCCGGGAAACAAACCACAGGTATAATTACTTTTTGCTTGTGAACAACTACAGCAGGGGTGGGGAACCTTGTTCAGCCCAAGGGCCAAAGGAAAAAGTGGGTGGAGCAATGAATACTTTGTTGAGTAAGCTAGCTTCTACACACATTCCTCATTGTCTTCCATCCAGGAAAGCAAGTCATTTATCAGTTCAAGGATACACTCCAGCCAAGCAAAAACACTCAAGGGCGTATGAAGCTAGCCTAGAGAGGGCTCTGGCCTGGGTAGATTGCCCAGGGCCAGGCAGTAAGGCTTAGAGGGCTGCATTTGGCCCCTGGGCCTGAGGTTCCCCAGCTCTGAATTACAGTGAAGGCACTGAACATATCAAACCAATCAAATTCTCCCTAGATCTCTCAAATCATTAGCTCAGTATTCTCTGGAAAGGGGAGCAAACAGGCTAAGTGGGAAAGGGACCATAACTCAAAAGAGCATATGCTCTTGTCAATCCCGGTTAGCTGCAGTTAAAAGATCACATAGCAGATGACGTGAAAGACCCTAGTCAGAATAGATGGATTGGGAGCACAGGGGTGCAGTTTGCCAGACTAGCACAGATGTTGAGAAAATGAGGATAAAAGTCCAAGAAGAGGCTGAATGCTAGTACTTTTAATGATAAATATCATTGCAAGACTGAATCATTTAGAAATGCAAATGGTTTAGAAATTGAACCTATGAAATCAGATTACTCCCAAGAAATTATGAAAAGGATGGACACACCTTAACAAGTAAACTGTTCCAATTGCACCTGTATTCAATAAGGGGAAACCTTGTGCATCAGAGATTAGAATGGAGTTTTAAATTATAATGTAGTTTAGCAGCAAGGAATCTTAGAAATTAATGGAATCAACAGTAGAGGTCTTCACCTGCAAGTCCCTGGATATCAACACTAGGACAACAGAATAAGTAGATAAAAATGATTTGTATTAATTAATAATAATAATAATAATAATAATAATAATAATAATATTTTTATACCCCGCCCTCCCCAGCCAAGGCCGGGCTCAGAGCGGCTTACAAGCAATAATAAAAACAAGATGAATGATTACAACTTAAAAACAAAAATAAAACACAACATTAAAATATTAAAATGTAGCCTCATCGCAGGAGAAGAAAAAAAAAAAGAGAGGGAGGAAGGGAATCAAATTAATTGCATGACTCCCTTCAGCGTATTGATGGTAGAGTACTGGACATAGCCTGAGAGAGACCTGGCTTCACATTCTTGCTGAGGCAACATTATCCTTCTTTACCTGCCTCAGTGTTATAAAATAATTTACCTATTTATGCTGACCAGGGCTGCTTGTGGGGAATAGTGAGTGAAGTTCCTGCTGCAGGAATCTGAAGGCCTAAGTTCATGTTGGTTGTACATGTGTCAAACTCATTTTTTTAGGCTCATATGGCAAGTGATCCTTATATGCCTCTTTAAACATCGCTGTCAACATTCAGATTTGAAAATAAGGGATCAGCAGCCTCACCTGTCTACGGGACTCTACGGGATATCTAACAATCTGGGATAGCAGCAGGAAATGGCACTGAAATAAGGGAATTTCCCGCAAAAAAGGGAAGGTTGACAGCTATGCTCTTTAAATCATGATCCAAGGTCCTGCGTTATATTTCCTGTCTGAACTGCCAACCAGCTAGACTAGGCAAGACACAGCCATTTCTACAGTGGTGCCTCCTTTGTGAAAATCTCACCTGACTCATCAAACAATCCTATACAGCAGGTCAATGTGCAGTTAATGCAGAACACTTGCGGATATAGAATAAATTGCCCTGCAATGACTTTTTTTACATTTTCTTTTGCTGCCTTCAGTAAATTGTTGCTTGATTTGAAGTGTGTATTATTATTATTATTTTATGCTACCTTTCAGAATGCGAAAGTACCATAGTGGGATATAATAAATATTTTACATGAATTATTTTTCAGGGACAGCTTTCAGTGATGATTCGGATCATGACTATGAAGAAGTTAAGGAGGTTTATGAAATGACTTCCAAACTGCAAAGAGCTGTTATTAAACACTGAGATACCTGTCTACAAAGCCACAGTGCTAGGCTAGGTCTTTCGTTCCCCACTTCCATGGTCAGAGCCAGTTCAGGAATGAGGTGAATTCTGTATTTTTAAGCAAACAGATCAACTTTACACTTCCTGGACTAATACACCAATCAGAATGTCATACTGCACACTTCACTGAATTTATGGACCCTGAGCTCAAATACATATTCAGATAACCATGTTCAGAGGTTCTAGTTACAGGTAGGTAGCCATGTTGGTCTGCCATAGTCGAAACAAAATAAAAAAAAATCCTTCCAGTAGCACCTTAGAGACCAACTAAGTTTGTTATTAGTATGAGCTTTCGTGTGCATTCGTGTTGAGGTTGATGTAGAAATGGGTTAAGAATGGACTTGCGAAAGAACACTTGTGAAATTACACCAGAAACAGATTTGTCCATCCCTAGGCCACTATAACAAGCTGCTCGTTCTTTCCCCATTATTTTTGCCCAGCAGCAGCCTTGCTTTTGAGCCCAGTGCCAGGAGACTGTGTGCGACTGTAATTATAACCTCCAAGCCCCAAACTGGCAGACCATGACCACTTTCTCCATTCTGAAGAAAGCACAACGTATGAAATGTGGTCTTTAGAGCCTCACGTGTGTCCTTATGCTTTACCTAAAGGAAGTCTGGTTCCAAAATAAGTCACCAGCACTGCAAGGAATCAACATTACCAAAGACCTATTGGCAGAAAACTCTTTCACGATTTATTTGGCAGGGAAGGAGGCCAAGGATTAGATTTAAATTACTTACGGATCGAAAGGAGAGAGGGGGACTTGCAGTCCCTAACTTAAAATTATACTACGAGGCTGCCTGCCTATGCTGGGTTAAAGATTGGATAACCTTGGAAAATACTGACTTATTGGACCTTGAAGGGGCAGACAATAGGTTCGGATGGCATGCCTACCTATGGGCAAATAAAGAGAAGGCTCATAAAGGTTTCTCAAATCACATCATTAGGGGTCCACTATATGAAGTTTGGGGAAAAAATAAAAAATTGCTAGAATGGAGAACACCCTGGTGGCTGTCCCCAATAAATATCCTAACTATTAAAAAAATAAATATGGAGGAGCAGAAATTAACATATGAAGATCTATTGATAAGATCGGAAGACAGCTGGAAACTAAAGCCATATGAGGAGCTGAAGGGAAAGTTGACAAGCTGGTTACAGTACCATCAAATCAATGCAATTTGGTTAAAAGATAAAAAAAAACTGGAATGAATGAAAAGAAATCCAAATTTCAAATTGAAATAATAGAAAGTAAATCTAAATTATTATCTAAAATGTACAATTTATTATTGGAATGGGACACAAAAGATGAATAAATTAAGGAAGTTATGGTTAAATGGGCAATAGATCTGGGGCATAATATAGAGTATGAAAAATGGTCAAAATTGTGGAACGAAGGAATAAAATTCACGGCGAGTGTTGCAATCAGAGAAAATCTAGAGAAGATGATATATAGATGGTATATTACGCCAGAGAAGTTAAGTAGGATGTATAAGACTGGAAACAAGGCCTGCTGGAAATGCAAAATAAAAGAAGGCAATTTCATACACATGTGGTGGACATGTGAAGAAATAAAAAAAATTTGGGACACGATATATAATGAATTAAAAAAAATATTTAGATATACATTCCCTAAAAAGCCAGAGGCCTTCTTATTAGGTATCGTTGGAAAGGAAATTAAGAAAGAAGACAGAGTTTTATTTCAATATTCAACAGCAGCAGCCAGAATGTTAATTGCCCAAAATTGGAAAAATAGAAATATACCAACGGTGAGGGAATGGCAATCGAAACTATATAACTTCGTCGAATTAGCTAAAATGACACAGAGAATTAGAAACCAAAAGAATACAAAGTTAAATAACGATTGGATTAAATTTATGACATATATTGAAGGTAACTATAGTAACCTACCAAATATAGCAGGCTTGTTAAGAAACTTTCGATGTACAGATAGATCAATTAACCAACACCAGCTGTAAAAATGAAACTCTTAAAATTAAGAACCCGAATTCAGGAGGGAGGAAGTCAGCTAGTATGTGTTATGTATTAGTTCATTTTTATTTTTATTTCTTTGGTGCTTTTTTCGTCGCTTTTTATTTTTCTGTTACTTAATTTAATAAGTATTGGATTTAATGTAATTTTTTCTTTTTTCTGTCTTAGTTGTTGTTGTAAATGGTTTTGTTTTTTCGTTGTGTGTGCATGATAAATGAAAGTTAATAAAAAGAATACTAAAAAAAAAAAAACATTACCAAAGACCACCCAGGGTGAAGAAACTGCAATCTCCTTGTTTCAGGAGACTTAGCTTTGGCAACAAAGAGGGTTTTTAGAGTACTGTCGCCTGTCCCCACCCTTACAGTAAAATGAGGACCTGAAGTTAGGCTAGAATAAGGTTACCAGATGTCCCCATTTCCCGGGGACAGTCCCCAGATTTACCAATCAGTCCCCATACAAAATCCATTAAAGTTGGAAAGAGTCCCCAGATTCATCGAAAAAAAATGTGGTAACCTTAGGCAAAAAGCAACCATGCCAAACACAATGCAGTACATAGAAACTATAAGGGGTCCCTCCTATCTGGGCTGCCAAACTCCCTTGGAGATGACATATTTCTGGGGCCTAAGAGCTACCATTAAAAAAAAAGTGCTAAAGCATAAAATGATATGGGTCTGCAATTCAAATGCAGCTGTTTTTTTACCAGTGTACTGGGAACACAAATATGTTAAGGGTTTCAACATAAGACTTTTGCCTATTTCAAAACTGCACAGTTGCATTTGCATTGTGTATTGACAACGGTCTATTTTAGCGTAACTAAAATGCAAGTGCCACTGTATTCTGCTCTGGTCAGACCTCACCTGGAGTACTGTGTCCAGTTCTGGGCACCACAGTTCAAGAAGGACACTGACAAATTGGAACGTGTCCAGAGGAGGGCAACCAAAATGGTCAAAGGCCTGGAAACGATGCCTTATGAGGAACGGCTAAGGGAGCTGGGCATGTTTAGCCTGGAGAAGAGGAGGTTAAGGGGTGATATGATAGCCATGTTCAAATATATAAAAGGATGTCACATAGAGGAGGGAGAAAGGTTGTTTTCTGCTGCTCCAGAGAAGTGGACACGGAGCAATGGATCCAAACTACAAGAAAGAAGATTCCACCTAAACGTTAGGAAGAACTTCCTGACAGTAAGAGCTGTTCGACAGTGGAATTTGCTGCCAAGGAGTGTGGTGGAGTCTCCTTCTTTGGAGGTCTTTAAGCAGAGGCTTGACAACCATATGTCAGGAGTGCTCTGATGGTGTTTCCTGCTAGGCAGGGGGTTGGACTCAATGGCCCTTGTGGTCTCTTCCAACCCTATGATTCTATGATTCAAGTGGTGGTTAAATTTTGAGGCTTGCCTGACTTTCTTTTTTAATGTCACTGAACTACTTTTATGCCACACTAAAAAAAAGCCTAGCTTTTAGGTCTTATCAGTACTGCAGTAAAATATATATGCCACACTAGATTCCAGAGTCCCGCAGACCGAGAAGTTCCCCACCCTTGTGCTTGCTATATATAGTAATTGCATGATCAACTATTCTCAACAAAAGACAAAGAAACACTGATGCAAAATAAAAATAGCTTTATTGAGATAGGAAATATTTCTTGAAAAAAGGCTACTTGGCATTCAAAGTGCAGTGGGGAACAGACGTGTTCAGAATTAAAAAAAAATATAACTCTAAGCATTTTTCTTCTACCTATGGAGAAATCTGACATGCCATTTCCAAACCATGGCAACCAGTCAAGGGTCACAGCTGGGTGGAGTGATCACTTCCAAAATTGCCCAAAATATAACACGATCAAAGACTTATAAGTTTGTATGTTCTTCCCATCAAGCCCATTTTTCTCTTCTGAAATACATACACTTGCTTGTGTATCCTTAATACTATTATAAATTTGTGCACTACTTTTGTCTATCCAGAATAGTAAGTTCACCATCAACAGATAAAGATACCTCCTTCTATAAATGTACAGCTTGTTGTCACTTCTGCATTATCATCTGATGGTTGATCTGGGCAGAAACCACTTATTCCATAACAGTCAAATTCAAAGGACACTTCAGCTCAGTTCAGATATGATGATCTTGGTCTAACAGTTTACTAGACCAAGGTATTATATCTAAACAAAGCATTAATCGGCATCTGTAGATTTAAAGTGTTCATCATCAATAGTGGAATAGATATGTCCCTCGCTGCTAAGAAATTCAACAGCTTTCCTGGAAAAGAGAACAAGAAATAAAAGATCCAATTGGAAAATTGAGATAAACACTGGGTAAGTTCTCCTTTCAAAAGCCTAGGCTGCCTATATATACGTACTTCAGTGTTGGCAGATTAATACTACGCAACTGGGACTGCAGATCCTGAAGACTTATCCCCTCAGCAGATGTGGAGCTTTTAATCAAATTCAGAATCTTGAACAGAAAGAAATAAAAGAGTGTTACCCAAACACAAATAGCAGTGCAGTATAGACTTCCAATACTAATATTCAATCTGCTTTAAGAAATACGTTCAATGCACATCACAATTTTAAGAAAGAATGTTATTCCTCCTGTTGTCATGATGAACATAACTGCTGAAATTCTAAACAGAGGTGTAGCAAAAGCAAATCAACTTTCAGCAGTGGAATAATATACTAACATTAACTGATAATAAAGAGGTTAAACTACTACTGACAAAGACTACTTGCACATTTTTAGAGAACAATTCAAGGCCTTCCTGTTCAGGAAGGTCTTTAGCAAGCTATGATCCAAACAGGATTTTATTCTGATATTATTCTTTTTATACTATGATGAATGGTTTGGTATTTCATACTATTACTGTGTGTTTGTCGCTGTCACATCAAATTATAACATTTTAGCTGATCATATTCATTTTTTATTTAGCTGCCTTGATTATTAACAAAAAGACAAAATAGAAACAATCAAAAATAAGTGTTGGAAATATGTATTTTTAACAATAAGTAATTTGCAAAAGTAATTGGGGCATTTTGACAGAATTAATAATTCATATGCAGCTTTCTGTACTTGATCTCAGGGGAAGAACACAGCAAAAAGTGTTTTTACTCTACCTTAAGCAATGTTTACATGAAAAAGAAGCAGCAAGGCCCTAGCTTATGTGAATCTCCTCTGTTGCAATTCAGTTCATTCTTAGGGTTTTGTTTTTGCCAATCAGGGAAGTTCCCCACTTTCTAAACAGCCAACTGTCACTCCTAGAAGGCTGCTTTAGTGTTTTATGTTGCTTGATATCTAATGTTAGTCTTACTCATGAGTAGACCCACTGAAAGGGCTAGTCTTAGCATGACTAGAATTGGTTATCACCCACTACATTTATGACTAGACTGTATGGCAAATTCCCAAAGTACAATAAATTGTGTGCATGACAGAAACTCAGAAGAGGCAGTCAGACTGCTGCCTCTGTAGATATAGGGGCTGAAAGCAATGAGTTCGAAGCCAGGAGTTTTTCTTCTCATTAGAAAAGGCAACAAAAGTGACCCAGATCCCAAGACCTTGGACAAAGCCGTCACTGGAAGACCGAGATACAAGAAATCTGACATGCTGCCCAGAATTGTCCTGTCATCCTTATGCATACCTGAGTTTGGTGTGCTGTGAGCCCACTCACTGGCAAGGCGCCATTTCCTCCATAGCTTGATGTGTTGCCCATCCCCATCAAACCAACTGGTTGCGGCATCTTCATTGACATGGGCTAAGATACATGGAAAAGGAACAACCACCAACTTTGGTTATTATATAATACTACAGGTGTGAAATTAGAAGTTTTAGAACTGGGAAAAAACATTTGAAAGGCAACTACAAGATTCTAAAAGATAGGGTTGTTGGGAGGTTGCCTGTGCCACTGAAAAAGACCCAAGGCCCCTCTGGCTGTGCTAGTGCAAACCTCCTGCTTGCTAACACTTTCTGTGCTGCTCAATCGTATGTTTCAAAGTTGTTTGCCCTCCATGAAAAGGTTAGTGTGCGCCTCGTTTCTACATGTACCATATTGCCTTTTCTGAGGATCATATGGGCATTTACGACTTCAAGCAGGTGCGTGGTAAATTCGTTCATATCTTCAAGCGGCAGGATCTTGAATGCAACCAGGCTCTTCTTGTTCTGTGATAAAGGAAACAAATGACATCTCATTGAACGGTTATTGCCCAGGTATTACTATTATATATTTATCTATACTCTGCCTTTTTCCTGGCAGGGACTCAAGGCAACTTACAGATAAAATGTTAGCTTCTAAATTTTTTACATTAGTGATAGGGGGAAACAAACTTTTTAAAAAAATGTAAATGTGCTCCCTGCTAATTTTAGTGGCATCTTAAAACAATGGTTGAGTGCATTTTCCTAATTATGTTCATGATC
The DNA here is from genome assembly GCF_951804945.1 of Podarcis cretensis. Classification (NCBI taxonomy): domain Eukaryota; kingdom Metazoa; phylum Chordata; class Lepidosauria; order Squamata; family Lacertidae; genus Podarcis; species Podarcis cretensis. Next base: position 22,173,174 of record NC_137177.1, on the reverse strand, counting down.
TTAAGAAACTTTCACTCTCCCCTTTAAAGCCAAAGCTCAAATTTTCAGCGTTTGTGGAGGACTAGCCCCACATCTTAAAGAGTCTTCTGCATCCAAGAATACACTGGTAAATGAACCACTACTAATCAACATTTTCAAATTATAATGAATTTGGTACACCAGAAGTTGACAAATCATATTCTCTCTCTAGAGGGAATATTGTTTTCACATATGCCAAATCCACTTGTTCTGACACTATATTTTATATAGTGGTGAATAAAATGGGGAGGGGTATATTAGGCTTGGAAGCATGTCTTCCATCGCAACGAAGCTAGAGTGTATCTACTAATAAACTAAATACAATACAATTCCCAACCAAGGAGGAACACATTTCAATTTAAGTATCAAGGACTGATTTCACAGGAGCACACATCCTTCCTACCTGAGTAATTAATAGTCACACAAAAATGAACAGGACTCTGTACAGCAAGGCTTAGTCCTTTTGGTGTGTGGGAGGGAAGAGTAATATTAGTAATGGATAATCTTGTCTTCTTACCTGGAAAGATCGCAGATGGCCTAGAACTTTCACATATGTTCCAGGAGGCACCACAACATTCTCACTACCTGCCTCCTGTATAATAAAATTGAGAATAGGACAGTGGTTTCTTGGCCTTTACCAGCAATTTGGTAATCAAATTTGAGAAAGTGTTTTAACTTTAACAACCATCATATATAATCCATACAACAATATGAGTAAAGCCATTCAAAACACAATTTCTCACTTTTTCACAATTATGGCACAGTTAGAGATGTCAATAGTTTGCACAGTCCAATCAGAAGGGCTCCTCTTGTTTTTATGACTGCTTCCCTACAAGTTTTTCTGCTGCAATGGGTACAAGCAAGAATACATTGTTGCCTGATAACAAACCTGTGGAACAATCATGGGCAGGTACTGGGCAGACACTAGGCCAAATTTAAAAATTCTGCACCAAATGAAGTCAAATTCTATTCAACTTGCATTAATAATTCAATCAAGCAAATCTGAACTATTTAGCTATTTTAAATTATGTATTCTACTTCTGCTGCACAGGAAAAGGAGGGAAAGGTAAGATGCCAGGCAAGTCTCCTACCACCAAGTCTCCCCAGTTCTAGTCTAACTATAACATTATGCTGGCTCTCTTAGTTTAGACAAACTGATATTTACATCTGCATCGACCCACTGTCTGACATCCATCGGGGCTGCGGTCATGTCATCCACTTTGTAGAGAATGTTTGTTGGTGCTTTTTCTGCTTGCCTGATTATGCCAACAACAATGACCTGCACAGAGAAACAGATGACATTTCTTAATGACACAACCTCTAGCTTCAAGTTGTATCACGAGCTTAGAAACTATCTCAAGGGCATTTAGTTAAATAATGTAACATTCTATATATTATTAACTAATGCCCACAAATCTATCCACCCCAAATGAATAATAGTTTGCCACAACCAGCAGAGATGTCTCATGATTGAGAAGAATGCTCGATTTAAGGAAGCAGGTAGGGAAATTCTGAGGAGTACTTTAGTAAAACAATCCAAGTGGCACATGGCAGATTTCCTTAATCCCAGAACAATATACAGCAGTGTGGCTGGCCAGCTTACCTGTGAAAGCTCAACATCTCGGACCCTGAAAGCATCATCTACCTGTTCAGCAGAAAGTAACTGGGACACTGTACAGGGAACAATATTTTGTGATCTTGACCTCTGCAAAGACAATATTTTAAAATTTTCATCTTCAGGAACTTGCTCTTTGAAAAGAAAAATATATATTGCAGAGTTCAATTAACAAGTTTTGTTGCAGCTTGAAAAAAATATATACACAGAACAGCAAGAATGCTTAGAGGAAGAAATGAGAAACTTTTAAAAAAATAAGCAAGAGTAGTAAAAGTGTTCTAATTAATTATCATTGTACTGCTATGGATCACTGCAAACAATTAAAATGAATGCATAACAAACTACAAAGCCTGTAAAAATTCCTAAAATATGATCCACAAATAAACTGCCACCAATAGAAATCACAGTTTACCTCTTTCCACATAAATTAAGACTGCCATTATCAAGTTTAAATGTTAAAATGTCAATTTCTAGCTTCGAGAGAATGGGATTTTTGTGGTGCTAACTATTATAACTGTTATACACCAAGAAGCCAGCTATTAAAACCTGCACATAAAATAAACATGCTAATGAGTCATGAGGACCAGTACAGCACAACTGGCCCACACAATACATTTTGCTGCCCAAGGCAAAGAACAAGATAGTGCCCTAGCCCATTCCAAATACAGACACCAATCAGACTAGCAACTGACTCTTACTTCAACAGTGGTGGTGGAACAATGTCTGCACCACTACACCCAAGGGCAACAGGTTAGCCTAGCAGCAGCAAATTCAGCTCTGTCCTCAGATGAGGGGAAAAGTTGTGATCCAAACATTATTTCTGTAACAAAGTGCATTTCATTCTATGAAACCAATACGACAACTCTTTCAGAAGGGAAGCAAATAATAATAATATTTCAGAAGTGTAACAGTCCTCACTTGTTACAGGCAATTTACGTACCGATTTTCTTTCGCCTTGGGTTGCTGAAGGTGATGCAAACCCTCCAGGTGATTGTGTATATCCACTACCACCATAACTATTGTCATAGCCACCTGGGAATGAGATCAGAAAAAAATTAAGTCGCAAAGCTATTTTCACACTGTTAGGTCGCTGAACTTAAAAAGAGCAAAAGTCATCCAAGTGAATGGAGCAAAATCTATCAAAGAAGTTACAGAACACTTTAGGGAGAGTTGACAGACACAAGGATCCTAGAAGCCATTAGTTGCAGCTTCCAAGTAACCCAAAAAAAAAGCCCACCACACTGTTCTGGTTCACTGATAACAATAAGCCATGCTCAGAAATAAACCACAGCTTACTCACAAAACTTGGCTTTATATTACATGTGAACCAGCACCCAATTTTCTTTCCACAAACCTTAAGTGGAACCTAAGGTTTGTTCTTGGCTTATTACTCATAAACAAAGCAGCACTGGTTCATATGCAAAGTTAAGGTAAGCTGCATGGCCAGAGGTAGGTGACAAAACACCTGAGCATAAGGGAAAGAGTTGAAGGCACGGTCCACCAGTCATTTTAACCCACACCTCTGTCTGAGGATCACCCACAACTTTCTCTTCCACACCCAGATATTTTACACACAGAGCTGCCCTCTTCCCACTTTGATACACCTTTTACCTCCACCTCGCCAATTCATTAAAATTCAATAAAATCATAGAGCTGGAAGGGACCCAAGGCTCATCTAGTCCAAGCCTCTGCAATGCTGGAATCTTAGCTAAAGCATCCATGACAGATGGCCATCCAACCTCTGCTTAAAAACCTCCAAGGAAGGAGAGTCCATACAATTTCATTCAAGTGATGATGAGAATCCTACTGTGACATGGGGTGGTGATTGGGTGGTTTATTATCTTCCCCACCTCCCCCAACTTTGCCTGGCAAAGCCAAGCCATCAGGTGCAGGAACTGAAGCCTCAGAAGTGTATGGAAGAGGCCTCATCCAGAGTCATGGCATTAAGCCACCTAACTCAGTACAGTCCACACTGACTGGTAGCAGCAGCTATCCCGGGTTTCAAGGCAGAGGACCTCCCAGCCCTACCTTGGAAGCTGAATGTGGGACCTTCTGCACAGCAAAGCCTTCCCCCAAAGCCATCTCCCTTCCTTGCAGGCGTAGCCACCCAGCTGCCGCCACCAGAAACTAAAAGGCCCCTTTGGCCCTCCCATCCCAGCACTAAGCATGCTGCAGCAGCAGTGTCAGTGGCCAGCTTCTCCAACAGTACAGCCCCCACCACTGCTCTTTGTAATGCAGGACACGCATTGGTGCTTTCTCTGGGCGAGAACCTAACAACCCCGCCTAGTGGTTAGGACAGCCCTGCATAGCCAAATGAACTCAGAATGGAACAAAAGCTGCTTCTGGTTGCTTTATGCAGCCCCTCGGCAACTCGGTCGAGCCGTGTTGAATCTTTTACCCCAACGCACGTGCTCCTGTGCCAATATCTGTGTACCTTTCCACTCCGCCTATCTTGTTAAATGACTTCCCCAACAAAAGAGTCTTAGTTCCTCCAGCAACCTTGTGACTCAATATCACTAGTTATCTGTGTTGCTCAACGATAAACAGCTTTTTCCTTATAGGATTAATAACGCAATTAATATTAATAATGCAATGAATGCAATGCAAAATACAAAACGGAGGCTGGCTGGTTGTATAAAGGAGGCACGAAGCTGCTGCACAAAGGGTTGTTTTTTGCTTGGTGGGGGGGAGGGAAGAGGCCTTCTACAACGTGGGGACGCTGCCTAGTTTTACCCATGGTAGCCAGCCTTGGCTCAGGGGCGCCGCCCCAAAACTGCCCCCCCCTGGACGTAGACAAGGGGGGAGGACAGGCCCTGAATCAATTTTTAATAAAGTAACTCAATGAGGTTCTGCCCCTCCCCCCACGTAAACCCTGCCTACTCCCGTGCCCCCCTCCCTCGCCGGGGTTTTGCAGGCCTGAGGCGAGGCACGTCGAGGAGACTTGGATTGACTCCCAAACTCTGGGCTTGGAGAAGCGGGGCCCGAGGGAGGAGAGGGAGCCCGAAACCCCCACCCCGGGGAAGAGGCTCCGCGGCGTTCCCTGGCCAGCCGCCTCCGCGGAACGGCGGGTCCCCACAAGCACGGGCACCGCGCCAGGCCGCTCACCGGCACCGCCGAGCCACATGCCGCGAGCAGGAGGAGCAGGAGGAGCAGCGCACGCCGAGAGAGGGACCCTTGTAGGAAAGCGGCGCCACGAGCTCTTCTCCTCCTCCTTCCTCACCAGGCTCTTTTTCTCTCGCCCCGCCCCATCCCGAGCGCGCCAAACGAGCGCTCAGGATAGGCCAGCCCACTCGAGCGGGCCAATCGAGGAAAGGCAAAGGGGAGGTACTCGCCCGAGGGGCGGGTCCTGTTGACGCGCCGCGCGCGAAGCCCCGGGAGTATAGAGGAAAGGGTCTTGCGGAGAAGCGCGACGCTGTAGGTACTCGTGCGAACGCCAAGGCTGGCTGGTCGGGCTTTCGATGGCGGCGGGCTAAAGCTGTCCAAATCGGTGGCTGCCTCTTATGCGCACGCTAAAGCAATATGCAAAGGCCAACAGCGTTTCAGGAAGGCAGGTGCATCATATGCCTTCAGAGTAGACCATTGCTTATTAATTGCTCACCACAAATTTCAATGTAGGGATGGGTGGGAGTTAGAAAGTTGCATTTGCACAACTGCACTCCACCCTGCGAGTGCATTTGGACTGGTCCGGCATGATTGATTCGAGGCTTCATGACTCAAGGAATGCATGTGAGTAGAGTTCCTTGGAGCACTTCTGCTTCTCCATTCGAACAAGCCAGGATTCAGCTATTAGCTATAGGTTTTCATTGCATTGCACACCTAGATACTACGGTTAACGTCTGGCAAGCAAGTGGGGATATGAAATCAATGTATAGAGTCTTGTGGCACTTTAAAAATTAACAAAATCTATTATGGCATGGGCTTTTGTGGGCTACTACAGTCTAAAGTGGAATTGTAATCAGTAGGCTGTCTTTCTCCAGGGTTTGTCCTTTTCAGTGCAGACCCACTGAAATTAATCAACATGGCTAGTTTAAGTCAATTCATTTCAATAGATCTACTCATGAGTCGGACTTGGCAATACAACTCGGCGGGTTCAGAGGGAAATGAAATTCAGAAAAGCACAGATAGTGATCATTACATAGTTAATGGCTTACTTAGAGGTCCTCCTGATGTTGACAAACCAAGTAACACCTATGAAGTGCTGAAACTCCTTTGTCTATGTTCAGTCCACAAGTTCATTGAGCCTCCTGATTCAGTAGCTTCACTTTGCAGCCTCCTTTAGGAATTCCTTTGTTCCAGAATCGCCACTTTAAGACCACTTACAGAGTGTCCTGGGAGAATGAAATGTCTCCCACGCTGTTTTTTTGGATATTATATATTTTTATTTATTAAATTTATATCCCACCCTGCTTCCCAAAAGAAGCCCAGGACAGCAAACAGTTCTGTAATTACACTTACACATACATGAAATAAAAGCGTATTTTAAACACCTGAAAGCTATTTAAAACTTCTAAAAGCTATTAAAAACATATTAAAACATCTAAATACAACACAATAAAACATCTAATACAAATTTAGGAACAGATGCATCCAACTTATCAGCTCATCTGTCTGGGTCTGCCAAAAGAAACGTTTTCAGCAGGTGTCTAGAGGAATACCGTAATGATGCCTGCCTAAAATTAGGGGCAGGGAGTTCCAATGTACAGGAGCTGCTTCAATAGACTCCTTAAAAACTTACCAAATTCTGTTATTTTCCCTGTTTCTTTTTATTGTTGTCTTCATAACAATCATGTAAGGAATACGATAAGATACAATAATCTTTATTGTCATTGTCCCATACAAAACAATGAAATTGAAAAAATCTACATCAGACATTCAAAAACTAACAAGCCTGCTATCACAGCCTGGTTAATCCCCTAAAAACTCTGATACACCATAATTAAATACAATATACTCCCATAGAGACTACCTTAAGGCTTACACTGTGTTTAAAACCAAAATCGCATTTGGATATAAACTGTTTCTCAGGCGGCTAGTCTTAGTCTTTATAACCTTGTACCTTCTTCCAGAAGGCAGAAGCTGAAAGAGATAATTTCCGGGGTGCGCACTATCCTGCACTATCTCTGTAGTTTTCTTATGACACCTGGAAGCATAGATTTGAACCAAGGTGGGAAGAGTGCACCCAATAAAAAGGAAGCATTAAATAGGTCGGGTACAATAACAGCAACCCAGGCTCCTCCCTGCCAGTAAAGTTCACCTGAACTTGCATATTCTTGACGTAGGGAGGAAGGGCCACAAAGCTTGAACTTCCAACTCTCTGCCATGCCAAGCTGGCCCTTGTGCCAAGAAATTAGAAGCGAGCCAACTCTTCCCTGCTGGGTCAGCAATGTATTTCAGCGACTGAAGTCCCAGAGTAGGAGATTCCAAAGCAACGCAGTTGCCAGCTAGCTCGCTGCCTCCTTCAGCGTCCTAGCATACACCTTTGGTAAAAGCCTGCAAGTCTCACACACCTTTTTTTAAAAAAGTATTGCAAACCCTCTGCTAAACAGGAAGATACAGTTCTGAATCAGAGCAGAGTTGCTGCAGCAGCAAAAGGAGCCTGTGAGTCAGAGATCTGATAGAGGAAACGGCTAACTTTTCCCAGAGCTGCGACTACAGGCGTGGAACTTCAGCCAGGGATCGCTGGCAGCGGAAGATGGGTCTTTTGGGAGTCCTGTTGCTCTTGATGCACTGCAGAGCTGCAACCGCTGCCTCAGGTAACTTACCCTTTTGGCTGCACAAGTTGGTAGTTTGAGAGGAAACAACTCAGCCGTGGGGGGTTAAGGGAAGAAGGCAGGTTGGTTGTTTCACAGTTAGGCTGGACAGCCATGGCACTAACTCCTGGCTGCACAGAGCCAACCTATGAGGTTTTGCTGCTTGAGGACAAAGATAAGGTTGCGCCTCTCACACCCATGTTTTATGTAGGGATGGGGGGGGGGGTTTGGAATTTAGTTTTGTTTGCATTTTAATGAGAAATTGCCCAATTCCCACTACCTCAAACCCACAAGTGAACTGATACACAATTATCTTTTGAAATTCACATGCACCTGAATTTTAAAATGCAGTTCTCCATCTGTTAGGAGAATGTGTGTATTCAAATGCATACATAAAAAAGCTTACAAAAATGTATTAATTGGGGGGAAATTGCTTGCAGAAATCTGTATATGAATCAAAACTGTGTAGATTAAGAGAAAATTGCATTAAAATGCAGATGATTTATTGTGGTCAAAGTTGATGGGAACTGGATCCCTAACAGCATCAGGAGGGTGACAGGTCCCCCACACCTGGTGTAGCAGCTAGTTGTTTTTTTTTAATTGCTGTGTTGTTTTATTAAGGGATTGGTTTATTGCGTATTTTAATTATGGATGTTTATGTTTTAATGCATGTGTAATGGGGCTTTTAAAACAATTTAGAAGCCTATCATGGCAAGATATATGAATTGATAAATAATAATAGTTTGCCCTCTGTCAGGGAGCTCAGCCTGTACTTTGGTCTTCTTTTAGCAGATCTTACTGCAGAGGAAGGAGCTACAACTGTGCGCCTTGCACAACACAAAAGTTCCTCCCCCTCCCCAGAACGGCTGGTGGGGAGGGGAAGGATCTAGTGGGCTGGATGAAATCTGGCTGTGGGCTCTATATGGCCCAGGAGTGCATACTCCTGCTCTGGATTTCACTAAGCACTTCCTAAAGCAAAAGCAGAACCATTTCATAAGACTATCAATGGCTGGATCTACACTGATTAAAAAACGCTATACGAGCTCTCAATGCAAAATCCTATTGGCAATGGATAGCTGCTCTACAGTGCCATCTGGTGCCACATGTTTATAACACGGTTATAACAATATAGTTGACGAGTGTAGCTGAGTCCAATGGCTAGCTACTAATCCTGATGACAATATTCTGCCTCCACTATTGGAGGCAGTAGGCTCCTGAATACTAGTTTCTGGAAACCATGGTGCAAGGGTTTGGCTGTTGCTCTCAGGTCCCACAGGTACTTGGTTGCCCCGTGATAACAAGATGCTTGACTAGATGGGCCCCTGGCGTGATCTTGCAGGGCTCTTAAGTTCCTTTTAAAAAATTTCCTTTTGTCCTTAGCAGGTTATTTTTGGCACATCACAGACCTTCATCTGGACCCACAGTACAAAGTGAGCCCAGACCCCTTGAAGGTGTGCCCGTCCGCTGGCGCCCAACCGGTGGCCAATCCAGGGGCTTGGGGAAATTACTTGTGTGATGCTCCATGGATTCTTGTCAACTCTTCTGTTTATGCTATGAAGCAGGTCCTCCCGAACCCAGACTTCATTCTCTGGACTGGGTAAGGAAGTGCTTGTGCGTTGTTCTTTTTTGCCGTAAACAAAACAAATACAGTGGTACCTCGGGTTACATACTCTTCAGGTTACATATGTTTCAGGTTACAGACTCCGCTAACCCAGAAATAGTACCTCGGGTTAAGAACTTTGCTTCGGGATGAGAACAGAAATCGTGCAGCAGCAGCAGGAGGCCCCATTAGCTAAAGTGGTGCTTCAGGTTCAGAACAGTTTCAGGTTAAGAACGGATCTCCGGAACAAATTAAGTACTTAACCCGAGGTACAACTGTATGACTTTCTTCTTTGCCATTTCATTGCTCACTCAAGTTTGGCCAACCTTTGTATCAGCCAGGTGTGGAGATCCTTTGCCCTTCCAGATGTTGCTGAATTGCAACTCCCACCACTTTAACTCTCCCACTTTAAACAGGCATGGCTTCCACACACAAAAATCCTGGGAACTGTAGGTCGTTAAGGGTGCTGAGAATTGTTAGGAGGCCCATATTCCTCTCACAGAGCTACAATGGTCAGAGTTCCCTGTGAAGAGGGATTGATTGTTATGCCGCTCTGGGAATTATAGCTCTGTGAGGGAACTAGGGGTCTCCCAACAACTTTGTCCGCCCTTAACAAACTACAGGTCCCAGAATTCTTTGGAAGAATCCATGACTGTTTAAAGTAGTGTCATTGTGCTTTAAATGCATGGTGTGAATGTGGCCTACTAGTTATGATGACTACATATTACCTACAGGTAATACCAGTTGCTGGGGCCTATGAGTGGAAGGGAGCTATTGCCCTCATCACCTGCTTATGGGTTTCCTGTAGGCATCTGTTTGGCAACAGAATATACAAAATAAATTTAAAAATAATAATAATAATGTTGGACCAGATGGGCCTTTTGGTTCCTCTTATGTTCTTAATTTGTTAACTCCTCTACATCTATCCAGGGACTTGACTTTTCCCAGTATCTCTGTCCTCGAACCAAATAGCCTTTGTCCTGTTTTCCAGAGACGACACTCCTCATGTAGCTGATGAGAAACTGGGTGAAGATACTGTGCTGGAGATAATTGAAAACCTAACCAACCTGATCAAACATGTATTTCCAGGTAGGGTGTGTCAGAACAATTGGGCAGTAAGAAGGCTGTGCCAAAAAAATAATAATCCAGAAACAGAGTCAATGGGTTTTGAATTGCAGGAAGAAGGATTTAAGGCTGGCGAATGTCTTCAGTCTCCTACGTGTTTCAACAATGGAGCCAAACTGCGGAATGTAGTTCCTCGAAGAGTGTCAAGAACAGGCAGGGCTGACCCCATAAGTGTAGGTAGGGTTGTGTATATTCTGTATTAGAAAAATTAATAAATTCAACCCCAAATGATTCTATGATCCAGGTAGTTATTTTACGGGAGGAGGCATTTTTTCGGTAAAGGTAAAGGGACCCCTGACCATTAGGTCCAGTCGTGACCGACTCTGGGGCTGTGGTGCTCATCTTGCTTTACTGGCCGAGGGAGCCGGCGTACAGCTTCCGGGTCATGTGACCAGCATGACTAAGCCGCTTCTGGCGAACCAGAACAGTGCACGGAAACGCCGTTTGCCTTCCCGCCAGAGCGGTACCTATTTATCTACTTGCACTTTGACGTGCTTTCGAACTGCTGGATTGGCAGGAGCTGGGACCGAGCAACGGGAGCTCACCCCGTCGCGGGGGTTCAAACCGCCGACCTTCTGATCGGCAAGTCCTAGGCTCTGTGGTTTAACCCACAGCGCCACCTGCGTCCCACCTGCGTTTTTTCTGTAGTGGCCTGCAATTTCCTTGTAGGTAATCTGTTGCAGGTTGACAGAGCCAAACGTGAGTCAACCACCCTCTTCTTTCTCTTTCTGACACTTCCTTCCCCTCCCTTTTTTCATCCTCTCACTTGCACCAGAGTAAGTCAAGGATCACCTGCAGCCCTAGATATTTAGACCCCAGCTTGTTCCCATTAATTTCTTCCCACATTGGAGTGACAACCATAAGCCTTTCTTGCTGCACTCTTTCCTTACTCCCTGTAGCATAGTCGTGTGTCAGTCGAATTGTCATGCTAAATCATGGTTTGTACTAACCATTGTTATAAACCCATGTCGTGGTCTGAGCCTGCAGGCTCAGAGCTGCTTGCCTGCTTTCTTCTTCCATCTGCTCAGCGCCCTGCTTCAGAAGTTCATAAATGCAGTCCATGGTGCTCTTAATGGCCCTTAACCATGAATTCAGACAGACTTGCAAACCACGGTTGGCCCAAACTGTGATTTGTAAGCCAGCTTCAAACCATGGCTTGATATGCTGGTTTGGCAGCCCTCACACAAGGTGCCATTTGCCAGCTGAATCAAGTAGATATAGTGTTTGCCTCTGTTGCATTCTGCCTGACATTACGATTTTAGGAAAATGCTGTAATGTTAATTGTTGTAAGCGACAACAAAGCAGGTTCCAGATAGGGCCAGCATTGAGCTGTTTGTTCTGCAGTCACCTCCAGCCTGTTTGGATGCAAAAACTCTTCTCTTTCTCTGCCTCTAAACCCACTGCACTGTTGTTTTCTTGTATCCCTTCCAGAAACTCAGGTCTATCCTGCAATGGGCAATCATGACTTCCACCCCAAAAATCAATTTCCAGCTAAGGAGAATAGGATCTACGATGTAACTGCAGACCTTTGGCGCTACTGGCTCAGCAACAGCTCTCTGCAAACATTCAGAGCAGGTGCGTGCTAGATCCAGTTGAGGAACTGATACGGGTCATGGGAGGTTGAAGAGGGATCCAGTACGCCAAAATGAAATGCATCCATCTGTGCAGGTGAAAAGAAAACCAAAAGATCACAAGCAGGGGGATGTCAGAAGCTGCTTTGTATCAGGCCAGATTATTGCCTGTCTAGCTCAGTATGGTCTACTCCAGGGCTTCCCAAACTTGGGTCTCCAGCTGTTTTTGGATTGCAGTTCCCACCATCCCTGACCACTGCTCCTGCTAGCAAGGGATGATGGGAGCTGTCCAAAACAGCTGGCGACCCAAGTTTGGGAAACTCTGGTCTACTTTGATTGCAGATGGTTTGGCATGATACCTATCTTCACCTGCTACCTGATCCTTTTAACTGAAGATGTCAGAGAAGTGTTGTAGCTCCATGGTAGAGAAGACCTGCTTTGCACACAGAAGGCCCCCAAATTCAATTTCTAGCGTCTCCAGGTAGGCCTCATGGGAAAAACTCCAGCTCTGAAATCCCAGATTGCCATTGCCAGTCTCTATAGAAATACTGAGCCAGATGCACCAATAGACTGATTTCAAATAATGTGTATGATTGAACCCGACACCTTCTGCATGCAAAAGCCTGTGCTCTGGCATTGAGCTATCACAGTTTTATTCCATCATTTTTTTTTTGTCCTGGTGGGAACAGGACCTTTTTCTAGGTTGGACTACAACTCCCTTCATCCTTGAGCATTGACCATGTTTACTGGGGTTAATTGGACATGGAGCACCACATCCGGAGCACCACCGGTTCTCTATCCCTGAGAATCTAGAGCAGTGTTTCCCAAATTTGGGTCTCCAGCTGTTTTTGGACTACAACTCCCATCATCCCTAGCTAGGCCAGGGATGATGGGAATTGTAGTCCAAAAACAGTTGGAGACCCAAGTTTGGGAAACACTGATCTAGAACAGGCATAGGCAAACTCAGCCCTCCAGATGTTTTGGGACTACAACGCCCATCGTTCCTAGGTAACAGGACCAGTGATCAGGGATGATGGGAATTGTAGTCTCAAAACATCTGGAGGGCCGAGTTTGGCTATGCCTGATCTAGAGGGTAGTTTATCTTCGGTTCCGTATAGCTTCCATCTCTTTGTTTTGTGATTGATCCAGTTGGTTAGTATCTATTTGACAGATCAGTAAGGCAAGGTGTTAAAATTTCTGTTCACTTGTCATAGACATGTGCTAATCTGCCCATTCTTCAAAAGACAGTTTGATGGCTTTTCAGCAAAAATAGAAAAGGCATTAACTAAGAGAATTCAAACCTTCTTTAGGGAAAGCCAGTGCTGATTAAAGTGATCTGTTACTGCTTTAAATGTATAGTGCAAATGAGATGGCATGAGGAACACAACAAAACTAGATGGAACTGTGTTATTGGTTGTTTTGCAGGTGCTTTCTACAGTCAGATGTTATCTGGTCTTGGCCCGGCAAGGCGAATGATTGTCCTCAACACAAACTTGTACTATGACAATAATAATCAAACCAGCAGCCTAGAAGATCCAGGAGGCCAGTTCCTTTGGCTGGAAGACATGTTGACCAAGGCAGCAGAAGCAGGAGAAAAGGTTCCTTAAACTTGCCTTATTGTTTACGGATTACTAAGCTTACCCAGTTGAAAGCTGCATGACTGGTGAAGGCCTTACTACAGATTGGTCACAGAAACAGTATCAATCAGAGTTTTTTTGGGGGGGGGGCAAGGTTGCATAATATCAAGTATTATAGATTGGGCTCAAGGGAAAGTATTAGGTGAAATGAAGCAGGCACCATTGTACTGGGCTGTGACATATATTCGGTAAAATCTGTGTGAAATACAAATTTCCATCCCAGATACTTAGGACTGTGGCATGTGTCTGCTGTAGCGAGGCTGGCTCCAGGTTTCAGGGGTCTGTCAGCAAACTGACCTCTTAGTGGGCCCTCTTGTCTGTTTGTGGGCCCTCTCAGGCTTATCTGGCAAGGGCAGGTGCCCGTACTTGAAGCAATACTACAGGCAAGACCAGGTAGTTGCGTTTTGTCTCATCGTTATTTCCCACAATGCCTTGGAGTGGTGCTACTGCAGGGCATTGTGGGAGATGAATATGATAGCTAGGCCCAGCCAATCAGCAGAGCTTCTTGTGCTGAGGCGGCCATTTTTATAACAGAGGACCAAGGTAGGATTTAGCAGCAGGTCTTATTTGGAGTGCCAAGAGCTCCCCAAGGATGTCAGGTGTATTTTAGATAAACTGCTTTGAGATTTCTACTGTTGTTGTTTAGTCATTTAGTCGTGTCCGACTCTTCGTGATCCCATGGACCAGAGCACACCAGGCACTCCTATCTTCCACTGCCTCCCGCAGTTTGGTCAAACTCATGTTCATAGCTTCAAGAACACTGTCCAACCATCTCGTCCTCTGTCGTCCCCTTCTCCTTGTGCCCTCCATCTTTCCCAACATCAGGGTCTTTTCCAGGGAGTCTTCTCTTCTCATGAGGTGATCAAAGTGTTGGAGCCTCAGCTTCAGGATCTGTCCTTCCAGTGAGCACTCAGGGCTGATTTCCTTAAGAATGGAGAGGTTTGATCTTCTTGCAGTCCATGGGACTCTCAGGAGTCTCCTCCAGCACCATAATTCAAAAGCATCAATTCTTCGGCGATCAGCCTTCTTTATGGTCCAGCTCTCACTTCCATACATCACTATTGGGAAAACCACAGCTTTAACTATACGGACCTTTGTTGGCAAGGTGATGTCTCTGCTTTTTAAGATGCTGTCTAGGTCTGTCATCGCTTTCATAGTAGAGATTTCTACTATGTAGTGTGTATATATATGTGTGTGTGTTTGTATATATTGAAAAATATGTATTTTTTATTGTAATGTTTATTAACACTGTAGTTAGCAGGCAGCATCTTAAAAGAGACATTCTCACTTCTCTCCCACAGAGGAAGGAAAGCTTCTTCTATGGTTGTGCCTATTACCCTAAACACAAAGAAAGCCTCTTCTTGCATCAGACATATGGCTTTTACCCTTATGCAAATGTATGCTCATATAATCAATAAACCCATATGATTAAAATATCAGCTCTAGTTTTCAGCATTTGAAAATAAATGTGAGGGATCACTATAATTCCCATTGCACAGATGAGGCTCTGAGGCTGGGAGGTTATTTATTAACCTATGGCTACTTGGTGGGCGTATGGGCTGTACAGGAATGTATTGCCAAGCAGGTCCTACTGCTCTGTCCACTTGGACCTTAGCATGTTTTTCTCCTTCTCTCCTTCTCTTTACAGGTCTATATTATTGGGCACGTCCCTCCTGGCTTCTTTGAGAAGAAACGGGGCAAGCCTTGGTTCCGAGAACACTTTAACCAGAGATATACTGAAATAATTCAGAAGCATCATGGAGCGATCATGGCACAGTTCTTTGGGCATCATCACACTGATAGCTTTAGGATGTTTTACAGTAACACAGGTACATCCCCCTGGTAGAGCATCTGGCTTGCCTGCAGAGGGTCCCAGGTTCATTCCTCAGCACCTCCATATTGGACTTTGAGAGACTCCCATATGAAACCTTGGTGGGCCACTACCAGTCGGTGTCGGCAATACTGAGCTAGATAGACCAATGGTCTATCAGTATACAGCAGCTTCCTATGCCTACAAGTTCAGAAATCCATTGTAGGCTATCAGGTTGTTTTTACACTGCTTTTCAATAGAACCAAGATGGGTTTGCATCAAAGGTCCAGCATGCTTTGGTGAAACTCTGCTGTGCCCCCTTGGATCTGCTCCTTCTTTTCACCATTTTCTTTTCATTTATTTTATTTGTTATATTGCTTAACTGCAAATGAAACCTCGAAGCGGTTTACAAAAAAAATGATAACATATACACCAGAATAATCAGTAACAGCCAAAGTTTGAAGCAAGTTTTTAAAAATTCAAAATATAATTTAAACCAGCAGTTTAAAAGCACAAACAAGAATAATAATTTAATGCCATTCTATGGACATTGCTATTGTGTTTTAAGCTAGAAGTGAAATAGCGACTCTGCTTCCAGACGTATGTAAACAAAAACAAAAAAAAATCTGTAATGAACTGGGCACTCCAGCCTCAAATCCTGGAGAGGGCCAATTTTCTTTGGGACTGAAAAGGGTTAAATACTTCGCCTTGCTGCAGTCTCAAGCATGATTGCCCCACGTGGCAGGGAGGGCAGAATGAATATAAGACAGTATTAGTTTGGAATGCAAGGGTTAAGGTGATAGAGTTGTTTTGGAAAGAGGAGTTGTAGACCATAAAGAAGGAAATGCCTACAGCACTATCTAGTGGTACCTCGGGTTAAGAACTTAATTCGTTCTGGAGGTCCGTTCTTAACCTGAAACTGTTCTTAACCTGAGGTACCACTTTAGCTAATGGGGCCTCCTGCTGTTCTCATCCTGAAGCAAAGTTCTTAACCCGAGGTACTATTTCTGGGTTAGCGGAGTCTGTAACCTGAAGACTCTGTAACCTGAAGCGTCTGTAACCTGAGGTACCAAAGTACAGGCAATTAACCCCCTGTATAGGCTGAAACAGCTGTACAATGGGGTTGTCTACACTTGGAAGAAATGGTTGCAGTTCTTCCATTGTGTAATAAAATAAAATGAAGTTGGAGCTCTGAGCAGGGAATACATGGGAGGAGGATGTTTCGATCACTATATCCTGCCGGCACCTCATTAAAAGAGTGACCAGAACATGCCTGTTCCACCCTAAATACTCAGTTGTTGGGAAGCGGTCTAATTTAAGTTTAATATTGCCTTTTCTTCCAGGTTCTCCCACCAGCGTCATGTTTTTAGCTCCAGGAGTAACACCATGGAAGACGACCTTACCAGGCGTGCACAATGGGGCCAACAACCCTGGCATCCGGGTCTTCACATATGACCGTGACACCCTGCTGGTGAAGGTAGGGGGCACCGTCATTTGCTTGCGTTTGTCTCTAGTAAAGCAAGCGCTCATGTCAAGGGTGACCTGACAATGAGTCCCTGGAGGGAGAGCATTCTGGCAGAGTTATTAATCCTGCCCAGTAAAGACCAGAGAAGTGGATCAGCCTTCTGCAGAGATTGGCTGGGACTATCTTTTGCCCTGGATTGCACTACATAGTGCCAGCAAGGCAGTAGATGCCATGAAGACAGCAGCAGCTGGCACAGTCCTGCTAATGTGGGCTTTTAATTACCGTATTTTTCGCTCTATAGGACACACTTTTTCCCTTCTAAAAAGTAAGGGAAAATGTGTGTGCGTCTTATGGAGCGAATGCAGGCTGCGTGGCTAAGCCCAAAGCCAGAACAGTGAGACGCAGCGCTGCGCAGTGCTCCGTCTTGCTGCGCAGCGCTCCGTCTCGCTGTTCTAGCTTGGGGATGGCTGCGCAAAGCCTTCACCCCGCTGCCCTGCAGAGGCTTCAAAGGCTGTCCCCGAAGCCAGAACAGCAAGAGGCTATCCCAGAAGCCAGATCCCTCTTGCTGTTCTGGCTTCTGGGGTTCAGAATTTTTTTCTTCTTGTTTCCTCCCCCCCAAACTAGGATGCGTCTTATCGTCCAGTACGTCCTATAGAGCGAAAAATACGGTACCTTGTTTCTTGCATTAAAATACTTAAGCCATTATTTTTAATTACCTTTTTTTTCCCAAAATGCACTTGCATGTTGCAACAGACACCATCTTAGAAAAAGGTCGTTGGCATGTATATGTTTGTTGAGTGAGATAGAGACAGGGAGATTTTTTTATTGTATTTTATTGTACAGTGGTACCTCTGGTTAAGAACTTAATTCGTTCCGGAGGTCTGTTCTTAACCTGAAACTGTTCTTAACCTGAGGTACCACTTTAGCTAATGGGGCCTGGCGCTGCAGCCTGATTTCTGTTCTCATCCTGAGGTAAAGTTCTTAACCCGAGGTACTATTTCTGGGTTAGCAGAGTCTGTAACCTGAAGCGTTTGTAACCTG
Source organism: Podarcis cretensis (assembly GCF_951804945.1). NCBI lineage: Eukaryota > Metazoa > Chordata > Lepidosauria > Squamata > Lacertidae > Podarcis > Podarcis cretensis. The sequence goes on along the minus strand of NC_137177.1, from coordinate 22,155,542 downwards.
AAGTGTTTGTAACCCGAGGTACCACTGTAAAAACTTTTAAAACAATAATGGCAGCCAGCTTCTTTTTTTCTTTTAGCACAAAGAACATACAAAGCAGCTTAGGATAAATACTGATAACATGAGGGGGGTTTTTTGTTGTGGGTTTTTTTTTTTGCAAGGCTAACCATAGCCCCTAGTCCAGTAAGCCCTTCCAAAAGTTTCCATGAGTCTGGGGCAGGGAATACCTTTTCTAAAACGATGCCTGCTGATTTTGTACGTTCTTGTGTTTTAAAGAGTTCAGCATTTAGTCGGTCAAAATAAGTTTAACCAATACCTAGGGGTAAGCATAACAGACAAAAACAGGAACTTATTCAAAGATAATTATGAAAAATGTTGGTCTGAAATTAAAAGGGATCTAGAAATCTGGTCAAGATTGAAACTTTCCTTGTCAGGACGCATTGCTACTATTAAGATGAATGTATTGCCAAGAATGTTGTTTTTTCAAACTCTACAGATTGTGGACAAAATGGGGTGTTTTGAGAAGTGGCAGAGAGATATTTCTAAATTTGTCTCGCAGGGCAAAAAGCCCAGAATTAAGTTTAAGATATTAACTGATGCTAAAGAAAGAGGGGGCTTTGCCCTGCCAGACTTAAGGTTGTACTATGAATCAGCAGCTTTCTGCTGGTTGAAGGACTGGCTACTTCTTGAAAACACGGATGTTTTATATCTGGAAGGATTCAACAATGCTTTTGGATGGCATGCATATTTGTGGTATGACAAGGTTAAAATACATAAGGCTTTTAAGAACCATGTTGTCAGAAAAGCAGTATTCAATGTCTGGATAAAATATAAGGACTTACTGGAAAACAAAACCCCAAGGTGGCTATCACCAATGGAGGCTAAGGCCCCGAAAAGACTCAATATGGAGGCCAAATGGCCGAAATATTGGGAAATAATAGAAAAAGACGGAGATAATTGGAGGTTGCAGAGTATGGAGAAAATAAAAGATAAAGTGCGAGATTGGCTACATTATGCTCAGATTAAAGAAGTTTTTAAGTTGGATAAAAAGATAGGATTCCAGGTGGAAAAATCAAAGTTAGAAACAGAACTGTTAGAACCCAGCTCTAAGATACTCTCAAGAATGTATAACTTGCTGTTAAAATGGAATACACAGGATGAAACGGTCAAATCAGCTATGATAAAATGGGCACAGGACATAGGGCACAACATTATGTTTGCTGACTGGGAAAAGTTATGGACTACAGGTCTGAGATTTACCGCATGTAGCGCCTTGAAGGAAAATATTTTGAAAATGATATATAGGTGGTACATGACCCCAGTCAAGCTTGCAAAGATATACCATTTGCCTGATAATAAATGTTGGAAGTGTAAAGAAGCTGAAGGAACATTCTTTCACCTCTGGTGGACTTGCCCCAGGGTTAAGGCCTTCTGGGAAATGATATATAATGAGCTGAAAAGGGTATTTAAGTATACCTTTCTTAAGAAACCAGAGGCCTTCCTTTTGGGCATTGTGGACCAGAGTGTGCAAAAGAAGGACCGAACCTTTTTTATGTATGCCACAACAGCAGCAAGGATACTCATTGCTAAAAGCTGGAAAACTCAAGATTTGCCCACATTGGAAGAATGGCAGATGCAACTGATGGACTATATGGAATTGGCAGAGATGACTGGCAGAATCCGAGACCAGGGAGAAGAATTGGTGGAGGAGGATTGGAAGAATTTTAAGGACTATCTACAAAAATATTGTAAACTGTATGAATGTTAAGAAAGATGTAAGATCCGCAATAAGATGGTTCCAACAAATTAGTTACAAAGAATATAAATTTAAATGTGATTGAAAGAAAAGATAAATTTTGGATGAACAATATGTTAGAACTAGAGTGTTTTAAACTATAAGATTTGAGATTTAATATTGGATAATTAAATGATATAAATTGAATTAAGTGAATAATTTGCTAGAAAAATCTATGTGTTTAGAAAGCAGGAACAAGAGATGTGAGGAAGTCCAAAGATGTGAATGAAACGTGGTTAATGAGAAAGATCTTGTTGTTATCTATGTGGATTTTTGTTTTATAAAATTAATAAATATTATTATAAAAAAACAAACAAAATATGTTTAACCAAATACCCACCTTTGACCCAATGTCTTCTCTTCCATTTCAGGATATGGTAACTTATTATTTAAACCTCACGCATGCTAACATGGGGGCCCCTAAATGGGAGAAAGAGTACAGCCTAACAGAAGCTTTCCAGATCCCAGATGGTTCCACCCACTCCATGCAGCTGCTGGTGGAGAAGCTTCAGAAAGACCAAAGCTACCTACAAAAATACTACCAGTATAATTCAGTTCAATACGACCTTTCAGACTGTGATGACGCCTGCCAGACCGACCACATCTGTGCCATCAGGGAGGTTGATTTTGCAAAATACCACCAGTGTATTCAAGCCAGAAGTGACGCAGCAGTGCCTTCAGTCCCAGAGTTGGGTCTTCTGTTCTTCTGCTGCGTGATGGGGCTTGTTACTCTAGGCCTTTGAGAGCCTTGAATGAACCATGATACGAGCATGGGCACCTGGCTTCTACACAGAAAAAGCACAGGATGCGACCACTGCCACAGGCCTCAGCATCCTAAGGAGATCACCCTTCTTGGGGTTTGGGTTTTATTCATTTTGGCAAACCTAGGATTGAAAGTATGCATACAAATGGCTGACTATTGTAGCTCACTGTCCTTCCATGGGCTATTGGACTGTCTGAGCACAGGATTATGACAACATCATTCCAGCATCAGGCAAGACCATTTTAGCAGAATAAGAAACAAAGCTTAGTGTGGTCTCCTCTCGCAAGGAGTTCCCAAAGGATTTCTCCAACTGGGGGAATGGGCAGTGAAATGGCAAGTGGAATTCAATGTAAATCAAGTGTAAAATGATGCACAGTGGGGCAAAAATGTCTAATTTCACATGTATGCTTTTGTGCTCTGAAATGGCACTGAATGACCAGGAACGAGTGCTTGGGTCATAGCAAATAGCTCGATGAAGACGTCGTTGACCCAATGTGCGGCAGCTGGGGGGGGGAGTGCATTCCACGCAAGGGGTCATTAGGAAATAAAATTGCCAATATTCTTCTGTCGTCATACAAGTCTTGTGGTGCGACTGCTGCTTGGAATGCTGCCTGGGAAAAGTTCGGAAAAGAGGAAGTGAAATGATCATGGGAATGGAACTCCTATGATGAACGGTTACAGCATTTGGGGCTTTTTCGGTTTAGAGAGAAGAGAAATAAGAGGTGTCATGACAGAAGTGTATAAAACTATGCATAGTGGTAGTGGGGAAGTGGGGGGAGAGGGAGAGAGGGTGGGGACATCCAGTGATGCTGAATGTTGGAAGATAACAGAAATAACTTCTTCACACAACACATAGTTAGTGGGATTCGCTCCCAGAAAATGTAGTGATGGCCACTAATGTGAATGACTTAAAAAAGATTAGACGAATTCGCGGGTGATAAGACTATCAGTATCTACTAGCCAGAATGGCTATGTTCTACCTCCACGGTTCGAGGCGATACACCTCTGAATGCCAGTTGCTGGAAAACACAAGTGAGAAGAGTTGTTGTTGCACTCAGGCTTCCCACAGGCATTTGGCTGGCCAAATCTGCTGGCCAGTCTGCTGGATTAGATGAGTCTTGGCCGATCTAGCAGGGTTCTTACATTCTTAAAAACTTATGTGGGACACCTGTTTACCCTGTGGGGAGTATACTATGGTTCCCAGGATTTGGGAAGCTATGTGCATTAAGCCCAAGATGATAACCAAATATATGTCCTGAAGCTCCTAAGAAAATTTGAGCTGCTGTGTCCTGTACTATCATTTGAAGTTTCTGAATACTTTTAATTCCTCTGGCCTTGAAATTCTGCTGTGCACAACTATTCATCTGCTCCCTATTTATTTGTTTTTCCTGGATAACGAGATATCCTCTCCTAGCAGGCCCATAACACCATTAAGTCCAAAGTCTAAAATAACCTAATTGCACCACTGCCTATGCAACAGGGGTGGGGAACTGCGTCTGCCTGGTGGGCCGGATTCTTATCTTTCCCTGCCCAGGCCAGGTTTGGCATATGGGTGGCGCTGCCCATAAATCACCTGGCATCATGATTCCAGGTGACCTGTTTTTGTGGTGCTTTGAAGCCCTGGCAATCAGCAGAACACCAAAAGGAGAAACCTCCAGGCTTTAAGGCTGTATTTGCACCATACATTTAAAGAACAACTTCCCCCAAAGAATTCTGGGAATTGTAGTCTGCTAAGGGTGCTAGGGATTATAGTGAACTATGGGTCTCATGATTCTTGGAAGGGATGCGCTTTGAATTGGCCACTGTTAAGACCAATATGCTGGACTAGATGGGCCATTGGTGTGAAACAAAAGCTCTTATTATGTTATGTTATCTTGTTCTAATGGTGTGTATGTAACTAACCTGGGAGTAGTCGGAACACAAGGAACAAGAGAATGTAAGAAACTAAAATGCACATCTCCAAAAGCTAAATATTATTCTTTTCAGCAATGTCTGTAATATATATGAAAATTAATATTTGTCTGGTAATCGAAACTAAGAAAACAAATACAAAGAAGAACAAGCGATGGCCTTGTTTCTGGGGAATGTATCAAGAGTGATTGGAACAGTTTGAATACAGGATGAATACCTTTTGTTTTTACTTTCTGCTTTTAATTTACCCATGTGCTGCCTACTTTTCAAGGGGGAATATAAACATGTGATAGAAGGGTGTGCCATACAAAGTAAAGGGCAAAGTGCCACAGGGTTTTTTTAATAAAAAATTATGCATTACTCTCTCTAATAACAAATGTAGTTGGTAAGTGCAAACACAAATGGAACCAAAACGGAACCATGAAGGAACAAGAGGGAGGTACCCAAACGCTTGGGTGAATTCTGAGGTTAATAGAAGGACAATCTTTTTTAAAAAAGCAAACTTAAGAGTAAAATGAGGCTGGAGCATGCTCAGTAACCATGGAATGTTGTGTCAGAAGGGAGGGATGGAATGTAGTATGTTATGGCTGACTGGCAAATAGGCCTGGAACCACATGGATAGGGCATAAATTAAATAAAATTAGAGAGCAAGCAAGCAAGAGAGTGAAGCACTCCTGCAAGGTGAAAATACACTGCAATATTTTGTTGCAGGTCCCACTTGTACATTTTAAAACCCAAACCTTGTTTTTTTTTCTCGTCACAGAGACTGCATGTTTAAAGTCCAAGTCAAAGGGTATGTATTGTGACATCTTACCACATAGGCTTATTTGAGACCCAGGTTTCAAATGTGTGGTCCCTTCCAACCCTACGATTCTTTGAGTTTCCTTGTACACTACCCTCCGTTAAATCAAAATATACACTTATAAAAAATAAGAAAAAAAACCATTGACGTTTCGTTCCAAGTACAACCAACTTGATTTTTATTGCATTTTATTTTTTTGAGGTTGTAGCAATAATCTTTCTACAACCTCTACAAAATAAAATGCAATAAAAATGAAGATATGGGCATGAATGCTTCACATAACGGAATCTCAGCTAACGGAGCCATGACTTATCCTTTTTTAGCCTGGTGTGTGATTTCCCCGAGGCCAGTTGCACAAGAACCAGCAAAACAACCACGTCTGTTCCAGACTAGACGGCGAGTGGGGCCCTGGAGAGAGAAGAAGGCCTGCCCTCTTGCTGGGCGGGTGATGGGCGTGCTCCGTCCCGCTTGCTATGCCGCCTCTCCGCCCAAAGAGGCTCGGCTCGGCCCGGCCCAAGGAGGGCTTGGAAGCCGGTAGGAGGTGGAGGCAGCAGCCCGCTCCGTCTGCAAAAGTTTCTGGTAGGCCTGGAGCGCTGGAAGAGACGAAAAGAGGAGGAGGAGGAGGAGAGAAAGGCGGGCTGACGGTACCATGGCGATCGGCCGGCGACCTACCCAGAGCGAATCCCCTTCCGTCATCGAGGAAGGAAGGATCCTGCGCGATCCAGGGCTGCGGAGGAGGAGAACTGGGGAGCATGTAGGGTCAGCTAGCCGCGGGGAAGCCGTCGGAGGAGGCGGAGCAAGCCGGACATAGCGGCTCAGAGAGACGCCCTCGGAAGAGTCCAGGAAGGAAGGATTTCTTGGAAGTTGTAGGGGATTTTTTAAAAGGGGGGTTGTTGTCCCTGGAAATATCCCTTTCCTGGACCCTATACATCTCCCAAAAGACGACTGGGAGGGAGACCACCCACGTGAAAGAAGGAGACATTCGGGCACGCCTTAGTTAAGTTGCTCTCACTTGATTTTAGGAAAAATTTTGATGCACTTGAGGTGGGGGACCTTTGTCCCTTTTCTAAGTGACTAGCAGCAGCGAGGTTGCAGCCCACTCCCCCGCCGTCGGGGTTGGCACTAAGGACCGCAGACCCACTGTTGGCCCCCAAACCATGGCATGGTCTGGCTGTGGTCCCAGCTGCAACGCACCTTGGCCGCCTCGGTACCGTTATTGGGACCTAGCCTTTGCCTTGATGGGCACGGCTGCATTTCTGGTGGACCTGGGCGCTGACGCGTGGGTGGCCGCCAGCTACTTGAAGGCCGGGGACTACCACTGGGGTGGGCTGGTGCTGGGGCTGTTGGCCTTGTCGTCGCTGGTAACGCAGTTTTTCAGCTGCGCCTGGTACTGGAGTGACCCCCCAGACCTGATGGAAGCGCTGCCCACACGGCGGACCCTCCTTGTGTTACACATCCTACAGCTGGGCTACCTGTACAGGTAAGGGCAATCAGGGATGCTGTGTCCCTTGCTGTAAGGTAATCAGGGAGCAAGTACCGTGAAGTTCTGTGATAGGATGTGAGAGTCCTCTTTTCCTAGGAGCCAAGCCCCCCGCCCCTCATTTAGGTCTGTTTTTAGTTTATGGAACCCAGCAAAATAATCTGTGATTCTATACAAACATAAGTTTGGAGACTGGGCTACGCAAGGAGGATTGATCTTACCTCCTAGAATGTAGGGTGATTATAGTATCTGTTAATCAGACAAGTAAAATATCGGCAGGTGAGGCCTGTAACAAAATTCTGCAGTGTGGCGTGCCCTGTTCTATGTTCCAGACAATCAGCTTCCCTCCCCTTCCCTTCTCTGCCCAGTTTCCATTTTCCCCCAACAGTCAATCAGCATTCCATGCTCACTGAGTGTGATCATGCTTATTTAACTTATTTGGATAATAATAATAATAATAATAAGTTGTTGTTGTTGTTATTGTTGTTATATGCCACTCATGTAACTGGATTGCCTCAGGTCAAAAACCCTGAGTGCTGTTTTCACCTATGCAAAAGGTTGTGGGGTTTTTGTACTTTTTGAAACCTCGGGGTTCCCTTGAGTCTGCTGACAGCTCTTTCTTTCGTGTGGGTGGTGTCATTCCAAGGAAACTGAACCGTAGGTAAGCGTCTTGAATCTCTCACCACTCACTGCTTGAATCTCTCATCACTCGGAGACTGGGGTGGCATGCAACAACATTTATTGCATTTTTATGACCCGCCCTTCACACGAAGATCTTTCCTGTTTTTTAGCCTCACAACAACCTCATGAGGTAGGTGAGGCAGAGAGAAAGAGAAACTACCCCCAGGTCATTCTACTGTATGGTTTGGGGCCTTGTGAGGATTTGAGCTGGATCTCCGCAGTCTATAACAGCCTACCTGCTACCCCCACATTGGCTCTCCTTCATGACTCACCCTAAGAATTTTGTGTCGCCTTCCCTTTGCACAGGTGTTTCTATGTTCTGAAGGTGGGCTTCCGCGTGTGCCGGACGAAATCAGACAAAGATATTGCTTATGCTGTTTTCCTGTCACATGACATCAGCTTCTTGCGCCTCTTTGAAACCTTCCTGGAAAGCGCCCCTCAGCTTGTCCTGGGGCTCTACATTATCCTATGCACGAAGAAAGCAGAGATATTTCAGGGTGAGTGTCCGTCCAGAAGGGCGCAGGATAAAGGACTGGTTTGTTTGGTTCCAAAAGTTTCCTTGTGTGGTTTGTGTAGCTTGTTTCAGTTTAAATCCAATAAGAAGACAAGAAAAGGCTATTAAGTTCCCACTGGTCCAGCATCCCGTTCTCGCAGTGACCAACCAGGTGCCTGTCTTGAACCATGGCTAAGAACAGGGCAGGCCCAAGACATTTTGCTACCTGAGGCGAAGAAGAAGAAGATGGGCCTCTCTCCCATTTCATGTACAGAATACAAACGAGCTGGAGGAAAACAATGAACTGAGGGCAACAGACTAGTATTTAAAGCCCTAAATGGCTCAGCCCCCAAATATCTGAAAGACGGCGTTCTTTCCTCTCAGATCAGCAGAGAGTGAGTGACCTCTTGGTAGTTCCTCCACCCTCCGGAGTTGGTGGTGGTGGCAAGAGAGGGCATTTTCTGTGGTGGCCCCTGAGTCGTGGCATTCCCTCCCCGCAGAGGTGTGTTTGGCACCTTCATTATGCAGCTTTTGACACTCAAGATGTATATTTTGGGACCCACTGTAATCATGATACTGATTTGTTTTTACTGTTATATTTTATGCCCTGAGACCCTATGGTGAAGGGCAGGTATTAAACCTAACAATTTATTTATTTAAAGATAAACAAATAAACAAAAACATTCCAATGAGGTCACCCCACCCACCTTGCTTTAACACCCCAAAGCACCCTGCTGGGGGCAACCGAAGGCATTTTGCCGAGGCAAAGGACATCTCCCATTCCTTGTGGAGATGCTGGATGGGTGGGCAGCTGAAGCTTACTTCACACCTGAGGGCAACAGTCCAGTTTAAAAGGTACAGAGAAAATAGGACCACCCCAGGTGACTCGTATACATCATATGCACTAATAGCAAAATTATTATTTATTAAATTTATATGCCGCCATTCATAGGAAGATCAGAGGGTGGTTTACAGTAGAAAAAACACAAAATGCATAACATAAGACCAACACCTCACTAATACACCATTTTAAATGCCATAAACATACATTTGTTGGCCATTATTTTTGGCTGCTTCTGCTAGTTCACACTGTGTATGAGATAAGGGCAGCATATTCTCTTCTCTTCCAGCTTAATTTTTTTAAATCCTCACAACCACCCTGCAAGATGGGTTGGACTGAGAGACAGTTACCGACCCAACATCACATAGTTTAGTTCAGGGCACTAAAAACTTGTCCCAAGACTACAGGAGGTTATGGAAGTGGCCGTCTGTCATTGATGCTTTTGTTGCGATTCCTGCATTGCAGGGGGGTGAACTAGATAACCCACAGGCCCCCTTCCAACTCTACAACTCTGTGGTTCTATCAGTGTCCTCTGTACACTTTGTCACCCACCCTGGCATCTCAGATTTCGACAAATATCGCCCATATAGTTTCAAATGCATCCTTTCAGTCTTAAGGACTGGATTCTTATTATTTTTACACCCAACTTGAGAATGTCAGCAGGCCGCATGTTCTTCCTAGTAGCACCAGTGCCTGTCTTTGTGTAGTGTGGATTTGATTGGTCTCTTCCTCCTCTCATTTCAGTGCTTGGGATTTGCACCTCTTTCCTGTGTATCGCCTGGGCCCTCTTGGACTATCACCAAACCCTGCGCAGCTTCCTGCGGGAAAAGCACAAGCTGGGCCGCCGGTCCTCCACCATCTACTTCCTGTGGAACTTCCTCTTGGTGTGCCCTCGCATCCTGTGCCTGGCGCTCTTCGCGGTGGTCTTTCCGAGCTACGTTTCCCTCCATTTCCTGGCAGTCTGGTCCGCCATGTTTCTCTGGGTTACATTGCAAGGTACAGACTTCATGGAACACTCCGCCTTTGAGTGGCCTTATCGGGCTGTGGTGGCCATCATTCTCTACTTCTGCTGGTTCAATGTGGCCGAGGGGAAGACATGCTACCGCTCTGCAATCTACTACACGTTCCTCTTGGTTGACAGCACCATCCTTGCCGTCTCATGGCTCTGGAACACCGTTCCCTTGAACTACGACTCCCACCTTGCGGCGCATGCGCTCTACGCCGCCCTGCCCTGCTACGTAGCCGGGATCCTTTTGAGAAGTGTCTACTACAAATGTTTGCACCCTACTTTGCAGGCTGCAGTCCCGGTCACTGGTGATGAAATGGACAATGGAGATCTAGTTGGCAAAGGCGTGCCAGCTTTTCGGCAGCTGGTTGTACGAGGACACGGTGACCAAGAGGCTATACGAGGATATATCAACCGTCGGGCATATGGACTTGCTCAAAGCTTCTTTGCTGGTGCTTCAGAGGTTGCACAGCGTCAAGTAAATGGGACTCTTGGGGACAGCTGTTTGTGAGCCCAGCTATATGCTGCATCCCATGTGACCAAGACTTTCTAGTAATAAGGCGAGAGGAGTTCTGGGCTGTGTGTACCCATATTTTGGTCTGTACCTGTCAAGATGATCCCAGGCCTTTGAACATTATTTTTTTTTAATGTAAGAGTTTTTTCTAGCTTCGCAGGGACATCATACAGGGCAAGCGGGTTGGGGGGAGATGGTCAATCCCACCACCACCATTTATTTTTCCCATGTGGTATCCCTCTTACGCCTGGGGTAGACAAAACGTTGTGCTCCAGATATTATTAATTCCAGCAAACATGGCCAACGGAAGGAGTGATGGGAGTGGTAGCCAGCAACATCTCAAGGGCACTACGTTGGCTATCCCCGCTCTAAGGAATTCATGTCATCACATGCTGACCTTCACAGGAGTGTTGTTGGCCCCATTGCAACTCGTGCATCATCTGGGGTGGGGGCACAGATACATGGTAAAGCTGCCTCCAGGATCACCAGCATGGGCTAAGCCTAGAAGATGAAGTCAGGAACATGGCTTCCATGCTTCTTGGCCAGAGGCGGGTAACCTGTGGCCACCAGATGTTTCTGGATTACAACTCTCAGCATCCTTGGCCATGCTGGCTGGGGCTGATGGGAGTTGGAGTCCACCAATGACACGACTGCTACAGGTTACCCATCCTTCCAGAGGTTCATTTCAGATAGAGGTTATGGTTGCTACAGCCCTTGGTGCACTCTTAGAAAAAGACCCCATCCTATTTCTTTTATCTCCTGTGACATCCCATATTGGCTTGGAAGAGTTGTATGTGTGCAAGGCATCCCTCAGCCTGCATACCTGGTGCATTCTTCATTGTAGCATTAAAGGAGAGGAAACTACAGGGGAAGACTGTGGCACTGAGCTCCTCTCTGTAGCCAGTAGGCTTTATTTCGTCTCTTCAGGAGACAGCTCAAATAATATTGTAAGCTTCATTGCTTTAGCTGTCCCTTGATTGAGTCAGGTGCTATCTGTGCAATAACATCTTAGCCATCCCTTGTTGGGAAACAGGATCCTAGAACTTGAACCTTGTTAGGCCGTAGTTAATTAGTTTCTAATGTGCTTTTGGAGTCTTCCCTTCCTTCCCTTGCTGGTTCCTCTCTTGTGTTCTGACGTTCTTGTCCCATTGAGTGACTTAAGCCCTTAGCTTCAATGAAGCTTCTACTTGCTGCTGGCTTCATGTAGCCAAATGGCCCATTCTCAAAGAGCCGGTTCCATGAACAGCCCTACAAACTGAGTTTCTTGGCACACCAGTCCCAGGTTTTTCTTTATAGAAGCCACAAATATGTGCCCTATATTTCTAGGTGGAATTCTTCTCCCTCCTCACTCACCTGATGTAGTTGAAGATAAAATGCTTCGAGTGTTGTTACAGCAATGTGTTTCAGATGTTCAAATTGTTGAGCCTGATTATTGTTATTATTTTTTTTAAAAAAACTGATCTAGGGCTCAAGCGCAAGCAGATTTTTATTCAGCTGGCACATTAATTGTCTCCTGTATTTTCTTTTTCAAGCGAAAAGCAGCTTTGGGAGGCTGCAGGTTTGAGTGGAGGGATAGGGGGGAGGGATAGTGAAAAAGAGAGAAAGAGGCTGTTTAATCCTTTCCTCCTCAGCCGTTTTCTTCTTAAACTTTATCCCAACCTGCTTTTTCACTCATAGGGGAAAGGATATGGGTATTGTGGCACTGAACCTCCCTCTCACATTCCTTCCCCTGACTCACAGCCTCCTGCAACTGTTTTTCATTAAAAATTGGATGTGCCTTTCCTGCATAACTTCAGCCATATTCCCAAGTTATTTGGGTATAAAGGGCACTCACATATTGAAGCTGGAGCAGGGCTGTGTTGTGGCGCCACCCTCAACATAACATCCCTGGGGTAGCCCCCTGCTCCCATGTCCATGCAATCAACACAGTTGATGGATTGGCAAAGGAACTTTTATGCATGAGCATCTGCTCATGTTTAGTGGGTTGGTTTGAAGACATCCATGTGTTGGGAGTGTGTGTGTGTGTGTGGGGGGGTTAATCTGAAGGTGTGCCATCAGGAGCAGGGGCAAGCAGCACAGCCCCATTCCTTACCCACTGGAATACCCAACACATGAGTAACGCATGAGCAGAGCTGCTGAGTTTGGCCTTCAGTTTAAAGCTAGTGTTAATTTATTGACATTGTTGAAGTTGTTTAGAAGAATAAAGCGATTCAGTTCTTGTTCAAATCTTGTTTTATCAGCAGTTATGCGAGAGGAGCGCAATCCCAAAGTTTGCTAATTTGCAGGATTTTGAAGTGCTTCCACGAACCACAGTTTGAGTAGGCTTCCGTCTTCCTCTGTTCCTTAGGTAGGTGCTAGGTTTAGTGGATTTTCTTCAATTAGCCACACCAGTTGTGAAATGTTTGACATGAGATTTACTTGGGCAGAACAGCAGCAGCCCACAAAAGTGGAGTCCACAGGCCTATAAATCACACAGGCTTCTAGAGAGGCATTCGCTTGCCTTAGCTTTGCACATGCACAGAAATGAAGCCACATAAGCAGAGTTGCAGTCAGGTATCTAGGCAACGACTTTATCAGAAGAGCAAAAGTAACTTCACAGGGACAGGCTTGAGGACGAACAAAGCCATAGATTCCTCTATTCGTGTCAGCAAATTCCTCCACAGCTTCTTCACAGACATCACAGCTCTTTTACAACACCCAACATTGTCTTCATGCTTTGTTTTACTGCCTGTACACCTTAGGCTATCTAGGGATAAATACAGCAACACGTTTTCCACCACACAGGGATGATAGTTGTTTTTTAACCGGGAGCCCCACTAAAGCATTTTCCGCTACCCATTCATCCTCTCCGCTTTCAGTCACGTACAGCATGCATTAAATTGGCTATATTGATGAGCATGGATCCAACTTACGGTTGAATCCCTGCTTGCCTAACAACAAATCTGCTGATGCCATTTTCTTGTGGGTAGTGCTGCTTTGGCTATGTTAAGGCTCCATATTTGCAGAATGACTTCACCGTTAGTCTGCACAGAATGTGGAGGGAATGAGCAGAGAATATTTTCTTTCAGAATGCTAGAGCATGGGGTCTTCCTATCATAAGAACATCAGATGAGGCCTTGCTGAGGCTGCTCTGTACTTTATCTGTCCTGAATCTTCTAACCTTTGGATGTCCATGAATTCTGGTGTCACAAGAGGGAGAAAAACTTCTTTCTGTCCACTATCTCCATGGAAGGGAAGGCCACCAGCCAGACACAAGTCCAATAGCATTCTGTCACTTCTGCTGTGAAGCTGCCACAGATCTGAAATACTAAAGAGAATGGAAACTTCTGACAGGAAGTTTGCTTCACACTGCCCATTATAAAGTAGAGAGCTTTATGGACATCATGCCTTGTTTCACGTTTCCTCAACAGCCAAGTAGTCTCCAAAAAGAGGAAGAAGCCTTTTAATAGGACTTCTACCTTCCTCTCTCCAGCTTTTCAAACCAACTGCAGTGTGATATAATATGGAACGTGCACCTGAGTTATCAAGTTTTTTGTGCAAATCAACAGTAGGTGATGCTGTCGGCTGCAAAGAACACACACCGAGGAAACTTTATTAAGCCTGAGAAGAATGAACTTGCCCTTTTCTCCCAGTACTCAGGCAGATGAGTTCTTGAGGTCCTTATCTGCTCTGATAGTAAAGAATCCTTAGATGAGTCATTTGAAAATAGACAAATGCCCATTTGTTTCAATGCAGCCAGCAAATGGTATCCCACAATTGGGTCATGCAAGATAAGGCTTTGTATTGTTTGATTGAATTTGCATTACTGCTGGCGTCCTGAACACCACTGAGTGGAACAGCAGGGGCCTATAAATAGTTAACAGAAAAGCCAATCAAACAGTTGAAAGCCTAGCATGATGTCGTGAGCCTGTGGCACAACTCATATAGGTTGGCACACTTATGGCCTAAACTCCAGTTGCTATTTTCCATGTGTTTCAGCAAGCATGCTTAACCTGGCTACTTTTGTTTTGGAGCAAAAGCAGTCACGGGGCCCAAGTCTGGAACACATTCCTGAGCTGAACTGGGACCTTGAACAAATCTGCTGAAATTCTCCCCTTCCCTCTCAGCTGTTTTTCCTGTCCTCTCCCCCAAAGAAATTTGTTTGCTTCTGCTTTAAAATGAAACATCCAGAATAAACATGTGACTAACGTCATGAATTTGACCTGAAAGATGGGGCTGCTTTTGCAAACTTTGAAGCCCCAAATGCCAATAGCAGCAGCCACTCATATAATATGGGAGAGGCTGAAAGTTTTTTTAAGGCCTGGGAAACTAAGAAATTCATGTGCCAAGAGGAAGGTAGGCCCAGGGCAAGCCACTCTTGGCAGGCAATTCTAGAGTTGCAGCACCTCAGTTCAGTGAGGGCATCTATGAAGAATCTCCAGCAATCTCAGGAAATGGGCAGGCTGGTGCAGAGATAGGCAGTACTCCCAAGCTCCTCCCTGAAAAGTGTCAATGTTGAAATGATATACGTGGGTTAGTGGGTGCAACACATGGCATCCACATGGCATTTCTGAGAACAGTCCTTTCCCTTTGAAGCCAGATCACCTGTGCTCATTTCTAAGGGTGGAGTAGCTCTCCTTCAAAGGAATTTTAAACCACTGCTCTAGGTATTTCAGAGGCGGGGAGACATGTTGGCTTGGTGTGACTAATCGCTAAAAAAATGCAATGCCATTTTTGCTATGAGGCTATGGACTGACACACTGGGAGTTCCTTATCTTTTGATCGTGAGCCCCACAAGTCTGGCTGTGCTTCATATTTCGGGAAGGAAAGCGATTATCAGCCTCCTCCACATTATACTGGTGGCAGCTGTTTCTCTGGGCTCGCAGGTCTCTGCATCACAGCAGATAAGAGCTCTGACCCAAAGGCTCTGGCTGTCTGCCAAGCTTTCCTTGGGCTGTCCCTTGCATTAAAACTACCCAGAGCATATGCATGTAACAGGAGCCACGTCTCACCAAGGGGATGTGGGGAACTGGTGGCCCTCCAGATGCTGTTATTGGACTCCAATTCTCATCAGCCTCAGCCAAGATGGTCAATAGTCAGGGATGATAAGCGCTGTAGTCTGGGAATATATGGAGGGCCACACGTTACCCGTCCATGATGTACACTGTTTTGAGCAAATTGCAGACAGTACAGGCCACAAACATTTGAGCTAAGGGCCACATTGATCCAGGGATAAGCTGGGGGGGGCATGTCAAAGTGTAAACAAGGGCATGGCCAAATTAGCCTTTTAAAAATAAAGGTTGTTGAGGGTTAGGGTGACACAAAAAGCTTATTATGGAATCACAGCAGGGGAATGGTCAGTAAAAAAAAATCGAGAGGACAATCCTTTGGCATCATAGTATTACCTATGGGGGCTGTCATTAAATAAAATTGAAAAATAGGAAGAAAATATTGGGGGAGGGGACTTATCAGTCAATAAAAATGTTTTTAAGCCTTCAAGTGGAAAATGTTTGGTGGGCCTTGGAGGATCATGGCATCACTGTGGGGGGAAACCATAAAACCAGTATGGGGAAATGGGGGGAGGGAGGAAGCATAGGGGATTTGTTTTTGTTTTTTTTAAAAAAAGGGGAATGACAACATTTTGGAAGGGCACACAAAAATCTCTTGGGCGTCTGGCTATATAAATGGTGTGGCTTATAATTCATAAGGCTTGCAGCTTGAATGTGAGGTATAAAGTCTCAATACAGTCGTACCTCGGGTTAAGTACTTAATTCGTTCCGGAGGTCCGTTCTTAACCTGAAACTGTTCTTAACCTGAAGATCACTTTAGCTAATGGGACCTCCTGCTGCCGCTGTGCCGCTGGAGCACGATTTCTGTTCTCATCCTGCAGCAAAGTTCTTAACCTGAAGCACTATTTCTGGGTTAGCGGAGTCTGTAACCTGAAGCGTATGTAACCCGAGGTACCACTGTACATACGAATCCACACACACCAACTTTCCTTGCAGCGAGAGTGAGCTTGGATCGAGTTTTCAGAAAGCAGAAATAGAACAACGGTTTTTTTATACAGAAAATAAAGACTTTATTTTTCCAGTTCACAAGGACAGTTCCCATTACACAGAACATGATGCTTGAGGAAACCTACAGCCGTTAACACCTTCTAATCATAACCATAAGCACAGCTGATGCCAATTCTGGACACCTGCAGGACTCCGAGGGTGAATCAGCATTTCTAATCTACACCAGCGCATGCAGCTGCCTCTGGTGCTTGGTGGGATTCAGACTGCAATGGAAACACAGGCAGAGTTGGAGCTGAGAACGCAAGACTCCCAAGCTCACTGCAGGGACGTAAAGGATGCGGAGAGCCCACGATTGCATTAGAAAGGAACTGGCTGGTGCTTGAATGCTAAACAGTGGGAAAGAGTAGGAAGGGGCGAGGAGCCAGTTTCCAAATACTGTATGAAGACCCAAGAGAAACGCAGCCAGTGAGTTCAATGATAACAAGAGCCAGGACAATCTTTATTAACGTTAACACAGAAAATGTACCATCCCCTGAGTGGGTTAGGAAACATCAGAGAGGACACTATATAAATATTGGTATCTGATGCAAAAACAAAGCTTCACACACGTCAGCTAAAGGTCTTCTGAAATCTTGAAGGCGTTTGAAAGAGTTTCGCCAAGTAAAACAAAACTCAGGGCAACAACGGTCAGTTTCCTGGTGGCTTAACAAATCCCTGCCCGCTACGCTTTCTGCAAACACTTAAAAAAACACAAAAAACTAGGTTAATTTAAATGGGGGCCGGGCAAGGTATTCCTCTACAGTTGCTGACATGTCCAAGAGTTGCAATGGAAGTTAAGGCACAGAGTTGATTCCAAAGTCAAGCACAGCCCACACCAATACAGTAGGAGATGACTCAGGAGCGGCTGCTCAGCTAGTGACCTTTCTGGCCTTCGCAAAGGAGTTAAAAATTCACAGAAAGCTGGAATTACAATAACAGGGTCTCTTTTAGAAGTGAGTTTCCTTTCTGAGGGAGTGGGATGCATTTTCATCCCAAAGAATACTGTTATGTTGCCTTCTGTGAGCTTGCAATAAACGTCAGGAAACAGCAGCTTTCTGGCACCCTGTACGGCTTTCTCTGTGGTGTATGTTCCTCTGCAGAATCTACCCATCTATTATACACTATGTTCTCGCAGGGAAAGAAAACAGAATTCTGCCTACCTAGCAAGAACTTATTCTCCACCTGCTGGTATGAATGGAACTATCAGTCCCTATAGTTCCTGCCTTACTACTTAAGGAGTATGCAGATAAAGCACTGTCGGGTGGGTGATCAGCAGTAGGTACTGCATGGTACCAAATGCAATGGGGACTTTTCTTGGGACATGAGAGTCTTTGACTGGGACTAAAAAATAAATGCATCTGCACCTGTCAAAGCCAGATGCAAAGAACTTGGCAGGGTCCCTAGCTTCAGCAACCCATTTTGGAATTCTGAATCTTAAGTGGCATATAGTTGAAATAAAAATAATGAAATAAATTGTTGGAGGTTCCTCCTTGAAACTTTCGGGGGTTTCCACCCCTATAGTCATTAGCAATTTGCATTTTCTGCTCTGCAAGTGAGTACAGGTGTCCCTACTTCCCTTTCACTAAGCCAGTGCTTGACCCTGACACTATGGTAACTATCTCCTATTCTGAATTAAAGAGAAGATTCGCAGACCTGCAAGTTGCCAGACACTCCATTCTGCCCAACTCCCCCCACCACAAAAAAATTGCAAAGAGGCAGCACTCTTGATGCAAAACGAGGAAGCTATAAGTTCCTGCCAAGTTGGAATATTGAATGCAAATTTGGCAGATCACACTAAAGTATTTGCAAAGGAGGTGTTTTCCTAGCTGGATTTTCTCTGCTAGCTGGGCAGCTCCTATCATTTCACACTGTGCTGCCTCTTAAAAAATCCTGCTTCTACTTATGCAAGTCAGCTGTCAAAAAGAAGGAAGAAATGGTGTTTTCCCCTTTTCTGTCACTCAGGTAATCTGACCTCATCTGCACCTAAATGTCATGCTGCTGCTTGGGAGTGGAGAGACAGAGAGACAGATTATTCAGAAGAACTGGCCCCAGCCACCCCTTCTTGGAGTCAGGCACTGAGGGGATGGCTGCCTATAATCAGTACCCCAGCAGACACTGGGAGAACTTCTTCTGCCCTCTCAACACACAGAATTGTTTTGTGGCCTTTCCATGAAAATCTACAGCCCTTTCTGGCTTTGCAGGAAGGGAAATGTTTCTGGACCCTTTTCTGTAAAAAAATAATCAGTTCACTTCTCTTTATGTTCTGAAAGCTCGAGAGAGAGGCCTGGAGGTGACAAAGTACTCTACAAAAAAACAAAAAACAAAAACCACAACCCACTGCTTTTTTTCCTTTCCTTTTTTTTAAGAAAATGCATAATATTATACCACCAAAGGTTGCACAGTGGGTTAGGTCTGTACTGCTGGAGATTCCTAGCCAGGATGCTCTGTTTTGGGTCTCCTCCTCAAATTCCCTTTGCCCAAACGCAGACAGCAGTGAAAGGCTTGGGTGGCTCTCCTGGGAAAAACGACGCTGTGGCGCCTCCTACTGTACACTTCCGTCAGCTACATTGCTCTGTCTGGATGAAAAAGGAAGTCCCCAAGTCTGCTCTTGCCAAGATGGGGCTGTTGGGAGCCGTGCCGGACTGCCTGCTGCTCAGCTCCTCACAGAAAGTCCAGTTCGAGGGCCTGGTGGAGAGACACCAGATCGGCGTGATTTGTGATTCTCCAGAAGGGCATGTTGTGCTGCAAAACAAAAGAGGTGGAGGGGTGTTAAGAAACAAGCACATAAGCAACTTGTGCAGCGGGAATGAAAGTCAGTGCTCTGCAGGAGGTGAGTGAACACAGGCCTCACCCGTGAGGAAATGAAAAAAGAGTCAGGAAAGGTTCACAGGCAACCAGCCAATGTTGCTATTTTCAGAAGAAGAAGAAGCACGCAGTTGACAGCAGTTGCTAAAGTACAGCTAGGCCACCCTACCTAGTGAGGGTGAGGCTTTCCCTGGGAGCATGTTCAAAATCCCCTTTGACATTGAGGTCCAGCTCTGAGGGCCTTCTGGTGGTTCCCTCACTGCGAAAAGTGAGGTTGCAGGGAACCAGGCACAGGGCCTTCTCGGTAGTGGCGCCTGCCCTGTGGAACGCGCTCTCATCAGATGTCAAAGAGATAAACAACTATCTGACTTTTAGAAGACATCTGAAGGCAGCCCTGTTTAGGGAAGATTTAAATGTTTTATGTTTTATCCTGTTTTTAATATTTTGTTGGGAGCTGCCCAGAGTGGCTGGGGAAATCCAGCCAGATGGGGAAGGTATAAAAAAAAATATTATTATTGTTATTATTATTATTATTCTTATCTGTGGAGCCATCCTTCCGCCTTCTGAAGATCTCCATTTGGATATGCTGGGTCATCCACAGACACCCCAGGCAAGCTCCAACACACTGCGAAATGAAATATACGCAACAAAAAAGGGGGCAAAGGACACCCAAGGATGCTATGGCTGTGTTGTCTCTAAGGCAAACAGGCTCTGGCCATCTGGCAGTGCCTGCAGGAGGAAGTGAGGCAATGGATTATTACTGGGGTGCAAAAAGGGAGCCCGCTCTTCTCAGGAAGGGTGCTGCAAGACAAACGTAGTCAACAGTCTCACCTGTTTGGCTGCCATCTCTTCATCACGCCCATCTCCAATCACCACATATGTCACCTTCTTCCCAAACCGAGAGATAATCCTTTCAAAACAGCTCTCTTTACCTGTCAAGAGATTACAAACACATGGCGCTTATGGTCAAAGGAAAGGTACAGGCCCCAGTGGGGCTGGCGTCAGTATGTGGTACCTGTGGGCAGCTGTTTGGGCCCCATGGCAGGGCTCGCTCTTCCCTTGAACCCTGAACCTTGCCTGCAGGGCCTCTCCAACAGCTTTGTTGAAAGGCTCAGCAACCTTTGGCTCTTCTCCAAATTGTTTCCATTCCTACTGTTCACTACAAGATCTCTGTAATTTAGAATGCCTGAGCTTGCTTTTTTCCTATTCCCTCCTAGTTCTTTTTCTTGTTGCATTGTGTCTCTTAGTGAACTGGGGCAGGGGCTGTCATCTCACCGATTTCTGTAAGCCATTCTGGAAGCCCTGTGTGGTGGAAGGGCAGGATAAAAATGCCAAAACTACTACTACTACTACTACTGCCAATGACCTTTGCAAATTGATCAACATTGTAAGACACTTAGAGAACCTGTTTAAGAAATAGTAATAAATAAATAAAATTATGTCGCTGATAGGAGTACTAAACCCAGTTTATCCACCCACTATAGAGATTGCAACAGTATCTGAGAGCACAGCTTTGCTCCAAAAGGCTTTGAGCCAACAAAGGTCTTTTAAGGAATCATGCAGAAAGTGGAACATGTGCTGTAGGGGTTGCTTTGATGCACTGAAGTCTCCCCCTCTTTCTAGGGAGGTTGTACAAACCCAGGTTGTACTGCCACCCAAGACAACTGCCAAAGAGAGTTGGAATTTGATGTAACCACCTACCTATTTTTGTTGCGCTATAAATATTTTCAATTGGGAACACGTCACCTAATCCATACAGCAGAACTTTGGCCAGAGCCGGCACCAGCTGAGTAGTCGTTATCAGAACATTCACACAATTCTTTCTAGAAGGTGGCAAGAGAAATGGGTCAGGGTCAGGAGCTTGCTTATACAAAGTTGAAAAAGAGGTGGGATGCTGCCGGCCTCATATTTGCAAGCACTAATGGAAGGAACAAGAAATGACATGAAACTCAAGACTGGATCCTCCCCTTTTATGCATTACAGTATTTGCTATTCTTTGTACCTCTCATCCATATTTCAAATCTCTGGGGCTGACATTTGCAATGGTTCAGTGTTAAGGCTGGTCTTGGCTTCCAGTTATTCAAACAGTGATATTGTGAAGCAGCAACTTAATTGCAAAGAGTTTGCCTGATAATGCACTACAGATCCATTTGAAACAATTAAATTAAGCACATAAAAAGGCAAGAGATAAAATCATGTTTAATATCTAGATAGGTATATCCAGTGCTTTTTTCAGGGGGTACTTAAGGGTATGCAGTACCTCTTTTGTTGTTGTTAAAAAGTGTGGTACTTACTATAACAACTTCCTAGGTGAGTACAGGCACCTATTTTTCATTAAAAAAGCACTGGGTATATCTATATGTGTGTCTCTCTATCTAGCTAAATCTAAATATGTGTGTGCATGCAGGCGAACTAATACCAGTGTACTGGAAGAAGCAAAGATCACAAGTATTGAAGTAATGATCCTTCAACATCAACTTCGTTGGACTGGTCATGTTGTGCAGATGCCTGATTATCATCTCCCAAAGCAACTATTCTATTCCGAACTTAAAAATGGAAAGCATAATGCTGGTGGTCAACAAAAGAGGTTTAAAGACTGTCTCAAGGCAAGTCTAAAAAAATGTAGTATAAATACTGACAACTGGGAAACACTGGCCTGTGGGCACTCCAGCTGGAGAATAGCCTTTACCAAAGGTGTCATGGGCTTTGAAGCCACTTGAACTTAGGACGCAAGGGAGAAACATGCTAAGAGGAAGGCATGCTTGGCAAACCCTCACCGTGATCAACTCCCACCCAGAAACCAATGTCCCCACCGTGGAAGGACATGTAGATCCAGAATATGGACTCATTGTTAAAATCGTGTTTATGGAAGACAATCTTACTCGGCTATGAGTGATCGCTGAAGAAGAAGACATAAGCAGGGCACTGAAATTGCCCTCCTTCGCTTCTGATGATGGGGCAACTGGCAAAAGGTATCTGCAGATTACATTATTAAACACGTAATGGGAAGCAGATTGCTGGGTGGGGCCAGCAGTGCATATGCACTAGCAGAGCCAATCTAGTACTCCTGCTGGTGCTTTTGCACTGCGCTAATCACCCCCCCACACACACACCTCACCCCTCTCCTCCTGTGTAAGCAATAATGACCCACCCATCAGGAAGCAAGTGTAGCAATGCCGCTCTACCCTGTGAGCTCCTTCTGCATGTAATATAATATTGTGTGCATGTGGCATGTACTATGATCAATAAAAAAACAATCTAATCTGACAAATGCATATTTCCTGTACACCTTAAAGGTAAAGGTACCCCTGCCCGTACGGGCCAGTCTTGACAGACTCTGGGGTTGTGTGCCCATCTCACTTAAGAGGCCAGGGGCCAGCGCTGTCCGGAGACACTTCCGGGTCACGTGGCCAGCATGACATCGCTGCTCTGGCCAGAGCCAGAGCCAGAGCCGCACACGGAAACGCCGTTTACCTTCCCGCTGGTAAGCGGTCCCTATTTATCTACTTGCACCCGGAGGTGCTTTCGAACTGCTAGGTTGGCAGGCGCTGGGACCGAGCAGCGGGAGCGCACCCCGCCGCAGGGATTCGAACCGCAGACCTTTCGATCGGCAAGCCCTAGGCGCTGAGGCTTTAACCCACAGCGCCACCTGCGTCCCCAAATGAGATGCAAATGAGATGCGTCCACCTTAATGAGATGCAAATTATCCCATTTCTCTTGCCCACCTCCCCTGGCCTTTAAGTCTTTGACTGGATAAAAGGCAATGCAGCCGTGTGTTTGGGTACCAAGGCACAAGGATCTCCACCGAAACATTGTAGTTGCATCACAATTCAGACCATATATTTCTACCCAATAGTGTATGAGACACATCACTGTAAAAAATGCATAGAAAGCACCACATTGACCTAGAGCTGTAAAATATGGCAGCTGGCAGAGTAGACACTTCTCTCCATACCTTGACTGGATGAGCAGCAGGGACTTTAACGCTGTTCCCAACCAGGAATCTGTTAACATTTCTATGTCTTCCCTTAATCTCTGCAAAGCCTCCTTCTTTTCTGGGCTGAGAAGGGCTGCAAAATGCACACAAATTACATTGGTCAGAAAGCAGAAACATAAGTATATCAAGTAACGGGTTGTATCCAAACTAAGTTCTGCTCAGAGAAGACCCACTGAAATTAATGGACCTAAGTTAGCCATTAATTTAAATAGATCTGAGTATGACTCACATTGGATACAACCCTATATTATCAGTGCAATCAGAGGAAAGGCCCAACTTTGTGATTTCTGGATTCATTTCATTTGGAAGTGTTTCAGTACAGAAATGACATTATGAAAATGTCAAGTGAAACATTTTCAACCCCAGCATTTATTCATTTTGGAATTTATAGGTTGCTTTTCTGCACTCAAGATGGTTTGCAAATGGTTACATATAAAACATTCCACATTGCACAAAAACAATCTTGCTCTCCATTAATGGGACTCATTTTTGAATTGGCCCCTCCCAGATACATTTATGCTAAAATACAGTGATAAATAACCTATTGTAAAAAGGTGAAAGATCTCCGAGTAATCTGTTTTACCTCTTCAGGCATTTCACCAATGTGGGAATAGGTATTTATTTTATAAAACGGGGGATTTCACAGACATGGATTAGCTATCTCTTTTGCCTTCAATATGTCTTTCAATTCCAGACAATTCAGATGTCAAACTGTTAAGACAATCCAGTTTATCAAGTCTGGACAAAATTCTAAGCCACAGTTTAGCCTTATGAGGATGAGCTGCTGCAAGCCTCGGGCCCCCATGTGCATGGCTACAAGAAATCTAGAATCTTTCCCTGATGTTTTAGATTAATCACAGCGAAGGGAAGTCACGAGTATGGTGATGTTATGGTTGTATATACGGATGAGCTAAAAATTATGGTTTGAAATTTTGTTTATGATTTCTTGTTTGTTTTTTGTTATTATAAAATTAATAAATTGCAATAAAAAAACAATAAAAAACAGAAGCCCTGGAAGAGTGGAATGCAAGTCCCAGGCTCAGTGCAACTTTTCCTCATAACAGTAAACCCCTCTTGGCATTACATGTGAACCAACCCAGTTACTAAAATGCTGGCATGGTCTTTAAAGACAGAAAAATGAAACTGCCCCACCCCAGTTTTCAAGGTTGGTTGGCTGATTGTGGCCCCACCTCTCCAACACGAAAGAGCTTAATAACGTCAGAAGAACTCTACCCCTGCAGCCTGGGGCCTATACCCTCAGGTTGCAGCAGGAACATGGATGCTGCTCACACTCACCTACTACGTTGCTTTTGTATTTGTCATAGACCTCGCGCACCTTCCGATAGCGGAAAGCCAGCTTCCTCATCCAATCCACTCCACCCTGGACTCCCGCTGAACCATGATTGGCATTGTTTCCTGAGCCACTGAAGCCATCCGTGGAAAAATTGTAGTTGCTGAGACAGAAAATGTTGTATTTGTATTACACCTACTGGCAACTTCTACCTGGATCATTGTTAGATGGATGACTCAAGTCCTCTTGCATAACCCACAGAAGATCTCCCTGCACATGAAAATACTCAGCTCCATTCCCTGCTGATCTGCTGCTCAGAAACCTGAATACCAGTTCTAATTTAGACTTTGTGTACTGAGGGTCTGATCACCTTATCATTATCACCAGATCAGGACAGGTCCACCCTGAGATCTACAGGCATAGGGCGGTATACAAATTTAATAAATAAAATGAAATAAAAATAAATACAGTGGTACCTCTGGTTAAGAACTTAATTCGTTCCGGAGGTCTGTTCTTAACCTGAAACTGTTCTTAACCTAAAGCGACACTTTAGCTAATGGCGCCTCCCGCTCCCACTGTGCCACCAGTGCATAATTTCTGTTCTAATCCTGAAGCAAAGTTCTTAACCCGAGGTACTATTTCTGGGTTAGCAGAGTCTGTAACCTGAAGCGTCTGTAACCCGAGGTACCACTGTATCTTGGGCTCAGTTTCCTCTTGAATCTTAAGTCCCGACAGCTGGGGGAAATATGGGGTTCTTCATGGACAAGTTACCCTGGAATCTCTGTTAGCAAGTATTGTTTCTTGAGCTGATTTCAGAAATGCCCCTATTCGAGAGGTCTATAAAGGAGAGACAGCAGCTCAGTGGTAGAGCTGATGTTATGCATGCAGTTCCAGTTCTAATACTTGGTTCCTCCAGTTTAAAAAAAATCTCAGGTTGCAGGTGGAGGTGGAGGAGGAGGAGGAGGAAGGGGGGGCAGGAAGTCACTGTGACTGCTTCCTAGGTAGGGTGGACAAAACGTCACCTGTTTGAAAGTCCCATAAAAACACTGTAAGGGGTCCTTTCTGTTGCCACATTTTAGACCTTGGAAGCAACCAATACAAATGTATCACCTTAAATCTTGCCCATTGTCATCTGATGCAACGTCTTCCACGTGAACTTGGTCACACTCCTGCAGTGAGAGAAAATTAAGCTTAGCAAGCTCCCTTATACCAAGTTGCAGGGGGTTGGACTAGATGGCCCTTGGGGTCCCTTCCAACTCTACAATTCTGTGATTCTAAGTCAGACTATGTGTCCATCCAGCCCAGTTATGGTCTGCCCCGTGAGTAGGGAACTTGCCACTCTCCTAATGCTGCTAGACTTCCAATTCCAAGCAGCCCTAGCCAGAATAGCTAGCAGCAGGGCATGATAGGAACTGTAGTTCAGTAACCTTTGGACAGTTCATGCATTCAAACTGGAATTTGGAAGAGAACACATACCTCTAAGTCATTGAAAAATAAGTGTGTGTCGGCAACTTCAAAAATCATTTCTTCCATGGTCAAACCAGAGCTAATCACTAGAGTTGGATCCTAGAAGTTAGAATGGAAAATAGAATGGAAAAGAGGAAGAGGCCAGTATTAAACTGCATTGAAGTAAAATGGGATATTTTAGAACATGAAGCTCATTCTACAAGGTGTGGCCGGAAAGTTTGGTGAATGGTCACAGAAATTGGAAAGCGAGAAATATTTGAACGTACAATTGGCATTGGAAACCCACAAAATGCTCTCAACTGTGTACAGAGATGAAGCTGTAACTCAAAAGACAGTGTATAAGTGGTTTAAGTGTTTTCATGAAGGGTGGCAAGCCATTGAAGATGACCCTCAGTCTGGCAGACCATCGACTAGCAGAACAGCGGCAAATGTCAATGGAGTTCATGAGTTATTGATGCAGGATCAGCATTTGTCCATCCGAATGATGGCAGAAGAATTGCATATTCAGCATGAAATCTTTACTGAGGTTACTGAGTTGTCCCACCCTCCATACTCTCCTGATCTGGCCCCACCGGATTTCTTTCTTTTCCCAAAACTGAAATCTGCACTGAAATGGTGCAGATTTCCCAACATTTCACACATCCAAGCTGCTTTGACGAGAGAACTGAAAGCAGTACGAAAAGAGGACTTCTCCAGAAGTTTCCAACAGTTCTACAAATGCTGTCAACAGTGCACTGTATCAGAGGGGGCCTACTTTGAAGGCCTGTAAGGTATGTATGTTCGAATATTTTTCGCTGTCTGATTTCTGTGACCATTCACGAACTTTCCAGTCACACCTTGTATGTAGAGCTGTCACTCAATGAAAGATACACTACAGTGCACTCTTATGCATGTCAGAAGTAAATCCCAGCAAGTTCAATGGGCCTTACTCCCAGGTCTATGGGACTGCAGCCATAGGCTTACCTAGGAGTAAGGCTAGGTCTGAAGCAAACCAAAAAGGAGAGAGAATGGGAGTGTGGATTAACGACATCCCATCTCTGTAACAGGGCCAGATAAAAAGTTTCTCATATTTCCTTCTGAGCACTATCCCTGATTCACTGCTACTAGATTTGCAATCAGTATTTATTAGCTCAGAGCAAAGATCAAACAATTCAGAAGTTTTGCAGTAAAAGCAAAAACACTAGTTACCTTCCCGTATTTCTGGGCATATGATCCTGTTAGAAGAGAATGAAATATTATGATGGTCTCATCCAAGTCCCATAGGAACACTCGCTGAAGAAGAAAGGACAAATAGTAGAGGTTAGCTTGCTTTTGTTCAACTGCCTAGAAAGTGCCCCCACCTCCATATTGGAAGCTTAAAGAGGACACCACAGATTAAGTCTGCTTTTGAAAAAATCTTAAATGTAGCCGAGGGAAGATCACCCAATGAAGCTCTACAATAGGAGATTCAGCAGAGTCAAAAGGAAGTCCTTCACACAACACATACACTATGGACTTACTTGCCACAAGGTAAAATATTTGCTACCACCTTGGACACCTTTAAAATGGGATTGGACAAATTCATGAAGAATAAGGCTACTAGTCATGATGGCTATGTATTACATCCAGTTTCGGAGATAGCATGGCTCTGAATAGCAGTAGCTGGGCAAGACTTGTTGGAGAGGGCTATTGTGCTAATGTCCTGCTTGGGGGCAAATGGTTGGTCTTTGAGAGAACTAGACAGGCCTTTGGTCTGAATCAGCAGGGCTTTTCTTATGTCCCTAGTAGGGTTTTGCGTCTTCTGTGCAGGAATGATAATCGATGACACTGCATCTTGAATGTATAAATATGTTTATTAAGAGACACTGTCAAAGACTCTGGGGCTTGAAGTCAGAGGCTGAGGCCTACCATAGTAAACCACTGTGAACTGGGATGTGACCAAGTTATAAAGCTCTTTTCAGTTGCAGAAGGTAACGTGTGGGCAACATCAGCTCCTCTGATTGGCAGGCAGAATGCCGCTTTTCAATTGGCTAAAAAGTAGACGTCTGCCCTCTGCCTTTGCCTGGTCAGCAGAGTACCTTTACTGGGAGGTTTCTTTCATCACCACAGATGACTTCCAAGTCCTTCTAGTGCTACCATTTTGAAGTGGTATAAGTCTATAAGTTACTTACTAAGCAGACAAGATAAAACCACACATTTTGTATGGGCAGTAATTTAGTTTTACATACTTCCATTTACATTTGTACAACTTCTATTTTATTTCATTTTAGCCATTTCAGTATTTGTTAGAGTAAGAATCACTTCTTTTTAAAGGGGCAAGGTGTGATTTGCCAAGGAATTTCAGAATTCTAAGTTTGTTTATGTTGTAGTTTAGTTGTATCCAACTACTGTAAACTATCCTGCCTTACTTTTATATTGTTAAACTTTGCTTTGCAATGGTCTATGGACTAGAAACACAGTGTTAAAGCTTTGGAGAGAGGGGAGGGAGAGAGCGAGAGCGAGAGCGAGAGAGAGAGAGAGAGAGAGAGAGAGGTGTGATAATAGCTGGAGACTAACTTCAAGCTCGTTGTCCTGTGGTGAAGAAGCGTCTGCTTTCCTCTTCCCCCTGTTTTTCCCAGTCACGCTTTTCCTGGACTGATCCTCTACATCTTTACTAGCTGTTGCTCTCAGCAAAGATGGACTTGTAGATGGGTCTCCTGGAAAAAAGGGACAGCACAGACTTGTTATTTTATGCCTCAATATACCAACCCTCAATACATTGCATTTCTACAGCAGCTGGTGTAACACAAAGAATAGAACAAAATGCAGAGTAATAAACATGGCACCCAAAACAACAAAGGAGGCAGCAGTATAACACACCTGGGAGTGAGAAACATTTGTGGGTGGTACAAAACATAAATGAGTTTTAAAAAAATCACAGTAGGCACCAGATCAGTATCCCAAATGTGAATCTCTTCCCACCCGCCACATTTCAAATGGTGGAGAAACCAGCTAGAAGAGGGTCTTTGTGTTAGTATTTCATGCCTCTGATGCTGCAGAAGAGATTGGTGTAAATCACATGCCTGTCTGGGAAGAGTGTGGGAATGGAAGACAGTCTTATCTCTTCCATTGTATGTACTATGTACTGTACTTTTGCTTTTACTTCTGTCTGTTCTTCTCTTGGAGCTGGAGAGAGAAGATGCCATGAATCCTTTGCCTGTACATAGTGTGTAAATAAATATGTAGATTAGCTCTACGATGTCTCATGCTTCTTGCTGTGTTATGCTAGAAGATTACAGTGGTACCTCGGGTTAAGTACTTAATTCGTTCCGGAGGTCCGTTCTTAACCTGAAACTGTTCTTAACCTGAAGCACCACTTTAGCTAATGGGGCCTGCCGCTGTGCCGCCAGAGCCCGATTTCTGTTCTTATCCTGAAGCAAAGTTCTTAACCTGAAGCACTATTTCTGGGTCAGCCGAGTCTGTAACCTGAAGAGTATGTAACCTGAAGCCTATGTAACCCGAGGTACCACTGTAGTGTGCATGTATCATTTAATATATGTTGCTGAAGTGCACTGGAGTAAGAAGGGAAATGCATTTTCCAGAGCTGCGCATACCGGAGGAAGCTCAGAGTTTGGGGGCTGCAGGGGCATCCCAGGGCATTTTCCAACACTTTGAAGGTGGCCTAAGTGTTCAGGCAGGTTGAGGTGAGATAGGTATTCCTTCAAGTATCTGGGTTTCAATTTGTGTAGGCCTTTAGCATAAGATTTAATTCACGCTC
Source organism: Podarcis cretensis (assembly GCF_951804945.1). Taxonomy (NCBI): domain Eukaryota; kingdom Metazoa; phylum Chordata; class Lepidosauria; order Squamata; family Lacertidae; genus Podarcis; species Podarcis cretensis. The sequence continues at coordinate 22,125,928 of NC_137177.1, read as the reverse complement.
TGGGTCCCCCTTTATTAGGGAGCAATTCTGTGTGTCTCTGGCACATCTGGATGGCAATTCATTGGCTACTTGATGGAATTCACTGGTGTAAGATGTGCGGACGGCCACTCACTTGGACGGCTTTAAAAGGGGACTAGATGAATTTGTGGAGGAAGAGGTGACCAGTGCCTACAAGTCATGGTGTCTATATGCTACCCCCAGAATCAGAGGCTGCATGCTTCTGAATTACTGGTTCCTGGGTTCCGCAAGCAGAATAATGATTTGCCCTTATACTCTGCTTATGGGCTTTCCACGGACACTTGGCTTTCCATGGACTAGATGCACTGCAGGGGGTTGGACTAGATGACCCTTGGAGTCCTTTCCACCTCTACAATTCTATAATTGTATGAAGAACATGTATGCCACCTTGTATACCTTGGGGGAAAGGTGTGAGGTGCAAATAATTAAAAAATAAAGTGGAAGTTGAGACCTTTTGGGACTGAGGGTTGGGGCAGAAGGCAATCGGTGGATTAGCAAAAAATAATTTCCCAGGGATAAAAGCAAAGTGCATTAATCAGACCAAGGTGCACTAAGACACAACTTATTGTATAGGTGAGTCCCCCACCCCTTCACCCCACACATAAGCATTTTCATACAAGCAGCATGAGCATATAGGGGCATTCTGAAATCAGTATCCTTTTCCCATCATATTACCAGAGGAATGTCTCTGCGCCGTCTGAGTAGGCACCATGGCATTTGGTTTTTCAGAAGGATACGTGGTTGTTGCTAAGGTGGGACTCTCTGTGCTGCTGTCTGCTGGTGCTACAACTCCAAAGCTTGAACTTGAGTAATATGGCTGGTATTGACTTTGGCCAAGAATTGTATACGTAGGATACTCCTATTCAAAAATAAGAGGGAAAGGGACAGCAAAACAAAGTAAGTCTTATTCCAAGTAAACATGGCTTACTATTGCCCTGTTAGCATTCAAGCATACAGTCTGAAAAATAATAAAAAGCTTCCTACCATTCAAAAACGAAAAGCATGGAGTAAAATAAGTTTGATGCCGGCTTATTTCTATGGGAGGAAACCATACCTGTTGAGAGATGCTGGCTACTGCTGATGCTGAAATATTGACAGCAGGTGAGGTGGTGGAAACTGAGTTGGCGTTGGTACTTGAAGCTGTAAAAATCAAACAGATGGCTATGTGTCAATGTGTTAGAAGTGCATGCAGCAAAGCCAAATGGCATTGGAGCAGGGAAACTGCAGTGCTGGCATTCTTAGCGTCAAGTGTGCTTTCCTTAATCAAAGGTGGAATTTGCAAAGACTGAGCAACAATGCTGCCCCACAGACATCCTTTTGCTAAACAGGATGGAAGTGTCCTCAGTTCTGGAAGCAATGCTTTTAGATTCTGCCAGATAGTAGTAGTTTTTTAATTTTTAAAAAAACCTACATGAAAAAGATTGTTCCTTCCATACATAAAAGTTGGGAAACTATAACTTCAACTGCACAATATTACTAACAACAGACTAAGTTATCTGCATTTACCTTTCAGGAAAACCAGTGTGAAAAATTAACCAACATATTGGCTTCAAGTATGAATAACACTGTCTGGATCCAACCTAATCAATCATCATCTTCATCACTATAGAGAACTATGGTGATTGCCAATAGAATTGGAGCCAAAATAAGGCTACTGAAGAACATGCAAGTGATATCAGTGTGCTCCAGGGAACTCAGGTTTACAGAAACACAAGTCTTTATAAAAAGAAGCAAAACCAGAGACAGCCCAAGGAGGACTGAGAATACTCAATAGTCACAGAATGTTGTGTCAGCTGGAAAAGAAAAAAGGAAAGGGGCGGGGAGTGGAAAGAAGTACCATAGAGCAGCTTCCTGGCAAGAAAGAAAGAAAGAAAGAAAGAAAGAAAGAAAGAAAGAAAGAAAGAAATAATATGTTGATCCTCTTAAAAACTAAGGCCAACATATCATTAGGCATGGTGAAGCCGGCTGAAATCAAGGGGTTTAAGCATGCCTCACTCTATGCCGTATTTAAGCCTGGGTGCTGGGCTGAATAATTGTCCCTTTGCAGGAGAATTTCCATATTAAACAAACTGGCCATGAGCTGAATGTGAGAGGGGGCTCTGTCACATGCCACAGCTGAGCAGCAGCCGTATAGAGATGCTCTTAATGGAGTTGAAGCAAACAATTTAATCCCCCAGAGTGAATGACCTACTTCATCAAAGGCAATAGAAAGTTACTTAATTCTAGGAAATCAGCTACATTAGCATCTGAAATCCTTCTGGGAGCTCCTTCCAGCTTGTATGCCTATTGTTTTATAGTAGACTGTTTGTGTGATAAGCAGAAAGCTCTCAAAGCTAGTTTTTTTCCAGTGGTGCTGTATTGCAGCTTACAATTCTTAATGCAACTGACAAAAAGAAAAAAAAAAGAAAGCTGCACTTAGTGGTGATAGCATGCTGTTGTTTTCAGTCCAGATCTACCAGCTGCTTGGCTGTGGCTCTCCTCATCTTACTTATGTGACATTGTTCACAGCTTGTTTTTGATCAATAAGCCCGCTATGCGTCACAAGGACATAAGATCTAGATGAAAAACACCAAATCTATCCCAGCAGTCTGCATTTCCACCTTATGGGCAAGCGGTTGGGTCTGCATTTCTTCCCAGGTCTGCTCAGTGATACCAAAAGTGAGTTTTTGAAATTCATGTACCCGTAGTACACACAATGTGCCAGAGTCGAGGTTTGGTTTCTTGTTTTGGAGACAGCTGCATACTGGTAACCAGAACATTAAGATCACACTCTTCACTGCTGGGTTTTTTAAATGAACCCAACAAAAACCCTGTGAAATATGAGGATTCACACAAGGCCACCTGGGTGAATACTATATGTTTTCGAGTAAAAAAAACAGAGGTTATTATACCTACTTGAATGTGTTACAAAACTAAGCGTTACTTCAAAATCAAATGTAGACAGGCAGTATGATTCTGTTCATTTATATAAAATCTGGTTAGGGGCAAACTACATTTTACATTAGTTTAAATGCAGGCTTTTTGCACACAAATGGCCAGTGTGAGGGGCCCAGTCCAAACAGGTGTGGGGGAGCCCTTTGCCTGCATTTTGCAGTGGAAAAAACTACTCCCATTTACTAGAATGGAAGCACTTTTTCTTATACAAACTGCAGGTGTGGGACCTGCTCCTCCCACCCCCACCCCTCCAAATCCAGATCAGGACTATATAAAGGCAAAGAGTTAAAAAAATAAATTCCTCTCCCACTCCATGCTAGGGTGCTGATCTGGATCAGGGCCCCCACACTGTGTGTGTGTGTGAGGGAATACCCTATACTTAAAAGAACAGAGATGTAACTAACGTTAACATGTTCATTGGCTCTTAGCTTTAGTAGCTTGAGACCAGCAGCCCTCTTCCAGCCAAAGAGGAAGGAGGTGGCCAATTTATATTCTAATGGAACTGTTTGGCATGCAACAAACCATGATTCCCAGTCTGAACATAATACTAAGCCAGGGATCATTGTTTGTTTCCCCCGAACATTTTCAGGGAGGAGCAAAGCAAACCCAAATTGATGAGTTCATGGTAATACGGAATACTGTGACATGCGAACAAGGTCAGTATTGGGGTGGAGCATAAACCATCACATGCAAATGTGGATGGAAACAGGTCACTTGCTGCATGTGTAACAGTTAAAACAGTTGCGTATAGCAGCTCTAACAACATGGGGAGCTAATCATCTGTAAGTGAAATGAGCGTTAACCATATTCCCACCACAATCTGAGGAAGCAGCAAGTGGCTTAACTTGAGTCAGCCAGATACAGCATGAATGGGCTTTGGGCCCAGATACTCTCTTCCTCCTCCTCCCTCCAGAATTTGTTGTTACATCCAAACTGGATAAGCTAAATGCCAACATAAAACAGATGGCCTGCAAACCACGGTTGGAACAGAGTTTCCAATTTTAGTCGAGAGGTAAACCGTGGTTTGCAGCTGTAGCTACAGTGTGTTTAATTCAGAGGCAACAAGATACTGTGGTAACTGCAAAGCAGGCCATGAAGGAGGGAACTGGAGTGTATATACAGCCATTGGCCCAAAATAAGCAGCTTGTAGGAGATTCTTCCCTGTCAGAAAGTACTCTAACTGCCAGGTTACCAGGACTGCAGCAGTGTGGGGAAAAAGGACACATTGATCTCTGTCACTAGCTAGGAAAACAAGAGCTATTGAATAGCTATTTCCTTTCTTAATTGTTGCAATCTGCCACAGAGACCATTTGATCAACAGGCGGGGTACAAATCTTTAAAATAAAGAAAGTAATAGTTGCTAGCTCTTAACAGCTAGGCCCCTATGCATTCTGATAGCTTGAGCCCAGCGATATCGGGAAACGAACACAGACATGCTGAACAGTGGCATGCATTTGATTTCTGTAACCCATTCCTCCCTTTCCCGAACAGTCACCCTCCTGCCTCTGTGAGAGTTTCAGAAGCACGGCAAAGTAAAATTACCCTGTTACAGACAGCGGATCTCGGCAAATCAGTGAAAAGGGAAGGCTAAGGCAAGGTGGGAGGGAGGGAACCATGACTCACAAAGCACAGAGAAGCATGCACAAAACAAAGACAAAAACGTGCTGGCCTCTTCGCGGTTTCTACACCGGGTTACAGGGAAGAGGTACGTAGATAAATAACCATGCTGACCTTTACCTTGAATAGGATAAGAATAATGTGCTGGGCTGGATTGGCTTGTGGTTAACCCTGTAGTGCAGGTAAGAACACTGTGCTGACTTGGAGATGGAGTCTGAATTAAACCACTCTCAGGTTTCATACCTGGCCACAGTGCACCTGAATCAGATAAATTGCACCAGTTACAAACAAAATTGGTGGTGGTCAAGCCAGGCTTCCCACTGAGATTCTTTTTGCCTCCGAGTACAAGTGACAAAACCCATCACCTAAATATGGAAGGTGGTTAATGTGCAAATTTTGAGGCATAAGCCTAGAGAAAACAGCAAAGAGGAAGAAGATGGGGAGAAAAGCTAGTCAAAATTAAAAGAGGGAGAAGAGGTATGGTAAGGTTAATTTCCAAGCCTTTGCAGGGGGAAAATGTGCTGGCGTTTCTAATGAAACTCTTACTAGACTGATGCTAAGGAGCTGATTGTCACCCTTTCGATTCCTGCACAGCACTACAGGGAGCTGGTTGTGTGGAGGATAATGTTACCAGCACTTGTTTCCGTTCTGAACTGTTTCTGTGGCACACTATCCACAGGAATATTTCACTGACACATTCAATGATAATTACTGCATGATGCATTTAAGATCAGTTACCAAGAATATACATGAGAGATAAGCACAAGAGAACAGCACACACATCTGATGAAATCAATTTGAAAAAAAGGTATTTATTTTGCTCAAACTATCTTCTTGTCACGTACACGAGAAGCTAGACCTGACTCTCCGCTACTGTGCTCCTCTGTAATCTTTTATCTATTGTCAACTATGTTTAAAATGACCCAGATTCGAGGCAACTCTTCATTTGTCAGAACTTATCAGATGTGTTGGGTAGGGAGGGAGACCACAGGTCAGTATGTTCTTTGCACAGAGAAGATCCCAGGTATAATCCCTGGCCTTAAACAGATCAAGTAGCACTTATGGAGAGATCCTGGAGAGCCACTGGCCATGATCACATGTGACAATAAGCCAGATAACAATGACCAACATCCCAGGGAATCTGCGAGAATTTCTGAGGCACTCCTAGCTACCAGAGACACCTGCACCTCCAGTGACAGAGCTTGATCTAAAAGTACCTGCAGACTATGTACCTGCCCTTGAGGGAGAGTGCAACCTCATCCAGGGCAAACAACTGACTAACTTCCTGGACCCAGGAACTGCTCCCTCACAGAGCTTCCACCTTGCCAGGATTCAAGCTGAGCTTATTAGTCCTGATCAAGCCCAACACTGCATCCAGACACTGGTCCATGGCTTTCATAACCACTCCTGATGTTACAGAGAAATAGAGTTGGCTACCATCAGCATACTGATGACACCTCACTCCTAATGACCGCTCCCAACCGGAGATGCCATAATGCCCCGCAGCATCCCACAGCTCAAGGGCCAGGGGCCCAAGAAACACTCATCCAATACTGACTTCTGGAAATAAGGATAGAACTGCAGAACAGTGCCCCAATACCCAAGGCTGATGGTATCAAAAGCTGATGAGAGATTGGGCAGAAAGAGCAGGGACACTTCTCATCCTTTTTCTGATAAAGGTCATCCATCCTAAAGCCAGATCTGAACCCAGACTGGAAGGGGTTTAGATAATTCATAATCTCCAAGAATGCCTGAATTGTATTGCCATGTCTTTCTGTCTCAGAGTGTGCCTCTGAGGGTGAGGTCAAACTGCTGTGTTAGCACCAAAGTGACCTCCCCGGGTTGCGAGCCTGAGCAGTGTATATGGAGGTCCTGGGCTGTCCAGACGACAAGACGCCCTCTTGGCCTCACTGAGGTGGTCCCAAGGAAAGCAGCTTGGCTGCAGGAGTTGCCAAAAGAAGGCATACAAGGAGACATCCAACTGCCTTAGGGACTCAACTCTGGATTTGCACAGGGTTTACTCCTTGGCCTTTTCTTCTCTTGAATATATCCTGCAAGGCAGCAGAGGTCTAGGATCAAAGTTTTCCTTCTTCTAGATGGGCTACCTTCCTAGGTTGTTAAGCCCTATCTGCCTTACTTTCTTGAGTACTGTGCCCCCAAACATGGTATTTAAGACTAAGCGGTAGGAGTTGTTAAATAATCGGTTGTTTTTTTCAAGAGAGGCTGCACCATTTCCTCCTTTAAGGCGGTAGTCACACCTCTTTATGCAAAGATCAATTAACCACACCCTGGACCCATCCAGTTATGCCCTTTCACATTGGCTAGCTTTAATCAGCCATGAAGGTTTGAGGGAGAATGTGGCTGGGCATAAACTTGCATGTCACTGGGCTGCAAAAACTGAAAATGATCCCGCAAAACAAGGCTTGATGGAACATTAGAAACCTGACGGAGCTGTGATAACCATGGCATCAAACTGACTATGGAGGTGGGTGACTTTGACCTCAAAGTGCTCATCACAGTGGGTCTCCCAATGGTTCTGGGCTCTGCCTAAAGTTAGAAATATCAACAGCCAATGGACCACCCTGAAGAGCTGGGATAAGATGAAGGCAGCAAAGTACACTGTTACATCTTTGCTACTTTCACCACAACCCACACTCCAGATGTCATCTGCCTTGTTTCTTAACAAGCAGCTCTCCAGTATACCAGGAGGCCAAACACATTCTGCAGCACCAGAGACTGCACTCAGGAGCAATTGTATCAATGCCATTCCACATTCCTGGGAAGGATCACCAGCTTCGAGAAAGGAGTATCAAGAAGTCCATCAGAATCCATTAAGTATCTGGGGTTGGACCATCTTAATTGGTTCTCCACTCCTGTGGGGGGAAACTGGTAGCATTAGCCCAAACTTCATCAAAAAGTATCACAGAACTGCCCACCCACCTTATTTCCAGGCCGCCAAACGTGCCACCAAGGGCAAAACCCAAACTGAGCGTGTACCCTTCACTATGTAACAGGTCAAAGACATCTTGAAACAGCTCTGTGGTTGACATTGAGGTCATGAAGTCTTGAGTCAGACCACTGAGAGCAGTTTCAGCATGGATGTTGAAGTCACCCAGGACAATAGTCCCAGGATTCTCCAAAACCATGCCAGAGACCTCCCACATCAGTTTGGTAAAGAAGACTGCTGGACAGCAGGTTGGGTGGTACTATCACAACAGTAACAGGATAGATAGTGCCTAGGTGAATTTCACCAAAGAAATTTTTAAAATTGCCATCAAATTACTAGAAAACTCTCTGTGAGCAGCTTGGTAAACCATTATGATAAAGTTAGTACGCTAGGGTTAACACACCCACACCCAAAATTAAGAATGCCAAATAGCTTTAGAAAATGCATGATGCTTTCACATTCAATAATTCAGGCCATGAAGCAAGTACAGTTTCTTATGTAAGACTCAAGTGTCTCATTCCAGAAACATGAGTGGCTTCTTGCATTATATATATAAGAAGAGCTGCTTATGGGTTTCCCCTGGTATCTCGCTGGACACTGTGAGAAGGAGAAGGCTGGACTAGATGAGCCTTTGGCCTGATCCACAGCAGGGCTCTTCTTAGGTTCTTATGAAGGAAAATAGTACCGTATTTTTCGCCCTATAAGACACACCTTTTCCCCTCCAAAAATGAAGGGGAAATGTGTGTGCATCTTATGGGGCGAATGCAGGCTCCTTGGCTTCAGCGATAGCAACGCAAAGCCTCCGAAGCCTACGCGACGCCTTCCCGCTACTCTCCAACCCGCTACTCTCCCGCATTGCCAGCCCCAGAGGATGGGGGGGGCAGCAGGAAGGCGCGCGATGCCTTCCCGCTACTCTCCAACCCAGCTTCCAGGCTGGCGGTGGGGAAAGCAGCGCTTCCCCCATCGCCAGCCCCAGAGGATGGGGGGGCAGCAGGAAGGCATGCGACGCCTTCCCGCTACTCTCCAACCCTCCTGTGGGCTTCTGCGGGAGATAGGGGAATTCCCCCACCTCCCGCAAAAGCAGGCAAAAGCCGCGCGCTCTTTAAAGGGGCTCCGCAGCTTCTGCTGGCTTTTCTACGAGGGGGGGGGAATTCCCCCACCTCCTAGAAAAGCCCGCAGGAGCCGCGCACCCTTTAAAGAGCGCGCCGCTCTTGGGGGCTTTTCCCCGAGGAGGGAGAAGGGACTGACTGGCCGTTTCAGTCCCTTCTCCCTCCTGGTCGAAAAGCCTGCAGGGAGAAGGTCTTGGAGTAGCGCACAGGCTGCGTGCAGCCTGTCCAGTGCTCCCAGAGCTGCGGGGGGGGGGGGATCATATTTTTTTACTTGATTTCCCCCCCCCCCCCCGAAAACTAGGTGCGTCCTATGGGCCGGTGTGTCCTATAGGGCAAAAAATACAGTAATTTACATACACAGTTTCACAAAATACTTTTTACTGTAAGAACTCTGGCTTACCAAAAGGAGGTAGTCCATAGGCTTGGGTTGTCTGAGGATAAACAGCGTATGTCTGCGACTGCTGCAGTGCTTGGTACTGAGTCTGACCAGAATAAGAGGCCATCGTTTCCGATACAGGTACAGAAAGAATATGTGCATATGGCCTGGTTAAAGAAAAGAAAAATATTGCCATTAAGGAATGTTAATAAGTAACTAGGTAAAAGGGTTGGGTAAGGGAGTGAAGAGTTTCCCACTCCCAAGCTCAACCTGTCCCTCAACATATATTCCCTATAAGTAGTATTACAGCAGAAAGAGAGAATATGCCTGGGGTACATGGAATTGCCTCCCCTTCCTGGCTTCCTCCCGATAGCACAAGGCTGCCACAGGCTGCACACTTGCTCCTTTGGGGAGAGAAAGGAAACCGCTCCTCGCTTCAAAGCAACCTCGTCACAGCCAGGGAACTCAGGAGACAATGCTCATCTCTTATGACAGGCACATCCAACAGTGAGGAGGTTGTGATCTGTAATTCAATATCAAAAACTGGCAGTGATCTACCACCCCCCGAAGTCATTAAACAAACAAACAAACAAAGATCTTTATTTCACAGCCAGAGTGTGCAGGGCTTCTCTCTCTCTCTCTCTCTCTCTCTCTCTCTCTCTCTCTCACACACACACACACACACCATACTCACTCCACCTCCAGCTTTCCCCTACTGTTGCTTTTAAATGCAGCTGACTTCGTGTCAGCATCCCCAAGCCCTTACTCCACCTCTCTTTCCCCTAATGTTGCACGTTAAAGCCTTTCCCTCACTCAAACTCATGGAGCACTACGGGGGCTTTCCCCCGTGTGTTTTGTTCTTTGCCTCCCTCGCTGTTTGTGGAGGGGGGGCTCCTTTCTTATTTATTTCTTTGCTTCTGAACTAGCGGGCAAGCAGGCAAGGAGCTTTTCGTTCCCTGCTTCCCCCCTCCAGTTTGTCAAACACGCAGGCAATGCAGAGGGGGCAGCAAGGAAGGAAGGCGGCTCAGATGGAGGAGGAGGAGCTCAGGCTTACATGAGACTGGCAGCAGCAGTGGCGTCCAGCTGCAGAGAAAGGCTTTCCTTTCTCAGCCTGCGATCAACGAAAATCAGTCTACAGTCCCTGAGTCGATCGCGATCGACGTCTTGGACATGGGGGTCTTATGAGATTCATGGTCTCCTATTGCTCACATTCAGGCTTCTGGGGTGTATATACCCTCTAAAAGACAGGAGCATGTGGTCTCCAGATTGCTACATGCACTTCTGTCACACAGAAGGTGTACACATCAGGCAACGGAGGAAAATATATTTCTAGGTGCAATGCATTCGCCCTCACAGTTTAACAGGTATTTCTGACATGGGAAGAAGGACTGCATGGTGTGCATTTTTTAAGGTCAACTCTTCCAAGGAGGGGGGAAAGGGCAAGGCAGGCTTTCAAGAAGTCATGCCCATGGCTGATTGCTCCCCGTTCCCCATGTAAGCACACAATCCTTTTCATTGCAAGGAGGTGGTCTCTCTTGCCATTTAAAGTCTTCTCTAGCTATGGGCAAAGTTGCTACCGATCTGAGAGTGAACGCTGTGTTGTCAACGTAAAGTGTCTTAAGACGAAAACTGGGCCCAAATCCCTTCACCGACTGAGGTAGTAGTATCTGTTGTGAAAGTGGAACCCTATTGCATACTATGGAGAAACAAACCATCAGTTGAGCCAAACTATTCAACTTACTTTGCAGAATACATCTGTGACGTATATTCATTTGATGACCTTGAGATGTAATCAGTGCATGGCATAACTGGAAAATATATAGAGATGATAAGTACACGTATATTATTTAAGAGAACAATAATTTTGAACATGTCAGCGCAAGAATCACAAAGTTGTAATGTTCACTGTTGTATTTAGAAGACATATGCATTCCAGTGTAAATAATACATGGAAGTGGGAGTTAGGAAGTGGGAGTTTTCACCCTCCTCTCTCATGAGGGAATACGGAGATGAGGGGAACAGTGCTAGACCTTGAGCCTCGCTGTGACTCATTCACAATCATCCAAGGCGTGGCTTAGAAGGCATCTGGGTCCACCAGATGCTGTTGGACTCAACTCTCCTCAGACCCAGTCAGCATGGCTAATGGTCAGAGATGATATGGCTTGTAGACGAGCAACAGATACATGGCCAAAGGGTCTCCACTCCCGGTTTAAATGATTCTCTGAACTAGGCCAACATGGGAGAATTATTAAGCCAGAGAAGCATTACATAGAAAAGAAGGAATCACAGCAAGAGCTAATTCTAGCTGTGAGAATGTGTGTAGCAGCTCACTAAAATGAGCTACTTTGCCCAAGCTTTATGCCAGAGGAGGGTATTCAAGGACAGCTGTATGGTTAGTTCCACGTGTTCTGCATGCTGTGCTTACAGAAGTAACTGTATATTCCTCTGAGAATGCCCTCCTCCTATATTACACAGTGCTTATCTATAAGCAGGCAAGTCAGCAGGCAGTGGGGGTAAGTCCTAGAAATTACTTATATAATTGCTTTGTATAATTAGAAGTCTTCAATATACTACCATACACTCTTTTCCTTCTTTGGGCTTAGTATACATCATACATTTAAAGCACATCTCCCCTCCAAGAATCCTGGGAACTGTGGTTTATCCAGCACAGAGCTGCAATTCTCAGCACTACAATCTACAGTTCCCAGAATTCTTGGTGTGTAATGTGTGTATTCTTAGAGTCCTATGGCTCTTTTCCTATGTTAGGGAGATAACAATCTGGCTAGTGTGATTGCATAGCATTTCAACGATAGTATCTGAAACTCAGCACCTACTTCCCAAGCTACCAGTTTGCAACTATACTTGCTATGGGGGTGGTGTGCCCAGGACAAGATCCTTCCCTATAGGTTACCTAAAGTTTGGATGGGTTTACTATAATTAGTTGTGTCCCATAGGAAGCTGCCTTGTTCTAAAGTCAGACTAAAACCCATCAAGTTCAATATTATCACCACTGACTGACTGTAGTTCTGTAGTGTTTCAGGCAGGATTCTTTCTCAGCCCCTACCTGGAGAAACCAGGGACTGAACCTGAAAACATGGTTACTCAACTACAGCCCTTCCCACCATTGCCTTTAAGCTATGAGCAGTAGTCTCTTGGTTAGATACCCAGGTTAGGACCAAATGCCAGCTATGGCTGAACCAGCAGGAGAGAGCAAACGGCAGTTTTGGTATGCTTCACCTGACAATGTATTGACTGTCACCAGAATGACCCAGCCAAACAATTACAGGAGCAGAGAGATTTGAGAGAATACTGTGGTGAACACCCCTTCTTAAAAAAACAGTGTTAGTGGCTCACGGCTTTCATTTTCATTATTAGCATCATATGTTCTCTCCTGTTGCAGCAGCCCCTTGATATCCTTGCTCAGCAGCCCCTCACAAACAATAGTTTGTAAAGAAGGTGCAGGTGCCAACATTATGCCAAACCACAGCTTTACAAACCATGATTAGTGTTTAGCCTTTGACAGACCTAGGGGACCTTCAGCCAGATGCTTTTACACCCCCAAGTGCATGAGGCAATGGGGCTAATACCATCTCCATCTGGTTCCTTTGTGGTTACAGAACAGAGAAAAGGGAAGAGGCTGTAGCTCAGTGGTAGTGAATCTGCTCTGCCTGCAGAAGGTCCCAGGTTCAAGCCCTGAAATCTTGGAGGAGCCTAGACAATATTCAGTATATTGTCAGCATAGACAATATTGAGCCAAATGATCTGACTCAATATAAGGCAGCACCCTATGTTTCTATGACAGAGAGAGGTAGTACATTTTCTTCCCCATTTGGTTTCACTGACAGGCAAGTTCAAAGGAATAGCTTAATGGCTCGTTGATTCAGGAAGCCTTGCATTTTTCTGGTGTGTGTGTGTGTTTGTGTAGATTCTCCTCGGAAACCTGGGAATTCTAAACACTTGTCTGTACAATTCAGGCACACAAACTTACCCAGTTCTTCTACTCAACTATAAAGATAAAGAAGGCACTTACTTTCATTGGACATGGACAGGTTTGAACCAAGGCTTGAGGATTCAGGTTTCTGATCACTATCGTCTGTGCTGTTCACTTGCCTGAAAGGATCAATACAGAAGCAGGAGCTGTTGCTTATCTCTGCCGCACAGAAGCACTGGCTCAATTTCAACATCAGGTCAAACTATAGCTTGCTCTCTAAGCACAGTTAAGAAGACAAACCAGAAGGGATGAATCATTGCAAACTGAGTGGGGTGCCTTGCGCAAATGGAGCTCCACTTGCACAAGGTGCCTCCACCCAATTTTGGGAACACTTCTCCTCTGATGGTCCCACATGGCCCACCCCACACCATGCAGGAGGATCTCATACCATCTAGGAAGACTTGAGGGGTGCATGTTCTGGGGGGCAGGAAAGTCCCTCTCCATGTTCTTCATTCCATTCCCAGTTTTCACAATTGAAACCGTTGTGAAGTTAAATACTGTATTCCTTATCCCAGTTCAAGACAGAGAGCCATGTTTAATGCTGCAGTTCTGTGTGCGCAATGGAACTTCTTCCTCTCCTGTCCCCACAGCCACCCTCCATCCATCCATTTTGTGTTGTGTCTTTTAGACCTTGCTTTTAATCTGTGCACAGTGCTTAGTAGACATGAGGTGCTTTAGACATCGTGTTGATGATGATAATTTTTTATTAGCACAATGTACAGCAATGGTTTTATCCCTAAACAAGCATTTTTGGAATATTTGGTAGGTTGTGGGCTCTCCTTCCTTGGAGGTTTTTAAGCAGAGGTTGGATGACCATCTGTCATGGATGATTTTAGCTGAGATTCCTGCATTGTAGGGGGTTGGACTAGATGACCCCTGGGATCCCTTCTATCTCTATGATTCTATGAAAACATGTGCTTTAACTGGGATCTAGTAATCATTTGCCCACAGCTGAAAATTGTGTATGAAGCTTAACTGTGGCAAGTATGTTTTCCTAGTGAGAGGGTACACATATTAAGTTTTCCCTTACCTAAAAATCCTGAAATGACTATAAAAACTCCAATTTAGAGATGGGAAGTGTCATAGCAATAGAGCAACTGCTTGGCATGCAGAAACTCCTGGCTTTGATGCCTGAAGTGCTGGGGTGCCATTGCCAGGCAATGTAAACAATACTAAGCTAGATGAACCAATGATCTGCCTTGGTAGAATACTACTTTCTATGTTCTTGTGTGTTGTTAGAAGTGTTATTTGCACTCAATATAATGTGGAATTTGGGGGTTTCCCAGCTGTAAGTAAAGTAATGCTTTCAATAATTTTCTAGAATGCAACATTACACACAAAAAGCATGCAGGATGTAGCATGCAGTGGGATCCAGTTAACAGTTACGCAGAAGCAGAAGCTATCTGTAAAACATCATATTGTTATGAGAATGAGCAATTGCAAGCCTAAAGTGTTCATGGCTCCCTCTTCCCTCCCCCTGTGTGGGCAGAGACCAAAAACTTCCTACAGTTTGAAACAAACCACAGTTTTCCATTTCAGAATATGGGAAACTGTGGTTTGTACAAACTATAGTTGGGATGCAAACTAGGATCAAACCATGGTGCAATATTCTGATTTTTACAAACCAGCCTCCCATACTCAAATAAAACAGAAAACTGCACTTCCTTGCAATCTCTTCCTCTTTCGTGCAAAGAGGAATGGGTGTGTGTGTGCACAATAGCCTGAGGCTTAGAGATTCACATTCTCATAATAACTAAGCTTTTTCTTGTACCGGGGCACTATACTCAATGGGACTTCCCCTCTCTCTGAATTTGGCTCCAATCCCTACTTCATGAAAGCCTTGAAAACAAATGGCTCTTTTTTAAGTTCCTGATCACCATCTGTGAAATGTTAATAACAGTGACCTACTTCACAGGGTTGTTGTAAAGATTAGTCAAGTAAGATTTGTAATGTCCAACAGATACTAAAACGAAGTACACATATAAACAGAGTAATAGCTCTTTCTTTTAAACAAAATATACAAAAACCCCACAGAAATCTGACAAGTGCAGTTAAAAAACAAATTCAAGAATTACACACCTTAACAGCTGTTCACCTGATTCCTGCATCTTGGCTTTTTTCATCTGCAAAGAGAAATATATTCAGTGATATCAGGTTAGCCATATCATTAATACAACTCTCAACTACAAAGAAAGGGCTGCATGCTGCTGGTAGTAAATCAATATATTTATGTTTGCCTAAATATGAAAAATAGCATACGAGTCACAAAGGTTTGGCTCAGACATTATGGGGAACCATGATTAAGAAAGCAGCCAAAGTACCCTAGAGCTATTATCCAAAAGATCTAGTTTTCATAAATTGGTTTTTCCTATTCTGTAAATATGGTGAGGAATATGTTAAAAGCGGGATCTCCCATCCAAGTTTAGAGCCACTGGAACCTAACAAAGTGAGGCATATAAGGGTAGTTTTACCCTCTTCTAGTGCCCTTACTGCCATTTTCGCTTGTTCGTTTTCTTACATTTTTTTAGATTCACACCTTCCTTTAGTGTTTTTGCCTGCCTGGAATATGTCTTGAACTGTGATCAGGCCTTTTGCTTGCCAAATGAAGGACAGAGAAAGGCGTGAGGGTGTGTTAAAACTTGCCTATTGTCTGAGGTAAATTTTACATTGCTCCACCCGCTCTTGCCTCTGGCATGTGGCCCCCATAAGGGAATGTGGCCCTCAATCTGAAAACAGTTCCCCACCCATGCCATTAATTATAGCTTGCCAATTCAGACTTCACGTTAGGGCCCATGCTCAGGGGAATCATCCAAAGTGAGCCTGTATCGTCTGCTTCTACCTTTCTCTTCTCTCTAGGGAAGTGAAAATGAAAGACCAGCCTCACATCTGGAAAGATCTGCCAATGCTTTGCCATTAAGCCTTGAGCTCTAACAAGCGCAGATAAGAAATTTTAATTTTCCTGCAAACCTGGCATGTGGCACACGTCTACAGCACTTGTAATAAGATCACTTAGCACGTTTTCACGATAGCCATCTGTGCTGAAATAAACACTGGGAAGCAACATTAAATTATCTAGTCTGGGTTACTATGTCAATAAGAGGATACAATCTAACCTTCAATGTAGAGCACTTACATAAATGTTGCGCACAGCGCAGCCTAGAGGAGCAAGCGGAGACTTTATTTTCTTCCACTGTTCAGCCAAAACAGAACTAGCCACTTGGAGAAGCTGATTTTAGTATTAAAAGTTCCTTCCTCAAATGAACTTCACTTGGGCAAGGGCCACAGCACAGTGGGAGAGGAGCTGCCTTGCACGCAGAAGGTCCTAGGTCCAGTCTCCAGTTAGGAGAATTCAGGCATGCCTGAAACTGCTGCCAATCGGTGTAGACAATATGGACCAAAGTTCTGACTTGGTGTAAGGCAGTTTCTTGTGTTGAAACCACTGAAAGCCCAACAGTTTCCATGATTTGCTAACTCCCTACTGCAAATATTCTGAAAGCTGGAACTTTTTCAGTGAAAGTTTATCTTGTTAACCACCCTGCAATATTTGGATGAAGGGGGGTATATTATTATTATTATTACTATTATTATTCAGGTGGTGGTGGCAGAAAAGCTAACAATATTTTTAAAGGGGGGGGGGACGCATACATTTTGTGGCAAACAGGAGATTCAGTAGTGGCTGAAGAAGTTTGCCAAAAAGTGAAGAATGTCCATACATTAAATGGTGTAAGGAAACATGACAATCTGGTGATCATTTGTTGTTGTTGCTGCTGCCGCCGCCGCTGCATTAGATATGCTTTTATATCAGCAAGTCACTTTGAGACATTTTTGTTGTAAGTAGCAAATAAATGTAATAAATATTATTATTAGTAGTAATAGTACTCATTGAAGGATAGAAGATTTACATGTGAAAGCTCACAGTGTTAAATTGCTTTATTATTTAGTGTTAACATTTATTACTTTATTACTAATTGTTAAATTACTTTGTGACTTTACTGAAAAGAGTTTGATAGCCACCTTTGTACTACATAAACTGCTTTGAGATTTTTTTTGTTGAAAAGCGAGATATAAATACTCTGAACAAATAAATGATATTAATTTCAAGTAATTATAATTTATTGATTTATATCCCACTGTTTTTACAAAAATATTGAGGAAGTGCCATAGCAAAATACTGGACTGGCGTACAAAATGCCCCAAGTCCAATTCCAGGTAAGGTTGGGAAAGAATCTGGCCTGAAACTCTGGAGAGCTGCTGCCAGTCTGTGTTGTCAGTACCGAGCAAGTTGGACCAATGGTCTGACTTGTTATATGGCAACTTCCTAAGCTCCTCTCCATGCAAAAAAAGAAAGAAAGAAAGAAAGAAAGATTAACTGCATCAAAACAAAAGTACAATTTTGTTTTGAGACAAAAATCTGTCAATGGTGTGCATAATAACCATTTTACAAATCTGACATTCAGCAAAACTTCCTTAAAAACCCCCACATTATTTCACAAATAAAACTGAACAGTGTACAAAACAGAGAGTTAAAGGGTAAACATGCAAGATTTTAGAGAAGCATTAAAAGTTTTCTGCCTCACAAATTACCCAAGAGAGGGCTTTCCAGAAGGAGGTACTATCACTGTCATGATCAGTTGGGTATAGAACAACCTACAACAGGAATCAGCAAACTTTTTCAGCAGGGGGCCGGTCCACTGTCCCTCAGACCTTGCGGGGGGCCGGACTATATTTTGAAAAATAAAAATAAAAGAGAACGAATTCCTATGCCCCACAAATAACCCAGAGATGCATTTTAAATAAAAGGACACATTCTACTCATGTAAAAACAGGCTGATTCCCGGACCATCCACGGGCTGGATTTAGAAGGCGACTGAGCTGGATCCAGCTCCCGGGCCTTGGTTTGCCTACCCATGACCCACAAGGTCTCCTTGAAATATTTCAAATACCAGCTTGGTCTGGGACTGGAGGTGGGAGAGGAGAGGTGGTCTGTTAGGCACCTTGATCCCAAATTGTTTAGGTTATTACATTTCCGCAGTAAAACCTTCAACTTGGCCAGGCAACTAAAAGGTAGCTAAAAGGTATGTTTTCTTAGCTGCTGTGAGTTGTTTGTTATAATGGAAAATATGGGACACAGCTCTTTGGAAGAAAACCCATGCAGGAAATGCCTTGCTAAATCAAGTAAACTATTCACCTGGTCCAGGTCCCTGATGACAACAGTGGTGCTGGCCAATCAGAACAGCCAGAATGAAAGTTCCCAAGCAAGACATCTAAGGAGATGCTGACTCCCAGCATCCTATGACCAGCTGGTCAATTTTAAGCAATTGTGGTTAACAGTAATAACAATGCCCCATTTTAAATAAACCAATAAAAATAAACAAATAAGACACCCCCTCTCCAAATATTAAGACAATGGGTGATATCCAATTATCATGCCAGTGAGCACAAGAAGACGTCTCCTTCCGCTCCTCAAAAAAAAATTCCCTGGGCAGATTTTGGAAGCACCCAGGGGCTGGGGGGATGGGGATCTTATGCAAGCCAGATGATCGTATTTGACATCATCCTATGTAATGCATCTCCAGGCACTCACATCTTTTGTCTCTACAGCCTTCTGCATCCCTTAGCTAGGATTCAGAATGTTTCTCTCATGCGCAAAAACCTCCCTCTCAGTTGTTATTAAATTATATGTTTCAGCTGGGAAAGATCCATAGATACATTTGGGGGGAGGATAGTAAAAGTAATTCATCAAAATATTTCATTTTGTTTCCTAACCCTTATTATTGAAAAAAAAAATCCAAATGCATGTCCATAAAACAGAAGAAAAGTACTTTGAAAACACCGCGTTTCTGAACATCTGCCAAGAAGAAAACATGATCCCCAGTCCCTATAATAATCTTCAGGTTCCCAAGTTTAATTTACAAAGCTCTCTCTTGTTTGGAACCTCGTTGTCTTAGAGATCTGACATGATACACCTTCATAAGAATTAATATTCCTCCTATGGCTCTTGCTAAAATTGCCACATTTTGACATCAGCATATGAGTGTTCGCCACAGAAATCTCATCCTTTAATTTTTCTATACCTCCATTCTCTTATCTGTGTTCCATATTAGGGACCTTCAGGAGACAGTATAAAAAAGTGATGGGATGAAGGTCAGATTGGGAAGCTATCTGAAGTTCTTGTATTTTTGTTGTTGTTGTTGACTGCATTGAGACCACAGTTTCACAAAATGCTTTAGGTAGCTGCCTCTTGCATTTCAGTTGTGTAGAAATGCAAAAAGAGCTGTTTTTGAATGAAGAATTGCCCCAAAGCAGTATCTATGGAACAGAAGGTATACATATAACTGTGATGAATACTTCTTTAGATTTATGAGGCAAACGTTTTTTGCATGCATTTGTATGTCAGAAGTTCCCAAGTCAAATTTCAGCTTCCAATCATCAGCAAATGGTGCACTCTAGATAGATACAGTTGAATTTTAAAACTTCGTTTTCCCACAGCATCACAGAAAATTGAGATTAAAAAATAATGCTGAAATAACTGCTTCTAAAATTTCTTTTCTGGCAAAAATAAATTCATTAAAATATTATCAGTGAACTCTATGGTGTTACAAATATCCTGCCTATTAACCACTGGGTTCAGATATAAAATTCTCTACTTCTTTGTTTTCTATTCCTGCAAGCCAAATAGGACACAGAATCAATGTACCGCACTTCAGAAGACTCACTTATTCATGTCTATAGCTGTTGCAGTTTCTCTTATATACTCACAGGCTGTTCCGCTAAATCTTGTACCTCTTCCATGGATGTCTTTTCAAAATGCTCCAGTGGGCAGAATGTGTGTCTTCCTCTGCTGTCTTCAAAGTCTGGAACAAAAGATGGCCATAGCTTTATGTACTTTTGGAAGTGCTTATCATCTAGGCTATCAGTGACTACATTCATATCTAATGTGACAGTTTTAAAAACAAAACAAAACAGGTGGGCTTGCCCAAAACAAAGAGACACCACATTCACTTAGGGGAAACAGCAAAGATTTACCATTAAGCCCCAAGGTACAATAGATAGGGCAAGATAACAGAGACTTGTGTATGTGTGCACACCGTGGCACGTGGCACATTTCCACAACATTTCCCTTGCAACATAGCCTGCACAACAAAAGACAGCATTTCCAGTACTTCAGAAGAGCCACGTGTGGGGCACTTGCAGAAATACTTCAGGATTACCAGAGTTACATTAAAATGATAAAAGTGCAGGCCATGTTGTTAGTGAACGCTACGATACAATCTAACCTGCTTTAATGTAGAGCACTTACATAACCGTCACACACACACATGCGCAAGCACATATCACCAACGCAAAACCAGGACAAAAGTTATAGTCACAGCTGCACAAACAGGTAAATGCCACTAGTATAGATGGCCTTAAAGGAGGGGGTTAGACAAATTTCTTGTTTGTTTATTTTATTTGCCACTTTTTTTTAGTTGCTCTAATTATTTTCCAAGAATAACAACACAAATAACACAAACAATAACAGGAAAAGACAACTATCAACTTAGAAAGCCACCAACAGCTGAAAGTCAAAAGAGTACATTTTGCAATGTTTGTAAACAATCAAACATTCAAAACAGGGCCTTTTCAGTGGTGGTTGCATGACTAGACAATTCTGATGAAATCCATCATGCCTCCTTTCTTGGATCTGGTGTAACTTTACGCCAAGTTAATTTACAACGGCTGGCTCTACATCAGCTTCTTGTGCATAGGATTGCTCCCTAAGTAAATCCTTCTTCAAAGGACATACCAGGCTTTGGGGCAGCCCAATACCTGATGCCCATGTCTCCGTTCAACGTCAAACAGCACATACATATCCAAAATCAGAAGGGCTCTCCTCTCCAGATTATAACCACAGCACGCAGACTGAAATGTGTTTTACACAACATTAGGCACGGCTGTTAGCTTTATGAAAAAATAATAATAAACATGACATTTGTAGTTTTGTGGTTTTCAAATTTGTTATATTATATGAAATAAATTTAAAAATTGTCCAGTAGCACCTTAGAGACCAACTAAGTTTGTTCTGGGTATGCATGCACACGAAAGCTTATATCCAGAACAAACTTAGTTGGTCTCTAAGGTGCTACTGGACCATTTTTTAATTTTTTAATTTATTTTGACTGTGTCAGACCAACACAGCTACCTACCTGAACTTATATTATATCGTTTTCATTGTTCTATAATTATTAAAGACTCTCTTGATAAGATTTTAGCCTGAAAGGCAGCATAAAATAATACTTGTCTTAAAAAATGCACAGTTTGCATATACTTCAGTATAAAACGGACAGGAAAAAGTATTCTCTCTAGCCACAAATGATAAACAGAAACAAGGTAAAGATGAATCAAAATTGCTGGACTAGTTCAATATAGTTTTATATAGTTATCTATTTATGTAAAATATTACTATACTGCTCATCATCAAAAAAGGAAAAATATGCTACATAATCTAAAAACAAAGAAAATGACAATAAAGAGTCACAACATTAAGATAAGCCAGCAGATCACTTTGTCATAAGCAGATCTAAAATGCATAAAATTCCTTGAAGAATAAAAATATTTTTGCCTGGGGGGAAAATTATGATCATGCAGAAAACCTCCCTGGGGTATTCCACAGTTTATCCATAATTTTCGCCCCAGTGTGTATATTTCTTATGGTGCTGTGCCTCACACCAATTCTCTAGATGTCATACAACAAATTCATGACAACAAGATTAAAAGATCACATAAGGATACAGTCAAGAGTAAATTCCAAAGCCAGTACAAACGAATAAAACCAATACCAACCACAATCACATTATTTAACTCAGAAGGAGAGAAAAATTTCAACCAATTTCCATTACTAGCAGAGGCTAATGGTGCCACCACAGAAAAGGTCCTCAGTCAAATGGCTATATGCTTGATGGGAAGGCACAGAGAGAAGGGCTCTGGCAGATGGCTAACAACAATTTCTTAAAATAAACGGCCAGAAGATAACATAAAACCCAACAGCAACTAAAAACTGCATTTGGCACTGAAGCTCTCCATGGAAAGGTTAAAATTTAACAGCAAATGATTCTGCTAAATGTTAATGTTACTACCTTTTTGCTCTCTGCTCTCACTCTGTCTTTCTGCGGCTGCACGAGGATTTATAAGATGGTTTATCGCCAATATGCGCCTGCACTAGGATTTATAAGATTGTTTATCAACAACAATGTCCAGTGTGCATTAGCATTTGTAAGATAGTTTATCAACAATTGGCTTTCAAAGGTTAACTCTTCCGTGGAGAATTTCATGCATTTATTTTACAAAACGTTTGCATATATATTATATGGAAAACATTTTTGCAACTTTGGCCTTTAATCTTTCTAAATTTCCTAAAGCAGACTTAGCTGTGCAATCCTGTATCTGTCTACTTACCGCTAAGGAATTGTGTATCTGATTGCAGCTTTACTTATGTGATGAAGAAACTAATTCAATCTATGAAGAAAAGATCTTGACCACACACACAAATTTACTTAGAATTAGGTATGTCATATACTGAAACCGTAAATTCCAAAATGTTATTTATTCATGTGTTGTTTTCTGTATTATAATAGAAATGCAATCCTTTTTGCATTTATGTTCTTTTGTTTCTCATATTACAACGGTTAATTTAACAAAAAATAAAGCTCCTAGGTGAGAAAATTTTAGGAGCCAGGAGAAAATCTGTCAGTGTCAGCCTCCAACAGTGTTGGCTATATTTTCTTAGGTTCCAGCATCACATTTTAACCTTCTCCAGCACTATTAATGAGGAACAAGTTAAATAAGCTTTAGCTTTCTAAATGTTATGCATTACCATCAAAAAGTAAATATTTCTGAAGATTTTAATTCAGAACTGCAACACAAATGGCCTAATAGCTCCAAACAAAAAAATCAATTCTAGGCAAGAAAAATCTGCTTTGCAGTTTTTTTTACTCTACCCAACTCTACAGTTGCATCCGTAAAACACAAATCATTTCATACAAACTACAAGGTAAACGCCTGTAATCTGAGAAATATTAATACCAGCATCATTTGCACTCAAATCCTCACTGCATGTTTTAACTGCACTCCAGCCTATAAAAAGGCTAAATGTGAACGTATGTTTTATTTGTAATTTTTGAAAAAGGCTAACATAATGCACTCCTGGAACAATGCAAAAAAGGGGGGGCTACCTTATAAAATTAAAGAAATTAGTAAGGAGATGTTGTAAGGGCAAAACTAGAACATTAAATGCTTTAAGGCAGATCAAAACACTAAACATAATCCCAGGGAGAATAAAGAAACAACAGCATTGTCACTGGGCATTTATGTGCAAGTAGGCACTTCTGCAGAAGAGTTTTTATACCTTATAAATCCAAACAAACTATGATGAAATTATTAAGAGCAGTTCTCCACAGGTGTGTGGATTCTAGTATTGTAGAGGGATTTGGTTCCGGCTACAGAATTCATCGTAGCCCAAGAATCTCAGCTTTGCATTTGCAGGAAGTGCCACATTTCTAGAATTTATGACTGCAACTTCCAGAGGGGTTAGCCACCTTATCTGACACAGCAAAAACAGCAAAAAGTATTGCGGCATCTAACACATTTATTATGTCATAAGCTTTCGTAGATTAGAGTGCATCAAATGAAACTTTATAGCTGAAATAATGGGCCTGAAAGTTTCCAGGCCAGCAGTCTCCAACCTGGCTCTCTCCAATGTTTTGGACCACAATTCCCACCATCTCTACCAACTGGTTATGCTGGCTGGAACAGACAGAGGTTGTAGTTCCCAATATCTGGAGCTCACTGGGTTGGGGAAGCTGATATAGGCAATACAAAGTATGGGGGGGGGTTTGATTAACAGAATTTCCGGTGGCCAGGGGGTGGAGTTCAATCCCTTGCATAGATTCCTAAACCAGGACTATAAACAGAAAAAAGCATACAAACTGCACACATTTAGTTCATTTGCATATTCCATGCAGCAGACAGAAATCCCATTTCCCTGATGCAGTATTTGGGTTATTTTTTGTTTTCTTGTACAGCCCCCACCCCACTAGATTTATCTGTCAAGAGAAAAGAGTTTTAAACGAGAACCACAAATAAGAACAATAATCTCCCTTTGATCCAAATAGTAATTTTGATACCACAGCTTCCTGGATGGTCGGTTCCATCCCACAGAAACCCAGAAAAATCAAAGAATCCAAAGGCCTCGTTCTCCAGATTTGCCACTTTTCAACAACTTTCTCTCTTTAAATGGCAGCTTTAATGAAGCATGTGCCACCGTTTTCCAAACCCAACAACAACGTTGTATAAATTTCCCTTGCTACAAAGTGTCATTTCCTATTGCTTAGCAACGTTTAATGCCCATGCCAATTGTTTTCTTAGATCTTCAAATTACTTAAATGCTAAACCCTCACAGCATCTACAAGCAGATGCATGTGAAACTGTGCAGAGCAAAAAAGCAAGCTTCATTAACCAACCTCTGGTTGAACAAGCTTCCCCAGAAGCTGTACAGAAAGAACGCGACAAATTACAAACACATTATAGAGTGCATTTCGCTTCATTTCATTTAACTCTGTCTCGAGGCTCACTGAATCAAAAGGTGGTTATCAAACAAAAGATACAATTTTTTGTGCTTCTATAGAAAGATACCATGACTCAACACTTACGCTTTTTATTATTGCCATTAATAAACATTCAAAGATGAGACCAACCTCACATTCTGTGTCAATCTGTGCTAAAATCAGTTAAGTGAAGATGATATAGCTATTTGTCATAATCCATGGTCCGTTTATTAAGGAAAACAGAAGTGGGTATTTTAAATTAATTTGAAGAATGAACAGTCTATCAATTTTATTAAAAGCCTTTATGGTACAAAGTTCTTTTTTAAAAAAAGGAATGAGGTTTGCCTTTTGCATTTGAAAATAATCAAAGACACATGTCTTCTCAATATATCAAGGACAGAGACTACTTTGGGTATCTGTCCCTTCTTCCTTTAGGCTTCAACCATTTCTTTTAGAAATGACATCGAGCAGATCCCTCCATCTGTAATAGAACTGACTGTCATACGAGTGTGCTTAGCACTGTAATCTAAGACGGGATAATGTTCCTTTTAAAGAAATGAAAGGGACAAAAACATTAACAAACTAGATAATAAAATATATAACATTTATCTATGTTTTTGAATATAAATCACACTGGTTCTGTTTCCACGCTGTTTGTTTCGTTTACTTCCAAGACTCTGATAGTGTTTTTTGGTTCCAATACCATATATATATACACACACACATATATATATACTACAATTCAAAGAGCCTTAGAAATCCCTTCCAAAATTTCCTATTACAGTATACATTGTTTTAAAAATTAACGTTCTGTGCCATATACGTCTTCCCCAGTCTTCTTATAATGGGAGTTGTTGTGGTTTCCCTTCCCCTAGTTTCTGACTAATAAAGATGCTTCTTATTTGTTTAGTGTGACCACAATTTAGTACCATTGTACACAATTTAGTACAATTTCAGGTGCACAGATGTATGTGCAAATTGCTGAGTGTTTAGGCTTCTTTTTCCAGACAGCCTTTCATATCCTGTAAAGCAGGAGTCTATGGCTATTCAGATATTGCTGCACTTCAACTCCCATCATCCCTGACCATTGGCTATGCTGTCTGGGGCTGACAGAAGTTGGAACACAACAGCATCTAGAGAGGCAGAGGTTAACCAGTGGAAAGTAGAGGGGAAGAGCCACAACTCAGTTCTAGACCATCTGCCTTGCATGCCATATTAAATCCTTGGCATTGCATGTAGGGCTGAGAGAGATTTTTCCCTATTTAAAATGTTGGAAAGCCACTGCCAGTCCATGCAGTAGGCAATACTAATCTAGGTAGACCAATGGAAAGACTCAATATAAGGAAATTTCCTGCGTTCCTAAGTATACTAACAGCAAATTCTCCAAGCATGAATCCTTATACAGTGGTACCTCGAGTTACAGATGCTTCAGGTTACAGACTCCACTAACTGAGAAATAGTACCTCGGGTTAAGAATTTTACCTCAGGATGAGAACAGAAATTGCACGGCGGTGGCGTGGTGGCAGCAGGAGGCCCCATTAGCTAAAGTGGTACCTCAGGTTAATAACAGATTCAGGTTAAGAATGGACCTCCAGAACGAATTAAGTTCTTAACCTGAGGTACCACTGTATTGCCAAAGTGGTGCCACCAATGCATAAGAGGGAGGTGTCAGTAGGTTTGGGGGAAACTTATTTTTTTAATGCTCTTAGCATGCAGTTATTGCAAGGTAAATTAATACAGCAATCAAGAAGGAGCCATCCACAATGAGTAATATTTAAGCAGAGTATGTACTTGGGAATAATCCTTTGTGTCAGAATTGAGACATTATGAATAGATAAGGGCAGCCCCCATTTTGTTTGTGAAATGTCAGAGGGTATGAATTCATGGCTGCAGTCTGCTCAAGCAACTGGCTGGTATGAGAAAGAGATTTCAAAAACAATCCAGCTTCTATGGTGCAGTATAGTAAAGTTTAAGATGTTAAAAAACACCCCCTCACTGACTAAGAAACAAAACTGATGCCTTTTAAAGAAAAGAGTCTACTTGTAAGACTGGAAATGACAAAAGCATAACAAGGGGGGAGGGGGAGTGAGGTAAAAACTAGGGCTGACCAAAACAATCACCAGTAAGAAATTCACTGTTTTATTCCATCTGCAGCAGCAAAAAAATGGTTTGCAAGGAAAACAAAGAAAAGAAAACCACCACCATTCTAATCACCCCTTTACTATTTATTGAACAGGATTTATATACCACTTAACCATCAGAAGTTATTTACATAAAATTGGTTTACACAAAAACCTCTTTTACATATAACCCTGAATACTTTGGCGAATTTATGTATTTATTTATGTTTGCATTTGTTTATTATTAATAAATTTTGTGTAGTGCCCTTCATCTGAAGATCACAGGGCGGTTCACAACAAAAAATAAAAAATGAGAACACAAAACTAATTAGCAGCCAGTGCAGTTGGGCCAGGATCAGTGTAATATGCTTAAATCACCTTGCCCTGGTTAGCAACCTGGCCACCAAATTTGGCAACAGCTGAAGTTTTTGAATCATCTTCAGACAGTTATTCCCTATGTATACCAGAGCATAGATGACAGAAGTTAGGCTATCCCTGTGTGGCTGAACCACCAACTAAAGCTGATGTAAGGCACTCAAGTGACAGCAAAGAAGTACCCCCAAACTACATATCCGCTCCTTCAGAGGGAGTGCAACACCATCAAGAGCAGGCCACCTCCGATCCAACCATGCTAGGGAAGTACCCACTAACAGTGTCTGGATTGAGATTCAGTTAGTTGGCTCTCATCCAGTCCATCACCAGGGCAAAACAATGGTCCAGCACATCCACAGCCACACCTGCCAATGTAAAGGAGAAGTAGAACTGTGTGTCATCAGCAAATTGCTGACAACAATACTCCAAAACTCTCGATAACCCCATTCAGTAGTTTCATGTAGATGTGAAACAGCATAGGGGATAAAATCAGACCCCACATTGAAGGCTCCACAAGGCTAAAGAGCACTCCTCAAGCATCACCCTCCGGAAACAACCATCCAAGCACACCTGAGGGCTGGCTGAAAGGACAACCACAACTCCTCAGGTTGGAAGAAGGCTGGCACACAACACAGTTGCTAACTGTCTGCATGCCGTGCGCCCCACCTGCACACAATACCTCCCCTTGCACAGAACCACATCAATTGGGGTCATCCCTGCTCTCCCCAGCTCCTCTCTTCCCAGGCACATCTTAGGTCCCTTAATTTAAAAACAACAACCCCCCCCCCCCAATTTAAAAACACACAAGTTAAAAAGCAGTTTAAACAATTAAGACAACAGTAACAGCAACAGAATCCCAACCCTGCCTTCCTAGGCCAGGTGGAAAAGGCATGCAAGCCAGGAAGCATGTTCCCCAGGATTTGCAACCAAGGTGGTCTCTTGCACCGATGGAATGAACTGGAGCCAACCTTTGAAAAACCACATGGTAGCGTCGTCCCCGGTCTACGCCACTTAAGATGGTTGCCCCATTTAAAATAAAAATCCTTGCATTCAGAAAACTAGCCTCTTTCTCAAATGTGTAGAAAACTGACACATTGGGGCGAATAGTATAGTACCATTCTCAAATAAAGCTAAAACAGAATGACAGTATGTCTATTTTGGTTTAGGACAATGTGATTCGGACTTGTGCCTGTCTCCACTCCTTGGGATACTGGATCGCTGCAGCAGGTAACTTTACTCTTATTCCAACAAGTAAGGATATGTCAGTACTAAAACATATCTTTGATTCCTAGTGCCCTCCTCTTACTGTCAGAGTCCAGCCAAATTTACAGAGCATGTTCAGGGAATCTTCCTTTCCCTTCCCCGGGCAGGGACTCTCTTCTCCTCAACTGCAGAAAAGCAGCTTGTCTTAGCACAACCTTCATGCCAGGTGGTCTTTGCAGACTCACTTCTGGGTCAGCTGTCCTGGATAGCCACTCCATCATGTCCATGAATTTAGTCACTCAGAAATTCTGCATCAACTTCCGTTTTCTCCTCCCCAAAGAGCCATTTAAGGTCCCAGCCACTACAGCTGTAGTATATTTAGTATATGGCTTATCCTGCTTCCACTGAAATGCCACCCCAATCACTCATCCCTCGTCTTTCTGACATGTATTACTGAACAATGCCAATCTGGGAAACACCATGATGGAGAGGCAGCTGGATTCTGCAATGAAAAATGAGATTGATTAGGAGTGGGGTGCTATATGAATGCCACTGGCATTTAGGAAAGTGACTTTTTTCTAATAGCATCATTATCATCCCTGAGCCCTTTGGCTGGATAGATGAGAAATAACAAAATTCAAGTAAGCATTCTCTTTATTGGCCTTCTTTGATGTTTAAACAGCCGGATTTTAACTGTTTATTCATGATTTGTATTGATTTCTATAGACCTGCATCAATTTATTGCTTTTTAACTGGGTTTTAAAAATTGATTTGCAGGTGTCTTTTTGGCGTAGAAAAGTGGGAGAAGAGTCATTTAAATAATAAATGAATGAAAAGCACTTCAAAAAACAGTATGAGAAGCACTGTATAAATTGGGAGATGGTGAGAATATAAAACTATTTAAAATACATCCAATGAAAATTCATGTATCTCTCAATTGCCTCCGTTTTGAAGCACAGCTACCCCAGGAGACCTTCACTATTATAATGTTCTGTTTTCCCATTTAGTATTGATTTCCTTCTTTCTAATACTCCTAGCTTGTCTTTCAATAAATACGTTCATGCAATAGTTAACAAATATGTTAAAAATACATGTATAAAAGAAAGCTAATCAAAATCATAGAAAACATTAATTAGTACTCATTCTACAACTCTGAGGCAACCCAAGAAGAGGCCATACTCCGTGTTCCTTCACATCTCTGTGAGATTTGCCCATTGTACCTTTTAAGCCAAATGAATAGAGCTGCAGGTTTTTCTAGCTTGGGGGGGGGGGAGTATGGTATTTGGGTTTATTTTAATGGTGCCAATACTTGAACACTCCCAGAAGTGCAACAGTACAGTAATGGGAGTGTGCAAAAAAATGCTAAAGGAGAGACAATGAAAAGAAAAAGATGTTCCAGGTAACATCCACATACAAAACGCAGAAAAAAACAAAACAATGAGAAGAGAATATATAGTATATCACTTTGTGAAGACTGCTGAAGAGGAAGGCAGGGGGAAAGTCAAGACCGTTTTAAAAAAGAAAACCTAAACAGAACTCCAACAAAGGTTGATGAGGTGGGAATAGAACTACAAAATGAGACAAAACTCTGAAATGCTTCTCCACAGTGGCATTTCTACTGCAAAAGACAAACACGCAGGCTGACTCCAATATTATGTGGTATTCATTTTCATGTTTTATAAATTCAAAAACAAAGCACATATAGAGAGAGGTTATTTGCTTCCATTCAGTGTCTTGAAACAATGGCTTTTCATTAATTCAAACACAGACAGAATACAGCATTTGGTTCAGTCTGCAGAAAAAACGGATTAAATGAGAACAGATCACCGAAAAATTGGCTGGTGTGGACACACCTCTGGGGAAAAGCAGGGATTCCTGAAGTTGCTTTCTCACTCTTATGCAACCACCTTAGATAATAAATACAATCAATTACTAAAGTAACAAAGAGTAATATCTGTTAAACAATTTGTAGCCTGATCTTAACCATGTTTACTCAGAAATAAATCCTGTTAGCATGCTTAACAATGAAGCTTGAGATTTATTTTTTTTCTGGTCTTATAATTACATCATATGACCTAATTTTCCTGGAGGCGTCACAAACAAATTTTCAACAGCACTGCCTGTTGCTTTTCCGAAAAAACCTTCATGTTTGGAACAAATCTAATGCCCTTTAAAGCACAGTGTACTTTATTTTATTTTGTAACAATACTCAATATGAAATCTTTTTTAAAAAATTAAAATAATTCTGGCATTCTGGCCATAAGCACAACTTCAAAGTGCTATAATTTATTTAAGATGAGCTTGAATTACAGAGCTGACTGTCTATGTTGCCGTTTTTAAAAATATTGTGAAGCCAGAATGAAAGAACCACAACATTTAAAAAAAATAATTAAGCAATAAATTGTTAAAATTACTATCACTAATCTAGCCATTATTCAACATATCTTACATTTCCTATCACTGGGAAAGAGCCAAAAAACCCACACAACTAGTTCCACGTTCCCAAGGTAGCCCTGGATTTGAGAGCCAGAATACTGTAGTGGTTAAGAGTGTTGGAGGACTTGGGAGAACAGGGTTGAAATCCCCATTTAGTCATGAAGCTCTGTATCTTGCTGTGGGCCAGTTACTGTCTCTCGGCTGAACATAATAATGCAAACAGTGTTTCTGTGAGAATGAAATTGGAATTGGGGAACCACATACACCACTTTGAGCTCCTTAGGGGAAAGGTGAGAAATAAATGTAGTATCTGAAAGACTGCTTGATTCCTCATGCTGCTACAACCTTGATCACTGACAACTTCTGATTGGGCACTTTTGGGAATCTCCCATGCCCCTGAGGTTTGGGCAATCTTTCTCAGGAACTAACCATTTAGTGAGGCAGACCCTGCCTTGTGGAACTCCTTACCAGCAGAAGCTCAGCAGGGGTCATCCCTGCTTTCTTTTAGGCATATTTTAAAAACTTTGCTTTCAGACATGCCTTTGGAATAACTTCTAAGGCAATCAACTTTTACTGAGGTGTTATGTTTTTTAACTGCTTTAAACGGCTCCGGACTGCGATACCTCAAGGACCGCCTCTCTCCAGATGAACCTATCCAGACCCCGAGATCATCTTCTGAGGCCCTTCTTCATGTGCCTCCTCCATGAGAGGTTCAAAGGGTGGCAACACAAGAATGGACCTTTTCTGCAGTGGAAGCGATGTTCTGCACTTGCAGAATGCTCTTCCCAGAGAGGTTTGACTGGTGCCTTCATTATACACTTTTAGGCACCAGGTGAAAACATTCCTCTTTAACCAGGCCTTTGGCTGATTGACAGCTAATGCCCTTTTAAAATGTGTTGTGGAAGGGGAGATTATTGGGTTGTCTCTGTTTTTGTTTTTATTATGTGTTTTGTGGGTTTTTTATGGTGTACTTTTATGTTGTGAACCACACTGAGATCTCCAGTTATAGGGCGGTATACAAATTAAATAAATAATCATGATCTGATGGAGTCAGAAATCCAAATTCTGAAGCAGAATGCACTGTTTTTCATGCATAATCTAGCAGCAGAGGGTGCAGACACAAATGGGAATTCAGATACCATGCAAATGATTGGGCACCCCAAAACCTAAAAAAAAATAAAAATCAAATCAGCGTTTTATTACGTTCTTATAGATAGAGCCTCTATGTCCAACCCGTCGATCCTGATCGATCCATCGATCACAGGGTTGATCTGGGTCGATCACTGGCCCAAGGCAGCCGGAACACAGCAGGCTCCTCAATAGCCATAAAGACAACGGCTTTAGGGCATGAAGGAGCCAAGTTTCTGATGAGGGAAGGCAGAATCAGGACCAGCAACAGCATCGCCTGCGCAGGAGGGAGGCAAGGGGAGAAGGCAGGATCAGCATCAGGATCACCTGAGTGGCTCTCTTTGACAGGGAGGGGTGGAGGGAGGCAGGGGGAGAAGGCAGGATCGGCATCGCCCGCCCACCCTGCATCAATCCCTGCCCCCTCTGGGGAAGCAGCCAGCAACCGCCCCCCCCCCTGCTCCCATTCCTGCCCCTTCGGGAGAAGCAGCCAGCAGTGTGCGCCCACCCATCCCTGGGTGGTAGATCACTGCCAGGTTTTATATTGGATCGTTGGACATGCCTGTTATAAGAGGGCTTTAAAAGAGAACTGAAAGAATTCTTGGAATAGCAGGCCACCAATGGCTCTTGGTCAAGAAATCAATATGTTACCTCCAAGTTCAGAAACTCAGTACAAGTTCCCAGGGAACAACAGAGTGAGAGTGTGTGATAAATTTAGAATTATCTTAAGATAATTATTGTTGCTGTTTAAAAACTGAGCATACCAACAAACCAAGAATTGCCACTGTAACGTTCCAGGCTGCCAAACTGATTCACAATTTAAACCCCCCCACCAAAAACAGATGTCAAGGTTTGTACACACACAACAAAAAATGAGACCAAGACTTTGCCCTACTCCTTGTGTCAAAATTACAGGTACAACATTTAGTCTATTACTTAGCCAGATAAACCAATTTTAAAACTTTTACACTGACTATAAAGGAATTCCCATTTATCAGGCAGCAGATATACACAATTTCTTAATACAAGTGCTTAAAAACTGCAGCATCTTAAATGAAGCATTCTTGTTTCCAATGAAAGATAAATGACTAAGGATGATGTTTACTATGGTATATATGTACTTAATCTAAAAACACAGGAAGAATGTCCTTGGCTTCAGAAATGCTCTTTTTACCCATTGACAGATGAACTGATTGATCAACTAGTATCTATGAAAAATCTGTTAAAATCTCTTATGAACACCTGCAGCTACAGTACAGGATAATTAAAAGAAAAACAATCAGCTTTAAAGAAACACATTGGCTGCAATCTGACAAGGGAGGATGCCAAACTGAACACAGCAGGACTTACTTCCATGTAGACATGGACAGGATTGAGCTATTGGTGATGTAATCCTAAGCATGTTTACTCAGAAGAAAGTCTCGTTCAGCAAGTGCACTGAGGACTGCAGCCTTAACCTTTCTGTGTTGCTAGCAGTTGGCTGACAAAATGAAAGCACTAAACAAGAGCTGTATTTATTTAACTAAGGCTGCCATCAGTCTTAATTTAGTTAGCTAATGCTTGCTTCAATTACCAGCAAGAGCAAAATGTTCTAAATGTGTGCAGGGCTTTGATATGTTGTTGGGGTTTTTTTGTAAGTAATTTTTATTCGTTTTCATAGATGTGTAAGTAGACAATTAAACATAACAGTTTCACATGTTGACCACTGAAGGCCGCAAGATTCTGCAAATCCTGCCTGTATAGATCTCTAGCAAGATCTTTTATATTTGTTTTCCAAAACATGTTTAGTGCTTTGCATTAGCCTATTCCTCTGACAAGAATGCTGTTCAAAGCAAGAAGCAGCCATGCCATTTGGCAGTAAGCAACCAGGTCTAGTGCTTTATGCTTTAGCAACCATGTTACCATAGTAACAGGCCCAAAACAATGCAGATAAAAATTATTTTGAAAAAAATCAAGAAAATCAGAATTTTACTGAAATCTAATTTCCCTTTAAATTTTCTTTAAAAATCATATTGTCTCTTTTAAAAAAACTGATATAAACGAAGATCTGAGTACAAGGCAAGTGTACGCTCATAATCTCATGACTGTCTATCAGTGTGTCTCACTGTTTAACAGTGAGTTAAAGCCTATTTTACTGTGGCCTGAAGAGAATCCTAGAGCCTCATTTGGCCCCATGCTCCCCCACCCCTGGCAAGCTCTTGCCCTACTCCCAAACTTGGAACTGGGGCAAAGAGCAAAGAATCCACTTAGCAACTGGTCTTTAGATATTCTCTGAAGTTTGGACGGGCTTCAGAAACAAGGCCCTGCCACTCTGCCAAGTTGCTTGAGGAAAGGAACGATTCTGACTAAACATCAGGAATAACTTTCTGGCAGGAAGAGCTGTTTTGACGGGGGAATGAACCCTTGGGAGATGGTGGATTCTCCTTCCTTGGAGGCTTTGAAGCAGAGGTTGGACAACCATCTGTTTTGGATGCTTTAGCCGAGATTCCTGCATTTCAGGGGGTTGGACTAGATGAGCCTTGGGGTCCCTTCCAACTCCACTATTCTATGATGGGGTGGTTGTGTTTAACATTGTGACCATTTGTGTGAATGCTCCACTACACCATAGGCATTGTCAGGTGTACCTTACAATCTCCTAGCTAACCCAGATTTCAAAGGAATCCAGGTTTGTCTATATAGCATGCAAGATCATGTACACAAATGGCCACCACCTCCATTACTCAGTTATTTTACCTGAGTCTTCATAGTTAGCTTCTGGGTCTTTCTTTCTGCTGCTGCAGGATCTATTTTCTTTTTGCTGTTGTTTTTATTAGAACCTCAAGATCCACCAACTGAAACCAGGTGTAAAAATATAGCCGAGGGGAGAAATATTCCTAGAATTAAGAAACAGGGTACCTCTGGTTACATGCTCAGGACAGGAATTTGTTTTCAATCCCAGAACTGAGCTGTTCTTTCCCACAAAAAACTACAAGTATACCTCACAGAATATATTGTTGGTTCAGTTCTAGACCACTACAGTAAAGCAAATTTTTGCAGTAAAGTGAGTCACTACTTTTTTGGTTCCCCCATGCATATAAAAGTTACGTTTTACCTACAGGACCGCCTCTCCTGGTATGTCCCACGGAGGATCTTACGGTCTTCAAATAAAAACATCTTGGAGATCCTGGGCCACAGGGAGGTTAGGCTAGCCTCGACCAGAGCCAGGTGGAACGCTCTGTCACAAGAGACTAGGGCCCTGAGGGACTTGACATCTTTCCGCAGGGCCTGCAAGACGGAGCTGTTCCGCCAGGCCTTCGGCCAAGGCACAGTCTGACCCCTTCTCTCCTTCTGTAACCCTCATAGAACTCTAACTCAATGGTTGCCATTAATTTGATTCTGAATTGATTTAAGAATATATTTTAATTAATTGACTGTGTGATTTTATGTACACTGTGCTATTTTTACTTGTTAGCTGCTCTGAGCCCGGCTTTGGCCAGGGAGGGCGGGATACACGAAAAAATTATCATTATTATTACACTATATTGCAGTCTATTAAACCAGACACCCTCTGGGTGCAGGAGTTGGAGGGGGGAAACCCTAGCCAGTTCCACTCCCATGGCCAAAAGAGGGGCAGCAAGGGGCTTCCTTCCCCCATGTGGCTGGGCTGCTTGCAATTGCACTCACAGTCTCATAAGGAGCAATATATGTGAAGAGCAATAAACAATGTATGCTTGTACCCCCAATCTTTATCTCTTCACTCCACTTTTATTCCTCTCAACAATCTAATTTAAAAGAAAGATGCCTTTTATTTTATCTTCTGCAAATAACTTTGAAATCCAGGAATAGGCATCAAACCACATTCTCCACTCCCATTACGCTTCTATATTACAAGCACGTACTTATCTCAGAACAGTCTTACAGGTTAATGTTTGAATATTACATTACCCAAGCTGAACTTACGAGAATTGCCTGTTCCTGTAACATTTTTGCAGTTGAGTGAATAAAATAAAAAAGACTAGATAGTCCATGATGGAGCTCCAATACCTTTTTGTAGCCATTAGAGTTTAAAATTAATTATTTTCCCCATTTTTCTGGTTCAGGTCTGACCTATGTACCTTTTTCTTCAAATAGCAATAGGAAGTTGGTTCAGCGACATGTATCATCCCATTTTGTATCCCTTCCTAGGGATGTCTTAATAATGTTTTGATATGACAGTTATTTTTGAAGTGTTATTCCTGGTATTACTCCCATTGCAGTTCTGGATCCAGTATAGTTGATTTAAAAGATCGTCATGTGTTGAAATACCAGTACTGTACAGCATTTTGCCACAACTGTTGTACCACTGTCCATTTGTGCCCGGGTTCAGGAATCTTTTCAACAAATTGAGATTCCCAGGGTCCGCACAAGGGCAATCAGAGAACACACACTTGGGAGTTGAAATTAACTTGGGGTACATAAATGGCAAAACAGATGCACAACTCCATCAACTGTGACCCAACACATGCACATTTAAATGGCCACAGGTTTCCCTATCTCAAACACAGAAGCATGGACCATTCCTGTTTTGATTTCATTCGCGTTTTTCAGCTTCACTTACTACTTCCAACCACCCCTCTCCCCTTTCAAATCAGCAGTGAACAAATAAGTGGTACCTCGGGTTACAGACGCTTCAGTTTACATACTCCGCTAACCCAGAAATAGTACCTCGGGTTAAGAACTTTGCTTCAGGATAAGAACAGAAATCACGTAGCGGCAGTGGGAGGCCCCATTAGCTAAAGTGGTGCTTCAGGTTAAGAACAGTTTCAGGACCTCCAGAACAAATTAAGTTCTTAACCCAAGGTACAACTGTAAAGCTACAGACCAGCAGAGAAAAGGCCCAACAACTACAACGGAAGACCGCTGAGCTGAAATTTTACTTGTTATTAGTCCTATATTATTAGACTCATATCTTCTTTTAAGGTAAAGGGACCCCTCACCATTAGGTCCAGTCGTGGCCGACTCTGGGGTTGCGGCGCTCATCTTGCTTTATTGGCCAAGGGAGCCAGCGTACAGCTTCTGGGTCGTGGCCAGCATGACTAAGCTGCTTCTGGAGAACCAGAGCAGCGCACGGAAACACCGTTTACCTTCCCACACCGGAGCGGTACCTATTTATCTACTTGCACTTTGAGGTGCTTTCGGACTGCTAGGTTGGCAGGAGCAGGGACCGAGAAACGGGAGCTCACCCTGTCGCAGGGATTTGAACCGCCAACCTTCAGATCGGCAAGTCCTAGGCTCTGTGGTTTAACCCACAGCAATTTTCCTCAGGGACCCAACTACCCCTATATAAGAGGTACTTCAAGATCAGTCCAAAATACTTATCTAGCCTAGAATTCAGACTGGCCAACCAAATATGGCCAAGGGGGCAGGCTGCACAAGCAGAACTTGAAAATAACAACCCTTCCTCCACCTGGGTGCATCGCCACAGTCACACAGTATTCAGATACACTGCCTCTGAACATGGTGGCTCGATTTAAGCCACCAAAAATCACAATGCAAAGCAATGCCGTTGCTGTGTCCTCCTCCTCCTTTCAGAGGACCACACACCTTCTTCACCTTTGTGACTCTCGTCTGACCTCCAAAAAACCCCTATCAACCTTCGAAATATGCCTTTAGCTGCACGAGTGAGAAACCTGCGGCCCTCCAGACATCATCAGCCTCCAATTCCCACCAGCCCGCCCAACGGTCACGGCTGCTGAGGAGCTGTAGCGCGACACCATCTGCAGGGCCACAGCTTCTCTGCCCATGTTTTAAAGCCGTCACACGCATGATGTGGCAGTGAGTTCCACAGGTCCGCCACGCCGTTCCTGGGAGCGAGCAGCTCTCCCTCCCACCGCTCTCCTTCCCTCCCTCCCTGCGCTGACTGACAAGGTAACCGGCGCGCGAGGGGGGAGGAGCCACGCCAACAGCTGCCCGGGCCACGCCTACCGACCGCGAGCCGATCGCGCGAGAGGAAAGAGGAGCGGGTGAGGTGGGGGGAGGGCGGAGGAAAGGAGGCGGAGTAAGAGCTCTTTCCCCTCTCACCGTGACGAGTCGTTTGCGCGGCCGACCTCAGCACTGGGCGACATGGCAGCGGCGACGGACCGGACTCTCAGGGAAGAAAGGAAGAAAAAAGGAAGGGAGGGAAGGAAGGGACCGAGACCCGCTTCGGCAAACCTCGGCTAGGCTTCACACCCGGAAGCGGAAGTTCTGTGCCGGAAGTGACGAGAGGGGAAAGCGGGGATTTGGTTGGCCGAATCTTTGCTATGGACTTCTCTGAGGCGAGTCCTTCTCTCTCCCCCCACCCCCACATGGCGCTTCGTTTCTGCCTTTCAAAGTGACCGTTGGTAGCCGGGGGCGGGGGAAGAGAGGAACTTGGGCTGCGTGACTGTCAAGCAACGGCCCGCTTAGTTTCGCCCGCCTTCGCTCCCCCGCTGAAGAGGCCGGTCAATTACAGCGCATGCGCCGCTTTTTTGCGGACCCGACCTTCGCCAAAGGTTAGCAAAGGGCGGCGGGGAAGCAGCGGCCGTCCGCCTGCAGATGTGGCGGCGTTACTCGTCTCCGCCCCTAGGTGTCGCCCGCCGCAGCGGCTGCCTGCACGCCGTGCGATTAGAGTACGCGGCTTCCCTCAAGGGAATCCTGGGAACTGTAGTTCAAGAGTACTGGAAGGTAGAACTCTCGAGTGTGAACTGCAATTCCCAGGATTCCTTGTGGGAAGTCGTGAGCTTTAGGTAGTTGGTGTGCACGCAGCCGATTGTACTAATAAATGCATGCATGCAATTTTTATTACGTTGTGCACTGCCCTGGTTTGCTTTAGGACATAGGGCAGTATATAAGAACTTTTTATTATTATTATTATTATTATTAGTTAGCCTACACAAGCCATCCTGAAACTCTTGGCAGGTTGGATTTTAAACCAGAGATGAAGGACCTGTGGCAGTCCAGAACTGGCTGGATTCCAGCCGAGACAGCATAATCTTTTATCAGGGGTGATAGGAGTTACAGTCCCAACAACTGCAGGGCCATGGCACCCCCTGCCTTAATTGGAGCAGCTGCTCAAGAGTTGGGGAATGAGATGCCCTATTCTAGCACACTCCTAAAACGAAGTATTTGGACCCATTGCCTATCGCAAGGGTTCAGCTTTGAAAGTATTGAGTTTTTGTAACTTTCTACTTGTATAATCCCTTCCTCTGTAAAGTTCAGAGCAGCCTTTTATCCTCACAAGAAGCTTAGGCTCTGAAATGGTGTCTTGCCCAGAACATCTAAGTCTGCTAATCTCCCTTACCCATACTAAAAGTACTGTATGCCAGTCTGGGCAAAGAAAAACTTAAGTGAGGGCAATTACATCCGAGGGGTTTTGGCTTTCCCAGTTTCCAGCTTTTCTTCAACTCACAGGATCTTAGAATGATGTGTGTGGAGTTGCCAGATTGCCTCTCTTCCAGTAATTGCCAAGATGGAGATTTGCCCATTGTTCCCTTACATGTGGCCTCATGTAACATATTTTCAGGCTTTTTTCTAGAATCCATGCTTGTGTAAAAACAACCCATACTCAATGTTCATTTTTTAAAAACTGAAGATTCAAATGCATTTTTTGTGTGAACTTAGTTTATTTATTTTAATACAATAAAGCCTTTCCACAGAGTCTTATTAGTCTTTTCCAATTTCTCTTGCCCTTAACATTTTTGACATTTATAACACATCACTGTAGCATCTCTGTAAGCCTAGGTACAACATCTGGCTGTAGAATCTAACCACTTATTTGTAGTCTTCACACTGTACGAAAACCTTCCGTTTCTTTGCTGAATGGCTGTCACCATGATTTGAACTTTATAATACTAGGAAGTTCAATTAACATTATGATGCTATGAATGTAAGATAAAAGGGTAGTGAACTAACAGAGTGTCTTGATAATTCTTCAGTTGCCAAGCTACTTTAGAAGAAATAACGTATTTTAAAAGGCATCCTCCCATTTTTGCACAGAAAATCACACAATGATTGTTAGACACCGGAAAAGAATTTAACAGCTGTAAGGTCCTATTGATCCCATTTCTCCTCTGAATTCAGTGGAACCTAAAGGTAAAGGGACCCCTGACCGTTAGGTCCAGTTGCAGATGACTGGGGTTGCGGTGCTCATCTCGCTTTACTGGCTGAGGGAGCCGGTGTACGGCGTCATGTGGCCAGCATAACTAAGCCGCTTCTGGTGAACCAGAGCAGCGCACGGAAACGCCGTTTACCTTCCCGCCGGAGCAGTACCTATTTATCTACTTGCACTTTGATGTGCTTTCGAACTGCTAAGTTGGTAGGAGCTGGGACCGAACAACGGGAGCTCACTCCGTCGCGGGGATTTGAACCGCCGACCTTCTGATCGGCAAGCCCTAGGCTTCCCTGTAATTAGGATTACAGCCCAATTCAATCTACATTTACATGGCAGCAAGTCCCACTAGTTTCAGTGGAATTGACTTGCAAGTAAGCATGCTCAGAACTGTAGCTCTGTTTTAAAGGAATGAGTACATCTAACATCTAGATGGGTTTGATTTTATTACTGTGAGGCTACTGATGTGCTCTGATTAAGTATTAGGATGGTAAGGCTTGTTCTGTACTAATACAGAAAGTTTATACAAAAAAAAACCCTTTCCCAAATAAAAAGTTTGAGACCAAAAGCCGAAACCCCTTTCTATTATGATATGGACATATTATAGATACTTTCCCCACAGCTCTTGGGATAGAGAACATTTCTATCCTGTAGATTGCTGAAACCAAGATCAGAGGTCACCTCCTGCAATGGTCTTGTTGAACAGCAAAGGGTTAGATGAGGATTTTAAGTCCTGGTTGCGTGTGGCCGAAGTAGCAACCACTGTTTCCTCAGACACTCCCGGCAAGAACTGTCTCATCTTGCACCACCTGACCTGCTATATTTGGCTCTTTGTTAAGAAAGTACTTGGCCCTTTGCCTGTGCAACAAAAATATCTGTTGCTTTTTTAGCTTCCTGGTATTTGATTTTCTCGCCTGTTGCCGCCCCCTTCTGGTTCTTATATTCCTATCCTTCCATTCCCCTCTGCCTGGTTCAAATAAACCTATTGGTTGATTTAATAACACTTTACTTCTGAAAGTACTCAAAGAATCTATATAAAAAAAATGAGTAAATATGTTAAAATGTTAATGTTGCTACTCAGGTTCCACTTCCCTCCTGAGGGTTGATTTCACCCATTGAAGCTGCTGGGCTGTGTTTCAAATTGTTGACAATACATTGGAGGACAATAGTATACTGTTAACTTCAAGAATAATCACATTATTGGCTTTTAAATCCATTGGGACAAAGCTACCACATAATAGACAGATTCAGCAAGCAGCATAGAGCACCAGTGTGTAACGTAGGGACACTGCAGTGGTAACCTTTATGTGGTGCTAATCATTGAGTATGGCAATCATGTCTGTATTACCATCTATGAAATGTTAAGACAGTATCCATTTGGCTCTCCACTTTGTCTCCTTTCATTATACATTGGTGAGCCCCACCCCAACATCATTGGACAATTTTATATTCACAGAGGGTCTCTCCTTTTGTAGCACCCTGCTTGTGGTTAACGCTTAGCTGGAATGAAATATTCAACGCAGCAATAGAGAAATTAAAATAATAATTTATTTGTCAGACAAATAAATATGAGGCACAGTGGTATATGGTTACCAAGCTCTGGCCTGGCCTCTTGCCATTCTGGCCAGCACTTATATTTCCTTAATCCAGCCCCCTTGCTCCTCCTGTGGCTGCCTCTGTCCAATCAGCCTGGTTGAAATTCCTATTGGCTGTTTGCTAGAACCAATCACAAAAGATACACCCATTTCCTCTTGCCTTTTATGGAAATCAAAAAGCTATATATTCTTCTATCTATAAATGACAAATAAGTAGTAATATATCTTACATGTGTCTCAACAAGGAATCTTAATTACCAGCTCACCTCTTGCCCTCCTTGCCCTATTGCCTTCCAAAACAGATGATTAATCTTGAATTTTTATCTTAAACATATGTCAAGGATTTTGAGTTCACATCAACATTGAGAGATCTCCTTCATCTGAAGGTTTCTAAACAAAAGGCCTGACAACCATATATCAGGAGTGCTCGATGGCGTCTCCTGTCTAGCAAGGGGGGCTGGTGGCTGATGGCCCCTGTGATCTCTTCCAACTATATGAAATAAGAATCTAGCATTTCTTAAATCCTTTGCATAATTATATTTAAGCTAATATATTTAATACATAAATAACCTTTTAAAAGGAAAAGAAATCTTAAAAGGATCTTAGTTTAAGAAAGAAACAGCTTTAGAAAAGACTTCCCAAAAATGTTCTGTTTCTGCCAGCCAGACCAGTTGCTTTTTCACTGCTCTTGACCTTCTTAACCTTAGGAAGAAGATATGGCTCATTTTACTATTTATCCACCCTTAATTTGTAGGGTCAGTGTAACCTTGGCTGTCAGCCTGTAATTCCCTTTTTACGACTTTGAGAATTGTTTTCTGCTATAAATCAGGGGGGCCCCTTGTCTAGGAGAAAAACATTTTGCCAAGGTTTTTAGGCAGCTGGTCTTCTGCCTGGCATAAAACATTTATGAATTTGAACTCATTTTTAAAATACAAGCCCTGATTAAACATATAAGCTTTAATAAAAATGCAAGCTTATGATTAGATGCCTCACTTTAAGGGATTGAATTAACCAGGTCTCCTGACCATAGAGTTCCCTAGAACAGAGGTTGACAACCTATGCCCCTCCGAATTTTGGCTTCCTATAATCTCAGACCATTAGCCTTACTGGCTGGGATCAATTGGCATTGAAATCTTAACAACATCTCAAGGACCACAAGTTCCCCATCCCTGCCCTACAATGTCATTCAGCCTTCCTGTTCTATTGAGGAAGCTTGGGTTTGAGTTTCAGTGCTCAAATCTCCCTGGATTTGACAGCAGGAGGAAGTGTGAGGATTCATCCTCTAGTGGACCCAGAAGCTGCAATGTAGCTCTTCCACATCCCAGACGTTCCACTTGGTGGTCTTCTGTCTCCCATCCTGTTCATGTTTTCCTGCCCCTCTCTGGTGTTCTCAGCCCATGGGTAAAAGTCCCTAGCCCAGAACCTGCTATTCTTTTCCACACATCTGTACTAGTGTGACCCTCAATATGATCCTACACCAAAAAAATCTACAGACATGCCCACTGGGCTGAAAGTAGCAGTGCTGAATAGCTATAATGGTTAGAGCTGTCGTTTTTATTAATGAAACTACAGACAAGGTATACAGCTTTTCAGGCTTTCCATGATAGTATGGTGTTAGCATAGTTTTTGTATATGCAGTGAATAAGCATGGTGTTTACAGTGGCTTCTCACTTTTACTTCTGAGTGCATTTCATTGGTGCTATGGTTTGCCAAGCAGAAAAATGGATAATCTATTTGGGTAGGGACCAGCCCTCTATGTTCTAGAGTAGGCACTGGCAAACTCAGCCCTCCAGATGTTTTTGGCCTACAACTCCCATGATCCCCAGCTAACAGGACCAGTGGTTAGGGGTGATGGGAATTGTAGTTTCAAAACATCTGGAGGGCCGAGTTTGCCTATGCCTGATCTAGGGCTTTCTCCTACCCTCCTCACATCACAAAAGCAGTGATGTGGAAATATTTTAAATACAGGTTAAGCAGTCTTATATCCAATCTGAGTATTAGCCAACACCTGCTATCTGAACTTTTCAGCTAGAGATGGCATGAATTTAACCTTGGAACTTCTGGATGAGAAGCAGCATTATTTTTTTATTACTTATTAAATTTTTATACCATCCTTCATCCAAAAATCATGGGGCGGTTCACAGCATAAAAATACAAGAGAATACAAAATAACACAATAAAACAAAAACAAACCAATAACACCCCCCTCCCTACAAAAACATTTAGAAGCCCAGAGAACATTAATCAGTCAACGACCTGATTATAGCAAAAGCATGTTCTCAAGCCCTGAGCTATGGTCTATTCCTGAACCCATTCCTTTCCTCCCCTCATTTCCTGAAATTTCTACCATGTGTGCATTGAATGCACACCTGAGACCTGCAGGTAAATTTACGCAAAATCTCTGCTCTCAGATTATGATGATTTCTGGATGACAGCCTATGGTAGAGATGGAGAACGTGGCCCTCCAGTTGTTGCTGGGCTCAGCTACCAGTCAGCATGACTAGTGATCAGGGATGATACATAGCTGTCAACTTTTCCCTTTTCTTGCGAGGAATCCTATTCGGAATAAGGGGATTTCCCTTAAAAAAGGGGAAACATTGACAGCTATGAGATGATGGAAGATGTAATCTATCAAAGTCTGGAGGGCTACTGGTTCACCTTCCCTGTTCTATGGCCACTGAGTGTTGCAATAGTCCCTGTTGCTTTTGAAGCTGAAATAGTATTAATTCAAGAGTGATTGGGGAAAGTGTGCATGTTTTAGGTTAGATGCCTTCAGTGGAGCCTCCTCCCTGACAGGCCCACCTTCTCCATGCCACTGTCACAGTTGCCAGTCAATTATCCTCTTTCTCTGGGTCAGGGTGGCTGGTGCCCACTGGGTGAAAGTCAGGAAAACCAGCAGTAGTAGCCAGAGCCATCCCATGGCCAAGTGTAAAAAAGAAAGCAGGCAGGTGGGAGTAGGCTCAAATTTGTGGGGTTGTGCCCCATTTGCCCTTATTGACCAGCTTTTCACTGCTGAAGGCCCAATCTGAATGGCTACTGAAAGGAGGAAGCTGAGCCAACACTGATGTTCCTTTTTC
Source organism: Podarcis cretensis (assembly GCF_951804945.1). Classification (NCBI taxonomy): domain Eukaryota; kingdom Metazoa; phylum Chordata; class Lepidosauria; order Squamata; family Lacertidae; genus Podarcis; species Podarcis cretensis. Next base: position 22,081,340 of record NC_137177.1, on the reverse strand, counting down.
TTGTTCATTTCACAGCTGAGATAGCTCAGTCACTCTGGGGGAATAAGTAGAAAGCCAGGAGGCTCTAAGGGTTGGCAGTGGGCTTTGCGATGAGCGACAGATCTCAGCAGGTGCCCAAGGATGCCCATCCCTGATGCCCAACCCTCTTCGGAGAGTTCTGAGCTAGCTTCAGGATGAAATTATGGAACTAAATGTCACTACAATCCGGATCCGAACCAGAAAACGAATGTAATGCCCATCTTTTTAAAAGACATCATAAGTGATTCCAAGCATTTCCCTTTTGTTACAACAACAAAGGACAACTTAGACAGTCCGCGTTCTTCCTGAGTCACAGTGTTCTAGCTCTCCTAAGTACATTCCAGTTCCTGCCGTTGCATCTAGGGAAGAGCTGGAAAGCTGTGTGCATCTGCCAGGCTCTTGATGAAATGCAGAGTCTGTGCCAGTCACCAGCTTGTATTTGCTGCTGCATAAGCAGAAAAGAAGACTTTTAAGGTTTGATGGAGGCATGGAAGCCCTCTTCCATCGCCACCATTCCTTCCACGGTGGTCTCAGTTGTTTGCCTGGAACACTTTCGACTGTCCTTTATGTTTTTCAAGTTCTCAGAAAGGTGTTTCCTGAACTTTTTGGTGAGGAAGCAGTAAATGACAGGATCCAGAACGCAGTTGGCACCCAGGAGGAACAGGGTCACCTGGTGGATGTGATCCCACCACCTTTTGCTCCTACAGCTTATATCCCATTTGCCCAGAACCATCAAGGTCCAGGGAAGGTCCACAATGTGGTGAGGCACGAAACATACCACAAACACAATCATGACAGTGCACACCAAATAGAGCGCCCTTTGCCTGATGTGGGCGCTCTTCCGAGCTTGAGGTTTTTGGGCGAGCAGTGTTCGGATAATGGAGGCATTGCATACCACGACAATCAGGAAGGTGATAAAGAAACAAATGCAAATGACGATGTGGGAGGCAAGGACAGGGATGTTACTGCTTTCTGGGTCGTAGCGCTCAAAACAGCGTGTCACATGCCCTTCTTGGGTAGTGCCGCTGCCAAACAGGAAGTATGAAGAAGGGCCCGCGATCAGGACCCAGATAGCTATTGTGACATAGATGCCCCTTCTTCGCGTGGTAGACTGAGCTGCCGAAATGGGCTTTGTGACTGCTTGGTACCGATTGTATGTTATGACTCCCAGGAAGGCAACTGAGCAGTAGGTGTTCACAAAGAATAAGTAACCAGCCAAGTTACACAAAAAGCTGGGCATGATCCAGTCTCCTCTGTAGTGGTAATATATGATCCACATTGGCAACGTGATCAGGAAGAGCAGGTCGGCTGTCGTCAAGCTGACCATGAATATCTTTATTTCGTTTAGTTTCTTCGTAGCATAAACCCGTGTGAAAAGCCACAGGACGTAGCTGTTGGCTATAAAGCCCAGAATGAAAATGATGCTATAGTAGACAGTGAACAGGGTATATCTGAACTCGGAATCCACGTGACAATCTTCCTTCGCAACGGGAAGCAATGAGAAGTTGTTACTTTCACCCTTTCGGGACATGGCTGCAGCAATCACGTTATTCTTTTAATGAAGCTCTGTTTTTCTTATCCTGAAAAGAGAGAGAAGGGAATGAATAATACAAGAGGGAGGCAACATTCAGCAATGAAACACAAGGCTTTGTATGCAGAAGTTCAATCCCTGACAGGGAGGTGGTTAACCCCCGTTGTCCTGAGATGGGATGAATAAGCAAACTGGCATTTCAGTTCCCATTTCCATTTTTGATGGACTTTAACATCCCTAGCTTTAAAAAGGGTTTTTGAAAAGTGGGGGAGGGATAGGAGATCTGGGGCCCAAATGAAAGGACCTGGAGTTTGGGGGCCCTAAACTAGCCCCTGCAAAAACCCGGAATGGCACCACACCTGTTTCCGAACAGAAGAATCATTTGACTTTTTCAGACTACACAGCTTGATTGACACTTTGTAAAGCAGTGTGACTATGTTAAACCTCTTACTGCTTCCTAAGAGGAAGTGAAAGCTCTGTAGAAAAGAGACATCTGCAGAAGAGGATCTTTCCCCGTGAGATTGAGAAGTGCCCACGGGTCACATTAACCACAGAAAGAATTGTGTAATTTGCCAATGTGGTGTGGTTAAAAAAAATAAAAATCCCCTGCTTAATTTGTTCGTGTTTTCTTGGATAAAACAATAAGATGCCTATGCTGTTATTTTTTTAAAAAAAATAAATAGATTTGAAAAGAGCTATTTTTATGAGGCCTAATGCTGCCGGCGGAAGCTGGGGCTACAATACTTTGGCCACCTCATGAGAAGAGAAGACTCCCTGGAAAAGACCCTGATGTTGGGAAAGATTGAGGGCACAAGGCGAAGGGGATGACAGAGGACGAGATGGTCGGATAGTGTTCTCAAAGCTACAAACATGAGTCTGACCAAACTGCGGGAGGCAGTGGAAGACAGGAGTGCCTGGCGTGCTCTGGTCCATGGGGTCACGAAGAGTCGGACACGACTAAACGACTAAACAACAACAACAGTGCTGCAGTCCTAAGCATGCTTACTTAGGAACAATAATTTATTATTATATTATTACAGCATAAAACTGTAAATATATAATATAATAAAAGTAAATAGTAATTGTAAAAGAGATACCACTGCCAACTCATCAATTAACTGGGCTTTAACATTTTAGGATTCTGCCTTTCACAGGGTGTAATTTGAGTCTCAGGCTGAAAAAAACCACATTCATTTTTCAGAAGATAGAATCATAGAGTTGGAAGGGACTCCAAGGGTCATCTAGTCCAACCCCCTGCAATGCTGGAATCTCAGCTAAAGCATCCATGACAGATGGGCCATTCAACCTCTGCTTGGAAACCTCCAAGGAAGGAGAGTCCACAGCCTCCCGAGGGAGTCTGTTCCACTGGCAAACAGCTCTTACTGTCAGAAAGTTTTTCCATATGTTCAGTCGGAATCTCCTTTCTTATAACTTGAAGCCATCGGTTTGAGTCCTACTTTCCAGAGCAGGAGAAAACAAGCTTTCTCCATCTTCCATGTGACAGCCCTTGAAATATTTGAAGATAGTCATCGTATCTCCTCTCAGGTTCCTCTTTTCCAGGCTAAACATACCCAGCTCCTTCAACCACTCCCTGTAAGGCTTCATTTCCAGACCCTCTTATGGTGTACATACCTCTTTCCCCATACTACTGTTTCTGTTCAAACAGATTTGGTTGTGTGCGTTTTTTGTGTAGTAAGAAAGCCTGCAAAACTCATTTTGCTAAGGAGCGAAAATGATTTGAGTACAGTCATCACAAGCAACTCATCCACACTGGAGTTTAATGTGGATTTTGAAACTGCTTGTGTCTATATTTTTTTGTGTTGTCCACCTAATGTCCTCCTCACCCCCCTGTTAAATTTAGATTTTCCCAATCTGTGGGTAATCAGACCGGGAACAAAAATCTGATATAAACATTACCCAGCTGTGGACATACGAAGTGAAGCATGCTGTAATGTTTTTACATGTGTGGTGGCAATTCTGTTGTCACACAACCTCTGCTTCCATTTTGCTTCCATCAGCCCAAAGGAAAGGATGTAGCCTGTCCTTTCCTACTAGTTGTTGCGGAACTTTATTTTTATTCTTTTAGCAGAGCTCTTGTGGAAAACTACCGTTTGCCAAAATATCTGCATTGAAAATAAAAATAACATTTACTCATGCAACTACAGGATGTCAGAAAGGAAGAACGGAAGACAGAAAGTGGCGGCCTTCAATACAATCAGCTCCAAATGCTTGCTTGATTTGAAGTGACTCATATTTATTTACTTATCTTTGACTGCTCTTTTGTGCCGATCTCATATATGGGAAAATGTATTTTTTTAAAAAAAAAATAATGTGTAGTCACAGCTAAACAAATACCTGCATGCATGGCCAGCAGGCATCAACCAGGCATTGACTCCTGAGGAGACCACATTTGGACATTGCCTGATCACACCTCCTGTGTGAGAAGAAGGGCAGGGCACATTCCACCTGCTACCTAATGACAGGAGAAGGAGCTTAGCTGTGGTGCCTTAGGCAGAAGGAAGGAAGGGGAGACAGGGAGAATGTAAAAAGCACCAGAGGGAAGGGAGAAGAGAAGGAAGCCTAGTGGAGACACAGGGAACAGGCTGGTTAAGCTGAATGCCTAAATTAGATACCTCCACATAAATTAGGTGGTCCTCACATTCTTCAGACTGTTCCCCTAAGCATCATGGGGTGTGGCCAAAGGGGTGAGACCAACAGCCCATGTTCATCTAGTCCCCCTGTATCCTGGGGAGGCATAGAATCACACAGAATCAACCCCCTGCAATGCAGGAAAGTGCAGCTGTCCCTTACTGGGATCAAACCTGCAACCTTGGTGTTGTCAGCACCACAGTCAACTGAGCTATTCTGTGAGGCCTGGATTTAAGCGCTGCCTAGAGAATTGATACAGAAGACCCCTGTCCACTTTGGGGGAGAGCCTCCTCTGCAATCCTGAGGCAGCTCTGGTCGGAATTGACTGTCCCTGTGGTTTGGGACTTACTCCTGAGGAGACAATATTGGAGAAAGGAGAATTTGACACCCTGAAGAAAGCACGATGCTGAAGTAGCCCTGAGAATCAGAGGTTTGCTGAAGGACTTGGTGCCTGGAAGAATCTAGGCCTGAGGTGCAAGCTGATAAAGTGAAGCTGCATTTCTGGACTAAAGAGTGACTTACAGCTGAGCAGACATACATTGCTGCCTCTGTTTTGACCTCTTATGGAAGTCATGGCGCATGCTCCCTTTGAGGTTATCCTTCCCTGGGGGTCTGGCACAAATACCTGGGTGCATGCCCAGAACAGATCTCAGACTTGAGGAACTTAGGGAGAGTGGGAAACTGTTAACTGAGGGGAGGACACAACATCCTGAATATATCCCAACAAGCACCACCCACTAGGCTGGATGGGAAACACTGAGAAATTTCAGAGGCATAAAACTGAAGGTGCACAAACACACACATGAAAACCCTCGTGTGGACACAGCCTTAAACAAAGAAGGGTGTGAGAGAGTGTATTGTAGTAGTAAGAACAGCTTTGTATTAAGCACTAGCTTAATACCCACAGGTGAGAAGAAATTGCAAGCAGTTGATTTATTGGAATTCTACACAGGTGGAAAGGCTGGAAAAGGATGGGCAGACTGCTCTGTCTGCCCTCTGTGCTCAACGCCAAAATGAAACAGGTTGTTGGAGGGAGGATTGAACAGGAGCAGATAGTGGTCTTTCAAATTTCAATGGCACCCTGTGCAAGGCCAAAATTCAGTTCACCCTCCTGCCCCTCACCTTCCGTTCTGCTCAGTTCACCAGCTCATAGTTGCAATGCCCTGTGCAGTTGGGACCAGTTGCACTGCCCTAAATCTGCCTCTGGACTGGACTCACCCTCCCTTTTTTGCCAGCTCCCAGCAGGGTAGTAAAAAAAGCAAAAAATGCAGACTAGTAACTTTATTCAGAAGTCTGGGTTACAGTGCCAGATTAGGATGGGTGTTACATGGGCCCAGATTTTATTCAGCTATTACAAAGATCTCATTGGTAGACTTGGAGAAAGTCTCTGTCTCTCTCTCTCTCTCGTTAATCTACTTTGCAAGATTGGTGTTAGAATTTTAAAGAAAAAAGGAAGAGGGGGGGAGACACCCACAAACACTTCCCTGTTCTCCTTGGAGGAAGGGTGGGGAATTAGAGTAATAAGTAACTAAGTGGAAAATAGAGAAGTTTGTGCCCTTATTTGGCCCTGGCATGAAATATTTTTAATGTGTGTTTTGGGGTTGTTGTTTTTTGCTGGTAAGCTCCTGTTTCTTCAGTTCTGTTGCTTGGAAAGAGGAAGTGGAACCACAAACACCTTTTCTTTCTTAGAACTCTGAGCTTCCTCCTCCCACAGTCATATTTTACCACTTTTTCCAGATAAGGTCATCTTTGTGCCATGCTGCTTGATTAACTCTGGAAGCCTCTTTACACTTTGGGTGTCTCTTGTCCTTTAGAGCAAGGATGAGGAAGCTTAGGCCTGAGCAAGCCTGACTAAGAAATTTTGCTGTCTGAGGCAAAGAGCAAAATGGCGCTGACTAGGGATGGGAGCAGGAGCGTTCAGTTTGGTATGCATTTAAAGCCTAATCTTATCAAATCCACAGTTTTCAAAACAATATAACAACCGAAACACAGCTATCCTTCAAAATTCACACTTAGCAGAATTTTGCAATTCAGTTCTCCAACCAACCAGTGTTTGCAAAAATGCATCTATTAGTGGAAACTTCTTGCAAAACTGTGTACAGAAAGCAAAACTGCATATAAACTGTTTATTAGGAGAAACTCTCACAAAACTGCTGATTAATTTTCATGAGGATTTTTTTTAAAAAAAATAACAAATAGCTGCAAGATGTAGAGAACTGAATTTAAGATTGGAAAAATGAGAAAATGAGCGAACTGAAATTGGCAGATCCTCCCATCTCTGACATCCACACACCCATTCCATTTCATGTACAGCATACTTCCTTCAACACTGCACCCAGTTGTAGCAGTTCACATTTAAAGGTGAACCTTCCTAATATGCATTTTTCAAAACAATATGAGAACCAAAACACAACCTTCTGTTGAAATTCGCACTTTGCAATGCAGTTCTCTAGTGAAGTGTTGTGTAGAAAAATGCACATACAAATATGTGTTTATTGGGAGAAATATACTGTAGACGGCTGGTGAGTTCTCATGGGAAGTTTTTAAAAAAAAATTTCACAAGGATATGTGGAGAACCGAACTTAAGAATTGGGGGGCGGGGGGCGGATAGAAAGCAAAACTGATAGATTTGCACATCCCTGAATTCTGAGGGTGCTTCCTTATAAGCTAAGTCTATCCAAATCAATGGAACTTCAGAGAAAAAATGTTTAGCATAGGAGTGTGAATACAGTGTCATTTCCCTTTCAGAAGTCTTTAAATGTGGGACAAATCTTTCCTCCTTTCTCTGCTCTTCCTCCCCTTGTCCCATCACCACCACCATAATTGAACTTTGGCCCTTCTCTTCCCGCTCTAGAATTCATTCTCCAGGTGCTGTTAACTCCAGGTTGCCTCCAGCCCCATCTCTCCCTTCTTCGAGTTATTTATCTTTAAACAAGGCTTGGACTGAACAGTCCTACGGATAAAGGAATGTCAAGGCGGGCACATGAGCACTCCAAAGATACTTCTGAGGGAGTAATTTGGTAGAACAATGCCTGCAGTCAGATCCTCTTATCTCTCCACACAAGTTCAAAAGGCTGGAGACTTAATTTGACTTGATTTTTTATTTAAATGAAAGTTGGATGTTTGGGAAATTGCTGAGGGGACTCGTCCGTCACATGCCCACCTTAGTAGGTAAAGGTAAAGGTAAAGGTAAAGGTAAAGGTAAAGGTAAAGGTAAAGGTAAAGGTAAAGGTAAAGGTAAAGGTAAAGGTACCCCTACCCGTACGGGCCAGTCATGACCGACTCTGGGGTTGCTCGCCCATCTCACTTAAGAGGCCGGGGGCCAGCGCTGTCCGGAGACACTTCCGGGTCACGTGGCCAGCGTGACGAAGCTGCTCTGGCGAGCCAGCACCAGCGCAGCACATGGAAACGCCGTTTACCTTCCTGCTATAAAGCGGTACCTATTTATCTACTTGCACTTGGGGGTGCTTTCAAACTGCTAGGTGGGCAGGAGCTGGGACCGAAAGACGGGAGCTCACCCCACCGTGGGGATTCGAACCGCCGACCATGCGATCGGCAAGTCCTAAGCACTGAGGTTTTACCCACAGCGCCACCCGCGTCCCACCCAATGCAATACATTGAAAGGAAGTTTAAACACCCTATCTGCGGACACACCAAACATTTAAACAGCATAACTTCCCCTTCCCCAAGAATCCTGGGAGCTCTACTTTGTCCCTCACAGAACTACAATTCCCAACACCCTTTACAAACTACAGTTCCCAGGATTCTTTGGCAAGGGGGAGTCATGTGCTTCAAATACGTTGTGTGCATGCAGCCTCCAGCTCATAGATGTAGCATAAGTAGCCAGCATTTTTGGGCAGCAGAACTCAGTCAGGGCCCACCTGGATAATGCTATTGGGTTGTTGTTTTTTAGCCCTCTCCCTGCCCTCCTGCCAGACAAGGTCTGGTATTACTTAGCAGCAATGGTAGGTGGCTGAGAAGCCTCCATTTCAAAGTGCCCACAGTACTCCAAGCAGCTGTCTTGTCAGTGCGTTGTGAGTAGTTATAACGGTGGACAGCTCAGAGCTGCCCACCACATATAATGGCGCTGCTGCTGTATATCATTGCCTGTGTGCTGGTTACCTGCAGAAGTTCATGCCTCATACTCATGACATCTTATAGGGAGCTGCCTTAAACTAAGTCAAACTCTTGGTCCACTCGGCTCAGTATTGTCTACACTGATCGGCAGTGGCTGTCCAGGGTTTCGGGCAGGAGGCATGCGCAGCCCTACCTGGCGATGCCAGGGGTTGAACCCAGGACCTTCTGCATGCAAAGCAGAAGCTCTGTCCCTGAGACATGGCTGGTCCCCTGTCCTCTCTTGGACTAAGTGAGCAGTGACAGGAACAACCTCAGCTCACCCCACCTGTTCTCTATGGACGCTTATTCACATTGGGCCCAGAGGAAGAGGGCAATCTTTGGATCGCAGGGACAGTGGCAAAGAGGAGGGGAACAATCAGGGAGGGACCCCCTGAGTGCATCATCATCATCATCACTGCTATTATTATTATTATTATTATTATTATTATTATTAAATTCAAAATCTTTTACTTCTACCAGAAGAAGCATACCAAAAAAGAGAATTTTTGCATTTGTAATAGACCATATCAAAGTACACAACGTTCTTAAGCATACACACAGACACACACACCATTTGGTGAAAATAATATTATATTTACACCTCAAGTGCTATGATATTACACTTCTAAACCTCTTTTACCCATTGTAAGAGAAAGTAGTCCATTCAGCCTCTGGATATTCTCAGTTCCCTTTTTTATGTAACTGGTTAGTAAACGCCATTTGCCAAGTTTCTATTGATAGATTCCTCTGCTCTTTAACATAGTTGCTAATGTAATCAAGTTTTATTGCTCACCATTTTCCCTCGTTATATCTGATTTGTATGGTATATGGGCTTTAGCATACATCAACCTTGTAGTATTTACTATGTGTAGGATTTGAATCCCCTTCATGAATCACTGCCTTGTCATAGCAAAGGGGCTTGAATAACTCAGAGAAGCTATGAGCTATGCCATGCAGGGCCACCCAAGATGGGCAGGTCATAGTGGAGGTCCATGGGGTCACAAAGAGTCGGACAAGACTAAAAATGACTAAATGACTAAACGACTAAACAACAACAACAGGATTTGAATTCTATATGTTTGTAATGGTTAATCCTTGACACAGTTTAAGAGAAAAATTAAAAAGTCCAATGGAAGCCTGACCTGAAAAATAATAATAATTACTTTAACACTATTAAATATAATTATCATCACCATTATTTCTTCTGAACCAATTTTAATATTAAGTGCAGAAACAAGGTCTGAGACCTAGTGGTGAAGGGTAGGAAAGAAATCAAAATATAATCACAATCACAACAATAATTGTACTCAATGGAAATGCAGTGTTGTGAGTGCAACCAAGCTCCTCTGAGCATTTTGGGAAAGCGCTGCAAAATCAGAAGATGTTCCCAGCAAACGCCCTAAGAATTGCATCTGTAAGAGCAGCCTCCACTTACCAGAGTCTAGAGGAAGGATATTCTCCACTGAATCCAAGTTGATGGAGGGAGTTCATCAATAGGTGAGTCTTGGGTGCTTGTGAACAAACCTTCTGCCAGTCTGAAGCTTGAGGCTCTTTGCCACGCTGCCAACTTCCACAAACCAGAAGGACCCCGCAAGAGGCACCTGCGTAGTCACTGGGAGTGAAGAAACAAGGGGTGTCATCACTGCCACCAAGGAAATGCAATGTTGAGTAAGGCTAAGAGGAAGACAATTAACTGCAAGAAGGCGGGAGAGCCAAGAAAAGCCATGGCTAAGCTAGATTTGCTTCTGAAAGGCTCTTGTGACCGAGCCACGGTCTGTCTGCTACCAAAGCTCCAGGGAAAGAGCTTCTCGCTATCATTAGTCATAAATCTAATGACAATGTTTAATGACTTCCTTCCAGTAAGTACAGAAAGCCATCGCCCCAAAGCTGCAAGGACGCCTTCATCTGGCCTTTGCAAGTAAAATGTCAGTTTGCAGCAGGCGGACAACCTCTCTCCCCACCCCAGCTGCCCTTGGAGTGGCACGCTTTCGCCTGCAATGACACGCTTTTCTCACAACAATCTCAGCCACTTCAGAGGGTAGGATTCAAATGGAACCAGTAAAACATGATGCAATGCTCACAAGGCTTCCTGACAGATATTGGAGAGGGTCAGAAGCAGGGCACATATCTCCTGCACTGGATCATACCTCTCTGTACACAGGATGTCAGCAACATTTTTCAGTCTCATATTTTTTTGATCTCAAGATCAGTTCTTCACATTTCAACACCAGTTTGTGATTTTCCCCCTTTAAAGTCCTCATCAGCATTTAATTGCAAATTTTCCCAAATATACACATTTTTGTATAAATGCACATTTCTGCAGAGAAATTTTATTTAGTATAATGCTCTTTCGAATGTTACTTTCACTAATATATGTATTTATATGCACAATTTATGGTAGCGTATGCATTTTTGCACACATTACTTGACTGGATAAATTCATTGCCAAATCCGAAGAATAAGTGTGAATTTAGAAGTCTGGCTCTGTTTCGGCCTATGTCTTTTTTCAGAAAGTGTTCACCTTTAAATGCAAATGGAATCAAATTTGTCTCCCATCCCTGTTCAAGAATAGACAACGTGCGGGTTTCTTGATGTTATATTGGACCACAACTCCCATCATCCCTGTCGATTGGTCATGCTGGCTAGTGTTGGTGGGAGTTGTAGTCCAACAACAAAGGGGCCAGCCCGCCCCCAAAGTTAATGAGCATTGCCATTCAAGTGGTGTGCATGTGCTACATATGCAGGGTGGGGCTTACTGGGGCCCCCAATATTTTATTCAAGATGGCACCCTTGCCCACTGCCCCATTGGCTGGTGATCAATACAATAGCAACAAGCCTTTTAAAGCCCTAAATAGCCTTGCTCCTGTATACCTGAAGGAGCGTCTCCACCCCCATCATTCAGCCTACACTGAAGTCCAGCTCCGAGGGCGTTCTGGCAGTTCCCTCATTGCGAAAAGAGAAGTTACAGGGAACCAGGCAGAGGGGCTTCTCGGCAGTGGTGCCCACCCTGTTGAACGACCTTGCAGCAGTTGTCAAGGAGATAAATAACTAGACAACTTTTAGAAGACATCTGAAGGCAGCCCTGTATAGGGAAATGTCTGGTGTTTGATTATATTTTTTATATTCTGTTGGAAGTTGCCAAGAGTGACTGGTGAAACCTAGTCAGGTGGGTGGTGGGTATAAGTAACATATTCATATCAATATCATCATCATCATCATCATTCCCCCTGCCACCCAACAAACAGAATTCTGTGCTATCTTGCATGAAAGTACAGTGTTATGTGTTGTGAGAGCTACTAGGCCAAAGAGCTCTGGAGCTTGTAAGGATGAGAATGACCATAATTTGACTTATGACCGAGTCTAGATGTGCTTGAAACTTCAGGGCGGCCGGATATGAAAACAGATCAGAATCTTAACACCGCTGCTGAATAGGGCTCTGAATCATCCGGAGACCTTGTTTCTGCAATTTCCTTCTGATCTCAACAAACCTGTTCACCCCACACAGTCTGGCATCAACTAATTGCATCATACCTTCTCTCCGCACAAGAAAAAGTTGTATGATATAAACCACAGCATTGCTAATGGGGTGTAAAACAAAGGGTTAAGCAGGCATGAAGAGACCAGGGGTGATAATTGGATGATGATAATAATAATAATAATAATAATAATAATAATAATAATAATAACACCCTTACCATCTGGCTGGGTTTCCCCAGCCACTCTGGGTGGCTCCCAACAGAATATTAAAAACACGATCAAACATTAAAACTTCTCTAAACTGGGCTGCCTTCAGATGTCTTCTAAAAGTCAGATAGTTGTTTATTTCCTTGACATCGGATGGGAGGGCGTTCCACACGGTAGGCACCACTACCGAGAAGGCCCTCTGCCTGGTTCCCTGTAACTTTGCTTCTCACAGTGAGGGAACCACCAGAAGGCCCTCAGAGCTGGACCTCAGTGTCCGGGCTGAACGATGGTGGTAGAGATGCTCCTTCAGGTATACTGGGCCAAGGCCATTTAGGGCTTTAAAGATCAACACCAACACTTTGAATTGTGCTCAGAAACATACTGGGAGCCAATGTAGGTCTTTCAGGACCAGTGTTATATGGTCTTGGTGGCCACTCCCAGTCTAGCTGCCAAATTCTGGATTGTCGTTTCCGGGTCACCTTCAAAGGTAGCCCCATGTAGAGCGCATTGCAGTAGTCCAAGCTGGAGATAACTAGAGCATGCACCACTCTGGCGAGACAGTCTGCGGCTCCAAGGTACATGAAGATAGGTAGTGGTGGTAACTTTGCCTCGATTAGAGGTGCTAATGCAGGGGCAGGGAACCTGTGGCCCTCCAGATGTTGTTAGACCACAACCTCCATCAGCGAGGGATGATGGGAGTTGTAGTCCAACAATATATGGAGGGCTCTAGGTTCCTCCACTCCTTCTCTAAATGTAACAGAGTCTAAAAGAAAACCAATGATTTTGAATTCCATATGAAATAAATAAACACAAGGGAGCGGGTGTAGGGGAAGTGAGTGAAATCACCTCCCCTTTCCCCAACACGATATATAGGGACCTCCAGATTCTCAGATTATCCCTGTACCTCTAACCTCCTGAGTTAGGATAGACCAGGAAACATTTCTATCCAAGTTATGTTCATCCTACAATGAACTACTTGGATATTTTTATTACTCTACAAACATCACTGTGCATGGCTGTGATTGCAATGAGTGAAGTCTACTCTTTAAGGTTCGTTCGCCAAATGTTGCTCATTCTGCATGCAAAAGGGGTTCACCCAGTTAATCACAACAGGACCCATGGAGGATGTCTTGCCTGAGGGTCTTCCAAAACATGGTGCTGCCACTGCTACTCATGTTCTATTTGAAATGCGCAAACACACACACACAATTACATGTGGAAATAAGTGTCTCTTGGAGAGTAGTAATCATAATCAAGAAACGTTGGAAGCCACCTTGTATTGAGTCAAACAAATTGGTCCATTGAGCTATATATAGACTAACTTGACTGGCTATCCAAGGTTTCCAGTAAGGAGTCTTTCCCAGCCCTCGTTGGAAATGTCTGGAATTGAATCAGGAACCTTTCGCTTGCAAGGTAGATGCTCTACTATATGAGAACAAAAACACAGCCCTTCTTCAAAACCTATCCCAATTTTGTGATGTGGTTCTCCAATCAACGTTTGCCAAAAATGCATATGTCCAGGAAAAGTGCACATAAAATTTAACAAATTAGTGAAAAGAATAGACTAAAATGCATTGCGTTAGGAAATGTCATTTGCAAAAGTTGTGTGTATATTAGTCAAAACAGCATACAAAAATGTGTTTCTTAGGAGAATTTCTCACCCAAATGCTGATGAATTTTCATGAGGATTTTTTTTAAAAAAAGCAAAGTGCAGCAGGAATGTAGAGAACTGAATTTAAGAATGAAAACATGAGAAACAGAGAGAACTAAAACTGACAGTCTTCCATCCCTTCTTATGAGGCAGTTCTTCATATGTGACATAAATAGTTCCTTGTTATGTTCAACAATATGCACATCCTGGCTTTTCTCTGCTCAGCACATCTTATGCAAAGGCCAGGGGTCTGTACCGGAACTTAAAAGAGTAAGCTCAATAAAAGCCTGAAATACAAAATGCCTTGTCTGTCCCAGCATCCTCCTCCCAAAACATTTGATAACTCTGAATTGGGGGTTTTAGGGTGAGGGAATAATAATAATTAGAAAAATTCTCTTTGCTCTGTTTGCATCATTAACTATCTGAATCTCTGTCATGCCAGCAACTGATAAAGAGAGTAAGAAAAGAGATGTTTGTCAGGGAAGGAGACCTCCACTACTAGCCCTCACAAATCTGAAGTTCAGGAGGAGCCAGTGGAAACCATAAATTGCCTAAAGTTACACTTAAGGAAATCAGCCCTGAGTGCTCACTGGAAGGACAGATCCTGAAGCTGAGGCTCCAAAACTTGGGCCACCTCATGAGTAGAGAAGACTCCCTGGAAAAGACCCTGATGCTGGGAAAGATGGAGGGCACAAGGAGAAGGGGATGACAGAGGACGAGATGGTTGGATAGTGTTCTCAAAGCTACCAGCATGAGTTTGACCAAACTGCGGGAGGCAGTGGAAGACAGAAGTGCCTGGCGTGTTCTGGTCCATGGGGTCACGAAGACTAAACGACTAAACAACAACAACAACACTTAACTGACCAGGAAGATGCTCCACTCAAGGGGGTTACAGATTTTAGGGCTCCGTACCACTCTGACTGAGCCCACTTCCTACCTTTGGATCCTTCAAATTCATACAAATGTATTCCATCAGGGAACATTGTTCTTCAAAAATGTGTCTATTAGGCAAAACTACATGTGAATGTGTGCATATTAGGATAAATTGACACAAAGTGCCGATTAATTTTCATGAGGACTTAAAAAAAATAAATGCGGAAATGTGGAGATTGAACTTAAGGCTTGAAAAAAGAGAAACTGAGAGAAAGTGGAACTGCCGGATTCACCCATCCCTATTTAGCGCCACCTCAAAACCAAGCAGAGGTCTTACCCCTTTCCACAGGATATAGATCAGCCCAGGTCCTGGACCTTCTCCTCAGGCTGCTTCTCAGATTCTGCTCCACATTCTCCCACAGCTGAGGGAACGTCTTCCTTGGTAGGGCTTGGGAGGCTTTTACTGGGCTTTCTTCCTGTCAGAGGTGCTCTGTGTGGCTTTTTACTTATTCGGGAAGGGAATAATCACTGGTTGAAAATCAAAGGGAAGCTTTCCCTGTGTAGAAAGAGTAGGGTGCCGGAAGCACCGAAACGCACACACTCTCTCTCTCTGTGTTTATGGATTAAGCCCTGGGAAATCCCATCATGTTGAACGTGTTGCCCAACTCATTTACTAGTAGTAATAGCAGGAAGCAAAAAAACCAAACACGCCACAGAGGGAGTGGACTCTCTGGTGAGTGAGTCACAGCTCCATGGCATGCTTCAGCAGGTCTCTGCTTCTAATTTTATTCTAGTATCACCTTGTGTCTGAGAGAGCAACCTATCTAACAAATTCTGTATCCCATTTTTTAAAAATCACTTTCAATGTTATGTTCCAGCAACTCAGGATCTACAGTCCCATACAACACAATTTGAACAAGGACTCTTCATCAGAAAAACACCACACACCAGCTTCAGCTTTGGGGACCCCCATGTGATGTTAGCATTTCCCTTACAGCATATTGCTTTATGACAGAAGGTAAAACAAACAAAGCACAGGTTATTATTTGCTACGCTATCCACAAGTCGGCATACACCTTTGAGATTGGTCTTTCACTTTCTGGAATGTTTGTGTACGTAATAAGGTTCCGACATTCTCCATCAAAAGCATCCTTGTGTTTTATTCCTTTTGCTAATTTCAGTTTCTGTGTTAATTTCCCCATGAGAGCTACTTTATCTGCCATGCTCTCTTGTACCAAGATGTTAGGGTGGCTCCCTTGAAGTCCTTCCAAAACATGGCGATGATCATTATTACATCCTGCTACTAGCGGAAATCCAATTAGGACTTTGTGCTTCTGGTCCTGGTTTTACTTCAGAAACAAATTCAATAAAGCCAGCACTGGGGTTCCGCTGCCGTATTTCATTTTTAAAGGAGGGAACTCCTCACAAAGAATCATACAGAGTGCTCAAATTAAACCCCATCAAAAATACAAAAAAAAAAACAACCAAAACTTTCTGCCCTGTCATGACACCCACATCAACTCCCTGAGGAGGCCGATGATTCATAACACTCTGCCTAATGGTAGGGCTGGCCCTGAGCCCAGTACTGATTTGCAAAGTTGTGTTCCAATTCTGTGTTACAAGCAAGCCGTCCCCTCAGAGAATGTACAAGTATATATTGAAAAGGCTCTGGAAGTGATCCACTGGACATAGCATGAAAGGGTAAGTCAACATGCAGTTGCCTAATCCTGGAATACACCCAGGACGCTTATCACAGCAAACAGCTTCCGTCTCTGCAGAAGAATAACTGTGCAATAGCAATAAAAGTGACACCACCAAAGGTATTCTGTGTGTCATCCTGACACTTAAGCCCATGGTCCTCCTGCATGCAACAATCACCACTGATGTGATGGACAGGCATAGCAATTCCAGGCATGAAAATTCAATAGAGACCAGTTAGGTATTGACTCCAGTCTTCTCAAGGCTACCAGGTCTGGCTTCAGCTGGAGCAGATCTTGATCAAAGTGTCCTCTATTGGACTTGTTCCTCCTTGCAAACTTACCTTGCCTGCCCGCCTCTGCAGTGTTGGCTGGCCTGGATCTAGTGCCATCTTGGAGTTACGGACTGCACTCCCTGCTGAAATATGGGAGGTCCCCTCTGTATTGACATTCCACCAGCTTCTGAAGACATTCTTCCCTTGAGGCTGCTGGCCCACAACAGAGCATAATGTGGATTTGCATCGGCCTGTTTACTGTTAATGCTTGAGGGAGATTTGCGGCGATGGGGCGGCAGGATGAGAAGGCGCTGGAGGGCCAAAGCGGGGACCCCGAGGAGGAGGAGGAGGAGGAGGAGGAAGAAGAAGAACTTGTGGATCCTTTAACTACTCTAAGGGAGCATTGTGAACAGATTGAGAAATGTGTGAAAGCTCGGGAACGTTTAGAGGAGTGTAATGCTCGAGTGTCATCCAAGTCCCATACAGAGAAGAAGTGTACAGAGGAACTCTTTGACTTCTTGCATGCTAGAGACCATTGTGTGGCTCATAAACTCTTCAGCAAATTGAAATAAATGTTAATATAAGCCTGTGTCGTCCTCATGCATAGCTGATGAAAACCTGAGTGTTCAGTTTGAGTAAACATGCAGCTCTGCACATGTGATATGAAAGTGAATGCAACTAGCTCTGTGGTAATTCTGGGAGAATTTAAGAGTTGTCATCAGGATACATCTGTTATGTAGAAGATTTGTGGCTGCTTAACAAAGTGTTTCTGTAGACTTCTGATATTAAAGATATTTCCTGTCAAAAAAAATAATAAAAAAAAATAGAGGCATCCCCATGATGGTCTCCCCTGTCCCACCACTGTCCTGTGCCCTTTCCTCTTTAAATGTGGCATTTTTTTTTTATTCCTGGAAGAGTTTGTGCCAAGTAGAAGTCTAGCATGGCAATCCAGTGCTCTTGGCTTCCACTTCCTGTGGTGGGTACATATTGCTGTTCTAGGGACCAGCAGAGATCAGCTCTCAGTGCAATCCTCTTGAGAGAGTGTTGACGTAAGGAGCAGTGAGTGGATCAAGGCTCAACTGCAGTTTCTTTGATGGAGTCCTTGAAATCTGAAGATGATGGTAATGTGATCTTAGGTTGGGGAAATAGTGACAGAATGACATCCAACAGCCCCTCGGGTTCAAGGGCGCTGCAGTAAATGGGGCCACCTGGGGTCTGCGCTGAGATCGAATCCCTCTTCCATTCATCTTTCTTGGCGCTTATGGCCTCATTCCTCAAGTATGGAGAGTTTGCCCCAGGAGCCCATGACATCAAGTCTCCTCAGACCTGGTCTAACATTCTAGCCTTGCTCTTATACCTTATACAGTGGTACCTCAGGTTACATACGCTTCAGGTTACAGACTCCGCTAACCCAGAAATAGTGCTTCAGGTTAAGAACTTTGCTTCAGGATGAGAACGGAAATCGTGCTCCAGCGGCGCGGCAGCAGCGGGAGGCCCCATTAGCTTAAAGTGGTACCTCAGGTTAAGAACATTTTCAGGTTAAGTACGGACCTCCGGAACGAATTAAGTACTTAACCTGAGGTACCACTGTACTCAACTGCTGTTACCACAGTTTGATGAATCAGGGATTAACCTAAATTAAATGATGGGTTTTCATAAACACTGCTGTTGGTCCACATCATTCCGGTTAATGTGAAAAATGCTTGTAAAGTGACAACATAAACAGGAGGATTTCCACACTTTCTGGTCAAATTGTACATTTTCCAAGCAATGCTGGATCACGCGTGCAAATGGTCTGCAACATTCGCTATTGATGCTAACAGTTGGTAGGCATTCTTGAAAGGTCAGTATTTGGAGAGATAAATCAGTTTAATGTGCTGGGATAGTATTCTGTTTTGATGGTTGTGTATGGAGATCTAATGCATTCCCCCCCCACTTTTTGGCATTATTTTTTATTGTTTTGCAACCAAAAGAGCTGTGTATATTCTCCATGCCTCTGTTTGCAGGAACTATCCCTTGTGTTTATGCATATTAAACAGTAAACTCAATCTGACAGCTTCACAATCCAGGGATTACAAGCACCATCTTGTGATTATTTGAATATAAAGACTCCTAGTTTCTTTAGGGTGGAGATGGAGAACCTGCAGCCCCCCCCCCCAGATGATTCTGGACTCCAGTGTCCATCATTCCTGACCATTGACTTTGGGCTGATGGGAGTTGGCATCCAAGAACATCTGCATGACCAATGCTCAGGAATAATGGAAGTAATCATCAAAAAATATCCAGAGGACCACAGGCTAGACCTCACCCTTGGTCCAGCAAATATCTTGCTGCAGACCTGCAGAGCCCCAACCAGGGACTATCAGGGTAGGATGGGACAAGGGGAGGGCAGGAAGGCCATTTGGCCTGGGGCTTCAAGCTCAAAGTAAAGGTAAAGGGACCCCTGACCATTAGGTCCAGTCATGACCGACTCTGGGGTTGCGGCACTCATTTCGCTTTATTGGCCAAGGGAGCCAGTGTACATTTTCCGGGTCATGTGGCCAGCATGACTAAGCCTCTTCTGGCAAACCAGAGCAGCGCACGGAAACACTGTTTCGCTTCCCGCCGGAGCGGTACCTATTTATCTACTTGCACTTTTGACGTGCTTTTGAACTGCTAAGTTGGCAGGAGCAGGGACCGAGCAACAGGAGCTCACCCCGTCGTGGGGATTCAAACTGCCGACCTTCTGATCGGCAAGTCCTAGGCTCTGTGGTATAACCCACAGCACCAGCCACGTCCCACTTCAAGCTCAAAGGGGGCTTCAAATTTACATACACATTAATTTTTTTGGCATTGATAATGTTCACTGCATGTTCTTATGCACATTGGACCAAAATCTCTCACACAGCTTAATTTAAGCAAATAAGATTTGTGATTTCCATCTGTCTTGGGAGACAATGGAAGAGTGCCTTTGAGGGTGAAGTCAAACCTTTGGAGAGTTACAGAGGCTCAGTTGTGGCTGTAGATGTCAGGCGTCAGAGAATCCAATCCACACACCCCACCCCGGTAGGCAGCCAGAAACAGAAAGACAAGGAAAGCTCTTACCAAGGTCTTTTATTCAATATTCACAGAGAGAGGCTTAGAAATGCCACCTCTTGGAGTAATAGCATTGCTCCAAGTAAACTCCACCCCACTTCTCTCCTCAACCGTCAACAGCACCACCCACCTTACGGTGGCTGCTTAGGGCCATTTGACTACGAGCCCTTTGCCATCCTACTTTCAATGCTTGCCAGGTTTTGGGAGAAGGGGGTGTGGTCTGGAATGCTTCCTGGTGATGTCAGCCAGCTCTGCTTCCTCCCCCTTCCTTTCCCATGACTTCCCAACTCTGCTTGTCATCTACCTCTGAGCCGTGACCTTCCTCAAGCCACTGTTGTAAATCTACAGTACCATCTTCCTCTTCTCTGGAAGGTTTAGGAGGAGGGGGAGGTGGTATCCACCATTCCTCCTCTGTCCAGTCCAACATCGAGACCGATATGGGAGAGACATGTTTTGTTGCAGCTAGGGCAGATGAAGACATCTGGTTGTGCTGATGCAGATGTACCAGTTTTTCTTCTTCTCCTCCCAGTGATCATTCCTTCTCTGGTCACTGCTGTGCACACAAACCCGGACTGTCTTGTCTCCAGGCACTGTGGTCATCTACAAAGGAGCCTCACATGGCGGGGTTAATGTTGCCACCCTAGTAAGCGGCTAGGGAGAATGGGCAGCAGCCTTCACTTGCCTTGCCGTTCTTCTGGACAGTGATGGGGACTGAAACAGAGAAGGCCACTGGACACAAAGAACATTTGACAAAGAGAGACGCCCAACCACTTGGGTGGAGGCCCCCCCAGATGTAAAGCCAGCAACACTCCACTATGAACTCCTTGGAACAAGGGCAGCACAGAAATAAAAGCAAACTGAAATATTGAGATCTGCCCCCATCCCTTCCTCAATTACGATGAGGGAGATTGTACTTGTTCAAGCCTTTTTGTGCTTAAGAGTTTGGATTTGATATCCTGCTTTATCACTACCCGAAGGAGTCTCAAAGCGGCTAACATTCTCCTTTCCCTTCCTCCCCCACAACAAACACTCAGTGAGGTGAGTGGGGCTGAGAGACGTCAAAGAAGTGTGACTAGCCCAAGGTGACCCAGCAGCTGCATGTGGAGGAGCGGAGACTCGAACCCGGTTCACCAGATTACGAATCTACCGCTCTTAACCACTACACCACACTGGCTCTCCAGTGTGGCTTCTTCAGGCAGATTCATACCATAAACTTGAAGCACATGACTTCCCCCAATGAATTACAGGAACTGTAGTTTGTGAACAGTTCTGGAAATTGTAGCTCTGTGAGTAGGAAACTCCATTTCCCAGCATCCTTTGGAGGAAAGTCATGTGCTTTAAATGTGAGTTGAGGAACTACCCTTCTTAGTTTCACATGGATGCTTCTTCTCCAGGCATTTGTGCTAATGTGTGGATTGCAGAAGTTCAGCAGGAGAGGGAAGGGTGCCCGCTTTCGCAGTGTTGCAACAAGAGCTCTCACACGTGCTCTGAAATCACCACAGTTGCTCAAGCTCTAGGGAGTTTCCCAAGACATTAGTAGCAAGCTGGCGCATAAAAGTGTGCTGCTTTTTAAAGCTGGGATTTGTCAGAATGTTGCTGCTCGTACAACTCAATGAGATGTCATTAACATAGCATCAAAGCAGCACTGTGGATTGGGGCAGGGGGTTACAGAAGCCCCCTCCCCCACAACACTTCAGCAAACCTAAATGGAGATAAGTCTGCTTTCGTTCCTTACTGCATTAAGGACACTAGCAGCCAGTTAGTCTAGACAAAGCAAGGAAGCTGGATAATTATTTTTAAAGCAGAAGTTTCTGAACTACAATTCCTATCGTCCCTGATAGGATGTGGTCCAAAGGAAAGCAAAGCAAGAGTTGTAAGCATGTGCTGTGTGAAGACAAACTTTCTTTTGTCTGTCCTGAATCTTCCAATATTCAGCTTCATTTGTTGTCCCCGAGTTCTACTGTAATGAGAAAGGGAGAAAATCTTTTCTTTATCCACTTTCTCCGTGCCACACATCATTTTACATGGTTCCATGTCTCCTCTTCTCTGAACCAATAAGCTCAAATTTTCTTATTTTTTCCTCATAGGGGAAGCTAAACTAGAGGAACCTAAGCCGTGTACAGATGACCGACTCCCTGGAGGGGGGGTGGCACGTACTGTATATGTGCCTCTGCTTCTTCGCATGTTTGCTTATCAGGCATGGCCAAACTTGGCCCTCCAGCTGTTTTGGAACTACAATTCCCATCATCCCTGACCACTGGTCTGTTAGCTAGGGATGATGGGAGTTGTAGTCCTAAAACAGCTGGAGGGCCAAGTTTGGCCATGTCTGGCTGATATGAAAGATTGAATCCCAGAATCAGAATAGGTGTGTCAGCTGAAGGTGATGTTACATCTTGGAGGCTTGCTAAAGCTGCACCCTGCGGGATACCTTCTTTGGAAATGTGCCCCATTTGTATAGTCTGACCTAAAATGCCTTAGGGTGTTTCCACTGAGGACTTCCTGTAGCAACATTCATGTTCAAAACTCATGCCTGCACTCAGGCACGAAGTAAGAGGAAAGATTTCTGATGCAAGTGCTTGACTATACAACCATGAAGACTGATATGCATGGCTGACAGCATGTAAACGTCTAGTTGGGTATTACCTGATGAATAAAACCCCTCACTAACAGCCCAATAACAAGAAGTGGTTTGCATGCGACAATCTTAGAATTTATTTCTTAAGAAATCACAAAAGCTTGCTGAATGGATGCACTCAGGACAGCTGCACTCTAGTATGCTTGTGAGCAGCTGAGCCACAACCCCAAATGTGCTAGATCTACTTCTGTGCTACAACTATTTATAGATGTCCTCTAGCGTGCGATTGTTGTTCTGGGGCGGAGCTGGAACTGCAGCCAACTGTCTGGTGTGTGAAACTTCCTCAGAAACCAGGGTTGAGGCCGCACTTGGCTGTGTTATATCTGAAAGGCCCTGTCAGGCACTGCTAGTGCAGCACGTTGTACTCCTAGTTAGGGGAGCAGTTTGGTAAGCCATTCGGTATGTTGGGCAGTAGAGGCAACCTTCCACCAATGCTAGTTAAACAAATCAAATGCAGTTTCTTAAATGAGATTAAACATTATTAGAGCAGGCAAATCTCACATTTCAGGAGCGACTTGAGCCATCAACACCAAAAGGTTTTGGGTAAAAATTTATTTTACATACTGAACATTGCCACTAACTGAATATTCAATGCAAGACTTTTTATTTACAAGGGGTGGGGTCTGGTAGTCTAATTGGCCAGTTAACTCATCTGCAATCCTGGAAGAAAGGAGTTGCCAAGCTGCAAGTCAGAGCTGGGGCGTAAGTTCAGCTCCATGCAGCTGAGTTGGGAACTTTTGCAAAGTCCAGCTATCCATCTCCATGGCAGGCTCCAATTTTCACTACTGACAGTGGAAACTGATGCAGACAGAAACATGACAACCGGCCTAGGTGAACAAGGGAATCACCAGGCATCAGATTCTCCAGCATCTGCCTTAGCTGGACACTCACAGGTTAGGCCTAACGACGATTTGAACAGCAACATCCTTGGAATACAGAACATTAAATTACAGGGACTATGAGGAAATGCAACAGCAGTTATGGTGGGGGTCTTCCTAAGTTAGCCAAGTGTTCTAAGTGCAGTAGGCTTGGCCCTGGACATCACATCATGAACCTCAGGGCAAATGGGCAGGAGACAGTAAATACTTTGACCAAGATTCAATCATACTGAAAACAAAGATCCTACTGGAAAAGCAAGAAAGGGTTCAACGTGACAGTAATGGGATTGTCCGCTGGAGTCTGAAAAAGCCAGGCTCATTCACGCTGCTCCATCTTCACCTTGGGGGGCCTCAAGAAGGTTCTGTTTTTCTTCTCTTTCTTCCCTTTTGTATTTGCCTGGAAATTTCTCCAGCTGTCCACACGTCCATCCCGACTTTCCTACGTATGAGGAAGATGAGAGTGTAAACAAGAAGCAAGTGCCATGACGCCAGAGTGTCCTTTCCTGTTTATATCAAAAGGGAAGCGTTTCCTGAGACGCCTTTCAAGGAGCGCAAGTCGCCAGAAGTAGGGAAAGGGCTTCAAAGCACTAAAAGGGCAGGTTGGTGGAAGAGATTTTGTAGTAGTCTGTCTTAGTAACAACAGCTAGGGCTTGTGGGAAGAAGAGAAAAGCCATATAACGAGCAGGGGGAACGTATGGGGAGGAACCACAGCTCAGTGGCAGAGCACATGCTCTGGAGTCAAAGGCTCTTGTTTCAGTACATGCTATCTCAGGTTAACAGGATTTCAGCTACCAGGGATGGGAAAGGGGCATCAGGCTAAGAGTTTGGAAGGCCACTGCCAGACATGACAGCTTCAAATGCAAAAGAAAAACTAAACTATACATTTTTGGGGGCACCCTGGTGGGTGTTCCTAAGCTTCTAGAATTAATATCTGAATCTGCAGGGAATGCTGGGAGTATCCAGAACAAAGCTGTGCACTTTGGTAAAAAGGTCAGCGTGTGCAGGTAGGTAAGCATACATACATAAAGGTAAAGGTAAAGGTACCCCTGCCCGTACGGGCCAGTCTTGACAGACTCTGGGGTTGTGCGCCCATCTCACTTAAGAGGCCAGGGGCCAGCGCTGTCCGGAGACACTTCCGGGTCACATGGCCAGCGTGACATCGCTGCTCTGGCGAGCCAGGGCCGCACACGGAAACGCCGTTTACCTTCCCGCTGGTAAGCGGTCCCTATTTATCTACTTGCACCCGGAGGTGCTTTCGAACTGCTAGGTTGGCAGGCGCTGGGACCGAGCAGCGGGAGCGCACCCCGCCGCAGGGATTCGAACCGCCGACCTTTCGATCGGCAAGTCCTAGGCGCTGAGGCTTTAACCCACAGCGCCACCTGCGTCCCAAGCATACATACATACATACATACATACATACATGCATATGTATAATAACCCTTTTAACACAAGCCTTGCAGCACAATCCTAAGCACATTTGCTCACAAGTCTGACTGAATTCAGTAGGACTTACTAGAGAATAAGTGCGCTTTGAGATTAGACTGCTAAAATGCTGATAGGACAGCCAAAGCTGCAAATAACAATTACCTCAAAATTCTTCTGCCACTCTCGCTCACGCTTGGCTTTCTCTTGAGCCTCTATTTCTTCTTCTCTTTGCCTCTTCCTAGAATAAGAGCCAAGGAGAAAAATTAGCATTGCATTCCCTGTGAGTAAAATGGTACAGTGGTACCTCGGGTTACATAGCACTCCACTAACCCAGAAATAGTGCTTCAGGTTAAGAACTTTGCTTCAGGATAAGTACAGAAATCAGGCTCCGATGGCGCGGCGGCAGCAGGAGGCCCCATTAGCTAAAGTGGTGCTTCAGGTTAAGGACAGTTTCAGGTTAAGAACGGACCTCCGGAACGAATTAAGTACTTAACCCGAGGTACCACTGTACTGGGGAATGGGGGCCAGGACTAGATTAAGGATCAGCGTTGGTCAGCAAGGAGACAGGATGAGTTAAGGGAGATCAGCTGGATGTTTCCCTCGACAAGGATACAGGAGACAGAACAGATGGGAGAAATCTGGGAAAGGAATCCTATTTGTGTATATGACTCCCATCATCCCTGGCCATTGGCCATGCTGGCTGGGGCTGGTGGAAGTCGAGAGCCCAACAGCATCTGGAGAGTCAGAGATTCCTCAGTATATCCACATCTCTATGCTATGACCATCCACGTATCTCACCACCACTTTTTAAATTTAAGTGTGTGCCTCTGAGAAGGAAACAGCATATTACCCATACCAAACCCTTGGCAGAGGACAGGGTACGAATTTAGAAAATATGACATTAGGCTTCTATATGACAAGCCACCCACACTGTCTTGGATAAAGCCCTTTGGAACAGCTTGTTCCTGCTATAAGATGACACTTTTGAAAATGGGTTGAAATCTGGCATATTTAACGCTTGCTGCAATGAAAAGGGCCTTGGGTGCAGAGTGCTGGGGCCCAAATTAAAATGCAGGACTTGGATCCTCCCAGAGGAGACGCACTTAGTACAAAAATAAACCTGGCTTCAGAGCAAAGAAAAGGGCAGAAAACACATTAACTGGATCTCTCAGCCTACAAGCCTTGTAAAACAAAGACTGCCACCTGGAGCTCCCATCTCGATATTACAATGCAAGAGCTCTTTTCCTAAACTATGTATTTTCTCCTAGTCATCCTAGATTATTACTTTTTCCAGTGCATGAGACACACTGCAACCCACCTCATCACCTTGCGAATAACTTATGTAGTGCAATACTCTTTTTCTCCTACAAAACTTAAGTTTGTGGTATAAATGGGCAGAGCACTGGTTTCGGGCATATATTAGGTGAATTCAATCCCTGCTCCACAATACAGCTCAGAGGGCTGCATAAGACAAGTATCAATCCCTTAATGTAACATACATCATGTGCTAAACAAAACATATTGTGGCAACTTAAATAATAAGAGTTGGGCTCATGCATACAGGCATAGAATTATTTATTTTAATAGTGGGACAAATGCCTGTAAAAGACAAGAGTACAAGTTTGTGGTTACAAGTACAAGTAAAGGTTAAATCTATACAAGGTACCACAGTCACCATCAGCAATAGGTAGAAAAATGAATTCTAATCAAAACAATTTCCTAGTTTTGGCATATTTTATCTTGGAAGATTTATGAACTACTCACATTATAGCATGCTATGCTATCACCTATTTACAGCTGTTCATAAATGGTTAGCATGCCTGCCTTGTATACGTTTAAGCTTTCTGTAGAATTGTGTTGTATTTCTTGGCCATTTTTTCAATTTCAAACACCAAGGTAGGTGCATGTGTGTGATATATATTTATATACCCACACAAGAAAAAAGTAAACTGAGGGTAACAGTTCATGCATCTGATGAAGTAGGTTCTAGACCACACATGCTTATTACACAGCAATAAGATGTATTAGGGTTCTTTTTAAGGTGTCAAAAGCCTCTTTGTTATGCTTCTTGCAACAGATTTAACATAGCTGTCTCTCTGGGAGCATGTGTAAAGCTGCTCATTGGGTTAAACCAGGGGTCAGCAAACATTTTCAGCAGGGGGCTGGTCCACTGTCCCTCAGACCTTGTGAGGGGCCGGACTATTTTTTTTTTTGGGGGGGGGGATGAACAAATTCCTATGCCCCACAAATAACTCAGAGATACATTTTAAATAAAAGGACACATTCTACTCATGTAAAAACACGCTGATTCCTGGACCGTCCGCAAGCCGGATTTAAAGGCGATTGGGCGGGATCCAGCCTCCGGGCCTTAGTTTGCCCACCCATGGGTTAAGCGTTATAAAAATGCTTAATAAAATAGCATTTCCCTCCCCCTAAGGCTATTTTTGGAAAACCGCAACAACTCAGATTTCAGATGCTGCCTACATGCTCCACGATTCCTAACTACATGGGCTTCAAGAAAAGCAACACCAAACACAATACCCCACTGCTTCTCCTACCTTTCATGCATTTCTTTTGCTTCTCTTTCTTTCCTTTTAATTTCGAGTTCTGCAAAGAGCTTCATTGTCTGTTTGTACACCGCTTGTTTGAACTGTAAGAAACACAGGTTTAGCACTCATACCAAGGGCCCAGTTGCAATGTAACCTTTCATTTAATAACCCCTGGGCCTGGAAAAATGAAAAGCTTTATACAAAACTCCTTCCCTCACCCCCCCTCCACAGGACTGCATGCACAAAAAAATGACACTGCAGCACACACTAGTCGGACACTTCAGAGGCCGGGACTTAAAATACTATATCTTCTACCAACCCATCACGCCGCTAGCACATTCCAGTATAATCTTTCAAATGTTTATACAAGACACCACCCTGCAGTAAAGTTCTTAAGAATGGAATTGTTTTCGAGTTTGGGAAAGGTAACAGGCTGCAATCTCTGAGTAGACATGGTTAAGGCTATCCCGTAAAACTGCAGTGAAAAGCAGTAAATCTCAGCACACGACAGTAAAATGAGGACGAAATAATGAAAAGGAAGGGAGAGCGAGCAGGGACTTGGCAAATATATATATATCTGTTGGGAATACTTCCATATTACCTGCTAGGCGAGGTTTCCCAAGCAGGTCACAGTATATTTAAAACACGGTGAAACAGACCGGGCCCAGCATCAGCCGCCTGAGACAGCTGTGGCACCCAAGCAACCTGACAGTCTCCCCACCTTCAAACCCTCCCCAGCACACCAAGTGGCTGGGTCTGAGTGAGCAGGTGATAAGCATATTGACATTAAGGGAATAATGGCAACTAGGCCATACATATCAGGCACCCGGTCTGGGAGTGCTGTCATTTAGATCAGTGTTTCCCAACCTTTGGTCTCCAGCTGTTTTTGGACTACAACTCCCATCATCCCTAGCTAGCAAGACCAGTGGTCAGGGATGATGGGAATTGTAGTCCAAAAACAGCTGGAGACCAAAGATTGGGAAACACTGATTTAGATGTCCCTCAAGTAGCACTGTGGGGAAATTGAAATAGCAACAGCCTGGCTGTCCAGCACTCATAGAGTGATGTTGCATCCCACCAAGCCTACTGGGGGCCCACAAATGTAAGAGGGGACCCAAAAGGCACTCAAGAGACACTGAGGAGGTTTACAATTCTCCAGCCTCAAGGCCTCAGATGTTCCAAGATGTGTATTGCTCCCAAATCATAAACCAACAAAGTACACCCCAGGCCTGGGAGACCCCAGCCCTGCCAACCAAGTATATCCTGCTAGTCAACTTACTACTTCTTGATCATCTTCTTCTATGTTGGTTGGCCTGCCTTCTTTCTTTAACTGTTTCTTTTTCTCTTTTGCCTAAAAAGGTATCACAGGTAAGGAGCACAGAAATCTTACAGAACTCTGAACTGCACTAGGCTTGTTATCACTTCTGCGGCTCATTCTGACAGCCATAAGATCAATCAGCACAGGCACTGATGTCATGGGCCCTGAGTGAAAACAGATTTCCAAATTTGTTTACTTTTTACTGTCTGGATATCCAAGTTAAAAATATAAAAATGCAAGACAATCTAGGGCATTTGAACTTGCTACTTTGAATCATCAGCCGGTACTTGTCAGAATCACTGTAACACTGTTAACACCAACTCTGCTAAATTTTAACTACAGAAGGTCTTTGGATAAACTGAACTTTATTAGCCTGTTTATTTTTATTTTTGTTCCGGCTTCTCTCAATAAGAAATTTTAAGCCCCCCCTAGAGGATTTTGGGCTTACAGCAGTGACATTATTTTACTTTCTCTTTCCTTTCCTCCTATTCGACGGTGCTCTGGGGCTGCTGTATTCCCATGGGAACATCTGAATTTGACCTTGACTCAGAGATAAACTTGGAATGAGCGGTACAAGAAGAATAGGACCAAGAACTAGACAAACAACCCTAACCTCAGCTTTACAGACATGTAGATCTTCTGTACCTACTTTGCCCTCAGCAGGGGGAGAAGAAAGTGTGCCTGTGCTGCCGTTGGAAGAAGGAACAGAGCAGCTACAACTGGAAGATATGGCCACAGGAGCAACTGCTGCAATTTTAGAGAAAATATATGAAAAATTGGAATCTTTGGACAAGAGAGTGGAATCTTTGGACAAGAAAGCTGATGAACAAACAGCTAAAATAGATCAAAACACAGCCTGTCTAAATAAAATAACTGGACAGGTAGCACAGAATGTACAAGCAATTGGAGAATTAACTGAGGCCACTATTGAAAATCGCAAATTAGCTGAGGCAACCAGCCAAAAAGTTGAAAATTTAGAACAAGAGGTAAAACCATTCTGCAAACAAGTCGAAGGGCACCAGACGTATCTGTCCATGCTAGAATTGCGGAATCGGGAAAGTAATTTAAGATTAAGGTCAATACCAGAGGTTGAAGAAGGTAACTTAGCTGAGTTCCTGACCAAAGAATTTACCAAGTTCTGGCCTATCCAAGAGGAAAAGGACTTTAGAATTATATCGGCTTTTAGACTTGGAAAATTTGCAAGGAAAGACAAGCCCAGAGACTGCCTGATAATTTTGAGATCAAAGGAGGAAAGGGACAAGATATTAGGCTTACACTACGAAAAGTCACTGGACATTTTGGATAAAAGGGCTGAAATTTACAAAGATATCCCGAAACAACTGTTGGATCTTAGATCCGCCTACCTTGAACTGGTTGGATTGCTAAGGAGTAATTCAATTATCTTTAGGTGGGAATTTCCCCAGGGATTATCTTTCACTTTCAGAGGGAAGAAGGTTAAAATCAAAACACTTGAGGACAGAGACAAATTTTTGATTGTTCACAGAGAGGACCTTCAGAAAGGAATTGAAACACCCTTTGGGCCTGGAGCATCGGCTGTACCTTCACCCCCAGAACCTGGAGACCCAGAAAAAAAGACACCACCACCAGAACAATAACAGATTTATCCAGGATGTCTCTGCAACTTTTGAGCTGGAACATTCATGGTTGTAACTCCCCGGAAAAAAGGAGGAAGATATTTCATATATTAAAAAAGGAACAATTGGACATTATCTGTTTGCAAGAAACACATGTGATCAGGCTCCATAGGAAAGTGTTAATTAACAAAAGACTAGGCCAAGAATTTATCTCTTCGGACAAAGTAAAGAAGAGAGGAGTGGTGATTTATGCAAAGGAGAGCCTGGCACCTAAACTCTTATTCAAAGATGAACAAGGAAGAATTGTGGCAATTGAGATACAACATCAAGGAGAGAAATTTATGATATTAGGAATTTATGCACCGAATGAGGGGAAATCAGAATTTTACAAGAAGTTGCATGAGAGCGTCCTGGACTATCTGGACTATGATAACATCATCATGATGGGAGATATGAATGGAGTGGAATCAACCAACATGGATAAGTCACAAAATCAAAATATATCAAAAGATGGCAGACTACCTAAGACTTTTTTTCAACTGACTGACAATATGGACTTGATTGACATTTGGAGGACAAAAAACCCCTTGGGAAGAGAAGGAACATTCTTTTCTGAAGCCCAGCTGACATGGACAAGAATAGACCAAATATGGATATCTAGAGGCCTGGCACCGAAGACCAGAAAGGTGGAAATCTGCCCAAAAACCTGCTCCGACCACAATGCTGTAAAGATGGATATGACACTACTACCATCCGGCTCCTTTAGGTGGAAGATGAATGACAATTTGTTCAGAGATCAGGAGATTGTTAAAAAAGCCCAAAAAGTTTTGAAGGACTATTTTGAGATAAATTTGAACACTTCAGTGGAAAAAACAACTATCTGGAAGTCCAGAAGTGATAAGAAAATATGTGATATGCAATGTTATGTTCATTTTTTTTTTTACTGTAAATGAAAAATTCTTAATAAATATTTTTTTTAAAAAAAATAAATAAAAATATAAAAATGCAAGTACAAGGAGACATGATCAGCGATAATGCTACAGGATTATTTTTTTAAAGAATAGTTTATAGTTATCCTGGCTAAAAGGAGGCTAGCTAAAAAGACTGCAAGTTGAACAGAAGCTGGACACTCTATAACTTTCTTCCTACTTCCCACATATATGTCATTATGGTCAGGCCCTCTCAGTCCCAGGCCACCTCCAGCTTTTGGGACCCCTAGCCATAATAATAATAATAATTTAAAAATGATGACATATGTGGGGAGGGAGGTATAGAAAAGAGCCGGTGGTTGGTTGGCTTGATAGTCACCTGATCTTAAGAGAACATGCTGATCTGTCTAATCTTGTGCCATCAGAACTGATATATTTTTATTCATATCTACAAGTTACAGTTCTTTAACGTGACAAAATCTTTATCAGTTAACAAACAAACCATGTCTTTTACTACATCTCATCTCTTATTTGCTTAAAGATACGTCTCTAACCTGAGAGTGTGTCACATCTGGGTGTGATGCACATTTTTAAAAATTCCAAACGCCAAAGAAATGAAAAGCATCTAAAATTCAGGCACAGGCCAAATGCATTCCCCCCCCCCCCCCCGGATTCACCCTGATTATGATACAGGATTCCAGATCAGTCCCAAACAGTTTCCCATTTGCTTTTAACAGAGCTCATTTTCTAGCTCTGCAATATTCTGCTTTTGGGGTTGGTTGGAGACAAAGAAGAGGAGTGAGGAATTTAGACAAGGATGGAAAATTAGGCGGCATTCTAATCCCTCTCTAAGCTCCTCACCCATCACATACTCAAAGGTAAAGTGGCACAGCAAGAATTCCATCTAATTCAACAGCAAGAATGTGAGCAATGTGGGAGCAGAGAGCTCTGAAGGGATATGCCTAGCCAAACTAAAGCTCTGAACACATGAAAACGTTTAAACAATTTAACATAATCCACTCAAGCTTGTGTCTAGGATGGTATATGGCAGAAAGTATCATAATAAATCAATCTTATCTCCCATCAGCAAAAATGTTTAAGTTACATTTTTTTCCTAGCAGAATTTTAATAAGACAGCTTCAAAATAAGTTTAAATGATCTATTAGATTTCATCTGCATAATAATTAACATTTATCAAATTCCAAGCACCAATAGTTACATTTGGTATGCCTCCCTGTTCCCATTTCTAATATTTCAGTTCTAGTTATATTTGCAGAAAATCAAAATCATGGTTGAATAAAATATAGAAAAGCTCTGTTCTAACCTGAACTATGATGAGGAAACACTTTAGCTCTAAGCAAACATAAAACTGCACCCCCTCCCTAGGCATCAAGCTCAGTCGCTTAATCCCCTCCCTCAAATCAGAGGCTAGCTGTCACACACCCACGGTACTTACAATGTGCTCTACATATTCCTTTCCAGCCTGTATCACGTCCAAGGCCCTCTTCTTTTGTTCCTGGTCCAGCAACAACTTGTATGCTTTGTCGACAGCTGACAAACCAAACATTTCTATCAGCACACTCAACATAACTTGAATGGTCTACACTGCTTATGCGATCAGAGCTTGAGAAAACACTAAGCCGTGTTTACTTCCAGAGATCCAACAGAGCAGCAGTAGGCAGCTCTCTTTCCAAGCTCTAGCATCAAACCCAACCGCATTCATTTGGTGCAATGCTAGCATCTGGAGCTTTAGAAACACAGGAAAATCAGCGAGGTACCTTCAAATGCCTTCTGTGCTCTTTCAGGATCATCTTGGTTTTTGTCGGGATGCACCAATATGGATAACTGTAACAAAACAGCGTAAAAATGTCCTTTTATCAAAAGGTGTGCTGTTATCACAGGGCTACCCATAACAGAATGCTCTGCATTGGCTTCTCTGCCTTGTTTATTAATAAAATGGCATCAAACATTCGCCACTCATTCTCCTCTTTCTGGAATAAGCCCTTCATCTGGATTCCCAGGCCTCCCCAATCTCAGCAAAGCAGCTGAGTAGATCAAATGAAGAAACCCACCCTAAATAACTACGGATTTGTGGACCTTAATACTGTGAATCTTTGTACAGATATTCAGTTAGGACAAACTAATTTCCTAGAGGGCCCTCAAATCTTGCTCCCCTGCAATTTATTCAAACTGTGAATAAAAAAACAACACCAAAGTGTTCACATCTGTGATTTCACAGTGCAAGACCAGGACTTGTTACCTGGTACAAAATTTGGCATTTTGAGAGTCTCAGCTTCAATTTCAAATAAAACAAAACAACAACACACAGCTTGCATACTATTTAGCTGGAAGAGAAAGCTTGCAAAAATGAGTAGTCTCTGATGCGACCTAAGTCAGAACTGAACTTCCAGTGCTCAAGGAATTAGAATGGCGGTGGGGATGGGGCTTCAGGGTTACTTGCACAGTCCCAATCCATGACACATGGCACATCCCAAACCGATACAGTGGTACCTTGGTTCTCAAATGCCTTGGTACTCAAACAACTTGGAACCCAAACACTGCAAACCTGGAAGTACAGTGGTGCCCCGCTAGACGAACACCTCGCAAGACGGAAAACCCGCTAGACGAAAGGGTTTTCCATTTTGGAGGCGCTTCGCAAAACGAATTTCCCTATGGGCTTGCTTCGCAAGACGAAAATGTCTTGCGAGTTCCTGCGGGGTTTTTCCCCTCCCCCCCTTTTCCTAAGCCCTAAGCCGCTTATCAGCTGATTCGCTGATAAGCCGCTAATCCGCTAATCCGCTAAGCTGTCAATGGGCTTGCTTCGCAAGACGAAAAAACCGCTATACAAAGAGCCTCACGGAACGGATTAATTTCGTCTTGCGAGGCACCACTGTAAGTGTTCTGGTTTGCAAACGCTTTTCAGAAGCTGAACGTGCTCCATATTGAGTGTCACGCTTCTGATTTGAGTGCCACACTTCCTTTTTGAGTGTTACTCTGAGGTCTGTCTGTTTTTGCTATTTATTTTGCATTTTTTGTTTTTGCGGCTCTTTTTTTGTTTTTGTGACTGTGTGGAACCCAGTTCAGCGACTGATTGATTAATTGTGTGACTGCACTACACAGTTTATTGCTTTCATTTTATGGATCAATGGTCTCATTAGATAGTAAAATTCATGTTAAACTGCTGTTTTAGGGGTTGTTTTTAAAAGTCTGGAACAGAGTAATCCATTTTGCATTACTTTCTATGGGAAAGCATGCCTTGGTTTTAGAACGCTTTGGTTTTGGAACAGACTAAATTTGAGAACCAAGGTATCACTGTAGTAGTAAAAATAAATAAACTGTTAAATAACTAGTTCTCTAACAAATACTCTGGCTAGGCATGTGTATAGGAACATACAGGATGCCTAGTAATCAGTAGAACATGAAACCAAATTTGGGTATAATTATGCCACCAAGAATACATTCTGGGAAAACAAACCCCAGATTTTTCTAGGGGAAGCTCATATCCAACTTCAAAGCCATTGTTGTTTCTCTGCAAATACTAGGGGAGAACACTTTTCCTCCTACTTCTGCCATATCCCTGCTAAATTGTCTTTGAAGGAGAAGTACTTTCCCCTCTCCTCACATGATTTGCTCCAAGGCTCTTTGTATTACAAAAATAACAACAGATGCATGTACCTGACGGAATCTCTTCTTTATCTCCTCATCTGTAACTTCAGGGTCCAACTGCAACACCTGGAAGAGACCAAAGTAACATCATCATAAGCAGCTACATTCTGAGCCTTTCTGCAATCTGGAAACTACATAAAACTTTCGTCAGCAGAAGGGTTACACTCCAGCAGACGAGGCTGTGATAACATGTCATGCCAAAACTCATGCTCTTTCCCAAGCTTACATCTTTGGTTATGCAACTGGATCTAGGCCTGTGTGTGCCTAAATGAGCAT
This sequence comes from Podarcis cretensis, assembly GCF_951804945.1. NCBI lineage: Eukaryota > Metazoa > Chordata > Lepidosauria > Squamata > Lacertidae > Podarcis > Podarcis cretensis. The sequence goes on along the minus strand of NC_137177.1, from coordinate 22,046,500 downwards.
TTTTTTCTTTGGTACACAGACTGAGAAACTGACAGAAGTGGCTTCCTTGAAAGAGGACTGCCTCAGAAAATCCTATATACAAATAAACTCATTTTCCAGGTGATGACAGATATGTAGCCCACATCATCCATGTTTAAGAGGTAGACACCAACAGGCTCAGAAAACAATGTTTGCAAAAATATAAAACCTTGGGCCAGGGGGCTTAGGTGAAAAAAGTCCCCAAACAGCCCAGTGACCATTGAATGTTCACTGGCTATGGATATATGTGTGTGTGTGTGTGTGTGTGTGTGTGTGTGTATGTGTGTGTGTGGAAAACCAGGGCAGAGCAGAGAACGGAATGGAGTATCCTAGAAAACAGCATGGCTGGCAGGCGCAAATAATAAGATGTAATAAAAAAAAATAAAGGTATAAGAGTGGGACAGAGACAATATTAAATTAAAAGCATTTGCAGATGACGTGGTGATATCTGTAGAACCAATGGAGTCAATACCAAAAGTATTACAAGAGATTTAAAAAACTGGAGATGTAGCAAGTCTTAAGATTAATAAAGACAAAACCAAACTCATGGTAAAAAATATGAATGATGAGAGTTAAAATAAATTACAAGATGTGTCAGGTCTAAAGAATGAAAGGAAGGTTAAGTATCTAGGTGCAAATAATATAAATCTGCATAAAGATAATTATGTAAAAACCTGGGAACATATTAAAAGAAATTTGCAAATTTAGGACAGAAAGAGGAGTAGGTCGAGTTATGAAATGTTAAAATGATTGTAAAACTATTGAAATGTGTATATCTGAAAATCATAAATAAAACATCTGAACAAGAGCACTCTACACTGCAACACTTTGTGGCAGGTACTCTTTGCAGGTGCAAACTCAAGAGACAAGTATGACATTGCAGCTTCCATCTGCCTTAAAGAAAGTGCTAGCTATGAACTGAGCATGACTGTCAATCACACAATAAACAAATAAACAGCTGTAAAAGAAATCGTTTGAATGAAAATGTGCTTGGACTTACCTCAAATGGATTCAGATTGAAATAGGATGATCCAGGTCTAGTAAGCCTCTCAATCTGGTTTTTTGACGTTAGAACAGAGTCTCGCTTTTCTATTTGTTTCACCTGCAGAAATTAAACAGCCATCATTTATTAGAACTGTACATTATTAAAACATATGTTGAAAGGAACATCTGTAAATAAAGGTTATCTTCAGAGCCCAAGAGCAAAGCATCATTATGGGTTGGATTCAGAGATGCACTCAGAGAAGTGCTGCTCATGCTGGAAGGAGTGGAAAGCAATTTTGACTGATCCCTCCTCCTCCAGCAAGCCTCTGCCACCTGAACAGCTGCCCCGGAGGGTCAGGAGACCTTTGCAGCAACATGAGAGGCAGTATGGGGTACTTCAGGGAAAACTGGTACAAACTGTCTTCCCTGTCCGTTCCTCAAAACAAATTACATTGCTGGAAAAAAATATATTTTCCAGATGTGTGAATAATATATGGTGCATGCCAGAACCATATTTGTAGTGCAACAGGTTTCAAAATAAAGGAGATGGATACTGGTTTGTGAATTCAGTGATATAGTATAGGCTTGCTTTTGAGTGTATATAGTATTATCATTATTTCATCCTGCTCTTACATGAGGTTCCAAGAAGTCTCCCATTAAAGGAGTTAACCAGGTCTACCATACCTGCTTGGCTTCTGCAATGTTACAGCATCATGTGCTGCCAAATGACTAACTGAACCATGGTATAGAGTATAGACATTTATTATAATGAAGGCTGATATTCTCTGAATGACGATTTCTGTGCCCGATACCAGTTTCTGCATTTGCACATTGAAATCATATGGTACAATCCTGCACCAAGTAAGTGCCAGTACTCAAACATGTGGATCGGACTGTGAGGTATCAAATTCCAGAGGGCACACAACTGCAGCTGCATTAATTATTCCAGGTGTGCACCGACAACTGTTAGTCACTTAGAAGACTACACAGGATGGATACATTAAACCAGGCATCCCCAACCTTTGGCCCTCCATATGTTTTGGACTACAATTCCCATCATCCCTGATCACTGGTCCTGTTAGCTAGGGATGATGGGAGTTGTAATCCCCCAAACACCTGGAGGGCCGAGTTTGCCTATGCCTGGGTTACAGGGAACATGTTACTCCCCTGTTAAAATAACTTCACTGGCTACTGGTCCATTTCTGGACACAACTCAAAATAATAGTTCTGACCTAAGCCCTATTGGGCTTGAGCCCCGGGCTGCCATACAGACTGTGCTGATCTTCAAGCTGCTGCCAGGACAAATAATATTTTAACTGCTGCATTTACATACACAGAGATGTTATTTTAATTATCAGTTTTGTGCAACTTATGGTTATTATACTGTAATTTAATAAACGATGCTTTTAAATGTTGCAAACTGCCTCGGATCCCCCACTTGGAGAGAAAGGCAGGATGCAAGTAAATAACACCCAACAAGCCCTGCAGTGTGAGTCAATGTGTCTTATCCACAGGGCGGTGGGTTAGTGGTCCCAGATAAGCAGAAATAGGACTACAGCCACTTTTAAGAAAGCCCTGTAGTTAACAAAGTATGTGATGGCCACAGTATGCCCTTTTTAAATGTGTTGAGGGGTGTTATACTGGGTTGTGGTTGCTGCTGTTATTTTGATTATGCACTTTGCAGTTTTATATTCTGATTTTATCCTGCGAACCGCCCTGAGACCTGAGGGTATAGGGCGGTATATAAATTCAATTAATACTGTAACAACTCCTCCATGCACACAGCGCCAGATTTACATATAAACTAAACAAGCTATACAGCTTAGGGCCCCACTCTCTTGGCGCCCCCCAAAAATGTAAAGGAAAAAAACCTGGATGTAGATTTCCAAAATACAAGTTAAAAAACAAATAAGACCTACATACAGCAACAGTCTTTTGTGTTGTGTAGCTCTTATGATGCAAGTAATGGGCCCCGCCTGCTAGCCTGCTCCCTAAAATATCACTGGGTGCTCATTTCTATATATAGGGTGACTACATTCTGCATCATGGACTGGTTTCATGGCAACATGTGCAAATGGCTTTAGATATTTATTAGGTCCATAAATTACCATATAGCATATACAGTGGTACCTCTGGTTGCGAACGGGATCCATTCCAGAGGCCCGTTCGCAACCTGAAGAGCCCGCAACCTGAAGCGCCATATCTGTGCAGGTGTGTGGCGTGATTTGGTCTTGTGCGCATGCGCGAAGCGCGATTTACCACTACTGTGCATGCGCAAGCAGCAAAACCCGGAAGTAACCCTTTCCGGTACCACGGGATGCAACCTGAAAAAACGTAACGTGAAGCAAACATAACATGATGTATGACTGTATTCAACACAAAAAACTGCGACTATTTGTTGTTGACAAAGGACAGCTGGACATATAAAAGGCCCCATTACCTTCAATAGCTTAGGGTCTCATCAAACCTAAATCCGGCCCTGCATGCACACCAGATGAGGAATGGGTCCCTCTGCCCCTTCCTTCACCATTAAAGACGCTCCCCGGGGTCCCCGCAAAAACGCCAGATTGGCAACCCCAGGCAGCCATAGCCAGGACAGTCGGGGGGGGGGGGGTTCAAGAGAGGCCCTGGGGAACCGCCGATGCTCTAGTCATGCACCCCGCAGTAACACCCATAAATGGGCCCCTCCGCCCCAGGGAGCGGGGGGGGGTGAGGTGGGAACGGCAGAGGGAAAGGCGCGTCCCTGCCGCCCTCGCGGGACAGGAGTCGCAGGGAGCCCCAAAGGAAGAGGCCAGGGAGGGAGGGAGCGCCTTGTGGATCTCCCCCCGCGGCCTAGCCAGCGCCAAGGCCCGAGGAGGGCGAGGGAAAGCGGGGGGCTCGAAGCGCAAGGGGGGGAAAGGGGCCCAGGGACTCCGCACCTCCGTGTAGAAAGTGAGAAACGCCTCCTCGGCGCCGCGGCCCGCCTCTCGCTCCGCCGGGGTCGCCATCTCTCGCGCCACGTGACCCTCCGCTCGACCTTCCCACGTGACACGGACCCCCTTTCCCCACCTCCGCGGCTGAAGCCGCCGACACGTGACTGGCAGCTACTCGCCTTGCCTCGGAGGGGAGGGGAGGGGCTCTTAAAGGGCCAGCGCGCGGCTGCAGCAGTTGTCAGAGAGTCTTATGTCACAGGTTTCTTGCCACCGGCAGCAGGTGTGCTGTAGCAACCAACGGGGCTAAGCGACATGGCAGCTTTCCCCCTCCCCCTCCACAAGGGATGTTGTTAGCCTGAGCTTATGGTCAGTTCTCCCTCTCTCCTTCCGCCTGCCTCACAACAACCCTGCATATACACACACACATATTCCAAGTTTGGGGCACGTACTTCTGGGTTAGAATCCCAGCAGAGAAAGTCACAAAATAGGCAGTGAAGTAGGGTGTGGAAATATAGGCTGTTAGCCCTTCCAAATGAGTTCTAAAATGTCCCTCTTCCCACACGCAGGAAAAGGCCACACGTTTGGCAAGTTACAAATTGGTTTACTTACCACCAAACCCTTCAAAGGTCTGGTTATGTGCTTTTCCATACATCAGTCCGAAGCAGTAAAACCTTTTTATCGTTACAAAGTAGTGAAAGTTTCTAAATTATTGGTATAGGAACACAAGAAAGGCTGGTGAGAGGAATGTGGCTGAGATGGAGCAAACCAGCTCAAAGTTTTTCACACACTGAGTTCTCTGGTAGACTAAGAGGGGAGACAACACAAATGCTTTATTTGCCTATCTGCTCCCACCAAGCTAAGGGGAAGTGGCATAGATAAGCTTGGCAAGACAACTTACTCTATGGTACTACTGTGGTTCAGTTTAAGTAAGCATAAAGTATCGTGCAAACATTCTAACTTCACATACACATGAGCTGGTAAAATATATCCCCAATATCTGAAAAAGATACTGGGGTCATTTGGATAGCTCAAATGAAAATGTCAATGCAGTATGCAGCTGCTGTGAAAAAGTGGATTTCTTGCTAGGAAAAACCAAAGGGTTATACACACACACACACACACACACAAACCCTTTGCATCCAGGCAAGCAAGAGGCATTATTGTAGTTTAATGATACATTCAGCCAGGCAAAAGTACCTGAGAAGGGTGCAGAGCAGTGGCAGTATGGAATATGGCTTGGGTCGAGTGTGTATTAGAGAAACTAGGAAAGGTGGGTGCTTTTGGCCACTTTTGTGAAGCCTTATGAATAAAATGAAATATTATGCACGGTTCTGGTCACTGTATCACCAAAAGGATATTGCACTGTTGGAAAAGGTGAAGAAAAAGGCAACAGATTGGTAGGACAGAGACACTCCCTTATGAGAAAAAAGTTACATTTGGGATTTTTTAGTTGGGAAAAAGACAAGTAAGGGGGGTATATGAGAGAGGTTTATAAAATTATGTATGGTATGGAGAAAGTAGATAGAAGTTTTTCTCACTCTTTCATAACCTAGACGCTGGGGCTATCCAATGAAGTTGAATGGTGGAAGATTCAGGACAGACAAAATGATGTACTTCTTCACACAGTACATTTTTAAATGATGGAGTTTGCTGCCATGAGAAGTGGTGATGGTTTCCAATTTGAACAGCTTGAAAAGAGGTGTAAACCAGTTAATGTCATCAGTGCCTTCTAGTCATGTAGGATGTACTACCTACAGATTGAATTGGCTTTTATGTTTCTGTTTTTACTCTGGTCTATGGACTAATGCAATCTAGCTCTTTTTATGAATTGGCTTGCAATCTGCATTTTATATGTCTACAGTGGTACCTCAGGTTACATACACTTCAGGTTACAGACGCTTCAGGTTACAGACACTGCTAACCCAGAAATAGTACCTTGGGTTAAAAATTTTGCTTCAGGATGAGAACAGAAATCGTGCGGCAGCAGTGAGGGGCCCCATTAGCTAAAGTGGTACCTCAGGCTAAGAACAGTTTCAGGTTAAGAATGGACCTCTGGAATGAATTAAGTTCTTAACCCAAGGCACCACTGTACTCATAAGTAAATTCCATTGAGGCCTACTCTATTCCCAGCTCAGGAATGGAAGGCAAAATACTGGTGGACAACAAGAGGTTTAAAGCCACTCTCAAGGCAAAAGAAAAGCAGTATAAGCACCGAAAATTGGGGAACACTGGCCTGTGAGCGCTCCAATTGCAGAATAGCTTCTACCCAAGGCATCCTGGATTTTGAAGAAACACGAATATTGGACGAAAGGGAGAAATGAGCAAAGAGGAAGGCACGCCTGGAAAATCCTCAGTGTGATCAATTCCCACCTGGAAACCTATGTCCCCACTGTGGAAGGACGTATGGATTCAGAATTGGCCTCCACAGTCATGTAGGAACACACTGCTAAAGCTGCATTCATGAAAGGCAATTTTACTTGGCCACTAGTGATCGCCAAATATGCCCAACACAGTACTACTGTGCTCAAGGCACGTGTGCTGGGGATGGCATTAGGTCTATGTAACCCCAGTGCTTTTTTCTGGGGGCACGCATACCCCCCTAAACGTTTTGTGAATCTAAGTTTGGCCTCTTTGAGGGGCAGCATTCCAATATGAGTAGGAAAATGAGTGCGTCCCTAAACATTTTTAAACTATCACTACATTCCTCCTTCGGCGAACTGGCCCGGAATAACTTACACCACCATGACAAAAAAAACCACACACACACGAGCCTTGCAATCTGATGCCGGAAGTTCAGAATGTGAGCGTCCGTCGCCTTTCTTCCCCTCTACACATTTCATATCTCTATGATTTCGCCTTCCTCCCTTTCCACTTCCGCATGACCTTCAGGGCGAAACGTCGATTGGTCCGCTTTGTCTCGCTCCTTCGCCCTGATTGGCCCTTGCTTTACTTTCCCCCCCCTCATTTCCGGTTCCCAGGCAGGAAGGCGCATCATCAGATTTTGCTGGGGCTGGTTCCACGCCCCTCGACAAGGGCAGACTTGAGATGGCTGCGGTGGGTTCCGTCCTGAGGTGCGGTTTTCGAGGAGCCCTGGCGTTGCCCCAGCAACAGCGGGCCTGGAGCTCTGGCGCCGACCAGGTACTGGGCTGGGGCGAGGTGGGCAGCGGAGGGCTTCGGGGCCGCGAAAGGCCTCGGCAGGCGCGGTTGGAAGAGGGAAGCGAATCTGGAGCCTGATCCTCCTTTTCTCCCCTTGTTTCCCCTCTTCCCTCCCTCAGCTGGGCGAGCTGGGCAAAGGTGCTGGGAAGGGCGGCGGCGGCGGCGGCTCCGTCCGTGAAGCTGGCGGGGCCTTTGGGAAGCGGGAAGCCGCCATGGAGGAGCGCTACTTCAGGTACGTTGCCCCTTGCATGTCGACATCTGCTTTCCTCCCTCCACCCCGCCATCCTACCTGCTGCCTAAATGTACTGGTGGAAGTGTCACGCCTAGTTCTGGGTCGTGCCCACGTAGTGTCTACTAAAAGCCGGATCTGCAACTTGTACTTTTGTATTTTTGGATATAGTTTTTGGGAGAGGAGGCGTTCGTAGGATTTGTTCAGCTCCTCTCTCTCTTTTGGCCTTGTGTGCCAAAATAAACTGACGAATTGTTTTAGGTTGGTGGATTATTATTTTAGTGGATTGTGTTCTTTACCTAAGTGTTGTGTGTTGATTTTTTTTTTTTTTTGTAAATTCTTTGTTATAATGTTTTAAATATTGTTTAAAACTTACCATGTTTTTGCCACTTAAAATGCAGGACATACATTTATTAAAGGAAATGCCTGTCCCTTTCTTTCTCCCCTGCTTTTGGTGACTCAGTGGTGGAAGCAAACTAATGGGCTTTTTTTTTTTACACAAAACAGTGACTTTGCTTTATGTACATTTTGAACTATGCACAGAAATGCCATAGACTCCAGTCCCTGAATTGTACGGACGTTTAGCCCCATTGATCACATTTTTGCTCTGTTTGTGTAAATGAGCTACCTGCTCCTCTATTAAGAATAGCACTTCACTCGTCCGATGTTGGATATAGATTATAAAAGCTTATACCACAATAAACAAATTTAGTTATTGTACTATTTTTTTCTTTTAGTTTTTGTTTGTTCTTTTCTTCTTAGAGTTAAATTGAAACATAAATCATGATGGTTCATCTTTCTCTTCTTCCCCTGCCCCAGCCTTTAAGGAGATGGGCTGAGGTGGAAATGTGATTTGATGCAGAAAAACAGCAGAAGGGGGAAGATTGAGCCATTTTAATTTTTTTGTCTTCTCAAAAAATTAATAATCATCAGTTCAGGGCTTTTGTTACAGACAATTTATTGTAATATGTAGCTTGGCATGTGGCTGTAGTAGTTGCAAGCATCCTCAGAGGCTTACTTAACTCAGTGGAACTTGTGTAGAAGTAAATGTGGAAGGAATGCTTAGTCTGTTTATTCCATTGAAGATAAAGACAGGTACTATCTTAGAAAGTTAACCAAAAGCCAGTGCAGTATACTGGTTACACTAGAGAATTGGACTAGGAAGACCCAACACTATTATTTCTCAGCCTAAGGTGCAAGATTGTGATGGGAAAGAACCATACATAGTGGCTTGAGCTCTTTGAAGGAAAGGCAGAATATTAATGTAGTAATAGTAAATATTACAGGAATCAAACTCCGTGGCAAACCTTGGAAAACTGCGGTTGCTTAACTGCCTACCTTATGGTTTGTTTTGTGCCCTCTGAATGAGCTGGACTATTTTTATTATATTGCTGTATCGGCTGACTGGAGTGTATGGGGTGTTAGAGGAGGGGTAGTACCTCTAGTGGTTGACACACACTGTGCTCCTTCTGGGGTAGGTTGTCCATCTTTGGTCCCCACCATGCACTCAATTATCTGTGGCTCCTATAAACTGTCAGCATGCAACAACAGCCATAGCCCTGGAAACAGCTTCAACTGGTCAGCTAAACCAGGTGAGGGTAGCCAATGGGTCTCAAACCGTCAGTGGGTTATGGACTTCCCCTGCATGCGAAGACAGGCTCTGGCAGATAGGGCATACAAGACGTTTAGAGTACACCAGCAAGACCAAGAGGGAGTTTTTGTTGTCTGGGCAGCCCAGGTTCTCCATACACACAGCCCAGGCTTCCGCCCCGGAGAAATCACATTGGTGTTGCTAATGCAGCACAATCCATTGTCTCTCAAGATAGACAGATGTCAACAAGTATCTGCTGAATATGGGTGAAGGTGTGAAATGGTGAGGCTGTACCTACAATTGTACACATCTAATAGGCTTACTAAGGTTGCATATGTAGATGGGGGTACACTGCATTGCCCTATCTTTTGTGCATTGTCTTTAGCTGAAACTTGAATGATTAGCTGTGGTAATCTTCATTATTAATTCATACCATACTATTGCAGGGAGAAAGAGAGAGAACAATTGGCAGAATTGAAAAAACATCATGAAGATGAAATACAACATCAGAAGAAAGAAATAGAGCGCCTGCAGAAGGAAATTGAACGTCATAAGTACAAGCTCAAGAAGCTTACTGATGATGATTAAGTAAATTCCGTCCTTATTGGTGTGAGATGTATCTGGCATTGCTTTAAAAATGGTGTCTGCCGACATCCAAGGTCTTGCTCTTATCACAGTGTGAAATAAACAACTCACTCTCTTCCTTCTCAGTTTTTTTTCTTACTTAGCAGCATATCTAGCCATAATTATGTCTACTGAATCTTCCCCCTTCCCCAGGGTGAGATGGCAGGGGGTTACATTAAAGATTGCTAGCAAAGTCTCACATTGAGGAGCAATTTGGGATGTAATGATTGCATTACCAAACCATTTTTCTTACTGTTTTGTGCACCTTTTTCTTGTAACTGTTGGCAAATATAACACTCCCTTTGCATTAGTCAGGGAGTAGTAATAACTGGTCACTTGTTACTACATCAGGAGTGGGAAACATGTACCTCTCCAAATGCTGTTGGACTTGAAACTCCCTTTACTTCCAGCCTGTGTGGCCAGAATGGTGTGAGCTGACATCCAGCAACATAATTAGTGCCATAGAATGAATGTGGACTGTGAACACTAGTGAAATTATAGCTAAGAGAAACCACTTTTATATCAGAATCCAGTATTTCTCATTAAGCCCAAATGATTATTCCCAACAGAAGCATTTTGCCCAGTAAAGCAGGGCCAGCATCAGAACCTGGTATCCTTGGACAGTTGCCTCAGAACCCTGCTAGATGTCTGATATAGGCTGCCTTTAAAAAGGAGAGGTTTTGTCTCAGAACCTCTAGTTTTTGGAGGATCAAAAAGCAGCATGGAGATGTTTGAAAAGGGCTTTCAAAAAACCCATGCTGCTCATTTCTAGTCCTAATAGTTGGGGCTTCAAAGTGTAGTGTCAGCTGCTTGATATGTTGGTGACTGCCCGCCAGTGATCAGTAGCCAAGATGGGCATGGAACAAGCACAGGCAACACCAAATTGCTAAATTGAGTGTGAATAAACAACTGGAATAAATTCAATGAAATCAAAGAGAATGAAAGATCGGGACACTTCCGCTACGGTTTCTGATTTATCAGTAACATCCAAGTCTGAACAGACGCAAACAAACCCTACAGAATTATATCAGCATGGCAAGTATGCCTACCAACCACATTTCAGACAGGATGTAATATAGCCTTACACAGTGCAAAGAAGAGAAGGGTTTGTTGAAAGAGGGCATGCTTTGCATTCAAAGTTTCCAAGTCCAAACTTTGGCAATTCCAGATGGAGCTGGGGAAAATACTTTCTGAAAGTCTAGTCAATGCACTGCAGATGATGCTGAGCTTAATGAATCAATGGTCTGATTCGGTACAAGGCAGCTTCCTGTATTTCTAAACACAAGTGTGCCACTAAGAATAACTTTGCCACCATTACTGACACAAAATAGGCTTTGAAATGACAACCAAGCACCTTCAACTGGATTCATCGTGGGTTATTTCCCATTTTGTTTCCTTCTTACTGAAATGATAAACACCTCTTAGGCTGCATGTACACCATGCATTTAAAGGACATTCAAAGTGTGGTTCTGTCTGAATCCTGGGAACTGTAGTTTGTTAAGGGTACTGGGAATTGTAGCTCTGTGAGGAGGTAAACTACAGTCCTCAGAATTTGGTTTTGTGGGAGATCATGCTTTAAATGTATTGTGTGTACACAGCTAAAGTTGCATCCGTTGTGACATGTAGTTCAGGTGTGGTTTCACTAATTAACTGAAACATTTATATTCCTTTCATTAAAAACGGCACTGGAGGAAGATGACAACCACAAAATGTAACTGGATATGTTACACCACAAATTATAACTTAATAGCCTAAGGTCATTACAATTCAAAATTAAATAAAAATGGATCATCAAGAAATATACAGTCAACAGGTTAAACACAAATAAAGCACATGCCTCTAGTCTTTACAAGTGTTTAAATGTTTAAAACTCAAAATAACTTCTAATACATTAAAATTAAATAAGCAGTATAAGGACCAAGCAGCCCACAATTGTTTATAATTTATGTTACACATAATATATAATATAGTGTAACGTATCATATAGTATAGAAAGTTGAAAATCCACAAACATATTGTTCAACATATTGTGCAGCCCTATACATATCTACACAGAAATAAATTCCACTGAGTTAAATAGGGGGTTGAAACCTAAATCCAGTCCAACACAAAATCAACAAAATAACGCACTGCAGTATATATATATTTAAAATCAAAGGAAAAAAGCCACCGTAATATAAAACGCTAATGCCCTATCTTCTTTTCTTTCGAATAGAAAGGTTTCAATCCATTTATTAAAGGGAATTAAGAAAGGGTCCTAGTACACAGACGTCTTTGGGAAGAAAGGACGTGATTTAGAGGCTACAACCGAAAAGGTCCGACCACTGCCTCTGCTGCAGAAATACACCTGCGCCCCATGATAAATCCCTAAATCTAGAAGAGGAGCGTGTCAGGAAGAGAGAATCTGTACTAAACTTCTTGCGAAACTAGGCTTTGTTTTTGGTTTTTACTTGTGAAGGGATTTATTTTGTGTGTTTTTCAAGAGGGAGCCTTCAAAGACGTCCAGGCTGAAGTACCGCCAGATACCTCAACAAAGAGGCCTTTGCAAGGCTGAAAGAGCCAGGCGACCAGCGAGCCTCCTTTGTCTGCAAAAGAACTACAAAAAGCGGGAATCGTCCGCTCTTTTTTTTAAGCGCTGGATTCCTTCCCTCTCTCCCCCCCCCCTCCTCACCTCCTCCCCCGCCTAACTCTACCGGCGCGCCATGGCTTTCCCAGCCGTGCGGATTGGCCGGGGCTCTCCTCGGGCTCTGATTGGCCGCGGGGGCCCTCCGCCTGCTCCCGCCTCCTGGCGCCGATAGAGTCTCCGGCCTGCCTCTCCGAAACACCTCCCCCGGATTGGACGCCGGGGAGCAGTCCCTGGAAACAGTTCCGGGAAACCCCTCGCGTTGCCGGGGTCGCTCCCGCCGTCCATGAGGGGAGGGAAGAGGAGGAGCGCGCGCCATTTGCAGCCGCTGCCTCCAAGCCGCGCCGCGCAGGTCCCGCTCCGGTGAGTCTGTCCGCCAAGGCCCGCCTGGCCGAGGAACCGGTAACCGGGGGGGGGAGAAGGGATGTTGGCAGGGTGGGAGAGAGGAGTGCGCGCTCTCGTAGTTGGCGGCGGCGGCGCGCGGGGGGTGGGGAGAGAGAGATGCCCAGGCCCGCGCTCTCCGAGGCGCCTTTTGTGGCCGCGGCGCGCCTGGCGGGATGCGTCTGGGCGGTGCAGGCCCCGCGCCGTCGACGTGGGGGCGGGGAAGGTAGGCCCGGCTGCGTGCGACCCCCCCCTCCAGAGGCGCCTCCTCAGCTGAGTGCGGAGGGCCCTGATCCGCCGCTTTCCGGGAGAAGGAGAATGGGAAAAGGAAGGAGGCCTAACCCCGTTATCATGACCTGGGATGGGGAGGAAGGAAGGTGGTGTGTGGGCGTTTAAAATCAATGCGGCGATTCCTTTTTGAGCGCCTGGCGTGTTTGCAGGGGGTTTCCATTCCCTTAGAAATGGAAATTATTATTATTATTATTACTCCTGCCTTTCCCCCTCCTCCGGTTTGCGAATTGCCGCCTTGAATGTCGTGGTCCCTAAGGGGTGTTTGCTTGGAGAGTTGAGGCCGGCGGGCATAATATTTCTCTCGGATAAGCCTTAGGCACCTTTTGAAATCCGGGAATGAGTCCCATTGGAAGCCGGCAGGGCTTTTTAAAGTTGCGGGCGAAGCTGTAACTCGGGGATCGAGCTGCAGGGCTGCATTCCTGTGCATCGCCGGCCTGCGGAAACACAGCACGGTTTTTAGCTTCCGAGCATATGTGCCTTGAGTTACTGTCCTTAAAAACAAAACAAAAAAACGATCCATCCGCCAAATGTTCCTTTTCCTAAGGGGAGCCTGGATTCATCCCCATTTTTTATTTTTGCAAATAGAGCATATCCCTGCCCCGCCTACAAGTACCATTTGATTTGAAACTTATCACAGTGCTTTTTCGTGGCGCTGTCAGAATCAGATTTGGTTGTGGTAAGGGTTCTTTGTGAAAGACAGTGATTAATTGGGAATTCTGGTTGGTGAGAATACCATAGGAGCTGTTGACAGCTGCTGATACTTGTTTAACTTCGATGGGAGAGGAAATGGGGTGGAATGTTTTAACTGTAACAGTACTACACTTGTGAAGTTACTGTATTTGTAGCACCATCCATGCGACCTGTAGGCTAGCTAAGTTCTTTCTGCAACATGTGCTATTTTCAGGAATTACTTCAATGTCCTGTTTAGGTATATTAGGTATATGGTCCATCCTGAGTGTGTGTGATAATACTTGGTTTACTCTGCCAGGTGACTTGTAATTGTAGGTATATATACCTATTTTACATATGCAGAGACAGTGTAGAGTTTATTGTGAGTTTGTGGTCACATATAGAATCATTGGAGAGCTATGGCTTTCATTTTTAAGTTCAGAAAATAACTGGGTTATTTCTGAAACTCTCATTGAAATCTTGATGTGAGTTAGAAGGGATTTAAAAACTCCACATACAAAGATTGCAGCTGTGCTGTGTTGTTAGCTTGTAAAAACATAGTAACTTGCTATGGAGTGGGGAAACTTGCTGAATAACTTTTCAGTTACAAAAAAATATACACAAATAATTTTAATGTAGTTTGCTAAACAGTAGTCTGTAACACTTTTGTCGTAGCATTTTGTCATACCTATATCCTCTTTCAGAAGTTGTATAAGGGTGTCAGTAGTACTGCAGTAGTTTAAGTTATAATTTAGCTTCTATTATAGATCAGTATAGGGACGCAGGTGGCGCTGTGGGTTAAAGCCTCAGCGCCTAGGGCTTGCCGATCGAAAGGTCGGCGGTTCGAATCCCTGCGGTGGGGTGCGCTCCCGCTGCTCGGTCCCAGCGCCTGCCAACCTAGCAGTTCGAAAGCACCTCCGGGTGCAAGTAGATAAATAGGGACCGCTTACCAGCGGGAAGGTAAACGGCGTTTCCATGTGCGGCTCTGGCTCTGGCTCTGGCTCTGGCCAGAGCAGCGATGTCACGCTGGCCACGTGACCCGGAAGTGTCTCCGGACAGCGCTGGCCACGTGACCCGGAAGTGTCTCCGGACAGCGCTGGCCCCTGGCCTCTTAAGTGAGATGGGCGCACAACCCCGGAGTCTGTCAAGACTGGCCCGTACGGGCAGGGGTACCTTTACCTTTACCTTTATAGATCAGTATCTGTGGCTACAATCCTGCAACTCTGTACTGACTCACTTTCCTGGGAATAAGCCCCATTAAACTCAGTGGGACTTGTTTCTTTATAGGATTGCACTATACATGTCTCTCATTTCTCAAATTTCAGTAGAGTCTAGTGGGCTACTCTGGTAACAATAAATCTATTTTGCTTATTTGCCTTCTCTTGAGGTAGGATATAAAATTCCAGTGTAAGAACAATGTTGTCTGTTGGTTGTGTGCCTATTTTAATTGATTTTAACTATTGATCAAACTTTAGGATAACTTACTGTATTAAGATTTTTGCTTGGTATAAAAATAGAAACACTAAAATAGAATAAACCTCACATTACTCTGTAAAATGTTATTCTATAATCTTAGAATAAGTTTATTTCTTGAGTCATAGTCATGTCAGGAAGCAACTGAGCTGATTAGGGTCACAATTAAGGAAGCAACCCATGGTGAATACAGTGGGACTTGAGTGCAAACAAGCTTAGGATTGTTTTGGATGTGCCCTGCATTAGTGTGTCTGTAAGCCCTGTTCCTACACACCAGTGCAATGAACTTGGGCAGCCCAGTTCAACACATAGAACTATAAAGCTTTGCAGCAGTTCCAAGTGGATAACAGTGTGTATAGGAGGCATAAAATTAGTTGGCCCTCCTGCATAGGATGCTGGAATTGGGACCCTAACTGGCACTAGTACAAGGCTACACTTTTGAAATGTGAATGAGAACTAAATCCATAAGACTAATATCCAAGTGCAGGGGCCCATAGGATAAGCAGCACATATACTCTATTCTGCATATAAGAATTTACAACATTCATGGTCAAAAGAAGATTCTTCAGTATGTCTCATACAGCTGCCCTGTCCTGCTGTCATTCCACAAATCTTTGGTCTAACACATTGGAGCAGGTTGCTAGAACATAGAATAGGGTAGCAAATATATCTCACAAGGGTATTACAAAAGCCACAGGTGCATTGACAGAATATCAGCCAAGTACTAGTGCAAAGGAATCTTGCATGGTAAAAGGGTAAAGTACCCCTGGATGGTTGTCCAGTCAAATTTGACTATGAGGTGTGGCACTCACCTTTGCTTTCAGGCCGAGGGAGCTGGTGTTTGTCCGCAGACAGCTTTTCCAGGTCATCTGGCCAGAATGACAAAACTGCTTCTGGTGCACCGTGCACAGAACACCATGACAAGTGCAAGAGTGCATGGAAACGCCGTTTGTCTTTCTGCCACAGCAGTACCTACTCACACTGATATGCTTTTGAACTGCCAGGTTGGCAGGAGCTGGGATAAAGCAGCAGGACCTCACCCCACTTTACACCCCAGCCTGGACTCGGTGGTTTAGACCACAGTGCCACCCCCTGTCCCTGCTCTTGCATGGAGTGATGGCTGGAGCATAAGATGCAGGTTATTTTGCCTAGGTGAAAGCAAAAAAGTAGTGTTTGGGAAGAGCCCGCAAATGTGGGGCTTTGGTAGCCAGCCATTATTTATAGTAACCTCCAACCCTGGCCCCACCCCTACCCCTCTGCACAGAGTGTCTATATGTGTGTGCTCCATCTCTGACACTACACAGTGTCATGCAGTGTAAGAGACTGAGCTTGGAATAAGGTTAATAGGTGGGAGGGTCTCACCCTTGATTTCACACTGTGCCTTAGAGGCATTTTGAGTGCCTTTAGCCTGAGTTCCAGACTTGGGGCAGCAGGAGGTAGGATAAGTCTCTTTATCTTGCTTTGGAAGTTTAGTGACTCGAAAGCGCAATGTGAAGTCAGAGTCTAGGCAAGATGGGTGGTTGCCATGGTAACTGCGATGAGTGAATCTGTGGACCTCTGAGCATAGCATCAGGCTTTTAGTTATATGCATTGCTGTATTTGCAGCAACCTGTGCTTGGTGGTGGTAGTAGTAATATTAGAACAGAAGGCTGAGAAGAATAGCCTGGTAAATACCCAGTTTCTGTAATTATTTGTGTAACGAGTTAGTTTAGTTTTTAAGTTTGCCATAGTTTGGTATATTCAGAAGAAATTTTATGCCTTTTATGGAAAGGCAGAACAGAAGCTTGATAAATGTGTGAGGAAAATTCTTAACTAATTGTATTAGATCATAAACTGTGTTATTGAATGTTTTTTTATCTGCATTTGTAAATTCAGTGCAAATGAGTCCATTATAGTGAGTTGTGAAGGTAAAACTCAAAAACAATAGTAGTACTGGATCATGTGAATTTGTTGATGGGTTTCGATTGCACAGTGACTGTTAGTTTATTTTTTGTTCTTCCCATCTTTCTACAGAAGGTCAGGGTGTCTTAACAGCAACTATAAAAAACAAACACGATAAAGCAATTTAAATCATCAGCTGTCTATATGAAGAACTCTAATGCCATGTAGTGAAAAATAAACAGCACTTTACAGTAAAGATTTAGGCTCCATACCAACTGTGTTCCAAAAGCCTAGACATAAATGTTTTCAGTTTGGTGCCTGAATGTTATCAGCATGGGCCGGGGGGGGGGTACAATCACATTTCCTCCAGAAAGGATTTCCCTGGTCCCAAAAGCTTACTTCATGTCAAAGCTTGTATGCAGTTCTTCCACAGCTGCATGCAGAATAGAACAGTAAAATATGGAGACAAATCTTGAGTTTTGCTTGTTCTGACATTCTCCTTATACTGTATATAATTTTCATTCATGAATATTTGTTAAGTAATTTGTGTAACAAACTGAACTGTGGTGAAGGTGTCATTTCCTTGGGATTGATATATTGTTTTTAATAGGTTATTTAGTACACTTACCTTCCTTCTCTTGTGACACTTAAAAGTCAGCATACATAGGATTCCCATGGAGTCTCTCATCCATCCACTGATCCAACCCAGACTTGTTTAGCTTCAGCAAGGTTACTGCTTTGCTAATAAAGCTGTATTAGCATATTTCTAATAATGCTAATAGCTAAGTAGTTCTATAAAATATGAACCAACCAGCCCCTCCCCATAAACACTCTAGACACTGATTCCTTGTGGAATCCACACCTTTCTGCAGAAAAGCGAAGCTCTGCCCAGGAGGGCCAAGTTTCTTTTTCATTGTGCTACCACCTCTGAAGAGAAATTAGAATGGCCTTGAAGTATTTTCTAGGAATTCTATGTACATAGGGTAACTAAACTTATCTGTAAATATCTTAATCAACCAATTATCTTTTTATCACTAAAACATCGATAGACATACTTGTGTCTTCAGTACATCTCTCAAGGGCTTGAAAAAGAATACAGAAGTGCATTGAGAATCTTTATAAATGTCAGCTATATGAACATTCTCTTGCTTTGAAACGACAGTATTTAGAATAAGAAGTAAAGGTGGTATTATTTTTTGTTTGGGTGCTACATATCCCCATATCTCTCAAGTTGTCTTTGCTTTGGTAGTGTTGGCATTTCATTGTTAGAGATAATCAAGCCCAAGTTCCTGTGATCAGGCGAAGGGTCCCGTCTGTACTTTCTATTTAAAGCAGTACAGTATTATATCACTTTGAACAGTCACTGCTTACTCCAAAGAATCCTGGGAAGTGTACATTGTTAAGGATGCTGAGAGTTGTTAGTAGACTTCTATTCCCTTTAGAGAGCCACGATTCACAGAGTTCTATGGGAAGAGAGGATGACTGGAGGTTGGAACTCTGTGATGGTAGCAGGGGGTCTCCTAAATACTCTCAGCACCCTTAATAAACTAGGAGTCTTAGGGTGAAGATGCTGTTTTTAGTGGTCTGATGCTGTTTTAAATATACAGTGGACCTTCTGGATACGGATTTAATTTGTTCCGGTTGTCTGTGCGCACCCCGAAAAATCCATAACCAGAGGCACCGCTTTTGCGCATACGCATGGCGTGATAGAGCGCTTCCGCGTATGTACGAGTGGCGAAACCCGGAAAAATACTTTCAGGTTTGCCGCTTTCGCAACCCGAAGATTACATATCCAGAGAGGTACGTAACCTAAGGGTTCACTGTATAGTGCAGATGAGGTATCTAGAAACAATGAATCTCCCAAAATGGGTTACATTTGTCCCACTAGCCTTTGCTTGGATACAATTTTCATTAGAAAAATGGCTTTGTGTGTGGCGGACCTACTTTTTTCGGTGTTGTGTTCCCCGCAAAGGAAGTAACACGTGACAAAGCAGAACTGGAACCCATAAAATGCTGCATGTAGTGTGGATGTAACACTTCTAAACATGCTTTCACTTGAGGGGGGAAAAATGAGGTTTAATATAACCAGACTAACCACTGAGAAATTCTTTGGGGAAAACTTGTAGCATCATCATCCCGTGTTCAGGGTGCAGTATTTGCTAAGAAGTGGCACTGTGGGTTAAAGCCTCAGCGCCTAGGACTTGCCGATCGAATGGTCGGCGGTTCGAATCCCTGCGGCGGGGTGCGCTCCCGCTGCTCGGTCCCAGCGCCTGCCAACCTAGCAGTTCGAAAGCACCTCCGGGTGCAAGTAGATAAATAGGGACCGCTTACCAGCAGGAAGGTAAACGGCGTTTCCGTGTGCGGCTCTGGCTCGCCAGAGCAGCGATGTCACGCTGGCCACGTGACCCGGAAGTGTCTCCGGACAGCGCTGGCCCCTGGCCTCTTAAGTGAGATGGGCGCACAACCCCAGAGTCTGTCAAGACTGGCCCGTATGGGCAGGGGTACCTTTACCTTTTTTAACTGGTCTTAATTCTTTGTGGGGTTTTGTCTCTTCATGCACCACTGCTGCTTTTCCTGTAAGTGCAGAGGTATTAAGGAGCAACCTCAATAAACTAGAAGGCCTCGGTTTTGTGGATCACCAAAACAGTTTTATTCAGCTTGAAAGTTTTTTGTGCTTTTGGTCTTAAAGTAGGACATGTGCTCAAAAACACGCAGTAGCAAAAAATTCAGGGATTTTATGCAGTCTGTAGTAGAAAGGAGTGTTGTGGCATCTGCTACAAAAATGGAATAGTGTACCAGTTATTCTGCACAAGCTACAGTATGGTCATAGCCCATTAAAGTACTCATTGACCTTGAACTAAAATGTTTTGATGGCAAAACTTTTCTGGAGTGGGACATCTTCTTTTGTCTTGCTTTTGATACATTCATTGTATTGCATGCTTTTAATTGGATGATTATCTTAAAGTTGTATCTAGTATTTGAAGGACTAGTTTTAGTGTTCTGCGCTTAAAACGTTTTAAAAAAATCTTTGTTTCATATGTCTTACTGAGTTTTCTGGTGAAATCAAGATTGCTTTGCCTCTCTGCTAATATGGCACTGTCAACCAGCCCTCTTCCTTAAGTAGTTGTTTATATCACCTGTGCTGTCATGCCTGAATATTAAGCACCAGTTTGTAATCAGACACATAAGATAAGTTGGCAAAATACCTAAGTATTTATTTGAGAAGATAGTGCTACTTTTTTTTTATTCATATCTCTGCAGTCTTCTTATTGACTTTCGCATCAAGTCTTTCTCACTGATATGGAAAATTGAAGGTGCTGCCTTTCGTTTAAACCTTTCATTTAAACACTAATATCTGGAATAACATGCTGTGCTATGATATGCAGAATTTAATACAAGTTCATCTTGCTGGTATGTGACATGCAATTCGTTTATCGATTGTTCCACTTGTGCAAAACCTAATGTGGCATGTTGTTTTTTATTTTTTTTAAAAAAAGTGTTCTGGCAACTAGTGTACATTAAAGCAGCATGGCTTCTCTTATGTAACAGGATTTGAAGGAAGGTATGGAAATAAGCCAGTAAACTATGGGAAAGATGGAAAGCAAGTATTGACATTTGCATATTAAGCTGCCCTGTAGGCCTCTGTATTAAGCACATTGACTTAAAATCTTTTTGAGACCAGGGTAATAATGTCAGATGTTCATGCATTTCAGTATACTCCCCACCACTAAGATCACAGAAATTAATGCCAAAATCAAAATTAGATATGATGTACATGAAGTGCTTAAAATTGTGCGCTATTCCATGTACATGTTCCACAGTATTTAGAACTGTACTTATTTAATGTAGGTGAGCTGCATTCTAAAGGCTTTAAATAATAGGTTTAATTCAAGTCACTTGCAGCATGTTTACAAATTAGTTTAGATAAATGCATTGTCCTACAAATTAGTTATTTCTGGCTTTATGTAATATAGCTCCTGAATTTTTTCCAGCAGCATAATAAAATGGCTAATCAGGTGAATGGTAATGCGGTACAGTTAAAAGAAGAGGAAGAACCAATGGATACTTCCAGTGTAACTCACACAGAACACTACAAGACACTGATAGAGGCAGGCCTCCCACAGAAGGTGGCAGAGAGACTTGATGAAATATTTCAGACAGGTATAATATGCATTTCTTGTTTCTGATTGGTTATGAAAGTGAAGGCAAACGATTTTCAAATTTTTAGGTTTTAAAGTTGAAAAAATTTACTTGTGTTTTGTACTGTGTAGCTTTGAATGTACAGCTGCTTTCACTTCTTTGAGGTCAAATTGGGTTTGACATGTTGACAGTATCTTAGGTCATCAGGGCACTTAACTGTTTCATAGACACAAGTAAAAGTGGACATTCCAGCTTACTGAATTATAAGTTTCCTCTATAAAATAATCATTTGTTTCTACCTTTCTACCATCTCCAATTTATAGTTACTGTGTTAAACACTTAATATTTCAATAGGTGCTTGGCTTATTGAGGGAAATAGCTTGCTTGCTTGACTTAGGGCTACGTTTGAATTCCAGTCTGTAAGTGAATTTCATGTTTGTCCAGCTCCTAGTGAATATTTCAGTCCATATCAGTAATTACACTGATGTGTTCAGATTAATAATTATTATTTGAATTATGTTTATCTTGCATGGAGCAAGTGGCTTATTGTGTATTCTAAAGAGAGAGAGAGAACACATGTTCTGCTTAGGAAACACATATTTTTTGGGGTGTGAAATAGAAACTTCCTCTTCCTCTTTAGTATGCGTGTTGTGAATATATTTAGAAATATAAATGGAACTGCTTCATGCCCTTATCTCAAATATTTCAGTGGCAAGATCTGCTTTATCTTTTCCCCCTAAAATACTCCAAAAGTTATGTAAGTTTAAGGCAGTTCAAAACAATACCATATCTGTCTTCTTTATGTTGATATTTTGACTCATGTGGCTGATCTGTCTTGAATGACAGTCCCAATGAGTGCCTGCCAGATAGTTTTTATTTCCTTAGAGAGACACTTCTCTAAGGTGGTGCTATATGATGATGTACACTTAGTGGCTTGAGTGTAGGTGTCTGAGAAATGCATGTACAGGATTTTAGAATGTGTTGCAACTGAGGTTGTGTCATGAGGAGTTTGACATTTATCTAAACTTGTTAAAACATTTTACTACCTAGTATTCAACAATATTTGTACAACTATCTTCATGGTTAAACTTGCCCCACTGGTGTCCGTTAGTAGTGTTCGCTACAACTAATTTTATAATTAAACTTGGGGCTGAACTTCATTACTTTTAAAACCTCTGCTGAGTTTTGTCCCAGTACAAAATATGCCTTCCAAAATGCAGGATCAATTCTGAAATGCAGTCTTTGTGCACTGCTATTCTGTGTGATAGAGAAGAAAGATGTTTTCAGTGCTCTTTAAAATCCTGAAGTATTCAAAACACTCTGGATAGTTATTGGAAGTTGGTACAAATATCTCAGCACCTTACCATTTAATACTGATGGAATTAGAAATTTTCTACATTTTTCATAAACTTCTATTAACTTTAATGTAAAAGAAAGTACTTTATGCTTCAGAACTGGTCCTACTGTGTGTGGGTCTGCACCTGTAAGCTTAATATTAGTGTACTTGATGTACATAACAGGGCTTGAAATAATGTCACTGGCTGGAAAGTTGTGGCAAAATGGTATTTATCTGTAGTAAAAAACATTCATTGTAATCTCCTTTTTATAGAAATGGGGATAATTTTTCACTTTAGTTTTTTTTGAAGGGGAGAAGTTGGTTTTATAGGTTGCTCGAATAGCTGCTGTAGCACAACTGTTGTTAGATTATGTAGTGTTTATGCATCGTTTCTAATGGCTCCATTTTAAAGAAATATCCTAAAAGGGAATGTGAGCCAGAGTTCATTGTTTCAAACCCTGATATGTAGTGTTGCTTTGCGCAGCAGAATATCCACACAGTTCCTCAAGCAATTTTGTTTCTGGGTATAACTTTTTAGTTTGCCGTAGTTACCTTGATGTACTGAGCTCAAATTACTTCAAATTTAGCAAAATAAAATAGTGTTTTTGAATGAAATTGCCTCTGTATAATTAAATGGGAATCTGTAACTTTTTTCTATTTTTAATTTTTTAGGATTGGTAGCTTATGTTGATCTTGATGAGAGAGCAATAGATGCTCTTAGAGAATTTAACGAAGAAGGAGCCCTCTCTGTATTACAGCAGTTTAAGGAAAGTGACCTGTCGCATGTACAGGTAAGGTAAGAGCTCCTGTGGTGTGAAGAAATAGGTTCACAAATGTAGCATTCTTTCTAACATGACTATAACAAGCACCAACAAAGGTTGTCATACTTTTTTCTGAACTCTTCTGCACTGTGTCTTTTTGACAACCTTACCCCTCAAACACTGCATTTAGGCTGGAATCCTATGCTTCCTTAGTTGGAAGGAAATCCCATTCAACTCTGTGGGGCTTACTGCTGAGTAGACATGTATAGGGCAGCACTGTTAAAGTCTAGAGTTGCATGCGTGTAAAAAGACTCTCATATTCAGAGTCCTTGGCCTGATGTGGTGTTCAATGGAGTGGTTGTTTGTGTTAAATAAATTGTACAAAGTGATTTTTTTTTTTAAAGCACTCTACTTAGTTCTGTCAAAAGTTGCAGCAGTTGAGTGTTATGCAAGGTTCAATGGCTTCAGGTTTCTTTTTATGCCTTCCTCTTGAATGATGTCATAAATTGTATCTGCAGAACAAAAGTGCATTTTTATGTGGAGTTATGAAGACTTACAGACAGAGAGAGAAACAAGGAAGCAAAGTACAAGAATCAACAAAGGGGCCAGATGAAGCAAAGATTAAGGTAATCTATACGTATGCTGAGTGTACAGGGGAACAGATAAAGGTTCTTCTGAACTTCTATGTAGATATTTCTGTATTTAAGTAATTAATTGCATTGTTCTGATGTTGCTTTAAGGACTTGTACTGGAGGAAAGAATCGTATTGAGGGGGGAAGGCTTGTATGACATTAAATAGTTAAAATCATGACTGTTGCAAATGCGTAATAGCAAAAGAGCCCTATCTATATATAGGAGAGAAACGTGCCTCCATTATTATAATTATTATATATATATATATTAATTTATACCCCACCCTTTTCCCTGACAGGGACTCGATGGCCGCTTCTTTCTTCAATCACTTTAGCATGTGCAAGCTACCTCTTTCTCCTGGGAGACAGAGGCAGCCCTCCCATGCAAAGGCGGCAGCGGCTGATGCAGGCGCACGGACGGAGCATTTGTGAGCCTTCCTCAGTTGCCTTAGAATGGGTGGGAGCTGGAGGAGGAGGCGACTTCGCCCTGTTCCTTGCATGGTTGGGTTCCTTCCTCCATGCGCCGTGCACTGGAAGAGGTGGCTGCGGTTTTGGAAGAGGCAGAAGCTGTGCACAGTGACACTAATTGTCTCTGTGGCCGGCAACTGCCTGCCTCCTCCCCGCCTTCTTTCCAACATCGTAATATACCACCATATCACAATGTTTAGCTGTCGGTGTATTACGACGATGGCAAGCAGGTATTACCCAGCCCTAGTCATTAATTTCAGTAAACCTACTCTGAGTAGTACTTAGTTGGATACAACGCCTAGTCTGTGGTCCCAATAAGCAGCAAGAGGAAGAGCACTTCATTTAGCTGGGTGCAGCACCGAGTTGTTCGCGTGGCGACACAAGAATGGTCCTTCTCTGCAGTGGTTCCCCGTCTATGGAATGCTCTCATTATACACCTTTAGGTGTCAGGCAAAAATGTTCCTTTTTAACCAGGCCTGAGAGCCAGCATGGTGTAGTGGTTAAGAGCAGTAGACTTGTAATCTGGTGAACCAGGTTCGCTTCCCTGCTCCTCCACATGCAGTTGTTGGGTGACCTTGGGCTAGTCATACCTCTCTGAAGTCTCTCAGCCTCACTCACCTCACAGAGTGTTTGTTGTGGGGGAAGAAGGGAAAGAAGATTGTTAGCCACTTTGAGACTCCTTCAGGTAGTGATAAAGCAAGGATATCAAATCCAGACTCTTCTTTGGTTGATCTTATTGACATCCAACACCCTTTTAGAATGTGGCCTTTTTGTGGGAGGTTATTGGGTTACTGCTTTTGGTTTGATTTTATATGTTGTGGTCTTGTTGTGAACTGCCCTGAGACCTCGGGGTATAGGGTGGTGTATAGGATAGATACATACATACATAGATAGATAGAATATGCAAGAGGTTCTGTGGATGGGGCTCTTTCTGGTTTGTTTTTCTGTCTTGGTAAAGAATGTGTTGTTGAATGCCACTTGTGCGATGAAAACATCTACTTCTAATTCTTCATCCTTTATTCAGGCTTTGCTAGAGAGGACTGGTTATACTTTGGACGTGACTACAGGCCAGCGGAAGTATGGTGGCCCCCCTCCAGATACGGTCTACTCAGGATCCCAGCCTGGCATCGGCACAGAGGTTTGTATGTACATACTGCTGCACATAAATTGCAGATACATAAAGATTGTCCTTACCTAACAATGGTTGCCTATTTCATCTAATAAGACTTAAAAACTAATTATTTAGTTTTAGCTATAATGAAAATAATTGTTAAGCTGAGTTTTCCAACCAAATTTTGACAGGAAACACTTTGAAAGCCTGTCTTTTAACTGCAGTAATATTCAGAGCTGTTGTTCATTTGGCTAACTTGTGGCCCTCCAGGTGTAATAGAAAACAGTGGTTTACTCACTGCAGCTTTGAGCTACGGTAAGCGATGAGCTCACATACTCTTCATCGCACCCCCCTGCAAATAGGAGATTGAAACTTCTGCTTTCATTTTTAAACTAGCCTTGGTGCCCTGTGACAGCCCAACTTGGAACTGTGGTTTGTTTAAACTAGGGTTAGTGACAGCAAGTCAGGATCAAATTAGGTTTCAAATCCTGATTTGTTCACAAAGCAGGTGGGGAACAAATGCGGTCATTTGCCTCTCTTTTTCCAGCCCATAGGACTCTCCCCAGGCCACACCTCTCTCTGACCGTGTTCCATGCCCTCCCAAGTGTTTTTGCCTAGCTGGAATGATTCCTTGAACTATGATAATTCCTCTTGTTTCCCTGGATGGGAATGGAGAAATGTGTGTGTAGAAACCTCTGACTTTTACCTGACTGGAATGTAGTCTATTGTGAAGGTAAGAGTCCCATCAGTTGGACTGCCCCTATTGGCTCCTGGCCTCACCCACTTGAAAAGGTTGCTCAGAAAGGAATGTGACCCTCTGACTGAAAATGGTTCCCACCGCTGGGTTAAATGACCAGAGTTCCACAAATTCGCCATCACAGGGAACTGCGGCTAGTTTAAAATTGAAAACAGAAGCTTTTGCTGTCCTTTTGGGTGGGAAGGAGGGGAAGTGCATAAGCCCAAGGTTGTGTAGTGGGAAACCATTGTTCCCTGTTACATCTGAACTGAGCCAGTATTTGTGTTGTGTGCAGTGATTAAAGAAAGGATATTCCTAAAGTAGCTCTAGGTAGTGGCCCATGTGCTTAGAGCGGGAGCTTCTCTGTTCTGAGTGTTTGAAAAGGAAGATCAACCATTTTGAAATATCACCTCACACAAATCTATTGCGTTTTTCTTAATTGAATTAAGAATTATTTTTTTAAATGTCATTTACTAACAAACAAAATATTTTTTTTTCTTTTCCTCACCAGGTTTTTGTTGGTAAAATTCCTAGGGATTTGTATGAAGATGAATTGGTACCACTGTTCGAGAAGGCAGGCCCAATTTGGGACCTGCGGCTCATGATGGATCCCCTCTCCGGCCAAAACAGAGGCTACGCTTTCATCACTTTCTGTAGTAAAGATGCAGCACAAGAAGCAGTCAAATTGGTAATTATTATGCTATGCTATATATCTTGGAGGATGGAATGACTTCGCTGTGG
This sequence comes from Podarcis cretensis, assembly GCF_951804945.1. Lineage (NCBI taxonomy): Eukaryota > Metazoa > Chordata > Lepidosauria > Squamata > Lacertidae > Podarcis > Podarcis cretensis. The sequence continues at coordinate 22,019,743 of NC_137177.1, read as the reverse complement.
TCACAAACTGTAACTCATAGATACTTTCTTTGCAGGTGGGCTCCCATAGTATTCTAGATCACTCAGTCATGAGCTATAAATTAGCAGTTAGCTAGTTATAAACAACTAGTCATTAATTGCTGCTACTTAAGGCACTTCTCAATTTAACTATGCCATCTGATGTTAATAAGGAAAATTGCAGGATGAATCTGACTTGAGTTCTCCTTTTGGACCTTGGACACAGACTTATTATTGCGACCTCCTTGATAGCTGTTTTTCAGCCCAGGTAAATTTTAGTTGAAAACATGAAATAGCAAGGCATCTGCAAAGGCTTGGTTAACATTTTTTGAATTATTTGCAGTTGTAGGTAAGGATGGTTGGTTCCTCACTGAAGCTCCTAAAGTTTGATAGAAAAGGGACAAAATGATGGATAAAACTGGCTAAAAAGGGGCAAGGGAAAATTAACTGATAGTTTTCTGAGTACAGAGAAGTTTTCCAAGTACAGAGAAGGGTCCCCAAGGATCTGTAATTGATCTGTAATTGATGGTATTTATCTTTCATAAATTAACTGGAGGCACAGTTAATTGGTGAGTTAGCTAAGTGTGCAGATAATAGCAAATTAGGATTTTACCAATCGGGCACTAACACAATCCTAAACTAGTCTACTCAGAAGTAAGTTCCTTTGAGTTCAATAGGACTTACTCTCAGTAGGACCTACTCTCAAGTAAGTACCAATTGGATTGTTCCATAAAAAGCTCTCTTCAAACAGAGCAGAAGCTGAAATGCTGTGTAAGAGCATCTTGAGTGATGTACTGAGTGGGTAAATGGGAATACTAACTTCGCTGATACACTAATGGATTGTAAATTGTTGGTAACAGCCTAAAAAAAAACCCCTTAAGGAGAAAGCTTACTGAAAATGTTAGTGTGTGCTAGCAGCGATAAAGGAAAATTCACACTTGGGAAATGGATTGAAAATAAAATGGAAGTATAATAGTGATGACTTTATATAAGTTCTGGGGTGTTCACTGTCATAAAAATCTCCCGAGTCCAGGCTGCTTGATCTGAAAAAGGATGTTTTATGGATAGTGAAGTAACAGTAGATGATGTGCTTAGGAATGGAGCATCTTTCTTTTGAAGATAGCCTTCAGAGCTACATTACAGTGAATTGTACTAATGTACACAGTTCTTTAATAGAGACATTTATGAATAACAATGACCATGATAGCTAAGAATCTAACCTCCATGTTCAGAATCAGTGTACCCCTGAGTACCAGGTACTGGGATGAAACAGGAGATTTGTGCATGTGAGCTTCTCAGACATCTAGCCTGAAGTTTGTGAGGCTGGATTTAGCATTCTAAACCTGAGAAGTCTCCTTAGACAGTGTATTTTGAGCAAACGCCTATTATTGGGAAATGAGCTAGATTACTGGAAACCTTAAATCTTTCCCAAGTGGGATGCAGGTGTGAAGCCTTTTTTTCAGTAGATAGCATTTTATTTTGAGATCTTCCCCACTGGAGCAGGTGGAGAGTTTGTTGATCTGTGTACTATTAAATTGGAACTTTAAGATGAGTGTTCAGCTTAACGTTCTTTTCAGTGTGACAACTATGAAATCCGTCCTGGTAAACACCTTGGCGTATGCATCTCTGTGGCAAACAACAGGCTGTTCGTTGGATCAATTCCAAAAAACAAGACCAAGGAAAACATACTAGAAGAGTTCAGCAAAGTTACAGGTAAGGACTTGGGCATATGACGTGTTGTAAGGCATTAACATTTCACTCATGAAACAAGCAGACTAGTGTTGATAATAAACATGCCTGTTAAGACTCTGAATTTATTTAGTACAGTTATATCCTCTATCTTTCAGAATATAAACCCTTCTAAGGCACCACTTAAAATGCACACACCAAACAATATTAACCTATGAAACACCACCCAGTTCCTTTTCATAGGGCCTGAATGGTATCCAGCTTGAAGTGGCTGTGCAGTTAAATTGCATTTTACTTGAACTTCCAGCAGACATTTTGTAGGAGTTGCAGGCACTCATTTGGACTTGGGAATTTCAGGGTGTTTGAAGTCTAATGAAAATTGAGGTCTTTGAGAGGGTTGCAGGCTGGTCTTGCTTCTCTCTCTTAACCCTAGGACCACTGGTACTTATTTAAAACAAGTTTGCTTCCCCCCTCCTTTCCGCTTCCATTGGCTTAAAATAACTGGGAAGGGTGAAGGTGGCAAGGGGAGAATCTATACATTTGGGTGCCAGTGCTTTCCCACTTTTAGAGGAAGTGATGTGCTATACCAGGTGCTTTTTTGCCTTCCTGTAATGGCCAGAAGTGGTTTTGATAAGGTGGGGAAGCTTCCAAGTAGCAAAGGAGGGGTGAGAGTGTGCAAGGAGTGGGGTGTACAATATTGAACATCCAAGTTCAAATCCAGTCAGGACTGGTGATCCCTTGAATGCATGTTGAGGTCATCTATGGTAAAAATGAGTCTCCCAGTGGCAGCAAAATGAGAATGTCAGTACCATTTGCAGGGCTGTCTTAAGCATATGCGATGCCGGGATGCAAAGATCTGCCTGGCACTCCCACCCCCCAGGTTGCCCAGTCCCTGGTGTGCAGGAGGGCGGAGCCAGCCGGCCACCTCAGCGTCTCACTGGCTCGGTCGCCCCCCGAACTCGCGGTGCAGAGCCACCTGCAGCAGAAGAGCCAGCTGTGGCACTCTGACCGACGGGCGGGCTCTTCCCCGGACTCAACTCTTGGCCCTCAGACTCTCGGCCTGGCGCCCCTGAGAGCGTGGGTGCCCAACACCCCTAGCGCCTATGGGTAAGATGGCCCTGACTATTTGGAGCGCTGGCATTTCATTGGAGGAATCTCCCTCCGCCCAGATGGCGTTAGATTTGGTAGATGGTGTCATCTTTATGGTCATTGGTGCAGACCTTGCAACCTGGGAGGCCATATAAAAGAAGAGGAATGGCAGCCCTGGATCAGATTTTGAGTGCTGGGCAAAGAAACATTACTTCTACCATCTCCTCATGCTAGAAGTAAGTTTATGTTCAAACGTCGATGGAGCCAGTGCCTAGAGAAGGGAGAACTTAATTGTGTGTGTATTCTGGCACTGCATCATTTGAGTGTGCTGAAGACTTGATCTGCTTATGCTGAAGCTTCTGCATTCCAGTTTGCATTTCAAGCCAGAAAAAGGCTTCTGTGTTACATCCAGGTGTCTTGTTCTTACAGAGGGTTTAGTGGATGTAATCTTGTATCACCAACCTGATGATAAAAAGAAGAATCGGGGATTCTGCTTCCTGGAATACGAGGATCACAAATCAGCTGCTCAAGCTCGGCGTCGGCTGATGAGTGGGAAAGTAAAAGTTTGGGGAAACGTCGTTACTGTGGAATGGGCTGACCCTGTAGAGGAACCAGATCCAGAAGTCATGGCAAAGGTAATAGAGCAAAGGCTGTACTGCTGAAGTGACTAACTCCAGATTGGGATACAGATCCCATCCCCCAAGATCTCACAAATTTGGGGGGGGGCAGGAAAAAGGAAATAAAAAAGACACTATGCTTGGGTGGGTGGACCCCAGCACCCTGATGGGGATATGAATTGCCTTCTCCCCATTTGATGAGCCTGGAGGGGCCAATAACACATCCCCCCTAAGCTGATTGGCGTGCATCAACTGAGGTGTGGGGGACAACGCCTATCACTGACCTGGGCACCCCAGAGGGTTTGGCCAAGAATGAACATGCAGCCCTTTGAGCCAAAAGTAGTTTGCCATTACAGTAGGGTGGCCATGTCTGCGATGATACTTTGCCTTTCCCCCTCCCTGGGGTGTAAGAATTACTGAAGTATACAATTCCAGGTACATCCATGCTTTTCCTCCACCTGGCAGTAGGGTTAATGTACTGATGCTGGTCAATGCCATCTGTTCCCTGTATCTCTTAATTGAAATCTTGAAAGTAAAAGTTGATGGGGGCCTAATTCAGAAGCCAACACTGAAACATGCTGTCAGTGATCCATGTTGTTAGTTGCTGTTTCAGTTTTAGTGATAAAATTAACGCCTCTTGTGATACAGAGATAAAGCCATCTTTTCCTGGCTGGTTATTTAGTGCACTCTTGCATCTGAGCAAGCATGTATTGTAAGAGTTACTGGATTTCTGAAGCTGATATCAAAATCCCACCCCCTTTTTTAACAGGTGAAAGTTTTATTTGTGAGAAACTTGGCCACTACAGTGACGGAAGAAATACTGGAGAAATCCTTTTCAGAATTTGGAAAGCTGGAAAGAGTGAAGAAATTAAAAGACTATGCTTTTGTTCATTTTGAAGATAGAGGGGCAGCGGTCAAGGTAGGTATGCACAATTTCATTATCTAGGCCAGTGGGTGGGGAACAGTCCCTGATTATGCCTGGCAAGGATCCTCTTTCAGCCTGTGAGGTTGTTTCCCCCAAGCCACGCCCACCTGCCCAGCACATGAGGTCATATATAACATTAAGTGCACTGTAGATGAAAACAAAGCTCCCAGCCAAAACTGGAGTTTGCTGTTCCTTTCCCTGTTTCAGACTGCATGGGCAAAGGAAAACTCTTCATCTGATGTCGTGGTGATGCATACAGACCTACGTTATGCAGCAAAATGGTAGTTGCAGTCAGCTTTTGCAGTCAACTTCTACCTGACTTCTCCCTCCTGCTACAGCCTGTACCTCACATCTCATGCCTTTCTTGAGCCTCTTTTCTAACTTCAGGAGATGTTTTTCAGGGCATACTGGCAGGAGGAGTACAAGCATGGTATTGGATGCAATCCAACGTATATGCTTTGAACCCCCTAAAAATGCTCTATAAATGCTGAATATTGTAATTGGTTCATCTAGTCTGATACTTTCCATTTAAATCTTCTTGCTCTCCCTCACCCCCCCACCCCCCCGTACGTTGGAAAGGTTTTACCAGTGCATTGTTCACATTGCATATGTTAAACAGCATATGCTGCCCTGTATTAAAAAAGTTCTCTCCCCTCCCACTAAAGACCCCCAATCTTTTCGTCCCGCTTCATCTTCGGTGGTACCTTGGTTCTCAAACTTAATCCGTTCTGGAAGTCTGTTCCAAAACCAAGGCGTGCTTTCCCATAGAAAGTAATGCAAAATGGATTAATCTGTTCCAGACTTTTAAAAACAACCCCTAAAACATCAATTTAACATGAGTTTTACTATATAACGAGACCATTGATCCATAAAATGAAAGCAATAAACAATGTATTGCAGTCACACAATCAATCAGTAGCTGAACTGGGTTCCACACAGTCACAAAAACAAAGAGCCACAAAAACAAAAATGCAAAATAAAGAGCAAAAACAGACAGACCTCAGCGTAACACTCAAAACAGAAGCGTGGCACTCAAAATGGAGCATGTTCGCCTTCTGAAATAAGTTCGCAAACCAGAACACTTACCGTATTTTTTGCTCTATAAGACTCACTTTTTCCCTCCTAAAAAGTAAGAGGAAATGTGTGTGCGTCTTATGGAGCGAATGCAGGCTGCACAGCTATCCCAGAAGCCAGAACAGCAAGAGGGATCGCTGCTTTCGCTGCACAGCAATCCCTATTGTTCTGGATTCTGAGATTCAGAATATTTTTTTTCTTGTTTTCCTCTTCCAAAAACTAGGTGCGTCTCATGGTCTGGTGCGTCTTATAGAGCGAAAAATACGGGTACTTCCGGGTTTGCAGTATTTGGGTTCCAAGGCGTTTGAGAACCAAGGTACCACTGTATTTGCTTTCCAGACTTCTCCTTCTTTAAAAGCAGCTCAAGCAAGAAAAAGTGTTTCTCACTGTGAAACACAAATGGAGACTGTCTTATCTTCCTTCCAGAAAGGGTATTCAGCCTTCAGTCCAATGCCCTGTTTTAAAACAAAGAGCTAGTGGTAGCTCTTCATTGTTACAGAAGTCTCTCCTACACCAGAGTAGACACACAGGTGTTCTGTTCTTGTCCCAGGCAAATTTAAAGCGATTCACTTCATAAAACATTCAGTATGTAAATATGCATTGTGTTGAAATGGAATTACTATGGACATGAGAATATCAGAACTTAGAAGAGTGGAAAGGTGGGAAATCCTGAAGGATTCTTCTCTGTAGAATGGAATTTAAACTTCTTTCCCCTTCCAAACAGGCCATGAACGAAATGAATGGAAAAGAGATAGAGGGGGAAGAAATTGAAATAGTATTAGCTAAGCCTCCAGATAAGAAAAGGAAAGAACGCCAGGCTGCCAGACAAGCCTCCAGAAGTACTGCGTGAGTGTTAACTTCATTAACTGTACCGTAGTTCAAAGACGGGAGTTTCTGTCTGATAGCAACATAATAATAATCTACTTTAATCTGGCATGCTGAACTCCGCTTGAACTTTTAAATTGAGAAAGCAGCATGAACTAATGCTAATGCTTTTTTCCTGCTCACTAGGTACGAAGATTATTATTACTATCCTCCACCTCGTATGCCACCTCCAATTAGAGGCCGAGGGCGTGGAGGGAGAGGCGGCTATGGCTATCCCCCAGATTACTATGGCTATGAAGATTATTATGATGATTACTATGGCTATGACTATCATGACTACCGTGGTGGCTATGAAGATCCTTACTACGGCTATGATGATGGCTATGCTATAAGAGGAAGAGGAGGAGGAAGGGGTGGGCGAGGCGCACCTCCACCACCTAGGGGGCGGGGAGCACCACCACCAAGAGGTAGAGCTGGCTATTCCCAGAGGGGGGCACCAATGGGACCACCAAGAGGAGCCAGGGGTGGGAGAGGGGGTCCTGCCCAGCAGCAGAGAGGACGTGGTGCTCGTGGAGCCAGGGGCAACCGTGGGGGCAACGTGGGAGGCAAGAGAAAGGCTGATGGGTACAACCAACCGGATTCCAAGCGCCGCCAGACCAACAACCAGCAGAACTGGGGCTCCCAACCCATCGCTCAGCAGCCGCTTCAGCAAGGTGGTGACTATGCCGGTAACTATGGTTACAATAATGACAACCAGGAATTTTATCAGGATACGTATGGGCAACAGTGGAAGTAAGACAAATAAGGAGGGCGTGGGAATATTGGAAAGATAGAATTTGGCTATAGCTCTACATCCTTCCAAAAATTAATGTTTCATCCTTCAGTAGCGATTGGCTGCCATTTGTATTGGGCTGAAGAATCACTCTATTGTGTATATACTCAAGTCTTTTATTATTATTTTCTTTTCTCATAAATGCACTTGGACATTACTGAGCTTGCAGAATTCCCAAACACAGTTTTGGGAGACAGTGCTTTTTATCGTTTTAGGCTTCATTTTAGCAGTTTATCAGCAGGATGGGCGACACTGTTAAATCATGATTTTGCAGACCTTCTGTTTTTGGACAGTTTCATTTTTTCCTTTTTCTTTTTTGGATTTGGAATAGACTACATAGGCATATGCTGTACATAAAGTAAAGCTAGTACTTTGTCTCCGTAGTTTTAAGAAATTAAAACAAAATTAAGTTTTCTTGTATTGAAAATAACATGACTGTATGTTTTGCATTCCTAGAAGTAGGTTAACTGTGTTTTTAAATTGTTATAACTTCACACCTTTTTGAAAATCTGCCCTACAAAATTTGTTTGGCCTAAACGTCAAATCCGTGGCATTTTGTTCCTTGATGTGATTGTATTTCCAATTTCTTCTTGTTCATGTAAGATTTCAATAAAACTCAAAAATCTATTCAAAACATTACCTATTTCAAATTCAATTGTGTCCTAAAACATTTTATTGGTAATTCTTGCAAGAAACATCTTTTTTTAGATATAAAAAAACTGCCTATGTGAGTGATCAAATTCATGCAAATTTCTTGCAATTTCCAACATCTGGCACTTGTGGCATATGAGTCAGAGCTAGGTCTAATCATAGCATCAAATTGAAATTTCATAATTGTTAATCTAATCTAGTTGCATTTAACTTTCAATTGGTTGCTTTCTTAACAGCTTCAAGTACATTTGTAAACTTGTGCAAATTGTTTTTAGTCATATGATTTTAAGTCCCACTGTCTGGATATATGAGAAGTTTCATGTAGGAAGGCAGTCAATAAACTTATCCTGTTTTTATGCTACTAATATGGATAACATCTAATGACTTCAACTCAATTTGATAGTGTGCAAACATAAAAACAGACAATTATGTGCTCAATTTTAATGTTGTTTTTGTTTGCTTTGAACAAAGATATGAGGATGGTTGTAAATTCTTACAAAGTACAGTGAAAATGTAAATAAATATTTTATGCTCTAGATAACAGAATTGCTAATTTGATTATAATATTAGATCTTACACCCTTCTGAATGAATGATTTAAAGCTCAAATTCCCATTGATTTGAGATATCTTCAGAGTCTAAAAGAACTTTTTGTATAAACTCTATTTTTGCCATATTTTTAATATTCATTTGACTCTCAATTTATGATGTTTTACCTGTTTGCATCTTTTGCACTGTGCTAAACTGCAGTGAAGTACATTTGCATTCTAGGAAATAAATTCAAAGGTCTTAAATTTACAGATCAGATTGGCCAACTTGAACATCCATAATAAATAATTAGCCCCTAATTTATGAGTTTGCCTTTGATTAGAACATAGTGAAAAATAACAAGTCATTGGGAGAGAACAAGCTGCTTGTCTGAACCTCCATTAGTATTATCTGTTTGACAGAATTACATTGTTGTGCGAACAGTGTTCATTCTTCCTACAATTTTGTATGCTGTGAGTCAGGAAGATAATTTTCGTGGGTTTGTAGCTCTTGACTCATTGAGGAAGCAAAACCTTGTAAAAATGGCTTTTCAGTCCAGCCAGATATTTGGGGTACTATGGTAACAGTAACTGACCATGGTTCTGATAAAAGAAAAAATCCTGTAGCTCTTGGTCATATAATATGTCTTTGTTTTGTCTGAATAAAGCTGCAGGATTTGTCTTGTGAAGCTTATCTGGCTTTTAGGTCTAGTAGAAGTGGCTGGCTTTCTAATACCTAAATCATACACACACACACACTCATCCAAGTGCTTGACAATCAACTCCACAGCTTAACAGTATTTGGTGAAACCAAAATTGAGCCAATTTAAAACACTTGCCCATGTCCTAAAGGGCTTTAAAGTTATCTTTTATGATGGAGCATACACAAGGACTGCCAAGAGAGGTAAAAAGCAATTTTGTATTGATGTGAAAATGTCTATGTCAGAATCTAGAAAGATTTGGAAATGTAACACACACATGTGCTTGTGCATAATGAGGAATCTTGTGATGTGTTTGTTAATCTTGCCCAAACACCAAGTCTGTAAAATTCTTATATCCAAAATGCAACTAAATTCTGGAAGTTCTTTCAAGTAGCAAATTCTGCATACAAAATTAGCAGTCCTACCTGTCCACAAACATCTGTTTTAAATTCCATCTTGAAAGACAGCAGTATTGTCCAGATATCTTAGTGGTATGTATACGCTATGAAGAGGACAATTGTGTTTCAAATTAAATACAGAACACAATCTAATTAGACATTCATGGCTTTAAGAAACTTTGCTTCACAAAAAAAATTAAATATAAAAAACGCACTCCAAAATATATTTTGCTTCATCTGTGCCTTGACCTTTTATTCAGCAAAGCAATTCAAAGGGACAAAAACCCTGTCACAGAAGAATATCAATCCTTTGTTCTTCAAGGTGGGGACGGAATCATGAAATGGAATTCAATATTTGATCACTCATTTATAGCAGTTGCTTCAATGTCTCTATTGATACAAAGGTTACTTTGGAAAAAAAAATGCCAGAGTTTTGGTACTTCGGAAACCTATATCAAAAGATTTCTACAAATTCCTAATTACATAGATCTAGCATTGCATTGCAAGCCAGATTATACTTCAGAGTTAACCACTTAACAGAACCATTCCCATTTATGAAGGAAAATGTCTAAAACTTCTAGAGGTATAGTAATTGTTCTAGGCTTACAGTTCCTTCAGTAAGGTTTGTTTTTTCTAGCTGAAGATATCAATCTTCAATTGTTTAACTGTTTTAAAGCATTTTTTTTCTGTTAAAATCCAAACGTATTGGAGGTATTAAGCTTCATAATCGGCTATATGAATGACCATCATTTATCAAAGCCTGATTATATTTTCACCTTGTCTGCATTTGTATGCCATTATTTGAACCTCATTTGCATTTTGAACATTAAATAACATGCTTGTAATAAGGCTATTATGAGCAAAGCAAAGAAATGTATGAAAATATTTTGAAAAAGGGAGTCCAAGGGGATTCTTGGAGTCCTTATGCAAGCAAATCTTGGAACTTCAGTAGGGCTTTTTTTGCCTGGCCAAAGCATGAATTGGATTCTTGCAACTCCTAATATACGAGCCAGATTTTTCAAACCTTGCACATAATCCTTTGGTTTAGATTGAAATATTTGTGTGAATGAGTATTTTGTGAATAACTGAAAGTGGGCACAAATAGATTTTCTGTGGTTAAAATGAAAGCTTGAAGCCACTAAAGTTCTGTGAGCTTTATAAGATGAGAACTCTGGGCTGTATTTCCCATTTCTCTGAAAATGGGAGCTTCTGTTAACTTAGGGCTAAAATAAAAACTGCTTTGCTTGATGAATTTGATAACAAAATCCTACAAAGTACAAACTTGCTCACCAAGGTGCACATGTTTAACTTTTGCAGCTGTTGGAATGGGGGGGGGGAACCCTCAGTAGAAATGGGCTATTAATGCCTCATCTTCATTACACAATGAAGTTATATCATGATAAATATCTGGGTATTGGTTAGAAACTGCCAAAAAACTATTTTTGTTTCTGTTTAATTTTCTTCTGGAGAAATATATTTTTAACACCTTGTAAGGCGGTTACCAGAAGCTCTGAATGACAGTTCGGAATGTATTGCATTACATTTTCTGATGTTATCCAGAAATCTGCAAACGTAACTTCTATTTTAACTCCTTCCTTTTATTACCTGACTATCAGGGAAGCGTGGTTGAGGCTGCCCTGACCTGACATGTCACGATGTCGACTTGCTAGGTGGGGTTCGCAGGGGACAGTAACCATTGGAGTTATCGGTAAGAGAACTTCCTTTCTCATTTTTCTCGAAATAACATGAAACGGCTGGCTTTCTTCTGGGTGGCGGGAGGATTGTGCTATTTGCCTTCTCTCTCTCTCTTACTAAACTATTAATTGTTTTGGGTTTCTTGTTCAAAAAAGCCCTTCATTCTAGTAGAGGAGTTGACTGTCTGTGGGAGGTGAGTATGAACGAGACCCTGTAGGTTTTCTGGAGTTCATAGGTTTGAATTATATGGGAAGAAGATTATTGAAGGTGTTTCCCCCCCCCCCCCCCAAAAAAAAAAGCCTTCCGTAAAACATGGTTAGAAAAGCAGTTCATAAGAGTAATAGACCCAAAAGTGCTTTCTGCTTGTGGCAGGAAAGTTTTGCATCTCACACTAGAGCAGTTTAGTGAGGAAACATTAGGATGTCTCCAGTGCAAGTCTTGATCAGAGTAGGCCCATTGAAATTAATGAACATTACTAAGTTAGGGCCATTAATTTCAGTGGACCCATTCTACATAAAGCCTAGCTGAATACAACCAGGGATTCTACTTACACAGCCTTTTGAACAGTTAAAAGCATGGGAACTTCTATTGGACCTACCTGCTGTAACACTGCATGAACTCCTGCAAGCACTATTGGGTATTTTCCTTCTGCTCATAGTTCTTTGGAGCCAAAAGCATAGAGTTACTTGAACAAAGGAGGTTTGGAGCTTTGTTTCTTGAATTGTAGTCCATCATGCTACATGGTAATTGTCCCCCCCTCAAAAAAAGGGCACCTTCCCTCCCCTCCAATTAACTTCCAGAACCCAGATGTATCAGTCCAATAAAAACACTTTCAACAAACCCAGCAGTCTTATATTTGCTTCTTACGAAACGGGTTTTCCCCATTTAAGTGACTCCAGAGATGCTTAAACCACATGACTGTACTAGAATTTGATGGGCCTTTCTGGGTGGCTGTTCTTTCTGCTGCTAAAGAGTGCAAAATAAAGTCTCTGCACATGATACCTTGCTTATCTGATGGAAACATGTTCAAGGTTTTTGACACATTTCATTTTAACATTTTATTAATTTTGAGTAGGCAGTACCTCCCATAATTTCCTGTTTGGGAATGAAACTGGTAAACCATCTTTCTTTCTTTCTTTTTTTTGAAAAATGGGGAAATTTCAAAAGCAGTTTGTGATATGGCATGGTAGTGTGCTCTTAAAAATAAATAAATAATATCTGGGTACACACAAGTCCCTGGACACTCACAACTAGCTCTTTTGATTGGTTTGATGAAAATATAATCTGATTTCAAGGTAACAAGAGTGACAAACTTTCTCAGTGCCTGCAGACCTATTGGAGCCAAGTTTTTGGTTAGGAAGAACGATCTCTTGGTTCCCTAAGAAGAATTGTGGTTTCATCACCAGACTTTAGTGGAAACTTGACCCTTTACAGCATTGCCGTAGTTCATTCTTCCCCAGTCTGGTACCCTCCAGTTGTTTTGAACTATAGCTGCCATCAGCTGTGGTCTGTATGGTTGTGCTTTGTGGGGATGATGGGAGTTGTAGTCCCAAAACATGGAGGATGCTAGATGAGGGAAGGCTGCCCACAGCTAAATCTAGAATGCTAATCCAGTTTGGAGGGGAAATGGCCAGATTTCTAACAACCAGGAATGGGGAACAGGATGTTTCCCAGAGGGTTGGATGCAAAGAGAGAAGTTTTATACTGGAGTTCATATTGATGCTCTATCTCAATCACCACGTTCTCTTTTGGCAACTCATGCTTTCAAGGAGCTGTGTTTTGAACATGACGCAGGTCGGCTTAAAAAGAGAAGCAACCTCCACATTAACAAGCTGTTTTTGAATTCAGATAAACTGAAGCTTTGCTGTAGAGTGTTTAACAATCCCATATTCTCTTGACTACTTCATTTTAGCTTACTTCATAAAACCTTAAATGAATTGTCTAAACATGCCAATAAATTTTCTTTGCCTTCCTTTGTTTTGGCACAATTAACCTTTTTCCCCCCTACCAGCTTGAGCCTATTTCATCCTTGCCTTCCTAGGTTGCCTAATTTCTACTATATGTTTGTGATTTCTCAATGTAAAGGGGACTTTACCTAGATTTCTGCTTAATCCTGGAGTTCCTGGGTTCCTCCAACTGTACTAAATTTTAGAGGAGTGTGCATAAACGAAATACCTTCTTTCTAGTCATTGGCAAAGAACTTCTAACTTCAACAGAAAGGATCCAGTTTTTCTGCTAAGAAAATTGCTTAGGATATAGCCAAACCAAGTTTTTCTCTCTCTCCTTAATGCCTTGTACCACATCCTTCCTGGGAATCTTCAAGGGCCCTTCAGAACTACTACAAATTCTCATTCAACAGTGGCATATATTCCAATGAGAGGTGGTGGTCTCTCCTTCCTTGGAGGTTTTTAAGCAGAGGTTGGATGGCCACCTGCATATATTATTTAGTTGAGATTTCTGCATTGCAGGGGGTTAGACTAGATGATCCTCGGGGTCCCTTCCAGCTCTACAATTCTATGATTCTAAGAGTTCCCACAGACTTTAGACCAAGGCAGGATTTACCAAAGTGGCACTCTCCATTTATTCTTGGACTACAACTCCCATCACCTGTGGCTGTTTACCATGCTGGCTTAGGTTGGTGGGAATTTGAGCCCAACTGACTGGAGGGCATCTCATTGGAGAGGTCTGGACTAAGACTAGCTCTCATCCTGAACAAAAGTTGTTGTTTTTAATGGAAACAAATATGCAAGTACAGGTGACTTACACAGGGGTTATGTTCCAGGCCCCCTGCGTGCATAAGTGAAATCACGTAAAGTGGGGAGCGCCCTCTAAACTCCCTGTCTGCCACTCTCTCTACAATCCATTCCAAAATACTGTATCCAAAAATATCTACAACTAGAATGGAAGCTCTGGGGCTGGCAGGAGGCTACAGGACGTGCGGTAAAAGGGCTGCTGCGCTACCTCATGTGTCAGCTGCTAGGTGGGGAGGCTGAGCAGCCTAAACAAAGCCCTGCTGCACCTCCGGTCTCTTTGGGTCTTCCTCCGCCTTCACTAACATCCTCTTTGTGCTTTGGAGTGGGTCTCCTTGCAAACCACGAGGACTCTTATCACTCCCGCCATTTCCAGGTATGAATTGAATTAATGAATTATTTCCTTGTGCTGTGCATATACATGGTTGTGCGTGAGAAAATCACTTGTAAGTGGGGGGACGCCTGTATCAGTCAAATCCAAAAGTTCTATACAAGTAATATCCAAATTTCTCCTAAAATTGCAGGGTGACTTTGCTCTTTGGAATGCTTCAATCTTCTTATCCCCCCCTCACTTTCTCTCAAATGTAACTACTTATCTTTGCCACTTCTGTAGTTTTACAATATCTTAGCTAATCATTGCTTCAAAGCAGGTGGGTTCTGTACATTGTTTGCTTGACACCAGTATTTTTGCAGTAATTAAAGCATTCTGTTTTAATGATGATATTCCAGTACTAATCTTATAACCAAGCATAACAAACAGTAGATCATGAGGAGCTGCCAGAAAGATCTCCACCACATACTACAATCCCCCCCCCCTCTAGATATATAATCCATTTAATCAGGTGGGGTAAGAAACCATTGAATGGTATTTTGTAACATTTCTCCTTAAGCTTTAACAAGGAAAAAAAAGGTTTTAACTGAAATCATAAACTCTTTCAGTGGAGATAAGTGGCTGAGAATGTGTGTGCTGATAAATGTTGTGTCTATATATGTATAAATTGCATATGGATAGCTCCTCATTTCTAAACAGTTAATAAAACAGCGAAATATGAATGAAATAAAAGGGGCAGGGGAGGGGAGGAAGATCTTCATAAAGACTCTGATGTGGGTAACTGCATTTAAAAGGGGCGTGAGCTGTGTTAGGAAGTAGCGTGTTTGTGAGCTGCACAGTCCTGAATACAGGAGCAGAGTGGAACTTTAGTTAGCTGAGAGAAGAGGAACATCTTTGCAGTTGACTGCGGCAGATCTTTTTGGAAATGGCCCTGCTTCCATGAAAATATGCAAAAGCTCTGGTTGGCTTGTATTCCTAATTGCACAGTATGTCAACTTTTAGTAGAATTATTTGAGCCAATTTTCTTGACAAAACCTTACTAACTTTATAGGGTTGTTTAGAGCATTGCCGTCACATTTTATTTTTTAGTATCCAGTGACAAGTCACTTCCTCCTTGTTAAATCTAACCTTGCGGGAGCTGATACATCCATCAAATGTTGAATTCCACTGGTATAGCTACATTACATGGAACGCTTTCTAGTAACAACTAGTTTTTGTCAATTGAGATGTGTTTGTAGAACAAGTTTCAGCTGCTGAAGAACTTGCAGAGAACATCGTAGCTCCTGGTGTCCAGCTGGTCAAAGGTGCTGTCAGTTTTCAAGAGGAAGAGATCACAAAGCAAAGGCGTGTGTGTACTGGAAATCGAAAGGTAAAAAATTAAATAAAAAGCCACCATAAAGGCTTCGTACTGAATTGGAACATGGGTTTAAATGGGGAGAATTGCTGTACATATAAAAGGTACCATTTTCCTTGGACTGAACCTTTTAGACTGAGGGCTTATCCACACTTTTGCATGCTCCTCGTGCCTAGAAACCCTGAGTCCAAGCGGTTTTCTGTTTGTCCCACCACTTTCCCAAGGGAAGCCTGCTCTCTAGTGCTAAATCGGAGCAAACATCAAATCACTTCTAAATAATGAGTATTCCTGGAGGGAAGTGGTGAGACAAGTGGATGAGCTCTGGGGACAAATATGCTGTCAACAACCAGGGCAGATTTCACTTTGGCTAGACTTTGTTTGAAGGAATCCATTTGGAAATGTTAGCTTAGTTCTGGCTAGATGGCAAACTTCTCTTCCTTGTAGTCTTTTCATAACTCAAGGCTGGTATTCAAAGTAAGAGAGTATGAAGTTACTTTGCACAGTCAGTCCTTTGGTCCATTTAGCCCAGTACTGTCTATTCCCCGATTGATGTGCAGAAAACCTCCTGGAACAACAAGGGGTTATATTCCCACTACCCCAGGGTTATGTGTTCTAGATAGAGATAGCTTTTTTTTACTGGATGTGGAAGCATTTAATGAATGCATATCATATACTTTGCCCAGCTGTCAAGAACTACACTGAGGCCTTCTGGATTCTAATGTTTAGAAAGATCAATGGAATACTTTTTGTTTGTATAATAGTTTTTATTAATTTTCAATACAATAAAAGCCACATTATCACATTACCAAATTACAGTCCAATTAAAAAGAAGAAAAGAGCCAGTTATTCAGATACAAAATTAATCAATACTTTTTGCTAAATATATGCTAGTATTCTCAATGACTTGCCTCTGTTGAACCTACTGCTAAGTGAAATCCACCCTCTTGTCGTTCAGTAGCTAGCAGAACCAATCTTAAATCATGATGCTTGCTGGAAAAAATTGCCCAATTTGTTCCACAAACTACCGGTGTCTTTGCGGTAGAGCACTTGTTTTCCACGAAGAAGTTCTGTAATCCCTTTCATCTGGAGGTCACAGGAGTAGTTGCTGGAAACCGCAGTAAGGAAGAGTGTTCTTGTGCTCAGGTCCTTGTGGGCTTCCCACAGACATCTAGTTGGCCACTATGAAAACAGGACACTGGACTAGATGTGCCAGTGGCTTGATCCAGCACGCTGTTCTCGTGTTCTTATCCCTAGCCAGAAGGATCTGTGAGACTGAAAAGTGCACTCACGCATGCACACACCTGTGACTCAGCCAGTCAGTTTAGACCAGTAGTAGGAAAAGTTTGCCCTCCCTGCCCAGACGCTCTTGGGATTACATCTCCCATCAGCTCAGCAAACATAGCCAGGAGTCAGGGTTGATGGGAGTTGTAGTCCCCTAACAGCTGAGAGCCAAAGGTTCCCTGTAAACTACTGAGCTAGCTAGCTCAGTGGTCTTAACATTGTAGAAGGTGACTTCATGTGCTCTTCATATGTTCAAGCATCAGCCTGGAATTTATGAGCATTTTATGGTTAATGGTTGAAGTAAATAATCATTATTGCTTCCTGTTTCTCCATTAGGTATATTTCTCCCAAATATTTGACATCTGGAAGAGCTACATTTTACAGCAGGGCTGTTCTGTTAGTACCGTTAAAACTCTGACTGCAATTCAAAGAGTTTGGCTCATGCAGTGTGCTTGCAGTACTCTGGTGGGATTTTTTTATTTCTTTCTTCAGTAAGTTTCAAAAGCAGTTTGCCACAAGGCATGGAAAGCTGCTGTTTGAGGGAAATTGGAACCTTTTCAGCTTAGGCCACTGGCTTTACTGCTTATTGGATTCTGGCCAAAGTAATCCACTCTTAGCTCTTATTAGTAGTTACAATGTTGTGGAAGATAAAAAATGGGCTAGTAATATTTTTTGCATGTGAGGTGCCCTGGGTTCAGGACTTAGATTATTAAAAAAAGAAATTAAGGACAAAGACCTCAACATACTAGCAAATGCTGGTGCATCTGGATTTAATTCCAGGTCCTGTCATTGATTTGAAGGTGCGCCTAAGGTTCCCCCCCCCCCCATGCAAAAGTAAGTACCTTCTCAGATTTCCCTTCCATTTAATCTAAACCAGCGTCCTAGCACGTCTGTCCTCCTGAGCCTCTAAGGTAAGAGCTGTTCCCCCGCCCTTAATAATAATATACTTATCCTGCCATCTGTATTACTGGAAGGGGGGAGAGAAGGGGTGAATGCAAAATCCCTATTTTTGTACTCTCCACAAAGACAGCTCAAGCCCACATATGAAGATGGTACAGGCAGCTTACATTATTAATGAAATTTATATATTCATTGTTAAGAACATAAAATTCAACAAGCAGCTTAAGCTCTAAATAAAAAATTGCAATGAGCATCTCAATCCTGGAAGAATAAGCACATGAGAATAGCACCAGGATAAGGAGAAATAAACAATCAGAATATAACAGGTACCCAATGTAGGGTCCTGCAGATGTGGCTTTCAACTCTGTGCCAGTTGGCTATGTTGACTGGAGCTGATGCAAGATGGGAGTCCCAACAACATCTGGAGAGCACCGCAATGGCTGATCCTGAACTAGTGCAGTGGACACTGGTTCAAACGTACTTCAGATTCCCACATTCAGTAGCAAGCTTTCACTTAGCATGAATGAATCATTCCTTTAAAGAGGCTCATGCCCTTCTCCCTGGCAGTATTTCAACTCAAGCAACCTGTAAAGCAGGGGTAAGGAACGTGTGGCCCTCCAGATATTGCTGAAATTCCCATCAGCCCCAGCCAGTGTAGCCCAGTGGTCAAGAATGATGGGAGTTGTAGTCCAACAACATTTGGAAGGCCACAGGTTTTCCATACATGCTGTAAATAGCTCTCTCTTCCAGTGGTTGAATGGGCAACCAAACCGCAGGTAAGTGCAATGTGTTGCATATTCGATTTTTAAAATCCTGAGTAGCTCTGAATATAAATGAAAGTGGCTGTGACTATCAAGAAGGGAGATCTTGAGGTTGCGATGGAGAACTTGCTCAGAACCATCCTCGTGTTCGGAAGGGAATTGGAAATAACATGACAAGTATAATGCTACTGTATAAATATATGGTGAGGCTATACTTGAAATAGAAAGCCTAGGCGTACACATTTAATGTTGCAAAACGGGCAGAGGTAACTGTATGCGACTTGGGAGTAAGTCACGCTAGTTCAACGGGGATTGCTCACAGATAAATTGGTACAGAATTGCAGCCTAAGGGTTCAGATCACTTTTGCTATGAGAAAAGGCAAACTTCATTTACAGCTTTTTTTGGTTGGGGGGTGGAATGACAGGTACAATAAGAAGCTATACAATTATGAGTTTTCAGTATAAGAACTCGAGGCTCATTCAATGAAATTGATTGGCAGTAGCCTCTGGACTGACAAAAGAAGGTATTCTTTCACATACTGCATAATTTCGTAACTTGCTACCATGAGATGTTAGTTGCTTATAAAGGAAGGAAGAACTTGGAGACTTTGCCAGAGGCTGCTCTGTTGGAGCCAACAGACTTCTCTCACTTGCTCAAGGGCTGGATCTGACTCCCTAAGGCAGAAAATCAGGAGTCAGCTAACCAGCTTTCAGTGTGGCAGAAAGGTATGTAAAACCAAAGAACAAAAGGCAACCAGAGGTATGCTTGCAGGAGTGTCAACCTGGCCCCGGGGCTGTGGGTGCGATGCAGTATGCATGGCCCTGGCACCAAAATTTGAGGGTACCCGGCCCCTTCATGGGGAATTTTGTGGGTGCTTGGGCACCCAGGGTCCCAGGACTTGGCACATATATATGCTTGTGAATATATGCTTCTGAAATGGATGGATTTGGTGGCATCACAACCCATGTGCTTTAGAGGCAATCAGAAGAGCTCCTTTTGCTTATTTAAAAACACGTATGCCTTTATAATTCAGAAGATTCTCAAGGCAGCTTACAACATGACTAGTGTGCCTATTCCATGCTTCTTATAGACTGTTCTTTGTATTGAGCAAAAAAACAACAAAAAACTGGTAGCAGGTCATATAAATAACTATTACTGAGCATTCTGCTTTATGCTGGCTGGCTGTCCATTTAAACTGGAGCAAGATGAAACTGTACAAAGCATCCAATATTTAGGGGGGAAATAGTTGTACCAGAAGAAAGATGAATATCCTGGAGTCTGTTTCTAGTCCATCTAAATTATAAACATTTGCCGCAGATTTCAAAACAATAATAGGCACAGCTCGATCAAAAGAGTTCTACTTTAAATGGTTGCATTTTCTTTTTGCTTATCGACATTTTCCCAGACGTGCCAGGTGCCTTTCGTATAACTGCTTTGTCAAACTGGGATTTAAGTGCTTCCTTAACTTTTAGTGATTGACCCAGTTTCTTAATCCACAGCATAGCTTACTGTGTCTTGTTTCATTTACCTTTATGGTCCAGTGCTGAACAATGGCCAAAGAGTTCATCAGTAAAGTAAGAGCATACCTAACACGGAAGCTTAACTAGTTGAAGGTTGTGATTTATTTATCTTTAGAGAAGCCAGAGGCTGCATTGTCTGCTATTGGTTCCTATTCCCCTACATGGTGTACCCACTTACCTCTTCCAACTAACTTTTTTAAACCCCAGCTGTCAGACTTGCTTGTGATATCCGTAGTAACTAATCTCTAATCAACTGACTCCATTACAGTGGTACCTCGAGTTACAAATGCCTCAGGTTACAAACACTTAAGGTTGCAAACTCCACTAACCTGGAAGAGTTACCTCAAGTTGAGAACTTTGCCCCAGGGTAAGAACGGAAATCATGTGCTGGAACAGTTTCAGGTTAAGAACGGACCTCTGGAACGAATTAAGTTCGTAACTAGAGGTACCATTGTATAGGGAAAAGCAAGACCACCACATTTCTAAAATTAGTATCTATGTTCTTTTGTAATCAGATAGGCATGATAGATACTAGAGAACAAAAATTTATAGCTTTATATGTTGTCTGATCAGACATGCGTGAAACACCGGCAGCTTGTATGGCTTGGAGAGAGGCTCCCCCCTCTAAAAAAAACAGTAATTGTGTTATATAGCACTTCATACTTATTTTAAGTAGAGGCTATATGGAAAACAAACCTGTTAGACATTTCAGGTTTTCCTGAGCATCTGAAGGATCTTTGGAATTAAGTTCACTGACGCCATACTAATGTGAAAAGAAAGTGCAACATTCCATTGCAAAATTGTTTAAAATACTACTAATATTTTTTTTGATGGCGAGGCATTAAAGATATGACTTGGAAAATCCCAGATTTTATACACTGAAGTTGGCCCACTATGAAGCTGGTTTAAATATTCTTTTCTTTTGGGATTCCTCCACCACTGCCACCATTTCTTATGTGGACACAAATTATGCACGTTCTGTTTTCAACTTTCCTAGCCTGTCTGGAAAATGGCTAGAATTTAATCAGTAAATAACTAGCAGAATTAAAGTAACAAATTAAAAGTAGTTAACTCTCTTGTTTCCTTAGAGTGGCATGTATAGTTGAATAAAGACCACAGATCAGGTTTGTTTGTATAATTGCAGCTATAATGAAAATTTCTTGCTTATGCTGTGAAACCCTGAAATTTCAGAAGTGTCAAATGAGGAAGACAGAAAGGTCCCTTTGGGGATAGTACGCTGCTATGATTCCTGTGATTCTGGAATGATGACACCACCCAGACCTGGGAAGACAAAAGGGGTGAGTTAGCTACTGGGTTGACTTCTCGGTGGGTGGAAGACACCCATCCCAAATAGGCGAAGTAAGTGTTGGCAGGACCCCAAAGAACCAACGCAAAATGCATACCCGGGACAAGCCTGATTCTTGGCTTTTGAGTACACATCTGATGTCAAGAGTACACATCTGATGTCAAGGGTATTGGCCAAGGCTTGTCAGGGGCCCACTGCCAGCTCCCCCAAGTGAGTAATGACAAGAGGAAGGAGGAGAGCAGCTGCCTCTGCTTACATGCACACTTTGTACAAATACAATTCACGCATCACATCATTTACCCACAACTGAGTGGTGCCTAGCATCATGGATGTGATCCTGGGAGTCCCTGGATGCGAATATTGGGGGCCTCTGTGTAGCTTAGGCTAGGATTCTCTCCCTGACTTGCGCATGTTTCATAGGCAGCATTGTAATAATGAATTTCTACCCACCCTCAATCTCCCAAAAGACAAATTCTATGCTATTTTTCTGAAGGTGCACATCAGAAAAATGAGGTGTGCATCCTAGAACAGTTGGAGAAGGTTTTACATCATTAGCCAGTTCAGGTGCTCTTAGTCTCCCAGCTACTGTCACATGGACCAAGTAGGTGAGTTGGTGCTCCCGGTTTCTGACAGTGCATTCCCTGCTCCCCCTTTCCCCCAGTCCTGTGCTGTGGAGGGTGGTGTTACACCTAAGAGGTGGGTGGCTGGGTGATTGAAGGCCTGCTCTTCCTACTGCAATGGTAATCATGTTGGTAGCAATGCCTGAATAAGGCTTCTGTGAAAATAAGTATTGGTTGCAATAAAAGTATCCATTTCTGAATCACTTCAAAATTGGGCATTGCTGAGTATTAACCACCCTTTTAAACATAGGCCGTTAGGCTCACTTGTTTAAGAAGTGAAAGCAGGCATCTTGTTTTATATATATATATATTTGAAGAATACAGGGTATTTTAATACAAGGATGGGTGGTGCAAAAAACAAATTTACATAGGACAGATTGCCTTGAAAGATACGACATCTTCCAATTGGGTTGTGGAGTTACCGCAAAGTGCAAGATGGGTATAGTACCTCCAGCAAAGAAGTAAGAATTAACTGCGGGAAAGAAATTTATATTTTGTGTTTCATTTGCCTGCCTAACTCTGTGTAATTGGCTTGTTTTTCCTTAAATAAACACTTTTCCGAAGTGAGTGTGTTGTGGTCTTTTCCGAGAGTCTGCTTGTTCCTGCTCAGAGAACTTTACAAGGATACACGATGCAGTTCTGTTGCTGGAGATCAATAAGTTTGGTGTGGGAGACTGGGAAAAGGTGCACATAAAACACTCAGCCCTCGGAGGAAGAACAGGATAGAAGTGAAAAATACATGTCGCGCTTTCTGTTGTTGGCATTCCCTTATTAACCAAGGGGAGGATAGAAAATGCTACTTGCATTTTTGGGGCTGGCTGGTGGATGCAGGGACAGCTGCTCAGAGATATGCTCTGATGTGTAGGAGAGGGGGCAGGGGGTGCTCTGTTAGTGCCATCGGAAGCCCCCCTACAAAGGAAAATAAAAGTCCTTCGGGCAGATGCTTGTATGCTCAGGATGTGGGTCTTAACATTTTGGGTTTTGTTTCATCATTGGCTCAACTTGGCATCTCAGAAGTGGACAAAGGCTACTTAAGGCTCTGTATAAAAGCTGAGGCTCAAAAGTGATGCAAAGCAGCCTTGTGTGCTTAAAGTGTCTATTTAAACAGCTTTTTTAAACAAGTTGATGCACATTGATTTAATTAACACATCAATTGCTTTGCATATGGTTTATCATAACTTGCTTGTCCACATGATACTGCATTAGTTGTGCAGCTAGTTTGATTCCGCCCCCCTTTTTCGTTTTCATAGAGACTACTTCAAGAGCTTTGAATGAATAAGCATAATAAATAACACTTGCATCACAAGAAACTTGAATGGGGCAGCTTTCTGTCTCTTTCCACATACAGGGAGAGGTATATGGAAATGGTGCCTCATTCAGTTTAACGTCTACTTGAGTGGCAGCCCTTATCCAAACAGTTTAATTTCCAATAAGGTAAATGAAAACGGTACCATTTTGCTCAAGGTAGATTGGAATTAAAATGTGCTTTTCCTCCGAGGAATATTTGTCGGCACTGCACTGCAGAGAAACAGGATTATTATTTCCAGTCTTCTGTTAAAGATATTTCTTTCTTTTTTGCAATGCTGATGATCCTTTTTTAAATTGGAGTCCCTTTTAAAGAAAGGTTATTGAAATACTGTTTCTTACATGGCTGGCGTTTTTATAAAGCTATAACCAAACACTAAAAATTCATAGGGGAATGAATTGATTTGTTTTCATTTAAAGTGGAAGTGCAAAATGGGAATGGATTTGGTTATTGTAAGAGTAGGGCAACAGAGTGTGTTTAAACAGTGTTTAAAGGCTGGTTAATGGTATAAAATACTGGAGAGGAAGAGGTTTGTTTGTTTTTTAAAGGAGAGCTTGTTTGGAAGAAATACCTTCAACAACACTTTTGGTAGAGGATTGAATACTAACTTGTTCACAAGGCTATGGGTAAGTGAAACAAATTTTCAGTTAACACAATTTACACCAAGCACAGGGCAAAATTACCTGTTGGTCTCCTTTTAAGTTCCAAACTTAGATTTGCCTGAAATGTGGAGCAACAAAAAGTGCAGTAGAGAATAAGTTCTTAAAATTTATTGCAGGTTGTCCTGGAACTCTGCTGCAGGTTGTTTTTGTTTTGAATTTTTGATTATTCATAAATAAAGTATAAAAAGTATGGAATAAATAAACACAACAAACTACAATTGAACATTGCAGCTGCAGTCTTCTTGTATGCTTTGTGCAGGTTGCTAAAAGTGGCAACTGCTGTAGTTTTTAGTCAACAGGGGTGAAGAATAAGAAGTCACAGCGAGTGGAAAATTCAAACTGTCCCTATTTCTCCTCCATACTTGGAGCGGAGTAGTTCCACATACAGGCCAGGGAAGGTTATGTTGACGCTGCTTCAGCAGTAAGGCCTGCATGTACACACTTAGAGTGCATATGAAGGATGTTGTAATAAGTTTATCATTGGTCTCTGGTTGTACAGCACATTTTTGTTACAAGTGTATATTGCTGGGGAATGTTTCCTTGGTACAATTAATGGCAGACTAGACTTCTTGCTTTACTCTGCTGTAACCAGCTACAGTGGTGCCCCGCAAGACGAATGCCTCGCAAGACGGAAAACTCACTAGACGAAAGAGTTTTCCGTTTTGGAGGTGCTTCGCAAAACGAATTTCCTATGGGCTTGCTTCGCAAGACGGAAATGTCTTGCGAGTTCCTGCGGGTTTTTTTCCCCCCCCCCCTTTTTCTAAGCCGCTTATCCGATAAGCCGCTAAACCGCTAATAGCGCTAATCCGCTAAGCCGTCAATGGGCTTGCTTCGCAAGATGAAAAAACCGCTAGACGAAGAGACTCGCGGAACGGATTCTTTTCGTCTTGCGAGGCACCACTGTACCCAACTTTACACACAGATAACAAGGTGTATGTGGGAGTGCATCAAACGTAGTAACAGAAAAGAGAAAACCGAAGCTGGGAATCGCTGGGCCAGCTGAAATAGTTAAAAGGGGGTGGGAATTTGCTTAGTAATTCAGCTGCATAATCCCTTTGGCCCACTAGATGGCACCACAGTTCTAGTTAAATGCTGCTTAGTCTCCTGAAGGTAAGTTTGGCTTTTCATAACATCAATTCACATCGTTGATTTGCTACCTTTTCAGCCATTCAGCTGCATTCCTGCAGTTCATGGATTGGAGCATTTGTTGAGGAAAAGCGAAAAGCCATTGGCTGTTTAAAGATGAGCATTCTAACACGGCTGTTAAGCTTCTACGCACTACTTGCCAAACTCTTCCCTAAATAATAGCTGCTCAGAAAGGGAATGGGGTAAAGGCAAAGGTGTACGTCATCATAGAATCTCCATCATGTAATTGTAGAGTTGGAAGGAACCCTGAGGATCATCTAGTCCAACCCCTTGTAATGCAGGAATATTGAACTGTCCCATAGGGGGGTCAAACCTGCAACCTTGGCATTATCAGCACCATGCTCAGTCTGACCGACTGAGCTATTTAGGTTTATCCTCATTTCCTACCCAGCAGACTCTTATAGAGAGTTAACCTACATGACTTGAGACCGCTGTACCCCAGATAGCAAATGGACTCGGCACATCTTTCAGTGTGTGGTGAAAACTGGCCTAGTGACATCTTCTTTCTAGAAAAGTACTTTGCCTGCTTAGACAAGGAAGTTCAAAGCCTGACGCGGGGAAGAAAAAAAAAAGCCATTGACTTCCAAATCATTTCTTTGCGGCTTTGGTTCCCTTAAATCGTCTTGCACAAAACAGGCCTTGAACACATCGTGCCGTCTGAAATGTCGGTGTAACTGCAAACAGGAAAAATCTTATGCCCTCTAATGCAACGGTGGGGAAAACCTTCAGCTTCACAGTTTCTGGAATAGACCTGCCATCTTTTCCGATCGTTGGCCATGGAGGCAGACGGGAGCTGTGGACTGCTGACCTCATCCCAAGAGCCACAGCTTCCCTATCCCTTCTCTTAACATTTCACAGATATAACACCCTTACAGCCAGCAAGGATTGTGGCTGAAGGTGACTCCTCCATTAAAAAGGTAAAGGTAAAGGTACCCCTGCCCGTACGGGCCAGTCTTGACAGACTCTGGGGTTGTGCGCCCATCTCACTTAAGAGGCCAGGGGCCAGCGCTGTCCGGAGACACTTCCGGGTCACGTGGCCAGCGTGACATCGCTGCTCTGGCGAGCCAGAGCCGCACACGGAAACGCCGTTTACCTTCCCGCTGGTAAGCGGTCCCTATTTATCTACTTGCACCCGGAGGTGCTTTCGAACTGCTAGGTTGGCAGGCGCTGGGACCGAGCAGCGGGAGCGCACCCCGCCGCAGGGATTCGAACCGCCGACCTTTCGATCGGCAAGTCCTAGGCGCTGAGGCTTTAACCCACAGCGCCACCTGCGTCCCTTGACTCCTCCATTACTCATCAGAAATTTGCCATGTAGAAAGCAGAGAAGATTCCCCCTGTTGCTCCAGAGGGCAGGACTAGAACAGGTGAAAATTGCATGGAGGCAGATTTTGGCTACAGGCTGGGAGATTCTTCCTGTACAGTAGGAGCTGCTTGACAGTGGAATGGAGACTTTCTTGAGATGGGGAGATCTCCTTTGCTGGAGGTACTTCAGCAGAAGATGGGTGGCTGCAGGATTCCTATGTTGTCCAAGGGCTGAACTAAGTGACCGTCAAGAGTCTCTTCATTCTGTAGGGTTCTGTATTTCTTTTAGAATAACGTGCCCACCACTGTTTCAAAGGGTTGCATTTTTACGTTTCAAGATTTGGAAAAAGAATGGCCCCACGTAATTTATTATTGTTGTCCGCTGTTCAAAATCAGCCTTGCTGCCCTCTCAAATGGTAGACTGTAATATAGGGCACTTTAATGTGCAGGTGTATGGTTTTACATCAATGATGAGGAACCTCGGGGTGGGGGGGGGGCTACATGAAGACCTCTGTTTCTGACCCCCTGCACACACCTCGTTGACCCTGCTTTCTGCCCTTCTCAAATAATTTTGCCAGGCTAGAATGTTTCCTTGTCCCTGAAGGGTGAGGATGCAAGCCTGGTTGGAGTGTGTGTGTTTAAAAACTTCAAACTTTGCGTGGCTGGAATACAGCCTACTGGACAAAGGTAAGGGTCGAATTAATTGCGCTGCCCACTGCTAGTGTGCAGCCCCCTGGAAATTTGCTACAAGGAAATACAGTCCTTGGATTGAAAAAGACTTGATCCTGGTCTACACAGATGTGCATTAGCTGCAACACACATCCCTCTTCCCCTTTCGAGAGACCTTGAGGAAGGAGCTAGAATCAAGAAGAAGCACCTCAAGCAATCTGTATTGGTGAAAGTTGTACTGAGGCATTCCTTAAAAGGCAGAAATAGGGACTTGAAATGTACGGAGAAACAGAAAGTAAAAACTCCCTGATAAATGGAGGCAGTTTGAGCATGTGGACACAATGGGGCCAATGAAAGAAAAATACGACTATACTATGGCATCCTTTCAAGAAGGATGCTATCTTCTTTCCCTTATCTCTCTCCCCCCCCAATCCCTTCTGCTCCACAAAAATAGACCAAGGACCTGTAGCATCCGTTAAGAAGGGAGCAAATGCCGAATTGGTAGAAAGCCCAACCTATTTAACAAGGTTTGCTTAACAGCATTCACTGGTTTTAAGTGGGCACTGGATCTCTGGAGGTTTTGCAGCAGCGGACTTTGCAAAATTAGGAATATATATATAGGCCCTGTATAAGTGGGTAAGAGATTTGGCATGGTGCCAAACTTGCCTGATCCTGTCTTCTACAGCATGTGTTGTGGGTCAAGTGATTTGCTGAGGCTGATGCCTGGTAGGCTTTCATTCAGACTGCATTTAAAGATTCTACAGCAGTTTGGGTGACACCTTCCTTATTTTTAGCCCACTATGTTCATCTTAAAAGAAGAGCCCGTTCCAGCATAACGCTGTACGTGTGATTTCTTCCTTCTTTAGTATATTAATCTTCGTGCCCACAATGTACACGCTTTGCTCGCTGTGAGCGCAAGCCATGCAGATGAATCCCCAAATTAAGCTGGTGATGTGTTCACAGGAACAAAGGCAAATTACAGAGAGTTCTCCTTTAAAAGGTTATTTGGAATGATGTCTTCTAAAAGAACGCCTTACTATCTTTTTTTTTTTTTAAAAAAAGTATTAATGCATTTGATTAATAATCCAACACAGGCAGACACCTTTTGAAACCTTTGTGTGTTTTTCTCCTTAAAATGCAACTGTTGAGCAGAACGTTTTATTCTGAAGTTCAGAGAACACTAACCACCAAAAACTTGTCAATCGGATCTATTGGTTTTTCAAAAGTGTCTGTGTGCACTCAGACTTTTCCATTGCAGCAATGCGAACTATAATCTTGAAGGATTTTAAGGATTTGATCTGGTTTTTGCTGCTATTTGAAAGATCAGGGATGAGACGCAATTGGACTAAAACTCACATCGTTCCTGACTTTGATGTTTTGGGCTGATGGGAGTTGCAGTCCAACAACACCTGAAATGCCACAGGTCCCTACTCTTGGAACAGTCAAGATTATTGTGTTGGTACTACCTGGATATTTGTCTTAATTTCAGACACTGCTCATTTATAGCCCACTGTTTTCAAGTGGGAATCAAAATTGCGTATTACGGTGGATATTGTATGCAGAATTTGGCAGGGCTGAGTATGTTGGCATATCACCATACATACAGACACACACACACACACACACACACAAGCGGTTTACAACAAACATCCAGTGATACAATAAAAACATATAAAACTAAAGCCAGAGAACAACCGCCTAGTATAGAAGAATATTTTCTTTTTTCTCCCTTTTTTCTTCCATTATAAGACTTTTTAATTACGATTTCCTCATAATACAGTCAAATTACAACTACAACAGAAAAAAACAGAAAAGAGAAACAGAAAAAGGGACAATAGAAATAAAGGAAAAAGAGAAAGAGGTCAGAATAAAGAAAAAGAAACAGCAAAAAAATTCAAAAGAACTTCTGATTTTTCATCTGCTGGTAACATTTTTAAAAAATATGATTATTTAAAACCTTTGGTCCATGCGAACATCCATATTTCTTTTAAGTCTAGGTGTCTCAGAATCATTCATTTATTTTTCCCAGGACTAGGATATTTCCTGGGAAAAATAAATGAATGATTCTGAGACACCTAGACTTAAAAGAAATACTGTTTAACAGAAACTGGAGAAGATCATGCTGGACACATGACCTGGAAGCTGTACGCCGGCTCCCTTGGCCAATAAAGCGAGATGAGCGCTACAACCCCAGAGTCGGTCATGACTGGACCTAATGGTCGCGGATCCCTTCAGGATATTTCCTAGAAGGATATTTTCTTAACTGCTGGCTGACACTTGGTGGCATGAGGCATGAAACAGAAGGTGCTGGCTGAATATCTACAGGCAGAGCATTCCCCAGAACTGGGCTGATTATATGAAAGGCTCATTTTCTTGTTACTGTCAGATGAGCCTTGCCAACTTGGAGAGTGACTACTGGTGGTCCTGCAGATGGTATCGGTGACTTGAGATAGGATATAAGGATTTAAGTGGTCCCACAAAGTACCCTGGACACACAACCATTCAGAGCAGGTGTTGAGAGTCTAGGTGGTGCTGGACTCTAGCTCCCATCAACCTCAGCCCAGTAGGGACAATTGGGCACAATGGGGGTTGAGGTCTGGCAATGTCTGAAGGCAGAAGAAGAAGAGTTTGGATTTGATATCCCGCCTTTCACTCCCTTTTAAGGAGTCTCAAAGCGGCTAACAATCTCCTTTCCCTTCCTCCCCCACAACAAACACTCTGTAAGGTGAGTGGGGCTGAGAGACTTCAGAGAAGTGTGACTAGCCCATGGTCACCCAGCAGCTGCATGTGGAGGAGCAGGGAAGCAAACCTGGTTCACCAGATTACGAGTCTACCGCTCTTAACCACTACACCACACTGGCTCTCTGGTTCCCTACATCTGAGTCACGGGGGGGGGGGGGGCTTTCCCTGTAATTGGCTCTGGCTCCACCTATTGTTGATCTCTATAACTTCCAGCCCACCAGCACCAAGGACCACTAGCCGCTACTATTCCAAGCTGCACTGCCTGATGAATAGTTTCCGAGCGAGACTTTTGACAGTCAGCTCAAGGGTGAAGAGGCCATCTGGTGGTACCTAATCATCACGGTGATTAGAGGTTCCCTTCTTGGTATGCAAATAAATGTTTAGACAAGAGTACAAATGACTCTTGAAATCACTGTCGGGGTATTCTAATGAGCCCATGGGAGCAGAAAGCTTTGAAAGCTCATTTGCACACTCAGTTCTATACGCTCATCCTTGACATTCACCTCTGCACGACTATTCTCTGCACCGGAGCATGTTGAAACAGGGCTGAATATTAATGTCGGCGTTCCAGGCAAATCCCACCTCCTGTCCTATTTTCAACGCTGTAACCTGCAAGCTAAACCTGAAAGGGGCCAAGCAACCTAAATTTGGTTTCATGTGGCGCACTGATGGCGTACAATGTGAAGGTGCTTTTACACATGGTAAATATAAGAAGAGCCCCTAGGTAATCCAATTAAGGCTCCAACTAGTTGGAATCTTGTTTGCAGCACTGGCTTGGCAGCGGAAGTCCTCTGTATGACATCAGTATGGAGTATTCAGATATACTGACTTTGAATAGGGAGGTTCTATATAGCATTTTTTACTAATCCTCAGCATCGCTGAGTAGGGTTGGGAGAACACCTTTTCTAAAACCTTGGAGAGCTGCACCCAAGTCAGTGGCATCAGTACAGAGCTATATGAAACAAAGGCCTGCATAAAGCAAAAACTTAGAATTCCTCCCTTCCTGTTAGTTTCCTCCTTTTTCTTCCTAGCTTTCAGAAGTGGGCTTTTCCTTTCCTTTCTGTGTCATTTCAGACGCAATGCTTTATTTCATAAAAGTAGATATACTCCCTGCCGCCGCCCCCCCCCCCCCCAGTTGTATGACTTGGGGAATAAATTCCTTTCATTTGTTTTCCAGGCTAGTGGCTGGCTATATTGGTCTGTTCAACTATTTTTTATTTTAGCACATCTCTGCATACTTATTTGATAGCAGCCCCATTAAGACCAGCGAGGCTTACTTCTGAGCAGACCTACAAAGGATTGGGAATTATAATCTGTGGCAGCCACAGCAAAAATTTGATTCAGGATGGCCTTTATGTGGGATTAGTTAATCCAGAATATATTCGTCTCTGGCTCCGCCCATCATCAACTCTGGCCCCACCTACCATTGACATGCCCCTCCCCTGGTAGATTAATTCCAGGGAAATTCAGCCCTCAACAGGGAAAAGGGGGGGGGGTCTTCATACCTTTTATATTATTATTATTGCACATTCCTGATGATTTTCACTCATGGATTTTATTGCAGCAGTTATACATGATCTCATTTTCAATACTGTTTGCATCTGCAAGCACATGTCTGATGTGCCACATCATTTCCAATCAGTGCATTTCTTGTAACTTCCTGATGAAAGCCTGACAATTTTTACACCACCAGTATTCCAGTTCATTTCATTTTTACATTTATTTGGTCTTGTTTTTGAGAGAAGCACTGCAGATCAACTGATAAAGTGGAGTCATATGTGAATGGCCCAGTATAACGCCACCACGTTTGTGCTATTATTGTGTCAAGGACATGTTGCAAGATATACCTGCCCCGTCTCTAAAAATTAAACGGTCCAAGGTTGCCCATTAATTGTCCTTTCCTTTCTTTTTAGCAAGCATGCAACTCAACCAAAAAGATAACCACCTCTTAACTGGTCACGTTTTAGATAGCACTTTCATATTATGCTATACTTTGCCCTACTATCCTGCCAAATTGAGTGACGACTTGTGCGTCCTCTGTGTCCTTCAGAGCAGGTTGCGACTGCTGCACGTGGCTGGATGTGTCTTTAATGTGAAATGTATGTGCCCCCCAACTCTGCTTTCCTCTGCCCTGAATTTGTCTCCGCTCGTCTCAGGGACTTGCAACAACATTTCCTTCCCAAAAGGAGCCACCTCTGGACAGGCAATCTGTTGCCATAGGAATGTGACAGTCCACAGCTCTGCAAAAATGAATCAATAAAGCCTTTGACTGACAGCCCAAGAGATGCAGCTGACAGGCGGGAGTTGCGAATGAGCTCGCTGTTGTGCCCTTGAGAGAAAGTTTGAAGAGTTGGAGGGAGACCGAGCTTGGGACTCTGAAAAGAGGCGGCTGCAGCAAAATGTCCAGGGAAGGGCCATGGGTCAGTGTTACAGAACATGCATTACGTGCAGGAAGGCCCCAGGTGTCATGGAGGATAAAGATCTCAGTGGCCACTAGTCACAATCAGGAATGGGTGAATATGTCAATTTCAGTTTCTCATTTTCCCAGCCTTACGTGTGGTTCTCCGCAATTCCACATAATGAAAATGCATGAAAATTCTCTTAATGTATACATTTTTTGCAAGGAATTCCCCTTAATAGAATGCATTTTCACTCAAGCATGCACTTATATACACACTTTAACTCGGCATATGTATTTTTTTACACATTTCTTGGCTGGAGAACCACATTGCAAAATTCTGAGGCTTGCAAATTCTTCGGGATGGCTGTGTTTCAGCTCACATATTTTGGAAAGTGCTAATTAGATAAGTTCACCCATAAATGCAAACCGGATTTCTCCCCCATCCCTAGCTGTGATGGCTTATGTGGCCTCCAGGATCAGAGGCTATAGGCACCTGAAGGTGGAGAATAAAATACTTATGGGTACAGTGCAGGGAGCAGGGGTGGTTATAATTAATCTAGGGCTCACCAATGTTCTGGGCGCACATGTACCAGTAGAACAAAAACCTTCATACAAGTAGTCTAATATGTTAGTTAGTTAGTTAGTTAGTTAGTTAGTTAGTTAGTTAGTTAATTTTTACTGATTCATTCTAACTAGGTAAAGGTAAAGGGACCCATGACCATTAGGTCCAGTCATGGCCGACTCTGGGGTTGCGGTGCACATTATCGGCCGAGGGAGCCGGCGTACAGCTTCCGGGTCATGTGGCCAGCATGACTAAGCCGCTTCTGGCGAACCAGAACATCGCATGGAAACACCATTTACCTTCCCGCCGGAGTGGTAC
Source organism: Podarcis cretensis (assembly GCF_951804945.1). Lineage (NCBI taxonomy): Eukaryota > Metazoa > Chordata > Lepidosauria > Squamata > Lacertidae > Podarcis > Podarcis cretensis. The sequence continues at coordinate 21,986,792 of NC_137177.1, read as the reverse complement.
CTATTTATCTACTTGGACGTGCTTTCGAACTGATAGGTTGGCAGGAGCAGGGACTGAGCAACGGGAGCTCACCCCGACTCTAACTAACTAACAAATACAGTGGTATCTCGGGTTACAAACACTTTGGGTTACAGACTCCGCTAACCCAAAAGTACTACCTCGGGTTAAGAACTTTACCTCAGGATGAGAACAGAAATCGCACACCGGCGGCAGCAGGAGGCCCCATTAGCTAAAGTGGTACCTCAGGTTAAGAACGGTTTCAGGTTAAGAACGGACCTCTGGAACAAATTAAGTTTGTAACCAGTGGTACCACTGTAAACAAATGGGTTGCCAGGTCCAGACTGGGGGAATTTTGTTCAGCTCATGAGCCCTTCTAAGCAATCTCCCAAGGGCTGCATATCTGTGATAGGTGGGGCCAGAGGCAAAAGTGGTCAGAACAATGTGAATTTTACCTTTGTACAGTAGGCTACATTCTATACACACTCACACATCCCTATTTATCTTCTTTCTGTACAAGCAAAAGGCATGATCTAAGTTCAAGGACACATTCCAGCCAAGGATAAACACTCGGTCTGGGTGTGAAGCAGGGACGGTGAGGGGGTGTGGCCTATGGAGAAGGGGTGTGGCCTGTGGAAAGTTCCAAGAGCCAGAAAGGGAAGGCTGGAAGGCTGTATTCAGCTCCTGGCCCTGACATGGGAAAACCCACTGACTGCAATCATCCTTTGCCATGGCAGATCTCTGGAGGGGGGAAACCACATTGGTTTGGCACCCACAATGATAACAGGACCTCTCTTTCGCTTGGTCATTTTCAAGTCCTTCTGAAGCAGAAGCATAAATACTCATAACATGGCATTTCTTGGGCTCTTTCATTCTGGTTTTGTTTTCTCCTTTCTCAAAAGAAAAAGTAGAAGAAAAAGGATTCAAGTGCCCTTAATCTGTCCTTCCTTCTGAGTTGTAAGGACAGGATCCATATCATTAAAGGCTTTGCTTTCCTACTGAAGGAACATGGTTAGTTTATTGTCTGTTCCAGGCACTTCATTACTTGAAATGTCTCACCCCACAAATGCAATCTACCACTCCTTGAAAAAGCTGGTTCCACTGCATTAAATTCAACAACGAGGACAATGCTGCAGTCATAAATTTATCCCGGAGCCACTCGGTTCAAGAAAGTTATTCAAATACCCATTTTCTCCCAATTGTACAAGAACAATGAGGTGTGGAATAGGCAGGGCACTTAGCTGCAAGGGTGTTTAGAGAAGGACACGGCTTGGTTGGTAGCGCATCTGCTTTGCATGAAGAAAGACCAAGGTTTAACTCCTGACACGTCAAGTGGGGCTGGGGAAGTCTCCGCCTGAAACCCTGCAGAAATGCTGCCAGTCAGAGTGGACAATACTAAGCTAGACAGACTGGTGGCCTTATTTAATAATACATCACCTTACCAACAAAGGTCCGTATAGTTAAAGCTATGGTTTTCCCAGTAGTGATGTATGGAAGTGAGAGCTGGACCATAAAGAAGGCTGGAGTGGCTTGCCGGTTCCTGCTCCAGGTGAGAGCTGGACCATAAAGAATGCTGATTGCCGAAGAATTGATACTTTTGAATTATGGTGCTGGAGGAGACTCTTGAGAGTCCCATGGACTGCAAGAAGATCAAACATGTCCATTCTGAAGGAAATCAGCCCTGAGTGCTCACTGGAAGGACAGATCCTGAAGCTGAGGCTCCAATACTTTGGCCACCTCATGAGAAGAGAAGACTCTCTGGAAAAGATCCTGATGTTGGGAAAGATGGAGGGCACAAGGAGAAGGGGATGACAGAGGACGAGATGGCTGGGCAGTGTTCTCGAAGCTACAAACATGAGTCTGACCAAACTGCGGGAGGCAGTGGAAGACAGGAGTGCCTGGCGTGCTCTGGTCCATGGGGTCATGAAGAGTCGGACACGACTAAACAACTAAACAACAACAACAACAATAATAATAATTTTTATTTATACCCCGCCCTCCCCAGCCAAGGCCGGGCTCAGGGCGGCTAGCAAGCAATAATAAAAACAAATTGAATGAATACAGCTTAAAAACAAAATTAAAATACAACATTAAAATATTGAAACCTCATCGCAGGAGGAGAAAGGAAAAGAAAAAAAGAAAGAGAGGGAGGGAATCAAATTGGCTCCAAGCCAAAGGCCAGGTGGAACAACTCTGTCTTACAGGCCCTGCGGAAAGAAATCAGATCCTGCAGGGCCCTGGTCTCATGAGGCAGAGCGTTCCACCAGACTGGAGCCAGAGTTGAAAAGGCCCTGGCTCTGGTCGAAGCCAATCTAACTTCCTTAGGGCCCGGGACCACTAGGGTGTTGCTATTTATGGACCTTGAGGCTCTCCGTGGGGCATACCAGGAGAGGTGGTCCCATAGGTACGAGGGTCCTAGGCCGTGAAGGGCTTTAAAGGTCAAAAGCAGCACCTTAAATCTGACCCTGTACTCCACCGGGAGCCAGTGCAGCTTAGTACAAGGCAGCCCAGGTAAAGAGATCATACCTAGAAAAAGAAAAATTAGGGGAAGGCGTACCATAGCTCTGTGGTCAAATATAAGCTTTGCATGGGTAGAGGCAGCAATGATTCTGAATACCAGCTGTTGGAAGCTGCAGGAGGGGCTATTGCTCTTCTGCTCAAATCCTGCTTTCAGGTTTCCCACAGGCATCTTGCTTGGTCACTGTGGGATTCGGGTGCTGGACTTGATCCAGCAGCCAGCCACTCCTTTTGTTCTTATGGAGACACACTGACAGTAAGCAATACAGAGTCAGGTAGATCAGTGGTCTGACTTGCTATAAGGCAGCTTCCTATGTTCCTTCTATGCCAGCTAGGGATTTGGGAGTAGTTTTTAATTAGGTTACTAACTCTCTGCTTCAGTTCTCCAGCTAGTTCAGTGTTGTTTGCAATGAGTGGCAGTGGCTTTCCAGGGTGCCAATGGGAGGACATTCCCAGTCTCACCTGAAGACGTCAGGAATTGAACCCAGGACCTTCTGCATGCAAACCAGATGCTCTGCCACCTTGCCCTCTCTCTCTGGGTTTGAAGAAAAATAGATTTGGTTTTCTGTCTCAATTCTGAGCCTAACCCAGGGAGGTGACGCCATTGCTTTGAACGGTCAAACAGTGAATCTCTCCCTCTCTCTCCCCCTCCTCTCTCTCACACACCCCACTTAATTATCTTAAATTGAAATAAATAATATTGTTGTACACCACCCCAATCTCTGAGCAGTGAAAGATTCCAAGGATTCCAGCACTTACTCAGGGTTCAGTATCCTCGGAATGAGGAACAGCAGAGACTTGTGGTGTTTTTATGATAAATGGCTTATTTACACACATATACAACCTGAACCTATGATGGAGGGGCTCACAGCATTAACACCCCAGAAAGTCATTCTTCTCTCATAGCCACAGCCTTGGATTCAAGCAGAAAACAAGCATATCTCTCCCTCTCAGGCTTTTGCCTACCTCTTCCTTCCGGCCCAATTCACACATGCAGACCTCTGGCCCATGTCCTCCTCACCAACAGCCCTCTGGCACAGAGCCACTTCCTTTGTTACTCTAAGACCCATACTTAGGGGGACATTAACCCACCAAGAAGCTGGCCTGGCCATTCCAGCAACTGGATCTTTGCTGATTCCAGGAATTAGAAGGGACTCAGGCATACAGGCTAGCCCCCACTCCCCACCCCAAAAACCCTCACAACAATATGATCAATCAAACGGTAACCGGCTGGCTACCATGCCTGTTGGCTTGGGCTATTCCTTATCAACAGTCGTAACCAAGGCAGTGACGTTTCTAACTTATGAGAAACTGGAATAATCTTTGCTGTGGTTTGTGCCCCTTGTTCCCACACAGATCTGCCCACATCCTCCATAAAGCTGTTAGGATGTTTTTTCTTGATGCTGACTGATGATAGCCAGAAGTGTATTAATGCAGCTCTCTGACACCCTCCACTAAAGGCAGTTTAAGCTTTCTGCAATTGGCATCTTAAAGAGAACTCAAAATAGGTTTCTTCAAATAATATAATTGTCTGAGTTACACAAGTGCTTCTGCGAGAACATTTCTTTTCCATGCTGAAAATTTCGACACCTTAATTGGCTGCCACTCACCAGGACAGTCATTTGTGCCCGATGAACTGTGGATCGGCATGCAGCCGAAAGGATGGGCTCTGAGGGATCCCACAGCTGTAGGAGCAGACTAATCACACCTGCTGCTTTAGGGACCCCACTGAGATGACATTCCTTTTTTATTACAGCAGCTAAACAAAGCAGATACTGCCACCTGCTGGCAAATAAAGAAGGAGGAACAAAAACACTGCAATTCACTTTGGTGCCACCCATTTTAATCTTACCTTGGTTGTTTAAGGGTGTCTCTAGACCATATTTGCAAACCTGGTGCCCTCCAGCTCTTTTGGATCACAATTCCCATAAGACCTAGCCAGCATACTATGTAGGAGGAATTCAAACATGGATCTTTAGGTTTGTAACTGAAGTGCTCTGCTGCCCTAGCACAACAATTCCACTATATAAAAAACCCCTGACTTTTTGCTGTTAGGAAAGTGATGGGGAAATGCACAAAAAAGTGTGAAATGAACAAATGATTAACAGGAAGATGTGCAAATGATCCACAGGCAAATCATGATGGCTCCAAAGGGAATGTTCACTGTCATACAATGACCTCGTAAATAAATCACAACAATACGTCTAACAAAGACCATACATAGTCTAACCTCTACATAAGCTTTGTGTAAATGAATCAGGATGAATGCTGAATAAACAGGTCATCTTGAGGAAGCCTAAAACAGGCATGGGAAGCCTGTGACCCTCTAGGTGTTTTTGAATTCAAATCTTATCAGCCCAGGCCATTGTATAGCCAGTGCTCAAGGATGATGGGAGTTGTAGTCCAGCAGTATCTGGAGGACCACACGTTCCTCTAGCGTTGTATAAGTAATATATATCCTGCCTTTTTCCCTGACAAGGACTCTCACACACAAATATGAGATCTATTAAAACATACATATATAATTACAATAAAAACAAGATCACCATATCTCACCCACATTGTTACACTGGGATTATATAAGGAGCCATCTCATACAGCACTAAGTAACACGGTATGTCTGTCTTGCTCATTACTGTCTATATCAGGAATGAAAAACCTCTGGCCTGCCACCTCCATGACAGGTTGGCTGTTCAGCTTTTCTGTTCTGTAGAGACAATCATAAGGAGGGATCACTGTGGCTGCTTATGCATTGCCAAAAAAACAGGATGAAAGGGCATATTTGCATATGCTAACACACACATACACACTGTTTAGGACTAATGACTACCACTTAAATAGAAATACAGATATTACTGGACTACAACTCCCATTAACCCTGACTGTTGGCTATGCTGGCTGGTAGGAGAGCTGGAGCCCATCAACGCGTGGAAGGTGACTGGTCTCCACCCCTGCCACAAATGATGGCCTATTGTGATGCTCCAGTGCATATATTCATAAATCTAAAGATCTTAGGGATCTTTTGATGACTCGTGTCACCTGAAACCACTCAAATGCTGTTCATGCGTGTGGATTTCTCTGTCTGCCTACCAATGCTCTACTTCATGGACTAACTATATTCCAAAAGTTTGTTTTCCAAAAAAACTCACTATTTGGGGCTTACAAAATTGCCACTACAGCCTGATTTAAATAAATCTGCAACCCAGAGTACCTTCTTCTCAGCCAACTCTAAACCCAGATGTCTCTACCTCCAAGCCCTCCTCACAAGCCATTTCCCCATATAACACCACCTGTCTCTCTGCTACACAATTAGTTAAGGTTCAATATGAAGCAGGGCTGATTCAGTGCATGAAAACAGTCGGATAGGATAATTTGAGGTGCTCTTCTTGACTGTCTTCCTCCTGAGCAATTAATGTTTCAATGAATAACATGACAGCTGTGACACCTGAATGCAACACATCCCACCCTGACTGTGCATTTAAATACCTGGTAAGACTTTTTAAGCAGGGCAACCATATGCATCTTCACGCTGGTGTAAATCTAAGCTCAGCGGCACTTCCTCCCTAGTAACTTGAGAGTAAACCCCACTGATCTCAGTGCAGTCTCAGCAGTGGCGGTTGGTGCCCACTGTGACTTGTGGGGTGGGAGGCAGGGAGCCCAAACAGCAGGTGGACCCAATGATGCACCATACAGGGAGAAGATAGCAACCCTTACATGTGGCCTCCAATGATTATCAGAGTGCAAAATGGAGAAAACGTTCTTCAGGGTCCTGGTGCTCAGTGACTGATTTTTGCTCTCTTTCCCCAGAGCTCATATCACCTTGGTAACTGCCTCATTTTGCTTCTTTTTGCCAGGACACAGGAGCTCAGATCCTAAGTTGGAAGCAGAAGTGTTGTGGGGTGATTTTAGACTTCACTGGTCTTTTGGGGCTTCATCTTTAGAGTGTATAATCACCATCACTTCCATCAAGAGGTGCTCAGTCAGCCCTTCTGTGTTGACTTTTTTGGGGGGCCGCCTGCTCATTTTTCTGAGTGGGTCTTTGGGCTTTTCCCCTAAAGTCCTGCTCTGATGGCACCAGTGCTTAGAAGGAACCTCAGCCTGGCTTTTCATCATACTTTCCTAAGACTCTGTTTCATCTTTTTCATTTCCTTCTGAAGAAAGAGGAAGATGCACTCATCTCCACAGAGAGATTAGATATGACTTTATTAGATGCTGCCAGAGCATGACTTCTAAATGAAGGGTGAACAATGCCCAGCTATTGGGGCCAAGACCACTGCTTCGATCACAGGGTTGCCAACTAGCCCCTGCGGCTATGCCTTTTAACTGTGGCCATGGTGGCTACCAGCATGAGTTTGACCAAACTGTGGGACGCAATGGAAGACAGGAGTGCCTGGCGTGCTCTGGTCCATGGGGTCACGAAGAGTCGGACACGACTAAACAACAACAACAATAGTAATTTTTTATTTGTACCCCGCCCATCTGGCTGGGTTTCCCCAGCCACTCTGGGTGGCTTCCAACAGAGATTAAAAATAAATTAAAACATCAGTCATTTAAAACTTCCCTAACAGTGCAGGAATTATCTGGTAATCTTGCTTACTTATTTCCATGCAGTAAAAAAAAATCCCACCCGCTCACACTTGAAGATAAAACTTCCCCATCTTGTTCCGTTAATGGCACAGCTTTCAGGGCCAATTAAAAAGTTGACAACCCTGCTTTATTTCTCCCCCAGCTGACGGAAGTCCTGCCGTCATTAGATGGTGCTTAGCATAGAAAAAAGACACAATGAGGCAGCGAGTATTTTCATGATGGTAAAAGCAGCTCCTTCGGCCACTCTCCTCCGATTTTATTATCCTTTGTTCCCCTCTGCCTCCATGGCCGGTCTGCCAGTGTCTGCCAGTGTCTCACGTTACCTCCTAGTAATGGCTTTACACTCCCATCACCATATAAGGTAATCACTGCCCAGAGGAAACACAACTCCATATAGGGTCAATACATTCTAATACATTGTAAGGCACAGAGGTGCTGGTCAACAGGTCAGCAGGCACAATACAAGCCTCTATCATGGCTTTATGACTCCCACATGCCCTCTTTCTTTATTTTATTAATCAGAGTCATATATTTCATTACCAATACGGTGATATCGAGTGCGATAGGCGACTCTTGTAAGGCCGGAAGCAGGCCGTTGATGGGAGAACCATACGGTACATACAGAGATTAAAGAAGGAATACATTGTATACAGCAACACAAAATAACGCAAATAACTACTATAAGGATCACTAAAATCAACAAATGTCGAAGCCAACTTCCATCCGGAAGCCAAGAATATAACCATGCCCATGGATTCGCCACAAAGCAACCATAACTCTCTTTGGAGTAAATAGCTGATATTACTATTCTGTTGGGACCAAGTAAAGGCTGCAGTAAATAAAGAACTGATATGAAATTGCTCATCTGTGGCATTTGCTAAGCCAGGGATAGAAGAATTCAGATTCCAATTTGCATGGTAGGTTTCTTTTCTAGTTTTTAGCCATGCACTGGTGTCACTCCTATAGCACTGAGATTGGTCACTGTATGTTCCTGTAAGAGAACAAGAGCTATTAAAGGTGAAATTCAATGTATATTGACAGTTTGGATATATGCCCCATGATTCTTTCCCCTCTTTAATTTGGAAACAAATGGAGGCAGGCTCATGGAGGGTCAATTGTACTGGAGGCCAAAAAGTTTGGTTAGGTGATATAACATTTGTAAATTGAAAGGATCCATTAATAGGCACACCATGAAGCATTATGCCTGAATGACGGGCAAAAGGGGGCATATGCCTACACAACCAGCATCTAGAAGCATGCAATAAACTGGTAAACATAATCATATCTTGTACAAAAATATTATCCCTCCATATCTTATGATAATTTTCTCCCCTAAAAGTCTTATTCAACAACGCAGTTCTTCTAGTTCGAGAGTGGCTGAGCCATGGATGCTGCCAGCCAGAGTAGGATTCTGACGACAGCGGCTTGCCAGCTGATAAGGTGAATTATGGTGGTTTCAACTGGACTGGGTCGTCTGCTTCTCTTCCTTGTATAACGGTGCAACAAAGGATGGCGAGGCAGATGGTGGGGAAGGCAATTCCGCAATTGAAGGGACTCGCCATGGCTGCATGCATTGAGCTGGAACCCACAAAGGCTTGTCCTCTAGGTGGCGCATGCGGAAAGGTTTCAATGCTTCACCCACAAAATGTTGACAAAGTGTAGGGAAGTTCCACATACCCTGAGGCAGGACAACCCACTGATATCGCTGGGTGGGCTGCGAGTTGTTATATACTGGCAATGTAAAAGCAAACCGTTCCCTGTCTGCTGGGGCCAGTGGGATAGAAAAGAAACAGTCCTTTAAATCAATCACCGCCAACTGATATTCTCATGGGAGCATATTTGGATTTGGCATGCCAGGTTGTAAAGTTCCCATTGGCTGTATTTGTTCCTTGACTTTTCTCATTGCTTGTTTAGCAGCAAGGGCAGTATCCCTCAATAGGATTTGCAGCAGTGTGGCTTGCACTGAAGCCTGAACAAAGGGACCACGCCCCATCATGGCGTCTAGGACGTCTGCGAGGGTAATATTAGGATTATTCCCCCTGATTTGTTGTAATAAAGCCGGAGCATATAAAATTCCTGTTGCTTGCGCAGATAATAAAGGCAATACCAGGCAAGTGGCATGATTGTCCAACCCTGTTTCAGTGAGGACATGAGTCTTTAAAGGGCAGAAAGGCAAATGGAATTCCACATCCTGAGTCAGGCAAAGCCGTGGTGCTGTTTCCCTGGACTCCAGGGGGTCCCCTATTGATTTGTCTGGGCCCGGGGTGGGCCTGGCTGCCAGTTTCCCTGCTGTTGTCCTTACTGACAATTGCAGCTCTTTCAAGATTTTAAAGTCAAAAGGTTGATTTGGGGCTTGAGTTCCTGCTGGGGCACCAGCAGGTGGCACTATAACGGGAAATGCCACGGTATCCTGAATTAAGGAACAGGCAAGGACTGCACGTTGAAAAGGGGTGGCTGGTTCTGTTGGTGAGAGAGTAGGATCATTGCCAGCCAGACCACGGTGTTTTTGCAGGATTGGATCCTCTGGTGAGGAACTATAGTCCGGAGGTGTGGGGTCTGGTGGTGCGGGCAAGGCAAGTGCCGGAACAGACGGCATCACAGCAGGCTGGACTAAAGAAGCCAGAGGTGATGTTGGCAATACAGCCATGGAGATATTTTTTGGTGATAAAGAGGCCTTGCACCATGCATTTAGAATCCGAACACCAAAGCTGGGGTGTCCATGAAAATGTGCTCCAATCTTATCCCAATGTTTTAATTCCCAAGTCCCATCTGCAGGAAACCAGGGGCAATGTTCATTGATGGCCTGAATAAGCTGTATCAAATCACCCTCAGGAACTTCCAATTTGTTGGAGGAGAGGAGAAATTTTAAGTCTTTTAAAAATTTCTGTTGGGGAATAGACAGAAAGCTGCCCATTTTTCTAAAATCAATATAAAAGGGATTGACTCACCGGGGATCCTAAGATGAATAGTGCTTTGAAACCCTTGCCGGGCATGGCGAGTCGATGATATCCGTAACTTGGATCAAGAAGCCTCACACGGTTTCCTTTGAAGTCAGCCTCACACTGTTTTCTTTAGTTAGCCTCTTCTTTTAAGTTAGCCTCACACGGGGCACCACCGGACGGAAGTCCTGCCGTCATTAGATGGTGCTTAGCATAGAAAAAAGACACAATGAGGCAGCGAGTATTTTTATGATGGTAAAAGCAGCTCCTTCGGCCACTCTCCTCCGATTTTATTATCCTTTGTTCCCCTCTGCCTGCATGGCCGGTCTGCCGGTGTCTCACGTTACCTCCTAGTAATGGCTTTACACTTCCATCACCATATAAGGTAATCACTGCCCAGAGGAAACACAACTCCATATAGGGTCAATACATTCTAATACATTGTAAGGCACAGAGGTGCTGGTCAACAGGTCAGCAGGCACAATACAGGCCTCTATCATGGCTTTATGACTCCCACACCCAGCCCCACCAAAAAATGAATTTTATTGTATACAATCACTACATCAAGCTACAAAGAACAAGATCAGTCCAGAAGATTAAAGCTCAGGGACACACCACCCTCTTGAAATATCACAGCTCCGAAGCTTTAAGATAGAATCTCCTGAAGATAGGCAAGGAGTCTTCTATCTAGTGGCATAGGAAGTGGGGTGCGGTGGGTGCAGAAATTGGCATTATCTGGAAATCAGCTTTTCAAGGCCCACGCTTCCACGCTCTGTTCTGCAGCTTCAGCAGCACTGTGAGCAGGGCTTTTTTTTCAGCCAAAACTCAGTTTCAGTACCTCTCAGGTGGGCGCCATTGCCATTAGAAGAGAACAAGGGAGGCGTTCATGATGAGTTCTGGCACCTCTTTTTCTAGAAAAATAGCCCTGACGGTGAGACATTTTCTTGGCCCTCTGGCTCATCCTTCTCCTTTTGTGCTTCAGCCTGCGTATTCGCTTCTTTCGCCACTTAGCTCTCATGCTGGGGATGGTCACCCGGCTGGTCTCAGTCATAGCTGTCAACGTTTCCCTTTTTTAAGGGAAATTCCCTTATTCCAAATAGGATTCCTCGCAAGAAAAGGGAAAAGTTGACAGCTATGGTCTCAGTCCCTAAAAGCAGACAGCAAGGCTGTGGTCAGATGGCGACGGATAGACCTCGCCAGCCACCACACAGCCGCTGTGGCACAAGATGGTGGTGGTGGCAGTTAGGTATGTCTAGCTTGATGAAGAGAAGGCTCAGAAGTGATATGATAGCCATCTTCAGATATCTGAAGGGCTGTCGAACGGATGATGGAGCAAGCTTGTTTTCTGCTGCTCCAATAGGCAAGGACCCTGAAATATACTCGGAGTCGAGTGTGGATTTCATGCTCTTTATTCAGCTCATAGTAGTGAGGAGGAATGGAAGTTCCCCCAAAATGTCTGCTTTATATACATTATTTACACAATGGGCCCCATGTGATTGGCTAATTCCGGGATTCACCTGTAAGCCAATCAGGTTGCGGATTCACTTCCACCTGGAGTTGGATTGGGTGGCTCCTGCAGACCAATCAGACTGCTGCATTCTGGATCCTATTGTTCTAGGACCGATCAGACTGCTGCAATTAGGATCCTATTCAACTCAGTACATAACAGACCCAAAATAGTGGATTTGGATTACAAGAAAGGAGATTCTGAGTAAATAATTGGGAAGAACTTCCTGGTGGTAAGAGCTGTTTGACCATGGAAGGGACTACCTCATAAGGTGACAGATTCTCCTTCAATGGAGGGTTTTAAACACAGGTTGGAGGACCATCTGCCAGGGATTACTTAGCTGTGATTCCTGCATTGCAGGTGGTTGGACGAGATGATCCTTAGGGGTATCTTCAAACCCAACACTCCCATGATTCTGTCCAATCCTATTTTATGGATCCCCAGTTGTCTCGACTGGATTGTAGCAACGCAAGGGGCAAATCTGTCTCTTGCTTGGAGAAGCAGGAAAGAGACTCGCAGGTTGTGTCTGCTCCATCTCCCCCATCCAAATCTTCTCTGATCTCCCACAGGGTACCCATTTGCCTCTCAGCTGCCTCCTCTGCAAAAGAAACTTATCCACAAAGAAGATTCCCCGCTGCTGTTCCTTCCTTGAGAACAAACTATTCCCCTTTTGACTGACAAAAGCGCTTTGATTGTCTTTGCTGTCAGCCGTCTCCTCTTTGAGCTCGCACAGTGCCTCGTATGTAGGATGGAAGTGTTCCCTTCATCTTGTGCCGAATAGGGCCAAGGTTACCAGTTTTAATCATCTCTTCCTCTTCATCCACATGGCATAAAAGAGATCCCATTGAGTGAACCACGGGGCTTGGCAGATAGCTCCACTTCATCCTGGATGACTCTAGCTAGGTAGGTGGGGAAAAGCCACAAACAAGGAACAGCTGGGACAAAAAAATGGCAAGGAGGAAATCAAGGCATGCAAGATCACACCGCTCTCCAGGAAGAGTTTTGTGTCTGTTATGTACTGAGTTGAATAGGATCCAAAATGCAGCAGTCTGATTGGTCCTAGAACAATAGAATTCAGAATGCAGCAGTCTGATTGGTCCTAGAACAATGCAGCAGTATGATTGGTCTGCAGGAGCCACTCAATCCAGCTCCAGATGGAAGTGAATCCACAACCTGATTTGCCTACAGAAGAATTCCGGAATTAACCAATCACGTGCAGCCCATTGTGTAAATAATGTATATAAAGCAGATACTTTGGGGGAACTTTCATTCCTCCTCACCACTATGAGCTGAATAAAGAGCATGAAATCCACTCTCAACTATTTCAGTGTCACTTGAAAGTGGTTCTGCATCACTTGAGGGCTGGGCCTACCGAGAGGCAGAGTGAGGTAGCAGATGTTGTAGGAGCAGGGAAGTGTGGCGAGATGAAGATAATAGAATTGTAATATCATAACCATAGAGTGACCCAATCTAGTTCAGCCCCCTGCAATGAAGGAATCTCAACACCCGGTCCTCCATCCAATTTGAAACCATACTGGGCCCTGCTTAGCTTTGCAAATGTGCTAGCAATGAAGGCCCGAGCTGCGTAGGCCATTCAGCTTGCCCTGCACTGCCTTAGCTAGCCTGTTAGGTGTGGTGGGGAATGCTACCCTGAAACAAGTGTTGAACTAACAGTCACCTGCTGGTCTGATCAGTTTCTGTCTGTGCAATGGAAGGGACGCCATTTTGTCCTTTATGGGAACCAGCAAAATACCTCGAGCTGACCTTGGCAACCAGCAAAATTGGCAAAGCCTTGGAGTAAAAGTTTCTGCCGCTTGGCATGTGGAACGTCTGGCCACCTTGTTAACAGCAATGGGAATATATCCATCCCAAAATGCCCAGCACAGAAACTGAGTTGCTGGGTCAGACCAAAGGGTCATATACTGTCTGCTACAGTGACCTGTCAGAGACCACATGAGAATGCCACAAGCAGGCATGGTAGTGATATAACCATCTTTAGTTATCTGTTTGCAGAATCAGGTATACTGTCTTTGAATATGGAAGCTGCATCAATAATGGTCTCAATTTTTTAAGGGCCAGTTCTTATAGAGCCAAACTGGCACTGACCATATACAAGAGGAAGGTGTTAGCATGGTCAGGGAAACTCTGAATTTTGCAGAAGTATGAAATATATTTAGGGGAACCCCCTAAATAAGTAGAAAAGGCTAAGCAAATTAATAAAATAATTCTGCACTATTTGTGGGCAGTGAAAAAGGGGTGGGGCTGTTTTGCCAAATATTTTTGCAGGGAGGTAGGAAATTTTCCCAACTGTTTTTTTCCGAACTCTCTTCTGATAAATTTCGTCTCACTCCGTGTTGAATGAATCTCTATTATTAGATCATATTGGTGGTTGAATGAAGCAAAGAACTAATAAGAGGGGACTGGAAGTGGCCAAGCAGCAATATTAAAATAATATTGAACAACAATATTAAAATTGGATCCTGATGGGGACCAAGCCCAATAGTTCCTGCAACAATTTTAAAATAAATGATAGTACTGTAAATGATATTGCAATTGGACCTTCAGTTGCTCCCAAAACTGATGGATGGTGAAATTGGGGAGACCATTTATCTGAGTGTCCTCCGGGAAGAATTGAAATTCTCCAGCAGTTCAAGATGTAATCTCTTGAATATTCTAAAAAAAAGAAAAGTCAAATTTTGAAGATTTTTATTTTATTTTAGGGGAGGACATTTGAAAAAAGGGCATATTCAAAAATTGTTAGAAAGTTGTTTTTTGTTAATTTTTTCCTCAGTCCTGGGTGGAGGTGAAGGAAGAGGAATCAAAATGGCCTGAGGACTACTGGACATATTCAGTGGGCATAGAATGAGGACTGAGTGTTTGGAGAAATAAATGGAAAACTGGGAGGAAGGGAGCAAATCAAGTATCCTGTGCTGGCTGGGAAGCTGGGAGCAGTAGCCCAATACATCTAGAGGGCATTGGGTTGGCAAAAGCCGGTTGAATCCTTCATCTAAGAGAGTGGGCCATCGCCAAATCTTGAGGCAATGGAAATCCATCAATTATGCATTGCAGGAAGAAACACTTCTGTCCCAGACCTGCTGCCAACCTATCAATTTCGCAGAGTGACCCCAGGTTCTAGTGTGCTTGAGAGAGAATTATTGCCCTCTCCATACTGTACACAATGTTTTTAATGCCAATCAAAGCCAAATTACAACAGAACTGTGAAACTGGAGGAGACCGGGGAGGCCTTCAGGTTTTCCCTATCTTCTTATGCCAGGAAGTAAAATTTAATAATTCCCATAACTGCTACCCACAGATACATGGAATAATTTGTTTGATTTTTTTTTAAAAACCCCTCCTTTCCTCTCAGAAATTGCTTATTGTGTCACCCACGCCTGCTAGCATCACCTTGCATCCTTCCCTCCCGTGTATTCTTTTGTCGAGATATCTGCTTTTAACTCTGAAAGCTTTGATGGCTTTGTTTTTGAGAAGCCAAATAATGCACAATGGTGGGGAGGGGGAAGAGTAGGCACAAACAACTGAGGGCCGGCCCTACTGTTAGGGAGGAAGGAGGCTTGAAGCCCTGACAATCGCCACCTGACATTGTTGCGACATCAAGGGGGTTGTGTGGTGGCAGGGAAGGACTGCACTGTAAGGAGATATAGGGAGTTCAGCCTATATAGGGCACAGGAGGGGCAGAGCAATCCACCCACTCCCCACATACTGGGATGTGGAGTGTGTGAATTGAGTGGATGTGCCCCTCTACTCAGTGTGATACAAGAGGTCTGGTAGAAAGCTGTTCTGGGGTGGAGGCTGAGTCTACCCAGGATTCTCTAGATCAGGGCTAGGCAACCTAAGGCCCCGGGGCCGGATGCAGCCCAATCGCCTTCTCAATCCGGCCCATGGACGGTCTGGGAATCATTGTGTTTTTACATGAGTAGAATGTGTCCTCTTATTTAAAATGAATCTCTGGGTTATTTGTGGGGCATAGGAATTTGTTCATTTCCCCCCCCCTCCAAAATATAGTCCGGCCCACCACATGGTCTGAGGGATGGTGGACCAGCCCACGGCTGAAAAAGGTTGCTGATCCCTGCTCTAGATCCCAAGCCAGTCTCACAAATATTGCTGGCTGGCATCGGGCCTGTTCTGGACCACACTGGAGCAGGTGCAGAGATCAGGCTAAATCATCCTCCACACACACACAAACACAAGCCTTCTGTGGCAGCCACCATGAGTGGCCAGGCTGTGGATGTGACAATGGCTCTGAAAATCCTCATGGCAGGTATGTAGCAGGTTAGGATTGCTACATAATCCTAGAACTCAGTGGAACTGGGGACCCAGGGGAGTTGCGCACCGCCTTGAGAGCTCCAGATATAGGGCGGTGTATAAGTTGAATAAATAATAAAATAAAAATAATAACTTACTTATGAGTAGAGGATTGCACCGCTAATGGATCCCTCACCACCACTCAATGTATTTTATTTTGTTTTTGTAAACCAGGTTGCATAATAGACCGACAGGCAGGCAGGCAGGCAGATGTTTAATTTTACTATATGGTCAATTTGGCTTGTAGAAACAGTTTATACTACAGAAGTGTTTCCATTGCTGTTTTGTTTCATTGCTGTCCGCTGTGGGGTGGGGGTTTGTTTTTTTTTTTGGGGGGGGGTTGTTGTGATGTTGATGGTTTTAATGAAACTTTACTAAGCTTCCTTGAATGCTGTGTATTGTGGCAGAAAGGTGGGTGGCAAAGAAGCTTTCAAGCAACTGAAATACATGTGTGCGCATTAGATGAGATGCACCCACCCACATAACACTTGCAGCTTCAACTTCTTGGGACCCAGGGGAGGGGGGGAGAGAGAGACAAGGATGGTTATAGGTCAGCCTTACCAGACACCCAAAGAAGTCCATGCTCCAGCTGGGAAGGGGACACTGCCAGCCCTCTGGCCTGGTTCATTTTTATTTATCTTTACAGAGGTACCTCGGGTTAAGAACTTAATTCGTTCTGGAGGTCCGTTCTTAACCTGAAACCGTTCTTAACCTGAGGTACCACTTTAGCTAATGGGGCCTCCCACTGCCGCGCGGTTTCTGTTCTCATCCTGAAGCAAAGTTCTTTTTTTTTTTTAATTTTTATTAAAAGTTTTGTTAATACAGTAGAGAAAAGACAGAATAAACAGATAATAGACAGAAAAAAGAACAAACATAAAATTTAACATCTTGTAATACCCATCTTTTCTTCATCTTTTAGACTTCCTCACATCTCCCACTCTTGCGTTCCAAATTATAAAGCTTTAACAAGCAACTTATCACCTTGTTTCAATTCTTATTATGCACATTTCCAATGTTTTGTCCCTAACTTTGAATACTTTTATCTAGGTCTTACATACCTAACTTTAACACAATGTTTATTCAAAATTTGTTTTTCTCATAAAATTCACTCATTCTCATAATCTTATCTACTAATTTTATGGGCCCTGTTATTTTCAAATCTCTCATCCTTCTTAGCACTCATACAGTTTACAACATTTTTGTAGATAGTCCTTGAATTTCTTCCAGTCCTCTTCCACGGCTTCCTCTCCCAGGTCTCGGATTCTGCCGGTCATTTCTGCAAGCTCCATGTAGTCCATCAGTTGCATCTGCCATTCTTCCAGCGTGGGCAAATCTTGAGTTTTCCAATACTTAGCAACGAGTATCCTTGCTGCTGTTGTTGCATACATAAATAATGTTCGATCATTCTTTAACACCTTCTGGCCGACAATGCCCAAAAGGAAGGCCTCTGGTTTCTTGGGGAAGGTATACTTAAATACCTTTTTCAGCTCATTATATATCATTTCCCAGAAGGCCTTAACCTTAGGGCAAGTCCACCAGAGGTGAAAGAACGTTCCTTACATTTCCAACACTTATTATCTGACAAGTGATATATTTTTGCTAGCTTGACGGGGGTCATGTACCACCTATATATAATTTTCATAATATTTTCTTTCAAGGCATTACATGCCATAAACTTCATACAGGTGGTCCATAACTTTTCCCAGTCAGCAAACATGATATTATACCCAATGTCCTGTGCCCACTTTATCATAGCTGATTTAACCGTTTCATCCTGTGTATTCCACCTCAGCAGCAAGTTATACATTCTTGAAAGTAATTTAGTCTTAGGTTCTAACAGTTCTGTTTCCAATTTCGATTTTTCCACCTGGAATCCTAACTTTTTGTCCAATTTAAAAGCCTCTTTAATCTGAGCATAATGTAGCCAATCTCGCACTTTATCTTTTAGTTTCTCCATACTCTGCAATCTCCAGTTATCTCCATCTCTTTCTAATATTTCCCAATACTTTGGCCATTTGACCTCCATGTTGGGTCTTTTCACTGCTTTAGCTTCCATAGGTGATAGCCACCTCGGGGTCTTATTTTCTAATAAGTCTTTATATTTTGTCCAGACATTAAACACTGCTTTCCTTACAACATGGTTCTTGAAATTCTTGGGAATCTTAACCTTGTCATACCACAAATATGCATGCCATCCAAAAGCATTATTAAATCCTTCCAAATCTAAAACATCAGTGTTTTCAAGAAGCAGCCAATCTTTCAGCCAGCAAAAAGCTGCTGATTCATAGTACAACCTTAAGTCTGGCAGGGCAAACCCCCCTCTTTCTTTAGCATCAGTTAATATTTTAAACTTAATTCTGGGCTTTTTGCCCTGCCAGATAAATTTAGAGATATCTCTTTGCCACTTCCGGAAACACTCCATTTTGTCCACAATCTGTAAAGTCTGAAAAAGAAACAGCATCCTTGGCAATACATTCATTTTTATAGCAGCAATTCGGCCCAACAAGGAAAGTTTCAGTCTTGACCAACTTTCTAAGTCTCTCTTGATTTCTGACCAGCACTTTTCATAATTATCCTTAAATAGACTCAGATTCTTTGCTGTTATGTTCACCCCTAGGTATTTTACTTTTTTAACCACATTTAACTCTGTTTCTTTCTGAAACCTCTCTGACTCTGAAGTTGTCAAATTTTTTTCCCAGTACCTTAGTTTTTTGTTTATTTAGTTTAAATCCCGCCACCCGACCAAAGTCTTGAATCAATTGTAATGCCCTTTTTGTACTAGATTCTGGCTCCTGTAAGGTCAAAACTAGGTCATCTGCAAATGCTTTAAGTTTGTACTGTTTCGCTCCGACCTGGATTCCTTCCACCAACCGGTCCCCTCTAATCATATTCAGGAGCACCTCCAGGGCCGAAATAAATAACAGAGGGGAAATAGGGCAACCTTGTCGTGTTCTTTTTTCAATTTTAAACTCTTCTGTCACCACATTGTTAACTATCAGTTTGGCCTTTTGTTCTGAATAGATTGCATCTATCCCATTTTCAAATCCCCGTCCCACTCCCATCCCTTCCAAGTTTTTCTTCATAAACTTCCAAGAAATGTTGTCAAAGGCCTTCTCCGCGTCTATAAATATTAGCACTGCTCTTGTATTAATATTTGTTTGCAGAAGTTCTAGAATGTCAATAATATTCCTTGTGTTAGCAAACAAATATCTTCCTGGGAGAAAGCCTGCCTGGTCTTTGTGGATCACATCACTTAACACCTTTTTAAATCTGTTTGCTAGAATGTCTGCAAAAATTTTGTAATCCACATTAAGAAGGGAAATGGGGCGGTAGTTCTTAAGTTGTGTCTTTTCCAATTCTGATTTAGGTATCAATGTGATGAAAGCTTCTTTCCACGTTTCCGGTGCTTTCTTCCCCTCCATAATCTCATTGCAAACCTCCATTAGTGGGTGTATCAAATAATCTTTCAATGTCTTATAATATTTGGAGGTAAGCCCGTCAGGCCCTGGGGATTTGCCCAGTTGCATGTTCTGAATGGCAACTTCAATCTCTTGTGATGTTATTTTACAGTTCAGGATTGATCTGTTTTCTTGAGACAACCTTGGTAGTCCATTCTTTATCAAAAATTGTTCTATCTCCGCCTCATCTTGTGGCCCTTGAGTATATAGGTGTTTAAAGTATCTCTGGAAGCACTTCCTGATATCCACAGGGTTCTGAATATTTCTTCCTTCGATCTCTAAATTAGTAATCGTATTTAATTTTTGTCTCTTTTTCAACTGCCATGCTAGCAGTTTTCCACATTTATTTGCCGAATCAAATGATCTTTGTTTCATCAACTTAACTTTCCACTCCACTTCCTGATTTATCAATTTGGAGTATTGTGCTTGGTGAAATTTAATTTCTTTCAAGATCTCCTTTGACTTCGGTTTCACTCTTAGCTTCTTCTCACAATCTTTAATTTTCTCCAAAATCTTATCTTTTTTCTCATTTTGAGCTCTTTTCTTTACAGCGTTCTGTTGTATCAGAAACCCCCTCATAACTGCCTTACTTGCATCCCAGATGATTCTTTTTTCCACCGTAGTGTTCAAATTTATCTCAAAATAGTCCTTCAAAGCTCTTTGGGCCTTTTTGGTAATCTCCTGATCTCTGAACAAGTTGTCATTCATCTTCCATCTAAAGGAGCTGGTTGGGGTTAATCTCATGTCCATCTTTACAGCGTTATGGTTGGAGCAGGTCTTTGGGCAGATTTCCACCTTTCTCGTCTTAGGTGCCAGACCTCTAGTTATCCATATTTGGTCGATTCTTGTCCATGTCAGTTGGGCTTCAGAAAAGAATGTTCCCTCTCTTCCCAGGGGGTTCTTTGTCCTCCAAATGTCAATCAAGTCCATATTGTCAGTCAGTTCAAAAAAAGTTTTAGGTAGTCTGCCATCTTTTGTCACATTTAGGCTTTGAGACTTGTCCATGTTGGTTGATGCCACTCCGTTCATATCTCCCATCATAATAATGTTGTCATAATCCAGATAGTCCAGCATTATCTCATGCAGCTTCTTATAAAATTCCGATTTTCCCTCATTTGGTGCGTAAATTCCCAATATCAAAAACTTTTCTCCCTGATTCTGTATCTCAATAGCCAAAATTCTTCCTTGGTCATCTTTAAATAGAAATTTTGGTGACAGGCTCTCCTTTGCATATATCACCACTCCTCTTTTCTTAACTCGGTCCGAAGAGATAAATTCTTGGCCTAATCTTTTATTTATTAACACTTTTCTATGGAGCCTAGTCACGTGCGTTTCTTGCAAGCAGATAATGTCCAATTGTTCTTTTCTCAGTATGTGAAAAATTCTCCTCCTCTTTTCCGGGGAATTACAGCCATTAATGTTCCAACTCAGAAGTTGCAGAGACATCCTGAACAAATCTGATTCCTCTAGAGGTGGTATCTTTTCCGGTTCTTCAGATCCCGAAGGTGCAGGTGCAGGTGGTGGTCCAGACCCTGGAGGTCCTTCAATCCCTTTCTGAAGGTCCTCTCCGTAGGCCCTCAAAAATTTGTCTTTGTCCTCAGCTGTTTTAATTTTAACCTTCTTCCCTCTAAAGGTAAAGGATAATCCTTGGGGAAATTCCCACCTAAAAGCGATTGAGTTACTCCTCAACAATTTTGCTAATTCAGTATAGGTGGATCTAAGGTCCAAAAGTTGTTTCGGAATGTCTTTGTAAATTTCGACTCTTCTGTCCGAAATATCCAGTGACTTTACGTAGTGTAGGCCTAGTATTTTGTCTCTTTCCTCCTTCGATCTCAAAGTAATCAAACAGTCTCTGGGCTTATCTTTCCTTGCTACTCTTCCAAGTCTAAAAGCAGTCACAATCTTAAAATCCTTTTCTTCCTCCAAAGGCCAAAACTTGGAAAATTCTTTTGTCAGGAACTCAATTAAATTCCCTTGTTCAAGTTCTGGTATCGACCTCAGTCTCAGATTATTTTCCCGATTCCGCAATTCAATCATAGACAAATACGCCTGCTGTTCACCAACCAATTTGTGCAGTGGTCTTACCTCTTGTTCTAATTCTTCAACTTTTTGGCTGGCTTCCTCAGTCAATTTGCGGTTTTCTGCAGTGGTCTCAAATAACCTTCCAATTGATTGAGTGTTCAAAGCAACTTGTTCAGTTAATTTAATTACACTGGCTGTGTTTTGATCAAGCTTAGCCGACTGTTCATCCACTTTCTTGTCCAAAGCTTCCAGTTTTTCAAAACTTTTCTCTAATATTGAACCAGTTCCTCCTGCAGCCATATCTTCTTGCTGTAGTTGCTCAGTTTCTTCTTCCTCTGGCAGCAAAACAGTAGGAACAGATGATCTGCGCGGCTGTGAAGTTAAAGTCAGAGTTGTTTGTCTAGCTTTCGCTTTAGCCGCTCTTGTTTTCCCAACGCCACTCATTCCAGTTTTGTCTATAAGTCAAGGTCAAGCTAAGTTGTTCCCATGGGAATCCAGCAGCCCAATAGATAAACAGTCAAGTAGGAGGAAAGGAAAGAGAAAGTAAAGTCACTTGCAACTGTAAAACCAAAGTCCTCTAGAGGGAGTTCGAATATATCTTGAGGGCGAAAACTAATTTGTTAAAATTCAGTTAATTTCCAAGGAACCTTCAATTTTTCCTGTAGTTGACAGAGTTGGTTTAAAAAGCACTGCAGTTTCTCTAACAAGTGCCAGAAAAGATGTTTCAGTGTAGCAAATCCACAAAAACTCAGATTGTAACAGCCCAAAATTACAAAGTATCAAATTCTGCAGTCTGACAGATCTGTTGATCAGGCAGCCCAACTACCTGGGCTTCTCAGTAAATTGTAATTCCAAAGGAAGAGGTAAAACACAGTTCATTTAAAAAGTAAGTCACTTAAAAGAAGTTAAGTCCTGAATTTATACAAATGCAGCTTCAATGGATGCACAGATTAGTTGTTTTAAACGCCTCTTCAAAGGCTCCAAGCATCAAAGTCCTTTGCTTTTGATCTTTAGCAGAAGCAGAAGACAGACTTCCTGTTTTGCGTCTCCCGCTTTTAGCCGAATTTATAACAATTTAGTTCCAATTCATACTGTTTTTTCTTACTCACGGGTTGTTGCTTTTTCAAAGTCCAATATTTTCAGGAAAAAAGGTCAGCGCTCACCGACAGCAGCTACGCGGCTTCACTCCCCAGAAATAGCGATCGACTCACAGCGCCACGATACCCCCTCCACGGTCAGAGGCTCCTTACGGGGTCCCTTCCCGGTTTCAGGGGACGCTTCTGGCACCCGTCGAGTCCCACGGCCACAGGCTCTTGCTGCCTGTGGTTTTTCGGTGAGGGTCTCCGCTTCGCCGTAGCGGACGACCCGTTTCTGCGGAGCTTCCTCCTCACAGCGCGAGGAGGACCGCCATTGCCGTTCGCGCCGCCTCCGGAAGTCCCTGAAGCAAAGTTCTTAACCTGAGGTACTACTTCCAGGTTAGCGGAGTCTGTAACCTGAAGCGTCTGTAACCCGAGGTACCACTGTATTTCTTTATCAGAACATTTCAAGGCAAGTGCTCTTGCAAGGTTGTGGCTCAAGACCATATAATAAAGCATTTATAAAACCAACAATTTCAAACCTAGATTCACCCCTTTAAACAGGAGCGAGCAACCTTTTTTTTTCCTGCCAAGAGCTGCATTCTCTCCTGGAGGGTATAATTTTCGGTGCAGGGAGGGAGTATGCAGGTGAGTGGAGCTGAAGCTTGACAGTGGGCAGGACCAGAGCAAAGAGCGAATGGGGCCACCCTTTATCTCCCTCTGCCATCCACTTTTCTCTCTCTCCCTTTTTTTTTAACGCCCCTTCTGTCTCCTTCCCTGCTCTACTTCCTCACCCAGCAAACTTCCAGAGGATGATAAGTTTTAAGGTAAGTTTTGCCAGAGGTCTGATAACTTTTAAAATTAAGCAGTGGGCCCACCCCCTGCCTTTAAAAATGAGACAGTAAGACACAGCAATCAAGAGAAAGTGACTGAAATAAAAACTTCTTTTGGAACGTTTCTTAGAGTCACAAACGAAGGGGCTATGCACAGTTCATGGCGTAAAAATGGGGCCAACACTGGAAAGACCCAAACCTTGCTAGCCAGGGGTTTAATCTCTCTTACTGACTGGGTTTGTTTGTTTTTCTGCTGGGGAGTTTGTTTGTCAACCTTGGGTCCCCAGATGTTGTTGGACTACAACTCCCATCATCCCTGAGCTCTGGCCTTGCTCGCTAGGGGTGATGGGAGTTGTAGTTCAACAACATCTGGGGACGAAAGGCTGTTAGAGAGTGATGCATGATATCTGGATTGCCGCTCTACTGACACCTGTTGATG
Source organism: Podarcis cretensis (assembly GCF_951804945.1). Lineage (NCBI taxonomy): Eukaryota > Metazoa > Chordata > Lepidosauria > Squamata > Lacertidae > Podarcis > Podarcis cretensis. Next base: position 21,963,094 of record NC_137177.1, on the reverse strand, counting down.
CTGCCGCAAACTGCCTCCCTCCCCATAGCAGCGCTGCAGTAGCAGGTTGATAGACACCCCCATTGTTCAAGCATTTGTCGCTCCGATTCTTTCCCCATCTATTCAAGGTTATGCTTTTCTAATGGCTGTCATTGTCACAGCATTTGAACACCTTCCAACAAGTAATCTGACATCTGCATGTGTTCCTCATTCTTTCTCACTCTTTCATAAATCTCTGGCAAAAAAACCAAACCCGAACCCTGAGTGCAGTGTGTGTTTTCTTTAGAGTTACCTTTGGAGCAGGAGCGGGAGGGGGGGGTTGATGAAAATGCTTAGCAAAGTCAGGATATATCTATATAAAGTATGTTTTGCTCATAGCTGAAGACAGCAATACATCTTGGGCTTTTTTATATACCTTGCAATGTCAGCCTCAGCGAATGAGTGATGCCATTCCATATTTTGCAGGGGTGTTTGAAAACTGTAAGCTTGTTTGTTTAAAAACACAGGTTCCTAGTTCTCATGTTGGGGAAAGACTTTAGGATCCAGAGAGTTGGGGTTCCATTTTTGCCTGACTTCTAGTCGTATTTTCCTAGAGATCATATTCTCCAGCTCCACCTCACTCCTTTTTTTTTGTACTTTCCTAGCCACACAATTCTTTGCTAAAAAAAATTATAGGTGCAGGTGAAGAGGCAGCAACAGTAAGGAGGAGGAAAAAAAACAGGTCCAGGGTTGGGCAGTGGGCATCCTCCTTTGGAGTGGCCTTTGGCAGTTGCCCAACAATGTCAACCTTTGTTGCTGGGCACAATGCATGATCTCTGAACGGCATCTGGGTGACTTTGTGAGCTAGAACACAGGAAGCAGCTCTTTACTGAGTGAGATCATTGGTCCATCTAAATCAATATTGTTTGTGGCTCTCCAGGAATATAGGCAAGGTTCTCTCCCAGCCACACCAGGAGGATCAAATTTGGGATCTTTGTGCTCCTATCTTGGACCAGCCATGACAGTCGCACACAAACCACTAACATGTTCCTCAAGCAACTGTAAAGGGTTAAACAAAGTTTAGGGGGTAGAATGGAGAAGACCACACTTTGCATTGCTTAGTTACCATGGCAAACACCCACTGTGAGCACAGTTTTAAAAGCTTTTCTGCTCTTTTAGTAATGTAGAGAACAAGGGGGAAAGTAGGAGAGCACTGAGACTCTTTAAGAATTCACTAAGGCTTTCAGTTAATAACATTATCATTCCCTCTAGAAATGAAATAACCTGAAATTCAGAGCATCAAGGTAATACTCGCCATCCTTGGGGGATGTCTGAAAACTAAACGCAGGATGGACAGAGAAGCAGCAGCAAATGTGGGCCATTTTAACAAGCGATTACCTCTCTGCATTTCCCACATTAGTGATTCAGAGGTAAAATCAAGATTGGTTTGGAATGCATATCCGTGTTTATAATGAGTCTCTCTGTTACAGTTCTCGCATGAACAGGACAAGCGATGTGTTCATTAGACTGAGGCCACAATCCTATTCATGCTTTCTTTGGTGTAAACTCCACTGTCCTCTGTTGGAATGTTCTTGAAAGTAAAAAAACCACTGTATGATTAGCCTGCAGAGCTGCAACCCTGAACCTAAGGACCTAGTGGGTGACTTCCAGTGGATCAGGGTACTCAATATATGCTACTTAGAATTTAGTCATTCATTTTTGTGTTTGAAATACTTATATTCCACCTTGCACACCTGCAGAAAATCTAAGTGGGCTAAACAATCATCGTTTAGAATAGGGGTTGGCAAGGTCTACCTCGCCTGGGCCGGTTCACTCCAGCGGAGATCCCTCTGTGGGCCGGATCGTGCGCACGCCCACGATTTCCGGCTTCTGTGTTTGCGCAGACGCAATTTCTGGCCTCTGCATAGGCGTGATTTCCAGTGTCTGCACATGTGCAGACACGATTTCTGGCACCACAGAAGCAAGTCGCTGCGCCACACCGGTTTAGCACAGCGGGCGGGGACTCACCAAGCGGGCGGCTCAGTTTGGGGCCGGTTAAACAATCCCTGTGGGCTGCTTGTGGCCCATGGGTCTTAGGTTGCTGACTCCTGGCTTAGAATAAGTAGTTTCTTTTATGGTCTTTAAATAAACCAACAGCAGAAACAGATTGGCAACAACAGAAGGCCTTTGCTGGGCATTAAGCTATGCAGTCACCAAAATGCCCTCCTTTAAAGGTAAAGGGACCCTTGACCATTAGGTCCAGTCGTGACCGTCTCTGGGGTTGCAGCGCTCATCTCGCTTTATTGGCCTTGGGAGCCGGCGTACAGCTTCCAGGTCATGTGGCCAGCATGACTAAGCCGCTTCTGGCGAACCAGAGCAGCGCACGGAAACACCGTTTACCTTCCCACCAGAGTGGTACCTATTTATCTGCTTGCACTTTGACGTGCTTTCAAACTGCTAGGTTGGCAGGAGCAGGGACCGAGCGACGGAAGCTCACCCCATCGCGGGGATTTGAACTGCTGACCTTCCGATCGGCAAGTCCTAGGCTCTGTGGTTTAACCCACAGTGCCACCCGTCTGGGGAGAGGCCAGGACCAAGCTTTGCATATTGGTCCTGAGTTCAGACCCTGGCATCTTTCATTAAAAGGATTGTGTGAGAGGTGATGGGTCATTTTCTCAAACCAGGGTAGCTAATCTGGGCCAACTAAAATTTATTCCAGGGGCCATGTTCACCCTTTTATAGTCTAGCAGAAGCTGAATGCTGGTAATAGGCGCTCATTTTCTCCTGGGTGGTTTTAGCCTATTATCCTCCTTTGTGTGGCAAATGACCTTTAAGCTCTTTAAGTATTTTCAGAAGCATGTGAGATGATTTGAAGGGTGATGTGTTTGAGAGAATGAGCTGCGTAAGTGAAATAAGGGATGAGCCAGTGTGGAGGAGGTGTGATGGGAATGAGGACCGATGAGGAGAGATTGGAACTGAGCGATGGAAACACAAACTGTGCCAAACTGTCACTCATGCAATGCCCCCTTGAATCCACCGAGCCCCCTTTGCAACTTTAATGGATGAGACCATTGCATATCGCTCGCTGAGCCTTTAATTAATGTTCTTGCAAGATTGAACAAACTTATCACTAGTTCCATCTTCAAGCGCAGGACAGCCCTTCTAAGGACTCACATAACAAGAGGAACTGAAATATTTTTAACCCTGATTTGTGCGTGGGAGTGTTTCCTCAAAGAGGTTTGCAAAATAAAACCATAAAGATAGTCACAGTGCAGTGTAGCTGGGACTAGGACATGGCAGACCAAAATTCAAATCCCCACTTGGGTCATGAAGCTCACTGGATGACCTTGGACCAATCACTGCCTCTCAGCCTAACCTACCTCACAGGGTTGTTGTGAGGGTAAAATGGGGAGAAGGAGAACTCTGTACACCACCTTGAGCTCCTTGGAGCACAGATTAAAATAAACCAAGTAAAAGAAGTGCAAAACAGAGTTGTACTTAAAACAGTGCAAAACAGTGTGACACCAATGGAAAACAAAGATAAAATGACTGATGGGTGGGGAGGAGAATTGAGCATCCTTTTAAAAACAAAAAGGGGGGTGCTTTTTGAACCTCTCCAAAGAGAGAGAATTTCACATTTGTGATGCCACCACCAAAAAGGCCCTCTCTGAAGATCTTTCCAAATGATGGGCAAGAGAGAAGGGATTCTGACACTGATCTCAAGGCCTTAGGGCAGATATGGGTGAAGGTGGTCCTTGAGATAACCTGGTCCAAAGCCAGGCCAGCAAGTAAAATCCTCCATGGCCAATGTAGATTCCTATCAGCATTGCAATATTTTAATGCCATCCTATGCTTCTGGGGAAAATGTGCGGTCCCTGGAACCAGATGCTACAAAGAAGGTGGTTGGAGTTGATTGGGTGATCCTTTCCCTTGCACTTGACACTCTGCTAGGGATGGTGTATCTGTCAGTTTCAGTTTCCCTCAGTTTCTCATTTTTTTTTCCAGCGTTAAATTCAGTTCTCTACATTTCTACGCCATTTTGTGATGCTTTTTATAAAGTTCTCGTGAAAATTCATCAGCAGATTTCTTGTAACATACAAGTGTTTGTATGCAATTCTGCCTTATGTACAGATTTTTGCAAAGCAATTTGCCCTAATATAATACATTTTAAATGTTATTTTCACTGATATATGCAATTTTATGCACAATTTACCCTAGTATGTACATTTTTTTTGCTTTGCGTGGCTGGAGAATTGCACTGCACCATTTGGCAACCTGTAAATTTAAAAGGTTGGCTGTGCTTCGGATCGTGTACTGTTTCAGAAAAGGCAAATTTGGTAGGTTTGCCTTTGAATGCATACTGATTCAACCCGTCCCCCCATCCCTACACTCTATTAAGAAAAGTTTTTTTGAGTGGGAAAGGCCTACGTGACTGGATCTTGCCCATGTGCTTAGAAAATGGATACACACACACTCTAGAAGCCCTGGTATCACTCCACAGAGAAGTGTCTCCAAAACTACTGGATAATTCTGTGGAAGAGCCTTGGTAAACAAGCCATTTGTACTAACCCACTGATTGAAGCTCATTGGCTTTTAAGCATGCCCACAAGAGCTTGACAATAATAACTTGATGCTTTTACTGATGTACTCATTATAGTCAGTCTATAACACACATTCAAAAGGAGACGGCATAAAGTTTTAAAAAGATCTCTTCATCTTGTGTAAGTGTCAGAAACAGCTCACAGTGTGCTCAAGGATACTGGAGTGCTTTGTGCTGCAGAAGGCTGCCAGTTTGTTGTAGGGGGGCAGGGAGAGCTGTTTAATTAACTTCTTTCTTTCTTTCTTTTCACTCTTTAAGGTGCTTTTCCATGCCAAAGGTGAAAAGAGAAAAGTGGTTAAGCAGCTCCTCCCCCCAGCAGTAGAGGAAGCTGGTTGGGTGCCTGGGGCAGGGCACACCGTGGGGTCTCTGGAGTCTGCCTGCCTCCTCCCACTAGGCCGCCCTACAGCTGGGGGAAAGGCAGCGGGCGGGCCATTTGGGCAGCAAGGAGCCTGCACACGCCAAAACCACCACCCAGGAGAAATGCGTGGCTCGGGCGTGCTGCAGGCCCCGCGGTGAGTGCCTCCCGGCATTTTGTCACCCCCCTCAGTGGTGGCACCTGGGGCAGCCTGCACCTACAGCACTCCCCTTCCTCCACCCCTGCGTACCCCTTCCATTTTTTCCTTCCTAGAAGGAGCCTCGCATGGCTGCATTTCATTGAAAAGAACAGAACGCATTGGGAGACAGTTATACGCATCTCCCTTGTAGAGAGTAAGGGCACTCCCAGACAACATGTTTACGGAGCATTCCTCCTGCTTTGTTTTCAGGGAATTTAAACCATTTTGGCTATTTAATGAGTATCTATTCTGATTTATTTGTAGGGAGGTGAGATGACATTGCATCAAAGCAAATGTAATTCCACACTTTCCCATGCTTTTCCCTGTTACTTTCCTTACTGCAAAAAGTCTGAAATGTATGTTAGTGGGGGGCTTTGTTTGAACACACTTTGCGATGTCAGGATACATGTCATTCATTGGCTTAGTACAGTGGTAACTCTGGTTGAGAACTTAATTCGTTCTGGAGGTCCGTTCTTAACCTGAAACAGTTCTTAACCTGAGGTACCACTTTAGCTAATGGGGCCTCCCGCTGCCGCCACCGCGCGATTTCTGTTCTCATCCTGAAGCAAAGTTCTTAACCCGAGGTACTATTTCTGGTCTGTAACCTGAAGCATCTGTAACCTGAAGCGTCTGTAACCCGAGGTACCACCAGTGGCGTAGCGTGGGGGGGAAGGGGGGGCCGGCCGCACCGGGCGCAACATCTGGGGGTTAGGGGGCGCAAATCCATGGGTTAGGGGGTGCAAATCCACGGGTTAGGGGGCGCAAATCCACGGGTTAGGGAGCGCAAATTACTTGCCTTGCCCCGGGTGCTGACAACCCACGCTACGCCACTGGGTACCACTGTATTACATTTATAGCTTAACTTTCCTTCCATGAACTCAAGGTGGCATGCATGGTTCTCCCAGTCCCCCTTTTATCCTCACAACAACCCTGTGAGGCAGGTTGGGCAGAGAGGCAGTGTCTGGTCCAAGGTCACCTCATGATCTTTATGGCTGAGTGGAGATTTGAACCTTGGTCTCTCAAGTCCAACATTCTAACCACCACACCAAACTGGTTACCTGTCTATTTCTATTCCCCATATTCTGTTATTTCTCCAAGTAGTAATACAGTGGTACCTCGGGTTACATACGCTTCAGGTTACACACTCCGCTAACCCAGAAATAGTGCTTCAGGTTAAGAACTTTTCTTCAGGATGAGAACAGAAATTGTGCTCTGGTGGCACGGCAGCAGGAGGCCCCATTAGCTAAAGTGGTGCTTCAGGTTAGGAACAGTTTCAGGTTAAGTACGGACCTCCGGAACGAATTAAGTACTTAACCCAAGGTACCACTGTAATTAGAGCTGGTTCATTAACATCTGTCTGTCATAGGTGACAGTGGAGGACTGTGCCTTTGCTGGTGAGGTCAAGCTGCTGGATGGTTGCAGCACCTGCTGTGGCTGCAGAAACCAATATAGGAGAGACATGTTTGGCTGCAGCTGGGGCAGATGAAATTTCAAAAACTGGTTTTAAAGGTATTGGGGGCATTTGAACAGCAGCCACCCAAGTAAAATATATACTTGGTTGTAGCCAACTAAATTATACACACAGTAGACCCATTGAAATTAATGGACCTAAGTCATGCCCATTCATTTAAATAAGTCTACTTTGAGTAGGATTAACGTTGAATACATAGTGTGGCTCTTCCTGCCTCCTGCCTCCCCCGCCCTAATATTTTGGCTCTCTCTGGCACCAGGGCTGGAAATATATTCCAATTTCAAAGCTAGCATCAAAACTCTGCTTCAGAGCCAGACCAGTGTTCTTATAAGAAAGTACTTCTTGACACAATGCATCATTAATTTATGGAATCTGCCTGCCCCAAGATCCAGCGATGAGCACTGTCTTAGATGATTAGACAAAGCTGTGAAGAATAGATCCAGCTGCAGTTATTAGGCATGAGAGCAGAAAAAGAACTTCAACATTCAGAGAAAGAGCTGTAGCCAATGCTGGTCCTACTCAGAGTAGACCCACTAACATTAATGGGCCTAAGATAGTCATGTCCCTGAATTTCAATGGATCTACTCTGAGTAGGGCTAACATTGAATGCAACACAGTGTACACCTGAATAGCGGATGATTTGTTTTCATGCTGTTGTTTTCATGCTCTGCTGATGGGCTTTTTGGAAGGGCATAGCTAATCATTGTAGGGAACAGAGTTTTGGATGGGATGGACCATTGTGTCTGATCCAACTCTTCTCTTCAAATTGTATTGACTTTGGTTTTTTGTTTATATCAAACACAACAACTGTGTAATTATGCAATCGTTCTATGTAAGCACAATGAGGACAATAAGAAGATCTGAAATAAAACAAATGGGCTGGTGGTAGAAGGAGGCAACGTGGGCACTGACAAATTGCCAGAAAAGGTACAAATAACTTCTCTCTGTGTTTGAGGTCAGTGGTGCCTGATATAGGTGCTTCTCCACCCCACCAACCAATCGATGGGTGCGGTTGACGGCGGAGATGCCTGCACCATTTTGTGTCCCTGTCTCTTTTAGTGCCTTTTTAGATGTGGTAGCCATTTTGAGTTACGCCACACTCATCCAGCAGCCATTTTGTGTTATTACACACACACACACACACACACACACACACCCATGGCAGCCTTTATGTGACTGGTGCATAAGAGCCAACTCCTAGGGGGAGAGGTTGCTTCAGCACCCGCTATAAAATATTTGAGGGGGCCGCCTCCCCCGAAGTTGATGGGCATTGACATTCAAATGGTGTGTGTGTGTGTGTGTGTGTGTGTGCGTGCGTGCGTGCGTGCGCCACATCATGTGATTGATTATGCAGAGTGGAGCTTACCTCGCCCCCCAATATTGTATTCAAAATTCCAAGTGCGCTCACACAAGATTGGCAACATCTGATTTATACATTACACGGCGGTCTTCTGTACCTCTGGTTCAGCCTTTCCCAAACTAGTGCCATCCATAGGTTTTGGATTAAAACTTCCATCAGGCTGCATAAAAACTGCCATCAGCCCGTGATGGTGATGGCTGGAGCTGATGGCAGTTGTAGTCCAAAATATCTGGGGCACACTGGGTTGGGGAAAGCTGGCTTTGTTAAATATATAACACGACGACAACAATGTTTTGCTGGCTCCTTAACAGATTTATCATGTAAATACCAGGGAAGCCCCCTGTTTCTTTCTGACTTCAGCTGTCATTTTTATAGCTGGAAGGTTTGACGCCTGTGATATGTGGCACTATTCCTAATGTGGCAGGTAACCGTGTTTTTAAAGTCCCATTTCTCCCCAGGACTTCACTGCCCTTCATTAGGCCTTTTCTGTCTGTGTTACAGTTGCCATGACTGAAATGGTAAGAGACAGTAGTTTCCTCAAACAAAGTGCATCTCCTGGACACAACTTCTGGGCCCTCAAACATAGGTGTGGAGAACTAAGTTTTTATCTGGAGAAAGAAGCTTGAGGGCAAGAGAAAAAGGGGTTAAGAACTCTGAAGCGGACGCCACAACCTGTAAGAGTGAGTCCCAGTTGAATGCAGTAAACATGAACAAACATGCACAGGACTGCTCTGTTAATCTTCCCTCTCCAGTTTTCAGTGAGCGGAGACTTCCATATCAAATATAACTATCTTTTTAATGGCTACTGCCCAGCTGAACTTCACACATCACAGAGCTTCTGTGTGGCAGTTCCCCACACATCTGTCTCCCTCATTATTAATGTTTGGGAGGAATTTTAAAACAACCTTTTTTACCCAAGAATTTGATGGCTGAAAGATACTGTTACTGGTAACTTCGAAATGACTAGCTTGGAGGGTGATTTTAAAATGCTTTTCAATGTTTCTGATTGCTTTAATTGGTGTGATTTTTTAATCTAATTGCTTTTAAATGATTTTGTTCAAGGAATCGTTCTACCTTTTTTGTGTTTTTACCCTGGGCACCCTTGGTGGAAAATAAATTTAATCATAATAATAACAATAGCAATAACAATAACAATAACAATAACAATAACAATAAAGTATTGAGGTATTTGAAGAGAAAGTGGTAGGCTACAGTTACACTTCAGCTAGTTCTACTTGCAAGCAATAATAATTAATAAATACTAAATGAACTTGAAAAGCGTAAGCAGAGTCCTGCTAGATCAGATGAAAGGCTCAGAATTATCTTCTTCTAGTGGCCCACCAGATGCCTATGGGAAGCCCAAAAAGTTTATCCCCACCTGATAGACTCCATTCAAAATTATTATGGGCACAGTAGTGGTAATTGACACCCACTGGGACTGATGGGTGGAAGGCAGAGAAACCAATGGTAGGTAGAGGCAGAGCCAATGACAGGCGGAGCTAACTAATTCTAGTTCTGCCCCCGTTCTTCTCCTTGCTGAGTTCTATAAAGATGTTGTTGTTGTTTAGTCGTTTAGTCGTGTCCGACTCTTCGTGACCCCATGGACCAGAGCACACCAGGCACACCTGTCTTCCACTGTCTCCCGCAGTTTGGTCAAACTCATGCTGGTAGCTTCGAGAACACTGTCCAACCATCTCGCCCTCTGTCGTCCCCTTCTCCTTGTGCCCTCCATCTTTCCCAACATCAGGGTCTTTTCCAGGAAGTCTTCTCTTCTCACAAGGTGGCCAAAGTATTGGAGCCTCAGCTTCAGGATCTGTCCTTCCAGTGAGCACTCAGGGCTGATTTCCTTAAGAATGGAGAGGTTTGATCTTCTTGCAGTCCATGGGACTCTCAAGAGTCTCCTCCAGCACCATAATTCAAAAGTATCAATTCTTCGGCAATCAGCATTCTTTATGGTCCAGCTCTCACCTGGAGCAGGAACCGGCAAGCCACTCCAGTATCCCTGCCAAGAAAACTCCAAAACACCAGATAGGGCTGCCATATTTCAAAAAGTAAAAACCAGGACACCCTGAAAGTTGTTGAGCTTTTTCTTACGAAAACTCAAAAAAACCCTGCTGTTTTGGTGTTTCCTTGGCGAAGATCCAAAACAATCCACTGCCTTCAGGAATTCCCCCCTGGACGGCACTTCCGCCATTGAAATCCCAGGAAAATCTGGACATATGGCAGCCCTAACAAAGACTAGTTCTTAGTTCTACTAAGACTAAAGGAAAGGAAACTGGCTTGGTTGCAAACATGGAGGCAGGCTGGCTGGCTGAAGGGAGACTGAGGTTGGTGGGGTAGTGCCCTCCTTGCCCAAATGGATCAGCCATCACTGGGCCACAAAAACACACACACACACACACACACCAGTAGACAGATTGTAAAAGGAAGGTGGGAATTCTCTACGTTTCCAGTTCCCTTCTGCAATTTACTTCTCATAAAATGAAACTCTAGCACCCTACCACCCCTAATAATTCTTCACACATGCAATTCTCTGTAAGAAGGGGAAATTTTTTTACTAATAGGTAAAAAGGTGGATAAGGTAAAGGACCCCTGGATGGTTAAGTCCAGTCAAAGATGACTATAGGGTGCTGTGCTCATCTCGCTTCAGGCCAAGGGAGCCGGCGTTTGTCCACAGACAGCTTTCCTGGTCATGTGGTCAGCATGACTAAACCGCTACTGCCGCATGGAGGACCATGACAAGTGCCAGAGTGCACGGAAACACCATTTACCTTCCTGCTGCAGTGGTACCTATTTATCTACTTGCACTGGTATGCTTAATACAGCTGCCCTGAAGCATGGCTGAAGAAATTTCCCTTCTCATGTTATATTCTCGGCTTGTTTAAAAATCCATACAGCTAGTCTAGCAAGCTGGTGCCCTGAAGAGAAAACCTCAATGATTAAATCCTCTTAAAAGCAAATTGTCACAATGAATGGAAGGAAGGATCTGCGCTCCCTCTCGCTCCTTCTCTCCAACTGATAGTTCCATTCATTTGGTAAAGGCCATTGTGCCCATCGCTCCCATGATGGAAAGGAACACTTGGGCTACTTTTGTATGATTCCCTGCTGTGTTCAAAACTAAATTAGAAATATGCCCCCAAATCATGACATCTCTGTAAAGTGATTTCTGTGCCGTTAGAGGAGTTTTTAATGAATAGCACCCAGCAGACAACCACCACTTCCTTCAGCAGCTAGGAACGACACATGCAACAATTTCAAACATATGAAATAATGCACACCCTGGGAGGAGAATTGTGATATGAAAGCAAATCTTGCTAAAAATGGACTTCTCCCTAGAAAGCTGTATTGCCCTATATTTTACATGTTTGTAACATACCAATTGTCATGCTAAGGAGCCCTCTTCCCCTGCACACCACTGATGACAATGACAGTTGTTTTAATTCATTCATGTATATGTTGGCTCTGTTAATTCATTTATTCTGAAGTAGCCTTGTCTTCCACTGATTAAAAATCCAAAGGGGAGTGATAGTTCTGTGGGTTAATTTTATATTTTAAAATTTAATTGTCTACAATCAACCATTAAAAACAGGGATGGGGTAGTTGTGAACCTCCGCATAGAGCTGGATTTCAATGGCCAAACCCAGTACAAACGCAAGATCCCAGCACATATAAAATGGTGCTATATTTTGCTCACAAACAAGATATCTAGCACTAGTTTCACACTTGTAAGGAAATTATCTTCAAGTGTGGCAGAATCAACCCTGGAACCCCTTGCCCATTGAGATTAGGCAGGTGCATTTGCTGTACAGTGGTACCTCGGGTTACATACGCTTCAGGTTACACACTCCACTAACCCAGAAATAGTGCTTCAGGTTAAGAACTTTGCTTCAGGATAAGAACAGAAATCGGGTTTCGGCGGCGCGGCAGCAGCAGGAGGCCCCATTAGCTAAAGTGGTGCTTCAGGTTAAGAACAGTTTCAGGTTAAGAACAGACCTCCGGAACGAATTAAGTACTTAACCCGAGGTACCACTGTACTGTTTTTGGCACCTGCTATAATCTCTTTGGGATGCGGGTGGCGCTGTGGTCTAAACCACTGAGCCTAGGGCTTGCCGATCGGAAGGTTGGCGGTTTGAATCCCTGCGACGGGGTGAGCTCCCGTTGCTCTGTCCCAGCTCCTGCCAACCTAGCAGTTCAAAAGCACGTCAAAGTGCAAGTAGATAAATAGGTACTGTTCCAGCAGGAAGGTAAACAGCGTTTCCTTGCACTGCTCTGGTTTCGCCAGAAGTGGCTTAGTCATGCTGGCCACGTGACCCAGAAAAACTGTCTGCGGACAAACGTCAGCTCCCTCGGCCAGTAAATTTAGATGCGCACAGCAACCCCAGAGTCGTTCACGACTGGACTTAACTGTCAGGGGTCCCATACCTTTACCTTTATAATCTCTTTTGTCTAAGCAATCCAACTGAGATTTATAAAGTTCACACACACACACACACTTTCAACTGCTGATTTTATTTATGTTTAGAAAATAATCTAGGTCTACTTGTTTTTAAGCTTTTGGCCTTTTCTTGATAGTTTTAATTTATATTTTATGTAAAATGGGGGGGGGGGTTTGTTTTTACAACTGAAGCCATATACAAATTCTGGTAATTAATTAATTACAGTCATACTGTAAGTCATCCAGAATTAGCCTGAAAAACATTCCCTTTTATAGTAATTACAACAAAGCATAAAATTACCCAGAACAACAAAGTATTGATGATCAATTGCTTCAACACAATACAATACATTTTGCAAAACTTTTTTTACTCTTGCTTTCTAATCCCTCGGGAGGAAACTACACTCCCATACTGAAATACGTGTCATCTGTCAGGGCAGCCAAGGCTGCTTTGATCCCGAACTCAGGCCTGAAGTCAGATTGGAGTGGGTCAGCAGATGGCATGGTGTGTGAGAGAAAGCCCTGATTTTTTTCAAAGAAAACAGCCTACAAGCAACATAAATTAGTGCACAAAACAAAGAACAACTGCGTGGAATATATATATATTGCTTTTGGTACCCACTCAGAGGCTCTGCTTGGCTTCCAGTAAATGTCAGAGGTTTTGTTTTGGTTGTTAGCACTAGTCAGAAACTCTGAGTGGTTACAACTTTCAGACAAGAAAGACCCATCTTTCTTACATTCATTCAAACTAGCCACAATTTGATTTCCATAACTCAGGGTATGGTCTTCTTGATGGGAACAACCAATACATTCACCTTAATGTAAACACCATGACTCCTTGAGCCTATCAATGTTTGTATCATCATCATCATCATCATCATCTCACCTTTTTGCTAAGGAGCTCAAGGTGGCATACATCATATTTATTTCACCCATTTTATTCTCATAGCAACGCTGTGAGCTAGTAGGTCTGGCCGAGTCACAGCGACTGGTCCAAGTTTACCAAGTTAGTTTCACGGCAGAGTGGTCTCCTAGGCCCACACGCTAACCACCACACTACACTGGGTTTTAACCTGGAATTGCTTCTATCTCTCATGTGTGTAATCTGTGGGATAACCAACTTCATATAACCAACATAAAAAGGTAAAGGTACCCCTGCCCGTACGGGCCAGTCTTGACAGACTCTGGGGTTGTGCGCCCATCTCACTTAAGAGGCCAGGGGCCAGCGCTGTCCGGAGACACTTCCGGGTCACGTGGCCAGCGTGACAAAGCTGCATCTGGCGAGCCAGAGCCGCACACGGAAACGCCGTTTACCTTCCCGCTGGTAAGCGGTCCCTATTTATCTACTTGCACCCGGAGGTGCTTTCAAACTGCTAGGTTGGCAGGCGCTGGGACCGAGCAGCAGGAGCGCACCCCGCCGCAGGGATTCGAACTGCCGACCTTTCGATCGGCAAGCCCTAGGCGCTGAGGCTTTAACCCACAGCGCCACCTGCGTCCCATAACCAACATACTTAAGTCTAATTAATGCATGAAGAGGTTGAGACCAAGATGTAAGCTGTCCTGCCAGGCTTAGTTTACCTTGAGAGGAACCACATAATCAAGCTTTTGTTCCCCTCAGTCTATATGAGAAGCTCCCTGTGTGAAGATGATTGAGCTGGTTGCTCCAGCTAAGTCCGCATGGCTCTCACAAGCCACTCTTTGAGTTCCTATACCAATAATTTAGGAACTTTCACCATTTTGAAACTAAGCCAAGTTTTAATGCCTGTGCAACTTTCTGAAGCACATGAATCTGACCTTTGAGGAGTTTGTAAGTAAACCATTTTTAACTTACCAAACATGTGGTCGTTTCCCCCCCCCCCCCCATGCTGGGGAAAGAGGAAACTTTTGGAAAGCACAAGGCATATTTTAAACGTCTGACAGCTTGTATTTCCATGTTTTACTTTGCTGCATTTTAAATCTCTGTTGGAGTTCTCTCACCAAAGAGTACTTGCCCGAAACTTGGATCTTGGCATCTAAGAATTCTTCTTTTCATCCCTATTTTTCCCTTGAACCAACATACCCATCCAGTGTCATTACTTCACACGAAACTTTGTGATATCTGATGGATCTATGAAAGAGCTGGTGCTCTTAACCTTGTACACATTTTGCTGGTGTTTAAAAATGTAACAGTTCCATCACTAGTGTAGCAAAACTGCATCACTATGGTGCAAAAAGAAGCATCTGTTGAATTTCTGCCTGCCATCTGCATAAATCAAACATACTGAGCTGCTGCCAGGGGGGGAAATAAAAATAAGAAGTGGTAACTCTTGACTGTGACTTGGCATCCCACACAGTCATGAAAATGATATTCAAATGGTTTTAATTGCCTGTCGCTAAAATCAGCTGTGGGCCCTCGTGCTCTGGATATGCATTGTGCAGTGGAAAACAGGTTGCTCACTTCTGTAAGGCAAGATAACTCAAGCTTACTCCCATCCGCTAGACAGAGCCACCTGGAATTTCCAGCATTTGCATATCTACCCAGTTTAATTTCCCGGTCTTATGCCGCTCAGTAGTGTTCAATAAAGCAAATTACTTTGGAATTGATTTACATGTAAATAGCAATTGAAGGATAAAGTTAATGTTCTTATTCACGGGTAGAGGGTAACAAAGGACAGCTGCGCCCTACATTACCACTCGGTTTCCTGCATGACAGATGTGGGTTCTTCTTCCTCCATGAGGTCCACTTGCAGTGGGGTATTCCTGCCTCTTCAGCTTGCAGCGCAACCCACAAAATATCGGAAAGATCACTGATCATAGTGTGTTAAAATCAGCCGAGGGGGCTCTCTTGGTAGTCCCACTCCCCTCAGAAGTGTGGGGAATGGCACTCAAGGATGGAGCTTTCTTTGTAAGGTAAAGGTAAAGGGTCCATTAGGGTCCAGTTGTGACTGACTCTGGGGTTGCGGCGCTCATCTTGCTTTACTGGCCGAGGGAGCCGGCGTACAGCTTCCGGGTCATGTGGCCAGCATGACTAAGCCGCTTCTGGCGAACCAGAGCAGCGCACGGAAACGCCGTTTACCTTCCCGCTGGAGCGGTACCTATTTATCTACTTGCACTTTGATGTGCTTTCGAAGTGCTAGGTTGGCAGGAGCAGGCACCAAGCAATGGGAGCTCACCCCGTCGGGGGGATTCGAACCGCCGACCTTCTGATCGGCAAGTCCTAGGCTCTGTGGTTTAACCCACAGTGCCCCCCACATCCAGAGGCTTTCTTTGTAGCAGCACCTAAACTGTAGAACTCCCTCCCAGCAGAGGTGCATCTTAGCACCTTAGTTTTATAGCTATCATCATATTCTGAAGATGCACCTCTTTAACCCTGGCATTGGATGGTTATTTCGCTTTGTGGCAGCAGCATTCTTGCTGGACTGATACTGTCCTGTTCTGGTTGGAACAGCTTTATTTGTTTTCATAATTGTGACTGTTATTCTAATTGTATATTATGTTGTTGTAACCCACCCTCGCATCTTATGGTGAAGGGTGGGTAAGAAAGAACTCGTACAAACAAATAGATGAATATGCTTTCAAACCCATGTTCTTACTAACACAGAGAGACTGCCAAGAAAATGTCTGCCGTCGTAACTCTATCACTCCTGTGACATTTCTATGATCAGTTATCGTATGATTGCTTGCCTACTGTTCTCCTGAGCAGAATGTGCTTTCTTTTCGATGAAGGATCAAAACATATGGCTTCATTTGGTAATACTTGTTAACTAAGGAATAAGTTGCCTTGAGCTTGGCAGAACTTATTTCTAGGGTGGCTGCATGGCAGACGGACATTCCTCTATTTACCGGTAGGTCCAAGTCCTATGTAAAGAAAGGGACACGGGTGGTGCTGTGGATTAAACCACAGAGCCTAGGACTTACCGATTGGAAGGTTGGCGGTTCGAATCCCCGCAATGGGGTGAGCTCCCGTTGCTCAGTCCTTGCTCCTGCCAACCTAGCAGTTCGAAAGCATGCCAGTGCAAGTAGATAAATAGATACCACTCCGGCGGGAAGGTAAAGGGCCTTTCCATGAGCTGCTCTGGTTCGCCAGAAGTGGTTTAAGTCATACTGGCCACATGACCCGGAAGCTGTATGCCAATAATGCGAGATGAGTGCTGCAACCCCAGAGTCGGTCACGACTGGACCTAATGGTCAGGGGTCCCTTTAACTTTTACCTATGTAAAGATAAAGATTCATTGGCACAATGGGTCAGTGCATCTGGCTGTCAACCAGAAGGTTCGTGGTTCAAGCCTACCCAGGGATGCCTGTGGGCAGGATTCCTGCATTGCAAGGGGTTGGACTAGATGACCCTCAGGGTCCCTTCCAACTGTACAATTCTAGGATTCTAAGTAACGGGAGCTGTGCACACACCATACATTCAAAGCCCATTTAAAACACATGGCTTCCCTACGAAGAATCCTGGGAACTGAAGTTTGTCCCCCACAGAGCCACAACTCCCAGCATCCTTAACAAAGTAGAGTTCCCAGGATCCTTTGGGGGAAGGCATGAGCTTTAAACCCATGCCAAGAGCAAAGCCCTTCAATTGCCCTTCTATACTTACCTGGACCATAAAGAAGGCTGATTGCCAAAGAACTGATGCTTTTGAATTATGGTGCTGGAGGAGACTCTTGAGAGTCCCATGGACTGCAAGAAGATCAAACCTCTCCATTCTTAAGGAAATCAGCCCTGAGTGCTCACTGGAAGGACAGATGGTGAAGCTGAGGCTCCAATACTTTGGCCACCTCATGAGAAGAGAAGACTCCCTGGAAAAGACCCTGATGTTGGGAAAGATGGAGGGCACAAGGAGAAGGGGACGACAGAGGACGAGATGGTTGGACAGTGTTCTTGAAGCTACCAGCACAAGTTTGACCAAACTGCGGGAGGCAGTGGAAGACAGGAGTGCCTGGCGTGCTCTGGTCCATGGGGTCACAAAGAGTCGGACACGACTGAAGGACTAAACAACAACAACAACTTAGCACCTGGACAGCACACTGAGCAAGCACACAGCAAAGTCTTCCCTGCCATGGCAGTAAGATGCATTGCACTTCTATTTCAATCATAGGAATTATTCCTAAATCCGCATCGATAGTTATACATTAGCAAGTGCATATTTTATGCAGATCTGTGCCATCTTTGCTGGTGATGTGTGAGCAATTTATTGCTGAGCAAATGTTAAAAAATGTATGCAGAGACACTTCTTTTTTTATGTGTGTCACTGAACATCTCTGGGATGACTTAAACCCATTCATCGCTTTATTAGTATTGGTTTGTTTGTTCAATTGCACCCCATACCTTCAGCCCACCAAGCTCCCAAGGCGGTGAAGGAGACATATAAAAAGCACCCTCTATTAATTAATAATAACAGCCAATAACATGACAAACAACAGCAAATAAAACCAAGCTAATAAATATGTAAGCAAGATGTGTCCATTAGTGCTAGATCTCTTTTACTTTATTATCCTGCCTTGTTAATTTACCCCACTTCCTCTAGTGGGAATCTGAAAGATGTTTAGGGTAATAGAACCTTGAATTAATCTCACTGCCCAGACCTATTAATTGTAATGAATTGTGCACTGTAATATACAAGCCTTCTCTTATACAAGTAGAGAGAATGCCAAGGAATAGTTGTTATTGCTAAAACCAAGATGCTTGTCTGTACCTTTTTTGTCCAGGGAGACATAACACGGTGTGAGAAGAAAGACAGAATTTACAAGCTGAAAGTTAAAGCAAATTAGATTATCTCCAGCAGCAAGCATGAAGTACCTCCAGAGAACTGTTGCTGAAAATTGGGTTCAATTGAGTAAGCTCACGGAACCAGAATTGAGGAGTATCCAGAGCCAGTGGCATGGGGCAAAGCTGAAAACCGGGGCCAGAGTACCTGTGAACTCTGACAAATCAGAAGGCATTACCCAAGAGCAAGCCAGAAGCATGAACAGAGAACAATCAAAGGTTACACTGCAGGTGCGACAAACCTTTGGCGCTCTAGAGGTTGATGAACTACAACTCCCATAAACCCTGGCCTTTGACCAAACTTGTAGTTCAGCAACATCTGCAGGGCCAAGTAGTAAATCATTGTACAGTTCTTCTTGTCCAGGGGGATAAAAGGTAAAGGTAAAGGTACCCCTGCCCGTATGGGCCAGTCTTGACAGACTCTGGGGTTGTGCGCCCATCTCACTCAAGAGGCCGGGGGCCAGCGCTGTCCGGAGACACTTCCGGGTCACGTGGCCAGCGTGACAAAGCTGCATCTGGCGAGCCAGCGCAGCACACGGAAACGCCGTTTACCTTCCCACCAGTAAGTGGTCCCTATTTATCTACTTGCACCCGGGGGTGCTTTCGAACTGCTAGGTTGGCAGGCGCTGGGACCGAGCAGCGGGAGCGCACCCCGCCGCGGGGATTCGAACCGCCGACCTTTCGATCGGCAAGCCCTAGGCGCTGAGGCTTTTACCCACAGCGCCACCCGCGTCCCTGTCCAGGGGGATACAACAGCCCATTTGGCTAGGTACGGTCCCTCACTACCATTTGCCCAAGCAACAATCCTATGTTTATGTTATGTTATGGTTTATATGTTGTGTTCTGGCCCAAAGGCCACCAAACAGGTTAAGAGGATAGTAATACCAAAATAAATGCACTAGGTCACTCATTGAAATAATAAAAGATAGCCAAAGCAAAATATCCACCGTGAACCAGCCAAAAGAGGATGGTGATTGACTGACCTAGGACTTTCTCACTCAACCCACCTCAAACCTCAGCTCTGTATCCTCCTCTCGCTACATCAGTGCAAACAAGCAAACCCCCACTGCTTTGTTAATCACCCCCCCCCACTAGTCCCTGCTTCCCTGTTACA
Source organism: Podarcis cretensis (assembly GCF_951804945.1). Lineage (NCBI taxonomy): Eukaryota > Metazoa > Chordata > Lepidosauria > Squamata > Lacertidae > Podarcis > Podarcis cretensis. The sequence goes on along the minus strand of NC_137177.1, from coordinate 21,943,857 downwards.
AGACCCTGACAATCCATTTTCCCGATAGACAACAAAATATAGACAATAGACGATAGACAACAAAATATTAGGTAAAGATAAAGGGACCGCTGCTGGAGGAGACTCTTGAGAGCCCCATGGACTGCAAGAAGAACAAACCTATTCATTCTTAAGGAAATCAGCCCTGAGTGCTCACTGGAAGGACAGATCCTGAAGCTGAGGCTCCAATACTTTGGCCACCTCATGAGAAGAGAAGACTCCCTGGAAAAGACCCTGATGTTGGGAAAGATGGAGGGCACAAGGAGAAGGGGACGACAGAGGATGAGATGGTTGGATAGTGTTTTCGAAGCTACCAGCATGAGTTTGACCAAACTGCAGGAGGCAGTGGAAGACAGAAGTGCCTGGCGTGCTCTGGTCCATGGGATCACGAAGAGAGACTGACACAACTAAATGACTAAACAACAACAACAAAAGGGACCCCTGACCATTAGGTCCAGTCGTGGCCGACTCTGGGGTTGCAGCGCTCATCCCGCTTTATTGGCCAGGTTAATCTTTGGATTTTTCTATTCTTAGGATCGGTTCCTCACATGTACACTTTGGTTTGTGGTTTAAGTCCTTGTGACAATTCACCAACACTTTTGTGTGAATTTCTCCTAATCTCTTCAAATTCATATGTAATTTCGCCTAGCACACATGTTTGCAAAGCACTTTCTGCTAGTAGGATGCATTTCTATGCACATTTCTTAGCTGGAGAACGGTACTGCAAAATTTGGAGAAGTGCAAATTATGAAGGACAGCTGTGTTTGGGGTAGTTTGGAAAGAGAAATTGGTTTGCCTTTAAATGCGAACTGGATTAAATTTATCCCACTTCCCATGCCTACACGTACTCAATGAGATACAGTTACATGATAACATCTGAAGCCAAACAGAGTGGGGGGAAAGCTCCCTGTTCTATCTTGAATATTTCTTCCTGGGAAAAATACTAAAGTGCAAGAAGATCTGGAAGAGGAGATGCAAATGGCACTTCAGAACTTCTGAGCTACTGGAGGGAAACTGGAGGGAACAAGAGAACAAACTAGAAAAATAAGAAAAAATGCAAAAGTTGGTTAGGATGTTGAAAGAATGTTGGCCCAAAGCCAGTTCTCAATGCCATGGGACATGAAGGACTTCTGAAACCCAGACAAAAGTTTAGCAAGAAAAAAGGGGATTTTACTCTGAAAAGAACAAATTGTCCTTCTAAAATCACTGAGACCAACTATGCTGGGAAAGATTCCTATAGGACATTTTGTCACAGTTTCATGCAAACAAAGAGAGGCATGTGAAGTATATGATATTGGCCTGGCATGAGTGCTCAGATAGAACATAATGATATCCATGTGTTCCATATGTTTGAAATATCAAGAAGAGCTAATAACAGTTGGCGCCATCCCTGCCAGGACATGGCTGCAAATTTAATCAGATCTGTTCACATGGGAACAGAAACATAACTACAGTTTGCACAGATCATGGTTTGGCATGGTCTGCAGCTGGACTAACTAAAAGACCATGGTTTATATAAGGCAAAATTTACTTCATCAGATGTGTGAGCTACACTTCTATAAGACAGGTAATTCCTGTCTTTAATGTATAATAAGAGCTCTCCAGATCAGGCTACAGATTCATCTGGACCAGCAGTGGTCTGCTTCCCACAGAGGCCAAGCACATGCACCCACGAAACAACAAACATCTGTTGTTACAGGAAATATGCATGCTTCTAGGATACACAGAATTTTTCATTTGGCAGAATTCTGCCCAGTGTAACTCAAATGCTTGTATACTGTTACATCTATAGGATGCTGAATAAATAATCTCACCCAGTTAAATAAATAATCTCACCTAGTGGGAATCCCCTTGGAGTTGCATTGCATTTGTAGTGGTTAAGGAGAAGTTACTGCTATTCTCTGTTAATGTAAAAGATGAGATACAGAGAGAGGGAAGGAAGGAGAGAGTAAGGTTTTAATGCTTACAGGCTTGATGTGTTGCAGCTGTTTATATTTTGAACCATCAAGCACATACTTCCTAAGAATCTTAATTCCACAATGCTTTGAATTTTGGTGTCACGCTTGTCAAAACAAATCATTATGGCCATAGCTATGGTTGACAGACGTCACCATTTTGTCAATAAAATCAAAGCGCATTGTTTCCCAGGATTTTGTATTTTTGGGTTGAGATTCCACTCACATATTTAATTGCAACCTAGGCTGCAAGGCACCAGAGTGCCAGAACGAGGGACACAAAACTATCACTTTTAATCAGGAACAAAAATATTGAGGCACGCACATTGAAATGAGCTGCTCCCGGGAGCCATGAAGAATAGTTCCTGTATAATGGAGGTCAATATCATGTCAATTCAGGAAATCAAATTCTGTTTAGGAGTGCTGCAAAGCAAAAGTTATTTGCTTAACAGTATTTGCTTAATTGTCTACAGGACACTCATAGAGTTTTTTGGGGGGTGGGAGGGGGGCTTTATCAAGTGGTAGGAGACCTTAGGACCACCATACAGGGCCAGCCAGTGGGGTGCCTTCCAAATACTTATTGGACTACATTTCCCATCATCCCTGACCACTGGCCATTCTGGCTGGGACTGATGAGAACTGGACTCCAGCAACACCTGGAGAGCACAAGGTATTGTCTACCCCCACATATTAGCAGGTAAATTTTCTCTCGAGAGATATGATGATTTTGTAGTGATTTATTTAGGCATGTTTGGCTACGTCTATATCAGTCAAGTAACATCAACATGAACTATGCCTTTTCGAAATCCATCTTTGTGCAACCTGTGCAAGGCAAAAATTGACCCACAAGAGAATTGTGTGTAACTGCAGAGGCCTCTGATACATCACATGAGTTGATGACCTGATCGACTGCAGAATGGGAGGCTTCATGCAAGAACAATGAGGATCTGGGAGATCCCATCTGATGCCCCACTGTCCATATAAGGACTGGCTGGGCTTAGCAAGAGCCCTTGGGCACATCATATGGTGATGCACCTTCCTCCTCGTGAGTCAGGTGGTGATGATGCTTGCATGTTGTTGGCATGTTGCCTCAACTGGTCACCTCCCAACACATCGCAACTATTTCCATTTGAACAGGCCCCTGACCAAGCAAGTAGGTAGGCAGAGGAACAGATGGGACCACATGGTCCAGTGCTTGCTCTGCTCACCTGCTGCATGCTGGCACCCACCAGCAGCACTGTGCTTTTGCAGCATTTATTTGGAAGGGCAATCAATGAGCAGGTGCCGGACAGAGCGAGGTGTTGGAGGAAATGCAGTATGTACTGTGCTCCCTAAGCTGTGTTCCCTCAGGTGCGATGAAGGTTCTACATAGGCAACAATGAGATGGAGGAGGCAGAGCAACCAGAATCAACTCTGGGATTGGTTGCAAGCAGGCAGATGAGGTCTGACTGAGGTTGATGGGTGTTATGTACTGAGTTGAATAGGATCCAAAAGGCAGCAGTCTGATTGGTCCTAGAACAATAGGATTCAGAATGCAGCAGTCTGATTGGTCCTAGAACAATAGGATTCAGAATGCAGCAGTCTGATTGGTCCTAGAACAATAGGGTCCAGAATGCAGCAGTATGATTGGTCCGCAGGAGCCACCCAATCCAGCTCCAGGTGGAAGTGAATCTGCAACCTGATTGGCCTACAGGAGAATCCCAGAATTAGCCAATCACGTGCGGCCCATTGTGTAAATAATGTATATAAGGCAGATATTTTGGGGAAACTTTCATTCCTCACTACTATGAGCTGAATAAAGAGCATGAAATCCACACTTGACTCCGAGTATTTTTCAATGGAGCAGTGCCCCATTCACCCTAATGAACCTGCCTCCACGCTTGGCACATTTTGTACCAGCCTGATAGGAGTGGAATAGCATCTTCTTGTTACCTTATACAGGGTAGCATGAGGGACCCCAGGGGCCTGCAGGAAGGCTACTCAGCTCTCCCCAGCTGCTTCGGTGGTAGGAAATAAAAGGGAGTGAGGGTAGGAGACCCAAAGAGGAGTGAGAGGACAAGGGGGAGAGCAACAGGAAGCTACTCAGGATGGGCTTACCTGCAACTCCAAGCAGCCAGTCATGAGGTGGTGAGTTACCCTTGCTTGAAGTCCCATCTGCAGAGCAAAGTGTGAACACAGGATATTTGGCTTGCAATGTCAGAGCTGTGTCCTTTGGAAAACATATGGGAGCAAGCCTCCAAGCAGCATGAGGTGGCGTGGGCCCTAACAGGGAACAATTTATTTTAGATCATTCCTGGTTGTACAACCTCCCCTTCCCTCTTCTGCCAGCCTGAGGGTTATTCTCATTTTCTACATAGCACAGCAAGGGACAATTAGCGCTTTGTGATAATTACCGAAGACTCTTTTCTTAGACACCTTCATCTTCAGACCGAGCTCCAGCCTTGTTAAGTTTTGTTTCCACCTGTTACATGTCTTTAGATGGCCTCTGTCCCAAGTACATGGTTCCCCCCCCCACTCCCATCCTGCTATTTTAGGACCTGCACCTATCTCAGGATCTGAAACATCAATGCAAACCACAACGGCCTTGTCAAAATCCCAGGTCAACTCCAGTCGGGAGTGTTGTTCAGGCCAGCTTCAAGCCATCAAAAGATTTCTGTCAGAAATCCATCCAGCAGACTTCATCTGATCTATCTTTAGAAAGGCGCAGCAACAGAGCTGGCATTTGGAACAAAAGCCCAGCAAAAATATGCTAAGCCTATAAAAAAGACTGATAATTTCTGAGCACTAGGCCCATGCAAACAGTAGCATTTGCCAGCAGGGTGTAGCGGGTGGAAAGGAAGCACAGCTCCAGGATTTTTGCTTTTAGAGCAGGAATGATGATCTTGCAGGTGATAGTGAGGTTACCAAGGTTCTTGGCAGATTAGCACAGAAAAGGAGTGAGGGATTTTTTTTCAGCTTGAAGGCCACATTTTCATCACAGCAACCTTCTAGGAGCCACATGGACAAAGGCACGCAGAACAATAAATATATATTTTAGACAGCAGGCAAGTTTCTGCACACAGTCACATATTCCTCTCTATCTTTCATTGGGGCAAGGAAGACGCATTATCAGACTCCCAGGACTTACTCCAGCCAGACAAAAACACCTCAAGGGTCATCTAGTCCAACCCCCTGCAGTGCAGGAATCTTCTGCGCAATGTGGGGCTTGAACCCACGTCCCTGAGATTAAGAGTCTCATGCTCCCCTGAAAAGTCCCAAAGGGCCTGATAGAGAGGCCTAGAGCGACACATATTGCGTCTGGGTGTGAGGTTCTCTACCCGTGACATACAGGAAGTCAAGAGAATGGGGGAAATAATCAAATGGAAACCGGGTCCTCCCTTTCCCCCATGCTTTGACTGGTTCCTCCTATTTCACACATCCTCCAGATGTTTTGGGACTACAACTCCCATCATCCCTGACCACTGGTCCTGTTAGCTAGGGATGATGGGAGTTGTAGTCCCAAAACAGCTGGAGGGGCGAGTTTGCCAATGCCTGGTTTAAAGGGTAACACTTCTTTGCAAGATTGTTTGCACTGCTATTTAAAAGCTAAAGGTTGCATTTCCGCTGGCTGGAGATCTTTTGCTAAAGCTCAATATGTTATTCAAGTTGAGTTTGTTCTATAAAAATCCTGTCACGTGATCCTAATAAACCAGATTTCATTTTACTGCCACTCTTTTTCTTTTTTTGCAGGGAGTGCATGTGTGTATGGATCAACACATTTGCCTGCATTGATGGGAGGGGTACGTATTATGCTGGAATTATTCTGTGAGAGCCTTGTGTTCCTTAGGTGCAGATGTTCGGGCTTGCAATATTGATTTTTTACTAGAACCCTGAAAGCCAAAAACCAGAGCAATATGCAAAAAAATTAGTGGCTGTTGTGCTCTGGGACTGATGAGAAGTGGAATCCAACGGCATCTAAGGGGCCAAATAAATCTGTTCCTCTCCTCTTTTTGGATGAGGTGGATCCTTGGTCCAATAGGGCTCTTCCCTTAGAACAGGGGTCAGCAAACTTTTCCAGCAGGGGGCCGGTCCACTGTCCCTCAGTCCTTGGGGGGGGCCAGACTATATTGGGGGGGGGGGGAGTGAATGAATTCCTATGCCCCACAAATAACCCAGAGATGCATTTTAAATAAAAGGACACATTCTGCTCATGTAAAAACACACTAATTCCCGGACGTCCGCGGGCCGGATTTAGAAGGCGATTGGGCCGGATCCGGCGCCCGGGCCTTAGTTTGCCTACCCATGCCTTAGAACTTCCCTCAGGAGATCAGCAAACAGGAGTGTTAAGCAACATCTTCATGCTTTCATAAGGAAAGGTGCTCTTCTTCTTTCCCAGGTGTTTTTTAATAACAAATCTGTCACTAAAAAACAATCTGCCGTTTGTGGGGTGGAGAGGACCCTCTAAGGTATTTGTCTCGTCTTCTAGAATCCTTGTATGCTATGACTCATCGGCTTTTCGAAAGACGGTGTCGGCTTCTCACATTCATAACTTCAACTCTTCCTATGAATTTCCTGCTGTGCATCTTCCTTTCATCTAAACAATCTTTCTTTTATGGCCGCCCTCAGGAGCAAGGAAATTAAAACCGGCGAGGTTAACATCTCCTTCCGCATTCGCTGCATTCTATCAGTAATTTAATCTTTTGGCTTAAAACCTGTGTTTTGGAATGTGCTTGATGGCGCATTCATAAGGTAAGCAACATTTGGTCTCCTCTGCCTTGCGGAACACACGTTTTCACAGCCAGGCGTAAACAAAGGAGGAAATTAAAATTAACTTATGCTCCCATTTCTGATTCTTTTTGGTGGGGAGGAATGTTGTAGCAGAATTACTAAATTACTGGGTCAGACTTGAGGCGTCTGTAACATGATACTGCATTGATCTTTTTTTTATATAATAATTTTTTCTTGTTTTACAACACACATAAACAATTTTATCCAATTTTAACAAACAAATTCTCTTTTCGAACTTCCTTCAGCTTCTCTGACAATCATCCATCTGTACCTATTAGTTACACATTCCTTCTCCTTTAGTATTGTCTTTAGTCTTCCCTCCCGCATCTATTGTTTTGACAATACCTCTTAGATTTCACAATGCTTCTTTAAATCCCACTAACGTTGTTTGCACATCACATATATTTTTCAGATATTCTACAGATTTCCCCCAGTCTTCGATGAACTTTTGGTCTTTAAGATATCTGATTTTCCCAGTTAGCTTGTCCAATTCTGCATAGTCCGTCAGTTTCGATCTCCAATCTTCTATCATTGGTATTTCCTCTTGTTTCCATTTCTGGGCCAGTAGAATCCTTGCAGCTGTAGCAGCATATTGAAAGAGTTTACAGTCTTTTATTCTTATCTCTTTTCCTGTAATCCCCAAAAGAAAAGCTTCTGGTTTCTTTACAAATGTATACTTTAACATCTTTTTCAGCTCGTTATATATCATCTCCCAGAAACTTTTAACTTTCTTGCAATCCCACCACATATGATAAAACGTTCCCTCTTTTTCTTTACATGTCCAACACTTATTAGATGTCTTAAACATTTTTGCCAATTTTGCTGGTGTTATGTACCATCTATATAACATTTTCATCACATTTTCCTTTAACGCCATACATGCAGTGAATTTTAAGTTATCTTTCCATAATTTTTCCCAATCTTCAAATTGTATATTATGACCAAAATCCCTGGCCCATTGTATCATTACCGACTTAACTTCTTCATCTTTCGTATGCCATTCCAACAATATCTTATACATTTTTGACAGAATTTTACAATCATTATTTATTATGTCAATCTGAAATTTAGAGTCTTTTTCTGCATAACCACATTCTTTCATATCTTTTTTAAACATTTCATTAACATGAAAGTAATGCAACCAATCATAAACATATTCTTTGACTTGCTCATATGGTTTTAATTTCCATTTTCCTCCTTCTTTCATTGTCAATTCACTATAAGTAATCCATTTACCTCTCATATTAATTTTCTTTACACTCATAACTTCTAACGGGGATAACCAGCATGGAACTCTTGGTTCTAATAGGTTTTTATACCTATCCCATATTTCTATTAACGCACTCCGAAAAATGTGGTTCCCAAAACCTTTATGGATTTTCATCTTCCCATACCATACACTGTGAATACACAGTGGAAGTGAGGAACAGGTTTAAGGATTTAGATTTGGTGGACAGAGTGCCTGAAGAACTATGGATGGAGGCTCGTAACATTATACAGGAGGCAGCAACTAAAACCATCCCAACGAAAAGGAAATGCAAGAAAGCAAAGTGGCTGTCCAACGAGGCCTTACAAATAACGGGGGAGAGAAGGCAAGCAAAATGCGAGGGAGAAAGTGAAAGATACAGGAAATTGAATGCAGATTTCCAAAAAATAGCAAGGAGAGAAAAGAAGGCCTTCTTAAACGAGCAATGCAAAGAAATAGAGGAAAACAATAGAATGGGAAAAACCAGAGATCTGTTCAAGAAAATTGGAGATATGAAAGGAACATTTCGTACAAAGATTACCATAATAAAAGACAAAAGTGGAAAGGACCTAACAGAAGCAGAAGACATCAAGAAGAGGTGGCAAGAATACACAGAGGAACTATACCAGAAAGAAATGGATGTCTCGTATACCCCAGGTAGTGTGAGCCAGACATCCTGGAGAGTGAAGTCAAATGGGCCTTAGAAAGCACTGCTAATAACAAGGCCAGTGGAAGTGATGATATTCCAGCTGAACTATTTAACATTTTAAAAGATGATGCTGTTAAGGTGCTACACTCAATATGCCAGCAAATTTGGAAAACTCAGCAGTGGCCAGAGGATTGGAGAAGATCAGTCTACATCCCAATCCCCAAGAAGGACAGTGTCAAAGAATGCTCTAACTACCGCACAATTGCACTCATTTCACATGCTAGCAAGGTTATACTTAAAATTCTACAAGGCAGGCTTAAGCAGTATGTGGACCGAGAACTCCCAGAAGTGCAAGCTGGATTTCGAAGGGGCAGAGGAACCAGAGACCAAATTGCAAACATGCGCTGGATTATGGAGAAAGCTAGAGAGTTCCAGAAAGACATTTACTTCTGCTTCATTGACTATGCAAAAGCCTTTGACTGTGTCGATCACAGCAAAATATGGCAAGTTCTTAAAGAAATGGGAGTGCCTGATCACATCTGTCTCCTGAGAAATCTCTATGTGGGACAAGAAGCTACAGTTAGAACTGGATATGGAACAACTGATTGGTTCAAAATTGGGAAAGGAGTACGGCAAGGCTGTATATTGTCTCCCTGCTTATTTAACTTATATGCAGAATTCATCATGAGAAAGGCTGGGCTGGATGAATCCCAAGCCGGAATTAAGATCACTGGAAGAAATATCAACAACTTCAGATATGCAGATGATACAACCTTGATGGCAGAAAGTGAAGAGGAATTAAAGAACCTTTTAACGAGGGTGAAAGAGGAGAGCGCAAAATATGGTCTGAAGCTCAACATCAAAAAAACGAAGATCATGGCCACTGGGCCCATCACCTCCTGACAAATAGAAGGGGAAGAAATGGAGGTAGTGAGAGATTTTACTTTCTTGGGCTCCATGATCACTGCAGATGGTGACAGCAGTCACGAAATTAAAAGATGCCTGCTCCTTGGGAGTTAAAGCCATGGTTTTCCCAGTAGTGGTGAATGGAAGTGAGAGCTGGACCATAAAGAAGGCTGATCGCCGAATAATTGATGCTTGTGAATTATGGTGCTGGAGGAGACTCTTGAGAGTCCCATGGACTGCAAGAAGATCAAATGCATCCATTCTTAAGGAATCAGCCCTGAGTGGTCACTGGAAGGATAGATCATGAAGCTGAGGCTCCAATACTTTGGCCACCTCATGAGAAGAGAAGACTCCCTGGAAAAGACCCTGATGTTGGGAAAGATTGAGGGCACAAGGAGAAGGGGACAACAGAGGACGAGATGGTTGGACAGTGTTCTCGAAGCCACAAACATGAGTCTGACCAAACTGCGGGAGGCAGTGGAAGATAGGAGTGCCTGGCGTGCTCTGGTCCATGGGGTCACGAAGAGTCGGACACGACTAAACGACTAAACAACAACAAGGGTGCTGGGAACTGTAGCTCTGTTCAGGGTTCCCAGGATTCTTTGGGGAAAGCCGTGTGCATGATGTGGAAGTGATTGGGGAAACTAGCAAAAGACAGAACTTTTTCTAGCATAAAGATGCAAATGGTGGAGACAGCATCACCCATTGTATTTTTGCCTACCCTGCCAGAAGAAGAAGTGGCCTTCCATTTGTGTTCAGATTTAAACATACTGAAGAATAGTGAGTTCAGCTACTGGTCCATCTGGCTTAGAATTATCTAAATCTGACTGGCAGAAGGTCTGTGGAGACTCATAGGGGAAGTCACCTACCCATAGCTACAGTTGAGATCCTTCTAAGTGAAGATGCAAATGACGAGCAATGCAGTTGTATAACATATCTATTCAGAAATAAGCTCCAGTTGAGTTCTGTGATACTTACTACTTCTGGTATGGTATTGTAGCCTGAATTTGGGCCCTTCTGCATGTTTGCTTGATCACTGAGCTCTGGGCCTTTCCCAGTTTTTTTCTTGCTCATCCTTATTCAGAAGGGTGAGGAAATGAGGGACAATTTAAATGCATCATTTTTCACATTCTCCACTTCCAAGGAAGCGATTCCCCTGATAGCAAGTATGGCACAACAGCCAACAATCTTTTGCTCAGGAGGAATGTGCTTAACCAAAACCCATAAGTTATTTCTACAGTCCTCCCCTTGTGATGGTCTCTACAACTACTGCACAAATCCTTCTAGTCGTCCTTGAATTTGGCATTATAAAACGAATAATGCATCCTTATGTTGGGTGCTTCTAAAGGAAATCAACAAGTTATACTGTCATATTAAGACTCCCTTTCTTGTCCTTCACCTTTTCCTTTTTACTCCATTATAATTTCCCCCCAAATTTCCCAGATACAAGAATGGGAAGCACACATACAAACGAACTCCCCTCCACCACTTTGCAAAGGAAATTCATAGGTGGGTTTAAGCAGAAATTTCATTTGAAAAACAGTCAACACATCCCATTTCTTCTAAGATAGGTGGTTTTTTTAATCAACAAACAACAACAAGTGACAAATTATAGACGAAGGGCATTTTTTATTTCCCTTTAAACATGCATTGCAACGATTGCTGGATTTTTAACGGGCTGGATTCAGTAAACATGCGGGAGGGGGGGGGGTTAAATGGAAGAAACCAGCTTGAACGGGTCTCGCCCTCCCGCCTCTCCTTCCCTCCCTCCCTTGCTCAGCGAATTACTCGGGGATGGGGGGAGTTCCATATGAAATCTAGGAGGTCTCAGAGGATCGGACAGCCGATCCCTCCATCGGCACACCCGCTGCCGCCGCCACCTGAATGAAACAAACCTCCCTCAGTTCAGGCAGCCGAGCCCTCGCCGGAGAGCTGCTGCTGCTGCTGAACATTTTCCTTCCGCCGTCGGGGAATTCGCAGCTGCCTGGGCAGAGGCGCCTTAAAAGAGTTTTTGAAAGGGCTCCCAGTCCTGCGCCGGGACCGAGGCGGTGACGCTTCCATTTCCGGACCGGAGTGAGAACTGTGCACTTCAGGCGTCAGCAGAGACCCGAGGGGGGCGTACCGTTTGACCCGGCCGGACCGGAGTGAGAACCGCCGCCTTCGGAGGAGCCCGCCACGTGGAGGAGGAGCAGCGACGGAGGAGGAGGAGGAAAGGAAGGACGGGCCCTTTTGCGCTCCTAGCTCGGACTTAATCGCAACGTCTGATCCTCTTTCCCCGAAGAAGCAGCAGCCCCTCGCGGGGCTTGGCGTTGCTGGACCGACTGCGAAACTCAGGAGTAAACGTGGTTTTGTTTCCGCGTCTGCCGTAAGTCGTGGGAATGTGCGTGTACACGCGTGTGCCGGGGGGATCGGGGCGAAAGAGGAGGGCTCCGGGAGGGACATATTCAGCAAAAGCCGCTTCAGCTGCCTGGTCCAACTTAAGATACTTGGAGCTCAGGAGTGAAGTCTGTTGGCAGTGGCGATCCACGCCACGGGCCACTTCGACGGGGCTACGCGGCTTGCCATTTCCCTTCGTGCTGCGAGAGATGCCACCACCTTGAAATCACCACTTTTGGACCTGAAAGGGGGTTTGTGCGTAAGGGATACTCTGGCGCGCGCGAGGAAACGGCTACTCAGCAAAGATTAGGTGAAAAAATGCTACTTGAAGAGGAGAGAAAGTGATTGGTAGCGTGGGGTAACGGTGCCATACGTAGATGGAGAGCTTGCTTCGACTAAATGTAGTGTTTGATGGGCGATCGTCTGATTCAATCCAAGCTACTCTGTATGAGATCTAGGAGCTGCGGCTTGCAGTTTTGCCTTTCCGAATCAAGGCAGAAATAGAGTTGGGTGAGCTGACTCGACTTCTAGTTAAATCCAGCCTGATTGGAAATAAATTTCCATGAGCTTTCACTTTGCAGACTGGGTCTGGACCTCAAATCTTGATGCTTTAAAGACATCGCCGCCCTCCCCCCAACCCCACTATTTGCCCATAGAGCAGATCCGCATAAAATCATTGATCTGGTTTGTACAGCTGTGTCCAAGCTAACCTCCTGCTTAAGGGCTAAGGAAGGGAAGCAAACGGAGGAGTCCCGTGACACCTTGAAACTTACTTATTGTGGCATAATCTTCCATGCGCCAGAGCCTGTACCTGAAAATGTGGGCTCCCTGACCCACAAAAGCTTCCACTGCAATCAGCTTGTTAGTTTTTAAGTTGCCATAGGACTGTAGGTTTTGCGGTGATAGTTTATGCCACTGTTGGTTGCAGTGGTAGAGAAGCAGGGACAATCTTCCAGTTGCCTAATGCAAAAAATTGCCACTTGCTCCATTACTATTATTAATAATAATCATTTGCCCTCCTGCTACGTACTCAAGGATTGCATTAGCCAATTCTGCCATGCCCAGGGAGCTAGGGTCAGGCTAGCCTCTTAAGCTGCCTTGTGAAGCAAGGCCAATTGAGCTCAGTGAGACTTACTGCCAAGTAAGAGTGTATAAGATCACTGCCTTAAGCAAAAAATAATGTTCCAGCATTATCTGGTTAGGGCTGCTTAATGTGGGGAATGAATTCCATTGAAATCAGTGGGGTTTTAGCCTTCGACTGTTGTTTGCCATTAGCTGCCTTGGTGACAGATTTTTATCTCTGCTATCAGAATGTTGCCCTTTGAGTCAGTTTTTAAGCCTGAGTTTGATATGATGGCTCATATCACTCATATCCTGCTCTAACTGTATCTAGGATTTCTAGCCCTCCCACCCATGAAGCAAGGTGAGGTAACTGCCTCAGATAACAGGCAGGATCTTCCAAGGCAGCAGATCCCAATGTATATCTTTATTCCTGTCCATAGGCATAGCTGGGGGGGGCAGCTGCCCCCCATCAAGTAGAAATTTGTTGTTGTTGTTTAGTCGTTTAGTCGTGTCCGACTCTTCGTGACCCCATGGACCAGAGAACGCCAGGCACTCCTGTCCTCCACTGCCCCCCGCAGCTTGGTCAGACTCATGCTGGTAACCTCGAAAACACTATCCAACCATCTCGTCCTCTGTCGCCCCCTTCTCCTTGTGCCCTCCATCTTTCCCAACATCAGGGTCTTCTCCAGGGAGTCTTCTCTTCTCATGAGGTGGCCAAAGTACTGGAGCCTCAGCTTCACAATCTGTCCTTCCAGTGAGCACTCAGGGCTGATTTTCTTCAGAATGGAGAGGTTTGATCTTCTTAACTAACTGACCAATCAGGTTGGTTCTTCCTCCCCTAACAAAATTCTTGCCCCCCCCCCAACAAAAATCCTGGCTATGCCCATGTTCCTGCCCTGTTTGTGGTGTTGATCTTCACTCACCCCTGCTTTCCTGGTGGGAAGGAAGGCATCCTTTTGTGGTTCACCTCAGGTGCCAAAATGTCTTGAGCCATTCCTGCCTTCCAGATTCACTATCCCGGGCTTCCTTAAATGACTCTGCCTCCCCACCCCCACCCCCACCCCACCCATTTGCTGGCCACTATGTCAGGAACTCTTTCTCAGCACACCTACTGATCTCTATCTCTTCCAACCAATCCCCCATCAAAATCATAGGGAAGGGGTTGTTGCTCAGTGGTAGACAGAAAGAAAGCAACAGTAAGCTGGGAATCATCATAGGCTCTGTACAAAGCCTCACTGATAAGTATGTACAGGATTTCAACCTGAATCTGTTAGTTTTAAAGACCCTAACAAGGGATCCCATAAATTTTGAGACCAATGGGAAATTTTGAGACCTTACCCAGTTTATTCATTTCTTAATCTTTTTTTCCAAAATTTAGAATAAGGTGAAAGGATATTAACTGGTCAAGGACTTGGGTGTTCAGGATTAAATTTGTTATGAAATTTACTGTGAAACCTTGGGCCAGTCACTGTCTCTCATCCTTACCTACCTCACAAGGATAAGATGGAGAAATGGAAAACTATGTGTGCCACCTTGGAAGAAAGGGGGATTTAATGTTATTGAGAAGAGCTTCAGGTTGTGTACCCCTGATCCTTAAGGGGCATCAGGCAAGGTTTGAAATAATACAAGAACAAACCTAAAAATCAAAGAAAAAAGACTATGGGACACAACGCAGTTCAGACTTTACATGCAGGTTCATGGCAAATCCAATGTGCTGGGACAAGTTTGCCTGGATTTGAAAATGCAAGTGTCCAGTTCTTTTACCTATTGAAGTTTGCTGGAAATTTAATACATTAAAAGCACGCACTCGTTTAACGCCCAGACAGTTCTCTGATCCTAAGAGAGATGGATGTGTGGTGCCATTGGCTCAGTCTGTGGGCCAATGCAGGTACCATAAAACAAATGACTAAGGGCTGAACTAGATGTGATGTAAATTGTATAGATGCAATTGACATAAAAAATGTAATAGTAGCCATATAGGGGGCAGGCAGCTAAGCTGTATTGGGACCATATGGGAGGGACAGAGGGACCACCCTCCCACTCCCCGTTGTGGTATGTACTAAATAACTTGCCCCAGCTACTTTTACCCAGAAGAAAACAGTGGTGTGTGTGTGTATGTTAAACTCTCCCTCCTCCTGCAGTCTCAATGCTGCACAGTTAACATCATGTCCGCCTTGGCCCTTATATGAAGTAGATTATCTTAATGGACTAGAAACTTCTGAGGAATCTTATGCAAGACACTGGCACAGAACTGACTGAATTCAAAGCTGAAAGCAGGCAAGTTTTACATACCTGGCCCCTACAAGCTGTTACTGGTCTGGGCTGAGTATCTCCTTCAACAGGGCTCTAGTTCCAGAAATGTAAGAGGCAGGATTATTCTACAAGTCCTTTTCCATAGCCCTCCTCCATTACACTGTTTATTCCACAGATGCCCTCCAGATGGGCTGCAAAGTCCCATCATCCTCAACCATTTCTCATCCTGGCTGATGGGAATTGTAGTTGAAAACATCTGGAGTGCACCCTGCCAGCTATTCCTGTTCCAGGCGCCTGGGGAGAGTTTTCCCTAACCTTGCTATAACCAAGATCCTTTGGGGCTGAGCATGGGACTTTTTGCACACAAATCATTTGCTCTGTCACTGAGCTATTGCTCTTCCCCTGATGTGCTATGGAAAATATCAGCAGGACTGTGCAATGAAATTTCAACCCCCCTCTAAAGAGAAACACATGTGAAAAGGTTGCACTGGAATGCCAGATTTACAGGAAAGGCCTATGAACAGGAGCAGACAAGAACAGGCAGGTCTTGCCAGCACCTCATATCACCCAATGGATTTTACATTCCAGCATTGGTTTCTCATAGCTATTTCCCCATAGAGGCAAATCATTAAATGAGAATCCATGCTTAACAGCTTGCCTAGGAGATCTGCTTTCTCCTTCATCTAGCTTTCGCTGCCAAAGCTGAAAGCGAAGGCTGCAGTGCCCCCTAACGTCAAACGCAGAGAAACATGTGCACTTGGATTGGGGACACATTATAGACCAACGATCTTCAGCCTTCCTTTTTGGACTCTGCGCACACACCGTTAACCACAGTCTAGACCCTGCTTTCAGTTCTTCGTATGGGGATATACAAAATTAGAATAAAGCATTTAACAGGAAAATGCAGATAAAACTATCTACAAACATACAACTGAAACATATAGCGCCAGGTAAGAGAAATAGCAGTAGCAACCGGGCAGTGATTTAAAAGGGCCATTCATTTTTAACTTGGGAAATTATTTGCCACCAGTCCATAGAATCATAGAATTGTGGAGTTGGAAGGGACCCCAGGGGTCATCTAGTCTAACCCACTGCAATGCAGGAATCTCAACTAAAGCATCTATGACAGATGCTGTCCAATCTCTGCTTAAAAATCTTCACCCATGAAGGAGAGTTTGCCACCTTGCAAGGGAGTCTGTTCCACTGTTGAACAGCTCTTACAGTCAGAAAGTTCTTCCTGGTGTTTAGTCAGAATTGCCTTTCTTGTAACTTCAAGCCATTGGTTTTCTCCGGAAGAGGAGAAAAGAAACTTGCTCTATCTTCCATGCAACAGTCCTTTAGATACTTGAAGATGGTTATCATATCTCCTCTCAGTCTCCTCTTTTCTAGGCTAAACATTCCCAACCCCCTCAACCATTCCTCATAAGGCTTGATTTCCAGACCCTTGATCATCTTGGTTGCCATCCTCTGCAAATGTTCCTGCTTGTCAATAACCTTCTTAAACTGTGGCGCCCAGAACTGGACACAGTACTCCAGGTGTGGTCTGACCAAGGCAGAATATAGCAGTCCTATTACTTCCCTTGGTCTAGAAACATTATTCTTCTTTTGATGAAGCCTAGAATAGCATTAGCTCTTTTTGCTGCTGCATCACACTGTTGATTCATGTTCAGCTTGTGATCTACTCAGACTCCTAGATCCTTTTCATACGTACTACCGGCAAACCAGATGTCCCCCATCTTATATTTGAGCAGCTGGTTCTTCCTGTCTAAGTGCAGAACCTTACATTTGTCCCTTACTGAAATTCATCTTGGTAGTCTTGGCCCAGTTCTCCAATTTGTTAAGGCCATCTTGAATCCTGATTCGATCTTCTGTAGGCGTTAGCTACCCTTTCCAGTTTGATGTCATCTGCAGTTTTGATGAGCATCCCATCAACTCATTCATCCAAGTCGCCTTTAAGCTAGAGATGGTTGTAAGAGAGGATTAGACAAATTCTTGGGGGATTAGTTTACCAGCGGACTACTAGGTACCCATAGTTTTCCTTGTTTGACCTGAAAGAGCAGAGATAAGGAACATGTGGCCTTCCAGATGTTGCTTGACTACAACTCCTATAATCCCATACAATTTCATGCTAGCCGGGACTGATGGGCATTGAAGTCTAACAACATATGGAGGGCCACAGATTTCCCATCCCTGCTAAAATGAGACAGGACTTTTTGTAAGGTGGTACCCTATTTTGCAACACTCTCACTGGAGCTAACCAGCTGATTGGTTCCAGGTGTGTACAATGTGCTTTGTCCAGGCATTTAACCACCAGGTACTTTACTTGACTAATGCTGATGACTGACTTTTAAAGTTATGTTGGCATTGATGCTGCTTTGCTTATGGTTTGATTGGTTATTTTAGATTTATAATTAGTCTTTTTGCTTGTTTTTGTAAGCTGCCTTGGACAGATATGTGTGTGTGTGGGGGGGAAACAGGCTATAAAAAAAAAGCTTACATGGAGTAGCGGCTCAGTGTGTTAAACTAGGACCTGGGCTGGGGGCTGGGTTCAGATTCACACACTTAAGCGCAGAAGCTTTCTGTGTGATTTTGGATCTGTAATTTTCTGTTAGTCTTAACCTTCCTACTAGGTGAGGGTAACATGGCAGCAGCAGGAGAGAGATTGAAACTTGTACATTACTCTGAACTCTGTGGAGAAAAAGTGGCTTGTAATTAAAATAGGCATTTTAAAATAAATCAGCATGGACACATGAACAATTAGCTTTATATTATAGGGTTTCTATTATATTATGTTAATCTGGAACACAGCAAATTGTCTTGTAATATTTGTCCATGTAGCCATTCTGACTGGCGGCATCTCTTATGGGTCTAAAACAGAGGTCTGTCCCCACCACTTGCTAACTAGAGATGGCAGGGATTAAGCCTAGTACCGTCTACATATCATCTGTCCTGCCAAAGATAACCAGATAGGGCCACAGTGAGAAAATAAAATGGTTGCTAGACCCAGCTGCCTGTCACTATTTGGACAGGCAGTAAAGGTAAAAAGCTAAAGGACCCCTGGATGGTTATGTCCAGTCAAAGGCGACTATGGGGTTGCGGCACTCATCTCGCTTTCAGGCCGGCGTTTATCCACAGACAGGTTTCCAGGTCATGTGGCCAGCATGATTAAACCACTTCTGGCGCAATGGAACACTGTGACGGAAAGCAGAGCGCATGGAAATGCCGTTTACCTTCCCGCTGCAGTGGTACCTACTTATCTACTTGCACAGGCGTGCTTTCAAACTGCTAGGTTGGCAGGAGCTGGGACAGAGCAACAGGAGCTCACCTTGTTGTAGGGATTTGAACCGCCAACCTTCTGATCAGCAAGCCCAAGAGGCTCATTGGTTTCGACCACAGCACTACCCGCTATGACCCACCGACAGGGATAGGACCTAACCAAAGGCTTTTTGTCCAGGGCCCCTTCAAACCCAGAACTAGACCTGAAGACTTATTCATAACACTATAATATATAGCATTTTAGCATTGGCCATTTATGGAAGTGAGAAGTCTAGTCACTTAACAAAAAAAGTATAGAAGAAGGGTTTTGTCAGGATACCGTCTTAGATTTTGGCTGAACAATTTCCTTTTTTTATCATTGCCTTGGAATCCCAGTTGCAGTGATAGACTCTTGAGTCCAGAATCTTACAAAATCCAGGACTGTTTTCTGCCAAATGTCAACAGAACAGGGAAGCATGACTCTGTTTCCCACTGCTGCTGAAATAACTAGCCCATGACTGTTCATACTGATAGCTGCCTCAGATGAGTTATTTCATCCCTCTTGCAGAACTCATGACATATTCAATGGGAACTATTTAATCCAGACTACCAGAGGCCTGGGAAAAAGCCATTTAATTGGCAGCCTTTAACCTTGCAAAAATCAAGTTACTGCATTTTTCTCCATATACGTACACATGTAACATAAAAATATCCTTTTGACGTGAACTGTAAACAAAGCTGATTGTAAGCATGGCACTGATAAAATACCAAACGTAGTACAAAGCACTGTTTTCGGAAGTGAAACGATTTCGATGGCATGAGATCCAAAACAGCAATTTTCCAACAATGTTATAGTACACTCTATCATTTGGATTTGCTTGTCCTTTGTAGGACACACCATTATTTGTTAAAGTCACAATGGCTCACTGAAAACTTTCCAATTTCAGCTCCTTCTGTACTTTGTTGCAGCTATTGTTTTTATATTCTGCTGAAAGCTGCCCAGAGTTTTTTATTCTTATTCTTCTTTTTATTCTTATTATTATACTGAACAAATGAGAGGCAATATAAGCTGATTTATATGTAAACCTAGCAATGCCTGCTTGATATCTAGGGAACACCTTCGTGATGTATCTATAATCAAATTTTCCTATATGTTGAGCACATCTGCAACAGAGTGCAAAAGAAACTGTGATTGAATTTATTTTAATTGTTTATATCCTGCTTAAAAATATATATCCCTAAATGACTTACAAAAATAACAAATGAAAACAAAATATCCAGAACAAAGTAACTTTTTCAAATGCAAGGAGATAGCATTTCAATGTAAAAAGAGTTTCAGTGACCCTCTAAAAGCTGGAAAAGTGGGGTTTGGCAAAACTCCCAAGGGAGAAAATGCCACAACTGCAGTGCCAGTACTGAAAAGGCCATGTTTTTCTAACGTTTAAGAACATGAGAGAACCAGGCTGGATCAGACCAAAGGTTTCTGTTTCCACAGTTCCACAGTTCTGTTTCCACCAACCAGATGACCAAAGCAGGACATGGGCACAACAGTGCACGTGCTAGTTTTCCCTCTAGAAAAGGACTGACCCCTCCTTTCTATGGGACCCTGTAAGTGGCCTCCTTGGCTCTTTCTATTGGCCCCTACGGTTATGATTTGTGGGTCCCACTTAATTTTATTTTGATTTTAAATGTGATTCGAATTGTATTTTAAACTAATTGTTTGATTTTGTGTTTTTAATGTATTATATATTTGGTGTTGGCCGCCCTGAGCCCGGTCTCGGCTGGGGAGGGCAGTGTATAAAAAATTATTATTACCAGAGCATCATCATCATCATCATCATCATCATCACAGTTATTATTACAGTTTATTAATACATATTGCTCTGCAGCTGAAAGGCCCACAGTGGACAGCAAGCAAAAGTTTAAGGCTGCAAGATCACAACTTACAAAGGCCAGACAAAAACATTCTCAAGCTTGAGAAATAAAATTCACTTTCACCAACTATATATATAACAGGCTAGAAACCTGAACAATGAGAACTACTAAAGATAAAAAAATTAAAAAGGAAAGCTTACCCCTAGAAGAATTAAGGGTGTTCCCATCCTTAGTATAGTGAAGCTTTTAAATTTTTGTTTCCAATCTCTCCATTTTCCACCCTCAGACGGTTCACCTTGTGGATGTGGGTCTGCGTCTCTAAGGCCAGGTAAGAATGTGCTTCTGTCATTGCTCTCCTGTCACCAGCTTAATGGGTGACTCACTGGGCAATGTTAAATTAACCGCATGGCTCTATGTCTTAATAATAGAACCTTTTAGCAACAAAAGGTGTAGCGATGTGCCCAGAGTCGTTCAGAAACAAGGTCATTCTTGGTAATTGGAGAGCTGCCTTGACAGCAACACAATTTAAAAGCATTATGGTTGGGAATTCCAGTGGATTTGAGGTTTGGACTAGGCCTCGGAGTCTCAAGCCTCATTCTGGCTGACTTTAGCCTACTCCTCCATGAGAGACTAGGCCACAGCCTGGGCAATAATCCTCCAAATTGCAGATGGGCCCCAATGCCATGGGATGGTCCGTACCTTCCAAATAAAAGTAGAATAAATGAATAGCACAGGGGTCATGGACAGAGGATCTCTTGCTAGTTGTGATTCTGTCACTGCTCCACTTACGATATATTCCTGGGCTAACACGCTCTGTTTCTTCCTTTAGATCCAGTCCCAGAATAATGAGCAGGGCCAGCTAGTCAAGGTCTTTCTCTGCTCCGGGATCCCTGTGTGGCTTTGCAGTTAAGAATAATAAAACATCCTCTGCCTGATCATGAACTATTTGCAGAAGGTAAGATCACAGAACCTGCAGAGACCTTCGTCCATGCATGGCAGTAGATGGCAGCTCAGCTAAATGACGTCGTTGCAGTGAACAGACAATGATGAAGGAGAGAGAAAGCCTTGCAGATTTAATGTGGTGTGGAAGAAGTGGATAGACATAGAGGGGAAGGTACCTAAGGAAATACTTTCTGTTCTGAAGCAAGTTCTAGTGTTATGAGAGAGGGGTTGCCTCCCTGTACTGCCAGGGTGGTGTAGTGGTTAAGAGCAGTAGTCTCGTAATCTGGGGAACCGGGTTCGCGTCTCCGCTCCTCCACATGCAGCTGCTGGGTGACCTTGGGCTAGTCACACTTCTTTGACGTCTCTCAGCCCCACTCACCTCACAGAGTGTTTGTTGTGGGGGAGGAAGGGAAAGGAGAATGTTAGCCGCTTTGAGACTCCTTAAAAGGGAGTGAAAGGCGGGATATCTAATCCAAACACCTCTTCTTCTTCTTGTAGACAACTCAGAGTCATCAGGAAAGTCACTGTGTGCACCAGAACAGGACTGTAGACTAGACAGGCCCTTGCTCTGATCTAAAAGAGCTCTTTTTGTTCTATTCAGGTATCACAAAGACTTGGTGTGTGTGCCTTGGCATTTAAAACTGAATTTATTTTTATATGTATATAGTTCAGTATTTCTTCAGATCTATAGATTTCCTAAAGGGTTCAAGAAAGTTGCTCAGGTTTCTACACTTAAATACTGAAAAGGAAAGGGGGGTAAAAAAAGTATCTTTGCCCCTGAAGGCCTTACCATTTAATGGTGCTTAGCAGTGGAAAATAACATATTCAAAAACGATTTAACGCTTTAGCAAACAGCAATTCCTTTTGGACTTTCTGTCTTGACTCATTGCAAAATGCCAGTGCAAACTTTTCTGTGCTAAGGTAGCAATTGCTTTTGACAGCCAGAGCAGCACCAGTTGCTGGATTGGCCTTTGTTACTGTCCTTCCCTCCTTCCTTGGGCAGCTCTACTTGTTTAACTCTGGAACCTGTAATGCCTGAAGGAGGAGGAGTGATGGTTTGCTGAGAACAGTTGGGTAGGTAAATCACTACAGTGATGATGGGACACTTTCCTTTCTCATTCTTGGATGAGAATCTAAGCACAAAGTGGAGGCTTTTGCTAATTGAAAATACAACTCACAAACACCAGAATATCCAAAGTTTGGGTTTGTTTGCTTTCTTCAATCGGTTTAAGAGAAGCGTTCAGGAGCTTACAGAGAAACTCATGGAAATTGTATGTTGAAGTGTCTGCCTTAACTCCCATGCAGTAAATGCATTCCGGAACATTCTGCAGCATTATCTTTTGCAAACAGGAGCTACATGGGAGTTGCATTTGCTGAACTCTGGATCCAACCGCTTTCTAGGGCAGAGCTAGCTATTGTGCCCTCCAGTTCTTGATGGACTGCAGTTATAATCATCCCTGACATTGGCCATGCTGCCGTAGGTTGATGAGAGTTGAAGTCCGACAATAGCTTGAAGGTGCCATGTTAGCTACTCCAGATTTAGGGAGTATGTTCCAGTCAACCCAGTAAAGCCTTGGGGCCAAACTAGAAGGTGTGTGACATGTGTGAATGTAAAGAATCAACTCTTCCCCTCTCCCACCACTGCAGTCCTTACAAAAATCCCCTCTTCCCCAAAGCTGCTGTTTGGCCCAGGATGGAAACTGCTATTTGTACAAATAACAGCTTTCATCCTGGGTCAAATAAGAGCATTTTTTGGTTGGACTTCAGCACAGCATGGAAGTTTTAACACAGAGACATAGACATGCCATGGTCCTGGTCCTGATTCTGCCTCCAGCAGCTGATATGTGTGTGTGTGTGTGTGAGAGAGAGAGAGAGAGAGAGAGAGAGAGAGAGAGAAAGAGACAGACAGACAGACAGACAGACAGACAGGTGCAATTATATATTTCACATACTGTCTAGTTTGGCTCTTACTTTTGAGTGAACACGGTTAGAATTGCAGTAGAAATTATATTATTACTGTTGATTGTATAGCCTGTGTTAATATGCCCCTGAGGATTAGCTGCTGGAGTCATAGCACAGGTATATAGGGCTGTGCGAGTGGTGCACACTCACTGGCCACAAGCAAAGGGGGCGCAATCTCAAAGCCAGGTAAGCAAGGCTCTGGGCTTTGGGAAGGAAGTGTGAGGTTCTGACAGGGTCCTAGAGTCCTCCCACCTCCTTGCCAAAGCCTAGTTAGCACTTTCCCAGTTTTGGGAAGGAGGGCTCTAGGACCCTGCCAGAGCCTCATGACTCTTTCCCAAAGCGGCCACCTCCTTACTCACCTTTGGGAAGGCAGCATGAGGGCTTGGGGGGGGGGTCCACCAGATTTTGGCCTTGCACTGGGCTCCATAGTACCAAAGTCTGCATCATAAAGTGCACTGTAGTTAATGCTTGGTTAATGCTTCCGTTATTGTCTTTGCTTCTGTTTCACAGTGGCGTGCTTTTTTTACCAACCTCGAAGATCTAGTTCAGAAAACCTGGTTTTGTTAAAGACCGAGACAGACGTTATCAAGTATATGTAAAGGATTAAGTTCAAAAGAGGAGGGGAGGAATCCAACACAGCCAAGAAGACCCAGTACAACTGGTCTGCAAAGTCTATTCTCCTCAGCATGTCAAACAGGTCTCTCAACGCCAGTGAAATGCCAGAGGAGTGGGATGAGGGGACGCTGCTAGGCCTGAAGGTTTCGCTTGCCGCCATCCTGGCTGTGATCACTCTGGCGACGATGCTCTTCAATATGTTTGTGATCATCACCATCATTCTGACCAGGAAACTCCACACTCCTGCAAATTACCTCATTGGTTCTTTGGCCGCCACAGACCTTTTAGTGTCCATCCTGGTCATGCCAATCAGCATTGCTTACACCATTAGCCACGAATGGAACTTTGGCCAAATCATGTGCGACATCTGGTTGTCCTCAGACATCACCTGCTGTACGGCCTCCATCTTGCACCTTTGCGTGATTGCCTTGGACCGGTACTGGGCCATCACAGATGCTCTCGAATATACCAAGCGCCGGACTGCCAGCAGAGCCGCCTTGATGATCACTGTGGTTTGGGTCATTTCCATCTGCATCTCCATGCCGCCCCTTTTCTGGAGGCAGGCCAAAGCTCAGGAAGAAATACTGCACTGCGTCGTGAATACGGATCAGATCTCCTACACCATTTACTCCACCTGCGGCGCCTTCTATATCCCAACGGTGCTGCTCATTATCCTCTATGGTAGGATTTACGTGGCCGCTCGATCCCGGATTCTTAAGCCGCCATCGCTGTACGGGAAGCGATTTACCACGGCCCACCTGATCACTGGCTCAGCAGGCTCCTCCCTCTGCTCCCTCAGCTCAAACCTTCAGGAAGGGCATTCTCATTCTAGCAGCTCCCCAGTATTAATCAACCACGTAAGGATCAAAGTCGCCGATAGCATCCTGGAGAGGAAACGGATTTCGGCGGCCCGGGAAAGAAAAGCCACAAAAACTCTGGGGATTATTTTAGGAGCGTTCATTTTCTGCTGGCTCCCGTTCTTTGTGGTGTCTTTAGTCCTGCCTATCTGTCACGAAGCTTGCTGGTCTCATCCCATTCTGCTTGACATTTTCACATGGCTAGGCTACCTGAACTCGCTGATCAACCCCGTGATATATACTGCCTTTAACGAAGACTTCAAACAGGCTTTTCAGAAAATGATTCGGTTTAAGAAGTGCTCCTAGTCCCGAAACTCCTTCCGGGTTTGACATAGCTGCCAATGCATAAACTGTACCCCACCTGCACTCATAGTTTCCTATGGGGTAGATGATGATGGTCTCATTGACTGTATTCAGCTGATTATAACTCGGCTTAATGACGCTTTTTGGCAACTTGCATACAGCCCCTCTATTTTCCTCTCCAGCTGAACAAACTAGGAAGTATTACAGTAACGGAATGGAAGTCTTCCATTTCTTCCAAACCAGGAAACTATGGTTAATGACTTCAGAATAAACCAGTATGTATGAATTCGTGAAGATACCCTACAGTGCAGCCTTGTGCAGCAGTAATACTCATTAATTTCAGTGGGGCTTATTCCCATGTGAGCAGGTGTAGGATTGCAGCCCTGATATCCTGGCTTGTTCTGAAGCCATTGGCCATAGTTTCCTGGTTCAGTTGAAACAGGAAACCATAGTTATTTTCAGGGTTCCTTGTCTGTTCACTCCTCTTGCAAAGGGAGGAGAAAAGGGGCTGCATGCATGCCCACAAGGCTTATTTAAATCTTAGTAAGCAAATATGTGGTGGAACAAACCAGTCTATTGTTGCGTGTGACTTTTCACTGTCTTTTATTTTGTTCTCTGTGATAAAGATAACTTTTTAAGACTTACTAGTCTGTGCATTGAATACACATATCTGCAAAACCAGAAGAAGATTTCAAAACAAGCAGGATGAAATAAATAATGGAATTGTTATGAACTGTGTCACTCGACACAATCTTTTCACTCTTGCTTTACTACAAATTAACAAATCTGTATTATTTGTCTCAGATTTCTCACCTACCCACTTTTGTAATTTGGGAATGAAACACTGGCCGAATTTTCAGGATTTGTTTTCTAAGGGTTACGGAGCAAATTATATGAAGTGCTTTTGAGCATTTGGGCAAAGAACTATATATTATTGTTGTTGTTGTTGCTGCTGCTGCTGCTCTTGTTATTTCATTGTGCAAATTATGAGAAGAAATTGTACACTGTTGGTTGTAGGAAGATTACAGTGTGAGAAATGGGTATAAAGCTTTGCTCCTGGCTATCCCAAATTCTCTTTTCCACCAATGCAGCTTTGAACAATTTTCACTATTCATTCAGGATTTTGTGAGATATTCAGCAAAAGTGTTGGGTTCCCAGAATCCGATGGGAAAATTTGCACAAAAGATCCATCAAAAATACTAATATTGTTGCACCCCACCCCAATCTCTGAGTGGTGCAAGATTCCAGAGCTTCCAGATGCTTACCCAGGCTTCATGTTTCCTTTGGAATGAGATACAGCAGAGTGGTGTCTTTTAAGATAAATGGTTTTGTTGTTGTTTAGTTGTTTAGTCGTGTCCGACTCTTCATGACCCCGTGGACCAGAGCATGCCAGGCACTCCTGTCTTTCACTGCCTCCCACAGTTTGGTCAAACTCATGCTGGTAGCTTTGAGAGCACTGTCCAACCATCTCATCCTCTGTCGCCCCCTTCTCCTTGTGCCCTCCATCTTTCCCAACATCAGGGTCTTCTCCAGGGAGTCTTCTCTTCTCATGAGGTGGCCAAAGTATTGGAGCCTCAGCTTCATGATCTGACCTTCCAGTGAGCACTCAGGGCTGATTTCCTTCAGAATGGATCGGTTTGATCTTCTTGCAGTCCATGGGACTCTCAAGAGTCTCCTGCAGCACCATCATTCAAAAGCATCAAATCTTCAGCGATCAGCCTTCTTTATGGTCCAGCTCTCACTTCCATACATTGCTACTATAAATGGTTTATTTACACATACAGTGGTACCTCAGGTTACATACGCTTCAGGTTACATACGCTTCAGGTTACACACTCCGCTAACCCAGAAATAGTGCTTCAAGGTAAGAACTTTGCTTCAGGATAAGAACAGAAATCGTGCTCCGGCGGCGCGGTAGCAGCAGGAGGCCCCATTAGCTAAAGTGGTGCTTCAGGTTAAGAACAGTTTCAGGTTAAGAACGGACCTCCAGAACGAATTAAGTACTTAACCCGAGGTACCACTGTACTGTATATTCAACCTGAGCCTATGATGATGGGTTCACAACATTAACGCTCCAAAAGGACCTTGCCTCTCTGACTCTCTGTCTTATCAGCTTGCCACTTTGCCTCCAGCCTCTGGCTCAACTCTCAACTCAACTCTCACCTTTATCTTTCTAACTACCAGCCAGAGCTATCCCTTTGTTTCCTTCATGGCCCATTAGCTCACCAGTAAACTTGCCTGGCTATTCCAGGAAGTAGAAAGGGGGCCCAGGGATACATCCTAATCGCCCCCAACTCATAAGAATATATTTATGTCACCAAGCCGGAATAGCCTGATGGATCAGGCCAATAACCCATCTAGCCTAGCATCCTGTTCTCACAGTGGCCAACCAGATGCCAGTGGGAAACAAGGGAACAGAACATGAGCACAAGAGCTCTCTCCCCTCCTGTGCTACTGGCATTTAGAAGCACTGCTGCCTTGAAAGCATTACAGGCACACCAGACACACTGACTGGCATGAACATTCCAGGGTGTCTCACAGACAGAGGTCTTTCCTCATACCAAGGATTAGAACCTGGAACCTTTTACAAACAAACCATGTGTTGTGCTCCTGAGCCATGGTCTGTTCCCTATGACTCACAGTTGCTGTATGATGTACAGGTATGTAGAAGGTGGAATCTTGGCAGGTGCAGCTTCTGTGTCGAGCCCACAAAAGCCATCCTTTCCCTTTATTATATGTCTCCTCCCCCCAACTGTTGATTGAATTTTGTGAACGAACAACACTAGTCACAATGCTGTTTGCATACATATGGCGGACGGAAGATAAGGTCAGGTGCCCTATTGCAAAGTAGTATGCTATCGTTGGGACGTGGGTGGCGCTGTGGGTTAAACCACAGAGCCTAGAACTTGCCAATCAGAAGGTTGGCGGTTCAAATCCCCGCGATGGGGTGAGCTCCTGTTGCTCGGTCCCTGCTCCTGCCAACCTAGCAGTTCGAAAGCACGTCAAAGTGCAAGTAGATAAATACCACTCCGGCGGGAAGGTAAACGGCGTTTCCGTGCGCTGCTCTGGTTCGCCAGAAGCGGCTTAGTCATGCTGGCCACATGACCCGGAAGCTGTACACCAGCTCCCTTGGCCAATAAAGCGAGATGAGTGCCGCAACCCCAGAGTCGGCCACGACTGGACCTAATGGTCAGGGGTCCCTTTACCTTTACCTTTATGCTATTGTTGTCAACCCCTCCAAATCAGATCATATTCAAATAGCCCCTCCAGAAGGTTACCTGGGTTAGCAGAGGTGGACGTGCTTCCCTGTTTTCATTCATAAAGCAGAAAAATGAGTGCCATGCTCTTATGAGATTGGTCGCTTTTTATCACCCTCTCTGGTGAGGGGTGAGGTGTTCAGATAGGGCAGGGGTATGCAACCTAAGGCTCATGGGCCACAAGCAGCCCATGGGGGTCATTTAACCAGCCCACGAGCTGCCCCCAAATTCAGCCGCCCGCTTGGCGAGTCCCTGCGTGCTGCGTTAAAGTGGCACAGCATGGTGTGGTGACTTGCTTCCACGGCAACAGAAAACACATCTGCACATGTGCAGATGTCAAAAATTCAGTCTGCACAGATGCCGGAAAGCGCGGGCACGCACAGACACGCACGAACAATCTGGCCCACAGAGGGATCTCCGCTGGAGTGAACCGGCCCAGGCGAGGTAAACCTTGCTGACCCGTGAGATAGGGCTATAGCCCAAACACTGTTTAGCCACCCCTCCCCAGAGGGCTTTTTACTGACTTCCAAGATCCATCAACTTTTATTCTTGCAGCAGCCAGGAATAGTGAAAGCGGCTCTTTACTCACATGAGATGATTAGAATCAGTACCCAGTGACAGCAGTTTGAGCCCTGGAGTTGATGGTTGGCAAGTAATATTGGCAATTTCCCAAATTACCAATTCCCAAAATGTTGCCACTTTGGGGCACATGTTAAAAATGTCCTTGTAGCATTGCAGCCTCATCAGCAAAGGGGAAAGATGGGCATATTGATCTGAGATAGACTCCAGGGAGCCCAATGCCATTGAAGAAGTGTCTTCAGAGATGCTTCCTGGACCCTGGCAGATGTGGTTTCCAGCAGAGGTTTAGACAATACTGTATTCAACACAGTGTCATCTGTTTGTACTCCCAAATTCCCATACCTCTTAGAAACCTTCAGAATCTCCCATGGCCTTCACGGTAAGCAGTTAATTTATTTCTGAGGCAACCACTTCCATCTGTCTTTGAGATCTAGTTCATAAACTTACAAATAGTACTCTGGGTCTGAATTTGGTTTCATTTCTGTATTTCTTGTGTAGCATAATAAAATGGCTTAAGATAAAAATTGTTCTTCCAACTATTCAGCAATAGAGATGAGGGAGAAATTCTGTTCAGTTTGCATTTAGAGCTGGATTTACCTAATGCAAACTTTCATAAAATATGTCCAAACACAGCCACCCTTTGAAATCCACACTTTTCCAAATCTTGCAGTGCGGTTCTTCAGCCAACTAATGTGCACAAAAATGCACAATAGCGCACATAAAATGCATATATAATTGGGGAAATACACAAAAATGGATTATATTGTGGAAAAATGCTTTGCATAATCGTGTATATCAGGATAAATTTATGCTAAAGTGTGAATTAATTTTCATGAGAACTTTTTTAAAATCACAGACATAGAAATGCAGAGAACTGAAGGCTGGAAAAATGATAAACCAAGAGAAATGCATTGTATTAGGGGATAATTGCTTTGCAAAATTGTGCATGTTAGACAAAAATGGATGCACACACACACATATATATGCATGAGGAAATCTGCAGTAAAATGCTGACAATTTTTCATGAGGACTTTAAGCAAATAGATTTCCAAACTGATGTGTAAATATGGAAAACGGAACCTAAGATTGGAAAGTTAGAAACTGAGAAACCAGCCTGATAGGTTCAACCATCCCTCTTAGCCAGGGGTCAGCAAACCTTTTCAGCAGGGTGCTGGTCCACCGTCCCTCAGACCTTGTGGGGGGCCAGACTATATTTTTTGATGAGGGAGTTGGACTAGGTGATCCTTGGACTAGGTGATTCCATGATTCTCTGAGTCTGTGAAGCAGAAAACAAAATACAGTGGTACCTCGGGTTACATATGCTTCAGCTTACATACGCTTCAGGTTACAGACTCCGCTAACCCAGAAATAGTACCTCAGGTTAAGAACTTTGGTTCAGGATAAGAAATCGTGCTCCAGCGGCATGGTGGCAGTGGGAGGCCCCATTAACTAAAGTGGTGCCTCAGGTTAAGAACAGTTTCAGGTTACGAACGGACCTCCAGAACGAATTGAGCACTTAACCCGAGGTACCACTGTACATTGAGAAAAGAAGTTACTGTCAGTTAACGTAATAATAGTCGTGTGTCAGGAGAGGGCGGTATATGCATGCATTTTGAGTACTGGGCTTCCTTTGTTCAACAAGCTGTGGGAGAAGAATGTTACCAAGATTGAAAAGACAAAAAAGAAAAGAAAAATGAAACCAACCAAATTGCTCTTCCACTGCATGAAGCCGGGGTGCCCCACTGAGAAACAGAGATAACAAAATTGAAGGCAGTTAATAGATCCTTTTTCTGCCATTTATCTTCCAAAGATACAACGAGGCTTGTCTGCCTTGCAAAGCAAATCCAAGGTCAAACGGGGTATCATGCTTAACGCAAGCTGTGTGCACGCTAATACATCCGTAGCACAAAAATGCAGTTTTTCCTCCATCCGGAATTGTTCGAGCTCGTCCTCAACGTGCTGCTCTTAATCTAGATTGGTTCTAGATACCGCTGTCCAAAGAAGGGGGTGTGTGGTTTGTTTGGTACGTGTTTGAAAGCCCGCACCTTGATTCGATTATGCATGCCTTTTCTTCCCTGCACGTGCCCCAGGTGAGAGAAGGAGGAAGTGGCGGTTGCAATAATTGTGGTTCGCGTCCACCCACAACGTCATTGGGC
This sequence comes from Podarcis cretensis, assembly GCF_951804945.1. Taxonomy (NCBI): domain Eukaryota; kingdom Metazoa; phylum Chordata; class Lepidosauria; order Squamata; family Lacertidae; genus Podarcis; species Podarcis cretensis. The sequence continues at coordinate 21,912,824 of NC_137177.1, read as the reverse complement.
AGGCGTGGAAACACCTCTCATTACTGGGACCGCCTTTGTGTGTGTTTATCTTTTTTCTTCTTCAAATGGACACACTGTGAGGAAATGCAGACTCAATCTGCAATGAGCTTTTATTTTTTTGAATGAAACCAGTTTTTCAAGAAGTGCTTTTCAGGGGCAACAGATATATGCAATGGATCTAGATTGTGTGTGGACTACGTAGAAAATAGAAGTCTCCATTCTTTTCCAATGATTTTCCAGCTTCCATTGATTCTGAAATAAAATGTTGTGTGTACACAGCCACATACATGAATATAGATTTCTCACTAAAAAGTGGACATGTGGCAAAAGGGGGGTGGCTGCACAACTTACTTTCTAGTGAGGTTCCTTCTTTTAAATAATATTTTTTAAATTTATATCCCGCCTATCATGGTGGGTTTCCCCCAGCCACTCTGGGCGGCTTACAACATATATAAAAACACAACAAAGCATCAAACATTAAAAAAACCAAAATATCCTATACAAGCAACAAACAAACCAATAAATCAATAGATAACAATAACAAGAAGAATAACAAGAATAAACAGTTTACAGTTGAACACAAATTAAAATAATCGCCAGCCCCAACAAAACATTTAACCAACATCAACCCAACAAAATCAAAATAGAGGAACCAAAATTACAACCATTTAAAACATTCTTGGTGTGTTGCCCCAATCCAAGAGTTGTTCCAGCAATGTCCCTCTGGCCTCCCAGGAGTCTATTTTAGGTAGTACCAGTGGCACCTGGTGATCTTACTTTGATGGAGGATGAAAGTGACTGTGCTATGAGCAGTTTTAAGATGCTGGGTCTAGCTACCATTTATATTTCCCATAATATCCTGGAGCGATGCTGTATTGGGGCATTGTGGGAAATTAAAATCTCAGGCTCTTGGCACTGCTTGGAGTGCCAGGCTGGGGTTAAACATGAAAGGGTGGAGGCAGGGCAGGCTACATCCGTGGGTGATGTCAGGGTGCAGGGGCCCAGCAATTGCCTAAGGATGTCAGATCCTGGCTCTGAAGCCACAGAACCCCTGTCTTTGATCAGTATGCAATCTGCCACCTGAGGCAACTGGTTCAGGATGGATAATAGGAGGGCTGGCCCTGCTTTGCTACAGGGGGAACAATAGTTCAGTGGTGGTACAGCATGTGCTTTGCATGCAGACGGACCCTAGTTCAACTCCAGGTATCACCAGTTTAAAAGGATGGCCATCAGGCAAAGAGCAAGCGATCTGAGACCCTGGAGAGTCACTGCTAGGCAGATGATATGGGGCTCGGTGGACAGTCTTGATTTGGCACTTTCCAGTCTGCCATTGCATATGTCTTAAATTGCATGTGCACACACCTGTGTTTTAAAATTATAAAAAGGTAAAGGGACACCTGACCATTAGGTCCAGTCGTGACCGACTCTGGGGTTGCGGCGCTCATCTTGCTTTACTGGCCGAGGGAGCCGGCGTACAGCTTCCGGGTCATGTGGCCAGCATGACTAAGCCACTTCTGGCGAACCAGAGCAGCACACGGAAACGCCATTTACCTTCTCGCTGGAGCGGTATCTATTTATCTACTTGCACTTTGACGTGCTTTCGAACTGCTAGGTTGGCAGGAGCAGGGACTGAGCAATGGGAGCTCACCCCGTTGCGGGGATTCAAACCACCGACCTTCTGATCGGCAAGTCCTAGGCTCTGTGGTTTAACCCACAGCGCCACCTGTGTCCCTTATTTTTTATATATATAATTATAGAGAGATAATAATAATAATAATAATAATAATAATAATAATAATAATAATATCTTTATATCCTGCCCACCTGGCTCGGTTTCCCGAGCCACTCTGGGCGGCTTCCAGCAAAATATTAAAATACAATAATTCATCAAATATTATTATTATTATTGTTATTATTATTATTAATCTATTATTTATACCCCGCCCATCTGGCTGGGCCTCCCCAGCCACTCTGGGCGGCTTCCATAGAAACCAAAAATACAGTAAAATATCACACGTTAAAAACTTCCCTGAACAGGGCTGCTGTTCTGAATGTCAGGTAGTTGTTTATCGCTTTGACATCTGCTGGAAGGGCGTTCCACAGGGCGGGCACCACTACCGAGAAGGCCCTCTGCCTGGTTCCCTGTAGCTTTGCTTCTCGTAATGAGGGAACCGCCAGAAGGCCCTCGGCGTGGACCTCAGCATCCGGGCAGAATGATGGGGGTGGAGACGCTCCTTCAGGTATACTGGACCGAGGCCGTTTAGGGCTTTAAAGGTCAGCACCAACACTTTGAATTGTGCTTGGAAACGTACTGGGAGCCAATGTAGGTCTTTCAAGACCGGTGTTATATGGTCTCGGCGGCCGCTCCCAGTCACCAGTCTAGCTGCCGCATTCTGGATTAGTTGTAGTTTCCGAGTCACCTTCAAAGGTAGCCCCACGTAGAGTGCATTGCAGTAGTCCAAGTGGGAGATAACCAGAGCATGCACCACTCTGGCGAGACAGTCCACAGGCAGATAGGGTCTCAGCCTACGTACCAGATGGAGCTGGTAAACAGCTGCCCTGGACACAGATTTGACCTGTGCCTCCATGGACAGCTGTGAGTCCAAAATGACTCCCAGGCTGCGCACTATTAAAAGCTTCCCTAAACAGGGCTGCCTTCAGATGTCTTCTAAAAGTCTGGTAGTTGTTTATTTATGTGATATCTGGTAGGAGGGTGTTCCACAGGGTGGGCGCCACTGCCGAGAAGGCCCTCTGCCTGGTTCCCTGTAACTTTGCTTCTCGGAGTGAGGGAACTGCCAGAAGGCTGAATAAATGTGAGGAGATTCCTTTATTGAGCAGCTTGTACTGGTGAAAGAATTGGCTACATAGCATACCTATATTAATCTTGCCTTGGGAATTAGAGGTGGGACTGGGAGAGGTTGTCCCGAGTTTCAGGGTTCGGTGTCACCAGTATGATGATGACACCCGGCTCTATTTTTCCTTTCCACCTAAATAAATCAAAGGAAGCTACAGTATCTTGGTTCTGAACCAGTTTTTTGTCATCAGTTATTTATTTATTTATTTATTTATTTATTTATTTATTTATTTATTTATTTAATATTTCTATACTGCATCATATATTAAAAAACATATCTAAGAGGTGAACAAAAAACTGAAGCAACAACCTGGATGGCCAAATTTCTGCAGTGGCCAGGAGTGCATCTGCACACTTAAATCTAGTGCGCCAGCGGCGTCTGTTCCTTGAGATGTCTGATTTGGCCACAGTGACACACGCCTTAGTTACATCCTGTTTGGATTACTGTAACGTGCTCTATGTGGGGTTGCCTTTGAAAAGTGCTCAGAAACTTCAGCTGGCTCAAAGAGCTACAGACAGATTGCTGACCAAGGCTGGTTATAGGGAGCTGGTGATTCCCCCATCAGAACAGCTCCATCAGTCTGTTTCTGGGCTGGTTATGAACTATAAAGCCCTATGGTCCAAGCTATCCTAAATATCATATTTCCTCATGTGAACCCGCTGGGGTTTTGAGATCTTCAGATGAGACACTTCTCTAAGTGCAGTCACCCACACAGGCCCACTTGGTGGGAAAGGGCCTTCTCAGTGGCTGCTCCCAGTCTCTGGAACTCCCTACCTGGAGAAGCTCGACTGTCTCCCTCCTTGTCCTTCCACCGGCAGGTGAGGACCTTCTTCTCCAACAGGTTTTGAAAACTGACCGCTTTCAATGAAAGGGCTGGTGCCATGCAGTTTTTATTGTAATTATCTGTACATACGCTTCAGCTTACATATGCTTCAGGTTACAGACTCTGCTAACCCAGAAATAGGACCTCGGGTTAAGAACTTTGCTTCAGGATGAGAACAGAAATTGTGCTCTAGTGGCGCGGCGGCAGCAGGAGGCCCCATTAGCTAAAGTGGTGCTTCAGGTTAAGAACAGTTTCAGGTTAAGAACGGACCTCCAGAATGAATTAAGTACTTAACCCGTGGTACCACTGTATATAAATAGTTTTCATTCTATTAATGTTTGTTTGTTTTTAATGGTGTTTTTTTTCTATGTTTTTAGTGGTTCTTGTTTTTATCTGTAAGCTGCCTTGAGTCCTGTCAAGGAAAAAGGCAGGGCAAACAACAACAACTAAGTAAGGAGAATGTAGAACTGCTGAAGGCCCGCAACTTTGCAAAACATCAGCAATCCAACATGAGTCATTTTCTGAGAGCTTTGCTAGATGTGAACGTCATTCGGCTATTTACATACTTTCACATCTCTGTACTTTTCTGTCTGCTTACCTTACCCGGTCCATGTCAACCATCATATATGCCGCACAACCATTTTATCTAAGCAAAAATAAAATGCAAACTGATTTGAACCATCCAGCCCAATCCCATTACTCTTAAGGTGGGATTTACTAGTAGAGGTAGAATTGCAACTTCCATAGGTTTGGGTATATCTTTCCCAACTGCAATTGCTCACCTGGTATCTTTTGCAGGTTGAGAACAATGTCCACCAGTAGTTCTCTGTTAACATCCTGGGCTCTGCTATCCTGAGAAGGGGAGGTTATGGGTAGTCTGATGAAGCTGGGAAGGTCTTCGATAAACAGTAAACATGCTGGGTTCCCCTATTTTCAAACCTCATTGCTAAATTCCACACACCAGCATACATGTCTCCATGTGCCATCATGCATAGATGGCAAGCTACCACAAACATGGATGAAGGTGCTTTATACTGGCATGTTATCTGTCCCAGAGATCATGTGACAATAGGTTTTCCTTAAACTGAGCCAGAGACAGGCATAGAATCCATAGGGCAGCGGGGACAGATACGGCTCTCTACACTTCTCTATCATGTCCTTGGAACGCTCTTCAGGCCACACCCCTCTCCCCAGGCCACACCCCTCTGCTTTGCACTCCCAAGTGTTTTTGCCTGGCTGGAATGTGTCCTTAAATCAGGATAATACCTCCTGCTTGATAATATCCCAGCCTACTGTACAAAGGTTGCGTTTGCATTCATTGTTCTGCTCATTTTCGCCTCTGGCTCTGCCTGCCAATAGCATGTGGCCCTTGGAATGCTGCCCAGAATTGTATGCGGCCCTCATGCTGATCACACTTCCTCATAAATGCCATGGGATCATGGTTTATTTTTCAAAACCAGGAATCCTCTAAAAAGCAGAGGTGCCAAAAGGAAGCCAAATTGCAACATCGCCACCATATATGTCATCAAGAAATGCTCCTTGCTTTTTCAAGTATTGGGAGCGTGTGATGATGCATTGCTTCTCAAATGGTGGAGAGCATCCTGTTTGCCAGAGCTAGCACATTTCCTCATTCCGGATGAAGCATGAATGCTTTGGGAAGAGTTCAGGGCAAGAAGAGCTGTCCTATCCCAGCTTTGTGAGTGCATTCCTAACCTGCCCATTCTGAAGATTATCCGGATTCCAAAAGCTGGCAAAGCAGTCAGAAGGGACTGTCTTTCCCTTCCTCAGAAATTATGCTGAGCCTTTGGAATCAGCAAGCAGAGCAGAGATTTAACCAAGTAATTGCTGGCAGGATTTTGCACTGCAGCAGCGCACCCGTGCCTCCATACTGGGATCCGTTGTGCAATGCCGCATTTCACAAAAGCAGCAGCAGCAGCAGCAGCCTGCCCCAGCATGACTAGAAACAAGACTTCTTCACCCTACTTCCAGGTATTATTGAGGCTTTTTTCCCCACCCCGCCCCCATTTATTTCCTATTGCCAAGTTGAAAACAGGCTTTTGTAAAATCCTGCGGTTTCTCTCTGTTGTGCTTTCTTGTATTGCATTATGCTATGAATATACGACGGTAGCGACAGTGTGAGTGTGTGTGTGTGTGTGCGCGCGCGCGCGCGCAATCTGAGCAAGATATTATACTGTATGAGCCATTTAGACCCCTGTGATTCAGCACACTTAGAGCTATATGTGACTGACACGCCAATGAGAATTGCTTCCAAGCGAATGGGTTTTAGGAGTCTAGGGCTGCAATCGAACTCAGTAGCAAGCCTTCCAAGGATTATGTGTTGCACCATAATATCCTGATTTACATGGGAGTAAATCCCACAGATTTCAATGGGATTTACTTTCAGGTAGGTTTGCACTCTTAGGAACAATTCTCCCTAGTGAAAAAGGCTGCAGTCCTCAGATCGTATATATCAAAGTAAGTTTCAGTAGGACTACTCTAAAGTCATTTGGATTTGATGGCTTAAGTTATCTGCACAGGTTTGCCAGTGAGATTTTCAGAACTCAGAGGTTTCATAAAATAATACACTCCACCCACCCTGCAAGCATGGTTTAGTAGAAAACTACCTTGCATTGCTTATCCACCCAGTGTAATATGGATGTAACTGAAATTATTGAAGCTTATGGAGTATATGGTGTGTTTTCCCCCCAGTTAATACTTAGGTTCATTTCAAGCATCTTTTCCTCTATCAGACTGAGAATGCAGTCTAAAACACCTAATGGGTTGCATGGCTTATACAAGAGTGGAGAGTAGAGAAATAAATAATAGTATTGCTGAATTAGCAAAGGATGGAACAATGCACCTCAACATAGCAAATCAAGACAGTTCACACAAAAAGATCTGGATTTGCTAATGTTTAAATGCATTTTTCTGTCCCACCTGTATTTCTGGATAGGTTCTTTTAAAAATAAAATAAAAATTGGGACATTTTATGGGACAATTGCATATGGGAGGACGTTGCTTTTATTGAATGCCTCCCATTCTCTAGAAACATTATAGCTGCCTCTTTGACATGCTTTCTTAGTTCATGCAGTCAGTACTATGGGGGATACCGGGCTTGGGGGGGGGGGAACGGACAAGTGTCAAATTAAGTCTCTATGTCATAATTTTAGTCCCCCTTTTTTGCTGTTAACTGTTATTAACCTTCTATTAACATGTAACTAAAGCTACTACAAAGCATCAAGACAAGTGCAACGTTCTTCTGTCAATGCTGAATAAAGCCATTGTTCTAATACTCTGCAAACCTAACGTATTATCTTCTGCATCCCACCCCTCCTCCTCTCATGTCTGCTATTACAGTACATGAGTGGAAGGGTGTGAGCTTTTACAATGAGATAAGGAAGGTAAATGAAAGGAATATATATATGATAAGGAAAGGGAACAGGGGAAAGTTCTGGTAAGAAGTCTCCTTGTTGCTGTATCTCTCAATTTGGGCAATGATGGCATCGTGGTGTGCATAACAAATTCTGTACCAAATTAAGAAGGATCTATTGTCGAACTGCATGCTTACAAATAACTTGTATTTTGATAAAAGTTTCTAAACATTTTCAATGGGGTTCAGTCCTACAAGGCTTTTTTTGGGGGGGTGGGGGAAGACAGACCCTTTTTTTACGTTGTGATGCTGATATTAGGCCCCATCCTAGGTTGGGGCTTACTTGTGTCTATATAGCCACCTGGGCTGCTTTAGGTGTTGTCTCAGGTACTCACCTGTGTTTCCAATATATTGATGCGTGTCACTTTTTTTTTAAAATAAAATATCAACAAATAAAGAAATACAAGCTAAGATACACTTTACATATTTAGAATTTTGTTACTGATTTTTTCCCCTATGATTCTTGGATGTCAGGAGTTGACCCACATGTACCTATTTAACTAAATCAGGGAGTGGGGAACCTGCAGGTGCTGAAGGACTGCTCCTCAAATCACCCACAGGGCACTAGCTTTCCTACCCCAGAACTAAACAGAAGATATTTGGCCAGCCAACTTAGGATCTGACCCTAGAGGCAGTGGAGAGACCTCAGGGCTGGATCCCTTGTCTAGGGAACTGCATGATGACAGCAGCAATTATTGCCACCCTAAGAAAAATCAACTTGCAACAGGACAGGAAGGATCCTGAGAACTGATTCTTACACCATTTGTGGTATAGCACGATAGCTGTTTGCGTGTGATTGAGATATGCAATAAACAGGTCATGCTTGAACGTGGGAGATCACATGGGATAGATGAATGAAGTTGTAACTTTCTACTCCAGTGCCTCAACTCCCAGGCGACAGACAGCATTGACATGGAAATAACCATAATATCTTCTCCTGTCCCGCACAGTCTCACCCTTCCAAACATTACTAGTGCAACATGGTGTGTAACATCTGTGTAAAAGTGGCAACCATTATGTCACACAGGTTGATATAAGCATCTCCTTGAAATGTATTAAGAACCAATGTATACCTCTTGCCTTGTGTAATGTATTAATACATTCTCGAGATCCAGGGCTTACCTGCTTACCTGGGTGTAAGTCCCACTGGACTCAAAACTGACATACAGATGGTGCTTTACAAATTACAAGAGGGACAAGACCCTGTCTCAAGGAGCATACAATCTAAAAATCAGGATGTGGAAGGAAGAGTAGAAATATGCAAACTCACTTCTTGCACTGACTATCAATTTGCTGCTCCCTTCTGCAAATAATTACTCATTTGAGCAGCTGTACTCTCATGGGCAGTGTATATTGTCAGAGCAACAATCTTATGCAAGATTCCCACCCCTTTCCTTCTATGAACAGGAAAAGGAATAATAATCACAAGGTTGCAGGGGTTTTTTTTTTTTTAAGTGTCCCTTAAGAGCTGAATTTCAAAAACAATAGATGGAAGATGCTAACAACTGCTAAAGTTGTTTTCAATTGCCAAAATGCTGCTGAATTTCTTATGTGTACTAAATTTTAGTCCCAAGGATTGAATAATCAAGTGATAGAAAATGTGAATCTGGCCCATATGTACACATTGCTCCTATTTGATGGGGCCAACATCTGCTTTCTGTTATCTGCCACTTGCAAAACAGTGTTTTGTCTTTTGGGGAGTTTTTTTTTTTAATCAGCCCCTTTTCTTGGGTCTTTAAGCAGTTAAATCTCAAAATAAGTAATGCATGCATCTTGCCTCTAGTCCACATGAAGTAACATGAATTAACTGATGAGACTGTTTGTCCCATCTATCTCAATGACTATGACTCACAGCAGCTCTCTAGGGTAGCAGACATCCTTCTAATTGGAAATGCCAGGGATAGACCCTCGAACTTCCTGCACATAAACCATGTGCTCTGATATTGAGCTACGGTACCTTCCCAAACACCCCTGCTCTATCTTGCCTCCCTTCCACCTCCCCATCACCTATCCAAACAGTGAATAATGTTGAGTATATTTTGACCTGCAGCCATCCTATAAAGGTTTTGCCCTAATATGGATTTCCTTTCCTTTCTGTGACTAAATGTTGTATCATTTTATTAAAGTTATTAAAAGAAAAGAAGTTATGGCCAGTTTCAGAAGCCAGTGCCAGGCAGGGTAGTACAAACTACAGCAGGATGGAGAAAGAGGGTTGGTGGTCTCAGGTATCAATTTGATGTGAGGACAGGTGTGGCAAATGAATGATTCCCATATACTGTATAAAATGTTGGGAAGATGTAGGAGAATTCGACTTTGGGGTAAGAGTGGCAACATTAGAAATAGGTTATAAGGTAGGCTCTTGCAGGCTCTGTTCCAAATTAAGTTGTGCCCCCCCCCCGCACAGTAAACAAATATAACAAAGGTCACTGTGCTTAGCTGGTATGTACCGAAACTTTGCATAGAACTGTCTGCCTCTGCCTCTTGTATCTCACAATTGCACCTTTTCTTATTTATTAATTAAATCAAATTTAATACAGTCTCCACAAAAAAATAAACATAGCATTAAGATTATACTGTCATTTTACATAATCCTAGAGCATTAATGGGTCGATATAGGCTCTCCAGAGACAGGTTTGCAAAACCGGTGGGAGAAATTGCTATCTGCTTTCCTGATGTATGAAAAGAAAGGGGGGGGGAGGTTTAATCAAAGGTGTCTCTCTTTATAAAAAATACCTTTTGCTACTCTTCTAAGCTCAGTGGGTTGATCTGAAATAGCCACAGTCCCAGATATTGCAGCTGTGAGTGTAGCCAGCGCGGTGCCACCCACCTGCCACTATGGTGATGGATAACACCGTACCAATTTATTTTAGTGCCCACACTGCTGGTTGAAGAGCAGGATGCAGATGAGGAACCAGGTGTCCTTTGGACTCCAATTCTCATCGGCACCGGCCAATACATGGTCAGGAATGATGGGAAAACCACCCACACCTGGAGGTCCAGACGACCCGCGTTCCAGGAGTAAGGAGCCCCGAGCTGAACCTCCCCCCGCCTCCCGCTCGCTTGCGTGACTTTGCGGCTAAGTCTCGCTCACCCTAACCTACCTCACAGGGTTGCTCTGAGGACAAACGCGCGAGGAAGGGAAAGGAGCAAGAAAGAAGCAGCGCCGAGGGAGTGGGGGGAAAGGCGGGCTTAGGAAAGGAAAGGCAGCAAATGGAACGCGCGAAACCTTCCTCAGAGGAGGAGGAAAAGCGTTGCCTTTTAAGGAGCCGCGGTCCGCGCGTGGCGCTGACACGGGGAGGAGGGCAACCCTCCTCACGACCACGCTTCTGCGCGGGACCTTGCGAGTCCTGGCTCGAATGCGGCCCTTCGCCAGGCCCGGCCCGGCCCCACTTTGGCGGGCGAGGGAAGCAAGAGAAGGCGGCTGAGGGAAAGTCTGCGGAGGCGAGGCGAGCGGCCAGGCCCTCCTTTTCTCCTCCTCCTCCTTCGCCACCCTTCTCCTTCCTCCTGACGTCAGGGCCGCCCGCCCGCCCGCCAGCAGGGGCTGCTGCTGCCGCTGCTCCCCGCCTCTCATTGTCAGGAGGAGCCCCAGCACTGCAGCCCTGCGAGCGGGCCGGATCCAAGCGGGCCGCCGCCGCCGCCGCCGCGCATCGCGGAGTGGGGGGCCCGGGGGTCTCCGCTGCCGCAGCCTGAGGCGACGAAACCCCGGGCTGCAGCTGCTGCAACTGCAATTGCTGCTGGTTGGTGGCGCGGCAGCTACCGCCGCCTTCGTCGCTCCTCCAGAAAGTCCTTGGCGGACTTGGATCCTTCGATTCCCGGCTAAGTTCCTTAGGGGAAGGAAAAAGGTGGCGGATTCGGCGGGGAGAAGAAGGAGGTAGGCGAGGGGATTTTGATTTTTTTTTTGTGTGTGGTGGGGGGTTGCTATGTGTGAGTTGGGTCAGGGTGGGATCGGGGTGCGCTTTGGGGGTCAGGGCAGGAGGGGAGGTTGCGGGGGGCTCTTCCTCCCTGCCTCCAGATCGCCCTTTTCCGCCTCCTCCTCCTCCTCCTGGGCTGATTTCTGGGCTCCAAGAGCGCTGCCAAAACCAAGCTGGGGCTGGGAAGGAATTCAAGGCATCCGCTTTGTTCAAGTTGCCAGTGTGTGTAGACAGACCCTTAAAAAAACTAATTAGCGACTGGAAACTGGGAGGGTTTCCTGTGGCTGGGTTCTTTTTCATCTTTCTTTTTTTAAAAAAGGATGACTACTTCTTTTCTTCTTTTTTGTTATGTTTCGAGTTTTTGCCCCTGAAATCTTAGCTTGGGATAGAGGAGAGAGAGAGAAGGCTGAGGATCTCGCTCGCTTTGGGAACTTCCCAAGCATCCAAGTTTCTCCCCGGGTGTCTCTAGGAGAGGCCGGGCCCTTTCCTGCAGAGGAAATGCTTCGTAGGAAAAACGGCTTGGCGGTAAGAGTCGGGGATGGTGCACCGTTCCCAAGGATGCAAGCGCAGGCGAAAGGGATCGGCTTCCGGCCCGATCCTAGCCATGCTTTACTCAGAAGTAAATGTCACGCAGTGGGAGTTGCGAGCAAGGAGGTGCGCATCGGATTTTTCATTTTGGCAGTATAACCGTAAGCGGGTTTACTCGGAAGTAAGCCCCACTGATTTCAGTGAAGCTTAACTCTAGAAGGAAATTTAGGATTACACAGGGATTGGCTTCAGTTGCATCTTAAGACTTCTTGTTGGATTAGATTTGTATCATTATTATTCCCATTCTCTAAAGAAAAAAATATGTAATTGTTGAGTTGGAATGGACATAGCTCCTTCACTTTTTTATCTACACAACAACCCTGTGAGGTAGGTTGGACTGAGACTGTGTGTGTGTGTGTGTGTGTGTGATCACCCAGTAAACTGCAAGGCAGAGCAGGATATAAACCTGGATCTCCCTACCATCACAGCACACCATGATGTAGAAGTGAACCCCATTGAATTCAATAAACATGCATAGGATTGGGCCGCAAGGCTGCAATCCTGAATGTAATAAACTTAGAGCAGGTCCTCATTGCAATCCGTGAATATGGTTCAGAGGAAGTACCCTTTTGGGGTGTTGCTTCTCATTTGAACAAAGCTGCTGAAAAAAACTTCTGCCTCATATTGTGATTCTGCTATCGACTTCCTGAGTACCCTTGGAAAAGTCCCTTTGTCTTGGACGAACTTTCCCAGGCCTGAAAAGGAGAGTAATTGTGTTTCATACCTCACAGGTTTGTTGAACATTAGCATGGGTGGAATAACATTATGGGTGCCACCACCTTTTCTATTTTCTGTTGGTGCCTTTCACGGGGTTGCGATAGACATTCAGCAGATATGGCTTCCCTCATTGAATGCAGATCTGTGACAGCAAAAGCTGCATCTGTAGAATTTCTGCCTGTTATGCAGTTGTTAAAAGTACAGGGAAGCTGAGCTAGAAAAAAAGGTTGCAGTGTAGGATGGGTGCACGGCTACGAGGAGGATGCTAAATCTTACTGTCTGAATTGTGTTTGGACTCTTGGAATCAGGCCTGTGTGCCTAAGAATTTTGGAGATGGATTTCCCTGTGGTAGGCTTGTCATTGCTAGTGCTAGTATGGGTTTGAAACACTTTTTTCATCTGGATTATATTTCTGTAGTGCTGCACTGCTGTCTTTATCATGTTTCTACCACACCTTTCTTCCAAGGACCTTCGGGGCACATGGCTCTTCCCCACTCTTTTATCCTTGTGACAATCCTGTGAAGTTGGTTAGGGTGGAAGAAAGCAAATGTCGCACAGTCATATCACAGGGATTCAAACTCAGGATCAGTCTGACACCATTAACAGCTAGAGTCTAACCACTATGCAACACTGCCCATGGTAGAAATGCCACTCAAGGTTCTTAGTCAATGGGTGGGGAGCCTGTGTTCCTCCAGATGTTGTTGTTTTACAGCTCCCATCATCCTCAACCACTGGCCATGTTGGCTGGGGTTGATGGGAGCTGGAGCCTCACTATAACTGAAGGTCCAAGGTTCCCACTCTTCTTTGCTATATCTTGCCAAACTCTGAGTGGGAGCTGCAAACTTTGTCTTCATCTACTTGAGTTGAACCTTTCCCTTCACCAATTTTGGAAAGGATTTGGGTGAAAATGGTGGAGAGACCTGTTGCTTCTTGCCCCAGCCTTGGTGACTGCAGCTTTTGCTCTAAGGTTTAAGATAAACAAACAAACAAACAAAAACACAGAATAACATGTGAGGACTCCTGGTTTTCTTTGCTCTCAGATACAGTTCCAAACAACCTCCATTTAAACAAGAATAAATCAACACAGAAGCTGGACTACTCCAAAGAAGAGTACTTTGGAGTAAGTAAGGAAAAGCACTGGAAAATGTTGGTTAAGCAAGGCACTGTCAATTGTAGGATATGTCTGCGTGTCTTTGCTTTGCTTGGTTGGCAGTGTTGTGTAGTGGTTACAGTGATGGACTAGAATCTAGGAGACAAGGGTTCAAAATTGATACTCGAATATGAAGCTCACGCGGTAACCTTGGGCCAGTCCACTGTGTCTCAGCCTACTTTCCTGTGCAATGTTGTTTTGAGGGGGAAATGGGGAGGGGGGCGGTATCTGAAGGCAGCCCTGTTTAGGGAAGCTTTTAATGTTTGACAGACTATTGTATTTTAATATTTTGTTGGAAGCCGCCCAGAGTGGCTGGGGAAACCCAGCCAGATGGGTGGGGTATAAATAATAAATTATTATTTTTATATTTTTATTCACCACTTAGAACCCCTTGGAGGAAAGGTGAAATATAAATGTAAAAAAATAGGTCTGCCATGAAAGAGAGAGCAAATCTTCTTGTGGCCTGGCAGAGCAGGGAATCTCTAAATGTAGTAGAGAGCCGAGAATTGTTCTGCGTCAAAAAGACTTATTTTAATCAGACTTCACCCCCAGGGTAGAGATGCTTTTGCTCAATTTACTCCGAGGAATTTTTCTTCTTCTCCAGCTTCTTCTAAAATGAAACCATCTTTCCCCTCGCACACAGGGGCAGATTCTGGGTGTGAAGCTAAGCAATGTTTATTGCCTTGTAAGTCCATTTTTGCTCATTCAGGGCTGACGAGCCCGACTGACGACTCATTACTCCCATTACTCCGAGAGGAAACATGGCATTTGTTTTCACTAAAGAGCAATGGAATTTAGCACTTTTGGCTGTGGCTGGGCTATTGTCTGCAAGCAAAAGCAGGCCAAGGGTTTCTGCTTTCCTTAATTATTAATTGCATCTGGTTTCTCATTCAGGGCCACAGGAGTAAACTACAGGTACTCAGCAAGCGGGGGGGGGGGGGGGGGCGGGTGGCTGTGGTGGGAAGATGCCTCCCAGACTTGGACCCACTCACTCTCATAGCTAGAACCCTGCACACCTATTTGAAGGACAGGTACTTGTCAGATAAGAGACCTTTTCTTTATTATCGTTGGTTAGTGTTGGAGTCAAAACAAATAAATGGGTGTTGCAAGGTGGGGATTTTGACCCTAAGGATGTCACTTGCAGTGGGTGAAAGAGGCAGGCCTGTGGGGATGGGCTGTAGGTCGGTGGTTATGGCATCTGCTTTCAATGTGAAGGCCCCAGGTTCAACCTAGGTATCTACAGGTAGGATCGGGACCTGCCTGAAACCTTGGAGAGGGGCTGCCAGTCAGTGTAGACAGTACTGAGCTAGATGGATCAGAGGTCTGATTCAGGGTTCGAAATTAGCAGGGTGCCAGGTGCATTTTGCACCTAAAGATTCTCTATTTGTGAGACCTCAACAAGTCTGAGTGCCATTTTTTTGCGCCCGGCTGACACTCAAGGATTACTGAAATTTAAGTGCTTTGAAGCCTCGAAGAATATGTTAAAGATAGACACTATGTTAAGGAGTTTAACAATAAAGAGTACAGTTGTACCTTGGTTCTTGAACATCATGTGACGTGAACATTTTGGCTCCTGAACGCCACAAACCCGGAAGTAAGTGTTCCGGTTTGTGAACATTTTTTGGAAGCCGGACATCCGACGGGGCTTCCGCAGCTTCTGATTGAGTGCAGGAGGCTCCTGCAGCCAATCGGAAGCTGCGCCTTGGGTTTTCAAATGTTTTCGGAAGTCAAACGGACTTCCGGAACGGATTCTGTTCGAGAACCAAGGTACGACTGTAGACTGTTTTGAAAACCGAAGTATGGTACCAATATCTTTATTGTAAACACCAAATTAAACATGCATTTATGATTTCTGATAAAAATGTGATATTAACAATGTGTCTCTTATGTGAATTGCATATTAGTTCATGCTTATCAAAATAATAAATAAAAAGTCTTGCCTACCCTGCTCTAAAAAATGGTGACAAGAGATTCTGTTTTGGCGCCCACAAGCTAGGTTGCAGGAGCCTTTGGCTTCTAGCTTTTCTATCCCAGTTTCTAACACTGGTTTCGGATATGATATAAGGCAGCTTCCTATGTTTCTATGGAACTGATGGCATAAAGCAGTGGTGGGTCACATCTGGCTCTCCAGTTGTTGTTGGACTGCAACTGCTATCAGTCCAGCCCACTATGGTCAGTGGCCAGGAGTGATGGGAGTTGTAGTTTGGCAACATCTAGGAGGCCACACATTCTTCACCACTGGTCTGAGGCTTTGGAGAGCTGCTGCCAGTTGAGCAGGCAACAGTAGATAAATAATCTGACATTGTATAAGGCAGCTTCATATGTTCTGTGTGTTCTCTGTGCTTGTTTTCTGGTAATACAAAATGAGGAACATGCACATATTAAGCAAGGAATGATTGTGGGTCTTCTCATTTTAAGGACCACATAAACTGGTTGCTTGTTTTATCATTTTCATACATGCACATTTCAGTTGTGAGACTGAAAGTTGTTAGGTGTTTCCCCCATTCTCATGCAACACATTCTGCCTTCAGGCTGCAAGGGATGATAGGGAAGGGTTGTAGGTCAGTAGTAGTACATGCAATTTGCATGTGAAAGGTCCCAGATTCAAACCTCATATTTTCCAGGTAGGGTGGGAAGAAATGTCCGCCTGAGACCCTAGAGAGCTGCTGCCAGTCCGTGTAGACAGCACTGAAGTAGATGATACCAATAATTTGATTCGATATAAGGCAGCCTCTTTGAAAGCAGGAACTGGTATATGAAAGGTGTGGCAAGACTTCTAAAAAAGCAATGTTGGTCCTAATCATAAGCGTCTCTGTATGTGTGTACCATTTGTGCTCTACTCTAGGCAACTAAATATTGGGGGCTGCCCCCCCCCCCCGGTGCTACCCATGCAGCTAGTCCCTACAGGTAGTGTTTGCCAATACATATGGGCACATTGGTTAAGGGTAGATTCCCAAAATGTGTGTATTCCTTAACTGGCCATCAACTGTCATCTCGAATTTATCTGTTCCATACAGTGGTACCTCGGGTTACATATGCTTCAGGTTACATACGCTTCAGGTTACAGACTCCGCTAACCCAGACATTTTGCTTCAGGATGAGAACAGAAATTGCGCTCCAGCGGTGCGGTGGTAGCGGGAGGCCCCATTAGCTAAAGTGGTGCTTTAGGTTAAGAACAGTTTCAGGTTAAGTACGGACCTCCGGAACGAATTAAGTACTTAACCTGAGGTACCACTGTATATCATATTTTTAGTTGAGCAAATACAGAAGGCCACTAGCAGTGGCTGGTAGAAGATGAAACAAAGGAACATGTTTTTGGTTTTTGTTTGAATACTTCTGTACGGAGGCAGAAACATAAGGCAGGCTCCAGATTCCTGTAGTTCTTTTCACTTTTTTATTTGCATTGATTGCTGTGTGCAAGCGGGTGGCCAACGTGGTGCCCTCAAGCTGTTTTGGACTACAATTTCCACCGTTCCATGGTGGCTGGGGCTGATGGGAGTTGTAGTCCAAACATTGGATTGTTGGGAGAGGAGACCGTGTTGGCTACCCTAGCTCTGTACGTTCAACAGGGAACTGGCAGTCACTTCATTTTGAGTCCACAGCCCCTTTCAGTTGGCTTCACTTGCTGAATTGGGTCCTATACAAGCTGAGACATGGGCAAAGGGCTCTTTTAACCCCTTTGGTCCTGGTGTGGATAGTTTTGGGCAAAGGCCTCCCTTGTCCGTTTAGCTGCTGCTTCCTGTGTGTGAGCAGAAGCAAATGAAAGCGAGCATCTCAGATGCATGGAAAATGTAAGGGCTCAGCATCAGATGCTTTGGCTATCGGCAATTGGGAGGAGTGGGTAAAGAATATTGGCCAGCTGAGGTCCATAATGACTAAAGGCCTTTGCCCCAAAGCTGGTATAGCTATTCATAGTGAGGATGAGGATGGGGTGTGTGTTGGGGTCTAGATGAAAAGCTATTCATCTATATTCATTCTATATTGAGCATTTGTGTAGGGATCTTGACATTGGCTGAATCTGCTGAACTGTTCAGCATAAGAGAGGATGATTGAGTAACAAGATGTTTCCATAGCTATTCCAAATTTTTTCTTCTTTGAAGGCTGTAGGACAGCAACCAGTTATACCTGGGCTTTTCAAACTTTCTTGCAATAAGCCTCTCCTAAGTCAAGAAACAAAAGCTTGATCCCAACCCACCTGTGCTATGAAGATAAAGCCAACTGTTTTGCAAGGTGTGGAGGCAAGTAGATTGGTGGGAAATAGCGAAAGCAAGGACCAGAAGAGAACAAGGGTATGCTTTAGGATTAGAGAAAGGAATGGAAAAGTAATTCCTCAGTTGATCTCCACCAGACAACAGAAATATGTAGCTGCTGGTGATAGGATGATTGGAACTGGGTGTGTGTGTGTGTCCATAAGTTAACAGGCCCATTCAAGAATAATAATAATAAAATCTTAACTGTAGGAATCAAGGAAAACAGAAACTGAAATTTAATAACCGTTTTTGTTGGGATAGCTGTCACGTGTTTGGAAAACCTTTCCAAAGCACTTGAAGTGATCACAGAAGAGACACTTCTTATAGATACTGGACATGAGCTTTATTGGGGGTAGGATAAGGGCAAAGCTGCACAATTATGTAGGCAATGAAAATCCACTCATTTTGTTCTGAACTGGTAGTCGTCTTGAAATTATCTGTTCCATTCGTCCTGTTTCCAGTGCCAAGGTGTGAGTGCTGATGCTTATGTAGGGAAGCATGTTTATGTAGGGGAAAATGTCACCATCTGGGCACAAGAGGGAGATATATGGTTGTAGAAGTGTGTTGTTTTTTTAAACTCTTGGGGGGACATTGTGAGGAGGGGGGAAATCACCCCAAAAACCCAGTGATGACTGAACATGCTTGGTAGCTATGAACCAATATCCCAGGACTGGCTTGCTGGTGGGGAAAAAATGGAAATCCAAAAGGGGAGGAGGAATATCGTGGAGCTTTTCAGGCTGACTAGAAGAGTGAACAGGCCTTCACACTGCAACATTTTATTGCAGTTCCCTCTTTTGTTCGCTAAAGGATCATACCTTCTAACTATGGAAAATGAAGTCCACATTTTAAAAGCGAATTTGAAGAGAAGAGGAATCTATGCTGTAGTGTGGGCAACAGTGACTAAATTAATCCACCCAGCTGTTCTGAAATGGTAGTTATTTTAAAATGATCTAATCATAAAGGCTATATGAGTTACCCCATTATTTTCTCTTCCATCTGCGATTAAATGTCAGTCGTTGAATTTTTTGGTTTGCGACATGGACACTTTGAGATGTAGTTCTGAAGAATTGCTTAAACTTCTTGGGTTTTTGGCAAGAAATCTAAGAAAATATGACTTTCTCAGAAAATCCAATGTAATAATAGTAGGCATACGTTACTTTTCTTTAATTCTTTAATTTAGGCTTTAATTTACCCTGCTTTGCCTAGAAAAACAATTCAAGGCTGCTAAATTAGTTGAACTTCATTCCTATTAAAATCAACAAAACTTGAGTTAACTAACTTAGGACCAATCCACACTGCACATTTAAAGCAGTATCATACCATTTTAAACAGTTATGAATGCTTCAAAATAGTTCTGGGATCTGTAGTTTGTAAAGGGTGCTGACAGTTGTTAGTCCCTTCACAGAACTACAATTCTCAGAGTGGTTTAACAGTCAATCCAACTTCCCAGGGAACTCTGAGGTAAATGGGGGGGGGGGGTCTCCCCACAACTCTCAGCACTGTTGGCAACCTATACTTCCCAGGATTCTTTGGGGGAGGGAAGCCTAGTTACAAAGGGTGAAACCGTGAGATAAAACACAACTGATAAAAGGATACCGACAGCAGCAGAAAATAAAATAACTATATTAGCACCTCATCCCAACAACATAAAACCTTATCAGCTGGCTATGAAAACAGATGCCGGAGGCCAAATGCCCTTCTAAAAAGACAGGCCTTTATTGTTCAACAAAATACCCAAAAGGGATGGGCCGCTTGCTGCAAAAGAGGACAAGGCTCTTGCGCCTTTTAAATAGGAAAGTTCAGCAAATGTAGATGTCAGTGGCGGCTGGTCCCCATTCATCCTGGTGGAATGGAAGGTAGGCAAAATATGGTAGGGGTAACCTGGAACTACAATAGGCAGAGCCAGCAGTAGGTGTGACCATTCCCAACCCCTTGCCATTTTTTTTCTATTGGTCCCGTTCCCCTACTTTTAACAGCAGCCTGACATGTGGAAATTAAACAAGCAAAGCTATTTGTCTCATGGGAAAAAACTTATGCTTAGACCCACTGTGTTCAAGAGGATTCACTCTTTAGACTAGGAGCATGGTTTCAGCAGCTTAGTTTTTGCATATCAGGCTGCTGCTAAACTCATAGGAGCAAGACTGGTTTTTAAAAAGGTAGCAATCCCTTCTGCTCCCAGGTATTCCAGGAAAAAGCCCCAGGCCATTTGCAGGGGAAAGTAGAGTTACCAGCTTTTTTCCTCCTTCGGCTTGATGCCTCCAAGGACCACCACTTACGAGATACTTTTGCTTCAATTCTGAGTCCCATGAACATGCCTGAACTTGGTCAGTAGTTTTCAGGGATGACCAACCACTTCATCAGATGTATGGAGTGTTAGCCCAAGTTTCACTTAAGGCCCTGTACTCTGTGTTGCTCAGACTTCATCTGATGACATGGTTGGACCATGAAAGCTTCTGCCATATGACATTTGTCAGTCTTCAGTCTGCTTGTGCCAGTGCCACATAAGGATCTTGACTTCAGGGCTGAATAATGGTGCATACAAAAAAAAAAAAAAGTGCAAGGAAAGAGTGAAAACGTTTATTCTTTCTCCATACCACAAGTCTCTGCACTCCCACCTCTCATCCCTCTAGCTTCTATCAGTTTTGAAAGAAAGGGTTATCCCACGTTTCACATAGCCTCATACCTGGTGTTACTTAGGAATTCTACGAAGCCGAAAAAATCAGTGCAGTTTTGAAAGATTCAGTCCACCGTCTTGGTTTAGACCAAGGGTCAGCAACCTAAGGCCCATGGGCCACAAGCGGACCACGGGGGTCGTTTAACTGGCCCACGAGCTGCCCCCGAACCGAGCCACCCGCTCGGCGAGTCCACAGAGGGATCTCCACTGGAGTGAACCTGCCCAGGAAAGGTAAACCTTGCCAACCCCTGGTTTAGACAGCATCCCGTTGTTTCCAAACATAGGAAAAGCTGCTCCTTGAAGCAGGTACCAGCATGCATAATTTGGTTGCAATATCTTAAGAGGTACCCAAAGACAATGGACAAAGTTCCAAAATATATAGTACACACACACAGAGAGAGAGAGAGAGAGAGAGAAAGAGAGAGAGAGAGAGATTGGTTAACACCACTGAGGTTAAAGGAAAATGGACTGGGAACTTCAAGCATGTAGTTCATGCACTGGGTAACAAGGGATATTTGAACTTCATTGGGGGTTTTTTTGGAGGGGGCCTCTTCTAATTGGCTGGGCTTCTTGCTCTGCCGTGACCTAAGGGGTGAACAGTCATGCAACGTGGAAATCTATCTATTTCATTAATCTTCACATCAGGGGCAGGCAGCTTGTTCAGCATCTTGCAAACTCATCCTGAGCTGACTTCATGTATTTAGCAATCTGCATGAATAAGAGTGGACAAGTCCAGTCTTGCTGGCTGAAGTAACAAAGGTTCCAGGTATTGTGCGTTCCAAATACTAAGAAAATAATCATCATGGTTTAGCCCCACACAAAAAAATTGGCGTGGAAGAGAGGATAATGGAAAACATTGGCATGGCACCCGTACAACTAGCTACTGTGCAATGTGGATTATAGGCATCTTCACCATGGAAGAACTCAATGAAGAGTCCCGCTTCATCAGACAAAAAGATCCAACTAGCAGGAAATATTGTAAACACACAAATAAGCGACAAAATTATTAGCGCTCTTTCTTTTATAGCCTGATTCCAAACATCTCTTTTTGGAAGCATCCCATTGAGTTATTAGGAAACAATCCTAACTCCTTTCCACACCACTTCAGGCTAGCATGGCTTGATGGAGTCATCGCTGCATCTGCACATCTTCCATGCACAGTGGCTGGGGTGGAAGACAGTGGTGGGCAGGCAGATTACTGTGCCAGACTGAAGCTGTTGCACATTGCAGTCATATGATGGGAATGGGGCTGGCTCAGCCCACCCCTGAAAAGCCCCATTTTAGGGCTTTTTGGAGGCACTTCTGCTTGCATGCTTGGGTGGAATGGGGAGTTCATGCCAGTGGAGTCATGCTGGCATCACTTTTCAAGTGGTGGGCAGCAGGAGGCCGACGGTGGCTTGCAGGGATGAGAGCAATCCAGGCACCCAGCCAGAAGTGGGTCTTGAGTGCTCTGTTAGTAAATATAAGAATAGCCCTGCTGGATAGGACCAATGTTCTGTCCAGAACCCCAGAATGGCCAACCAGGTGCCTCCAGAAAGCTCACAACTGGGACACAAGGGCAATACCAATATCCCTTCTTTTGTATGTTGTTCACCAGTATCCTGTTTCTGAACCTGAAGGAGCGTCTCCACCCCCATCATTCTGCCCGGACACTGAGGTCCAGCCCGAGGGCCTTCTGGCGGTTCCCTCGCTGCAAGAAGCCAAGTTACAGGGAACCAGGCAGAGGGCCTTCTCAGTAGTGGCACCCTCCCTGTGGAACGCCCTCCCACCAGATGTCAAAGAGAAAAGCAACTACCAGACTTTTAGAGGACATCTAAAGACAGCCCTGTTTAGGGAAGCTTTTAATGTTTAATAGACTATTGTATTTTAATATTTTGTTGGAAGCCGCCCAGAGTGGCTGGGGAAACCCAGCCAGATGGGTGGGGTATAAATAATACATTATTATTATTATTACCTGGATATTCGCAAAAGTCTTTGTGATTATAATAAGGAACATGTTCAAATTTCATCCCTCTGCTTTTGGTAAGATTTTTAGATGTTCTGCTAAAGGAGCTTTTAAATCAGATTGAAGAAACTCGGATGAGCTTTTGAAGTGTGTAGTTCCTAGGCCGTTCAAGGATCAGATTTTCATCACTTCATTTCTCCATCCCTCTTCCCCAGCGAAGTGGTCACAGTTGTGATAGGTGTAGATAGAAGTCTCTCTTTCGTGTACACAAACACACATGGTTGAGTTGTGTTGGGAGATGGATTTACCTAAGGAAATGCATGTAAAGAGTCTTGTGGCACCTTGAAGACTTAACACATTTGTTGTATTTAAAGTGCCAGAAGTCTCTCTTAATGTTTGCTGTAACAGACTCACCTGGCTAGACCTCTGGAATTAGTTCCTTAAGGATCTGTGGACAGATGGTGTTGGGGGTGGCAGCATTTTCTTTCCTTCAAGAAAGAAGAACTTAGCATCTTCAGTGGCACATTCTGCATTGATGTTTCTGCCAATGAACCCTTGCATAGCGCAGAAGAGTTTTAGGGCTCACTTTCAAGCTTGTTGGCTGTTTCTGATGTTGTCATTGAGGAACACCTGATAAAATTACCACGAACCTTGTGGTTTAATTTAACTATGGTTTGTGGAAACAAGCCAGTTGCACGTTATGTTTTTGATTAAGCAGGGTTTTTTGTGTCCTCTTAATTCCAAAAAACGGTTTTCAATCTTAACTATGGTTCGTCAAATGAAAGTCTCAGGCTCTAATGCATGGCTTTGTTGCACCACACAGCACTGAAAGGTCCTATGCAGATGCCCCTTTCACCAGTTAAACCCAGCTGTATCTCGGATCCAGAGGCTGCGTGGCCTGGCTTCTTCTAGCAACACTTAGAACCATAAGCAGCTGCCTTATACCAGGTCAGATTATTTGTCCATATTGGCCAGTATTATCTGACTGGCAGTGGCTCTCCCAAGTTCCGAGGATGATGTCTTCCACGTCATCGATCCTTTTGACCGTGGAAGCAAAGGACCAAATCTAGGACCTTCTGTATGCAAAACATGCTTTTTACCACTGAGTTGTGGCCTTGTGGCCAGGATAGCAAAATTCCATGAGCTGCAGGCTTGCAGCACCCTATTCTTAGGCTGGGGGCTGTTGTGACTGGTTCAACCAGTTGCAAAACATCTCAGCCAGGAATGGGGAAGTGTTGGTGGTGGCTCTGTGACTCCACTCTCTCTAGCTCCCAGGCATGCTTGGGATTTTTCCAGGGCTTGGCTGCCTGCAGTGATGGGAAGGTGGAAGGGCAGATTAGCCCAATGTGTAAGAGAAAAGATCTGGTTGGTGCCTCACAGCTGGGATCTTAAGCACACTCACTTGGAAGTCAGTCTTACTGGAACAATTGTATGGGGCTGTCTTTGCCAACATAATAATTGAGAGTTTAGAGAGTTATTAAATTACATACCTAGAGCTTCCATCTTGATTTATGGGGTATGTCCACAGGCTGTAGACACATTGCATTACTTGCATAATCTTATTCTGGAATATTTTTGAATGTCGAAAACATTGGGTTGCATTCAGCTAAGGCCTACTCAGCGTAGGCCCGTAGAGATTAATGAACCTAAATTAGTCATGTCTATTAATTTCATTAGTGGGGATGCGGGTGGCACTGTGGTCTAAACCACTGAGCCTAGGGCTTGCCGATAGGAAGGTCGGTGGTTTGAATCCTGCGACAGGGTGAGCTCCCTTTGCTCATTCCCAGCTCCTGCCAACCTAGCAGTTTGAAAGCACGTCAAAGTGCAAGTAGATAAATAGGTACCTCTCCGGCAGGAAGGTAAACGGTGTTTCCATGCGCTGCTCTGGTTTTGCCAGAAGTGGCTTAGTCATGCTGGCCACATGACCTGGAAAAACTGTCAGTGGACAAACGTCGGCTCCCTCGGCCAGTAAAGCGAGATGAGCACCGCAACCCCAGAGTTGTTTGCAATTGGACTTAACTGTCAGGGGTCCTTTACTTTTATTAATTTAATTGGGTCTGTGCTGCGTAACACTGACATTGAAGAGCACTCATTGATTTGGCCCTGAAGAATCTTGCCAGCAAATGGATCTAAAAATTTGTGAATTGAAGAAACAAAATGACTATGATTCGTTTGAGATTCATTTCATCACCTTGTTTCATCATGCTTGCTTTAATCATGACGTCTGGTAATGATGTTTTTTTGTTGGAGACTGTGATTGAATTTTAGGAATGGGGCTGCAGGTTGATTTCATTATTCCATCTTGTGGCAGCTGGATCAGTTCATGGTGTTTATGAAAGGGGTTGCTGGATCTCACAAGTGACGCCTATGACCTCACATGTGGCTCTAACACATATGTTCTGTGGTGGGGGAAGTTGTATATAAGCCCAAATTCATTTCTACACCTCAGTGTATATAGACAGAACATGGAGGGTGGGAAGGCTTTTGTGAATTGGGCCCAAACAGAAGTGTTATTTGGTAGAATTTATGAAACCATAGAGTTGGAAGGGACCTTAGGTCATCTAGACCAGCCCCATTCTGATGCAGGAAATTGCTACTTCAACACCCTTGGCTCTGCTTAGAAACCTCTAATGAGGGAAAGCCCATCACTTCCTGAGCCAGTCTGTTCCACTGTCAAACAGGTCATACTTTCAGGAAGTTCTTCCTAAGGTTCCTCCTAAATCCATTTTTTTGACATTTGAACCTGCTGGATCAGTTCTCCCTCTGGAGCAACAGAAAACAAACGTATTCCTTTGTCTGTGTGACAGGCCTTCAGAGATTTGAAAATGTCAGTCATATCATCTCTTGATAATCTCTTCTCCAGGTTAACACACTCAGCTCCTTCAACCTTTCCTAGTAGGACTTAGGGCCACAAGCATACCTGATGTTTAGAGATGTATTATACCACTTTAACTGTCATGGCTTCCCCTTCATGAATCCTGGGAACTGTAGTTTGTTAAGGGTGCTGAGACGCGTCAGGAAACCCCAATTTCCCTCACAGAGCTACAATTCCAGAGTTCACTGGGAAGAAGGAATAGATTGTTAAACTGCTCTGAGAATTGTAGCTCCATGAGGGAAATAGGGGTCTGCTAACAATGTGGGTGGTGCTATGGGTTAAACCACAGAGCCTAGGACTTGCCGATCAGAAGGTCAGCGGTTTGAATCCCCGCGACAGGGTGAGCTCTCATTGCTCGGTCCCAGCTCCTGCCAACCTAGCAGTTCGAAAGCACGTCAAAGTGCAAGTAGATAAACAGGTACCACTCCGGCGGGAAGGTAAACGGTGTTTCCGTGCACTGCTCTGGTTCGCCAGAAGCGGCTTAGTCATGTTGGCCGCATGACCCGGAAGCTGTACGCCGGCTCCCTCGGCCAATAAAGCGAGATGAGTGCCGCAACCCCAGATTCGGCCACGACTGGACCTAATGGTCAGGGGTCCCTTTACCTTTAACAACTTGCAGCATCCTGAAACTACAGTTCCCAGGATTCTCTGGGGGGTGCCATGACTTTTAAGGTAGTATAATAATGCCTTAAATGGATGGTGGAAATGTGGCCCTGGTCTCTGGGACCCTCACCATCTTTGTTGCCTTCTACAATTCCATCCTCCTCAGTTTCTTGTTGAGTCCATTTACCATTAGTCCTCAAAAGTGCATGACCTTATATTTTGCTTTTCGTTCTGTTCTTGCTCCATTCATGAGGTCACCTAACTTGTTGTGTAGGAAGCTTCCTGATCTCTTTCTGTAACAAGACCGCCTACAAACTTGGTGTCACCAGCAGATTTCAGCAAGCTACTGTTTCTCATTAATAAAATGCAAGGCTAAAATAGGTCCCATCACTGAGAACTGAAGAACCTCCCCCAGCTTCCCCAAAACAGCTCTAGTTCTGCAATTTATCCAAGAATAGTTGGGCTATTGCTAGCAACATTTGTCTGTAAAGCCACTGAAAGCCAGAACAGCATTATTATTATTTTCGTTTCACAGAGGTATTTTTCTGCCTCAAATTCTGAGCCTGGAGGTCTCCAGCAAGACCCCAAATCTTTCCTCACCAGTGCCAATCCTGTCATTTTTTATACATGGCCAGTATTGCTTTTCCACTTGGAGCAGTAGTCTTCCAGGATATCAGGCAGAGATGTATGCAAAAGTATGAAACGTGCTTTAAAAAAAAACATTCAAAGAGCAAAAGCCATTCTGCCACCCCCCCAAAAAAAGAACCCCAAATGAGAACAAAGAATTCAAAGTGGCCTCCAGAAGGCAAAGGATGTGGTGTTTCGGGACTTAACCCACACTTCCTCATCCCCCTGCTTTCCACCAAGGAAAAGTGCTCAGGCTGAGCAAGCAGCAATTGGGGTTTTCTCTGGATTGACATTTACTGCAATTTAGTACTAAAGAGCTCATTTTCCCAAGGAAAGGAGCAAAGCAGGAGGGAAACCGCTTGGACCTATGCTATTCAGGCACGGGACAAGCGGAAGTGTGGACCAGCCCTCAGTTGAAAAAGACTACCTGGATGGAGGTAGGTAAACAGTGAGTTGAAAGCTTGAGCCCCTTTTGTATTCCAGAGGAAGGTATGGCTGACTGGCTGGCCCCCTGAACAGAAGCATTCCTGATATTGGGTGAGGACGCCTTTATCTGCATAATCCTCCGTGAATTCACATGATGTGGTTGGAGTTTATCTTCCTCCTGGACTCTAAATCCTTCAAGAGTCATTACAGTCCCTCCTTTTTTTAACTCTTTGAGATGTATTTTTTGCAGGTCTGTGTGGCCAGCAAAGAGGTACTCACAGCTAATGCTCTCTTGTGATGTCTCTTATGTCTCCAACATGCACTCTGTGCAAATGGCACAGAACCATGCTCTTGCAGGACTTTTCATTTGTTCCAGGGAACCTAGCTTAGGAGACTTTGTGGGCTCCCTGTTTTCTAATGTGTTTCATCTCTACAGCACCCTGATTCTGCAACACTTGATCTCCTTTTCGCTTTTATTTCTTTTCAATCCTGTCTGCAGTAATGTGGGTAATATAATACTTCTGGTATTTGTTGCATAAGAGCGAATATTGTATATAACTGAACACGTCTCGGGGCAAATGCAAAGCAGAAACAACAGAGTAGTTACACTATAAATGTGCTTCACTGGCGCAAGGTTTTTGCTTTAGTTGTGGGGAGATGGCCAGATGTGTTTAGAATAGTAATATTGGTATGTAATGCAGGGTTTCATGTTCTTACAACAACTCTGTAAAGTAGGCTGCTATTACTACCATCCACATACAGTGGTACCTCATGTTATGGACCGTTCCGGAGGCCTGTCCGCAACGTGAAATGCCCACAACTCGAAGTGCCGCATCTGCGCAGGTGCGCGGTGCGATTTGGCGCTTCTGCACATGTGCGTGTGGCGAAACCCGGATGCAACACGAGGGATGACTGTATTGCAGGCTAGGGTAGGGGCAGATTAGCTTGCTGAAGGCCACTCGGTCAGTGATTTGAGCAGACATTAGATCCTTCATAGTTTATACCTTGGCATCTCCTGGTAGGGTTGGTTGGGTGACATTCCTGTCTTAAATCCCGGAGAGCGACTACCAGTCATTGTAGAAAATACTCAACTAGGTGGACGAATGATCTGACTCAGTGTAAGGGAGCTTCCTGTGTTCCTATATCCTTTCTTGATTAATGTGGTAGAAAGCAGGCTAAAAATATACCGCATTTACTCGAATCGAATGCTCACATTTTTTGGGACAAATTAGGTTGCAAAAATTAAGGTGCACATTAGATTTGATGGCACATTTACATCTGCCAGCAAATACTTCCTTTTTGTTTTGAGATTCTGAAAATTGAGGTGCACATTAGGCTCGAGTAAATACGGTAGTAAATCAAATAGTTTATTTTCTTAAAAGTGTATTTCACAAAACACATTTGGGCCTGGACACATCCACTCAGAATCTACAAGCTGCCTTGGAATCTTCAGTCGAAAGAAATGTTTTAGAGAAAAACAGAATGCACACCAAGACATCAGTACTGGGGAGGAGCCATAATTTGGAAGAACACAAGGTCAGACAGTGAACTATCCAGTTCAACTAAAAATTATTATTATTATTAACTTGGAAGTGAGAATGCTGCATCGGATGAATTTTATAGGGCTGGCATGCAGGTGTTCAGAGAATTTAGTGGAGGTTGTGGGACATTAAGCCAACCGACCTATCCCATTGTTGGTCCCCTAGTAACTCAAAGCTAGCCACCACACTTTCCATCCTGAATGTCCCAGGCTCAGCCGCTGGCATCTCTAGCTATAAGAGGATCAGGTGAAAGAGTTTCTGCCTGTCAGAAAAGTGAATGCTGAGCTAGACAGGCCAGATAATCTGATTCAGAAGAATGCAGGGAGTGGAATGGGGTCCAACTGGTAGGCCACTCCCACAGGCCACGTTTGACCATTGGGTAGGGTTACGCACCTGTCAGTCACATGATGTCACAATGACATCAAGCAACCCATATTCCTTTGCAGTTGCTGATGATCAGCAGTGCCTGCCAATCTGTTCTTGGGGGAGTTGCATATTTCTCTGCCCCTGCAACTTGCCATTATAAATGTCATCAGTCATAGGAACTTGCAAGCCAAGTGGGGAGGCCAGTTGGGCCAGGGGTTCCTTATCACTGGATATAGGCACCTGAATATGTCTACCTTTCACTTTCTTCATTCATGTGTGCAATAAAGGATGGCTGGACCAGTTATGTGGAAGGCGTGACATACCTTGTGTGCACCAGTTGTTAATCGCAGGGCAACACCAGGTAGCTTACATGTGATCTGAGCCTAGTCAGGAATTTCCACAAGCCGAGAAATCTCCATGCTAAATTAAATAAAGGGATACTCCGTTTTGTCTCCTGTGAGGGAAATGAGGCGGAGATAGTGACTGCCACAATATCAGCTGCTGAACTTTAAAAATAAATGAATCTTTAATTAAAGAGAACCATAAAACAAATATAAAGCACATCAGAAACAGAAGCAGTTATCGTAGCAACAGTAAAAATACAAAAAGCAGCAGGTATCAGTTAAAATCCTGGGGGAGATATATATATGAATGAATGAATGAAAATGTCTAAAACATGGCTCTCCGGGCAACCCAGTCAGGTGGCGGCATATAAATAATAGTAATTATTATTTGGAAACCTACAGAGTGGCAGGGATATATATAGAAGTCTGGTGCCAGACTTAACAAATCGGTTCCTTTTAAAAAAATTAAAAGAAAAACAAGATAACATTTTCAGTGAATATATCCCCTCCACAGACACCTCTGTGATGATGATGGCATTAAAATATCCTGTTCTTCTTCAATAAAATTTTACGATTTACGATATCTTTATTGTCATTGTCCCATACAGAACAATGAAATTAAAAAATCTACATAAGACATTCAAAAACCCCTACAAACTCTGAAAGGGGAGACGACCAAATATGAACTTCATGGTTGAGTGGGAATTTGAATCTGGATCTCCCTGTTCCTAGTTCAAAACACTAAACCCTGTATCGCCTTGGTAGTTCATAAACCACTGTATGCTTGTGCCATCCATTATATAGAGTAGAAGTCTTTGTCTTCTTGTGCGCAAACATACGTGCACAAACATATCCCATCTTCTTTTTGCTGTTGACTGCAGTTTAGAAGAAAGCAACAGGGTGCCCTGGTTCTTCCACTAAGGTCCCACCATAGTCATTTGGCCTTTGTGTCATCCATGTTGCACTATGATGTCATTTCACCAGGTAAATTTGCTGCTGCTTGGAAGCTGGATGGAGGATTATGAGTCTGTGCGCTTTGTGGTGTAATATAGCTCAATGGATTTTAATAGGCTGTATCAGGCTTATGCTGTAATGTAATCTGATACAAAATAAATCTTTTAAAGTTGAGTTTTAATTATCCGCTTGGAGCTTCACCCCAGGTTTTCCCCCAGCAGAAAACAAAAATACATTTCTAACAGCCTTGCAAGCATGGTGGATCCATGTGAGCATTTGCTCTTAATTAGGCTTCTGCAACGCAACAGCTGAAAATTTGAGACATTTGCTTGGCTGAATGGAGGTTCCTGCAAAAATCAAAGGAAGGATGCAAGCATGGATTGTCCCTGCGACTATGTGCAGTTTTAGGAGCATGTAACCCAAACGTTTCAGCTCAGCCCAAAATGTGATCAGTGGTGCAGACACAGCTGGATCAGAGAGCATTCAGAGGTGGCAAGCTTCATGATTCAGTGGCTAAACTTGTTACTCGTAGTGCTGTTGTAGGTTTACCCCATTAGATGGGGACTTCCCGGGGTTCACAGTAGGAAGTATACAACAATATAACAAAATAGAAGTGCGTTGTCTACCCTTGTTTTACCCCAGTTCTCCACTTAGTGGCTCTCCAGGGTTTTCAGACAGTATTCCCAGACTGAGGATGCCAGAAGCTGGGACACTTTGCTGCCACTGACCTGTGGCCATTCCTGAAGGCAAGGCAGTGGCACAGTTCACATGCCATAGGAAACCATAGCAAACCATTTCCCACCAGGCTGGAGTTCACACCTCCGTCAAACCCACAATCCCCAACTTAGCGTTAAGTCCGAATTGAAGTGTGTGGTTTGTTTAGCTCAAACCGCTGTTGGCAAGCCAAGAGTAAACCTTGGCTTAACATTGTGGTTTGTTTGGAGTGAAATAAACAATGATCCCCATTTTGGGCATAACTGAGTCAGGAATAGTAGCTTGTTGCTTGCGCTGGGGGAAGAGTGACATATTTGTCCATCGAGCCATATGTTGTGTACTCTGGAAGGCAGAAAGCGTTTAGCGTCTCAGTGGTCTTCAGTGCATAATAAACTCCTTGCAAAGAGAAAACTAGGATGTCAGGGAGGAAGGTTATTTCCCAGGCTTTTGCCTTCTGTGCTGGGTTTTTTTATTTGTGTGCCTGCCTCTGTGTGTGTGTGTGTAGTATTAAAAAATGCTTTCTTCCACTTGTAGCGGCCCATTGTGTAGGGATGGGAGAGACATTCGGTTCAGTTTGCATTTAAAGTTCAACCTACCTAACTTGCACTCTTCGAAAAAATAGGCAAACCAAAATGTAGTCATGCTTCAAAATTCACACTTCTCTGACTTTTGCAGCACAGTTCTCCATCCAAGTAATGTAAACAAAAATTCACATTCTGTAAAAGGTAAAGGTAGAGGTACCCCTGCCCGTACGGGCCAGTCTTGACAGACTCTGGGGTTGTGCGCCCATCTCACTCAAGAGGCCGGGGGCCAGCGCTGTCCGGAGACACTTCCGGGTCACGTGGCCAGCGTGACATCGCTGCTCTGGCGAGCCAGAGCCGCACACGGAAACGCCGTTTACCTTCCCGCTGGTAAGCGGTCCCTATTTATCTACTTGCACCCGGAGGTGCTTTCGAACTGCTAGGTTGGCAGGCGCTGGGACCGAGCAGCGGGAGCGCACCCCGCCGCAGGGATTCGAACCGCCGACCTTTCGATTGGCAAGCCCTAGGCGCTGAGGCTTTAACCCACAGCGCCACCTGCGTCCCTTAAAGCTGTTTACCTTCCCGCCGGAGCAGTACCTATTTATCTACTTGCACTTTAATGTGCCTTCGAACTGCTAGGTTGGCAGGAGCTGGTACTGAGCAACGGGAGTTCACCCCGTCGTGGGGATTTGAACCGCCGAGCTTCTGATCAGTAAGTCCTAGGCTCTGTGGTTTAACCCACACCACCACCCACTCACCACCCACCCACTCACATTCTGGGGAGTGTGTATATGAATGAAGATAGCATACAAAAGCATGATTACATTACAGAAAATTGCCTTGCAAAAGTGTGTATATTAGGCAAAGTAGCATTCCGAAAGTAGGAGAAGTTTTCATTAAAATGCAGGTGAATTTTCATGAATACTTTTTTTTAATTAAAAAAAAGCACACCACTGCAAACTGATCTAGAAATGTGGAGATCTGAATCCAAGAATGGAGAAATGAGAAACTGAGAGAAGCCAAAATCATTAGATTTGCCCGTCCCTCCATTTCCGTCGCCTTATCCTCGCTTCACGCTTCTGCATTTGTGCTCCAGTCCTGAGTTTGAGCTCAGTGGGTCTTTCCCAGGAGGAAATGGAGAGAGCCAAGGCAACTTGTCTCCTGCAGAACTGCAGTGCCCTGTTTTTAATTCAGTGTATTCCTAGTGCAGTGCATGTAATATACAGTTCACAACATGCCCGCCATCCTCTAGGCCAGTGCATCATTTATGGGGGAAAGGGAGTACTTAGTGAAATCTACAAGCCCCATTCTCTTGACCCCCTGTGGTCCCTCCATTTTTTAAAGCCAAATCTTAGCCTTCCTGTAACCTTCCAAGAACATCAGCTGCGGGGGGGGGGGTGTATTTCCCCTCTGGTTCTCCTCCTCCCCACTCAGTAATTTGGGTACCATTCTTGGCCCCTTGCTTTTGCTCTTCTGCCTGCCCGCTACCAGGTTGTTGTTGTTCAACTTGCTAGTTTGATTGGCATGAAAAATCGGGAGTGGGTTGAAACACACCCAGAATATGACGTGGGTGCATGCTTCAGCCCTAGTTAAGCACTTTGAAGTCGTACTGAAGAAGCAGTGTGTGTCTTTTATAGCTTTCCCATTGAAATCAAGGATAATTCAAACTGGTTGGATCGTGACACCTCTACCCCCCCTTTTCCTTTTCCTTTTTTGCATTATTCAGAGCAAGTTTAAAGTTCAGCACACACAGACAAGTGAGACTTTGGGTGGGGGAGAGAATGCACTAGCCTTTGCCATTCAGTTGGGGAAGGGGGCAGTTAATTTGTTTAAGCAGCATCAAGCCCTGCCTGCTTGACCTCTGCAGAGAACAGGATGTTCCCTGCATTTGTCTCAAGGGAGTGACACAGGAATGTTATGACTCATTTAGACCTACAGATGGTCCTATCCCAGAGGTTTGGGGATGGAGTGATGATAATTCACTTTCAGAGTAACCCTGTGAGGTAGGCCACCTTCCACCCTCTTTTTTTTGGCAGATTAGGAAAGCTGAGCCATTCACATCTTCATCACTCAGTGGGAGAGTTCAGAGGGAGCTTTTTTTGCTGATCACACAGCCCCTTTGCACAAGCCAGCCAATAAACAGGGATGTCGCCCATTAACTATAGTTTCCTGTTTCATATGAGCTGGGAAACTATGGTTACTCCACTTCCAAACAAGGCAGAATAGTAAGACCATGGTTTTTAAGTTGATTTAGTATATTGGTTTAAGTTGATTTAGTATATTGGTACCTCGGGTTACATACGCTTCAGGTTACACACTCCGCTAACCCAGAAATAGTGCTTCAGGTTGAGAACTTTGCTTCAGGATGAGAACAGAAATCGTGCTCTGGCAGCACGGCAGCAGCAGGAGGCCCCATTAGCTAAAGTGGTGCTTCAGGTTAAGAACAGTTTCAGGTTAAGAACGGACCTCCAGAATGAATTAAGTACTTAACCCGAGGTACCACTGTATTCCAATAATAAGCTGGGAAATTATAGTGAATGGAAGACACACATGCAAAGGGAGGATGGGATGGATTGTGTGTGTTTGTGGCTAGAAAACTCATGTGTTTGTCTGAATGTGGTCAGTAACTGTCACATTGTGGGATGAGTTGCATTTGCGAGATACAGATAAGACGCTGCAGACAGAGAGGCCTTCCTGTCCCCATCCCACATACATACGTACATACGCATGCAGTATTTTGTAAAAAAGGGAGTTTCATGTATTGAGCTGTGAGTCATCATTTGATCAGTTCATGGATGGCTCTTTTGCCCGAGAAATCCAAATTGCAGTCCAAATTGCAACAAACAGGATCTCAGCAGATGGGGGATACATAGGAACACAAGGAACATAGGAAGCTTATCCATCTACCTCAGTATTGTCTGCCCTGACTGGCAGCAGCGCTCCAAGGTTTCAGGCAGGGGACATTCACAGTCCTACCTGGGGATACCTGGGGTTGAAGCTTGCACCCTTCTGCATGGGAAGCCACTGAACTGCATCCCTTGAACTGGTCTAATTTGGGAAGCAGCAAGCAAAGGCAAATGGGAAGGAGGGGTGAGGCTGTCAGTGCCTTTGCTTGGAGAGGGTGTGTGTGTTTGGGAGACAGGATTTAAAAAATAAATAAATCTCTCCATGGGGATGCTTTTTGGTATGATACGGATAAACATACCACCAGAATGGAAAATGCAGGGGAAAAGAAATCCATTCTGGTGCAAGGTTTATTCACATCATTCCAGGAAGCACCAGGAGAAAATTGTTATTTTGGGGCTGATGTGTTTTATCTTGAGGATGTGTCTATAGCCTACAATCTTAAACTGCTTTGAAACCCATCTCGCTGCCTGTGGTTTCTTTGACCCTAGTAATTATAGCCTTGAATAGGTGCTAAAATTTATTTAAAAGACTTCACGGAACTTGACATTGCCAGGGTTCCAGGGCTGAGAATCCGAAACACTGTGCATCTGCACCTTACATTTAAAGTAGTGTTTCACCACTTTTAACAGTCATGGCTTCCCCCCAAATATCACAGGAACTGTGGTTTGTGAAGGGTTTTGAGACATGTTAGGAGAGCCCTATTCCCATCACAAAGTGCTACAATTCCCAGAGTTCCCTGAGAAGAGGGATTGGTTGTTAAATGACTGAGAATTATAGCTCAGAGATGGGAATAGGGGAGTTCCTGACAACTCTCAGCACTCTTAACACCCAAGATTTTTTTGGGATGCTATGACTGTTAAAGTGATGTTATACCTACTGCTTTAACTGTTAGGAGCAAATAGGGCCATAGTTAAACCAATTCAATACTGGATTAACGTGTGTAGGTAGTCTCTAAACCAGTCCTTTGCACCCAGAGTTTTATGCTTACTTTATTGTTCCGCCTTCATAAATGACTTTTTTTTCCTCCCAACTTACCTACCATGAACTTAAAACCACTTTTTCTCTCACAACAACCCTTTGAGGTAGATTAGGCTGCTAAAAGAAACTCAGCTAAGGTCATCCAGAGAGATATTTATAGGAATTCAACCCAGAACTCCTTGGTCATAGACCAACACTCTAGTTAGGCCGACCGGGAAGGGGGACGGGATATGTGACCCTCCAGATCTTGTTGGACTCCAGTTCCCATCAGCCCCAGCTGGCGTGGCTAATGATCAGGGATGATGGGAGTTGGAGTCCAGCAACATCTGGAGAGCTCTTCCCTGCTTTAGATGGCAGTGCAGTTCACCAGTGGCAATTCTTTCACCTTAAATTAAAAGTGGGAACTATTTTTTATTTCAGTTATTTGTGCACGGATAGCTTTAAAAACATGTTATTGCAATGTTTTCATCCCTCCACAATTAGGCTCAGTCAGTTAGGCTAAGAGGGTGGGACTGATCCATGGTCACCCAAGCGAGCTTCACGGCTGCGTCGGAATTGGAACCTAAGACACTGACACAGACACGGTCACTACACCTCACTGTAGAGGGCAAACTTTCGTATAAATGTCAGCAGATATAAAGGCAGAGTTCCTCCCAAGCTGGCTGTGCAAGTACAGCTGTCTCCTAGCAGGCTGTAGCTGTACTGCATTCAGCAACACAGTTTAGCATTCTGGGTAGCTGGTTTTGCTGCAGTGCCGCGAGTTTGTTGTGTCCTACACCGGGGTCTGCCCTTGTTGTTTTGTTTATTTCCCTTTTAGTCATCAGTTGTATTAAAAGCTTTTAATTCACTCTGTCTTCCAAAAGTCAAGGGATGCCTGCTGCGTATGTGTGATTTGCCGGGGTGGGGGGGACGGGGAGAGAGAGGGAGGGAGAAAGACTTTCTCAGCAGAGGTGATTGCAGACACTGGGAATGCAAGCAAGTCACCTGATTCCATTGCAGTACTTTTCAGCTGCTCGCTGATGTCTTGCCAGCCCATCCCCTTTCTCATGGAAGTGTGCAAAGCAACCTGTGTGTGTGCACGTGCATAGCTGATGAATTTTCTTTGTGAACTTGTTGTTACATGTGGTAATCCTTAGCAAAACATACCAGAGGAGAAAGGAGAGCTGGAAAGTCAGTGATATTTCATTGTTGCCTTTCCTCCACCTCCTGGCAGGGGGAAAAAAATCATTCTTCTTTAGTTTGTGAAAGTATTCTGTTCATTCACTTTCAAGGTATTCCTTGGTATGGGCCAAATAATTCCCACCCCCGTGCACACACTTCTCAACCGCAGACACATTGAACATGCAAGCATTTTGTTTTAACTTTTAGCCGACTCTGGCAGCTCATGGGATGACAGCACAAAGAGATCCTGGCTGCTCTTTTTCATGCCCTAGTAACCACAAGGCTAGGCTACTGCAATGTATTGTGCATGGGGCCGGCCACCTTTGATGACTTCCCAGAAGGTAAAGGTAAAGGCACCTCTGACCATTAGGTCCAGTCGTGACCGACTCTGGGGTTGCGGTGCTCATCTCGCTTTACTGGCCAAGGGAGCCAGCGTACGGCTTCCGGGTCATGTGGCCAGCATGACTAAGCCGCTTCTGGCGAACCAGAGCAGCACACAGAAACGCCGTTTACCTTCCTGCCGGAGCGGTACCTATTTGTCTACTTGCACTGGCGTGCTTTCGAACTGCTAGGTTGGCAGGAGCAGGGACCGAGCAATGGGAGCTCACCCCATTGCGGGGATTCGAACCGCCAACCTTCTGAACAGCAAGTCCTAGGCTGTGTGGTTTAACCCACAGCGAAACCTGTTAGTAAAAAATGCAACTACTATGCTATTTACAGGGAGCAGTTTATCTTACCAGGTCTTAAGCAACTATATGGGCAACTTACTGTTCTGAGCATAATTCAAAATGCTGGTGCTTACTTAAAAAGCCTTAAGTGGTTTGCCGACCCCGGGTGTCTTAAGGGGTTGCCTTCTATTGCTACACAGTTCTGCCCAACCACTACCTTTATCATCTGAGGTTCTCTTCCAGAACCCGCCACCTCCTAAAGTTAGATGAGTTGCGTCCAGAGATGGCCTTCTGTGACATGGCACCCGTTTTATGTAATGCCTTCTGTTGGGAGGTTTGCCTTACTTGGTTCCAATCATTATGTCTTTCTAGCACTAGGCAAAGACACATTTTATTTCCCCAGGCATTGCAGCATGAGCTGCTGGCTGGTAGTCTAATCTGCTTTGCTGAATTTTAGTTGCTATTCTGTTTTGTGTTTGGCACTAACTACTGTAGACTGAGGGACGCGGGTGGCGCTGTGGGTTAAACCGCAGAGCCTAGGACTTGCTGATCAGAAGGTCAGCGGTTCGAATCCCCGCGACGGGGTGAGCTCCCGTTGCTTGGTCCCTGCTCCTGCCAACCTAGCAGTTTGAAAGCACATCAAAGTGCAAGTAGATAAATAGGTACCGCTCCGGTGGGAAGGTAAACGGCGTTTCCGTGTGCTGCTCTGGTTAGTCATGCTGGCCACATGACCCGGAAGCTGTACGCTGGCTCCCTCGGCCAATAACGCGAGATGAGCGCCGCAACCCCAGAGTTGGTCACAACTGGACCTAATGGTCAGGGGTCCCTTTACCTTTACCTTACTGTAGACTGCCCTGACATTTCTGGTTGAAGGTGTCCTTAACATCTTTTGAACAAAGCAAAGCTTAAATTTTGGACAAATTCTGGCCAAAGTAAGTTTTCTTGAAATGACGAAGATATGGCAACCCACCATTTAGGATTACAGGCAGTGTCCTGATCTATTGGTTGCCTGGCTTTCCTGTCTTGTTCAGCCAGACCTGACTTTTGGGTGGCATCACTTGTGCATGAAACCAGGAACAGGAGAGTGGCTTCTGCCCACCCGTATATTGGCGTAATAACCACAGCTTGAGTTGTTGGTAATTAAGGAGTGATTCATACATAAGTGTACATCAGTTAATGTCTCATCCACTTGATGACTCGCAGCCACGGATGTGAACCGCCCCCGTTGAAAAGCATTGTGCTTGGAGTGAAGTTGTGCTTAATCTAGAATGGCTATTGCGCACATACATCATCACTTGACCTTGTGCACAAGTGAATTGCCCCTCCACCCCACTAAATAAATTGCCGGTTTTTGTTAGAAGAATTGGTGGATTTGAGAAAAAGGCTTCAGCTTTATTTTACAAGACCATCATCTACGTACTGGAAGTGACTGGTTAGGATTAAGTTGTGTGTATAAATAAATCTAATCATGCTAGTAGACTTGCTTAAAATTTATGTAGTAAGGCTCTACTGATTGGAATATGTGTGACTGCCAGATAGTGTTTATTTACTTTCTAGACTGATGTTCTGACTTAATTCTTAGCTTGCTGTGTATTTTGTGTCTATATTTTGTTTCTGGGTTTTTACTGACATCATGTATTTTCATTTTATTTGTATTCTAGTCTTGATTTTCCGTTTTTGTTACTTTGTGAGCTACTCAGAGACTTTTAAAAATATTATACAGTCTGTAAATTGGATGGCTGGATAGATGGATGGATGGATGGATGAATGAATGAATGAATGAATGAATAACTAATTCTGCCACAGAAATCAAGGCATTGTACAATATAAAATGATGTCTTTACAATCCAAGGGACATGACATGAAAGGGAAAAGGACTTGGAAGGGAAGAGGCAAAATAAGCAAATGTAGGTTCCCAAAACATTCATCCTGCTATATAATGAAGTGACATGACGACCTGTGGAATGGCTGATGGTGAAGGCAATTCTGGGAGGGGAGGAGACAAATGTCACGTGGACCCAGGAAGTCTTGGACAGAGGGCCTCAGTGTCTCACTTCCACTCAGATGGTCGAAGATGAAGGCAAGTTCTGGGAGGTAGGAGCTACCTGGCAATTGGTCTTCGCCAGGCTGAGGGAAGGGGCTGTACTGTCTTGCCTGTCCCTCTGATATTTGGGGGGAACCCATGATGCCATGAGGTAGGCCCGAGAAGGAAATCAGAGATTAATCATTTCATCTGGAGGAGAATAACAGGCATCTGACAGATATGAAATAAAGCTGAAGCCAAGCTCTTCCGTCCCACTGAAGACCGAAAGCTCCTCATTTCAGGAAGAGCAATTTGCTTTGTAGACGTATTTTGCCTCCAGCCAGAAACCATAGACTGCCTGTCCCTGCTGAAAACAAGAGGACTTCTTTTCTGATGAGTCAGCAGGGGGCATTATCTGGTTGCCGATAGCTTGCTTGAACTTGCCTTCTGCTACTGGGGCAGGGGATTTTGTGGTTTGTTTTCTGGACCCTTGGCGAGTCGCCTGAAGCCTATATCTGATGCTTATTGGGGTAAAGACTGTTTTTGTTGCTTATCGTACAACAGGGGCAATAATTCATTTTCTCTCCCTCTTGCCCCTTTTTTAAAAAATCACAGTCTTGCCTTCCTGGAGATTGTTCTTGGCCAAGATGTGAAATGGCAGGTGTTTAGCTTGGTCACAAGTATCTTTGACAATGAAGCACAAACTGTGGGGTAGGGTTGGGGCACCTCAGACCCTGGAGTGCAAAAGTGGCCCTTCAGGCTTCATTACTTGGCCCTCTGAACCCTTCACAGGCCGTGCCACTCTCTGGCCCTGCTTCACACCCCAGTTTTTTTATGCCTGGTCAGAAAGCCTCTTTGAATGCTTCAGGCTTGTCTGGATGGAGGCCAGAGAGTGTGTGTAGAAACTGGTTTCCTGTAGAAAGGTAAAATTTGCATTCATTGCTCTTCCCAATTCTGCCTCTGGCCCCACCCGGCATTGGCATGTGACCCACGGAAGTTTGCCCAGGAGGGAATGAGGGCTGGAAAAGTTTCCCCACTCCTGCTCTAGGGTGATCTGAAGATGGAAACATGGAGCAGAATTAATTCTGATTTTGATGGCTAGTAGGTATAAGCCTTTTTGTTGTTGTTGCCCTTGTATTTTTAACAGCTTTCATTTTTTTCCAAGCTCTCAAAGGTCAAGACTAATGTAACAGGATGGATGTAATTAGATTTTTGCAGGTGGTAGCCTCCAAGGACAAAGCTAAAGGGCTTTGATCAAATATTATTTTTAGCCAAATAGGTCCCCTTCTTTGATTCGGCCCAGAGCAATGTGAGCTGCATAATTGGTGTGAATAAATTTGGGGTGTGTACCTAGATAACTTGAGCAGTAATAGGACTTCTGTGGAGGGACAAAACTCCTTGTGGGCTTTTCCTCATGGGAACCAACTCTTGGGGATGCTCGAGCACTAGGTTTTCTGCATTGAGAGGGGTGGGAGAGTTTGGATCAGATGGCCCATGAGTCTTTCTCCAATGCTATTATCTCGAGGACTGAGCTCAAGAGAAACAAACTACAGTGGTACCTCAGGTTAAGAACTTCTTAACTCAGGTTAAGAACGTTCTGGAGGTCCGTTCTTAACCTGAAACTGTTCTTAACCTGAGGTACCACTTTAGCTAATGGGGCCTCCCGCTGCTGCCACACCGCCGCCACACAGTTTCTGTTCTCATCCTAAAGCAAAGTTCTTAACCTGAGGTACTATTTCTGGGTTAGGAGAGTCTGTAACCTGAAGCGTCTGTAACCCGAGGTACCACTGTAGTTGTATCAGTTTGGAGAAAGAAGTTGTCTCTGAGCAGCTGGGGTCATCACATCCAACCCCTCCACATGCAGTTTTTCTACTTAGAAAAAAAAATGTTGGTATTTTTTATATATAAAAAAATCAAAACAAGGTGCATGATTGCAAAAACATAAAAACAAAATCTAAACTGCATTTTTAGCTGGCTTTGGTGGCAAGTATGTTTCACGTTTGCAGTAATAAGGTAAATTAATATGAGACTGCTTTTCAGGAGAACCCCACTTCCCAAAACAAAACACAACCCTGGACTAACCTCTGTTTCTATGGATTGCAAATATTGCATGCCCCGTGATTTTCACCTTCCATTAGCAAAGACATGATGACTTTGGAAATCATCAGAAAACTTCTGAATATCTGTCTCTGCAGGCAGTTTCACTGGTTCTGCTGGATGATGGGTGATGATAGGCTTCCAATTCACTTGTAGTTATTTATTATATTTATAGTCATCCCAGATGCTCAGGGCTGTAGACATTGTTCTTCCTTAGTTTATCCTTGCAACAACCTGTGAAGCAGATGAGGCTGAGAGATGAGTGACTTTCTCAAGTGTATTTCTGAGTTTTGCGGCTGCGAGGAGATTTGTATTTGGGCTACTCCAACATGCTAACCCAGGAATGGAGAATTTGTGGCTCTCCAGGTGTTACTGGACTCCAGTTCCCATCAGCCCCAGCTAGCATAGCCAGTGGTCAGGGATGCTGGATGCTGTAGTCAAACATCATTTGGAGGTTCAGGTAGGTAGCTGTGTTGGTCTGACGCAGTCGAAATAAATAAAAAAATTGTCCAATAGCACCTTAGAGACCAACTAAGTATGTTCTGGGTATAAGCTTTCGTGTGCATGTATCTGAAGAAGTGTGCATGCACACAAAAGGTTATACCCAGAACAAACTTAGTTGGTCTCTAAGGGGCTACTGGACAATTTTTTTATTTATCATTTGGAAGGCCATAATTTCTCTGTCCCTGATCTGCCCTCAATGTCAAGTTGAGGATGCAAAGTGCTTGCTTCTCTTACCTTGATTTCTGCTCTCTCACATTGAAGCCCCTACAGCAGGCATGTCCAAAGTCCATTTTGGGGGCCTAATCCAGCCCACTGGTCGGTTTATTCTGGCCCCTGTGGCAGTTTATTTCTTGGGGTAAAATCCTAAAAGAAGGTCAACAACTTCAATCCTAAAAAAAGCTCATCCCCCAAAAAGCTCAACAATTTCAGTCGGCCCTCACGCATGTTCATGTCATCAAATCCGGCCCTCTTTGGGGAAAAAAATAAAAATTTGGATGCTCCTGCCCTATAGCTTATGCTGAGAAGGGCCACTTCTTATGATGTTCTGCCAGTCCTGGGTATTTCAGTGATGGTTACCGGGTACAGACCTACACCAAGCTACGGGAATCTGTCACTCTCCAGATGGTTTCTGCAGCACCCTTCAACCCTCACTGTTGGCCATGCCCGGCAGCTGGGCTGAGGGAAGTTGGAGTCCAACAACAATCTAGAAGGTTACAGACTCATCATTTCTGGCCTAGGGCAGTAGCAACGTCAACAACAATGACATGTTAGACAGAGTGAATGGTAAGACAGGAACAACAGGCCAGGCCCACGCTCCTGCTCTCAACAACTGCCTTCCATTCCGATTAGTCAGAGTTTTATAAACCTAGATAAAGTAGGCCGTGGATTTCTAAACTAGTAGGTGTCATGGGGTT
This sequence comes from Podarcis cretensis, assembly GCF_951804945.1. NCBI lineage: Eukaryota > Metazoa > Chordata > Lepidosauria > Squamata > Lacertidae > Podarcis > Podarcis cretensis. The sequence goes on along the minus strand of NC_137177.1, from coordinate 21,870,259 downwards.
ATTAGAGCCATTCCCATCTCTCACTCTCCACCTGATTTTGGGAGTTATGTTCTTACCCTGCCCTTCCTCCCACAAACTGAAGGCAGCGGACGTGGGTGATCTCATTCTGTTTTTCCCTCTCACAGCAGCCCTCTGGACTGAGAGATGATTAGGTGGTCAAGGGCCATGCAGTGAGCTTCATGTGAGGATTTGCAGGGCTGGCCCAAGTCATTTTGTTGCCTGGGGAAGACAAGATGGCGCTCCTGCCTCTCCCAGAAACCAATTGGCCTGGCTGTTGAATTTTAATTCAACACTGGTGCACTGCAGCACCAACCACCCACATGTAAGGGTAGTAGACTATCACAGGCTCAGGGCAGGCCATAGGACACACAGAGTTCTGTTCTCCCAAGACCTTGTCACTGCTTTTTCACCACAAATGCAGATCTAGGCCCTAGACACAGAGCTTCTGGGGTGCTACAGCAGGAAGCACAGCTACGGCATCCAATGGAAGGCGGGCGCAGGCGGGATTTTGGCATTGCACAGGGTGGAATATGAGATGCCCTGGCCCACCACTGTTCACCGCTCTGCTTGGTGACGATTCAAATAAAAGCAGCATGCAATGCATGCATCTATCAAAATAATGAATGGAGAAACTTTGGGAGTTCGTTGCGTTGGCTAAATCAACTCAGTATCTTAGATATAGAGAACAAAAACAAAGGTATGAAAGCTTTGTGGTAAGATGGATTTTAAAAAGCAAAGTACAGCAAAAAAAAGTACAGATGTGGACAAATGTAAAGTATCAGTTTATAATGCATTAAGAACTGAAATCCATAGCTTTGTTATGAGTTGGCAGTTAACATGTCTTCACCAGGGCAACACTTTCCCTTTGTATTTCGTAGTATGGCTTATAATATTTGCAATTAATTATAGTTATTGATAAAACCGTAATGTGCTAAGGACATTTACCAGTTAAAAAATAATTTTAACACATAACATTCACTTATGTAATGTTTCCTTTTCAGTGGAATAATTAAATGTGTTTCCAGTATGGTAGATAAAAAAGCTACATATTGGGTATTTAGTGAGGGTGCCAGTACAACCTTCTGATGTGTCCTGTGAATAAAGCACATTCAGCCACTGCCTGCTAGGAAGGCTAAAAATGGACCTGTGATACCTTAGGTTTGTCTTTTCTGTTTTGTATAACAGGTTCCTGGCTGGGGTCTTGAGTTGTGAGCACTTCGAATGTTCTGAATCCCAGCAGGTCTTAAAGAAACAATACCTAAGAGCTGTGTGTTTCGAGGTTGTTGTCGTTTGCTCCAGATACTAAATTCCATGCATCTGTTGGGTTAGTTCACACAGGCAACCCAAAAGTAGGCAGAAGCGAACGAAAGACCCTGTTGTTCCACTGGCAACATTGCTTGTGATTTGCATTTCTGCCCGTATGGAACCTTGTGGGTCTGTGTCCCCTGCAGCCGTCCAGCCCTGAGCAACATGTAGACAGGAATTCTGCCTCTTCTAAAGCTGCGTCGCAAGGGCCTGGCATTGTTTTCGCAGTAGGAATTCGAATGCTACAAGGAAGTACAAGAACAATAAGCAGAGTGTGTGAGGCTGAGAGCCAAGCGACCAAGTTCCGGAGCATAGCAGTAAAGTGTCAAGAATCCAGCAGTTTACTCACCCTGCCATAGCACATAATTTTATGTCCCCCGCCTAACGAAAATGCAGTCCCAGTGAAATTGCAGGAGGGCATTTAGCTAGTGAGGTGCCTAGCTGTGACTCAGTGTCTGGCTGAAATGGGTGGGGTATCTGTCATTTCTGATTAACTCGACGACAGGGCTTCCTGACGTGCAAATCATAACTTGACTTGCCTGTCCCCTTGGCCTGTCCTTCACTCCCAGAGGCAACCAGTTGCTGAATGGAACAAGGAGAAGGGTTCAAGTTGGGCTAAGAAGAGAAGAGAGAGGCCTGCAATCTTGTTGTCGTCAACAGCTTCATGTGAGAAGCCCCTAAGACAGGAACGGGGAACCAGTGGCTCTCCAGATGTTGCTGGATTTCAGCTCACATCAGCCCCAGCCAATGATCACAGAGTGATGGGAGTTATAGTCCAACCACGTCCTGAGGACCACAGGTTCCCCATCCCTGTCCTAAAAGAATTTCAAGACTTGCAGCAGGCTCTTGGTCAAAGTCAAACACGTAAACTGCATTTCGATATTATAACTGCTTTAGAATGTGTCCCCCCCCAAAAAAAAATAAAAAATAAAAAATATGTGGATCTGTTTGCCTCCCTTGGCTCATTTGGAAAGAAGGGTAGGATATATATTGATGATGATAATGAATATATAGGGTGCTTTGATGCAGGTGATGGGAGCTGTGGCCTTGATTCAATGTACAGCTAAAAAGTGGCTTTTGCAGTACAGCAAACAAGAGAGCTGGCCTTTGCAGTTACGGCACTCAGACCTTGGATCGGCTTGTTTTGAGAAGTTCATCTGGGGCCAGGATTTCTACCCACTCTTTCTGCAGCAAAACACAATTGAAGCAGCTGGTGCAGATATTAAAAGAACAAAAAAATGCAAACAGCAGTTGAAGTAGACATAAAAGAGGCCAAATTAGTAAAATGCATGTGCTGGCTTTTAAAATCTTTGAATTGACTTAGTGGTTGTTGTTGTTGTGAACTGCATTGGATGCATTTCATTGCAGAAAGGTGGATTAGACATTCTTGCAATAATAAGAATAGGCACTGTAAGCAGTAGTATCTGAGAAATTCTAGTGGTCACCCCATATACCAGGGGCAGAAAACCTGAATCTCCTGCAATCCCAGTGTTGTATTACAACACCCATCATTTCTTGCCATTGGTCACTCCGGTTAGGGCTGATGGGAAGGCCACAACTTGCCCATCCCAGCAATGTGTTAATACTGACTTTTCCCGCCAAGTCTGGATCCTTATGTAGCCAAAACAGCACTATCTTGCAGAAGAAACTAGGCATTAGCATGCTGTGGGGGGAACTCCCAAGCTTTGCAGAAGCACAACAAACTTTAGAGGGGAGAAAGATAAGGGGCCAAAGGGCCCTCTCAAACAGCCTGCAGAGGGGCTGAGCATGCAAATTGGGCCTGGAGGACAGGAAAGACTCATGCTTCATATTGTGAGATCACTACAGTTACAAACCGGGGCATTTCCCTTTTCTGAAAGTATATTTCGGGTTTAGGGGAAATGTAAGGTGACAATAGGCCTTTAGGCTGCAGCCAATGAACGAAGGTTGCCAATGGAGCTCAGTCCAAAGTGATGATAATATGTGAACAAATAAAAGTTCAGGTTTGAGAAACCTCAAATGGCCAGCGTCTTCCTTCCTCGTCTTTCAAAGCTGGTGCATTAACTACTTAGGATCTATCACAGAGACAAACACTATTTGTCGAATGTCCTGCTTTCTCTGAAGACAAAAAACCCTGACACAGCTTCTTGCTAACAGCCCATGTTTCTGTCAAAAGGCTGCAATCCTATGCATGCTTATTTGGGAATGAGCCCCAACAGATGCAGTATAACCTCCTTTTCAGTCAGCAAGCCTAGAATCCTGCTATAAGTGTTTCTTCTGTGCAGTTAGTATCACACAGAACAAAAACTGAAGTTGAACTAGACCAGAAGTAGGGAACCTCAGGCCTAGGGGCCAAATGTCCTTAAATTCTGATCGTACCTCTTGCTTGCCTCAGTGGTGGATAGAGAGGGATGCGGGAATGTGTGTAGAAACAGGCCTACAATGCAAGAGTAAAATGCACATTTGCTGCTGTGTTCAACTTTAAGCATTGGCATGCGGCCCCCAGAAAGTTTCCCAGAAGGAAATGAGGCCCTAAAGCTGAGGTAGGTTCCCCAACGCCACCTGTTTCAGGGGTGGACTAGGAGTGGGGAGACCTGACCTCAAATTCCAGCTCAGCCATAAAGCACACTTTGGGATGAAGGGGGAATGCTGCTTCGACCCAGTCACTGTGCAAACACAAAAAGGACAGAACAACATCCTTCAAGGCCAGACCATAGCCTGCACCTGACTTGGCTTCTAGGCTAACTCAGGGCTGTCTCAGGTTCCAGGCTGGACCGGTGACGGAATAATTTATTGCTTGCTGAAATGCCCCGAGATGTGAAGATGGACCCTGATTCATTTGATGGTTTTACTAAGGGATTAGTGACCAGGGGTCAGCAAACATTTTCAGCAGGGGGCCGGTCCACTGTCCCTCAGACCTTGTGAGGGGCCGGATTATATTTTGAAGAAAAACAAGTGAACGAATTCCTATGCCTCACAAATAACCCAGAGATGCATTTTAAATAAAAGGACACATTCTACACATGTAAAAACACGCTGATTCCCGAACCGTCTGTGGGCCGGATTTAGAAGGCAGTTGGGCTGTATCCGGCCCCTGGGCCTTAGTTTGCCTACCCATGGAGTAGAATTGGTTTGTCAACAGCGGTTAGATCGCTTAATGGAACTTCCATGTTGAATTGCTGTCAACATCTGAATACTAGGGGGTGGGGAGGACAGCATGGGAGAGTTTTCGAAAAAGATTAAGTGGCTTCTAAAGCAAACATAAATGCTTTGTCTCTGTGCCCTGCTTGTGGTTGGCCGTGTTGGGAATGCATGGCTCGGCTAGATGAGCCCTGAATCTGATCCAGTAGGTGCTCTTTTTGCACCGGCAACTTTCTAAAGCCGCTTGGGCTCATCTTTTTAAGTCAGTGGCAACCTGTTCTGTCGCTTCTGCTGCTACGAGCTCCCAAAGCTTGCACTTGGCACACAAAGAGGAGCTGGCTCTGTGTTTAGAGGTCATCTTGGGTTATCTCCCTCACTCCTCTTCAACCATTGCCAGCCATTCTGAGCACTGTGCGCGCTCACAGTTTTTGGCCGCTCAGATTCTTTTGGTCTTGGTAAAGCGCCTTCTCCTTGGTTAGTTCAGTGGTAGAGAGTCTGCCTTGCATTAGAAGGTCCCTGGTTCAAGCCCAGGGAGAGCAGGGGAAAAGCTGCTGCCTCAAACTGGGCAGTTCCTGCCAGTTAGTGTAGACAGTATTGAGCTACATGGACCAATGAGTTAGCACAAGGCCATTCACTGTTTGGAAACTGGTTTGGCTCACTTGGTTTTAATGTGTACAGAGCCGTTAACCTCTCTTTGCTGGTGTGCTTGCTCTCTGCTCGTGTTAGATACAGTGGTACCTCAGGTTAAGTACTTAATTTGTTCCGGAGGTCTGTACTTAACCTGAAACTGTTCTTAACCTGAAGCACCACTTTAGCTAATGGGGCCTCCTGCTGCCGCTGCGCCGCCAGAGCACGATTTCTGTTCTCATCCTGAAGCAAAGTTCTTAACCTGAAGCACTATTTTTGGGTTAGCAGAGTCTGTAACCTGAACTGTATGTAACCTGAAGCGTATGTAACCCGAGGTAACTCTAGCCTGCACTGCATGGGCGATTTTATGGGGTGTGAGACAAGACAATAGCTATGCTTGCGACACAGGTTGGACTAAATAGCCCTTAAAGTCCTTTGAACTCTTTTGCCTTCTAATGAAGATTGAAGAGGTTATCGCAAGGAAGCTGGTTTTGTAAACAAGTTCCTAGTCCTCATATGTGTGTGTGTGTGTGTTTACAAGAAATATATTTAGCAATGGGAGGAATGTGCTAAGAGGAGATGACATTGTGAAACATCCCAGTCAATTTCGTTTGATTGGATGCATATCTCTTGGCTATTTCCATTGACGGGAAAGTACCTTCTCTTTTTAAACGTCCGGCTTACCTTGATATGCCCAACCAAATTTTTCCTGCAGCCAGCCATGTTGGCTGCAGCTGTGTGCATATAACTGAAAAAAACTTGTGTGCAGTTATTATTCCCCACCCCCACCCCTTACAAGGGCATCAGATCAGCAGGAAAACTTTGCTTTTCGTGGAGCATGTGTAAACTGCTGCAATTAAGCCTATGTTTGCAGGACATAAAGGTCCAGTCATGACCGACTCAGGGGTTGCGGCGCTCATCTCATTTTATTGGCTGAGGGAGCCAGTGTACAGCTTCCAGGTCATGTGGCCAGCATAACTAAGCCGCTTCTGGTGAACCAGAGCAGCGCACGGAAACACCGTTTACCTTCCCACCGGATCGGTACCTATTTATCTACATGCACTTTGACATGCTTCTGAACTGCTAGGTTGGCAGGAGCAGGGACTGAGCAACTGGAGCTCACCCCGTCATGGGGATTCGAACCGCCAACCTTCTGATCGGCAAGTCCTAGGCTCAGTGGTTTAACCCACAGTGCCACCTGCGTCCCTTTGCAGGACATAAGTGACTACAAATTTTCCTGGTGTTCTCAGGATAAGAGAGAAAGCTAGACAAGGAATATTGGGCTGGGGGTGTCTCTGATAGCTGCTTAACTTAAGGGAAGAGCCATAGACACGTGAGGGGAAGCCCCACCTTCCATGGATGATAAGATCAGGTGGTACATGGCCTGGATTGTTAAATAGAACACTTCCAAGTCCAGGGTCTGTTTCCCCCTGGAATTCATGGAATCTAAAGAGCAGCAGCAGTAACATCTAAGGGCTGGGGAGAAAGACATTTTTTACCATTCCCACCCCTGCCTTCATCAGTCATTGCCGCCTTATATTTAATTTAAATCTTGCTAAGTTTATTGTGTCTTAGAGTCATAGAATTGTAGAGTTGGAAGGGATCCTGAGGATAATTTAGTCCAACCCCCTGCAATGCCAGAATATGCAGCTGACCCATATGGAGATCAGACACGCAACCTTAGCATTATCAGCACCATGCTCTAACCAACTGAGCTATCATCAGCTACTTTAGAGACCAGCTGCTGGACAGAGAAACAGCAAATAGGTATTTTACATAGAATTGAGATGGGGAACCTGTGGTCCTATGACCAAGTCATTCCACCTGCACAACACCTAGTGTCATATATGACGGTAGGTGTGGGGCAGGTAACAAGAGGCTTGGACAAGAGGAACTTTGTAGGCAGCACCAATCAGCTGATTGGCGGTGCCTGCAAGACTCCTTAGGACTACAATTCCCATCATGCCTGACCACTGGTCCTGTTAGCTAGGGATGATGGGAGTTGCAGTCCAAAAACAGCTGGAGGGCCAAGTTTGGCCAACACTACCTTAGGCACAAGCTGACAGTCAGAACTTGGGAAGCAATGTAAGGCTTCTCACGCACTGACAATCAGCTGATCTTCAACATTTGAGAAGACCTACTGTGCAAAGGGCTTTGCATACACTGCCAGCTAGTTGACGGTTGGTGTTTTGCTCACTGTTCTGTCAACACAGTTTGATTTCAAGCTGCACACTCACCTGGCATTATTATGTTGCCAGGTGATTGACAGGGAAGCAGCCCAGGCCCATTTCCCTACCTCTGTTCTACCGTCTTTAACACTACAGTTTTCTATAGTAATTGGGGCTCTGTGTGTATTCCACAGTTCTGGGACCACACCATGCTAGTGAAGAATTCAGCATCCTCAGCATTATTGTCTATTTTCTGTCCTTTAAGGGTGCATAGGTAACTTTGAAAGGTGTGCCAGATCAAATCAAAAGGAGCCAGAAGCGTAATTAAACTGAAATTTGCAGGGATGCATATTGCACAATCGCGCAGAATGTGCAGATCAATATTGGTAGAATTCTGTTTGGGTGAAAGGACTTACAAACAAGAAAGGTGGCTGCAAAGCCTATATACAGTGGTACTTCAGGTTAAGAACTTAATTTGTTCCAGAGGTCCGTTCTTAACCTGAAACTGTTCTTAACCTGAAGCACCACTTTAGCCAATGGGGCCTCCTGCTGCTGCTGCACCACTGCGCAATTTCTGTTCTCATCCTGAAACAAAGTTCTTAACCCGAGGTACTATTTCTGGGTTAGCGGAGTCTGTAAACTGAAGCATCTGTAACCTGAAGCATATGTAACCTGAGGTACCACTGTATATGCTTATTCCCTGGATATTCCAAGTGAAATTTGGTGTGTGGCTAATGGAAGATGGTTCTTTTGCCACCACTGTGGAAGTGCAGGGGGCCTTTCCAGACTGTCCTTCCACGCCGGAGAACTGTGACTGTGAGCAGCCCAGTGTTGATGATCCTGGGAATGCTCCTCCTATTGAGAGGGAATATAACAATAACTATTATTATTATTATTAATTTATTATTTATACCCTACCCATTTGGCTGGGCTTCCCCAGCCACTCTGAGCGGCTTCCAACAAAATATCAAAATAATGTAATACATCAAACATTAAAAGCTTCCCTAAACAGGGCTGCCTTCAGGTGTTTTCTAAAAGTCTGGTAGTTGTTGTTCTCTTTGACAACTGGTGGGAGGGCATTCCACAGGGCAGGCACCACTACCGAGAAGGCCCTCTGCCTGGTTCCCTGTAACTTGGCTTCTCGCAGCGAGGGAACCGCCAGAAGGCCCTCTGTGCTGGACCTCAGTGTCAAGGTAGAACGATGGGGGTGGAGGCGCTCCTTCAGATATACTGGACCAGCTGTATTTAATGGTAGTCCTTGTCTGCATAGACCTACTGAAATTAATGAACAATGACTAAGTTAGGCATATTAATTTCAGTGGAACTACTCTGAGTAAAACGTAGTTGGAAATAGTTCTTAACGTTGAATAGCATTCATGCTTCATAGAGTGTAAACATCAGTCGCTGCCTTCAACTAATGTGGAGTTGGTGTGCAGATGGTGGTTATTTTTAGAGGGTTTCTCAAGATGACCTGTTTATTTAGTATTCATCCTAATTTGCTTGCACAAGGCTTACATGGTGGTTAGATTATGTCTGGTCTTTATTGAGCATTTGTTCTGATTTGTTTACAGGGCACTTACATAACAATAAGCATTCAAAAACTGCTAGTGCATTTGCAAATTTAAGCAGGGTCTGATATGGTTTCAAATTGGATGCAGGACCTCATGCTAAGATTCCTGCTTTGCGGGGGGGTTGGACTAGATGACCCTTGGGGTCTCTATTCCAACTCTACAATCTTTCATTCATTCTGATTTGCTTGTGGGGTGTTTATACACCATCCTGTTAATCATTAGTTCAATGCATTTCCCTGTCACTTTCCAAACCACACTTTTTATTTTTATTTTTTAAAAGTGGGTTTGTCGTGCTTCAATCCACTTTAAATGCACAAACCTAAAGTACCAGCGTGCACTTGAATTCCTCCTGTAAAAGAACTGACAGCCAGGAGGCGGTGATGTCTGTGGGGGCATGTCACAAGTCCATCACCTGCCCCCCTCCCTCTGTTCTTCTTCCCTTCATTGTCTGTGAATTTTCCCTGTCTAGCACTTGAAGAGATCAAAGGTCCTAAGGAAACAACAGCCCAGACAGCAATGGACTTGTGACAGGCTCCTACTAAAATCACAGGTGCCAGCCATCATTACCCATGTTTCTTAAGATAAACACAGTAATTGCTCTCAAATGATTTTGAGTAGTCATAGGGCTTGAGGACAAGGAACCCTGTGAATAACATCAAATAGCCATTTGCACCACAAGATTGCTCATTGGGATAGCATCACTTGGCTCTTTGGCAACTGAAGGCAAAATGTCGCAAGGGCTAATCAGACCACAAGGCTAGCGTGGCCCCTTTTATTATGTAGGGATGAATGGGGATTTGCTGCAGAGGACTAGTCCTGGTAGATCCCTCTGGGATAGCTGTGCGAAGGAGCCTTCAGTCAAGAAGCACATTAGGAGTAAAGGTCCTTGCAGTTACATTTCCCATGGTGTCTGTTAAGTGCTGGGTCCTTCTAGGTCACATTCAAAAGTCATCCTTTCCCATCTGGTTTCTGCACCGTCTGTGAGATGGAGAAGACGTCAGTTGACCCGGTGTATGATCTTTGTATTGAGCTTCGTATTGAACCAATGGCTTCAAGTTCCAAGAAAGGAGATTCATAAAAAACTTTCTGACAGTAAGAGCTGTTCGGCAGTGGAACAGACTCCCACGAGAGGCGGGGGACTCTCCTTCCTTGGGCCATCCAACTTCTGCTTTAAAACCTCCATCTGTCATGGATGCTTTAGCTGAGTTTCCTGCATTGCAGGGGGTCGGACTAGATGATCCTCGGAGTCCCTTTCAACTCTACAGTTTCATGATTCTATGAACTTGTTAAGGGAAATTCCTCCTTTCTGGTCTTGCTGGATCTGCCTGTAGCTTTCGGTACCGTAGACCATGATCTTCTGTTGCGTTGCCTGCTACATTTGACAAGTGTTTAGGAGAATGCCTTCCAAATGATTTGCTTTAGCAGTTCCACCGAACGATCCAATTGATTTCATCTGTCAATGTGAATTGATAGGAGGGTGATCAAAATATATTGCTACACTGATGAGACCTCACTCTAAATATATTGTGAGTTGCTTTGGGACTGTTCATGTGTAAAGTGACCCATAAATGAAACAATTAAAAATAACAGAACATTCAGGATCAAGTTACAGGGTTGTTTACAGCTGATAATGAGTACACAATCTGTGTACATTGGTACCTCCAGTTACGAACTTAATTAGTTCCGGAGGTCCGTTCGTAACCAGAAAACGCTTGTAACATGAGGCGCGCTTTCGCTAATGCTGCCTCCTGCTCGCATCCCAAGGCAAAGTTTGCAGCAAGGGGCATCTACAGTGGTGCCCCGCAAGACGAATGCCTCACAAGACGGAAAAACTGCTAGACGAAAGAGTTTTCCGTTTTGGAGGTGCTTCGCAAAACGAATTTCCTATGGGCTTGCTTCGCAAGATGAAAATGTATTGCGAGTTCCTGCGGGTTTCCCCCCCCCTTTTTCTATGCCGCTAAGCCGCTTATCCACTAAAAGCCGCTAAAAGCCGCTAAACCGCTAATAGCGCTAATCCGCTAAGCCGTCAATGGGCTTGCTCCGCAAGACGAAAAAACCGCTAGACGAAGAGACTCACGGAACGGATTCTTTTCGTCTTGCGAGGCACCACAGTACTTCCGGGTGAATGGAGGGCATAACCCAAAGCATTCGTAAGGAGTATGGTACATAACACGAGGTACCACTGAACACAAATAGTTGAAATGCACAAATGAACAAGCTGCACTCTTTCACACAACAACTTGAACATGTATAGAGACAACTTGTACCTGGGTTCAGTGTAATGTGTCAACAAGCTTTGTCTTTGTCCTGAAAGAGGGTCTGAATGTCATGTTCAAATGGCTGAGAGTGAATAAGTTAAAATTGAACCTAGACAAGCTGGAGATGGGGATGGTTGAGAAATAGCCTTAGTCTGGAGGGGATCAGCCTACCGGTGACCAATAGGGTTTTTGTGATCCTCGGTTTTCATGTTAAGAGCCTAGGATCCAGTAATACTGGATCCAGTAATACTGTATCCTAGTGCTGTTGCCAGGAGGTGCTCCCCCCCCCAATCTTGGGCTAATTAGGAGGCCATTTTATGGCAAGGCGAGACCTTGCTACATGCCAATCCATGCTTCTGAAACTTTGAGCCTTGATTACTGCAGTTGGTTTCACATGGGACTACCCATAAAGATGACTTGGAAGCTTCAGCTGTCATAGAACACTGCTGCACACCTTCTGACATATGGACACAGGGAGTTGTCTTCTGCCAAGTTGGACTATTAAAGACCACTGTTGTTTCTATAATGACTGGCAGTGGTTTTCCATGAGTTCAGATCAGACATGAGGTGGTAGTACACAGCCGTCATGAATGGTAGCCATTGGTAGACTTCCGCTCCATGAATTTGTCTGTTTTCCCTTTTAAAGCCATCTGTGCTGGTGGACCATCGCACCTTGCAGCACTGAATCCCATAGTTTAGCTATGAGCTGTGTGATATCCACCCAACATGCAACTTGGGTTTTCCTGGGATTACGTGAGAGGCCTGTGTCCCATTTTCTCCATGCCACGTAAAACAGTATGCACAATATGCACCTCTAGCACATTCCCCATGTTCCTAAAACTAAAAAGCAACCTTTCCCAATAGGCGAATTGCTCCAACCCCTTTCTCATTTCCTCCTGGCCCCCTTTCTGCACCTTCCTCAGCCCCCAGGTACTGAGTGACGGGCAGGGAAGAGGAAATTCCCGACCCTTTTGGGAAAAGAACAGCTCCCCTTTGCAAAACTGGAGAACTGCATTATAACCTTGTGACTCACACCTGAGGTGGGAATTGGGACAGAGACTTCTGCCCTTGCAAACAGATGGCATCAGGATACCATTGGAAAGGAAGGTCACTGCCAAATAAAAGGAGGATACAGGAGTATATTTTTGGCTTGCTCATATATGTTGTGTCATCATAAAATTGGGCATTCCTTTCTCTTCCCTCCCCCTTTGTCACTTTTGTGGGGACTTTCTCTGTTGTTTTCCTCCTTCCCCTTGGCATAATGGGACTCATTATGATCAGAGCTGAGAATGTTGCATACCTTTGCAAATACGCAGCCCACCCCCACCCCTTCAAGGCTGAGTTGGGGAGGCGAGGGGCTGCATTATCTTGAAATTCTGGACATGGAACACTGCCTATGCCTTCTGCTCAAAGTGGCAACTCCAGGAAAAGAGCGTGGCCTGCTTTCACAGAGGCCGCAGGTGGCCGAGTTGCTGCTAAATGACCTTCTGCCTGCGGGATGTGAGTCATTTCTAAACAGGCTTCGCAGAAAGGCGCCGCAATGGTCTTTAATGCGCCTCATGACAGTCTTCTCTTGTGAGGATAAACACATAAGGGCTGGCTGCTTCTGCATCGCCCTTGTTCAGCATCCTTGGTGACAATTTAACAAACCTTGAATCATAGAATTGCAGGCTTAGAAGAGACCCTAAGAATCTTGTCTAACCCCCTGCAATGCAGGAATATGCAGCTTACAGGGATCAAACCTGTGACCTTGGCATTATCAGCACCACGCTCTAACCAACTGAGCTATCCAGGCTTGCCAGGATCTGTTCTGCATGTGTGACAGAAAACTGTTATTTAGCTTGGCATTGCCAACACATTGACTGGCAGCAGTTTTCGGGGAGGGGGGTGTACATTAGTCTTTCCCAGTCCTACCACGAAATGGCAGGGCCTGGACCTGGGTCCTTTTGCATGCAAAGTATGTGTTCTGCCACTGTGCAGTAGCCCTTCCTCTACCAATCAGATCAATTTGAATCACAGCTCTTGAAAAGAAAAGCAGTTAGAAATATCCTTTCCATTATACTTACCACCTGCTTTCTCTTTCCAGGTGCTGGTCATCTTCCCAAGGAACTTAATGAAACAAGTAGAAGAATAAAGAGTTATAAAAATCCATTTCCTCACTCCCATCTGGAAAAAAAAAACCCTGAAAGCAGGGGGGTAGAACAAACATGGCTGACTATTCAGCTTATAAAGAGACGTCAAATCGTCACTTACGTTTCAAGCTCCAGAGTCTCGGCCGCCGTCTCGATGAATTAGAGGAAGCGACGAAAAACCTCCAAAAAGCTGAGGATGAGTTGCTGGACTTGCAGGACAAAGTTATCCAGGCAGAAGGCAGCAACTCGAGCATGCTGGCCGATGTGGAAGTTTTGCGCAAAAGAGTCTTGAAAATTGAAGGGAAGGATGAGGAGATCAGGAAAGCGGAAGAGCTTTGCCAGCTGATGAAGGAGAAACTGGAGGAGGAGGAAAGTCTCACTCGGGAGCTGAAATCCGAAATCGAGCGGCTTCAGAAGCGAATGGCAGAGCTGGAGAAGCTGGAGGAAGCTTTTGGCAGAAGTAAGAATGACTGTACTCAGCTCTGCCTCAGCCTCAACGAGGAGAAAAACTTGACGAAGAAAATCTCGACGGAACTGGAAGTTCTTAGGGCAAAAGTAAAAGAACTTGAGCAATCTGAAGACAGGCTGGATAAAACTGAGCAGAGCTTAGTGAGTGAACTGGAAAAGCTTAAGTCGCTAGCTCTCACGTTTGTTAATGAAAAGAAACACTTCACTGAGAAGGAGAAGCAGAATGAGAAAATAATACAAGAGCTGACACAAAAGCTTGAGCAAAATAATAAACTGAACCGGGCAGATCAAACGCGAAACACATCTAACCTGCTAGAAAGATCATCCAATAGTATTCTGGACAGAAATGACCTGAGGATTGAAGTTGACTTGACAACTTCGGCGCTGTCCTCGAAGGAAACGAGGAGAAAAGGGAGTTTGGAATACCTAAAGCTTGTGGAAAACGAAACTCGGAACAAATCAGAAAATCAGAAGAATAAGAATCAAGAAGACAACAAAGTGAAGGACCTCAACCAAGAAATTGAGAAGCTAAAGACTCAAATCAAACACTTTGAGTCTTTAGAAGAGGAGCTCAAAACCCTGAGAGCAAAGAATAATGACCTGCATGACAGCTACTTGAGCGAGCAAAACAAAAATAAGCTCCTCATAGGCCAACTTGAAGAAATAAAAACGCAGATGAAGAAGCAGAAAGAGCTGGAGAACGGTGAGGCAGAAACAGAGGAAATTAACTTACCTAGCCGAGTGAAGCACGACAGACCCAAACACAGAGCTGTCACAGCGGAGTCAGCTATTTCTAAGCATAAGTCTCGGGAACTTTCTCCTCAGCACAGGCGGGAGAGAATACGCAACCGAGAATTCTCATTTAATAGCGAGAGCCAAGGCAGCAAGAGGGTCACCAGCCCTAACCTAAATAGCAGGAGAGCAGCCAAAGCATCAAGCACATCAGCGTTATTGGACACCTTAGCAACTGATGCTAAACGGACAGAAGACAAATCCACGCTGGGCATGCACTTTTCCTCGCAGAAAGACAGTGGAAACCCACCGGCAGAAATAAAGAAATCTAGAGAGCAGCCATCTGTGCTTAGTCGTTACCCACCTGCAGCACAGGAGCACAAGTCTTGGAAAGCCTCTTCGAAACCCAAGAACGAGAGTGCGTTGAGGAGCAAAGTGGAAAAAACCTCCCAATCACCAAACGACGCTCATCACTGTAAGTCTGACGAACTTGAAGAGAAGCCCAGCAAAACGGAAGCCTCCATATCGCCTTCTGAAAAGGGAATTAAGATGCACGTTGCAGAACAACCTGCTCTTTCGACAGAGACTCGCATCTCAAAAACTAACCGGGGGGCCTCCAATGGAACTGCTTTGTCCTATAGGAATTATCTCTCTACAGAGACATTAGCTGCTGAACCTACCACCTCAAAGATGGAAACCGCTTTGGTCTCATCTCGCAGGCAGCACTTGGAAGAGAGCTCTCCAAAGGCAGTAAACTCCCAGGAAAGAGAACCTCCGCACGAAATGGTAAAGCCCTCACCTTTAGCAAAGTCTTGGCTCATTTCAAGAAGTCAGGAAGATCTCTTGCAGAGTCCCTCAGATCCTCAGAAGGAAGAAATGGATCAGACCGCTGCCTCAGTCTCAGCAAACTCTAACAACGGGGGCCTAAAACCCACTTCTGCAAGGGCCAGAGCTATCAACACCAACAACCATGAAAAATTCAGCACCAATGAAGAGACAAGTAAAATGGCAACCACTTCTGCTGCTGCTGACGTAGGGCTGAAAAGGGAACCTGCATCTAGAGAGTTTGCAAGCTCCAAGAGGGGTATTCGAACATCTCCTTTTGAAAACGATAAAAGTACTAGCAGTGAGGAAGAGCTCAGCAGGTCCTCCAGGGCTTCTTCAGCCGCTGCCCTTACAGGGACGAAATCGAGAAGGCAGTTCAGTCCCAGAGAAGCACTGAGGTCTAAAGCCGTCATCAAGCCTGCGATTGTGGAAAAGGACGTGAAGGAAATCATGGGTGGCACAGGGCCAGAAGCCAGCTCTGAAAAGCAGCAGCCTGTCTTTAAGACGGTGTCACACAAAATGACGAGCAGCATTACCATTTACCCATCTGAGCCTGTGACTCAAAGGACCAGCGCGAGCGATGCCGCGAAAGAACAGCAGCACGTATCTGCCAGCAACATCCGAGTGCTTCCGAACGAGCTTTCGCTGGGGACAAACGCGACCAGCACACCTTACGAGATACCGATTAACAAGAGCAATATAACCCTGAAGTTATCCGAGGCTGAGAAGAACGGGGACCCTGCTCCTAGGAGCAGGGTGGAAACGGTTGTCTCAAAAAGCAGCATCACGATAAAACCTTCTGAATTCGGCGAGAAGAACAGCGAACCGCCCATGGAGACAATCAACTGGAAGAGCCACAGTGCTTCAGAGGCCAACTCACCCGACACCAAACACGTCACGGTGAGAAGTGCGTGGCGAACGCGGCGGGGCTTGCAATCTTCGGAGGACTCTGCGACGAAGGCGGTTGAAAATGCAACCCCTCGAAATCCATATAGGTCATCTACGGACCCCCACAAACCAGAAGGGACTAGTGCACGCATATATGCAATTGAGCAGAATTCCAGAAGGGCCAGCGCTGGTATAAACTCTTGGAATGCTCTGGAATTAGACTCTAGAAGGACCAAAAGTAGCTTAACTGCATCCGAGATGCTTGGCCAGAGGAGCTGCATTAGTGATCCTGCGACTGCTTCCCCTTGGAGCTGCACAGTATTACCGGTAAGTGTGCTTTGAACTTTTACTGTAAAACTTTTGCATTCCTAAATCAAGACAGGCGGGGAAATATCTTTTTAAAAAAATTCAAGGAGAAGATGAAACTTTTTTGAGAGTATGGGCTACGCTTGCTATGAAAGTAGGAAACTGTCTCAGTCTTGGCTTCCCCATCCCCTTGATATGTAATAATACAATAATAACATTGGCATATTTTATGTATGTGTTTATTTGTATAATATATTTGCCTTTTGCAGCTTCATAGAAGGCTGCTTGCAGAGTTCTTTTAAACAATAAAAACGGTCAAATAGTAAAATATAAAATACAGTGGTACCTCGGGTTAAGTACTTAATTCGTTCTGGAGGTCCGTACTTAACCTGAAACTGTTCTTAACCTGAAGCACCACTTTAGCTAATGGGGCCTCCCGCTGCCGCCACGCCGCCGGAGCCCGATTTCTGTTCTTATCCTGAAGCAAAGTTCTTAACCTGAAGCACTGTTTCTGGGTTAGCGGAGTGTGTAACCAGAAGCGTATGTAACCCGAGGTACCACTGTACATGACTTTGGGCAGGGCTCCACAAATGTTGACTTGGCTTATGAACCAGCTGTCGTTTGTGCTCGTCATCACTTTCCTTCCCTGCATTATTTGGCATCGGGGAGAGACGGGGGCTTTTCTCATTTCCGTGGGACATGGGAGATGAAAGAAACAGAGGGAGTTGCTCCTGCTGCTTTGGAAGGGAGCCCTGTTGTTCCTTTCTTGCCCAAAAAAAATCCAGTGGAAAGGAAACTTCTTGGGTTTGCCTGGTTCTCAAAAGACAACAAAGTGAGTGTAAGGCAAACCTGTTTGGCTACAGAATTCTGTAAATGGGTTGTCACGTCTGCCCTGTCACTACCCACCTTACCTCACCCCAAATAGCAGAGTCACCCAGATTCTAATAAACACCAAATAGGAATTTAAATACCAGCAACCCATACCTCTTCATTGGATCAGGTGCTGTACTGACTTGTCCCCATCCCTTAGCTAAGCACAGGCTTCCTCAACCTTGGCCCTCCCTCTGTTTTTGGCCTACAACTCCCATGATCTCTAGCTAGCAGGACCAGTGGTCAGGGATGATGGGAATGGCAGTCTCAAAACACCTGGAGGGCAGAGTTTAAGGAAGCCTGGCTAAGCACAAACCCTGGATGTCCTCATCAATGGCCAAGTGAGAGAGACTGTGGCTACAGTTTTGTACCAATTTACCTGGGACTAAGCTTCAGTGAATTCTTGTGGGATTTTCTTCTGCATAGACATCTATAGAATTGTACTCTTAACATGTCTGACCTGTTGAGGCACGGTCCTTGGGTAACTTTCCAGCATAATTCATGCTAATTAGAGAGAGAGAGAGAGAGAGAGAGAGAGAGAGAGAGATGGGCACACTTTTAAATAATTCTTACTATTTCACTGAGTTGTCATAAATTTCACCTTTATTTGATACTGAAATGAGTTGTTTTTTTCATTATACAGTGATTGTGCTCTGTGGAGGAGGTGGGGAATGAGTTCTACTTAGATTGTTTATCTCAGGCACCAAAATATCCCAGGCCCTTCCTATCCAGTCAGCTGCTTTATATTCTCTGTGTGCAGTTCATTGGGGATGGGGTGTCAGTGTAGCACCTAATGTAGTGGAGAGATTCTTGTCAATATTTAGATAACTAATTGGTGCTTGAATTCTAGTGTTAAAGGTAAAGGGACCCCTGACCATTAAGTCCAGTTGTGGCCGACTCTGGGGTTGCAGCTCTCATCTCGCTTTATTGGCCGAGGAAGCCGGCGTATAGCTTTCGGGTCATGTGGCCAGCATAACTAAGCCTCTTCTGGCGAACCAGAGCAGCGCATGGAAACGCCATTTACCTTCCCGCTGGAGTGGTACCTATTTATCTACTTGCACTTTGACATGCTTTCAAACTGCTAGGTTGGCAGGAGCAGGGACCGAGCAACGGGAGCTCACCCCGTTGCGGGGATTTGAACCGCTGACATTCTGATCGGCAAGTCCTAGGCTCTGTGGTTTAACCCACAGTGCCCCCCGCGTCCCTGTTCTAGTGTTAGGAGGGAGCAAAGCAAACTCTTCTCTGCCCACTTTCTCCACGGTATGCATAATTTTTATAAAATTCTATCATGTCACCTCTTGCTTGCCTTTCCTCTAAATGAAAAAAAAACCCACCCAAATGCATAGCAGCATAGAATCCAAGAGTTGGAAGGGACCCAACGGTCATCTAGTCCAACCCCCTGCAATGCAGGAATCTCAGCTCAAGCATCCCTGACAGATGGCCATCCAACCTCTGCTTAAAAACCTCCAAGGAAGGAGAGTCCAACACCTCTCATGGGAGTCAATTCCACTGCCACACAGCTCTTACCATCAGAAAGTTTCCCCCCGAATGTTTAGTTGGAATCTCCTTTCTTGCAAATTTAAGACATTGGTTTGAGTGCTGCCCTCCATAGCAGGAGAAAACAAGCATGCTCCCTTCTCCATATGGCAGTCCTTAATATATTTGAAGATGGCTGTCATATCTCCTCCTAGTCCCCTCTTCTCCGGCCTAAACATACCCAGCTCCTTCTACCGTTCCTCATAAGGCATGGTTTCCAGACCCTTGATCATCTTGGTTGCCCTCCTCTGCACACATTCCAGTTTGTCAACATCCTTCTTCAATTGTGGTGCCCAGAACTGGATACAGTCTTCCAGGTGTGGTCTTACCAAGGCAGAATAGAGTGGTACTCTTACTTCTCTTCATCGGGACCCTATACTTCTGTTGATGCAGCCCAGAAGTGTTGCTCCATCCCTTGATAATTCTGGTTGCTCTTTCCTGAACCTTTCCCAACTCTAAATATATCCCTTTTGAGTCGAGGCGATCAGAATGGTATTCAAAATGGGGTTGCATTTGGATTTCTGAGGTGGGGAACCCTGTACCTATAGACCTTTATGCACATAGGCTTTCTTGCTTCAGGCAGGTAGAGCCAAGGGGAGCCTCGCTTCAGCAGTGGTGGCAGTGCAGTCCCAAGGCCATGTAATCACATGATCTCCCATCATGTGACTAATATGTCAAGGGGGGGCTTGTCTTAACCAGCCCAAAGTGTGCCTAGGTTTCACTGAAATCAATGGGCCTTGGGGTTATAAGTTCAATTGAAGAAGAGAAGAATGTAAAAAAAGACACCCCACCACTGGGCACAGAATAACGACCGGCCGTTTGTTGGGTGTTCACACAAAACTATGGGGGGGTGTTTGTGTGTGGAATGGAGTTTCCTGGAAGAGGGCGTGACTGAACAGAAGCATTCCAGACTGCAGCACTTCCCATCCCATCTGTTAAAAATAAATTATGTAGGCAGTATTTACAGTGCTAATAGGAACCATGTCAGTGAGAAATGAAATTTTAAACCCTTCTTACACTTTTGGCACCTTAAATTTAGAATGCAGCAAGGCAGGAAGCACTAATTCTATCCAAATCAGCTCTGCTGCCTCTCTGTGCTCTTTTACACCTGCGCTATAAATATCCTGTGACTCTCCTAGGCAGTTCCTTCCATTGCCCCAATACTGTCACAGGTAGGAGATATATATCGTTTCTCAAACTTAAACACCTGCTGACAGTGGAAATGAAAAACAGCCACAGCGACACCTCATATATACATAATGCATGGACCAAAAAAATAAAAAAAATTAAGTACACACAAATATAAGTGCATTAAGGATACACTGATACACAAGTAAACATATTTCAAAATCATTAGCAAATATAGACTTCCGGTCGGCGCCAGCGCTTAATGGCGGTCCGAGCCTCGAGCTCCGAGGCAGGACTGCTCCGTTAGTTCGGGTCTCACCCGCTACGGCAAGCGGGGGACCCCTAAAATCACAGGCGCGGAGCCTGTGAACAAAGGAGATTCGGTGGGCACCCTTTGCGCCCCCCGGTACTGTGAGGGAGCCTTTTTAAAGGCTTCTGAGCGGCATCGGGGTAAGCGCGGTGCTGAGAGTCGTCACCCAGCTAGCGGAGTGAAGCCGCGTCGCCATGAGCGGAGAGCGCCGATTCCTTCCTGCAATTGGAATTTGACTACAACACCCGTGAGTAAGATTGAAAAAGTAACGGGACATTAAAAAAAAAAAAAAAAAATTTGGCTGAAAACGGGAAAGGCAAAAATTAAGGAAGTCTGCCTCCCCGGAACTGCAGAAGAGATAAAGCAACGAAAATCAAGCTGCACTTAAAGGGAATCCTTCTAATTTTTTTTTTAAGCTGTCAAACTGACATCGGACTTAAAACCTCCCCCCAGATTGGCAGGAGAAGGGGGGAAGGGATTGGAACGTTGTTAACCTGCTGGAAAATTAATGGAAAATTAAGACCTTCCATTGCCAAATCCCCCGGGGTCGGGCTGCCCAAACAAGACACCGGGACGTGGACTGTCAAACTTTGAGAAGTGGGGACTTGTTTGTAACAAAGTTACCGGACCTTAGACGTACTTTGTTGCATTTTGGCCACATAGAAAATAGAGACATTACAATTTGGATATTGGAAACTTCTGGCTACTGTTATACTTCCTTGCCTCTTTGTTTTCTTCTATCTTTGCCATTTGGATACAATTGAATGCTCCCTCTAGAGGGTTCTATGTGAAACTGTTGCACTTTGAAAAGTAACAGTGGGATTTTCCACTTGGGAATCAACTCTGTGAAAACGACCTTGAGGATATGAGTGCCCCTACAGAAGAGATAGTAACAAGGCAGAAAGCAAAACAATCCCACAAGAAAAGGGCCTCTATATCAGGAACTGCAGCTGTGCAGGAAAAAACACCAGCTTCTATGGATCCTATGACTCAGGCACTACTTAAAATAAATCAATCCCTGGAAGCATTGACAAAGCTATCGACAGAGAATTCTAAAAAATTAACAGAGTTGACAACAAGGTTGGATGTGAATACAGCTAGTGTTACATCGAACACAGATTCTATAAATAGACTAATTCAGGAAAGTTCAGAAACACGAAAGATTGCAGAAAGTGCAAAAACAACGGCTGAAGAGACAAGGGAAAAATTTGGGCCTATTATTAAAAAAGTGAATGAGCATGATGCAGCCCTCTCCTTACTGGAACTTCAACGTAAAGAGAAGAATTTAAAATTTAGATTGGTGCCTGAAGGGGAAGGGGACAACCTTGTGAAATTTCTTACAGAGAACATCATAACTTTTTGGCAGGAGGAATGGGAGGAAGATGAGGAACTTGAGATAATATCAGCCTTTCGACTGGGTAGAAGGCAGGATAAAAAACCAAGGGACTGTCTAATTACACTGAGATCAAAAGAAGAAAGAGATAGAATATTGAATTTGCATTATCAAAAGGCATTGGTGATCCAAAATTGTCAGATACAGATTTTCAAGGACATTCCTAAATACATTTTAGAGGTGAGAACATATTACAAAAGTTTAGTAGACCTGCTGAAGAAAAACACTATACCATTCAGATGGGAGTTTCCACAAGGATTGTCCTTTAACTTTAAAGGAAGGAAGATTAAAATAAAAACAATTCAGGACAAAGAACAATTTCTGGAGAAGTACCTGGAGGATCTGCAGAAAGGAACCGTGGAGGAGAGGGAACCACCTGATATAGCAAATTTGTCATTTGGACTTTCACTACCACCATCGGAGGAAGAGCAGAAGCTTGGAGCAGTTGGAGGAACAGCTACCTAAATACAAAATGTCTCTGCAACTCCTTAGTTGGAACTGTAACGGTCTGAACCTTCCTCGGAAAAGACGACAGGTTTTTCACATTTTGAAGAAAGAACAATTAGACATAATATGTTTGCAAGAAACCCATATTGCCAGGATACATAGGAAATTACTGATAAATAAGAGACTTGGTCAAGAATTTATCTCATCAGACAAAGTAAAGAAAAGAGGTGTGGTGATCTATGCAAAGGAAAAGTTGGCTCCAAAATTGATATTTAAAGATGAACAAGGAAGATACCTGGCAATTGAAATACAAATTCAAGGAGAAAAGATATTAATTGTGGGAGTTTATGCCCCAAATGAAGGGAAGGCCGAATTCTTTAGGAAGTTGCATGAGACATTAGTTGACTTTTTAGACTATAAAATCCTAATGATGGGAGACATGAATGGAGTTGTCTCAACAAACATGGATAAAGCACAGAGACAAGTGATTTCAAAAGAAGGGAGACTACCTTTTTCGAAATGACTGAAACAATGGACTTGATTGATATTTGGAGAATAAAGAATCCTCTAGAGAGAGAGGGAACCTTCTTCTCTGAGGCAAAAATGACATGGACAAGAATAGACCAAATCTGGATTTCTAGTAGTCTGGCGCCAAGAACAAAAAAAGTAGAAATATGTCCAAAAACGTGCTCCGACCATAATGCGGTGAAGATGGAGATGAAACTAACAACAACTGGATCCTTTAGATGGAGAATGAATGACACCCTATTTAAGGATGAAGAGATTCACAAGAAGGCCCTTAAAACATTAAAAGATTACTTTGAGATCAACAGGAAAACAGATGTGGAAAAAAGAATAATCTGGGACGCAAGCAAAGCCGTGATGCGAGGTTTCCTAATTTAACAAAATTCTATAAAGAGGAAGCAACAAAATGAGAAGAAGGAAAAAATTTTAGAAAAAATAAAAGAAGGAGAGAAGAAGTTGAGGTCTAAACCAAAGTCCCATGAGATTTTGAGAGAAATAAAGTTTTATCAGATGCAGTACATGGAGCTTATGAACCAACAAATAGAATGGAAGATAAAGCAAATGAGACAAAGAACTTTTGAATCAGCGGATAAATGTGGGAAACTTCTGTCATGGCAACTGAAAAAAAGGCAGAAAATGAATACTGTAACAAGTCTAGAAATGGATGGAAAAATTATCCACAAACCCAATGAGATCAACAATTGTTTTCAAAGTTTTTTTAAGAAATTGTATGCACAAGGGCCTATCAACGAGCAAGAAATAGAAGAATTCATCAGAAAATACGGTCTACCAAAAATCTCAGAACAAAGTAAAAGGATCTTAAATGAGGAAATAACAGAACAAGAAATAGAGGGTGCCATTCAAAATATGAAATTGGGAAAATCACCAGGACCAGATGGCCTGACGGCCAAATACTACAAAATGCTGAAAGAATGGCTGATACAACCATTGAAGGAAGTTTGCAATGAAATTTTGAAGGGGAAAAAGGCACCTGAATCGTGGAAAGAGGCTTTCATCTCACTTATACCGAAAACAGAGACTGAGAAGAACCAGGTCAAAAACTACCGCCCTATATCTTTACTCAATGTGGATTACAAAATTTTTGCAGACATTTTGGCAAAAAGATTGAAAAGAGTTTTGGCAGAAGAGATTCATAAGGACCAAACAGGCTTTCTCCCAGGTAGACATATGTCAGACAATGTGAGAAATATTATAGATATTTTGGAGCTGCTGGACGTTGACATTAACAGGAAAGCAGTTTTGATTTTTGTGGACGCGGAGAAAGCCTTTGACAACATTTGTTGGACTTTTATGAAAAAGAATCTCCAAGGGATGGGGGTAGGCCAAGGTTTTGAAAACGGTATAGGTGCAATATATTCTCAACAAAAGGCCAAATTAATTGTAAATAATGTGGTAACAGAAGAAATACCTATAGAAAAAGGTACACGACAGGGTTGCCCAATATCCCCTTTGCTTTTTATATCAGTCCTGGAGGTTTTGTTAAACATGATCAGAAAGGACCAGTTGGTCAAAGGAGTTCAGGTCGGAGTTAGACATTATAAATTAAGAGCCAGACACTAGTACTAAAAGAGTATTAGAACTAATTGAAATATTTGGTCGAGTAGCAGGTTTTAAATTGAATAGACAAAAAACGAAAGTGTTGGAAAAAAATTTAACAATGGAAGAAAGAGAGAGTTTTCAGAATGAAACAGGCTTGGAAATAACTAAAAGGGTAAAATACCTGGGGGTAAACTTAACATCCAAGAATGTGAATTTATTTAAGGATAATTATGAAAAATGTTGGTCAGAAGTTAAAAAGGATCTGGAAATATGGTCAAGGTTGAAACTTTCCTTGTTAGGCCGAATCGCTACTATTAAGATGAATGTATTGCCTAGAATGTTGTTTTTATTCCAGACGTTGCAGATTGTGGACAAGATGGAATGTTTCAAGAAGTGGCAGAAAGACATATCAAAATTTGTCTGGCAGGGCAAAAAGCCCAGAATTAAATTTAAGATTTTAACTGACGCAAAGGATAGAGGGGGGTTTGCCCTGCCGGACTTAAGACTTTATTATGAATCAGCAGCTTTCTGCTGGCTGAAACACTGGCTACTTCTTGAGAACACTGACATCTTGGATCTGGAAGGATATGACAATAGTTTTGGTTGGCATGCATACTTATGGTATGACAAGGTAAAGGTGTATAAAAGCTTTAAAAACCATATTGTAAGGAAAGCATTGTATAACGTTTGGATTAGATACAAAGATTTGTTGGAAAGTAAAACCCCTAGGTGGGTGTCACCAATGGAAGCTAGGGAAGTAAAAAAGCTTAATATGGATTCTAAATGGCCAAAATATCATGAGATTTTAGAATACGATGGTGAAAGGGTGAAACTTCAGAGTTATGAGAAACTAAAGCCTAAGGTTCGAGATTGGTTGCATTACCATCAGATAAATGAGACGTTTAAACAGGACAGGAAAATAGGATTTCAGAAAGAGAAGTCAAAATTAGAAACAGAATTGTTGGAACCCAATACTAAGAACTTATCAAAAATGTATAACTTGCTGTTAAAATGGAATACACAGGATGAAACGGTGAAATCAGCCATGATTAAATGGGCACAAGATATCGGTCATGATATTATGTTTGCTGACTGGGAACAGTTATGGACCACCGGTATTAAATTTACTGCATGTAATGCCTTAAAAGAAAATATTATGAAAATGATCTACCGGTGGTACATGACCCCAGTCAAGCTTGCAAAAATTTATCATTTGCCTAATAATAAGTGTTGGAAATGTAATGAGACTGAAGGCACTTTCTACCACCTTTGGTGGACCTGCCCAAAGGTTAAAGCTTTCTGGGAAATGATCTATAATGAAATTAAGAAGGTCCTTAAGTGGACTTTTCCTAAGAAACCAGAGGCTTTCCTCTTGGGCATGGTGGGCCAAGTGGTGTTAAGGAAGGATAGGACTTTCTTTATGTATGCCACTACAGCAGCAAGAATTCTACTGGCAAAGTATTGGAAGACGCAAGAACTACCTACTCTGGAAGAATGGCAAACAAAGGTGATTGACTTTATGGGACTGGCCGAGATGACGGGCAGAATCCGGGACCAGGGGAAAGAGACAGTGGAAGAAGACTGGAAGAATTTCAAAATATATCTTAAAAATAATTGCAAAATTGAGGAATGTTAGGATGTCAGGGGGTAAGAAGTAAAGAATTGCAGCAGTAAACAAAAAAAAAACTTAAGAATTTTTTTTACGAAAGGGAACTAAGACAATGGACTTAAGGGTTGCTAAAGAATTATTAAACAAGGATGCAGGGATGGGGAGGTATGGGGAAGTCAAAGAAAGAAGGGTATGAACCGATGAGCATGAAGTTATACTGTTTTACATTGTTCTTTATTACATGTGTGGAAAATTAATAAAAATTATTATAAAAAAAATAAAAAAAAAAGCAAATATAGTGTAACAAGAGTCTTAATCACCCAGCTTACAAGGGCGTTATCTGTGGATTAATCAACGATAGGAAAATGGGTCTAACGACAGAGCATTATATAGCTCAACAGGAAACTGATCAATCTCAGAACAACTTGAATCATGAGCATAAAGCACAATCAGCATTGGCTACAGGATTTCATTTACCGTATTGGCCTGAATATAACCCTCACTTTCCCCCCAAATTCTGACACTGAAAAGTTAAAGTGCGGCTTCTTTCACAACCTTATGGGTATTTTTTCTTTTTTTCTCTCTCCCCCCCCCCCCCCCATTTTAAAGGTGCGGCTTACATTCGAGTGGGGCTTATATTCGGGCCAATACGGTATTTCATTTATAGCTTTCCTTTCTTTCTGCCACGGATGCTTTCGTTTAGATTCCTGCATTGCAGGGAGTTGAACTAGATGACCCTTAGGGTCCCTTCCAACACCACGATTCTCTGATCCACGGGGGTCTTTCATCCAGACTCAGCCCTGCTTAGCTTCAGCAAAGTTGCTGCATCATATCCCTTCAAGGTCATGCCCTGGGATTTATTTGTTGAGTTTTATCACTTTTTAAGAAATTTGTATCTTAGGAGCTGCAAAAGATACTGAGATATGCCAAAAGTTTTTTTGGAAGATCTTAAGAAGCGGGGGAATCTCTTGCTGACTCTCTTGTTAGGATATATCCCTTTTCCCTTCACAGAGCTACAATTTTCAGTGTGGTTTAACAGTCCCTCTTCCCAGGAAACTCTGGGAATTGTAGTTCTATGAGGGAGGGGAATAGAGGTCTCCTAAGAACACGTGTGGCGCTGTGGGTTAAACCACAGAGCCTAGGGCTTGCCGATCGGAAGGTCGGCGGTTCGAATCCCTGTAGCGGGGTGAGCTCCCATTGCTCGGTCTCTGCTCCTGCCAACCTAGCAATTTGAAAGCACATCAAAGTACAAGTAGATAAATAGGTACCACTCCGGCGGGAAGGTAAACGTCATTTCCATGCACTGCTCTGGTTTGCCAGAAGCAGCTTAGTCATGCTGGACACATGATCCGGAAGCTGTACGCCGGCTCCCTCGGCCAGTAAAGCGAGATGAGTGCCGCAACCCCAGAGTCGTCCGCGACTGGACCTAATGATCAGGGCTCCCTTTACCTTTTAAGAACTCCCGCTGTCCTAAACAAACTACAGCTCTCAAGATGTTTTGGTGGAAATCATGACCGTTTAAAGTACTATCACAATAGTGCAGAGTACTAAGACCAGGCAGCTTGACAAATCACATTCCAGTGAAATAGTTTGATTGTTACCAAAATGCCGCGTAGTTCCACTCACTTCTGTGCCATTTTCCTGAACAAAAGCTTTTAACAGAGGAGCCATAGCTCAGTGGTAGAACACGTGCTTTGCATGCAGAAGGTCCCGGGTTCAGTCCCCAGCGTCTCCAGGTACTGCTGAGATTGTCCACTTCCCCTAAATACCTGGGGATACTGGCCTGACTCAGTATCAGGTAGCTTCCTATGTTCCTAAGTGACGACCTCTTGTTTTGCAGCTGTCTCTTGAACACATGGAAGATGAGAATCAAATCCTGTTGCTTTTGTCCACCTGTGTGCGTGTGTACAGGAAAAATTGGAAATGGGAAAGCCCTGACATTAGGGAGGGTCTTCCCTTTCTGGTGATAGCCATTTGTTCGAATAATATAATCAGCGAAACATTCATAACACGGAGATGATTTCGGGTAGAGCGAAGACTTAGCAGACCTCAAGCGCACAGCCTTCCGAATGCTCAAGGAAGCAGAAGGCAACAATTAAAAGTGCGTGCGTGCATGCACTTTTTGTTTTAAAGGACATGTGATTCTGAGGGACGCATACGGAATGATTTTTGAACATTTCTGGGTTTGGCTACTGCCCCTACTTGAATAATACCAGCTTGAAATTAAAGCTCGGCCTTGTGCTGTAGTTCCCTCTGCTGGTGGTAGCCTGCAAGTGCAGTATTATTATTATTATTTTTTAACGCACACCCCAACAAAGCCCCATCTGTACTAATGCAGTGTGCTCTACATGAGACTGCCTTTGAAGGTGATTTGGAAACTACAGCCAATCCAGAATATGGCTACTAGACTAGCAACTGGGAGTGGCTGCTGGAACCACATAACACCGGTCCTAAAAGATCTACATTGGCTCCCACTACGTTTCTGAGCACAATTCAAAGTGTCGATGTTGACCTTTAAAGCCCTAAATGGCTTTGGCCCAGTATACCTGAAGGTGCATCTCTACCTCCATCATTCAGCCTGGACACCAAGGTCTAGCTCTGAGGGCCTTCTGGCAGTTCCGTCTTTTGTAAGAAGTGAAATTGCAGGGAAAATTTGGTTATTGTTATCCACCCTGCAGAATGCCCTCCTGAAAAAAAGATTGCTGCCCCTTTTGAATTTATGGAGGCAGCCACCTTTTCCCCTCAATACAAGGCCCCTAAAAGGTACTGTACATATTTTTCTCCTTACAATACGCCAGGAGGGGGCCTGCCCAATATGATGTGTGGTTGCTTGGTAAAGGTAAAGGGACCCCTGACCATTAGGTCCAGTCATGGCCGACTCTGGGGTTGCGGCACTCATCTCGCTTTACTGGCCGAGGGAGCCGGCGTACACCTTCCGGGTCATATGGCCAGCATGACGAAGCCGCTTCTGGCGAACCAGAGCAGCGCACGGAAACACCGTTTACCTTCCCACCGGAGCAGTACCTATTTATCTACTTGCGCTTTGACGTGATTTCGAACTGCTAGGTTGGCAGGAGCAGGGACTGAGCAACAGAAGCTCACCCTGTCACGGGATTCGAACCGCTGACCTTCTGACTGTCAAGTCCTAGGCTCTGTGGTTTAACCCACAGTGCCACCCGTGTCCCTAGGTTGCTTCCTAGAGCATTTTAAAAGACATTTTCTGCACGTGGTGCTGTGCTTCACTTACTAGGTGCTCCAAAGAAGTTGAAGATGATTTAAAAAAAAAGAAAGGGAGGGAGGGAAATATTGGACCACTTCATAAATTGTAAATTGTCAGACTGTTATGCCCAGAGTGGTTCATTGGTACGCTGGTTGGACTGGCACCTGAGAGACTAGGGTTCAAATCCCCATGCGGCCATGAAACTGGCTGGGTGATTTGGGGCCAGTCACTGCCTCCCAACCCAACCTACCTCACAGGGTTTGTTGTTGATTAAATGAGGAGAGGGGAGAAACAAGTTTGCCACCTTGAACTCCTTGCAGAAAAAGGTGGGATATACATGCTGCAACAGCAACAACGACAACAACTATTATTATTATTATTATTATTATTATTATTATTATTATGTTTCGATCTTCCTATTTCTCTCCTATTTGCTGGCCCAGGAAGTGCACCTTGACTCTGCAGCAACAGAGTCTCAACAATGTGTTTGCGCAGATAAGCATTTCTATATCCACTGGAAGGCAATGAGAGGAGGCTCCTTGCTGGCTGCTGCTACCCTTCTTTGTTTCTTTTGCTTTTTAAGGCATTGTAGTAACTTTTCATCCAAGATCAAGAAAAGATCAGTAAAGTACAATTGAACAAATGCAGATCTCATATCATTCTCTCCCCCCCCCCGTAAATTAAGATACATGGTAGGTGGGGCTACAAAGCCAGTGTGCCAAATACAGAACAAGAAAAACGGTGAACCAGTCTTGCAAATGCGCAGAGTCTCTCGCAAAGCCAGCATACAGAGCAGAGGGCTTCAGACCTTTGGAGGTGGAATTAATAAAAGTCAGAAATGGAAACCGCACATTTTCCAACGTGTCTGGTTTAGCTTGGCCTTTGGCCAGTCTCAAATTATGAGTAAGTTTCTCCATCAAAGCCAGACATCAAATACGCCTGGTACCAGTTTTTGGTGGAGGGGGCTGAGGATGTTTCTCACTTTCCCACTATTGATATCCTAGCTGCAATGAGAAGAAAGGAAATGAGAGAGCCCTGTGGCTGCTGACCAAAAGGGAAAGCAGGGCTGGAGAGGGAGACTTGGGGACTGTGTGGCTTATGTTTTTAGAAAGCTCGCAGCCTTCCTACCAAGCCATGGAGTCGGGCTTTGGGGAGGGAAAACTCACCCTGGGGGAAGTGAGAGGGCAGAGCTCAATGGCTTTACCCAGGCTCTGTGTCTGGAAGCAACTCCTGCGAGGCTCCAACATATTAAAGCACCCAACCTTTTTCCTGGTTCTGGTACAGGAGGAAAACAAAGATTTTGTTCCCAGTTCCAGAAGAAAACCGTTTGGCTCCTCTGAGCAGCTCGCCCGGGCTGACACACCGAGGAAGAGGCCAGACGCCAGGCTGGAGGCCACACGCCAGCTATCGGACAGCAAGGCTGAGGAGCGGAGGCGTTGGACCAAAGGCTGCTCAGAAGACAACTGAGCCTCTTGATGTTGAGGTATGTTTGTGTTGTTTTAAACAAGAGGTCCTTGTTCCCACTTTGTCCTCTTATGGGTAGTGCCTGACTGTGTCATCTCAGCCATGTGCTTAAGTTGGACGGGGCAGCATGCAAATCACTTGCTTGAAAGCATCTGATCGAAGTCTCCCTGCATATGCAAAAATCTCACAGGCTTTCCATGAATAGTGATGATAATGTATTGCTCCATGTATGGCTTCATGCCATGCGATTTCAAGGTGGTTTGTGTGTGTGGAACAGAAGTCGTATAAAAATGGATTCCATTTCAGGAAACCATGAACAAACTGACCACAACTTCAAATAACTGAAAACCACCAACCACCCGCACAAACATTAGCATAATCACCATCAAAACAGCTAATAACAAAATCAGCAGACCACCTAGAGGTAAATCTTGACCTACCACTGAAAAGAATTGCAAGGTTGATGCCAGGCGGGCCTCCTGGGGAGAGCAATCCACAGTCGGAGGGGCCACTCCTGGCAAGTCCCTCTTTCCTGGAGTAGACATGAAGAGGAAAGCTCAGATAATTATGTAAGGGTCCGAGAGGTGGATGCATACTGGGAGAAATGTTCCCTAAGATTTTGGGATCCCAATCTGTAAAAAGGCTTTGTAGTTTAGAACTGGAACTTTGAATTGGGCCTGCAAATGTATGCAGTCTGTCTATGCATAACATTTACTGGGAGTAAAAAAAAGGGGGGGAGGTAAAGGACCCCTGGACAGTTAAGTCCAGTCAAAGGCAACTATGGGGTTGCGGTGCTCATCTTGCTTTCAGGCCAAGGAAGCTGGTGTTTGTCCACAGACAGCTTTTCAGGTCACGGTCATGGCCAGCTTGACTACACTGTTTCTGGAGCAATGGAACACCGTGACCAGAGTGGAAACCAGAGTGCACGGAAACGCCGTTTACCTTCCCGCCTATTTATCTACTTGCATTGGCGTGCTTTCAAACTGATAGGCTGGCAGGAGCTGGGACAGAGCAATGGGAGCTCACCCTGTTTTGGGGATTCAAACCGCTGACCTTCTGATCGGCAAGCCCAAGAGGCTCAGTGGTTTTAGACCACAGCGCCACCCGTGACCCATATTTACTGGGAGTCACAAGTGTGGAGAGAGTGCTGTTGTGTTCAGGTCCTGCTTCCAAGCTTCTCTTCTGGTTGGCCATTGTGAAAACGACGCTAGATGGACTAGATGGTGATTTGATCTGACCCTGCAGTACTCTTCTTCCCACCCCCGTAGGTGTGACTGCGCAGACCAGGAAGAGCAAAGCAGTAGAGATCTGTGAAAAAGAATTATTGTCTGATGGCTTAATGTGGTGACTCCCCCCCCCCTTTCTCTCTCCCTAGGGTCTTTCCCCCTCCAGTTGCATGACCTCCAGAAGCTGAGCTTCATTCTTCATCCCTACACTGGTCTCTTCCCTGCAGCCAGTCCAACACAGGGACATGTACAGTGCCTGACCTTTAACCCCTTCAGTGCTCAAGGTCCTTTCTGCCCACTAGCCTTGGGTGGATTTTATTTTTTTATTTTTTAAAAGGTGGCTTTGTGTTTTCCTTCTCCTCCCTGGAGGAGGCCGCAGACACTTCGCTCAGGGGAATCCCACTCTGAAATCTTATTGAGCTTGAATCAATGGTATCCCATGGCTGGTAAACGGCTCTGCATCTCTCTAGGAGGTACCCAATAGCTTTGGATCAGGTTGGACAAACCTTTGAGGCGAACAGCCTTGACCTCTGCTATCTGCCGCGCTTTTTCCTGGAGAAGCAAGAGGTGTGGTTTTGTGTGTGCGGATGTGTGTTGGTAACCACTGCAAGAAGCAAGAACTGCCCCAGACACACCTGCTTGCCGGATCTCAAAAGCCCAGAACGGCACGCTGAGAATTTCTGTTCCTCGCCAGATTTTTGCTGTTCCATCTTCAGAAAGAAGTTTACATTGAAGCTGGTTTCCGTGTGCTGCAAGTACTCTCTGAGATGCCGCTCCGGAAAGGATGGTGCGGGGAGGGGAATGACACAGTTCCAGGAACCCCACTCCAAGGCCATTGCTTCCCACCAGCCATA
The DNA here is from genome assembly GCF_951804945.1 of Podarcis cretensis. NCBI lineage: Eukaryota > Metazoa > Chordata > Lepidosauria > Squamata > Lacertidae > Podarcis > Podarcis cretensis. The sequence goes on along the minus strand of NC_137177.1, from coordinate 21,837,717 downwards.
GCTCTCTCGCAGCATACCTGCAATGCAATGGCGTGGCCATTTGCAAGTACTTCTGCCTGAGCCTGACACATAAGCAATAAGCATGACATCCAAGATTTTCGCCCATCTCCCGCTCTGCAGGCTGGGTGCTGAGGAAGCAGCCCCTTCCCTCCCCAAGCGCTTGAGTTCTTGCCTTCACTTCCTTCCTTGCCTGCAAGCCTCGCAGGATCCAAACTCTGGCTGGACTCAAATCAGGCGGAGCAAGAAACCTCGCCGACACCCTGAGCCCATTGTCATCCCAGCCAAAGGAGGCGGAGTGCTCCGTGGGGCCTTGCTTGCTTGGAAGAGCCTGTGGCGCATTACTTGAACTAACAGCCTGAGGCCTCAGTGTGGGCTGCACCACACCTCAGGACTGGGGCAGCCACTGGGCATTTGGCACAACCTGCTCAGAAAAGTGGGGAAGAAGAGGCTCCTTTGTTCAGCACCTCAACATATCTGGGGGGGGGGGGTGTTATTCCTTTATTTCTGCTACCTCACTCTTCACTTGCATGGGCAAAGGGACCAGCGGAGACTCATCCAGAGACACAGCGATTGCCCTCTTCTGCACCCGAGTCAGCAGACAGAACGTTGGACCCCACCAGTGCCACGGCAGCTGCTCACCTTGGCCTAGTCTTCTCAGTCTTCCCCCATGCATTTGGCACATAAGGCTTAGATGCTGCTGTAAACGTAAGTGTTTTGTACCCACCTCCCCTACCAGGCTTTTCTAGGTATCCATTTGGTGGCAGATCGGACAGCACTGTTACCTCGAGGAACAGTGCCCCGCCACTCTCCCTCCAAGCGGAGGTAATCCAGTCAGACTTAAGAAGGAGGCAGCTCAGTTTCACTCCCCATGAAAAGGAATTGGGAACAAAACAATGTTTTAAAAGTTAGATAGAGTTTAATGTGCATTAGCAATGCATCGCCACATGGGTTTGGTGCATGAAGTGCATTCATTCTGCCCAGAGTTCACACATGCACAGTTAGGTGAGGCCTACGACTCTGTTGAAAAGCCAAGAGCTTCCAGGGTTTCAGATGGAAAACCTGGCTTAGGAAAAAACACCCCAAATTCACTACTTTGCCTTTTTTTAAAACACACACACACACACACACACACACACACACACACACACATTGTGAACCTTTAGAAATAACTGAGGTTTGCTGTGGTCCCTACTCTATCCTTTACCCAACAGTTTTTAATTCAGCCAAAGGTTTTTAAAAATGTATTTTAACTGATTCAGATGTGAGAGGCACAGAATGTGGACAATGGTGCCATTTATTGGACCAAGTGGTTAAAAGTGTTCACAAGCTTCAGGAGGACCTTGAAGCATGAGTGTTCTAAAAATAAGTTTACATGCCCCTGAGTTTGGCTAGCAGTGCTATAAAAGGCACCATTGTTACATACTGATTTCTCACAGAGGTGGGCAGAAGGGTGTGCACCATCTTTTTAAAATTATTATTACCCGAACTGTGCTAACAAAAGTTAACTTCTGCAACTTGTATGCATCATTCACATTTTCACGTGCTCTCCCACTGGTCAGTGGACTGGGGAAGACACAGAAGCCAAACAATGAGATCATCTCAAGTATTGCCCGTGCTCTTTCACGCATATTTTCAGTGTTGAGGTCTAGAACCTTGTGTTTCATGCTCCCGTCTCTTTGTGATGTAATCACAGCATATCTGTGGTCCCACTTTCATTCACCAATTACAGGCCTCTCACTGGGGGGGCCAGTTCACAGATTTTAGCTTGCTTCCATTGATGGGTAGTCTGTTTACATAAAGGTCTCAGCAATAACTGATCTGTAAGCAGCCATTTTGAACTGATGCGCCCCGTTATGCTCAGATGGTGCCTGTCTAGTGTTCAATGGGGGGGCTGTGATTTAATCCAAAGTAGGATGGTGATTGTTTTTGCTAAAAAAAAATTTTTAAAAGCCATGTCGTGGTTGATTTAAGAAAGCACTTTAGCACCTGAAAAGTTTGATTCAACGCTGATGTTGGATCTCAGCCTACTTGAAAATTAAAGCAAGCCACCAACCAGCAGAGAAGGGGGGGGGTTGCTATCTGAGCCATTTGTTTGGCTGGGTCAAAAATGCCTAGAATTTCCTGTGACGTGCACCAGCTCCAAGACCACTAGTTCATAAAGTGATAAAATAGCCCCTTACTGAAACTTATTTATATGAAAATAAGTTCCTTTTGGACTTGTTTGTCTGTAATTATACTTAGGAATGCAGCCTTAATGGACATTTCCCCTCTGCATGATGAAATTGGAGCCATTTTCATTGTGCCTGTTCAAAGCAGTGACACTTTGAGTGCCCTTAGACCGCCCTGCCTGATTTTCTGGTGCAAAAGAAGCCCCACCATGCAAACGACAACCCAGGTAATTTTTTTCCCCTGTTGGAAAGCTGGCTTGTCCACATTCAACACTGCAAACTTCTCACAGGATCTGGAAAATGCTCCACCCCCTCCGAGCACTCCATTTACCATAAGAGCTAGAGATTATTCACTTGAATTTGAAACTATTTTCTGCATGACTAACGCGTTCACAAGTTTAACCCACTGGCGCAAAAGATCGTTCTGAACGACACTTCCTCCAGGACTGAGTGCTCAGGGCCAGAAAGCTAGGTATCTGGGTCCAAGTAAAAGTCGCCCAAGAATAAAGGGTTTGGTATTTGAGCCAGACACAGAAGGATGAGGGCAAGTGTCCCTTGTTCCTAGGCTGATAGCACCTCTGAAAGCTGCACTGATACCTTTCTCTTGCCAAGTGCACATAGCAAAGTCCTCTTCATCTTTGCCGGGGAAGAAATGACCCAGTGGCAGTCCAGATTTTCACAAAAAGGGAAAACTTAAAAGGAACCAGTTATCTGTGTTTTAGGCCTTTGTTCCCTAGATGGAGAGCGTTGTAAGCCCTCTAGCTAGAGTTTGACCATCCTGGGTGGGGCTGATGGGAGTTGCAAGTCAACTATTGCTGGAAGGCCACAGGTTCCACATTCCTAGAACATACTTGAGCAGCTGGGAAAAGGAAGAATACAACCCCCCCCCCTCAGATTAGATAGGAAGCTTTTATAACAGTAACACCTGGCCTTGCTTAACCAAGGAATCTGCCTCAGCTTCGGCAATAGGGCTTGATGGATGAGGTTGCTGCCTCCTTTCTGAAGGCACGTTATGGATCCCCCACCTCCCCGGTAAAAGAGAAATGAATTTGCCCTGAGTTATTTTAGCTAGTTTATTGCTTCAGGGCAGAGGACCCCCCCCCTTTTATGTTTTTCAGGCCTGGGGTCTGTTGATAGTCTTACATTTCACTAAGCATAAGGAATGAATGTAAATATCCGTTACAGTATCGGTTGGGGGTTATTTTATTGATGGCCCCATAAAAAAGGATGACAAAACCCTAAGGAGACCTTAACCCTGAGTGCAATAGGAGCTGATTGTATTATTGAACTAGCAGTGGTGAGTTCAGGAAACAAGAGACTGTTTGGCTCAAGTTGCACACTTTAAAAATAAACAGCTGTAATGTGTATTTGTAAATATTTGCCAGCATTTTGGCAAGTTAATTTTTGTTTTAACTGTAGCATATAAATACAATAGGAATCCCCCAGGGACTTTCTAATGCTGAAAATTTGTGTGTAAAAAAACAAAAAACAAAAAACAAAACAAAACAAAAAAAACAATTCCAGTGTTGTAATTATATGTGCTGCATGTGATTATTCCTTTTTATGTCGAGAAACAAAAAAAAAGCAACTTCTTCCAACTGGAGGTCAGAATTGCCCTCATGTGCACAACGTTGCATAGCCTAGTAAGACCTGCTCCTTCATCTCCCTTCCATTGCAAAAAGCAGAACCGCTTCTCCGATGAAAAGCCAGAGAGAGACCATAGCTCAGTGGTAGAACAGATGATTTGCATGCAGACAGTCCTGGATTCACAAGGCCTTGAAAGAGAGCCAGTCCATTGACAATCCTTGGGTAGGCCAGCCCAGTGTAAGGTAACGCCATACTTCCTCAGGCCATTAGTGCATCTCTGGTTTTATGACAAGATGTCAAGAGTGCCAAGAACCTAGAGTTTTAGCCATAGATTTGTCAGAAGGGACCCATACGTATGCAAGCAGCCAGGACATTTATTATTGTCTCACAAGCTCTTTGGAATTGACATTTCCCCTTCTCAAAATGTGTATATGAGATGAGAGAGGCTTACATGATGCCACCCCTCTACCCTGGGCATCAGTGGGAGACAACCCCACAAAAGATCTTGCTGCTTCAGTTGAACCCCAACTTTATATCCAAAGAGGGATAAAGTGGTGAAGGTACTGCACTGCAGGGCCCACATCCTTCCTCCCCTTTCTCTTTCCTCTTGGCTAGAGACCAAAGGATTTGCTCAACCTTTCTGTGGCTGTTGGGAGTACAGTCTACTCCTTCCACGTCTGCACAAGGGGGAAGGCACGTCGGTCTTCCTGCCATTTATAAACACTTGAGAATCCTTCAGATTGTGTGGAATGTATTTTTAAGAGATGAAAATATATTTTTTCTACTTGCTAATGTTAAGACTGGGTGGAAAGGGATTGTCGAATCCTGACATGGTGTGCTTGCAGGCAGATGAGCATCTCCTGCCTTAACATTCCCTCGCTTTCAGGTTAAGAGAAAGCAAGTGCAATTTTTAGCAAAATGTGTTCAGAGATCCTCATTTGCCAGCCCTCCAGAACCCAGGAAGCTACCAGCACTGTCCCAGTCACTCCACTCCTGACTCAAAAGGAAGCACTGTGCTGCTAGTATGTTCAGCTGGGGAAAGGCCCTGCTCTTTCACCTCCCAAACCTGCCTGCACATGGGACAGCAGGTGGTGCTAGCCTGCTAGTCACAGAGCAACAAGTCTGCATGCTATGTTTAAATGCAAACATTTGTCCGCATGTTATCTTCTGACTAATGCTGTCTGTTCTACAGTACTTAATCAATAAAACTATTTGTATGTTACTCAAATGTGTGAATTGCTTTGAGATGGAAAAAAACTTTTGCTTCTTGTGAAGAAGAAAAAAGCCCAGCCAGTTTTGCATACCCTACCCAGTGTTTTGGCAACAGCTCTAAGTACAGAGAACTGCATTGACTTGTTCAAGATCCACATGGTTGCTAAATAGTTAGCACTTTTTCAGGCATTTTTGGGACCTGCACAATACAATTTTTGTCCCTGAAATTAAGCCCAATAATAGAATAGGATTTAGAAGAAAACCTGCCTTTGTGCATATCAGGTACCTCTGACAAGCCTGTCAAATGAAGACAGGACTGGAAACACTGGGTCATGAAACACAGGATTCAGAGCCTGGCCAGGAGAGTGGAATCTCACTACAAAACAAGTATAAATATAGTTTCTCAGTCCTTGGTGTCCTCCAATTTTGTTCTTCCTTGTCCTGGCCTTTGAATATCCCCTTAGGTAAAGGTAAAGGTACCCCTGCCCGTACGGGCCAGTCTTGACGGACTCTGGGGTTGTGCGCCCATCTCACTTAAGAGGCCAGGGGCCAGCGCTGTCCGGAGACACTTCCGGGTCACGTGGCCAGCGTGACATCGCTGCTCTGGCGAGCCAGAGCCGCACACGGAAACGCCGTTTACCTTCCCGCTGGTAAGCGGTCCCTATTTATCTACTTGCACCCGGAGGTGCTTTCGAACTGCTAGGTTGGCAGGCGCTGGGACCGAGCAGCGGGAGCGCACCCCGCCGCAGGGATTCGAACCGCCGACCTTTCGATCGGCAAGCGCTAGGCGCTGAGGCTTTTACCCACAGCGCCACCTGCGTCCCTAAATATCCCCTTACTTAGCACCAAATCCCAGCACATACTTTGCCTGCACCAAAACCGATTCCACCCCTTTAGCTTCCTAGCAAGAACCAGCATTTATCTGTAACTGTCCCAGATTCAACGTGCCTCCTCCAAGTACCCATTCTAAGCACTTTGAGAGTTACTCAGCCATTTCCCCTTACATCTCTGAGGATCCTTAACTGGCATCTAATCTGTAACTTTTTAGTTGCATATAGCAAAGAGTAGGGCATTGCATCCTGCATCATAGTCAAATGAAAAGAAACTGTGTTTCTGTTGTCTGTGTTTTTATAAAAAAGGAAGTTTTATTTTTGCTTCCCAAAACAAAACCCACATAAGACAATCTTACCTTAGTGACTAACAGCAGCTAACTTACAAGAGTTCTAAACCCTGGAAAGAAACAAACAAAAATGCATCTGTACCAAAAGAGATCTCTGTCAAGAGAGACCAGAAGTCTGGATTTGGGGGAGAAGGTGCGCCGCTCCAGAGAATCGAGGCTGCTGTGGCAGTCAGGAACTGCGTTCTTGGACGACTGAAGTCTAGGAAGGCCGCTCAACAGGGGCAATGCTTTTGACTCCTGGTTACGCCTTATAATTGGTAGTGCTACAGACCAGGAAGGCCACTTGCTTCTAATCACGAGTCCATGCAAGGCATTCATAACCCACTGCATTGTTACATGGCAGGAGCCTGCTGCGCAGCTGCAACAGGAGTAGCTTGGCGAGGCAGAGTGTACATTGCACCGAGAAACTGGTCTGCAATGCGCCCAGCTTCTCTCAGTCCACTCAGCAGAGCTCCGTGAACAGTCGCTGGGTAGTTGCGAATTGTATGTTCTCCTGCAAAGAACAGGCGGGGGATTGGCTGGAAAAGAAATAGATTGGCAATGTTACAAGAGCCCCAGTTTACCTGCTGAATATAGCATACATGCAAAACAAGGAAGGTTTCCTAAAAAGCTGTCACTCCAAGTGACGCCTGGGAATAATTTTATCATTTGTTTTTCCCAGAATCAAGCATCCCATATGGATTGCCCACAGAGAGAGTAGAAGAAATGTGTTCAGCATTTCAATGTGGCAGAGGACCAGTTTTCCTTCCTGTGGTCTAAAGGGAAGCAGAGTGCAAATTTAGCCACTTGAAAAACATATTCAGCATCTCAAGGTGGTTTAAACGTACTTCTCTGTGTGTGCTTGAATAGAATGACCCAAGTGCACTGGGGTAAGGCTGCTTGCTTGGTTTCAGAAGCAGATGGCAGGACCAATTCCCAAGTTGCACCTTAAATTTAGTCTCATGTCCCCCTTTCTAGAGTTTGCAAACAAACACATTTGGTGGGTGGGGAGTGGCAAGAGGGAACTGTTACTTCATTCCCATTATTCATAATTCCTTACACCTACTGCAGAGTGAGCCCAAAGGGCAGGCATCAGATCCTTCTATGGCCTGAACAGCACCCAGCTATGGGTTGCTCCTAGTCAATGTTAACAACCAGCAAAGTTGCCATGTTTTTTTATCTTCCCTTTTGATTCCCCCCTCCCCCAAAATGCCAAAGAAAAGTAAGAAGCTTGCTTTCATGAGGAGTTGTACTGATACTTGTAATTAAGGGGGGGACAGCTCCCTCCCATGGTTCTTGCATGCTAGACAAGGAAGCCAAGTGGGATGAGATTAATAATAAAAATAAATTTATAAATATAATGAAACGTTCCAGGGAAAAAATGTGGTACAACATCAAAGGCTCCTGCTGCTTCCTGGTGCTAATCTGAATGCAGTTCTCACCTGGGGAGCTCCTGGAATGGCTGGTCCCGGAGTAATTGGCTGAGCCATCAAGTCATAATCATTTCCTGAAGATCCAGCTGCTACATAGGAATAGGATCCTCTGGCCCAGGGGTCTGCCCTCCAACGAGATACTACTGTTTCCTTAGGCTGAGGACAAAGAAGGGGGGGGGGAGAGGTTACTCAAGAGTGTAACGTTTCGTGAAGTCCCTGATGCTAGGAGGAGGATGTGTGCAGGCACACATACATGTTTTTTTCCTAGGCTGAGGAAAACTGCAAGTAACAGAAAGCCCTGAAAAGCCTGGCAGCAATGCCCAATTATTCTCCTGTCAGCTGTGCTTTCAAGGTTTGCCCATGTCTGCAGAATGGAAAGCAGGAGCATCCAGAGTGATGGAAGGGAGTCCAAGCAGTTCTAGTTGAGGGCAGCAGGTGGTGAAAACAAAGCCTGTGGAAATGATTCTCTTTGCAGCCGATAGCCAGCCTAAAGTACGCAATCCTAACCTATAGGGTTTAGGCTCTTTCCTCATTTTAGAAATGGCCCTTCTCTGTTGAAAGGCTTTTTCTAATCATAAATCCCTTTAAAGAAGCTGGAAAATTTGATCATGCTATAGGTGGTATCTAGAGGCTGATATTGTGCCATACACTGATAAAGGTAAGGTTGGCAAGGATCCTGAACATATGGAACTGAAAAAGCGTGCATGCACATGAAAGCTTATACCAAGAACAAACTTAGTTGCTCTCTAAGGTGCTACTGGACAAGAGTGTGTGTGTGTGTGTGTGTGTGTGTGTGTGTGTGTGTGTGGACTGCATCAGACCAACACGGCTACCTACCTGAATATGGAACTATAAAGAGCTCAACGTGATACCTGAGGGACAGCACTGCTGCCAAAAATGCCCTTGAGAATTGCAAGACAGCGCCCGACAATGACATCATCACTGATGTTCTCCATTATTCCGGCTGCTTCACCTGCCACCAAGGCCAGAAGAATTGGTGCTGTGGAAAAGATTATTGGGACATCAGCAGAACGCAAACGCTAGCCTAATAGCTTTAGTTTCATCCTGCACAGGAATGTGCTTTATTAAGGTTCTCTGGCAAACAGCCTAAATAACAAGATTTCTCACTGGGATAAAGACCCAAACAAAAACTGATGGCTTTTGTTTCTTAAGGAGACAGAGTTTATCATCTTATGAGGGCACAGAAGGCAAAGATGGTGCCAAGTAGGAGTCATTTCTAACCACTTAGGAATTTCTGAAGTTACGTATATTGCTTTTGGTCATATCTGATATTAAACGCAGTGTCTCCAACTGAGAAGTGAGAAAAGGGAGCTCACTTCAACCAAAATCGCCTAGGCAAAGACTTCTCACTGCCCAGCTGAGCTGCTGCCAGTGACATTGAGCAACACTGAGCGAGGTGGACTGATAGTTTTTTAGTTTTTATGGTGATACATGCAACCAGAAGCTGGCATAGCAAGGGGGCAGGGGGCTGGATCAGATCAAATGCAGTCAGCTAACAGCAACAGGACTGGCTCGGGATTCAGTGGGCACCAGGCAAGCTCAGCCCTATCCCAGAACGGGGGATTCCTGTACTTCAGCACACAATTTTGAGGGCAGAACACTGGTGTCCCCCTGAGGGCTGGCAGAGCTTTTTTGAGCTGGGCCGAGCCCCACTCCATCCAACTCTGCCACCACAGAGGTGGACCACAGTTTGGATTTCAGCCAAAGGCGCCTATGAAAATATTTACATGCTTTGGTGCCAACTACCTTTGTAAAGATTCCAAAACAGGAAAAGCTCTCCTCGGCTGGCTGTTGTGCTGCCAACGTGACCAAACAAATTTACACTGGGATCCCAGAAGACACGGTCAAAACACAGCACAACCTAAAAAGGAAGGAAACGTTAGGATTCAGGAAAGACTCTGGTGTGGTTCAGCATTTTAAGATTTGCTGCCGCTTGTCTTTTTCACATGGATTGCAAGGGAAGGGGGGCGCTTTACATTTCTCACCAATCCCAAGCTGTGCTTTAAATAATTTCCCCTTCTTCTTTCATGTCACAGGAAATCTATATACAAGTTTTCTGTTTTCACAAAATAAACTCAGAAAATACTTCAGACCCTGACATACACATATGAATGAATATATATGAAGCAGACTATAAGAGTAAGATACATTCGCTTCGGGAAGTGTTTCTCCGATTTCCAGCCAACGTTCATTGACACCCCCAGTACGCTATCAAGTGTAAGTGGAAAGCAAGCTAAGCTTTCTGATTCAATGCTGCTAGAACTGATTCATCTCTTCTAGGGTATGATTTTCTTCAGCATGTGGTATACATTGCACTACTCAGGCCCCGCCTGAAGCAAAAAAGGCAAAGCTATATATGAATGGTTTTGTGCTCTATTCTCAGCTATGGAACACCGAAATGAATTGAGGAAGAAAGCTTCTACCTATCCACAGCAGGTAAGGGTATAACTAGTGTAATTGCTCTTTGCTGCCCACCCCACCCCCCACTGCTCCACTTTTGTACATTTCAAGCTACCTTGTTAAGGTTTCCAAATCCCATTCTCTGCACAGCAGATGTCTTCCACTCCGGAAGAGGAGGAACAAACTGTACAGCAGGAGGCTGCTGCTTCAGCACTCCCAAGGGAAGGGTACAGAGAACAGCATCACACTTATAAATAAATGTCTGGCTAGTGGACCGGGTGTTGACAGCTATCACTTCACATCCTGGTAAAATGAAAGAGGAAGGGAGGGGGGAAAGAGAAGAGAATGCCATGAAAGAAAATCGCTAGTATTGTTGGGTAGGTTTATAGGGGTGAAAGAATGGCTGCTCAGACATCTTAAAGTACTAATAACATTTTTTTTAGTTCCTGAATATTAGGTAGATTGAGATTCTGCCGGCTCACAATCCTAGCATCATGTCTATTGGTCTTTCCAGTGTACAACCTGTTTCACAATCCTCATCTCCAAGAGCCTCAAAAATCACTCTGCAAAATTGCTTGCTCAATGCCACCTTAGGACATTAGAGCTAACTTGGGATTCAAATCTGCCTCTCCCTTCTCCAAACCAAACTCTCCTACTGGCACTGTATTGTCTTTGCCCTGAAGCCATTGAATGACAGCCAGTTATACTTTTTTCGCACATCTCCCCTTATTCCCAATTTTTGCTGCCCTCATTCCATGCAAGCTCATCCACAGTAGCCCTATTTATTTTCACATCTTTGGACACGACTCCTCATACCTGAACTGTCACCCTTTCTCAGTTTCAACTGCCTCTCTTCTCTATATACTCTCCCTAAACCACAGTATTTGTGGTCTCTTTGTGTCTTCGTCCACCACAAACTCATATTCTTGGCTCTGATTAATCTCACCCACCCTTGTCACACCCATTTTCAAGCTCTGGCTTTCCCTTTCATTGTCTATGTATGTACATCACATCCCGAGACCTTGTCAGCATTCCAATATCCTTCATCACCAAACAGTGACGGAAGGCACATGACTAGTGGGTGCAACACCACCCACTGGCTTTCCCTGGAGGTAGTGAGCCAACAGCAGCCTTAAAACTACGGGACCATCAGACCTGACTGCAAGTTTTGCTCACCTGAGGCTGTGTAGCGAACCTGCCGAACGGCTGTGTTAAGTTTAATGTCCAATCCTTCAGCCAAAGCCACGGGCACACAGGAATAACCATTTCTCACAGTCAGATGACTGCCTGTGAACTCAAAATCATCATCCTGAAATGGAGAGGGGGAGATTCAGAAGTCCCATCAGTGAATTTGTAGGGCAATTAATTGGTCCTGGTGAATTCCCCTCACGCTGCCCATGGACAAAAAGTGGTGACAAATTCCCACGGATGGCAATGACGAAAGGCTACTGCTTATGTGAAACAGAACATTGGGCTACTTGCAGTGAACGGGTCTCTCTGGGGGGAAGCAGGGAGCATTCTGAAAAGAGTGGAAATTGCCTAAGCTGAGCCAAATCAGGGAGGAATATCCTAGGAAGGCGGAAGCAGCTGCAGCAGCAAGAGCATGTCTTTCCTTCCTGCCCACCCAGCGTGCTTGTCTCACCTGTGAGTGTCTACACAAGGGAACAATGTTCTTAAAAGGCATGCTAAGTATAAATTCCCGTACCCATATTGTATAGTCGTGGTTCATATAATTTATTTGGAATAACATTTGCATGATTAGGCCTGTGTGCGTTGGATTTTATTGGATACATTCCTTATTGGATTTTATTGGGATATATCCCTTTTAAGTACCGTATTTTTCGCACCATAGGACACACTTTTCCCCCTCCAAAAATGAAGGGGAAATGTGTGTGCGTCCTATGGTGCGAATGCAGGCTTTCGCTGAAGCCTGGTGAGAGGGGTTGGTGCGCACCGACCCCTCACGCTCTCCAAGCTTCGCACACCTCTCCGCAAGCAGCGGGAGCCCAGCGCTGGGCTCCCGCTGCTTGCGGAGAGTTGCCTGCATGCTGAAGCCTGCGCGCGCTGAACTCAGCGCGCCCAGGCTTCGCAGACCTCTCCACAAGCAGCGGGAGCGCTCCCGCTGCTTGAGGAGAGTTGCCAGCATGCCGAAGCCTGCGCGCACTGAGCTCAGTGCGCCCAGGCTTCGCGGACCTCTCCGCAAGCAGCGGGAGCGCTCCCACGGCTTGCAGAGAGCTCCCTGTTTGGGGGCTGGGGTCGGGGGAAGCTCGAGCTTCCCCCGCCCCAGCCCCGCGCCTGGGGGGGGGGAAATAATTTTTTTCCCTTTATTTCCCCCCAAAAAAACTGGGTCCGGTGCGCCCTATGGTGCGAAAAATACGGTATGTTATACCATGGACATCCAGTAGTGTTGAAGGTGCACCAGAAAAGTGGGGAGGAAGGTGCTCTCTCATTCCCCACCATGTGTGCATAGGGGAGCTGATCCAGGCAACATCCCATCCAGCCCAGAGGAAACCAGAATGCTGAAGTAATAAATCCAAGTAGCATCAAATCTGCTATGGTTGGCAACGTTGCAAAAGAAACCAATAAAGTGCAGGTGGAGTTTTCAGTCTGTATTTGAGAGTGTCCTGTGTCTCAAAGCTGCATTTTAGAAACGGTGCCAGGGCTGTGTATATTCTGCAATCATACTGCTAAGCCATAGAAAGTGTGTGTGCCTGTGAGGAAAGGCTTGGAAAGAGCATATTCATAGCACTTTCAGTGATCAAAGGTTGGGACTTCATACATAATTATTTGCAAAGTAACTTAAAAAAAATAATTTTGCAAAATCAATATTCAGGCTATTTGGAGGTACAGAATTTGTGTTACCCTGGAGCAGATTTGTGTTCAGGGCAGAGTATACACAATCCTGGCCATGAGTTGCTCTACAATTCCATCTTTCCATACGGATAAATTCAAACTTCTTTTGAAACACTCACTTAAATGTCAGTCTGGAGAAAACATGGAGTTACCTGGTCCCAATGTTTCAATGACAGAGTAGAGAGAGGCGTGGCATTGGCGAATTCAAGATTTGCAAAATGCCAGTCAAGGATCTGTCTGTCCCTTGATGATAAATAAACATCACTGCAAATAAATTTGACAGAAAAAACAAAAAATGCTGTTAGGGAGATGCTACCAGTGCATAGTCCTGTATCAGGTGGGTCTGCAAACTTCTTGCCCTTCAACACAACTGAATATCCCTTGTGCTTACAGCCACTTTTGACAGGAGCTCATTCACTACTTTTTCACCTTATGGCTGAAATGTTACTGACCAGAGAAAGAAAGACTACTGTAAGGTCACCTCTCAGTCAGATTTTATCCAATGTTGCTGATGACAGCACCCAGTTTTTTATTAATTTTATTGCACTGCATATTATCCTATCAGCTCAGAGTGGTTTTATAAGCAGGAAGAGACCGATCTCTGCCTTCAAGACTCATAAGAGCATTAAGCCACAGAAAAAACAGAAGGTGAAATATGGACTCATCCAGTCCCTTGAAGAGCAGCCAAAACCCTCTCTCCCATGTACAATTCACCATTTCATATCCTTCTCCTCTTTCCGTTTTCACATCCAGTCCTATAGCTTCCACACTATCCTAATGGTCAGCCAACTGAAATTCTCCCTATCCTTCTTAAGGGTACCCTCCCCCTGACCTCCTTTCCCCATTGTTCATCCTCCTCTTCTTTCAAGTTGTCAACATTTCAATATCTACTTCTAGCTTCCAGATTTTATGTGCCATGGCAGCTTGCTCCTACCATGAAGGCTTTTTGCTTTACAATAAACTTACTAAGAGTTTTCCTTAAACACGGCTCAGTCGAGGACCATGTTTACTCCCCTTAAAGCCACTATGAGGTTTTGGGTGTGTGGTTTTTTAAAAAATCAAGTTGTGTACAAATTTTATGAAATAAATAAAACACGGCCAACTGTGAAAGGCAGTATGAATTAGAGCTCAAGCGCTGCATTTGCCTTCTGCTGCAACTGAACTAAGTGCTATGTGCCCACAGCAGAGAACAGTGCACACTGCAAAGCTTTCTTTGATGCTTCCACCACTGCAAACCACTTTTGGTTAAAACTGTAATATTAGGCTGAGAAGTGAATTTCCTCCTTGACATGCGGTGGGAGCCTCTAAGAAACCAACAACTCTTCAGAATGCTACTTTCATCATGAACCTGGGGACTAGTTGTGAATACAACAAAACCCTCTGGTCGGTCTTCAGACCACAGTTCAAGAACCACTGGCTTATCCTTCATCACCTGAACTATTCCACTGCATCTCTTAGACAAGCACAACTCAAGGAAGAGGTAAGTAAAAGCAAAAAAACCCCAACACCTTCACTAACATCCAGCCACTCAGATATATACCTTGGAGGATTGGCTTCTAGTTCCTGAAGCTTCTCTTCCAGCTTTGCTTGTGTTTCAGCCAGCTCATCATACTCCTGATAAGTGCATAAAGAGAACATTACTGAAGAGCAATGTTGAAGAATTATTATTATTATTATTTATTATTTAGTGTTTATAATAGTATTTACCCTTTGATAAAATATTGGGTTAATATACAGCCATATGCACACATGGAAATATAAAAAGAGATCAAGGAAATCATTAAAGGGGGTTAATGATCAAGAGGTTTTAAATAGCTGCATAGGTGTTCTCAGTATAAAAGTGTCTTTAAGAGACCCAGGGAGTCCAAAGCGAGAAGGCTGCTGAATTTCTGCTGGAAGAATGTTCCATAGCATGGGACTGGCAACACTAAATTGTCTGATTTCTGGTTGAGGCCAGACAGTTCTCCGTAATTATTAAGCTCGAGGAGGATAGGAGATCATCTTCCTTCTCTACTATAACTTTTAGCACTGACCAGCCCACCATTTGCAGTTTCTGGAAACATTTTTTGTTTCAACAGGCTTCTTCAGCTGGATAAAAAAGAATTCTGCCTCAGTTGTTCATTTTGTATTGTTTTTAAGGCTACATTCAGTTATTTTTGATGCTGTTTTGTGAAACGATGCTTAACTATCTTCTATGACATCTTTGTAACTTGCCTTGACACACACACACACACACATTCATGAAATGTATTTTTTTTACGCACCAATCCAAAAATGAGATGCAAAATTCAATCATATGTAGCAGTGCAAACTACCTGAGCTGTGATATAAAACAGCTGGAGGACTCTTTTTAAAAAAAAAAAAAAAATTCAGTAGGCAAAGCCATTTTCACATTGATCCTTACCTTACACAGAGCAGTCAGATCTCTATGCTTACTCTTCACAAGGAACTCTGCAGTGATGTCTCGAGGCGGTTTTACTTCAGATGCCTCCTTGTACTGCTGGTGGAGCTCCTTTATCTTCTCTTTCAAGTTCACCATCTATAAAGGCGGGTGGGGTAGAGAGAAAAAACACTTAGCAGGAAGAGAGGGGAAAAGCCCTTTTGTACCTTTCAGGACTCTGCAGAAGAGCTTACTGAACTGTGTGTCACGGCACGTTAGTGTGTCGGCTGCAAGGTGTACTGTAGGTTTGTTGGGCAAATGCTCCCCGCACTCTGCCCAGGGCTGGAAGGAGGTCAGTTTAACCTCTGGTTTGCTAGTAAAACTGAATTACTGTGTCACGAAATGATGCATGTATAAAAAGTGTGTCACCAACCTGAAAAGTTTGGAAAGCTCTGTTCTACAGCAATGGCGTATCATACTCTTATATGTAGGACTGCACAGATAAAGGACTCTTCCAAGCCACTGCACTGGCCCCAAAATGGGGCCAAAACCTTCCTACACCAAGAAGTAAGTTGTACGTAAAGGGAACGGAGCTGTGCGTGTATCAAGCTGGGATAAGCATCTGACCTTATTAAGAAGATCTTTAAGCTCTTCTTGAGTTTTCACTATCTTCTTCCAGTGTTCAATCTGTTCGTCTTTCACATGCTTCTCCTGCAATCTACGTAAGGAAAAGAGAAAGAATTGCAGATGGCAAAACAAGAGGTAGAGTAAGGATTTCAGGCTGCAGCAGCATCTAGGGCCTAGACCAGGGATAGGGAAACATTTTTCAGCCCAAGATCCACATTCCCTTCTGCAAACCTTCTACAAGGCACATGCCTCTTGTGGGCAGATCCAAAGGCAAAAGTGGTTTGAGTGACAAATTTAAATATTACCTTTGTATCAGGTAGTTTCTACACACACACACACACACACACACTCTTCCTATCCTCCATACAAACAAGCAAGAGGCATTGTCAGAGTTCAAGGATGTATTCTACCAACACAAAAACACTCAAGGAGGGTGCAAAGCAGAGCTGGTGAGGGGGTGGTCTGGGAAAGCCCCAAGGGCCAGAAAGAGAGACCCCTGAGAGCTGCATTTGGCCCCTGGGTATGAAGCTCTCCACACATGGCTTAGGCCATATTGCAACACTTGCTAGACAGCAGTTCAAGCAGCTGCCTCAAAGTACTGTTCAGGTTACATGTGAAACTGCCTTCTGTCAGCAGCCAACTCCATCAAATTCCCAGATGAAGTGGTGGGGGATACAGAAACGTTTGGCAAGCATTTCAAAAACACAAGAAACCCGTATTTAACACTCAAGGAAAGCTGTAAAGCTCACTGACTGGCAGTCTCCTCCTTGGTTCAAGGCAGAATCAAACATGAATACAAGTGGCAACCATTCTAGGTGCGTCAAATTGACATGTGATTGCCAACGCACAGGTCCTTTTGGACCCTTAAGGCAGCAGAAGGGGGGTGGGGTGTAAAGAAGCGGGGCAGGCTTCTACCCACTTTGCCGACACGCATGGGGGCCTGGAACAGAACCCCCATGTGAAATGGTCACTGTCATTGCTTATACAGGGCTTCTCTGAAGGTATGCGGGCAAAAGTGACATCTGAAGAGTTAATATACTACAAACCTGAAGACATGTTCCAGCAAAATATACTTAACACACAGTGGTCAGATCCACTGAATTTAATCTAGACTTCTTTCTTCACACAGATAAATTTCATCAACAGCAGCAGCAACAGCTGAGGACATTTTCAGAGTTATCAATGAAATGTAACCTCACTTACTGTATGACGACTTCTAAAGCCTGACCCAGGGAGACAGGCTTGTTATTAAGGACATTGAAGTCCAGCTGGTGGCTGAGATATGAAGTAGCTTCCAGCAAACGATTGAACTCTTGCTCTACCATTTCATCTTTCTCCTTTGGAACCTGCAAGAAAGATCCCTGAAGTTAATCATAAGTAAAACAGCAACAAAAGCTCAAGAAGCACTTTCCACTCACACACTATATACCACCCAGCCCTTTTAAAATGTGGGCAGAACAGCTAAAGGCGTTAAGTTGTAGGAGGAAGAGTTTGATTAAACAGTAGGAAAATATTATCTAGTATAACAACAGCTTAGCAACAGACTTATATTTTCAAGCCAGTATGTAATTTTGCTCCAAACTATTCTCTCAAGTGAATGTTTCCAAGAAACATCAAACTTACCGCTTGTCCATTGGCTTCATAGAGTGGACACTTCTGTTTTATTTTGGCCAGTTCCATATTTACTTGCTTGCTCACCACTGCCATTGGGTTTCCTCCTAAAAAAAAAAAAAAGAGGGGGGGGGGAATCGTACAGAGAAGAATATAATTGTTTCGATTCCCATTTCCAGAGGGATTGTATCTAGCAAATGAAGGAACTGAAACCTGGAAAACTTGCAGAAGGAACACATCTCATTCTTAAAATACAGCTAGATAAAACTAATCACAAATATTGGATAGTTTACTCTGAGTTCCAGTAGTGAGATTAGGAAGGGCCCTCCTTCTCTCCTTCTAGTTTTGCTTTCTCTCACCTTTCCCTTTCGGAGAGAGAATGATCTAGGACTGATCAACTGTCTGATGAAATAAACTAAAAATCTGAATTAGGCCACAAGCCCACCAAGTAAGGCCAGAGAGAGAAAAAGGGAGAAAAAATATTCATGTGGGGAAGCCATGGAGAACTGCTATTGCCAATCATAAAAATTGGGTGCCAAGGAATGTGCAAAACTACTCAGTAATAAGCCCATAGATGCAGAGTTTGAATTCAGACTTGTTTTTAAAGACTCACCAAGTCCTGTTACCACCATGGCTCCTAGGTCTGCAACGTAGTTTCCTTTGCGAAAAGTGGCAACTCTGCCCCCTACACGATCCTTTAAGAGAGAAAAATTCCAGGGGTTACATTTACAGGGCTTTCACTGGAACTATATGCTTATTTTAGTAAACCCTTTGAAACACTAGCAGTAATGCTTTCTTTTTCAAAAAGTGTTGGACAGCGAATTTTAAATAAAACGAACCCTCTTGTAAAAAAACCACAAAAAACAGAATAGGAAACAAGAGTGTTGAAATTGGCTAGCAGGTTAGTAAATCCAAATAAATATGTTTAAAACTAAACGGGAAGCCCCTTGAGAGGAAACAGACTGCAGCAGCTTGATGGAGAATTGTACCTGTAAAGTATTACCCTGACACCTGTCTTAATTTTCTCTTTATTAACTATGTCCCTGCAGCCACATTCTGAACTTATCATCAGTTCATCAGTCCCAAGTATGATCTGAAGGCACGTAATACAACTAAGTCTAAGTCTGGTCAGTGCATGAATAGAAAAACTATCTGGGAACTCCATTTCAGTATTAATTAAGAGTAAATATTTATCTAACTTCTAATGCACTGCTGGAAGCAGTTACAGAGTTGCCTGTATTTCAAACTATTGGTCTATCTAGTTCAGTATTGTCTACCCTAGACTGGCAATAGCGCTCTGGCACGGAAAGAATTAGGTAAGGTCAAGGATAAGAGCACACTGAACAAGAGGGCTCAAGGCCACGTTATTGGTTAAAGCTTAACACAGATATTCTTCAGTCATAAAAATGAATGTTAATGTGGGCTGCTTCACAGTTTTTTCAGTGGCAAAGTCAAGTTCCAGTGCCTAAAACCACTATTGGGAGCCACTGTTAATCCTAACTCCATGTTATACAAGCTGCACTTTTAGATATACAGAAAGTATTTTAGGTGTGTATCTTAAAAACATGAAGCAGTTATAAAAGGCCAGGGAATCAGAAGACTTTTGGGGGTTTTTTTGTTACACTACTATACCCTTGGTGACAAAATCATTCTACATTTCTCATCTCTTGCCTGAATTCATTGTAATTTGTGTCTAATCAAATCCATCTCTCAGGCCCTGTAGCATCCTGTGTGGGGAAATGAAGAGGCTTGTAAACAAGAAACAGGTCTGCATAAGAACAAACAAGTTTTTCATGTGCTTATTCAAATTATTATTGTGCCTCATTCTCTTCTTCACACAGCCCCCAAAGCAGCTTACAAAATAAAATATCAAAAAAATAAAAAATATATTATGATAAAATGGTAAACCATCTTACAGTAAAATAAAACAGGTAATATGACTTATTAAAGTGCTACACAGCCATTTAAGAACATAAGAAGAGGCTGCTGGGTGAGGCCAATGACCCATCTGGTCCAGCATCCTGTTGCCATGGTGACCAACCAGATAGATGCCTGTGGGAAACCTGCAAGGACATGGGCACAATAGCAATCTCCTTTCCTGCTGTTTCCAGCAACTGGTATTCAGAAGCATAGTGCCTCAAATCATGGAGGCGGAGCACAGCCATCGTGGCTAATTGCTGCTTATAGCCTTACACCCCATGAATTTGTCTATTCAAAACCATCCAAGCTGGTGGCCATTACTGTTTTACAACAGCATAGATCAGCCTGCATGGAAGGCTTTTCAAAAAGCCAGGTTTTTACGTAGTGATGGAAAATGATCAGCAAGGACCCCCTAGTGTACCTGAGAGGGCCACAGATTGCAAATGCAACTGCAGAGAAAGTCTGTCCTCATAACCCTTGCATCTTACACTTTTGCATAAGACAGAACATAGATGTGCAGAAGAGGCCATGCTCAAAGGTACGTGTGACAGGGACTGAAACGCGATGTAAAGATGTTCAGGCAGTTTCCAGGGATATCTTAGCCTCCTCCTTCTCATTCAGCAGGTTTTCTACTGGTTTTGATGTGTGGTGCCATCATGTAAACTGTCAGTAGGCCACAAATGATCTGTACAGGTATGTGTGGGTAAGCAGGCTCCTAGTAAAAATCCTGTAGACCAGTAACTTCTGGACTTAATTACAAGGCTGAGACATACTGCGCAAGACACTCACTCTTGCTTCTAGAAGTGTGACGTCCATTCCGAAGCTCTGTAGCTGGCGAGCTGCTGCTAAGCCGGAGACCCCAGAACCAATAATGATCACCTTGCCAGTCTTCTTAGCTAAAAGCACAAATGCATGGATAAACAATGGTATGTTAGTGAACTCATTAGCCCAGGCTAGGTTCTGGCAAAATGAGCAAGGCTAGGACCAATATGAGCTATGATCACCGTTTCTGTTTCTTTCTCTTTCTCCCTCTCTGTCAGCTGGAAATGTATTTTTAGGTTACAAGATTAAGAAATTTGCTTAACACTGTATGCTAGCACTAGGAGGGAAAGCAAACCAAGCCCCTGTCTGAACAAATCCCTGAACTAAGTTTTCAGATGCATCAGAAAATATTAGCAAATCAGTAACCAAAAAAGAACTCTTGGATCAAACCTGGAACCCTGACAGAAAAGTAATTGTTCCAAAGGGTCAGAATTCCATAAATAGTGACCCTCTCAACTTGATGGGCATACAGCACCACAAGGCCAGACACTCAGATCTACAGAAGGACACAGTAGCCAGATGATGCAGCTTATCAGAAAGGGCATTTGCCTGCTTGCCTTCCAACCCCTCCCCTCTCTTGCTTCGTCAGTGATTGACTATTTTGCAGGAGAAAAGAAAGGATGAGGCTCCTTCCACTGGACTGCTTTGAACCATTTTGATTTTATAGTTAACTGTGTTGAATTTCTCTAGTGAAAGAAAGGCGAGATGTAAACACAATAAAGAGTGAGAAATATATTAGTGACGAGAACTAGCAGCTGAAGGGTTCAGTCTAGTCTGAAAACTGTATTCAAATAGCTTCAAATGAAGGACTGCAACATAGGAGGCAAACAGACATGCTGGGCTGCAGAAAGAGCACTGGGCTTCAAACTGAATTTATATATGGCATAAACCACAAAGGTGAGTCTGCACTCCAGACAGCGATGTATGACAGATCAAGCCTGAAAATGAACAATTAACCATCCCACCCACTGCCAAATCTTTATTGTAATGATGAAGCAAATGACACGTTCTGATTCAAAGAACAAGTGTTGACTTGAACTCCTTACTTGGTAGGGGCTTCACTCTTTTGTAGATGCCAAAATTGATCAAGCCATGGCGTTCCAGATAGCTGTGGACTCTGTGAACTAGTACAGTATCACCTATGAAATAGAAAAGTCTCTTAATATACAAACTGTTGAAGAGCAGACCTACAATGCTGCTAGTTTCACTGTAGTGGCGGAACGCTTATTCTGAAATACCATGTTTTAGTTTGAATTCATATCCTTAGATATCTCCCTGCAGTAATAGCTCGCATATTGAGCTATTGGATGGGGAAGTCATGGGCTCTGAATGGCATGTACATAAACAAGGTATTTTCAGAGCGAACTTCCCCAGTGCACACACAAATTGCGAAACTCCTTCCTAGAAATAACCATAAGCAAAATATGTTTTTAATAGTCACAAGAGGCTTTTTCTGCTCAGCATTTGGAGACTTGACTGTACAAATGTCTATTTGTAACAGCAGTTTGGATTTACAGTTGTACCTTGGAAGTCGAACGGAATCAGTTCTGAAAGTCCGTTCAACTTCCAAACCATTTGAAAACCAAAGCCCAGCTTCTGATTGGCTGCAGGAAGCTCTTGCAGCCAACTGGAAGCCCTGTCAAGACGTTTGGCTTCCAAAAATAGTTCGCAAACTGGAACAGTCACTTCCAAGTTTGCAGCGTTTGGGAGTCTAAACATTCAAGAACTAACCTGTTCAAAAACCAAGGTACAACTGTACATGAAAAGGGTTACTGTTATTTTCTTTACTAGTCAAGTATCCCAAGGAGCTTACAATTATGTGCAAAGTAAGAATGGCAACTCACTATTATAGGGTGTTTCCAACTGTTGTAGTGTTGCTTCAAACGTCAACTGAATCTTTGGGTTATCCAGCCAAAGCTGCAACTATTTGAATGACACAAACATACAAAACTGTTGTAAATTCTGTAACTGAGCTAGTAATTACTAGAAAGCATTGAGGGGGGGGGGGAAACCCTTCATATATATGCTTTGTGGCCACTTAAGAATTCTAATGTACGGTGATCATGCTGCCTATGGGTAACTTTCTTAATGAAGTGGAATGACTGGCATGCTTCCCCACTGATGTGCAGAAAAGAATATGGCTAATGAAACAGAAGTTAATTGGGGTGCATAGTTCATCCGAGTAGTCAATGCCCTAAAATGCAAATGCCATGGAAGGCTACAAATTCCGTTCTTAATAAAATGAATGTTTGTCAGGATGTGCCACAAGAATCAGTATTTGGACAGCTGGGTTTGGAACAGAATGGGCTTCTTTAAAGAATCTGAAATATTTTCAACATTTTAATTCCTGGCAATGTCATAACTCATCTCCATGCCTACCAGCTTCCTTTAGCCAGACCTCCTGAGACTGGTTGGTTGTTGTTGTTTTAAGAAGCTGGTGCATCTGAATATTTGGCCCTGAAGACTGTGTGTGGCTTCCTCACTCTGGAGTCTTAGTCTGTGTAAACGCTATGCTTTAAAACAAAAACAAAAAAACTTCTTTCCCTCAAAGAATTTTGGGCACTGTGGGTTAACCCTTCCTGAATTACCGTTCACAGTAACCCTTAACAAACTACAGTGCCCAGAATTCTTTGAGGGAAAGATTGTGCTTTGAAGATATAGTGCATACACAATCTTTTCTGTGAATCGCCCCGAGACCTCCTGGTATACGGCGGTATATAAATTCAATTAGCAACAACTGTTATTCTAAAGCAGCAATGCTGCAGCAAGCAAAGGCCCCAGCAGCCAAGTCAGCTGCTTGTGGCTGGAAAGCCAAACAGGATGTGTGTGACTGTTGCCATGGAAACAAAGGGGCAGTCCATTCTGTACTGAGCACCGGATGTTAGCTCAGTGTGTGTGTCATATGACCTGTACAGGATGTACATGGGTGGAGTTTGGAGTTTTCTCTCTGTTTGTTGAAGAGAGCAGACATGTTTTCTCTGTACTGAAGTGAAAGACAGGAATAAAAGCAATGTAGATTCATTTCTGTCTGTGTCTGATTCCCCTCCCTGGGGATATGCTGGAGAGCAGGGAGGAGGAGAAGCAATTGGTGTGTTTTTCTCACAGCCTGAGGAAAATCGCCGGAACGGACCTCGTGTGTTTCGCTGCCGGGAGTCGCCGGAGGGAGGTCAAAAGAATTCAGCCGGTGCCTGGAGAGATAGGCACATACCTCTGACCGAGCCTGAATTCTGACATTGGTAGCAGAGGATGGTTGCTACGATCCATGGGAGTCTGCATCAAGGAGACTGTATTCATCCCTCTCCATGGAAGCCTGAGATGGAGGCTGATTCTCTGCAGCTAGAAGCTGACCAGAAGAAGCTGAAAGCCAAGCTACGGAGCCCAGGTATGAGATTTTCGGGCTTAAGAGTGTGAATGCAGATGGATTAATTCTCTGCTTCATGGGAGCAACGTTTGGGAAAAACAGCTCCGAGAGAGAAGAGTCTGCATTCCAAACATTCCTGTGGTTTTTCCTGTCCAAGGAAAGGAATGTGGTTGCTTAGCAACGCAGGCCAGTTTCAAGATAAGGGCTGGAAGTCAGGCTATGCCCAGAGAGGCTAAAACAGCTCGTGTTTAGACTAGGCCCTTACAAAGGAACTGTGGAAAGGGACTTTCCAAGCAGCCAGTGTTATTGCTGCCAGGTGCACAGAGTGTAAACAAGCCAGCTATTGGATTTTAGAGGCTTGTGTTTGAGAGTCAATGCAAGGACTCAAAATGGATGTCAAGAAGGGAAGCCTGCCTTCTCCACCCCTCTTGACCAGTGACAATTATGCATCTTGGTCTATTAAGATGAAGGCCTTGCTGCAGAATCAGAGACTGTTTGGGGTGATTGAGAACCCCATCCCTGCAGCACCAACGCGTGTTTGGGAGTCACAGGATGTGAAGGCCAGAACCGCTATAATTCTGTGCGTGTCGGACTCTCAGCTTATTCATATACAAGATGTACCGCACGCGAAAGATGTTTGGGACACGCTGAGAAGGACACATCAGAGAGATGCAGGTTCTTCAGCGTTGCTGTATTTTGAAAAGCTGACCAACCTGAGGCTTGCGCCTGATGGAGATGTTCAAGCGCACCTGACGGAAATGAAATTTCTGCGTCAGCAGATGGTGGAACGCAATTTCCGTCTGGATGAGGAAGTGTTTTGCTTCATGGTGATCAACAGCCTGAATCGGACTTACAAAATGGTTGCCAGTCAGCTGGGGTCTCTCCCAGCGCAAGATCTAACGTCGGACAGGGTCTTTGCCGTGATTCTGAACGAACATGACAGACTTGCTGCCCTGGAAGTCAAGGACAGGGGGAGACAAGAACGGAGTTCAGACACCCCCACTGCTGTAGCTACTGGAGGAGACGCTGTAGCTTTAAACGTTGTCCGATGCCACAATTGTGGACAGACTGGGCATCTTCAGCGGAACTGCAGGAAGCCACGTCAGAACAAAGGAGCCAAGGGAAGCTCCACAAAGTCTGAGGCGTCAGACAAAGGTCATACCATCCCAAAGGCAAAGACTGCAAAGGCTTTGATGTCCCTAAAAGCCACACCACAAGCGGGGAATTTCTTTGCCCTAGACACCGGGTGTACGCAGCATATGTGTCGACACAGAGGACTATTTTCGTCGTTTAAGAAGCAAAGCTTCGTTGTACAACAAGCCAACGGTCGAGAGCTGGAAGCCACCGGAATTGGGACTGTGTATCTTAAAAGTCTGAACTTGACTATAAACAATGTTTATTTGGTTCCAGAGTTGAAGTACAATCTGCTCAGCGTTTCGCAGATCGCCAAGAAGGGACTAAAACTGTCCTATGATGATCAACACTGCGAGATCTACAAAGATGGAGAGCTGTATCTTTCTGCCAAAGAGAAAGATGGACTGTATTTGTTGACTTTTGATCAAAGTGATTACATGGAATGTAATTCTTGTGATTCTAACATGATTTCTTTTGCAGGTGTAGCCAAAAAGAACACCAAGCAGGTGACCTCGAGGGTTGACAAGGCATTTCAGCGGGTGTATGCTGATGTGATTGGTCCTTTAGCACCATCTAGAGGCAATGCAAAGTATTACCTAATATGTGTTGATTCTGTCACAGGTTTTGTCTGGATTTATCTTTTGGAGAGACCGAAAGAAGCCTTAGAAAGGTTTAAAGAGTTTTGTGACAAGGTTAAAAATATGCATGATGCTGACATAGATTGTCTTTGCACAGATGAGAAGCCAATTTTTCTTTTACAGGATTTCCAGAGGTTCCTGAAGAAGAAAGGGATAAGACACAAAATTGCAGCTTCCGAAGAAGCTTGGAACAGATGTGTCTGTGTTAGGGTGAACAAAGAATTGCAAAAGGGAATGGAGGCGCAATTGCTTAGTTCACATCTGCCACATGAATACTGGGCTGAGTCGCTAATGTCATATTGTTACACGTGGTTGAGAAAGGTTTCAAAAGACCTGGGATGTTCTCCTTTTGAGAAACTGTTCCACAGAAAACCTTCTGTTGCCCATTTCAAGGTTTTCGGGTCTCATGTGAGAACAGAAGCTCCAGGTGGAGTAAAGAATGCCAGAGGCATTTTTGTGGGTTATGAAAAGGGTCTCTACAGAGTAATTTTGTCTGAATCTGGTAAGGTGATTCTCACAAAATTTCTAGAGAGTGCTCCTGAAAAGGAGAGAGTGATTGTTCACACATTTCCCACAGGTGATGATGATGATTCTGATGATGATGATGATGAGTTTGATCTTATTGAGTTCAGTAGTACTGATGATGACAGCGATAGCTCAGACAGCTCAGTTGTCACAGTCATTCAGAGGACATCTCACATAATGACTAGACCCTCAGAAGAGGAGGATGAACCACTGATTAAGCTTAGTACTGGTTCTTCAGAGAGTTCAGAGGCTGAACCAGAAAGCAAGGGAGAGCAGCACCTCTTACGTAGGTCTGAGAGAGCAACGAAGGGTGTACCACCCAAGAGGTATTCAAAAGAGTTTGCCAACCAAGCTATTGCATGTGTTGCTGTTGTAAACGACCAAGGTCAAATTGAAGCTGTGTCTGAGTCAGAGACAAAGGCACAACAGAGAGTTGCTAACCAAGGTAATGCAGAAGCACTCATTCCTTGGAAGTCACACAACCAGAGAGGTACATTGGTAAAACCAGTGGCGGGTAGTTCCAGGGGTGGAACTGAAACAACAGGGGAGTGTTATAAGTATAACAACTGTTTGTTTTCTTCTCTGGATGACGCTTTGCTCGCAGCACGCATTGATGCTTTAGGGGGAGTATGTTATTCTAAAGCAGCAATGCTGCAGCAAGCAAAGGCCCCAG
Organism: Podarcis cretensis; assembly: GCF_951804945.1. NCBI lineage: Eukaryota > Metazoa > Chordata > Lepidosauria > Squamata > Lacertidae > Podarcis > Podarcis cretensis. Next base: position 21,811,193 of record NC_137177.1, on the reverse strand, counting down.
CAGCCAAGTCAGCTGCTTGTGGCTGGAAAGCCAAACAGGATGTGTGTGACTGTTGCCATGGAAACAAAGGGGCAGTCCATTCTGTACTGAGCACCGGATGTTAGCTCAGTGTGTGTGTCATATGACCTGTACAGGATGTACATGGGTGGAGTTTGGAGTTTTCTCTCTGTTTGTTGAAGAGAGCAGACATGTTTTCTCTGTACTGAAGTGAAAGACAGGAATAAAAGCAATGTAGATTCATTTCTGTCTGTGTCTGATTCCCCTCCCTGGGGATATGCTGGAGAGCAGGGAGGAGGAGAAGCAATTGGTGTGTTTTTCTCACAGCCTGAGGAAAATCGCCGGAACGGACCTCGTGTGTTTCGCTGCCGGGAGTCGCCGGAGGGAGGTCAAAAGAATTCAGCCGGTGCCTGGAGAGATAGGCACATACCTCTGACCGAGCCTGAATTCTGACAACAACAACCTAAAACTAAAGACCCCAGTACCAAAGACCACTGAGAATATCCCACCAAACTTTTAGCAATCAACATACCGTCCGATTTCGGATGTAAAGGAACACCTTCTGAGTCTGCTGTGGCCCACTGATGATATCCGGAAAACAAGCAGCTTCTTGTGATGTCATCCGATCATGTGGAAGTCTGCTCTGGAAAGCTGCACCTTCCACACCTACAATGAAAGAACCCACATGTGACAAGTACTGCCGAAAAACCTGGGAAGCCAGGATGCTGCAACCCAGGAGACACTTTCATCCCTGACTAAGAAGTTCAAGTGTGTCACCTCAAACTGTGTCTGCCTGCAAAATATTTGGACCTCCTTACTTTTAAAAACTTAGTTCTTTGATATATTAACACAAGACACAACTTAATAGGCTAGCTCTCAAATGTGTATGAACACATTCACAGTGTCACAGTGCAGTTAGGCAGATCAACCGATGGCAAAGTTCTTGATTTATATACTGTAAAGTGCAGAGAATGCAATAATTGCCCATTTAAAAGTTAATGGTTAATGTGGACAACTGTGGAACAGTGTGCAGTGGGGGGGGGGACTGGGCAAGCATTCATATAGCCAGCCTAACAGCAGGCAACTACCAAAGTGCTTTGTACAGAAAGCAGAGCACTTTTGCTGTCAATAGTGGATAGGAGAAGTTATCTTCATTGTGTGAGTGCACAGCTGCCTCTCAGGAACAGCAAGGACACAGATGAACAAAGGAATCAGGTCAGGCATGACCAGGTATGGGATGGCAGGAGGCAAGGAGCACAAAAGGACCTGGAGTGTAGTGTAGGGCAGTTCGGTCAACAGCAGCAACCCACTGAGACCAGGAGGCAATCACAGACCTCAGGAGAGGCTAAGTTGTCTGGTACATCTATAGGAATAGGGGGAAGACAGAATGGAGGAAGTAAAAAAAGGGGTCAGACTCCAGGATCATGAAGACTGAGGAAGGAAGGCTATCACGTCAAGGTAATGGTTAACCTAGAAACCCAAGCGATTTGCAAGCAGCATCAATTCAACAATCTAATCAAGGATGCCAAAATGTATTTGTTACATTTCTAGTTTACATTAGCAAAGTTCTTTTCCTCACACTACCAAGTCCCCCAAACAGGTTTTTGACTATTAATCTGACGGCAACATTGCAACACTAATTCCATACCCAGGCATTTCATTTTTACACCCTTGCATTTTACAAGCATTTTGGATTGGAATGAAAGGAGGCAATGAAACTCATCTTCAATAAAATCTAGGAACGCAATCCTTCATTGATTAATACATAAGATTAACCAATTTAAAACTTTTTCAATACATGCAATAGGCATCTGTAACTGGGCAATCATTTAAAAACAAAAAACCAACAACTATGGATTGTAGCCAACGAAGTTCTACTCAGAGTAGACCCAATGAAATTAATGTCCCTAACTAACTCAAGTTCATTAATTTCAGTGGGATTATTCTAATTTAGCTGACAACCACCCAAAGTATACTTTTTCTATTAAAAATATTAATTTAACATAGAATCAGAGTTGGAAGAGACCCTGAGGATCATCTAGTCCAACCCTCTGCAAAACAGGAATCTCAAGTAAAGCATCTGTGACAGATGGTCATCCAACATCTGTTTAATCATATGCAAATGTTCACAAATATTAATTTGATTTACTTACAATTTTTATCATTTAATTTTTTTCTAAATATCAGGAGACAGCCCTACCAAACCCCACCTTTTACAGGGCACTCCTAAGTAAGTTTACCCACATGTAAGTCACAGAAAGTTCAATGGGGCTCACCCACAGATAAGTGGGTTTAGGACTGAGGTCTTAATGTCTCTATGACAGAAGCCCTTCCCTTCTACAACAATTTGTGCTGAGTGCACAAAATTTCTCATTTCCGATTTCACAATGTCAAAAATAGTTCAGCTATCGTTGACATTTCCAGATTTTAGTAAGGCCGAGAAGGTGACTGACTGAAATAAAGACTGAAGTAAAAGCAACTGCAGGTTTATATTGAAATGTTTTTTGTTTTTAATGCCACCTACCAAAAGGTGGGCGGGCTAAAACTCTGCAACAACTTCATGTGCAATTAACAGAAGGCTTCCCTGAATTCATAAAATGCCCTAAAAATAACACTCATTCCTATTGCAAGAATGAGCATTATTTAGGTATTAAGTTCTTCAGAAATAAAAACAGCTAAATCCTGTAAAGTGCTAAAAGATCACAAAATACAGATCTAGTCATTGGTTCTGCACTGATGCTTCAACACAGACCTGTGCATAAGATTAAAATCCTACAAATAATTTACATGATTGCTCAAATGTTCACTGAGGCAGTTGCATGTAGATCATTATCCACTGCAATAAATGGGAATACAACTGAAAGCAGACTCCTATGCATGCTTATTCAGAAGTAAGGTCCATTGTATCCAAGTAAGGTCCATTGTATTCCCTAGTAAGTATTTCTAGGAATTCAGGCTGAATATACAAACATATAATGACAGCCTAAGTATTTGCACTACACCGAAAATAGAAAAACTTGGCATCTTAACAGTGTTAGAAACACAGTATGGACTTACAAGTTGTAATGTGATGAGTGAAATAAATTGCTTTTTTAATACATATTATGCCATTAAAGCTAAATTTAACTTGTGCAAGTTTCTTAAAAACAAAATAGCTTTAACTGAAATTTCAGTGGCTAAGTTACTGAATTCTGTCCAAATACTCTGTGCCTTTAAACAATGAGTGATCTGGACAATAAGCAACACCTGCAGGACTAAGAACAAGCCTTGTGTAAAGGCTACTGGCCAATATCTGTGAAGAACAATCCTAAGAGATGGTGGCAGACATGTAGTGACAAATGCACTGATAAATGTCTCCTGCAAGAGCAATAATGACAGCTCTAAATGATGACTTAGGAATAGACAGACCACGCTCTTAAGACTGACAAAAGACAACTGAAAACGCATTTCAGTTTGGCATTGCTGAAAACACATTCAGAGGACAAACTAAACCTGGGAGAAAATGAGTCAACTAAGGAAAAAAAGTGACTGAAGTGACGGGTGTTATACCCCACTGGTTAACTTAATCTTCTGTGGGGAACAACAGAATGGAAATCTAAAACAATAGGGCTCAGTTAGCTCAGTTGGTTAGATAAAGTATGGCAGCCCTCCCTACCTTTCAGATAAGTGAATACAGATATTATAAATATTCTTAGCAAGATCTCCACCAATGGTAGGAATGTGCCTGCAAATATGGCCATAATGTTGGGTTGTAGTTGTGGCTGGGTAAGCAAACTTTCCTTTTCCTGCTCGCCACAAGCTTTTTTCCACCTTCCTTTCCCTTGGTAACCGTTTCTCCTAGGGGTACCTTTTCTTCTTGCAAGTTTTCTGTACCTTTTAATGCTTGCTTCAGGTAACTACATTCCAACCTTGTACTTTCAAACATATATCCACAATGAAGCATTGACTTCATAGTAGTCACCAGTCCCTTCCTCGCCACCCTGACAGCCCCCAATCCCAGTTGTCTTCTTTTATCTGCCCGTACTGTATAGACTTGGTCAAGGAACAGGGTCTTATCTCATTTCCGGCAGTTTGCCCTCAAAGCTTCTGCTTTCTGGAAAACCACAACATGGAGGGGAGGGGAACTCCCTTCCTCCTCATTTTCTCTCAAATATGCTGGAAAATCAGGAAAGAACTTCGCAGTGGGCATCCTGAGGATGGAGCAGTTGCCTTTGCCAACTAAATCTACAGAGCACATTTGGAATTTTGAGGAAGTGCCAAGGGCACCAGTCAGAAAATGGCTTCAGTAGGGCATGGCATAGGACAAAATTGTGGTGGTGGTAGCATAACACAAAATGGCTGCCACATCTAAAAGAACAGAATAAAGACAGGACAACAAAATGGTACCAGCATGCCCCGCATCAATGGGGAAATGAAACGTACACCAGCTTCACAGAGAGAAGCACTTTGTAGTTTTCCTCTGTTCAGAATGAAACAGAAGTGGGTGACTAACACTGCCATCCAAGAAATGGGAGCATGTTTATGAGGTCAAGCTAGTGCCAAGAGGAACACCATCTCCTGTGCATTGTGGATTTTTGAGGGGATATTTATTTAGACCCTTCATGGGTGCCAGAGGAGGTACTGATGGGCATGCAGGCACATTGGCAACCGCCTGCTGTAGCCACGTAAGCCACCGGAAGTTTGGTCATGAAGGGTGGTTTACACATTTACTACATAAATATTCATAACACGGCAAGCTCCAAAGAGCATATTTATATTTAAAAAATATATAAATCCAGCCAGGAGATTTGAGAAGTTGCAGTTTACTAGTTACACAAATTAAACAGAAAAGAGTTGTGCTAGATCTTCCCATCTAAGTCCAGCATTGTGTTCTCCTCTATGAAAATCAGTCTCTTTCAGCTGCAAGTGCATTATGGTTACATATTTTGGAAAGGTATTTGATACAATGCAATGTTCAATTATTTGCTGCCACAGAGTGCAATTGCTGAAATTTGGTTTCTGCCACATAATTCAGTATCTTGAGATGTTTCGATTTTATTTTAAGTATAATCAAGATCTCTAGGCCTTATACCTGCAGTTAAGCTTAAAACTGTACGGCAGAAACACACAAAATAAGGAAACGTGCAAACTTGCAGTGTTTATTTAAGCATGGGTGCTTTAGCACAGAGCAGCTGTCAACACACAGTTCAGTGTAACATCAAAGAACTAGTTTCCAAGTCCATATATTAGAGGCTCGTCTGCTTTACCTTGCTCTGGAACTCATTGTACACAGAGGAAGTGACTTGTAAATCAAGTCAAAAGTGTGTAGAATATAATCAACAGCACACAGTGCACATTTTTAATATAGATCAATATGATGAACAGCTTTCAGAGTTCACTTAAGAAAGTCTTCCTGGTGTGGAGCCAGCTAAATAAATCCTGATACAGGTGAAACTATTTTCAAATGTTTTGTTTGGAATAGCAATTCATAAAGCAAGCTCCTCTATGTCAATGTGCGCAGTTACGCCAAAGACAAAAATATACCCTAGCAGCATTCAACCAAAATGCAAGTACTGTATATGAAAAAGAAAATGCTAGCAGGGTGCCATGGGTCTGAAGTAGAGCTGGGGCACCCTTTCTGCCTGAGGGCAACACTCCATGTGTAATCTTCTGCGGGCTACACACAAAGTGGTTGGTATAGCCGAAGTGTAGGTGTGGCTAGATGCACAATACTCTCCATCCAGGAAAGCAAGAGGTATTATCACAGATCAAGCACACATTCCAGCCAAGCAAAATCACTGGAGGGTGTAGAGCAGTGAGGGCTGTGGTCTGGGCAGAAACCCAAAGGCCTGGAGATCACCATTTGGCTGGCCCTTGAGCTTGAGTTTTTGCATCTCTGGCTGGTTCCTAAAGTCTGAGGGTAGGAATCAGTCACACCAATCTCTGGCAATGACAGAAATCCACTTCTAATGCATAACTTGGAAATGATACCATCATGTGGCCTGAATCAAGGTGCATATCTGGCTTATGTGTGTTAACTCCTGCCTTCCAAAAGATTGCCCAGAAAACAAAACAAACGTACTGACACAGTTCCATTTCTGAAGTCTGATGCTTAGCGGTCAGCCAGGCAAGCACTGAATAGCAGCCTGCCTGGGAAACCCAAATATGTTGGATCTTCATCCTCTATGGAAGAAAAGCAGGATACAATTTAACAAATAAATGACCCACTCACCCCAAATTCAGAAAAAATTATTTAAGGCAGCCTCCACTTAAGGACTCAAAATAATCGAACATACAAATATAACACCTTGTTGAGACATTTTTAAAAAAACAACCCGTTGAAATATTTGTACACAAACCTTAAATCTTTAAAGCTTCATCAAACTGCATCAGAAATGCAGCCAAGCATTTTCCCTGCCCACTCTTTCAAAAGCCAACACTGCAGACCTTTCAAGAAGTACTTCTAATGCTTACAATACATTTCAAAGTAAGAACAGTCTGACTACTGACATATCTAAACGACCATGGAGATTTCTGGCTGAATTTCTAATTATTTACGTCTTGCTCTCTTGCTCCACCACTCACACAAATAAGTGAAGCTGAAGAAGTGATATATCTAACACATGCATTGGTTTGCAAATAAATTGAAGAAAAAATTGAAAACTATGCACCCCTAAATCTACCGTATCTAGAAACCATGTCTTATCGGCAGTGGTTTTACAATTTCAAATGCACCTAGGGCCAACTCCATAGATCCTGTTTCATGAACCAAAAAGAGCTTTCAAAATTGTGGTTTCTTAGACATAAATTCTAGCCCATGTGCATCAACTGGAACTATATGAGGTTTCTTAAAGAAACCAAACTAGAACAGTCTGCATACTCTGAGGTTATTATATCACTTACAATACAATCCTATGCATAGAATCATAGAATCCGAAAGCTGAAAGGCACCCAAGGGTCATCTAGTCCAACCCCCCTGCAATGCAGGAATCTCAGCTAAAGCATCCATGACAGATGGCCATCCAACCTCTGCTTAAAAACCTCCAAGGAAGGAGAGTCCACATGCCCTCCAGAACTATCCTCTTGAAGTCCTCCTGCATGTTTACTGAGAATTAAGTCTCACAAAGTTCATTGGGGCTTTCCTCCCTAATTCTATGTAAACATACAGCAACTAACTAGAAAAAGGATATTCCTCTCAATATCATTCCTTGAAATCCCACAGAGTCACACTGTGCAAAAGGTCCTACAGCTCTGAAAGGAGGGAGTCTAACTGCCCCTTCAACTTGTAAAGTGACTCTGTTTTCTCTACCAAACACAGGGAATGGGGCTATGAAATCTGTCCAATGAATTTCAGAGTTCTTTTAATTTCCCATCATGTTCTCCAGCTACAATAGAAATCCCTCCTTTTCAGTGGGCAAATGCATTTCTCCTGCACCTCATGCTAAAACCTGACCACCACCCCACACATGCACTTGCAAGCATCAATCCCTGATTTTGGGGGCTCTTGCTACTAAGTGGCAAGCATCAAACGCCACCCTCACCTGATGCTTGGCAGTCTCCATACCCTCCAGAACTGTCGTCTTGAAGTCCTCCTGCTTGCCCTGTGGAAGGAAAGAGGAGATCTCAGGGACCTTGCTCCACAAGTTCAAGTCATTTGGGGACATGAAGACCTGATAGCTGGCGATTCAAGTTTAGTAGTTCACCAACTAGTGGGGGGACATTTCCTGAGAATTCCATCTTCTGGAATGTGGGTCAAGGGCATCACACTCTGCAATCTTCTAATGCTTCATCCTTGTTGTTGGAACCCTTTGTCAGACTCCTGTGGGGCATGAGCAATACATATACACCGTATTTGAAGGGCACCTAGCTGTTAAAAATTTATGAAACAATTTTTTAAACAGATTAGTACAAAATAAATACTTCCTGTGGCCAGTAGGAAGAATATGTAGATGGACAGTCTAGCCAAGGGTTTGAAACACCAAGGATCTGTTACGGCTTAGCCAAGTCTTGCTTGGAAACATGAACCAATCTAATGCTATCTTACTTCTCTTCCACAAGCTACAAACATATTAAGGCTAGAAACTCACTGACTCTATATGCAGGCTACAACTACACAAATACTAAATAACATTTACGCTGACTGTTCTAGCATTCACCCATAACCGTACTGTTGACACATATAAAGAACTGAACTACAGGATTTAGAACTTTCAACAGATCCTGAGAAAGAAGCATGAAAAACATGTCCCTGAAGTAAGTCTTTAAATTATCTCTCCCCTATATTATGGGAATGAGCACACCCAGTAAGCCCACCACACAACCAGGCACATGACCAGGATGAGCTGGTTTAAAGTGACAGCAGTTTGTCACTGTGGGTCCTAAGGGCAAACTGTAATTAGCTTCAACTACCATTTATTTAAACAAGCCAGTGTGAGAAGCCATGGTTTAATCCGTGCTTGTTTCAATAAATCATAGTGAAGGCAATAAGAAGCTACAGTTCATTTAAACCGGAAGTGAATGCTTCAAACCTCCTTAGCCATGCCTGGGAGGAGGAATAGGAGATGGGATAACTTGAGTTGAAGCAGGATCATTCCTGTAACATTAAACTATAGTTTAGTGTTATATGTATGTATACCACTAAACTATAGTGGCATATATCTATATATCTGGTGTGGGTGTATATATATCTATATATCTATATATATATACACACACACACATACACACACCAGGCCTGAGCTTCATTCTACTGCTTCTAACTATGTAATTCATCTCTAAAAGGAAAAGGATTGGGAATACACTGCTGCTCCTTAGCTACACATTGCTAGGCTACGCCTATATCAACATGCCTCCAAAACAGTACCTTATGGGAAGCTCCAATTCTCTGAACGAGTATGATTAATAAAGGTCTCCTACATGCAAAATAACCTTTCAGGACTCAAGGGGAGCTAACAGGGGAGCATATTTGAACCATATACTAACATATCAGTAAGCAGCTCACCATACCATTCTGGCCTTCTCTGAACACAGTAAAACTTCAAGTGTTTTGGTAATCAGACCCAGTAGGAGCCATATCATGGCTATCTATTCTCAATGAACTACTGTACCCATCTTTTCTGTTTCATATGGTGAAAAGGGCACTTTGAACAGTGGGGACATGTTTTGGCTGGCTTACTATTACTGTGTTTGTACTGAACCCTCTTTTCCTCAACTCAGAGAAAAGAAGGGTATTGAGCAGCCCTAGTGCTGCCTCCTCCAAAAGCACAAGGGGAAAAGAGAAAAAAAAAACTCCTTTTCTTTGTACTGACTGGGGGTGGGATTAGAGAAAGAAGAGGTTTTCATCTTGCAAGCAGTGGTTTTGCAGAAAACACCAGCAGAACGTTGTCTGTGCTGCTACCACCTCTAAAAGCTCAATAGGAAGCAAGAGAAACCCTCCCTTCTCTTCTGCCAAGACAAAATCTCACTTCTTTGCTTTCTGTTGCGAGTTTCCAGGAGGCAGAAGCAGCAAGACAATGCTTTGCATATTCTGCAAAAGCACAATCTGCAGGTGTGAAGCCACTTCTCACTTTCCCCCATTCTTTGTGAAGAAAATAAGGGAAAGAGAAAGCAACTACTGGCTCTTTTTGCAATGGAGGTCAGTTAATGAAAAAGGCAACTTTACTCTCTTCCGCTTAGGTTTTTACAAGAGGCAAAGCTGGGGCTTTCTGCAAAAGCCCCAACACAGAGTGAAACCACCTTTCCTTCCTGTGCTTGGGGCAGCAGAGAACCAGTGTAGATTTTCTCCCTGTGGGTTGGCATTTGGGAGAAAGCAGAAACTTCTCCCTGTCGCTTGCAAAAAGGTAAGAGGAATGGACTATGTCTTGTTTCTTTGACAGACATCTATCCATTCCCATCAGATTTTTGCAGAAAGCAGCAGCAATGTGCTGTTGGCACTTTTTTTTTATTTTAAAGCACTTTTTTATTTTAAAGTACAAAAGCTCAACTTGCATGAGATAATGCACCTACAAGTGGGAAGGGAAAGGTAGTTTCTGAAAAGCAGGGCTTTGGGTTGAAGCATGGGTGTTCACTAGATGGAAAAAGACACTCATGTATAATGAGGTGGTGAGAGGATTTATTGAATCCTAATGCTGAAGTACTAAAAATTCAAGGTTTAAACGGCCAGCAAATAGTAACCCCCCCAAGGGAAGAAGGATCAGAGCCAGGGGACTGGTGGTGGGACAATGCTGGATAGTCAGAGGGAACAGACTAGGAGAAGGAGGTGTCAGAAGCTGATGAGTTAACAGGGTTTAGTGAGAAGGAAGAGTCTGTGGCAGAGAGCAGTCCAGAACAAGAGGCAAAAAAGGAGGCTGAAGAGGAGGGGGGCATAGGGGCAGCAATGAGTCAGGCTGGTTAGGAAGCCAAGCTGAAGACAAAGGAGCCTCAGATTGCTTGGAAAGGAACTGGGGGAAGAGGAGACAAAAGGAGCTGTGTGAAGGAGACCTTCAGTGCTTGCAAATAGGGGCAAGTTCTATCAGGAAAGATAATCAGAGAATCACAAGAGCTGGAAGGTACCCTGAGAATCATCTAGTCCAACTCCCTGCAATGCAGGAATATGCAGCTGTCCCTTAAGGGGATCGAACCTGCATCCTTGGCATTTTCAGCACCATGCTCTAACCAACTGAGCTACCCAGTGTTGCTGTGCTCTCTAGGCCTGACCTCCTAAGCTGCCTTGTTTCTATGACCAAAGAGTTAACTTCACTGAAGCCATGTGAATTATTTCTGACCTGCTCCTGGCACTGTTTCATTTTTGCTCTCAGTCTCCCTTTTTCAGAAGAGGGGATCACAATAAAATACAAGGGCCACATGGACATGTGTCTTTATTATGCTTGGAATTTTTAAAGAACAGATATTATCCCCCCCCCCGCCCCATTTTGCCCTTTTTAGTTGCCAATGAAGTAATAGCGAGAAAAATTCTATATGGGCCATGAAGGGGCAGAAGGGGCAGCACAGTGAAAGACATATGTACTAAGAAAGGAATGCAAAGGCAGAGAGGAAGCACAGAAGATAAGAGAGTCCTGGGATTTGGCTTCCTGCTTAACAGTGGTATTCAATCTGATTCCTCAGCCACAACAGTTACTGACTACTGACATAAAAAATGAAAACAGACCATAAAAAAATGAAAACAGAGGCACACCTTATGCCTCCTGCAAACTCCAATTCTAACCAACACTCTTCTCTGCCCCTCAATTAAAATGGGCTTCACAGAAATACAGAACACATTTAATGCAAAGGTTTTCTTTTTAGCAAGCTGTACTATCACACACATATCTATGAAGCATTTGGAGTTGTAAAACAGGATTTTTAATTTCTTAGCCAAGCATATTTCTCCAATCATAATGGGGAAATTCATCAACATTTGTTTTACCCAAAAGGATTTTATTTAAAAAAACACACACAGCAAATCTGTGTTTAAATTTATGTCTTTAGGTAACCCATTATTTATCCTTACGGTCTTCCCCACATTTTACCCTCCCAATGTGTCACTTATGTGAATTACGTATTAATTCATGCTTATCAAAATAATAAAGTGTGTTGCCAACCACACCACCCCCCAGTGGCGACTAGACATTCTGGCACCCACAACCCAGGTCCCAGAAGCCATTTGGCTCCAAGCTTTTCTATCCCAATTCCTAGCACTGGCTAAAGTCACTTGGGTTCTGTGCAGACATAATGCTAGTTCCTTGCAAGACATTGTTTGCAAACTGGAAGCTGACCTCAGGATCACGTGTGTAACCAACCCCACTTCCAGTATGAAACATGATTTTGCATTATAAATGCACCAATACATATCACATTGCCTTGTAACCATGCTGTCAGAGCTGCCCCTAGGTCCCAGCTCACAGAGGACCAACGCCCGATCGTCGTTATGTACAAAAGTCTTTATTGAAGTTCAACTTCCATTCCAAAGCCGCAGCGCGCAGCTCTACGTCTTAAACCCTAGACCGGCGAAGTCCCGTCTGAATCTCCTCCCCTCTGACACCAGTTTAAGATCCTAGCCCTGCTCCACCTTTTCCGTTGTTCTCTCCTCCTCTGGGTCCTCCTGCCCGCTGGGGCATTCCCCTTTCTGGACTCTTCCAACACTGAGTCGCCTGACTCCTCCCCCTGTCTCCGGCGGGCTTTAGGACCCGGTTCCCACTCCTCATTCTCTGCTGTCCCGCGCTCCTGTACATTTGAACTTGCCTCTCACGCCAACCCAGTGACCTTCCTCCTGACCGTCACACTGCTTCTGTCACTGCTTCCCTCTTCCGGGATACTGTCCGGATCTGACCTCCCCTCCGTTGTCTGGCTCTCCGATGGAGGCGTGGCCAGCCCTGACTTATCTTCACTCCCTGGTGTGGAATCCTCTGGCCTCGATACCTGGGACTCTTCCCCCCCCACTATGCTCTGGTGGGGAAGCTGGTCCTGATTTCCAACTGCTACTCTGGGAGTCCCTGCTGGCCCCTTGCTCCTGGAGTGTCCCCCTTGGGAATCCCTTTGCCCTGGCCACTGGCGCCCCCTTCTGTGAATCTTCCGATTCGCTGGAGAGGCTCATGGAATCTCTCGGGCCACTGTCATCTTCTCCTACGCTGCCCTCAGATTCTTCCCCTTCGCTCTCCATCTCCCCTCTTCCCTGTGCTTCTGCTCCTGAGCCCCTGACATGTATCTGAAGATATATCTGAAGAAGTGTGCATGCACACGAAAGCTCATACCAAGAACTAACTTAGTTGGTCTTTAAGGTGCTACTGGAAGGAATTTTTTTATTTTGTTTTGACTATGGCAGACCAACATGGCTACCTATCTGTAAGTTTAACAATGGTTTGCTGTAATGTGCAAACTAGTTCAATAATGGGTTGTCTTATCTATAGTTTATGTTGGAGCATACGCAATGTGAAATGATGACTAAAGCTGTGAAATTACAGGGGACATTACTGTGAAGAAAGAGCAGAGGAAGCAATGCTTAAACCACAGACTAGCCAACTGTGTTTTGCATGGAGCTAGCATAGAATCTGAACCCAGCTCTTCCAGCCCTAGACTGGCACTCTATCTATTACCACCAAACTATCTCTGAACAAAAGTTTTCTGTACCATTAACTTCATAATGACCTTGTAAGAGTACTCTCACTTCAAAGTCAACATATTTCATTTGCGTTCCATTTTTGTGGCAAGGAAAATATAAAAGCATGTGCTTGAACTATATCTATAGAGTTTAACTTTTTGCTGGCAAAAAAATAAAAACGTTCTGTAACGTTTCTCTCTAAAACCATGTTCACACATAGGAAAATGACACAAAATATGTTGGGGTCTTAAAAAATAAAAATAAAAATAAAATATACATTTCAAAAAGTTTATTTAAATGAATATAAAGTTTTGATTTATTTTTGGCAAGCTCCAAAAACCACAAGAATGTAGGTGCAGAGTTTAAAATGTTTTAGTCAGATATTTTGAAACAACTTCTCTCAGTAAATCACAAAGCAAATTTATGTTCCATACAAAACAACTCACTTTTCTAATTCTGGCTCTCCTGCCTATCTGCAGAACACTGAAGTGCTCAAAAATTTCAACATCTTGCTGTCCTATTAACATAAGAAGATGGCTGTTCTTGACAAAGGAGCCAAAGAAGAAGTCCCTATCTCAGTAGCCTGGGTTTGCACAACACACTAAGCCTTTAGTTGTTTAGTCGTGTCCGACTCTTCGTGACCCCATGGAACAGAGCACGCCAGGCACTCCTATCTTCCACTGCCTCCCGCAGTTTGGTCAGACTCATGTTTGTAGCTTCGAGAACGCTGTCTAGCCATCTTGACCTCTGTCGTCCCCTTCTTCTTGTGCCCTCCATCTTTCCCAACATCAGGGTCTTTTCCAGGGAGTCTTCTCTTCTCATGAGGTGGCCAAAGTATTGGAGCCTCAGCGTCACGATCTGTCCTTCCAGTGAGCACTCAGGGCTGATTTCCTTAAGAATGGATACATTTGATCTTCTTGCAGTCCATGGAACTCTCAAGAGTCTCCTCCAGCACCACAGTTCAAAAGCATCAATTCTTCGGCGATCAGCCTTCATGGTCCAGCTCTCGCTTCCATACATCACGACTGGGAAAACCATGGCTTTTACTATACGGACCTTTGTTGGCAAGGTGATGTCTCTGCTTTTTAACATGTTGTCTAAGTTTGCCATCGCCTTTCTCCCAAGGAGCAGGCGTCTTTTATTTTCGTGACTGCTGTCACCATCTGCAGTGATCATGGAGCCCAAGAAAGTAAAATCTCTCACTGCCTCCATTTCTTCCCCTTCTATTTGCCAGGAGGTGATGGGCCCAGTGGCCATGATCTTCATTTTTTTGATGTTGAGCTTCAGACCATATTTTGCGCTCTCCTCTTTCACCCTCATTAAAAGGTTCTTTAATTCCTCCTCACTTTCTGCCATCAAGGTTGTGTCATCTGCATATCTGAGGTTGTTGATATTTCTTCCGGCAGTCTTAATTCCGGGTTGGGATTCATCCAGCCCAGCCTTTCGCATGATGAATTCTGCATATAAGTTAAATAAGCAGGGAGACAATATACAGCCTTGCCGTACTCCTTTCCCAATTTTGAACCAATCAGTTGTTCCATATCCAGTTCTAACTGTAGCTTCTTGTCCCACATAGAGATTTCTCAGGAGACAGATGAGGTGATCAGGCACTCCCATTTCTTTAAGAACTTGCTATAGTTTGCTGTGGTCGACACAGTCAAAGCCTAGCTATGGCTTAATGCAAACCTGTTGGCTCCCAATCCTTTTGCTGCTATGAGCTAAGGCAAGGTTTGGTTTAGTGTGTTGTCCACACCTAGGCTTGTAGTTAAGCACTCTCCAGACTAACAATCACTTGTAGCCAAGGTCTGTTATTTCCTCATGGTTAGTTTAGAAGAGGGTTTCCCCAACCTGAGTCTGCAGATGTTTTTGGACTACAATTCCCATCATCCCTGACCACTGGTCCTGCTAGCTAGGGATGATGAGAGTTGTAGTCCAAAAACAGCTTGAAACCCAAGTTTGGGGAACCCTGGTCCAGAGAATACTTAACCATGAGTGCCTGTTCAAACAAAATGTGAAACCAGACCTTGGCTTAGCTCAGTGCAGCGTGTCAGGAAAAATAACTAGGGAGGCAGCTGTGAGTTCCACTTCGGGATCCTGCACACTCTCACTAGGACATGGTTTGGCTTAGGAGTGGCATGCATTCCAGGGCAGTATGAAAAGCAGTGAGGGTGAAGATTTTAGTATTTTAGGCTGGCACATGACTAGTTATCTGCTATAAAAAGGAGGCAAAATAGGTCACTAAGAAGAAATGTACAGGTGAACTAGTGTAGTACAGACATGTAGCACTTTGGACTAAAGCTGGCAAAATGTCTAAAATGAATAATGGGGAAAGAATGGAGCCTTAAAGTGGGGAGAAAATACTCATAAATTTGAGATAATGGGTTTGATCCAAACTAAGTTATTTATTTACAACATTCATTGCACTAAACCCCTCAAGTTCAATCTAAATTAAGTCATTACTAACTTGAAATCAGTGCGGAAATTCAACTAATTTAGGTTGAACCAAACCCAAAATAATTATGTTTATAACTGACAGCAGAAAGGCACTGAACATAAATACAGTCGTACCTTGGTTCAGGAATGCCTTGTGACTTGAACGTTATGGCTCCCGAACACCGCAAAGCCGGAAGTGAGTGTTCCGGTTTGTGAACGCTTTTTGGAAGCCAAACATCCGATGCGGCTTCCGACTGAGTGCAGGAAGCTCCTGCAGCCAATTGGAAGCCGCACCTTGTATGACTAGTCCGTTCTCATAGCAAGAGGCACAAACATCTAGTCCCCTCTTCACCAGAGGAAGAGGAAATGTCCTTAGCATCTACTCCATGAAGCTGAACTCTTGGCAGATGTGGGCTATGAAAAAACTTGTGGCAGAAAAAAATATTGACAAAAATATCCAATTGCAGAAGACTTGCATTTTGCATGAGATGGGCATCTCTCCCCTTTTGCAACAGATGACAATGACATGTAACAAGGAAAGTAAGCGCATGGATCTTTCAAGTATGAAGTCTACCTACACAAGTTCAATTAGAAAATATTTTGTCTGAAACCTACTTATGTGGCCCAAAACAAGCTGTGTTCACTCAGCTGATGCCTACTCCTCAACCTAAATAATAGAGCCAGGAGATCAATGACTAAAGGGTTGCTACAGCTCCACTTAGGCTTCTCATCAGCCCCTGCCCAAACTATGAGGAAGTGTGCTATGCACAAAAGCACACGGTGGTATGTCAATTGCCATTTTGCATTCATACTACCATAACATCCTACAATTGAACCTTGGCATAGGCAGCTTTAGAAACACAGAGGGCATACTCTGTCAGCCAGCTAGGAACTTCCCCAGGGTGCAGCTTCGGCTCACAACCACTAATTCTTACAAGTTGGAGGCAGTATTTTAGGGATGGACTCTTTACTCTCCTCAAGCTATACTTCTGACATTTAATAGAGGGAGAACAAAGCTACAACTAGATTCACACAAAAATAAAAGTGGCCCTTTTATTAAGAAATCAAGATTCACAGTAGTTTTAGACCTGGCAGAACCTGTTTTATTAACAGGATTAAAGACAACTGACCGTGTTGCCAAGTAGCTAAAATGTACAGGGGGGAAACCTAGAATACAAAAAAGAGTGAGATGAGAATGACTCAATATAGCAAAGCAAAGCTAGAAAATTTCATCAGTCAATTTCTGGGATTCTCAACAGACCACAGGAAGATGATTGCAAGCATAGAAAATCTAAGGCCAGGTAAGGAAGCAATGGAGTCAGTAAAGTCACTCTATTAGGGATGTTGATTAATAAATCTGAAGATACATGTTCAAAGCAAATAATATTTTTCCAGGGTCACATTCATGTTGCTCATGTGTGGCCTATCACCCATACTTTCTGCATGGCATTCAGTCCTTCTTGCCATAGCTAATCTAAGCTAAACTCAGTGGAGGGGGAGTGTCTGTGCAACCATATTGCCTTCATATGTGCAAGACCATTGTTGTCCTGCTGGATGGGGGCCCTTTACTCACCAGATGGCTCTTCTGGCTCACTTTCATTCTCTTCCTCAGGAGGTGGGGGGGGGGGGAGGGGGAGGAGGCAGCTTTTTCTCTTTTTCTGCTTTAGCATTCCTTTCTTCTTCAGAGTAATACTCATCTTCAGAAAGGTTAGCAAGGCTTTCATCCATTTCTCTATATTCTACCTGTAAGCAGAATGCCCCCCCCCCAAATACAATCAATACAGAACAAGCAAATTGGCACAGTAGAGTGATTAACATAACAAACTTTTTAAATGAATTCTCATGGGTAAATTGAAGGGTTCACTTTAAAGCAAAAATGAGGAACCTGTGGACCTCATGTTGTTGAACCCCAAAGATGATGGGGGTTGTGGTTCAGCAGAATCTGGAAGGTCCCTCATACTTGGGTCTATACCTTGGTCAACCTTTTCAGTTCCAGGACTTTTAACCCAAACATACATTTGGGAACCCATTTTTTTTTACTATATATTTGCATGGTGGTTGTGCTCCTGTTGCAACCCACCTTAGATCAGGCTGCAACCCACTAGTGGGTCCTGACACACAAGCTGAAGACAGTGCCATAACGCATTATTGCCTGTTTGTGCACTCTACAATTTGCAATTCTCTATGACTAACCCACTATCCACTGAATACCTCATTTCATCCACTTAAATTAAAAATAAATAAATGCAAAGTACGCTATATTTCACTCTAACATTGTCCACATTAGACTGCTACAGTCTGTATCTTAGCTTCTGTGTACAGTGCAATTAGTAAGTGTTTCCCGGCAGTTATTAATATATTTAGAAAATACTGAAGAACCTTTTTCAGTTATACTTCTCAGCCTAGATGGTAGCAGCACAACAAATAACCAATACACACCATAAATATCACTGTTTTTTATAACCTAATCTAGTGAAAATACAGTCTGATTCAAAAGCCACAGGTACAGAAAACTCCCTATAATACGACACTACTATACTGCAATACTTAGAGAGGCAATTCAGCCAATGAGAGCAGTGGCTGGGAGAGTAAAACATATGGTGCTGCAGGGTGTACAGAAGGCATAGGCAAACTCAGCCCTCCAGATGTTTTAGGACTACAACTCCCATCATCCCTGACCACTGGTCCTGTTAGCTAGGGATGATGGGAGTTGTAGTCCCAAAACAACTGGAGGGCAGTTTGCCTATGCCTGGTATACAGCATTTTTACATACAATATGAACTGTGTCCTGCATCACACACACGTTCCACCCTAGAAAAAAATCTAGCCTGCCTTATCAGGTTTCACATGTGACAACTGACACAAATAGCAGACAGCTGTATAGGTGATAAAGCATAATTCATTTTTTAAATTGTGTATAATAGTAGCATACATATACTGGGAAGTGACAGCAGTGGGATAGAAAAGATAGCAGTCAAATGGCTCCTGGGATCTGGGTTGTGGGCGCCAAAACAGAATATCTAGTCGCCATTTGGGGGGAAGGGGTCGGCAACACTTTTTATTTATTATTTTGATAATCATGAAAATAATTCACATAAGTGGCAAATTGCTAATTTTAACAAAATTATCACATTTTAACAAAAATTGTTAATATACGTTTAATTTGTTGTTTACAATACTGTAAAAATATCAGTACCATGTTCTATGGGGTTGCTCGTGCGTAAATCGGCGCCACACTTGGCTGAGTTACCTGGGTGAACCCTTTCTGTCCGGACAGCCAATCACCCGTGGCTGTCTCAATCGCTGGCAGGATCCGTCAGTGGGCGTTTCTTGAACTTCTTCCAGCAAAGAAGCTCTTTGACGCCGAGTCTCTGCCTACTCTCCCTGCGCAGAAGCCTTCTGCGCAGGGAGGGTGTGGGCAGCGGAGGACCCGTGCTCTCCCCGCTGGTCTCCGGCGAGGAGTCATGGAGCCACCTCGCCGATTCCCCCATCTGCCCCCCTTCTCCCCTAGTGTTACGCTGATTTCCTTCCCCAGAAGATGGGCTGCTTCTCTCCCTCCCGGCGCGCTCTCCGGAATCCCTCTGGAGCCCTCCCTCTCCCTCTGATGGCAGTTCCCTGACATCCACCTCCTCCCCAGGACCCCCTCCACCCCCAGTGCGATTTTCTGATTCAACCTAGTCTCTTCCCTCGCCCGACGATGCGGGGAATCCCCTGAAGGAGCTGTCACCATCCTCTGAGGATTCGAAACCGCCTTCCCACCCTCTCAGATCTCTTCCCGCAGGGGGGACCTCCCAGTCTGATTCTTCTCCCTCTGACACCTCCCCTCCCTCCTCTTCGGAGGCAGGAAAACCCACAGTCCCCTTCGTCGTCTGTGGTTCCAAATTCTTCCTCCCAGAATCTCGCTACTGGTTTTAGCTTATCCGGGAACAAACTGTGGAATTCCTCCACCAGATAACTGTCATTGATTGATTCAGCGGGGACCCACGTGTTTTCTGACCCGGGTTCTCCCTCCCAAGCTACCAAGTACTCCACCTGGCGACCTCGCCACCTTGAATCGAGTATTTCCGTGGCTTGGTTGTGGTGTTCCCTCTCCTCTACCAGCGGGTGGGTGGTGACTCCTCCCTCCCGCCCCGGAAATTCCCACCCCTCCCTGTACGGTGAAAGTAGGGACCTATGGAACACCGGATGTATCTTCACGCTGTCAGGCAACTTGAGTTTGAATGCCACTGGGTTCACCTGCTGTGTTACCTCAAAAGGTCCCAGCCGCCTCGGCTGCAACTTCTTGCAGCCTCCCTTTAGGGGTAACCCTTGGGTTGACAACCACACCCGGTCTCCCACCCGTATGGCCTCCCCCTCCCGACGGTGCTTGTCTGCCTGCCTCTTGTAAACTTCCTTGGCCCGCTCCAAGTTCATCTTGAGTTGCTGGTGCAAGGCCTCCATTTCTTCTACAAACTGCTCAGCCGTGGGTACACTCCATCCTTCCTCCCCCCTCCCCGGGAAAGCCATGGGGTGACACCCATAATTGGCCATGAACGGGCTCATTCCCGTGGACACATGTTCAGCGTTATTGTATGCAAATTCAGCCAACGCTAGTTTCTCTACCCAATCATTCTGTCTCTCGCTGACGTAGCAGCGCAGGTATTGCTGGAGTATACCGTTTGCTCTTTCTGCTTGTCCGTTGGTTTCTGGGTGCCTCGCCGTCGAGAAGCCCACCTCGACCTGCAGCAAGCTCATGAGCTTCCTCCAGAACCTGGAGGTAAATTGTTTCCCGCGATCTAAGATTACCCTCGAGGGAGCCCCATGCAGCCTGAAAATGTGATCCACAAAAAACCTGGCTGTCTCCTCTGCCGTCACTGCATGTGAGCAAGCTATGAAATGGCACATTTTTGTCAGTAGATTGACTACTACCATGACTGCGGTCTTCCCCCTTGACTTGGGCAAATCTGTCATAAAATCAATGGACACCACCTCCCAAGGCCTTTCCGGTGTAGGTAAGGGTTCCAGTAACCCTGCGGGGACAGCCCTCTCCCCTTTTGCCCTCTGGCATCGGTCGCACCCCCGTACATATTCCCGTACGTCTTCCCTCACCTTTGGCCACCAGAACTGCCTGGTGACGAGCAGCATGGTCTTGTGCTGTCCAAAGTGCCCAGCTGTTGGGTTGTCATGGAGTTGTTTTAGTACCTTCCCCCTCAAGGTCTCCCCCGGTACATACAGTGCCCCCTTATAGTACAGTAGCCCTTCCTTTTCCTCAAACCCTCCATGGTCTTCCCTTCCGTCCCGGAGTTCCCTGATTTTCACTTGAGCGAATGCGTCGTCTCTAGTAAGCCCTGCCAGTTCTCGTTTCCCAACCAACGCTCCCCCACACACCCATCGGTCCTCAGGAAACATGTGTTGGACCTCTGGTGGTCCCTCTCCCTCCATGTACTCCGGTTTCCGGGAGAGAGCATCTGCTCTTACGTTTTCCTTTCCTGGTACGTATCTGATCTCGAAGGAAAACTTGGGAGAACTCCTGGGCCCATCGAATCTGCCTCTGGTTGAGCACTCGTGCGGTCCGCCAGTATTCCAAGTTCTTGTGGTCAGTACAAACCTGGATCTTGTGCCGCGCCCCTATAAACAGATGTCTCCATTGCCGAAAAGCCGCATAGATCGCAAGCAGTTCTCGGTCGTACACTGTATAGTTTTGATCTGACTTGCTCAGCTTCCTTGAGAAAAAGGCACACAGCCTCCAGTCCTGCTTGGCCCCGGGCTGCAAAAGGACCGCTCCAATGGCTCGGTCGGACACGTCCGTCTCCAGTCTCATGGGTTTCTCCAGATCAACGTGCAGGAGCTGCTCTTCCGAAGCGAACGCCTTCTTCAGTCTTTCAAAGGATTGCTGGGCACTTTCTGTCCACGCGAACTTCTTTTTGCTACTGAGACAATCTGTGATGGGCGCTGTCAAGTGAGTGAAGTTCTTTATGAACTTCCTGTAGAAGTTGCTGAGCCCTAAGAACCTCTGCACATCCTTCCGGGCTCTGGGGGCTTTCCATTCCAGCACTGCCTTCACCTTGCCTGGGTCCATAGCTAGGCCCTTGTCTGACAACTTGTACCCCAGGAACTCTACCTCTCTGGCATGAAATTGGCATTTTTCCAGCTTGATCCACAACTGATGCTTCTGCAGTCTCTGTAGCACTTCCCTGACATCGCTGGCGTGTTGCTTCTCATTGTCCAAATAGATTAAGATGTCATCCAAAAAGGCTACGCAATTCTTGTACAGCAGGGACCCCAACACGTGGTGCATGAATCCTTGAAAGCAGGCGGACCCCGATTGTAATCCAAATGGCATGACTAAGTACTCAAAAGCCCCCAGGGGGGTGAACATGGTAGTTTTCCATTCGTCCCCCTCCCTTATCCTAATCAAATTGTATGCTCCCCTGAGGTCCAGTTTGGTAAAAAATTTCCCCTGCCTCACTCGTGTTAAAATGTCGTCAATCCTGGGCATTGGGAAGGTCACGGGTTCTGACACCAGGTTCAAGGCCCGGTAATCCACTACAAGTCTGGGCTGATTAGTGTCTTTTTTGTCCACAAAGAACACCGGACTGCCCCCCACCGCCTTTGATTCCCTTATGAACCCTCTCTTCAGGTTCTTGTCAATAAACTGCCGCAATTCCTGCATCTCCCGGTCGGACACGGCATACAGCTTACCCACCGGCAACTGAGCCCCTGGGAGTAAGTTGATTTGGCAGTCAAAGGGCCTGTGGGGGGGGTAGTCTATCTGCCTCCTTCTCACTGAAGACCTCCTTCAGGTCAGCATATTGTGGTGGCACCTCCCCCCTTTGTTCCACGGCCAGCCCAGCCACCCTGGCCACCGTCATTCTTGGGTTCTCCTCTCCCAGACAGTGTCCTATGCAGTAAGCTGACCCAAAGGTGACTGACCGCTGATGCCATGACGCTACCAGATCATGCAGTGCCAACCAGCTCATCCCCAGTATTATTGGGGGTCCTGCCAGTGTGGCCACGTGAAAGGCAATGGTCTCCGTGTGCCTGGAAACCCTCATTCGCATTGGCGGGGTCTGATGTGTCACTCCCCCCCCCCAGAAGTTCCCTTCCATCGATGGTGGTCACTTGCAAGGGAAAATCTAGAGGCAACAGCTGGAGTTGGTGCTCCAGAGCGAAGTCTCTGCTGAATAAATTACACGAGCTGCCCGAATCCAGCAGTCCCTTAACCTTGACGGGGTGCCCATTCGGGAGTTCTAGCACCACTTCTATGGCTATAGCTGCCTCGGGGGGGTCAGGCTGGGGCACTTCTATTGGTTGCTGGCCTGGCTGCTGCCCCTGCTGGTTGGCAGCCAGGCGTTGTCGTTTCCCTGCGCCTGCCCTTCCTCCTCCTTCTCGTCGCAGCCAGCAGCCCCCACCATCCCTTGCCAAGCTTTTCTTTGAGGGCAGACCTTAGCAAAATGTCCTGGTCGTTGACAGAGGAAACACTTCTTGGTAGTTTTCCACTCTTTTCCCTCCCTTTTACGACCTTCACTGGATTTTGAAGCCGCGCGCGCCATCAATTTCCATTGGCTCCGCCGCCTGGGAAGGCTGCCTCGGTATCTCAGGAATGCGGTAGTCATGGAAACGTTCCCCTCTTGTTTCCCGCTTCTCCTGAGCCCGCGCTTCCTGGCGTACGCCGATCGCCAACACAGCCTTTGTGAGATCATCCAGCGACCGTGGTCAGGGTACGCGGGACAACTCGTCCTTCACTGCGGGGGACAGACCCTCCTCAAACAACATTTGTATCGGTTCAGAGTCCAGATCCCACCCTAGCCGGTGGACTAACATCGCAAAACGCGACCAGTAGTCTCTTGACGGACTGGCTCCCCTGCTCGCACCCCATCAGTTCCCGCCGAGTCACACTTTGCTCTACCTCGCTGGAGTACATCGCATCCATCGCCTGGAAGAATTTCTTAAGGTCCTTCAAGGCATCATTTTGCGTCGCCATTAGGGGCCTGATCCATTCGCGCGCCCCATCCTGCAGATGCCCCACAATGTAAGCCACCCTCTCCCCGTCATCAGCAAAGTCATCTTTCTGCAGTTCCAAAGCGTACTGTACTTCCGTTCGGAAAGCACTGTAGTCTTGGGGCTTCGCACAAAACTTGTGTACCAGCCCCGGTACTTTCCTTGCGATTGGGGTGGGTCTGACCTGTGCATCCTGAGCCCATCTTTCGTCCAGCCGTGCCGTCAGGATAGCTACATGCTGCTCCAAGTCTCGGTTCCTCTCGACCAGACTCCGCACCGCAGCTGGTTGCTCCGTCTCTCCAGCTGTCCCTGTTTGGCTCATCGTGCTGCCTCTCCAGGGCTGCGTAAAAGCAACATCAAGGACTGACGGATTGCTGTAATGGTTCTATGGGGTTGCTCGTGCGTAAATCGGCGCCACGCTTGGCTGAGTTACCTGGGTGAACCCTTTCTGTCCGGACAGCCACTCACCCGTGGCTGACTCAATTGCTGGCAGAATCCGTCAGTGGGCGTTTCTTGAACTTCTTCCAGCAAAGAAGCTCTTTGACGCCTAGTCTCCGCCTACTCTCCCTGCGCGGAAGCCTTCTGCGCAGGGAGGGTGTGGGCAGCGGAAGACCCGTGCTCTCCCCGCTGGTCTCCGGCGAGGAGTCATGGCGCCACCTCGCCAATTCCCCCATCTGCCCCCCCTTCTCCCCTAGTGTTACGCTGATTTCCTTCCCCAGAAGATGGGCTGCTTCTCTCCCTCCCGGCGCGCTCTCCGGAATCCCTCTGGAGCCCTCCCTCTCCCTCTGGCTCTGATGGCAGTTCCCTGACACATACTTTAGTTTTCAAAACACTCCACTCTTTATTGTTAAGCTTCTTAACATATTATCTATCCTTAACATATACTTCAAGGCTTCCAAGTACATACATTTCAGTAATCCTTGAGTGTCAGCCAGGCGCAAAAAATGCCACCCAGACTTTTTTAGGTGCTCGCAAATGGAAAATCTTCAGGCGCAAAATGCGCCTAACACCCTGCTAATTTTGAACCCTGAGTGACAGTTTATTTTTACCACTACCTATCTCACATACGTGAGCAATTTTTAAACCAAAACAGTCTACATAAAGATTGTGTGGTTGTCCCTCCCACCAGAGGTCAAGGAAATAAACAACTATCTGACTTTTAGAAGATATCTGAAGGCAGCCCTGTTTAGGGAAGTTTTTAATGTCTGATGTTTTATTGTATTTTTAATATTTTGTTGGAAGCCGCCCAGAGTGGCTGGGGTGGGGTATAAATAACACTAAATTATTATTATTATTATACATATTTAACTGAATTTTCTGTGTCTGTAATTTTTTAAATTTATTTGTTATATTTATTTTGTTTGGCATCCTCACAAACACACCTAAGAATACCACTTCACAAAATTGGATGAATTGGATTCTAATCCACAAAAGCTTTATGCCATAAAAATGAGTTAGCCTTCGATTTCACATTATGTACAGTCTATGTACATTATGTTTTGAAGCTTTTTCTTATATGGATCTTTACAGGTTCTCTAGCAACCTAAGTCACATAAACTCAAAGTAGGCTACACATTATACAGTATATGAAATCCTACAAAGGCATAGGATTCCAGGAAGGGATGGAAAGCATTGTTGAGCCTCACAAGTGCAGCTCAAACTCCTCTGCAGCTGCTGCTAGCCATCAATAAGGAAGCATTGGGAGAAAGACAGCATAATTTATGTTTTCAAAGCCCTCCCAAAATTCTAGTCCTGTACCCACTATACTGTACAAACTGATTCAAGTAAATTAAATAATTTAAATAAGTTTTACAAGTAAACTAAAAAGGACCAACAGATCTAACTGTAAGCCCTCATTTCAAAAAAGCATTCCTATTTGTAAGCCATGCAGAGAACTCAGAATGGAATAGGACCCAAATTAATCAATGCTAAAAACTAGTCAAGCCATGTGTTTTATACCGTATTTTTTGCTCCATAACACTCACTTTTTTCCTCCTAGAAAGTAAGGGGAAATGTCTGTGCATGTTATGGAGCGAATGCCTACAGATGGTGGAGGGATCTGCTGCAGTCGTGAGCAGAGGATCCATGGTTCCCCTTCCTTCCCTCCTCCGTGGCTCGCTTTGCTCGCTTTGAAACAGCAAAGCGGGAGAAGAGCCACTGAGTGGGGAGAAGAGAGGGACAGAGAGCCTGGTTACAAAGCACGGATCCACATGGATCCTCAGGATTTTTACACTGGGTCACCCAAAATTCACCATCAGATCACACAGCATGTCCATGGCTACAGCTTGCACCAAAAAAATCACGCACCCACTGTTGCCTGGGGCCGCAGTGGTGCAAAAACATGGTTACAAAGCATGGATACACATGGATCCTCAGGATTTTTGCATTGGGCTACCCCAAACTCACCATCAGATCACATGTCTGTGGCCACAGCATGAACCACAAAAATCATACATCCACTGTTTCGTTTAGAATATTTTTTTTCTTGTTTGCCTCCTCTAAAAACTATGTGTGTGTTATGGTCAGGTGCGTGTTATAGAGCAAAAAATACGGTACTTCCTTGTATTACAAGCATTTCCCTGTACTGTATTAAATAAAGTAGAATCCTCAAGTTTTGATGATCACATAATGAAATCAATGTCTAATTGTTAAATATATAATGCTCTCCAAAGCTATATTCAACATCTTCCCTGTGCATCTACATGATACAAATATACAAATATCAAAATATATTTCAAAGCTTTAGTTGATCACAAAGGATCCTCTGTGTTAGAAAAGCAAGAGCCAAAAGAAAAAAAACCTTGATTTTGTTAGGATCTATTTCCATTCCTTCTTAAGATGGCTTGGGGCATTTACTGCACTGCACACTATTAAATCTGCTTCTGTAAAACAAAGGTAGCAGTCTAGCCTACACATTAAGAAGCAAACAATAAATGACATTCATTAGTGCCTTGCAACATAGGCTCCAGCTACTCTCTGACGTCACATCAACCTTGTGTACCGTTTTGGAATAAAAAATCTAATTAACAATAACAGATAATCAATATACATACAGCAGAAGGTAGTATATGCCCACGAGATACCAGAGGGGTAGCAATCCAGCACACACAACCCCCACAAGCAAGCCCTGTAGACTGTTTGTTGCCTGTTTTGTCAACCAGATCCCAGCTGCATCTTTAATTTATACAAACCTGTGCCACAAGAACTGCCATTCTTTACGGTGTGCCACAATACCATCGCCCGCCCCCTTAAATCCTTAAGAGTGGGCTGTACCACTTCAGATGCTGACATCTCACTTTTGTAATTTTTTGTTTGGACTCCGCCAATAAGGAGGAATCCAGCACTTAAGGGGGAAAGACTACAATGCCAACCTTTTACTTATTGCGATTATTATCGTTGTTGTTTCACTCCCCGCTTTTCCCCAAATGACCCGTGTGAATAAAAGGCGCGCTCCCTGCTCCCATTTCGGCCCCACAGCAACCCTGGGAAGTAGGTCAGGCTGAGAAACAGCCTCACTCTGGCTGAAGGCCACGCAGCGAACTGCACGGCTCAGCCGGACTGCAACTTACAGGCCTGCCCGGCCTTTACGTTTCTCCTTGCAGGAAGCAACCGCACGGTTTCTGCTTTAACGTGCAGCGAAAATAATAAAAATAAAAACCACTAACCGGCTCCGGGAGCCCGAAGCCGCTTTTTCGAAAGCCCACCGTTTTAAAGTAATAAATTCCCTTACAAACCGGTTCGTGGGAGTCGACGCCCGGCCCCCCCAAGCCAGCCATTCCGCCGCCCCGGGTAGGCAAGGCCCCGGTGGTGGGGAGCAGCGGCCGGGGCAAGAGCACCCACCTTGGGCCGCTTCCGGCGGCTGGTCCTGCGGCCCTCGGGGGTCTCGGCAATGCTGGGGGTCTCGGAGCCCCCGACGGGCCCCCCCGGCCCCGCGGGGGGAGACGGCTCGGACAAGCCCCCCGGCGGCGAGGCGCGCGGAGGCTCCTTCTTGCGGGGCGTGCGCTCCGAGGGCCCCGAGCCGCCGCCCTCCGAGGAGCCCAGGGAGCCCGACAGGGCCGGCGGAGGGGGCGGCGGAGGCGGCGGGGGTGGGGGCGGCGGAGGGGGCGCCGGGGCTTCGGCAGAGCCATCGCCCGCCGGGCCGCCGCCGCCGCCGCCGCCGCCTACCGGAGCCTCCGCCGCGGCCGCTTTCTTCCCCGCAGACAGCATCCCCTCAGACGAGCCGAGTCAGGCCGCGGGACAAAGGCGGCCCCCGCGCGCGCGAGGGAGCGAACGCGCAGAGAAGCTCCGCCCCTGGCGGCGGCGGCGGCGGCGCGACGTCACTGCCCGCGACGCCCCGCCCCCTTCCTACGAACGCGCGATTCCCAGGGGAGGAAGGGGGCGGGGTTCTTGACCAGCGAACCGTTTTTAGTCCCGTAGCGGCCGCCGTAGCACGTGCCGTTGGGACAGCCGCCCTCACCTAGAATGGGGCTCTCCAGTAATATGTGATTGATTGATTAATAGTATTGGCATGATTTTAATAGGTTTTATATATGAATGTATTTTTAATCCTGGCTACGTTTCTCCCTCCCCACAATATTATTAGCGGTTCATATTTTTACCTTCTCTTCTTTGGCGGTCATTCGTAGCCGAGGAAGATTGTCTTCCATAAACACGGTTTGAACAATGAGTCCGTAAGTGACTGTGGAGGCCAATTCTGGATCCACAGGTCCTTCCACAGTGGGGACATTGGTTTCCGGGCGGGAGTTGATCACGGTGTGGATTTGCCAAGCGTCCCTTCCTATTTTTACCTGTATGCCGCCTGGAGCCCCCGTTTGGGGAGAAGCCCAGGTATTATGATGATGATGATGATGATTGATAATAATAATACCCCGCTCATCTGGCTGGGTTTCCCCAGCCATTCTGGTTTACAGCATATATAAAACATAAAAAAAATGATCACATGTATTGTAATAATAAATTAAAACAGAAGAATTCTCTCCCTCTCCCTTAAAAAAACAACAAAAACAACACACATTTGGAAAATGTCAAAATCAGGAAGGCTTAAAACCAATTTAATTTACCATAATTGAATTGTTTGCTCCAGGACTGCTTATCCTTGCTTTCATCAGTGCTCTGTATTGTAGTCACTGGAATCATCAGTGGATGAATCCAAGGGCTGGATAAAGGTAAAGGTAAAGGTACCCCTGCCCGTACGGGCCAGTCTTGACAGACTCTGGGGTTGTGCGCCCATCTCACTTAAGAGGCCAGGGGCCAGCGCTGTCCGGAGACACTTCCGGGTCACGTGGCCAGCGTGACATCGCTGCTCTGGCCAGAGCCAGAGCCAGAGCCGCACACGGAAACGCCGTTTACCTTCCCGCTGGTAAGCGGCCCCTATTTATCTACTTGCACCCGGAGGTGCTTTCGAACTGCTAGGTTGGCAGGCGCTGGGACCGAGCAGCGGGAGTGCACCCCGCCGCAGGGATTCGAACCGCCGACCTTTCGATCGGCAAGCCCTAGGTGCTGAGGCTTTAACCCACAGCGCCACCTGCGTCCCTCAAAGGGCTGGATAGGATGAGACTATTAGGCCCCGTTCCTGAAAGTCAGTAGTAGCACACTTTTTGGGGTGCTGCAAATCTTGGGGTTTGTGTTACAAAATGCTGCAAAACACTTGGCAACGGTTTGGAGTCAACTGGAGAAAGTTGGATTTTGAGTGGCATTAACTAGGAATCCAGGTTTGATGTATCACCAGTTTGGAAGGGATCTCAAATTTCAGAGTTCATAGTTAAGGAAGCTATAAGTGTGTGATCTGCTGTTGGCTATGCCCCTGCTGCATAGGCCAGTGACAAAGGCCAGACTAGTAACTGCAGAATAGGAAGAAAAATAAATGTCTAATGCTTAATGCAATTAAGCATATAATTAAAACCTAAATATACATGTTTAGTACATGCCTATTATCACAGCACCATTGCACACAACAACCAGAATGCAGCTTTGCATTTTATCCAGCAGTATGCAGGGATGGTTTTTTTTTTGAAGTAGATTTGTTTCCTAGCAATTATACTTAAAGTGGGATAGTTCAAGCAGTTTTGGTGAGAATAGAGAAGGTATGCTAAAAATCCAAGAGTTACGAGTCATAATTATTAAATGGCTCTTGAAACTCTTGACCTACATAACATGAAATACATAGCCTTCCTAGAGCAGGTGACACAACTCAGCTTTTTCAAATGTTGCATCGTTTGCAATTATAGATGCCGCGCAATGTCACCTTTTTCTGGCAGTACTTGTGTGCACTGAACAGCTAAATGAACAGGCAGTGCTCCCCCTCCCCACTTTCTATAGTGCCATAGTAGAGAAAGGAGAATGTTGAATTGCTGCCTGTATGATAGACTTGAGAAACAAAGGAGACAGAAGATAATGGCAAGCCGCCACATCTAGGAAATGGCTGCACAGCACCCTCTTTAGGGATTGAATATACAGTGGTACTTTGGGTTAAGTACTTAATTTGTTCTGGAGGTCTGTACTTAACCTGAAACTGTTCTTAACCTGAAGCACCACTTTAGCTAATGGGGCCTGCTGCTGCTGCCGCGCCGCAGGAGCACGATTTCTGTTCTCATCCTGAAGCAAAGTTCTTAACCCGAGGTATTATTTCTGGGTTAGCGGAGTCTGTAACCTGAAGCATATGTAACCTGAAGCGTATTTAACCTGAGGTACCACTGTACAGTGGATGCCCGGGTTGCAAATATGATCCGTGCAGAAGGCACGTTCGCAACCCGCAGCGTTCACAACCCGCAGCACCGCATCTGCGCACATGTGGGTTGCAATTTGGCACTTCTGCGCATCCCCCGAAACCTGGAAGTAACCTGTTCCGGTATTTCCGGGTTTCGGCACGCCTGTAACCTGAAAAATACGCAACCTGAAGTGTCTGTAACCCAAGGTATGACTGTATGACTATTCAGTGATGCAAGTCAACCACGTCAGTTTCTTTTTTCTTGACAAAGAGTATAGCTTTTGTTACATAGTTATTCCTTCCAAACCCCTGCTATCCAGAAAATCAGTGGGTAGGGGGAGATGAGACCAGATAAGTTCCAAACCATCATCATACACACAATATATGGGACACACATAAGCAGGATGTTTCATGAGCTGCAATTTATTCTCCATACCCCATACAGGGAGAGAGGCAACTTTATTTTCTCTGTAAAAAGTAGCCTTTTCATTCATTGCAGGTATGAACTTGGACCTAAAGGGGAAAGTTCACTTTCAGTCCAGAGAGCGTTTGGTTTAAATGCTTGAAATCCAACGGTCAGAAAGGGAGGGGGGAAGGATAGTTATCCAGGATCAGACCCCCTCATTGGATGAGGTAGGAAAGCTAGAAGTTTATCGTACTGTAAGAACACCCAGACAAACTGCTTAAAAGGTACAAAAGTCACATTCAAAGCTTTCACAAATTCAAGCATGGATACTTCAGGTTGTGACAAGTTAAACTTTCCCCTCAAGTACGGCTTTGTTAAGATTTTCAGATAAAACTTTACATGTTACATTCCTTTCTAATTCAGTCCCCGCAAGGTATTTCTCTTTAAAATTCAGTTCCGTAAATTGGATACAGGATTTTTGGGCGCTACTTTCAAATAAGGTGAACAGCGCATGTTGCTATGCAGAATGGTGTGCTCAGGAATGGAATGAATATATATATGTATAGATGGTTTTTAAAAACTGGAAATTTGTTTTGGGATGGAAGCTCCTTTGAGCCAGTAGTTATTTCATTCAGTCTTGCTTAGATTGTTTCAGTGCTTGAAGTCTTTCTAACAGCGGAGGATGAGAATAATGCCACATTGAAAACAACCAGTCTGAAACAGGAAATCCCAGATTATCTTTGTTTAACTTGATCAGAGCGGAATACAAGTCTGTAGCCTTTCCAAGATCCTTGGCAAATGCATCCGCTTGAAATTCAAATCGCCTACTTAATACAGTTAAGCAGAAGGAGAGAACCTGTAAGGGAAACAATATAGGGAAGTTACATTAAGAACTCAGAACATGTTTCAGAATCCTCCAAACCCCAGCCTCATACCCGCTAGCCTTCTGCATGGTAAAGACAATTCTTTAAATTGTATACTACTTCAACAGCTTCTGGGTGTGAAGCAGTTTATAAATCTGCAAAATAAAAACAAAGAAATGCTACACAACTGGTACCACTGAGGAAACTTTAAAAATGAATCAGAATTCTGACAGCATTATTGTGGGACAGGAGGGTTTAAGTCCGCAAAGAAACTACTATAGCATTTCAGCAATAATGGTTTGAGTGTGCAATCAAAAGCAGAACTTTACCTCATTATAAGGAGAGAAAATAAACTGAAAGATGATCAACAGGCCTATCAGGGTTGGCTGAGTATCATAAAATCCAAAAGCTGCAAAGAGCTCCTTTCGACCAATCAACACGGCAAATAAAAAGAAACACAAGAAGGAGTTCATCTAGGAAAGAAAAAGAAAAAAAGAGCAGCATTTGCTGCCTTAATAATTTGTTAGCAACCATTTTTTATTTGTAAAAGTATATACCACCCTCTCTTAAAATATCAGAGCGGTGTACAACAATATAAAAATAAATTACTAAACCTTTTAAAGTGGTATGGGAGCAATCATTAAAATTAGAAAATGTGGAACTGCAGAGTTGGCTTAAAAAGCCTTGAATAGGCACCTGAAATTCAGAAGCGAAGATGCCTGCTGAATCTGTTGGAAGAGTGTACTGCACCATGGGGCCTGTGACACTCAGTACCCAACTTCTAGTGGAGGCCAGCCGGGGCTCTGTAACATGCGGGGCAACTAACAGTGCTCCTCCAAATGACCTCAGTGATCGGGTTGGGATATTGTTGGTTTCTGCTCTCTTCACTGTGCAGCGAAAGGCTTGTCACAAGACAATGTTTACATTCCACAGACAGCATTGCTGTTATGTTTCCCACGGGAAAGGGAGGCTGGATGTGACGTACACTGGTTTCCTGTTTTTCACTGTTCTCACACAGTGTGATTCTCTCCGTGCTTCAGAGGAGAGAGGATGCAGTTTCTGCTCCGGCAGAGACAAGATGTTTTTCTGTAATCTACCAGCTTTGAAATGTAAATAAAGCAACTTAGAGTATGTGCACGTATTCCTCATCATTCCGCTGTGCACTTGGACACTGCTACAAATCAACATTTTGGTTATGGGCCCAGAAGACGCAGTCATCGGAATGCCGGCAAAAGGATCGGAATGCAAAGGGACGGATCGGACGCTATCTGCTCTGCGCGTCAAGATGATTGATGAGGTATGTGCTACTGCTCCGGGCAGCCTGCCAGCTTCTAATTAATGGCTTTATGGCTGGACTTTGAACTTTTATGTCCGTTTGCCGGGAACAGGCAGCGGCTATGGCTGTGCTGGGGAAATCGAAAGTAACTTTTAAAAGGGCTGAAGCAGCTGCAAAAAGTGACGCAGCATGATTTAGGGCAGCAGAGAGAAAGCACTTTTGAACTTGCCTTTGGAATGAGGCTTGAAGCAGCAGAGACGCAGCTTGTATAAAGCAGCTTGTTTAAAGCAGCAGAGATGATGCAGAAGGCTAATGCCAGAGTCATGATGGCCCTTCAGGATGCTTGTGGGATTCCCAAGCTCAATAAGAAGAACTATGTGGACTGGGTTATCTATGCAGAGGCTATTCTGCGGAAAGAGGGTCTGTTTGAGGTTATTACAGACACCCCCCCCAGCTCCAATTACAGATGCATGGAAAGCTAAGGATTCCAAAGCAAGGGGAACTCTTACATTGATAGTATCCCCAGAAGAGCTCTGTCTATTGCGTGATAAGACCTCAGCCAGAGAAATTTGGCACATTTTGAGAGAGGCTCACTTGAGGACAGAAGCTGAATCTACTATGTTTTATTTTAACAAGCTGCATAATATGATGGCTAGCTGCAGAAGGCTGGCTGATGCAAGTGGGGAATCTGAAGCCAATCAGCCACATGCTCAGCTCAGAGTAGCTTGTGATACTGCCATGATTCAGAATGAAGCAGATTGCCAGGGTGATAGCTGCATGGGTAAGGGGGAGACTTCACAGTCGTCATCCCAGAGTGCAGTGGAACCACCAGATGGCGCCAAAGCTTTGAAGGCAGTGAAATGCTACTCCTGTGGACGTCTAGGCCATATGAAGAGGGAATGCAAATATCCCAGGGCCAAGACAGAGCAGCACAGCGGAAGCTCATCGCGTGGAAAAGGCCAGAGCAAAGGCAAAGGTCCAGTGTCCAGGACAACGCAGGACAAAGCAATGGTCTCACGCTTCACTCCAAAAGTTGCAGAGGTCCAGAAGACGTCTAGATCTTTCTTCGTTGTTGATTCAGCGGCAACCCACCACATGTGCAACGATAAGCGACTGTTCGTGTCTTTTACACCGCAGGAAGGTGCGATTCACCAGGCGGATGACCACACAATTCCCAGTAAAGGCTACGGAACTGTTGTTCTTCACAGTTTGGACTTATCGATACAGAATGTACTTTATGTTCCAGATGCCAAACATAATCTGCTCAGCGTTGGACAGATGAATGAGCGGAACATTGACGTTTCCTTTAAGAACAAAAGGTGCATCATCACAAAGAAAAATGATTATGTATTGTATGCTGAATATGTTGATCGTTTGTATGTTTTATATTATGATGATGTTGTGCAGGATGACACTTGTTGCATTGCAGGTTCTAACAAAAGTTTGCATTGATTTTCATCGAAAATTTGGTCATTTGGGTTTTGAGGCAGTATCTAAAATGCCTGCCTTGGTTGAAGGTATGACTATTAAACCCTGCAGGTACCACATGAAGTGCAAGGCATGCGCAGCAAACAAGGTGAAAATGGCTGCGAAAGGTAAGGTGTCTAGTAGGCAAGCTACAGAACCATACCAAATTGTTCATGCTGATTTGGTTGGACCACTAGCGCCCTCTTTGGGTGGAAATAGGTACTTCATGGTTCTCATTGATGCATTTTCCAGGTATATTCATGTGTACAATCTCAAGCAGAAATCAGAGGCTTTTCCTAGGTTCAAGGAATTCTGTGCTTGGTTGGAAAATGTGCATGGTAAGAAGGTAAAGACTCTTTTCACTGATCGCGGGGGGGAATTCACTTCTCAGCAGTTTGAAGCTTTTCTGACTGAGAAAGGAATTCAACACGATTTGTCTAGTCCTCGCTCGCCATGGCAGAATGGACTTGCGGAACGAGCAAATCAAACATTGCTTCAAGGGTTAAAAACTTTGCTACATGATGCAAATCTTCCAGAGAGTTATTGGGCCGAAGCTCTCTCATGTTTCACTTACAGTTATAATCGCAGGTTATCTTCAGCGATTGGTTGTACCCCCTATGAGAAGATGTTTGGCAAGAAGCCATACATCAAACACATGAGAATTTTTGGTTCTGACATGTGGGTTCACTCACCACAAAACTCCAAGTTAGACAAGCGTGGTTTGCATGGTATCTTTCTAGGTTATGAGAAAGGTTCTTACAGAATAAGGATGACTGACTCTAAGACCATTAAGCTCACAAGAAGTGTTGAGTACAATGCCAAGTGGGGGGAGAATGTGGGAATTTTCCAATGTTATCCTGAAGACAGTGATGAGACTGAGGATAGTCAAAAGCAACCACAGCAACCCACACCCACTGATGAAAGTTCTGATTCTGAGTCTGAAACTGAATAGGGTGATTCAGAGGATTTCAAGAGTGCGAAAGCCTCTATGCGACCCTCTGAAAGCTCTGATCAGGAATTGGAGGAACCATTGTTCACAATAGGTCGCTTTTCTCCTAAGAAGGAAGAGGAGAGTGTTGAAGACTTAAGGCTAATTCGCAGGTCACAAAGAGCAACAAAAGGTAGACCTCCAAAGAGATTTGCTGATGAGTTTGCTAAGATAGCAGTAACAGCTGTTAAAAGCTCCAAGAAGGTATTTGAACCTTCAAGTTTCCAAGAAATCCAGGATTTGGATTCAAAGGAAGCTGAGCCATGGTTAAATGCCATGAAAGCTGAGCTTGATTCCTTGGAAAGGAACAAAACATGGGAACTTGTTCCAATAGTTCCAGGAATGAAACTGCTTGGAAGCAAATGGGTCTTCAAAGCGAAGACTGATCAAAATGGCAAGATAGTCAGACACAAAGCCAGATTGGTAGCCAGAGGTTTTGCACAGGTACCAGGTGAAGACTATCACGAGACCTACTCACCCACAGTGAGGTATGAGAGCATTAGGCTTATGCTCAAGCTAGCTGCAGAGGAGAATCTACACATTAGTCACCACGATGTGAATACAGCTTTTCTGTACGGATCTCTAAATGAATCACTTTATATGCTTCCACCTGATGGCGTACAGGTAAAACAGGGATTTGTTTGTGCTCTGAAAAAGTCCCTTTATGGTCTCAAACAAAGTGCACGGTGTTGGCACACAAAACTCACTGAAGTATTGTTTTCTCTAGGTTTTAAGCAAGGAAAAGCTGATCCTTGTGTATTTGTCAAAGAGGAGGGGCAAAAGAAACTGTATTGTTTGTTTTATGTTGATGATCTTTTATTCTTTTGGGATGATGTCACAATGTACAATAACGCCCTAGCTCAACTGAAAGAACACTTTGACATGAAAGATCTTGGTGAGGTAAACAACTACCTATCTCTGGAAATAGAGAGAGATCAAGATGGTAACATTCTAGTACACCAGTCACGGAAAATTGCTGATGTGTTAGGCAAACTAAACCTGATGGATGCTAACCCTGTAGACACACCGATGACAACAGGTTATCAGGTAGATGACACTGAAGAAGCATTTTCTGACACTACACTGTACAGAAGTGTGCTAGGCAAGCTAAACTTCATTGCCAGATGTTCAAGACCTGACATTGCTGTTAGCTGTAATTTGCTAAGCAGACAAGTCAACAATCCTACTGTTAAGGATTGGAAAGCTCTGAAACGCGTAGCGCGGTATTTGAAAGGCACTATGCATTACAGACTGAGATTTAACAATCAGAAGTCTGGTGGTCTTGAGATATTTGCAGATGCAAGTTTTGGAAGTGACACTACAGACAGGAAAAGTACGTCTGGAGTTTGCTATATGTACAATCAGGGTCTATTTGATTGGTCGTGCAAGAAGCAAACAACAGTTAGCTTAAGTACTTGTGAAGCTGAACTGAATGCACTGTCTTATTCACTTAAGGATTGTGAATGGTTGTTACAATTGTGCAAAGACATGAAAATTCCTGTCAAATGTCCAATCCAGGTTTACCAGGACAACAAAGCATGTTTGGCTTTGCTGAATTCTGAAGGTTGTAAGCAAAGCACGAAGCACTTGCAATTGAAGGTGCAACATGCTAGGGAACGTATTCAGAAGGGACTCGTAACGGTGTCCTATATGTCAGGTAAGTTGGGTTTGTACTGATATTGTACGAACACGCTGCCCAGTGGTGTTCACAGAAAGGGGGAGGATGTTGGTTTCTGCTCTCTTCACTGTGCAGCGAAAGGCTTGTCACAAGACAATGTTTACATGTTTACATTCCACAGACAGCATTGCTGTTATGTTTCCCACGGGAAAGGGAGGCTGGATGTGACGTACACTGGTTTCCTGTTTTTCACTGTTCTCACACAGTGTGATTCTCTCCGTGCTTCAGAGGAGAGAGGATGCAGTTTCTGTTTTTCTGTAATCTACCAGCTTTGAAATGTAAATAAAGCAACTTAGAGTATGTGCACGTATTCCTCATCATTCCGCTGTGCACTTGGACACTGCTACAAATCAACAGGGCTCAGGCGGGCCTTAAGATGTCCCGGACCCAAGTTATTCATGGCTCTGCAGATCAGCACAAGCGTCTTGAACCTGGTCCAGTAGCGCAGTGTAGATGTTTTAAGAA
This sequence comes from Podarcis cretensis, assembly GCF_951804945.1. Taxonomy (NCBI): domain Eukaryota; kingdom Metazoa; phylum Chordata; class Lepidosauria; order Squamata; family Lacertidae; genus Podarcis; species Podarcis cretensis. Next base: position 21,773,880 of record NC_137177.1, on the reverse strand, counting down.
AGGCATCACATGCTGTTAGCCATCTGCCTGTATCAGCAGTCTTGGCACTGCATCCAGCAGCAGCTGGAGCTTCCACACCTGGGACCAAAATACAGGTAAATACATCCCCAGCCACTGTGGCTTATAGCAGCTTCCAAGGACCACAGTGCAGGGGAGAAATAAGAGAAAAGCTAACCTTCACCCCAATGCACCTAAGCACTGATGCAGTCCGTTTCCATCCCCCTGCCCCCGTCTCCTGGACTGCTTTTAAAGTCTTAAGAGGGGGAAAGTGGGAGGTCAATCAGATTTCTGTGTAATGGGCTGTTCAGCTCTAAGTCACCTCTCTGTTAACACGCCTCCCCACTTACACTCTTGCTTGCCCACGTTCCTTTTCACTACTTCCATAACTAAAGGAATGGCGCTGCATGTCAATATAAGCACACTCAAGCAAAACCCATGGGAATTTCCTCGGTGCTTTCTGCTCACCTGGCTGATAACGATGTTTTTAATTGTGTGGCCCAGTTTCCAGTGCCCCAGCTCATGACCCAGCACAGCCAAGACTTCTTCATTTTTGCAACCTTGCTTCTTATTCTAGCGTAAAGGGGAGGGGGGGTCAGGAGGAGAGAGAAGGAACATGTTATCCAAGCATGAGCAAAGACCATCTTCCAAGCTCACGAATGCAGGACAGGAAGCAGAAATTCTTCACATGATACTTTGTGAATGGCTTTCCTACTCCTGGGTGTTTTTTGACACTCTTTTGACTCTCTGGGTCCTTAGTCACCCCCGCTGCACAATCTAATCAATCCCAGAGGGTCAAGACCGGACACTTTAGGAAAGCCCCTTTTAAATTTTGATAGTTTACATAACCAACCCTGGGACCATAATACTGTATCTGTAGGCCTCCTGTCAGGGTTACCCCTTCCAAGATGGCTCATAATATAAATATTTTCAAGTATATTATCCTAATGCACGGCAGAACACATCTAGCCATGCAATAACAGCAACAGCTCAAAGTGGCATCAGAAGAATAAGGTAGTTGAAAAGTTGATTTCAAAATAGGGTTTCCCTAAAAATAAATAAGAGAGGAAGCAATGCTTAACTCCCTGGGAAGAGATCTACGAAGCTGGCCTAAGGGTTGAGCAAAGAGCCCTGTTAGTGAAAGGCGCCAAATTGGTGAAGGATGGCTTAGCATTATGCATAGACCAGACCTGCATCCTTATTGCCCACTGAACCTTTGGTGACTGAATTCCAGCTCCACACAAGTACTGGTGATTCAGCTGATTCATTGACAGCATTTAATGGAGCTACTGTAGAAAAGCTCTGGTTGCTCAGAGCTTTGTCCTAAAAAGAAATGTGCAGAATAGCAGGGAACAGAAGTTCATAACTACAATGAATTATGAGCCACATTCTGGCTTTGGGGTTATTGCAAAAATGGGAAACCATTCTCTCGCAAGCGACCTCCCAGGGGCTGCATGGCAGTGGTGGGTGTGGCCAGAGGCAAAAGTAAGGGGGGGGGAACATGGGTGACCTCTCTTTGTGCAGAAGGCTACATTCCACCATCGATGCAAAGGAACATGATGCAAAGGAACAGGGTCAGTGAAGAGTGTGGCCTGGGGATAGCCCTGAGGGCCAGAATAGAGAGGCCTGGATTTGGCCTCTGGACCTCAGGTTCCCCAGCCCTGAGTAAAAGCCACCTACAACCACTTTAGCATTTATTGCCAAGGATCTGATGTGCACACTTGCACTCCCTGAACAATTGTCCTTGCCTTCTTTCCAGTCCACCTAGGAAATCTTAGATCAGAATGGCTGCACCTTAGTGATATAACCTTCCCCCATCCAATCTGGATGCTTACTTTGGTTTTAGCCTTTGCCTCGGCATCTTCCCCATCTCCTCCAGCCACCTGGTTCTCTGAGCCAGGCTCCTCAGGGCGCTCTTTGTTAAGGGCAGAATAATCCTCCAAGAGAGTGTCAAACAGCACGATACGCTTGTTCTTGAAGAAGCCGTAGAAATAAGCATTGCTGTGGGAAGACCGTTTGGAACCTGGGGCAGGTGGGAGAAGGGTGGGAACGAAGTCACATTACAGAAGCAAGCAAGTGAACATGTCCCCTTGATCTTGGGGACAGATTTTAACTGGGGAGGGAAGTCCACATGAATCTGTCCTTCAGCCGAGATTGTCAGCTGGCCCAGCCCTTGGAGGTCAGGTGGGTGACTACTGCTGGCCCCTGTGAGAACAGACTGCAGGACTAGATGGGCCTTTGGCCCAACCCAGCAGGGCCCTTCTTATAAAAGACACTTCCTTTGATGGTACCCTATAATGGTGATCCTTCTGTCCCTCCCCAGGAAAGCATGACTGGTGGCATTGCATGTTGTCTACCCTGTTAGTCCAAGGGCGATAGGCAACTAAGTAATACAGTGGTACCTTGGGTTGAGTACTTTATTCGTTCCGGAGGTCCGTACTTAACCTGAAACTGTTCTTAACCTGAAGCACCACTTTAGCTAATGGGGCCTCCTGCTACCACCACGCCGTCGGAGCATTTCTGTTCTCATCCTGAAGCAAAGTTCTTAACCTGAAGCACTATTTCTGGGTTAGCGGAGTCTGTAACCTGAAGCGTATGTAACCCGAGGTACCACTGTACTTGCATCAACAGGCTTCAGTGGGTCTACTCTACGAAGAAGATTGGCTATCACCCCAAATTTTTACAATCTAAAATGGATTGTGGTAAATATGGTAAAAAATATAGTAAAATGATAAATATGTAAGGGTGTAATGTATTGTAAGGGTGTAATGCATTTTAAGTTGTGTTGGGGTTGGACCCTGATAATATATTCTGCTGTTTTCCTATCATCACGAGCTGCCTTGTGACATGTGCTGTCCCAGAGATGTACGGACTCTCACCTTCCACCACATACACTTTGGTCAGAGGAAAGTCTATATTCTTTGCCATCTCCTCAATCTGCTGCTTCAGCTCTCCTTCAGGGAGTGGGATGAATTTATCGAACAAGGGAGCAATGTAGTCTGCATAGATTGTGACAAGGACCTACAGTGGAGCACAACTGTTAAAACAGAGACACCTTAGGCCAGTTTATTCATCATTAACATTTATCTCCAGGAATGCGCAATACAACGTCAAAGGCACTTCTACATAAGCGAGAATTGCAGTAATCCAGCCTAGAGTTACTAATGCAGTGGTGGTGCACCTCAGGTCCGGATATTATTGTCAACATACTGATGACACCCGGCTCAAAATTTCCTAATGACCGCCTTCAACAGCTTCTTTTTTTGGGGGGGGGGATCCATATACACTGCAGTGGGCCCCAGAAATCCTGTTGGCACCCCTTCTGTCACACACAGAAGAAACAGCCTCCTCTAAAATGCTGCTTGGTATATTTTTAAACGTGTATCAAACTTAAACATCAACTACCTGATTAAGCAAGACACATTTTTATTTGATTCTTTAATTAAATGTTGTAGCCAGATATTAAATAGCGCTTAACCTGGACTAGATTGTGCCCCCTGCCACAGCTGCCAGGTTAACTAAATAAGAATAATTTAGTTAAACTGACCTGTTAGCAAAGTTACAGTTTTACGGGACAAGATGGAAAGGAAACCATGATAAGCAGGTAAGCCGTTTTAGTGACTTGAGACAACCAACTCCCCCATTTAATAAGAGTTACACTTGAAGCAATTCTGGACACGGCAGACTGCATCACATACTCACCAAAGAAACTACTAAGGTGAAAAGCCATGCATAAATGAAGAAATAGTCTCCACCTATTTTAATGATGTAAAGTAGAAGTGACGTTACTGGCAACAGGATACACTGGGTCACTATAAACTTCTTGATTGCATCTTTAAAAAAGAATCCCAGAGTCTGCAGAAGAAGAGATAATTAAGATGAAATGTTTGGAAGCCAGCTATGTGAATATATAAGAGGTTCAAAAATCGCAGGCTGTTTAGCCCCACTCAAAACTTGTCCAGGCCATTGGAGAACAGTTAGATGAAACAGGAGAATCGGAACAGCAGGCATAAAGAACTGATGGTCTTCCAGATGGTGCTGAACTACAACTCCCATCAACCCTAGCAAGCGTGTCAATGATGGTGGTGGTTGTTGTTGTAATTCAGCAGCATTTGGAGGGCCAAAGGCTTCCCACAGCTCCGTTACAGATTTAAAAGCCAAATAAGCACAAATCCAACAGGCAATGAAAGGAAACTGCTATCAATTTAGCAGCCAACAAATACTATAAGATACCTGCTGGTTGAAGCCATGTTTTTCCTCGATGACGAAAGTATTATAGAGGCTCCATGGAAGACCGGTGACAGCACTGAAGAGTGTAGCAAGCAGCAGGAACACCAAGGACTGAACAATCTATGCGTAAGGAGGGGGAAAAGTCAGTACTTCCCTAACTTCAGACATACTGGGAGGAATTCAATGCCATGCTATTACGATTGTTCCATCAGCGCAAGCATCCCTGCTTTCCAGATGGAACCATCCCCATTGTGCTAGTGGGAGCCAGATGGAATGAGTGCCTTTCTCCTCCCCCCACATACTGTTCTGGGGATTATCCCAACATTGCCTCCATGCCCTGCTTAAGGTAAAGGTAAAGGGACCCCTGACCATTAGGTCCAGTCATGGCCAACTCTGGGGATGCAGCGCTCATCTCGCTTTACTAGCCGAGGGAGCCGGCGTACAGCTTCCGGGTCATGTGGCCAGCATGACTAAGCCGCTTCTGGCGAACCAGAGCAGCGCACGGAAACGGCGTTTACCTTCCCGCCGGAGCAGTACCTATTTATCTACTTGCACTTTGACGTGCTTTCAAACTGCTAGGTTGGCAGGAGCAGGGACCGAGCAACGGGAGCTCACCCCATTGTGGGGATTTGAACCGCCGACCTTCTGATCGGCAAGCCCTAGGCTCTGTGGTTTAACCCACTGCACCACCTGCACTGCTTAGGGACTTCCTATAAAGGCATCTGGCCTGCCACTGCAGGAAAACATAGTCTTGAACAAAATCAGCCTTTGGTCCCATTCAGTAGGGCTTTTTCCATGTTCTTATTGCTCATATTTAAAAAGGCAAAGGGAATAGCAGCTGAAATTTTATTAAAAATGGATAGTTTAGTTACAGGTGGGGGGGGGGGACACAGGGACCTACCTCATATTCAGGCCCAAAACCAGCACGAGCTGAAATGTCTCCAGATACAGACCAAAGGAAAGGGATTCCTCCACAAAGAAGGATCACCTGTAAAAAGCCAACCCACAGCTTTATGGAACAGGCTAGCCCCGAAGTTTAGGAATCTCATGAAAAACAAAATCAAGCCTCTCTCATCCTCTGCCTTTGCACTACCGTAAGAGCACCTTAACAGGGAAGAAGAGATACAAATAAGAGAAAAAGAGCATCTTTCCTGTTAATAGCCATGAAGAGGGAATTTCAGCTGACGCCACTTCACACCTCACCCAGCAAGCTGCCCTTATCAGAATCCCCTCTTTGGTACAGCTATTATGGAGTAAGAACCGTGCCTGCTAGATCTTAAACTAGTGACATATTTGTGGCTTTTTTGTTTTTTTTAAAGCAAACAAGGGTCCCATACTGCAGGCTAGGTCCAGGATCAGCAAAACTGCTGAAGACTACTGCACTAACCCATTGCCCTCTAGTTACAATGGCTGGAATCCAAAGTGGTGCTAAGTTACTCATTTGGTTAGCACAAGGCTCCCCCTCCTCTGTACGTCCACTAAATCTGTTCTGGGGGTTCCCCTTACCTTTCAGAGCAGATTTGGGGAGAGCATGGGGCACATGCAGGTGGAGGAAGCTGAGCTGCGCAAGCACAAATCCTTGTGCTAATAGAACGAGGGAGCTAGATAGCACCCACCGAACCAGAAAGTCAGTGTTGTGCAGGGGCTAGTGTGTGCTGAGCTAGGATATGAAAAATCTAGCTGCCAATGCCCACTCAGCTGAAGCGCTTTCTGGTCAGTTAAAGTTCCATCCTGCTTACAGCTATCCTTGGGAAAGCCCTACGGTCTCCCTTCCTTAACTAATCTCATGGGATTTTGTGAAGCCGAAACACCACTCTGAGCTGCTTGGGGAAAGTCTGAAACACAAGCAAAAGTATGAGTCCCATATACCACATTGCTTTCCCCACTTCAAGAGATAGTTCAGTTAAAAGTATCCAGACAACTGAAATGATTGAGCCAAGTGGAAAGCACCCAGGAAAAAAAATCCTAGCAGCTTAGTGTCTATTTTATTTGTATTTACTTGAATGCACCTGTTATCCTTGCCTTCAGGTCAAGAAGTACTCGTAGGGTAGCAGGCAATTAGAAAACAAAACCATCAAGATTATAATATAAGACTAAAATCAACAACATGGAAAACTAGGGGGGGAGGGGGAGAGAGAGAGAGAGAGAGAGGGAGGGAGGGAGGGAGGGAGGGAGGGAGACAGAACAGCAATTCACACTGAAAGCAAAAGGCAACTGCAATCTTATATATCTACTCAGAAGTAAATCCCACTGGATTCATTGTAGCTTACTCCCAGGTAAGTTTTTATAGGATCACAGCCTAAGAGGCCTTGGTAAATGGGTAAAAGTATTTACAAAATTTGGGCAATTTCCTCCCTTTCATGGCAAGCCATCATTTGCCATTATATGCAAATCAGTAAGCTATGGTTTGTGCTTGCCTTCCAAGTCAGATTATGATCTATATATAGATAGATATATGACAGCATTCAATTTTGTATGAGACTCTTTTCTGAAAGCAAAGGACAAACCAACGCTTGTCAATCTGAATATAAATGGCAGACAATTGTTTGCTGCAAAAGAGGAATTGCAGTAGGAGAAGAAATCAGGGCTTACTCATGTGATGTTAAATCATGGTCCATGTAGCAGCAAACCATGGTTTGGTGTCACATCTAAACCAGCTGAGTGTCACAAAGTCTAACAGTTTCAGTCTGACCCCATTATTAAATAAGCAGCAAAATCATTACAGACAGCATGCATCATCTCCTGACAGAAGCATTTCTAGAAAAAGCATTGCACCCCCTAAATTCTATGTCACTGGCCGAACAGTGTTCTAGCACAAGGGAGGGCAGAAGGTAGATCTCTGGGTGATTTTCAGTGGATTCGTAAGGATCTATGACTCCCATTTGTTTAATAGCAACAAAATGACTGTCTCTGTCCTAATTGTGCTGCTGAAATAAAGGAAGCTTGTGGGGTGGGTGTGGCATAAATTAAATTTTATGTAAAAAGACTGTGGGTTTCATTCAGCTCAAAACAAATTCCCAGGCTCATAATTCTTTAAATCTATCAGTATACCATTTACATGAGGCTCCAGTGATGGACTGTGGGGGTTCTAGTAAAAAAAGGAGGAACCCCACAAGTCTGAAGACTGTCCTAAGAAATTGAAATACCAGAAGATTCTTACATCCTGTCATAGGATTAGGCTTGATATTGTGCATTTTCTGATGCTTAAATGAAAATCTCATTCCCAATACATTTTGAAATACTATTTTACATTCTAACTAATAAAAGAAAAACCACAGAACTTAGGAGGAAAAAGAGATACTTACTGTGCCCTCTATCTCTGAGTACAGCCCTGACCAAAAGCTGAAAGCACTTTTATCCAATTGATAAAGGCGAGATTTCTCAAATGTTTCTGAGTCCATGATTGGTCCTAATTCCAGTGGAACATGGGTGGTTGTCCTGTACACAGTCCTCTGAAATATTTTAAACATAGCAGTAAATACAAGTTACCATATACCTTCTAAAGCTCTGTTCTCAGGTGTCACAGGAAGCCCCTATTCTTTCTATCCAAGGATTGTTAGTGACAAAGTTTTCCGAGACTACAAAATGAAACAGGTGATATTGGGATCTCCTCCAAAGCCTGGGCATGCAACAACAAATCAATGGGCCTAAAGAACTAACCTTGTGGGCACTCAAATAAACAAACACCTACAAAAATAGAAGGCAGAAGCTATGCCTAACAGCAAAATGTGACTTTTGCCAAGAGTAATAGAACATTGAGACATTTTAAAGTAGCTGGCAGAACTTCCTAGTTCTACTTGACTACTTGATGGCTCTTCAATGTTCTCCACATTTTCCTCTTCCCTATTCTTTGATTCAAGAGTGGGGGAGTGAGAAAGGAAACATGATATGAGAAATGTGTGGGTGTGGCTAAAGTATTGTCTGTCTCTGTAGCTTCAGAATTAATACCATTAATAAAATTTAAATGGGGAAAATCCCATACACTACAACGTGCCCTAATTTCCACCACAGATTCATTGTGGTTTTTACAAATCTACATAGCCTTAAGCTACAATGGAGGGAATTTGCACAATTCAGTTATTTGAGGCAAACCTTACATCCCATATTTTGAGAAAAGTAAAAGTGTCCTTGGGTCTGATTTTACTGTAGTCTCTCAATGATCCTGTTGTTATAAACCAAGTTTCAGCAATGTACTGAGAAAATTCCTTAAAATTTTTGATACCAGCAGCAGCAATGAGCGAAGTCCAAGAAAGTTTTGCATACACACACCAATAAGGTCTACACACATAACAATCCCGTACATGTTTGCCTGGAAATCAATAGCACTATATCCAATGAGGCTTACTTCCTTGTAAGCATGCTCAGAAAGGTTGCCTGAATGAATTAGGTCTAACAGCAGCATGGTTGCTCTTATCAACCGCTTGCTATGGGTACTTCGGAAGATGCAAGTTTGTAGTCTTTGATCTACTAATTTATTTTAACACTAACACACAATTGCTGTACTAAATCAATCCAAGAACCCTGCTATTAGACAGCTTTTCAAAGTGGGGCACCTTGCTGAAGAGGACACAGAGGGGACAAAGAAGTAATAGTAAATAATCACATCCGCTTCAGCACCATATATGGAGAAAAGAAACAAAGGGCACAATAGGAGACCAACAGACAGGGGAGGACTACTATGGCTCCAGCTGATAAGAGTCCAACAGCATGCAGAGGGCCACAGGTTCTCCACCACTGCTACAAAGAGAGGAGCTAGCAAACCAAAAGCTATCCTATACAGGAAAGACTACAGAAGAGTTAATAAAATCATTTATCGGCTTAGGAAGCATGTGCGGTATTAAAAGCCTTAGATCAGCAGCAATGGATGGGCACCCCCTTCCCAGCTGCCAAAGCAGGGGTGGGGTTGACAGCTGTGAATAAAAGGAGGAACAAAATTCTCAGGTCAGGAGGCTGTTATTTCATGCCCACAGATTTAACACCCAGCTTTTCCTCCCTGGGTGGAACTTAAGGTAGTGTCAACGTGGCTGCCTCCCCACCCAGGACTGCTTAACTTCAGCAAGGGGGGGGGGGGTGTGGCCTCAGGCAACGGGAGAGGCAGCCCTGCAACATATGACCCAGCCTTTCTCAACCTTGGGTGGCCCAGATGCTCCTGGACCACGACCTCCGCCATCCCTAGCAAGCGGGACCAGAGGTCAGGGATGATGGGGGGTTGGTAGTCCAACATCTGGGGATCTAAGGTTGAGAAAGGCGGGCCAGGAGATTCCCCCACCCTTGGCTTGACAGCAACCTCGGGTGCTGGAATCACCGGGAGGGGGGATTTCTGTCCTTCCTCCTCCTCCTCTTCCTCATCCAACGCGGCCAGCTACCAATTGCTGCAACTCAACGGGGCGGGGGGGACATGAAAAGGAAGGGAAAGGTTGCCTCCGACCTGCCGCCAGGCGAGCAGCGCCTCCCACAGGTAGACGGCCCACGAGAAGAGCAGCACCGAGCAGAAGATCCGGCTCTCCAGGGGGGTCTCGGCCCACAAATCGCCCAGCCGCTGCGCCGCCATGCTGGGCCCCCAAGTCCGCCGCTCGACAGCACGCCTGTTCCCTCCGCCAGCTTCCTCCTCGGATGACACCGGCACTCACTTCCGCCTGGGGCGCTTCCGGCAGCAGCAGCAGCAGCAGGAGGAGGAGGAGGAGGGAAGGAACATCTTTCCTCTTCCACTCCTCCCCCCCCCCCTCCATTCAGACAGCCGACCAATCGGATCTGCCGCCTCAGTTGCCGCTGAAACAATCTTGCGGTTCGCGACGGTTGTAGGCGGAATGTTCCGCGGCCGGCCGGGCGAAGGAGGATTAATGGAAATGGGTGAATAGTAAAAGCCTGAAAAGGATGCGGGTCTGAACGGAGCTCCTTTTCGTTGCGTCGCAGGCGAATGATGTCATGCGTGCCGCCATCCCCTCACATCCTCCAACCCCCGCTCCCCTCCCCAAAAAAATTTGTCAATCCCGAGTTGCTCCCCTTTCTATGTTCTGGTGGGATTCCTAAACTTTTTTTTTTTGCTTTTTTTGCTGTTGCTTTTTTATATACTTTATTGGTTTTAAAAACTGTGTAACATAAGTAATCATCAGAAAATGAAAATAAAAATAAACATTCATTCCATAGTTGGTGCTTGTTGTATTTAACCATTTGTAGTTGGATTCAACATGACCTCCGGTCCCCCCCATTGTGGTTCCCTGATTACATTCTTTATCTGCACACTAAACTTTGTCTCCTCTAGGCTGTTTCAATTACATTAATTTTATAAGATTCTCCTATTCTACACAGAAAGTAAATCCAGACCTGCCAACGGATTTATATTTTTGCAATGTTCTTTTAAATAAACTCTGTATACATCCCACACTCCACTGAATTTTTCATCGGTAACATCTCGGAACCTTGCTGATAATCTGGCTAGTTCTGCATATTCTCGCAATTTGTTTTGCCAGTCTAATTTGGATGGGATAGTGTCTCCTTTCCAACCTTTTGCAGTTGAAATTATGAAATCACCTGACATATATGAAAATTCCCCTGAATTTCTTTGAGATTTCATTACTCATTATACCTAGCAGAAAGGTTTCGGGTTTCTTAGGGAAAGAGCATTTAAACATTTTAAAAAATTTGTTATGGATCATCTCCCAAAATTCTCTGATCTTTTAGATGATAGGCTAAAACTCAAAATTTTTGAAGGAATCTGAAATCACCTGACATACTGGATGCAATATTTCCAATTGAATGAGACCTTCCAAAAAGATTTTTTAAAAACCAGTTTTTCCACAGTACCTTCGAGACTTGAAAAAGATTTGATTCAAATTAAATATAAACCACTCTCTAAAATGTATAGGCTACTCCTTGACTGGGAGGTCAAGGAGGAAGAAGTCAAATCTGTAATGGTGCAGTGGGTCAGGGACTTTGGCTACAACATCCAAATGGAATCATGGGAGAGGCTTTGGAGGGAAGATATAAAATTCACAGAATGCTATGATGTAAAGAGAACTGCATGAAAATGCCCTACAGGTGGTATTTAACACCTGTCAAACTGGCCAAAATGTTCAGATTTAGGCCATACACCTGTTGGAAATGCAGGAAGGCGGAAGGCACATTGATGCACATGTGGTGGGATTCCTAAGCTTTTAACAAGATATAAAGAGCAGGATAATGGGAAGGCCTACCCCAGACTCAGTTCTGCCTGTTCTCCAAAGACATATAACCTTGGAGAAAAGGCTGGAGCACTGAATTTTCCCAAAAAGGCTGTTTTTAAAGGAAACGGTATGCCCCCCCCCAAAAAAAAAACCCTCATGCAACATTGAACCTGTTTTGGCTACTGCAGCATGACATCTCATTAGGATCTTAGAACTGTAGTGCTGGAAAGGAAGGAACCCTAGTCCCTAGTCCAGAGGTCAGCAAACTTTTTCAGCAGGGGGCCAGTCCACTGTCCCTAAGACCTTGTGGGGGGCTGGACTATACTTTGAAAAAAAAAGAATGAATCCCTATGCCCCACAAATATCCCAAAGATGCATTTTAAATAAAAGCACACATTCTACTCATGTAAAAACATGCTGATTCGCGGGCCGGATTTAGAAGGCGATTGGGTGAGATCCGGCCCCCGGGCCTTAGTTTGCCTACCCACAATCTAGTTCAACCCCCTGCAACTGCAAGGGTATGCAGTTGTCCCAATACGGGGATCAAACCGGCTCCTTGGCATTTTTAACACCTCACTCTGACCAACTGAGCTGTGCAGGCTATATCAGTAACAGTAATAACACACTAGCATTGTGGTGAAATGCTTTTGTGGACTAGAGGCAATCAGGTCTGGCTGGCAGGTGGGCAAGAGGGGCACATACCTGAGGGGGAATCTTCATCCGATGCACTGTAGTCCACAGCAGATAGGAATATACCGTATTTTTCGCTCTATAAGACGCACCAGACCATAAGGCGCACCTAGTTTTTGGAGGAGGAAAAGAAGAAAAAAAATATTCTGAATCTCAGAAGCCAGAACAACAAGAGGGATCGCTGCACAATGAAAGCAGTGATCCCTCTTGTTGTTCTGGCTTCTGGGATAGCTGCGCAGCCTGCATTCGCTCCATAAGACGCACACACATTTCCCCTTACTTTTTAGGAGAGAAAAAGTGAGTCTTATAGAGCAAAAAATACGGTAACTTATACCGAGCCACACCAAGGCTTCATCCAGCTCAGTATTCTCGGCACCAGCTGGCAGTGGCTCTTCAGGATTGCAGGCAGGGATCTCTACCCGCCCAACTGGAGATGCTGCGGACTAAGCCTGGGACCTTCCGCATGCGCGGGTCATAACAATGCAATTCTGCAACATCAGCTCAAAAATAAATCTCAGCAGTGAGTACCCCTTGGAAACCGGCCCGAGTAGAGACATGCATTGTAAATGTACTTGTCTTAAAAGACCTCTTGTTTTTGCCGAACAGCAGACTTAAGACACCTGTCTGGAACAAAGGTGCTGAGACAGAGGAAACCAACCGTTGCCTTCCAGATATTGCTGAACTACATCCTTAACCATGCTTGCTGTGGCTAATGGGAGCCATAGTCCAAGAAGAACTGGATGGCACCACATTGACTAGCCCTGGTCTGAGGTTTCAAGGCGTTTGTTCTAGAATTTGTCTTCTTCCCTCCTGGCCTTGCTAAAAGCCCAAAGACAACTCCCATCGGTCCCAGCCAGCTACAGGTTGGCACAAGCCGACCTACAAAGACCACTAATGGATGCTGGGAAGAAAAAGGGGAAAGACACTCTGTACAACCATGGCTTTGTTAGGTTCTGATGGCAGAAGACATGGAAAAGACACATCCATCGCGCAGACAGAACTTACCAGAGCCTGTTTTCAAGACACCTTGCATATAACATATAACAATGAAATAACTTTTAAGAAAGTACAATAAAATTCATTTTAGATGTATAAATTTCAGAGCTGGTTTCCTCAAAAAATCACAAACAAGTCACAATACTATGCTTGCTCCGTATAATGTGTACAAAAGAGGCTCAGGTGCTCCCCCAGGCAAAGCTATTGCAGCTCAAAGTTTGCATCAGTGAGCATCGGAGCCTGTTCCTTTTATTTTTGGTGTTTCTTGGTGTTGCTGTACAGAGTGTACATTAGCAAACTGCAGGTGTTCCCAGGGAGGAAACTCCCTGCCCATAAATAAACAAGAAGTCCCCAATATGCTGCTTCATAGATGAAGGGAGTGTAACATCAACTGGCGCCTTCGCTGCACATCATAAAGTTTATGGGTATGCTGAATTACAAAATATTAGGCAGAAAATCGTATGAGAGCAGGCATGAGGAAGCTTTGAACTTCAGATGTTGTTGGATTATCATCAGCACCAGCCAGCCTGGGCAATGGACAAAGATGACCAGAGATGGGAGTTCAACATCGCAGGAACCACAGGGTCTCCACTCCTGTCTTGTTGTTTAGTCGTTTAGTCGTGTCCGACTCTTCGTGACCCCATGGACCAGAGCACGCCAGGCACTCCTGTCTTCCACTGCCTCCTGCAGTTTGGTCAAACTCATGTTGGTACATAGCTGTCAACCTTCCCTTTTTTTGCAGGAAATTCCCTTATTCCAGCGCCATTTCCCGCTGCTTCCTGCTGCTATCCTGGATTGTTAGATATCCCGTAGACTGTCCCCGGGATAGGTGAGGCTGCTGATCCCTTATTTTCAAATCTGAAAGTTGACAGCTGTGTTGGTAGCTTTGAGAACACTGCCCAACCATCTCGTTCTCTGTCATCCCCTTCTCCTTGTGCCCTCAATCTTTCCCAACATCAGGGTCTTTTCCAGGGAGTCTTCTCTTCTCATGAGGTGGCCAAAGTATTGGAGCCTCATCTTCAGGATCTGTCCTTCCAGTAAGCACTCAGGGCTGATTTGCTTCAGAATGGATAGGTTGGATCTTCTTGCAGTCCATGGGACTCTCAAGAGTCTCCCCCAGCACCATAATTCAAAAGCATCAATTCTTCGGCGATCAGCCTTCTTTATGGTCCAGCTCTCACTTCCATTCATCACTACTGGGAAAACCATAGCTTGAACTCCTGTCTTAGAGGAATCCAATTTGGATACAGGCAGAAAGTTATTTGGCAGATCAGGTAACACTTCTACACAAAAAACCCAAGTTTTAGTCGTTACCTTCTGATATAGGCAATAGACCTTGGGGAAGCCCACTGTTACAGCCGTGTCAAACCTTGAATTATGTGTTAGGACACATTTTGGCAATAAACTTTGATCATATTAACAAAAGAGGGAGAGAAGAGACAATGCATTCTTAGTCCATAAATACATTTACACCCAAAATGTTTCAATTGTGAAAAGCAGGTTTCCAAAATTTTCATGCTAGTTAAACACTTTTTAGACATGCGTCATTTCGGGACACAGCAATTCAGTTTTACTAGCAAACCGGAGAGTAAACTAACCCCTTTCTAGCCAAGAGGAGCACAGGGAGTGTTCATGTGATACACCTACACACTGAAGCCGACAAACTAATGCGTCACGACACACAGTCTGGAAAGCTCTGGGGTACAGCATTGCATAAATTCTTTAATTGGGCTTTGCTTTTTTATGTGATACTGCTGGTTATTGCTCAGCAGCTGTATAATTTTTAGTGTTGTTTTATTCTGCAGAGCAAAGAATTGTTAATTCGTTTGAAAGGAAGTTTAACAATGCTCTTGGTGTCTTTATCTTTACAGGCTTTAAACTTTATTCTAAGGAGTTTTTAAGGGTTTTTTAGTTTTACCATTGCTTTAAAAAACTGCTTATCACCTGAAATGAGATAGCAGCATTAGTCTTCAGAAGGTTCCTGCCATCATAGACTGGCTCCACCCTGGTAATCATCGTGTAGACACTTTAAATAAGATATTTTGGACTGGTGGATACCTGAGCTCAGTTACTGCACTACACAAGTTGCTAACAGAGGCTACTGTGATTAGATTTCTTTACCCAGACAGAAGCAAACCATTCACAAGTTATTCTCAACTCCATTAAAGGTAAAGGTACCCCTGCCCGTACGGGCCAGTCGTGTCCGACTCTAGGAGGCTGGTCCGACTTAAGAGGCTGGGGGCCAGCGCTGGCAGGAGACACTTCCGGGTCACATGGCCAGCATGACGAAGCTGCTCTGGCGAGCCAGCACCAGCGCAGCACACGGAAACGCCGTTTACCTTCCCGCTAGAAAGTAGTACCTATTTATCTACTTGCACTTAAGAGTGCTTTCGAACTGCTAGGTGGGCAGGAGCTGGGACCGAAAGACAGGAGCTCACCCCACCACAGGGATTCGAACCGCCGACCATACGATCAGCAAGCCCTAGGCACTGAGGTTTTACCCACAGCGCCACCCGCGTCCCATTATGGGCTGCCAAACTTTTGACTACAGCCCAGGAAAATTCAATTATTCCACATGCCATAGGTTTTGCTAAGTGTTGAGATACAAGAATCCTGCCATGAAAATCTTCCCTGCAATTGCCCCTCAGACCCAGAGTATTGCATAAATGAAAGGTAACCTGGATGTTCAACACTCTGAACCCACTAGAAGTATTGAAATGGAGAGATTAAAAAACGTAAGGGCCCTGCTATATCAGCCCATAGGCTTGTAGAGGCCACAAGCAGAACTGCCTTCTGTTCATAGAATTGTAGAGTTGGAAGGGACAGTGAGGATAATTGAATCCAATCCCCTGTAATGCAGGAAATGCAGCTGTCCCATTACAAGGATTGAACCTGAAACCTTGGTGTATTCAGCACCATGCTCTACTCAACTGAGCTATCCAGGCTGATGTTCTACTGTGGTTCTCCAGCAACTGATCTTCAGGGCCATAATCCAGGAGGTAGTAGATAGCTATCACAACTAGTAACCTTATCATTCATGAACCATTTCTCTTTAGAAACCATCTTGGTTGTTGGCGATCACACATTGCGGAAGCAAATTCTACAGTTTTTAACTATGTGCTGTGCTAAAAGTCTAAAAGTTCCTATGTTGTAATGGTTGAAAGACAGACACCTGTCCAAGACAAAACTATCATGGGCTCTTCTGTTAGGAGCAGCAGGTAGAATGAAGCAAAGCCAATACCATGTTGCTACAAGGGAGCGTTTCATTTAGGATTGGCATGGGTACTATAGTGCCAGGATACTTTCTGCATCTTTTAATGTTTATTTTGTTAGTACTTTTTTTTGGGGGGGGGGGGGTTGACGAAAAAGTTGGTTTTGCTGGACCGGTTACAGTTGGTTAGGTAGAGTGAGGGACAGGGTTGGAATATAGGTTGGAGAGATCGGGAGATAGGTAGGGAGATAGGATACGAGACAGGCTGAGGTATAAAAGAGTGAACGAGAGAAAGAGTTGGTTCTGGGGAAAAACAACTTCCGCTCTGAGAGTACAGTGAAGGACAGAGTACGGTGTCCCGTAGGAGGAATAGACCAGAATTTTACTGGGAGACAGAGGTTGAGCCAGGAGATGTAGGAGTCCCAAGGAACAGCCTACTTGGGACTCAAATCTAGTCTGGAGGGGATTCTTCTAAGGAAAAGAACAAACTCCCAAACCCAGTGAAGGGAGGGGGTGTGGAGAGCCCTTTGCTTTGTTAGTTAAAATACCTCAGGAGCAGGATTGTTAAAGGGGGTGGATAACTGAAAGGAAGTATCACCGTAGAAAGAAACCAAACCTATAACTCGAAAACAACAGAGAAAGCATTAAAGTGAAATCGCACTGTATTCCTGAAGTAACCAAAGTTTAATCCATTTGTGTTAAATACTATCGTGCCTTAAATTTTTATTTAATTTTAAGAAAACCTGCCTGAGACTCCAATTTACTAGTTATCTCCTCACAAAGGTTCCCCGCAGGATACTCTGGGCTAGAATTACAAGAGGAAAGGAAAAGAAACCTTCGGGTAAAGGGTTGTTCAGTGAGGTGGGGGCAATTTATCTGAGTGAGAGAGGGCCCAATGGCATGAGAGGAAAAAGTGCCGTTGCGCCTGTTGCCAGTCGTCACAGGGAGGGAATCTGGTGTGCTTCTTCAAGGTACCTTTTCTTCACCATCAGTACACATCCTCACACTAGATTTTGTACCCCAATAGACACTACCACAACTGCATCTCCAAAGAACATAGATGTTTATAAATTGCCACAAGATCTGGATATCCAACTAAATCACTGCAGACACTGAATGACTTCTGCAAGCACAACATAATTTGCTCCTACCATGCCTGAAGGAAACCCCCAGGGCAGATATGGTGTGGCAAAGGGTGTGGCAGAGTCCAGCTCCAAGCACGCAATGATTTAGTCAGATGCAACGCCTCTTCTAGAGTTATCACAATGTACCGTATTTTTCGCCCTATAGGGCGCACCGGCCCATACGGCGCACCTAGGTTTTTTTTTGGGGGGGGTGGGAAATAAAGAAAAAAAGAATTATTTTCCCCCCAGGCACAGGGCTGGGGTGGGGGAAGCCCGAGCTTCCCCCGACCCCAGAACAGGCTGCTATCTGCAAGCCTTGGGAGCCCGGCGGGAACTCCCGCGGGCTCCCCAGGATTGTGGATATCTGCCCGAAGCCCGGGGTGCGCTGAGCAGCGCGCCCCGGGCTTCGGGGTGCAGGCTGCTATCCGCAAGCCTAGGGAGCCTGGCGGGAACTCCCACGGGCTTCCAAGGCTTGCGGATAGCTTCCTGAAGCCTGGAGACCGAGAGGGGTCGGTGCGCACCGACCCCTCTCGCTCCCCAGGCTTCAGCGAAAGCCTGCATTCGCCCCATAGGACACCCACACATTTCCCCTTCATTTTTGGAGGGGAAAAAGTGTGTCCTATAGGGCGAAAAATACGGTAAATTGCACTCTCTGCAGCCTGTCAATCAGCTGTTGGCAGATTTAGGTGGCTTTGGCAGGAGGGGTTGGGTTGCGTTCATTTATTTAGGTTATGTCCCATTCTACTACTACTAATAATAATAATTTATACCCTGCCCATCTGGCTGGGTTTCCCCAGCCATTCTTCCTCCAATGTGGAGTAGAGGATAGCTTATAACAATTCATAATATACCATATTCACAGAAAAATAACTCAAGCTCAATTCCAATGCATCTCAGGGTAGTAAAGGTTTGTATGCTGTGGTAGACAGGCACCAAAGTTTACTTTCCTACATCAGTTTTTGTTTGAAAAAGATATTGGACATCCTCCCCAACACCACCTCAACCAATGTCAATGTACTGGCATACAAAACAAACCCTTCTGGAAGGAGAAAAAGAAACAGATTTTTAAAGGAATTTTTTTGTCCAAGGATCTTTTAAATTTTTAAAAAGTAAACCATTTGATCACTTAAAACTGCATCACTGGACACCATTTGGTTGATTAGGAGAAGAAAATAAGCACTCCCTAAATTAAAATTCAGTTGGTTTTCATGGAATTTTCTTTTTGTCCCAAGTGGTCCTTGGGTACATGTAGAAAAATTAAGGTGGTGAAACTTGGGGGGCAGTATTTACCACCATGCAAGTAACAATGCCCTGCTGGAAGGATATGAAATTTGATACAGTCGAGCAGAACATTTCGTACTGTGAAACTCAGTGATTATAGTGCCCTGTACACAGTGGCTCACAGGCTCTGGTGATCAGCTGATCACCAGAGCTTGCAAAGGGGCTTGCGCAGAGCTCTGTAGGCATTTTTACCTGCCCTGTACCTGATGACACATGTCAGGGATAGGGCAGGTAGGTGTGTTTTAGCCAAAATGCCATGGTTAGCTAAATGGGGAGGTCTGGCTTGATCAGGCCCACAGAGCAGAGGTTCCCCACTGTTATGTTGTAGGTCTACCTCTTTATAAAATTTGCAACAAAAACTGGTGCAGGAGAGCAAATTGCATCCCAATGCCTAGACGAATGCATGTACACAGCATAATCAAGCAATTTCTTCTAAGGTTTAGCCCCACCATCACTATTCTTAGACCAGGATTCAGCCCTACAGCGTAAGAACAGGTGAATGTGAGCCTGCGTTAGGTAGAGTGCATTTATCTGCCACATGCACAACTACGAGTTCCCATCATCATAGATTAGGGCAGGGATGGCTAACCTGGGGTCTTCCAGATGTTGCTGTACTTCTACTAGCCCTTGTCATAGCCTATCTTCAGATATGATGGAAACTGCAGTCCAGCAAGTCAAGAGTTTAGCCGTTCCTGGGTTTGGGAAACAACTCTGAATTCATATACAGTGGTACCTCGGGTTACATATGCTTCAGGTTACTACACTTCAGGTTACAGACTCCGCTAACCCAGAAATAGTACCTCAGGTTAAGAACTTTGCTTCAGGATGAGAACAGAAATTGTGCTCCGGTGGCGTGGCAGCAGCAGGAGGCCCCATTAGCTAAAGTGGTGCTTCAGCTTAAGAACAGACCTCCAGAACAAATTAAGTTCTTAACCCAAAGTACCACTGTAGTGGATTCTGATGCCCAGCATCATGTTTTCTTTTTTGGGTGGGGTAGGGTGGAAGACACCATCTTCACCTTACAGAGCAAGGCTAGGGAACCTGTGGCCCTCCAAAAGCTGGGACTCCAAACTCCCATCAGCTCTGATCATAGGTCATGCAGTTGGGGTCAATGTGGGAGTCCCAAAACATCTGAAAGATCACAAGCTCCCCCAATAGAAAGCCACCTTCAAGGCTTATGAAAATTCCAAACCAATCTATACCGATTCTAGTAACTGCACTTAACATATTCACTCCAAAGGTAGATTCTAGGACACATTACATCAGAGCAATAAATCTATCTTGCATCCTATACATTTTTTACATCCAAGATAACTCACTTTCTTTTTTAAAAAAGTTAAGAATTCCTGAGTGAACTGTAGCTAGCGCTGCTAGTTCAAATTAATTGGACCTATTTAGCTCTAAGACGTCACAACATGCAAGGGTGTGACAGATCTTCAGCATCGCTTGCTAAAAGCAGGACTTCTGTAGGTGTGCAAGGTAAAAGAACCAAAAGAATGCCAAAATGCCTAAACAGCAGTATAAAAATTTATTACAATTAAATTGGTATCATTTTGGGTAGTGGAAAGTGATTCTAAGTGAAAAACTGAAGACAATGCATGGATTTTGGCAAGTTACTACAGACAGGAATATAAGGTAAGGCAAGAAGGATTTTTAAAATGACAGCTAAAGACAGACCCTTAAAGAAACAAATAAAAGCTGTTTCAGAAGTTGGTCACATGTCGAAGAATCACGACATTTAAGAGGACCACTGGAGAATACTAGAAGCTGTAAAGCCTAATTTAGCTGATCTACACTTTCATGAAACTTGTTTGCTATCCATTGTTTTTCAGTCCAGAAAATATCTGTCTGATTTAGACATTTAGAAAAATGTTTATACCAAGTGACAAAATGTTAGTAAGTCAGAAAAATGTATGCCAGACACACAAGTTTTGAAAGAAGAAAAGTATCAAATGCTGCAACTTATTAATATTCACTGTAGCAGAAACCTTACAAAGTAAAATAAATGCTGGTCATCTCAAAGTCCCTGAAATATTTAGGCCCATTTTTCTTTCTTTGTAGTATAGATTATCAGCATTAATGCTGACTAGAATGGAAATAATTGCCCTGGAGTAGCAAGAATTTTCTCTGAGTGGAAGAGTTGATGCAGCCAATTGCATTTGTTAAGAAACAGGTGGTCATGAAGCCTTTGATGGAACTGGCACTGACTGCTTACTGTGGCCTCTGAATTCTCCTCTCTGAATCAGGCAGATACAGCATACCTCACTTACTCCCGTTAGAATTCAGGTGCCTTGTGGACCGAAGCATGAAGGAGCTCTCCCAATCTTACATAGTAGAGCAAAAGAGATGGAGCTGCATCTATGATTTTGGAAACCTAGGTGGGATTCAACTAAGTTGTGTGCATGGAATGAAGTCCCTTCATGCAATGAGCCTCCCCCCCCCCCATATGCACTACTCTGGAGGGTTGGCAAACCCCTAGAACAGGTTTGAGTATGTGAACTACGCCTGTCTAGCAGTTTTCATGAACTGAATATGCACCCTAGAGTGTGCCGCAGAATACTCAACTGCACATGGCTTGGGGTGGAAGCTGCAGGGCACTACAGTCAATGTTTCTATAAATATAAATCAAAGCACACAGAGTTAATAGTGAAGATTTTTCATACGCCAATTTATCCTAGAATATAACTTCTTCAAGAAGAGAGTAAGTGACCCAGAAACTTTATTGGCTAAACTTTAACTCCCCCCAAAATGTATGTTAAAGGAAGCAGCAATTAAGGATTGATAAGAAATCCCCTCCTTCCACAATGCGATGGGTGCCTGAGGGGGTTACCTATTTGACTGTCACTGTTGGAAGCAGCTGCAATTTTCCTTAGCCGAGTGGCTAATAGGGAAAGGACAATACACTTCTCACTCCTGCCTCCTCTGCAGTATGTCTGTCTTTCCTTACAGGGAGAGCTGGTGCTTCATTTACTCAATTATGCAATCCTTCCACTCACTTGTGCTTACAGCAGAAAAGTCCTTTATTATTTGTTAAGCAGAGGTTGATGGCCATCTGCTATGATCTAGTAGAGATTCCTGCATTGCACGGGGGTTGGACTAGATCAGTGTTTCCCAACCTTGTGCCTCCAGCTGTTTTTGAACTACAACTCCCATCATCCCTGACTAGCAAGACCAGTGGCAAGGGATGATGGGAATTGTAGTCCAAAAACAGCTGGAGGCACAAGGTTGGGAAACACTGGACTAGATGACCCTCAAGGTCCCTTCCAACAATCCTATGGTACTATGGGAAGAGGGCACAGGTTGAAAAGTCCCACTACACGAGCGGACGTTGTTTCCTGCTCATACTCCCACTTAGTGCTACGTTGAATCCTACCCTATATTTAATACAGTATTTTTAGTTTTCTGCTTTATGGTCTATGGCAGGCATAGACAAACTCGGCCCTCCAAATGTTTTGGGACTACAATTCCCATCGTCCCTGATAACTGGTCCTGTTATCTAGGGATCATGGGAGTTTAGTCCCAAAACATCTGGCGGGCTTAGTTTGCCTATGCCTGATCTATGGTTAAGCTGAAAATAGAGACAGCTTTGAAATCAAAAGGCCAAATACTGGCAGTAAGTTGCCTAAGATGCCCCTGAAGGTATTTAACTTATTTCATAAGATTGATAACGCTATTAATACTGTTAAACCTAGAAAGCCTTAATTATTGGAAATTCCTAGCAGCTTATTGTAAGCTGCTCACCACATAAAGTTTAGCAAAACAAATGCATAGAACACAGATAAATTTGGCAATCCTAAGATTACAAAGGAACAGCGTTAGAAATTGCTGCGATGGGTCATTGTGTTCCTTACCGATTCCTATGAAACCCTGAAACAGAGAAGTCAACTTGGTATGCAAAAGCAGAAACGCTTCACAAATAAGAATGCTGACACAATGAGCTTGGACCCTCAGAGAAACTGTTAAGCTTGCTTCTTCCTTGTTTAATATGCCAAAGTGGTCATGAGCCAAAAAGAAGTGTTTTTGTTGTTTAGCAACTGGCATGAGGACATAAATCTGAGATCAGGTTAGCATTAATAAAGGGCTGTACTTTTTAAACTTCTTCATAGTCAGTTACACTACTGATTATCATACAAGATGGAGATAAGGAACAGCTGCCTCGAGGCCCCAATTGTGAACTTGTCAGGGTATGTGGCTTGGCCATGTTTGAGAATCTGGTCTGATCTTGCAAATCCACTCATGTTCTTGTAACATAACTAACTGGCATCGATATGACATTTTGTTGCACAACATGCAGTGCGGTCAGTTCATAATCAGTGAGAAAATTATTCCAACTTATGCTTATAACCCACAGTGTTTAACATGGCTGCTATCACACAAGCTGGGCAGAGGACATTTGTCCAGAAGATTCAAAAAATTAAAAGCAAAAAATTAAAATTAAATTAGAAGCAATTGGGAAAGAGATATTAATAGTTACCAGTGTCCCTTTATATAATCAATGATGCAACTGCAACATTCCAAAAAAGGAGAAAGCAGCATCCAAAGGAAAGGGAAGTGGAAAAATAATGGATGCCTCAGTTGCTCAAGAGAGTATTAGCTGTACATAATAATAATTTTTTTTAACAACTGAGAATCATTTTATCCTTCCAACAAACAGCACTAATGGGAAATAGCACACAATTTTCTGTATGCAACTGTTATATGAAAACTGTTACTGAATATAATGGTGGCCAACAATACTTACTATATAGTAAGAATTTAGAAACGTATACAGAAGATAACACAGCATAACTTTTCTTATAAAGCATCCTTTATGCCTTACTGATCAACTGATTATGTGCTCTTAGCTCCTTGGAAAGGGGGGCGAGGAGGAGAAGGAGACATCAGAATACACTTTTAAGATTATACTACTAGACACAAGAAATGAAGAATCAAATGCGCTCTGTGTTTTGTTATGTTTTAACACCAAAAACTGATAGCCACAAAAATGGTGGGATAATTAGGCATATTAGCTTTCCCAAAAATATATCTAAATGAAAGTTTATTACAATGTTCTTTCCACCTACATTTGGTCTTTTTCCATATATATTTTTTAAAAATATCCATATAACGGGAAATTTCTTATTTGTTTAAAGGAGCATCATGTCTTTACCTAGTTGCTCATTTCCTTCTTGACATACCTTATAAAATTTTACATCAATTCTTATTAATCCCCATTTCCTGTTCAACAGGCTACCCTGACATTTCCACCCCCGTCAGACATAAAACACACTGCCACATTCAGGTAATGTGTCAGGATTCAAAATTACTACATGCAACACTCAGTTTAAAATTTGTCTTAAGCTATGGACATCTGGCTGTACAGTCAACCAAAATGGGTGAAAAAAATTCATTTTTATTGAAACTCATAACTCAAAAAATATAAGATGCTGTAGTGTACAATATGTTACACAAAGCACCCTGAGGTGCACATTCAAGTCAAGTAAGAAGTTCCATCCTCCCTCCCCCCTCCCTCCCCCGCTTGGTACCCTAAGTATTTGTTCCATATACAATCATGCACATTTACTCTGCAAGAGGAAGCCCCCAGCTCCATATTCTGTTAATTAGCACCAAAATATCTGTTCTCTCTTAATTTAACAGGGGAGCTATATTAACTCAGCCAATACTGTAGACAGATGTCATACATTCATGGAATTGAACAGCCTAATCTAACTTCAACACCATGTGCACTGAACCAATTAGCATCCCCGCCCCCCCAGAAGTGGAAGAAGTCTCCCCTCCTTCTCTATTTTTAAATTAAACACAACAATTTATGAACTTTCCACACAAAGGTGATCTGTTTTTTTTGTTGGGAAGAAGTCTATGAGAGGCGAGGATAACGTACGTCTTTCAATAACAACTACTGGTCGCAAATAATGAAGCTGTTTTAAGGCATTGTCCCCACACTTTGTTAACGCCTTGTCCAATATGGCCCTCAGGTTTTCCAGGGAAGGGATCGAGGGAGAGTCCGTGGATAAGAGAGGCTGCATCCCTCTCAGCTGCCCATGAGCTCTGGAGCCGCTGTTTTTCTTGGACACAGCTGCTGCCGGGACCGTTTCATATGCAGTCTTGCCCCGTGTGTCATCCCTTTTGAAGTCTTTCTCTTTTTGTACCACCACACCCAATTCATATCGGCCAGGCGGCTCCCATTCATCCTCGGAGTCGTCATCGTCATCTCGTTCCTCACTTTCTTGGATGAATTTTAAAAAGGAAGACTCAAACCCCATTGGTTTGAAGGACTTTAAATCAAACGGCTTTGGCGCAGATTGCCTCTGTATCTTATCTTTTGTAGCAGAAAGGGGAGGAGGGTTTTTAATGTTCTGCTGTGCTGATGCACGCTGCCAGTCGTTTACATCTTTCTCCCTTTGTAGCTGTACACCTGACCTCACACAGTAGGAGGGATTTTCTCTTCCATCACTTCCAGGCAAGTTGTCCGTTTTATACCGAGGTGACTCCAATCGACTACATTCTACAAAACACCTGGTTTTTGGATTGTGGATATGTTTTAAAGTGCCTGGATACAAAGAGACACCAGCCTCCTGGGCCTTGTCACCCCAAGAGCTACCGTTTTTACTGCTTTTATCATCATGATTGCAGTCTGAGTTTAGAACACGATGCCCTTCATTTTCACGCTGATATGCAGGGTGCACTGTAACTTCCTGCTTAGAGTCACTGTTTAGCTCTTTATTTGAACCCTGGCTTTCTTCTAAGCAGGGGTCATTTATCATAGTACCACATTCGACACATAGTACAAGCTCCTCATACTGTTGTTCTATATAAATACTGGCCATCTGATGGGTACGCTTATAGTGTCTCACAATACTGCTTTCCAGTTTTACTACAGAGGGACACCCCCGAACCATGCAAGGATACTGTGTCTGATTGCAGTTGTCTCTGCACATTTGCAGGGCTTCCTCCCTTGTTCTGAAGTTATATAACTGCTTTCCTTTGCTTTTATTCTTCTTCTCAGATTTGTCATGGATCCGTTTCTTCTTCTCGCTCTCTTCATGCCCGAAGCACTTATCTTTCAAGCACCTTTGCTCCTGTCCATCTTTAAGGTGGGCCAGTTTTTCTTTGGCAGCTTCCGAGACCCCATCATAATCACTGTGTCGGAAGTATACATGTTGAGAATAGCGGCTGTAAGTTGTGAAAACTCGGTTGCAACCATTAAGGTCACAATGAATTTCAATCTCTTTATTTATTTCCTCTTCCTTAGCATGCTCTTCCATCAGGTGATGCTTCAGTTTGTGGAAGGAATAAAATGCAGCAGGACACTGAGGATGGTGACAAGGAAATCTCACGGACTCTGTTTCAGAAAGCACTTTGGAATCCTCTACATGGTCCAGGCCATGAAAGTCACTGCAATGCTTAGCAAGCGATTTAGAACACAAGAAGCGTTTGCTGCACGCCTTATGTTTGCAAACAAATATTTTTTTACATTTGGCAAGTTCCCTCTTTGTTCTCGCTTTGTCTTTCTCTAGGCAGAGCTGTTCTTTGTTATACTGATGCACCGTTCTGTAGTGCCGAATCAAACCTTTCTGATTAGTAAATGCAGAGTTGCAATTTTTATGAATACAATGGAACGGCTTGTGGTATTTATGCAAAATGTAGCACAAATTTCCTTTGGCAACTGTTCTTTTACTTCCCCTCCCCTCTCTTGCTTCTAGTCCTTTCCGGTGGCCTTCCAGAGCAGACAGTTTCGTCTGCTTGCCAGTTACACAACTTTCTGCTTCTTCGCTAGACTCCAGATCTGTTTCAGAACTAAGCTCATCTTTCTTTGAATGACACTGCTCTTCTTCAGCCAGATTAGCTTGGTCATCAAGTTCTTCCTCTGTATTGGCATAGAAATCAGACATTGAACCCATGGTATCATTCAGCATATCCTCAGCGCTCTCATCCAGATCCTCAAAACTCTCATTACCAAGTAATTTCTGAGTTGCTGTCATATTGCCAAGTTTATGTTTGTTTCTATAATGGACTCGGAGATGTGTTTTTCTTGTAAATGATCTTTGGCAAATATGACATTTAAAAGGGGAATACCGATGTTGAAACATGTTCAACTGAAGCACCGTCTCCTTTGAATAATTGTGTTTTCTAACATAATGCGTCAACAACGCTTCCCTGGTCACAAATTCACATGTGCAACCTTGACGCTCACAGAAAAATGGCTTGGCTGCCAACTGGGTAAGGTATTGTTTTGGTAGTTTGCCTTGCTGCTCTTCAGGGAAGTAGTCTGAGGTAGATTCATCTTCAGAGTTTGGAGACTGTGACAACCTGGAAGAATTTCCAATATGACCACTGGAATTTTTTAAACTTAAATGCTTCAAGCCCAGGAGAAGTTCCAACATTGCATCTTCTGAACTGGACACTTTGGAAGCTTCAAAATAGGAAGTTTCTGGGGAAGAAGGATACAGTTCTTCATTTAAATAGCTTCTGCTATTAGTACTTGTATTACAATCTATAATGCCTGGAGAGTCTGTATTTCTACATGAATGATATATGAGCTCTGGACTAATATCTCCATCAGTATTATGACTGTCACTGTACTGAGTAGTATCTTTAGTTTTCAGACCTAGCTTCCTCCTAGGTTTGAAATGGTAAGGATGAGCCCTTCGAAGATGTTTTTGCATGCCCTTTGAATTTTTGTACGTTGATCCACAGTCTTCAAAGCCACAGGTAAATCTTTTCCCATCAAAATATACAGCCACATTTGAATACCGCTCTTTTAAATTGGATGGAAGGAAGACTTTCTCACGGGGTAAATCACTTCCAGGAGTTGCCTGGCCACAGTCCACTGCTTCAGTCAAAGGTGTCAACTGAGTCTCACTGGCTAGGGATGCAATATTGCTTCCTAAACTGCCATTACTTTTGCCATCCACCTCTCCATCAGATATAGCTTCTTGTTTAACTTGCTGGGTTTCCTCCGAATTTGTAGATTCTTGCTTAACCTGCTGGATTCCCTCTGAATTTGTAGATCCCGAAGGCAAATTAAGACTCTCATGCAGATCAGAAGGACCTTTTTGTTCAAACACTTCCAAATCTGAAAGGCAAGTAAGACTGTCCCCAGAAACATTTTCCTCGTGCTTAATCTGCATCTCCTTTATTTCACCATTTGACATATGCATCGACAGGTGATTTGTAAACTCAGTTTTGGAATAGTAAAATTTTTTACAACCACTGAAGTTGCATGCGTAGGAAGCATCCCTAAAATGCTGGGCTTCATGGTGGTAGAGCTGCCCCAAGTCACTGAAAACAATGTTACAGCCACTGAGCTCACATTTATAACGCAGATCGTCATGCTGTTGCTTGTGATGGAGCAGCTCATTCACTGATCCAAACCTAGCATAGCAGCCCACCGACACACACATGTACGGCTGAGGGCCACTGTGCACTTGTTCATGCTCCTGTAGATGGAAAGCCGAAACAAAATGCCGCCTGCAGTATGCACACTTCTCACGCCTGTTTTTCATGTCCAAGTAGTGCATTGCATTTTGATCATTGTTTTGGTGTTCTGCTTTCAAGTGAACACTTAAGTACTTGAATTGCTTAAACACTTTGGAGCAATCCGTGCCTGGGCATGGGTACAAGTCCCTGTCCTGCAAGTGGCAGTTTTCTAGCTTACTAAACGTGACAAAATCCTGTGTGTTGAGTCTGGGTTGTTCACACTGTGTTATTTTGAGTGGTTGGTTTTCTCCAAGGCCTACAGAAGCAATTCTGGCTAGACTGCTCTTTGCCAACCTCTCTTTCTTCAACAGCAACTTCTTCTTACTACGGTATTTTCTACTAGGAGGCATTTTTACATGTTCCATCACATGCGTCACAAAGACATCCTTCCTCTTGAACTTTTTTATACACACTGGGCATGTATAAATGCCATCTTCCATATGCATCTTAGAATGGTGAAGTATTCTGGCCTCTATACATTCCCTTTTGCAAATAACACAGAAAAATTTGTACTGAAGCCACCTCTGGTACCTTTCTGAGGATCCAATTGGCTTTTTAACTCTCACCCTCTCTTTAGGCTGATTTATTATATCTTGACCTTCAAAATTATTATCTTCGCAATCGCTTAGGAGACCATCCAACAGTTCGGTTTCATTGAACAACATCTCATTGCAACTCAGATCATCCTCTGACTCAGAAACTTCTTTTCCTAACAATTTGAGACAGTGTCGCTTCAGAGTTTTCCAGTCCCAAAATTCTGGATCAAATGGCCAATACGCCTTTAAAGCCAACAGTAGCTCACAACGGAGGGAGTTTGGAACTGCTGCATTTTCTTCATCCAATTTTTGATCTGGCTGCAAGTAGAGCTCTTCTAGTAGACTGTATCTTTCCTCGCTTGGCTCAAGTAAGTATTCAGTGAGCTGGCATGCTCTTCTTACTTCAAGGTCTTCCGGTAGAAGGCATGCAATTGTTTTGCATACAGAGGTCTTCATGTCATCATTTTCATTTGATCGGAGCTGTAAGGCTCTCACACATAACAAGACAGACACAATAAGGCCTGCTTCTTCTGCCTATAGGAAAGAAGAGAGCACAAGTCAGATGTTAATTTAGCCCCCAGGGACATCTCTTAAAGACAAAGGAAACACAACTGAAAAAACTGGACAAGATATATGGACAAGTTTTCATAGAACTCTAGAGTTGGAAGGGACAAGGGTCATCTGCCCAATGTGGGGCTTGAACCCACAAATCTGAGATAAGTCTCACGCTCTACCGACTGAGCTATCCCTCTCAATCCTGAAGCAATTACAGATTTGAGTAACCCGTGCCCCTCCAGATGTTGCTGGACTCCCATTAACACCAGCAAGCATGGCCGATGGCCAGGGATGGTAAGAGTTGTAATTCAGAAACATTAGGATGGCCACAGGTTCCCCACGCCTGGATTAGAGAGATATATATAGATACATACTCTGGCATTTCTTATTTCAATCAACTTCAATGTTTTACCCCAAAAAACACACTGAGATTTTACTTAAAGAAGGCACCAGTCATATTTGTTACTTAATTCTGCCATGAAGTTCACTGGTGCACATATTATCTTTACAACAACTCTGTAAGGTAGATCAGGCTAAGAAATAATGACTGACCCTATCCCCAGTTAAGCTTAATGGATAAGTAGGGATTTGGATTTCGGTCTCTGTTGCCATCCTGATAGTCTAACCACTCTACTATAGTAGGGATTCTTTTTACCGGCATGTTAGGCATTGCCAGAGTAGAATTTGCCAACTTGGCGGCCTGCAGATGTTTTAGATTAGACCATAGCCCCATCCAGCTTCTTTTTGAGCAGTTTCAAGCATAAAAGACACTTTGTGGCAGCAAATACACACAATTTTGTGAAAGTCATTCCCATGTTTTTAGGAACTAAGTATACTTGGAATTCTGAGGCAGATTTATATATCTGTTTCAGATATATATACACAGTGGTACCTTGGAAGTCGAACACCTTGCAAGTCGAACATTTTGGCTCCTGAACGCCGCAAACCCAGAAGTGACTGTTCCAGTTTGCAAATGTTCTTTGGAACCTAACATCCGTCGCAACGTCCGTGGCTTCTGATCAGCTGCAGGAGCTTCCTGCAGCCGATCGGAAGCCACACCTTGGTTTCCGAACCGTTTTGGAAGTCGAGCAGACTTCCGGAACAGATTCCATTTGACTTCCAAGGTATAACTGTATAAAGAGAGAGAATGAGTGTGTGTGTGTGTGTGTGTGTGTTTGAAAACCGCATCAAATCAAGATATCTACTTGTAGATTGTCTTCTGTTGCACAATGGCAAGGATTTTTCAACTTCTTTGCTTCTATACTATTCCTTATCACTTCCTATTTCCACTCAAAAGTTTTGCTGCTGAATTACTCCCTTTGTCTTTTTAGATAGAGGCGCTGAAGAAACATCAGTCATACAGCAAAAAGAGCAACATCAATACAGCAATAGAGTAAAAGCAGAGTTGAATCTACTGTGTGCCAATGTCCTCTAAGGACTAGAATATGAAGCCTTGGAAGATAGGAAATTCCACTATGCAAGTACTCCTTATCTAAAACAGAAAATAGGCAGCCTGAATCAGCAGGAACTCCAACAGGAAGAAGACATAAAGGGCAAGAAATGTACTTGGCTGAAGCAAGTGAAAGGGAAGAAAAGTGCAAGTTAAAAGGCCAGAGATCTAGTCTGACTTGCTGCTGTGAAGTTCAGGTGTTCAACTTGTCATGTGCTCAGCCATCAGAATGACACAAGGCAGCCATCAATTATGTCTTCCCAGGGTAGCCAACAACAGGGTGCACCCAAAAGCTACTGAATTTTTGTTTTCTGCTGAAAGTACATAGGTTAATTCTGTGATAAACTGCTTCCCAAACAGGCACTTACTTCAGCTTGTATGACTCTAATTAGGAAGAACAAGTGTTGCAATGTCCTAGCGATGATGCCAAACTGCCGGCAGCGCTCCAGAAAGGAATCTAAAGATGGGTCAATTCTTTTTTGTAGTTTGCTCCAAAATAAAGTCAGTTCCCTATGGAGAAAGTTTAGGACAAATGCTTAGTTAGAGATCCAGTAGTCAAGCTTAACAATGGTTTAAACATGAACGTGCAGAATGCTAGAAGCAATACTGAGAAACTAGAAGGCCAAGATAAGAAAAAAGGAAAGAGATCGTCTGAAAAGTTATACCAAGCATAATTTCTTTAGCTAAGGCATACAACTAAGTGAAACCAAATAAATGACTTTCAGTGCACCTCTGAGGTTTCTTGTCTCTTCCTCCCTCCCCCCCCCCGCCCCCATGTCTCATACTTGACCTTAAATGGGGGTCCTGAGCTGTGATAGCTGACACAATGACCTCTGGTTTTTACTGGACTCCAGCTCCCTTCATTCCCGGCTAGGGATGATGGCAGATGGAGTCCAGCAACATCCTGAAGACACCGGATGGCTCCCCATGGTCTTGAGATAGAAACAACCCTCTCTTCGAGGATTTATTTTTCCACCCTCATCAAACACTGTTCTAACAAGAGTATCTTCTATTTTATATCCAATCTAAGCTTATTATATCTAACCATTCCTGATTTTTTGGGTAATATTTAACATCTGTAAATCCTTGTCAAGCATGTTTCCAAGCATCAACATTACTGATGGACAGCCTATTTCTAAGATGACGTTAATTTGGAGCATTAATTTGGGTAAAGAATAAATTAAATGTAAAAAAAACACAGGATTGCTTTTGGAATATATGCTTCTTCATATAATTGCCTGCATTCAGTTAAACCTCCACAGTTTGAGAAAACAAGAACAAGGAGAGCAGAAATCCCTCAAAGCAGAGATCATCATTGGATTCCATTTCTGGCTGAGAGGGAAACCATGTTTTGAAATTATAGTTTCAAATGCTCCCTACTGCTCATTCTGGATCCTCCACATTGTAGTTTGGATGATTATCTGATGTTCTCTGTGTCTAACATTAGTTTGTTCAGCCTCTAGAGGTTCTTGAAAAATGGAAGAGATGGGCTCACACAACTGTAATGTTTAACAAATATAAATACTTCGTTTTTAAGAAATAAATTTCATTCATATAGAATGAAACATTTTCTTTAATGTGAGCTACTTCAATGGCCTAAGTGAGCCAGAATAGCAAATACATGCATTTGAAAATAATATCTGGACATAGTACTTACCAAGAGCAGTACACATTTCCATTTTGAAGCTGCTGCGTGAGGTATGTTGTACAAAGAATGAATGCAGTACTATCTTGACCTTCAGCTTCCAGATTACATATCATATCCAGGACCTCTTTGCAGTCCACCTTTGCAATCTTTCAAAAATAAAAATCCAGAAGAATTCTATTGTAAATAGTTTCATTCAAGACCACTTTGCACACACAAAGATACTTTCAGGAAGACTTTTCTATCCTTCTGCAATCAGTAGTTTGTGCCACTACAGTAGCTGTGTTAAAGTCCATATTGTCAACCAAGGCATAGCCCAGCTCTTGTTACTTGAAGTGCTAAAAGCACCTAAAATCAATGCAGTTCAGATGTAATATTGTACTGCTTTATTGGCGAGAGCTACATTGTTTTATTTTTAATGGCTTGTTTCTTAAATAGTCTTTCTATGGTTCACTCACTGTGGGGTTTTAAACTGTTATTAGCTGCTTTGAACAGGATTTTAAATACAGTGGTACCTTGGGTTACATACACTTCAGGTTACACCGCTAACCCAGAAATAGGACCTCGGGTTAAGAACTTTGCTTCAGGATGAGAACAGAAATCGTACTCTGGCGGCATGGCGGCAGCAGGAGGCCCCATTAGCTAAAGTGGTGCTTCAGGTTAAGAACGGACCTCCTGAACGAATTAAGTACTTAACCCAAGGTACCACTGTATCCATTAAATAAAATTCGAATGTTACTTTGTATCAGCAGAGGGTGACTTCTAGACGTGAATCCTCTGCTCCGTCTCTCCGCAGCAAATATCTTTGCTTTATTATTAATATTTATATATCACCAATATTTTATTGGTCTGGAAGTAGCTTTGGAACTACTGTTGTGGTAAAAACTTCCAGAGCAATAAAACAATACATTTTAGAAATACAAAGCACAATTAAGCTTGCCCATTCACCTCTTTGATAGATTCTTCAGTTGGAAGCATGGAACACAAGCAAGTGATGTAAGCTTGGAGAAATGGCAATGTATTTGAAATTTCCGTGGACTCTTTGCACAGTTTGGATAGGGAAGCAGCTTGCCGAAGGCGGTTTGTTTTCATCAAGTATTTTATTCGCATCTGCATAAAGACTGGTCCTTCTTGTTTAATCAGTTTGTTGACTAGAAAAGAAGTGGAAAATATTTTTGCACACACTATTTATCACCAGAATTTAGCTCAAGCAGTAATGTATGCCAGTGGCTGGCATCTAACAGCCTATTTCATGGCCTTCTGTTCTAGAATTCCTGAAACTCTTTAGAATTTAAACTACATATTCATTGGGGGGAGGTGGAAGGGGAGAAAGTTTTTGGTTAAGGCAAAGACTCCCAACCAGCAAAGGACTCTCATCTTGCCTCACTTTTATCCCCAAGTACAGGCGGTGACCATTTCACATGGGGGTTGTTTCCACCCTGAGCAAGTATAAGCCCTAGCCTGGTACACCCTGCCCTGCCCCCATTCTGCCCTCTTCCAGATCCAAAAAGAACCTGCGCATTGGCGACTGCTTATCAATTGGACGCACCTAAAATGGTTGTAGCCTGTAATGAAAACAGTTGGAAATGATCTATGGTGGGTTTGAGTTTGCAGTTCTACAGAGAAACAGTAACCTGTGAATGACCCATTATAAGCAAGGGTGCGTGGCATAAATACTCGGGAATTCCTCAACTCTATTAACAAGATTCATTCAGAAAAACTTCACAACGATCTAAATGCTGGATCTAAAAGGTGCTCTTACACTAGTGGAAAACATTTCCTGTCCACAGCACTGTAGGAGAAAACCCAGAAGTTCTTCAGACTCCAAAGGCTTCTTTTACTGCCTGCACTAAAGACCATACACTACATTCAGTATTTTCCTAATTCAATATTCCTCATGTTTCTATCTGATGTAGGAGACTATAGTTTGTGTCATAATAAAATCTGCTAGTCTAAGACACCACAAGATTCTGCTTTTGCTTCTCATACTATAATGCAACCCAACACATTGTGGTGCAGCACTGTCTTCCAGTAGCTCTTGTGCAAGAGTTCCTGGAACAGCTCAAAAATATTTTCTCCCTGTGCTTTATGGTTCTTTGAATAAAACCCTCAAATCTTATTATATGAGCAGTTTCACAGCAGGTAACGAACAACAGCCATATGTAATAAAAGGGGTATGACCACAGCGTTGGGAAAGAACGAACAAGAAGCCGGTACTAGGGCCAGGTACTCTTCTTCACCCTAGAATCTAGGCCAAGGAAAGCTAGCAGATAAGGGAATGCTACAGGACTGGAAGAGTGAAAATGACATCTCAGGATTCATGGTAAAGCTCTGCATGCTCTTCACAGCAGCAGTTGAGGAACACCTATCATCTTGCTCAGTTCTTTAGGAGCAAAATGTTTCAGTGTGAAAGACTAGCTACTGCTCACATCATAACAGTGGCACAGTAATGGGATTCTCATTTGAGGTACAAGTCTCAAGATCTTACCTTCTTCTGCTTCTACAGGCTGCTGTGATATAATATTTAAGAGAACTGGATTCTTCCATACACCTTCCTTTGAAATCTCAGCCAGTGTTTCGAGGCTATTGTCTCCAAATTTAAGTAAAGCATTATGGGAATCCTATGTTGGAGAAAGAGATAAACCTTCCTTAGACAACCTTCCTTAGACATCTATTGGGAAGCTTTTAATGTCTGGTGTATTTTGTGTTCTTTATATTCTGTTGGAGGCCGCCCAGAGTGGCTGGGACAACCCAGTTTGATGGGCGTGGTACAAGTAATAAATTATTCTTATTATTACTGTTATATAAATTCCTACATTTCCAAGATCTCAGTTGGGATCACTACACAAGGCTGTAAGAAAAGGCTGCAGAAATACGGCATTTTTCCAGCATTTAATTACACCAGGTAATATCCAATGAACTCAGAGCAGATCCACTGAATATCTTTGGCTTTGTTAATGTGTCCCCCACCATCATATTTAGAGGAGGGTTTTTTTATTCCATTTCTAGTATGAGGTACATAGCTTGGAAAAAGGAGTAGATACAAACGAAGGTATCTTACAGTTAGTCATGTTGAGATCATGCCTACAAGTTTATGTAATAGAAATTTCACTATATAATTATACAGCAAGTAGCCCAGAGTAACATAGCCTTCCTTACATCAAAACATGGTGAATTCATAACATGCAGTGGGTAACCATCCATATCTCCTACAATAATCAATGAAATTAGTCCGTTCTTGCCTGAAAATATGCTGTCTTGTGCTGTTCTCCTAGTCTGATAAAGTAGATTACTTTAGCCATTAAAGCTTTGTCCTATATGTCACCATAGTGTTATTTAATGGTACATTTGACTATCTCCATTTAATTCTCTGAAGGCTGTGCATTGTTCCCTTCTAGCAGACATTCCTCCTTTTAAAAGAAGTCTCCCCAAACCTCTACTCCCAATGCGAGACAGGGGATATTGCACTACTGGAGCACTCTTCTATCACATAAAAAGTTACAAAAGGATGCTTACAACCTCACTATATATTAAAGGCTGTATGAAGAACTAAAATTCATATAAGACATCCAGGTAAGGTATACTTAATCATAATGTATTTATTCCCATTTTATACTGGATTCAACTAAAGAACTACCACAAATACCACAGCCTACTTAGTTATAATTTGAAAATATATATTTCTAGATGCAAACTGTTGAAACAGGGTCCTCTGTAGAATAGAGATGAAAAATACTTGCCTGTATAGACTGAAACAGTCTTAACAATGGTTCAGACTGCTCCTCACTTTCAGGCACAGAAAGCAGTAGTTCAAAACAGCTCCTGAAATAAATAAATCACAGAACCAAGCTAATTAGGACCACCATTAAGGAAGTAGCACGTTGGGTCATTTTGTACCTCTGTTTATAATCTCTCTAGGTCAAATGAATGTGAAAACATAGTAGAAAAGAGCTGAAGCTGTTAAGCAGCATAACAATTGCTACTAGCAGCGATGCTGTTTCCCATGAGAAGAATTCAAGATAGATGCACTGTAACAATATTTAGTTGGAATTATAGCACTGAATGATTTTCAGGCTGTATTGGCAGCTTATTCTTAACAGCATCTTTGACCAATGTGATGCATAATAATGGTCTTGCAGATTCATTCACATTTTGAATTTTCAGGTACCGAGTTCCAAAGAAGTACTGTTTATAATATATGTAGCCCAGGGAAAAAAGTAGATAGGCTCAAGATTCACTAAGATGCAGCGTGGGGAGAAGATGGCATGATCTATGCCATTTACAATTTCACAATAATGCTTATTTCTCTACACATAATTTAAACTTGCATTCCACCGTTCTTCAGGTCAGTGTATACAGGGTTATACATTTCCCTCCCCCAATCACAATAACCCTGTGAGACAGATTAAGTCTCCCTGATTCAAGTGCAGCTCTCTATCCACTACACCGCACAGTCTCTGGTGCTTCCCATTGTCCTAAATTGAGGAAACAGATTGGTAAAATCCTAGCAGTTACGCATGCTCTCAGCAGAGTTCCCCTCCACCTCCTGATCACTTAAGCTAAAAGGGAGGGGAGTAACCTTTGTCACAGAATGGATCCTGAAAGTGAGGTGGCATTGGCCCTGGAGGATACACATCATAGGGTGTACATCCTCCCAGCCAACTCCCCCCCCCCCCAATCCTTTGGGTCTCAAGTTAAAGAGAAGCAACAGGTCTCCATGCCAAACTCCCTGCCCATCAGGGTGGATCTGATTTAAATCACTAGTCAGTAAGACTTGATTCCAATCACTTTTTTACAGAAAGACTTATTCTTGCTGGTATAATCTTAATATTTACAACCAGATGAAGCTTTCATTTTTGGAATAATAAATTTTCAGAATAGCTTTTACAGTTATATCAAAAATTACTGATTTGGTTATACTCTTAAGAAATACATAGACAGATAATTATGAAATTAATGTGAGGTTTAATAAGTTAACTATATTTCGACAACTTTTCTGCTGCACTTATTGGAACAAGAAAAATAACCATTTCCTTCCATTTAAACAATTTATTTAACTAAAACAATAACATTATAGCATATGTATCCATGTTTGTTAACTGATGTGGTTAAACAATTTTTAAAAAACTTAAGACTGAGTTTTAGTACAACCCCCCCCCCCAAGACTGAGTTTTCTCCTCTAGAGAGAGAATACTGCAATAAATCTCAGGCTATAAATACAAATGTAATGGAACCTCAGAGGGACTATATCTCCCAGCGGGCCTAGTTTTGGAGAGGCTGGCCTTCCTTTTTCTAGAGGAGAAGTGACTTCTAGAGGAGAAGGCTTAGGTTGGAACAGGCTTGCAGAAAGAACAGGCCGAGGAGAAACAGACTGGTGGAAAGCTGGAAAAGGGGAACCAAGGATTGGAGCAGAGAACTTCAGGGATTCCTGCAGGACTGAAGTTCCAGGTACAGACTTTATTGTTTGGACAATGTCAGACGAGCCCTGGAAAGAAGAGTCTGGAACCAGTGAACCCTGATTAGTTGACTGGCAAGCACTTCAAGATCTCGCCACAGACTTGAAGATCCCAGTTACTATTTCCACCACTACCCCTTTGGATTTGCTTCTACATTCAGGTGCTGTATTCTGTACAGTTAAATGTTAGCGCAGTTGTTGGAACCCAGTGGGATTGGTTGCAAGCCCTGAAGCGCCTTCAGCACTTGCCTCAAGTCTGAGTTGCACAGACATGCAACTGACTTGCACAATTATTACACAAAGATCCCAAGACTTGCGGAGTATTCTGCACTTTCAGTTTTACTGCTTCACACTTAGCTA
This sequence comes from Podarcis cretensis, assembly GCF_951804945.1. NCBI lineage: Eukaryota > Metazoa > Chordata > Lepidosauria > Squamata > Lacertidae > Podarcis > Podarcis cretensis. The sequence goes on along the minus strand of NC_137177.1, from coordinate 21,735,707 downwards.
CTTGTGCAGGTCTATTCCACTCCAAACAATCTATTCATTGAACCTCTTGGAATTTAAGTGGTAAGGGGTTGATTCTGTGTATATAAATTTGCAAAGGAACAATGGGATTAAGGTTTTTTCCTCAACTCTGTATGTTTATTTTATAACATTTTTCTGTGAAAAAAAAGCATGTTATCTGTGCAGACACAAATTCACACTTCTGAGAGCTGCTAAACAAGCATCTGTGATAATATCTTCTCGTTAGAAAAAATGCCCCCAAATAATCTTACAGAAACCTCTGGAAGAGCATGACATTGTGAATGGGTTAATGGAATTCATTTATCAAAAAAAGAATAATTAAACATTGCATATAAAGCCTCATGCTACATAATTAAAAACAAATCCTTATTTCCTGATGAATAGCCTTTGGACTATAATGTAACTTAAATAGAAAACTATGTTTAGAAAGATTTTTCCTCCAAAAGCATTTTATTTTAAAAATTCCGATTTAAATAAAAATTTCCAATATAAATAAAAAAAAGATTTAAATTTAAAAAATCTGACTTTTTTTTTAAAAAATGAAAAAATCATTGATTTTTATCCGCCCCGCTGCCCAAGAGACTGCAGCCTCACACTACTGCCCCATGCTTTGCTGTCAGTATATGGACCCCACAATTTCCTACAACAAAGTGGGGTGTCTGCATGCCAGAGATGTGAGGAGAGCATTCCAACTTCCACTGCCTTTTTGAAAATACAGAATAGTTATTTTCACCTTTGGTAATGACCTTCCCCCACACAAGGATGTATGCAAACAGGCACCCTGATTTGTTGATACAGGGAATGCTATTTTCAATATCGGACAGGTGGGCACAGTAATTTGAAAATCTCTGCTCTTGATCAAATTCTCTTTTCTGTTAAAAAGCCATGTCCCAAATGTACTTACAACACTAGCCTGCCAATTACCAGAAGAACTTCTTCACATTCGGTAGTCAAGTAAGGTCGGGCATTGGCAAAGCTCTGAATGGCGACTTGATACACTTCCAAGAAAGGCAGAACATGCTCCGAAGCACCCGGATTGTCAGCATATTGTAGCAACGTCTATAAATGAAAAGATGTAATGCGGTAATATTTGTTCTCAACTCTGATTAAGCTATTTCAAGGCAATGTTATAATTCTATGCTGAGGATATTATGCTTTCCAACTTTTCTCAAAAGAAAAAACAAAGAAATGGCAACCTGCCACTCTACTCTTTTTTGCCTTCCTCCTAAAGCAAAACTGCTAATACTAATTAGTATTATTTATGGACTTTCAAGAATGCAGCTCCTGAAAGAACTGCTATATGATAGCAGTGGAGTATAAGCTCATGAACTAGCAGGTTTTATCTACAGCCTTTTGTAGACACAGCACCTGCACTCAGAACAGTCTTTACATACCCTCACAATGAAAATTTGTATTCACATCTTGTGGGTACGATTTAACATCCATCACATTTCCCTACAAGGTAATCTCTTTCTTTCTTTCTTTCTTTCTTTTTCTTGGGAGGATCACGTTCACCAAGCATATAGTGGCACATGCGAAACCCATTCACAAGAGCATAATACATGTTTATGCTCACAACCAGTGGTGCAGTCTATGCAGGGTTTCTGTCAAATACAGTGCGGCTATCAGCAGGACTGAGCTATGCATTGCATACACCTTTCAGGAAGACCCTGAAAAAGAAGGGCCAAACTAGGCGAATGTGGAAAATCCATGATCAGGTTTTCCCAAAATATTTTTCTTTCATTAAAAGCAGCTGCAGAACCAATAGCATCTCTGTCTTCCTCCCTTTCTGTGCTTAGTAACAGCTTGTGAAGTAGTTAAGTCAATCAGTGTGTTGTCAGGGGAAGCAGAAGGAAGAAATCACATCCCTGCAACTTCAACATCCAAATCCCTCACATAGCTTCAGGCAGGTTTTCACAGCCCAGCATTTAGCAAACCAAGAGGTGTTAATCTTCCAGTGAAAAAAATACACCAACTCTTGTGGCTCAGCAGAAGAACTATACTGACAAATAACTAGACCAAGTTCTTAACAATCAAAACATTATAAGGATCAAAACATTATAAGGAATCATTTCAACAAGTTAATCTTTTAGAATTTTACCACAGCTGTTATAATGTACCAAGAGTCAAGTCAGGTGAAGTGCTGATGCAGCCAGTCTCACCTTGAGCTCAGTCTTACATAGTATTACCGTATTTTTCGCTCTATAAGACGCACCAGGCCACAAGACGCACCTAGTTTTTGGAGGAGAAAAACAAGAAAAAAAAATTTCTGAATCTCAGAAGCCAGAACAGCAAGAGGGATCGCTGCACAGTGAAAGCAGCAATCCCTCTTGCTTCTGGGATAGCTGTGCAGCCTGCATTCGTTCCATAAGACGCACACACATTTCCCCTTACCTTTTAGGAGGGAAAAAGTGAGTCTTATAGAGCAAAAAATACGGTATTTCTCATGACTAAACAAAATTAATGGGCCTCTACAGCATTTTAACAATGGCCAGTCTGCGTGCCAAAGCAAGCCATAGCTAAAAACTAGCTATGGCTTGCTATGACATGTGAACCACCTGAACAGTCTTTCAAAATTATTTTCTAAGTTTCACTAAGAACTCATGGCCTAAACAGAGTGTGAAAACTTTGGTTCACTGGCCTAATTACAGGCCAAAGCCACGTCCACCTGTTCTATGTAGTATAACATTGGTGACATCATCTGATATCCAAAAGATCAGGTGTGCAGCAGGTAAAGTCATTCTCCAGGCCAAAAAGGGATTTTCAGGCACTTTGAGGCCCCAACTACCAGCTGATTAGAAGAGAGCACTATGAGATTAGGAGCACTAGGGAGTTCCCACTGGGAACTTCATACTGCAGCAGATGGAACTGGAGAAAGTGGCTTGGATGTATGTTGCTGGAAGAAGTGCTTTGCATCCAAACCTCTTTCTCTACAGAAATGTCAAAGGAATGGTTACAGATACGAGCCCTGCCTACCTCTTTGAAGGTACATCCCCAGCATCAATTGACTAGCACCTGCCAAAGTTCAAATGAGATTGCTCAATCACCTCAAAACATTAAGACATCAGGTGACAGACAGATATGTGTTCCTACTGACCTATTCCAAGTCAGTTTTGGGAGGTGAGGAGATATGGATCATTACCTACCCTGGCCTAGTGTAATGCTTACATTTTTAACTTTGAACTAAAGTCTTCCTAAAACAGGTTTATTATAACCTCCTTTCAACCCCCCCCCCCATAGGAAGAGCACTTTTAATACAAATACAAATGAACTATAAATTGGCATTTGACCTCATTGAGCTGATAGGAAACCCCTTTTTTAATCCTTTGCACTAAGTTAATTTAGGTGACAAAGGTAAATAAAACAAAAAATAACTAGCTAGAAAGCTTCCAGTGTGACAATAAATCAAACCATATTTTTCATCAATACCTCTGACAGGTACTGACATGGATCTGAATTCTGAACACTGCTTGAGAAACACACCTTTCTACAGTGCACAATATTGATAAGAATAACACCCTCAGTGTTCCATGTGCTTTACTTACATACTCACTAATCCTTTCAATTTCTCTTGTTACATCAGTTTTAACTTGATAATCCAAATGGGCATATTAGAACTTGGCAGAGATGAATCATTAACTTTCCAAGTCTTTTGCTGTCTTTGTTTTCCTTTTCCTGTGAACCTATCCTCAAATGGCATTTGCTTACTGCTTGACAACACTGCCCTGGGAAGTTGCTGGCATGTTTTTTGCGTGAGTTCTGCATGTCGAAGGGGACTTTGGGCTTCTGTTTCTTCAGCTATAAGCCACTGCAGTCACATGGCAAACCAGTAAGTGCTTTCCAGCGCAATTTGCAATTCCACATGGGGATCTGCTGTTCTAAATCAAAAACCCTGTAGGCATGCTCAAAACCTTGGGCTCACCTAAACTTGGTACCTGACTACTCAATTGTTTCAATCCACTTCACTCTGTGGGCCTAATTACATTCATCCAAGCTCTCTGAAGAAGCCAGGTGGGCAAAATTTCAGGATGTTTTAAGCTGTTTCAATCCTGGGGAAGCCCAGCCAGATGGGTGGGGTATAAATAATGAATAATTATTATTATTATTATTATTATTATTATTATTATTATTACTACTACTACTTCTAGAGAACTACAGTCGCCCCAGTATAGTGCTTTTCACCACCAGTGCAAAAGGGAAAGCTGCAAGATTGTGTCTACCAACTGCTAGCAGCTTGAATAGTGGAAGTTAAATTTAAATGCTTGTATTTTACTCTTTTTCCAGCCTCTTGTAACCACAAGCAGTTCTCAATGAATTATCAAATATCATAGCTAAATATTCTTACATTTGTATAGCTATAAATGTACTTAAGCTCACTGTCTTGTTTAACCAGACTATTCAAGTATTTGGCCATGTTCTTTCATTAGTCTGAACACCAATCTTTCCCATGATTATTTTTAAAAAATGGTGGAATCTTATTTTAGCTTTCTCCTTTATATGAGCTAAAGCAAACAGAAAGGCTTTTTATCTAGTCATAAGTTTATGGAGTAAAGGGGCAAAAAATACCCAAACCACTCATGCGCGCACTCGCATACACAGAGTAGTCAATTGCTTGCATACTATCTCAGATCATCCTAGTGAGTCAAGTAATAAATAAAAAGCCAAGATCTACAGCAGGTGAGCTTTCATGAATATCGGAATATAGTTCCTGCTGCCTGTCAACAGCTAGGGTCAACTCAATACTTCATAATTAGGAGGTTCATAATTAGAAGGCTTTCTGATTATACTTCTTAAACACATTTATTCTGTAAGTTTGTACATGTATGCAGCATCACAGAACTTCCCTGTCACACCCAGCACCTCACCAGCAATAATCACAGCTTTATGCAAAGTGCTACACTCGGCTACTAACACCCAATGCCCTATTTCTGTGTGTCAATGAAACAAATGGGCCAATGTGATCATCAGAAATTGGATTCTGGAAAATCTTAGGGTTGCAGCAAGGAAGAGTGGCATATGCTCCACAGATCTTGCTATCCCCAGCAATACTTATTTCCACAAAGATTTGTTGAGTGCATTAACTAGAAAATCATTTTGCCCAAATCCATATTTGTGATTCTAGAAGACTTAAGCATGCTGGAATGGCATGAACTATTACTTTTGACATTCCATACATATGCCTTGACACTGTGTCTCAACAGAAGGTACCGTACAAAATTATAAAGAGGTGAAATACAATGTTCTAGGGATATGTTCAAATGGAGGAACTAACTGGTACAGAACACATCTGGCTCTTACAAAAGATACAACCTATCTGTACTGAAACAAGCAAAAGTGATCATAGAATTGTAGCATTGGGAGGCATCCTGGGGGACATCTAGTCAAACTCCTTGCAATGGAGGAATCGCATTAAGAAAAGAGGTGAGAAGCATTAATAGATAAGAGCATCATATACAAGTGGAACTAGAAATACTGTTGCATTTCAACAGTGGTGATCGTGAAATTCTTGGAGGCAATTGCTTGCAAGCTGTCTTTCCATGTAATTATGTCAGTTCAAACATCTCCCACTAGTTGGAATTAGTTCTGGCACTGATAAAGTATAAGTGATGCATCATTTAACTGTATAACTTACAGTTTTGTAGAGTTTGCCCATTTCTACAGTCAGATCACTAGAACAGAATTCACTTTCGTATTTAACAGTGTGTCCCTTTTCCTATTTAATAGTACCCCACCACACACACACACACACACACACACACACACTTTTGCATACTTTTTGTTCATGACACAGTTTGTGATTTTCTCAATTTGTAAAAATCTGCCCTTTGAAAAGAAATGTGACATATTTTTCTGCTACTAGTTTTTTCCAGGATCATCAGTTCTCCCACTTCATGAAAGCTTTCTCAAGTTCCTTCCATCTTTCTTGTTCTCTTTGGTTGGTGCTTTTACTTGAGTTTGGTAATTTTATTTGTTGGGTTTATGTACAATCAAGCATTTGCCCTGAGGATACATCAAGAACCAAGTCAATCCTTTCTCATGAATGGGAAGGATTTTAAAGCAACCATCACCTGCACCCCTAGCTTCTTCACCTGATATCCTACTGCTTGTTGACTTCTCATCTGCTCAATTCATACTTTACATGGTTGCATCCCCAATTCCTGTAAAGATAAAACTAAGCCATTCCCACAAACTGTGCAACACTATCAACAGGTAAGGAAGACTTTAAATAAGAGTGGAGACTCTCACACAGCATGCCACAGAAAACCAAACAGAAGAGTCCATGAGCCCCAAATACAATCTCACTGAACTTAAGAGCAGTTCTCAGAGGCTTATCTAGTCCAAAATTCTGTCCTCGCAGTGGCCAAAAAGATGTCTATAGGAAGTCCACAAGCAGGACATGAGCACTATAGCAAGTGCCAAGTGTCTCCCCATAGTCACTTGTTATGGCCTTGTCCTCCAATCAGCCTCTGTTCGGCCTGCATAAATCAGTTGTATCCAGATTCAACTAAGCTCACAGCAAAGTTGGAAAGCTGCTGAGGTCCCAGCCGCTGACATAATGAGTAGCTACCAAGTACTCATTGGCAGTGTTAGAAACTCAAGATATTTAAGCTAAGCACAGAATAGCAGCTTAAACTAGAGTTACAGTCACCAGAGCAGAATGCTGTTGCCATTTTGGGGCCAGACAGCTCAAAAGTTGTGTTTTCCAATACAACTTTTTGCTTCCTGAAATTCATTCTGATTGTGCAGATGAAATACAATGGACAGAAAATTCTTTAGGATGTATTGATAGTGTGCGAAAACAGGCAAGATCCAAGGACTCCCAGGCATGCACCTCCAGATGGTGGAGACATCAGGCACCATTCTGGCACCCTGGCATCTTCACTTGGTCGCAACTGACCGACAGCCAGGTGCAAAATGGGGTTGGTGCTTGGTGAATTTTGGTGCTTGGTGAATTGGAGCACTATGTGTGCTGCTGATTGCACAAGCATCAGAGGGGGTCCACCAGCAGAGACTTTGCAAAGGACACCCTCATACTGTGAGTTGATACTCACAGGATGGGGATGCAACTGAGTTCTTTAATTATATTTAGATGCATAAATTTAAAAGAATTGTCTTCCTTTGAGAAGGATGCCAGGTGTGTCTTTGTCCTTGGTTTGCCACCCTCCAATGAAGAGGCATGATCAGATCAGCAACTTACACAGAAACATACAAGGTTCTGCACTTAGGCAGGAATAACCAACTGGGGAGCGTTTGGCTTGCCAGCAGTACATGTTAAAAGAATCTAGGGGTTTTAGTAGACCACATGAGTTTGATGCAGCAGCAGCAAAAAGAAGAAGAAAGAATGCTAGGCAAGACTGCATCAACACGATTCTAGTCTCTTATTAAGGGAAGGTACAGTCCCACTCTATTCTGCCTTGGTCAGACCACACCTTAAGTACTGTGTCCAGTTCTGAATGTCACAATGTAAGAAGGATATTAACAATATGGAAGGTGAAAAACAAAGATGGTCAAGGCTCTGGAAACCAAGCCTTATGAGGAATGGTTGAGGGAGCTGGGTATGTTTAGTCTGGAAAAGAGACCGAGAGAAGAGGATAGCCATCTTCAAATATCTAAGGGACTTTCACATGGAAGATGGAGCAAGCTTGCTTTCTTCTGCTCCAGAGGGTAGGACCCAAACCAATGGATTCAAGTGGAGATTCCGACATCAGCAGGAAGAACCTTCTGACAGTAAGAGCTGTTTGTCAGTAGAGCAGGCGCCCTTGAAAGATGGTGGACTCCCCCTTCCTTGGAGGTTTTTAAGTAGAGGTTGGATGGTCATCTGTCATGGATGCTTTAGTGAAGATTCCTGTATTGCAGGGGATAGACTAGATGATCCTCAGGATGCCTTCCAACTCTATGATTCTATGATATGGGATGGGTAGCTATTACCCTTACAAAATGTAAAAAGGAAAACATTTTGGGATTTATGAGTAAAACATGTCTCCAGCTGAAATCAGAAAAGGTGTGCTTCAGCAAGCAGAATTTTGGGAAACATTGCAATAGAGAGCTACTTGTATCTCAAGGTGGAAATACAGAAGGATAGCTGTGTTAGGCTGGTACAGCAGAAACAAGATATTTTAGGACAGAAATTGAAGAAGCCATCAATATGTTTGCATATTGTTGGGATAGGAGAGTACCCATGGTCATGCCATTGACCTCAAAACACAACTCCCCCACAAATCTTTAGGTTGGTGGCACTGCATTGCAAGTTTATCTGCAGGTCAATGTTGTTAACGATCACTTGAGTGAATTGTCACATATTGTACTTTTGCATTTCACATAGCAGAGAGATTCCATACACCTGCATGAACTTGAGTCTAGACTAAATTTGTTTATCTTCAAGTTGCTACAAAACCCTCTAGGTTAGGCATCCCCAAACTCGGCCCTCCAGATGTTTTGGGACTACAATTCCCATCATCCCTGACCACTGGTCCTGTTTGCTAGGGATGGTGGGAGTTGTAGTCCCAAAACATCTGGAGGGCCAAGTTTGGGGATGCCTGCTCTAGGTTGTACTAATTTTAGTCTCCCTTGGAGTAGATCTGAAAAGAATAACTTTAATCTATTAACGACAGAGTAAACTTAACTGAATGCAGTCATTTATCATTTTTGTATTCCTACATGGATTTATAACAGCCCTGTTGCTGTTATATCAAACACCACAGCACACAATATAAACATGGATGTGATATTCCATCAAAAGCTAGTAGGTTCATGTATTGAAAGCAGGAAGGCTTGAAAGTGATTCATTGTCCTAAGGTGCAGCAGCATCTCATCTAGAAATATAACAACTCAACCATTCTGTTAAATCTAGTACTGAATACCTAAAATTATGTTTTAATAAAAGTTGTAGGACATACAAAAAAAAAATAAGATGCAAACATGGAAAATAAAAGGTTATCATTAAGCTGAATTGTCAAGGCAGTAAAGATCTCATTTTCACTGGGACATCAACACAATCACTTCTCTTTAGGCTAATCCAACACAATTACATTTTCTGAGCTTTGAACTAAATTTCAAATGTCACCTGTTTCCGTACAAGTCAAGGCAGCCTAGAAGAATTATTAGTTTACAACTCTTTAAAACCCATGTGTCTACTTGATGAACCAAGCTGACAATATAAACCATCACCCATTTCTGGAGGCCATGTGGCATGCACAATTTTCTGTGCTCCAATCCTTCTATATGTCAATGGTTCAGATCAACACAAAGTGACCAGGATGTTTTAGTATTGCAGGACCTGGTGGACACTAAAAGCAGCTATTCCAAGCACTCATGGTGTCAGCTGAAGCCTTTAGAACCCTATAGCCCAGTGGTGGCTAACCTGCCATTCTCCAGATGCTATTGAGATTTAAAACTTCCACCAGTCCCAATCAGCACAGGCAAGACTCATGGCTGCCCTAGTCCCAAAAGCCTGCTCAATGAAACTTAAGCCTAAATAAATGCATAACTGAAATAACTGCATCTTCTTGGCCCTGTTTTTACATGCCACCATTTCCCTCCCCCTATCTATTTTTGCATGGCAAAACTGTACTCTTATTTTTTCTAAAGCACCAAATGCATAGAAGGTACCATCTAAATCAATATCAAAGGGCTCCCTCCACTGTGGTTTGCCTCCCTGTGCTAGTGCTATGAGCGGTTCATGTCAGCAGGGGTGGTGGTGTTCTTCCAAATTACTCTTAGATGGTTCTTCTTAATCGTAACAACATTGGACATTATCTCAATCCATTTATACAACAAATGGGTGAACACTTTTATCCAAAATATTAAGTTACCGTTTTGTATGATCCATACCCAACCTTTGCATAAAATCATCAAACCCAAAGAAGAACTGGATGGTCTTCATCTGACAGTGAAAATGTAACAGAGCTTTAAGCAGGAAAACATGTCTAAGGAATTTGGGGACCACCAAAATGTTGACTCTGGAAGCTACCCACTCGACTTCAATGGATAACCCATACTCACTAATTCACAAATCTTTCTCAACCCTTTGATCATTTCCAAGCATCAAATCTTTCTTTCTACACTGACATCCAACAAAGCTACCTGAAAATATTATCTAACCTGTTGCAAGCTTGTAATGGAAACCATGTGGCCATTATATTTAATGTGGCATGTTCATGTTTGTATAAACACTTTGTTGATACTTTCAACCCAAAACTATATCTAACATACAAAGTCTATTGCAATATGAGTTGGAAAAAGAATTGGAACTCCATTTTAAAATAAAGTCATATCAATAGGACTATTCGATTCAGAACACCGTACAAAGTGACTGACATCCAAGATGTCAATACAGGTTTTTGTATTGAAAAGGTGAACTGGCATTCACAGTTGCTTACAAAAACTCAAAGCAAATAGAAAAATAAGAATCAAGCCATATTATACTCAATCCACACTATCGGAACAGTAAGTAACCCAGAGAAAATACTGTAAGTTATTGTTTACTATTAAAAGGCTTTAGCAAACCACAGAAATAGGAGCCAGGCAAATACGTTGGGAGTGGAGATTTCAGAAGTAGGAAGCCACCACAGAAAGGGCCCTGTCTCTGGCAACCACACATCTAATCTTTGGGAGCTCCTGAAGCAAGGCCTCATCTTTGGGCAGACTAATACAAGATACTGAACATAGCCCCATCGGAAGCAGAGATCCAGATTAACATTTTTATTGACAAGGAAGAGGAACATATAAACAAAGATCCTCAAAGTGTAGGGAGATAACCCCCTCAACTACGGCTGTTAGAAAGCTACGGCGAAAGAGAACTTGGTGTACGTGCAAAGATCTGCGAGGAAAAGAGAAAAAGTCCGCGGAAGGAGGGAGGGGTGTCATGGATTTCGTTTAAAGAAGCCCCCCCCCGCTCCCGTTTAACCGACTGCTCCTCTTCCTCCATCAATTCCGGCGCTGCCACAAAAAGAGGCGGCGGGGCGGGGAGAGCGCGCCGAAAACACCAGCGGGCGCGGAGAAGGGAGGGAGCCCCCCGAGAAGAGACAGCCATCGGGTCCCGGAACCCGAACCTCCCGCGAAGCCCGAAGAAACGGGAAGCGGCGTCGGCGGAGCCTCCCAACAGAGACGGTCCCTCGGCCCCGCCTCCCCAGCGCCAGGCAACGGCTCGCCGCCGCCGCCGCCCCCTGCGCCTCAGCCTCCTCCTCCTCCTCCTCCTCCGCGGGGCCTCGGCGCCCCAAACCTCCTCCAGCGGCCGAGCCTGACCCTCCCCCCCTCCAACCGCCCCGCGCGCGCGCCCTCCTCCGCCCCCCCCCCAATAACCGCCCTCGCGCCAGGCCCGCCCCGCTCACCTGACAGAAGTCCCGGCAATAGGCGCCCGACGAGCCCTCGCCCACCCCCTGCTCGCTGAGCTCCGCCTGCAGCTGCCGGAGCCGAGAGCTGAGGCCGGCGGCCAACCGGGGCATTTCTGGCTGCAGGGCCGCGTCAGCCTCGGCGTCCGCCATCTGCACCCGGCCCCACCGCGCGTAGGCAACGAATCACGTGACCCCGCAGCCGCTGACCACATCGGCGGGGGACGGGCCCACGTGACCCGACGGCCCCGCCCACTCCCGGCTCCTGCGCATGCTGCCGCCCTTCGGCGGGGCGGGAAGGAGGCCGCCAAAGACAGGTTCCCATTGGGCGCTCGGCCCTCTCGCGGGGCGATGACGCAAATGCATCGCGCTGCTGGAGCTGGGTTCTTCCCTCCCGCCCCATTTCCTAGCGCTGCCCAATAGGGAGGAGGGGCGGAGCTACTTCGGAGAGGCGGGGGAGGAAGGGAAGCTTCCGGCGTGGAGCTGCAGCAAGAAGGGCGAATGCGATCTGCAGATTTTACAGTTCTCTGGAGAGACTTGTTTATTCACTCGTTATAGGATTAATATTGGTTTTCCTTGCTAACTAGAGATCTTTTTTTAAAAAAAAGTTTTAATTTGTCATAGAAAATTGGAAATGTTTTGCTTTTCAATTAAAAAGCAACCTTTTAAATTTTGGTACATCATTCAGACCTTTCTCTTTTTCTACCTAGTTTTAACTATTTGTTAATTATTTGGAATTTTTGTTTCATATTGTTTTCTAACAGCTTCTATTTACTCGTCACTATAGAAATACATCATCTCATAATATTTGAGGACTTAGTTGATGGGCAGTTTAGAAATGGAGCAAATAAACAACAAATATCTTCACAAGATCTTGTGAGGCTCAGCTGAGACAATGATTTGACCAGAGTCATTCTGAATTTCATGTTATTGCTGTCCCTGTATATGTAAAAAGGAATTATATTAGGGCTCAGTTCAAGCCTTTTAAGGGCAATTGTTAAGGAGGTGCCTTAAAATACATAACATAACACACACAAAAAAATTAGAGTCTGGTGTGATTATTGATTACACAAATAATGAAGTATATGGTAAAACTACCTATAGTTTACAGTACAGTCTGGCATGTATTAAATACATGTTTACTCCCACCTCCCCCACTTCCTATCAATTCTATCTGCTGCTGATACAAAATACTTTTTACTTTGATCATCAGTCTATGCAATAGACATTAGAATACATCATTTCATATCTGTAATAACTTTGGTATATACACTTTGACAAACTTATGTTGATATGTTCAGAAATGTTTATCTGACATCCTAATGCCTCAACAAACAAAACTGATTTGTAAAAATGTTACATGGGGGGGAAATACGAGAGAGACATTGCACACACTTTGTAAATCAAGAAAATCTTTAATAAAAAGAAAGAATTTTTTATCTGAGTGGTTATTGTTTTATTTTTAATTTTATGTAATTATTGCTATAATAATAATAATAATAATAATAATAATAGAATTTATATACCGCCCTATACCTGGAGGTCTCAGGGCGGTTCACATAAAAAGATCACAGTATACAAAATAAAAATAAAAGCAAAATCCCCCGCAAAATAATATCCCCCGCAAAAGAGCCACATTTTTAAAGGGTATGGGATGTTGATCAGGTCAACTAAAGGCCTGGTTAAAAAGGAACCTTTTTGCCTGGCACCTAAAGGTGTATAATGAAGGTGCAGGTGAACTTCCCTGGGGAGGGCATTGCACAGACAGGGAGCCACTACAGAGAAGGCCTCTTCTTGTGTTGCCACCCTGCAGACCTCTCGATAACGTCTCAATACAACCTTGTTAAACAGTTTAAAGATGAAAATGAATAAAAACTACATTACAAAACAAAAACAAAAAGGCCATATTTGGCAGGAATCAGGTTTGCATGACAGCACCAAATGAAATTTAACTGGGAATTGCAGGTGTGAAGAGTGCTAACGTGCTCAGCATCTGCTTGTGAGCTTCCCATAGAAACCTATATATGGAAACCTGTGAAAACAGTGCTGGACTACATGGGATTATGTTATAATTGTGCAGGGTGATTTAACTATGGAATTCGCAACCACAAGAAGTAGTGATGGCTACCAACATAGATTGCTTTAAAAGACAATTAGGCTATGCGTGGCTGCTAGCTACAATGGACATGTTTGGCTCATCAGTCAGAGGCAGTATGAATACCAGTTGTTGAGATTCACAAGTAAAGAAAGTGCTATTGGCCCTGATTCAACAGGTTCTTACTATGTTCTTACGTGATTGAATCCCACCTGCAAAACAGCAACGTTCTGGAACTGCCATTTCTCACCTCCAGCAAAGTGTCTAATCCATTCTTCAAAACTAGTGGCACCGCAAGTGCTAGGGAGAGAATACATTGTGTAAGTCCAAAGAGAAAGATGAAGTCTTAGAGCAGTGAACAGAGGGTCCAGTTCATTTCTCTGTCAATTATTTACTAAAGTTGTGGTAGGAGGAATAAAATTGTACATCCCCTGTCCTTACTACCTCATTATCATGGAGCGAGTTCTAGGCACAGTGCTGCTTCTGGCTTCTATAGGTAAGAGAGTTGTTTCTGGCACAGGTGCAGGTACCTGTGCTTACGGGCAGTGAGCTAACCATTCATATATCATTCCTATATGGGTGAAGCTTAAGGTGTTTTGTTTTTATGTTGCAATAAGTGCTGCTTGACTGATTGCCATACAATGTTAATTTAATTTGGCAAGGCATCATGACTTCCTAACAAAATTACTTTCTTTTATTTGAATGGGTTCCCATCCTTTCCAAAGTGATGTATGATCTTAAAAAAAAAATGTGCAACTTTCCAATACATCTCTTGTATTGGCATAATAAAAAAGTCACAAATCTGTATAAAATGTGCATGTGCATAGATAGATAGATAGATAGATAGATAGATAGATAGATAAATTTGAGTCTTTGGCAATCACTCGTAGCCGAATAAGATTGTTTTCCATAAACATGCTTTTAACAATGAGTCTGTAAGTGACTGTGGAGACCAATTCTGGAACCACACGTCTTTCCACAGTGGGGACATTGGTTTCCGGGCGGGAGTTGATCACGGTGTGGATTTGCCAAGCGTGCCTTCCTCTAAACACAATTCTCCCTTGCATATATATGTGTGTGCAAATGTAGTGGAGAAGATTTTGAGCAGGTGATCTGTGTGCCCGCTGAGTCTGTTGTTCAGGTGCTGAGGTTGAGCAACTTTGAGGTATCCTCCCTTCCTGGGGTTCTTTATATTGAAACCACACTTAGATGGAAAGCTCTTCATACACCTCTGCATGTTGCTGGATGGCATCACAACTACCGGCAAGAGAAGATGTGAGTTGTAGTTTATGGAGTCAGAGAATTCCATCAGAAATGAAAATAGGAAAAGCTGCTGCATTTCACATAGTTGCCAGAGATCTGGAACAGAAACCATGCAAATAGGGGTGGTATTTGTTATCTTTATATTAGTCTGCAAAATGTTACAGAAGCAACTACATTATTTCCTGCATTGTTTTTGTCATTTCCCTTCCATTGAAATGTATTGAAATTGATTACATAATTAATGATACAACTATGTTCGTCTCAACTATAGTAGACAGATTAACAGTTTCAGAGGAAGCCAAACTACAGTCGTACCTTGGTACTCAAATGCCTTAGTTCCCAAACGCTGAAAACCCAGAAATAAGTGTTCTGGTTTTCAAACGTTTTTCAGAAGCTGAATGTTCGATGTGGCTGTCGGCTACTGTTTCTAGGGCACCTGCACCAATCAGAAGCTGCACCTTGGTTTTCGAACATTTCGGAAGTAAAATGGACTTTCGGATCAGATTAAGTTTGGTGTTTTTGTTTTTCCTATTTATTTCACATTTTTGTTTTTGAGGCTTTTTCGGTTAATTTGTTTTTGTGACTGTGTGGAACCCAGTTCAGCTACTGATTGATTGATTGATTGATTGTGTGACTGCAGAAATGGATAAAAGCCCCCCATCCAAACAATGACTATCATCAGTGCAGGTAAGGCAAAAAAATAATTTTAATTTTTATCATCTACAATACTGTCTTATTTATTTTATAGTACAGTACATTGATTATTGCTTTCATTTTATGGATCAGTGGTCTCATTAGATAGTAAAATTCATGTTGAATTGCTGTTTTAGGGGTTGTTTTTAAAAGTCTGGAATGGATTAATCAGTTTTGCATTACTTTATATGGGAAAGCGCGCCTTGGTTTTGGAACAGACTTCTGGAACGGATTAAGTTTTAGAACCAAAGTACCATTGTACATCAGAATGGAAACAATGCTGATTCTCAGGAACAAAGGAAGCCCGTGAAGGCATAAACTTATCTCCACTGAAAAGCACTGTTTTATAAGGTTTGCCTGTGAAGGCTGAATGACAATGATGTCTGTTTTATGTGGGCAGGTCATCCCTTGGTGCTACAGCCACCAGGGGATGAGATGTATTTGCAAACTTGCTCAGATGGATTCAAGCTCCTTCTTTGGTGAGTCTCCAAAGGGAAGATGTTCCAGAACTGGAGATTGCCTCTCTACAAATCCTTGCAAGGATGCAGACTTTCACTTACCAAATTAGGGATCAGGAAAGGATGGAAGCAGGCAGGAAGAAAGTGAGCCATTGGGATCTACTGCTTGGAGTGGAGCTCTAGGACCAGGGAGACCTGGGCTCAAATCTCTGCTTGCCATGAAGCTCACCAGATGGTCCCAAGCCACTCATTCTAACTCACCTGTTGTGAAGATGAACTGGGGTAAACCCCAGCACATGTGCTGCCCTGAACACCTTGGAGGAAGAGTGAACTAAACATGTGTTAAATAAACTTGAAATAAGAAGCCAGTTCAGAAGCTGGAGTTCCAAGTGAATAGCAGCCAACGCCTTGGGATCCATCTCAGAACAGCCCTGAAAAGGTCTGTTTATGTTAGATCATGGTACAAAAAGTCACTGCCAGAATCATGTATTATATGCTTACCGCTTTATTATTACACTTCATGAAGTGGATTAAAGTAAATGAAAGCTTTTGCCGTGATAAATTTGTGAATCTTTAGGTTTGTGAGTCACAAGACTCTTTATTGTTTTTGCTACATTGGATAGGTAATAGAGCATAATAATAATAATAATAATAATAATAATAATTCTCATGTTTCAAATATATATCTCAATGCATTGTTCAAAATATTATAAAAACAACTAAAAAAAATGTAAAGAAAACACAAATGTAACAGGATGAGTACCAATCAAGGAGGAATGGCACTTTAAGTTATTGGAATATGCGGAGCTGGCGGGTCAGTAAGAGAACAAGAAGATCAAGGATACAAAAAGGACTGGAAAATGTTTGCAATTTTAAAAATCTATATAAACTCGTGAACAGATTAGCAGGACTTGAATAAATTCAGCAGTATAAGAGGAAGTAGGAGATAATTAGTAAGAAGAGTAGAACTCATAGCTGTCAAAGTTTCCCTTTTTTAAAGGGAAATTCCCTCATTCCAAATAGGATTCCTCGCAAGAAAAGGGAAAAGTTGATAGCTATGGTAGAACTTGGTAACTTAGAATACATGGAAGAGAAGGAAAATAACGGATACTAGAGAAGGAGAGGAAGAGAAGTCCTTAGGTGTTTTGTGTGGTGTCTTTGGTTTGTTGTGGTTTTGTTTTCAATTTTTATTCATTTATTTTCTACTTATTCTTTTTGAACTGTATGTGAGAACACAAATAAAAATTACTTTCAAAAACAAACAAACCAGGATATGGATTTTAAAATCCTATGTTGGACAATAAAACAGTTATGTTAGACTAAAATAACTACGTACAGTGGTACCTCAGGTTACATACGCTTCAGGTTACATATGCTTCAGCTTACAGACTCCGCTAACCCAGAAATATTACCTCAGGTTAAGAACTTTGCTTCAGGATGAGAACAGAAATCGTGCAGCGGTTGCACAGTGGCAGCAGGAGGCCCCATTAGCTAAAGTGGTACCTCAGGTTAAGAACAGTTTCAGGTTAAGTACAGACCTCCAGAACGAATTAAGTACTTAGCCCGAGGTACCACTGTATCTGCTTGATGTTGATCAGAACATTTTACAAGGGACTTTAAGAGGAAGGAAGAAATGAGCAAGCCAGTAGGACTGAAAAATCGCTATCTGAACAGAAGGATACACATAGGGTTCTACTTTTAGTTTCAGTCAAGCCTGGCAAATGCAAGAGCCTTTAATGTACCTTGCACACAACACATTCATGTAGATGTTGCAGCCTGAGTGAAAGCACACCATGTTGAGGAACCATAAGATTTCCAAGCTTTGTATAACTTACTGTTCTCAACAGTACAGGACATTCACGCCCACACTTGAGCCCTCATCTTATTCCAGTAATCATTATTATCTGCAGGATCCCATCGGCATGGGGGTGGGTACTTCACCTGCATTTCTGGGAAACAGCTTCCCATCTAATGAAGCGCACTCTTACTGGAAGCCTCCCATGTCAGCAAATGTGTAACATATGATGGTATTTGTGCCACAGTGTCAGCACAGACCGGTGAGCGTATTATCGGCGGATCCGAATGTTGGCCGCACTCTCAGCCCTGGCAAGTATTTGTCTTTGGCAGTCAACTCACTCGATGTGGTGGAGCCTTGATCAATGAGCACTGGGTGCTTACAGCTGGACACTGTCTGCAAAGGCAAGTTTGTGAGGTCATAGGGAGGAAGCGGTGGGTGAGAGGGCGGGTAATGTCTCCAGAGTAGGGGAGTGGGTGGTGCTGTGGTCTAAACCACTGAGCCTCTTGGGCTTGCCAATCGGAAAGTCGCTGGTTCAAATCCATGCAACGGTCGTGAGCTCCCATTGCTCTGTCCCATCTCCTGCCAACCTAGCAGTTCAAAAGCACACCAGTGCAAGTATGTAAGTAGGTACCATTGTGGTGGGAAGGTAAATGGCATTTCCGTGTGCTCTGGTTTCCGTCACGGTGTCCCGTTGCACCAGAAGCAGTTTAGTCATGCTGGCCACATGACTTGGAAAGCTGTCCATGAACAAACGCCGGTTCCCTCAGCCTGAAAAGTGAGATGAGCACTGCAACCCCATAGTCGCCTTTGACTGGACTTAACCGTCCAGGGGTCCTTTACCTTTACCTTTTTTTTAACCTTTAATCTCTCCAGACATTTACAAAACAATCTAGAATGGATCGCTTTTCTTCTTCGTCATTTTTTAATTGCCTGAGATTCTGCTGCTACACTGGGTGAAGAAGTCCCAGCCCAGAGGCAGTCAGACAGCAGTGAGCTGGTCCTCAGCAGCCATTTCTTACATTTTGAATTCTTTACGAGTTTATATGCAGGTGGTGCTGTGGGTTAAACCACAGAGCCTAGGACTTGCTGATCAGAAGGTTGGCAGTTCGAATCCCTGTGACAGGGTGAGCTCCCGTTGCTTGGTCCCTGCTCCTGCCCACCTAGCAGATTGAAACCAAGTCAAAGTGCAAGTAGATAATTAGGTACCGCTCCAGCGGGAAGGTAAACCGCATTTCCGTGTGCTGCTCTGGTTCGCCAGTGTTAAGTTGTGGGTTGACATAGCAGACGACACAGCGATTTCTCCAAGTAGCTCTTTATTCTTGTAAGCTGGAATAGAACTGCCTGCAAACAGCTCAGCCGGCCTGCTTTTATAGGCAGCCGGCTGTCAACATTGTAGCAACAACAGCCCCGAGTTCCCACCTAAAATAACTGACGTGGACCTGAGGGAAAACTATCTACAGACCTGAGTGAAAACTATCTACAGTATCCCCCTGCTGGCCCAGGGTGAAACTTCACTACATAACAGCCAGAAGTGGCTTAGTCATGCTGGCCACATGAGCCGGAAGCTGTATGCCGGCTCCCTCGGCCAGTAAAATGAGATGAGCACCGCAACCCCAGAGTCGGCCACGACTGGACCTCATGGTCAGGGGTCCCTTTACCTTTACTGAATTGTATTAATCATTTGTTGAATTTGTTTTTGCCTTCGTTATATATTTTGGATGTGATTATACCGACTGAAATGATCTACTCATTTTCAGTACCATAGCTATTATTGAGACTTGTTTTGAGCTCAGCATTGTTGCTGGAAAAGCGGGATATAAGAACTATTAAATCATATCAAATCTGGGCCACAAACCCTGTCCTAGTCAAGCAAAGAACCGAGGCCAAGAATAGCATGGAAATGGTTTGGTATAAGAAGGGCTGTGCCATACAATAGTTCTGAACACCTCTGTGTCTTCGCTATTGTCTCCCTTGCAGAAATCTAATGGTTCATCTTGGGGAGCATGATTTGTATAAGCAAGATGTTGGGGAACAGTCTTCCAAAGCAATCAGAGCCATCCGCCACCCTAAGTTTGAACCCCGAACAATGAAAAACGATGTCATGCTTCTGAAGCTATCCCTCCCTGCAGTCCTGGGAGATACCATTAAGACCATCCCTTTTGCTAAGGAATGCGCACCCACTGGGACAAAGTGTGTGGTGTCTGGCTGGGGCACTACTACTTTCCCCGAAGGTAAGAGGAAAGGCCAGAGGGTCAAGGTTCCATGTGCAATGACCACTTTTGGGATAAGCTGCAAGAAGTTTAGCTTGCAACGTCCATCAACAGGCAAGGGTTTCACAAGACCTCCTGCAAACCAAGGCTAGATTCAGGTACTTGAGGGGCCTGGTGCAGTTCCTACAAAGGAAAGCATGAAATAAGGTGATGTAAATGATGTAAGCTTTTGCAGACTACCTTAACCGAAACCAAAAACACCTAAATCCTGAGCACCTGCAGTTTCACAACCCTGAGCAAACTATTAAAAAAAGGGGGGGCGGGGCATAAGCTTGAGAAACAAAAAGACAGTACAGTGGTACCTCAAGTTAAGTACTTAATTCGTTCCGGAGGTCTGTTCTTAACCTGAAACTGTTCTTAACCTGAAGCACCACTTTAGCTAATGGGGCCTCCCACTGCCGCTGCGCCGCCGGAGCATGATTTCTGTTCTCATCCTGAAGCAAAGTTCTTAACCCGAGGTAATATTTCTGGGTTAGCAGAGTCTGTACCCTGAAGCGTATGTAACCTGAAGCGTATATAGCCCGAGGTACCACTGTAACAATTAACTGCACCGCTATTCAAAATCCAGTTAAAATGATCCAGTTTAACTAAGTCAACAAAATGGATGAACTTGATTCAGCATTTTGAAGTCTGATAG
This sequence comes from Podarcis cretensis, assembly GCF_951804945.1. Taxonomy (NCBI): domain Eukaryota; kingdom Metazoa; phylum Chordata; class Lepidosauria; order Squamata; family Lacertidae; genus Podarcis; species Podarcis cretensis. The sequence continues at coordinate 21,715,145 of NC_137177.1, read as the reverse complement.
ACCTTTACACTCCAATGCCCCCTTGCCTCTTAGCAAGGTAATCCCAATGGCTCCCAGTACTGCCTACTTTAGGAACCACTAGATTAGGTGATTTATGGGCCTAAGTATAAGGGCAGCTGCCTCTGTCCATACTGTGTTTCCAGTTGTGGGATGGGGAATTGCATCTACTAGCCAGTAGTCCATTAAGGTGAATGAAAGTAGTGGATTCTCCTTCCTTGAAGGCTTTTAAGCAGAGTTTGGATGGCCATCTGTCATGGATGCTTTAGCTGAGATTCTTACATTGCAAAGAGTTGGAGAAGATGGCCCGCAGGGTCCCTTCCAACTCTACAGTTCTATGATCCTATGAGTGGGGCATCTCATTCTGCTCCAAGCAAGCTGTTATGTACTGAGTCGAATAGGATCCAAACTGCAGCAGTCTGATTGGTCCTAGAACAATAGGATTCAGAATGCAGCAGTCTGATTGGTCCTAGAACAATGCAGCAGTATGATTGGTTGGCAGGAACCTCCCAATCATGCTCCAGATAGAAGTGAATCCACAACCTGATTGGCTTACAGTAGAATTCCGGAATTAGCCAATCATGTGCAGCCCATTGTGTAAATAATGTATATAAAGCAGATACTTTGAGGGGACTTTCATTCATTCCTCCTCACCACTATGAGCTGAATAAAGAGCATGAAATCACAAGCCCTCACCTACCTCTTGCCTTACTGAAGGAGCGTCTCCACCCCCATCGTTCTACCCGGACGCTGAGGTCCAGTGCCGAGGGCCTTCTGGCAGTTCCCTCACTGCGAGAAGCTAAGTTACAGGGAACCAGGCAGAGGGCCTTCTCGGTAGTGGCGCCCTCCCTGTGGAACGCCCTCCCACCAGATGTCAAAGAGAACAACAGCTACCAGACTTTTAGAAGACATCTGAAGGCAGCCCTGTTTAGGGAAGCTTTTAATGTTTGATGTATTACAGTACTTTAATATTTTTTTGGAAGCCGCCCAGAGGGGCTGGGGAAGCCCAGCCAGATGGGCGGGGTATACATAATTATTATTATTATTATTATTATAAATAAATTATTATTACTTACGACGAATCCTGGGGTGGCCCTGGCTGTTGGCTTTCTCCTCTGAGTCTCAGTGTTGCCCCTTGCAGAACTCAATAGAGAGGAATATGGGGGCAAAGTTGGTCTTCCTGCCTTCCACCTTACGGTTGCAATGGACACCAACCACCACAGCTTCTGGCATTTGTGAGGGAGGAACCTGAAGCTAAAATAGTTAAGCAGCAACTCCCAAACAGCCAGTGTCGCACACTGACCCAAGCATTCATTTTGCAGTAAATTATGCCAATGTCCTGCAATGTTTGGACACAGAGATCCTGTCAAAATACATATGCAAGTCTAGGTACGGAAGCTACTTTGCAGACAACGAGATTTGCTCAGGAAAAATGGAAGGAGGCAAAGACTCGTGCCAGGTGAGCAACAAACACTTGGTGACTATGGGTCAGAGGCACAGTGCATTGTAGGACAATCCAACTTTCCTGTGATTTAGCCTGCAATCTGAACTACGCCATTCATATATAACTTATACACCACATAAAATAACAAAAAAAAAAAAGCAAGTCACACAAATTGCAACAATAAAGGCACAAGAAAAAAGTCAGCCCATAGTATCAGGATGCAAGAATCCTGGAAACATCATTCATGTCTACTCAGAAGTCGGGACTATTTAATTTAGTGCAGCATATTCCCAGGTAAATGGGGCTAGGATTGTAGTCCAAGTCCAACTTTGTTCAGTGGAACTTCTGAGTAGAGATGGAATAGAATCATAGAATCATTTGATTCAGTTCACGTCTAAATATGAACCTGCCTAATATACATTCTGAAACAATACTTGATTTGAAACACACAATTCCTCTGATATTTGCACTTCTCAGAGTTTTGCAATGCAGTTCTCCAGCTATGGAATATGTACAAAAATGCATATACTTGGATAAAGTGTGTGTAATGATGCATGTATTAGGGAAAAGAGCATACACAAATGCATTATTTTAGGGGAAATTGCTTTGCAAAAATACTAAGCAAAATCCCATGTAAAAATATGTATAATAGAAGTTTGCATTAAAAGGCTGATGAATTTTCATGAGTTAAAAAAAACAACCCCACCCCAAACTGATGTGGAAATGTAGAAAACTGAACTTGCAGACTGGGAAATGAGAAACCAAAACTGACAGAGTCACATATCCCTACTTATGAGTAGACATGGTTAGGATTTCTCCAATGTCAGTAGCAAGCAGACTTCTATTTTTATTTTATTTTTCCTTCTTATTACTTGAGATCCATCAGTAGAAGGGAAACAAATATTTACAATAAAAGAATTTTGAGCCCAGGAATTTGTTTATAAAGTACCAAAACTAGACTGAGCTCATAGTTCTTCCATACAGAAATATATTTCTGAATATCCCATTCTCCCCTTTCAGCAGTACATTTTTAGGGTTGTTTTGTTGCCACCATTGTTGGGAGTAAGAAATCCTTGCCAATCTACTTCAGATCATCCAGCGATCTACCAGCAGTCTACCAGTCTAACTTCTGCCTACTCCTTGTCTAAATCTTCCTAATTTAGAAAAAGAAAAGAAAAGAAAAAGGAAGTGAGCAGAAACAGAAGGGTATTAAGATATTGGTGGGGCATGGGGGGAGAGACACCAAACTACCCAAGGAAGCAAGTATTAAGCAAGAAGAGCCATAAATCTACAGAAAGCCATACCTGCTTCAATATGAAACCCCCTATTTCTGTACCTTTTAGATTCAATGTTCCGCTTGAGCAGGGATGTGGAATCTATAGCCCTCCAGATTTTGCTAGATGAAAGCTCTCATCATCCCCGACCACTGGCCATGCTGCCTGGGGCTGATGAAAGTTGGAGAATCTCCGGAGGACCACAGATCCCAGCCCCTGAACTAGAGAAGTCTCACCACACCAGAGACTTCTCCTGCTCTCTGACCCCCTTCCTCTTGTTGAATTTACAGGGAGATTCTGGGAGCCCCTTGATTTGCAATGGGGTCCTTCACGGTTTGGTGTCATCGGGAGCTGTGAAGTGTGCATCCAAGAAAAACCCTGCTGTTTTCATGGAGATCTGCAAATTTTGGAAATGGATCGAGGAAACCATGGCTGAAAATGACACAAAAGCACCAGCCCAGGGCTGATATCCCTCAATAAAAAGCCTGGCGCGAATGCATTATTGCCTTTGCTTCTCAATACCATTTTTCTCATGCAGAGCGCAGAAATGGGAGCATTTCCAACAGTTGCAACCTATACCCCAGCTCTCCTCTGGGAGAGGAGCTCCTCCTCCGTTAGTAGAGCGTGAGACTCTTAATCAGAGAGTCAAAAAATTCATGCATTGCAAGGGTTGGCCTAGATGACCCATGCGGTCCCTTCCAACTTCACAGTTATATGAAAAGTTGATAGCAGTTTCCGATCAGCAATAACGTACAAAGAGCCTGCAAAGAGCCAGGCCAATGGGCTCATCTAGTGCAGCATTCTGTTCTCACACTAGCCGACCAGATGCCTGTGGGAAGCCCATATGCAGAACCTGATCGCAACAGCACAATTCTCCCCACTTGCGATTTTCAGTGGCTGGCATTCAAAAGCACACTGCTTCCCACTGTGGATGTGGAACGTAGCTGACATGGCACGGCTGTCTGTAAACCTTCCCTGACGACCACTTATTGAATAAGCTGCAGGCAGTTTAGCTTGTTTGGCAACAAGCAAGGATTTCACAAGATCTCCTTAGGACCAGCCAAGGTCTATCAGATTACAATTCCCAGAGTAGTTTAACAATTAACCCCTCTTCCCAGGGAACTCTTTAACAGCTGCAGCTCTAGGGGAATAGGGGTTTCTTAACGACTACCAGCAACCTTAACAAACTACAGTCTCCAGGATGCTTTGCGGGAAAGCCATGATTTTTTTCCAGTGGAATGGTAGTTATTTAAATGTGCATTGCCGATGATGCCTAAGAGGTTTGTTAATATAATCAGCTGATCTGAGAAGACACGTTCATTGTGGCCTAATCTTGCAAAACTTAATTCTTACTGACATTAATTCTTATTTTTAATATAATTTTGATTAGTTTTCAATTGCAATCCAATAATAACCTCATTATAACAATACCAATTTATAATATAATTATTAATACAGTGGTGCCTCTGGATGTGAACAGGATCCGTTCCGGAGCCCTGTTCGCATCCTGAGCAGAACGCAACCCGCACCTGCAGGTTGTGATTCACCGCTTCTGCACATGACTGTACCAATAGTTCAAATACCAAATTATATAATTTAGAAAAGGTGGCCCCTCATGTGCTAGAATTTATGGCTTGATTATTTCTGCGTTCCAAAATCTTTTTAATTTCCATGACATTCCGGTCATCATAATAAACCCTTATACAGCTGTAATATTAATAACTTCTACAGGGATGCGGGTGGCGCTGTGGGTAAAACCTCAGTGCCTAGGACTTGCTGATCGCATGGTCGGCGGTTCGAATCCCCGCGGCGTGGTGAGCTCCCGCCGTTCGGTCCCAGCTCCTGCCCACCTAGCAGTTCAAAAGCACCCCCGGGTGCAAGTAGATAAATAGGGACCGCTTACCAGCGGGAAGGTAAACAGCGTTCCGTGTGCTGCGCTGGCTCGCCAGATGCAGCTTGTCACGCTGGCCACGTGACCCGGAAGTGTCTGCGGACAGCGCTGGCTCCCGGCCTCTAGAGTGAGATGAGTGCACAACCCTAGAGTCTGTCAAGACTGGCCCGTACGGGCAGGGGTACCTTTACCTTTATTTGTGTTGACACATTAATTGATTTATAAAACTACAAGTGAGGAACTCAAACTATCTCCTTGATCTGTGGCAATTACAGTGGTACCTTGGGTTACAGACACTTCAGGTTACAGACTTCGCTAACCCAGAAATAGTACCTCGGGTTAAGAACTTTGCTTCAGGATGAGAACAGAAATCGTGTTCCGGCGGTGCGGCAGCAGCGGGAGGCCCCATTAGCTAAAGTGGTACCTCAGGTTAAGAACAGTTTCAGGTTAAGAACGGACCTCCAGAACGAATTAAGTTCTTAACCCGAGGTACCACTGTATCCAGTTCATGGTGCTTCTTCCTGTCCTTGTAAGATGTTATGTCTTCCTTTCCTCCGGTTGTTATTAACATTAATTCTTAATAACATTTGTAACTCTTTAATATGGCATCATCTATTATGAGCTAACAAAACAAAAAAAGGTATTTTACCAGAACACCTCTTATTTGATTAAATTTGAAGCTCTTAAAGTGGAGTGTGTCCAATTCTGCTTAAATACACATTGATCCAATGTGCATAAAAAAGGCTGCAAAACTTATCAAATGACAAAAAACTAACAAGTGTCTAAATTGGAGGACACCTTTGAGCTTAAGATCACAGACCAAATGGCCCTCCTGGTCTTCTCTCTGATTGGCCCTGCTTGGACAACCATCTGTTGGAATTGTATCACTCTGGATTTCCTGCTTGGAGCAGAAGGATGGGCTACATGGCCCACTTCAGTTCTGTGACTCAGAATACTTGCTTGGGTGTGGGTATATTCCGTTTTCTGCACGATTTATCCCCACCTATCTCTCTACTGGTCAGGAGCTGTTGAGGCTACAACCATGAACTCAACAGTGCCTAGTGTGGTAAACCAAAAAGGACTACAGCTTGGCACGTTGCTGGCCTAAGCAGTACTGCAGGGAGAGGGAATCTGGTCCTCCAGACATCATTGGACTCCCAACTCCCACAAGTTCCAGGGAGAATAAATCAGGAGTGATGGAATGTCAGAGTCCAACTGTCTCAAATTTCCAGGCCACCCCCCCCACTGTATAAAGGGAAAAGTTGTGCCCAGAAGGCAGACCCTGGCAAGCCATTGCCCTGTTTCTATTGGGTTCACAAGTAGCTGCTCATTATTGCCACCTTTTCACCAAGAATTACAAAACAGGTGCATCTTGGTCTTAATCAGGAAAGACAGAGTATACAGACAGAATCAACACAGAGATCGGTTACTCTGTTAACAGTTAAAGAAACATGAGCACACACTATTTTTTTTGTAATTTTTGTTTATTTGTTTATACCCTGGCTTTCAACCAAAAATATGATGATAATAATAATAATAATAATAATAATAATAATAATAATAATAATGATGATGATGATGATGATAATGATGTCCCTGCTCTTAGACCAGTAGGAAATAGATAATATAGAACAGGAGTGTCCAACAGGTCGATCGGAAGGTTCCAGTAGATCACTGTCGGTCGCGGACTCCTTTTTGTTGGCATCAGAGCATCCGGCCCCTCCTCCTTGCCCCGTCCTCCATTTCTGCATGATTGTTGCAACAGAAGACGGAGTTTTCGCTGCTTGACAGATTGTTTTCTCAGCAATCTTTTGGTGAGCGACTTTCCCCCTTTACTCAATTTTGTCATTTTCCTCCCTCGAAAAAGCTCAACAACCACAAAATACAGGGTGCATCACTGCCAGTTTTTAATTCTGTGAGTAGATCGCAGTCTCTTGGGAGGTGGACTCCCCTGATATAGAATATAATTTGATTTTAAATAAAACCCTCCAGTTGTTGTTGGGACAACTGCTGCAGCCAGTATGGCTAACTGTCAGGGATGATGGGAACCATAGGTAGGGACAGGCTCAAAAGTCTATGGCCCTCGGGCCTCGCTTTGCCTGCCAAGGGCCTTCCTCTTCCCGTAAGCTGGTTTCTGGCTTCTCCCCGCCCAGCAAAGCTTTCTGCAGCCGGCTGGGCTTGCCGATGCCCAGCCGAGGGAGGCCACGATTGAGCCCTTCCAGCAGCAAGCAAGCTTTGCAGAGGGGCTGGCTGGAGAGGTAGCCACACCGCTGGCAGGTGCCCTGGGTGGGCATGCGGACATCCTCGCGCACCGCCAGCCGCTCGCCCGAGTGCACCAGGTCAGCCACCGTGCTGGGCCGCGTGGCTTCGAGGTCTTTGAGCAGGGCGCGGGTGTGTCCGCGGTAGGCGTTGGGGGAGTACACGCACTCGGTGCTGAAGTAGTCCAAGCCTTGGAAGTAAGCGTACAGCACTATCTCCTTCTCGTAGGCGTGCTTCAGCGGCTTGCAGCGCGGCAGCTGCCCCTCACTTCCCGTCAGTATGTCTGCGCAGCGCCGGAGGCGCCCCACGTCCCCCCGCAGGAAGTTCATCAGCACCGTCTCAGCGATGTCATCTGCATTATGACCTAAAGAATGAATCAGACAGCAATAGGACGAGTCAACAGGACATGCACCTTCCTGGCTATCCTTGGTATAGGCGGAATGAAGATCAAGATCTGCCGGTAGATTTCTAAGTACAATTGGCAGCAGATTCACAAGGGATATGGCTTTCCAATTATTTAATTATAGCAATAGCTAAAAAGTTTCCTTCTTCTTCATTGCACTTAGATCCCACCTTTTTATCCAAGGAGTTCAAAGTACCGTTCATGGTTCTCCCCGCTCATTTATTTCCCACAACAACCTGGTAAGGTAGGATAGGATGAGAAGCATCTTGGGTTGGTGAGGATTTGAACCCTTGTTTCCCAGGTTCTACTCCAGCACTACAAGCACTATATTGCAGTGTTTCCCAACCTTGGGCCTCCAGCTGTTTTTGAACTACAACTCCCATCATCCCTGACTAGCAAGACCAGTGGCAAGGGATGATGGGAATTGTAGTCCAAAAACAGCTGGAGGCCCGAGGTTGGGAAACACTGCTATATTGCACTATCTCTATTATATTCCTCCCCCACCCCAAAAAGTAGGCAGATGGAGGGAGCTTAGGGAAAAACCAGGAGTGGATTCCCCCCCCCTTCTTTATTTTTCTTTTCTTTTAAACCATCTCAATAAGCCAACAACAATAACCATTCAACAATATACAGTGGTGCCCCGCAAAATGAACGCCTCGCAAGACGGAAAACCCGCTAGACGAAAGGGTCTTCCGTTTTGGAGGCGCTTCGCAAAACGAATTTCCCTATGGGCTTGCTTCGCAAGACGAAAATGTCTTGCGAGTTCCTGCGGGTTTTCCCCCTCCCCCCCTTTTCCTAAGCCCTAAGCCGCCTATCAGCTGATCCGCTGATAAGCCGCTTAGCAGCGGATCCGCTAAAAGCCGCTAAACCGCTAATAGCGCTAATCCGCTAAGCTGTCAATGGGCTTGCTTCGCAAGACGAAAAAACCGCTATACGAAGAGCCTCACGGAACGGATTAATTTCGTCTTGCGAGGCACCACTGTACAAATAATTACAAGTTACAATCTATCCTTAATATTTATAAGCACCAATTAGGAACTCCAGATGGAGGCATACTGCGTTGGTGGTTCTCTGTGGTTGCCTTTCTTGTTAACATACCGTATTTTTCGCCCTATAGGACGCACTTTCCCCCCTCCAAAAATGAAGGGGAAATCTGGGTGCGTCCTATGGGGCGAATGCAGGCTTTCACTGAAGCTTGGAGAGCGAGAGGGGTCGGTGCGCACCAACCCCTCTTGCTCTCCAGGCTTCAGGAAGACATCCGCAGCCTAGGCAGCACTGTGGGAGTTCCCGCAGGGCTGTCTAGGCTGCGGATAGTAGCCTGCTTCCTGGAGCACCAGGCGCGCTGAAAGCAGAGCGCACGGCGCTTCGGGAACACATCCGCAGCCTAGGCAGCCCTGCGGGAGGTCCCGCAGGGATGTCTAGGTTGTGGATAGCAGCCTGCTTCCCGGAGCATCGGGCGCTCTGCTTTCAGGGTGCCCGGCGCTTCGGGAACACATCCGCAGCCTAGGCAGCCCTGCAGGAGTTCCCTGCAGGGCTCCCCACGCTGCGGATAGCAGGCTGCCGCCTGGTGGGCGACGCACCCTGAAGCAGAGCGCCCCGCGCGCCGGACAGACATCCGCAGCATGGGGAGCCCTGCAGGAGTTCCCCGCAGGGCTCCCCACGCTGCGGATAGCAGCCTGCCGCCCGGCAGATGGGGCGCCCTGAAGCAGAGCCCCAGAAGCTCAGGGGACAGCAGGGAGGCGCAGCGCCGCCATCCCACTGTTCCTCGACCTGGTTCGGTTTCCCGACCTGCTTTTGGGGGAGAAATAAAGGAAATTTTTTTTCTTTTATTTCCCCCCCAAAAAACTAGGTGTGTCCTATGGGACGGAACATCCTATGGGACGAAAAATACTGTAATCGAGTGGGATTTTTTATTCTTAATTAAATGCACTCAGGAGCCCCCAGATCCTTAATTCTAAGTGGATGCAGGGTTGTTGCTAGGTATTTAAAAAGAGTCGGGGTGCAGGCCTGCAGTGGAAATGGGCATAGTGTTTGGATATGCTACTTTACATGTACAGATCAATTGTGTGTATGCGCTTATCTGGCCTCCTGGCAGAAGCATCACTACAGTTTATAGAGAGGGAGAAGCGTGAAGCGCTTGGCAGGTCAGCACTGTGCTGATGCACCTGCAGAGCCAACCTGATGCATCTGCACAGTGTTGAATGCTCAATCACCTCACTGTTTCCGTTTCCAGTAACCTGCAGCAACAACGGCGCCAGGAAACCAGGTAAATGCCCCCCACCTCCCTGTAAAGGTGGCCTTTGGGCAAATTAAGCTGGTGGGTTGTACTGTGCTTTGCAATGAGCCCAGCCTCCCTGCAAGCAAAATTTCAATGAAAAAGAATCAGGGAGGGGAGGGTCAGTGATCTAGGGCCCAGCACAAGAGACCACCTACTAACACCACCTGCATATGTCTGTGCCCCTGAGCGACTCTTTTCTGCATCAGGCACTGGCTGATGGACCTCAGTAAATTAAAATGCACAAAGTAGATCCTGCCACCCTGAAGTCTGCCTATAGATCCAGAGTCAACTACATAAGGCAGACAAGGGGCCATGCCTTCAGCAATGCCGGATGAGTCTGGAATAAGACCTAACTCGGAAGGGCAGTTACAGCTCCTGAAAAGCAAGCAGGAAGAAGCTGGTCATCAGCCTTCTGCCTCATTGAGGCTAACTTTGGTCATTTTTTTGCTCCCTGGAGGTTTCCTTCAGCCGCCTTGACTGTCCCAATTTCTTTCCCAGCATGCCCATCAGTTGGGCCCCTAACCAAAGGCCACGAATTGTGGCCAAGCACCCCTTTTGCTTTGTGCTGGCTGTGGGTTTCCAGCAAGCACTTGGTTGGTCAGTGCGAGAACAGGACGCCGGACTAGATGGGCCTTTGGTCTAATCTAGTAGGGCTATTGGTCATATGGAGCAGCATGCAAAGCAAAGTCCTTCCTCACCCCAAAAATCACATTGGGCTTAGAAGTGGGGGTGGGGAGGGTTGCATGGTCTCACTATGCAAAGAGAGTAAGGAAGACAAAACAGTTTGGCCTTACTCAAGGGAGAAATGAAAAGCACGTGGGTAGCTGTGTTGCTTATAGATAATATTTAATATATTATATATTTAATGTGTGTTTATGTGTACATTTATTGCACCAGGGAACAGTCGCAGCAGCAGCAATCTCTAAATAGGGCAATTGCGGGGAACATGTGACCCTCCAAACTCCAACACCCATCAGGGTCTGCCAGTATGACCAATGGCCTGATAGAATATGCAGAGATGGCAAAATTTACCAGAAGATTAAGAGATCAAGATGATAGACTCTTTATAATAGAATGGGGAAAATGTATTGAATATATGAAAATAAATTGCAAACAATTAAAAACGTTAGGACTGATATAAGCATGAGCAGTAAGAAATCTAAGGGAATTAAAAAGGATAAAATAGCAAAAAGGATAAATTAAGATATGTAGTAAGAATTTGATAGAAAAATAAGAAACCGCAAGAAAGGGAGATAGGGAAGTTGCAGAAAATATCACTGGATTTGTGTGGATTTATATTTATTGTTGAATATTGTAAAATGGAAGAACGGAAAATAAAATATTAGAAAGGGGGGAGAATATATATATATATATATATATATATATATATATATATATAAAAATTATACTAATATTTGCAGCCGGTTCTGGGACCCTTTTTCTCAAATATCTAAAGGGCTTCTCACAAGGAGGATGGGGCAAGCTTGTTTTCTCATGCCCTGGACGGTAGAACCCGTACCAATGAATTCAAGTTACAAGAAAGGAGATTTTGACTAAACATCAGGTAGAAGGGTCTGATGGTAACAGCTGTCCTGACACTGGAATGGACTCTGTTGGAAGGTGGTGAACTCTCCTTCCTTGGAGGTTTTTAAGCAGTGGTTGAAAGGCCATCTGTCATGGATGCTTTTAGTGGAGATTCCTGCATTTGATGGACCAGATGACCCCGGAAGTCCCTTCCAACTCTATAATTCTATGACTTAGAAGTCTCTAACTTGAAATAGGGAAGTAAAAGTGCTCCCAATAAATAGTTATGTATTCCTGAGTTAAGGTTGTGGCACCGCAAGAGCTTCCTTGTTGCCGTGCCCTCTGCAGTTGCTCAGAAGCTCTTTAGACGGAGATGGGTAAGCCGCGGCCCTCCGGGTGCTGTTGGGCGACAGACCCCATCACCCCAGACGGCTGACCACACCGGCCGGCGCTGATGGACCTCGGGAGCCCCGCCGCACCCGGAGCGCCCCATCCCGGACCCCCTCCACCCCCAGTCCCCGCACCTGTGGCGATCTTGTCAGCCCCGAGCAAGGCGGCGCCTCGGTCCAGCGCCTGCCGCCGGAAGACCCCGCAGAAGGTACAGTTGTTCTTGAGGCCGACGTGGCGGACGATGCGATCCATGCTCCAGCCGTAGAGCTCCTGGTAGGAGACCACGTGCAGCGGCAGCCCCAGGCGGCCCTGGTTGCGGCGCACGGCGGCCAGCGAGTCGTCCCGGTAGCCGGCGATGCCCTCGTCCACGGAGAGCAGCAGCAGGCGCAGGCCGTAGCCGTGGCGCTCGTTGAGCAGCCGCAGCACGTGCGCCAGCACCGTGGAGTCCTTGCCCCCCGACGCCCCGATGGCCACCGTCTCGCCCGGCTGGAAGAGCCGCGCCGACACCACGGTGCCGTGCACCTCCGCCTCGAAGGCCGTCACGAAGCACTCCCGGCACAGCGCCTGGCCCGTCTTGGGGCGGCGGAGCGCGGCGCGCCGGGACCCGCAACTCGCGCAGAGCACGGGCGCCGGCATCCCGGGCCAGCGAGGAGGGCCTCGTCCACTTCCAGCTGCTCCGAAGCTGCCTTGCAAACCCCTCCGGTCGCGTGCGTCTGAAACTACAACTCCCAGCATGCACCGCCACAGACCGGCTGTCGGGATCTGGGCCCTGCCTTCCTCTACGGTGCCCCCAGCGGTGCTTGCGAATGCGGGGCTGGTGGCGCTCACCTGGAACTGCGCTGTTCAGAGCCGAAGAGCAGTCCTTGCTAGCGCTTGCCAACAAGAAGCATCCCGCTTGGCTGGGCGCAGCGGGCAGCCGGATGGCGCGCAGTGGCTGCTGCTGGACGGAGGAGGTTCAATTGCAACCCGTTAAATGAGCCCAAGTTAGGCCACCATGCATCCATCCAAAACCCACAGTTGGGCATAGGGTTGCCACCTGCCCTGTATAATACAGGGTTGTCCAGTATTTCAATGCAAAATGCTATGTCCTGTAGAGTGGTACCTCAGGTTACATACACTTCAGGTTACGGACGCTTCAGGTTACAGACTCCGCTAACCCAGAAATAGTGCTTCAGGTTAAGAACTTTGCTTCAGGATGAGAACAGAAATTGTGCTTCGGCAGCGCGGCGGCAGCAGGAGACCCCATTAGCTAAAGTGGTGCTTCAGCTTAAGAACAGTTTCAGGTTAAGAACAGACCTCCAGAACGAATTAAGTACTTAACCCGAGGTACCACTGTATTGATAACAGTTTTGGCTTGTTTTTCAGCGCTCTCTCTCTCTGTGTCAAATTAGGGATCCTAACCAAATGCGGGTGTTTGAAAGGGTGTGTGAAAGGTCATGTATTTAAGCTCTGGGTAGCCAAGCACAGAAAAATATACAAATTTGTGTGTGTGTGTGAGTGAGTGTGAGACAAATTCCAAAGAAGGCATCCTGTTAGGCTGCAATAGATTGCAATGGATTGCTTTGAAGTCACTGAAACTGAATTGAATTTGTTAAATTGTATGAAAATCAATTAAAAGTACCGTATTTTTTGCACCATAACACTCACTTTTTTCCTCCTAGAAAGTAAGGGGAAATGTCTGTGCGTGTTATGGAGCGAATGCCTACGGATGGTGGGGGGATCTGCTGCAGTCGTGAGCAGAGGATCCATGGTTCCCCTTCCTTCCCTCCCCTGTGGCTCGCTTTGAAACAGCAAAGCGGGAGAAGAGCCGCTGAGTGGGATTTTTGCATTGGGCTACCTCAAACTCATCGTCAGATCACATGTCTGTGGCCACAGCATGAACCACAAAAATCATACATCCACTGTTTCGTTTAGAATTTTTTTTTTTCTTGTTTTCCTCCTCTAAAAACTATGTGCGTGTTATGGTCTGGTGCGTGTTATAGAGCGAAAAATACGGTATGTGGAAAAAAGAAGTCACTTTAGCACGAGATGGAAAAATTGCTGCCAACTGCCCTTCCCTGCCCTGTATTTTGCCAGTACAAAGGTGGCTACCCTAGTTGGACAATACTTTTATTAGGCTAACCTTTCTATATGGCATTTATATGTCATCTACCTCTCTATCTATATCTTGATGGGTTTGGCTCAAGCAAAGCACCATGAGAAAAGACCATCCCACCTTGACAATATACACAGTCTTATAGTTTGATTTCTCTATGCTTTACCTTCTTACCAGTGAGGTCACGAGGAACCAGAAATTTCCTTGATTTACTCACCAGGAAGCTAGGTTGGTAAAAAGGTAAAATGAAGGGTAAACAAAAGGTCACCATATGCAGGATTTTTGCATCTAAAAGTCCCTTCATGGAGCTATGGAGGCAGGCTTCAAAAGAAATCCAACCAGAAATTCTATAGAAATGTAGATGCAGACCAGATAGAACCATAGAATCAGGAAGTCACTCCTTCTGATAGATAAAAGTGTTGAGGAGGACCATCCTTCAGGATGAATGAACCTTGTTTGTTTGTATGGCCCAATAGACTTCTTATCAGAAACATCTGTATTATATTACTGTGGTCTTCTCTCTAGAAACTATGCCTAAGCACACCTACCTGGATTTCATTCTCTCATTTTGACCCCTTCTCATTGGCCAGCATGCTAACTTGTCTAGACACACTTTTGGAACCCCTGCAAACCTATTTAAGGTTTTAGCATTATTCATCTCTCCTTGAGCTCCCCCTACACAACTCTCTGAAGGTAGTGTCTATTCTCTGGCCCTCCAAACAATCTTTCTGCAAACTCCAGGAACTTTTAAAATTGCATCTGGAATTTTTTGGCTTGGGGAAGGGTCTATGCCTGTGATTCTGTTTTACTAATAAAGATGTAAAATCACTTTGGGCATCACCAAGCCTTATGAAGTATGGTTGATGGAGTTTTGTATTTTTATAGTTTTCATTGTTGGGTGGGGGGGCTGTCCTAAATTCTTGGAATCAGTATAGGGTTAGAATTTAATCAAGCCCTCTGAATCCTCAATCCAGTAGCCTTTTCAACCGGATAATGGCCACTAAGTATGAGTTGTTAATTGAACAAAGGAAGGTGATGAGCCATTAATAAATCTGTGCCAGATGCAAATGGTATTGAGCTCCCAGTTCTCCCCATTTTTCATACTTCTATCTTACCCTTCACACTAACCCAGAAATAGTGCTTCAGGTTAAGAACTTTGCTTCAGGGTGAGAACAGAAATTGTGCTCTGGCAGTATGGCAGCAACAGGAGGCCCCATTAGCTAAAGTGGTGCTTCAGGTTAAGAACAGTTTCAGGTTAAGAACGGACCTCTGAAACGAATTAATTACTTAACCTGAGGTACTACTGTATTCCCAGTTTATTATTTTAAATACATTAACCTTTATCTTTCTAATTTTCCTTGTCACCTCCTCTGGCCTGTTCAGGCCAGATGGAGACCTCCCCTATCAGTAGCCTTTACTCACCATTCAGGAAGATGGTATTTTTAACACTATGAGGAGCCCAGGAGCAAATTGGTCACAGGATCTCCTGGCAAAGTCATCCCTTTCCAACTAAATAAATAAATAAACATAAATACACATATAATGCTTAAAAAAATACCCCACTTATATCTCAAGATTTTAAGGTCAGTACAACAATTCACATTCATATGTGTCCACTTCAGCCCATCTGCATATGGGGCTCCTCTTCACCTTCCACCAAGAAATATAAACTTTATAAGACTTTTTATTTTCTACTAAGCATTAACATCAGTAACAATGCAGGGCTATGTTTGAATCCCCTTATGACTGAAGGAAACTGAAGCAGGAGCCGAGTCTTCCACAAACACTGGAAGAGGGCAACGGCTGAGGGTGTCGGCATGGCCCATCAATTTCCTCAGGCGATGGACGAGCTGGTAGTGGTAGGCAGCCAGGAACAGTCCATTGCAGCATGCGTGGCAAGAGGACTGGTGGAGTTGGTCAATCACCGGCGAGGAGGCCCACGAGCGGCTTGTGGTCAGTGATGAGGTTGAAAGTCCTGCCGTAGAGGTATTCATGGAACCTCTTCACTCCAGCCACAAGTGCCAGTGCCTCCTTGTTGAGCTGGATGTAATTCTGTTCGGTCGGAGATAGCGTCCTGGAAAAGTAGGCAAGCGGTGCTTCTCTTCTGTCTGGAAAACAGTGACTGAGAACAGCGCCGATGCCAAAAGGTGAGGCGTCGCAGGCAAGGACCAGCGGCCTGGCTTCACTGTACTGTACCAGCACACTGTCTGATGAAAGGAGAGCCTTGACCACATTGAAGGCCGCCGTCTCCCGATGACCCCAGGACCAAGGTGTCTTCATGCTGAGGAGTCGATGAAGAAGCTCGGCTACCATCGCTTTGTGGGGCAGGAACATGTTACAAAAGTTCAGTCCCAGTAACGCCTGCAACTCCATCTTGTTCTTTGGGATGGGGGCCTGCTGGATAGCGTGGATCTTGGATGTTGCCGGGTGAAGGCCGGAGGCATCGGTAAGATAGCCCAGGAACTCCACCTGTGGAACAGCGATCTGGCACTTCTCCTTCTTTACCTTGAGCCCAGCCTCCTGAAACCTGGTCAGCACAGCGTGGAGGCACTTGAACAGCTGCTGGTGCGAGTCTGCGGACACCAAGATGTCATTGAAATACGGCACCACGCCCGGAAGCCCTTGCAGGAGATGCTCCATAAGGCTTTGGAAGATGCCAGGAGCCACACTCACCCTGAACTGCAAACGGCGGCAATGGAATGCCCCTCGGTGGGTGACAATCGCCTGGGCTTCAGCGGTGGCATCGTCGACGGGCAGTTGTTGATAGGCTTGGGCAAGGTCCAGCTTAGCGAAGACCTTACCCTCACCCAGGGAATGCAGCAGGTGGTGGACAACAGGAACCGGGTAAGCGTGCTGCTGAAGTGCTTTGTTGATCATGCACTTGTAGTCAGCAGGGATTCTCACCAACCTATCTGGCTTGACAGGTGTGATGATGGGGGTTTTCCACTTGGTGTGGTCAACCAGCTCCAAAACTCCTCGGGCAATCAGCTTGTCCAGTTGTTCTTCCACCTTAGCCTTGAGAGCAAACGGAACCCGGCGTGGCTTTAGCTTGATGGGGGTGACTTGTGGATCAAGGCTAAAGGAGATGGGCATACCTGTATATTGACCCAAAGTGCCGTCAAAAACCTCAGCAAAGTCTTTGATCAGACCCTCACTCTCTGTGTTAGAGATGGAGTTGATGCCGGTGACTTCCAGGCTGAGGACATCAAACCAGTCTAGCCCTAGGAGGCTTGGCCGCTGACCTTCGACCACAACCAGTCGGAGCAGGCCCGAAAAATCCTTGAAGGTGATCCGGAACCGGCCAACGCCTACCACGGGAATGTCGTTTCCCTGGTAGTCTCTCAGGTGTATGCAGTGAAAGTCAAGTTGCCTTTTGGACACTCTGGGTACGAGTCTTTTGATGGTGCTTCAAGACACGATGGATGGGGCAGACCCGGTGTCGATCTCCATGTCACACAGAGCTTCAATGAGCACAGTGAGGTTCAGCTTGCGTTGCGTAGGCAAGTCTGTTTGGCCAATCGTGGTTCCGGACGGGCAGTGGCAGTTGGTGAGAGCGAAACAGCTTTCCTTGGCGTACTGGAGCTTTCCTTGGTGGACTGGAGTGAAGACTTGGACTTGTGAGTCAGTGAAGGGGGGGTGTCAGACGGAGCCGATCGGCAGACCTTAGCGATGTGGCCCCTTCTGGAACATTTCCAACAGATGGCATCTCTGAATTGACACTTGCCATGGGAATGGTTGCCTCCACAGCCGGCACATTCCAATTGGCCCTTGGACTTCTGTTTGAACTTCCTGCGCTCCCGCTTTGTTTGGTGCACGTCATTGTCTTCACTGGAGGATGCCTCGTCACTGCTGGCCTCTTCATGATGCACTGGAACTGGCTTCCTAGCAAGACGCGGCCTGCTGGCCTTGCGGATCTCCTGGGCGGAGCGTTTGGCAGCTTCCGAGGCCACGGCCTCTTCAATTGCTTTTTGCAGCGTGAGGTCTGGCTTGGTGAGGAGACGCCGTTGCAGGCGGATGTCCCAGACCCCACAGACGATTCGATCCATCAGGGCATCGTCTAAGTCTCGAAACTCGCAGTGCATTGCGGCCTGTCGGAGGGCGGCGGTGTAGTTGTCAATTGACTCCCCCTCTGCCTGGTTCCGGTGGTAGAACGCATGGCGGGCAGCAATCTTGTTGTGAGTGAACATATCGGGCGACACAGCGATCCTTCAAACAGCTCTTGTTTATTCACAGGCCCAGAATATATATAAAGTTTTTTCAGTTCAGTTCTATTCTATATATATATATATAACTTTATATATATAAAACTTTACGTGATGCGCTGTGTGGCGGAACGCTGATCTGATAGATCTGATAGACTGCCTCTCTCTCTCCCGCCTTTTCCTCTTCATTACTTTACTCCCCCCGCCTCTCGGCTTCGGTTCTAGCCCCGCTCCCCTTTTTCCCCGCGGCCGCCAATCAACTCCCGCTGGCCGTCGGGGACGTCACGAGAGCCCCTGCTCCGGTTGGCTGGTGTCCTTCCTATTCCTTTTTATGTATGGGTTGTGGAGGGAGAACGCAAATACGCAGGCGCATATTCGGGTTGTTGTTTTTTAAGCCGACCGGCCCCCGGCCGGCGCGCGATTGTTTCAGCTTTCAATGGGGGGCCTCGGAGCTCTGCTTTCTCTTCCCCCTCCTCCCTTCCCATTCCGCCTCCGCCTCCCTCTCCCTCGGCAGGCAGCCCAACAGACCGACCAGGAACGGTGAGTGTTTGACTGACTGGCAGACAAGCCTGCGTAGGTTTACTCGGAAGCAAGTTCCGTTGTGCCCACCGGGGGCGGGTTGCGGGGCTTCCCCTTCTCAGCAGCGTGAGGGGCTCCCTTGTCCCCGGGGGTGGGTGTTGCATGGCAGCCAAGCTTCCCCACGGGTGGAATAGGGTTTTCTCGTCCCTCTTGTCTTCCAAAAGAAAAAGAAAAAGAGGTGTGCAGGGCTGAGAAGGGAATGCAGCTCTCCTTTTCAGTGGGACTTTTTTGGGGAGGTGGGGAGAGTGCCTTCCGCTTCTTCCTTTTCCTACTTACGTCCTCCCTCCCAGACAGACCCTCTGCAGGAAGTCGGCTTTCTTTTAAAACAGGAGGGAGGGTCGCTTTAAAACAAAAGTAAACTCTGATCTCAGGATGAGGGCTCCTGCGAGCTTGTGGGACGCGCGTCTCTCCCATCAGGAGGAATGTGGGCTTTCTTTAAATCGGAAGTGAACTTTTATTTGAGGCTGGGGGCCACGGGTGGGCTGGTTGAGTGTATGAATCAGTCAGTCCATGCTTAGTTTAGGAGGAATTAATCTTTCTTAGTGTTTTTCCTTTTTAAACCAATATGCCTGGATCGGATGTTAGGGGGCATTGGGGGAATATTGGTAGGTCCCTGTAGCCTTTTGTTGGGTCTCTGTTCTAATAGCATCAAGATATGAAGAGGCCCATGTTTCCTGTGTGCAGGGGACAGGGGTGTTGCATCAAAACTTCTATGGCTGAGAATATGCAGGATGCGTTGGAAACCTTTTGCCGTTTTGTAAATACGGTTAGGAAGGTTGCACCATACCCCACAATCTCTGCTAAAATGTGGGGTTCTAGGTGCTCACCTAAGGGACGCAGGTGGTGCTGTGGGTTAAAGCCTCAGCGCCTAGGGCTTGCCGATCGAAAGGTCGGAGGTTCGAATCCCTGCGGCGGGGTGCGCTCCCGCTGCTCGGTCCCAGCGCCTGCCAACCTAGCAGTTCGAAAGCACCTCCGGGTGCAAGTAGATAAATAGGGACCGCTTACCAGCGGGAAGGTAAACGGCGTTTCCGTGTGCGGCTCTGGCTCTGGCTCTGGCCAGAGCAGCGATGTCACGCTGGCCACGTGACCCGGAAGTGTCTCCGGACAGCGCTGGCCCCTGGCCTCTTAAGTGAGATGGGCGCACAACCCCAGAGTCTGTCAAGACTGGCCCGTACGGGCAGGGGTACCTTTACCTTTACCTTTAGGTGCTCACCAAGGGTTGTTGGGAAGATCGAGGTACAACAGAGACTAGTGCCTTTAAAGGTTTATTTAACATATTTACACCTGGAAGTCTGCAGTGAAGGAGGTGCAGAGCATTATATCCCAAGAGTATCTATATCTCATGGCTCTTGCCATAGCTTAAGCCTAAAGCAGCAGTTGGCCATTTGCTCTGCCCAGCAGCTCATGGAGTTCTGGCCTTTGTTGCCCACCCTTCTTCCAACACACCTCACTAAACCCTTCTATCCTCTGCCCCCCCCTTCCTCAAACCTGCACATCTTTTACTGTGACATCACTCCCCTACCCGGTCACCTTGGCAACCCCTGCTTTGCACAGATCCAGGAGTCTCTCCCTTTGTTGTGCTAATGACCAGCAATCAGTACCTTTGTTAATGGCTTATCCTTGGCTAGCTATGTGAACTAGCTGGGCTTGTGATCCCAAACTTTAAAGCAACAGTGCTGTACTTGTTGAGCATTTGTTATGTGACTTTTAAAATCTGCCTTCCCAGCCTTGTGCTGTCCTGATTTTTTTGGACTACAACTCCCACCACACCTGACTGCTGGTCATTCTGGTTGGGGATGAGTGGGAGCAAAGCTGGGGGAAAGGCTGTAATGATCAAATTCTACAGTTCAGTTCTGCAAGTCCTGCCCCTAGGCAAAGTGTACAGGGCACCTGTGACTAATAGAAATATGAAAAAATAGGAGAAGAACACTGAAAAACTTATACTAACATGACTTAGTCGGTATGAAGGGACAGGATACCCAAATCCTGTCTGTGAAGTCACCCTGAAGTCACCCCAGGTCCCAAGACTTCACCCCAGGTCTCAAAACCAAATTTCCCCTTTCTCTCTTCTAAAAATCCACAGCTTCAGCTTTTCTCTGCTTTCTCACAAGATGCTGCTGCATAAGCAAAACGTTATTTTTATCAGTACGTGAAAGCTTCAAAAAGCTAATGAATAGGCTCTGTCAATGCCAAGCATAAGCAGGCCTGGGAACTGAGTCTTATCTTACCCAGTTGCAACAAATCTTGGACACGCTGACACGCAAGGCCCCCTTTTTCCTGGGAAGAGTGCCAAGAGTCTCCAGACAGGAGCTTTCTGTTCATGCTCAGGGAAACTCATGAGGCAAGACTCCTGAGGAGGGGGAGAAGGGGGAGGGAACTGGAGGGAATATATGCTCTGTGCAAATGACCGTAAAATTTCTGCTAAGCTTGTGAGTTATCACGGTTCCTCCTTCAACCAGCCCGGATGGTAGCAATAAAGCTCTTTCTCTGAATCAACCCTTGAGTGTCTGCTTGACTCCCACTTCCCTCTCCCGGGCGCAATGCTCTTCCAATCCATGGGCAAGGCCTGAAAAGGCTACAGGTAGACACTTAATTTCATGGTTGTGGGTTCAAGCCTTACATTGGGCAAAAGATTTCTGCATTGCAAGGGGTTGGACTAGATGACCCTCATGGTCCCTTCCAACTCTACTATGATTCTTTGATTTAACACATGCACGGGAAATTGCTGTAAAAGAGCAGCTTAGACACATGACAATTAGTCACAGTTTACTTAGTGACATATGATGGTGTTAAGCTGCTGTACTTAAAATAGCAGCCTTTCTCTTCAAAATGAGTGATGTGTGTGCATTGTTGCTGTGAGGTTGTTGCTCAATTGTTGTGGTTTAAGAAGTGATTGTTGGAGGTTTGGGAATAACCCAGACAGAAATTCCTAGGCGTCAGAAAAGATTATTTATTCATGCAACAACTGCGCCCATGTTTTGTTAGCCCCAAAATGGAAAGTGAACAAGGTCCCAGCTAAAGAGGAGTGGTAACTTAAGTTGAAAGAATATGCAGAACTTGCAGATTTAACAAATAGAATAAGAGAGCAAGAAGAACATATATTTAAAGAAGAGTGGAAAACATTTATTGAATATATGGAAAATAACTATAAAGTTGAAAATACTGGCAGCACTAAGATAAATACAACAGAGTAAATAATTTTTGATGGATGTAAAAGTGGGAAACTGATTTGCATGGAAAATATGTGGGAATGCATGATATGTAAAATGAAGGAGAAGAAGGGAAGTCATTGGATATTTTAAAGTTTGTAAAATGTTTATTTTGAAATGTAAAATTGAAAATTTAATAGAAATTATTATAAAATAGAAGTGATGGTTGGAAGTGATCCAGTCCATAGAAGTTGTGCAACATGTCTTTGTGAAGATTAGAAGAGGGGTTAGCTTAGGTGACTTTAGAGGCCGCATCCTGTTCTTAGATTTTAATACAACAGCGAGAGACACTCCTTGAAGCTTACAGCAATTCATGGTTCAGCTGTGTTAGTGTATTATATCATAATCTACAGGTAGGGCATCATCTTTCTTTTTAAAATCATGGGAAGGTTGCGTATGCAGGAGGAAGGGGACTGGAAACTGAGTGCCAGAGCTTGCTTTCCCCAGTGAGCACTTATTCAGAACATCTAGCCCTTTAAAAAAAAATAGGTACTAACCCTTGCAACTTAGCAACCTATGGGTTGTCTAAGCAACAGAACACTCTGGTGCGCTAGGGAAGCGTGAAGCTGAATCGCAGGGAATCTACCATTGCCTGACATATAGCAAGACATCTGTGCCTCTCCCTGTGGGATAATGAATAAACTAAGCAGCAAAGAGTTGCCTTTTTGAATAGAAGAAGGTATAAAATTTGTGTGTGTGTATATATTGCAAAGTGTCATTGACGGACTACTCCATATGCTAGAAGCAATCTGTAGGTTGTTGTTGTTGGCACCCATCTATCTCCAGAGACAATGCAGTGTGCTTCCAGGGGTGAAATCAAACCATTGCATTAGCAACACCCCCTTCTCAGCCTTGCTGATGTGCTCCAAAGGAAAGCAGAGCAATAAGTTTGGCACCAGCTTGCATGGCTCCATCCAACTGTCTTAGGGACTCCACTCCGGATTTGTGTAGGGTTTACACAGTAGCCTTTTCTTTGTCCAAATATATTCCTCAAAGCAGCAGAGGTTTAGGATCAGGGTTTTCCTTCTAGGGTTATTCTTTCTGTAAAATGAATGTTAATCATGTGTTCATCATTGAGAAAACAATTAAAAGAGGGGTGGAGCAGGTTTGTTAAACAGAAATCAGTGAAAACAGGATGCTGAACTAGATGAGCCTTGGATCTGACTCAGCAGAGTTGTTTTTATGCTTTTATCTCTCCATTTTATCTCTAGAAGACGTGGCTTGGCTTAGAACATTAAGTGGACGGTGCAGAAATTGAAATAAGATTGAAATATGAAATGCCAGAGTATGTATCTATTTATAACCCTCTAATCCAGGGGTGGGGAACATGTGGCCATTCTGATACCTCTGAGTTACAACTCTCACCATCCCTGGCCATTGGCCATGCTTGCTGGGGTTAATGGGAATTGGGATTCCAGCAACATTTGAAGGGCCACGGGTTCCCCAAATCTGCTGCAATCAATTCTGGATTTAGAGGAATAGCTCTGTCGGTGGAGCATGAGACTCTTAGGGTTGTGGGTTCAAGCCTCACATTGGGCAAAAGATTCCTGCATTGCAAGGGGTTGGACTAGATGACCCTCAGGGTCCCTTCCAATTCTACAATTCTATGAAATGTCTAGAAATCTGAAGAAAGAGCATCTTACCCAGATATCCCATCCACTTTTTTCATTTTTCTCCCTTTTGTCTTTAAGATAGATCTCTGGGGGCTAAATTAAGATCTGACTTGCACTTTCTTCTTTCCTATAGGCAGAAGAAACAGGCCTTGTTGTGCCTGTTTTGTTATGTGTGAGAGCCCTGCCGCTCCGATCAAATGAAAATGATGACATGAAGACCTCTGTATGCAAAACAATTGCATGCCTTCTGCCAGAAGACTTCGAAATAAGAAGAGCATGTCAGCTCACTGAATACTTACTTGAGCCAAGCGAGGAAAAATACAGTCTACTAGAAGAGCATTACCTGCAACAAGATAAAAAATTGGATGGAAAAAACTCTGTGTGTTGTGAGCTGCTGCTGGCTTTAAAGGCATATTGGCCATTTGATCCAGAATTTTGGGACTGGAAAGCGACACTGGAGAAGAAAAGAAGTTTCTGATTCAGGGGATGATCTGAGTTGCAGGAAGATGTCTTTCAATGAAACTGCTATGCTAGATGTTTTCCTAAGTGATAGTGAAGATAATAATTCTGAAGGTCAAGATACAAAAAATCAGCCTAAAGTGAGAGTTAAAAAGCCCATTGGGTCCTCAGAAAGGTACCAGAGATGGCTTCAGTACAAATTTTTCTGTGCTATTTGCAAAAAGGAATGTATAGAGGCCAGAATACTTCACCATTCCAAGATGCATATGGAAGATGGCATTTATACATGCCCAGTGTGTATAAAAAAGTTCAAGAGGAAGGATGTCTTTGTGAAGCATGTGATGGAACATGTAAAAATGCCTCCTAGTAGGAAATACCGTGGTAAGAAGAAGTTGCTGTTAAAGAAAGAGAGGCTGGCGATGAGCAGTCTAGCCAGAATTGTTTCTGTGGCTCTTGGAGAACAACCCAGAACTTACACGCAGGATTACATCACGTTTAGTAAGCTAGAAAACTGCCACTTGCAGGACAGGGACTTGTACCCATGCCCAGGCACGGATTGCTCCAAGGTGTATAAGCAGTTCAAGTACTTAAGTGTCCACTTGAAAGCAGAACACGAAAATGATCAAAATGCAATACACTACATGGGCATGAAAAACAGGAGAGAGAGGTGTGTATACTGCAGGCGGCATTTTGTTTCGGCTTTCCATCTACAGGAGCATGAACATGTTCACAGTGGCCCTCAGCCGTACATGTGTGTGTCAGTGGGCTGCTATGCTAGGTTTGGATCAGTGAATGAGCTGCTCCATCACAAACAGCAACACGACAATCTGCGTTATAAATGTGAGCTCAGTGGCTGTAACATTGTTTTCAGTGACTTGGGGCAGCTCTACCACCACGAAGCCCAGCATTTTAGGGATGCTTCCTACGCATGCAACTTTAGTGGCTGTAAAAAATTCTACTATTTTGAAACGGAGTTTACGGATCACATGTCAATGCATATTACAAATGGTCAAATTAAGAAGGTACAGATTAAGCAAGAGGAAAATGTTTCTGGGGACAGTCTTACTTGCCTATCAGATTCAGAGGTATTTGAACAAAAAGATCCCCCCTGCCTACATGAGAGTCTCAATTTGCCTTCAGGATCTACATATTCAGAGGCAATCCAGCAGGTTAAGCTAGAACCTACAAACTCAGAGGGAATCCTGCAAGTTAAACAGGAAGCTATGTTTGATGGAGAAGTGGATGTTAAAGTAATGACAGTTTAAGAAGCAATATTGGACCCCCTAGCCAGTGTGATGCAGTTGGTGCCATTGACTGAAGCAGTAGATTTGGCCCGGCAACTCCTTTCTCTTAAACTCCCATGTTAAAATGTTTTGATCTGGGTTAAGCAGATATATAGTTATTTTAGTCTAACATAGTGTTTTATTGTCCAACATAGAATTTTAAAATCCATCTCTGGTTATTTTTGTGCTTTTTAAAACTGTTTTTAGTTGTTTTTATTATACTTTGTACATCACATTGAGATAAATATTTGGAACGCAACGTCTTAAAGACTTAACCAATTTATTCTGCGAAAGCTTTTGATTGCCTCAGTCCCACTTCATGATGTGTAATCGTAAAGTGGTAAGCATATAAATACATTATGCTGGCAGTGTCTTTCTGTATCATGGTCTAACATAAACAGACCTTTTCAGGGCTGTTCTGAGACAGATCCCAAGGTGTTGGCTGCTATTAGAATACATTTCCTTGGTTCTCCAGGTTCTGATCAATTTTAATACATTTCAGTGGAAGGGAAATGTCAAAAACAGTGCAGGAAATTATGCAGTTTTTTGTGATGTTTGCAGACTAAAATAAAGATAACAAATATGACTCCTATTTGCTTGCATGGTTTTTGTTCCAGGTCTCTGACAACTCTGTGAAATGCAGCAACTCCTATTTTCATTTCTGATTGGATTCTCAGACACCCTAAACCACAACTCCCATCTTCCCTTGCTGTGATACCATCCAGCAACATGCAGAGGGTCCAAAGGTTCACCATCCTGCTCTGTATGAAGAGCTGTGTATCTAAATGTGGTTACAAGAATACGTGTCTTGAAATTGCACCACCACAATCTCTGGACAGCAGACTGAACAGGCACACAGATTACCTGCTCAAAATCATCTTTGCTATGGTAGGGCACTGAAACATCTGAAAGTTGTACTCATATTTTACACAGCCGAAAAAGATCTTACAGCACTTTGCAAAGGATGGGAACCCATTCAAATAAAAGCAAGTAATTCTTTAGGGAGTCATTGTGCTCTGCTGAGTTAAATTAACATTGTATTGCAATGGGTCATTAGGTGTTTAATGCAACACAAAAATAAAACACCTTCTGCTTCACCTATATATGAATTGTAGCCTTTTTAGGCCTTTTTCACGGGTGGAAAGAGCATTGCGCCCGGGGAAGGGAAGAAGGAGTCAACAGACACCGAAGGGTTAAACCAGAGAAAGAGCTATTTATTCTACCTTCCAGGTAGCAGAAGGAGCAAGTGTGATAACTCACAAGCGAGCACAAAGTGAAAACATTTTTACATGCAGTTTTTTATCCATTCTTTCAAGTCCTCCTTCCCTCCCAATCTCCTGAGCTTGCATAGAATTGTTTCTCTCTCTCTCTCGTTCTACTGGTGCTGTTCCCGGAGAAAGTTGCAAGTTGGATGTGCTGCTGGCAAGGTCAACTAAAGCCTGGGAAGCACAACACATTGTTCTTCTCAGCTACCTTTGTTACAGCAGAGCAAATGCTTAGCTAATGCTTTTAGCTTCTGAGAAAGTAATTTTGAAAAGTCTCGAGGCTTGAGGCCTGGTTGCGGGGTGGGTGACTACACAGGTTTTAGGGTATCCTAACCTGTCCTCTCCTCCTTCAGAATGACATATGAATGGTTAGCTCACTGCCCGTAAGCACACATTATCGGCACATGTGTAAGCCACAGCTCTCTTACCTGCCAAGGTCAGAAATAGCACCATGCCTAGAACTCACTCAATAATGAGGTGAGAAGGACGAATAATGTACATCCCCCCCTCTATTGCTTGGATTGATGATCAAAGTAAAAGGTATTTTGTATGAACAACAATTAGCACTTATAGGAAGGGGAGGGAGGGAATGAAACGTATACTTCATATATGCCAAAATGTGCTGTAAACTGGGTACTGATGTATCATGTGCTTCAACAAGACTGCATACAAACTGTGGTGTTTCTCTTGCTACTCTTAATTTTTGTGTCATTGCTACTCTTAATTGTGTCAGTTTTCCCAAAAAAAGCTGAACTCTCCTAGAACACCAGCAGAATGTCCAAAATGGGACAGGACATGATCAGTTTCTAACTATTTTAAATGCTCCTTAACAGTTGCCCTTAAAAGGCTTGAACCAAGCCTTACTAGAATACATTTTGTTTATTTAAGCATATAAAAGGTAAAGGGACCCCTGACCATTAGGTCCAGTCGTGGCCGACTCTGGGGTTGCAGTGCTCATCTCGCTTTACTGGCCGAGGGAGCCGGCGTACAGCTTCCGCATCATGTGGCCAGCATGACTAAGCCGCTTCTGGCAAACCAGAGCAGCGCACGGAAACACCATTTACCTTCCCGCCGGAGTGGTACCTATTTATCTACTTCCACTTTGATGTGTTTTCAAACTGCTAGGTTGACAGCTAAGTTAGCATATAAAGGGGCAGTAATAACATGAAGCTCAGAATGACTCTGGTCAGAGTCTCTGCTGAGCCTACACAAGATGATGTGAAGGTATTTGTTTATTCACTCCATTTCTAAACTGCCCTTCCCCTAATGTATGTCTATAATGAAGGTACATAGAAGCGGTTAGAAAAGAATATGAAACGAAAAGTCCAAATAATTGGCAAATAGTTAAAACAAGGTAGAAAAAACCAAGGTCTGAATGCTGTGATGTACCAAAATTTAAAAGGTTGCTTTTTAACTGAAAAGCAAAACATTTCCAATTTACTATGACAATTTTTTTTTAAAAAAAATATATCTGTAACTAGCACGGAAAACCAACATTATAACGAGCGAATAAACAAGTCTCTCCAGACAACTGTAAAATCTGCGGATCGCATTCGCCCTTCTTGCTGCAGCTCCACGCCGGAAGTTTCCCTTCCTCCCCCGCCTCTCCGAAGTAGCCCCGCCCCTCCTCCCCATTGGGCAGCGCTGGGAAATGGGGCGGGAGGGAAGAAGGAGCCGGGAGTGGGCGGGGCCGTCGGGTCACGTGGGCCCGTCCCCCGCCGATGTGGTCAGCGGCTGCGGGGTCACGTGATTCGTTGCCTACGCGCGGTGGGGCCGGGTGCAGATGGCGGACGCCGAGGCTGACGCGGCCCTGCAGCCAGAAATGCCCCGGTTGGCCGCCGGCCTCAGCTCTCGGCTCCGGCAGCTGCAGGCGGAGCTCAGCGAGCAGGGGGTGGGCGAGGGCTCGTCGGGCGCCTATTGCCGGGACTTCTGTCAGGTGAGCGGGGCGGGCCTGGCGCGAGGGCGGTTATTGGGGGGGGGCGGAGGGGGGCGCGCGCGCGGGGCGGTTGGAGGGGGGGAGGGTCAGGCTCGGCCGCTGGAGGAGGTTTGGGGCGCCGAGGCCCCGCGGAGGAGGAGGAGGAGGAGGAGGAGGAGGCTGAGGCGCAGGGGGCGGCGGCGGCGGCGAGCCGTTGCCTGGCGCTGGGGAGGCGGGGCCGAGGGACCGTCTCTGTTGGGAGGCTCCGCCGACGCCGCTTCCCGTTTCTTCGGGCTTCGCGGGAGGTTCGGGTTCCGGGACCCGATGGCTGTCTCTTCTCGGGAGGCTCCCTCCCTTCTCCGCGCCCGCTGGTGTTTTCGGCGCGCTCTCCCCGCCCCGCCGCCTCTTTTTGTGGCAGCGCCGGAATTGATGGAGGAAGAGGAGCAGTCGGTTAAACGGGAGCGGGGCGGGGGGGCTTCTTTAAACGAAATCCATGACACCCCTCCCTCCTTCCGCGGACTCTTTATCTTTTCCTTGTCTCAGTTTTCACCCACATTATGACTCCTTTTCCCGTAGCTTTCTATCAGCTGTAGTTGAGGGTGTTATCAGTTGTCCGAGTTCTCTCGCCTCTTATCTCCCTCCCCCAGTTTACTTAAAATCCTTACAACAATCTGGTGCGATCTAGTCCTGCTTTGGCTACCTGTCCTGCTTCTTGCTAGTTGTTTCCATAGCTTCCCCCCTCCCAATCGTACATAATTAAGATTTTTATGAACTGAAGTTTTCACAGTCCTGGTTTAGGCCATGAGTTCTTAGTGAAATTTAGAAAATAATTTAGACAGAATGTTGAGGTGGTTCACATGTCACGTGTCTGGGGTGGCTCAAAACTCCAAGATTGCCGTGATGACCGTGGGGCTGTCAGAGCATATCACTGGCTCAACACATGTGGCAGGCCACACTTTGGATCTTGTTTTCTCAACTGCACAGGAAGAAGCTGATCTGAAAGTTTGGAATGTTGACACCAGCTCCTTATCATGGTCAAATTGCTTCCTGTTGAAATTTAGGCTTTCAGCACCTTTCCTCTTATGCAGAGATAGGTAAAGGTAAAGGTACCCCTGCCCGTACGGGCCAGTCTTGACAGACTCTGGGGTTGTGCGCCCATCTCACTTAAGAGGCCAGGGGCCAGCGCTGTCCGGAGACACTTCCGGGTCACGTGGCCAGCGTGACATCGCTGCTCTGGCCAGAGCCAGAGCCAGAGCCGCACACGGAAACGCCGTTTACCTTCCTGCTGGTAAGCGGTCCCTATTTATCTACTTGCACCCGGAGGTGCTTTCGAACTGCTAGGTTGGCAGGCGCTGGGACCGAGCAGCGGGAGCGCACCCCGCCGCAGGGATTCGAACCGCCGACCTTTCGATCGGCAAGCCCTAGGCGCTGAGGCTTTAACCCACAGCGCCACCTGGACCTATTAAGATGGTCTGTCCTCAGATGCTAATGGATCCTGTGTGTTTTCGGATGGCTCTTAGTTGCCCTGTATGTTGATGACCTCAGTTGGGAGACAGGCAAAAGAGAATTAACAAGGACATATTTTCTCTATCAGTGGCTTTTTATACCATTGACCATGGTATCCTTCTGGAGCAAATGTCGAAGTTAGAGGTGGGTGGCACTGCTTTGCTTTGGTTCAGGTCCTACTTGGATGATCATTTCCAGAGGGGGATGGTTGGGCTCTTTGGCCCTTCAATGTGGGGTTCCTCAGGGTTCTATTTAATCACCTATGCTATTTAACACCAACATGAAACAGCTGAGTGGGGTTATCTGGAAGTTTGGAGTACGCTGTTAGCAATATATTGATGACACATAGCTCTGCTTCTTCTTTATACTTGCAGGTGCAGCAGTTGATGTGCTGGACCATTGTCTTTCCTCAGTAAAAGACTGGATGGGAGCCAACAACGGAAGCTCAATCAAGAGAAGACTGAAGCACTGTTAGTGGGTGGTTTCCTAGACCGGATGGATGGGAGGTGGCCTGCTCTTATGGGGTTACACTCCCTCTGAAGGAGCAGGTACATTGCTTGGGGGTACTTCTAGATGCTTTGCTGTTGCTTGAGGTTTAGGTCACCTCAGTTGCGTGAAATGCCTTCCATTAGTTTCAGCTGCTGGCCCAACTGTGCCCCTATCTGGACAGGGATAGCCCAGCTTCTATCATCTATGCTGTGGTAACTTCTAGCAATGCATTATACGTGCAGCAGCTTCTGATGATGGTTCAGAAAATTAAGCTAGTGTAGAATTCCTCTGCTAGGTTGCTCACCACGGTATGACAGTTTGAGCATATTACACTGATCCTGGCCTAATTGCACTCGCTTCCAATCGGTTTCCTGGCCCAGTTTAAAGTGCTGGTTTTGTCCTATAAAATCTTAAACTGTTCATGACTGCAATACCTCAAAGACTACGTATCCCCATGTGAACCAACCCAAAATCTGCAATCCTCTTTGGAGGCCCTTTGTGTGCCTCCTCAATGAGAGGTCAGGAGGATGGCAAAAGGAGAACAGGCCTCTATTGCAGTAACTCCGCATTTGTTGAATGTTCTCCCCAGGGAGGCTCGCCTAACACCTGCATTATACATCTTTAAGTGTCAGGTGAAAATGTTTCTATTCAGTCAGGCATTCAGCTGATTAACATTCTATGTCCTCTTAAATATTTTTTTGTGGGAGGTGGGGTCATGGGTTTGTCTTGTTCTTATTTTTATTTTGTATTTTTATGCTGTCAACCACCCTAAGATCTTGGATAAAGGGAGGTAAATAAATAAGTAACTTAAATATTTAATCATGATTGGTGAGGAAAACACAACAATATTAAAACTCCACAATATATGCAGTGTAAAAAAACTGATTTCAACTTCCAAGGGAGTGAAACTGTTAAAGGGTTTGCAAAAAATAATAATAGGCATTTTGCTTGATGTCAAAAAGGCCACATCCGCACCATAAATTTTAAGCACTATTATACCACTCAGTGAGGGGAACAGTGATTTCGTAAGAATTCTCAGCACCCTTAACAATCTATGGTTCCTAGGATATTTTGGGGGAAGTCATTGCTGCTTAAAGTGGTAAAATACTGCTTTAAATGTATGGTGCAGATGTGGCAAAAGATAGCAAAGAGAGCAAGAACTCCACAGCTGGGGCACTACCACCAATAAGGCCCTCTCGTTTTGTTACATTTAAGCTGGTGGGGACTTCCAGAGGAGGCTCCTCAGAGCTCTTAATGTATGACACAAGGCTGATAATGGAGGCAGGTGTTTCCCTGTTCTAAGCTGTCAACCTGGTTAGCTCAGTTGGTTAGAGCATGGTGCTGATAATGCCAGGTTCAATCCCCCTTTGGGGCAGCTGCATTTTCCTACATTGCAGGGGGGTTGGACTAGATGATAATCCTCAGGATTCCTTCCAACTCTACAATTCTATGTTTCTACTCCCTGAGGGGAAAAAATGAATGTGTGGAAGAGATGGGGAGAAAGAGAAAAGGGGGTATAGCTAGCCCACTGTTAGCTCTGGCCCCACTGTCTTTTGGATTGGGGCCTGCCTGTTGTTAATTGCAGCCCCACCCACTCACTCTCACACAGCCTCCGTGATGTTTCCTGTCTTAAAGCCATCCAAAGTGGCCACCAGTGCTTCCTATAGGAGTGAGTTTCATAGTTGAACTATGCACTGTGAATAAGTACTCCCCCTGCTCCCAATCCTAAATCTTCCAAAATTCAGCTTCAGTTGCTTTCCTAGTGATCTCTAGATGCAAATTTGCATTTTTCATAGCTGCCACATCCTGGGTCAACGCCTTCATTGAGCTATCCACTGCAACCCCAAGGTCTCATTCCTGGTCATTTCATGCCAGTCCAGGCTCAGTGAGTGTATATGTGAAATGAGGATGGTGATTCTGTCACTAGGGGGCAGCCTCACCCTATAGTCACTTCTGAAACATGATCTACACTATAAAGCTGAGGTGTTAGGAGACTTCACACCTTCAATTGACCATTATATTGCCTTTATGTCCCTAAGTGAAGCTGAGTGATGGACTTTCACTGGCTGGAATTGGGTGGATCTGTTGTAATCCAAGGCTCCACTTTGCATTTAAAGGATTGCCTTGCCCAATTCTGGTCATGCCTTTCGCAGCCCTCGTTAATGCATTATGACGTAGTAGAACAGGAAGCCCCCAGGTCCAA
The DNA here is from genome assembly GCF_951804945.1 of Podarcis cretensis. NCBI lineage: Eukaryota > Metazoa > Chordata > Lepidosauria > Squamata > Lacertidae > Podarcis > Podarcis cretensis. Next base: position 21,682,867 of record NC_137177.1, on the reverse strand, counting down.
AACCTGTTTCCTGTTATTCATTCTTCATCTTTTGCCTCCAGCTGGAACCTAATTTCCTGGAAGCTGCAGATGCAACCAGGGCCATGGAAAGGCTTTGACACGCAATCATGCCCGGAAAAGGGAATCAAGGCCCAGAACAGGTAGAAACTGGAGTGCAAAGAGCCACCTGTTCACACCACTAATCAATGCACTAGCAGAAATGTGAGAAACAGGGAGTGAATAAGAGGCTGGGCTTTTCTAGATAACCATTTTATTGTGTGATAAATGTACAATTGTTACATGGGATCTAAACACCCCTCCACCACTAACAGTACATTTGTTGCAGAGAAATGGCATTATCCTAGTACTCATACAGCAATATTTTATTATTTGCTAGTAAAAAGTCAGCATTCCCCCAGCAACATGCATCTCCTTTATTAAGAAAACTATTATAGAATTGTCAGAATCAGACCTTGAGTGTGGTGAGACCTACACTTTGGAATGCCCTCCAATTATATATTAGATAAATGCCATCTCTATCGTCTTTTAGGCACTTGTTGAAGACTTTCCTCTTTTGATAAACCTTCAAATGGAGATTGTGATCCCAATTGGTATCTGCAATGCACAAAAGCTGTAGGAGCATGTGTCCTGGGCTGGATGCCTCTACTTGGTCAGTCAGCCGGTGGCCTTTCCCATCTGCACTGTCTGTGACACTTTGGAAGAAAAGAACAAGCTGAGATAAGCAAGCGCTGCTGGCATCAGGGCCCTGTTATGAGGCTTTCCCTGTTAGCCTCCATTTCATGTTCAGCAGTGAACCAAAGATGGCTTTGGCTCAAGCAAAGGACTGTGGGAAATGACCTTCCCACCTTGACCATATGCACAGTCTTGTAGTTTGATTTCTCTATGTTTTACTTTCTTACCACTGAGGTCATGAGGATCTGGAAAGTTCCTTGATTGACTCACCAGGAAGCTAGGCTGCCAAATGCAGATTATTTGCATCTAAAAGTTCCTTCATGGAGCTATGGAAACAAGCTTGTGCACCAGTCATAAATTCCATAGAAATGTAGAGGCATACCAGATAGAACAATGGGATCTGCAGGCAAGGTAGCCTAACTCACCAGGAAGCCACTCCTTCTGACATGTGAAATCTCCAAGATAAACCTTTTGGATAAGTGACCCTTGTTTGTTTGTGTGTCCCAATCTACCTCTTACGAAAAGTGTCTGTATTACATTACATGCCCCACCCCAGCTACGCCCCTGTCTGGGAGGGTCCAGATCACACACAGGACAGGCTAAATGATCTTTTTGGGCCAGTGTATTTTTGAGACCATGTGGGCGGCAATTTCACAAAGGGTCCCCCTATACACATGTCCATCAGCCCCCATGTTAACAGCCCCGGCACAGGATGGAGACAGCTGGGGAAGTGATGGATTGCTATCTCCACCACCCACCTTCTTAATTACAGCCAGTTGAGGGAGTAGCCCTGGCTGTCAGCTCCCTCCTCCTCAGTCTTAGTATTGCACTTGGAGAGTGCCAATCGAGATAATTGAGTTAATATATTTTTTAAAGGAATGGCCATGAGCATTTGTCGTCTCATCACTGAGATAGGACAACCAATCCCCACCCATTTGAATTTAGAGCCAAGAGAGAACAGGTTAATGTAACGTGGCACATGTATTTCTTATTTACACTTTTGCTTGCAGAAGAACATTGTAGGGTGTGGAAGCTTGCCACTTTTTACACCCCAAAGATAAAAATGTTTACTCAGACATCTCACTGTTTCCTGCCTATTAAACAGAGTTTAATTGCATCCTTAATTATTGTTGTTCCAATAATCCCTTTACTTGTAACCTTCGTTTGAGCAAGTTGTCACACCCTGTCCTAGTGGCATATAAAGAATAGATGTTGCAGAACAGATATATTTATTTGAGTTTCCTTCACGTTGGCATATTGAGATTTGCCAGGGATCAAACCCAGGACTTTGGACATGCAAGGCACATGCTCTGCTATTGAGCTACTTCTTCAAATGCTGATCCTTTTAAATATTAACTTTCCGAATGCTGAAGCCAGGGCCAGTAAATCAATAAAGGAAGTGGGTTTTAATGTGCAAATAATCTCATCTTTAATGTAAATGAATAAAACCTGTGGTTTTAAAACAAATAAACGTGTCCAGACTTTTATTGACTAGAGAAGCTGCCACACCTGCCTCTGTATTGAGACATAGGCAGTTACATTGACTGTGTACACACTTCAACTCTGACGCACATTTGGAGCACATTATTTCCCTCAATAATTCTGAGTACTGCAGTTCATCCACGAGAGAGTAATGACTCCCAGCAACCCTTCACAAACTACAGTACCCAGAATTATTTGATAAAAAGAAGGTGCTTTGAATTTGCTTCAAAAGTGTTGTGTATAAATAGCTATTAATTAGAATATTTTCCCTATGATGATAAGCCCGCACTGAACCACTGCAGCCCAATACAAACTTGAGTCAGTGTGGTGTAGTGGTTAAGAGCGGTGGACTCGTAATCTGAGGAACCGGGTTCGTGTCTCCGCTCCTCCACATGCAGCCGCTGGGTGACCTTGGGCCAGTCACACTTCTTTGAAGTCTCTCAGCCCCACTCACCTCACAGAGTGTTTTTGTGGGGGAGGAAGGGAAAGGAGAATGTTAGCCGCTTTGAGACTCCTTAAAGGGAGTGAAAGGCGGGATATCGAATCCAAACTCCTCCTCCTCCTCCTCTTCTAGTGTTCAGCCTACAAAACACTATATGACTTGGTTCTGAGTAAACCAGCATCGGAGCTGGTTGCAAGTTTAAGAGGGTAGTTCAGTATGTCAAGGAGCTATATCCAGGGTGCATTAGATGTTCTCAAACAGGCTATATCTCGGGGTAGAGCATATGTTTTGCACATCAGTATATGTTTTCCCCCCTCTTAATAACAGACCCTGGGGTCATATAGTGAAGCTGAGTGGACTTCAGAACATAGCATACTGCCTTATACTTTGCAAGAACATTGGTTTGGTCTATCAAATTCATTATAATCTACACTGACACTTACTGAATCAGACCATTTGTCTGTCTAGCTTAATATTTTCTCCCTTTTTCTCAGACTTAAGTCCTCAGCTGTTGTTGGGACTTGAACTTCCATCATCTCTGACCACTGGTCCTGTGCTGAAGGGCAATTGCTCTCCAGGGTTTCATAAGTTGTTGATGATAATTATATTATTTATAACCCACCCAACTGGCTGGATTTCCCTAGCCACTCTGGGCAGTTTACAATATATATCAAACAAAATAAAATATCAAACTTTTTTTTTTAAAAAAAAAACAACCATTCCCAGCTTAAATGAACTGCTGCATTGCAGGGGTTGAACTAAATTACTCTGGGGGTCCACATTTCTCTTGATTCTATGCTGGGGATCCAACCTAGAATCTTCTGTCTTGAGTCCCAGGCTGTGGCTGTGGCTATGGCAAAAACAATACCCTATTGGGGTGTTAATGCTGCGAACCCCTCCATTGTAGGCTCAGGTTGAATATATTTGTAAATAAACCATAAAGACACCACAGTCTCTGCTGTGTTCCATTTCCAAAGGAAACATGAACCCTGGGTAACCCCCTGGAATCTCATACCACTTAAGAGATTGGGATGGATATGCAACTATGGATGAATAAATGTGTATATAGCGTATGTATTCATACACATACTTGCATTGCTCTTTCCTGCTTCCTTTTTATTGCTTCCTTTTACTTCCTCTTGTTTTGTTAGCTTGTTATTATAATTTAAGGTATTGTAAACTGCATTGAATTGGCATTTTGCCTAGAAAGGATGGTGTTACATTACAATGTACCAATGTTATACACAAACTAATTATCCAAGTGGTGAAAAATGCTTATTCTGGGTTTGTTTTTTCCAATGAGGTCACAGGAAGCTTAGGAGTAATTTTGTATTTGTTTACAAATATGCAGGCTTATGCTTAGGTGAAGCTCACAGTTTAGCATGTCCCAAAAGTTTACTTCTCCCTCCCCGTCAGATTTCTGGGGGAGCACCACCAGAACTAAACAAAAACAAATAAGCTCTGCCTTGCTCTCAGGCTGACCCACAGTAATCTACAGACACGGATTACCATATTCCTTAGGAGTAGACAGGGAAAAAACTGCTCCCTCACAGAACAGTCACTGGACATTGTTAGAATTGGCTAATTTCCTTAACCGAAGTGGGGAAAATAGTGCTTAAGATTTTGTTGGTCTCCAATTCCCATCAGCCCCAGCTAGCATGGCTTAATGGGCAGGGATGATAAAAGAGTTGAACCCCCATAAAACATCTGAAGGGTTACAGTCTCCTCACCCATTTTTAACAAAGGAGTGGACAACTTTGACAGGGTTATTTCCAAGTCCAAGGTTCTGGCCGTGAGTCAAACCATCTCTTAAGTTGTAGGGGACTCCAGGAGGCCGTCTTGCCCATCCTCCAACAAGATAACCCCCACCGAAACCACCACAGTAGTAGTAATGTACCTGTGGCTAAGATCATGTAGTTGTAGTATTCAATTACACCCTGATAAATACTGTAGGTTCTTCTTGTATACCTGATCATTTTGACTAGGAAATAGGTGGCACAGCCTTCACTCTGCTGATAAACCTTAACCATAACCACAAAAATAGGGGTGGGAAGCCTGTGTTTCTCCAGATGTTGTCCCCAGAATAAATACCTTTGTGCTATTTTTGAGCTCCCCAAGGCAACTGACACTACCATTCTCTGGAACCTGCTCTTTGTTTAGTAATGGCCTAAATGCATATCCTTGCCCTTAAGTATTGGCTAACATTAAAAAGGAGGATAAGGTCAATTTAAGTACTTTCAGCTTTCAAAGAGATGCTGAGTCTGACTTCATCTTGGATTCAAGTCATTGATAAGTATGGCCTTTCTTTGGACATTCTGGGTTCACTAGACTTGTAGATGGCATCTCACCACATGTAATCTCATGTTTTAAAACATTATCTTTGTGCTGGTTGCACTTCTAGTTGTCTGTCCAAATGTGCCCATTTGTATGCCAAACTACTGATTCAGATTCCTCGCCCTCACTATGTAACCAGCATCACAAATATCAAATGATGAGAAACTCTTGCAGCTCTGCAGCTCCAGTTTATTATGTGCTTTGTCATAGTTGAAGAATGCTATCGCTGGATCCCCTATGAAGAGAGACTACTTCCTGGTTTGCCCAATCATTAGGTCCAGTCGTGGCCAACTCTGGGGTTGCGGCGCTCATCTCACTTTATTGGCCGAGGGAGCTGGTGTACAGCTTCTGGGTCATGTGACCAGCATTACCAAGCCGCTTCTGGCGAACCAGAGCAGCGCACGGAAACACCATTTACCTTCCTGCTGGAGCGGTACCTATTTATCTACTTGCACTTTGGCATGCTTTCAAACTGCTAGGTTGGCAGGAGCAGGGACCGAGCAACGGGAGCTCACCCCGTCACAGGGATTTGAACCGCCAACCTGATCAGCAAGTCCTAGGCTCTGGTTTAACCCACACCACCACCCGCGTCCCTCCCTTTACACCTCTGAAAAAATGGCCTGTTTTGCCTTTATAGTGACAATTTTAAGGAGAAATGTTTGTGGGGATGTTAAGTTAAATTCTGAAGGGGAGCAAACTTTTATCTTAAAAAAATGTCTGGTTTGAATAATTATTTTGATCCTGCAACTTTTTAAATTCTGTTTTTATTCTGTTTTATGTGTTTTCTCTTTTGTAATGGTTTTGGCTTAACAAATAAATAACAACAGATGTTGGACTACCCATCATCCACAGCACAGCCAATAGTCAGGAATGTAGTCCAACAACATCTGGAAGGGAACAGGTCCCACACCCCTCATTAAAGGTTGGGGTTTTTTACATTTAAAGCTTTTGTATACAGTACTGCTTACTGTGAGAAGTCACCCCAAAGCACTTTATACATATCAATCAAAACTCTATGACAGAATCGTAAAATACAACTGAAACATCAGTCACAATACCATTATAATAAACACAAGATTATCAAGGGAGACAAAGACTGAAAAGAACCTAGATATGTTGACCTCCAAGAGCTTGGGAAAACAAGAACGTCTTCACCCTGTGGCAAAATTCCATCAGCGTTCTATCCATCCCTCTGGGGGAAGGGAGTTCCGTAACTGGGTGCACCTACAGAGGTTATGTACTTTAACAACCAAATTAGTGTAAAGTTACATGGCTGTCAAGGGCATCCAGCCCAGTCCAGTGCACATTTTATTTGGAATATTTTATTATTCCAGTGGGGCTTACTCTCGTAGGGATGGGTGAAGATGTCAGTTTTTGTTTGTTGCTCATTTTTCCACTCTTAATTCAGTTTTAATTTCACATCACTTTGTGACTTTTGAAAAATAGTCCTTATGAAAATTCATTAGCATTTTAGTGATTATTTTTTCAAATTTTTAGTATTAATATTATTATTATATTACATTTGTATACCGTCCTTCATCTGTACATCTCAGGGCAGTTCACAACATAAAATAAGATACAGAGGATTGCTTCATGGGATCAGTAAGAAACTAAGTAGCAGTGTTTTCTCAGCATTTCCCCCCTAAGTCAGAGGAAGACTTGCCTACTGAATTTTAGGATACAGTAAAAGCTATGCCTTTGAGAACATTTTTGAAAATGTTAATATGCAATTTTGCCTAATATACACATTTTTGCAAAGCAATTTCTCCTAATACAATGCACCTTTGTGCACATTACATTACTTGCCTAGAGAAGTGTGAATTTCGAAAGCTAACGGTGTTTTGGTTTGCGTATTATTTTGGAAAGTGAAAATCAGGCAGGTTCACCTTTAAATGCAGACTGGATTGAATTTTCCACCACCACTACTCCTGATAAAGTTTGCATGTAGAAGGTGCTGCTTGACACAGTTACACAATTCTAAAGACTTGAATCAGCCAGTTCTACCTGTTCACTGACTAATCCTATAGCAACTTCCTACCATCACTGCACAGTCAAAAGGACACACAGGAACATACATCTACATTCCGTTCCCAGGCTGTCACTGAAAGGTTGTCTAAACAGCAAAACATATACTTTCCCCCCTTCCTTTTCCTGTAGACCAAAGGTTCTCAAAGTTTCTATGGGGGGGTGCTGCTGCTTGAGGGGCTTGCAAACTACCAAGGTTCACCAGTCACAAAGAAAATGGTGTGGGGTGGAGCCAATCACCAAATGTTGGAAGATAGTGCAATCTTGGTGCAACTGGCAGATACCAAAATAATCTTCTAATGATATCTAACCCCACTTTGCAAATTGCTAAAAACATTGCCACAGCAATTTCCTTGTGGCAAACAGCTTGATAGGGCAGTTTCCTATACAGCTATTAGCTCTGGAAGTATTGTGACCCAGCTCCACATTTTAGCAAGAATTTGCTCTCTCCCCCTGCCCTGCCTCTCATACTGTATTAATTTTTGTAATTTCACCTCCCCCTTTTCCATCTTATCCTCCCTCCCACATACTGCCAATTTCTTCCATCCCTCCTTTTTCATTTTCCTCCTACTATTATGCCATTTCTTTATATTCCCAATTTCTTGCTTTAAAAATATTAATATTTTATATATTTTCCCTAATTGTTGTTGGCACCTCCTCTCCAGCCCTTCTCTGACTCTCAGCAGCCTTTACTCACCATGCAGGGAGACAGTTTCCCTCACGGTATTTTTAAGACTCTGAGGAACCGATGGACAAAATAATAGAATTCTAAAGTTGGAAGGTACCGTGAGGGTCATCTAGTCTAGTCCAAATGCCTGCAATGCAGCAATATGCAGGTGGCCCCTTATAGGGATCAAACCTGTAACCTTGGCATTATCAGTCCTGTACCACGCTTGAAGCAACAGCTATCCTCACTGGAACTTGTGTCAATATCATCCCTTCCCCAGCTAAAAAAACAACAACCGAAAGTGAATACACATAAAGGTAAAGGTAAAGGTACCCCTGCCCATATGGGCCAGTCTTGACAGACTCTGGGGTTGTGCGCCCATCTCACTTAAGAGGCCAGGGGCCAGCGCTGTCCGGAGACACTTCCGGGTCACGTGGCCAGCGTGACATCGCTGCTCTGGCCAGAGCCAGAGCCAGAGCCAGAGCCGCACACGGAAACGCCGTTTACCTTCCCGCTGGTAAGCGGTCCCTATTTATCTACTTGCACCCGGAGGTGCTTTCGAACTGCTAGGTTGGCAGGCGCTGGGACCGAGCAGCGGGAGCGCACCCCGCCGCAGGGATTCGAACCGCCGACCTTTCGATCGGCAAGCCCTAGGCGCTGAGGCTTTAACCCACAGCGCCACCTGCGTCCCTATACACATATAGTAGCTTAAAAAACCTATATCTTAAGATTTTGAGGTCAGCACAATTCACATTTGTGTGTGTCCACTTGCAATGTATAGCCCTCCTTCAGTCCATCTGCATATGGGACTCCTCTTCATGTTCTGTGAAGCAATATAAAATTTAAGACTTTCCATTTTCTACAAAGCAACTGCTAAACGTTACAGTACAGGATTGGGCCACTAAAGCTCCCGGGAGAGACTTTCGCTTTTGTTTGTTTATTATTTTTCACCTCAATTTGCTTTTGTTTTTTAACTCCTTGCGATTTTCCTGTCTGGCTCAGGGCCAGATTTAGGTTCAATGAGGTCCTAAGCTACTGAAGGTAATGGGGCCCTTTATATGTCCAGCTGTCCTTTGCCAACAACAAATGGCCGTTGTTTTTGTGTTGAATATATGCTATATGGTAATTTATGGACCTAATAGGTATCTAAAGCCGTTTGCCACTGTTGCTGTATGTAGGTTTTATTTTATTTGTTTTTTTATCTTATAGTTTGGAAATGTACATCCAGTTTCCCCCCTTTAAATTATTTGAGGTATAAGAGCTATAATATATATAATATAATATATATCTGAGGTACAAGAGCTATAAATCCGCGGCAGCAGCGGCATATAAATATTTCTCTAAGGCGGACAAGCAAGATTCATCTCCCGCTGCCAAGGGCTTGGACTTGGCTCCCTCTCTCTCAGCGCAGCCCTGGTCGCGTCCAGACAGAGGCCAAGAGCGCAACAGGTTCGCACCGGAGAGCCTGGTTCTTTAACTCCGAGTAATCCCACTGCCCGAGGCGGCCGCGCTCATTCACTCCCCAAGGCTGCGCTCCGAGGGACACTGACGAGCGTTGGGGGCGGATGGAACTCGCAGGCTCCCTTCTCTCACTCTCACCCTCCCCTCTTCATTATGTTCTTCTCCCCTCGGCTTCTGTTCTTCTCCCCGTTCTCTTTCCTCCCCCTCCTCCCCTCCCCTCACCCCTCCGCCAATCAGCGCCCGGCGACGTCGCGAGCTCCCCGGCTCCGGTTGGCTGGCGTCGCGCGCGCCGCCTGCCCATTCCTTTTGTGTATATGCCGAGGGGAAAAGAGAGGAACGCGAATGCGCGTGTCTGTCTTTCGCCCTCCCTCCCTCCCTCCCTGCCGGCGCGCGATTGGCCCGGCTTTCAATTGGGGGAATTCGGAGCGCCGCTGCGTGACGCGCGCGCGCCCGCTTTCTCTCCCGCTTCCCTCCCCGCCCCCTAACAACCCACTTCTCTCTCTCTCTCTCTCCTTCTCTCTCTCTTTCCCCCTCGGCGCGTGGGGCGGGCGGGGACTCGGGGAGGCGGGCGACCCTGCACAGCCCAGAGCAGAAGCCCCACCAAGGCTTCCCGACCCCAACTCCGGGGGCTGAAGGAAGGTAGCCAGGCAGCCCAACAGACCGACCAGGAACGGTGAGTGACCGACTGACTGGCAGACAAGCCTGGGCAGGTTTCCTCGGAAGTCAGTCCCGTTGTGCCCACCGGGGTTGGGCTGGGGGGGCTTCCCCCTCTCGGCAGCCTGAGGGGCTCCCCTGGCCCCGGGGGTGGTTCTTGCATAGCAGCCGAGTTTCCCGCTTGTGGGTCGGTGGGTAGGGTTTTCCAAAAGAAAAGAGGTGTGCAGGACTGAGGAGGGAAGGCAAGTCGTCTTTTCATTGGGACTTTTTTTTTTGGGGGGGGGGAGGGATGAGAGGAGTTTCTTTTCCTCGCCTTTGTTTCTTCACTTCCCCACTCCCCCCTTACACCCTCCCCTCCCTCTCCAAAGAATTCAGACCCTCTTGAACCCAGCCTCGTTTCTGCGTTCTGAGAAACTGGTGGGGAAGGGTCCCTACTCTGCAGGAAGTCGGCTTTCTTTGGAAACCGGGGGGAGGTTGGCTTTGAAACAAAAGTAAACTCGGATCCGAGGATAAGCCCCCCCCCCTTCCTGGAGGAATGTGGGTTTGCTTTAAGTCGGAAATGAACTTGGCTTTGAGGCTGGGGGCCATTGGTGGGCTGCTTAAGTATGTGTGTGTGTGAGAGAGAGAGAGAGAGAGAGGGTGGGGTGTGTTTTAGTGTTTTCCTTTTAAAACCAGTATGCCTTGATCTGATGTTAGGGGGCGCAGGTGAACTTTGCTGCTAGGTCTCTGTAGTCTCTTGTTAGGTCTCAGTTCTAATAGCATCGAGATATGAAGAGGTCCACGTTTCCTGTGTGCAGGGGACAGGGGTGGTATGGCATCAAAATTTCTGTTTCCTTGGTAATGACAGGCTGAGAAAATGCAGGGTGGGTTGGAAACCTTTCGCAATTTTGTAAATACTCTGTGCCTGGACTCTCGTGGGAGGTGGGGGTTCCGTTCCTCCTGAAGCTTGTATCTAAATTCAATTGCTTAATTGACACCATGACATCTGAAGCTGTATACTGTATTTCCCTCCTCTATGCAAGGAGATCAATGGGCCATTCCCTCTTCCCCCAATGCATATGCCCAATGCATATGCATATGCTTCCTTAGGTATGGCTCATGTGTGTTGCTGGGGGGGGGGGGCAAGTTGAAGATCCTATTTATATGTGGCAGCCTGAAGCGGGCTCTAGATCTTGTGCTGAAACAATACTGGTACAGCAGTGACTGTACTGTATGAGAAATCCCAACCAAACACAAACCCAGTCTGTGGGGACAGATCAGTGTTGTTGGAATCTACAGGTGTGGTGGCATATCTTCTTGGTCTCTTGAGTTTTTCATATGCCCAGCAAAGGTTTATTTAAAGCACTGCAATTTTATTTGTAGCTGTAGAGCATCTCTGGTCATCCAGAACCTCCAAAGGACTTACTGTATTTAAGTAAGTAGACCTTTTCCTAGCTATTTCCTAGAGTCTGACAGTGGGTTAAAATATGACATTTTGAAGTCTCAGTTTCTCTTTGCAACAAAAGTATTTTTGGCTAAGAGATGGTAAGTTTTATGTCTAGACTAAGATAGGAACCTGGAAGGTTAGCACCTTGCTTATAACTAAAGCCAATTTAAATTTATTGGACAAAGGATATTGGATTGCATCATGTTAGCCTGTGTCTATAGAAGCACTGTCTGGAGACTTCCTTCCTTCCTTTTGGTCTTGGTGTTTTGTGCTTATGTAGTGCACAGCATGGGATCTAGGGGGTCAGCTGCTCTCGTTCCATCCATTCCTTTATTATGGTGTCTCTGGGTTGAACTTCTGCTAATTTAATAACTTTGAGACAAATCCACGTCATTCTGGAATTCACTGTGGGCCTTTCTGTCTTCTCCCTTCTCATTTTAAGTAGGTTGTTGATTATGCAGACACAGGCTACAGCCAAACTAGTTTGTCTTGAAGGCACGTAGGGTTGTGCAAGACCTCAGCAAGGGGAGCAGCAATGCAAAGTGTTGCACATGTTGTTGGCAGTAGGCCTAAAGATGGGTAGAAGTGTGGATCATAATCCTACTGAGATGCATAAAGAGTAGCATCATACTCTGTGTCCGCTTTGGGTTCACTTGCCTAAGATCAAGTGCTGTGAAAATATGGGATTGATAGGTATTCGGGGAAAGCAGTTGAGAGATGTAGAAAAGCTAGCCAAGTGACAAAGGAGCAGCACAGGGCAGTGGGCAAGCTAGTGTGTCCAGTTAGATTTCTGGGTGTTTGTGCACCAAATATTGGGTAATATTAGGACATGGGTCACCAGTGCCTACAGAGACCTTGCCTTGCATCTGTGGAGTATTTATTCCACTCCTCCCCCTACTGAATTTATGCTTGAAAGAAGGCAGTAAAAGTTTTTTTATGCCTAATTGTGGCATGGGGATGATAGGTCGGCGGTTACAGGTGGGGGAGAGAGAGAGAGAGAGAGACTTTTTCTGTTTTGCAAATCTGCTTATTGGCTCCAAAGGGTTAACAACCCCTGTTTTAGGAAGATAACTTGATTTTGCTAAATTCAAGAAAATGTTGCTCTAGAATAGTGTGGTCCAGTGTGCAGCCCTTGAGGCTTTTTTGGTGCCCCTCAGCAACATTTGACGCCCCTCTTGCACTGCCTTCACAAAGTCAGGTAAGCGAGGCCATGCGCACAAGGCAGTGTGTGGCCTGTGGGTTCTGTGTCGACGTACCCTTGTGGCCCACTTGTTATGAAAAGTTGGGCAGCCCTGCTCTAGAATCATTCTTTTGGCTTGTATTTTGTTTCACTCCCCACTCCCCAGAGCTTTAAACGAGCTCCTGGTTCCTTTGCTGCTGCAAGGGGCATTTGCACTACTGATGGCCAGTGGAAGCATGCCTTCCTCCAGGAAAAAGGAAGCAGCTTCCAATGAATCCACTGCTAAAACAGATGTGTGGTGCTCCTTGCAAACAGACTGCAGTTTGAACTAACACTCTGGGCTTTGAAGTGTAGTGTCGCCTGACATCGTAGTGACATCAAGTGATTGACAAGTGGGCAACCTGGCTCACCTGTTAGATTTGGCCCACCAGCTGGAAGAGGTTCCCCACCCATGTGTTGCACCATAATGGTGACTTTCATTTTTAGTTCCTGCCATGCTTCCTGTAAGGTGAAGAAGATAGCATACGGGCAAGCAAGTAGTGATTCATGCATGCTGTCTATAGTCTGGGTATCCCTACTGGTGGTGAATTGTAACAGATATGTGATTCAATAATGATGTGAAAGAAGCTTGTCTAGTTTTCTTATTTTAAGAAAGTTCTTGAGGGCAGGTGTCTAAATTAGAGGAATTAATGGATATGCAGTTAGCCTACCTCCCTCAAGGAAGGACTTCACATTAATGTAAAATGCATATTTGCAATTGATTTATAGCTTTGCCTCGGTCACAGGTCTGTTTACACTGGTGCAGTTAGTTCTATGTCTTCGGGAATATAACTTTTGTGGGGCTGCGCTGACAAGGTACTTGTTCACAATTGGGAGTTGTAGGGGGTGCCCTGATAAGATAGCAGTTCACAATTGTGTAGGTGTACTGTACAAGCCTATAGTATTCAGGGATGCAGTTAAGTGCTACAGCAGCATGGCTGGGGCTGCAAGTTAGACTGGAGACATGTTCAGGGATTTAAGAAAATCTCACATGCCTGGCTGCTGTGCGCAGTATTGGGAACTAAGATATATTAGCTAGGTGCCAAATGGTTCCTTAAACCAAGGTTACAGTCACTAGAACAGAATGTTTAGCTGCCATTTTTGGGCAAGATAGCTCTAAAGTCTTATTTTTCAAACTTTAGAGCCATCTTGCCCAAAAGTGGCAACTATAATATTGGTTTAAGGAGGTATTTGGTACCTAGCTTATATATCTGAGTTTCTAACACTGGTTCTGGCAACCATAACCTAGGTTTAAAGTGCATTTGGTTCCTAGTTTTTGTATCTCTGTTTCTAACACTAGCTAGGAATTGGTAAAAACAAAATAAAAAAATTCCTTCCAGTAGCACCTTAAAGACCAACTAAGTTAGTTCTTGGTATGAGCTTTCGTGTGCATGCACACTTCTTCAGATACACTGAAACAGAAGTCACCAGACCCTTCTATATAGTGAGAAGGTGGGGAGGGGTATTACTCAGAAGGGTGGTGGGAATGGGTGATTGGCAGATAGCTGTGATGAGCCTGTTGACGACTCTTAACGACTGCAATAGGTCTTACAGGAAAAAGCAAGGGGTGAGAAGGTGAAAAATGGCTTTGTCATGTATAATGAGATAAGAATCCAATGTCTTTGTTCAGACCAGGTCTCTCCAAGGTTTTAAGTTTGGTGATAAGTTGCAATTCAGCAGCTTCTCTTTCCAGTCTATTTCTGAAATTCCTTTGTAATAGAACAGCCAATTTGAGATCTTGTATAGAATGTCCTGGGAGATTGAAGTGTTCTCCTACTGGTTTCTCTGTCTTGTGGTTCCTGATGTCGGATTTATGTCCGTTTATTCTTTGGCGTAAGGTTTGGCCTGTTTGTCCAATATAGAGAGCTGAAGGACACTGTTGGCATTTGATGGCATACACAATGTTAGACGATGAGCAATTAAATAGTCCCGAGATGGTATGTGTGATGTTGTTGGGGCCAGTAATGGTGTTGTCCGGGTGTATGTGGCAGCAAAGTTGGCATCTGGGTTTATTGCAGGCTTTGGTGCCAGTGTCCGTGTTAAGTCTGGTTGTAGTATTATTGTGGGTTAGGAGTTGTTTAAGATAGGAATTGGTAATATGTTTGCCGCTGATATTCTTGGATCCCATACAGCACCCTAATAGTCAAAGTATTTTGTCAGAACGGAACAGAAACAGTTACAAGAAAGCATTTATTTGTCTCCAATCTGTACTTCGATGTTCTTTCCTGATGACGTTTTGTAACTTGCAAACCTGCTCCCCACCCCCCCAACAGACTACCAGAAGTTTGTCTGGCCAAATATGTTACCTTGCCTTTTACTCTTCTGATAGTAGACAGAATCTTCCTTGGGTTTTGTCTTTCTCACAAATAATTTTCTCACCACACTTTGTCCCTTGGCTGGAGCAAGTGCCCTCCAGTTCATGGCTTTGCAAACTGGCTGAGTTTCCCACCTCAGATCTGATAATAGCCAAGTCTTCTAAGGCTGGGGAGCACAGAGAATGTAATCACTACTTCTGTAACCACTGGTGCTATGTTTTCATTTTGGGGGATGCCATGGGATTATTGCCAACCCTCATATTTTCTTTTGAATCCTTGCGCTGTGTGAATTTCATGTTTTGGGGTTGTTGTTTTCTTCTTCTTTACTTTTCAATAGACTTACTTTTGGCCTTGGTTATGTATGTGTCTGTAGAAGGACGGGGTGTGTTGGGAAAGGCTGGCCTATCAACCCTCAAAGAGAGATTTCTTTTGAGGTTCAGCTTCTAGCGTCTGGCCTCTTTAACGGCCTCCAGACAGAGCGTGGTTACAAGCAGCAGCCAAGGATAATTTCAAAGCTGCGTTCCCTTGGCACTCATCCATCCCGCTGAAGTGACTTCTGCACACAGAGTGCTTGCGCTAATGCTGATGAGTACCGGGTCTGTTTGTGGGGGGTTAATGGGGAACCACCTAATAGGCGCACTGAGAAAAATTGTCAGGACTTGAGATGGCTGACTGTTTCTGAAAGAATTCAGACACTTCCCTTTTGTTTCCTTTCCTTTCTTTTTTTGGCATCTATTGCCACATGATAGGAACCACATGGGTTGATCTTTCTTTCTTTTTGTTTTTTCAAAACATAGATCGTGAGCCTGTGTGTACCGAGAATTTTTCTCAATTGTTTTGCGCAGTGACTAATTTTAGATGTTTGATAAATAAAACAAGATGGTTTGGAATAGATTTAATGGACCTTTGGTCTGATCCAGCAAGGCTCTTAATTCCAGCCCACTTCAGCAGAAAACTGTGGAGCTTTCAGGGAGAGGCAAAATGGGGGAAAATAGAGTGTTCTTCTCCTATGAATTGCCTGGCCTTGGAGGTTGTGCAGCAGCTGAGATACACCTCTACCCCATTATCCTGATTGCCACAGTGGCCAGAGAGATACCACTGTGGAGCCCAGAAGCAAGGCATGGGTGCAATGGCCCTTCTTATCCTTTTCCTCTGCTACTCCGTGGCATGCTGCCTCTGAACCGTGAGGTTCCATTAAGCTACAATGACCAATAACTGCAGAGAACCTCTCCCTGAGTTTGTCTGATCCTCTTTTAAAGCCATCTTGAACCAGTGGCCATTGTCCTGCCTGGTAGAAGCAAATTGCACAAGCTAGCCTGTGTGCACTGTACTTTCTTTTGTATATCCTAAATTGACAGGATGATCCTGAGTGTATCGTGAGGGAGGGAGGGGAAAAATATATATCTCGTTTTCCTTACCATGCATAACGCTGTAAGCTTCAAGCAATATTCTTTCTCTTGTCTCTTTATAAAAAAATGTCTTCAGATTTGTTAGCCTTTTCTTGTCGGAACAGCATCCCAACCCTTTGATTATTTTGGGTACCCTTTCCCACATATTTTGCAGCTCTTGGGTTGGTGTAACTGAGACAGAGAGATGACATCACAATTGCCTCCGTGTGTGCATGTGTAAATACAGGTAAAGCCTTTCTGAATCAGGCCAGATGTGATTATTCCCTGCAGCTGGTTCACAGAGGCATGGCTCTGGCAGTGGAGGTAGGACATGCTGATCATGACTAGTAACCATTGATAGCCTTGTCCTCCATGAATGAGCCCAGTTCTAAATCATCCAAGTTGGCGGCCATTACTACATATTGTACGAGCAAATTCATAGTTTAACTATACGTAGTAAGTCAATTAGATTTTTATAGTGTTCACTGTTCTGCGAGCTCTGAACACACAAACGTGTGCGCACACACACAAACATGCACATGGACATCATCAAGGGTGTCATCGTCTTAACAGATTAAAGGGCTTGAGGGAACAGAGGCCAAATGAATAAAATTCTTTTTAAAAAAAGATTAGTGTCCCGCCCCCTTGGGGGAAAGGGGACGGGGACTCTGCAATTCTATGATTTTAACTCATTGAAGACTGCATGGGAAACTACAATAAAAAAAGGCACCTTAGGCACATTGTCACCAGTCACTGTTGACTTAGTGGCTTATATGAGTGTTAAGATGCTGCGTTTACAATAGCAGCCTTTCTGTATGAGTGGCATGTGTGCATTGTTGCCATGTGTTTATTGCTGAATTGTGGTTTAAGAAGTGATTGTTGGCAATGATCCACTCCATAGAAGTTGTGCAACATGTCCTTGTAAATATTTGAAGAGGAGTTAGCCTAGGTGACTTTGGAGGCTGCACCCTGTTCTTTGACTTTAAGACTACGGCGACAGACACTCCTTGAAGCTTATAGCAATTCTTGGTTCAGTTGTGTTAGATCATAATCTACAGGTAGGGCACCATATTTCTTTTTAATATGGTGGGAAGGCTGCATAT
The DNA here is from genome assembly GCF_951804945.1 of Podarcis cretensis. Lineage (NCBI taxonomy): Eukaryota > Metazoa > Chordata > Lepidosauria > Squamata > Lacertidae > Podarcis > Podarcis cretensis. The sequence goes on along the minus strand of NC_137177.1, from coordinate 21,665,679 downwards.
GCAAAAGGCAGGGGGGTTGAAACCCGAGGGCCAGAGCTTCCTCTGCCCAGTCAGCACTTATTCCAGAATTTCTAGCCCTTTAAGAAAAATTAGGCACTAACAGTTGCATCTTGGCAACCCGTGGGTTGTCTAAGCAACAGAACGCTAAGTCTCCTGTTCGCTAGGGAAGTGTGGAGCTGAATCACAGGGAATATACCACTGCCTAACCTACAGCAAGACTTCTGTGCCTCCCCCTGTGGGATAATGAATAAACTAAGCAGCAAAGAATCGACTTCTTGAATAGAAAGTATAAAAGACCCTGAGTAGTGATTGGTTCTGGAAGGGGGTTCTTTTAGTGCTATTTCTGTTGTTCCGGGATGTGCTGTGTGCCATAGGTGCAACTGAATTATTCTTAATTATTCGGTCAGCTTTGTCTCTGTGCAGTGCATTAATTTGAAGAAAGAAATCTGGAATGATTGTCAAATAGCATGATTCGGTATGGAAAACTGTTCTGTTCCCTGTTGGAAGTACTGACTGCTGGTAGTGATTAACTCCCATTCCCGTTCTGTACACGTTGCACATTCCTGACCCCATTCTCTGTTTCTCTCTCTCTCCCCCCCCCCTTTCCTCATCCTACTTTGCACTAGCAGCTTTCCACTTCCTGTTTAAATTGGCTGCGTGCTGTTGGTTTCATGTGGCGATGTTGCATTGCTGTGTGAAAATGCCAGGTTCTGCCTCTATGCTTTTTCCTTCTGCCCTGTCATATGCGCTAGTTCTAAGTTGACCTCTCTCTTCACCCTCCCCGATTCATTGCAGAAACTCCATGGAGATTGGGAGCAAAAAAGTGCTGCACTCCAAGAATTAAGGACGACCTCTCTGATCTAGCTGAGGAAACAGAACTGCACAGGTGGGCATCCTTAAATTCACATTTGCTTGCATTTTCCAATATATTTCCAACCACAGTTCATACAGTTATAGATCCCCTCCTTCTTTGGGCATGGCAGTTGCAGGTGACCATTTCTCTGCACTGCCCATGGTCTCTCATTATGAGGCACTCCCTTCTCCCAGATGAATTGGGGATGATGAACCCAGATGAACCCAGAAGCCAACTCTGGACAAGGGAATGGTTATGGTCTCAAGGGAGGACAGGAGTTTTTCTGATGCAGGCTACAGGCTCCCTTTGCTTCTGTTGTCTTTCCCAACAGTCAACTCCTCTAATGTGAAGCGTAATGTGAAGCATTTCTATATGCCAGGAAGCCCATGTCAGAGAATGCAGATGTCCTTGTGTGTAGGTGTAGACCTGAGTTTGGGGATTTGAGCCCTTATGCATTCAGCTGGAGGGGAAGCAGGGCCAACCTAGGTGCTGTGATACCCTTACAAGCCTTGTAGCTTTTTGTGGTGATGCTAGCAATCATGCCAGCTTGCTTAAGATATCTAAGCAGCTCACTTCCCCAGATATTCAAGACGTTGTTTTGCACTGAACACTAATCACTAGGGAACATCACAGCCTTGTACATAATTATTCAGGAGCATTCATCCATCCCCGGCTCAGTTTGCCTGTGTTTCTTCAGCTGACACAGTGCTGTCTCGGGTGTCAGTCTCTGCACTTTAAAGCTAGGATTGTCCAGTAACACAGCCCAGGACATGTAGTAATTTCTGTCTTCTGGGCTTTAAGAGCCAATGCTGTGGGAGGATTGGCACTGTTTAGTTAGAACAGATGTGCTTCCTTCTCATGCTTTATTGTTGGTGACATTTGTACATGTCTTATATGCATGATGTATATAAAAGGTGTTTGTGTTTGGAGCTGAATGTTTACATACTTCTGAACGTATTGTTTGCTCACCTTTTCCCTCCTAAAAAGTAAGGGGAAATCTGTGTGCGTCTTATGGAGCGAATGCAGGCTGCGCAGCTATCCCAGAAGCCAGAACAGCAAGAGGGATTGCTGCTTTCACTGTGCAACGATCCCTCTTGCTGTTCTGGCTTCTGAGATTCAGAATATTTTTTTTCTTGTTTTCCTCCTCCAAAAATTAGGTGCGTCTTGTGGTCTGGTGGGTCTTATAGAGTGAAAAATACGGTACTTTAGTAGGTGAACTGCTCCCATATGTATGGACATTATAGGAATGTCCACGTTCAGTAAAGGTATGTGATGTCCACATACATCCAGTGTTCATTCTCCTTGTTCCACCTGGCCTTTGGCTTGGAGTCAATTTGATTCCCTCCGCCTCTTTCTTTTTTCCTTTCTCCTCCTGTGATGAGGCTGCATTTTAATGTTTTAATGTTGTATTTTAATCTTGTTTTTAAGTTGTATTCATTCAACTTGTTTTTATTATTGGTGGTTAGCTGCCCTGAGCCCGGCCTTGGCTGGGGAGGGCAGGGTATAAATAACATTATTATTATTATTATTATTATTACATCATTGACAAAATAGCTAATTAGAGGTGGGGCAGGTTTGTTAAACAGAAAAAAATTGCCACCTATTCTTGTCATATACGCAGATGTCTTCTTGAAAAGATGATCTTTGTTCTTCACCATATGCACTCCATTCATAATAAGCTGTGCTGACTGCCTTTACCCTTCTGAATTTTATTCAGGAAGAGTCATCAATTTATTTTATATGACAAATTTATAGGCTGCCTCGTAGGCCATGCCCTCACAAAGTGGTAAGCACAGAAACAATAAGAAAGACAACAAATGAGATGAATTATTATGAAGCAGCACCTAGGCCCAATGAAGCCTAAGTATTTCACTCTCTCTCCGTGTGGGGGGAGAGGGAGAGGGAGAGGGAGAGCTTGAAAGTACAGCTGAAGAACACATTAAGAAGAGGCAGCCTGGAAAAGAGATGTTAAGTCCCACTTGAAAGCCTGCACTGACAGCAGCGTATGTAACTCACTCAGAAGGGAATTCCGTAACCATGAGGCCACCACTGAAAAGACCCCATCTTTTGTGCCTGGCAACCTTATTGCTCATACCGGTGGGCATGTGACCAGGACCTCCATAGCTGATTTTAGTGAATGAGCAGGGTCATATAACCAGGCCTCAAGTTGTTAAGGGCTTGAAAAGGTTGGCACCAGTACTTTGAATGCTCTGAGGAGAGTTTTAAAAATGGATTTTAACATAGGAATTATAATCATTGTGAACCTTGCCATGGTAGGTGCAGTTACATTTATCCAGCGCTGAAAGCCAGGTGGTTTTGACCTACCAATACAGGCTTGGATCAAATTAGACTGGAAGCTGATAAGGAAAACCAGAGATTTAGCTGTTGCCTCTTTAGTACAGGCATCTCACACCTTTGGAGAGTTGAGAGGTGCTGCTCTTGATGAAATAAGTGAGTAGCCTAGCATCTGATCTGTTCCAGCTCATTGAGGAATTGAAAAGGCTCTTAGACATGCCTGGGTAAACATTATGAACTGGCACAGCAGCAGCTAATATTTTCCCCACTTCAGATTTCCAGCCTGAGGAAGAGTTCTCTGCAGTAAGTAATGCTGTCCAGCATTTTAAATAACTAGTTTTATTTATATATAAATAAAGTTATGGGACGCAGGTGGCGCTGTGGGTTAAAGCCTCAGCGCCTAGGACTTGCCGATCGAAAGGTCGGCGGTTCGAATCCCTGCGGCGGGGTGCGCTCCCGCTGCTCGGTCCCAGCGCCTGCCAACCTAGCAGTTCGAAAGCACCTCCGGGTGCAAGTAGATAAATAGGGACCGCTTACCAGCGGGAAGGTAAACGGCGTTTCCGTGTGCGGCTCTGGCTCTGGCCAGAGCAGCGATGTCACGCTGGCCACGTGACCCGGAAGTGTCTCCGGACAGCGCTGGCCCCTGGCCTCTTAAGTGAGATGGGCGCACAACCCCAGAGTCTGTCAAGACTGGCCCGTACGGGCAGGGGTACCTTTACCTTTACCTAAAGTTGGGCCAACTTAAGACCGCACCCTCTTTGCCTTGGAAGGAAACACTGAATCTTTGGGGTGACATCGTCTTTACCTCCGGAGGCAAGGTTAATCTTGGTCTGAACTCAATAAGGAGGCTTTGGCGTCTGCACCCTCCCCAGAATTTCAGGCTGTGCCAGAAATTATGACTCTGTGGTTTTTGTGCTTTCCGTGTAATGGAATTGCGCAGATTCAGTGAAAGGAAGAAGCCTTGTAAGATCGCATGAAGTGTCATATAATGGAATTGCTGTTGAGGATGCATGGCTGCAGTAAACCAGATTCTATTGCTCTGGTTGTGTACAGTTCAAAGGTGGGCAAGAGAGGGGAGGAAGAGGACTGGAATTAGCAGCAAGTTTGTGAATAAACAGAGTTATGCATGTGCCTGATTGCTAGTATTAGAGACTCAGTGGCAGGAAGAACATAAATGTTCTCCGAATCTTGTGGACATGAGTGGGTTGAGTGCTTTTGGCACTTGTGTCTCGCTTGTGGGCTTCCCATAAGCACCTGGCCTGTGAGAACAGCATGCTGAACTAAATGGGAATCACCAGAGTTCCTTCTTAAGCTTTTATCTATCCATGTCATCTCCAGAAGGCCTGGCTTGGCTTAGAACATAAAGGTGGGTGGTGCAGATACTCAGCATAGTTTCGCTCCTACCCTCCTCTTTGAGGAAGCCTTGCCTACTGGAAGGAAAATACCTTCCTTACTGACAATGCTGATAAGATCTCATTCCTGTGGAGGATTAAAAAACCTCCCATGTGGCCCAGCTTTTCACACCCTGGTCAGAAATGTGCAGTGTGATTCTTGATAGGAACAGGATCACCAAGGAAGTTGCGAGGTCAGAACCTGTTTCTTTAGTAGTAGTCCTGGGAGTGGGGGGTGGTCAGTACTCAAGTTTCAAGTTGCCAGCTGGAAAATTGCTTTATTTGGCAATGTCCTGTGCATTCCACAGTGAGGATGTGTTTGATATGCAGACTTTTGAAAGAGGCAACTCTGTGCTGGGCTGTTTCAGTTTCGGTGCTTCAGGCCCTCCCCTCTTCTACTTACTGACTGAAGCCAATTGGCTATGAGTTCTTATTTTAGTCTCGGCCCATTCTTTGCCAAATTCAGCCAGGTTTTGAAAAGATGGCCAAAGCACATGCTTCAGTTGCTGCCCTTCATCTTTTCCCTTAAACGTGAAGTTTCCTTCTGAAGTCTAGCCAGTTTCTGAACTTGCCTTCATTTCAGTTGAGAGAGAGAGGGAGTGAAGTACCCCATACTTGAAAAATGCAGACTGTGAGTGTGGAGGATAAAGAAAGTTCTTTTCTCATGCAGGACTTTGTTTTTCCCTTCTCGTGGTTCCCTAGGCAGGAGTGGCCAATAAGTTCAACAGGAAAAGAGGCGCATCCATTGCTCAGTACTAGCTATGAGCTTGTGAGTACGCTGCTTGTGATGGTTGGACTAATCTGCAGAGATCCCAATGAGGGTTTGACAGGGAAGGGGTGGGGGAAGTTTGGTAGGACAAGGTGAGCCATAAGGATGATGTGAAATGGAGCTGATAAATTATGGGAAAGAACTTGGTAAGCATCTCTGGAAAGTTCGCTCATCTTATGCCGGAGCTACTGAAGTCAAAAAAGGAAGAGGGTAGCACCAGTGTGAATTTTAAAGAGGTGAAACTCCCAAGTTGAAGAAAGCAATTTATTGAGTGTGCTTTCCAGTTTGACCAAGCCGTGGCTCTATTTTAATGGCTCTTTCATTATTAATGTACTGGTTAATGAGCAGCTCATAACTTGTTCGTCAGGTTGGTTGCTTCTATAATGTGACTTCTGGTTCGTAGAACTTCAGTCTAACATGGGTTGGCTACAAATTCCAGGGGGAAATAATTCCTGGTGAAGAGATGGCCTGTTTGTGTGGGGAGAGGCCCTTTGAGGGTAGTTTATTTAGATTGGAGTTGAAGTGTCCTTCTGCACTTGATGTAGAAGCCTAGCTCATTATCATTACCTTCAAATCAATGACCTCTTGTTTTGTTTAAAGCTCTCTGAAGGAAGACTCAGTAGAAATGCATTTCCCAGGACCTGGAGCTTCTCCTATGTCTTGGTCTCTAAGTCCTAAACCTCTCTCCCCCACCCCCCCCACCCCCAAGAACTGACACTGGTAGCTGGATCAGGATCCTGATGAGATAAAGGGCTTTTCGGCCCCATGCTTTATAGGCACAGCCGTGCGTTCTAAAGTTCAATGTCCATGTCAGAAATTTCCATTCTGATTTTATCCCGTGAACTGCCCTGAGATATAAATCAGTAAACAACTGCAGGTACATATTCAATAAATAATATATATACATATAAGCACTCTTTTTCTCTCTCTGGAGCTTTCCTCATGAAAACCTGCTTTTTAAAGCCGAAGTACAACAAATGGCATGGGACGCAGGTGGCGCTGTGGGTTAAAGCCTCAGTGCCTAGGGCTTGCCGATCGAAAGGTGGGCGGTTCGAATCCCTGCGGCGGGGTGCGCTCCCGCTGCTCGGTCCCAGCGCCTGCCAACCTAGCAGTTCGAAAGCACCTCTGGGTGCAAGTAGATAAATAGGGACCGCTTACCAGCGGGAAGGTAAACGGCGTTTCCGTGTGCGACTCTGGCTCGCCAGAGCAGCGATGTCACGCTGGCCACGTGACCCGGAAGTGTCTCCGGACAGCGCTGGCCCCTGGCCTCTTAAGTGAGATGGGCGCACAACCCCAGAGTCTGTCAAGACTGGCCCGTATGGGCAGGGGTACCTTTACCTTTACCTTACAACAAATGGCAATTCAGGTTTTCTGTGGATTGCTGCTTGCTCCAATTCAGCTTTAAAGAGTGGGTTTTCACAGGGAAATCTCTGGGGTAAAAAGGCAAAGGCACAGAGCTTTAAAATATGGACCATGCCTGGAAAGCGCAGGGGAAAGGTAAGTGTGGATAAGCCCAAGGATAATATTTGATTCTGGATCAGTTACTCTTAATTGCCTTCACTACCCTGCTCTAACTAGCAATTTCACAAACCAGGGTTGTGTAGCAGAAGGTTAGGTAGCCGCAGCTGCTCCCACTGGTTCCTCCCTGTTGTCCAGCCCCTTACCTCAGCTGCTGTGCGGCACACCACCGGCTAGCCAGCGGCAGCCTTTGAATCAAGGTATGACTTTAACCTTGCTTACCGTTTGTGGTTTGGAGCCCAGGTCACATGGCATGGCAAGGCAGAGACTCTAGCTTGTTGGTAGCCATGGGGAAAGGAGCACTGCAGGAACTTTTGAATAACATGCTCCAGCAAGCCACTTATTCGTCTTAAACCGTATTTCCAGAATACAATAACGTGCATCGGGAAAGCGGGCTGTAGAGCTGATCAGGCAGCTTTTAAAACTTTGGCTCCATTGTTACATTGTCACACCAGCCTTCCACTCTTTCTTTTATTTGTGAGGGCTGCAGGGTAGGACGAATCCTGCATGTTGGTGTCAGGCTTGAGAAGCGTCTCCAGACTGCAGTGTTCTTGTACTACCCTGTTTGCCTCCGCCTAGGCTACTGAAACGGCTCCAATTCACTGCACTGCTTTAGATGGTAGAATGTTCAGGTCCCAAAAAGGCTGCCTAGGAAAGGCCCCAGTGAATTCATCTCTGCTGCATTTTTTTGCAACGACAAATATATGCCTTTTGTTACCAGCAAGCACACTACTTATCTGTGTTTGCACACTGGCTTTGAGCCACTTGGATACTTTTCGATCAGTTGTGCAGTACCTCCTACCTTCACATATTAATAGTTGGGTTAGAAAGGAGAGCCACAGTTTAAGTTTTCTCATACCCAAACCTTCCTATCAAAATGCTGGTCTATACCTTTTTAAAAAAGGTATAGAACAATATCACAGCAACAAAAAAGGAAGTTTTCCAACTTGGTTGCAGGCTACATCACGACGGAGCTTGTTTGCCTTTTCTGTGAAGTTTTTCTTGTCAAAGTGTGTTGGGAATGAACATGCACACATGAAGGCAAAACCAGCCACACACCAAATGCCATTTCCTAATCTGTTGGGTTTGACTAAGTGATGTAAGAATGCTCCTCTTTCTTCCCAAATACAGCAAGATGCCCTTGACTGAGCCTCTTGCTTTGGGCAGTGGAGCAGCTCAGTGAATCTGGAAGGGTCAGCTCTTCCCTGAAGGTTTTAATTAGGGTTGCCTATATGTGACATCTATGTGGGACGTGGGTGGCTCTGTGGTCTAAACCACTGAGTCTAGGGCTTGCCGATCGGAAGGTTGGCAGTTCGAATCCCTGCGACAGGGTTGAGCTCCCATTGCTCGGTCCCAGCTCCTGCCAACTTAGCAGCTCCAGAGTATGTCAAAGTGCAAGTAGATAAATAGGTACCGCTCCGGCGGGAAGGTAAACGGCGTTTCCGTGCACTGCTCTGGTTTCGCCAGAAGCAGCTTAGTCATGCTAGCCACATGATCCAGAAAAACTGCCTGCAGACAAACATTGGCTCCCTTTGCCAGTAAAGCCAGATGAGCACCGCAACCCCAGTCGTTCGTGACTGGACTTAGGCGTCAGGGGTTCTTTACCTTTATGTGTGATTCATTTCCTTCTTTCTTATATCACCCTGGAACATCTCTTACAGGAATCTCTTGGGCCATTTCCTTGTTTCTCCCCTTAGCTGTTGCCAGTTGGCACTGCTCCGAGACACCTGTTGTGCTGCACAAGGTGTGGGCAGGTAGCAGAATAGGTAACCAAAGCAGGCTACTTCTCTCACTTAAAGGTATGGAATGTGCTGCTCCATGTTGCACTCCCCCAAGCCCTTTCCTGCCGCGTTACCCGAGATTCTGCAATCTGGTAGATTATTACAGTATAATAATTTATTAGCCTTTACCCTTGGGTTTCGGGGCACCTTGCAACAATTAACACACGTTAAAAACAGTTTAAACAACTTGCAGTCACGGAAATAAGGTGGGTGCTAAAAGCATACCTTGTAAGTGTCAAAAGCCAGGGTGAAGAGGATCTATACAACCCAAATGCTGAGATATGTGAAGTGGCTCACAGCTGGGCCTAATATTGGAAACCAAAGAGTGGACAAGGTGCACGGAAAGGGCTGCGGCAAGGGGACTCGCGCCTGTTCCCATCCCTCCCTCCTCCCTCAAGTGTTGCAGATAGCAGCAGCTGTGGACTAAGGTTATATGTACATGCAAAACATGGCTTTTGACACTTTAAATGAAGCAGCTCCGGGGTATGGAGAAAGGAGGCTCTGGCAATATTATTGTAAGAATAACTGTGTTGTGGTCAGAGCATGATAGTATCTGGGAGAACCCAGATTCAATTCACCCTTCAACTATGGAGTTCCATGGGAGGAGAGGCAGGTAGACTGTTTTAAGTTTCCCAGGAATGTAGGAAACTGCCTTATGCCTAGTCAAGACCTTGCTCAGATTTGTCTCCTTGGACTGGAAGCAGTTCTCTAGCATTTCTGTCAGGGGGCATTCCCAGCCCTTCCTGCAGATTCTGGGGATTGATCTGCAACTGAGCTTAACATATTTTTTTCCTTTTTTTACTTGATAGCTGCCAAGCTTTAATCCTTCTGTGTTTCCTTGGTTTTGGGGAGGAGGGAGGGAGTATAAGCAAAAAAGAATTCTGCTATCTTATTTCTTTCTGTCTGCCACTTGTCCTAACTTCTTTCCCCCTCCCTGGTGCATATGTTCGCCATGTTATGTTGCTATGCCTACCACCCACTCCCACGTTCTCCTTTCCTGTGGACACCTCTCATTTGGCAGGTGTGCGGTTTGTTTTTTGCTGCACTGAGACTTCTCATGCAGCTGCAGAGACAGGAAGATGCTATTACTGTTAGTTGCTTTGTCTCGCGGTGCCACGTCTGTCCATACTTGTGCTTGCTGCGAGCAGATCGCCTTGTGTGTAACAAAATAGCTGGGCTGGGCTCTGGATGTGAACGTCCCCCCCCCCCTTTCAGAACCTTACCCCTGTAGACATGAAACGTTTGGGGGCGAGGTGGGGGCAGGAAATGCATTTTCTTGTAAGCATCCAAGCGAAAGCTGAGCATTGTGAACGTCAGGAGGCTGATCAGATAATCAAATCGGCATTAAATGGTTTTCGAGTGAAGATGATCCTTGCTTTTAGGCGATGCATGCATGGGTTGTAAATGGCTATTCTCTCCCCAAAGACACGGAATGCCTCTCAAAATGGTGCTTCTCCGCTACAGTTTGTACTTGCATTAAAATTAGTTTCTTCCCCACCCCCCAAAACCTGCTGGTACTTTAATTGGGGCACCTTTTTAGCCCTTCAAAATGTTTGTGCATAAAAAAAAGTTAACCTGACGAATGAGCATTGCCTGTACTCATTCTACCTTCTGCTGCTTCCAACAGGTCACTGTCTTCTGTTTCCCTTGCTGCTGCTGCTGCTGCTGCTGCTGCCGCCGCCACCCTTCAGCCCAGCTGCACCATGGATAGATGATCCTGGCCCTGCCTCAGCCATGCTGCAGTTGCGTGGCCGCTACCTGCTGCTCTTCCTAGGGGTACAGCTGGTGGTGATGGCTCTGCTGTACCACGATGGCTACCGCAAACGTGTTGCCTATTTCCTGGGCATCTTCTACAAGGGGGGCACATTGACTATATTGTCCAGCCTACACAATGTTTCGCTGCCAGGGGATGTCTACGCCAACCTCAGCCTGATTGCCCGGCCCCCTCTGCCCCCAGAGGAACTTCCTTACTGTCCAGAGTCATCTCCTTTCCTTGGTAAGGGCTTCTCTGTTCTTGATCCTGGTTCTGGTTAGGAACTGAGTCAGCCCTAAGATTTGAATGGTGTTGGGCTGGCGTGGTTGTTCTGAAATTAAGAGTAACAGAAGCCATAATGTATTGTTTCACTGAACCAGCCAGCCATCTGGAAAGGTTTTGGGTGGCACCTGAAAGGCAGAAATGAGCATGAAACAGTGAAGTAAATTCTGAGCAAGCTTTCAGGTCAATTTTGTCTCTTTGTGTGTAGCGTACTAGTTCTGAGACTAAAGAGTTTAGTGTAATTCAAAAGCTTGCTTCATGTTTACACCGCTCTTTGGCCCTGGGAAAGAAGACACAAATTCTGGAAGAAGAGTACGGGAATAGTGATTTTTAAATAGAGATGCCTAGTGATGAGAGACCCCCACAAAAAGAGGCTTGAGGATTGTGGGCCCATCGTAGAAGTGATCTTGCATTAAGCCGTGAAGTGCTCTGTGAAATGAGAGAAGTGGTTCTCTTTCCTCGACCCATGTCCCCTTTCTTGTCCAGTGTGACTAGTGAAAGCATAGTGATAACTCAGTTCATAGAGCATGAGACTCAATCTCAGAGTCGTGGGTTTGAGCCCCAACTTGGGCAAAAAAAATCCTGCATCGCAGGTGACTGGACTAGATGACTCACATGGTCCCTTCCAACTCTACAATTCTATGATTCTTTAAGTTTGCAGGGATGACCAGGGATGGAGCAGGTGGAAAGAGAAAAGAACCCTGGAACTGACTAGGAGGCTAATGCTCATTTTAATCTAAAATGAAAATGTTTCGAGGTGTTCGCCTCTTGAGGACTCTGGGTCACATTGGCTCTTAGCCTGCAGTCTGCTGACTACCTAGGCGGTGGAGATTGTTTGCCTTACCCCTGTCTCTGCTCGCCTGCAGGAGGCCCCATTCGGGTGACTTTCCCCGCAGGGCTGTCTCTGGATGATATTGTGCGGAAGAATCCCCTTGTGACCAAAGGGGGGCGCTACCGTCCTCCCGACTGCGATGCAGTCCACAAAACAGCTGTCATCATCCCCCACCGCAACCGAGAGCAACACCTCAAGTACCTGCTCTACTACCTGCACCCCTTCCTGCAGCGGCAGCAACTCACCTATGGCATCTACATCATCCACCAGGTGCGTTGCCACAGCCGTGTGTGAGCTGGGCAGGGCAGGAGGTTTGAATTATTATTACAGTGGTACCTCGGGTTACATACGCTTCAGGTTACATACGCTTCAGGTTACAGACTCCGCTAACCCAGAACTAGTGCTTCAGGTTAAGAACTTTGCTTCAGGATGAGAACAGAAATCGTGCTCTGGCGGCGCAGCGGCCCCATTAGCTAAAGTGGTGCTTCAGGTTAAGAACAGTTTCAGGTTAAGTACAGACCTCCGGAATGAATTAAGTACTTAACCCGAGGTACCACTGTATTATTATTATTATTATTATTATTATTATTATTATTATTATTATTATTAATTTTATTATATATACTCCACCCATCTCGTTGGGTTTCCCCAGCTACTCTGGGCGGCTCCTAACAGAAGAGTCTCCGTGGCTGCTGCCTGTCCCTGCAGTAATGTGTGGCCTCTCTCTCTCCTTAGGAGAGGAGGGAATAGAGGCAATAGCTCTCTTTATTGTTAATGGAGGAGTGCCCAGTGAAGGCCGGTGGGCAGGCAATGCTTTTTTCAGCACTAGGCCTCAGTAGGGGGCAGTGGGTTGCGCTCTGATTGCTGCAGACAGGGAAAGCTGTAGTTCCTTCCAAAAAGTGCGGTGAATCATGCTTTCTACTGTGCTGAGTCTGATCTCTGGAGAGGTGGGGAAGAGTCAGGCACAAGGAAAGGAACCCTAGCAAGAGTACTACGGGGTGGGGTGGAGCTGAGACTGGGTGTGGGGAGCGGGCAGGGACTAACCAGCACTCAGCGGTTTGAGCTCACCGAATTCCTTAGATGGGGAAGAGATAAGGTAAGGAACCTCGGATGTAGATGAATGAGTCCCCCCTGGAGCATGCCCTAGCCAAGATAGAAATGGAGTAGGTGGTTCTGGAGGAGCTGTCAAATGCAAGGATGCCAGAAGTCAGCGTGGAGGAAGGATACTATTTTAATGTAGCGCCTAGTGGCGTGCGTGCGTGCGCGCGCGCACACACACACACACACACACACACACAGAGAGAGAGAGAGACAGACAGACAGACAGACAGACAGCTCTGGTGTAAATGCCACCCATCTCTTTCTCAGGCTGAGAACTACACTTTTAACCGGGCCAAACTCTTGAATGTGGGCTTCAAGGAAGCTATGAAAGATGAGGACTGGGACTGTATGTTCTTCCATGATGTGGACCTCATCCCTGAAGATGACCGCAATGTGTATACCTGCGACCGTTTCCCCAAGCACGTGGCTGTTGCCATGGACAAGTTTGGCTACAAGTAAGCTTCTTGGATTTGGGTCTGTTTCCATAGGAATGCTTCTATACTCCTCCCAACACTCTTTCCTTCTTAAAATAGAGATGCCCAGTCTCCCTTCTGAAAACAAAATCACACTGAAAACAACTGCTTTCTCGTGTGTTTCTAGGCTGTTTTCTAGATGCAGATATGGGGAGGAATGGGGAGTGTGCTGGAAGAGTTAGAATGTCAGACTAGAACCAGAGAAACCTGGGTTCAAATATTCACTCAGCCATAAGGCTTACTGACAGGACCTTGAAGCAGTCATCCTCCCTCAGTCTACTTTGCAAGATTGATGTGAGGATAAAGCAGGGGAAGAGTCAAATAATGCTGTTTTGAGCTTGGCAGAAGGGCAGCCTTCTTGCGTGCAGCTGCATTACAGGTGGGAGTTGATAGAGAAAAGCTTTCTGCATACAGCAGCTCAACTGTAGGGGAAGGTTGTACTGTGTAAGCCAAATGGCTCCTTAAACCAAGGTTGCAGTCGCCAAAACGGAATGTTTAGTTGCCATTTTGGGACAAGATGGCTCTGAAGTCTTATTTTTCAAATGATGGGTTGACTGTGATTATCAGTTTAACATCTGGCTTGTTCAGATGACAACCATGAGCTAGGTTAAGAACTTTGAGGACTTAAAGAAGACAAGTCATTTTATCCAGGGACAGTCTACATAAATACTGGCTTACTCCTACCCCTTTTTCTTAACGGGGACATGGACCGTTCATAACTTAAGAATATTCTTCACAACTGTGAGCAGGGCAGTGGGGTGGGGTAAGTGAAGACAAGTGACAACAATTACGTAACTATAACATTTTTCACCGCTCCTGCTCAGGCTACACAGAAAAAGCATTTTGGTTGCTGACATTCATTCTGACTATGCAGATAAAATATTAACTGATAGAATTGTACAGGATAATGGTATTAGGGTGTGAAAATGGTCAAGATCCAATGATCCCCAGTCATGTACCTCCAGATGCTGGAGGTGTCAGGCGCCATCCTGGTGCCCAGACACCTTCACTTGGTCGCAAGTGGCCGATAGCCAGGTGCGAAATGCGCCAGGAACCTGTCTAATTTTGATCACTGGACAGGACCCTGCTCTAGAAATGGTCCTCCTGAAATGCAGTGTACTGCTGCCCTTAAAAACCCTAAAATGATATGCATGCTTCATGCAGTGAAGAGAGTGAGGTCCTCTCTATTAGCTGCCATTTGATTCCTCTTCCAGAACTCACTCTCGGGTCATTCCATGTGAATTGGTACCTGAATTTATTGCTTTTCCTTTTCCTTCCACATTTCTTTTTCCTTTCATGTTAGATCTATTGGTCTGTAAGCCTGTGGGCAGAACCTGTGCTTGTGAACGTAATATTCGCATAGTAATATTAGATGCCCATATCTCTGTGCCAGCTGAGGTCCTATGTGCTTCCTATAGAGATTCCTATATGCATGGTGGTAGCAGGTGGGCTACATGTAAATAAATGTCCTCTTAAATTCTTGCAGGCTTCCATACAAGTCCTACTTTGGAGGGGTTTCTGCACTCAGTCCAGAACAATACATGAAGATGAATGGCTTTCCCAACAACTATTGGGGTTGGGGCGGTGAAGATGACGACATTGCAGTCAGGTAAAGATGGTCCTTGATGCTAGATAAGGAGGCGGCTCCAGTTCCATCCCTTCAGTATAAAGCCCAGCAGCTTTAGAGGGATTGGGCAACTCTATTCACAAAGGTTTAAGGTGGCATGGCTGAGGATGGGACCCTAGGAGTCCTGCCTCTCAAACTTTCCCCCATGGATCGCCCTAGAGTTTGTGTCAGAGCATAGGAAATATTGGCAAGGAGGGATTGGGCAAGCTCTGGTAAGAATCCTGGGTAGGAATCCAGGGTTGTTTTATTCTGTTCTTGCTGTTGCCCAGGGGTGGGGCAAGGGAGAGGAGCCACGAGTGGCATGGTGCAGATTTGAAGGCACTGAAGCACTGCATTGCTTGGGTGTGTAACTAGCACTTGTGCCTCTGCTGAAACCCCATGTGCACTCCTGCTAATGCTGCATCGTCAATCATCTTCTCTTAGGGTAGCGCTGAGTGGGATGGTTATCTCTCGCCCATCTACTCAGTACGGCCGCTACCGTATGATCAAGCATGGACACGACAAGGGCAATGAGCAGAACCCTAAGAGGTGAGTAGAGGAGGGGACTACTTGGGGCAGAAATGTGGCCTGAACAATTGCAAATGGACGGCTGTCTTGTAAACTAGGTGGTTAAGTGTGATTGTATGTAGCTACTCTGCATCCTCCTTAATGCACCCTGTCAAATCCTCTGGGCCAGGGTGAATGTCCACCGCAGATAATATGACGGATGAGTAACTCCCAGAGAATAGCCATATTTAGATATTTTGTGCTTGAGGGAGTGAAGAATCCAGCAGTGGCCAAGCTGGGGTGGAGGCATGGTATGTTCAGTTGTTTTAACGGTTTGCAGTCCAGCTCTGTGAGAGAAAGGAAGGTTGCCATTATGGCTGACCTGAAGACATCACACAAGGGTAAACAAAGAACTGGTAAGAAGTCCTGGGATGTGGAGATTCTAAAGAACTGAGAGCCCAGACAGATGTTTTTGTTTTTGTGCTGTGATTTTCCCTTAATGCTATTTCTGGTGTGGCAGACCTTACCAACACTCCGTTGTGGTGGTGCAAAATAACCTGGACTGGAAATTTTGTAGCAAAAGAGAACTGGATAGTTGTTTCCAATCCATTTGTAAAACCCAGGCCCCCACCATTACCAACCAGGGCTGTTGGTCCTCACTGCCCACTCTGAGTTGCCATATCACAAGGATAGAGTGAGAGTAGAAACTGTACAGTTGGTAGAAATTGCATGTTGGACTCAAAACGTAAAAACCTTATGCACCGTTGGAGCTTTGGCTCAGCCCTCAAACCTTCCTTGCTTGCTAATTATACACATCCACTCCTGCTTGTAGGCTGTATGTGTAGTCTTGCCGCTTTCCTATTTCCTGCTTGGTATGTTTTTTCAACTTCGTCCGTCTGCCATCTATTATCCTCCAGTCCCTGCTTTTTCAAGCATTCTCCTTCCTTCCTTTTCTCCTCCCCACCTGCCACGAATAGCTGCTCCTGATCTTAAGCTGTGAAGTTTCTTCAGAGCACCCACTTCATCATTGTGAGTGGTTTGTATTTTTTGGCAGGTATAGGCATGGGTATTTGCAAAAGTTTTTCCGTTATTGACAAACATGACACTGTCCTCCTCGCTTTGTTACAAAACATTGACCACACCCATACCATTTCATTACTGGAAATCTGTGTAAAAAGAATACGTAAGCTTCTCCTAACCTGCAAATCCAAGGAGCTGCACTTTGGGTGGGGAGGTGGTAGGAGAAGGGCTCCAGTTCTCGCACTTGACTCTGTGAATTTGTCTTACAGATTTAACTTGCTGGCCAAGACGAGGAGAACATGGAAGCAGGATGGCATGAACACACTGGAGTACCAGCTGCTCTCCAAGAAACTCCACCCCCTTTACACAAATATCACTGTCTTCATTGGCACTGAGAAGGGAATGCGCCATTCCATATGATGCACTAGCCACAGAGTGGCCTGGGGACAGGAGCCCCACCCTGCCACTTCTCTGGGACCAAGGAAACCAAAGAATCCACAGGGAGATGGACAGCCCTGAGCATTGTGGTCATCATGTGCTGACTGTCGTGTCTAGCAAGGTGCTAGGGGTACTGCATACCAGGGACTGGATGGGGACTCCACACAAAGACTTCCTCCCCCTCCCCTGGAGCGTTTCTCTCTCGAGGGCTGGATGCTGTCTGACTTTACTGAACTCCGTTTGTGGGATGCCTTTCATACCTTGGTTGAAGGAGCGGCACGG
Source organism: Podarcis cretensis (assembly GCF_951804945.1). NCBI lineage: Eukaryota > Metazoa > Chordata > Lepidosauria > Squamata > Lacertidae > Podarcis > Podarcis cretensis. The sequence goes on along the minus strand of NC_137177.1, from coordinate 21,648,778 downwards.
TAGCTTGAGCAGAAAACCAGGATTGTCCTTTGCAAGTCTGAACCTCTGCAGCTGCTGTGCCATGGTTTGTCTTTCTTATTAAAGTGCAATTTATTTTAAAGCGTGTGGCCAAGTAGCAGTTTCTCTTCTGGAGCAAGAGCCTAAGAGGGAAGCTGTTAGCAGCCATCTCTCCTGGGCCAGTTGTGCTCTTCGCCAGGAAGGCAAGAGAGGAGCTGTATGAGGGCCAGAGCTGATTGGCAGGTCAACACACTAGCGCTGGGATGGCCCAGGCAGGTAGCTATGAATTGTGCTGGAAGACATGGTGGGCTTATAGGCGGACTATCAGCAGTGTCTAAGGAGATGTGATAAAATGCCAAGCTAGCTTGTTGCTCGCTCTTGCAAAGGCAGTTATTCTGAAGAGGTCCCTTCTGTTCACCCTCTTCCTGCGCTGCAGAAAGGATTGTAGCTGGATTTCCACCCCCACCCCCTTTCTTGGATGAGTGGATCTCAAGGATCTCTGCTTTTACAGCTGTGTGGGCTCAGCTGGTTCACTGAATTAGTATATGCAAGATGACCCCTTCTGTAATAGTATTGGTCTCTCCAGAGCAGGTCCTACCTACTGGGATTTGTAACAGCCACAAATAGCAATAGCAATAGAGCTGAAATTAGGATTGGAACTTATTTTTAGCTCTTGTGATTTGAAAATGTGTTCACTGTCAGCCTTGGAAGACAGATGAGTTGACCATTCACTATACAGTGGTACCTCGGTTTTCGAACGTAATCCCTTCCGGAAGATGGTTCCAAGTTCTGAAACATTCAAAAATCGAAACTCAATAGTTGACAGGGTCTTGCACTCAGTGGAAGCCACATTTCCTGTTCATCATCCACGGCGTGTTTGAAAACCAAAGAATTTACAGTTTACGGCGTTCAAGTTCCGAAACATTTGTCAATGGAGATGTTCGAAAACTGAGGTACCACTTTAGTTTGTATTGATTAGACTAGGTGGTGACAATTTTGCTTTGCAATTTCTCAGGTGTTGTTCTTCCACAGCTATCTCCAAACTCTTAAAGAGTTCAGCCAAATCCCTTCAACATCTGAAGGAATCAAGACAATGCAATGAACATGGCTGCAGCCATGCTTTTTCCAAAGGTACCTTAAGTAATCCTCAGAACTGTGGAATCAGCCATGCCAATGCATAAGCCGAAGGAGTTGTGATAAAATGTGCAAGTCTGGTTGGAACCTCTGGAGCAATCGTTTTTATGAAAAGGAAGTAAAATGTGCCCTAAAAGAGAACAGTGATATTGCAAAGAAACTAAATGAATTATTTGTATCCATTGTGAAATATGCTGGGCTGATGCCTGATCCTCAGCAGCCTTTTCGAGGGAGGAGTCTGAATAACTGAGACAAATGGCTGTGACAAATAGAAGCCCTAGTGCTTATTATCAGATGGCTGGGTCTGAATCAGATCCATTCCAAAGTTATTAAAGGAACAAGTGCGAAACTGCTGATCTTCTAACAGAGATATGCAACTTATCCCAAAAATCAGTTTCTGTACCAGAGGATTGGAAAGTAACCATATATAGAGAGAGAGTAGTTCAGGTGTGAACCCAGGAAATGAAAAAGCTAGTAAGCTTAATAAAATTCTATCAAGTATATAGAAGTTACAAACCTTTCTGAAGAAGAATCAGCATGTCTTCTGCAAAGGAAAGTTCTGTCTCACATCTTTTAACTTTAGTCTGTCAACAGGAATGTGGATGGAATGATCCTGGAGGATCTTGGGCCTTTGGACTTTTGGGCAATACCTCACTAAAGCCTGCTGCATAAACTGTTAGTCACAGCATAGAAGGACCTCTAATGGATCGGTAACTGACTAAACAACAGAAAGAAGAGAGCAGGAATAAATGGACAGTTCACAAAGAAGGGAAGAAAGAGAAAATATATTGTAGTAGTTTATAAATGAGATGGCCAAACACTAAATTATTCAAGATTATCAAATCCTAAATGGATTAAGAATTTTTTTAAAAAGATCTCCAAATTCGCAAATGAGATTCAATATAATGGGGGCAAAACCTCCTAACTTTCAATATACTCTGATGGGGTTTTAGCTAGTGCTGATTAACAAAGATGATCTCGGGATTAGCAATAATTCATTGCTAATGATTATTAGGTAAGAGAATGAGAAGGAAACTGCCAGTGGTAAAAAGCCCTTGGCATAATGACATTAGTTGCTGCTGCTAAAATAATGCTGGATAATAATGGATCCATTGTGTGGCTCAGAATAGGTAGCTTTCTGAGGTCTTGTAAATATTGTTCGCTGTTTCCAGGTGTCCTATCTCAAAAATGATACTGTACATCTGGAAGTAGTACCTGCAAGGATAACTAAAATTATCTCTAAATGAAAGGCTACAGTGGTTGCGGGTGAAAAAAAGGAAGAAATGATTGTTTTTGATGGTTGTAAAATTATGTAGGGTATGGAGAAAGTGGTTAAAAAGTTTTTTCTCTTTTTCAGTACTGTAACTCATCACCCAATGAAGGTGGCATAAGATTCAGGACAGATGGAAAGTAATTATAGTACTGTATATTATTTCTTAATGGAATTTACTGCCACGAAATGTGGTGACCACTAGCTTATTACATGACTTTAAAAGATCTGATAAATCCATGGAATGGTTATATGCAACCCAGGCTCCGAGGCCGTGTCCTATATACAGTGGGAGGGTTGTTTCCTTCCAGAGGCATCTGATTTGCCACTGGCCCCAAGGCCTCCCACTTTTCCCATGAGCAAAGGGCTCCAATACCCCAAACATTTTGGACACATCACTGATTTGAATAAAAATCTGCATTGTAAAGTTGTGTGTTAGACTGGCAGTTTCAATCTGTTTTCTAGCAATACCCAGGGCCTACATGCTAGTTTCTGAATGAGAGACTGAGTAAGTTGAGGCTTCCACTGTCTACCTTTGGCAATGTGCTGGTAGAACAGGAGTAACACAAAAGTGTCCCAAATTGCAGCAGCAGCAGCAGCAGCAGCAGCAGCAGCAGCAGCAGCAGCAGCAGCAGCTGTGCTGTGCACCTTCCTGTTCTACTTCTTGAAAGCCATCTGTTCTCTTGCTCACAAATAGTGAAATGGTTCACTATTGCTGCAAGCAAGGTTAACATGTAGCGGCTGTACGACAGAGATGGGGAAGCGGTGGGCCCACCAACTGATGTTGGACACAACTCCCATTGACCATGGATGCTGAGACTGCAAAGAGCTAGTGTCCTACAGCATCTGGAGGGCTACAGGTTCCCTAACATTGTGGAACAGACATTTATAGAATAGCCTTAGCCAAGCTCCTTCAACATGTCTGCTGATTCGTATGGTTCCATTACATGAACTAAGCTTGGACATCTCTCCCATAGCTTTGCTGTTATGCTACCCACATTGCGGATTGGGGGAGGTTGTCATGACTGCAGAGATTTTTAAAATTATTATTATCAACCAGATTCATTCTGCCTTCCTAGAGTGTGGGATATAAATATGAAGGAATAAAGCTGCATGCTGAATGAGTAGTATGAACCCCATGCTACATGAATAGTCCAGCATTCTGCTCCCACCCGCCCAAGCAGGACATGAAAACAATAGCTTTGTTTGCATAATTTGTCCAAAGGAAACAGGTGAATGCATTTCAGGGGTAATAGGTATTTGAAGTGACAGGTCTTATTACCCTATTTTCCTTTGAGGGAGGCTGCTACATACAGCCTAAAAGCTGGGCCAGGGTATGTGCAGGAAACTACTTGTTAGGACAATTTGGGCGCAGGGTGAGGTGATACAATTTTAGACTCTCCACTGAATAATGTAAGTGTAACTAAACTATCACATCATTCCCCGCCCCACCCCCAATCTGTTTAATATTTGTGAGCAACTCTGCTGAAATGAGAGCAGAGACTGACATGTGGCATTCTATTTTACATTGTATATGATTGGAAAAGCCCAGAAGTCCTAAATGAAAACACCAAACTAAGAGAGCTCAGAATAGTAGCTCAAATCAAACAAATACACTCTAAAATGTCCATCACATTAATTGAAAACAAAGGGATAGTACCGAGGTACAGTTGTGTACCTCGATACTACCCCTTATTCTCTCCTGTATAAATGTTATGCATTTGGTCATTTCCAATAATTTCTTAATTTACAAAGAGGTACAAAAGGCTGCAGAGGCAGGGATCCATGAATTTTAGCTGTGCAGTTTGTTACCAACGGAACTGTGGCATCATCTGAGACCTAGCCCTCCTGCCATTTTTAAAAGATTGCTCTGCCTCAATTTATTGTGAGATGTGTTTTAAAAAATAATAGTGGTGACATACAATGAAGGCTTTCCATGTTGCCTGCCAGAATTAAATTTGTGGGTGATGCCGTGACCATATTTGTGAACCTTTGTACAGTATCCCCAAGCCCCACTAAAGACAGAGATAGAAGTTCTAAAAACACTACCCTACCCTGTTCTTTTAAGCCCCCAATCCTTAAAAACCCTAATTCCCCATTATAGCCAATGGGACATGGGAATCAAAACTGACATTAGTCTGTTAATTTAAATTAAACTTGGGCTTGATCATCTCTGCAGTCACACAAGCTAGAGACCTCCTTTTGGAGAAGGAAAAAACTGGGATTCTAAAAATGATTGATGTTAAACTGAATACTAGAGTTTTTTTGTCTTCTCTTTTGCATGTGCACAATTGCAACCTGCATACAAGACTTAACAGGCTATAAGATTTAACAGGGGCTTTTAGTCTCAAATCAAGCATTTTTAAAAACAGAAAGAACTGTGCCCAGAGTGGAGTTTACTGTGGAAGAGAGAGAAAAAGAAAAGAATAAAAGCAGGTGGTAATCTGGTAATTTATGCCAGAGAATATACTCTAGCCCAGGTGTGGGGAAACTCTGGTCCATCAGGCCTTCTCATTCAGCCCACAAGACTGTTTTGCTCACCTGCCGCCATACATGACATCAGGTGTGAGGCTAAATAGAGACATTGGTAGCAGAAAACACACCGAAACACATACACTTGTGCGTTAGCTGATGCACAGGGAGTTCAATACTGCTTAGGTGTACCAGCTGATTCCCACTGGAAACTGCACAAAGCAGGCCAACTTTGACAGGTGGGCATGACAATCATCAGATGTCAATAAGACACCAGGTGGTTGACAGGTCGGTAGTCCTGTCCCCATAAGAGTTAGCCCACGGGAAAGTAAAGATTAGCCTACTGCCCCTAAAAGGTTCCTCACCACTGCTGTAGACAGGAGGGATGGGGAACCTGTGACCCTCCAGATGTTGCAATTTATACTGCCTTTCACCCTTGACCACTGGTAGAGCTAGGAGTCCCAACATCACACGGAGGGCCATGGGTTCCCTCTGCCTACCTTTGAGGAAACCAATGTGACAAGTCAGTAGAGAACTGAACAACATGAGAGCATGACCTTGATGTGCACTACTACCAGAACTCTAGCCTAGCTTGAAACCTTTCCCGAGCAAGGCTCCTTGGAGGTACAGAACCCAGGTGTGACAGCAGAAAGAAGAACAGCCACTACTTTTTGTAGTAGGCTCAGTTATTCTTTCCAGTTTGGGCATGTACTTCGTAAAGGAGACAAGTTTCAGGTGATAAAGCTATCTGCCTTCATTTTAACTGTGAATTCACTCTTAAAAGGCATGAATGGCAGTGTGTAGTGCGGGCAGGGTAGGGGTAAAGAGGCAGCTGGTCTGGCAGGGAGCTAAGAATACAGAACCCTCTGATGATCACTTTTAAGCATTTATGATTTAAGTGGGAGCAGATAATTAATGGAATACATTCCCAAGTTGAACAACTGTCTGCAAGAGCTTGTTTGTTCAAGTGTAACAGACTCATTTATTCTACTCAGAATAAAGGCTAGGACCAGCACCCAAAACCTGCAGAACATCAACTTTGTGGTACTTACGAGCTATTGGATGGCCTTGGTTGAGGTTACTTTGTGTTCAAGCAGCAAGTTCTTCTTTCCACAAGCACCACCAAATGTCTAATTTGATTTCCCATCTGCAGTGGAGTTTGCTCATGCGCGCAGCCATCTTTCTTCATTAGCTCTTCTACAGCCTACGCTGCCTAGCCTAGCTGGGCCCAAGCCTCTCAACTGGCCTCCTTTCTTTCAGTTGGTAGCATTGGGCGCAAAACTGTGCACATTTTGTTCTAAATAACAAAAAAGCCTGCACTGCATAATCTGCATAAATTATGCAAACATGCTGGGTTCCAAACAACTGCTTCTTGGGGCAGAAGGCAGAGGGCATGGAGTGCATCAGAAAATTTGAACACCAGGCCATCGGAAGGCCTATCCAAGTCATCTTCTGGTTTCAGAACTTGGAATTGCCCCCACACTTTCAAACCCATCTTTACAACCAAGAAACATAACAAAAGGCTGAGATTTTTAGGATGCTGAATCCCAATATCTAATGCCATGATACTGTAGACATGGGCCTGAGTGTACTAGGACTGCTGAGGACATAGCACATATCCCTGGAACAAATTCCTGGTCTAAAAAACTGACACAGGCTACATCCAACCACTCTGCACTTCCATTGTAGCATCACATTTTGCCAGTAGCAGCTGAGTCTGGAACCATGTGCCCTGCTTTCAGAGAACAATGGACAAAACTAACATCTTGTTCAAAAGCCCAAAGCAGCAAGATTACGCTTGCCCTTGTGTTGACTGTATGGTAATTACAATGAAATGCTCTGTGACTGAAATGCTCTTTTTTCTGAGAGGGCCCCTTCATGTGTAAGGCCCAGCCGAATCTCATCCAGCTGAAAAGGACAGCAGCCTGCCAAAACTGGAAAAGGACAGTGCTAACACAAGCACCTCCAAGTCTGGTCAGGTACAAGCCCTGATCTACCTGGCTGTGCAGCACAGCAGAACAAAGTGCCTAGTGAGCAACAAGAAGCCACTGGAATAGGGAAACAGGCTCCTTGGGTCACCCTGGCCTTGTTGCTTCAATTTCTTGCCAATCTAACAGCACACTTGCTATTTATACTACAGCAGCATTTTATGGTGTGGGTGTGTTACGGGCCAACTCGTGATTAGGAAAAATAATATTGGTTGCATCCCTCTTTCTCTGCTAAGCTTCCAAATTTCCTACTCGCGAAAAAAAGAAAAGAATCTTAAGGAAATAGCCTGAGCTCAGACAACCAAATCCTGTGCAGGTGCATGAGCTCAAGTAAGACAGAGGTACAAGTTCACAACCCAGCTCAGCACCCCTCTCCCTCCTTTGCCACCTTCCTAATTGTGCCTTGCACTAGTATACTTCAATGATGCCAGAACACAGATCTAAGCACTCCCCCCACCCCACCTTCCATCATGTACACACAACAAGAGGCAGGTCCAAGATGGCTGCACACGAGTCAGCATAAACATTCGCTGGTTGGGGCAACCCTTTATTTCCAAGCAGGGGAAAAATTTTTTAGCAGCAATTCCCATGGGACCACATAGGCCACCAAGCCCATCAGTCCACGCAGTGCACAGAAGTCTGACTGTCCATCCAAGCACAGAATGTTGAAATCTCTTGCACCAAGGAAGGGAATGGCTGGCAGGCCACATGCCGCTGAATGATTCAAGAGGGGCTGTGGCCAGGAAAGACCACACAAGTCAGAGAAAGCACTGACCAAAAGGGGGAAGGCGGCATCCAGGCTGCAAGGGCGGTAGGATGCTGGCTCCACATGCTTCCCCCTGTCCTATTCCCCCCTCCCCCCCTCCCCCCCCCCAACAATGCTTACCAGTTGCAGCAAGGTCCTAGGTAGCAACAGGACCTGGTCTCTAGACTGGCCACAGCCAGGCAACCTGACCCATCCCACCGCAAGTCCTGGCCCACTCAGACTCTCACCTATGGAGAAGTGCTCTCTGGGCACTGGTTCCCTGCCCTACAGTCAGTCCTGGCCCGTCCAGGCTCTGGTGCAACAAGGGAGTGCTCTCGCTGGGCACTGGCTCCTAGCCTGCCGGGCCAGTCCATCATCAGGAGCTGGCAGCCGTGCCCTGGGGCACGCAGACACCCATCAGTGCAGTCTCGTCAGTGTCTCGGTGCCCACGCCCGCGGAGAGGATAGTTGAGGCCAAGTCCCTCAGGGCGCGAGCCGCCAGCAGTCCTAGTCCGGAAGGCCGAGGTGCCCAAGTGCAAGGAGGAAGAGCCCAGCCCGGGGGGGTTGCAGTCCAGATGGCGAGGGCCCAGAGAAACCTCCATGGCCTCGGGAAGCGGGGGAGAGAGTGGGAGTGGAGGGCGCTGGTACGGAGGGTGCCCGCTCGGGGGGAAACATGGCATGGCCTGGCTGGGCGTGGGCTTGTGAGGTAAGATGTGAGGAATACTCTCGTTGTCGCCGCTGGCCCAGAGACGCATCTGCTGCTGAGGGGGCGCCTGCAACCACAACAATAAAAAAGAGGGAAACGGTCAGTTAAAAATGGAAATGGAGGGGTTGAGCATGTTAAGGACTGGGGCGACAGAAAGGGCACGGGGAGCCAAACAGGCCAGAGCCTGACAGGCAACGTACTTGAGGACTCTGCATCTCGCAGTCTGCATGCACGGTGCCCATGCTGCCGTAGTAACGATTGCTGTAACGGTAACCGCGGTTGTCGTTGGAAGAACCACTGGAGCCGCCTGATAGGAGAGGAAAAACGTACACAGCGTCAGAGGAGCAGAACAGGGGCCAAGGTAACATTTGGGCACAGAGCAGGAGATGCTAGGAACAGCTAGACCGACACCCTCCTATGGGGAGAGGTGGAAGAGTATCAGATCACGCAATGGAGATGACTGAGGATAGAGCTGGCAGCGGAAAGGAGGCGGAGGGAGAGATGGACGTACCAGAACTAGACACAGAACTGGTGGTGCTGGTGGAGTGGCTGTGCTCCGTGCCCAGGCTGGGTGAGGTGCTGGCGCTTGTGTTGGTGCCCTCGTCGGCTGTTTTCTTGAAGAAGTTGTGCTGCAGGGCGTAGAAGGGGGTGATGCGGCTACGGGGTTCATAGTCCAGCATGCGCAGCACCAAATCCTTGAACTTCAGGTAGTCCGAAGGCGAATGGCCCTGCTCCCCTGCACGGCGCCCACCTGGGCCTCCACTCTCCACCCCCAGCACTTCGTGCAGCCGCCGTGTCCCTGGAACCTTGTAGTCCTGAAAGACACCAAGGAACGGTATAGTTAGGCAGACTTTACTTACAGCAAGATAGAGAACGGTCTGTATCAGCCAGGTGGGGTGTTGTGCTACTGTACTCAGTAAAGGCAGAAACATCATCAGTCATGCCAAGTTTGTATTTGGAAAGTAGAAAAGAATTCATTTTATCACAACACAGGACAAGGCTATTTTATATTCCTAAACCTAAGGAACTCCTTGTTGATTGTGAAGTTGATGTGTTTAATTAGAGAAAAATCACTGTCAATATTTACTAAAGATTGGAGAAAGGAGTTGACTTAACTCTCTGCAAAAAGGAAGGACCACAGGGCTTCTTATTCCTGCCCAGGAGTGCCATGCGTTTCTGTCACATGCACCATTCATGTTAAAGGATAGTTATCTTAACACACTTGCAAGATACTTGCCCCATCTATTTCAAATCACCCATGAAAACAAGGGCAACAACGGTGGGGGAGCCTGCTTCTGCCCTCACAGAGAACTCATCTGCTTGTTCCAAGGCGTATTAAAAACTCATGTCTTCCCACCTGCATTCTCAAAATCATTCCCCCTCTTCCCTTGAGGTTTCTAGTCTCTTAGCCTGGAAGTCTGAGGGCAGAGCCTGTGCCTTTAGGTTGATTAGTCAATACAAATTATTTTCTACCTCCTTGCCATAGAAGTAACCGAAAATGATGGATACAAAACCAAAGTCCCAGAACAATATACAGTTCAAATGTCATTGGAAACATTTTGTGGCACACCACAACAGGTCCCACCCCCACCCCCTGCTAAAACACAAAATGTGAATAGCAAAACTGACAATTCAAAATCTTTTGCTGTGCAGATAATCTTAAAAACATCTGTTGTCTCAGGCTCATTTTAAAGGGAATGCAGAAGAGGAAAGGGCTGAAGATAGGACAGCTGTGCTAAGCATTACCTTCCTGCCATCTTTGCCCCGCCGGAGGACCCAGCCCCCCTCAGGCAGCTTTTCAAAGTACTTCCGAGCTTTGGGAGCCTGCTCCAACATGTGAGGGGGTGGCAGCCCCAACACCTCCACAATCCGGCTCATCTGATCGGCCTGCAAGGGAAAGGCACAGAATCAGGAACACAAGGTGATAGTTCCCAGCCCCACATGGCTCTTCCTTCTTTCCAAACGCACTCCTTGTTTCTTTGAGGGCCTTCTAAATCCATTCATTTGTCTCCTTGAACCAAGGACCTATTCATGCAGCTCCACACACTTCAACTCCTCCTGCCAGCCAAGCCAAGCCAAGCCAAGCCAAGCCAAGCCAAGCCAAGCCAAGCCAAGCCAAGCCAAGCCAAGCCAAGCCAAGCCAAGCCAAGCCAAGCCAAGCCAAGCCAAGCCAAGCCAAGCCAAGTTGCTGCTGCATTCTTTGTCTCGATTAGGTGGTTCTGCCCAGCAAGTTCAACAGCTGCCCTTGCTAAAAGCTAGCTGCTACACCAAGTCCTTTGGAGCATAATAGCCAGGGGCTAATCTCCCCTCCCCTCCCCTGGCTCGTCCTCTTTCCACCTACCTCATTGGCGCCACTGAAGAGGGGCTCTCCTGTGTGCATCTCCACCAGGATGCAACCTAAGGACCACATGTCAATTGCCAGGTCATAAGGCATGCCCAGTAGCACTTCAGGTGAGCGGTAAAATCGGCTCTGGATATACTGGTAGATCTGCAGGGAAGAAAAGGAAAGATAGGATCAGCTGCTGCACTCTGGGGACTGGAAGGTCACAACGGTTGGGTCTGTCTTCTTTCAGTCCCTTTGCTTCAAATGTTGGCCAAGACAAATAAGGTGGTCCAGTGCCTTCTAAGGCCCTCATCTAGCCAAGAGCAAGCTGAAGAAGTCCTAAGAAAACAAGGGAAGCTGTTCAAGCTGACAATTACAAACTTCTGATGTTGACCACTAGGAGGGTCTCAGGTCAGGCACTGGGAGAGGGGCTGCAGTTGGAGAGGTCACAGCAAGGCGTCACTCACCCGCTGGCCCAGCTGGCAGGAGCTGCCAAAGTCCACAATCTTGATGGCACTGCGCTTGGGGTTGCAGAGCAGGATGTTCTCAGGCTTAAGGTCACAGTGGATGATGCTGAGCTCAGGTGTTGCCAGGAAGAGTAATGCAGTGCACAGCTGCTGGGCAAACTTGCGTGTGAGGTTCAGAGAGACGCCACGGAAGTTGGTGTTACGGAGCAAGTCGTAGAGGTTGTAGGACAGCAACTCAAACACCAGGCACAAATGGCTCCGGAACATGAAATGCCGCTTCAAGTGCACTGCGGGTGGGGTGGAGAGAGAAAGTGTGGTGGAGGCATTGCTAGAATACTGCAGCTCCCCACTGATGCTTTGACAACACCCTGCAGCCAGCACTTGTGAACCTCACTGACATATAATTATGACCTCCAGGCATCCCACATGAACATTTCCCACAGTCTTGGACCACAGATCACTGAGTGCACCACATCTGCAAGCAAAATGATGAACCAATCTCTCCCAATGACCTGAACCCCCACTGACTTCAACTCATGCCCTAACCAGTCTCTCAAACGCTATCCAGACATTCCTTTAATCAGTCACTCACTTATGCAGAGCCTTCCACAAGTTGCCACCAATCTAAATGAAGCACTGGAGACTTCATTTAATGTGCATCTCACCAGTAGTGCTCTCGCTGACCCACTCACACTTCTCAACTAATTCCAAAAACATATCTCTGCAAACTCTCACCAATGTAGTATTTCATCTCTGTGTCATGCTGGTTCATCAGTTCCAGCAATCGCAATTCAATCTGAGCCTGGCTCAAAAATGCCTTCTTGTTCTTGATTATCTTTATGGCCACCCACTCCTGAGCCTGTTGGTCATAGGCCTTCACCACCTAGCAGGGAGAAAAAGACACATCAGTATAATGTTATCAAAGTGGTGCCAAGAAGTAATGACTTTGGGGAGAACCACCAAATCAAAAGTACCGCTGGGCAGGGGGAACATACAAGGATCCACACACATAGTGGTAATCTTATTTATTTATTGCTCTTCCTCAGAAAGAGGCCAGGGTGATGTACATGTGCAAAACTTTGCTTAGGATGGCAATGAAATGTCAACCCCAGTTACTTAAAATCAGGTCAGAACCCAACAAGCTGCCTTATACCAAACAACACTAATGGGCCATCTGGCTTATACTTTCTATATCAAGGACAACCAAAGTGATGATGTCCAGATGTTGTTGGACTCTCATTGTAGTCCCAGCCAGTGCTGCCAATGGTCATGGATGATGGGAGCTGTAACACCTGGAAGATACCACGTTGGTTATCTCTTGTCTGTACTGACTAGCAGAGGCTCTCCAAGGTTTCAGTAAGGTATCTTTTCTAGCCCTGCCTGGATATGCTAGAGACTGAACCTGAGGCCTTCTGCAAACTAAGCTTCTGCTCTACCAATGAACTACAACCTTTTCCCTTTGGCAAGATTATAGGCTATATGTTCCTGTGACTGTGGGGCATGCTCCATTTGATCTTGCCAAAGGCACATTTGCTGGGGAAGGAGAACCTAGAGCAGTGTTCTGACCAATGATCACCAGAGCACAGGCTGCAACTTGCTATGTAGTTACTGATGTGGATACAGAAGAAGTCTCTCTCCTGGTTGCCCTCTGACCTGTCCAAAGGATCCCTTGCCAATGAGTGAGTCTATTTCATAGCGTTCCAGCCAGCGCTCCCCGTTGCGAACAATGTAATCATAGTTGTCGTCATCGTAGCCCTCGTTGTGCACTTTCCGTTCCTTTTTGGTGCTTGTGTCCTCGGGTGCCACCTGCAGGGCTCGGCGTTTCTTCTTAGCATAATAGACCTGGCAGCAAAACGCAGGGTCAGTGCACAGAATGCAAGGAAACTTTCTTTTAAGATGAGGAATTACACCTCCCCATAGCAGCCCGGGGAAGCAAACTAAACTCTCCGGCAGGGCAGAAGAGCTAAGGAATGGTGCTATCAACATGCAGCACAGAAGGAAGAAGAAGTGCAAAGAAGTTTAAATCATCACTATTCCCAATGCTTTAAGGAACTGGTCAAAGCTGTCACCACAGAGAAGGTCCTCTTACCTCATTGATATGTTTGTAAGTTTTGATAAGGTCGACAGATAGTTTGCGCAGTGGGGCTGTGGCAGAGTCCCGAAAAGTGAGCGGGATTCTTCTCTGCAGGATGGCCAGGTCTGGCATGATCTGTGGGAGAAAAGGGGGGGGGGGTTAAGTCCCTAAAGGTCATGGGCTTGAAATAGTTCCATGATGGGGCTAATAGCATGTGTTTCAGCCGCCAGCAGGAAGCAGCGATTGACAAGGGTTTCATTTTATTCCACTAAAAACCCTGTTTTATTTTATGTACTTGGAGGTGGAAGGTTTGCAGGAGACAGAGAGAGTGAGTGAGTGAGTGAGTGAGTGAGTGCGTGAGTGAGTGAAGGGGTCATGCTGAGATTACTAACCTTTTAAACTTAGTAGATTCAGTCTGCAGCCCACATCTAATTTCCCCCACGGTGTAGGAAAGAGGTTGCTATCAGCCCATGTGAGGATGACTGCTTGGGCCCAGGTTAAGTGGCTCTCACCACACATCATGGGTGATTCCAGTGGCAATTGCATCAGGGGTTTGCTTCATCCCACAATGATTCCCCTCTGCATGCCTTGACTAGAGACTGAACTTAGAGCCTCAAATCTAATAGCCATTGTTTCTATAACGTGAGCTAAATAAACACAGAGATTCACACCTGTATCAGCCTCATGTAGATTTTACTTGGAATGACCACAGGTTGAAGAGTGGGAAAGGAGCTGAGCCAGGCTGAGCTGCTGTGTGTATTTACAAGCATACAGTCTGAAGAGGAGACAGCTGATTCAGGGGGAAGCCCCTCGAAAAGGCTGAATTTCCAGGAAATTACCTGCTGATGCTCAGCCATGGGCTGGATGCTGGAGAAGGGAGCATGGCTGTGCTGGCTCGACATGATTGTCTCAGTAGGAAGAGAGCGGCCCAGAGAGGCAACCTGGCTGCAGGGCGGCAGCTGGCATTGTGGAGTGCTGCTGCCACCTAGAGGGCACAAAAATAGTTTGGTGAGGATTTTTTCTTTTTTTTTAATCACCACACATGCCTGCACTTCCCAGAAATAGCTCCTTGCTTTCACCACAAAACACATTCCAATTTAAGAAGAGAGTCAGGTATCTTGATTACAGTAGGGGTGAGGATATGGCCAAGAACCTAGGTTCTATTCTTAGCTTTTTAATGGGAGGGGGCAGTAGATCCAATTTCCTGAAACAACCCAGGATAGAGAGCTTCACCCAGTGAACTGAAACAGTGACACAAATGTATTAGAAAAGACAGTCTAAAAGGTGTTTGCATTTCATGGTATTATTAAGCAAATTTATATTTGCAACACCGAAAACCACAAAACAAGAGTTCAGGCATAAGGGCTGGCGCTTAATATAAGTATTTCCCAGCCTTCTTTATTTGTTTTAATTACATTATACCTTCATTATACTAAGCAAGGGTCCACTAAATTCTGCAACCTCAAGCTACCACAGCTTGGGGGTGGGGTGGGGGATGGCAGGCCTCTTGCTATCTTTCCCAGACTGACTGCATAGCAGCTTTAAGTGAATGAAAGCTGAGAGAAGAGCATAAGGAAGCCATCAACTGTTAGCACTGGGATCAAGACTATGCAAATAGGAAGGGAGAAGGCACATATGAATGACTCCTAGATTCAACTGTTCCCTTAGTATGGCATAGTGTGGCTAGGGTGTTGTACTTGGACCTGGGTTCAAAACACTCTCCAGCCTTGAAGCTCACTGGGTGAGCTCCAGCTCTTTTAGCTGTCTTATCTCACAGGGATGTTAACATAATTAAATGGGAGAAGCAGGACCATGTACACAACCCTGAGTCTATGGGAGGAAGGGCAGAATCATGAAATGTATTCCTGAATGTTTTAAGGTCTAGGTATTGTGTTCCATGTTTTGTAATCAAGGACGCTTACCTGAGTGCATGTGCACCTTTACCATTAATGGCATTTTGGGAAGGGAAAGAGGCAAGAGGAGAGGCTACAGCTTGAACTGTGCAGAGGAGAGGTAACTACAGAAAAACAGGCAGAGGTGTTTGCATGTCAGACACGGTCAGAGGCTCTAGCAAAACCATAAGGATTGTCAGAACTGAAGGAAACCTGGCAAAATGTGGTCAGTATACTGTATCTTATTATGCAGCCACACCTCAAAGTTACAGGTCTCTCTTTTGAAATGTAGTTAAAGAGAGGGATTCCCTCTGCGCCCACTGGGAGTCAATATCTGTGCTGTTTCTAACATGATTTCTATCTGTAGTTTGCTTCTCCTCCCCCCAAAACAGCAATTCTCCATTGGTGATGCTATGAACATGTCAACTTTTCTTACTGCAGGTTACTAAACAGATTTATACCCCCTTTTGGAATAATTCAGTTTAATTCAGTTACTGTTGCCATGTATTTTTTTTAAATGTCTGTTTTTTAAATGTCTGTTTTATTATCTGTTTTAGTTTTGAAATACTGTTAATTATCATTTTAATATATATGGTATTTTCTACCGTGGGACCATCTGGTGAAGGATGGTTTATAAATACTCTAAACAAACAAACAAATAATCAAAAGATACAAAACCGTCTTTTATGCTACTGGTGCCCAGGACATACATTTCCATTTTGCAGACACTTCTGCGCCGATACACACACCCATATATCTATTAGAATACATTCTTTACATTAAAATTTATATTACTGTATTAGCCTGAATATAAGCGTCACTTCTTCCCCAAATTCCGACCATGAAAAGTTAAAGTGCAGCTTATATTCGTGACCTTATGGTATGCAGCCAGGAGCGCGGCAAAGTGGCGCCTGCCCCGCGCATAGTCCCCCATCCTCTCTCCCAAGGCCGGGATGGGAAACAGCGAGGTAGGGGAAAGGCCACCAGCAACGCAGTGCGGCTCCCCCCACCCCCCATGCAGCCAGGAGCAGTGAGGAATGGAGCGGGTTATATTCAGGTATTTTTTCTTCCTCCCCCCTCCAATTTTAAAGGTGCAGCTTATATTCAGGCAAATACGGTATTTTTTACAGCTTGGATCAATTGATGTGGTTCCCTTGGCCAAATCTGGCCCTTTGAGGTATGTTATGTTTCCCCTACTAATTTTTAGTCCCAAAGCCAAGAGAGGGATCTGGATGAAAAGCAACAGTAGGAACAGAAGCTTCCCAGCAAACCACTTTTAAGGGATGGCCTACCACAGACAACTTTCTTATCAAAGTGAACCTCCACGAAAAACCATCTGCTAACTAAAGTTCTAATATTACTACATAAACATGATGGTGTATTCTGTTTGCTTACAACAAACAAATAAAATAAAAATTATATGATGTGAGAACCTATAAGGTCTACTCTTGCTTTAAAAACAAAACAAAATCTGACGTTCTCACAATGTTGAATTTTGCAGCCAGAGTCATGTTCTCTGCTATCCCAGAACACACATACCCTTGCTAAGAATTCAATAATAGCCAAGACTACTATTCTTTTTAAAAAGCACTTCTAATATTATTTACTTATGTAATAAAAACAGTTAAATTACTCTGAGGGATTGTGAATGCAACAACCCAGATATGTACCCCCCCTCTCTCCAGTATTTTTAATTTTTATTCAATTGTATTTTTCTTTTTCTATTTCCTTATTTCTTCCAAGCCAATTCTATTACAAAGAACAAACCACCTACATAATTAAAAACCCAATTCCCAGAGCCACACATTAACAGAGCCTGAGGGGCCACTGCAACACAGACCCTCCTTCCATGTGCACACACCTTGCCCTTCTGGACACACATTTCACGAGTATAGATTTTACAATCTAAGATATCAGAACTTTATTCTCAGTGGCTTCCACGAAATTCCATGGAGCAAGGGGGAAAAACTGGAGCACATTTGAGAAAGGCAGAACTCAGTGCCTAGAGCAGGGAACAATTTAGGCCTCATCTCAATGCAGCTCTTGAATTCCCCCTGAACGAATCTAGACTCATAGAACAGAACAGAACAGAATCTAATCGTAGAGTTGGAAGGGACCATGGGAATCATTTAGTCCAACCACCTGCAATGCAGGAATATTTTGCCCAACGTGGGGCTCAAACCCACAACCCTGAGATTAAGAGTCTCATACTCTACCAACTGAGCTGTCCCAGATCATTGAATCTTCCAGTTCAGTACTGTCTGCTCTGGGGTACTGTCAACCCAGCACCCATGAAGGCTTTTTCTGGAGTCCCCAGGCCCAAGGTTGCAGACCCTCAATATTTTTTTGATTTTGCGGGAAGAGGGGATGGCAGAACAGTGTAGAGCAGTTGCTGGAGCTGGAAGGGCAAGTCCTCTTGCATTATATTTGTGGTTTTTTGGTGGTGGCAGGAATCATTTTCCTGTTCCCTGAGAATCCCATCATGTTTGGTTTGTTGCCTGCCAGTGATGTAGAGCTGGCGGCAGGCACTTGCTTCACCCCATGAAGAGGTTATATATGGATGCTTGACTGACAGAGGTTCACTTGGGCAGAGAAAGAGGGAAAGATGTACAGTGGTACCTCGGGTTAAGTACTTAATTCGTTCCGGAGGTCCGTTCTTAACCTGAAACTGTTCTTAACCTGAAGCACCACTTTAGCTAATTGGGCCTCCCGCTGCCGCCGTACCACCAGAGCACGATTTCTGTTCTCATCCTGAAGCAAAGTTCTTAACACGAGGTACTATTTCTGGGCAAGCGGAGTCTGTAAGCTGAAGCGTCTGTAAGCTGAAGCGTATGTAACCCGAGGTACCACCGTATGTGTGTGAGAGGGAGGGAGAGAGGAGGTATGAACAAATGGTGGTCTGTGAGAGAGGTAGAGGTGCACGGAGATGTGGGTGGCGCTGTGGTCTAAACCACCGAGCGTCTTGGGCTTGACGGTCCTGCACTGAGGAGCCGCAGAGACAGAGGCATATGTGAGGGGAGTATGTGTGAGACAGCTGTATGTGCTGTGATTATGGGAGAAAGAAGTGGGTGAGGTGTGTGTGAATGTATAGTCTCTGTGTTTATGTGGTCTGTGAAACAGATGGAGAGATGCACTTGGGCAAAGAAAGGGAGAGATGTATCTGTGGTTGTGTATACAGTGGTACCTCGGGTTACATACACTTCAGGTTACATACGCTTCAGGTTACAGACTCCGCTAACCCAGAAATAGTACCTCAGGGTAAGAACTTTGCTTCAGGATGAGAACAGAAATCGTGCTTTGGCGGTGCGGCGGCAGCAGGAGGCCCCATTAGCTAAAGTGATGGTGCTTCAGGTTAAGAACAGTTTCAGGTTAAGAACGGACTTCCGGAACGAATTAAGTACTTAACCCGAGGTACCACTGTAGTTGAAATATGTGTTTAAGAGAGAGAGAGAGAGAGAGGGAGAGAGAGAGCGATGGATGTGCATAAGATCTGTATGTGTGTAGAGAACTAGTGTAGTGTGGCCACCTTGTATATATTTTTTTGGTACTGGGGAATGCGCTCTGTTCTTATTAGATAACAACAGCATCAGTCTGTATGTGCAAGATGTCAAGATTGCATGTCAACAACCAGGGCCAGCAGAACACTGCTGACTTCCTGCAGGTAGTATAAGGCTGTTCAGTAGGTGGGAGGGAAGCAACAATGACTGGATTCTCTCTAATTTTGTGTTATGCCATGCCCTTATGGCAGCAATTTTGTGACTGGTGCCCATATAGTTTTCTCAAAATTCTAAATGGGCCCACTACCTCTGGCCACAGTTTTCCCAAGCAGGATTTGAACTCAGAACCCTATTCATGCAAAGCATGTGCTCTGTTACTGACACGTGGCTGTAATTCACCTAAATGAGGGAAAAGCCAAGCACTGTATTTAGGGACACTATTGTCTTCAGCTCACCAAAGCACAGTCTATTCTTCCACAAAGACCCATTACACATATTAAGGACCAGTACCATATATAGGCCCTCCCTCCACAAATACTCAACCTTTCACCATATTTTTCACTTGTGCATTGTGTTTTTAATATTTTATTGGGAGCCGCACAGAGTTGCTGGGGCAACCCAGTCAAATGGGTAGCATATAAATAATAAAATTATTGTTATTATGATGATGATTAATAATACAAATGAAAATCTTAAGTAGCTGAAGCAGTGCTGCTACATCAGATGCTCTTAAACTATTTTCTGGGACTCATGGTAATATAATTTATTGCTAAACAATTACACTGTGGCCTTACAATTTCTTTATGTAAACATCCTCAAGCAGCACAAGCAAATCATATGTTGCATTACTCAGCAGTCAAAACATAGGGGCTGGTTCACACATTAATGCAGCATGTAGTCACCACATGCAGTGGGCAATTAGTCATGTAGCTAATGTTATTATTTAAATTTATATTCTACTTCTACTGGCAAGGCGTCAATGAAGTTGTACCTTTACAGTATTATATGCTGTTATTCACTGATTTTACCTAACAACTCAAAGCAATACAGGCAACGCTCAGCTTATGCAGGGGTTACATTTCAGGGGTGGCATGTAAAGCCAAAATAGTGTATAGTCAAAACACATTGGGTTCAATGGTGGGTGGGATTGCCAAAGCCTTTCCCCCCAGACAATTGCCCTCTTTCCACCCCCTTTTTAATTTTCTACATCTGAATGTGTACAAGTTAAATGTGGACAAATTGCGAGTTAACTGTATACAGATAGCAGTTTGTAACCACCTTGTGCATGAATCTCCCCGGGATCGGTGCATGCACAGATTCCACTTAGACCTCTGAGTGGGGAAGCAGATGCAACTTGACTAGAAAATCACATGAACTATTCTTAAATTAGTTGAAAATATATTAAATATATTATGTGGAAGTTTATTTAATATTTTTATTAAATCTACTACTTCCTTACATTTTAAAGCCCTAACCGCCATGGGAAGGTGCGGCAAAGCTCTTCGCCGCCCCAGGGAAGCACAGTGCCCCCTCTGCCACCAAGGAAAGGCGCGGCGAGGCCCTCCATCTCTGTGGGGACGCTTGAAGAGGCCCTCCACAGCCATGGGGCTGCCTACAAAGCCCTCCGCTGCCATGAATATATATTGTGATATATCAAGATATTGTGATGTTTAGTTGATGATGTATTGTGATATTGAAAACCAGATATTGCCCAGCCCTACTTGTGATCCCCAGCAACTGGTAAAGTCATACTACAGTGGTGCCTCGCAAGACGAAATTAATCCGTTCCGCGAGTCTCTTCGCCTAGCGGTTTTTTCGTCTTGCGAAGCAAGCCCATTGACGGCTTATCGGCTTAGCGCTATTAGCAGCTTTTAGCGGCTTATCGGCTTAGCAGATAAGCGGCTTAGCGGCTTAGAAAAAGGGGGGGAAGGAAAAAAAACCCGCAGGAACTCTCAAGACATTTTCGTTTTGCGAAGCAAGCCCATAGGAAATTTGTTTTGCGAAGCACCTCCAAAACGGAAAACCCTTTCGTCTAGCGGGTTTTCCGTCTTGCGAGGCGTTCGTCTTGCGGGGCACCACTGTATCTCCATCATGGCTAGTAGGCATCGATAATTTGTCTAAACATTTTTTAAAACCACCTGACATATCACTATCACTATTTCCATTTTACTAGGCAGTCAGTTTTAATTTACCCATGGAAGTTGGAGCTAGCACCTAGATTCATATAGCACATATTATAAAGAGTGAATGAAGATGAAGAGGAGTCAGGCTAGAAGAACCAGCCCAGGTCTTACAGATTATGCTGCCAAATATTTAGGCTGTGAGGTAGCAGTGGCCTAATTGGGACTAACAATTGACAACTTCAGTTTACTTCACTTATATCCTACCAGAGCAACATGAGCTCAAAACAACTTGCATTTTTTTATTTTTCCAAATCCTGTGTCGCAGGATGGCAGACTATAGTGATATGTCTACTGTAGAAACCATAGCTGGACAGGGGTTTGAACAGGGACTCCCACATCCAACCTAGCACTTCAGCCACCGGACCACACTGGTTCTCTGCATCATAGCACACTAGCAAGATAGGAGACCGCCAAGAAAACCTGAGTCTGAAGCATGACCCCTACAACACTGTGGAACCATTCAAAAATATGTATCTTTAACACCTACAAAGTTTGTGTTTCGAGTTACATAGCTTTCCTCTTACTTGTGCTTCTGGCTGCTCTCCACCAGGGGGAAATTTGCCCTTTTAGAAATATAGGTATTGCTGGCCTAGACAGTGCTCAGTTTGTACATAAAATGCAATTTTATTACTATTGCTGGTGCCTCGGCAACCATCAGAACTACTAGGTACTATTCTTAGCTGTGGAAAGGACATGTTAGAGTGGCTGGAATGAAGTACAGCAGCACACAGGCAGAGAGAGCTAATGGTTTCTATTCCTAGGTCTGCTACATGGAGGCACAAAACTCAGTACCGATTTGGCAGAAAGAGTGCTTGCTTGAGGTCCCACTAGATCTAATTCCTGGCAACACAGCACCCCTCTAACACCAAACTGGCTGCAGCTGCATGCTTATTAACACAGCTAGTTAATTAATGGAAGGGTTTCAAAGCTGGGCTTCTGCCCTTTATGGACAGACTAGTTGAGTGCAATTTCTGGCAAAGAAGTGCAAGGCTACTGACATCATATTCCTTATTTATTTAATTAAGGGCCTAAAAAGAGACAGACCCACTTCCCAACCGGAGGTTGGCACAAATAAAAACAATGTGGGGTTTAATAAGCATGTGACATCGCAAGTTTTCACTCAGAAGCAAGTTGTGGAAGTTCCTTTGCAGCTCAGCCTGACTCTAGGGTTTCTCCTAAGCCTCTTCTCACAATGAAGAGCTACAACATCTATCTTTAAATCAGGGGTTCCTAATATGGTGCTTGTGGGCACACATGTGCTTGCCTTTCCTAGTGTCCACAGGGTCCGCCCCCGCTGCCCACTGATATCAGACTTGAAAGAATCTTTCCATTGTAGCCAATAGAACAGGTTGCAGGGGGTGCTTGGTTGCAGGGTGTGTGTGGTGCCCACAACAGTTTCTCCAGTATGCCAATGTGCCCATGGGCCTAAAGGGTTGACAACCCCCATTTCCCCAGGATTGATGTCTTTATTAATAAAGAGGGCTATGTACCATTCCAATATGCCTGAGTTTGTCAGGCATAGTGTGGAATTTGGTATTCTGAGCAGTTTAGTTTCCAATGCTTAAGATCAGTTTTTTCAGCTGTTATAGCTGAGGAGCAAAGCTTAGAAGTATCCAGGCAGTGCCTAATGAACCCTCTAGAATTGTGCTCTGCCTTGCTCAGCTCCCATGGCTCATATTCCCCCTTCTCTTACCTGCCAAAAGCCACTGGTCCTCCATTCCCCATTCCCCATCCGCTCTCATCTTTCATTTCTCCAATACTTGACCCCCCCCCAACACTCCTTGAAAATCATATGAAATCTCACGCAGACACTTGCATAATTTATTATCAACATTAAATCTGGAGTTCTTAAAACCACTGGTAAGAGCCTATATGTGAAAGTAAAAATTCCAAAACAGAGTCCAGGGCACATTCTATTTTCTACATGCAGACTCAGGTTGACATATATGAAGATTTGGTCTTAGATTTTTCATTTAAGTTTCAAAGCCAATATAATTTTGCTCTTTGCCTGTGGCTCTGCTTCTCTTTTAAGGCATTTTCATTTATAAAAGAAAGGGTCACAGATTAATTTAAAGTACATTTCCACTTCCCTTTTAGTAAAACATGCAATTCCCTAATCCACAAAGATAACAGCTAGTTCCCTACAGAGCTCTACAACCATCAAGATACAATGATTCAAAGGGTGCCAAAACTGCCTATGAAACTCAGGCATCATCCATGCAAAGGTGGTAGCTATAAGCACGCTCCTTATATGTGTTTGTGTATGTATTCACAATTAAAAACTTATCCTAACTCAGTCACATAGCTCATGTAGTCCTGAAGACCTACTCCTTCCCAGAGTCTCATTCTTGAAGCACTGAAGAAAAACCACACGTTGTGTTCCAAGCAAAGCTATTCAACATATTTTTAAAAAAACCAATCAAGCCCAAACCCTAGATTTCTTGGCCTTCTTCCCCAGGGTATTTTCAGATTTCACCTAAGCCCATTAAACACCAAAAGGAGACAACAACCTCCCTCTCCCATCTACAGAGACTTTCCTCAGTGCATAATAGTCCTCCAGCTTCCTTCTAGTTCTCCCTTATGCAGTTGCCAAGTCTCCCTCAGTTGCTGCTCTTGGCCTCATAGCTTAGAACAAAGACATATACGATCAGATAATCAGTATTTTCTCATTTGCCACACATGGTCCCTACCTGTGACCATTTTCCTGTTGTAGCAGGCTGAGGGCAGAAAGCAGGAAGGCTCCTGTCGGGCCCAATGCGTTTGCAATGTCAGCAGCATGGTATTGAGATGGGTCTCAGTGCTGGAGGGGATCACCATGGGAAAAGCTATCTAACCACACCATCCACTCAAGTCCACACAATGGAAAGCTGTTCGCTGAAGTCCACTTTTTGGCTGTCGCTCGCCCAGGTTGTGCTCCCGAGAGTCTTAAAGCCACTAAGCAGAAAGCAGTGCTACACAGCTGTCATTGCAGAGGCTATGGAAGGTCAGCGGGCGTGGAATGCTCTCTTGGCTGGATCAAAGCAAACAGCTGGTTACATGCCATGGCCAAGTGGAAACTGATCAGAGGAACAGCTGACAAAAGGTTTCCAAAGGCAGGCCAGAGAAACCACTAAGGAGAGGGGCTGAAACGTGCCAATTCCAAACTCCTCTTTTCTAAAATGTTACCTCCAGGCCACTGTTTGCCTCTTTGAACTTTCCCAAAGAAATTAACTCATTGGTGCTGGTTTCTAAAAACCTGAATGGTCACTGAACAAGCTGTTTCTGCTAAATCCTTAGAGACAAGAGGAGTGTGGGACAGGAGTCTAAACTGACCGCATGTTATCACTATTTTTGTAGAAAAAAATAGTAATATAAAAAATGCAGTTTCAGAATCTTTATGAACGTGTAATCATTTTGTGAAGGTTTTTGCAGGGGGGTGGTGATGTTAGCATAAATTTCCAGACCCCATTCTCCTAGTAACTAGTACCTTGGCCAAACACCACTGCAATAATAGTTTCAGACATTCACTCTGAGAGGTGTGTGTTTGTTTTGGGGGGTGGGACTAAAGTATCAATCAGGCTTTCTGACAGGCAAATATAGTATTTTACAATGGATCTCCCCCTTCCCCAACAATCAGTCTCATTAAAAATCCAAATGAGGCAATATTCAATCTTTGACTGAAACTCTTGTGTCTTTTCAAATCAGAGCAAGCCATTGTCCATTGCACTGATACTTCTATAACCAAACTTTTGATTCCAGCATCATCAAACCATCATCCTTTTGGCTCCTTTTAGCTCACACTGCTCCCATCACCATGAAAATCCACATCCACCACATGCAAAAGTGGAAGTGTTATGCAAGAAGATGGCAGCCAGAGCATATGAATCCAATATCAGGAGGTACTATTTTGAGGATTTCTTCACACCAAAACTTTTAAGAGTTGCTACACATTTTATTACTCAGCCCAAACAACAATGTTCATAAGAACCTCAGGTCTGGTACACAGTTTATACATTTTTTGGAATAGAGTGTGGCTTGGGAATGAGGGCCATAAATACATTTATTAATTTATAAATCACCCAGGGAAGGATTCTGGACAATGTATTTCAAACATAAGAGCACCATACAGTAAAGGTAAAGGGACCCCTGACCATTAGGTCCAGTCGTGGCCGATTCTGGGGTTGTGGCGCTCATCTTGCTTTATTGGCCAACGGAGTCAGCGTACAGCTTCCGGTTCACGTGGCCAGTATGGCGAACCAGAGCAGCACATGGAAACGCCGTTTACCTTCCCGCCAGAGCGGTACCTATTTATCTACTTGCACTTTGACGTGCTTTCGGACTGCTAGGTTGGCAGAAGCAGGGACCGAGCAACGGGAGCTCACCCCGTCACGGGGATTTGAACCGTGACCTTCTGAGTGGCAAGTCCTAGGCTCTGTGATTTAACCACAGATATATAAATTAAAAAAATTAATTGCAAACATGAAAGCATTTTAAATTGATCTTTAAAGGATATTGGATTGAAAGTAGAAAGAGTTAATTCACTATCTATTAATGGCAACTAAAATCTTAACTGCACAGACCTGGAAAAGGAAGAACCTCAACAACTGGTAAAAAAACTGTTGTAAAAATGATTAATGGCAAAGCTAACTTATTGGAACAAAAAGAAAACAGAGAAGGAGCTTGCAAAATGAACTATTTTGATAATTTTTTAAAAGAAATTTATTGTTGTAAAGATTAAATTTGAATGGTTAATTTAAAATGAATACTTAACTGATATAAAAATTAAATGTATGACTGTAATGTACAGAATTATTGGAGATATACAATTGTGAATATTGTATATTGTTAACATCATTTATTTGTTTGCCCACTTTCTCTAGTTAAATCATATTCAAGGCAGCTATGTTATGATTTGCAAAAAATTACAGTCTAAATCACAATATCTAAAATATTTGTTTTGTGTTTCTTAGTAGCAAATCATTAAATGTTTTCCATTGGCATCTGAAATCCAGTAATGTTGAAGACAGGCCCACTTCTAAGGAGGAATCATTCCAGAACCAGAGATTCTCCTGCCACAGAGGAGGCCCTTCTATGTGTCTCCAAATCCTGGTGGGACTACAAGCAGAGCATCCCAGCCCACCGACCTGAAGAATTTAATTGCCCAGCATTGAAAAAAGTCAACTATTTAAAGCAAATCAGAATAAAATAGACAAAATAAAGAAAACAGGTAATAATAATTTATTATTGTCTGAATATTTAAAATAGTAGGTTTATTCTAGCATAGACTTCTAGTGAAACTGCCAGTTTGAATAACACAAGTCAATTGTATTCTGTTCTGCAAGCTTTTTTTTACTTTTCTATGCAAATTGACCTTGCATTTTGATTACTTTCCACTGTTGCTTCTGTCTCAAGCCCCCATTTGGTCATGTCTGGCCTGTATTCAGCTTAGCTCACACAAGACTGGTTCAGATACAAGTAAGCTTCTACCTCGCATACTCACTCCAAATTTGCACCTCCTGAACATCATCTTTTTGCCATACTTTGCTGTTACACACAAACTGGTAAACTATGATTTGTGCTTGCTCTCCCAAGTTGAATTGCAAATAGTGATCAAACTGTGTTGTGAAATGGAGGGAATCAGAGCATGCAAAGGGAGAGAAGACTACATAAGACTGAGACTTCCTCATGGGAACCAAGCCACACTGGTAAGACTACTGCCCAGATCTAATCCTGAGAAAGCAAAACTAGTTAACTAATATGATTCTTTTTTTCTAGGAAGAAGGGAAATCCAAATCAACCACTTTTATCCTAAAGTAGGCTGGCCAGTGGGAATACAGAAATGGAAATTTATACATTCCTATTCTCTGCTACTTTCCCTTAGTAGTAATATGTAGCTATGAAGCTTGAGCAAGCAACTCTTCATTTAGAAAGGGGCACTGTACAGGAGTCATAAGAACTACCAGTCATGGAGCAATAATTCTCAGGGTTAAACTTCCTGGTCTTCATAACCAGTGCTTTTTTTTCTAAAAAAAAAAAAAATGTTTAGGGGTACTCTCATTTTCCTACTCATATTGAAATACTGCCTCTCAATGAGGCCAAACTTAGATTAACCAAATGTTTAGGGGTGTGCACCCCCCTGCGTCCCCTCCAGAAAAAAGCACTGTTCATAACACTGACTATAGCATTTATTCTGATGTGCCTGGGAAGCCTACAGTGCAGATGATGTTTAACATAATAATCATGAAAAATCCTAGAAACCTTGTACTCTTCAGCAACCATAGCCACAATCTAAATCACCACTCCCCATAGACAGGGATTTTTTTCCTTCTGCCCCACACTGATCTCTCATGTCTGCACTAGACATCCTTATACACCTCCATACAGCTGTACTATTCAACTCACAGGTATCAAGGCTTAAATTATTTGGTGTAAAATACCAAATAGGTTCCAGTATCAACTGTTCTTTGACCAACAGGAGAAAGAATAGCTGTCCGATGGTTGAACAAAACCCAGAGATGTTGACTGGGTTTATGACCAGGAATACTGGGCACTAAGTGATCATTCTACACAGGAGAAAGGCAATAAAGCATACTGAATATTATCCAGCAACTGGCTATTCAGGGCAGTGAGCACCTCAGGTATTGTATCTTTGTATCTCAAAACAGCTTTGCCGTTCCTCAGCTCATGAACCGTCAGGCAGAGATTCAACTCATTCAGTTCTAGGTGTTGATGTCTGCCAGTCTGTTGGAAGTGATGTCCAAACACTTTATATGAAGCACCCACAGAGAAATGGTCTCCATGGCATGTAACAGTCACAGCCTTTTATGCTGACCTAACTAGGCTCAATGACTTCTACGTGACATGACATCGGAAGAATGTGCATGATCCTTTATATGTAGGGTGGTTGAAGCTGTGTCTGGCCAACATCTGAATCCTAACTTGTTGGGCCACAACACTGGGGAAGCAAAATTCTCAGTCACAATCTTATATCCAAAAGCAGACCCCACTTCGTGAAATGGCTCCATCATACCATCAGATCTCTGATCAAGATGGTTTATATTGAAGGAGATACTGTTGTGAACAGGGTTGATGAAACAACTGAAAAGTATGTAGGTGCAGACAAGCTCACCAAAAATGAATACAGAAGAATATGATGCTGCAGTTCAGAGACAGGTGCACCTTCTTAAAAAGAGACAAAACTGAGTAAAACCTGTAAAATACAGGAGGAGAAAGGCAGAGCTGGAGGTCAAATCAGTTCTTCCTAGAATCACATGCTTTTTCCTAATTCCCCGTTCCTAATTAAGCTGGCTTTATCCTGCTTTCGGTCCAGCCCCAACACCATTCCTATGGGATGTATTCACAGGGAAAGGCCTTTCTTTCTAAGGAACATAGGCTGGGGCCTTAAAAGCACCCACCAATAGCTGATAAACATGCACACACCTTCATATTTTGTTATCAGAGAAATGATGTCGTGCATGAATCAAAGAGAAAGAATGTGCACATGAGCACTTTCAGCAATGCCATTAATTCAACTCAGGCAAATGTGCATGGTGGGGAAGAGGTCAGTTCAAACACAGTTCTGGTCATAATAGCAAAACCTCAGAATCCAGACTTGGAATCCGAACTTGAGACCTCTAGTTTGATCCCCTGGCTTTGGAAAGATGCCCTATACCTCAAGTATCTTAGGCTGGTGCACACACCACCCTTTCATAAACTTCCAACAAAGATGGTTCAAAAATTCCTCAGGAAGATTATTTCAGTATGAATTGCTCTTATACTTGGGATATTCACTCTGCTAAACATAAAAAATGGGCTTTTCATCCCAAACTTAAGAACTTAAGGAAAGAAAGCAAACAGTGAGCCCCCTTTCTGAAATCTTCTGTTTGAAGATGAAGAATGTCCTGTGACTTTCCCCACCTATAATATGCACCCCAATCTCTTGACCTTTTCCTCATCTAACTAGTTCTTGCCTCTCCTCTGAATTCTCTACAGCATGTCAAAATAATTTTTGAATTCTAGTACCTGTAAGGTACACAGTATTCAAATAACACATACTGTTGGAGGCAGTATGCCTCTGAATACTAGCTACTTGGAATCATAAGTAAAGAGAGGGCTACTGCCCTCATGTCCTGCTTGTGAATTTCCCACAGTCATCTGGCTCATCGCTGTGAGAACAAGAAGCTGGACCAGATGGACCTTCCTTATGATCCAACAGGTTCTTCTTCAATTCATATGTTCTTACTATTAACTCCTGATATAAGTCAAGTTTCCACTGTCCCCTGCTGGCATAAATTTACTTGCCTCCAATAAATCAAAAGTTATTCAATGCTTCAAAGCATTCTCAAAAACCATGTTCCCCCAATTGTTGAGGCATTGTTTTCCCATTCATTATACTGCAGCATAGAAGGTCAGAATAGTTTGAGGGGTGTAAATAAAGAGACAGACTTCTCGTTTTCAGCTTTACCTCAACTTTATTGTACTTTTCTGACCATCTGTTCAGGTTCTGGTGCCTTCAGGACCTGGTGAGCCCTTCAAAGTTCTGCTTGGGAAGAAACTATGTTTTCCTCACCAACTTGCACAAGTGTGCTATCCATATCTATGCTGAAGTAGTGTATTTGCTAAATTTCCTTACTTGATCTGGGGAAAGTGTTTGCAAGCTACGAACATGCACTGGCTTCAACCATGGAGGGGATATCTCCAATGCCTGGTCTCAAGGGAAGCTCTAGGAGGACTGGATCTCTGGGGGGTGGCATTTGTTCTATAGCTTTAAAAGCTGCAGCAAAAGCCTTGGTGGTATCTGAGAAACATTCTACATACAACATTTTGTGATGCAAGTCCTGCATCACAACACAATTAGAGGTAGAACTGTTGGGCTCTTGACTAGAAATTTGAAGCTTTATGAGGAAGGCATAAAGAATTCCCAGTTACATGCTATATTTCAGGCACCCAGTCAGAATGGTCATAGCTTGAAATACTATCAGTCCTGAAAGCTCTTGTTTGCTCTCTAGACCTTCAATGTGACAGACCCCTTCATTAACTCTTGGTGCACTGCAGAAGCAGATCAGGAGAGCTAAGACCTCAAAATGTCTCATGCTAGTGACCCACAGCTGCAGAGAAAGACTAAAAAGCCTGGTGGAAGACCACTGCTCTCCCAATTAAACTTTTAAAGAGTCATTTTTGTGGCATATTCTATTTTCCTTATGCAATCAACTCCTGGGATGAGAAGAGGTTATATCTCTTCAGGAGGAAAGAAGATACCACCATTTCTTCTCTCTGGAGACAGAAGGAAATGTCTTCACCCAAGTTCCCCAGCTGGCTCCCTCATGAACAAACAGTTCCAGTAGGAGAATTCTAGTTTGCCCATTGGCTGATTTCTGTTTAAGCTCCTGTGTCCTGTTGCTATAGCAGGGGCACCCACCAAAGCAGCCCTGGCCTGTGTCCTGTCTCATGTCCACCCTATACCTCTATGATCGGAGCACACCGGCAGGTAATGATTAACATCTATGACTATGCTATTGCTTGTGCTGGTGCTAATATTTTATAGCCACAATTTTTTATATGCTTTGTACCATTAAGATGCTTATTGGTAAACTTGCATGATATTATTGAGTTTAGTATGTTGTGAACTGCATAGTGAATACAGTGGTACCTCAGGTTAAGTACTTAATTCATTCCGGAGGTCCGTACTTAACCTGAAACTGTTCTTAACCTGAAGCACCATCACTTTAGCTAATGGGGCCTCCTGCTGCTGCCGCGCTGCCAGAGCACAATTTCTGTTCTAATCCTGAAGCAAAGTTCTTAACTCGAGGTAATATTTCTGGGTTAGCGGAGTCTGTAACCTGAAGCGTATGTAACCTGAAGTGTATGTAACCCGAGGTACCACTGTACAGTTCAATAGGTGCAATGTAATAAAAAACATGCAAACAAAATGCTTGGCCTTCTGCAACAAATTCAGAAGGGGGATAGAAGCAGCTCAGTGGCATGCAGACTGAAAGGGAGGGTCTCCTATCAAGTAATCTGAGGTTTACTAGCCCTAATGTGTGCTAGAGCTAGGTTTTCCAATTAGGCCTCCTAAGGGAAAGGAGGGGGATAAGAGTTTATGGGTGCAGTTTTTGGAATCTGCCACAGCCAAATTACTGCAACAAGGCAATTCCTTCCAACAACCAAGAACCATAAAACAGATTACCAGATGAGAGATCAATTTAAAAACATTGATAGCGGCAGCACAAAATAGTTGTCTGAGGAAACAAGGGGGCTAAACGATTACAATGTACACTAACTGCTGAAACGAAAAGAACCCTAACGTATTTTCAGACATTCATGGGGCGGCCCTATGATTTCTGAACATGTCAGCACTATCAGCTCTACCACTGCAATGGCTTCTGATGGAACTGTACAGCAACAGCCGCCCAGTCCCTACACAAGGAGAATGCACAACAAGCTTTTTGAGACTGTGTGTGTCCCTTGCCAAAGCAGTTTCTTGCTGTGCGGCGGGGGGGGGGGGGGGGGGAGCAGACTGGGGAGGGGCTGAGAAGAGGAAACATGTTACTTGCTCTCTTTGCAGCAGAGGAGAAATTAGCCAAGAAGCTGCATTTCCAAACATGTAGGGCTACCTAGGGGAGTTTCATTCCGTTAGCCCACCCTGGCATTGTACGTCACTGGCACAGAGCCAAGCCTGCACTCCGCTTCCAGGCCACAGGCTACACATTAACCCTCTGCTTGGTCCCTGTTCTGCCCTGCAGATTTCCACCAGGCAGCAAATTCAATCCCCGCCTCTTCACTCGCTTCTGTGCAGTGGTTCCTCTGCCATGGCAACAAGCTTCTCATTGGAGAAGCGGAGCTGCCAGGGAACCAATGGGAAGCCAGGCGGTGTTGCTAGGTTCTCCGGGATGCAATGGGCTGATTATGCCCAAACAAAGCAAGAAAGAGGAGAAGGCGAGAGTCTCCAAAAATACCTCGGTAAAGAACTGGCTCTCCTTCCAGGAACAGGGGCTAGAAATAACCTGCAAAGGGAGACCCAGCAACAACAGGGCTCATGGTGCTGGCACGATGCCACAGCCACTCACGGCAGTCGTGATCTCTCCTGTTCAGTGACTCTCAGAGCCAGCTGGGTGCAAAACTCTCCCCCAGTTCAGAATCCCATGGGGTGCTTGAATTGAATTTCCTATCTGTCTCCATCCTTCGGTGTAACTGGCAAGGCTAACATAAAAGGCTGCCTGGCCTGGCTGCAATTCCCTAGCTGTGCCTGCCTTTTCTTTTGCCAGCCACAGGGCACCAGGTATCCTCAACAGAGGTTCACTGCCACAGTTCTACTAGATCAGAGGTTTTGGACATTTCACGGATTCCTTAAAAAGGACAAGGGTAAAAAAAGGCTAGGTCTCCACGTACAACTCGACTGCCTTGCACCCTAGTCAAAAACCTATAATCTACTGTCAAGGTTCTAGCCAAAGGGTCCTGAAATGAGTTAGGAGCCTCACTTTTATTTAAGCCTAGGTGCCTACTAACCTGTGTTGCAGGTCTGCATTTCTTTGCCATTTTTTTTCTAACCAACTGGGCCTAGAGACTCAACTCAAGCTACTGGAGGTGTGGAAATAAAGAAAAAAGGTCAGGCAAACCCAGTCTAAATTAGAGCCTTCAGAAATGCTCAAAAACTTAAGGCAGCAAACAGAACCTTTGCAGAAAATTCTAATGTCATGTGATCCAATGTGGAAGGATGCCAGCTACTTGTCTGTCCTTAGAACAGGGGTGGGGAACCTGCAGCACTCCAAATGTTTTGGACTCTGAACACTCATCAATCCCAGCCAGCATGGCCATTGGACACAGATGTTGGTAGCTGTAGTCCAACAAAATCTGAAGGGCCACAGGCCTTTCCCTGACTGAAGAAAAACATCTATCTATGATTTACATCAGAATGCCACAGAGTTCATTATAAACCTGGGAACTTTCAGACTACTGTCACCTTAAACACTGAGCACTGAAAAACATCTTGTTTGGCAAAATGGCATCTTTCTTTGAGGTGGAATCTATTCCATGTTCCTTGAGAGCTCTTTTCCTCATTGCAACTTAGTTATATTCCCAGACAAAATGTGGCCAGAATGATTAGGAATCCCTTGTGCTGAACTTCATTCTAAAGCCATGGGATTAAAGCATGTAACTGGCTCATATTTATATTGGGCAAAAAGAACTGAAGAGTTAACTGCCACAGTTGTGAAATTAGATGGGCCCTGAGTAACATCTCAGGGAGGAAAGGAAGAGCAAAAGAAAACCTGTTTATAAAATTCAACACATATCAAGCGAGGCCAGAGAAGACCAATGTGGAAGGATTAAAGTGAGGAAAACAAGACTCCACTGAAAAGTATGTCTCAGGGACTTTAATGGAATGTGCCTCCAAGAGTGCTGAAGATAGAAGCTAATGTTGAAATCATAAGAACACTTATTTGGAACAAGTTTCCGTAAGTCTATGAGCCATACTTCTGAGTAAAAGGTAGGGTATATAGAGATGATTCAGGGCACTGTCACAAACATTGCAGGGGAATATTATCATCACAGACCGAAGTGAGTTCAGAGCATAATAATATTTTCAAGATAAACACTGTATTACTGGTCATGAGGATATCATACAGCAGCAAACACAGTGCAAGTGAAAATACTTAAGCCTAGAATTACTGCTCGATTTCTCACTGAATTACATACATGGAAATCTCACAAATCAAGTGCACAGAACTAAGACTGTGGCAGGAGGAATACTATGCAGCAGACTGCTGGCAGTAATATGGGTGACATGGATTAACCTACTAGTCATGTTTGGGTGTGAAAGATCCTGCCTCAGTGAAGAGGCCTTGAGTAGACAAGAGGAGCTATTCAGGGTCATACTAAAGGTCCAGCCAACCAAGTATCCTGTTTCCAACAGTGACTAGATTTGGATGTCACAATATGTTTTAATGACCCAGGATACTAACAGAGAGTCTCTTCCCTCTGTTCTCCTCCAGCCATTGACAGTTTTACTGTAGATACTCTGATCTTCCATGAATGGGTTTATTATTTTTTTAACTCAGTATTACTAGAGACTACTACTACATTCTGTGCAAGTAAGAGCCTCAGGTTTGTACTAGCATAAAATATGTGCTTGTTTAAAAACTACTCAGCACTCTCCAGTTTTATTTAGTATTAAGTCAATGGACAAACCTCATTACATATTCAATATTCTAATCTAGTTTTCTCTTTCTGACCATGGTTCTTATCAATTTAGCTTATGCTCAATATTCACTTCTGAAATATGAGGAAACTAACAGAGCCTAGGACTTGCCGATCAGAAGGTCGGTGGTTCGAATCCCCGTGACGGGGTGAGCTCCCGTTGCTTGGTCCCTGCTCCTGCCAACCTAGCAGTTCGAAAGCACGTCAAAGTGCAAGTAGATACATAGGTACCGCTCCGGCGGGAAGGTAAACAGCGTTTCCATGCGCGGCTCTGGTTCGCCAGAAGCGGCTTTGTCATGCTGGCCACATGACCCGGAGGCCAATAAAGCGAAATGAGCGCCGCAACCCCAGAGTCGGCCACGACTGGACCTAATGATCAGGGGTCCCTTTACCTTTACCTAAGACTACACATAGTACTAAGTTGCATGTACATTGGAGAGTTATGTTAGTTTTACCAATTATTTTCCAATTCATTCTGAAGTTGTTAGCTTTTAATGTGGGTTTTTGTCAGTCGCAGTGCACCGAGCTGAAATTTTAAGCAATGACTTTCAGGTCTGTCCAAGTTCCTTTACTTACTAAGGTTGTTCAAATACAACCAAACACCTATTTTCCAGAGGCAATCACAACCTGAATTTGTTGGAAGCTTTTGGAATGTTGGGAATGGCCTGCTCTTGAATCAGAATTTCAAAGCCAATTATATAAACTCAATGATCTGACTATGAACACAGAGTTAGGGTTGTTATACATATTTCTCTTTCCTAAAACTATGGCCAAAATATTGTGAAACCAATTTTAGCTAAATGATTATTGTGGACCACAGCACTATATTAGGCTCCTAATATGACTTATTTTTCTACATTATCTTAAATTCATTCTTTTTTGACACTAGGAAATTCCCTTTCCCCATCTTCTGCAACAATGTTGAAACTAGGAGATGTGCTGACATAGTCAGTGCCATTTGGTCTCCATCTACCTTTGTTTAGAATGCAAAATCTGAACAATCAAAGAAGGCTAGGAAGGAGATAACACAAACTGAACTGGATCTACATTGTCAAATGGGACCATCACCCTTCTCCACTAACAGTTCTATTTCTCTTATAATAAAATGCAAATTTTCCCACACAAAGTTTACTACAAGTAAACATTTAATCAAATTGTGAAAGAAGGATGTACAAGAAAATAATTAAGTATGGTTAACAAGGTATTTGGGGATTTAAAGCTGGATATGTGAGAAGGAGGAGGACTGAACTGATTTCCACAGGATTTGGAAAAAGGTATTTGGAGGGCTGGGACAATGCTTCAACCAGGAACACTGGCCGATAAAAGTTAAGTAAGCATAGAAACATTTCATGAAATGTAATGATACCCAAGTAAGGTAGACTACAAGATTTATAGAAAAGACTAAAGATACTTCATCAGGCTCCTTATAGCAGTTCTGTGTAAATTATGTTCCATCTGATGGCATCCAGTTTGTCAACATTCTGTATGAAAAACTTCAAGTACAACCTCACACCCAGATCTTGAGTTCAAGGCAGGACAATGGTAAGTGGGGGAGCCATTCAGGTAGGAATTAGTCCTAATGGTTTAAATTAATTGAGAAATTATGCAGAAGGTAATTTAGACAAATAGTAAAAGGAGGCAGATGACAAGACCATCAGCATATGAGCTCTTAACTCAAAGTAGTCATACTGCCCCAACTTCCCTGTAATTTGGAATGACAGTAAGAAGCCTTCACAATGGTAAAACCAACAATGATACAGGATTCTCACAAGCCACATTGTTTCTACTCTTAATAGGTCCTTTTTTGTACTTCCAGCTTCTCCTTCAGATAGATGAAGACGCTTCCTAGTGTGCTAAATGCCAAATGCGTTATTTATGCTATGGCCGCTGAACAGTATCCATCCTATAGTTTCAACAAGAGCTCAAAAAGAACTGAGAACAGAGTATCAACAAATGTATGCAAGCCTTAACAACAACACCTTCCTCTTCTTTGTGGATTTTCTGCAACCAGTCTTTTATCAAATTAACACAAAATGAAGTCTGTGAACTATAAAAGGATTATCCAGCTAACAATTTTGTGTTCTGCTAGCATCCAGGAAAAATAAAATAGCCTACCCAGACAACTGATGTAAAGCCTCTGATTTTTACAAAAACTTTGTCAAATGTCTTAACAGGTTCAAGAAACCTCCTTTCTATAAAACCATGGAACTTATTACTTCCATATTAAGTCTAACACCAGATCATAATGTTGTTGTCCATTCACACACTTAGGAGAAGGCTATCATTTCTCAAGTGGACGGGTCATCTTTCAACCTCAGCTTTAAGAGGTCAAACTCAGAGCTGCTTGTTTACCACCTGAGAACATTTCAGTTTCTCTTTGAGAACGTAAACAGAACAGACAGTGCCATGTTTCTCATTCAACTTACTTTTACTCTAGTATAGTGATCATCTCACTGATTTTTTGCCACTGCAGGGACAAGGAACCTCCAGCTCATGGCCCTAATTAGGCCCAGAAGTCCTAATTTTGCCTGCAAGGCCATTTCCTCCAAACCATACCGATTTGTCCCACTTCTAACATCATATTTGATGTTAGGTAAAGGTATGGCTGCCATCACTTTGAAGTCCATTTGCAAGCAGCATGTATTGAAACTGTTTGGAAACGGATTTCAAAGGTGAGTCTCTTTCAAGTTGTCACCTTTCCGCATGACAGCCCCTGCACATATGTCACAAGTTGGCCTGCAGGGGTGGGTGGAGAAAGGAGTTCCCCACTTCTGGGCAGCTGCCACATCCAATACAAGCCATGAAGGAAACAGATATTTTGGTGCCCTTAATGTACCTGGTGGCTGCATCAGATGCTGTGGTTGCCTATGAAAAACCATGCAAAACTTGTTCCACTTTCTAGAACAGTAGCCATAGTAGTCTATCACTGCAAAGATGTCAGAATTCTGCAACTAGCACCAGGTGAAAAAGGCTGTAGGCAAAAGTTTGCCCTGCAGTAAACTCATTCTAAAGAGGTCACAGAAACAACATGAATTTGCAGCATGTGCCTTGGACTGCTCATTTCAATCACCTAAAATGATTTATGCTTACAGAGTTATGTGATGTACTTGCTCTCAGCTTGTGACATGTTGTGGTTTGAATTTTCATGGATTGATCTTATGCTGATGTACAGATAACCCCACCTTGTGATGGTGAATAAACGAGGTGGCCTTGGGGTCCTTCAGCTCCATGGTTCTATAAAATTATGCTTCTTGAACATCTGGAATATCTTTCATCAAAGCCTTATACAAAGTTGTGAAAATACCCATTTTGTAATCCAATAATTAATTTGTCTTTTTTTTTATGTTAAATCACATTTTGTTGCTCATAGCTATCTTGTATTTTGCCAAGACTCAAAGAGCTTCTCTTTCCTTCTTTACTGTCCTTTTCAGCTAAGAACAAAGTATTTACTACATCCCAACCATGTCACCTTTCACTGTACTTACTACCAAGGGTCATCTTCCACTGAACTACTACTGAGGTTTATGAAATCATCAACTTCTATCACAAAATAACTTCCTGATCCTTATCTGTACCGTCCACATCTAACAACATGTTATCAGTAAATACCATGGTATCAGTGAGCAACCACAGGAAGTGCCTATAGCATTGTAACCTTTCCATGTCCCCAGTGGCACTTTCAGTCAGTGTGTAAAAAACCTGAACCCCAAGTGTGAAAGGCTATGCAACTTCAAATAACAAGCAAGCAAACAACCTACACAAATATTCGACCCATCCAAAATCCTGTATCTGGACATTCTGGGCAAATCAGAAAAAGTGAGACACCTATCCGCTCAGCCTCCTCAGCTGCAGAAACAACCAGTCCCACAACTTTTTATGCTCCTGAGCTATTAGTGCACCCTAACAAGGAAAGGAAGCCCCTATTCTTCTACCTAGTTTACAAGAGTCTGCAACATGTTATCCAATGGTCCTTTCCCAAAGGCTTCCATTCTAGAGGAGAGGAAAAGATTAATTCCACCATGGGTTTCTTAGTCTCCACTCACTTAGCACGACATAGTTATCTCACAGGTTTCGGTAATGCTACCTCTTACAGTACTGTATAGGCTAGACTAGGTGAAGAAAATACTCATGGCTTCACAATGGCAGCAGGGGTTTTGCAAGAGCATAGGGCAGACTAGTATGAAATCAGGCATATGCTGAACTTAAATACTGCACAAATGTTGCCTACTAGTGACCATGCAGAAAAAATGCATAAAGTTCATCCAACATTCTTAGTTTCTTAAAAGTTGTGCTCACTCATAAATGAGTTAATATACTATGATTACACCTGAGATAGTACATGTCCCCACATTACTGCAGTAGTGCGAGTCTGAGAACAAGAAAACTTATTATTCAAAATCAGGGGCTAACAAATAATTGCCAGTGCTGTACAGATGCCACAAATTCCTATCTCAACCTTACTTACAGGTTCAACTCAGGCAAAGCTAGAGATGCAAGTTATCTAACCTGACATCCACATCAACAACTATGAACAATTTCTGAACCTACAGAAATCTGGGTCTCTTACTAAAGTTCTATGAACCAATACAGGGGTTTTCAGAAACCAACTGCAGATAAGCAGATTAAATATTTTTTGTATTTGTTTCTAAGAATTACCTCATTTGTAAATAGCAACAGGTACCACAAATATGCATAGACGGAACTGCTCCAGGAAACCAAAGGAAATCTCAATTTACGCAAAGTTGCGATTAACTGGACCCAAGTAAGCTGGCACATGGGGTCATAAAGCATTGAGGTCATAAAGACAGCACTGGTAAAAGCAACTACCATCCAGATTACAGAATTAAACAAATTCCATCACAAGGTGTAGGTACGTATATGGAAAACAATTATATCCCATCAGTTTTATTTGTGAAACATCTACAGCACAATCCTATATATGTTACAAAGAAGTCCCCCTGTGTTCCAATGGTTTGTGCTCATTGCAGTTAGGGAGCAACCTTACTACACATAACAGCACTTATTTCAGAGCAAACATTAATATGATTGCGCTGATTATTTCTTTATAGATAGTATTAAATACCTGGCGTCAGCAACATCCTGGAGCAAGGGTTCTACAGGTTATCTGTATTGTCAACTTAAATCTCTTTTCCACTACCTGCTCTTACCATTCATAGCTGCTGCA
The DNA here is from genome assembly GCF_951804945.1 of Podarcis cretensis. Taxonomy (NCBI): domain Eukaryota; kingdom Metazoa; phylum Chordata; class Lepidosauria; order Squamata; family Lacertidae; genus Podarcis; species Podarcis cretensis. Next base: position 21,609,673 of record NC_137177.1, on the reverse strand, counting down.
AATGATATCATTGCAACTTATTACTGAAATTATGCATGATGGCATTTATGGTATTAGCATAAGAAACTGCGGCAGGGAGGGGGAGAGAGATAAGATTTTTTTTTAAAAAAATAAAAGATACAACACACTATAATAATTAGTGCTGTGCCAAAGGTTACAAATACCATGTACTGATTTATCCTCACCTGGGAGGGGAAGATTGAGAACATAGGACACATTATGATGAGGGCAGTTTATGAAGGTTGTGTATTCTAGGTAACTTTCTCCAGAGAAAGGAAGAAAACTCAAGTGTACTATTACACCACAATAGTTGAAATGCTCACAGCATGATTGTGGACAGAGGGATATATCCTTGTTTATGGGGCTATCCCAAAATACAACAAAAATATAAACAAATTCACTTCCTGGAAGGAGTAAAATCCCCAAAGGGATCAACCCACATCTCATTTAAGCCAATGGAGTAAACTCTTTTAATTTTTAAGGCCGAGCTTTACCCAACAGGTATCTTGATGCAAGAAGCCCCATTATCAATCATGGTGCACAGTGGAGCAACATTTACCTACTTTACTAATTTATGGTAATCCTAGCTCACCTGAAGTTAAAAGGGCTCATCATTTTAACCACCTTGTACATGTATAAATTAGTATAGATTAATTTCATCTAGATTTTTTTTTAAAAAAACCCACCCACTCAATACACACATATGTTTGAGGTTAGCAGAACTCAGTGATTTTCTCATCCAGAGGCATTTGCACATCACAAATGCCCAAGAGATTTGGGGTGGGGGGCGAGGAGAGCATCTTAAGGACTACTGGATTTACTGGAGCCTAAGCTTCGGTGGTTTTAATATTTAATACCAATCGAATATCTGATACCGTTATATTGCTATCACAATAATGAGCATTTGATATCGCTATTAGATTGCCACAGAAATCTTTTTTTTTTTTGAGCCCAACGACGAAATAAAATAATACACTGAAAAGGCGCCACAAGCCTGAAAACAGTGTGTGGTGGTGCTTAATGTAATAAAGACTAACACGGCTGCAAGAAAGAAAGACGAAGGGAAGGGGGGGGGGAGAGAAAAAAGATGGGTCTTGTCCATCCATGCACCACCAGCAGCAGCAGCAACGATCAGAGGAGGAGGAGGATGTGGGAACTCAGTAAGGAAGGCCGGGCCTATCGGGGAGGAGAAGGCAGAAACGGGCGGCTGCGCTGCGGAGGGCAGAAGTTTTGGGGGAAGGAAGTGGGAGAAAAGGCGGCGGCGGAGAATCAGGGTGGGGTCGGGCGGCGGGGAGGGATGAGGGCGGGGCGGGGCGGCCCGGCCGGGAGGACGAGCGGGGTCCCGCCCGAGGCGAGGCGAAGCCGGGGAAGAGCCGGCCAGGGGCGGGGCCTGACGAGAGAGGGAGAGAGTCCGGCTCCCTGGGAGAATCTGCCCGCCGCAGCCGGGATGAGCTGAGGAGAAAGGCGGGAAGGATTGGACGGGTGGCGGTTGGGGGAGGGGGGGTGGGGAGGAAGAGGAAGGCGCGACGGCGCCCGCCTTTCTCTCCCTCCCCTCCGTCCCTCCCTCCCCTCCTCTCTCCTTCCTCTCCCTGGGAAGGGCCCGGAGGGCGGTCGGATGGGGAGCGGCAGGCAGGCGGGCGGGTCTCTTACCTGAGGAGGCGGCTGCGGCCCGCGGCGTGTTTCAAAGCTGGGGCTGAGGAGGAGAAGCGCGCTGGGGGCGGGGCGCGGCAGGCGGGCGGGTTGCGCCCCCACCCCCAGCGCAAGGGGCGTACTCCGGCGGCTGCTCCGGCGCCGGGATTTCCCAGTAATGCAACAAAAAATGGCGACCACAACAAACCGCCTCCGTTGCCGCCGCCGAGCGCATGCGCCCCGCCGGCGTGGCCACGTGAGGCAGCGGGCCGGGAGGGGGAGGGGGAAGAAATGGACGCGCGCCCGCGCGCGCTCTTTCTCTCTTCAGGAGCGCGTGCCTCTTTCCCTTTCGACGCTCCTCCCTCCCAAACGGGTGTGCGCATGCGCAAGTGTCTGCGGGCCGCCGTGTGTGAGTGTGTGTCTATAAGGCTCCTTCCCTCCACCCCACCCTGCGCCTCACTCACGTCCCTTTCCAGAATGGCAGCCGCGAAGCTCAGAGCCGTTCTCTCGCTCTACGTGACACAGAATGAGAGGGTAGAATTCTGGACCGTACCACTGCAGATTGAAAGGAAGGGGGTTGGTGTGGGTGCTCCCTATCGTTTCGTACAGCGGCGCGGTTAGGTAATGCTAAGGCTTCTGGGCGCAGTGGTCTTTATACATCCCTCCACTCCTCTTTAGATGGCAGTGTGGATTACAGTACTCCAAAAAACGTAGCAAGACAGTCCATCTGCATTTGGGGACCGTCCTCATTTTTACTGAGGGGTGCCCTAGATTTGTGCCCCAAAGCCTAGCACCCGTTGAATGCTTTCCCAGAGGATAGCGGAGGGGAAGACTTAAGAGCAGAACAGAAGGGCAATTTGAAACCTTTCTCCCCTAGTCCTTAGTGATATTTGGCCGTGGTAGAGCACCTGCTTTGAATGCAGAAGGCCCTGTGTGCAGTCCTTCCGCAGGCAGGGCTGGGGAAGCCTCTTAAGTTCCTTACGTTCACCTTCTGCATACCAGAGCAGTGTGCTGACATCACCTTGGTGGCATGGAGATGGTACTGCCGATAGCAGTATTTTAAGGAGCACCAACGATAAAAAATATCAGGCATTTGGATTTGTAGGTCAGGGAAGCATTTGAAATGACACCCCCCCTCAGTTGGGGATGCTAACTGCATGGTGCAGCGCTTAACAGTACTAATCCTGCTACATGTGGGAGAAGTCCTGTTACATGTGGGAGAAGCCTACAATGCAGCCCCTGTGATGGGAACTATCACTAGGTCAGGGGTCGGCAACCTGCGGCCCATGGGGGTCGTTTAGCCAGCCCATGAGCTGCCCGCTCAGCGAGTCCATGTGCGCTGCACTAAACCGGCATGGGGACTTGCTTTTGCGGTGCCAGAAATCACGCCTGCACAGACGCTGGGAATCACGGGCGCGCTCGCTCATGTGTGATCCGGCCCATGACGGGATCTCCACTGGAGTGAACCAGCCCAGGCAAGGTAAACCTTGCTGATCCCTGCTCTAGGTGCTATCCAGGCAGTACAGACTACAGGATGATGCTGTGATGCAACATTCCACAGCTCTGGAGAAGTTTCCTTCATATCCAGTACTGGGATGCTAGTCTAGGCTTAACATGCATAGTAAATTTCTAAATGCCCCATAGAATTTCATGTTTGTCCGATATATGCCACCAAAGATATGCAATAATCCAGGATTTTTTAATGGGGCAGAGTGGTGCTGGTGTGTACTGAAACCATACCATCTAGGAGAAACATCTGCCACCCAGCCCAAAAGAAACTACAGAGTCATCCAATTTTTTTAACATCAAACACCATGAGATGTCCCTTCCCCATGCCCATCTATGTCTTGCCTTCAGGACAGAGACCCATCTGATTTTATATCACGTCTTTACTGAGGCTGGAAACAAACTTAAAGAGATGAGTACCGTACTTTGGTCATCTCAGGATCCCAATATGTATTTTACAAGCATATGTATGCAAAATCAGATTTCTAGAGCTAACTCTCTGGTCAGTTTTACATAATGAATGTTGGCCATTATATTGCCTTACAGCGCAGTCATATTTCTCTTCTCTGTCCACCCCACATCTTGCCAGCCTCCATTTTTCCTCTTACACCTAGTTGAGTTGTCTTCCTCAATTTAAAAACATATCCTAAACAACTTTTTTTAAATGGTGCTGATGTTGGGTGTGACCCATTTTAGGCTGTGAACTGCCTGTAACTCCCAAGCTACCACTTGAAGATGAAGAGTACAGAAGTAGAACTCATCCTGGAATCCTAGAACTGTAGAGTTGAAAGAGATTTAAAGGTTCAACTAGTCCAACACCCTGCAATGCAGGAATATAAACTAGGCCATACATGACAGATTGCCACTCAACTGCTGCTTAAAGACCTCCAAGGAAAGAGCCCATCACCTCTCACAGGAGTCTGTTCCACATTCAAATGGCCCATACAAAAAGAAAGTTATTCCTGATGTTTAGTCAGAATCTCCCTTCTTGTAACTTGGATGCATTGATTTGGGTTCTAGCTGCTAGTGCAGGAGAAAGCAATCTTGCTCCATGCGACAGCCCTTTAGATGTTTGACGATGACTATTATTTCGCTTCTCAGTCTCTTTACCAGGCTGCTGTTGGCATCAGTCTGTCTTGAAAGAGAATGGAGTGTGCGTCCAGGGTTGAAATCAAACTGTTGGAGAGTCACAGCGTCCACTGTGGATACAGAGACTGGTAACTTGCAGCTGCTGCCTCCTGCAATGTTTTTGCTGTGTTAGCAGCACCAAAATGTCCTCTCTGGGGTGCAAACCTGGGCAGTGTGTATGGAGGTCCTAGGCTGCTCAGAAGACACCCCCCCCCGGCTTGCTGATGTAGTCCAAAGGAAAGCAGCACAATACATCAGGCAAAAGCTTGGCTGCAGGAGTTGCTGGAAGGAGGCATACAAGACACCACCCAACTATCCGGGGCCCCCACTCTGTATTGTGTAGGGTTTTACTCCTTAGCCTTTTCTTCTCCTCAAGATATTCCACAAGGCAGCGGAGGTGTAGGATCAGAGTTTCCTTCTCCTAGATGGGCTACCTTCCCAGGTTGACGAGCCCCATGTTCCTTTACTTCCCTCTACTGCCTGTGTAGAAACCACCTTCTTGACCGTTGGGCCCACTATTGGTCTTGTCCACTTAATGTGCTGAAGCCTGTCTTCACGTGCAGGGCAAGTCCCATACCCACTGAAGGTTGGAGACCCAACAACTACCCTCATTTGGTTTAGCTGGCCAGTCAAAGCCGTTCCCCAGGGTCTGGCCACTGGCATACGCCAGCAGCTTCTAGGAGCCACAGGTGAGAACACAGTGCAGGGTGGGGACCAAAGATGGACAAACTACCCCAGAAGGTGCATGCGTGGCCCACCAGAGGCACTATCCCTCCTCTAACAACCCATACACCCTTTACCTAGTTCCCTCAGCTGCTCCTCAGAAGGCTTGGTTTCCAGACCCTTGGATCATCTTGGTGACTCTCCTCTGCACACCTTCCAGCTTGTCAGTATCCTCCTTAAACTGTGGTGCCCACAACTGGACACAGTACTCCACATGTGGTGTGACCAAAGAAGAATAGAGCAGTACTATGACTTCCCTTGATCTCGAAACTATGCTTCTGTTCATCCAGCTTAAGCTATGTGCTACTGCATCACATTGTTGACTTGTGTTAAGCCTGTGCTCTACTAAGACTCCTAGATCCTTTTCATATGTACTACCGGCAAGCCAGATGTCCCCCATCTTATATTTGAGCAGCTGGTTCTTCCTGCCTAAGTGCAGAACCTTACATTTGTCCCCACTGAAATTCATTTTGTTAGTTTGGGCCAGTTCTCCAATCTGTTAAGCTCATCTTGAATCCTGATCGGTCTTCAGTGGCACTGGCTGCCCAGTTCGATGTGTTCTGCAAATTTGATGAGCACCCCCTCAATTCCTTCATCCAAGTCATTTATAAAGACATTGAACAACAACGGGCCCAGGACACAACCCTGCGGCACCCCACTTGTTACAGTCCTGTACCAAATACATATTAAAAGGAGAGACTTTTACAAGCTGCTACACTAATTCTGATCCTTGTTAAATATATGCAAGTCCACAAGCAAAACCAGTGCATATCTACATTACTTATTTTAATAAAAAATATACACATTTGATAACGCCACAGAACACCAACGCACAATAGCATCTCTGCGTAAGTGCTTGGCCTTAAGAAAGCTGGGGTCTAGTCAGTAGAAAGAGTCCTGTATCGTTGAAGCGGCAGAAAAAGCAACTCTGACCTAAAGCACTGTTGCAATGGTCACCTACTAGCTTCCACACTTTATTTCTTCTGTTTAGGAGGTGGTCTGTAAGGAAAAGGAGAGTGTTTGTTAACAGACTGTTGACCAATGTGCTTTGACATTGTAAATGCAGAAGTTATTTTCTAAAATGTACCATTCAGTATCAACAGCAGCTTCTCATACACAAAAGTTCATTTTGTGAGTATTCCGTGGTAATCCTAATAGGAAAGGCTGAGTGGGAGGCAACAAGGATATCGCTGATTGCAGGAGCCTAAACCAGGCATTAGCCATTTCATGGAAAGACTCTCAATCTTCCCAGGTATGTACGGCACACATACCAGGATACTGTTTCCTGCCAGCTACTTGCAGTAACGTGACAAGCAAGGGCAACACAACACAGAATGATTTCAATAACAGGGACTCACACTGTCATCATATCAGATGAACCAATTCCTGTAACACACAAATTGGAGCCTAGTGAATTAAGCAATGCTGATGAAGCCTCTGTTGAAATACAACTAGTTGAAAGCTGTTGCAAGGGAATGGCTGATGAGTTAGCACCCCAAGCCTAAATGAGTGTGCATTTGAACAAACTTCTGAAGGTCACATTAAGAGTTCAGTAACATCTGGGGAACCACAAGTTAGACACTCATGAGATAGGGCTGTAGTACCTGTCCTCCAGAGATCAATGAGCTTGAAGGCTATTCATGGATATCAGCAATTATACTACATGAACTTTGACGCATCTGTTTTTATTTTATTGCTGTACTTGTATCCCAAATTCTTTTTGAAGCACCTTTTGGTCTCCTATTTTTTGAGTCACTAAGCAAGTAGCAAACCTTCCAAATATTTGCATTTTCCTTTTAGACAATCTACAATTGCTTTCTGGTTTCTTTAAAGATCTTACGTATTTTACATTCTGTAACTTTTTCTTTGTTCCAGTTCCTTGTGCGAACTGTAAATACATTATATTCCTGTTCATATATTTATCCCGTTTTAGATAGGTATCTCCTTACTTAAGATAGAGCTTTGCCTTCAAGTGCACAGTTTAAGAAGACGTGACATAAAAGGGAAAGGGAGGGGGGGAAGTAGAGAAGAGAGATCAGTCGCAGAAAGACATTTACAGTGGTGCCCCGCAAGACGAACGCCTTGCAAGACGGAAAACCCGCTAGACGAAAGGGTTTTCCATTTTGGAGGCGCTTCGCAAAACAAATTTCTCTATGGGCTTGCTTCGCAAGACGAAATGTCTTGCGAGTTTTTCTGACTTTTTCCCCCTCCCCCCCTTTTTCTAAGCTGCTAAGCCGCTTATCAGCTGATCCACTAAGCTGATAAGCCGCTAAGCCGCTAATAGCGCTAATCCGCTAAGCTGTCAATGGGCTTGCTTCGCAAGACGAAAAAACCGCTAGACGAAGAGAATCGCGGAACGGATTCTTTTCGTCTTGCGAGGCACCACTGTATATATTTAATTGGGGCCAGGCGGGTAATCTCTTGCAATTGAACTAGCAACCCTTGTTCTGCTGGGACAGGTGTGGGGAACTTGTGCCTGCTCCCCTCTCAGTGTTGCTGAACTGCAGCCCCCATCACTGCTAGTCATTGGCTATGCTTCCCAAGGCTGATAGGAGTTGCAGTCTTAGGAGCCAACTCCTAGGGACCGAAGTCCCTTCAGCCCCCTCAGTAAAATATTTAAGGGGGCCGCCCCTGCTTGCCCTGAGGCTCTTCCCAGGAGACTAGGGGGCAGCAGGAAAAAGAAGTGTAGCCTCACACTGATCTTTGTTCCCTAAGGGCCACATTCCCCCTCACCTATAAGGGACCACAATCCAGCAGTAGAGCACATGCATTGCACACAGAAGGTCCTAGGACCAAAGCTTGGCATCTCCATTTAAATGCCTCAGGTTGCAAGGGATGGGGACGACCTCAGCGTGAGAGCCTGGAGAGCCATTGCCAGCCACAGTGGACAGGGTTTAGTTAAGAGGGGCAAACGGTCTGACAGATGAAGGGCAGCTTCTCTGGTTCCTGTACAACAGGGAAACCCAGTTAGTGTGGAGACTGGCATACTTTACAGGTTGCAATGATTTTAAGAAATAATGGAGGGGGGGGTGTTAGTAGAGGAGAGGGACGAACGAAAAAAATGTGTTGGGATACCGTCCAATCAAAGGAGTTTGATCAGAGTGGGGAAAGAACCATTATAATGCAAACCAGACGCATATCTGGCCTGCTTTGCAACTTATTTAGATTGTTTGGCTGCTATTTATTGGTCAGAATACACAGTGTGCACACAAGCCCCATCAACACCCTGGTTCTTTTCCAACCCTGTAACAAGCCCACTCTCCCCTCTGCTCGAGTGTGGGGTGGGAAGAAGAGTAGTTGCTCCTCATTATGTCCCAATGCTACCTGTTCCCCTTTTATGCCTCCAAGGAAATACCAAGCGCATCCAGAAATCAGCACTCCCAGACTTATCTGTACCTGTAAATGCCAACTACTACAGCATGGTCCCGCTCATAGGGCTCCAAAGTCAACTGCTCTTGGGGTTTCATGTTCTCCTGCTGCATTTTCTTCACCTCTGATGCAAAGACGGCCTCGGGTGCTGCTGTTGAGTCAATGCAGTTGGCCTGGGAGGAATCAAGCAGGTCAGTCTAACAGCAAGCCTTCAAGCTTATCTAAGAGCAAGGGGAGGCAAACTAAGGCCCAGAGGCCAGATCCAACCCATCGCCCTCTAAATCTGGCCCACGGACGGTCCAGGAATCAGCATGTTTTTACATGAGTAGAATGTGTCCTTTTATTTAAAATGCATCTCTGGGTTATTTGTGGGGCATAAGAATTCGTTCATTTCCCCCCAAAAAATATAGTCTGGCCCCCCACAACGTCTGAGGGACAGTGGACTAGCCCCCTGCTGAAAAAGCTTGCTGACCCCTGGCTAGGAGGGACAATTCATCGCTCCCTTATGTTACAGGAGCACCCTAGCAGCCTGGTCGCACACCCGTCCTGAACAAGACCCCTGTCTAATTTTCAGAGCCAGGAAACGCCCACCCTCAAAGGCCTCTTCATTGGCAGGATTCAGTTTCAGCTTCTTGGCCTTTCTGCAGGTCACCCTTACCCAGGACCCAAGTTATGTACGACTATGCAGAAGTTACAAAGAAATGCATTTGGGCATTCTTTGCAAATTGCCAAACCTGCTAAAAAGCATACCTAATGGCTTTAATAGCCTTGGGGACACAATGGAATCCTGTGGCACCCCACAGCGTGACTGCAAGGAGGCAAAAATGCTACTTCCCCCCAATTCTACTTTCTGGATGGATCTGGCCCCATAGGCAGAAGCCAAACCACCGTAGTACTGTGTCTCTTACTCCCACCAAAGCACACCGCTAGGATCAGTGTTATCAAAGGCAACTGATAGATCAAAAAGCAAATGGGTTCCATTTTTGCGTCTCCGTCTCAATAAAAGTCATCTCCCAGGGCAAACAAGGTCAGTGTGGTCTCTGAATCAGGTCTGGACCAAGACTGGAATGGGTCCAGATAACCAGTTTCTTCCCAAGATCACAGCCACCACCAGCGTGAGAACCTTCCCCCAAGAGGGTGATTGTGAGCTGGCAGTAGCTATCACACACTTCTAGATCCACAGAGGGCTTCTTAAGAAATGGTCACCTTTACCCCTGTCGTCTAAAGACCATGCTATCACCTCACCTCCAGATTGCTGGACACCTTGAGGCAGCATTAGCATGAATGTTGCCTCCCCCCTCTAAGAAAACAGTCCTGGGGTTCTCCAACACAACTCCAGAGATTACCTCCAGCAGTCCAAATAGGTGTAACACTTGTCGGTTGGGTGGAAGGCATATTGGCCATATCTCTATACACTTAGGTGCCGCTTACGGCCACAAAGCTTTCGTTGGAAATGGTTCGTTAGGCCTAACAATTCCACAATTTCCATTGATTCCTATGGGAATCAGCAATCTCTCTTCCCTGCCCATCATGGTATTGTCCTAAAACGGCTGCAGCCAATGAGCAGGAGAGAGACAAAAGAAAAATTGATTTGTCTGATCTCTCTTAAAAAGGTAAAGGTACCCCTGCCCGTACGGGCCAGTCTTGACAGACTCTGGGGTTGTGCGCCCATCTCACTTAAGAGGCCAGGGGCCAGCGCTGTCCGGAGACACTTCCGGGTCACGTGGCCAGCGTGACATCGCTGCTCTGGCGAGCCAGAGCCGCACACGGAAACGCTGTTTACCTTCCCGCTGGTAAGCGGTCCCTATTTATCTACTTGCACCCGGAGGTGCTTTCGAACTGCTAGGTTGGCAGGCGCTGGGACCGAGCAGCGGGAGCGCACCCCGCCGCAGGGATTCGAACCGCCGACCTTTCGATCGGCAAGTCCTAGGCAAGTCCTAGGCGCTGAGGCTTTAACCCACAGCGCCACCTGCGTCCCGATTCTTACTGATCTCTCTTACTCCGATACATTCACTCGCCCCACCACACTCTCCATGGTTTCTGCCTGAAAATAGCTGCCACTGACCAGCAAAGCACAAGAAAGGAAGCGGGCATGATCTAGGCTCTTTTGATATCTAAACCAGCGAGGTTTGGGCATAATTCTTTATGTTTGCATAAGTGTCTTGACAGATAGCAAACTGCCATGACCAGAAGAAGGTGAGACTTGTGAATCCTGCCCCAGAATGGTTGGTCTTCCTGATGAGGGAGATGGAATTCCAATGGACTACCGGAAACCAGCTCTTAGCCTCTGTTGACTCTCCAGCCGAAGGCGAAGAAAACAACCCACTGAAGATCATACAGTTAGAAAATATAACAGTCGTACTAAACATTACCTTGATGGAGATGACAAAATGGCCACCATTCTTCAAGAAATTGTGTGCGTTTAAAGCCACAATACGTGACTGGTCGGGCTGAGCCACATCTGCGAAGATCACATCTACCATGCCTGCAAAGCAAGGGGGCGTATTGAATAACGGGCCTGGAAGTTGCCCTGCTTTCCTCACTTGAAATAAGGTCATCAGGCAAAAGAAAAACAGCAGAGCCTAGAGCAGTAATGGGGGACACCTGGCTTAGTTCAACACCTTTCCCAGGCCTGTCTGCTTTGGCCACAGCAAATTTCAAGCCATGGCTAAGAGGACAAAGAATCAGGAGTACACACTTGATTCTTCCTTTGCATCAGGAAGTCAGCTCTTTTTATATTCGGTGCCTCTTCCTGTCACCAACCATACATGGCAACAGAAAAAGGTGCCACATGTAACGAGGGTGGACTTTTCAATGCAAAGTATCATTTTGCCTTTGCAGCTGTGGCTTGAACTCAAGCTGGGCTGCAAAGGAAGGGCTGGAAGCACACTTAGGCTGTGGTTCCAATTATTTCCTTTAAAGCCAAGTTACCCTGATGTCATGGTGGCACCGGTTGATTGACAGGTGGGTGGCTCCACCCACCCAGCAAAGTGGGCCACAGGAGGTGAGGGACTTCCGGATTCAGTCCCCTAACCCTGTTTCCCACTTCCAGCTTAGAATGTCAAGATCTGCCCCTGCACTTTTGTGATTAAATCAGCAGCGGTGTTCATTTAACCTACTTTACCCACATTTATTTAGGACAGTGGTTCCCAGTTAGCTAATTACTTAGGATCCCTTATTTTTCAAAAGCCAAGCTACAGACCCCTTACTTTTGATAACTTTATGGTAGTTACCTCTGCAAAGCAATTTTCTGAACAAAATGTGGGGTAGCCCCTAATAAGCAAAGGATTTTAGCTATATTAAAAACAGACTAGGGCTGAGCGATATCTGGTTTTCAGCATTGTGATATATCAGCAACTAAAGATCACAATATTCTGATATATCACAATGTCTGAAATGGGAGATGAGGCACAGGAATGAGGGAAGGAGCAGTCACAGAGATCAGGCAGGTGGGGTATGTGCAGATCAGGTGTGGGGATGATTTCAATATATTGACCAATATATTGATATTGGCACAGCACTAAAGCAGACCATAAAATTTGTGATATTACCATACAAAAATGACAAAAATTTAGTTTGTGGGGGAGGCAAGGGATGGGGCCGCGGACCCCTAATTGGGAACCACTGATTTAGAGGAACTGCTCAGACTTTTATCTGATCGCTGAGTTCAAACTAACAAAACCTAGACTGTTAGGAACCTTCCCTGTCAATGGTCTAGAAGTGAAGAACACACAAGACACTTTTATTTTGTACAATCCCCAGCATCAGTTACTAGCAGCTTGCCAGTTCCCAATAAACAAAATAAACATAAATGGATGTTTCTCAGAGGCAGATCATATGCCAGGTATGGGGAACACCACCAGCCCCAGCAAGCAAAATTTCCCCACACCTGGCACATGGCATGCCTGCAGAAGTTCCCAGGCTCTGTCTCCAGGATCTAAGGCTGGAAAAGATCCTTGCCTGAATCCTTGGAGCCTCACTGCTTGTCTGTAGACAACACAGAGACAGTTGGGCTTGGCATAATGCAAGTATTAATGTTACTAAGGCTCTTGCAATCCATGGGCAGCTGCTTTCACCCAGTGGGTGGAGGAAACAGAAGACAGACGAGAGAGGGTGCTCCTCTAAGAGATGTCGAGCTCAACCAACATACATGAAAGCAGCCTTTCTCAACCTGTGGGACCCCAGATGTTGTTGAACTACAACTCCCATCACCCCTAGCTAGCAAGGCCAGAGCTCAGGGCATGATGGGAGTTGTAGTTCAACAATATCTGGGGACCCACAGGCTGAGAACCGCTGCATGAAAGGAAGGCTTATTTGCTCAGGTGTTAAGGTTTCACAGGTCATCTTACCAAGCAACATGCGGTATTTGTGTGGGTGCCGTGCATCCTCTATTACGGGGATAATGTTGGTCCGTTTCTTTGCCACATTGATGAGGTCGCGACCCGAGCGATGGGAGAACTCCACAGCATACACAAGGCCCTCCTGTTGGGTGAGAAGCAGGAAGCAAGGGAGTCAGTGCCTTGTCCACGGCCCAGAACAGGAAAAAGCGTTCATGAAGGACATCGCCCAGTGCCACTGCTAAAGCCCTGAGTGATCATCTTTGATAAAATAGCTAGAAATAGTCTAAAGAGCAGCACTCACCAGTTCCACTTATCACCTTCAGCAACAATCTACTACTCATTGGGCAAGGATGGCTAGAGGAGCCCCAGACATAAGGGCCATTTTGCTAATTAGATCAAAGGCCTATGCAGTCCATCATTCTGTTCTTGCAGTGGCCAATCAGGTTTTTTTTTTTTAAATAGCATTTAAATTAAAGGTGGAGTTACAGTACTTTTGATTGTGATTGTCTGATTGTGTGTGTGTGTAATTGTTTCATTGTTTTGCAGACTCATATTTGCTTTTATGCCAAACAGTTTTTAAGTACATGGTACAGAAACCACTGAAGAAGGCTAAGGTCAAGAACTGTTTGGGTTCTTTATTAATTTGTGAGTTATATCTATGCCCAGTTTCAAATCTTTCATATCTGGGTAAGGTAATTGAGAGAGCGGTTGCTGAATAGCTTGGTAGGTTTCTGGAGGAAACATCGGCTTTAGATCCATTTCAGTCCAGTTTCCGTCCTCGTTTTGGGACCGAGACGGCTCTGGTTGCCCTAACAGACGATCTCTGTAGACAGCTGGATCGAGGCGGGTCAGGACTGGTGATCCTTTTCGATTTGTCAGCAGCCTTTGACATGGTCGATCATGATCTTCTGGACCACCGCCTCGCAGACGTGGGGATACAGGGCATAGCCCGTAACTGGCTGTGCTCTTTTATCTCTGGTCGGGGACAGAGGGTGGCACTAGGGAGGGAAATGTCGTCGCGCCACTCCTTGGTGTGTGGAGTGCCACAGGGCGCAATCCTCTCCCCAATGCTTTTTAACATCTTTATGCGCCCCCTTGCCCAGATTATCAAGAGCTTTGGGCTGGGTTGTCACCAATATGCTGATGACACTCAGCTCTATCTGCTGATGGATGGCCACACCGACTCGGCCCCGAACACACTGACCAGATGCTTGGAAGCTGTGGCTGGATGGTTTCGTGGGAGCCGATTGAAACTAAATCCTTCGAAGACAGAGGTCCTATGGCTGGGTCGGGATGGCATGGGGATGAGGGACCAACTCCCTTCTCTTGCGGGGGCCCAATTAGTGCCATTGCCTTCTGTTAAGAGTTTGGGTGTAATCCTTGACGCCTCCCTTTCCATGGAGGCGCAAGTTACAGCAACAGCCAAGGCGACATTCTTCCACCTTCGCCGCATCAAGCAGTTGGTCCCTTACCTTTCCTGCCCCGACCTGGCCACAGTGATCCATGCGACGGTCATCTCCAGGCTTGACTACTGTAATTCGCTCTACGCGGGGCTGCCCTTGAAGCTGTCCCAGAAACTCCAGCGGGTGCAGAATGCTGCAGCGAGGCTCCTCACGGGGTCTCTGCCATGGGAGCATATTCACCCAGTGCTTTTCAAGCTGCACTGGCTCCCGGTGGAGTACAGGATCAGATTTAAGGTGCTGCTTTTGACCTTTAAAGCCCTTCACGGCCTAGGACCCTCGTACCTACGGGAACGCCTCTCCCGGTATGCCCCACGGAGAGCCTCAAGGTCCATAAATAGCAACACCCTAGTGGTCCCAGGCCCTAAGGAAGTTAGATTGGCTTCAACCAGAGCCAGGGCCTTTTCAACTCTGGCTCCAGTCTGGTGGAACGCTCTGCCTCATGAGACCAGGGCCCTGCAGGATCTGATTTCTTTCCGCAGGGCCTGTAAGACAGAGTTGTTCCGCCTGGCCTTTGGCTTGGAGCCAATTTGATTCCCTCCCTCTCTTTCTTTTTTCTTTTCCTTCTCCTCCTGCGATGAGGCTACATTTTAATATTTCAATATTTTAATGTTGTATTTTTAATTTTAAGTTGTAATCACTTAACTTGTTTTTATTATTGCTTGTAAGCCGCTCTGAGCCCAGCCTTGGCTGGGGAGGGCGGGGTATAAACAAAAAATATTATTATTATTATTATTATTATTATTATTATTATTATGATGCACAATTTGGGTATTTGTTAGTATACACTGTGTCTGGATTCATTTGCTTTGGAAATATCTGGATCAACACTGTTTTTCATTGTCATTCAATATCTGGATCAACACTGTTTTTCATTGTCATTCAACTGCTTAAAATTATTTCATGTACAACTTTATTTGTTTGTTACAAAATATGTTCATTTTCTGATCCCAATTTCCCCCCATCACATTTTTCCAGCTACACAATATTTTCTGCAGAGAACAGAAATGCACACAGTATTCCAAGTGCAGTTGCAACACAGATTCACATAACAATATTAAGATACTGGCAAATTTATTTTCACTCTTCTCTAATGTAATTTGCCTTTTTGCATAGCTGCCACACACCAGGTCAACACCTTCACTGACCTATTCACCACTACATCAAGATGCCCTTCCTGGTGAGTCACTGGCAGTTTAGATGCCTATTAGTATATATGTAAAATTAAGGTTATTCCACAATATGTATCACTTTACACCTGCTCACGCTGAACCACATTTGCCAACCCATCCAATCATTTTTTTGCTTTTACCATCTTGAACAACACCTGGAAGCAGGAAAGGATAATCCCTGCAATTATGTTGTCTACAGAAGTGCTGGCCAAGGGAAGATTCCTAACCTCAGGGCTGATCACTTGACACTTACAGCATGGAAGCACTGGGCAGCCTGCCCGGTAGGCACCAAAAGCAAGCTGCAGTCTTCTCTTTCAGCTCTGGAGAAAAGAGCTGAGTGCTGAGTTGCCAAAGCACTCAAAAATTTGGGGGTGGAAGCCACAGCTTGGTGGCAGAGCATCTACAAGATCTCAGGTTCAATCCCCAGCATCTCGAGACAGGGGATGTCCCTGGTTGGAAACCCTGGAGAGAAGTGTAGACAATGCTACTCTGAATGGACCAGTCGCCTGACTTAGTATTAAGACAACTTCCAGTGATGATTCCTGTCCCTACACTCCCCTCCTGTCCCAAGCTTGGAGCTGGGGATTAGGTCTCTTGATCTCATTCAGAGTCACAGCCCGAGGTCAAGGAAAGAGCATAGTACAGTGGTACCTTGGGTTAAGTACTTAATTCGTTCCAGAGGTCCGTTCTTAACCTGAAACTGTTCTTAACCTGAAGCAACACTTTAGCTAATGGGGCCGCCTGCTGCCTCCACGCCACCACCACACGATTTCTGTTCTCATCCTGAAGCAAAGTTCTTAACCCAAGGTACTATTTATTGGGTTAGCGGAGTCTGTAACCTGAAGCGTATGTGACCCGAGGTACCACTGTATTGATATTTGCAAGCTGTGGGAACTACTCAAGAAGTTGTTTTCTGCAGATCCCAGCTACTCCTGTTGCAACTCACTAGCTTAAGACTGTACAGCTTTACCTGTACAAACAGCAATACCTGGCAGCAGTTTAAGGCACACCCACAGTCTGAGGTACCCCAAAGCGTCTCCTTACCGTTCCAACTATGTCAGAGACGTGAGACACTGTTGTTCCCGATGCAGCTCCTAGGTACAGCACTTTGGCACCAGGCTTGATATGGATCTGGTCAATGCCTCCAAGGATGGCAGCAGCCAGCTTGGAGCGGAAGGGATTCCAGGCGCGGTACTCCACCTTCAGTTCACCGTCCTGTAGAGGGGAGGATAAGGCATGCTGGATTGAGAGAGACTTTCCAACCAAGGCTTCTGCAGACCAAGAGGGGTCCCCCGTCCTTGGAACGTGCTCCCCTTTCCTGCATTTGCCAGCAATTCCCTCTCCCCACAACCATGCTCCCATGGAGCGTCATCCATCACCCACCTCCACAGAAATCCTCTTCTCTCCGTACACAGACTCGCCAGGCACCATGTTCCGTGTGACTAGCGCATCTTCCTTCCCCCGGCAGATGAAGACACCTGAGGAGACAAGAGAGACCGGAACTTAGATCTGTTCACACTGGAGACATGCTTCGCGCGAGCAAGATTTAAATACTGCGAGACAACCTCAGGTGGGCAAGGATACAAATATTATTATTCAGCAAAAACTGTTTCCACTCTTGCCTTTCCCCCCATGAGCTCAATCTAGGCAGCTGCTAAGCCGTGGTGGCTGGTCCTTTACAGTGAATGGGACTCTGTCCCCACAACCTCATTTCACCCTCAGCTAGCTTTCTTACAAAAATCAAAAACATTTAGAATACCGTTAGGATATATGGACATGTATTACGTGCGCAAACAGATCACATGTAGACGAGGAGCTTCCCGTACTTTTTCTCACAGCACAGTTAAATTGTGGAACTGCTCCCCCAGGAGGCAGTAATGGCCACCAACCTAGATAGCTTTTTAAAAAAAAGGATTAGACAAATGCATGGATGCCTCTGCTGTACCTCCACAGCTGGAGGAAGTCATGCTTCCATATACCAGTTGCTGGAAACCACAGGAGGCGAGAATTATTTCTTCTACTCATGTTTTGCTCTCTAGGTTTCCCACGGGCATCTGGTTGGCCACTGTGAGAATAGGATGCTAGACTGGAGGAAATTTAAAGACTATTTACAGAAATATTGCAAAATTAATGAATGCTAGAATGATGTTGGACTGAAATTAAATGGTTACCAGCTGTAATGTAAAGGTTGAGTAATAAGTTAAAATAATTTATATTAAGTTACAATAAGGATTTGCTGAAATAAGATTTGAACTGGAATACAAAAGGGGGAGGTGAGAGGAGGTCCGAGATATAAGGTAATGGAAATAAGTGATGGGAATTATATTTGTTTTGTTTTGTTTTTAATTGTGCATTTTTGGTACTTTTTTTCCTGTGTATTATTTGTTTTTTGTGGTTTTGATGTTTGTATTAAATTGGAAACTTGAATAAATATTTATTAAAAAAAAAGAGAATAGGATGCTAGACTACATGGGGCCATTGGCCTGATGCAGCAGGCTCTTCTTACGTTTTCAGCTGATGCAACTACCATTTCTGCTTCTTTTAGCTTTCCTCACTTCTCCTTAAAAAACAGCTTCAAAGTTAACAAGCATGCCTAGAGTATATATGATATTTTGGGGCAGGAGCTATTGGAATGTTGGCATCTAACTCCAGTTTTCCCTTTGGTCAGGTAGCTCCCATCCACATGCAGCAGGATTTCAGGCTAATAAAGAAATATGGGATGCCAGAAGTAGGACTGCATGTCAGAAGAGGAGTGTTTAAAAAAATATTTGTGCTCATAAATGGAGGACTGTAGAAAAGGAATGCAAACTGACTATAAACATTTGCTTTCTAGCATTAAACAAAGTCGTGGATGTGGATGTGTGTGTGTTTTCCAGGCAATCAATATTTTAGAGTGAGTAGAAGCTCAACAACAATTACCAGAGAGGCCACAGGGACTGTTCCCATGATAGCTTTGGGCTACAGTTAACAGGAAGGGATAGCTAGCCTTCTGAAGAGGCTTAGAACGTAACAGTCTTTTACCTTGTCCTATATCAAACAAAGAAAGAATGCCTCTCCCACAATGCTCTGGGAGGTGGTTCCTCCTTCACTGGGTCTACTGCAGTAAAAGTAATGTTCTTGCATAAAGTTTAATTATCTTCTTATATGACAGGATGAACAAGTCTCACCTTCATGTCTGTGGGGCTCTACTGTAACCTTTTTCCCTCCTCTGAAGCCACCCCGTCCTCCTCGGCCACCTCCTCCTCGGCCGCCACGGAAACCACCACCTCGGCCGCCTCGGAAGCCGCCGCCTCCACGACCGCCTCGGAAGCCTCCTTCACCACCACCAGGGGACTTAAACCCACCTCCTAAAGGTGAAAAAAGAGAGGAAGAAGGAATGGGGTACGAGCAATTCAGAAGCAACAGTTACAACCACCCCAAAGCCTCAACATGTCTATATAATCTCACCCACTCCAGCTGCATCTATTATCCCAACTATATTTCCCTGACAGCGCCATGATTTCCTTCTAATTTCCTTCTAAATGCACCATTTCCAGCTAGGAGCCCCTGGGTTATCATCCAGCCCATTAGTTATAATATAACTGAAAAATGAAGTAAGCTTTATTTTCTCTCTCCCTACTTAAAAAAAGATTTATTGAACAAGCAAAACAAATAAGAGAAAAACAGTAATGAGTTAAGCTATAAATAAAACTAGTTAGATCCTTCAGAAAATACAAGAATGAGAGTTGTGACAGTTCAGTGTAAGTCCAATGTAATTTTAGTAAATCTCTAGTTTCCTTCGCTTAGGTTTGCTTCTGTTTTTAACTGTCACAACTCCTAAAGGGCATAATGGAAAGCAGAAATCTTTCTGCATCAAAGATTAAATACTGTGGTTTTATTTGTATGATTTTGATATCATATCACCCTTCAGCCCTAAGGTCTCAGGGAGGGATACAGTAATATACCATTATAAAAACAAACAAAAACCATTACAGATATAGGACAAGTAAAACTATTCCAAATGAGGCACGACAGTATAAATTCAGAAAAAGAGGCAGGTGCCACGAAACAAAAACACCTTAACTGCCCAAGGCTGGGATTAAGAGATGTGCCTTCAGTGTACAACAAAAGCTGTGCAATGAATATGTTACACATACCTCTGTGGCGAGTTGTTGTTGTTAAAATGTATATACCTCCTTTCATCCTAAGATCGTAGGGCAGTTTACAGTTCACAATTTAGGTCAGGGGCTTGCAACCTATGGCCTTCCAGCTCCCATCACCCTGACTGACTGGGACTGATGGGAGTTGTAGTCCAGCAACAAATGGACCTCCACGTTTTTCAGAATGTCAGAGAGAAAACCCTCTCCAGGAATGCCTTTCTATACAATTCTGAGGGTTCCACCAAACTATCAAGGGAGATGCCTTTGCATATCTTTATGCCCAAGAGGACTGGCAGGGATGGAGATGGTCTTTCAGGTATTTGGCACCTAAGCTGTTTAAGGCTTTAAACATTAATCAGGTCTTGGAAACAAATTGGCAACTAGTGCAGCTGTTTTAAAACAGAGCTACAGGAGTTCTACATTTTATCCTTTATTTTATTTTTTGATTTCTTAATAAATCTTCAGCATTAAAAATTGATACCTTCCAGTAGCACCTTAAAGACCAACTAAGTTAGTTCTTGGTATGAGCTTTCGTGTGCATGCACACGAAAGCTCATACCAAGAACTAACTTAGTTGGTCTTTAAGGTGCTACTGGAAGGAATTTTTTTATTTTGTTTTGACTATGGCAGACCAACTGTACAGACTATCTGTAATTAAAAATTGATGTCTGTCTTCTTTGTACTCAATCCAGTTCCTAACTTCTTGGTCTTTTACTACTAAGTTGGTGACTTCAGACTCAAGGAGTGCGGTGCCTTGTTTTTAGCTCTTGCTTCTCAAGAATCTTAGGGATGTCTAATAAGGTCTCCTGACCCAGGCTCTTTGGACAGGAGGAGTGGGGGCAATGTACTTTGCAGAGTTGGTGTCAGACCTTGATTATTAGTCTCAGCTTAATTACCAAGGAATGGGTTTTGGGGACCAGTCCTTGATGCTAAAATGGGTTTGTCATAGCCCTTTAGCGGGCTCAGTCTTCCTCCCAACCCTGGAGCTCCACAGGAGTTCAGGGATTGTCTTGGAAGCTGCCCTCTCTCCACCTACAAGTTTGGAAGGAAGGCTTTAAGCTGCTTGGCTGTTATGTTTCTGATGTGCCCAGGCCCAAACTGGCTAGACCTCATTCCCACCCAGAAAGGGAAAGACACATGGCTGCTACCTGGCCAAGGCACCTGGACCACCCTTTGACTAAACCACCAAGAGGAGAGACAAGCCACCACAACTGTGTGGTTAAGTACCTTGATTTCTCCCCAGCATGCACCACTGCAGATCTGAGTGTCCTATCTCTAGGGTGCCAACAAGCGCTTACAGCTAATGCACAAGTGGGGGAAGAAAGAGAGAACTCACCTCGCCCTCCTCGGAAGCCTCCACGTCCCCCACGATCTCCAAACCCACCACGATCTCCAAACCCACCACGCCCCCCACGTCCTCCACGGGGGCTAAAACCTGCAGAGGAGAAGGGCACACAAGTCAGAGAAACGAGATGAAACCTTACTCTCCCCACTCCTTAACTGAGACCTAACGGCTGCCGTCCCATCAGGTTGCAGAGTGAAAATAAAAGTTAAGTACTGAATTCGTTCCGGAGGTCTGTTCTTAACCTGAAACTGTTCTTAACCTGAAGCACCACTTTAGCTAATGGGGCCTCCTGCTGCCGCTGGAACGATTTCTGTTCTCATCCTGAAGCAAAGTTCTTAACCTGAAGCACTATTTCTGGGTTAGCGGAGTCTGTAACCGGAAGTGTATGTAACCTGAAGAGTATGTACCCTGAGGTACTACTGTACAGTATGCAAACAGTGCTAACTTCTGCCGAGAAACCAGCTGCGTTTGGGAAACTCTCAACTGGTGACGGTTATTTCAACAGGTGACCCAGCTGGCCGTTGTAAGGCCTGGTTCAGGCATCTGCTAGGCCACTGTGGAAACAGAACCCTGGACCAGTCCTGGACTCCCGATCCAGAAGGCTCTCTAATTTTTAAGAATCTGTGTTCTGAGCTTGCTCCTCGCGTCCTCCTTTTCAGATCGTAAGCCTAAAAGTAGGAACCACCGATCTATATAGTAAACCGCTCGAAGAGACTTTGTCAGCTAAGGAGCAGGGCAAACAGCAGCAGCAGCAGCAACAACCGCATAATGACTTTAAATAACAAACAGAAGAACAAATCAACCACCAGGCGATCCCAGGAGCCACGTGTCTGCCCGCGGGCTCCTTTCCCCTTCCTTCCACCCCTCCCCCGCCAAGTTCGCATCGGCTTCGTGCACCCCCCGAAGCAGCAGCACCCTCCCCACAACTCTTCCCTCCCGTCCCTTACCGGGCCGCATGGCTGGAAGCGACAAGAGGCAAACTTCGCCACACACGCGCTTCAAATTCTCGGGCCGGAAGCACCAACCGCGCAGCGCTCGAACGCACGCGCGGGGACAACGCGGTCGCACCGGAAGTGTGAAACAGGGGAAAGAGGCGGGGCAAGGGCGGGAATGCCGCAGAGGTTCCTGGGGGATGGAGTCCGCCGCTGGCGAACGCATGCGCAGAGCTATTGGGCGGTGCTGCGCTGCTTGATCTTCCCATTTCGCGTAGAGCTCTTTTGCTGGTTGCTGAGAAGGGCGACTCGTAGCTGGTTTTTCTTTATTCTTTTCACCCGGGGGTTAAGGTTGAGCTGGAAGCGGGCACAGTTACGGAGACACACACACACACACACAGTGCAAAAGGCTTGACTTGGGAAAGCCTGGGATTTGAATTTTATTATATTACTATAATTTTATTATATTATTATTATTATATCAGTGAGCGCAAGGAGGCATACATGGATAATAAAACGAGTTATTGCACATAGTAATGAGTAGTTTGATTATAGCCGCTGAACATTAATTAGGGTTTTTAATTGATTCAGAGTGAGAGATTCAGTGATCTACTCCTGCTCTCCTGAGCAAACAAGCAGAAGTGTGAACTCCCCTTTTTCTTCGCCATTTTAACAATGGATGGCAGACCCTCCCAAGTGTCCCTATTTTCCAGGGCCCCGAATTTACAGTAGTCATCCGAGTTTCTAATTTGATCCTGGAATGTCCCACTTTCCCTTTGTTGTTGTTTAATCGTCTTCGGCACTCCATGACCCCATGAACTAGAGCATGCCTTGGAAGAGTTTGGATTTGATATCCCGCTTTATCACTACCCGAAGGAGTCTTAAAGCGGTTAACATTCTCCTTTCCCTTCCTCCCCCACAACAAACACTCTGTGAGATGAGTGGGGCTGAGAGACTTCAGAGAAGTGTGACTAGCCCAAGGTCACCCCCTTGGAAACACTCACTGTCTTCTCAAAGCCTCTCCTTTCTAATGTCCATGGAGTTTTCTTAGCAGAATACTGGAGTGGATTGCCAGTTCCTTCTCCAGGTGGATCACATTTAGTCTAAACTCTCAGCTATGACCTGTCCATCTTGGGTGGCCCTGCATGGCATAGCTCATAGGTTCTCTGAGTTATTCAAGCCCCTTCGCCACGATGTCGCTATTTTCATTAGATAAATGTTGGAAGGTATGGAGTTATCCAATACCTGAGATATTTGAAGGCAGCCCTGTATAGGGAAGTTCTTTAATGTTTTATTATGTTGGAAGCCGCTCAGAGTAGCTGGCGCAACCCAGTCAGATGGGCAGGGTATAAATAGTAAAATTATTGTGATGGAATAGGATGTCCCTATTTTCACTGGAGAAATGTTGGAGGGTATGGGGTGGGGGCCTAATTAGGAGCAGAATTTGCCACAGCAGATGGGGAAATATTAAAGCATTAGACACTGCTGAGCCACACTAATGGTAATCTAGTCCAGCATCCTGTTCTCACAGCGGCTAACCAGACGTTCGTAGGAAATCTGCAAGAGGTACTTTCATCTGAATCCTCCCAACATTCAGCTTCATTGAATGTTCATGGGTTGTGGTGTCATGAGATACGAAAAACCTCTGGGTCCACTTTCCCTATGCCATGCATGATTTTAATAAACTTCAATCATAATGCAGTAAACTCCAATCCTTACATTTTCTCTAAGCTAAGAAGTCCCAAATTCTTCATAGGGGAGTTGCTCCACCCCCTTAAAAGTTTTCCAACTCTACAATATCCTTTCTGAGGTGAGGCAACCAGAACTGTACACAGTATTCCAACTGTGGTTGCCCCATATAACGGCAACTCCTTTCTTAATGATCCCTGGCATGGAATCTGCCTTTTTCACAACTGTTGCTGTTAAAGAGAACACTTGGAAATAACAAAACTGAGGACTTCAAATAAGTTGGAGAGGATGAAGACTGCTGCCAGGGCTTCTATTAAAAAAAAATCTACACATTTCTCAGCACTATGAAGTTAAACATATCGTCTCTTCTAATATATATAATAACTTTGACCACACCATTATAATGCCACATTGAATTTTATATGCTTTCTGTGTTTGTGATATAGGTCAGATGTATGTTTCAGTCACGCAAACAGATAAGATTTACATACAGATGTTCCATGTTACGATTAGCCAGTGACAAGCAATTAATCTATATATGCTGTGCTTATGTTTTTTATTAGGTCCAGGTTCCAAAAAATCATTACAAAATTTAATAAGTACTTCTTTTGCCAGTAAGGTAAAGGTAAAGGACCCCTGACAGTTAAGCTTGCAGGGAAATACGAGCTTGCAGGGCAGCAGCTGAAGAAGGAGCAAAAAGGGTTTTCTTGTTTGTGTGTTTCTTGTGGCTGATTAGCTGCTCTCCCTGTGCAAAGGTCAGAGGGGGCAGGGTTTCTGTTGAGGTAGGTGATTAGCTGTGGGAGGAGCTTATCAGAGCTTGCAGGGCAGCGGCAGCTCGCGCCTAGTGGCGCGCACAGTTTGATCCATCTTTTAGATTTAGGGGAGCTAGTCTCAAACGTTTGTTGGGGGAGACCTAGGTTTTTTGGGGGGGAGTTATTTGTCCTGTCTTCACGCTTTTTATGATGGAGGATCGCTGTAGCCACCCCCAACGACACGTTCTCAAGATGGAGGGTGAGGGAACAGCTGCAGTCGCCTGAGGTTCTTGCGCAATGTTTGCCATCTTGCCAAAGGTTGCAGGCAGCTTTACCTGCAGCAATTGCATGTTGATTGCCCTCTTAGAAGACAAAGTCCAGCAACTGGAGGAACGTGTAGCTACGCTCCAAAGAATTAGAGAGCTGGAGCTCTTCTTGGAAGCAACAGAGCACACCGTCTCCACCAAGGAGGAGACAGGGGACTCCCCTGAGAAGGAGGCTAGTTCACCAACACAGGAGCCAGATATATGGAGAAATGTGACTCAAAGAAGTAGGAGGCCCAGGGTTCGCTCTGATTGTTTAGAAATACACAATCGCTTTGAGGTCCTCTCCCTAGCATGGAAGACGAAGAGCAGACTCCATTTGAGGATCTCTCTCTCATTACAGTCAATCAGGTATATGAAGACGAGCAGCAAAGTCAGTCCTCAGGGAATGTGCAGGCAACCTTGGAATGGACAGCTCACGGAAGAACCCCGACCAGACCTAAGAGGAGGCGTGTAGTGGTGATAGGGGATTCCCTACTGAGGGGAACAGAAGCAGTGATCTGTGGGCCTGACAAGATGTCTCGGGAAGTGTGCTGTTTCCCCGGGGCTAAGATCCAAGATGTAACTGAACGACTGCAAGGAATCATAAAACCCACTGACAAATACCCCTTCCTCTTGGTTCATGTGGGAACCAATGACTGCAAGCAATAGCCTCCAGAAGATCAAAAGAGACTACGAGGCTCTGGGCAGGAAATTGAAGCAATTAAATGCACAAATTGTCATCTCATCTGTCCTCCCAGTTGAACGATGTGGCCCAGAGAGAGAGGGAAAAATAGTGGAAGTGAACAGCTGGCTTCGCAAATGGTGTAAACAGGAACGGTTTGGATTCTTAGATCACGGACTGCAGTTTCTTGAAGATGGACTTCTGGCAAGCGATGGGCTGCACCTCACAACGGTTGGGAGGAATGTTTTTGCCAAAAATCTCAGAAACCTCGTCAGGAGGGCTTTAAACTGACTAATGTGGGGGAGGGAGACAGTGCTCCTGAAGGTAGGAGTCTATCAATTGATGAAGATGATCATCCAAATGTCATAGACCAAATGGAGCAAACAGCACGCAGACCTAGTGGTGGGAGGAAAAAATCCTTAAATAAGAGACACGGGGGAATGATTAATGGACTTCAATGTCTGTACACTAATGCGCAAAGCATGGGAAATAAACAAGATGAGCTTGAGCTCTTGGTACAGCAAACTAAATATGACATAATAGGCATCACTGAAACCTGGTGAGATAAGTCCCATGATTGGAATGTAATAATGGAGGGATACAATCTATTTCAGAGAAACAGACCAGACAAGAAAGGAGGAGGAGTGGCGTTATATGTCAGGGATGTGTATACCTGTGAAGAGACCCAAGATTTAGAACCTCAAAGCCAAAGTGAGAGCATTTGGGTCAAAATTAAGGGAGAGAAGAATAACAGTGACCTCATTGTGGGAGTTTACTATAGATCCCCAAGCCAAACGGAGGACATAGATGATGCCTTCCTGGAACAGATGGCCAAGCATGCAAAAGGAAGGGAGATAGTAGTAATGGGGGACTTCAATTACCCAGATATTTGCTGGATGTCAAACTCAGCCAAGAGCATAAGGTCAAACAGATTCCTCACTGGCCTTGCAGACAACTTCATTGTCCAGAAAGTGGGAGAAGCAACAAGAGGAACAGCCATTTTAGATCTGGTCCTAACCAATGTTGATGACCTGGTTAGTGGGGTAGAAGTGGAAGGATCATTAGGTGCAAGTGACCATGCTCTTCTGAAGTTTACTATACAGCGGAAAGGAGCAGCCAAGCATACTAGGACTCAATTTCTTGACTTTAAGAAAGCCGACTTCATAAAACTTAGGGAAGTGCTGGGTGAGATCCCATGGACAGCAATACTAAAAGGAAAGGGAGTTCATGATGGCTGGGAGTTTGTTGAGAGGGAGATAGTAAAAGCACAACTTCAAGCAATACCAATGAGACGGAAACATGGAAGGTGCCTAAAGAAGCCAGGGTGGCTATCTAAAGAACTTTTAACTGAGTTAAGATTAAAAAAGGATGTGTACAAAAAATGGAAAAGGGGGGAAACCACCAAAGAGGAATTCAAACAAATAGCCAGCACGTGTAGATGCAAAGTCAGAAAAGCTAAAGCACAGAATGAACTCAGGCTTGCTAGAGAGGTTAAAAGCAACAAAAAAAGGCTTTTATGGGTATGTTCGTAGCAAAAGGAAGAACAAAGAAACAGTGGGGTCACTCAGAGGAGAAGATGGTGAAATGCAAACAGGGGACACAGAAAGGGCTGAACTCCTCAATGCCTTCTTTGCCTCAGTCTTCTCCAATAAAGAAAACAATGCCCGACCTGAAGAATTTGGAGCAAATGATTCAGCAGAGGAAACACAGCCCAGAATAACTAAGGAGATAGTACAAGAATACTTGGCTCGTTTAGATGTATTCAAGTCTCCAGGGCCAGATGTACTGCATCCAAGAGTATTAAAAGAACTGGCAGATGTGATCTCAGAACCACTGGTAGTCATCTTTGAGAATTCCTGGAGAACAGGCGAAGTCCCGGCAGACTGGAGGAGGGCAAATGTTGTCCCTATTTTCAAAAAGGGGAAAAGAGAGGACCCAAATAATTACCGCCCAGTCAGTCTGACATCAATACCAGGGAAGATTCTGGAGCAGATCATTAAGCAAACAGTCTGTGAGCACCTAGAAAGGAATGCTGTGATCACCAATAGTAAGCATGGATTTCTGAAAAATAAGTCATGTCAGACTAACCTGATCTCGTTTTTTGACAGAATTACAAGCCTGGTAGATGAAGGGAACACAGTGGATGTAGCCTACCTTGATTTCAGCAAGGCATTTGACAAGGTGCCCCATGATATTCTTGTAAAAAAGATGGTAAAATGCGGTCTTGACTATGCTACCACTCAGTGGATTTGTAACTGGCTGACTGACCGAACCCAAAGGGTGCTCATCAATGGTTCCTCTTCATCCTGGAGAAGAGTGACTAGTGGGGTGCCACGGGGTTCTGTCTTGGGCCCAGTCTTATTCAACATCTTTATCAACGACTTGGATGATGGACTCAAGGGCATCCTGATCAAATTTGCAGATGACACCAAACTGGGAGGGGTGGCTAACACCCCAGAGGACAGGATCACACTTCAAAACGACCTTGACAGATTAGAGAACTGGGCCAAAACAAACAAGATGAATTTTAACAGGGAGAAATGTAAAGTATTGCACTTGGGCAAAAAAAAATGAGAGGCACAAATACAAGATGGGTGACACCTGGCTTGAGAGCAGTACATGTGAAAAGGATCTAGGAGTCTTGGTTGACCACAAACTTGACATGAGCCAACAGTGTCACGCGGCAGCTAAAAAAGCCAATGCAATTCTGGGCTGCATCAATAGGAGTATAGCATCTAGATCAAGGGAAGTAATAGTGCCACTGTATTCTGCTCTGGTCAGACCTCACCTGGAGTACTGTGTCCAGTTCTGGGCACCACAGTTCAAGAAGGACACTGACAAACTGGAACGTGTCCAGAGGGGGGCAACCAAAATGGTCAAAGGCCTAGAAACGATGCCTTTGAGGAACGGCTAAGGGAGCTGGGCATGTTTAGCCTGGAGAATGAGGAGGTTAAGGGGTGATATGATAGCCATGTTCAAATATATAAAAGGATGTCACATAGAGGAGGGAGAAAGGTTGTTTTCTGCTGCTCCAGAGAAGCGGACACGGAGCAATGGATCCAAACGACAAGAAAGAAGATTCCACCTAAACATTAGGAAGAACTTCCTGACAGTAAGAGCTGTTCGACAGTGGAATTTGCTGCCAAGGAGTGTGGTGGAGTCTCCTTCTTTGGAGGTCTTTAAGCAGAGGCTTACAACCATATGTCAGGAGTGCTCTGATGGTGTTTCCTGCTTGGCAGGGGGTTGGACTCGATGGCCCTTGTGGTCTCTTCCAACTCTATGATTCTAAGTTCAGTCGCAAATGACTCTAGGGTTGTGGCTCTCATCTTGCTTTACTGGTCGAGGGAGCTGACGTTTGTCTGCAGGCAGTTTTTCCAGGTCATGTGGTCAACATGACTAAGCCACTTTCTCCGGGTCATGTGGCTAGCATAACTAAGTCGCTTCTAGCAAAACCAGTGCAGCGCACGGAAACGCTGTTTACCTTCCTGCCGGAGTGGTACCTATTTATCTACTTGCACTTTGACATGCTTTCGAACTGCTCAGTTGGCAGGAGCTGGGACCGAACAACAGGAGTTCATCCCGTCATGGGGATTCAAACCGCTGACCTTCTGATCAGCAAGCCCAAGGCTCAGTGGTTTACACCACAGCACCACCCACGTCCCAGTTGCCAGTAAGTTATATTCCTTCAAAAACCAGCTATCAAACAAGAGAGGAAGGCTCACAGTGGTTCTGCTCAGGATACTTTACTCCTCTCTTTTCTTAACTACAGAAACTACAACTGCAAGGAATTGAAAGTAAGGAGCCACAACCACTGTTTCCCTTATCCTCTCCCTGAAACTGATAAATTTCTGTCTTTTTTCTGGACAAAGGTTATGCGAAATTCATCCACTGCAGTTTTTCCTTGCATAGGTAAGTAGTAAAGTACTTGGTTAGATTTCTACATTTTTGTTCAGCTCTTAAAAGGGACATAGGTTTTGCCAGGGGAAAATGTGGCAATCCTAATCTAGTTTTGTAACATCATCACTTCACAGTCTGGTTATGTCAGATTTTGCTGTACGGCTGAGTTGGGACTGGATTAAAATTCCATGCCAAGATAATTAGGTGCTCTGTGTTCTTTTCCCTGTCCCCACCCCAATCCTATGCATCAGCATTGCTGTGTTACATGATATCTTCCTGCACGCCTTATTACTGGCATAGCACATCTGAGGACTATAAAATATACATGCAAAACATTGTTTTGCTTTCCAGATATCTCTATATTTTATGGCTAACATTGGGAATGCATAGGCTTTTACACAGAGTTGCAGTACTCAGGATACCATAACCTTTGTAAGGTAACTTTTTGAACTTAAATAGTAATCATATGTAACTACATAAAAACAATTATGCATGTTTCAGTATTTAAAAATATTTTCCAAGCCTTCCAATGCCTTGTATAGTTAAAAAAAAATCCACCAAAATAATGCAAAACTTGTTATATGTCTTACTTTAAAACCTGGCCCAGAAATTGAATGTTTTTCAAGCAGCAAACTAGTTCCACAACAAGTGATTTAATCCATTTAAGTAAGATGTGGCCAAGTTTAACCCAATCAGATTAGGCACTTGAAGTAAACAACTTTCAGTAAGTTAGAACTAAACTGGAAAAGCACAGTAGTTCCTGAATGCAAGGCAGACAACACATGTGTTGTTGAATTCTGTGTAAAATTCTGAAATGCCTACATTAAGTGAGGACCTTCTCTCATTGAGCTAGTTCAAACGTAATACTAAGCCATAGTTTAGTGTAACAAGAAGGAGCCTCAACAAACCTCAGGTTTGTGCACCTCTCTTCCAGTGCAGACATGAGGAGGAATTTGGAAGCTTTTGCTTATATTTTTTAAAAATTAAATCACATGCACTAGCGGAGGAAGGGGTGTGTGGTAGGTGCGGCTTGCCTGGGTGTCATCCCTGAGCGGGGGTGACATTGCTGCAGGTGGCGCTCGCCACGGGTGCCGGAGCAGCTAGCTCTGCCTCTGATCACATGTTGCCCAAACCTGACAATCTGTGGTTAAACAGTGCTGAAATAAGCAGGGCTGTCTTAACCATAGGCACCAGGCTCTCAGGGGCGCCAGGCCAAGAGTCTGGGGCCCAAGAGTTGGAGTCCGGGGGAAAGCCCACCCGTCGGTCGGAGTGCCACGGAGGGCTCTTCTGCTGATGGCGGCTCTGAGCCGTGAGTTCGGGAGCAAGCAAGCTAGCCAGTGAGGCACTGAGGCAACTCTGGGCAACCAGGGGGGTGGCGGGCAGATCTTTGCACCCCAGCGCCGCATATGCTTAAGATAGCCCTGGAAATAAGCTAACTTGAGACTGTAGTTTAAGAAACGGTCTTATTACAAAAATCCCAGAGTTAAGGTTAACCGTAGCTTAGGGCTATAATTGAAAAATATATGTGATAAATATTTATTTGGGTGAGAACTTTGACTAGGAGGAACATAGGAAGTTTCCTTGTACAGTGGTACCTCAGGTTAAGTACTTAATTCATTCCGGAGGTCCGTACTTAACCTGAAACTGTTCTTAACCCTAAGCACCACTTTAGCTAATGGGGCCTCCCGCTGCCACCGAGCCACCAGAGCACAATTTCTGTTCTCATCCTGAAGCAAAGTTCTTAACCTGAAGCACTATTTCTGGGTTAGCGGAATCTGTAACCTGAAGCGTATGTAACCTGAGGTACCACTGTACCAGGTCAGTCTTTTCCAGTATTGTCTCCTCTGGCATTCAGGATTTTTCACACCATCTTCTAACTGATCCTTTTAAACAGAGGTGCCAGATATTGCACTTAGAACCTTCTGACTCAAAACATGTGCTCTAGCTGCTACCGCTAAGCTACAGTCCGTCACTGAATTCGAATCTGCTGTTCCTTGCTCCTGATCTGCAAAATCAACATGGATTTGAATTGCATCTCCTAGCACTGCACCTTTATGTTAAAAAGCAAACCCAGCACATTGTAATCAGCCCAAGGTCTTTTAACTCTCAGCTAAGCAGATGATGACAAGCAGCTAGGATCACAGCCTCTGTGGCTATCCATGAAGCTTGGCTGCTGTTCTCTGTCAGACAAGGATGAATGGGTCGGCTCCAGCCCCCTCTGTGAAACCCTCAGCGCAGGAACCCGTCTTGCTGGCCACATGATGCCTTTCCCTTTGAAGAAAGCAAACGCTCAATTTTCTGTCTTTGTGTTGTTAGGAGAGGAAAGCTACCTGTGTGTGTGCACTGTGTGTGTGTGTGTGCCTTACTCGGAGAGGCAAAAAGGAGAGCAGCACTGCAGTCTCATCTTGCAGATTGTGTCCTTGGTGTGATATTAAAGAGTTTCATGAATCCACAAGCGAAGAAGCTCTTCAGGGGGTAGCACTTGCACAGACTCATCACATTTCTCCGTCTCCTCTCCCCCGTAATTTAGTAGCCTAGCAGGTGATTCTGTTACCTTCTGGAAAAGAGGGGGGGGGAGGGGAAAAAACATACAGTAATGGGGAAAAGATGGAAGAGCATTTACTTCACCACTGCAGAGGGATGGAGGTACTGGGTTAGTATTGCAAAGCTCAGTGTTCAAAGCAGTGCTCAGGGCTGTAGCATTAGGGGGCCTGTGTAAGTCTGATTCCCTTAGGCAGAAATGAGGAACCTGGCTTCCTCCAGTTGTTTATGGGCTTCCATCAGCCCCAGCCAGCATGGCCAATGGTCAGGGTCAGGGATAGTGGAAGCTGGACAGTTTTCTCAAGGGCCACAGTGTTGCCCACCCCAGCTTTAAGTGATATTCCACCCTGCTTTTTAATTTTAAAAGTTAAGTATCTAGCCCTCTTCATGGTGGTGCTACGAGGGGAGAAGAGCACAGGTAGGGTTCTACCTGATAGCTCACTAAGTTGCTCCAGTGTTGGGTTCAACAAGCACAAAGGCAAATATAGTTACAT
This sequence comes from Podarcis cretensis, assembly GCF_951804945.1. Taxonomy (NCBI): domain Eukaryota; kingdom Metazoa; phylum Chordata; class Lepidosauria; order Squamata; family Lacertidae; genus Podarcis; species Podarcis cretensis. The sequence continues at coordinate 21,577,570 of NC_137177.1, read as the reverse complement.
AGCTTTAAACACATTGGGCTACCTGTAACCCGTACAGCATTATCCCTTCATTTACACATCCAAGCACCTCAATGATCTGACTTTTGTCATTTCAAGGTTATGTGCACATTCAAAGAACATTCCCCCCCTACAAAGAATTCTGGGTCATGTGGGTTATCCCTCACAGAATTACAATTCTCAGCAACCTGTAACAACAATGCCCAGAATTCATTGGGGGGGGGGGGAATGTGATTTTAAAAGGTATGGTCATGTGTCTGCAGCCAGACTGATTGCTGCTCTTATGCATTCTAATAACCTGCCCGGGTAACAGGCACAGTATAAGCGCCAAGCTTCAACCCATGGCTTTTAAAAGCAGGGCACATCTACCTTTTCTGGAAGTGTTAAGGCACAACCTCAATACAGTACTCCAAACCATTTCTTATCTTACCAAAGTGTCCGGCAGGCTCTCGTTCGGGCAGCAGGAATACTGGCAGATCTGACATGTTTTCCAGGCAACCCAAAGAAGGGCCAAAAGAGTCACAACAGAGATAACCAAGAAGAGTGGGGCGAAGGTGACCAATATGGCTTTGCCTGCTGGAGACAAAAAAAGAGTCTGTAGTTGCTAAGAAGGCAGAAAACCACAATGAGGGGCTCTGAGGTGAAAAGCATCTGGGAATTGATATAATTGCCACTGCTGCACATTGTGTTTACATGGCTTTGCACTGTTCTGAAGAAGAGTAATGTGAAACAGTGAAGTAAAGGGAAGCAGTGCTCCCTTTCCATTATGGGATATTCCGGAGCCCATATAGAGTCCTTAAGTGGGTTCTCTATCGGTAGGAGAAAATAACAGAGGCCAACCAGAGTATATTGAGAAGCAAAGCTGCTAGTAAGCCTGATCTTTATTCAAGGAACTGTCGCAACAGGGTCCCCACTCACCACATGCAGGAGGGAGGAGAACCCTGAACAATGGTACGCAAGCCCTTATATAGACTTTTGAAATCGCCCACCCTGTAAGTCCAACAAAGGTGTCACAAATGTTCAAGTTTTTATTAGATTTATCTGCCCTGGCCCCCCAGCAGTGGAGAACCATGCCTGGAAAGGAGAGTATCTTTGTTGTTCTTACCTTCGGCCCTCACACACTGCACCTGGCTGAAATTGCTGCTCCGGTTTATGGCTTCAACATAGGTCTGGGCTTTAACACAGTATTCAGTACCAGCTTCCATGGTGTCCATATGTAAGGTAGTGCTGCTGTCTTTCACCACTTTGCGATACACCTAGGGTGAAATCAGTTGCATTTGATCAGGTAATGGGAACATATAACTCAGGCGTCCCCAACCTGCGGCCCTCCAGATGTTTTGGCCTACAACTCCCATGATCCCTAGCTAACAGGACCAGTGGTCAGGGATGATGGGAATTGTAGTCCAAAACATCTGGAGGGCCAAAGCTTGGGGATGCCTGATATAGCTGTCCAGACTAGAGACGGAAAGTTCTGTGAATTTTGGTTCTCTTGGGTTCTCATTTTGCCAGTCTGAAATGCACATTTTATATTTTAAACAATCTTCATGAAAATTCAGCATTTAAGCACAAATTTATCCTATTGAACTTAATTTTATATGTAGCACAAACTAATGTACAAACACGTTCCCCCTAATATAATGTATTTTTGTATGTCATTTTCACTGGTGTCTTTGTTTTTATGCACACTTTTACCTAATATATGCATTTTTGTAAAAATCATTTGGAGAACATCAGAAAATTCTGATAAGAGCAAATTTTGAAAGATATCTATGTTTCTGTTCACATGTTGTTTTGGAATGCACAAATTTGATAGATTCTGCTTTAAATGCATACTGAATGGAATTTCTCCTCCATCCCTACTCCAGACTTTATTGCATTACAACTTCTATCATCCCTGTTCATTGATTGTCCTGATTTGGGCTGAGGTGAGTTGGAGTCCAACAACACCTGGAGGGCCACAGGTTCCCCACCCCTATATTTGATTAACTGGTCTGTTCTTTGCTTTGGCATGAGATCCTGTTTGGTCACCCACTCTGACACCCAAATATTAATGAACTCCATTGCTAAACAAGAAGAACCACCACAGCCCATTTCTGTAATGCAGCCAAACGCCTAAGACAAGGTGCACAAATACTAGAGCCAAAACAAAAACTGTTCACAAATTTGAAAATTCTGCAAGATTTCATAATGCAAATTTGGCTTTTTGAATTTCTGGTTATTTTCGCATTTTGCTTTCAGATACTTTCAGAGGCACTCATTAAAAAACCGTCTCAAGGAAATATAAATAGGAATGTCTGCAAGCAAATTCAAGTTAGATCTCCCCACTCCCCACCCCTTTTATTTCTAGGCAGTTGTAAGAAATTCTGGGCAATTAGGGAGTTGTAGGAAGTTAAATTGTTATAGTACAAGATAACTGAAATAAGAGATTAACCCAGGTTCCATTGTATAGGGAAAGACCAAAGGTCCTGAAAGCTACCAAGTAAATTGTTTTCTGATTTCTTTGTAGGTAAGCTGAGCAGCTGCCAAACTAGACATTACTGCAATTGCATAGATAGCAACAATGTCTTAAAAAAAATGTAATAGTAGGTTAGTGGAAGAAGCAATTTTCACCGGGATAGCAGAGTGTAGGGAAGGGAAGGTTTAATCCAAATTGAACTTTTTTTCTAAAGCTAACTGCAGCAGGGCATAAAGGTAAAGGAAAAGGGCCCCTGACCATTAGGTCCAGTTGTGACCGACTCTGGGGTTGAGGCGCTCATCTCGCTTTATTGGCCGAGGGAGCTGGCGTACAGCTTCCAGGTCATGTGGCCAGCATGACTAAGCCGCTTCTGGCGAACCAGAGCAGCGCACGGAAATGCCGTTTACCTTCCCGCTGGAGCGGTACCTTTTCATCTACTTGCACTTTGATGTGCTTTTGAACTGCTAGGTTGGCAGGAGCAGGGACCGAGCAATGGGACCTCACTCCGTTGCAGGGATTCGAACCGCCGACCTTCTGGTCGGCAAGTCCTAGGCTCTGTGGTTAAGGTGATTTTAATTGAGATCATTGCCCTTGGCCCTGGTACAGAAGCTCCAGCTGGGGCAGAATGCACTGGCCAGATAGCTGATGGGGGCACATGGCTGGCAACATGTGATACCATTGTTAAAACCTCTGTACTGGCTGCCCATCTACTACTGAGCCAACTTCAAAGTCCTTGCATTAATTTCTGTTTCACTGCGAAGGAGCAACTGAGAAAGCCTCTCAGTGCAGGCCCTTGCACTTTTTGCAAGCTGATCTTTAAACTTATTGATAAAGAGTCTTTTAAGACATGCAGATCCCTGAGCTTTCTGCACCTTGGGTTCCACAACTGAAAAGGTCATACCCTGCGCCACAGCCATTCTGACCTCCTATGGTGATTAAATATAAAACAGATCCTCCGGTTTATTGTTGTAGCCAGGCAGACTCACTGGGAGAAGGCCATCTTTTAAACAGTCTGTTCCCACTTAGGATGTTTGCATCACAGCAAGTAGGAATCAAAGAGGTTGCATACACCATCAGGCAACAGTATATAGCAAGAAGAAAAATGGAATTAGGAAGGACTAAAGTGAAGTCTCCTTGTGGATCATTTTCTGTGCTCCTCCATCGTAATAACGTTTAGAGTTTTTGGCCAAGCTTCAGGATAGCCTAACCTAACTTCTAGACCAGGGATGTGGAACCTGTGGTCCTCCAGACATAGATGGTCTACAACATCTCTGATCATGGCCTATGCTGGCCAGGGCTGGTGGAAGTCCAATAACATATGGAAGGCCACAGGTTCCTCATCAATGCATTTGATCTTGGCCATGTAATGCAAGAGAACTTTCTTCTCTTTTGTTCCTGCATTCTCAGGCCAGATATAAGACCAAAACGTACCTTGTGCCCTTGGCCCTTCTTCCAGTAATATATCCAGAATTCAAAGGCAGGTCCTAGACGCTCAAGTTCCACTAGCAAATGATATCCATCAGCTGTGACAGTCAACATAGGTGGAATGAGGGAGGCTGTGAAAACGACAGAATCATATCCATCATGGGACCATACATGAATCTCGCATCCCAGCTCAGGAGAAACAAGGATCAATATGCTGTGGAACAGCCTAAAGCAGGGGTCCCCAACCTTTTCTGAGCCTGGGGGAACATTTGGAAATCTAAGAAACTGTTGTGAGCATCATAAAATACCCATTTCATAGAACAAAAACTGTCAATGCTCAGGAACCCCACCCCTCAAAAAGCCCCTCAGTCCCAATACCAATACACATCCCAAAACAAAAATCAGACAATAAGGGGGAAAATGCAACTTCCAAAAGTTCCCATACCAAAGAAAAGAAAAAAAGACAAATATACACACCCCAAACGAACAGAAAAAAGCAGGCAAAGCTGCCAGGGGAGATGGGATGGGACAGGGGCTTTATGAGGAAAAGGAGTTAAGATGGCATTTCTGGATGCTTACCATATGCTTTGTAGCCAGGCACAGCATCACCTTGGTTTAAATAACAACACCCTGCAATATAAATAATGGAGGGCAGAGAGGGACCTCGGCAGGTCCCCATGAACACCATATTGGAGGCTGCCAGCTTAATTTGGAATTTCCAAAATGTTCTGAACTTAAAAGGAGATCAGATGAGTATTTGGCATATACTCATTAAGTATCTCCCCTCCCCACCCCAATGCTGTGGTCCTACTCAATCTTACCCTACTTCAGTTGATCTGATTAAAAGAGAGAGAGAGAAGAGAAGATCCATTCATGAATCTCAAACATTTCATCTGCTTTAGTCCTTACAGTGCATTCTGTGCAAAATTTGCATTCAGTGTGGTTATCTCATTTGTGGTCCCAGTCTATGGAATGTATAGTGTTGCCCAAAGTGATCCACTTGAGCAGAAGCTTACAGCTTTATGTTCAGTGCTGATGTACTGAGTTTGTGAGGTGCTCTCATGCTGATGCACAAATCTTTAGGTACCATCTTGAATCTGTCACCTGTTTTCTCCGATTCCTTCTTGTTTTTCTAGTAGAAACCCCTCAGGGCTAAGTTGGGAGTGGAAACTGGATTCCACCATCAGGGCCAGGCATTTAGCAATCTTGCATAGACTTGAAATGTTTCTTGGTCTGCTGAGTTATCAGTTTTGCCTGCAGGCGTCATCTACAGTAATAGTACCAGCAATAGCTACAGAAGAAGGAAGGACAAACCAGTTCTGTCTAGATTCGAAGGGAGACTATACCATCCAAAATACAGCGTGCCTTTATGAATTGCATAGAGAATGGTAATTCAGGCAGATGGAATCAGAAGCATCTGACCAGCTTGTACTCTTGAATTTCACTCCTACACATCAATTGATAAAGAAAAGGGAGCCCTGGCTTCTTTTCCAGCTAGGGCAAAAAACTAAAAGTAAGAGCTGAAAAATGCTGCATCAACTGTCAAATTTTGGAAACAACTTTGACTGGAAGTCGCATTTTCTGAGCTGGAATCCATACTTCTAGATAATAATAATAATAATAATAATAATAATAATAATTTATTATTTGTACCCCGCGCATCAGGCTGGGTTTCCCCAGCCACTCTGGGCGGCTTCCACAAAGACCAAAAATACAGTAAAATATAACACGTTAAAAACTTCCCTGAACAGGGCTGCCTTAAGATGTCTTCTGAATGTCAGGTAGTTGTTTATCGCTTTGACATCTGCTGGAAGGGCGTTCCACAGGGCGGGTGCCACTACCGAGAAGGCCCTCTGCCTGGTTCCCTGTAGCTTTGCTTCTCGCAATGAGGGAACCGCCAGAAGGTCCTCGGCGCTGGACCTCAGCGTTCGGGCAGAATGATGGGGGTGGAGACGCTCCTTCAGGTATACTGGACCGAGGCCGTTTAGGGCTTTAAAGGTCAGCACCAACACTTTGAATTGTGCTCAGAAACGTACTGGGAGCCAATGTAGGTCTTTCAAGACCGGTGTTATATGGTCTCGGCGGCCGCCCCCAGTCACCAGTCTAGCTGCCGCATTCTGGATTAGTTGTAGTTTCCGAGTCACCTTCAAAGGTAGCCCCACGTAGAGTGCATTGCAGTAGTCCAAGCGGGAGATAACCAGAGCATGCACCACTCTGGCGAGACAGTCCACAGGCAGATAGGGTCTCAGCCTATGTACCAGATGGAGCTGGTAAACAGCTGCCCTCGACACAGATTTGACCTGTGCCTCCATGGACAGCTGTGAGTCCAATTGTTTGACATACACAGTTTTATCATCTTAATCAGGACCAAGTTTGTGGGGAGGAGTGTCCCACAGCAAAATGCTGTTGGTTTCCCAACTCAGTCAAGAGCTTACCTGCCGAGAGTGGCAGGCAGACTTGAGCTGCCATTCAGATTTCACAAAGTGCCCTGGAGTGATGCTATATGTACATCGAGTGCTCCAGTGCATTGTGAGAAATTCAAAACTGCAACTCAAAGCTGCCTTCCTCAGCTTTTAAGGAGGAGAGGTCAGGGCATGAGTCTGCTTCAGTGGGATCCAGGCAGGTTTTATGGAATCAAAGAATTGTATAGTGGAAGGGACCCTAAGCCTCATCTAGTCTACCCCCTGCAATGCAGGAATCTCAGCTAAGCATCCAAGATAGATGGCCATCCAACCTCTGCTTGAAAACCTCCAAGGAAGGAGAGTCCACCACCTCCTGAGGGAAACCATTCCACTGTTGAACAGCTCTTATTGTCAGAAAGCTTTTCCTGATGTTTAGTCGGAATCTCCTTTTTGTAACTTGAAGCCATTGGTTTGAGTCCTACCCTCCAGAGCAGGAGAAAACAAGCTTGTTCCCTCTTCCATGTGACAGTCCTTGAGATATTTGAAGATGGCTATCCAATCTCCTCTTTTCCAGGAGAAGCTGCTCGGGTCCTGGCTAAGCTGCTCATAGTGCCAGTTTGCTGACACCCAGGACTGACCTCAGTAGGAACAAGGTCCCCAATGGGATCATTAGCACCTACCATTATTCTAAGGATCCAGCGTGAGATGTGCATCACAGAGGAGCACGTGAATGCACTTACTTGTGACACGATTGAAGAAGCTGCTGAGAGTGGCCCAGTGCGAAGCCTTGGTCCCCACACCTGCCCTGACACGTAGATCGTACGGCACAGTGGCAGAAATGTCTTCTGTGATGTCACACTGAGTAACACTAATGCCCGTACACTCTCAATGGGAATCCAGCTGTCGTTGGCATAGTCTCTCTCATATTCTCTGAGGGGAAGAAGAAGAGAAAAATTAGGGGAAAGAATGCCAACACGCTTTGCTGACAGGCAGTGGTTCTTACTCATTTATTACATAAAATCTGTACACCGCTTGATTGTAAAGAAAACCTCCTCAAAGTGGTTTACAAAAGATGAAACAGTGAAATCGAGAAAAGATTACGACTCTGCTTTAAAACATGCAGAAGTTAACATACTGAAACAGATATTAAAATTACCTCAACCTTCTAAGCATCTGGGTAGGCTTGTCTAAACATGAATGTTTTTAGCGGGTGCCGAAAATAGTACAGTGAAGGCACCTGCTTGATATATCAATAGGCAGAGAGTTCTGTAGGCGCTGCCACACTAAACAATTGAGTTCTTACAAATGAAGAACAGGTATTATGTGTAGTATTGCCAATTCCGCCAACTGAAGCGGTAGATTGGGCCACTGACCTACTTCACTCAATAATGTTGATGCTTATTGGTGGCAGCTCTCCAGGAAGAAACCTGGAAATGACAGGGATTAAACCTGGGGGCTTCTGTATGCAAAGTGTGTTATTCAGTTGAGTTATAGAAGACTGAGATCAAAGCAGAGTACAAATTACGCACTGTACACTTGAGGGTGACCCGCCCCACCCCAAAGCAAATATTCTGTGCACGTTTTAAAGAATATTTGTTAGGAACCCTCACACACATGTGTTGCAACGTGAATAGTCCCACAAGGGCAGACATGTCTGGTAGCAGATACAATTCTTTCCAACCTTCTCACATGGGCTAGTTTACTGCAACGCCACTTAATAACTATGGCTTGGGCCCAAAGACATGCATCAGAATGTCACATTAGGGTGATGTGGGGATAGAAAGGGTTGTATTGCTCCAAACTGGAAGTGGGTAATAACATTTTTGAAGGATACTTTGCAAGCAGAAACCTGGAAGAGGGAGCAAGCTGGGCTAGAACCTCTCTCCGCAATGTTCTACTTTTTTCTCACTTGCAGGAATTTTGCTTTGTTTTTAACGCTTGGGAACATTCAAAGGCACCTCCTTTATAGTCTGGAACCATAGGCTGTGTGCACAACCCCATTTACTCTGCATTCAGTACATTCCCACTTAGGAACCAGAGTACACACCACAACAGCCACATTCCAAATCTATCCTGTTGTTTCTTATGAAATAATGCATTTTGATGCATTCCCCCACCCCAAAAGAAACCAATTTAGATCCTTATTGAGAAAAAGAATGACGTGGCTGTGTTTCAAGTTGGTCGTGTGTACACAGCAATAGAGTCAACTTGACCACCTCAGAATATTTACCACATTATTCGGCTGAATATGTGGGTTGGGTAGGCCCTACTACATGTTCCAGTCTGTGAGGGAATTTTGCAAGAGCTCAGCCAAAGGAGCAGGATAGGCCCTCTCTGATAGTCAACAGCTTGCATTGGCTTGGGTCATAAGATCCAGGCTGGGTCAGACCAAAGGCCTATCCAGTCTAGGTTCTTGCTCCTAACAGTAGCTAACCTTATGCCTACAGGAAGCCCACAACCAGGGCATGAGGGCAATAGGGCTATCCCACTGTTGTCCTCCAGCATCTGATATCCAGAGGCATTCTGCCATCATGACTAGCAACAGGATTTGCCTAATGGGGATTATCTGATTGATTTTTGATTTTTATTGTTATTCATGTTTTTATACCGTATTTTATGCTGCTTTTATAATTAAGTGTTTTAAAGTGTTTTAAATTTGTTGTTAGCCGCCCTGAGCCCGGTTTTTGAACCGGGAAGGGCGGGGTATAAATAAATAAAAATTATTATTGTTATTGTTATTGTTATTGTTATTGTTATTGTTATTGTTATTGTTACCCCCTTTTAAAACATCAACTATATATTTTGGAAACCATAGTTTAATACTGAACGGTGTGAATAAGTTCCCTTCAGCTTAATTGGATGATCCCAACCCCGTGTTCTAATTATCCATTTCCTCACACCATGCATAATTTAAGACTCTTCTGTCTTGTCCTTTACATACTAGCCTAAAAAAGAAAGAAAGGTCCGCAGTGATAGTTACTCCATGTTTAGACTCAGTGTGAAGAAAAGTTACCCTTGAAACTCGACGGAATATTTTACAGCTGCTCCAGGCACCGTCACCGGGCTCCATACTAGAAAGTGCTTCATATTAGTGGACAGGATTGTGATGTTCCGAGGAGCTGGCAGTAACACACCTTTGCGTAGGAATCACCCAGCAACATGCAAAAAAGAGAGAAAACCAGAAGTTACAATTGGCTCTGTGAGTTATTATGGAGGAGCAGAGGTTACTGTTACCGCTGGGTTGCTCTGTCAACAGGATACAGACTGACATGCTCATGTCCAGCTTTGTCTGAGAAAGGTGTGGAATCCACTACCTTGGAGATTATTTATATATATATATATGTCAAATATATATATATATATATATATATATATATATGTCAAATGAACATCTGTCAAAGATGCTCTAGATCAGTGGTTCCCAATTAGCTAAATACTGCAGAATCCCTACTTTTGAAACTCTTGATATTCCTATTGACGTTTTTGTTTTGTGAACGGGGTCCATGGACCACCAGTGCTCTAGCTATTTGACACACTCTGAAAATTTGGGCAGCTGCCTATGTAGAAATCACACTTGTGTTTCAAAGATCAGTTCCTGTACATAAAAGGGCTTTTGCTTAGTTTCCCCCCGATTAGGGCTGCAGGGCACCTCCATCAGCTCTGCTAAGAGACCATCTTTATCAGACCCTTTCCTCAGCTGTCATCTGCCAATGGCACTCATTCCATCAGGCTACATGAGAGGAAGAGATGGAACAGCAGAGCCTACCCTTCAACCAGTCAGCAATGTTTGGCTCCTCCTCTTCAAATCTCTCCATTCCAGCTGGTTGCAACAAGACATCTGTTACTACGAACTAGTGCCTGAACTCGTTTTCTGTACTTGCTATTCCCCTCCTCCCCACCTTTCCTTGTGTGCTATGTATCTTAGATTATGAGCCTGAGGGCAGGGACTGCCTCATCACTGAAAGATGCAAACTGCTCTGGGAGGCCTTTTTTCTTTCAGATTGAACTATGAAAGAAAAACGCTACTACTACGATGGCTGAAAATGATGTCTAGACTACGGTTAACATTAACTACGATCAGCGATATTTTTCTAGAAAAAGAAGTGCCAGAAATGAGTTCTAGTGAGTTCTGGCTGAAAAATCCCTGGCTATGATTACCTTCAAACAAGTCGACTTGAAACCATAGCTACTGAAGCTGGCTTGTTTTATAATGTTCATAAGGAAGACTGTGCACATGCTTCACATGTGAAAGTTTAATTCCTGCCATCTCCAGGAGAGCATTTGCCCCTCGGTGTAAACAGCAGTGGGTGGATCAAAGGTTTAATTAAGGAGAAGGAAGAGTCCTTTGCACCTAACCATAATTTGCGTGTCTGGACGACATGGATAAATGTGGCTAATCGAAAGCTGAAGCTTCCTAACTCTGGGAGAGTGCAGCTGTATATTGTTATGGCAAGTGCCTTTCTGGTTAAATAACAATAATGAGGCGCCAGGGCTCATATCTTGATAAAAGCATTACAGGCGTCAACACAACATAGCTGACATGGGCAGCAAAAGCAATAGGCGACTCGGTACCAGTGAGTATTGGTCACAGAAAAAGCACTGGTTATGGCTAATGGCTAAAACCAATGCTATTTTTCTTAAAATAAAAAAAGAGGTGTGAGAAGACACCATGAACACCTCCCTCATTCTCTTAGAATGGCAATGGCGCCCACCTGAGAGGTGCTGGAACTCAGTTCCGGCTGAAAAAAAAGCCCTAGCTAAAACCAGACTAAAAGAATATGTGGGGGAATTTTGTTTCGCAAGGTGTAGGCCGGAAAGAAGGAGTCACCAAATCTTGTGCGTCACTTGTTTGAGGATTGAGTAGCCTGAGGGCCTTTCTGTAAAATTCATTTTAACTTGGTTCCTCGTGTCATGTGCATGGGTCACATATTTCCCCTCAAACTTGTCTTCCTGTTTGTGAAGATACCACTTTTTCTTTTTTTTTAGTACTCAAGGAGATATAGCTCTGAGGAAGCTCAGGCCAAGCACATGCCGTCAGCTCCTTGTAAGGACCATCAATGGTCTGAAGTAACTACCTGGCACCAGTACTATTCTCCGGGGCTACTTAAGACCTGTGTGACCTGAGGGAAGGCAGAAGTGATGAAGCCCAGGGGAGGAAGAACCTACCATCAGCTTTCAGTTGACCTGAGAGACTTTGGCCACTCTCCATTTTATAGGATTTTTTGTTTTTTGTTTTAGTGTTTTACAATTGTGAACTGCCTTTGGTACCTAAGCAGAAAGGCACCACACACACATATATATAAAAGAAATACATAATAGACCAGGGTTGTAGTTTTTTTGCACATTTAAGGTCCCCATCATTTAAAGCAGTATTATACCACTTTTAACTGCCCTGGCTTCCCCTGAAGAATCCTGGAAAATATAGTTAATTATATAATTTATTAATAATAGTAATCTCCCTTCCATCTCTGTCACCATGGAGAAATTATCTTAAATCTCTAGACTGAAGTATACCCTGTGGATGTGAGCTTAATCTGTAATGTAAAAGATTTTACGTTTTGATGCAATGTGGATGACTGCACACAATACTTAACATCTGTGCATGTATTTGTCCTGGAAGACAACACTCTATGCTTGATAATTGTTTTCAACTTTATCAACAAAGTTTGTAACCATACCACTTTAAACAATCACGGCTTCCACCAAAGAACCCTGGGGACTAGTTTGTTAAGTGTTCTGAGAGTTGATATTAGGTTAAGTACAAGAATAACCTTGCAAATTTGTAAGTTTCCCCCACTTTTCCTTTTTTACACAGGTGTCTTAACAATTGTTATTCTTTTCATGTCTTATTTTACTTTGTGCACTTATAATTTTATACCAGGTATATATATTTTTCTATTTTCCAATAAAGAACATAACTCTTTAACAGGTTGTACTATAGAGGTATGGAGCAGATGGTATAAGAAATGAGATTCCTCACCCTAAATCCTGCTTCCTTATATACCACAATTTCAAGATAACTTAGCAGTATCTACTATTCTTTCCAAAGCAGGGCTCCATCGCCTGCAAGACTGTTATGAAAACGATGTGCCACTTACAAAACCACAACTCCTGGAACACTTGAAAGATTGGCATGGGGTAACCACAGAGTCATGACACTTTATGAACATCTAACTTTAGCAAGCTCCCAGAAAGGCAGGGTCTGTGTGATATATCCCCTACTGATACAATCCCAGTTCTATTCACTTACTACTTTGAAACTGGTGTGAGAGACGGACCCTATAAGCAAACTGAAAGATTCTCAGTTGGCTTAAGATTTTATCCACCCGTCCCTTTAGGTCTGTGTCTGCTAACATGAAGGAGAATTCTTTGAGAGCAAACGCCTTTGGCTTTAAAAAATAAGGAAAAACATAAGCATCCTACACTGTACTGTATTAATTAACAAAGAAAATGAATGGATAGACTACGTGTTCTTGCTGTCTTAACATTTGTGTACATGTATTTATTTGCATAGGCTAAGACAGAAATCAAAGTTCTCGGGATGTAAGAGAAGTGGGGAGGGTCATCAAACCAATTTAAAAGGCCTGGCTAATTTTAACACCCAGTGCCAAAAAGTAAAACCGCCCTGCAGAGTGTTTTCCAAAATTGGAGTCAGTGGTGTGCGGTCAGTGGACTAGGCTAGTCCCCTAATGTTCCCCTGGCACCTCCTTCCCAAAGCCCGGAAAGTTTCTGCCTGGCTTAGGGAGGGAGGCATGATGCTCCAACAGGTCCAAGATCCCTTCTGCTACCTTCCCAAAGCCTGAGAAACATCTGCCTGGCTTATGGAAGAAGGCACAATGCTCACATACACAGCGTCCTCCCCACAATTACCCTCACAAGCTGGCCCCTCTGGCCCTAACTGTTCCCCTACAGACAATTTCATCACACACCACTGTTTGGAGCAACACCAGAGAAAAGTCCCATAAAGGAATATATGAAAAGATTTGGTTTTGGAGCTCAAATTTAATATGCAATAGTTAAAGTGCACAGGGATATAAGACGATAGCATAACATATAAAAAGGTAAAGGTAAAGGACCCCTAACAGTTAAGTCCACTTGTGAACGACTCTGGGGTTGTGGTGCTCATCTCACTCTATAGGCCAAGGGAGCCGACGTTTGTCCGCAGACAGTTTTTCCGGGTCATGTGGCCAGCATGACCAAGCCGCTTCTGGCGAAACCAGAGCAGCACACAAAAATTAGAACCGCCGACCTTCTGATTGGCAAGCCCTAGGGTTAGTGGTTTAGATCACAGTGCCACCCGTGTCCCAACAGCATAACATATATGGAACAACAAACACAATACCTCTGTCAACACAACGAGAATCAATATTATATAGAGAAGATCGCACATGGGTGAAGGGAAGTTACGAGCATGGGGGGAGGGAGGTATAGGGCAGTATTTGGAAAATTGTTAAAGATATACAGTGGTGCCCCGCAAGACGAATGCCTCGCAAGACGAAAAACTCGCTAGACGAAAGAGTTTTCCGTCTTTTGAGGTGCTTCGCAAGACGAATTTCCCTATGGGCTTGGTATGAGTTCTTGCGAGTTTCCCCCCCCCTTTTTCTAAGCCGCTAATAGCCGCTAAGCCGCTAATAGCCGCTAATAGCGCTAATCTGCTAAGCCGCTAATAGCCGTGCTTCGCAAGACGAAAAAACCGCAAGACGAAGAGACTCGCGGAACGGATTAATTTCGTCTTGCGAGGCACCACTGTACCGGTATATGTGATTTAAGAGGTCAAGAACAAGGAGTCAAAAGAAGGAGACTAATATTAAAGAACAGTAAAATAAGGAAATCTGAGAAGAATATGTTACAAATTAAAACATGTGAGTCATGTTTTTGCTTGTATTTTGGTTTATTTGGGTTGTAAAGTCTTCTGTTGTAAAGATTGTATATAAAATGAAATAAAACAAAAAGTGAAAAGAAAAGAAAAGTCCCTCTCTTCAGCCAAGGAGATGGCGAATGCCTAAACGGTCGCAACGTCCCCCCATGATGACAACTGCCCAACAACCAAAAGGGACCGGAGGTAAATGGAACTCGGTGTACAGGGCTCCCGGTGCTGATGCTTTTGACCTTTAAAGCCCTTCACGGCCTAGGACCCTCGTACCTACAGGACCGCCTCTCCCGGTATGCCCCACGGAGAGCCTCAAGGTCCATAAATAGCAACACCCTAGTGGTCCCGGGCCCTAAGGAAGTTAGATTGGCTTCAACCAGAGCCAGGGCCTTTTCAACTCTGGCTCCAGTCTGGTGGAACGCTCTGCCTCATGAGACCAGGGCCCTGCAGGATCCGATTTCTTTCCGCAGGGCCTGTAAGACAGAGTTGTTCGGCCTGGCCTTTGGCTTGGAGCCAATTTGATTCCCTCCCTCTCTTTCTTTTTTCTTTTCCTTCTCCTTCTGCGATGAGGCTACATTTTAATATTTTAATGTTGTATTTTAATTTTGTTTTTTAAGTTGTAATCATTCAACTTGTTTTTATTATTGCTTGTAAGCCGCTCTGAGCCCGACCTTGGCTGGGGAGGGCGGGGTATAGATAAAAATTACTATTATTATTATTATTAACTGAGACTAGCAGAACTATTGAAGAACACAGTGACTCCCCTGAAGACAAAAATCAGCGACCTGACCTCCAAAGTGGAGACCTTCACTGGCATCATCTCCACTCTAGAAAAGGAAAACAGATCCAACTAAAACAAATAGAGCAACTCCGAGAGGAAAACACATGTCTGAAAAATAAATCAGCTGATACGGATAGCTGCCAAGAAAGAGAAAGCATGGAAGCGAGAATTAAACTAGCAGATCTTGAAAATCACAGTAGACACTGCAATATTGGCTTCTGAAATTTCCCTGATAAAACGGAAGACAAAAACCAGGCTGATCTCATTGTATGCTGGCTGATAACCACAATTCCAAATCTAAAACTTGAAGTACCGTATTTTTTGCTCTATAACACGCACCAGACCATAACACGCACATAGTTTTTAGAGGAGGAAAACAAGAAAAAAAATATTCTAAACGAAATAGTGGATATATGATTTTTGTGGTTCATGCTGTGGCCACAGACATGTGATCTGACAGTGAGTTTGGAGTAGCCCAATGCAAAAATCGTGAGGATCCATGTGGATCCATGCTTTGTAACCATGGAGGAGGGAAGGAAGGGGAACCATGGATCCTCTGCTCACGACTGCAGCAGATCCCCCCCGCCACCTGCAGGCATTCACTCCATAACACGCATAGACATTCCCCCTTACTTTCTAGGAGGAAAAAAGTGAGTGTTATGGTGCAAAAAATACGGGTAGATGATCTGAAAAGGGCACACAGAGCTCTTAAGACCCATGCCGAAAGCCAAACGCCCCTCCACGAGACATCATCGTGTGCTTCACCTGCTACAAAAATAAAGAAGAAATATGGAACAATCTCAGAAACTCAACCAACTTCCAATATTGAGAAAACCGCATCCTGGCCTTTCAGGATTTATCGCAAGAGACCCTAAACCGAAGAAAAAACCTATGACCCTGTATCCAACATCTTCAACAAGCAGGAATCAAGTACCGACTTTTGTCTCATTGTAACAACTGACACAACACAGCACACGGCCACCGGCATACCTGAAGCCCTGCAACTTCTGGAGAACCTCAGACTTAACCTTCCACCAGAATGGCAGCCATCTGACCCACCGAACAACAACCAAGAAGAAAATACAGCTAATGAGTGAACGACAGTCAACAAGAGAAAGAATAACAGAAACGACATGACAATGCAAACCAAGACAGTAAAGTACCACTCACAGAACAGCTCCACTGAACACAGAACACAGGACTACGAACCAACCTCAGCTAAGCCCACAAATCACAGATTGACAACTCTGCAACAACATCTACTGCCGAATTAAGCACCCAGAAAGCACCTCAAACCAATAGACTGCTGAAGCTCCCTCTTCCCTCCCCCCCTTGCTATCCACAGAGATCCTTCCCACATCAACACCTCCTTCTTCTTTATCGATCACTCGTAGTAAGATTGTCTTCCATGAACACGGTTTTAACAGTGAGTCTGTAAATGACTGTGGAGGCCAATTCTGGATCCACATGTCCTTCCACAGTGGGGACATAGGTTTCCGTGTGGGAGTTGATCACGGTGAGGGTTCACCCAGTGTGCCTTCCTCTTAGCACACTTCTCCCTTTTGTCCTGAGTTTGAGCGTCTTCGAAGCCCATGACAGCTTTGGTAAAGGCTGTTCTCCAATTGGAGGGCTCACAGGCTAGTGTTTCCCAGTTGTCGGTGTTCATACTACATTTTAAAATTTGCCCTGAGAGAGTCTTTAAACCTATTTTGTTGACCACCAGCATTACGCTTTCCATTTTTAAGTTCGGAATAGAGTAGGTGCTTTGGAAGACGATAACCAACCCAGGTGATGCTCCTCCATTCTCTCCAACTCCACCCACCCCAACACCCCATCCGCCCCAACAACTCCTCACCCCAACAAACCATCCTCCCAACACACACCCCCTCGCTGTAATGACTATACGCAAAAAATAAGCACACAAACAAAAATAGAACCCACCTCCCCTCCATCTACATCCCATTCCTCACCACATGAATACAAAAAAAACAAAATATGCAGGTAAAAGAAAAGGAAAACAGAAAAAGGCAAACTCATGCTAACTAAAACAACACTTCCACCCCAATAAAACAAACAGCAAACAGCATTTTCTAAGAATAAAAAGAAGGAAGGAAGGAAAAGTCCCTTTCTCCCTAGGACATATCTTAACAGATTTCACCAATTAATGTTACTTGCAGAAGAGTCTCATTTTAAGATACAGTATAAAGAAAATCTAGGCGATCTGGAAGTTACAGTTAGTTCTAGGCAATTTCCCCCCAGCTCCATGCCCCATCATTCTGAACCGGGATCAAACATAAATAACCACATACCTGACACAAAAAGTGGCATCAAAGAAAAGATAAAGGACCGGAAGCAAATTGCCATTTCACTCCAAATTAGGAAGTCTGCTGGGGTATGGCTGGCCCTGGCATTTTCTGTTCCTGGGCCAAGAGTCTCTCCATGTTCTGAGCTGAATGGCAACTTGAATGTTCAGTGCAGAATGCTGTTGCCGTTGCTGCAGCATGTAAACTGCTCCAATAGTCACGAGTGTGGCTGCTACTGGATCCTACCTTACACATGCAATTGCATTGCTCAGGAAGGTGTGGCCACAGGTAATTTAGGTTCTGTAACAGGTTCAGTTAATTTCATTTGGGTATTTTCCTACACTATAGGTTGAGCAATTGACCTAGAGAGAGAGAGGAAAAAATGCTAGCTACGTTGGCTCTGAGATTAGGCAATCGACAACTTGGAAGAAAGCTCAGTTGCAACAACCAGATATTATCAAAATTCTGGAGTGAAAGTTGTCGTCTGAAGGCTTTGGAAAACCCCAACAGTTGATATTTATTTATACCTGCCATGCATGGGAAACTAGGCCACGTCTCCATTACAAATGGCCAAGGGTGTAATGAAGACATCTGCCCACACCCAACTCTCATCCCACATAAATAACTTCCTGCTTAAACCTTTATATCATCCCATGGGAACATTGTTGGAAGGAGAGAGAAAAAAAGTGAAGCCAAGCTGGAATTATTGTACAGTAGATAGTTGTGGATACTTCTTCTTAAATAAAGAATGCTAAAGAGCTGGCAAAGGGGCAGAAAAGGACAAGTAATGTGAGCAGGGGGTTTGTGCATTCCCCTTTGAGGAAAGACTAATACATTTGTGGGTTACACCTCCCATCATCCGTAGCCATTGGTTATCCTTGCTGGGGCTGATGGGAGATGTAGTTCTGAGAGGTTTTTTAAAGTATTCATGGGCTCCCTTGATAGGACAGAATGTGTTGGACCTGTCTTTCATTTGTACATATTTTTGTGGTTTTTTTTTTTAAAAAAGTTTTTTATTGTTTTAGTGTAGTTTTAGTATTTTTGTTGTGTTGTAAGTTGCTTCCAGTCATTTCAATGGGTAAAGCAGCTAATTAATAATAATAATAATAATGTGCTCATGGGAAGAAGATGTAAGCAGTACTTCTGTTTTAGCTTTTTCTTTTCTTTGGTCACCAGCATTCTTTAACTTGTAAGTTTTCAGATCTGGACAGTTTGATCTTCTCCATGCTTACCCATAAGACTTGCTACTGAATAAATGTGCATTACTAGCATGTGCTAAAAAAGCAACATTGCTTCCAAAAATCTTTTAAGGACTTTCCCCAGAATACTGAGCTAGTTTGTATTTTTGTGATTTTTGTTAGTGCTGTAACATTCAATTAAAGCCTGCAACAGACCCTCCAGGTGTCCCTATTTTCCAGAGACGTCCCTGATTTAGAGAAGCCATCCTAGTTTCTGATTTGATCCTGGAATGTCCCGCTTTTCCTTAGGACCTCCCTATTTTCATTGGAGAAATGTTGGAGGGTATGGTAGGATGTCCCTATTTTCACTGGAGAAATGCTGGAGGGTATGGGGTTATCTGACCCCCAAGCCGTCTGAAGACAATTCTGTATAGGGAAGTTTTTTAAAAAATATATTTAATGTTTTATTATGTTTTATATTTGTTGGAAGCTGCCCAGAGTGGCTGGGGCAACCCAGTAAGATGTGTGGGGTACAACTAGTAAAATTATCATTATGGAATGGGACGTCCCTATTTTCATAGGAGAAGTGATGGAGGGTATGCTGCAAGAGTCTGACATGTGAACGGTGGATGTGGCCAGATGGAAGAAGATATGTTTTTGAAGTCAGTAAATGCCATTTCTAGGCAAATTGTCTCAAGAACAAGCCTGATCTCCAAGCAGTTAAACGGGACATACTTAAGGGCGTATCCACACTTCTGCTTCTTGAAATAATGGGACCGAGCGGTTTCCCCCTTCCCAAGGGAAAACTCTTTTCTTAGTCGGAACGCATGGCAACCCGGGGAAAACCCGTTTTACTTCTAAGCACGCTTAGAAACCAGGCTTGATCCTGAATCCCGAGACAAGTTGCCTGGAAATTGCATTTATTGGCTATAGAAAAACACCCTCCTTCTTCCATCTGCCCACACCCACCGTTCCCACGTCAGACACTTGCAGGCTTTAACTGAAATTTCTGATGGCATTTTACTTTTTGCATTGTTCTTTCGCCGCTGCACTTCCACGTGAACGCTGTTCCTAAGGAGGAGCTGGGGTCAACATTCTAACCTTCCCTTTCTTTAAACCGATTCTGATATATTGCATTTTAATTTGATCGTGTCGCAGCCCACCTAATTGCGGAAGGGTGGGTAAGGAATAGAATGATGGTGAAGATAGTAATAATAATAATAATATGAAATGATAACACATAAAATATCGTAATATGTGCCATTACGAGACTGGTTTCCTTATAACGATTAAGAGTAATAAAGAACGATGATGATGATTAATAATAATACAATAAATGAACCAAAAAGTTCATTGGAGCCACGTTAAAACCATAGGTATGGGGCGGGGGAAGCATTCTGGCGATGATAAAACTCATTCGGCGGGACATTGACGCAATACTAGCGCAACCTCCAAACGTTCGGTGAGAGCAAAAGAGAGACGCATGCGCAGCAACAGCGGCGGCGGCAGGGGGCGGGGCGGGGCCCTCCGGCTGCCTCGCGATGCGGAGAAAGCAACGGTCGAGGGCGCGTGCGTTGCGCAGGCCGGGCTGCCGCCGCCGGGGCGCATGCGCCGAGGCCGGAAGATGAAGGTGGCGGTGGCCGGCTGCTGCCATGGCGCGCTTGACAAGATGTACGAGACGCTCCATTTGCTGGAGCAGCGCCACGGCCAGGCGGCGCCGGATCTGCTCCTGTGCGCCGGGGACTTCCAGGCCGTGCGCAACGCGGCGGACCTGCGCTGCATGGCGGTGCCGGCCAAGTACCGCTGCTTGGGGGGCTTCGCGAGGTGAGTCGCCCGCGAAGAGGCAGCAGGATTTCGAATTCCGCGGAGGCTCCGCCCCGGAGCCCATTTGAGGGAAGGGTGCCTCTGAGCACGCGCAGAGTGCAAGGTCCTTTGCGGGGTTTTTGACTGTTGGGGTGGTAGAGGAGTTGGTTAAGCATTGTGTGCGCGCGTGTAAAATATTATATAATTTGTGTTTTATGCCTTGGTAGGCTGTTAAAGCAGCTCCCGTAGGAGGAAAGGCTGTAGCATAAAGCAGGGGAGGTTTTTCTTGGTGTGCTTTTTCACCAGGTTTTCCATATGCGAATAGCAAAGTATTAACCAAGTGTCAAGTTTTCCTGAAAGACCAGCCCTGAGAGAGGAAAGGACGTGTTCAACTCAGTACATAACAGGATGGCAGGGCCACACCACTGACCCCAATCCCAATTTTACACAGCTTTTTCTCTCTCTGCTCCTGACATCCACAGGTCAGTGTCTGCAAGAGAAGTGCTACAGATCTCTGCAGGAACTGGAATCCTGATCATGCAGGATTCCACCTTCTGTAGAAGTCAACAGGTTTGTGTAGGTTTCCCCCCTGCAAGATGTTCACACACAACGTGTGGATGGCAGATGGAGGAAGTTGACTGGCCTTGGGGAAAGCCCCACTGTCCTTTTCAGTCTATGCACTCCTTTTATCCATATACTGTAGTGTGTTAACTAAATCCAGCGTCCCAAGTTGAGGTGAAATACGTGGCTTAGTCAGTCTTAGTTGGATTGACTGTGGAACTTAGTGGGACTTAACTTCTGACTAAACATGCTCCGGCTTCCACTTCATGTCCTACTGACAAGTGCAATTAAATAGGTTAGCTTTATGTGTTTCATGTTAATTTGGTGATTCCTATGAGCACTTTCTGGGACGCAGGTGGCGCTGTGGGTTAAAGCCTCAGCGCCTAGGACTTGCCGATCGAAAGGTTGGCGGTTCGAATCCCTGCGGCGGGGTGCGCTCCCGCTGCTCGGTCCCAGCGCCTGCCAACCCAGCAGTTCGAAAGCACCTCCGGGTGCAAGTAGATAAATAGGGACCGCTTACCAGCGGGAAGGTAAACGGCGTTTCCGTGTGCGGCTCTGGCTCGCCAGAGCAGCGATGTCACGCTGGCCACGTGACCCGGAAGTGTCTCCGGACAGCGCTGGCCCCTGGCCTCTTAAGTGAGATGGGCGCACAACCCCAGAGTCTGTCAAGACTGGCCCGTACGGGCAGGGGTACCTTTACCTTTACCTTTATGAGCACTTTCTGCTCAGTAGTAGCCCATGTGCCATCTCTACCTCCTCAGCTGCACATCAGAAGCAATGTATGATACAATGTTCCTTCATGTAAACCTATAGGCCTGATTCCTCTGATCAGGAAACATGAAAATGCTGATCCTTAATACCAGTGACAAAGACCTTGGCTTTTGGCTGTGTTCTAGGTATTATTCTGGAGAGAAGAAAGCTCCTGTTCTGACCATCTTTATTGGGGGCAACCACGAAGCCTCCAATCACTTGCAAGAGCTACCATATGGCGGATGGGTAGCACCAAACATCTACTACCTTGGTATTAACATTTTGCTTTCTGTTTTGATAGCCTAGGATGTACAAGCATAGGGCTGATGATTTAGACTGAAGTTCAGCTTTATAGTGGGGGACTGCTCTTCTTTCCCTCCAAAATTAGGCATGTCAGTATCTTGCAGGTGAAGTCGTATGTTGCTGGAATGTTTTCAGTGTAAGCCTGTATAGCTGTTCTGGAAAGTTTTCAGTGTAGCAACAGCAAAATAGGTCCAATTCTGTCTTTTTCTGACCTTGTGTGGCCAGTATAGTGAGCAGCAGATTGTAGCCCAAAATACACTATTATCCCTATACACATTACAGAATGCAACCTTTTTCTTTGCTATGAAGGAAATACAGCACATTCTTGGGAACCAGTAACCACTTTATGTACTGCTCGTGGTTTTCGTGGACAGTCTTCTACTTCTTAGCCTGATCTACATATTTTTTTCTGGTTTCAGGTTACGCTGGAGTGGTAAAGTATCGCGGGGTGAGAATTGGTGGACTCTCTGGCATCTTCAAATCTCATGATTACAAAAAGGGTATGTCTAGGATGGGGTTGTGCTGCAGATTCTTGTTTTAAATCTGAATTTCATTTTCGGCTGTAGCACTTATTGCACTAGAGTGAGTTGCGTCTGTTGCTGGTAGGTGATTCTGAAGCCTGGTTTTGATGCCATGGGAAGCTGTGGCTAATGAATCAGGATCTGAAACCATGGTTTGATGTTTGTTTGTGTGAACTAACCACAGTTAGGTTATTTAGATGTAGTGGGAAACTGCAGCTTATTCAAAACTGAAAGTAGGCATTCTTTAATCTTCATTCTTGCTTGAAGGAGGGGAAAAGGGAGCATGTGGTTCCAATGCCCACCACAGCATATTTTTTACTGGTGTACCCTAGTTTACTGGTACATCTGAACAGGTCTCGATTATCCCTGTGATGCGGCAGTGCTGAAGGGAATCAATGTGGCAAAATGGATCAAGGGTTTTTCTTGGATGTAGGAAACCCAGTTTTAAATTTTTACTTGACTAAAATGCTTAGCTGAGAAACTTGGAGCAAATAACTATTTCTTACCATGGCCTAATTCAAAGTGGTGTTGTGAGGCCCAAACACTACTCTGATTCCTGTGAGGAAAGTATAAGATACAGATAGAAGGAAAAAGGATAAGAAGTCCATCTAGTTTTCTCTGCACCTTTCTGTTGGCTTGTTGTAGTGATATTCTATCTCATCTGCCTTGTTTCAGATCCTCATTTCAGATCCTTGCTCACCTAGGTACTGAGTTTTCACTTCAGTAAAAGAGGAAAAATTGTTACTTGCCTCTTGAGGATGTCAGAGTAAGGTTGTGTGGTCTTTGTTCAATTGACGGCGCTAAAGCCAAATATCCATTGAATGAAATAGGAAGAAGTTAAATTCCTTGTTACATTTACTTATTTAAAATATTTTTAGCCTGCCTTCTTTTGAAAGCAATCTCAAGGTGGTGTGCAGTGCATTTAATCTTAAAGCAGTAACATCAATCAGTACAATAAAATGAGGGCAAATAAAATGCATAAATAATACTATCTGTTAAAATTATAGTACATCTGCATTCTGTGATCAAGCTTCTAGATCTCAAGTTGCATAGGGCTTTATAAATTATCATTAGCACCTTGAAACTGACCTTGTAGTATAGTGATAAGCACACTTGTGCAACTCTCAAAGAAGGTTGAATATAACACCCATTCCACAATGCTGCTGTTTCAGGGGATTGGAGCCAATTAGGAAGTCTTCCTTTTTGTCATTGTTTTTATTCAGCTAAGTGTTTCTCAACTTGCTTAAGGTCACTTTGAGTATCCACCATACAACCAACAAACGATAAGAAGTGTCTACCATGTAAGAAACATTGAAGTCTTCAAGCTCAAGCAGGTTAGTGTAAATCCAATTTCATATCAACCTGTCTGTATGTTAAGATCTTCTTCATAGCCCTGCCCCTTCCCTTCAAGTACCTTCATCGCCATCTGAGATAAAGTGGGGGGCACCACAGGGATAAGGGTCGTCATCCCAGCTGCAAAACAGTCCCCCAAGAGATTTATGTGGCACTGTTCTTGTTAATCTTTCTGGCACTAGGTTTTCTGCCACCAGCCTTTTAATTTTCCAGATCTTTTAATAGCCTTTAAAAGGGCTTACATCTTTAAAAAAATGGGTTTTATGTTGTTTCTAGTTACGTTATTTCTTCTTCAACAGCTCTCAGCTAGGCAGAGGGATGAGAATTAATGTTTAACTGTTTTTTAATTATTGTCTCGTCCCCTGCCCAGTGTTTAAAGCTGTTCTGTTTTTATCTTTAAGCCACCTTAAGTTCCTCTCAGGGGAAAAAGGCAGGGGAATAATAATATTAATAATAATTCATTGATGTTGCATTCAGCTGCAGAAACACCAGGAAGTCTCAGCGGGTGCTGCCGAACTGGCTGGCTCTTAAAAAAAATCAAAATAAAATAAAACAGTTAACTAAAAGAAATACTATCTATGTTGACTAGCAAAATATAATATTTAAAATACAATCAAGATACAATAAAACATTACTTAACAGAAGAAATCAAAAAGAAAAAACCAGTAAATCAAAACTTAGAAGAACAATCATCTTCATTAGTCCTACTCAGAGCAGACCCATTGAAACTAATGCAGTTAAGCCAGCTTAATCATTTCCCCTCTTCCCTAAAAAATAATTGACATCTGTGATCCTGTGCTGTGTTTTCTTTACTCACAACAGCAGCTGTCTTGTCTCATTTTGTGTTGCTTTTGTTTTGGTTTAACAGCTAAAGCAGCCTATGGATGTATTTATGTCCCACGACTGGCCCAGAAGTATATATCATTATGGAGACAAGAAATTGCTGCTTAGGAAAAAATCGTTCTTCCGCCAAGAAGTGGAGAGTAATACGTTGGGAAGTCCTGCTGCTTCAGAGCTTCTGGAACACTTGAAACCAACCTATTGGTTCGCTGCACACCTACATGTGAAGTTTGCTGCCTTCATGCAGCACCAGGTAAAAGAACTGGAGAGTTTTGCTGTGCCTCTGTTGACATTTATGTGTGCAGTTGTGTTTCACCATTGTTGTTTTTAACGGAAGCTGGAGCTCCAGAGAAACTTCAGTGGAGGAAACCTGATACCTGCTAGTAGTTTCAAAATAACAAACTGCTCTGGATTGGGGGCCAGTTGTGCTCAGCTTGCACCTGGCACTGCTTGAGAATTCTGAGAAAGGTTCATTCTGTCATATTGATTCTAAATGGCGTCCCATTGTCTCCAAACATAGACAAAAAGCTGCTGTTTGAGCTCAGGAGTTATTATGCAAAATTTGTTTATAATCTCTTAAGAGGGGTTCAAATGCATAGGGAACATGTAAGCAAACAGCCTTCCAAAATATATAATAGATTGCAGCGGTGCGGAAACTGCCTCTCCAGATGTTTTTGAACTATTGCCCCTATTATCACTGAATACTGGCCATGCTGTCTGGGGCTGATAGGGAGTCCAACAGCATCCTCAGGTTCCTTACTTGTGCTCTATTACAATCTTTTTCAAAATACCATAATTCAAATATAAGCTTATCGGGGATTCCAGGACAGTGGTTAGGATCTTAACAGGCTATTGATAAATTTACCTTGGTTTGTTTTGATAAGTAGCCCTTAGTGAATTCTGATTGGAATCATAGAGCTGGACAAAACTGGAGAGCCTGCCATGTAATGATATACTTCACACTCTTCTTTGCACTGTTGATATTTTTATATAAGTGAAAATGACTGATAGGCAAGCTAACCTCTGGTACTTTCAGAAGAGCAGAAGACAGTTGTCTGTCTGTGAATTTATGTTTTGCTGATTTAAACCCTGGCATCTCCAACCAAAGATTTGGGAGACACCGGGTAAGAAAGACTTCCATCTCAGATAGAAGGCTGCTGCCAATCAGAATAGACATTGCTGGGTTAGATGGAACAGCGGTCTGACTCACAAAAAGGCAGCTTCATATGTCCATGCATATAAATCGCTTCAAACCTTGTTGTGTAGCCAAAAATGACTTTGGTACATGTGCCATTTTTTGTTGATGTACCCCCCCTCCCTTAATAGGCCAATGGCAGTGGGAAACAGCCAAAAGCAACAAAATTTCTGGCCCTGGATAAATGCCTGCCCCACAGAGACTTCCTACAGGTAAAACATGCTGAATTTTCTGTTTGGTATCTGTTGTTATGAGGCCTAAGGCTCAGTGGTATTTAGAATCTTCTGTAAAAGGGGGAGAAATGGTCAGCCAGATATGACCTTCCAGGATGCTCTGTTTGCACTTTGGAACCTTTTCCCGAAGCTGCAGCCCTCTCCACCCTCCTTGAGTGTTTTTGCATAGCATGGATGTGTCCTTGAACTGTGACAAAGCCTCCAGGCGGATGGAGAGTTGTGTGGATAAATGTCTGGCTTTTGTGGCTTACTGTACAAAGTAAGAGCCGCCTCTGTTGCTTTACCTGCTTTTCTCTTGCCTTGTCCACTAGTGACATGAGCCCCCCCCCCAAGGTTGCCTGTGGGGAAATGTGGCCCTTGGGCTGCAGAAGGTTCCCTACCCCTGTTTCCCAGCCTGGCTTCATGGTCCTTCCAAAAACAAGGGAGAAGTGCAGTCTGTAGGAAGGGCAAGGGTAGATTTATCTGAGGTGCTAGTGCCTTAAGTTCACAGCCAAGACTTGCCTGCTATGGAGGACAAATAGGTGTTTTTAATTTCCCAATGTTTTCTAAGATTGTAGAGATTGAGCACGACCCAAGTGCATCTGACTGCCTGGAATATGACCCTGAATGGATTGCTGTTCTTAAAGCTACTAACAATCTTGTTAATGTGTCTCCAAATTCCTGGAATATGCCTGAAAACAATGGACTCCATGCAAAGTATGTAAAGTGTTGTCTGTATATTTTTATTTATTTGCTGCTTTTTGACCCCTTATGCCTCCTCTGCCAACATCTCACCAATACTACAGAGCAGTAACAATACAGCCAGATTAAAAACAACAACTAAGGCAACATTCCTAACCCCACTTACTTGGGAGTAAGCCCCACTGAATTCGTAGGACTTCTAAGTAGATATTGATCGCACTACTCCCAACTCTCCCTTGCGCTGGATTCCTCTAGCATGCCGGGATAATTGAATCTGGCCCATTGAAGTTAGGAGGCATTACCATCCCTAGAACTCCATATATCAGTTAATGCCCTGTATGAGGAAGCACTTCCTTTTCTTTGTCCTGAAGCTGTTCAGATGTAAGGGGCAGAGAGGTGGGTAGCCTTACTTGAACCTCCCTGTGTTTGGCCTCTTGTAGATGGGACTACAGTGTCACAGAAGAAGACATCAAGGCGGTTTTGGAAGAGGCGAACCACGACCTTAAGGTTCCACATAACTTCAGTACCACAGTTCCCTGTTATAACTCAAACAAATCCCAGGAGCACAGAGAACCTGTTCATCAGATCAATCCCCAGATGACCGAGTTTTGTGCCCGGTTTGGCCTCTTGGACATTAATGGCCGAATCCAACAACTGAGAGAGGAGCACGGAGATGAGGATGATGATGATGAAGAGGAGGAGGAGGTAGACAGTACTGGATCAGCAGAGGAGCCCAGTGACTATAATACAGACGTTTCTGGCTTGTCCTCTTCTATCAACCCTGATGAAATAATACTGGATGAAGACAGCAATGATGAAGAAGAGCCAGGCAGCTGCCCAGTGGACTCGTCTGCCAACTACCCTTCTGACGTCTCAACAACTTTTTCCGACATCCGGGTCACGCCAGGTTCCATGGCTGTGTCGCCGAATGATACTGTGGAAAGTGATGAACTGGAGAAATCGAGTGAGAGAAACCAGCCAGAAGAGGTGATCCCCAGTGAAACGGCCTTGAAGCGGCTAAGTGACACAAGTGAAGAAGGAAAGGGTGGGCCAAAGAAAATTAAAAGGAGGAACCAGGCTATCTATGCTTCCAAAGATGAAGATGAGGTGGAATGAGACAACCCCTTTGTTGACACTATAGGCAGGATCTTCGATTGCTATACCTGTTCAACTTTTGGTGCGGGTCTTTTTTTGTGGGGGATGGGATTTTACAATCCTACACAGTTTTTACACTTTAATTGCAACAAGCCCTTTTTTATATAAGAGCAAATATTTTTATTGGGGAACAAATATTGACTTGGTAGAAAGAACTTGTAGGCATCTGTGATCCAACGGAGGACCTGTTGTATCCCTTTTTGCAGAGGCTTACCAGACAAGGAGAAAATATTTTGCATTTTGATGGAGGTTCGGAAAAGGACCTTTTTATATATATATAATGGAGCAAGCTCAAATTGATTCAACTTCTTTGCTACTTAAGCTCACCCACCTGCCCATTGACAGCAATTAGTTCCGAATCTTGCATTCATTGGACTTTGCATCAGTGAATGTTATAAGTTCTAGCTTTCTCAGGTAGTCCCTCCTCCTTCCTGCCCTCCCAGTGTTGATGGGGAATTTGCTGCCTTCTGTATGTTGTTGGACTCCCAGTTCTCATCACCCCTGATCGTCGTCCATACTCACTGGGGCTGATGGGACTTAGCGTCCAACAACTTCTGGAGGGTCATGGATTCTCCATTCCTGGTTTTTGCTATGTTAACCATAAGAACTAATAGGCTGTCTGATGTGCATCATTTCAGCTGTCAACCACATTGAGAATGTGATTGAAATAATACTATATAAAATTGGGAAAGTACAATAATCCTATGGTGAGTTGAGCATGTAAGAAGTGAAACCACAACTTGGGGTTTATTTTAATGCCGTGATTTACCAGGATGATATATAGGTCTGTAAATAAATCCTCCTTTTGCACTACCCTAGTTTCTGTATTTTCTGTGCATGCTGTGTGAATATGCAACATAGATTTTCTTTCATGCATGTAGTGAACCATTTCAGATAGTCAGATTCTGACTAAATAAGCCGATATATGAAATAGGACTCAGCTATAAAATAACATTTTAAGTGCGTTTTAAGTGCATTATACAAATGTGACACTAGACGGTGCTAGTGAGCTAATAGCAAATTCAATATATATATTTAAATGGTAAAAAAAATTCACAGCGTTTTTTATATATGTGTAGATTCCACCTGAATGTATCTGTCTTTCCCCAGAGCAATGATTAACCTATGATCTCCAGTCATAGTTTCTCATTTTGCCCAAGCAAGCCAAGGAAACTGTTACCAGTTTTGGAACTAGCCGTACCTGTTAAGCCACAATTTGAAGCAGATTTAATTTCTTGGCGTGTTCCAAAGCAGTTAACCATAGTTTCATCTCAATAGAGAAATTACGGTTAACTAGAGAATTGCAGCAAAGGTGAGGCAAAGAGAGCCACACATCTGAGCAAAAGTTTCAGATAGAATTGTCTGAAAGTGGCCACGTTCAGTTTGAGGAGTTGTAAAATAATTTACATAACCAGATGTGACTAACTATTCTGAAATGGAGAGTAGATAGCAAAGATAACACATTAAACCAGAATTTTGGAGAGACATTGATTCCTAGTAGTTCCAACTTGCTCCATAAGTTAGGGCAAACATTTCATGCCCGAAACTGGCAACTTAGTTTCCCAGGTACAGTGGGTAATTAAATGGCTGCCATCTAAAAAAGACAAATTCTAGAGGGGTAGAAAGCTTTTGTAACGAGCAACCAAAAGTTTATTGTGGAACATTACGGGGTTTATTGCGGAATGAGCTTTAGTTTGTTAGAGCCTGCTTTTCAGCAGGAGATAGCAATATCCTTTTACATCTGTATCCAATAGTGTTTTTATAGATATACCGTACTTTTCCGTGCATAAGACGCCCCCTATTTTTGGGGACTCAAATTTAATAAAACGGGCAGAGATGGTACAGAAGAGTTGTTGAGCTTTTTTTGTTTTTTTGCGGTGGATTGCCAAAAATCGCTCACTGCAAAATCCACCTCCCGTCTGTCCCATTGCTGGCGGAAGCTGCCAATTGCCCACCCAACTCCTGGAGCGTCAGCCAGTCAACAACACCCGTTGATGCAGCAACCAATAACACACACAATAGTTGCTGATAGCCATGGCAGAAACCAATCAAACGTCCACCCTGTGTACTATCCATGTATAAGACGACCCCCACTTTTTAGCATGTTTTTTAAAGAAAAAAACATAGCCTTATACACAGAAAAGTACGGTATATATATAAAACAGCAACCGTGTAACTGGCCCCTGGTGTCCACTCTTTTAAATTACTACAAATTATTTCTGAACTGAAAGCTTGCCCCTCTCCCGATTTTATAGTCTTTGCTACTACGTGTGACTAAAAAGCCAACAGATGCAAGACGTACAACATGTGCAACTTTTTTGCATTAGTGCAAATGAATATAGATGGTTGCACAGTGACTATTCGTAACAGTGGTTTCCTTCGGACACTGACGGGGAACAGCTGCCGTAGAAAATCACATAGCAATAGCTTTACAGGCTTTAAAAGCAAACACCACTAGAGGGCACCCTCTGCATGGTGCAAATAGCTATTTGCTAAATTCTGACTTCTGCAAAATGATGGACCTTATGCCCAAGTGTGCAAATAAGTACAGTCAGAACGGTGGCAGCAGTGCTGTGTTTTCCAAATTCAGAAACATGTCAAGGAATGTGATGCCACTTATTAGATCTATTGTTGTTTAGTCGTTTAGTCGTGTCCGACTCTTCGTGACCCCATGGACCAGAGCACGCCAGGCACTCCTATCTTCCACTGCCTCCCGCAGTTTGGTCAGACTCATGTTTGTAGCTTCGAGAACGCTGTCCAACCATCTTGTCCTCTGTCGTGCCCTTCTTCTTGTGCCCTCAATCTTTCCCAACATCAGGGTCTTTTCCAGGGAGTCTTCTCTTCTCATGAGGTAGCCAAAGTATTGGAGCCTCAGTTTCACGATCTGTCCTTCCAGTGAGCACTCAGGGCCGATTTCCTTAAGAATGGATAGGTTTGATCTTCTTGCAGTCCATGGGACTCTCAAGAGTCTCCTCCAGCACCATAATTCAAAAGCATCAATTTTTCGGCGATCAGCCTTCTTTATGGTCCAGCTCTCACTTCCATACATCACTATTGGGAAAACCATGGCTTTAAGTATACGGACCTTTGTTGGTAAGGTGATGTCTCTGCTTTTTAAGATGCTGTCTAAGTTTGCCATCACCTTTCTCCCAAGGAGCAGGCGTCTTTTAATTTTGTGACTGCTGTTACGAAAATGATCTATTAGATCTATTAGTTTTTTTTAAACACAGTACTAGAAGTGAGCTGTCATTCTATGCATCTTTTTGTCTATTCATAATAATAAAAGATGCTACATGATCAGTCTCTTGGTTGGCTGGCTCAGTTTGGCACATTTTAGAGCAAAAGAATAGGTGGGTTGAAAAACAAACTCCGTATGGTAGTTTAGGAAGATAGTACATGAGCCATTGATGCACACTCATTCCTCAATTCACTTGGAAGAAAACCCTTTTTTGTGATGCAATTAACCATAACTACTGAGGAAATACAGTTAGAAATGGCAAGGTATTCTTAAAGGTGTCCCATTGTCTTGAGACGAGGGCTCTTGGCTACCCCGCACATTGCTCAAGTGAGAATTGAGCCCTGAATGTTACACCTTGTTTTCCAACCTAAATCTTAATGGCTTGTCTTGTAGATAGTCTTGCAACAGTGGATGGTGTGTGTTTTAATAAGTCTTTTTTTTAAAAAAGTATTTTCATACTATCCTTCAATCACATTCCAAGGGTGGTTTACAAGAAGAATAAGAAGAAAAAGTAAAGTAAAGGTTGCAAAATTGTAAAAAGCACAGAACTATCAACGGGATTAAAACTGGATCTAAAAAAGCTTTGGAAATTTAAAAAGAAAAACCTTTGTCATAAATAAGGCCAGTGGTTCTCAAACTTTTTTTCCTCAGCCATACTTTCAGAATAAAACTTTGCTTGTGCAACACCATATATTTTTTTAAATAGAACATGACTACTTTATAATATGATCATGGGACACCCAGAAAGGATAGAACAATGCAGCCACATAAGAGCATGAATCATTCCCAAAATAGAATAATGATTGTCCTTGAATCTTCCCACCGCACTTGCCACCCTCTCCTGCCACAAGCTTTGAGAACCATTGAATTAGATATTAAACAAATCTCTGGGGAGAGTGCTAACACTGGGATGTCACCACTGAGAAGGCCCTCTTTCAGTGTAGGCCTGGGATCATAAGGAGACTGGTAATCCTTCAAGTAACTTGGTCCTATGATGTGAAGTTAATTGCTGGCTCACATTATCAATCCGTTGCCGTCCTCATTAAAAATGGAGCGACTCGTCCCTTCTTGAGAAATTAAAGGACAGCAGATTGCAAAACGGGGACAATGAGAACCAAAGCAGAACCTCACTGAAGACGTGGTGAGAAAGGGGGAAAAGCACAGCGTCCTTACAAACAATGGCAAGCCTAATTAAAGAGGGTTAGTTCAGCTACCCCTTCATTAAGAGAGGGCAAAATAAAAGGTACCCCGTAAATCAGTGTTAGCCAGGTCAGCCAAGTAGGTTAAAAATGAGTTGCTTGTTGAGTGCCAGTGCCTTGACTTCTGCATCATTTGGAGCAGACTAGATCCCGCAAGAAACCCGGGCTCTCTCTTCCCACCTCAGCAAAGGAAAGAGGATTATTTCTTGGGATCAGGTAGGAGACTTTTGCTACTGGTGCTGCTGCTGTGCATGTGTACATCTTGCATCAAGTGTTCATTGTTGTTCATCTTGGTATTTGGTGATAATGCTATTGTGTTACCTAGCCTGGCTTTGTGAAAGCTGGCTTACTGTCCACTTTGCATCTTTTCCAGATGGGGAAACTGAGGATGTCACAAGAGACAAGATAGGGGGAATGATAAAAGTTCATGAAGTTATTCGTGGTGCAGAGGGATGGATCAGATAGATCAGAAAAAATGGATGCGTTTTTCTCCCTCTCATAATAATAGAACCTGAGCTCATCTAGTCATGCTGAATGGACTTAGGAACTTAGAAAACTGCCCTATACCATTGGTTCATCTAGCTCAGTATTGCCTACACAGACTGGCAGCAGCATCTGCAGGGTTTTGGACAGGGGTGTCACCTGGCCCTACCAAGAGATGCTGGGGACTGAAACTAGCTGGGACTTCCTGCGTGAAAAGCAGATGCTACCTCTGAGCCACATAGAATCATAGAATCATAGAGTTGGAAGAGACCACAAGGGCCATCGAGTCCAACCCCCTGCCAAGCAGGAAACACCATCAGAGCACTCCTGACGTATGGTTGTCAAGCCTCTGCTTAAAGACCTCCAAAGAAGGAGACTCCACCACACTCCTTGGCAGCAAATTCCACTGTTGAACAGCTCTTACTGTAAGGAAGTTCTTCCTAATGTTTAGGTGGAATCTTCTTTCTTGTAGTTTGGAACCATTGCTATGATGCTATGATAGTCCAGCAAGTCCAGTATCTGAAGCAATTGGTCCATCCCTTATGAAATGGCCAGAACAGACAAATGGGAGTGCTTTTTCACCAAGAGCAATGTTAAAACTAGGGAATTTGTTGCATTGATGGCTACCAACGTAGATGGCTTTAAAAGGGGATTGGGCACATTTACAGGATATAAGGTAGCTAGTGGCTACTAAACATGCCTTTGAATACCAGCCCCTGAGGAAATAATAGTGGGACAGCATTAGTTGCTTATGGGCTTCCCATAAATATCTGGCTGACCATTGTGGTATATAGGATGCAGGTCTAGATAAGCCTTTGGCTCTATCCAGCAGAGTCTTAGGCCACCCAGGGCTACAGTGGTACCTTTGGTTAAGAACTTAATTCATTCCGGAGGTCTGCTCTTAACCTGAAACTGTTTTTAACCTGAGACACCACTTTAGCTAATGGGGCCTCCTGCTGTTGCTGCACTGCTGCATCTCGATTTCTGTTCTCATCCTGAAGCAAAGTTCTTAACTTGAGGTACTATTTCTGGGTTAGCGGAGTCTGTAACCTGAAGCGTATGTAACATGAAGCGTATGTAACCTGAGGTACCACAGTACTGTGATTTGGGCAATGTTTGTTTAGGGTTGACTAGAAGAGGACCGACTTGCTACGATAGCCCAGGAAAGAGAATGTCTCTCTATGGTATCACCCATGCTTTTTATGCAGAAGGCTCCAGGTTCAGTTTTTGGCATTCAGCATCAGGTGATGGGAAACACCTTTGCCTGGTGAGCCCAGAAAGCCACTGATAGCTAGATTAGGGAATATTGGGGGAGATGGGCATACAGTAGCTTCTGCCCATTTCACTTTCGACCTATTATGGGGCAAAATGAAAGTTTTGCTTGCCCCACCAAATGGGATGGGAGGCTGGGCAGTGATAAACGTCACCTTTGGCTTCTGATCCCAATTCAATGTATTAGGTTATTCTGGATAGCAAAGGATCTGTCATTTTGATGGGATGTATGTTAGTGGAGGACCAAGGGCCAAGTGTATGTATGGGGTAAATACATCACTGTATGTATATATATGTGTGTGTGTGTGTGTGTGTGTATACACACACACACACACACACACTCTCTGCAGGGGTCACCAACCTTTTTGGGGTCAGTGGGCACGTTTGGAATTTGGAAGGAGTGCCCTGGGGTGCCAGTCACAAAATGGCTGCCGTGGGAACATGGCATAACGCAATATGGCCCTTCTGGGGATGTGGCTGCCATAGGAAGTACTTTAGGCCCCAGATATAGAGGCATATAAGCACCCTCTCCAGATTGCAGCTACCCAAAGATGTCCTGTGCCTGCAGCAAGTCCGCAGAGCAGGACCTGTATTTAAATGCTTATCAATTGTGTCCATGTAGACTGGACAGGAAGGCACCGTCGATCCAAAGCCGATAGCAGGCTGAGTCAGCTAATTCTAGTTTTGCACCCTACCCCTGACAGCCAATGCCACCCAGGGCCAGCCCAAGACGTTTGGGCACCTGAGGCAAACCACAAAATGGCGTCCCTCTCCTGTCAGGGAAGAAGGGGTGAGTGAAGATCTACATCAGGAACAAGCGGTGAAATAAAGATCCACATTGAGATCTGCTTCCCTCATGGATCCTGCCGCCCAAGGCAATTGCCTCATGAGTGGGCCGGCCCTGGTGCCATCCCTTGGACTGGTTGTAAGTAAGTCAGGTGAGGGCTATCTGAGGGACAACAGAAGTTGTTGCGGCAGTGCCTAACTTATCCTGATGGACCAGCCTCCTCTGCATCTGACCCCCTGTCACCACCTGCTCAACCCACATTCTCAGCTCTCCAATTTTACCACGTCTGTCAGCCTTTGGAGAGCTGCGAAAAAAGGGGTGACCTCTGCTGTGTGAAGAGTTTCTAGGTAATGTACTGGTTACCTTTCTAGGATGCATTGCTTGACCAGACTGGTAGTGGTAAGGGGGAAGCTGGAATAGAGAGAGATAAGAGAGGCCTTTTCTACAATGTGCATCTCAGAGTTTTCACCAGAGGCAGAGATTTGCATTCGTCACCAGCCACAGCAATTTATGTACAGATTGCATTCATAACAATTTGACGGGTAGAATTTAAAACTGTACAAATTAAGGCTCAGGGAGCCCCTCTAGCGGCCATTCCATTAATGGCACCTGAGGGGCTGATCAGAAGTCACAGCCAAGTTTCCTTCAATATGCTCTCTGACTGATGCTGAAAGTGCCTCTTTAAAGGAGGTGGTTATAACCACCAACCAGGCGACCAGCAGTTGCGGCAGTCTCCTTTAAACTCTATCGGGTGTCAATCACTCGATGTCATTAGGATGTCAGGGGATTGATAAGTAGGTGGTCTTTTTCACTTGCTGGGATCTAAGATCCCTGGCATCGCCAACTGAGGTTGATGCCAGCTTTGGCCACCCAACCAACTTATGTATCTCTGCCAGTCAAGCTTGCAAAAATTTATCATTTGCCCGATAATAAATGTTGGAAATGTAAAGAGACTGAAGGTACATTCTTTCACCTTTGGTGGATGTGCCCAAGGATTAAGGCTTTCTGGGAAATGATTTATAATGAAATGAAAAAGGTATTTAAATATACCTTCTTGAAGAAACCAGAAGCCTTTCTCCTAGGCATGGTTGGCCAATTGGTGCCAAAGAAGGACAGAACTTTTTTAATGTATGCGACAACAGCAGCAAGAATACTTATTGCAAAGTATTGGAAGACGCAAGATTTACCCACTCTGGAAGAATGGCAGATGAAGGTGATAGACTATATGGGACTAGCAGAAATGACTGGCAGAATCCGAGACCAGGGAAAAGAGTCGGCGGAAGAAGACTGGAAGAAATTTAAAGACTATTTGCAGAAATATTACAAAATTAATGAATGTTAGAATGATGTTGGACAGAAATTAAGTGGTTACCAGCTGTAATGTAAAGGTTGAGCAACAAGTTATAATAAGTTATAAATAAGTTTTAATAAGGATTTGTTGAGTTAAGAATTCGAATTGGAATACAAAAGGGGGAGGTGAGAGGAGGTCTGGGAAACATGGTAATGGAAATAGGTAATGGAAATGATATTTGTTTTAATTGTTTTTTAATTTTGTAATTTTGTTACTTTTTGTTACTTTTTGTTTTTTGTATTAATTTGGAAACCCTAATAAATATCTATATAAAAAAAAACTTATGTATCTCTGGCCGCTGGCTCAGTGTTTTGTGTTCTTGGGTGGGTTTTTTTTTTGGGGGGGGGAATGAAGTGCTGGTATACTTATATCTTAATTGAAGTGCTGTGGGTGCCACCAGAAAATGGTTGCAACAGGCAGCAAAAGAAGAGGTGATGGCTGTTTGGTAAGTACCATCACAAAAAAAAGCTAGGCGCTAGTTTATCTGGCAGTGGCAGAAAGGTCCGTCAAACCACATATACAGTGGTACCTCTGGATGCGAACAGGATCCATTCCGGAGCCCCGTTCACATCCTGAAGTGAACGCAGCCCGCACGTGTGAGTGTCACAATTCGCCTCTTCCGCACATGCATGTGACGTCATTTTGAGCATTAGCGCATGCGCAAGAGGCGAAACCCGGAAGTAAAGCGGTTCGTTACTTCTGGGTTGCCGCAGAGCGCAACCCGAAAAGGCTTAACCTGAAGTGAATACAACCCGAGGTATGACTGTACTGTAGTTGGTATGTGGTTTAGGATAATAGTATATCATCTGACAATTTTAAATCCTCCCCCAAAGTAGTATTTATCCATCTTAATACTTTCCTTCAAAAATTTGTAAGCTAAATGTCGGACATTGCATAAATATGTATTTCAGAGAAGCATTTTCCTGCAGCAGCATGTTGTCATAGATAGTCCCTTTTTGCACAAACATAGCAGAGTCCGAGCTCGAACTGATGTTGAACATACATCACTACCACACTGGGTTATGATTTCAAAGTTAAACTCCAATTGATTATTTATTTTATTAACTTTTATCTTTCTTTCTCCTTAAAGGGAGCTGCCTCCGCCATACACAGCAGCTCATCACCATGACAACCTTGACTCTGCATTCCATTACTCTGCTCCTGATTTTTTCAGTAGGTAAGAGTTTGTTAAGGGAATAAAGCCTGCCCATCTAGCCCAGTGCTGTCCACTCTGTGTGGGAGAAATCCTCAAGGGTCTCCGGCAGAGAGAAGCTTCTATCAGTCAATCTTGCATTGCAGGGAGATAGATTAGCTGGATCTCTTCCAGCTCTGCAATTCCATGATTCTATGAATCAATTAATTGACGTGCAAAGCAGAGGCTCTATGGCTGATGTACAGCCCTTCCCATGTTCGGGAGCCGTTTGGGAGCTGAGTTTTGACTGTATTTATTTTAATTGATTTGCCACTTTTTTTTCAACAAAAGAGAAGCAACTTGCGAAAGGTTCAAATATGTAAATGCAACCTCTTGCAAATAAATCTGTTAAAAAACAACACTAAAATTGTTCCTCCACAATGATCAGTTAACAAGAAAAAAACACCCACATTTTTTTGTCATCCAACAAAAAGATGAACGGTACCATAACACATCTTAAAGCTTAAATCTTGTTCTTCATCTTGGGCACAAAATGTATCGGGGTCCTTTTGCAATGGCATGATATAAGCATTTTTTAAAAACCCCACACCTTGGGATGCTGGGGAAACCCAGCCAGATGGGCAGGGTATCAGTAAATAAATTATTATTATTATTATTATTATTATTAGGCTCCAAACAGTGGACTGAGCGGGGCTGGCCTTCATGCCTGCACTGTGCATCGAAAGTTGGTTTGCCAAAGTGTTTTTCAGCCTTGTGTATCCCAGATGTTGTTGGATTACAGCTCCCATTATCCCTGACTAATGGCTAAGCTGGCTGGAGATGATGAGAGCTGTAGTCCAACAACATCTGGGGAACCAAGGTTGAAAGACTACACTAAGAAACAGTAGCTGTCCAAGATTTCGGACTAACAGGTCCGTTCATTTCAAGGGGCACCAGTCCAAAATCTAAATGGAGATTCCAGGGATTAAACCTGGGACCTTCTGCATGCAAGGCAGATGCTCTGAAGGAGCGTCTCCACCCCCATCGTTCTGTCCAGACACCGAGGTCCAGCTCTGAGGGCCTTCTGGCGGTTCCCTCACTGTGGGAATTGAGGTTACAGGAAACCAGGCAGAGGGCCTTCTCAGTAGTGGCGCCCGCCCTGTGGAACGCCCTCCCATCAGATATCAAGGAAATAAACTACTATCTCACTTTTAGAAGACATCTGAAGGCAGCCCTGTTTAGGGAAGTTTTTAATGTTTGATGTGATGGGCAGGGTATAAATAATAAATTATTTATATTTTTATGCTCTACTTACTGAGCTATGGACCTTCTCTGAAGAGAAGTGTGCTTGGAACAGTTCAAGGAGAACTGACCTAAGGAGGGTGTGCTTGGGTTCATTCCATCCCAGCCCGCTGGCTGCCCTTCTGTTGCCGTTCCATGGCCGAGTGGTGGAAGGAGCCCTGTTTGTCTTGGTCTTCCAGGTTCTATGTCCAGGTGCTGGTGGCAGCTCCTCCAACCCTTATCCCAAAGTCCACTTGCATACGCCGAGGTCTCTGCATCCTGACCTCTGCAGCGACCTGGATGCTGCGCATGCTTTTCAGCGTCACATGCCA
This sequence comes from Podarcis cretensis, assembly GCF_951804945.1. Lineage (NCBI taxonomy): Eukaryota > Metazoa > Chordata > Lepidosauria > Squamata > Lacertidae > Podarcis > Podarcis cretensis. Next base: position 21,538,689 of record NC_137177.1, on the reverse strand, counting down.
CCGCACATCTTTATTGGCATAAAAACGCTGCCTCGTTCTTCCACCCCTTCTTTCATAGACCAACACCCGAGAGCGACTCCCTTTTTCCATGTAATGAGATGCTGGGGGGAGGCTGGGTTGAGGAACACACCCAACGTGTGCGTTCTAGCCATGATGCTAGCTGTCCTGTTAAATGTGCTTTGCCTTTATAAAATTCATTATGCTTTCAAAAACAAAACAAAAAACCCAAGCACAGACGCCAACAACACAAGTAAGCCATAAAAACTGAAAGTGTTTTGATTCTGAACAAGATAAATAACATGATGCAGTGGAGTCTACACGAAGAAACACACATCTGGGTGTGTTTTTAGATGATTAGATAGGACTGCAAAGGTTTAATTGATTTATTCGCGTGACGAATAAATTGCAGATTAAAATTCCTCCCCCCAATTAGTTGGCCATGGAGGGACTTTTGCTGCAGATTAGTTTGGTTCCTTCTCCCCATCCTCTGCCACCCTGCCTCAGATTTTAATAGGATTCCCCCCCCCCCCAATGTTTTTTAAAGATAGCTTTTCCAAACCGGTTGCATTCAGGACTAGGGTGACACCCACAGCACACATTTAAAGCATTCTAATATCACTTTAACTTTAATATTGGGAGCTGTAGTTTGTTAAGCACGATGGGCATTGCAGGTCCTAAGCACTGAAAAGATTAGGGTGTCCCCTCATGTAATTCAAAACGAGAACACTACTAAACCACAAGATAAAATGTCCTTTTTTTGAATTGAGAATGAAAAAGTGGGGAGGAGTGTGTAGTGGAATGTAAGAAAGTCTAACAAAGTTCTGTTTCCCCAGCCATGATGACTAGAATCATAGAGTTGGAAGGGACCATGAGGGTCATCTAGTCCAGCCCCCTGCAATGCAGGAATCTTTTGCCCAACATGGGACTTGAACCTATGACCTTGAGATTCAGAGCCTCATGCTCTACCAACTGAGCTATCCCATGATGGCTACTTGGATGCTTATATATATATATATGTATATGTATATGTATATATTATATGTATATATATTATCTGTGTCAAATACTTTTTTAAAAATAATTTTTTGTGTGTGTCTGTGTCTATTGGGTAATCCAACACTGTTCTAAGAACTCTGGAGAAATCTGCAGGGATTTATCTACACATCAGTATGCTAATGGACCTTTCCTTTTCCTTTTCTAGTCCTGGCACAGGGCAGAAAGAAACCCAAAGGCTACCCATGTCCACCACATTCTCAGCCTTGGCAGGCTGCCATCTACAAATACTCCCGTTTCTACTGTGGAGCAACCCTTCTCAACCAAAGATGGGTCCTTACCGCTGCTCACTGCAACCATGGGTAGGTGTATCTGTGTGATAATGTCTCCCTCTCTCTGTGTGTTGGCTCAGCATGGGAAATGCAGGTATCATGGAATATGTGGTGAACTAGTATTTATTTGTTAAAATTCTAGACCGCCCTTCAACTGAGGATCATAGGGCAGTTTACAACAGAAAAACACCAAAACACATACCATAGCAACAAACAATAATAATAAACCATGCACAGTCTAAAAGACCATAGTTTGTTTAATTAGCCAAAGGAGAAGAGGAATGTGTTTTGCCTAGTGCCTAAAGATATGTAACAAGGGCACCAGGCGAGCCTCCCAGGAGAGTATTTCACAATTGGGGAGCCACTGCAGAAAAGGCCTGGTCTCGTGTTGCTGATCTCTGGACCTCTCATGGAGGAGGCACATGAAGAAGGGCCTCTGATCATTATTGCAGGGTCCAGGGGCATATGGGGAGAGGGGTCCTTGAGGTATCGTGATACTGAGCTGTTTAAGGCTTTCTAGGACAAAACCAGCACTTTGAATTGGGCATTCCAACCTCTGCTTAATGAAGCAGAGTCCACAGCCTCCTGAGGGAGACTGTTCCATTGTCAAACAGCTCTTACTCTCGGAAAGTTTTTCCCTGATGTTTAGTCTTGTAACTTGAATCCATTGGTTTGGGTCCTACCCTCCAGGGAATAATAATAATAATAATAATAATAAATTTTATTTATATCCCGCCCTCCCCAGCCGAAGCCGGGCTCAGGGCGGCTAACAACACTAAAACAGTACAACATTATAAAACATTATAAAAATTAATTAAAATCAAAATTGATGGCAACCATAAACTAAAGTTTTGTAAAGATTGCCAAAGGAGGGAGTCAGGCTGCGCCCTGACCAAAGGCCAGGTGGAACAGCTCTATCTTGCAGGCCCTGCGGAAAGATGTCAAGTCCTGCAGGGCCCTTGTCTCTTGTGACAGAGCGTTCCACCAGGTTGGAGCCGCAGCCGAAAAAGCCCTGGCTCTAGTTGAGGCCAGCCTAACCTCTCTGTGGCCTGGGACCTTCAAGGTGTTTTTATTTGAAGACCGTAAGTTCCTCTGTGGGGCATACCAGGAGAGGCGGTCCCGTAGGTACGAGGGCCCTAGGCCGTATAGGGCTTTGAAGGTTAAAACCAGCACCTTAAACCTGATCCTGTACTCCACCGGGAGCCAGTGCAGCTGGTATAGCACCGGGTGAATGTGATCTCTAAGCGAAGATCCCGTAAGGAGTCTCGCTGCGGCATTCTGCACCCGCTGGAGTTTCTGGGTCAGTCTCAAGGGCAGCCCCACGTAGAGCGAGTTACAATAATCCAGTCTGGAGGTGACCGTCGCGTGGATCACAGTGGCTAGGTCAGGGCGAGAGAGGTAAGGAGCCAACTGCTTAGCTTGGCGGAGATGAAAAAATGCCGCCTTTGTTATAGCTGCAATCTGCGCCTCCATGGAGAAGGAGGTATCGAAGATTACACCCAAACTCTTCACGAACGGTGCTGGCACTAATTGCACCCCCGCAAGAGATGGGAGTTGCCCCCTCAGTCCCATGTCGTCCCGTCCCAGCCAGAGGACCTCTGTCTTCGAAGGATTTAACTTCAACCGGCTCCCACATAACCATCCAGCCACAGCCTCCAAGCATCTGATCAGTGTGTCTGGGGCCGAGTCCGGGTGGCCGTCCATCAACAGATAGAGTTGGGTGTCATCAGCATACTGATGGCAGCCCAGCCCAAAACTCCGGACAAGCTGGGCGAGGGGGCGCATAAAGATGTTAAAAAGCATCGGGGAGAGTATTGCACCCTGGGGCACACCACACACCAAGGAGTGGCGGGATGACAATTCCCCCCCAAGCGCCACCCTCTGTCCCCGACCAGAGAGAAACGAGCGCAGCCATTGAAGGACTGTGCCCTGGATCCCCACGTCGGCAAGGCGGTGGTCCAGGAGTTCGTGATCGACCATGTCGAAGGCTGCTGACAGGTCTAGAAGAATCAGCAGCCCCGACCCGCCTCGATCCAGCTGCCTGCGGAGATCATCTGTTAGGGCGACCAGAGCCGTCTCGGTCCCATGACCAGCGCGGAAGCCGGACTGGAATGGATCCAGAGCCGATGTTTCATCCAGAAACCTACCAAGCTGTTCAGCAACCGCTCTCTCAGTCACCTTACCCAGGAATGGAAGATTCGAAACCGGGCGGTAATTGGATAGATCTAAGGGATCTAATGATGTTTTCTTTAAGAGCGGGCGCACCACTGCCTCCTTCAGTTCCCCTGGGAATGTCCCGGTGCCAAGGGACAGATTGATGATATCCCCCAGGGGGGCCCGCACCTCGTCTGGACACGCTCTAATCAGCCAGGACGGGCACGGGTCGAGAGGACAAGTGGTGGGCTTTCCAGCTCGGAGGAGTCTGTCCACATCAGCTGGGGATATCCAGTCAAAGTGGTCCAATACTGAACCCGAGGACAGTCGAGGGGCCTCCAGTTCCTTTATTGTATCCAAATTGGCAGGGAGGTCATGGCGGAGCAACAAGACCTTCTCTGCAAAAAAGCTCGCAAATGCCTCACAGCTGTGTGTCAAATTGTTATTTAAATTTGGCTGTCCTTCGAGGGACGTTAAAGACCGAATTATACTAAATAATTGCGCCGGGCGAGAGCTAGCGGATGCAATGGAGGCCGAGAAGTAGGACTTTTTAGCGGCCTTCACTGCCATCTCGTAGGTTTTCATAAAAACCCTATAAGATGTTCTTGAGGCTCCGTCACGGGCACCCCGCCATACTCGCTCTAGCCGTCTGAGGTCCCGCTTCATTTTCCGGAGCTCCTCGGTAAACCAGGGAGCCCGGTTTCTGCGGGGTCGCAGAGGGCGCTTAGGTGCGATCTCATTGATGGCTGCCAGGAGCTGGGTATTCCAGGCCTCAACAAGCTCAGTCAATGAGTCGCCAGGGGGAGAAAGGTCCCACAAGGCTTGACGGAATCTATCAGGGTCCATCAGCCTCTGCGGGCGAGCCCAAATTGGCTCGCCACCCAAGCAGGGTGGGGGTGGAACGTCAATCCTGGCTTTCAGAGCATAGTGATCAGACCATGGCACCTTCATCGAAGGAAACATGATCACATCTATACCGACGCCAAAGATCAAATCCAGCGTGTGGCCTGCTTGATGTGTGGGGCCCGAAACAAACTGGGAGAGCCCTAGTGTCGCCATGGAAGACACCAGGTCCAGAGCCTGTGAGGAGGGAGTGGCATCAGCATGGATGTTGAAGTCCCCCAATACCAATAGGTTAGGGAACTCCAAGGCCCAGCCGGCCACCGCCTCCAGCAGGCCTGACAGGGTGGCTGCTGGTGCGCTAGGTGGCCGGTACACCAGCCAGACAGCCAAGCTCACCTCAGAGCCCCACACTAGGCCAACACATTCAATGCCGGGGATCGGTGGCGATGGTAGAGCCCTGAAAGAACAATCTTCCCGGATTAATAACGCCACCCCTCCCCCCCGGCCCACAGTCCACGACTGGTGGAGGACGGAGAAACCCGGGGGCGCCATCTCTCGTAAGGTAACAGTATCCCCTTCGCGCACCCAGGTCTCAGTCACACATGCCAGGTCAACCCGCTGCGAGGTGAAGAAATCTCGCAGGGTGGCGGTTTTGTTGCCTATAGACCTGGCATTGCACAATACCAGTGACGGAGGTGAGTAATCCTTGCTTACCCTACCCTTGTCTCTCGGGATGGGGCGCAGATTGGAAGGGGTACGAGCATATCCGTATCTCGATCCCCTTCGCCTATGACATCTGCCCCCACCGCCATACCTCCCTCGCCCCTCCACAGTAGGAATCCCAAGCCTCATACTCGCCTCCATTTACAGAATATAAAAGCAAACAAACAAAAAACAATTACACCAAAACAAACCAATCCCCACCCCTTTCAACAACCACCCCACCCCAACCCAAAATAAACCAAAACAAATAAAAAGAAGAAAACAAGCTTGTTCCCTTTTTCACGCGAGAGCCCTTGAAATATTTGAAGATGGTTATCCTATCTCCTCTCAGCCTCCTCTTTTCCAGCCTAAACATACCTAGCTCCTTCAACCACTCCTCATAAGGCTTGGTTATTGTTGGTGTGCAAGTGGCCTTGTTGTTGCTTAGTCGTTTAGTCGTGTCCGACTCTTTGTGACCCCATGGACCAGAGCACGCCAGGCACTTCTGTCTTCCACTGCCTCCCGCAGTTAGGTCAAACTCATGCTGGTAGCTTTGAGAACACTGTCCAACAATCTCGTCCTCTGCCATCCCCTTCTCCATGTGCCCTCCATCTTTCCCAACACCAGGGTCTTTTCCAGGGAGTCTTCTCTTCTCATGAGGTGGCCAAAGTATTGGAGCCTCAGCTTCACGATCTGTCCTTCCAGTGAATACTCAGGGCTGATTTCATTAAGAATGGATAGGTTTGTTCTTCTTGCAGTCCATGGGACTCTCAAGAGTCTCCTCCAGCACCATAATTCAAAAGCATCAATTCTTCTGCAACCAGCCTTCTTTATGGTCCAGCTCTCACTTCCATACATCACTACTGGGAAAACCATAGCTTTTACTATACGGACCTTTGTTGGCAAGGTGATGTCTCTACTTTTTAAGATGCTGTCTTAAAAAGTGGCCTTACCTACTCATTATTTATCTGTTCTTTCCTTTACAGAAGCATCCATGTCCGGCTTGGAGATGAAAATCTGAACGTCCTGGAGGGCACAGAACAGTTCTTGGCAGTGGCAAAAACAATCATCCACCCCAAATACAACCAGTCGTGCTATGACAATGACGTCATGCTGGTCAAACTGTTGAGCCCAGCTGTACTTAACCATTATGTGCAGCCCATAAGTCTGGCTACCCAGAGGGCAAGCTCTGGGGATATGTGCATGGTGTCAGGATGGGGCGGTCCTATCAATTTCCCAGGTATGTAAATGATTCTGTCCCAGGAAAGGCCTGACAGTATCAACCTCAACCATACCATGCCCACAGATAAAAGAACTAAAGCTTCTGAAACGAACATCCAAAATAGTGAAGGCATCTGAAGGAGCTGTAGAAAGGACAATGCTCTCCCAGTAAGGTCGGTGCTATCTTGATTTATGGCGTAGCTCTCCATATATATATATATACAGTCATACCTCGGAAGTTGGACGGAATCCATTCCAGAAGTCTGTTCAACTTCCAAAACATTCAGAAATCAAAGCACAGCTTCTGATTGGCTGCAGGAAGCTCCTGTAGCCAGTCGGAAGCCGCGGAAGCCCCGTTGGACTTTCAGCTTCCAAAGAACGTTTGCAAACCGGAACACTCATTTCTGGGTTTGCTGTGTTTGGGAGCCAAGGTACGACTGTATGCTGAAACTACCAGGGAACCAATTTTACAGCTTTTAGCACGGTGAAGTCCTACTATAGGGGATCAGGTTGCAGGTGGGAAATTAAATTCTTAATGTCTTCCTTCCCTGCATTAAAAACTCAACCCCCCCTAAAAAATCCCACAAATTCAGTGAGATTAGTTGTTTGCTTAGGTCTCCCTTTCTACTTGATGCATTTGTTTTGTTTTGTTTAACTTGCACAGAGATTTGTAAATGGGAGAACAGTAAAAATGAGAACACCTCCCCACTCAGGACAGAAGAGAAATTAAGTTTGGTTCACATTTTAAAGCAAACTTAGCTAATTGGCTAGCCTTCAAAGTTTGCACTTCACCAAAATTTTTGATGACCAAGCCCTCACCAATGTGTATATTAGAAGAAAGTGTTCATAAAAATGCCTACATTTGTGAGAATGTAAAAAACATGTATGATTTAGGGAAACTTGTTTGCAACCTTAGATAAAGGTAAAAAAGGTAAAGACGTTTAAAAAAGAGCGGAGAAACAGAACGCTTCTTTTGGCATCCTATCTTCTTTGACGAGAACCTGCTCGCCATCCGCAAATAATCAGCTTCACACCAAGATGGGTTGCAGAAAATCTGGCTGCAGCTCTCTCTAGAAGCTGCTGTAGCCCCAACCTTTATTGTGTGTCCACGAAAAGATACAAATTCAAGGAGAAAACTTTGCCTCAGTCAGCAGATAAAAGACAATACAATACATTAGTCTCATGTTCTCACACCAGACCACGCAGTTGATCATGTTATACTACGTGGACCAATCATTGGATGGCATGAGCTGTCCACGCGCTGTTCATGCTTCCAAGCAATGCTTTCTGCTATGAAATCATCCTTGCAATAATAAACTTTTGCCCATGCTCTTATGGACAAATGACCATATTCCCACACTTCTTGAAGCATGTAAATGTAATGAACTATAAGTAAAACCATAGGGACGCGGGTGGCGCTGTGGTCTAAACCACAGAGCCTAGGACTTGCTGATCAAAAGGTTGGCAGTTTGAACCCCTGCCACGGGGTGAGCTCCCGTTGCTTGGTCCCTGCTCCTGCCAACCTAGCAATTCGAAAGCACGTCAAAGGGCAAGTAGATAAATAGGTACCACGCCGGCGGGAAGGTAAACGGCATTTCCATGCGCTGCTCTGGTTCACCAGAAGTGACTTAGTCATGCTGGCCACGACCCGGAAACTGTATGCCAGCTCCCTCAGCCAGTAAAGCGAGATGAGCGCCGCAACCCCAGTGTCATCCGAGACTGGACTTAGCAGTCAGGGGTCCCTTTACCTTTACCTTTATGAGTAAAACCAATCTTTCTCAAGATCCCAAACAACTTCTTGTTCTTGCCTCCAGGGACAGCTCAGTCAGCAGAGCATGAGACTCTTAAGCCCAGGGTCATGGTTTTGAGCCCCACGTTTTGGGTAAAAGATTCCTGCTTTGCGGGGTGTTAGATGACACTTATGGCCCCTTCCAACTCTACAATTCTTCTTTCTTTAGAGCGAATTCCTCTGATCCTTTACTGTGCAAACGTCAGGATAATGTCTTTGGAGGAGTGCGCTGCCCTGTATCCTGGGAAGCTGAACTCCGATATGATGTGTGCTGCTGCGATGCGAGGAGGCACTGACTCCTGTGAAGTAAGGACCTTTTGTTGGAACATCACAAGTGCCTTGCAGAACCAGATAACACATCCCTGTAAAGTGGATTAGGCTGAGATATAAGCCCTGTTCAGACATTCGATGCCCATGGATACTGAACATGTGATGAGGCTCTCCAGTAGGCACCCAACTAGCCACAGGCCCTGGGCTCCTTAGGTTGGAAGGGCAGGATAGAAATTTGATAAACAAATAGATGCAAATATATGCATCGGCCAAGCCCCACGGCCAATGTGCAGTTGCGATCACTCTGTAGGGGGCCTGTGCATGGCTGGATGTATATATTTAAGGGTCCCCTCTATAGGAGTGTGAACACCTGTTCCCATGGAAAGAGCCCTATGTGCTCAAACCTGTATGCACATAGCCCCCTACAGTGTGACGCCAATTGCACATAGGCTGGGAGCTTGGCCAATGCATATGTTAACATGTATTTGCATTTGTTTGTTTTGTTTATCAAATTTCTATCCTGCCCTTCCAACCAAAGGAGCCCAGGGCCTCTGGCTAGTTGGGTGCCCCTAACGGGAAAGAGCAATGGTCCCAACAACATTCAGTTCAATCCATGGTCAGTTCAATCCATTTTGGAACTTAAGTTGGCTGATAAACTAAAAAGTCTTGTTGTTGTTGTTGTTGTTTAGTCGTTTAGTCGTGTCTGACCCATGGACCAGAGCATGCCAGGCACTCCTATCTTCCACTGCCTCCCGCAGTTTGGTCAGACTCATGTTTGTGGCTTCGAGAACACTGTCCAACGAAGTCTTAACATCCAACTAATCTGATTTTGCTGGGTTTTGGATGAGATTTTGCTATTGTTGTGTTTTTGCCCTTTCAGCTCTACCTAGATGTACATCAGTGTATTTCAATATTCACTATTCAGTGCCCCTTCTTGCTTTCGTGTCACTGTGTTCTATGTAATGTGTGCCAAAAAGTTCAAACTCTGCCCCAGAAGAGAGGCTACCGAACTTGTTGCTGGACTCCAGCTCCATCATCCTGGCCATGGGCTATGCTAGCTAAGGCTGTAGTTGGGAGTCCCACAACATTTAGAGCCTTGGGTTTTTCAGCCATGCTATATATTGTGGAAACCCAAGATCTGTGGCCACAGTGAATTATGAAAAATGATGCAATCTAATTATGTGCATAGGTAAGGGTTGATTCATCTATTGGGTTTTTTAAATGTCTAAAGTCAGTGCTTTTTTTTGGTTAAAGAAAAAAAACCCAACAAAAAGCCGAGAAGCTAGTACTCAAAATGGCTGCCACAGGTAGCAAAATAACAACAACAACAACAACAATAATATTAATAAGAGAGAGAGAAAGAAGTGGCAGTATTTTGTGCCACTGAGTACCATCACACACATTCAAAAGCACTGGTTCACGCCAGTGTGACCCAATATATCCAGTGGATTTTGGTGTGCTGAGCTTATCTTGCAAAATGGTTTAATGCCGCTCGTAACGTCTGACAGCCAGCAATTTCATAAATGGGTGCTGTTTCCGCCCACCCGCTGCCCTGCCCTCGTCTGTCTTGATGACTGGCATTTTCCTAATGGCAAATAATAAACACCCACAGGTTCTTTTGAACACTGGAAGGGTCAGCTGGAGAGGTCTGGAGGACTGTGTTTGGATGCCAGGCCTGATGCTCACTTTCCCTGACCTATGGACTATGTTCCTATGCACTTACCTGGGAATTGCATCTCCTTGAACTTCGTGAGACTTCCTTCCATGCAAACGAGCCAATTCCTCGGGGCCAAGGTCCCTTCACCCCTTGCAATAAAATATTGGAGGGGGGCACCTCCCCAAGTTGCCATTCAAATTGTGTGTGCGTGCTGCATCTTGTGCTGAATTATGTGGGGCAGGAGTTTCCTGCTCCCCTTGTCATATTCAAGTTGTCACCCCTGCTTCCATGTGAACATGTATAGGAAAGGGTGACATTCTTCAGCCTTGGGTCCCCAGATGTCGTTGGACTACAACTCCAGTCATCCATCATTATTGATTAAGATGGCTGGGGATGATGGGATTTGTAGTCCAGTAACACCTGGGAACCCAAGGTTGAAGAACGCTGGGATAGGGCAATATATTTGTATATGATTACAGGTAGTACAGTATTGGCGTATTTTTGGATGTTTTATCACTTGTGTGTTTAATACCCTGGGCTCCTTGGGGAGGAAAGAGTAGGGTTGCCATATTTCAAAAAGTAGCAACCAAGACACCCCCCAAAACCCATGATTTTTTTCAATTGACTTGTCTAAGATCCAGGATAAATTGCCACCTTTCAGAAATCCCGCCCCCCCCCCCAGATGTCAATTCCGCCTTTGCAATTCTGGTAACGTCCAGACGTATGGCAGCCCTAGGAAGGAGGGGATCTAGCAATAATCAAAACAACCCTTCCTGGGTTAAAGAGATGTCTCTCTTGGTTGTCAATACAGGGTGACTCCGGGGGACCCCTTGTCTGCAACGGGAAGCTCCAGGGTCTGGTGTCTTGGGGTGACGTGCCCTGCAGCTCCAGCACCAAACCCGGCGTCTACATGGACATTTCCAGATACAGAGACTGGATCATTGAGACCATGTGTGATGACGACTGACTTGTTGTGGGGAAATCAGACCCTCCCCCCTCCTCATTTTGCTGAGATCCCAGAATAAACCATGAGGAACCCATGTTTCCTTCCTGCCCTCCATCCTTTTTCACTCAGGCCTGCTTCTTGCCTTCCCTTATTTGGATTGTAGCACTATCTGCATTGCAGAGGGTTGGACCATTGGGATTCCTTCCAGCTCTACAATTCTACGATTCTGTTATCTCTCACTCACAAACTCTTTCGGTCTGCTCCCAAAGGGGAAGCACCAATAGCTTCCAAGCGGAGCCTGACACGAGTTTTACACAATGTATCTTAGGAACATAGGAAGCTGCCTTACGCAGAGTCAGACCATTGGCTCACCTAGATCCATACACTCTACACTGACTGGCAGCGGTCGTCTTGGGTTTCAGACTAAAATCTTTCCCAGCACCTCCTGTACTGTTTGGAGAAGGAATCCTTTGGGAAAAAAATGAAAACCTTTGTCTAGGGAGGGAGAACATTTGCTAAGCGATATCTTCACGGGTACCTTTCACTTGCCATTTGTTCAATTTTTGATTTTTTAAAATTTTAATGGCATTCTTCGCCCCCTTCATGACTTTCAGTGCACGGTTTATTCCTGTTATAGAAAATTTGCAACTCTGTGGCTGCATTTAGAGCAGACCTATTCAAAATAATGGACGTGGCTTAGGTCCCATCTGCACTGCACTTCTGATATAATATTTTTTTATTAATCTTTAATACAATTCCAGTAAAAGCCACATTGTCACATTACCAAATTACAATCCAAAGAGAGAGAGAGAGCCAATTATTCAAAAACCAAATTAATCAATTTGAAATGACCTCCCGTGTACTTGATTTCAGGTTACAGGTTCTTCCTGCTTTCATAATCTTGATTAATCCAATAACAACACTTCTGATTTTAACCCTGCACTGCACTTCTGAAACAGTAAAGGTAAAGGTAAAGGGACCCCTGACCATTAGGTCCAGTTGCTGACAACTCTGGAGTTGCGGCGCTCATTTCGCTTCCGCCTCATGTGGCCAGCATGACTAAGCCACTTCTAGCAAACCAGAGCAGTGCACGGCAATGCCATTTATCTTCCCGCCAGAGCGGTACCTATTTATCTACTTGCACTTTGACGTGCTTTCGAACTGCTAGGTAGGCAGGAGCAGGCACTGAGCTCACCCCGTCGCGGGGATTCGAACCGCTGACCTGCTGATCGGCAAGCCCTAGGCTCTGTGGTTTAACCCACAGCGCCACCTGCGTCCCTCTTCTGAAACAGTATCAAACCTTTTTAAACAGTCCTGGAAGATAGCTTGCTTAGCTTGTTGAGAGCTGTTAGGAGACCCCTGTTTCCCCCATTGGTGAATGAATGAATGAATGAATGAATGAGAGGGCAAGGACACACCCAGCTGGGCATTCAAGAAGTAGGGACCACTCCCAGTGCTGAAACTTATATTGTCCAGAGTTCTTGGTGTGTGTTTTTTCTCGGGCATTCCAGAAGGGCATGAAGCAGGGCTGGTGAGGTGAATGTCCTGGGGGGAAATGTGTGGCTAAAGAGAGGGTGTGGCCTGGGCAAAGACCGGAGAGCCAGAAAAAGAGGCTTGGAGAAAAAGAGGCATTTGTTCCCCAGGCCTGAGGTTCTCCACCCCTGCCTTATGCTTTTCTGGAACCTTCTGCAATTTGTGATCTGCCTTCGGCACCTGGGGAAAATTGGCAGCAGGGTGAGCCTCCCACACAGGACTGCCCCTCAATGGGCCATCGTTAGTCTCAGCATGCTCCCAACCTCACTGATCACTGGCCTGATCGGCATGCATCCATGTAGGCACAGGAAGCGGAAAAGGCATGGGATAATGTTTGTGCACTGGGGTGAGGGGGAGAGAACAAGGGAGATGCAGACTTGAGTTCATTTCTTATGCTTTATTTGTGCGCTTTGTCTCTGAGCTGGCATCACCCGCGCTGTATCACCTCCCGGATCCAGCCGACGTAGTTGCAGACCTTAGTATAGATGCCAGGTTTCCCAGGCTGGCCGCACACCTCTGGACCCCAAGACACGATGCCCTGAAGTTCTTCGTTGCAGATGAGGGGTCCCCCAGAATCGCCCTGCACAGGGAGAAAATCCCACCCCCATGTGAAGTCTTAATAGAACATTTCATCTTTGGCTTATTTTCAAGTGACTTTTTGCAAGCAATCTGTTCAGATCTCTGTTAAGAAGAAGCGAGTGCCTGGGAAAGAGCGAGAGAAAGAGAGAGAGAGAGAGAGAGAGAGAAAGAAAGAAAGAAAGAAAGAAAGAAAGAAAGAAAGAAAGAAAGAAAGAAAGAGTATCTTGTACACAGTCATCATGTGGCATCTCTGGAGATTACGTATCTCCAAATTTTGTCATGTGTACAAAAATGCATATACCAGAGCAAGGTGTACATTTAAATGCATGTCTTAGTGAAAATACCATACAAAATGCACCACATTAGGGAAATGTGCTTTGCAAAAATGCTTATATCAGGCAACACTGCATACAAACATCAGCACTAAAATGCTGATGACTGTTTTTGAAGATATTTATTTTCTAAGTCATGAGTTGATCTGAAAGTGGAGTACTGAACTTAAGAGTGGAAAAATTAGCAACTGAGTGAAACTGATACCCACAGATACATCCATCTCCACCTTGAGGTTTGTAAAAGTACAAAAAAAAAAAAAGACTTCAGGGGGAAAAGCTTGAAAGAGACAGAAACCCTGAACAAGCCCTAAAACAGTCCAGTGAAGACTGAGCATGCTCAGTGGCCATAGAATGTGCAGTATCTGTTGCCGGGGGTGGGGTGGGCAGTGGAGGAGTGGAGAGAGTAAAATGGAATGGAGTATCCTAGGAGTGGGCATGGCTGGCTGAAACCCTGAACTGGAGCAGTCCCAACCACAGCATTTTGCTGCAGGTCCTGGCTATCGAAACTAAACATGAAGTGGCAGTTCCGGGGTGTTTAAACACAGAAAAAGTCAGTCTTAGCAGCTCACAGTTGCTGTAACACAGCCACGGGCACACAAGCCTCTACTATCCTCAGCCAGTTCCGGGCTTAAAACATCTTGTAAAAGTAAGCAATTACATGAAAGTCACTTTGGAACAGACGGAAAGCAGGTGGCGAAAAGTACGGCCCAAGAAACAAGGTGTCCGAACAAGGACTAGAGACAATAAGGACCATAGCAGGAAACAGGCAAAATGCGAACAAGGTGCACTCCAGCTACTGTTGGACTTTCGGCTCTTGCTGAGTTTGGCGTGGGGGGAGGGCAGTCTGGTGGTGGCAATAGTTGTGGGGGGAATGACAGCACAGGTGGGGCAGGGAGTGGCACCTTTCCATTTCATATGGTGAATTGGGATGGGCTGCCCCAGGCATGGTGGCACAGGACTCTCGTCCTCCCAACACCTCCGAGCTGCTCATTGCCTCATTTCACTCTGCCTAACGGCAGCGCTGGCTTGGAATGTTTATACTGTATTTTGAAAGTGACATGGGGGAAATAGTTTTAAAGGAGCCATTATGCTGATCCTGATTGTACCTCCCCTCTGTCTCTCTCTCTCCCATCCCAGGGGTGCCATCTCTAGGGTGATTTTACAATTAAAAAAATTAATTGTGGGTGCTCAGCACCCACACTGCAGGGCCCCCGACGCAACTTCCAGTGCCTCGCAAAGCCCCAGAAGTGACACGTCTGAGGCCTTCCGAGACCTCAGAGATGCTGTCCAAGGCCTTGTGAGACCTTGGAACTGGATTTCCATAGTCACTGGAAGTAAGCTTCTGAGGCTGTGGGGCGTGTGACGTAATAACAGCATGTCTCAACGTGACATTATGACACCCCGCTGGGCACCCATAACTTGGGGCCCAAATCGGCGCCTCTGTATCATACAATAATGCATTTTGCACACCATCTAGTTCAGGGGTCAGCAAACTTTTTCAGCCGTGGGCCGGTCCACTGTCCCTCAGACCTTGTGGGGGACCAGACTATATTTTGGAGGAAAAAATGAATGAATTCCTATGCCCCACAAATAACCCAGAGATGCATTTTAAATAAAAGGACACATTCTACTCATATAAAAACACGCTGATTCCCAGCCCGTCCGCAGGCTGGATTTAGAAGGCGATTGGGCCGGATCCGGCCCCCGGGTCTTAGTTTGGCTAACCATGATCTAGTTTGACCCTAAGTTGCCTCTGAATTAAAGGATTTTCCTCACCTGGCAAGTGTCAGCACCCCCTTCCCTCACGCCAGCGCACAACATGTTCTCGGTGATGGCATCAGGATACACCGCCTCACACTCACTCTGCGTGATGATGGGGAGATAAACACACTGCAATTCTTCAGGGATGGTTGCTGTAGAGACGACAGTTACCAAGGTTAGGGGTCGCCAACCGTTTTGGACCAGTAGCACACTTGGAATTTTGCGAAAGGGTGGCGGGTGCCAGTCACAAAATGACGCCCACAGGACACAAAGTTAGAGAGTGCACAGTCATTGCTGCTCCCTCTCGGGCAAGGCGACCATAGGAAGTCCGCTATGTGCTGCTGGTCCCAAATGTGGAAATAATGTAATAATTCCCCCCCCCCCCTGCCACACACACAGACTCAATGATGCTGTTGCTATCTAAAAAACACCTGGAAGCATTCCCTAGTACTTGGAAAAATATACCACATAGGCATTTCTCACATTTACACACACATACGTACCACAAATACAAAGCCACACATATATCTCCCCGCTTTCTCTGCCCAAGCACACCCTTCCCTCTCTCACACAAACCACACATACACAGAGATATATTTCAGGGCTGGGTGGTGAAACACTGTCCGAAAATCTGGACTTGCTGCTGCCAGTTAGTGTTGACACTACTAAGCTAGATGGGCAATTGGTCTGACAATAAGGCCGCTTCCAAGAGAAGGGCTGTAGCTCCAGGGTAGAGCATCTGCTTCACATGAAGAATGTCCCAGGTTCAATCTCCAGCTCCTGCCTGAAACCCTGGAGAGCTGCTGCCAGCCTGTGTAGGCACTATTAAGCTTTGTTGGCATTATTTGGCCTTTGCTTGCGTTCTTTGGAACATCATTTGAATAAAGGGATCTCGATCGATTTCATGCTTTGCTTGATCCACACAACCCATATCTGTATGGTGGCAAAATCTTTCCGGCTGCTCCTATGGCCCCTCTCCCACCTCTGCCTTAAAAATGTTAAAATATTCGAAGGCCCTACGTCTTGAGCTGCTGGTCCTGCCCCACCCTGTCACAAGGCACCACGTTCCTGGAGCAACGCACTGACTGGCCACGTTGATGGGCTGGACACTGTCGGTGATGACCGCTGGCGAGGAGAGCCTGATCAGCATGATGTCATTGTCCTTGCTGACGGAATCGTAGTTTGGGTGAGGCACGAGCTGGACCGCTCTCTTTTGCTGTACAGTGTCCTCCATGCGCAACATGTTGTGCACTCCCAGGCGCACGTAAGTGGTGCTGCAGGAGAGCAAGGCAAAAGGGGGTTACCTGGGAAATCTGCGAGAAAGAGAAATACAGTGGTGCCTCGGGTTACATATGGTTCAGGTTACGGACGCTTCAGGTTACAGACTCCGCTAACCCAGAAATAGTACCTCGGGTTAAGAACTTTGCTTCAGGATGAGAACAGAAATCGTGCAGCGGTAGCGCAGCAGCAGCGGGAGGCCCCATTAGCTAAATTGGTGCTTCAGGTTAAGAACAGTTTCAGGTTAAGAACGGACCTCCGGAACGAATTAAGTACCGTATTTTTTGCTCTATAAGACTCACATTTTTCCTCTTTAAAAGTAAGGGGAAACGTGTGTGCGTCCGATGGAGTGAATGCAGGCTGCGCAGCTATCACAGAAGCCAGAACAGCAAGAGGGATTGCTGCTTTCACTGCGCAGCGATCCCTCTTGCTGTTTTGGCTTTTGAGATTCAGAATATTTCTTTTTCTTGTTTTCCTCCTCCAAAAACTAGGTGCGTCTTGTGGTCTGGTACGTCTTATAGAGCAAAAAAATACGGTACTTAACCCAAGGTACCACTGTAGTTAAAAGTCTAGAGTGGCATGGTGTCATGGACTGGCTGGGGAACCCCCAAGGGAACCCCCAGGGGAACAAGGCTCAGAGCCCAGGGATTGTTGGTGGGATGACGATGAATGGTCAGAGGGAAAGAGGGAGGAGACTGGGAGAAGGAGGTGTTGGAAGCTGAAGAGGCAACAGGGTTCAGTGAGTGGGAAGAGGCTGTGGCAGAGAGCAGTCCAGAATGAGAGGCAGAAGCAGAGGCTGGAGAGGAGGGGTGCCAAGAGGCTGGTTGCTGAAGGAGCCAGGGAAATATGCCCTTCCTGAGGTGACCATCTCCCCTCCTCCTGGTCTCCCAGGAGGAGGAATGAAGAGGGCAGAGCAAAGAGAGACAAGATAAAGACACCTCAGGTTGCTGGGGAAGGACCCAAGGGAGGAGTCTTAGAGAGCAGTGGGAAGTTCTCACAACTGCCTCTTTGAAGCAAGACCTGGGAAGAGTTGCTGGAATCACTAGGCCTGTGCTATTTTAGTTTCTTTGAATAAAGCGTTAACTGACACAGGGTGTTTTATTGCTAGCCTGCTCCCGACTCCAGCTCCTGACAGCTGGGTGGGCAACTTGCCCTAATTTCATGTGGCCCTCAGTCTAATTTCATGCAGGTGACAGGAGGCTGGAGGAGAGGCTTCACACACGCCATACATTTAAATACAGTGGTACCTCGGGTTAAGTACTTAATTCGTTCCGGAGGTCCGTTCTTAACCTGAAGCACCACTTTAGCTATTGGGGCCTCCCGCTGCCGCCAAGCCACCGGAGCACGATTTCTGTTCTCATCTTGAAGCAAAGTTCTTAACCTGAGGTACTATTTCTGGGTTAGTGGAGTCTGTAACCTGAAGCATCTGTAACCTGAAGCATATGTAACCTGAGGTACCACTGTACATTCTTTTAACCCTAAGGATCCTGGGGATTATAATTTATCAAGCACAGAGCTACAATTCCCAGCAGCCTCAACCAATTACAGTTCCCAGGATTTTTGTGTGCAGGGAGGGAGAAGTTATGTGCTTTAAATGTATGGTGTGTGCACTGCCCAAGAGTGAGAAGAGGTGGCAGAGAGAGGGGGTACTCCACCCACTTCTGGCTCTAGTCCCACCACCATCAACCACCAGCCCCTAACATAATATCTTCTAGAGAATGTAGCCCTTTGCAGTAAACAAAAGAAGCTTTTCATCCTAGTATAAAAGATGCCACCACTACTATCCATTTTCTCTTACAAGAACGGCCACAGCTAGAGCAAAGTTCATGGTGCAGTCTTGTGACCTGTTAACCACTTAGGCTGATGTTTCATTGTCTTCTGCAACATGGTCTTGCCTCAATCACTGTGGATTAGTGGCAAGTTCATTCTGCTTTAGTTTGTTCCGTAATGCTTCCCCAATGCAACCACACTATCGCCATCTGGAGGGGATATTGTGTAACAAAAGCAGGAAGGGCCCTTAGGCAGAAGAAGGGATTTTGCTAGAGACAATCTGTGTCAGGGCCCTCCTCCTCCTGAACCTTCTCCTGAACCTCCTCCTGAACCTTCCCGAGAACAGGAGGAAAGTATAGATTTAGAACAGTAGTTTGCAGAAGGGCATGGTTTAGAGGCTGCAGAGGGGAGGAGATGGGAAATATTGGGAGAGCAGCAAGAAGAAGAAGCACCAGGGAAGAGACAGCTAACAGACTCAGTGTCCCTTGAAAGCATTCCTGACCCCCCCTCCCAGAACAAGGCATGCCTTGAGATTAATAGAACAGAAAACTTAGAGGCAGAAAGCACAGATCAGCTGGCGCAGGGGTGACATATAATAGGAGACATGGAAGGGGTGGGACTTCACTCAGAGCAATGCCATTATCCTAGGTCGACTGCATTCCTTCGTCTCTCTCTCTGGGTGCATAGTGAATAAGTTACTTGGTAAGAAATGTTTTTTGTTTATCTACTTCTTGGCTGCCACCGTGGGAGTGATCAGATTCCCTGAAGCAGTCTGCTAGGTCAAAGAGGCAAAGGCGTACCCTGGGAGTCTGCAGTGTGCAGCGGTCAACACCCACTCCATGGTCACCAGAGCCCCGCTGCAATAGAACCGGTTCATGTCATAGATGGCTGCATGCCAAGGTTGGAAACCTTTCATGCATGCGGTTCCTCCAACGATTCGTGACTCTTCCTGCGCAGCGGCTGCAAATCGGGGGTGGGGGTGGAGAGACAAGAACAGGGACAGTAAGAAAGGCTCTGCTGCGTCACCAGAGGCAAGGGTCCATCGAGCCCAGCATCCTGTTTCCCAGACAGTGGCCAATCAGTTGCCTCTGGGATGCCCACCAGAAGAAGATGAAGACCATAGCTCTTTTCCATTGCTGCATCCCCAGCGACTGGTACCTAGAGCTGCCTCTGAACTTGGAGCCTGCACACAGCTACCATGGCTAGTTGCATGCATAGATCATGGGGTGGGAATCCATGGCCCTCCAGGTATTGTTGGCCTCCGACGTCTATCAGAAGAACTGCCCACCCTAAGATCTTATGATGAAGGGCAGTAAATAAACATTATTATTATTATTATTATTATTATTATTATTATTATCATCATTAACCACCTGATGTCACAATGACTTGTGATGCAAGGTGCTTACAAGCCCCAAAGTTGGGATGTCAAAGCCCCTTGCAGCAAGTGCTGCTAAAACAAACTTTCTCCCCATCCTTCTAATGGGGTTTCCATGCAAACCGCATCCTGAATCAGGGAGGGATTTGCATGGAATGCTGCTGAACTGAGCAGGATTTCACCCCCTGCTCACTAG
The DNA here is from genome assembly GCF_951804945.1 of Podarcis cretensis. Lineage (NCBI taxonomy): Eukaryota > Metazoa > Chordata > Lepidosauria > Squamata > Lacertidae > Podarcis > Podarcis cretensis. The sequence goes on along the minus strand of NC_137177.1, from coordinate 21,518,955 downwards.
CTGATGAGCAGGCGTTAAATCCTTCTCAGTTTGCCTGTGTGCCTCTGTTCCTTGCTGGCTGAGTGGATGGGCTGAGTGGACAGCTGATGGGTGGACTGGCATGGCTTGGGAAAAATGGTCTTATGGGCCAACTTAGACCCCCCCCCGGCAGGCCATGAATGGCCTGTGAGATAGAGGTTCCCCACCCTTGTTATATGGAAAGAGTGGGAAACCTCAGGTGTGTGTGTGTGTGTGTGTGTGTGTGTGTGTGTGTGTGTGTGAATGCAGCTCTGCAGCCCTCTCTATTTGGGCCTCAGGACTCCCCACAGGCCACACCTGCTTCCCAGCTGCACCCCTTCTCCACAGCCCACACTTCTCACTGGTCCTGCTTTGCACCCTTCTGGAATGTTCTGTCCTAGCTAGAAAATATCCTTGAACTCTGCCAATGCTTCTTGTTTACCTGGAGGAAGGACAGAGAGTGATGTGTGAGTAAACTAACATTTGTTGCTCCACCCACTTTTCCTTCTGGCCCCACCCACCAACCACTGCAATATGGCCCCCGGAAGGTAGCCTACAAGGTAATGCAGCCCTGAGGCTGAGGAAAGCTGCACCAGTGCTCAGTGAAACAAGGTCCTAGGCTCAAATAGTGCGTTTCCAGGTAGGGCTGGGCGGCGCTCCTGCCTCAAATCCTGGAGAGCTGCTGCCAGTCAGTGCTGATGTTACTGATCTGACCTGGCATATCCTATGTACATCTGAGCAGCATGCTTCATGTGCACTGTCATTTACCTGAGGTTGAAATCTCCATTTAGAACAGTGACTGGCTTTGGGAACATGTTTGTACACTCTTACCTCCTGACACCAACAGCAGTGCCAGTGAAACCATCTCCATGGCTGTCATGTCACTGCATGAGACCGTGAAGGGCCTGTCTGTCAGTAGACCTGCTGAGGAGACATGCAGAGCAAATGGTCACAGACAGCCAAGGTAGTGTTTGTGGATAGTGGGTAATAGGTTACAGTCACATCGTCCCACAAAACTGCAACCCTGCCTGGTTGTCCAGGCAGTGGTATTTATAAAATTTCAAACAAAGCATTTCAATTTTCACCAATCATATACATCATTACCTCATTTCATGTTTAATACACATGCACCATAAGCAATGGCAATTTATGTTGATTAAGTTCTGATTCCTGCCATGTTCTGTTACATTGTGTTAGTATGCATGTTGGGTAGCCATTTGCACCATGTCGCAACTTAAGTTCTAGCTTTGAGCTGTATCTTTGTGATTCACATATTAGCTGTATTTCTGCCCCAATAGCGGGGCGGGGGGCGGTTGTGTGTGTGGCAACGTGCAAAATCATCAGTTTCATAAAGTAAAAGGCTACCATAACTTCTCTATTAGAAGCAAACTCAAGGATTTACAGAGGTACACGTTATCACATTTATTGTGGCCCTTTGGGCCACCACCACAGGTACAGTAGGAATGGGGAGCCAGTGGCTCTCCAGATATTCTTGAACTCCTATTTCCACCAGCCCTTGCAGCCATTGGTAAGGGATGATGGGAGTTGTAGTCCAGCAATATAGTTACCATCCCTAGGATGTAGAGATACCTGAATTCACATTTCTGCCTAGGTGTGAAATTCACTGCGATACCTCAAGCCTCAAAGGGAGAAGGACACCAATTGTTGGCAGAGCACACAATTTTCAGAGCTTAGAAAGCCTGTTTTAACTAGTTCAAGTCCAACATGTCGAAAAAGGAACTGATTCCAGATTCCCACCATCCCTTTACAAAGCAAACTAATTTGGTTCATGTTAAGTTCATAGTTCAAGGTCATCCAACTGATCCTTGACAATCCACCCCCACCCCAATTCAGGATGTTACAAGTCAGCTCTCCACATTTCCATATCAGTTTGTGAATTTTGTATGAACAAATCCTCACAAGAATTCAGCAGAATTTTAAAGCAGACTTCTAATATACACGCGGGTGGTGCTGTGGTGCTGATCGGAAGGTCAGCGGTTCAACTCCCCGTGATGGGGTGAGCGCCCATTGTTCAGTCCCAGCTCCTGCCAACCTAGCAGTTCGAAAGCACGTCAAAGTGCAAGTAGATAAATAGGTACCGCTCCGGCGGGAAGGTAAACGGCGTTTCCGTGCTCTGCTCTGGTTCGCCAGAAGCGGCTTAGTCATGCTGGCCATTTAGTCATGCTGGCCACATGACCCGGAAAAACTGTCTGCGGACAAACATCGGCTCCCTTGGCCAGTAAAGCAATTTCCCCTGATAGACACGTTTTTGCAAAGCAATTGACCCCGATATTGCATTTTAATGTTATTTTTAAACTAGAAAGTGTGAACACTTTTTTGTGAACACTTTACCCCAGTATTTGCATTCTCTTACTTTACTAGAGAAGTGCGTTTCAAACTTTGGAAAAGTGTGAGTTTTGAAGTGCAAATCTGTTAAGTTCACTTTTAAATGCAAACTGAATTGAATTTCCATCCAATTCCTAGGTACAATAGGAGCTGTTTTTGTCTCACCTTCCTTTCACATTAAGGGAAGCAGTCATAGCTGCTGTCTGGAGTAAGTCACCCTGGAGTAAGTCAGAGGGCTTACATCTCTTTAAAAGGCAGGAAAGTGGGCAGTGTTTTACCAGGGATAGATACCAAGAAAGAGGATTTCTTTCTGGTAAATAAGAGACAGTTGTGGCATATTGTCCATCATCACCCAGCTGTCATTCAGGGGCATGTTCTGGTCTATACGGGATTTCAAAAAAAATAAAATTCTATAATGCCCCTCATTGAGAACACTAAAATAGATTTACTTGCATATATTTCCCAGTTGGCTGGGGAACTCTATGAGACACAGGAAAATAGCCATCCTTTCAAAAGTGAAATCTCACATCACTTTTTTAAAACACACACACACACGCGCGCACACACACACACACACACACACACACAATGTTCTTCTTGTGATAGGAAGAAATGGAAACTCAAGAAGAAGGGTATTAGTTGAACATCAGCTTGAAAGTAAAACATGCTTCTTAACATAGAAACGTTTTATGAAAAATTACTATCTGGCATTTGTAGGCAGGTTACTTATCAATAGGTATAACCAGAACTAAATGGCACAAAACAAAATGCATTCTGACATTTTATGGGCCATTCCGATGAGCACGAGAATAGAAAAACAGATGTATATTTGTAAGGAGCTCTCCAGTAGCCTCTTCTATCAAAAGGTCACTTGCAACAACAACAAAAATCTGATTGAAATCTTCAACAGCCCCCTTGCCCACAATTTTTCATGATGAACTGGGAAGCTTTGCTTCCAAACAAGGGCATCCTAGTCAACTTCTCTGGTGAGATCTCAGAAGGATGACATCCATCTCTGAGAAAGATAAAGAGTGGTTCCACCTACCTGTCTGTGATACAACTGGAGGGTTTGGAGGAACACTGTGGCCTGATGCCTGCCGACAACGCCTGGCTGGTTCTACTTTAATGAGCAGGGTGCTAAAGAGTATTCATCACCATGTGTGACTAGTTTTGTATCCAGCAGATTCCTTGATGCCTTAGTCCGCACAAGTCCCACTTCGGAGCTCTTCCCAACTGCTGTATACTTTCCCGTCCCAACAGGGCCAACGCTTCTCTTCACGACTTGTGCCTGCATCCGCCACATGCCTTTACAGGGCCTCAGACGCCTCATCTGCCATTGTTAATTTCTAGGCACTCCTCCTAATGAAGAGGTGTCAGCCTTTAATTATTATTACAAGGATTTCCCCCCTCTTTGTTGGATAAGGCTGCAAATTGAGCAATGGTCGCTGGGAAGGGCCTTAGAAAGAGAGAGATTAGTGTCAGCCTCCCCACTATTGTTCCACAACAGGTCTTTGCCGCTTTAGTTTTTAACTGGGTTGAAAAGCGTAAATGCACAGACCTGGTGATAATTTTCTGTCAAGCCCAAGGAACTGCGCAAGTTAAAAACACAGATCACGGGAATGGAACCTGTTTTGCGGAAAGTGGCTCACTTGGAAAGTTGTGGTTGGTTTCATTAATTCATTGTTCAGTCAGGCTGCTTTTAGATCACCTTTCAGTCCAAAGGAACCCAATTTGAAATGCAGAGCCCAGCATTGCACAGAGCACCAGATCAGGGTGGGGAATTAAAGGGAAGGGAGCTCAGGGCACATTTCAGGGCTGGGACTTGTCAACTGTCCAAAGATACCAGGTGTTGGTGCCAGCCCTGGCTAGCAGCCTATCTGACCTCACAACACTGCGGTCATGTTAAATCAAAGGAGCCCCAATTTTGCCACAATGGGCTTTAGGTGAATATGCCATGAGAAGCTGCCTGTCTCAGAGAAAGGGATGTAAAAAAGCACCGTTTTCTGTCCCACCCTGTCTGTCTCCGTCACATGCGTCACCGTTTCTGTTCTGCTGCACTTTGTCTTCTGCCAGAAATTATGTTCTTTGTCTCGCTGTCAGCATAACTTGCTTAACTTATTCAATTTATGGAATTAAATATGTAAACAGTGAACATTATGCAATTTGTGGAACTGATTATATAAATTATGTAAATTAAGTTACAGTTACATTATTCCAACCCATTCATTTCAGTGCAAAGGAAACATGGTGGTGGCCAGGGTGGGGGTGGGTGGGACATAAACAATTACAGATTGTTTGCAGACTGAAAATTATAACAGCTGTGATTTCTGATCATATTCAGTTGAATTAGTTCTGCTCTCAACATGGGACGTATAAGCAAACACTGGCAATTTCTGCACCTATTTCTGCTTCAAACTTGGCATATGTCGTCCCCCCCCCCCCCCCGTAGGGAACTGATCCAGTGGATAGTAGAGAGACATGACCAAAAGCACTCACTTAAAAAGCGAAATGTGCCCACCGGCCTGAATGTGGGGTAAGAGGCCTCATATAACCAACATCCTTAAAACTAATGATGAAGGGGTTAAGAACATAGAGTTGGCTGTCCTGCCAGGCTTAGCTAGGTCACACACTCCACCTTGGGAAGGGTTATCCAGCCTTTGTTCTTTTCACTTTTCGCTTTTTGAACCATACCAAGAAGGAGGTCAAAGCTGGATGCTCCAGGACATTCTATTTGAATATATGAGCCAAGCTTAGACCATGTGGCTTTAGTCAGCCATCTTTGTGGTTTTATACAAATAATTTAGAAATATTTACTACTTTGGAACCTAGGTTTATTACCTAAATTTTCTTTCTGCTGTACAAAAAAGCCCATGACTCTGACCTTTGAAGAGTTTGTAAGTAAATCATTTCTAACTTAGCAAACATGTGGTCTCTTTGTACAGTATGGGGGTGGCCTGCTGCTATATAAGCCTGCATCTGAGTTACTGCAGAGATTCTAACAACGCTGGAGGCAGCAAAGGTAAAAAAATGGGCTGTACCACAGAAGACACAAAAAGTGTCTGCTTCAAAATGGTTCCAATAATTTGAGTTTTGTAAAATAGTAGAATGTCTTTATAAATAGTGGCATGCCCAACTTGTTTCAGTTTTTTTAAAAAAAGTTATTTAGGGACACAGCAACACAGTTTTCCTATTAAGATGATGTCTTTTTAAAAAAATAGTTGCGCATTCTGGGGGGGGGGGGTGTTTGACCTTAGAGGGATGGGTGCCCACAGGAATTTTCCCAGTGGTGCACAGAGGAGTAAGTTAGGAAGCATACATACTAGCATCAGTGAATAGGTCTACAATTTATCTGATGGGTGGTGAGCTGGTGACAAGGCCTGGGTAGACTAAAGATTTTCCTGAAAACACCCAACATGACAGGACAACAACACTGGTCCATATTTCAGGGTTATGCTGCCCTTCCTGAACCTGGTGCTCTCTAGATGTTTGGGGCTGCAACAAGGACATACTAGCTGGGGATGATGGGAGCTATCCAAAACATCTGGAGGGGGCAACCAAGTTGGGGAAGGCTGGTGTAGACAACAGATGTCTAGATGGACCAATTTCTGACTTGGTACACGGCAAATCCCTACATTCCTATGGGTGAGGGCAGGCTGTCTATGATCAAATGTATACACGCTTCTGCAGCTTTGTGTAGCCACCCGCTCCTTGCCCCATCTGGAAGCTTGCTGTGCCATTTTAGACCTACGTTCAGGGCAATTCCCTTGTGCTGCCTTCTCCCTTAATTGCTCCCTTCCCTATGGCAGCAAAACTTTGGTTTCACAACCAGTCCAGACAGACTTCTTGCCAGACACAAAGCATGAGCTAAGTGCAGTGGTGGTTGCGAGGTAATTGCAGCCCACGCCGCCCAAACAAGTCTGGATAGACCTCAGGCTCTAGAAAGGTCACACCGCCGAGGAAAGCAGCAGAAGGTATCTTTAGGGCTGGCACCCGGAACCACTGTCCCATCTACAAAATGGACAGGCCAGCCATGCACATTCCTAGGGTATGAGTCTGACTTGATGGATCTCCCATGCACTGCTTTCTTATTTTCACATATGTTGTTCTAGGCATGGCTTAGAGGGCACAAAGGTGGGGCTGCCCTTGAAGACTGTCTGGAAACTTGAAAATATTGCTGTGGCCCATCCTTTGACAGGCATAGGCCAATGAGAGTTTGTTACACCTGTCTTACAATGCTCTATTGACTACCACTCCCCCCTGGATCCAATTCAAAATGGTGGCTTTGGCCTAGAAAAGTTTGAATGATTTGGGCTCATATAAACACCTCTCTTCTGCCAGTGAAACATTCTTCTATATGAAGAGCATCTCCCCAGCTCCAACATGCGCATTAAGATCTGCTAACAGAATCCTTTTTTTTTTTTTTGGCAGATCCAAGATTAGCATCTACTAGAGCTTCAGTCATAAATGTTCTCTATGAGTTCATTAGAAGGTGCCTTCTGGATCTGCTCCCAATGTCGGTGTGGCAGATGCCTTCATCCTCTGCCTATATGGTGGAAGGTATGAATGGTAATTCTACGTATGTGCATGCTACAGTACTACCTATGTACTATGTACCCCTTTGGATGTCCCACAAAGGTGTTCAGGCCTGTACCTAGCACTTGCTGGTAGATAGAATAGTGCAGCAATAGTTCTTTAAGCATGAATCACAGCTTCCTAGAAACAGCATCTATACTAGAAAGGCCACCTGGCCAGGAGTTGTGTCCCTTAGAGCTAGGGCTACCTAGGCTCACATGTGAGTCATAAAACAGTGACTTAGCACTTTTAAGCGCTGAGTAGGAATATCTAGGTTGTCCCATTACTTTGTAGTTCACTGTTGGCCATGACTACTCACCTGAACTTGCCATACATAAACTTAGAGAAGGTCACGGGGAGGTGACCCCCGGCATGGGAGCTAAAGTATTGTCAGCACTCCCAGATAATATATAAGGACCAAGGCCACAAAGGGTGAGTTGGACTCATGGTGCAGGCCGTGATGTTGACACCAGTGCTGCACATTCCACCTGTAAGGTGTTCAACCTGTTGCCTGCCCAAGAAGGGAAAGAGATTCTTGGGCAACAGATGGGGCTGTAAGATCTTTTCTGATTCCTGTAATTGCTGCACTGCAGGAGTTTGGACTAGATGACCCTCGGTGGGTATCTTCCAAACCTACAGTTCTCTGGCTCTGTGATTCCTCTTGTGTTGTTCCTTATTTTCATCTCCCTGCTCATAAAATCAATTAAAGTACAATGTTGGTGGTCTTCTTTGTCCATGTGAACTCCAAAAAACTTCTGCCTTAGGCATCAAGAAACTTTTTGCAGACCACCCCCTACCTTTCAGAGATCCCTCTCATGAGATGCACGATTGACACCATTTTGTGTCAAGACCTACATTGGCTCCCAGTACTTTTCCGAGCACAATTCAAAATGTCAGTGCTGACCTTTAAACCCCTAAACAGCCTCGGCCCAGTATACCTGAAGGAGCGTCTCCATCACCGTCGTTCAGCTCAGACACTGAGGTCCAGCTCCGAGGGCCTTCTGGCAGTTCCCTCACTGCGACAAGTGAGGTTACAGAGGGCCTACTCGGTAGTGGTGCCCACCCTGTGGAACGCTCTCCCACCAGCTGTCAAGGAAATAAACAACTATCTGACTTTTAGAAGACATCCGAAGGCAACCCTGTATCGGGAAGTTTTAAATGTATGAAGTTTTGTTCTGTGTTTAGCCTAATGTTTTACAATTTTTTTGTGTTGTAAGCCGCCCAGAGTGGCTGGGGAAACCCAACCAGATGAATGGGGTATAAATAATAAAATTATTATTATTATTATTACCCCACACCCCCTCAGCAGCCATTTTGTGACTGATACTCGTGGCACTTCCTCAAAATTCCAAATGGGCCCCTAGGCCCCTGAAAGGTTGGCAACCCTTGTTTTGTGTGGTTGAGTTGTATTTTATTGTATCCTTGGGGTTTTGTGTGATTTTCATGGCAAAGTTTTATTATAACGGCATTGTCATTTTATGCTTGTATGTTGTTCTCTGCCTTGTGCGAACTTGGTCCAGAAAGATAGCTTAGTCGTATTAAAATAGATAAACCCTATTGCCACCCTGAGCTCATTGAGGACTGAGCATGCTCCATAAATGTGGAATGACAACTGCCTGTTGAGGGCAACACAACTGGGGCGAAGAGGGAATGGGATGAAGTGGCTAGAATCCTGAAGAGGGAGCACTCCACACACGGCAACATTTTGTTGTGGGTCCTTTTTGTACGTAAATAACCTTGAGGCACACAAAGCCCAAGGAGAGGCAATGCCACAGCACAATAGCGACCCCTCCCAATGGCTGGTAGAATATGGCAATAAATCTCGGCTTTCTTATCTTTATTTTGAGATCAAGGTCCCAGAGCGGTAGCATCTCCCCATGGCACTAACAAGTGTCTGCAGCACGGTTGACTGAGTTGTTCCGTATGACGCTCTGAATCCAGTCGGTGAATCGGCAGATTTTTGTGTAGACCCCGGGCTTGCCAGACTGTGCGCAGATCTGCATTCCCCACGAGACGATGCCTTCGAGTTTCCCGTTGCACACCAGGGGCCCACCGGAGTCGCCCTGCCGAGCAGAATTATTCACATACTTATTTAGACTATTTATATCCCAAACTCCTGAATCAAAAGATAAAGCAACGAGAAAAGCACAACAACAACAAGGAAAGCCAAAACTCCCTCAGTTTCTCCTCCCCAAAATGACAGGGGCCTTGGTGGGCACCAGGGGTGGAAGATGACGTTGTGCACCATTTTGAAGGGCCCAGGTATGGACCACCTGAAACTGCTTTGAACTGGTGTTCTGGCAAACATCTTTATTATTTTGTGGGGGGTTTTGCCCAATAGGGGAAAGCCTCTCACCTGGCAGGAGTCTACGCCGCCTCCGCTCACACCAGCACACAACATGTTTTCTGTGATACCATTGGGGTATGCCTGGTTGCACTCTTCATTTGAAATTGTGTAGACCTGGGCACACTGCAGGATGTCAGGAAACTGTGCTGCAAACAAAGAACACCGATGGTTTTATGGAGGTGCTGGCGACACTGGAGAAAAAGCCACCACTTTTATCATAAGCCCCAGCCTAAGTTGACCCGTGGATCATTTTATATTTCACTATCGACTTCCTATATGGCATTACTTGGGAATGGTAAGAAACCAAATAATCAGAGCAGTTTTGAAATCAGAGGTTAAAATCAATGCAGTTTTCAAAGATTCAGCCTTGTTTCAAGATGGCATCCAAGTGTATCCGAACACAGGCAAGAACCTGCTTGACCTCAGGAGCCACCATGCTCAATGTGGTTATAATATTTCAAGAGGCATAGTGAACAAGCAACTTTCAAAAATATAAATAACTGTTGGTTTTGATTGTTAGTCATCGTGTTCTGTTAACTTCAAGCAAATAAATATATAGATGCAGGCCAGGAGATCTGGAGCAGTGAAACTTTGGACATTTGGTGTAGCTGGTAGTTTAATGTTGAAGCTCCACCTACCTGTATACAGGTAAATAAACACATTGGACTGCATCCAACCAATTTCTACTTAGACTGGACCCATCAAAATTAATGAACCGAAGTTCATCATAGCCATTAATATCAGTGGGTCTACTCTGAGTAGAGGACTAACATTGAACACAACCCATTTTTCAGGACTACACAGGGCATGCTAATTTGTTCCATATATATATATATATTTGCAATTTCCCTAAAAGGGAATGCTGGCATTCTCTTCTGAAGATCAGTCAGGATATTGGTTCTCTTTTTTCTTCTGCATACCTAGGGCAGATGACTGATAACGTCAAGAGCCAGAGGGTACTTGGTACCAAGATGGCGAGTTGGAGACTTTGATGACCCTCAAAAACTATAACTGAAATTGGGTGGGAAGCAAAGCAAATCAGAGCCTCACACCAAGAAGGATTTTTTGTTTTGTTTTTTGCATTGGGTAAATTTGAATCTGGACTCTTTAACAGCACTGAAATAACCCCTTTGTGACTGGAAGCACTCTGAAATATGAGAGAATGGCTATAGCAGAAAATATGAAAGGGAAATAATTAGCGTTGTGGCTAATTGATCCATTAGTTTACTCGATGAAGAAAAAGTTTAATTTACTAAAAAAAACAAAAAACCACCCAGCATATTTTTCATTTTTAAAAACTACACATATTAATTAAAAAACCTGCAGATGACAACCACCATCTTAAAAGAGGCACCACACTTTACTTTCACATAGGTTAAGAATGCCTCTTCAGCTTAAGAGGGAATCACAGAATGGGATGCCTCCTCTTTTAAGGAGGACTCCTGGAAAAGAATACTTTTTCTCTCTAGATGGAATGCATCTTGGAGGGAATGCATCTTAAGAGACAATCGTAGGATGGAATGCTCTCAAGAGGGAATCCCCCTATTAGGAGAATACCTCTTCAGCTTCATGCATAATTTATAAAGTATGCTGCTTACTTTCGTTTTTCTACCCACATGCAAATTTCCACACATTTAATGAACCCCAGTGATTAACTGATGATTATTCTTAGAAACAAAACGAAACTGGGCGACAGACGTTGAAATACTTGGAGATCTGGGGCAGGGCGTGACAATTAGGGTGAAAATTTAAAAGTTGCGCAAAAGACAGAGAGAAAATACGAATGAGAAATAGTGGGGAGGTATAATGCTTTGTGCAGGTGGAAAATGTGGCGATGGAGACTGCATGAGCAGGCTGCAGCCATCAGCTCTACACCCACCACATCCATGCCCCTGGTATGTATTGAAAATTATCTACTGTACATTGAGGGGTTGCCGTGGTCCCCCAGCCTGACACCTGGCACCGAGTGTTAGGCTGAACACATTGGGTAGCCAGCTGAATAGGCCTGACATATTCATTGATGAAGGCGGGATTGCTCAGTCGTATCAACATGATGTCGCTGTCATGTGTGGTGGGATTGTAGCTGGGGTGTGGGAATTTCTGTGCAGATGTGATGCACTGCTCCGAGCCCTCGTTCGCCCTGAGGCTGTGATCACCCATCCTTGTGTGGATGACCCTGCATAGGATGAGAACAGGAAGGAGAGGGGGAGAAGAAAAAGAAAAGAAAGAAAAGCCGTAAGAACATAAATCTGAGAAGAGTCCTGCTAAACCATTCCAAAGACCCATCTAGACCTCCGTCCTGTCTCGCAGAGCAGCCATCTCTTGTAGACGTGGCCAGCCACGGAGCATAGCTGTCAACTTTTCCCTTTTCTTGCGAGAAATCCTATTCAGAATAAGGGAAACGTTGACAGCTATGCCACAGAGAGGAGTAGGCCTGTTCTCCATGAAAATTTAAATCACAGGGCACTGAACCTCAGAGAGGAAGCATTTCAACCACAATAATGGGATAATTGCTTGACCTTTCCATAACACCCCAGAATCAGAGCTGGAAGAGATCTTGGAGATAATCTAGTGTCAGTTACAAAATGGCTGCCTTGCGGGTGTGTAGCATAACACAAAATGGTGGCCTCTTGCTCACAGAGAGAAACTCTTTGCACTTCTCCTCTGCTCAGAATGGGAAGAAGGGTGGGTGTCCGCTCCTGGCATCTAATGAAAGGTGGGCATGTTTGGTTTAGTTCACATTCAAAGGCAAATCTACTTGATTTGTAGTTTTTGAAACAACGCACCGAACCAAAACAGAGTCATCCTTCAAAATTCATTTTCCTCCAGATTTTGCAATACAGTTTTCCCACAAAGTAATGTGTTCAGTACCAGTGTTTCACTACCACACCTTCTTCCCCTCCTCTCCCATGGGATAGAGAAATAGACAGATTTATCTATAGGTAACACAAGCCTGGTGTGGTATTTACAGGTTTCAAATCCCAAATCAGCCATGAAGCGAAGTGTCTTCCCGCCAAACAACCTCACTGAATTGTTGTGAGGATAAAATAAAACTCCTTGGATGAAAGGCAGGATGTAAATTTAACAAATCAATAATAATAATAATGAATAAAGTGGAACTTCAGACTTCGTTACTGAAAAACCTAATGAGAGTCACTTTTTTTTATATAAAGTGAACCTATAAGGATACATTTTCCATGGGGACAGGAAGACAAGTGCTTTTTAAGGATGTTTGTTAAGTGAGAAAGTTTCTGGATCCTTCTTCCTTGGACTGCTGTTGCTGTTGGGGCAGGGTCATGAGAAGTGTGTTTATAAGTTGCTTTGAGTCATTTCCATGAGTAAGCAACTTTTTTAAAAAAATTGCTCAGTTTACAAGATGATCTGCAAGATTACTGCTCTGATTACTGTTCTGTCCAGATTACCTGATGACTACATACACATGAAGTATCTGAGCACCAAATAACACTGACTCATGGAAGGCCCTCCAGTGAGGCAATAGGAAAGGAAGGAATGGCGCCGAGACTCCTTGTCTCCTTGTGGGTAACCAGCTAAAAGGCTAAAACAGTCACCCTCCCTTTATGGTAGCGTCTTAGGAAACTATAATCCTCTTCCCTCTCCAAGGTAAACATGGTGAGGTCTTCTGTAAACCGTTTCCTGCAAGACTTGTCTTCCAAATGCTTCATCATCCTTTTTGACCAAGTTGCAGCAGGGTAGGAATGTGGTGAAGAGTAAGGGCATTTTTTTTCAGAGCAGGAATGATGGCATCATCCTCCTGGTTAATTGACAGACCCTCCTCGCTCTGACATGAATGCTCTCGCTCTCTTGTTTATGACAGATTAGTATAGAGGAGGGCATATTCTACGACTGTCAGCTGATCCCAATAAATCAAAGATTATGCCATGTACAGCTGTTCTTTGTATGTAGTCTCATCCATACTGTTTGAAGTGTATAAGCAAGCTTCCTGTGCCTCTATTAATTCTCCATTGTCCACATGATGTTTTTCTCCAAATCACTGCCTCCCCACACTTCCCCCTCCCTCTGTCCAGATCTCCTCATACCTTCCCCTTTTCAGAGCATCCCTGTTATGAGAAAATCTGGATTGAGGGAGGGGAAGGTATGAGAATATAGTGATTGGGAGGAAATTGTCTCGTGTGTGGGATAAATCAGCTTCATATAACCAACATGCTTAATACATGAAGGGGTTAAGACCATAGAGTAAGTTGTCCTGACAGGCTTAGCTAGGTCGCTCTCCGTCACCTTGGGAGCACAGATTACCAAACTCTTTGTTCTCCCACTTTCCACCATGTGAACCTACCAGTAAGGATGTCTAAGCTGGATGTTGCAAGTTTAGACCACACAGCCTTAGTAAGCCATCTTTGTGTTTCTATACAAATAACTTAGAAACATTTACCACTTTGAAACTAGCCTAAGGTTTGCTGCCTGTCTTTTCTTGCTGCTGTGTAGACAAACTCATGAATTTGACCTTTGAAGAGTTTGTAAGTAAACAATTTTAAACTTACCAAATGTGTGATTTCTTTGTATGCTAAGGGAAGTTGGGAGCTTTGGAAGAAACATAGAAGGGGATATTTTAAAAGTCTTAACAGCCTATATTTCCATGCTTTGCTTTGCTGCTTATTTTGTTATTTCAAATCTCTGCTGGGGCCCTCTCATCAAAGATTACTTGCCCCAAACCTGGATCTAGGCATCCAAGGCATTCTCCTTTCTATTTTACCAACAACAACCTAACCATATGAACAATTAATAGTTATAGGAAGCTACTATCCACATTAAATAACAGAATGGAATATATATATATATATATATATATATATATATATATATATATATATGCATGCACACCCTGGCTACATTGTAGCCAACACCTTTTGTATTTTAACAAGCCTACTCAGGCATATAATTTAGTCATCTATGTTTATTGTAGTCATCTTTGTTTTTACTTGTTTTATTGTGTCTATACTTTGTTGTTGTTGTTTTTACATTTTTCTTAGAGAGTTTTGTCATTAAGCGGCCTATAAATCTTTTTATATACATTGTTATGAGTTTAGATGATTTAGGGGATTAGTCTGGGTGGAACAGTGGATCCCCTACCAAACCTTCAATCTTGTACCTGGTTGGGGGATGAGGTGGTCTTGTCACCTGCCCCAATGCACCAGAAAGAAGGTCTATTTACTTCAATAGAACTTAATTCCAGGTATATAAGATAACAGCAGAAGAAGAAGAAGAAGAGTTTGGATTTGATATCCCATCTTTCACTCCCTTTAAGGAGTCTCAAAACGGCTAACATTCTCCTTTCCCTTCCTCCCCCACAACAGCCACATTTAATCTAATTTTAATAGGCTGAGGTGTAAAAAAAAAAAAAAAAGCAAAGCAATGCGGCCCCCTCACCCTTCTCTTCATAGCATCCAGAAGCCACCAATTAAACATGATTTCCTTTTAATTCAAAGCAGAATACTATACTTAAGAGCTTTTGTTCAAACCAGGATATTAAACTGTGGTTTAATATCCCAGCTTGTTGCATAGTTTCTTGGTTTCGGTAACACAGGAAACCATGGTTTGATTGGATATTTTCACATTTCATTGAAGGGTTCCTAAGGCACAACCATCCAAATGCAGCCAAGATCTGAGACCACTGGAGTGTCACACACACCTAAAAACCATTTTCCTTCCCACTCACTCATCTGAGATTAAAGCCCTGAAAGTCCCACTGTTTCATTTTACAACCACAAGATGGCTTCTGGAGCAATACCTGCTGTGTTTGTGTTTGTGTGGGAAACCGATAGTGGGAAAAGGTCAACCAAGATCCCTTTGGATAATTATTTTTTTGGGGTGGCTGGGTTAGATTTTGTGTATTTACAGGATTGTCTACCTGCAAACTTCCTAGACATCTCAGGTCGCAGTCTGATACCTATTTAATAATAAGAACAGGAGAACATTGTGGGCTGAGTTGTATGGTACCGCAGTAGGAGGGGCAAGTAAGAGGGTTGTGGAGGGAAGGAAGTGAACAGAAAGCTCCCCTGCAAGATACACCTTCCATTTCCACAACTTTGGCTACAATGCAACATTAAAACTGCTCCAGAGATGCTAATAATCCCAAAGCCCTTCCCACCTTGCTCTTCTCCCAGGATCAGCAATCTTGAGTTTCCTTACCCCTGTTGGTTACAGTGAGCAGCGGTAAGAACCCAGTACTTGTCTATCAGGATGCCTCCGCACAGACTGGATAACCCTGAAGCTCCCTAGGTCCCCGGCTGGGGACTGGGGAGGGAGAACACCCAATGCCTGAGCCAAGGTCTACCCACATTTGAAATTTAATAAAGTTGTGGCCAATTTAATCCCATAGCATGTTGTCTTGAGTCGTTATTCCACATGACGGGAGGGACCGCTCTGGATCTGGGGACTCCGCCTGTCCACGCAATGACCGCTCCCCGCTTAAAACGGGGGGGGGGGGTGCCCTTTGCGTGGATGTGCACAGCCCTAGGTCTGGAGCGGCCCCAACAGCATAGGCTTGGCTTTGCCTTCCCTCAGATGGGATACCTGGAGGTCTCTGCCTACCTCAGTCAGTTGTCCAATCCCACCTGGGAGAAGTGTTGCCAAGGAGACCAGGCCAAGCCAGGTAGGGGAGGGATTACCTGCCCACACAATAGAGGGAGGATCTTACCTGGGAATCCTCACTTGGCTCCAGAGCTTCTCCCACCCTACCCACCCTCAGTTAATGTCTTATTTTGCAGGTTAACTTTTCTTCATAGGTTTTGCAGGTTAACTTTTCTTCACAGGTATGCGGGCGCTGCTACATTAAGGTCGCTGTTAAAGGGCCGGAAAGGAATTTCCCTGCATTGGCAGGTTTCGCCTTTCCCGTAGCAAAATGTCACAACTTTGGCGGTATCAGGCCTTGGGTGGAATCCTTTAGTCCATCTTCCTCTTTGCGGTGGCGATACCAGGGTTCCTCGTTAAAGGGGTTTCTTAAGGGAGGCTTTGACCGTACGCCGAAAGGTCGTCATTGCTCTCCCCTGCGGCGGTGACGTAACGGGGGCGGCTATCTCTGCTTGAACATATGTTCTCCAGAGCCGGCCCATCCCCCCCCCCCACTGGATAACCCTGAAGCTCCCTAGGTCCCCGGCTGGGGACGGAGAACACCCAATGCCTGAGCCAAGGTCTACCCACATTTGAAATTTAATAAAGTTGTGGCCAATTTAATCCCATAGCACATTGTCCTGAGTCGTTATTCCACATGACGGGAGGGACTGCTTGGGATCTGGGGACTCCGCCTGTCCACGCAATAATCCCAAAGCCCTTTCCACTTTGCCCTTCTCCCAGGATCAGCAATCTTGAGTTTCCTTACCCCTGTTGGTTACAGTGAGCAGCGGTAAGAACCCAGTACTTGTCTATCAGGACGCCTCCGCACAGAATATCTGGCCCATTTCTCTTGCTATTTGAGAGGACAACCTGGTAGCGCTGTTCGCCTAGGGCGCAGTTTTGGCCCCCGATGATCCGCGACTCATCCTGCGCAGCCACTGCGGAGGAAAACCAGCTAAGGTGAGAGATAGCTTCCACAATACCTAGCGATGTCACACTGGCTAAGTGGCAAGGATCCCAGCCGCCAGACCAGCTTGGTTAAAAGAGAGAGGAACCTCTTTCAGCCTGAGGTCTGCATTCCCCCAAGAGCAGCCTTCCATGTATGCCATTTTGCTGCTGGTGGTTGGGGCCAAAGGTGAAAGTGGGTGGAGTTACAGATGTGACTGTGTAGAGGGCAATTTTTCCAGCCTTGCAAAAGTCAGCTGTTTCTGCACTTTCCTCTAGGCATGCTTCTCTTCATCCGGGCAAGCAAGGACACAACTAGGTCAGCCAAAAGCCCTCCAGGAGTTGGGTTAGCGAGAGGGACATGACCTATAGAAAGTCCCAGGGCTTGGATAGACTACACTGAGTCACTAGGTTTGAAGTCCCTGATCCCCGGCCCAGATGAATGTATAGAAATCCTATAGCAGTGCTTCAGAATCTATTTATCTATTACATTTATGGAACACCGCCTTCATAACCATAAAGGCTCATCCACACGCCCGTTTTGCCTCATGTTTGCTAAGCACAGATATGCACCTTAAAGCTCAAAGTCCAAGCACTTTTATTTTTTGCATTCCCCGGGAAAACCCGCTCCTTAAAGCTGAACTGGAACTAATAGCAATTTGGTCTGATTCAGCTGTAAACACTGGATTTTCACAGGGGAAATACTGGGGCAAAAGAAAAAGTGCTTGGAGAAGGAACTTTAAAGCTCGAACCTGTGCTTAGAAATGTGGCAGAAAATGAAGTCTGGATGAGCCCCGAGTTCGCTCAGCCCGGATGCTGAGGCCCTCCTCTGAAGGCTTCCTTTTGGTTCCCTCAGTGCGAGAAGCAAATTTACAGGGAACCAGGCAGAGGGCCTTCTTGGTAGTGGCACCCGCCTTGTGAAATGCCCTCTCATCTGATGTTAAGGAGATGAGTAATTACATAACATTTAGAAGACATCTGAAAGCAGCCCTGTACAGGGAGGTTTTTAATGTTTTATCATGTTTTTACTATTCTGCTGGGAGCCGCCCAGAGTGGCTGGGGTATTAATAATAATAATAATAATAATAATAATAATAATAATAATAATCTGGTTTGATGACAGAATATAATGCAAAGTTTAAACGATAACACCCTCCAAAAAACAATTATTTTTTAAAAACTCTAAACAACTGAAGCCAATGCAAGCACAGCAATTAAAAACAAATGTAAAGCAAATGAAGGGAATAATTAAGTGCAAAGATATAAAATAGGGATGAGGAACTGGCCATCCTTCAGATGTTGATGGATCATTCCTGGTCATTGACTAGGCTGGGGCTGATGGGAGTTGGAGTCCAGCAGCCTTTAGAAGGTTGTAAAAGCACTAAAAGTGATGTGGGAGAGAACTTGGGAGAACAAAAAGGTCTTCTTTGCCTGGTGCCTAACAAACAAGCAAACGATAATGTGTGCCAGGTAAGCAGGACAAAGGAGGGTACTCTGCAGAGGGGCACCAGCGGCGGTGCTTGGCTGCAGAAAGCATGAGATTCTCCTATTTCCTCAGGACCACTTTTGGCAATATGAAGGAAGGACATGCACTGACCCCTGATCTTCAAGCCATACTTTCAGCTGTATGCCCAGGTGATACTTCCCTACCTGTAAGAGTCAGCAGAAGAACCACCATCGCCAGAAGCCTCATGGTCCTGCAGGGAGTAGATGCCACCTGCATGTGTCTGTCTTGTTGTTGGCGGTGCTGTTGGATCGAAAGCAGTTTATTGTCACCGAATTCATCACCCTTAAATCCAAGCTGGCCCCACCTTCCTTGACATTGTCTAGAAGCAGAAGGATCCAGTTATGTGGGTTCTGCACCCGCCCACGCAACCAGTCTGCTGATGCTCAGCCCCTGGAATCAGGAGGTAGGAAACTCTTGACTGCGACCCTTGGTCCTGGCATGGTCCTTACTATGCCAGTCTGAGCTGTCCTCCAGCAGAGACTGAGGTTAAGGTGATTTTGCCATGCTTCTGAATGGCGAGCTGAATGATTCTAGCAACTTCTGGGCCCCCATGACTTTGCAGCTGTCTTGGCTTAAATACAAAAGAACGTCAACACTACCAGGTAAACACAGTCTGATCTACAACCCAGCTAAATTGAATTGCTTGCATTATATCTGAATTCTTTGGCTTCAATCCAGTTATCTTATCATCACTGTGCTCCAGAGCAAGGCACTAATTACAAAGTGTGAGCATCACTTCACACATCTGAATTTGGGGAGAAAAAAGGGACAAAGGCAGGGGGCCACTACTGCCCTCAATGGGGTGCTGCGTTAATGGCCCTGCATCCCCATCCCAACTTAATGCAAAAGAGTAGGACTAGCCTTCTGCCAGAAGTGAGTCAAGGTTTCTTTCCGACTGGGAGAGACGTGTTCCACTGCTAAAAACAAGGAGCAACGCACAGCATTTGGAGGGTAAAAACCAGGAAAGACCCACACCCCATACATGAAGCCACAACCTTGCAGAAAAGCTAGTTGGGTCTGGGTCTGAACAGTGCCTTGATGGACCACCTCCTGGGAAACACATCTATGCCTTGCTGGGTTTCATAATGGAAGAAATGTAGGATGCAGAGGTGTCAGCGTCTCAAAAACATTGTGGGGGCCTGACATGATGTTCTGATGTCACGTGCATGACATCACACAGTGTCCTGAGGTGCAAAGCTAGGGTGTGTGGAACCGAACGTGGTGGCAGCGAGGCCCCAGTGGCTGGCAACCTCCGTCCTCCCGCTCTTCCTGATGTGCACGGAAAAGACGAGAAAAGCTGCCCCCAGCCAGTGGTGGCAGCAGCAGCAGCAGCAGGAGGAGCCACCAAATTTGAGCCACACCACATCTGGCTCCATGTTTGCCCTCTGAACAATGAGACCCCCTGGCCACCTCAAGAAAGAAAGAAAGAAAGAAAGAAAGAAAGGAAGGAAGGAAGGAAGGAAGGAAGGAAGGAAGGAAGGAAGGAAGGTTGGGAGCGAACACTTGCAAAGCCTGAAAACATTTTTTTAAATCATTCTTTCTCAGCAGCTGAATTAAACATTACAGGGCAGGACATCTAAGGACTGTAGTCACTGCAGCCCTACTCAAGAGTAGACCAAAAGGAAATGAATGAGACTAAGTTCATTAACACCAGCGGGTCTGCTCTGAGTAGGACTAGCTTTGAATACCAGCCTAAGATCCCCACACCATGGAAGTGCTCGTGGGACCCGTTGAGTGACGGCTGATGAGTCAAACACGATTTCCAGAAAGGCCCACAAAGAAAGGAAGGGAAGAAGACATTGACTACAAACAGGGAAAGCTCTGAGCAAGGGGTCAGGATCATGGGTGGGTTGAGGTCAGTCTTATAAATATCAAAATGCTGGAAGCAGAAAAGAAGATTCATCTCCAAAGCAAAGCTGAGATGAGATCCCTTCTTTTTTCAAAAAGAAATTTTGCCCTTCCCTGTGAAAAATGGGGGGGGGGGACATTTCCTCATGAAACATTTTGGGAGGTGATTTGCCACTTCTGCAGTGGACAGGAAGTTGTTGGCGGAGCCTGGCACCGCTTGCCACTGACCACAAACCCCAAAATGCCTTGGGAGCAACACAAAGCGATGCAACATGCTATAACTCCCCAGATATCCCATGAAGTGCCTCTGGAAAGTGGCTGCAGAGAGAACTTCCCTCAGCTTTGAGTGCCAAAGGCTATTTCTTTAAATTATATCTATTTATACCCTGCCTTTTTCTCTGACAGGTACTTGAGGCAGTTTACAAATAAAAGAAACACAGCTAAAAATATGGGGGTGGGGGAACAATATAATTTTTTTTTTTAAAAAATGAAGCATATCTATTAAAAAACATGCAGATATTTACAATAAAGACAGCACAGAACCAGCTCTTTCATGAAAAGCAGTCCATTCTCAAAAGCCTGTTGAAATAAGGTCTTCACCTGCCAGTGGAAGGACAGCAAGGAGGGAGCCAGTCTGACATACGTTATCTAGGGTGGGAATTCCCAAGTTTGGGCGCAGCTACCGAGAAAGCCACTTCCTGCGTCCCTTCCAGTCATACCTGGGAGGGTGTCAGGGCTGAGAGAAGAGACTCCCCTGAATATCTCAAAATCCAAGCAGGTTCACATGAGGGAATCTATGGCTTGTGGGATTAATTAGGCCCTCCAAGGCGTTCTGGCCCTGCCATGCCAACCTGCCTACACCTAACTATAAATCTGAAAGTTTAAAAAAAAAAAAACCAAGGGGAAATATCCTAGGATTAAGTATACAGTAGTAAGAAACAACATCCTCCTCAGTATTTCAGATACATCTCTCCCCCCTCACCCACCACAACTTTTCAGAAGAGTTTCATCTCCCGCCCTGGCAAATGGTTGAATTTTTTTTTTTAATTTTTTTTTGGGGGGGACATTTTTGGCACAGCTCTATTCCAAATATATCGTTTGAAATTGCAGTAAAGGGATATGTCAAATCTTTTGGCAGAAATCCATAAAAAATGCTGATTTTATTTTATTTGTCAGAGATGCACTTCCATCTATGCAGCAGCCTCGATTATACAAATAGCAGAAATATGCATTTGAAAGTCCTGCATTATCTCTAACTATCAGGTTGGCCTTTCCTGACTGCTCTACCCTCTTTTAAGCGAAAAGCAAGATTTTATACACAGTAAGCCTGCACCTTACACAGGCATTAAGTTCCAGGCATTGCACCTAAAGCCAAAATCGCTTATGGTCAAAGCCCATTGGGTTCAACGTCATTTTTCAACCTCCCCGCCTTTTTCGCCATGTGTGTAAAGTTAAAGCCACACAAGTTGCCGTCTTACAGTGTGTGTGTGTGTGTGTGTGTGTGTGTGTGTGTGTGTTTGGGATTATTCCAAGCGATAATTCATTTCTCAGTGTGAAATTACAGCAAATGTTTTGAATGCTTGAATTTCTCAAACAGT
The DNA here is from genome assembly GCF_951804945.1 of Podarcis cretensis. NCBI lineage: Eukaryota > Metazoa > Chordata > Lepidosauria > Squamata > Lacertidae > Podarcis > Podarcis cretensis. Next base: position 21,497,204 of record NC_137177.1, on the reverse strand, counting down.
ATTATTCTCTCTAAACCACAGGAGTTTTTCTATTCTTTTTCTTTTTGCAGAACAGGGGATGGAATCCAAGAGAGAAAATGTCCCTGAACCCACTTTTGTTGCACTATGCCCCCTCCAAATAGCAATAATGATATGGTGGCATTGGGGAAGCATCTCAGAATAAAGAATAAAAGCAGAATAAACCCACCACTAATGCACTACGGTTCATAGCTGTCAACTTCCCCCCTTTCTTAAGGGAAATCCCCTTATTCTAAATAGGATTCCTCGCAAAAAAAGGGAAAAGTTGACAGCTATACTACGGTGTGTCAAGAACATGTCGCAAAATACACCCGCAAGAAAGCACTGGCCTGGACGGGCCCCTCAACCCTTCGCCTTGCTGCCTTTGGGTTTTCCCCCAGCTCCTCACCTCACTCACACAAAGGCATAGTCACCTGCAGGTCCTGGGAGGAAAGAAGCACTTGCAGTGGCAGAGATTCGGCAGTAAGAAGATGCGTCTGCGGTTGCTGCCGCTGCTGCCTGGGCTATGAGTCAAATGTGCCTTATCTGCCCATCTTCCCTTGATCAATCGCCCTGTGTTTATCCATCACACATGTTTAGACAAGGAGGGCAACTCCCTTGGGCTTCTTACCATGCACAACTATCAGAGCAATCCTGCTCCTTCTGGTTTGTGTACTGGGATCTCCAAAGCACCTGCAACCGTTGTCAGGCTCCTTTTCTAGCACTGCTTGGAATCAGGCCACCCGGAGAGAAAGATCTCCAAAAAGGTCTGCCTCCAGTTCACAATTTGTTCCACCCTTTGTGCAGTATATATAGTTGCCCACATCTCCCTGCTGTGATGCTATCCTGCCCTGCCAAACACTTTCTTCTCCTCCTGGTCCTGACGATGCAGAAGAGCTAAGGTGACCATCACAGAAGCCACCGCCTTCGTTATTATGGGGAGGTTTTTTAAAAAAATAATCTAGGCATCTGAAGGCATCTAACATGATGACCGTTGTAACATCTCGTGGTTGTGTGAATTCCATAGGCAACCAGAGCACAGCAGGAAACGATGGAGGCTAGCTTGCCTTGACAGTCACACAAATGTTTCCTGCTGATGCTGTAGAAAGGTGTTTAGGAAGCTGATGCGAGTTTTAATCTGTTTTTCAGTCTGTTGGTTTTTAAACTTTCTTAAAGTCTCAGATAACTGCTATTAATTTTTCTTATTGGTATTTCTTAAAAAACCTTTTTTGTAAACGGCTTTGAGGTTATTTTGCAATCAAGCAGTGTATAAATTTTATGAAACTGATAAAAAGATAAATACATATTTTTGTGGGGAAAGTAGAAAGTAGAAAAAAGAGCCGGGATCCGGGTGTTTTCAGTTGTTAGGTGGCGTATAACATCTGCATGAGAATGACGATCTTTCCCCTGGATGAACCATGCAGCACATAGTATGCAGCCCACAGCTGTGCACATCTGCTTTGGGGTCCTATAGATGACGCGCAAAGTGTTATGTGGGCTGTGGGAATTTATCTCAGTACATCTGACAAAAATCCAGCAAGGTAAGGCAGTATTATTTACCTCTCCCTGTCTGTAAATCTAGCTTGCCTTCTCAGATTGCACACGCATTTCTGCATGCCACGGCTAATGTATTTATTTGTTTGAAAGATTTATCTCCTGCAGATTCTACATCCCTGTGCTAGCATAATACAATTATCCTCAACTGGGGATGGGCAAATCTGCCCATTTTGATTTCTCTTGGTTTCTCGTTCTTCTAATCTTAAATTCAGTTCTCCACACTTCCACACCTGTGTTTTATATATATATATATAGAGAGAGAGAGAGAGAGAGAGAGTGTATCCCCACCAGCATTTTGGGCCAGTCACTGTCTTTCAGCTGGGGATGGTGGAGAAATTCAGTCCAGTTCACATTTAAAGATGAATCTGCTTAATTTGTACTTCCTGGAGCAACATGCGAACCAAAGCACAGTCATCCTTTGAAATTTACATTTCCCCAAATTTTGCAATGCACTTCTCCAGCCAAGAAAAGTGTTACGAAAATGCAAATACTAGGGTAAATTTAACAATGTGTATATCAGTGAAAATAACATGGAAAATATATTAGGCGGAATCGCTTGTAAAAGAAATGTGTACAGTAGGAGGAATACACAAAATAATGCTGTCGAATTTTCTTGAGAAGTCTTTTTTTTTACAGAGTTCACTGACCAGTGTGGAGAACTGTACTTATGATTACAAAAAAGAGAAACCAAGAGAAACCAAAACTGGTAGATAATGCATTTGACAGCTTGGAGTGGGAGATAAAAGGGGAGGGGGAAGTACCATGTATATCATGTATATCATGAAGAAAAAAGTGACAAGTGGGGTGCCACAGGATTCTGTCCTGGGTCCATTGTTGTTCAACATCTTTATAAATGACTTGGATGAAGGAATTGAGGGGATGCTCATCAAATTTGCAGATGACACTCAACTGGGAGGGGTAGCTAATGCCTCAGAAGAGAGAATCAGAATTCAAAATGATCTTAACAGATTGGAGAACTGGGCGCCAGCTAACAAAATGAATGTCAATAGGGACAAATGTAAGATTCTGCACTTAGGCAGGAAGAAGCAGATGCACAAATATAGGATGGGGGACACCTGGCTTACTAGCAGTTCATGTGAAAAGGATCTAGGGGTCTTGGTGGACCACAAGCTTCACACGAGTCAACAGTGTGATGCAGCAGCAAAAAAAGCTAATGCTATTCTAGGCTGCATCAACAGAAGTATAGTGTCCAGATCAAGGGAAATAATAGTCCCACTCTCTTCTGCCTTAGTCAGACCATGCTTGGAATAATGTGTCCAGTTCTGGGCACCACAATTTAAGAAGGATGTTGACAAGCTGGACAGTGTGTGGAGGATGATGATCAAGGGTCTGGAAACTAAGCCTTATGGGGAAGGAACTGTGTATGTTTAGCCTGGAAAAGAGGAGACTGAGAGGGGATATGATAGCCATCTTCGAATATCTTAAGGGCCGTCACATGGAGGAGGGAGCATGTTTGTTTTCTCCTGCTCCGGAGCGTAGGACTCGAACCAATGGCTTCGAGTTGCAAGAAAGGTGATTCTGACTAAACTTGCGGAAAAACTTTCTGACAGTAAGAGCTGTTCAGCAGTGAGAGGTGGTGGACTATCCTTCTTTGGAGATTTTTAAGCAGAGGTTGGATGGCCATCTGTCATGGATGCTTTAACTGAGATTCCTGCATTGCAGGGGGTTGGGCTAGATGACCCTTGGAGTCCCTTCCAACTCTATGATTCTATGTTCTAATATTATGCTGCAAGATGTACTACAGCATGACGCTTGATTCTTTTAAATGTACTATAATATAATACATGTATTTCCCCTACATGTAATCTTGAATATAATTAGTCAAAAAAGTTTTTGAAGTGCTGCACTAGGGATCATTCACTTTGTAACCTGGCCATCCTCGTGACTTTTTTCAAGCCTGATTCCCACCTTGCAATTGCAGTGCCTGCTTATCCCGTGTGGACACACCTAGAACTACTGAGGCATTTTAGGGCCCCTGTGCCTTTTGTTAGAAGCTTCCTCCATCTCCAATTGCCTCAATATGTCTGTGAATTACTGATGAATTGCGCCTTCAGGAATCGCACACCCTGTGCAATGCCCTCCCCTCAGATGTCAAGGAAATAAACAACTGTTTGATTTTTAGACAACCTCTGAAGGCAGCCCTGTATATGGAAGCTTTTAGTGTTTGATGTTTTATTGTCTTCTTAATATTTTGTTGGGAGCCGTCCAGAGTGGCTGGGGCAATCCTGTCAGATGGGCAGCATGTTGTTGTTGTTGTTTGATTAATGAGTTCCTGTGCTCTGCAGAAGGCTTAATTACCCATTTCCTTTTATTGTGAAGTAGCACTATTGCAGCAAAGCAGTACCTCAGCAGGTAAAATTCAAAGCAAATGTGTTTCAAAGGATATCAATTGGAATACAGTGGTACCTCGGGTTACATACGCTTCAGGTTACATACGCTTCAGGTTACAGACTCCGCTAACCCAGAAATAGTGCTTCGGGTTAAGAACTTTGCTTCAGGATGAGAACAGAAATTGTGCTCCGGTGGCGCAGCAGCAGCAGGAGGCCCTATTAGCTAAAGTGGTGCTTCAGGTTAAGAACAGTTTCAGGTTAAGAACGCACCTCCGGAACAAATTAAGTACTTAACCTGAGGTACCACTGTAGGGAAAAGCCTATTATGGGTAGCATTGACTGACTAGTGCATGTGACAATCACCAACATGCTTCGCCCCACCTCCCAGTCTCCAGAGTTCTTTTGCAGCTGTTTTTATGGCAACTGTTCATGGGGCTATTCTTTAATACAGTAAAGGGAAAATATAAACCTAGATATGCTGCTTAAGTCGTGGCAGGGGGCTACTTAAAGAGGGCTACTTAAAGAGGGGAAACCTGGATGGCTGAATTAGCATCCAAACTGCTGTGTGAAAAGAATCAAGACAAGTTGCAGAGGATATCTCACATAATGGTGAAGAACTCACTATAATCACATTCACGCTATACATTTAAACAACATTGCTTTCCCCAAGGAATAATGGGAGCTGTAGTTTGCCACTCGCAGAGATACCGTTCCTAGCACCTTACCAAACTACACTTCCCATAATTCTTTGGGGGAAGCCATGTGCTTTAAATTTGCTTTAAATGTATGGCAAGGATGGGAACGCCCCGTTTCTCTTCACACAAGAGATTTTAAGGATTGTGCAAAAGAGCACATTTCTGAATCGGCTGGATGTGCTAGTACACGAGCTGAAACAACCAAAAAAATGCAGCAACCACAAAAAGCTAATCTAATCATATTAACAAAGGCCAATAAACTATATTTTAATATAGGAATAATCCTTATACAATAAACCCCCGCACTTACTTGGATTTAATTGCATGCTTGCATTGTGGATCATGTTATTAAAGACTGTTGGTTAGATTAAATTAAATCAACCCTTTTGCAATTCTTGCACTACTTCTGGGCCCTGCATCATAAAATAACACAAAGACAAGTCGTTTCGGAGCATAAACAGACATCAGGATCTTGAGAGTTGAGGAAGCAGCTCAAGACAAGCAATGATCAGGCAAAAATCAGTAGTACTCTCAGCTGTGTGAGAAGCAGCACTGGCTGGCAGAATCTAGCTGCCATTTTAATTTCCCACAATGTCCCTCTGTCCCACAAGGAGAGATGCTACATTAGGGGCATTGTGGGAAATAAAAATGGCAGCTGAAGTCAACCAGCTGTGTGATATTTTAGTGTATTTTTGGTTTCTATGAAAGCCGCCCAGAGTGGCTGGGGAGGCCCAGCCAGATGGGCGGGGTATAAATAATAAATTATTATTATTATTATTATTATTATTATTATTATTATTATTACTACCACCCAGTGTAGCTCAGAATGTTAGGCCAGACTTTTTCATGTGGGAGCTGAACAGGCATCAAGCCAGTATTTGCAATAGGGTGGTGCCTCAGGGCTCGCCCTCCCTACAACAGCATCGCTGTTACTTACCTGGAAAGTAGGTGGTGGCGTGGCACTGAAGATGGAATTGCATAGGTGGACTGGCAGCAATGCTGCACTGCTGCATCTGTGCAGCCTTGAGGTCGATGTCACCTTGCCCTGCCTCCAAACTGTCCAGGTAAACAGCAGTGACACAGCTGTTGGGAGAGCAGCTCTGCAGCATTGCCCCACCACACTGGCTGTTCCTATCGATACTGGAGCATATCTACCACATGTACAGTGCCGGATTTACGTATAAGCTAAACATGCTATAGCTTAGGGCCACACTCTCCTGTTGTTGTTGTTTAGTTGTGTCCGACTCTTCGTGGCCCCATGGACCAGAGCACGCCAGGCACTCCTGTCTTCCACTGCCTCCCGCAGTTTGGTCAAACTCATGCTGGTAGCTTTGAGAACACTGTCCAACCACCTTGTCCTCTGCCATCCCCTTCTGCTTGTGCCACACTCTCTTGTGGGGCCCCCAAAAATTTAAAGGGAAAAAACCCTGGATGTACATTTCCAAAATATAAGATAAAAACAAATGAAATAAAACCTACATACAACAGCAGTGTTTTGTGTTGTGTAAGCTCTGATGATGTAAGTAATGGGTCTGCTAGCCTGCTCCCTAAAATATCACTGGTTTGCTCATTTCTATATATAGGGTGCCTACATTCTGCACGGACTTTGCATTCTGCATGGACTTCTCAACAATTACTTTGACAAAATACCTATTAGGTCCATACATTACCATAAATTACCATATAGCATATATTCAACAGAAAAAACAGTGACAATTTGTTGTTGAAAAAGGACACCCAGACCTATAAAGGGCCCCATTACCTTCAGCAGCTTAGGGCCTCATCAAACCTAAATCCGGCCCTGCACATGTGACTTTATTGTTGGTACACAGTTTGGATTTTATGCTGAGAATAAATAAATACACAGATCTGAAAGCTTTATCTGAAGATACATGTGGGGTGATAACACTAAATGGTGGTGAGGAAGTGTATTTTTTAAATGTAAGATTTCCAGATTTTTGCTTCATGACAAGGAACTTTTACACACGCCTGCACTACAAAGAAATCTGTTTTTTTTGGGGGGGGGGAGTTAATAGGGTTGCCATATTTTAAAAAGTAACATTCCTGACACCAGCAAAGTTGTTGAGCTTTTTTGGAACAAACCCAAATTGCTGAGCTTTTGGGGGGAAACCTCTCTGCAAACTAGAGATTTTAAACTTTTGGAGCTGTTTCCGCTGCTTTTTGCATACCTCCAGGTTTCCCCCTGATATTTTGCCACTTCGGCAAAATCTGCGCCCCGCACGTCACATTTACACCTGGAAACCAGGAAGTGCCAGGAATTTTCCCGATGTACAGCAAGCCTAGTTTTAAGATTTGTAACTATATTTAGCTTTCAGAGGAAATTTAGTTAAACTGAAAGAGAGTTCGTAATGCATGTCCACAATGCTGAGTACAGCGAAATCTGGATTTCACAAAGCCAGGAAATTAATTGAAGAATTTAAATTATGAGACACTCCTGCCCTGTTACCTAAACTCTTTCCCCATTCATCACTTAGCCAGAGTGCAAATTAACCGATTCAACCCCTCACAATTCTCAAGCAACCACCATAACTCCTCCACCCCATGTTGTTAGAATGACAGGGTGATCCACACCCTACTTGAAACTAAAGTACTTGGATTTCAGCAAATTCATCCCGCTTGACGTCAGTGAGAGGAAAGGAGCTTCAAAACAAGTGCCAGTTTAGCTGGGCTCGATTATATATACCTGCTTGCTATTGTGTACCCTGCATAATTTATTCTCCTGGCAACCTATGTGAATCTGAGGCCACATCAGATTTAATTCAGATTGCAAATGGTGTTCGTTGTCATGAATTAATCCAGGTAGCACTGGGAGCTGTGATTTGGAGCTAGATGTTTTTGGGTTAGACATGACTACAGTCCCCAAAATTCCTGGGGAAAGCTAGGGCATTTAAAATAAATAAATAAATAAATAAATACAATTGTGATTCAAATAAATGTAACAAAAACCCAATGGGTTGCTTGTTGTTGTTGTTGTTGTTGTTGTTTTAAAAAATTAAAAGCAGCCTCCAGTGGCAATGATTTTGAGCAAAGTGGCAGGGAAGGCAGCTACCACTCACCCTTTTCTTGCTGGCTATTTTCCAGTTAAAAACTTAAGCTTCTTTTAAGTACAGTTGTGGGCTTTCAGGTGTGTATTTACTAGAGGTGTGCACCAGCCACAACATTTGCCTTGAATCTGATTCTGTGGTGTTGAGAAGCAGCCTGTTCTGATTTGTATCTGCCATGCATCTTTCTGATTGGATTCTGATTTGTTATGCAGGTCCAAATCAGATCTCTGAAATTCTCCCCATTGACTATAATGGGGAACCTAAAAACAGCTGTAACGTTTTTATTTTTGCAGAAGCAGATAAAATTTGCAGGCAAAAAAGAAGAAGAAGAAGAAGAAGAAGAAGAAGAAGAAGAAGAAGAAGAAGAAGAATCATAGAATAGAATCATAGAATCATAGAGTTGGAAGAGACCAGAAGGGCCATCGAGTCCAACCCCCTGCCAAGAAAAGTGGAAAGAAAACAAATTGCTTGTACTGATTTTTAAGAAAGTGATTGGAAAGGATGCCAATAGTTCGCTGCCCCGTTTTTCCAGGCAGAAGAAAAATGATCGGGGGGGAGGACTCTTATTTACAGCAACATCCCTCTCCCAAATCGCTGTGGAGTACTTTGAGAAAATAATTCACTGAGATTAAAAGCTAGGCCTATCTGTCCAAACAAAATATTCCTTCCGTTCTCTCCCCCCACAAACTCAGTCAGCCTGGTTCTGCTTTTTAAAAATACAGTTGTCATTTTATTTTAAATGGCAAAATGCAGCGTTTCTTAGTGGGGGTACTCAAGTCCACAGAGTCACAGGAATTTAGGAAATCCCTGATCTAACTAAAGACATCCTGTTAGTGCTGCAGTCACCAAAATCATCCCCATTTCCCTTGTACTCAGACCAATGCACACCTCTAGTATTTTCCTTGGCAAATAGGAACTTGCAATCTGACAAGGGGGAAAAGGAAAGTGTTTGAAGTTGGGCCAATTAAAGATCCGTCTTCACTGATCTTCCACAGCTTTCTGAGGTTATTATTATTATTATTATTTTATTTTATTAAATGGGACTTCTGTTACATCTGCATGAGATTCTGAATCTCATAGTTGTGGGTTCAAGCCCCATCTTGGGCAAAAGATTCCTGCATTGCAGGGGATTGGACCAGATGATCCTTGTGGTCCTTTACAGCTCTGCAATTTTACGATTCTGTGATCTGCACACCTCGTATTGGGTTGTCCCAAAGACATTCTGACCATGGACGTTCCCACCTTACAGCACTCTGAAGCGGACTTGGAGCCGCAGTTACTGATTTTCTCTTTGCTCTCACTGAGTTCCATTTTGGCAGTCTAAAGAAAAGGATGTTGTCGATGCCCGTGATGGAAGCTGCATGAATTTCCTGGCATGTTAATCATGCTCTGTTCAAGTGGGACATTTAAGAGCATTGCGGAGGTGGCAAGCTATCTCTTCATTCATTTGCATTTGATAAGGGCAGCGAATCCAGTTCCAGTGCAAGCATTTTTGTGGTTCTGAGTCACTCGTGAAACGTCCCGGTGAGCAGGGTGTGTGTCGAAAATGGACCCCCTCACCATGATGCAACCATTTGCTCTTGTGAATCACGCTACACCCACAAGGGCATCGAGGGGTCATTGTGCTGAACTCATCCTTCCCATACATTGGTGTGGTTCAATAATTTCAAATGCTGGACTTAAGGATCTTAGGGGAAGCCCCCCTTCTTCATATGTTACTGGCCATTGCTTCCAAATGTTTTGAGCCAGCTGTGCTGCATTGGGGGTTCCTCCTATTGTTCACTGGGAGCCTGGGCTTGTTTTCCCCAAACCCTACCTGATGGCACCCCGACTCCCACAAGTGTAAAAAAAAGAAAGAAGAAGAAGGGTTTGTAGAGGCCGTGTGGGCGTAGTATTATAAGCCGGTAGCTGCCAGGAAAGTGTTGCAATGGAAGCTGCACAAAGGCCTTGCTTGGAGATGCTCTAATAACAGGGTGGCAAGTACCTTGGTTCTAATTCTCTCAACCCAGCTTCGCCCATTGGAGTCATCTGAATCACAGAGACCTGCCTGCAGGCAGAATGTGGAAGGCGCAGCATCCCTGCAAACACAGCCCCAGCACCGTAGGTGATGTGTTTCAGCAAGATATCGGCGTTGTCACCCGCATTCCTGGTATCAGCCTATCTACCTATATCTATTTATATTATATAGCTATGAGTTGTGGGGTTGGTATATATAAGTAAGTGCAATGCTGTTTCTCTAGAAAAAGAGAATAGCAATGCACCTCCTATGCTCAAACCTGTATTTTTATAAACAAACACATTGGGTAAGTTTTTATCAATGTAAACCCACTGAAATGAATTAGCCTAATTTAGGCATGCTCAGTAATTTCAACAGACCTAGTCTGAGAAGGACTATCCTTAGTGGGTACAACCCAAGTATTATAAAATGCTATAAGCCTCCAGTGTCAATTTCATTCATAATATTGAACCCCAGTAAGTGCTAAAACTTTGGAGATTCTTACTGTTTGGCAAATTAGGGCAGGTGCAACAAGATAGTCAGGCAGACAGGATGACAAGGCTGTATCTGATATGGTTGCTCTATGTTAGTTAACACTGTCCAATAACGTAGGCCGTGCCGAGAAAAAAATTAGATGCTGAGGAGGATGATAATTTGGCTAAACGCACAGCTGTTGACAGCAGGTATTCCCAGGCCACCCTTTTCATCCGAACAAAGCACTAGTCCAGCTCCTTGGCTGTGAAACAGGATCTTACCATCTTTAGCCACTCATTCCTAGGGAGGAGCGATTATCCTACTTTGCAAATACGTATAAGCAAACCAAGCGTCTTAGCAAAGGGAATCTCTGCTGAGGAAACACAGCCAAGTCCTCCTTCGTTCTTGAGTCTTCATTTGCCTTTATTTCCTTTCTCATACTGAGCTCATGTGGCCACTGTGATCAAATTACAGGGGAGGCAGAGGGAACCCATCCAGTCCTCTTGCCCTTTGTGTGACATACATATTATTTCTTGAAGGGTGCAAGAGGGCCATAATTTGGGGGGAAATGGAGGAGTCACAGGGTGAAGCTTTTGGATCTTGTTAAATTCCCCTCTCTTCCTTCTCTTTCCTCCCGTCACTAAACCATAGTGTGGCAGACTGTTCCTGCCACTGGTTGTTGGAGGTCCTGGTTTTCCATGGATACCAAGAGCAGTGATGCTTGCTGTGTCCAGTTCTGTGAAAAGTGGGTGTTCCTGGGATCACAGGCAGCACCCAGAAGAGGGTGAGCCTGTTCTGTATTGCAGTTGCTGTGACATCTCACCTCTTCCCAAGGCTGCTGGCAATGTGCAAGAGCCCATGGTGTCATCGGTACATGCCCACACAAGCTGCTTTTGGTCACTGAGCAAGCACATTTGCAATGCACCTTGTGAATGGCCAGTGAGCGCAGAGGCCCTCTACATTTGCTTTCTGATTCAATAGCCTAGAAGTGTCACAGGTGCATCCAAAAGACTGCAATGGAATCAGAATCTCCATATTGCTCTGTTCCTGAAAAAAAAATATGAAAAGTGGTTTCCCTCCTCTTTTTCAGAATAGGTAAAGGTAAAGGTACCCCTGACCATTAGGTCCAGTCGTGACCGACTCTGGGGTTGTGCGCTCATCTCACTCTATAGGCCGAGGGAGCTGGTGTTTGTCCGCAGACAGCTTCCAGGTCATGTGGCCAGCATGACTAAGCCACTTCTGGTGAACCAGAGCAGCACACGGAAACGCCGTTTACCTTCCCGCTGGAGCGGTACCTATTTATCTACTTGCACTTTGATGTGCTTTCGAACTGCTAGGTGGGCAGGAGCTGGGACCGAGCAACGGGAGCTCCCCCTGTTGCGGGGATTCGAATTGCCAACCTTCTGATTGGCAAGTCCTAGGCTCTGTGGTTTAACCCACAGCGCCGCCCACGTCCCCTTTTTCAGAATAGCCTACCCCAATTTAGAATCATAGAATTGTAGAGCTGAAAGGGACTGTCTAGTCCAAACCTCCTGCTATGCAGGAATCTCAGCTAAAGCATCCAGGACCTGATGCCCTCCAGGTGTTTTAGAATGTACCTTCTATTGTTTTTGAAAATTGGGCATGCTGGCTGAGACGTATGAGAGCTGAGGTCCGAAACCCCAAGGAGCTCCACTATTCCACTCAAGACAATGCAGCCTAGCCTCTGATGCAGAGCCTGGAGTTTGCTGCCATGTTTCCTTGAGTCCATGGCCGCATGACCTCAGAATGTAGGCCAGGGGTAGAGGGCCACATTCCTTTCTATGCACTCTTCCCGGGGGCCACATGCCAGGGTGGGCAGGGCCAAAGGCAAAAGAAGGAGCGACAAATGCAACTCTTACCTGCTATAGTCACTCACACGCCCCTCTCTGCCCTCCATTCAGTCAAACAAGAGGAATTATCAAAGTTCAAAGACGCAGCTCACCCAGTCAAGAACCCTCACTGGAGGGTGATAAGAGGAATAACAAAAAGATTTGTTTGACTCTGTTTGGTTTCAATTTATATCATTTATTAGCTATCGTAAAGTGGTCTTCCTTCTTTCTCGGTTACAGGAGCCACTATGGAGAAATTATCTCAACATTCTATATTGAAGTATACTCTGTGGATGTGAGCTTAATCTGTAATATAAAGTATTTTCTCAGTCTGTTTTGGTGCAGTGTGGATGACTGCATACAAGACTTAACAGTTGTACGTGTTTTTGTCTTGGAAGACAATACTTTATGCTTGTTGTTGTTGTTGTTTTTAAATCTATAAGTTTGTAATCATGCCATTTTAAAAAGTCATGGCTTCGCCCAACAAATCCTGAGAATCGTAGTTTGTTAAGGGTGTTGAGAATTGTTAGGAGATCCCTGTTCCCTTCACTGATCTACAGTTTCAAGATCAGTATAACAGTCAGTCCCTTCTTCCAGGGGAAGTCTGGAAACTGTGGCTCTCAGAGGAGGCTGGTATGATGTCTCCTAACGGCTCTCAGCACCTTTAAGAAACCACAGCTCCTACAATTCTTTGGGAAAGCCATAACTGTTTAAAGTGGTATTGTGCTTCTTTAAATGTATTGTACAGAACGGGGCCTGAGTGGGATGAGGGGACAGGAAAGGTGTCAGTGTTTGCATGCTCCCCCAGCACAAAATTGCTCTCTAGATTATCAGCAGTTAATCAGTTAATTGAGAAATTTGCTTTCTTGAGGATTCAGCAACATTCGCTCTGTTTCTCCTCACAAGCTGCAAAGCGCAACAAATTTCCTGGCAGGCTGCGGAAGGTGATGACATGTAGCATCTCGTTGAGATATTTAAGAGCCATAAGTCATTGCACCTCAGATGTGGAATCAAGAGAGGCTTAGAAGCAGGACGGTTCATGTTGACTTTTCTTTTGTTCTCTAACTCCCACTGTTCTTTCATTCTATCTCTTTCGTACCCCATCTTTAAGAACAGGTTCTCCCACATCACCTAATCAACAAAAAGATAAGGCAGCAAACATGTTCACACTACATAATATTCAAAAGGAGAAGAAGCCCCACACTAGGGATGGGGAAGAAATTTGATTCAGCAGGCATTTAGAGGAGATCTTAGCCAATTTTCGCTTTCCAAAAGAAATGAACTGATAAAAACCAGCCCCTCTTTGAAATTCACACTTCTCCGAACTTTGCAATGCCAAATAACGTGTACGAAAAATGCATATGCTAGGGTGAAGTGCTTATAAAAATGCACACGATGGTGAAAATAGCATACTAGTTTGCATTATTTACGGGGAAACGGCAAAAAATTTATTAGGGGAAATTGCATTCCAAAATAAGAGATATCTGCACTAAAATGTTCCTGAATTTTCATGATGACTTTAAAAAGAGGATTGCAAACTGATGTGGAGAACTAAAACTGAGATTGGGAAAATGAGTAACTGAAAGGGACAGATTCACTTTGGAGAACCAGTTCCTAGGGCAGGTAGGGCTTTAGAGGTCAATACCAGTACCTTAAGTGGGGCTTGGAGACAAATTGGCAGCCACTGTAATTGGTACAGGATTGGAGCAATGTGTGCAAAACCACCTTGACTTCATAGCATCCTGGTGGCTGCATTTTGAACCAACTGCAATTTCAGAACTGCTTTCAAAGCCAGTTTCTGGACTGTCTTCATCACTGCCACCAACGACACCCGTGATGATGGAGCGCATGGTTAATTCTGTACCAAAATATGTGCTCTTTTACCAGTGACTGTTTCCGATTTTGTGTAGGTTTCCTGTCTCTGACTACCAGTCTTCCTCTTTGCCCTTGCTCAAAAGTGCAGGCCTGTAATTTGGCATACTTAACTGGCAGACAAGCTTGAAATGCATTGACTGTTAATTAATTTGTGGTCGGCAGTAATCTTAGCCAGGCAATTAGGCTTTCATCTTGCCAGATTGATAGATTTTACATGCTGCCCTGGGAACGTATGTGCCAAACCGATAATTGATTTGTGATGAAGCTTTGTAGTCTCTTTCCTTTCAGTTTTTTTGTTATTAATAATATTTTACTGTTCTTTCTTACCTTGTGAAACTGTAAGATGTGCCAGAACTATACCTACATATACATTTATTTTTTTCTAACCGCTAAAGTAGACTTTTAGATAGTCTATCATGCTCGCAAGTATGCTTTTTAGCTATTCTTTTATTGGCTGTCTAAAATTCTACCGTAACTCCTAGATTATATAGAAAAAGATCTTTCCAACCAAAGCCCCTTTTACAGTGGAACCTCGGTTCCCAAACAAAATCCATACCGGAAGCCTGTTCAGTTTCTGAAAACCAAAGCGTGGCTTCCCATTGGTTGCAAGAGCTTCTTGCACTCAGTGGAAGCTGCGTTGCACGTTCGGGTTCTGAAAAATGGAAACGGAAGAATTTACTTCTGGGTTTTCGGCGTTCGGGAACCAAAATGTATGAGAACAGAGGCGTTCGAGAATGGAGGTCCCACTGTACAGTTCGTCAAGCCTGAGCTCTGTTTTCATGCTGGTTTTGACAACTGTATTGAAAGCAAACCTGGGTGTTGTAGTCTGACCACTGTCAGGTTGGGGTAGGGATGATCCATCATCTCATGAGACTATTTGCAGGCTGTCCTTTAGTGATCCTCTAGAGTCTAGACTAATTTTCACAGGGGGAATTAATATCTTCAACACTGAGCAGAGGGACCAAATTTTAAAATGTTAGCATCTCTCTCCAACTTGCTATGATTAGGGTGGTTATATGTCTTACTTTATAGAGAACACTCCTCCGTTTGAAGGGTTGCCAGAGGACAGTTCTCTCTTGACAGCATCCTTTATATGAAGGGATGGATGTCTGGTCCAAGTATGAGGACCATGAGAAAGAACCATGAGAGGGGAAAACAGAAAGGGGCTTTGGGACTGCCAGTTCACAAAGAGCCCCTAGATTGCAGGCTCAGCAGGAACATGAGTCACATGATTTCTGCCCCACTCTGGTGTACTGTATCGCAATTTAAATTATACAATTCTACATTTACATCTCTAAATGTGATTTGAGGCTTGCAAATGTTATGCAAACCTGTGCCCTCTTTTATTTTTGGTGACGTGTTTCCTCATTTTGGGCGGTGCGTGGTAATTGCTAATTCTTAATTTGTCACCATTCGTAATTTCTTTTGCAGAGGCTGCAGGTTTTTTTAATTATTATTTTGCATTGAGAGCTGGGTGGCCATATTGCACGTATTATTGCTGCTGCTGCTGCTGCTGCTGCTACTACTACTACTGCAAAATGCTTCCTCTTACCTTTCAAGTCCCCGCACAGCTTGGAACCCAGATATCCAAGGGAATATTTCCCAAACCAAACTCATACATTGAAAGTGCATGGCTTCCCTCTCCCCCCAAAGAATTATGGGAACTGTAGCTTGTTAAAGGAGCTGGGAATCATAAATCTGTGAGGGCCTAACTGCGGTCCCCAGGATTCCTTTGGGAGGAGTGGTGGTTGTTCAAGTAATATTGATGTGCTTTGGTGGTATGGATATGATCCAACTTGCCGACACGTTAAAATTTGCTTCCAAAATCCTCTCCCAGGTGCCCCCGCCATCAGAGGGTGGCAAGATGGGTGGTGACTGAAAGGAGGGTTCCCTTTGTTGTTGTGTGGGATTTTCTGCTAGAGTTACTCCCTCTTATCTTTTAAGCTTTTATCTTTAAGGCACCATGAAAATACCTTTTTATTCTGATTTTCCCAGGCTTTTTAATTGCTGCTGTTTTATCTCTGCTGGATTGTTTGTTTCTATAACGCCCTTCAGTAGAAAGGAAGGGAGGTTCTCAATGGCTGAACAATGACAGAAACATCATTGAATGTTGCCTCTAATTATGTTGCCTCTGATCTGTTGTCGTTGTTGATTTATTAGTAGCCTTCTAAACAACCGTTTCAAGGCAATTTCTACATAATTCAAAGCAGTTTAAAATGGGGAAGCTCAGAAACCAAGAAGACCAAAACTTTAATAAAGAATGGGGGAATTTATAGTTTATCTGGGAGACCACTGTAAGCAGATGAAAGCATCAGCAGGACTGAAATAACACTTGTAATGTAGCAAATATTGTGGACAAAATGGAGAGACATAAAATATGGATTACAGAACAATATGAAGTTGGAAAGGTTGACAATAGGACCCATGGAGGGGAAAGTGGGAAGTCCAGAGATTCAGAGAAATCTCTAAATATGGATATGTATTTTGTGTTGTTATAATTCTATACTTGTAAAATCAAATAAAAATTATTATTTTTTAAAAGCAGTTTAAAATGCAAATACATTTAAATTTGACTAAAAGTAGGCACTTGTAGCAGAGGCTTGGGGAGCTGGCCCCTGGGGGCCGAGCCACTGGGCCCCCGCAATCAATGTCCTGGTTGGCTCCAGTGTGGTGTAGTGGTTAAGAGTGGTAGTCTCGTAATCTGGTGAACTGGGTTCGCGTCTCCGCTCCTCCACATGCAGCTGCTGGGTGACCTTGGGCTAGTCACACTTCTCTGAAGTCTCTCAGCCCCACTCACCTCACAGAGTGTTTGTTGTGGGGGAGGAAGGGAAAGGAGAATGTTAGCCGCTTTGAGACTCCTTAAAGGGAGTCAAAGGCGGGATATCAAATCCAAACTACTACTACTACTACTTCTACTATTCCTCTTCTTCTTCTTCTTCTTCTTCTTCTTCTTCTTCTTCTTCTTCTTCTTCTCCATGGGATTCACAACAAGAACTGTTCTGTGACCTGGGATGGTGGCTGTGGGTTCTCTTCCAGTTCTTGAAAGGGCCTTTCCTGTTTTATTTCTTTATTTCTCATCCTTTGCTCAAAGGAACTTGAAGGGGCATACACGAGATATCCCCCTACTCATTTAACCTCCACAACAACCCTGTGAGGTAGGTTAGCTTAGGCTGAGAAGCAGTGACTGGCCCAGTGAACTTCATGACCAAATGGGGATTCAGCTGGGTGTGTGAAGTAAAGCACAGCAAAGACTGTTTCAAGGGCAGAAAGTCACCTGTGGTAATTCACTGTCGTATGCCTGGATCCTTCATGAAACAGTCACCTATAGATGAACGTCCATTATGTAACAAGGGGTACCAAAGGCAGAAAGTGGAGCTGCAAAAAAAATGCACTACGCTAAGAGCTGATGGGGGACTGAGTAGGAATATAAATGCTCTATAATACTTTGCATGTACCCCAGCCAATGTACACTGCTTTGGAATTTCAGTTGTGGTTTCCCAGTGGAATTCCTTATCTTATTGAGGTCTATACCCTGCCTCAACCTTTGTCCTGATGACTCCAGATGTTCCTCAAAGTAATCAAACTCCAGCAAGATTCCCATCTGGATTCTCCAGGCAATATGGTGGGTGTGGCAATCCATCCATAAATCAACCATGCGTGCCATTTGATAATATAATTTAACAGCCTAACTAACAGGTACTCTCAGGGAGTCTGTGATACAATGTGATGTAATTGCAGCCACAATTAATTGGAGCCATTTTGTAAACGGCCTCAAAAATCTGGCTCTGCATGTTCTGGGATGATGGCACCACTTTTGGAACTGGGTAGGAACCCAAATCGCTTTTGTCAACACGGAGGCTGTATAGGGAAAGGCTGTAGCTCAGTGGCGTTCAGAAGGTCCCGGTTTTAATCCCCAGCAACTTCAAGCAGGGCTCAGGAAGACTGCTGTAGACAATGCTTAGCTGGATGGACCAGTGGTAGCACCTAGCTCAGGATTGTCCTATGTTCCTCTCTTCATGCTTTTCCAACAGTAATGTATTTATCTGCTAGTCACTATCTGTCTTTGCTTATCCCTCAAGAGGTTGCAACTGTTGGCATATACTTTCACAGGTTACTGAAGACACCAGCCACTTCCAGATGACCTGTTCATTGAGTATTTCTCCTGATTTATTTGCACAAAGTTTGTGGAGAGGTTATACAATGCTTGCTGTTATTTATGACTGAGGCTTTATTGACACAGTGGCTGCTAAACTGTCAACCCGTAAGCTTCATGGCTGAGTGGGGATTTGAACCCTGGTTTCCTAGGTCAGTGTTCCTCAAACTTGGGTCTCCAGCTGTTGTTGGACTACAACTCCCATCATCCCTGACCACTGGTCTTGCTAGCTAGGGCTGATGGGAGCTGTAGTCTAACAACAAGTGGAGACCCAAGTTTGAGGAACACTGTCCTAGGTCATAGACTCATAGAATCCTAGAGTTGGAAGGAACCATGAGGGTCACTGAGTCCAGCCCCCTGCAATGCTGGAATCTCAGCTAGATCATACATGACAGGTGTATGACAGAGCATGCATGAGAGATGCACTACACAGCCTTCCATCTTGAATGTTTTGATTCAAATACATGTATCTTTAGTTGTCTTGCTTTTCAGTGTTTCAGATGATTAAGTTGTTGACCTCCATCTGTCTCAAGAGACAATGGAGTGTGCCTCCAGGGGTGAAGTCAAACTGCTGCATTAGCATCACCCAAGTGACCTCCTGGGGCACAGGTCTGGGCAGTGTGTAAAGAGGTCCTGGACAGCCCAGACAGCAAGCTCCCCCTCTGAGCCACACTGATGTGGTCCAAAGGAAAGCAAAGCAATACGTTTGGCACCAGCTTGACTGCAGCCATTGCTGGAAGTGGATGGAACAAATTTAAATCAGTGTGATTGAAAGTTAATGCACTTTCTCAGTGCCACTTGGCCATGAAGCTCATTGGGTGACTTTGGCTCCCTCAATCCTTCATCTTACCCAAATCACTGGGTTGTTGTGAGGATAAAGGGATGGGGTGCTACTGAAAACCCTGTTCCTTCGAGGAAGGGTGGGATAAAAATGTACTACAGTGGTACCTCAGGTTACAGACGCTTCAGGTTACAGACTCCGCTAACCCTGAAATAGTACCTTGGGTTAAGAACTTTGCTTCAGGATGAGAACAGAAATTGTGCTCCGGTGGCGCGGCAGCAGCAGGAGGCCCCATTAGCTAAAGTGGTGCTTCAGGTTAAGAACAGTTTCAGGATAAGAACGGACCTCCAGAATGAATTAAGTTCTTAACCCGTGGTACCACTGTATTTCTGAAAAGGCACTGTGGTTGGGATTTGGAGAAGCTATTTGATTTGAATCAATTGGTAGAAACCAGGTGATGAATCATTTTTTATAAATTTTATTTTAAACCTTCTGTTGGTAGACAGTGCTGTTGACAGGAAGCCTCCTTCCTCCTGGTTGTTTAGTGCTTCTCCTGTGTCGATGCCTTTTGCCCCGATCCGTCCGATTTGCTTGCCTCTCCAGTTTAGCAGCCCTGGAGCCAGCAATACACGCCTCAGCCGTTGCCTCATCTTTGCCATCCCTTCAGAGAGATGCCTATTTCCTTGGCTCATCTTTTGTTTGTGTTTGGTCTTAAGCAGACTTGGAGAAGAGGTGGGAGGGGTGGTGCGGCAGAATGTGGCCCCTCCTTAGCTAAGACATCAGAGTCACAAAGAGCAGCATTGTTGACAGGAGAGGAAGTGCACAGCTTCTTTCTGGAGCCCCAGACTTCCTTTTGTGTTGTGTTTCAAGGCACTTTCCGGGTTTTAAAGCTCCATGGCCCAGCAGGGATTGCTTTGTTTTGTTTTTTACCTGGCACTTTTCTTGGGAAAACCGGCATTTTACCGCTGAATCAGAGCATTTGGCAATTGCCATTTGCTCCAGTTCAGTGGTAAAACATAGGTTCTCTCCGGGAAATCACTGGGACAACAAAACCTGCTCAGACGCAGAGCTTTAAACTGCGGACCTGTGCCTGGGAATTGTGTGGCACAAAAGGAAGTCTGGATGAGCCTAAAGAACAAGCAAGGGGATGGTTGACCTTTCAGAGGAGAGGACATCATCCTGTGGTTCTGGAAAGCAGGGGGCAGGCAGAAGTGGTGGTCTGAGATGAAAAATCATGGCACTGATTTTCATTTTTTTTAAAAAAATAAATTTTTATTAGTGCTTATAGAGGAAAAAATACGAAACTTAATATTGAATATATTTTTTCCTCTTTTTTGGGGGGGGGGCAAACTAAGACTTTGATCTAAAGACAATACAAACATAAAGAGAAAGGGAAAGAGAGGAATAACGAAAGAAAGAGAAATAAGGAAAAGGGGTTAAGAAAGAGAGAGAGAGAGAGAAAATAAAATCCAGAAGCTATTGCACTAGTTTTCAAACGAGCACTGGAAAAAAGAAAACATCGCCTCTACCAATTCCAGGGCTACAGATTTGGGTGCCAGGTATCTGTCAGATATTTGCTTCAGCAGCCATCATTTGACCTTTTACACTGAGTATTTAACAAGTAGGGACTAGAAATAGAATGCTTTGGCATATCCGCAGCCCCTAACAGGAGCTCTTCTGTTCAGTGCTCTAACCAACTTGGAACTGGGGAGAAGATCAAGGAGAAGAAAGAGGACAACTTTTTTTCATTCTTTCCCACCTTCCTGGAACTTTTTCACTCTCTGCCAGACCCAAATAGGGTGACCAGATGCAAAAGAGGACAGAGCTCCTGCACCCACATGAAATATATATAAAAGTTATCAATAAAATCAGACCTTAAAGACAAGCCTTTGATGTACCTATTAATGGCGCAGGAGAACTTCTCCTCTTTTGTGTCTGGTCACCTGAGATGCAAACCTGGATACCTTTGGAATCTTTGGCTCTCCACTTGTTGTTGGGACGCAGTTGCCATCATTCCTGACCAACTGCTGTGCTGGCTGGGGCTGGTGACAGTTAAGAGTCTATCAACATCTGGAGGGCCAGTGGTTTGTCTTATTGCTATATAGCTAGGAAGGGGAAAAGTTTCTAGTGATCAGGAAAGGTGAAAGTGCACCCTCTTCCTGAAACCTGCCTGGTCTTGTGACCTGCCATCTTGACAGCAGTGCTGTCTGGATTTCCAGTATAGAGTGAGTGACCAAAGCATGGCATTTCCAGCGAAGAGGGCAAACCTATTCATTTTATTTAAAACACATACACCCTGCCTTTCATCTGGGGAGCTGAAGGCAGCTGACAACAAGGTAAAACACTGAATTCACAATTCAAAACAACCTTCCCAATTTCCAGAGGAGTTGCAGTGTGAGTCTTCTGCGACAGAAGCACCGGGGAGTCTTGCAGCATCTTAAAGAGCATGAATGAACAGTTAATGTCAAAACTGTCAGCTGAGGGGGGTCCACTGTCTGCATCTTCAGCATGTGCTACATTTAATGTCCAATCCAGCAGTCCTCTCTTAACCTGCTTTGAAAAGTTGACCATCGATATGAACTCAACATCTAAAAGACAACTGTGTATTATAGATAAGATATTTAGTAATTCCCAGTTGGGTCAAACCAATATTATAAAACAAATCTGGAACGGGAGTAGAATTGGGAAAGAGGCGATTTCTCCTGTTTATTCTTGCTTTGTATGAAATTCAATAAATATATATATATATTAAAAGACTAACACAGTTATCCAAACTACCTTTCCTGAGGTGGGTGGGTGTATTGGGTAGAAGTCTCCTTCTGCGCAGCCCTGCCAGTCTCTACCTGTGGAATGATGCCAGGCAGATGGAAATTCCATTGGTGGGTTATCTGCTGGCATCAGTCCTGGAATGGGGCATTTTTAGGGGTGGGGAGAGGCTGAGTCAGCTCAGGATTTATTGAATCTTGAGCCAGCACCACTCCAACAATGGGACTGATCTGAGCTAAGTTACTGGGCTAAGTTACTCCAGGCTGGCCCAGTGACCTGGCTGACCCACCGCAATCTTCTGACCTTGGTGAAGTAGACCACAGTCCAGGAAAGCTTATGGCTTCATGGTCCTCACCTTCTGACAGGAGTGCTTCAGCTTACTCCAGTCCACCTCCATCACCATCCTTGATATGCCTCCATCTCCCCGACACTTAACATTTGTTGGCTACGGAGCTTGCTCAGCCATTGCTGGGTTAATTGGGAGGTTGCTGTTTTCTTGCTGCCCCCACCAATCTCCCCCTGACCCTGGAAGTCATTTATTAAGAATTGCCCTTCTGCAAATCTTAGGGTCTACCTGATATTGAGCTGCTGATGAACACCTGGAAAAAAAAAAGCTTCTGAATTCCTTCCATGTGAAAAGGGAACAGTGGCAGTAATTAAGAGATAGACACATTAGAATCACAGCCTCATTCCTTTGATCTAGATAAGCAACTTGGATCACCGTCAAGGAGCTACACAAATCCCAGGCTCCAGACAAGTCTGTGCAGCCAAAATACTTAACACGGAAGCATCTGTTCAGGAGGCTTAAAATCATTTTTGTATCTCTATTAAGTCTGACTTTAGCAACTGTTCAGGTGGAATGATAAGGCTGAGCAGAAGCACTTGTAATGCAAATGAGCATTCTGGTTGGTGTCTTTTACATTTGCGTTCCATATCTGATGGAAGCGAGGGCGCTTTAAGCTTTATTTGCGAAAACACCTACAGACAATCAGAAAACCCTCCCCGAAACCAGTAGCAGTTCACATTTACCAATACAAAGGTTGTCTCTCTTCCAGTTCCGCTGTCTTTCAGCACCTCAGGCTTAGCTTTCAATGTAAAAACATCAATCAAATATTGAAATTTGGTTGGGAGTTTGTCTTCCTTTCCGAACTGTCACTTTCGCATTGCATATACTGAATAGCGCAGTCCTTTGTACTCGATGCTAGTTCTCCTGAGAGTAGAACCGATAATATTAATGAACATTATTAAGTTAGGTCCTTTAATCTCAGAGGTTTTACTGTGACTAAAACTTTTTTTTGATACAACCCTGTTTCTATAGATCACATAGGCTCGATACTTCCTGTTTCCGGTGGTGGAAAATGGCTGATCCCACACAATCGGACCTCAGCCGTTCTGTTAATTCAGGGCTGATATGGGGGTAATCAGCCCTGGCAGCCTCCCCAGGGCAGGGGAGGACTGTCTCAACGACAGATTGCCAATGTGGCAGACGGCAGGGGCACTGGGTCATGGAGCTAGGGATGGCTGACACTCCTGCGACGTCACCCCATAGCCAGACGCATCTGCTTGGGAAAATACAGTGGTGCCCCGCAAGACGAACGCCTCGCAAGACGGAAAACCCGCTAGACGAAAGGGTTTTCTGTTTTGGAGGCGCTTCGCAAAACGAATTTCCCTATGGGCTTGCTTCGCAAGACGAAAATGTCTTGCGAGTTCCTGCGGGGGTTTTTTCCCTTCCCCCCCTTTTTCTAAGCCGCTAAGCCGCTAAGCCGCTAAGCCGCTAAAAGATGCTAAGCCACTAATAGCGCTAATCCGCTAAGCCGTCAATGGGCTTGCTTCGCAAGACTAAAAAACCGCTAGACGAAGAGAATCGCGGAACGGATTCTTTTCGTCTTGCGAGGCACCACTGTATAAAGATTTGGAAAACAAACAGACACACTCTGAATTGAAGAAGCTGGAAAAAACCTGCAGTATGTACAGTCTCTGGTGCAAAAGATCGAACTTCAAAGAGATCCTCATCATGACGTTTGGAATGTGGAGGGGCTTGGTATGTAAAAAAACATTCTTTTATCCTTAATATCAACAATCCGTAATGCATGCCAAGCCTCATTAAGAACTTAAATTGCTCTTCAGAAAGTGAGTTCAGATGGACTTTCATATATAATTGGGATCTACTCGCAGCCACTTCTCTTCTAAGACCGGAAATGTCTGTTAAAGACGAAAACAAAGGACAAAGGACAAAATGGCTGCTCCCACCACGTCGTTGTTGAATATCTGAAATACTTCCCTGATTAAGAGAAACAGGAGCTAACGGATGGTTGGTTATAAAAACTGGAAACAATATTACATATACAACTGTTTGCAAAAAGATGTTTTTTTGATTACGAGCGAGAGAGAGGGCTAAATGGATGTCTGGCAGCCCCCTCTAGGGCCCGGAGGGGGGACTGGGAGGATTCCAAAGGCCAATTGCTAACTGTCTGATATATGGCTACATTGCAAACAGTCTGTTTAAGATAAATCAACAAGGAGGTTACAGAAGGAAATTTCTCTCTGTTTCTTTGATAACACCTGGACGGGTAAGATTAACGATCTGGGAGCTGCCAAAATAACAACTCTCAAAGAGCTGGACAGAACTTTGAAATTGGATGCAATTAAATGAAGCGGTGCGATGAAAAAACAGCTGAAGGAGTACAATATACGGACAAATCTGCACTCCATAGAAAAAAAAAAGTATCTGTTTTCTGACATGAATGAGGATCGTAGAACCAGAGTCAAAATGTGGAGGGGGGAAATCGGACATGGAATCATGAATAACACTGAGGATGATGAGAGGCAGGACTATGATGTTGAATGCGCTTCGAAATTCAGACCGTAGGAAGTCAAAACAAAATTATTACAATTTGGAAGACAATTGGACCTTTTTATTTCATTTTTTTATTTTTATTGGATTTGATTTGATATGTTAATTGGATGTTTTTATTGGAAAATTAATAAATGCTTTTTAAATATATATACATATATAGATCACATAGGCTCTTGTTTATTTATTATTGATCTGATGAATTCATAGCCCGCTCTTAAAGAGACGTTCTTTCCAAAGCACCTTACAAAAGTATGCCTGAAAATATAACCAATGAAATATAATTTGCAGCTTATTAAAGCATCTACTCCATTGTATTACTAAAAGCCGGCACAAATGTAATAAATAGCCCAGCGTGATTTCACATGCACAAAAACCAGACCGTTAACTCCATTTATACAGTGCAGCCTGTAAGTAGCTACTGAAGGTTTCTATGACAAAATAGAAACAACTATTTCAACTTCGTTTCGCAAATTACACATGGAAATAATCACTTATAAAAATGGCAGAAGGGAAGAGTTTACCCTAAAAGGCAGCATACAAATGTTTTATATAAATAAATTTAAGATCTATTGTATGCTGTAGCTTCTGAAGAGCACCAGTTTGGTGTAGTGGTTATAGCGTCAAACTAGGGATGTGGGTGGAGCTGTGGTCTAAACCACTGAGCCTCTTGGGCTTGCTGATCAGAAAGTTAGCAGTTCAAATCCCCGCAATGGGGTGAGCTCCCGTTGCTCTGTCCCAGTTCCTGCCAACCTAGCAGTTTGAAAGCACAGCAGTGCAAGTAGATAAATAGGTACCACTGCAGTGGGAAGGTAAACGGCATTTCCATGTGCTCTGGTTTCTGTCACAGTGTTCCATTGCACCAGAAGCGGTTTAGTCATGCTGGCCACATAACCCAGAAAGCTGTCTTTGGACAAACGCCGGCTCCCTTGGCCTGAAAGCGAGACGAGCGCTGCAACCCCATAGTCGCCTTTGACTGGACTTAACCGTCCAGGGGCCCTTTACCTTTTATAGTGTCAAACTAGAACCTGGGAGACCAGGGTTCAAATAACCACTCAGCCAAGAAGCTCACTGGGTGATCTTGAGCTACTCACTCTCCCTTTTAAATTAACCTATCTCACACGATTATTGAGAAGACAAAATGGGTGGTGGGAGGGATATCATTTTGAGGGATGTCATTTTGCATGTTTGAGGGATGTCATTTTGCATGTCATTTTGAGCTCCTTGGCCCTGCCCCTCACCTCCCATGGATGCTTTTGCTTGGCTAAAATGTCGTTTTGAACTGTGGTAACGCCTCTGGTATGTCTGGAAGGAGCCTAGAGTGATATGTATGTACATATGTTATATAGAAAGATGTGGCTAGAATGCAACCTATTTCACAATAGTAAGGATCATACCCAACACTCTCTCTTCAAGGACCTGTGCAAGTGTGTACAAAGCTGGGGGCCACAAGTGAGAATTAATGCATGCACGGACTACATGAGAGGAGGAGGAAGCTGACACCAGTGAATCTTCCTGGAGTGGTTATAAGCAAGGAGGCAGTCTGGTGGAGGCTGGCTGAGGGCAAAATGAGGTTGGTGGTGGGGCAGAGCCCCATTTGCCCCAAAGAACCAGCCTCCACTGCTTAGCAGTGACTCTTCACACCAGGAACAGGGAACCTGTGGCCCTTCAAGATGTTGCTGGACTCCAGCTCCCATCATCCCTGACCATTGGTCACGCTGGCTGGGGACAATGTTGAAGTGCAACAGCACCAGGAAGGCCTGCTTCACAAGGTCTGCCGTGTGTTGCTTCTACGGAAAGCCACCGAGAGGATGTCAACAGCACGAGGCATTATAGAATGGACGAGCTGCTAACCATTCAGAATTGTCACCTTGGGAGTTGAAAGCCACACCCAAAGAGTCACCAGAGGATCGTTTCCATGCACATGGCCTAGCCTAACCTTTCCAAGGCACGTAGCCTCACCCTCAGCTTAAGTAGATGCAGTTTGTTATTATTAGGTGGCACATTGGAAGGAAACACCTGGCATCGTAAGTGCTGTTGGAAAAGAGGTGGGTCCAGACAGGTTGTTCTTGAGATGATTCAAACTAGGCCTGACAGTGACACAATCATGTGTTTTAATGCAGATCCAGGTTCTGAGGGGCTCTTGAACAAGGTACCTCTCTCCTTGCCACTGTTGTAGGAACATAGGAAGCTGTCTTATATCAAGTCAGACTTTTGGTCTGTCTAGCTCAGTACACTGACTGCAGCTCCATGGGGTTTTCAGGCAAGGGGTCTACTTGGAGATGCTGGGGATTGAACCTGGGACCTCCTGCTTG
This sequence comes from Podarcis cretensis, assembly GCF_951804945.1. Lineage (NCBI taxonomy): Eukaryota > Metazoa > Chordata > Lepidosauria > Squamata > Lacertidae > Podarcis > Podarcis cretensis. The sequence goes on along the minus strand of NC_137177.1, from coordinate 21,470,475 downwards.
CAAGACAGATGCTCTACCACTGAGCTATGGCCCTTCCATCCATAGGGGGTCCCTGTGGCCATCCTGATCCTGTTGCTGCTGTGCATCGATCTGCCCTGTCAATCTGCTCCCCATCCTCACACCTGCTCAGCTTGCTGCATTTCCAGCACTGTATCTAGTTGTGCAAGCCACTTGTGCAAGCTCTTTTGCAGAACTGCAAAGGTTTAGGATTGCTCCCAAAGAAGGAACCTGTGTTCCAAAGCACACTGAAGAGTAATAAATCTTATTGGTTGGCACTTTTGAAAACCCCTTGTTGCATTTTTTCTAGTTTCTTTGCCTCCTTCCTGGCTGGGGCCTGTGTGTGAGTGCACGTGCAACTCAACTTCTGAGTTGTCTTCCAAAATATCTAGAGGGCACCAGGTGGGCAAAGGCTGCAGCACAACCTTGGGGGACCTTGCCTAGATAGTAGCACCCCTGTCTGCATGCATTGATTGTTTGTCGAGAGAGTACATTCCTGCCCCCTGGTGGCAACCCCTATCCTGGTGGAGGTACAGAAACTGCCTCTTCTCATGCTAGTTCAGAAGAGTTAAAGGTATATATAAATACAGAAGTTGAGCAATGACATGGAGCCATTAAGAGTGAATTGAACTTATGAGTTGCCTAACCAGATCACAGCAAAAAAGGCTGTGTGTTCCAGTGTTCTTTGTCTTCAAACGCCTTGGAAGCTTGCAACAGTAGTGGACTTGGGTAATATGGCACCCTGTGCGAGGCCAACATTTGACACCCTCCGGCCTCCTTGCTGCCTTCCCAAATCAGGCTAAGTGAGGCGCTGGGCTTTGGGAAGGAGGCATAAGGCTCTGGCAAGACCCTAGAGCCCTTCCACATCCTTCCCAAAGCTGGGTAAGTGATAACCAAGCTTTGGGAAAGAGGGAGGTGGACTCCAGGACTCTGTCAGAGGTTCACGCCTCTTCCCCAAAACCTGGAACCTTGCTTCCTGGGCTTTGAGAAGCTGCTCCCCCCGGCTCAACATCTAGTACAGTGGTACCTCGGGTTAAGTATTTAATTTGTTCCGGAGGTCCGTTCTTAATCTGAACTGTTCTTAACCTGAAGCACCACTTTAGCTAATGGGGCCTCCTGCTGCCGCTGCACCTCTGCAGCACGATTTTTGTTCTCATCCTGAAGCAAAGTTCTTAACCTGAGGTACTGTTTCTGGGTTAGCGGAGTCTGTAACCTGAAGTGTATGTAACCTGAAGCGTATGTAACCCGAGGTACCACTGTATGTGCATACCACTCACACAGCCCTAAATCTGCAAGCAGGGCATGATCACAGCAGTTGTCTGCTGTTTTATGCCCTGTTTCTGCTGAAACTATAAAGGGGGGGGCTTTTATGCCTAAGGGCCACATTCCCTTATAAGGAACTTTTGGGAATGGGGGCACAAGCCAGTGGTGGATAAGACCAGAGGCAAAAATGGAGCGAGGCGCCTTCACAGTTCAAGGACACTCTTCAGTCTGGCAAAGAAGGGATGCAGCAGGAGTGTGGCCTGGGAGGAGGCATGGCCTAGGGAGAGTCCCAAGGGCTGACTAAAGACCTCGGGACTCACATTTGGTCCATCCCCATGACAAGGTAGCCAAATTCTCCAGACCTGTATAAGGTAGGGATATGGAACCTTTGGCCCTCCAGGTGTTGGACTCCAACTGTTACCAGTGTGCCCAATCACTAGGGTTGATTAGAGATGGGTGAGAAATTCCATTCAGTTTGTATTTAGAGGCAAACTGACTGAATTTGAATTCTACGAAACAACACACAAACAAAGCACAGCCCTCCTTCGCAATTCACACTTTTCTGAATTTTGCAATGCCAAGTGTGCATATAAATGCACATATTAGTGGAAGTAGCATACAAAAATGCATTCAGTGTGGGGAAATTGCTTTGCAGAAATGTGCAGGTTAGAAAAAATTGTATGCAACAACGTGTATATTAAGGGAAATTTGTACTAAAGTGCTTCTTTGGTACATGAGGGCTTTCATGAGGGCTTGTTTTTGTTTTTAATTGCAAACTGTTGTGAAAATGTGGAGAACTGAACTTAAGATTGTGGAAAAATGAGAAACTGAAATTGACCCATTTGCCTATCCCTATGGATGATGGGAGTCTGACAACAGGTGCTCCACCCCCTGATATAATATATTTTAAGAATCCGTGTGTGTAGAATTGGAAAGGGAATGTTAATGGAGCTGGAAAACAACAGTCCTAACAAAGTTAGGAAGTTTGCCTTTCGTTAGGCAGATTGGCTGATGGTGCTCAACAGCTGTACTTCTGAAAGACTAGGAAATACCTGAAAGGTTTGTACCTCTTCCCCAACCCAAGCTAAGGTTGATGTGGTCTAGATGTCTTCATGAAAAGGACAGAATTCCCTTTGAGATAGAGAAAGACAAAGCTTGAGCTCTGCAAGCATCATAGGGTGCCAGTGAATGTCCCTTTATGGACTTTGGCCGTCTCCTGGAGCTTCCAATGATAGTCAACCCATATATTTGTAAATAAGTGAAAACATTATGACAAGCCTCCAGGGATGTCCATCCAAAGGGGTTTGAGCATGGGCCAGGGTTGCACTCCAGGAGCTTCTCATCAGTTAGAGAAGTGGGATGAGCATAACAATATGATGCCCTTGTTAAAGGCCTAGGAGCCTCTGTCAGGAACAAACAATCAGTGATGGGGAGAATATTTCTAAAGCATATCAAGTGATCCACATGGGCAAGGCCTCTCTCTCTGTGCTGCAACTAAGATCTAGCTATCTCCTGCATGTTCCTAGCACTTCCAGATTCTGAAGAGACATCACATACATGATCTAATTTTAATACTTACAACAGTCCTGCAAAGGTAAGTCCACATCGAGTCCCCATATTGCAGATGGAGGAGCTGTGGCTGAGGCCCAAGATCATGGCGGAGGTGAGAGCGAAACTGTGGAATTCCTCATTTGCACCTCGGCGTCTTACCCAATGCACCGTGCTCTTCATAGTTCCCAACAGGGAAAGATCTTCTTACGTTTTTAACTTGAACATTTCCAGCTGTCAGGGACCTTATTGCGGTCTCCAGTTGCAGTCAGAACATCCTTACCTTGTGGATCAGACTTTTAATAGGTTCCTGACACTTTTTAAAACTAGTTCTGCTTCTGTGCAGGCTGACACAGTGCCAGATTTATGTATAAGCTAAACAAGCTATAGCTTAGGGCCCCGCTCTCTTGTGAGCCCCCCAAAAAAATTAAAAGGGAAAAAACTGGATGTCCATTTCCAAAATATAAGATAAAAAACAAATAAAATAAAACCTACATGCAGCAACAGTGTTTTGTGTTGTGTAGGCTCCTGTGATGTAAGTAATGGGCCCCGCCTGATAGCCTGCTCCCTAAAATATCACTGGTTTGCTCATTTCTATATATAGGGTGCCTACATTCTGCATGGACTGGTTGTATCTAGGTCCATAAATTACCATGTAGCATACATTCAACACAAAAAACAGCGACAATTTGTTGTTGACAAAGGACAGCTGGACCTATAAAGGCATAGCTGTCAACTTTTCCCTTTTCTTGCGAGGAATCCTATTCAGAATAAACGAATTTCAATTAAAAAAGGGGAAACGTTGACACCTATGTATAAAGGGTCCCATTACCTTCAGTAGCTTAGGGCCTCATCAAACCTAAATCTGGCCCATCTAAAACAGGGATGGGGACACATTTGGAGGCCGCATGCCAACAGTGGGTGGGACCAGAGGCAAGAGCGGGTGGAGCAATGAACATAAATTTTACCTTTGCGCAGGAGGCTAGTTTCTACGCCCGCTCACACACCCTTCTCTTTCCGCCATCCAGGCAAGCAAAAGTAATTTGGACACAATCCAACCAAGCAAACACACTCAAGAATGTGAAGCAAGGCTGGCGAGGGGTGTGGCCTGGGAAGGTAGGGTATTAATTTACAAGGCCCTGAACAACTTAGGTCCAGGGTACTGCTTTATATGCCAGCATGATTACTGAGATCACCAGCAGGGGCATCACTGATGGTTCCCCAAGTTTGAGAGGCTTATCTGACAGCAGCAAGAAACTTTCGTGTCATTGGCACTGTCCTGTGGAATGTCGTGCCAACAGAGAATTCAGAAGGAGCCTTAGCTTTGAACCTGAAACATTTTCTGCGCTGCCAAGTTTATGCAGTCGTTGCTGTTGCACTGTAAGTTCTGTGGAGAACTCCAGCTGATTTAGGGACAGTGCATTTTGCTAAGAGGACAACCTCTTGTGTTCCATCCACACTAGTGGGAGTGATGACCAGGTTTGCATTGTTTTGGACTAATGTATGGATGTGAATGCAATTCTCCTTGTTGTTGCACTACTCCCAATGTTGCAATGCAGCTTTCAGCTCAAAAAAACCAAAAACATTAATAAAAAGCACATTTTGTCAGAAAATATGTTCCGAAACACATATTTAAATATATAGATGTTCCATAACAGTTGAGTAAACATAGAGTGGCACTGCTAGAGTGAACACCAAGTGTGGCAATAGTTGGCAGGATAATATTGATGAACAGCGGAGCTTATTGAATGGAAGATGCTAATGTTCTCTCAGAGCTTATGAAATGAGAATGGGACTGTTTCTTGGGGCTGCAGCCATGCATCCAACTGTATGCACATAAGAATTTGTGAATTAAATGGAAAGTATGAATGCAAAGTCAGGGTGGGTTTTTTCTTTAAATCAACATAATAAAGTGTATTAGTATGCTGCATTTTCTTGGAAATCTCCTCCCTCTTAAAACAAGGTCATTCCACAATCACATGGACTACTTCAAACAGGGACACTGTGTCCTAAACCCTGCCTTAATTTCCCCGCTTACAACCTTTCTCATTCACTCCATTAACTTATAACGCATGCAAATACTGCCCCCCTAATACAACACAATGAGGAATGGGTGGTACAGCCAAACTAATGTTCATTTTCAGCAGAAAAAAATAGCTTAGAGCCAGCCTTGGGTGGAGCTTGGCAAAACTTTGCCAAAGGTGGAACATCCTTCACCAGCAAAGGAAGGAAAAAACTGATGTACAAGGGGGACAATTGATCACCAGGATCTTTTTCCTGAAGCTTTTCCCTCCCCTGATTTCAGGGTCTTTTGGCTGAAGCTTTTTCTTCCGTCGAGGTTCATCACGAATTCTGATTGATCGTCTCCCGGATCCATGGCACGACACAGCACACTTTCGCATACACACCCGGATTCCCTCTCTGTGCGCACACTTGTGTTCCCCAAGAAACCACACCTTCGAGTTCCCCGCCGCAGGTGAGTGGGCCCCCAGAGTCACCCTGCATGGAGAAATGGAAGAAGTTTTCAGCAGGTGCACATCTTCATTCTGTGTGTTCTTCTGCATGGTGCTACTTAAACTCAGTTAAAAGGGCTGCTTTGTTTTGCATAACATAGCAAGCATACTTGGGTCTGTTATGTTCACCAGGGGAGAGCCATTGCTCAGTGGCAGAGTGTAGTTTTGTGTGCTTGAGGTTTCAACATTCAGTTTGGTTAGAGTGGTTGGTGGGGCTGCTTACCTGGCTTCCCAGCGCCGAGGCCTATAACCAAGAGGGAGAGGGTAGGAAGGATAATGCAGTGCAGGTGCAGTGCAGGTGCGACAGCGGAGCCAATTCAGTGCACCTCACTGACCTCCCTGCCATCTTGTCCCTCTCCTTCTTGGCTGCTAGCAGTGGCCTCCTGCTTTGGGGAAGTACTAGAAGAAAAATAGTACTAGAAGAAGTTGTCCTCATCTGAATTTTGAATATGGTTCTCCGTGCAAAAATGTACAGTGGTACCTCTGGTTAGGAACTTAATTCATTCCAGAGGTCCGTTCTTAACCTGAAACCATTCTTAACCTGAGGTGCCACTTTAGCTAATGGGGCCTCCTGTTGCTGCCGCACCGCCAGAGCGTGATTTCTGTTCTCATCCTGGGGCAAAGTTCTTAACCCGAGGTACTACTTCCGGGTTAGCGGAGTTTGTAACGTGAAGTGTCTGTAACCTGAGGTGTCTGTAACCTGAGGTATTACTGTACCAAAATGTGCACTAAAAATGCATATTTTAGGATAAAATGTGCACAAAATCTTCCAAAAGAAATAAGCTGCCTATACTGGCCCTTTAGTTTGTTTTGACCCTAGAGAAGAGGTTGACCCTAGAGAAGAGGTCAGCGACATACTGTCCTGTAGGTAACATCCACCCGCCAAGGCCTTTTCTTTCTGAAAAGCTTTCCCCATTGACCCTTTTCTTTTGGAAAGCCTACAAGTAAGTTGCGTGGCAAGGTGGGATTGAAGAGGGATTTGGTGGAGTGGGTGCACTTGGTGGAGTGGGTCCCATCAGTTGCTGCTCTCTGCCTTAGAGACCTAAACACAGATTTGCTATCTAATTGGGGGGGGGTGTTATTGGGTTGTTGTTTTTATTTGATGATATATTTTGTGGTTTTATATTATGATTTTGTTCTATGAGCTGCCCTGAGACCTCTGGGTATAGGGTGGTATATAAATTCAATAAATGATAACGATAACAACAACAACAACAACAACAACAACAACAACAACAACAACACAATCGTACCTTGGTTTTTGAACACCTTGTGAGTCGAACGTTGCAAACCTGGAAGTGACTGTTCCGGTTTGTGAAATATTTTTGGAAGCTGAACGTCCAGCAGGGCTTTCACGGCTTCTGATTCGCTGCAGGAGCTTCCTGCAGCGAATCAGAAGCCGCTCTTTGGTTTTTGAATATTTTGGAAGTCAAATGGACTTCCGGAATGGATTCTGTTCGACTTCCAAGGTACGACTGTAATAATAATAAATTCCATACATCAAAAATAAATAAATGCAGAGTGATGCAGAAATGGGAGGGAACAGGCTAGTAAATGAAAATGTGTGAATCTGACAGGGACCAAAAACAGATTGATCTGTCCATGCTTAAGACCCTAACCCTTTTTCAACCTCTCAAAAGGTGTAGTCTATCTTCACATCAGCCCTCCTCTCACCTGGCAAGAATCTGTGCCTCCTTCCTGTACTCCAGCACACATCATGAACGGTGTAATAGCACCACGATACGCCATATTACACTGTGATGTTGGGACAACATTGACATCTGCACACTGTAGCTGAGCTGGAAGCTGAGCTGGAAGAGATATGTAGAGCACCAAAAGGTCAGTGGTAGTGGTGAAACAGGAAAAAAAAAAGTCCAAGCAGACAGAAAGGGATGCTAAAAAAAGACTTTGAAGAACACATTGCTGAAAACTTTAATACCAACAACAAGAAGTTCTTTAGATATGTTAGTATCCCCTCCCTCCTTCTAAAGTTTGCAAGCTTACCTTGAGGAGATCTGATGGTACCCCAGCCCGAGACACTGCATACACTCCCGTCAGTAGGGCTACTCGTAGGTAGGTTGATAGTCCTTACAGTTTCGGAAAGTCTGGCACAGGGACGAAGTCGGAGAAGCATGAAATCCTTGTCATTTTGTCTCCGGTTGTACCCTGGGTACACTTTAACTTCAGCGATATCCAAGCACTGTTCTCCCTGTTCAACCCTCTTCAAGTTGTGCTTTCCTAAGCACACCTTCATTCTGTATGGGGGCACAAGGCAAATGCAAAACTGAACAAAAGAATAGATCGTGGGTGAGCTGTGTGAATGCTGATTACAGATCAGTCCTGTTTATGCCTCTTTGTCCGATTGCCAGGCTGTTAAAGTAAGGCTGTTGCTTGTCCCAGAGGAAGCATTCTCTCCCCCCCCCCCCACTCCATGTCACTGCATCTTGCTACAGCTTTTACTTACCCGGGTCTGGGTCTGCAATGGGCTGCTGAGAGCACCCAACATGGATGCACTAAGCTTCCTCCACAATAAATGTTCCAGTTGCCTCTGCGTCCGGTTACAATGGCCGCCTGGTAAGGTCTGGACTGTTGTGGACAAACGTACCCTCCAATTATTCGATCAGCTGTGCCTGGCTGGGCAAAAGCTGCAACAAAACAAAACAAAAACTTTGTGGTTATTTCCGTCATGTTTTTTTTATACCAGTGGTTTGTTTCAGGAACTCGATTTCATGTAAGCTTAATGTGGGCAAGATTTTAAAAATTGTGAAATAATGAGAGATCCTGAGTATATAATCTTGCCTTAACATAGGTTGGTGGACCACAGGATTTCTGCTAAAAGAAGGAACAGAAGAAGCTGCCTTCTACCAAGTAAGGCCATTGGTCCATCTAGCTCAGTATTGTCTACACAGATCGGCAGCATCTCTCTAGGATTTCAGGTGGGGAACATTCACAGCCCTACCTGGAGATGCTGGGGTTTGAACTTGGAACTTTTTACGTACAAAGAAGATGCTCCATCACTGACCTGTGGTCCTTCCTCATTCAATGACCATTCAGGACCCACACAAAAAGTTGTTTTCCCAACCTGTGCTTCACAATTCACTCGTCGACATGGTTCGCCAGTGGCGCCAATGCTCTTCAGAGTCTTGTGAAGGCTAGGCACATAGAAAAAAATGCCTTGTACCAGGGCAGACTATTTGTCCATCTAAGCACAGCATTGCCTACTCAGATGGGCAGTGGATCTCTGGGGTCTCAGGCAGAGTTCTATCACATCACATGACATCTGCCTTTTAGTAAGAGATCAAAGCCAGGACATTCTGCATACAAGTGTGTGCTCTGCATGCTCTACTACCACTGAGTTATGACCCCTCCATCAGCTCTCTTCAGAAACTTCAGGTGCCCCATATGTGTATGTGTGCAAATTCTGACCTATAGCAGATGGGAGAGGAGGCTGAGTGATGGGACTTGGCAACTTTCCCTGCTTCAGTAGTACTTATAAAGATAAAGGCAGGCTCTCCAATTGCAACCTGGTAGCTACTAACATGAGTTTGACCAAACTGCGGGAGGCAGTGGAAGACAGGAGTGCCTGGCATCCGTGGGGTCACGAAGAGTCGGACACAACTAAACGACTAAACAACAACAGTTCTCTATCTTATAACAGGGGCAGCCAATATGGTGCCCTCCACATGAAGTTGGACTACAGCGCCCATCAGCCATAGACATCAGCCTTGCCAGCTGTGACTTATGGGAGTCCAATAATACCTGGAGGGCATCATCTTGGCTACCCCTGCATTACTGTATCATAGCTTCTTCCTATACAGTGCAGTGGGATCCAAGTATGGAGGAAATAATACAGATGGAGCATATAATTCTTACAACAGGAGCAAACAACTGTTGTGGGACATTATTGCAGTCAAACCAACAGCACATGGTTTAGCGGCAAATTTGGGTTTGCCCAATGAAGGTAAAAACATAAGAAGAGCCTGCTGGATCAGGCCAGTGGCCTGTCTGGCCTAACATCCTTTTGTCACATTGGCCAACCAGATGCCTATGGGAATCAGGCAAGGAGAAGAACAGCCTTCTCCCTATTTGTGATTCCCAGCAACTAACATTCAGAGGCATATTGGCTCCAACAGTGGAGACAGAACACAGCCCAGGAACACAGGAAGTTGCCTTATAGCGAGACAGACCATTGACCCATCTATCTCAGTATTGTCTACACTGGCAGGCAGGGGCTCTCCAGGGTTTCAGGAAAGAGCCTCTCCCATCTGGAGGTGCTGGGAGTTGAACCTGGGATCTTCCCCATGCAAAACAGAAGCTCTACCACTGAGCCGCAGCCCTACAGAACAAACGCCCAGTAAAGCAGGTACATAATATGGAAGCGTTCCAGGATCAGGACTGTCCATTGGTTAAGTAGGGATGTTGGGACAAGATGTCTACTGCTGTTTGACGTTAGGTATCTTTATAATTGCTGTCTGATAGGCAGCATGTTAACAACCTTGTTTATCATTCCATCAACCTGTCTGGTAGGTCCTTATTTCTTCCAGGTGAGAAATTGAGAGAGTGTGCCAGCACATTGCTGCCTCAGAACCCAGTTTGCCCAGCGCTCTTTGATTACCTGTAAGTCTCTCCATTTAAAATCCACATAAATGGTTAAAACATTTTTTTAAAAAATCACACTGGTTGGAATGTAGGAAGTTTCAACCAGAGAGGAAACAACTTCCCAGATACCAAATACTGTACATACTATTTTTACCTGAGGCAAAGGCAGATGACCCTCCACTTTCATGAATATTACTTCATCACTGAGGTAGAAAGAGGCTCTTAAGGTTTCTGCTAGCTGCCATTTTATTTGCCCAATACTAATACTACTAATTTTTATTATTGTTATTGTTGTTATTATTATTAACCACCTTTCACCCTAAGGTCCAGGGTAGGTTACAACATTAAAACACAATATTAAAAACAGTTTAAAACAACTTACAATCACAGAAAGGGGGGGGGGAGGAGGTGTCTTAAAAATATTCACCTAGAGCAGGCATAGGCAAACTTGGCCCTCCAGATGTTCTGGGACTACAACTCCCATCATCCCTAGCTAACAGAACCAGTGGTCAGGGATGATGGGAGTTGTAGTCCCAAAACATCTGAAGGGCCGAGTTTGCCTATGCCTGACCTAGAGTGTCAAATACCAGGATGGAGAGCTTCATCTTCAGTATTTGCTAGAAGCTTTAGAGAAGGATTTACACGACTTAGGGGCTGTCACAGAGAACGCCCTCTGCTGGGCCACCACCACCTTGTGTGTCTTGGGGGGGGGGCAAAGGAACTTCCAAGAGGTCCCCCCCCTTGGCAATCTAAGCACCTGAGAGGGTCTGTGTGGAAGAAGGCCGTCTTCCAGATATCTGGGGGCCTGAATCATTTAAGGCTTTAAACATAAAATGAGCACTTTGCAGTGGGCTCAGAAACCAGTGAAGCTGTTTTAAAACAGAGGTCAGAGCTGGCCTAAAGTTGAGGCAGGGGAAAGCACCAGCCTCACATGGTGGAAGTACGACAGGCACTATCCTGCCCACCCCATTGCTTCTACCACTAGCAGAACGCCAACCCCCTCGTGAGAGGAGAGGCATTCCAGCACACCCTGTTGCCACTCATCCTCCCAGCCCTGGGGTGGAGAAGGTGAACCCAAACACTTTGCAGAACACACCTTCTCTGGGAAAGTTTGGCAAGAGAAGGGGCGTTGTGAAGGACAGGCAGGAGCCCGAAGGGGGGGGCAGAGGAGGAGGGCGGGCATGAGGTAATCAAGGGGAAGGGGCCAGTGATTTGTGGGTTTCTGTGCCACCTGTGAAGCAGGGGGGAAAGGAAGAGGCCAGGTAGCCATAGATGGGAAGAGAGGTGAGGCAGGCGATAGAGTTGCAGGAAGGCACAGAGGTGGAAGAGACAGTCCCAGGGAGTGCCTGGCCATTAGAATCTGCTGAAGCTGCCATGCAGGAGAAGCTGCTGGCAGCTTGCATGCGCCATGTCAGAAGAAGGCATTTAATGTGCTGGTGGAGATGAGGTCGCACTGCTGCTCCAACTGTCTGGGTTGGAGCACAGGTCTGAAGACACAGACGCCCAGCTAGCTATTTAGCAGAAGCAGTGCATGTGATTATTTCGCCTTAGAAGCTGATGTAACCAAGTGCCTTGCCAATAAAGAACTAAACCAGGGGTCGGCAACCTAAGGCCCATGGGCCACAAGCGGCCCACGGGGGTTGTTTAACCGGCCCATGAGCCGCCCCCGAACCGAGTGGCCCACTCGGCAAGTCCCCGAGCGTCTACACAGACGCAGATGCTGGCAATCGCAGGTGCGATCTGGTCCACAGAGGGATCTCTGCTGGAGTGAACCGGCCAAGACAACGTAAACCTTTCCAACCCCTGAACTAAACTTTCAATGGTGCGTCCTCATTAGGGAGGCTGGTGTGCTCAGAACAGGCATTCTGGAGTGCTGCATTGCCAGTGATCTTCCTGCCTCTGGGCTGGAGAAGGCGAGTGAGAGCACCTTGCAGAACATCCCTCCTCTTGCTGAGTTTGGTGAGGTGGGGTGTTCTGATAACAGCAGAAGTGAGGGGTTGCAGCGTGGCAGGGGGGGCAGGGCAGGAGGCAGCACTTCCCATCTCATCTCAGGTGGTGAAATGGGAGAATTATATGAGATCTAAACAGAATCCCAGCCAGCAATCTGGCTGCTGCATTATGGACGAATTGACGTTTCCAAGTTATATTCAAGGACCACTGCAAGTAACAGCGTATTGCTGTACTCCAGGTTGGAAGTTACCAGAGCATGGAGGACAGCGAACATGTCATCTCTTGCTCAACAAAGAATGTAGCCAGCAAATCAACTGGAGCTGGAGGGAAAGGTGCTGCTACCACTAAGGCCACCTGAGCCTCCAGACAACAGTCTTGCAGCCAGAGGCACCCGCAAACTGTGAACCTGCTCTTTCCAGGGAAGTGCCACCCCATTCAGGGCAGGTCACCTCCTGGACATGAAAACTTGAGACACATGTCACCTCCATCTTTTTGAGATTCACCTTCAGCTTATTGGTCCACATCCAGCCCATCACTGCCTCCAGCACAGGCCTAAGACATCAACAACCTCTTCTGGTTCAGTCGGAACAGAGATGGTACCCCGAGTATAACATCATTTTGGGGAGCTTCTACGGGTGGCTCCAACCAGAAGGAAAACCACTCAGCGCCTCCCAATACATTTCACTGCCTAAGGCAAAAGATAAGATGGCACCCTTCCTCCTCATCTTACCTCCTTCAACTGACAGGACTGGCAATGGAATCTTACTTCAGCACTGGGTTAAGAGAGGCCCTTAAGGTCACTCCTGGCTGCCATCTTATTTTCCCCCCAAGAAGCCCTGGATGTAGTAACATCATCCTGGTTGGGGAAACGGCAGTCTTCACTGAGGGTAATTAATTAATTAATTAAGTAAGTAAGTAAGTAAATGTCAGCGGTGGAGGAAAACAGATAAGACTCAAATTACCACAGGTAAGCCCCTCATACCCTTAAGAAATTTCATGGCTCCCCTTCTGAGAAACTGAATATAGGACAGAGAATTAGGGAGGTGCACTCTGTGACTACTCAAACAGCCATGAATGTCAGGGGCTGGCTGGCTGAGGAAGAGTGGTGGAAACCACCCAACCAAGAGCCGCCACCCCAGGGAAGTCACAGAGGAAGAGGAGCCTGGGGACTGGTGGTGGAACACTGGCCACACCTCAGGGGAGGAGATGAGCTGGGAAGTGCTAGAGCAGGGCACTAGAGGGAAAGCGAAGAGACAGAAACTGGCAAAAACTGCCCCAGCATAGGACACAGCGAGGAGGCTTCCAGTTTGTTGCCGAGCAGTGAGTCAGGCAGACACAGAGGGAGTCCCCTGGAGCTCACTGGAGCAAAAGATCACAGAGGGAGCAACCTGATGCAGGGGGCTATAGAGTGAAGGAGGGGCTACACACCAGTTTCGAACAACTGCTTCATTGGGCAGCTTTACCTTTTAGAAGTCTCTGTATGTTCTTTGTTTTGCAAGTTAGCCAAGCATATCTCTCTCTCTCTCTCTCTCTCTCTCTCTCTCTCTCTCCATGGCTGTTGGCTAATGCAAATAAAGTTTATCTTATCCTATCCTATCCTATCCTATCCTATCCTATCCTATCCTATCCTATCCTATCATCTTCTCTTCTCTTCTTTCTCTCTTCTCTCTCTCTCTCTCTCTCTCTCTCTCTCTCCCTCCCTCCTGTGAATGACCTGCTCTGCCTGTTGGCTCCCTGACACTGGAGGGATACACATTTCCAAAATCAACAAATAACAACAACTTAGGAACATAACAAAGAGACCTTATAGATCAGCCCTTCTATTCCAGCATCACAGTGGCCAACCAGATGCCTATGGGAAGCCTGAAAGAAGGACCTGAGCAGAAGACCACTCCCCATTTGCGATTCCCAGCAACTATTCTCATTGCTCCCAACACTATAGGCACAACAAGGGGGGAAAAGGAAAAAGAAGAAAACAGTGAGCATCGAGCTGTTGCTGCCCCCATGCCACTTTGCTTATTTCCTTACCTCCAGAGCTCATCAGGAGCAGCCCAAACGCCAACAGCTTCATCCTTGCACTGGCAGATCAAGAGACCAGTCTTCCCAAGGAACTTGCTGCAGGGTAAAACATTTACGGTGAACAATTGTGATGGATGGATGTCAGATTGAGTCACTGATACCGGTACCACAGCACACACCCAAATGACGATAATGAACAACATTATCATCAGTAATTGTTTATGTAAACAACTCACCAGTAGTTATTATTCATGATACATTATTGTTAGCGCTTATGCTGAAGCAAATGTCAAGGTAAATGCTTCCTGTTTGGTTGAGGACACGTGTGACTCCCCCACAGGGTCAGGGCTGAATGGAAAAGAGGATGCGATTTCTTTCCTATCAGCCTAACAACAACACTAATAAAATAAATGAAGGAGGAAAGCAATGATAATAACAGAATAGAAGAATTGCTATGTTGGTTTAACTGGTTGTTAGCTGCTTTGGGGACTGAAGACCAGAATGAAAAGTTATGAAATAAATAGCAAATGCAAAACAAAGCTTTTAAAGCATTTTGAAAAATCAGATGTGTTGTCCCTTAGGGTGGTGCATTATTACGAACCAATGCTAGTTCCACTCAGACTATTGAAATTAATGGACATGACTACCTTAGGTCAATTAATGTCAATAGGTCTACTCTAGGTGGAACTTAGTTGGATGCAACCCCAGGGCAGAGACATTGAAATTAGTGGACCCAAGTTAGCCATGTCAATTAATTTCAATGGGTGTACTCTGATGATGGTCAACACTAGATGCAACCCCAGGAATCCAAGTGAGAAAAAAGTGGGGCAGTGTGAAGTGATGAGAGAAAGGTTGGGCAACTTGGGGCCCTCCAGGTGTCGTTGGACTACACCTCTCATCATCCCTGATGAGATGACAGTAGGATAGACAGCAGATACATTTTGTCTGCAGGCAGATGCAAATTCCAGTGGAGTATCATTGCAATCAGGTTGTAATCAGAGAGTATTTTTCATTCAACATCCCTGGTAATTGGGGGAGTAATTTTATGAGAGAGAGAGAGCACTCTGGATTTACCTCGAAGCAGTCACATGGTGAAGAGGCTGCATGGTCAAAATGCAGGTGACTGCTAAAAACTTTGTTTATTTATATTATGCTGTTGAACTGAATTCCCTCCTGTCCTTTAATCTTACCTGATTAGTGTATTTAGAAGCTCTTTGATCTTATTGTTATTTTATTGGTGTTTAATTATATATTGAGTGCGATCTTGCAGTTGGAGTCCAGCAACATCTGGAGGACCAGATGTTGTTGTCCATCTCTGTGTTAAAGTCCTGGATTGGGGCAAGCCTGGGGATTCTGTGACCCTCTCATTGGTGTTCCATACAGACACAAGAGGGAATTATGGAGATGGGGATCCCCAAATGCATGTTTGGACTAAAGGTGGGTCTCAGATCTGAAAAATTTAGGGAAATCCCTAACTCACCAAGGGTTTGACTACCCTCACGTGGTTTAGTTGGCCAGTTGAAGCCATTCCCAGGGTGTGGCCGCTGTTGCATCTGGACAGGTGAAAGCTAAGCACAGCTCTACCTCTCCTTTAAATCAGAACCAGTGAAGGTGGTGAAGGTCCTTGGTGAGTGCCTGGAGGTGGTTGGAGGATGGATGGTGGCTAACAGATTGAGGTTGAATCCTGACAAGACAGAAGTACTGTTTTTGGGGGACAGGGGGAGGGCAGGTATGGGGGATTCCCTGGTCCTGAATGGGTTAACTGTGCCCCTGAAGGACCAGGTGCGCAGCCTGGGAGTCATTTTGGACTCACAGCTGTCCATGGAGTCACAGGTTAATTCTGTGTCGAGGGCAGCTGTCTACCAGCTCCACCTGGTACGCAAGCTAAGACCCTACCTGCCCGCAGACTGTCTTGCCAGAGTGGTGCATGCTCTGGTTATCTCCCGCTTGGACTACTGCAACGTGCTCTATGTGGGGCTACCTTTGAAGGTGACTCGGAAACTACAACTAATCCAGAATGCGGCAGCTAGACTGGTGACTGGGAGTGGCCGCCGAGACCATATAACACCGGTTCTGAGAGATCTGCATTGGCTCCCAGCACGTTTCCGAGCACAATTCAAAGTGTTGGCGCTGACCTTTAAAGCCCTAAACGGCCTCAGTCCTGTATACCTGAAGGAGTGTCTCCACCCTCATCATTCAGCCCGGACACTGAGATCCAGCGCCGAGGGCCTTCTGGCAGTTCCCTCATTGCGAGAAGTAAGGTTACAGGGAACCAGACAGAGGGCCTTCTCGGTAGTCGCGCCTGCCCCGTGGAACGCCTTCCCAGCAGATGTCAATGCAATAAACAACTATTTTACTTTTAAAAGGCAACTGAAGGCAGCCCTGTTTAGGGAAGTTTTTAATGTCTGGTGCTGTACTGTTTTTAATATTCAGATGGAAGCCGCCCAGAGTGGCTGGGGAAACCCAGCCAGATGGGCGGGGTTTAAAAAATAAATTATTATTATTATTATTATTATTATTATTAGCACAGGGTGGGGACCTAAGGTGGACAAGCTACCGCAGAAGGAGCATGACATGTCCCCCACTCGAGGAATTACCTCTCCCCTAACCCCTCATACACCCCTGCTTATATAACTTCTGCGTATTTATAGGTGCTCTCTGTATCTAACAGAAATTCACCTCTACTAAAAGCAAGCTAAATTCCAACAAAGGCCCACAGTATAATTATGAAGCATAATTCCAAGAATTAGACATCTTCTTATCCAGGTGTCCATCAATGCAACTGCCAATGGTGACCAGAAATGTAATTCTAGTGAACTGAAGGGAAAGCCTGTAGTAAACGCTACTGTGGGAATAAGACTTGGGAATATGGTATTATTTTAAAAGCTACTTGGAGGGAGAGAAAGAGGCGGGGAGAGAGAAAACCTTTCAAAGTGACTGTGTCTTTTACCCTTTGCCTTCTGCAATAGTGGCCAAGGTTGCTTTTACTAACAGATAGATAGATAGATAGATAGATAGATAGATAGATAGATAGATAGATAGATGATAGATAGATGATAGATAGATAGATAGATAGATAGATAGATAGATAGATAGATAGGCTGCCATTTTGTGGTAGCCACACAGCTTGGCATTCATCAGGCCAGCCAAAAGTTTCAATCAATCAATCAATCAATCAATCAATCAATGATTACGATCACAGATCAGCCATACACATGACATATTTAAAACATTGTCGCACCACTTTAACATTCATGGCTTCCTCCCCAAAGAATCTAATGGAATTGTAGTTTGTTAAGGGTTCTTGTAACTGTAGCTCTGTGAGCGGTAAACTATAGTTCCAATGATTCTTTGGGAGAAGTCATGATGGTTAAAGTGGTATGAATGTGTTTCAAATATAAGGTGTGGAAGTCACTGCAGACAACTGTGAAAGTTCAGACTCATCTGAATTTTGTGATGCAAGTCTCCAAATCATGTGTTTGAACATTCACAGGCAAGATGGGCATAAATGCATATATTTGGATTCCAGAATTTCACATTTTGGGTTACACATTCCAACAGAACAATCCAGCAGATGCCTACTCAGAAGTAGGTTCCATTCAGTTAATTAGGGCCTATTCTAAGGGATAGCGTAGCAGTCTAAATCCATGTTCTTATTTTGGAGTAGAATGAACACACACACAGGGAGAGACTACACATATTTTTGTGCCAAGACTTGAGTCCCAACAACAACAAGAGTAGCAGTGAAGAAAACAACCAAATTTCACCCAAATTCCCAGTATTCTGATAATCTTAAGAAATTCATGCATTATGAAATCTCATTGGGATGCTGTAATCATCTGAGTCATC
This sequence comes from Podarcis cretensis, assembly GCF_951804945.1. Classification (NCBI taxonomy): domain Eukaryota; kingdom Metazoa; phylum Chordata; class Lepidosauria; order Squamata; family Lacertidae; genus Podarcis; species Podarcis cretensis. Next base: position 21,452,737 of record NC_137177.1, on the reverse strand, counting down.
CTTCAGTAATGAACTCTGAAAACAATGGTGTATGGGTGGTATTCTCAAGTATCAGCTTCATTTCAACTCTGAACTCTGAACTTCAAATTGGAAACATTCACCAGACTCACACCCAATGTCGCTTCAACTCTTTGGCTCCAACTACCCTTCATTAAGATCAACCTGTAAGATCAACCCCCTGTAGCTCCATGTTGCATTTCTATCATCCAACTGTATAATCCACTTAGAAGCCAGCTGTGGCATTAAGCAGTATATAAAATAAATAAATAAATAACTACCAGGATATATTTTTTTAAAGCAACGAAACACAGGGATTTCCCCTTGCAAAATTGCCTTCCAACATCCTGAGAAACAGTAGCCAAGAATGACTCCCAATCTCTCCTATTGTTTGACTGCCAAGGCTGCAAGAGAAGGAAATGTAACATAGGCATGGATGGTGCGATGGATGCCTTTGCAGCTTGGCTCCTTGACAGCCGTGATGACGGATGGGTGTTTTAATTATTTATTTGAGGCTCTCCATCGAATAGCTCTCCAACGGCAGCCAGCAATATGCCGTTTCATATTTTAAATAGCACTCCCGACGACACATACAGATAACCGGAAATAGCTGAAACAAGAATTGCCTGCTGATTAATAAGCACAGTTTCTTTGCCTCCTGGATAACATTCTAAACATAACCCTAAGAGCGAATCTATATGTAGGCTTACCTGCCGTTCCTGACGGAGAAGCCCTGGGTGGAAGGAGCTTCAACAGTGATGTCTGGTAGGAGAGCAGGTGAATAACTAGTGGAGAAGTTAGCATTTAAATGCCAGGGGAGCAGGACGGCCTTGATGGATTCCCTTCCTGGTGCATCACAGCTTTGAAGGCTCTCGCTGTGACTCAAAGCCGCGGCTGTCTATCTTCTGATCTCTGAACTTCATCAAGAAAACCCACGTTAAGAGCTGAATGGGCCAGGCTGCTGATGGGTCCACCCTCCACCTCTTCATATGATTGCTCTTGCAGCCTTGCCAAGGGGCATTTTCAGGCAGGGCTCATCCCAGGATATTTATGGCACTACATGCAATGCATGCCCAAGAGAACAGTGGCACCTCCACTGTACCTTTTTTCAGGGAAGGGTGGCGGAGGAAAGGGAAATATGAAAACCATCCTTTGTGCTCCTGAAAAGATTGGCACTCGAGAAACCTGAAAGGCAGGCTCTCCTTCACCTCCAAAGGAAAATCTAGATCTCTTGCATGCCCATCGATGTCAGATATACAATCCACCCTTGTTAGAAGTTTCTATTACGCATGTCTATTTTTCGTTTTCTGCACAGAGCAATGCTTCAGAAGAGACCTGGGCTTTTATCAATGTTCCAGCTAGACTCAATAGGGAAGATTCTGGAGCAGATCATTAAGCAAACAGTCTGTGAGCACCTAGAAAGGAATGCTGTGATCACCAATAGTCAGCATGGATTTCTGAAAAATAAGTCATGTCAGACTAACCTGATCTCGTTTTTTGACAGAATTACAAGCCTGGTAGATGAAGGGAACGCAGTGGATGTAGCCTACCTTGATTTCAGCAAGGCATTTGACAAGGTGCCCCATGATATTCTTGTAAAGAAGCTGGTAAAATGCAGTCTTGACTATGCTACCACTCAGTGGATTTGTAACTGGCTGACTGACCGAACCCAAAGGGTGCTCATCAATGGTTCCTCTTCATCCTGGAGAAGAGTGACTAGTGGGGTGCCACAGGGTTCTGTCTTGGGCCTGGTCTTATTCAACATCTTTATCAACGACTTGGATGATGGACTCAAGGGCATCCTGATCAAATTTGCAGATGACACCAAACTGGGAGGGGTGGCTAACACCCCAGAGGACAGGATCACACTTCAAAATGACCTTGACAGATTAGAGAACTGGGCCAAAACAAACAAGATGAATTTTAACAGGGAGAAATGTAAAGTATTGCACTTGGGCAAAAAAAATGAGAGGCACAAATACAAGATGGGTGACACCTGGCTTGAGAGCAGTACATGTGAAAAGGATCTAGGAGTCTTGGTTGACCACAAACTTGACATGAGCCAACAGTGTGACGCGGCAGCTAAAAAAGCCAATGCAATTCTGGGCTGCATCAATAGGAGTATAGCATCTAGATCAAGGGAAGTAATAGTGCCACTGTATTCTGCTCTGGTCAGACCTCACCTGGAGTACTGTGTCCAGTTCTGGGCACCACAGTTCAAGAAGGACACGGACAAACTGGAACGTGTCCAGAGGAGGGCAACCAAAATGGTCAAAGGCCTGGAAACGATGCCTTATGAGGAACGGCTAAGGGAGCTGGGCATGTTTATCCTGGAGAAGAGGAGGTTAAGGGGTGATATGATAGCCATGTTCAAATATATAAAAGGATGTCACATAGAGGAGGGAGAAAGGTTGTTTTCTGCTGCTCCAGAGAAGCGGACATGGAGCAATGGATCCAAACTACAAGAAAGAAGATTCCACCTAAACATTAGGAAGAACTTCCTGACAGTAAGAGCTATTCGACAGTGGAATTTGCTGCCAAGGAGTGTGGTGGAGTCTCCTTCTTTGGAGGTCTTTAAGCAGAGGCTTGACAACCATATGTCAGGAGTGCTCTCATGGTGTTTCCTGCTTGGCAGGGGGTTGGACTCGATGGCCCTTGTGATCTTTTCCAACTCTATGATTCTATGATTCTATGATTCTTAGTGCAGTTGGATGAACAGTGATTCTTAGCAGGTGACCATCTATTGGAGCATTATGCCTTCAGGTTAAGACTTACAAGATGATTTCTGCATGTCAAGCTTCTGTTCACAGCAGGCATGGTGGGACCTGCGCAGTTTTGCTTATCACCTGTGAACACTAGCCATGCTGGCTAAGGATGGGAGAGAACTGTGATTCAGTTCCCATTCAGAGGTATATTGCGTATTGCCACCATAACTTGTTGCAATTTATAAGACTCACCCTCTGTGCTTTTGCCTAATCCGCTTTGAAAGCTGTGGTTTTGCCTAATCCGCTTTGAATGCTATCAACACATCTTGCAGAAGCAAATTCCATAACATTGAACCCATAAAATAATGATACATTGTGTGAATCCTGAGTCTTTTGCCAGCCAGTTTCATTGGATGGTCCCAAGGTCTTCTTTCGTAAGTGTCTAATGAGAAGCCCTTGAAATTGAAGCAGCTGAGTGGTGAAATGGAAGTTGCGATGAGCTGAGTCAACAACCCTGGGCAAAATCAGGAGCTGCTGACACATCCATGCCAGGATGAGAGATGGAGAAGAAAAAGCTGGTGGCTGTCTTTGGTGAGCAGCGTCATTCAAAATACCTTAGAGAAATGTGGTTAGGACAGCCAAGCCAGAATTGATAATCAAAATGTATTGCTCATGTAGGAACAATCCCTGTGATAACCACCTTGAGACAGTTATAGTGCAGCCAGCATATGTTTGTATGTGTGAAGAGGCAGAACCCTCTCTTATGCAATATGGTAAGGGAGGCAGTAGTCTCTAATAATGAGGAATCAACAGTTCTGTGACAGCAAGTGTGTGGTTGAGCACACTGGTCTTTAGATAGTGGGTTATGACCCACTGATGGGTCATGACTTGATCTAAGGTGGTTGCTACAATGCACAACTACCAGATGAATATATGGTTTTTTAAAAAATCAAGAAATGAGCCAATGCATGTTTGAGTTCAAGGTGGTTCCCAGGTCAGGAAAGGTTGATGATTACAGGTCTATCTCATCCCTGTTCCTGATACATCAGTCTAACCCCTCTTGATGACTTACCATTAATTAGAAAATTGTCTTTTATGAAAGTTATTATGACCGTTGTGCAAATCATGAATACCAATTGTTTCATAAATGAGGTCTAGATCAGTGGTCCCCAACCTTTTTTGGCCATGCCTCACCTAAGCATCTCTAAAATCCTGATGCCCCCACCCCCATGACATATGATTCTTATTATTCAAAAAGTGAACTATTCATGTGGAGGAAGCCTAAAAGGCCATTCACTGTTAATAACTCATTCTTGAATTGCCCCCCTTAAAAATTAAATTGCCCCCCTGTGGGGCATGTGCCCTACATTGGGAACCACAGATTAGATGAACATACCCTGCACAATACATGCTGGCACGTGAGGCAAACCATAAAATGGTGGCCCCTCCCTGCCAGAGAAGAAGTGGAGAGCTAAATCAGGAACCCAGGGGTGAATAAAGATCTACATCTGGATCTGTGTTCCCAGGTGGATCCTGCCACCTGAGGTGGTTGCCTCACTTTGCCCTATGGGTGAGCTGGCCTGGAACATACCCAAGCCATGATCAGCATCTGAGACCCTGCTTTCTGGATTAGGGTTAGGGACAGGGCCTTTTCTGTGGTGGTACTGCTGTTGTAGATTTCCCTCCCTGGGGAGCTTTGCCAAGCCCTCACTCCCTATCCTTAGATAGTGTCTGAAAACTCATTTTTATCCAGGCTTTGTGGATTTTTACTGTTCGTGATATTAATTTATTTCTATTATTGATTTATCATCCATATCAGGGTAGGGAACCTGTGGTTTTCAAGGTGTTGGTGGACTGCAACTCTCATCATCCCTGACCATTGGCTACACTAACGGGAGTTGGAGTCCAGCAACATTTGGGAAGTCATGGGTTCTCAAGCCCTCCTCTAGAATGATATCCTATATAGATGTTAGAGGTGGACAAATATATCTATTTCAGTTTCTCTCTATTTCTCCTTTTTCCAATCTTAAATTCAGTTATCCACATTTCCACATCAGTTTGCGATTTCATTTTAGAGCAAATTCCCCCTAATAAACACATCTCTGCAAAGCAAGTTCCCCATATGTAATGCACATTTGTATGTTATTTTCACTAATTTTTTATGTCCCAATATATTAATTTTTGTGCCTTCTATTCAGCTGAAGAACTGCACTGCAAAATTCAGAAAACTGCAAATTTCAAAGGCTGGCTGTGATTCGGTTTGCATGTTGTTACAGAAAGTAACAAAGCATTTGTATCAAAATGTGTTTTGGAAGCTGGTTATGCCAGGAGATCAGTGAGATTACTGGTCAAATGACTTTGGTTCTGTTAAATATGCTTTTGGATAGAAATTTAGATCTGGATCATAAAGAGCTGTTGAACTATTGGCTGCACAAGCAGCGGTAACTCAAAACTGGAATTCACTGGAGAACATAAACCAGAAGTATGACAATGTGCTCTTTTAGAGAAACTGACACAGAAAATAAAAGCAATCAAGGGGGAAAAGATAGCGAAAATGCGGAGCTTTTGAGTTATCTCTTCACCCCAAAACCCTGCAAACAAAAATCCTGTAAAGAAAACATGAAGAAGAAAGAAAGTATGGAGATTATCAATATATATAGTCATTAGTCAATCTGAAGCCTGTTGTGGTAATAACTCACCCATTGCACCTGTTTTGTTCATTTCATTTTTAATTTGTATCTTCCAGAAAGTTTAATAAATAATTTTTTTTAAGTGTGCATGTGGCAAGTTTGCCTTACATGCAAGCTGAATTTAATTTGTCTTTCATCCCTAGTAGCTGTACTGATTTACAATTTTACTGGTCCATCCCATCGTGGACCAATATTCAATACAGTATATGCTGTGCCATTTAACATGGCTTGTGTGGTACCCTTCCGGCCAACCAGAAAACATGTTGCTAGTCATTGCTGTGACTATTTCAGTAATAGCACAACAGTGCAGATAATAACTATGGTTGCAATCGAGGGGAGGGACTGGGTTATAGGTTACAGAAACACACCCAGGGGCCAGACTGATACTTCGAAATCCCAGCTGAGGTGTTCCAGGGAATCTCTGTGAATGGAGAAGCAGCTTTAATTGGGGTGTTTCTTTGGGCTGCTGCTTGGTGCAGATGAAGATGGAATAGTAAGAAACTCACCAAATTCCTGGAGAGGACGCACCTCTCCAGGTACATAACCTCCACATGTGGTGGGAATGTCCCCAAATCCAACTCTTCAGGACATCAATCATACAAAAAATATGCAAAATAACTAAGCAAGTATTAGAAATCACCCCAGAACTGGCACTAATAAACATCTTCCAAGATAATAATGCCCACTCACATCATAAAGAGCTCATAACCCACCTACTCTCAGCAGCCAGAAGCATCATAGCCAGACACTGGAGAGACCTGTCAGGAGTAAGCATGGACCATGGTATCAAATAGTATGGAAAGCAGCCTTATTAGAAAAACTAACCAATAAACTGAAACTGAAATAGAAGAAGACGCCTTCACCCCGGTATGGTTCCCCTTTATCACATACAAAGCCCAACAAGACAACAAGAAGAATCCGCCAACAGCATACGAATCAATCTGGCTAACCTGATCCAAAAGCACGCACAACACACACACACACACACAAAACAAATCTCACTACAGCCAACCAAAGACAACCAACCAAACCCTAGGCCACCCCAACCTCTCTCACCACCAAGGAAATGTTGTTGTTGTTGTTTAGTCGTTTAGTCGTGTCTGACTCTTCGTGACCCCTATTGGCTTGTTGCATTGACTCCCTGGAAAAGACCCTGATTTTGGGAAAGATTGAGGGCACAAGGAGAAGGGGATGACAGAGGACGAGATGGTTGGACAGTGTTCTCGAAGCTACCAGCATGAGTTTGACCAAACTGCGGGAGGCAGTGGAAGACAGGAGTGCCTGGCGTGCTCTGGTCCATGGGGTCACGAAGAGTCGGACACAACTAAACAACAACAATGTTTAGTAGACTGAAAACCACAACAGCAGTGAATATGGATAGTATTTTCTGGATTGGTTCCCATTCAGGATGCGGAATGAATAAGCAGACACCATCAATTTCCATTTTCTTTGGAATCCTCCGACGTCGATATTGAGAACACAGCAAAAGTTTTTTGTTTTGTCTTTTGCGGATGGGATTATCTTCATCACCCTCCTCTGACCGGATGAGGAGGCTAGAGAAAGAATCAAACGGGAGCAGGAAGTGTGCTGATGTTGCAAACTTATCTTAAAGATACTTGTTTCATCAGATGATTTGTTAAGTGCATCTAAGGAAGGATTCTAGGAAGATAAAGACGGGGTTGGGGACATGGAAGGCAACCAGCACAATGGGCAGAACATCAAGGTTGATTAAGGTCAGTCAGGGATAGGGGATCCGCCTGTCTGTTTTGTCCAAGAAGTCTGACAGTGCAGGAAAGATGTAGATGTCTCTAACTGTTGCCAGCCTCAAGGCCCTGTTGCCACATGAGCAGGTACAGAGATAATAATGCAAACACTTGGCCGGGAGGGTGTGGGCAAAGTACATAATTTCTGGGTGTGGTTGTGACAGGTGTTGACGATGGCGACAGATGTCAGGAAAATGGGAAGCATGAATATGGAAAGTAGCAATTGCAAGTATGCAGGCAGGACGGAGTGTCCTGGCAATGGAGCAATTACTGCCAGGGACGCCTGAATGATCACAGGAAACCTCTGAACTGCACCAGAAAGTTGTTCCCAGAATTCCTGGGTGAACGGAATGTGAATTAAGTTCATTATGGGGTAGAACTCTGAACAATTTCCAGTTCCTCTTCCAAGTTCATTTTCTTACAGATTTTTTTTTACTCTTTAGGCTTACTCCTGGGCCTTTAAACTTAAAGATCAGATTAGTTGGGGAAAATAAATTAAGCAATTGACATCCTACTGTGTTTTTGAAAAAGAAGTTTTCTTGGTCTTCTTTTTTTATACTTTAGCACATCAGCTTGCAGCATCCCAAGTTATTGATTGATTGATTGATTGATTGATTGACTGATTGATTGATTGCTTGATGAGGAACATTTGGGCGAACCAGAATTGAACCTTGAACTTAATGTGAACTCAACTAGTCCATCTGATAAAGGGGAAAAACATGATCTGGAATTAATTCCGTTTTGAGGCCCACCAAGTAATTCTGAGAAGCACACAAGATGGATATACTGAGTGGATTGAGCAGTGGCATCAGCCCCTAGTAAGAACATCATGATGTTTTTGCACATGACATACAAGCAGAGAGCGAGGGAGTAAGAAACTGAGCATCCCCACCACTGCGGGAAGATACACTGCTCAGTGATCACAGGTGATACCAGGGATGTCAAAAGAAGCATGCAGGGCCAAAAGTGATGTCTAGACTTGCAAACTCTATTGGCGATCCACCTACGCTCAGAAATCTATGGAGCTGTAGTCTGGCTCAGCTGCCGCCACCGCCGCCACCGCAATCCCACATCCTTCCTCTGCCATTTAAACCCAGACAAACAGCACACACTGTGAAGGCAGAACGGAGAAGAGATGCAGCTGTGGTGGTGGAAGAAAGCTCTTATTCCTGGCATCTTCATCACTACCCAGTGAGGGGAAAGCCAACCTGGGAGTGTTCCTTGGCTGCCCTCATGTCCTTTCTCCCCACACACCTACTCACAGGTACTTCCAGGAAATGATGCGGTTGCATTGCTCTGACACAGCTAATAATAATAATAATAAATAATTGTATTTATACCCCGCCCTCCCCAGCCAAGACCGGGCTCAGGGTGGCTAACACCAGGTATAAAAACAAATTGATTAACTACAACTTAAAAACAAGATTAAAATACAACATTAAAATGCAGCCTCATTTAAGTAGAAACTCAAATCAAATCGCTTATGTGATGATGCCAACTGCTTTGGAGCAGCGATGCATCTGGTTTGTGGTTCTAAGGCAGGGGTAGCCGCTGTTGAACTACAACTCCCACCAGCCTCAAGGAGCAGGGCCAATGGGCAGGAATGATGGGAGCTGTAGTCCAACAATATCTGGAATGGCATCACATTGGCTACCCCTTCTTTTAAGATCTGTGGGTTTTTTTTAGGAGGGGTGGTCTTCAGCACTAGTGCTACTCAGAGTAGACCCATTGAAGTCAGTGGGCATAGCTAACTTAGGTTTGTTACTTTTAACTGGTCTACTCTGAGTTGGACTTAGCCGAATACAACCCTCTAGATTGTTAGATATTTACGTATTTCATTTTTGCTATCCGTGGTTTATCTATCTATCTATCATCTATCTATCTATCTCTATATGTATCTATCTTCAGAAAGGGCTGTATGTAGCGGAATTCTCCTGAGAGTAGATCCATTGCAATTAATAGGGCTAACTGTGTCATGCCCATAAATTTCAATGGGCCTATGCTGAGTTGGACTAGCATTAGCTACAACCCTAAGTCTTTAAATAAATAAAGGTTAAGGTGTAGAGGACACAGACAGACAAACAGACAGACATTCCTGGGGGGGGATCTTCCACTTGGATGCCCATGTGTCCCAAATTGACATCTAACCATTCTGTAAATTGTGTACACATCTCCCGGTAGGGTGGGGCCATAAGAGAATTGCGTAGTGCTGCCTTCCAGCTGTTCTCTGGGGCCACATTCTGCCCATCCACTGAATTTATTTTATTTTTATTTATTAAATTTATATGCCACCCTTCATCAAGAGATCTCAGGGTGGTTCACAGAATAAAATACAAAATAAAACACAATCTGTCCAGATGTTCATGCATTGGCTATTGCTTAGCCACAAGGTCTCTGATCAATTCAACAGTTCTGTGTACAATAACACGTCCCTTACACCAGAGTAGGCAACTGTTGGCCCTTTAGATTTTGCTGGGCTACAGCTCCCATCATGCCTGGCCATTGAGCATGCTTCCTGGGGCTGATGGGAGTTTTAGTTTGGCAACACCTGAAGGGCCAAATATTCCCCACACCTGCCTTACACGTTCATTTTCCTAATAGAATGGATTCCCCTTGATCCTCATCACGCATAACAATGAAGTCATCTGAGAATTCGGGAGCTGGTGATGTAGTCCTGGGTGTGTGAACATGAGGAGAACGAAACGAAACTATTTGATCAGGTGTCACAGCAAAAAAAAGGATGTAGGCTTTTAATCTTATTTATTTATGCAAACATTTAAATCCCGCCCTTCGGCTGCGAAAGCACCACTTGGGGCTGCTTGCAACATTTAAAATTGCAGTTTGAACCACAATGAGAAACAATGAACCAGGTGTAAAAACACCTGCCACATGCAAGAAAAGCCAGCCAAAATAAAATGGCCATTGGGTATCAAGGCCGAAGGGTGAGTTTTGCAACTCTGTTCCTCCTGCTTCTTTAAATTGACATCATAACTCGAAATTGTCCCGGAAAAACTGGAACAACCCATTCCCCCCCCCCCCACAAGAGCACTGAGGCCATCACATGAGATCTCACCCTGAAAAAAAAACTTTTTGGGGGCTGTGCAGCACTCCAAAACACATGTTTTAGGGTGTCATGAGGGCACAGCCCCCCAAAAGCATGTATTTGGGGCTCCATGTTCTCACACAGGTTATGTGAGAAGACTTGTGTCCTGGTTCTGGGACTCAACATGTTGCGGAGTATGTGATGTTATTCTCTTATTGCAACAGGCCTCTGTGATCTACCAGCTGCGACAGCTGCCTCAGGAAACCACTCTCTGACAGGCCCCCTTCTGTGTCAGTGAGGTGGCTGCGGGTTGCCATTTTATATTTCGCTTAATGTCCCTTAGGGGCATTGTGGGAAATTTTAAATGGCCGCTTAGAGACCTAGCCACCTGGCGTAAAGGACTCAGGGCAGGTGTGAGGTGGCCAAGTGTCTTACGTTACAGTCCTCTGCTTTGAAAGGCTTTCATAGGAGAGGACTGGTTTTGAAATAATCCTGTTTTAAGAAGAAGAAGAAACCCTAAAGAAGGGAGAGCAGGAAGGACCTTGGAGTTGCTTGCCAAGAGTTTGGACCTGAGAAACAAACAGAGCAGGCAAACAGGTCACTCGCTCATAGTTTTCTCAACCACGGTGAGATGTCTTGCATTTCCATCTAAATTGTAGTAATTCTGTCTACATTTTCATCGCTACATTTACATAAGCATATGCAAAAAAAAATAATTAGCACGTATGTGCCTTCATTTCTGGTGATGTATTTCCTTTTCTGTGGTGATGCATATGTTGCCAACCGAGCTGTGGTTGCTAAGATAGGGGTGGGGAACCCTTTTCTCCCCAAGGGCCACATTCCCTTCTGGGCAACCTTCTGAGGGCCACATGCAAGTGGTGGGCAGGACTAGAGGCAAAGCAGGTGGAGCAATGAATGCAAATTTTACCTTTATACAGCAGGCTAGCTTCTGCACTCACACCTACCTCTCCACCCTCCATCCAGACAAGCAAGAAACATGATGAGCCTTCAAGGACACATTTGAGCCAAGCAGAAAGCTTGGGGTGCGAAGTAGGGCCAGCGAGGGATGTTGCCTGGTGGCGGGGAGTTCCGAGGGCCAGAGAGAAAGGCCTGGTGGGCAACATTTGGCTCCTGAGCCTTAGGTCCCCCATCCCTCCAACTAATGGACAAGGCAATCACGTCACCAGAGACACTGAAAATGTGCAGCTACCAGGCCAAGTGTATGGCAACAAGGAGCAGAGGGAATCTTCCAGGCAAGGGCTGTTGTTCTTGGCAAGTCTCGACAGGTGCTTAAATGAATGGAGCTGCAAAATAATTGGCCAGTGATGAACTGCGACACCATTCCTCACCTGCAGCTCTTCTTGAGGCTGGACCTTTCCTGTTTGGGGCAGGCTAGGAAAGCTGAATATGAAGAGCATCCTATTATCTGTGCCCCTCAGTAATACCCTAGTGTGCATTAGCTGAGTTAATTATAATGCCTGCAACACAGCAAGCAACGCCTCTGCTCTGCTGGTGGGTGTGCAATTCCAGCCCTGCCTCTGCGTCAACAAGACGATAATTATGCCAACCCGGCGACAACTGCTCACTCAGCAAATCCACACTTCCTGTGCTGGAACATCCTCTCATTCTTACTAAAGCACATTTGAAAGATGGAAGCCAGACACTGTGCCAAAGCTATCATTAAGATTCCACCTTGGCTTGGCATGCCTTTGCTCCGAGACTCAGGAAGCTGGATAGTGTCCTCAAATTTAGCTGGGGTTTTTAATATATATATATATATATATATATATATATATATATATATATAAATATTTTTATTAATTTTTAGCATACAAAATTTTAAAGACCTACCATACAAATTATTACACACATATCTTTGTTTGGACTTCCTTCAGCACCTCTGATAATCCTCCATCTTAATTACTCCTCCTGCCATTCTTAACTTAATATTGCCTTTACATTTTCTAACAAATCATCTCTCCCTTTCCATTTTTACAATATTTCTTAAATTATTCCTCACAGAGCATCTTGCAAACCTACAAACGTAATCTGGTCATCACAAATACTTTTCAAATACTCCATAAATTTAGTCCAGTCTTCAGTGAACCTCTGGTCCAGCCGGTCTCGGATCCTTCCTGTTAGTTTATCTAATTCTGCGTAGTCCATTACTTTCACCCTCCATTCTTCTAATGTTGGCAATTCTTCTTGCTTCCATTTTTGTTCCAATAATATTCTTGCTGCTGTTACCGCAAATTTAGCTGGTCTAAATGCCTCCTGGTTTGTGCTCATGCTTCCAAACCTGCTCCCTCCTCTCACTTGACTGAGTGCAAACGTTACGAGATGTATCCTTTCTCCCCTGATATACATATAGAGGCGAGAAGCAGCTTCCGAACACACACACCCCATGCAATCTGCATCAGGCAAGTTTTTCCCAGTTACGTTGTGTGCCACTAGAATGGGTGACTAGGTCAATTTTGGTTACTCACAGTTTCTCACTTAAGTTCGTTTCTCCTCATTCCCATATCCGTTTGCATTTTTTTAAAAAAAGTTCTCAGGGAAATCCATCAGCCTTTTGGTACTTTTCTCTCCTAATATACATATCTTAGTGCAATTTTGCCCAGTGTATGCATTTTTGCAAAGTTTTTTTTTTCCCCTTAACACAATGCATTTTGTATGTTAATTGCACTAATATAGGCATTTATATGCACACTTTACCTTACAACAGGCATTCTTGTGCACATAACTTGGCTTGCAAAATTCCGAGAATTGCAAATTTCAGGGGATGGCTGTGTTTGGGTTCACATATTGTTTCAGAAAGTGTGAATTAAGTATGTTTGCCTATAAGTGCAAACGGAATAAAATTCCCTCCTGGCCCTGTATGTCATTTAAAGTTGCCACTCTTCTTTTTGTCTAACCTCGACTTCTGTGTTTCCAACAACAGCTTAACAGATGTCTGTGTGGCAGATGATGCTTTCCCCTTGTAAATGAAGTCATTCAAAAAGTCACATCCTAAATTTCTTCAGGGTTGTGCTGCTGTGAAAGGCACAAGAGGAAGGCAATTAAAACAGCACGACATCCCTAGTGTTATTCAAAAGCTGGCTTTCAAAACAGCGTTCCTGAGAACTTTGGTGTTTCTTTGCCAGAGATTCCACAACAAAGTCAGCGATGACAGACAAGCTTCTGCAACATTAACAATCTTTCCTTCACAGGAGGGCAAGGGTGGAGAAGTGTGTGCTTTTTCCAGCCCAGGGCTGGATTCCCTCAAGGGTAATGGGTCAGGGGCTGCATATTGGCAGTGGGTGAGATCAGAGCCAGCAATAGGTGGCACTACTGCCACTCACTACCCAAGGCTCTTCCAGAAGAGCTGTTTATTGAATATTCATTCTGATTTGCTTGCACAAAGCTTACACCCAGCCAGGGCTGGATTTAGGTTTGATGAGGCCCTAAGCTACTGGAGGTAATGGGGCCCTTTATAGGTCCAGGTGTCCTTTGTCAACAACAAATGGTCGCTGTTTTATGTGTTGAATATACGCTATATGGTAATTTATGGACCTAATAGGTATCTAAAGCCATTTGCACATGTTGCCATGAAACCAGTCCATGCAGAATGTAGGCACCCTATATATAGAAATGAGCAAACTAGTGATATTTTAGGGAGCAGGCTAGCAGGCGGGGCCCATTACTTACATCATAGGAGCCTACACAACACAAAACACTGTTGCTGTATGTAGGTTTTATTTTATTTGTTTTTTATCTTATATTTTGGAAATAAATGTCCAGGTTTTTTCCCTTTAAATTTTTTTGGGGGTCCACAAGAGAGTGGGGCCCTAAGCTATAGCTTGTTTAGCTTATACGTAAATCCGGCACTGCACACAGCTTAGATTATTTTCTGCTTTTATTCAGCATTTCTTTGTGGGGGAGATGATAGAAGAATGGGCATTCATCCTGATTTGTTTTCAAGATGATTATACACTTTCCTGTTCATCATTCATTCAACACACACCTTTCTGTGCAATTTCTGTGTACTTTCCCAACTGAGAACAGACTGTTGTTTTTAAAAATTGATTTTTTTACACAATAGACACAGAGCACGTAAATTCACTTTAACTGCAAAACTGCAAAGCCGGCAACTTCTCCATCACATCATGAATCTTTGCACCTGGAACACAGCAAACCTCCCAGGACATCCTGTTACCTCCACACACTGCCCCATCCTCCTCTCTGCTGAATTCCACAATGGCAACGCTGAGAATAAGAAGGAAGAACAGGACAGGCAATGCCATCTCCTGGACTGGAAGTAAGTAAAAGGGCAAGCAGATGATAGCTGGCTGAGGGCAACCTGAGGTCGGCAATGTGGTGTCCCTCTCTCCCTAATGAACCAGCCTCCACTGATTTATAGCAGGGGTGCCACTGGCACAACCAACGTCTGGAAGGGCGCAAAAGGCAAAGAGACAATACCAAAGATGGAAAGTACAAGATATACCAACTATCCAGGAGTGGCAGGTGAAGTTGACAGAATATGCAGAACTTGCCAAACTGTAAGGGAGGATCCGGGACCAGGGAGATCAAAGATACCAAAATAACTGGAGTAAATTTATTGAATATTTAAAGAAGAATTGTAAAGAGGTCAAGACACTAGCAGGATTGACATAATACCTCCAATGTATAATAGTACTAATATGAGAATGATGTGTGCAATGGAAAGGGGTTAAATATACCAGTTGTGGGGAGGGAGGGGGGTCGTGACTCGGCAGAGTCAAAGGGAATGTATGGTGTTATTACAATTTGTTGGAAAAGAATATGTAAGGAAAACAATAAAAAATTTACTTGGCAAAAGGCAAAGAGACAATACGCAATACTTCTTTCAAGAGCCTTTATTTTGCAACCTGAGGACGGGAGGGATACTAGGTTGTATTCATCAGAGATGTTAAGCCAAAGCCATTGTCTCCCGCAGCCAATTAATGTAGTTGCAGACCTTGACAAAGACGCTGGGGCTTTCTACTTGAGAGCATTTTTCAAAGCCCCAGGATGTGATGCCTTGTAGTGTGTTATCACAGACGAGGGGTGAGCCAAGGTCTCCCTGTGGAGGCAATGAAGAAATGCTGTTATGGAGTAAAAAAAATCCATCAATTCAAGGTGGCGGTACTGGGGTATAAAGCCTGGGACCTGCAGCGACCAAAGGATCACCTCACCTCTCATTTCAGGGGTGGAGGCCAGATCTTAATTTCATCACCCATGATCCTGGGAAATCCTGGGAACTGTAGTTTGTTAAGATTGCTGGAAACGGTTGGTTTTTGAGGGGGGAACTACAGTTTCCAGGATTCTTTGGCAGAAGCCATGTGTTTTAAAAGTATTTTTGTGTAAACAGCCCTAGGCCCCATGCTTCCTGTCATCAGCCATGTGCAAGTAAGTATCAAAGACTCTAGGAATAAATCAGGAGACACAAACATTAGGGTGGCAGTGGTGTTTTATGGCTGGGGGAGGGTGGTAGGAATGGCCATGCTCACCTGGCAGGAATCAGATCCACCCATCTTGACAGTAGCACATAGCATGTGCCCCAAGTCGATAGCAGGATAGGCAGCCAAACATTCCTGGTCAGTCAGGGTGGTGATATTTCCGCAGTAGAGGATGTCTGGTGGGTACTCTAGTGGGGCTGAGCAGGGGTAAGGGAGAGAGGAATGGATGAAGTAGGTATTTAACATGCTGCAAGAAAATCTCACTCTCTAATTATTTGCTGGATTCCCCACCCCTGCCAACACACTTTCGCCTTTTCTCATGGAGCTGATTCACACAGAGTTTGTGGCGGGTTCCTAGGTGTAAGAAGGCATCGTTTTCCACTCCAAACCCATGCCTAGTCGCATGCAGTGCTGTTTCCATTCCACTGCAATGCAGCTTTCAACAACAACAAAAATGTTATTCGTCTCAGTAGTCACTGCAGCAGAATTTCATGGAATAAACTACACAGGTGTGAATCCAACTAAGTTTCACTCAGAGTAGACCCCTTGAAATCAATGGTCCTTCATTATATCCCTTAAATTCAGTGGGTCTCCTCTGAGCAGGACTAGCATTGGAGACAATATCCTGTATTTATCACGGTATTCCACACCATTCATTTCAATGCAAAGGAAACACAATGCAAATGTGAGGGGGAAGTAATCAATTGTGTGTCATTTGTGGACTGAAACCAACTACAGCAGCAAATACCGATTGTATTTGCTGGATTGAGTTTTGGGCTGAATGTGGGATGACTCAGCAAACATTGGCTATTTCTGCTCCCATTTCCATTTCCATTTGAATTCTCTGATATCTGTAGACCTCAAGCTAAATGCCTTCAGTCACTGTCACTACTGCCCATTTTCATGACCTTCTGCTCCGGGCCCAATGTCAGACTCCTGCACCCTTTTTCTCAGCCAGCTAGGGAGTGTTAGGACATTAATCCTTACAGAAAACCTAACCTATAACTGCTGTTTATAGATGCTTAATGGATTTTGGCAAGCTAGAAGTTGAGGAACTTAGAGAAGTGAGGAACAGGGAATTATAAGACATTATACAGCCTAAACAATGGGAAATTGCTATAGGATCTGTACGAAATATTTCCTTGGACCTGAAAATTGAGATTGATGTGGCAAGAATGAATATTTCGAGTATAAGAGGGCACTGTTTAATGCAGGAGGTGTAAAGCTGGGAATGTCTATTTGATGCATAAGGAGTGGGTTTGTACAGTGATATATATTCCTTTTGGTCTGAAGTTGTTAGTCACATCAATTTAGTATTGATAAAATCGATATTTGCGGGTGTTCATGTACTTTCAAACTGTATCCCTGTAGTATGGGGATTAATAGTAGTACAACAAGTGGGGTTTTCGTGAGCCCTTATGGTGACTAATAAACTTATATTTGAAACCTGGAAGGATGCATAAGGTAAAGGGACCCCGGACCATTAGGTCCAGTCGTGACCAACTCTGGGGTTGTGGCGCTCATCTCGCTTTATTGGCCGAGGGAGCTGGCATACAGCTTCCGGGTCATGTGGCCAGCATGACTAAGCCGCTTCTGGAGAACCAGAGCAGCACACGGAAATGCCGTTTACCTTCCCGCTGGGGCGGTACCTATTTATCTACTTGCACTTTGACGTGCTTTCGAACTGCTAGGTTGGCAGGAGCAGGGACCGAGCAACTGGAGCTCACCCCGTCACGGGGATTCGAACTGCCGACCTTCTGATCGGCAAGTCCTATACTCTGTGGTTTAACCCACAGCGCCACCCACATCCCCATACATACCCACTGTCTATTGCACAATGGTCTGAGCACCCTCACTTTCCTGGCTGCATGTGACCATATTGCATACAGGCATCAGCAGTGCTATTTTTCTAGAAAAAGAGGTGTCGGAACTCACCATGAATGCCTCCCTCTTTCTCTTATAATCGCATTGGCACCCACCTGAGAGGTGCCAGAACTCACTTGAGAGGTTCCAGAACCCACCTGAGAGGTGCCAGAACTCACTTGAGAGGTTCCAGAACCCACCTGAGAGGTGCCAAAACCGAGTTTCGGCAGGTTCCCCTTGAAAAAAAACCCTGGGCATCAGTGTTGTGTGGCTACCTATTAGGACATCTAGAGGGCTTATATTAAATTATATGCTTAATTTAAGATACCTATACTGATGCTCACTGTGTCCACAATGTGAACTGATCATGGTCCAGTATTATTTGTATATTATTATTATTATTATTATTATTATTATTATTATTAATCTTTCTTTCTTCTTTATTTTTTTTTCTTTTTCTGTTCCTTCTTTAGTTTTCAAATAAAAAATTAATAAGAAGGATGTTAATTCTGCCACATAGTGCACCAGGAAAAGGGTGAACAGTGGAACTTGGAAGATAAGAAAGTGCAATGATAGAGGCTTCTCCCACTTCATCAGTAATGGGGATTCAACCCCACCCCAACTTTAGTACACATTTCCCCCTAATGAGCACATTTTGTATGCAATTTTGTCAAATGTACACATTTTTGCAAAATAAGTTGTCATTATGCAATGCATTTTGTGTGTGCTATTTCCCCTAATATCTGCATTTTCATGCAGACTTTCTCCTAATATACACATTTTTGCACCCATTTACTTGGCTGGAGAATCATATTGCAAAATTCAGAGAATTTCGAATTTCGAAAGACGGCCACGTTTTGGTTTGTGTGTTGTTTCAGAAAATCTGAATCAGGTAGGTCCGCCTTTAAAAGCAAATTGAGTCAGAGTTCTCCCCCATCCCTGCTCACATCCTAGCTTCCTTCCAACTCCCCACCCCCACCCCCACTACCTTTCTGCAGAATGGGGGTGCCCCATCCAGCGACGACACAGTAGCTGCCAGGATCAACACAGCTGCTGGGCAAGGTAAGTGGCTGGACGCTGTCGGTCAACCTGATGGGGGTCAGGAGTTTGACCAACATGATGTCGTTATCCTTGTTGAAGCTGTTGTAAAAGGGGTGGCGGATTGCCTTGATTCCGATCTTCAGCTGCTCTGTCCCTTCAAAGCTCAGCAGGCTGTTTTCTCCAAGAGCCACATAGAAGAAACTGTGGTACAAGAAGCAGGTGTAAAGGACCAAGAGGCACCCAAAGGCATTGGAGCAGGTATGGCCCTCCAGGTCTCTCTCTCTCTGGCCCTTGGGAGTCTCCCTAGACCACACCCTCTCTCCAGCCACGCCCATCTTCCCAGGCCACTCCCCCTCACCAGCCCTGCTTTGTACCCTCTTGAGTGCTTTGGCATGGCTAGAATGTGTCCTGGATGCTGATAATGCTTTTGGCTTGCCTGGATGAAGGACAGTTTGTCTTCAGTGTCAGTATATATAAAAACTCCATTTCTCTGACCACTTTTGCCACTTGTCTCACCAGGGCCAGCACATACCCTGGCACTGCTTGGCGAAACAGGAAGTCCTGCCCTCCTGCTGCCGCCACTGCTGCCACCACCACCAAAGTACCATGCCTGCTCCTGCTTCCATCTTCACTGTACATTATGCCACCTCCACCATTAGCAGAGAAGCAGCACAGGCACTGGTGCCAATTTCGGGCGAGATTCCAGGGATTCCAGGGAGAGATCTCGGAAAATATCTCACCAGAAATTGCCAAGATGTCTCCTGAAATCAGTGCTGATTCTGGCACTTCTCCATTGCTGGTGGAGGTGGTGGCAGCCTCACCCCACCGAATGACTGTGCTTCTCTTGGGTCTCACCCACCACTGACATATGGCCCTCGGATGATTGCCCAGAAAGGAATGCGGACCTCAGGCCGAAAATTACTCCCCACCCTTGTTTTAGAGCACAAGGCTGCCCTCGCTACATTTGGTTCAGATATATCTATTCCTTTCCCCAGGATTAAAGTCTGCCTCTAAACATGCCACGAAGTGGTCTGATCCCCTTCTAAGGTCATCCAAGTGGCCACTCTGGATTTCGCCTTTGGCAGTCTTCTCCAAGCTGGTGCCCTCCATATGCTGTTGGGCTACAACTTCCATCAACCCCAGATAGGGATGTCGGAGGAGCCTGACGAAAACGGGAATGGGAGGGGGAATTGTCAATATTCATTTTTGCTGTTGCTTTGAGCCCACAAACAATTATTTTATTGATTACACACACCCCACTTCCCATTTGCATTGTACCTCATTGGCACTGAAATGAATGGGGCCGGAATAATACAAAATGGCAATGCGATTTACATAATAAATTGCACAAGTTACGTAGTTTTGCCACCGTGGACAGCAAGCTGAATAACAGACAAACTGCCTTAAACAGAAACAGGACTAATACAGGGAAGAATTAACAATTATGCCTTTTTACATCCATAGCCCCAATCAGCATGGCCAATGGTCAGGGGTTGGTGGGAGTTGTACTCCAAAAACATCTGGAGAGCACAACTTTGGGGAAAAGCTGACATGGGAAGAACGTGGCTGTTTGCAATTGGAAAATTGTGTAAGAGCTAAGTTGAGCCAGAGGACAGTGAGCTGGAATCTCCCAAGTTGTTTGTGATTAATGACAAGTCAAGGCAAACAACTTCTTGGCACGCCAATAAAAATTTCCCCCAAAGGGCTTCATGGCACTTCAAAGGGCATTCTGAAGCAGGGTGGCCCAATTTGCTCCCCATCCTGCTCCTGCACACCTTTGAACAGCAGCCTGACATAAAGGCATTGAGCAGGAGAAGCTTTTTTGCAGCATAGTGATGCACAAGGGGAGGGCCAGAGCTCAATGGAAGAGCATAGGCTTCGCATGCAGATGGTCCCAGGTTCAATCCAAAGCATCTCCAGGTAGGGATGGGAGAAATTTGCTGCTGGAACCCTGGAGAGCTGCTGCCAGTCAGTGTAGACAATAGTGAACTAGGTGGGCCGATGGTGTGACTCTTTACTGGGCATCCCAAGACTGACTCAATGCCTGGGGTATTCAGGGGGAAACAAGGTTCTATCAAGAGCAGCCACCAATGCATCCCACTGAAGACTGGCAAACACCTCACCTCTGAAAGGCACAAATGGGGATCCCCAAGAGTGTCATTTACTCTCCAGGGTGAGTTCTTCTCAAAAAAGCTCAACAACTTTGGCTGGGTAAAAAGCCCTAGGTCTAACCTTCGTAGACTTGGTTGCATTCCAGCTACACAAAAGCCAGTAGATGCACTCCCCTCCCCATCCTGCATCCAGACAAGCAAGAGGCAACATCACAGTTCAAGGAAACATTCCAGCCAGGCAGAGGCATGCAAGGAGGGTGTGGAGCAGGGCTGGTGAGGGGTGTGTCCTTGGCAGAGGGGGTGTGGCCTAGGGAGATGCCCAAGAGCTGGGCAGAGAGGTCTGAAGAGCTGCATTTGGCCCCCATAACTGAGGTCCTCCCCCCCTCAATATCTACCCTTCCCTATCTCAACTAGGGCAGTTCTGAATCTCTGAATAGCAGAATTTCTTGGGCTCTCCTTAATTCTCGGGACCAGGACCTGCCAAGGTCCCCTTCTTTACTGACGGCCCCATCTGCACTATACATTTGAAGTTCAGTGGTACAGCTTGAAACAGCCTTTGCTTCCCCCAAAAGAATCCTGGGAAACCTCGTTCCTTGATGGTGCTGAGAGCTGGTAAAGGTAAAGGGTAAAGGGACCCCTGACCATTAGGTCCAGTAAAGGATGACTCTGGGGTTGTGGCGCTAATCTTGCTTTATTGGCCGAGGAAGCCGGCGTACAGCTTCCAGGTCATCTGGCCAGCATGACTAATCCGCTTCTGGCAAACCAGAGCAGCGCATGGAAACGCCGTTTACCTTCCCGCCGGAGCGGTACCTATTTATCTACTTGTACTTTGATGTGCTTTCAAACTGCTAGGTTGGCAGGAGCAGGGACCGAGCACCGGGAGCTCACTCCATCGCGGGGATTCGAACTGCCGACCTTCTGATTGGCAAGTCCTAGGCTCTGTGGTTTAGCCCAGAGGCCCCTATTCCCCCGAGAGAGCTGCAGTTCTCAGAGTGGGTGAACAGTTGCCCAGTTTCTTTGGAGGGAGCTATAACCAGGGCTGTCCTGGTTCAGCCCTGGCTATGATGGTGCAATGTGATAAGATGCAGCTTTGACTGTATAGAGCAGACAGAGCCATAGTTCCACAATAACAGGCCTCTAGCTTGTCCTTCTCAAGAAATACGGCCCCTGCCTCCCAGTCACACATACCGATTTGTGAAGCACTGAGCAGCAGTGACCAGCCACTGGCTGTTAATCAGAGTCCCTGTGCAGTGGAACTTCCAGCCATCAAACAGTGCTGCTGTCCAGGGCTGGGAGTTTTTGTTGCAGTGGAAACCCCTGAGCAAGCCGGGTCCGTTCTGTGCAGCCACTATAATGAAAAAATAAATGGACAGGGATGTCACAGCAAAGGGCTGGGAATGGAGGAAAGCAAATAATGTTCTTCTAGCTCTGCTGCAGCAAGGCATGGTCACATCTACACACCCATCCACCCTCCCAGCTGAGTGGAGAATACTGATGAGGGCAAACGCCAACACTGCTCCACTAAACTCAGCCAGCCCTGCCTGCCTGTCTTCTTATTTGCACCAGATCCAGGGGGTAGCACTGCCTGGCTTGCCTCCCTCGCCCCCTCCATTTCAGTGTTGCCCTGTATAACTCAGCAGGGGGAAGATGGAGTCAAAACTAGAATTAGTTGGCTCTGTTTGTCATTGGCTCTGGCACCACCCACTGTTGGTCTTCCTGCCTTCTGTCCCGCCAGTCCCAAAGGGCACCAGCCACCGGTGATACTGATCAAAAATGGTACTCATTTGTCCAGGTCAGCACCAGTGGCTTGGCATTGTTGGGCACTTGCTAAGAGCAACTTGCCAGGAAGAGAACAGGCATTGCCCATCTTTAGAGGCCCCTAGGCCCTGTTGCTTAAGAACACAGGAAGCTGCTGTGTGCTTGGGAATGAATCTGGGACCTTCTGCATGCAAAGCAGATGTTCTGCTGTTGAGCTATGGCTCATCCCCAAAGGAGTAGAGACACAGGAAGCTGTCTTATACAGACCATTGGTCTGTCTAGCTCATCTCTACACTAACTGACAGCAGTTCTCCAAGATTTCCAACCAAGTTCTCTCCCAATGCCACCTGAAGATGCCGGGGATTGAACTTTGGACCTTCTGATTGCAAAGCTGATGCTCTACCACTAAGGTATAGCCAGTCTCCTCTTTGCTCCCCCTTCCTGTTCACCTGCCCTCTCTGAATGCACATGCCGACAAGCATGTATTGCCTATCTTGAATTCCTTTTGGAAGTAAGGCTGTATATAGTTTTCAAAAATAAATAAACAAGCTTATCTGCTCTTCAAGTCTGACTCCCATATGCATGATCTCACCTGCTGTGACCAGAAGTCCAGCCATTGCTAGAAGCTCCATACCTGCCATCAGGACAGGCAGCAAGAGTAGGCTGTTGGGTCAACAGACGCTGGAAATTTTCTGAAGGATTGAAGGAGAACTGTCATTGCCAGCTTGGGAACAAGGCTGTACAAAAGGGGTGGCCAATGTAGCGCCCTCTAGATGCCCTCCTCCTCCTGACCTCTGGTCATCCATTTTTGCTGCTGCACATCAGGTCAGGGAGGGTTGAGGTCAGCATGGTTCAAAGGCACCAGTGGGAATGCCAAATTAGCCCCACTGGTGCATTTTCGCTGTGATGAACTCACCAGTGCCTTGCATTAAGCGACAACAC
Source organism: Podarcis cretensis (assembly GCF_951804945.1). Classification (NCBI taxonomy): domain Eukaryota; kingdom Metazoa; phylum Chordata; class Lepidosauria; order Squamata; family Lacertidae; genus Podarcis; species Podarcis cretensis. The sequence continues at coordinate 21,429,368 of NC_137177.1, read as the reverse complement.
AAAGTATACATAAGCAAATGAAAGAAAGAAATAAAAAATATATAAATTGTCCAGTAACACCTTAGAGACCAACTACCATAAGTTTGTTCTGGGTATAAGCTTTCGTGTGCATGCACACTTCTTCAGATACATTGAAACAGAAGTCACCAGACCCTTATACATAGTGGGAGGGTGGGGTGGGGTGGGGTTTTTCTCAGAAGGGCAGTGGGAGATGGGTGATTGACTCAATGGGTATGGTAAACCTGTTGATGAATGTTAACGACTGCAGTTAGTCCTACAGGAAAAAGCAAGGGATAGTATGCAGATGACCAAAAATAGCTTTAGCATAAGTAATGAGACAAGAATCCAATAACTCTATTCAGACCAGGTCTCTCCATAGTTTTCAGTTTAGTAATAAGTTGTAATTCAGCAACGTCTCTTTCAAGTCTATTTCTGAAATTCTTTTGTAATAAGACAGCTGTTTTGAGATCCTGTATTGAATGTATTGAATGTCATAAGCAGTCCTTCATATATTGAATGTCATAAGCAGTCCTTCATATATTGAATGTCATAAGCAGTCCTTCATATATTGTTATTCGTTCAACGGTACACACACACAACGAATAGCACTCCTCCTGTTCCAATGTTCAGGCTGTGGGTGCCATTTTTTAATGTACCCTGGTTGTGGGGAATCTTTGGCCCTCCAGATGTTGCTGAACTACAACTCCCATCAGCCCCAACAAGCATGACCAGTGCCCACCCACCACCACCCACAGAAGAAGAGATTAGTAGGTTGGGGGGGACACCTCCAGTTTTGCAGAAGTACAACAAAAAACTTTAGGAGGAAGAAATCTAAGAGGGTAGACACTAAAGAAATCCTAGTGAGGACTGAGCATGCTCAGTGAGCACAGGCTGCTGACTAACAGTTGGGGAGGGGGAACGGAATGGAGTGGCTGGAAAAGGAGAATGGAAGGAGAGAAACATAGCTTGATAAGGTCCACCCATCCCCTCACTCTCTCGTCACCCCACTCCTACCTAAGAACCAAGAGGTTTGAAGGCTTCCCTCAGGCAGATGCACATTTTGTTATGGGCCCCCACAAACTTCAAAAGGTGGTATTCAACTAGGTTTTGCTCGGAATAGTTCCATTACTGAAATTAAGGGACCTAGCTTCATTCATTTCAATGGGTTTACACTTAACAAAACTTAGTTGACTACCACACCCATAATCATGATCACCCAGCCATTATCCAGCATGCCACTCAAAATGCCCACCACCACCCTGAAACAGCAGCTCAAAGAAGATGTAAACCCGTCAAGTCACCTGAGGTCCCAATTTGGGATTTTGCTTTGAGGGAGGCTGTGATGGTCAGAAGCAGAATCCACAGGTAACAGATGATGGGGAGAGAGGTTCTCTTGGGCTGATCTCATGCAATGGGTTAGAGAAGCAACCATTCAGAGCAGAGCTTCACTTTCCTCCCCGCCCCTTTCACTGCCCAGTGCCCATTCCACTGTTTGGAAGCCCAACCTGTCCCTCCTTCCATAACTACACACTCCTTAGATTTTTAACTAGCTGTGCAGGTCAAGGGCTTCAAGCAGCTGGTGGAACCTCTGGGATACCTCCCCCTCCATCATTAAAACTCTTGTGCTCGTTTTGAAAATTCTGCACAGTGACTCATTTTTATTTGGGGTGTCGCTGCTGCTTGGCCAAACTCACAAAGTGGGATTACGCCACTGATCTCATTCTGCAAACATGCACCGGTTGAGGAAACGCAGCAGCTGATTTGCTTCTTCCTCACGTTGAGCACAACCAATAATTGCCAAGCGTGTTGGGGAGAACCAGGGACTAGGGATGGAGCGCCAGGCATCATCCCACAACAAAAATTAAGGTTGGAAGCTTCCATTCCTGGTCTCCTTAAATTGCACGGCAGTTAAATGCAGAAGAGCAAGTCTGGCTATTTTATCGTCCGATCAGGTGGCAACTCTGAGCAATGGCATTCCAAGTGATGGAGAACAACGAAGCAGATTGAAGATGGGATTCACACAGACACGTCCAATAGGGCTGCACCAAGTGTTGTGTGCATGAATCAGGGGTGGGAGACCTCAGGCTCAATGGGGGTCAAACGTGGCCCTCCCAAGCTGCACACCCCCCCCCAGAACACACCTTCCACTGACTTTGCTCATTTAGCAAAGTGGAATGCGACCTGGAACTGCGATAATCACTCATGCTTGCCTGGATGGAGGGTAGAGAGGGATGCGCATGTGTAGAAAGGAGCATACTGAACTGTGGTAAAATTTAAATCCATTGCTCCACACCCACTTTTGACTCTGACCCCGCCTGCTACTGGAATGCAGCCCCTGGGAGGTTCCCCAGAGGGAAATGGTGGACCTCAGGCTGAAAAATGTCCCTTACACCTTGTATAAATAATCAGTGCCAGGGTTGTGGAGGGCAAACAGGTCTGTGAGCAGTGGCAACAGAAATGCTCTGCATCAGCCCCAGGCAGCTGGGATTTGCCCTTCTGAATTTCCCCGTGCTATTCAGGAGACATTGAGGGTAACTAAATTGGCAACTCTCAGACTCAGCCGCTTATTTAAAGGAGTGCAGGTGTAAACAGAGGGCTCTGCTTGGCTCTTGCTGCGCTGCCCAAGCCTGCTGGTGCCAGGATTCAAATAATTACTATGTTCGTGGCATTTTACAGAGGCAAAGAAAGACGAGGTCCCTGCCTTGAGGATCTTACAATCTAAACCACATTATTTATTTAAATAAATTCCAACAGAGGGCGTGAGGCTACAGAGGGTGAGGAAGGGAGGGAGTGGCAAAAGGATGGAGGATTATTTGCATCAATGTGCTTAATAATGGTTTAATTTCTCTTTGCATTCTAATACAGTCTGCTTATTTGTTTTAAAAAGGCTGGCAAGCAGGTATGGGCAATGCAATCAGGTATGTGCAACTTGGCCCTCAGAGATTACCAAACATGTAGGATGGGGTCAGTCACATGGCATCATGTGACATCACATAGCCCTGACATTCCATCATAAATTTGCGCAGTGCACACTCTAAGGTTCCCAGTGGTTCCTTTGCCTCTGTAGCTTCACTAGACACACCGTTGACATCAGATGGCACCAGGTGAGTGACAGGTGGGTGTGGCAGGGTAAATGGTCTTGTGGTCCTCATTTGTCCTGTGGGCCGGAGGTTCCCCATGCAGAGAGTTGCGAGCTGAGAGTTGACTGAAGAGGAAGCTCTTTGAGATCCCAGGAATCTGATCCAGCTTAGGGACTCAACTTTGTTGTTGTTGTTTAGTCGTTTAGTCGTGTCCGACTCTTCGTGACCCCATGGACCAGAGAACGCCAGGCACTCCTGTCCTCCACTGCCCCCCGCAGCTTGGTCAGACTCATGCTGGTAACCTCGAAAACACTATCCAACCATCTCGTCCTCTGTCGCCCCCTTCTCCTTGTGCCCTCCATCTTTCCCAACATCAGGGTCTTCTCCAGGGAGTCTTCTCTTCTCATGAGGTGGCCAAAGTACTGGAGCCTCAGCTTCACAATCTGTCCTTCCAGTGAGCACTCAGGGCTGATTTCCTTCAGAATGGAGAGGTTTGATCTTCTTGCAGTCCATGGGACTCTCAAGAGTCTCCTCCAGCACCATAATTCAAAAGCATCAATTCTTCGGCGATCAGCCTTCTTTATGGTCCAGCTCTCACTTCCATACATCACTACTGGGAAAACCATAGCTTTAACTATACGGACCTTTGTTGGCAAGGTGATGTCTCTACTTCTCAAGATGCTGTCTAGGCCTGTCATTGCCCTTCTCCCAAGAAGCAGGCGTCTTTTAATTTCGTGGCTGCTGTCACCATCTGCAGTGATCATGGAGCCCAAGAAAGTAAAATCTCTCACTGCCTCCATTTCTTCCCCTTCTATTTGCCAGGAGGTGATGGGACCAGTAGCCATGATCTTCGTTTTTTTGATGTTGAGCTTCAGACCATATTTTGCACTCTCCTCTTTCACCCTCAATAAAAGGTTCTTTAATTCCTCCTCACTTTCTGCCATCAAGGTTGTGTCATCTGCATATCTGAGGTTGTTGATATTTCTTCTGGCAATCTTAATTCCGGCTAGGGATTCATCCAGCCCAGCCTTTCGCATGATGAATTCTGCATATAAGTTAAATAAGCAGGGAGACAAAATGCAGCCTTGTCGTACTCCTTTCCCAATTTTGAACCAGTCAGTTGTTCCATATCCAGTTCTAACTGTAGCTTCTTGTCCCACATAGAGATTTCTCAGGAGACAGATGAGGTGATCAGGCACTCCCATTTCTTTAAGAACTTGCCATAGTTTGCCATGGTCGACACAGTCAAAGGCTTTTGCATAGTCAATGAAGCAGAAGTAAATGTCTTTCTGGAACTCTCTAGCTTTCTCCATAATCCAGTGCATGTTTGCAATTTGGTCTCTGGTTCCTCTGCCTCTTCTAAATCCAGCTTGCACTTCTGGGAGTTCTCGGTCCACATACTGCTTGAGCCTTCCTTGTAGAATTTTAAGCATAACCTTGCTAGCGTGAGAAATTAGTGCAATTGTGCGATAGTTGGAGCATTCTTTGGCACTGCCCTTCTTTGGGATTGGGATGTAGACTGATCTTCTCCAATCTTCTGGCCACTGCTGAGTTTTCCAAACTTGCTGGCATATTGAGTGTAGCACCTTAACAGCATCATCTTTTAAAATTTTAAATAGTTCAGCTGGAATACCATCACTTCCACTGGCCTTGTTATTTGCAGTGCTTTCTAAGGCCCATTTGACTTCACTCTCCAGGATGTCTGGCTCAAGGTCAGCAACCACACTACCTGGGGTATATGAGACATCCGTTTCTTTCTGGTATAATTCCTCTGTGTATTCTTGCCACCTCTTCTTGATGTCTTCTGCTTCTGTTAGGTCCTTTCCACTTTTGTCCTTTATTATGGAAATCTTTGTACGAAATGTTCCTTTCATATCTCCAATTTTCTTGAACAGATCTCTGGTTCTTCCCATTCTATTGCTTTCCTCTATTTCTTTGCATTGCTTGTTTAAGAAGGTCTTCTTGTCTCTCCTTGCTATTCTTTGGAAATCTGCATTCAATTTCCTGTATGTTTCACGATCTCCCTTGCATTTTGCTTGCCTTCTCTCCCCCGCTATTTGTAAGGCCTCATTGGACAGCCACTTTGCTTTCTTGCATTTCCTTTTCATTGGGATGGTTTTCGTTGCTGCCTCCTGTATAATGTTACGAGCCTCCATCCATAGTTCTTCAGGCACTCTGTCCACCAAATCTAAATCCTTAAACCTGTTCCTCACTTCCACTGTGTATTCATAAGGGATTTGACTTAGATTGTATCTTACCGGCCCAGTGGTTTTTCCTACTTTCTTCAGTTTAAGCTTGAATTTTGCTATAAGAAGCTGATGATCTGAGCCACAGTCAGCTCCAGGTCTTGTTTTTGCTGACTGTATAGAGCTTCTCCATCTTTGGCTGCAGAGAATATAATCAATCTGATTTTGATGCTGCCCATCTGGTGATGTCCATGTGTAGAGTCGTCTCTTGTGTTGTTGGAAAAGCGTGTTTGTGATGACCAGCTTGTTCTCTTGACAGAACTCTATTAGCCTTTGCCCTGCTTCGTTTTGATCTCCAAGGCCAAACTTGCCAGTTGTTCCTTTTATCTCTTGACTCCCTACTTTAGCATTCCAATCCCCTATAATGAGAAGAACATCCTTCTTTGGTGTCACTTCTATAAGGTGTTGTAAGTCTTCATAGAATTGGTCAATTTCAGTTTCTTCAGCACCAGTAGTTGGTGCATAAACTTGGATTACTGTGATGTTAAAAGGTCTGCCTTGGATTCGTATCGAGATCATTCTATCATTTTTGAGATTGCATCCCAGTACAGCTTTTGCCACTCTTTTGTTGACTATGAGGGCCACTCCATTTCTTTTACGGGTTTCTTGCCCACAGTAGTAGATATGATGGTCATCCGAACTGAATTCACCCATTCCCGTCCATTTTAGTTCACTGATGCCCAGGATGTCAATATTTATTCTTGCCATCTCATTTTTGACCACCTCCAACTTACCCATGTTCATGGTTCTTACATTCCAGGTTCCTATGCAATATTTTTCTTTACAGCATTGGACTTTCCTTTCGCTCAACTATACTGCTGCAAATAAAATGTTTTAAGCGTGTTGTAAGGTGCAGTATACAAATGTGACACTAGATGGTGAAAGAGAGCTATGGCAAATTCAATATATTTTTCAAAACTTTTTTTTATAAAGCATTTTCACAGCGTTTTTTTATATATGTGTAGATTCCACCTAGGGTTTAACCACAGAGCCTAGGACTTGCCGATCAGAAGGTCGGCGGTTCGAATCCCCGTGACAGGGTGAGCTCCTGTTGCTCGGTCCCTGCTCCTGCCAACCTAGCAGTTCAAAAGCACATCAAAGTGCAAGTAGATAAATAGGTACCGCTCCGGCGGGAAGGTAAACAGGGGTCCCTTTACCTTTACCTAGATTCCACCTAGGAGTGTTTGCTGCCTGCCGGAGGAGTCTCTGCTTGCATTGTTCTCTGCATGCATTGTTATAAATAAAACAATACTGCCTCAGGACCAGCAGCCACACATTTCCAAGCTCATCTTTTGTAGGCGTGCTACTTGGGGCTAATGGGAACTGGAGCACACCAGGTCTGCGAAGGCTGATCTTAATGTGATAAATAATTGTGGGACTCATCCACTTTGGATTCTCCCTGGAGCTTGTGTAAACTCATGGTTTGGGTGCTAAAGTTCAAATTCCTTGGTGTTGGGACACTGTGTGACAGTTTCTTTATGCATGGAACAATTGTCCCAGTCACTCCCTTCTCCTTCTTGTGAGGAGAGGAGTGGTTGGTCACCCACGGCTATGGGTGATCTCACACTTCCAGGTTGTCATTCAGGGTGTTCCAACCCGGGGCATTGTTTCAGGGGATCATTAATGCATGTTTTATGATTTACTGTGCTGTAGAATAAGCACAATGACAAGATATTGTTGCACTCCTCCCCAACCTCTGAGCGGTGCAAGATTCCAGGGCCCACAGGGCCAGGGAGGAAACGGTTCTGAGCACAAAAGTGTTGGTGTTGATCTTTAAAGCCCTAAATGGCCTCGGCCCTGTATACCTGAAGGAGTGTCTCCACTCCCATCATTCAGCTCAGACATTGAGGTCCAGCTCCAAGGGCCTTCTGGCGGTTTCCTCACTGCGGGAAGTGATGTTTCAGAGAACCAGGCAGAGGGCCTTCTTGGTAGTGGCGCCCACCCTGTGGAATGCCCTCCCATCACATGTCAAGCAGAAAACCATTTATATGGCTTTCCATAGACATCTGAAGGCAGCCTGTATCGGGAAGCTTTTAATGTCTGGTGTATCCTGTGTTTTTTATATTCTGTTGGAAGCTGCCCAGAGTGGCGGGGGCAATCCAGTCAGATGGGTGGGATACAAGTAAATAATAATAATAATAATAATAATAATAATAATAATAATAATAAGGTTCCAAAACACACAGGAGCCTCCATAAGTATAGACTTCCCCGGCTGCACACGGTTGCCCTTGAAAATGTGGAGAGTGCTGAGGACAGGGGGTGATTGTGCATGCTCCCCCTTTCTTGTCTGCTTATTTAAGTTAGGGGTGGGACACCTCAGACCTGGGGGCCACATCCACCCCTTGAACATAGCTGTCAACCTTCCCCTTTTTTGCGGGAAATTCCCTTATTCCATTGCCGTTTCCTGCTGCTTCCCACTGCTATCCCGGATTGTTAGATATCCCGTAGACTGTCCCCGGGACAGGTGAGGCTGCTGATCCCTTATTTTTGAGGCTCCCCAGAACAGGTGAGGCTGCTGATCTCTTATTTTCAAGGCTGCTGATCCCTTATTTTCAAATCTGAAAGTTGACAGCTATGCCCTTGAGCCTCTTTATCTGGCCCTCAGGCCACCCTTCAGGCCCTTTCTCCTCAGGCCACTGGCTCTGCTTCCCACCCTGAGTGTTCTTGCCTGACTGGAATATGTCCTTGAACTCTGTTAATGCCTCTTGCTTGTCTGGATGGCTGATAGAGAGTGGTTTTTGAGCGTGTAGAAACTAGACTACTCTACAAAGGCAACATTTACATTCATTACTCTACTTGCTTTTGTTTCTGGCGCCGCTCACCACAATAATGTGGTCCTTAGAATGTTGCCCAGAAGAGAACACAGCCCTCAGGCCCAAAATGGTTCTCCTTTCCTGAGGTAATTCCTATTATGAACTCATGAATAGGGCTTGTGAGTTTGTGTATATGTGCACATGTAAGAAACAGATAAATCTAGCTATTGACCAGCTGCCATTTTTTCCCACCAAGAGGTTCTGGGAACTGTAGTTCTGTAAAGGAGCTGGGGATCTCAAATAGAGAATTTTGGATGCCCTAACAAAAAAGGTGGGAGTTTTTGCATAGCTTGATCAAAAGTCTTCCTGTTGTTAAAAATGAGATGCTCTGGATTTCAGGCAATAAGAGTCACATCACTGAGAGCTGCTATTGTGAGAGAGTTAGAGTCAAACTAGACCCAAAGCCTAGCAATTGTGTGAATGGGTTTTTTAAAGTAGATTGCTGGTGGGGGTAAAGGTTCAAACCTGGTATGAATGAATCTGCCAGTTATGTGTGTCTGCATTTCTTATATTTCCCATCTTGAATTCAGTTTTCCACATTTCTGCAGCAATTTGTGATTTATTTTAAAAACGCATGAAAATTCATCAGCGTTTTAGTGTGAAATTCTCCTAAGAAACACAATTTCCCAGACAGTTTTGACTTGAATTAGGACTGTCATACGTCCGGAACTTCCCAGACATAACTGGGATCTGCACATCGAAAATAGCATCTGGGTGGAATTTCCAGTCAGAGGTGTTGATTTTTTTGGCAATTTTCCCTTAAAAAATAGGTTTAAAACTTCAATCCCCCCCCCCCGAGATTTTGCAAAAATAGTTCAACAGCTTTGGCAAAAAAAAAAAAAAAAAGTGTCTGGATTGAAATATGGCAACCCTACTAGAATTCACATTTTTTCAAACAATTTCCCCTTACACGGTGCATTTCTTTGTGTTATTTTCACTAATATATGCATTTACACATACACACACTTTACACTAGTATATGTGTTTTTGTACACAACATGTGACTGGAGAAATTGCAATGTAAAGTTTTGGATTTTGAAAGATAGCTGTATTTCAGTTCAGATCTTGTTTTGGAAAGTGCAGATTAGATAAGTTTGCTTTTAAATGTGCCAGGAATCAAATTTCTCATCCATCCCTACCCCCAACCTGCATGCTAGGGTCCCGTTCAGACTAGGGGCCCCACACCTGCAATTTACCTTTCAAAAGGCATTTGTTGTTAATTGCACAAAAGGTGGTGTGTCTAATTTGGCCCTTTAGCAAAAAGCATTCATCAGTTTGAGGTGGTTTCAGAGGGCAGCAGAAGATTTGGTGGTCAAGACCAGGTTTTATTATTGTACATTTTTACACAGTGCCACAGAAGTGTTACAAACACCGCAAACCAACTTAGGGGAGTCTAGTGAAGTCCACAACAAAACATCAAGCATGTTCCCCCCTCACTTCAGAGTTTGTTCAGGGCTGGAGGAGCAGCCGTAGCTTAGTGGTAGAGCACTTGGTGGTGGGTTCAGTCTCTGGGATCTCCAGGAAAGGGTGGGATTGGCCTCTACCTTAAAACAATGGAGAGCTGCTTCTGGTCAGTGTAAACAGTACTGAACTTGATGAAGCAGTGCTCCAATTTGGTATAAGGCAGCTTCCTTTGCTCCAACTGCCACAGGATCATCAGTTATTGCGGATAGTTTCTCGGATCCAGTCCACATATCTGCATACATTCACATAGACGCCAGGCCTCCTAGGTTGTGCACAAATCTGGGGGCCCCAGGATACAAGCCCTTGCAGCTTCCCGTTGCAGACAAGGGGGCCGCCTGAATCACCCTGCAGAAGAAAAAAAAACAAAGCACAATCACTTCTCCAGATCCTTCACTGACGGTTTACCTGTGAGGTAAATAAAGCTCAGGGAGAATGATTTGCACAAAGCCTGTGGCAGATCTTCAAAGTTTCTTATAACTAATTAGTGGTGTGTGTTTATTGTTGGGACAGCCACCTCAGGTGGCAAATGCTGGAGGGCGGTATTGAGGTGTAGCAGACGAAGAAGCTCCATGTACTATATGGCTTGCCATCCTCATGGGTAGTGGAGGACTATGGGTTGTATATAACTAAGTTTTACTCTGAGTAGATCAATCAAAATCAGGCATAGGCAAACTCGGCCCTTTAGATGTTTTGAGACTACAATTCCCACCATCCCTGACCACTGGTCCTGTTAGCCAGGGATGATGGAAGCTGTAGTCCCAAAACATCTGGAGGGCCGAGTTTGCCTATGTCTGACCAAAATGAATGGATCTAACTTAGACATGTTTGTTCATTTCAATGGGTCTACTCAGAGTAGGACTAGTCTTACCTACAACCCTATCAGCAGTATTGAAGTAAGATTCAGCTGCCACTTTGTTCAGTTTCTGTATGTGAATTGGTGAGGGCACCATTCTGCCTTTCGTCTCAGGTAGCTTGTTAGAAACATCAAGGGTGAATCTAGAACAGAAGATGTTTTGAAGACTGCACTGGGTGTGAGGAATTTCCATCCCATAGGCTGAATGTGACTCTCTGTCTGGCCCTTGGGACTCTCACTAGGACATACACACACACCCGTCTAGGCTATGCCCCTTCTCACTAAGGCAAGCCCCTCACTAGTCCTAATGCTCATTGAGGAGGAATGATGTCACTTTTGGGAGGCCAGCTTCATGGCTCAACCCTACCAAACAGAGCTATAGTGAAACAGGAAACCCAAATCACACCACAAGTTTAATTAAGCACCAACATGACACTGATAAAAGCCCAGATAAATGAGAGAAATCGCAGAAGCGCCAAGCAATTATCTTTCAGTGGCTAATTCTGGTGGTTAATTCAGTTTGTCGTATGGTTCCGTTTCTTCTTTTACTGCTTTTGGTGGTTAATTTTATCACTTGATTCAATTTGCTCTGTGGTTTCATTTCTTGTTTCACTGCATCTCTGCCTCATTTGGCTTGTAGAGTTGGTTTCCTGCTGTATGGGAAGCGTAATTATATAGCTTCGTCACTAGGTGGCACTGGATTTAGTTCTATCTGCTGTTCTGTTCTTCTTCAAGAGGAACAATAAAGTTCTTGTCTAGCTTCCTGACTGGTACAGGTCTTCAACTGGTAGGATGTGACCCAACACTGGATCTTATTGTGAGACAGATCACAACAGCAGAGCTATCACAATAAGATCTAAAAACCTGAAGAACTGGGTCTTCAAATGCTTGATTAGGCTAAAGGTGGATTGTCTTAAAAGGTTAAAGAGTGCTAATCTACAAGATTCCAGAAAACACTTTTATCCACTGGCATTCACCTAGTCCTCAAGAATATTCTCAGGCTTAGTGGGAATCAATTCAACTCACCTGGCAAGCATCTGTGCCTCCTTCATTAGTGCCAGCGCAAACCATGTTCTCATTGATATAATTAGGGTAAATGGACCGACAGACGTCTTGACCAACAATGGTGACGTTTGCACAATGCAAAACACTGGGAAAGCTTGCTGTAAAACAACAATAACACAGTGTTTGGAGAGAGCGTCAAACATTACAGAATGGGTGGGGACAGAGCAGTATCCCCTGCTCATTCTCATAGGAGCGTCTCCAGCCCCATCGTTCCACCCGGACACTGAGGTCCAGCACCGAAGGCCTTCTGGCGGTTCCCTCACTGCAAAAAGCTAAGTTACAGGGAACTAGGCAGAGGGCCTTCTCAGTAGTGGCGCCCTCCCTGTGGAACGCCCTCCCACCAGATGCCAAAGAGAACAACTACCAAACTTTTAGAAGACATCTGAAGTCAGCCCTATTTAGGGAAGCTTTTAATGTTTGATGTTTTACAGTAGTTTAATTTTTTTTTGGAAGCTGCCCAGAGTGGGCAGGGTATAAATAATAAATTATTATTATTATTATTATTATTATTATTATTATTATTATACTAGGACTTGGGGTCATTTGGTCCAATGACTGGAAGGAGATGCAGGACCTGACATCTTATGCATTTCTGAACACCTTTTTTCTCAAAGTATGCATTTCTAAATGCACTTTATCCTAACATACATACACGCCTTTTTTTAAAAAAAAAAAAAGATGAAACTGCAGCACAAAGTCAGAGAAGTATGAAATCTGCATTCCATTCTGCAGGTTTTACTGGAGATGGCAGTTCAGATTAATTCGTATCAGAATCCACAAATTCCTCAAGCATGCAGACCGTCATCACAGCCATCTCATTCACCCAGTGATGTCTGTCCTGTTCTTATTTATGCCTTCAGAAGAGGAAGACCACAAGAGAAATGGTGGGCTTGGGATAGGGAAAGGGAAAGGGAAAGGGATAGGGATAGGGATAGGGATAGGGATAGGGATAGGGATAGGGATAGGGATAGGCACTAACAAATGAAATGAGTAAAGGATTGCAGCCTTTGTGGTACAAGTGGGGAAGTACCAATCTATTAATTTCGGTTTCTCTCAGTTTCTCATTTTTTTCAATCTTAAATTCAGTTCTCCACATTTCCACAAAGGCTTTCGATCTTTTTTTAAAAGTCCTCATGAAAACTCATCAACATTTTAGCACAAATTTCTGCCAATGTACACAACTTTGTAGGCAACTTTCACAAATATACACATTTTACCAAAGACTCTTCTTTTCTTATCTCTGCAGCTGCAATCACCTGGGTGATGCGGACGCCATTAGGCAGTTGAATGTGCATGCTTACTCTGTTAGTTTCCCTCCCTGCAACCCTCCCTCTGCGTGGCTCTGGACGCTGGCAACCCACACTACGCCACTGGTTGGAAGTATTTAGTGGGGAAGATTGTTTGTAAAATGGGTATCATTACTTTGTTTTTAACTGTTTCGTAATTTGCCATCCTGTGCTCCTTTGGGAGGAAGGGCGGGAATAAAATGTCATGAAATAAAATAAGAAATAAATGTTAGGTTGAAAGGATGCACTTTAAAAGGCAACATACCTTGGGGGCTTGTCGTGGTACCCCAACCTGAAACAAGGCATTGGGTCCCGGGCACAGGGCAGCTGGTGGGCAAATCAATGACATTGACTTTTTTGTTTAAGCAAACCGGGGTCAGCAACTTGACAAGCATGATATCGTTGTTCTTGGTCCGAGAGTTGTAGCCCGGATGCACAATGACTTTTGAGGCTAGTTTCAGCTGCTCAGACCAGTCCAGTTGTTTGAGGTGATGTTCCCCGAGACGGACAGGAAAAGGACTAGGAGCAAATAAATATAAATGGCAAGTTAGGCTGGTAGGAGTGCTGCCAACAGTGCTTTGCTTTGTTTTTCTTACTGGACTTGATCCTGCACTTTTAACAGCATCGCAGAAGTCCAGCAGATGCAACGTTTTCCAACATGCATGCCAGACTGTTGCTAAAAGAATAGGAGCAGCACCTTTAGAAAAGTTGGCAACTCTACCCGGCAGTGAAAAAAGAGATGGTGGTGGTGGTGATTTAGATTTATATACTGCCCTATATCCAGAGGTTTCAGGACGGTTGACAGAGATGGTCAAGTATATCCACTTTTTTCACAGGACGGATGGGGAAGCTGTGACCCTCCAGATACTGCTAGACTCCAACTCCCTTCAGTCCTGAGCATTGGCCATCCTACCTGAAGCTGATAGGAGTTGGAGTTGAACAGATTCTGGATAGCCACAGAATTCCCCATCCATGCTTTGTATGAATTACAGTGAGACAGTGCAGGCGAAGTTCATTGAACATTCAAAAGCACTACGCAAATGCAAATTATTATTAGTTTTTTTTTGGATGCAGATGCTGGACGCCACTTATGCAGGATTGAGAACAGAAGCAAGACTCCATTGCCGAGTGAGATCACTCACGATGACTGTACGTGAGATTTACATTAATGCGGTGTGGGAATGCCTTCCATGCTGAAGTTTCATAATGCGTGGCCTTCAGCTTGGTCAATGCATGCTTGCATATGATTTGCAGGGGCCTTGCTAGGTACTTAAAGGCTTGGTGTCACAAGATTTCAACACATTTGCATACCCTAATTTGTCTCTATCGATGCCTCTGGAATATGAAGACTGTGGGTGGCTGGAAATGCTACAGTACAGTGCCCAGCCTTCCTATAATCAAAGTAAAACAATGTTTGATTTTTTTTTCCATTAAAAAAAAAAAAGCAGGGTGAGGCCCCACTGTAACAATGCCCCTGAGATTAGATGTGATGAGTTCCCTGGGGAAAGGGATTGGTTATTAAGACTACTCTGGAAAATGAAGTTCCGTGAGGGGAATTTAGTGCTCTCCTAACAACTCTCAGGTGCGACGCGGGTGGCGCTGTGGGTTAAACCACAGAGCCTAGGACTTGCCAATCAGAAGGTCAGCGGTTCAAATCCCTTCAACGGGTTAGCTCCCGTTGTTCGGTCCCTGCTCCTGCCAACCTAGCAGTTCAAAAGCACATCAAAGTGCAAGTAGATAAATAGGTACTGCTCTGGCGGGAAGGTAAACAGCGTTTCCGGGCGCTGCTCTGGTTCGCCAGAAGCAGCTTAGTCATGCTGGCCACATGACCCGGAAGCTGTACGCTGGCCCCCTCGGCCAATAAAGCGAGATGAGCGCCACAACCCCAGAGTCGGTCATGACTGGACCTAATGGTCAGGGGTCCCTTTACCTTTACCTTTTAACAACTCTCAGTGCCTTCAGCAAACCACAGCTCCCATAATTATTGGGGGGGGGGCACGACTGTTTGAAGAGGTAGCATAGTGCTTTAAATGTACGGTGAGTGTAATAATACGGTGCCTCTCATGTCCACAAATGCACAAATATTGATATTCATATGTGTGCGCATGCACACGCAAATGCCCAGCCCTCTCCCTGCCCATGTACACTTACACTCCCATTTTACAATGGGCAGCAGTGAGCACCCATCTGTTGGTGATCAGGGTCCCTCCACAGTGCAGTCTGAAGCCTGAAAAAAGTGCGGCCTGCCAGGGCTGGGAATTGATCGGACAAGGACCCCCGCCAATTATCCGGTTTTCATCTGCTGTGGCAGCTGGAAGAACATAAAACCACAAATCATTACCATCTTGCCACATAAACGAAGCTAAATATGTTGCTACAGTCCTCAAAGTGTACCTATTTTCCACGGACGTCCCCAATTTAGAGAAGCCATCCCAGTTTCTGATTTGATCCCAGAATGTCCCACTTTTCCTTAGGATGCCTCTATTTTCGTTGGAGAAATTTTGGAGGGTATGTTACTATTAGTATATAAAGCACTTAACAGCTGGGGACCTGTTTACTTGTAGGATTGTTTGATCTCATACATGCCTTCTTGGTCACTTTGATCTGCAGAACTTGCACTATTACAAGTGCTGTTGTGACATATAATACGCATTCTGCACTTGTAGGAAATGGATCTTTGGAACTCCCTGCCTGTTGATATCCGGCAGGCACCTTCACTGTGCTCCTCCCAGTGCCTGATTAAAACATTTTTCTTTAGGCAAGTTTATCCAGACATGTAGAAGTTACACGTGTTTTGTTTCTTTTTAGGTACCATTGATTTTAATCATCTTCTGAATGTTTTCAAATACCTGTTTTTATCAATCCATGTGTTTTTCAACCACTAGATACATCCTGTGCTGTACACTCTCAAACATATTTACCACACCTAAAAATACAACAGCTTCACACACTTATTTTGCCTGCCCTACAGATCTTACCAGGAGACACCAGGAACAAAATGGCAGCCAGCAATTCCAGTAAATGAGACGACATGGTGGTTGGGGGTGGGATGCAATTCTTTCCAGGAATAAGCTGTCCTGTAAGAGAGGAGATAATAATGCAATCATTCCATTGTTCTAGGAGTTCCAGAGACACAAAGAAAGCAATGGGAGAAAGGAGGGCGGTTGAAGATAGCAGAGAGCCTCCAAAAAACCCTGCTCCTATTCTTTTCACCACAACTCCACAAATGTGAGATGGGAATCAAAATAACTGAGAGCCATTCTGCCCCTTTACACAGAATGAGGTGTTGTTGTTGTTGTTGTTGTTGTTAATTACTGGCCCTTCACCCCAAGGTCCCAGCATGGGTTACAACAATTTGAATTGCAACATGAAAACAGTTTTTAAAACTTATAATTCTGAAAAGCGCAATCACAAAAAATAGGGTGGGTCATAAAAATTTACATCTCAGGTGTCCAAAGTTAGAGGAAAGAGGTGCACCTTTAGCATTTACTGAAAGCAGCAGAGTGAAGAATCCAGACGCACCTCTGTGGGGAGGGAATTCCACAACAAAGTGGCTGCCACAGAGAAGGCTACCTCCTGGACAACCCCACCTCACAAGCTTCTGAGAGCAGTGGTGCAACCCAGAGGGCTCTGTCTGCCCTGGTTTACTTAGGGCATTAAGCACTAACGTGAGCAACTAAAATTGGGCCTGAAAACAAACTGGCCAACCAAGGCAGGTGTTTTAAAATAAAACGTGAGTTTAGTGTAATCTAAATGGAACCCCATATATTTGCCACTCGGAACCAGTGCATCACGCAGGGCTGGTTCTTGGTCGCCACAGCCTCTCCTCCTCCTCACCCACTACAACAGGGGTTGGCAAGGTTTACCTCACCTGGGCCGGTTCACTCCCACAGCGATCACTCCGTGGGCTGGATCACGTATGTGCAGACATGATTTCTGGCATCTGCGTCTGCACAGGCACGAATCCCGGCACCATGGAAGCGAGTCCCTGCTCTGCACTGTACCGGTTTAGCGCTAGCACGCGGGGACTCGTCAAACGGGCAGCTCAGTTCAGGGGCAGCTTGTGGGCCATTTAAACGACCCCCATGGGCCGCTTGTGCCCCATGGGCCACAGATTGCTGACCCCTGCACTACGAGCTGCTCAAGGGAGGAAGTCACCAGCAGCGGCCATGGAGAGGCAACAGGATGCTCCCTCTCAGCCACCACTCAGGGCAAGTATCAGCTCACCCTCCTCCCCCAAGGTTGGTGGCAGCAACATTGTCAGAGGAATTAGGGACATTCCAGGATCAAATCCAGTGGAAGACAAGAGTGCCTGGCGTGCTCTGGTTCATGGGGTCACGAAGAGTCGGACACGACTAAACAACTAAACAACAACAGCAAGGATCAAATCAGAACCCGGGGTGGCTTTTGTAATTCTTGGACTGTCCCTGGAAAACTGGGACACTTGGAGGGTATATCATCTCCGCCTGAGCAAATTCTGCTGCTGTCAGATTTTCCGTGGTCTGGGTTTAAAAAGAAAAGAAACTGAACAGAGAAAACATGAGAGGAGGATGTTCTGATTACTGCATCATGCAGATGTCCTCTAGAAAGCGAGCAAATAAAGATGCCAGGATTGAGATCTAATCAATCAATAGTTCTTGCGGGGCAACAAGCAGAACAAAGAAACAAAATAAATCATTTCGGAGTGACTCAGTCTGTACCATTCTTATCATGCAACATAACAAACCTTTTCAAATCCTACACAGAAAGCTGTTGAGTAGACAGCCTAGAGATATATCTATGGTTTGCAGACTCCAACAAGAAAGCAGAAAGACGTATCAATTTGAGTCAACAGCAGGCAGCTCCTCGCTGAGAGGTTATGCTGGGGAGACGCTCCTTGACTGCAGGCTGCATCCAGAGGAATTTGTACAGCCTGCCCAGATCTGTTCAGATTCACCAAGTTGCAGATATTTCAGATAAGGAAACAAATAAATCAGGGTGTTGGCTATCAAGACGGAGATCTCCTGTCAGCTAACTCCCACTGCCTCCAGAGGAGAACCTGAATACATGTCCCAGAGAAAATGCGCTGCCCAGAAAATAATACACCTAAGGTGGTTTTCAGCCCTTGAAAACAGAAAGCCATAGAAGCATAGAGATGTCTTACCCCCAAAGGCTGCCGGAATCCAAGACACTGTCTCTCAAGCCCTTCTTGGCTTTTATTTCAGCTAGTCCTGCCCTGGATTTACCGGGCTTTGGCTTTTCAGGAAGTGTTTGTTAACACCCCCGCCTTGCTCTTTCATAGCCGGGTGACTAGGACCAAATCCATTGTTCAGATTAATGCAGACTTCCCGATGATATAACAGGTGATTGTTAGAGGAGGAGGAAGAAGAAGAAGATGCCCTCAGAAATCTGCTCACCACCAGACACCTGTTCTCCCTTGAGCAAGTTGTCTGAATCACTTGCCCTGTAGCATCAGCCAAAGATGGGCTTGCCCCACACTACCTGAAGCAGAGCCGGCCCTCCCATGAGACAAGGTGAGGTGGTTGCCCTCAAGCAGTATATTATGTTGGTGCTGTTATTTATGTGTTCATTCATTCATTTTACACATTTATTCACAACATCTATTTTCTAGACTACTGTCCATGTCCTCTCTGACCCTCAAAGCAGTGTATAGCCAGCCTCCATAAAACAATAAACAAATTCAGTTTTAAAACACACCATTCCCAAATCTTGAAAGCAGAGAAAACCAACAGGGTGATCTCCAAATTATAACCCTGTTGTTGAACTCCAGTTCCCATCAGTGCCAGCCAGCATGGCCAGTGGTCTGGGGTGCTTAGTGGGTATGTGACTTCATAATAAATGATTGATGGGTCTGGGATGATGGGAGTTGGAGTCCAGCAACATTTGGAAGCCACCACATGGGCTTCCTCTGCCTTAAATAATGATTTTAGGATAATCAATAGCCATAATTCAAACATCAGTAACCTTCAAGACATAAGCCTCCTTCACCTGTGAATTTCATGGTGGGACTTTGGGGCTGCACCTCTAACCCTGACCTTGAGGCCACATGGCTCCCCAACTCCCACCCCCAATATCTGTGTATTATGTCTGGACATCTGCAGGGGAAAGCTAATGGATGAAGATCTCTACATGCATTGGCTTTCTGATACTGATTCCTCTGGGTTTGCATGAAAAACCTATGCGTGATGAAGTCTACAAGCATAGGTCATTCCTCAATATGTCCATGCCTACCTCATGGATGCCCAAGGTGGAGCCAAAGAGACACATCTTCTCAGGAGCTGTGGTGTGTCTTCATGAGATTTCTGCACAGGTAGCACTGCACAGATCCATCAGTTTGTGGGATGCTATCATTAAAATAGATACAAACTTCCTGTGGCTCATCCAAGATTTGATCTCCCTCTGCAAGATCAGAGCTTTCGTTAAAAGGAGATAAAATGCTTCCCATGGCCCCTGGGATGTCCTCCCAGGGTCTATAGAATTGTAGGGCCAGTCTCACCCCCAAAAGAGCAACTAACATATCAACTCACACAGAAGGTCAATAAAACGCTTCGTGGAAGACAGAAATTTTAAAGTCCATTTACGGAACGGATGCATACAACATGAACATTGTCAGTAGTACATGGTACATGTGTACAGGATCTAGAGGCCTTAGTAGAGCACAAGCTTAACACAAGTCAACAGTGTGACGCAGCAGCAAAAAGGGTCCTGCTATTCTAGTCTGCATCAGCAAAAGTATAGTGTCATGATCAAGGAAAGCCTTAGTACCAATCTAATCTACCTTGGTCAAACCACACCTAGAGTACTGTGTCTATTTCTGGGCACCACAATTTATGCCGGATATTGGCAAGCTGGAACGTATGCGGAGGAGGGTGACCAAGAAGATCAAGGGTTTGGAAAGCAAGCCTTATGAGGAAGAGTTGAGGGAGTTAGGTGTGTTTAGGCTGGAAAAGAGGGGACTGAGAGGAAATAAGATAGCCATCATCAAATATCTAAAGGGTTTTCACATGGAGGATGGAGCAAACTTGTTTTCTCCTGCTCCAAAGACTAGGACCCAAACCAATGGCTCCAAGTTACAAGAAAGGAGACTCCAAATAAACATCAAGAATAAGTTTCTTATGGTAAGAGCGGTTTGACTGTGGAACCGGACACTGAGGTCCCGTGCCGAGGTCCTTCTGGCAGTTCCCTCCCTGTGAGAAGCCAAGTTACAGGGAACCAGGCAGAGGGCCTTCTCGGTAGTGGCACCCGCCCTGTGGAACGCCCTCCCACCAGATGTCAAAGAGAACAACAACTGCCAGACTTTTAGAAGACATCTGAAGGCAGCCCTGTTTAGGGAAGCTTTTAATGTTTAATAGACTATTGTATTTTAATATTCTGTTGGAATCTGCCCAGAGTGGCTGGGGAAACCCAGCCAGATGGGCAGGGTATAAATAATAAATTATTATTATTATTATTATTATTATTAGTAGTAGTAGTAGTAGTAGTATAACTGAAGCTGGTGGACTACATTTAATTGGGGGGTTTTAAGCAGAGGTTGGATGGCCATCTGTCATGTATGCTTTAGATTCCTGCATTGCAGGGAGTTGGACGAGATGACCCTGATGATTCTATGATAGAAGCACATATAAAGTTCCATCACCTCCTGGTTCCATCGCCTCCTGGCAAATAGAAGGGGAAGAAATGGAGTCAGTGAGAGATTTTACTTTCTTGGACTCCTTGATCACTGCAGATGGTGACAGCAGTCACGAAATTAAAAGATGCCTGCTTCTTGGAAGAAAAGCAATGACAAACCTAGACAGCATCTTAAAAAGCAGAGACATCACCTTGCTGATAAAGGTCTGTATAGTTAAAGCTATGGTTTTCCCAGTAGTGATGTATGGAAGTGAGAGCTGGACCATAAAGAAGGCTGATCACCGAAGAATTGATGCTTTTGAATTATGGTGCTGGAGGAGACTCTTGAGAGTCCCATGGACTGCAAGAAGATCAAACCTATCCATTCTTAAGGAAATCAGCCCTGAGTGCTCCCTGGAAGGACAGATCGTGAAGCTGAGGCTCCAATACTTTGCCACCTCATGAGAAGAGAAGAATCCCTGGAAAAGACCCTGAAGTTGGGAAAGATTGAGGGCACAAGGAGAAGGGGGCGACAGAGGATGAGATGGTTGGACAGTGTTCTCGAAGCTACGAACATGAGTTTGGCCAAACTGCGGGAGGAAGTGGAAGACAGGAGTGCCTGGCGTGCTCTGGTCCATGGGGTCACAAAGAGCACAAAGAGTCGGACACAACTAAACAACAACATGTTCCTGTGTTCTTGTTTCCTTCTGAGGTGTGTTTGGTGTACTCAGCTGGCTTTGCTCTATATTTCTTTCTATACAGAAGCTTACTATGTTGGGCATGCTGTGAGTTTGGGGGCAAGGTTCTGAATATTCTGGAAAGGCCATGTGAAGCTCCTTCATTTTCCAGAAGTAGAGCCCTGCTGGACCAGACCAAAGGCCCATCTGATCCAGCAATCTGTTCTCACAGGGACCAAGCAGAACGCCATTGGAAAGGCTCACAAGCAGGACTCGTATCCAGGATGGAAAGGAGCAACCATAAACTGGGTCATTGCATGAAACAGCCCCTGTTTAATGGCATTCACTTTCAGGTGACTTGACTAACAGAACACCAAAACAGCGCCACTAGTTATGATTCATGGAGGACGTATGCAGGGAACCAGCAAAAAGGGCGGTAATTTGTTACCATCAAATTAGCCAGCAGTGCTTTGGGTTTCTCTATTTCTTTGACTTAATTACAATATATTTCCTTCCCAGGGCCCTGACATCTAAGGGTTGCTCAACAAATTCAGTTCCAGTGCCTCCTGTGAAAGGGAACCCCCAAAGCTGGGAGACAGTGGCGAAACAACTCTCCCTGTGTCCGATGAAATAAATAAATTGGCCAGACCACATTATTACAGCCACTTTTAAAAGATATCTTCTGTTGGCTGTCTAAGGGCTTGTCTTCAACTTGACACCTATCCTTACAGGAACCTGGGGTTGATGTGGGTGTGAGAGCCTGTGGCAAAGCTCTGCATACTTCATCAGAACTTCTTATGACTTGTAATTGGAAAGATCTGGAACGGCTGCAACAGGTTATTTATTCTAACACCTGTCCTAAGGCTGCTTGTGCACTAGGTATTTAGTGTGGAGCTGGCATGCCTCTTTTGATCACATTTTGCAGGGGTCCACGTGACGTTGTCGTCCATTTGCAACCCGCCTGCATTTTCCCAGCAATATGCGAGTGAGAGTTGGAGAGCTTCTCTAAACAGTGATGTGCTATGGAGATTCTGATTTCCCCCCACAAAAGTATACTGCTGATTCTCTGATGTGTTGCATTCTGATTTTGTAGGTGTTGTGTTTTTTTAACATGCATCCCAGTGCATTTATCTGAGGTACTTATGAATAGGAAGGAGACCCACAAAGAAGAATTCAGAACCTCAGTTGAAGCATTATTGGAAACAATTAAAACAGTAAAACTGTTCTGAAATCAGACAACAGCTCAGTTTAAGCACACTTTTCTGATTCCTGTGTGGGGAGGTTATCTGACAACAAGCATTCATCTTGATTTGCTTGTGGGGTGTTAACACATCTTCCCATTAGTCATTTGTGCATTCCATACTTTTCAGTGTCCTTCTCTGCCGCTTTTCCAAACCACAGAAAGTCCAATTCTTTTTTAAAAATAGATTTGTTGTTCTAGAGCAAGCATCCCCAAACTCGGCCCTCCAGATGTTTTGGAACTACAATTCCCATCATCCCTGACCACTGGTCCTGTTAGCTAGAGATGATGGGAGTTGTAGTCCCAAAACAGCTGGAGGGCCGAGTTTGGGGATGCCTGTTCTAGAGCAACAGAGAGCTCAAATCCACTTTAACTGAGCAAACCTGCATTTTTTAAATAGGTGCTTGAATTCTTCCCACAAAACTATGACAGTCTGGAGGCAAAAGCTCTTTCATTTTAGGCATTGCATCATGCTATGTGTCACAGCCTTGTCACCTGAGAAAGGAGAATTTTTTTCCCCTCCCACACAGAAGGGATCCTTCTTCTTTCAAGATTGTGCTTCTCGTTGGCAGCTTTTATAAGTACTTACATCTACTAAAAACATCCTAGTGATTAGTTGGAGCTACATTTTTAGTTGATCAGAATTATTTAAATTGATTGAACTGATTCATCTTCTGAACGCTGCGGCCCTGGTGGTTACTGTATGTGATCTGGTGGTCAGCTTTATCTGTAGGCAGATAGGAACACATGAAATTTCCGTACACCCATTCAGGCTATTCGTGCATCTAGCTCAATAAAGAGGGCGGTCCCCGGGCGTGCCTGGCCTTAAATGGGCTAGGCCACACCTCCCCGGCCCGCCGATTGGCGGGTGGGGTGGAAGGCACGCCCGGGGATTCCCTCTTCACGCGGGGGCAAGGTCCCGCCCCCGCGTGAGTGGGAGGAGGGTTCTGCCCGCAACCCCCTCTCCTCCCAGTCAGGTCGGAAATGGCTTTGTCTACAGGAGGGATGGGAGAGAATTTCACAATCATCACACATTAATGTGATCTCTGCAGCTGTCCATTCATTCACCAAGCCGGCAAGTCAGTCGCTTTCCATGCTGAGTGATATGTTTTGGTTCACATGTGCTGAAATGTTTATTCTATTGAATGCAGTTTCGCTGAAGTGATAATGGTGGTGGTGGTGATGATGATGATGATAAGAATAATTTTATTATTTATACCCTGGCCATCAGGCTGGGTTTCCTGGTATACAATACATATAAAACATATTGAATCATCAAACATTAAAAACGTCCCGATGCAGGGCTGCCTTCAGATGTCTTCTAAAAGCTGTGTAGTTCTTTATCTCCTTGACATCTGAAGGGAGGCTGTTCCACAAGGATTCACTTCTTGCAGTGAGGGAACTGCCAGAAGACCTCAGTGTCCAGACTGAGTGTTGGGGTGGAGACGCTCCTTCAGGTATACTGGGTCGATGGCATTTAGGGCATTAATATTCCTTAATCTGCCTTGGCTCCCAGTACATTTCCGCACACAATTCAAAGTGTTGGTGCTGACCTTTAAAGCCCTAAACGGCCTCAGTCCTGTATACCTGAAGGAGCGTCTCCACCTTCATCATTCAGCCCGAACACTGAGATCCAGCGCCGAGGGCCTTCTGGTGGTTCCCTCATTGCGAGAAGTGGGGTTACAGGGAACCAGACAGAGGGCCTTCTCGGTAGTGGCGCCCACCCTGTGGAACACCATTGTCTACATTGCCCTTGAGGGGTCCCTTCAGATGTGAAGGAAATAAGCAGCTATCTTCTCTTTAAAAGACATCTGAAGGCAGCTCTGTTTAGGGAAGTTTTTAATATTTAATGCTGTATTGTTTTTAACACTTGATTGGAAGCCGCCCAGAGTGGCTGGGGAAACTCAGCCAGATGGGCAGGGTATAAATAAATTATTATTATTATTATTATTATTATTATTATTATTATTATTATTATTATTATTATTATTATGTTTCTTATCCTGTCTCCTTATTTACATAGCACTCCAGTACATGGGATTCTTTTTGGGGGGGTTGTTGCTGACATCTGTCTGTCTCAATGACAGAGTGCACCTTTGGGGGTAAAGTCAGACCATTGGCAAGAGACAACGCCTGTTTTGGCTGTGTAGACTGATAGAGGAGAGACATGTTTTATTGCAGGTGGGGCAGATGAAGGTGTTCTGTTTTGCTGCTACAGGAGCACCATGGCGTTTCTTCTCAGGGTGTGGAGTTAAGGTAAGAATATAAGAAAAGCCTGCTGAACCAGGCCAGAGGCCCATCTAGCCCTATTCTCACAGTGGCCAACCAGATGCTTATGGGAAGCGCTTGTGCAGTAAGCTAGCAGCGTTTAGGGATTTTCCACACTTCTGCTTGTCCCATGCCTAGGAAACATGGGTTCTGGGGCAGTTCCCCCTTTCCCCACTCCTTTCCCAGGGAAAAACTACTCTTTAGTGCTAAATCAGAGCAAACATCAATCCGGAGAAAACCTAAAATTGCCATTTTCTCCGATTGAGCGCCAAAGAGCGGTTCCCACCCCACCCCATCTCCCGAGGGAAAGCAGCGGGACAAGAGGAAGGTGTGGGAAAGCCTTTAATTGTGGTATCGGCTTCACAAAGAAATAGGCAAAAGCGTTTGAACAAAAATAATTGCTCTCTGACCTTCTCGGGGTCACAGCCTCATGCGTTGCTGTACGAAAGCTATGTCAGTTCCACACCCCAAAATACCTAAGGAAAAAGTCAGCCAGCTCAGTTCACCAAGTCTCTTCGTCATTTTGCTGTTTGGGGGTGGGGGTGGTGCAATCCCAGCCACGTATGCTTCATGTCCTTGCTTTCATCATCATCCGTGAGCCTCATCCTGTCACACATGCACCCCCATCCAAAATATTGGCAAAGAGTTGTCAGGGTAAATTGCACAATAACAAGAAATGGAGCCTTTAGTGTCATCAGCGCAGTATTGTGGAATACCATACCAACAGAGATTTAGCAGGTGCCTTCTTCTTCAACTATTTTTTTTTTTATGCGCAGTGACTCAAGGGAGCTTTTGCAGGGATGATGGAAGAGAACAGCTCCTCAGGTGCTTTGCCCTTGTTGCTTCCGAGGGCCACACCTGCCTCGACCTCACGGTGGCAGGTGGCAAACCCAGCTCAATGGCACCCTTGCCTGCCCTTGTTGAACCTGACTGTCAAAAATGCCATGTTGTTTGCCCAGGCAAGCAACGTCATTCAGAGCCGTAATTACAGTGCCTGCAACCTTTTCGCCGGGGTCCCATTTGCATAACGTCTTCGTGGTATGCAGAAATCAACAGCCAAAGCTTCCTCTTCCTTCCTAGTCTCCCCCACCCAATTGCCACACAACACTTTGTTGTTGTTTAGTCATTTAGTCGTGTCCGACTCTTCATGACCCCATGGACTGAGTGATGGCCAGGCACTCCTGTCTTCCACTGCCTCCCGCAGTTTGGTCAAACTCATGCTGGTAGCTTCAAGAACACTGTCCAACCATCTCATCCTCTGTCGTCCCCTTCTCCTTGTGCCCTCCATCTTTCCCAACATCAGGGTCTTTTCCAGGGAGTCTTCTCTTCTCATGAGGTGGCCAAAGTATTGGAGCCTCAGCTTCATGATCTGTCCTTCCAGTGAGCACTCAGGGCTGATTCCACACAGCACTGCATTTATGCAAAGAAATGAAACGAACCTCTATTGCCAAGGAATGTTGTGCCAGGGACTGGCTGGACATTGAGGAGGATGAGTGGTGTGTGGCTGGATGAGTGGGCACCTGTAAAATGATAGATGGAAACTCTGATGGAAGAAGGGATCCTGCCATTTCAAGTAACCCAAAAGGCAATGCCCTGTTTCAGAAACAGGGTCCTTAACTTTGCCAATTAGATGCAGCAGTCTCTAGGCCTGGTCCTTAACATTGCGGTATATGACCAGCTAAACATCACGAAATATTGCTATATTGATATCTCGCCCAGCCCTAGCAATGTCATAATCTAAAATTAATTGTAACCAGAGACCTTTAATCCGCCCATCAGCAGCACCATGGCAAAAGTCCCCCAAAGTCTGTAACTTCTAAAACAACAGAGTCTTGCAGTGCCTTTGAAAAAACTGGTGCATAGTGGCAGAAACACTTGGGGGCGGCTATCCTATGCATGTCTATTCAGATGCGAGTCCCATTGAGTACAATTGTGCTTACTCCTGGGTAGATGTGCATAGGATTGCCGTCGGTTTGTCCTGAACGTGCCACAAGACTCTTCGTTGTGTTTGTTCTTATGCACCACAATGGAAATTGTGACTTCTGTTTAATATGTTTTTATTTATTTGTTTAATAAGCGGCAAGTGGAGGAGAGATGAATACTGGTTCTCAGTCTTCTGGTAGGGATGAGGGTATTTATTGCCCTAAAATTGGGGGGGGGGGGAGAGAAGCTCAAATCGCCGTCAATTGACAATTGGTGGCAAAATATAAACTAAAAATGACATGATGACCATGCAAACGAGGGACCATCACTCAATGGCAGGGCAAATACTTGGCATGCAGAAGTTCTCACCCAGGGCTGTTTTAAGCATATGTGGCACCAGGGTGCAAAGATCCACCTGGCGCCCCCCCCCCAGGTTGCCCAGTCCCAGGCACGCAGGAGGGAGGAGCTGGCCGGCCGCCTCAGTGTCTTACTGGCTCGGTCACCCCCGAACTCGCGGCACAAAGCCACCTGCAGCAGAAGAGCCTGCCACGGCAGTCCGACCAACTGGCGGGCTCTTCCCCAGACTCAACTCTTGGGCCCCAAACTCTCGGCCTGGCACCCCTGGGAGCCCGGCACCTGGGTGCCCCACACCCCTAGCACCTATGGGTAAGACGGCCCTGTTCTCACCTTCTGCCCCAACTTTTCAAGCTTAAAAGGAATGAGCTGGTAGGTGATGAGAATGACCTCTTCCTGGCTGATATCCTGGAAAATGGCAGAGATTGCAAGGAAGGAATTCCCTGCTAAGGATCTTTAGGAAAGGAATTAAAAATACAACTCCCAATAACCACAGTGTCGCTATGTAAATCTACAGTGGTGCGGCACTTGGGATATTGAGCATAGTTCCGGATACTGCCCTTCAAAAAGGATATTACAGAGCTGCAAGTGGTTCAGATAAGGGCATCCTAAATGATCAAGTGGGTGGAACAACTCCCTATGAGGAAAGGCTGCAGTAATTGAGGATTTTCAGTTTAGGGCGGAAGGTGAATAATATGGTGGTCATGATCATACCAGGAGTGCAAGATTGTGAAGACGGTTGATAAAGGTAGATTTTTCTTCCACTCTTGTAAAATTCGAACTCAGGGCCACTCAACGACGCTGAATGTTGGAAGTTTCAGGTGAAAACAGCACTTTCTTCTGCCAATGCCACCTGTCATTCAGAAAGTACAAGCAGGTCACAAGGACACGTTTAGGGTACATTGGGTTGTAGTGTTTCGGAACCATACCTACCCTAAAGAAAACATTTGCACAACTAGGTTATCAGTGCCATCAGTTCAACTCTTCTGAAAGTTAATGATTTTCACGTGCTTCTAGGAGCATAAAGAGTTGCTTTTCACCAAGTCAGACGGGTCTCCTTCCAGCCCATAATTGTCCAGAGCATCAAGCAGGAGTCTCATGCCATCTGCTCTTTGATCCTTCCCAGTGGTACAGCGGTAAATTTTGAAGTGCAGGACACAAAAACATTTGGCGGGGGGAGAGAGAGACCAGACTGACCAAGGCTGCACAGGGGGATATTGTGGGGGACTTGGCCCCTCTTGAATATTTGAGTTTCTTTCCCATAATTTTCAGTTTTCATCTTTTAAAAACCTCTCTTCCTTTTACTTGTGAAGCTTTAACCCAAAGCATGCAGACAAAATTGTGCAGATGGGTTACATATTTTTTTTTTTAGATATTTCCAAGCCAACCCCAAGTTTCTAGTCCTATCTGAGAACTTTTTGTTTGATGCATACTTTAATGAGGAGTAAACTCCTTCCCTGTGCACCACACCATAATTAAAGAAAAACTGGAAGCAATTTTCAGAAACTGGGTTGTTAACTCTGTCAATTTGACGCTGAAGTGTCATAATCCAAAATTAGCTGTACTCAGAGACATTTTAATCTCTTCATGCTGCAAAGTGACAACAGGGAAGTGTCAGAATAAATACTCTGTTGGACGTAGGGTGGTGGCTGTTCTCAGGATTTTTCACAGTAAATAACCCTCAAGGAACCAACAACAACAACAAATGCACTGAGTACAGCACTTTGTTGCAAAATTAAATTGTCTGGTTATGTGAGGTTCAGCCATATATTCCCTTTGGGATGTTGAGCATTTGAAACCCTTTTACAGTGGTACCTGAGGTTACATACTGTTCAGGTTACATATGCTTCAGGTTACACACTCCGCTAACCCAGAAATAGTGCTTCAGGTTAAGAACTTTGCTTCAGGATAAGAACAGAAATCAGGCTCCGGCGGCACGGCAGCAGCAGGAGGCCCCATTAGCTAAAGTGCTGCTTCAGGTTAAGAACAGTTTCAGGTTAAGAACGGACCTCCGGGACGAATTAAGTACTTAACCTGAGGTACCACTGTATTATTGTCTGGCTAACCCTTATGCTGGGACACAGGTGGCGCTGTGGGTTAAACCACAGAGCCTAGGGCTTGCCAATCAGCAGGTTGGAGGTTCGAATCCCCGCAACGGGGTGAGCTCCCGTTGCTTGGTCCCTGCTCCTGCCAACCTAGCAGTTCCAAAGCATGGCAAAGTACAAGTAGATAAATAGGTACTGCTCCAGCAGGAAGGTAAACGGCGTTTCCGTGCGCTGCTCTGGTTCGCCAGAAGCGGCTTAGTCATGCTGGCCACATGACCCGGAAGCTGTATGCCGGCTCTCTCGGCCAATAAAGCGAGATGAGCTCCGCAACCCCAGAGTCTGCCACGACTGGACCTAATGGTCAGGGGTCCCTTTACCTTTACCTTTAACCCTTATGATAGAGATGAGGAACATCTGGCCTTCCAGATGTTGCTGGACTGCAACTCCCATCATTCCTGATTCTGGCCATGCTGACTGGGGCTGATGGGAGTTGAAGTCCAACAACATCTAAAGCAGGGGTGAGGAGCACATTGGAAGCTGCCTTATGCCTGATTATACCATTGGTCCATGTAGTTCAGTATTGTCTGCAGCAGCTTTCCACAGTTTCAGGTGGGATTCTCTCCCAGCTTTTCCTGGAGATGCTGGAGATTGAAACTGGGACCCCTTAAGGTCCTAGAGGAACACTTAACACCAGTACTATGTGACGTAATCAACGAGATACTAAGAGGAGGAAAAATGCCAGCATCCTGGAAAGAAGCCTATATCACGTTGATTCCGAAACCAGATTCAGACAAACTTAACATCAAGAATTATAGACCGATTTCATTACTAAATAACGACTACAAGATCTTCGCAGATATAATGGCACACAGGCTTAAAAAGTGTTTAACTAATCTCATCCATATTGACCAGGCCGGTTTCCTTCCCAACAGACAAATAAAAGATAACATTAGACATACAATAGACATCATTGAATATTTAGAATGTCATAATGAAATTCCCGCTGCTTTAATGTTCGTCGATGCCGAGAAGGCTTTCGACAATGTCTCCTGGGGTTTTCTGATAAAGTGCCTGGAAAGATCAGGGATAGATGGCATATTCCTGCAAGGAGTTAGAGCAATCTACACACAACAAAGAGCTAGATTAATTATTAACAATACCCTGACAGAACAGTTTGAAATAGCAAAAGGCACTCGACAGGGGTGCCCTCTGTCACCGCTGTTGTTTATCATGGTTTTAGAGATAATCACAAACAAGATAAGAAAAACCCCAGAGATCCGTGGCATAAAAATAGGAGCGAAAGAATATAAACTGAAAACATATGCAGACGATCTTATGCTGTCATTGGAAGAACCAAAAGAGAGCGTCGGCAAAGTGTTAAAGCTACTAGAGGAATTTGGAAAATTATCCGGATTTAAATTGAACAGAGCAAAGACTAAAATAATGACCAAAAATATGGAAGAAGAAACCAAAAACGATCTTGAAAGTCAAACTGGAATTAAAATAACTAAAAAAGTACAATACCTTGGAATCTGGTTAACTATGAAAAATATAAATCTGATTGAAAATAATTATAAGAAAACATGGAAAGAAATAATGAAGGACTTGGATACATGGAATAGAATACATCTCTCGTGGTTGGGGAGAATGGCGGCGATTAAAATGACCTTACTACCTAAATTACTCTTCCTATTTCAGAATATACCGATAATTAGAGGAACCTCAATATTCAAAGAATGGCAGAGATTACTTTCTAAATTCATTTGGCAGGGAAAGAGACCAAGAATCAGATTTAAATTGCTCACAGACCAAAGAGATAGGGGTGGCCTTGCGGTTCCAAACTTGAGGTTATATTACGAAGCTGCATGTCTTTGTTGGGTAAAAGACTGGATTGTCATCAAAAACAAAAATTTGTTAGATCTAGAGGGGTTTAATCTAAGATTCGGTTGGCATGCCTATTTATGGCGAGACAAGGGAAGGGTTCATAAAGGTTTTTCTAACCACATTTTCAGAGGGCCACTGCTGGAAGTGTGGGAAAGGAATAAAAAACTGTTGGAGCAGAAAACGCCCTGGTGGTTATCACCAATAGACATTTTAACAATTAAAAAATTAAATATAGAGGGGGAAAGATGGACATATGAAGATTTACTAACCAAAACAGAATCCGGGTGGAGGATTAGACCTTATGAAGAAATAAAAAGCAAGCTGACTGGCTGGATTCAATACCATCAAATTAATTCAATGTGGAGGGAAGATAATAAGATCGGAATAAATGACAAGAAATCTAGATTTCAGATTGAAATAATAGAAAGTAAAACAAAATTATTATCAAAAATGTACAACCAGTTACTTGAGTGGGACACCAAGGACGAGGAAGTAAAGGATGTAATGGTGAAGTGGGCGGTAGACCTAGGGTACAACATAGAGTTTGACAAATGGAAGGCATTGTGGTGTAAAGATATGAATTTTTCAGCATGCACGACACTAAAGGAAAACATGTATAAGATGATGTACAGATGGTACATAACGCCGGTAAAACTACATAAAATGTATAGAACGGGCGATAAACTGTGTTGGATATGTAAGAGCAAGGAGGGCGAATTCATTCATATGTGGTGGACGTGCGAGATTCTCAAAAAAATTTGGGAATCCATCTATAATGAATTAAAAAAAATTCTTAAATACACGTTTGTTAAAAAACCCGAAGCCTTCCTGCTGGGGATAATTGGTAAGGATATTAAAGAAGAAGATAGAACCTTTTTTCAATATGCAACGGTGGCCGCCAGAACCCTCATAGCACAGTACTGGAAAACACCAAAAATCCCAACACTAAAGGAGTGGCAACTTAAATTATCTGATTATTTGGAGCTGGCTAAATTGACACAGAAAATAAGAAATCAAAGAAGTGCAAAATTTAACAATGAATGGGATAAATTTAGGATATATATGGAAATAGAGACAAGGGGAAAATTAAAATGTTGATCAGAAACACATATGTACTTATAGAAATCACAGTAGGCATGAGATAACGCTTACTACGTAAAAAGTTTTATTAAGGAATAGACACAGCAGATAGATAAACAAGATAATAATTTCCGAAATCGAGATAAAGGGAAGTCGATCAATGTCATCAAAGTTGTATGTATTTCATGTTTTGTTTGTTTGTTTTTTTCTTTTTTTCTGTTTTTTCTTTTTCATTTTGTCTTTTGTATGTTTGTGAAATATATTTATGTCAAAATTTAATAAAAATTTTAAAAAAAAAAGAAACTGGGACCCCTTGCATGCAAGGCAGATGCTCTCCTGCCGATTCATGCAAGGTAGATCAGGGATCTCTACCATAGCTGAGATTCCTGCATTGCAAGGGGTTGGGCTGGATGTCCCTGGGATCCTTCGCAACTCTATGATTCTATGAAATATCTGGCTGATGTGCTGTGGATCAGGAAGAGTTTCTGACTCCCAGTTACAGAACAGAACTATTTATTGCACCTGAGCTCAGTTCAGTTCTGAAAACAAAATCCTGGCCTCAGATGGGGAACAAGGGAGAGAGTTGGCTCAGCTCCCACTGAAAGGTGAATCGGTCTAATTACCACTTCCAAAAATGAGAAGCAAATGGAAATATAGCCATCCCTCAAAATTTGTGCTTCCCTGAAATTTTGCAATGCAGTTCTCCAGCCAAGTAATGTGTACAGCAATATCTATACCAGGGTGAAGTGCGCATGGAAATGCTACTGACGAAAGAAGAATGGCAGACAAAATTAATGGACTACGTAGAATTAGATAAGATGACAGGAAGGATTCAAAACCTGCGGGACCAGAGATTCACAGAAGATTGGAATAAATATGTGAACTATTTGAAGAGCAACTGTAATCAACAAATTACACTAATAGGACTACAATAAGTTTTGTAAGGAGGGCCCAACCCACCTGCAGAAATGCCTCTTTGCCATGGACTCTCCCTGTTTCCCATGCAAAGAGTTGTGCCCATGCCACTCTTCAAAAGAAAGGTGCAGTGACGGTATCGCTTGTTGGAACTACATCTTTGCTTGCACCTAGCCATGCATCTAAACCTTCTTTGTACCTCCTATACTTTGCAACCAGTGCCTTGCCCATCTGATTGACTCTTGAAAGACTTTGGCAAAAGCAGAACTGAGAATGCAAGGTCTTCATCCAGCACTGGGGGGCAGGACATTCCCTTTGGATTTAGATGCTGCTTCTGCCTCATGCTGATGTTGCAGGGAGAACTTACGAGAGCTCTTTGCTGAGAGGGGATCTCACACTTGGAGCTGGTCCTGGAGTCCATCCCAGTAAGGCATGAATTGTCCCCATTGATATTGACCTTAGGATCCCATCTGCACAAAAGCCTCACTTGCAAAAACCCCCGAAAAAGATGCAACGGCTGTGCAGCGTAATCTGTATCTTGCATATTTGCAGAGCACAGAGATTGCCTAGGCCTCTAAACAGATGAGATCTCAAACTCACAAGGGCTGGGTGTGACGAGGGGCAGCAAGGGCAGGGCATGCAATTCCAACCAGTGCCTTTGCATGCTGGTCCAAGCCCAGGACCTTTGCATCCCATGCTGTTGAAATGGGATGCCATTGCCCCCGCTAAGTGTCACAAAGGTCCTTCCATGCATCGTGCAGCACCATACTTCCGGAAGCTGGATGTGAACACATTGCCCATTCCTGGAATACAAGAGCAATTTAGCTTTTGTCGCAGAAGCGACCTGCTGTTTCCTTTTCTGCAGGCGGCAGTGGATTGCAATAGCAGGGTGAAATTTGCAGGTGTTGCCTATGACCCAGAGTGAGTGGCTTCCGAGATGATGTCAACACACACATTCTTTGGGGATTTCACACAGCTGCCTACCTGTTTGAAGAATCACACATGCAGTTATTTTGCCACTCCTGCACATTCCTTGGTGGGAGAACGGCATTGCAAAATTCGGAGAAGCACAAATTTCGAAGGATGTTTTGGTTCGCGTGCATTTCAGAAAGCACAAATTGCATAGATTCACATTTAAATGTGAACCGAATCACATTTCTCTTCTATCCCTAATTTTTATATTGATGGGTAGCAGCTCTCGAGGGCTTCAGACAGAGATCCTTCTCAGCCCTACCCGGGGATTGAACCTGAGATCTTCTGCTTGCAAAACAAATGCTCTGCCCCTGAGCTACAGATGCTCCCCTTCCAGTTTCCTAAAATATTAGCCATAGGACAGTCTTCATCACACTGGTGATCTCCAGATGTTTTGGACTACAACCCCCATCAGCCCATGGGCCTTCTGGAATGAATGGACCATCATCTGAGAGTCAGCTGTTCCTCTGCCCATGGACCGCAATTGCAATCTGCACTCTTCCATCTCCTCTCAACAGTTGGGGGAAATTGTAGGAAATAATTCAAAGCAAATCTCTGTCTGACCTCTTGACCTGGAGGAGAGGAGACTGTGAAAACCAGTGACCTGCTCACCTCCCTCATTCTGACGTGTCATCCCTTATTCTGACATATCATCCCACTTGCCATTTCCTGAACACCAAAATGATGATGTGGTTGCAATCAGGAAATATGGTATTAATTGAAAGACAAGTAGAAAATGTGCCTCCAGCAACAGAGTCATTCTGGGAACTGAAAGCTAGTTTCACTCATAGTGACAAAGGTGTCAATTTACCAGTCTGTGCCTCCCATTGCCCATCAGCTCTGAGTGCAAATTCTGCCCTCTGTGACATCTTCTATTGACCCAGTGGCTGTGGCCCTGGAACTATCACCTCCTTGTGTCATGGGACAAATTACTATTTCTTTAAAGCAACTGGCATATGGCCTCTGGAAGGTTTATTATTATTTTATCATTATTTTATCTATTTCATGGGTATGCAAACTAAGGCCCGCGGGCTGGATCCGGCCCAATCGCCTTCTCAAATCGGACCGCGGGCGGTCCAGGAATCAGTGTTTTTACATGACTAGAATGTGTGCTTTTATTTAAAATGCATCTCTGGATTATTTCTGGGGCATAGGAATTCGTTCATATTTTTTTTCAAAATATAGTCTGGCCCACCACAAGGTCTGAGGGACAGTGGACCAGTCCCATGCTGAAAAAGTTTGCTGACCCTTGAATTCTATTTATTTCAACAATTGGTTGTATATTGCCTAGTTGAGAGCCAGTGTGGTATAGGGATTAAGAGTGGTGGACTCGTAATCTGGTGAACCGGGTTTGCTTCCCCGCTCCTCCACATGCAGCTGCTGTGTGACCTTGGGCCAGTCACACTTCTCTGAAGTCTCTCAGCTCCACTCACCTCACAGAGTGTTTGTTGTGGGGGAGGAAGGGAAAGGAGAATGTTAGACGCTTTGAGACTCCTTAGGGTAGTGATAAAGCGGGATATCAAATCCAAACTCTTCTAGTCACAGTTGTTCCTAAGCCATGGATAGGAGACCTAATAAACAAAGCTAGGGATGAGTTAAAACTGTAATACCAGACTTTAATTGCTAGGGGAAAATAAAACAAATAGCCTTTAGGAAGCACCAAAAGTTTTAAGCAGTGGGGCCTGTCTGATTTCACCTGGAAGGGACATCTGATTTTCCCCCATGAGAGCACGGCAGCCATTTTGACCGCCTTGCTCTCTCGTGATTTCAGGCCAAGATTTCACCCCAGAAAGGCTCTTTTTGGGTCTGCAATCTCCTGCAGTGCCCCAAACGTGACTCACGTGGGATTTTGGACCCAGAAAATTGTGTCCCAGATTTGGGCCATATTGCATTGTGGGGTATGGTATTGTGGGGGAGAGGAAGCAACCTTGCTGTGAAAGAGCATGAAACCATCTGTGCAACCTGAATTTGCTGGTATGGGGTTGAATCCGACCCAGAATTAAAGACACTCTGAAAGTGCCCCTAATCATTTTGTTTCACCCTGTAGCAGAACGATTCTTTTCAAGACAGCAATACAGTAAAGGGAGATAATTATCCTGTTGAGAACATACATTAGATTTAAAAAAAAAATCCAAAAAATGCTCATAGCCAGGCACCACCAGAGAGCCAGTTTCACAGTCAGTTGTCTGGAATATACATTAGTTATCATCCTTTTTACCAAGCAGGCTTTTACCAGTTGAAGCTCCTTGTTCACGTGTCCCAGAATTGTCTACAGTGGTACCTCAGATTAAGTACCGTATTTTTCGCTCTATAAGACGCACCAGACCACAAGACACACCTAGTTTTTGGAGGAGGAAAACAAGAAAAAAAATATTCTGAATCTCAGAAGCCAGAACAGCAAGACAGATCGCTGTGCAGTGAAAGCAGCAATCCCTCTTGCTGTTTTGGCTTCTGGGATAGCTGCGCAGCCTGCATTCGCTCCATAAGATGCACACACATTTCCCCTTACTTTTTAGGAGGGAAAAAGTGAGTCTTATAGAGCAAAAAATACGGTACTTAATTCGTTCCGAAGGTCCGTTCTTAACCTGAAACTGTTCTTAACCTGAAGCATCACTTTAGCTAATGGTGCCTCCCGCTGCTGGCGCACCGCTGGAGCATGATTTCTGTTCTCATCCTGAAGCAAAGTTCTTAACCTGAAGCACTATTTCTGGGTTAGCGGAGTGTGTAACCTGAAGTGTATGTAACCCGAGGTACCACTGCACTTTGATTGACAGAGCTCTCCATGATCTTAGGTGTAGGTTTTACTCATCACCCTGATCCCATCACCCTATATAGGGTTGCCCTGTTTCAAAAAGTTAAAATCCAGACACAAAAGTTGAGCTTTTTTGCAAAAATCTCAAAATAATATATATAAGGAAATTCGTCAAAATCGAGACTTCCAACATGGGTTTCCATATGTCAGGATTTCCCCAGACATTTCAGCAATTTTCGCCCTGTTTTTGACTGCCATATTCCGGCTACATCCAGGAAATTCTGGATGTATGGTAACCGTAATTAATGAGCTTTTAAAAAGTCAACAAGACTTGGTGGGGGCAGAGTCTTGGTGCATTTTGCTTATATTTTGAGATCTGGACACACACACACCCCAAAGTGCAAAAGTGTAAGGCAGTCTGCCTCCAGATGACTGATCCTTCAGATCAATGACTGGCACTTGGACCAATTCAAAGGAGAAGAAATCACTGCGGGAAGTTATGGAGGTGTTTGTAGCATCAAGTACCGCATGCAGTTAGCTCCCCCTAATGGATCAGGGAAGAATGACAGAAATTCATGATCTTATATAAGGGATATATAACGAGGTACAAACATTTGGCCCTTCACCTAGTTTATCCCTAATTTCCCTTTCATGAAGTATGATTTGCCTACAGGGACATTTCTTCAAAGAACTCCATTCCCATGTTTTCCATTCCCTTGTGGCTTAAGTTCAGGAATTGGTGGGAAAGGGTCATGACATACAGCTGCTCTGATAATTGCTGGGCCCTTCCAGGCTGTTATGCTATTGTTGTTGTTGTTGTTGTTGTTTGGGTGCAATTCTGCAGCATGTCACTGATGCAATAACAGTGCATTCGGGGTGAATTTATACTGGACCAGCCACACACCATTCTGCTTTATTAGTTGCTCTGCAATGCTTCCCCAATGTTCATCCATTATTGCCACCTAGAAGGACATTCTTCTGCTATAGCAAAATGAGAGTGGGACACACAAAAAACAGAGAGGAGTGTTTGTGGCTTAAACAGTAACAGGATTTCAGCAGCAAGTTATGGGCCCTACGACGGTAAGAAATGAAGCAGGATGTGTCCCCTGAAACTTGAGGCTGGGGCCGTGTATAACTGCCCATGTACCATAATGGGAAGGAATCCTCACCAACTTGCAATTAAAAGGACATCTGAAGGGGGCAACTGCTTTCCTGATTTTTCATAGGAACATTGGAAGCTGCTTGATACTGAATTACCATGCTGTCTCTCCTACATGCCAACATCTTCTGCCTGAAGTGATTGCCTCCCTCTGTCCAACGGTAGGGCTGGGCCTGGAGCGAGACACCAGGACTGAACCCCTGAGCTTTTTACTTTTCCTTCTGCCTAAATTGGCTCTCTTAAGAATATCAGAAGAGTCCTGCTAGATCAGGACAATGGACCATATAGTCTAGCATCCTCTACTCTCAGGGACACGGGTGGCGCTGAGGTCTAAACCACTGAGCCTCTTGGGCTTGCCGATCAGAAGGTCAGCAGTTTGAATCCCTGTGATGGGGTGAGCTCCCGTTGCTCTGTCCCAGCTCCTGCGAACCTAGCAGTTCGAAAGCACACCAGTGCAAGTAGATAAATAGGTACCACTGCTGCGGGAAGCTAAACGGCATTTCCGTGTGCTCTGGTTTCCGTCACGGTGTCCCATTGCGCCAGAAGCAGTTTAGTCCTGCTGGCCACATGACCCAGAAAGCTGTCTGTAGACAAACGCTGGCTCCCTCAGTCTGAAAGCAAGATGAGCGCCACAACCCCATAGTCGCCTTTGACTGGACTTAACTGTCCAGGGGTCCTTTACCTTTACTTTTACCTTTACCTTTACTTTCAGTAGCCAAATGGGACTTGAGTGCAACCAAATACTTCCCTCTGCAGCTGGGATTCAGAAACATTACTGCCTCTGAGAGTGGAGGTAGAATGTCAGGGTTACTAGCTAGTCATCAGTAGCCTTATCCTAGAGACCCTTTGGGCAGAATCCTGGACTCCTGTTTTCTATGCTATGGCAGCTATGGGGCTGTAGGAAGTGGTGTAACTGCTACTGTGCCAGCGGTGATGGAGCTGTGCTGGTAGCGACAGGTATGTTGATGAAACTCACCTGGAACACCTGAGGCACGTCTTCAGCCACCCACCCCGCCATAGCTGTGGATGATTATTATGAGATCAGCAAGCCTCATGCATGCAAGCTTTATTTGTATTTTTCCTATTTAATCCACATTTACCCTTCCTGGGGGGAAATACAATAAGTTAAATAAGAAACCTGTTGCCACCAGTGGCACATTTGCAATGTCTCAGAAACCCCTTGACAGCATTAAGCTGTCTAAGAGCATAGGATTGCTTTGTTAAAGGTAAAGGTAAAGGTACCCCAGCCCGTACGGGCCAGTCGTGTCCGACTCTAGGGTTGCGTGCTCATCTCGCTCTAGAGGCCGTGAGCCGGCGCCATCCGAAGACACTTCCGGGTCACGTGGCCAGCGTGACGAAGCTGCAGCTGGCGAGCCGGCACCAGCGCAGCACACGGAAACGCCATTTACCTTCCCGCTATAAAGCGGTCCCTATTTACCTTTTTTTTTAAAAAAAATTAATATTTATTAAAGTTTTAAATGTTACAAAAGGAAAAAGAGATAATTCCAAGTTAAGCAAAAACTTAACAAC
Source organism: Podarcis cretensis (assembly GCF_951804945.1). Lineage (NCBI taxonomy): Eukaryota > Metazoa > Chordata > Lepidosauria > Squamata > Lacertidae > Podarcis > Podarcis cretensis. The sequence goes on along the minus strand of NC_137177.1, from coordinate 21,390,152 downwards.
AACACATCACAATAAAGAAAGAGGAGAATAGATTTTTTTTTTATAAAAAACAGAAAAACAGAAAAATAGAAACAATTAAAAAACACAACGAACCTTCCCATAACTTATCTTTCATTTACTTGTTTCCTTGACCTCCTCGCACCTCCCTTTTTTTGTATTCTAGTTCGGTTAGCTATTTCAGCAAATCCTTTCCAACTTTCCCAATTTTTAACCTATAATTTATCTTAATATAATGTAACTTTACCTTTCCTCCTTTCATCCATTAACAATCTATTTTTACTTAATCCTTTATAATATTTCCGCTAAAGCCACATAACTTCATTCCAGCCTCCTTCTAACATTCCTTAATTTTACAATGTTTCTGTAAATAAACTTTAAATTTCTTCCAATCTTCTTCCACCAACTCTTCTCCCTGGTCTCGGATTCTGCCAGTCATTTTCGTCTGTTCCATGAAGTCCATCACCTTCATCTGCCATTCTTCCCAGGTGGGTCGGTCCCTATTTATCTACTTGCACTTAAGAGTGCTTTCGAACTGCTAGGTGGGCAGGAGCTAGGACCGAACGATGGGAGCTCACCCCGTCACAGGGATTCAAACCGCCGACCTTCGAACCGCCGACCATACGATCGGCAAGTCCTAGGCGCTGAGGTTTTACCCACAGCGCCACCCGCGTCCCTAAGGGGTCTCAGAAACCCCTTGACAGCATTAAGCTGTCTAAGAGCATAGGATTGCTCTGTTAGTTTAGTGCAATTAGAATTGAAATCAGCAGGACTTACTTCTGAATAAGGATGGGTAAGGTCTAAGATCAAGCTACAAACCATTATGGGGTGTGCACTGCTCTTCCAGGGATACCGCCATTAGAGGTACATCCTAAGATGACTAATAGCTCTCAGGATCTGTGGTTTGGTTTCTGTCATTCTGTTTTTACATGTTTTTATTTTGCTTTTAATTGCAATTAAAAAAAACAAAACACTTGGTGTTTGAAGCCCTGGGAAGGAAGGGCGGGATATAAATTCAACAAATAACTCAATATCCTCCTAGGCCTTCCTGTTTTTGTTAAGCTGCAAAAACCACTCTACGGATTGGTGTGTGTTTATGTACTGGTGACGGCACGGGTGCTAGCCAATACGTGCCCACCACAGCTGGCTTTCCTCCAGTTCCAACCGAAGCCGACCAAAAATCTGGCAGAACTGGTTTCCCCAAAGATTGCTGCACAACAGGGGAAATGCATGTCAGTTTGGAGTGCAGCAACAACCCTATAAAAGCCACCTCCACTCCCTTAAATGTTACATCTGTGTTTGTGGGTCAGACTGTTCCCATCCCTTTCTCTCACTTGTTGACGTTCAGTTTGAAACATTCCTGTCTCTTCCTCTCCCTTTGCTCCTTTTGTTCTCTGTGTATGGACCAATGGAGCCCCTCCCTAACCTTCATGAAATTCAGTGCTGTCCCTTTGACAATAGAACAGTGGAAGACGAAGGAGGGGTTCAGTCAAACCCTGCTGTGTGCTCTTTCAACACACAAGGAGGCTGATAGGTTGCCCAATCTTGCCATCTTGCTTGCCCCCATCATGTACTTCCCTCCCCAACCAGCCGTGTCTTTGGTAGCCGTGTGAAGGGGCTACATGTAGGGAGAGGGGAGAAATCTGACTTTGAAGGTGGCCCTCCCTAATTTGTACTTTCTAGAACAAGAAAGCAAAATTCAAATTTCTTTGAATTTTGTAAAGCAGCTAGGAAATTGCATATACAGTAAGCCTGCAATTTATGTGCATTTAAGTTGTGCACATTCAGCTTTATGAGCTTAGCAAAATAATAATAATAATAATAATAATAATAATAATAATAATAATAATAATCAATAAGGGGGCAGAAAGGGGTCCAAGCATCCAGGAAAATAAACTTTGGCAATCCCATCCGCCATTCACCCAAAAAACTTTGATTTGGGCTTTAGGCGTGGTCCCTGGAACATAAACCTCACATAGGTTTTGGGCCTACAGTACTTCTGTGAAGTGTGCATAGCAATTCATAGATCAGTGAAAGTAACATACACAAATGCATTATATTAGAGGAAATATAAATATTATATGCTTTGGCTATTGTGCATGTTAGGCAAAAAGGCATACAAAAATTAGGAGAAATTCACTCTAAAATGCTAATGAATTTTCACAAGGATTTTTTTTTTAAGAAAGATATTCAAATGCTAATTAATGAGGAAAACTGACCTTAAGATTGGAAAAACAAGAAACAGAGAAACCAAAACTGATTTATTCACCTGTCACTAGATACACTTTGATGAATGTTTTCCACACACATAAGCTCTCCCTTGACATATTTCCCCTCAAATGGAGACCCCAGTATGTGAATACAATCCTTCCATGTGGCCTGCGGCACATCATGTATCACTTAACATGTTAAAGGATGGTTCTACATTTGAATGAGTCCCATAATTGCAGAGCTGCCCAGCCAAAGCCTGATCAAAGTCTCTTTGTTTTTGCTCCTGATCTGTGTGTCACAGTTTTGCTCATTTGTGGGGGCGGATCCTGATCCATGGATCATATTCTTGCTCTCTCTTTTTTTGGAGTCCTGAGGTCCCCGAAATGAGAGAAAATGTGGCCCGCATGTCAGAGCAAAAAAGTGAGAGAAATCACAAGAGGGAAATCATTCTTTCTAGTCCAGATCTGCTGTATCAGGCCCATGGCATCCTTTTCCCCCTGCACAGTGACCAAGCAGAATCTGAGCACAAGAACACTCTCCTATTCTGTAGGTTCCAACAACTGGTGTCAGTCTGCATTTCTTAGTACAGAAAGTATTGATCTGAGGTGTAGAGATCTTTCCTGTTCTGCTTAGTTAAAGAGGGTTCTGGAAAGTTTTCTTTCTATGTGAAAGAAACAGGCAGAAGGTTCTCGTTTGGGTTATTTCTTCCGGGAAGCTGAGTACAGCTGGTTTAAACAGGTTCTGTTATCTTTCTGTCAAGGTCGTGCTGACTATAATAGTAAGACCAGGAGGAGCCTGGGTCTCACACACTTTTCTCTTTCTGTCTCTCTATTCTAGTGTGGTGTTCTGTATGCTATAGTGCTAAGGATAAGTCTTATAAGTCATTGAAAGTTTTATTGTAAGCGCTGCAACTGGATTTTTATGGACTGTGCTAATCCTGAATGTATCGGATTTGTGACCATGATGCTCATTTGCCTTCAGTACCAGCAAGTCTCAACTGAACAACAGATACTCTATTGGCCATAAATTTGTCCAATCACCTTATAAGCCACCTGGTTTAGTGACCCGCACTGCCCCCTGGGGGAACAAATGCCAGAGTTTAAGTTTGTGCTGCATGGATTTTTATTATTAGTATTAAAATAAAATTTAATATTTAATTTAAAATTAAAATTAAAATTAAAATTTTAAAATTAAAATTATTATTAAAATTCATCCATTCATTCATACAATGTAAAAACACAAAAATACACAACACAGCACACACAATAACAATACCCTCTCCCCTACACACATACAGCTTAAAAGGCCATAGATTGTTTAATTAGCCAAAGTACTTTCTTTCCTCTGTCTTGAATCTTTCAACATTCAGCCTCCTTGGCTGTCTAAGGAAGTTCTAAGTGTTATGAGAGAGGGAGAAAAACTTCTTCTATCTACTTTCTCAATTTTATAAAATTTATCGTGTCCCCACTTACGCACCTTTCCCCTAAATTAAAAGCTCTCAAGCGCTGCAAATGGGATGCCCTTATATTTTGGGGGTTCTCCTGCTCAGAAGTAAGTCCTCCTGAGTTCAGTGGGATTTAGTCCCAGGTAAATGTGCAGCAGCCACGAAATTAAAAGACGCCTGCTTCTTGAGAGAAAAGCAATGACAAACCTAGACAGCATCTTAAAAAGCAGAGACATCACCTTGCCAACAAAGGCCAGTATAGTTAAAGCTATGGTTTTCCCAGTAGTGATGTATACAAGTGAGAGCTGGACCATAAAGAAGGCTGATCGCCGAAGAATTGATGCTTTTGAATTATGGTGCTGGAGGAGACTCTTGAGAGTCCCATGGACTGCAAGAAGATCAAACCCATCCATTCTTAAGGAAATCAGCCCTGAGTGCTCACTGGAAGGACAGATCCTGAAGCTGAGACTCCAATACTTTGGCCACTTCATGAGAAGAGAAGACTCCCTGGAAAAGCCCCTGATGTTGGGAAAGATTGAGGGTACAAGGAGAAGGGGACGACAGAGGACGAGATGCTTGGATAGTGTTTTCGAAGCTACCAGCATGAGTTTGACTAAACTGCGGGAGGCAGTGGAAGACAGAAGTGCCTGGCATGCTCTGGTCCATGGGGTCACGATGACTTGGACTAAACGACTAAACAACAACAAAAAAATGTGCAGGATTGCAGCTTTATTACCTCTGATTTTGACCCATTGCTTCTGCTGACTTTAAAATTATTTAACGACTTTAAAATTATTTATAGACTGCTCCAATTGCTCGCATCCTTATTAAAGAGCCAAATCGCACGTTTAACGTGGCGTCTGCTGAGTCATGATGAGTCGACTGATGTCTCGAGAATGCTGCTGTTCCATAGGTTCCCTGTAGGCTTAATGGCTGGACCATTTCAATCTTAAATTAGAGCACGCAGAGGCAATTCCGCACAGCGATGATGCACAGGAAAATAAGTGTCAATTATACGGTAGTGTGCTTAGTGATGCTAGAGGGCCGCGGTGTGCCAAGAATCCTGCACACCAGCCCATTCCTCTGCTATTGGGTGCATCTGCCCATGAGGCTATTTCATTTCCAACTGGGATGGGAAGGTGCCAGCCTGAGAGATGGCACAAATGATAATGACAGATCAGGAGGCATCCCCCCAGCCAGTAAATGCCACCTGCCACCTAAGGGCACCTGCTGCGGGGCCCAGGGCAGGTTAAAAGCATGTGGCATAGGGAAAGGCCAGTTGTGAGTCAGAGGCTATAGGAGCTTGGCCATCGGCAAGGAGACAAGCTGCTGGGAGGTCCTGCCTACAGAGGGTTGCATCCCGGGGATTCTGCTTTTAAGCTGGTAAGCGCAAGGGAAGGTGTTACTAGGGATAGGGGAGAAATTAAGCTTTGTTTGCCTTTCAGTGAGAAGCAACCTAATTTGAACTTCCAGAAGCAATAGGAAAACCAAAACCTTTGAAATTTGTGCTTCTCCAAATTCTGCGTCATGGCTCTGCAACCAAAGAACGTGTGTACAATTGCACGTGCTAATGAATTACCGTATTTTTCGTTCTATAAGACGCACCAGACCACAAGACGCACTTAGTTTTTGGAGGAGGAAAACAAGAAAAAAAATATTCTGCATCTCAGAAGCCAGAACAGCAAGAGGGATCGCTGCACAGTGAAAGCAGTGATCCCTCTTGCTGTTCTGGCTTCTGGGATAGCTGCACAGCCTGCATTCACTCCATAAGACGCACACACATTTCCCCTTACTTTTTAGGAGGGAAAAAGTGAGTCTTATAGAGCAAAAAATATGGTATATTGGGGGGGGGTGCTTGCAAAAACGTGCTTTATGTGGAGTAATTCCCACTAAAATGCTGACATTTTTCTTGGTGGATAATAATACAGTGGTACCTTGGGTTGCAGACACTTCAGGTTACAGACGCTTCAGGTTACAGACCCCGCTAACCCAGAAATAGTACCTCGGGTTAAGAACTTTGCTTCAGGTTGAGAACAGAAATTGCATGGCCGCGCGGCGACAGCGGGAGGCCCCATTAGCTAAAGTGGTACTTTAAAATTTCCAGATCCATTCACCTCTTATGTTCCAGATGCCTTCATTTGTTAAATGGCAGTCCCCCTATTTTTAGACAATCCTCAATTTGAAAGTCTGTTTGGTCCAAGTCCAATTTAAAGATAGTGACCCATAAGAAGGAAGAACCTTGAAGCTTGCCACCAACAGTTAAAAGCACCTGGGCAACAGACTGAGCAGGCAGGCAACTCCCCCTGGTCAGTCTTTATAACAATGGGTTATCGCCAATGTTAATCCTATTCAAAAGTAGTTTCCTTAAAAATAATGGACATGAATACCTTAGATCAGTGTTTCCCAAACTTAGGTCTCCAGTTGTTGGACTACAACTCCCATTAGCCCTAGCTAGGAGTACATGTAGTCAGGGGTTATGGGAACTATAGTCCAAATACAGCTGGAGACCCAAGTCTGGGAAACGCTGCCCTTGATCCTTTATAGTAAACCTTGCTAAATTGGCATCAGGACATTTTATGCAAATTGGTGTCTTATTTCAATCCCTAGTGCATGCCCTCCTTTTTTTGGCAATGCAGAAAAATCTTAATCTTTGGGCAGTTGCCGGGGGGCACGGTATCCCCAAACCAGCATTTTGTGCAGTGCCTGGATGTAGTCCCCCTTTTAGTTTCTCACAGCACCACTAAGCCTAGTGACACTCTGTGTCATGGCGCCTGAACTGCTGCCACTGCTTCCAGAAAAGCCCACCAAAGCTCATTGCCTGAAACCCTGGAGAACTGCTAGCCAATGTAGATATTACTGAGCTAGATGGACTCACTATAAGGCAGTTTCCTAAGTCTCCATGTGTCAGCTAGCCAGCTGCATGCGTTGCTGCACTTAGCAGAGAAACACTCCTGGCAGCCAGCCATAAATTCCTTTCTTTATTTCCTTCTGACAAGATTACATGCAGAATAAACAAAGTGACCCGTCTCTCATGACGCGTTGCTCTAACTGCTTTCTCTTTTCCCTCTCCCTCGAGACTAACAGAGCCAACGGCTCAGCCCCTTCCATTTTCCCCTGTGACGTGGATCCCCCTCTCTCTGAAGCACCCCTTCCTCCCCAGACTCACTATCCTCTTCTCTGTCTTCTGAGGAGGACTCAGTACTGAGTAGTGGAGATCGTTCCCTGTATCCTCTAATTCTTTTCTCCCTCGCTGCCTGCAGTTCCCTGACACCATGTTTCCATGTTGGTTCACCTCTTGCAGCAGGGACTGCTTTGACTGATAGCAGCAGCTCTTCAAGACCCTTGAAGTGTCTTACCTGGTCCTGTTATCTGAGATCGTTCGCTGACCTTGGAAAGTGCTTTATTCTGAGTCATATCCTTGATCCGTTTAGCCCGCAGTTAACAGAAGTAGCTCCAGAACTGGCCCTACTAAATATCTTCCAAGACACATGCTACACACATAAGAGCTTATAAGTCACTGACTCTCAGCAGCTAGGAGTGTCATAACCAGACGCTGGAGGGACCTCTTTGGAGCAAACATGGACCACTGGTACCAAACTGCTCTACTAGAAAAACTAACCAACAAATTGAAACTATCAAGGGGACAAACAAAGACGGACCCCTTGACCCTTGGGTAGCTCCCCTTTGTCACATACACAGGCCAACAAGACAATAACCAATCCCTCACAACCGACAACATACAAATCAATATGGCGGACTTAACCCAGCAGTGCCCCCCACCCACCCCAAACACGGACAAAGCACACTGCAACCAACCATGCCTTGGGCCTTTTGGTCTCTTGCTCCGCCAGCAAAAATAAGACACCTATCCACACAACACTAATTTTTTAAAAAGATCCACTTATATACTATGTCAAGAATGAAACTTGAATGTCTCCCTCACCCCACTTTTTCTGTGCCTGTTTTTCATTTCTCCATTTTCTCCTGTCTCTCTCTCTCCTTCTCTCCCCACCTCTCTTTCCCCCTCAACCTCATACAGTGGTGCCTCAGGTTAAGAACTTAATTTGATCTTAAGAGGTCCGTTCTTAATCTGAAACTGTTCTTAACCTGAAGCACCACTTTAGCTAATGGGGCCTCCTGCTGCCACCGCGCTGCCGGACCCCGATTCTGTTCTTATCCTGAAGCAAAGTTCTTAACCAGAGGTACTATTTCTGAGTTAGCGGAGTCTGTAACCTGAAGCATCTGTAACCCGAGGTACCACTGTATTACCTACAACAACAAAAATGTTTCAAACTGACTGCAATTGGCTTGTATGAAGGACTCTACAATTTGAAACAGAGACAATGAATGTACTGTACCTTTGTTACTTATGGAAAACCTTTCATTAAAAACATATGAGGGAGAGGAAGAGAGAAAGAGAGAGAGATGACACGGATTGGCAGTGTTATTCCAGGGATTCAGGCAAGGAATCCCTAACTAGAGATGCTGGGAACTGAACCTGGGACTTTCTGAACGCAAAGTTGGTTCTCTAGCACTGAGCTACAGCTCTCCCCCCGCATATCATTGTGCCAGGGGAAAAAAATCTCTTGCTCAGCTTCTGCACATCAGGATGCTGTTTCAAGGTGTGCAGGAGCAGGATGGAGAGCAAATTTGGCAACACATCTGCTCTGCCTCTGAGCTTCAGCCCTTCCTGCATGCTTTTCCACTGAGTCACGGCACCTCCCGGTCTTAGGAACTGCCGCCTTAGGAACTCCCACAAAGCTACCACAAGCAGTGCTCTCTACGGCCAGTTTTCAAAGCCCTCCCTTGACTTGGTGCCCAAGCTATGCCAAAGTTTTTATGGGTGAGGTTTTTTTGGGGGGGGGGGAAGACTCTTAGGAATGTTTGAATTGTAACACAGAGCACAACTACTTTATAACATGATCACAGGACATCCAGAAACAATTATTCTGATATGATAATGTGCCACACTGAAATGTTCAAATGTTTATTTGATTGTCCTTGATCTTCCTGCCACACTTGGTGTCCTCCCCTGCCACACCCTTTGAGAACCGCTGCCTTAGACCATGCAAAGGATGCAGCTGTGGCTCAAGAAGGCAAAATGTCTGTTGTTAGGGATTGCAGGACAAGACCTGCCAAGGAAAATAAGGAACCTCTTTATGTATGCTACAACAGCGGCAAGAGTCTTGATAGCGCAAGGATGGAAGAATGAGGAAACCCCGACAAAAGAACAGTGGCAAGAGAAATTGATGAACTATGCAGAACTGGCTAAATTGACATACAAACTGCGAGACAAGGACAACTGTGACTTCAGGGAGGAATGGGAACTTTTCACAAATTATTTAAAAATACAACAAAATGAGCTGGACTCCTTGGCAGGTTTTGAATAAACATACACAAATTTATTGTTGATAACATGATGGACAGATATGTAAGGATATATACAATTTTATAATATGCAGAGAAAATATGTGCAGCGAAATCAGGGAGAGGACCTGATGGAAGTCCCCGGGGGGGGGGGGAGAGAAATATTATGTAGGTGATTATATGGTTTGATAATTTGTTATGTGGAAATTGAGCAATAAATTTAAAAAGAAAAAAAGGAAAAGGCGGCAAAATGTCAGGAGCCACCTGAGCTATCCAGTCCAATGCAAGTCAAGTGAGTCTCCTGATAATTCTGGATAACAAATGTTTGGCTCTCCTCCCTCTGCAGGACGGATCCTCGAAAGGTCTCCAGCCACTCTCCACTCTGCTTGTGACAATGGCAGGCGTGAGGCAGCTGGCCATTGCATTGCTCCTTGTCTCTGCTGGTAAGTGCAAAGTGCAGGCACAGCGAGGGGTGGGGTGGAACCAGTGGCCTCGAGAGGGTGCTGGACTCCAGCTCCCATCAGCCCCAGACAGCTTGGCCAGTGATCAGGAATGATGGAAGTTTCTAAGCAGAGATTGGATGGCCATCTGTCATGGATGCTTGAGCTGAGATTCCTGCATTTCAGGGGGTTGGACTAGATGACCTCTGGGGTCCCTTCCAACTCTACGATTCTATGATGGGATTGTGGCCCAGCAACATCTGGAGGGTTACAGGTTCCTCACCCTGTTCTCTGCCCGAAGCTACAATTTCTAGAGTGGTCAATGATGATGATGATGATGATTTTATTTGTACCCCACCCATCTGGCTGGGTTTAACATTCAATCCCTCTTCCCAGGGGACTCTGAGACCTATAGCTCTGTGCGGGGGGTAGGGGCATACTAGCAACTCTCAGCATCATTAACAAACTACAGTTCCCATGATTATTATTTTAAATGTGTAGTGCAGGTGGGGCCAATATTTCTTTTGTCAGTTTAAAAGGAGCACCATGCTCACTTTTCCAGCTTTTTAAAATACCCAGACAAGAAATTCCAGCAGGAAGTGATGGACTGGAGCAGATAAGGAGTCCCCCTTCTCTCCGCGAGGTGTAAGGACTGAGGAGCAAAACCCTGGCTAGATATATACCTATCTAAGTTCTGAAAATGCTCTGCAGAAAAGCAGTTGTAAAGCTCACAGTTGAAAATATCATTGAGTTGTGATTTCAGCTCTGCAGTGCCATCTGGTGTCAAAGTGTTATAACACACTTTGACTAATGTACATCTGAGTCCCATCTTTTCTCCAGCTTTTTCTCTCTCTATCCCCTACAGCAGGGGTAGCCAACTCCCAAGAGACTGCAATCTACTCACAAAGTTAAAAACTTGCAGTGATCGACCCCATTTTGTGGGGTTCAGGTCAAAGATCTTGAGCTTTTTTTAGGGAAGCCAAAGTTGTTGAGGTTCTTTGGGGGGAGCCACTGATCTGCCAGTGATCTACCACGAATGTCCACTGATCTACTGGTAGATCACAATCTACCTGTTGGACATGCCTGCCCTACAGCAAAAAGCATGCTGGAACCACCTGATCCAGTAAAGATTCCATAAAAATGGCTAAAAAGAAGGTAGGGCCTGAAGCCTGATTGTTCCCTCCCTGTTCCTCAGAGTCTCCAACCCTACTTTAAATAATTTGCTGATTGGAATAGAGGGACAGTGTCACATAGTGGTTAGGGCGTTGGGCCTAGGACATGGGAGATCAGGCTTCAAATCCCCACTCAGCCCAGAAGCTCACTAGGTGAGCTTGGGCAAGACAACTCTCAACCTAACCTACCTCGCAGGGTTGTTGTTGTTGTTGTCGTGCAGAGAATACAGAGATGCAGAGAACCATGTATGCCCCTTGGAGCTGCTTGGAGGAAAAGTAGGATATAATGCAATAATAATGTTGATGTGTTTTTGCAGTGTGCACCCAAGATGACGAGGGAAGGATCATTGGAGGCTATCCCTGCCTCCCCCATTCTCAGCCCTGGCAAGCATACCTAACTGGCACATACACCTGTGGGGGGACTTTGATTGCTGACTCCTGGGTAGTCACTGCTGCGCACTGCTATGGTGGGTGAGTCTGACCATGCACCAGAAATAGTCTTCTACTGAGTCCAACTGGCCCATCTAGACCTGCCCAGATGACTGGGAGCAGACAGGGGCAAATGAAGGCGTCGTGACACCCGGGGCAGGGCATCGCTACATAGGGCGCATGTGCGGCGTCGCTACATACGATGCATGCATCATACGTAGCAACGCCGCACATGCGCTGTACATAGCAGTTTGCCAGCGGCACCACTCCAGAGCCGTACGGACAGTGCCGGGATCCCTCCATTGCCGCTACAGCCGCAAATAGAGGGATCCCACCGCTTGAGCGGCGCCAGCAGCAAACCGTTATGTACAGCGCATGTGCGCTGTTATTACATACAGTGCCTGCGTGTGACGCTGCACATACGCTGTACATAGCGGTTTGCCGCCGGTGCCGGGACCCTCTGCTCACGGCTGCAGCTGCGAACGGAGGATCCTCCACATGCAGCTGCGGCGGCGCAATGGCTGCTTGCGCTGCCGTGAGCCCTCGCTGGGTGCCTTCTTGTCACCCTCCCAGTCATGGCACCCGGGGCACACCGCCCCCCCACCGCGCCCCCATTGCGATGCCACTGGGTGCAGATCTCCAGGGACTCAGGGCAGATGTCTTACCCTGCCTTGCCACAACCCTGAAATCTCTTTAATGGAAGATGCTGGGGGATTGAACCTAGATCTCCTGTATGACAAGTAGTATGTGCTCTGTCACCGAGCTTTAATCCCACTCAAAGTGAGAAGAGGAAAGGACAGCCATGTGCTCAGCTTGATAAGAGGAAAGCCCTCAATTTCAAGGGCTGTCAGATAGGGATGGGTGGCTCTGTCCGTTTCAGTTCTTTCTGTTTCTCCCCCCCCCCCCCCCATCTTAAATTCAGTCCTCCACCTTTATGCAGCAATTTGCAAAAGGAAGGAAGGAAGGAAGGAAGGAAGGAAGGAAGGAAGGAAGGAAGGAAGGAAGGAAGGAAGGAAGGAAATAATGCTGCTGACCTGGTCAGTGGTCAGGGATGAGGGAGTTGTGGTCCAGCAACATCTGGAAGGCCGCAGGTTCCCCATCCCTGCCGCAAGGCTTCTTACCATTCAAATCCTGCTGAATCAACCATGTGATGAAAAAGACATTGCTGAGAGCAAATGCAAAGCTTTTGGAAATAGGTCAGGCAGAGGGTTGTATTATACACAGACGAACAGTGCCATCTGGTGGAGTGATTTTTACATGGCAAATCGTTACATTATTATCAAAAGGCTTGCGATCCATCGGGTTTGGAATATTTCATAGAGACATTCTGCACTGCAGTTTGCTACATATTTGAGTGATTTTCAGAAAGAAACCATTTTCCCACAGAGATGTTCAAAAGCAGCAATTTTTAAAAGTTCCTATACTTTATGATTTGGCTTCAGGATTTAGGGTGGTGACTTTTCTTTCCCTCTTTCTGCAATTTTCACTGGTGAAAAAGAAGTCTCTCAAAGCCAGTTTTGAACTGGAAATAAAGCCACAGTTGCTTTGCAGGCGCAGATCTAATTTTTGTGGGTGAAGCTGTCAAATTTGCATTGGCTGCAATGCACATTGGAAATTCCACCTGCATTCTTACACTGTAGCGAACTATCTCCTGTATCAGTCTGCCTTGGCTTTACGAACAGCCTCAGAGGTTAGGACCAGCCCTGCTGTTAGGCAGAGCAAGACAGCTGCCTTAGGCAGCAGATGCTTGGAGCACTGAGCAGTTGTGAGATGTGGGAAAGGCTGCATTTCCTAAGCAAACATGGTGCCCTCAGGTGCACTCAGTTGCGCCGTTATGCAGTGGCAGCTCCCGCCTTACATACTGCAACTAGGTGCAATGGAAGACACTGTCCTGGCACTAGATTTGAATGGCAATCCTTCCACTTCTGTAGGTGGACTGGAGTCTGTGGGTGCCTCTTTGTCCTTTGTGTCAGGCAGCAAAGAGTCTTGGTCCCTGCCATCATCCTGAGCCACCTGGAGAGTGAGCATGAAACACGGGGCCTCTTCAGTGGTGGCACCATAATTCTGAAATACCCTGCCAACAGAGATCCATTCTTGCCATCATTTAAAATCTTCTTACCAACAGGCTTTTCATGCTCAATTGTTGTGCAACCTGGCTTGCAGTGTTTCAAACTTCTGCTTTTCATTTAATCTTTGCAATTTTATTTTATTTTTAATTGTTACATACAACCTCCGTCTCTGAACAGTAATAAATCTCTGGGTTTGGTTTCCTTGGAAGGAAGGTCACTGGAGGTGGGTGGCATTAATAAGGGTTATTTACACATATATGAAGGATGGGTGCAAGATGGAAGGTTCCCAGCATTAGCACCCCATCAGATCCTGCTCCCATTTTAGGTATTGGGGGAGAGCACTGGGTTCTCGCAGAAAGCAAATCTGGCTTCTTAGTCTCCTTCTAGCCCAGTTCCAGGACAAGACTGCCAGGTTATTGTTGCTTCACATCCACACACCTTGGTGACCATACGTGGAAACAAAATCCATTTCCGGAAAAGGCTTTCTCCTTCCACAAGAGCCCATCAAGGTACACATGCCATATATTTAAAGCACCTTTAAAGAACTCCCCCTTCCCACAAATCCTGGGAACTGCAGTTTGTTAAGGGTGTTGGCAGTTGTAGCTCTGCAAGGGGTAACCTATAGTTCCCAAAATTATTTAGGGCGGATTAATGTGCTTTAAATGTACGGTTCGTGCACAGCCATAATCTCTAGCAGCCGTGCTGGCTCTGTTAAGACTATTCAATCTTAAAATCAAGAATCACAGAGCTGTAAGGGATGCATCAGACATTGCATGGACTACACTCTATCCCATTTCCCCCCCACAACGCACTTTAAAACATATTGATCCTATTGTGTACCTACTCGGGGAGCTTTATGCTGCGAGCAGAAAAGCGGGGAGAGCAATGCGTTGAATGATTTACTGATGGCATACTCTGGTTGGGAGCCAGGGACAGCATGTGCAGTTGTGCTCTCTGTACAAACCAGCTTTTCTTCTCTCCTTGTTGCCTAGCAAAATAATTGTGCGGCTGGGGAAACACAACCTGGCGGTCCGGGAAGAAGGGGAGCAGACCCGGAGGGTGGTCAGGTACTTCCGCCACCCGCGTTTTGACCCCCGTACCCTCAACAATGACGTCATGATGCTGAAGCTGGAGAGGCCGGTCCCCTTTACACAGAATCTACATCCTCTGGAGTTACCCAGAGGTTGCTCTGCCCCTGGGACGGAGTGCCTTGTTTCTGGCTGGGGCACCCTCACTACGCCACAAGGTACACGCACGGGCGCAAAAGAACCAACTCTTTTTGCTCACCTTCATTGCAAAGCTGGGGAACCACTGGGCTACCAGATGTAGCTGGACTACAGCTCCCCATCATCCCTAACCATTGGCTGTGCTGGGCTAATGTAAAGTTGCCATGTGTCCTCTTTTTCTAGGACATGTCCTCTTTTTCAGGGGTAAAATTTCTGTCCAGGTAGATTCTTTAAATTTTCCAAAATATGTCTGACTATACTTTCTGGATGAGACATAATAAGACACATAATTGGTGCTTTCCTCTTCTCTTCTCCTGCTCCCCTCGGCAACATATCACAGCTTCTACAGCCTACATATAGTAGGGGTATTTAAAATGAGAGTCGTCATAGTCGTCTTCTTTTTTGCTCTTCAAAATATGGCAACCCTAGCTGATGGGAACTGGGATCCAGCAACATCTGGAGCGACAAAGGTTCCTCAGCCCTGCCTTAATGCACAGGCTGCCAATGCACTGCTCACAGGCACACCTGCAAGTGCAGAGGCCTTCCCTGGTGCACAAAGTGTGTGTGGGGGGATTAAATGTTGCACTATGCTGATCATTCAATCATTGCAAGCATCTCATGGAACAATCTCCCCTCCCTCTACATCCTGTTCTGTGGGTTCTCCCCCCCCCAAAAAAAAACCTAGAGCCAATTTCCAGGGGCACATAGGAGTGGGGTGGGGGGGACCCATTGAGCAAGTGGTCTTCCTTGTGTGGGCTTCGACTGGTGGGACTCATTAGCTGAATCTTGCCCAGGAGCCCGACTCCCAGCTGAAATTAATTTTGAAAGAGGCCCCAAACCTAATTGTGGTGTATGTGTGTTGGAGGTCCTGGAAAATGCAGCTGGAGAGAGAAGATTCATTTTGCAGGAAGATGGCCCTTCATTAACCACACAAAACCACATACACTTTTCTCCAGCCTAATTACTGGCAGGAAGAAGAGAAGGGGTGTTATGTGCATGCGTGTAGTATATGGGGTGCCCCATGGCAGATTCTCCCGTTCCATAGGCCTGTAAAGGTTGGTGACCCCTTAGAGCTCCTCCAGACCATCTGCTTATACATCCCAATTTGCTTGCATAGTGTTTTCCGATTGGTAAGATCTCCTCATTCTTGAGAATTCGTTCTGGTTTGTTTACAGGGTGGGTTATGCATCCACAAGCATTCATCCCAATTTGCTGGCCAGGTGTTTACACGTCTTCCCATTAACCATCCACCCATCCCATACTTTTCAGTACATTGCCCGTCACTTTCCTAACTGCAAAAAGCACAGCTTTTTAAAGATAAGCGGATTTGTGTGTGCTAAAGCGACAGAAAGCTTCAATCCACTTTAACCACACGGACCTAAATTTCGGGCATGCGCTTGAACCAGTGCTGCAAATAGTGACGGTCCACAGGCACCCTTCATGCACAATCAGAAAATTACTCTGCCATTAAGCGTTGCGGATAATTTGGACATTGAGCAGCTATTAAATGGGGAGCGGGTGGTGTTGTCTTTTTTACAGCCACTTTCCCAAACATCCTGCAATGTGGAAACGTCAGGATTATCAGCTCAGAGAGATGTTCAGCTTCTTATCCTAACAGCATCACGAATGGGATGGTTTGTGCTGGTGTACCAGAAGGTGGAGTGGACTCCTGTCAGGTAGGATGGAGACATGGAATTGCTACCAAAGACCGGCTAAAGAGAATTTTCCCCCACCTTCCCTTCCTGCATGTTCTTATTCTCAGTGCCTTCTTCTGTGTCATACCTTGTCTTTGCCTCTTGGGCTTCTGATCGGAAGGTTGGCAGTTCGAATCCCCGCGACGGCGTGAGCTCCCGTTGCTCTGTCCCAGCTCCTGCCAACCTAGCAGTTCGAAAGCACAACAGTGCAAGTAGATAAATAGGTACCACTGCGGCAGGAAGGTAAATGGAGTTTCCATGCGCTCTGGTTTCCGTCACAGTGTTCCGTTGTGCCAGAAGCAGTTTAGTACTGCTGGCCACACAACGCGGAAAGCTGTCTGTGGACAAACGCTGGCTCCCTCGGTCTGAAAGCAAGATGAGCGCCGCAACCCCATAGTTGCCTTTGACTGGACTTAACCGTCCAGGGGTTCTTTACCTTTTACCTTTTTACATTGCCCCCCCCCCACCCTGGCCCTCCTGCTGACGCCATCCTTCTCTCTCTCTCTCTCTCTCCCCCTCCCTCCCTCCCATCCATTGTTGTGCAATTATCTATCCGGCTTGCTTTCCCCTGCATTTTATTCACTGTGCATGCTTTCATGTCTTGTCAATGATGCCAACCAGGGCAGGACTTTGGGGCAGACACCTGGGCTCACATCTGCAGGGCAGCATGCTGGCCACTCATAGACTATGCTTATATTTAGTACCAGTGGTTTGCTGGTGCCCAGTGGGACTTGTAGGGCAGACCAGCAGTAGGTGGAGCCAGAGTCAATAACTGGCAGGACCACCACACACACATACCCCAACTGGCTGCAAAGTAAGATGGCAGGCAGGTGGGGACCGGCTGAGGGTACCCTGGTGTTGGTGGGCGATACTTCATTTGCCAGCCTGCCATAGCAATACCACTGTTCTAGCCAAGTGCCCTGCTCTGCCACAACACTGCCCCCTGTAGGTCGGATGGCAACAATGCAATGTCAGGAACTGTGCTGCCTTTCACAGGGCGACTCCGGAGGGCCTCTTGTCTGCAATCAGCAGCTGGAGGGGATCGTCTCCTGGGGCTTGGAAAAATGTGCCCAGCCCAACCGGCCAGGGGTTTACAGCAGAGTATGCAAGTATGTCAACTGGATCCAACAAATCATGTGGAACAACTGATCCCGAGGAAAGAGCTCATCTTATCCACATTGGTGTTCCGGCAATAATAAACAATTTTTGAGTGCAGGGGTTTAAAGTCTCTCTTTCCATGAATTCTGCAAATATATATATATTCTGCAAGTATTACAGCCAGTGGTGGGTAGAACAGGATAGCTTTCCCTCTTTGAAATAAATGTTTATATTGGCTCTGCTTGTTTCTCTCTTCTCCAGTGCAATGCTTTTAAAGCATTCCTCCCCCCACCAGCAACTTCTGGAACTAATTGCAGAATACCCAAGAGACCTCCATGGCTTTGCTGGTTGGAAGTCCATTAGAAGTGCATGAGAATGTAGGGTGTTCTTTCAGAAGCAGGAGGAGTCATCATTTTACTGTGCTGTGAAGAACATACTGGTTAAAGCAAGTGTCTCAAACGTTTCCAAACCCAGGACCCACTTTTAGTCCAAGGATGCATTAGGGAACCCATTTCCCAACCTTTCCCGATACATTTGCATGGTAGTAGGGCTCCTGTGGGGACCCACCTTGGATCAGGCTGTGACCCAGAAGTGCAGAGCTTTCCAAACTTTGCATGTTGGTGGTGCACTTTTAGACAGGAATCATTCCATGACATAGTAATTCAGTTTCACTAGCAAACCGAAGGTTAAACTTAACTTTTTTTCCAAACCACAGGAGGAGCGCAGGGAGTGTTTGCGCGACACACCTACACACTGCAGCCGACATGCTATTGTCACGACACAGAGTTTGGAAAGCTCTGCACAAGTGGCTCCCACCCATCAGCTGAACCAGTGGGTTAAGGGACCAACAGAGAAAAGGTGACTCTTACGTACGGGTGTCAGAGGATTTTGACCCAGGCTAGATTTGCTGTGACTCCCCCAACTCACCATTCAAATATCAAAAAGTTATTAAATTTGTATACCGTGATTCATCCAAAGAGCTCCGGGTGGTTCACAGCATAAAAATACAAACAAAAGCACAAAATACATAATAAGAACAAAAACAAAACAAAACAATGCCACTCCCAACTGCCGTCCTCAGAATGAACCAAAAATCTGCCATTTAGTCCATCGAACTTAACAAGGTTAATTGTCCCCCCACCCCACCCCACCCCCCGGTGTTTTAAACAGTGCAAAGCTGCTTGGAGCAGCTTCAAAGTGCGGTACCTCTGCAGTGCAAGGTAAAAATACTTCTTAAGATGCTGTGGGAAGAAACTGCACTTCCTGTGTAATTCTATACACAAAGGTCTATTGTACATACAACAAAATGGCTGCCCTCATTAGAACAGTAGCCTTGGTTCACTTTCTTAATACTCCTTATTTGCATGTGTGTGTTTATGACTGCTTAGACGTGTGAATTTTTTAAAAAGGATTTCCCTGGAATTCTCCTTTATAAATCCACAGATATAGGACAAGGAGGAATCATTCATCCCTCAACTTATGAGGGTGACGTAGACATGTTGGTCCTGTATATTTGCCTAAACACTCTCTTGTCTTTAAACCCTCACTTCATACAATACCAGCAGTTTATTTCCTTTTAAAATCTCAATTAATAGCCCTTCCTACACTAGGGCTTAGGTTCACCAAGATTTTTTTTGTTTTGTTTTTTAGGCCTGTGGGCATATTTGTATTTTTGTGCAAGCGTTGTGGGTACCACCTTCCCAACAGGGACCCAAAAAAAAAAAAAAGTGCACCAACTTCATTTTCCCAAGAGAGCTGGGTAAAAGCTGTAATTAATCTGAATTAATCAAAAAGCACATAGAGCTGGAAGAGGAAGAGAGAAAGAGTACCACTCTTCCAACTTCCTGCTTCCAGCTCTATGTACTTTTCAAGGGAGGAAAAGGTCGGCACCATTGATGGACAAGGAGGCAGTGAGAGGTGGTAACTCAAGAGGCTTCATAGAGGTGCCAGAAGACCTCAAGGGCACCATTGATGACCCTGGCTTAGAACACATTTCAGAGTATTTTGGAATATTAGACAACTCCTCTTTTAGACAGTTGTCTCCCAGAAATATCTCGTACCAGAAATATCGTGTGGTTGCATTGGGTGGCTGCCACTATGAAGAAAAAGCAACCATTATTTAATTCTAACTCCCAAGGGGTTGTTTTTTTTCTTGGCGTTCTATCAATTGTCACCAGTAGTAGGCAGATTGTGGTGCACAAAAAAGCTTGTTCAACCTCAGAATTCCTTCCATTGCGCTACTCCATTTGCTTAAGTTCCAGACTTACGCAGGTGGCGCTGTGGTCTAAACCAAAGAGCCTAGGGCTTGCAGATCAGGTCGGCAGTTTGAATCCCCATGACGGGGTGAGCTCCCGTGGCTTGGTCCCTGCTCCTGCCAACCTAGCAGTTCAAAAGCACGTCAAAGTGCAAGTAGATAAATAGGTACCGCTCCGGCGGGAAGCTAAACGGCGTTTCCGTGTGCTGCTCTGGTTCGCCAGAAGTGGCTTAGTCATGCTGGCCACATGACCCGGAAGCTGTATGCCGGCTCCCTCGGCCAATAAAGCGAGATGAGCGCCACAACCCCAGAGTCGGCCACGACTGGACCTAATGGTCAGGGGTCCCTTTACCTTTTAGACTTACCACACAAAACACACACTGCTAGCCCCAAGGCTTTGGGGCCCATTTTGCAACTGGGAAGACCAGTCAGCCAAGTGGTGTTCTCCCTTTCTCCACGACTGTCCTTGAACAGAGACAGCTGATGCAAACAAATTGCACACTCCTGAGGGGTGGCAACTGCGATTAGTTTTGTTGCAGTGGGTGGGTAGGTGGGAGAAAAGAGTGCCGGCACGTCTAAGAAGTGTGTATAATATGTAAATTTGTGTGTGCCAAGTACGGCTTACTTTATCAGATGTATCTAACATTGTGCATTCTAGTCTATAAAGGTAATAGGTACCCCTGCCCGTACGGGCCAGTCATGTAGGGCCAGACTCTAGGGTTGTGCGCTCATCTCACTCTAGAGGCCGGGAGCCAGCGCTGTCCGCAGACACTTCCGGGTCACGTGGCCAGAGTGACGAAGCTGCTCTGGCGAGCCAGCACCAGTGCAGCACACGGAAATGCCATTTACCTTCCCGCTATAAAGCGGTACCTATTTATCTACTTGCACTTAGGGGTGCTTTCGAACTACTAGGTGGGCAGGAGCTGGGACCGAAAGACGGGAGCTCACCCCGCCGCGGGGATTCGAACTGCCAACCATACGATCGGCAAGTCCTAGGCACTGAGGTTTTACCCACAGCGCCACCCGCTTCCCTTATTCTAGTCTATAAAGCTTAATAAATCTGTTAAGTCTTTAGATCACCCTAAAAAAAGTCAGACAAAAAGTCACACACACCCAAAGTCACCTCAAATGTAAAGGATGTTGTGTTGGCCCACAAGAAACATTCCTAAATCCATTATGGCAGAACCCTTATTAAGCACCAAAAACGTCACAAAATAGACCCAGGCCAATTCCCCATTACGCCCCCCCCCCCAAACACAGAAGATGCACTGCTGCAGCCAGTCACTGAAATTTACTTCTTTTTAATCAGTGTAAATTCATTTGACTGACTTATGATACTGCCAGTTTACTGTCAATCAGCAGAGCAATCTGCTTTCAAGTCGAACCTGCTCTATACTCCTAAAGATTATGACAGCTGCCTCATTTCCACCTTCAGCTAAGTACTGCCCTGATTTCTAAGATTGTGTTTACCAGAATGAGAACTAGAAACATGCTCTCCCCCCCTTCAAGAAAACCTGAGATTTATCAGGACATCACAAAAGCTCAGAACAATACACAAACTCAAGCCCACTTGACACACTCTGGAAGAAAGAGAGCATTTGCAACTTTAATACAGTCACTGAGCAATTTGTTTTATTACATTTGTTGTGTGTGCAGAACACATACAGGGATCTCAAAACAATTCTTGTGAGAGACAGGCAAAAAAAATCTATATAAAGTAAAAAGGTGTGTGTTTAAATAATAAATGCATTTAGCCTCCATATTCTGCCATCGCAGGGGGGAAAAACATGCATACAAAAAGCAAATGATGGAATCAACTGCAATTCCACATGAGCTCAATTGATCAGGAATAGTCACACTGCACTTCCATAGTCATGTAACAAACACACACAGCTCACCGCTAGTGGATTTTTTTTTTAAAAAGGCACAGCCAGATTTCTTTACAAGAGAAAATAATGTGAATTTATTTGTGCTATCTACATCTGGGGTGATTTAGGAAAGATCTAGTATCAAGGGGTAAAAAATTGTGGGGTGTTATGCTATCTAACGTGTCCCCAAGTTAAAGTGTGTGTGTGTGGGGGGGTGTTGTTAGCTATATTTCATTCCAGCATTCTTCCCTCTCCAAATGTGCTTGTTTACAGCATTACTAGAAAGCAGCAAGCATTATTTGCATACATTTGCATAGTGAACTACATCCAGTGTTTTAACAGTTTAATAAGCATTCGAGACAGGGTGAGGGGCTATCTAACACAATCACTTTATGAATTTCTCTCCCTTCATACAGCTGTTGTGGGGGTGCCACTACAGGCTGAGTAGACTAGCGGCAAACTGATTAGAGGAATAATTTTACTGTACCAACCCCACCGTTTTCATCACCCTATTTGATGGTTGCAAAAGTGTGTGGTGTGTGTGCGTTTTGGTTATTGGAAAAGATTCAAGGGGTGCCCAACTCACTGGCGCTCCTTCTGCTTCCTGTGCTGCCGGCTGCCATTTTGAATTTCCCACAATGGCCCTGAAAGATGCCATGTCAGCACAATGCCATGGGGGGTGGGGCTCACGTTGGTATCCCACAGCACGAGAGCCAGAGAAGCACCGGTGACTTTTGTATAAAGGGCTTCCCAATTTGCTCCTCCCCACCACCATGAAAGGGGATGCTGTTTTGTGCACCCTCTTTTGTCGTGCCCTCAACCTCCTGCTCCCGGTTCAGGCCCAAAGTTCTCTTTTGAGATCTTGTAGGCCAACCTACAAAAGGCTTCCACTGATACACCTGAATGGTTCTTAGGCCAGGTGTTGGATGGGAAAATCCACCCGGCTGGTTGGAGGCGAGCGATTTGTGCGGCTGGGGTCAGTTTCAACCAACAGTATTGCCCCACACGGCAGGCCCTGAACCCAGAACCTGGCCAAAGAAAAGAACAGCAAGGTGATAGGCCACAAACAGGGCATGTGATGAGGCCTAATTCCTATCAAAGTTCGCAGGTCAGGGTTATCTGCTTGTCTGAGCTTAGGGGTGGGAGGAATCTTCAGTTGCTTTGGTTCATCTATCTCTATACTGTCTACACTGACTGGCAGCAACTCTCCGGGAGTCTTTTCCCAGCCCTACCCAGGGGATTGAACCTGGGACCAACCTGCTTGCATAGCTCTGTCACTGAGCTATGGCCTGTCCCTAAGCCCCTGCTCCCGTTCTAGCAGAAAATAAGGTCTGATACCTGCACATTCATGCCAAGCAATGGCGGAGGGAGAGGGCCATAATGAGTAATAATAATAATAAAGGCCCCCAAAGGGACACGACTTCAGCCCTGAGAAGTGCAGAGAACCGCCATTCAAAACAAGCATCAGAATATACACACAGCAGCTTCATAAACGTATGAGGCGTCTCCCTGTGGTAACTTGGCAAGGCATTTTATTTCTGCATGCATTTTGCTCACACGCAAAATGGAGCAAGCAGGAAACAATTGTTAGGGGGGGACAAGCAGTATAAACAAAGAGACGTAGAAATATATATATATATATAGGCACTGAAACTTAGGATTCTGCCTTTGAAGTGAAAATTCTCCCCTCTTCAGCACTGAGCACCGTGCAGATTTCCAAACACCCTGAGTGCAGATTAAGGCTTCAGCATATGTACGTGATGAAGAACATTATTGCTTCACGTGATGAAGAACATTGCATAAGAAGCTAGGTGTTACTGGGTCTTGGTTAGATCGGCTTGTTTTAGTCATGTGAAACATGTATCCATTGCTATGTGAGAAGCATTCCACTTGCGCAATGCAATTGCCCCTTCCTCTACCCTCAGGAAGAGGGTCACATGACCCTCTGAAGCAGATTTTGAGGGTAAGGTCTGCAGGAGAGAGGAGTTCTGCTTCACAAATGGAAATCTGCTGCGCGAGTCAGACAGATACATAATAAATATCGTATTTTTTGCTCTATAAGACTCACTTTTTCCCTCCTAAAAAGTAAGGGGAAATGTGTGTGCGTCTTATGGAGCGAATGCAGGCTGCGCAGCTATCCCAGAAGCCAGATCAGCAAGAGGGATTGCTGCTTTCACTGCGCAGCGATCCCTCTTGCTGTTCTGGCTTTTGAGATTCAGAATATTTTTTTTCTTGTTTTCCTCCTCCAAAAACTAGGTGCGTCTTGTGGTCTGGTGCGTCTTATAGAGCGAAAAATACGGTAATTTGAGTTCGCTTGTTCTCAGGATGGTCAGTTCATTTCAAGATCTGCCAAGCAGGGCTGTGAATCTAACTCGCAGTTTTATGGGAGCATCTGATGTAACAATGCATACAAATCCAGATTCCTGGGAATCTCAGCTTTTCAGTTTTAAACCATGTTCACAAGTTTCGAGCCCTTATGGGTGTGATGATAACACTTGGAACGCCGCAAGTCACGCCTGTTGGCATGCTGAGCATTTAAGTGAGAAGGGAAGCAATCCAGACTCATGTGCCATGGCTGCTTCTCCAGATTTCTCATCACAAGTTGGGATTCAAGGATTCTATAGCCAGAGGCACCCATAAGCAGTTTTAATTTGTGTCATAAGTTTGGATAATGATTTCACTGACAAAAAAGAGGGAAGCAATCACCAGTGTAATTCATCAAAAAAAAAGAAATGCATATAGAATGGTTGGGAGCAAAAATAGCAAGTTACTAGCTATTTCATTTTAATTTTCAGTTATCTATTCAGGACTGCTGTAGTTTCCCAGAAAACATAAAAGCAGATAACGCTGCTTTGGGAAACACATTTTCTGTTAGCAAAATGAGACAGTTGTTCTTTGCACAGCCTGCCTGTCCTATCAAAAAACCACAATCTGGTAACACTTTTTCATTGTTTCAAATCACTGGTTTTCAAACAGCCATCTGGGAGAAGCCAGGGTTTTTTTGGAAGCTTGTCACTCAGTGAAAAGTGAACATGAAAAAGTCTCCGAATTTCATAACCCAGTTCTCCAGCCAAGCAATGTGTACATATATATATATATATATATATATACACACATATACATACTGGGGTAAAGTGTACGTTATTATGCACTATATTAGGGGAAATTGCTCTGCAAAACTGTGTGTTTAAGGAGAAATTGCATGCAATTTTCTGCATATTAAGAGAAATCCACATTAAAATGCTGATGATTAAAAAATAAAAAATCACACAATGAAGTAGAAATGTGGAAAACTGAACCTAAGACTGGAAAAAAGTGAGAGGAACCAGAACTGTCAGATTTCCCCATCCTTACTCTTTGCATCTTGCTGGGACTCAAGTCTCCTACCAGCTCCAGCAGCCACTATGATCACTGATCAAAAATCCTGGGAGCTGTAATGTAATCTAACAATTTCTGGGGGTCCCAGTTTCCCCATCCCTACTCCCAAGACAGCTTACAATGAAAATCCTACTGAATCAACAATCTGATGGGAAAAAACACTGCTGGGAGTTCATGCAAAGCTTTTGTAAATACATCCAGCAGAACCGGGGGGGGGGGGGGAATCATATGCCATGAATAGAGATCATAGCAGAAATCTCCCAAAGTAACTAGATGAATTATGCCGTCAAATTCTGAGCACCATTAAAACATATGCAGCAATTTTCCATAAATGTGCTCCATATGCATGCTTCCTTCTGCATTCCTGTTGAATTCTGCGACTTCTCCAGAATATTTTGGCAAACTAGCAGCTTAGAAATGGGAGATCGTCTATGAAGCGGGCCGTGGAGGAACATTTGGCAATGGGGAGGTTTATCAGAAATCATGAAAGACATCCATCCATTCTCCAAGCTCTGCAGCCTCATTTTTGGCATCTGTAACTATGACAGCTAGAACCTTGCATTTTTAAAGTAATTTGAAGTAATAAAAACTAAGATCCTTAGGAATCCAAACTGCAAAATTCTACAGGCACAGAAAGACAAACTACTTGCAGCTTTTTAGCTGAGTTTGGCCAGGAGTTCCAGAATGCTACGCTAAAGGCATGATAGCTTCTGAACTCTGTAATCACAAAACCTAAACTGAGGGTGTAGGGGAATTAACCAGATAATGAGAATTTGCAAGCTCTACTAGTAGTTGCTATACTTTTACATGCCACTGTGTAATAATTTGCAGCAAGCGTGGTTTCTTTGGTTGTTTTAAAAAGAAATTCAAAATTCAGAGTTCAGTTGGTTTGCGAAGCACTAGACGAAGCCTGGATTAAGGCAAAAGAGGTGTGGAGTCAGGGAGAGAGGCTGATTATTATCCTAAATGAAGCCTCACATTTTCTTACCACCTGCAAGGGCTAGAAATTCAACATTGGTTTAAAGGTTTGGGTTCCGTTCAAGTTTCTGGAGCCGGCTTCAGATGCCATTATTTTGTGCAGAGCTCCTATCAACAACTCTTGCATATTCTGGTTTATATAGACCATGTGCAGAGAAATGCTTTTTGTCTCTCTACGTGTGTGGGAAGCCTGTGGCTTTCCAGATTCTGTTGAATGCCAACTTCCAGCAGTTCCAGCCAGCATGGTCAATGGTTAAGGTTGAAAGGTGGTTGTGATCAAGCTATAGATCGAAGTCCACAGGTTCCCCAGCCTTGCTCTCTTCCATTCCTAGAGTTACAGATCTAAAGTTTGGTGACAGGAGTTTCACATACAGACACTGTCCCAGGCAGTCACCTAGACTCTTCCTGCTACAGAAGGACAGCAGTGTAACCTAAGAACAATGTACATCTCTTGAGTGTTATGTACAATTCCTAACTGCAAGGCAGCCAAAGGCATATATACATATATATATGTGAGCCTTGGTCTCACCCAAGCATGTGTGTGTGTGTGTGTGTGTGTGTGTGTGCGCTTGGGTGAGGTCAAGGCTGCAATCCTAAGCATACTTGCCTAGAAGTAAGCCCCACTGATCTCAACAGGACTGCCTTCTGAGTAAACATATACAGGATCAGGCTGCAGCTTACACTGAGCAGCACAACTCAGTGCACACAGCGTGTGTTGACCTGTGCAGCCCTTGGAAAGCTGTACAGCTAAACTCTCCTAGGCTTTAAATCAAGAAACTTGTGTCCTTATTTTCAATGCACAGAATAAGCTTCAGTACAGTAGCATGATCTGTTTGGATGCACACGGGGCTGAGCAGAGATCTCCATTCTTTCCTCTTAGACAGAAATTTTAGAACAACAACAACAAAAGAAACCCATCCATTTTTCACACATCAATTGCATTATCAGGAGGGGGGTTTACAAAACAACAACAACCTGCTGCCACGACCATCCTGCCAGCAAGAGGTTGCGCCCCATAGCGGATGGCTCTCCATGCTCCTTACATCCCCGAATGAGGTGGGGGGTTGCCTGGGGTCGGAGGAGCGGCAGCTGGAGGGTTATGCAAGTTGGTTTCCTTGTAGACAAACCAAGCGTTCCCTGCCCAGAGGATCAGGTTGAGGAAACCAATGACCTAGGAGCAAGAAAAGGAGAAAAGAGATGGAGGTTTTGGCCTAAGAAGGAACTAGTGCACCTGCCTGATCCTACAAGCTGCATCCCACAATTTGCATTTCCGACATGAATTCCGGGGGGGAAATCATGCAGTGTTAGAATCCCAGAACAGACCTGCTCCAGTCCCTTCCTCCCCATCACTCCCATGAGGACTACAACTCCCATGATCCCTGACCACTGGGTCATGCTGGCTGGGGCTGATGGGAGCTGTAGTCCAACAACCCATGGAGGGCTCCACATTAGCTGTTCCTGTTTTAGCTGTTAACCGCTCAAAGTGAGAAGAAAACATTTCCCCCAAGGAATGTTGTTTTAACCCCAAAGAGCTGCAGGAAGTTGCTATCCGGACTGGG
Organism: Podarcis cretensis; assembly: GCF_951804945.1. Lineage (NCBI taxonomy): Eukaryota > Metazoa > Chordata > Lepidosauria > Squamata > Lacertidae > Podarcis > Podarcis cretensis. The sequence continues at coordinate 21,362,968 of NC_137177.1, read as the reverse complement.
TGTTTGCCTCATGGCAGGACGCAATTATCTCTTTCCTCTTGGGCCAGTTTTCTTATTTTAAAAAATTAAGTCTCCCTTGAGATTTTTGTCCTGCAGCGGAAGAGGTAAAGGTACTCTTGATAAGAAAAACTGTACGATTCACAGAAACGGGCGGCGGGGGGGGGGGGGCTAATCTACCCAGATACTTCCGATTGAAACTGCAGCTTCCTGCAGCTGTTTTCTTTTTCTTTTTTTAACTTCAGGGGAAAATATTTCTATGACAAAGCAGACTATGCCGTTTAACCCAGAGTGTCCAGGAAAAGCATTTTACTGTATCGTATTAAACGAGAACCTCCTCCAATTTCAAAGCTATTGTCACCAAGTCCTCAAAACCCTAAAAAAACAGAGTCACGAAAGTTCAGAATATGAAAACTGACCGATCCCAACACATCTTGCTCTGAAGAGCTGTGCGTGAATCCAAACTGATGCACTGGGATTAATATTTTTTTATTAGAGGATGTTTGATTCTAAATCAATCTACAGGAAGTACCACAGAATATATCGCCCCTGAGGGATTTGGGTGTGCACAGGAATGTTTTCAGCAGGGGGCAATGGGAAGAAACATATAACAAGGCATGCAAATCCTTCCAGGACAGACGAGTGGTAGGTCAAGGTCAAAACTGAGTTTGTGAATGTTGAATTCAGAGAATAGCCAGTCTACACTCTAGTCTTAGCCAAAAGGTTGAGATGCCAAGGACTGAACCTGCGACCTTCTGCACCTAAAGCAGATGCTCTACCACTGAGCTATGGTCCTTCTACATGCTCTGAGGAAATTATGTAAATCACAATTGCCTTGCTGGTTTCTCAAGACCAGGGACAGCTTATATGGTGCCCTAAAGATGCTCGTGGGACCACAACGTTCAGTGGTCCCAGCCAGCATGGCCAACAGTCAAGGGTGATGGAAGCCATAGCCCAGTAACATCAGGAGGCCGCCATGTTAGCTATCCCCAGACTAGACCAGTATTCTGTCTCCTGGGACAACTCTCAAAGAAAGAAAACATGAGGATGGTGGCTATTTCTGGTTGCTTGTAGCCCCAGCATCTAGTAATGCATACATACCACAGAGACATTCAAGGAACCCAAGCTTCTGATGTCATTGAATTGACATCGATTGGTGGGGCTCAGGCAAGGTTGAAGTTCAGTTATGCTGTGTCCGGTGGATGTTTTGATGTCTGTGAGGGCCTTAGCCCAGGCTGATGTGCTCACCAACCACAGGAAAGAGACGACTACTGTGATAACAAAGTCCTGCATCAGGAGAAAAGACAGGCACCCTTAGCGTTCTTTTCTTTAAAAGTTTTTATTTATACTTTTCAAGTTTATACATTTCATTAGTTTTACAGTCAATTTAACATTTCAAAGTTTGACTTCCTTCTCCCTCTTTCTGTGGTTCCTTACATTTATTTTTTAAAAATATCTTCTGCATATCCAAATTCATTTACCGGTAATTTGGATTCATTTAATCATCTACTTTAAATATATACTCTTATGAAACTGCAGGTTATTGCAATAATCCTGCTAATGTTTTTATCTGTTTGCAATTTATCTGTAAATATTCAATAAACCATTTCCATTCTTTTATATAAAAAGTTTGTTATCTTGATTTCTTAATTCTTCCGGTAAGTTTTGCCATTTCTGCATATTCCATAAGTTTTTGTATCCATTCTTCCTTTACTGGGACACCTACTTCTTTCCACTTTGGGGCAAGTAGCATTCTTGCTGCTATAGCAGCATACATACAATTTAGGTAGTTCTGTCTCTATAATTCCCAAAAGAAAAGCTTCTGGGTTTTGGTTTGGTTTTTTTAACAAAAGTTGTTAGCTGTCTGTTCTGGAGGGGACGGTGGAAGATGCAGACAACTGGTCACCAAACCAGGTCGCTGCTAAGGGCTACCCAGGGCTGATCCACACATACACCTTTGTTATTGCTCAGTGACACAGTAGCTGAACATGTGGATTGCTTGCAACCCTATGTGGAGATGCCAAGGATGGAATTTGGGGCCTTCTTCATGCAAAGCTGATGATCTACCAATGCACTAAGGCCCTTCCCCATTGCTCCCTTTAACTGGAAAGGTCTAAAGACTGCACCTCAGACCTTGTGCATGTTGAGCACCTGCCCTGCCACTAAGGGATAGGCCTTAATGTTTCTGTGCTTAAGGAACTCCATAAAGAAAAAGGTTGGTAAGCTGGATGGGCCCTGTCTTGGTGTTCAGAATGCAATTCAACATGCGAAAGGAATGCCACACTCACCAGAGCTCCTACAATCCCAGCGGCAAGGAGAATAGGAAGAAAGAATCATTGCATCATAGTTAGAACATCTGGAATGCACCACACCTGCCCAGCTTCAAGGGTAACCTCTCGAATACATCCAGAGGTCAGGTATGGGCCCTGGATGCTTCACACCCAGGAAAAGAATATTAAATAGTACAAAATGCCCATATGTTGTGTATTAAGGTAAAGGTAAAGGGACCCCTGACCATTAGGTCCAGTTGTGGCCGACTCTGGGGTTGCGACGCTCATCTCGCTTTATTGGCCAAGGGAGCTGGCGTACAGCTTCCGGGTCATGTGGCCAGCATGACTTAAGCCGCTTCTGGCAAACCAGAGCAGCGCACGGAAACGCCGTTTACCTTCCCGCTGGAGCAGTACCTATTTATCTACTTGCACTTTGACGTGCTTTTGAACTGCTAGGTTGGCAGGAGCAGGGACCATGCAACGGGAGCTCACCCCGTCGCGGGGATTCGAACCGCCAACCTTCTGATCGGCAAGTGCTAGGCTCTGTGGTTCAACCCGCAGTGCCACTTGCGTCCCATATGTTGTGTATTAAAATAGCTTTAATTTAATCAAAAGTTAACTTTTGAGAGATCACTAGGTTTTAAAGAGACTTCCTATCTTCCAAAAAAATCCACATCCTAACACTTTTTAAAATAAGGATTTAAAAGTGTTTCGTTTGGTAAAATATCCCCGGTTAGTAACCAAGAAGTACACAGAACAATCTCCAAAGCTGTGCAGAACCTTGACTGGGGCTGATGTGAGATGGAGTCCAACAACCTTTGAGGGTCGCTGGTTCTACCACCATCCACTACTAACAAAAATGGTCCATAAACAAGTAACATTCTGAAGATAATGATATTAAGAATAGGAATCACCAATTTAATTTTTGTGTGTGGTGGTTGGATTTTTCCAGACAGTGCTTTTTTCTGGAGGGACGCAGGGGTACACATACCCCTAAACATTTTGTGAATCCTTGTACTTTTGTCCATATACTGTATTTATTTTCCCCAATTTGAAGAATAAAATTGTGATTTTCTTGAGTGAAAATGAGAGTATCCCTAAACATTTTTTTAAAAAGCACTGGTTCCAGATATAGCAGCCCATTTACAGCTCTCTCTTGGAGCATGGAACACACAAATCAAGTAGACTCAATGCCCAACTGATAGGCAGCACACATATCCTTATTGAGTCAGTCCTATAAATTATGGGGAAGCAAGGCGTTGCCAACTTACAATCATGGGGAGTTTACCAGTGCCCCGATACAAGTGCAAGTAACCCACGTAGAGCACCAAGGCAGCCATGCAGTACAGGAACACGAAGACTGCAAAAGTGACAAAAAATTGAGCGGGAGAGGCGAAGTCTCCCACCAGGTAGTAAGTACTGTTCCAGATGCTGTGACACTGCTTGCTTGAAGGAATGTCAAACGAAGACTGGTGCAACCTTGAGTTCCGAAGAGAGAGAGAGAGAGAGAGAGAGAGAATGCTGAAGCTCAATTCTCCCGTCACAAGAATCCCAACCAAACAGGGGGAAATGCAAAATCAACCCCCATGCAGCATTTCAGCTTGCACTTCGTAGCTGACAATTGTTCTTTCCATCAACTTAGAAAACCATAGCAACTTTAAAAACTCTTTAAGTTTAAAACCATCTTGCCCAGAAGCTCTCACTCTGAAGAAGATCCCCCTTGGCATTTCTGAGAGGAAGGAGGACGTTGCATAGGTAGCAAAGAGCCTTGCTTCATTTGGTGGGTAGGTGGCCAAACTAATATTAAGGTAAACAGGGGTGGCAGGGAGGCACCAATTCATCATAGGGCTCTGCCATAGGATAGCAGCCTTAGTTGCAAAAAAAAAAAAAAAAAAAGCATAAGAGCATCTGTAGTAGCTAATGTTGGGTTTTTAAAATTAATTTAATAATGTTAAAACACGTAAAGAGGAAAAGGACTACAGCTGTCAAAACAATAGCATACACTTCAAAGAAACAAACCTAAGGCTGCGAGCCAAGTACAAAACACCTTTTAACACCACATATTAACCAGAGATGCGGGTGCTCAGGAATGATGTTATGTGGTCTAAAATGTTGTATGGTGCTTACTCGACATCCCTCGTCCTCAGGGCCCACCTTGCTGCTGGATTGGGGCCTCTCCTTTCTGACTCAGGGCTCCAAGCAACATTAGACACCAGAATAATCACTGCCATTTTACTTTCCCAAGATGGCCCTCCATGATGCAACCCCGGGGGATTGTGGGAAACTTGAAATGGCAGCCAGACCCAGCAGTCATTGCTGCACTGCTGTAAGAACCGCTGTGGTCTCCCATCAAGGTCAGCGAAAGGCATTTTGCTGCCCGAGGCAGAGCAGCAAATGGTGCCACCTTCCCTGCCCCATTGCCCAAGGCCAGTCAAGTTATTTTGGCGCCGGAGGCAGAAAACCCCACAAGCCACCTCATTCTGCTCAGCAACAAGGCTGGCATTGCCTCTCACAGTGAGGTAAGCCCTGAAGGTCTCAACGACAGGCTCCAGCTTCGAAAGGCACCTTGCCCACAGCTTCCTCAAACCTGGAACCAGCCATTCCTGTCCACACACTCGACATTCCCCAAGTCTAGGGCAGCTCTTTGGAGAGAGACGTGTTTGTTGCGTGGACAGTTAGAAGGGCCTCTCTCTTTGTGCCACAAGTGGCAGCGTTCTTCAAAGGGATAGATGCTCTTACCTGAAAGGATACGCAAAGCTGGCTTGAAGAGATGCATTTGTGCCATTGTAGCAGTTGAGGATAAGGGAGGTTTTTCCACTGTAACCTCCACAGGTGGCAAAGGCAAAGATGGCAAAAATCTGCGAAGAACCAAGACAAAAGCAAATGTACGCGTTAGTGCAGTTTTCGGGTGCATAGGCACGTACATCATGGAGGAGGGAATGAACGCTTTCTGGGGGCCCTTTTACATCATAAAAAGTTCCTATGCTCTGACAGGGTGATCAGTAATGGGTGATCTTGAATTGTGGACCTTCTGGGAGCCTGTTTGTTCCCCTCCGTTTGGATCCACTGCCTCTCTGTGATGCCATTGGGCTCAAGAAGCTTTGCCACCCTTCTGCCTGATTATCACTGTAATTATAATTGTTGAGGCTGTTAATTTATAAGGCACCTAAAGTTGCAGGTCATTCTAAATCTGCTGAGGCTGATGGGAGTTGGAGTCCAGCAACATCTGCAGGGCCGCAGATTACCCAACTAAGGTAGATAGACTCTTGGGGCAATACTGTGTACTCCAAGCAGGGGGAGATAATTCTTAATACTCCTCAGATTTATTTTATCTTAAAAACGACAATAGATTCTTCTGGTTGATCAGAAAGAAAGGCACCAGCCCATTCCAGACTCTAATATTCACGCTATCGACCTGATGAGAGGAATTTTTTTTTAAAAAAAAAGTTTATTTTTTTAAGAATTCAGAAAGATGATTCCCCACTTGCAGTCTGAAATGGTACAGTGGTACCTCGGGTTAAGTACTTAATTCGTTCCAGAGGCCCGTACTTAACCTGAAACTGTTGTTAACATGAAGCACCACTTTAGCTAAAGGGGCCTCCTGCTGCTGCCGTGCCACCAGAGCACGATTTCTGTTCGCATCCTGAAGCAAAGTTCTTAACCTGAAGCACTATTTCTGGGTTAGCGGAGTCTGTAACCTGAAGCGTATGTAACCTGAAGCGTATGTAACCCGAGGTTACCACTGTACAACGCATTCTACCGTTTCAAGAATCTTAACACTTTTATTTGACAAATTTATAGCAAATAAAGTGTTCTCAATTGCTGGTTGAAAGATAAAGTCCAGAAAGGACCAATAAAACAACAGCAATGAAACATTGTTAATGGGGCCGATGGAAAAGCAGCTGGCATTAGGACAATATCTTACTCATAAAAGGGCTTCTGAGAAGAGAAAGGTCTTGACAGCTTGTTTAAAAGAAAAAGAAAAGAGGCTAATCTTCTGGGTGTGCAACACCAGATTTACTGATTCGAGAATTTGATGGCTAACAGTGAAAGAGTTTGGGGTCATATCCGTACCCTACATTCAAAGCACATGGATACCACTTTAACAGTCAGGGCTTCTCCCAAAGAATCCTGGGAACTGTAGTTTACACCTCACCATTCACAAACAACAGATCCCAGGCTTTGGGGATGGGACTGCCAGGGAATCTCTCTTTGCCTCTACAACCCACCAGTTTGAAAGAAAGGTCTAACCTTGCAGAAATCAAGCTTCCTTTCTCATTCAAGAGGCCCTGAGCCTGCCATGATCCTGCTTGCAGAAAGACATATATATTTTTTTGTGCCGCACAAGTTTCACATGAACTGTGCCAACTGGGTTGACCCACACTCTGTGGCCTGCTAGGTGAGCAAGCAGCGAATATCCTGGAAAGCAACCGTGGGCAGATGTACCACGGAAGTGTGGTAATTAGCCTCCTAGAAATGCCAGCTCTTGTTGCATAAACCGCAAATTTTATAGTCCTAGGTTGTTACACAGGACTAGCCTTCCTGTGCTTCAACATAATCTCAGCATACACATTGACTTGCTTTGGTGAAGGTAAACTGTCCTTCTCCACCAGTTTATTTAACACACAACTTACAGTAGCCTAAGATGAGCTTTTCCCAACCTTGGGTCTCCTCCAGCTGTTGTTGAACTACAACTCCCATCATCCCTAGCTAGCAGGACCAGTGGTCAGGGATAATGGGAGTTGTAGTCCAACAACACTGGGGACCCAAGGTTAAGAAAGGCTGGTCTAAACTACCTTATAGCAACACAATCTGCACGGGACTAACTATGAAGTTCCTTTGGGAACTTCCATTGATACCAGAATGCAGCAGCAAGTATGTAAGCGGTGACCCACTCATATTACACTGATCCTGCAGTAGCTCCTATGGCTATAATTGTTTCTGGGCACAATTTTAAAATGTTAGGAAATACCTTTTAAGCCCTAAGTGGCTTGGGTCCATACCTAATGGACCAACTTCTCCTACATCAGTCTACCAACTCCCTAAGCGCTAGTGAAGGGACCTTCTCTGTATCCCACATACACTGAAAGCATGGTCATCAGGGCCTTCTCAGTGGTGGCACCCAAATTGTGGAACATGAGGTTCAAGCGACCCCTCCTGAGTTGTCATTCAGGAAAGATCGCTTCATTCCATCTGGCTTTTATCTGAAGATGTTTTATCTAAAGATGGTGGCTTGTATTCAACCGAGTTCTAGTCACAGAACAGACCTAATGAAAATAATGTTGTGTCTTATCTGCAATGCCCATCTCTACCTGACCTGTCCAATGCCACTTTTATTGAACAATCCCTGGCATGTCGAGGCAAAGACTCCTTCCTGAAACCCTTGAGATTAAGGCTGGGCTATATCTGGTTTCCAACATCCTGATATATCACCAGCTGTTAACTCTGTCGGCTCAGCTCTCCCCTGCCACCTGCATGGGGCAACAAATCACAACAGCAAGCAATGGCAAAAAACATCGTGATTTGTATAAATATTCAGTGTCACTTGGGATAGGAAGTGATGGCCCTAGATTGGTTGATTGCTATCAGCCACATGCTAGTTTGAAAATAAGCTATTTCCAGTTTAACAAATTGGGGGAGGGGTTTTGTTGAAAAAGGCTGAATTCATTGTATAAATATTCTGCAAAAAAGGAGGGTTTCTGTTTTGAAATCTTAACTGGCAGTCATCAGAATGCACTTAATGCCCTGGGGAAACTGTGGATTCAACAGACCAGGTTCAATGGAACTGCCTTGCAACCATTTCCGGCCTTGGGGTGATATATTGCCCCATATCTCACTTTTTATGCAGGCAGCAGTGAAAGAGTCAATTCATTTCCCCATGTCTCCATGTACTTCCTCCTCAACGCAATAGATTTATTACCCAATGTCAGTAGTAATACTAGAAGCATGGAAATGGCATTTATGAAGAACACCACCAGCCTAGCCTATATCAAAAACAGCAGAGACACAAAAATGATAGCCTATGTTTGCAGAGCCCAGATCCAGCAACGCAGGCAGCAAATTAAATTGGCCAGATCTGTGCTGCCTTGCTTATTTCATATTTGGTGCCCCAAATGTTGCTGCTTACATGTTGCCTTTATGTTCAGCATTCCAATAAGCAGGATATTTTTGGTACTCCCATCACATATACCAGGGGTTATTCAACCTGTGGCCCTCCAGGATGTTATTAGACTCCAACACCCATTAGCCTTAGTCAGCATGACCTATATGGACAAGGATGATGGGACTTGAGTGTCAAACTGTAGCCTTATGAGGCTTTGCCCCTTCAAAACAACATCTACAAAGTCACAGATTCCCCAGCCCTGATGTACCCACAGTGAATTCAACTCTCCCACTGCTCATCCTTGCAGCCAAAATGGTACAGTCAAACCTCGGTTCCAAAACGCCTCCGTTATCGTACATTTTGGCTCCTGAACGCTGAAAACCCAGAAGTAAATGCTCTGTTTTTCGAACGTTTTTCGGAACCCGAAAGTCTGACGCGGCTTCTACTTGAGTGCAAGGAGCTCTTGCAACCAACTGGAAGCCACGCCTCGGTTGTCCAACATTTTGGAAGTCAAACGGTCTTCCGGAACAGATTACGTTTGACAACCGAGGTTTGACTGTGCCATTCATACATACACAAGAGAGAAACATCCAACAGGCCTGGGAGAAACCCAAGGTTTGTAGACGTAAAAATATTTCCAGGCAGGTGAGAAACCTAACAGGGGAAAGGAAACCCCCCAAACAACATAGTGAAGACTGAGCATTTTCAGTGGGCACAGAACACAGGCTAATGTTGGACGAGGATGATGACAGAAAACAAGGGGGGGGGGTGAGAATGCAATACAGTATCCTGGACAGGAACACTTCGCAATTTACTGTAGGCCTCACCTGGTAAATTTAGTTCTGATCTTGTAAATTTTACCATATCCCCCATCTGTACATTTATTCCTATAAATGCTTTTATCTTGGGACTAAGTGGGTTTTTTGCGTACCTCCACACCATCCGATCAGCTTAAGAATTTGTTTAAATCCTCAAGAATTTTAACGACTGAGCATTGTCATGAGGCCTAGCAAGGCTTCAAGGGCCGGCAACAACTCCTCTCTCGCACTCAGGAGGAGCCAGTCATTCAAGCCGTGCCAGATTTGGCTCTGCCCTCAGCCTCCTTGCCCTCACAATACTGAGGCATGGGCATAGCCGGGGGGGAGGGGCAAGAAGGGGCAGCTGCCCCCCCAAAAAAATATTCTTTAAAGGGAGCGCTGAGGAGAGCCTGTATGCATCCCAGGCTCTGCTCAGCGCTCCCTTTCACGAGCCGCGTGGAGCGTGTGTGCGGTGCTTGCAGGCTTTTCCCCGAGGAAGAAGGGCAGCCCATCAGTGACGGGCTGCCCTTCTCCCTCCTTGGGGAAAAGCCCCCAAGAGCCGCACACACGCTCTGCGCGGCTCTTTAAAGGGAGCGTGGCTCTTGGGGGCTTTTCTGGGAGGTGGGGAAAGGGACAGAGCAGCACGCTCTGTCCCTTCCACCACATCTCGCAAAAGCCGCGCACTAAGCCATATGCCAGGACAGCAAGCGGGATCACTGCGCAGCGATCCCTCTTGCTGTCCTGGCTTAAGGGATAGCCATGCGCAGCCTCTCCCAGGCAGCGGGATGAAGGCTCCTCCAAGAGCCGCGCTCCCTTTAAAGAGCGTGCGGAGCGTGTGTGCGGCTCTTGAGGGCTTTTCCCCAAGGAGGGAGAAGGGCAGCCCTTCTCCCTCCTCGGGGAAAAACCCCCAAGAGCCGCACACATGCTCCACGTGGCTCTTTAAAGGGAGCGCTGAGCAGAGCCTCCCGCCTGCATTCGCTCCATAAGATGCACACACATTCCCCCTTACTTTTTAGGAGGGGAAAAGTTTGTCTTATAGAGCGAAAAATACGGTAGCGGAGGTTCTGCCCCCCCAACAAAAGGCCTGCTCCCCACTAACAAAAATCCTGGCTAAATCCATGCACTGAAGGGGTCCAGGCCCCCCAAGAGATATTGGGGGAGACAAGACCCCTCAGTCCCAAAGAGCCCATGTCCCTGCTACCAAATGGTACCCCCACCAATGGTGTGGCTCTTACTCTGGTGCCTAAAACCCTTCATTCAGAACTCAAAGCTGATTCAGTCCCTATACCTGATATAATTGGGACTGTTTCCATTCCTCTTTTTGGTATGCTCGAAATTCTACGTGGAATCCCAAGAATGTCAGCTTTCATTTGAGAGAGAGAGAAGCCTTGAGAAATCTGTCTGCTCTATCTGTTAACCGTTCTCCAATGACACGTGGAAGGAACTCTTGCAACCGTCTTATTCACCGCGTCTCCGAAGCTGTGTACACACGATATATTTAAAGCATACACCCCACAAAAATTACGCAAAGTGCAGTTTACTTCTCATGGAGCTACAATTCCCAGCACGCTTAACAAGCTAGAGTTCCCAGCATTCTTTGGCAATGTGTTTTGAGCACATGGTGTGTACACATTCTTGCAAATTTTACTGTATGGTCAAAGACGCCGTAAAACAAATTAAAACACCAAGATCATACAGTTTCCAACACAAAGCATTAAACGGTACATTTCCTATCCTGCAGGAAATTGTTCTTAACGGAGAATATCCAGTTTCCGGTTCCTCTCTCGTGGCCACCTCCTGTTCTAACAAAATAGTTACCTCATCATGAAGCTTAAGCCTCAAAATGGCTACTTGTGGAGAAACAGGAGTCTCAGTCAGAATGGGGGCAGGGGCAGGAAGCACTTCAGCTTCCTATAGTCAAGAATCCCCTTTTTAAAACACCAGCATAAATATTTCCGCCTACACCTTTACAGCTACGGGAAACATGCTGAATTTCTCAGAGGTCTACATTATTTTTGATCAGCATTCATCAACCTGGAGCCCTCCAGATGTTTAGGACTATGGGCACCTCCAGACTGTCAGTTTTTTGCGGGAAAGATTCTAGCGTATACAGTGGTACCTCGGGTTAAGTACTTAATTTGTTCCGGAGGTCCGTACTTAACCTGAAACTGTTCTTAACCTGAAGCACCACTTTAGCTAATGGGGTCTCCTGCTGCTGTCGCACTGCCAGAGCCTGGTGTCTGTTCTTATCTTGCAGCAAAGTTCTTAACCTGAAGCACTATTTCTAGGTTAGCGGAGTGTGTAACCTGAAGCGTATGTAACCCGAGGTACTACTGTACCAGAACTTTAGGCTTCCAAAGTGGATTAACGTGCTGGTGCCTTGTGCAACAAATCAACAACAACAACAACAACAACCTGTACTTTTTCCTGTTTAGAAAGTAAGGGTGTAATGCACTGAGAAGTGTGGGATAAATGATTAATAGGGAGGCATGTTAGAGCGTGGTGCTGATAATGCCAAGGTTGCAGGTTCGATCCCCGTACAGGACAGCTGCAAATTCAGGTTTGACTAGATGATCACTCTATGTCAGGGGTCAGCAAACTTTTTGAGCAGTGGGCCGGTCCACTGTCTCTCAGACCTTGGGGTGGGACGGACTATATTTTTTTGGGGGGGGAAACAAATTCCTTTTCATGCAAAAACACCAGGCAGGCCCCACAAATAACCCAGAGATGCATTTTAAATAAAAGGACACATTCTACTCATGTAAAAACACTCTGATTCCTGGATCGTCCGCGGGCCGGATTTAGAAGGCAATTGGGCCAGATCCGGCCCCCGGGCCTTAGTTTGCCTACCCATGCTCTATGTAAACAACCTGCAAACAAAATACGAGGAATTCTCACTGCCATACAACTGCCTGGCAAACAAATCGGAGCAAATACTCAGTCAACACCAGACGTTTTGTAACCGCCATGTAAGCTCTGTGCAAGCAAGATTCGGAAGAACGCTCAATAAGTTAAGTTGCCTGGAAGAGCCCTGCCTCTCTCCATCAGCCACAGGCAACACGGCTGTGCTAGCTGAGGCTGATGGGAATTGCATGTCAAATTATCCCAAGGGCACCATGTTGGCGAAGGCTGTTTTAGATGCTTTTGGCAATAGGGAGCTCCCCTGGCTACAACTCTTCCAGAAAAGTTGAGCACGAAATGTTACTATGCTGCAGAAATGAGACTTTTAATTCCCCAACAGTGTAATTCTTTGGGGGGAGAACGTGCAGGTATCCATGCTACATTCTGTCCTGAAGTTCAGACCACACAAACAGCAAATGAAAGTTGGGAGTTGAGATGCCCTGATTCTCTTTACTTTCCTGGGTGTGGCATCTTCAGAACGATCAAGAGGAGAGTCTCAGGAGACGTGTTAAAAGTCCATTTTCCAGCTGTTAAAATTGCTTGCGAAGTTACACCACCAAACGTACAAAGTACACGTCAGACTTTTTTAAAAAAAGACAAGCTGCTTAGACGCAACCATTCCGTTTCTTTCAACACACACAAAAGCTAAAACAAAACAGCAAAACAATAACGCACACACCCTTCCCAGACACATTTAAAAGGCTGTAGAATAATATTCAGAATATTAATCAGCCAAAGGCCTGGTTGAAGAGGAATGTTTTATACAATTAATTCTATGAAATTCAAAATGTAATACCGCATGAGAAATAAGAGAAACAATAAAAAATACAATTAAAAAGTCATTCAGCACCTAGGCACAGCCCTTTACAATTGTTATAACAGGCAGAAACATTATAAAGCGGTTCAACCAAGGCCCGCAACAATATTCAAATGGTCACTGCAGGGCCGGAGGAGCTTGGGAACTCGTAATTTAAACTGAGGGAATGTTGGCCCTTCCATGCATGCTAATGATTCAACCAGAAACACCCCAATAGTCCTCTAACCTAGTAACAGTCTTATTCCTTTCTATTTATGCTGTCCTCTTCTTAATAAAGTTCTTGCCGGTTTTACCAGATGTTGACCTCGAACGCCCCCATCTGCACATCTGGAAGAATTAATTTGTTTGTATGTTACATTTCCAGGCACCTAAAACATCTTGCACGCTCTAATGCTCTGGGGTACCCCATAAGTCTTTGAAAAGGAAAGACGAGGATTTTGGAGTAAACCTGCCGTTGCCATTGCTCCAGCAACCAGAGAGGGAAAACAGGCTGTGAGGTGGGTGACTTTCATCAGAAAGGAAGGAGGGAAAACCCATTAATTCAACATTTTGTTCTGCCTACCTAAGCATGTATCGAAGAATTTGTACTATTAAAACAAACATGTTGTAGCTTGAAAAATGTCGTTGCCTCCCCCTTTCTGATCACTACTAGCTCTCTTGATCTCTCAGGGTACTTGGGATATTTTTGCACCAGAGCTGGCACAAGACGATTTGCTGTCTGTGGCAAGGGCTAAGACGGCACGCTCCCTTCATTTCATGAACAGAAGCTGACTGGGCTGGCAGCTGAATCTTAGTTCAGCACTTGCAAGGAGACAGGCTAGATTAGGAGGTATAGGGCAGGCCATGTGGAACGCACAAATGCACGCCCTCCAACATTCCTCAGGTGAAAATAGGGTCATTTCTTACTCCCCTCCCAACCCTCCTTGACCTCCTCCTGGCCCGCTCTCCAGCAACTGCTACGAACTGCCCAAGGAAGGAGGGCAGCGGCAGCAGCGGCCATGGAGAGGCCACAGAATGCTCCCTCGCAGCTACCGTCACTCAGGACAAACACCGCCTCATCCTCCTCCTTGAGCTCAGCAGTGGCAGCACTGGCAGGGGAAATAGGGACATTCCAGAATAAATCAGAACCTGGGATGGCTTTCATTATTCCGGGACTGTTCCTGGAAAATCAGGACGTTTGGAGGGTATACAGCCATCTCAAAAACTTGCCAGTGCTCTCCACATCTGTTGCCTGAGGCAACTGCCTCACTCTACCCAACGGTAAGGGTGGCCCTGCCTTCTGGACTAGGAGGGCACCCTTGGCTACTCCAGACAGGCTGTCACAGCTGATAGGCCATTGGGCCACATCTGTGCCAGAAATAAATGTCCAGACTTCATCAACTGGCTGCACAATGCACATCCGTAAAGAGTTTCAAATACCCTCTGGCTTCTCCCCTGTCCCCTGCCTCGCAACCCTCTGTTAAGGGCTCACAAGAGGAGTAAGGTGTCCGCGGTCAAACCAAATTAAAAGCAACTGGATTGCAGCATATAATACACTTCACTTCCCAGCATCTGACTTCAGCTCCAATTATCCACAAGATGGGTGGGCGGGCTTTAGGCTCACGGGAGCTATGTTGTTTTTATGCTAGATCCCTCAGGTCTGCCAGCTGGAATCAGCAAAATACTACAAGGGTGGGTAGAGGCAGATGCAAAATGGTGGCTCGGGGCAAAGACAACTGCCTGCTGAAACGAAATACGGTAGCTTGCATATGCAAGGACAAATCTATATCCAATTTGCAACTAGGGATGGATGAATCTGTCAATTTCAGGTTCTCCCAGTTTCTCTCCCCCCCCCCCCAAGTCTTCAATTCTTCGCATTTCCAGCTTGTGCTTTTTAAAAAAAAAGTCATGAAAATGCAGCAGCATTTTTAGTGTAAATTTCTCCTAAGATACACGCATTTGTATGAAATTTTGCTTAACGTGCATTTTTGCAAAGCAATTTCCGCTAATGTGATGCGTTTTTGCATGTTAAATTTGCTAATATATGCATTTCCATGTACACTTTATCCCAGTTTATACATTTTTTAACACATTATTTGGCTAGAGAACTGCACTGCAATGCTTGGAGAATTTCAGTTCTCGTACTGTTTCATAAAGGTGTGATTTAGGTATGTTTGCCTTTAAATGCAAACTGAATCAAATTTATCCGCCATCCCTACCTATAAAAAGATCAGGGTTTCTAACAGGCCGCTAACTGGTAAGAGGGAAAATCTTCCGTGTTGCTTTCCTTAAACAACTGGGAGTCAGCAATCTAGACTAAACTATTGCAAAATCACTCAGATCTATGAGTAGATCTAAATCTGCCTCCCCCACCACCTCACTATGCAAACACTCTTGTGAGTTTCCATAGGACATGAAAAATTCAACCTCATCTCACAGGAGACTGAAACTGAAAGTACTTTCTAGCAAAGGTATACTGTACTTCATACTCTCATCATAGCCCTATTTGAAACTCAAACTTTCTTCCCTTTTTAATATTTTTTTCCCCGGGTCATTTTTTCCCCCAAAGTATTTTTTTAAATCAATTTTAATGGATTGGTACATAAACATACATTTGAGAGTTAAGCTTACACTGTTGCAGAGCACATCAATAATGTACACTCATATTCGGAACCATGATTCACTATATTAGAAATGAATGGGGTATAGATTGGATGCTGCATCCAAGTAAAATTTAATGGGATAATGTGATTTATTTATTTTTTTAAAGTGGATTTACTAGATCAAATAATAAGTGAAGGTAGGAGCATATTTATGAATTTTGTAAGCTCAACTACACATCTTACAACACAATCCTATACATATTTACTTAGAATATCCCCATTGGGTTCAATAGATGTAACTCCCAGGCTGAGCATATCATTGCAGCCCTAATGCCTTAAGGTTTGTATTTTTGTGTGTTTGCCCCAGTTTGCAGGCAACACTCAACCCAAACCATGGCTGAGCATGAATGAGCAAGCCAAGAGATAAATCACAGCCACTTTTCTCCTCCTCCAATCCTGTTGGCTGCTGCAGCTGCGCTTACTCAGAGCTAAGCCATGGTTTGGCATAGTGTTACATCCAAACCCTGGCTTATGACTTGTCTGTCCCAGACAAACCATGAGCAAACAAACCTTGGCTACAGCTCATACAGTCATACCTCATGTTGTGGCCGCTTCAGGTTGCATGTTTTCATCAACCCGGAAGTACTGGATCGGGTTACCTCTGGGTTTCACCACTCGTGCATGCGCAGAAGCGCTAAATCACGCCACGTGCAGGTGAAGCGCTTCAGCTTACATCAGTTCCGTGTTACGAACAGGCCTCCGGAATGGATCCCGTCCGTAACACGAGGTTCCACTGTACTTTGTTTGGAGTGAGACAAACCATGAGCCACGAGGCTCAGATGGATTGGGGAAGGAGCAAAGTGGCTGTGATTTTTCCTCTCAACCTGTCCACTCACTCATTCATGCTTAAGCCATGGTATGCATGTTTAAGCACCTACTAATTTAAACCTAGGGACGCAGGTGGCGCTGTGGGTTAAAGCCTCAGCGCCTAGGACTTGCCGATCGAAAGGTCGGCGGTTCGAATCCCTGCGGCGGGGTGCGCTCCCGCTGCTCGGTCCCAGCGCCTGCCAACCTAGCAGTTCGAAAGCACCTCCGGGTGCAAGTAGATAAATAGGGACCGCTTACCGGCGGGAAGGTAAACGGCATTTCCGTGTGCGGCTCTGGCTCGCCAGATGCAGCTTTGTCACGCTGGCCACGTGACCCGGAAGTGTCTCCGGACAGCGCTGGCCCCTGGCCTCTTAAGTGAGATGGGCGCACAACCCCAGAGTCTGTCAAGACTGGCCCGTACGGGCAGGGGTACCTTTACCTTTTACCTTAATTTAAACCTCAGATATAAAAATGCCCGCTGTTGCCAGGCTTAAGCAACTGCCCACAGTAGCTAGAGACTCATAACCTTTCTCTCCTCCTTTGTGCTGCAACCCCAAAGCAATCACAATCTATCTAACAACTTTGGGAATCCCTGGAAATATACAGTGGTACATCGGGTTAAGAACTTAATTTGTTCTGGAGGTCCATTCTTAACCTGAAATTGTTCTTAACCTGAAGCACCACTTTAGCTAATGGGGCCTCCTGTTGCCGCCGCACTGCCACTGCACAATTTCTGTTCTCATCCTGAAGCAAAGTTCTTAACCCGAGATAATATTTCTGGGTTAGCAGAGTCTGTAACCTAAAGCGTCTGTAACCTGAAGCATATGTAACCTGAGGTACCATTGTAATCAATGTCATGAAAAATCAGTACTATTTTTCTAGAAAAAGAGGTGCCGGAACTCACTATAAACGCCTCCCTTGTTGTCTTTTAATGGGAATGGTGCCCACCTGAGAGGTGCCGTAACTTAGTTCCTGTGAAATCTCGAGATTTCTTCGAAGGAGAGATGTATATAAAAAATTAACCAATCAATTGAAGAAAAATGGGATCTTATATAGATGGGAGTTCCCAGAAGGCATTTCATTCTATTTCAAGGAAAAAAGATTTAAACTGTCCACACCCTCTGAACTTGAAAAATTTGCAAGGAGATATGAGAAAGATCTTGGAAAAATGGTGGGGAGGGAAACGGGGGAAGGGCAGGGGGAGGGGGGAGAGGATGAACAAAGTGAAGAAGAAGAAGAAAGAGAGATAAAATTAATAGAAGTAACAGAAGAAAGGGAAGAAGTAGAGAAAGAAGACAAACAGTAAATCTTATTTAGATTTGATAATCTATTTATAACATACAATAATGGCATTAAAAGCGTTGACCTGGAATGTGAATGGCATGAACAATAAAAATAAAAGGAATCAGATTGTACATATATTAGGGAAAAGGAATCTTGACCTAATCTGTTTACAGGAGACACGTAACCAATAAGCATAAGAGAATTTTAAGCAACAAGAAATTAGGACTTGATTTTGTGACTTCTGATAAAGTTAAGAAGAGAGGTGTGGTTCTATATATAAAGGAAAAATTCGATCCACAACTATTGTATAAAGATGATCAAGGGAGGGTGATAGTAGTACAGATGGTGTTTCAAGGAGAAAAAACAATTGTGGTAGGAATATATGCTCGTAATGATAAAAAATCAGATTTCTTCCTTGAATTAGGTAATAAGTTAACGGAGTGGATGGACCAAAAAATAATACTAATGGGAGATTTCAACGGGGTGGTCTCACCAAACTTGGATAAATCAACAAAAAAACAAGACTCGAAGGAAGGTAAACTACCCAGGTCTTTCTTTGATTTGATTAACAATTTAGGTCTGATAGATGCTTGGAGATTTAAAAACCCCACGATAAAGCAGTATACCTTTTTTTCAAATCCAAAGCAGAGTTGGGGGAGAATAGATAGTATTTGGGTATCTAAAGAACTAACTCAGAATTTAAGTAAGGCGGAAATTTCCGCCCAAACTATATCTGACCATAATTCAGTCTTTATGGAAATAAAAGGCAAAGACATTAGATCAGGCAGATGGAGAATGAACGAATCTTTATTTAATGATCAGAGGGTAGTAACTAAGGCTAAGGAAACCACTGAGGAATACTTTAAGTGGAACCTGAATGGGGAAACAGCTGTAGAGACAGTATGGGACGCGGGAAAGTCAGTCATGAGGGGCTTCCTGATTCAGAAAAACTGCCATTTAAGAAAAGAAAGAGAGAAAAATAAAGAGCAGATTCTAACACAGATTATGGAAAACGAAAGAAAATTAACTATTAATCCTGATGAAGAGAACGCAAAGCATAACATAAAGATATTGCAAACTAAATTCTCCATGATAATTAACCAAGAGATTGAGTGGAAAATAAAAATGATGAAACAGAGAAACTTTAAATCAGCCAATAAGATAGGGAAATACTTGGCGTGGCAAATAAGAGAGAGGAGGAAACAAAATACGATCTGTAAGATAAAGGATGGAGATAGAATCGTAGAGCAACCAAAAGAAATAAAAAAGATATTCCAGAAATACTACAAGGATTTATATAAAAGAGGAAAGGAAACGGACTATGAAATAGATAGCTTTCTCCAAAAACAACATCTACCACAAGTTGCAAAGGAAGAAAAAGAGCTATTAGACCAGATGATTACACAAGAAGAGATTAAAAAGCCATAAAAAAGATGAAAATCGGGAAAGCACCGGGGCCGGATGGCCTACCGGCCAAATATTACAAAACATTAAACGAACAAATATCCCCAATCCTGTGTGAAGTGATGAATAATATTCTAAAAGAGGGAAAAATCCCCAACTCCTGGAAGGAAGCATATATTACATTAATCCCTAAAAAAGATGTAGATGCTTTAGAAGTAAAGAACTACAGACCGATTTCGTTATTAAATAACGATTATAAGCTGTTCGCAGATGTGATGGCAGAAAGATTAAAAAAGGTCTTGAACAACAGAATTCACAAAGATCAAACGGGCTAACTCCCAGGGAGACAACTGAGGGATAACGTAAGAAACGTAATAGACATTATTGAATACCTAGATACCAGAATAGACGTTCAGGCCGCCCTGGTATTCATAGATGCCGAAAAGGCATTTGATAATGTTTCATGGGACTTCCTGAAGAAAAGTCTGACAGCGATGGGGATGGGAGAAAGATTTAGAAAAGGTATAGAAGCTATTTACTATGAACAAAAGGCAAAACTTGTAATAAATAACACAACATCAGAATTTTTTAATATACACAAAGGAACTAGACAAGGCTGCCCTTTATCTCCCCTACTATTTATAACAGTACTGGAAATATTTAATAAAAGATTGAGGGAAACAACAGAAGCTAAAGGAATCAAGGTAGGATTGAATGAATATAAAATCAAAGCCTTTGCCGATGATATTGTACTAACTCTTCAAGATCCAAAGCATAGCATGGCGCTGTGGGTTAAAGCCTCAGCGCCTAGGACTTGCCGATCGAAAGGTCGGCGGTTCGAATCCCTGCGGCGGGGTGCGCTCCCGCTGCTCGGTCCCAGCGCCTGCCAACCTAGCAGTTCGAAAGCACCTCCGGGTGCAAGTAGATAAATAGGGACCGCTTACCAGCGGGAAGGTAAACGGCGTTTCCGTGTGCGGCTCTGGCTCGCCAGAGCAGCGATGTCACGCTGGCCACGTGACCCGGAAGTGTCTCTGGACAGCGCTGGCCCCAGGCCTCTTGAGTGAGATGGGCGCACAACCCCAGAGTCTGTCAAGACTGGCCCGTATGGGCAGGGGTACCTTTACCTTTTACAGGACTTAAGGTTAATAAGAACAAAACTAAGATGTTGGTTAAAAATTTAACCAAGGAAGAAACAGTAGACCTAGAGCAAAGGGTGGGAATAATGACGGTAAAAAAGGTAAAATACCTTGGGGTATGGATTACGGCTAAAAATATTAACCTGTTTAAAGATAATTACGAGATCACCTGGAAAAACATTAAGAAAGATTTGGAAATTTGGGACAGAATGAGACTATCCTTCTTAGGAAGGATAGCAGTTGTAAAAATGAATGTTTTACCCAGAATGTTGTTTCTATTTCAAACTATCCCGGTACTCAAAGGTCTAAAGCAATGCCAAGAATGGCAGAGAACCTTGGCGAAATACATCTGGCAGGGAAAAAGACCACGAATTAAAATGAAAATATTAGTAGATAAAAAGGAAAGAGGGGGCTTTTCCCTACCAGATTTGAGTCTATACTATGAAGCGGCATGTTTATTGTGGTTAAAAGATTGGATAAGATTGGAAAATAGAGAATTACTAGATCTGGAGGGCTTCGATAATAGGTTCGGGTGGCACTCATACCTGTGGTACGGAAAGGTGAAGGCACACAGGGGCTTCCTAAACCATATTTTTAGGGGTCCAATACTCCAGGTATGGGAGAGGAACAAAAATCTTTTGGAAAGGAAGACTCCTTGGTGGATTTCACCAATAGAGGTGTTGACTATTAAGAAAACCAATATGGAAGAGAAGAATGCCACTTAGGAAGAACTTATAACTAAATCAGAACAAGGCTTGAAACTTAGACCTTACGAGGAGATAAAATTTTTTTTCACAAGTTGGTTACAATACCACCAGGTGAATGGTCTGTTAACTGAAGACAAAAAGAAATTAGGATTTGAAGATAAAAAATCTAGGTTTAATGTGGAGGTAATAGAGGGAAAGAGTAAAGCACTGTCTAGGAGATACGACATACTACTGGAGTGGTACACTAAAGATGAGGAGGTGAAGGAGGCAATGACAAAGTGGGCGATAGACGTGGGCTATAACATCGATTTTGAAAGGTGGTTAGAATTATGGAATAATAATACAAAGTTTACGGCGTGTATGGCATTGAGGGAAAATATGTGGAAGATGATATATAGGTGGTATCATACACCGGTGAAATTAGCTAAAATCTATAGGTTAAAGAACAAAAGATGCTGGAAATGTGGGGAAGCAGAAGGCGATTTCTACCACATGTGGTGGCTATGTAATAAAGTGAAAAAATTTTGGGAACTAATATATAATGAA
The DNA here is from genome assembly GCF_951804945.1 of Podarcis cretensis. NCBI lineage: Eukaryota > Metazoa > Chordata > Lepidosauria > Squamata > Lacertidae > Podarcis > Podarcis cretensis. The sequence continues at coordinate 21,341,557 of NC_137177.1, read as the reverse complement.
CTTAAAAAAATTCTCAAATATACTTTTCCCAAAAAACCTGAAGCCTTTCTGCTAGGAATGTTGGGTAAAGAGATTAAAAAAGAAGACAAGAATATATTCCTCTACGCCACCACAGCCGCAAGAATTATGCTGGCACAAAACTGGAAAACGGAAATCATACCTAGTATAAGTGACTGGCAGGTTAAAATGGTGGAATACGCCGAACTTGCTAGACTAACGGCTAGAATACGAGACCAAGATGAGCAAATATTTCGTAAAAATTGGAGTAAATATTGGAAATATATTGAAAATAAATTGTAGAAGACACTGGTGGGCCTGGATTAACTCTAACAGAGAATAACTAATATTTAAAACTAAGAGAAAATACGTGAATGTAGGATTATTTGATACTTACCAATAGGTGGAGGGAGGTCCAGGACTAAACAAAGTCCAAAGGCGTCTTTTTTTTTTTTTTTTTTTGTATATCTATATGTATGCTTATAAATTTAGTGATATGATGATCTGTATAGTGTATATCTATATAGACATGTGTATTTCTAAAATTTGAATAAAAAGTATTAAAAAAAAAACTTAGTTCCTGTGAGTTCCTCCTGAAAAAACTCCTGTGAAAAACTATTTAACCCCTCCTCCCCATTAGTATCCAAAGATATTCCAACTCCCGCATCTCCAAATAAAAAGCAAAGGATAGAGCCATTGTGCAAATTCCAGATGTTGGGTTTGCCAAGGACCTACAAGATGGCTAAGAGGTTTGGGGGCTGCTTTGTCATTTGGGGGTTCCTCTCTCTCTCTCTCTCAATTTACTTTAATGGATATTTATGCACACTTTCATGTGCCCAACCAGGAGTGCTTTTCATATTTTGAAAATAAATGCTCAAAATAGCCAGCGGCACCATTTATGCAAACCTGCACCACTCAAAATGCAAGGAGAAACTGAACGATTGCATATTCCCTTGGGTCTAAAAACAAAACAAAACCTCAACCATGAAAAGCCATGGTGTGTCAGATAGACGAGTTGCAGACCAGCCTTGTTACTGACACGATTGTTTCCTATGCACAAATGAGAATTGGTTTTCACATGGAGAAGCATTCAAGCATACCCTCCACACCTACATTCTGCAAGTCTGTACCTGTCAGAATACAGGTGAAATAACTGTGGTGGAGTGCTTCTTGTGATCCAAGAACCCTATGTAGATACAGTACCGTGTGCACTTTTCTTAATGTGTAGATGACTTTTCTCCCAATCTTGGTGAGAGGGAGGTACAGTGGTACATTGGTTCTCGAACGGCTTGGCTCCCAAACAAGTCAGCTCCCAAACGCCGCAAACCCGGAAGTGGGTGTTCCAGTTTGCGAACGTTTTTTGGAAGCCGAACGTCCAATGCAACTTCCGATTGAGTGCAGGAAGCTCCTGCAGCCAATCGGAAGCCATGCCTTGGTTTTTGAACCGTTTTGGGAGTCGAACAGAATCCCGGAACGGATTAAATTCAACAACCAAGGTAACACTGTATTCCATAAACCCTTCTGGAGTTTGCCCCCCATCCCCGCTCGTAAGGGGAAACAGTGCTTGACGCTCCCATTGTTCCTTTTTTTTAATAATAATTTTTATTAATTGTAACATATAAATTATAATACATACCACAAAGCTTCACCACTTATACAATCTTTTTTTTTGGGGGGGGGGACTTCCATCAGCACCTCTGATGACCCACCGTTTTAACCACTTCTTATGCATTTCTTAAATTCATATTGCCTTTAATTATCTTAACTAACCATCCTCCCCTTTATCCATTTTTGCAATAGTTCCAATAATTCACCTCACAAAACTTCTTGCAAACCTACAAACATAGTCTGATCATCACAATTACTTTTCAAATAGTTTGTAAATTTACACCGTCTTCTGTGAATTTCTGGTCCCGCAGATTTCGAATCCTTCCTGTTAATTTATCTAGTTCTGCATAGCTCCCGCTGTTCTAGGTGCATTTTGCAACATGGAATTTCATTAGTGCGAGCCGTTTCTGAGCTCTGGGCGCAGTACTGCGCCTAAATTTTCAGATTAAAACTGCAGAGTGGAAGGAAAGGAGGACCTTTTTCTGCCTCCCCACTTCCAGCTACTCTCTGAAGACTGGAGAAGAGACCCTCTTAAGAATATTAGTGGGGTGGGCAGGGGAAGGGCTAGACCATGTGAAAAATGAACATAATTATTTTAGGTGCAGTTCATTCATTTTCAGCTTTGTATTCTTCGTTATTTAAAAAGCGCACCTAGACATTCTGTTGTCGCGCCCATAACCTAGGTTTAAGGTGCCATTTAGCTCCTAGCTTTCATATCTTAGTTTCTAACACTGCTTATAGAGGCTCACATGCTGCACCTCCCCAGCGTGGGGAGCCTCAAGCGCCAAAACATCTCAGGCCACAACCTGTTCCTTCCTGCTTATAGGAACATAGAAAACTGCCTTTTAACCGATAGTTCAGGGTGGTCTCCTCTGATTGACAGCAGCTCTCCAGGATTCCCAACAAGGATAATGCTAAGGTCCTGCATGGCATTCCCTTGAAGTGACTTGACAGAGACTGGCCTCAAGTACAGTCATTGGGTTCCCTTTTGCCCCCAGAGTAAAAACTCCTTTGAGCAAGAATAATCCTCAGCCTGCATTATGAGAGTGGGCCAGTTCCTACTCCACGGTCCACTGACCTAAAGAGACTGGATCTCCTCCACACCATACCCTCCATACCCGCTGCACTCCCGCTCAAAGTTTATTACGTTGCAGGGCATAAAACTACAAGTCACTTTTGGCACACGTGTTGCCCCTTCCAACGTGACGCACGGAAGGAACGAGTCCAGGTTTTGCAGCAGCGGCTGGGAGCCGGAAGGCGACAGATCCATTAACCTGCCTGCGTGAGTTTATGCGTGATCTCTCGCTCCCCACCCCCTCCAGCCCTCCCATGACCAGATCCCCACTCTGAAGCACATGGTTTGTTTGGAAATAGAACACAACAGACGTCCCCGCCCTGCACCAACTATGCAGGGTGTGTGTGTGTGTGTGTGTGTGTGTTTAGAAGCGGCCCAGAATAGATCCCTGGAGCAGGGTGGGCTGGAAATACACGAGTCCCCTGCAAATCTAAGCGAGCTTCGAAAAGTACAGGCCGGAGGCCACGCCTGTGTTTATGAAGGGAGGAAGGCAGGAAGAAATTCCAGCGGGAGAGCCAAACAGGGCTCGCAGCCAATACCTGCCCGGGGGTGGGGGGTTGGGGTGGGTAGGGTAGATCCTGCCAGGAAACGCGGTGATCAACCTCCCCCACCCACCCCCCCAAAAAAAAACCCCGTTACCCCTCTGTGGCCACTGGCCCAGCCCCGCTCTCCGATACCCCTGCCGTCGAGGACTCACCCACTCGAGGACTTTGATGAAGCCCAGCGGCTCCTTCACGGGTCCCAAGTTGATCTGCAGCCCGGACATTTTCTCTCTCTCTCTCTCTCTCTCTCTCCCACCGAGAGGGGAGGAGCGGAACAGAAGGGGCGTTCACAGCCCGCCAGCCTCCTACCTGACTCACTCGCTCCAGGCTGGGCTCTGCCCGACGCTGCGCGCGCCCCGCCCCGAGAGCGCCCCGCGGCCAGAGCGCAGTCCCGGCCGCCCCAGGGGAGGGGCGCGGCTGCCCCGGCCCGCCTCCTCGGGGCGAGCCCCGCGCGCCCGCCCGCCCGCCCCCCCCAGGTTGCCATCTTAATCTCCGCTGGAGAGCTGCTTTTGCCCTCGACGTGGAGCGCAGCCGCCGGACGGGAAAAGCTGTTCTATGGCCGGCTTTACTTCCCTGGTGCTGCAACGGCGGCGGTGGTGGTTCTCTGCTGCCGGCTGGCTCGCCTTCCGCGCTTCTTACCTCGTTTTGGTTTTGTTTTTTTTGCAACCGCGCGGTAGAAATCCAACAGGTGCTGCTGCTTGGCCAAAGTTGGAAAGACGACAAGGTCCCTGCCAGAGTGGACTGGCAGACTAAATGAATGGATTGTGCACAGATGGCAAGAATGACTGGGGAAATCAGAAACTAGGAGGATCAAAACTTCAGCAAAGAATGGGAGAAATTTATACAGTATTATATTTGACAGAGCACTGTCAACACTTGAACCCTTTGGCAGGTTTTAAATAACTCTTGTAATGTTACATAGACTTTGGATATAATGGAGGACTGAAAAATTAGGAGGACTTATAGTATGTAGTTGAAAAGGTTAACTAAAGAACCCACCAAGGGCAGGAGGGAAGTCTAATGATTCGAAAGAATCTTGTGTCATTTTTATTATTTGTGATTTTGAGTGTGAATGAATTGGTAAAATCAAATAAAAATCATTTTCCAAAAAAAGCAAAAGAAATCCAGCAGGTGCAGCAAGCTTTGCTACCTGTGGGATTTCTGCCTTTCCGAAGGTGCAGCCCCTCGATGGTCACAATTCAGGGCCAGGGGTAGGGGATAGCTCTGAACCGCCACATGTTGCTGGACTCCAACTCCCATCAGCCCCACCCATTGTGGCCAATGGTCAGGCATGATGGGGGCTGTAGTCCAATGGCGTCCATCCCTGATACAGGAACATAGGAAGGTGCCTTGGATCTAATCAGGCTATTTATCCATCAAGCTCAGCATCCTGACTTCAAGATCTCCTCTGAAGTCTTTCCTATGAATTCTTCCTTCTGGAGAGGCCAGCGATCAAACTTGGCATCTTCTGTATGGAAATCACGTGCCCTTGTCACTGAGCAATTGATATAGGATCTCCTTTCTAAGCTGAGGCAAGGGTGTAAACTTGAATAAATTATTGGGGGGGGGGGGAGAGAAAGCACTACCCTGCATAATCCATCACATGACACTGTGATGGACACCATTTGAACGGCAATGCCCCTCAACTTTGTGGTGGGGGTGGCCTTCTCAAATATTTTAGGGGGGGGGAGGGACTTTGGCCCCTTGGAGTTGGCTGTTATGCACTGAGGCCTACTGTGTTCACCCAAAGGTGGACTGTTCTGGAAGCTCTGCTTATGCCATGTTGATAGTCAAAATGACCCCATCCTTAATTGGTAGTGGCTGTAGCACTGAACTCATACACAACTTGCTTTGATATCCACTAATTGGCCTGTTGGGATGGTACCCTTATCTGTGGGCCTGGGGAAGTTGCGTGCAGAGCCCAGAAAAGGGAAACATTGGTAATGTTTGAGGTATCGGCCACCTGTTTTCCCATGTGAAGTATATGCTGTTCTATTGGACAAAGAACGGGAGTATCTTCGTATGGATGCTAACAATCCATAATCAAAAGGGTTATCTCCTTGCTGTGGAGTTCATCCCACGGGTGCTGGTTATCAGGGGTAAGGGGAGCTGGCAGGTTGCTGTTGCTGTAAGGCTTTTTCTTTCTCTTTAATGAAGCACTAGAGTAGATCGCTCTGGTCTTTTAGACTTCTTCCTGGGTTCTTCTGCAAAATCCGAATCCCTGTGAACTCTCCAGCTCTGCAGGATGCAACACCTACCAGGTCCTAAACATGGTTCTTTTTTAAAAAAATAATATTTATTCCAATTTTAAAGATTACAAAAATAAAACACTAAATTAAGCAAGAAAAAACAAAACAATACATCACATTAATACAGACAAGCAGAAAATAAAAAACCCAGAAAAATACAAACAATTAAGAAAAAAAGAAAAAAGAGAAAAACAAGTCAAACCTTCCCATAACTTATTTTTCATTTGCTTATTTCCTTGACCTCCTCACACCTCCTTTTTTGTATTCTAGTTCAATTAGGTATTTTAGCAAATCCTTTCTATCTTTGTTTTTATCCTAATAATTTATCTTAACATACTGTAATTTTACACTCTCTTGTTTCACCAATTAACTATCCATTTTTACTTAATCCTTTCTATCATTTCTGCTAAAACCACATAACTTCATTCCAACATCCTTCTAACATTCCTTAATTTTACAATGTTTCTGTAGATAAACTTTAAATTTCTTCCAATCTTCTTCCACCAACTCTTCTCCTTGGTCTTGGATTCTGCCAGTCATTTCCGCCAGTTCCATATAGTCTATCACCTTCATCTCCTAAACATGGTTCTTCTCCCACACTCAGGCCCAATATTTGGCCTCGTTGACACCACACATTTAAAACAGTATCATACAACTGTAAACAGTTGTGGCTCCCTCTGCAAAGAATCCTGAGAACTGTAGTTTGTTAAAGGTGCTGAGAGTTGTTAGTAGACCTGTTGTTGTTGTTGTTGATCAACTCCTCACAGAGCTACAATGATCAGAGTCGTTTAACAGTCAATTCCTCTTCCAAGGGAATTATGCCAAGTGTAGCTCTGGGGGGACAGGGGTCTCCTAGCAACTCTTAGCACCCTTTACATTTCCCAGGAATATTTGGAGAAGCCACAACCACTTAAAAGTGCTCTGATACCACTTTCACTGTACAGTGCAGATGGAGGCCTATATCTGAGCTCAGCCCTGAACTTTCTTCTTAATCCAGGGGTCTTCCTCAAAACATGTGGAGTGATTTCAAAGTGTCCACGACATGTGCAGAGTGGTCTTCCCTCACAGAAGAGTGACCACAGCTAGTCTGCCCCGTCCCACATATGTGGGCTCACATTGGTTTGATGGTGGTTTGCAGACACATAATAAGCCCCGACACCTCTTCTTTAGAGATCCACACTTATTTTTATTCATTTACTACATTTATGTTCTACAATAAAGCTCTTTGAACAGTTTACAATAAGACGTCTTTTAACAACAAGAAAGGGGAAGGAGAACAAATCTGAAGAATGGCTTTACACAATCAGAGTGGCTCCCATTGAACTCTGTGGCACTGACTTCCAAGGAAATACATTTTGCAAATATTTAGATTAGATTGTATAAGGTGACTTATACCACAATCTCTGTCTTTCCTCTCTGTCCTCTGACTCACACAGTGCTGGGATTTTTTCCCCCCAGCCCAAGGGCCACATTGCCTCATGGGTAACCTTCTGGGGGCCACATGCCAGTGGAGGATGTGGCCAGATGCAAGAGTGGGCGGGGCAATGGATGTCACTCTTACTGTCGCCCAGTAGGCTACATCCAGGTGAACGTAACAGTTCAAGAACACCATTCACCTCTGACATTCCCCTCCTTGATGCCATGTTAATAAACCCCAACCATCCTTTGGTAGGCAATTAAATACATTTATTTCATTGCACCATTTCCAGACACTTTTAGGGCTTTGTTTTCTTTTTACAGTACTTGCTTTGCTTGCTGGTTTCATGCCTATCAAAGCTTTATATTCTTTCAGTAGTTACTATATTTCATTTTCCTTCTTGCAAACCACTTTGAGAACCAAGATGGTCGAGAAGCAGTATACAGTGTTACAAATTGCCTTCTCCTGTGTGAACTTCTCTAGTTAATTGAGAGAGTCTCCTCAACAATTTATAGTGTTTTTACTGTCTGTTGTTTTTAGAGTGTACAACTCCCACAAAGTCTCATGCTAAAGGGTAGTCTAGATGTTTACTAAGCTGGAGCAACTAATGCAGTTTCCTTCAGATGTGTTGGACTGCAACTCCCATCAAGGAGTTGCCTTGAGATGAAAAAGCAGAATATCAGTATTTTAAAGGAATGCCTTTCTTCCCCCTGGTGGGAAAAGATTTGTGGGATTTTATCTCTAGGGCTGCAATCTTATGCACTCTTACTTCCAAATTGTTGCATCTGTTTTTTATTTGTAGTGTTTTGCTTTAGTGATGTATGGAAGTGAGAGCTGGACCATAAAGAAGGCTGATCGCCGAAGAATTGATGCTTTTGAATTATGGTGCTGGAGGAGACTCTTGAGAGTCCCATGGACTGCAAGAAGATCAAACATATCCATTCTGAAGGAAATCAGCCCTGAGTGCTCACTGGAAGGACAGATCCTGAAGCTGAGGCTCCAATATTTTGGCCACCTCATGAGAAGAGAAGACTCCCTGGCAAAGCCCCTGATGTTGGGAAAGATGGAGGGCACAAGGAGAAGGGGATGACAGAGGACGAGATGGCTGGACAGTGTTCTCGAAGCTACCAGCATGAGTTGGACCAAACTGCGGGAGGCAGTGGAAGACAGGAGTGCCTGGCGTGCTCTGGTCCATGGGGTCACAAAGAGTCGGACACGACTAAACAACAACAAGTATTTTGCTTAGTGGCATTGTAATGGACCGATAGCTGCTCTGATCCCATTTAGAAAAGAACTGAAGACTGATTAGTGTTTTAAATAAAAAATAAAATAAGGTGTTTTGGAGGGCAAATTCAAAGAGTCATTCTATGTGTCTATTAAGACTTAGGAGTAACAATGTGATTTCCAAGAGGAGGATTAAAATGTAACTGGCACGTTATGTAGCAACCTTGGGTCTATCGGAAAAAGCCAGGTTAAAAAAGAAAGAAAGATGACACAAAGGAAGCCAAACAAATTCTGGCAAACATGTCCTTAAATATTGTGGGAGACTTTCTGCTCAGGTAGAAAAATTAACAAAACGCTTAAATGCTCCCTGCCCTCCTTCAGTTTGACAGTGTGTTGGACTGGTAACTGTGCAGTCTGATTCTGTATGATTCTGCTGAAATCGTAAACTAGCTAGTCTGCATCATATATTTAAAGCACATGCCTTCCACCAAAGTATCCTAGGAACTGTAGTTTATTAAGGATGCTGGGAATGGTAGCTCTGTGAGGGGAAATCTACAGTTCTCAGGATTTTTTTTTTTGGGGGGGAGTCATGTGCTTTAAATGTATGTTAGGTATGCAACCCTAGTTGAGGCTGCAATCCCATATACAAGCTTGCCTGGGAGTAATCCTCTAGGATTGTGCCACTGGGTCTGGTTTACGCAGATAGCTGGTGGAGATGAAGAATATTTGTTAGCATCCTAGGGTGTCAGAAAGAAATGTATGACTTCAGGTGGTGGTTGGCTTTTGTTTTGTAATGCTTCCTTAGGTTTTGTGTTTTTAAGCACCCTATACCTGGTATCGTAGCATATTAGGAAGTGAGATGTGCTAGAAGCTTTCACCCTGGTTTTTTTTCCCCTTAAAGAAACACTTGTACGTCATGTTTTGATTTTAAACAAAATAGTAATTTTTAAAGAGCAGCCTGACTTGCAGCCCAAGTGGTGCAATGCATTCTGGCATCTTATTTGGCTTAGAGAGAAAGAGAGATATACGTTTCAACATGAGGGAAGACCGGTTTGGGAGTTGGCTGATCCTTTGAAACATAAATGCACTTGTAAATGTTTCATTCAGCCTGAACAGGAAAGTGGCCTAAATCTTGCGTTTCCCCGAGGGAATTGGGAGGGATGAATAGACTGAAAGTGCTCTCCCTCAGCCTCCCCTCCGCACCTTCGTAAACATTCCTGTTCCTGGTTCGTGAAATCTTTTGTATATCCAACAACGTGATAAAGATCCTGCTTTTTCAGGTTTATCTGCTTTTTCGGGGGGGGAGAGCTGTTGTACCATTTCCTCCCCAAATTCTCACTCTGTTCCGCAGGACCTACTCGCGCGCGTTCCGTGTCTCACTCGCACAGCCCCAAATCTGGCATGCAGAGGCATTCAGAGTTTGGGTTTGTCTGTCCCGTCGCTGCAGCTTCTTTACTTCATCGCGTTCAAGGTGCGCGCGCGCGATCTTCATTCATTCATTCTCCCCAAACTTCGGCAACTTTTAAGTTCAGAGCGGGAGGGGACTTGCCGGCTTAACGTCAAATGTCAAATGGAGGGAAACTGTCTGTGTTTCTTCTCTCCCCACCGCGTTAAATAGTCGCGGCGATGCTCTGTCTGCTGCAGGACGCTATTCCTCAGGGCTACTCGCTGGGGCAGTGGTGCTCTTCATTCATCGTCCCTTCGGGGATTTCTCTCTGTAACAGCATTCAATGGGCCGCGCCGTCCAGCTCCACCCCGACTACAACTCCCAGGGTGCATTCCAAACGAGACCGGGCCTCGCGCTGCATGCTGGGAGCTGTAGTCTTGCCGCCGCCGCCGCGCCTTTCCTCTCGCCCCGAACGCGAAATGGACTCGTTCCTCATTCGCTCTTTCAGGCCTCCCGCGGCTCCTGCCTTCATTGCCCGGGCTGAATGCGACTCTTTATCCCTCAGGCGCACGAGCGGACCCGCGCCCCGCTCTTCACCCCTTGAGCGAGCAGCCATTTACAGCCGCCTCAGTCGCCCACCACGCCGGAGGGCAGCTTAGCTCGGGCGTCGGCCGCGGTGCCTGACGGGAGACGTAGTCCCTGCCCTCCGCCCTCCTCGCTTCACGCGGCGGGGCCCCGTCCCAGCGGAGGACTTCCCTTCCCATGGTGCGCGGCGGCGACAGAGGGCCACTTCCGGGGCGCGGCGGCCGACGGGAAGTGCGGTCCCTTCCCCTCGCGCCCTCCCTCCCGTCGCATTGCACAGCCCCCCTCGGCGGGACTCGGGCTCCCAGGCTGCCCCGCGCTCGGCGCTTGAAGGCTCCTGCGGAGGATTGTTATTGTGGCGGCCCGGCCCCCCTGGGCTCCTCTCAGTGTTTAAAGATGGCGGCGGCGGCGGCTTCGGCGGGAGGCGGCGGCAGCAGCAGCGGCGGCGGCTCGTCCGGGGCCTCGCAGGCGCGGGGCCGCTTCCCCGGCCGGCCCGGCGGGTGCCGCGCGCGGGGCGCAGGGGCCGGCAGCCGCGCGAGGGTCTCGCTGCTGGCGCCGCGCCTGCTGGTCTGGGCCGCTCCTGGGGACGGGGAGCGGGCCGCGACGGACACCACCCTGGGGATCCTCCTGGGCCTCAGCCGGAGCTGGCGCCGCCTGCAGGGCCTGCTGGGGGACAGCAGCAGCAGCAGCAGCGGAGGCGGCAGCAGCGGGGGCGAAGAGGAGCCGGTGAGATTCCCTGCAGCTGGTGGGGCTGGGAGGCTGCGGGCCCCGTCTTGACAGGGGGCGCGGGAGGCGCCGCGGAAGCCCACGCTCCCCGTGGGGTGGGGTCGCGCCGAGTGCACCCGCGCGATGGTGCTCAGCTGTTCAGGGGGGGGGCGCAGAAGCGCTGGAGCCGTCCTCTTCTCTGGCAAGACCTGGGCTGGAACCGCATTGCTTTTTCACTCCCTTCATCGATGCATTTCTCCAACAGGAGCGCGTGTTCGTGGTTGGTTTAGTTTCTTAATTGTCGTGGGGGTGGGGAGGCTTGTTGTGGCTGATGCGAACACTGCCACAGAGCTCACCTGCAAAGTAGGGCAGGATCCCTGGAGTTTGCGCCCTTCCTCCTCTCCTTTTTCCTGCTTCCTGGGCTGGAGGCTGGAAGCTGGCCTTAAATCCCATGCTTGTGCTTCCTGGGCTGAGCTTAGATGCTCTCTCCCCCCCCCCCTACAGGAAATTGGCTTTGGAGGTGTGTGCGTGAGGGTAGCGCTGGTGGTGGGAGTCTAGCTTGCTTGTGAGGATGAGATGGGCCTCCTTGCAGGGGAAGTAAGTTCGTCTGCTGGCACATGGTGACCCTGCACCGGCCCACTGGCAGTGTGGGATTTGAGGCTGCAGGCATGTCCAGGAGCAAGTCCTGTTGAGCACAGAAGGGGTGCTTCTGTGTCAACAGACCTGGACGATAAGGGGGTGCTTTGTTCAGCTGTCAGGATCAGCTTCTCCTTTATGCAGGCTGTGCCTCCCACTTTGGATTGCTGCATGCAACACTTTTATCAGGTAGCCATGGTGAACAGATGCTGCCCTCCTTGGGGGGAGAGACAGAGGAGGGATTGCCTTTGAGCTTCCCTGTTGTTTGCACACAGCTTCTTCTTCAATAGGTGCTTTCAAACTTAAGGCGGTTTGGGCAGAATGGCCCTGTCTCTGGCTAGGCAGGGGTGTGGTGCGATCAGACATATGGGGCTTTTGTTCCTACCTTGGTCCTTGAAAGCAGAAAGCTGACAGCGCTTAGTCACCTGCTCTGCTGTCTCCTCCCTGCTCCTGTAGCATTAGACACATGGGAGAAACTAGCCTAACCAGGGATGGCCTTCACCATACAGAGATTCTTCCAGCAATTTGGGAAAATAACTTCACTCTTCCAAGGTTTCAAGCTGCATAGAGGTAAATTGTTGCTGTTCACCAGGGAACAAGGGGAATCAATATGAGGGTGATGGAAGGCTTGTGTTGGAAGAATGGAATTTTCTTAGGGTTTTCTAAGGTGGAGAGGATGGGTGTTTGGGTGACTTTCGAGTCCCCAGAGAAATATGCTAGAAAGGATTGTCAAGAAATGTCAAGAAAGGAAGCAGTTATGACTGAGCTGGGCTGCTGCTTGTCTTTCACTATTGTACACCTATCCTCAGCTGATTGCAAATGAGAGTTAAAAGTTAATCTCCTGAAATCTTGCTGCAGTGCAACATGGGACACAAACATTTAGCAGAGTCTGAGAGTGAAACTGAGGTAAGGGACAAGTTATCGGCTGACTGACTAGCCGGTATCTGGGCTTTATTTAAGAAACTATTAAGTTTTGTTCTTCTCTTAGTAGTTAACTGAATTTCAGATGCTGGTTTTCTCTTGAAGGATTTCAGTTTCTGCTTTGGAAGATTTGCATCCTATAGGTCTGACTACCTCTGCCACCAATGGGAAAAGCCTAGCTTCCAGAATTCAGTGTCTTTGGCCTGGATGAAGTTGCCAATGACTACCTGTTGTTTCGTAACTGTGAAAGTGATGCCCTTTATGTATATTGCTAGCACAGGGGGTAGTGCCTTCAAGAAAAGCACTGGCATTGCAATGGGATGATTTTTTCTGTGCTCCCAGGCGTGTATCCATACCCGTTTATGTTGTGTGTCCTGGGACAGCTGTTTAGGTGTGCCTCATTTCAGGTACAGTACAAACAAATTGCCAGTGCTTGGTCTGAGAGTCTGTACAGTCTGTGATTTATGGAATAGCACAAGAAAGCAGGAAGACTCATTTGTGGTAGTTGCAAGTTGCTTCTTTGCCCTCAGCTGGTAAATCTGCTGGGTGGTGGTAGGGAGCTTGATCAAATCTCTATATTAAAACAAAATGCAAATATATTTCCACATAGAGAACTTGGGTATTTGGCGGTGGGGGCGGTTTCAAGCCTTGCCTATTTCCTGGCATGTGAGTCTTGTACATGGTCGGACTTTTTTTTGGTGTATGAAGAAGCATTCTGTCATGTGAACCCGCATCTGCCCTATGAAGTGTCCATTGTAGATGGAAGTGTATTTACAGTGTGATCACATCTTACATCAGGATTTGGTTCCAAGGGTTCTGTGTATACATAAAAATTACACATACCTAAACCCTTGCGGCTACTGGGTGATGGGAAAAGAGAAATAACTCTCCCCGCCCCAGTACTCCCATAGCTCGCACACCAAACAGGCCTTGCCTCGCAAGCAAGGCAGAGGTCTTAAAAGCTATTTTTTCACACTGGGTTACCCCCAGAGGATCCAGTTCGAAAGAGCTTTTAACTTTCCACCTTGCTTGGATTTAACTTGCGCGATTTCAGCTATCTATCTTCAACCATGTATAGTTGAAATTGTGCAAGTTAAATGCATGTAATATGTGATTGTACTGTGCTTTATCTACTCAGTTTATATTCTGTCCTTCCAAAGGAGCCCACCACCTTTGTTTTGTAAGCATCTCGTCTGACTAGACCTTTGCAGATTGTCTCCTTTCTGTTGTTGTTCAAGGGAAAGCCCAGGATGGGTATTTTTAGATGGCAGATTTTGATCCCCTAGTAAATTTAAAAAAGTATGCAGGTGCCTAGCAGTTAGTTTTCCAGAAGATGCAAAAGGGACCAGTTTTGAAAGCGCCCTAAGCTAAGAGGTTTGAGAACTATTTGGCACAAATTGGGCTTCTTAGGGTGAGATGGTCTATTTTCTAGGAAGACTTGGAATGTTTGTAGGAGAAAGGAAGAGGGCTACTCAAGGTAAGAAAGCTTCTGCTTGACCTGTCCATAGCACTAGAAACTTGGCTGAAAGCACACAAGGACAACTAGTGACCAGAGATGCATGTTTTGACAATTTGATAGATTTTGACTGGGTGGTCAGAATATACTGGAAGGCCATCACCTTGGCAGGGAGTGACTTCAGCCTGTGGAAAGAGGGCTTGGTGAAATCACTTGGGTAATCAGCTTTCCTTGTGATTAAATCCATCTCTTGCTAGTGGCTGTTGCTGTCTTTGGTCAACATGGGGAACCTGCAGCACTCCAGATGTTGCTGCATTTGCACTTCTGTCAGCCACAGCCAGCATGCCCAATGGCTAGGTTATGATGGAAGTTGTAGCACAGCAACCTGTGGAGGGCCACAGGTTGCCACCCCTGACATAGGCACTGGAAACTGATATGTGGTTCTCAGCACTTGTAGGGCTACACAGTTTGGGTTCATCCATAGAAAAAGCATTGATGGCATTGTAAGGTTTCCTTGGTAAGAGGTTTCCGACAACCACAGATTGTCTTGTAAAGCATGTAGCCACAAAGAGAGTGTTGGATGCATCCTAGAGTATAGTTCCAGTCAACATGTCTTGGTGTGTGCACTCGGTTCATAAGGGTGGGGAACCTTAGGCTCAGGAGTCAAATGTGACCCTCCAAGCCTCTCTGGCTCTTGAAACTGTCACCAGGGTGCACACCCCCACTGGCTCTGCCTGGCACCCTCCTTGAGTGTGGTGTTTTTTGCAAATTTGGAATGTGTTCCTGAACACAAGACCCTTGCTTGCCTGGGTGAGAATAGAGAGGGAAGTGTGAATGTAAAGAAACAAGCATACTGTACAAAGGGGGAAAATGTGTATTCATTGTTCTGCCCCCCAGGCAGGTTGTCTAGAAGAGAATGTAGGCCTCTGGCTAAAAAAATGGTTCCCCAGCTCAGATTTAGAGCAACAGGCACCTTGTGTAAATGCAGTGTGCCATAGAATGCACCCCAGAATCCTCTGCAATGTGCAGGGGATCCTTGGCAGACAAATTGCTGTAAAAAGAAACTTTGGAAGCCTATGGCAATAAGAATTGGTTACAATATTTAGTGTACAGTGGAACCTTGGTTTTCAAACTTAATCCGTTCCAGAAGACCATTCGGCTTCTGAAAAGTTCGAAAACCAAGGATCAATGGGCTGGCTCCAAAGTCAATGGAAAGAAATGAATAACGTGCCTTGGAAGCCATTCAGCTTCCGAAAATCATTCAAAAACAGAAGCATTCAGTTCCGGGTTGTCGGCGTTGGGGTTCCGAATTGTTTGGCTTCCGAAGCGTTTGATAACCGAGGTTCCACTGTACAGGGGACTTGCATGCTTCCTGATGACAAAGGAGATGTGAACTGGGAATAACAGCTGAGGTCGCTTTTAAAACACCCTCTAATTTACAGGCAGTGCAGAGAAGAGCAGATCCCTCCATCGTGTCTACAGCTGGGCATAAAATCACCGGCTTCTCCTGCAAGTTTAGGTAATCCCTACCATATGAGTACTAAGAATTCCACCTTCACCCAAGGGGGAAAAACACCCAATCAAATACTAACCATAAAAGAACTGGTGGTGTGTGTACCCACATATTTCTCCCTTGTTGAGTATGGAAGCACAGTTATTTTCTGTTTCTTTGGTTGGTTAAATAGCTAATATCTCAGCACTTTCAAGGAGAAAACACCACTAGTGGTAACTGAGCCCCTACATTTCTTTATGCAGGCTACCCCTTTGCCATGGTTGAAATGTAATCATCTTTGTATCTCTGGTTCATGCAACAGCTATTGCACGACCCCTGGCCAGAACCAGTTGTGTTTTGCGTTTCCACAAGATGGCTGTACACGTGTGGAAAGTTCTTACTCACCACAGACTGCAGGTGTTTTTCAAACCTGTTCCATCGGGTTGCCCTTGGAACAGAGTTTGGGTCACAGCCGTGCATGTGTCTACTGCAGGCCTTCCCCAACATGGTGTCTTTCCTTCCAAATATTTTGGACTGAAAAATTCCATCTCCCCTGAGTGTGGGCCAAACTGGCTGGAGTTGACAGGAACTGTAGTCCACAGTATCAGTAGGGCACCAGGCTGTGGAATGCTGATGTGCAGATAACAGCTACTCTGGTGCTTTTCAGTAGTGGCTCCCCATTTGTGGAATGCTCTCCCCAGGGAGACCCGCCTGGCACATCACTAGATACCTTTAGGTAACAACATTCCATTTTAACCAGGCTTTCGGTTTTTAACTTATCTATGACCACCTGGAGTGGAAGGGATGTTTTTAATGTATCTCCCCCCCCCCCTTTGGTTTTGATGTATGTATTGAGGGAAGGGGTTGTTAGTCACTTTGAGTTGTTGTGGAATAATAATAATAATAATAATAATAATAATAATAATGGTGTTCCAGTAAGCTGTTAACAATGTTTGGTATACCAGTCCATAATGTGACCAGTGTCAGAAATGGCCATGTGAGGTTGAATGGCATTCTTCTTCGCAGCCGGGTAAGAGCTAGCTCCAGTTACTGCTGCTTTGATAACTATCGTAACAGACACATGGGAACTGTCAGGAAACACTTTCCCTGCTTGCTATTGTGTTGGAATAAAATATTCTTTAAAAAACACACACACCTGGGAAGCCCTTCAGTAACCTTTACCAAAAGTGTAATACTGGCACACCTAGACAGGGCCCTTGTTTGCCTCTGTTTCATCAATTCCCGTTTCCTACACTTTCTGTGTCTGCAATGGACAATTACCCACAACAGGTCAGGGAGGGCATGGGTGGATTAAGACACTCTAGAGCAGGGGTAGACAACCTAAGGCCCATGGGCCACAAGCGGTCCACGGGGGTTGTTTAACTGGCGTACGAGCTGCTCCTGAACCAAGCCGCCCACTCAGTGAGTCCCCGCGTGCTGCACTAACCCAGCGTGGCGCAGGGACTCGCTTCCGCAGTGCCAGAAATCGCGTCTGCGCATGCACAGACACTGGAAATCGCATCTGTGCAAGCACTGGAAAGTGCTTCTGTGCAGACCCCGGAAATCACATCTGCACAGATGCAGACGCCGGAAATCGCGGGCGCACACGCAGTCCAGCCCATGAAGGTCTCTCCTCTGAAGTGAACCGGCCCAGGCGAGGTAAACCTTGCCGACCCTTCTCTAGAGATCAGTAGTTGGCTTGAGACATATTTGCTGGTTTTTTTTTTCCAGAATCACAAATCGGTGATAGAGAGGGAAAAATACACCCTAGGATTGCTCCTCAAAATATAAGGATGGTTGGTTCATCGTCTTGCTGTTCTTGAGTCCGGGTTCAAGCGTGCAGCAGGAAGCGTTATGCAGTGTGTCTCAGCTTGAGCATGCATATGAGCGATAGCCTATATGGAAGCATCTTTGCATAATCTCCCTATTGTTCCATCAGGGAAGGAGTTTTGACAGGCTGCCTGCCCTTGGAGTGCCAGTTGCATGCGTGCAAGAAGATTTCGACACTGCATTTAAGTGTTCAATATCCCTGTGCCTTCTGTGACAGCAGAGCCTTTGTGAACCCAGTCCTGCGTGTCCTCTGTGGTCTGTGAACAATGTGACCTTCACATCATGAACTATGGAGTTAGCTGTTTCCCCCCAGTAAAGCTGTCCACCCGTTCAAATAAATGTTGGCTGATTAATTGGATGCGTTTTGGTTGGTTAATGGATTAAGATCCATCCCAGGGTACATGTCTTTCTTTATTATTATTACGGCTATTAGCCCATGAAATATGTACAAACATGTCTGATGGGGGTACATGACAACACAGCCACCTTGCTGAAGCTAAACTGGACGATGGCCAGGGAACCCCACAAACATCGCTTTGAGTTCCACAAAGGAAGGAAGGCAAGATACAGGTGTGCTAAAATAAAAATTAAAAAATCTGCAGAAACCGGCATGCAAGAGGCCAAGCGATCGTTTGTAACAATAAGCAGATTTCTTCTGTTTCTAGATGATGTGCGGGCATACGTTGCATCAGGTGTTCCAAAATGCATTTTTCCTTCTCCCACTGGGAAGAATCTCATGGCACCTTGAAGCCTGGAACATTTATTATGGCATATGCTTTTGTGGACTAGCGTCCTCTTCACCAGATGCCTGAAATATAATTGGGATTATGTGTTTTTTAAGGTCCCAGCCACACCATACATTTAAAGCACATTTATGCCACTTTTAACAATTCTAGGAATCCTGGGAACTGTCGTTTGCTCCCCAGCTTACTAGTGCCAGGAGCTCTGCATTATTGCCAACCTTGTCTTGTTAATGGTCACTCACTTAGGTTTTTTCATAATTTCTCTGTCTGTTGTTTATGCATTTTGTTTCCTTCTGGCTTCACTGCTTCCTACCACTGCTCTCAGAAAATGTACATACGTCTCTACCAATTATTTAAAAAATGCTTCATACATCTGACAAAGTGGATTGTAGCCCATGAAGGCTTATGTCTACCTTAGATTAGTCTAAGGTACTACAGCGTTCTTTGCTGTGTTTGCTGCCCTTCTGGAACTGCCCTATTGCGATGGTCATCTGCAATTTTTATGAACACTTGTGTCACAGTAATATTAAAACAATTCACTCACTTAATCAGGGGCACCTTTTTAAGGCGATTGTTCAGTTCCATTTCAAAGTTTTAATCAAACGTTGCAGCTCTAGTCTTTTATATTGATAAATGACACATGTAGGGGGAATGCCTGTTAGGATGTGTGGGGTTTCTTGTCTGGAAGGAGGGCTTGCCAACCTGCCTGTGGGTGCTTGGCCACCCAGGTCTGCAGGTGCCCTTATTGGGAGGATAGGGAACCTTGGGGCTGATGTGCCCCCCTACAGCCTTCTCTGTGTGACCTTCAAGAGTCTCACTAGGCCACACCTTTCAGTCCTCCCTCATTCCTTCCTAAAGTACCTGATGGCGGATCTTGCCTGCCTGGGTGGAGGTAGCTATAGGTGCATAGACAGCACTTGCTTTCATGCGTCTGGAACGTAGCCTACTGTCACATCCATTAACATGCTTATTTTGGTTGCTGCTCCCACCCACCCACCCCTAGCATGCAGTCCCAGAAGATTGTCCATTAGGAAATGACTCCCTTACCTACTACTTTCCTGTAGGATTTAATGGCAACCACTCGCTTACATAGGAGAAAGCCAAGAGGTGCCCTTGGGGACACCTTTGTGGAGGGGCCTTGGTCTGCTCCCTGCCCCTGCTCCCCCCTCCCATCACTGAGGCTTTCTTCTGTATCATACTAGAGGATTACTAGGACCCAAACCTTGGTATTTTCTAGCTATATATTGAGAGGGAGAAAACGCAGTTCTCGAGAGAGGAAAGGCACCTCCCTATTTCTTTCTCCCCCACCCCCAAATTCTTCAGGATACTTGCTGTAAGCTGTCAGGCCTTTGGCAGGTCAGTTGTCTTCCCTCTCAATCCTCAGTTTGTTATCAACGGATGCATGAACATTCCGCATATCAAGCTTCTCTCTGCCCTGGACTTTCTGGATCGACTTGCACAAGCTCTAGTCCGTCTTAGTTATGTGTAGGGTATACTGGTGTTGACGCTGGAGTGGGGCAGGTCTAAAAGCAGAAGAACTCACTTGCGAGTACCTATTTGCATGCAGAGACTGCATGATTGGGAAGCCTAGTTGCATGGAGCCCTTCTCTATGAGTTGGTGTCTGCACACAGCAAGTTGTTGCAAAAGGACAACTCAGCCAGGTGTGAGGGGAGACTTGCTGTGTGCATGAGTAACACCCTGAAGAGGGCGTTTCTGGCTGAATTCTGGTTCCTTAGACCAGGGCTTGGAAGCATACACCCAGGGGCCAAATGTGGCCCTCGAGCTTGCCCTCTGAACTCTCCCCGGACCACACTCCTCACTGGCCATGCTGTGCCCCCAAAGTGCTTTTGCTTGGCTAGAATGTTGTTGCTGTGCCCACTTTGCCTCTGGTTCTGCCCACCAATTATATTTCTTCCTTAAACGGTGGCCCTCAGGCTGAAAAAGTCTCCCCATCTCTGCTTTAGGGGTGTGTGTGTGTGTGTGTGTGTGTGTGTGTGTGTAGCAGTGTTTCCCATACTTAGGTCTCCAACTGTTTTTGAACTACAGTTCCCATGATCCCTGGCCGCTGGTCCTGCTAGCTAGGGATGATGGGAGTTGTAGTCCAAAAACAGCTGGAGAACCAAGTTTGGGAAACAGTGATGTAGAGGCTCAACTGCCATAATGATCCTCTTAAGCTCACAGGTTCATGTTAGGTGGTTTGGGTTCTTTTCTTTCCCTTCACCTAAAATGTCGTTTTGATCACAAACTTGCGTCTTCCTTTATCTATGGTTTTCCCCAAGTATGTGGACGCTGATGCCTTCTTTGTTGGTAGCCCTGTTTCTTTCCTAAACTGATAGACTCTCAGCCACCTGATTTTACTATGAGATTGAGAGAACAATGAGGCTACCTGAAAGCCCACCAGGTTTGGGACGGAGGAGAGGGTGGCAAGTTCCAGTTCTTGTCCTGCCAACCCTGTTTGCTACCTCCAGTTCCCAGAAGTTGAAACCACCACTTGCTCCTATTGCTGCAGTTTGCACAAAAAACAAGGCATGCACTTGCAGACTAAAGCAAAACAAAGTGTTTGGTTCTTGCCCGCCCCGCTCCCCATTGCTGCAGTAGCAGTGCCAACACTGAAGTATGTACGGATGTGGAACTGGGAGCACCTTTTCTACCTCAACATAACCCTGTTTCTATTTTTCTGGTGATGGGCATGAAAATATATTCATGCAGCCCAGAAGTGAGACTAGTCTGAGCTGTATGGATGAAGGGAAAGTTTTGCCCCCACTGTAATTCATTTCCCACAGGAATGGATAGCTGCCATTCATTTCCATGACATAAAGTATAGGGGTGAACTGGTACTACACCTGCCCTGCTGATCTCTCAATTAAGAAGCAAGTTTGCATCTAACTGCATAGTCCTATCCTAGTTTCTGTTTCTTGGCCAAATCACACCAGGTGCTATCACTGACATTTGTAAGCTGCTCTGGGGCCCTCTTTTTGACTGAGGAATGGGGTAAAATAACAGTTACCCCACCTGATCCACTCCCTTAGCTGAACACAGGTTTGGTCTCACCTGTCGGCTCAAACATACTGAGAATTTTGGAATGGAACCCAGAGTTCTGTCTCACACCATTCACTGCATTGAACAGAGAACAACAGTTAGAAAATGAAGAACTCACTCACAAGAATTATAAGGAACTTTCATTTCCTGGCTGGTTGCTCTCTACTGCAGTAGTAGACCACATGTTCTGTGGTGCATTTTGAGATGATCCTGCTGAATTCTCTTGGTGCAAAAGTGCTGAAAACTCTTTCTGGAACAATGAGCAAATTCTGAATTGTAGGCCTTCCTTTGACAGTCTATTACATCTATACTATATGCACACAGTGGAGAGAAAGGAGGAAGCATTGGCTAGGTAGGTGTTACTAAGTTGGCACATATGCCATATCCAAATCAGCACTGAATAGCAGCATCTAGCCCAGGGTTGAGGAACCTTTGACTCTCCAGAGATTGCTGGTTCAACAGAGCCCATCTATCCGCCAGGTGGGGTGGTTCTGATGGGAGTTGGAGTCCAGCAACTTCTAGAGGACCACAGGTTCCACAGCTCTGATATAGACTAAGGCATATCTTGGTGCATGTGCAGTGCATATCCACAGCTTACAGCAGCTGTCTACTACCAGTTATGCTTCCCCTTTGCAGCACAGCTGCATGGGGATGCAGAAGGACTTGAATTCGAATTTAGAAGCTGTTGAAGCAACCACCCACTTTATAGCTGCAAATGTTAGAGAATGTGAGAATCCACAAAAAATAGGTAAAGAGGAATAATGGCCCTCACGCTTCCCTGTTGATCTTCTCCAGGAGTTGCTCCATCCATAATCTGGTGCACATTTTGCATCCCATCTGTCACTAAGCGGCCATTACCTCCAGCCTTGCATGCAGTGCCTGAGAGTTCCCTAAATTCCTTTGGGACCTTCAGAATCAGTCCCCCAACATGGATAAATTTCTGGCTATGTCTGGGGTTTTTGTGCTTGCTGAGACCCAGACTCTCACCTTTCAGAAGAGAGGGACAGCAGGCCCAGGAACTTTCTCTGCACATCCAAAGATGAGTCCACTATGTGCTCAGATGTGGGCCTGAGGTTACTTTGTATAGATGTGGGGAAACTGTTACATAGCACTTGGGTTTCCATGTAAAGTTACCGATGTGTTGGGCTGATACTCTTATACACAGTGTGTCAGTTGTGAATGGATCAATAATCTGAGACCCTTTTTTGTGGAGTGCTCTCTCCAGGGAGGCTCACCTGGCACCTTTGTAAGATACCTTTAGGCGCTAGGCAAAAACATCCCTCTTCCCCAGGCTTTTGGCTAATTAAACCATCTTATGACCTTTTAAAGTGGGAGTATTTTTTTTTGCTTGTGGTGTGTATTTTTGTGTCTTCATATTGTAAACTGCTCATTTTGCACACAATTCCCAGTAGATGTACACATGTTTTGGTGTGCATTTGAATAAGCTCTGTGACACTTCTCATCAAACAAATCTGAATGATGCCGAGTAACTCTGCAGGGCGTATTTTTGGACATGTGTCTTGCTGCTCTGCCATTAACACTTTGTACACAGCCCTGCCCAGGTGTTTTGTCTATTGTACGCTGCCCTGGAATCTGGTTGAATAAAGTGTGACTTAGAAATGTAAATAAATCCTCCCCCTTTATTTTCAAAGAATTGTATGGGCAGTGGTGGTGATGGGGAGACACCCCAGAGTTGTGCAGCGGTGTTGGAAGAAAGGGGTTTAACCTTGGCTACATGGGTGACCTGCTGTAAGGAAAGGGCCGGGTGGTTTCTTCCTTGAATGTGACCCTCACTTGTGACTCCAGTTCCTTCTCTCTTGCCTGGCAGAAGGAGTTCCTGGGCTTCCACTCAGAGGATGACGCCTCTCAGAGCTCGCTGCGTGCTGCTCTACGGTTTAAAAGAGGTAAGGGTGCCATTGCAGTTGCCTCTTGGTGGTTTTCTGGCTGATCTGACAGTGGTCTGGAGCATCTGCACACACATTTAAGTCCCAGCAATAGCAACATGGAAAAACAACACATAAAAAACCGATTAAGAAATTCTGTTGAACAGAAACAAGCATAGCCAGACTAAACGAATAATAATAATAGTAGTAAAGCACAGCATTCTGTCAGAGGGCCAGACTACATGTTACATGTTAACAGCATGTTTAGATTATGTGCGACTTTCTTACAAAAAAAAGCAGGCACAGGGAGTCTAGATGTGGTGTTTTTTGTTACAAGAAAGCTATCCAAAGCAAGCAATTCATTATATTAATTAGTTGCCCTGCTTGTGTGTCTTGATCTTCAGCTCATGGAACACTGAGATCAACTTTACGTAGTGAAAATAGACAGCTACCAATGCCATAGTACAGGTGAGAAAATGAAACAGTTACAGTATAAAAGCAGCATCCAAAATTTGAACTAAAACAGCAGCAAAGGTAGCCTTTAGCTAATTAAGCCAACTATGGTCTTTTAAACTGGGTGGGTAATTTTTTTGTTTTGTTACTATGTTATGCATTTTTGTGCTTTGATAACATACACGGCCACCCTGTGATCCTTGGATGAAGGGTGGCATAAAAATTTAATATGCGATGAGAAGCCCAGCTCTTTTCCCATCTTTTTGTCATGCCGTTTGCCTTAGCTCAGTTGCATGCCTACCAGATAGGGAGTTTCACATTTGTTCCTAGCAAATTGTGTCTTCTTGCTTTCTGTTGTTACAAGGCCTGCCAACCGATAGAAGAATGTTTAACTGGTTCATCATCTGACTTGCAAAGAGTTGATTGAGATTTTTAAAAAATGTGTTTTATCACAGCTTCCCTATAGGTGCATTCTGGGGAATACTGAAGAGAATCTGAGAGAACATTTATTTAACAAAATGTATAGACCACTTGATTTTAAAAGAAAGAAGTCTAAGCAATTTATATAAAATAGCATTTTCTTATTAATTTCTTTATATATTGATAAATTCAACAAACTTTAAAAGAAAGTCAAAATGTGGATAAAATCTGCAGCTTAAGGACAAGTAGACATAAAAAAAACAAATAAAAATTATGTGTCTGGCTAGGCTTGCCTAAACAAAAGGGAGTTTTTAGTAGGCACCAGAAACAAGACAGTGACTGTCATATCAAAAGGCAGGGAGCTCTGGAGCATAGGTGCTGAAAAGTCTTGTCTCCTCAAAAGTGGGGAATACATGTTACTAATCATTGGTCGAAGAAAATGCCTTCTTCAGTGTCCTGCTATGTTCTTCTGCTAGTAAGGAATTATGGGTGCTGCCTGTCTATGTGCACATGCTGTCAGTGGTGCCACCTGGAAGCAGTTGTTTGCTTACTGTAAGTGACCAGTCCAAGTGTTTAACCGTTTTGACAAAATTGTCTGCAAGTTGAAGTATTGAGCATCCTTCAGCTCTCTGGAGGAGCGCTTCCCAGCATGTTATATCCAGGGCCTGGTGCTGTACACACTGCCCTTGTAGGTTGGAAACTCCAGAGGCATTTTGACAGCCAAGGTTTCCTTCTCTCCTTGCAGGTGCAGTGCTGCCGGCACGTGGTCGGAAAAAAAGGGGGCTTGCTGAGGACACCCTTTCCAAGCGTCTGTCGAAGCAGAGAGCTGTGGAATCCCAGCGGGAGCGGATGGTGAAGGCTTTGGCTGAGCTGCTTCAGAGCAACAAGGGGTCTCCAGCAAGGACAGATCGGCTGTCGGCTTCCAGCCCCCAAGCTGGCGGCATGCTTCCTGAGCAGCCTGAAGCAGACCTGGAGCCTGGCGACCCCACGAAACCCTCCGTCTCCCCTGCCCTCCCGTCACAAATGGAGAAGGACCTCAACTCTGCTGTGTCGCCCAGGCCGCGAGGCCGGCCACGGGGCTCTTTCACAAAGAGGCTTGTTGTGAAACCCAAGCCTCCTTGTCAAAGCACCAAAGCTCCAGATTCCACCCTGGAACCCAGCAGCAGCAGCAGCCCTCGGTCACCCTCGCCGTGCCAAGCGGCCAGCCCCTCCCCTCCGCCCCAGGAGCCCCCGAAGAAGCCGCCACTCATCCTGAAGTTCTTCTCAAAGGCCAAGCGGCACAAGTCCGGCCAGCTGGTGGTGACCCACGTCCGGCTAAAAACTCCCGGGCACAGGAGGGGCCGCAAGAGGAAGTGGAGCGTTGTGCCGAGGAAGGGAATCTCCCCGCTTCCTTCCCGGTCTGTATCGGAGTCAGAGGCACCTTTGTCAGAGTCAGACGGGTCTGCCCCAGAGCCAGAACAGAAAGAGGAGACTTCTACTCCAGAATCTCAAGCAGAAGTCCTTTTCCCAGAGCCAGAGCCCCAGCCAGAACTTGCTGCCCCAGAGCCAGAGCCAGAGCCACAACTGGAGGTGATTGCCCAAGAATCTGAGCAACTCTCAGAGGCTCCTGTCCTGGAGCTGGAGGCCTCTGAGCCAGAACCAGAAGCTCCAGCACCGGGAGGTGGTGTTCCTGCTTCGCTCAGTGAGATAGCTGGCCAACAAGAGCACCAGCAGCCCTGCCCGCAGAGTGACGGGTCAGGAGTTGTTTCCGAGGAGGGGACTTCCAGCATTGCCCTTTCCACGCGGGCGCAGTGTTTGAAAAGGGGTCGTGGGCGTCCTCCCCTGACCGCTACGCAGCGGGCCCAGCGTTTGGCTTCTCAGCACCTGCCGGCCAAAGCCAGGGAGGAGGCTCTAGCAGCTGCACAGCAGCCTGGCGGGCCCGGCTTCGAAGAGGCGCTAGGTCACAAGGCCAACTTCCTGAAGAATATCCGCCAGTTCATCATGCCCGTGGTGAGCGCCCGCTCGTCGCGCCTCATCCGGACACCCCGCCGCTTTATGGATGAGGTTCCGCAGAAGGCAGCCAAGCCCGTGGAAAGCGCTGCGGCGGATGGGCCTTGTGCAGACAAGCAGGAGACTCCCATGCTGCCGCTGCTGGAGACTCCCCTTCAGCTGACTCCCCCAGCCCCTAGCTCCCCTGATAAAGATACCTCTCGGGCCCTGTCGCCCCCGCCTTCCCCCAGTGTGCCCCTCCTAACTTCCTCCATTCCCGCCCTACCAGAGAAGCGCCGTTCCATCCTTCGGGAGCCCACATTCAGGTGGACCTCACTGAGCCCCCCGTCGCCCCCCAAGGATACGGGCAAGGCGCTCTTCCATCTTCCTTGTGAAGATTCGTCTCCTTTGCTCAGTACTCCAGCGCCAACCCCATCTCCCCCGGCCAAGCGGACCCTGCTGCTGCGAGCCCCCCAGTTCACACCCAGCGAGGCACACCTTAAGATCTACGAATCTCTGACGGTGTCTCCTGAGGAATCTGATCTAGTGCCTGCATCCCCCGAGCTCAGGAGGGACCTCCCCGCACTGCAGCAAGAGGGTCTCCTGCTCCCTTACGAGCCAGTGGTGACCCGCAGTGGCAAGAAGCTGTTGGGAAGGACGAACCACCTTGCCCTGCCCCTCTTCCCAGAGGTTTCTAGGCCACTTGGGGCTCAGGGCAAAGAGCTGATCACCATGGAGGATGTCAATTCTCCTGGCGTAGTTCACAAGGTGGCCATCCGGAGGATTCTGCCTCCGTCGGCCCAAGCGGAAGAGGAGGAGGAGGAGGAGGAGGAGGAGGAGGTGGCAGCTGAGAGTTCAGAGAGTGAGGGAGAGCCAGCTAGCCTGCGCTCGGAGGCACTGAAGCCCCCTCCAGAGGAGCCCAAGCCCCTTATTACCCAGCTGTCAAGCATGGATAAGGTATACAGCTTGCTCACTCGTGCCAAGGTGCAGCTGTACAAGATCGATCAGCAGAAGCACTTCAAAATGACGCCGGTAAGAGAAGCCTCAGGGGTGGGAGTGGCAAGGCTTTGGCGCGATAGGCAAGGCTGTGCATTTGTAGAAGGAAATGCCGGTGGTCTTTGGGGCCTCGGTTAATGATTTTGCTTCATCTGTTTTGTTTTTAAGCTCCATGCCCCACTGTGTACTGTTCATCAAGAGACGTTGTGGGTAAACTTAACATTAACCCTGTATAACTGTCCACATAGGTCATTTTTTCCATTAAAAACAGAGATGGGGTACTTAGAATCATAGAATTGGAAGGGACCCTGAGGATCCTGTAGTCCAACCTCCTGAAATGCAGGAATATGCAGCTGTCCCATACGGGGATTGAGCCTGCAACCTAGGCATCATCAGCACCATGCTCTAACCAACTATGTTATTGAATTCCCATCAGCTGCATGCAGCATGGCCAGCAGTCACGACATTGGAAGGACCACAGGTTCTCCATCCCTGCATTAAAAGAAGTTGTGATAATTGGGCCAGCCAAATAAGGCTGTGACCTAAGAATCTTTCTGGATGAGACCAAAGGGTCATCCAGTCCAACATTCTGTTCTCACAATGGCCAAGCAGGACCTGAGAGCAACACCTGATCCCATTTACGCTTTCCAGGAACAGGTCAGTTCAGAGAGGAATGCAGCCTCTGATCCTGGAGACAGGGCACAACCATTGTAGTTGGTAGCCATTGGTAGACCTGTCCTCCACCAAGTTGTCATCCAAACTGGTGGGCCATGACCAGTGTTAGAAACTGAGATATGAAATCTAGGAGCTAAATGGCACCTTAAACCTAGGTTATGGGTGCAACAACGGAATGTCTAGGTGCACTTTTTATAACAGGAACACAAAGCTGAAAATGAATGAACTGCAGCTAAAATGTTATGTTCATTTTTCACACGGTCTAGTCTTTCCCCTGCCCACCCCTCTAATATTCTTAAGAGGGTCTCTTCTCCAGTCTTCAGAGAGTAGCTGGAAGTGGGGAGGCAGAAAAAGGTCCTCTTTTCCTTCCACTCTGCAGTTTTAACCTGAAATCTTAGGCACAGTACTGCACCCAGAGCTCAGAAACTGCTCGCACTGATGAAATTCCATGTTGCAAAATGCACCTAGAACAATGGGAGTTTCGAGCACTAGCTATAACTACATCTTGGGGCAGGAGATCTATGCTCTGTGTGAAGAAGCATGTCCTTTTTCCTATCTGGAATCTTCCAATGTTCTGCTTCCTTGAATGACACTGGATTCCAGTATTATGAGGGAAGGAGAAAAACTTGCCTTTTCTAAACGAAAAGTCCCAAATATTGTAACCTTTCCTCATAGGTATAGTTGATGCATTTCCCAGGACTGGTTTGAGGACCAGAGTGTGATGGTGCCTTCACCTGGCGATATATCGTGGGTGAAACCGCCATCGGTCCTGAGTTACACTGCCACCAGCGCCCGGAAGGAGGAATAAGCTGCCTTGGCCGGGGCCCCACGAGACCCCGGGGTGAAACTGCTGGCATTCCTGCTGAGGCGGCTTCACCCCAGTGCATCGTGGGGCCCCACCCAATGCAACTTATTCCTCCTTCTGCTTTTCAACATCGTGATGTATCACGATATCATGGTGTTCGATTGGTGATAAATCGCAACATTGAAAAGCTGATATCACCCAGCCCTTCTCATAGGCGAGTTGCCCAGCCTCGGAACCATCTTGATTTAACTTTTCCGTGCCCTATGATATCCTTTTTGAGGTGTGGGAGCTGGAACCGTACACAGTAATCTTGAGTGCAGGCACACTATATAGATTTGTATGTCGGCATTATTACATTGGCAGTTTTATTTTCAGTCCCTTTCCCTAACACGGAATTTGCCTTTTCCACACTGCTGCACGCTGGGTCTGCATTTGCATCGAGCCCCAGTAACCCTTTTCCTTTTACTCATTGCTGGTTCAGAACCCCTTAACCATATATGTGATTTTTTTTTACCCAAGTGTGTGCCACTTTGCCCTTGCTTCATCGAATCACATTTGCCATCTTAATGCCCATTCGCCTAGCTTGGGTGCATCCTTTGGGAGCTCCTCGCAGTCCCTCACCACGCTGCACACTAGGGTGTCATCAGAGAACTTGGCCACCTCGTTGCTCATCCCTAAATGCAGGTGATTTATAAACAAGCAAAAATACTGGTCCTTGGGGGAATCCGCTTCTTACATCCCTCCGTCGTGAGAACTTCCCTTTTATTTCTACACTCTGCTCTGCCACCAAGCTTTGGCCCTTCCCCCAGACAAAAAAAAAGACGTGCACAGCAGTTCTAAGAAAGACCAACACATGGCATGGCCACATCCAGGGCAATGTGCTAAAGTAATCAAAAGTCCTTTGCAAGGAAATTGGTGACCTGTTTAGATTATGCAGATTAAGCAGATCTACTTGTTTTGCATAACTTCACGTCCACTTGTCAGGGCTGGAAGCCAGGGAGGGTACTGAAGGCCAGCCCCTGGCCACGCCAAAATCTATATCTCTTTCCCACCATCAATTGATCGTTTTATGTGTATGTCGCTTTCCCAAAATTAAAACAGTGCTCGAGGTGGCTTGCAATGTGAAAACATTTCATAACTACAAATATAACAGAAGTCATAAACAATTAATGAAACATCAAAAAGTACACATTGAACAATTTCCATGTAAATCATAAGAAGATCTGAAATAAAGAAATGAAAAATTAGTATCAATGACCACAGCAAACCTCCCTTCCCCACGAAACCTGCTAAGTAATACTCCAGCCAAAGAGTCTGTTCAACAGCCTCAGCTTTTGTAACTGGAGTCAGTCAGGGCCCTGCCTTCCCAGGGCAGGTGGAAAAAGGCCTGTAAGGTAGGGAGCATGTCTTCCAAAACTCACAGCTGAAATGGTCTCCACAAAACACACACACACCTGAGATCTGATCAGTTGACCACACACCTTCAAGCCTCTGATTGTAATCTTAGGAATGTAACACTAGCTTTTAAAAGTCTGAAAGCGGAGAGTTTCTGGATGCTGAATTCTGCATTGTAGATTATGTTCTGTGCTTGACTCTTACTTGGGAATACCTTTTCTACTTAAATCTGTGTCTAAAGAGTCTGGAGTTGTGTTTAAATAAGCTAAACCTCATATTCGTTGAACAACCAGAATTTCTAGGTAAGCGAAATTCTCCATTTTGCATTCAGAAAGCACTCTTTGATTTTATTACATTAACATAAAGAGCAAGCGTACATAAATGCATGTGCTTCTATTTTGAAAGCTTTGTTTCTGGTTGTATAATTAATGTTGCCCCCCCCCAATAGTTTTGATTTTTGTGTGTGTTGATGTGGTTTGGGGAAGAAAAGCCGAGAATCCTGAAATAGACCAGTAATGCATTGCAGGGGGTTGGACTAATTGACCCTCAGGGGTTCCTTCCAGCTCTACAAGTCTATAAGTGTGGGGATGAAGGAGGGAGGGAGAGAAGCTGAGGCTGAAGGTGGTGATTGGAGTACAGTAGCTATACTGAGAGTAGAAGTCACACAGCTCCCACTGAAGCACCTCTTGTTTTCACAAGTCCCATGCAAATGGCCTTCACTTTTAGGGAGCCAAGACTGTGGGTTTCCAGTGTCATCTTTGTTTTGCTTTTTAAAGAGAGTCTGAATTTTTAGTACCAGCCATTGGACTGTCCAGTGCTTTGTAATGCAGTTAGCTAACATGGTGCCCTCCAGAAGTTGTGGACTATGTCTCCCAGCATCCCTGAGCATTGACCATGCTGGCTGGGGCTGATGGGAGTTGGAGTCTCAGCAATATCCGGACCGCACCATACATATAGGCATGTTGTTCTGTGTTTGTGCAACTGGCATCACAGATCAGTTTCCACAAACACATTCGCAGGCTGAGAGCTGCAATTATGATGGGGAGAGGCCAGTGTTGCTTGGGATATTTGGTATATGCAAAAGGAGTCTCAAATGCTAACTAACTACCTTTCATCTGTGTGTCTCTTCTCTATAGGGGTGTCAAACAGTCAATACTGAGCTCTTTGAGACTCCAAAGGTCCCCGTTAAGCAGGAGGTGACTACTGAACTCAAAGTGGCAGAAGAGGACAGGAAAGAGGACAGGAAGCAGGTAACTGGTGCCCTATTTGCATGTGTATACAGTGGTGTAGCTGAACTCCAGTTAGTGACGATGATTCTGGTTTCCAGAGCAATGGGTCCTATGTAGACACGGGTATCCTCTGTGCAGATTGCCTTTCTTGGCCTGGCCTGCCAGTGGCTTTTAGCAGTGCAGTCCTTCTCTGTACTCCTGGCAAGCGCCGGGTGGTACAGGTTCACTGAGAACTGGGGGGTGGTTTTTCAGGGCCGGCCCTGCTGTTTACCATTCATGCCCATGGCCGATCCTAATTCTCTTCCCTTGCAGGGCCAAGAGTCCCCCGTGCAGGGCCCTCGGATCAAGCACGTGTGTCGGCATGCCTCAGTGGCCCTGGGGCAGTCTCGTGCCATGGTGCCAGAGGATGTGCCGCGCCTCAGTGCCCTGCCGCTGCGGGAGAGGGAGGAGATCGCTGCATCGCCCACAGTAGAGGGTGAGTGGTTGTGTGGGGATGCCAGCTTGAAGCATTCTTTACGCTCTGTGGCCTCTTTTTAAGGGGTGAGCATGATAACTTGAGGAGTGTTGAGCTGCAAGATCACAGGGCTATTAATGGGCGCACTAATATGTGGCACCTTCTTCTGTAGCTATGTGGCAAAGATGTTTATTGATCCTCGGTGGGATAATCAGGGGAGCTATAAGGAAGACTGGAAAACCAGTGTTAGCTCTGCACAGATCCTGGAGAGCGCTGCCATCATGCCATATTCAGGGGACACTGGTTTTGGCTAGGACTGATGGTAGAGCTGGGCAATATATCAATATATTGTCCAAAACCGGTTCGAAGTCCGTATCGTTCTATCGCTTTCATAATTTTTCACCTGGCAATATATTGCAAATCATGATGTATGTTAGGGCTGGGCGATACAGCATCCAAAAATGGTTCAAAGTCCGTATTGTGATACCAGTTTCATAATTTTTGACCTGGCAATATATCACGACTTATGATGTGTATGTGTCTGTGCTATGCAAAAATCACAATGTGGAAAAAAAACCGTGAAGGCAGCCTTTGCTTCTACGTAGTCCCATCCTTATTTCAGACATTGTGGTATATCAGTATATCACGTTGTTTATCTAGTGATATACCACAATGTTGAAAACCAGATACAGTTGTAGCTTGGATCCTGAACGCCTTGCAACTCGGAACGTTTTGACTCCCGAATGCCGCAAACCTGGAAGTGAGTGTTCCGGTTTGCGAACATTTTTTGGAAGCCAAACGTCTGGCGTGGCTTCCACAGCTTCCGATTGGGTGCATGAAGCTCCTGCAGCCAATTGGAAGCCGTGCCTTGGTTGTCAAATGTTTTCGGAAGTTGAACAGACTTCTGGAGTGGATTCCATTTGACAACCAAGGTATGACTGTATTTCTCAGGCCCAGTTGATGGAGGTGAGGGGCTGGGCCTCCTCCAACAGAAGCCCCATGGGAGGGCACTTTCATCCAAACAGTTCCTCACTCCAAACCTCATTGCTCAAATTCCAACTTTCTTCAGGCCTCAGAGGTTGGTGCAAAGGCTCCTGGGATTGCTGGGTGCTGTTTTCGTGCCTTTTTTGCCCCTTCTGGGCTCTTCTAGGCCCGTTTTGTCATTTTAAAATTGACTTCCGTGCATTTGTGCAGTTAAACATCAATCAGACGCACATAGATGAGGAGTTGCCTGTACTTTATTTGGGAGGAGTAATTCCATACTTAAGCCTTTAGTTTCAAAGTGAAAATGCAGGAGCCTTTATATGGGCTGAGTTCCCTTCTTGCCAATAGCACACAGTCTTACCTAATTAAAACTCCAACTCTTTGGAAAGCTATTCGCCAGTGGAACAGTCTCCTTTGGGTGATTGTGGACTCTCCTTCCTTGGAGGTTTCTAAGCAGAGGCTGGATGTCCACCTGTCATGGATGCTTTAGCTGAGTTGGGGGTTGGACTAGATGACCCCAGAGGTCCCTGCCAACTCGACGGTCCTATGATTCTCTGACCTAATAAATGAATCAGATCCCTTTTGTGGCCTGGTCCTTTTTACGTTGGCTGCACTGAGCTTTCCTTGAGCCCACAGAAATATTTGGGTGACATACAGAGATGTTTTCTGGGGCCTCGAGATGGAGCTGCATTCCGGTCATCTTTTTGAACTTTCCCTTCCGCAGAGACCTCCTCAGCCTCAGAGAGCGAAAGCGGCCACCAGAAGCAAGTGAAGGCAGATACTGCCGTTAAGGCCGCGCCACCCCCTGTGCGTCGCCACGTCTCCCACCATCACCACCACGGCAAGAAGAACAGAATGACGCGCTGTGGGAAGTGCAAAGGCTGCCTGAAGCTGCAGGACTGTGGGGAGTGCATCAACTGCCTAGACAAGCCGAAGTTTGGCGGGCCAAACACCAAGAAGCAGTGCTGCGTGTGAGTATGTCCTGGGGGGTTCCCAGTTCTTTACTGAATTTTGCCCTCCGGCTTCTCTCTTCTGTGCTGCTTGGGAACTGGGAGCTATGACCGAAGAGTTCTCTGCCCAGCCAAGAAAGTAGGTGACGTCCAGTGGTTTTGTGGCTGAGGTTAGGTAGATGCTGGAGTTGCGCAGTTCCCATGCAGAGCTCGGTTTTGGCTGCAGAATCTTGCCTGCTAAATGCCTTGGCAGCCACTACTTACAGAACAAGTTCCCGGGCCTTAAGGCAGGGAAGATAGGCCTGTAAGTGTGTAGACGTTTGCCCCATTTCGACAATGGAGATTTGCATACTACAGCAGCTTGTCTCTTGTTGGATTGGGGAGCACAGGTGCATATTTGCCCAACCACGTGCCAATTCCAGTGAAGTCTGGAAGTGGTTGGGTGGTTTGCTTATTTAGCATACTTACATCCCGCTTTATAGGAGTTGTAAAAGCAGCTTACGCAGGATTCTTAAAATAAAATGGCGCCCAAATCGAGTGGAAGAACAGAAATAAAATGGTGGTGCCCATCCGGAATCAGGATATTTGGGCAGTGTTTCCTGCCCTCATCCTTATTCTTCCCTTGCACTATATTTGGTAGCGGCTCCCATTAATTTCTCTTGAAATTCCATTAGGGAACTCAATCCTCAGCCTGAGAAAGGTTCCTCACACCTCACCTAATCATGGTGAACTCAACAGCTTCACCTTCTTGCATGCAAAGGTGAGCTGTTTGGTTTAATCTCAAGTTGAGGTATCTAAACAGCAGTGGTAGAAAGCAGGGACTAGCAACTTTTTTAGGGGGTGGGGAACCTGGAGATGTGCCACAGGCTTGGGAAGCTGCATCCCCCTCTCTTAGCTTGAGTCATCCTCAGAAGGGTGGACAGGTGTCAAGGAGGATGGGACTCCTGTGTTTTTAATAGCTATGCAGAAGAGGTTTCTGAGCCAAGGCAATTCTGTCATGCAAGAAGGTGAGAGGATCGCTATCTGTTATATGGGCACTAGGCTCCCCCAGGAACCTATTTATAGAGCACGCGTCCTGATTTGCTTGTGGGGAGGTTATATGACAATGAGCAACCATCCTGATGTGCTTGTGGAGTGGTTTATGCATCTTATTCCATGATGCATTTTCCCATCCCTCCCACAAAATCCCTCCCACAAAATATTAGTAAATCTGGAGGCGCCTACTGTTTCCCATAGCTGCGGAGATTAGAAGCATGTTATTTTAAAACAAGGACCTGAGTTACTATGGGCTACACTATGCATTTGTACATGTTATTGCTTTGTTGTTTTGCTTTACTTGTTTGTATCCTGCATTTTATTCTGGGAACTGCCCTGAGATCTTATGATGAAGGGCGGTATAATAATAATAATAATAAATAAAACAATAACAACAACAACAACAATAATAATAATACAACCTCAGTCCTGTAGAAAGCTCTTCCAGCAGAGATTCACCAGGCACCTTCTGTTTTAACCTTCAGGCATTAGCTTAAACTTCTCCTTGCTACTAGGCTTATGCAGACAATTAAGAATACATCTTCTGTAATTGATAGATGATAAACTGTGTGCATTGGGGGGAGTTAATTTAAAAAACCACATGTATTTTATTATATATGCTGTAAACTGCTTTGATATTTTCAATGAAATTGCAGCATACAATTCTTACAAACAAATGAATGCCACTGGCAAGAAAAGAGCCTTTCCTTTCTCAGATGGGGCTTTCTTCCCCACTGAGGAGTATTTGGCCAGCTGTCCATCACTGCCGGTGTCTAGCTCCACAGTCTTCTTCTATCTGCTTTGAGCAAGACTGCGTACTGTGGGCCTGACCCTTTGCTGCCTTGGTGGGAGGGTGTGGGCCAGAGCTCCTTCGGCTCCTCCTACGCTGGTGGACCGGATATGAGTTTCTTTGTGGCTGATTTCTTTGCTCTGACCATGTCATGTCTGACTAACTGGCAGGTATCGGAAGTGCGACAAGATAGAGGCGCGGCGGGTGGAGCGGCTCTCTAAGAAAGGTAACGATTGAGTGGCTGTACATGGGTGGACTGATCATGTGCTGCTGTGAGTTGGCTGTGTGATTATGTGTGGCCTCTTCCTTGGTGTCGTTATGATACGATATGATACCTTTATTGTCATTGTCCCATACAGAACAATGAAATTGAAAAATCTACATAAGACATTCAAAAACCCCTAAAAACTCTGAAACCCCATTTTAAAATACAGTATACTATAGAGACTCCTTATGCTGCGTTTAGAACCATTTGCGTAGAAACTGTTTCTCAGGCGGCTAGTCATGGTCTTTATAACCCTATACCTTCTTCCAGAAGGCAGAAGCTGAAAGAGATCATTTCCGGGGTGCGTACTATCCTGCGTACTGCAATCTTCTGGTCCAAGGGCTCTGTGAACATATTTCTACCTGCGTGTAAACCTTTTGGGTCCAGTCCCACATATACAGTGGAGTAGGGGTTGGGTGCAGGAGTTCTGTACTGAATACCCAGCCATGAAATGCAATAAGCACTGGTTTCTACATCATGATGGAATGGATGATGACATTCAGCACTTAAAAGACATATTCTTGTTCTAACAGGCTTTTGATGTTTAGTGGTCCGTCACTTATAAAGTTTTGTGTTAGTCTGGGCTGCTGTTTTCATTGTCGTTATCTGTGCATTTTGAAACTGTGTGTTTTGATATATCTTTAACTGTTTTTATCGATATGACCAGCTATGTTTGTTTTATCTTCCTGTAAGCCGCTTTGGGCAAAACCTTTCTGTGGGAAAGTGGGGTGTGTGTGCAAATGGACTTAATTCTTCTGCTACTACTTACTTATTGTCCTTCGCATTGTGTATTGGTGGGTTATATTTTGCAAATTCACGTATTAAATTGTTACATGTTGTTAAACAAGCTCTGTTTTGTGGAGAAGTTGAAATTCGGTGTCAAAGCCTCTTTCAGAGACTGGGAAGAAAGGTTGAACCTTGTGGATATTGGGGGGTGGGGAGAGAGAGAAAAAAGAATGGGGTGTGTAGTGCCAGTCTTGCATTTAATGACTCTCCAGGTAGCCCCAGATTGCCAGAGAAGGGGCAGATCTCCCTGTCCCTCCACCATCAGGGCACTTGGTGGAAGGAAATATTTTTAGTAGCCTGCTAAGAGTCTAGTGGGCTGCATTTATTTCTGTGCTGGCTGCAGAGAGGAGGCTTTCTCCTCTTCTCCACAGCTAGCATACAACTAAAGGTTGATAGTAAAAAGAAATCATAGGCTAGTGACATCTGTAGGCTTCTTTACAAGTCCAATTCACAAGCCGTGGTAACTGCACTGAAGGGAAGAGTCCTTCTCCCACAAACGTAAGATACTCTGCCTGCTTCCAGGGGATTTGGGGCGTTCCCTTTAAAAAAATGTTTCCATGCATCATTGACCAGTATACCTTTAGAACCGGGAAGTCAGGAACACATCTTGTGTATACAGAAAATAAATAGAATATTAATCAGACTGAACCCACTGAAATTTAATCGGCATGTCTAACTTAGGTCTGTTAATTTCAGCAGGTGTGCTCTGAGTAGAACTGACTTGAATGTAACCATCTGTGTACAGGATTTGTGCTAGCAGGTCCATCCTATATCCCGTGGCTTCATTGCACTTGTGCAGAACTCGAGGTGCTCTGTTCAGGTGGCTCCAACCTCACTTGGTGCCAGTGGATACTTCTTCCATAGCGCTGTAGCTGCTTTTGATCTCTCTCACTGGGATGTGCCTCATTCGGTTTGGAACAGAGGTAGCATCCTTGTTTCGACCTTCAGCGTGTAGGAGGTTCCAAAGCATCCTTCAGTAAGCCTCTAGTGCTGCTTGTTAAGGAGTATCAGAGTTGTGTGTATGTGTGTGTGAAAGAAAGAAAGAAAGAAAGAGCTCATGTGGCCACATTGATATATTGCGGCTCCTTTTGCAGCTTAGCTGCCTTCTGTGCCCTGTGGAAACCTGTGCAGATGGCATCCAAGCACGGTAGAAACCGGGCTCTTGGTGATTTGCTCCTTAGCAACTCTGATTGTTCATTTTAGGGACCAGCTTTTCATTTGGCTGATTTAGATTTGTAGCCTGTCCAATCCCAAGAGCTCAGGACATATAAAAGAGACAAAGAGAGAGAGAAAGAGAAAGGCCTGCAATGCTTTGCTCCATTTTTTAAATAGGATAAGGGACCCCGACCATTAGATCCAGTCGTGGCCGACTCTGGGGTTGCGGCACTCATCTCACTTTATTGGCCAAGGGAGCTGGCGTACAGCTTCCGGGTCATGTGGCCAGCCTGACTAAGCCGCTTCTGGTGAACCAGAGCAGCGCACAGAAACACCGTTTACCTTCGTGCCGGAGCGGTACCTATTTATCTACTTGCACTTTGACATGCTTTTGAACTGCTAGGTTGGCAGGAGCAGGGACCGAGCAACGGGAGCTCACCCCGTCGCGGGGATTCGAACCGCCAACCTTCTGATCGGCATGTCCTAGGCTCTGTGGTTTAACCCACAGCGCCACCTGCGTTCCTTTTAAATAGGATAAAGGTAAAGGTAAAGGTACCCCTGCCCATACGGGCCAGTCTTGACAGACTCTGGGGTTGTGCGCCCATCTCACTTAAGAGGCCAGGGGCCAGCGCTGTCCAGAGACACTTCCGGGTCACGTGGCCAGCATGACATCGCTGCTCTGGCGAGCCAGAGTCGCATACGGAAACGCCGTTTACCTTCCCGCTGGTAAGCGGTCCCTATTTATCTACTTGCACCCGGAGGTGCTTTCGAACTGCCAGGTTGGCAGGCGCTGGGACCGAGCAGCGGGAGCGCACCCCGCCGCAGGGATTCGAACCGCCGACCTTTTGATCGGCAAGTCCTAGGCGCTGAGGCTTTAACCCACAGCGCCACCTGCGTCCCTTAAATAGGATACTAACATCCAAAAAGTGTCCTGGAATTTTATTAAATTACAACACTTCTGTAACAGTGGCTCTTTCTGCAAATTCATATTTGAGTTCCCGTTTGGAATCTGCCTTTACCTTGCAATAGAGGAGGGGACCCGGGGATGGGTTGCCTCTTCCATTCACACCACCGGGAAGGAATATGTAAACTGAGACTCAGTACCCTCCTAGTGGGATGGGCAACCCACTTCCTTGGCTCCTCTCCTGCTGAGCTCCACCGCAGGACTGGGGCATGTCCCATTGTGAGAGATCAAAAGCTCTGCAGGCTGGTAACCTCTTTTCTTCTTTCCTGATCATTCCTGTGGGTATTGTCAGATCTATTAAAAAAAAACCCCTCTAAACTACGGAGATAGGGGTCTCATTGCAAAGTAAGGCACCTCTAATCATATTGAACATAGAAAGCAGCCTTATACAAGGGCAAATGTACTTGTTTACGATGGCTTTCTCCAACTTGGTGCCCTCCAGATATTGCAAGTCTACAGCATCCCTGACCATTGGTCATCCCTAGTGGCACTGGTAGGAGTTGTGGTCCAAAGGATCTGAAGGACACCATGTGGTCTACTCCAGGGTCTCAGGAATAGGTCTTTCTGATCCCTTTAACTGGTGACACCAAGGGTTGACCTAGTGACCTTCTGTAAAGTAGGTGATCTACTGCTGAGCCTATCATCCTCCACTGAGTAGACAACAGCTTAACTTACTCACGACTTTGGCTGTATGCACACTATAACAGTAAAACACATTCTTTCCCTCAAAGGATTCTGGGCACTGCAGTTTACCCCTCACAGAGTTGCAATTCCCAGCAGTCCTTAATAAACTACAGTGCCCAGAATTCTTTGAGATGAATGTGCTTTGAAGGTTAGTGTGTATGCTGCCCCCAAGTCTTCTTTGACTCCTGTGTATATTGTCTGCAGGTGTCATTGCACTGAAACTGAATGGGGGCTGTT
Source organism: Podarcis cretensis (assembly GCF_951804945.1). NCBI lineage: Eukaryota > Metazoa > Chordata > Lepidosauria > Squamata > Lacertidae > Podarcis > Podarcis cretensis. The sequence continues at coordinate 21,302,525 of NC_137177.1, read as the reverse complement.
TTTCCTAGATCAGGGGTGGGGAATCTCAGTCCCACGAGCCAAAAGTGGCCATTCCTCCTGACCCACAAGATTCATAGAATCATAGAATCCTAGAGTTGGAAGAGACCACAAGGGCCATCGAGTCCAACCCCCTGCCAAGCAGGAAACACCATCAGAGCACTCCTGACATATGGTTCTCAAGCCTCTGCTTAAAGACCTCCAAAGAAGGAGACTCCACCACACACCTTGGCAGCAAATTCCACTGTCGAACAGCTCTTACTGTCAGGAAGTTCTTCCTAATGTTTAGGTGGAATCTTTTTTCTTGTAGTTTGGAACCATTGCTCCGTGTCCGCTTCTCTGGAGCAGCAGAAAACAACCTTTCTCCCTCCTCTATGTGACATCCTTTTATATATTTGAACATGGCTATCATATCACCCCTTAACCTCCTCTACTCCAGGCTAAACATGCCCAGCTCCCTTAGCCGTTCTTCATAAGGCATTGTTTCCAGGCCTTTGACCATTTTGGTTGCCCTCCTCTGGACACGTTCCAGTTTGTCCGTGTCCTTCTTGAACTGTGGTGCCCAGAACTGGACACAGTACTCCAGGTGAGGTCTGACCAGAGCAGAATACAGTGGCACTATTACTTCCCTTGATCTAGATGCAATACTCCTATTGATGCAGCCCAGAATTGCATTGGCTTTTTTAGCTGCCGTGTCACACTGTTGGCTCATGTCAAGTTTGTGGTCAACCAAGACTCCTAGATCCTTTTCACATGTACTGCTCTCAAGCCAGGTGTCACCCATCTTGTATTTGTGCCTCTCATTTTTTTTGCCCAAGTGCATTACTTTACATTTCTCCCTATTAAAATTCATCTTGTTTGTTTTGGCCCAGTTCTCTAATCTGTCAAGGTCGTTTTGAAGTGTGATCCTGTCCTCTGGGGTGTTAGCCACCCCTCCCAGTTTGATGTCATCTGCAAATTTGATCAGGATGCCCTTGAGTCCATCATCCAAGTCGTTGATAAAGATGTTGAATAAGACCGGGCCCAAGACAGAACCCTGTGGCACCCCACTAGTCACTCTTCTCCAGGATGAAGAGGAACCATTGATGAGCACCCTTTGGGTTCGGTCAGTCAGCCAGTTACAAATCCACTGAGTGGTAGCATAGTCAAGACCGCATTTTACCAGCTTCTTTACAAGAATATCATGGGGCACCTTGTCAAATGCCTTGCTGAAATCAAGGTAGGCTACATCCACTGCGTTCCCTTCATCTACCAGGCTTGTAATTCTGTCAAAAAACGAGATCAGGTTAGTCTGACACGACTTATTTTTCAGAAATCCATGCTGACTATTGGTGATCACAGTATTCCTTTCTAGGTGCTCACAAACTGTTTGCTTAATGATCTGCTCCAGAATCTTCCCTGGTATTGATGTCAGACTGACTGGCGGTAATTATTTGGGTCCTCTCTTTTCCCCTTTTTGAAAATAGGGACAACATTTGCCCTCCTCCAGTCTGCCGGGACTTCGCCTGTTCTCCAGGAATTCTCAAAGATGACTGCCAGTGGTTCTGAGATCACATCTGCCAGTTCTTTTAATACTCTTGGATGCAGTTCATCTGGCCCTGGAGACTTGAATACATCTAAACTAGCCAAGTATTCTTGTACTATCTCCTTAGTTATTCTGGGCTGTGTTTCCTCTGCTGAATCATTTGCTCTAAATTCTTCAGGTCGGGCATTGTTTTCTTTATCGGAGAAGACTGAGGCAAAGAAGGCATTGAGGAGTTCAGCCCTTTCTGTGTCCCCTGTTTGCATTTCACCATCTTCTCCTCTGAGTGACCCCACTGTTTCTTTGTTCTTCCTTTTGCTACGAACATACCCATAAAAGGCTTTTTTGTTGCTTTTAACCTCTCTAGCAAGCCTGAGTTCATTCTGTGCTTTAGCTTTTCTGACTTTGCGTCTACACGTGCTGGCTATTTGTTTGAATTCCTCTTTGGTGGTTTCCCCCCTTTTCCATTTTTTGTACACATCCTTTTTTAATCTTAACTCAGTTAAAAGTTCTTTAGATAGCCACCCTGGCTTCTTTAGGCACCTTCCATGTTTCCGTCTCATTGGTATTGCCTGAAGTTGTGCTTTTACTATCTCCCTCTTAACAAACTCCCAGCCATCAAGAACTCCCTTTCCTTTTAGTATTACTGTCCATGGGATCTCACCCAGCACTTCCCTAAGTTTTATGAAGTCAGCTTTCTTAAAGTCAAGAAATTGAGTCCTAGTATGCTTGGCTGCTCCTTTCCGCTGTATAGTAAACTTCAGAAGAGCATGATCACTCGCGCCTAATGATCCTTCCACTTCTACCCCACTAACCAGGTCATCAACATTGGTTAGGACCAGATCTAAAATGGCTGTTCCTCTTGTTGCTTCTCCCACTTTCTGGACAATGAAGTTGTCTGCAAGGCCAGTGAGGAATCTGTTTGACCTTATGCTCTTGGCTGAGTTTGACATCCAGCAAATATCCGGGTAATTGAAGTCCCCCATTACTACTATCTCCCTTCCTTTTGCATGCTTGGCCATCTGTTCCAGGAAGGCATCATCTATGTCCTCCATTTGGCTTGGGGATCTATAGTAAACTCCCACAATGAGGTCCCTGTTATTCATCTCTCCCTTAATTTTGACCCAAATGCTCTCACTTTGGCTTTGAGGTTCTAAATCTTGGATCTCTTCACAGGTATACACATCCCTGACATATAACGCCATTCCTCCTCCTTTCTTGTCTGGTCTGTTTCTCTGAAATAGATTGTAACCCTCCATTATTACATTCCAGTCGTGGGACTTATCCCACCAGGTTTCAGTGATGCCTATTATGTCATATTTAGTTTGCTGTACCAAGAGCTCAAGCTCATCTTGTTTATTACCCATGCTTTGCGCATTAGTGTACAGACATTGAAGTCCATTAATCATTCCCCCGTATCTCTTATTTAAGGATTTTTTCCTCCCACCACTAGGTCTGCGTGCTGTTTGCTCCATTTGGTCTATGACATTTGGATGATCATGTTCATCAATTGATAGACTCCTACCTTCAGGAGCACTGTCTTCCTCCCCCACATTAGTCAGTTTAAAGCCCTCCTGATGAGGTTTCTGAGATTTTTGGCAAAAACATTCCTCCCAACCGTTGTGAGGTGCAGCCCATCGCTTGCCAGAAGTCCATCTTCAAGAAACTGCAGTCCGTGATCTAAGAATCCAAACCGTTCCTGTTTACACCATTTGCGAAGCCAGCTGTTCACTTCCACTATTTTTCTCTCTCTCCCTGGGCCACGTCGTTCAACTGGGAGGACAGATGAGATGACAATTTGTGCATTTAATTCCTTCAATTTCCTGCCCAGAGCCTCATAGTCTCTTTTGATCTTCTGGAGGCTATTGCTTGCAGTGTCATTGGTTCCCACATGAACCAAGAGGAAGGGGTATTTGTCAGTGGGTTTTATGATTCCTTGCAGTCGTTCAGTTACATCTTGGATCTTAGCCCCGGGGAGACAGCACACTTCCCGAGACATCTTGTCAGGCCCACAGATCACTGCTTCTGTTCCCCTCAGTAGGGAATCCCCTATCACCACTACACGCCTCCTCTTAGGTTTGGTCGGAGTTCTTCCGTGATCTGTCCGTTCCAAGGTCGCCTGCACATTCCCTGAGGACTGACTTTGCTGCTCGTCTTCATATACCTGATCGACTGTAACGAGGGAGAGATCCTCAAATGGAGTCTGCTCTTCATCTTCCATTCTAGGGGAGAGGACCTCAAAGCGATTGTGTATTTCTAAACAATCAGAGCGAACCCTGGGCCTCCTACTTCTTTGAGTCACGTTTCTCCATATATCTGGCTCCTGTGTTGGTGAACTAGCCTCCTTCTCAGGGGAGTCCCCTGTCTCCTCCTTGGTGGAGACGGTGTGCTCTGTTGCTTCCAAGAAGAGCTCCAGCTCTCTAATTCTTTGGAGCGTAGCCACACGTTCCTCCAGTTGCTGGACTTTGTCTTTTAAGAGGGGAATCAACATGCAATTGCTGCAGGTAAAGCTGCCTGCAACCTTTGGCAAGATGGCAAACATTGTGCAGGAACTGCAGGCGACTGCAGCTGTTCCCTCACTCTCCATCTTGAGAACGTGTCGTTGGGGCTGGCTACAGTGGTCCTCCATCATAAGAAGCGTGCAGACAGGACAAGTAACTCCCCCCCCAAAAAAACCCTAGGTCTCCCCCAACAAACGTTTGAGACTAGCTCCCCTAAATCTAAAGATAGATCAAATTGCGCACGCCGCCAGGCGCGCGCCGCTGCCCTACAAGCTCTGATAAGCTCCTCCCACAGCTAATCACCTGCCTCAACAGAAACCCTGCCCCCTCTGACCTTTGCACAGGGAGAACAGCTAATCAGCCACAAGAAACACAAACAGAAGAAACCCCTTTTTGCTCCTTCTTCAGCCGCTGCCCTACAAGCTCTCCCACTACCTCTGCTGGCTCCAGCCTTTACTGGCTCTGCTCCAAGCCCTGCTTGAGTGCTTTTACCTGGCTGGAACTGATATTTAATTAATTAATTAATTAATTAATTGCATTTATATCCCGCCTTTTCTCCAAGGAGCCTCAAGGTGGCATATGTGCATAGTTCTCCCCATCCCCATTAAATCCCCACAACAACCCTGTGAGGTAGGCTGAGGCAGCCCAAGGTCACCCAGCGATCTTTATGACTGGGTAGAGAATTGAACCCTGGTTTTCCCAAGTCCTAGTCCAAGACTGACCACAACACCACAGTGGCCGTCTTTTCCACAGTGAGCTGTGTGCCCAAAGTGGCTTACAACAAACATTCAGAATACAAAGAATAAGGGGAAGTCACCAGTAAATCCAAACAGGACAAAACCTGACAATTTTAGCGAACAGAATAAATTCAATATGACAGAAGGAATGATCTGGACTTAAATGTATAAGTTTAGAGCAGAAAGACAGTAATGTTGTAGGGGCTGATCTTGCTTCACTCCACAGAGTCCTAATAATAATGATGATAATGATAATGATAATATAATTTTTATTTATATCCCACCCTCCCAAGGCAAAGGTGGGCTCAGAGCGGCTAACAACAGTAAAAATAGCACAGTTTACATAAAATCACAGTCAATTAATTGAAATACATTCTAAAATCAATTCAGAATCAAATTAATGGCAACCATTGGGCTAGAGTTCTATGAGGATTACAGAAGGAGGGGGTCAGACTGTGCTTTGGCCAAAGGCCTGGTGGAACAGCTCTGTCTTTCAGGCCCTGCGGAAAGATGTCAAGTCCTGCAGGCCCTAGTCTCTTGTGACAGAGTGTTCCACCAGCTAGGGGCCACGGCCAAAAAAGCCCTGGCTCTGGTTGAGGCTTGAATGCGTTCAGAGAGGGAGGGAGTGGTCTTCTTGCCAGGCTAGATGACTTGCAGCTGGATCCTTCATCTGACTTCCAGGCAGTGGCTTCCTGCGATGAAAAGGAAATGTTGGGGAGGGCAATGATGGTGGAAGCTCCACTGCTAGTCTTATTGCATTCCAAAAAGCCCCAGCAGCCTGTCTCAAATGAGGAGAGGGTCTTCTCACCAGGCTAGATTGCATGCAGCTAACTCCCTCATCTCTCCTCCAGAGGAGGCTGACAGCAGCAGATGGGAAATGCTGGGGAGGGCAATGATGTTGAGTCCTCTTCCCCTGGAAGTTGCAGGTGCTGGTCTTGGAATGTGTCCTTGAACCGTGATTATTATTATTTCATTTCATCATCCGGTCGCCTTTTAGAGTAAAAAGTCTTAGAAGCGACTTGGCAGAAATAAAATGCAGCAGTCTCCCCGTCCACAGCATGAGGACGTGCAAGTTTATGTGCCTTTTCTCTTCACCCTGTCCTCATTCTGGATGCTTTTGAGTTCTTGGCTCTCATAAAATGTAGTAATTTCTAATGTGGCTGTTGTAATAAAGTGATTTCCCCCCCCCGGGGGGGGATGGGCACCAATACAGCTCCTTGCCAACAGCGCAAGGGACCCTGAGAGAAAGAGAAAGACGATATCACATTCCCTGACCTTTTGTTTTCTCAAATGAGGGATTTGAAAGGCAGAGCGGAGAGGGGGGACAACTTTGCAACCTTGGGGCTCCTATACTGCTCTGTTCTATCAATGTGGGGGCATTGGAACCTGACCTGCAGTGACTGTTAGCCTTCGCTTGTGAGGAAAACTACAGCTATCAAATCTCCAAAAGGGGGCGGACCTTCCTTCTTCCACCATGTCTAGCCACAAGCTCTTCCTGAGCCTTCTTGTACTGTGTCTCAGGGCAGATTTCTGTGGGACCCTCTGCCAATGTGGAACTTTTTAACTCTCTGAAAACGACTATTAAAATGCTGTTCTCCTTTATCTAGCGTTTGTATACTGCTTTCCAAGTGCTTTGCATCTGTTACCTTGTGATCATTCTTTAACAACAACCTTGTGAGGTAGGGTAGCATGATCAGCCCCATATTGCAGATAGCAGGAGGGGCCTAAGGCCATGTAGTGAGGCAAGAGGGAGCATTTGAACCAAGGGCTTAGTGGTTTAGAGCCCAAAGTAGGCTATCTACATAGAACTGTACAGTTAAGAGGGATCCGCAAGGGTCAACTAGCCCAATGCCATGCAGTCGTACCTTGGAAGTGGAGTAGAATTCGTTCTGGAAGTCTGTTCAACTTCCGAAACATTCGACTTTCAAAGCGCAGCTTCTGATTGGCTGTAGGAAGGTCCTGCAGCCAATCAGAAGCTGCGGAAGCTGCGTCAGACATTCGGCTTCTAAAAGAACGTTCGCAAACCAGAACACTCACTTCTGGTTTTCGATCGTTCGGGAGCCGGAACGTTTGAGTCCCAAAGCGTTTGGGAGGCGAGGTACGACTGTAATGTCAACTAAAGTGTTTTAAGAAATATGCAAAGCATCCATAACAGATGGCCACCCAACCTCTGTTTAAAAACCACCTTCTGAAGGAGTCCGTTCCATGATAAAGGCTTTGTTTGAATGGCTTTCTTTTTGTGTATATACAAAGGAAGGAAGCACACCAAGCTGTGATGTCAACTGCTCCTTTACCAGCAACTCCCCTCCCTAACCCCAGTTCCTATTCCCTACTATAACTAAGCCTTCTCTAAGATAATTTCTTAATTCAGATGATCACATTTTCTCCTTACCCTCCACTTCCCCTTCCTTCTCTTGCCTCTGTTTCCCACCCTGTTTCTGAATAATAGAGTGTAAGCTTCTCAGGGCAGGGACCTGTCCTCTTAAAAGGCTGCTTGTGCACCATACGTTTAAAGCACATTATGCCCCCCCCCGCAAAGAATCCTGGGAACTGTAGTTCACCCCTTTCAATGCCCAGCACCCTTAACAAACTGCAGTCCCTAAGATTCCTTTTCTTTTGAGGAGTTGTGTGTGTTGTGCTTTAAATGTATTGAGTAAACACAGCCATAAAATGAGATGGCTGTAAGGAGAGCAATCCCGTCATTCAAACAGGTTGAGAACCATTGTGCTATAATGTAGAGGGTAATCTGCCTCCTTCTCTCCCTTCTACTTTTTGCTGGGGGCAATGGAGGCTACTAGGTTTTGAAAGTGCATAGAGGAAGCACAGACAGACTGGGTGGAATTTGCTGGTCAAGGACAAAGATAGGTGGAGCCCTGCAAACCACAACAGATAGTTCCGGGACAATGGATTTGAGGATTGGGGGAATGTGATCTCTTCCCTGCTTGGGGATGGGGAGGGGGAAGTGGGCTTGCCTCAGGAAGAGGTGGGGCCTGGTTCTCCCAGGGAAGCCATTCCAGGTTGAACCAAGCACGAGCCCTGCCTGGTGTATGTGTGGGAAATGGCATTTCTTGCCTGCAGACTGAAGAAGCACTGATTATGTGAGCAGATGATCTTGGGAAGAAGGCTGTGATTTGGGGGTGGGGGGGTGGCAGGGAGGGAGGGAGGGAAAAACAAGGAGGTGGGCCGGGTTTTATTGGATCAGCTCTGGGCAGAAAGATGGCTGTAGCAGCGGAAGCCAAGACTCCTGACCTCTCTATACTCAGCGTGGGGGGGGGGGGGAAGGCAGCTATAAATTTCAGCCTCAACATGGAAGCCCTGCAAGGGGGATTCCCCCTTTCCCTGACCTGTGTCTGTTCCTTCCCTGCCCAATCACTGCATCTAATATGGAAACTGAGGCAGGGGTCTTTACTAACCCCACCCCCACCCCGAGAAAAAGGGCTGATCTCTGGAGTTTGTAATGAATTTCACATGCAATGTGAGGGAAGGGGTGCAATGCAAAAAAGGGGGGGTTTGGGGGTAATGGCTTAATATAGCAAAGACAGCCAGAAAGAGTTTTGTAAGACTAAGAAGACAGATTCCCTGCAGCTAAAGTTTCATGACTGCCTGCTTTGAGTACTGTGGTCTTTCAGGCTGTTAGATTTTAATTATGCAATTTTTATTTTTTTAAAAAAATGGTTGCTGCTCCCAACCTGGGTTGCAATCCCCTTGTGCATTTAAATGGGTGTAAGCTCAGAACTTACTTGTGAGTAGGTCTGAAGAGTCTTGTGCTGCATCACAGCTCCCCTTCTGGAGTTTGTAGGGAGGTTTTGCTGGGAAAACTCAAGCTGCCTTGAAAGCCTTGTGACTGGAACAATGGCCCAGACCCAGTCCTGGCCAGGTGAATGCTTAACTAGCCTTTGTATTGGAAATGAGGTAGTTGAGGAGACTGCCAGATTCTCCCTGGGGGAAAAGAATCAGTTTTGCCTGCCTATTGAGAAAGGTAGGGTGGAGGCACAGCAAAAACATTATATCAGGAGGGACAGAGAGATACTCTCAGAACCAGATTGTTGGGAGGGAGGGGAGAAATAAATGAGCAGTTGAAGAAGAGGGAAAGATAAGACTTCTGTAAGGTAAGTGAGCTTATTAAAAAGGTTTTGCCACAAGTGAAATCCTGGATGGTATTGCTGTTTTGCACCCCAAGCAGTGTTCGAAACTCCCATTGTTCTAGGCGCATTTTGCGACAGGGAATTTCTTCAGCATGAGCAGTTTCTGAGCTCTGGGCACAGTACTGCGCCTAAGATTTCAGATTAAAACTGCAGAGTGGAAGGGAAGGAGGACCTTTTTCTGCCTCCCCACTTCCAGCTACTCTCTGAAGACTGGAGACAAGACTCTCTTAAGAATATTAGGGGGAGTGGGCAGGGGAAGGACTAGACGGTGTGAAAAATGAACATAATATTTTAGCTGCAGTTCATTCATTTTCAGCGCTGTATTCTTGTTATTAAAAAAGCGCACCTAGACATTCTGTTGTTGCGCCCATAACCTACATTTAAGGTGCTACTTAGCCCCTAGCTTTCATATCTCAGTTTCTAACACCGACCCCCAGGCAGCTCAGCAAATTAAGAGCTGTTATGAGGTGTGTTATTTCTTTTGTTAAATTTGTATCCTGCCTTTCCTCCAGGGAGCTCAAAGTTATTATTATTGTTATTAATATTAATAATTATCCACCATTCACCCTAAGGTCCTAGAACGGGTAGCAACCATTTAAAATACAGCTTGAAACAAATTGCAGTCACAATAATAGAGTAGATCTTGAAAATATTTATCTCAAGTGCCAAAGGCTAGGGTAAAGGGTATACAAGGTTGTTCCTCACAACAACCTGGCGAGGTTGAGAGACTTGAGCTTCCTAATCCAGCATTCTAACCCCCTACACCACATGACGCCAGCTTTGCCCTGCTCTGATGTGCACAATACTAGTGGTTATCCCTCCCACATCCCTTGCAATGACGGCAGCCCTTCTGTAGAGTGTGTGGCAGGGGGGAGGTGAATGGGACAATCTGGTCCTCATGGACAGCACCCGCCTCTGAGACTGCTCACTCCATGCCTTCGTCTCCAGGCCGTACGGTAGTGAAGCCCATCGTCCCCTGGGATTCGGAGGATTCTCAAGAGGAGTTCCCAGCCCCCTGGGAAGTCATGCTGGGGGCCACGGAGACAGCGGAGCAAGACTCCCTGCTGCAGCGCAAGTCAGCCCGGCGCTGCGTCAAGCAGAGGCCTTCCTATGACATCTTTGAATCCTCTGACTCGGAAAAAGAGACGGTGTCTGGCTCGGCCACACATCGCCGGAAATCCTCCAGGGACTCAGGTGAGAGAGAGGGGGCTGCTTTGCATCAATCCTGCATGTAGATAGCCCCGTGCACCAATCCTACAAAGGAATAATGTTGCTGCATGCTCATTGCAACTTCCCATGACATTTGTGTGGCGGGGTCAGTGTGCCTTGCTGGACTTGCACCACATCAAGTTAACTTTTCTGGGTGACTTTGGCTGTGTGTGAAGCAGCCTTTGTTGTTCTGTAACTCTGTGGCTGTGTGAGCCACCCTACCCCATTTAATGGACTTAGCTGAACCCTACCCACCTCTTCCGTCTCAGTGGGGAACGACTGCTCCAGGGATGTGCCATTGTCTGAGGCCTGTCTCAAACTTGGGTCCCCTCCCGTGGTTGCACTACAACTCTCATCATTCCTAGCTATCAGCACCAGTGGTCAGAGATGATGGGAGTTGTAGCCCAACAATAACTGGGGACCCAGGGTTGAGAAACACTGCTCTAGATTATGTTGGACTACACCTTTCCCTATCCCTGGCCATTGGTCATGCTGATGGGGCAGATGGGAGCTGCAGTCCAAGCAGCTTGCGGAGAGCCAAAGGTTCCTCAGCCCTGTGGTAAAGGCTAGCTGAGTTGCTGTGCTTTCGAGAACAAGAATAGGACCTTATCCAGTTTGGGACTGATCAAAGCTGACAGGGAAGAAAAGAGCTGGTTGACCGGCAGTTCCTGCTTTCATTTCCAGATCTGCTTCCCATGGATTCGGAGGAGCAGAGTCGGCCCCGCAGGACCCCCCTCCAGCCTGTGGTGCAGCTGAAGGCCAGAAAAAGGCCAGAGAAGGTGAGGCTTGGGCAAGGATTAAGTCAGAGCAGGCAGGGACTAGCCCACATTTGTTTTTTAAAATGCAGCAGTTTTATTGTGATCCACATTGTATTCTACCATTATAGCCCTTTGTGGGCTGTGGAAGACAACTCAGCCCAAAGATTTAGTGTAAAAAAGGGCTCAGCATGACCCTTCTGCCTTTTGACTGAGTGTGTGTATGTGTTCGTTCCCAGTATCCAAGTTGTTGTCTTTGGGAAGTGGCCATAATTTCAAGGGCCAAAACCAAATCTCCAACACAGGTCTTTTAAAACCTATATCTTTCAGAAGTCTCTAGGCTGCTGAGGCAACCCATAGACAGTCCAGACTTTATTTGATGGCTGCTGAGGTTTGATGAGAGGTTTTTCAGTTTTGGTATTTCCTTGCTGGTTTTTTTAAAAAAGTATTCTTCTTCTTTTGGTATATCACTAGCTTTGAGCATGAGGAAAGCAGCCTATAAATGCAAATTGGACCTGCAGAAAACACCCAGAATTGTGGGGTGTTTCTATTCAGGGTTCAGCCAGCTAGCCAACCATGCCTTCCTTCAGAATAACCTCTTCCAGGGCTAGAAGCCCTCCAGCTGTCTCACCATCCCTACCATTGGCTATGCTGGAGTTAGAGTCCAGGAACAACTGGAGGCACATAGAAATCCTGGTTTGTATCCAGCTAAGATTTGCTTGCAATTGACCCACTGAAATTGATAGACCTCAGTTGGTCATGCCCATTAATCTCAGCAGATCTACTCTTGTGTAGAACTTGCCTGGGACACAACCTCCTGTTTCCTTTTCCAATGGGTCCTCTTGGTCTGAGCTTTCACCCTGTTTAGGGAAACGGCCATGCATTGCATTTTCCACTGGACTCTGTTCATTTGCCTCTCTGTCCCTTCCTTCCATAGGATGTCCCATCGTCTGGCACACTCCCATCTGTCTCCAACGGCTGGAACGGGAAGCAGAAATCCACGGATGGCATCCACAGGCTCAGAGTTGATTTCAAGGTGCAGGGTGGGGAGTATCTTGTTTGAGAGATGCATCTTTGAAATGATGATATTGAAACACGAGACAAATTGTGGGCCACAAAATGCTCTTTGGGGCACCCCCCGCACATCTTCCTGCAATAATAATAATAATCAAAGCCTTAATCTGATGTAACGCCTTTTTTAATATCTGCTTTCTGCTGGTGCGATTCAAGCTCAGCCAACTGCAAATGAGCCAGAACACCGTAAAATCTGCCCCCAACCTACCCCTCATTCACAAATCACACATACCCATTGTACTTTGAAGAGCACAGGTATGTCTAACTTGATGGTACTGCCAGAAATGCTCCGGCTTTTTTCCTAGCTGCTTAGGAGCACTGCTTTCGTACAAGCAGGGTAGGAAGAGGAGAAGAGGCTGCAGTGAGCTTAAAGCAGTGGCCACAGGTCTTGGCAACCCCAGCCATTCGTGGTCAAAGGCCAAGAATGATGGGAGTTTCAATCCAGTAACGCTTAAAAGAGCCACAGGTTCCCCACCTCTGGGCTTGATGATCTCTAATCCCTTTCAATTCAGAGATTTGCTCCATGTAGCTCTTTTCACAGCTATCCCTCTGCCCCCCCCTCCCCACTTGTGTATCTTGTAGGAGGACTGTGACCTGGAGAACGTCTGGCTGATGGGTGGCCTTAGCATCCTCACCTCGGTGCCGGTCACCACGCAGGTGGTGTGCCTGCTCTGTGCTAGCAAGGGGTTCCATCAGGTAGGTCTTGAGTTATGGGGTGAGGATACCTGCATTCTGGGATTTCCAGCATCTCAGTTGTGTGGGGTGGAGGGAACGGATTACGAGCCCCATTCAGAAGGTTGGGAAGGGGGGCCACTTGAGGCCTTGTATCCAAACATAGATAAAAACCTGCTTCTTGATCTCAGGAACCATCATGCCTAATTGGGATACAAATGCATAGCAAATAGACCAGGCCTTGTTTTGTACCTGGAACAGGGTGGGGGACACTGGGGTAGCTTCTGACTTGCAGAGAGTTTCTGGCTTCCGTGTATCAAAGTGCATCTAATGCATCTGCCCACCATGTGCTTTGCAGCTTGTGTTCTGCCAGGTGTGCTGCGACCCCTTCCACACCTTCTGCCTGGAGGAGGATGAACAGCCGTTGCCTGAGCAAGAGGAAAGCTGGTGTTGTCGCCGCTGCAAATTCTGCCATGTCTGCGGTCGCAAAAACAAGGCATCCAAGGTAAGGCGGAGTGTTTTTTCCAGTGTGGGATCTGTGCAAGGGGAGGGTCTGTGGAAGTAAACATGGCTGCTTACAGGGGCTGCACACCCCACCCATGCTCTCGTGATCCCTACACAAAACACAGCTGGAGATGGAAGGGGTGGCCTCACCACTTCAGGAATGCAGGTCCCAAGAGATTACCCACAAAGCAATGTAACCCTAGGCATTTAAAAAAAGAAGAAAAAGACACCCCCTGTCACCCCTGAACTAGAGTGTGAGCAAAGGTTTTTAGCAGCATGCAAGGAAAGGGCATATCTAAAGAGGAACAAGGAAGGTTGGGCTGTGCCTTGGTTGTCTGAAGAACAGGAATGAGAGGAATGCATGACTCCAAGATTTTACGCATTAAAGGCAGGCAAAGTTATATCACAACATCATGGGGAGAAGTCTGGACAGGGATGGTAAGGAGAAGCATCTTTGTCATGATATCTGATGCCAGGTTTGAAAGGATCCCAAGAACCTGATTTCCCGGGTAGGTTCCTACATGTGAAACCAAGAGCCATGGCTTGCTCTCTGCATTTTGATCACCTCTGTAAAAGCAGAGACATATACACCTACTTTGCTTTGTTCTCTCCTGCCTGTCTTCTTTGCATTTCTCATTGGGATTTCTGTCGTACCAAAAACGTGCGTAATGGCCTACTTTCCCTCTCCTTGTTCCTCAACCTGCCGCAGCAACTGCTGGAGTGTGAGCGCTGCAGGAACTGCTATCACCTGGCTTGCCTTGGGCCCAACTACCCCACTAAACCTTTCCGTAAGAGGAAGGGCTGGGTAAGTGTCTTGCAGATTCCCGGCACCCCTCTAGTTTGGCAGACCCTTCCCTCGCTTGTGTTGCAGCTGCTAACCTGTCTCCTTCATCCTCTCCCTATTCAGATCTGTTCGGCCTGCATCCGCTGTAAGAGTTGCGGGACAGCTCCAGGGAAGAACTGGGACACAGAGTGGTCGAGTGACTACAGCTTGTGCTCTGCTTGCTCTGTGCTCTACGATAAAGGTGAGCATAGCGGAATTGCCTGGAAAATGCCATGGGTTTCATTTTGAGCTGTGCCAGGTAAGGCATTGCGAGGGGCTGACATTCCACAAACAAGTTCACATATTTTGCTCACACAATGCGTGTCTTCCTTAGCCCTAGACAGCAAAGCCTTACACAACACTGCGACCCAAATAGTTGTTGTACTCTTTCTTTCCTACAAGTTCACCCATTCATTTACATTGTCATCTGAAACTTCTCTTCCAGGGGCCTCTCCTCTTCTGGGATTTAATGGGCAGCTAGTGGGGGGGGGGGAGAGAGAGAAAGCTTTTTTGGGGTGTTGGCCCCTCACCTTTGCCATGGCTTCCCCAAGGAGGCTTGCCAGGTGTCTATTCTGGTGATGTTCAGATGGCAAATAGGTTTTTGTTTTCCCTGGACTTTTAGAAATCCTACATTTTTATTTTGTTTTTTTAAAAATTATGCAGTTGATGTAGAGGCTGTCCTGTTTGAGTTTTTTTATGTTTTACAAGCAGCCTTGTAGCTGGATTCTAACAAACCAGAACATCAGTGGAGTTTTGAAATTGGTGTTTAAGATCTGTGCTGTTTTGAAAGCTTCAGTCTTAACTCAAAATTGTATCCAATCATAAACAGAAACCTGTTCCTTGATCTCAGGAACCATCATGTCAAATTTGGATGCAGTATCTGAAGAGGTGTCCTGATGCATAGCGAACAGGCAAACTTTCCAAAGCGTAGATTGATGATGCTGTTTATACTGCATTGCATTGTTTTATATTGATTAGCTTACCTGATTTTGGACTCAGAAGGTGTCGGATATATACGGAGCAAATAAATAAAGGGGGAATGAATACACAGCTCATTTTGGGAGGGCTCGGAGAGGGCTTTGAATATCACCTGAACTGCAGAAGAAGATTCCATTAGCTTGTTCTCTGCCTCCCTCTTTTCCCATCCAGGTAACTACTGCCCAATCTGTTTGCACTGCTATGAAGACAATGACTACGAGAGCAAGATGATGCAGTGTGCCAAGTGTGACCACTGGGTTCATGCCAAGTGTGAGGGACTCTCAGGTTTGTTCTGAACCCAGAGTAACATGACCTTAACTGCTGCTTCATCACAGATCCCTCTCCCTCCTTCACATCTGCCTACCTGCTTACATCTCAAATGGCGGGGAGGAGAAATAATGTGGGGGAGAGTTGTGGCAGAGTCAGGAGAAGACAACACAGGCAATTGAGAGGCGAATGCAGGCCGCAGCCTCTGTTAAATTGCCTATGATATGCTCCCCTTTTTGACCTTCTGGCTAGGTCTTGCCCTTGATGGCATACGCCTGCCCATCTTGCTAGCGTTGGTGTGCGCAGCAGGGTGGCCTGAGAACAGCATGACAGCCTTTGGGCTAAGATTGGGCATCTCTGATGTGTTCCCACCCCCCTCTTACAGATGAAGGCTATGAGATCTTGTCCAACTTACCCGAGAGTGTCATATACGCTTGCCGGCCCTGCTGCGGCAGTGACAAGGCCAAGTGGCGGGAAGTCCTCACCTTGGAGTTGCGCAAGGGTCTCCGGCAGGTGCTTCAGGGGCTGATGAGTTCCAAGTGCGCCACCCCGCTGCTTCAGTGCACACAGGTATGTTCTCTCCAGGGCATGCGTAACAGCAGGGAGTTGTGCTTTTAAAACCACTGTTCTTGATCTGGCTGCCCTACTGAAGGAGATTTTTCTTGGCCCCATTCGCAGGCACACTTTGGGCATGGCTGG
Source organism: Podarcis cretensis (assembly GCF_951804945.1). Lineage (NCBI taxonomy): Eukaryota > Metazoa > Chordata > Lepidosauria > Squamata > Lacertidae > Podarcis > Podarcis cretensis. The sequence continues at coordinate 21,286,642 of NC_137177.1, read as the reverse complement.
GCTGGACACATCCGTGTCCAGCATTCTTCAAACACAGTCTCACTCCTTCGATCTGGTTGCCCATTCCTTGGCTAGGTGGGAAGATGCTGGGATAGCTCAGTCAGTAGAGCATAAGACTCTTAATCTCAGATGCTCAGAGTCGTGAGTTTGAGCCTCGTGTTGGGTGAAAAGATTCCTGTGTTGCAGGAGGTTGGATTATATTACCCTCGTAGTGCCTTGTTGATTCTATGACTTCAGCTTTCCATGATATTTGAGTCTGTACGTTGCTTACCATGATAAAGGAGGGGTGTAGTATCAAGTGACATCCCTAAGGATAAAAGGAATGTATTCCTTCATGCAACCATGGCAGCCAGAATCATAGTGGCAAAAAATTGGAAAACTAATAAAATACCAGAATTATTAGAATGGAGAACCAAATTTCTTGACTTTGCGGAGATGGCAAAATTAACAGCATCAATTAGAGGCTACTCTAATCAAAAAATTAATAAAGAGTGGGAATCCTTTAAGTAATACATGAAAAAAGTCGGTGCTGGATTTTAAAAATTAATATGCAAAAGTTTAAAAGGTGCAAGCAGATAGGATAATAATATATTAAGGATGGAATAACAAATAAGGTGGATAACGCAACAATAACAAAAATAATAGGTAAAGAAGATCACACACAGGTGAAGGGAAGTACTGGGCTATGGGGGAGGGAGGTGAAGGGATTAATTGAAATTGTTAAAGACTGGTATAGGATTTAGGAGACTTAATTTTTTATAAAGATCTATAAGGAAAGCAGAAAGCAGCAAGAAATATCAAGTAAAGGTGTCGGAGAGGAGATCAGTGTAAATGAAAACATGAGACTTACGGTTTTGTTACATATGATTTTATTTTGGAGTTGTCTGCTTATTTTGGAGTTGTTGTAAAGAATATATTATGTGAATAAAATAATAAAGGATATGAAATTGGGGGGGGAGATAAAGGGGGGTAGAATCTTAGAGCTTATGGGAAATGTTTTGATTTATTGCAACACAGGACCTTTATGTCACAGCGTTCTTTGCATGCTGTAGGCAGGGGTGGGGTGGAGGCTGCAGAACAGGTGGCAGTGCCCCATTTTTCTCTGTCCTTTGCCAGTGCTGCCCGGATGACGGCGTGAAGGTTCACCTGCGGCCCTGTGACCTGCGCACTGTCAACAAGCTGTTTGAACAGGGTCACTACTCATCCGTGGTGAGTGTTGGGAGCAGGGATTCCAGGCTGGAACGGGAGCAAGGCCTCTGACCTCTGCTGAGCTGCTTTCTCTCTTTGCAGCATAGCTTCAATGAGGACATGGTGGGGGTCCTGCTGGGGCACACAGAGGAAGACCAGACCGGCCTTATGGCAAAGGCACTCTACATCGAGGTAACTCTGTACGATCTGGGTTTGGTGGGGAGGAGGGATGTGTGGTCTGGATTGACCTAACGTAAAACTAACTTGAGTGGGAATTGGGGGGGGGGGGTGTTTGGGGGTGTTTGTGCACGTGCTCCACGCTGGCTTGGGAGCACTTCCCCCCCTGCAATTCGGCACAGCCTCTCTCCCCAAGCAGCCTTGTGATTGCCTGCTTTTATCTTTCCAGCTCATGGAAAAGTTCTTCAGCTGGTTTGATGCTCAGGATGTAAAGCACTGGACCCGCAGCAGCAACCTTCCCAAGTGAGTGCTCAGTAGCTGAAAGCATCAAAGTCATGCCTCCCCCTCACCAACGGTGTCCATTCAGGGCTTCTCTGGTGCTTTTTTGGGGGGGGGGGAATTGCAGGCTTCAGACGCACCATGGACCATTGTGTGCAATTCAGTATGGAAGTTCCAACGACATTATGGGAATCTGTACAGGGGCTCAAAATAGGAGCTGTGTACAAACTACAAAAACCATTCAGGCCCAATATAATCTGTTTTCCTTGAAATTTGCTGCTACTCCAAGTGACTAGAGTAGGAATTTGAATTGGTTAAAGGCGTGGAAAATACACAGCCTGGTCTCCTCTTCCTTTTTGTCACACTTTTTGTTTGGTAAAGTGACACTGGAAATCTGTATTCTCACCACAGGCTAATCCATTATAGGTGCAGATGAGAGATAAGATGGTGAGATCACAGTAAATTCATGGGGATAGGGCAGACTTGGCCCTGTGTCTCCCAGTAGCAAGACTTTTTATCTGTTCACAGCTCCCACAATTGGCTTTAGATCCTGTTCTTTTCTTACCACCTCCCCTTTTTATTTTTATTTTGCATTTCAGTCACTGGCTTCAAGCCTGTTCTATATCTATTCCTGCGGCCTGTTTCAAACTCTGAACTGGGGTTTCCTTAGAACCAGAGCTTCTGCAGTCCCTGACAACTTCTTTTCTCCCCAACAGTGGCATGCTTCCTAACGCTGTTCTGCCTCCCTCCTCTGACCACATCTATGCTCAGTGGAGGCAGCCTGAGGAGGTCATCCCGGCTGCCAACAGCCACCTGGCTTCTACTGGGTCTGAAAAGACAGGTGAGATTTTGGGTTTCATCAGGCATAGGCAAACTCGGCCCACCGGATGTTTTGGGACTACAACTCCCATCATCCCTGACCACTGGTCCTGTTAGCTAGGGATGATGGGAGTTGTAGTCCCAAAACATCTGGAGGGCCGAGTTTGCCTACGCCTGGTTTTCATGGAGTAGAAGCTGCCTCTCTGCAGACTCCCTTGGTTTTTACAATTGCCCAGGATAACTTTGGCTGCTGCAGTTCTCCTGCTAGAAGGGAACATAAGAAGCTGCCTTATAGCAAGTCAGGGCATTGGTCCAACTAGCTTCATATTGTCTACACTGACTGATAGTAAACCTCCAGGTATAAAATGGGTCTCCCTTAGCTGTACCTGGAGATGCTGGAGATTGAACTGCAATGTTATGCATGCAAAGCAGTGTGCACTATGCTTGTCGCTCTGTATTTCCTTCTTTCTCTCCTGGTTCCCTCTACATCAGGGTTTCCCAAACTTGGGCCTCCAGCTGCTTTTGGACTACAATTCCCATCATCCTTAGCTAGCAGGACCAGCTGTCAGGGCTTATGGGAATTGTAGTCCTGCTGTTTTTGGAGACCCAAGTTTGGGCAACTGCTCTACATCAAAGGTTAGAAACCCATGGCCCTCCAGTTATTGTTGGACTCCTAATCTCCAGCATGGCCGCTGGGGATGTGTGATGGGAGTTGGAGTCCAGCGATATCCAGAGGGCCAGAGATTCCCCACTCATGTTCTGCAAAGAAGATCTCTGTGTCCTTTCTGGAAGATACTCTCTGAAAGGATTTTTTTTTGGGGGGGGGGTTCTTGCCCTCCAGCAGCTGGAGCTCAATGCCTAACCGCTTTCCTTCTCTCCCTGTAGCTGGGAAAGACTCAGAACATGCCGTGCTGCAGCAGCCGTTGGACGACCCTGAGGACAAGAGACAGTGTGCCTTGTGCCTCCAGTATGGAGATGCTCCTTCCAAGGTAAGACTACACCCTTCTGCTTTGAGAAAAACATAGGAAGGACCATTCTGGATCAGACCCAATGGCTTGTGCATCCTGGCATCCCTGTTCCCCACAGTGGCCAGTCGGGAAGCCCAAAAGCAGAACGTATGCAAGATAGAGCCCTCCTGCTGCTGTTGTTCCTCTAGTGCAGGAGTTGTCAACCTGGTCCCTACCGCCCACTAGTGGGCGTTTCAGGATTCTAGGTGGGCAGTAGGGAGTTCTATGGCACAAGCTGAATACTCCTTCCATCGAGCACTGGTGGGCGGTGAGGAAATTTTACCAGCAAGAAAGATGCATTACTGGGCGGTAGGTATAAAAAGGTCCATGGGGTCACGAAGAGTCGGACATGACTAAACCACTAAAGAACAACAACAGCAAACCCCTGCTCTAGTGACGGCCATTCTCAGGCACACTGTCTGGAACTATGTAGCCATCGGGGCTAGTATCTTACTGATGGAAAGTGTCCTAGCCGCACCTTTTTGAGGCTATATTGAGAGAATAAGGGAAGAAGTGTGGGAGAACCAAATCCACTGGCTTTGTAGGGTGGTTTTGTCTGTTTGTTGTTTTTGGTGTGGAGGAGGTAGCTTAAGTGGAGGATTGGACAGGGCCAGGAAGTCTATAGCCCCTGGATCCCGTCTTGTGTCCGGGAGGTGACCATGTGAACCCCTTGCAAATCCCTTCCTTGTGGCTAGACCTTGAGATGTTGCCTTCCCCCTCCCTCTTCAACGTGAGCTCTCTTGCTGCCCTACAGGATGCAGGGAGGCTTCTGTACATCGGCCAGAATGAGTGGACGCACGTCAACTGTGCCATCTGGTCAGCCGAGGTCTTTGAGGAGAACGATGGCTCCCTGAAGAACGTGCATGCTGCCGTAGCCCGGGGTCGGCAAATGGTGAGTTGGGCTTCTCTCCATTCAGCTCTGTAGAAGAGGGGATAGGACCAGACCCTCCTTGTGGCCAGTGCCAGATTTACGTATAAGCTAAATAAGCTATAGCTTAGGGCCCCACAAAAATTTAAAGGGGAAAAAACCTGGATGTACATTTCCAAAATATAAGATAAAAAACAAATAAAATAAAACCTACATACAACAACCATGTTTTGTGTTGTGTGTGGACCTATTAAGGACCTATTAGGTCCATAAATTACCATATAGCATATATTTAACACAAAAAACAGCAACAATTTGTTGTTGACAAAGGACAGCTGGACATATAAAGGGCCCCATTAACTTCAGTAGCTTAGGGCCTCATCAAACCTAAATCCGGCCCTTCTTGTGGCTTCAGTAGAATTCCCACTGTGAGCGAGGGTCTTGAAAACACTGCACTTTACAAAGAAAGACACTGCTGAATAGGGGCGGGGGAACTTTTATCCGTCCGCATTGCCACAATTCAAAGACACATTCCAGCCAGGTATTCAAGGAAGTGGGCATGGGAAGGGAGCCTCGTGAGAGTTGGAGTCAGGGGAGATGGGGCCAGAGCCTAAGGAGGGTTCTGTGGGCCAGATAGAGAGGCCTGAGGGCATTTGCTCTTGAACCCGAGGCCCCCCACCCCTGCTGTAGAGGACCAAACTAGCCTGCTCCTGAAGCTGCCCATATTTCAGCCTTAGTTTTGCAGTCACTGCTGCTCAAAACCTTTCTTTAAAAGCCGATCTCTGAGATTCTTGGTATGCTGAATTTTGCTCCGGTAATTGAATTTCCACAATTGCACACAGCATATGAATAGCGATGTGGACATGATGGTTTAACAGCTGTCCAGACTTTTTCGTCAGCCAGATCTTATGTTCCCTGGACCCACTTAGAGCCTCCACTCAAATTAAGAATCAAAACTCCTCTCCCTCCCACCCCCCGGCCAGGGTGGAGCTGAAAACTCCTTCCAAGTGTTCACTGCTGTGAGAACAGTGCTTGGGTATTACTACAGATCTTATCAATCAACTAGAAAGTCCCAGCAAGACTGCATCGTCGACATGGCTGCTTTCTGCATCTGATTGCATTGATGTGTAGGGTGATCTTGATGACGAGGAAAAGAGAGGAAGCAATGGGGTGTTTGGAGTGCATGTTTGTCTCTATAATGTGTGTATAAATGCCCTCCCCAAATTACATCTTGGTCAGAAATGAATGCAGACTGATGATTTTGTTCCTTGGGGAGATTTTGGCCCTCTGCGTCTTTGCTTAGTGCCACACTTTAGCCCTTGCCCTGCTGCAGTGGTGTTCCTTCCACACCTTTGACATACCTCTCCCCCCCCCCCTTAGCGCTGCGAACACTGTCAACGTACAGGGGCCACGGTTGGCTGCTGCCTCTCCGCGTGCATCAGCAACTACCACTTCATGTGTGCTCGCCTCTGCCAGTGCACCTTCCAGGATGACAAGAAAGTCTTCTGCCAGAAGCACGTTGACCTCCTGGATGGAACAGTAAGTAGGGAGGGCACCTTCAGGCTTCCTGTTGCCTCTGGGATGAGTGGGTCGTGGGTGGGACAGTTCTGTTAGGACTGGCAGTTTTGTCTTCTGAAGCTTGGTCACTGCAAATAGAATTTAAGAGGGTCCCTTGGCCATGTTGTCTGTCTTTTTAGGAGATAGTTGCTGAAGATGGGTTTGATGTCTTGCGCCGCGTCTACGTTGACTTCGAGGGCATCAGCTTTAAGAGGAAGTTCATGGTGGGCCTGGAGCCAGACACCATCAACATGATGATAGGTAATTATATGGGGACAGGGCAGGAGAGCAGCACTTTGCTATGCAAACACTGTGGTCCAGAGTAGATGGGATTTTCTCCTCTAGCAAGTGGGTGGTTCTGCATTTGAACGTGCAGGGAATAGGAGGGACCAGCTTGCTTCAGAATGGAGCGGAAGAATCTGCAAGTAGAAATGGATTCATCACCGCTCTTTGCACCTTGTATCTGTCACGCCTCTGTTCTGGCAGTGTCTGCGCTGGTTATCTCAAACACCAGCAAATAAGCTTGTTGTTAATACTTAATGGGAGCAGGGAGAGAGAGGGAGGGAGGGAGGGCCTCATCTACAAGGGGAAAAAGTAAACTCTGAAACCATTGGGGTGGAGAAACATTTGTCCCCTCTGAACTATATCTTAGATTGCATCCTGTCCCATAGTGCCAATGCCGGCTAAGCCAACCCCTGTCTTCGTGCATACACCTTGAGTTCCTGCGTCTTGGCTAGGCCCATTTTGGGAACCCAGAAACTAACTTTCTTGGTTCCCTTGTAGACAGAGTGTAGGATGCCCTCATTAGCCTCTCCAGAAGTGCCTAAAAGGCAGAAAATCTAAGCAACTATTCTTTATCCTTTCCCTTTGCTCATGCACTAATTACCATGGGACGCCGTCCATTGGGACACCCTCAGGTACAAACTCTGTTGAAACAGAGGCTTCTGCAGCAGAACTCTCCCCAGTGGATTGTATCCATTAGGTCTGATAGGTTTTTCTCTCTCTCATGCTCTGCCATCCGTAATAGCCCCCCTAACCCACATCCTGAGGCAACTGGCTTTCCGTTCGCCTCATTTTTGCTCTGTTTCTGGCTCTCTGCTCAGTGTGTTTGTGCTTCCAGGCTCCATGAAGATCGACAGCTTGGGGATGCTGACAGATCTGTCTGAGTGTGAGGGACGCCTCTTTCCCGTAGGCTACCAGTGAGTATCCGCATTAAAGTTGGTAGCAGCCTCACACCCACCTTAAGTGACAAAGGAAAAACAATCCCATGCTAGCTATGCTGAGGATCGTCACCAGGGGAGCCGTTATGGGGGGGGGGGGGTATGGATACGAGATGGCTTTTGGCAGGGGATACCCAGAAGAAAAGGACTGGGCAACTGCTTCTGTGCCACACTGCTTCAAAATTCTCTGCCAGCTTTAGGAGTCCTCACAGCATTTGGGGCCGTTCCTTCAGCTCTGATTTGGTCAATCATGAAGAGCAAGACCCAGTTTCCAAAATTTCATTGAGACGTTTTCCTCTGAAATCATGCTAAGGTCACATTTACTGAGCAAGCAATGCTTGCCTGTTGCATTTGATTATGAGGTCGAAAGACCCCGAGCTCCTTTTTAGGCAGTCAAAATCCAAGAGCACTCAACACGTGGAAGTTGATCCGGCTGCCTTCACTGTGTGCCCAAGATTCCTGGATTTCACCCATGTGAAAAAGGGCTCAGGTCTCCTGGGTGGCCTTTAGACAGGCTGCTGCATTGACTGTCCACACTGTTAGAGCTAATTGCACTCTTTCCTGGGAGCTGCACTCAGTCCTGGCTCCTGGATCTTACCTGTGTGGTGCCTGCTTTTGCAAACACTGGTTTGTTGCATTCACACTCCACATATTTGGGTATGGATGGATCTTGAGAGAGACACTCAAGAATTGAAAATGCAATTTGTGTCTGAAGCATCCCTTGGTGGTTTATGTACTGAACATTTTAAGTGTTTAATAGGAAGGGAGGTGTGTGTGAATGTCGCTCTTCTCTTAATACGGTATTAAATTAATGGTATCTGAAAACTTTTCCACTGTGGTTGCTGCTGTGCAGATGTTTGCAGCACTCTGCATCCCTCAAGTAACCTCTCCAGATGAAAAATTGCCCACCATTTGCTTTCCTTAAAAGGATTGTCATACAGTTTCCCATTTATAATAATTACGGGCTAGTGAAATAATAGAAATACAGGTTTTTAAAAATCGTTTAGATCCTTACTTTAGTCTAATCCCATTCATTTTATCTGGCATGAATGATTCTACTGAATAGATGCTGAAGCAGATACTATCGTAGCATGGATTATCTTACCCTTTACGCCATCCTCTTGGCAGGGTGGCTCAAGAGAAGGGAGGGACTTTATCCTCCTCCACATCTCCTTGGGAGCTCATCACGTTTCTTATGGTTAAAGCATCACCTGCTATGGTGATGGCGGGTGTGAAACCAGAATGTGGTTGTTATTCCAGGTGGATTAATGCACAGTGTGGTGTGTTTAGGTGCACACGTGGCACGGGAGATTGTTTGCAACCACTCTTTTCTTTCCCTCCCATTTTTTAAATTTTGCCGATTGGAAAATGCTTGTAACTGATCTATTCCCCCCCCCCCTTTTAATGTGAATGAGGGCTGTGTAGGATGCAGTTCAGGATGCTCTGCATCTCCCAGCGGCCAATCAGATATTGCGTAGTCACCTGTAACGACATATGAGATTTGTAGCATAATGCAGCTACATGGGTCACAGCAGCCTTTCCCAACCTAGTGCCCTCCAGATGTTTTTAACTACAACTCCCAGCCAGATGCTGGGAGTTGGTGAAGGCTGGCTTTCAGGTCCCTACCCAGTAAGCTTCTAAATAGCTAACATCTTTTAAATTTGTTACAACATTTATTCCCCAACTTTCCTCCAGAGAGCTCAAGTTGGAGCACATGGTTCTTGTTATCCTCATGACAACTCTCTGAAGTAGATTAGAGTGGGAGTTGGAGACACCCAGTGATCTTCATGGCCTAGTGGAGATTTGTACTCTGGTCGGCAAGGTCCTAGACCCAAAACTCTATAGTCATCACACCACATTGGCACTCAACATATTCCCCAGCTGTCAGAATCCATTCTTGCAACTGTGCAGAAGGATGGGCCTTGGTTTGATCAGCTGCCATGTAGATTCTTTAAAAGCTCCATAACAACCAGAACCAGAAAGCCGCCTTTCTCCTTTGCCCTCTCCACAGTCTTCTCTCATTTGCTTCTTGCTGTGTTCTGTCTAGCAAGAGCCATGGAAGTGTCTCCCAATTAATTCTCCAGGATTTTGCCAGACTTGGGAAGAGTTTCCCTGCTTTTGACAAAGGACAAAAGATCCTAGCGATCCTCTGCAGTAGCACACACAACCTGGGAAACTTGTTTTTCAGCAGGTATCCCTTTCCCTTTCTTTAAAAGGGCAAGGCATGTCTCTACCTGAGGCCTGGGTGCCAACATGTCTGCTTCCACTTCTGAGGTGTTCATAGGAAGGTTGACAGCCATTCTCGTTATGCCAGTGCTCCGCAATTATGGACTGTGATGCACAAAGATAGCTACTCTTTACACAGCCTCTGAAAATGTTTTCCTGGTTGTGTGCCTTTTCTTCCCTCTGGCTCTTTAAACGTTTGCTTTCTGGAACTGCCCACTTGGCATCCATCTGGCAATAGCAAATCAAATGTCACATGAAAATCTCTGGTGCTTGCTTCCTCTGCTGGTCAGGGATGCAGAGACGAGAGAAGTTCTTTTTCTTCTTCTCTGAAGTTGTGTGAATTGCGCTCTCTCTTCCCCAACCTGGTGGTTGTCGGATGTTTTGGACCAACTCCAATCAGTCCCCGACCAGCACAGCTGAAGGGATATGCCATCTGAAACATCTGGAGCCCACCAGCTTGGGGAAGGCTGAAGTATCTGCTGGAATGTGCCAACAATCACAAATCGGTTTTGCAAAACCTTGGAGCAGGGCTTGTTATCTGTTTAGGGATAATCTGCTCCACCCATGGTGAACCATCTAAAACCTGTGGCCTTATCTGTGGGGTCAGGCTCCAACTCCTAATATCCCAGCCAGCGTGACCAGTGGTCAAGGATGATGGGTGTTGTAGTTCAATAACTTCTGGAGGGAAACAGGTTCCCCATCCTTAATTCAAATGCCCTAACCGCTAGGCATTTGCCACCAAGGATAGGAGGCCACTTGGTTGCAATGGGGGCTGGTCCATTGGGACAAATGGGGCACTGCCTCACCAACCTTCACCATGAGGTCTCCTAGCTCACCTGTGGCCTTACTTGCAACCAGTCCAAAGGGTGGCTCTGGCTGTCTTGCTTCTTGCACCTTTGCCTCGGCGTTAAGTAGGGGCAGGTGCAAAACTTAGTTGGCTCTGCCAATCATTGGTTCCACTTACTGTTAGACTCCTTGCTTTCCTCCCAGCAATCCTGCGCTACTGCTTTGAGCAAGCAGCCCCATGGCAGTCAGAAGGCGATTCTGATGGGACTGCCTTTGTGTTCCTTCCACCCCCCAGGTGTTCCCGTATTTATTGGAGCACGGTGGATGCCCGCAAGCAGTGCTGGTACAAGTGTCGCGTCCTGGAGTACCGGCCGAAGCTGAGTCAAGAGGAGCCTGATGCTTCGGGAGTGCAGGAGGAGAACCACACGATAGTGCATAGTCCAGCTGCCCCTGCCGGTAAGGGGATCTGGGATGTGCAGCTGGGCTGGCTTTTGGATACCGTCATCCTCTCCATCTGCAGTAGGAAGTCAGGGTGGCGATAAGTTTTCCTGCCCACTTGCATGTTGTGGGGGGACTCTCTGCATCCCGCTTCACCTGACAAAGAGGTTTAAAGTCAAACCCTTTAAGTCAGTTTAGTGGTTAAGCTACTTCTCTGGGGCAAATAACAACCCTTTATTGGAGCTTACTAGTCCATCCTTTCTGCTCAAAACCAGAATACAGTCATACCTTGTTTACCAAATGCCTTGGAACTTGTACGTTTCGGCTCCCGAACGATCAAAAACTGGAAGTGATTGTTCCAGTTTTCGAATGATTTTCGGAAGCCGAACATCTGGCACGGCTTCCGATTGAGTGCAGGAAGCTCCTGCAGCAAATCGGAAGCCGCGCCTTGGTTTTTGAACAGTTCTGGGAGTTGAACGGACTCCCAGAACGCATTTTGTTTGAGAACCAAGGATTGGGTTGGGGCCTGTCGCCCTTCAAAGTTTATGGGCTCCAACTCCCATAAGTGGGGGGGGGGTGCTCGGAGAGAAAAATAAGAGCAAATGTATATAAGAGTACAGGTCTTCAGCCCATGTAGACCAAATAGGCAAATAATCTGTTCTGGAATAAGGCAGTTTTCTTGGTTCTGTGCTGTCTTTTCTCAGCACAAAGCCCACAGTAAGGGTTGCCAGCTTCTGGACGCTGCCATTGCCATGCTTGGTCTCTTGTCATGTGCCTTTTCATGTTTTCAGATCCTAAACTTGGGAATGAGCACCTTCAGGATGTGCCCATTCCACTGCCGTCACTGGAGCGCCACTCCCCCGCGCAGAACCCAGGACCTCTGCCACCCCCGGAGTCTGCGGCCTCCAAACACAGGTCTCTCACTGGAGCTCGCATCAAAGTGCCCAACTACTCCCCTACTCGACGACCCATAAGTGGGGTGTCATCCCGCCCGCTGCCTTCTCCTGGTGAGTAGCTTCAAGGCCATGTAGGCAGCACAGAGACAAGAGGGTCTGAAACGGAGCACAAACACCTCTTTCTATCCAGAGGCCTTACCAGAGTCTAAGGGCACATTCCAGCTGGGCAAAAGCACTCTAGGTGTGGAATGGGGCCAGTGATAGAATTGTAGAGTTGAAAGGGGACCCCGAGGGTCATCAAGTCCAACCCCCTACATCCATGACAAATGGCCATCCATGTGTTGCCTGAGGAGTGTTCCCAGAGCCAGAGAGAGAGGCCTGGAAGGTGGCATTCAGACCCCCGGCCTTCCCCATCCCAATACTGAGCTAGACAGACACAGTGCTCTGACTCCAAACATAGGAAGCCGCTGTCTACTAGGTTCCTAAAAAGTTGCAAGTTATCTCATGGGGGGGGGGAGAGGCGAGTTGTTCCCTGTGTGGCTAGTGCATTTGTGCATCTGCCTGTTCTGCTTCCCACCCCCTGTTGACATGCTCTTCCTGTTCCCTCCACCACAGGGAGCGCATCATCCATGTCCCACCACATCTTGACGGTGGGCGACCCCGACTTTCCCCCTCCACGCCGCACGCAGCGCCTCAGCCCCCTGTCTCCCAGCAGCGTCCCCCACGCCCGCCGCTCCCCCCTCCCGCCGCAAGCCGCTGCTAGCAACAGGACTAGTCCCCCCAGCACCTCTCTCAGGGCCATGCCGCCTCTCCCGGACAACCCCCTGGCGGGGAGCGGCTTCAGGCATACTTCTACCTCTGACGGGCAGCGCCCCCTACCTACCTCACCCCCTCCCTCGCCCCCACCCGTCCCGCCAGAGCTGGCTTTCGAGCTCAACGTCTCTGACCTGGAGTTTGACGACAGCCTCCTGGACGAGCCTTTCCAGGAGGAGGAGCTGGGCGTGCCGCGAGCCTGCCCCTCGCCCAGCCTGGAGCTGCCCCAGCTGGACGGCCTGGGCGACGGCGAGAGCGAGGAGGAAGGGGAGGCCAGCCGCTACTTCCGCTTCCCCCGCACGGTGGTCACCCGGGAGCCGCCCCTGCCTCCGTACCCACTGGACCTCCCTCTGCCCCACATCCACCAGCTCGACGGCATCGACGACGGGACCGACAGCGAGGCGGACGGGGCAGGGGGCCACCCTCCGGCCAAGGGCAAGCAAGCGGAGCCCAGAGGTGAACGGGAGCTGGCTGGCCCTGCTCCTGCGCCGGAGGACCTGCCCTCGGACATTGTGGACTTCGTCCTGAAGAATATGGACACACCGGAGAGCAAGGCGCCGCTCTCCTCCTGCCTCAACCAGACGGCCTCGCCGCCACCAGCACCCCCTACCTCTGCCAGCCTCAACGGCACCGAGGCAGCCCGCCCTAGCCCCGCTCCAGACCTGGCTCCGACCCTGGCTTGTGCCCAGGTGCCAGGCACCGCTGAGGTCAAACTGCTGGGACCCGAGGGGCAGCTGCCCGGCTCCAGAATCATCCTCGTGAACAAGCTGGGACAAGTGTGCATGAAAGTGCAGGGGGAGGAAGGCGCCTTGAGCACCCCGGACGGGGAGCAGGCCTCCGGCTGCAAGGCCGTGCCAAGCCCAGCGCCGCCACCTCCTGCACCCGTGCCCAACCTTGGCACGGTCATATTGCGAGCGCCCCTGGGTCTCGCTTCCAGCCCTTTGCCCACATGGACCATCCGGGGCCCGGTGCTCAGCATGGTGCCCATGATGAACGTCGTGGGCGCCACCTCTCAGGCCGTCGGAGGGGGCCAGCTGGCACTGGGCACTCCAGCTCTGGTGACGCCCTCGCTGGGGATCCCCCAGACGTGTCTACTTCAGCCAGTGGCTGTGAATTCTGGCGTGCTCAGCATCCCCGGCTTGGTGTCCTTGCCGGGCCCCCGGCCGGCCATCCGGGTCAAGAGGGTCTCCACCTTCGTCGGAAGCATGCCTCTCAAGAAGGCCAAGGTGGATGGCGCCAACGAAGAGGAGCCGCTGCCCGTGTCGCCCACCGTCACGCCGGATCACTTGGTGAATAACTGCGTTTCTGGCAGCACAGCGGGCTCAGGGTAAGCGCAAGCATGTGATCTCCACACTCTTAAGCATGGGAGGGCTAAGGAGAAGGAGTGGTCTTTTGTGGGTTTGTACTTCAGGCCAAGCATGGCTTCTCTGCATTCTTCTGGGTAGCCCCCAAGCTGTGTGTTTTGTTTGTGGCCGTGTTCATAAGACCTTCTTCCCCTGCAGCATGGGAAGGGTGCGGATGAAGACCCCCACAGCCAAGGGCGTCCTTGACCTGGATGCGCTCAAAGAGGAGGCAGGCGCTGTCGGCGAGAGTGAGCTGTGAGTGTGCGGTTGGAGGCTGCGGGATCCTGTTCCTTGCCTGCCGCAGGGTTTTTAAAGCAGCCCTTCTTTCTTTCATGCCCCCGCAGGTCTCCGATGGACCATTCGCCCTCCCTCGCAGCGTTACATTCCCATCCTGGAACGCCGGAACCAAACCAAGAGGCTCTGTTGGAGCCAGTCTGGCATAGATATGCAGGTACTGGGATGTCTTGCCTGCCCCGCTCTGCCTTCGAAATAAGGGTGGCCGGTACTGAGCTGGGAGGCTGTGGGCTGGCTCCGGGCGTACAGAACCAGGGATTAAATGTCCACATTTGCTTTATGGGGCAAATCACTGTGCATGTGGTACTAAGAGCCAGGGTGGTGTGGCGGTTGAGTGTGTTGGATTAAGACCAGGGAGACTTGAGTTCAAATCCTCACTCATCCCTGTAACTTGCTGCAAGTCATTCTTTCTCACCCTAACCTACCTCACAGGGTAGTTGTGGAGATTGGGGGTGGGACGAACTTGAAGGAAGAGACAAGATAGAAATATAATAAAGCATTAAGCAGCTATGTATCTCTTGTTCATTTGTTTTTAATGGTGTGGGCAGCCACCCCTTTTAAGTTCCCTTTAGAGATGTGTATCCCTAATCCCTACATCAGATTTTATTCACACCAGGTTTCTCTGGTGTGAAATCCCTCCCCAGCTGTCTGCACCATTGTTCGGTATAAGATAATTTTATTCTCAATTTTATATTTGTTATGTGGTACGTGGCTCTGGTGCGTTTTATGTTAAGCAGTATATAAATTTGTGCAATAAATAAAAATAAGATAAATGGTGTTCTATATACACAATTGCTTTTTGTAAGCTGCTCTGGGAGACTGTAACAAAGGCACGGAATATGAATGCTGTAAATCAGTTTCTATACAGAAAGTGGGTTGTATCCAAGCTCTGCTCAGTGTAGACCCTTCACAATGAACGGATCTGTCTAGTCATGTACATTAATTTCAATGGGGCTAGGATACGGACTGCAGTGTTCCAGCCTGCATACCAGAGTTCAGAAAGTGAATCCTGGACCTGACAGGTCTCTGCTTTGTGAGCTTGGGTTTTTATTTTAACCCTGCTGTAAGTCTATTCCTTCCTGTGAATTAAGCCCTTTCCCACAGATGATGACTCCATGACAGCAGAGCTAATACGCCTGGGCCTCCTGCTCTCCCCCCCCCCCCTTTTCTCCCCTCCCAGGGGATCTCTCCAGCTCAGACGAGGACAATCTGAAGCAGGAGGACAAAGAGAATGAGATGCCCCGCAAAACGCAGCCCCACCTGTGCTTTGAGATCACCAGCGAGGACGGCTTCAATGTGCAGGCTGACAGCATAGATGGTGAGGGGGAGAGAATCGCATCGGTGGTAACGTTCCTTTGAACCTCTAGCCTCTCAGCTGGCTGGCTATAGTTGTGCTGCTGGAAAGAGGGACACACTCCACAGACAACTGGGAGATTGTTTTTCTCCCGGGTACAAGCAGGAATTGTGTTATGCCTTGCTCAGGGAAGCCATAAGAGATTCTGTGGAACAGCAGCACCTTGGACCTCCTTTACCCAGTGACACCCTTCTGATAATTATTTTGCTTTGGGTCAGATGCCTGCCTCTTACAGAGTAAATCACGGTTGCCTTCTCCATATTTAGGTGCCTGGAAAGCAGTGATTGAGAAGATTCAGGAGGCCCGCACCAATGCCCGGCTCAAGCACCTCTCCTTTGCAGGTAATAAGGTCCTGTTTGAAGGCTTCCGATGGGCATCTGGCTGGCTGCTGTGGATGTCAGACTAGAAGGGCCTTAGGCCAGATCTGGCAGGACTCTTACTTGGTTCATAGGTTGTTCTGTTCTGGCTGGAAATTACTTTACAGCTCCCAGGCTAGCCTACCAGTCTTTTGGTTTTTTAAAGTTCAAGGCCCAGAGACAATAGAAAGGGGAACAATCTCTGGGAGCAGAAAACTGCCCAGAATAGCTGCTACAAAAGAGGGAAGACTATAAGCATAGGAGCTGCACAGAGGTTCCAAATAAATAAGAGAGCAGATGATGTAGAAAATCAGAAGCTGGAAAAAGTACATCAAGAAAGCAAAATGTCGTGATTTGCGTTGGGGAGGAGGTTTCTGGGGCTCTTCGGAGGCTTTGGGATAGGACTGGTTGTCTTGCACTGAAAGGGTGACTGGGTGCTGAATTTTAGGTGTAATTGACTTTCCTGGCAGGGATGAACGGCGTGCGGCTGTTAGGGATGCACCACGATGCCGTCATCTTTCTGGTGGAACAGCTGTATGGTGCCAAGGCCTGCCACAAATACAAGTTCCGGTACCACCAGCATGAAGGCGAGGAGGAGGAGCTTCCGCTCAACCCTCATGGCTGTGCCCGAGCAGAAGTCTATGTCAGGTGAGGAATGGCCTTGCTTTCTCTCTGGGGAGTAGGAGTGGACTGCAAATTTCTCTACCACCCTTTAACCGTGGATCACGGGGCAGTTTACAATATACCAGTTGGATCACGCACCTCTCTGGATTTTGCAGGGCAGTTGCAGTGTGCAAAAGGTGTGTGCAATCATATATATTTTACGTAAAAAAAGAGTTCAAAATGCATATTTTACCGATGAATGCATTGAAAAGATTGATACAGATGCATTAATTTGTATAATTTGTTGTGAACTGCCCTGAGATCTATGGGTATAGGGCAGTATAGAAATTGAATAA
The DNA here is from genome assembly GCF_951804945.1 of Podarcis cretensis. Lineage (NCBI taxonomy): Eukaryota > Metazoa > Chordata > Lepidosauria > Squamata > Lacertidae > Podarcis > Podarcis cretensis. The sequence goes on along the minus strand of NC_137177.1, from coordinate 21,270,062 downwards.
AAAATAAAAAGTAATCAAAATATTTATTTTGTGTTCTTTTAGATAAAATGTGAATTTCTGTGCATTTTTACACACTGAAACTACTGCAAAAGTGCATACAAAATGCATACAATTTAAATGCAGACAAATAATAATAATAATAATATCTGCACAAAACAGGAATGACCTATAATTGAGACCAGTTGGGGCAGAATTTGGCTGCCCAGTCCATCCGTTACAGTTCCCATGATCCCATGTCATTTGCAGCTGATGGGATTTGTAGTCCAGAGACATATGGTGGATCACCGATTCACTCCTTATTCCTAAATTGCATGCTTGCCCGGGTTGTATTGCAGCAAAAGGAGTAGGGGAAATGCAGATAGTGTTACAGATAGTGTTTAAAAGAGAGAAGAGCAGGGAACCCAGTGGCCTTCTGAGATGGGCAGCCCTCCACTTCTTTTGCAGGAAATGCACTTTTGATATGTTCAACTTTCTGGCATCGCAACATCGTGTGCTTCCTGAGGGAGGCCCTTATGACGAAGAGGAGGATGAAGTGCAGCTCAAGTCCACCAGGTAAGAAAACGCCTGGCTTCTGCTGTCCTGAAGCTGGTCAATCTTGACTTTGTCCCTTCATAGGGTAGGCTGTGAAAACTCAGCATTTGGTAATATGAATCTGATTAGATAATGCCCATGCTGTGTGTACTGCCAGGGAAGCTTTTAAAAACAGGCCCTTCTCCTCTTCAGCCTGTGAAGCTCATGAGTTATAAAATTTCCAAGAGGATCGTTTTTCTCCAAAGCACTTAGAAATAGGGGCCCATGTTTCCTTGCCCAGATCTCATTTCTACTTGATTAAAATGCATTGCTTGCTTGTAGTCAGTTGTCTTTCGGCTCTCTAGCCAGGTTTATGTAATAAAGGTGATTACCTGCTTTCCAGCACCAGCTTTTTTTGCTGCCATGGAAGCCCAGTGAGCCCAGTCCTCTTCTGTGCACCAGAGAGCACACTCAGGAAGGCAGCAAATAGCCCAAATTAGCATTGACCCAAAAAACAGGAGAGCTCACATACCCCGCAGAGAATATCCTGGGGAGGGCCATAGCTCAGTGATACAGCATCGGTTTTGCATGCAGGTCCCCAATTCAGTCTCAAGGCATCTCCAGCTAGGGCGGGAAGAGACCTTTTCTGAAATCCTGGAGAGCTGCTGCCAATCAGTGTGAGCAATATTGAGCTAAATGGACTGGTGCATAAGACAGTTTCCTACGTTTCAGGAATTCCTCCCTCCAGAAGGGAAACTTTACTGTCCATTCCCACAATTTGTGCCATGATGTGGTGCTGCTGCTACTCAAGTTTTCTTCTCCATCACTTTTAAAACTGTCGTGCTGCACCCTAAACATCTGATTTTCGTCCTTGTGATTCTTGCTCGGAATCTGTCCATCTTGAATCCATTTTTACTGTCAAGGCAGCCACACTCTCTTTTGGCATAAGCTTCTAAGTCTAGTCTGGTCTCCACTTCTTCCTTAGGCGAGCCACCAGCCTGGAGCTACCCATGGCCATGCGGTTTCGGCACCTGAAGAAAACCTCCAAGGAAGCTGTGGGCGTGTACAGGTAACAAGGGCAGCTGCTGCTGCTGCTTGCTTGAATCCTTGGCCATGGCCTTCCTAAAGAGGCCACTTTGTACAGAGAAGCAGCCCTGCTCCATGCTCGCCTCCAGGATGAACCTGAAAAAGAAACAGAGAGTACCCAGTGGCTGGCCCATCTTTGGCCTGCCTTGTTAACTCTCTTAATGCTGATCTGTATCTTTCTCCCCACTCCAGGTCAGCCATCCACGGCCGGGGCCTGTTCTGCAAGCGGAATATCGATGCAGGCGAGATGGTGATCGAATACTCTGGCATTGTGATCCGCTCGGTGTTGACAGACAAGCGCGAAAAGTACTATGACAGCAAGGTACTGAATCAAGAGAATTGTAGAGTTGGAAGGGACCTTGAGGGTCATCTGGTCCAATCCCCTGCAATGTAGAAATCTTTTGCCCAACGTGGGGCTCAAATCCATGACCCTGAGATTGAGAGTCTCATGCTCTACCAACTGAGCTGATGGTCAAGGGAGGGGGGAGCCCATGACTGAGTTGAGGACAGGGTATAAATCAGGCATAGGCAAACTCAGCCCTCCAGATGTTTTGGGACTACAACTCCCATCATCCCTAGCTAACAGGACCAGTGGCCAGGGATGATGGGAGTTGTAGTCCCAAAACATCTGGAGGGCCGAGTTTACCTATGCCTGGTATAAACCACAACAATTATTGTTAACAGGACCAGTGGAGGAGGGAGGAGCTGGGCTCCCCAAATCGTCTCACTAATCTGAGCTCTCTTTTTCTCATCCCTGCAGGGCATAGGCTGCTACATGTTCCGCATCGATGACTTCGACGTGGTGGACGCCACGATGCACGGCAACGCCGCCCGCTTCATCAACCACTCCTGCGAGCCCAACTGCTACTCGCGGGTCATCCACGTGGAGGGCCAGAAGCACATCGTCATCTTTGCCCTGCGACGCATCTTCCGGGGCGAAGAGCTCACCTACGACTACAAATTCCCTATTGAGGACGCTGGCAGCAAGCTCCCTTGCAACTGCGGGGCCAAGCGCTGCCGCCGTTTTCTCAACTGAAAGGCATTTTTTTTGACCCGTGACCTGATTCCTCAGCTCTGTACCTTTCTCCCAGCCTGGTGTCAGTGAGGGGGACGACGACACCAAGAGGCATGCCGGGAGCTTAACCACCTCACTGTAGCTTTCCAAGTGGGTTGCTGCAGGACTGACTCATCCCCTTAGTTCCCTGAGGCATGGAGATGGTTCATCTCCCAGGAGCATCGGTGATGCCCGTTTTGTCTGGGAAGAGGGGATGCTCTTGGCAGTGGACCTGTCTGTGGCTTGAAATTATGGCAAGCAGAGATATGGGGCAAGTGTGGGAAGGGTAGTCTCCCCAGTCCCTTATCTGTGCCCGCCTGCTTCGTAGACCTGATTTTCTTTCCCTCTCCCTTGTGGGGTGAGAACAACTTTTTCTTTAATTTTGTACTTCTAACTTTTGTGATTCTCTTTCCTTTCCCGCTAAGGCTTTCTGTTTTAAAGTTAAAAAACAAAACAAAAAAAAAACATCAAACCCAGGAGGATGTAAATATTTGTACAAATTTCTAAACCTGTTTATTTTCTATGCACTTTTTTATTTAAGATGCTCAGTCAACTCAGACGGTAAAGGGTTGGATTCTTGTTGGTATAATTTTAAATAAAACGCAATTTTGACACAAGACTGTCACAAGGCTTCTGTTGTAGCCTGAAGGGGGGGGGGTAGTGTGTTTGCGTGTAAACAACAAAGCCCATCCATCTGGAAACGGAGACAGCAACCATCTAGTGATTTCATATCAAAACTCTTTGATTCCAAAATGCAAAGGCACTGGCTGTCTTACATGTTCCAGAGCTTTACATATGAGCTCCCCAAAAATATAGTGGTGCACTGCCCATGTTGGTTATGCATTTGTACTGCACACATTAATGGTGGAGCCCACATAGATCCATATCTGATGGCCTACTCCTGTCCAGAAGAGTGGCCAAGAAAATAAAAATAGAACCATTTATAGAGCCCCTTATGTTATTTGTTTGCTGAGTTCCCGTAGAAAGCACTTAGAACAGTCAGGTCGGGTACCTCCATCTCATTGGCTACCCCCCCATTTTGCCTGAGAGGCTCTTTTGTGCAGGCCACACCCACCCACCCAACACCTGACATATCTGACTTCAGGTGTGAGGGCAGGTAAGAGCAGGATTTCAAATGAAGAACTAGGAGCTTGGAGAAGTCCTTGCAACGTGGACTTCAAAGTGCAGCATCACCTGCCTGGACTGCTAGGGTTGAAGAGGGAAAGATCTGGCCCAGCAGCCAAAAATGTGCCCTACGGAGATTTGGGGGGGGGGGGGCGGACACAAAGGCTGCTTTTCTAGATATTGGGTGTGGGAGAGAGTTAAGTACCGTATTTTTCGCTCTATAAGACGCACCAGACCACAAGACGCACCTAGTTTTTGGAGGAGGAAAACAAGAAAAACATATTCTGAATCTCAGAAGCCAGAACAGCAAGAGGGATCATTGCACAGTGAAAGCAGCAATCTGCCTTGCTGTTCTGGCTTCTGGATAGCTGCACAGCCTGCATTCACTCCATAAGACGCACACACATTTCCCCTTACTTTTTAGGAGGGGAAAAGTGAGTCTTCTAGAGCAAAAAATACGGTAGTTAAGGAACAGGCCCTGTCAATGTCTGATGCCTGGTGTGGCTGTGGGGTGGGGAATGAGGGTTACGCCCTAAAGAGGTCCCTCATAAGGAACTTAACTGCGAGGCTTTAGAAAATGATATGTTACCTTAACCATACTTTGCTTGTAGTATAATTCATTCTCAAAATTATGATGCACCTTGCATCTAACGTGCATCAATAAGGAGCAAGTGGCAAGTCTATGGGGAAGCGCACTTTACACATGCTCAGGAACATACTTCCTATCTGAAATAAGATTGTGAGGCAGAAGAAGGAGAAAAGGCAATGGGTGTTCAGGTTACGCCTCCTCTTTGTTGGCAAAAACGTGGCATAGCAAGAAGCAGCTTTGGTCCTGCACAGCGTTTTACCTTTAAAATCACAAAATACGGAAAGGAAGAGCTGCTCGTGTCGCTATTTCGCCATCTGGTGGGTTGAGGCGGTAGGGCTTTGTTGTTGTTTCGTCGTGTCCGACTCTTCATGACCCCCTGGACCAGAGCACACCAGGCACTCCTGTCTTCCACTGCCGCAGTTTGGTCCAACTCATGCTGGTAGCTTCGAGAACACTGTCCAGCCATCTCGTCCTCTGTCATCCCCTTCTCCTTGTGCCCTCCATCTTTCCCAACATCAGGGGCTTTGCCAGGGAGTCTTCTCTTCTCATGAGGTGGCCAAAGTATTGGAGTTTCCTGTCCTTCCAGTGAGCACTCAGGGCTGATTTCCTTCAGAATGGATATGTTTGATCTTGCAGTCCATGGGACTCTCAAGAGTCTCCTCCAGCACCATAATTCAAAAGCATCAATTCTTCGGCGATCAGCCTTCTTTATGGTCCAGCTCTCACTTCCATACATCACTACTGGGAAAACCATAGCTTTAACTATACGGACCTTTGTTGGCAAGGTTGGTAGGGCTTTGAGGAACTACAACTCCCAGCAAGCTCTTGGCCCCTGCTCCCTATTATCCGCCGCAAATAAGTATATCCCAGCATGCGCTGCGGCAGGGCGTTGTTTTGAACCGTAGACTTAAAATGACAGACGCGTCGTGTCTGAACGCTGTGAGCTCGTCTTCGGAGGTCGGGATGCCGCAGCTTGCAAACTAGGGAAATTTAGGAATTGAGCAGGCTGCTTTCCCTCAAGCAAAAATGAGCAGCAGAGATGAGAGTTCGCGCTCTAATTAACTCAGGTCTTATTGTGTGTAGGGTTTTTTTATATATATTAAAAAGTGAGCCTTAGGAAAAGCGCAATGCATCTGCATGCAGGTCCCTGGAGTTAAAAGTCCTGCTTTCAACGGAGTGCTGGATTCAATAGATTTCACCATGGAGGGTCCCTCAAGGGGATCCTTGATACTGGATTCAGGGGGCTCTGCCTGCTCCTCAAGGCCCTTGTCTTTTTATTCATCCCCGGAGGTTTCAGCGTTTGGCACCACCTCAGGGCTAGGAATGCTCCCCACCCCCTTCCAATCACAATTATTTTGGAGAAGGGCTAAAAACTGTGTTTGATTTCCACAAGGGTTTGTGCCTTTCCCTATGCATGCCAATGGACAGCTCTCCGTTGTATTTCCCCCTTTAAAAATCTAAGGGAGAAGCTTACTCCCACCCACCACCAAAGACCTTGGGGAAACAGGAACATTGCAATAGGTGCAACCCGCGGGGCGCTTCTCGTCCACGAAGACTTCGCGCTTGGGGGGGGAGGGGGGGCGAATCCAAGCCGTTCCTGGCAAAGCTGTCGCGAGGTAACCCTTCTCGCAAGCACGCCCCTGCACCTACCTACCCACCCACCTACCTTCCTACTTGCAAGCTGGGATAATGCAGTCCAACGGCAATCTGGGCTGGGTTTTTTTTCGGGGGTGGGGGGGGGGCAAGAAAAATAAAAAAGGACCCTTGCTCTCTCGTGTGCGGCGGGGACCAAACGAAAGAGCAAGCGAGGGATACCCGCCACCGACTACTCGTCGCGCTGCTCTGCACGTTTCCTATCTCCGCGCTTAGTGAGAGCGCGGACGTTTTCCCAGCAGCCCGCGGGGCGAGCTGGTGACCAGGAACAGCGCAAGTTCCGCGTTGGGGAAGCAGAAGCTATTCTGCAGGAGGAGGAGGAGGAGGAGGAGGAAGGGGTGAGTCGTTGGGGGAGGGGAGGCTCACCCACTCCATAATTCGGGGGTGGGGGTGGGGGATGGGCCCTGCCCTCCAAGCCAGAGGAGGGTTTTGGGGGGCTTAGCCCTGAGCTCCGCCCTGACTGCGAGGGTCCCTCTCTTCCTCCTAGATCCCAGTCGCACCATGAACCTGGAGCGCGTTTCCAACGAGGAGAAGCTCAACCTCTGTAGGAAGTACTACTTGGGTGAGTGCCTGGTTCCAGCGAGAGGCATCGGTGATGGTTAGATATTTATTGACACCCGGCTTTTCCTCCTGACGATCATTGGGGGGGGGGGAGAGACACACACAATTAAACGTTAATAAAATAAAAGGCACACGGCTTATTTCTCTCCGCGTCCAGAATAGTATACGCCAGATGTTGGAAAAGAAATTGAAATCCCCGCTAAGGAGCAATGGTGATATCAATTGACAGAATTTCCATTACTTCCCAATAAGACAGCCGAAATAAGAAATTTGGGTGGGAAAACCGGATAAAGGGACGAGCGGGAAAGCTTTGGGGAGTACCTCAAGAAGAAGAAGAAGAAGATACTAAATTTAATGTACAAGTAGGGGTGATCACATGAGCAGCCAGTCAACTATAGTTAAGAAGTAAAAGGGATGAAAAGAAAGATGGATGATTAAATGGAGATGCAGCACACCTTGGGTTTATTATGAATGCCATGGAGTGCTAGGTTCGGAAGTCTGTATGTAAATATTCAGCGTGGAAGGAATGTGATGTGCAAAGGGAAAAATGGAAGACGCATAAATTTTATATATATATATATATATATATATATATATATATATAAAAGCAGTAACAGAATGATTCCTTAAAGTTGTTTTTTATTTTATTTAAAAAAGCACTATTTCACCCAGGTGCATAGAACTTGTGAATTTCTACTACAGTAAGAACTGGTGTGTGTACATTTTGGTGGCTTATTAGAAATGTTATGTTTTTGCCAACTTGCTTAGACGGTAGGCAGCTGTTTTTTCAGTAGGCAAAGTGAACCTTTTGGAAAAATACAGACCTTTTTCCCCCCATTTTTGCAGCCCCTTTTAAAATAGGAAAGGTGAAGGGGTTTAAAAAACACACACATATAAATGAGTCCTTTCTTTCCTTTGTTTCTCCAGGTGGCTTTGCTCTGCTGCCTTTCCTGTGGCTGGTGAACGTTTTCTGGTTTTTCCGAGAGGCCTTTCTGGTGCCGGCGTACACTGAGCAACTACAGATAAAGCGCTGTGAGTTTTGGTGCAAATCCTAGGAAGTGGAAGGGCAGGGGGCAGGGCGGGTGTGAGATCCCTCCACATGTTGCTGAACTACAACTTCCATCAGTTCCAGCAAGTATGACCAGTGACCAAGAATGATGGGAGTTATAGTTCGGCAACTTACGGAAGGCCAAAGATTTCCCACTTCTGCGCTAGGAGGAGACCCCAGGCCACCTATTTGGGCAGTGCCAGATAGCATAAGGATCTGTGCTTAAATGGAGGTGACTGTGGTCATGGTTTTCCATCTGTTTCCATCCCAGATGTCCAGCGTTCAGCCATGGGGCTTCTTTTCTGGGTGATCGTGCTCACCACGTGGATCAGCATCTTCCAGGCGCGCCGGGCAGAGTGGGGCGAGCTTGGCGACTACCTCTCCTTCACCATCCCCCTGGGCACTCCGTGACCAATCCCTCCTCCCTTCATGTCACCAGCGTGGAGCTTTTAGGGTTGTATTTTTTTCAATGGGCTCCCTGGGTGGCATGCTGCTCTCCCCTTTTATGGAACCAGAGTGGGATTGCGCCATGGTGAACTCCGGTGAGGCTGCCTCTCCTTGCAGAATCCTCTGTTCAGTATGCCCTGATCACAACCTGGGGCAGAGGTGATTAATAAACCTGGGGTTGCCTACATCTGCTTGCCCACAGTGTGGTGGTATTGGGAAGAAGTGAGAATTGGGATAAGACCATTAAAAGAGCCTGCCAGATCAGGCCAGCAGCCCATCTAGTCTCTCTTAGGCATTGCATTAGCACCAATGGCAGTCCTTGCCCGCAATTTTAAACATCTGTCCTTGGCTGTATAAAGCAGAGAGGCAGGGGTACAGTAGAAGGGCAAAATGAATTATTTCTCTGTGGACATTTGGGCTTTAAAAAAACTATACATATCTAAATATATAGCAAAATAAAAAAATTCCTTCCAGTAGCATGTTAGAGACTAACTCAGTTTGTTATTGGTATTAGCTTTCATGTGCATGCACATTTCTTCAAATACCTCTTTAGTTACATGCCTGTAACTAAACATATAGCAGGATATTCTTAGACTCAAGTGGTTGGCTCTCAGGGATTTATTCTTCCCAGAAAAACCTTCACTTTTCTGCCTCTTGTGCAATACTAACAATTTCCTACTAGAAGACACCCTTTTGTGTGTGTGTGTTTGGTTTCTAAGTAAAATTACTGTGTTTAATTCAAAAGAAGTGATTTCTGACTTAGCAAGTCTATCTAGTTAGATGATAATATACTATGGGTCTTTCCCCCTACCTCAGACAAATTTCTTCAGCACACCCTTGTATAGCTAGGGACATCCCTTCGGTCGTAGTGGGGGCTGGTAGGTGAGACCCAAGTCAAATCACAATGTATCTCCACCTGCCCCACTTCCAATTAGCAGTGGTGACCCCCCCCCCCATTTTTTTATATGAATGCTGCTTTAGCAGTACCTCCTCCCTGCCTGCCTTGTCCCAGGAAAAAATCGGGCAGAGAACCTGGCCAGGTTGACAAGAAGCAGTGGGGCAGGGGCTGCCAGTGCCAGGCATGGGGTCCTCCAAGCGTGGAGCACAGGGCAGTCATCATTATTTGCCCTCCCCAGACTCTTCAGTTCCCATCATTCCTGTTGTTTGCCATGCTGGCTAGGCCAATGGAAAGTGAAACCTTATCAATGTCTGGAGGGTCACAGGTTCTTCATCCCTGTTGTAAAGCATCAAGCACCTAGGCAATCCAACCGTTTGATTCAAACCCAAAAGAGATGGAGGCTTTACGAGGTAGGTGTCACGCTTTCTAAAGCCTGCTGCTTCCACTTTACGTCTTCCTTGTGTATTCAGAAACCTAAGAAAAGCAGCCAGAAAATTGCCAGAGAATCATCTTGGAAAAGATGGTGACGACCAGGGTCGCACACAGTATTTGCATGAAGGGGATCACTGATAGATCTATATCAGGTTTTTTTTAAAAAAAACTGTGTTCCTGTGTGCTCTCCATTATGTGTGACTTACTGCGCTACTTCTTGCATTAGGAACATAGGAGGTGCTGTGGTCTAAACAACAGCCTCTTGGGCTTGCCAATCGGAAGGTTGGCAGTTCAAATCAGTGTGACAAGCTCCCATTGCTCTGTTCCAGCTTCTGTCAACCTAGCAGTTTGAAAGCATACCAACACAAGTAGATAAATAGGTACTGCTGTGGCGGAAAGGTAAATGGTGTTTCCATGCACCCTGGCTTCTGTCATGGTGTTCCTTTGCACCAGAAGCAGTTTAGTCATGCTGGCCACATGACCTGGAAAGCTATCTGTGGACAAACGCCACCTCCCTCAGCCTGAAAGTGAGATGAGCGCCGCAACCGCACAGTTGCCTTTGACTGGACTTAACTATCCAGGGGTCCTTTATCTTACCCTTCTTGCATTGTTGTAGTCCAGCAACATTGGGAGGGCCATAGCTCCCCCATTCCTGTTAAGCTCTGTTGATTTCCATGAAAAATAAAGGTGTATATGTGTGTGTGTTTACTACAATGATAGGATTTTTACATATATATATATTTAGATTTCTTGCTGGGCTTAGTTCTGCTCTCCTTTGCAATTGTTGATGAACAACAACATGTTTACTTGGAAGTAAATCTTATTGCGTTCAATGGGGCTTACTCCCTGAGTAAAAATGTCCTATCCAGCATGCAGCAAAGGGAGATGTAGCCCGACAGCGCATAACGTGCCACAGTTTCTCCCTCCCTGTTCTTTTAGGATGGCGACTTCAAGGGCCTCATTCTTCCTTTAATGAGCAGCCCCCAATTGCTGCAGTTTAAGCCTGTGCTGTGTTCCCCCAGTGCAATATACAGTAGACACTGGAATAGATCAAGGTCTCCTGGCATGGAAGAAAAGTTGCATAGAGAGAAAAAGCTTCACTTGGAATCTGCATGCTGAGTTGCTGTTTTCAAGGGACAGGCGTGGGGCGATGAAAGGAGGAGGAAAGTTGGCTGCTGTCCTAGGAGAGCCTTTCTCCTACACCTCCGTCAGCTGATTGGGATGTAGGATGGTGTGATAAACAGTGGAGGAAACAATGAGCCCAATGTTTCCCTGAGCCGCTGCAGCTTGCTCTGCAATTTAAATGGCGTCATTCCAGCAGGCCGGTTACAGTCTAGTGTCTCAGAAAGGGATGGGGGATCCTCCCTGCTGGTTAGGCAGCCGTGCCCTGCTGTACCTTCTCCCTCCTGCGCAGGCTGGGTGGGGAAGGGGGCGTGAGCTGAAGGTCGGTGATGTCAGCGGAGCATGAAGTAGCCTACAGCAGGTGTTGGCCTGCCTTGCATGAGGTCACTTTTCCATTGTGCTAAGCGGAGGGGGGAGGCACAGGCTTCCTTCCAGCCATGAACTCATTGCAGGTGTCCCCAACCTTTTGGGGGGGGGCAGGTCCAGGGGGGCACATATTTAAAAATCTGAGCGGAAACTTGTGGGCATCACAAAAGAACCATTTCACAAAAGGAAAATAGGCAGAATTGTGTACCCGCTGCCTCACATCAAGGACAACACAGGCATGAAAAGCAGGTGACTTTCCCCAGCAAAACAAAATGAAAAAGCCCCTCCAAACTCAATTTTACAAACCAAGGGGAGAATAAAAGGTTATGGGATGCCAATGGAGATTTCAGAAGTACTGTGTACAACGTTGGGGACCTAAAGCTCACTGAATGTTAATTGCAACCAGTCTCCCAGAATGGCTTCTGCGTTGTTATTTTTTTAAGTACTCATTTTTCTAGGTGGAAGTAAACCTCTAGAAGCAATTCTGCAAAAGCTCTGGAGGACACATGGTTGTGCCTAGGACAGGCGTGAGGAACCTTTGTCCCTCCAGAGGTTGCTGAACTGCAGCTCCCATCGTCCATGGCTCCTGTCCGTGCTGGCTGGGCTTGATAGGAGTCGTAGGTCAGCAACACCTGGAAGGCCAAAAGTTTCCAATCTTTATATACCACCTGACAACAAAAGTCCTATGGGCAGACTTAAGTTAAAACCTTAAAACGTAAATTGCAGTAGGAAACAAAAATCTAACAGAATAAAAGCAGCAATAGAGAATGGCATCCAGTACAACAAAATAAAAAGCAGTAAAAATATATATTTACAACTGAAAATGCTATCAGTGAAGTGATTGTGTTAAAAAATAAGCATTCTAGATATTACCTGTCAAATGTCATTTGACTGATAAGGCCATTGGGGTGGAACCATTCTAAGTTATCTGAACAAGTCCCACTGAAAATCCAACCCATTTACTACAAAATATAAACCAGCAGCAAGCTGCAGTATGGCCATCTTGTTTGCTTCTTTCTCTTCTTTCCTTTTTTTTGTTTTTTTGTTCTTATCATTGCTACTCTTTTTATTTTTCTTGGTTCCACCTGCTTTGCTATCTCTGGAGCTGCTGACACAAATATACCAACTATCAGGTGTGGCTAATGCACACCCACTGAGGCTGCACATCGCCCTCTTCCAAAGAAGTTTGTTGTTAAAAGTGGAGCGGAGATGCCACCCAAGGTGGGTGCAAATGAATGGAGGTATCTCGTCTGACCTGAACTGGCAGCCTCTCTAGCTTTTCACCTCCTTTGCCTTCTTCATCTGATTGCTGGAGCTCCTCACCCCGTCTCCTTTTTTCCATTCCTTCCTTGAAACCTGCTCAGGGTTGCTTTGGCGTTGAAGGCTGTACATGCACAAAAGCACATTTCACTTTGGATTTAATTTACCTCCCTTTGACAAACCAATAGCTAATTCAGATTGAAACCAGCACTTCACAGACAAATCTGTATTTCTAAAATGGGAGGGATGGAGCAAACATACTGTTCTTGCATCTGTATGTGAAACAGTAATGTACCACTTGGCCATGAAGTTCGTGTCCCAGGTATTCAAACCCTGGTCTCCCAGGTCCTAGACCCATCAGATGTGGGAAGTAGGGGAAGTTTGTCTATGTTCACCTCTCTTTATTGGGAAGCAATTCCTGCTGTTTGAGGAGCTGGGATTTGGAAGTCATTTCAGTTCATCTTGTTACCGTCTGTCTATCTGCTGCATATACAACATATACAACATACATTTAAAGTACGTGACATTTATAGCCCACCTTTCTCTCTTGAGGATCTCAAGGTGGCAAATGAACATGGTTCTCCCCCTCCTTGCTTAATTCCCACAACAGCCCTGTGCGGTAGGTTAGGCTGAGAGCCCCAAGGTCACCCATGAGCTACGTGGCCGCATGGGAATTCAAACCCTGGTCTCCCAGGTCCTAGACCAGCACTTTAACCACTGCACTACTTTGGCTCTGCCTCAGTCCTTGTCTTGCCAAATGCAAGGTGGTTCTTTAGGGGGGAAAATTCAGAGGCAATACAAAACACACGTGAGTGAGAAGATTTAAGAATTTGTTCTAAACAGCAAGCAATATATACATACCAAGCAAGAACTTCAGTCTGCCACTTGGAAGCCCTCCAGAAGTGGCAAAGTGACTCCTCCAGGTAGCCTGAGGTTGCACGGCCCCATGGCCATCGGTCCGTGCACGAGCTTCTCCGAACTCGGCCCAAAATAATCTGATTTATAGATAGCTAACCTGTTAGATAGATAGCTAACCTGTTAGCCTTGGCTTGCCTGACTGACCACATGCTACTAGCTACGTGCAAAATATTCCTTAGCCGCTTCTGCCAATGCCTCACTTTCTTCAAACTATGCCCAACATCAAAAGAAGGTACCCAGCAATATCACTTCCTCCCAACAGATTAGGACTAGGAAATCAAAGGCTGTTCTCAGCCATCATAGTGCTTAACAAAAGACAGGGAAAAGGGAGGTACGGGGCAGGAAGAGGGAAACTGAGTTAGGTCACTCAAAATAGAAATATATTCCGGGGAGATTGCCCATGCAGTCCTTTATCTACATAACATAAGACAAGTCAACCTGGATCAGACCAAGAATTCATCAAGAACCCTGGTTGGGGACCTCAGACCCAGGGCCATGTGTAGCACTCCAGACCTCTCTATATCTTGTCCTTGGGACTCTCACCAGGCCTTGCATCAGCCCACCAGCCCTGCTTTTCATGCTCCTAGCATGTTTTTGTCTAGGGTGGATGGAATGTGCTTTTAAAGTCGGATAATGCCTCTTGCTTGTTTGAATACAGGCAAAGTAGCACATGAGCATGTGGCGCTGTGGGGACACAGGTGGTGCTGTGAGTTAAACCACAGAGCCTAGGACTTGCTGATCAGAAGGTTGGCGGTTCGAATCCCTGCGACGGGGTGAGCTCCCGTTGCTTGGTCCCTGCTCCTGTCAACCTAGCAGTCTGAAAGCACGTCAAAGTTACGCTAAGACCAGACCATGTCATTACAGAGGAGGCAGGTTTAGTCGTTGCCTGAGGACTATCCCTGCCTCCGGGTCTGGCCCTGACCGGATGAATACTAGAATCAGCAAGGGATACCCACATGACCTGAAAGTGTTGCTGTGCAATGCCAGGTCAATGATTCATAAGACCACTGCCATCCATGACTTGATCATGGATGGAGGACTTGACCTGGCATGTGTAACAGAGACTTGGTTGGATGAAGCAGATGGGCCTGTCCTTGCCGCTGCTTGTCCACCAGGTTTCTCTTACGCACAGCAACCCAGGTCATGTGGGCGGGGAGGGGGGGTTGCAGTGATTTTTAGGAAGTCATTAGTTTGCACCAGGCGTCCTATTGGGGAGACCCAGTTTTCTGAGTGCATGTTCTGGAAGTTGGGCAATAGGGGCAGTACAGGATTCCTTTTGGTGTACCGACCTCCCCGCTGCACCAAGGATTCCCTGCCCGAGCTGCTTCAGGTCGTGGCGGATGTTCTCCTGGAGACACCTAGCTTGGTCGTCCTAGGGGATTTTAACATCCATGCCGACACGACCTTACAAGGGGCCGCTCGGGACTTCGTGGAAAGCATGGCCTCCATGGGGCTGTCCCTGAATAAGTCTGGCCCAACCCATAGCCGCGGACATGCCTTGGACCTGGTGTTTACCTCTACGGATGTTGGTGATCTGACACTAAGTAAAAGTGAAACGAAAGAAGTGCCATGGTCAGACCACTTCCTGGTGCAACTGGACTTCTCTGCGACCCATCCCCTCTGCAGGGAGGTGGGACCGATTCGGATGGTCCGCCCCCGCCACTTAATGGATCCAAATGGTTTCCAGAGAGTGGTAGGGGATGCTTTATCCCATGTTGATGGCCTTTCAGCCGATTCCCTGGTGGCCCGCTGGAATGTGGAGTTAACCAGGGCTATTGACTGTTTGGCTCCGAAGCGCCCTCTCCGATTGCATGGAGCCCGGAGAGCCCCGTGGTTTTCCACGGATCTGAGGGCAATGAAACAATCGTTGAGACGGCTAGAGCGCTGGTGGCGGATAACCCATTCTGAATCTGACCGGACACAGGTTAGAGCTCAACGTCGAGCCTACCAAGTGGCGATAGCGACGGCGAAGAAGACTTTCTTCACCGCCTCTATTGCATCTGCAGAAAACAGCAGCAGGAGACTCTTTCAGGTGGTTCACAATTTAGCGGAACCACCTGTAACATCGGGGCCCAGTACGGGCCACATGTTCTCCTGCAATGATTTTGCAAATTTTTTTGCAGATAAAATCGCTCAGATTCGGGAAGAAGTAGACTCCACCGTGGGAGCAGGGCCGGGGCGGGAGAGTGCTAGAGTCCTGTCTGGTCAAGTTGTGTGGGATCAATTCCAGTCTGTTACCTCCGAGGATGTGGACAGGCTGCTTGGACGAGTGAAGCCAACCACCTGTCTCCTGGATCCTTGCCCATCCTGGCTTATAAAAGCTAGCCGGGAAGGACTGGGCGATGGGCTTCGTGGGGTGGTGAATGCTTCCCTCCGTGAGGGAGCCTTCCCAGACCCGCTGAAAGAGGCGGTTATTAAACCGCTTCTTAAAAAACCATCTCTAGATGCGGCCACGATGGCCAATTATCGCTCAGTCTCAAACCTTCCATTCTTGGGCAAGGTGATTGAGCGAGTGGTTGCTGAACAACTCCAGGCACGCCTGGAAGAAGCGGACCATTTGGATCCCTTCCAGTCGGGATTCAGGCCTCATCATGGGACTGAAACTGCCTTGGTCGCACTGGTTGATGATCTCCGGCGGGCTAGGGACAAAGGTGAGAGCTGTTTCCTAGTTCTGCTGGATCTCTCAGCGGCGTTTGATACCATCGACCATGACATCCTTCTGGACCGTCTTGAGGGGCTGGGAGCTGGGGGCACTGTCATACAGTGGTTCCGCTCCTTCCTCCTGGGCCGTGTTCAGAAAGTGGTGGTGGGGGATGAGTGTTCAGACCCCTGGGCTCTCACTTGTGGGGTGCCTCAGGGTTCTGTCCTCTCCCCCATGCTTTTCAACATCTACATGCAGCCGCTGGGAGGGATCATCAGGAGGTTTGGGCTGGGTGTTCATCAGTATGCAGATGATACCCAGCTCTACCTCTCTTTTAAATCAGAACCAGTGAAGGCGGTAAAGGTCCTGTGTGAGTGTCTGGAAGCGGTTGGAGGATGGATGGCGGCTAACAGATTGAGGTTGAATCCTGACAAGACAGAAGTACTGTTTTTGGGGGACAGGAGGCGGGCAGGTGTGGAGGATTCCCTGGTCCTGAATGGGGTAACTGTGCCCCTGAAGGACCAGGTGCGCAGCCTGGGAGTCATTTTGGACTCACAGCTGTCCATGGAGGCACAGGTCAAATCTGTATCCAGGGCAGCTGTTTACCAGCTCCATCTGGTACGTAGGCTGAGACCCTATCTGCCTGCAGACTGTCTCGCCAGAGTGGTACATGCTCTGGTTATCTCCCGCTTGGACTACTGCAATGCGCTCTACGTGGGGCTACCTTTGAAGGTGACCCGGAAACTACAACTAATCCAGAATGCGGCAGCTAGACTGGTAACTGGGAGCGGCCGCCGAGACCATATAACACCGGTCTTGAAAGACCTACATTGGCTCCCAGTACGTTTCCGAGCACAATTCAAAGTGTTGGTGCTGACCTTTAAAGCCCTAAATGGCCTCGGTCCAGTATATCTGAAGGAGCGTCTCCTCCCCCATCAGTCTGCCCGGACACTGAGGTCCAGCTCCGAGGGCCTTCTGGCGGTTCCCTCACTGTGAGAGGCCAAGTTGCAGGGAACCAGGCAGAGGGCCTTCTCGGTGGTGGCGCCCGCCCTGTGGAATGCCCTCCCATCGGATGTCAAGGCGATGAACAACTACCTGACATTCAGAAAACATCTGAAGGCAGCCCTGTTCAGGGAAGTTTTTAATATGTGACATTTTAGTGTATTTTTCATCTCTGTTGGAAGCCGCCCAGAGTGGCTGGGGAAACCCAGCCAGATGGGCGGGGTACAAATAATAAATTATTATTATTATTATTATTATTATAAAGTGCAAGTAGATAAATAGGTACCGCTACAGTGGGAAGGTAAACGGCGTTTCCGTGCGCTGCTCTGGTTCGCCAGAAGCGGCTTAGTCATGCTGGCCACATGACCCGGAAGCTGTACGCCAGCTCCCTCGGCCAATAAAGCGAGATGAGCGCCGCAACCCCAGAGTCGGCCACGACTGGACCTAATGGTCAGGGGTCCCTTTACCTTTACCTTTAATTCCTCTTGTTTGGATACAGGATAGAGTAGCACATGAGCATGTGGAAAGTAGCCTGCTGAACAAAGGTAGAAATTACATTCCTTGCTCTGTCCATTTTGGTCTCTGGCTCCACCTACCCCTGGCACCTAACCTTCCATCCCCGAAGGTGTCCTAGAAGGAAATACAGACCTGGGAACAAAAAAGGATTCCTAACCCCTGATTTAGGATCTACAGCAGCGGGGAATGAAGCTGACAGTCTTCCCTTGTCTCTTCTCCTTCATACCTCACAGCTGGTATTTGGGGCTAAACTGCCTCTGCATATGGAGGCGCCATTTGCACATTACGTCTAATACTGACCCCCCCCCCAGTATAGCTGCCTGCTCTCCATAAATTCGCCTGATCCCATTTGAAAGCTGCAGCCATCACTGCATCTTGCAGCAGCAATTTGCATCAATTAATGACATTACGTTTCAACGTTTAGGGGACTGTCTCTGCCAAACGAGAAAACCTAGAGAGGTTTGTCTGGCATCTGTTTTACTAGCAGCGCCAGGCGAAGGACTCCCCACCCACCCCCTCCACTACCACCGAGCTTTCTGGGTGCAGTTTTAACCCCCTTGGCTGCTCTGTGCTTCTTTTATGATTATCTGGCTTTTAGCTTATTTTACTGCTTTGTTTTGATGCTTTTAAGTCTTCTGCTCCTTTTGCTAACTGCCTTGGGAACAGGATACAAGAGTAGCATAAAAACAGTGTTTTATTTTTTTAAAAAAACTGAGAAATGGGCTAGCAGTAGAGAGAAAATCCTGCTTGTTTTTTTCTTCAGGGAAGGGAGAAGTCTTGGAACGGTGTATACCTGGAACGGCAACACACCTGTTATCCAAAAGAGTTGAGAGCAGCATTCCAGCCTTTTGATGTAATCCAGAAGACGCTTTGGCACAGTCCACACCCTTTCCCAAGCTCAATAGTCTGACTATGAGCTACCCTGTTCTTCTGAATGCTTAGATCCCACTGGAGCAGCACTGATCTCATGGGGTAACTGCCCCACCTAACCCCAGAGGCAGCTGAACAAGCAGTCGGACTCCTTGCGGAAAATTGTGCTGCAGCTCTTTTTAAATCCTTTGAGAATATGTGTGTGGCAAGGTTCTGACTGATGGAAACAGCACGCGAGCTTTGCGAGCAAGGAGGTTGCAATATGGCATTATTTAAAAGTGTGTGGCCTAGTGGTTAGAGCATTGGACTAGGGAGACCAGGGTTTGAATTTCCACTCATCCACAAAGTCCCTGGGTGTGTCTCCACTTAACCTGTCTCACAGGGTTGCTGTGAGGAGAAAATGGAGAAGAAGGGGAACCCTGTGTCACCCTGAGCTCCCTGGAGGAGAGATGGGATATTCGTATGAGAATAAGCTGCTTCTAAGCTATTTGTTTGATAAAAAAATCATTTAAATGCTTTTTCTTAAATCAAAATGGAACATTCCCTACAAACCGGAAACAACTCTGCACATTTTTTAAATATTATTTTTATGGTCAGGCCATGCACCCCCACCACTCCAATATTCTGGGTTTCAAAATGCATTATATAGCCTCGTAAAGTTGGGTGGGGGAAGAGTCTCTGTCCTCAAGTAGAACCAATTAAGTTACCCAGCTACCAAGATCAATAAGTGTTAGCGTACAATGCCCTAAATGGCTTGGAACCCCAGTCCTGAAAGGAGTAACTCCCCAGCCATCTTAGGCCCTACAATGGACAGAAGAGGACCTCTGGCCGCTGCCCACTTAGGATTGACCCATGACAGGGCCTTCTCAATGGTGGTTCCCCATTTGTTGAATGGTCTCCCTGGAGCAGGGAATCTGTCTCCCTTGGTATTGGCTTTCAGGAGAAACTCAAGGACATTCCTGTTTACTCAGATCTTTGATTATCAGGTATTGCTACATCTATCCACTACTGCAATTGGTTTTAGATGTTTTTAAAATAGTTTTTAAAATGCTTTAAATATGTGCACAACATTATGTTTATAATGTGTTGTATTACTATTCTGAGATTGAGCTCCTTTGGGAGGAAGGGTGGGATACAAGTTGAGTAATAAATTAGTGATGTTTGTCCCCCTCCCAAAGATATGCAGAGAGAACATAGTTCATAGTACACGCTTGTATCATCTCCTTGGGCTAGGGAAAAAATATCCCCTCCCCTTTAACATATTCCCTGCCCCTGCTGCTTCTCAACTCTAAATTATCCTCTCCCCAGGCTGCTTTTTCACTTTAAAAAACTGTGTTGGGGCTTCACAGCTGCATTCATTTGCAGGTAATGTATAATTAAGGTAAAGGTAAAGGTACCCCTGCCCGTACGGGCCAGTCTTGACAGACTCTGGGGTTGTGCGCCCATCTCACTTAAGAGGCCAGGGGCCAGCGCTGTCCGGAGACACTTCCGGGTCACGTGGCCAGCGTGACATTGCTGCTCTGGCGAGCCAGAGCCGCACACGGAAACGCCGTTTACCTTCCCGCTGGTAAGCGGTCCCTATTTATCTACTTGCACCCGGAGGTGCTTTCGAACTGCTAGGTTGGCAGGCGCTGGGACCGAGCAGCGGGAGCGCACCCCGCCGCAGGGATTCGAACCGCCGACCTTTTGATCGGCAAGCCCTAGGCGCTGAGGCTTTAACCCACAGCGCCACCTGCGTCCCTAATGTATAATTAGCCCCTTCTAAATAAATATACTTAAGGTCAGGGGCACACGCTAAGGATTTCAATAAGAATGTTTTAAGTATACACTGACAATTCTCCCAGTTGAAACTGAGAGGAGCTAACAGTGCCAGAAAATTGGAACATTTGTGCTCGTTATACCACAGATGTTAATTTTGTAAAATCACTTTTCAGGGAAACAAAACAGCTTTACTAGTCTCACATCAATTAGCCTAATAAAGGCCTTGAGCAGGAAGCTGGGCTGCTATCCCTTCTGCTTCAAAGGCGATTTGGCATTTGAAAGGTGTGTCTCTCTAACCCAATCCCACGGCTTGCTATAGGAGGCGACATTGTATGCTCAGCAAGAAAAGTGTGCTTGTGGTAGGGAGAGATGACTGCTGTATGTAAACTGTGCATGAGAATTCCATTTAGTGTATCTTTCAGCTGGTTCCTAACACCATGGACCGAAGTTCAAGCGAGTCAGAAGGCCTGATCCTGCAGGCCTGTTTTATATTACAGTACTTTCCAACCAAGCTTATTATTGCATTCACCTGTGAGTCAAGTGTTGACCAGTTGTGTGGTCTACATGTCAAGATCCCAAGCTGCATATTGAAAAAGCTGAACCACAAGACTCTTGTTTGTGAAAGCCTCCAATTCTTGCTCCTCTATAATATAGAGTCCCTTCTTTCCAGCTACCTTTGCTTATAAAGGAGCGAATTTTGCCGTGTTCGTTCTCCCCCAGAGATTTGGATTAGAGGTGCGAAATATTTCCCAGAATGGTGACTTGAGGGAAATACCTGTACTGTCGAGAAACTACAGGACTTGTGCAGTAGGCGGAGGTGTGAATCAGTCCCTTTAGCATAATATGTCCCATTAAATCAAAGTGGGGTGATTTGTGACCCTCTGGGTACTGCTGGACTCCAACTCCCATCAGCCCAGCCAGCTTGGCCAATGAGACAGGGATTATGGGGTTGTGGACAGTGTTCTCGAAGCTACCAGCATGAGTTTGACCAAACTGCGGGATGCAGTGGAAGACAGGAGTGCCTGGCATGCTCTGGTCCATGGGGTCACGAAGAGACGGACACAACTAAACAACTAAACAACAAAGTCAAATGAATGAGTTAAGCATGTTTACATCTTTTGGAGCTGACCTCCTGGGTTTCCTGTATCCCTTCCCCAGTTGGCATTCTGGATTGTCCTGCTTTGTGAAGGAACCCCCCCCCCCCCCAGGTCCTTTGCAAGCAGTGCTACATAAAAGGAGCTGCTGCTGAAGCAGCTAAGCATGCTGGGTATGTGCTGTCTCTTCCGTCGATCCATCACCTGGTCCTTGCAGGGTTGGTCCAGTGAGCTCAGGGTTCTGCCTTGGGCTGAGGAAGGGCAAGCAAGTATCTACATGTTGCCAGGCGCAACAGGGATGCTTCCACTTGCGCTGAAAGGCAGCATAAGCATTTTAAATAAATTAAAATAATGTTTTGTGAACATTTCCAAACTCCTTTATTAGGTCATGTCACTGACACACACTATATATTTAAAGTGCATGGCCTCCCCCTCCCCAAGGCTCCCGGGAGCCATAGAGCTATGATTCCCACCAACACCCTTAACAAATTACAGTTCCCAGGATTATATCAGGCTAGAAGGCAAAGCCGGCAGGAAGGGAAGGAAACAAGCGAATGTGGGTTGCAGGAAATGGTGTTAGGGACATAAACGTGGAGAGTGGTTGTTTTTTCGTAAAGAGATTTTATTGCATTTTGGAATATATACAAAAACCAGAAGAACTGATGACAACTGACGAAAAAAACCATGAGCACATAGAATATGTACATTTACTTCTGTGGCTTAAGTAACAAAGTCCAATTCATGAAAGAAAAAAGAAAAGTTGTCTTCACAGTTAAAAAACACCAACACCCAGAGAATACATTTAGTGTTGTTTGACTGTCAAGTGAAGTTCAGATTTGCCAGGCTTGTGTCCATGTTTGTCTTCAAAATGAAGGTTGTCCTGCCTATGTGACAAAGGAATGAATGCCAAATGATACAAAAAATGTCTGGGTTTGTGGAAATCTCAAATTATAGCGTACTTTCCCCTGTGATAGTTTTATTCCACTGCGAGTGGTGAAAGCAGAGACAAATCTTTAAAAGATCTGTTAACGCGCGCTCTCTTTCAAAGGGAAACAAGGACTCACATTTCTTCCCTCGGTGTATTTCCGGCCCACCATCGTTTTGCTTCTCCCGTGTATAAAGGTAACGTCTGAAATGGGGCCGGGGGGGCGGGGCAGCACCGACCGACGGGAAGAGAAACGATGTGCTTTTCCCCCTCCTCCCCCATCTAACCACCTGTCCCCAATTCAGACGTTACCGTTACACTGCCCTCCCACTTTGCGGCGTCGCAGCAGGGCCGTCGTTCAACGTGGGAATGGGCTGGATGGGAGCTCTAAGCCGGGGAAACGCCGAGAGAACCTTCCCGGCTCCCTCCTTTCCAGAGTAGAATCCTGATGACACGGATGATCCAGGCACGCCTTTCCCCGCGGAGCCGCGCCTCCGCCCATCGGTTCCCACGTGAGCCTCGAGGCTAGGCGAGCACTAGGCCCCGCCCCTTTTCCCGTGGCCCCGCCCACCCGGGCGCTTCGCGGGGCTTCCCGCTCCGTCCCGAAGGCTCTTCTGCGTTCCAGCGGCTTCCAGGGGGCGGAGCCGGCCGGGTATAAAAGGCGCCGCGGCGGGCCGGGCTGGGCGTGCGCTCCCCTGGCCGCGGTCTGTGTTCTGCGCGTCTCCGGCTGCTCGCCCGCCCGCCCGCCTTCGCCTCTCCGCGCCATGGACATCGCCATCCACCACCCCTGGATGCGGCGGCCCCTGGGCTTCCCTTCGGCCTTCCCGTCGCTCTTCCCGCCGCGTCTTTTCGACCAGAGGTTCGGCGAAGGGCTCTTCGAGAGCGACTTGTTCCCGGCCACGCTCAGCCCCTATTACATGCGCACGCCCAGCCTGCAGATGCCTGCGATGCCGCAGATGCCGGACACGGGGCTTTCGGAGGTAGGTGCACCTTGCGTTAAGTTGTGGACGCGTCTGGAGCTTTTGAGCGGAATTGCACCAGAAAAGAAAAGAAAAGAAAAGAAAAGATAACGGGAAGTTAGTTTTCTAATCCCCCCCATGTATGTCGTGATGCCTCTGGCCATGTGCAGAGTGCTTTTTTGGCCGAGCAACAGCGCAGCAGGCCCCCCGCCTAACCGGAGGCTGCTGAGGGGGGTTGCTTAGGATTAAAAGGGAGCAGAAATGCGCGAAGATGGGTAGGGCTCGGTGTCTGGACCTGCGTCGTGGGAATGGGTGTGCCTGCGTGTCGGGAATGTGACGCTTCCTGCGGGGAAACGGTCTGCGGACCCGAAAGTAGGGGTGCTGCTGTTGCCAATTGGTGAAGGTGTGCGCTTGAAAGAGGAAAGGGTGCCAAGGGGCTGGCAGGCTGTGCTTACCTATTATGGTAACATTCTTCAGCCGCCCCAGCTGGCCCTATGGGGGAGCAGGGGGGAGACAATGCCAGCTGGGTTGTCTTGCCCTGCGGGGAAGGGGCTGGCATGCAGGACTCAACCCGCCCTCTGGACTCTTGCTATACAGAAGACGCACTGTCTTGCTGGCTCCCTGCCCACAGCTGCCTGGAGTTACTTACCAGCATGGGGGCATAAGAGGTGGCCTTGCCCCAGATCAGATTATTTGTCTGTTTAGCCCAGCACCACCTGCTCTGACCGGCAGTGACTCTCCAGGGTCCCCAGGGAGATCATTTCCCCACGTTGCCGCCAGATACCTGATCCCGAACTGGAGGAGTTGGGAACTGAACCTTGGACCTCCTCCATCACCCCAGATAGTTGCTGCCTATATTAGAGATGCTTCCTCGCTCAGTCGGACATTGGCTGTTGTTTCTGCTGTCCACACTGGTGGGGAATCCCAAGAATTTTCCCCACCCCCAAGTCCCTTCTGCTTGTGGTTAGAATGGGACGTGCCAAGGGGGGGGGGTTGAACCAGGGTCCTTCTCTGCATGCAAAGGAGCTGCAGTCATCAGCTCCATAAATAATAATGACTAAATAATATGTAATCGGACCTGGGAAACGAGGGGTTCTTCTAAGGGCTGTGGCATTAACACCCAACTGTTAGAATTCATCCTTGGGGAGATTTCAGCACAGCCTTGCGCTGCTGCTGCTGCTGCCGCCGCCACTTAACTCCCCATGCATGACTGGCATACTTGGGCTTTTTTTGTCTTGCGCCTGCTTTTTCCAATGTGCTTCATCACACCCCTTGGCAGGGAGATTGCTCCTGTGTTCTTGGCGCACTGGCTCTAAATAATATACAGCGGTCCTACCTAGAAGACCCTGAGGAATAGCTCAGTTGGTAGTGCCTGAAACTTTTTTCAGTCTTGGGTTCGAGTCCCTCACTGGGAAAAAGATTCTTGCATTTCAGGGAGTTGGACTGGATAACCCTCGTGGCCCAACTCTACAATTCTATGATATTCTTAGCTACCTACAAAAGGGTGTAAAATACAGAGCATTCTCGCCCATATTATAAAGGGTTGTGTTTAGCCTGGAGGGGCTGTTGCCGTGTTGGTTTCTGTAACTGCTACCCAGTGCTCATAAAGCGGCTTCATGGTGGCTCTAACTTATTATTTAACAATTAAAGTGGCTAATTTCTTTCCTAAACGCTGTGCATATATTAAGATAATATCAGAGGCAGGGAACTTTGGTCAGCCCAATGACACACTTCCCTTCTGGACAACCTTTTGTGTTGGTAGGTGAGGCCAGAGCCGAGAATGAGCAGAGCAGCGAATGTGAATTCTGCCTTATGCAGTCAGCTAGTCTCTGCACAGCCTGGCATACCTGTTTGGTCCTCCATCCAGACAAACGAGAAGCCTCAGCAGAATTCAATGACGTATTCCACCCAGGCACAAACACTCAAAGAGGGTGTGGTCTTGGAAGAAGTGTGTGATCTGGGTAGAGTCTCGGGGCCAGATACAGACCTGGAGGGCAGCATTTGGCCCCTGGGCCTGGGCATCCGATCCCTGGATTAAGACAGTTGTTGTTCACTGTCTGGTAAGGCATGATATAAAAGGAAGAAGGCATGGTGAGGGAAGAGGAAAGCAAGTTCTGCGCTTTGGCTGCATATGTTACTAGAGCACTTACTTTCTTCCCCAGGCTTTTGATGGACTGTGGTGGTGTTTGCTATTAGTTGTGCTTCTGTTATTGGGGATGTCCGGTTTTTTTTATTATAATGTACAGTGGTTCCTCAGGTTACAGACGCTTCAGGTTACAGACTCCACTAACCCAGAAATAGTATGTCGGGTTAAGAACTTTGCTTTAGGATGAGAACAGAAATCACGCGGTAGCGGCAGCGGGAGGCCCCATTAGCTAAAGCGGTACCTCAGGTTAAGAACAGTTTCAGGTTAAGAACGGACCTTAACCCGAGATACCACTCTGCTTGTTTATTGTGCTCTCAGTATCTATTTTTTGGGAGACTTTGTTCAGCCGGCAACTAACAAGTTCAATGAGTTATAATAGTCCTTGCTAAATATGCCCAGTGGTGTTAGTGCCTACCCTGTGGCTTGTTGAAGAAAGCAGTAAAAGGGTGTTTACTTGTCCACAACAGCACCCCTGTGGGCAGGGGCAGCTGGCCTGCAAAAGTTTCTGTCTGTTGAATCCAGTTTTTACTTTGTTTTCCCCCCTTCCACCCAGGTGAAGATGGACAAAGACAAGTTCTCTGTGTTGTTGGATGTGAAGCATTTTTCACCTGAAGAGATGAGTGTGAAGGTGATTGGGGACTACATCGAAGTTCATGCCAAGCATGAGGAACGGCCGGTATGTAGCTTCATGGGTTCTTTGTGGGGTGACCCTGACCTAAAAGATCCCTGTGGTGGCCGTAGGCCAGTGTTCTTCAACCTTGGGAGTTGTCGTTCAGCAAAATCTGGGGAGCTGCCATCCTTGAGCTGCCATCAGCTAAGCTGCCTGGGAATGATGGGGTTTGTGGTTCAGCAACTTCCAAGACCCGAGGTTGAAGAACACTGGCATATCCAAAAGCAGAAAGTTAAAGCTGCCATCCTAAGTCAACCCCAGAAGCAAATCCTATTGAACTCCGGAGTCCTCTTAGTCTGTACGCAGGAATTTGGAAACCTCAGTAGCTGGAACTGCCTGGAAAAACATCTGTTGCTGCACCACCAGTGTCCAGAGCAAAATCCGTGGCCCTCCAGAGGTTGTTGGAAATGCAGCTTGCATTGGTCCCAACCAACAGGGTTTATGGCCAGGGGTGCAGGGAATTGTAGTTCAGCAACATCTGGAAGGGCCACAGATCCCGTCCTGCCCCCCCCCCACAAGCCCTGCCTGAAATGTGCAAAAACTACATGCATCTGTAAATAGAAGACATCTGAAGGCAGCCCTGTTTAGGGAAGCTTTTAATGTTTAATAGACTATTGCATTTTAATATTCTGTTGGAAGCCGCCCAGAGTGGCTGGGGAAACCCAGCCAGATGGGCGGGTTATAAATAATAAATTATTATTATTAATAATAATAAGGCATGTGTTGCTGCCTGAACTTCCTGTTTGAGTTGCCTTGGGCAGGCAATATAAAGCGACTAACCAATTTAATAAAATAACTTTGGAACTCCCTGCCTGTTGACATCAAGGAGGTGCCTTCACTGCACACTCTTTCAGTGCCTGCTAAAAACATTCCTGTTGAATCAAGCTTACCTAGATACTTAGAAAGCTGAGGCCATATCAGTGTTTCAGTATTTTATCTCTAGAAGTAGGGTTCTAAAATTTTACTTGGGGTTACTGGTTTATCTTTCCATAAACTGCTTTGACCTTTTTCCTTTTAAAAAATCAAACGGCGTATAAATTTTGTGAAGTAAATACATAAATTTCTTGGGGAGAGTGCTGGTTTCTGGACCCCCTTTAGTCACTTGCCTGTTTTTGCGTCTCCGCTCTTTACAGGATGAGCACGGCTACATCTCCCGGGAGTTCCACCGCCGCTACATGATCCCCAAGGGGGTTGACCCCGCAGCCATCACCTCGGCCCTGTCTCCCGATGGTGTGCTATCCATCACGGCGCCGACTACCCAGGCTCTTCCCGGAGTGGAGCGCAGCATCCCCATCAGCCGCCAGGAAAAGCCTGCCGTCACCGGAAAGTAATAGGGTAGCAGCCTAGCTTGGCTTTTTGCTCTCCGTTTTTACCGGAAGCCAGCAAGCATCTGAGGCCTGCTCTCCCCTCGCTAGTAGCTGCAAGGGCTGCTCACTCTTCACAGAAGTGACATTCCCCTCTGCCCCCTCTCTGCTGAGGTTCTGGCAGCAGAGACTATATATTGCCTCTAGGGTGGTGATCCTTTAGTGCAATTTCCCTACACTCCAGTAGGACCTTCCTGGAGTAGAGATTGGGCCCTTTCTTCTTCTGGCTAGGAGTACCCTTCTGTTGCAGGCTTACTCTGTGCACCACTGTTTATGCCAATCTCATTGCTTTGTATAAATACGGATGCCACTTGGGTACATGTACTTGCTTAAAAAACAGATGTCACATTGATACTTGCTAATAAACATGATGTTTCTGCCTTCTGAGTGTGTGATTGCATTCTGGACGTGGGAGGGCAATGAACCTTAAGGCGGCACCAGCAGGGAAGGTGGGTGGTAGCAAGTTTCCACATCACTGACCACGGCATTGACCGCTGAATTCCAGATTAGAGCATAAGAGCCCAGCAGGATCAGGCCTATCCAGCAGCATATTCCTTCAAGTGGACATCTCGGAAGTGAAGGAGGAAGACATGGGCATAAGCGCCCATGCAAATCAATAAAACACTCTAAAAAGGATAGTTATTTTGCAGAAGCCATGCTGATTCTTCTCTAGCAAAGCTTGTTCTTCTATTTTTTTCAATGCTTTCCACCAGTTTTCCCAGGACAGATGTCGGGCTAACTGGTCTGCAACAGCCCAAATCCCAATATATTTCCCAAATACTTAACCTTACACTAGCCACTTTCCACTCTTCGGGTACAAAG
The DNA here is from genome assembly GCF_951804945.1 of Podarcis cretensis. Lineage (NCBI taxonomy): Eukaryota > Metazoa > Chordata > Lepidosauria > Squamata > Lacertidae > Podarcis > Podarcis cretensis. The sequence continues at coordinate 21,242,223 of NC_137177.1, read as the reverse complement.
GCTGATTATTAGCGACAAGCTGCATGTTGTTGTTAGATCAGCAGTTTTGCATTTCATTTCTCTCAAGAATGCTCTGAGGGCTGTCATCTGGACCCGATGACTTCTTTTGAATTGGTTGAGGACGCCTAGAGCATCATTGTGTGATGCCAATATTTGCAATAGGACCTGGCAAGAGGATTTGGTTGTTAAACCCCTGGGAATTGTAGCTCTGTGAGGGGAATAGGAGTCTCCTAACAACTCTCGGCACCCTTAGCAAATTGCCCTTCCTATAATTCTTTGGGGGAAGCTATGATTATTCAAAGGGCAAAGTGCAGATGGGGCCTAACTTAGACCATTAATTTGAATGGGTCTACTCTCAGCAGAGGGATGCGGGTGGCACTGTGGGTTAATCCACAGAGCCTAGGACCTGCCAATCAGAAGGTTGGCGGTTTGAATCCCCGCAACGGGGTGAGCTCCCATTGCTTGGTCCCTGCTCCTGTCAACCTAGCAGTTCGAAAGCACATCAAAGTGCAAGTATATAAATAGGTACCGCTCCAGTGGGAAGGTAAACGGTGTTTCTGTGCGCTGCTCTGGTTTGCCAGAAGCGGCTTAGTCATGCTGTCCACATGACCCGGAAGCTGTACGCCGGCTCCCTTGGCCAACAAAGCAAGATGAGTGCCGCAACCCCAGAGTCGGCCACGGCTGGACCTAATGGTCAGGGGTCCCTTTACTCTCAGCAGAGCTTATCTCACACTCTGGCTTATGTAGCACCATGAAGCTGTCTTTTGTGCAGCTGCAGCCATGTGAACCCGAAGCTTAACAGACTCACTTTAATTACCCCTCAATGTCCAGAACAAAGGCCTATTGCCTCCATCCTAATTGCCATTCAAGCTTCTGATTTTGAAACTGTAATTACAAAACAGCAGTGTTTAAGACGCGTGAATCCTTCCACATTTCCAGATGTCTCGGCATGTATAGGCAAATTTCAAACGTGCTTAAAATGTACCGTGTCTTAACATCTGTGGGCACTGTAGTCCCGGTGGAGACACGCAATACGCATTCCACAAACGACAGAAACTTGGCGGGCTGCCTAATCCGTTGTGCCGATGGATTAAATATCTTTATTTTTGCAGAGGAGTCTTGTGGTGTTAGGCTTTTGAAGCAAAACAGTCATGTCAGTTGGCATGTCTTAACAAATTGGTTATGGTGGAAGTTTTTTGCGGGCTACAGTTCCAACTTTATTGTGTGCATCTGATACTGGAACATTCTGCTTGGGGAGCTACCTGGTTCTGCCTGGGTGGCTATTACAGGCACTGGGTATGACAGAATTTTGGTGTGATTCAGCAGGGATCTCCTAGGTGTGGTCTTATTTCAGCCATGGAAATAAGTGTTGGAAACATGCCCCAGGAAGGCTACCAACTTCCAAGTCTTCAGAGCGTCTCTCCGGTGGTCCTCCCTGGCTGTAAATCACCCTCAGTCCAGAGAGACCAGTGATAAGTGACCTTTCTCTTCTGAGAAGAGCACACTAGTCTTCTGGTACAGTGGTACCTCGAGTTAAGTACTTAATTCGTTCCGGAGGTCCGTTCTTAACCTGAAACTGTTCTTAACCTGAAGCACCACTTTAGCTAATGGGGCCTCCCGCTGCCACCGCACCGCCAGAGCATGATTTCTGTTCTCATCCTGAAGCAAAGTTCTTAGCCCGAGGTACTATTTCTGGGTTAGCGGAGTCTGTAACCTGAAGCGTATGTAACCTGAAGCGCATGTAACCCGAGGCACCACTGTATTTCATAGCAGAAGAAAGATTTGTAGTTCTAAAACTACTTTATTTACAGTCTATGTACAAAGGCTCCATCAGCACGTCTGTGCTCTTTGAACACCAGTACAGAAAACTGCGACACATACAGAAGTGAAACTAACTTCCAACAGTACAGGAAGAGATAATACAGACTTCCTTTCTCACGCTCTCTCAGACACTCACATGATGTCCACAAAACATAGTACAATAGTACCACTCGCTGGAGCAGCTCGGATAAATAAAAATCCTAACAATAAGTTCCCCAGAGTTACCAGGTTTGCAAAATTTTAGTACTCTCTTTGCCCTTGCAGATGAGGGACAGAATCTGCTTCAATGGCTGCCTGCTACATTTCTATGCCCTGGTACTGAGGAGTGGGCTTTCTTGTCAGTCCACTCACTTTCTCTAGTAAGCATGGAGGAGAAAGTGTTCCACCTCTTTGGCCTGCCTGCCTCTAACTCCTTGCCTCCCTGTGGTGAGTAGTCTAGTATTTAAACAGCCTAGCACGGCACCCTTAGATTTGTTGTTGTTTAGTTGTTTAGTCGTGTCCAACTCTTCGTGACCCCATGGACCAGAGCATGCCAGGCACTCCTATCTTCCACTGCCTCCCGCAGTTTGGTCAAACTCATGCTGGTAGCTTCGAGAACACTATGCAACCATCTCGTCCTCTGTCGTCCCCTTCTCCTTGTGCCCTCCATCTTTCCCAACATCAGGGTCTTCTCCAGGGAGTCTTCTCTTCTCATGAGGTGGCCAAAGTACTGGAGCCTCAGCTTCACAATCTGTCCTTCCAGTGAGCACTCAGGGCTGATTTCCTTCAGAATGGAGAGGTTTGATCTTCTTGCAGTCCATGGGACTCTCAAGAGTCTCCTCCAGCACCATAATTCAAAAGCATCAATTCTTCGGCGATCAGCCTTCTTTATGGTCCAGCTCTCACTTCCATACATCACTACTAGACCCTTAGACTAACATCTGTTAATTTGCTTAGTTTGTACTGACTTTGCCATGATGGTCAAGAAGACAGGGCCTTGAAGCTCTAATCTCTGCAGGTGGAGAGAATCTCTTCCTTAGCTCAAGGGCTACATTAACCTTCTGGGGGCCATATTGTCATTCTTTTCTTTAAAGAGACTTTACATGCAGGTCGCCTACAGCCTCCCAGATAAAGCTCCACACCTTTGTCCCAAGTTTCTGTTAATGCTGCAAAGGATGGTATTTTTCTAAAAAAAACTCTGCTAAACTAGATGCTAATCTTCATTGATGGAAGAGGAAGTGTTGTAGATTTCCCCATACAATTCAAGGAGGAAACACAAGACTTCATGCACTTCCCACGACCAAGATATAATTGGTTGGTTCTCTGTATATAAGCCAGTAAGTGAGCAAATCTAGATGCAAAGGTGGGCAGAAAAGTGAAAATAAAATTTAACTTTGTATAGAAGGCTAGCTTCTACATCTACACACATGCTCTCTTGTCCACATGGCCCTCCCAAGTTTTCCCCAGTTCCTGGAGTTACAGAAGCCGTCCCGGTTTCTGATTTGATCCCAGAATGTCCCACTTTCCTTGGGACGTCCCTATTTTCATCAGAGAAATGTTGGAGGGTGTGGAGTTATGCGACCCCCGAGCCAAAGAGATAAGTAGCTATACAGTGGTACCTCAGGTTACATACGCTTCAAGTTACATACGCTTCAGGTTACAGACTCTGCTAACCCAGAAATAGTGCTTCAGGTTAAGAACTTTGCTTCAGGATGAGAACAGAAATTGTGCTCCAGCTGCACGGCGGCAGCAGGAGGCCCCATTACCTAAAGTGGTGCTTCAGGTTAAGAACAGTTTCAGGTTAAGAACGGACATCCGGAACCAATTAAGTACTTAACCCAAGGTACCACTGTACAACCTTTAGAAGATATCTGAAGGCAGCCCTATATTATCATCTCTCTCTCTCTCTCTCTCTCTCTCTCTCTCTCTCTCTCTCTCACACACACACACACACACACACACACACACATATCTATAGGAAGGTGCCCAGAGTCATAGCTGTCAACTTTTCCCTTTTCTTGCCAGGAATCCTATTCGGAATAAGGGAATGTCCCTTAAAAAAAGGGGAAAGTTGACAGCTATGCCCAGAGTGGCTGGGGCACCCTAGTCAGATGGGCTGGGTAGTATTTTATTTTATTATTTTTATTATTATTGAAATGTTGGAGGGTATGCCCTACTCCTCCATCAGGCAAGCAGGAGGTAATATCAGAGTGCAAGGATGTATTCTAGCCAGGCAAGAAGGATGAGAAGCAGGCTAGTTAAGGCATGTAGCTCAGGGAAAGATGGTGTGACTTCGCAATGTCCCCCGGCCCAGGTACAGAGATTTGGAGGCTTAAAAACAACAGGGCTTTCTTGCCCACTAACAAAGGAGGTGGAGGTGTGGGCTGTGGCTCCGCCAAGCAAACATGACAAATCTTTCACACTTGACTTTTCTTTCTAGCGCCACTGTGTCCTAAGAAACAGACTTTTTCAGCGAAGGCAGTGACCACAAAATAGCAAATAAAGAGAACAACACTCGAGCAGAGTCAAAAGTACCACTACAGCTAGTTTGGACAGAAAACCCTCTGCACCAGCGTGTAACTGCTAAAGAACGGAATAAAAAGGGACACATTCTTCAAGTTGTCAGTGCTTGCCTGTGTTAAAACTTAATGAGCTTTGGTTCAGAAAGCAAGTTAAAAGAAGAAGAAAAAAGCTGGCAGCCAGCCAAACGAAAAACCACAAGTTTCCTCTGCTTTGCCTTTTCCAAAAGCAGAGGTTGCCAATGTGGTGCCCGCAGAGTCTCCTCGCCCCATTGAAATTAGGCTTGAAAGAAGTACGCTATTGTAGCCAAGAGAAAATAGGTTGTGGTGTGTGCTTGGCTGCAGTATCTCTGCCTTGCAAATGTGCCTACTGGCCCAGAAAACACTAGATAGAATCCTAGATCATCCCTGCTTATGCACACAAGTTGTTTTTGCAGCCTCTACATATCGTCGCCCTCAAAATGCCATTCCGCTCCCCCGCTCCCCCATATAATCTGGATTTACTTTTGCTTACTGAATTTCATGCAGAAGCATTAAAACTACATTAAATGGGGGAATCTGGGGTGATGTTTTGAAGGGGGAGGTCATTTGGACGCTGCACAAAATTCCTGGAGTGGTGGAGCATCTGCTTTGCGTGCAGAAGGTCCTGGGTTCAAATCCCGGCTTCGTCAGGGAGGGCTGGGAAAGAATCACTGCCTCAAAAACCATGGAGGGTTGCTGCCAGTCAGGGTAGACAGTACTGAAGTGGATGGACCAATGGTCTCACTCAGAGGTGCTAACTTGTGCCCCAGATTGTGGGTGCCCAGTGGCACACATGCGTTTGACGCGACATCATGATAACAGGTGCCCGTGGTCTGCACTTTCTGGAAGCAACTGAACAGTTTGGTTCTGAATGGCTTTCCCGGCTGGGTAACTTAGTGATATGTGTCTTATTTTAATTCAAATGCATCTGCTGTTTCCTTTTTTATTGTGCATTGCCTTGAACCACAGTGCAGAAGGCGAATGATAATAATGCAATGGTACCTCGGGTTACATATGCTTCAGGTTACATACGCTTCAGGTTACAGACTCTGCTGACCCAGAAATAGTGCTTCAGGTTAAGAACTTTGCTTCAGGATGGGAACAGAAATTGTGCTCTGGTGGCGCGGCGGCAGCAGGAGGCCCTATTAGCTAAAGTGGTGCTTCAGGTTAAGAACAGTTTCAGGTTAAGAATGGATCTCCGGAACGAATTAAGTACTTAACCTGAGGTACCACTGTAACATGATGTTGATGTACTAGCTACAAGGCATTGGACTGTCTCCAACGTGTAATCTTCTAACTTAAGTTCTTCCCCTGGTATCCTGGTCACCTTCGCTGGTATGACACAGCAGTTCTTGTGACTCTTCTCAGCAAGGCAAAGACAGAAAGATCCACGGTGGTGCATCTCAAGAGTGCGTTGGCTTTGGACGTGGGAAAACACCAGGGGAAATATTTGCTCAGTCATGGAGCCTGTTGGCTGGCAGCCTAACTTCAGAGGTAAACTGAGAACCCCATGTAAGCTATCCCCAGCTGCTTGGAGTAAGGGTAGGATACACAATTGTCTAATAGTCTATATATATATATATCTGTGTGTGTGTGTGAGGGAGCTGGTTTCAGCTTCGTCACTTTCAAGAATAGGGATAAGTTCCCCACCCGCCTGAGGGCTATATTTTCCAGAATTTTCCAGACATTGTGGGATTCGGCTGTCGGAAACAGTGTCCGAAAAGGATATACCAAGAGCTCTGGCCAAAAGTTTCAATACAAGGAATAATTCCTACTTGAGAGTTGAAAAGAAAAACGTGTATATTCTGCTAAGAATAACAGTTTTAAACTAATAGTAAATTTAAACACAACGTATAAGTGCGACAGTTTTAAAATGATAGTAAATTTAAACACGTTTAAGTGCAGAAATAATGTAGTTTCAAATATGCAGTGATATAGTATAAAGGTACATAAAATACCAGTATACAACAATTGTTTTATACAAGTCTCAATGGCAGTCAAAGAGAGTCCATATTATATAAAGTCAGAATAAAGAATTAAATAGGGCCAAAAAGAAGTATCCGGAGTATGAATTAGATGTATGACTCAGTAGCGGTGACCAGGACAGGGCCCTGTTTCGGAGTAAATGCCTTCTTCAGCTCGGTTTTTTAAGGAATATAAATCTGTTGGAAGTCTGTATCATTCAATTCTTTTGTGTTTCTTTTTCAACATGCGTCTTAGATAAATGAATCCAAATTTTCTTGCGTTTCTCTGTGCGTTCTCTGTCCGGGCAGAAATTGCTTAAACATCCGGGGAAATCCGGACATACGGCAAACCCATGTCGGAAGTGTAGATTTCGGCAAATTTCCTTAAAAATAGCTTTGAAACTTCTTTTTCTTGTTGAGATCTTGCGAAAATAGCTCAATGACTTTTGTGTCTGGATTTTCTCTTTTTGAAATACGGCAACCCTATTGTATTCCCTTCTGGGCAACTTCCCAGAGGTCACATGACAGTGGTGGGTGGGGCCAGAAGCACATACCCTCCAATTGAAACGCTGGAGAATCAACTGCCAGTCAGGGAGCCACTGAGCTAGAATGGACCACTGATCTCTGTTTAAGGCAGATTCCCATGTTCCTATGGCATTAATGGACCTAAGTTAGTGATGTCCATTCACGTCTATGAGGCTACACTGCTTAATAGTGGATGCAACCCAGTATGTCTTTCCCCACTTCAGTTAAGTGGATGAAACGAAGACAGCTGTGGGCTTGAGTGCGAAAGGAGTGTGAGTTCAGTTCAGTTCTGGAGACAAATTCCTAGGCGAAAGATGTGAGCCTTGTTCTTTAATCCTGACTGTATGTTGTTTGCACCTGGTTCTGGTTGGCAGATCTCGAGGTTCTAGCGAAAAACGAAATTGACCCAACAGTTTGGATAGTTTGTGCACGCCCGATTTGCAGGAGAGCTGCAACTTGCACCCATTTAACCTGCGCACATTCAGCTTTACGCACTTGGCAATAAAAAAATAAAATAAAAATAAGGGTGCAGGCATCTGGGAAAAAATACATTGGCAATCCCATCTGCCTTTGCACCCAAAGTGCTTTGACTATGCGTGATTTTGGCTTTGTGCTCTATCCCTGGAACATAAGTTGAGAGTCAACTGTAGTAGACAATACTACCTAGCAGAGCAAGGCTTCGGTGTGGTATGAAGTCCTTCCAAAGGAGCTGACCAGTGAAGGAGAGGGGCAACAATAGTTCTGCATAGGAAGCAGCTGACAGGGACCGTGCTGAGGATCAGGATCCTCAATCTTTCCAGGAGCAGTGGGACAGTATGGATTTGGAACAGTGGTTTGCAGAGGGACATAGTTCAGAAGACAGAAGTTGGGAAGAACTGGGTGGTGAACAGCTAGGAGAAGAACTGGGAGAGAGTTAACAGACTCTCTCTCACTGGTAAGCATCCATCCGCTCAGCCCAAGGTCAAGGAGAGCAGAGAGGGTGGCAATACAGAAAGCACAGTGGTTGCAAGATGAGGAACTGACATGGGTGACTAGGGGAGGAAGCAGGTGGAACCCTTAACTGGGAGACCTTCATTCCTAGGAATGGATTCTTTGTTCTCTCTCTGTGATCATTAATATCTGTAAATGGTAAGAGACTCCTTTTGCTTTGTTCTGCTTATCTACTGCCAAAGGGGGCAGGGAGTAAGCAGAGTCCCTGAAGCCTGACAGCAGCCTTATGTCAAGGCAGCCCGCTGCTCAGTCTAGCTCAGCATCACCTGCACTGACCGGCAGCAGCTCTCTGGTGCTTCAGTGAGGCGTCTTTCCCACTCCTATCTGGAGACGCTGGGGAGGCCCATTTGCATACATGTTCTCTTGAGACCTGCTGGTGAAGGGCAGGAAATAATTTTAATAATAAAAATGTACTCAACCACTGAGCTACACCCCTCTCCACCAAACATCACAGCAACACAGGAAGATGCGGTGAAGGGGAGAGTGCTCCTGCACCCGGGTCCTGTTTGCTGGCTTTGGCATCTGGTTGGCTGCTATAAGGCTGCTAGGCTGGGTGAGCCCCGAGCCCCATCCAGCAAAGTCCTTCTTATGAGTCAGACCCCTAGCTCTCCACGCTGGCTGGCAGAGGCTGTCCAAGATTTCAGGCAATATTTTCTCCCAGCCCTACAAGGACACGCCAGGGATTGAACCTGGGTATTGAACCTGCACTCAAAGCAGATGTTCTTCCACCGCATCACAGTCCTTCGCACCAACGGGTGTTCTCCGAATCCAGCCCATAAAAAGCCACTCTGGAGATCTCCGGCTGTGTCACCCTCCACTGACTCACCGGGCCCAAATGTTGCTCTGCTTATCAAGCCTCTGGCGACCCGCCGAGCGGATTTTTGCTGCCAGCCTGCTATCGCTGAGAAAAAGGGCATGAGCTGCCAAGTCCTGGCGTGGCAGCTGTGCAGGGCCATTCCTCTCTCCTCACCAGGTCCATGAAATGAAACTCAGGAGGCGATTTAGCTGGACTTTGTTCTCACCAACCTCCTTTTCAGAATTATTAGGTCTCTAGCCCACCTTTTATATGCCTGTTGTCTTTCTCCATGGAGTTTTCAGACCCTGGTGTTGGGAAAGATGGAGGGCACAAGGAGAAGGGGACGACAGAGGACAAGGTGGTTGGACAGTGTTCTCGAAGCTACCAGCATGAATTTGACCAAACTGTGGGAGGCAGTGGAAGACAGGCTTGTCTGGTGTGCTCTGCGGTCACGAAGAGTCGGACACGACTAAACGACTAAACAACAAAAAGCCCACCTTTTCTCCAAGAAACTCTTCTTTCCCCTCACAACCACGCCTATAGGTGAACCAGGGGGTATAGGACGAAGCCAGTACTCAGGAAAAGCCAGGAGCAGGGGTCAGCAAACTTTTTCAGCGGGGGGCCAGTCCACTGTCCCTCAGACCTTGTGGGGGGCCGGACTATATTTTGAAGAAAATAAATGAACAAATTCCTATGCCCCACAAATAACCCAGAGATGCATTTTAAATAAAAGCACACGTTCTACTCATGTAAAAACACCAGGCAGGCCCCACAAATAACCCAAGGATGCGTTTTAAATAAAAGGGCACATTCTACTCATGTATAAACACACTGATTCCCGGACTGTCCACGGGCTGGATTGAGAAGGCGATTGGGCCGCATATGGCCCCCGGGCCTTAGTTTGCCTACCCATGGCCAAGAGGGTAAGCTCAAAGTGCAAGTCAGAAGAACAGAGGGTGCAGGTAAGTGCTAGGGCTAAGGAAGATCCTTGCTGAGGCAGAAAACTCTTTATATTATTTTCTGCCTCAAGAGGATTCATTGGGCAGCCTGGGGGTGGGGGAGCCAAGGGGACAAAGGAATCAAGTCTAGGGTCTGAAGAAGCTGCCCAACCTCACACAGATTATCAACACCTCTAGACAATTCATAGCATCCTGGTTTACCTGTGTGGGTCCTCCTCAGCTCCAAGGAACGGATATATACACACATATATGTGGACCTATTCCAAATACTGTGTTTATTGTTCCATAAAACTGAAGCCAGTTAATGCCAAGGCAAAGGACTCCAGGGAAGGGAAGATTTACAAAAGGTTGTTGGCTATGGTCAGGTGTGTCCCTCACTGCCGCTCGTACATCTCCTTCAGAATCTTCATGCTCTCCGAGTATCGCAGCTGGTTCTTGTGCGATCCCTCTTTCCACCTGTGAATAGCGGAGGCCACAAGTCAGCCACACAGCCCCGTACATCTCTTTGTACACATGGCTCTCTCAGATCAGTTGTTTCCCATGATCCCCACAAACAGCGGTCTCTGGTGCCCCTTGAGGCTGGTAGGGTGTAAGGCGGGGAGACCAATGGTAGGTGGCGCTATAGTCTTATGGTGGGCGGAGCTACCTAGTTCTAGTTTCGTCTCCGATTTCCTCCCTGCTAAGCTCTATGGCAGAGCTTCCCAAACTTCTCATGTCAGCAACACATTTTTTAGACATGCGTCGGTAATTCGGTTTTACTAGTAAGCCGGAGGTTAAAGTAACCCCTTATAAGAGCGTTCACACAAGCACGCCTACACACAGTTTGCAACACACAGTTTGGAAAGCTCTTCTGCTCTACAGGAATCAAACGAGAGGAAGCCAGGGCCACTCCCTTGACTGGCCACAGGTAAGGAGGGAGGCAGGTAAGGGGCTGGGCTGAGGGCAGACTGAAGTTGGTGGCAGTGGCTTTGGTAATATGGTGCCCTGAGGGAGGACAAAATCCCCCCCTTCTTATTTTCACAATAATTCATTTTGGTACAGTTGATTTTTTATATACCTGTATGTAGGTGGTGGTGTTGTTATTTGGCGTTCCTTCAGCTTGGTGCCCTGTGTGGGAGACCAGCTTGCACCACCCTAAATTGCCTGGCACCATTATTCACCTTTAGGTGCCAGGCAAAAACATTCCTCTTCAGCCAGGCCTTTGGCTAACATCCTATATCACTGAAAATGTGTTTGTGGGAGTGCTGGGGAGGGGCGGTTATGGGTTTATTTCATTCCTGTTTTTATTATGTATTCTGAGTTTTAATCTAGTATTTTTATGCTCGCGAACCACCCTGAGATCTACCAAGGAAGGGTGCTAAACACATTTAATAAAGGACAATGGTCATAAATGAATCTGGCAGTTTGTGGGGCAGTGCCCCAGTTTGCCTTAATGGACCGGCCTCCTCTGCAAAAGGTTCTCTGCCTCATGCCCTCCTCCTCCTTGCTTCCAGAGCCCAGCATCCTACCTCTGCCTGATCTTCTTCCACCGCTCCATGTTCTTGTAGATGAGGGAGGACATTGATGGTACGGCATCAGATGCCTGGAGTTGGTGAGAGAGAGAGAGAGAGAAAGAGAAGGGATTTCGTCAGCACTCTGCTTGGCCTAAAGCCCTGTAGGGCTGACACAGCGGCCTGGCAAGCAGAATAACCCAATCAACTCAAAAGCTATCTAAAGGCCAAGAAGCAAATGAAATGAAGATGCAGTAACCCCCTTAGTTGGAAAAAATAAAAATGCAGAGATATATTTTCTTGCAGAAATCACAGTCAACATACTGAGAGTCTGTTGACTTTAAATAATTATCTTTACTTATTAAAAGAAATGAAATGTTTAAAATGGCCTATACATTCAATATTTGCACGTGTAAAATTTGTGTATTTATGCGAGTGCAGCTGCCATCAGTAGCAGACAATACTAAGCTTCAGAGATCAATGTTTCAGTTGGTATAAGGCTTCCTATATGTTTATTGGCTGCCGACCATTTCAGATAAAATGCCACCCTCAGTTGACAACTCTTATCTACACACATGTAAAAAGGGTGGAGGGGAAGAGAGAGAATGTGAACAGCGGGAAATCCCTGGTCTTGACAGAGCCCCTAGTGAACAGAATCAAACTTGCCAGAAAATTCTGGTTCAGTAACTATTAGTTGATGGTTGTTCAGCCTTTGTAGTTATTTATACTCAGCTTTCCCACATAGCTCAAAAGAAGCTTGTAACTTTGAGATGTCATATTAGTGCAACGATAAGAAGAAAGAGTTCGGTCCCCAGTCTCAAAAATAAAACCCAACAGTACTCAATATTGCTTAGAGCAAACTGCAAGCTCTTACAAATTTCCCCAGGTATTCCAGAAACTAAGGGAACACTGTGGTGAATTGCAGTCCATGGCTGGCTAGCCTGGCCAAGGATTTTAACTCTGCAGCAGGTGAAGCTGAGGCCCCCATCTGCACAATTCGTTTAAAGCAGTATCATGCCACTTTAAACATGCCTTCCCCCCAAAGAGTCCTGGGAACTGGGATTTAATGCTGGGAGGTGTCAGGAGACCCTCCCCTCCCAATTCTCCTCCCAGAGCTACAATTCACAGAGTGGTTTCACAGTTAGACCCTCTTCCTGGAAACTGCAGCTCTGTGAGGGGAATAATAATAATAATTTATTATTTATACCCCGCCCATCTGGCTGGGCCTCCCCAGCCACTCTGGGTGGCCTCCAACAAAATATCAAAACACAGTAATGCCTCAAACATTAAAAGCTTCCCTAAAGAGGGATGCCTTCAGATGTCTTCTAAAAGTCTGGTAGTTGTTGTTCTCTTTGACATCTGGTGGGAGGGCGTTCCACAGGGCGGGCGCCACTACCGAGAAGGCCCTCTGCCTGGTTCCCTGTAACTTGGCTTCTTGCAGTGAGAGAACCACCAGAAGACCCTCGGCGCTGGACCTCAGTGTCTGGGCAGAAGGATGGGGGTGAATGGGAATGGGGTTTCCTGACAACTCTCAGCACTACAGTTCCCTTCAAATGTTTTTAGAATGTTTACAAATTGTTTTATTGTGGATGTGTTTGCTGCTCTTGGCTCCTGCAGGAAGAAGAGCAAGATATAAATATATTCAGTGCTTTTTTTCCTTTAAAAAGTGTTTAGGGGTACTCTCATTTTCCTACTCATATTTAAATACTGCCCCTCAAAGAGGCCAAACTTATATTCACAAAATGTACCCCTGTGCCCCCCCCCCAGAAAAAAGCACTGAATATAAATATAAATTGCTTCAAATCAGCAGAGCTCCCACACTCCTTTTCTCCCTTCTCCCCCAACTCCCTGCTTTAGGGTGCTCTGACCGTGTCAGCAGCTACTTTCGCCTTGTCTTCGGGCTCTAGCGGGGATGGGATACGCAGGTTTACTGGTTCCCCTGCGGCATTTGTGTGGCAGGGAGCAGGAGGCGGCAGCTTGTACACATCCTGGCTCTTCCCATTCAGACCTTCGGCGCACTAGGATCAAGAACACGGGGAAAGAAGAGAGGCAAAGGTTCAGTATCTCTTTGACTGTGGACTTGCCAAGCTGAGAAGTCCGTCCCCGTCCCCCCCCAATTCATTCCCTATGTTTATACACCACCCGTTTCCCAGCTTAAGGCAGTATACATGGGAATGTTCCAATTTCCTGATCACAATGTAATCTGGGAGGTAGGTTAGGCAACGATTGTGTGCTGTGGGGGGCTGAGTAGGAATTTGAGCCTGGGCCTCTGCAGTCCAAGTCCAAACCTTTTTTAAAAAAAATATTTTTATTAAGTTTTACATAACAAATTTAAATTCAAACACATCGTTCACCTCCTCATTTAGACTCCTCTGAATCCCTTGACTTCCCTCTGCCCTTCCATGGTTACCACTGTCAATCTCCCCCCCCCCCCCGCCATGTGCTTATCTTATTTTCTCTAATTTGTTAAAAGAATAATAATCTATTTTCCCATAGTTTCTTGTACATTACAAGCACCACTCAAATCCTGCCAAAGTTTTTAGTTGTTTACAGTGTTCTCTTAAGTACATTCTAATTTTCCCCATTCCTTCTTAAAATTCTTCTCTTCCTGGTTTCTGATTTTCCCAGTCAGTTTCGCCATTTCGGCATAGCCCATCATCTTCATCAGCCATTCCTCTTTGGCTGGAACTTTATCTTCTTTCCATCTCTGAGCCAGGAGCCAAGACCAAACCTCTAACCACTATGCCACACTGCAGGGCTGGCCTCATCATTGGGCAGAGTGAGGTGGCAGCAAATTATTGGTTATTTAAAACTCAGAAGCAAAGCGGCTGTGTGAGCTCCTCTCTGGGAGGCCTGCAAATTTGTGTGGTCTTGCTGAGCCAAGGTGCGGCCTAACATGTTGAACCTGGCCAGTACACACAAAAGAGTATTAGTCAAAAAGAGTGGGCTTTGTTTTCATGGCAGCCGGGTAGAATTCTGCCCAATGTCAGTGCAAACCGACCACAGCCAACCCTTCCCCTCTGAAGTTTTGTGGTAAATTTTTTGATGTTGGATTAGGTGGTAGTAGCACAGGCATTCCTAGATCCCTTGAGGTAATAGTAAGCTGTAAGAGTTCTCTGGGCCACCTTTGCCAGGCCCTGCCACACTGAAACAAGATGGCGGCAGCAGCGGATGTGGGGGAGGAATACCAGTCTGCTACCTCCCCCTTGTCTGCCACCTGTGGCAAAGGGCTCATTCTGCCCAATGTGAGGACTGGCCCTGCCGCACTCTTTCCTAAGCGAGGGCCTCTTAATTAGTACCTCCTCATCCTCCAGTAGGACAGGCAGATTTGGGCTGGGAGATCGCTCCTGCTCCCGGACCATGGGGCTGTTCCGCATCCAGGCCCGACAGATGGGGTACAGCGGGGTGCTCTCGGAGAACTGCGCCAGGTCGACGCTCCGGTCAAACAGCTTGATGACATAGGTATCTGCGGGGAACAAGGCAGCAAGACACAGCTCTGCAAAGCAGCCCTTTAAAAATGCCACCCAGTTCTTGGGGTTACATGGAAGCCACTAAGGGCTCCATTTATTATCAGTCAATCTTTATTACGTTCCAGAGACCCAACAAATCATTACAAAGCAATGCACAATTCAGACAGCCTACCTCCAGGTTAAACAAGCATTTTGTTCAGACTTCAAAATAGGGATCATTGGTTCTTGCAACCACTGATTAAACACTTCGCCACTGCTAATGTTCTAGTGTTTGTCCGGTCTTCCAATAGGAACCTGACATAGTGAGCCTCTGATTTTCCCGGGAAAGGTACCAGCAAGGGTAGTATCAGTTCAGCCCTGGCTTGCTCATATTTCGCACAGTGCAGCAAAATATGTTTTATGGAATCGATGTCTTGAGCACACGAGCAAAGTCTGTCCTGGTAGGGAACTCCTCTCAACCTGCCATCCAACACTGCAGAAGGAAAGACATTTAGTCTGGCTTTGGTGAAAAACCTTCGATAATTTCGTATTGTCAGGTTTTTAATGTAAGATGTTAACTTAAAGACATGTCCATTTATTATTATTATTATTATTATTGCCAGTGTTGGTAACAACAGGTGGAGCCAGAGCCAATGACACACAAAGCCATGACCTTACCAGTTGTAAGGAAGGAGGCAGGGAATGGCTAAGAATGAGGTTGATGGGGCAGTGCCCCATTTGCTCGGATAAGCTGGCCTGCACTGGCTTCAAGGATTGCCAGCTTCAAGGAGGGGATAGGCTCCACCCACATCCTGGTTCGGCCAACTCTGAGATCAACCACATCTTTCGGAGGAGTCTTGCTGGAGCAGCCCAATGTTTCTACTCACTCTGTTTCTGTTGCCCACCCTCCGTCAATCCATCGTCCGTCTCTTTCCTCTTCTTGCGGCGGTGGTGAGAGAACCGGCTGGACGGCCTGAGAGCAACGCCACAGTTTAGAAACTGTGCAGCTAGCCGACTCGCTGCACAAGTGTCAGAAAGGCCTGGAGGCACTTTCCAAGCCCTGGGGGCAAGCCACAGCATCGCTTGTGCAACCAAAACCAAAAGCTGCTAATCCTGGCTGATGATGATGATGATGATGATGATGATTATTTATTAAATTTGTATACTGCACAGTTGACAGCATAAAATTACAATATAAAAAACACAAAATCTGATGGGAATGCTGTGTAGCGCAAGCCTTAAAAGCCCTCTAGGTGTTGCTGAATTACAACTCTTATCATCCCAGGCCATTGGCCATGCTTTTTGGGAGCTGTAGTTCATTCAGCAACACCTGGAGGGACGAAGGGAGAGGGCTCACCTGTTGACCTTGGAAGCAGCAAGAAGCTGCACTGCTTCTCAGTCTCAGTGTGTGTTCAGGCACAAGATCCCAACCTTTCCACAAGTTCCCGCTGCATGTCAGTGGATGGTGTTGGTGGCAAATACAAGCAACAGCTGGCCAACAAAGCCAACCAAAATGTGTGAGCCCATGAAGTAACACAGGGCTAATTCAGTTTTGCTCAGAGTAGGATCCACTGAACTTAATGGACCTAAGTTAGTCATGTCCATTAATGGCAACGGATCTACTGAGTAGGACTAACACAGGATACAACCAACAGTGTGATGTTTGCAGCAGCAATAGTTTCAAGCATGAGAGACCTGTGCTAGAGAACCTCCAGGTGGTGTATTTTGAGTGATAGGCTTACTTAATTTTATTATTTGAAATCTAGCTCAGGAGCATCAACCAGCCAATCCACACTGCCTAGTTCTAAATGCCATCTTCCGGTAAATGAGTACAGTGGAATAACAGACTCGCAGAATTGTAAGAAGGGACCACGAGGGTCATCTAATCCAACCACCTGCAATGCAAGAATATTTTGCCCAATGTGGGGCTCGAACCCACAACCCTGAGACTAAGAGTCTCGTGTTCTACCAGCTGAGCTAAGAATGGTGAAATCTGAAATCTCCCATGCTATTGTTATCAACAGGTGGGAAAGACGCTGTAAAGAACCATACCTCTTTCCTGTGGCAGTAGGAGAAGAGTCCCTGAAACCGCAAAGCAAGAGGATTTAGGAATTGCCCAGAATGCAATAGCTTCACCAGCAAGAAGAAAAAGGGGGAAAAAACCTACTCCCCAGGATAGCTGGTCCCAGGAGAGGATTAACCATTCTTAGGGTTTGGGACCCCCCAAGAACACTCCTCTCCCATGAGTTTGAGTAGAAGTCGGGACCATTTTTAAAGCCCTTATATAAAAATAAATATCCCACAGCAACTTTACAAATTAAGATCTTTTCTATTAGCCCTCTTTGCAAATACAGACACACAAAACCTAGTAGCTAGGTTTGTTTATTTTCTGCAAATTGTTATATCCCTAACATATTAGGATATTTAGGGCAAAGCTGTGGGGCTCATTTTCACAGGTTCCTTCCATTCTCCTAGACCAGGGGTAGGCAACCTAAGGCCTGGGGGCCGGATGCGGCCCAATCACCTTCTCAATCCAGCCTGCAGACGGTCTGGGAATCAGCATGTTTTTACATGAGTAGAATGTGTGCTTTTATTTAAAATGCATCTCTGGGTTATTTGTGGGGCATAGGAATTCGTACATATTTTTTATTCAAAATATAGTCTGGCCCACCACATGGTCTGAGGGACGATGGACCAGCCCATGGCTGAAAAAGGTTGCTGACCCCTGTCCTAGACACTTTGTAGAGAAAAGAAAGGAAAGAAATCCAGAGAAGAAGCGGGAAACAAAAGCCAACTGTCTAAACGCATGATTCTCAACAGAGGTGGGCCTCTAAGGGGGGGGGGGAGAGGAGAAATCTTTCCTTTACTCAGTTTCAACATACGCCTGGGCAAGAGTCTTGCCCACCTGTTCACATTCAGTGTAACACAGGAGGTATGTGCAGTCATAGGGGACTTAATAAATTCAATGGGGCTTACTCTCATGTAAGTGGGGCTACAATATCAGCCTCATCCACCCAACCCTAAACTGCTGGGAATAAACAATGAGGTATGGCCATTACCATTCTGCACTGCCACAGCAGTTTTTAAAATATATTTTACTTCTGCAAACCTAGAGTTCTCCCAGGTCTAACTTTTTTGTGCATGGGTGGTACCATTCTGGCAACTCTGGCACCCTCAGCCCAACCATCAGAAATAAAGGGAATGGTGTTGTTTGCTGCCCAGGATCCCGGAAATAGGATACTAGACAAAATGGACCTTGGCCCGGTCTAGAAGGGCAATTCTTAGTTCCAAAGTGGCAGGACCACAGGATCAAAGAATTTTAGTTTTGCAGGTCAACTACTTCAATACAGGAATCTCCTCCACCCACCCCAGTTTTCCCTGGCTGGCAGACATAGCTACAATATTATTATAGCTATCTAGGAGCTGGCCCTTGGCAACAGCCTCCTCCCACCAAAAAATTTTATGGCATGGGACAGCAATCAAGGGCAAGAGAAGCAACTTGGGAATGCTTGAGTGTCTTACTTGCTGAGTACATCTGAGGGAGTCTTCCCAGAGTCCTCTTCCATCTGCTCCCTGCGGAGATGAGTCAGGAAAAGGGGGAATAGGATATCAGCAGCCGTGTCCGGGGAGGAAAACTGGCATCTCACTTGAGGACCCACCTCTTGGAGCAACTACAGTGGTACCTCGGGTTACATACGCTTCAGCTTACAGACTCCGCTAACCCAGAAATATTACCTCGGGTTAAGAACTTTGCTTCAGGATGAGAACAGAAATCATGCAGCGGCGGCGCAGCAGCAGCAGGAGGCCCCATTAGCTAAAGTGGTGCTTCAGGTTAAGAACAGTTTCAGGTTAAGAACAGACCTCCGGAACGAATTAAGTACTTAACCCGAGGTACTACTGTACTCCTTGCAGGAGAAGGAGCTAGTCGCAAAGCACGCCACAAGGAATCTAAGGCCTCTTCCTTCTAGGCGAGGGTAGATGAGAAATTGCAAGCATACACATTGCCGACTCCTGAACCCAAAAGAACCTGGCAATACTTACCGATCAACCTCAGACTTCTCCAGTAGGCATTGCAGCACAGCATCAAGGCGGTTTCGAGCATTGGCCGTCTCTAGATCTGGGGAAGGTCCGCAGGGGAGAAAATCATTATTCTGGCAGAAAGCATTTACCCACCCCCTCCACTTTACAGTACAACATAGGATCTCTTCTCTCGCCATAGCAGTTGTCCCCAACCTCATGCCCAGTGGGTGCTGTGGAGCTGCAATGATGAGGTCACTTCTGCACTGCCCTTTCAGCCGCTGCTGCTTTCCCGACTTTCGTGGCAGAGTTTTTTCAGAGCCCCCTTACCTGGCTTTTCCGTTTTCACCTTCGTGTGTAGCATGTTTACCAGAATCACAGTTCCCTGCAAGAGAAAAAATAAACCTGTGTCTCACTTGTTACAGAGGATTCTGGCCATTACGGCCAAGTGATATTGAATGTTCAAAATAGGAAGATATATTGTATGAACTAAGGAGGCAAACAGAAAATACCTTAAAGGCAAGATGGGTATCTTTAACAAGCATGGGATTTTGCAAAGAAGGGCCACAAGACTCCGCCTCTTGCGCACATTTCTGGCCTCCGTGTTTACAGCAGCTTTACCTTTTTTACCTTACAGCAGTTTCCTCTTTCTCTACCGACCCTTCACGTGATCGATGAAGCGGGATCTCTGGGATCTTTTTTTATTTTTATGTTGCCAAGCTCCTGCCAGGCAGCCAGCCCTGTGCGCTGTTGCCCGGGAACAAGCCCTACTGAACTCGGTGGGGCTTACTCCCGAGTAGACACACGCGCAGCATTGCACTGCCCGGCTCGTCCCGGGCTCCAAGGTACAGGAAAGGCTTTCGGTTCTGCTGCAGCTGACCTTTCGGAGCTGCTTCTCCTGCGCTGGACCGCGTTGCCTCCAGGAGAGAGGGCAGAAGCCGGTCCCCGATTCTCCGGACCAAAGGACTTTGCTTCTTGCTTTGCTGCTGGCCTTTCTGCCCTTGCTCCCCGTCGCCCCGCCTTCGCGCGATCCCGGACACCCCCAAGCGAAGAAGCAGCAAAACACCCGCAGTTGCAACAGCAGAAGCCACCTCTCTGCTAATCGCTCCTTCCCTGATGCCAGTTCGCACGAATGCAGAAAAACCGCCTCTGGCCCGCTGCATGCTGGGAGTTGTAGGCGACTTTTTGCCGGGGGCGGGGCGGGGGCGGCAAGCTTCGGCCAATGGGCTGCCCGCTTCCCTTCTTTGAATTGATCTCTGCGTTCTGTGCGTGTGTATTTTAAGGAGCAGGACACAGTGTAAGATTGGGAGTCATGGGGTTGGTGGAGAAGAGTGTATTTATGAACTTAACAGTGCTTAGTTAATTTTTTTTTTGGTTGCTCTTTTTGTAGAACAGTCCAGTTGGAAGGGACATTGATGGTCCAACCCTGTGCAAGGCAGGAATCCTGCCCACAGCTGTTGCCCCTGGGTGGGCTCGAACCACCAAACTTCCTAAGCCTCTCTGCAAAGTTTTCGCATTTCACATTTTTGCATACTGAGTTAGTAGTAGTAGTTGCTGACAATTGACCCGTATGGAGAATCTGATCCCACCGCAGGAAAGCCTCTTGATTGCTAGGATGGAATGGAGGGAAAATAGGGCTGGCTCCAGGTCTGGTGGGACGCGGGTGGCGCTGTGGTCTAAACCACAGAGCCCAGGGCTTGCCGATCAGAAGGTTGGCGGTTCAAATCCCGTTGACGGGGTGAGCTCCTGTTGCTCGGTCCCTGCTCCTGCCAACCTAGCAGTTTGAAAGCACGTCAAAGTGCAAATAGATAAATAGGTACCACTCTGGCGGGAAGGTAAACTGGTTCGCCAGAAGCGGTCTAGTCATGCTGGCCACATGACCCGGAAGCTGTATGCTGGCTCCTTCAGCCAATAAAGCGAGGTGAGTGCCGCAACCCCAGAGTCGTCCACGACTGGACCTAACGGTCAGGGGTCCCTGGTGGAACCCCTACCTGGGTCCCCTTCTGTATATCCCCATGCTGGTCTAGATCCTTAATGGGGGCCCTGCTGCTAATGCTTTCCCTAAAAATCTAAGCATCCTAAACGACAGTAATAAGTATTCTTAAGGTAGTGACTCTCATTGAACTCAGTGGAACTTGTTTCTGCTTAAATAAATTTAGGGTCAGGTATGCAAATTTTCAGTTCTATTGTCTTGTTTTGCTGTAAATAATTAAGAATAAAATTAACTGGTGTTGTTAATATTGTTTTATAGATTAAAAATGCCGTGTTGATTTGTTAATCATATAATAGGACTTTTGCTTTAATTGTGATGTTTTGCTTTGTTAAGAGTGTTTTATAGGTTGCAATTGTTTCACAATATGATTTATGTTGTATTTGTGATATTCTATTATGTTCTATTGTGTTATGGTTATTTATTTAAGTGCAGCTTATGGTGGTGAGCAAGAGTCCAGAGCTTTCCATTATGCCTATCCTGTGGTTGCTGACAAGTTTCTCCCTTTAGTTTGGGCTCCTGTGTTTTTTTTAACAGTTGCTGCCTGGCAGAGAAAACCGACATTTTTGGTTCTGTGGGACTTTCTGAGGCTTACCTAAGGAAAGTTCATCAAAGGGCGACTCCCCCCTGCCACCCAACTGCTTCCCACACTCCACCCTTGGTCGTGCATCCTTGTGAAGAGTGCTACCTTATGCGCAAGCTTAACAGCATCTTGGCCCCCAGCAGGAGCACCAGTTCTGGATTGCTGCCTTAGTCTGCAGCTTGAATTTTTGCTGATCCAAGAAATGGTAATTACAGGTGCTCACAGTGCTGTAGGGGCTCCCATGTAGGTGTGAAAGGAGTATCCTTTGTTCCTGAGCATCATAAAATACACTGTCACTCATTGCAGCAGGCATTCTTCTCCCACTCTTGCTCAACACCACCCTATGAAACAGCAACTCTAGATGCATATTTTTATGGGGCTAGAAATGGTTGGCACTCGGAGAGCCTACTTTGGACATGCCTATCTGTGTTCCATTTAAGCAGGGCTCTGTAGCAGTTTCCTTTGCTGCTGCTACTATATGTTTGTTGTCTCAGAGGACTTGTAAAGGTAAAGGTACCCCTGCCCGTACGGGCCAGTCTTAACAGACTCTGGGGTTGTGCGCCCATCTCACTTAAGAGGCCAGGGGCCAGCGCTGTCCGGAGACACTTCAGGGTCACGTGGCCAGCGTGACATCGCTGCTCTGGCCAGAGCCAGAGCCAGAGCCGCACACAGAAACGCCGTTTACCTTCCCGCTGGTAAGCGGTCCCTATTTATCTACTTGCACCCGGAGGTGCTTTCGAACTGCTAGGTTGGCAGGCGCTGGGACCGAGCAGCGGGAGCGCACCCCGCCGCAGGGATTCGAACCGCCGACCTTTCGATCGGCAAGCCCTAGGCGCTGAGGCTTTAACCCACAGCGCCACCTGCGTCCCACGCAGAGGACTTGTAGGAGCACACTATAATACTGTAGAGACTTTTGCGAAGAACTTACACCTCCAAGATGCCTGCCCTGCCTTTTGTTAGAAATGCTCACCTGAATTTTCGGTATCATTGCTGGAGGGCTGTATTAGTGCTAGAATAGTGTTTCCTAACATTTAATAATATATTTTACACACACACACACACACACACACACACATCTAATGCTTTGTGTCCTCCTTGCGGGTGGGAAGAATAATTGTTTCCCGATGAATGAATGAATCGATTTATTTCGGTCACTGCCCAGAGTGTACTTGTTTCCCAATATCCCTTTTAAATACTTCTAAAGTGCTTCCAAGGAAGCAGGCCACAGGATTACTCTAGCTAGCGTACGTGCTAATTTTCAGAATTGCTCAGCCCTAGTGTTACAAATACATTTCAGGACACGATTGCAGTTAGTCACGTACTCGCAGCTCCTGCTTAAAAATAAGTCGTGCTGAGTGTAATGGGACTTACCATGGGCGTAACCAGGATTTTTGTTGGGGAGGGGCAAACAGTTGAGCTTTTTTGGGGAGATTACGGGTAAAAATGCCTCCCCTCCCAAAAAAAGAGACCATTACGGGGGCAGGCTTCTGCTGTGTGGGGGTGCAGAAGCTCAGTTTATTGAGTATTTTAAATGCTTTTCAATACTTTTTGAGGATTTGCCCCCCCTCTCACTTGGCTTCGCCCATGAGACTCACACCCAATCAAGTAGTACCAGAGCATGACGGTATTTGTAGTTTGTGCGCCCGACCGGAACTGAGAAGCCCTCTGGCGTATATTCCCCTCCCGGAGGGCTCGGCGCGCAATGCTTTGTGGGAATCGTAGTACTGAAGCCGACAGGTCGATGAAAAAGCCGCGCACCCGACATCCTCCGCGGGCAGCGACTTCCTCTTTCGGTTGCTAGGTGACGGCCAAGGCGGCAAGCTCATCTCGGGTTGAGCGGGAAGAAGGGCTTTAGGCCCCGGGGAAGGGGCGCCAGAGGTCACTGAATCCGGGGCCGCTCTCCAGGCGCAAAATCCCGAGGGACTGCTGCAGAGGAGTATTCCTTGGGGTTCACTGTCAGGTAAGTGTGTTTTAGCGGTGTAATCCTACGCAGGCTTACTTCCTGGTAATGGGGTTTAGGGTCGCAGCCTAGGCTTGTCAGTGTCATCGTAGAGCTAGAAGGGACCCTGAGGAGGAGCTGCTGAGCCGTGAACAGCTAGAGGCAGATAAAACACACCTGTACACAGTGTGTTTTTTCCCCCTGGGGGACGGGACGCATATCCCTAAACCTTTCTCAGCCTGTGGGTCCCCAGATGTTGTTGAACTACAACTCCCATCACCCCTAGCTAGCAAGGCCAGAGCTCAGGGATGATGGGAGTTGTAGTCCAACAACATCTGGGGACCCGGCCTAAACATTTTGTGACTCTTTGTACTTTTGTACTTTTGTCCATTTACTGTACTTATTTTCCCCGATTTTAACTAGAAAATGGTGATTTTCTTGAGTCTAGTGAGAGTACAGTGGTACCTCAGGTTAAGTACTTAATTCGTTCTGGAGGTCTGTTCTTAACCTGAAACTGTTCTTAACCTGAAGCACCACTTTAGCTAATGGGGCCTCCTGCTGCTGCTGCTGCACCACCGCTGCACGATTTCTGTTCTCATCCTGAAGCAAAGTTTTTAACCTGAGGTACTATTTCTGGGTTAGCGGAGTCTGTAACCTGAAGCGTATGTAACCCGAGGTACCACTGTACCCCTAAACATTTATTTAGAAATAAAAGCACTGCCTATATAGTTGGAGAAAGTAACAGGCATGGAGATTTCAGTGGTGGAAGAAGCTTCCTCTGCTAAGGTTTGGCTTCTATCAGTCCTATTAAGGGCACATGAGCTGGGCCCTGCCAGGGGGAAAAAAAAGGAAAGGAGTGGTGGTGGAACTGGCAACCTAATCTGTGTGGTAAATGAAGCCAGCTCTCTTCCCTTCAGCTGTGGCTGCTAGATTTTCCTGTGTGCAGGGAATATTGTTTTCAGTAATGCAGGCCCCGTTACCTGTGAATTCTAGTTTAGGTTGGAGATTATCCCGGAATTAACTCCCGCAGAGCAGAAGAGATTGCGCTGTGCATTGAAAGACACCATCCCAGAGCTTTATTCATTTCTAGACTTTCTTGTTTGGGATTTGTTTAGTATGATTCTCAAAACTTAACACGTTTAGGCCATTTCACACGTTACCTGGCAACAGACGTAGGTTTGTCCCTGTACATGTATTTTCAAGAGGGAGCTTCAGCTGGTTCTGATGTGTACCTATTTGCATTTGCAAACAAGCTTATAAGCTTGTTGCATTCATATGTTTTTTTTTAAGCATATCCTTAAAGATGTGACATGTAAAGTGGTCCCGCCTAGGTTTCATTTTCTTGCAGTGCTTTGATAAACACATTGAAAACATTTGGTTATTATCTGAATATTTCTCCAGGCTATAATCTGCAGGACCTCTCTATTTTTAAACCAGTGTTTGGAATGTGTTAACTTTGCTTTGGAGCCTCTCGCTCATCAGCAACTTTTACACTTGTAGTTCTGGGTCTGTGACTAGCTGGAAGCTTTCTGCTTTAAAACCCATGTGACTTCTGGCTTTATGTGACTTTTGTTGATGCTGAACTTTCTGTACCTCAGATTTGCCTTGGGTTGTGGGATCATAAAAAATAATAATAGTCCAGCAATTTACATGAATTGTAAATTGGCTCTGATCAGGTTTTGAGTTGGAAGTGAGTGACTGACACAGCTCCAAAACTTTGAAATGACTTGTGAGGATTTGTTAAAATAATGGGAAACCCTGCTTTCTTTTTAAAAAGATCTAGATTTCTACCTCTCCAGGTTGCAGAAGTGTGAATCTGTGGATGGTGAAACCTGTAATGAAATGAGTTTTGTTTTTCAAGCCCCAAACAAGTTGGTCGCCATCCATGGCCTAGATCAAAGCACTTGCTGCATTCTAGGTAATTGCATGGCATAGAGCTGTAAATTGTGATGAACTTTTGGCTAATCATGAAATGCTATGCTGAAAAAGAGGGTAGTTGCCAAGTTGCATGAGCTATGTGTAATAATGAAATGTGTTTGAGCACAGTGCATCAGCTATCTTTCTTCTGTGATGTTAGCTGAGCAATTAGTTGGGTCCCGACTCAGCTACACAGCTACAAATAAAATGCTTTAAATGTGTTATAAAGTGCAATATACAAATGTGACACTAGATGGCGACAGCAAGCTATGCAAAATTCAATGTATTTTTCGAAACGTTTTAAAATAAAGTATTTTCACAACATTTTTAATATGTATGTAGATTCTACCTAAGAGTGAAAATTCTTATGACAAATGTAGGAGCGGTTGTCTGTTCATTGAAGGTGTTTTCTTCCTTGCACCTTAATAGCTCAACTGCCTCTGCCTGTTTCTTTGGCAATCTTACAGGTTGACTATATTCATGCTTATCTGAAGTCATGTCAATGGGAGTTACCCTCAAGTAAGAGTGTGTTAGATTGCAGTCTTCAAGAATTGTTCTTTTCTAATACAGTGGTACCTCAGGTCAAGTACTTAATTTGTTGCGGAGGTCCGTTCTTAACCTGAAACTGTTCTTAACCTGAAGCACCACTTTAGCTAATGGGGCCTCCTGCTGCCACTGCGCCACCGGAGCACGATTTCTGTTCTCATCCTGAAGCAAAGTTCTTAACCTGAAGCACTAGTTCAGGGTTAGCGGAGTCTGTAACCTGAAGCGTATGTAACCTGAGGTACCACTGTAATAGTTCATGTTGGAAGCAAAGCACCACTACTTATAACCAGTAATCTGAACCTGGGGTGGGCAGGTAATAGACAGAGAGGAAACGTTATTCCCTTTCATAGTCCTTCATAAGTTACCACTGGTAACTTAAGTTACCCGCCCCCCCCTTCAGAATTTACTTTCTTTCTTCTCCTCCAGTTAGTTAACTTTATGACTTCATAATGGTCACATGTATGTTTGTACTCATAAGGTTTATTACTCCTGGGAACACAAAACCATTATGTGTATGCCTTTATTTTGTCATACTCTTCTGGTAAGGGGTTATTGGTTTGTTTTTGTTTTATTATGCATTTTGTGCTCTCACTTTGTATTTTTATGTTGTAAATCACTCTGTGATCTTTGGATGAAGGGTGGTATACAAATATTATACACACACAAACACACAGTGGAACCTCGGTTTTCAAATGCTTCGGAAGCCGAACAATTCGGAAGCCGAATGCAGACAACCAGGAAGTGAATGCTTCCATTTTTGAATGATTTTCGGAAGCCAAACAGCTTCCGAGGCACATTTTTCATTTTATTCCATTGACTTTGCAGCCAGTGCATTGATTCTCGGTTTCCAAACTTTTCGGAAGTCAAACAGTCTTCCGGAACAGATTAAGTTCAAAAACCGAGATATATATCTATCAATAGTAGTACTCATTTCTTCAATCAGCTGTTATATGTACTAAACTGCAGTTGCTCATTCAGTGTTGCTTCCAAATAAGTTGCCACTTGGAAATTCAGTCATAGTTCTGAGCATCTGGCATTTTTAGAGCTCATGAAGATGGAGCTGAGGTTAGGAGCAAACATTTTTGTCCTTTTGACCACAATTAATTGGTTGCGGCTAGTTTAGAAATACAGGTGACACTCAATTTACATTGGGATTACGTTATGAGGATAGCGCATAACCATGTAACTTTTTGGCAAATGGGAAGTATTGTTCCTTTTCAAGCTTAGTGGGATGCTGCAAATGACTGAAATCCTGCAATCTTTCTCACCTGGAAATAAACCCCATTGAGTTCAGCGGAATTTACTTCTAGGCAGACAAGGTTAGGATTGTATCATTACAGTGGTATGTGTAGCCCAATGGATTAGCAACCTTTATGGCCTTATTTGCAACATTGGGCCAAGGCATACTTGCCAGGTGCAGCAGTCTCCCATTACTAACAGGGAGTAATACATATTTATTAGAAAGGTGGAGTGTAAGTCTATAATATGTGGCTAGTTTAGCTATTCCTAGGGCTTATAGTTTCTGAGGCTGTAGAGCGTGGCTGTTGTATCTGTTAATGGACCTCTTTGCCCTAGTATACAGATCTCTCTGGTTTTATTTGGAAATCATAATCCTACCTTCCTTCTCTGATGCTTTCTGGCAAAGTGAAAGCAATGCAACCTGGCTTGTCAGCAGAGTGAGCCAGCTGTGGCCTCACCTGCAGACGCAGGGAGTGTCCTGGGAGCCAGTGCAAGAGAGAACTGATGGGGTGTGTCCCTGCCCATTCCTGTGTAATAGAATAGGTTGGGCCCTATGGTGAGAGTATGAATTGCACATCCGTATGTTCTCATCTCTTTAGAGGAATGTCCTGATCTCTCTGGAAGGCCCTTGGAGAGGCTGCTATTCGTGTCCCTTAATGTCTCAGTGACCAGGGTGGTGTACTTAGTTATTTCTGCATTTAGCCCTTTCTTTACCTGTCCCCCACCAATGGTTAATATATTTTCTCTTTCCTAGCAGTCCTTCACTATGCTCTGGGTTTGTCCTCCCCTGATCTTCTGCAGGAGACATAGAAAATTCAGTGGCACTTGTTTTATTCCACGCAAGGCAAGGGCCCTTTGTGTTTGTGCTCACAGAATTATAATCTTAGGGCCTGTAGCTTCTGGAAACCTTAACAATGGAAAGAAATAATATTCAGCTTCCTTGTTCTAATGCCAATGATGTTTCTGATTTGTACTAAAATCTAGTAAGTTAATTAGTAGAGGACTATAAACCACAGAACCTAGGGCTTGCCAATCAGAAGGTCGGTGGTTTGAATCCCTACGATGGGGTGAGCTCCCGTTGTTTGGTCCCTGCTCCTGCCAACCTAGCAGTTCGAAAGCATGATAAAGTGCAAATAGTTAGATAGGTACTGCTCCGCGGGAAGGTAAACAGCGTTTCCGTGCGCTGCTCTGATTCACCAGAAGCGGCTTAGTCATGCTGGCCACATGACCCAGAAGCTGTATGCCATCTCCCTTGGCCAGTAAAGCGAGATGAGTGCTGCAACCCCAGAGTCGTCTGCAACTGGACCTAACGGTCAAGGGTCCCTTTTCCTTTACCTATATATGAAGCACTTTTCTTTTACCCCCTCCCTAATCTTATTGGGATTACCTGGAGGAGGAACCGGCAAGCCACTCCAGTATCCCTGCCAAGAAAACTCCATGGACAAAGACAACAGGCATATAAAAGTTATGACGCTGGAAGATGAGCCCCTCAGGTCGGAAGGTGTCCAACATGCTACTGGGGAAGAGCGGAGGGCAAGTACAAGTAGATCCAGAGCTGGGCCAAAGCCGAAAGGATGCTCAGTTGCGGATATGCCTGGAAGCGAAAGGAAAGTCCAATGCTGTAAAGAAAAATATTGCATAGGAACCTGGAATGTAAGAACCATGAACCTGGGTAAGTTGGAGGTGGTAAAAAATGAGATGGCAAGAATAAATATTGACATCCTGGGCATCAGTGAACTAAAATGGACGGGAATGGGTGAATTCAGTTCGGATGACCATCATATCTACTACTGTGGGCAAGAAACCCATAAAAGAAATGGAGTAGCCCTCATAGTCAACAAAAGAGTGGCGAAAGCTGTACTGGGATGCAATCACAAAAATGATAGAATGATCTCGATACGAATCCAAGGCAGACCTTTTAACATCACAGTAATCTTTTAACAATCACAGTTTATGCACCAACTACTGGTGCTGAAGCTATAGTTAGAACTGGATATGGAACAACTGATTGGTTCAAAATTGGGAAAGGAGTACGACAAGGCTGTATTTTGTCTCCCTGCTTATTTAACTTATATGCAGAATTCATCATGCGAAAGGCTGGACATCACCTTGCCAACAAAGGTCCGTATAGCCATGGTTTTCCCAGTAGTGATGTATGGAAGTGAGAGCTGGACCATAAAGAAGGCTGATCGCCAAAGAATTGATGCTTTTGAATTATGGTGCTGGAGGAACTCTTGAGAGTCCCATGGACTGCAAGAAGATCAAACCTCTCCATTCTTAAGGAAATCAGCCCTGAGTGCTCACTGGAAGGACAGATCATGAAGTTGAGGCTCCAGTACTTTGGCCACCTCATGAGAAGAGAAGACTCCCTGGAGAAGACCCTGATGTTGGGAAAGATGGAGAGCACAAGGAGAAGGGGGCGACAGAGGACGAGATGGTTGGATAGTGTTTTCGAGGTTACCAGCATGAGTTTGACCAAACTGCGGGAGGCAGTGGAGGACAGAGGTGCCTGGCATGCTCTGGTCCATGGGGTCACGAAGAGTCGGACATGACTAAACGACTAAACAACAACAACAACAACAATCTTATTGGGTTAATAGGTTCATTTTAATTTTTAGCCAGAAGGCCATAACACATGTTTTGTTTTGTTTTTACATAAGAAACAAAATACTTAAATGCACATATTACAAGAATTGTGTGGTTCAGAAGCTAGGTTGCATAGCCAACCTGATCTAACTATGGAAATGATTGGGATAGTAATATACTGTGTCTGAGTTTTTTAAAAAGTATCACTAATCTTTGGTGTAACTGTTGCGAACTACATAACTTTGGATGGTATAAGAATGCATGTAATTTTGGGGATCTGGTAAAGAGGAATATGAAGAATTTTTTTTGTCAAAAAAGCAGAGCTGTCACATACTAATGTGGAGGACTTTCAACCACAAATCGTAGATACTGAATTTGATCCTTTTGAGGAAAGGACTGTGTTTATGATGGTCTCCCTGACCAACTGAAACGTGGACCTTTTTTATTAACTTGAATGGAGCTTGACTTGCATAAGTAGCCCCTGGTGTATGTAGCAGCTACAGTAATTGCACAAGGGGAAGGGGGAAAAGAAAACAGTAACAGAAAATGCTGGGATTCTTTTCTTTCATCCCGTAAATGCTGACAACTGGGACTTCTGATGCCAAAAAGCAGGACAAGCCAGAAAACAGGCAAGAACATCTACATTCAGTGAAGACCGATTCAAGCCTGAGCAGGTGCCATAAAGTAAGCCACAAGCAATTTATTTAATCCATCTGGGTTGAAGATTTTCTCTTCCTTTGTGCCACCCTATTAAAATGCAAAGCCAGCCTGCTTTACGTGCCAACCCACAGTGGCATTCTTTAAACCTGCCAACCTAAAGATGCCAGTTTGAAACCAAGCGAAGGAACATTGACGCAGCCTTAACCCTTTTTGCCAGCACATGACGATGCTCCCCAGCTTGCAGTTCGGAGATGCACTGCTCACAGCACCAGGACCTGTGTGAGAATAATCAATATCTCCTGCCATATCTGTAGGTAATGTGAAGTAGGATCTTGATTTGCCAAGGTGGAAAAGCAGGATGGGTGGTTTGCTGGAGAAGGAAGGGAAGTTGACATCTCCAGCTAATGAAGCAACCTGCATACCACTGCAGAGATGGCGAAGTTCTGTGCTAACTCTCAGTGCTAGACAGGTCTCTCGTAGCTGTCTGCTTAAATTATCACTGCTTGGTTAAATGATGAATTATGCACGTCCATGTTTCGTCAAGTGCTGTGGTGTCAAATATTCAAGGAGGAATCTCTGTGCTTGCTGGGGGTATGCAAGAGGAGGATTATCTTTGGGGCCAGGGAAGACTTTTTGAGCAGCAGCATGGATTAAGATATTTAAATCTTTGCTTCTGTTTTAAGGCTTTGCTGCTTCCACTCCAGACCTTATTTGAGATTTGTGGCAGATGAGTGGCCTATTTTGAGGCATATAAAACACTCATCTGATCTGTCTTTTTGGCACCGAAAGACCATGGAAATCCACTCAAGTGCATGTTTACTGTGCTTAGCAGTTTAAACAGGGGCCTGCTTCTGTTCTTTAATTTTCTTTGCCACACACAAAAAAGTGAATGGGATTGTTGCAAACTGGACCTGGTGATTGCCTGGAAGTGGAGCTGATTATGTCCTTGTGTCCTTGCCTGGTTTCCCATTTACCCCTCTAGTGCTGCATCAAGGCTCTTCAAATAGCATGGTTTAGCACTAAACTGGAATGGTCGCAGAAATTCTGAGAAAAATAATTGTGGGGGTGTTTTTGCATAGTGATCTCAGAGGAATCTTTAGTGTGTGTGTGTGTGTGTGTGTGTGCGCGCGCGTGCGCGCGCGCCAGCCAGCCACTCCTGCTGTTCCCTAGTCTACAGTTTAAAATAGAACAGCAGAATTTCCATTTGATCCTGTTGAATCAACATATTTGGCACCTATCAGGACCACATGACACCAGTCCTGAGAGATCTGCATTGGCTCCTAGTACGTTTCCGAGCACAATTCAAGGTGTTGGTGCTGACCTTTAAAGCGCTAAAGGGCCTCGGTCCTGTATACCTGAAGGAGCATCTCCACCCCCATCATTCATCCCAGACACAGCGCCGAGGGCCTTTTGGCAGTTCCCTCATTGCGAGAAGTGAGGTTACAGGGAACCAGACAGAGGGCCTTCTCGATAGTGGCGCCCGCCCTGTGGAACGCCCCCCCCCCATCAGATGTCAAGGAAATAAGTAGCTTATTTTTAAAAGACATCTGAAGGCAGCCCTGTTTAGGGAAGTTTTTAATATTTAATGCTGTATTGTTTTTAACACTCGATTGGGAGCCGCCCAGAGTGGCTGGGGAAACTCAGCCTGATGGGCGGGGTATAAATAATAAATTATTATTATTATTATTAGTAGTAGCAGTACTGAAAACTCTGCACTGAGAGTTCCCTAAATTGTGTTGTTCTTGTATACTGCAAATGCATTCTAAATCCATTTTTTCTTCTTTCCATTTAGACTGCTGTCTGTCTCTCATTGACTCTCTTCACATGTGCCATACGAAAGAATTAGAGAACTAAATAATGCACCAGTACAGTTTGAAGAATGAATTCTAGCATTTCTGTACTTTCTCAAAGTGCATGGTAGTTTATTGGAAAGCGGTAATGGAAGCGGTCACTGGATCACCCTTTCTGTATGTCATCTGCTGCTAATGCAACGTGAAGTTGTTTTAGGAGATAGTATTCATGCTTGCTAATGGTCTTTGTTCTGCATTTGCAGCATTTGGGCTAGATTGTAGCCACTAAAAAAAATCATTAATGCTTCCTCAAGCATTATAAAGAAATGGGCCTGGCCAGCTGAATTTCATGTACAAGTGCAGTGTGGGGGAGAAATAAAGAGGACGATCCTTTTGTCCTTTCGCAGGAAGAGATGCCCGGTTAGAATGTTGTTTGGCATGGAAAAGATACTTTCCATTCCTTGCCAGTGTTAGGTGCCTATGCAGGGCTAAAACTGATATTTCAAATTTTCCACTAGATGTTATATGTCCATTGTGACTCAGGTAAGGGGTCTGGCCCTAAAGTGAACCCCTATTTTTCTGGTAACACCATATTTAGTATTGTATTGTTAGCTGTAATCACTACAGTCATACCTTTGGTTGTGAACGCTGCAGGTTGCGCGTTTTCGGGTTACGGACCACGCCAAACATGGAAGTACTGGAACGGGTTACTTCCAGGTTTCGGAGCTCGTACATGTGCAGAAGCGCTAAATTGTGCTTTGCGCATGCGCAGAAGCACTGAATTGCAGTGCTGCGGGTTGTGAACGCTGCGGGTTGCGAACGTGCCTCCCACACGGATCATGTTCACAACCCGAGGTTCCACTGTATTCTGTTTGATAAGGCATAGAAGCCCGGGCTTGAATTGCTTATGGCAACCCCAGTTGTGGTGTGCACATTCTCTAACAGTGCAAGCCTATACATCCCTTTGACTTCACTGAGGCTTGATCCCTAAGTGTAGTAACAACAACAACAACAACAATTTATTACCAGTACTTGTGTCCCATCCATCTGACTGGGTTGCCCAGTCATCCTGGGCTGCTTCCAATGGAATATATAAAAACACACACAAACCATGGTGACATTAAAAGCTTCCCGATCCAGGACTGCCTTCAGATGTCTTCGTGTATGAATGCAACCTAAGTAAGGAATTTCATTTTCACCATGCCTTCAATTCTGCATTTGCTTCTGGGAACAAATGTGTAGAGAAGGATTATTTTCCCCTAGAGAAGCACCAAAGTCCAGAGGTCTTTCAGTCAGCATATACAGTACCTCACAGGTGTACAAGCAGCTTCCTGTTCATCTGCTGACATTAGCATGTCAGAGGCCTTTGTTGTTGCTTTTAAATATATTTTTATTAAAGATATATTGGTTTACAAATGTATGTGCTATGTCTCTCTTTTCAAGTTACATTTTCTACAGATCAGTTTTATTTGTTGAGACATTAGTGTTACATTAGGAAGAAAAAGGGGAAAGAGGTGGAGGGGGGAATGGTGAGTGGGGTGGTGTAGAGTGGCAATGCTTCTATTCTACTTAGTGTATGTGTGGGGTTTTCTGTCAGCATCACTTGTGTGGGTTCTCTTTACTATTCACTTGTATTCCTTTGATGGTGAGAGAGGTTGGGGTTGGCCTAGGGCAGGGATGGCCAACTCCCAAGAGACTGCGATCTACTCACAGTTAAAAACTGGCAGTGATATACCGTATTTTTCGCCCTATAGGACGCACTTTTCCCCCTCCAAAAATGAAGGGGAAATCTGTGTGCGTCCTATGGGGCAAATGCAGGCTTTCACTGAAGCTTGGAGAGCGAGAGGGGTCGGTGCGCATGTCTAAGCTGCGGATGTCTGCCCGAAGCGCGGGGCGCCCTGCTTCAGCGCTCCCCGCACTCCATGCAGCAGTCTGCTATCCGCAGCCTAGGGAGCCCTTTATTCCCCCCCAAAAAACTAGGTGCGTCCTATGGGCCGGTGCGTCCTATGGAACGAAAAATACGGTACCCCCTTTTGGGGGGTTCAGGTCAAAGGGAGGAGGAAGGCCCATTTTTGGGGGGTGCAGGGCAAGAATGTTGAGGTTTTTTTAGGGAAGCCAGAGTTGTTCGGCTTCTTTGTTGGGAGCCACTGATCTACCAGTGATCTACCGGTAGATCACGATCTACCTGTTGGACTTGCCTGTCCTAGGGTATGGTTGGTTGTCTTTGTTTGGCCATAGTGAAATTTGTTTTCATGTGTCTGCTGGGAAGGCCCATTGTCCTCCTTCTCAGTACTGTGTTGGGGCAAGGTGTGGCTTTAAAGGCACAGGCCAGTGCAAAAAATGAGGACTCAGGATTGGCACAGTCAGCACAGTTCTATCCTCCAGGCAGAAGAGCTCAGGGGAATGGACTGTCCCCACCTGCCCCTAGGGCCACAGATTGCCATTGGTGAGATCTGACGTGTTGGCTGCAAGTAGCAGCCTGTTAAGTTGTCACAATAGTTAGCAAAACAGGCTGTCTTGGTAACCATTTCAGGCTGGCGGTTCTGCTATGAACGGATTTTCACTGTTCTGTGTTTGAATGATCGTATCTGAACTATCCTCCCAGCATTTACTGCAGCTGTGCCTGATGTGTGGGCCTAAATAAGTAAAAACTCGCTTTGGCTACAGCGTTTCTTACAGTGTAACTCCATTTTACAAGTGGGAGCTTTGCTGGGAGATGCACAGGAAGATGCTCTAAAAGCACAGAGATGCTCTCACAGATTTGTCAATTGATGGGTGCCCTTAAAGAGTTGAATTTTCTTTCCTCATTATTCTGTCCAATTTTCATAGCTCTGATCTTCCAGTGATAGTCCTAAAGGCTATACTATCCCATACCAACCAATCCAGTTGCTTGCTCTGTTTTGCTATAATAGGAATTACTCCACCTTTTGATCAGATGTTAGTTGGAGTCATAACATTTTATTCCAGAGCAATGGAATTCATGTTGTTCATCGTTTCATAGTATGGTAGGGTCAGTGAATGGGGTACTTTCACCGGGGGGGCGGGGGGGGGGGAAACAAAAACTGTTGCCTTGGCAACTGCACACTGCGCAAACAAGTGCCATGGAAATTTCCTTCCTAGCTGCAGGAAGGAAAGAATTCATTTATGCAAATAATTCATTGCTCTGAACCACAGCTAAGTTGGAAATTCATAATATCGTGCAGCAGATTAGCTGCTCTAGAACATTTCCCAGGTCTGGATCGTGTCACAATTTGGAATTGTTTTGCTTCTGTGTCAATGGATTTATATAAAGTTCCCTAGGCTGGATTAACAGATAGACTACACATACCATAGAGTGAGGCCTTAAGTTTGTATGAAGGATGATTTTATCCCACCTCTGCAGGATGGGATTTTTAACATTCCCACAGTTGAGAACGTTGTGGTTGGTTTCTTTGCCAGGCAAACGGTGGCCAAATTCCTGGCTGTGGAGAAATGTTAAGGTGGTTGGAGCCTGCATAGCCCAAGGAGCAGACTGATGATGTGCAATGAGGCAATTTCAGGTGTTAAAGTAGCAGGACATAATTTTCTGTTAATTTATTGCATTTATATTCTGCCTTTGCTCCATGATGGTACTTGAGATGGCATAGATGGGCAGATGGAAGCAGAGAGTGGCATGAATTAGAAGAGGGTGAGACTTTGAATATGACTCCTTGACTTTATCTTTTAATCTTCCCGAGTTACATGTTGACAGAGGCAAGGTACTGGGGGTGAGAAATAGTTTCCAGGTCGACATGCCAACTTTGTATTTGAGAGCCATTGTAATAGTGATGATGAGTATGAGCTAGAGCTTCTCGGTTCAGCCGTGTGTTTGTCGGGAGCCATTGATGAACCACAATCTCTGAGCTTCTTGTCCCCTAGTTTACCTGCAATGTGGGAATAATAGTGCTGACCTTTAAATGATTGTTTATAAAGATTACAGTCATACCTCGGGTTACAGACGCTTCGGGTTGTGCGATTTCGGGTTTGCACCGCGCCAAACCTGGAAGTACCGGAACGGGTTACTTCCAGGTTTCGGCACTTGCGTATGCGCAGAAGCGCTAAATCACACTTTGCACATGCGCAGAAGTGCCGAATCGCAACCCACGTGTGCGCAGAAGCGGCAATGCGGGTTCCGAATGCTGCGCGTTGCGAACGTGCTTCCCGCACGGATCACGTTCGCAACCTGAGTGTCCACTGTACTGAGCCAGTGTATATGAAGGGCTTTTGAGCACTTAGAAAAAGCAGTGACCTGAGTTCTCTGAGTGCCCCTCCTTATGTTGGCAAAACTGCATCTTAATATTTTTGCCCTCATTCTTCATGCCTTTTTGCCCCTTTCCCCTCCTTCAGCTAAATCATGATTGCCAGAAATATCCCAATAAAAAACAAAAGGGAAGGGTGGAGGAAAAGCCTATGGACATTTGGAAACAAAATAAATTACGTAAAAGAAGTAAAGCCTATCCCAAAATGTTTGTATTTATTGTTTCTTCTGTTTACAGCACAAACTTTGGGAAGCCTTCGATCATCCCATGAGGAAAGCGTGTAGAGACCACATCCGCAGCCATCAAAGCTGAACACCTGGGTGTAGAATAATGGATTCCAGGTATGAGAGCTAGCGGAAGAAAAGGGTTTGACCTGATGGGTTTCCTTCTGCTAAGAAGTGCCCAGTCTAGGCAGGGCAGGGCCTCACTAACTGGGATTCCTTGCTTGCCCGCAGTATGGCTGTTTTCTCCACCCTGGGAAGCCCCTTTTTGGAGCAATCTTGTTCGCGGAGCCATTACCACCCTTCCCAGGCACACCCACTGAGGAAGGAGCAGCGATATACGGTGAGATGGGGTGGGGGGAGACAAGGTGGGCAAATACTGCTGCAGAGTCGCTAGCGGGGAAATCAAATGGAGCAGAGCTGCTAGCAGGAAGAGTCAAACAGGTCTTTTGGATCTCTATTGAACCAGTCCCTTTCAGGAGCTGGATAAAAATTCCATGGTGTTGGCTATCCAGTGGAACATGAATGCTCCACTTTGAGCATTTCTGTATTCTTGCGGGTTGAGCTAGGCCTGGAAAGAGCCAATAAAGTATATTGATTAGATGCTGGGAGTTCAAATCCCTTCTCAGCCATGACGTAAGCCATTCATCCTTTCTTAGCTTAGCCTCCCTTGCAGGATTGTTGTGATGGAAAAGGATGTGGGGGTAGGAAACCACGTTTGATGCCCTCAGTTTTTTTGGAGGAAGGGTAGGATAAAAATGTAAGGATTAAACAGTTGTCAAGTGGAGCTACAGGAAGAGGGAGTTATTTTACATCTTGGCTTGAACTTTTCTGGAAGGTTTATGCCAGCTCTTTGGGCCCACCGACTCTGAAAACTCACTTTCCCGCTTTCCCTAGGCTCTGAGCCCATCTCGTTTACAACACAAGAATTGCCCCACCTCTCCCAAGAAGGCAGAAACACAAAGTCCTCCAACCCCAGGTTTGCTTCCTGGGTCCAGTTACCAGGAGGTGAAACCCCCCGAGTCAGACTCCACAAGCCCCTTCAATGAATCATGGCCCTCGACTGAGCGCAGTTCTTCCTCTCTGACTCCCAAGGAAGCAAAGGGCCTTCCCTCAGAGCAGATAACGGGGATCAAAGCACTGGCTTCGCCAAAGCCCCCAGAATCATCTGTTTCAGACAGCGATTCAGTTATTGCCAGGTAAGCCTGCTAGCTAAGGGTTTCTTCTCAGGTGGGTGGGCAGAGTAGCAAGAGTTTACTGGACTTGTGTGGGGATGGGAGTCCTGGGTTCAAATACTACCTGGAAGAAGAACACATCTGATACCCTCAGTCAAGTCTGTTTCTCAAACTTAATTTGTTCCGGAAGTCCGTTCTGAAACCAAAGTGTTCCAAAACCAAGGACACTTTCCCATAGAAAGTATTGCAAAACAGATTAATCGATTCGAGACTTATAAAAACAACCTCTAAAACAGCAATTTAACATGAATTTTACTATCTAACAAGACCATTGGTCCATAAAATGAAAGCAATAATCAATGTACTGTTCTATTTAAAACAAATAAGACAGTACTGTAGATGATAATTTTTTTAAAAAAATCTTAACCTGCACTGATGATAGTCATTGTTTGGATGGGGGGCTTTTATCCATTTCCACAGTCACACAATCAGTCAGTCAATCAATCAATCAATCAATCAATCAATCAATCAATCAATCAGTAGCTGAACTGGGTTCCACACAGTCACAAAAACAAATTAACCGAAAAGCCTCCGAAACAAAAATGCAAAATAAATAGCAAAAACAAAAGTGCCAAACTTAATTTGTTCCGGAAGTCAGTTTGACTTCTGAAATGTTTGAAAACCAGGGCGCAGCTTCTGATTGGTGCAAGCACCCCAGAAACAATAGCCGGATGTCCGGCTTCCGAAAAACATTCGAAAACCGGAACACTTACATACCAAGGCGTTTGAGAACCAAGGTACCACTGTACTGAGTCTCTAGTCTAGCTTGGGAGTGATTACTACATTGAAGTAAAGTTCTTTGTCCATGTCTGTGATGCGGCACCTTTGATCCTTTGGCAGGTATATGGAGCGATTTCGTTACGGGCAGCCCACAAGCCGCAGGGAGCGCTGGGCACCAAATGGTCACTCTGCACAGTTCTGGTGGCTTGGCCACTCATTTCCCCCTGAATGCAACATCTCCAAGAAGGAGACATCGCCAACTTCAGGTACTTGAGTCCAACAAGAAGGGTGCCGATATGGGGAACACTTTTATCAAGGCAGACCAGGATGAGTGGGCCCTCGGAAAAATTGGATTTGTGTTGGAGCAGTACCTGCCCTAGCCAAAAGAGTGGTTGCTATTGGTAGGAAAAACTTCAGATTTGAAGACTTGCAGATTTAGATATGGACACACACATTGGAGCTGTGTCTTTGTCCAGGACTTACCTGTTAATTCCTATGAAGTAGAACTTTTTAGCAGTGGCAGGTAGCGCTCACAGGTCGCTCCTGTCCTAGCTTTTCCCATAAGAGAGACATATGAGATCAACTTGGGACCAGGTTATCTGAGAGACTCGCCTGGTCAGTAAGATAATCTCAGTGGCCCTCCTCATTGTGCCATAGTCTGCAGGTGCCCATCTGGCATCAACTGGGAAGAGGGCCTAAAATAAATAATAGGAGTGTGCCAGGATTTTAAAAATCACAATATTTAAATCTGTCCCCTCCTCTGTAGTTATCAGATAACTCTGCATATGCTCTAAGGTATTTTCTTTAAGGTATCAAAGCAATCCAAAGTCAGATGGGGGGGGGCTCTGACGGCCCCCATTATTACTTGGGAGTTCTGTGTAATTTTAGCACCCATTTCTCACAACCAAGCAACCCATCCAAAGGGTGGATTCATGTTGGCCTTTTTCAGGGTTCTTCACCTATAATTTAGAAGATAACTTAAAGTCAAGCATATAGTTTTTCAGGCCTATGGATGAAAGGGGAAGGGAAGGAGGGAGGGAGCCTAGAGCCACCCAAGATTTAAAGATTAGGCTCTTTGCAAAGATGTCTGAACTGTGTGAGTCAGAAATCTGTAATGAAGGTGTCTCCTTGCAGACAGTAGCCAGAGTGAAGTGAGGCAGTCGCTTTTCAGTCCTGCTCTGGACCAGTCTCCCTCGGTGAGTAAGGAGGTTCTCTCTAGGAATGGGGAGGTATCTACTCTGTCCACCAAAAAAGGACATAATATAGTTATGTTATCTTTGTGGATCACTGTTAATCTCAACCCTCAGGGTTGAGGAATATTGTACAGAATCTGGAGGCATGGGTTCTAATTCTTACTCAGCGATAAAGCTCATTGAATGACCTTCAGCCAGTCATATCTTAGAGCCTAGCCTTTTACGCAGGATTGTTGTGAGGATAATATGGAATAACCACACATGCTGCCCTGGTCTCCTTGAAGAATATAAACATGATAAATGGGGAAATCATATGTGTAAAGTTGGTCCTGCTTTGAGGACTGTGCTCTGGGTGGAGAAAATTGTGATGTTCACTATAGCACTTCTCAGCAGGATGATTAGTTTTTGGTTTCCCATTTGGATCTTTTATTAAGAACCAAGCGACCTTAAATTTTCAGAATTTGCAGGCAGGCAGGCAGGAGTCTTGCTTGGTCCTGGTTTGGCTGATTACTTTGACAGATCAGAAGACCATTTTCAATTTCCTCTGTCTCAGTAGCTCCCTGCTTATTATTGCTGGTGACTGTTTCACCTTAACTGGTGTTCTTATGTTTTCTGTCCCTACTTTGTCTGCACCAGAGGATCAAAGTACCTTTGTCCCATTGGATTGACCATCTTCTATTTTTTGGTCATGAGCTTGCTAACACTAGGCAACTCCATAGGTGCTGCAGCTTCTCCCCTTGCCCTGCTGCCAGAATCCTGACATTCTTTTCCGTATAGAGCAGGGGTGGGGAATGTGTGACCCCCCTGGATTTTGTTGGACTAGAGCTCCCATTATCCCTGACCATTTGCCCCATGAGCTAGAGCTGATGGGAGTTGGAGTTCAACAACATCTGGTGGGCCACAAGTCCCCACTCCCAGCTATAGAGTCTCCTATCTGACCCATTCCTTTGTATGTTCTTTTGTAGGGGGACTCACAGGATTCTTCCACGCTGGACCCCGAGACTGTTAAGCTGCAGGAGAGAGCAGCCAGGCTGTTACACAGAAGGTACTAACCTCCCTTGTATTTCACTCATCATCTAGGCTGCCCTTCCTCAATGTCTAATGGGCCTTCCAGCTTCTCTTTCTGTTCTCTCCCCAGCTGCCCCTCATTCCTAATAACCTGCCTGTCCTCATATGTATTTCTGCATGCAGCACATCCCCGTTGAGCAGCTCCAGGCATGCAAGCTCTACCCCCACGTCCACCATCACAAATGCTGACACAGACATGACTGGTCGTGCTCCACATCACCTTGGTCTTGGCGAGCTGCAAGGTAAGACATGAGATCCAGGACCTTGCCTCTTGAAGGAGTGTTTTTCAACCTGGGGTCTCCACATGTTGCTGGACTCCAATCTCAACAGCCCCAGCCAGCTTAGCCACTGGTAAGGGGTGATTGGAGTTGTAGTCCCAGCACCTGAAGCCCAAGGTTGAAGAACTCTGTCTTGAAGGAATGCCAGTGTTGTGGACAATGACAGAAAGTGAGTGTTGTTGAGGGGGGGGGGGGAGTGAGGAAATGAAAGTTGGCTGGACTAGTAACTGGCTGAGTGCAAGTCTGATTGCCTCCTAAACAGTGTGGATGTTCTTATTTGGCAATTTATGAAGAATGATGGCTGCTTTAGCACAAATCTTTAGACTGCCCTATCTTTCAGTGCATCACTCAAAGGCAGAATTTGGTAAGGGGCACCCCAGTAATCTCCCCTTTCATTTACAAACAAACAAATTGCTAACCCTTCAGGCAATCCTTGGTAACTTTCAAAAGGCCAGAGGGGTTGCTGAGCAGGATCTCACATGGACAGGGTAACAGCAGCTGAATAAACTGGGCAAAACAGCAACTGTACAAATTTGTATTGCTAAATTTCTAGAGGTCACAGAATTACTGGTATAGAATTTGTGTTGTCTTGATATTAAATTGATTCTTGTTCAAAAGCACACATGCCTTATCATATGCTGGTTGAGTTGAATGGGCTCTTTTGGACTCCAGGTCCTGTCATCCCTAGCTAGCATAGCCAGTGGTGAGGTATGATGGGAACAGTAGTCTAACAACATCTGTGGAGCCATGGGTTCCTCCTGCCTGCTGTAAAAGATCCAGTGACTGATATAAGCCATCACCAAAGGAGACAAATCAATATACACTTTTTCAAAGATGATGATCCCAAAATGAAAACAGTGATGGACAATGCCTGTATCTTGCAGAACTTTTTCAGAAGTTCACTCCATTCATGTGCACCTCTCTCCCTGCCTCCCTAGGTAGTCTGAATGCTTTCCCTTACTATATCACTCAAAGATCTCAGCCATGTTCTTCTTCAAAACCAGAGGATGATATCCTTTTCCAGTGGCGACTGCGGCGAAAGATGGAGGAAGCGAGCCAGGCTGTTGCTGTGATGCCCCCTCTAGCTTGGAGGAGTCCACATATCCAGCCAACCCGTCCTTCTAGCCTGGTAAGAGTTTGAGGTGAATAAGTTTGCCATTGTTCTGTGCTGTGTAGCTGCAAGGCAAAAGCCTTGGAAGCAGGGGATGGAGCCATGCTTTCAGTGCACAACAGGATGGAGAAGCACAATCAGTAGGCAGCGTGTGATGCATGAGAGGACCACAGCTCTTGCTACCTTGTCGTTGAGAGCTGAAATGGAAGAAACCTTGCAAAGTTCATGCACTGTTTCAGGCCACTTCATCTTTATAACTCCCAAGATGTTTGTGGCTATTCCACCTCACCCTACTTCAGTTGTTTTGGAGTTGATGAGGTAAACAACTTTCCCATCATAGTATTGATCCTATACAGTATGGCAAAGCGTTCAGAGAGGAGTGGATCTGCTTCTAAGCATCTCACTACTCCATCTCAGAAAGTCCAGTAGATGCAGTCTGAGTCATGTTTTTCAATTGTTGTTCCCTGCAGGTAGAAAGAACGGCCCAGAAGCCATCAGAACCTGCAAGTTGGAAGAGTGAAGATGGAAGAGTGCAGCCAACTTCGGAAACCGAGCTGCATGTGAAATCCACCCTCCATAATTATCATCCCTGCTGCCCCACAGACTCTGTGAAAAATGGACCATGCTCTACGCAGCTCATAGAAGCCGCTCCCTTCAGCAGTGGGATTGTACTGGTTGGA
This sequence comes from Podarcis cretensis, assembly GCF_951804945.1. Lineage (NCBI taxonomy): Eukaryota > Metazoa > Chordata > Lepidosauria > Squamata > Lacertidae > Podarcis > Podarcis cretensis. The sequence continues at coordinate 21,199,660 of NC_137177.1, read as the reverse complement.
AGTTCAGAACCAAAGGGAGAGCAAGGAGTGAAGGAAGTAACTCTTCAAGAGGAACATGTCCCTGCATACCGAGACTCTCCTCCCCTACCAAGGCCTGCAGGAACCAGCAAGCTTTTGGGCCAGAGCACTCTGCATCAGGATCAACAGGCAGCCCGCCCTGTAGAGAGAGTGCACACTGAGCCCAGAGGGAACCAGAAGGCATTCAGAACCGAGCAGGGCCAAGCCAAACCAGTCAGAGACTTCCGAGGGCCACCAGTCAGTCGCACAAAAGATTCTATTCAACACGTCTTGGGAGAGGTATAAACATATGATCTGGCAATCTTTGTGGCTGTCATCACAGTGTGATGTAGAGGCCTGTCATGCAGAATAGTGAGCACTTGAGTCTGGATGATTTTTCTAGTCCTCATGGTTGCAGAGACAAATGTGAATGCTTTTATTGGCAGCTACTGCTAAAGATTTAGGAATAAGGACTAGGCTGAGGTTTCCATTAATCTCAGACAGGGCTCCTTGACTCAGTGCAGGCCCCTCCCCAGCTCTACCTAGACACTTTCTATCCTTAACACTTTTCTTGCCCTCTGATTCCCCCCCCCCCCATGTGTTCCAGTTGCCCCCACTTCCTTTATGGCTAACAAAAATTTAATGCTAAATTGTGAAGTATCCCCACATTATATTTCACTGGAGCAGTGGTTTTCAAACTGTGTTCCAGGGAAGTTTATGTGAGGCCCTTCATGTGGGAGGCAGTGACGATCAGTTCTGGCAGACAGAAAATTCATTTGAAAGACGGCTTATTCATCATTATTGACCTTCTGCAAAGCCGCTGGAGAGAAAACAAATTCACAGGCTGCGCTGTGAATTCAGACAGGAGTGACAGTGGGATCCAACAGGCCTAGCTAGTGGCCCATGTGAAGTGTTTGCCCTAGTGCATGCCTGTGATGGGCTTGGTCAGGTGGGTGGAGGGACATCCATGGGAGCGAGAGACAATGTGTTTAAAGCTGGAAGAGGAGTATTTGTGCTCTTCTCTTTATTGCAGGTAGTTTTTTCGTTCGTTCCTTCCACTTTCATGGCAGCCTTCTAGGGAGGCTTCTTCCCCTTTGAAGGTGAAGAAGGAACATCATCACCACCTGGATTCCAGAAGCTGCAAATGCATGCACCACACACACATCTCTTGCTCGGACTTGGTTTGCTCTTGGGTCCCTTTCTCTAGTGCTGCCCAAGCCTGATTCTGGTCTCTCTTGCTCCCATGGGAAGCTTTAATGCCTCCAGTTATCAAATTTGGTTTAGCAGCCTGCTCCCCAACTGCTTCCCTTCAGGCTAACCAGACTGACTTGTGGCCTGCTATGACATTATCTCAAAGCACTGGAGGCTGCAGCCAAGTTGGTTCAGACAGCAGGCAAGCATCAGGCCTTCTCTGCATGGACATCTTTGCAGATGTTAAGGAGTTTCTCAGTAGGTAACGTGATGTGGTCCCTTGAAGACCACTGTGCCAGGAAAAAAGCACTTTCAGAAAGTTTATATAGATAAGCAAAATGTAATCAAGTGGCACACTTGCAGATTTCCCAGTGGGTTGTGGGAATGACTTTACTATAGAAAAGGAAGATGAACCATCGTCCAGCAGCTCCATTTTGCTGCTTGGGGGTATCTGAAATGGGCTCTTCCACTTCTGCTTTCCTTCCCAGGAGGACAGGAGGAGATTTAACTAGCTTTCTCTCTCATCCAGGTGATTGCCGAAAGACTTTTCTCCCCACCTGATTCTCCAGGTCCTCATAGGGACAAACCAAAGAGGAATTCAAAGAGTCGAAGCCTGGACGAAGCTCGGCCAAGAGCTGCTTCTGCTCCCTCACATCCCCAGCTCCTGAACATGGCTGCTCAGCTGCTGGAGCAGGCTGAAGGTGGGATAGCTGAGGGAATGGCAGATATGTGGATTTCATGGAGAGCTATAAACATTCATGGTTGGGTCCATTTCGTCCCATCTGTGTAAGCATGTACCTTTAGTTCCTGCTTGGCTTCACATTTCATAAACTCTGAACAGGAAGCCTAGACCTAGACGTGGACTCTGGACCACTGGGTAGCTGTCACTGGCAATGAGCGATGATGATGCTCTGTTCAGTTTCCACTGGGCAAACATGAGCTTAATTCCGATTTTGCAACTATTCTAAACACATTGACCAAATCAGTAATGGGTAGAATGGAAATGGAGATGTGGCTAGAGAAGGAACAGGGTAAGCAAGAGACAGGGTGTCTAAAGGTATCTACACCAGCGAGGGTTTTTTTTTTGCACAGACCTAGAACTACAGATGTTGTGTGTCATAGTGTTGGTGTTGTAACAGGAGCTATTTGCCACATGCCTCTAGTCTAAGTACAAGCATAGCCAGAGGCACAATACAGGCACAGCCCAGAAGGAGAGAAAAGTATGTGGGGGTAGAAGGTGAAGAAGGCTGGAGCAAGAGGAGGGGAATATGTGGAAGCGGGAATTGAGCAGGAGGAATTGTAAGCACCTGGGAATTGGGTTATTTTACAGGTTTGCACTGATCGTTTGGTTCTAAGCAGATAAACAACAGACAGCTTGGAACGTCCCTGCAGAGATTTATTGGAGAGCTCCACAGCCTTGGTAGGAAAAGGAGAGAGCACTTAAAGTGGAGTTAATTTTTTCTGTTTTGCAGACTCGGATGGCACAGAGTTTGAGGACGACCCCCTGTTACAGGTGCTAAGGGGCCAGAGGGAGTTGCTGCGCAGCCAGCTGAGGTGGGTTGCTGCTCACTGCAAACTGTCTAGAGGCATTCTCTCTTGGGATTGCTGCTGTTTCAAAGTCTTTGCTAGCTGCTGAGAACTGTTGCCTTACGTTGCCTGATGTCCTGCTAGGCTTTCTGTGCCCCTCTCCTTTGGCTTTGAAGAATAATGGATACCTGAGAGCAGATCGTTAGAAGTTTTGTCTCCTTTGTCGTCATCCCTGGTGCCTTTGCAGTGTCAACACATTCTCCGTATGTGTCTTCTTCCCACCCACCCCAGCTTTAGATGCAGCTCCTATGAAAAGAGGTCGTTAGAATTCATATTGTTTGATACATATTCTTCCCTCCTTCAAAAGAGTTTAGGTGGTGTGTATAGTTTTTCCCTCCACCCATTCTGTCCCTGCAACCAATCCTGTGAGTTAGGCTGAGAAATGATGGCTGGCCTAAAGTCACTTGTTGAGTTTTGTGGCTGGGTAGGAATTTGAGGCTGGAGTCTCTCTGGTCTTAGTGCAGTGTTGCAACCATCACATCACACTGTCTCTCCATAAGGATCTGTAAGAGGTTGCTTATGTTTTAGCATCGGGCAAGAACTCAAGGCTTTATAGTTCATATTCATCCAGATTTAATCCTTCCCTAAAGTACAATTCTTGGTATGGACAGGATAGTGGATATTCAGTGATTCGAAGCAATCACTTAAATAATAATAAAAGAGAGCACAGAATTCAGCTTTTTTTGATGGCCTGTATTCATGTTTGCAATGTTTCTAGTCTTTACAGCTGTGACAATTGAAAGCATGTAGGAAATATCTAGTAATCTCAAAAGTCAGAAGTGTGGCTTATGTTTATTTATTTTTTTAGTGGATTTAGGCATTGCACATGCCATTTTGACACTTTTCATATGTGAGGGAAGCAGAATAAAGTATGCAGGAAATAGAATTTGCTTAATTTATGCACATCTTAGAATTTATGATAAGTTGGCACTTTTTAGTGCAAAGGGCATTTTGCTTTCAGCTATGAGCGGTTGCTGAGTGCTGCCCCACTGCTCCAAACAAATTGCAGCTGCCTGGTCTGATGGGCAGTTTGTTCTGTGACAGTATGGCTGTGTTGCTTTGGTCTCCTCCAGCCCTTAAAGGTGGTATGCATTTCTACTCTGTTCCCTTGCAGAGCTGTGGATGTCCGCGTAGCTCAGCTTGAAGGCTACCATTCTGATCAAGACTTATCCCATCGATGACAGACGCCTGCACGATCTTCTCTGCACCTTGAGTGTGGTTGAAGGCTCTCCGATTCATAATTTGGGATTACAGCAGTGGACTGGGTCCTGTGCTCCTTGCTCAGACACCTCTGGATGACTTCAGCAACAGGGTTTGGGAGAGGTTCTTATTTATGCTAGCACCCTTCTGGTTTTGGCTGCGCTGCCTGTACCCAACAAGCTGGTGTGTTCATCAAAGTCAACTGGGAGTGCAAAATGACCAGGCACTGGTGTGTAGGGATGTGCCTAAAGCATAAACAGTGCCTTGTTTCCATGGTTTCATTGTGTATTTTTGTGGTGAGATTAAAATAAAAAGTGTATTTTTGGATCAAAATGAACTCTGATGGTTTGCAGTAAGATGACATAACCTATCCAGTACCTCCTGTCCAATTAAATGATGGTTAATGAAGTCTAAAACCATTTGACTTGGAGAGGAGGCACTAGGCAAACAGTTTTAATTTATTTTAGCCACCTTTGGAATGGAAAGGACGGATGAACAATCCCCAAATAAATACATTTTATTTTATTAAATGTTGTATTCCACCTTTCTAATTAGCTGTCAAAGGCACCTTACATCGAATTGTGTTTTATTGGATTTTAAACAACGTAATCCCCAAAACAGTAATAAAAACCAACAGTAACATCAAAACACTAGGAGAGTTAAAACTGGCAACAGTTATAATTTTGAATTAAAAAAAAAACTGGCAACAGAACTCTATTGGGGAAGGCACAGGAAAATAAAGAGGTGTTTACTTGGGCCTTAGGTGTGCCTCTTTGGGGAGGGTTTTTCACAGGACCTTTTCAGTTGTGGCACCTCATTTCCTTTTTTTAAAAAATATTTTTTCTTAGTTTTTTCCCCTCATTTCCAGTAGTCACCTGCCTAACCTTCAAGAGCAGGGATACTCAAAGGAGTGCTGACGACTGCAACAAACTGCAATGTTTGTGCAGGACAAGGCAGTGTGGATGCTATCCTGTAGACCAGCTTTGTAAGTTTAGTCCCTTCTGCAGTAACCTGCTGCATTTCTGTGCTTAGTGCAGAGGATTGGAAGTGAGGGGCCTCTGTCTCACCTCTGCCAACTTGCTGCCATGCAGTTCCTTGTCACATATGCCATTCCCAGGCCAGTGATTAAATACGCTACAGATGAACGTGTTGCCCCTGCTCAGCCAAAGAAGATGTATGGGGAGATGCGAGGTGGGACGTAGATATAAAAGCATCCATTTAATGTGTCATAAACTGTTTCCTCCAAAGTCCTGGAAATCATATATGTGTGATCCCAGGGTCTGCAGCAGCAAATCTGTCCTGTCCAGAGAGATATTTGGTGCCCTTTTATGCAGCAGCAATGTTAAGACTGCCAGCACTTAATATAGGAGCCTAGTAACAATATGAGGGAAGATCAAAAGACTCTATAAGGAGCTCCTCGAAATGACCAGGGAAAGAGGAAATAGATGCTGGCAGGCCAGCATAGAATAATCCCAAGAAAACACAACTTTCCCCATGGCTGGTTTCTCATAGCGTCCTCCCTGTCCCTGTTGTCTATTAACAGGGAGCATTATGGGTGAGACTGAAAGCTCATTTAGTGCAGTATTACATTGCCAACCATGATGGCCTGTTCCCTCTTTGATCCCAGCATCTGGTATTCAGTACACAACAGCTTCCATTTAGCTATTGTGGCTAATATCCATTGGCAGTGTTCTCCTTGTCTAAGCCTTTAAAAAAGTGATCTAAGCTTGTGGTCATGACCACATTTTGGAGGTAAGGAATTCCATAAGTGAATTACGAATTTTGTGTTAAGTACTTTACTTCTTTTTGTCAGTCCTGAAACTGCTGCCAATTGGTTTAAATATTGGTGTAACCCCCCCAGTTCCAGTGTGAGAGGATGGAAAAGGTTTTTCGATTTGCAGCCCTTGGGCCCTTTAGGTTGTGATGTCTGGCTATGAATGGAGAAAGCGAACTGAACACAGGAGTATCCCTGCAAAAGATTATTTCTTTTCTAAGTTGGGCTTCAAATGAGAGAGAATAAATGGAATACTCTTGAGTGGGGCAAATGGGCAAGCTAGGAATGTGGCACTCTACCACATATTTATTCTGTATGAATATACACACACGTGCGCGCGCGAGTGTGTCCCATTGTCTTGCAAAGCAACTGGGACAGACCTAGGTAGCTGGATGTCATAGACAGATTGGATGTAGAGGAATGTGTTGCGGGTAACCCCAATGGAAGAAGGCTCAGAGCCAGGGAATTGGGGGTGGGATGACGATGAGTGGTTAGATGGAGAAGAGGGAGAAGACTGGGAGGAGGTGGTGTTGGAAGTTGAAGAGGTAACACAGCTTAGTGAGCGGGGAGAGTCTATGGCAGAGAGAAGTCCAGAATTACAGGCAGAAACTGCTGTAGGAGAGGCCCAGAGGCAGAGATGAGTCCAGCTGGTGAAGAGGCACGGGTGTCTCCTCTTCCTGCTGTGACAAGCTGCCCTCCCCCCAGTCTCCCAGAACCAGGAGAGGCATGAAAAGGGCAGAAAAGTTAACTTCACACAGGCACAGTCTCAGATTGCTTGGGGAAAACTGGAGAGGAGGGGCCTTAGGCAGCTGTGGGGAGGCAGGGACCTTCAGTCTTCGCAACCACTTCGTGGGGGCAAGACCTGCCGGAGATGAATTGCTGGGCTGATTAGGCCTGGCACACCTGTGCAGATCCTGTTTTTGCTAATAAAAGAGTTAACTCCAATGTGTTTGGTGTGATTTACTGCTGGCTCGCTCCTGTCACTGCCTTCTCTTGAGTTAAGACCATTCATTCATATTCCTCAGTGTTTGCTACACTTGACTGTCTATCCAGGGTTTCAGGCAGGGTTCCTTCCCAGCCTTACTTGCAGATGCTGGAAGTTGAACCTGGGGCTTTCTGTGTGGAAAGCAGATGCTGCATCTCTGTGCTATGACTTCCTCATCATCTCGAACATCCAGACATTTGAAAATTCTGTCTTTATTTGGTCACTTCTTTCCCCCTTCCTGAGTCCACTTACATGATCTATTTATGGGCATGTCCGTCTGTCCCCTTGAGGGACACTTACCTATACACACACACTCCTGAACTGATGTTGGCATCCCATCCCATTTTATAATATTTTTAATATTTTGTTGGAAGCTTCCCAGAGTGGCTGGGGAAACCCAGCCAAATGGGCGGGGTATAAATTATTTATTTCTTCTACTACTACTACTACTACTATTATTATTATTATTATTATTATTATATCCCTATTCTCAAGGCAGCTAAGTGCCAATATGTGGCCGCAATCAGCAAATCAGAAATCTGAATGCTCCCTTATCCTTTGATTTCTGACCTTCACCCATGTTCTACATGAAGCCATCACAGGTTGACTTGTGAGTTAACTTGAACTGTTACTGGCTGGATGTCCATCTGGAGAGGCCACATGAATTATAGCAGTGCAGGACAGTGTGGGAGCTAGCTGGGATGGGTGGGTGTTGAATGGACACAGCTGTGATAGCCTAGGTAGTGCCAGGCATCGAGATGGCCGTGTCTGGCAAAGAACAAGGTACTTTTTGTTGTTTCGAACCACTTTGTCACATTGCTCCCTCAGTCGTCCTGTCCTCATCTCTTGTATTTTAATATTTTGTTGGAAGCCGCCCAAAGTGGCTGGGGAAACCGAGCCAGATGGGCAGGGTAAAAATAATAAATTATTATTATAATTAGCCGAATATTGGCCCATTTTTAGGGCAACAACTTCGTCACTGAACTTCTAAAGTTCTATTAGTTTTTCTGAATTTTTGTTCAGTCAGTGGGATTTGGACAGTGACCTTTGGAGACCTAGGCTTCCTGTCTGTAGCTGGCAGGAGCAGAGATGGCAACTCATTCTTGCCTGCAAATGCCTTGACCGTAAGATATTACTCATGTAGCTAATGGTCTGTCTTTGCATCAAAATGACTCTTGCGCAATCTTCCCACGTGAGATTCCTTTAGGTTTCTGGCACATTCTGAAGGATGTGGATGTGATAGGGATGTTGCGGGGGTCAAATGCAATGTGGGTTAAACTGGCATTTATAATGCAGATTCAGTTTTTTATTTGGGATTGCATCTTTCAAGATTAATGTGACATGTTTTACAGGTATTCCGTATCTCTGTTCTGTAGCAATGAGTTTTTCAGCAATATGGTCCTTGACATAGGGCTTCTATCTAGTAAAGCAGGATGTCTGTATGGTAGACTGACTTAGGTAGCTTTACAGGGGGACTGGACAAATTCATAAAGGACGATGCTATCAGTGGCAACTCGTCATGATGACTTTATGGTACCAGATTCAGAGGAGATAAGCTGCTGAATTACTGGTTGCTGAGGAACTATGGGAGAGGCTATTACACTTATCTCTTGTCTTGTCTTTCCAGAGTCGTCTTTTTACTGGCCACCATGTGACTCAGGATGCTGACTGGATCAGTCTGATCCAGCAGAGCTCTCCTTTATGTTCTCAACCTTGAGTTCTCCAGAACCTATCCAGCTTGTGATGCGTCATGGAGCCAATTTACTAACCCACCAGATGACCTTGCATGGAAGCATGAGGTCTTTATGCGAGCAGGTTCTGAGGGGTTGGGATTATCTCTGTGTGTGTCTTGTACCCATACATCTGAGCCATCCGCCGGGGTGGACTGATGAATGCAGCTCCCCCAGGGCTCCCTGTCTGGACTTGTTGCGGTGTCAGCAATCGCCTGGTCTGACCTCCATGTTGTCTACCTGGGAGGGCTGGTGAGAGATGAGGCAGTGGTGACAGTGTCTATTAATAAGAATGTCACTTGTCGTTATGTAATGGAGTCCCACTGTGCCATACCTTGCTTTGTCGCATTTGTGAGGTAGAATCACACCCCCCCTATTTTTTTTACCACCCAATTACATAAAGGCATAATAAGCCATTCAGTCGGTGCATATTAAACAAGGCTTTTAAGTACTGGCATTGGTGGTTCTCCTTTGGACTCTGATGGTGATATTTTGTGGGGATATATCACAAGGGGAGGTCATGAGGCCTAGTTCCCAGTTCCTCCTTCAAAATCCACACAAAAGGGCAAGGAAAGCCTGAATCACCAGGTATCTGTGCCCCTCACAGCCCCATTCCAGCAGCCTGTCCCTAGTATAAAGGGTGGGGAGGGGGCAGGAGAAGAAGACAAGGATCCCCAGTCCATGCCTGCATTCCGACAGAGCGAGCTTTCACATGCACATACTACTTTGTAGTAGCAATCCAGCAAATTTGAAGGGTGCGTGTAAACGCATGCATGCGTGTGTGTGTGTGTGAGAGAGAGAGTGAGTGAGTGAGTGAGTGAAAGAGAGATCTGGAGAGCAGGAGGACATAATTCAGAGAAAGGCCTATCTCCAGAAAGGTGATTTCCTTGTGGGGAACAACAGCACGAGGCCCTTTTTGTAACTTGGCTCCAAGCGGTTAGAAAGGGTGGCGTCTCATTTGCAAGGGTTTTTAATTTATTTATTTATTTATTTAACAAAACGGAAAAGAGGGAGGGAGAGAGGGAACTCCTAGGACGCCTGGGTCCTCTATATTTACCGTTCCCGAGGAGCAGGTCTCCTGAATTAGGGCGAGGCGGAACTGTGCCCCGTCCCTCCCTCCTCCCCGCCGCCGCCAACCTCAGCTATATATACAGTATATGTATTCTCTCCTTTTGAAAGAAAGATGGGGGCTGCCTATATAATAAATGGCTGAGGTGGGGAAAACGTTGGGGCGCCTCCCATCTATGCTCAGCTCTTTTGAGGGGGGTTGGGGGGTTGGAGAGCGGCCGGCCAGGCTAACAGTAGCCCCTTTGTGCCGTCCCTTCCAGCTGCCCCTTTTGTTTCAGGGTTGTTGTTTTTTAACCCCCTTCGGTGCGATCGCACGGCGAAAAAAACACACACAAAAAGCGGGTGGGTGGCGGGGTTCAAAACGAGGAAGGGCGACGTGTGTGTGTGTGGGGGTCGCCTCTCGGATCCCGCGCCTGCACCCCCCACCTCGTTTCCTTGCGCCCCTTTTGTTGCAAGCCGCCGGTCGCCCCCCTTCCCTGCCGCCCCCCCTCCTCCTCCTCCCCGTCTTTCTCCGAGCCTGATCCCGCCCCCGCTCCCCGCCCCGCCGCTGCTCTGCTCGCCCGCCCGCCCGCCCGATCGCCTCGCTAGCTGGCTGGCTGGCTGGCTGGCGCTCCCCAGCCGGAGACGGGCAGGAGGACGGACGCGCATCCGAGGGGCCGGGCCGGAGAGGATCGGCTGGCGGCGTCGGGCGGCCGCGCTGCTCCCTCCCCTATTGTCTCGGCTCGGCCCGGGACTGGCCCGGGCTGCCGCCGCCGCCGCCGGGGCACATCAGGATCGCGGCGCCATGGTGGTAAGTGAAGGCGCCTTTCCCTCTCTCTGGCTGGGGTAGGTGGGGGGGGGGGGAGAGGAGATGTGGGGCGGGCTTAGGGGGCGCCTTTCCTTCCTCTTGCGCGGCATGCACCTGTTACCATCGAAACCCACATCCGGCGCCCCTAGGAACACACCACCGCGCCCCGTCACTCTCCTCGCCGGGGCGGGGTGGAAAGAGAGGCCCCCCATCAGATTTCAGCAAAATGCAGAACGGGGAAAAGTCAGATGAAAACCCCTTATTTTGCTTCCAACAGCTTCCTCTCCGCCTCACCCCCCTCCCGTGGCATTTTTTTTTGGTGGGGGGGGGAGTGGGAACCCGACCCTCCCTTAAGTCCTGAAACTCGGGGAGATCTAGGTCAAGGGAGCGCTTTGGATGCGCCCTGCCAACCCATCAGCGCCGTGGCGCAAAGGGGAAGATTCCTCTGCCCTAGAGAGCAACCGCAATAATTCACCAAGACAGCCGACCCACTCTCCTCCCCCCCCCCCCCACGCGTCGCCACCACTTTCTCCCCATCATTAGGAGTTGTGCCTCATCCATTGTAATTAGAACATCACACACACACACAAATGCGCTCCACAACTTCCCCCAAATAATTAGGAGGCTGTTCTCTGCTTCACTCAACATCAACTGTTGGGAGTGCAGCAGCAGTAGGGTTGCTAGGCCCCGGCAGCTGGATTTGCAGCAAACCCCCAGAAACAAAAGGTGAAAAGCCAATGTCAGGAAGCAGGCAATTAAGACTAGAATTAGGTGATTAGGAGCACTGGCTACTGTAGCCTGGAGAGGGATCTATGATGCTGTCCACAATTTACAGTGTGTTGGAGCAGCTACTTTCTGCCATTGTCTTTCTGGCCAGTGGGAAAGAATTCCCTGTTGATATAGGTTGACCAGAAGCACCATTAACAGACTGGCTCATTGGTAGGCACAGCGGGGGACGGACGGGCACAGATATACAGAGTCTTGATCCGCTCAATTCTGAAAGAAATCCCGAAAAACAAAAATCACCTCTGTTCCACTTACCAGTGTCTTTGTGGTGTTTGTCTGTTACAGCTCCAAGCAGTTTTGCACCAGACTAACAGAGGCATTGAGTGGAGATGGATGGTGCTTCCCTTTGCTTAAAAGGAATTGGAACTGTCTGCAGAGAGGCTTGGCTTCACATGCTGTCTCTCTGCGGTCAAACAGGTCTTGCAGGGTTTTGAAATGATGCAGAACCCTGCAGAACCTGTTTTGCTGGAGGCGAAAGTAGGGTTGAGTGTACATGCACCCGTGAGCGACAGTCTTTTTCTCCCAGCTTGCCTTCAAATGCTCTGAGCCAGATTCCTTTAAGTCGGGCATGAGGAACCTGTAAGCTTTCAGGTGCTGTTGGATTACAACTCCCGCCATTCCTGGACATCAGCCGTGCTAGCTGGGGCTGATGGGAGCTGGAGTTCAACAGCGACTGCAGGGCCACAAGTTCCCCGTCTCTGCTTCAAGTTGAAGAATAGCCAGTGTTTTTATGCAAGGCTTGACATTACCATTCCCTCCAGGTTCTGCCAGCGTACCCCCCCCCCCATCACTCCCTTGGCTTCACTTTCCCCTTAACCCCTTTAGTAAGACGTAGGATTTTTATTGACGGATTGATAAATAGGAAGTTGTAAAAACAAAATGAAAACAAATCATGTTTCCACATTTGCTCCAGGAACAGCCGCAGTGAAACAAACCCATGTGCATATGTACAAAGAGAAAAATGCAAATGTGTGTGAAAAGTCAGTACACTTGACTTTTCTGCTAGGTGGTGGTAGACAAAGGCAACAAGAGGGAAAGTGGGTGCAGGGTGGTTGGGAGAGGGAAGGAAGGTTTGCTTGAGTCGTATGTGATAGCTAGTAAAGGTATGTGTTGAATGCATTGCTTGCATTTATCTTGAGCTATACAATCAGCAGGGCAGCCCCTTTTGGTGGCCCTGCCCCTTCCACTGGCTGCTGCCCAGTTGCCATTGACCCATGACAGGGCCTTCTTGGTGGTGTGCCCCATCTATGGATGTCTTCCCTGGTGCAGTGGGTCTGTCTCCCTCATTCAGGAGGAATTTAAAGACATTCCTGTTCACCCAAGCATCGGATAGCTGAAATATGCTGTTCCTGGCAACCTTGAAAGGCTTAGCTGTGGGGATATGCAACTGTTTTTAGAGGTTTTAAATATTTCATAAGTTTTTTATTTATTTTACTTTTAATTGCTTGGCCGTTTGTTGCCCTGGGCTCCCTCGGGAGGAAGGGCGGGTTAGAAATTTAATAAATAACAACAAGTGTGCTTTGCAATTATATATTGCCTGCCCTTCATTACACAATTCCGGGTGCGGATTGCGACGTAATTAACAACGATCATTCAAAAACAATTAAGGGCAGATGAAAAGACATGGTTTAAAATTCACATCACAGTTCAGTCCAAATGTAGCTAACATCCCATTAATGAAGTGGAGGTCATCTCTGGGTTAGCGTCACAGAGGTGGGTGCTCACATTTTACTTCCCTGCTTCTTTTATTTCTGGACCGCCAGGGGCCACAGATTCCATACATTTAAAAAACATTTACAAAACATTTAAAGCTCATGACTTTCCCCAAAGAATCCCAGGAACTGTCTGCTAAGGATCCTGAGTATTGTAGCTCTGTGCGGATGAAACTATAGCTCCCAGAATTCTCTGTGGGGGATAAGTGAAGTGTTTTAAATGTGCACCAAATGTGCTTTAAATATATGGTGTTGATCTGCCCTGTGTGGTCCACAAGCTGGAGATACTGAGAAGAGGTCAGCGCTGACTTGCTATCTTGGCCGCTGGAACATATAGCTTGAATTCTGCAAGCTTTCCAAAGTCAAGACTGATGGGAAAGTGTGAAAGAAAAGCAGAACCTCACGCTGTGTGTGGTTTTGCTCCTATCTGCGGGCCTCTGTTAAGGGCCTCTGTTAACGCAATTCTACGTCAGGAGTTTTGAGTGTCAAAGTTTATCTCTGCTTTTGCAGAAATTGGTGTCTTTGGTTACAATGTGTACCAGAGTCAGGCTTTCCAGTAATGTGAAAAGGACTGTTGATTGTTTTCTTTCTCTTGTCTCCTGTTTTGCAAGAGAAATGCACAAATAATAAACTATTCCCCACTTTTCTAGAGATCAGGATGCCTTGGGCCATCTGCATGAAAAATTTCAGCTTTGTAGCTAGTGTGGACTTGCTGTAACCATTTCAGGGCAGGCATTATGTCACCCATTTTGAAAGAAAGATGCACAAATTCCTCCCTTCTCAGTCCTATTGTTTGATTGTCCGCTAATGATTTATATGTCATCTAGTAGTTTCTGGCACTTTCTAGTTATCAGGGGACCTTGGGTTACATCTGTGCCAAATCTCTGGTTTCTTAGTAGCATTGATGTATCGTAACAGTGGTCTTCTTCTTCTTCTTCTTCTTCTTCTTTGGCGATCACTCGTAGCCGAGTAAGATTGTCTTCCATAAACACGGTTTTAACAATGAGTCCGTAAGTGACTGTGGAGGCCAGTTCACGAATGGCACTACAAGAGGGACCAGTAACAAAATGTTGCAGTGCTCCTTTTTTGTTCCAGCAAGCCAGCTAGGCCCCACTTACTCCTGTTATGGTATTTATTGTTAAACAAAATCCATATACCACTTGATTGTAAGAAAACCTCTAAGCAGCTTACAAAAGCATGAAATAAAACATTAAAATTGTTGATTAAAGCAGTTAGAAACAGGTATTTGAAAATATTCAAAAGTTGGTTAAACGGCCTCGGCCCGGTATACCTGAAGGAGCACCTCCACCTCCATCGTCCAGCCTGGACACTGCGGTCCAGCTCTAAGGTCCTTCTGGCGGTTCCCTCACTGCTAGAAGCTAAGTTACAGGGAACCGGGCTGAGGGCCTTCTCGGTAGTGGCACCCTCCCTGTGGAACACCCTCCCTTCAGATGTCAAGGAGATAAAGAACTACACAACTTTTAGAAGACATCTGAAGGCAGCCGTGTTTAGGGAGGTTTGTAATGTTTGATGCTTCATTATGTTTTATATTTACTGTAAGCCGCCAAATCGGTGAGGTATAAATAATAATAATAATAAATCATAAAAAGAAATAAAAGCAAATATAACTTCTACCTGTCTGGATAGGCTTGCCTAAACAAAATTGTTTTAAGCAGGTGCCAAAAAGAGAACACTGAAGGTTCCTGCCTGATATTAATAGGTGTAATAAAGAAGCGATATAGATGTAATAATTAAACAAAATTTGCCAGCCTGCGTTCCCTTTTAACTGGAGAAACCAGCTTGCCATAGGGTGAGCCCCTCGGCTTGTCACTGAGGCAAAAAAAAAACCTGCTTGTGAGTTTGAGATACAGAAAGATTTTTGAAAACTGCTGAATAGGCCAGTTTTGGTATTAAGTGCAGAGCTAAGTCAGAGGTACTTCCCCTGAAACGCATGCCAGAGGGGAAAAATAGCTTGGGAGGAAGTTTCTGCTTGATTTCCTGGAGACAGCGGTAGCTTTTCTTGATCTGTTGCTGTTAATTCAGGGCTGTGGGAGGAAGGCAGATGAGGGTCAAGGGAAGTCACAATGTCTTAGGCAAGTGTGGGATTTCAGTGGGGGAGACTCCCGGAAAAAACCTGTTTTCGTATCAAGCATTGGGACTTCTTGTTCCTAGTTTCCAGATAACACTGAAATCTCACCGGGAACACAAGCCTTTGCTACAAATTGGAATGAACACTTCTTAAACTGTGCAGGAGGCGTTCCAGATATAGACATCTGTACGAAAATGCACTCAACTTCTACAAACAGGGAACCCTCAATTCTTTCTTTGTATTGATTAAAAAATGTAACCCCATCTTGCCCCCCCATCAAACAAATTTAAAGCATCTTACAACCCACCCAACCATCGCATTACAATATGAATAATTATCCTTGTGTTTTATCTATATGACCCAAAGCCCCCATTTGGAAGCACCATTGAAAGGATTCTAGATTATCCTTTTCCCTGAACCTGTAGCCTACCAGGTGTCAGACTACAACTCCCATCTTCCCTGACCACTCCTCATGGTGGCTGGTGCTAGTGGGAATTGTAGTTTAAGGTTACCCACCTTAAATGATAGTTTTCTGTTTGTAGGCATCATATAAGGCCCCCTCCCTGCACTGCAGGCTAAAGTGGCATAATTGAGAGACAGGTTTATAGCCTTATTGACATTAAGCCAAAGTATGGAAGAGTATTTGAAAGTTATTTTAATGACTGCCTGTACTAATACGAAGCTTCCTGGGTCTTAAGAACCATGCATCATGGTATGTTAGACTGGCAGATGAGAGAAAGAGACTTTTTTTTGTGGTGGCCCCATATTTGTCTAACTCCCTTACTTGGGAGACCGGGGATGGGAATAAGATTGATTCACTGGCAAAATATACCGATAACAATATGCAAACCAAACACAGCCGCCCTGTCTCTGAATTTTACAAAGCAGCTTGTCAACCAAAAAAATTACAGAAATGTGAACATTAGGGTAAAGTGTACATATACATGCTTATATTAGTAAAAATAGCATACAAAGTGCATTATTTTAGGGGAAATTCCTTTGCAAAATGTGTGCATTAGGCAGAATAGCATAATTTTCTTTATGTTGATCTTGTTCTGTGAACTGCCCTGAGACCTCCGGGTATAGGGTGGTATATAAATTCAATCAATAGTAGTAGTAGTAGTAGAATAAATCCTTACTAAAATGCTGATGAATTTTCATGAGAATTGAAAAAAACAACCGTGCAAACTGATGTGGAAATATGAGAAGCGAACTTAAGGCTGGAAAAATGAGAGTTTAAGAGAAACCGCAAACAGATCAACCTAGCCTTAGCTGATACTTCTTCTGCTTTCAGAAAACCTTTTTTTTATTTCAAGCTGCTTTAAAATATGTAGTGCTCTGCATTATTTCAACTGCTTCTGTTTCTTAATTTATTTATTTTTGTTTTAGATTGTGGTTTGTTTTTTAACAATTTGTGTTTTGTTGTGCTGATGTCTGCCTTCTGGACCCAGAAAATGGCATTAAAATCTTTGAAATAGTGAACTGAGTGAGATGGCTGGAAAGGTGCATTCTTACCCATATTGTACAGAGCTAATGATGATTGTCTACATGGGGGTGTTCATTCTACCAGCCATGTGCTAGACTCTCTACAATGATCAGCTGTTGCAAGCCATCCACGCAGCCCTTCTGCCATGGGAATCTGTGAATGTGCCCTCCTGTTGTGTGTGAGCATTTCAATCTGGCAAGAGACTCTTTCCACACAAAGCTCAATCCTTAATGGAGTTATATGAACCTATTCAGGACAGAGAAAAGAAAGCGCTTCTTCCCATAGTTCATAGTAAAACTATGGAATTTGCTCATACAAGGGGCAGTCGTGACCACCAAGTCAGATAGCTTTAAAGAAGGAGTAGACAAATTCATGACCTGGGTAAGATAGCTCAGCTGGTTAGAGCATGGTTCTGATAACACCAAGGTTGCAGGTTCAGTCCCTGTATGGGACAGCTGCATAGTCCAGGGGGTTGGATTTGATGATGATGATTTATTGAATTTATATACCACACTATACACGGAGGTCTCAGGCGGTTCACAGACCAAGATTAACTTAAAAACCACAATTATATAGTCAAAATAAAAATAACAACTCAATAACAACCCCCCCTCAAAAAAAACACAACATTTTAAAAGGGCATAGGATGCAAATCAGATCAACCAAAGCCCTGGTTAAAAAGGAGCGTTTTTGCCTAGCGCCTAAAGGTGTATAATGAAGGTGCCAGGTGAACTTCCCTGGCGAGAGCATTCTGCAGACGGGGAGCCACTGCAGAGAAGGACCATTCTCATGTTGCCACCCTCCAGACCTCTTGAGAAGGAGGCACACGAAGGAGGGCCTCAGAAGATGATCTCAGAGTCCTGGTAGGTTCATATGGGAAGAGGCGGTCCTTGAGGTATTGCAGTCCTGATTCTCAGGGTCCCTGCCAACTCTACAGTTGTATGATTCTATGAAGGATTATAAGGCTACCTGGAAGCGGTATGCTTCTGAATGCGAGTTGCTGGAAATCACAGGAGAGGAGAATGCTGTTGCTTTCAGATCCTGCCTGTGGACTTTCCAAAGGCATCTGGTTGGCCATTGTGAAGATGCTGAATTAGGTGGACGACCGGCCTGAGCAGGATGCTGAAGTAGCTGAGCCACTGCAGGCCTGATCCTGCAGGCTGTTCTTATATTCTTAAGTCCTTGCTATTCAGGGGACAGGGTCAAACATTGCACCGCCAGTGCACATCATGGGTCATATGCCTTTACAAAATGTCTGGATCAACTAGGGATGCAGGTGGCGCTGTGGTCTAAACCACTGAGCCTTTTGGGCTTGCCGATCAGAAGGTCGGCGGTTCAAATCCCTGCGATGGGGTGAGCTCCCGTTGCTCAGTCCCAGCTCCTGCCAACTTGGCGGTTTGAAAACACACCAGTGCAAGTAGATAACTAGGTACTGCTTCAGTGGGAAGGTAAACTGCGTTTTCATGCGCTCTGGTTTCCGCCACGGTGTTCCATTGTGCCAGAAGCGGTTTAGTCATGCTGGCCACATGACCCGGAAAGCTGTCTGTGGACAAACGCCGGCTCCCTCGGCCTGAAAGCGAGATGAGTGCCGCAACCCCATAGTCACCTTTGACTGGACTTAACCATCCAGTGGTCCTTTACCTTTTTTACCTTACCTAGATCAACTGATGGATTCTGCTTGGCTTATGGCAGAGGGAAGGCATTCCAGATTTCTGGAGCTATGGCAGATAATGCCTGCATTTGGATGGCCCACCCTGTGGTTTTCTGTAAGGGATGATGGCAGTCTACTCATTCCTGGGAGGGAGGGTTTTTGGAGAAGAGGGCATGGCTCAGTGGCAAAGTATCCACTTTGCAAGAAGAAGTCCTTGGGTCCAATCCCTGGTATCTCCAGGTAGGGCTTGGAAAGGCATCCTGCCCAAAACCCTGGAGAGCAGCTGGTGCTACCGGTCAGCATAGACAATATTGAGCCAGATGAGTGCATGGTCTGGTATGGTAGAAGGCAGCTTCCCATGTTCCAGCTGAGGGGTTAATCAGAGAGGGAGTTTCCAAGCAGATCTTTGTAGGGGAGAGGAAATAGAGAAGTAGAGGGGGTCCTGCGGCAAGGAGCATGAGTGGAGGAAAGGGAAAAAGCGTCTCAGCTGATCGTGCATCCCAGCGCACAACAGCGTTCCTCCTGTTGTAGCATGCGTCAGCCAAATGCATCCTCCATAGTGCACACTCGGGTATTTCCTCACCACAAGTCACAAGGGCAGCTCAGATGCCTGTTGGATTCCTGGTGGTGACAAAATAGCTGCAGATCTCAGCCTCCCTGCTGCCGGTCAACTGCTTGCGCAATCCTGCTGTGGTGTGTGGTTGAGCTTTGTGCCTGCTACCAACCTGTGTCTTTGGGTTGCAGTCTGGTCCAGAACAATGGGACGCTTTGGGGAGCCGTCATTGCATAGCTCAGTGGTACAGCATCTGCTTTGCTTTCAGAAGGTCCCAGATGTGATCCCTGCTGGCATCTCCAGCTAAAAGGGTCAGGTAGCAGACTCTGCCCCAGACCCTGTAGAGCCACTACCTCGAAGGGCAGGCACAACTAGACTAGATGGGCAAAGAACCTTCCCTGGTTGATTTCACCTTCCTATGTTTCCTCTGAGTAGCTGCAAAATTTCTCAGGAAGGTGCGCGATACCTAGTTAGCTGTGTCGATTGTCAGTCTATCTGTAGGGACCAGAAGTGAGCTTTCGATGTCTGCGATGAAAGTATTTAGGTAGAATTCCCAAGCAATGCCAGGGCTAAGGCTGGTAGTCCGGTCGTCCGTCCGTCTAATATAACAAAGAAACAAGAAAATGTCAGGGCAGTTTTGAAAGGTTCAGTCCGCCATCTTGATTCAAAATTGCATTCTCACTAGTTCCCAAGGGTGGACACTATAGTTTTCCAGTTCTGACAAAATGGAAAATGCTGTGGTTGGAATGCATTTTCTGGTTTGTTAGCTCACTGACATTAGGGAAGAGCGAATGGACCGCAGGTACGATCCACAGTCTTATTAATATCTTATTTACCTGATATGTGATTTCCCAACCTAGTGCCTTCCAGTTGTTCTTGGACTACAACTCGCCCCATACTTGACTGCCAGCCATGGTTGCTAAGGCTGATGGTAGATGTAGTGTAACAATATCAGGAGGGCACAAGGTTGGAGAGAATTGAGAGAAAAACCGTCTGACTTTGTATCAGGCAACTTCCTGTGTTCTTATTTACAGCCAAGAAACAGCACAAACAAAACAGAGCAACAGTGAAATTAGCAGAAGATTGTAGTATCAATTCATTCAGGTAAATTCCTGTAAAAATACAAGTCTTTTTATACCTAAAGAAGAGGTTCCATATGTCCAGAATTTCCCAGACATAGCCGGTATCCAGTCCGGGGAAATCTGGACGTATGGCAGCCCATGTTGGCAGTGTGGATTTTGGTGAATTTCATAAAAAAGCTGAAAAACTTGTGGTTGTTTTTTTAAAGATTTTGTAAAGGAAGCTCAACAACTTTGCCAAAAAATCCTCAACAACCCTAACTAAAGGATTAAAGTGAAGTGATTTATTCCATGATAGTCATAACTCAAAATAGAATCAATGAAATTAATGGACATGGTTAACGTTGAGCCAGCAATTTTAATGGGTCTACTCTGAATAAATCTTTGTTGGATACAGCCCTAGGTAAGAGGTAACTGACATCTCTGAGGAGGGTGTTCCAGAGGTGAGGTATTTTCACCAAGAAAGCCCTATCCCTGGATGCCACCTGCTTGACCTACCAAGGTGGGGCAAGTCAGCTGAAGATCTGGGTAAACAGGCAGGGCTGCATGGAGGAAGGTGGTCCTTGAGCTATGCTTGTCCCAGGCCATTGAAAGCATGATAGGGCAAAATGAGTTCTTTGAATTGCTCCTGGCACTGAGTAAATGGAGGATGACTCAATTTGCTCCTGCAGAGGAGTGTTATTCCATTGACTGCCATGCTTTTCATCGCTGTGAGCAGGCACCTGGGCTGAATCACAACAGGCTTTGTGTAAAACTGGAACTTTTCCATGTGGCCGTCTCCAAAACCACCAGCCTCGCATCTTCTCTCCCCTAGAAATGTGTCGTAATTAAACAAAGCATCATCATTTTCAGTTCCCCCACCTCCGCTAGCTGAGGAGGCTGATCAAATGGAGCAGGGGAACACCGGACGCAATGACAACACCCCATAACTTTTTGTCTCACAGCCCATGACTGGGGGAGAGAGGAAGAGATGTGGATTTGTTGCTCTGAGCTGTTCTAGGCTGCATCGGCAGAAGTATTGTGTCCAGATCATGGGAAGCAGGGAGACCATTGTCCTCTAACCTCCCTTGGAGCACTATGTTCTGGGCAATGCAGTTGAAGAAGAAAATCAACAAAGTCGAAAGTGCCCAGAGGGGGGCAAGGGTGAGGAGCCTGGAGACCAAGCCCTAAAATGAAAGGTTGGAGGAGTTGGGTATGTTGCTTAGCCTGGAGAAGACGAAAGGGTGATGTGATAGTCATCTTCATGGCACATAAGACTGTCAGTGGCTACCAGCCATGGAAGCTATGCTCTCCCTGCATGGTCAGAGGCTATAATGCTTCTGAATACCAATTGATTGAAACCACAGGAAGGAAAAGTGTTCTTGTGCTCGGATTCTGCTTAAGGATTTCCCACATGTTTCTGGGTGGCTGCTGTGAGAACCCGATGCCTGGACTAGATGGGTCACTAGCCCAATCCAGTGGTTTGTCTTATGTTCAAATATTTGAAGGGCTGTCACATAAAGGAAACAAAATTTATTTTCAGCAGGGGTGGGAAGCCTCTGGTTTACGGGCCAACTTTGGCCCACCAGGCCATTCCTGGAAAATCACTCCCCACGTCAGACGTAGCATCAGGAGTGAGGCCAGTATTGGTATTGCTTCAAAGGAATATTTCATGGAACCATACAGTTGGAAGGGACCCCACAAGAGTTATCTAGTCCAGTCCCCTGTAATACAGGAATGTTTTGCCCAACGTGGGACTCGAACCCACAACCCTGAGATTAAGAGTCTCATGCTCTACTGACTGAGCTATTCTGGATCACAGAGGGGTTCACATTGAACCCCCTCCATTTCAGACTCTTTAGCAAGACTCCTCGATGGGACACGCCCAGCGTGCCTCCAAAGACGCTTGTTACCTGATGTCATTGTGATGTCATGTGATTGACAGGTGGGTGGCCTCCGCTCGCTTTTTATATCTAGAGCAGGCCTGCAGGGGGAAGAGCTTCTAGAAGGAAGGATTCTAACCCGTGGGTTCAAATGACAAGAAAGGGGAATTTGAGTAAACACTAACTTCTTGATGGAAGGACCTGTTTCACAGTGTCCAGGCATAGGCAAACTCCAGATGTTTCGGGCCTACAACTCCCATCATCCCTGACCACTGGTCCTGTTAGCTAGGGATGATGGGAGTTGTAGTCGCAAAACATCTGGAGGGCCGAATTTGCCTATGCCTGGTGGAAGACTCTCCTTTGTTAGAAGTTCTTAGGCAGAAGCTGTCCTAGTTTCTGATTTTATCCCGGAATATCCCACTTTTCCTTAGTATTTCCCTATTTTCACTGGAGAAATGCTGGAGGGTATTTCACCAATCTTAGCACACAAGAGGGTCTGTAGGTAAAGAGGTGGTCTTTCGGGTATTTGGGGCCTGAGTTGTCCTACCAAGGCTGACGAACAGACTTTGACTAGCCAAGCTCACCTCATTTATATACGAGAACAATCAAAGACTGGGGGAGATTTGTGGATTATATGAAATGTTATTGTACACAAATAAACTCATTAGCAGGATTAATTTAAACCAAACAGTTAAAATTAATGCGAAAGAACAGCCAGGGAGTAATTAATAATTGGAGTAATGAAGGAGATGTAGCATTACAATTTAAATATATATATATATATATAAGAAACCGCAAAAGGAGTGGGGAATAGTAAAAATATACATATTTGTTGGAAAATATTAGATTGATTTTTGTCAAAATATTTTTGAAAAACTGAAATATATACATTATATATATTTATATGAAAAGAACAGTCAGGGAAGTTTGCTTCAGCGCTGCCCCTATATATAGACCTGTGGGTTTTTACAGGTTTGGCTACGGTGTTTTGAATTGCGTAATCCCGCTCTGGATTATTTTATTTTATTTTGGGAGTTTCGGCATTGAAATGCGTAATGTCACGTGATCGCAGGTCTCTCAGTTTTCCAAGCTGTGTCCTGTGATATCTTTTGAGCTACCCAACCAAGGGGCTAATGTTATGTCTAACGACGTTATTTTTCTTCCTTTTTAAAATCAGTTATCTGGATGGTGGTGGGGAAATGACAAGTATTGCTAGCAAACCGAGCAGCGATTTAAAAAAAAAAAAAGGGGGGGGGGGAGATTGCAAACAGTCCTTGAAGAGAGGTTGACAAAATAAAACGTATCTCGACAAACTGGGAAACTGAGCTAGATAATGTGGCAGCCGATGTAGGGAGAAAGCTGGATGGCATCTATTAAAGATGCTGTTGGTATAGAATGTCAGGGACCGGCATTGTACTGGGAGATCAGCCATTGTATCCTTTTGTAACTCGGGAGGTTCCTGCGATTATCTGCGGAAGATATTGTGAAATCTGTCTGCCAACCGATCCCTGACTTAGCTGCAGGGTGGAATTGTAGCAGGCCAGCTCTGAGCCTGAAGAGTGATCCCTGGATAACTTCTTCTTCTTTTTTCCCCTGCCTTTGCTTTGGCTGTGGGAAGAAGTGTCGGAAGTGTCAATATTTATGCATACCTTCCTTATTTTGACTGCACAGGCCCGGAGCACGGACAACATTGATACAACAGGAGAAGGTCAAGTCCGCTCGCTGGGGAATGCAAGCAGTAACATCAAGGGGAAGCCAACCAAGAGGTAAAATTGAGAGAGAAAGAGAGA
This sequence comes from Podarcis cretensis, assembly GCF_951804945.1. Taxonomy (NCBI): domain Eukaryota; kingdom Metazoa; phylum Chordata; class Lepidosauria; order Squamata; family Lacertidae; genus Podarcis; species Podarcis cretensis. The sequence goes on along the minus strand of NC_137177.1, from coordinate 21,176,333 downwards.
GATGAAAACAGGCCCAAGGCTGTGTTGCATTACAGGACTGTAGGTTCAACCCCCAGGACTGAGAGGCAGCGTATGGTCGCCAACTTTCTGAACTCGTCCCTGCAGCCTCTAAACCAGGCTTCCTCAAACTCGGCCCTCCAGATGTTTTGAGACTACAATTCCCATCATCCCTGACCACTGGTCCTGCTAGCTAGGCATCATGGGATTTGTAGTCCCAAAATATCTGGCGGGGCCGAGTTTGCCTATGACTGGTAAAAGAGACTCTATTGTTAGAAGTTCTTATGCAGAAGCTGTCCCAGTTTCTGATTTTATCCCGGAATATCCCACTTTTCCTTAGTATTTCCCTATTTTTACTGGAGAAATCATGGGAGTTGTAGGCCAAAACATCTGAAGGGCCGAGTTTGAGGAAGCCTGCTCTAAAAGGTGTGGCCGTTTGATCTGTAGGCGCCGTTTTTTTATCTCTTGGCTGTGAAAAGCTTCGCCTGCTCTTGCCCCCTATCCTGCAGATCTAACATAGGGCAAAGAGACTACGGTCTTGTTTTGAGTGAGTGCCCACCCACAATTTAATGTGAGAGGGGATGTATGAGTGGTTGCTGGCTTCAGCCACCCCTGCTGCAAGTTTCTTCCTCTCTCGAGCCACGTTCAGCATCGCTGCTAGAAAGCAATGCTAGTAGCAGCGATGCTGGACATGGCTTGAGAGGAAGTATGAGGGTGCAGGCCGAACGGCTCTAAGGGCAGATCCACAGCGTAGATTTAATGCCCAAAAGAATCCTGGGAACTGTAGTTTGTGAAGGGAATGGCAGGCCCGTGAGAAGGAAATGATAGTTTCCCAAGAGTTGTCGGGAGGAGTCTATGTGTACAGTGGTACCTCGGGTTACATACGCTTCAGGTTACGTACGCTTCAGGTTACAGACTCCGCTAACCCAGAAATAGTGCTTCAGGTTAAGAACTTTGCTTCAGGATGAGAACAGAAATCGTGCTCTGGCGGCACAGCGGCAGCAGCAGGCCCCATTAGCTAAAGTGGTGCTTCAGGTTAAGAACAGTTTCAGGTTAAGTACAGACCTCCGGAACGAATTAAGTACTTAACCCGAGGTACCACTGTACTGTAAATGTGCGCTGGATTTGGTTTCATTGTATGGCGCAGATCTGGGCTGAGAGTGCCTGACGTAAGCAAACTAAAGGAATTAGGATGATGGGGAAAAGGCCTGCAGGGAGAGGGCTTGAGGCAAGGCAGGGAACAAGTGTAGGATTTGGGGAGAGGAAGGTGCATGGACTTCCACAGGAATGTTTAGCAGACTTCCTCAAACTCAGCCCTCCAGATGTTTTTGGCCTACAACTCCCATGATCCCTAGCTAGCAGGACTAGTGGTCAGGGATGACGGGAATTGTAGTCTCAAAACATCTGGAGGGCCGAGTTTGAGGAAGCCTGGTTTATGGGGTGGGGTGGGGGGCAGGCTAGTTTCTGTCATACAAAAATGAGAAGACTTGCATGTGTACATTTTATCTGAGATTCTACAAATGCTAGGAACTTAGGCTGCGTACACACGATACTCTTTCAAACACACTGGAAGTGCCTTCTTTCCTGCAAAGGACCAGAATTCTTTGAGGGCATGTGGGAATGTGCTTTGAGCGTGCTTTAAAGGTACTGTGTGTATGCAGCCTTACACTTTTTTTAAAAAAGCAAGCAAGCTGGGAATCTTAGGATTCTGGTTCATCTAGGGCAGGGTGGGGAGGAAAATCCCTCTCCCCGCCCCGCCGTGATGGACACCCATGGGAGGGAGGTTGGGCTCAGAATGTCACAATGGCTTCATTGCATATGGCAGGAGGGTACTTTTTAGTATTTTACCTAAGGCTTGAAACTCAAGAGTTAGCACCCATAGCAACATAACTCATTCCCTTACATAGACCTACTGTATTTTTCGCTCTATAAGACACACTTTTCTCCTCCTAAAATGTATGGGGAAATGTGTGTGTGTCTTATGGAGCGAATGCAGGCTGCGCAGCTATCCCTGAAGCCAGGAGAGCAAGAGGGATCGGTGCGCACCGATCCCTCTTGCTCTCCTGGCTTCAGGGATAGCCGTGCAAAGCCTTTTCATGGCAATGGGAAGAACACTCCCCTTCCCCTGAAGAGGCTTGACACGGCTATCCCTGAAGCCGTGGAGAGGCGCTGCGTAGAGAGGGAGAGAATCTATTTTTTCTTGTTCTCCTCCTCTAAAACTAGGTGCGTCTTATGGTCGGGTGCGTCTTACAGAGCCAGTCTTAGAGAGCCAGTGGTCTCAGAGAGCCAGTGTGGTCTAGTGGTTCAGAGCGGTGGACTCGTAATCTGGTGAACCGGGTTCGATTCCCCGCTCCTCCACATGCATCTGCTGGGTGACCTTGGGCCAGTCACACTTCTTTGACGTCTCTCAGCCCCATTCACCTCACAGAGTGTTTGTTGTGGGGGAGGAAGGGAAAGGAGATTGTTAGCCACTTAAGGTAATGATAAAGCGGGATATCAAATCCAAACTCTTCTTATGGAGCGAAAAATACGGTATCTCTCTTTCCCTGCAGACTTTCCATCACACAAGGCCACTTCCCCAAGCTGACCGAATGTGCTCATTTCCACTACGAAGCACTTGACTTTGGTCACATTGAGGTACGTTTGCCAACCTGCTTTCTTCGCATGGCTTGGGAGAACGAGGAACTGTTACCTTGGGCACCTGAGTCCCTATGGCAGGCTGGGAAGGGAAGTGGCAGGACAGGTGGATATTTCTGCCTCCCCACTGCTGCAGGGGGCACTTAAATTTTCTCTCTCCCCACAGCTGCAGCTTGCACCCGAGCAGAATGAGAATCTCAGTCACTTGGAGGAGGGAGAGGTGCTGTTTGATGTGCAGGTCACCTGCCAGGTAAGGGGCGGGGAAGGGGAGTCAACTGGCAAAACCTGTTGGATTTGGTTGGATTTGCTTCTTATATTCTTGAGCCGAGTTGTCAGCTGACTAGGTAACTGGCAGCTGTTCACCCATCAGTACATTATTTTATACTGCGCACATTATTTTATACTGTAGTTAAATTAGAAATAATTTAAAACTTAAAAAATAGTTCAGTTTAAAAAATTTAACAATTTAACTTGACAGTTTAAATTATTTCAAAGCCAATTACTTTTTAAAAGATTCCAAATTGTTTCTAATCTAACCAAGGTTTATACCTGCCCTAGCACACTTGCAGCCAGATCCAGTGCAGAGGGAGATATTGTTTTGTGCAATGGGTTTAAGCATGCTAAACTGGATGGGATTGGCTTGTTAAGTAGGCATAATGCTCATTCCCAGGGAATTCTGGGAATTGTAGCTCTTTGAGGAGGGGCTGTTGGGGTTTTCTGATAAATTCTTAATTCCCTACTGTACTATGATTACCAGGAATAATTGTTAATTGACTGTTTAATTGGTATAAAACAGGTTTAGGTTTGTAGGGGAGACAGCGTTCTGTGTGTCTTGTTTGATGACACTGAGGGAAAGGCCTAGCTTCCTTTAAATGTTAGATAATCTGGCCACCCATTTTGCAATCTGAAGTTGTGCTGTGCTTCCATTTTAATTATGTGCTGCGTGTTTCGTTTCTTAATTGTGAACCACCCTGGGATATATTTGTATGAAGGCTTGTATGAGTTCCGCCAACCTGGAATATTCCCATTCTGTAGTCCTACTCAGCCAACCAAATCTCCTGGACCAGGTGAAAGATGCTTGTGAGAAACTCTCAAGCAGGACCTCAGTGCGACCTCACTCTTCCCACCCTCGATTCCCTGCAACTGGGACTCAGATATAATCCCTCTGATGCTGGAGGCAGAACATAGCCATCGTGCATCTTAGCTGTAGACAACGATACGATAATCTTTATTGTCATTGTCCCATACAGAACAACAAAATTGAAAAAAATCTACATCAGACATTCAAAAACCAACAAGCCTGCTATCCCAGCTATCCCAGCTTGGTTAACCCCCTAAAAACTCTGATACCCCATAACTGAATTCAATATACTCACATAGAGACTACCTTGCACTGCGTTTAAAACCAAAATCGCATTTGGATAGAAACTGTTTCTCAGGCGGCTAGTCCTAGTCTTTATAACCCTGTACCTTCTTCCAGAAGGCAGAAGCTGAAAGAGATCATTTCCGGGGTGTGCACTATCCTGCACTATCTCTGCAGCTTTCTTATGGCACCCAATTATTATCTTCCTTGCATTTGTCTAATCCTCTTTTACAACCATCCTCGTTTTTGGCCGTCATTGCCTCCTATGGGAGCAAATTTCAGCCTTTAACTGCAAGCCCTGTGAGGAAGGGCTTTTGACGCCTGTGCTGAATCTTCCAACTTTCAGCTTCATTAGATGCCCTCGAGTCTCTAGTGTTATGAGAAAGGGAGAAGAACTTTTCTCTATCTACTCTCTCCATGCCATTCATGCACTTCTCTCATGCCACCTTTTTGTTTGTTTGTTAAGTTTTTATTTATTTATAAACTGAAACCAACACGGTTTATTGAATTGCAGTAACAAAAACCAAACAATATCACAAGGAAAAAAAAGAAAAATAACAAATTACACAAAAGAAAAATAAATAAAAAGAACACACCAAAAATACATAAAACATAGTCTTCCCTCCACCCATGTTTGACCTCCTTCCCTTAATCTTCTTTTATTCGTATTGCTTTGTTTTTGTTCCACTTCCATCCACTTCCTCAATATTTCTACCCTGTAAACTTTATTCATTGCATATCGATATATTTATCCCAGAACAATGTTTTTTCATGTACTCCTTTACACAGTCTCATTCTTCAATTAATTTTTGATCTGTTTGTCCTCTTATCACTGCCGTATTGCATTTTCTCTACGCCAAAACAATCCCGAACGCTGCAACCTTTCCTCACAAGGGATTTGCTCCAGTTCCCTTGACCATTTTGACTGTCCTTCTCTCAAAAGTTTTTCCAACTCTAGAATATCCTTTTTGAGGCTAGGCAACCAGAAGTGTACACAGTACAGTGGTACCTCAGGTTAAGTACTTAATTCATTCCGGAGGTCCATTCTTAACCTGAAACTGTTGTTAACCTGAAGCACCACATTAGCTAATGAGGCCGCCACACGATTTCTGTTCTCATCCTGAAGCAAAGTTCTTAGCCCAAGGTACTATTTCTGGGTTAGTGTCTGAAGCGTCTGTAACCTGAAGCGTCTGTAACCCGAGGTACCACTGTATTCCAAATGCAGCCACGCCATAGAACTGTATAATGGCGTTATGATATTGGCAATTTTGTTCTCAGTTCCTTTCCTAATCCCTAGCATGGACTTTGCCTTTTTTCTTTTTTTCTTTACAACTGCCGCACGCTGCATCACCATCTCAACGCATGTCTGGGATTTTGTCTGTGTGTTTGGATTCTGCCCATGGGCCTTGGTTTCTGCTGTGTTCATTGAACTTTTGGTACAGAGACCAGGGCAGTTCCAGGTTTGAGGGGTCCCTCAGCAAACAAATTTTGGGAGAACCATCCTTCTCAGGCTTACTTGCTGTGGCTGGGGCTGCAGGAAGTTGCAGCAATCATCACTGGCAACTGAGTCTGGGAGCCAGCATTTAAATTTCCCACAATGCCTCCTTCATCCATGGGTTTACCTGGTGGCAGGGGCAGGTAGCAGCAGCAGCCACAGCAATGCTTCCTTCAGAGATGGAACAGCTGGGTCTGAGAACCGCCATTAAAATTTCCCACACTGCCCCTGATGTAGCAGCGCTGTGAGGCATTGTGGGGAATTTTAAAAGAGTGTCTCCAGCCGTCTGGCACTGATAAAAGCACCGGGGATGGGTGGTAATTGTTTAAAGGCCCAGGACAGGTGTTAATGATGATCCCTTCCTAGCATTGACCAAACATCTGCTCAAGGGATGCTTTGTGGTAATGCTGGGCTTGGATGGGCCTTGCGAATGCAATTCAAACATATTTTCTCTCTCTCTCTCTCTCTCTCTCTCTCTCTCTCTCACACACACACATACACACACACACTCACACACAAAAATATTGACCCTGGGTTTGCTCAACAGCTGTCTACCACCCTCTTCTACCTGCATGGTTCTGAATTCATAGTAGGTTAAATATATTTATTAAGCCAACTAAAGGTATTGGCCGTATATGGATTTTTAAACTTTTCTTAGGGCCCAACCTTTTACTTTTTTGTAAAACGGCCTCGGTCCAGTATACCTAAAGGAGCGTCTCCACCCCCATTATTCTGCCCGGACACTGAGGTCCAGCGCCGAGGGCCTTCTGGCGGTTCCCTCATTGCGAGAAGCAATGCGAGAAGCAAAGCTACAGGGAACGAGGCAGAGGGCCTCCTCAGTAGTGGTGCCCGCCCTGTGGAACGCCCTTCCAGCAGATGTCAAAGCGATAAACAACTACCTGACATTCAGAAGACATCTTAAGGCAGCCCTGTTCAGGGAAGTTTTTAATGTGTGATTTTACTGTATTTTTGGTTTCTATGAAAGCCGCCCAGAGTGGCTGGGGAGGCCCAGCCAGATGGGCGGGGTATAAATAATAAATTATTATTATTATTATTATTATTATTATTATTATTATTATTCCTCAGTGTTTGCCTTTCTCCCTGCAGGGAAAGAGCTGGCAAGTGCACCGCAGTTACGAGGAATTCCGCACCCTGGATGCCCACCTCCACTGCTGCATCTTTGACAGGCGCTTCTCTCAGCTTCCCGAATTGCCGCCCCTCAGCCACATGCGGGCCCACCCTGAGGTGATTGTCTGGGAGACATTTTGAGGGGTGCGTGGGGAGTGTTTTGAGGAGGGTGTGACTATCTGTGGCTTGGCTTCTGGCATGCATTGGCAAGAGTTACGCCAAACACAGGAATCTTGCATGTCCCCTTCCCCAAACAGAGAATTCCAAGTACTGTTTAGTATAAAAGTTGTCCAGGGAATTCACACTGCCTCTGGAGACTGGACATCTTTCTCAGTCTTAGTCTACCCTGACTTACAGGCCTGGCCCAAAACATTTTGCTGCCTGAGGCGGAGAGCAAGATGGTCACTCTCCCTGGTAGCACAGTTGGTAGAGCATGCGACTCTTAATCTCAGGGTTGTGGGTTTGAGCCCCACGTTGGGCAAAAGATTCCTGCATTGCAGGAGGTTGGATCAGATGATCCTTGTGGCCCCTTCCAAGTGGTTAGAGTGTTGCACAGGGCCTGGGAGTCCAGGGTTCAAATCCCCGCTTAGCCATGAAGCTCACTGGGTGACCTTGGACCAGCTACTGCCTCTTGGGCTAACCTTCCTTGCAAGGTTGTTGTGAGGATAAAATTGTGAAGCGCATTCCACCTTGGTATGGAAATACAGTGGAACCTTGGTTCACGAATGGCTTACTTGCCAAACAAATTGGCTCCCGAACACCGCAAACCTGGAAGTAAGTGTTGAGGTTTCTGAAGGTTTTTCGGAAGCCAAATGTCCAACTCGGCTTCTGCTTGAGTGCAGGAAGCTCCTACAGCCAATCGGAAGCCTTGGTTTTCAAACGGTTTCAGGAGTCGAATGGACTCGTGGAACGGATTAAGTTTGAGAACCAAGGTACCACTGTAAATGTAATAACAAATAATGAAATTAAATGCTATCTGATACCAAGGGCTACCAGTCTTTTTAATTCCAAGAAACTACCCTCACCATACCTATTAGGTGGGGGACCTGCTGCAAGTTACTGTGTCATAAGCACTCTGCACATGCTCAGAGACAGCATTGCCAAAGACTTCCAGACTTTGGTGCTTCCTAAGTGCCCATCTTCATACCATCTCTTCTCAAGTAGTTGTCGGCTTCCGTTGACACTGAATCAGGGAGCTGATATGCCAGTGACACCTTATGTTTTCTCTCTTCTTTGCCAGCTGCTGGTGCCCATGCTTTCACAGTACCTGGAGAAGCTGTCAGCCATTGTGGACAGCAACATCAACTGTGGACCGGTCCTCACCTGGATGGAGGTGAGGAACAGTGAGGGTAGCTGTGGTGGTGGAGGATGCAGCTGTTTCATTTGCAAGCTGAAATATGCTTTGTGTATTTCTTTTTATTTTAATTTCTCATATAGGATCTGATGAAGCACTGTACAATATAATTGTGTGTGTGTGTTTTAAGCAGATAAATGCAAGTCTTAAACAATGTATGTGAAATGCCTGAGACATTTGGAATGTTCTGCAGAAAAGTTAAGTAGGTAATATTACTGCACAGAGTAAACCACTAACGCTGCCAGGGTGCTAGAAATGTTAATCTTGCTTTCAAGGGCTCCACAGATACCCATTTCTGCCTCTTTTGGAAATCTAGCAGAAAATGAGATGGAAGCCCCATGTGGTGTGACCTAGTTACTGTATGCTGGGATTAGGGGTGTAAGGAGGTAACGATTTTCATCCAGTGCTGGGTCCGTCACAATCAGTGCTGTTTCTGTTCCGCTACAGTTTGACTTCCGCTAAAACCTACGCTATTCATCTTGCTATCCGCTGCGGCTGAAACGTGCATAATTAAATAAAGCAATTGATTTCAGTGGAAGGGAAATGACAATAACATTTCAGCAAATATTATAGCGATTTACATAACATTTGCAGACTAGAAGCACAGTACTGAATGCTGCTTGCATTTGCTCGTGTGATTTCTGTTCCTGACCTCTGACGAACATGCAAAGCGTGGGAATTTTTGCTCTTCTTTCAGTTTCTGATGGAATTTTCTTAACACCTTTATCTCTGGATGACACCCACAGAACATTCCAAGGCTTCACCCACTTCACTTGTATTCTCCCCCTGCCCTTTATTTCAGATTGATAACCATGGCAACCGACTGCTGGTCAATGAGGAAGCTTCTATCAATGTTCCTGCCATTGCAGCTGCCCATGTGGTAAAACGCTACACGGCGCAGGCATCTGACGAGCTCTCCTTTGAGGTGAGCACTACTTTGTAGTTCATGTTACTTCTGAGTAGACCTGCAATGCAATACCTTTTCAATCTCTCTTCCCAGCTAGGGTGCTGCTTGGGAGCACAGAGAGTTCCTCTCCCCCAGGGAAGATTTATTAAAACTTTTTTTTTGCGGGTGGGGGGTAAACCATTACAGGTATACAACAGTCACAGACAATCTAGCATAGGATGTGTTCAGCTGACTCAGAATAGACTCAATGAAATCAGTGGGATTAAGTTCATCATCTCCATTAAATTCAGTGGGCCTACCCTGACTAACGTTGGCTTCCATGCCATGAATTTAAAACCAAAAAGAAACAATAATCAACAAAACAGCTGTCTTTTTATTTCCTAAAAATATTTACAGCCCCCCTCACTGTGGTTTCCAAATCTTTGAAGAACTCTTTTCACATTGACTTGTCTGCCAAGGAACCCTCTGTATCTGTGGTGGAGTCTTTTGTACACTGCAAAGGATTCTGGGGAAAAACCTTGGGTGCCATCTTGTTTCCTGTGGAACTCTACCTTGCTAGGACCTCACTGTCATCTTGTGTGAACCAAGTGCACCTCAGGGCAAGCCTAGGACCCATCTGTGTTAGCACATTCCAAGGAATGTCCTGTCGTGGTGGGGGATAACTTTTTCTTACTGATCTGAGGAACCCCAGGGATTCCATGGGGACAAATATCACCTGCTGTTTCCCAGCATATATCAATTCTGCACGTTTTCTCTTTGTTTCACAAATGGGATTCAGTGGGACTTTCTTCTGGGTAGACATGTATAAAAGATTGATAAAATGTGATAATATAGATGAGGTACTTCAGAAAAAGCCCAATTTAAAATGTAACTAGTACAGGTTGTCCTACTCAGGATAGGTTCATTGAAATTAATGGACATGGTGAACTTAGGTCCATTAATTCCAGTGGGTCTGTTCTAAGTAGAACTTAGTTGGAGGCAACCCTACATATATTAATCACCTTCATATGAAGTACACACCTATGTAACCCAGACACTGGCAGACTGGAACAAGTCCCTTAGAGGCTCTGGGCATTCCTTGTAGTCAGAGTAGACCTACCAAAATCACTTAGTCTACTCTGAGTTACTTAAATCTAGTAGATTCAGTGGATCTACTTTTAAGCACGGCTAACACTGGAGATTGAGAAGAGAAGACTCCCTGGAAAAGACTCCCTGGAAAAGACCCTGATGTTGGGAAAGATGGAGGGCACAAGGAGAAGGGGACGACAGAGAACGAGATGGTTGGATAGTGTTCTCGAAGCTACCAGCATGAGTTTGACCAAACTGCGGGAGGCCGTGGAAGACAGGAGTGCCTGATGTGCTCTGGTCCATGGGGTCACAAAGAGTCGGACATGACTAAACAACAACATTGGAGATTGCCCACCATGGTTCATGCACTAACATAGGATTGTTGTTGTTTTGTTAATTTGTTTGGCACAGGTTGGAGACATCATTTCCGTGATTGATATGCCCCCCAAGGAGGACAGGAGCTGGTGGCGGGGAAAGCATGGATTCCAGGTTGGTATTCAGGAAGGAAGACACATTGCATTAGGAGAGATATGTTGAAGCATAGGATCAGCACTATATCTTAGATGGCCACATTGTATTAAAGAGAAATTTGGATGGGTGGGTGGGAGTGAATGAAAGTGTGCGTGTGCACGCGTGTGTGCCTAGACAGGGGTATGAGTGTGTGCCAGTGTGTAGTGGCTTAGGCCCCACCCACTTTTTTCTTGGCTTGCACTCATTGCTGGTGTGCAGCCCTGACTGGGGTGGAGATGTCCCCCACCTTGATTTAAACAAGTGAGCTGAAATAGTGGCAGGCTTTCAGAGAATTGGACTCCAGCTCCCATCAGCCCTAGCCAGCATGGCCAGCAATTGGGAATGATGGAAGCTGTAGTCCAGCAACATCTGGTGAATCATAGTGCCACTCTCCTGTCTTTCTGAAGAGGCACCATTTGGGTATATGTAGGCTGCAATGTATCAGCTGACGAGCTTTTTCTGGCACCGGTTCACTGCTAATTTTCTGCTCAGCTCCATTTTATCAGCACGCCCATATTATTTTTTTAAAAACTTATATTTTAGTTTGCTCCAAAATGCCCTTTCACAAATTTTCTTAAAATATCTGCACAATTCTGCTTTTTTAAAATAGCAGATATTCCTTTCAAAACAAATACAAATGCCTTTTGGGCCGGTATCATTTTAGCACCCTGTTAAGTCGGCAGAGAGGTGTCGTGCAATTTGGCTTGAGAGAAATGTGACTCTCAGTAGCTTGCCTCAGTCAGCCCCACTCCCTCCATCACAATTCCAGGCACCTAGTGTGGCAAGTGCATGAATTTAGCCAATGTCACCTGTCTTGACAGCTTTATGCCTATACTGGTTAATCCATAACCAGTATAGATGAATTGATTGCATCAGAATTTTTGTTAATGGCCTGTTTGCCACATTCACTTGTGATGGGCATAAATAACTGAGGTAGGGTTTAACAAGTTCCTAAGCCAGGGGAAGGCCTGGTTGTTTTTCTTAAGGAGGCATATTTTGCTTTGTCAGTACGTCAAACTCTTCCTTGCCTGCCTCTTTTCCAGGTGGGGTTCTTCCCCAGTGAGTGTGTGGAGCTGTTCTCAGAGCGCCCCAGCCCAGGACTCAAAACAGGTGAGCACATCCTCCTCGACTTGCTGTGTTCGACCACATATGCTGATTCTCCTAGATCTACAATTCGGCTTGCTGCAGAAACATAATGACCCCCATTTCCAGCAGATACATTTTCAATTACTTTATATATTTATTGGTATTACTGGATACAACCCTAGAACACTTTCTTCGTGCAGGAGGATGACGCTGTGCCCTTTCAGATGCCAGGCTCTTTCATGACACCTAAAATTTGCCACCTGAGGCGACTGCCTCACTGTGCCTAATGTTAGGACCGGCTCTGCACAAATGTTCCAGAAGCTCTGATTCTCCAGTCTAGCTCTCCTTTTTATTGTACCAGAACTAAGGGGGTTGTATAATTTTTCCTGTCACGGAAATGCTGTGATATGTTAGGCTAAGCAAAATCAACTGGCCCAGGGCCACCTAGGCAGCTGCATGGCCTGGGGATTTGAATCTGGGTCTCCACAATCTAAGACCAACATCCATCACACTGACTATCCAAATCAATCAAACTATGCAAGTGCAAAAATGGGCATAAATTATGCAAAACAAATGCAAATTTGTTTAATTTGCATAATGCATCTAGGTTGCAGTCGTAAGTTGTTTGGAACACTTGGCTGACAAGAGCTGGGCAGTGTGTGTCTATAGCAGCCTTTATTAAATTGGTGCCCTGAAGATGTTTTGGACTACAGTTCCCATCATCCTCAGCCATCAGATCACCCCATATGCTGATTCACTTTTTTTGCCCGTTATCTTTTAATATGCACAATTTGGTACACAATTTTACCTTGTATATACATTTTTGCAAGCAATTTCTGCTTAACACAGTGGTTCTCAAAGGGTGTGGCAGGAGAGGGTGGCAAATGTGGCAGGAAGATTCAAGGTCAATCAAAGAAACATTGAAACATTTCAGTTTAGTATAGTATAGTATAGTATAGTATCATTTTTTTATTTTTAGAATATGGATAGATACCTTTTCAAAACGAGAGCAAGAACATCAAATGGTAAAAGAGAACAATCCTAATTGTGATCTATTTGTTTTCCAATGTATTTCCTATCAATAAAAAAATTGGTGTGCTGCAAGCGAAGTTTTACGTGTGGCCTAGAGAAAAAGGGTTTGAGAACCTTTAGCAGAATGTCATTTGTATGCTGTTTTCACAAATGTATGTACTTCTGGACATTGTTTGGTTGGAGAACAGCATTGCAAAATTTGGAGAAGTGTGGATTTCGACGGAGGTTTCAGTTCGTGTATTAGTTTGGGGAGTGTGAATTTAATTGCAGACCAAACAAATTTATCCCCCATTCCTAGTCTGGTGTTACTGTTTGTGTCCTTCTGTTTCTTATTATTTCTTATTTCCATTCATGGATAGTTTACTATCCAAAGATCTCAAAGCAGTTTATAGTAGATAAAGGTAAAGGTAAAGGTACCCCTGCCCATACGGGCCAGTCTTGACAGACTCTGGGGTTGTGCGCCCATCTCACTTAAGAGGCCAGGGGCCAGCGCTGTCCGGAGACACTTCCGGGTCACGTGGCCAGCGTGACATCGCTGCTCTGGCGAGCCAGAGTCGCACACGGAAACGCCGTTTACCTTCCCGCTGGTAAGCGGTCCCTATTTATCTACTTGCACCCAGAGGTGCTTTCGAACTGCTAGGTTGGCAGGCGCTGGGACCGAGCAGCGGGAGCGCACCCCGCCGCAGGGATTCGAACCGCCGACCTTTCGATCGGCAAGTCCTAGGCACTGAGGCTTTAACCCACAGCGCCACCTGCGTCCCTTATAGTAGATAAAATTACATAAATAGTAAAAACAGTAAAAAACCATGTCAAATGATTTACATAAAAATAAAACATACACATAAACAATATCAATAAGTCAGAGAATACTACGAAGCAGTATAATGTAAACTTTTGACCAACATAACACATATCATTCATAAACACTCACCCAATTTCACCTGCCATCTATTTCACACAGCCACTGCAGCCATTGACTTCCTTAACCATGATCTCTATCAACCATCATTTCTTAGCAATTAGACTCCCCTCGCCTTCATTTCCTGTGTTAGCTTTCCCCATTAGGATGTGAGTTGGGTTACTGTGTGAAGCTTTCAAAAATAAGAGACAATTCATTTTATTTTATACCAAGTTTTTTTGGTGGGCAGCCTAGAAATCTATCAGGGCAGCTCTCAAAAGTAGGCTGCAGCTGAGAAATGACACAGCAGACGATGGCAGGTAGCCCTGGCGAAGACATTGACTCACAAGTTAAGAGTGCTAAAGGGATGGGAAATGCCCCAGGCGACTAAATGACAAGGAATGGAAGTGGGGGAGAGGGGAGGTTTATGGCAGCCATTTTGTGTGTCCAAAAAAATTACTGCATCTTCCCCTCATGCCCTTGTGCTGTTCTGATTTGATGTGTTTGCTTCAGGGATTGCAGTGGTTTGAAAAGAGATGGTGTTTATGTTAGATTGTCACCAGCCCTAGAAAATAACTCTGTTTTAATGAGGTGAAGTGTGGGACAGCAACTTATGCCAGTAGCTTTGGACTACTGAATTCTTAATCTTTCCTGGCCTTTCATGTTCTGTGTGTCTTCTTGTGCAGATGCAGAAGGGATGAGCTGTGGCATCCCCGGGCCCCCGGGCCTCCTCTCTCCAATCTCAGGTGAGACACGGCACAATGTGGCCTGCTCAGCACCCCCTAAGCTAGCCTTCTTGCCCCTGGTGTCCTTCTGCCAATGTCCAGTGTCCAGTCTGTCAGATTCTGGATGTGGAATCAGAAGAAGGTACCATCTTGTCCTACACCTCAGGCAGCTGAACATCTTGGACCAACCCAGACTTAAGCATAAAGTAAAGGTAAAGGGACCCCTGACCCTTAGGTCCAGTCGTGGCCGACTCTGGGGTTGCAGCGCTCATCTCGCTTTACTGGCCGAGGGAGCGAGTACATCTTCTGGGTCATGTGGCCAGCATGACTAAGCCGCTTCTGGCGAACCAGAGCAGTGCACGGAAACGCTGTTTACCTTCCCGCCGGAGCGGTACCTATTTATCTACTTGCACTTTGATGTGCTTTTGAACTGCTAGGTTGGCAGGAGCAGGGACCAAACAACAGGAGCTCACCCCGTCACGGGGATTCAAACTGCCGACCTTCTGATCAGCAAGTCCTAGGCTCTGTGGTTTAACCCACAGCGCCACCCACGTCCCTTAGACTTAAGCATACATTACATTAAATTCATTCTCGAATCTGCACGCATGAATGTGTTTTGAATAGCAACTTTAGGAGACCCCAGTCTGGATTGAGATCATGGCATAAGTGGCTGTGTGCTTCAGCTATTTCTCCCTGTGTTCTGTGTTCTTGACGAAAGACCTCACCAAGATTGCCCTCTCTCCTGGAAGAAAAAGTATTGTGGCAAATGCATGTGGGGGGGGGGTGTCCTGCGGTTCTCTAGATGTCTAGATGGTGTTGTGCCACAACTCCCAGCATCCCTGACTATTGGCCATGCTGGCTGGAGGCTGATGGGAGCCTATAGTCCAGCAGCACCCAGTGGGCTCTCTGGTGGTGTATTATTGACTGCAATACCAGCTTCCTGCAGCAAGCAGCAGCTTGGGGAGGGTGATTTTCTTGGGGATTGTCACACATTTGCCATCCCTACAACGAAGTAGCATCTTTGCTGTCTTCTTGGGCTTTATGATGCAGCCCGCATGCAGTGGCTGTCCTGCAGTGGCTTGGAGAAGGGCCACAACTCTCTCTCTTTCATTCTGTTCCAGTGTCCAAGAAGCATGGCAAGCTCATTGGGTTCCTTCGCACCTTTATGAAGTCCAGGCCCAGCAAGCAGCGCCTGAAGCAGCGTGGGATCCTCCGAGAGAGGGTGTTTGGCTGCGATTTGGGCGAACACCTCAAGAACTCAGGCAATGATGGTAATTTTGCCCACAGATCCTTCCTGTTACCGATAATGCGGCCTCATCTGCTACTAGGAAAACAACACACAGTCCATTTTATCTCAGCAATAACAACCCTGTCAGGTTGATTAGGCTAAGAGAGAGTGAATGGTCCAAGATCACCCAGTGAGCTTCATGGCTAAGTGGTGATTGAACTGTGGTCTGCCAGGCCTTAGTCCAACACTCTAACTGCCACACCACACTGTTGGAAGGGGTGGAAGTGGCCTGTATGGGTGAGGGTTCTCCTCAAACTGCGTCAGGACTCCTGGTTTTATTTCTGTCCCTAGTATGTCTACCGACTGAAGAGCATTCTTTGGGATGGGTTTTAACAGGCAGGAAAGGGTATATGAATTGCCATTTACCCTTCCAGGTGCCCACCTGTGTGGGCTGAACAGAGCTAAGAGGAGGGGAAATGACATCACACAGAGCCCTCTCTAGCTATTGTATTTCTATGGTCTGAGTATCTGCCCAGCCTTACAGCTCTGTGGACCTAGCCCCTTCTCATGCTAACTAGAAAGAATATGCATCTGTTAGGTTTGGCTGCTAATCTTCCACTCATTCTTCACTAGAGATGTGCTCAGATAAATCATGCTGCCAACATTAAAAGATCTTTTGCAGCTTTGTGGCTTACCACTTTCATTTCCCTGGTCCTTTATGAGTGCTTGTGGCCAGAGCTCAACCTCTATGAGAAAAAATAAAATAAACCAATTTAACATGTTGACCCATGGGGACAACAAGCCATCGCACTGGCCCTACCTTATGTGGTTGTTGTAAGGATGATTGTTATATTATATTGTTGTTAAATATGTTTCTTGTTGTTATGCCAGTCCCCCAGGTACTACGGTCCTGCTCTGATTTTATCGAGAAGCATGGCATTGTGGATGGCATCTACCGTCTCTCTGGAGTCTCCTCCAACATCCAACGGTTGCGGTGAGCCCTGGTCAGGAGGAGCAGGGTTTGTGGGCCGGGGCCTCGTTTAGCACAGAAAGTCCTAGACGCAAAGGTTTAACAACCAAATTAGACCGGATATGACGGCCACATCTATCTTACTCCCAAATAATGGAAGATCTGTCCTGTACATGAAAAGGAGCATATGGAGAAGGAGGAGGAGGAGGAAGGAAGTGAACCCTGTGGCACAGGAGCTGAGACTGGTAGTTTGGGTAAAGTTCCGCCCCAAACAGGAAGTGGTTCACCACATGGGACAGCTGCATACAAGAGGGACAGGGAAATATTTTTCAGCCTGATGTCCGTAGCGCCTTGTAGGCAACTTTCCGTGGACTTTAGGTCAGTGGTGGGCAGGGCAAATTGCGAAAGTGGGCGGAGCAAACCTTTGCAGATTAGGCTGCATTCCAGCCATCCAAAAGTCTGCTTCCTATGCACACACATCTTTCTCCACCCAGGAAAGCAATTGTTACCACAGCTCCAGGATACATTCCAACCATAAAGAGACCCAGAGGCCCTGGGTCTCTCATCGCTGGCATTTAGTCAAGGGTTCCCAGTTCTAGCTTTGCTCAGCCTTGACACAGTGACGCATCAATTTATTACGTTTACTCCTAGCTCTTTATGTGCTGCTTGTAATATTTCATATATATATATTTGTGTAATTAACATTCTGAGAATTCGACGTTTTCCATATGATTTCTTTTTGAGGTTCCTAGTTGTTTTACTCATGCATGCTGTACAGAGATATTTATTTAATCCCACTACTTAATATATGGAATTCTTATTGATTAGTAGTAGCAGCAGTAGTAGCACCGTTAGGTGTTTTGAATGCGGGATTTTCATTGTCTTGCATTGATTCCTTTCTGTTGGGATTTCTGAAAGGCTGGAAGATTTCGGTTGAAATAGAAATTAAATAAATCAGTGCCGCAATCCAGGTTTTGGAACTGGGAGAAAAGTTTAAAGCAACAAAGAGCATTGTGGTAAGGCGAGGAGCAAAGGTTTCAGTCCTCTCCCCTACCCGCTTCTTTTCATGTATAGAATAGAGTCACCCCTTTGGGCAGATATGCAGAAAGCTGCCTTGTCACGTCATGTTTGGCCCTAAGTAGGCCAAGCAAAAGGTTGCCTGGCTGTGGGTCACTGTGCAATTTGTACTGCTTTGTGTAATTTCTCTCTTCCCGCGGCTTCCTATCTCCTGCAGGCACGAGTTTGACAGTGAGCGAGTGCCCGAGCTCTCCAGGGACGTCTACTTACAAGACATCCACTCGGTCAGCTCTCTTTGCAAGCTGTACTTCCGGGAGTTGCCAAACCCGCTGCTCACCTACCAACTCTACAACAAGTTTGCTGTGAGCCTTGCAGACCGCCGGGAGAAGTGTCCCACCCACTCAGTGACTTCGGTCACTGCTGCCGCCTCCACCATTCCTCAGCTACCCCTTTAAGAAATCGTAGAGTTGGAGTGGTTTATGTAGGCCGTCTAGCCTAACCCCTGCTTAATGCAGGAAATCCAGAGAGCTAGAAATTCAGAACTAGAGTGTCCACAACAGATGGCTGCACAGCCACTGCTCTAAATATATTGGAGATAGCTACCACCCATTGTCATTACTAGGTATCAGAATGAAATCCAAGGTGGGTCCAGGCAGGCTTTGGACCACATCTGAAATGACCTTGCCTCTCATATGCATCTGCCACACTGCAGTTAGGAGGGGAGTCCAGAGCAGGACTCCGAGCTGCCTGTGTGCAGCATTATCATTCCGTTTATACGTTACTTTTGAGCAATGCATGAACATACAGTGGAACCTCAGTTTTCGAACAGAATCTGTTCCAGAAGAACCATTCGACTTCTGAAATGTTCGAAAACCGAAGCCTGCATTTCCGGAAGCATTTATGTCCGGAAAACTCAATAGGGAAGCTGCGTGGCATGTTCGGCTTCCGAAAAGCGTTCAAAACTGGAAGCATTTACTTCTGGGTTTTCGGCGTTTGAAAGCCAAAACCTTCGACTTCTGAGACACTTGAAAACTGAGGTTCCACTGTACTAGAAACAGCAAAGTGAGCACAACTGGTGCCAATGACCCCTCCCCTTTCTCCTGTCAGATCCATCACCTGCCCTGTGTGCCAGGTGAGTTTCTGTGGGTGCCCCCAGTGTCTCAGAAACGGCAGCTGTTGTGTGCTCAAACTGTCAAGTGAGAGTTGGCCATGTGCGTGTTCCCAGGGCTAAACAATAAAAATTGGAGTCGCGGAACAAAAGAGGAAGAAGAGGGGGTGGAGCAGTGGAGTACAATTACATCGCCTGCCAACGTTGCTGCCTACACAATAATACGTGCAGCAGTTTCTCCTGACTTCCTTATTCTTTTGAATCACCTGCTCTTCGTGCTGGGCTATTTCAGGCTTGGTTAACCCTGCCTCCTCCTTCCTCTCCCTCTCCTTCCTTTTAAATTCCTTTTGGCTTGTATTTGTGATACTTTGATGGGCAACATCCAGGCATGGCTAGTGATAAATATGAGCTGAAGTCTTCAGAGGCAGGACTACATCTTCTCAGTCAATTGAAAGCTGGAGCAGAAGGGATTGGTGGTGTCACTAAGTCCACCCCAGGGATGTTTCAGCCCCCTTTCCTGAATTCTCAGCTTTCATTTTAATAACGACAAGCAAGGCTTTCCCCTGTTACAGTGGTGCCTCGCAAGACGAAATTAATTCGTTCCGCGAGTTGCTTCGACTTGCGATTTTTTCGTCTTGCGGAGTGCGGATTCCCCGGGTATTAATGGTTTTAAGAAAAAGGAAGCAAACTCGCAAGACGTTTTCGTCTTGCGAAGCAAGCCCATAGGGAAATTCGTCTTGCGAAGCACCTTGAAAAACGGAAAACCCTTTCGTCTAGTGAGTTTTTCGTCTTGCGAGGCATTCGTCTTGCGGGGCACCACTGTACTTGGGGAAAATATAAGGAAAAACATGCATGCATGCATGTTGTTTCTGTAGATCTTGAAGTGATTTACAGCAGGTAAACATATATAAATATACACACAGAGAGAGAATAAGTGCAATAAAAACATTGCAAAATTATTACCATTAAAATAGGTTAACTACATAAACAGTATCCATGTTCATAATTACAATGAAATGAGAATGGAAGGTTTTGTTCCCCGCGCTCCAAAATCTGCTTTGTAATTCATTTCTTTTTCTATATCACCCTGCTCTGTTTTGCTCCTGTTCATGGCCTTTCAACAGCCTCCACACTTTCCCCTCCCTCTCCAAAAAAGATTGTTCTGTTTACTCTTCAAATACTCAAGGGCTGTCACATTGAAGAGGGCAAAGATTTCTTTTATGTTGCCCCAGAGGGCAGGTCTTAACCGCACATGCTTAAGTCATAGTTGACAACGTTTCCCTTTTTTAAAGGGAAATTCCTTTATTCTGAATAGGATTCCTTGCAAGAAAAGGGAAAAGTTGACAGCTATAGCTTAAGTGGTAGGAGGGTCGATTTTGGTCAAATGCTAGAGGAAACATTTTGATCTGGGTTGGGAAAGCTTTTCAACTTGCTGGGCCAGGGTCCTTATCAGGGCTGCCCACCTATCAATCACCTGACGCCATAACAGTGTTAGTTGTAAGACAAGTAAAAGCATTCCAAGTGGAAGAGAAAATTAGGAATTTAGTAAAAGAGGTGGCTTCCTCAAAACAAAAGACCTTAATTGTCAAAGGCCAGAGTAAAGAGGTGCATTTTTAAGGTTGTGAATTCCCCTGTGATCCCCTGTGATTTTTGGATGGAGGACGGCATGCAAATTTAATAAATAATGATGTTCAGAATATGGCAGAGGCTGTGCAATGAAGCTGCCAGGTGCGCCTCTTTGGGGAGGGAGTTCCACAATTTAGGGCTTGCCGCAGAGAATGCTCTCTCCTAGACCACCATTCCCCACATTTCCCAAGGTGGTGGAACCACCCAGAGGGTCCCCTCTGCTGATCTTAACACGCGAGAGGCTCAGTAGGGATAGAGGTGGTCTTTCAGAGGGCTTTTGTCATTTAGGGTTTCAAAAACTAATGTGAACACCTTGAATCGGGCCTGGAAGCAAACTCTCCCAGTCCTTCTCCATAGGGCTGTGCACTGGATCCGGTTGGACCCCAAACCGATATAAGTCAGCCCTGGATGGGATCAGGGCTGATCCAAATCACCAGCTTAGGGGGAGCTGTTCACAGCCCTACCATTCCACAAGAGGCCTGGTGACCATGCTGACTCCTTCCCTCTGCTTTCCCCCTGCCCTGTCGTCGCAGGAGGCCGTGTCTGTTTCTGGGAACGAGGATCGCTTGGTGCGAGTGCACGACGTCATTCAGCAGCTGCCCCCACCGCACTACAGGTAGGTGTTGCTTGAGGCGTGAACACGGTGCCCAAGGTGGCTCCCCCAGCAAGGGGAGGGAGGGTGAATGCAAGAGCCCTTGCAAGGGGGGCGGCGGAATGGTGTTGAGGGCGGGGTTTGTGAGGGGGCCGGCGGTCCGTCGAAGTGGACTGTCTAGCTGTAGCAGCTTCTGCTCTGTCCCAACAGGACCCTGGAATTCCTGCTGCGGCACCTGGCCCGCATGGCTATGCACAGTCAAAACACCAGCATGCATATCCGCAACTTAGCCATCGTTTGGGCACCCAACCTGCTGCGGTGAGACGCCCAGATCAATGGCCCTGCACTGGCACCCCCCACCCCAACCTGCCCTGTGCCTCCCCTGTGTTGCCACGATGCTCCTCCGCCTTGCACCTTCTCCAGCTCTTGCCTGCAGCGCTCTTTGAATCCTCTCTCCATTGTTCCCGCAGCATTTCCCCTGTACTAACACCAGCCCTTACCCATAACTCTCTGGGGCATGAAGTCGACCCTTCCTGCACTCAGCCCTGAGGGATAAGAATCTACAGCTCTTAAGCTCCTCTCAAATTTCCCTATTTCGTCCCTAGCATATTCTGGCACTCTGGCTCAGGCCGTAGACTGTGTGAGATTGGTGGTGTGTGTGTGTGTGAGAGAGAGAATCTTAGAATTATAGAGCTGGAAGGGACCTGGAGAGTCCTCTAGTCTCCCTCCCTGCAGTGCAGGAATCTTTTGCCCAATGTGGGGATCGAACCCACAGCCCTGAGAGGAAGAGTCTCATGTTCTACCTACGGAGCTATGACTCAGGGCTAAGGGGTGTGTGTGTAAGAAGGAGGTATGTTTTGGCCTTGCCCACCACCTGAATGGGCTCCCCAACCCTTTCCCCCCAGGGAAAGTGGTTGTCAGGTTCCCCACCCCTACCTTCAAGGGAGTGTTGTGGGGCCCTACCCAGGCATTCCTGTTTAGGGCCTCTAGCTCAAAGATGGCTAGCGGGCAGGCTGTATCAGTTCCCCCATGACTCTCCTCCCTTGCAAAAAATAAATAAAAATGTTGTCATCCTTTTCACTGCTCCTGTGGGTGCCTGCTGTGATGCCATCATGCCAAAAGGACTTTTTTTTTTGGTGGTGCCTCAAGGCTACGCACTTCCACAATTCAGCCACACCCACCATACTTGGGTACGATGACACCCTGTGCAAGGCCAACATTTGGCGCCCTCCCCCCCAGCCCCAGTCCTCACACTGTCTTCCCAAAGGCAGGTAAGGAGGCCCCTGGCCTTGGGAAGGAGATGTGAGGGCTCTGGCAGGGTCCTAGAGCTTTCCACGTCTTTCCTAAAGCTGGGAAAGAGCTAAGTAGGCTTTGGGAAGAAGATGGGAAGACTCTAGGACCCTGTCAGGGCCTCGTGCCTCCTTCCCAAAGCCCAGCGCCTTGCTTACTGGGCTTTGAGATAGCACCACTCAGTGTGTGTGCACTGTTAATCCATCCCTGCACCCCCTCTGGCCTTCAGAGAGTTGACCAATGCAGGCCTCGGCCTGGAAATAATTAACCATCCTTGCTTGAGAGCTTCATCCAATATTCCACCTGAGCTTTTACTAGCATTTATTCTACCTTCCCATTTAGCTCCCGATCTTGACACCTCCCCATCACTTACCCACGGTTCCCTGGGGTTTCCCTCCAACACCAGCCTCCTCCTCCTCATGGGGCCCTTTGCACATTCCACATGCGCTTCTATCATGCTGCTTTGTGGGTCTGGCCCTTCTCAGCCATGTTACTGAGGGACTGTGCCCTCTGGGCTTTCAACGATGATATTCTGGGGCTGTGAGCACGTGCTTGTCCCCTCCCCAGGCCCATCTTACAGGAAAACAAGGCTCTCTAGTAATCCCTCCCCCTCGCTGCTTTTTACGGCAGGTCGATGGCTCTGGAGGTTGTCGCACAGTGCGGTGCCGATGCCTTCCAGGAAGTCCGAGTCCAGTCTCTCGTGGTCGAATTCCTCCTCAACAATGTTCAGGTGCTCTTCAGCGACACTTTCACCTCCGTCGGAAAGGACAGCGCAGGTAGCTCGCGCCAAAGGGGACTTTTTTCTGAGGCTGCTATGAAATCTGTTAAGAAATCCCTCTGCCTCATTGTCACGGAATTGCTTGCTTGCTCCAGAATTCTTGAAGGAAACCATGACATTTCAGGTTGCTTGGATTTGTATGGTCAATGGAGCCCTGTTCCCCTTCGCCACTGTTCTCCAATCTATTCCCAGGCAAGGAGCTGTCACCGGTTTTCCTTGATGAAGAGGCCCCGTCCGCACCAACATTTAAAGCACTTTCATACCACTTTGAAGAGTGGCTGCCAGTCAGTGTAGACAAAACTGAGCTAGATGGACCAGTGATGTGACTCATTATAGGGCAAGGTCCTATGTTCTTTCTTATGGGGCCTCCCTAGTTTGCGGGGTATAATTCATCTGATTGTTGGCAGAAGTGAAATTAAGTAGAAATGAATGGATAGAGAGGACATTCTGGAAAGTTCTGGGTTGAAAACTGCTTCTGCTTTCACCACTGAGCTTAGAGTTATGGGATGATATGGGATGTTACTGGGATTCTTGAAAGTATTTCGTTCTTGTTCACCATGAGGTCTGGCATATCATTGTGGGAGGTCCAATTTGAGCATTTCATTATATTCAAAGGTGCAAAAATTCAGGATCTGAATATATATATGGGCTGGCAGCTGGCACCAGGGTTACTAAAGAGGGCCAGCTCCTTAGGAACTGGCTCCTAAAATTATCTCTCTGGCTCCTAGATTTTTCCAACAATAAAATGCTCCCCCACTCTGGGATAGGCAGCAGTGGCGGGGAATCATTCATGTGCAGAACAGAGGCTGAAGGCAAACGGTAACTGTTCTGGGGTTTTTTTTATTGCTGCCTTTTTAATTGTTGACTCTAGTTTCATTTGTTAGCTCCTTGGGGGCCTTCAGAGAGAAAGGCAGCCTATAAGGGGACGCAGGTGGCGCTGTGGGTAAAAGCCACAGCGCCTAGGGCTTGCCGATTGAAAGGTCGGCGGTTCGAATCCCTGCGGCGGGGTGCGCTCCCGCTGCTCGGTCCCAGCGCCTGCCAACCTAGCAGTTCGAAAGCACCTCCGGGTGCAAGTAGATAAATAGGTACCGCTTACCAGCGGGAAGGTAAACGGCGTTTCTGTGTGCGGCTCTGGCTCTGGCTCTGGCCAGAGCAGCGATGTCACGCTGGCCACGTGACCCGGAAGTGTCTCCGGACAGCGCTGGCCCCTGGCCTCTTAAGTGAGATGGGCGCACAACCCCAGAGTCTGTCAAGACTGGCCCGTACGGGCAGGGGTACCTTTACCTTTACCTTTATAAATTTTTAAGCAAACAAACAAATATTTAAAGAGCCCTGCCAGGAGGTTTGTCACCTACCAAATGAGCCGGTTTTGCAATTTGCATGGCAGGGGTAGGTGTCAGCAAGTCAAATGCTGATTCAGCTGCCAGTTTCGCTCCTCTAATGATTCAAGAAAGGTTTCTTTTCAGGCAGAATGTACACGTTTTATATGTAGTGCAGCCGGCCCTTTCATTGTACAAGATGGACCTCTTGTCTTAGGTGGTAGACTGGGAAAAGTAGCAAACTGATGCTCATCTAAGAGCATTGTGTCATCTTTCTTGCTTGGCATTGTGTTAAAACACACCTGAATGCTCCAGACCAGCAAACTGCCAAAACTTCAGCTTTTATAGAGGTGGACACACTAGCTAATGATCAATTAAGCAAGGACATTTGATTAGCAGCCCCTGCCTGCCAGTTCACCTCTTAATTCGTATGGAAGCAGTAAGGGTGTACTTAGTTTTTCACACATGATTTCTTCATCCTGGCTTTATTTCTGTTAAATAAATCATGACACGGAGTCATATGTCAGGTGTTGTTGTTCATCTGAGGTTGCAATTACCTAATGTTAAGACCTGCTAATGGGACACGGGTGGCGCTGTGGGTTAAACCACAGAGCCTAGGGCTTGCCAATCAGAAGGTTGGCAGTTCGAATCCCCGCGATGGGGTGAGCTGCCGCTGCTCGGTGCCAGCTCCTGCCAACCTATTAGTTCAAAAGCACATCAAAGTGCAAGTAGATAAATAGGTACCGCTCCGGCGGGAAGGTAAACGGCGTTTCTGTGCGCGGCTCTGGTTCGCCAGAAGCGGCTTAGTCATGCTGGCCACATGACCCGGAAGCTGTACACTGGCTCCCTTGGCCAATAAAGCGAGATGAGCGCCGCAACCCCAGAGTCGGTCATGACTGGACCTAATGGTCAGGGGTCCCTTTACCTTTACCTTTAAGATCTGCTAAGGAACAAATGATTGCTATGATGTCCTGATATGCAAAACTACATAATGCAAAGGGGGTGTACTTTCTTTTCCCTATGACTGCATGCACTCCTAATGTTGGGCAAGTGTGGGCCTGGCTGCCTGTCCGGACGGTGGGCCATGAGGCCATATCCCTCTTTGCACTCATGCAACCTGTCTCCTCCAACAGGGCGCTGCTTCCTTCCCCGACCCAAATCCCAGGTGGTCAGCTGCCCCTCCACCCGATTGCTGTCCCTGGAAGAAGCACAGGCACGGACCCAGGCCTTATGCAAGGCTACCAAGCCAGAGGCTAAGCAGGGATCCAACGATCTGCAGGGGCAAGGGAAACTTTCTTCTGTGTTGAGCTCACCTGACACCAGGTAATTGGGCTTCCATGTACAGGTGCAGTATACCTCTAAACATCAGGTGCTGGGAGCGAACAACAAGTGCGTTTGCACCACTCCGATGCCCTGCTTTCCAGTTGATGGTGGAGTAAATAGACCTCACCCTGATCCGGGGAAGCACTTCTTACGCTACTGTGAAGACCATTGTCAGATTGCTGTGTGCGATGACCCTTCGAGAGCTGATGTTTCAGAGGGAAGTGGGTTGTAGGTTGTTTTTTATTTTGTAACTGCAGTGACAGCAGCCAACTGGGACGGCTCTCTGCAATCTGGCACAGGCTCGGACTGCTTAGCTGCCGGAGCTGGTGGCCTCAGGCTGACCTGTCTCTCCCACCTGCAGGCAAAAGGCAGAAAGTAATGGGAGGCTGCGGAAGACGTCAGGTCCTAGCTGGAAGGCCTTCTTTGCCATTGGCAAAACGCCAGTCACGTTTCGCAAGAAATCACACCGCCTTGGAGACCTTTTTGGGCTTGGAGAGTCTCTGCCAGGTGAGAGACCTGGTCAACACCCGATCGTGGGTTGCTTTCTTCATCCATGGATTTTCGGGACAGTGTGCAGATCAGGAGAGGCTCCTCTAATCTGGGAGGGGCAAGGTGGTGGTGAGGCCAGAGTTGTAGCAGCACTGGGTTTGCTCCACTAGCGTGTTCACACAGCCCAGACCTTGCCACTGCTTCACTCTTCCTGGTAAGTTGCAGTGGTTCCACTGCTGGGAGGCTGTTGCACCACCCTGCCAGGCAAGTGGCAAAAACGTATTACAAAACAACAGGGAAGTGTGGATAAGCCCCCGGTAAGCACTCTTAAGGGCTAGAAACTTGCTTTGTTTTTAAAAAGAAGCTGAGATACACAGATGCTCAGTTCTGCACCAGATAATAAATTCCACAGGTGTGGTGTGCTTGCCCGGTGTACAATATATACTGCCTGGGAACCTGAAACGAAGTCCTCCAACTAGCATTCCTCTATGGCTTTATATTTATCCCAGAGTGGATAAAGCTTGTTTCATGGGTGAGGATTGGAAGAGAGATTGAGACCTTGAGATAAGGCCCTTTTCAGTTAATCACCTACTTCCTTGTCCTGTCTTGTTTCAGGGGGCCAGCCTGAGACTGTCACCTTGCGATCAGCCAAGAGTGAGGAGTCCCTGATATCGCAGGCCAGTATTGCAGGTAAGAGGAAACCTCATAGGCTGGGACATACGGGGAGGTGGGGGCACCAGGGGCTGCCACCAGGGCTCTTTAGGGAGGGAGCACAGCATATAAACTCAGTAAATAAGACAGAATAATAGCTGCATAGACTGCCAACCTTCCAGGTGACTTTTGCCTTTGAAACAGGTGTGGAGAAACTGTGGCCCTCCAGATGTTGTTGGAACCTAACTCCCAGCAGCCCCAGCTCTCACTGGTCAAAGATGATGGGAGTTGTAGTTCATTAACATCTAGAGTTCCCCATCCCTGCTACAAAAACAGGTTGCACAAACCTACCTTTAGACTTGCAGCTGGGAGCTGCATTCATTCCCTCTGCTGGACAAACAAGCAATCTGAGCACAGGTCTACATGGTAGGTTTCTGTGGCTTCTGTTCATGGCTTTAAACCTGATAGGTAGGGAGCCAGCAGCTGGTGGTGCTTTGCCCGTGAGGGTCCTGCCACCATAATCACTGGCCAAAAAGATCATAGCAACATAAGGAAACTGCCTTGTGCCAGCCATTTGCCAGACTGCTTGGCCATCAAGTCCAATATTGTCTATTCCAGGACTGGAGGACCTGTTGCTGGACTCCAAATCCCATCAGCCCCAGCTAGCATAGCCAATAGTCAGGGATTATGTAGTCCAGCCACACCTGGAGGAGAACAGGTTCCCCTCCCTGGCCTACTCAAGTGGCGCCTGCTACCTAGCCATGCCAGGTATTGAAACCGGCACTTTCTGAATGCAAAGCATATGCTCTCCCATTGAGCTGTGGCCCTTGCAAAGGGGCAGCCTTGTATGCTGAAGCTCTACAGGATGTAGAAAGCAGGGCTGGGCGATATCTGGTTTCCACCAGCTCAACGTTGCGATATACCGATATATCACAAGGTCTGAAATAAGGATGGAGCTTTGTAGAGGCACTGGCTGGCTTCAAGGTTTTCCCTGCATTGTGATTTTTGCTGGCACCTGCTGTTGTGATTTGCTGCCCCCTTGCAAGAGGCAGGGAAGAGCTGAGCTGGCAGAGTTAACAGGGGCTGCAGCGAAACATTGGCTAGTTTCACAATTTGCCCCGCATTGTGATTTTTTGCATTGCACACATACACACGCATATCGTGATTCACGATACATTGCCAGGTCAGAAATTATGAAAGTGATAACACAATATTGACCCAGTTTGGGACGATATATCTCCCACCCTAGTGGAGAGTTTCAGGCTTGCACCCATTGCCTTTCAGGGGGGAATCTCTAACAGCACACCTGTATGCAAGCAGCCAGTTCCCCAGAGGCAGAAGTATAGACCACATAACATGGGTCTTGAAAGACCTACTTTGGCTCCCAGTACGTTTCCGAGCACAATTCAAAATGTTGGTGTTGACCTTTAAAGCCCTAAATGGCCTTGGCCCAGTATACCTGAAGGAGCGTCTCCACCCCCATCGTTGTGCCAGGACGCTGAGGTCCAGCGCCGAGGGCCTTCTGGCGGTTCCCTCATTGCGAGAAGCCAAATTCCAGGGAACCAGGCAGAGGGCCTCCTCGGTAGTGGCGCCCGCCCTGTGGAACGCCCTCCCATCAGATGTCAAAGAGAACAACAACTACCTAACATTTAGAAGACATCAGAAGGCAGCCCTGTTCAGCCAAGTTTTTAATGTGTGACATTTTAATGTATTTTTAATCTTAGTTGGATGCCACCCAGAGTGGCTGGGAAATCCAGCCAGATGGGCAGGGTACAAATAACAAATTATTATTATTATTATTATTATTATTATTATTATTATTATTACCCTGTGTGGTGCTGAGCCTTGCCCCTTTCCTCTCGGATGTGCATCCGGTGGGTGACAGTGGGCCAGGGAGTTGCATGTCCTTTACCTGTGTGGGTTTTCTCCTTTCTCGGTCCGTGTCCTAGGCCTCCCCAAGCTGCCCTGCTTGCCACGTCCACACTCCAGCAGCGATGCCTTCCCCACCCTCAAACCGTGCCGCTCATGCTCCTCTCTGGGCTCCTCCGTGTCCGGCCGTGGCGAGGGTGTGGCGGCTGGGGCGGCAGATGTGGCCGCCCGGCGCCGCTCCTCCTGGCTGGAAGGCGACTCAGAACTGGACTCGGAGCTGGAGCTCAGCCCCCCTGGCCTCCGCGGCCTGGACTTCGACCCGCTGACCTTCCAGTGCAGCCCCCCGGCTCGGCAGCCCTCGCTCTCGGACGACTCCGGGCCTCCGAGCCCTGGGCGGGCGCTCTCTCCCTGCTCGCCCCCCACGATCGGCAAGGATACATCGGAGCCGCTGCCTGTCTCCCTCCCTGAAGAGATGCTGGAGATGTTCGCCGGGGGCGAGGCCAGGGGCCCCGGCAGGCATGCCTCTCCGCCGCACATGATCTCAATGCTGCTGTGTGCTGCTGGTGGGCAGCTGAGCGACAGCTGCGAGCGTGAAGTGCGCTGCAAGATCACGCAAGCCAAAGGCTGCACGTCGCCACTCAGTAAGTGTTGGTGCCTTGTGGGAGTCGGTTGGTAATTCTCCTCAGCCAGGGTGATGTATCAACAGAGTACATGGAACCCCTGGAGAGTCTTCAGAGATTTCTTGCTCCCAGCAGAACATCTTCTTCCACACCATTCAAAGTAACAAAGTGTGTATTGTCTCCAGACACGAGAGAAAGCTAAACTATAGATAAACTGCTATGTACAGTTATTCTGGTCTTGTGCTATATACCTGAAGGAGCGTCTCTACCCCCATCGTTCAGTCTGGACACTGAGATCTAGCTTTGAGGGCCTTCTGATGGTTCCCACACTGCAGGAAGTGAAGTTACAGGGAACCAGGCAGAGGGCCTTCTTGGTAGTGGCACATGCCCTGTGGAATGCCCTCCCGTCAGATGTCAAGGAGATAAATAACTACACAGTATTTAGAAGACATCTGAAGGCAGCCCTGTATGAGGAAGTTTTTAATGTTTTATGTTTTATTATGCTTTTGTTTTTGTTGGAAGAGTGGCTGGTGCAACCCAGTACAATTAATATTCTTATTCTTATTCTTATTCTTATTCTTATTCTTATTCTTATTCATCTAACACTACTGCATGAAACCCACAGCCTCTTCCGCTGACTTTCCACAGATTCAGAGTTAGACCCTGACATGCAAACACTACATCATCAAGGCAAAACACACACACAGAGGACATAATGAAAGCAATGCCCTAGAGACAACTATACAAATCTCTACACATAGGCATATTTCCTGAACCAATGGGAAGGTGAATGACTCAGCAAATCATACACCCAGCGTCGCTGGTGTTGCTATGGTAACCCAGTGCACCTGGGACCCTTATCTCAGACCCTCCAGGTGTGGGGGATGTACTTCCCAAGGCATGAGCCCAAGCACTGTGTAATTTAACCCATTGTTCAAATTCTGCCAACAGTAAGGACCGTTTACTTACTGCTGTTATTACTTTGAAGTAGTAGCGGGGCAGCCTTTGCCCACCTGGTGCCCTCCAGACTTTTAGGACTACAACTCCTACCGGTCCAGGCAGCACAGCTGACGGACAGGGATGATGGGAGTTGTGATCCAGCAACATCTGGAGAGCCACAGGTACCACATCCTGCATTCATCAGGAACCTCCTTGTGCTCCATCCTGGAAGAGGAGCAACAACCAGTTATAAGTCTTTCTGTTGTGCTCCTAGTCCTGGAAAGCTGCTTCACTACCCCAATGGGAGGGCCGGCTCTAATCTCTCTCCCTTTCCTTTTTTTCCTATTCAGGTCCGAAGGCTGAAGCAGCTCCCAACTCCCCCAGCGTGCTGTCCGTGCTGCGGCACATCCCGCCTCCGCCTCCCCCCAAGAACCCAGCTCGGCTGATGGCGCTGGCGCTGGCCGAGAGCGCCCACCAGGCGGCGCTGCAGCAGAAGCGCCAGAAGCAGGCCGGTCGCGGGCAGCGAGAACCCCGGACGCATTTTCGCCGCTCCCTGTCGCTGGAGTGCAAGGCAGGAGAGATGACGAGTGGAGCGCGGGCGCTCTACTCCATGGTGCGCCCCAGTCCCAAGGCCCCTGGTCCCTCAGCCCTGCAAGGCCAGGCCAGGGGCAGGAGCATTGGCAGCCAGTTCCGCAGCCGCCAGGGGGAAAACCAGGTGAGGGCCTTCTGGGTTCCGGAAGCGCTGGGCTGTCGTGAGAACTTACGAGGGCTCCTGGAACACTTCTTGGACATTTAAGAGGGGTGTATTATTTAATAGGGACGCAGGTGGCGCTGTGGGTTTAACCACAGAGCCTAGGATTTGCCGATCAGAAGGTTGGCAGTTCAAATCCCCGCGACGGGGGTGAGCTCCCGTTGCTCGGTCCCTGCTCCCGCCAACCTAGCAGCTCGAAAGCACGTCAAAGTGCAAATAGATAAATAGGTACCACTCTGGCGGGAAGGTAAACGGCGTTTCCGTGCACTGCTCTGGTTTGCCAGAAGCAGCTGAGTCATGCTGGCCACATGACCCGGAAGCTGTACGCCAGCTCCCTCGGCCAATAAAGCGAGATGAGTGCCGCAATCCCAGAATCAGCCACGACTGGACCTAATGGTCAGGGATCCCTTTACCTATTATTTAATAGACTTGATATTTCTACCCCAGTCCTTAATCATGACCCCACCTCCCTTGCTTTTATCTCTCTCCAGGTGCCTCTCAGCCAAGCGTCCCCCCCGAGCAGCTCGGATTCCTTTTCCCCCTACCGGAGGGTCCTTGCTGACCTCGCCCAGAGAGACCACCCGTCGCAGTCCTTCTCAGATTCCTACCACCTGTCCTCCCCGTCTCCTGCCTCACCAGGTGCCTACAGCTTCCGCCACCAGCCGCCTCCCCTGTCTGTGCCCTGCCCTGCCCCCCGTCAACCTCTAGACGCCTACCCCTTGCCCAGCCAGCCTCTTGCCCCGCCAAAACCCCCGCCTCCTCCGCACTTCCCCTTAGCCGCCGGCCACTTGCCCCTCAAGAGCAGGCCTCCTGTTTTCCAGGCCTACCTCCCGGACCACCAGCTCCGGCACCATGGCCGTTTTCCGGCCTCCTCCCGGGTGGGGGTCAACGGGACCCCCCCTCCTCCCCAGCTGGAGCACGAGAATCTCTACTATGAGATTGTGGGGGAGCCTCCTGCATACCCAGGCTTGGCACGACCCTGGCCTTCCTGCCCTCCCCCGGAGTATTTGGCCACCTTCAACGCTTCTTACGGGGTTTTCGAGCGGCCGTGGCGCCAGCCCCTCCTCCCCCCAGCGCCCTCCTCCCTCCAGCCCATCTTAAAGAACCCCCGGGCGCACGCCCAGCCCACGCCTCCCGTGACAGTCCGCCAAGAGCCAATCTACGTCAACATACCCTTCCCTGAGCCCCCGTCCACCACCCCTCCGCCCTCCCCGCCACCTGAAGCGGCACACCCCCGGAGCCACTCTGACCCCGGAGCCCCTCAGCCTCTCTCACACCACAGCAGACCTCCCTTGCCTCAAAAGCAGAGGCTCGGCTGGGGGTATCCGGCCACGGGGCAGTACCGCCACCTCATGGATGCTTTGCCCTGCAGCCGTACGTTGTTGCAGCTCTACCGCCCGCCTCCGGCCTGCTGGGGCCGCTCCCCCTACGGCCCGGAGCCCATCATCACCTATGACGGACCCCCTGCCCGCCCGGGGAGCCAGGCCTCGGCACCCGCCTCGTCTCTACGGAAGCTGGATGAGTCTCCGCCGCAGTACGGCAACGTGGAGAGGAGGGAGGGGTCTCCGTCTGGGTGCTACCTGGGGCCCAGCTGGACAGTGTACACAGAGGGCCAGACGCACAGCTACTGCTGAGAAGGCCGCCAGGCTTGGATTCTCGGGGCTGGGCTCCGGGTCCTTGCCCCCTCCTCTCCCCCACCGGTGTTTATGGAATTATATTGTGGTACTGTTTGCTGTGGGGAGGGCGCAGGGGGAGGGGATGTGGGTGTTGGAAGGAAGGATGTGTCGCTATCGGTCCCAGGAACGTTGTGCCCAGGCCCCTCGCTGGCTGCTGCGCCTGCCTGTTTTGAGGACTGGCCTGTGGTTTTGTTTTGAGAGCACACAGATCTCCAAAGGCAGCTGTGGAACCCTGCATGATGTCCCCCACACTTCGACCGGCATGACATCATGGCAGAGCCTTTGATCACATCGTTTTAAGCCTCTTTTTCGCCATAATGGCTGTTTATGTTACGCTCCATGCTACATCTCTTGTCGTCGTCGTCCCCAAAATCTCCACTGCCAGCAGTGGATTCCTAGCACCTCCAGAGGAGGTCCTTCATCTCCAGTGCAAAGGGGCACAGTGATGTGTCTGAACCCCACCCTTGGGTGACGTCAGCTGGTTTGCTTCGGTAACACTGCCCCTAAGACATCGCCGGCAGGTGATGTCTAGGGGAGCCGAATGATGAGGCTGGCGGTGCTCCTGGAGGTGCAGTTCCCTGAGCTGGCACAGTGGGGCGCTGTTCACTTAGCTATGCTATTGCGTGACATCGCTGGGTGATATCACAGGCTCTTTGAAAGCTGGGGATGGACGGCACACTGATCACTCCCCTTAAGAAAAAAATCGAGTATTTCCATCCAGGATGAGTTCTAACTTTTTAACTGTTGTTTTAACCCCATTAAAACATTAACAGCACCCACCCACTCCCCTTTCTACTGCTTTCCCAGTTCCTGGCGAGACAGCAAGGCACAAGACTCTTGGTTTCTTGCATATGTGCCAGGGGGTACAAGGTAGCTTTCGTTAGAGTAATGTGACTGGGCAACCTCCTGCTTCCTGTTCCCAGACCATGTGTTTGTGGCTTTCAAGCCAGGCAGACTTTGGCGCTCCAGAAACTTCAGGGACGGCAGGCAGGCAAGGGGAAGGTCAGCTACACATTTGTGAGTTTACTTAGGATTGGAGGGTCTTTGTATATCGGTTTGCGTGTGTGGGTTTGTTTCTTTTAGTGGAAGGTAAGATGCATGTGTGCTTGGCATGGGATGCTTATGTAAATTTGTGTGTGTGTGTGCGTGTGTGTTTGGGAACTGGGTTTGTGTGTGCCTGGGAGGACATAGAGTTGGGTATCCATGTCTATATGGTATGTGTGTTGTGTTGTCTGGAATTGGTGGGTGTGCGTGTGTATGCGTCTGTGATGTTTGTATATATTTCACGGGACAGTATTTTAGGTATGTGGGGTGGGAGGAAGGAGGGAGGGGAATCTATGCCTTATTCCCCTTTTGACCAATCACACCTTGATGCAAGGGCACAGGTGACACGCCCCATGCGATTCCCACTCCACAAAAGCACTTTTGTATGGCCTGTAGGCTTCTTTGGAATCCTCATGATGTCAGATTCCTTTTTTTAATTTTAAGGAAGAAAAACAATTACTGATGGCGATTCCTGCCCCCACATCACTGGGGGGGGGGGGAATCAGAACACTGCCTGAGCGCGATGCAGACAAATTGCACACGCATTTGGGTCCTATTGATTTCAATCAGAGTAAAGCTGAGCATGCCGTTAACACTCCCCCACTGAACTCTGTGTGACCTCAAAGTCATGCCCTGCTTTTAACTGCCTGATCCTACTGCATGTTTACTTGGAAGTCAAGTTGTACTTGGCTTGATGGGACGTGCACATAGGATTGCAGCCTTAACCTCGTCTTTTCAAAGCCACTTTTCAAAGGTTCTGGATTCCCTCGTGAGGTTTGGGATCAGCCATATCTGGATCTTGGCCACCCCAGCTGGCTGGCATTCTCTTGTGGTGAGATCCAGGTCTTCCCTCTACATTACCAGGCACCGGCCATCTTAAAGCAGATGATACTCGTGTATGTATAAAATGATATGCAAATGACTTGGAAATAATTCTCCACCTCTAATATGGTTTTCAGTGTGAAACGTGTGCCCTAACTTAAGAGTTTCGGATCCAGGACTGATGGACAGTTGAACCTTTTGTTTTAACTGCAGAAACTGCACTAATCTTGCTCTTTCTTTCTTTCTTTCTTTCTTTCTTTCTTTCTTTCTGTACTACTGCTGTGGCAATGACTTCCAGACTGCCCCAGGTCCTTTACCCTCTTCTATTTCCTAGCTTTACATAGGAGCAGTTCATTGCAGGCTGCTTCTTGTGTTGCATTGCAAACATGTGTGAGCACATTCCGAAAAAACTGGTGTCTAAAAACCCACGTAAAGCATGGTGCTGGAACTGAAACCAGTGGCCCTGGTCTGTGTTGGGGTGGAAAGTCTTTGGGAGTTTTCGCTGCATATTTATTTGCTACATGGGCAGAGCAGTCCTGTGGCCCCTTGGGAAGGGCATCTCAGAGGCCATGGGAATCATCTGGTTTCCATTTCCAAGGATGGAGAGATTGAGAGGGAGTTCTGAACTGGGGAGGGTGTGAACCAAAGGAAGTCACCAGAATACCCTACAAAGAAGAGAATAAATTACACCAGCTCCGTAGGGATGGGGGAGAAATTTGATTCAGTTTGCGTTTAGAGCCAAATCTATCAGATATGCTCTTTCCAAAACAATAAGAAAACTGAAACATAAAAATGAATACATTTGTGAAAGAGACATACAAAAATGCATTGAATTAGGAGAAATTGTTTGCAGAATTGTGTGTATTAGGGCTTGTCCACACATGCACTTTTCCTGTGCCTAGAAAGCCCAAGCCCAAGAGGTTTTCCACTTGCCCTGCCATTTCTCCTGGGGAAAACCCACTCTTTAAGCGTTGATCTGAGCAAATATCAATCCACGGAAATCCCAATTGATGTTTGCTCTGATTTGACCCTGAAGAGTGGGTTTTCCTGGAGGAAAGTGGGGGGACAAGTGGAAACCGTATACAATGATTATTCTTAGAAGAAATCAGCACTAACATGCTGGTGAATTTTCACACTGATTACTTTTTAACTTGAAAATTGCTGAACAAATGTGGAGAACCGAATTTAAGATTGGAGAAAAGGAGAAATGGAGAGAACCAAAATGGACAGATCTTTCAATCTCTTGCCAGTTCAGGAGCTGGTGTGTTTTATTGCTTTTTTATTTAATCTCCCTGGAGTAATGGGATGGAATTAGTTAAAAACAAACCAACCAAAAAGCAGAAAAGGACAAAGGAGCACAGCAGAACCTCTCCAATCTCATTTCTGTTGGATGTTGGATCAGGCAGAAGAACTGCCTTTAGTCCTGTCCCCCACAACGCAGAGCCTTAGGATTGCAGCTCGGATGTCTAAAATTTGGGGGATGCTCATATTCACAAGTAAATGCTAATAACCCAAGATGACTTTTGAGAATGCCCGAATACACATTTCAGACACAGACAACTGCTGATAGCTGTATTTAGATGTGTTCTAGCCATGCACAGCTTTTGCCTGGGTCTGCTGATGTGCCTATGTAAATGTGACAAAATTTTGGGCATTCACAGCAGGATCATCATAAAAATATATACCTTCCATGGGAGATCAAGGTGCATATTGCTGTTCTGAACTTCTGGGGAATTAGATTGTAGATGTAGGTGCAGTTTCGGGGCAACCACTGTGCCTTTCAAATAGAATGTTCTGTGCAACCCTGAAAATGATTCCTGACCTGGGAGACCGACTATTCAATTGTACATTTGGCAGGAAAATGGGTGAGACCTACTTTGGCTGGGCCGGACCTGCAGCAGAGCGAAGTGGCATTTATTTATCAAATAGGCTATCCGGATGGTTCACAACCCATTTCTGAGATGGTAGAGCGGACTGTACCACCACAGATTGCAGGTGGGATGTGTCTGGGGTGTCCCATTTTTGTAACAGTCCCCTATGTGAAAAATCAGAGTGGCCAAATGCAAAAGAGGAAGAGGGCTCCTGCGCCTTTAAGAGTTGTGTAGCCGATTTCAGCATGTGTCGCTTGCCACACGCACAACTCTCTTGCATTACATCTGGCCACTCTAATGGAAAAAATTGTAAGTAGAAAGTAGCACAACGGAAAACAGGCTGTGCAAGGAATTGCCTCCCTGATGCGCCGGTTTTCTTCCTGCATTTCATGGGTAAGCATTTAACAATGGTATTCCCCACTTGTGGCTTGAAGTGGTGCAGTTATCTCACTCCCCTTGGCATTCTACCACCTCGTTTTGCTGCCTGCATGCAAACAAACAAAACACCAAGGGATTGCTTCCTATTGTTTCCTCTGTGTGATGTCTCCCAGGGTCTGGCATCAAAGGGTTCTGGGGAGGGGAAGGGGCAGTCCCACAATCTCTGATGCTGTGAAGCTGTCACTGCCACGTGTGTCTGTGCCTGTGTTTCTAAAGGCCAGCATTTACTCACTACCCTGATGTGCTGCATCCTTCTTTTCGGATATGAATCAACCTCCCTTTCTTCCTGGACTCTTGTACTAAATGGCTTAAAACAAAACCAATTAACAAATAAAGGCAAACTGGCAGCTTGGGCATGTGGTCTCTCTGCTTGCAAGGAGACGGATGGGACAAAACAGGGCTTGTGTCGCTTGGGGTCATGTTCATCTTCATCATCATCTTCATCATCATCATCTTCATCATCATCATCATCTTACTACTGAAATTTAGATCCTGCACTTCTCTTTAAGGAGCCCAGGGCGGAAAAACACATCAACAATACAATACAATACAATTTAAACTTCTAAAAACAACCTTCTAAAAACCAGTTGAAAGCCTCCAAAAACAATCACATACTCTTGCAGCTTATAATTTCAGGGTTGCCAGATCTTTCAGCCACCAAATGCATGGGTAAACAGGAATGTTTTTGGATTCTTCCTAAAGGTTAAGAATGTGGGAGACAGATGAACCTCTCTAGTGAGGCTATTCCACAAACACGGAACCACCACCAAAAAGGCCCTGTCATGGGTTATCACCAACCAGGTCTCCAGGCCTCAAGCCTGCCTAGGGGTTGCCTCTGGGCCTACGCCAGCCAAAGTTATCTGCTCAGAGGACATACCAACCCAGAAGCTAGACACGAACATTCCTTTCTCTTTAGAAATAGCCAAGCAGGCACATGAAACTCCTGTCTCCACCCAAATGCAACCAGGTCCGATACGATCAGGTGACTAAACCATATGACACCATCCACACATTTGCACCAATAGACCAGGGATGTCAGTGGTACTTGGCCGCAGCTCAATTTTGCTGTTGGTTTCCTTTTATCAATTCCGGATGTTGAGGGTGAAATAGGAGGTTGGTCATAGTTGTTTCCTACACACCACCACCAAACAGTGAGGCTAAGTGGTGGGTTCCTCAGCTCAACATCTATTTCACTATATATGGTGAGAGGAGTAGGCCCAACGATGACCAGAAGTCAAGGCCATTTCCAAGGGGAAGAAGAAGGAAGCCATACCATCTCCATTCCTCTTCTTGTGGATGACTTCCAGGATTTGCTGTCTATGTGCCCTTGGTAGTTGGTGGTTTTTGTTTTGTAAAGTTCAACACATGCTCCTTCATGCACTGTCTTATGAACACCTGTTATTTTTAGAGCGCACCCAGATGTTTCCTCTCTGGGCAGTTTCCCAGGTCAACGGGGGATGAATTTTCATGCTGTTTAAAGTTTTGTAAAGTCTGCTGGCTAGTTTCCAGAGAGAGCTTTTTATAGTATCTTTTAGCCTTTTCACACATTGCAGTCATTTATTATTATTATTATTTTAATGAAGAATGTGTGTTTAGAACATAGGCTGCATGTACGCAACACATCTAAAGTGCGTGATTTGCCCCAGAGAACCCAGGGAACTGTAGATTGTTAATGGTGCTGGGAATTGTA
The DNA here is from genome assembly GCF_951804945.1 of Podarcis cretensis. Lineage (NCBI taxonomy): Eukaryota > Metazoa > Chordata > Lepidosauria > Squamata > Lacertidae > Podarcis > Podarcis cretensis. The sequence continues at coordinate 21,138,022 of NC_137177.1, read as the reverse complement.
GCTCCATGAGGGATAAACCACACTTCCCATGATTCTTTGGGGGAAGTCATGGGCTTGTTGTTGTTTAGTCGTTTAGTCGTGTCCAACTCTTCGTGACCCCATGGACCAGAGCATGCCAGGCACTCCTGTCTTCCACTGCCTCCCGCAGTTTGGTCAGACTCATGTTTGTAGCTTCGAGAACATGGGCTTACATGCCTTAAATGCCCTTCCCTACTTTAACCATCTATTTGGCACAAAATGAGCTCTGATGACACAGTGTTGTACTTCTTTACTTACCCACCCAGCCTTGCTGCAGACTACCAAAGAGTGACATTAGAAAAACAATTTCTAAAACTGGAGGACTGATTCACACATGTTCTAGACAGCCCTTGGTGTAGGAAGTGACCTGGAAGTTCTAGCACCGGTCTTTACAACCTGTGATAGCAGGTTCACACATGCCCATTAACGCTAGCTGCCGCAGTCACCAAATGCAGAGTACACCAAGTGAAACCCAGTTTAAAGAAGCCCAGGGTGGCATTCTCCGATCGCCCTCCCTCCATTTTACCCTATCAGCCACATTGTGGTTTAAGATAAAAGATGGTGATTTGCCCAGGGTCACTCTGTGAACTTTGTAGCTGGCTCTTAGGGGCTGAGCCTGCAGGTTTGGTGGTGCTTGGGATGAAAGTGGGCCCCCAGCCAGCACAGTTCCTTGGCAAAGACATGTCACAGCATCCTGGGAAAGTAAGAGAGGAGAAGGAATTTGGAAAGAGGTAATCGAGTGAGTCATGCCTCTTCCCTCAAGAGGGATGTAGTTTTCTGCTCAGGGCAGGGAAGGGAGACGCAAAAGAGAAGGGAAGTAATATGACCGTAAGACCAGTTGTATAATAAAGTTGGACATTCATTTTGCTAACTTCAGTTTCAAACTGGAAGTAGGTGGGACCTGGCTGGCTCCAGTTTGGTACATCATCCCCATACACTTAGGCGTACTTTTTTTAAAATATATATTTTTAATTGAATGCCAGGTTCTGGTTTAGCTGAAGGTGGACAAATAGGGCTGTTAAATCTGTGTGCTGTGATGACTAGGGATGTGAAAAAGGCATCGTTTTCTGTGCCATCCTATGTCACATGCACCTGTGCTTTCATTCTGCTGCAGTTCTGCTTCTGACAAAAGCTATTGTTATTCATCTTGCTGTCTACTGTGGCAGAATTTTACCGTTCAGTACAAATGAAACGCAATGCAGATGTGTGTGTGTGCGCACACAAGCAATTGAGTCTCATTTGCAGATTGAAAGCAACAGTGGTGAGTACCAATCCTATTCCTTGGATTGCTTTCCAATCTGGACGTGGCACAAATAAGCAAACCTTGGCAATTTTTGCTACCATTTCCACTGGAATTCTCTGACATGCCTAGGGGTGATCTGCCTATACAATTAGGTGGCGATGGTGGTGGGAGATTTATTGCTGTCGCTATTGTTAGAGCAACTGGAAATGGAAAGCCCTTGCTGATCTACTGCAGATCACAGTGAGATCTGTTAGTGGATCCCCGCCTGCCTTTTGCTGCCCCTTTCCTCAGTAGCCTTCCAGTAAGGGAACAAGCCAGATTAAATGCCATAGTTCTCAAAAAGAAAATATACACACACGGACAGAGTACCTTTTCTGGATTTCAAATATTTATTGTACATTTTTTTTAATAAAAAAAAGTTTCACAAAAGAAGGTTAGGAAGATTCCTCTAAAGGACACTTGAGTGACAGGATGGCAGAGTTAAAGGTGTCCGGCAGTGACACCAGCCAGCCACAGTCAAGTTTGTGGGGAGCAAGTCAGCCTTACAGAACATGCTATGGTGCAGTGTGACTATAGAAGGAAACCCCACGGAGGTTCCTCACAAGGATGAATCGGGATGCCGTGCCCTGCCTGGAGGTGTAGGAAGATGGCTCCACCCTTCCCCATCATAGGGCAAATTCAGCTCGAGCAGCTGGGTTTTTCCTCACATTGTAGTGTAATGGTATATAGCCAGGAGAACAACAGGGCACTGTGGAAGAGAGGACAACGTATGACAAAATTGACTGCAACTCCCCCTCCCTTAACCATGTCATTACAATTTCTTTTGCACCACGGTTACTTGGCACACCTTTGGCCCTCCAGAAGTTGCAGAACTACAACTCTTCCCTGACCATTGACCGTGCCGACTGGGGATGACCGGGTTGTTCAGCAACATCTGGAGGGCCAAAGGTTGGCCACCCATGTTTGAAGTCTTCTTCTGAGGAGTTGCACTGGGCTGTGTCAGTGGCGTAGCGTGGGGGGTGCAGGGGGGCCGGCCGCACCAGGCGCAACATCTGGGGGTTAGGGTTAGGGGGCGCAAATCCACAAGTTAGGGGGTGCAAATTACTTGCCTTGCCCCGGGTGCTGACAACCCACGCTACACCACTGGGCTGTGTACACAACATACTTAAATATGGGATCCTGTAACCCATCACATCATTTCTCTTACACATAAACTGTCAAACATGCATGCAATATTTTAATCCTAACTGCGAACCAGAGACAAGAAGGAAGTCATTACACAAGGACGTGCTTCTCTTTTTCAAATAACAGGAGAAATAACAGGAATTGAAACATAATGAAAATAAATCCAATTGAGTTTAGGAGTTACTAAGCGTTCCGCATTACAGCATAATGTGAAGGAGATCTTTGTGCAAGCAAACTCAGTTTGAGTGGTGAATAAATCATGTGGAGAAGCCCACTGACTCTCTTCATGAACATAAACGCTTTGATGGATCAGGCCAAAGGCCCTTCTAGTCAAGCATTGTGTTCTCAGTGGCCATTCAAAATGCCACTGCGAAGATTTCAAGCCAGACATGAGTACATCAGCACTCTCCCTGCTTGCAACCCCCAAGAAATGGCAATCAGAGGCATATCCTGAGTAGCTGTGAACGCTGGCAGTCCCATCCTCCATGGTCTAGTCATCTTTTTGAAACCACCCAAGCTGGTGGCCATCCCACATCTGGTGGCAGCAAATTCCTTCCACCTCCTCCCCAAACAAGCCCTTCAAGTTAGCACTCACCGTGAGCATGAGGATAGCAAAGCCGAACCAAGAGACTCCCCAGGCGTAGCTCTGTACTGCGTGCTTGATGTGCTCAAAGCAGCCCTAAGGGAGGAAGGGAGGAGAGCCACTGAGATCTTCCCTGATGAGGAGATGCTGAGAGTGCCACAATTGCCCCCGGGGGCCAAAAAGGAGGCCTGCCTTGACCTTGAGAGGGAGACTTTGCTCCAGGGCAGACAGTTCTGTACTTCTCATGAAGATGCCCAGGAATGGGAGGCAACTTAGGGAAAGGTGTTGAGGACCACAGTACCTTGGTATGGATGTAGTCGACGTGACCCAGTCTGCAGCCCTCTTCGTTGAGCATGACAAAGTTGCGATCACGCTTGCAGCAGTAGAAGGGCCAAGGGGCCACCACCTCAGGGTACCTGCTTCTGAAGACCGAGGTGTAGTTCACCCAATCCATGGGATTATTGGCACCACAGCACTTTTGCTGGAGGTGGAAAAAGCATCCCAGTTAGTGTTAACACCTTGTACTGCAGTAGCTATTTGGGCAGAGGATCCCTTGCTTGTTTGCTATGCCTTCCCTGGCTATTATTATTGAATCTGTTAGTCACTTAATTATTATTATTGAATCTGTTAGTCACTTTATCTTGCCCAGGGCAACTCAAAGCGACTTCCAACCAAACAGACAACCCCCCCCCCACATAGATACATTTCTTCTTGGTTTTAACGAAATACATTAAAAATATCCCTTCTACTTCTGAAAGGCCACAGACAGTTAAAGGCCAAAGGTCTAGTTAAAGAGGAAAGTTTTCGCCTGGTGCCTAAAGATATATAATGATGGTGTCAGGCGAGCCTCCCTGGAGAGAGCATTCCACAACCGGGGATCCACTGCTCATTCTCATGTTGCCACCCTCTGGACTTCTCTGCGAAGGGGCACACGAAGAAGGGGCTCACATGATGATTGCAGGGTCTGGGTTGGTTCATATGGGGAGAGGCTATTCTGTTGAGGCTTCCTAGAAATATCTGGGAAGGGCTGCAGCTCAGAAGAAGACCAAATGTCAGTCTTCTCCAATCTGGTGTCCTCCAGGTTGTTGGACTACAACTCCCATCAGCCCCTGGCTGCATGGCCCAGTGGTCAAGGATGATGGGAGTTGTAGTCCAAAATGTATGGAGGGCAGTCGATTGCAGAAGAGCTGGCACACATTGTGTATGCAGATGGCCCAGATGCAAACCCGGAAGTTTTCAGTGGAAATGATCAGGGGATGGGAAGGGAAATACTTCTGTCCAAGGCCTAGGAGAGCCAAGAGTCTGACCCAAAGGCATAAAGCAGCTTCTCAAGTTCCTATTCAAGAGGGCCTTGTACAAACATGAAATCAGTTTCCTAGCAGATCTAGACTTTACATGTACATAAGAGAACCATTGCCTTCAGAAACATGGATACGCTACGCCCTGATGCTTCCATCGCTTAAGGTAGGTTCTAATATTAGGAGGTAGGCAGGAAGAAGATTATGTGGACCTACACCAGAGTGGGCAACCTACAGCCCTGCAGATGTTGATGTCCAACTCACATCAGCCTCAACCAGTATGAGGGAAGTGGTAGCCTAGGAGGGCGACAGGCTCCTTGAGGGACAGCATGAGACTCTTGGGTCATGGGTTCTAGCCCCACATTGGGTGAAATATTCCTGCATTGCAGGGGTTTGGACTCAGTGACCCTCATGGTCCCTTCCAATGCTACAAGTCTGTGATTCCCCAGCCTCAGCATGCCAAGGCAACATCCCTTGTGCTGCTTGATGCAGCATTAGAAAATTATTGTCATTATTAATACTAATCTATTAGCCTCCTGTGGGACGCAGGTGGCGCTGTGGGTTAAAGCCTCAGCGCCTAGGACTTGCCGATCGAAAGGTCGGCGGTTCGAATCCCTGCGGCGGGGTGCGCTCCCGCTGCTCGGTCCCAGCGCCTGCCAACCTAGCAGTTCGAAAGCACCTCCGGGTGCAAGTAGATAAATAGGGACCGCTTACCAGCGGGAAGGTAAACGGCGTTTCCGTGTGCGGCTCTGGCTCGCCAGATGCAGCTTTGTCACGCTGGCCACGTGACCCGGTAGTGTCTCCGGACAGCGCTGGCCCCTGGCCTCTTAAGTGAGATGGGCGCACAACCCCAGAGTCTGTCAAGACTGGCCCGTACGGGCAGGGGTACCTTTACCTTTACTATTAGCCTCCAGGAGTGGGTTCTTCTGCAGGAAGAGCAATGCAAGTTTCTACTTTGCCCTTCAGCCAGCCACTGTCTGGAAAGCAGAGATTTCCCCACTCAGCAAGAAAACCCACGGCCAGAAGCAGTAACGCTTCTGAATACCAGTTGCTGGAAATGGCAGCTTGTGCTCAGGTACTGTTTGTGAGTTTCCACCTGGTTGGCTGCTGTGAGAACAGGCTGTTGGACTAGATCGGCCATTGGCTTGATCCTGCAGGTTCCTCTTACATTCTCAGTCGCAAGCTGGCCAGCTCTTGGCAGTTCTGCTCCCCCCAGAGGTGGTAGTTTGGGAAGGGGCATGTTACCTCCATCATGAAACGATCCCACATGCGGGTGAGTTCCCGGCCTTGGTCAGTGTCCGCCGAGTAGAAGGCCAACATCTGTCTGGTTATTAGCTTGGAATTTGAAACCACCTTGGGTGGGGAAGGGAGAGAGAATGCTGGTCAGCCACATTCCCCAGCGCCCATGTCCTTTCTTTACAAGACCCATATGTTCTGAACATTCTGCTTGTAAAGAACGTGGATTGTGTAAAAATGCATGGCACAATGGCTTCTGGCAGAGAAGAAAAATGACAGGCCTTCGTTCCATAAAATGATCATGGGGTTAGGAAAAACTATCATGGGGGGGATCATGGGATTAGGCAAAAACAAATCATGGGCTTCCCCGAAAGAATCCTGGGAACTGTAGTTTGTTCAGGATTCCAGGAATTTACGCTCTGTGAGGAGTAAACTTAATTTTCCTAGGATTCTTTCGAGGAAGCCATGACTGTTAAAGTGCTATAAATGTGCTTTAATGGGTGGTATGGATGTGACCCTAGGTTTTGTTGGTTTTCTACAATGAGAGAAACGGGATCACTTAAGGTGTTTAGTTTATTAGGCCAAATAGACCTTAAAAAAAAATAAAAAATTAACAGCCCACTTACTTCTGATATTCTTCAAGAATATACGCACCTGGCTCCCATGGTTGTAGCCTAACTGGGACACATAAAAAGTAACTCCAACTAATTTAGCTTTACTTGTAAAACCTCTTTGTAAAGGCTTCAGCGCTTGCAACGCTAACTACCTGGACCATGGGAGTAGCCAGGATTTACATTGAAGGTAGGGGGCAAAACTGAGCTGTTAGTTAAGTTTATTAAGTTTATTATTTATTAGCTTTATTTAGGGGGCAGCTGCCCGTCCCCCTGGCAAAGCCTAGACTCATAAGAGACAGTGGGCTGGTTCAGAGGATGCTTCAAGAATACCAGTCCAGTGCATTGGTCTCATCTGCACCATCCATGTGGCAATGGTCCATCCGAATGGGGGCGTTGCACTTATGCACAAAGGGCATAGGCCATAAACTGGGCGGCTGGTTCTCAGATTAAAATTGCGACAAGTGCAATTCAGTTTGCAGAATGAAACCATCAATACTGACAGTATCTGTGGCTCCTCTGGGCTTTTCCAAGAAGGAGCACAAGGCCAGGAGGACAAACAGAGTCTTGGAGCTTGAAGGGAGGAAAACAAAACAAAAACAAAGGAAAAGTCCCTCAATGAAATCTCAAAGGTCACATGTGGTTGTGCCTTGGGTGCTTGCTACAAACACACACACAGAAGACGCACTGTTAATTAGCACAGTACTCCTCACCTGGAGTACTGTGTCCAGTTCTGGGCACCACAGTTCAAGAAGGACACTGACAAACTGGAATGTGTCCAGAGGAGGGCAACCAAAATGGTCAAAGGCCTGGAAACGATGCCTTATGAGGAACGGCTAAGGGAGCTGGGCATGTTTAGCCTGAAGAAGAGGAGGTTAAGGGGTGATATGATAGCCGTGGTCAAATATATAAAAGGATGTCACATAGAGGAGGGAGAAAGGTTGTTTTCTGCTGCTCCAGAGAAGCGGACACGGAGCAATGGCTCCAAACTACAAGAAAGAAGATTCCACCTAAACATTAGGAAGAACTTCCTGACAGTAAGAGCAGTTCGACAGTGGAATTTGCTGCCAAGGAGTGTGGTGGAGTCTCCTTCTTTGGAGGTCTTTAAGCAGAGGCTTGACAACCATAGTCAGGAGTGCTCTGATGGTGTTTCCTGCTTGGCAGGGGGTTGGACTCGAGGGCCCTTGTGGTCTCTTCCAACTCTATGATTCTATGATTCTATGGTTATTACCCCCCCCCCCAATCATTAGATTGATCATCTGATGAGCAGGGACTGGGTGATTTTTCCTCCTGATCATAGTGCTGGACAGAGCAGAGAGACTAACATTTCTCTGCTTAGCCCAGTGCTGTGATAAGAATTAAAATTGCTCTGCCTTTGCTGGTGTTCAGCCCAGTCACCTCCCTGTGGTGATGCAGCCACTACCTGAAAATTACGTTGGGGGTTAGTGGGCTGGAGATTTACCACCCTGGGCTAAAATATGACACAGGCCCACCCTTTCTCTCAAACTGGACAGAGCCAAGTTTCGGCCAGCGGCAGGCACAGTTGGGCGACTCTCCCTGGTCTGCTTGTACTTACATAGTCACGGTGCGTGTAGGACGTGATGCAAGAAGCACACTCAAATAAGTAGACAACCAGGATCAGCACCAGATACTGAAGACAAGGAGAAAGAACCAGGTAAGCGGGTAGGGAGACTGCTGACCACTAGGGCCTTAGCAAGCCAACCTTCCTTTCCCAAGGCAAAACATGAAGGCTGGAGACAAAGAGGCTTCTGGGGAGTCCAAACTGAAGTTTTGAGGGTTTGTTTCGAAAGCACTGTTTGAAGCCACTGATGCCAGCCCCACTTCTCTCTGAGTTTACATAGGGAAAGGTGGAACACACATCACAAACCACAGCTCTCTCTTTCCAGATGCCTTCAGTTTTCCATATTGTCACCCACAGCAATCTTGCACTCTTCCCACCAGAAGGGGAAGCGTGTCAAAGCTGACTCCATCGCTTGTCCCCAAACACTGCTAAGGAATGGCAGGAGATTCCAGCTGGGATGGGGTGGGGAAGATGAGCATTCGGTAAAGTCCCTTCCCCCTCCCTGCTTTACTCACCAGTAACACCATCAGGCGGTTGCCATTCACAAGGCTGATAACGCCAAAGACGCACACGCAGAAGAAACAAAAGCCGGTGAAGATGGAGATCCAGGCACCTGCATAGACATCGTCTTTTCCTGTAACTCCCATGATGGGGTAGACCTTGTAGGGATCAGCTGTTACCCAGACAGACTCCGCGTAAAGCGCCAGTCCTGCAAGCTGCGTAAATATGAGAAAGCTGTGATATAGCAAGCTGCCTTGTGGGATGTTCAAAATAGGAGCTGTAGCCAGCAGGGTATGGCTCAGAGTAGACCCAATGAAATGAGGGGCCTGCCTCATTAAATTCAATGGGTCTCCCCTGAGCAGGACTGGCATTAGATACAACCCTATTTCTCCACTGAGCCCAACCTTGAATCCTTGGACTTGTCCAACTCCTATCACCCTCCCAGCCATCATGGTCAAAGGTCAAGGCTTAGGGCCAAAGTAGAGAGCATTTGGGCTGTGGGCTTTTGCTAACTGTGGGTGCCCAGATGTTGCAACATCTGGGGACCTGCAGATGGAATGGCCCACAGCCCAAATGCTCTCCACTTTGATTGGCAGTAGCTCTCCAGCAGGCATCTTGCCCATTATCTGTTCCTTCAACCTTTTAACTGGAGATGCAGACAGTTGAAATGGGGACTTTTGATCAGCAAAGGAGATGCTCCACCGCAGAGCTATGCCAGTTCTCCTTTGACACAAGTTCTGCTAGCAGGGCTATAGTGCCCCAGGTTAAGACACCAGATTCTAAGCCAAAAAGCCCATAGGTTCTCCTTCTACCTACAAACATGGTAGCTTCAGCACTCTCACCATGATGATCACATTGCCCATCACCAACAGCCCCACGACAAAAGATGAGCTCTTCTCCTCCATGTTTCCCAGGAAAGGTTCCTTGCAACAGCTGCTCAGGTTCTGTAGAAGGTGGAAAAGCACAAAAGAAATAAGGTGATCCTGAAAAGCCAATGGGAAAGACTTGGGATTATGGTTCACTTCCACCACTCCTGTCTCAGTTTGCATAGAGGAGAAACGCTTAAGCCAGCTTGGTCAGTGCTCCTTCCAAAACATCCGTATCCAACAGTGTGCAGAGATGGAGAAGATCGAATGGCAAGATTGATCTAAGGACCATCTTTACCAGGTTAGATCACACAGCATTTGGGATGAGAGTCTTTTCAACGTTGGCCATGATTATGGCATTTCTGACTTCTTGGGTTGACGTGAGCTTTTGGGCTGAAATGTTGAGTTTTATTACATGTTTTATTTTGTACTCCATTCCTAGAAATCAATTTTAATGTTTCACTGTTTTAACAGTTTGTATATGAAGAGAAGTAACTGTTTTCTATTTTAAATGTGTCTGGAGGCAGGTAACTGAGCCAATAGGTATGGACTCAAATACGTAGGTTTTAGGGAACTCCACAACATTCCTGGGAGTCAGAAGAGCTCAGGGTAGGATGCAAAACTTCCTTTGCAATGAAGGCACACCACTATGTTTTTACTCCAGTGAATCAACTCAGTGGCCTTTTATCAAAGAACTCAAGACTCAGTTAACCTAAACAGGAACAGTTGCTACCTGTCTCAGGTGGGAGGGAGGGGAGAGTACCTTTGACAGCTTGAGGGCCATAATCCCTTCTGGAAATCTTCCAAGGGCCACATACATGCTAGTGGTGGGTGGGGCCAGAGGCAAAAGTAAGCAGACCAATAAATGCAAACTTTACCTTTCTACAGTAGGCTAGTATCTACACACACTCACACATTCCTCTTTATCTTCCACCCAGGTGAGAAAGAAGTATTCAAGAATTCATCCTAACCAGCAAAAACAGTTGAGGAGAAGTTGGAGCAAGGCCAGTGGGAGATGCCCCAAGGGTCAGATAGAAAGGTCTAGAGCAGGGTTTCCCAAACCTGGGTCTCCAACTGTTTGGGGACTACAATTCCCATCATCCCTGACCACTGGTCCTACTAGATAGGGATGGTGGGAGTTGTAGTACAGCTGGAGTTTGGGAAACCTTGCTCTGGAGGATCAGATTTGGTGTTCAGGAGTGAACTTACCACCCCTGACCCATCTTGCACAGGAAAAGTGCTTCATGATAGGGAGCAAATCACAGTTCTCTTCAGCAGGGATGGGGAACCTCCAGCACAGGCTTTCATTTTGGGCAAGCTTCGAAGGACCCACCAGGACCTTAAAGGGAGTTCCTGATGGTTCCTTTACTGGAGCAAAGCACACTCAATTGGCCATTAGTTGGTGGTGAAGGAATGCACATTGCTCCAGGAGGAGGAAGCAGCTTCCATTGAAACAGCTGTTAAAATGATGGTGGTGATGGTGAATTTTTTTTAGCAGTAGTTTCAGTTGAAAATTATTTCTCCCTCCCAGCATTGATCCTCAAACCCCTGAAAATCAGAGCTTCAAAGAACAATATCAGGCTGTTTGAAAGACCTTTTGCAAACAGTCCTGTGCTGCCTCCTGGACTCGTGGTGTCTCCCAAGATATTTCAGAACCATTTAATCCTGCATTTTCTAGAAAGTGGGAAAATCAGGTTTCTAAAATAGTACCAGAGGCCTGTGTGCAATGCTCGAGAGTGACCAATTGTGAAAAACTAAGACAAATTTTAATTCAGTTGCCTGGAACTCCTTAGAATACCAGAACCTTTTTTTTTAAAAAAAGGGAACTCATGCAGGGATCAGCACTGGACCTTCTGCAAGGGTGCTGAAGCTGAGGTGGGTATGCAAGGATGCCAGGTGATGGCACCCTTCTCAGAACCAGAAAAAATCTGGTGGCCAAACAGAAATTCAGATTAATTTAAAATGTATCTGCATTGCAAACATGTGTATCTTAAGACCTAGCAGACCAGGGATTTGTATGATGGGACAGTCTTTAGGGGGAAAAAAAAAACCTTGCCCCAAATTTATGGATAAAGGCAGGGTACATATGGAGCCAAACAACCCAAGTCCTTAAGAGATTTGAAGGGAAGAGGAAGTTCCTGGCTGGGTCTGGTGTTTGTATGTTTTTTCCAGTCTGGGAGCGCCTGTCCCCAGGCACCAGTTCTTGCCTAGCTGGCTCCACAAAGGGCAGGTCTAACTGGTGGAGCTAGCTATACCCTCAGGACAGCATTGCAGGGATTCCTGGCGATCCACATTGCCTCCTCCAGAGTTGTTTTGCAGGGAGAGGAAGGTGAACAGACCAGTGTTCTGCGACTCAGAGTTATTCAGAGTACACATTGCCACACCCTCCCTCTCCAAGAGGGAAACACCAGTTTTGGTATTGCATGGCACCAGGGAGATGGCCAAATATTGCTAACTGTTGATGAACCACTACAAGACCCCTCTTGATCTCCTTGTGGACTTAGTTTGGAGAGCTATCCTTGGACAGAAGTTTGTCCTCTGATGGCTCTTCGGTTGGAAGGCTGTTGTCAGCACAGTAGGACACAAGGACACTTTACCTGGGTGCAATCTTGTAGGGTTCTTCCTACATCCTTCTGTTTAATGGAAAGGGATGAAAATCAGAGGCCAAATACCATCTAATCCAGGAGTGGAGAAACTTCTTCATCCCAAGGGCCACGTTCCCTTCTGGGCAACCTTCCAAGGGCCATATGCCAGCAGTGGGCAGGGCCAGGGACACGCGTGGGTGGAGCAACCAATGCAAATTTTGCTTTTGTACAACAGGCAACCTTCAGCTCTCTGTCCTCCATTCAGAGGAGCAAGATCAGAATTCGAGGGCACCTTCCAGCCAAGTCAAAGCACTCAAGGTGGGAAGAAGAACCAGTTAGGTTCTCCACCAAACGAAGCCAAACAACTTCCAAGCATTACCAAGGACCCAAGACATTTTGGCACCTGAGGTAAACTACAAAATGATCTATGCTAAGAACAAGGGGTGGTGGAATCAAATCAACCTAACCCAATGGTTGAAAAGGAAATCAAAGGTCATTGCATGGAGGGGACAAGGCCTGCTCAGGAACATGCCAGCAAATAAAATTAATAATAATAATAATAATAATAATAATAATAATAATAATGATGATGATGATGTTATTCTTATTCTTTATACCCGTCCATCTGGCTGGGTTTCTCCAGCCATTCTGGGCAGCTCCCAACAGAATATTAAAAACACGATAAAACATCAAACATTAAAAACATCCCTAAACAGGGCTGCCTTCAGATGTCTTCTAAAAGTCAGATAGTTGTTTATTTCCTTGACATCTGATGGGAGGGTGTTCCACAGGGCAGGCGCCACTACTGAGAAGGCCCTCTGCCTGGTTCCCTCTAACCTCACTTCTCACAGTGGGGGAACCGTCAGAAGGCCCTCAGCGCTGGACCTCAGTGATCGGGCTGAATGATGGGGGTGGAGACGCTCCTTCAGGTATACTGGGCCAAGGCCGTTTAGGGCTTTAAATGTCAGCACCAACCCTTTGAATTGTGCAGATGGGTGCAGACCCCAGGAGACCCCAGAGGGCAGTCCCTACCACCTTCTCCCTAGGGGTGGGAGGAGATCAGCAGTGCCCCCTAGTCACTGTCAAGGTGGCATGGGTGGGGGCTGCCAAGGAGGCGGCAGGTCCATCCTCCAAGGAGCATGCTGAAACCTTCGCTGTAGCAGCAGCAAGCGATGCATTCCTTGGAGACCAGATCTGTTGCCCCTGTGGACCATGCCACCCGAGGTAGTCAGTTCACCTTGCCTTATGGCCCTACCAAGAACTAATAGCCCAAAATCAGTACTGGGTTGCAAATGGATTTAAGAATTCTGGAGGTACTTGCTTTCTGGCTAGAAGCATTTAGTCAAAGAGTTGCCTAATTAGCTGGAATCAATTATTTGAAACCCAGACTGCCCTCCTTCTTGAGAGAGAGTTTGCCTTTATTATTGTTCTTGTTATTTATTAAAATTGTGTATTACCCTTCATCCGAAAATCCCAGGGTGGTTCACAACAGAAAAATACAAAATGGGAATACAAAATACATAATAAAGCAAAAACAAACAACTCTTTCCCACAAGCATGTTTCAAAAGCCATAGAATGTTAATCAGCCAAATGCCTGGTTGAAGAGAAATGTTTTTGCTTGGCACCTAAAGATATTAAGTGTTTCTCTTCAAAGAATACAGTGCCGCCAAATGAAATTATGTACTCAAGGCATGACCATCTTTGTATCTCCTAAACAGGAACCAATTGGCACATTTTATTATCATTTTAATGTTCAGCATCTGGAAATTAGTAAATATTGGCTATTTTCATTTCAGAGGCGCTTTGTGCATTGTAGTCAGTGTGTGAATTTTAGCTGGAGAGAAAGGTGGTTTTGCAGGCCATTTTCTGTCTTAAAAACAAATACCTTTCCTGTGTGTTTACTCTGAAGTAAAACAAATTGTGCTCTATGGTGTCTACTCCCAGGCAGTAATTGCCTCTAGGTTCTCTTGACTGGTTTCATGTTCCAGACAGCTTCTCAAAAATACGCTACATCGCCATATACCATCATTTCAATGGAAATTTTGGGATATATTCTATCAACATGATAAGCACTGAACCAGACATAGAACATTTAAAGGTGCATTTATGCTTCTTCAAACCAATATGTGAAGTGAACTGCAGGCATCCTTCAAAATTCACACTTCTCATTTTTCCACACTTAAGTTCACTTCTTCACATCAGTTTGTGATTTGATTTTTTAAAGTCTTCATGAAAATTCATTGGCAATTTCCCCTCTAATATACCAGTTTTTGCATGCAGTTTTGCTAAGCAATCTCCCCAACTATAAAGCATTTCTAAATGTTATTTTCACTAACAGATGAAATTTTCGTGCACATTTAGCCTGGTATATAAATTCATTGAATGAGAATTGAATATTCTCCACTGCCATCCTGAAGTTTAGCCTCTGTTGTTTTTCTTCAACCCTCCGTACCACAGACCTAGAATTTTGCCACCAGCCTCACACTTCGGCTGTGTATGAACCATACACTGAAAGCACATTGCTTCCCCCAAAGAAGCCTGGGAACGGTAGTTTGTTAAGGGTGTTGGGAATTGTAGTTCTGTGAGGGGCAGCCTACTGTTCCCAATATTCTTTGGGGAAAGCAACATACTTGAAATGTATGGTGTGCACAGAACCACACTCCTCTCAGCCACCTGGATGGAAACTGATGGCGAATCTGAGGCACAAAAGCAGGACCAGCGAGAAATTTTGCAAATATATTCACACACCTTTTTTGTGTGAGGCTGAGGAGGTTAGCTGGATTGCAATAAAGCCTTGTTGACCATTTCTGGAAGGTTCCATTTCATCGCACAAATGAAATGGCCCCACTTGAGGCAACTCAGCTAAAGCAATCAGATGTATCTCGCCCACAAAAGCTTAGTCTTGAGGTGCGACAAGACTCCACGCTTTCCCCTGCAATGGCTACCACTCTGGAAGGACTTTGCTATCAGAAGGCAGTCACCACTGATAAGAACTCTACACACATACCCTCTAAGTGTCCCTATTTTCCAGGGACGGTCCCCAATTTACAGAAGCTGTCCCGGTTCCTCATTTGATCCTGGAATGTCCCACTTCTCCTTAGGATGTCCCTATTTTCATTGGAGAAACATTGGGATGTCCCCATTTTCACCAGAGAAATGTTGGAAGGTACATACATGGAGTCTTGAGAGTCCCATGGACTGTAAGAAGATCAAACCTATCCATTCTGAAGGAAATCAGCCCTGAGTGCTCACTGGAAGGACAGATCCTGAAGCTGAGGCTCCAATACTTTGTCCACCTCATGAGAAGAGAAGACTCCCTGGAAAAGACCCTGATGTTGGGAAAGATTGAGGGCACAAGGAGAAGGTGACGACAGAGGACGAGACGGCTGGACAGTGTTCTCAAAGCTACAAACATGAGTTTGACCAAACTGCGAGAGGCAGTGGAAGACAGAAGTGCCTGGCATGCTCTGGTCCATGGGGTCATGAAGAGTCGGACACGACTAAACGACTAAACAACAATAGAACATACATGGAAACAATCACAGCTCTTCAGTTTGGGACTGCAGTTTCGAAAGGCAGCAATGGGCCCCTCTCCATCCTCAAAACCTCCCGGCTTACAGCCTCCACTCACCTATTAGCTGCAGACAAGCCAGCTGTATCCTGTTCTGCAAGGTGCAACAATCTTAAGGCTGCCCTTTATATATTTGCCCAGGCAAAGTGGGTAGGGAATGAGGGGGGTCAGAAAACTGGACTGGATTTTCTGGATTGGAGGCAGGAAGGACCGGGGGGGGGGGAGATTTTACCACCTGTTTTCTGCCACTCAGTTGGTTGATGCCCCACCCAGGAAAAGGCTGACTGACCAGAGCTATCACATAGTTGGATCCTCCGGGTGGTTAGCTGGGGACGGGAATTTCCCTTGCAAGGAGACTTTGAAAGCTTGCAAGGCACCCTGGCAGACAAGCAGAGTGGAAATGAAGTTGTGAGGTTCATTTTTTAAAGGGGTTGAGGTTGATCGCTTTTAGTAATAATGTTCTTTTATTATTTGGATACAGCCCTGGCTTTATTTATTTTTTCTCTTGAGTTTTTAAGCAGGGAAGATGTGTTTTTTTGTGTGTGTGTTCATTGCAAGCTGCCTTGAGCATTTCACTTTTTTAATGGGAAAACGGGGCAGGCAATTCTATCAATAAATAAATGTACATACCTATTTGCAGCCACAATCCAATTTAGGGATAAGTGCAACTCAATCAGCAGTTTTGAAAAGCGCATTTATTTTTAATGGCCGTCAGCTGAATCTGAGCATTGATTTGAAACAGCAGATTATGGGTCTAATCCTAAAAATACTTGTTAGAAGACCCCTATTTCCCCCTCCACCTCACAGAGCTATAATTCCCAGAGTTCCCTGGGAAGAGAGATTGATTGTTGACGGCGCCTCTTTTCCTTTACAACTGTTTGTCCCTGTTGTTCACCACCTCTGTACTCTGTACACATTTGAAGAGCTTTGCATAGAATGGGATGTTGTCCCAGTTCTCTTGGGGTGGTGTTAAAACCACCTCATTTATTTTCAGCAGACATAAGTGAGTCTGGTCAAATGCAAAACCATCCCACTTTATAACCTGCCAAACAGAGTATTATATTGGAGGAACGTGATGCAAATATTTGATGACGTCGGTTCATGTCCATAGCATAGTTTACAGACCCTCCAAATGTCCTTATTATCCAGGGACA
This sequence comes from Podarcis cretensis, assembly GCF_951804945.1. NCBI lineage: Eukaryota > Metazoa > Chordata > Lepidosauria > Squamata > Lacertidae > Podarcis > Podarcis cretensis. The sequence goes on along the minus strand of NC_137177.1, from coordinate 21,121,588 downwards.
GTCTCGGATTTACAGAAGCCATCTAAGTTTCTGATTTGATCCTGGAATGTCCCACTTTCCCTTAGGACGCCCCTATTTTCATCAGAGAAATGTTGGGGTGTGTGGAGTTATGAGCCAAGGATATAAGTAACCTTTAGAAGACACCTGAAGACAGTACTGTATAGGGAGGTTTTTTATTGTTTAATGTTTTATTATGTTTTTATATACAGTATGTTGAAAGCCGCCCAGAGTGGCTGGGGCAACCCAGTCAGATGGGCGGGGTACAAATATTAAAATTATTATTATCATGAATAGGGAAAGGAAATCCTTGCTTTCATTAGAGAAATGTTGGCGGGCATGAGTTTATGCTGTAATAAATAGACTAGTTAATAATAATAATAATAATAATAATAATAATAATAATGTTATTTATATCCTGCCCTCCCCAGCCGAAGCCAGGCTCAGAGTGGCTAACAACAGTAAAAATAACACAGTTTACATAAAATCACAATCAATTAATTGAAATACATTCTAAAATCAATTCATTCTAAAATCAATTCAGAGTTAAATTAATGGCAACCATTGGGCTAGAGTTCTATGAGGATTACAGAAGGAGGTTCTCACACAGTGGTTCTTGTGGCATGGAAAGAGAACGGATAAAAGTATCTGTACTTAGCCCTGGATTTTATTATCCCCTCATTCTGACAACAGAGACAGAGGCCATTTTGACCAGATCAGATTTGTAGCTTTAGCGTCCTTCTTAGCAGCCTGGTCTAGGGCCTGTGATTTTGCCTCACTATTTCTGACAATGGGGCTGAAGAAAAAAAGCTAGTGTGGTCTGCTAGGGCCAGCCCAAGACAATTTGCCACCAGAGGTGAAGGGTGTGCCAACTGGACTGGCAGCTGGCAGCACTGTTAAAACCCTCCACTGAGGCAGCCAGTTAGTTTAGGCAGTGCTGGCTGGTGCCCATTGGAACTGGTAGGGAGGAAGGCAGGGAGGTCAACAGCAGGTGGCACTAGAGCCAATGAGAGGCAGAGCGAACGTACTCTTGTTTAGTCCCCATCCTCCACCCTGCTGGGTCCTACAAGGGGCAATACTTGAGACTAAGGAGAACAGGTCTGTGTAGAGGCAGTGTGAAGCAACCGCCTCAGGTGGCAAGTTCCACAGGGGCAGCAGATCCCACTGTAGCTCTTTATTAACCCCTTGTTCCTGATGTGGCTTTCTCTTAAGTTGTGGGTGAACATATCAGACGACACAGCGATTCTTCAGACAGCTCTTGTTTATTCACAGGCCAGAACAGAACTGAACTGAAGGGTTCAGCCAACCTTCTTATATAGAGATCAACTACAAAGCAACGGTAACAACTTTCTGTAACTATCCAATCACTGAACGGCAATTTCAATTCCTTATTTGCATATGCGGACCTGAGTGAAAACTATCTACAGTATCCCCCTGCTGGCTCAGGGTAAGCACTTCAGTACATAACACTTTCACTCACCCCTTCTTCCCTGGCGGGGTGGGAGATGCTATTTTGTGATTTGGTTCAGGTGCCAAAATGCCTTGGGCAAGCCCTGCTGTGCAGCATAACATAGTCCTGTCTTTCAATGGATGGGAATGTTCTGAGGGCTTAGGAGGAATGGCTGGGGCAATGCCAAAGCTGCCCCCCAAAATCTGTCACCTGAGGCAGTCCCCTTACTTTGCCTGATAGGGTCAGCTCTCTGATCTGCCAAAACACCCAGCAATTTTCAAGTGATCCATCCTAGGAGAAGAAGGTGGAATCTACACACATATAAAAAACCGTTCTGAAAGTGTTTTTTTTAAGCGTTTTTAAAAATACATTGAATTTTCCATAAGGCTCACCATCGCCGTCTAGTGTCACATTCTATATTGCACTTAAAGCACACTTAATGCATTTTATTTGCAGCTGTACAGCTGAGTCCTAAGTTTATGTTAGTATTTTAGGTGCTACAATATTTATATATTTTGCTTTCAGGGGAGACACTTGCTCTAACCTGGCTTGCCCCCAGAACTGGACCCTTAACCAGTAAGATAAGCCCTGTTGCTCTAGGATTAGTAGGGAAGATCCTATAAAAACCTCTTTGTCTCTCTAACATCCCCACCACTAAAAAGGGGGTTGGCCACTGTGGTTGCTTTTGCCCAACTCTCTCCCTGGACGTATTACTCACCATCTCCTCCTTGAAGCAAGTAGGCCTCTTTGTTTGGCCTGACACACTGGCTTAAGGTATGTAAAACATTTCCCTCCCAGTCTTCATTTGGAAATCAGCGGTGGGCAACCGGCAGCACTGGAGACACAAATGAACCTCGGTCTAATTTCATGACAGTATTGAGGAGGGGCGGGAAAAAGGGGGGGAGGAGAGTGGTGGCAGAAATGGAAGGTAGTGGTAGAGAGCCTACTTTGGTTCTGACCTTTAGGGATGGGGTAAAAAATAGATCCAGATCACATTTAAAGGTGAACCCATCAAGTCCCCACTTTCTGAAATAAGACAAGAACCGAAACACAGTTGTTCTTCAAAACCGGCGCTTCCCTGAAATTTTCAACTCACGGTATGTGTGCAACAATCCCCGTGCCAGGGCAACGTATGCATGAAAATGCATATATTAATGAAAATAGCATAGAGAAATGTATTAAACTGAAGTTGCTTGCAAAGGGTGCGTATTCGTCAAAGCCACAAGCAATAATGTCTTTATCAGGAGAAATTTGCACTAAAAAGCTGATGGACGTTCAAATCGCTGGCGCAATTAGAAGAACCGAATTTAAGATTGGAACAACGAGAAACTAAAAGGACTGAATCTGGCAGGTTTGTCTATTCCTAGCGAACTTGCCCACTTTGGGTTCTGCCTCCTCTGCATGAAGGCCCTCCCAGACAAATGACCCCAGAGGGGCTGCATCAGCATCGTAAGAAGGATCCTCCCCTTACTGTCAACAAAAGGCAGATCTGCCTCCATTCAGTTCCAACCTGCTGAGTCCTCTGGTCTGTTCAGCCCTCAATATGCAGTTTAAAAGGTTGGAGCGCTTGATTGATAGGATTATTCACGAGTCCATTCTTCGTAAACCGGTTTATCTTGCTTGTGGATGACTCATCCAAGCAAATGATGCAAGAGATCATGTAATCCCCTACCAGCTATGAAAATCTATTTACAGTTTGTGCTGGGATGAACGGATCTCTACGCAGAAAGCCCAAACAGACTAGATTTTGTATTTTACAGGCAGCACCTGTATTTTTCCTATTTCTGGAAATAGTTCTACATTGTTTTATGCTATGCTGGCCGGTGGCCTGAGCGATGACATTATTTTAGCTAGCCATGGAGAAAGGTCAGGCTTGAAGGCCTCACCTGGCCACAGTACATTGCTCCCTTTCCCATCTTCGTTTGGCATTGGCTCATACAGGAGTGGGGAGCCTTTGGCCCACTAGGTGTTGCTGAACTACAACTACCATCAGCGCCAGCAAGCATGGGCAATGGCCAGGGTTGATGGGAGTTGTGGTCTCCCCAAATATCTGCAGGACACCATGTTGGCTGCCAGCAATTGAGAGACTGTGATGGCGGCATTTACCTTTACTCCCCAGGCTGCCTTATCTCAAAACTAGAAGGAGCACAAACCTGAAATAACATTTCCAAAACTGTTTAGGGCGCTAAGTGCTCAAGCTATGCAGACATCTCTTAGAAGCGGCTCCTGGGCTTTGACCAGGGAGATACCCTTTCTTCACGTGTTAACACTTTGTGGTAAAGATAAGCAGGATTAACCGGCTGTTCTTCTTTCTTTCTGAAGTACAGGCTGTCCTTGATCATCGCCCACTTGTCGTGTCACTGGCAGGCTCCCAGGGACCCTGTGAATTTCCTCTCCCTGAGGCCTGGTGTTGAGTCTAGCCACCTCCTTAATTCCCTGCTCTGCCCTGGAGTGATGTTATGTAAGAGACAATTGTGGGAAATTGAAATTATGGATAGCCATGTGCCAGGGCTTAGAGTGCTACTGCCCATCACTTGCAAAGCCCCCTCCCTGAATAGTTTTGAAAGGCCCCTGAGAAACATTTTGCCCAGAGGTCCCTCAAACCTTGAGTTGGCTCCATTAACAGCATTGAGTGGAATAACTGTGAGCCAACTGCCTCTATGGCTCACGCAAAATGGGGGCACTTTGTTGGGTGGCACCATGAGAGGGAGGTGGGTGAGAATTTTGGGGTTTGTTTGCATTTGAACGGGAAACCACCTAATTCACATTTTTGGACCCATATGTGAAATGGCACACAATCATCCTCCAGAATTCACACTTTGCAATGCAGGTCTCTCTCTCAATACTGCGTGTACTAAAATGCATATATTAGGGGATAATGTGCATAAAAATGAATAAATCATTGGAAATAACATACAAAAATGTATGCTAGAGGAAATTGCTAGCGAAAGCAACTTTGTTAGTCTGAACTGCATATTAATGAATTTTCATGATGGTTTAAAAAAGAGTAATAGTAATACTAATACTGAATTGCTCCAGGAATGTGGAGAACTGAATTCAAGCTTGGGAAACTGAGAAATGGTGAGGAACAAAGAGAGAATCAGCTCTCCCTCATGGTAAAAGGTAAAGGTAAAGGTACCCCTGACCGTTAGGTCCTGTCGCAGACGACTCTGGGGTTGCGGCACTCATCTCGCTCTATAATCCAAGGGAGCTGGCGTTTGTCCTCAGACAGCTTCCGGGTCATGTGGCCAGCATGACTAAGCCGCTTCTGGAGAACCAGAGCAGGGCACGGAAATGCTGTTTACCTTCCCGTCAGAGCGGTACCTATTTATCTACTTGCACTTTGACATGCTTTCGAACTGCTAGGGGGGCAGGAGCAGGGACCGAGCAACAGGAGCTCACCCCATCACGGGGATTCAAACCACCTACCTTCTGATCAGCAAGCCCTAGGCTCTGTGGTTTAACCCACAGCACCACCAGCGTCCCTCTCCCTCATGATACATACTACATATTAAGTGGTACACAAACACTTAGTACACACACACACACACACACACACACACGGATGTGGTGATCCAGTTTGTTCCAGTCTCATAAGTTCTAGTGATGTGTAGAGGTGCCACCTTGGGCCAAAGATTGGGGATCCAAGTGGTACAGCACACATGTGACATTGGGAAGAAGCACGTCCTTGGGGGGCAGCCTTGCCCAGTGCCGTTCAGCTTCAATGGCCACAGCTCCTCCTCTGCTGCATCACACTTGGCTCGACGGTCCAGCCTCCTCCATCCTCTCAATATTTGAGGTGCTGAGCCCCCTGCTATGGAATATTGAGGGGGATGACAACACCTCCAGCCCCTAAAGCAGGCACACCTGACGACATGCTAACTTGGGAGAACAAAGAGAACTTTATAACAGCACCCAAAAAAAGTAGTCACCTTTTACGAAGTTGACCGTTATCATTGTCTTTATTCCCTTTTTTACTGGGAAGCCTCTCCAAGGCATTGTCTTAAGCTGCTGGTAGGTAATACATGCCACACCCCTGCTTCATCCATCACCACTTTCCCCTGTTGGATCAGGTGAGGGAGAAAGCAATCCGCACCATTCAGTTTTGGGCCTAATGATATTGAAACCATGCTGGCTGGGGGTGATGGGAGCCGGAGTCCAACAATATCTGCCCCCCACCCCGGTTTCCCATTCCTGCACTTATCCTCCCTTGCAAACATATGGACAGGCTGATTCACAAAGGGCCGGGATGTAAAGTTAAATGTGTGCAGGATCTCCGTTGCCCTGAATTAGTGAGGTGATTGTGAAGGCTTTGTCTATGGTGATGGATCACCTTAATTGCATCACACCAGCCACCGCTTGAAGAATGAAGAGATCTGGGAGGGCTGCCTTCAGGTCACACCACTGAAAAGCAGGCCTGGTTGAGCCGAAAACCCAAACCACAGTTTGGCTGATGTGAACAAGTTTTGGTCCTCTCCACACCTGCTTGGATATCCTCCCTTCACAGCTGAAGCAAGCTATGGTTCTCCAGATGTTGTTGGACTCCAATTCTCATTAACCCCAGCTTATAGGAGGTGTGGTCCAACAACCCCTTAAAGCAGTGTTTCCCAAGCTTGGGCCTCCAGATGTTTTTGGCCTACAACTCCCATCATCCCTAGCTAGCAAGACCAGTGGTCAGGGATGATGGGAATTGTAGTTCAAAAACAGCTGGAGGCCCAAGGTTGGGAAACACTGCCTTAAAGGGAACCAGGTGCCCTATCCCTGGCACAAACCATAATCTTTCTGATTTGGGCCTATGCAGGAAGTGAGAAGGAGAGGGTAAGAGTCAAAAGATGATCCTTGATGGCAACATGTTGGTTGGCCATTGTAGAGAATTGGGAGAGGATGTTTATGAACTAAGACGGTCTTCTTATTTGACCTTTCCCCAACCTCCTCCTTGAAACCTCGCGTTTCCAGCAAAGAGTGGAAAGTGTGTGCACACACAGAGCCCACTGCCCCATTTCCATCCTTCCCCACCACGGCCCCATTCACAGAAGAGTCTGGGTCTGGCGCTGGGGTTAGAGAAGTGACAACATTTTATTAGTTTGGTGGGAGGGCTGGCAATTGAAATCCATCTCCTGGTTTGTCTGTTTTGACATTTGCATCTTGATTTCAAGAGTGTCAGCATTAAAAAAAAAAAAAGGAACAAGAACTAAACCCGAAACAGGACAAGGAAGGGCACACAGAGTGAATAGACAACGAGAGAATTAACGGAGGGTGTTGGGGGCACAAAGCCTTACATTCTTCATTCTCAAAACTTGAGTACAGAGCTTGCAGGGGGTTGGCCCGCCCCTGGGACTGCAGGAACCTATTGGAGGAGGTGGTTCTCTGGGCATGCTGGCTCTCTTGACCGAGTGGATATCACACTAATCTTTTATCTCCTAGGACTGCCTTTCTCAACCTTGGGTCCATCCCTGACCACTGGTCCTGTGAGCTAGGGATCATGGGAGTTGTAGGCCAAAAACATCTGAGGACCCAAGGTTGAGAACCACTGTCCTAGGAAGATCTTTGAAGGCCAAGAGCCCAGCGTGAAATAGGATCTGGCAACAATAGGATCAGTGGATATTGGCCTATACTCTGCCTCCCCCGTCAAAGACACGAATGCTTCCGAAAACCGGAAACTGCAGGAGGAGAAGGTACTGTCGTGCTCAGGCCTTACATACAGGTTTTCCAGAGGCATCAGGTTACTCAGCATGAAAACAGGATGCTGGACTAGATGGGCCACTGACCTGATCCATCAGGTCTTTTTCTTACGTACTTAACCCTTCACAGTTAGGAAGCCCAATGCCTTAAAGGCATTACATCTTGGGGTGGGGTGGGGGGACCAAAAACAAAATCAAGACCAGGGCAAAGCATCGTTTCTTCTAATCTAGTTCAAGAGTCCCAGTTTGACATATGCCAACTTTATGGTCTATTCCCTTGGCTGGCCACCCAACTGCAACCCCCAGAAAAGCTGGTAAAATGGTACAGTCCAAAAGGCGGGACAAGGCCTATCCAGTAATGGGGGTGGGGTGGGGAAACACTACAGTGCAATTGGTGTACACCATCAGAGGTGGCAAGAGAATGGAGCCTGTACAGTCCCCGATTCAAGCTCATTTTCAGATGCTGAGATGGCTCATCCCAAAATATGCATTGCTTTGGAAGGTGATCAAGTCGAGATGGCAGCACCCTATTGCGTGATTGGCAAGGTACTACTGTAAGGAAAAATATCTCGCTGCAAATGACAAAAATAGGCATATGTTTATCACAGCCTAGCCCTATAATGGACCCGCCCCCTTTGGAAAAAAAAACCAAACAATTGCTGAACTTTAGGATGGACAAAGACCAGCCCTCTTATCTGTTTCAGCAACTTTGCCCCTCCTATCCTGTACATCTTTTGATGGGGGGGGGCGGGGAGAGGAGAAAGAGAGGGAGGACTAGGAGGCGGGGAGGAGACCTTCAATCCTCACTTCCCCCTTCCCTCTCCAAAACTAGTCAGTAAGGTGCTGATGGAAGTTAACTGGGCCAAGGGTAGCAGAGGGTTTACCTACTCAGACCTACCCCTCTTTAGCTGGCTTTCCAATAAATTAAGTGCAACTAGTGAGGAGTTCAAAAGGAAGCATAATACAAGTGGAGACAGAAAAGGCAAGCAAGTGTAGGTGGACTCGTTTCCTATGCTGGAGGCAGACTAGGTTAGCAACTGGGCGGTTAGAGTGTGCGGGGCACTCTGTCTCGCATGTAAACTACAGGCATTCCATGGTTTGTGTGTGGTTTTCCTTTCTTTCAATTTTTCAAAATAAAAATCCCTGCAAAATGGAGTTGCAAGTGAGTGCAATGGATGGATGCAGGGGGGGCGTGGCGTGGAATGCAGTGTTATGTCGAGGGCACACAGGGTCGGGCTGTAATTTTAAAAACAAAATGGCATTTGTCCCTGGTGCAGGTTAGGATGATGTGCATGCGATAGCCCCACACAAGTTGAGCGTTGGTTAGTGGTGTGCACACATGAGTTTTTAAGGATGTGTTGTTGTTGTGGTGGTGTGTGTGTGTGTGTGTGTGGTTAGTTTTTGGTGCCCCAGGATGATATTGTGGCTTTAATAAGCAGTCTGGGCAATGGCTGGAGAGGTATTCAGAGGACAGGAGCTGAGATACCCAGAGACTGCACCTAATACCAGCAGCTTGAAAGTGTGGGGTGTGTGTATCTCTCTCTCTCTCTCTCTCTCTCTCTCTCTCTCTCTCTCTCTCTCTCTGTGTGTGTGTGTGTGTGTGGTTCTTAAAAAATGATGAAGAATCGAGAGTGTTGTTGGTGATGGAGAGAGGAGAGAAGAGATGGGAAACTGCAAGTGGCAGGCCAGTGTCGAGAGCTATAAGGCTCAGAAGGATGCATGTGTGTGAGCACTCGCGCATGTGTGAGGAGGAATATGGCCAATGGAAGAACAAAAATGAGGTGGGGGAGGGGCAGAGAGAGGGGGTACGGCTCAGCCAGGGTACAGAAAGAGGGGCTCAGTGTGGAAGTGCTCATGGAACCTCCCCCTCTCCCCGCTGAAGATACCACCCCCCTCCCCCCACATGGCAACGCCAACCTCCCCCCGTGACACCACGTCCCCCGCCTCCCCCCTCCCCAGCACTGAGGAGCTCAGTTCATCTCTTCGAAGAATTTGTAGGTGGGGTTCTCGTAGCCGTGGTTTTGCATCTTGTTCAGCTGCCGCTCCTCGGGGCTAACCATGGGATCCACCTGCCATGTGCAAAAGGGGGCGAGGGAGAGAGAGACAGAGACAGAGACAGAGAGGAAGGCATTAAACAAAGTTAGGGGATCACTAAGAGTCCACCAGCAAAGGACCCGAGGGCAGTTTCTACAGTACAGGTTGAAAAACTGGTTCCCCAAAAGGAAATCCCTTTCCCCAGAGTTCAAGGAGGGGGGGAGGAGTCTGTTGGGATTCTCAGTCAGTGCTCTTACCAAACTACAAATCCCAGGATTCTTTGGGAGGGGAAAGCTATGACCCCCCCCAAAAAAAGCTTATACAGTGGTACCTCGGGTTAAATACGCTTCAGGTTACATACGCTTCAGGTTACAGACTCCGCTAACCCAGAAATATTACCTCGGGTTAAGAACTTTGCTTCAGGATGAGAACAGAAATTGTGCTCCGGCGGCGCAGCGGCAGCAGTGGGAGGCCCCATTAGCTAAAGTGGTGCTTCAGGTTAAGAACAGTTTCAGGTTAAGAACGGACCTCCGGAACGAATTAAGTACGTAACCAGAGGTACCACTGTACAAAACTGTAGTGGGCGGCTTTACCTGTCACAAGATTCCTACATGGAAAAATACTATATTTATTTCCCTACAGGAATGCAATTATGTTCATACTTGGCGTCTGCTTCATTGCCATATTTGGGTTCAAGAGTTTCCCCCCCTCAGGCCGTTTTGGCAAGAAACTCTGCTTTTGTTCCCCCTGCTTTTCTATGAAATGTGTGGCTTGATTCCCTAGTAAGAGCCATCCAGTGCCATTTGCTCTGGAATGGCTTTCCTAGTGGTGGACAGACTCTTTCCTCTGGGCTGAGGAGAACTCTTGGTTTATTCAGGCTGAGGGCTGGATTAGATTAGAGATGGGCAGACTTGGCCCACTCACCTCAAATTGGCTGGAAAATAAAACTGAATTAAACACACACACACACACACACACACACACACACACAGACTTAATGTTTGCTTTCCAAGCCATTCTAAGGCTTAGAAAATATCCCTTCCTGGGCAGCTTTGCCTGGTGCCCAAAACATCCTCCCCCAAGACTCCTAAACCCACTTCCTCTCCTTTCCCTTTACTTAACCACCTGGAGAAGAGAGGTCCTTCCCTCCCCAACCTCTTCTCCACCGTCCTGGTTCAGTGTGTCAGGGATTTGTGGAAGCCCTTAGGGTCTACTAGTAGCCAAGGGCTACTGCAATGACAATTGGCCTTAGGAAGGCTACACACCTCAAGGGTCACTGAACCTCTCTGTGTCAAGAGTGATGGGGGAATCACAAAGGAAAGGGACAGGCCTTCCTTCTCCCCACATGCCATTGCCCCCCATCACTTCTCCCAGACTGGCATGATAAACTAACTGAGGGTCAAGGGAGTGTGCAGCATGAGGGCATAAGTGCTTCAGAGGTGAGAAAGAGCCTTTTACATATTTATGCTCAGCAGTGACCCTTTGCATGTGGGCTGCAATACCACTGAGTGAGTGCAGTTTGTGTGTGAATGGTTGGTTGGTTGGTTGATTGATTGATGGAGATAACGGTTACAATGGTTGTGCAAATGGAGTGTGTGTGAGTGTGGGACTAGGCGAGTGGTTGTATGAATAGGGTGTTTTATGTTGGCTGGGATTCTACATTATGCTGCTTTGTAATGCTCTCTGACTTTTTTATATTGCTTTTAGGGATATGGATACTGTGTTTTAGATGTACATCATTTGACATTGTTTTTATTGGACTTGTGTGTGTGTCTGTCTGTCTGTCATATAAACCACTTTGAGCTCTCCAGGTATTAAGTGCTCTACAAATGGAAAGAAAAGAATAGCAATAATAATTATGTATTATTATTATTATTATTATTATTATTATTATTGGTCTTTTATGAGCCTGAACGCCAAGAACCTAGCTAGCATCCTTCTCCAGTCAAGCATCCAGCCTCCCTAGGGGAAAAGACAGTCCTTTCCAACAGTACCTCAACAATGCCATGGCTGATGGTCCCGTAGGGCTTCCGGCGAACCATCAGGAGGCTGATGATGATCACCATGGCAACAGCAACTGCCACCACGAGGAGGCCAATCAGGGCACCCCTGTTGATGGTTACCAAGGTGTCCGGCTCCTGTGGAAGAAGAGATCCAATGAGATCATAAGCAAGGTGAGTTTCACTTCATTTCTTCCAAAGCTGATTGCTCACAATACAAAAGGAGGGAAGTCTTGTTCCACAACACTGAGGAGGGGTGAGATGAAAATAGTTCCTAAACATGGGACCTTTTCTTTCAAAACCAGCATTCTAGTGGCTCGGGAGTGTATAAATGCATTATAAAAAATGCATTTATTTATTTTTACAAAAAGATTAAGGGGAGTTGAGAAAATGTCGCACACCTCATCAGTATCGTAGGAAGGCTTCGGGTGATGCAATCACCATCCCACGTGACCCTCAAGCAACCAACAATATATCTTTGTTGGTTGGGAAAATCTTTGACATCCTCTCCCCCAGTGACAAAATTCTGGAGGGGAAACAAATGTTGAGTGGTGGGGGATACAACCTCTCTATAACAGAAGATGTCTAGATCCCATGAAAGAAATAAAGAAAACAGCTGTGTGTTTATTGCTATAGTATGAAATTGTCCAGACATGGCCCACATTACCTTCTGGCTGATCTAGTAAAAAAAAATAAAAATAAAAAATAAAAAGGTAATCTGTAGCTGGAAGTGGCAATAAAGTGATGCACATGGGAGATGTTATATAAAAACATTTCTATTTGGGATGAAGACCAAGTCAGTTTGAATTGCTCTGCTGTTAATCTGATAGCTATACTCTGGCAGCCTTTTGGGACACCTTTGGGAGAAAGGGCCAAAAAGTAAACCCTACACAAATCCCAAGTGGAGTCCCTAAGATGGTTGGGTGGCGCCTTGTATGCCTCCTTCCAGCAACTCCTGCAGCCAAGCTGGTGCCAAATGTATTGCTCTGCTTTCCTTTGGACCACATCAGGAAAGCAGAGAGGGCGCTCTTGTCATCTGGGCAGCCCAGGACCTTCATACACACTGCCCAGGCTTGGACCCCAGGGAGGTCACTTTGGTGCTGCTAATACAGTAAAAACAATGCAGGAGGCACCAGTTGTAAGCTACCGGTCTCTGCAGCCACAGCAGGCGCTGTGATCCTCCAGCGGTTTGACTTCACCCTTGGAGACACACTCCATTGTATTGTGAGACACAAAGATGCCAACAACAACTCTGGCTGCATCCGGACATCGCAATAGAACATGGTTTGTCATAATCGGAATGAGCTATCGCCACCTGACCCCACCCCCACTCATCTTCCCCCCCTCCACCTCTTTCCCCCTTTTCTTCCTAATGTCTCAACAAATGAAACCGATTTGTAAAAATGTTACATGGGGAAAAAAATAAGGGAGAGAGACATTGCACATACTTTTGTAAATCAAGAAAATCTTTCATAAAAAGACATTAAAAAAATAATAATCGGAATGAGCTGTGGTGAGCCTTTGGTGAAACTATGACAAGAAGCTGGGGAAGCTCTTACTTAAAATAAATAAATAACCGCAGTTTGCCATTTCACTTGAAACCAACAAACTGAAGTTCAATTAATTTTTAACAGCAGTTAATATAATCTAGCACGCATTGCAACCATCAGTGCAGATTTCCTTATGTTTCCTTTCAGCTAGATCTGCCATTTTGTGTGTGCACGTACGTTAGCAAATGATTTGGAGTGCTCCAATATCTCCTTTTGGAGCGAGATGTTGTGTTTTCATTGGATGTAACAGAACTCGCACACCATTCTCTTGAAATTGAAGCACCTTGTGTTTCCGGTGGTTCCTAGATGCTCAGCTTTGAAGCATGCTACAAACCCTGAAAAGCTATGGTTTTCCCAGTAGTGATGTATGGAAGTGAGAGCTGAACCATAAAGAAGGCTGATCGCCAAAGAATTGATGCTTTTGAATTATGGTCTGGAGGAGACTCTTGAGAGTCCCATGGACTGCAAGAAGATCAAACCTATCCATTCTTAAGGAAATCAGTCCTGAGTGCTCCCTGGAAGGACAGATCCTGAAGCTGAGGCTCCAATACTTTGGCCACCTCATGAGAAGAGAAGACTCCCTGGAAAAGACCCTGATGTTGGGAAAGGTGGAGGGCACAAGGTGAAGGGGACGACAGAGGACGAGATGGTTGGACAGTGCTCTTGAAGATACCAGCATGAGTTTGACCAAACTGCGGGAGGAAGTGGAAGACAGGAGTGCCTGGTGTGCTCTGGTCCATGGGGTCACGAAGAGTCGGACACGACTAAATGACTAAACAACAACAACAAACCCTGATGGGGTGTCTCTAGGACCCTGGAGAGAGGGACCCTGCTACAGAAATACTAATGGGCCTTTGACCTCCCCAACCCCAGAGCACTACGCCACTCGTGGCAAATGTCAGTTTTCTGCTATGAAATGCGTAGAAAGGCACTGATCACGATGAAGCCAATGGCAAGCCACTTACTGCCTTGGTTCTGACCTGTTAAAAAGTTAGAGTAGGGGCTTTGTTCACAGGGATGTTGTGCGGATAAAGACTGGGATGGAATTTGCACTCACAAAAGGCATTACTTACTAAGAAGAAAAGGATTAGGTAAAGATTACATCAACTGTTGCAAAGTTCCACAGCGCTCAGAGTAAGCTTTTGATCCCAGCAGCATTCGTCAGGCATTCAGAGCAGAAATAAAATGGGATTTGTTCTCCTGCCCAAGGCCATTTTCGCAAATGATTCTTAAGTCAATGTTTCCAGTTCCTGCATCTGTAATTCAGATGTAAAAGCTACATGGGGCTGGAATGAAGACTTTTTCAGTTTGCAAAATGGTGCTTCTACTTTCTATGCCATTTTGCTATGTGGAGAAGGTGGGTTATTTCTATTTCTATTTCTATTATTATTATTAAAAAAGAACAGACAAAAACTCAACTTTAGCATCCCTTGTCAAGGCACCTTAACTGATTGCCATCACTTGGTTTTGCAGAAAACAAAGGACGTCTGTGGCCAAGCCAACTGGATGACAGTTCCCAGTTTTGCCCTTACTGGAAAGCCAACACTTCCATCTCCAATTGCCCCCCTAAGAAAACTCCTTTAAGGCCCACAAACAAAAGAAATGTAGCAGAAGTGACCTTTCATTCAAGCGCAATTTGAAAAAATCTATAAACCAGGAAGCAAAAAGTGACACAAAGCAGAGGGTGACCTCAGTCACAGAACACAAAACAAAACACCCAACTCCCTTAGGATAAAGTTCTCTTTGGTTTGGGATTCTGCAGAGAAGCAAACCGGATCACCCTGCTTCCCGCAGAGTAATCTGATGCCAGTGATCCTTTTGGAAAAGAGCTGAACTAACAACCAGCCACAACAGAGAAAGCAGAGGCCAAGGTGTAGCTGGAGGTTTATATTACAACAGATGTACACAGGGCACAGAGTCAACTGACTCGAACGGGGATTTGAAATTCGGCAAATAACCAAGAGCATCATAAAGACCTTAAAAGACAAAATGTGCATAAGGCTTCGATGAGCCAATAGCACTTACAGAGTCAGAAAGAACCTCATAAGATCCTCTAGTCTAACCCTCCACCAATGTAGGAAAGTCACTTGTACAGCATCCCTGATAGGTGGCCATCCTTGCCCATCAATCCCTCCTTTTCATCCCTGACGAGAATACTTGCTTAAGGAACTCTGTGCATGCTCTGAAGCCTTCCCTTCCTTATTTCATCATGTGTCACAGGTCTAAAGCCCTGACTCAAAGTCAGACCCCGAGCCCGCTCATAAACGGCGATCAATTATTAAAAGTTCTTCGGGCATAGCAGTGTGGCAGCATTAGTCTGTTTAAAACGGATGGTTCCATTGACTTCTACGGCACAAAATCAAGTGTCTGCATATAGGCAAGACCATGGATATGAGGCATGTTTCTGCCTCTTCTCAACTTCAGAATCATCAGTGCCTGGAGTGATCTTATTGAACACAGTCTTCCAGACTACAGCCCATTCCGGTAGCCTGCATCAATGGGTGAGATACGAAGCAAGGCTCGTTCCATCAGCTGGCCATTATAAGAACTACTATTTGAAATGTGGTGCCTGAGTTATTCCTCTTCCCTCCTTGTCCCTTTCTCCTTGTGCGTCATGTTTGTCAGTAATAATAATAATAATAATAATAATAATAATAATAATACTCCGCCTATCTGACTAGGTTTCCCCAGCCACTCTGGGTGGCTTACAGCATATATAAAAACATAATGAAACATCAAACATTAAAAACCTCCCAATAAAGGGCTGCCTTCAGATGTCTTCTAAAAGTTGTGCAGTTCTTTATCTCCTTGACATCTGAAGGGAGGCTGTTCCAGAGGGAAGGTGCCACTACGAAGAAGGCCCTCTGTAAGATAGTATGCCTGCAGGTAGGGACTGTCTTGTTTCAACTGATTGCACGAAAGGCACTCCGGGCTGAAGAGCAGGACACAAATGCTTTACAGAAATAAAATTCTCCCCTTTGGGGGACACTGTCATTTGGCTTGTTTTCACTAATCATATTTAAGATTAACCACAGTCTGGTCTGGGTTCAGACAACATGCTAATACTGCAGTTAATCTAGAACAGAAGCAAAAGCTTCTGAATTTCTCCTCATGGCCACACCAAGGGGAAGGGACTTTTCTCAGCTCACCCTCAAATTGCTAATCTATGGTTTAATGCTTTGCCCGAAATCAGTTCATTAAGAAGAAGAAGACGAAGAAGAGTTTGGATTTGATATCCCGCTTTATCACTACCCGAAAGAGTCTCAAAGCGGCTAACATTCTCCTTTCCCTTCCTCCCTCACAACAAACACTCTGTGAGGTGAGTGAGGCTGAGAGACTTCAGAGAAGAGTGACTAGCCCAAGGTCACCCAGCAGCTGCATGTGGAGGAGCGGAGACGTGAACCCAGTTCCTCAGATTACGAGTCTACCGCTCTTAGCCACTACACCACACTGGCTCTCCCAATCTGCTCCCATTCTGTACCTCCCTGCTTTGGATTCTATGGCTTGAACAGAATGCGGCAAAGACAGAAGCCAGAGAATGGCTTTTGTACGCAGGACAACAACAACAACATCAAAGGAGATACTCGGAGAAGTGCTTCAAGCTGCAACAGGCTAGGAAATGAATATTGGCTAGAAGGAGCAGACACAATTTCTGTATCCCAAAAAATTGGACCAAACAAATAAGGTCATTCCGTGTACATACACATTTGTACAGAAAGAAAGAAAAATATATGAATGGCCGCCACACAAAAGAGGGGTAGGGGGTGTGGGGAAGAAATTTGATTGTTTGCTTTTAAAGTCAAACCCACCACATTTTCTGAAACAATATTCAGACTGAAACACACCTATCTCTTGAAATTCACACTTCCCCAAATTTTGCAACGTAGCAGTCTAGCCAAGTAATGCTAATATATGCATGAAATGAAATCTATGCCACCCTTAAATTAAGTTCTTTATGTTTCTGCAGTAGTTTGCAATTTCTTTCTTTTTTTGTAAAAAAACAAAAAAAACTTTTAAAAATCTGTCAGCATTTTAGTGCAAATTTCTAACAAATTTTGGGATGCAGATTTGCCTGCTATATAGATCTTTGCAAAACAGTTTCCCAATATGTAATGCATTTGTATGTTATATTCATGAACTATGAATTTTAGGCAGAGTTTCTCCATATATATGCAAAGTTTGTGCCTGTTTGGAGAAATGCATTGCAAAATTCAGGGATGTGTGAATTTCAAAGAACAGCTGTGTTTTGTTTCAAGAAGTGTGAAATAGGTAGCTGCTCATTAAAATGCAAACAAAATTGAGTTTCTCCCCTTCCCTACTATTAACAAGGATGAAATAATCATTACAGGAGGGAGAGGTTTCTTTCTTTCTTTTCCAAAAGAGCAATTCCTAAGATATCCCACTAGGAAATTTTGCCGATGCACATTTTAAAGCCTTTCTGAATAAAGATCCAAGAGCACTGACTTGAATAACGTTGAGAAAATGTCCTTTTCTAAAAGTGGAGATTCAGCCCAAATGAAGGGAAATGAAGGAGCTGAAATTCTATCAGTTGAAACGTAATAAAATGCCTAATAAGGTAGGAGAAGGGGGGAGGGGGGAAGGAACAGAGGAAGAAAAAGGAAGAATGAGAAGCATCTAGATAGAGACATAAAAGCCCAAGGAGAAGAATTTTAAAAGGGTTACATTAGAAGCAGGAAGCCTGCCAGGGAGAATTGCTTGGGTCATTAGACCATCAAGATGTAAAAAAAGCACTTAAGGACGACAGAAATATTGCAGAGAAGTTAAATGAGTGCTTTGCATCTGTCTTAGACAAAGACAAGGTTGGTGAGATACACCCAAGCTGTTCCCCATGAAGGCAATAAATCTGAAGAAATGACAGAAACTGAATCGTCTTTGGAGGACATTTTAGAGCAAACGGATAGATTAAACTCATAAATCACCAGGAGCAGATGGAATTCTCCCAAGAGTTCTGAAAGGAACTAAAGTTAAAAGCAAAAAAAGAAAAAAAAAAGGGGGGGGGAGGGAGTAACTTTAGAACCCGGATCCAACAAGGGCAATCCGTGCTTCGAAGCCCAGATTATGAGAGATGTTTGCCTTGCTGAATAATGACCACATGTGCAGAAATGGGCATGGCCAAAGCTCATGGATCCAGCGCTATTCCCATTTGCGGAACATGGGATGCCACGCAGACCTGCTTAACAGATGCTTGGCGCTGCCAGTTTCGACAGCATCCAGTACCATTTTGGGGAGGTGGTGGTGATAGAGGAACTGCATCTAAGCACCCCTTTCCCACCCACCCAGAGGTGATTGATAGTGCCAAAGTTGACGGTGCCAAACATCTGCTAGGCTGGGAAATTTGTCCATGCACTCGGCTGCTTTGCCTTGGAGTTTCAGGGCTTTAGAAGAGCTACAATGATGTTAACATTCTACTAGTTTCTTTTTTTAATTAAAAAGAAATCAACAACTGGGTATGATGTTGGAAGCCTTAGGGTCAAGGGCAGACAGTGTGGTGTTCCTCCAGATGTTGCTGACCTCCTTATCCCTCCACCATCCCTGACCATTGGCCATTGGCTTGCTGGGGCACACAGAAACTGGAGTCCAGCAACATTCCTGCACTGCAAGGGGTTAGACGAGAGGACCGTTGGTCAAGTCCTATGCTCCAGAGCAAGAGAAAACAAGCTTGCTCCATCTTCCATAGGACAGCGCTTGGGGTATTTGAAGATGGGTATCCTATCTCTTCTCAGTCTCTTCTTTTCCGGGCTAAACATACCCAGCTCCTTCAACCGCTCCTCATAAGGCTTGGTTTCCAGAGTTTGGATTTGAAGAAGAAGAGTTTGGATTTGATATCCCGCTTTATCACTACCCGAAGGAGTCTCAAAGCGGCTAACATTCTCCTTTCCCTTCCTCCCCCACAACAAACACTCTGTGAGGTGAGTGGGGCTGAGAGACTTCAGAGAAGTGTGACTAGCCCAAGGTCACACAGCAGCTACATGTGGAGGAGCGGGGAAGCAAACCCGGTTCCCCAGATTACGAGTCTATCGCTCTTAACCACTACACCACACTGGCTCTCCCAGAGCCTTAATCATCTTTAATGCCCTCCTTTGAACATGTTCCAGCTTGTCAACATCCTTCTTAAATTGTGGTGTCCAGAAGACACAGGACACCAGGTGTGGTCTGACCAAGACTCCTCTATAAAGCCCTAGAGAACTGATGCCAATCCATTTGTGGCTGTATACCCAAGTGGGGCTGTGTTGCACCAATGTCTGGACTCATTACAAGGCCTCTCTCTATGTCCCAAGCCTCAGGCAGAGGCTTCACCATCTGAAGGTGTCAGGGATGGAACTGGGGCCTCCTGCCTGCAGAGGACTTGCTCTGTCCGCCACTGAACTATCTCAGGGAGCAGCCTCCACCCTCTACATCTCAACCTGCCACCACACCACTACTTCCATCTGTAGTCTGGGCCTAGTGTGCTGAAAACTCGGGAGTGGATCCAGGAAGCTCATTCATGAATTTAAGGGAGGGAGAATTGCCTTCAGAAGCATATTTTTACTTGCTGCATATGTTCTCCCACACCTACGCATGATCACATGACATGAACCATTGAAAAGACTTGAGAGAGAAAGAGGGAGAGAGAGAGAGAGAGAGAGAGAGAGAGAGAGGGGCAGGCAGGACTCAACGCCCAGTTTTAAAAAATAAACAGGGAGATAAATGACGGCCACTTCACCCAGCTCTCAGGGTCAAACTAGATGTCTCTCCCCAGCTACTTTATTTTTGTCGAAAAAGCTTGCATTCTAGGTGACAGGTGTTTCTTCTAGTTCTGGCCTTAGTCTGTGATGTGGGGTGGGGAAACAGACGAGTCAGGATGTATGAAAACAGTGTACAGAATGCACATAAGGGAGGGTGTGGGGTTGGATGCACACCTGACCAGGTGGGATGGCGAGGTGCGGTTGTTTCTGGCTGGCTCCAAAGCCACTTACCAGCTCGTCACGTTGGATCTCTTGGGACTTGTACACCATGCCTTTGACATCTGAGGCGGACACATTGACCTGTGGTGAGGGGAGAGGAGGAGATACTTAGATTTTGGAAGGGCTAAGGGAGAAAAATGAGACTTCAAAGCAGTGTTTCCCCTCTCCTCAGCACCGAATCCCTCCAGCAACATAGGGCAGCTGTCATCTAGCATAAATAGTTGGACTCCAACTCCTATCAGCCCTAAACAGTTGGGCTTTCTCCAGACATTGCTGGGCTCCTACTCCCATCCGTCCCAGCCAACATCGCCAATGGCCAGGGATGTTTTCAATATTGGTTTCCAAATGGTTGTAACTTACACTAGGACCTAGTGGTAAAAAAGGAATAATAATTTTAATAACAGGAGTCCAACAACATCTGGAGGGCCAGATCAGTTTTGGTTTCTCTCTGTTTCTTATTTGCCCCCTTCAAGATCTTAGGTTTTGTTCTCCACATCAGTTTTAAAATGATTTTAAAAGAAGTGTTCATTAAAAATTATCAGGATTTTTGTGTGAGCTTCTCCTAATATACACATTTTTGCAAGCAATTTTCCCCAATATAATCATAGAATAGTAGAGTTGGAAGGGGCCACAAGAGTCATCTAGTCCAATCCTCTGCAAGGCAGGAATACTTTGCATGGTTGCATGCTGTTTTTGCTTACATATGCATCCTTATGGCCACTTTACCTAGCAACTCCAACTTTTGTACAAGTTACTTGGTTGGAGAACAGAATGGCTATTTTCAGAGAATGGAGAGTTATGAAGGATGGCTGCATTTCAATTTGCATATAGTTTCAGGAAGTGAGAATTGGGTAGGTTCCCCTTGAAATGCCAACTTAAACACACACACACACACACACACACACACAGTTCCTAGCCCCAGTCATCTTTGACTTAAAAGAGCCCAGCAGTTCCCCAATTCATGCTTGACAGAGGCAGCTCAAAACATGTGGGGAGGAAATGTGGTACAGCCCATCCACCAAACCACAGTACGTCAACATCCCCATGGGGAACTATTTGTTTTCAGAACCTCATGGCCTAAAATTCTCCCTCCATTTGGAAAGCCAACACGTCAGAGAGTTTGGTAGGCATCTGAGACCTGCTATCCCTAGAAGTTGCAAGATGCTTAAGCCCATTTTTGATTTTGAAAGCCACCAGCCACACTTACTCACACAGCTAATAAAACTAAGAAGATAAAATGTTAGCGAGAGAGTTGTGGTGCCTAGACAAGGTGTCAGGCTAGGACTGAGGAGACTCAAGCTCAAAACCCCATTCAACTCACTGGTTGACCTTGAGCCAGAAAGTATGTCTCTCAGGCTGTGTACACACTATATCTTTAAAGCAAATTCAAGCACGCTTTCCCTCAAAGAATTCTGGGCACTGTAGTTTACTCCTCATGGAGTTATAATAATCAGCAACCCTTAAGAAACCACAGTACCCAGAATTCTTGGGTGGGAGGGATGTGCTTTAAAGATAGAGTGGGTCTCAGAATATCTCACAGGGTTATTGTGAGGCTGAAATGAGAGTTGTGGTAGGGGAACCATGCCCATCACCTCGAGCTGCTTAGAGTACGGGAAGGCTGTAAATATTAATAAAAACAACGAATGCTACAGAAACATCCAGCTTACCTTACGTTCATATTCGTACAGCAAGGCCTTGTCACTGGTTGGATAGTCATATTCTGCCAGCCCTGAAGCTATGGGACAGAGGAACAGAGGTCTCAAGTCATTAAGCGTCTCAGGTATCACCATTTACTCTGGCATGAAGTTATTCTGGACAACAAATGACCCAAAACACTTCTCCCCCCCACACCACCAAAACTCACAAGGAGGTGGTGTTGTATATGGGAGTGGGGCACTCACCTTTCTTGTCCGCTTGTTCAGAATCTGCCCGTTCCCCACAGAGCAGCAGGAGGAGAGATTAAGCATAGCATAAAGAAAGAAAAGAACAGAAAAAGGAAAAAAAGAAGACAAGTTTGAGGCCGAGGGTGTTGAGATAGCAGAAGGCAAAGCTAGCAAGTAGGGCAACTGGTTTTCAAGCTGTGTTTGAAGGAGCACTGCAGATTCACTGGACATGGTATCATTAGTGGTTGGGGGAGGGACAGGCGCTAACCTATCTGTTTTGGTTCCCCTCAATTCCCCATTTTTTAAATCTTAAATTCAGCTCTCCACCTTTCCATATCAATTTGCAAATCTCTTTTTAAAAGGTCCTCAGGAAAATTCATCAGCATTTTATTGCAAATTTCTCCACACAGATTTTTGTATGCAGTGTTTGTAACATACACATTAAAACAAAGTGGTTTCTTTTTTAAAAACAATGCATTTTTGTATGTTATTTTCATTAAAATGTGCACTTTTTGGCATACTTTACCCTAGTATGTGAATTTTTATACACGTTACTCGGCTGGAGAACTGCACTACAAAATTCAGAAACTTTCACATGTGAAAGGATGTCTGCATTTCAGTTTGCATATTGTTTCAGGAAGTGTGAATTAGATAAATTTGCCTACCTCACCCTTAATCTGGGGGTCCCCTCAAAGAGAAGACCAGCAATGGCAGAAAAGCTTCACTGAAAGATGCTTTGGTAATCACTTCCTCTCTTGTAGGAGAGCATTGGGTGAGTTCTGAGTGTGTGGTCTATTGCATCCATGGCAATAGCAAGAAGATGTTCCAGAACCTTCTATACTGAACAAGAGTTCCACAACTGATATTTAAGGGGCTCTTCCCGAGGCAAACACATCGGTGGAAGAAAGAATTCCTTCTACAGGCAAAAAATGTTTGAAAGCCATTGAAACAAGGCATGCCAGGAAAAGAAAGTTAGAACATAAAAGGCGTGCTGCTGGATTAGACCAAAGGCCCATCTAGTCCAGCATACAGGAAGCCCAGATGTAGGACACAGGTTCAAGAGACCTCTCCCATTCGTGATCTCCAGCAACCGGTGTTCAGAGGCATATTGGAGGTAGTACACAGGCATCATAGCTAGTTGACATTGATAGCTTCATTCCCCATGAATTTGTCTCACCTCCATGGGAAGCTGTCCAAGTTTGGTGGCCATCGCTATACCTTGTGGTGATGAATGACGCAGTTGAACTATGTGCGGTGTGAAGTAGTTTGTCAGTCCTGCCAACATTTTAATATTACTGCTACTACTATTCCTATTATTATTAATAAAATGTATATCCCATCCTTCCTCCTGAAGGAACCCTGGGCAGCAAATGCACAAAATATAAAACAATCAGAACAAAAACCATTCTAATAAAGATGCAGACCAGGAAAGATGACTACTTAAAAGGCTAGTTGAACCGGGAAGGACTTTGTTTAGATTTGTGGAGACTCCAAGTTCCAGTGAACAAGAAATACAAAGATCTCTGCCCACTTTCTTCACACCAGAGAATAAGGGCATGCCAAGCAGGTGCCCGACCACTGCCCCCTCCCCATCACGAGATATCATCATTTAGACACCATCTGAAGAAAATAAAAACCGCAGTTGGTGGCAAGCAGGGAGACAAAAACAAATATGGGGAAGGTTCACTCTCCCGACAGTTGATACGTCTCCTCACATTCATGCACCCATGACTGGGCACAAGAAAGTGAAAGGAGACATGGCTCGTGGTTCCTTGCAGGATACATGCAGCAGAACTGGAGATGTGATTCTGATGCGACGCTCCCCGTTGGACACAAAACTAATGTCGCAATGACTTCACTGCCTTTCCCCCCAAGCGGTTAGGGCCAGAAATGTGGACGTCAGGGAGAATGCCAATGAACAAGAGCATGAGGGTGCCTGGGACAGGGTAAGGCAGCCTCAGCCTAGCAATTTGCCCTTCTGCACCTTCCGATTAGCCCCTTCTACGCGCAGGTAGCCTCGAGGCACCGTCAGTGCGTGACGCAATGATTAATAGGTAGCAGCAGGAGTTCCTGGCAATGCTGGCCGTCCATGTTGCTCTGTTCGCTTTCATTCCTACAGCTGCTGTTGTACGCTGTCGACTTTGCCTCTTTGGAGCACCATTCACATCACGGAGGTGATCGTTCTGGTGTAGCAGCCATCCAGCATAATAAGATCACTGCATCATTCACCCTCTTTTATCTTAGTTCATTCATAGGCTGCTGTTTTCCTCTAGGGAACTGTGCCGTTCCCTCCGCCCAACTCTGCATACCAGAGGAGACGGCATCGCTGCTATTGTGCTACAGAATCTCTTATTAATCCGGGATGAAGCGAGAGGCGAGTTGCACACCCCAGAGAGCATTATTATTTTTACCATTCATGTTTTGAACTCATAGAAGCAAATTGAACGGTTGACATGAACCAAAGGGTTATTATAAGATTATAGCCAACAGAGTGCTCCTGGGGTCTGACCTCCTCTAAAGATATCCCCTTCCTTAGAACATTCTGCTTTCATTAGACAGAAGACCTTTTGCTTGTGGAGACAGAACAAATAAAAGCATGTAGGTATTTTACCCGATTGCTCATAAGCAGCAGTGCAAGCAAACAACTTTAACCGCGTTAGGCAATCTCTGTTTTAAAAGCTGGTGGGCTGTATTGCTGCTTTGTAAGAAACTGAGTAAAATATCCCCCGTACACGGCTGGGTTTGGGCTCCCCCCAACAAAATCCCCTTAGACCACAAAATTTCTGGCTGCAATATAACTTAGGTTATCACCACAGGATAACTGATGTTAAACATGTCCAGCTCATACTGCTGCTAGCATTGGGCGAGGGGCGGGAGGTGAGAAATCCAGTTCAGTTTGTACTGGAAGAGAGACTATCTGCATCAGGCTTTTGCAAAACAACAGCTGTCTTTCAAAATCTGCACATCCCAAAAATGTGTAAATTGGGAGAAAGTGTACATAAAATGCATCTGTGTGACTTCGAAATAAGACACAAAACATGCAAAAATGATCTAATAGTTGGTAGAGCGTGGGACTCTGAATCTCCAGGTCGTGAGTCTGAGCCCCATCTTAGGCAAAAGATCCCTGCATTGCGGGGGGTTGGATCAGATGACCCTCAAGATCCCTTCCAACTCTACAATTCTATGATGGGGAAAATCACTTGCAAAAATGGGTATATTAGCAGAAATGCACACAACTAAAATGTTGATGCATTTTCATTAGAAGTTTTTAAAAAAGGATTCACAAACAGATGAGAAAAATTAGTAGCAGAGAGAAACTGAAACAGGCAGATTTTCTCATCCTTTGTTGTTGCCCAAGCAGAAAGGGCTTCAGTGAAATAAGTCTCTTCCTGAAACCCAGCGCCTTCCAATGAGGCTTGCAGATTGCAGAAGACAGGCACAGGGAATTGCCTTTTGCCAGGCCTGATGTTTCCTCATCTAGTCCAGCATAGAGGAAGCTATCTATTCTCTACCATTGAGCCAAAGGGGCCCTTCCTCAAATGGAAGAGTACTGCCTACTCAGATTGACAATAACCCTCCAAAGTCTCATGCAGAGGGTCTTCCCCCTCGCCGGCCACTTGGACCGGAGATGCCTTGGGCTGAACAGGTGAGCATCTGCAAAAGGCACCAGCAGAATTTTCTTCTAAGAACTGGAATGCTTTCGAGGACTGCTGGTGTTTGGACCCAGGCTGGGTCCATACACAACAGAAGCAGTGGTAAAGTGATACATGGCAAAGTCAAGTCCAAAAATGCAGGCATTATTATGGGAACGCACAGCAGCACATTAACACAACCACAGATCAACACCACTGCAATCCTATGCTTGGTTTCCTGGGAGTAGCTCCATTGACCTTCCCATTGCATAGGTTCAACTCAGGGGTCAGCAAACTTTTTCAGTCCACTGTCCCTCAGACTTTGTGAGGGGCCGGACTGTATTTTGAAGGGGGAGAAAGAATGAATTCCTATGCCCCACAAATAACCCAGAGATGCATTTTAAATAAAAGCACACATTCTACTCATATAAAAACACACTGATTCCCGAACCGTCTGCAGGCCGGATTTAGAAGGCGATCGGGCCGGATCCGGCCCCCGGGCCTTAGTTTGCCTACTCATGGTTCAACTTCTGAAAACACACCGATACCTTCAGCCAACTGAAGTGCAACCTTTAGTTTTTAAAGCAGAAATGCTAGCAACCAAGTAAAGAAATATTGCTATTTAAAAACTGAAGGCATGAAAAAGGAACCCTATCAAAAGAAAAGGAATGAAGTCTCCAGCTTCTGATTATTTTTCCTCATTCCCTGACTTCCTCTATGCTAATTTGTCACAAGCAAACATGAAAGTCTCACTACCACCTCATTCACTTGCCAGAGGAAGAACAAAGTCCATCAGTTACCCCCTGCCCAGCACTCCAGAAGATGATGTCACTGCTTAGGATCTGAAAAAAAAGTCTTGGAACTGCAACCTCTTCAGACTACAGGTGGGGGATACTGCTTTGGAATGCTTCCTCATGTTACACACACAGCAAGTAGCAAAACAGAACAGCAGAGCTCTAGCCTGTCCGTCTGCTGAGCTCATTCTCTGTTTGCGGGGAGCTTTTAACATAGGGGAGCACTCAAAAGGGTGTGATGCCTCGCTGCAGTCGATTCCAACACTTCATTTTACTGCGTGTCTAGACTGGGCACTGAGATGCAAGATCAAATCCCAGCTCAGCTTTGGTTATACTGCACTCTCACAGGGTCCAATTAGGCAATGCTATTAAACAAGGGACGGGAATGGGTGAATTCAGTTCGGATGACCATCATATCTACTACTGTGGGCAAGAAACCCGTAAAAGAAATGGAGTGGCCCTCATAGTCAACAAAAGAGTGGCAAAAGCTGTACTGGGATGCAATCTCAAAAATGATAGAATGATCTCGATACGAATCCAAGGCAGACCTTTTAACATCACAGTAATCCAAGTTTATGCACCAACTACTGGTGCTGAAGAAACTGAAATTGACCAATTCTATGAAGACTTACAACACCTTATAGAAGTGACACCAAAGAAGGATGTTCTTCTCATTATAGGGGATTGGAATGCTAAAGTAGGGAGTCAAGAGATAAAAGGAACAACTGGCAAGTTTGGCCTTGGAGATCAAAACGAAGCAGGGCAAAGGCTAATAGAGTTCTGTCAAGAGAACAAGCTGGTCATCACAAACACGCTTTTCCAACAACACAAGAGACGACTCTACACATGGACATCACCAGATGGGCAGCATCGAAATCAGATTGATTATATTCTCTGCAGCCAAAGATGGAGAAGCTCTATACAGTCAGCAAAAACAAGACCTGGAGCTGACTGTGGCTCAGATCATCAGCTTCTTATAGCAAAATTCAAGCTTAAACTGAAGAAAGTAGGAAAAACCACTGGGCCGGTAAGATACAATCTAAGTCAAATCCCTTATGAATACACAGTGGAAGTGAGGAACAGGTTTAAGGATTTAGATTTGGTGGACAGAGTGCCTGAAGAACTATGGATGGAGGCTCGTAAGATTATACAGGAGGCAGCAACGAAAACCATCCCAATGAAAAGGAAATGCAAGAAAGCAAAGTGGCTGTCCAATGAGGCCTTACAAATAGCGGGGGAGAGAAGGCAAGCAAAATGCAAGGGAGATCGTGAAACATACAGGAAATTGAATGCAGATTTCCAAAGAATAGCAAGGAGAGACAAGAAGACCTTCTTAAACAAGCAATGCAAAGAAATAGAGGAAAGCAATAGAATGGGAAGAACCAGAGATCTGTTCAAGAAAATTGGAGATATGAAAGGAACATTTCGTACAAAGATTTCCATAATAAAGGACAAAAGTGGAAAGGACCTAACAGAAGCAGAAGACATCAAGAAGAGGTGGCAAGAATACACAGAGGAATTATACCAGAAAGAAATGGATGTCTCATATACCCCAGGTAGTGTGGTTGCTGACCTTGAGCCAGACATCCTGGAGAGTGAAGTCAAATGGGCCTTAGAAAGCACTGCAAATAACAAGGCCAGTGGAAGTGATGGTATTCCAGCTGAACCATTTAAAATTTTAAAAGATGATGCTGTTAAGGTGCTACACTCAATATGCCAGCAAGTTTGGAAAACTCAGCAGTGGCCAGAAGATTGGAGAAGATCAGTCTACATCCCAATCCCAAAGAAGGGCAGTGCCAAAGAATGCTCCAACTATCGCACAATTGCACTAATTTCTCACGCTAGCAAGGTTATGCTTAAAATTCTACAAGGAAGGCTCAAGCAGTATGTGGACCGAGAACTCCCAGAAGTGCAAGCTGGATTTAGAAGAGGCAGAGGAACCAGAGACCAAATTGCAAACATGCGCTGGATTATGGAGAAAGCTAGAGAGTTCCAGAAAGACATTTACTTCTGCTTCATTGACTATGCAAAAGCCTTTGACTGTGTCGACCATGGCAAACTATGGCAAGTTCTTAAAGAAATGGGAGTGCCTGATCACCTCATCTGTCTCCTGAGAAATCTCTATGTGGGACAAGAAGCTACAGTTAGAACTGGATATGGAACAACTGACTGGTTCAAAATTGGGAAAGGAGTACGACAAGGCTGCATTCTGTCTCCCTGCTTATTTAACTTATATGCAGAATTCATCATGCGAAAGGCTGGGCTGGATGAATCCCTAGCCGGAATTAAGATTGCCGGAAGAAATATCAACAACCTCAGATATGCAGATGACACAACCTTGATGGCAGAAAGTGAGGAGGAATTAAAGAACCTTTTATTGAGGGTGAAAGAGGAGAGTGCAAAATATGGTCTGAAGCTCAACATCAAAAAAACGAAGATCATGGCTACTGGTCCCATCACCTCCTGGCAAATAGAAGGGGAAGAAATGGAGGCAGTGAGAGATTTTACTTTCTTGGGCTCCATGATCACTGCAGATGGTGACAGCAGCCACGAAATTAAAAGACGCCTGCTTCTTGGGAGAAGGGCAATGACAGCCCTAGACAGCATCTTGAGAAGTAGAGACAGCACCTTGCCAACAAAGGTCCGTATAGTTAAAGCTATGGTTTTCCCAGTAGTGATGTATGGAAGTGAGAGCTGGACCATAAAGAAGGCTGATCGCCGAAGAATTGATGCTTTTGAATTATGGTGCTGGAGGAGACTCTTGAGAGTCCCATGGACTGCAAGAAGATCAAACCTCTCCATTCTGAAGGAAATCAGCCCTGAGTGCTCACTGGAAGGACAGATTGTGAAGCTGAGGCTCCAGTACTTTGGCCACCTCATGAGAAGAGAAGACTCCCTGGAGAAGACCCTGATGCTGGGAAAGATGGAGGGCACAAGGAGAAGGGGACGACAGAGGACGAGATGGTTGGACAGTGTTTTCGAGGTTACCAGCATGAGTCTGACCAAGCTGCGGGGGGCAGTGGAGGACAGGAGTGCCTGGCGTTCTCTGGTCCATGGGGTCACGAAGAGTCGGACACGACTAAACGACTAAACAACAACAACAACATTAAACAAGGAAACACATTCAGTGTGCTGAGTCTTACCACTGTATTGTTTAAATCAGTGTTTTTGGACCACAATTCCCATCATCCCTGACCATTGGTCCTGCTAGCTGGGGATGATGGGAGCTGTAGTCCAAAAACAACTGGAGACCTAAGTTTGGGAAACACTGGTTTAAATTGTTGTTGTGGGAGGGCCTGATCAGGATTGGGTTTGTGAACATAAGAGAACAAGATCCTTCTAGTCATAAAATCGTATAATTGTAGAGTTGGAAGGGACCCTGAGGATCATCTAGTCCAACCCCATACAATGCAGGAATATGCAACTGTCCCATGCAGGGATTGAACCTGCAACCTTGGCATTATCAGCACCATGCTCTAACCAACTGAGCTATCCCTAAACAGACCAGCATCCTGATCTCACAGTGGCCAAACAGATGCCTCCGGGAAGCCTGAAAGCCGAACCTGAGTCCAATAGCAACCTATCCATTTGTGCCCCCCCAGTAACTGTTACTCAGAGGCATATCCCCTCCAATATTGGGAGGTAGTACACAGCCATCATTATTTTCACTTCTTTATTTATTATTCTTATATCCCACCCTGCTTCCAGAAGGAGCCCACGCGGTCTAACAATAATCATACAGATAAAATCAGCATCAAAACAACCATCACAGAAAGATTAAATCATTAGATGCAATACAGCGGAAAGCAAACAACTGGACACTCAACCTCCCATCTGACTATACACCAAAGGCCCAGACAAATAGATAGGTCTTAAACTGCTGCCCATCGGAAATCAGGGTGGGGCTCAATTGGATCTCCATTAGGAGGCAATTTTGCAATAGGGGCAGCCACAGAGAAGGCCCTGCCACACACTGCTATGCCAAAGGCCGTGTCCATTGGTGGAATCACAAGCAGAGCCCCTCCCACAAATATGAAGAGGCAGGACTTGTAAGTGTTGGGGGAGGCACTCTTTCAAGCGTGTGGGTTCCAACTGTTCAGGGCTTTGCACACTAATAACAACTCCATAAAATTGACTAGTAGCCATTGACAGCTCCGTCTTCCAAGAATTTGCTTAACCCTCTTTTAAAGCCACCCAGGCTTGTGGCCATTAATTTTGTGCTGTGTGAATAAGCACTTTCTCTCATCTGTCCTGAATCTTCAAACATTCAGCTTCATTGAAAAATCCTGGCTTCTAGTATTATGAGAGAGGGTGGAAAACATCTCTCTATCCTTTTTCTTTACATAATATTCTCCCTTGCTCACTTTCTCCCACCCCGCCCGAAACTAAAAGCTCCTAACACTGTAACCTTTTCTCAAAGGAGTGTTGCTCCAGCCCCTTGATAATTTTTAATTGCCTTTTCTTCAATGTTTTACAGCTCTACAATATTGTATTGCATTCAGGCACGGTAACTAGAACGGCACACAGTATTCCAAATGTGGTCGTACCATAGATTTTTTATGATGACATTATTATATTGGCAGTTTTGCTTTTCGATTCCTTTCCTAATTTATATTCTTAATGGTCACCAAAATGGAATTCACATTTTTCACAGCTGCTGCAGACTGGATAGACATTTTCATTGAGCTATCCACCATAATAATCCCAAGACCACCTTCTTGGCCAGTCACCGCTAGCTAGTTCAGACCCCATAAACATAGATGTGAAGATGCAGCTTTTTGCTCCCAAAGTGCAAAGCTTTGCACTTGCTTGTGTTGAAGTGCATGAGCTGCCTTAATGCCCATTTGCCTTGTTTGGAGAGATCTTTTCGGAGCTCCTTAAAATGGGGGAATAAATGGAATTTCAACAAATATGGTCATTATCAACATCGAAGCAAAACTGACCATACTGATAATGCATCAGATGATGGAAAGAGAGCACCGAACCAAAGAGTCAAATTGCAAAAAGAGTCAAATAATGAGCGAGAACCTATCCACAAATCTCTCACTCGGCTGTATCACTCAACCCATTCATATGGGGCATGAGTTCCGGGTCTAAAAGTTGAGTTTTATAAAGGTTAGGAATAGCCCATAGGAAACTGCTTTCATCCATGTCAGAATATTTATTCATCTATCTTAGCCTTGTCTGAGTGGCTCTCCAATGTCTCCAGCAAAGGTCTGTCCCACCATCGGCTCTTAGATCCCTTTTAACCAGACACGCCAGGGAACTACTGAGCTATGGCCTTTCCCCATCAAATTTAAGATATTTTCTTTCTTCGTTTCTTTCACAGTCTGCATCTCTGTGGACTTTGATCATCTCACCCTCCATCCTTCTGCCCAAGCATGCAATCTCGGCACTCCTCATTATCCTTTGATCCTCAGATACAATCAGTCACCAAGCCAGCCATTTTTACATCTGGAATGTGTCTACTATCTGTTCTTTTCTGTCTCCAGACTGCTGCTGTTTGCTTTGGTGGCTTCTCTCATTATTTCTCTTCTCTGCGGCTGGATTCTTTTCGCTGGGTTCATCTCTATCGCTCTTATTTTCAAACCTGTATGCCTCTCCAGACAGCCTGCTTTTCGTGCACTCGTGATGATTGGTTTATTGCACTTTATATTTGTGGGTTGTTTTTTTTTAAAAAAAGGAAAGAAAATCAAAGCAACTTAAAATATAATACAAAAATAAGTGAGAATTTGGCTAAATTGAAAACAGAGCCAAGAAATCTAGTCCTGGTGTCAACAGAGCCAGTTCTAGAAAAGGGTTTGTTGAGCAACCATTGCGATTTCTTTCTGGAGAGAATAGATACTGTCTATTGAATATTTGTTCTTATTGGATCACAGGGAGGTTAGATGACATTGCATAAAGCCATTAGCAACCCACAATTCCCAGTGCATTTCACTGTCACTTTCCTTACTGCAAGAAGTCTGGCTTTTTTTGGGAGAAGCAAGATTAAGGTTTCCTAATCAACTATTATCATACAACCTGAATTTGTTCGGAAGTGACTGAATCACACCTGCAAATAGCGACAGCCTAGAAGCACCTTAGTTTCCCCAGTGGATATGTCTTCCCCAAATATCTATGTAACAAAAAGCAAGTCCTATCGATTTCACTCACAAGAGGAAACAACAAGCAGAATTAGAAGTGACAAAATTAGAAGTGAGAATTTCTAAGGAAAGCTATTGTCAGGGGCTCAGGAGCAGAGGCACAGGGAAGAGAGGAGATGGAGAGCGAAGGGGAAGAATCCGAGGGGAGCGTAGGAGAAGAGGACAGTGGACCGAGGGATTCCATGAGCCTATCCAGCGAATCGGAAGATTCACAGAAGGGGGTGCCAGTGGCCAGGGGTAGGGGGTTCCCAAGGGGAACGCCCCAGGAGCAAGGGGGCAGTAGGGACTCCCAGAGCAGTAGCTGGAAATCAGGACCAGCTTCCCCACCAGAGCAGAGTGGGGGGGAAGAGTCCCAAGGATCGGGGCCAGTGCATTCCCCACCAGGGAGAGAAGATAAGGCAGGGCTGACCACGCCTCCATCAGAAAGTCGGACAACGGAGGAGAGGTCAGATCCGGCCAGTGTCCCGGAAGAGGGAAGCAGTGACCGAAGTAGTGTAATGGTTAGGAGAAAGGTCACTGGGCTGGCGCGAGAGGCAAGTTCAAATGTACAGGAGCGCGGGACAGCAGAGAATGAGGATTGGGAACCGGGTCCTAAAGCCCGCCGGAGGGAGGGGGAGGAGCTAAGCGACTCAGCGTCGGAAGAGTCCAGAAAGGGCAATGCCCCAGCGGGCAGGAGGACCCAGAGGAGGAGAGAGCAGCGTAAAAGGTGGAGCAGGGCTAGGATCTTAAACTGGTGTCATAGGGGAGGGGACTCAGACGGGACTTCGCCGATCTAGGGTTTAAGACGTAGGGCTGCACGCTGTGGCTTTGAAATGGAAACTGAACTTCAATAAAGACTTTTGTACATTACTACAGCCTAGCGTTGGTCCTCTCTGAGCTGAGACCTAGAGGCAGCTCTGACAGCTATGTTTTGAAAAATCCAAATTTGGCAGGTTCACATGAAAACTCAATCAGAACCAAGTTTCTCCTCCATCCCTGCCCATCGTTCAGGCAGTTCCTGATGATTCATGCTGGATTCTTCAATCCTATATGCCTGTATCATTTCCCCCCCAAATGTTATGAATGCGTATCTTTATGGTGTGAACTGTTTTGCAATTCTCTGAATAGTAAGTAGCCTAAACATATTTTAAAATAAAAACAAGATCTCCTGTGAACCGGCTCCTTTTGTACTGGGCCACTATGATGCTCCAGGGACAGTCATGACTTGAGGAGTGTGCTGGTCACCTTTGCTAAGCAAAGCACCGTCTCTTTCAAAGGCATCCTGAACTCACCTTCTCCGTCACGTGGGTACGAATGGCTCTCAGAAACCAAGTCCTCGCTACTGTCCATGGGCAGGAATTCCTCAGTGGTGCGCGTCTCTGAGATGGAGGTGGTGAGCAGGTCATTGGTGGTCACCCGTTCTGAGCGCAGCAGCTCCTCTAGGAGAGCATTACAGAGAAAGGGGTCAGAGAGCTGACCTGAATGTCAGCCGACTCCTACCCTCCCGCAAGTACGTGTGCTGCAACCGTGTTCCCCAAACCTTATTATTATTATTTAAAGCCATCCTTATAGGATCCTCTCTGTGCTTGCTTGGCAAATATAACCCCTCACTCAAAGAGGACATTCAGCATTTTGCAGAATTTCCCTTCTTTAATTAAAAAAAAAAAAAAAAAAGGATTTAGACCACCCTTCATCTACAGAGACACCAAGATGGTATATAACAGAAAATATAAATAAAAATGAAGGTTGTATAATTAAGGAGCACATCAGCATACATAACAACCAAAGACAAAGGTGTTTAAAAATATATACAGTATTTTTCCGTGTATAAGACTAGGTTTTCCCCCTAAAAAATAATGTCCAAAATTTGGGGCGTCTTACACATGGATAGAGCTTCCCCCATTTTCTTAAATTGGAGTCCCCTAAAATAGGGGGCGTCTTATACATGGGGGTGTCTTATGGATGGAAAAACACGGTATATTAAAAAAGCAAGCCGGCCTACTAATAAAATTATAAAAACTTGGGACTTTTTGAAACAGCCCGGGCAAATGAAGGAGTTTTGATCTTACATAGAAATGATTATAACACTGCTGGCAGTTTTTACCCCTCAAGGGAGGGCATTAAGACTATAAAGACAGCTGCCTTAAACTGAGTTGGACCATTAGACCACCTAATTCAATATTGTCTCTGCTAACTGGAAGCAGTTCCCGAGGGTTTCGGACTGAGGACATTGCTTGCTCTACCCGGAGATTTAAGGCCTGAACCTGGGACCTTCCACACGCAATGCAGATCTTCTTCTACTGGGCTTTGGCCCTTCTCCAAAATAGGCACATGGGAAATTGCCTTTTACTGAGTCCATTGAGTTCAGTATTGCCTACTGATTGTCAGGGACCGTGCTGAGGAGGGCTGCACTGAGGAGGAATGGTGGGAGCCTCCCCCTCCCCCTGCTCCTAAGTCAGGACCCTGAATCTTCCCAGAAGCAGTGGGGCAGTATAGATTTGGAACAGTGGTTTGCAGAGGTACATAGTTCAGAAGGCAGAAGTTGGGAAGAACTGGGTGGTGAACAGCTAGGAGAAGAAGAACTGGGAGAGAGTTAGTTAACAGACTCTCTCTCGCTGGAAAGCGTCCATCTGCTCAGCCCAAGGTCAAGGAGAGCAGAGAAGGTGGCAGCACAGAAAGCACAGTGGTTAAAAGACGAGGAACTTACGTGGGTGACTAGGGAAGCGGGTGGAACCCTTAATTGGGAGCACCTTCATTCCTAGGAATGGATTTTTTGTTCTCTTGCTGTGGTCATTAAAATCTCTAACTGGTAAGTGACTCCTTTCGCTTGTTCTACTTATCTACTGCCAAAGGGGATGGGGGAGAAGGAAGACGAGTCCCTGAAGCCTGACACTGACGGGCAGTGTTTTTGCAGGATTTCAGAGATGAGGCATTCGCCTGCAGATGTCAGGGGGCTGAACCTGGGACCTTCTGGGTGCAAAGCAGATGGCCTACTGCTGAGCCATGGCCCTTCACCTCCACAGATATGGTGCCATCAGAAAGAAGGGTCTGAACTTCACAGAACAGCTGGCTGTGCTGTGCATAAGGGCCTCATATAAAGATCTTACAATATGGGCAGCTGGGATAAGGAGAGGAGGAGCTCCACAACACCCGCCTGAAGGCAATCTCTGGGAAACCCTCTCCTACCAGGTCAGGCCTTTGGGTCCATCTCATCTAGACCTACCAATGTCTCCTCGAAGCTCTTGGGCAAGCTGAGGGTTCTTGTAGAGCAGCGCCAGACTCTGGTTCATCCGTTCTTCAATGACATGCAGGTGGGTGTAGACCTGGGGATGACAGCAACCCAGGTTTATTATTGCTCCCCTCCTCCAAGAAGGTCTGAGTGCAGGGACCCCAGACAGGGGCACCTGGGGGGCAGGTGGGCAGGAGGAGAAAGAAGAAGAAGAAGAAGAGGAAGGATGGAAACCAGACCTGGAACTTCATTTGCTCAGCCTTCTCCGGATCAGCAGCTGCCACGTGCTGGTAATGTCGGAGGGTGTGGCGCTGGTCCTTCTGTTCTGCCCGCACGTATCTCTTCAGGGCTAACAGGACGCGGTCCGGCTGGGTCAAAGGGAGGGGACAAAAGAAAAAACAAAACAAGTTAGGCAGGTGCAGGTATAGCTGAACATTTGCCTTGCATGCAGAAGGTCCCAAGTTGTTGGTTTTTTTTGGAAAAGTTATTATTGTTAAAATAATTCAGCATTAATACACACATACTGCGAATATACAAGCATACAAACATACATTTCATACAATCCTTAAAAATGTTCAAACATACCTAAACTCAATCCTACAAATAATTCATTTCCCCATCACCATCCACCACCCTCACCCCACCTTTGTGTTAGACTTCCAATCTACTCAATTGCAATTTCTTTCCACTTCTATTACTTTCTTTCACACACCTTTAACCTAATTTCATGCTTCTTTTTCTATTACACATTGTTATCCATCTTATTTAGTATTTCAGTATTTAAAACGGAACTTGTTTATTCTAATAGGAGTTCTGGTTTTTCAGTATGGTTTTGCAAGTATCCTTTAAACACCTTCCAATCCTTGTCTATCTTCTCTTTTGAGATCCTTCCAATTTCTCCCATTGTTTTGGATATATTGTAGTACTCCAATAATTTGGCAAGCAATTAAACACCTTGTTGGTATAATACCACTTTTCCAATTTTTTGCAATCAATAGCCTTGTGGCTACTGTTGCATACAAATATAATGTCTTGTCTTCTTCCTTTAGACTTCCTAGTACTATTCCTAATAGAAAACCGCAGAAGGTCCCAAATTCAATCCCCAGCATCTCCATGTAGGGCTGGGAAAAAAACTTTCTGCCTGAAACCTTATAGAGCCACTGCCAGCCAGTGTGGGCATTATTGAGGTAGACCATGGGTAGGCAAACTAAGGCCTGGGAGCCGGAGCCAGCCCAATTGCCTTCTGGATCCAGCCTGTGGATGGTTCAGGAATCGACGCGTGGATCGGTGTGGGGATTCTGATCATTTAGGCTGTGCCATTCCCCCCCCCCCACACCCACACTGTGGCGGCACCTTCTCCCTCCCTCCTCCTGGCTTTTCCCTGCCCTGCCTAGAGGAGGAAGGGGGCCGGGCTTTGTTGAGCTGTGGTTGGCTGAGCGCCATTTTAAGCAGCCCCTCTCTGGAGCCAGCCCTTTTGCACCACTCATCGTCCCTCCACCGCTACCAGCCCCTGCTGCTTGCAAGGCACAGGTAAGCAGCCACTGGGGCTCGTCCAGTGCTGTGGAGAAGGGAGGGAAGATTCGGGGGGATTTCCCCCCAAAATATAATCCGGCCCCCCACAAGGTCTGAGGGACAGTGGACCGGCCCCCTGCGGAAAAAGTTTGCTGACACCTGAGATAGACCAACCAATGGCCTGAGCTCACAGAAACACATAAGTGAGTGGAGGGGACATAGCTCAGTGGTAGAGCATCTGCTTTGCATGCAGAAGGTTCCGAGTTCAATTCCCAGCATCTTCAAGCTGAGAATGTCTCCGGCTTAAAATCTTGGAGAGCCACTGCCAGCTTCTGATCTACTCTGGTTTGACTCAGTATAAGGCCACTTTCTACATTTCTATAACCACTGGCTAACCCTCTCCTTTTTTTGTATAATATTTATTAAATTTTCTGTTTTACATTTTAGAATATTCATTTAAGCAACCTTAAAATATCAATGACTTCCCTTCTCTTTCCATGGTTCATTTTGCAGAACATAAATCCCTGCCTATTTGATATCAACTAACCCATTCAGTAGGGACGCGGGTGGCGCTGTGGGTTAAACCACAGAGCCTAGGACTTGCCGATCAGAAGGTTGGCGGTTCGAATCCCCGCAACGGGGTGAGCTCCCGTTGCTTGGTCCCTGCTCCTGCCAACCTAGCAGTTCGAAAGCACCTCAAAGTGCAAGTAGATAAATAGGTAGCGCACTGGCGGGAAGGTAAATGGTGTTTCCGTGTGCTGCTCTGGTTTGCCAGAAGCAGCTTAGTCATGCTGGCCACATGACCCGGAAGCTATACACTGGCTCCCTCGGCCAATAAAGCGAGATGAGCGCCGCAACCCTAGAGTCGGTCACGACTGGACCTAATGGTCAGGGGTCCCTTTACCTCTACCTTAACCCATTCAGTATTCCATTATTACATCCATCAAAACTTCTTTACACTGTTGAATTTATCTTAATGCTGCCCATGTTTTCAAATATACACGATTTCCCCCATATATTCAATAAACATTTTCCAATCTTCTCTAAATGTATGTTCATCTTGTTCTCTTATTCTACAGAAGCTCAACATCAAAAAAACTAAGATCATGGCCACTGGTTCCATCACCTCCTGGTAAAGAGAAGGAGAAGAAATGGAGGCAGTGAGAGATTTTACTGTCCTGGGCTCCATGATCACTGAAGATGGTGACAGCAGTCACAAAATTAAAAGACACCTGCTTCTTGGG
Organism: Podarcis cretensis; assembly: GCF_951804945.1. Classification (NCBI taxonomy): domain Eukaryota; kingdom Metazoa; phylum Chordata; class Lepidosauria; order Squamata; family Lacertidae; genus Podarcis; species Podarcis cretensis. The sequence continues at coordinate 21,083,495 of NC_137177.1, read as the reverse complement.
AGAAAAGCGATGACAAACCTAGACAGCATCTTAAAAAGCAGATACATCACCTTGCCGACAAAGGTCCGTATAGTTAAAGCTATGGTTTTCCCAGTAGTGATGTATGGAAGTAAGAGCCGGACCATAAAGAAGGCTGATCGCTGAAGAATTGATGCTTTTGAATTATGGTGCTGGAGGAGACTCTTGAGAGTCCCATGGACTGCAAGAAGATAAAACTTATCTATTCTGAAGGAAATCAGCCCTGAGTGCTCCCTGGAAGGACAGATCCTGAAGCAGAGGCTCCAATACTTTGGCCACCTCATGAGAAGACTCCCTGGAAAAGACCCTGGGAAAGGTTGAGAGCACAAGGAGAAGGGGATGACAGAGGATGAGATGGTTGGACAGTGTTCTCGAAGCTACGAACATGAGTTTGACCAAACTGTGGGAGGCAGTGGAAGACAGGAGTGCCTTGTGTGCTCTGGTCCATGGGGTCATGAAGAGTCGGACACAACTAAACGACTAAACAACAACAAGTCCGCAAGCTGCACATATTCCATCAGCCATGATTGCTATGTTTGGTCTCCACTGGCAGAGGCAGAATGCTCTGCTCATGTGCAGGCTTCCCATAGGTACATGGGAACAGGATGTGAGACTAGAGCTATTGGCCTGATTCAGCTGGATCGCCTTCTGATGTTAGATGTGTCCACTTCCAAGCATGCTATCAACAACATCTCTAACGTAACCAGCCAGGATAGCTGAGTCGGCAGAGCAGGAGACTCTTAAACCCGTGGTCGTGGGTTTGAGCCCTGCGTTGAGCAAAAGATATTCTGCATTGCAGGGGGATCTGAAGGCAGCCCTGTTTAGGGAAGCTTTTGATGTTTAATACATTATTGTATTTTAGTGTTCTGTTGGAAGATGCCCAGAGTGGCTGGGGAAACCCAGCCAGATGGGCAGGGTAAAGGAAAAGGTAAAGGGACCCCTGACCATTAGGTCCAGTTGTGGACGACACTAGGGTTGCGGCGCTCATCTCGCTTTACTGGCCGAGGGAGCCGGTGTTTGTCTGCAGACAGCTTCCGGGTCATGTGGCCAGCATGAGTAAGCTGCTTCTGGCGAACCAGAGCAGCGCACGGAAACACTGTTTACCTTCCCGCTGGAGCGGTACCTATTTATCTACTTGCACTTTGTGCTTTCGAACTGCTAGGTTGGCAGGAGCAGGGACTGAGCAACAGGAGCCCACCCCGTCACGGGGATTCGAACCACCAACCTTCTGATCGGCAAGCCCTAGGCTCTGTGGTTTAACCCACAGTGCCACCCACGTCCCATGGGTTAAGTTATTACAGTGGTGCCCCGCAAGACGAACGCCTCGCAAGACGGAAAACCCGCTAGACGAAAGGGTTTTCCGTTTTGGAGGCGCTTCGCAAAACGAATTTCCCTATGGGCTTCCTTCGCAAGACGAAAATGTCTTGCGAGTTCCTGCGGGGTTTTTCCCCTCCCCCCTCTTTTCCTAAGCCCTAAGCCGCTTATCAGCTGATCCACTAAAAGCCGCTAAACCGCTAATAGCGCTAATCCGCTAAGCTGTCAATGGGCTTGCTTCGCAAGACGAAAAAACCGCTATACGAAGAGCCTCACGGAACGGATTAATTTCGTCTTGCGAGGCACCACTGTATTATTAATTATTATTATTTTTATTATGGACCAGATGACCCTCGTGGTCCCTTCCAACCCGACAGTTCTATGACAGCTTCCATGCAACTTTTCTGCATCCTGCTTCCCCTTCCTCCTATCCATTTCCAAGCACCCAAAGGAGGCGCACAACACCCAGCCCTTCGCTTTGCATGGTTTTGATCTGTATTGCTTGGAACACATTCGCCTCGCACTGTTTATATTACAAGACACAGGATGACAGGGACGAGCATCTTTCTCTTCTCGGCACCTGCACACTCCGGAGGTTATTCCAGGCTAACCGTTCTAACCCCCCTCACCCGCCCTCTCAAAATGTTCAGGCAGGGTTTGCTTGTCTGTTATCCTCCCAGATCAACCTTCATTTCCATCTCTTTCCCCGCGCAGCAAATGCAATAAACAAACAGTTGCTTTATTGTGCATTCATGACACTCGACAACGTGCTTGCTACTGTTCTCCATTCACAACTAGAGGCCTGTTGCGGAGGCCACGGGAGTGACACAGTCCTCTGACCAGAGGGCTTGGCGCTCTGGACAATTATTGCCATTATCATTATTATTAATTGGATTTATATCCTGCCCTTCCTTCCCAAGGAGTCCAGGACAGGGAAGATAACAGTACCATCTAGGGCAGCATATTCTGGTTCAGTACATCCTGCCAGCCTCCGTCCGTTCTCAGCCTGCCCTCCATGCTGTCCCAAAGTTTGTTATGAGTTCTAATCCTGCCCCAGCGCTCTTGCTCTGCTGCTCAGCACATCAGGTGACCAAAATCTGAACAGAAAATTGTTTCCTTACTCTAATCTTTAACGTCTTTGCAAATGTGCCCTGGAATAGGCAGCAAAAGGCCCCTGATCCTCTTTTCTGGAACAAAGGGATATCAGCCATGCCAAGGAGTGGCTAAGCTGCCTCTGCGCTGCCTCCCCAAAACTGCAGGTTAGCAGAGATTTTTTCTCTCTCTCGGGGGCTGCTGAGGAAGACACCCCTGGACTCCCAGCACCCCAGGCTGCAACTACATTTGCCTTCAGTTAAGCTGGCCCTGAAACAGCTTGATGAATAACAGGGAAGAGGCTGTACCAGGCATAAGGAGCAGCAGAAAGCACAGAGGAGACAAAGGAGATAAACAGGAAAGGAGCTTGCAAGGAAAGACAACAGAAAGATAAAGGCAGTAGAGAGGGGCGATCTCTTGTACCTTCCTCCCTTTTGCTTATTTTTTGATTACAGGAAGTCCAAAAGTCATGTAGCAAACAGCCATAGCTTTTAGCTCACTGGAATTCTGGTTTCAGAAATTTAACTTTGCATTGCCCATACGGGTTTCAAAAACTCATATTCTCAGCCTTTGCTGCGTAGGAAAAAAAATGCTTTCTTGCTTAAAATGTTTATCAGAGATTCTCAGGAGTTCTACCAGAAACTGACCCGAACCCACATCTTTCATTTCATTTTTTGCTCAGCCCTTGCTCCAAGGAGCTCAGGGCAGCAAACATGGCCCCCCTTTCCCCATGTTCTTCTCAAAACAACCCTGTGAAGTAGAGCTTAGGCTGAGACACAATGAATAAAGACTCAAAGCCATCCAGTGAGATTTATGGTTGCGTGGAGAGTTGAACTGGATGTCCTGGGCTGAACAGAGAAATTCTAGCCATGTTTGCTTGATGTTAAGTCCCAAAGCGTTCAATAGAGCTTACTCTCTTTTAAAATATGTCTAAGATTGCTGCCTAATACTTTAGCCACTTTGCTGCTCTGTGTATGTGCAGGATTCTTCCCCAGTGTCAGATTCCACACTGGAGTTCAGAGTGTCCAAGCACACAAATAACTTGAATTATAAAGCTTGATTCTTATAGGTGATGGGTGTAAAGCATTTACCCATGTAAGCATGTCATGTGCAGTCAGTTACATTTAAATGCACACATACATGGAGTGGCACATCCATGTGCAATGTGAAGCATTCATGTGAATCTACATGAGATTGGGCACGTGCTGGACAAATGTGTCCTGTATATTAACATGCCCAGATTTATAGTCAGTGCAGAGCACAAGGGAGTCTGGGTAATAAGGTCTCCAAGGAAAAACAAAAAGATCTTTAACAGAGAGGGTGTTAACAATGGGGGAGAAGAAAGAATTTGAACTAGAAAAGGACAAGTTAATGCATAATTTTTTTAAAAAAACACCTCATACTTTCCCCTACAAAAGGGAGCTGCTTAAAGTGGCTTACAAACGAAAGCAACAATTATCTTATTGTTAAAAACTAATTTAACGGTGGAAGGTTCACAGGCTATGAAGGACTTGCTCACAAATTCATTGACAGCTGCACGAATTATTATAGCCAGGAAGTGGAAGGGGCAAGCAGAATATAAAATGGAAGAATGGTATAAAGAGGTGTGGGGTATACTATTAATGATAAATTAAAATGTGCCATTAAGGTAAGATGGGGAATACGCAGGAGAAATGATTTTGAGGACATACGGAGGGTGTTTGTAGAATTTGTACTGTTAAAACGGAAAGGGGTCAAACCATCGCAAGAGGTATTGACATTCTGGGAAGTTGGATAGTTACAATGGAATGGCCTCGGTGGTGGGGTGCACATTTTTTTTCTTATTTATTTATGATTATGACTTTGTCAAAAAAATTTTTTATAAAAAATAATGTATAAAATGTAAATAAATGTATAAAATATAAATAAAATAATGAAAATGAAAAAACAAAACAAAAACTAATTTAACAAAACCAAAAAGACACAGAAAGCCCAAAGAGTGGTGCCATTCAAGGGAGGCAATGGCATCCAACCAGGTAAAAGTACAGGTAAAGGTAAAGAACATCATCCCCGAGCAGCTTCCCACCCAACTCATCCCCTCCCTCCTCTATATGCTTTTCCTTACCTGGGGATTATCAGTCTGCACAGCAGTCAGGTAGCTCTCTAGTGCCGCCCGTCGATTATCATTGAGCAGGGCCACCACACGGGCCAAATGAGTCTCAACCAGCCGCTGTCGCTCTCGAGACACCTGCTCCTCCAGCGTCTGAAGGATGGACTGGAAGTGCTGGGTCAGCCAAGAGAGAAGGCGAGAGGGTCATGAAGTTAAATGTATCTGCTGGGACCAAAGGGTGATGGTCTGGGAGCATCTGGTGCTGCACAGCACCGCTGAAGTTAAGCAGATGTGCAAGCCCTCCCAGATGCCCCCTTTAACACCTGGTGTTGAGTTTTGGAAGGGTGGGAGGGGCAAGCTGCCTGTCAATCATGTGAAATAACAATTGCGTGATGCGATTGACATGTGGGTAGCTATGCCCACCAGTTAGAATTGGCTCATGGGGTGGGGGCAGAAGCAAAAAAGATTCCCCACGGGTGAGTGTGGGGTTTTTGGAGAGGTTATAGGAGGCGTTGGACTGATGGAAGCCCCAGTAAATACATCTAAACAGACAAAACATGAAGTTAATTCATATGCTTTTTTCCACAAAATAGCAGTTTGGGAATGGGGGAGATAAATGACGCCATTTCAAAATAAAAAAAATATAGACATTCCAAAGCCAGCATTCAAAAATGGAAAAAGTTACAAAAGGAGCCAAAAGTAGCAACGAAAGAAACTTAAAAATGTGTTATTTTAAACATGTTTTATTTATTTTGGGAATTTGTATACTACTCTTCCAACAAATTCCCAGCGCAGCTGACATTTTTAATACTGGCATGAAAAATAGCCCCCCCCCCCCAAAGCATTTAAAAGCATAGAAACAATCTGTCCAAGATGTAAAACAATTTCCAAACCAGCACCATCATTAAATAAAAACACCTAGGAAAAAGTAAGCTGGAATAGGTGGTGTTTTTTTTTTTTTTTTAAAAAAAAGTCCATTAAAAAGTCTCAATCAAAAGCTCCATTCACACTTTGGTAGGTAAAGTGTTCCATAGCTGTGGGGCCATCACTGAAAAGGTCCTTACTAACGTGATTTGATTTTACTGGCAAAGCGTCTCCAGAGCTGATCTCAATACAATCCTTCTCTAGTCCTCACCTCATTGAGTGCCTGACGATCCGTCTTGGGCAGGTTTTTTGCTTGGTTGTCTGCCTCGGCCCACTCCTTCATCACCTGTTGAATTGAAACGAAGCAATGAGGTCCGGATGATGCTCCCACAAAAAGGCCCACATTTCTTCCTGGCACAAAGCCTGGCCCCATGATGCAGTTTCCTTTCACCCTCCCTCTCCAGTATCGCTTCTCAGGCTTGAAGGCATGCATTTTATATATTGGATATTGCTGTTTTGTATAGAGCAGGAACGTTCAACTTCCAAGAAGTTTTTTTGGGGGGGGGCACTCGGGGACCGGGATCAACCAGGGACATTCCGCGATCGACCGGTTGGACATCCCTGGTATAGAGTAAATTCAACATTTAGAGATGGAATTATGGGCAGGTGTCCCAGGTGACCGTTTGGAGTCCCTGCCACAGACTCTCTCCAATCCGCTCAGCAGCCAAAACAAAACAATCAGCTCATCTTCACTCGTAAAGCTGGCCTACATGACAGGCATTGTGTTAACACTTGGTTTGTCTTATTCATGGGGAAAATTTACAACATCAAAGCCTATTCAGCAAGATGTGCCTCTGAGCGATTGTGATCAAATCCGCACATGCAAATTTATCATCTTATGAGGCGAGGACAAATTGTGCCTTCTAAATTGTGAAACAGGCTACCGAGGCATTGAAGACGTTCACAATTTAAGCAAAGGGAAGTGTGTTTCACCAAGGACACCCCTCAATTGGGGTGACAATTGCTCTAGAGCTGCACCCCCCAATCACCTCATTGATCTGTCTCATGCGCCGTTCCTCCAAGTCCATCTTGGCACGCAGGAAGTTGGCGTGTTCATTCCCATCTCCGGGCATTTCGAAATAAACGTCCACTCCGTCGGTGGGGCGAGGGGTGGGGGCCACTGGAAACACAGGAAGTGCGTTACACAAGGCAACATGCCTCGGCCCTCCCACCCACACGAAACATTCCCCGCAGGACAGGGGGCTCCCCACTCAGGCAAGGCATCAATACACAACCTTCTCCAACCTTCTAGAACTCCAGCTCCCATCAGCCCTAGCGTGATGGGAGTCATAGTCTAATAACCTCTGGAGGACGCCATGTTGTCAAAGGCTGTAATATAGCCTCACATGGCATAACAGGCCCACCCCCCTTATTTTTCAGTTGCTGTTTCATTAATAGTGTTTCACAGATTTTATATATTCACTGTTATATTCACTGTTTTATATATTATTTGTTGATTATTTTATATGATTTATGCTCTACAGACAACTCCCAATTTATGAAGGGGTTATGTTCCAAGGCACTGCATTTAAGTGAAATCGCATATATTTCAAACAACATTGAAAAAGCCTGCAAACACCTCATTCCGCCCCTGCCCCATTCTGCCCTTTTTTGTGACTTTTTCAGGTCACTTCCAGGTTCAGCATGATGTGCGCATGCACGGTTGCGCCTGTATTGGACATGCCTAAAATCGTCGCTGCCTGTTTTTGTGATGTTCTACCATGTTGTTGTTTCTTACTGTTTGTAAGCCGCATTGAGATCCATTTGAATGAAAAGCTAAACAATACATTAAATTGAATCAAACCCCACCTCTTACAAAAAATGCTGAATTCTCAGCTCCACTTGGCGCCTCGTAGACTGAGGCGGGCGTGCCCCCTTGTGCCCCACCCCCGAGCTGTGTCGGCTGAGGGACACACTGGCTCACTGCGTCTGCCCCTCTGTGTCAGGGAGAGCCAGGTTCCGAGCTGCCTCTAGAACAGGCGCCCCATTGTGAGGAGGACGAGGAGGAGACGTGACCAGGACAAGCAGCTGAGCATTTCCGTCTTGTCCTACCACCCCTTGTAGCTGCTTGCTGGCTCCATGCGCCCCTCCTTTCATGTGCTAACATCTGCAGCAGGGATTCCATGAACTTCGCCCTTCAGAAGTGGCCCGAATGGGAGCGCTGACTTCACCTGCTCTCAGAAAAACAAAGTACGGCTAGGTTCAGGTTCCATTTCTTGAGATAAGCATCTTCAGTAGGCCTCTCTCATCCTTGCTTTTTATAAGACAGATCAACAGGGCCTCCCAGAAAGGTGATGGAAAGGATGGAGGAGGATGGAGCTCCTTTACCTCCCTCCCTACTACTTCTAGAGAGGTGAACAGGCAAGTGAGGAAGAGCAGGTGGGGAACCGGTAGCCCTTCGGATGCTGTTGGACTACAACTCCCATCAACCCCGTCTATTGGCCACACTCACAGGGGCTGATGGGAGTTGGAGCCCAACAACATCTGGTGGTCCACAGCTTCACCATCCCGGCTCCACTCGCTAGCCCTGCCCTGTCCTCCAGAGCTTACCTTTGATATCCTCTTCGGTGGTCTGCGTGGTGGTCGTGATGGTAGTCTGGGTGATGCTGTCGTCATAGTAACCCGGCTCCACAAAATAGTCATCCCAGGCAGCAGGGAAAGGGTCAGGGTCAGGGGCACTATCTCCAGGGCTTTCCTCCTCCTCGTCCTCGTCCTCCTCCACCTCTTCATCTTCATCCAGGTCCCCTTCTTCCTCCATTTCCAGGCTCTCTTCCTCTGTTGGGATGCGTCCTGTCGGAACCTTGTTGCTGAAGAAGCAACCATCCGGTCAGGAGACTGCACAATAGATACTTAAAGGGAAGAGTGTGCATTTTTTTTTTGGGGGGGGTCTTTCTGGCAAGGGGGAAACTGTGTGGTGAACACCTTGCAGAACATCTTAAGCAGTGTGAATGCCACCTGGGTGGAAGCAAATAGGGCCTTGAATTTTGCACAATTAAAAACCTGAATTAAAATAAATTCTGATTATTTTGTGGGGGGTGGGGAATAGATGGCAATTTCCCAACATGGATCCTCTTAAGCTCCAAAGTGTCTCACACTGCACGCCATCAACATTAAGGGGCGAGTGGCAAGTGCAGCTTGGGGTCGTTTGCTCACCTGTGCAGGGCCTCCTCTCTCAGATGGGCAAGGATCTGGGGTGCCTCAGTGGCTTGTTCCAGCCTGAGAGCTGTGGGGCGTGCAGGGCAACACACATATTCGACCCCACGGAAGCGGTCTGCCCCACAGGGCAACAGCATGCCATAGCTGTGAAGCTCCAGCTCCTCCCCGCTGCAGGCCTGGGAATGGGAGATGAACAGTGTCAGAATGCTGCTAAGTCACTCATTGGCTCAGTTCAGACACCAAGCCGAAGCATGATTTGCGCTAGCCATCGTGCTTTGAACCTGCGCTATGGTTTGAGCTTCAAGATGTACAGCAAGCAAGCCATGGTTCGCAGCCACTTGTCTCCTTTCATTTTCCATCTGCTCAACACACACCTCTCACCATGGGGCAGCAGCCTCTTTGAAGGCAGAACAATGACCCTAACTGTGGTTTGCGACTTCAGATGCCGCAGCAAACTGTGGTTAGTACAAACCATGGTTTGCAAACCCCCCCCCCCCCAGTTCGTGGTTTGGATATTCTTATTCGGCAGACTTTCACAGAACATGGTTTGTAAACTGGCATAAAAAGACGGACATAGTACCAATTGATGGTTTGCAATTATGTTTGAATGCAACCAATTCTCACTGTGAGGTTGGTGAACTTTACATTTAAAAGAAAATTAAAATTCTGCACCAAAGTATCTCAAAACTCTGTTACGAGGAATAACAAACAAATCATGCAACTTGTAGACCTTTTGCAAATTAAACACATCTACATGATTTCTCCCGCTGTGCATGACATATTCTACACTTCAAAACTGGTTTTCCTAATTTATCCCACTTTCTGCAGGGCAAAGAAGAAATAACACAGCGACCTGAAACCTCATCCCTCAGCTGGAAGCCTTATCCAGCAGCCATTCTTGTTTCTGAGATTTTGGCAGGCACTGATTGCACCGTGCCAACATTATCTTCGTACTCATGAGGTCTAAAAACTTTTTTTTATGAAGGAAACTTATGTTCTGAGGAAGCCCTCCTATCTTATTTTACTCCTCAGATTAAGAACGTAACCAATAAAGACCTCATCCTCCATTTATTAACTGCAGTGAGATTAGTGACTGCAAAAAAAGGGGGAAACTTTAAATGCATATCTTTTAAAACTACATATAAAACTACAACCATCAGCTCCTATTTTTTCTTTCTTTTCTGTATGCCTACTAAGCTCTGTATTCCTTGTATGGATATGTTTTGTAACTTGAAATTAAAAAGCAGCAAAAAAACCCCACACTATTTTAAAAAAGGAAGCTAAATTCCATAGTTTTTTTCTGTGGTATTGCAAAATTGCCAAACACACACACACTTATACCATACCAGGAGCGGACAGCCTTTTTGCGCCCAAAGACCACATGTTAGAGGGCAGGATCCAGACCTGTCCAGGACTACTATCTCCCTCGTCCCCCATTCACAAATGCACCCAGTTCACACAAACTCTCCCCTTTATCACTTATCTGACACACAGACTCACAATCCCAGACACCCACACATTCCCTACGTGTTCCCCTCCACTCATACGCAACACAACAGCTGCCTAGCTCTGCAGGAACTTCCATGTTTCCTCTGCTCCCCAGCCCAAAAAGAAAGTCAGTGGTAAAAATAACTTGCTTGACACGATGTACAGTATTATTATTATTATTTATTTTACTTCTATACTGCCCTATAACCGAAGGTCTCAGGGCGGTTCACATGAAAAATCACTTACATAAAATCAAAACAAAAACCAGATTAACCCCCCTCCTGAAAAGAGCCAGCATTTTAAAAAGGGTATAGGATGTCAGGTCAGGCAAAGGCCTGGTTGAAAAGGAATATTTTTGCTTGGTGCCTAAAGGTGTATAGTGAAGACACCAGGCGGACTTCCCTGGGGAGAGCATTCCACAGAGGGGGAGCCACTGGAGAGAAGGCCCGTTCTCGTGTTGCCACTCTCCTGACCTCTCGAGGAAGAGGCCTCAGAAGAAGTGGCCACGAAGAAGGACTTCAGAAGATGATCTCAGGGTCTGGGTAGGTTCATATGGGAAGAGGCGGTCCTTGAGGTATTGTGGTTAATCGTAGGTTGCATTATATCACGGTCATCCTCCAGGGACATTTAATAGGAAACTTGGGGGGTTAAAAATTATCATTGCCAGCATCCTACTTTGGGAGGAAGCGGCGAGGGTTATCAAAAACCAGCCTGTAACTGCGGCACAAACACTCTCTCAACATCCCTTAAAGCACTGTTTCCCAAACTGGGGCCTCCAGCTGTTTTTGGACTACAACTCCCATCATCCCTAGCTAGCAGGATCAGTGGTCAGGGATGATGGGAATTGTAGTCCGAAAACAACAACAACAACTGGAGACCCAAGTTTGGGAAAACACTGTTTTAAAGAGTCTTGGCAGCCTCTTCACCTTCAGCAGAGCTTGCCTTAAAGCAGAGATAGGAAACCTGCAGTCCCTGGCTTGTTTTCAAGTCCCTGGAGAAAGGGAAAGAGGGCAGGTGGAGGATATGCTAAAATGGGCAGAGCTTTGGAAAGGGGAGTTTTCTACAAACCATCGACTGAGACCTTGGGCAAGAGTGATCTTCCCTTCCCAAGGCAGCCCACTCAGCAGTGGGGAAAAGAGAGAGAGGAAAGGGGAGGCTGGCAAATCGCTCCTGAGGAAATGTGACACTCAACTGGAAAAACAAAGGTTTCCCACCCTCACTTTATTTTATTTTTTAAAATAATATTTATTAAAGATTTTCAAATATAACAGAAAAAGAAAAACATCCAAATTTAAAACCTAATTTTCATTGGCATCTTTCCAGGACTTCCCCTCCCCTTCCCCTCTTGTATTCCAATTCTTTCAAATAGATTCAACAAATTCTTACCCCAAATTTTAAAATTATTTATCATTGACCCAATTTAAAAAATATTTTCCCATCCCCTAAAATCGACCTGTTCCCTTCCACGAGTTCCCCTCTTTAATATACAATACAGATTAAAATAAACAGAAAAATAAAACAAGAATAAAATGTAATTTAACACCCTTTGGATTCCAAATTTCCCTCCCCCCTTTCCCGGTTGCGTTCCCAATGTCCGTCAATATCTACTGTCATCCTGGAGCTCCCACATCTAAACCACAGTCCTTCACCAGTCCGCTTTGCCGTCTTTTTATTAGTCTTTGCCGTCTTTTGGTCATCTTTGATTTCACATGTCCAATCTTGGAAGGAGTCTATCTTCCAACTTTGTCCAGTTCTTGTTATTCTTGTTGTTCTTGTTGTTCTCTCTCCTCCTCTTTTTTTTTTTTCCCTGCTCTCCTGCACAAATGTTCTAATTCCAAAAAGCTTCTAATTCCTCTGCAGAGGCTTTGTTATTCAGGAACAAAACATTACGTCAAGTCCCTTCCATTCTTCAATAGATAAATCTATTGTCTCCTTTAGTGTGTAGACCTCTGTAGACAAAATAGTGTTCCATTTCTGCAGTTTCCCAGGAGATAAAAAGTCCTATTCAAATTCGATGCCAACAATACTTGTAGTGTCCCACAGCTCCTCTAGAGGGATTATAGTAACTCAGTTTCCTTCCCGATCACACCCAACAGTCAAAGTAACTTATTATTCCTTGTTTTAAACAATTTATATCCAATTTGTAACAAATGTGACCAGCAAAGTCCTCGTAACAAAGTTCTCTTTTTGTTCTTCCGCTTTGACAGCTCCTTTGACAGCTGTCAAAACCTCTATTTCTCCTCTCCCGGCGCTCTTACGAATCGCTCCCGGGGTTTCCGGGGGGGGGGTTGCCTTTTAATTCACATTCCACTTTTCTCCTCCAGCCCAGTCTTATAATTTTCCCTCGCGAAGTTAATAATTTTATCAAAAAAAGGTTGCACTCGATCTTAGTTGTCAAATCCTTTGCTTTAGCTCCTCTACAACAGGGGGGAGGCTGACTTCCTTTTTGCACCTCCCCCGCTCGCTCCAAATTTAAAAAAAAAAATTCCCCTTTTTTAATCCAAGTTCCAATTACTCACGGGTTATTCTTTTAAAGTCCAAATTTTCAATGGAAGAAGTCAGCGCTCTCCGTCGAATGTCATGCGGCTTCGCTCGGCAGGGGAAGCGGAGGACTCACAGCACCCCCCCCGTCACCCGCTCCGCAGCCTTTAAAAAGGCTCCTTCGCGGGTCGGGGGGGACGCAAACGGTGCCCGCCGAGTCACCATGCCCATGGGTTTCAGCGCCCATGGTTTTTGAGGGTCCCTGCGTCGCCGGCGCGGTAGAACCCAGCCCCTGCCGAGCAGGCTCCCTCCGGAGGTCAGAGGGAGTCCGCCATTCGGCGATGGCGCCAACCCGGAAGTCTCCCACCCTCACTTTAAAGTATCTGCTACTTTCCCTTCCCTAAGGTGCTCCCAGCTGCTCACCTCTTTGGCCACGCTGTGCCAATATAAGTAGGTCTCGCACGAATCCATTTTTTCTTGGTGCAGGAATTTGCACTTGTCGGGCACAAGGAGAGCTTCGCTCACAAATTCACCCACTAGAGAAGGGACAGAAGGAGGCAGCGTTACAATTTATGACTTTTTTTTTTAATCCCACCCATCCTTGAAAGAGTTCAAGGCAGTGTGCATGGCCCATTTTATCCTCACCACAACCCTGCGAGGTAGGAAGGTTGGAGAGAGAGAGTGAAAGATCCAAGGTCACTAAGCTCACTGTGTTGGTTAAGTGGGGATTTAAACCCGAGTCTTCCCAAGAATGATAGAGTTGTACAATTAGAAGGGACCCTGAGGGTCATCTAGTCCAAGTCCCCGCAATGCAGGAATATGCAGCTGTCGCTTACGGGAATCGAACCTGCAACCTTTCTAACCCAAGCTTCCCCAACCTGGTGCCCCCAGACGTTTTGGACTACTACTCTCATCCGTCCCAGCCAGCAATGGTAAGAGATGATGGGTGCTGCAAGTCCAATAACATCTGGGGATCCAAGGTTGGGAGAGGCTGGTGTTGGTAGAGCATGGGACTCTTAATCTCAGGTCCGTGGGTTCAAGCCCCACGTTGGGTAAAAGATCCCTGCACTGCAGGGGGTTGGACTGGATGACCCCTCGTGGTCCCTTGCAACTCTATGATGGACAAATAGTCTGAATCTTCTATAAGCCAGATTCCTAGATAGCAAGCTTCTCATAATCATGCAGCTTACAGCTGGTCCATACAAAGTTCTCATCAGCCCCAGCTAGCATGGCTAATGCTAAATGGAGGGCACCAGGTTGGGGAACGTTGCCCTTAGCACTGCAACACACTGGTGCTTGCTCCTTCTATTTCCCAGTACATTTCTGAGAACTACTCAAAGTGCAAGTGCTGACCTTTAGGGCTTTGTATGTACTGGGAAATAGGCCCTGTTTACCTGAAGGAGCATCTCCAACCCCATTGCTTAGCCAGGACATTGAGGTCCAGCTCCGAGGGCCTTCTGGCAGTTTCCTCACTGCAAGAAGTGAGGTGACAGGGAACCAGGCAGAGGGCCTTCTCGGTGGTGGTGCCCACCCAGTGGAATGCCCTCCCATCAAAAGTCAAGGAGATAAAGAACTAGACAACCTTTAGAAGACACCTGAAGGCAGCCCTGTATAGGGATGTTTTTAATGTTTGATGTTTGGATATGTTTTTGAATATGCTGGAAGCTGCCCAGAGTGTCTGGGGCAACCCAGTTACATGGGTGGGGTACAAAATATAATAATACATAACAACAACAACAACAACAACAACAGCAGCTCAGTAGGAAAGCACTTGCTTTACAAGCAGAGAGACAATGATCTGCAGGGTCTGGACCAGGAATGGGAAACCTCTGGTGTTCTCCATGCTGATCAGCTTCCATCAGCCCCTGTCAGTTTAGCCAGGGATGATGGGAAGCGAGGTCCAACCACACCTGGAAAGCCACAGCTTCTCCAGCCCTGGTCTGCACGAAATACAGCAAGCGCAGCTCTCGTGCCAACTCCCTGCGGCTGTTCCTCATCTGGCACTTACCCAGACACTGATAGGGCACCACGATGTGCTGGTGGCCTTTGCATTTGGGCCTCCCCTTCTTGCACCAGTTGTCGATTGTGACGGGCTGGGTGCCCTCCACGGCGTTGGTGATCTGCAACTCGGGATACACCTGCGGGTGGTGCATAGAAGAGGCACACAGATCACAGCAGGGAAGGGGAGACAGGGAAAAGCAGGGAGAGGGGACACAAGAGCTTTTGATCCTTACTATGCATCAAAGAACAATGGCACATGCATACACTTCCTCCTCCTCCCTCTGAAGGAGCGTCTTAAAGTGGCATACCTGGAGTTCCTAAGTACAGTGGTGGCCCTACTATGAGGCAGAGGGAGGCAGCCGCCTCAAGCGGTAGGTGCTGAGGGGCAGGGAGAAATAGTGAGGTGTTGGGAGGGCCATCTGTGCATGCTAGGTGGCCTGTTCTGAACCCCGTAAGCTAGCCTGACGCCTTCAGGTGGGGTAGAGGATGCTGCCCTGTTGGTGGTGTTGACACCAACTTCAACTGCAAGTCTTCTCTGGCACGTTTTTGTACAATGCAGGGGAGAGGGTGTCAACCTGTCCTTTGCCCCAGGCAGCCTTGTCTGAGCAGAGCTCCTTCAGATCGTACTCTGGGCTCAGATTCCACGTTCAAGGCACAGGAGCGCATGGGTGGGTTGCAAGCACAAACAAGAACAATCCCATTTCCCAAACAACAGCAGGGTGAACCTGAAGGGGCAAGGAACGGCCAGCTCATAATAAACTTTGGTGCCTGAGGTGGAAAATGGCATCCTTCTGCCGATGTGTCCCGTATATACCTGCTGGGACCCCAATAACCTTTTCAGAAGACATTTTCTGGATATTGCTGCCAAATGTGGCAAGTCCAGTGGTCACAAGGGACAGTGACTTTTCAGTGGTGGCTCCTGGTTAGGGAATGCCTTCCTCACTTGTTCACTGCATTGTGCTCTTTTCAGCACCAAGTGCAGACCTTTATATTTCCCCAGTTTCTCTCTCTCCAGTTTTAGAACTTTTAAAAACAGTTATTTATGCTATTGCTGTTTCTCTTACTGGTTTTAACTATTTCTGTGGTATATATTCCATTTTTTAATTTTTTTTTAAATTACTTGCATTAAACGCATGGCTCCTGGTGGATTTGTGAGTTTAACTTTTATTTGTGATCTGCACAGAGAACTTTTTGTTAACTGCAGGTAGGAAATCTACCGCGGTGGCATTACACAACTCTGGTTTGTTTGAACAACAGTTGTGCTGGAGACTAGATAGAGCCCTATGGACCACCTCTCTCCCCCCTCTGCAAACACTTTGACACCCTCAAAGGAGCTCCGAAATCTGCCTCCTCTTCTTTGCTGTAGGACCACCCTTAGGAAAAGCATAGAGCTTCAGTGTTTCTTCCAGGGAAAGGATGGCTATGGAGGACCTTTTCTGCTTGCTTCCCCCTTACATCATTTGGCTGGGCTAATTTGTCTGCACCTTTTGACTTAAATCACCACTTAATGGTCCATTTATTACAACACAACGGCATATGTAAGGCGCTTTGAATACTTGAGCATAAATGCAGATGTGGCGTTATTATCCCCATACTGCAGACAGGAATGCTGAGAGGGGGTGGCTGGGCTAGGGCCAGCTGATGATTTCATGGCAGCTGAGAGAGCTTAAACTTTGAGGAAGGGTCATAGCTCAGTGGTAGAGCATCTGCCTTGCATGCAGAACGTCCCAGGTTTGATCCCCAGGTAGGGCTGGGAATGTCCAAGTCTGTACTGAGAGCATGCAGGCATACTGCGCCTGCAAACAGAGTGCTTATTATGATCTGGATTAACTGGGGGTAGTGGGAAGGAGCGATGACGCTCCCTTATTATGGCAGGTAGTTGGACTTTCCTGATGCGCCAGTGGTGCAGATGCTTGTCTTGGGTGAGGGGAATGGCACTGCCAATAACATTCACAAAGAGGGGGGTATTTGATAGTGGCCTTGCCAGATGCATCTGTTTCAGCATGGGAGAGAGAAGTCCTAACCAAAGCAGGAGGGCACACAGCTTGGTGCATGAGAGTCAGACAAACAGAAAGGCTGGCGCCAATGCTTGTGGGTGCTTGTGTACTTGAGGGGCTGTCTATCAACGCATTTTGAGATAGACTGGGGACCTCTGATGGTCCTTATATATATCCACTGATGCCAACAACCAGCACCCGTGTGGTTTCGTTGGTGTAGGACCTGGACAATTGGGTTCAAATCCCACTCATCTCACTGGGAGAGCTTGGGCCAGAGTCCAACTCTCAGCCTGACCTACCTCACAGGCTTGCTGTGAGGGAAGGGGGAAATGGTGCATGCCACCTTGAGCCTCTTGGAGGAAAAGTGGGACGTAAAGATAATAGCACATAAAAGATACCAACAAACATCACTTTCAGCGCTCATGCCCCCAGGCACCTCAGCATATAGGGAATGGCAGCGGGCAAAGGGACATCATTCTAGAAGTGAGCTCATTTATTATTTTCTTGCTCCATAGGTTTATAGGCCATCCAATAAGCTTAGCATTGTATACATGGAATGCCCAGGTAGCTAGACAGCCAGGTAACTGACCTGTTTGGTTTCACAGATGAATCTATTCCCGGTGCACGTGTGTGGTTCTTTGTGTACATTTATGACTTTGCAGGCGATGGGAAATATGTCTGCCTGAAACCCTGGAAAGCTGCTACCAACTTGCCTGGATATAAGGCAAGTTCCTAACTACATCAAATAGCCTTGGGTCATTTCTCTGGACCCAGTTATAGAATAGAAATGGGCTTCAATGGATTGAGCTGGTAGACCAGTTATTCCCAAACTTGGGTTGCCGGCTGTTGTTGAACTACAGTTCCTATCATCCCTGACCATTTGTCCTGCTAGCTAGGGATGGTGGGAATTGTAGTCCAAAAACAGCTGGAACCCAAGTTTGGGAAACGCTGTGGATGAGAAAGATAGGGACAGCCAAGGTTAGATTCACAATGGTGTGTGTGTGTGTGTGTGTGTGTAGACTCCAGTGCAGAGCTAAGCATATGGTTCAGGGTGAATTGAAGCAGAATTGGAAGGTGGAGATGGGCCAAGGCAAAAGGAGAAGGAGGGCTTGAGGAAGCACTGGGCGTGGAAGAGGAGCAGGCGAGCGCTTCATACCTCCTGGCAGTAGCTCCGGATCTCCTCACTGGTGTGGAAGCAGGTGTTGGTGCCGAAGGCGTCAGGCTCCCAGCGCCCTGTCTGTACATTGAGATGCAGGACCAGCTTCCCACAGAACATGGCCACTTGGGGAGTCCCGAGTGCCGGGCCAAGGGCTGCCCCCATCCCCTGCAACACACAAAGGGAAGAGAGGAGTGATAAGACGTGTTCTGCAAAACACCAGACACACGTTTGGATCACGTTGAACAGTCTCCTCCTGGCAGGGCACCTCCCAGAGCTAGCAGGGAAGCGTGTTCCCCGGCCACATCACTCCCATGACCCCCCACAAAGCCTCGCATCTTCGCATCTACCTGCCCTTTTGCTGTTTCCCTCCCCCCCATCTTTGTTTGCACCATCTCTCTGTCTCTCTCCATCTTCTCCTCCTCAGCAACCGTGGGGATGTTGTTGCTGTGGCAACCGCTCCCCATGGAGTTGCCAGATCTTCTCTGTTGCCATGGAGACCAGCTCCCAGATGGAAATTAATACTGCATCACCAGCCCCTCCCTCAGCAGTTTCTCATCTTGGGCCCACTCCCACCAGGCAGCAGCACCACCTCCTCCTTGTCTTCCTCGCCGCCCCCCACCGCTCCCAGCTCACCTTCCTTCCACTCCTTTTCTCTATTCCTTCATCTAGAATCTCGCTATGTTGCCATCCATCTCTGTCCAAACGCCATCCCCCCCCCAGTTTCCTCCCTCTCTCCCATCTCAGTCAGTGTTTCTCACAGTGCTGCTTCATTGGGCCTCCACAGCTGGCACCCACTAGAGACACAAGGTGTGGGGTGAGCAGGGGCTCCCCCACCTTATCATTCTCCTCTGTCCCGTGCTTGCCCCTCTCCACTTCCACTAAGGGGCCCAGGCCTCTGAGGGCCACTGCAGCACCAGTGTGCCTGGTTCAGTGACAACAACGCTGTTTTCATAACTTCGCCCGGCTGGACCGAAGACACAAACAAGGCCTTATTCACCACAGTGTCCAAGGTAGCAAGTCAGAAGGCGGCACTAGAAAGGGGGAGACAAGGCCCCAGCTAAACAAGCAACTGTAGGCTAAGGATAGATAGGTCTGTTAATTTCAGTTCCTCCCCCTTTTTTTCTAATATTACGCTCAGTTCTCCACATTTCCACATCAGTTCGCGAATTTGAAAGGTCCCCATGAAAATTGTCAACATTTTTGTGCCGATTCCTCCTAATATATATGTGTTTTATGCAATTCCGCCTAATTCATGTTTGCAAGCAAAACACATTGTTTATGTGACTTCTGCTAGGATAGTATATTTTTACTCTCCTATATGCATTTTTGTACATATTGCATGGCTGGAGAGGTGCATTGCAACATTCAGAGAGACGTGTGAATTCCGAGGGATAAAATCCTAGAGTTGTAGAGTTGGAAGGGATGTGAGGGTCATCTAGTCCAATCCCTTGCAATGCAGGAATCTTTTGCCCAACGTGGGGCTCAAACCCACAACCCTGAGATTAAGAGTCTCATGCTCTACTGACTGAGCTATCTCAGCATGGTTGCATTTCAGTTTCTGTGCTGCCTTGGAAAGCGAGAATTACAACACAAACTGAACTGAACTCTCTCCCCTGATTCCTAGCCACAGGTTCCTCACCCTTGACCTAAAACAGCCCAACATTTTCCCAACATTTTCCTGACAGAGCCAATTCAAAACAGCCAGGCAGAAATGTGGCACAACCTTCCACAAAACACCAGCATTCACAACAGGGAATTCATTTATTTCTGAAACCACCTCTGTGTCAAAAAAAAAAAAATTGTCTCCATGCAGAAAGCCAATACATTAGTGTGTTTGCTAGGCATCCTAGACTCACCCTTCAAACATAGCTATTTTACACCCACCACAGAATTTAGAAGATGTGCAAGTCCATTTTTAATTTAAAAGCAAAACAACCAAACTAAAAGGGGGCATTTAATTAATAAAACATTTGGTAATTGCAAACTGAACTGAATCTCTTCCCACTTTCCTAGCTAAGGCCAAAGCCATAACAGGTCTGGAAGGAATCAGAGGGATGTAACCAGCTAAGTCGTACCCAGAGTAGTCCCACTGAAATGAATGGGTGTGTGATACTACGATTTATTAACTTACATATTGGTTCCAAAATGGCTTCTAAGCAGTTTCCAAGCACAAAATTCCTTACAAAATTCGTACATAATCGAAATGCACAATGAAGTCGGCCATGCCCGTTTGTTTCAATAGGTCTACTCCGGGTAGGACTAGCATATAAGATACAACCCATCGGAAGTCCGAATCTGGAGAGACAAATTGCAAGCAGTGCTGGCTGCAGGCCAAGGATGGGGGCCAGCCTGTGAAAGGGCTACAGACACACAGAGTTTGTTTTAAGCGTGGGTGTAGCAAGAGCAAACACAGCACTTGAGGGACAAGTGTAAAGAGGAGCTGCAGGAGGACGATGAGTGTGGGGGACCTGTGGTGCTAGTGGCGGGGGCGGGAGGGAGAGGAGATGGGGGGAAGGCAAAGATGGCTTTGGTTCCGGCTAGGAAAACCAGCGGTGGAGCTGCAAAAAGACTTCCCTGCCACTCCCACTTCCCCTGCAGTCTCCGCTCTGCCTGGATTGAACTAAGGATCTCGGTTTTCCTGCTCTTGGGGAGGAGAGAGAAGGTGACAGCTTGAGGCAAGGGAGGGAGATTAGGAAGACCTGCTCTGCAATCCCCCCAAGAGATGGGGGGGATGGACAGTGCAACCAGGAACACACGTCAGGTACATATGGGGCCTGCACTTTCCCTCCAAGCTGGTGGAGGGTGGCCGGGGGGGGGGGATATAACAGGCAACTCTGTGTGTGTGTGCGCGCGTGTGTGCAAGGGGGAGGACAATGGAGAAGTGAGGCTTGGATTAAGTTGGATCCCGTGGCTAAGCTGCTGCTCTGAGCGATTAAGCAGCTGCTGCAATTTGGTTGCAGGCTGACCTCCCTGCAGGCCGGGGTGGAGTGGGGTTAGGCATCAAAAACAAAAAGGGGGGGTGCAGAAAAAAAGGAGAGGCCTGAGTCATCACCCCCCTACCCAATCAGCACCCTGACCAAGAATCGGGGGGGGGGGGATGCGTGCGCATACACACAGCATCAATGACAGGTGAACGACGACAAAGAGGTAGCTGGGAAATGGAAGCCAGAGCGGCACGGAAGTGGTTAATTGGCACCGGGATTAATAAGTGCAGCGCTAATCCCCCCTCCTGCTCCCCCCCACAAGCACTTAGCGAGATGAGATAGAGAGGAGAGGAAGCATCCACCTGCTTCCCCCCTCCCCCCCTCCAACGCAGGATCTGCGGGGGGGTGTGTGTGTGTGTGTGTGTGTGTGTGTGTTAGGGACCCTGCAGAAAAAAAGCCACAGTCTGCTGGCTCTCCCCAACTTTACATTGCAGGAGGAAACTATGCAGGGTTAAAAGAGGAATGCAGCCTAAGAGAGGCAGCAGTGCATGGGGGGGGGAGAGTAAAAAGGAAGGGAGATGGAAAAGGCTTATGTTTTCTCTCTGCCTCCCTCAAAGCTGCAACTCGCCCTGTATCCCATCCCTCCTGAGCTGATTCAGGCTGCTCAGAGCATCACAGCACCAGCTAGCTGTGTGAGATGGAGGAAGAGCGGGCCAGGAGCCAAGCGAGAAGCAGAGGGGTGAGAGGTGGAAGAATTGAGGCTCCTTTTTGCCCCTTCTGGCCTGTGGTGCAGAAGGCACCTCAGGAAGCGCCCCCAAATTTATGGGGAACCTCACCATGCAAAGACGATGGAGTTTGCAAGTCTCTGCAGAAATGCAGGCTTGTGCAAGGAACCCGTTCCCTTGTCCAGTGGAGGAGGGTGGCAAGTTCACCCGCCCACCAAGATTGCTTGGCACCACACACTTGAAGCAGATCAGTCCAAACACACCACTGCAAAAAAGGTGAATGGTCTCTAGCGGGAGGGTGACCTGGGGCTTCTACACAGCACATTTTGGTTTTAAGGCCTAACAGAACCTTCATGAAGGGTATGGAGCCTTCTCTGTGATTATACGGCCACAACCCCCCATTGCGACCAGGAGGAGATGAATATGGCAACCGGATGAGTCCTTCTAGCCCTCTTGGTAGATTGTGGCGCATGCAGAAGGGACAAGTAGTAGACTAGAAATAGCTTTCATTTCTAATACCACACGCTATGTTCGGATTTAGGAACAATGGCAACTCAACTGCATTTACAACAGGAATTTCTCTGTGGGCTTTTACCACTGCCGTCCCACTTCAAGCAAGCCACAAATTGCCCGAGCTGCAGACAGTTCTCTTCTCTCAAGGAAAACAAAGAACAGCTCGTCACAAGTCTCCCAGCTGCCATGAAGTAGAAACAGGGGACACCTAAGGGAGATGTGGGCTGGGCCTTGCGAAGCAGAACGCTTCAGATTCCACCCCTGCTGACCCCCATCCTCAATATGATGGGGAGGGCAAAGGGTGGCAGGCCCATCCAGTCTTCTTTCTAACTGAAGAGATCGTAGAATCGTCTTGCTGGAACACAAAGATCATGGCTCTGTCTAGACCAGTGTTCTGTCTCCAACCATAACTAGTTCGCTGCCTTGGACAGTTGTAAGTTGGGCATGAGACCACAAGACAGGGCATTTGGCTTGTCCAGGAGCTTCTCTACTGGAAGATGCCCTATCTAGAGATGTGAAGGTCTGGAAAATAATGGGGGGGGGGAATCTGGGTTTTCTCCCTGCTTTTTTGGTGGGGAAGAACAGGGTGTGGGTGTGTGTTTTTTGGGGGAATCTGGGGGACAGGTTTTTCCTTAATTTTCCTAGTTTCTTTCCTGGGCCTTCACATCTCTTCCAGAGGTGTACCACCCCCGACACCTTGCTGGGGAAGGACAAGTGGGGAGAGTGCTGTTGCACTCATGCCCTGCATGTGGACTTCCTAGGCATGTGTTTGGCCACTGAGAAAAGGAGGCTGGGCAAGACGAGGTGCTAAATCTGGTCCAGCAGAAGACCTTCTCACAGAGGTGCTCTATTTAGCCAACAGGTAGGGCCTGCAGAAAAGTGTTGCAGTAGGAAGCGCTCCTGTTCAGGGCTCGAGCCTGCTAGCCATGCCTACTTCAACGTACTCCATTCCATTCTCTCTTCCTGCTGCCCCCCCATACTCTACCTTTCATGTTGACAGAGCAAGCTGAAGTTTCATTAGATTGCTTAGGTTCCCCCATTTGTTGTCCTTCTCTAGCCTGCTAGGACCGCAAAGCTTGCCAGTCCAGATATTAGATATGCAGATGATAGAAGGTAGGTCTGTCTGAAACTAGCAGCTGCCACCATCACAAGAACACACGAAGAACCACAGTTCCCATGGGCTTTCTTGCTTTCTGTTCAGAAAGGAGCCAGGTTCTGTATTGAGAACACAGGATCTTAGCGCTGACCGAGACCCATTTGGGAAGGAATAATTATTATTGCATGCTTCCCACCAAGAAACAGCATATGATGACTCTATTGCCATTATTCACCTGTTCTCCTGGGGGGGGGGGTATCCTGAGATCTGGTAGGGTACAAGCAAGTATTGGTTTTCTTCTGCCAGCTAGGCTCTTCAGCACTGACAACCTCACCACCATGGCAAACACAGATGGTGCTTCTTCGGCGCAATGTGCCAACCCATGGCCAAAAGCCATTTCCCCCCACAGAGCAAAGCAAGAAAGGAGTAGCGAGCAAAGTCTTCCCCACCCCCTGCACTGCCCCAACACACGAGGAATCTGCATCCAAACCAAGGCTTTGGACGGGGGTCTTGTGCTACAGAGGACCAAGAATGGTGCAGCACCAGGAAGTTGCTTCTGCATCTTATCTCAGTGAGCTAAGGGTGGGAGGTAGGGCTTGGCGGGGGCTCCTTTGAGTCAGAAACACCTGCAGCCTTTCATCAAAGGGTTACAACAAGGTCCTAAAGAGAGCCAGGAAGGATGAAGAGCAGGTCTGCAGCTTTGGCCTGGGAGGGGAAAGGCAGCAGAGTGGGCAACAATCGAGACCAAAACCACATCTGACATGGAATAACTGCAATTTGAGCTCCTGGGTTTTTTTTTTTTTTAAGGGGGGCTCCCTATTTAATTTGAGTAGAAATGGTGGGGGCAATGCTGGCTCTATGTTTTGAAAGGCCCTAGGCCTAAGCAGCCTCCCCCCCCCCCGGTGAGTGAGCTAACCCCCCACTGCAGTAGGTCCAGGGGGTCTCTTGCCAGGGGAGGGGGCTCTCAGCAGATGCTTGAGCAATGCCAATTCTTGATAGGGAAGATATGGCACAGTCTAGGCTTGATGTTGCGAATTGAGGAGGAGGAGGGAGACCATCCTGCGCTCCACAGAAGATGGCAGGTTGACAGCCCAGATGGAGGACTGCAATCATCACCAGGCATGGCTTGGCCCACCAGCCTCCCTCTCTGCTGTGCAAACGAGAGACAGACAGACTCTCTGCAGGCCCCATCGCATCATTTCAAAACAAGTCTCTTTTGGTACTTCCCCTGAGCTCAGGAAGGCCACCATCTGCTTAACCCTCATTGCTGTGTTGGATGGGACAGATAACAGGATGCTTCCCTGACTTCCAGGCCATGGGGCTGAGGGGCTGTGAAGTTCACCTGGAGGAATGTGTCCCCCCGCCCAATCCTGGGTAGGTCAGTGGGATTTGGGCTGCATGCACACCATACATTCAAAGCACTTTCCCCCCACTCCCCGCACCAGAAGAATCCTGGGAACCATAGTTGGTAATGTAGATCTGGACAGGGGAAACTACAATTCCCATGATTATGCTTAAATGCAAGGTCTGTATGCAGCCTTGCTCACAGGCAAGCAAAAACAAAACAGAGAGAAGTGCCAATCCGGACAGAAGAGCCACACTCCCCAAAGGAGCCCAAGGGCCCCTTAAAAGAATGCCCCACTGGTTTTGAAACAAGGGGGTCCTGCAGCCCAGCCCCCAAATGCCTGTTTCCCACTCCAGAGGCAAAAGGTGAGACGCCTGAGGTCCAGAGGAGGTCTCAGGGAAGAGGGGGAGAGCGCCACGCCATGCCGGCCTCTCTTCTCGCTTTGGGGACACCCCGTCTCCCAAGCAGATGAAGTGGGTGGGTGTCGATCCCCGCCCCCCAGGCCTGCTATCTCCAGATGGAATCTGGGCAGGGCGAGAAAACAGCAAAACAGATGCCCGCTTCTCCTTGGAACAAGCACTTGGAACAAGCACTGCTGAGCTTCCCCCCTCCCTGCCCAGTCCCTTGCCTGGACATCACCTACGACGTCGCCTCCTCCAGCCGCTACCCTCCATGCTAGCCAGCCAGCCAGTCTGCCCGCCCGCCCGCCCGCTCTCCCTCCAGGCGCAGGTTTCCCGATAAGCGCCTCCTTCCTTAGCCTCTTAACCAGGAGGAGATCCGAGGGGATCAAGGGGTCTCTCCCCTGTGCCAGTGACCTTGGGCAGCCCGCCCCGGACACCTTGAGCGCGCCATCCCCGCCCGGCGGTCCCTTCCTCCTGCGCTCCAAAGAGACACCTCGTCGAGGCTGGGCAATAAAAGCCCCCGCAAGCTCACCGGGCGCAGCAGCCGCCCAGGAGGCTCTCCCTCCCTCTCTCCCTCCTGCCCCACCCACCCACCCTCTCGGCGGGCTCACCTGGGTGTTGGCTGCGCCTCCGGGCCCCAGGCAAGAAGCCAGCAAGAGCAACGGCGCCAGCAAGCAGCGCGCAGCGACGGCGCATCCCGCCGCCCCAGCCATGGCTCGCTCGCTCGCTCTCCCTTTCAGCCGACGCTGCGGCCGCTTCTCCTGCGGCGCCCGGGAGCTTCCCGCCTCCTTCTGGCGGCGAAGCAAGGGGGAACCCGGGATGGGTGGCGGCGCTGGGGGAGATCCTAGGGCTTGGGGGTCGCCTCCCTGCGCGCGCTTGCACCAGCTCAAGCGCTGCTGCTGCTGTTGCTGCGGCGCCGTCGGTTCCCAGCTGGGCTGTGACAGGAGGAGCTGGCCCCGCTGCTGCTGCTGCTGCTGCTGCTGCTGCTGCCACCGCCTGCTCCTCCTCTTTCCCCGCCGCCGCTGCGGCTGCAGCGCTTCTCCCTGGCCCCTCCTCCTTGCCCCTCCCGCCGCTCTGGCTGCAGCCACAATAGCTGCGACGTAGCGCCCAGCAGGGCGGAGCCAGAGTCGCAGCAGCCTGGGGGCGGGGCTCGCGGGCCGCTTGCAGACGGAGGAGGTGGGTGGGGAGCCTTCGCGGCTGCCCCTTTTCCAAGCAAGGGGAGCTGGGGGGGGGAGGCTGGGGTGTCCCGTCCCCGCCCTCGAACCTGATCGCCGTGCGCTTTTCTTCGCAGCCGGAAAACGCCCTTCGCCCCTCAGATCCGAGGTGCCTGGAGGAAAGGCGGCGGGATTGCGGAGAGAGGCGAGGGAGGGGCCTGCGGCGACCATGGAGAGGGTTTCTGGTAGAAGGGAATGGTACTCTGTCCATGCTTAGGGGCGGTCTCGCTTTAGGCTGCAGTTCAGAGACACCGCTTACCCTGGAGCAAGGCCCATTCAGTTCAATGGGATTTATTTCCCAGTAGGATGGGGTTGTTAATTAGACAGTGGGTGCGGCGCGAGGAGAGCTCTTCTTGCTGAGCCTTTGGGTGATGCCCGAAAGTCCCTTAGTGATGCGCTTAGGTAGTTTTAGACTCTGGACTTAATGGTCCCATGCCCCAGCTTTTGATGACAGTGTGGAACTTTGCTTCCTTCCTGCTTGGAGACTCTGGTGGGGCCTTGCCCCCGATACTGTTTGTTCATAGCAGTCAAAGGGGCAGGAGGCAACTGCCCCCTCTGTGAGTTCACATGAATGCCTAACTAGTGCTCCCCCCACAAGCCCTCTTCAGACATCCAAAAAACCTTGTTTTTGCATTTATATCACACCTTTCCTCCAAATAACTCCAGGAGAAGCACACAGTTCTCTCCTTTCCTCATTTTATCCTCACAAGCCTGTGAGGTAGGTTAGGCAGAGAGAGCACGACTGGCCCAAGGGGTACCAGTGAGCTACATGGCTGGGTGTGTGTGTGTGTCGAACCCTGGTTTCCCACGCTCTAGCCCAGTGCACTAACCTGTTGCAGGGACAGTGGGGTGCATGATCTTGCTTCACCAATCCCAACACTGATTATTTACAGTTTCTGAACATCCCAAAGAGCCTTTCCCCTTCTGTTCTCCTTTGAGTTGAGAGACTCCTGTTGCTCAGATGAGTTCAGAGCAGGTAGAAGTTCCCCATCATCTGGACTTCCCTAGTAAATTTCTGTTTGCTGTGTATGTTGTTAAACCTTTCAGATCCTTGGTGCATCTAGTAGCCCAACACTGACTGCTCTGACTAGAAACAGCTCTCCAGGGTTTGGGGCAGAGTTATTTCTCATCGCTTGGTACCAGAGATCTTTTTATTCATGGAGATGCCATGGAATTAGTGATGGGTCCCAAGACTTACATGCAGAGCAAGTTCTGTGCTTCTGAGTGACATGAAACTCACCCATTTGAGACCTGCCATGGGGTAAGGTGGCCTCCGTAAGCAAATCCTTTGACCGTTGACACAAAGAGATTGTGAAGAGCTCTAGAAACGATCCAAAATTCTCTCTCCAAACTGAGAGAATGGTTAACATGGCAAATGCAATTCAAGTGTAAACAGGAGCAAAGTGATGCATGTTGGGGGTGGAGACCCATAGTTTCACATATATGCTCATTGGGGTTTGAACTTGTGGCGAGTGACCAGAGATAAGACCTGGCGGTTGCAGTAAATAGCTTGATGATGATGTTGGTCATGCCAGTGTGTGGCACATCTCTGAAAAAGACAAAATTCACATGGAAGGCAGCACATGGCAGCCTCAGGGGTAAATTTGACAGCTAATTCAACCTGGGAAACGTGGAAAGGGCGCATGTTGCTCTCCTGTCCTTTAAGAGATGGGGACTTGGTCAGCAGCTGGTTAAGAGATGGCTAGAAGCCCCCTGTGAGCCGCTCTGAATTTTCCAAGGAGTGCTTTTGCCTCTCTGGAATGTGCCCTTGAACACTGATAATGCTACAGAGATGGTATACGAGTGGGTGCGCAAACTTTCACCCACTTCTGCTCCTGACCGCAAGAAGCTTGCTGCATGAAGGAGAACATCACATTCCGTTCGCTCACTTTTCCTTCTGGCCTTGCCCACTGCTTGGCATCTAGCTCCCAAAAGGTTGCCCTGCAGGGAATATGGCCCCTGGGTTTGAAAACAGTGTCCCTATGCTCCAGAGACCCCTCATGTGGGAGCTTTTGCTGCTGCTAAGTCGGCCACACCTTGTCTCTGTGGCCTGTTCATGCAGGGATGTTGGCCCCTTGCTCAGGGCAGCCTCCTGTGACAACCTCTGTAAGTGAGCGAGACGTACCTTCTAAAAAGAGGCCATTTGCACATTTAGCTGCTCTTTATTTTTGAGTAATGAGAGAGATCAATTGGATGAAGAATGGCTGGTTTCATTGGACTGACCACTGCCTCTTAACAGCTGCTTGATCTGCAGGTGCTTGATCCCTTTTCTCTCCGTGCTTTGAAGATCTGCCCAGCCCTACATTGATGTTACCATCTTGGTGCAGTAAACATGGCATTATTGGGCTGAGGATGAGTCTGGTGGAGCTCTCTTCCTTCCTTCCTTCCTCTCCTCTTGTGTTTCGTCACTGGAAAACTTCCTGTCAGAGCCACTCTTGCCTGTGTTTGTTCCATACCCATTCTGTCCTGTTTCTGTGCTAATCTGCACATTAAAAAAAAGGAAAAAATAACTGCACAAAAGTTCATATTTAAACACCTACTTTTGAATGCCTTTTGTCATGTGCATTTCTGTAGCATCTCCAAAGTCATGCTTTTATACTATTTCCTCCTAAGATGCACTTGGAGTGAAATGCAAAGCATAGCTACTCTTGTAAAAACATCATGATCTGACCCATTGGTCTGTTAAGGCCAGCATCCCGTTCTCACAGCAGCCAACCAGCCAGATGCCTATGAGAATCCTGCAAACAGGATCATGAGCATAATAGTGATCTTTTGCCCATTCTGATTTGTCAGGATTTGTGCAGATTGAAGTTCTCAAGCATCCCTAGTTAAAAACCTCGGCTTTTCACTGACGTCTGAAAAACTGGGAATCCTCTTGTTCCCTTGATGGTGAACTGGGATGTGAAGCTGGCACAGGAAGGCTGAGGAAGCAGAAGTCCTCCATGCCCCAAATCAAGACGTAATTCTTTTAGGGAGGAAAAGTGCCCTCTGGCATTCAGTTACAACCACATCACATCACCTCATCTCTGCCTTGTGACACTGACACACTCTGTGAACAAACACTCGCAGAGCAGGGACCCAGCTGCTCTCCACTCTTGTTATGATGCCCAGCAGTGTTAAGCAGAACGCATTATGGAGAGCTGCAGCCAGGGCCAGGAGACTGCTGCAACCAATGGCAACCAGCTAGCATGCTAGTGCAGCAAATGCAATTAAGGCAGCTGAGAGAAGGAAGAGGACCTCTCTCTCTCTCTCTCTCTCTCTCTCTCTCTCTCTCTCTTGCCTTGCATGACTGGCAGGGTGAGGCTGGATGGTTTGCTAAATCACAGCTTGTTCCTCTCACCCGGCAAGGATGTCCCTGTATTCAGCACAGGAGCCACAGATTGCCCTTCTGGGTTTTTCATTGGCATCAAGGAAAAATCCTCACATCCCTTGTGTGTGTGTGTGTGTGTGTTTGCATGCATGTGCACACACCCCAATGCAGGCACATTACCAAGCAGGTGTTGAGCAGTGTCAGCTCAAGCAGCACAGATCACCTGGTTGGGGGGCTGGTGGAGGTTGCAGAGTTGGAAGAGGCTGCAAAAGTCCGGCCCCCTGCAATGCAGGAATCACAGCTGAAGAATGCCTGACGGATGGCCATCCAAAACCTTGAATGAAGGAAAGTTCACTACTGAATATGAAATACCTTCCTTCCTCTTCTGAAAGAAGCTGTCCTTTTGGAGTGTTTCTACATGCAGGAAGCAGGGTTTAGCTAGGAAGGGCCAAAACCTATGAAATTTGCTGGTCATGTGCATGATCTCGGGTTGCAACCTGGAGCTCTACCCTGTACCTTTAAATTCCCTGACATGGCAGTGGGCAGAGAAGCTGACCTTTCTCCCCTATCTCCTGTCATCCATCTCCACCCCATTCCAGAGATTCTTGCTTTTTACAGCAGGGGGTGGAGATGACACATTCAGGGATAGAAGGGGATAGATGGGGATAGATGACACATTCAGGGATAGAAGTTGCTGCCCCATTGGCACAACTGAGCTTTCTACCTTGTGAGCTGGCAACACTGCTTTGGCCCTCCCTATTCAACTATCTATCTAGCAGCTGAAACAAATATAGCATCCTTTGCCAACCTGGAGCCCTCCAGAGATTGGCCCAAACATGGTTCATCTTTGTTTGTAAAGCTGGTGAGACCAACTTGTGCAGTCAACATTGCATTGGCGTTCCTTTCTAAATCTGCTTAAAAATTGACAATATAAGTGTCCTTTTGGACATGTCATCCACACCTGAAGGATCGCAGATTCACACATGCAAATTTACCACCATATGGAGTGCAAGGGAATAAATGGTGCCATGAAGTTATGCAATGGGCTACAAATACCATTCTTAAAAACATGAGGAGGTAGTCAACCATGTTTTGCTCACGAGCTGCCCCACGGAAAAGAACGGAACCAATTTAGCCCTGCTTATTAATTTCAGTGGGTCTACTTCACGTATAACTTACTTGAATGCCACCCCATTTATTTGTCAGTTTGCATTTCTTAGTA
The DNA here is from genome assembly GCF_951804945.1 of Podarcis cretensis. Classification (NCBI taxonomy): domain Eukaryota; kingdom Metazoa; phylum Chordata; class Lepidosauria; order Squamata; family Lacertidae; genus Podarcis; species Podarcis cretensis. The sequence continues at coordinate 21,053,026 of NC_137177.1, read as the reverse complement.
CAGAAAGTACTGATCTGATGTGTAGAGATCTTTCCTATTCTGTTTAATACAAGAAGGTTGAAGAAGGTTCTCTTTGTGAAAGAAGGTTTCTGATGTTTGGGTTATTTCTTCCGGGAAGCTGAGTACAGCTGGTTTAAACAGGTTCTGTTATCTTTCTGTCAAGGTCGTGCTGACTATAATAGTAAGACCAGGAGAAGCCTGGATCTCACACACTTTTCTCTTTCTGTCTCTTTGTTCTAGAGTGGTGTTTTGTATGCTATAGTGTTAAGTTTGTCTTATTATAAGTATTGTAAGTTTTTCTGTAAGCACTGCAACTGGATTTTTAATGGACTGTGCCAATCCTGAATGTATTGGATTTGTGACCACGATGCTCACTTGCCGTCAGTAGAAGTAAAACTCTGCTGGATGAAATACAATTGCCTCTGGTCTATTTTTTGGGAACTCTGCATTGTGTTTAAGATTTTTCCTCCTCTGGAGATGGTGCGACAGTATTCATGTGGGATGGGCCAAAAATGCCTCTCACTTGGGGCACCATTTGGCCCAGGATAGGCCAAACATCTGCAGATTTAAAGGAACAGGGAGGCGGAGAAGTCAGTGGCTGGAGAAACACCCTTCACAACACTATGGCAGGGGTAGGGAACCTCTGGCTTGGGGGCTGAAAACAACCCAACAAGGCCCTTTCTATCCTCGGGACTCTCTCCAGGCCATGTTCCTTAGGTCACACCCGATCTGCCATGTTTTGCACCCTCCTTGAGCCCTTCGGCCTGAATGGAGTATATCTTGGAACTCCGGTAATGGCTCTTGTTTGTCAGGCTTGAGATGGTTTTTTTTTGGGGTGGGGGTGGGGACCAGAGTTCTAGGAACCTCTGACTCTTGTGTAGTTAGAAAGTAGCTTGGTGGCACATCTACCACCCATGTTTTGCCACTGACCATATCTACCACTGGGATGCAGACCCTCCAAGTGTCCCTAATTTCCAGGGACAGTCCCGGATTCCCGGATTTACATAACAACAACAAGAACAACACCAACAACAATTTATTATTTATACCCCGCCCATCTGGCCGGAACTCCACAGCCACTCTGGGCGACTCCCAACAGAATATTGAAAACACGATAAAACATCAAACATTAAAAACTTCCCTAAACAGGGCTGCCTTCAGATGTCTTCTAAAAGTCTGATAGTTGTTTATTTCCTTGACATCTGATGGGAGGGTGTTCCACAGGGCAGGTCCCACCACTGAGAAGGCCCTCTGCCTGGTTCCCTGTAACCTTACTTCTCGCAGTTAGGGAACTGCCAGAAGGCCCTCGGCTCTGGACCTCAGTGTCTGGGCTGAATGATGGGGGTGGAGAAACTCCTTCAGCTGTCTCAGTTTCTGATTTGATCTCAGAATGTCACGTCTTCCATTAGGATGTCCCTATTTTCATCGGATAAATGTTGGAGGGTATGGAGTTATCTAAGCCCTGAGGCAGCCCTGTATAGGAAAGCTTTTTTAATGTTTCATGTTTTCTTATATTTTTATATATGTTGGAAGCCGTCCAGAGTGGCTGGAACAACCCAGTCAAATGAGTGAGGTATAATAATAATAATAATAATGGAATAGGATGTCCCTATTTTCATTGGAGAAAATGTTGGAGGGCATGCGGCCCCTGAAAGCTTGCCCACGAGGAAATGTGGCCCTCAGGCTGAGGAAGGTTCACCCCAGTGCCTGAACTAAGAGCTTCATGGTTATGAAACACAGGCTTGGGTGAGTGTGAGGTCATCAAGTAAGAAGAGCACTTGAGGAACAATTGGGCTTTTCATTAGATCCTTCAAGAAGCAGGCTGGGCACAATCCATTGGCTTCCTGGAACATGCATGAGATAACCATCTATATGACACACTTCCATGGTGATTCATTGCTTACAGCAGAATTTGGCTGGGCCATCTGCATACCAGCCCTTGGAGGACACATGCTGGGACTGCTGAAGGTCACATTAACCTGCTGACCTCCTTCCCAGGCTGCCTGTTGGCCATTCCTGCCACTCTAGAGCAGGGGTCAGCAACCTTTTTCAGCTGTGGGCCAGTCCACCATCCATCAGACCAGGCATGGCTTAACCTAGGCCCTCCAGATGTTTTGGGACTACAACTCCCATCATCCCTAGCTAACAGGATCAGTGGTCAGGGATGATGGGAATTGTAGTCCCAAAACATCTGGAGGGCCGAGTTTGGCCATGCCTTCCTCAGACCATGTGGTGGGCCGGACTACATTTTGAAAAATAATATGAACCAATTCCTATGCCCCAGAGATGCATTTTATATAAAAGCACACATTCTACTCATGTACATTCACGCTGATTCCCGGACCGTCCGCGGGCCGGATTGAGAAGGCAGTTGAGCCGCATCTGGCCCCTGGGCCTTAGGTTGCCTACCCCTGCTCTAGAGACACCACTGGCAGCCCTCTACTGATGATGGCTTGATATTGCATGATGCGCCCCCAGTAGGATGACTGAAATCTGCCAGCTGTTGTGGAAGAAGCCCTCCAGGGGCGAACCAGGATCTTTCCAGATGACAAATGCTGCACTTTTCTCTCTGCACGACATTTGTGCCCGTGGGAGTAGAGCAAGCAATATCCTGTCCCCTGTTTATAATGGAGGGGAGGGGAATCAAGGAAGATTGGAGTGCAAGTTTGCCAACTTCTTATCTGGCAGGACTCCAGTGCCTTAACAACAGCAGCAGCAACAACAACACCCCCCACCCCACCCACCAGATAAGAAATATAAATAAGGTGAAGTTTTCCTTGTTGTGGGGCGTGGTTGGGAAAGATCCGTCAGTTACAACTCTGCAGAGGCACCCTTGTGCAGAGAATGCTGGCAACCTGGTGGTGCTGCGGAGAACATACCACTTTTTCTTTTAAAGCATTAGGAATGAAAATAGAGGGCCCTCAAAATGGGAGAGTGGTTATGTTTATCTCAGGCAGGGAGGTAGTTTTGCTGGTGTTTGCTACTTTCTAAAAAGAACTACACAGGCACTCCTGCACTTAAGTAACACACAGCAACTGCACTTGCCAAAAGCACACAGCAAGTGTTGGAAACTTATTTGCCACAGCTATGTGCTGCGTCTGCTGGTCACGTGAAAAAGTCCTGCCTGTGCATTTGCCCATGCAAAGTGGTCAGCAAGTGGTCGAATAAATCAATAGCATTTGATTAATGCAATGCTATAATAATAAATGAGTGTTATATTTTGTAACTTGCATAGGTTGTGTAGAGCTAATTCTGCATCCCATAAGCTTACAGAATGGGTCTGTCTCGGTTGTGGGGCTTGTGTTTTTTTTCTAGGCAGTCAAAGCCAGCTGGTGGAGGGAAGCTGACTTGCCTAAGATTTAGGATTATATCACACCTCGTAGCATCTCAAATACATGGCTGCAGAGTGGGCAACTTGCGCAACTGGTCTGTGTAGCTGAGCCTCCAAGCTGCAGCTTTTGTGGTCTGCATTTTTTAAACAAATTTCGATTGGCTTTTGGTGCTGCTTCGCTTTTGTGCGTTTTTATTATTGTGTGCTTTTGGTTTTTATTCGTTTAATTTGTTTGCCCTCCTGAGAACTCTTGGGAGTTGAAAGGGTAGGATGTGAACTTCAACAACGAAATAGTCAGCTTTCTGTATTCCTGACTCAGACCATTGGTCCATTTAGCTCAGTATTGTCAACACTGACTGGCAGCTGCTCTCCAGGATTTCAGATCAGGAGTCCTTCCTCCCCAGCTCTACACAAAGCTGTTTTGGCTTGAGCCTTCTGCATGCAAAGCAGATGCTCTGCTACTGAGTTACAGGACTTCCTCAGATAACAAAAGGACAAGCCTCCTAGTTTCCATACCTTACTGTAACTCAACTTGTCTAAGCTGATGTAATGGAAATAATCGCCTATTGCTTTTATGTTTACTCTGCTTCTGGTACTTCCTTTTTCCCTGTTTGCCCTTTGTGCAATGTTAGATGGTAGGCTCCTTGGGGCAGGGAGCTGCCCTCTTCTAACCTTGAAGGCACAATGCATCCAGCTGGCACAAGGTTAAGAAGACTGGCAACAAAAATAAATAATGATTATGTACCACGAATTAGCAAGTGATATAGCTTGTTATCTCCGGGTTGTGGAATGTTCTTGCTTATTTCTGTACTTCAAGCTGCTGTTAAATGACAAAGGAAAAGGCCAGGCTGTTATTTTTCTGGACAGTTGGGAACCTCATGTGCTCACCATTGTGTGTACATACATCGTAGAATCATAGAATTGTAGAGTTGGAAGGACCTCAAGGTTCATTTAACCTGAAGTGCAAGTAAATAATATCATCATCATCATCATCATCAAGAACAACAATAATAACAGGAGCCTGCAAGCAGGACCTCAGCAGAACAACACTCTCCCCATCAACTGTATTAATAAGGGTACTGCCTCTGCCTCAATGCTAGTATCTCTTGGTAGCAATATCTTCCACGACACCCATTTGGGATGATGTTTTACCAAAACCATCCCACACTCCCTGCCACAGCACCACACATTTTTGTGTGTGGGGTGTGTGTGTGTATGTGTGTGTGCAGGGAAGGCTGCCATTCCCTGCAAGTTGTATACCAGCAGCAAAGAGGAGCACTACTTTTAGCAGACAATTTAAAATATAGTAAGGATAAAAATGGTCCCATCACCTCCTGGCAAATAGAAGGGGAAGAAATGGAGGCAGTGAGAGATTTTACTTTCTTGGGCTCCATGATCACTGCAGATGGTGACAGCAGCCACGAAATTAAAAGACGCCTGCTTCTTGGGAGAAGGGCAATGACAGGCCTAGACAGCATCTTGAGAAGTAGAGACATCACCTTGCCAACAAAGGTCCGTATAGTTAAAGCTATGGTTTTCCCAGTAGTGATGTATGGAAGTGAGAGCTGGACCATAAAGAAGGCTGATCGCCGAAGAATTGATGCTTTTGAATTATGGTGCTGGAGGAGACTCTTGAGAGTCCCATGGACTGCAAGAAGATCAAAACTCTCCATTCTGAAGGAAATCAGCCCTGAGTGCTCACTGGAAGGACAGATTGTGAAGCTGAGGCTCCAGTACTTTGGCCACCTCATGAGAAGAGAAGACTCCCTGGAGAAGACCCTGATGTTGGGAAAGATGGAGGGCACAAGGAGAAGGGGGCGACAGAGGACAAGATGGTTGGATAGTGTTTTCGAGGTTACCAGCATGAGTCTGACCAAGCTGCGGGGGGCAGTGGAGGACAGGAGTGCCTGGCGTTCTCTGGTCCATGGGGTCACGAAGAGTCGGACACGACTAAATGACTAAACAACAACAACAACAAAGGATAAAAATGATGATGCTCTTTAAACAACGCAAGCATGTGGCTAATGTAACACTCACGAGAAATAGAGATCTTCACTGATTTCACACAACACAGTCATTTCCCGCCCCCCAGCCGGTGAGATACCCGCCCACCCATCTGGTTTCAAAAGCAGCAGTGCCACAGCGGAAAACCTGTGAAATATCGCTGAAGTGGAAAAAGAAATGCTGAAACAGGAAGGGTTTGGTGTAGCAAGCAAATCTCTTTCGCTCACTGTGTTGTGTATGTGTAACATAGGAACCTGTCTTATACATCAAGTAAAACTGTTTGTTCGTCTGGTATTATCCACTCTGACTGGAGTCTCCAGCATGTGTCCTTCACCTGCAACCAGCTATTGCACCTGAGGTCTTCTGCATGCAGTGCTTGTGTGATGCCACTGAACGTGTGCACCCCTTCCCCCAAAATAAAGCACTTCTCATCCGGTGTAACATAGGGATAGACGAGGCTCAATTTCTCATTTTCCTAGTCTTAAATTCAGTTTGTCACAATTCCATAGTGATTTGTGAAAACTCTCCCCCTCCCAAATCCTCAGGAAAATTTGTCAGCGGATTTCTCCTAATAAACACATTTTTTGTATGCAGTTTTGATTAATATACACAAGCAACTTCTGCTAACATAATGCATTTTTCGTATGTAGTTTCCCCTAATCTGTGCATTATGCCTGCAAACTTTCCCCTGATATATGATTTCTGTTCACATAATTTGGTAGGAAAACTGCATTGCAAAATTTGGAGACGCACGGATTTTGAAGGATGCATTTCGGGTTGTGTAACGATTTGAGAAGTGCAAATTACTTCTCACGTGGGTGGCGCTGTGGTCTAAACCACAGAGCCTAGGGCTTTCCGATCAGAACGTCAGCAGTTCGAATCCCTGAGAAGGGGTGAGCTCCCGTTGCTCAGTCCCATCAAAGTGCAAGTAGATAAATAGGTACCGGTCTGGCAGGAAGGTAAACGGCGTTTCCGTGTGCTGTTCTGGTTCACCAGAAGCAGCTTAGTCATGCTGGCTACATGACCTGGAAGCTGTCTGTGGGCAAACACGACTCCCTCGGCCTATAGAGCGAGATGAGCGCACAACCCCAGAGTCGTCTGAAACTGGACCTAATGGTCAGGGGTACCTTTACCTTTTTAAAAAAACCTTTACCTGGCCTTTGCATACCCGCATGCTACTTGGTTTTTGTAGCAGGAGATGCCAGGGCTGGAACCTGAGATGCTGTCTCTCCCCAAAGGGTGTTGTGCTATGTCAGATATCCTAGGGGGAAGCCCCCACTGTGGAGGAGAAAAGGGGTTCAGCACCTCCAGTGTTTATTGCACAACAGGGGATTTTACCAGTGCTGCTGAAATCTCTTCTGCTGTAAAAGAGTCAAATGTGCAGGAGTCCTGTTCACTGTTGCATTGGGTCAGAGCTGTGGCTCTGCTTTAGTTCCATGGAAGTGCAGAAGAGAGCATTGGGTACTGCTTTTGGAGAATCTAAGGCAGAGGTGGGCAACCTGGGACCTTTAATTATAGTCCATATGTTATGTTCTGAAGTTCTCACCCTGGGACAGCAGGGGGATACTGTAGATAATTATGCAAATAAGGGATCGAACGTGGCGTTCAGTGATTGGATAGTTTTAGAAAATTGTTACAGTTACGTTGTATTGGAGCTCTATATAAGCAGGCTGACTGAACCCTTCAGTCCAGTTCTGTTCTGGCCTGTGAATAAACAAGAGCTGTTTGAAGAATCGCTGTGTCGTCTGATATGTTCACCCACAACTTAACACCATCAACATCTGGAGGGCCAATGGTTCCCCACCTTTTCCTTCAGATTTTGAGTTTTAAAAGGAAAGGCTCCAGATCTCAAAGGTTGCAAATATATGCTGGAATGTGTATGGGTAACATACACTTTTCCCTACCAGCCAGTCTGACCTGGTACAAGGCAGCTTCCTCTGTTCCCAGAATTCCCCTGGTGTGTATTTGTGCTCTGTCCTGCTGCCTAGCATTCTAAGGCTAAAATAACAAAAGCATAACTCCATTCTGCTTTTTAAATTAAATATAAATATTTGAATTCTGCAGTAGGCAATACATTTACAACTCCCCCTCGTCTTACGCAACGCACTCAAACAGGCGTGACCATTGTGTGCTAGTGTGAAATCCCAGTCTAATAATAAAAAAATGCAAAAACAAACAAAACAGGGGGAAAGACCCCCCCAACCCCCCTAAACCACTCCCAAGCAATTCTGGAAAGATCGAAACAAAAATGTCAGAACCATCAATAGCAGAGAAATACACTTAAGGCAAAAAGTAATAATAAGGAATAACTTATTAAAAAGAAAAGAAAAAGAATCCCACAAATGAAATCAACAGATCCCATTGGCTTTTGGCTTCCTATATCCTCCCACATCCCATTCTTGGCTTTTTTAATAATTGGATTTTAATCCTCAGCATCATCCTGTCATTTTAAATGTGCCTAAAGAGAGTCTTGGCAAGTCTTAAAATGGCATAAAGGTTGAGCACTATCGCCACCTCCCTGTCGGTCCAGTGCAGTGCAGGTGCCGTCCTGTTCGAAGCGCAGTGCCTGGTTTATTTGCTTGTCTTTAATTAAAGGGGATGGGCGGGAGTGTAGGAGACACCCCAGCTAAAGAGGGGGGCAGAGGGAATGATTTAAACCACAGCATCAAGCCAGGAAAAAATTAAAAGGCAAGCACTAGGGAGGGGCCCATGCTTGGAGATTTCCCAGAATCATGCGGCTGGTGGAGAATCTTGCCTTGACGGCAGGGGATTTGCCCTCGAGGCAGCTCTGTTTCAGGGTGAGGAGAGAGAACAAGCATCACGTAGTCCCGGCACCATACTGTGCACCGTTTTTCAGCACCCACTAGCTTCTTAAGCCAATGCTTTTGTCTGACAGACAACCGTGCCCGCCATTTTGAATAATCTGGATTCTTACAAGCGAAGACAGATTCCCTGGAAAGTCTGTCCTCTGTTTCAGCCAAGGCAGTGTGCTTTCCGCCGTTTTCAAACCCACTCTTCACGTCCTGGCGTGAAGGCAGGCAGGTTGTTGGTTTCCTTGCTGCCCGAGGGAGATGGGCTTGGTCTCTGTCAGAAGATGGCGAGAGGGCTGTCGGCCATCTTGGCTGCCAAGCCAGCTACCTGCCGCCGTCCCACCCCACCCCACCGATATACACACAAGGAGAATTGGGTACCCTCAGGAGGAAAACGAGGGTCGCAAGTCTATCACCCTGGCAGTTCTGAGTCCGTTAGCCACAAGTGAGCAGAGTCCGTTCCCTTTTCTCTTTCTCCGGAGGTGACCGGCATTTGGCAGGGGACGGGCATGAGTCATACGTGGGTCTGCATGCGCTGGTGAGCGGGGCGCCCATAATCAGACTGTTGGGACAAGGACGTGTAGGAGAAGCGAGAGCAACCCGAGACTTTGCTGGCCTGGTCCGACTGCCCGTAGCCGCTCTCCGCTTTCTCGTAGCTGCTCGGTTTGACGTAGCTGGTGAAGGCCCGGCTATAGGGGGCGGTGAGGTAGGCCGTCCCGCTGTAGATGTTCTCCTGGGGGAAAAGACGCTCATGGGGGTCGTAGGCTGAGCGGGAGCCGGGCGTGCCCAGGGTATAGCGGTGAGCGTATTCATACAGCTTGGGCTGAACTGGCCCCGTGGAAGGGTACAGAGAGGTTGCCCCGAACAATGGGCGGGGGCCCGGCGTGTACTCCGAGAAGCTGCTAACCAAACTTGGTTCCTCGTGGGCGCGCACCTTGTAGTAGCCATTGGTGGGATCCTATGGAAGAAAAAATATATATCTGTATTGGAATGCCAGGGAAGCAAATATCAGGATGTGCCCCAAAGAATCTGAATATATGAAAAGAATTGTGTACAGCTGAAAACGCTGGCAGCATTAAGATAAATTCAACAGTGTAAATAAGTTTTGATGGATGCAATAATGGAATACTGAGTGGTATTGCTTTTGTAAAATGTGCAGGGATTTATGATATGCAAAATGAACCATGGAAACAGAAGAATGGAAGTCATTGCTATTGTAAGGATGTAAAATGAGTATTTTCAATGGTAAAACAGAAAATGTAATAAAAATTATATGCAAAGAATCTGAGAGAATTGACAGTGTGGCGTAGTGGTTGGAACTCAGGAGACCCAGGTTGAAACCACCTCTGGCCACTTCCAAGCATGGTTAGAGCCCTTTTAACAGCCATGGTTCCCCCCAAAGAATCCTGGGAACTGCGGTTTGTTAAGGGTGTCAAGAGCTGTTTGGAGATTCTTCAGAGAGCTAAAAATTCCCAGAGTGGCTTAAAAATCCCCAGAGCCATGGAAGCCATGCTGGACGTTCAGCTTCTGAAAATTGTTTGAAAACTGGAAAACTCACTTCTGGATCTCGATCGTTCAGGAGTCGATTTGTTCGGGAGCCAAGGCGTTTGAGATCCAAGGTATGACTGTATACCACCAATTTAGAATTACTGCCAATTGTCAAATGACTGTTTTTTTAACTGGGTTTTGCCACCCAATTTTAACTATGTTTTTTAAATCATTGGTGCAGTTCTGTCATTTATCCTTTGTTGTACATTGCCCAGGGGTTCTTTTGGGGGAAGGGCCATTTACAATTACGACAAATAATCATAATAATCATTGATGTGATTTTGTTGCTTAACCATAGCACCCAAGAGAGCTACTGGTCTGTCCCTTTCTACAGCTGGGGAGCTAAATTTCAACTACTGGGACCTGCCTTTAACTGAGCTGCCTTATGTATTTACAAAAAAGAAGAGGGCCTTTTCTGCAGTGGCACCCACACTCTGGAATGCCCTCTCCAAATAGGCACATTTGGTGCCCATATTACAATCTTGTCAAGTCCTATGCATTTTAGGTGACATTTTAGGTGGAATTTTGCCTTACTTCGTTTCTCACTTCTTTTAAAAACGATTTTCACCTGCCTCTGCTTGGCTGAATATAACAATATTTTATTTGTTTATTTAAGAATCTATTGTTTATTTGTTGGTTTTTATGTTGTATTTATGTTTTGAAATCTTTGGTGGTGGTGAAGAAGTATTTTAAATGATTAAACATTTTTTGTAAAGGAGGAGGAGATGGCTATTACTCCCATGCCCTTATTGGAGGAGACAGATAGCTAGAAAATGGGACAAGCTTTTGGTATGGATTAGGAAGGCATTTTTAAATGTTTGTGTGACTCTTTGGTCTTCGAGAGGTTCAGAAAGGTATACTTAGGGCAGTGGTGGTGAACCTGTGGCCCTCCAGATGTTTGGACTCCAGATGTTATCAGCCCCTTCCAGCCTGGCCAACAGTCAGGGATGATGATGGGAGATGGAGCCAAGAACATCTGGAAGCCACTGGCTGGCCAACCCTGACGTAGGGCTCTTGTACGGTAGGCAGAGCGGTCAGCCTCCCAAAGTCCCAGCTGAGCTCACCTTCAGCTCTTGGCTCCCTTCGTCATCCTCCAGGATCTCACTGTGCTCAGTGTGGGATGTAGCTGGAGACTCACTGCTTGTGGCCTGGAGGGAGATGAAGGGGGAAAGATGAGCAGCCTATAGAAAATGCCCTCCTTGTCCTGGCTTGAGTTCTTTAGGTCCCTTAGGACCAGGCGAGGCAAGACAGTGGAGATCCATGACAGCATCTCCTCTTGTCTTCTCTTTATTATCATTTAGGCTGTGAGGGCCATTCCCTCACAGGCCTAATTTCAGGGGCATAATCTGCAGGCTCAGGTTGGCAGAAGTACATTTTTTGAGCTCAGAGGAAGACCCCCACCTCTGGCTAACAGCCCAAACCCTCCTGTCCTATCAGTGACCAGTCTAAGGGAGGTGGGGCTGGGGGAAGACAAATTATTACTGAGTTTTGAATGGTATGGAAGGGGTGGAGAGAGATCTTCTCTCTCATCCTACTAGAACTTGGGCATGGGTGCTGATGAAATTGATCAAGGACACAATGGATGGTTTAAACCAGTGTTTCTCAGTTGTTTTTGGACTACAGTTCCCCTCATTCCTGACCATCCTGCTAGCTAGGGATCATGGGAGCTGTAGTCCAGCAACAGCTGGAGACCCAAGGTTGGCAATCACTGGTTTAGACTGCTGAAATTAATAGACATGGCACATTTATTTATTTAAGTCATTGTTTGCGTTTCTAAGTGCCGTGTGCTTAAAAACAATCCATAGAAAATGGGACAACAAAACATTAAAGTTTGCCATAAAGCCAATCCCTACTCCAACATGCCTGCTGAAACAAGGAAGTCTTTTGTCATGTGTGTGAAGTGCAAGAAAGGTGCCCGTGGGAGTTATAAGTATTATGAGCATCATTATATAATGGACTTGGGCCCTCAACACTGAATTCAGGGCTTCTAGTAGTTAAGTTATGGGGGACCCCAACAGAGACTCCCCGAAGGATCTCAGTGGTCAGGCCAGGATATAAAGGATCAGTCCTTAAGATAGCCTTGACCCAAGTTGTTAAGGGCCTTGCAAATTAATACAGGAACCCTGAACTTGTCCCAGTAACACATGGGCAGCCAGTATAAGCTTGAAGCATGTGCTGGTGGTAGGTAGCCTGTCCCAATCAATGGTCTAGTAGCCGCATTTTGCACCAGCTGGAGGTTCCAGACCAGACACAAGGGTAGCCCCACAAAGAGCGCATTGCAGTGCTCAAATCTTGGTTAATTATCGGTATGCAAGGATGGCTGCTAGCTTAGATGGCCTTTTAGAAGAGTTAGGCAAAAATTCATGGCGGGTAGAACAAATTGGTACCATGACAGGAGCAATGTAGCCTCCATGTTCAGAGGCCATGTCGCAGCCTGTGTATACCTGGGTGCCAGTTCTTGGTGGTCGGCGAAACCCTCTAACAACCCAATGAAGACTGAGCATTAAAAAAGAGGGCCCAGACTTTGCAAACTAATGGAGTGGGGAGAAAAATGGAAAACCAGGTTGGTAGGGGGAATGGGATATATTGGGAAAGTGCATGGCTGGCAGGCCAGACACCCTGAAGAGCACAGAATCGTAGACTTGTAGAACTGGAGGGGACCACAAGGGTCATCTAGTCCAACCCCCTACAATGTAGGAATCTTTTGCCCACCTTGGTGCTCAAACCCATGACCCAGAGATTAAGAGTCTCATGCTCTAATGACTAAGCTATCCCAGCACTCCACCCTGCAACATTTTATTGTATGCCCCACTTGCACTTTTGAATACTGGAGGCTTGTGGGTTTTCCGGAAACATCTGCTTGCCCACTAGTGGGAAAGGGATGCTGGACTCCGGAAGGGCTCTACTTGTATTCTTAGCAGGCTGTGTGCTTTGTGCTTTGAAGTAGTAGTAGTAGTAATAATAATTTATTATTTATACCCTACCCATCTGGCTGGGTTTCCCCAGCCACTCTGGACAGCTCCCAACCGAATGTTAAAAACACACTACAGCATTAAACATTTAGCACTTCCCTAAACAGGGCTGCCTTCAGATGTCTTTTAAAAGTCAGATAGTTGTTTATTTCCTTGACATCTGATGGGAGAGCGTTCCACAGGGCGGGCGCCACTACCAAGAAGGCCCTCTGCCTTGTTCCCTGTAACCTCACTTCTCACAGTGAGGGAACTGCCAGAAGGCCCTTGGCGCTGGACCTCTGTGTCCGGGCTGAATGATGGGGGTGGAGACGCTCCTTCAGGTATACTGGGCCAAGGCCGTTTAGGGCTTTAAAGGTCGGCACCAACACTTTGAATTGTGCTCAGAAACATACTGGGAACCAATGTAGGTCTTTCAGGACCGGCATTATATGGTCTCAGCGGCCACTCCCAGTCACCAGTCTAGCTGCTGCATTCTGGATTAATTGTAGTTTCCAGGTCACCTTCAAAGGTAGCCCCATGTAGAGTGCATTGCAGTAGTCCAAGCGGGAGATAACCAGAGCATGCACCACTCTGGCGATACAGTCTGCAGGCAGGTAGGGTCTCAGCCTGTGTATGGAGGCTGAGATGGAGTTGGTAGACAGATGGAGCTGGTTGACAGCTGCCCTGGACACAGAGTTGACCTGCACCTCCATGGATAGCTGTGGGTCAGGGGCACAGTTACCTCATTCAGGACTAGGGAGTCCCCCACATCTGCCCCCCCCCAAACAGTACTTCTGTCTTGTCAGGATTCAACCTCAATGATAACTTCCATCTTCTCTGGTCCCAACTGGCTGTGTTGGGTGGGGCTGAGGAGTTGCACAGTCCCATTTGGAGGGACCCATTGCAATAAATTAACATGACTAGCTTTGGCCCATGAATTTAAATGGGTCTACTCTGATTAGAACGTAGTTGGCAACAACCCTTGGAGTCCCAGAACATCTGGAGGGTGATGGGCTCCACACCCCTGCTCCATAGGCTTGCAAGAGAGGACCCCCAGAGAGTCCTTTCATGTATATTAAGTACCTTTCAAGTCTTTGGGCAGTGCATCAGGACACCGGCTCTACTCACCATGGGCTCCTTGGCATCGTCTTCGGTCTCGCTCGGCCGGCTGGGGCTGCTCTCACTGGTCGTGATCTGTACCAGAATGTCTGCCTTGGAGAGCTGTGTTCCCCGCTTGGCTGCAGAAAAGGCAGAGTGACAGATACAGACATGAATTCGGCCTTCCTTGCCTGCAGCTCCACACAAAGATGACCTTCCTTGCCTCACAGAACTTGGGCTTTTGGATGGACGCACACATGAAGGTATCACAGGAGGAGATACCTTAGGCCCTATTGTGCTTCCTTAAATGTCTGCTCCTTTTATACAGGGCAGCATGGCTGAGTGGTGCAACACTGCAGGAGATTCCAGGTTCAGTCCCAAGCACCTCAAGGTAGGGCTGGGAGAGAATCCTGCCCCCAAACCTGTCCTGAACCTGTTTCTGAACTGCAGTTAGTCTGTTTCTTTTTTCTTTTCTTTTTTAAGTGGATTTGTCACGCTAGGGCATCAGAGCCCTTCAATCTACTGTTTAGTGGCACAAATTTAACATTTTCCAGCATGTGCTCCTAGATGCCCATGCAGATAGGATTTGAGTAAGAACAGCAGTGTGTGTGGGGGCGACCTTTCTGTTTTAATTCTGTGATAAGGTGAAGGTATAGAGTAACTATAATATGCAACATAAATTGAAATTATGGGAGAACTATGGAGGGAGAGAGGGGAAGTCGTAAGTGGAGTGATTGGTTGTTAAACTTGAAATGTTACTGAATTGCTTGTTATCTGTCTATCTATATCTATCTATCTATCTATCTATCTATCTATCTATCTATCTATCTATCTAATCATCTATCTATCTATCTATCTATCATCTATCTATCTATCTATCTATCTATCTATCTATCTATCTATCATCTGGTACGGTCTTGCTCACTCCGCTTGGCAGTGCCAGATCTCCAAACACAGGTCTTGGAGCCCCTTTTGAACTGGGAGACACTGGAGAAAGAAGTTTCTCCAGGTGAGGCATGTGCTCTGAGCAGGTGTGCTGAGCAATGGTCCCTCCTCTCCAGTAATGACAGAATGCCTCCTGCTGGGACTTGACCTCCCAGCCTCCCTTCTCTTCCCTGCTGTGCTATTCCGGCTCGTGTCACCTCCTTCAAACACAATGCAGGCTCCCCAGGCTTTCTTTAGTCCTCCAGGTGCACGTCAAGTCTGGAACAACCTACAAAGCAAGAGTAGGGGGGGAGAGGGGGCTGCGGGGAATCCTCACCTTTTCCACAGCGCTTGCGCCGGTAGCAGAGAGAGAAGAAGACCACCAGGAGGAGGAGAGCAGCAACGCCGGAGGCAGCCAAAGCACCCAAAATTAGGACGGACAGGACTTCTGATGATAATAAGATGGGTTATTTACACACGCACGCACACACACACACTTTTTATTTGTCGTATTAGGTAGCTTTGCTCTCTCTTGAAGAAATTCAGAGCAATTTACAAGGGTTTATTATCCCATGTTGTCACTGCAACTACTCTGTGGCTGCTGAGAGACAGCGATTTGCCCACAGGAGGTTTGTGGCTATGATTTGAACTCTGATCTCCCTGCTCTGAATTTGACACTAGGTGGCCTAATAGGGGGAGGGCCTGGGTCAGCACTTCACATCCTCAGGCAGCTTCTAAGGGCTCACCATACTGCCTGCTCTGGGATTCCCCACAATATTATTTTTCTAGTCTGATATACTCTGGGCAGTGCCATGCTAGGGGCATTGTGGGAAATAATGATCATCTTCATATCATCACTTTTTCCAGAAAGGTGAGCTCAAAGCAACTTGGAGAAGCAAATGTTAAAAATAAGTGGAAGGACAAGAGGAAAAACAACCTAAGGTCCTCACCTATAGTATGTATAAAAAAAGCAAATGCAATGGAATCCCACCCCCATCAAAAGATAAGCAGAAATTAAGGTCCAAAGAACCTGGAGGAATAAAAATGTGGCCCTCTAGATGTCATTGGACTACAACTCCCATCGTCCCTGCCATGCTGGCTGTGGCTGATGGGGTTTGGAGTCTGCCAGCATCTGGAGGGCTGCAGGTCTTCCCTCCATGCCCCAGGCTTCCTGGCCAAAGATGGGAGCCTCACCTTGGCGGCGCAAGCTGACTGCTGCAGAGCGGGCACCAAAGCGGTTCCAGGCCGTGCAGTTGTAGGGCAGGGCAAAGTCGGCGTCGTGGGTCGGGTCGATCAGCAAGGCTGAGAGCACCCCTTGGTCCGTCACCACTGTGTCCACGGTGAAGCGATCCAGCGAGCCAGCATCCAGCACCCGTTCTCCCCATGCCCAGGCCTGTGACAAGGGGAAAGGGAGAGGATCAAGGCTATGAACAGCACATAGCTGTCAACTTACAGATTTGAAAATAAGGGACCAGCAGCCTCGAAAATAAGGGATCAGCAGCCAAAATAAGGGATCAACAAATACTTTGATAAAATACATATTTTGTTGCGTGCAAAGGGCTTTAGATACCTATTAGGTCCATAAATTACCATATAGCATATATTCAACACAAAAAAACAGCAACAATTTGTTGTTGACAAAGGACAGCTGGACATAGAAAGGGCCCCATTACCTCCAGTAGCTTATTTAAGGGACATCATCAATAAGGGACAACAGAGGGACATGGTGCTGGGATAAGGGACTGTCCCACCAAATAAGGGACGCTTGACAGCTATGGAACAGCAGTGGGGCATTGGGACGGAGGCGGGCAGGGGCACAACACCTAAGGGAGAATGGGGTCACCTGCAGGAGAGCTACCTGCAAACACTCTGCATGCCAAATAAGCAAGAGAGATATCCACCAAATAAGCCGAGCAGAGGGAGAGGGAGGTTACATCAGCTTGCAAGGCGGCAGGTCAAATGTCTACCCTTTTATTTTGCAAAATTCCCCATTATGCTCAGCCAAAATGTCACAAACTAGTGAGCAAGCTTTTGAGTCTGCCAGAAGACTTTATCAGGCTGGATGCTAAGCAAAAGAGGAGGGTGGGTGTGCTAGAAGAGCTGGCTTGTGGCTATACTGTTTGCATTTGTCATATATTCATTATTTGCTGTACACCTTAGAAAGGTCATGGCAATGGTGGTTGTCATGGAGAGCTCCTGCACTTTGGAATGTATCCTTATGCCATTGGTAGGCAGATGGGAAACTCAAGTGTGCTAAGAGGGTTTTGACCCAGAGCCAGTGCATGTGTGACAGTTGTCACATGCACACTCTTTAGAAACACAACTCCATGTGGCATTTCCTCCACCTTGTGGCTGGCTGAACATGTGCATCGTGCAAAAAACAACAACATAAAAAACCACTATGGAAAAAATGGGATCGTTTGCACCATGCAAAAACAAAACAAAACATAAACTATCAACTCATGGTGCACCAAAATCACCATGCAAGAATCTTTCAGATTCTTGTGCGCAACATAGAAAAATTCTTGTGTGAAATGTAGAAAAATAGACCACACACAAAAATCTGCTTATTTTGTCCAGGCTGCTGCAGATCTGTTTGATCTCTGCCTCTCGAGTGGAAGGGGGCTGGGAAATCACCAGAACTGCACAGTCAGTCACGACCCACAAATAGCTCTCCAGATGTTAATAGGCACCTTGCGTAGTGATTTAAAGCTGCAAGGGGAGCGCTAGGCCCTCTGAGGATTTATTGGCGTGGTGGGAACAAAGTCAATAAACCTTTGCTCTGCTTGGTGTATCCAAGTTGTATCATTCACTGACTTTCAAGAATGCAGGGTTCCCCACTCCCCCTTTTCTAAAAACCCACCAGCCTCTCAAAAACCTTTGATCTGGGATTGGGTGGGGGGTGGCAATCTGCCATCTGGAGGCAGGTGGAAACACATATGGGATCCTGATTCAGGCTGGGACTGGAGGAGCGGGTTTAACCCTTCCCCCTCCGCGCTGTTCTCTCAGGTGAACACCGCACCCCTCCCCTTAAGCCATTTGCCCGAGAGCAACCACGGCATCTATGTTTTGACTCATTAGCTAGTAGGTTGTTTTTTTTAGCAGGTGGAGGGAGATTTCTGCCAGAAAAAACAACAGCACAGAGGGGCAAAGGTTATCCCCAATTGTGGGGAACCTTTGGTCCTCCAGACGTTCCTGAACTATAACTCCCATCAGCCCCAGTAGGCATGGTCAATTGCCAGGGATGATGGGAGTTGCAGTTCAGCAACAACTGGAAGCCCCAAAGTTCCCCACAAAGCCCTGCAACTCTAATCTGAACTGGACAAAAAGCAAAAATAAAAAATCCCATGGATCTCCTCTAGTTGGTCAAGGAGAAATTAAAAGGCCAGAACGCTGTGTGCTTTGGGATAGGAACATTGGGATTCTGGGCCAAGAAACGCTGAATTCAGTGACCCATATAAATCCTGCAGATTAAGCAACTTTTGCACACTGAGCTGCTTATTTTGCACAATTCATTCTGCCACTGCTGAAGGGGGCAAAGGGCAATGCTGTGTCTGGCGGAGCCCCACACCCTCCGATGGAGAGCCTGCTCAGAATGTGTCTCAGCTCAGAGCAACCCTGAAGCTGCAGCATAGCCACATTTGGGATATCACAAGCAGTTTTGGTTGGGGAACAACCATAACTCTGTTGTAGAGCACAAGTTGAAGAGCTCATTGAACCAATCCTTATTTTTAACAGCAGCTTGATGCTGCAGCTCATCCCTGATTTGATGTGTTTTCATTTTTATAATGTGCTCCTGTCAAATTTGTTATAAGCAGTCCTGACCATCACTTCCCTCCCCCCTTTTCCAGCTGAAAGGTAGGATGAAGATACTTGTATAATAAAGAAATAGTGAAATTCAACTTGAAACGATAGTGAAAGCTGCCAGAGCTTGCCCCAAGATGGGCAGAAAAAAATGCACACATGTTTTAAGAACAGCTATCCAATAGCCGCTGTGCCTATGTAATATTATGTACTTCCAGAGGGCTAGAAACCTGTGTACTCTTGATTTAAAAGTTGAGATATCCAGAATGCTGAATTCCTGAGCTTGCAAAGTGCTACTATAATAATTTATAATAATAATTCATTCTTTATAATGCGCCCATCTGGCTGGGTTTCCCCAGCAACTCTGGGGAACAGAATTAATGATAATAATATTTTAAAAAACGATAAAACATCAGACATTAAAAACTTCCCTAAACAGGGCTGCCTTCAGATGTCTTCTAAAAGTCAGATAGTTGTTTATTTCCTTGACATCTGATGGGAGGGCATTCCACAGGGCAGGTGCCACTGCTGAGAAGGCCCTCTGCTGGGTTCCCTGTGGCTTCGCTTCTCGCAGTGAGGGAGCCACCAGAAGGCCCTTGGAGCTGGACCTCAGTGTCTGGGCTGAACGATTGGGGTGGAGACGCTCCTTCAGGTATACTGAAGTACACACAGGTTAAGGGACAAGGAACAGCAGGTCTGTAAAGGCTAGCAGACTGAAGCACTTACTATCCTATCGGGAGGTGGGACACTCCCCACTAAGCACTCCAGCCGTGCCTTGGTCCCCACCGCAGTCTGCTGGCTTGGTTCTGCACTGATAATGGGTGGACCTGGAAAGGAGGACGCAGTCAGGGCAGTGTTCAAAACAGAAGAGGCCCTTTCTCCCTCCCCATCCCTTAGTTACTGTTTTAGAAGGCTACAGGAGCTGGCTATGATTTGGTGAAAAAGAGAGCATCTCAGATGTAGAGGCTTGCAGATTTCATCAAGGCTCCCTCCTATCTTTCCCAGGGAAGGGGGGGCATACAGCTCAATAGTAAAGCATCTGCCATGCATACAGAGCAGAAAGATCCATGGTTCCATCCCTGGCTTTTCCAGGTAGGAACGAGAATGGTCTAAGCTAAGCCAGCTTCTTATGGTCCCCAGGCAAGGCAAGCTGCAATCCTATCCCATCTTTGCTTTGCTCTGCTCCCTTTAACAGTCTTGCCACACCCGCCACCCGGTCCCGACGCAAGGCAAGGCCCCTCACCGTTCACAGCCAGGGTCACCTCCTTCTCCGCCACTCCAATGCGCGGCACAATGGCTTTGCACACATAAACACCGGCGTCTTCCTGCGTCACCGCCTTGAGATGCAGAGTGTTGCCGTTGCTCAGCACCTGTTGGTACAAGGAGTTCTGGTCGTGGCTCTCTTAGGACCAAAGGAATCTTTCCAGCAGGGGTGGGGAGTCTCTCTCCTGACCCCAGTCCCTGGGGGTAATTTGTTGGGGGCTGCTTGCTGGCGATGGGCGGGGCCAGAGGCAAAGTGGGCAGGGTATCCTTTACTCTCTTGCCTTCTGTGTTTATAGGCAAGTGAAGCAGTGGCAGGTGGGCCTCCGAGATCTATTTCTTTTCTTCTTCAAAAATTGGTGTAATTTGCAAATTACAATCCCAGAGCTATTTATTTTTTTAACTTCCAACTTTTGGGGGAAAAAATGGAAATTGGCATGATTTGAAAGTTGCAAGCAAGTTCAGAGCGCATGGGCTCCTGGTGTAAATCACTTGCCATATTAGACTCTTCCTATTTCATATTTGTTCCTCGTTGTTGCTATAATAAAAATCTGAACAGGGGGCTGATGCTGCACTTACCACACTAGACCCTTTCTTGGTCCAGGCCAGGGTGAGAGGAGGGTTCCCAGTCCAGGTACAGGTGAAAGAGGCGTCTGCACCAATGTCAACCGTCAGGGGCTTTGGCTGAGAGACGAGGCGGGGTCCAACTGCAGACAGAAAGAAAGGGGTTGCCGAGAGTTAGTTGAACGGAGCAACTGACCTTCAGCCTCAGTCTCCCTATCTGCAGTATGGGAATAATGATACTGGAAGTGGCTGCCTTCTGGAGGTTTTGTAAGAATCATAACAAGAGGGTATAGGAAGCACATTGACTTACATTAGGGTTGGGGTGAAAATTTAGAGCTAAAAGGTAAAGGTAAAGGTACCCCTGCCCGTACAGGCCAGTCTTGACAGACTCTGGGGTTGTGCGCCCATCTCACTTAAGAGGCCAGGGGCCAGCGCTGTCCGGAGACACTTCCGGGTCACGTGGCCAGCGTGACATCGCTGCTCTGGCCAGAGCCAGAGCCAGAGCCAGAGCCAGAGCCGCACACGGAAACGCCGTTTACCTTCCCGCTGGTAAGCGGTCCCTATTTATCTACTTGCACCTGGAGGTGCTTTCGAACTGCTAGGTTGGCAGGCGCTGGGACCGAGCAGTGGGAGCGCACCCCGCCGCAGGGATTCGAACCGCCGACCTTTTGATCGGCAAGCCCTAGGCGCTGAGGCTTTAACCCATAGCGCCACCTGCGTCCCATAATTTAGAGCTAGTGCCTGACTAATCTATGAGCATCCCTGCTCGAATTTTTGTGAGCAGGGCTGAAGCAGACACAGCCCATTCTGAGCAGGGTTGTTACACTCTGAGCCAAGGTCAAGTCCATCAAAGGACCTATTTGCAAACTGAAGGAAATGATGTCTCCAACAGCTTGCATAGGGGCACTTCCAGCAGGGCTGATCACAAAATAACAGTTGCTGTTCGTGTGTATGTGTGCAAAAGCTTAACCCCTTGCAAAGTGTGCTTTTCCCTCCCACTAGAGCATCTGTTTTTGCTGGAACAAGGCTTTTTGCTGGAGAAGAGAGAGGTGGGAATAATAGTTGTTCCCCACCGACCACCCGTAATATTTCTGAGTACTCAAAAAACGTTCCAATGTTTGTGAGAGGACTCAAAAGCGATTGCTTGCAACGCACCTTTCCATCATTTCCAAGGCCAACAGAGATTGTTCACCCATCCTGACTGTAATTCCAAGGATTCCTGTCATGACCTACACTAGCCAAACAGGTGCTGGGCAAAGCAGGATGGCAAGGGACTGTCTGAGTCGAGAGCCTGCCAGTCCATTATCTGAACTTATCACAGTTATATACCCTAATTGCATTACCCATAAGCAGAATAAACCTTGGAAGACCCTCTACCAAACTCCATTTTAGGCGCATTGAAAGCTGCCTTAGACAAGGCCAGGCCGGGGGTCACCAATCTTCTTGGGACAGTGGGCACGCTTTGGCCTTTGAGAAAGTGCTGTGGGAGCAAATGGCTGCCGTTGTGCGTGTGGCATTGTGACACAAAATGGCTGCTGTGGAGGCCATGTCGGGGCAGCCAAGCAAGTTCAAGCAGGAACGGAGCAGGAAGAGCAAAGGTCTTTCACACATTGTGGATTTTTGAGGGCATATTGACTGAGACTTAGGAGATACTAGTGGACACTTGCAGTTGTCACACTGGTGACCCCAGAGTCTGGCAATTTATCCACCTTGCTCAGTGTTTTTCACTCGGACTGTCTCTGGCATTCTCAGGTCTCCTAGAGGGGTCTTTCCCATTGCTCTACTTCTTTATTCTTTTAAGGGAAGATGGCGGGGGCTGACTCTGGGATCAAGTGTGTTCTCTGCCACTGAGCTACACCCCCCATTTATCTTGGGATCTGGAGCCACCTCCTTTACTTACAATGCACATCCACCAGTGTGCTGACATTGGTGCTGCCCACAGCATTGGACACTTCACACGACACAGGCTCTGTGAAGAAGGACTGGTCAACCGTTGCCTCGTAGCTGTCGCCATTGGCCTCCGAGATAGGCACACCTCCTTTCGCCCACCTGTGAAGAGATGTGCGGTCTTAGGAGAGATTGGCTCAAGGGGTCCTTTATGAGGAAAGGTTCCCCGACGTCAGGGCCAGGGATGTTCTGGCTCATGGGCCAAATGTGGGTCGCAAGGCCTACCCATTTTGGACCACGAAGCCATTTCCCCCCTAAAACCATGCCCATCATATGTGACATCAGGTGCAGGGCAGGTGGGGATGCAGCTGCAGAGAGCAGGATTGAACCATCCCTACACCCGCTGACATGTGGGGAGTTCAATCCTGCTTACTTCAGGTGCACCAGCCAGTTCCCAGTACCCGAACCCTGCACAAAGCAGGATTGAGCCCCCTGATGGGCAGACAGTTCACTCCTGGCTTTGTGCAGGATCTCTGCTCACCTCGGCAGTTCAGCTTGGACAGCAGGGTGTGACAACCCACTTGTCAATCACCCAAAATCAATACGATGTCAGGTGGTTGGTTCATCAAAGTTGGCCCATTGAAGGAAGGGAAGATCTCTGACCCAATGGACCCAAAAAATATTGCCCTCTCCTGCCCTGTGTGGAATGCCATACAATGCTGGGGGATCTTTCATTTAGAAAGCAGGTGCATAAGGAGCGTGTGGGGACTTGAGAGAGATATATAAAATCATGCGCTGTGTGGGGAAAGTGAACCGAAGTTCATCTCCCTCCCCGGGGCCCATCCAATGAAGCGGAAAGGTGGGAGATTCAGAATGGACAAAAGGAAACGACTTCCTCACACAGGGCAGAGTCGAACTGTGGAACTCTCTGCCACAAGATTTGGAGATGGCAACCAACTTAGAAGGTTTAAAAGAGGGATTAGGCAGATGCTTGGAGGGTCAGGCTGTCAGTGGGTACTAGTCATGATGGCTATGCAGTAACGCCACCACCTGAGAGGGCGGCAGAGGGCCAAATTGCTCTCATGTCCTGCATTTTGCATCTGGCTGGCCACTGAAGGAAACAGGATGTTGGACTAATTGGACCTCTGGCCTGATTCCCTAGGGGTCTTGTCTTCCTTTGAAAGGTGAGGAAGGGCGAGGAAAGTGCAAGAACCACAGCAAAAGAAAGCAAATACACTTTGCTGTCTTGCTAACCAGCAAGCATCAATGAGCGTGCCATCTCCAGTGTTGCCATTAGAGGGCATCCCAGTCACACCATTGCTGCTGCATGATCTCTGATGGGCAGGCTCTCTCCTCTTTCTAGCCCTTACCTGTA
This sequence comes from Podarcis cretensis, assembly GCF_951804945.1. Lineage (NCBI taxonomy): Eukaryota > Metazoa > Chordata > Lepidosauria > Squamata > Lacertidae > Podarcis > Podarcis cretensis. Next base: position 21,029,470 of record NC_137177.1, on the reverse strand, counting down.
GCCTGTCACTTCGGGGTTGGAGGTGGCCGTGCAGAGGAAGCTCACTTTGCCACCCTCGGCCACAGTTTGTGGCTGCACCGAGAGCATGACAACCGGTGGATCTGCAAGACGGAGGGAGAGGAACGGATGAAAATCCTGAACATTTATTTCCTTTAGTGTGAAGGCCCCAGTGACCTGGTGAAGGGATACCCCAAAGGGTAAGATTTATGCCTTATTTCTCCCCGAGGCCTTTATCTCAATTGGGAAATGGGTACCAAAGTTTGTACCTATAGCCAGCATCAGCTTGGATCTTTGACTATCCATCGCTGAATCTGCTTAGCACCCTTATTATTAACCTATGCAGTGTCTCTTAACTGTTCCACCTGGGTACAGTCAGTTAGGCTGCTGCCAGGGCAGGTAGCTAGGATTCCACATAGCTTGCTCCTCCAGGTTTCCATGCTTTCAGAAGCCCCAAACCACAGCAAGGTACCAAGAGCACTGCTTCTGCAGGACATAAGGACTCCAAGGGCGGCTCCAAGCTCTTATTTCATTGGACCACCCCACAGTGGCTGAGGCCCCATCTGAGCTATGCATTTAAAGCGGTATCACAGCACTTTAAACCGTACTTTATCAACGATGCTGAGAGTTGTCAGCAGGCCCCTATTCCCCTCACAGAACTACACACAATTCAGAGTGTTCCCTGGGAAAGGGGATTGACTGTTCAACCCCTCTGGGAATTGTAGCTCTGTGAGGGGAACTGGAATCTCTTTTGACAACTCTCAGCACCCTTAGCAAACCACATTTCCCAGGATTCCTTGGGGAAAGACGTGGTTGTTTAAAATGGCATCGTAGTGTTTTAAATTTACAGTGCGAATGTGGCCACATTTATTGTACCACAAAGTCATCCCGCCATGTGAAACAGCTCTGTTTCCTCTCTTCCCAGCTCTCCTTCAACATAGGAAGCTGCCTCCCTCATACTGAATCAGACCACCAGCTCAGTACTGCCTACACGGACTGGCAGCACCTCTCCAGGCAGGGAAAACGCCCAGCCACAACTGAAGGTGCCGGGAGACTGAACCCAGGAACTTCTGCGCGGAAGGCAGATGCGCTGTCAGAGAGTCCCACCCCTTCCTGGCAGGCCCATGCCCTGTGGGCTCACATTGCACATTGAGGGTGACTGTGGTCTGCTTGCCGGCTGGGGCTGCTGGGTTGCTGACTCGGCAGGTGAACGAGCTGCCCATGTCCCTGCTGCTGGGGGTCAAGAGGAGGGTGCTGACAGCCACTTCTCGCTTGCCGTCGTCCATGAGGGCCTGCAGGAGAGGAAGGAGAAGGGTTTCCATGTTGAATATTTCCTTGGGTAGCCACTCTCTGGAGACAGCGCCTCTACACACACACACACACGTTTCCTTTTTCCAGCCTGCATTTAGTATTCATTTATTGGATTTCTACACTGCCTGTCCGCCAAGGTACCCAAGGGGATTTACCATTTTAAAACCCTAAAATGAATACATTATATACCAAATGTAGAGCAACAGGGTCCTCTCTGGCCAATGGGGAGCTGGTGGCATGCATGCTTTGTGGCCTAGGCTCCCTTGCTTCTTCCTTCCCTCAGGTCAGGCAGGTCTAACATTACCATTTGTGAATGTGTGAATACAACAACCAGTGGCTGAAAGCTTGTATATCACCAGGTACATTTCATAGAACACCGGGATCGATCATGTCTTCTTGTTCAAATGTACACTGAGTGTTGGAGCCAAGCTCGCTGCTGTGCAATGCATCTCATCTATATTGAAATAACTTTGCTGGGCTTTGGTCTGTTCCTGAGCATGATTCAAAGTGGTGGTGGCTTAACTGAGGAAGCTGGACTGAGGAATCTGTGGCCCTCCAGTGGCCACTGGACTACAGCTCCCACCAGCCTCAGCCGGCATGACCAATGCTAAGGAATGCTGGGAGTTGTAGTCCAACCCTGCTGGTAGAGCAGTAGACTGTTAATCTCAGGACTGTGGCTTTGAGCCCCACATTGAGTGAAAGATTCTTGCATTGCAGGAGGTTCGACGAGATGAACCTTGTGGCCCTATCCAATTCTACAATTCTATGATTCACTGAACATCTGGAGGGCCACAGGCTCCCCATGCCTGGTATGCTGAGATAGTCCCTTAATTGATATGGTCACAAAGTCCTGAGCCAGCCCAGATAAGGCAGGCTTGGTGTGGCGGTTGAAGTCCCCAAGCACAATCAACTGTGGGTTCACCAGCACCCCTCATGCAGTAACAGGGACGCAGGTGGAGCTGTGGTCTAAACCACTGAGCCGCTTGGGCTTGCTGATTGGAAGGCTGGCTGTTTGAATACCCATGACGGAGTGAGCTCCCGTTGCTCTGTCCCAGCTCCTGCCAACCTAGCAGTTCGAAAGCACGTCAAAGTGCAAGTAGATAAATAGGTTCCACTGCAGCAGAAAGGTAAACAGTTTTTTCGTGCGCTATGGCACTCATCACAGTGTCCCATTGGGCCAGAAGCGGTTTAGTCATGCTGGGCACATCACCTAGAAGGCTGTCTGTGGACAAATGCCGGCTCCCTTGGCCTGAAAGCGAGATGAGCGCCGCACCCCATAGTCGCTTTTGACTGGACTTAGCCATCCAGGGGTCCTTTACCTTTTACCTTTTTTATTGGGCAGTGGGGGCTATTGTTTCATCTCTGGGACCCTAATCCTAACCATAACACTCAGAACAACCCCTAAAACCTGACATTAGTTTCTCGGTGAAAAATAATGGAGAAGGATGGAGTTACAATGAGTGACAGTGACAACCTGTGTTTTTGCACCACCAAGAGCTTGGAAGAGATCTGGCCTTCCCAGTTGTCCACTGAGGTCTCGGTAATACATACCAGGTCAGTCCTGTCATTCACAATTAAATTGTGGAGGAGCCTGCTTTTATTACGGACCGACTTGTCGTTCGGCAACAGCAGCACTAGGTGAAAGGATAAGTCAGCCTGACAACCCAGATTGTGTTGGACGAAGGGAGGGTGCTGGACGTTTCGCCAGGCTTACCCAGATAGATCTCAGACTCGCTGTCCTACTTTTGATCCCCCTTCTCTGCTTGTCTAGCTCTTGCCAACACTCAGCAAAGTCTCACCTTGGAGTACACGGCAGACTCCTGGCGTTGCCCATCTCGGTACCAGCTGATTTCGGCAGCTGGCTTGGCCCCGGCAGCACGGCACGACAAGTTGTAGGGGATGTTGGATATCACATGCACGATGGGACCGTTCTGGATCTCGGGGTCATTGGGAGGGACTTGGAAGAAGAGACATGGAGAAGATAGGTTAGCTGTGTTATCTGGTAGGGGGGCGCTCCCAGGTGCAAGAGGTTTGGGCCACACAAGCTTCTCCAGAAAAAAACACAAAAACACTCTGGGCAGGACAGAAGCAGCAGCAGGAGAGAGTTTCCACCGGAGCCAGATTTTGTGAAGAGGGAGAAGTGAAGCACTTAATCGTTTACTGCACAACAGCCAGCAGCTTCCTGCCAGCAGATTTTTCTGGCTGGCCCCCATTCTTCAGGGGATATGCAGCAAAACCAGTTTATCATGTATGTGGGTCCTTTCTCCAGAAAACCATTAGCTGAGGTCTACAGAGGGAGCAGCACTGCCAGGTGTGAGCAGAGCCAGATAGGACTGCAGCAAAGTCCTGGCTGCAGTAGCTGGTCCTTGGGTGCATCTTTAATATAGGGCTGGGGTGGGCTGCTGAACGCAGCTGGTGGGCTGGATCCTTACCTGCCCACACCTGTGACAAGCCAACCTTGACAGGTGGAAAGTCTTTCCCATCACTTGCTCATCAGATCCTTTAAATGTGAGATGGTGGGGATAGAACCAGGAACTATGCATGCGAAGCATGAGCTCGTCTGCAAAGCTGGCATTAAAATGGCACTGAGATCTAGGCCTCTGATAGCAGTGAAGGGGTGTAGCTCAGTGGTAGGACACCTGCTTTGAATGCAGAAGGTCCCAGGTTCAATCCCCAGGTGGGCACATTGGTGGTAATGGGGCAGATGCACGCCAACTCTTCATCGCACATAGGAGAGTGAGCCAGCGTAAAAGTATATTTCTGATTCAGCCGAGACACAGGAAGGTGTGCTACAAAAGCAGTGAGTCAGGAATTCCTAACTAGTGGAGAGACGTCTTGAGTAGCCCATAGGGATGGGGAAGAAATTCAATTCATCTCACATTTAAAGGCAAAGCTACCTAATTTGCCGTTTTCAAATGAGCCAATGAAGTGAGCCACAGCTGCCCTTTAAAATTCACACAGCTCCGAATTTTGCAATGCAGCCAAGCCACGCGTACAAAAATGCCTAGATTAGGGTAAAGCATGCCTATGCATGGATATGACAGTGAAAGTAATATACAAAAAATGCATTATATTAGGGGACCTTGCTTGCAGAAATGCGTATATTTGTCAAAACGGCAGCTGTTAGGAGAAATCCACACTGAAATTGGTGAATTTTCACGAGGGCGGGGGTTTTCGTTTTTGGCAAAAAATAATAATCTCAAATTGCTGCAGAAATGTGGGGAGCTAAATTCCAGACTGGGAAAAATGAGAGAAACTGCAAATGACCCATTTGTTCAGCCCTACTTCCTAGCAACTAAAAGAGTACAGGATTCGGCCAGGGCAGCGGTGCAGCTAGCCACTTGGACACCCGGGGTGGCACGAGCGCCCTGCATGTGAATGCCACAGAAAGGGGGCAGGGCGAGGTGCCTGCGGGGTGAGGCAGGGCACATCGGAATCCCAGTGCCCTAGCCATGTTCCACTCCGGGACCCTGCAGGCCCGTGTTGCTTTTTTGGGCAGAGCAGAGCCCGCTGGCGCCCAAGCCACTGCATCATTCCCAGGAGAGACATGTGGCTCGGGCGTGCTGCAGGCCCTGTGGCAAGTGCCACCTCCATGATGTAGCACCCAGTGCCCCACACACCCCTAGCTACGCCTCTGGGCCTGGACTGGAAAGGCCCCTGTGGCTGTGTGCTGATGGGCTGTCACAACAACGTATCCTCCGGCTCCATTTATGCTGCCAAGACACATTGATAGATTAGCAGAAAAGCCAGGAAGGCTTTGCCAGTATGAGATCCAAGAAGCCAGAACTGGATGCAGGAATTTTCAACTCTTGTTATATATTAACCAGGATTGTCTTCTCCCTGGTCCTGAATGGGGTAACTGTGCCCCTGAAGGACCAAGTGCGTGGCCTGGGAGTCATTTTGGACTCACATCTGTCCATGGAGGCACAGGTCAATTCTGTGTCCAGGGCAGCTGTTTACCAGCTCCATCTGGTACATAGGCGGAGACCCTACCTGCCCGCAGACTGTCTTGCCAGAGTAGTGCATGCTCTAGTTATCTCCCGCTTGGACTACTGCAATGTGCTCTACATGGGGCTACCTTTGAAGGGGATCCAAAAACTAAAACTAATCCAGAATGCGGCAGCTAGAGTGGTGACTGGGAGTGGCCGCCAAGACCACATAACACCAGTCCTGAAAGACCTACATTGGCTCCCAGTATGTTTCTGAGCACAATTCAAAGTGTTGGTGCTGACCATTAAAGCCCTAAATGGCCTTGGTCCAGTATACCTGAAGGAGCATCTCCACCCCCATCATTCAGCCCAGACACCGAGGTCTAGCTCCGAGGGCCTTCTGGTGGCTCCCTCACTGCAAGGTTACAGGCAGAGGGCCTTCTCGGTAGTGGTGCCCACCCTGTGGAACACCCTTCCATCGGATGTCAAGGAAATAAACAACTATCGGACTTTTAGAAGACATCTGAAGGCAGCCCTGCTTAGGGAAGTTTTTAATGTTTGATGTTGTAACATGTTTTTAATATTTTGTTGGAAGCCGCCCAGAGTGGCTGGGGAAACCTAGCCAGATGGGCGTGGTATAAATAATGAATTATTATTATTACTATTATTATTATTATTACTTCTACTACTACTACTACTAATTCAATGCACAAAGCACACAGCCTGCTAAGAATACAAGTAGAGCCCTTATTATCATTATCATTATTGGGTGGAGAAAGAACGGTTTTGAAAAACTGGATTTTAAGCACTCTCAAGCCTGAGCAACTCTGGTCAAGGAAGGGCCCGCCTTGAAAAGAGGGTGAAGTGGGAGAATCGTGTCAGTGGTCCGAGGAATGAAGTGGGGTGTGTGTGAAGAGAACTCACTGAGTACGGTCAGCTTGGCCCTCTGTGATCGCAGGGCGGCCTGAGTGGCCTGGCATTCATAGATGGCATCATCATCCAGTTCAGCGTAGTCAATCTTCAGGTTATGTTGCCCAGCAGATGCATCTCCAACAATGGAGTAGCGTGACCAGCCTGCAGCGAGGAGAAAAGCAGGTTATCATGTAAGGTGAGTTTGCAGAACCCAGGATGCAAAGAGGCACCCACAGCGCCCCCTGGAGTTGTACAGGTTTACTACAGCGACTAATCGCTACTGTACCCGCTTCCCTCCCAGTACCACGGCGAGCGTACCTGGCAGGTCCCTTTCTCCCCCCAAGGCCAGCCCGTCCTTGGTCCACTGCACCATGCCTCGGTAGCCCATCACCACGCAAGCCAGCGTCACGGACTGTCCAGACACAATCACCTGGTCCATGGGCTGTTGGAAGAAATAGGCCGCCAACCCTGAGGAAGAAAGAACAACAGGACCAAGGTGGTTAAGGTCAAGCAATTAGGGAGAGATTCAGAGTTCAGTTTGTGTTCAAAGATGAACCTCCCATGCTTGCGCTTTCTGAAACAACACGTGAGCCAAAACACAGCCTTCCATTGAGACCTGAGCTCCTCTGAATCTTGCGGCGCAGTTCTCCCAGCCCAGAAACGTCTGCAGAAACACATGTAGGAGGGTAGTGTGTGCTTACAAGGGCACACAGGAGTGGGGAGATGTGTCTGGGTTGGGGAGATTGCTTTGCAAACGTGTGTACATCAGGCAAAATCGTACATGAAATTGTGCATTTTAGGTGAAATTCACCCCAACACACACACACACACACACACACACACACACACACACACACAGATGTGGAAAGGCAGAGAACGGAAGAAGGGGAAATGGAGAGAAGCTGAAATCGACAGAATTGCACATCCCTACTAGTCATGTGGGAGATCTGTGCCTGTTTACCCTCCTCCCTGGGGAAAAACCTGTACCCCAGCTGAGGTGAGTGCATGTCCCAGTAATATTCCTCCTCCTGTTGGTAAATTCTTCCGTCTCTTTCCTTTTGTGGGAGAAGCAGCAAAAGCCACAAACGCACTGAGGAGACCTGGGAGGAGTGAGAGGGGGGTTTGCGAAGCAGGAGAGCAGGGAGGGAAAGCTGATAGAGGAGAGTTTCAATTTTTTGAGGCGCCGCAGGAGCCCCCGGGTCCCTGGCACTGCCTTATCTCCACGCCACAGACTGCTGAGGTGCTGGTTTGGTGTGCTCTGCACATGCCCTTCAGCCAAGGAAGCCTCTGTTTCCACTCTGTGTTCCCACCGTCAAACAGCTTTCTTTTGCTCTCCCTTCCCCTGGCTCTAGGCAAATGCATTAAAAGAAACTTTAGAGATGGTGTGTGTGTGTGTGTGTGTGTGTGTGTGTGCGGACACACACACACGTGCGCAAGCAAGTAAATTACTGCACCCTCTGGGGTCCTATATTTGTTTTGGGTGGAGGAAGGATCTGGGGGTCAATAAGAATGCAGGAAACGCCCAGGTTATGCGGGAATAAATCAGTATATCCCATTATACTGTCAATCCCAATAAAACAATGTAGGTTTTTCTTTATTGCCTGCTTTGCAGTTGTTTTTCATTTGTAATGAATGTATTAGGAGGATATTTTGTTTAGCTGTTGCTTGAAAATGTGGAATTTCCGTTGTATTGCTTGTAGTTCTTCATGTGCAATGGTTTATTCTGACATCCTGTTCAGCAGTTAACTATAATGATCTGTAATGTAGGGTTTTTAAAGGGTGGGGTCCCCCCCCCACTGAATCTTTATTTATTATGTTATGAGGCTGTGTAGACACTATACCTTTAAGGCACATTTGGATCACATTGTTTCCCTCAGAGAATTCTGGGCACTGTAGTTTACCCTTCATAGAGCAACAATTTCCAGAAACCGTTAACAAACTACAGTGCCCAGAATTCTTTGAGGGAAAGAATGGTGCTTTAAAGGCATAGCGCATACACATTGTCAGATGTGTGCTTGGGGTTCTACTTAACCTTAATCATACTTAAGAGTAAACCCACTGAATATAATGGACATGACTAACTTGGATCCATTCATGGATACAATTCCAGTGGTGAAGCTACCTGGTCCAGCACCGGAAGTGGTGTACATCTGGGGGCATGGCTGGCATGCATCCCAGGGGGCGTGGCTGTGATGTCACCCCCCAGATGGCATCTTGGGTGGACCGCCCCCTGCCCCAACCTTTGTCTGCCAGTGTACAATCCTTACCCTTCCAACTGGTATATAAACTGTTTAAACAAAGAAACGAAACAGTCCCCTTGCATTTATTTTGCTATTTTGTTTATCTGAGGAATTTATACTCCGTGCTTCAATAAAATTCCCAAAGCAGCTTTGCATAGGACCAAGGACTGTTTTTCCACCTGTGCATGTCCTTTAAAATCCTGAACATGTTCATGCAGCCAGAGTGTCATGTCTTATCAGGGGCTATTACGCAAATGGATTTCAAGGATTGTACATGTGCCTAGGCAGCCGTGGATGATCTCCACTCCCTGCCTTCGCGCAGACAGTGGAACAGATCCATGCTACTGCCCCAGAGACCATGGGCTCCTCCCAGGGACCTGAAGACTCACCTTTCCCCCTCATTTGCTTGCAGAAAGCTTATGCAAAGGGTAGGCGGTGCATAGTCTTTTTATCGCGCATTCGTTCCAATCCATTGGCAGGGAAGTTGTACGACAATGAGCTTTCATCCTGATTTGCTGGTACAGTGTTCATCATATGCACATTCCACCCTCCCCAGGGCATTTCCCCAACACTTTCCTAACTGCAAAAAGTTTTTTTTTTAAAAAAAATTAAAAATAATAGTGGATTTGTTGCAGTAGGGCAACAGAGCACTTTAATCCGGGAAACCAAGATTTCCAGAATGCGCTTCAATCTCCTCTGCAAAATTCTAGCATTCTGGAGGTCACCCATGTGTCTGTGATGTGAAAACTGGATCACTTGCAGAGCTTTTTTCTGTGTTAATTAGCAACCAGCTATATAGAGAAATGGAATTGTAGAGCTGGAAGGGACCACGAGGGTCATCTAGTCCAACCCCCTCCAATGCAGGATACTTTTGCCCAGCCTGGGGCTTGAACTCACAACCCTGAGATTAAGAGACTCATGCTTTACCGACTGAGCTATCCCATTGGTCTATCTAGCTCAGCATTGTCTACACTGACTGATGTAGCTCTCCAAGGTTTCAGGCAAGGCATATTCGCAGCTCAACCTGGAGATGCCAGGGACTGAGACCCGTTTCCTATCGCGGTTTGAACTGTTACAAAGATGTGTGTATGTGTGTGTGTGTGTGTGTGTGTGTATAGTGGACCCAATGTAAGGGATTATTTATCTCTCTTCAGTTTGGACTACTCTTTCAATTTTGATCTTGGTGGGTAGATGACTTCTTTCTTCTTTGGTTGGATCCAGACTAAGTTGGAACTTTTTTTCCTTTGGAGTCAATGAGGTGACTTAAGCCAGGGTTAGCCACCTTGGGGCGGCTGTTGGCAGGATTCCTTCATTACAGGGAATTGGACTGGATGATCCTTGTGATCTGCTCCAACTCCACAAGCCTATGATTCCTCCTCCTTAGAATGGCTCAAGTGGAACTCAGCAGGGAGGAGGCCAAACCTAGAATTAGTTGCTCTAGCTCCCCCTACTGATGACCTCCCTGCCTTGCGCACTCCCAGTCCTTCTTGGGTACCAGCCACCCCTGCTTCGCCAGAAGGTCTCAGGGAGGATCACAGCATATAAAAATGCAGTTAAAACAGTAAAAGTAACACCAACCTGTCCATAACTCCAAAATCAATAATCCATGCAACACATTGCTGGGCAGATGCCAAAATCAATTCTCTGGTTTTCAACGGCCAGGGTAAAGAGGTGAATGGTATCATGTCTTGCTGGAACCACCACCGGGCAGATTGTGGATGGCAGGAGAGCAGCGGGCAGGAAGATGTTTGTGGATAATTCAAGGTGTGCCACACCACCTCCCATGCCACCCTGAAGTTACCTTCAGCTGCGGTGGAGGATACTAAGTGGCTTTTAGATAGAACCAACATGGGGAATTGGTGGAAGTGCTAGGCTAGGACATGGGCGAGAACAGGGTTCAAATCCCCACTCGGCCATAAAGCTCACTTGGTCCGCTCTAAGGCTGCGTACACCTGAGGCCTTTACTGTCAAGGCACTTCCTTTCTCTTAAAGAAATCTGGGCATTGGCGTATGCCCCTCACAGAGTTACGGTTCCCAGCAACAAACTGCGGTGCCCAGAATTCTTTGAGGGAAATAATGGGCTTCAAATGGGCTTCAAAGGTGCAGTGTGTGCACAGGGGCAAGTTTCCCCGGTTATCCTACCTCACAAGGTAGTCGTGAAGATCACAACAGAGAGCAGAAAAACCAGGCATGCTGCCTTGAATTCCTTTGAGGAAAGACAGGATGGAAACGTTGCAACAAGTAAATAATAAAAGGGGATTATACAAATGCACAGAGGACAAAGATTTCTACGCTTTACCTCCAGAGCTATTGCCCTCATTTTCCCATAGGCATATGAAAATAGCGAGAAAAAGAGGCAAGACTAGATGATGGTCTGATCCTTTGGTCCAGTGCAGCAGGGCCTCTGCTTATTGTTCCTATGTTATCCCACTTATGTATTGGGGGGAGGTATCCTTTTTCACAACTCTCTGTGTGTAAAGATCCCCAAAGGGGATTTGCTAGGTTTGCTTGCTGAGGATGTCATGCTCCGTTGAATAGCTCGTGGTTTCCTGCTCAATTGACCATTAAAGAAACAAGAGATGCTTAAATAGATATTTTAGAGAAGTTTCCCCAGAGACTGCTGATCCATATAAAGCTCGCTTGCTTACTGCAGAGTGAACTTGTGCAACCCTGAGATCAGACCTATCCAGGAGTCGGGAGGACTGATCATTCATTAGTCGGGGGACTAATGAGAAAAATCTAACACTTGCTTGTCTGTAGAAAATGCATTTCAAGCTGGGGTTCTTTCAAGGGACATTGCTGTCCTCAGATAGATAGATAGATAGAGAGAGAGAGAGAGAGAGAAGAGTTTGCTCAGGGGACAATTGTGGGACCTTGGAACAGCCTGCTTCAGGAGGTAGTGGGCAAGAGGTTTTTAAGCAGAGGCTGAGCGGTCAGGGATGCTGTGGCAACGGACTTCCTGCATCAAGTGTGGGCAATTACTGAGCAAGGTGAGCCCATGGCCTGACTCTGCATAGGGCAGCTTCTTATGTTCCAATGGCTGCAACATCCTGGTGTGGTCCACACACTATAAAACAGATCCTTACTACAGTGCTACCTCGGGTTAAGAACTTAATTCGTTCCAGAGGACCGTTCTTCTTTTTTTTATAATAATTTTTATTAAGAGTTTTGTTGATACAATAGAGAAAAGACAGAATAAGCAGAAAGTAAACATAAGAAAGAACAAGCATAAAATTTAACATCTTGCAGTACCCATCTTTTCTTCATCCTTTGGACTTCCTCACATCTCACGCTCCTGCGTTCCAAATTTATAATGCTTTAGCCAGCAACTTATCACCTTATTTCAATTCTTATTAAACACATTTCCAATGTTTTGTCCCTAATTTTGAAAATTTTTATCTAGGTCTTAAATATCTAATTTTAAGCACAATGTTTATTCAAAATTTATTTTTCTCATAAAATTCACTCATTCTCATAATACTACCAACTAACTTAATGGGCCCTGTTAGTTTCAAATCTCTCATCCTTCTTAGCACTCATATAGTTTACAATGTTTTTGTAGATAGTCCTTAAATTTCTTCCAATCCTCTTCCACGGCTTCCTCTCCCAGGTCTCGGATTCTGCCGGTCATTTCTGCAAGCTCCATATAGTCCATCAGTTGCATCTGCCATTCTTCCAGCGTGGGCAAATCTTGAGTTTTCCAATATTTAGCGACGAGTATCCTTGCTGCTGTTGTTGCATACATAAATAATGTTCGATCATTCTTTAACACCCTCTGGCCCACAATGCCCAGAAGGAAGGCCTCTGGTTTCTTGGGATAAATACCTTAAATACCTTTTTCAACTCATTATATATCATTTCCCAGAAGGCCTTCACCTTACGGCAAGTCCACCAGAGGTGAAAGAATGTTCCTTCAGTTTCCTTACATTTCCAACATTTATTATCGGACAGATGATATATTTTTGCCAGCTTGACTGGGGTCATGTACCACCTATATATCATTTTCATAATATTGTCTTTCAAGGCATTACATGCCGTAAACTTCGTACCGGTGGTCCATAACTTTTCCCAGTCAGCAAACATGATATTATACCCAGTGTCCTGTGCCCACTTTATCATAGCTGATTTAACCGTTTCATCCTGTGTATTCCACCTCAGCAGCAAGTTATACATTCTTGAAAGTAATTTAGTCTTAGGTTCTAACAGTTCTGTTTCCAATTTCCATTTTTCCACCTGGAATCCTAACTTTTTATCCAATTTAAAAGCCTCTTTAATCTGAGCGTAATGTAACCAATCTCACACTTTATCTTTTAGTTTCTCCATACTCTGCAATCTCCAAGGACCGTTCTTAACCTGAAACTGTTCTTAACCTGAGGTACCACTTTAGCTAATGGGGCCTCCTGCTGCCGCCGCGCCACAGCCACATGATTTCTGTTCTCATCCTGAAGCAAAGTGCTTAACCCGAGGTACTACTTCTGGGTTATCGGAGTCTGTAACCTGAAGCGTCTGTAACGTGAAGCATCTGTAACCCGAGATACCACTGTATTGCTAGAGATAACATTCAACACATTCACCCATTTGTAAGAATTACATGTATACTGCAGTTTCACTTAAAAACCACACAAAGCAAATACGCTCACACACACATATGGTGATGAACTTCAGAAAAGCATAAAATTATGTAGTTAGCAGACCACCAGCTAACTACTGCAGATAATATTTTGTCTTTATTATCTGCATAAGCCTGGTAGCACAGAGACGTTTTCAGCAAGCGTTTAAAGGTTAATCTGGAAGACGTCTCCTGAATCTCTATTGGAAGAAGCTTCCACAGGACTGGGGACTGTGACTTGAAAGGCTCAGTTTTGTGCCAATGTCAAATGAGCCTCACTAACTCAGGGGGAAACCAGCCTTGCTTCTATGGATGGTCTCAGTGATCAGGCTGGGATATGAGGGATTGGAAAGGCCCTAAAGCTGTTCAGGGTAATAAATGAGCGACACATAGGGATGTGTGAATCAGCCTTAAAATTTGGGTTTTGAGACTGCAGAAACAGCCTTTTCATTCTTCTTCCTTCTTACTGTGGCGTGAGTGTCAGATTAGGACTGTGTGGAGACTCAGGTTCAAACGCACAGGCACTTAGATAATCTTGGACCAACCATTCTTGTTCCACCTGGTCTACCTGACAGGGCTGCTATGGGAATAAAATGGGTGTGTTGTGGGGGAACCCATAAGATGGGGAGGGGTGGAAAGGTGAGATATAAAAGTAAATAAATAGATTTAATGGAAATGTATTGTTGTGAGTTGGTGCCTGCTAGACACCCTAAATTCCTGGGTCTAATAATAATAATAATAATAATAATAATAATAATAATAATAATTTATTTATACCCTGCCCATCTGGCTGGGTTTCCGAAGCCACTCTGGGCAGCTCCCAACAGAACACCAATAACAATAATACAAAAGCAACAACATCAACCATTAAAAACTTCCCTAATAGCCGTTAGAATTTAACCAATGCTTGGAGTGTGAAAACCAGGAAATAGCTAGACCCTGAGTATTAGACTCATGCGCACTAGACCAGACCCATATGGATATAGCTGTGTGCTAGATGATGCTAGTCCCTTGGAATCAGCATGTGTCAAGGGCTAATTATGCCAGGCTGGCGTTCTGTGTGAGGTGATAGCCTGGGGATGGGCCATTAGGACAACACAAAGCTTCAAAGGGAACTATGCGAGACGGTAAAGTGAGTGGCGGCTTTCATGCCACAGCTAAAGCGATGTGAATTAGGAGCTTGGGGAGCAGTTATGCAACAGGGAAGCAGAATGGAGCCAGGGCATGACGGCTGATGTCCATCTCACTGTTTTGTCACACTGTATGTCACACTGTTTTACTGTTGTTAGCCGCCCTGAGCCCGGCTTCGGCTGGGGAGGGCGGGATATAAATAAAATTTATTATTATTATTATTATTATTTGGATCCTAAGTTGTGCCTACGGAGGAAACAATCCTCTTGGGAGTGTAATGCTGGGAACTCCTCCACCGTCGGCTCAGGTTGTATATAAGTATAAATAAACCATATATCACGAACACACTGCAGTCTCTGCCGTACCTCATTTTCCAAAAGGAAACACAGACCTTGGGTAAGTCTGCCTGGAACCCCTGGAATCTTGCAATGCTTGGAGATTGGGGTGACCTGCAATAGTATTTCCCCTTCTATACATGAAGCAGCATCTGCCCGCTGCTTCAAACATATGATAAAGATGGGACTTTCTGCTCGGGTTTTCTTGAACCCATAAGATCGGACCCTGTTTAATGTGTTTCTGAATGCTTTTAAATAAAGAAATAAAATAAATGTTGATGGTTTGCATACACACACTCCCTGCTGAAGCATATCTAGTTGTTCCAGCACCCAGCTTTTGCCCCCCCCCCCCGCGCCTTCCACCCTTTCGGCCACTGGGAGACAGTTAAGATCTCCGAGGTTGAAAGAGCCTTTATTGGCACACAGATCCCTCCATCTTGAGACTCTTATCTCCTCACTAAAGCCTGCTTAACTGCAATCCAATAACGCCAGGCCTTTGTCCTATTGTTTAAAAGTTTACCCACTAAACGAGGGTCTGAATAGCACGATAATCCTCTCAAGAGGGTCAAGAGGGCTGAGACATGGAGATGGAGCCAGAGACAAAGGGCTGGGAGAGAGTCAGAAAGGCAGGCTGGTCCAACCACCCCAGGGGAATAGGGGATCTGATGCCGGCTGGAACAGGGCCACCAAGCCTGGTACCAGCCTGAGCGCCGACTGCCCAACCATTTTCTAAAATTGTGTGTGTGTTGGTGTGTGGGTGTGTGTTTACAGCAAGGAAGAGAAGGGCCCTCTGTACGGCTCTGTTTCATCGCACTCACCACCCAAGGGAGAACACTTTTTGATCTCCAACACCTCACTTACAAAACAGTTCTTAAAGCGATGAAACGGTGAAAGGACCAGACCTATTTTTACGGGGTGTGTTTGTGCGTGTTCCCTCCTGGGCCCTCCCCAGGCACAAATGGGGCACATTCTCTTCTTCCATCGCAACTCACTTCTCACACCTCCTCTGGATTGGATGGGGCCACCAGGGAAATAATAAAAAGTGGGGGTAATTAATAAATAATAAAAAAGTGAGAACATGCCCCCGAGAGGTGGAGAACCTCAGGCTCAGGGGGGCTGAATGTGGCCCTCCAGGTCTCTCTCCCTGGCCCTCATAAATCTCCCCAGGCTGAACCCTTCATTGGCTGTGCATTGCATGTTACTTGAGTGTTTTTTCCTGGCTGAAATGTGTCCCAGAGGAAGAGAGGTACATGTATGTGGGGGAATTAGCCACATGCTGAAAGGTAAAATTAGCATCTGTTGCTGCTCTCCCTTTTGCCTCTGGCCCTGCCCACCACTGGCATGTGGCCCTTGGAAGGTTGCTAAGAGAAGAATATGGCCCTTGGTCTGGAAAAACTCCTGGAATGTCCCACTTTTCCCTAGGACATCTCTATTTTCAGTGGTATGGAATTATGTGACCCCCGAGGAAGGAGATAACTATTAGAAGACATCTGAAGGAAGCCCTGCAGAGGGAGGTTTTTTAATGTTTAATGTTTTATTATGTTTTTATATATGTTGGAAGCCACCCAGAGCGGCTGGGGCAACCCAGTCAAATGGTTGGGGTATTAATAAAATAATAAGAATAAGAATAAGAATAATGAAAGAGGATGTCCCTATTTTCATCGGAGAAATGTTGTAGGGTATGCGAGGGTTGGATCCAAAGCCAATCCTACTCTGAGCAGATCCCTTGAAATCAATGGACTTGACTAACAAAAGTCTGTTCATTTCAATGGGTGTACTCTGCGTGGAACTGGATACAAACCCCAAGGGTGCAAGCAGCTTGCCTTGCCTTCTCCTTTGGGTGCAGTTCGGATCCAGAGGGAGACATCTGAAGGCAGCCCTGTTTAGAGAAGCTTTAAATGTTTGATGCATTACTGTATTTTGATATTTTGTTGGAAGCCACCCAGAGTGGCTGGGGAAGCCCAGCCAGATGGGCAAGGTATAAATTATTATTATTATTATTAGTGAGTGAGCGGGCAGTGGGGAGAGCAGCGAGGTGATGGGCACATTCAGGGACCCTGATGAGGTCATCTTGCCCAATGAGACTGCCCAAATATCTGGAGCCGACACTGTTTAATAGCCTGGCAAATTCATTCATTCACCTCCCTCCTTCTCTCTCTCTCTCTCTCTCTCTCTCTCTCTCTCTCTCACACACACACACACACATGCTTCCTGAAAACACACACACACAGCTGCAGGGGACACTCCTGCCACAATCCCACAAGGGGGACTCCATATGGGCTCCCATCTGGTGACATTCGAAAGTATTGCACCATTGCAAGGGAGCCTCATGTAGGGCAGTGTGACTCCATCTGAACGGCAGGGTGGATGAGCTCTCCTCCTGACCTTACCACCCTCCCGAAACCATCACTTCACTTCGTGCCCTTTTGCTGGTTGGGGGGGGGGGGGCGGCACCACTGCTGGACTCCAGTTCTGGCAAACGCCTTTCCTTTTTGCCATGCTCCCCATGGCTGTTGGGGTGCCGGCAGATGCCGTTTGTAAATAGCAGGCAAAGGGGCTGGCGAGAGGGGAAGCTGCAGAAACCGGAGTGCAGTGCCAGGCAGGGAAGAACATTCATGGTTGGTGAATAGGGAGATTCCCTTCCTTGAGCCAGAATGAGCCACTAACTCTCCAGGGCCCAAGACTGGAGACTTCCAAGCAACCCGATCACCTTTAAAGGACGTGACACCATTTCTTTCTTTTGGGATAGTTGTGAGAGCATGGGGCTAGCCGGCAGGGCCATAGCTCAGGGATAGAGCATCTGCTTTGCTGTAGCATTACCAGCCTGGATAGCTCAGTTGGTTAGAGGGTGCTGCTGATAATGCCAAGGTTGCAGGTTTGATCTCCGTAAGGGACAGCTGCATTTTTCTGCATTGCGGGGGTTGGACTAGATGACTCTCACGGTCCCTTCCAACTCTACAGTTCCATGATTTTTTGATTCTAGGTATGCTGGAGGTTCCAGGTTCAATCCCCAGCATCGGCAGGTAGGGTTGGGGGACAGCCTGAAAGCCGTTGCCAGTCTGTGCAGACAATATTGAGCTAGATGGGCTGTTGGTCTCATTTAGGCAGCTCCCCATGTTGCTAAGACAGAGTTCAAAATTGTGCGTAGGTTTGGGATGGAGGGTGGTGGTGGTAAAGAGCTACAAAGCTATAGTCCTCTTTGGGCATCCCGTTAGTCACACAATTCCCATCACGTTGAAGTGGAGGTGGGGATGAGTGTGCCAGCCCTGCCCCCTTTGCCAATGTCCCTGCCACCCACAAGGAGTGGGAGCCTGGTCTACTCATAGTTCATTCCTGGCCCTCATCTACTCATAGGCCTTCACTGTCACCCACTGAGAGGGGGCGCCTGGTCTACTCATAGCCTGCTCATAGCCAATTTATTTATATATATATATATATCACAATTCCCACAAAAAACATCTGTGCGCAAAGATGTTCAGGACCAAAACAAACAGTCTAAATACAGAAGCGCGATAACACCTAATAAAGAGTCTAATACCACCGCTACAACCTAACGCTAAAAATAAACAAATCCACAATTAACCGGCGTACATCAGAACCAAAGGGATTGCAAAGTTCACCAATATGTAAATTGAAAACATCCCATAACTTCACATCCAAAAACAGCCCATAGCAACCGCCCACTCTTAGGTTCCCTGCATGGAACAGGGTTACGGGGACATGGTTTTACACTCATTACACATTTTAAACAGGGATTGTTTATTCCAGGAACCATGATATCTAGAAACTTTTAAGATGTAAACACTATGATTTGTCTGATCTGTGCTCCGTCTTAAACCAGGAGTTCACCATGTGACTTTGTGAGACACGTGCTTATTTATTTATTTCACAAAAAGGTATACCCCACTTGACTGTGAGAAACCTCAAGGCGGTTTACAAAGAGATAAAACAGTAAATTCGAGAGAAATGCACAACCACGTATGAAAGTTAAAATACTAAAACAGGTTCAAATCACTTCAACTTTCTAAGCACCTGGGTAGGCTTGCCCAAACAAGAATGTTTTCAGCAGGTGATGGAAAGAGTACAATGACGGCGCTTGCTTGATTTCAAGTGGCAGGGAGTTCCAAAGTTCAGCTGCTGCCACACTAAACGATCGAATTCTCATAAATGGGTATTGAGTCGCACCTGTAATAGTGCCAATTCAACTGATCGAAGCAGTCGAGTGGGCACATGTTGGGTAAGGTGATTTCGTAGGTAAACTGGTCCCATGTTTTTAAGGTCTGTATATGCTAACATTAACACCTTGCAACATCAGCAACCAGTGCAGCTCTCTGAGCTCAGGTCTTATATGCTGACAAGGCCTCACTCTTGTCAGCAACTGTGCTGCAGCATTCTGCACTAGCTGCAGTTTCCGGATTGTACTTCATAACTGCACTTTGTAAGTAGAATTGTTTTTCCTGTGTCCCTGAGGTAGGGGGTGCGGGAAAAGATCAAGCGTTAGGATGCCTGGGTTCTGTTATCAGCTCTGGAAGGGAGAGACCAAGGCAAAGAATGCTTTACCATTAGAAGTTGTCAACACCGCAGGAATAGACTGCGAGGAGAGACAGAAACGGCTGTCATCTGGCTAGGAGACGTCCCTTTGTTATGAGAGCCGTCTCCATACACAAAAAGATACCACTGCAGCCAAGATTAGAAATGGGTGAACTCTCCAAAAACCTGCCTTACATTTACCTGGAAACTATCCAAAAATTTTTTTTTCCTGGGGGAGGTGACAATCAGAAACACTCAGGTAATTTCCCCAAGCAAATCTGAGAGTTCAGAAAAAATACCCTCCCTCAAAAGCCAGCTGGCCAGCCCCTCACCAACACCCAAAACACACCTCCCTTCTTTTACCCCCCCCCCCAGCACACCTTCACTGCTGCTGCCACAGCGTCAGGGAATGTATTTTAGAGTGGGTGGACGCGGGTGGTGCTGTGGGTTAAACCACAGAGCCAAGGACTTGCTGATCAGAAGGTTGGTGGTTTGAATCCCCGTGACGGGGTGAGCTCCCGCTGCTCGGTCCCAGCTCCTGCCAGCCTAGCAGTTCAAAAGTACGTCAAAGTGCAAGTAGATAAATAGGTACCGCTCTGGCGGGAAGGTAAACGGTGTTTCCGTGCGCTGCTCTGGTTCGCCAGAAGTGGCTTAGTCATGCTGGCCACATGACCCGGAAGCTGTATGCCGGCTCCCTCGGGCAATAAAGCGAGATGAGCGCCGCAACCCCAGAGTCAGCCACGACTGGACCTAATGGTCAGGGGTCCCTTTACCTTTATGGGTAGCTTTGGGGGAAGGAAAACTTAGCAGGGATGGGCCAGGGGAAGCCATGAATTCTTCTTTGGTTTAGATTTTAATCTGAGCCCAAGAAGAACAGAGAAGGGGACTTTACAAGCTCAGCTCTCATTTAAGGTAGGTTTTTACAAGTCCTTAGAGTTGCTTCTTGAACTTAAGAACTTTGTCAGCATCTCTAGCTAACATTTCTTCTTATGCCGCCCCCCCCCCCACTTTTTGCCAGTCCTGAAACAGCTTACATCATGGATGGGGAACATCTGACTCTCCTGATGTTGTTGAGCCAACTCCCATGAGCTGCAGCCAGGATAGCCAATGATCAGGGATGATGGGAGTTGTAGTTCAACAACATTTAAGAGTGGCAGGTTATTCACCCGATATCACAATTCTGCTGCCCCTGGGTCAGAGAGAGCAGCATAGCACCCACAAACAAGGACACTTCATCTGGCAAATACACCTAGGGATGCTTTGCAGGATCCCCTAAACCAGATATGGGGTTGTAGCCAACCAAGTCTTACTCAGAGTAGACCCACTGAAAATCATGATTCAGTTACAGATAGGTAGCCGTGTTGGTCTGCCATAGTCAAAACAAAATAAAAAAAATTCCTTCCAGTAGCACCTTAAAGACCAACTAAGTTAGTTCTTGGTATGAGCTTTCGTGTGCATGCACACTTCTTCAGATACACTTCTGAAAATCATGACTCCATCTTAAGTCTTGTTCATTAATTCAAATCAGTCTACTTTGAGCAGAACTAGCATTCAATACAACTCTTTGTCAGAACTGTTGTACTTGTAATGCAAGTGATGAGATAGAGAGGGAATGAGAATAGAGGGTTGCCAACTTTTTGTACTGGATGGGCCATAGAGTCATCAGCTCTAAAGGAATTTCATAGACTGGAGATAAAGCTCAATCACTGGCTTAATTGCTGCCAATCAAATGGCTGTTAAAGGACACAGAGGGGGGTCAAAAGCTGACAAGCCTACTCACGGGCAGGAGGAACTGTAGCTCTGGGAGGGGAATAGGGAGGTTGTCTCCTAACCACACGCAGCACCTGTTAACAAACTACACTTCTCAGAATTCTTTGGGGGGGAAGCTGTGACTGTTTAAAGTGCTACGGTACTACTTTAAATGTAGGGTGTGAATGCAGGACTGTTGAGTGGAGACTACTCATGGTCCCATTAGGAGGTGGCATAATACAGTGGTACCTCTGGTTAAGAACCTAATTCGTTCCAGAGGTCCGTTCTTAACCTGAAACTGTTCTTAACCTGAAGCACCACTTAAGCTAACGGGGCCTCCTGCTGCCGCCGCGCTGCCGGAGCACGATTTTTGTTCTCATCCTGAAGCAAAGTTATTAACCCGAGGTACTATTTCTAGGTTAGCAGAGTCTGTAACCCGAAGCGTATGTAACCTGAAGCGTACCACTGTAGAAGGGAATATGAGTCTTAGGCTCTGAAAAAGTTGCCTTGCCTTTGGGCTACAGGGACTGGCAGAAGTACTCCATAGTTTTTTGTTTTTTTCAAACCCTGCCTAAAGATGCAGGGGATTGAATCTGGGACCTTCTGCAAGCAAGGCATGTGTCCTGCCCCGGATCCATGGCTCTTCGTTTGGTTGCAATCACCGGGGCCTGCCGGGAGGTGCGACTCCCGTGTTCCACTTAGAAAACACTGCCCTGCATATTCCACCCCCCCCTCTCCCCACTTGTTGGCTACGTTCGTCCTCCTCCCACTGCACCCTCCCCGCCTCGGGCCCAGGGCCGCCTCTGCGTTGTATTTCCACGCTTCACGGCAAATCCTTTTTGAAGCTACACAGAGGCAGAGGCGAACCGCTGCATTCCTGCCTGCTAATAGGCGTGAAATCGGCGGTCCATTGTGCCAGAGCTGCAGGGGGAAGGGAGATGAAAGCCGCCCAGATAGCACAAATAGCTCTTGCCAAGCTCCTTGTCCACCCCCACAGAAATAGGGCAGGATCACCAGGGAGGTGTGCGGCTCCTCCTCCCCAGCAAAAAAGTTTGCCCAGAAGAACAGAAGCCGGAAAACCACCGGGTCCAGGAACAAATTCACCTCCGGGAGCCAATTAGAGTAGGCAGGAGAGCGTGGCAGCGCCAAGCTGGATACAAACCTGGGTAGCATGAACCTCGTGTGGAAGGCCCAGCTGTGCCCCACAGCGGACTTCCTGGCCCCTCGGCTCTAAAGCTAGCAGTGAATCCACCTTCTCCCCCCAACCGCAGAGTGCAGAACACAGAACAGAGGGCGTCCCGTTCCCCCCACAAACAGACAAAAAAATTGGCTGGTGTTGGGCTTTGGGTTTGGGATGTTTTTGTGATGCTCGGCTAGCCGATAGCAACTGGCAGAGCAGACTATGCATTAAGAGGCATTGCTGTGGCAGAGATTTGGAAAAGGTGTTTGAGACTGAGTGGCAATGAAAAATAAAATGGAAAGTTGCTTCATCTGTTGGTTAAAAGAACCCCAGTGCTTTTAATTGGGTGGCATAAAAACTCAAGGACGAGAGAAGAGGTGGGGAGCAGACAATAGGTGTCAATGACCAGACTCTAGAGTGTCCCTATTTTCCAGGGACAGTTCTAAATTTACAGAAGCCGTCCCAGTTTCAGATTTATCCTAGAATATCCCGCTTTTCCTTAGTGTGTCCCCATTTTCAGTGGAGAAATGTTGGAGGGTATGGAGTTATGCAACCCCTAAGCCAAGGAGATAAGTAACTACACAACCTTTAGAACACATCTGAAGGTAGCCCTGTATAGGGAAGTTTTTTAATGCTTCATGTTTTATTATAGTTTTATATATATTGGAAGCCACTCAGTGTGGCTGGGGCAACCCAGTCAGATGGGCAAGCTATAAATAATAAAATTATTCTTACTATCATCATGCAATAGGACGTCCCTATTTTCATCGGAGAAAGATTGGAGGGTATACAGTGGTAAAAAGGTAAAGGTAAAGGTACCCCTGCCCGTACGGGCCAGTCTTGACAGACTCTGGTGTTGTGCGCCCATCTCACTTAAGAGGCCAGGGGCCAGCGCTGTCCTGAGACACTTCCGGGTCACGTGGCCAGCGTGACATCGCTGCTCTGGCGAGCCAGAGCCGCACACGGAAACGCCGTTTACCTTCCCGCTGGTAAGCGGTCCCTATTTATCTACTTGCACCCGGAGGTGCTTTCGAACTGCTAGGTTGGCAGGCGCTGGGACCGAGCAGCGGGAGCGCAACCCGCCGCAGGGATTCGAACCGCCGACCTTTCGATTGGCAAGCCCTAGGCGCTGAGGCTTTAACCCACAGCGCCACCTGGTACCTCGGGTTAATAACTTAATTCATTCCAGAGATCCATTCTTAACCTGAAACTGTTCGTAACCTGAGGTGCCACTTTAGCTAATGGGGCCTCCCGCTGCTGCCGCGCAATTTCTGTTCTCATCCTGAAGCAAAGTTCTTAACCCGAGGTACCATTTCTGGGTTAGCGGAGTCTGTAACCTGAAGTGTCTGTAACCTGAAGCGCCTGTAACCCGAGGTACCACTGTATATAACTTTTCCAGAGCCATTCCACAAGGATCCAATAGGAATTGGGGTTGTTGTCGGAGGGAATTTGCTAGCAAATGGGGTAACAGGCTGAGTCATCCTCCCAGGATCACTTCCGAAAGTCATCCAGCCAAATGGTCATCCAAATGTGCTAACTGGGGTTGATAGAAATACAGGAAGTGACCTTATTCTGACCAGTGGTCCACCTGACTGGCTGGTAGCGGCTCTCCAGGGTTCCCCCCAGCCCTACCTGGCAATGGAGAGATTGAAGCTGGGGCCTTTTGGGTGCAAAAGAGGTGCTCAACCCCCTACAGCTCCAGAGAGCCTTGGCTCTCCTCTATGATGGGAAGCAGAAAGGAGGTTGTGGTGGCAGCTTGGTCTCCCTGAGGTGGGATTTTGGCTCAACAGCGGTGATCGAAAGCCAACGATTGGTTCTTGCTCAATAAGAAAGCTTTTTAGAAGTGAGCCTGGAGGGAGAACACAGGGCAAAAAGAGGGGAAAGCCGTGTCCGTGTGTGTGTGTTGTGTGTGTGTCACAAATCCCATCTTGCCATCCTGCGAGTGGGGGGTGGGCTTGGGGGAATTCAGCCAGAGCTGGCAGCTTGTGAGTGCGCAAGTCGGCAGGCGGACAATAGGCGCTTTGTATCACAGCCTCATTCAATTCCCATCAGTTCCGCCATCCAGCCACCTCCAGGCTGTCTGGTCTGGGTGCCCCTCATGCTCAGCAGCTCTGCCAGGACTTCTGACCCATGTGTGCCCCTTGCTCGGGCACCCTCTCAAAAGACCTCAGCTTCTGCCTGCCGGGAACTTGGTAACTTTCCACACACCTGTGCTTAGGGGAGGGCTGGAGCTCAGGGGGAAGGGAGCATCTGCTCTGCATGCAGAAGGCCTCAGCTTCAGTCCCCAGCATCTCCCATCCCTGAAATCCCAGACAGCTGCTGCCGGTCAGTGTAGACAGAACTGAGCTAGATAAGCCAGGGGTCTGAACCAGTAGAAAGCAGCTGCCTGTGTTACTTTGGGAGAAGGGAATCTGGCCACTGCAGGATGCAGGGCCTGACTGACGCCCATCACAGCCTTTCCCTCTATGTAGATTAAAACATGTTAATAGCACAAGTAGCACGGATAAGAAGCTGCCTTAAATGGAGTCAGATCACTGGTCCATCTAGTTCAGTACTGTCTACACTGACCGGCAGCAGCTCTCCAGGGTTTCTGGCAGAGGGTGTTCTCAGCTTTCCCTGTGGATGGATTTTTTTCCATGCAAAGGAGATGCTCTACCACTGAGTTACAGCCTTGCAGGCCACATCTTAAGCAGAGGTTGGATGGCCATCTGCCATGGATGCTTTAGCTGAGATTCCTGCATTGCAGGGTTGGACTAGATGACCCTTGGGGTCCTTTCCAGTTCTACATTTTTATGATCGGCCCATTCCTTATGACGTTTTCTGCATTTTAGGTTTTTCTTGCATTTAAAGTGGTACCTCGGAAGTCGAATGGAATCCATTCCGGAAGTCCGTTCGACTTCCAAAACATTCAGAAACCAAAGCGCGGCTTCTGATTGGCTGCAGGAAGCTCCTGCAGCCAATCGGAAGCCGCGTCGGACTTCCGGGTTCCAAAGAACGTTCGCAAACCAGAACACTCAATTCCAGGGTTGTAGCATTCAGGAGCCGAAACGTTTGACTTGCAAGGCGTTTGGGTTCCAAGGTATGACTGTACAGCATTGTGTTTTGTTTTCTGGTGGTTTTAAAGCATGCCATTTATTGGTTGCTGTAAGTCTCTTTGGGTTGCACTGCGGGGGGTGGGGGGGTGGGGATGGCTAACAAATTTAACAAGTTAAAATAAATTAAATAAGGTACATGAACCACTCCTCAGGGAGGGGGAAGAGGCTGATGTGTCGTGAAGTTGTGATAGGTCTTTCCCATCCCCCCCTAGTTATTGGCGGAGAGTATGGAGCAGGCATAGGCAAACTCAACCCTCCATCTGTTTTGGGACTACAACTCCCATCATCCCTAGCTAACAGGACCAGTGGTCAGGGATGATGGGAATTGTAGTCTCAAAACATCTGGAGGGCCGAGTTTGCCTATGCCTGGTATGGAGGATGCTTTTACAGCAAAGGAAACCCATTGGCTCTCGTCCAAGCTCCTCAGAACTAACTTTGATGAAGGGAGTGAGCGTAGGCTACCAACGTGCACAGATCGTCGTGACAAGGACACACCTCTCTCATTTTACCAGCCCTTCACGCTGACAGGCCTGGCATTGAGCTTTGCACACCCCTGCAGTATGTTGCCATAGCTGCCTGGCACCAGCTCAACCGCCAGAAATTAGGTCATTCCCAGAAGCCAACAGATGTTAATTTTGTGCATTTGTCTCTGTAAAGCTGGCCACTCCTTTGGTCTCCTCCCCCTCTGCCCTGAATTACAGGGCCTGTGGAAATCCACCAGGCACATCTGTTTACCCCCTCTGTTGCCACAAATGCACACAAAGTTTGGGGACGGCGCCACATTAATACAAGCCACCACTATCTGCTCTGTGCGTCTTCCCAGGCCCTGGTGCCCTCACACTGTCCCCAGTAGCTTCAGGCTAAACGAAAATCAAATCCAGGAAACCCTTGGGCAGATTGTAGGGGAATCATAGAGTTGGAAGGGACCATGAGGATCATCTAGTCTAGTGATGGCCAAACTTGGCCCTCCAGCTGTTTTGGGACTACAATTCCCATCATCCCTTGATCACTGGTCCTGTTAGCTAGGGATGATGGGAGTTGTAGTCCAAAAATAGCTGGAGGGCCAAGTTTGGCCAACACTGATCTAGTCCAGCCCCTGAAATGCAGGAACCTTGTGCCCAACATGGGGCAAAACATGGAAGGACCATAGCTCGGTTGTAGAGCATCTGCTTTGTATGTAGAAAGTCCTAGCTTCAATCACTGGG
Source organism: Podarcis cretensis (assembly GCF_951804945.1). NCBI lineage: Eukaryota > Metazoa > Chordata > Lepidosauria > Squamata > Lacertidae > Podarcis > Podarcis cretensis. The sequence goes on along the minus strand of NC_137177.1, from coordinate 21,003,247 downwards.
ATCTCCAGATAGGGTTGGAAATATCTCCAGTATGAAACCCTGGAATGCCACTGCCAGTCAGTGTAGACCAGGAATGTCCAAAGTCTGGCTCAGGGGCCATTTGCGGCCCAGGGCCCGGTTTAAACTGGCCCCACAGGCACTTTGGAAAAATCAATCTGTTGCGGCCCCCGAGTGCCTGCCTTGCTGCTCTGCTCGCTCTCCCCTGGAGCCAATGCTCCACCAAGGAAGGTTAGAGGTGGGCAGGGCGGGCTGAGATTGGTGTGTCTCCGGCGGTGGTGCTGCGTGTTTGGTCACTTGGGCGGTGCTGCTCAGGATCTCCGTGTGCAGGCGTGATGCAGACGAAGCAGGCAAGGCAAAGCGAGAGGGGAATTCTGCAGCAGCCCATCGTTTGGCTCCCTGTTCTGCCTGTGAACCTAGTTTCTGCTATGAACCTAGTTTCCGCTATTCCATTTTGTAAGGATTGTGAGACCCTGCATTGACTTCAATCCTAAAAAAAAAAGGTTAACTTTGGGGGAACAATCAAATAATGTCAGGCAAAATGGTCGGCCCTCACGCATGTTTGGGCCCCCCTGGTGTAGACAGTACTGAGCTAGATGGACCAATGGCCTGACTCAGGATAAGGCCGCTTGCGCTTCCTATGTTCCTAGATGTGGGGAACATGTGGCTCTCTAGATGTTGTTCCATGACAACTCATATCATCCCTGATCATTGATCATGCTAGCTGGGGCTGATGGAGGAGAAATCCAGCAACCTCTGGAGGTACATAGGCTGCCTATTCTTGCCATAGGACATACGCTCCAACTTGTTTACAGCCTCCCCTGGCCTGTTGCCTTCCAGATGTCATTGGACTACAGCTCCCTTCATCCCTGACCATAGGCTGATGGGAGCTGGAGGCCCTCAGGCTGGAGAAAGTGACGTAAAGTAAGAAGTAAGAAGGCAGGGAGGTGATATCTGGCTGAGGGCAGATGATCTTTGGTGGAGAAGGCCTCATCTATCCTAATGGACCAGCCTCCACTGCTATTGCAGATGGATAGCTCAGTTGGTTAGAGTCAGGTGCTGATAATGACAAGGTTGCAGGTTCAATCCCGGTATGGGATAGCTGCATATTCCCACATTGCAAGGGGTTCCACTAGATCAGTGTTTTCCAAACTTGGGTCTCCAGTTGTTCTGGGACAACAACTCCCATCATCCCTAGCAAGACCAGTGGTCAGGGATGATGGGAATTGTAGTCCCAAAACAGCTGGAGGGCCAAGTTTGGGAAACACTGGACTAGACAATGCTCAGGGTCCCTTCCAACTCTACAATTCTACGGTTCTCTTCTCCACCTGCTACATCCCTTGACCGTGCAATCGACTGCCCTGTACTTCTGAAGCAAGCATGTTGGCAAGCCAACATGGCATCTCCTTTTAAAATATATCTGTATGGATAGCCCTCAGATTGTAGAGCTGGAAGAAAGCACACTCTGGCCTCTGCCATCCTCCCAGGGACTAAGGGCTCCTGGGTTAGTTGCACAACCCCTGCCCAAGCAAGACGAAACCAGCCTGGCCACAGCTGGATGTGCATGTCTGTTTATAACTCACGACTTTGTCCTGGCATTGTCAAAACGGATGTCCCTGTTCCCTCCGCTCTCCTGCCCTGGCTGTCTTTTTTTAGTCCGTAAGCCTGAAGGCAGGGAGATGCCTCTCGTCTGGAACTTTGTTTTATTGATACGAACTCCTTTGGGAAATAATATTCATCTGAAAACCGGGACAGGAATTCTGGGTTGCAGTAGAACTAAGTTCTACTCAGAATAGACCTGCTGAGATTAACAAACCTACCTAAATTAGTCAAGTTTGTTAACTTGAAGGGGCCTACTCTGAGTAGGGCTCACAGCAAACACCACCCGTTATGTGTTTGTGTCAGGGATGGGGAACCTGTGGCCCTCCAGAGTATGGTGGAATAAAACTCCTATCCTCTTCAGTGGTCATGGCCCATGCAGAATGCAGTGGATGGGAGTTGGAGCCCAGAAACATTTGGAGAGAAACAGGTTCTCCATCCCTGACGTCCCATATTAATAATAACCGTGGGTTTAAGATTGCGTAAGGGCTTGTCTCATGCCAAGGAAGCATGGGTCTGAGTGGTTTCTCAGCTTGACTCACAACCCTCCAACATTTCTCTGGTGGAAATAGGGATGTCCTAAGGAAAAGCAGGACATTCCAGGATCAATCAGAAACTGGGACAGCTTCTGTAAATCTGGGACTGTCCCTGGAAAATAAGGACACCTGGAGGGTCTGTTAAGTTTTGCCTTTGCCTCTCCACTTTCCCCACGAAAACCTGCTCTTTAGAGCTAAATTAGAGCAAACATCAACCAGGAGAAAACCCATTTGACATTTGCAGTAAAAATTGGGTTTTCCCAGAGGGAAGTGTCAGGGCAAGCGAGTGTAGATGAGCCCTGTGACTTATGACACATTTGTTGAGGCTGGCCCCAAGAATGGTGTAAAGAGCTCCAGAACAGTGTTTGCATGTCCTGCAGCAGACCACTTTCTTCCCTATGAATTAGTGCTACATGCTGGATACTTCCGTTCCTTTGCATGAGCTGTGTCAAAACCGTTCTTCCAACTACTTGGAAGTTTTTTGCTCCTGTGAAAGAGGCTTCTGCTGCTGCTTCCTCATTCACAGCCAAGAAAGTTTTGAACGCCCTTTATCTCTTTGGTTGGTGTGGTGTACTTTTCTTTCCATTAAACATTTGCTTTGTGCTCTGCAGCTTCCTAAGCTGCAGGTGCTTCCCGATATGGAAAAACCTCATAGGAGGAGGATGGATAGGAGAATCTGCCATTTTCAACTTCTCTCAGTTTCTCATTTTCCCAGTCTTAGGTTCAGTTCTTGTCATTTCCACATCCGTTTCTGATTTTTATTTAAAAGCCCTCCAGAAAATTCACCGGCATTTTAATGCCAAATTTATCCATATCCCCCCCACCACGTTTTTAGGCATTTTCCACTAATATATGCATTTTTATGCATATTTGGTCTCACGTATATGCATTTTGTACTCATTACTTGGCTGAAGAACTGCGCTGCAAATTTTGGAGAGGTGTGGATTTCAAAATAGCTGCATTTCAGCTCATCTATTGTTTCAGAAAGTACAAATCGGGGAGGTTCGCACTGAATCAAATTTCACCCCATTGTGTTCTGATATCTTCCTCTGGGCTTGAATTCAAGAATGGAGGCTGGCAGCCATTGTGCCTGAAACAGGTGCATCTGCTGATCTTGTCTTTAAGGGGAGTCTTCCCTTTTATCTTTTTTTTTGTTTTTTTAAAAAGAGACCTTTCCAGAATGATTTCTTTTACATTCAGTTCAAAAAAACCACGACCAGCATCAGTCAGGTTGCTATCCCAGCTTCCTGCCCTTACAGTGAAGCCCCACAAAGGATGCTGTAGTTTTGCCCCCAGGAGACACGCACACCCTGAAAAGGAGCAGGAAGCAGCCCACCAGAGATATCATTTGTAGAATAAAAGGACGGACAGCCACCCAACGCCTTGGTGGACTCAAAAGTGATGAAAGCACAACCAGAACAATGCACTCTGCCATGAGCTTTCCACCAAAGCTTCTCCTTTCTGTGCATAACTTTAAAATGCAATTTCATTTCTCACTAATTGATGGTGGCTGGTTGGGTTGGGGAACCGTGAAACTGCTGCCCTGGCACCCCCCACCAGTCCTGCCCAGCAGACATTCCCATCCCCCCCCAAAAAAAACCCAAAAGGAAAGAGCGAGAGGCAGACAATTCATTTGGTGCAGCTCCTGCCAATTCTTTCACCTTCTCCCCTTTCTGCTACAACAAGTGTTCAAGATGTGACAAAGTGCAAGTCGGCTGTGCCGTCTCCTTTTTGGAAATGCCTAAGTGGCTGTGAGGCCCGATAAGGGACTCCTGAGTAGATTAACACAGAGCCACATGCCAAATTTAAGGGCTTTTCTGTCTGGTTAATGTTCTGGAGAAAGGTGAGCCTGAGCTGGCGGGGTGGAGAGAGGGAAAGAGAGGGGCAGCAGCCTCACCCTAACACTTCTTCAACATTGCTAGGGCTTTTCCCAATGCTGTTTGAAGTTGGTTGACCATCAGCCCTGCTTTGCAGAGGGACAACCCTCTATTTCAGGAGTGGGGGACCTTTGGCCCTCCAGAGGTTGCCAAACTACAACTCCCATCAGTCCTTGCAAACGTAGCCAATGGCCTGGGATGATGGGAGTTGTAGTTTGGCAATGTTTGGTGGCCTAAAGGTTTCCCATGCCTATCTGAAGGGCTGTCTGTCTGAAGTCCGGTTGAAAGATGAATAATGTCAAGAATAATAATAGAATTGTAGAGCTGGAAGGGACCTTAAGGATCATCTAGTCTAACCCCCTGCAATGCAGGAATATGCAGCTGCCCCATACAGGGATCGAACTTGCAACCTTGGCATTATCAGCACCATGCTCTAACCAACTGAGCTGTGAGAAAGCAGAGACCTTGAAACACCAGGAGAGCAAAATGTGTGGGACAGCAGACTGCACAGGTCACTTCTTCCTCCCCACTTGGATGAGATGTGCCATATTTCTATTTAAATCAGGGGTTGTGAACCTTAGGCCTAGGGGCCAAACATGGCCCCAGGAGTCTTCCTGGATAACCACCCCACTCTCCTCAGGCCACACCCTTTTGCTAGCCCTGTTTTGCACCTCCCTTGAATTTTTTTGCCTTCCTGGAATGTTTCCTCGAATTCTGCTAATGCCTCTTGCTTGCCTGGGTAGATGAAGAGAGAGGGGAACATGAGTATGTGCAGAAACTAGCCTACCATACAAGGAGAACATTTGCATCCATTGCTCCGCCCACTTTTGCTGCCCACAACTACCAAGTGGCTGGTCCCCAGAAGGCTGCCTGTGACTCAGACCGAAAAAACGTTCCCCACCCGATTTAAATTATAGTAGTTATTTCTAAATTTGCCTCCATCCATATGAATTAGCAGATCGATGCAGTTAACATTAACAAACAAATGCACATGGCATGCAAAAACAGTCTTTCTGGCGATGCATTTAGTCTTTATCAGCAGTGTGTGAGCAGCCACCCTCATTTGACACACGAATTGGAAAGTGGGAAGAGAGCTGCATTCAAGGCAAAAGCTAGCGTGGATCAGGAACACTGCCAAGCCTCCTGTCATGTCTTTTCACAATCCCTCCACTGCTCCCTTGCTGTCCCAGAGACTTCTGAACACGTGCAGTTAAGGTTGCTCAGTATCCAGTTCAGGAAGCCCATTCTTGGGGCCAGTGAGCATCAATATTGTTATGTACTGAAGTTCTCACCCTGGGCCAGCAGGGGGATACTGTAGATAGTTATGCAAATGAAGGATCGAAAGTGACGTTCAGTGATTGGATAGTTTTAGAAAGTTGCTACAGTAACGTTGTACTGGAACTCTATATAAGCAGCCTGACTGAGCCCTTCAGCTCAGTTCTGTTCTGGCCTCTGAATAAACAAGAGCTGTTTGAAGAATCGCTGTGTCGTCTGATATGTTCACCCACAACTTAACAAATATCAAGACCATGAACCAGTCTCATATTGCAAACTATTTGAATCTTGGGCCTGGGTGTTTTGCGGCAATATTATTTCAAAATACTAGCTGTTGCTTTTGATCAGTGATATGAAAGAGAGAATATACTCCTCTTTCCCAGTGCTTCCCCCAGATCCTCATTTTTCCGTGGTGGAAAATTTGCCCAAAACGTGGGAGGGAAAACCCAGGAAGCCTCATTGTTTGTCATATTCCTGCATCTTTACATCGTCACCTTTGCCCTTTTCCTGCTGGACCACTTCCCTGGGCCCTGCCTAGATTTTGGCTGCGAGTCTTCTGTAACTTGAGCAAGCAGACACCAGGCTTGTGTGATCTACTTCATTTGTCACTGGAGTCCAGAGATTCACCAGCTGGAACCAGGTGGAAAACAGCAGCTGGCAGTGGGTGGTGGTGAGACGTGTACCTTCAGGTATATGGAACAGAATTCCTCTGGAGAACATTCTCAGAAATTTGTTTCGGGTACCAGAATAGAGGTCAGTCATGTTTTCTCCTGGTTTCCCCCACAATCCAAGCTTTCTTCATCTCAGCTGCCTTGTTTAGAAGGGGGGGGGGGAACCCCTATTTTTTTGTTATTACAGTAGGAAGTCAATTATCTTGCTCATCTGCTGCAAATTACTCAAGAGATCTATGAGTTAGATCCAGATCTCTTATGTTGGCACCCCATGGTGTCCTACATAGCCTCACCCTATGATAACACTATGGTCTGCCCCACAAGTCTCTGGCATTGGGATGATACAGACACATTTCATTTTACCTTGTATATGAAGGATTTTCCTTTTTTCCTTTTTTTTCTTTTGCCAAGAGGCAGTGGCTTGTAACAGATTGCAGGATGTACATCCATCTATATTTGCATATAGATGTCACTAACCACCTGGGGAATTATCCGGCACATTCTGATGCGCTCCCTCCGCAGATCATGCGCAAGCAGCACTGCACTTTAAATGCGGCTCTCGTGATTCATGTACCCGGTCTTTAAAGGATATACACTTCAAAAATATGGCAGACAACAGTGTCTTAATGAGTTACGTAGCTTCACGAATCATGACAGCACCACCAATGCCATTTGATAACGTGAGCCTGCTGGGTGTGTTGGGGAGGCAGATTGAATGCCTACAAGTAGGACCTGCAACAAAGTGTTGCAGTGCGGAGTGATCCTGTTCCAACCAGCCAGCCACATTCCCCTTCCAGGATATTCCATCCCATTCCCCTCTGACCCTGCCAGAATTCTGTGGCTGCTGCACACATGCAGTCTACAACTGGTCTGTTTTGGGGTTCGCCTCCCGTTTGTGTTTTCCCCTAGCCATCAATTTTTTAATGATTTGGGGGGCATCCTACAAATTTTGGGGTCCCCACAAGCCTGCCCATACCTCCCTCTTGCATGACACTGTTTTGGCAATGCAAGCACCGCTACTCCCACCTGAAAATTAGAAGCAGAACAAATGACAGACCCAGAAACAGAATAGAGAATCATAGAATTCACCTAGTCTAACCCTGTACAATGCAGGAATCTCAGCTAAAGCATCCATGACAGATGGCCACCCAACCTCTGCTTAGAAACCTCTAAAGGAGGAGAGTCCACCACCTTCTGATGGAGTCTGTTTCACTGTCAAAGAGCTCTGGTGTTTAGTCCGAGTCTACTTTCTTGTAACTTAAATCCATTGGTCTGAGTCCTCCCCTCCAGAGCAAACAAGCTTGTTTCCTCTTCCATGTGACAGCCCTTGAGATATTTGAAAATGGGTATCCTCTCAGTCTCTTCTTTTCCAGGCCAAACTAACCCACCTCCTTCAACCATTCCTCATAAGGCTTGGTTTCCAGACCCTTGATCATCTTGGTTGCCCTCCTCTGCACAAGTTCCAGCTTGGCTACCTCCTCCCTAAATTGTGGCACCCAACGCTCCACTTGTCTGTTTTTATTCTGTGGAGAAGGGTTTTAACTGAGGTCCAGCTCCGAGGGCCTTCTGGCAGTTCCCTCACTGTAAGAAGTGAGGTTACAGGGAACCAGGCAGATGGCCTTCTCAGTGGTGGCACTCACCCTGTGGAACACCCTCCCATCAGATGTCAAGGAAATAAACAACTACCTGACTTGTAGAAGGCATCTGAAGGCAGCCCTGTTTAGGGAAGTTTTTAATGTGTGATGTTTTATTCTTTTTTTATTCTGTTGGCAGCCGCCCAGAGTGGCTGGGGAAACCCAGCCAGATGGGCGGGGTATAAATAATAAATTTATTGTTGTTATTATTATTGTTATTTTATTTCTGTGACAAAAAGGGGAGCCTTGTTGTCATAATGCAGGGGGGCAGCAAATGTGGTGACCCTCCAGATACAGATGGAAGGTGGTGTTAAGTTGTGGGTGAACATATCAGACGACACAGCGATTCTTCAAACAGCTCTTGTTTATTCACAGGCCAGAACAAAACTGAACTGAAGGGTTCAGCCAACCTGCTTATACAGAGCTCAACTACAAGGCAACAGTAACAACTTTCTGTAACTATCCAATCACTGAACGTCACTTTCAATTCCTTATTTGCATATGTGGACCTGAGTGAAAACTATCTACAGCATCCATCTGGTGGCCTAGGGTGAGAACTTCAGTACATAACAGGTGGAGAGTAGGCAAAGGTGGGGTGGGAAATGATATAATACAGTTGCGGAACGCCATCTCCCATCAGCCTGGCCAATGCTGAAGGATAATGGGAGTTGTAAGCCACTAGCATCTGGAGGCCACTGCATAGGCTATATCTGCAGTAGGGGGTGAGGACTAAGGGAAGGAGCTGGGCTAAATGCGTCCCAGAGAAGCTGGCCTTTGATGAAGGATTTGAAGGGTAGGCGGAAGAGAGAAACAGCATCACAAAGGTGTTTGGGGAAGCAATTCCAGGCAGAAGGGGAAGCAAGGAAGACCAGGGGCGGGAATCCTGTGACCCACCAGATGTTGCCAGACTCCACTTCCCATCAGCCTCAGGCAGCATGGCCAATGGTCGTCCAACCACAACTGGAAGATCACAGATGGGCACTTCTGAAAGTTTATATTGTTTCTCCAGGGTTACCAGAACAGAAAAGCAGCCTTTCCAAACCTGCTGCCTTCCAGATGTTGTCAAAGACCAGCTCCCATCAGTCCCGGCCATCATTTTTTTGTACGTGTTTTTGCACTTGAGATAGTGTTCATGAAGCGATACAGTTACAGCTGGAGACTTTGTGCGGTATGGACAATATCTCCGGTTTGTCAGCTGAAATATTACCTAGCCTATTCCCCAACAAAGCCCCTGTGCTCTCCTACCTTTGCACCAACTGTGATTAAATCAGGAAGACTCAAACTGAAAAGGGTTTGCTAAGTTTGTTCAAAAAAAGACAGGATGTAAAGGAACTAGCTCCATGGATTCATATCCTGCTTTGTTCTGAATTTGGTAACTGCAGGTTTCCAGTTCAGGACAAACCGGAAAAGGTCCTGGTTAGGTTCCTTGTGCTGCAATGGGGGGAAAGAAGGAGCTGAATGCACAGGCAAAACATTAATAGATTATTGGCTTATTAAGCCATGATTACATCCTGTAAAGATTGCCCAAATTTATGGATGCATTGAAGCTACACTTACCTTTAAAGAAAAACAACCCCCCGCACCTATTTTTGGGGTGTGAAGCTGCCTGGGTGTAGCCAGGGCAGCAGCTGCCCCCGCAAATCAAGTAAATTAATAAAAATTCTTAATTGACCACTTGTATCACAAATAACTCAGTTCTGCCCACCTCTAACAATACCTGCCCCCCAAAATAAATCTTGGCTATGCCCATAGGGAGATGGGATTCTGGGGTTCCCCACCCAGTTCAGTCTTCTGGTTTTCAAGGCCTTCATCAAACACCAGCTGCACATTTCCCAAATTCATACCACAACCATGAGGTCTAGAAACCTTACATAGTACCAAAACTGCATGTGGGCCAAGTGCTATAGAACACAGGGAATCAAAATGCTGATTTTTGCAGTGGCAGCCAAATCCCAGGTTGTTCTGGATTCATGTCCTTTTTGACACACCAAAAAAGAGAGAGGATTGTACCACTACAAGCGGAGGGTGTAAACACAAAAGGACAAAAGCTGATTCTGGTCTTGTCCAAGCTGCCTGAAGGTCCTTGAGGTGCGTAACATGTAACAAACCACAGCTGAACAATGTACAGTGGTGCCTCGGGTTAAGTACTTAATTCGTTCCGGAGGTCCGTACTTAACCTGAAGCACCACTTTAGCTAATGGGGCCTCCTGCCACGCCACCGGAGCACAATTTCTGTTCTCATCCTGAAGCAAAGTTCTTAATCTGAAGCACTATTTCTGGGTTAGCGGAGTCTGTAACCAGAAGCGTATGTAACCTGAAGCATTTGTAACCCGAGGTACCACTGTATTGGACATTGGGGCAGCCAGACATGGTGGCCACCAGTTATGGACTGCAACTCCCATGAGGCATAGCCAGTCTGGCCAATAACCCAGGAGAATGAGTGTTGTAGTCCACAACATCTGGATGGCACCAGGCTGTCTACCACCATGGAAGCCATCTTATGGGGCAGATCATTGTGTTCCACTTCTCTTGCAGATATGACATGGTCTTCCAGACTATAGCCTCCTTCAACCTTGACCCATTGCTCATGCTGGATGGGGCTGATGGGAGCCTGAATTCAACAACAGATGAACTGGCTTGTTACAGAATTGGTTCATCAAGCTCAGGACTGTCTACCCTGTTGGTGGCTCTCCAGGATTTCAGACCAGAGTCTCTCCCAGTTCTACCTGGAGATGTTGGAGATTAAATCTGGACCATCTGCATAGGTGGTGCATGCTCTACCAGTGAACCACAGCCCTGCCCCACCATGGCAAGAGGAGAAAACAATGTCTTGAGAACAGCATCCTCATTTTACAGCAGATACATCCATTATTCTACAGCTCCACGTGTTCTGGGGCTGGGCTCTGGCAGTAAAAAAGCACAAAAAAACCCAGGTTCTAGGGCGAAACCAATACATCAAGTTAAGTCCTGGCTCTGGAAGGAGCAATAACTGCAGGAGAAGAGTCACACGGCTCTTTGAATCCTCTCTTCCCCATGAAATATGTTCAGCAGTGACAAAATCTTTGGGAGCCTGCCAATCTATCTAGTGGCCATCAAGCATGTAATAACTGCAGTTTTTGAAGGCTTCTGTGTCTTTTCTCCCCGAGAAAATTCAATTTTCCCTATTTCCTCCAACAATTTTCACTGGTAATAATCAATGGCTATCTTAAAGCATCTCTCCAGACGTGTTAAAAAAAGAGAGGAAAAATCAATCCAAAATGTTTACTGCCGCAGGAAATTAAGGGAGCAGACAATTACTTCGTGACAGAAGATGAGACGCGAGAAAATAAGAGCTTTATTTTGTTTAATAGCAACTGCCACTTCATACAGTGTAAGCAGCCTCACATCCACAAAGCATGCCAGTATTTACAGGAGATGGAGAGATAGGCACTTTTATGCCCCATTCATTATGGGACTGAGCTGTTCATTTGTTTTCATGCGTCCTTTTTTCAAATCTATAGACTCTTCTCCTCCTCCCCGTCACCCCCCGCCCCGGATTGTGCCAATGCAACAGGCTGGTGGACACAAACCAAAATCTGTCAACAGAATAATCCATAGAAAACACCAATGTTTGGGGACAGGTGCAGTGGGGATCCTCAGCCAAGCACTTGGCTGTGTTTGGACACACTGTCCAGCTAACTAGCTTGGCTCACACCAGGGTTTCCCAAACTTGGGTCTCCAGCTGTTTGGGGACTCCAATTCCCAACATCCCTGACCACTGGTCCTGCTAGCTAGAGATGATGGGAGTTGTAGTCAAAAAACAGCTGGAGATCCATGTTTGGGAAACCCTGGTTTACACAATGCACATGATCTATGGCAGCCTTTCTCAACCTGTGGGTCCCCAGATGTTGCTGAACTACAACTCCCATCACCCCTAGCTAGCAAGGCCAGAGCTCAGGGATGATGTGAGTTGTAGTCCAAAAACATCTGGGGACCCACAGGTTGAGAACTGCTGATCTATGGGCTGGTGCATGAGGCTCAAGGCTCCCACTTTTATCCCTTACTTCATAAAGGCACCACAAAAGGGGAAACCTTCGCATTTTGCCCTGACGAACCAGGACCAGGAAAGCCAGCAAACCTTGGTTCAAGGCTGGCTAGCAAAACAAACCACAGTCCCAGGTTTTGGATGGAATTTGATGCTAGCTCAGGGCCGGAAAACCTATTGTTGGACTCCGACTCCCATCATCCCTGACCATTGGCCTAGGGCTGATGGGATATGGAGTCTAAGAGCATTTGGAGTGCCAGGTGTCACAAACACCCAACCCTGTGCTAACCCTCACATATGTAGCTTTTTTTACCTGCTTGAACCAACAGAGAAGCAAAATGGGAGAACTCAAGCTGTGCCAGCCAGCACAAAGCTCCTGCAAAGCATGGTTTTTCAATACTCAAGTTTCTTGGGGGGGGGGGGGAAGACGAGAACTGCTACTGATTCCCCCTAAGCGGCTGGGTCACCAACAGCCACAAAAGAATTGACTGGTGCCATGCCAAACTTAACTATTAACACTTTTCTATATGTGGTGGTCCGTACATGCATGGAATACTTTATTTTGCAACATGAACCCAGGACAGATGCAAAGTGATCAAAGCAAATAGCATTCCACAGCATAGAACACACCAGCATAGATGTCTCTCTCTCTCTCTCTCTCTCTCTCTCTCTCTTCTTGTTAAGCACATGGGCTCCAGATGCAACCCATCATTCAGCGCATTTGTTCAGTTCCTTTGGCCCAAACAACTACAGACAGGATGGTGTCCATTTTCCAATTCCCGTAACCCGTCTTGTGCAAGTATGGAAACAGGTAATGAGTGATGGATTCAGCCTCATGGGAAAAATCACTTCTTTTTAAAGTATAAAAGCATGCTTAACCCCATAGGGTTAAGAAGACCGGCTTCCATGTTTGCGGACAGCGCCTGATGAAATGGCAAAGGCTTGAAGAACAGTGCCGTTGGTATTTTCCAGTGGATCATAGGACTGGATTTAACTATGCATTTTTGCCCCTTTGACCTGCAGAAGGTTGATGTATGCAAATATACATACAGTGGTACCTCGGGTTAAGTACTTAATTTGTTCCGGAGGTCCGTTCTTAACCTGAAACTGTTCTTAACCTGAAGCACCACTTTAGCTAATGGGGCCTCCTGCCGCTGCCGCGTGATTTCTATTCTCATCCTGAAGCAAAGTTCTTAACCCGTGGTACTATTTCTGGGTTAGCGGAGTCTGTACCAGTGGTTCTCAACCTGTGGGTCCCCAGATGTTGTTGGACTACAACTCCCATCATCCATGAGCTCTGGCCTTGCTAGCTAGGGGTGATGGGAGTTGTAGTTCAACAACATCTGGGGAACCACAGGTTGAGAAAGGCTGCGTGTAACCTGAAGCGTCTGTAACCTGAGGTACCACTGTATATGCATGCATTGCGCATACTGGATATGGCCAACCTGAAGCCCTTCCAATCCTGTTGGCTCAAGCCAGCATGCCCAATGGTTCGGGAGTTGGCGTCTGACGGCATGTGGACGACCACGTGGCCCCCACTCCACCCCTCCTGCCCGCTCTCTGCAGCTCTCTGGCTAAGCAGGTTTCCCAGCACTTCAACGATTTGTCATTTCACCCAGAGAGGGGGAAAGAAGCCGCACCATGTTAAGTTTCCTCCGAGATACTCTAAAGATCACCTTGAATTACGGCAAGGCTTATTTTTAGTTGATCAATGCATCAGTTATAATTGTTTTGTCAGCCTTACCAAGGCAGCCTTCTCTTCCTCCTCCTCCTCCTCCTCCTCCTCTCCCGCCCCACCCCCACCACTGCTGGGGGCTGCCGACCAGCCATTCCTCCCACCCACCCCACCTCCCAGCTCTGTGTCAGTGATAGGCGGAGGGGGTAGTCATTTGCATAACTTAATACAGGCAAGGCTCAGCATTAGTATTCAGATAAATGCACTCGTTGCAACTTTGCCAACTTGAGATCACTGCAAATTTGAGTGGATTTCCACAGAGACAACAGAAGGCACATCCCCCAGGCCAGCTTTTGCTCCTGCCAAATTTCAGTCACACAGCTTCTCAATGAGATGGCTGCATTTTTTTTAAATAAAAATAATTTTTTTTGAAGGTTTAAGAGGGAAAATTATCCCCTTTTCTAGAATTCTGGGAGCCAGCTGGAAATGCATTTATTTATTTATTTGTGCTGCTGGAACACCAAACAGAACCCTGAAGCACAGAAGAAGGTGGGGGGGGGGGGCGGGAAGAGAGAAAAGCAGCCTTAGATGGGCAGAAGCTGTGAATGTTTGACAATAGCAGGTTCATTACGACTATTTCAGATCAGATGCTTTTTTTTTTTTTAAAAAAAGGCAAGGACAGAACAGGGACGCACAATACCGGGTTTTTTTGCCAACTCGGAACACCTTTGGCTTGGTGGAGAATTGTGTGCTCTTTGAAAGCTTTGTTTAAACTAAAGAAAAAGAGGGAAAGTGTGTGTGTGTGTGTCGGGGGGGGGGAGAGTCTGCCTTATTCTATGTTACTAAAATAGAACGGCGCTTTTCAAAATATATTCCAAAGAACTCTGGGGTTCCACAGCAGCTTGCCAGGGGTTCCTTGATGGAGAGAAAAGCAGCTCCTGCAAAAGGCAACTACAGACCTTCCCCTACAATGAAGGGGAGCGTGGAGGTCACAACTGCAAAGCCTTCGCCAGGTCCTTATGGGAACCAAGAGCAGAGGCGTACCTAGGCTCCCTTGCGCCTGCCTGTCCCTTGAACCCTTGGCAAGGAGAGTGTGCAAACAGGTGGGTGGGCTCCCAAGCAGAGTGGAGAGCTGCAATTTTTGTGCCCCCCTTGAACCTGATCTCACCAACCCATTGTTACCCCACTGACGAAAAAGTACACCATAAAATAGAGAAGGGGATACTCAAATGTCATCCTCAAGGCCTCTGTCCACATACGGGACTATTCCTCAGGCCACACCCCTTTGCCCTTCACAGCCACACCCACCCGCTGAAGGCCACACCCCTGACCAGCCTTGCTCTGTGTCTTCCTTTGAGTGCCCAACTCTGCCAAGTGGCCCCTGAAAGGTTGCCTCTGAGGAAAGCAGTTCCTGGGCTGAAAACAAGATTTCCTCCAAACATTTCTTAGGATCCTTTGTCAAAGGTAGTACTTATTGTTGGTCCAGATATGTGGTAGGTCCTTGATGAAGGCAGGAAGTATTGGACAAACCAACAAACATTGACAAAGACCAATAGCCTTCAAATGGTGTGATGTGGGTTAGCTCATGTGCCGTTCTCCAGAGGTCATTGTACTCCGACGCCCATCGACCCCAGCCAGCATGGCTGATGGTCAGGGATGATGGGAGTTGTAGTCCAACATGGCCATTCCTGGTGTACTGGGTTGTGTCAGTGATGGAGCCTTTGTTTTATCCGGGGCTTGGGGGGAAGCGACTGAGGGACTTTTGCCTTTACAGAAGGTGAAAGAGGTTAAGGGGAGAGAAAAAAATGCGGCAAAGGAGGACATAAAGGGATTCCGTATTGGAGATCCATGTTAAAGAGAGGTCCCAGCTCTGAAAAAAAAGTCGGAGATTATAAGGACGTTGCAATGTCAGAGAATGAGGGGGGGGGGGGGAACGAAAAACAGCTCCTTGGAAATTAAGTGCATCACTGCACACGCCGTCACAGACAACAACCTACTTTGCAGGTTGCTTCCTCAGTCTCCTGCAAACACCGAACCTGTTGTGGGAAATGAAGATAGGAACAGTAGGGGTGTGGGTTTTTTTGTTTTTAAAGATAACTGAACCAAATTCTGTTGGTAAAGAGCTGAGAAGGAAGCTGTGGCCTTCCAGCTGTTGCTGAACTCCAACTCCCATTGGCTCCAGTCAGCATAACCATTGATCATCTGCTCAACATCTGGATGCCTACAGGGTCCCCAAGATGGCAGCCACGGAGTCCTCCTGAGGCAGCCCAGATAAGAGAACCTTGGCTTGGATGTTGAAGGCCCCAGTTACAATAGGCTGCTGTTCTCTAGCACCTCCGGTGAGACCATCTTTTGCATGGAGTCAGTATCCCCCAGCTGCTTATATGCATTGGCCCATGGCCAGTATGGCCAATGGTCAGCGGGTGTTGGGAGTTGTAGTACGGCATCAGGGGATGCCCACAGGTTCCCGTCATAAATCACAGTGCTAGGACTGCGGTGGCTGTTAACTTTCCACCCCATGCATTAGTGCCACAGGGAAATTCTTTTTCTAGGGAGAAGTGTTCAGCTGCCCTAACGCGACCGTTTGAAATCCTGTTTCTGTCCTTAAACTCCCCCGCCCTGCATCTTAGTCTCCCATGTTCCGGCTGCTGCCTCTGGCTGCTGGCTCAAGAAACATCATCATTAGACACTGCCCCCCCGTCCCCGGCTCCCTCCCCACCCTTGTGCAGAGGTTGATTCAACGCCAGCGAAGAGCAGGCGCCATGGGGGGAAAAGAGCGCCACAACCACTCAGGAATCATTAGCGTTACTGCAAAGGGAACTTGTAGCCAGGGGGCAGAGGCTAAGCCAGGCGTGCAAGTGTGAACTCACTTATCCCCTCGACACCTCCGCAACCCACGCATCCCCGACACCCCCAAACCCTGCCCTGGGGGCGCCGCTCTGCACTCCCATCGCTGCCACTGAAGGCATCTGACAGCAGATGAGCCAAGAGAACCCGGCCAACTCCGGAGGGTTGCCAGGCCCAAAGGAAGACACATTGAACTCCTTGCATCAGTGGTAGAGTCCCGTTTTTGCTTTGTACTCACAAGGCCCTGGGTTCAGTCCTCAGCATCTCCAGCTAGGACTGGGAGAGGCCGCTGTCCGAAACCCTGGAGAGGCGCTGCCAGGGTTTGTATGGACCATACTGAGCTTATAGGCAGACCATTGGTGCAATTCTGCATATGGCAGCTTCTGGTCCTCTCCAAATGAAACGGCTCCTGTGCCTTTAAGAGCCGTCAGGGAGAAGTTCAGCAGGTGCACCTTCCCCCATCACTGCACTGCGACTGGAGGAGAGCTCCTCCTGGCCGAACAGCAGAGCCATTTAACAGGATTTCATTTCTACATTGGAGGAGGCACAACCACAGCTGCTCACTGGCCCAGGTGGCTCCTCCCAGTGACCCACTGCCAGGATGACCCTGGGGTGCCCTGCTTGGAGGCAAGCTTCCCATGTTGCAGCAGGCCAAGGGGAGAGGTGTGTGTGTGTATATATATGATGCCCTTAAGGGAGGCACAGCAGAACACAGATGCCTGACCCACAATCCACCAGGCCTGTCCACTGCACCGCACAAACCCCACTGAGATGGAACCATGTTATCTCTTAACATGCAGATCCTGCTTCTTTCCATGGGGGGTGGGGGTTGCACAGGCAAACTTTCCCAGCGCATGGCGCTACATGCCAATGGGGACAGGGTGTGGAGAGAAGAGTGCTCTTTGGATTCCACCCCCCCCCTGGCCTCAGGCCCCAACATGCCATAGGCTGCCTAAACACCATACATTTAAAGCACATTTCCACCACCCAAAGAACACTCTGGCAGCTGTAGTTTACTCATCCAGAGCTACAATTCACAGGACTCTTAAAACTACAATTCCCAAAATTCTTTTTTTTGGGGGGGGGGATTGCTTTAAATGTATATGATGCATATGAAGTCTCCAGCTAGGCCTGCTCCTGTGCATGTAGGGGGTGCAGCCTATTGAGGGGCTGACCCCAAATCTAGGCAAAGAAATCTCATAACCAGAGACTGAAGCTGATTGGCAGGTTAACTAGCCAACCACCTTCCAACATTCCCTACATGACTCAATCACAGAACTCTTTCCCTAGACACCAATGCCAGTTGAGGGAGGTGAGAGGCGAGAGGCACAACTCTGAGCATCTGCAGAGCGCCCCCCCCCCAAGTTTCCACTTACGCATCCACAACAACCAGAGTTTGGTATTTCTGGAATTTATCCTAAATTCCGCTTACCTGGGCGCAAGCGTCCAATGAACTCAATAGGACTTCTGTGCAGAGAAGGGTTAGCATTGAACTTGCCAGGCCTCCTGAAACACCCCCCCCCCTAAATCCTGAACCTCTGGTAGAAATTACAAGACAGGAAGGGGAGGGGGAGAAATTAAATCATATTAAAAGTAAAGGTGCTGCGGGATGGGGGTGGGATGGGGAGAAGCACACCAGTGCCAGGCGAGGCTTACCCAGATTCAGAAGGGGAGGGGGGAGTTCAGAGGTTCCGCGCTCGTCTTCCCCCCCCCCCCGCCGCCCTCTTCAAGACTGATCGCGTATGCTTGCTAAATAATAAAGCCGCACCTGAATGACAACGAGGTGTGGGTGGTGGGGTTGCAGCACTGTGGGGGAGGGAAGCGGGAGTGGGTGGGAGGGGGGCGCTGGTCGGCGTGCGAACCGAGCTCGCTTGAGATGTAGCCGTTCAAGGTTAACCACGAGAGGGAGTCTGCGGGTGGAAGGGAACTCAAAGATCAACCCTAACCCCAAGCACGCCCCCGCGGAGAAGAGCACTTCAGGGAATCAGGCAGGGCGATGGTAGCCCTCCCATTCCCACAGGGAAAAATTAGAATAATTATTCACATACACACCCCACGCGCAAAAATAAAAATAAAAAATCCCCCCTTGAGATGAAACTGCAACGCGTGGTTTTAACGAGGATGTGTGTGTGTGGGGGGGTAATACCCCTCCCCATAGAAGGGGGGAACTCACTTCGTTGCTGGCTGCACCAGAGGTTATTTGCTTAAGTTCACCCCCGCAGATAACAGGGAGCGGCAAAGGCGGTGGTACAAAGGCGACTTCTCCTCAAGGTCATACATACATGCGTACTCAAGAATCGTTGGCACAGTCCGGATGAGCCCCCCACCCACCCCAGGAAAGAAAAAACACCCGCCCCAGCAGTTCCGAGTCCCAACCCATTCCTCAAGGAAGGTCCCAGCCTGCCGCCTCCGTTCCTCTGCTCAAACCATTAAGCCCCATGATCTCCCCCAGAGTCAGGAATAGAACCCAGGTGTCCTGAGGCACTGCTCCTTGTCCCCCCTCCCCCTTGTAGCCAGAAACAGAGCAACCTCCCCGCACTCTCAGCCAGGTCCCAATCCTAATAATATATAGCCTGGCATCATTCGTGAAAGTGTTGGACCCGTTCATTTTTTTTTTAAAAGTCTTAAGTTTAGCTTCAGTGGGTGGGGTGGCTTTTTTTTGGGGGGGGTCCCTTAAGGCTGGCAAACTGGGAGATCCCCCCTCACACACCCCTCCCGTCTCCATCAGAAGGAAGTTTGACAAATATAAAGCAGTTGCAGTTCATACCTGGGTCTGCAAAGTAACTCAGGGATACGGTCCAGGTCAGCAGGAGCGCCGTCCTCATGGTGGGTGGCATCGAGGGTGGGTGCTGGTGGGAATGGGCGCTTCAGCGGGGATGGGTCTCACTGCAGGAGCCTCCCGTTCACACGACCGCCCTTCTCCCGTGTCCGCCTTCGAATTCCTCAGCGAGGCTGACCCGGGTCTCGAGGATTCCAACAGTTGCGGGTTCTTTCCTGCTTTTAAGAGAGGGGGCGTCTACCGTGACCTTGGTGTCTGGGACTGGGATGGTTTAAAGCAAAAGTGGAGGATGTTGGGGGAGGAGGAGGGATTTTTGAAGTTGCAAGGGAAATCCCGAAGCTCATCTCCTTAAAATAAAAAAGGAAAGGAAAGCGGGCAGGGAGCGGACCACTTTCTCCCTTCTTCCTTCCTGCCTTCCTCGCGCTCTCCTGCCCCTCCTGCAGGACTCGCCAGCTCCCCAGCTACTTCCACACTGTAGCCGTCCACCTCCAGGGAGCTCCTGCTCATTCAGCAAGGGTAGAGCATGGCCACGCCCACCGCGGCTCCGGATTGGCTGCCTGGGAAGCTGCACTCATTAAGAAAAAAAAATATATATCACACGCTCGCATTCAGAAACCGCTCGCTGGCTAGCGGTGGCTGGCTTGCTGGTTCGCTCGCTCGCTCGCGGGCGGGCGGGCATGGGTGAACCAGCTCGCGCATCGCCCCCCCTCTCCCCGCCTCCCCACCCACCCCCGTGGGTGAAAAGGTCCGAGCTTAGTGGGTGCGGTGGGGAGTGTGAGGGGGAGGAGGCAGCTGCTGCCTGCGGAAGGGTGTGCAGCACGCTAGCAAACGCACCTCGTCCAACGCATCGTGTATCACAATGGGGCACATCATATACTGAGTGTTAAATTAAAGGCTGTGTGTGTGTGTGTTGCTAATTGTCCTTTTTTAATATTTAAAAGGATCTTGAGAATGCCAGCATCCGATAGTCCCAGAAAGGATGCAGCGGTGCCTTCTCATATTCCAAACGCCTTCCACATAGAACCTCGTTAAATTGCATTTTTCTCTGGGGTGGTGGTGGGGAAAGTATTTGTTTTCCTGGTTTCTCTCCCCTACCTTGGAAAAAGGTTTTTTTTTTTTATTTTGTTGAAATCCAATCTCTCCTCTGATATTTTGCCTGTTCTGGGCTCCTATGTTGAAAAGTGTGGAAGTTGCATTATTTATTTGTGGTGGGGGTGCTGGTGGGATGATCTGCTGACCCGCTTTGCAGGGAAAGAGAAAGGCGAGAAACAGCGGGGGCTGAACAGCAAGGCCCTGGGGTGGGAAAGCACGTTGCACAACAATCTGATGCAACAACTACATGCATCAAGGCAGCTTTCTGACCGGGCCTTGCTTGCCCCCAAGAGACTCTGCCTGCCCCCTTTTGCACATAACCTAGCTCCCTCCTTAAACTGCCCCCAGGCAGGCCTAAATGAAACTATAGCTTAAATAGTAGGCTGGAGGGGCTTGTCTAATTCAAATTTCTGCTTGTCTAATTCATGTTGTTTAGTCGTTTAGTCGTGTCCGACTCTTCGTGACCCCATGGACCAGAGAACGCCAGGCACTCCTGTCCTCCACTGCCGCCCGCAGCTTGGTCAGACTCATGCTGGTAACCTCGAAAACACTATCCAACCATCTCGTCCTCTGTCGCCCCCTTCTCCTTGTGCCCTCCATCTTTCCCAACATCAGGGTCTTCTCCAGGGAGTCTTCTCTTCTCATGAGGTGGCCAAAGTACTGGAGCCTCAGCTTCACAATCTGTCCTTCCAGTGAGCACTCAGGGCTGATTTCCTTCAGAATGGAGAGGTTTGATCTTCTTGCAGTCCATGGGACTCTCAAGAGTCTTCTCCAGCACCATAATTCAAAAGCATCAATTCTTCGGCGATCAGCCTTCTTTATGGTCCAGCTCTCACTTCCATACATCACTACTGGGAAAACCATAGCTTTAACTATACGGACCTTTGTTGGCAAGGTGATGTCTCTACTTCTCAAGATGCTGTCTAGGCCTGTCATTGCCCTTCTCCCAAGAAGCAGGCGTCTTTTAATTTCGTGGCTGCTGTCACCATCTGCAGTGATCATGGAGCCCAAGAAAGTAAAATCTCTCACTGCATCCATTTCTTCCCCTTCTATTTGCCAGGAGGTGATGGGACCAGTAGCCATGATCTTCGTTTTTTTGATGTTGAGCTTCAGACCATAATTCATAGGCAGGGCTTAATACGAGCCAAATTTTAGCTCTATTTTTTTGTTTTGTTTTAACCTGCAGACCTTTGGAACATGAGTGCATTGAGCATGTGCAGAGTGCATTCCTCCCAGCACAAGTTCTTGACTCCCTAGTATTGGGCAATGTACACATTACTATCAAAAAATGCTATTGTTCTTTTCTTCAATTTGCATTGACTGGGTTTTTTTTTTTTTTTGGGGGGGGAGAATGCATATAAATGCAGTATTGCCTAAGAAATGGCAGGAGAGAGAGGGTTGTGGCTAACTCTGCTTGCCAAACCAGCAGTGGTAGTGCACTGTATGCAGAGTAAAGGAGGGAACGTGTACACAATTCCTCAGAGCAAAAGGTCACATGACACCCAGTCTACTCTCCCTCCCATCCTGCTTTTGGAAATGAATAATGTTAGGTTGGCATTCATTCAGTGCTTTTAGGCTGCACTCCTATATGCATTTACCTGGGAGTAAATCCCATTGATAGGGACGCGGGTGGTGGTGTGGTCTAAACCACTGAGCCTAGGGCTTGCCGATCAGAAGGTCGGCGGTTCGAATCCCCATGACGGGGTGAGCTCCCATTGCCCGGTCCCTGCTCCTGCCAACCTAGCAGTTTGAAAGCACATCAAAGTGCAAGTAGATAAATAGGTACCGCTCTTGTGGGAAGGTAAACGGCATTTCTGTGCGCAGCTCTGGTTCAACAGAAGCGGCTTAGTCATGCTGGCCACATGACCTGGAAACTGTACGCCGGCTCCCTCGGCCTATAGAGTGAGATGAGCGCACAACCCCAGAGTCGTCTGCAACTGGACATAACTGTCAGGGGTACCTTTACCTTTACCTTAAATCCCATTGAAGTAGACAAGTATATGATTGCACTACCAGGCTGCAATCCTGAACGCAGTGGATAGGATTGTGCTTTGAGACAGCTCAGAGAACTTTGTATACCTGATCTCAACCATCTGCAAAGTGGGTCGTCATTATCCCCATATTGAAGATGGGAGAGGGGTGAGGCAGAGCGGCTGGGGTTTTTCATTGATCCCAGATGTTTGGAGTTGCGGTTACTCTTTGGTGAGGAAAATGCACACCGCCATGACTTCATGCAACCTGGACTGGGCCTGGACCAATGGTAATCCTGCAAAATACTTTCTGTAATGAAAGAGATTACAGAAAGGCTGCAGCGGGAAATCCAAGGTTCAATCTCTGCACCTCCAGATAAAGTTGGGAAGGAGCTCTGCCTACAAACCCTGCCAAGTCAGTGCGAACAGTTCTGAGCTTGGCTGCACCAGTGGCTGGCTTTCTTGGTTTTTAGTTGATGGGCAGTGTGTGATTATGGGTGGGTGGGGGATGACCTGGGAGAGAAGGAGCGGGGGGGGGGGGGGAGTCAGAGGCATTTTTTTGCATCATGTTTACCATGATTACTATCTCTTCGTTTCCTGTGCCCGTAGTTTGACTACAAACCCTACACTGATTAGAAAATATATTCAGTCTCAAAAATAGCTTTCTTCTGCTTTTGATCCTGCAATGCTACCATTAATATATGTGCACATGCAGGGCAGTTTCAAAGGTAGCTCCCCGTGCGCTTGGAATTCTGCACAATATGAGAAAAGACAGGCTGATTTATGCTAATGGTTTGAGGTAGGAAAAAAGGTGTCAACTGGCATGGCTTTGTGACTGTTCTGTCACTTGCTGTGAGTGAAAAGCATGTAGAGTTAGGACGGGCTGCATTTCTGCATTTGCAAGACACGTTACGCCACACTGCCAAAATGAGCAACTCTGTTCTTTTTGATGGGTGATCGCATGGGATGATGTGAATTGGCACTGCAGCTTCCCTGCATTCCTTGCGAGCACAGCCATGGTTCTTGGTGTGAGCAGCAGGGGTTGTTGACCTACGAGATGTGGTCACATCTGATAGGTCTGCTCTCTGTTCTGACCTATAAGTGAGATTGAATCATTTGGACTTGCTAAACACATCTTCCACATCCTGTAAGGGGCTGGCTCTGTGGTTCAGTGGGAAAGGGGGGAAAAAGTTGACAGGTAAGGCCTGTGACTGACCAGGAAGAAGTGAGAGGCAGGTAGGCTGCATAATACAGTCCTACTAGGTGCTACCTTTGAAGCTAGACTGGTGACTGGGAGCGGGCGCCGAGACCATATAACACCGGTCCTGAAAGACCTACATTGGCTCCCAGTACGTTCCCGATCTCAATTCAAAGTGTCAGTGTTGACCTTTAAAGCCCTAAACGGCCTCGGCCCAGTATACCTGAAGGAGCGTCTCCACCCCCATCGTTCTGCCCGGACACTGAGGTCCAGTGCCTTCTGGCGGTTCCCTCACTGAGAGAAGCAAAGGTACAGGGAACCAGGCAGAGGGCTTTCTCAGTAGTGTGCCCGCCCTGTGGAATGCCCTCCCATCAGATGTCAAAGAGGTAAACAACAAATACCTGACATTTAGAAAACATCTGAAGGCAGCCCTGTTTAGGGAAGTTTTTAATGTGTGACATTTTAATGTATTTTTAATCTTTGTTGGAAGCTGCCCAGAGTGGCTGGGGAAACCCAGCTGGACGGGTGGAGTACAAATAATAAATTATTATTATTATTATTATTATTATTATTATTATTATTATTAAAAAATCACTACATTTCTATCCCAACTTTCCTTCAAGGATCTCACCTGAGTCTCCCCTTCCTCATTTTTTTTCTGGCGACAGGCTGAGAGAAAAAGCCTGGCCCCAGGTCACCCAGTGAACTTCATGGCCTTCCTGTTTCCTACGAGGGCAGCACTGGCACTAAGGAAGAGGAAGCTGGCAGTGCCACTTCCTAGTCTAGATATATGTGAGAAAGTAGGCAGGTGAGATCTGGCTGAGGGGAGGCAGAGGTTGGTTGGGCAGTGCCCTGTTGCTTTAATAGTTCCAGCCTCCGCTGCCCTATCACCTGCAGCACCTGGATAGCTCAGCTGGAAGAGCATGAGACTCTTAATCTCAGGGTTGTGAGTTTGAGCCCCACGTTGGGCAAAAAAGATTTGTGCTTCGCAGAGGGTTGGATTAGATGATCGATCCTCGTGATCCTTTTCAACTCTACAACTCTTTGGTGATTCTAACCACTCTGGCTGCATCACCACAGGGCTTTGAATCCATCAGTCCAGGCCTAGGCCTCCTTTCCCTCTATGCCTGTTTCCAATACTCCCTGTTTAGGAGGACAAAATTATTGAGGCTGCCCCTCCGCTGACCTTTTTTTTTTTTTTGCTGGTTCCCGGGTGGGATGCCCTTCTGCAGCAGAGAACTAAGATGCCGTTAGACTGCGGACACCCCCTCCCTTCTTTAGCACACGCCTTTCCCGCTAGCATCTGTTCCCAATTATCTCTTGGAAGTGTGTGCAACAGGCAGCTGGGGGCTGGGGTAGGGCGAAGGACTCACAGAGTTTGCTTCTCTCCCCCCCACCCCATGTCACAATAATGGCATTCACTGCTGCACTGGTCAGGGCTTTTCGTTTCATCTGTCCTATCCTGAAGCAAGTCTCATTTTATTTACTCTTTGGGGGGGGGGGGGGAATACGACGGTGAACAACATGGAATTATGGGAACCTTTCAGATCCGGAGATGTAACTCCATGCAATTGGCTCCAGCTCCACACCTTAGAACCCAGGAGTTCCGGTTCTGCTATCCACGCCTCGATCCACTGAGCCCACTAGCCTCTCAAAAGGAGAGAGCCATTCTGCTGCCTGGGGCCCTGCTCCTCTTTGTCCAAATTCCGAGAGCTTAAAAGTGCAGGGAACAACCCACATATCCCTCCGCTTTCAGGTTCCTCTTTCCAAGCCACTAGTGGGAATAATTCCATGTCACAGGTTAGTCCCCTGAGTGAAGCTCAGCGAATGGGAAGCAGATTGCTGATCAAAGAGCGGGAGGGGGAGATTTAAAGCGATTTCTGCTGCTTTATACATATATATATTTCTGAGGTGGAGATTTAAGCGGGCCAGGAAGATTGGCTGAAGGCTCAGCCCTGGAAAATATGCTCCAGCGTCTTTCCCTCTAAATCTCCACATGTGTCGGTCTGCCACGCTGAGGCCAAGCCCTGCTGACACACAGACCATCACCAGCAGAAACCGGCCGAGGTGTGGCGGCAGAAATTCTCCTGCAATGCTGTGTTTGCAATTGGTGTATGTGTGTGCATGCACACACACACCAGTAGTACATGTGTGTAGTTTTGTACACGTGTAAGCAGGATTCTGGGCGAGCGTTGCAGCTGGCCTGGGGGAGGGGAGCTTCAAGACACGAAGCAAAGCACCCGCTGAAAATCCCCTCCAAGAGGATTTGAAAAGAATATTCTGAAGATTTGGGGATTAAAGAGGGGGGTGGAAATTGGCATCTGTATGGGAGGGGGAATGATTGTGCTCTCGGCAGAGGCAGGGCCTGGGAGAAGCATCAGACTCCATGAATGGAAGCTTTGGATCCTTGCCCGTGTTTACATCAGCAAAAGCAGACTGTGGCACATACAACTCCAGGGGTTTGGTCAGAGTAACTGCACTACTTCTAGCTCGGTCAGTAGAGCAGGAGGCTCTTCATCTCAGGGACATGGGTTTGAGCCCCACATTGGCCAAAAGATTCTTGCATTGCAGGGGGTTGGACTAGATGACCCTCGTGGTCCCTTCCAATGCCATGATTCTATTTCAATTTTTTCCCAAGGGCCTCAACGTGGTATGCATGGTTCTCCTCTGCATGTTTATCTTCGCAACAACCCTATGAGGTAAGGTTGAGCTTTATAACTGAGTTGGGATTTGAACCCTGGTTGCACTCTAACCACTACCCCACACTTCTGCGTGGTTCAAACTCAGCCAATCAGAGCGCATGCGCCTTCCTGCCCTCATGTTGTTTTGCTGTAGCAAGCCTTGGGGCTGTATGCTTTTGTGGTAGTACAATGCCTTTTAATCTCCCTTCAAGGATACAAGTGAAAAGGCGGTGGCATGCTATATATCAGAATATTCGGGATAATGATGCATATACAGGAAGCACATGGAGAGGTCCCCATAGTGACCTCAGGCTTCTAGCTCAAGTGCCCAACTTTATGGTGGTGATATAAATTCAATTTTTAATGCATTTGCTGATTTCACCCCAATAATCCTCTTCCAGAGATGGGAATATTAGAAACCAGAAGTCCTTGCTCTTGACACTACTTTCACAAGCTCCTCAATATTTCACAGGTGAAAAATAAAGACGCTTGTGTATTTGTAACGCATATTCTAACATCAAGCATCAGGTCAGACAGTTCTTTACTCTACAAAAGCCTGTCCTGCTCTGCCTTCATGGTTACGGTGTTTTCGAGACACATTAGCTCTGCTCCTCTGTTGCAACAGGGTTTGCAGAGAGTCATGTGGCATCTTAAAGGAATGGATTCAGAACAAGATTAAGAATGGTTCAGACCTGGTTCCTTGCTTACTTCGCGCTATGTGCTGCTGAACTTAGTGGGGATTGTTTTTGAGCAGGGGTCAGCAAACTTTTTAGCAGGGGGCCGGTCCACTGTCCCTCAGACCTTGTGTGTGTGTGTGGGGGGCTGGACTATATTTTGAAAAATGAAATAAAAAATGAACGAATACCTATGCCCCACAAATAACCCAGAGAAGCATTTTAAATAAAAGGACACATTCTACTCATGTAAAAAAATGCTGATTCCTGGACCGTCCATGGGCCGGATTTAGAAGGCGATTGCACCGCATCTGGCCCCTGGGCCTTAGGTTGCCTACCCATGTTTTTGAGTATACATGCATGGGATGGCACTATCTAGGGGTCTCCAATGGGGTGTCTGGAGGAGCATTTGCACCCAACCAAGTCTCTCCCTGGTGCCTGCAGGGTCCCCACTGCCCTCTGAAATTCGGCTTGAAAGAATAGTTTTACTGTAGCCTGTAGAATCAGCTGTAGTCTGTGCTTGGTTGTGAGGTTGTGTGTGTGTGTGTGTGGTGCTCACAACAGTTTCCCCAATTTGCAAACTTGCCCATAGATCCCAAAAGGTTAGCAATCCCTGCACTATAAATTGGTTGCTTTGTTCCTACAGAAACCAATGGGACTTAAGTCAACTTATCCCATTGTCTTCAACTAACAATGCAGGATCCAACCCTGAGCATTATTATAGCATAAGCTTTCATGCTCGACATCAGATGCCCAAAATATTATCCATACTTGAAGATATGCAGAGAGAAATGGGTGTAGGGAGAGAGAGAAAAAAATAGCTTTAGTACAATTAGCACTTTATTTCTTGAATTTAATTTCCCACTGACCTCACAGCTAATATTTTCTTTGTTTCTTTCTTTGCCAGGAATGGAGGACTTGTGCCACATGCCTCCTCCATCGTTCGATTACATCTCACAAAATCCCTGACCGCTGGCCATGCAGATTGGGAGTGATGGGCGCTGGAGTCTGAAAACATTTGGAGCCCACAGGTTTCCCATCATCATTCTGCACCCCGTTAATTTGACCCAAGTGGACTCCGAACCAGCAAAATCATGTACCAGAATAAAATTGTTTGTCTTTAAGACACTACAAGACTCTTTGTCGATCATAGTGGTTTCCTTTTCAGCAACAACAATAAAACCCCTTAGGAACCCTTAAGCAAAACATCTGGATTTCACAATGGAGCCAATAGCACTTCTAACAGCAACACAAACACATGGGGGTTGGACTAGATGACCCTCGGGGTCTGAGAAAGGTTTCCCACCCCATGCCAGCATGCCCTATGCAAGGGTGTTGGCCTCAGCAGGTGCTCTTTGGTGCTTCCACTGCTCCAGGACCTTGTGATTGTATCCCTCTTCCTCCCCAGTCAGGTATTTAACATCTAGAAACCCAGAGAATAGGACTGAACCCCATAGAATTGTCAATATTGATGCCTACTTCCCTTTAAAATATATATATAGAAAAAGGCACCTCCCAACATTTTTCCCCAAAGCAAAATATGATCTATTGAGGGCATGACTAGAAGGGAGAGATCTGTCTTTGAAAAAGACGGGTGCTTGAAAGTGGCATGGCACCCAGGCGTTGTGGTTCTCAAGCCCCTTACTCTCCACCCCAGCAGCACCTTCTGTCTATTGGAGCCTGTCCCCCCCCATCACCACTCTCTTGGCCCCCCAATTCCAGCACTCCACTGAGTGGCGGCTGTTTGACGGCAGCTGGACTGCGGAGCGAGCGACCGAGGATCTGGTGGGAGCGCAGCCACATGTTGCCATAGCCGGCCGGCAGTGTGTGGCTGCTCTCCCAGCCGCCTCCGCCTCCTCTTCTGCCGCCACTGCCATGGCTTCAGACGGGGGACAGGGAGGGGGTGTTCGAAGAGATGCCTTCAAACAAAGTTGGCGAGGAGGGGAGGAGCTTTGGCCTTTTCACACATCCCTCTCAAGTTTTGTCTTTTCTCACTCTCTTCCCTCCTCAGGAAGAAAACACACACACACACACAACAACAACAACAACAGCCCCGCCACACACCACCGCCCCTTCTGCTGCTCCCTCAATAGGGACACAGCAGGCTGCGTAACCAAGGGAGACGAGGCCTGTGCTCGGCTCTCGCCTCTCGCTGGGCCTGGGAATTCCGACAGCTTTTTCTGATGCCTCTGCCAATTGATGGAGTCCCCTTTTCCATTTTGGCAGGGCGAGAAGGAGCTGAGCGGGGCGGGTGGGTGAACTCGAGGCAGGTGGGAGCGGAGGAAGCCGGTGAGAAACAGAGCTCAAGTGCCACCGGTGGGGACCGGGGGCCCTTCCTGGGCCTGCGAGATACCCAAAGCTGCTTGAGTCTCACCACTTGTTCATGCGCGGGGCTTTCCTTATTGACTGGCCTGCCAAGCGCCGGTTGGCAGTTGGCACTCACAGGCCCTTTCACAGATAATCGCAGCAGGGAGTCCCAGGGGATGAATGAGCTGAGAAGGTTGAATGTCCCGTCCCCCACCTTTTAAAAAACAACAACAACAATTCAATGCTCTCTCCCCATCCCTGAGAAGAGGGGTGTGTGATGTTCAGAGAAGCTGTTGTCGCTCAGAGAACATGCATTCCCACCCATTCTCTCTCTTTCTCTCTGCTGCTCAATGGAGTTTCCCAAGAAGGATGCAAAATAGGCTATATTCAGAGTGCCCATCACATAGCAGCTGTTTGCCTTCTCAGGTGGGACAGTTGGGATGCTGGAAGGGTTGGGGGAAGGAGCGTCAGAGTATCCCTTCTGTCACAGCCAGCTCAGGTTTTCAAGAGACATGCAGCACTTTCAGAGTTGCATTCTGCTCTTTGAACCAGAAGCAGTACCACCAAATCCTGGACGAATGGGAGCCTATGCTCATGAGGTTTTTTGTCTTGTAAGGTAAAGGTAAAGGGCCCCTGGATGGTTAAGTTCAGTCAAAGGCAACTATGGGGTTGCGGCGCTCATCTCGCTTTCAGGCCAAGGGAGCTGGCGTTTGTCCACAGACAGCTTTCTGGGTCATGTGGCCAGCATGACTAAACCGCTTCTGGTACAACGGGATACCGTGACAGAAACCAGAGTGCACAGAAACACCATTTACCTTCCCGCCACAGCAGTACCTATTTATCTACTTGCGTGCTTTCGAACTGCTAGGTTGGCAGGAGCTGGGACAGAGCAATGGCAGTGCACCCCATTGTGGGGATTCGAACTGTTGACCTTCTGATCAGCAAGCCCAAGAGGCTCAGTGGTTTAGACCACAGCACCACCCGCGTCCCTGTTTTTGTCTTGTGTACATCTTCTGCCTCCCCCAGAATCCTGGGAACTGTAGTTTACCCCTCAAAGAGGTTCCAAGCACCCTTAGCTTACTACAGTTCCTGGGATTCTTTTCTCTTTAATTGTATGGTGTGCATGATTTTTGTTATTATGCTTCACATTCCGCCATGGAAAGTGTCCAGAGGAGGGCAACCAAAATGGTCAAAGGCCTGGAAATGATGCCTTATGAGGAACGGCTAAGGGAGCTGGGCATGTTTAGCCTGGAGAAGAGGAGGTTAAGGGTTGATATGATAGCCATGTTCAAATATATAAAAGGATGTCACATAGAGGAGGGAGAAAGGTTGTTTTCTGCTGCTCCAGAGAAGCGGACACGGAGCAATGGCTCCAAACTACAAGAAAGAAGATTCCACCTAAACATTAGGAAGAACTTCCTGACAGTAAGAGCTGTTCGACAGTGGAATTTGCTGCCAAGGAGTGTGGTGGAGTCTCCTTCTTTGGAGGTCTTTAAGCAGAGGCTTGACAACCATATGTCAGGAGTGCTCTGATGGTGTTTCCTGCTTGGCAGGGGGTTGGACTCGATGGCCCTTGTGGTCTCTTCCAACTCTATGATTCTATGTCTCCAAGGCCCTCATGGCAATGCACATTGTCTGCCTTTTATATCCCCTATTTAACAATCCTGCATGTGGTTGGTTAGGCTGAGATTCAGTGACTGACCCAAGGACACCCTTCATGGCTGAATGGGGATTTGAACCCAGGTCTTGCCCCTGTCCTAGTCTGATGCTTTAATTATTATCCCAAACAGGCTCTCATGTTGCAGGGCTGAGTCCTGATTTAGGTAATATCTGAGTCTAAACCGGGTTGAATCTTGGGCTAATGGTTTATTAATTTAATTTCCCCCCCTTTATGGGCCACCCTTCATCGAAAACCGCAGAGCATTTTACAATATGCTAAAAAGAGAACGGCATACTTACAACCAATAAAACAACAAGACATCAAAGTTTTAAGACCAAAGCAGTTATCCAAGCCTTGATAACTGTCCCATAGGAGCAAGCTTCTTCCTTCTGCTTCAGGGCTGGAGACCCTGCCCTACAATCATTGCCCTTAGCCACTCTCACCTCCCCTTCCAATAGATTTGACGTTTGATGCTTGCTAACCCCATGATGATCAAAACATGTGCTAAAACATGTGCAGAAGCATTTACAATGTGGGGAACCACCAGTCCCCACCCTTCTGCTCTCCTGCCTGACGTGATTTGCTCCAGTGATCTGTAGCCAGCTGCAAAATGCATTTTCTCACCTTTTTTTCTCTGTGTGGCTGCAACACGGAATATACTTAATAAGCCCCACTGAAGAAAACACAACACACTCTGGGCAAACTTACAGCGGATTGCACACTGAGAATTCCTTAAAAGCCTGTCTCCTCCAGCTCTGCTCCCAGTAATTTCCTCTGTTCCTGCAGACTTGTTGAAAAGTAAGTAGGTGTGAACCATCAAGTGTCAGCGATGCAATAAAGCCAGCCTAGGAATTTGGGTAAGAGGGTCAGTAAATGCTGTGTATATATTTAGCAGGGAATGTGCACAAACAGATAGCCTGAAGGGGGGGGGGGAGTGTCACACGTTGCCAAATCAGCATGCATAGCTTTTGCGTGATGTTGGAGGTCTTGCGCACAAGATAGTGACAATGTCAGATTGGTGAAGTGTGCTAGATGACCGATATGAATGGTGCAGAAATCAAATTGACATTAATTCTGTACCTTGGGGTAGAACTGTGTGCTAAAATCAGCAGGCACTGGTTTCTACCACATATAGACTGAATAAACTGAATGTTAGTGGGATGTACCTAGTGGTGACTGGTGCCTATCATCATCATCATCATCATCATCATCATCATCATCATCATACCATCCTATACCTGGAGGTCTCAGGGCAGTTCACAGAACAAAATCAAAATATAAAACCACAAAATATATAATCAGAATGAAAACAACAACCCAATAACGCCCGCCTTGGGACTAGTAGGGCAGAAGGCAGGGTGGGGCAGCAGTAAAAAAAGGTAAAAGGACCCCTGACCATTAGGTCCAGTCACAGACGACTCTGGGGTTGCAGCGCTCATCTCGCTTTATTGGCCGAGGGAGCCGGCGTACAGCTCCCGGGTCATGTGGCCACCATGACTAAGCCACTTCTGGCGAACCAGAGCAGTGCACAGAAACGCCGTTTACCTTCCTGCTGGAGCGGTACCTATTTATCTACTTGCACTTTGACATGCTTTCGAACTGCTAGGTTGGCAGGAGCAGGGACTGAGCAACAGGAGCTCACCCCGTGCGGAGATTCGAACCGCTGACCTTCTGATTGGCAAGTCCTAGGCTCTGTGGTTTAGACCACAACGCCACCCGTGTCCCTGGGGCAGCAGTAGGGGGAGCCAATAGTAGGTGAAATGAGCCAATGACAGGCAGAGCCGAGTAATTCTAGGTTTGCCCTCATCCTCCTTGATGCTGAGTTCTAGAAGGGCAACACTGAGAGCAAAGAGATGGAAGCACACAGGCAATGCCACACCTTGGACTGGTTGCAAGTAAGAAGGCAGGCAGGTGGGGGCTGGCTGGGAGCAGACTGAGTTTGATGGGGCAGTGCCCTAGTGACCCAGCCTCTACTGGCTTGTAACTCCCCCTCCACCCTAGCTGGCTCTAAGATAAAAAGTAAGCTCGTGGGGAGGATGGCGAGGGGAAGAACACATTATGATGGTGGTAAAGGTAAAGGTAAAGGTACCCCTGCCCGTACGGGCCAGTCTTGACAGACTCTGGGGTTGTGCGCCCATCTCACTTAAGAGGCCAGGGGCCAGCGCTGTCCGGAGACACTTCCGGGTCACGTGGCCAGCGTGACATCGCTGCTCTGGCCAGAGCCAGAGCCGCACACGGAAACGCCGTTTACCTTCCCGCTGGTAAGCGGTCCCTATTTATCTACTTGCACCCGGAGGTGCTTTCGAACTGCTAGGTTGGCAGGCGCTGGGACCGAGCAGCGGGAGCGCACCCCGCCGCAGGGATTCGAACCGCCGACCTTTCAATCGGCAAGTCCTAGGCGCTGAGGCTTTAACTCACAGCGCCACCTGCGTCCCCACAACGCAGTGGGGTCCCCACAACACAATGATGGTGGTGGGGGAAGGGAAATCACATGTAGGGGAAGGGTGAAGCCACTCCCAGCTACTGCTTCTCCCCTGAAAATGCCCCCCCCTTGCCGCTTGTATTTCCATCACCCAGCAAATGCCCTGAAGGGAACTGGATTCTGCTCAGTGGCTCTCATACAGTTAGGGTAGTTCGGTGTCCTACTTTACAGAGAGCAGCCCTTTAATTTGGAGAGCAGTCCGAGGACTGCCTAGCAGTCCCGAGTCTGCTTTAAAGATAAGGAACCAGAGAAAGAGCAGGAGCTTTGAAGTTGCCCACCCCCAGTTTGCAGCACTTGGTCAGCAGATTAAGCCTCCACGCAAGTCACCTGCTGTCTTACCCACTACTGTTAGAGGTATTGCATTTCTATTTAAATTTTAGTCATTGTTTCTAAATTGGCAGCTATACATATCAATTACTGTTTTATATGCAAATTGCTGTCTTCCTTTTTTGGTGATGCAAACCACCTTTTAAAGCAAATTGCTGCCTTCTTTTTTTTTTTGCTACACCCCCCCACTTTTTTGGGGGGGTGGGGGGGGTGGATGCTGCTGCTAATGATAATGCAACCTCTCTTTCCTTTTGTTTTTTGGTAACTGGCCAACATAAATCCAGAGGAAGTGAGTTGAACTTTACATCTCACGTGCTGGAATGGAATGACCTGGGCCACCAGGCTGCCCAAATGGCCCTAAAGAACCCTGTAAGATGTAAAAGTGTGTTAACTAAATTGCTACTACCCACATACACGTGCCTGTGTTTATGTGCCAGCACCATGAGGGGCCTAATGGGATTGCTGGGTGAGCTCATGGAAGGAAGCAGGTAGAGCCAAGGCAATAATTATCTCCAGTGGGAGGTATCCTCAGTGCCATGAATGGGGTTGGGGTTCTGTCCTGGACAGCAGCTGTAGAAGGGAGACGGGAGTACGAACACAAGAAAAATAAACAGCATGCTAACGAATGGCTAATTAAAGCTCAATTTTTCCAGACAATAATAACCTGAGAGTCTCACGGGAGAGGAGATTTTTTCCATTGCAAGCGTTGATATCTGTGCTTCGTGCAGGTTTGGTTCTAGAGGAGGCTGAGGGCTCACGGAGATAGACAAAGTACCCCAGGAAGTGGTTTTGCTTGGACATCTGTACTGCCTTCTCAAGTTGGCAGGATAATAATTGTGTAAAAACCGCAAGAGGCTCAGGCCTTTTTTTATTTAATTAACCTGGATAAGTTTCTGTGGGGGGACTTGAAATGATAAGCAGTGCTGTTGAATGAGGGGAAGGAGAGCCTGGGCGATTAAACAAGGGTGGGGGGAAAGTACCAATTCATAGTTACCGGTAGTTGTTTTACACACTGAGTTGCATGTATTTGTGTGTGTGTGTGTGTGTGCGTGTGCGCGCACAACAGAAACAATGCAGGCAATTTACATTTAAAAAGCAAACACAGAAATGGTATCCATATACACAGTATCAGTATAAACAAAGTGAGCTAGTATTGCAAGCATTAAAATTATAATAAAATTTAAACATTCAGAAGAGTGATAAGGAGGATTTTCCCACACATCAGACGTACATATGCAGCCAAATGGTCACCTGTAGCTACCCAGCTGCTTTGCCATTCTTGTATCCTTGATGCACAGCATCATTTCTGAAGTCCACACCTTGTGAATTTACATCTTTCAAAGAGGTTAGATGTGATGTGTTTACACCAGCTTGAAATGCAATGAGCAGTACGCTGTTCTTTCCCCTTTTCTTCTTAAAGTGAAACATGTGGACTTGCTTATGCTCTCACAATGCGGCCTGTTGAAAAAAGCCAACTGGTTTGCCCAGGGCCAGTCCAAGACAGTTTTCTGCTTGACACAGAGCAGCAAACGCCCGCCCCCCAAGTGTCATGTTGGGACTGTGCTGTTACTTGCCCAAATAAAGATCTAATTCTTACTTACAAGTAAGAGCCTCTGCCTGCATGTTTTGGGTGGGAGCAGGATGCAAAGTCAAGGTGCCCAGTCGCCAAGGCCAGCCAAGTCCTTTGGCACCTGAGGCTCAAAATCTCATTAGCGCCTCTCGCCCTCCCTGTCAGGAAAAATACCCTAATAATAACTAACAAACAATTTGTTACTTTTTCGTAACATCTAAAATCAGCCGCCTGAGGCCGTCACCTCACTCTGCCTAATGGTGAGGCTGGTTAGGGTGGCCGCATGTCCTACTTTCCAGAGGGCAGTCCTCTGTTTGAAGGAGCCCTTTATCTTGACGGGCTGATGGGAGCAAGTAGGGCCGGCCCATTTGTGAGGTAAGGTGAGGCGATTGCCTCTGGCGGCAGGATCCACAGGGGCAGCAGATCCCGAGTAGCTCTTCACCCCCCCCATGTTTCTGATGCACATCTTCACTAACCCCTTCTTCCCCAGTGGGGAGCAGGGGGCCATTTTATGGTTCACCTCAGGTGCCAAATGTCTTGGGCCGGCCCTGGGTCCATGTCAATTTTGAAGATAAGAAACCATAAGAAAGGAAACATGAGGGTTCTTGAAGTTGCCTATCCACATTTAGCACCTGGACAACAGGCTGAGCAGGTGTACAACTCACCTGACTGTAGCCTTTTCCATGCTAGTGAGATGCTTGGGGTTTCTCTCTAAAGTCTATCTTGATGTCTAGATTTTTAGTTCTCCCTATAACTTAGCATATGCAAATGTTATGAAAATTGGCGTCTTCTTTTTTGGTGACATGAAAATCAGGATGGGTGAATCTAACAATGCCAGTTCCTCATGTTTTTAATTTTCAGTTCCTTTCTCTACACTTCCACATTAGTTTGCTTTTGCTTTTTTTAAAAAAAGAAAAAGTCCTGACCAGTATTTTGGTGTGAATATCTCCTAACACACACATTTTGTATGCAATTTTGCCTAAGCTGCAAAGCAGGTTGCTCCCCACTCATATAATGAATTTCTGCATGCTTTTATTGTTAATATAGGCATTCCTTTACCCCAGTATATATGTTTTTTTGGCACATTACTCGGCTAGGGAACTGCATTGCAAAATTCAGAGATGTGTGAATTTTGAAGGCAGGCTGCTTCTCGGTCCATGCATTGTTCCATACTGCGCAAATTAGGTGAGTTTACCTTAAAATGCAAAGCGAATCGAATTCTTTCCTTGTCCTTGTGTGCAAGTGGCCGCCCTAAGACTACCTCCAATGTGTTTGGATTCCTACTGGGCAGGAAAGCTGTAAGGAGGGGGAGAGGGTAGGAACGGACACGAGTTGCATAGCTCAGCTTGTTTACAGCGTCCCCTTTTCTCTGCTGTCTCCTTTGCCCTGTTCCAGTGTGCACTCTGCTCCCCTCCTTGTTACCTTTGCCTGTGGCCTGCTCCCTGTCGAGTGCTTCCATAGAGCCGTGACAGGCTGGATGATGGACGGTGTTCGTGGCCGGTCACCCATCTGCTTCCCATACGGGAACAGCCTGGCAAGAGTTGTCCTCTCTGTTGGTGATGGCATGTTGCAGGCCGCTCCAGATGGGGTTTCTCCTCCTCCTGGTCTAAGCAGCCATCTTTGCCGGGGATCCATGGGGCAGGGAGGGGGGTTTGAGATAAAGGAGGGGATGGTGCTCGTCGGCTTGGCTTTATTATTTCTATGCATGAGAATTGTGCAATATGCCATTCCTGAGCTGTGGGGGGAAATTATTGTACCAATGTGGGAGCCAGAGGCTGATGGATGGTTTTGAATTTGGAAACAGAGGCAGGGGAGTGAAGGTCCTGGAATCGTCTCGTTCCCAGCAGCCTCTTCTCTGAGTGCTTCCAGACTGTAGTTAATTTCAGTCATATAACTGGCAAATTCAGGTTGGGAACTTTAAGGAAAATGCTGGGGTGGGGGGAAGGCAGTGGGGGAATGTGGGCTAACACTTGCTTTGAAGTGAGAGGGAGGCAAATCTGTCAATTTCGGTTTCCCTCCATTTCTCATTTCCATGTCAGTTTTAAAAGAAGTCCTAACCAGCCTTTTTGTACAAATTTCTCCCAAAACGCTCAATTTTGTATTCAGTTTTGCCTAATGGACACACATTGGCAATGCAATGGGACTGAAAATAACACACTTTTTGTACATTTTGTGTGTTTCTATGCGCAGTTTACCCCAGCTTAGGCATTTTTGTAAATGTTGCTTGGCTGAACTGCAAAATTCGAAGGGGTGCAAATTTCAGACGGTTGTTTCAAGTTCACATCCTGTTTCGGAAAGGGTGGATCTGGCAGATTTGCCTTTAATTGCAACCTGAACCTGCATTTTATGCAATGCTGTCTAAACTCTCCCCAAACAAATCTGAACGAAAGTTTAACAAATACCTGTTGCCATCTAACCTCCCTGCAAACTTTTCGCAAGCAAATCAGGATGAGTGCTGAACAAGGAGGTGGTTTGGAAGTGGCCTGAGACAGGCGACTGGTGTAACTTGCTCTGGAACTTACGTTGCAGAAATACTGCTGTGCAGTTTGATGAATGGTTCCCAAGCTGTGTTAGCAATGCTCTGTTCTGAGTGTTCAGCATGGCCCAGATAGCTTCTCCCTCTTCCTTTCTTCTTAATTTACAACCAGACATTTTCGTCTCAAACAAGCCCCAACGGCGGCTTACGGGCAGCTTTACTGCAGTTGTTATTGCTGCACATAAATGTGCTAGGCGCTGTAGCATGTGTCCCCCACCCCTGCAAAAAAAATGTCAAGTCCTTGCTTTCTATGTGCCATCTACGAGACAGGCATGTGCAAATCAGGATTGGGGGAAGGAAGGAATCGTATGTTGTGAAAAAGTTTAAGACAACTTTAATGCACAGCCTGCCAATTATAACACAAAAGGAAAGTTCTCTCTCTCTCTCTATTTGTGTGTGTGTGTGTGTAAAAGAAATGTCTAAGATAGGAACGGAGGGGTTGGTTCATTGCAACCCTCTGGAAGCCTCACAGTTGTTCTTCCTGGGCTAGTGGGCTCCCACTGTGAGGAACTTAACTCACTCCTCGGTCTAGTGGCGTTTCCAGGGATCCAGGCCAATGTGCTTATTCCTGCTGCTTGGTAAATTCCCCGGGCTCTGTCTGATCAAGGGGAAGAAGGGGGAGGAGAGTGGGTGGGGAAGAGAGAGGCTGCCTCTCTGGACTACTAAAGGCACTTCCAGACACCAGGCATTCGGAGTGTCGGAGGCAGTTCATCTATACAGCACAATTAAGCGGGCTGTCTCTGCATCACATCAGGCTGCAGTTGAGGAAGGGTCCGTGTTTGAAAAGTCCCCCCCCCATACAAGCAAGCAAGCAAGCAAGCAAGCAAACATCCTTAAGCATAGAAAAATAGCATGTCAGGAAGAAGGTTAGATGCCATTGAATCCTGCACTTGGGATTCTATTTTCTCTCTCTGATTAAAAATGAACACGGCTTTTCATCTGGTTTGGGAATGTGGTGCTGGGGAGGGGGCATAACTTTCTTTCCCTGTAACTTTTTCTTGCTGAAACGACCCACCCACCCCTCCCCAAGTTGCTGTTTGCCCTTGAAGCAGCAAGCCTGGCCCACTGACATGCTAGCTTTTTATGTGCAGGGAGTATTTAAACATGCCATCCCAGCCTATAGGAGTTAAAGATGGGGACATTCAGTTTTGTTTGCATTTTGGTGAGGAAGTCACTAATTTGCACTTCTGGTACCAGTATGCAAATTGAAGCACAGCTTTCCTTCAGAATTCACACTTCTCCAAATGTTGCAAAGCAGTTCTCCGCCCGAACAATGCGTACAAAACAACCCACAGAGGTTTTGTTACAATCAAGGAGGAAATAAATGTTTAAAAATAAAAGACATGCCATAACGCAAAAGTTAGGGGAAAGCATGCATAGCAATTCATATGTTCATGAAAATAATGTTCATGAAAAAGGCATTATATTGTGTACAAAAATGTGGGCTTTTTAAGGAGAAATTTTCACTAAAATGTTGATGGGTTTAGATAAGATTTTTTTTTTTAAAAAAATAAGTAAACAAATCATTGTGTCAATGTGGAGAACAGCATTTAAGAGTGGAAAAAAGTTGAAACTGAAAGAACTGAAATTGACAGATTTATCTGTGCTTAATAGGGGTTTGTTGTTGTTGTTGTTGTTTAGTCGTTTAGTCGTGTCCGACTCTTTGTGACCCCATGGACCAGAGCACACCAGGCACTTCTGTCTTCCACTGCCTCTCGCAGTTTGGTCAAACTCATGTTAATAGGGGTACAGTCCACTAAAAATTTAACCAATTAATCTTGCTGAATATGTTAACTAGTCCTCCGGTTCCCTCCCCGTGCTGATCACTGTAATCTAAATAGAAAGCATGCAGTGGAGTGGCAGGATCAGTGCAGGAGCTCAGCCCCAAAGGTGCAAGCATAGTGGAACCTTCCCTTTGCCGTCTCCTACGGTTGTAGCTTTCCTTCGCTGAGATAATCTTCCCACACCCCACTTCCAATTCTGCACTACTGCATTTTATCAGCTGCGGGGGAAGCTGCCGCTGGGACCATCTCACAGAAGATGAGTGATGAGGAGAACGGTCAAAAGTCTAGAAGATACATGCCAAAGAGGGCAGACCGAAAGAAGTGGGCATGTTCAGCCCACAGACAAGAAAATTAAAGGGAGGGTGTGTTGCCAGTTTTGAAATATTTAGAGGGATGCCGGAAAGAAAAGGAAACACGCAGCTCTATTCTGTTGCTGAGGGAAGTTCAAGAAGCCGTAAGTTTAAGCTAGCGGTTCTCAAACTACACTTTCAGAATAAAAATTTGCTCATGGCCTTCTCAACTTTTTACTCATAATAAATCCATTGGAAAACCAAAAAGACAGAATGCAGAACGCAACTACTTTATAATATGATCACGGGGCATCCAGATAATATATAATAATAATAATAATAATAATAATAATAATAATAATAATAATTTATTTATACCCCGCCCATCTGGCTGGGCCTCCCCAGCCACTCTGGGCGGCTTCCATAGAAACCACTGGCTTAAGATGTAAGGAGTCATAGTAGGCACTGGGAAACCTTTTTGGGCTGAGGGCCACTTTCACTTCTGCATAACCTTCTGGGGGCCACATTCCAGCAGTGGGTGGGGCCCAAAGGAAAAAGTGACTGGAGCAGCAAATGTAAATTCTACTTTACATTTACATTTACTTTACATTTACTTTACATTTTCTATTGTAGGCTGCTTTCTGCAAACACTCACACGACCCTCTCTATCCCCAACCCAGGTAAACAAGAAGAACGTCCACATTCCAGTCAGGGAGGATGCGACACGGCGCTGGTGAGGGGTCTGGCTTAGGTAGAGGCAGGGCTGGCCCACCCATGAGGCAAGGTGAGGCCACCACCCCAGGTGGCAGGATCTGTGGGGGCCATTCTCCTCTGAGAATGGAGCTGCCACTACCTCGGCAGCCCCCCTATACAGCGGCCTCTTGGCAAATAGGTGTGGCTGCTCTCATCCTACCCCTATGGAGGAAATTGTGGAGGCTGCCCTCCGGGATCTCCTGGGCTCAGTATGATTCAGAGCAGGCCCTCCTCCTCACCCTACAACAGCCTCTGATTCACACTTCAACTGTTCATCGAACCATAGAGTTGGAAGGGGACGCGGGTGGTGCTGTGGTCTAAACCACCGAGCCTCTTGGGCTTGCTGATCAGAAGGTCAGCGGTTCGAATCTCCACAACGGGGTGAGCTCCCATTGCTCTGTCCCAGCTCCTGCCAACCTAGCAGTTCGAAACCACACCAGTGCAAGTAGATAAATAGGTACCACTGTGGCAGGAAGGTAAACAGCGTTTCCGTGCACTCTGGTACTCGTCATGGTCCTTCATGAGCCAGTGGCGGTTTAGTCATGCTGGCCACATGACCCGGAAGGCTGTCTGGGGACAAATGCTGGCTCCCTCGGCCTGAAAGCAAGATGAGTGCTGCAACCCCATAGTTGCCTTTGACTGGACTTAGCCGTCCAGGGGTCCTTTACCTTTACCTTTTTCCTTAGAGTTGGAAGGGATGGTGAGGCTCATCTTGCCCAGTCCCCCTGCAATGCAGGAATCTTTTACCCAAAGTGGGGCTTGAACACACAACCCCAAGACTGAGATGCTCTACCAACTGAGCTATCCCAGGATTTGATTCCCCTCCTTGTTCTCAATGTAGATCTTCACTCACCCCTTCTTCCCTGTTGTGTGGGTGGGTGGGTGCATTTTGTGGTTCACCTCAGGTGCCAAAATGTCTTGGGCCAACCCTGGGGAGAAGGGCCA
This sequence comes from Podarcis cretensis, assembly GCF_951804945.1. Classification (NCBI taxonomy): domain Eukaryota; kingdom Metazoa; phylum Chordata; class Lepidosauria; order Squamata; family Lacertidae; genus Podarcis; species Podarcis cretensis. Next base: position 20,962,064 of record NC_137177.1, on the reverse strand, counting down.
TGTCTGTGGAGAGTCCTGAGGGCTAGATAGCGAAGGCTGCAGGACCAGCTTCCTTATCCCAGATGTATAGGGTCACTACTATTTATAGTGTCTAAATACAAAATGTATTCCTCCCTCCCTCTCCTCTTCTCCAGGCTAAGCATACCCAAGTCCTTCAACCTTTCCTGTACCTTTAAGATTTAAAGGTTGGGATTCCAGCCACTGACCCTGTTGCTGGGATCTATTAATGAAGAGAACATCACTTACTCCAGTAAAAAGTTTGTACAAAATATGCTGTTAGAAGCACGGATGCTCATAACTCAGTGATGGAAATCGAACACGACTACAAAAAAAGAGACAGCTTGGGGGTATAAATTATGGGATGTATTGATTATGGAGGCAGTAAATTTGGGGAAACAAAAAAAATAAGAGAGAGAGGGGCCACGATTCAGCTCACATTACAGGCCCCTGTCTGTCTGTCTAGAGATGGATGCATATATATTCAGCATAGCTGAATATTGGAGGGCTGGATCGAGGCTGGGAAAGATTTTATTTTAATTTATTTACAGTCAGTGAATAGAAAGAGTAGAGAGGAAGATCAGCAATGGATAATAGCAATTTGTAGTGCAGTGTCATACAAATTATGTTTTGAAAAACCCTAAATAAACTGAAAAGGGGGAAGGGGTTTGATGGGGCAGCGGGGAAAGTGGGGGTCCCACCTATTCAGTAGCCCAGGCCACTCCCACTGCCTGTTCTGGCACTGCTCACCAACAGCTCCCAAACACTACCAAACCCTTTGTCATGTAAATGCAAAACTGATAACAACACAAACAATGTAACAGGCTGTATGTAACTATGTAAATTATTTTTAAATGCGATTCAACACATCATATCAAAATATATAGTTCTATAGACCAACTTATTAATATGTTTCGTTTATATAAGTTGGTCTATAGAACCATATATTTTGATATGATATGTTGAATTGCATTTAAAAAGAATTTATATAGTTACATACAGTGGTACCTCGGGTTACAGATGCTTCAGGTTACAGACTCCGCTAACCCAGAAATAATACCTTGGGCTAAGAACTTTGCTTCAGGATGAGAACAGAAATAGTGCAGTGGCGGTGCGGCAGTGGTGGGAGGCCCCATTAGCTAAAGTGGTACCTTAGGTTAAGAACAGTTTCAGGTTAAGAACGGACCTCCAGAACGAATTAAGTTCTTAACCCGAGGTACCACTGTACAGCCTGTTAAGTTGTTTGTATTGTTGTCACCAACAGCTCCAGCCATACCCAATAGCATGCATCTCCTGACCACCCATCTACGCCTGCATACACAGGAGCCAAATCCTGGGAGCTGAGGTCTCTTCAGCCCCCCCCCAATTGAGGGGGCCAGGGACCTCTCAAAGTTGGTGGGCATTGCCATTCAAATGGTGTGAATGTGATGCAGTGTCTTGTGATTGATTATGTGAGGCAGGGCTTACTTAAAGGTAAAGGTACCCCTGACCGTTAGGTCCAGTCGCGGACGACTCTGGGGTTGCATGCTTATCATGCTGTATAGGCCAAGGGAGCTGGCGTTTTGTCCGCAGACAGTTTCCGGGTCATGTGGCCAGCATGACTAAGCCGCTTCTGGTGAAAGAGAAGCAGCGCACGGGAACGCCATTTACCTTCCCGCCGGAATGGTACCTATTTATCTACTTGCACTTGATGTGCTTTTGAATTGCTTACTTGGGACCCCCCAATATTTTATTCAGGTTGGCACCCCTGGCTGCGTATGAACCTTGGGGGTGGGGCAACAAAAGTCTGCTGGCTCCTAGTGTGCAAAATTGCCCCCTCTCCATTTTATTCTCACAACAACGTTGTGAGGGAGCAGGCTAGGTTGGGAGAGAGCAGGAGAGGGACCGGCCAAATGTCACCTTCTGAGCTTTGCTTGCCGAGTGGCCTTTTGAACCTGAGACTAGTAGGACAACTCGGCAAACCACTGCAATACGGTTCTTTTTTGCTTTGCATCTCTGCTTAGCTCAGCTAACTCAAACATAATAGCTTTTATTTTAAGCATTATGTAAAAGAGGGGTTCTAGTAGACGCTCCATTTTTGTACCCCGGCACCCCCCAAAAAACTCACATCTGGTGAAAGGCCGTGTTTTCTACAACTCTTTAAAGGCACCAAAGCCCTCTTCCTCCCTCTCTTCTCCTGAACATGATACTAGTGTCTGGCTTGGATTTTTCTTTTTGTGGCTGCTTATGCTCTATTTGTTTTGAATGGCCTATACCTTAGGGATGGCCTTTTACCTGCCTGGCAGGGCTGCGGAGCTTATCGTGAGGCATTGGGAAACAGTTGCTTCATGCGACAGCCGATTCCAGAGGGTGCACTGTTTTTCATGCCTCCAACCTGCATCTCTATTTGCCTTTTCTTAAAAAACAACAAGACACAAACAAATCTCTCTTTGTGTGCATGTTTATTGTTTATGTGAAGATATTGATTTTTCCACTCAGGTGCAAAAAGGGCGCTGCTTCCTCGGAATGTGGATTTAGGTCAGGGCGACGCAACTTGTGTGACCCCAGGAGTCGAAGGCAGCCTAGCAGCTATGAAGGGCAGGTTGCTGGGGACCTGGTAAAAGACAAGCCCTCTGGCTTTGCTGCTTGTCTGGGGCCCAAGCTAAGTGGCAGAGCTGGGGCTTTTCATGCTGAAGGTCCCAGGTTCAGTCCTCGGCCTCTCCTGTTGGAAAGACCAGGTAGAGCATGAGGTGAAAGACTGTTCCCTGCCTAAGATTCTGGAGAAGCACAGAGTTGTACCCAATGAAGTTATCATAGAATCACCGAATCTTAGGCCAATCTCCTGCATTGCAAGAATCTCAGCTAAAACATCCATGACTGATGGCTAGGGCTGACATTACTGGGATTTCCAAGGTGGAATTGACGTCCGTGTGTGTGTGTGCTTTGACCTGGATCTTGGGCAAGTCAATCGGAAAATTCCGGTTTTTTGGCGTGGTAAAAAAATAAACCCAACATCTTTGGGGTGCGTCTACCTCCAAGGAAGGAGAGTCCACCACCTCTCGTGGGAATCTGTTCCACTGCTGAACAGCTCTTACTGTAATATTCAGACACAGAGTAAGACCCAAGGCCATACATTTAAAGCACTATGATACCACTTTAAAGAGTCATGATTTTCCCCAAAGGATTCGGGAAGCTGTTGTTTGTTAAGACTGTTGAGAGTAATTAGGAGACCCCACTATTCCCCTCACATAGCTACAGAGTGAGCTCAGAGTGGTTTAACAGCCAATCACTTTTCACGGGGAACTCTGGGAATTGTAGCTCTGTGAGGGGGATAGTGGGGCCTCCTGACTACTCTCAGCACTCTTCACAAACTCCCTGATTTCTTTGGGGAAAGTCATGACCATTTAAATTGGCTTTAAAATGTAAGGTGTGAATGCAGCCTAGGTTAGGCATGCCCATTAATTTCAATGGGTCTGCTCAGAGTAGGACTGACATTGGGTACAACCCACCATTACTTAGAGTAGGCAATATTGGGCAAAAAAGATGCACAAGTCATCTAACTTGGACAGATATAAGGCAACATCCTCTGGTCCTTAACAGGGCTGTCTTAAGCGCATATGCGGCGCCAGGGTGCAAAGATCCGCCCGGCACCCCCAGAGGTTGCCCAGTCCCAGGCATGTAGGAGGGCGGAGCAGGCCGGCCACCTCAGCGTCCTGCTGGCTTGGTCACCCCTGAACTTGTGGCGGGCTCTTCCCTGGACTCAACTCTCGGGCCCCGGACTCTCGGCCTGACGCCCCTGAGAGCCCGGCGCCTGGGTGCCCCGTACCCCTAGAGCCTATGGTTAAGACTGCCCTGGTTCTTAGGTCTGGTACAACCATTGAGGCATCTAATCATAGCCTGCATTTTTATTAAGGCTTGATTAGGGCCTGCATTTTAAAATGAGCTTAAAGATTTTCAAATGTTAAATGCCAGGCAGAAGACCAGCTGCCTAAGAACCTTGGCAAGATGTTTATCCTCCTGGACAAGGGGCCCCCCTGATTTATAGCAGAAAACAATTCTCAAAGTCAAAGGGAATTACAGGCTGAGAGCCAAGGTTACACTGACCCTACATATTACAGAAGATATAAGAAGGCTGAGAAAACATAATTAAGAGTGGGTAAATAGTAAAATAAAACCATGTGCCTCCCATTAAACTTGAGCCATATTTTCCTAAGGTTAAAAGGCCAAGAGCATCTGGCTGGCAGAAAGGGAGGGAGTATTTTGGGAAGTCTTTTTCTAAAGTTGTTTCTTTCTTAAACTGAGATCCTTTTAAGATTTCTTTTCCTTTTAAAAGGTTATTTATGTTATGTATTAAATATATTGGCTTAAATGTAATTATGCAAAGGAATTAGAAACTAAGAAATGTTAAATCCTTATGCTAGATTCTTATTTCATATAGTTGGAAGAGACCACAGGGGCCATCAGCCCAGCCCCCCTGCCAAGCAGGAAACATCATTAGAGCACACAAATGGTTGTCAGGCCTTTGTTTAAAGACCTCCAAAAGAAGGAGATCTTTCAATGTTGATGTGAACTCAAGATCCTTGACATCTGTTTAAGATAAAAATTTAAAACTATTAATCCATCTGTTTTGGAGGGCAATAGGGCAAGGAGGGCAAGAGGTGAGCTGGTAATTAAGGTTCCTTGTTGAGACAAATGTAAGATATATGACTACTTATTTGTCATTTATAGATAGAAGAATATATAGCTTTTTGTTTCCCATAAAAGGCAAAAAGGAAATGGGTGTATCTTTTGTGATTGGTTCTAGCAAACAGCCAATAGGAATTTCAACCAGGCTGATTGGACAGAGGCAGCCAAAGGAGGAGCAAGGGGGCTGGATTAAGGAAATATAAGTGCTGGCCATAACGGCAGGAGTGCTATACCATTAGACAGAGTGAAGCAACAGCAGATGCTGGCGGGTAGAGAACAGTCACCGAAGCCAGCTTGCTGCCTTCAGATACAGTGGAGGCTGCTGTCTTGTTGCCAGTGTTGAACTGAGGTCCATCTTCCAGACAGCTGACTTCCGTACCTGGAAGTTGGGGGGAGCCATCTTGCCCTTCACCTCAGGCAGCCAAGTGTCTCAGGCCAGACCTGGGGGCTGCATTTACTCGTCAAGCAATGCACTTCCCTGATTGAGGGTCCCCTCTAGACTGGTGGTGGGTTTTCCCCCAGGTGTATGCTGCAACATGCCATTGAGGTAATAATAGCACATTGGTGGTGGATGATTTTTACTGGGGCGTCCAAACACTTTCCTGCTTTAATGATTATCCTGTTATATAACCCAAGGTTATTGCATTACAGTCATACCTCGGGTTACAGCTGCTTCAGGTTGAATTTTTTCAGGTTGTGGACCACCGAAACCCGGAAGTACCGGAATGGGTTACTTCTGGGTTTCGGCGGTTGCGCATGCGCAGAAGCACTAAATCGTTCTTTGCGCATGCACAGAAGCACCAAATCGCAACCCTCGCATGCGCAGACACGGGTTGCGAATGCTGTGGGTTGCGAACATGCATCCCGCGCAGATCATGTTCGCAACCCGAGCGTCCACTGTATTGCCATCTGGAGGGGCACTTTTCTGCTACAGCTCAACAGTTGCTCAGAGCATGGCGCTGACAACACCAAGGTTGCAGGTTCGATCCCCGTATGGGACAGCTGCATATTCCTGCATTACAGGGGGTTGGCCTAGGTGATCCTCAGGATCTCTTCTAACTCTATGATTCTAACCTGGAACATTTGTGGTATGAAAAGTTATAGGATTTCAGCAGGAAGCTACTGGACTTCTACCAACTGGGAAAGAATCAGAACGTCTGCTCTGAAATTTTTGAAATCGAGGTTGTTTTGAAAGTGTGTATAACCACTTCTGGCACTATCATGAGCATAAATAAGGATGAATTCATGAGAAACATAACACTTACACTAAATACTAGGGAGATCTTAAGTTGCACCCCCCCCCGAGAGAAGAAACTGCCTAGAGAAGTTGTGGGCTCTCGTTATATGGAGGTTTTTCAAGGCAAGGCATTTAGATTCCCCTCATTGTGCCAATTGCCTGTCCCACGGCTGACTAAGTCCTCTGTGACATCAGAGTAGGTGGGCCAATGTCAGCCAGAAATTGTGAACCTCCCCTAACACAGGCCCACACGGTGACATCACAGCAGCTCAGCCACCCACTCATGGATAATACTCAGAGGTGTGATCATGCTCGTCATTTTATGCTGAGTCTCCACAGCTTGTGACTCATTAGGCTGAGCACAGCCACCCCACAATGCTATAAACATTCAGAACAACCTCCTCAGCAAAAACCTAGAGACTGAAGCCAACAGGAAGGACCACATCTAACAGAGATACAGATTTATTTCCTTAAACAACAACAACACACCTTTACACGTTTCTGCACACGGTGAAATTTAACGAAGTAAAAGGGAGCGTGGGGGGGGAATATTAAGGGAGGTGCATTTTAAAATAAACATACATTGCTCTGTTTGGATAAGGGCATCCTTCTGTCTCCTCCAGCCTCACAATAGGCTGGTCAGCTAGACCAAGATTGCTCCCATTTTACAAATGGGGAACTGAGGCTGAGAGGCAGCAGCGTAGCCATGCAGTGAATCACCTTGGTTACTCTTTATCAGCAACATGATTCACCACCCCACACCCGCCACAATTACCTCCTCTTCCTAACTTCGCTGCTATGAACTTGACACCAGAGAGGGGCGAGGAAGGGTCCAGAGAGAGCGATCTATTAATAGGAGAGTCAAGCTGCAGCAGGCCAGAAGCTGAATCTGCGCCATGGTTTGGCACAAAAACAGCAGAATTTTTTTTTTTTAAATGGAAAACCTTCCCTTTTCAACATGGGCATATCTCTGGAGTTCTGTGGTCCATAACCAAATATTCAAGGTCAGGCTTTTTGATACTCGCCCAGTGCAATCCTATGCATATTTGTTCATGTGAAACTCGAGCCATGTTCAGTAGAGGTTTTCCCTGGGTAAGTGTGCGTAGGGTTGCATACCCTCCAACATTTCTCCAGTGAAAATAGGGACGTCCTATTCCATAATGCTGATTTTACTATTTATACCCCACACATCTTATTAGGTTGCCCCAGCCACTTTGGGCACCTTCCAACATATAAAAAACATAATAAAACATTAAACATTTTTTTTTTAAAAAAACCCTTCCCTATACAGGATTGCCTTTAGACGGCTTGGGGTTTAGATAACTCCATACCCTCCAATATTTATCTGATAAAAATAGGGACATCCTACCACACCCTCCAACATTTCTCCAATGAAAATAGGGATGCTCTAAGGAAAAGTGGGACATTCTGGGATCAAATCAGAAACCGGATGGCTTCTCCAAATCTTGGACGTCCCTGGAAAATAGGGACACTTGGAGGGTCTGGGGTTGTAGCATGACTAATGCAGAATATCTGCCATTCCCTGGTTCCCGTAGTCACAACCACTAATGTAAATTAGATGTCAGGTGTCCTGTCCCTTGGAGTGGGGAACCTGTGGCCCTCCAGATTGTGTGGGCTACACACCGCCCTTCATCCCCTGACCATTGGCTGGCAAGAGCTGGAGTCCAACAACATCTGGAGTGCCACAGATTAGCCCCCCCGCCTTACAATGTCCCTATTGTAGCCTTGTCAAAATGCCGTCAGGGAGAGTTGCTCAATGTGTCATTCAGTTCATCTCCTTCCTCTGGGCTGGGCAGACTTGCAAGGATCTGCATTTGATTTCATCTCCGCAAAAGAGGATGGTCATTCAGATTCTTAGTCTTGTGATATATATGAGATGTTTCATTTTGCTTTCTTCTAACTTTAAAGAGCACAAACATGCTGTATCTCCCAGAAGGTAGCTCTCAACGGCTAGTAGGATATGATCAGAATGATCTATTTCTCATGGGGGACCCATTGTTTGTGTAGCCCACAATGTAGCTCACACATCAAAGCAGGGATGGGCAACCTGTGACTAGCCATCTAGATGTCCTCGGACTACAACTCCCATCAACCCTGACCAATGGCCATGCTGGCTGGCAGTTGGAGCCCAGCAGCCTGTGGAAGGCCACAGGTTCCCCATCCCTGCTATAGACCCTCTTAACTGAGAATACCTTCCTACCGAATCCAGAGGGACCTACCGTACTTCTCAAAGTTGGCACAGGTAGGATTCCAAAGTCCCCACTTTACCTGTGAGCCTGCTTTGAAGAAGGCAGAACAAAAACCTCCCACCTTTTTACTCCTTGGCTGAGTATTCATTTACTGCTCTAAGAATTGGGAAATTAATTCACATCAAAGTGGTTTGTTTGAATATGTGTCCCTGATGGCTCCAAGTCATTTTCCCTCGAAAAAGTGGCGAAATGAGCAGATTGCTACCCAGTTGGCAAAATGCCTTCGTTTTTAGTACCTCATTAACGCCAGCCGATTGATGATTCCCAATGTTTTTTTCCGTTAGTGGAGCTGCTGATGTTCCATAATTCAGTGTTTACTTACTTTATATGATGCATTTTGTATCCTATCTTTCGGGGTACCCCTCCCCCCCCGAGCCTTCCATTTTAAAGGGGATCACTGAAGTAGTTTGCAGATCATCCCAGTGCCAAGTGTGCAAAACTCTGTCCAAGCTGTCACCCGAGAACTTACTTTCCCATCGGAGAAGCCACACAAATACGAAGGTAACTGTTGGACCTGAAACACAGATTGAGGCTACAATCCCTCAAATTGTATTGGACTACAACTCTTACAATCTTCTGACCATGAGGCATGCTGGCCAAGGTGGATACGAGTTTGGATCCCAACACCAGCAGGGCCACAAAACCCCCATTCCTGATATACTCTCTTGAAATCCTACTCCATGGGTAGGCAAACTAAGGCCCAGGGGCCGGATCTGGCCCAATCGCCTTCTAAATCCGGCCCGCGGACGGTCTGGGAATCAGCGTGTTTTTACATGAGTAGAATGTGTGCTTTTATTTAAAATGCATCTCTGGGTTATTTGTGGGGCATAGGAATTTGTTCATTTCCCACCCAAAAAATATAGTCCAGGCCCCCACAAGGTTTGAGGGACAGTGGACCGGCCCGCTGCTGAAAATGTTTGCTGACCCCTGTCCTACTGTATATGCCCATTGAAGTCAGCTGGACTTACTGCATTCAGAATAAGCTAGTTATATAAGCTGACACCTGCTTATCACCCCAATGTCAGCTGAAATTAGAATGCGCCAGCTTGCAGGCTACACTAGAGTCTTCATCAGCTAGAATGCAAGACAGACTCAGTTGATACCAGTTTGTTTTGGGCCCTGCTTTCTTAAACTAGAAGAAAGAGAAAGAGGAAACCTAATAGCTATAATCCCTCTTACTGTCTGGACGTCCATTGGTGGTCCATATTTATTTTCCTTGGAGAGAAAGGTGAGGTGGAGAATTTTAAGTTCAAGCTGTTTTGAGTAAACACTGGCTTAATCTCAATGGAATAGGCTGGCACTCCCTGCCCCTTCCCTACATGTGTTTAAAGCAATGAGGAATTTGAAATAAAGCCCATATTGATCTGGAGCGAAGACGGTACAATCCAGCTATCCATCCATCCACAGGCAACTGCAGGAATTTTTCCAGGGGTGGGATTTTTTTCGGGGGTGGGTGTAAAGCAAATAACTGAAACCGGGGCGGGGGGAGGGGGGAGGGGGAGGGGGAGAAAGCAGGCTAAATTTGCACTCAAAAAAATGAGAAGAATTGTTTCTGAACATTTTGTCTCATATCTGTGCTTTGAGCTGTATTGGTTTTAATTTCATGCTATGGGTCCTGTATTGGGATAAAGACTGGATTGGAGAGAAATAAGTAAAGGATAGCTCAGGTTTTACAAATGCTAGGAATGTACTTTAAAAAAATAATAATCAGGAAATTTGGGGATTGTGGATCGTGAGGGCAGGGGGAACCGCCACCCTGTGTGAAATCTCTATCTATCTATCTATCTATCTATCTATCTATCTATCATCTATCTCATAGCTGTCAACCTTCCCTTTTTTGCGGGAAATTCCCTTATTCCAACGCCATTTCCGGCTGCTTCCTGCTGCTATCCCAGATTGTTAGATATCCCGTAGACTGTCCCTGGGACAGGTGAGGCTGATGATCCCTTATTTTCAATTCTAAAAGTTGACAGCTATGATCTATCATCTATCTATATCTATCTATCATCTATCTATCATCTATCTATCATCTATCTATCTATCTATCTATCTATCTATCTATCTATCATCTATATCTATCTTCTGTCTGTCTATCTAACTAGTGCTTTTTTCCTGGGGAGACGCAGGGGTACACATACCCCTAAATATTTTTTGAATCTAAGTTTGGCCTCATTGAGGGGCAGTATTTCAATATGAGTAGGAAAATGAGAGTACCCCTAAACATTTTTTTATAGAAAAAAGCCCTCTCTATCTATATCATCTATCTATCTATCTATCTATCTATCTATCTATCTATCTATCTATCATCTATCTCTCTATCTCTCTATCTCTCTATCTCTCTATCTATCTATCTATCTATCTATCTATCTATCTATCATCTTATCATCTATCCATCCATCTAATCCCTGGCTGTCCTCTTCCACCCACCTTCCCCCTCTCCTCCTTCCCAGTCTAAAGCCTGGCAGTTGGTTTAATCTATAACCAAGTGTGAGGCCTCCCTCAGGCTTTGTGTATCTCTGCTGAGGCGGGAGGGTGCTCTTTTCACCATGGAGACCCCTGCACCCCCACTGGGGTCGGAGACCCTTATTGTCTCTCTGTGTTTTGCTTCATTAAATCTTTATCGGAGTTCATTAAAAGTGTGGTTTGGACATTCCTGCATAGTCTATTAATCCTGCCTGACACAGTCCCCTCCCCCGCGCTCCCAGCAGCCCCACCATTATCCCCCACCAAGGTCACAAAAGCACCATCTGTTTCTGCCGTGTTTACTCCCTCCTGACATGTTGGCGGTGCGGGTGGGGGGGGAGGAGGGAAGGGATATTACAACCGTTGCCTCTCTCCCCCCCCGAACTTCTGCTTCACCCCGCTTCTCAACGGAAGGCTCCTTTCATTTATTGGAATTTTCCCGTCCGTTGGAAAGCTGAGATGGTACACGGGAATTTTGTCTACCTGCTCCCTACGCTCATTTTTAGTGCATTTCTGTCATCTGTTCTGATAGAGGCAGACGCTGCTGCGCGAGCTTCAGAGAATAATATCATTTTTCGCCATCGCACCGTCATTAAAGACATATACGCACGCTTCGTAGTAACGCAAAGCTCTTCGTCAGGAAGGGGGCTGACCTGATGAAGGGATCTGTGTGACTTGGAAGTCTGTGTACTCCTGTAAGGATCAATGATGCTCCAACAAAGCCCTAGAAACCCTCTTAGGACATTTTTGCAAATGATTTCCTCTTTCCCAATATGTATGCAGCAGTGTAAGAGAAGTTCAGAAACCTTTAAAATTATTTACAGTTTATGGTATAATCTTCTAAGTTTTATAATGTATACTTTAATTTTTAACAGGTTTAATGGTTTTGTATAATACAGCGATTGTTATGTTTGTATTTTGAGCCACCCAGAGAACTTACGTTATGGGGTGGCCGTGTGAATACAGTTTAAAGCATGGGTTGGCAAACTAAGGCCTGGGGGCCGAATCCGGCCCAATTGCCTTCTAAATCTGGCCCGCCGACTGTCCGGGAATCAGTGTGTTTTTACATGAGTAGAATGTGTGCTTTTATTTAAAATGCATCTCTGGTTTATTTGTGGGGCATAGGAATTCGTTCATTTTATTTCTCCAAAAATTTAGTCCGCCCCCCCCAAGGTCTGTGGGACAGTGGACCGGCACCAGAAAAGGTTTGCTGACCACTTTAAAGAATGTATGAATTGTCAGGCTTGAAAATGCCCTTAAAGTTTTGTTCATTATATTTAAGTGAGCTTATAAGGACTTGGGGGCAGGGGACAACTTGCTCACTTTTCTATCCTATCCTTGGGTCCCAAGAGAGGTTGGCCCCAAAAGATGCACGTCCCAGTTTTCCTCTGCATCATGTTGGAGGCTATGCTTAAAAGGCTTGCTGGATGAGGTTCCACAGGTGCTTAAAAAGACAACAGAGATGGTCCCTTTCTGATATTTAAGGGGAGGGGATTCCAAAGGTGCAGTGACACTAAAGGCCTGATTCCTACATTGTACGATCTGGACCTCCTGAGAAGTTGGCATCTGCAGGAGTCCCTGATCTCCAGAGTGCAGTGTTCATGGTGAAGTTACAGTCGTACCTTGGTTATCAAACTTAAATCGTTGCAGGAGTCCGTTCGACTCCCAAAACCATTCAGTAACCAAGGTGCAGTTCCCATCGGCCACGGGAGCTTCCTGTACTCAAGCGGAAAGTCGTGTCAGAAATTTGGCTTCCAAAAAACATTCACAAACACTTACTTCCAAGTTTGCAGTGTTTGGGAGCCGATTTGTTCAGCAACTAAGGCGTTCGATAACCAAGGTGTGACTGTAATCCCCCTTTACTAGACCCTGGTGACAGGAGATAGGTGAGGGCTTCTAGAATCTCCTGAGACAGAAGCTTTCCCTTCTGATCCATGATGTGTGGAGATGAGTCAGTGACGAGGGAAATGAACTCAACACATGCCCAGAGGCACTCTTGTCTTTGTTACTTTGTAACTTGATAGTAAAATACACACTTTCTGTGCAAAAGGTCCCAAGTTCCACTTTCTGATTCCCCTAGTCAAGGCTGGAATAGAATCCTGTCTGAAATCTGGGAGTTCTGAGTTAAATGGGCAAATGGTCTAACTTGGTATAAGGTAGGGATGGGCAAAATTTCAGTTTCAGATTCTTTCAGTTTCTTCTTTTTCCAGTCTGAGATGCAGCTCACTACATTTCCACATCAGTTCCTGATATATATATATATATATATATATATATATAATCCCTCATGAAAATTCACCAGCATTTTAGTGCTAATATGAACATTCTTTGCAAAACACTTTCCCCTAATATCATGCATTATTGTACATTATTTTGAAGATGACAATGGTTATAGGGATTTTCACTAATATATGCATTTCTATGCACACATTACCCCAACATATGCATTTTTGCACTCATTACTTGGCTGGAGAACAGCACTGAAAATTTCAGGTAAGTGGACATTTTGCAAGAAGGCTGTGTTTCAATTGGTATAATGTTTCAGAAAGTGCAAATTAAGTAGCTTCACCTCTAAATGCAAACTGAATCTAATTACCCCTCCAAGGCAGCTCCTTGTGTTCCCATACCTTACACACCAGAGCTGAGAAGCTCCCGGAGCTGAATTTTCAAGCTGCAGAGAGTGGGCCTTTGTTGAACCCGGGTTCAAATTAAGCCCCGGCTTACTTTGAGAGCAGCTGTTGCCTACTCTGAGCCCAGGCTCTTCTGCTGTCGAGTGCAATCCCCTTGCCCAGCATTACATAATGTTATCTCCAAATGCACCTGAATAGTCTGAATTTCAATGTGTCTGTGGGTGGCTGCGACTGGGGAAACAGTCAGCGGATAAGGAAATTCAACCAAGTTCAAAACCTGCTCATGGATGCGTTCAAAAATCATATTCACTGCCTCTCCCCCATCCTTCAAAAAGAGAGAATACATTAGAAGAGCATTTCGTGAGATTATTTTCTTTTCTTCCTTGTATTTAGGAACCTAGGAAGCTGCCTTATACCAATATATATTGCTCCATCTAACTCAATATTGTCTACATTGAGTGGCAACAGCTCTGCAGGGTTTTGGGCAGAGGACTCTCCCAGCCCACCTGGAGATGTCAAGGATTTCACAATGATAATAGAGTTATTGGCTGAAGAGTTGTCCTTCCATGTGTAATCAAAGGACCTGAGCATTTCAGAGGCATCCCTTGTGCTGAGGCCCATCTGGGTACGGTACCCAAGCCTTTGGGGGCTAGACGTCAGGCAGGCTCTGGGCTCTGATTCTTGCCATTGACTCTCCGGCTCCCCCTACTGTTGGGCTCCCTGCCTTCCACCCAACCAGTTTCAAAGGGCAGCAGGAACCGCTCAACCGCTGGGTTGCTGCTGCGCCACCTGTGGAGCTGAGAGCATTAGCGGCAAACGCACCGTTTCCTCCACTGTGGGGCCAGTCTGGAGGACGGAGACAGCAGGGGAGCTCTCAAAGCTGCAGCAGCCATTCACTGACTGTGCCCTGGATCCAGGAAGTGTTTAATGCAGATGTTCAGGGAACGCTAATCCCCTGGAATTGACTGAGGATAAAAGGCAACTCACTTTATTGTCCATTACACAAGCCGGGCTCTTTTATCTGAGGAACTATGCAGATGATAGGAGATGCCTTTTAAATTCTTCTGGAGGAGCCAGAGAGAGTTTTGCAGGCTCAAGTAACATCACTGCATGCAGCACCTGCCTGAAAACCTTCCCCGGAGGATGTGTGGGAGAAGCTGGAGAGCTGTTGCAATTTTAAGATCCCCTCCGGGCTCATATCTTATCTAGGGCTTCAGTGTGGGGAGGCTGGGATGCAGGCTTTGTTTGACTAGAGGGAGAAGCCTCACTTTTATCCAGACATTGATCCCAGCCTGAAGGAAAAATGGTTTGACATATTGTCATTTGCATTAAAATACATATTTTTAAAAAAATGTTTTGTGCAATCAAGGAAATGCAATTGTGAAGCTCAGCAAAGCAAATGCAAATTTAAGTAAAGTGCGTAACGTATGTGGTCAAAACTCTACCCCCCATTAATTTCAGTGCAAAGGAAACACCGTGCAAATGTGTGTGTGTGTGTGGGGGGGTACGTAATCAATTACATATTATTTTGCGGGCTGAAATCAACAGCAGCAAATATTGATCGTATTTGCTGGATTGATTTCTGTTCTGGGCACGGGGCAAACCTGCGATTGCTGCTCCTGCTTCTGTGTTCATTGGAATTGTCTGAAATCCTTAATTACAAATGGGCCGTTCAGGCCTGGTTTTTCTGGTGCACACATTTGTCATGTTAGCTTCCTCACAATCCTGCCTCCACCCGCACAATCCTGCCTCGTATTCTTTAGCCTGGTTCACATGTCATGGTGAGCCGAACTCTTGTTTTCTGCGACTGCGGGTTCATGCTCCTCCCATTTTCTTTACACCCTCACTATGCTGAGCTAGGGACGTGGGTGGCGCTGTGGGTTAAACCACAGAGCCAAGGACTTGCCAATCAGAAGGTCAGTGGTTCGAATCCCTGCGACGGGGTGAGCTCCCGTTGCTCGGTCCCAGCTCCTGCCAACCTAGCAGTTTGAAAGCACGTCAAAGTGCAAGTAGATAAATAGGTACCGCTCCGGTGGGAAGGTAAACGGCATTTCCGTGTGCTGCTCTGGTTCGCCAGAAGTGGCTTAGTCATGCTGGCCACATGACCCGGAAGCTGTATGCCGGCTCCCTCGGCCAATAAAACGAGATGAGCGCCGCAACCCCAGAGTCGGTCATGACTGGACCTAATGGTCAGGGGTCCCTTTACCTTTACCTTTATGCTGAGCTAAGCCAAGACGTGAGCTTCCCATGGTGACATCTAAGCCCGACTTGTGCTTAAGATCTCGCTTCTCCAACTGTGAGCTGCAGCAAAGATTTGTAGCGCTAGTGTTGCATGCTCTCCAGCGTTTTATCGATGAAAATAAGGATGCACATGGGTGTAAGGAAGATGCTGTGGAAGCCTTTTTCTTAGGAATGGATGAATTCTGTCAATATCAGTTTCACCCAGTTTCTCGTTTTTTTCCATCTTAAGCTCAATTTGCCCCATTTCTTTATTATTCTTTATTGCAAATACAGCAGAAAGAAAACAGCTGCATGTACACAGCACATGGGCTTCCCCAAATAATTCTGAGAATGGTAGTTTTACCCAAAGAACTACAATTCCTTGCACCCTTCACAAACTACAGTTCCCAGGATTCTGTCGGCATGGGGAATGTGATTTGAATGTATAGCGTGTTTGCAGCCAATGTCAGTTCACCTTACCCATAAATCCTAATTTGAACATATATATCGGCAGTCTTTATGACCTAATAGCTTTCCAAATGAGATTAACAGTTATAAGATATATGTTCAGCCACAGAAAGGGCAGTAAGATGTTCAAGCCACTGAGTAACGGAGGAGTTTGTCCCATTTCTGCATATGTTTGGATAGTTGTGGTGTACGAGGGAGATGCTGCTTTTGTGCTGTCCTCCTGGCTGTGGGGTGCTGCTGCTTGCCAGGGCTGGGATGGGGCAGGGGAACGTCCCATACCCTGCCCTCAACTCTGCCCTGTCCCACCCCATCCTTAGGAGTGGCAGTGCCCCTATGCACCCCACTTCTCATGCCCTGACCGCATTTGCAATGTTCTTTCCAAAGCCTGCGTTTTCACGTGAATGCCACCAAATCTATGCACGTTTCTACACGATGTTGCCTAGTTCTGTAAAAAAATTATTTGTTGCTGCATTTATAACGCACCATTTTCCGACAGGAGCTCAAGGAAACATATGTGGTTCTCCTTCTTCCACAACAACCCTGCAAGGTTGGGCTGAGAGGCAGTGACTAGTCCAGGCATAGGCAAACTCGGCCCTCCAGATGTTTTGGGACTACAACTCCCATCATCCCTGACCACTGGTCCTGTTAGCTAGGGATGATGGGAGTTGTGGTCCCAAAACATATGGAGGGCCGAGTTTGCCTGTGCCTGGACTAGCCTGAGGTCAGCCAGTGAGCTTCATGGCCCAGTGGGGAATCGAACCCTGACCTCCCAGGTCCTGTTCTGACCCTCTAAGCACTACACACCTTCTACTCAGAAATGTAACTTCAAGAGAGGTGGAGATTATGACAACTATAGCAAGGCCTTTGGCGGGTGGGAAGAGACAGCTTGGCAGCAGAGTACTACATGTGCAAAGGGTTCAAACCCCAGAATCTCTAGAAAGACCTCTGTCTGAACGCCTGGAGAGAGGCTGCCAGCCAGTGTCGACAATATGGAGCTAGATGGACCAATAGCTTGACTTGATATCTGTCAGCTTCCTATGTTCCTTATTCTTCAACGAACCCCTTCTCCTTTGTATCAGATTCCAGCTAAGGGCTTCCGAACAAGCAGTTCATTATCAACCCCGCTATTTTGGGGCAACGGGATTGTGTCTGCTTGGGAATGCCATGGTATTTGCCCAGAGCTCAGCTCCTTTCCATAGTCTCATCTTGGCCAAGAGCCCAACCAAAGTCTTGGGTGGGGGGAACCAAGAATGGGCCAGACCAATACCTCCCCCCCGCTCTGCTTCTTCCATCTAATCTTGGCAGGTGTTCGCCGAACCTTTGCCAAGGAGGTGGGGGTGGGCGAGTGGGTGGATGGTGTCCCCCTAGCTAATCCTGTTATCTCATTAACAAGAGCTCTTTAATTGCCAAATAGCTCCTGAGTTAATTAGAAAAGGAGAAGGGAGGGGGGACTGGGCAGTATGTGTGTGTGTGTGTGTAGAGAGAGAAGAGAGGCAATGTTGGGTCAACACAGACTCTGGTATTGTTAGTATGAGGAAAACTGTGGAGAGGGAGAGTATATATGGAGCAGGGGGAAGAGAAAGGAGCTAGGCTAATGCAGGGCAAAAAAGAAGGGGAAAAGCCCAAAGTTGGTGAGTAGGCTTCAGAGTTTGGGTACAGGGGTGAGGCCTGTGCAGGAGTGAATCTACTATGAAACGAATGAGGTTTAAGCTTTGGGGGCCCCTAATCCTGGAAGGGGCCCCACATTGCCTTAGTCCATGTTGCTTAAAAATGGGTCTAGTAGACCCCCCAAAACTGGGTCTGGTAGACCTCCCCAAAATTGGGTCTAGTAGACCCAATTTGAGCCGCACGACTCAAGTTGATTAATTTTGGGCTGTATATATTTCAACAATCCCAAAGTCTGAGAATCTGTAGCACAGATGTTGTAAAGATAAAAGTGTCACGGTAAGTTGGATGCTCCGCTGAAGAGAGCGCCAATTCTTTATGTGTTTTGTCTCTGGAAAACGGCATCGCGAGGAAGCTCTCGTAGGATGAAACTGCATATGAATATGTTGCTAGAGAAACCAGAATAAAGACTATTTTGTTAAATGTGCTTCATGTAATAGGAGATAATCCAGTGCAGGAATTGTAATCAAAATCTGAGATGTAGTAGTTACATTTAAAAAAATAATAATATTGCGGTGATCTGTCGTGGAACAACCCCACTGAAGAAGATAACAGTGGTTGCCCAGATCTTCTTGCTGGTTGTGAAGGGACCCCCATTACAGTTGAAGCTTCAGGGCCCCCATAAGTAGGTCCACCACTGGGAGTGTGTTTGAAATTCTCTGAAAGAGATGAACGCCCCACTTTTGGGAGAAGGAGTTAGGATTTCCTGCTGCCTATTGATATTGAAGCGGGCACCTATTTCTCCTCAAGTACGGGGAGATGTTTCGCAGATATGGTCCTGGATCCATCCCTGGAACAAACCCCTCTTTGAAGTCTTGAAAGAAACAGGCTGCGCACACGCCATCCCTTTGAAGCACAGTCAAAGCCCATTTCACCCCTCAAAGAATTCTGGGCCCTGTAGTCTGTCAAGGGCTGCTCAGAATTGTAACTCTGCTACGCGTGAACTACAGCGCCCAGAATTCTTTGAGGGAAGGGATTTGCTCTGACTGTGCTTTGAAGGGGTTGTTTGTAGGCAGCCCCGCTCTGCTGGTAGAATCAACAACCAACCTGAGCGGAGCATCTTCTCCCGCTGCAGATGCAGAATGGCGCATGCCGCCCCATGATCTCCCATTCCCCATCTGTGAGCGAGGTGGGATTTTCACACGGTTGGGAGGTTTAAACCGGCAAGGCTTTAAACCCTTCTCTGCCGGCGGATTAGACCCTCAGCTGCTTGCAAGGGCATATGTTGCTCCATTATGCTCATCCGTGCGTGCACGCCGCAGCCGGGGCATGGAGGGCCTGTTGCTACCCTCTGCCGGGTAGAGCTTGGCACAGCGCAACGCGCATGCAAATCTGTCCGGGCGCCCAGTTTCGTGTGCATGAGGGGAGGGTCCCTCCCTGCGGCTGAGGTTGAGCAAAGTGTGGCCTGCCGCTGCATCCCCAGTGCGCACCCCCTCCTCCCTGGCAGCCGTATGGAAAATGCACTAACTCATCAGATCTGCGCACACAGCCCATCAAAAGTAGGACATGGATAAACAGCCAGGCTGAGGTCTTTGAGCAAGGGAGGAGGAGGAGGGTTCCCTCGAAGGTTGCCTCGTCAAGAGGTTTCAGCTAGCCCAGCCTGCTAGGCCATTTCCACACCATACGTATAATGTGCTATGATACCACTTTAAACAGTTATGGCTTGCTCCGGGAGAATCCTGGGAGCTGTAGTTTGTTACGTTCGTTAGCAGAGCTACAGTTCTCAGGGTTCCCTGTGAAGGGGGACTGGTTGTTTAAACGACTGTGGGAACTGTAGAGCTGGGAGGGGAATAGGGGTTCTCCTAACAACACCCAGCACCCTTAACAAACTACATCTCCCAGGATTCTTTGAGGGAAACCAAGTCTCTAAAGTGGGATATTAAAAAGTGGGATATGATAGAAAGAAAGAAAGAAAGAAAGAAAGAAAGAAAGAAAGAAAGAGGTATCGCCAAAAAAGAAGCCAATATTTATTCGCATCAGATATCCATATGTTAAATGATATGGATAGAGGCATCTTTAGAAAGTAGTACTACATTGAAAGGATGCAGCAAGACTATTGAAAGAATTGGGCAGGGCTGCAGACCCTCAGGCAGTGAGAACGGATGCGGCCCTCCAATGCTTACTTCCTGGCCCTCCAAACTTTCCAGGCCCCTTCCCCTGCCAACCTTGCTTGGTATCTTGAGTATTTTGCTTGGTGGAATTTATCCTTGATCTCTGATAAGGCCTCTTGTTTGGTTTAGGTGAAGGATAGATAAGGAGGGTGAGAATGTGTGGAGAAACTAGCCGCTTGTCCAAAGGTGAAAATTGTATGTGTTGCTCCACCCACTTTTTCATTGGGCTCCGCCCACCACTATCATGTGGCCCCCAGAAGGTTGCTCAGAAGGGACTGTGGCTCCTGGGCTCATCAAGGTTTCCCACCCCTACCTTCCTGCAGCTTATATCTATGGGGGCTTTCTCGGACTACCCTAAGTGGCAAAACAGATCTGTGCCTATTTTACAAAGTAAAAACGGACACCCACTTTTGCCCCTGGGCTCACCTGCCACTGGCATCGGTCGTACGAGGGGCGGGTTCGGGTGCCAGCCGGACGATGCTTCGGACAGCAGAAATGTCTTGTGCCAACCCTGATTCTGTCACTCATGGCCATGCGCCTCACTGGTGAGTGTGCCAAGATGGACTGTGCTAGGTTTACACAAGGGATTGGCCAAACCAAATCTCAGCCCAGTTCCACGCAGCACGTAAGTGTTGCAGCGCTGGGAAAAATCCTCACCCTCTCACTGGGTTGTTTTGAGGATGAAATGAGATACAAAGAGCTCTGAATCCCATGAAGTGCTGCAGAAATTAATAATCACCCATTAATCCTATAAAGAAACACCTGCTGGGGTATTAGTTCTGTTTCATTACTTATTTGCTGGGGGGGGGGGGGGGAGAAGAGAGAGATGATTTGGATTTTTTTCCATATAAATTTTCTTTCCTAGCGACAAGAAAGAGCAGTTCCTCCACAGTTCCTGGGTAATGCCTTGCCAAGCTAACTTGTGACCTTTCAAGCACCGTGCAACTCACACCGCAATAAGCCCTCCAGGAGCCCAATAAACTGCTGGTTTTGGATGCCTGCCCAGGGCTGCGAAAACCATGGCAGCGGGAGTCTGTGAGCGCCTGGCAAGGCTACGTTGCGTGGTTAGTGGGCCATCCTTTACTATGGAGGGGCCAGAAGTTGGGCAGAGCTGCTCCACCGTGAGGAAACAGAGGCAGCGTGGCCTAGTGGTCGGAGTGTCCAATGAGGATTGGAGAGACCAACGTTCAGTTTATCCCATGAAGCTCATTGGTTGCAACCATGGACTGGTTACGACCTCTCAGCCGTTGGGCCCTACCTTGCAGGGATGTTGTGAGGATAAATGGGGTGAGGGGAGAACCATTAACATGACCTTGAGCTCCTTTGAGAAAAGGTGGGCTATCACAGAATTGTTAAGAATTGGAAAAGACCGTGAAGGCTGTCTAGATCAACTGGGGACTCAGCTACATTCATCAAAAGGCAGCGTTTTGAATGCGTTATAAACATGCAACACCAGATGGCGCTGGAGAGCAAACAAAATTTATTTGCGATTTTCCATAGCGATTTTCGATTTAATTTCTGACTTATTTATAGCATTCTACCCCTGCCCCCATGTGTAGATCCACCCCCTGTTAAATGCAGGATCTGCAGTGCAAGATGCAACTGAAGCATCCCTGAGATATCGTATCTCCAGAGGAAAGCCCATCACCTCCTGAGACAGTCTGTTCCACAGTTCTTATTGTTAGGTTCCAGCTCTACAATTCTATGAAATATATAGTGCAGATGGGACCTTTAGCTGAAATCTGCTTCCTTGCATTTTCCACTCATTGGGTCTACATATAGCCCTGGGAGGAACAGAGATCAAGGTCATTGGAGGTGGGGCAAAATCATGGCCCTGCTTCTTGTTCTACACCAGGAGAGTAGGGAACTTCTTTTTTTTTCCAGACCAAGGGCCGCATTACCTTCTGGGCAACTTTTGCGGGGGCCACATGCCAGTGGTGGTGGGCAGAAGCAAAAGTGAGTGGTGCAACTCATGCAATTTTTACCTTTATCTAGCAGGCTATTTTCTACACACGTCTCTCTGTATTCTCCACCCAAGTAGGAAAAGAGCATTCCGAAGCACATTCCAGCCAGGCAAAAACACTCAAGGAGGGTGGGAACCAGGCTTGGTCAATGGTGCGGCCGGAGGAGAGTGTGCGTGGCTGAGGAATTGTAGACTGGGGAGAGTCCCAATAACCAAATAGGATGGCTGTGTTTGGCTCCTGGGCCGCAGGCTTCCCACCCCACACTTTATGCCAGAGTTTTTCAACCAGTGTGCTGTGGCACCCTGGGGTGCCTAGAATGATGGTCTGGGGTGCCGCGGGCAACACTGACCTCTCCCTCTGTTCTTCCCTCCCTCCTCTGATGCTCTCTTGCATCTCTGCCTCCCAAAGACTTGCAAAACTGTCTGTTGCAGCAGCCCCTGCTACAAGCTCCCTAGGTGAATGGTGTCTCTGGTGCTGGCCAGGGGGTGCTTCTCAGGCCCCTGTGGGGCAGTGTGAGGAGGCACCTCTATCTGGGGCAGGGAGGCAGCTCAGAGATTGGGGGGGGGGGGGAGCTGCAGCTGCCTGGAGGACTCCCAAGGAGAAGAGGCAGCTGAGGGAACACTCCACAAGGGAAGGTTCAAAAAGGGGTGAGGGGCTGCCAGCTCTGCAGGCAAGGGGAGACATAACTGGGCTCCTGAGCCCCACAGGGGTGCCACAGAAAGAACGTAGTTGATCAAGGGAACCATGGACCCCAAAAGGTTGAAAACCTCTGCTTTATGCCTTAGAGATGACTAATGTGTGGCAAGAGTTTAACGTTCTGCTCTGTTCTGTGTTGGTCAGGCCACCTCTGGAATACTGTGTCTATTTCTGGGCACCAGTTTTAAGCAGTGTGCAACTTGGGCTTGCAGTCTGGTACTCTGTGACTCTGAGTAGGCAGCCTATGATTGCATTAGCTTTTTAAGCAGCTGCATCACACAGCTGGCTCATGTTTCTTTCATGAATCAACAAGCTCAAGGTGCAAACCGATGGAGGTGTTTAGCAAGGCAGATAGCAACAAGATCAGTTCTCATTGCTGAGGCCTCCTCCTTAAGTACTGTAATATGAATGGCAATGGACTGGGCTCTTGGTCTAATGGCAAACTCTTTACTCCTCACCCCCACCCCCAGGAAATTGTAGTCACTGGGGGTGGGGAGCTGGTTTAGCTCTTATCCTTCAAAGGTTCCAGAGTGCAGCTTTTCACTGTCTGCTGTTAATGGATGCTATTCAGTCTTATTTGGGGTGGGAGAAAAATTAAAACACGTGATTGGAGTCCCTAAGCTGGCGGCAATGGGTCAGTGCACCTGGTTAGTAACCCAAAGGTTGGTGGTTTGAGCCCACCCAGGCATGGCTGGGGGCAGGATTCTGGCATTGCAGGGGGTTGGACTAGATGACCGCCGGGGTCCCTTTCAATTGTAGAATTCTATGATGTGCCTGTGCAGGAGGAACATAACCTTCTTCCTGTTAGAATTTCTGCTCCATGATTGCAGTCATAGGATTGTTGTCTATCACATGACGGTGTATGTTTTGACTCCACAAAGTGGGAAGTGACGAAAACAGGATGTTTGTGTTACTGTGCTCCATGAAGTGGGACTGTTGTCCTTTGTTCATTCTCTTTGCTGTCTGATGCTAGAGAGAGAGGGAGCCATGTTGCAGTGCTCCAGGCATGTTTATATGTAACTAAAGTAGATTAGCCAAAATGCTGAGTTGCTGAGGTCTGTCACACGAACTGCGAAGACTCTGCAGATCCCTAAGTGTGCTGGTGTCGGTTGGCATCGGTCGCTGTGATGTTCGGGCTGAAGAAAGCTTTTGAAGCTCCCGAACGAACGACCAGGAGGGAGAGAACATGCCAGTCGGGCATGTGTCTCTGCCAGGGTCCTACTCAAGTGTAGGCCTCCCTACACACCAGGAAGCCACCAGGGTCGTTGCAACAGACCAACCCCTTTTCACTCCTCTTCCCATGATGGACAATTCACTATTCAAGACTGCAGAGCAAGGAATGGCAACAGGGCAGAGATGGCTCTACCATTCGTGCTGATTTTTGCACCTGCCTTGAGTCTTTTTTGCCTGGATGGAATGTGTGTCCTCAAGCTCTGACAATGTCTCCTGCATTAAATGTTTGTGTGTGAGAGAGAGCAATGGTCGCTCTCCCCAAGCCCTGTATCCATTCCCCTCTGTTGGAGGACAGGACTCTCTCTGTTTGCCACACAGCCTGCCCTGTGCCACCTAAGCTAGCTTGCTGCCCTCCTGTGTGGTTGAGGATGCTCTTCCGTCTCCACAGTTGAAACAAGAATCACAGAATTGTAGCACTGGAAGGGACCACTAGGACCATCTCGTCCAACCTCCTGCTATGCAGGAATCTTTTGCCCCACATGGTGCTCAAACCCACAACCCTGAGATTAAGAGTCTCATGTCCTACCGACTGAGCTATCCCAGTAGGATCCAGTAGAATCAGCTGTGAGTCTGATTGACTTCTGTACCTGGAGTTTGGAGGGGAGGAAGACACATTTTTGCTCTTCTCCTCGGGCAGCAAAATGTACTGAGGGATCCCTGAAGACTTCTATGGAGTTGGATGGCTGGTGTGCTCTGCTAAAGGGTTTTGGAAACAGGGCGTATTCCCTTCTGCAAGAACCCTCTTTCATGATCAGCGGGCCTAGAGAGAAGAGTGTTTTCAGCTTTTGAAGGAGGATCTCCACATAAAAGCATGCGGCTGCACAACCCCCCTGAAAAGGGCAGCCCCCCCGATGGTGCATACAAAGCCTCCATGTGGGTCCATAGTCTGTGTGCATAGGCTTTTCCATAAGTTATGCTGAAGCAGGAGCAAGGACAGTGCTAGAAAACCCCTGTCTCTGTCCAACTCATGCGCAGAGTGCTCTGACGCCATCAAACTGGCAGAATCCATGCAGCTGGAGGACAAACCAGCTCGCATTCTGCTGAAGACATGCAGGGGAGGGCTGTGGCTCTGCGGTAGTGCATCCACTTCACATGAAGAAGGTCCCAGGTTCAATACCAGGTAGGGATGGGAATGTCCTGTCTTAAAATCCCAGAGGGCTGCTGCCAGTTAGGTTAGACAAAACTGAGCTAGATGGGGTCTGTACAAGGCAGCTCCCTATATTCGCCACCTCTGCTTAGCCAGGCAGGACCAACCCTATCATTGGGCAGAGCGAGGCAATTGCTTCAGGTGGCAGATGCTGGGAGGCAGCAGTATGGATATTCCTCCAGAGCCACTCTCTTCTTTGGCTGGCTGCTCTGTTGATCTGACTCTGTGTAAGGCAGCTTCCTGTGATCCTGTGCTGTGACTGAAGGCCACCTGCCAAGAGACCCCTATAAAATATACGTCCCTTCCGCCGAGTGCCAAATCTGCTGTCTCTGAGGACACTTGGCTGAGGGAGCCTGGGATGACAAGCCAAAGGCCAGCGCCTTTACAAGTGGCTCTTGTAGGTCCAACGCGAACGAGAGCGGCAGTGAGGCGCATGGCCCGACATACTAATGTGGTGTGCTGCAGGATGACCTGGTGCCATTGCTCTTCCTGCAACCCACTCCGATCGCTATTATACCTGAGATTATGCCTGTGCTGCAATGCAGATCGCATACGTTGGTCGTGAACTGGCACACACACTGCCTGATAGCACGGAGTGGGGCGTGCAGGCAATCTGCGCCAAGGCGCGCCCAATGCAAATGGGCATTTGTGCGCGCACAGCTGCCAAGGAAACTAGACCCTTTGTCCCTGGCAAGGTGTCTGTTGCTAGTGGTCACCTATCAGGGCGAAACGCTTTTGGATGGCAGTCCCCAAATCAGGTTGTCCCTTTTACCTTTGCTTCGGTAACTTTCACAGATGCCGGTGGCTTCCTCTGTCCTTTTGACTTTGACCATGCTTACAGAACTTGCCTCGTCCCTAAACAGGCTTGCTGTTTCCAGGGTGCTGAGTGCCCTCCTTGTCGCAGAGTGTGTGTGATGCTGCTGCCCTCTGCTGGTAAGAGCTGGCCTGACTTTGGGCGGATTTGAATGTGCCCAGGTATTCACACAGCAAACCCTTGAACTTTTAAAGACCTGTGATCATCGCACCTATTCATGTGAAAGTGAGAGAGCATTGCTTTTAGCCACTGCAAGCAGAAGGATAATAACATCCTGGTAAAGGAGCCGAAGATGCTCTTTGGGTAATGCAAGATCTTCATGTGATCAGAAATTACTGCCCCTTTAGTACAGCCCCGACCTACTAGGAAAAATGGCTAATTTAGACTACAGAGAGGTAATGTATTATCTCCTCCTAAAAGTTCAAAGGACGGGTCACTGTTTGTGGTGTGTATATTCAGCCACTGTTGCCTCTGGAAAATAGGTTAGAAAGAGATTCCCAGCCCCCAATATCAGGGCCCACTGGTATGTAGTGCCATCGTTTCCATTTTGTGTTATCGTTTTCCATTTTGCACAAAGTATTCAAGAAGACCAGGAAATTCATTTCACATGCCCTGCTTATTCCCGTTTAAGGCCTCCCCTCCCAGTCAGGATTCTGTGGAGCCCACCCAAATCGTGGAGTCAGCACTGCCACCTCCCAGGCCTCTCCCATGGAGAATGGGGTGGATTCCTTGCCTCTGCTTGTTTTCCTTAGGTGCTCGTAAGCGATGAAGTGGGCAGGTTCCTTAGTAGGCGGCTGTGGAGGAGGGACCAGCACTGGCATCTCAGCCATCTCACTGACTCTGCAGTCCTACTTCAGGAGAGGCTCAGAAGAGTCAATCTCTGGACACTGGGCACTTGGAGCAAGGTAAGATCATGGGGGGTGTGTGTGTGTGTGTGTGTGTGTGTGAGAGAGAGAGAGAGATATGCTTTCATTAATGTCCAGTCTGCAAAAAGTAATAGTTCTGCTCTCTTCATTGCTGGCCAGGCTGAACCTAGAGTACTGCACCCAGTTCACATTTTAAATAATAATAATAATAATAATAATAATAATAATAATTTATTATTTGTACCCCGCCCATCTGGCTGGGTTTCCCCAGCCACTCTGGGCGGCTTCCAACAAAGATAAAAAATACACTAAAATGTCACATATTAAAAACTTCCCTGAACAGGGCTGCCTTCAGATGTCTTCTGAATGTCAGGTAGTTGTTTATCGCTTTGACATCTGATGGGATGTGCTTTAGAGTTTCCAGGGAGGGGAATCAGGATAGTTGCTGGGTATGGAAACCAAATCCTATGATTTGAGGAAGGACCTGGGCATGTTGACTTGCTTAACAGCCGAGGACCAGTTTACTTGCTTACCCCATATAAACCCACCTGGCTGCTTCAATATAGCAAACTGGCATGGTTACAGGCATCACTTGATACTTGCTCTGCAGCTGTAAGAAATTTTAGTGTGGCAATATCTATACTTTGGAAGTCCCTGTCTGTTGACACCAGGCAGGTGCATTCACTCTACTATTTCACGCTGAAAAACATTTTCATTTAGGCAAGCCTGTCTAGACATGGAGATGTTGATATGTCTTAATCTTTTATGCTGTTGAGTTTAATTGTTTTTCAATGTTTTTATTGATAATATTTATTGTAACCTCTTAGAGGGTTTCCTACAATCAAGCAGTATATAAATCTTGTGCAGTAAGATAAATAATTGTTTAGCTCGGGGAAGAGAGGATTAAAGGGAGACATGATGGCTGTCTTCTGACTGTTGGATGGGCAGAAGTTGGAGCAGATGTTCGCTGTTGCTCTGGAGAGGGCAGAAGGAGATCTGACGGCTGGGCATTGCAAAGACGAAGGAAAAAGCTTTAATGGCTGTTCAACATTTATATACCACTTCTTTGTAAAAAGGAACCACAGCACCTTTAAAGCTATGAACTAAAATGTAAAAATTCTCAATAAAACCAGTTATTGATACTTTCCCAACAGTGAAAGCTAAATGTTTGAGACTTTTAAGTTTGGAAAAAACAACAACTGATGGGAGTAATTTAACAAAAAACCAGGTAACCAATGGCTGTTGTGGCCCCATCAAATCCTGTTGCTGAGCAAGCTGGGGCTAGGAGTCTCTAAGGAACACTGCCTTAGAGCAGAATCCACATACAAAGTCAAACAGCCCAGCGGTCAGGGAATCCAGGTGATCACAGAGTCAAGGGTCCAGATGTAGAGCAAGAAGCAGCAAGGCAGCAAGGTAGAGCCACAGGCATTGTTTACAGCATCTGAGTGCTGCTGAGAGCTCTGTTTAAGAAGGCTGAAGCCAGCTGTTTCTCATCAGTACCCTTCTTTTCCATGTCCTTGAAGGCTGATCAGTTGCAGGTCGAGCCATTCCAGCTTCTCCCCTTCAGGCTGCTGTTCAGCAGGTGAAGCTGACCCCTGGCCAACAACAATGGCACTGATTGTGTGATGTGGAGAAATGGACGGAGAGAAGTTTCCTCCCCTCTGTCACGATACTAGAATCCAGGGCCATGCACTGAAGCTGAATGTTGGAAGCACTTCTTTACACAATGCACATTTAAGCCTTGGAGTCCGCTAACCTGTGATGTAGCTCATTGACTTCAATTAGATAAATTCATGGAGGATGAGGCTGCTAGTCGCGAGGGCTGTATATTACCTCCATTATCATAGGCATTAGGCCTCTGGGTACCATTTCAGAGGCACCTGGGCAGCCACTATGGGAAACAGGGTGCCAAACTAGGTGATCTTTGTTTTGATCCAGCAGGGATCTCTCTATATTTTTAGGACTAGATGCAGTGGTGCTGTCAGGGAAGGGCTTTGGGAGCAGAAGACCAGGCCTTTGCTCTGCAGAATGAGCAGGAGGGCACCCAAATGCAGCAAACCCACATTTTGAAGCAAATAAAGCAATAGTATACATCACTCTCTAAAGAGCCCACCTCTGCTGCTAGACCATTGAAGTCCAGAGCCTAAAATTACCTATGTGCATCACTGACTGGATGATCCAGCACAATGATGATTTCCCAGATGATCTCCTTATGTTCTTAAAAAGTCTTTTTCTCCTTCATATTTAAGTCTAACACCATCCACATCTGCTCGCATGAGGGTAAAGGTGCCAATGGCCCCATCACTATCCCTTACCTTCATCTCTCACAGCCATCTCTGTGATGATCGCTTGCAGGTTTACAAGACCCTGAGACCCTGATTCTTACTTCCAGAGTGACAGCAGGTAGGAATGGTGTCCTGGGGCCTGGGCGTCCTGCTCATCCGTCTCCTCCTCAACCTGATCAACCAAGGTGAGACATACAGAACTTAAGAGGAGCACTGCTGGTCCAGACCAATGATCTATCTGGTCTGCTGTTCTGTTTTGCCCAGAGGCCAGTCACATGACTCCAGGAAGGGTCTAAGCAGGCGAGGTGGCATGGGCTGTAACCTGCCTTGTGAGAGGAAATGGAAGAACACCAACCCCTTCTTCCTTTTCACTTCACCATTGCTGCCAAGTGGATATCTTGATTATTCTCTTGCTATCTCCACTAAATAACCTGTTGGACTTAACTGGTTCAGTCTCAATATTGGGTAGAATGGTTTGGTTGTGCCAAACCACCCCTCCTGTACTTTTAACCTTCCTGTGAACTTTTGACCCTCCTGTGCAAGTAAGACTTTAAAGCAAAAAGCAAGCATTTTACAACTTGAGTTGTGCAACCTAAAACGCAATATAAAATACCCCAAAGCCCTAATCCTTCACAGTAGGACATGACAGCTTAGAGCTCCTGACAAGCTGGGTCATATAAGGAAGGATGGGGTGACGTTCCAAAGGGGTATCAATGCTTCTGTTACCCAGATCTTGTGTCCAGATCTTGGGAAGTAATAATTGCACCTGATTCTGAGCTGGACAGGCTGCATCTAGAGTACTGCATCCAGTTCTGGTCACCACATTTTAATAAGGGCATTGAGGAACTTGAGAGAGTCCAGAGGAGGGTGGCTAGGATGGTGATGGGTTTGGAAACCAAGTTCTGTGAAGAATGGTTGAAGGAGCTGGAGATGTTTCACCTGGAGAAAAGAAGATTAGGGGAGGAACAAAGGATGCTGCTTTATACTGAGTTAGACAACTGGTCCAGCGAGTCCAGCATTGTCTACACTGACTGGCAGGGGATTTTCACACAGGGGATGTTTTCAGCCCTTCTTGGAGATGCCAGGGATTGAATGTGGGACCTTCTGTATATATAGCAGATGCTCTACCAAGACCTGCCCCCCTTCCCCAGGAGAAGTATGACAAGTGTCTTTAAATATCTGAAGGGCTGTCATGCAGAAGTTCAAGCAGCCTTGGCTAGAACCAATGGATGGAAATTTCAAGGAAGTAGATTTCCGCTAAAGATGAGGGGAAATTTCCTAACAGCAAGAGCTGTTTGAGAGTGGAACAGAGGCTGCTGTAGAAGAAGAAGAAGAGTTTGGATTTGATATCCCGCCTTTCACTCCCTTTAAGGAGTCTCAAAGCGGCTAACATTCTCCTTTCCCTTCCTCCCCCACAACAAACACTCTGTGAGGTGAGTGGGGCTGAGAGACTTCAAAGAAGTGTGACTGGCCCAAGGTCACCCAGCAGCTGCATGTAGGAGGTGGTGGGCTCTCTTTTGCTTGGAGGTGTTGAGGCAACCACTGGACAGCCACCTGTTTGGAAAGGTGTAGTTGCATTTGAGCTGTTCCCTGAAACTCAGCAAAGAAAAGGGAGGCTATCAGAGAAGTGGACATTTTCATGTAGTTGGAGGAAATAGGCAGACTTTGAATGAGCATAGCTGTTGGCCATCATTCATATTGTGGATCTCCTAGGTTGCTGTGCTGAGAACCTTCAACAGGCCTTCCGTGTGGAGCCGGATAACGTCACCGTCCATGAAGGGAAAACAGCTCTGCTAAGGTGTGAGGTGGACAACCTATCTGGCATTGTGCAGTGGGTGAAGGATGGGCTTTTGTTGGGACCCAACCAGGACATCCCTAGGTTCCCACGCTACAGCATGGTGAGAGATCCTAGCCAAGGTGAGAAGTCTCCAGGTTTTTTTGTGGGGGTCATTGGAACTAGCTTCCACCAAGCTGCCACTTCCAACTAGCTGCCACTATCAATTAGGGCAGGGCTGGGAAATCTGTGGCCTTCCAGAAGTTGCTAGACTACAACACCCATCATTCCTGGCCATGCTGGCTGGGGCTGATGGGAGCTGGAGTCCAACAACATCTAGAGCAGGGGTGCACAACCTGTGGCCTTCCAGATGTTGTTGGACTACACCTCCCATCATCCCTAATCACTGGCTATGTTGGCTGGGGCTGATGGGAGCTGTAGTCCAGAAACTACTGGAGGGTTGCAGGTTGTGCACCCCTGATTTAGAGGGCCACAGATTCCCTGTCCTCCGATGTCTGGTTCTGTTTTGCAACACTGCTTCAGCTCTATTTTTGTGAATAAGGTTTTCAAATAATTTCAAGAAAATTGCCAAGGAAGGAAGGGAAGTGAAAAAGCATGGAGACATCTCCAGTCTCATGATTTGCCAGCAATCATGAGAGCTAGGAACATATTTGTGATTTATATTAGGGAACACAGACCCACGATAGGAGTGATGGGGACATTTGTCAGGTTCTGGGGGAAAGACTGGAACTGACTAAGATGTATGTTGGGAGGAATTGTTGTGAAACCGAAAAAAAACCTCCTCACATTAGGTTTGTATGAACGTGCTGATGCTGTATATTCCATTGGTGCTAAGATATATTGCTTCATCCACTGCCATCCTACTGTTTTAATTTTTGGGGTTTTTTTTGGGTTTTTTTTTTTTGGAGAGGATTTAAATGGTTATGATATTGACTTAAGTGTTCTTCCTGTGGAATCATGTAGGATTTTTTTTAGAGGGGAAGCGGTGGCAATTTCTTTATTTAAATAAAACAAAACTGAAATGAAGTCGAAACTTGGTGCTTCTGAAGTATCTGATAAATGGCATTTTTAGGACACCAAATCCTGCATCAGGAAGAACAGTACCAGCGTATTAATAGTTATGGAGAAGGTGACACAGTACAGTCATACCTTGGGTTACAGATGCTTCAGGTTGTGTTTTTTCAGGTTACGGACTGCCAAAACCCGGAAGTACTGGAATGGGTTACTTCCGGGTCTCAGCAGTTGCGCATGCTCAGAAGCGCTGAATCGCAACTTGTGTGTGCGCAGACGCGCAGCTGCGGGTTGTAAACACTGCGGGTTGCGAACGTGCATCCCACATGGATCATGTTCACAACCCGTGTGCCCACTGTATAGTGAAAGAGCTGGGAGAGGATTGGAGAACCCGCTTGAATGGGTAACAGTGCCGGGAGCCTGATAACTAGCAAGCCCAAAGCAGGATTGGAGAATGTGTCCCAGAATGAGAATAATTTGAACCAAACATGGGGGGAAATATCATTTCGACTTGCCTTTGCCTTTTGATACTTTAGGCAAGTTTAACCTGCAAATAACAAGGAGCCAACTGGAAGACGATGCCATGTACGAGTGCCAGGTGGGACCCTCGGAGAAAAGCAGAGGCATCATCTCTCGCAGTGTGCTGCTCTCTGTGCTGAGTAAGTGCCAGAAGGAATCTGGGAGCTCACGGTCAGCCCCTCTCCTAATCAATTCATTTGCGTTCCGTCTTCCAGAATTGGTTGAGAAACAGCCATGTGACTCTCTGCGGACCACACCCTTCCCAGAGGCCACACTCTCTTTGGGTTCTTTTGCTTGGCTGGAATGTGCCCTTGCCTCTTTCTTGCTTGGGAGAAGGAGGGAGAGATGTGTGGTGCCTGGGCCTGTGTGTGTGCACGCCCATAGAAACCTTTGTGTTTTGCATGGCTGGAATGAAGCCTATTGGGCAAGAGAAGTGTCACATCCAATGCTCTGCCCACTTCTGCATCTGAACTGGTATGCAGACCCTAGAAGGTTGATCCCAAGGGAATTTGGCCCCTGAGCTGTAAAGGGTCCCCTGATCTGACTCAATCAGCATTAACCCTTTCCACACAATGGTTTTAGCTATGAAAGTGCAGTGTGGTGTCGGGGACCGTGCTGAGGAGGGCTGCACTGAGGAGGAATGGGGGGAGACCCCTTCCCCCTGCTCCTGCTCCTGAATCTTCCTAGGAGCGGGAGGACAGTCTAGATTTGGAACAGCGGTTTGCAGAAGGGCATAGTTCAGAAGGCAGAAGTTGGGAAATACTGGATGGGGAACAGCTAGGAGAAGAAACACTGGAAGAGAGAGGGTTAACAGATTCACAGCCTCTGGACAGCATTCCTCCACCCAGCCCAAGTTCGAGAAGAGCTCAGAAAGCGCAGAGGGTACAAGCTCAGAGTACAAGATGTAGGAGTGACATAGATTCATAGGGATGGAGGGAGTGTAAGCCTGAATTGGGAGCACCACCATTCTGGGTTGACGCTTTCTTTTGTCCTTCGCTGTGTTTATTAAAGAAACTAACTGGTAAGAATTCCTTTCGTTTGATCTGCTCATTTAGGACCACGGGGTC
This sequence comes from Podarcis cretensis, assembly GCF_951804945.1. Classification (NCBI taxonomy): domain Eukaryota; kingdom Metazoa; phylum Chordata; class Lepidosauria; order Squamata; family Lacertidae; genus Podarcis; species Podarcis cretensis. The sequence continues at coordinate 20,928,941 of NC_137177.1, read as the reverse complement.
CAATTCCCCGAAGCCTGACATGTGGGGAGGATGCTTCTGGTGGTGGAAGTAAGTGGAGAAAAGCAACCACATTTCACCCTTCTTCACTTTACTTCTTTTCCTTATAGTTCCCCCCAAGAGGCCGCTCATTAGGGAATACCCAGCCAACAGCACAGTGACCTGGGTGGCTGGCATGGAATATACGGTGCACTGCCAGGTGGAAGATGCCCGGCCTGCAGCTGAGATCACCTTCCGCAGTGGTGAGGAGGTTGCATGAATCCTAGTTCCTTCCACAAGTTGTGGGATTGTTCTTTGGGAGGGGAGGGGCAGGGGCTGATTTTGCGGCATACTTCCTGCCAGCAGTTGCTGGTGCTCTTTGTGACTTGTAGGGCGGGGAGGATAACCAGTAGGTGACGCTGTAACCCATGGCAGGCAGAGGCAACTAATTCTAGTATTTGCTCCATCCTTCTCCCCACTGAGTTCTACAAGGGCAACACAAAGATGGAGGAGGCCGCAGTGCCACCCCCTGGACTGAGCAGAAAGAGGAAGGCAGGCAGGTGGGGCTTGGGTGAAGGCAGACAGAGGTTGGTGGGGCAGTGCCCATTTGCCCTAATGGATCATCCTCCAGTTTCTCTCATTTTCACTGAGCAAAGAGATGTTTCTGGGACAATGGTTCCACTGGCTGGTTCACAGGCCCTCTCTGAGGTCCAGAGAGACCTGTGCCACTTCCACATTTTGTGCCCCCCTGGCCATAATAACAATAATAAAAATAACACATGAAAACAAAATACGGCACCCATCCAGAAAACATTGAGATATAATCTGAATGTTTTATTTATTTAGGAAATGCTTTTCTAGCCTCTCTCTGTGCAAATGCATTCATCATTGATTGAGGAGGAAATCTAGCTTTTGCACAGTTATAATGAGGAATTCTCATGCATGAATAATTCCTTAGTCAACTAGAGATAAAACTATAGAGAAACTTAAATGTAACATTTCTCCGCCTTTCAACATACATTTGATCCAGCACCAGACACCAGCAGCGGTTTGTTTATACAATCAGCTGATCTGAGAAGATACATTCACCATGGTCTAATCTTGTGCTATCGGAACCATAAATATTAATATTGGCAAACATTTTAAAGTCTCTAAAATAACACAATCAGATTTGTTGGGGTGCCATTAAAAGTAGCAGAGCAAATGGCAAGACGAGTTTTGGCCCATGGAAGTTTGGGTGCAACCCAGTTTGTAAAAAGAGAGCTTTGCACTGGATTAAGACAAGTAGACTGAGGGATAGTCACATTCCCATACTATCCTTGTACCTTTAGCCTATCAGCTTACTTCTCTATCTCCTTGTTGTTTAGACTGATATGTCTTCAGTTACATCCTGTTTACAGCTTCCTCCTCCTCTTCCCACTGATTCTTGGACCTCAAGAGGAGAGGTCATCTTTTACTATACTCTGAGAGAGTAGAAGAGCAAGCATGGATGCCTTGTTGTTTTCTAGACTAGTTAGGTTGTTGTTGTTGTTGTTTGTTTGTTTAAGGGGAACATACTAGACATCATAAAATAGAAGGAAAAGCAGAGTACTCGCCCCAAACCCTGGATCTAAGCATCCAGAGAATTTTCCTTCTATTTTATGATGTCTAGTATGTTCCCCTTAAACAAACAAACAAACAAACACGATTGGTAAGTTAAAAATAGTTTACTTACTCTTCAAAGGTCAGATTCATGTGTTTTTCCATACAGCAGCAAGAAAAGACAAGCAGTACAACTTAGTTTCAAAAAGTGGGAAATGCTTCTATGTTATTTGTATAGAAGCACAAAGATGGCTTGGAACATTCAGCTTAGATATCCTTATTAGAAGGGTTCACATGGTGGAAGAAAAAGAACAAAGTGTTTGGTAACCCTGCCTCCCAAAGTGAGGGTGTGTAACCTAGCTAACTGGCAGGACAGCCTACTCTGTGGTCTTAACCCTTTCATGCATCCATTAGAGTTAAGTATGTTGGCTAAATGAGGCTGGATATATGCCACATTCTAGAACTAGAAACTTTTCTGAGTTATGTATTTCCTACAATAAACAACTCCCCCTTTCCCTACACGCATCTCTCTCTGTGTAATTGCAACAGGTAAAGTCTACTCTCTAATCAAGATTCACTAGTTAAACGCTGCTCACACTGCATACGAAAGGATTTCATTAGGTAATTGGACCCTCTTATCCCAATAGAAATTCTGTTGCACAAGCTGTCGTTGAAATGTCCTGGAACTGTGCCAGAGCATGGAAGATGGTGATCTGTGTTTAGAACTTAGGAAGCTGCCTTGTTCTGATTCAGACCATTGGTACACGTGGCTCAGTACTGGCCACACTGCCTGGCTGTGGCGTTCTAGGGTTCCCGGCAAGGAGACATTCCCTGTGCAATCTGGAAATAACAGTGATTGAGGCTGTGACCATCTGCCTGCACAGCAGATGCTCTCTCACTGAGTTCTGGCCCCTGCCTCGTAATCAGAGCCCTGCTAGATCAGATCTAAGTCCTGCATTGTGTTCTCACAGTTGCCTCTGGGAAGCCCTCAAGCAGTTCCTGAGCATAATAGCGGCCTTCTCCTGCCAACTGGTTTTCAGAGGCATGTTTATTAGTGGGGAAGGGAGGTACCATTCTAGGGCACCCAGCTAGTTTAGGCCAGTTTTTTCCCTTCCTAGCATGGGGTCCCTTGGAATTCGCTTGCTTCATACTGTGCTAGTCTTGGTGGGGTGGGCTGTGGGTATTTTTGAGGGCTATCATGGGGGTATGCGGAAGGTTGACTAGGCCACAGAATTAGCATTCCCCTTACCAATCTTCTCTTTCTCCCCAGGTGACAAGGAAGTGACAGATGTGTCATCCAGCATCCAACCTGGCTCCAACGACAAGCTCTTCAGCACAGAGGCCATGCTGAGGTGCGAAGAGCATGGAAAGAGCTCTATAGCGCTATCCCCTGTTGCCTTTATGCAGGGTTGCTCTGGGATCCAGGTGGCGCTCTGGTCTAAACCACTGAGCCTCTTGGGCTTGTCAATCAAAAGGTCGGCAGTTCGAATCCCCACAATGGGGTGAGCTCCCGTTGCTCTGTCCCAGCTCCTGCCAACCTAGCAGTTCAAAAGCACACCAGTGCAAGTAGATAAATAGGTACCACTGTGGCGGGAAGGTAAATAGCGCATCCGTGTGCTCTGGTTTCCATCACTGTGTTCCGTTGCATCAGAAGCGGTTTAGTCATACTGGCCACATGACCCGGAAAGCTGTCTGTGGACAAGCACTAGCTCCCTTGGCCTGAAAGTGAGAAGAGCGCTGCAACGCCATAGTCACCTTTGACTGGACTTAACCATCCAGGGGTCCTTTATCTTATTTTTAAAGGCTGCTCTACAGTGGAAGTCAAAGCTGAAGGAATGTGGAGAGGGAGTACATGCAGAGTAGGGGCCAAATGAGAGGATAACTAGGGAAGAATAAATCCTTCCCTTGTGGATTCTCTCAGATTCTCATTTTTCCAATCTTAAATTCGGTTTCCCATCTTTCCTCATCAGTTTGTAGTTAAAAAAAAAATTCTCCTCAGATACACATTTTTGCATGCAAATGTTCCCTAATCAACACATTTTTTGCAAAGCAATTTTCCCTCCAAAGGGATGCATTTTTGCATGCCTTTTTCACTATCTTATGCATTTTGATGCACACATTTTCCCTTGGTATACCCATTTTTGCACGCATTCTTTAGCTGGACAACTGTATTGCCAAATTAGGAGAAGTGAGAATTTTGAAGGCAGCTGCATTTGGATTTGTGTATTCCTTTGGAAAGTGCAAATGATGTAGGTTTGTGTGAACCAAACCAGACCCCACCCCCCAAAAAAACAATTACTAGCTTTGAATCGCTCCTATGGTCTCCTCCTCTGCTTTCTTCCAGGATCACTCCCCAGAGCTCAGACAACAGGCAACGGCTGACATGCGCAGCTTCTAACCCAGTTGCCTTAATCCCAGTTGTTGTCAGCTTCACCATGAATATCCTGTGTAAGTCACTCAGAATGCTTCGTCAGACCTTTCGCTTTTCCAGGGCTAAAGGTAACCGTCAGCATAATCGCCACTAAGTGCCCAAGGAAACTGTTATTTCTTTCCTAATAAAAAAACAAACACAAAAGGATAAGGAATGAGGAGGTGGAGGAGGAAGCGAGAGATCACCCAGGGCAGTTGCAATAAAAGGCAGAAGAAACAAGAGACGATAACAGAGCAAATGGACAAGGGAAAGTATGAGATAATTAAAGGGTGGGCTTGGTGGTTTTTTTTTTTTAAGGTTCTTTTAAAAACAAGACAAGGTCAGCATGTGATGGAAATAGCCCATATCGGCTGGGGTCCAATCCACACCACACTTTTAAAGCACACATCTTCCCCCCCAAAATCCTGGCAACTGTAGTTTACCATTCACAGAGCTACAATTCCCAGCACCCTCGACAAACTACAATTCCAAGGATTTATTTGTAGGAATACATGTGCTTTAAATGCACTTTAAGATAATGGTGTGGGTGTCACCTAAATCTTTAAGGTCTGGTCAACCCAGCCAGGCAAACACCATCCTCCTAAGTCCTTGTAAACAGCTTGTTTGATTTGGGTGTGTTTAGTTTCCTCTGTGGATCAGCGCCTGTCATTCAAAACAGACCTGCGTCACAGCTTTTGCCCTATCATTTTGACGATGATAACTCAGTATCCTTTGACTGATTTAGAGCAGAGGTGCAGAATCTGTGGCCTCTAGATGTTACTGGACTCCAGCTCCCATCCGCCCCGGCCAGTCTGGCCAGCGGTCAAGCATAATGGTCAATGGGGATGACTTCTTTGACCATTCCTGATCAGGGAGAGCTTGGCTACCGTAGTTGATGAAATGGTGACTTCAAGACTGGATTACAGTACTGCAATGCATTCTATGCGAGACTTCCCTTGCGCTTGCCCTGGAAACTGCAGTTAGGCCCTAGGCTGACACTCTAACCACTGCACCACACTGCCTCTCCACCCCTATGGAAAGGGAAGGTTGCTGTAGGCAAACAGGAACTGGTGGCCTTAGGGACCTCCTCTCCTTTGAGTTTCAGCCATATCATTCTGCTCTCTTTGACAGTCCCACCACAGCCACCTGTCATCAGGGGATACGATGGCCCCACAGTAAAAGCCAAGGACAAGTTAGAGCTGACCTGTATTTCTTTGAGTGGGAACCCACTGGCTACTCTGCAGTGGCTAAAGGTGAGTGGGGGAACTTTGAGGCACTAGTCTTTTTGTACTGACTTGTTTGATGAGTTGAGTTCCCCCTCCCACCCCTTGTGCTCTGGAGAGAGGAGAGCCGTTTTCCTGTCTGCACAATTCTTTTCTTTTTTTGTGGGCGGGACGACAAATCATTTGCTATTGGAGAAAGCCCAAATCCTACCCCAGGTGTCTGGAGCTTGGGATACTGTACAGCAGACCATTGCTCCTGCTCTCCTTAACATTTGGGTGGACATTTCTGTGACTTCCAGGCTGTAAATGCAAAAGCGTCCCAGTGAGTGCCACCTGGTGGTAATTATTCTGTTAGCAGCCGGTGAGGGACCTGCAGCCAGATTTTCTGACAGGCTATATGTTATGACCTCACAATTCCCCTTCTGCTACATCAGCAACAGCACAGCCCTTCCTGTCCCATTATCTGGTGTGGAGTTTTAGCTCAGCTTTCTGTTCTCTTTGATCTCTTCCTACATTCCTCAAACCACTCTGTCTGTCTTTTAGCCCTTGGCCTCTTCCACCTTCTCCTTGACTTGCTGCAGCCTCCATCTTTTTTCCCAGTCACCTGGCCTTCTTCCCTGCCTCCTCCATCCTTGGTCCTGGTGGGTCTTCTTCTCTATCAACACCCTAGCCTCCTCTCTGTGTTTCTCTTCCCTTTCCCCCTTCTTTATAGCAGTGGCTCAACATCCTGCGATTTGCCTTTCCCTCTCATCAGTTGGAATGTTCATGTACGTTCATTGGTGACAAAGCAGCTAAGGATTGCTCGATGTATTGCGACTCTCACATGGTTTGAAACAGCCTGCCTATGCAGTTGCTCCACATGGTGGCTGTTCTACTGAGGAAGAGCCACAGAGCACACGGCGTTCACACAGAAGACCCAAGATTCAATGCTAGACTTCTACAGGAAAGACCCTTGCCTGAAACTCTGGACTGGCTGCTCCAAGGGGTATAGCTAGATAGACCAGAAGTCTTACAAGCACTAGAAAGCAGCTTCCAGCAACCTTGAGGTTTTCTAGTGATGGTGCATAGAGGTTTTATGAATGGCAGCAGCAAGCCACATGTTGTCCAATTTGTATATGGTGTTACAAGGTTTGCTGGGCCCTAGGCTCTATCCTCCTTCTCCTGGCCTCTAAGAGAAGGAAGGAAAGAAGTCTGGGAGCCCAAAACATGCTATTTCCCTGTTGGTTTGATAAAGTTTGCTATTTGCGCAGCCCCTGTACTCATTAAGCTCCAAAGTCATGGTGCCTTAGGGCCATCCGGATGTTTCTGACTGCCTAACGGCTTCTGTCCTCTGCTCCTATCCTGGCATACTACTACTACTACTGCTGCTACTACTACTATTACTACTACTTTATTTATACCCCACTCATCTGTCTGGGTTTCCCCAGACACTCTGGGTGGCTCCCAGCAGAATACAGTGGTGCCCCGCAAGACGAATGCCTCACAAGATGAAAAACCTGCTAGATGAAAGGGTTTTCCATTTTTCAAGGCGCTTCGCAAGACGAATTTCCCTATGGGCTTGCTTCGCAAGACGAAAACGTCTTGCGAGTCTTGCGATTTTTTTCCGCTTTTTTCTCCCTTTTTCTAAGCCGCTAAGCCGCTAATAGCTGCTTAGCCGCTTAGCTGCTAAGCCGCTAATAGGGTTGCTTTGCAAGACAAAAAAACCAGTAGACGAAGAGACATTGCGGAACGGATTCTTTTCGTCTTGCGAGGCACCACTGTATTCAAAACATGATAAAACATCAAACATTAAAAACTTCCCTAAACAGGGTTGCCTTCAGATGTCTTCTAAACATCAGATAGTTGTTTATTTCCTTGACATCTGATGGGAGAGCATTCCACAGGGCGGGTGCCACTACCAAGAAGGCCCTCTGCCTGGTTCCCTGTAACCTCAATTCTCGCAGTGAGGGAACTGCCAGAAGGCCCTCAGAGCTGGACCTCAATGTTTGGACTGAACAATGGGAGTGGAGATGCTCCTTCAGGTATACTGGGCACTGCCAGGCTCCTCCCCTATCTTGTCAACACCCCACCCTTCAGCTTCCAGGCTCTTCTCCCTGGATCTCAGCTGTGGGCTTGTGCCTTACAGAACGATGAAGTGATTTCCACGAACTGGGAGACGGACGACGCTGGCCAATTGTCCCGGAGTTCCCTCATCCTCAGCATCACAGCAGAAGACAACATGGCTATAATCAGCTGCCAGGCCTTGAACCAAGTCTTGCCCCTTCCCCTGCAAGCCAGCATCACTCTGCACGTGGTTTGTGAGTGTTGGGACTGTCCCTTCCCAAAAAATGCCTGAGTAGTTTGTCATGAAGTTGACTTGTTTCAACCAGGACTTGACTGAATATCCTGCCCTTCCTTTCCTGGGACCACTCATCCCCATAGAAGTGTGTGTGTAGGGGGGAGATATTTGGTGACTTGGGGAGGGGGCAAGCAAATGCTAATTTGTGGGTGCTGTGGCCATGCTTCCAAGTACGAGGTTGCCATTGTGTGTTCTTTTTGCAATACAATAAGTCTTTCCATCACTTCAAGTGGTATTCCTGGATTTAAATGCCCCAATGGGAAAAATGCTCCCTCGTGATAGTGTTATTCCCAGAGGAACTTTTTGGAGGGGAAGATTGGTCAAGGAGCAATGTTTCTTTAACTTTTATTTTTAAAAGTAGTTGAAGGAAGACAAAATCCACATCTAACGTATCTTTCAAGGTAATATCACCCCTTGAAATTTCTTAGGAATTCACCCCCTGAAAATTAACATTGTCTTCAGAAGCATATTTTCCCCTCCCCACCTTTGTAAAACTTACAAAATTAACTGGGCTCAAATACTTTGACTCAGCACTGGTTCGAAGAAACCATAGTTAAGATTAAGCGCATTTTAGGGTTCAGATGGAAAGGTAAACTGCGGTTATTTTAAGACAGAAGTGAAGCCTCCAATCTCCTCCTTTCCACCAGAAGAGAGGGATGGGGAGTACACGCACCCAAATCTCTCCTTGTCTCCTTCCTGTAACTAGAGCTTTTTGCTACGTTTGAATAGACACTATCCTGCACAGGGCTGTCTTAAGCATATGTGGCACCGGGGTGCAAAGATCCGCCCGCGCCCCCCCCCAGGTTGCCCAGTCCCAGGCGCGCAGGAGGGAGGAGCTGGCCAGCTGCCTCAGTGTGTCGCTGGCTCGGTCGCCCCCGAACTTGCGGCACAGCAGAAGAGTCCGCTGCGGTGCTCCGACCAATGGGCGGGCTCTTCCCCAGACTCAACTTTTGGGCCCCAGACTCTAGGCCTGGAGCCCCTGAGAGCCTGGCGCCTGGGTGCCCCACACCCCTATTGCCTATGGGTAGGACGGCCCTGATTCTGCATACCCACTAAACCAGCAGTTCTCAACCTGTGGGACCCCAGATGTTGTTGGACTACAACTCCCATCATCCCTAGCTAGCAAGGCCAGAGCTCAGGTATGATGGGAGTTGTAGTCCAACAACATCTGGGAACCCCCAAGGTTGAGAACCGCTGCACTAAACCTTTAAGGCACATTTACCCCCTCAAATAATACCAGGCACCGTGGTTTACACTTCACAGAGTTACAATTCCCAGCAAGCCTTGACAAACTACAGCACCCAGAATTCTTTGAGACGAAAAATGTGCTTGGGGTGTATATGCAGCCTCAGCCACTAGGTCCATTTTGTAAACAACGACAACAACCTTGCTTCCCTTCACAAAAGTCAAGCATGTTGTACTTTCCCAGAGACACTTGGAACGACAAACAAAACCGCAACCAAATTTCTTCTCCTGGTGAAAGGGAAAGAAGGACACACTGATTTGAAAACAAAAATGGGCACATCTAAGTCTTGCACTGGGTGACTACTATCCTTCTCTTCCCTCCCCCCTACCCCCGGGCTCTACTTTTTGGATGACAGTTCTCCCCGACCAGGTGAAAATCATAGGCTCAAGCAGCACTGAGGAAAACAAGGAGGTCTCACTGTCTTGTTCCACCTCTGCCAGCAACCCACCTGTCTTGCTGCGCTGGTGGCTGGGCTGGAAGGAGCTCAGCGCCACAGAGGTCACTGTGTCAGAGGTAGGCAATAGCAGGGGCCCATTCTGCTAGGAGGCTGAGTGAGATGGGTCCTATATGGACGGTAATTAGAGGGCGTCAGTCGGCATTTCATCCTCTCTTGTTCCTGAGCCAAGGATGGGGCAGGAATTTGAAGGCAAACTTGTTTAATCTGCACTTTCTGAAATAATAGATGAACCAAAACACAGCTGCCCTTTGAAATTCGCACTTCTATGAATGTTGCAGTGCACATAATGTGTACGAAAATGTGTACCCTGGAGTCAAACGTGCATCAGAGGGCATGTGTAAGTAAAATAGGAGACAAAAATGCATTCTGTGAGGAGGAAGTGCTTTGTAAGAATATGTGTATTGGGCAAAATTGCATAAAAATACAGTGGTACCTCTGGTTACGTACTTAATTCATTCCGGAGGTCCATTCTTAACCTGAAACTGTTCTTAACCTGAAGCACCACTTTAGCTAATGGGGCCTCCTGCTGCTGCCATGCCGCCGGAGCACAATTTCTGTTCTCATCCTGAAGCAAAGTTCTTAACCCGAGGTAATATTTCTGGGTTAGCGGAGTCTGTAACCTGAAGCATATGTAACCCGAGGTACCACTGTATATGCATATTTGCATTAAAACGCTGCTGAGTTTTCATGAGGACTTGTCTTTATTTGGGTTGGGGTTTTTTTGGGTGCAAAGTGTTATGTGGAAAGGTGAAGAACTGAACTTGAGATTGGGAAAATGAGAATGGAGAAAAACCAAAACTGACAGTTTCTTCCTTCCCTACTTTTAGATGTCGCCTGCCCATTTTTTCAGACAAACAGGAGATTTTTTAATCCAGGGGGTTAGGTGGGGGCACAAAATGGAGGCGAGGTGGTACATTATGGCAGCAGTCCTTTGGGACACTCTCTCTAAGGGTGTCCCAATTTGGAGAGTACTCTCTTTCCAGGGCCTCCTAGCCGATGGGTTCCTGGTGGACAGCCTCCAGCCCATCAGAGCCTGGGTTGGGGTCCACCACTTCCACTGCTGGTCTTCCAAATCCAGTGGATTCCATTGCCTCCATGTCAAGACTTATCTGCTGGTTAGGATCATGACAGGGAGGGCCTGAAGCATGAGTTTAGGGGCCACGAGCGTGGGAAAGTAAGGGCCTCTGAGAAGACTGTACTGTCCCAGATTGTGGGGGAAGTAAGAACATTGTATGAGCACTGAGGAAGGTTGTAGCTCAGTGGTAGAGCATCTGCCTTTCCTGCAGAAAGTCCCAGGTTCAATCTTGGGTTGGGCTTGGAGTTCCCTCTTCTCTGAAGCCCTGCTGCCAGTCAGTGTAGACAATACCAAGGTAGAGGGACTTCTGGACTTTCAGAGTGCTGGGAAATCAGGGAAACAGCCATTTTGAAACCAGTTGTTTAGATCTGCCTCTTCTCCCTTCTCAAAATGAGAATTGCTATCCTCCTACAGGCAGCTCATGGCGGGATGATCACGGTGTCTAACATCACATACACAGCACGCCGTGAGGACAACGGATTGTCTCTGATCTGTGAGGCCTTCAATGAAGCCATCCTCTACGCCAAGACTGCTACCGTGACCATCCGAGTACAGTGTGAGCAGGAGGGATGATTGTGTGTGTGTCATGGCAACGGTTGTCATGTGTGACGTGTTTTGAATCCCCCCTTCTAATATCTGTTTCCTCCTTCTCTTCCCCATTCTTGTTTTTGTCCTTCAGATCCACCTCAGAAGATCTGGATTGATGTTCCACCCCCAGAAACATGCTTTCGAGCTGGCACCGTAGTCAAGCTCACCTGCTTTGCCAGCGGTGGATACCCTCTGCCTCGCCTCGAGTGGTACAAGGTGGTCCAGCATTACTGCCTCCAGGGCCAGTGCTACCATTAGGCCGGGGTGGGAAACATTTTCAGCCTGGGAGCTGCTCCACAAGTCAATGGTGGTGGCTGAGGAGCAGAGGCAAAACTTGGCAGAACAATGAACGCAAATTTTATCTTCGTACAATAGGCTTGTTTCTAGACACCCACCCTCATACTCTGTCCTCCTTCCTCGCAACCAAGGAACATGATCAGAGTTCAAGGGTACATCACAGGCAGGCAAAAATACCCAAGGAAGTTGCGAAGCCAGGACAGTGAGGGGCATGGTGTGGGGTGAGAGGGTGTGGTTGGGGAGGAGCTGTCACCCAGAGAGAGTCTCAAGGACCCAGGTAGGAAGGTCTGAAGGCCAAATTTGGCCCCCAGGTCTGAGTTTCCCCTCCATTGCATTAGACAAAGTGAGGTAGATGACAAATGGTAGGTGCTGGGGGCAGTAGAAGAGACCCCATGGCTCTTCCCCTAAGGACCCCTGGCCAGTCCTGAGTGATGGGTGCCCAACTGGCCTGTCCCCCCAGAGTGGCTGCCTCTCCGCTTACCCCCACTGCAATCTGGATTCTTCCTACAGGAGAGCAAAGTAGTGAGGGACGGGACAACTCCGGGGTCATCGGGGAACATTGTGTCCAAGGAGCTGCTCCTCACCACGACTGCCAGTGACAACATGGCTGCTTACTATTGCAAGGCATTTGGAAGTTCCAGAACCCCAGCACTCACTGCAGAGACTCGTCTGCACGTCCAGTGTAAGCTTCAACACACATGTGACCCTTCCGGCCTTGATCTGAATGGGGGGCATGTTTGCGGGGGGACATGTGACTGAGAAATAAGAGCAAGATGCTCACGAGAAATGTAACTGTCTACAGAATCACAGAACTGTAAAATTTTAATGGACCTCAAGGGAGAATTAATCGAACCCCCTGCAAAGTCTATCAATGTCCACGTGGTTCCCCATCTATCTTCTCCACCCTGGGGCTGGGGCAAGGCATGGTAGTGGCAAATCTGGGGCTGCACCGGCAGAGCCAATCTGACCACTTCACTGGTGCAACTGCATAGCCCCAGCCTCGCGGCCACCTGCCCCAGCCGCATCTAGGCAGGCTGCAGTGATGCCAGTGTCAGAAAAGTGGCTCCATCCCAGTGGGTGGGACAATACCAGGCCCATCAGGCAGCAGGAGAGACCTGATGGATATGGCCGAGCCCCTTTAAACCCAACCAATTTCCTTGGAGGGGATGGAGCTTGAGTCTGCCACCCAATGATGGTGAGGCTGCTTAAGTTCATTGTTTGCTCCAGACTAAACCATTGATGGGACAATGTTCCAAGCTGGCTGCTGTTAGGTGCCTTGTGCCCATCCTGTCTCTGTATGCAGAACCACAGTGAGCTGTCCGTGGTCCTGCCCTCCTCTGAAGCAGCCTGGGTGCCTGCTGAGCTTCACCAGTTTATTGTGCAGGGTGCAAGGGCAATATGCCAAGTTATAGCATCTGGCTCACTATTGTCAACAGTGACGGGCAGCAGTTTCCCAAGGTTTCAGGCATAATAAGTCTGTTTCCAGCCCTATCTAGAGAAACCAAGGGTTAAACCTGGGACCTGTTGCATGCAAAGCCCCTCTCTCACTGAGTGGCAGCTTTCACGCACAGTCTAGTAGAGGGTGCCTGGGAAGCCACCCTGGGCTCTTTTGGGAGGAAGGGTGGGATATAAATAAAATAAAATTGATGACTCAAGCAAGCAAGCATCCTGGGAAGAAGACTGGGCTTTAGAACTCCTGACCTGCTAGCTTTCCAAATGCAAATGAATTACGATATGGGTGAAACCCATAAATATGGGATTTCCCTCTTCTATTATTTTAAAGTGATAGCATCCATAAGCAAGAAATATTCTTTTTGGCTTGTTTGTTTCTGGTGTATTGATAAGCTCAGCTCCAAGAGTTGTGGCACCACAAGTGGAAAGATGGGACCTGAACATAGGAAGCTGCCTTTTTACCAAATCACACTACTGATCCATCCAGCTCAGTATTGTCAACACTGGATTGCAGTGGCTCTCCGGGATTTCCAGAAAAGAGGCTCTCTGAGCCCTATCAGGAGATGCCAGGGATTGGGGCCTTCTGCATGTGAGCCAGAGGCTCTGCCACTGAGCTATATCTCCTATCTGTACCTCAATGCAGAAGGTCTGAATACAGACCTTATACGACCTTCCCCAATCCACACCCACCAATTTCTTCTGAATCACAACTCCCATCATGGTCACTGTGGCCAGGGCTGGTGGGAGTTGTAGTTTAAGGCATCTGGAGGGCAGCAGGTTGGGGAAGGTTGGCATGGAGGGTAGAGCTAGGAGGTGGCACCGAAGCCCGAGTCTTGACAGCCAGCCTCTTTCTTTCCACAGTCCCGCCCCTAAGCGCAAAAATTATGGTGACAGCCAAGGAGGTCAGGCGTGGCCAGTTGGTGACACTTCACTGCAAATCGGGCAGTAGCAACCCTCCCGCCAGCCTAACCTGGCTCAAAGATGGGAAAAGGTAAGAGGATGTCTGACTTCCCCAATGCCCACCCTACAACAGCTTCACCTGCAGGTCTTGCTACATCTTCAAAGGCCCTTGTCCATTTCTGCCAGGGCTAGTCCAATACATTTTGGAACCTTGGGCAGGATTGTGTCCTTTGACCTCTCACTCTTTGCTCCTCCAGTTTGCTGGAACATCTTAGGGCTCAGTCATGGACAAAGGTAATGTGGACACCCAAGTCTCTCCAGCTTGTTTTCCTGTGTATATTATTATTATTATTATTATTATTATTATTATTATTTCCACTTATAGACCAGTTATTATCCAAAGTTCTCCAAATGGTTTACAGTAGGTCAGCGTTCTTCAGCCTTGGATCTCTAGATGCTGTCGGGTGACAGCTCCCTTCACCCTTAGCCATTGGCTAAGCTGGCTGTGGATGATGGGAGCTGCAGTCCAACAGCACCAGGGGACCTGGAGTTGAAAAACACTGCAATAGGTTACATGTGAATATAAGCATTGTAAGTAAGGCAGAGAGCCTTCTTGGTAGTGGAACGCCCTCCCATCAGATGTCAAGGAAATAAACAACTATCTGACTTTTAGAAGACATCTGAAAGCAGCCCTGTTTAGGGAAGTTTTTAATGTCTGATGTTTTATTGTATTTTAAATATTTGTTGGAAGCTGCCCAGAGTGGCTGGAAAAATCCAGCTGGTTGGGCGGGGTATAAATAATAAATTATTATAGTATTATTATTATATAAGCACCATAAAAACCATGCTTGGGAGTCACAAGTGGGCAGAGTTGCTGTTTTTTTGGCTATTGGGAGAACAAAATTCTGGACTAGATTTGCCAATGTCCTGATCCAGCAGAGCTTTTTCTTGTTCTTATAAGTTCTTGATAAGTTCTTGTTAGTAGTGTTTCTTCTTCAGGTTGAAGGCAACTAACCCAGAGCAGAAGAAAGCAGAATTCGGAGGGTTTTCCACTTCAGGAAAGGTGACTCTGGTGGTGTCATCTGCAGATCATGGGATGAGAGTAGAATGCCATGCATACAGCTCTGTCCTCTCTGAAGGTGTGAATACCTTCTACCAGCTCACTGTCCTATGTAAGTATGAAGGAGGGATGGGAGGGAAGTTCAGTTCAGTTTTACATTTACCTACCTAAAATGAATGCAAAGCTACCTAAGCCACACTTTCTGAAACAATGTGTGAACCGAAAAGCATCCTCCCTTCAAAATGCATGCTTCTCTGAATTTTGCACTGCAGTTCTACAACCATTTTTGTAATGTGCACAGGCTAGAGTAAAATGTGCATAGAAATGCATGAAAATAATAAAGAAAGATCCATTGTATTAGGGAAAACAGCTTGCAAATAACCTAGCATAAAAACTGCATAAAATATGTATATGGAGAAATGTAAAATAAAATGCCGTTGGATTTTCACAAGGATTTCAAAAACCATTTTGCAACCTGACGAAGAAATGAGGAAAGCAAACTGGAAGGAACAACCAGGAGGCGGCAGCTGTGTGTCTTCCATGACCACATTGCAGTTCATTGGGCTGAAATCATGGTTGATTTGTTTACAGTTTTAGCATGTGTTGTCCCCAGGGCGGCTGTAAGGCAATGTTTACCCGGAGGGTTTCTGTGGAAGCTCTTTGAAATGTAAGCCTGGCTCTTTGAAATGTACCAGCAACAACCTGCCATATGCTCATATTAGACACCTTTGGGCTGCAAGAAGCAGGAGGGGAAGTCACTGGGAAAGTCATCTGAGAATCTCTTCTTCCTCTGCTTTTTGCACAGTTCCCCCAGAGTTCTCCTCTGAGCAACCTCTAGTAGTGCAGGCTGTGGAGCACGGAGCTGTCCAGCTGCCCTTGCTGGTGTCGGCCAGCCCTCCAGACATCACCTATCGCTGGAGCTTCCTTGGTGAGGTACTCTTGACAGGTGGGTCCAGCATCATTCTTGGAGTGAAGTCCCAAGCTGTTGCTGTTATTTCGTCACCAGTGTGCCCGTCTTTTTGCAGACAAATGAGACTGGTCCTAGCTGCAAGGAGCTTCAAATCAAACGGCCAAATTAGATGGGGCGCTGAACATCTTTGCACTTAAAAAAAATGCAAATAGCATCCACACAGTGAGTTATGATAATCACCTGGCTTGCAGCAAGTCAGGAGGAATTTCACCATTTCTTCCCTGGCTGTGGTTCTAAGGAAAATTCTCCTTTTGAAGCTATTTGCACTGGAAGGAAAAGACATTTGTTGACTAATACAGGGGTAGGGAACCTGTAGCTCACACACTGTTGCTGCACTACACTTTGCATTATCCCTGGCTATGCGCCATGCTAGCTGGGAGGGAAGGAAGTTGGAGTTGAACAAATATCTGGATGGCCACAGGTTCTCCATTCTGAGTTAATATGCCTCCTAGAATCTTTAGCGGGCTTCATCCTTCTGGTGAAAAAAATGCCATGCAGTGGAAGGGTAAATTGTGCAATGACAGCTGGGTGGGCCAGTGCCAAGAGCAATAAATCACATGGCATCAGTGAACTTAACTCTTCATTCAAGGAAACAAGGTCTGCCTAGTGAGCACAGCAAGTCATCCCAGTAGGTCTTGCCCCTATGAGGCAGTTGTGGAGATTGAAGGTCCCCATCTTCTCACAGTTGCCTAAGTCTCCTCCTCCTACTGCGAGAACCCAGAAGGTCCTTTCTAAGCAATCTGAGATTCCGTTGCTGTGCCTGTCTTTGCTCCTCCCCTCTTCATAACTCTTCTGGATCTGGGAGACCAGGAGGGGTTGGAGCTGGTCGCAGCAGGAGTAGGAGACATCCTGGCTTCCTCACCAGCCTGACTCATCTCTGTCTCTTGGCCTCCTCTCCTGCTTCTGATTCTGGACTGCTATCTGCCCCAGACTCTCCCTGCTCACTAAACCCTGTTAGCTCTTCAACTTCCAATCATTCCTCCTCCCAGGCTTTTCCCTCTGACCACTCATCATCATCCCATCACCAACCCCTGGCTCTGAGTCTTCTTCCCTTGGGGGTTCCCCAGTTGCTGCCTCCTGCCACTCCTCTGCATCCAGCCAGTCCATGACAGCCAGCCTGCTCTCTTTCTCTCTCTGGTCTGTTGCTCGCCTGTTCCTAACCCAGTGAAGACTGGTCCACTAGGCCCAGTTGGGCATTGCCCCACCAAGCTCAGCTGTCCTCGGCTAGCCCCCAATTGCTTACCTCCTTAATTGCAAGGGCTATCAGCTTCCTCTTCCTGAGTCTCAGGGTTGCCTTTGTAGAGCTCAGCTGGGCGGAAGACAGGGACAAAAAAACAGAATTAGTTCACTTTCCCTGTCATTGGTTCTGGCTCCCTGACCTCTGTCCCACCAGGTCCAATAGCCAACAGCCACCACTGTCCTTGGCCCTTGCTGAGAGCCAGTGTGGTGTAGTGGTTAAGAGCGGTAGACTCGTAATCTGGTGAACCAGGTTCGCTTCCCCACTCCTCCATATGCAGTTGCTGGGTGACTTTGGGCTAGTCACACTTCTTTGAAGTCTCTCAGCCCCACTCACCTCACAGAATGTTTGTTGTGGGGGAGGAAGGGAAAGGAGAATGTTAGCCACTTTGAGACTCCTTCAGGTAGTGATAAAGCAATATATCAAATCCAAACTCTTCTTCTTCTTCTTCTTGTCTGCAATGCTTACCTTAAGATTGGTCGCCTCTCTGTCTTCCTTAGAGGGTTCCCCACGGTATCACCTGCGGGATGGTGGCTCTCTAGAGATCTGGAACCTGACCAGGGCGGATGCTGGCAAGTACAAGATCTACTGCGAGAACCCAGAAGGCCACAATGAAACGGCCCTCTTGTTGGATGTGCAGTGTGAGTATCAGGTGGAGAGGGCATACCATTGTATTCCGTCACTTGAAGGATGAGGGGCCTCATCTGTGCTTTTCTGTCCTTTGTGATTATAGCGCTGGCATGCTCTCCTCTGCCTTCCTTCTCTTGGTGTCTCAGCACACATCCTCTCGCAGCTGGCCTGGGTTTAGCTTCATGCCTGCTCTTGAGAACCAATGCTACATCACACTCTCTCTTTGTGCGGTGGTGTAACATAGGAATGGGCAAATCCTTCGGTTTCAGTTTCCATCATTTCCCCAATCTGAAGTGCTATTTGTCACATTTCCCGTTACACACACACACACACACACACACACACACACACACGTGTGCATCCCTAAGGCGGTTGGATGGTGCCTTGCTCACCTCCTTCTGGCAACTCCTGAAGCCCAACCAGTGCCAGACATATTGCTCTGCTTTCCTTTGGACCACATCAGCAAAGCTGAGAGGGGTTCTCAACATTTGGGTAGCCCAAGACCTCCATACACCCTGGCCAGGCTTTTGCCCCAGAGAGGTGGTTTGAGTTCACTCCCAGAGGCGTGCTCCATTCTCTCTCTGAACAGCTGGATGCCAACAATGTATACTTTCTCTCTCTCTCTCTCTCTCTCTCTCTCTCTCTCTCTCTCCTCTCTCTCATCTCTTTATGACATTTGTCAGCATTTTGGAGTTCATTTCTTTTAATATACACATATTTGAATGCCATCTTACCTAATGAACACACCTTTCCCAGCAATTTCCCTTAATATACACTAGTGGCCAAAATTGTGGAAACCTTTTGGAAGAAGTGTATTTCTGAGGTTTGATGGCTCATAACACCACTTTTTTTTTTAAAAAAAGTAATACCATAAAATTACATATCAGTGGAAAAATAATTTAATGAAGAATGTAATGCAACAAAGTTTGTTCACTTATCTGTATTCTATAAAAAAGTTATAGCCAAATAACCAGAAAAAGGAAGCACAACTTGCTTAGGTTGATATGCAGTAGGTTTCCTTCATTTCAGTGTAGCCAATGAGCATGAGTGTTTATGAGCAATCAAACTTGGGAAATACACTTTCCCCAAAAGGTTTCCACAATTTTGACCACTAATGTAATTCACTTTCATATGCAATGTTTATAATTCTCTTTATTTATTATTGTGGATTATGGAGAAAGCTAGAGAGTTCCAGAAAGACATTTACTTCTGCTTCATTGACTATGCAAAAGCCTTTGACTGTGTCGATCATGGCAAACTATGGCAAGTTCTTAAAGAAATGGGAGTGCCTGATCACCTCATCTGTCTCCTGAGAAATCTCTATGTGGGACAAGAAGCTACAGTTAGAACTGGATATGGAACAACTGACTGGTTCAAAATTGGGAAAGGAGTACGACAAGGCTGCATTTTGTCTCCCTGCTTATTTAACTTATATGCAGAATTCATCATGCGAAAGGCTGGGCTGGATGAATCCCTAGCCGGAATTAAGATTGCCGGAAGAAATATCAACAACCTCAGATATGCAGATGACACAACCTTGATGGCAGAAAGTGAGGAATTAAAGAACCTTTTATTGAGGGTGAAAGAGGAGAGTGCAAAATATGGTCTGAAGCTCAACATCAAAAAAACGAAGATCATGGCTGCTGATCCAATCACCTCCTGGCAAATAGAAGGGGAAGAAATGGAGGCAGTGAGAGATTTTACTTTCTTGGGCTCCATGATCACTGCAGATGGTGACAGCAGCCACGAAATTAAAAGACGCCTGCTTCTTGGGAGAAGGGCAATGACAGGCCTAGACAGCATCTTGAGAAGTAGAGACATCACCTTGCCAACAAAGGTCCGTATAATTAAAGCTATGGTTTTCCCAGTAGTGATGTATGGAAGTGAGAGCTGGACCACAAAGAAGGCTGATCGCCGAAGAATTGATGCTTTTGAATTATGGTGCTGGAGGAGACTCTTGAGAGTCCCATGGACTGCAAGAAGATCAAACCTCTCCATTCTGAAGGAAATCAGCCCTGAGTGCTCACTGGAAGGACAGATTGTGAAGCTGAGGCTCCAGTACTTTGGCCACCTCATGAGAAGAGAAGACTCCCTGGAGAAGACCCTGATGTTGGGAAAGATGGAGGGCACAAGGAGAAGGGGGCGACAGAGGACGAGATGGTTGGATAGTGTTTTCGAGGTTACCAGCATGAGTCTGACCAAGCTGCGGGCGGCAGTGGAGGACAGGAGTGCCTGGCGTTCTCTGGTCCATGGGGTCACGAAGAGTCGGACACGACTAAACGACTAAACAACAACAACACACTTTCCCCTGTTAGACGCTTCTTTGGTTGGGAAACTGCATTGCTAAGTGTGCATTTTGCAGGACAGCTGCTTTGGGGGAGTAGCTATTGTTTCAGGATATGTGAATTAGTTAGATTTGCATTAAAATGTGGACCAAATTGAAATTCTTGCCTGTCGATAGCATGCCATGTACCTTTCCCCCCATGAACAGATTCGCCATCCATCCGCAGCATTGGAGACCTAACCTATGTGGACCTGGGGGGCACAGCTGAGATTGAGTGCCAGGCGGATGCCAACCCCACACCTGCAAACATGTTCCAGTGGAGATGGCTGGTAAGTGGCTAGTCTAGACCAGAAGCTGAAGTTAAGGGTGGAAAAAGACTTTCTGTTTGCTTCAAGCTTTTCCCCTGTGGCCCTGCTGATGATGCTGGACTACAAATCCCATTATTGCCAACTGTTGGGCATGCTGGCTGGGGCTCATGGGAGTTGGAGTCCAACTATATCTGGAAGGCCGCAGTTTCTTGACCTTTCCAGTCCAAGGGCCGCACTTCTCCTCTGGGTAACCTTATAGGGGCCACACGACAGTCCTGGGTGCACCCAAAGCCAAAATTGGGTGGAGAAATGGATGTGACTCTAATCAACATTCCAGCCATTCAAACAGCTGCATCTCTCCATCCTTGATGCAGGGGAGCAAGAGTCATGAGTTCAACTGTGTCA
The DNA here is from genome assembly GCF_951804945.1 of Podarcis cretensis. Taxonomy (NCBI): domain Eukaryota; kingdom Metazoa; phylum Chordata; class Lepidosauria; order Squamata; family Lacertidae; genus Podarcis; species Podarcis cretensis. The sequence continues at coordinate 20,908,504 of NC_137177.1, read as the reverse complement.
ACAGTTTGATGACACAGTCCAGACAGGCAAGAACACTGAAGGTGCTGTGGAGCAGGGCTGGTAAAGGGTGTGGTTTTGTGACCTAGAGAAAATTCCGAGGACCAAGTGTAGAGGTTCTGGACAGGACTGGCCCACCCATGAGGGACCTGAAGCAGCTGCCACAGGTGGCAGAGTCCCTCAGGGTGGTGCCTCTGTGGATAATCCCCCTGCCACTGCCAGAGTCACATAATTAAAGCAGCTTTTGGTGAGATCTTGTGGAGTTTGTGTAGGATCTCACCAGAAGTCACTGCCATGCAATCTTGGTAAGTAGAGGGGGAAGTGGTGGGGTTTGGAGGCGGCACCTTCCTGTTTTGCTACAGGCGGCAAAAGAGGCTGGGCTGTCTCTGAGTCCCCCACCCCTGCTTATCCTCACTCCCATCCAAAATGCCACAACAGAGGCTGTTACTTGTGAGTAAGAGAGAGATCTTTATTCAGGCTAGGATGGTACAAACTCAGCAGCACACTCAGGGTCCATAAGACATGAAGCCAAAGTACACCAGCAACAAAGCCTTAAGCTGCTTTATTCTGTCAGCCAATAGTCTCACCAGACTATTTATTTCCGCACTTGGCTGCAATATATACTGAACGCCGATGCAATGTAGAGCATCTTTTACTCTCGATGCCAATAGGTTTGCGGGTTTGTTTGCTCTCCATTTCATTAATGCTTTTAGAAATTGTTTATCGCACTTGCATTTATATTGATTGTATTGCGCAGTTTTTATTATTAGTTTATTTGCCACTCTGGGTACTTTTAGCAGAAGAGAGGGATATAAATAAACAAATAAATATTGACAGCTCCGTTGCGGCAGTAAAAAATATGAAACCCACTGCACTATGGTTAGTTTGCTTCTGCAGAGAACCAGACAGTTCTTACCCTGTTAAGCTGATGTGGCTTTGCTCAGCGAGGTGAGCTTTTCCTCCAAGCTGTTGCCTAACTTAATAGCAAGTAAACCTGGTTTTCTTTCTTCTTTTGCAGATTAGTGAGGCGTGTCTGGCACTGCCAAGGAGTGTTTAGGAACCCAAAATACTGTGATTTTAAAATGACTAGTGTAACTTGTAAGCTTAGACCCATCATAGCAAAAAATAATGGGTGAAGTCATGCCAAAGTCACATTTCAGTCTGCCATCTTGAATCAGAATGGTGCCAGGCACCCCAAAGTTAGTGAAGACTGCCGCCCCCAACCCCAGGAAACCTCACGTCAAGTTTTGCTACAATTACTTGGAGGTGGAGCAAACCCATGCAAAAAAATGGACAAAGTCACACCAGAGTCATATTTTCTACTGCCATCTTGATTCAAACGGCTCCCAGAACCCAAGTTTCAACATAGACCACTCCCCGCCATCTTGGAAACGCTTGTGTTGAGTTTGATGATGGTATCTTGAAAGGCAGCTGAACGTATAGAGAACCAATGGACAACCCCTTTTCCAAAATATGTAGTAGATCTATTTATTTATAAACCGCTTCACAGCCAAAAGCTGTGTATAATAAGATCAAATGAGATAAAACAAAAGATTGCAGGCTCTATGGACTAAAATAAAATAAATAAAATAAAATAAAATAGTTTCTACAGTATATTTCTACAATTGTGCATGCGTCTTTCCTGGGTGCTGACAGCTGGAAGATGCTTATTTTAATGGAATTATTATTTTTTGCCTGCAGCTCCTAGCCAGTTGACACAACCCCGTTTCTTAAGTGAGGGGCAGGGATTATTGCCAGTGAAAGTGACAAGTCAGTTTTTGTAGCTAACAGGCAGGAAAGGCTCCAAGGATATGGTGTTGTTTTGTGTGACCTGATATTCTTTTAGAGCAGGGGTAGATAACCTTTGGCCCTCCTCCAGAAGTTGCTGAACCACAATTCCCATCATACCTGGCCATCAGCCATGCTAGGTGGGCCTGATGGGAATCATAGTCCAGCAACATCTGGAGGGCCAGAGGTTACCCACATTTGCTTTGTAGGACCTTTCTCACCCTGGTGCCCCCCAGATACTTTGGAGTACAAGTCAAATAGTGATAGGGACTGTTGATTTGGTGATGCAGTCTAGGCCAGTGGGTGCCATGCCAAACCCTGTCCAATACACTAGCCCTCATTGGGTCCCCCCCAGTCAAGGTTTGAATTTGCTCAGTGGCAACCCAGAGGAGCAAGGAGTAAAGCTTAACCAGCAAAACCCACAGGTTCAAGATTAGGACTGGAACTAATAGCTCGGTTTATTATTGTACAAAGCTGAACAGTTTTATGAAATGCTCTTCTGAAAGTTTATAGGACTTACAGAAAATAAAACAAAAGATATAAAATAGAATGTCCAAAAATAAAGCAGTTTACATTTGATGAAATGTAAAGCAATTTGACATCACTTGCATAAATTAATTAATGGTTTAGTAACAGTATGAGCTAATAAATAGCACCGAGAAAGCAACTGATCTGAGCAAGTTACATGGTCTCCTCCTGACCCCCTCCACCTAGTTCTAAAACTATTCTGTAGTATAGTAGATCAATAAATTTCATAGCTACCAGTCAAAGACAATAGGTCAGACTTCAGCTGGGTGATACACACAAAGGTGCATAGGTGGGAGACAGAAAGAAAGAGGAAGAAATATAGATCATACAACCTACCCACAATGCCCTCATAGAACCAACTAATCCCTCCCCCCACATATAGACATTTTAGTTTCAATCAGTAATTGAAAATGGGGCTGGACTTTTCCATCAATTTTGCATAATTTCACTATTTGTGTAGGCAGATCGTCATAAGACGTGGAACATGAATGGCCATAATCTACTTGGGAAGGGGGAGAAAAAAAGAGAGTAATTGAGTTACCTGCTGTAGCACTTGTGCTCCATGTAGGGCACATGGGCATATGACAGCTGTCATGGGCTGACTGGGAACCCCCAAGGAAACCCCCAGGGGAGGAAGGTTCAGAGCCAGGGAATTGATGGTGGAATGATGATGAGTGGTCAGAGGGAAAAGAGGGACCAGACTGGAAGAAGGAGGTGTCAGAAGCTGAAGAGGCAACAAGGTTTAGTGAGTGGGAAGAAGCTGTGGCAGAGAGCAGTCCAGAATGAGAGGCAGAAGCAGAGGCTGGGGGTGGGGGAGGGGCAAGAGGCAGAGATAAGTCAGGCTGGTGAAGAAGCTGGGGGGGGGGTTTCTCTTCCTGCTGCTGTTGTCAGCTCCCCTTCCCCGCAGGTCTCAGGGCGGTTCACAGTATAAAATTGCAATATAAGATGAAGGTATGCTAGATAAGGAACCAGGGGAGGAGTCTTAGAGAGTGATGGGAAGATGGAGACCTTTGGTCCTCACAACTGCTTCTTTGGGGCAAGACCTACTGGGAAGAGCTGTTGTGATCACTAGGCCTGAGCTGTTTTGATGTCTTTGAATAAAGAAATAAGCAAGTCAGAAATTAAATAGTTATAACAAAAGGGAAAAAAAACTGCTATGGAAAACCTTTTAGAATTTTTTTTTGCTCTCTAGCCCCATCTGGTGTTGCATGTTAATAACACATCCAAATTACTGGGTTTTTGTTTTGTTTTTTTACTAATGTAGCTGAGTCCCAGGTGTTTTATTGTTGACCTGCTCCTGACTCTGGCTCCTGATACCAGCCCTGGCTTGCCAAAATAGCTGCCTTTCATTTTTGCTTTGGCTTCGTGGCCATTTGCTGTGACTCTCCACTCAATGTGCCTAAAGCAGCAAAGGTTTGTGCAAAGGTCCAGGCAGCTTACACAAACATTACACAGACGGGTGATAGCATTGTCCACCTTAATCCATTATGGCTGCACCATGGTGTGCATTAACATTTCTATAACTGCTGAGAATGCAAGCCTAGGTAGGCCCAGATTAACAGGGAGCATCCCCATTTGTCCCATGAGGCTATTTCAATGAAGGTACGTTCACCTGTCCTATACCTAATGTGTATGACATCAGGTGGGCAGGTAAAGATGCAGCTGGGCCACAAAGGGGTTTGCAGGTCAGCTGTGGGCTGGGCTTTGCAAGCTCTGACAAGAAGCTGATCATTGGGGCTTGCAAAGCACCTTGCCTTAAAAATATTAAAATTCTTATGAGTGATATTGAAGGATAGCAACTGACTAATATCCAGAATGCAGTCCGGATTTCTGCAGAGAGAGGCTTCAGTTCTCAAACGTGCTCTAGTCAGTACCAAGAACAGATCCCTCTTATCTTGATATTGTACCCAGAACGATTTGGAGCAGAGCCTGGAAGAGCTGGGGATTGAACTGCAGTCGGACGGGCTGGTAGGGCGACTTCGAGTCCAGGAGGCAAAGCGAGCCCATGCCGGACTCTACGAGTGTCAGGCAGACAATGGGATAACCCCAGCAGCAAGGAGTAGCGCCCGCTTGATTGTTCGATGTAAGTTTCCTCCTTAGTATTTCTGCAAACCCAAACCTCTATATTTTGCCCTGCCCCACTTTCCCTGTGTCTGATGTCCACCACTTATTTCATTCCAATTATATAAAGAGTAAGATATAAAGATATTGAGTTGTAGCCAATGCTGGTCTTACTCAGAGTAAATCCACTGAAATTCCTGGACATGACTAACTTGGGTCCATTAATTTCAATGGGCCTACCCTGAGCAGCTGACTAGAACCCATCGAGATCTCTAATACTAGGAGGCTTGCAAACAGTAATAGAGCAACCCAGTGCTCAAAATTAAAGGCCGGTTGGGCTTTTTACTTCTTGAACAAAATGTATAGATTGCTTAATAAAAAAAAAAGAAAGAAAGAAAGAAAGAAAGAAAGAAAGAAAGAAAGAAAAGAAAAAGAAAAAGAAAAGAAGCAAAAGCCCCCAAGCAGTTGTCATAAAATGGCGTGAAATATTTATCAAAAATTACAGCTAAAATTAACATTCTTTTTTGTTTTAAAATGAACATGTGTTATGAAATGATCAAAGATACAGATAAAAGCAACAAAATTTAAATCTGAACCCATGTAATAAAACTCCACAATACATAGCACTGTGTTCAACTCAGTTCTGCTCAGAGAAAACTCACTGAAATGAATGGTTATTTGTGTCCATTAATTTTACAGGGTCTACTCAGACTAACTTGGGATCCAGCCCCTTGAGCTCGCAGAGTAGGTCCATTGGAAATGCCCATTAGTTTCAGTGGGTCTGTGTAGGACTCTCATCGGACACAATTCATAATACCCACTTATTTACATGAACTTACGCAGTAAAATTGAAACAAGAATTAAATACTGTGGTTTTATTGCTTTTGAAGTTGGAGCTAAAACTCTGGTGGCTGTTGCAAATATGCTCAGTCTCCTCACAGACCATTCTTTTATGAATGCTGCAAATACTCTCATGATTTCTTCCTTGTTCTACTCCCCTCACTTGTACCGCAGACCCACCAGAGATCATCAAGAGCCCTGGACTGAGGAAAGTGGCAGCTTCAGGAGATGGGAGAAGCCAGGCAGCGCTCCAGTGCCGAGCTCAAGGTGTTCCTACTGTGCACTTTAGCTGGGCCAAGAATGGTGTGTCCCTTGACCTTCAGAGCCCCAGGTGAGAGTTCTCAGGTGAACAGGTAGGTACGTGAGCAGGGAACCTGATAACAGGCATGAGAAGGGATAGAAGGATCCGTCAATTCTGGTTCTTTCATTTTCTAATTTTTCCAGTCTTAAACTTGGTTCTCCACTTTTCTGCAGCAATTTGCTCCCCTCCCCCTGCTTAAAAAAGGAAAAATGGTTCATGAAAATTCTTTAGCTTTTTGGTGCAAATTTTGCCTAATAAGCACATTTTTGTATGCAGTATTGACTGTTGTAGACATTTTTGCAAGCAATTTGCGGAGTGTCTGGGGCAACCCAGCCAGGTACAACAACAACAACAACAACATTTCCCCATATATAATCCCCATTTGCATATCCACACACTTCCCCCAAATATATGCATTTTTGTAAAAAACTGTTTGGAGAACTGCGCTGCAAAATCCGGATAAGTGCAAATTTCAAAGCACTGCCTGTGTTTCGGTTCTTGTAGTGTTTTGGAAGGAGCAAATCTGAGAAGTCTGACTTTTAATGCGAACTGAATCAAATTTCTCCTCCCATCCTTAGCCAGGAGCAGCTCATCCTGTGGGACAGAGTCACAACAATAACCTCCTTGCGAAAGCATTGCGGCTGTATGCCAAGAAGGAGCTGTGGTGAGGGCAGTGGCGAGGACGCGGCTGTACAGATGCCCCGGTGGGCACATTAGATTGGCTCTGCTGGTGCATCTGCACGGCCCAACCTTTCTGCCACTTCCCCCCTCTTGTTCCTGGTACACACCAGCAACGCTGCTGATGGGAGGTTCGTGTGGTGGGTCTGCCCCCGCTAGGTGGGCCACTGCTGATATTTGAGGATGCTGTTGTGGTTCATGTCCTGCTCGCAGGTTGTTCTGTCATCTGATTGGCCACTGCGAGAACAGGATGCAGGAGTAGATGGATCTTTGGCTTGCTGCATCATGTCCTTCCCAATGTCCCTAGTTTGTCTTATAGTGTAAAGGCTATAGCATCATCCCACACTCTCATCCCCTGGTGGCCTCCTACTTAAGTGCCCCAATAACTCTGGTATCTGCAGGAGCCTAATGTGCAAGTCTTCTGTGACGCACCTGAAATGTGACAAGCATTCTTTCACCAATCCTGGGGAGCCCTGCCTCGCTTGCAGGGCTGGGCTCACCTTCATCCTGCATGCCTCTGTTGCATAGCTGTCAACATTTCTCTTTTTTAAAGGGAAATTCCCTTATTTGGAATAGGATTCCTCACAAGAAAAGGGAAAAGTTGACAGCTATGCTCTGTTGTCTCCCCCTTCCACTTACTCACTTACTCCAAAGTAAGCTTCTCTGTCCTGACACAGCAGAAGGAGGAATAATAATAATAATAATAATATTTTTTTATTTATACCCCGCCCTCCCGAGCCAGGGCCGGGCTCAGGGAGGCTAACAAAAAATATAAATTACAATAAAACGTAATAGAAAAAAACAAAAACAATTAAAATATGGCTTAAAATACAGCTTAAAATGCAGCCTCATTTTAGTATAGCCCACAAATCAAGACCATAAAGGGAGAGAAACATCAGATATTCACCTGAGCCAGCTATCCATGCTGGTCCTATGTGGGCCAGAAGAAAAGCCAAGGGAAAATTTCTATGCTGTTGATGGCAGGTGTTCTTGAGGTTTCTTGAGCATGTGTATAGGACCCTTGCATTATTTCAGGGGAAGGTGTGGGATGCTCATGTGACCCAAGTTGTTTTCATCTCAGAAGGGGGGAGGGCAAGGAAAACCTGTGGCTTGCCAGTTGTTGTTGGACTCCAACTCCCATCAGCCCCATGCAGTATGGCTAATGGTCAGGGATGATGGGAGCTGCAGTCCAGAGTCATCCAAAAGGCTGCACCCCTGCTGTAGGGAAACAGAAGGTGAATAATGGGAGCCATGCTACTAAAAATGTTCGGTTCAGTTCTGGCTCAGATTCAGTTCTGGCCTGAAGTTTGTTCTGACATGGATGCTGGCCAGTCGAAGCAAATAAAGACCTGGCAAGAGGTCTGGTAGTCACCTGGAACCGGCCCAGTTCTCATTGAATTGGGAAAAGTTTAAAATACCACTAATGTTCCTGTGCTGATTTGCATAGCAGAATGGGGGTGGAGCAGCTTAACGCGTCTAATTTGTTCCAGCTAAATGTCAGCCATAACCCATAAATAGTCTGAAGCATGTCTGAAATTAAAAATAACCAGAACACTTATCTGTAAGTTCATGCTTTATATATAAATTAAAAATGGGATTTTATTTTATTTTATTTATTTATCTTTTTTTAAAAAACATTTCAGGCAAATTCCACTCCTAAACCTTAAAGCAATTTTTATCCTGTTTCCTGCTTTAGGCATTTTAAGGGCAGGAGCTATTGTTGGCTACTAACCCAGATGTCTGCTCTACCTACACTGCTGGAGGCTGTGTGCTTCCAAATGCCATTTGCTGGATACCTCAGAGTGAGAGAAGGAGGCTGCTATTCTCAGGTCCTGCTTTTGGCTTCTCCTGGGCATCTGGTTGGCGACTGTAAAAACAGGAGGCTGGATGAGATGGGCCGCTGGCCTGATCCAGAAGGCAGTGATTATTATTATTTATTATTATTATTTAAATTTATAAACTGCCCTTTGTCAAAAATACTACAGGGCAGTTTACAACATAGAACATAACAAAAATATATATGTGCAAACATAACATTATATCTAAAAAAGGTAAAGGACCCTTGACAGTCCAGTCGCAGACGACTCTGGGGTTGCGGTGCTCATCTCGCTTTACAGGCTGAGGGAGCCGGCATTTGTCCACAGACAGTTTTATTCCCCCCCCAATGTATCACGAAATTCAAAGTGATTAATAATAATAATTTATTATTTATACCCCAGCTATCCGGCTGGGTTTCCCCAGACACTCTGGGCAGCCCCCAACAGATTAAAAACAGAATAAAATGGGGTTTATGTGGGGTTCCCAAGTTCTTCAGGCTGTGGATGAAACTACATGTGACACAGAGTTCTGTGAGGATGTGTGATTTCCCATACCAACACAGAGTGCAATTGAAGTGGAGACCTGTGTGAGGAGAGAGGGCCCTTGCCACTTTCTATTCATGCCACACCCAGCCTTGAAAATCATGCCTAATCTGCTTTTAACTGCACGAGGGGGCAGGCTCCATGTTGGGGTCATGTGACCAGCATGACTAAGCCGCTTCTGGTGCAGTGGAACACCGAAACCAGAGCAGCGCACAGAAATGCCGTTTACTTTCCTGCTTCAGTGGTACCTATTTATCTACTTGCACTTTTTTGGCGTGCTTTCGAACTTCTAGGTTGGCAGGAGCAGGGACCGAGCAATGGGAGCTTCTGATCAGCAATCCCAAGGTTCAGTGGTTTAGACCACAACGATGCCCCCCCAAAATCCTCAAACCAGTTATATAAATTGGCTCCACCTCTTTGTGGGGACACGTTGCGGGCGAGCCGCTGAGCCTCCCCCGTCAGCGTGGTGGCAGGACAGCGTCCCGCCTTACGCTGGGGAGGCCCAGCCATGCCAGGTAGCCAAGTGGCCAATCAGGTTGCTTGGGGTGTGTGTCCGGGGCCAATTTAAACCACGGCACGATGCTGAATCGCCCCTTTTCAGCCTTGTGCCCGTTAACATTAACCTAAAATTCTGTGTCCTTGTGTCGTTATTCTCATGGGGGTGGCTTGGGGGCTTTGACACGGAAATGCAATTATAAGTATAAGGAATGCATGCTAAAATACAGTTTCTCCTAAGCTAAGTTATTACCTACTCACCTCAGGTACAACTAAATCAGTGCTGTTTTTCTAGAAAAAGAGGTGCCAGAACTCACCACGAACACTTCCCTTGTTATAATGACAATGGCGCCCACATGAGAGGTGTCGGAACTGAGTTCCGGCTTGGAAAAGAAGCCCTGACTTTAATACACATCTAACAATGAAATCTTAAGAAATAAGGGGAGGGGGGAATCAGCAGTACAGAAGCAGTGCAGAAGGACACACTCTTCTCTCTTTGTAAAAGTAGCTCTTGATCTCCATCCTCGCAGAAAATGAAGTCCTTGTGTTCTTATTGACAGAGTGCTTCATTACATTGCAACTTGCCTTCAGCTTCTGTTTTCAGTGGGCGAACTGAGATATCATTTGTGTTTTGATCTTGAAATACAAATCTGAGAAGAGCCCTTGTTGCATCAGCCAATGGCCAACCCCCACCCAGCATCCTGTTCTCACAGTGGCCAAACTGGTGCCTACAGGAAGCCTGCAAGCAGGAACACAGAGCAACAACAACAGCCCACACTTGTGACCCCCAGCAATTGGCACTGAGGGAGCAATGACTGTGGAGGGAGAACATAGCCATCGTGGCTGGTAGCCATTGATAGCGCTATCCTCCACGAAAGATCTGGAAAAATTGTCAATCGGTAGGAGACTGCCTAGCTAGCTCAGATGGCAGAGCATGAGACTCTTAATCTCAAGGTTGTGGGTTTGAGCCCCACACTAGTCTACCTAAACCACTTCAACTCTATGATTTCTTAAAGGGGTAGCTGAGGAATGGTAGAGGCAGCAGTGACCGAAAGCTGGGTGGGTGGGGAACTTCTCCTGGTCGTCTGCAAGACTCACAGAAAACTTGTTGGTGGATGAACAGCAGGCTTGGCAACTCCTGGAAGTCCAGCTGGCAGAGTGGATGTCTTGTAAGTAGATATCCCTGGAGAACCTGGGCACTCACTCATTGTCAAATTCGTGCCTGGAGGACTAGATGATCCTTGTGTTCCCTTCTAACGCTACTATTCTAGTAAAGGTAAAGGTAAAGGTACCCCTGCCCGTACGGGCCAGTCTTGACAGACTCTGGGGTTGTGCGCCCATCTCACTTAAGAGGCCAGGGGCCAGCGCTGTCCGGAGACACTTCCAGGTCATGTGGCTAGCGTGACATCGCTGCTCTGGTGAGCCAGAGCCGCACACGGAAACGCCGTTTACCTTCCCGCTGGTAAGCAGTCCCTATTTATCTACTTGCACCCGGAGGTGCTTTCGAACTGCTAGGTTGGCAGGCGCTGGGACCGAGCAGCGGGAACGCACCCTGCCGCAGGGATTCGAACCGCCGACCTTTCGATCGGCAAGTCCTAGGCGCTGAGGCTTTAACCCACAGCGCCACCTGCGTCCCAACGCTACTATTCTAGGATTCTATTATTCTTTTCTACCTGATCTCTTGCCGTCATTACCTTCTTCCAGGTATACTGTGGCTGCAGAACATGAGGGCTTCTTGCACACCAGCACCTTAACCATTGCCAATGTGAGCGCCGTTCTTGACTACGCCACCTTTACCTGCACAGCCAGCAATGAACTGGGCACAGATACCCTCGACATCCAGCTACTTAGTACCAGTAAGGACAAATGGGCCACTAAGATCTAAGTCAGGGATCAGCAACCTTTTTCAGTCATGGGCCTATCCACCGTCCCTCAGACCTTGTGGGGGGCTGGACTATATTTTTGTGGGGGAAATGAACAAATTTCTATGCCCCACAAATAACCCAGAGATGCATTTTGAATAAAAGGACACATTCTACTCATGTAAAAACATGCTGATTCCCGGACCGTCCGTGGGCCGGATTGAGAAAGCGATTGGACCGGATCCGGCCTCTGGGCCTTAGTTTGCCTACCCCTGATCTAAGTTGTAGACTTGGCATATGTATCAACTGAATATGAGGGGCAATGACTCACTATCCCTTTTTACAAGTTCTTAAACAGTTCATTTCTTTCTCACCAGGCCGCCCTGACCCACCATCAGGGCTAAAGGTTGTAGGTGTTGCCCACAACTGGCTGGCTTTGGAGTGGAGCCCTGGCTTTGACGGAGGGCTTCAGCAAAGCTTTCGTGTCAGGTAGGAGTCATTTGGCAAAAGCCACAAACATTACTCAAATGGGAATCTTTAAAAATGAAACAGGTCCGTTGTTTAAAACAGGGAGCTATGGGAATTGGTTTGGTAAGGAGATCTCCTGGCTCCCTAACAGTTCCAAAGACTCCCTTGTGGATAAGCTTTGGTAAAAATAAAATAAAATATTAAGCCAAAATGACAGTGTATGCTCTTGCACTATTAGACTAAAAGTAAATATATCTTTGTCTGGTTTCAGAAAGATGACAAAGTCGATCCCAGAGCAGCTTTCTTGGGGAGAGCATTCCACAGTAGTGGGGATACCGCAGAAAAAACTCAGTATCGATCCAAAGTAGCTTCCCTGAAGGAATAACCCAAACATCACAAACCTTCTGCTTGTTTCTTTCACACAGAGAAGCTTGAATGAAGTAGAATAGGAAAGATCTCTACACATCAGATCAATACTTTCTGCACTAAGAAATGCAAACTGACAATTCTCTCATCGCCACCCTCCAAACATCTTTTGGAGGGGAGCAAATAGAGAAGGGCCTTAAATGGCAACCTCAGGATTAGGTGGTTCATATGTTGAAAAAGTGGTCCTTGAGGTCCCAAGCCATGCAAGGCTTCAGAGGTCAAAAACAACCCTTTGAGTTGGGTTTGAAACTGATTGGTAGCCAGGACAAGCAAGCCAGAAACTGCAGTTGTGTGTTCCTCTCTGTTAACTTACCTGAGCATGTTTCTTGAACCAAGTACCACCATCAGTTTTACAATGGGAAGGAGGGAGGAGGAGGCAGTGACAGCCACCAACTTGGATGGCTTTAAAAGAGGCCTCGTCCAGCAGGCTGAGCGTATGTTCTTATGGGGATGTTGGACATTAAATGACACTTTTCAATTGCGCCTCTTTTTCGCCCACTTCCATCCAGGTACCACTGGCCAGCAGCTCCCAGCTTTAGGTATGTGGATGTCTTCCCGCCACAGTCTCCTGCATTCACCTTGATGGGCCTGCGCCCAAACACCGTCTACAATGTCTCCGTCAATGCCCGCAATGCCCTTGGTGAAAGTGACTTTGCTGATGGTGGGGCAGGACTGAGTGTCACCACTACAGGTAAGGAGCACCTTACTGCTTAGCAAGGATGGAGCCAGCAAAAGGGTGTGGCTATTAAAGGTCACATTCAACCACACTTTCACTGCGTGAGTATACTTGTGTGTAGGCACCTCGTTAGAAGCTTTCATCCGTTTAGCAGAGTTTCTGGAAGCAGTGGTCAGCAACTGAAGCTACACCTTGAGAAGAAACACTCAGAGACGCCGTAAAACTCAGTCAAGTGATATATTGCTTGATTGGTCATAAACGCATCACGGTAGCACTGTTTACAATCATTATAGCAACAGCTGTAATGTTTCATTCCCTCTTTCTCTTTAGCAATGATGTAGGCAGACACAGTCTATCGGCAGTCATGACGCAGCAGATTGCAGACAGCACTTGTCTGCAAAAAGTGAAAACGGAAGTCCTTCTTTTATCGGCACTTCCAGCTGAAGCTGCGCATGCTCTGAGTGCTACTCCCACTTTGTGGATGAATGACTCCCTAACAGTGGCCTGCACTTCAAGAAGTAATCGGCAGTGCTTTGCAGTAGGCTGAGCATTGCATTTGAACAGGAGAGATCCAGGTTCAAATCTCTGTCCAGTGATCAATTTCTGACCTTGCGCCAGTTGCTCTCTCAATCTTGCCTGCCTCTCGTGGTTGCTGTGAGGATAATAAAATGGGAAGGGGTGGAGAGGGAGTCAGGTAAACTATTCTGAGTCCCTAAAGGAAAGTAAGGTAAAGGTAAAGGGACCCCTGACTATTAAGTCCAGTTGCGGATGACTCTGGGGTTGCAGCGCTCCTCTTGTTTTATTGGCCGAGGGAGCCGGCGTACAGCTTCTGGGTCATGTGGCCAGCATGACTAAGCTGCTTCTGGCAAACCAGAGCAGCGCACGGAAACACTGTTTTACCTTCCCGCCGGAGTGGTACCTATTTATCTATTTGCACTTTGACGTGCTTTCGAACTGCTAGGTTGGCAGGAGCAGGGACCGAGCAACGGGAGCTCACCCCATTGCGGGGATTCGAACTGCCGACCTTCTGATCGGCAAGCCCTAGGCTCTGTGGTTTAACCCACAGCGCCACCTGCATCCCTAAAGGAAAGTATAAGCATGTAATAAGTGAGAAACAGAGTGGCAAAATGATCCTGGATTAACTATTATGCTAAGCATGCTGTAGAGCTGGGTTGCAACAGAAGAGCGGGTTAGCAGTGACTCAAGTACTGGAAAGTGGCAGATTTCTGTGACTTCCATTCTTTTTTCCTGAAGGTATGGGATTTTGCTTACCCTTCCTGACCCAGCCTATAGCATCACATTGAAATGACCATCCTTGTATTAGGCAAATTGTCCTGTTCTGATGCTATCAGAATCTAGACACTATGTTCCATCGTGGTTTAATGTGTTCTCTTCTAGGGAGCGAGGAAGAAACAATTGACAGAGAACCCAAAACGCCATCTCTACCTGAACCAGGTACTAAAATGTTAACAACTAGTAGAGTTGAAGTCCATGTTGCTGAGAGAGCCATTTCCTGTTGTGGCCCTCTCTGCCTTGATGCTCTGTTGCAGTCAGGGCTGAATGTATGGATAGCTCAGTTGGTTAGAGTTTGGTGCTGGTAATGCCAAGGTTGTAGGTTCAATCCCCGTAAGCGACAGCTGCATTTTCTTGCATTGCAGGGGGTTGGACTGGATGATCCTCAGGGTACCTTCCACCTCTAGTTATCTATTAATAATTGCTGAATTGCTCAAGTCAAAATGTCGGTGTGTGATACAGCAGTCAGTATCCCAACAAACACTGTGTTCCTTAAAACTGCAACAGATGCAAACCTATGTTTCTAGTCTACAGAGATAGGTTTGCCGTACAATGGTAATACAGTGGTACCTCTGGTTACGTACTTAATTTGTTCCAGAGGTCTGTTCTTAACCTGAAACTGTTCTTAACCTGAAGCACCACTTTAGCTAATGGGGCCTCCTGCTGCTGCCGTGACGTCGGAGCAAGATTTCTGTTCTCATCCTGAAGCAAAGTTCTTAACCCGAGGTAATATTTCTGGGTTAGCAGAAGTGTAACCTGAAGCGTATGTAACCTGAAGTGTATGTAACCCGAGGTACCACTGTACACAGGAATATTTTGGAATGCAGAGGGAGCCTGAGTGAGAGAAGAGGTTAGCAGCTGAAGCCTGAGCCCTGTGATGTCCCCAGTGTTTAGTATACAATAGAACAATAGAAAATTTGCAAAGACACAATGCTGATATTTTTCCAGGTCTTCTCTCCAGGTCTGCTGATATTTTTCCAGGTCTTCTCTCTCCCTCTCTCTGTAATTTGGATTTTGCTTTCGGTTTCATTTTGGCACCTAGTACAAACAGCTTTGATTGTCGATTGCATACGGCTTCTGGCACATTTAGTTTATTGCACAATGAATGTGTAAAAGTTTCCATTTGATGTGCACGCTCCATCAATATGCTCGAGGCGGTGAGCCTGTTGCAGGGATATTGCATTTTCCAGGCACTCTTCATTCAATCTTTTATAGTGGTTGCTTTTGCCAGATAATGGATCAATGGTTGATCAGAGTCTACTGTGCGGGATGTGGAAATGCAAGTATGTTGGGTAGGTTTGCCAGCGTTTTCAGCAGCACCTGCTCCTCTTCCCCCCAGGCAGTTATGGGAACTGTAGACATTAGCAAGTGACAATGCTCCATACTGTGTAAAATGTCACGTGACGATTTCTGTAGGTCACACACAGATTAAAAGCACATAAGCAGGCCACACAAGACTGTATTGTCAGTGGGCAAACCTCCTCGCTGGCACCAGCAGGAAACTTTTTTAAAATGATAAGCCAGTCATTAGTCAATTACCACTAGGAATGGATGAATCTGTCAATTTTGGTTTCTCTCAGTTTCTTATTTTTCTGACCCTAAACGTACTTCTCCACCTTTCTGCAGCCAGCCATTTGAGATTTTTCTAAAAAACACTGAATTCCACATGAAAACGTGTAAGGGTTTCAGTGCAGATTTCTCACAGGGTTGCCATATGTCCTCTTTTTCCAGGACACGCCCTCTTTTTCGTGGTTGTGTAATTTGAGAGTCATCATAGCAATCCATAGTTAAAAGTAGAAGTCGGCAAATGTGTCCTCTTTTCGGCTCTTCGGAATACGGCAACCCTAGCAAGCATATTTTTGTATGCGGTTTTAACCAGCCTACACATCTTTGCAAGTGATTTCCCCCAGCACAATGCATTTTGTATGTGCTTTCATGAATATATGCATTTATATGCACACTTTCCTATAATATATCATTTTGGTATGTAGGCACTTTCTCACTGAAATGCAAATGAAATCAAAATTCTCTCTCTTCTCCACTTGTATCACTTAGCGCATTATCATACCACTTTGCAAACCAGTGTAGTTTTAATTTCCCTTAAGGAAAAAAAAGCTTTTCTTTCAAACCTGTGCCCTCTCCCTCTCCTCAGCTGGAGTATATGAGACACTCAGGTTTTGGGGAAAGAGGGGCAGACAGTAGGAAGGCTGCAGTAAAACTATTCCTAGGGCCAGCACATGACAATGGGACATCTCTGCCTTTTCCCATCCTGCTCTGTTCCTCGTGATACGCTGCCCGAGTCATGTCTCATGGTACAGCCGGCCCTAACAGTTCTGTCCAAATCTGCTGTTTCCCCAGCCACTCTGGGCGGCTTCAAACAAAACACTAAAATACAACAACCTATTCAACATTAAAAGCTTCCCTAAACAGGGCTGCCTTTAGATGTCTTCTAAAAGTTTGGTAGTTCTTTTTCTCTTTGACATCTGGTGGGAGGGCGTTCCACAGGGCAGGTGCCACTACCAAGAAGGCCCTCTGCCTGGTTCCCTGTAACTTGGCTTCTCACAGCGAGGGAACCACCAGAAGGCCCTCGGCGCTGGACCTCAGTGTCTGGGCAGAACAATGGAGGTGGAGTAAAATGATGGAGGTGGTTGCAGTAAAAGGAGGACTGCATGTTTAGGGAAGCTTTTAATGTTTAATAGGTTATTGTATTTTGGTGTTCTGTTGGAAGTCACCCAGAGTGGCTGGGGAAACCCAGCCAGATGGGCGGGGTATAAATAAATTATGATTATGATTATGATTATGATTATGATTATGATTATGATTATGATTATGATTATGATTATGATTATTATTGCCATCATTTTGGTGGCGAGGGAGCTGCTTTCCTCTATGCCCTCACCTTTTAAACTTTTTCCTTCTTCCCCAGTGAGCCCTTTGCTGCCTCTTTCTCTTGTTGGGCTCCTCAGCACCTTAGGGGTTCTTCTGATAGTTTCCAACTTGTCCTTCCTGGGCTGTTTACTCTGCCGGCGACAGGTCCGAACTCCCAAAGGTAAGCAGAGCCATAGCTCACTACTAAGGAATGGGGCATGGGGAGATCCATACTGTCTGCTCTGCATAAGAGCCCTGGAAACACTGGGCACTGAAGGTAAATTCAGAATCATTGGCTGGCTCTCCAGTTCTAATAACATGAAAAAGGTTTTTGCTCCCTATCCACATTTTTCATGCCATTGCATTATTTTATACACCGCTATCATGTCCCACCTGAATCTGTCCAGGTTCTCTCCATTTCTCATTTTCCCAGTCTTCTGTTCAGCTCTCCCTGTTTTCACATCAGCTTGTGATGTCATTTTAAAGCCCAAATGATAATTCGTCAGCATTTTAGTGTGAATTTATGTTAATAGACACCTGTGTTTATGCACCTTGTTCCTGAGATAAACATTTTTTTTGCAAAGGAATTTCCCTTAAAGCAATCTATTATTTTCAGGGATATATGCATTGTGCACACACTTTGCATCAGTACATGCATTTTTGTACCCACGTCCTGTGTGGTGTATTGCAAAATCCAATGAATGTCAATGAATGACTGCATTTTGCTTTGGGATAATTTCAGAAAGTGTGACTTAGTTGGGTTTACCTTTAGATGCAAATTGAATCCAGTTCCTCCCCATCCATTTCCTTTATGTGCATTTTCTCTAAACTCACCCCCTTCGCCTTAATGTTGTAACTTTTTCGGATGGGGGAGCTGCTCCTTCCACAGTGTTGGACTCCATTGACTCCCACCCACCCGCCCACCCACCCACCCACTGCCTGCCTTTGTATGACCCTTCTTTTGTTCCTTTCTCTCCTTGCAGTTGATGGAACCCAAGAAGAAGTCAAGTAAGTATTAACTGGGCAGGAGGGAAGGAGGCCATGGGGGGGGGAAGTACCCACCACTTTCCACAGAATTAACTTTTGCACATGTAGCAACTGTGAGACTAGGAGACGCTGCTTAGAACCATCAAGTTGGAAGGGGATGTGGAAACCATCTAGCTTAACCCCATTAAATTCAGGCTCTGCAATGCAGGATGCAACCAGAGCATCCCTGACTGGTGGCTGTCAACCCTCTGCTTTAAATACCTCCACCACCTCTTGAGTCAGTCTCCACCATTGAACAGCTCTTCAGGTGAAACCTTTCACAGCAGCACGTCTGGAGGGACAATGCACTGACCAATTTTCTTTCCTGGTTATGTGGCTGTTAAAGGCCCAGGAGATCTCCCCCCCCCAAAAAAAAAAACTTTTAGGCAAAATCAACTGCTAAACCACTAGACACCAGTGCCGTAGCCTGAAAAGGCTTATAGGGTACTGAGTGGTAGCTAGCGGCTCAATAAGACTTGGAGGATTGAAGGCGGTGAAACCAATGGTATGGATCAAGAGCCAATGAGATTTGGAGGTGGAGCTAATGAGAGGAAGAGCTACCCTCTGATTTGTTGTAAGTAAGACGGGCAGGCAGGGGCTGACTGAGGGCAGACTGAGATTAGTGGGGCATTCCTCATTCGCCCTAGTTGACCACCCACCCCAGAATGTTGTTGCTATTTCAGGGGAAAGGTGAGATTTGGGAACAACTATGCAGTGAGCAAGTGGCTGAAACTTGGCACACGGCCCGCACAGCTGGAGGAGCATAGCTCTGAGGTAAGCACATCTCTCTGGGGCCTGGGAATTGTGGGTACAACATCCAGGTAGCATGTAGGACCAGAAAAGAACCCAGCCAGGTCTAGTCTTGTGCCTTCAGCAATATCTTCCTTGGCTGAGATTAGTAGGTGAATTTTTTCATGATACAGAGAATATAGACTGCCTGTTGTGGTCTGCAGATGGTCTGGAGATGCATGGGTGCAGAAGCTGGTACAAAAGGCAGCAACCATGGCAACAAGAGTCCAGGAATACAACAACCACAAAGAAAAATAAATCTATTGGGGTGGGGGTGGGGAACAGCTCCATCCTTTGTTCCCAGTGCTTCTTTTAAAGTTTGCTGTTTTTCCCCCCAAGGGAGGCAAACTTGACATTGAGACAAAGGCAACTGGATCTGCTCACTGGTAACACCCATTCAACACCAAGGCTCCAGCCCCCGAAAAAGTAAATGTTGCAGTGTTGTGCGACAAGGTTATGTTCAATGTTAGTCCTATTTGGAGTAGACCCATTGAAATTAATGGACATGAGTAATGTAGGCCCATTCATTTCAATGGTTCCACCCTTAGTTGGGTACAATGCACAGTCAGTTTTACAGGGAGTTCAGAATTCTGCATCAGTCAATCCAGTTTCTGCAATAGGGATAATTTACACCAGCCAGTGAAGTTTAGCACAAATTGTAGGAGGCAATTAAATGTATGAATCTTTGTTACCCACTTGTGTGGGTAAATTTAAAATATTTTACTTACAGATTCAAAGGTCTGTTACCATGTTCCATGCAGCGGCAAGGAGGACACAGGCAAAATACTGTAGAAAATGCAGCAAGATAGTTTCATACTAAAGAGAGTCATCTCCCAATAGACCAGCCTTCGCCAACCAGGTGCTCTCCAGATGTTTTGGACTACAACTCCCATCAACCCAAGCTGGCATGGCAGGGCTGGCTGGGGCTGATGGGAGTTGTAGTCTGAAAACATCTAGAGAGTATCAGATTGGCCAAGGCTGTTGTAGACCATGGTTTCCAGACTCTCCACGATCAGGGTCAACCTTCATAGGAGTGCGAGAAATTTGATCTTGCTTTGGGGGGGGAAATCACAGTAGACCTTCTTAGGATTTTGAGCTGCCAACAAGGGGCTCTGATAGATTCCTTGTGAAAAACTGCCTAGTACCTGAGAAGTCCCCTATGTGAAAGTTAGATGGCTGGAAGCTGCCAAAGAAGGGACAATGGACGGGGGTCAGTGGACCTGATACAGGCAGTAGATATTGTCCTTTTTCCTGGGAATAGAGCTGGTTGGTTTGGTCTTTCTCTGCAGGGCAGCTCTCCCAAGACAACATCAATCGGCACTGAGGCTACTGCAAGGGGCTGGTCCCTGCCAGGCCACCACACTGACAGTGAGATGGATGCTAGTGTCACAGGTGGGCAGGTGCTGACATGTTATTTCTCCTCTGCCTGCTTTTTCCTCTAAGCCACAGTACCATAATCTGGAATCACAGCAAATCCCAAATATCAGTGCTCTGTTTCAGCACTAGGGTGACATTCCCATCTGGGCAACTTTCCGTGGGTTATGTGTCAGTGGTGGGAGAAGCAGCAGATTTAGTTTCTCCCTTTGTACATTAGGCTACACACTCTCTCGCTGTCTTCATCCAAACAAGCAAGAGGAACCACCAGAGTTCAAGGATACATTCCAACCAGGCAAAATGCTCAGGGGGAGAAGCTGGACCACTGAGAGGTGGGGCCTGGGGAGAATTCCAAGGGCCAGGCAGAGAGTGGCCCCATCCTTGCTCCTGAGGAACAATCTCAGGTCCCTGAAGGCAGGCTTCCTTCATCACTGCAGACCCCGATATTGCACCCACAGGGCTTGGTTCTCCAGGTCAGCACGAGTACGAGGAAGTGAGGCTGCCCCGGCAGTATGAAGAAATGAAGCCTCTGTATGAGAGATGGTACCCCCAGGAGGAATCATGGATTTATGAGTATGCTGTGAGTACTTGGGGAAGAGGCTTAACAGTGGGGGAAGAGAGTCACAATGAACGCTCCTTCTGAACCAAGTCCACAGGACTTGTCCTCTCTTGTATGTTTCATTGTGAGTCATGGATTCCCTTGTTTCCTCCACCTCCCTCATTTCAAAAAAGCCACCCAAAAGGAAGTCAGAGAGTGTCCCATCTTAGCCCTGTAGTGTATATGATATAGGAAGATAGGAAGATGCTTTGTACTGAGTTAGACCATTGGTCCATGTAGCTCGGTGTTGTCCACACTGTGGCAGCAGCTCAGCAGGGTTTCAAGCAGGAGATTCTCCCAGCCCTATCTGGAAATGCTGGGGATTGAATTTGGGACCTTTCTACGAGCAACCAGATTTGCCCAATGAGGAGAGGAAGTAGACTGGCAGCTGCTGGACTGGTAGGGAAAAGGACTCCACAAAACTTTTTTTCAGATTGAAAAACAAGTTCTGGAACATAGAAAGCTGCCTTATACCGAGTCAGGTCAGTACTGCCTACTCTGACAGGCAGTTATTCATCTCAGGCAGAGGTCTCTCCCACCACCCCAGGGATGCCAGGGGTGGAGCCTGGGACCTTCTGCACATAGAACGTGCCCTCTGCCTCTGAGCTATAGCCCCGCCTCCTTAGGAAGCTGCTTCAGACAGAGTCAGACCATGGTCCATCAACTCAGAATGGTCAGTGCAAGAATTGGGGAGCCTGTGGCCTTCTTGAGGTTGCTGAACTACAGCTCCCATCATTCCTGATAACTGACCATGCTAGCTGGGGCTGATGTGAGTTGCAGTCCAACAGCATCTGAAGGGCCACAAGTTCCCCATTCTTGGTCTATGCTGACAGTCAGCCCCTCTCAATGCTTTCAAGCAGGAGTCTTGTCACATCTTGGATGGGATTAGAATCCTAGAACTGTAGAGCTGGAAGGGACCATGAGGGTCATCTAGTCCAACCCCCTGCCATGCAGGATTCATTTGCCCAATGTGGGGCTCAAACCCACAGCCCTGAGATTAAGAGCCTCACACTCTACCAACTGAGCTATCCACAGGGATATTTTACCTGCTATATTTTTCTATTTTAGGATTGAAAGCAGATGCCCGACCACCAAGCTGTGCCCTTTCTCATTAAAGGAATGGGGGCTGGGGCTTTGGCCTTGATAGATGAGGCCAGAATCCATTTAGCCCAGCTCTTGTTTGTCAGCCTGGGCCAACCAGATGCCGGACATGTAGGCAATGGCCTCCTGCTATTTGGCCTGAGTGGCTGGTGTTCAGAGGTAGAGTGCTCCCACACATGGTGGCTCCATTTAGTTACAGTGGTGGTGAGTCACTGATACCTCTGGCCTCCACCCATTGTCTCCTGCAGTTGGGAAATGGTAGGGAACCTCAGCAGGTCTTTCTTCCCTTATGTCTAGGGTGATTATCAGCGAAGCAGAAGATCAGTGGATGGCTATGCGGACGTGACACAGGTCTACGACCCTGTGGCAGATTTTCTGCCCCTGGATGGGGATCTGCCTTTTGAGCAACGAGGGGAGCTGGTCTGAGCAAAAGCTGCAGCAAGGCTGCTTCTGATCCGTCACCCAGGATTCGAATCCGTACTCAGCCATGAAGCTTTGCTGGGTGACGCCTTGGGCCAGGCACTGTCTCTCAGCCTAACCTACTTCGCAGGGTTGTTGTGAGGCTAAAATGAGGAGTGGGGGGGGGGGAGATAAAGAACCATGCACACCCACCATGAACTCCTTGGAGGAAAGGTTGCAATAAATAAATCTACCATATATTTTTGAAAGTGATTTGTTTGTTCGCTATGAATTTGGAAACCTTGGAAGATACTGTAATCCACTTTGGGATGACAGCTCTGAGATCGAAGAGCAGCTTTTTAATCTACGTTTGGATACAATCGGGTGCCATTTTGAATCAAGATGGTGGACTGAAAAGAGGTGCTGACTTGCGCCCAATATGGAGGGGCCCCAGCATGTGTTGCGTGTGTGTGTGTGACTGTTGCATTGTCTAGAGAAGGCCACTGTCACCATACCTGACCTGAGGAGAGAAGGTGCTGCCCCACATGTGCCTCCGTCTCCCTTGCTGCTCCTTGGCTACTTCTGCCACCTCCTCAGGGACATGCCACCTTCCTTTTCTTCCCCTGGACCTTCCCCTTCTGGCAGCCAT
Source organism: Podarcis cretensis (assembly GCF_951804945.1). Lineage (NCBI taxonomy): Eukaryota > Metazoa > Chordata > Lepidosauria > Squamata > Lacertidae > Podarcis > Podarcis cretensis. The sequence continues at coordinate 20,885,927 of NC_137177.1, read as the reverse complement.
GAGGGGGAATGCAGGCAGCAGCAGTGCTACCTCAGCTCTACTCAGCCTCCCCACATCCCAGAGGCACATTTCAGGAGCAGAAGGCCCCACAGCCCTGACTGCTGCTCTCCAGCGGCAGTGGCTTCTTGCCTGACACAGCCCCTGCCTTGCTCGTAGCCCAAGATGCTCCCTCCACAGACCCTTAGCCTGGCTCCTGGCATTCTTCATTCACAGAGAGCTGCCTCTTCCTCCCTGTGTTTGGCCTCCTCCGCCCCCTCAACCTCGAGGGGACCTGGTCCCCTGCCAACAAATATTGAGGGGGCCAAAGACACCTCAGCCTCATAGAGTTGGTGCGCCTGGGACCGACCCATTCAAACCTGCCCTGATTTCAACCGCTGATTTCAAAGCTACACTGCGCTTTTGCTTTCTCTGGTTTCCTGAGAAGTGCCAGGTACGCGGCTGCTAGCAAAATGAACAAATTATCTGGGGCTTGGCTGCGTGGCATGAAGTTGCTTCTGATAGCAGACCTCAACCCTTCCCTCTCTTGTGTTTCTATTCCCTCTTTTCCTTTGTTTGTGGGACTGTGGTCCAAGAATGCTGGGAGTGAGAGAAAGGTGCAAGTAGGCGAGCGCTGATGGGTTCACAGGTTCTGCACCGGGGCTGGAGTGTAGGCAGTGTGAGACGGAGACAGCGGAAAAGATTAAAAAGTGTGCTTCTTTATTGCCACAATTAGCTTGCTTCTGTTCCAATAACATATGGTTCATCATAAACCCTGGCATGTCCTCGCCTCCATTTAAATATTCCATTAGCACAAGCTTGGAGTGTTTATCAAGCTGAACACAGAGGAGGGCATGTGAAAGGTTGCCAGAGAGAGAGAGAGAGAGAGAGAGAGAGAGAGAGAGAGAGAGAGAGATGGGAATGGGGAGGGATAAACACAAGATTATAGGACGTTGCCTTCTACTGAGTCAGACCACTGAGTCTATCCAGCTCAGTATTGCCTGCATTGACTGGCAGCAGCTCTGCAGGGTTTCAGGGTGATTTTTTTTTCAGCCCTCCAGGGAGATGGACTCTAGGACCTTCTGCATGCAAAGCAATGTCCTACTACTTTGGGAAGGGTTCCCTCCATAGCTGTCAAGTGTCCCTTATTTGGCGGGACAGTCCCTTATCCCAGGGCCATGTCCCGCTGCTGTCCCTTATTGATGATGTCCCTTAAATAAATAAGCTACTGAAGGTAATGGGGCCCTTTCTATGTCCAGCTGTCCTTTGTCAACAACAAATTGTTGCTGTTTTTGTGTGTTGAATCTATGCTATATGGTAATTTGTAGGACCTAATAGGTATCTAAAGCCATTTGCACGCAACAAAATATGTATTTTATCAAAGTAATTGTTGATGCCTTATTTTGGCTGCTGATCCCTTATTTTCGAGGCTGCTGGTCCCTTATTTTCAAATCTGTAAGTTGACAGCTATGGTTCCCTCCTAGTTAGTGAGCAGGAATAATTCTTGCAGCAGCTGAATCTGCAGCAGTATTTTCCAGGAAAAGAAGCTGCAACTGCCAGAATTCTCCCTTTCTTCACAACAGTTAAGAAATCCCAGGGAGACTGGATTGGGTGTCTGGCAATTGCAAATGGGCTGATCGACTAGTTTCGGTTTCTCTTCCCTCCCCCCCCCCCATCCAAACTTCAGTTCTTCGCATTTCCGCATTAGTTTGCAGTTCATTCACATTTGAAGGTGGCGAATTAGGTTGGTTTGCCTTTAAATGCAAACTGGATCTGATTTCTCCCTACCCAGCAATGGGAAAAGAAGGGAGAGTCAAACTCCTCAAAGAGTTGTGGAGAGCAGAAATTGGTGGGACAGCATGACTTAATAAGGCGAGACCGCCAAGAAATGGGATGGGTGGGGAGGATAGGAAAAGAAAGGGGAGGTGTGTTAATTTCCCCACTTTGTGGGGATACAAGCTGATGCAGTCATGGAGAGAGAGAGAGACAGACAGAGAGAGAAAGACTGCTTCTTTGGCAACGAGCCAGAGATAAGAGTGTGAGCTACACAGAGCTCTCTCAATTAAGCCAGGGACCTGGCTACAGGTTTCTGCACACAGATGCTGTGAGCGGGTGCGTCACAGGCCGGAGCCTAAATCGAGAAAAAACACGCAGTGTTTATCCCCGCAGCTTAGAACACAGAAGGCCCCCACCTTGCCTGAGGGCCTCCAGACCAATTCCAAGCGTCAGAGGGGCAGCACTGAAAAAGTGTGCATATTGTCATTTGCCTCAGGTTATTGTGAGGTGTAATTAAGTCGGCTGCCAACTTCATCTCCTGAGAGGGCACCTCTAACTTCTTAAAAGGGCAGTTCTCTACCACAACGTTGTTTCGAGGCTGGCTTAAGCGTTGCAGCTCCTTCCTCACCGCAGGGACTCCTGGAAACAGTGATTTGGGTGAACTACAGTTCCAAGGGTTCCCCAGTTGTGGAGAGAAAAGGAACAACAATTAAGCCAGTTACCGTAATTTTGTAGAGAAATACCTGGAGGCAGGGGCAAGACACCCGCAGCCCTCCAGACGTTGCTGAACTTCAAGTCCCATCATCTCTGATCTCTGGCCAGGCTGGACTCCACTCATGGGAGTGGTGGTTCAACAACATCTGGGTACCACAAGGTAGCTGCCCGTAAGATTTGCACAGAAGGGATAATTTCGGCAGTTGCGGCTTGGAAGATCACTCCCATGCCACAGTTGTGAGAAGCTCGAACCATTGGAATTTCCTTTCCCCCTTCCGTGCAATTCTTTGAATTAAAAAGTTACAGGAACTCTCTTAGGTTTAAGACGTAGCATCAATAAGTGGATCACACCAGAGATGGCCTAAACAGCAACTCAGTTTCACCGAAGTAATTCCTCCGGCAAAGGCCAGCCCTGTGCTACTATACGATCCAAATTTTGCCAAAAACCAATATGGTTCAATTACAATGATCCATTTCACAGAAATGATACTTGCGGCAGCTAAGAGGATAGAGGGGGCGGACCTGGCAGCTGCCTCCCCCTCCCTTGCATGCAAGGATACCAAACAGGGGCACTTAGAACTCCAGTGGGGAAGCAGCTGGTCGCCAGAATTCGCACTCGGAGCCTGAACCGTTTCCTTGCTGATGAGGGTGAGCCCAGTGGTGCTGGGTGGTGGTGGAGGAGTACCTTTGTTCCCTGCCTGCTCACTAGCCTGGGGCTGAAAGGATGCAGTGACAATGAGAAAGGCAAAGCCCTCCACACTGGCAGAACTGCAGTGGGTCACCTGCAGTGGGAGATAACCGGCGCCACTGGGGATAGACTATTGGCCGGCATCAGCAAGGAAAGTCGGGCAGACAACCTCCCTATCCAATAAGTTAAATATAGGCAGCACAAGGCAAAGTTTCCTTGTCACATAAGATAAAACAACACAAACAACAACGCCCCCCCCCAATTGACACTCCTTCACTTCCTGGGCGGCTGAAAAAGAGACGGTGTTCTGCCAAGGAGTGTAGCTTGACAGGAGGTCTTCATGGGAAAGAGGGGAGATGAGCTGGTCCGGGGCCCAAACGGCGGCTCCTAAGCAACAGGCGTAGCTGCAGAGGGAAGGAGACAACAATCATTCAAAGATGAAGGATAGCTTTTCCTTCTTGGGCTCTTCCCGATGCAGCTAGGGATGAACGGATCTGCCCATTTTGGTTTCTCCCAGCTTCTCATCCTTCCAATCTTCAGTTCTCCACATTTTTGCACCAGTCTACTAGTCTACTGATATATATATATATATATATATTGCAACAAGTGCACTTGAAAATCCACCAGCTTCTTAGTGTGCATTTCTCCTAACGCAGACATTTCTGTAGGCGATTTTTATTCAGCATACACATTTTTCCCCAAGCAATTTCCCCTAATGGCATGCATTTTTTCTCGGGGTACGTTAGTTCCTCTAATCACACAATTTTTTAATGCCCCCTTTCGCTTAACATATGCCTTTTTTTTGAGCAGGTGGGAGAACTCCACCGCAGAATTCGGAGAAGTGCAAATTTCTCAGGACAGCTGCATTTTGAGCTGCGTGTTGCAAATTTGGTAGGTCCTGATGAAAATGCAAAGTGAACTAAATTTAGCTCCCCCTGCCCACTGCCACCAACCATAGATCCTCCCCCAGCTGACCTGTTCTGTTGCTGGGCCTGGTGCCAACAGGTGAACTGGTTGTTCGTTCTCCAGGTTCCGCGCACTGGGATCAGCCCAGTGATGCAGCAGGAGGCGCACAATCTGCTCCTGAAAGGGGTGTCCATGCAGACCAGCGGCCATGTGCAAGGCAGTGTTCCCGTGGGCCTGAGGACAGAGATTTCCCCTCCAAGTTAGCCTGCACAATATCCATTTATTGCAGATTTATTAACCCAAACTTACTGAAGCAGTGTGCAATAAAATAAGACAAAATGCAAAAAGATTGCAAACTCAGCAATGCTAAAAGCAGTAAAGCAATTTCTACCATTGTGAAACTATTGTTTTTTTTCACATAAGCAACTGCATCACACTTCGGGAAAGGCTTCTTAAAGAAAAAAATGTCTTCAATAGCCCCCTAATTGCTAAAAGGCTAGGTGTTTGCCAGATTTCGGCTGATAACTGATTCCAGGCGGCTGGAGCTGCAACACTAAAATCCTGGTCTTTAGGGCACAACCAGCTCATCTCTGGGGCATGTGGTACTGTCAGCAGTATGCCATCTGGGGAGTACAACTGCTGGACATGGATGTGTGGGTCAAGGCCATAGCTGTCAACTTTTCCCTTTTATTGCGAGGAATCCTATTCGGAATAAGCGAATTTCCCTTAAAAAAGGGAAACGTTGACAGCTTATGGTCAAGGCAGTTCCTCAGGTCCATTGCAACTCTTTCCAAAGTTCCAGAAAATGCTGACGAACATGTCAGAGAATTCTGACGAAGAAAAGAATGGAATCAGAAATTGCTGATGTTCATTTCTTCATTCCGTGGCCAGAAGGGAACTCAGTCCAGTGAATACAATGGGCATTTGCTGTTTCCTCTTGCTTTCAGTCCACAAGTGACATGTAATTGATTACATTAACCCCCCCCCCACTTGCACTGTGTTTCCTTTGCGTCCTGCAAGGCCGTGCTTTGGTTTCCGAACGTTTTGGAAGTCGAATGGACTTCTGGAACAGATTCCATTTTACTTCCAAGGTACGACTGTACAGGGCAGAACAGAAAATGATGGCTTCTTACATCCCTGAGGAACAGGACACCTCAGCAGCAAACTTGTTTAACATGCCATTTCTCCCTCTGCCCTTTTAGCTGAGTCTCAGTGCTACTCAGGATCAGTCCTAGGGAAGCTGGAGCAGCCTTTGGGCCACGGCAGGTGTGAATCACCTCCCCAATATTCCTCTTCGCTTTTCAAGGGAAGCATCCATTGGCATCAATGGCATAGAATTGTAGAGTTTGAAGGGACCACCAGAGCATAGCTGTCAACCGTCCCTTATTTGGCGGCAAACTCCCTTATCCCAGCGCCATGTCCCGCTGCTGTCCCTTATTGATGATGTCCCTTAAATTTCCTGGGTTTCAAAGGAAGCAGCTCCTCTCCCTCCCTGCTGGCCAGGGAGGAGGAAGGCTCCAACTATGTTGCTTGGCTGCCTGCCCCGCTCCCCTCTGGTCTCTCACCAGCCTCGCCCCCGGGAGCCCCTCCCCGCCAAGACTGGCGGGAGCCTCAGGCCCTTCCGCCGCCATCCTCCTCGCGGCCACCGAACTGAGCATCTCTGCTTGGGGTCTCCCCTCTGCCCGCCGCCACCTCTCCCACTAGGCCGCACTGTGGCTGCGCCGCCGATGGACCCGGATGAGATGGGCAGCCTGGCGCGGCCTATGAATTGCTGAGGAACCTTGAGAGGAGAGCAAGGGCAACCATAGAGAAAGAAGTTCAGAGAGAGGAGGTGGAGGTGCGGGCAGGTGTTCCAAGGGCTAACCATAGAGGGGGAAAGCAGAGGAAGGACCACAAGCGCTTCTCCTATAGATTTGTAGTGGTAGACTAGCATAGATGGTCTGATCTGCAGGTTTACTTCAGGTGCTCTCCCCCCCCCCCCTCTTCCTCCTGCCCCGCCTGATGGAACTGAGAGCTGCAGATGGAGCACGAGAGAAAAGATACAGAACTGCAACAGCATCTTTGTAGCTTGGACTTCGTTTTGCACGAAAAGTGGTTGCTGCTTGTAGTTATTTAATTGCAGTGTTTCATCAGCTGGTATCTTGAGCAGCAACCTCTGGAAATGAAGGGCTAAAAACCGGCGCTGCTCTCCCAAATTATCTGGTCCCTTTTAACTTCTTATTTCAGCTGGTTGACTGAAATACCTTATTTTGGCTGCTGATCCCTTATTTTCAAGGCTGCTGGTCCCTGATTTTCAAATCTGTAAGTTGACAGCTATGCACCAGAGTCATCTAGTCTAACCCTCTGCAGTGCAGGAATCTTTTTGCCCAACGTGGGGTTCGAACCCATAACCCTCAGATTAAGAGGAGCATGCTCCCCTCGCAATGCAAACAGCAGTGTTGGAGAGATCATCATGGGAGAGAGGGAGGAAGAAAAAGTATAACTTTCCCTCTCCCTTTCCTAAGGTCCCAAAGCTGCAACTGACATAGACAAAAACCTGCATGTTAGCTGCTACAGTCCAAATGAACCCACGTGACATGTGATTCTCAGAGCTGGGCCCTCTGTTGCAAGGTGCTGAGCAGGCTTGATCTGCTCTCCGAGGGCCACCAGTTCTACCCACCCTTCTGCCTTTCATGAGACAAAACAACAACAACACCATAATGGAAAAACTCCTTTCTATCCCCAACCTTGGGCAACATCGCCCCCTAGCAGAGAAAACCCAGAAGCACACCTTCATATTGACAAAGTTCTGGAGTTCTCCTTCAGGCAGCTGGAGAAGGAACTGGATCAAAGGCAGGTTCGCAGCTTGGACGGCCAAATGCAGAATGGTTTTGCTGCTCTTCAGTTCCTAGAAAAGGGAGGAAACTGTCAGGAGGCCAGATGCAATCTCCAGGATGGGCTGGCCAAGCTTTCTTGGCTAATCACAAAAGAGAGTCTTATCTTTGAATCTTTCTGGGTGGGAGAACATCTGCTTTGCATGCAGACGATCCCAGGTTCAGTCCCTGGCACCTCCAGGTAGGACTGGGAGAGAAATTCTAGAAAGCAGCTGCCTGCCAGTGTAGACAATATTGAGTTAGATAAACAAACAAACAGTCTGACTCAGGGTGAGGCACTTTGCCAGTCCTGTTTAGAAGTGCTTCCATAATGTCAGTATGTCATGATGTCAGCGGGAGAGGTTCAAGTGTACATGAGAAATCTAGATTTATGCAATTAAAGTGAATTAAAGCATTTTCTTGCCCTGGTGAAACAAATCCACTTTAAAAAAGAAGACGACTTTTTGCAGTTAGGAAAGTGATGAGGAAAGTCACCGAAAAGTGTGAGAGGAACAAATGGGAAAACACTAGCAAATGAATAATGCTAATTGTTAAATAAATCAGAAGGAATTTCCAGTAAAGACAGGTCATAGTCTAACCTCTGTGTAAGCTTTGTGCAAACAAATCAGGGTGAATGCTCAATAAACAGGCCATCTGGAGGATCGCAGAGCACCCTAAGTGGTACACATTGAATGGTCACATTCTTCCCCATGATGGCAAGATCTATTTTTCTATCTTAATTATGGCAACAATAGCCAAATTCTGTAAATGCTTTGCTATGTCTCCTTCTTTTGCTCTCTTTTTGGTTGATGCAGAAGTGACCACCTTGGTCTCCTGGCCTGGGGAGAAGGAACCCCTCCTCAGAGCCCACCCACCCACCTACCTGGCTCTTGTAGTTGGCCCCGAGTTCGAGGAGCAAGCGAATACAGAGCAGGAAGTTCTGGAGCTGCTGCTGAGACAACGGATCCATGCTTTGGGACTGGAAGGCAGCATTGTGAGCTATGACAGCACAATGCAAGGGGGTCAGACCTACCAGAACAGTGCAGAAAGGGGTGTCAAAGACTCCACACATTAGCAGTGTGCAAAATGATATGCATTCACAACTTGAGAATGTTTCTGGGAATACACAGCACTCTCTGATCATCTTACCTTCGAAATTTCTGGCATCGACATTGACTGGGATACCAGTCACCATGACGGCCTGGGAAAGAATCCAGAAGAGATTGTCATTCTGACATGTGCTTAGAACAGATTAAATCCCAACCTAATGAAAGCCCAGCAAGTAGATGTTGGCCATGGACCGAATGGCTCTAACACCTAGCTGCTTCAACAGTATTTGCTGGAAAAGCAGAGAAAAAGGGCAGGAGGATTACTATAAATATATACAGTGGTACCTCGGGTTAAGAACTTAATTCGTTCCAGAGGTCCGTTCTTAACCTGAAACTGTTCTTAACCTGAAGCACCACTTTAGCTAATGGGGCCTCCCGCTGTCGCCGTGCCGCTGGAGCACGATTTCTGTTCTCATCTGAAGCAAAGTTCTTAACCCGAGGTACTATTTATGGGTTAGCGGAGTCTGTAACCTGAAAAGTTTGTAACCTGAAGCATATGTAACCCAAGGTACCACTGTAGACCTTTTCCCTGCTGTAGTGACTATTGCATCATAGCCTGTTTCATTGTGTTTTAAAGGTGCTGTAAGCTGCCTCAAGATCATCAGTTGGTCGACAGGCTATAAATACTCCTAAACAAATAAATAGCATTTTATCGGATACCCATTGTCCATGCGTGGAGATCAAGCGATGGGGAAAGCATTGGACTGCTGTATGTGTTATCGTGCTGCTAACATTTGCAGGAGTATAAAAAGGAACAAATGACGGAAACGCTGCTGCAATTTGAACTCTGCGATGAGGCACCGTGAGGCCCAGATCCCACCAACCCCAACTATTGGCCCCGCTAGCTCATGGGAGCTGGAGTTGGTGGTGGCTGGGTGCTGTAGTGGAGAGCCAGTGTGGTGTAGTGGTTAAGAGCGGTAGACTGGTAATCTGGGGAACTGGGTTCGCTTCCCCGCTTCTCCACATGCAGCTGCTGGGTGATCTTGGGCTAATCACATTTCTCTGAAGTCTCTCAGCCTCAATCACCTCACAGAGTGTTTGTTGTGGGGGAGGAAGGGAAAGGAGAATGTTAGCTGCTTTGAGACTCCTTTGAGTAGTGATAAAGCAGGATATCAAATCCAAACTCTTCTTCTTCTTCTGAAGGAACGGCCCAGCTGCTGCCCTTGAGCTTTTGCCACCTGAGGCGATTGCCTCACTTTACCTGATGATAGGGCTGGCATTGTTAGCAGCGATGGGGCGATAGACAGCTGCCTTGTACTGAATCAGGCCATTAATATTGCCTGCAGTGACTGCCAGAGGCTCTCCAGGCTTCCAGGCAGGGAATATTTCCCACAGGGGCATAGCTAGCTGCTCCAGCACCTGGAGCAGCGGGGGTGGGGTGATCCGCGCACGGGGGTGGCTAGGCGATCCACATACAGGGTTGGCATGGCGAGCTGCCCACAGAGTCCACCTGGTGGACGCAAGCCCCATGCTGCCATTTTGGGCAGAGTGGGGCCCTGAGCCACTGTGTCACTCCCAGGAGAGATGTGTGGCTCGGGCGTGCTGCAGGCCAGACCCCGTGGTAAGTGCTGCCCCCCGTGGTGTGCTATTTTGTCACCCCCCTCAAGGATGACACCCGGGGTGGACCACACATCCCGCGCCCCACTTCCTATGACCCTGATTTCCCAGCCCTACTGGGAGATGCCTGGGATTGAACCAGAGACCTTCTGCATGCAAGGCAGGTGCTCTACCACTGAGCTATGCCTTTCCCCTGTGGCGCTCCAGGTATTGTTGGGTAGCGACTCCCATCATTCTTAAATGTTGGCCATGCAATAGGGACACTCACCTCAATGACACTGGGCAGCCCATAGGTGGCGCCAAGGTGCAGCACAGTCTGCCCCTTCTGGTCTGCAGCGTTGACGTCTGCTCCCAGCACGATCAGGTCCTTCACGATCCCAGGTTGATTTGCTGCAGCCGCCACTAGCAGCGGAGTCTGGGTGCACAGAGAGGAATAGCAGTGAGTGGCTGCGGCTGGGAGTGGCAGAGCTCAGCCTTGCCAGGCGCCTGGTTCTAGGCAGCTATCTAGGGCAGCAGTTGATAGGCAACAGGCAGCAGTTGACAGAAGGGAACATTCGCTACTTCAATGCATATACACCAGGCGTGCAAAGCCTGTTTCAGCCTGAGGTCTGCATTTCCTTTTGGGCAACCTTCTGAGGGCCACATGCCAATGGTGGGAGGGGCCATAGGCAAAAGTGGGCGGAGCAATGAATGCAAATATCACCTTTGTAGCATAGGCTAAGTTTCTGCACACCCATCACCCATCCCAACAAGCAAGAGGCATTAGTGGACTGCAAGGTGTTACAGGGGAGCTGGACAGGAGGCACATTTAGTGAAGAGCAGAGAGATAATAATAATAATATTTATTTATTTATTTATTATTTATTTATTTATACCCCGCCCATCTGGCTGGGTTTCCCCAGCCACTCTGGGCGGCTTCCAACAGAATATTAAAATACAATAAAAAGCTTCCCTAAACAGAGCTGCCTTCAGATCTCTTGGCTTCTCACAGGGAGGGACACTGAGTTCCTGCACCGAGGGCCCTCTGGCAGTTCCCTCACTGCAAGAAGTGAAGCCACAGGGAACCTGCCAGAGGGCCTTCTCAGTAGTGGTGCCTGACCTGTGGAATGCCCTCCCATCAGATATCAAGGAAATAAACTACTCTCTGGCTTTTAAAAGACTTTTAGAAACTTCCCTAAACAGGACTGCCTTCAGATGTCTTCTAAATGTGAGACAGTTGTTTCTTTCTTTGACATTTATTTACTTTTTATCCCTTTATTTTATAAATTGCCTGATGGGTTTTAAAATAGCTGTCACAGCAGGATGCAATATGGAATAACAGAGAACGTAAATTGAATTTCTAAACATGTATGAACCAGAAATGAAGTACATATACCGTTAGAATGGCAGAGTAAGTGCATTTGAAAACACACACAAGAAAAGAAATCAGAATAATCAGTGAAAGTCACAACAAATAGGTTGCCTGAATAGAGTGATATTAATCTAAGATACTCATAGCAGACCCTCTGAAAAGAATGGACATAACTCCATGGACTGGTGTTTGACTGACCTTGGATATATTCCAGCAAATATGTAGCTTATGAAATAAATTCTAAATGCTATAGGGCTGTCGCCAATGCTAGTCCTACTTAGAGTAAGGTAAAGGTAAAGGTACCCCTGCCCGTACGGGCCAGTCTTGACAGACTCTGGGGTTGTGCGCCCATCTCACTTAAGAGGCCAGGGGCCAGCGCTGTCCGGAGACACTTCCGGGTCACGTGGCCAGCGTGACATCGCTGCTCTGGCGAGCCAGAGCCGCACACGGAAACGCCGTTTACCTTCCCGCTGGTAAGCGGTCCCTATTTATCTACTTGCACCCGGAGGTGCTTTCGAACTGCTAGGTTGGCAGGCGCTGGGACCGAGCAGCGGGAGCGCACCCCGCCGCAGGGATTCGAACCGCCGACCTTTCGATCAGCAAGTGCTTGGCGCTGAGGCTTTAACCCACAGCGCCACCTGCGTCCCTCCTACTTAGAGTAGACCCACTCAAATTAATGCGTCAAGCCTATCTTTAGATCCATTAATTTCAGATAAGTATGCTGGATTCAGATGATAAGCAAGGAGATTCTGACTAAACATTAGGAAGAACTTTCTGATGGTAAGAGCTGTTTGACGGTGGAATGGTCTCCCTCGGGAGGTGATGGACTTTCCTTCCTTGGGGGTTTTAAGACAGAAGTTGGGTGGCCATCTGTCAGGGATTCTTCAGCTGTTTTTCCTGTATTGCAGGGGGTTGGGCTAGATACCTCTCTGGGTCCCTCCCAACCCTACTGTTATGTACTAAGCTTGGATCCTAGAATAATAGGCAGGTAGGATCCTAGAATGCAACAACTGATTGGCTTGCAAGAGAAGTCCAATCAGGCTCCAGGAAGAAGTTAATCAGCCTATTAGGCTGGTAGGATCCTAGAATACAACTGATTGGCCTGCTGGAGAAGACCAGTCAGGCTCTAGGAGGGAAGCAGAATCAGCCAGTCAGATGGGACTCATTGTGTAAATAATGTACAGTCATACCTCGGGTTACAGACGCTTCAGGTTGCGCGATTTCGGGTCGCTGAACCCGGAAGTACCAGAACAGGTTACTTGTGGGTTTTGGCACTTGCACATGTGCAGAAGCACTAAATTGCACTTTGCGCATGCGCAGAAGTGCCGAGTCGCGAACCGCACGTGGGCAGATGCGGCGCTGCGGGTTGCGAACGTGCTTCCCGCATGGATCACGTTCGCAACCCGAGCATCCACTGTATATAAAAGCCTACAGTTTTGGGGGAAATTCAATCACTGTTTTACAAGCTGCAATAAAGAGCATGAAATCACTGCAGGACTCCGAGTATATTTCACCTACAATTCTATGATTCTATGCGTAGGACTTAGTTGGAGACAACCCTATGAGACAGCTGGAGAAAGATATTCATGTGCCTCCTCCATGCAAGGAGAATTAAGCCCAGGCCTCATCCTCACCTTCCCCCTGTGCTCTTTGACGTCAAGCTGGCCACACTCCTGGAATACCTCAGCGGTAGCATATGCCAGCGGCCGGTGTCCTTTGGCCACATATAGATGCAGAAACCTGAAGAGGAGAGGGGCACGGAATAGTTTAAGAACTTGGTGGTCGGCAGACAAGACTCTTCTCCCCTGACAATGCCGCGAGAGAACTGCCTAACATAGTGGCTGGACTCTCGGACTAGGACTAAGGAGACCCTAGTTCTGATCCCTGCTCAGCCATAGATTCCACACGGGCCAATGGTTCTCCCTCTTTCTCAGAATTAGCCTGCCTTGCATGGTTTTTGGGAGGATAAAAGCTGGGGACAGAACCACGTGTAGAAAGGTGGCATCTAAATGTCAAATAAATGTAATAAACACACAATATAACCATCCGTACGTGTATAAGAACCAAATTTTGAAACAATGACTATAAACAGAAATAGAGTACATTTCACCATAGTGGGGAAGACTGTGCTGAGGCATACCTGCTCAGAGTCACTAAATTGTTCATGGGCAATTTCCCTACTCTCCCTTCTTAAGGTTCTTTGTCTTTATTTGTCCAACTAGGGTCATATCCACATGTGATCATACATTTAGAGCACATGCCTTCCCCCAAAGAATCATGGGAACTGTAGTTTACAGCTGCTATAAAGTAGGACACACAGCCACCTTACTTCAAAGGGGACAAAGTGAGGACCCGAGTGGGATGGTATTCAAAGCAATTTCCTGGTGGGGTGGGGTGGGTTGTAATCAGTGCCCTCACCACCGGCAACACTTACGTGTCTCCATCCTCATCTTGATGTAGCAGAAGAGGCAGTTCTGTGTTCCGGATCTCGGCCCGAGCTTGGGCCAGTTCCCCAGCATCCACTTCCATGGATGAGGCAGGGAAATTCTCCAAGGGAAGGAGGCATGGGTTGTTCATTTCTTGCTGTAGGCAGATGCCCCCAGGAGCGGGGAAGAGGTCCAAAGGCCCCGTTTCAGAGACTGCAGTCTGTGTGGAAGAAACCATGGTAAAGAGGCATTGCAATATTACCAATCTTTCCCCCCCAGATATACGCCAGGGTTGCCAATGTGGGCACATATATGCTCACAGAGGCGTTCCCTGGCATTTCCAGGGCCCCCTCCTCCCACCAAAATTAGGCTTGGGAACAGCTTCTGACTCTGAACCGCCCTGGGGCAAGCATTCCACAAATGGGGAATGGAGGTACATTCCCAAGGATATCATTGGAACAGGAAAACTGCTGTTTAAAAAACAGATTAAGATGATAGTGTTATGTATTGAAGTTCTCACCCTGGCCACCAGGGGTATTGTGTATATAGTTTTCACTCAGGTCCACGTTAAGTTAATTTAGGCGGGAAGCCCTGGGTTGTTGTTGTTGTAATGTTGACAGCCAGCTGCCTATAAAAGCAGGCCGGCTGAGCTGTTTGCAGTTCAGTTCAGTTCCAGGTTACTTATAAAGAACTACTTAGAGAAATCTCTGTGTCGTCTGCTACGTCCACCCACAATCTAATAGATAGCATGAGACCTTTCCTTGTCTCCAGTTTGAGCCACTCCTCACCCACGCACATCCCCTCATAATTCCACATTCACCTCATAATCCACTGCTGACGCCATCTTGGAACCGTACACTGCCTCGGTGGTACTAGGTCCTCCTGGCCCATAAACACTGGCTTCCAAAGAAGTAAAGGGGTTGATGATGCCATACTGGGGCCCTGGATGTGGAAGGAGGTAGTTCTTGGTGGGGTCCACTGGCTGGTAGTGGCAGTCGGCAAGGAAGGCTGCTTGGCTTGAGGTGTCTGGCTGCCAGGTGGGAAAGGCCGCGACTGGGTAATCGGGAGCGGCTGTCTGTCCTGGAGTAGGTCCTCTTCCCTCAGCTGCTCTGGGGGGCTCTAGGAAGAGGGACTCAGATGAGCAAAGAATACAGAAGCAGAAGAAAAGCCCTGCTGGATCAGGCCAGTGGTCTCTCTAGTCCAGCATCCTGTTCTTACTGGGGCCAACCAGATGCCCATGCGAAGCCCAAAGTCAGGACCCGAGCTCAAGACAACCTCTCCCTTCCTGTGGTTTCCAGCAACTGGGACACAGAAGCATACTGCCTCCACCAGTGCAGACAGAACGTTAGTAGCCATTTCAGGCGCACCGACTCTATGGGGGAAGAAAAGCATCCCAGTGTGTCCCTATCCACTCACCTGTTCGGTTGGCTTCAAAAACTCCCGGGGGTACCTGCAGAGGAAGAGTAAAAAAAGAGGATCAGTAATGAGCCTGGTAAAGGTAATAAAGCGGTTGTGTCTGGACCAGTGTGGTGTAGTGGTTAAGAGTGGTGGACTCGTAATCTGGTGAATCGGGTTCGCTTCCCCGCTCCTCCACATGCAGCTGCTGGGTGACCTTGGACTTCTCTGAAGTCTCTCAGCCTCACTCACCTCAAGAGTGTTTGTTGTGGGGGAGGAAGGGAAAGGAGATGGTTAGCCGCTTTGAGGCTCCTTAGGGTAGTGATAAAATGGGATATCAAATCCAAATGCAAACATGCTATGGTCGTCACCCTAGACTAGGCTGCCCCTTAATCTGACCCCAAATGTTCATTCGTATGGTCCCCAATTCATAACGTAGGAAGAAGCCACCTTCTGCTGAGTCAGAACAATGGTCCATCTACCCTCATGGACGATGGACCAATGTTCTGATTCAGCAGAAGGTAACTTCTTCACATGTTATGAATTGGGGACCACGTGAATGAACATTTGGGGTACGTTCTGCCCTATGTGGTGGACCTGTAAAAGGGTTGGGGAAAAAATGTTTTAAAGTACTTTTCAAAAACAAACAGACCAGAGTCCTTTTTGTTGGGGATAATTCAGATGAAAATTCCCAGGTGTCAAAAAAGATTATTTATGTATGCCTCTTCTGTGGTCTGTGTTTTGTTAGCCCCAAAATGGAAAACAAGCAAAGTCCCAGCTAAAGAAAAATGGCACCTTAAACTGATAGGACATATAGAATAAGAGAACAAGAAGAACATACATTTAAAGAAGATTGGAAAATGTTTATTGAATATATGGGGTGGAGGAAATTGTGTATATTTGAAAACATGGGCAGCATTAAGATAAATTCAACAGTGTAAATAAGTTTAGGTGGATGTAATAATGGAATATGGAATGGTTTAATTTATATAAAATATGCAGGGATTTATGCTATGCAAAATGAACCAAGGAAAGAGAAGAGGTAAGGTCATTGATATTTTAAGGTTTAACAGAAAATTTAATAAAAATTATGGGGGGTGGAGGAGAACATTGGTCCGTCTAACTCCACTGACTGGCAGTTGCTCTCTAGGGTTTCAGGCAGGATCTTCCCCCAGCCCAACCTGGAAATGCTGGGGATTTTATTTGGGATTGAACCCTGGGCCTTCTGCATGCAAGACAGAAGCTCTAACACAAGGCTAGAGCCCTCGTCTCAAAGAATGCAAACCAGGTGCAGCTAGCCTAGGTGACGGACCCTAACTTAGAAGGCTGAGACAAATTCATTGGACGAGAAGGCTGCCAACAGGTACCAGTCATGATGGCCACATGGATCCTCTTGTTAGAATTCCTGCTCCGTGATTGCAGTCATGGGATTGTTGTCTATCACATAACGGTGTATGTTTTGACTCCACAAAGTGGGAAGTGACGGAGACAGGATGTTTGTGTTACTGTGTTCTGTGAAGTGGAACTATTGTCCTTTGTTCTTTTTCTCTTTGCTGTCTGATGCTAGAGAGAGAGAAGGAGCCATGTTGCAGTGCTCCATGTGTATTTATATGTAAATAAAGTAGATTAGCCAAAATGCTGAGTTGCTGAGGTCTGTCACACGAACTGCGAAGACTCTGCGGATCCCTAAGTGTGCCGGTGTCTGTTGGCATCGGTCGCCGTTGGCATCGGTCAGGCTGAAGAAAGCTTTTGAAGCTCCCAAACGATTGACCAGGAGGGAGAGAACATGCCAGTTGGGCATGTGTCTCTGCCAGGGTCCTACTCAAGTGCAGGACAAGCTCCTGACACCTCTATGCTCAGAAGCAACAGCCACTGAATGCTTGCTGTGGGGAGCAATAGCAACAGGAGAGGGCTGCTGCCTTGCTGTCCTGCTGGGAAGTTTCCTGGAGACATCTAGCTGGAAGGGGCTGCTGGAAGCAAGGAACAATTGCAACTGGTTTCAGCGGATGACTCACCTGGGGTCCAGTGCTGTGGCCAAGGACCATCTGCTGTTGCCTTTTTTGTTCCAGTAATTCCCGCACAGTCTGGGGTGCTAAACTGCTGCGTGGAACTTTGCAACCTGAAAGCAGAGAGAGCAAATGGAGTTGTCAGTATTGAGAGGAGGACAGCACTACCTTAGGATCAGATCATTTCCTAAAAGCATGCAAGCATCCCACCTTCAGAGTGTCTATTTCAGGGGTAGGCAACCTAAGGCCAGTGGGACGGATGCAGCCCAATCACCTTCTCAATCCGGCCTGCGGACGGTCTGGGAATCAACGTGTTTTTACATGAGTAGAATGTGTCCTTTTATTTAAAATGCATCTCTGGGTTATTTGTGGGGCATAGGAATTCGTTCATTCCCCCCCCCCCAAAAAAATATAGTCTGGCCCAAAACATGGTCTGAGGCACGGTGGACCAGCCCACGGCTGAAAAAGGTTGCTGACCCCTGGTCTATTTCTTTTTTTAAAAAATGATGTTTTATTGAATTTTAACAATAAAAAGTTATAAAACAAGCAGTAAAGAAAACACAAGAAAAAATACAAAAACACAAAAATACAAAATACAAAAAATACAGACAATTAACATAAAAAAACAAAAAAACCCCAGAAAAACAAAAATCCCTTTTTTTTATCTTCTCCTCTTTAGTTAACTTATTTCCTGACTTCCTCACGCCTCCCTTTTTTGTATTCCACTGAAAATTTAATTCAGAAAATTCATTAACTTCAAGCTTTCAATTACCATCAGTCCATTCTTACATAGTCTTTTACCTTGTTACTAGAACCCCTTCATTTCATTTCAATGTCATCAACATTCAAAAATTTTACAATGTTTCTGTAAATAGATTTTAAATTTCCTCCAATCTTCTTCCACCAACTCTTCTCCCTGGTCTCGGATTCTGCCAGTCATTTCCGCCATTTCCATATAGTCCATTACTTGCATCTGCCATTCTTCCAGGGTGGGTAGATCTTGTGTCTTCCAATGCTTTGCGATGAGTATTCTTGCTGCTGCTGTAGCGTACATAAAGAAAGTTCTATCCTTCTTTGGCACCAATTGGCCGACTATGCCCAGGAGAAAGGCCTCTGGTTTCTTCAGGAAAGTATACTTAAATACCTTTTTCATTTCATTATAGATCATCTCCCAGAAAGCCTTAATCCTTGGGCACGTCCACCAAAGGTGAAAGAATGTACCTTCAGTCTCTTTACATTTCCAACATTTATTATCAGGCAAATGATATATTTTTGCGAGCTTGACTGGTGTCATGTACCACCTGTACATCATTTGACCCCTGGTCTATTTCATCAGTGGGGAAGCTACAGCCTAGTTAGCCCCACCAGGCCTCACCATTTGGCCCATGGGGCCATTTTTGCCAAGCCATACTGACGTACCCCACTAGGGCATGTTGAAATTTCAAAAAAATGAAGGGTGCTGAAACATTGTGACATGACTTGGGAATTCAAAATATATTTTGGTTAAATTAATATAATTTAAGTTACAGATAGGTAGCCGTGTTGGTCTGCCATAGTCAAAACAAAAAAAATTCCTTCCAGTAGCACCTTAAAGACCAACTAAGTCAGTTCTTGGTATGAGCTTTCGTGTGCATGCACACTGTATCTGAAGAAGTGTGTATCTGAAGAAGTGTGCATGCACACGAAAGCTCATACCAAGAACTGACTTAGTTGGTCTTTAAGGTGCTACTGGAAGGAATTTTTTTTGTTTTAATATAATTTAGTTTGGCTTGGTAAGTAAAAGCTGTATAAAATTGTATAGAAATCATGAAAAATGATTTGCCAAGTTAGATTACATTCCTATTATTCTTATTGTTAAGCATTACCTGACATTTTCAGAAAACAAAATTGAAATTCTTTGGCTTCCCGAAAGCCTCATGTGCTTCTTCGTCAAATGTAGACTTTCAAGCTAAATGTTGTCCAGTCACAAAAAAGAATAACAGCTCTGAATTTCTCACACCCCAAAACTTATTTGTAAGACCCGTCACTGAAGAAATTTGAAAAAATTAAGTTTCAGCAACTAAAATGGCACTCCCTACCACACCACTCTTGATATAACATATGATATCAGTCAGGTGTAGGGGAGGTAAATCTGCAAATTCCTACTGAAAATAGGGTTTGAAGGCCCTGCCAATCACCTGAATGTTGGCTTTTTCAAAGCCCTGTGCATTTTCCAGGCAGAGGATGTTAGGTGATTGACAGGTAGGTGACCACACCTGTCAAAGTTGGCCTGACTGGGGATGAGAAAGCTAAGAATCTGATCTACTAATCCAATCCATTTCCCCATCCCTGGTCTACTTGAAAACAGACCCACAGCAAAGCTTCCCTGCTTGCAGAAAGCTAACCTGTCAAGAAAAGGAAAAGCATCTTCCTCATGATGCAACAACTTCCCTGCACAAAGTCTAAAAGGAAAGTTAAATGGCATACGTACCCCAGAATTGTTTATAGTCTGCACCTAGCAAAACTGCACCCAGCTAGCACAAACCTTGCACTTAGAAAAGCTGGTATCTGCACTTCTTGCAGAAAAGATGGTGAACATTTTCAGACCAGCACATCTTGAGTTATTTTGCCACATTCTGCTTCCACTGCATATTGCAGGGCAAGGTAGCTCTACCCTGCAACTAACAAAAATCCTATTTTGGACCTAGTGCTAATTACTGCTTTTTCACATTGCAACTGCAGAATTCTCACACTGCTCTGATTCCACTATTTCAGCATGTCAGGGGCAGAGATGTGTGAATAATATGTCAATGCCTATTTCTCTCCATTTCTCACTTTTCCAATCTGAAGTTCACTCTCCCACATTTCTACATTGGCCTGCATTTTTTTTTTTAAGCTCATGAAAATTCAGCAGCTTTTCAGTGTGAATTTTTCCTAACAAACAAAATTTCAATATCTAATTTTCCCTACTGCACACAATTCTTGCAAGCCAGTTTCCCTTAATATAATACATTTGTATGTTATTTCACCAATTTATGCATTTTTACATGCACTTTACTGCAGTATATGCTTTTTGTCCATATCGTATTTTCCAATGGGAATGTGGTCTTGAGACTGGTCTGACTTCCTCATCCATTCTGTAGGAAATTGTAGCTCTGTGAGGGGAATAGGGGTTTTCCAGTACTCTTAATGAACTACGGCTCCCAGAATCCTTTGGGGGAAGTCATGATTTGTTTGTAGGATTAGACAATGATGGCTGTCCAATGAGCATTCATTCTGATTTGTTTGCGGGGAGGTTAGATGACATTACATCAACGAAAGTGTTATCTCACACCTCCCAGGGCATTTCCCCATCACTTTCCTTTCTTTTTTTATATATAAAAACCCAGATCTTTGGGGGGGGGGAGCAGTTTTCTTGCACAATTCAACTACAATTGCACAACCTGAAATTGCTAGTACGTGCTTGCATCCCATTCAAGAATAGTAACAGTCCGGAAGTGCCCTTGAAGTATTTGCTTTATTCATCAACGTGAAGAAGCAGAATATGTCAAAGCAAAATTAGACATTCCTATGAAGCAGATCCTTCAAAGACTGTCCATTTCAGCTTTCCAGAAATTCTTGCATGTGGTGTCTCTGTCTGTCTGTCTCACCTATACACATGGCCATTGTCCTTACCAACCTGCCAGCTCCCCTATTTCACATGCATAGCTGCCTCATCAATGGGGCACCACCTCCTCCAAATTCCTGCTTCTCATTCAAAAATGGAGAGAGGTTTCTAGCTACCCAGAGACCATGTCATACAGCCTATTGAAAAAATACCAGCAAACCATTCTGGGCTGTTACCAGCAATCTAACAAAGGAACAGCGGATCTGCAGTGCCAGTAACAATATATTCCAGACCCAAGCCTTGACAGCAAATTAATCTTTCCTCCAGGCAACCTGTATATTCAACATTCACCCTCATTTCGCTAGCACAAAACTTGCAGTGTGGCTAGAATGCTGGGTCTTTTTTTGAGCATTTGCTCTGACTTGTTTATGGGATGGACAATGAGTATTTATCCTGCATTCATCTTGATTTGTTTCTGGGGTCTTCACACGTCTTCCTGTTACTCATTACTTCACCTCACGCTTTTCAGTGCATGTTCTCTTCCCTTCCCAAAGTGCAAAATATATGTTGTTGTTGTTGTTGTTGTTTTTAAATCAAATTAATGCACCAGGACATTTGTAATTACAAACTCCCCACCCCCTGACCAATGGACCAATTGATAATCGCTGAGGGTCTTAGTGGACCATTTCTGCCCATTGTAGCAATTTCAGAGTGCTGTGTGATTTTTAATTGCATTTCTATTGTTTCTTTTCTTTTGTATGTACTGTATTTGACTGCATTACAATCTGAATTCCGCTGAATTCAAAATACAACGCTGTAAAATGCGACATAGGGAACGGTGAAGCAATTAAAAACCATAGAGCGATAAGGAAGCAATAAAAAGGTAATTAAGGATCAATATAAGAAATAAAAGAAGCAATAAAAATACAGTTAAAAATCAAGGTGGATCTTTAATGGGGAAACATGAATGAAGTCCGCAGACCCCAGTTTGATAAGCCTTGTGCTCGGGCGACAGAGCGATTTGATCCAATTTTTTATTACAGAGACCTAAAGTTCCAGTACACGCTCAGGTTCCTCCTGCAAAATAGTGACAGTCTCGGAAGGCCCCTCTTAAATTCCTGAGCGCTCCTGTGACATGATTCAGAGTTTGCCCTGCCTGCTACAGGAGCAAGGCTGCTGGCAGAAAATAACAGCTCTGTGTTGCTCATGTATCCTGCTTTGACCCAACCTTGGCCTTTCATCTCCGTCACTTGTGGTTTCCCTTCTCAACGCACAAGGGATATTTTCCAGAGCAGGTGATGCTCAAACGCAGATATTGTGGCCACCCCCACCTCCCCAGTCCCTTGTTAAAAGCCTTCTGAGAGCAATATGAGGAGGAGGGGAATGGCAGGCAGCATGTCAGCTCAAAGGCATGTGCTGTGGTTGTTGTCCTGGCTGCCGGTGTAAAAAACAAGGCAACTTGCAGCGCCGTCGCTTCCGTTGACGGAAGGCATGACACTGTGAAGGAAATGATGTGGAAGAAAAACTCAGCCGGCAAGGGCTGCTGGTCAGAGCTATTCCTCCACTCAACTACATTTCCTTTCTGGATCCTGTGACCTAAACCTGCAAGGTTCAGGGTGAGTCCCCTGGTGCAGATGCAAGTGTGTAAGTCAAAGGAGTGCTCTCCCCTTATTGCTGGACTCCAGCCCCCACCAGCCTCAGCCAGCATGACCCATGGCCAAGGACAATGGGAATTGTAGTCTACAGCGTGGTGTAGTGGTTGGAGCATTGGACTAGAGATAACACTTAATGTTGGGTGGAGGAAACAGACTGCCTTTGTAATTTTATTATAGAAAGAGGAGAACAGTGCAAGGCAGGCATTGGGAAATTTGAATCAGGGGCGCAGGCAGTGTTTCAGCACTTCAAATCCCTGTGGGTGGAAGAAGTTACTGTTCTGATCTTTCCCATGCTGCAGCACCACCCTTGTAATGGTCAGAGCAGGTACTGCAGATCCAGGATTCCATCCCTAATCTGAACAGTATGTCTTGCCCATGTCCAATTTGGATTCTCTCTGTTTCTCAATTTTCCAACCTAAAGTTCATTTCTCCACATTTCCACATCAGTTTGGGTGATTCTTTTTTTTTTTTAAGGGTTCAGGAAAATTAATCAGTATTTTAGCGCAAATTTCCTCTAATATGCACATTTGTATGCAATTTTTGCCTAAGATAAGCATTCCCCCCCAGTCTCCCCTAATTAATGCATTTTTTTCTATGTCATTATCACAAAAACATGCATTTTTAAAATACAAACTTTACCTTAGTATATGCATTCATGTACACATGACTTGGCTGGGGAACTACATTGTTGGTGCAAGGAAAAATATAGGAATAAAAGGAGAAATCCTGGATGCCAAGATCCAAGGCTGGGGCAAGTACTCTGCAATGAGAGAACCCCAGCAGAGATTTAAACATAATAAAATCTGCAATAAAGTAAACCATGGAAATATGGGCTTAGGCCTTTAAAATATGTCCTTGCGAGTTCCAAAACTTCCCTCTAACCCCACACATCTGGTAAGTTTAAAATGGTTTACTTAGAAACTCTCCAACGGCCGTATTCATGTGCTGTTCCATACCATATATTCAGAAAAGTTGCACAGGCAGTAAAATGTAGTTTAGTTCCAAAATGGCAAAAGTTTGTAGATTATTGGTATGGAACACAAGAATGACTTGTGAAAGCCATTCACCTAAGCTTAGCCTCTTCACACACCGAGATCACCAGGCAGACTGAGAGGAGGTACAATAGTCTTGATTACCTGTATCCTCCCAAGGTAAGGGAAGTGAACACAGCTAAGGACAGCTGGCAAGACAGCTTACTCTATGGTATTAACCCCTTTATACATTAAATAGACTTAAGCATGTTGGTTAAAAGAGGCAGGTTATCCCCCATACATTGCTAAATTTGGGGAAGTTCGAATTTAGAAAGGATGTCTGGGTTTCAGTACTCTTATTGTTTTGGAAAGTGAAAATTCGAGAAGTTCACCTTTAAATGTTTACCAAATTGAGTTTTCTCTGCAACACTACTTTCCTGCTTGACTTGAGGGTGGCAACAATTAGTCCATTCATGGACATACCTTTTGCCTTTCCTAGAGCTGCACTTCAAGTCTCTCTTGGAACTTAGCCAAGGCTTGCTAGCAAGCTTTGCTGGTTTAGATAAATAGTAGAAGCAGAGCCCTAGATTTGGGAGAGGGAGGTTTGTGATGGAATTTCCTCTTTTGCTATGGCACCTCAATGGCTATGGCCATCATTCTGGGGAGGCAGTAAAATGGGGCCCCTCCTGCACACAATCCCATCCTACACATACAATCTCATGCACCATGAAAGAAAAATTAGCATCTCCTAGATTCCTGAAAATGATATCTTGGCTGAGAGCTTGAAATAAACGTTTGTTTTTATTTCAGAAATTCCACCTTCAACAGTTCTGAAAACTGTATCTTGGCCCAGACTGGGGATTCATGCCATGTCCCCAAATACCCCTCAGCTATCCTACCAGCTCACAGGAAACATCCAGGCTGGAAAAGAATCCTACTAGGCTTTCCTTGGTCTTTATAGAAGTATTATCTTGCCAATGTTTTGAATTAAAAAAAAAATCTGGTGGACCAATATGGCATCAAATATTCCATAAACCAGGAGTGGGAAATCTCCAGCCTGGGGAACAAATGTGGCCCTCAAAGCCCCATTATCTGGCCCTTGGAATTTTCCCTGGGCCACACCCCCTCTCCAGCCACACCCTTTACTTGCCTGGCTTTGAGCCATTGAATGAATTTTGCCTCTTGCTTCCTGGATGGAGGACAGAGAGAGTTGTGCACCTAATGGACAAAGGTACCATTTGCTTTAATTGCTCTGCCCAGTTTTGCCCCTGGCTCTGCTCACCTCTGTAATGTGGCCCCTGGAAGGTTGCTCAGAAGGGAATGTGGCCCTTGGGTGGAAAAGAATCCCCACCTCTGACATTGTTCAAAAGAGGAGATCCATCCACCTACAGTCTAATGTGATCTAGACTGTTTTGCCACCTCCTCCTTGGGCTACCTGCCTCATTCAAGGGGTAAATAAATCAGCAGAAAGGAATTGAAAGTGGTATACACAGAGATGTGAGAGCCAGATTAAATGCCCTTCAATAATTCACCATTGTAAATCATGACTGTGGAGGGAGAGTAACCCCTCTATCTTTATACTGGAACTGGGAGCCATCAGAGGAAACTAGAGGGACAGTGTTGGTGGACTACAGCTCCCATCACCCCTGACTATTGGGTGAGATTGCTAGGGATGATGGGAGTTGTAGTCCATCCCAGCAACATCTGGGGAACCAAGGTTGACTAGCTCGACATATCTGTGCCCTTAAGTACAGGGTTGTTCAAACACAAGCCAGCAGTCTGGGCCTTCCAGTCCAGACTAGGAGCTTAGCATGGTAGTAGAGGGCTTTAACCCCCTGCCCTCAGCTATGGTCTTGATCTCTTTCAGGCTCCCTGCTGTGGCTGCAGAATGCATAGGAAAGAGAGAAAAAACCCACATCTCTCTCACTTACTTCAATGGAATTCCGTGCCTTCTCCTTGTCTCCACCCACCGCTGTATGGATGGGGAATGTAGAGCTCCTGATTTGGATTGGGGCCATAGCAGAGCACAGATATGTAGCTAATGTATGACCCAGTTTGACCCCAATTAGCAGACTGTTAATCCAGTGTAGATGCTAGGAAGCGTTCCCAACAGTGCAGCTGTCAAAATTATATCATTAAATAATCTTAATATTATTGATTAGCCCATTCGAGTGGCCCTCATCCTACTCTAGGTGCCCCCACCCCAGAAGTAGTTAAGAAGGTCCTTCCTTGGTAACTTCTTCTGCAAAAGCGGCCTCTAGAGGAGGCTGATCACTGCTATCATTGGCTAATCACTGTTGATGGAGACCTATCTCTCTTGAGATCGCTCAATTCTTTTCGAAAACCATCTTAGCTAGTAACCATCAAGCGGCAGTGCCAAAGCTATGGAATAATCTCCCTGGAGACCTTCGCCTGCTTCTATTTTCGTGCCAACTTAAAACATGGAAGGTCACCTCCTGACTGCCTGAATTTTGCGGGAGGGATTGACGTGCATTCTGGAATGTAGGTCTGCATAATTCAAGTGGGTTTAAGCACTCTGTCACCTTGGCGGAACAAATCCACTTTCAAAAGAGAGAGAGAGAGAGAGAGAGAGAGGACTTTTTTGCAGTTAGGAAAGTGATGGGGAAAGTGTATTGCAAAGTCTGGGGAGAATGATCTACGGGAATTCATTTAACCACCACAAAAGCAAATAAGGATGAATGCTCATTTCTTTATCACCTCCCCACCAATGAATCAGAACCTATACACAATAAAGACCAGATGTAAGCTACCCAGTGCACAAGCTTTGAACCACCAAATGGATATGAATGCTGATTCAATAGATCACCTGGAGGAGCCCTTATTTGAAAGAGATTTTAATATCAGCTGAATGAACTTTATGTTGTTTGCAAACTGCTAGCAAAAGCAGCTGTTGCAGACACAGTGCTTGCCTTGCCTTGTATCATCAAGGCTACCCATGCAAGAAATGCCAATCTCTCTCTAGTCTTAAATGGTTGAGCAAGAGGTCAATATAATAGATATAGCATCTTTTATTACGGTGGGAAACCTGTGCACCTCTGCATGCTGGTATGTCTTATAGGGGTGGATGAATCTGTTGATTTTGGTTTTCTCAGTTTCTCCTTTTTCCAATCTCACGTTCAGTTCTACAGCAATTTGTGATTTATTGGGAAAATTCATACGCATTTTAGTGCAAATCCCCCCTAATAAGCACATATTTCTATGCAGTTTTTGACTAATATACAGAGTCTTGCAAGCAGTCTCCCCTATTATAATGCATATTTGTATATTGTTTTCACCAATATATACATTTTTATGTACACTTCCCCCAATATATGTACATTTGTAAGCATTGGTTGGTTGGAGAACTCCATCGCAAAATTCAGAGAAATGCGAATTTCAGATGATAGCTGTGTTTCAGTTCTTGAACCAATACTGTACATCAAGTGTGAACTAGGGAGATTCACATTAGATAGAGTATCATTAATTAGTTGATTTTGCTTCTGTATTAATGAGAATCTACCTATCTCCCCTTTGTCTAGCACTTTGATGGTTAGTGCGTTAGATATGGACATGAGGACGAGGGTTAAAATCCTTACTCAGCCAGCAAACTCCCTGGATGACCTTACTTCAGTCACTGTGTCACAGCCTAGTGGAGCAAGGGTGGGGGGAAGAACTATTTTTTCCAGTCTTAGCTCCTTGGAGTAAAGGTGGCATAAATATTTAAATGTGCTGTAAATCCAGGTGTATATCCAGCCTTCAGCCTCAGCCAGCATGATGGAAACTAGGTAACAATTGTGAATTTTGACTGCTGTTTTGTGGGGGAGGAAACTTCTGCAGAAAGAAAACCAGCCCATCAAGGCCAATGGGTTCTACCCAGTTTTCTTCCTTTCCACATTACTTTTCTAACCTACAGGGCATCTGTGAAACAACAGATTCCCTTGGATAGCTCAACTGGTAGAGCATGAGACTGTTAATCTCAGGTTTGTGGGTTCGAGCCCCACGTTGAGCAAAAGATTTCTGAATTGCAGGGGGTTGGACTAGATGACCCTCGTGGTCCCTTCCAACTCTACAATTCTTTGAACGATGGTGTTGCAATTGGCACAGAGGGACCACCTGTGGTTTGCGAGAAGAACTTCCACCCACTTGGTGCGGGCAGAGGAGTCAAAACCCCAGAGACCCAGACTTAACCCCGAGAGCGCAAGGGGCTTTCATGGGGAAGCCGGAGGACATGGGGATTCCGAGTCTCTGGTTAACCAGCAGACCGGCAGACATCTGGGCCTGGCTCTGAGCCCAGTGCTTTCTTCTTTTTCTGGCCAAGGGACTACCATCGCCCCCCTGCCCCCGGTGGCAGGAAAGAGACAAAGCGTTCTGCTGTGTGTGGCCATGTGTGATCAGCCCCCGCACTCGGCAAAGTAAAGAGGCCGAGTGCAGAATGGAATCCCCAGCGACGCGTCACTGGGAAACCCCAGATTGTTTCCTGTCTTCTTGGAAGCGGCCAGATGGTTCGATCTCTTGAGATGGTGTGTGTGTGTGTGAGAGAGAGAGAGAGAGAGAGAAAGAGAGAGAGAGAGAGAGAGAGAGAGAGAGAGAGAGAGGGAGACATCTGGGGGAAGCCACCCACCTCAAGGGGCTGACTCTGCCCAGGTCCCTTCTGAAACAAGAGGAGCAGGAACCCAGGCGTCCTGGCTCTTCTGTTTCCTCCCCCCTCCCAATCAATGGAACATCAACAGCCCACGCTTGCATCCTTTGGTGATACAGCTCTCTTCCTGTGTCTGCCAACAGCTGTGCTGCAAATACACAAGTGGTCCAGGGGGTGGGGAAATCTGTGGGTCTTTAGATGTTGCCGGACTCCATCAACCCGCCACTGATGGCCATCCTGGCTGAGCCGAGGGCATCCCGAGACTAACAACATCCAGGGTCCTTACTGCAGCATCGTTCCTTGCACGTGTTAGTTGCCAAGTTGCCCCAAAAACAGGACACTCAAACACAACAGCCCAATCTGTTCTTACGCCTTTGGCAACACTTTGCTGGATGGCAGGTGGCAGAGCCTGAAGCCTTTCACAACACAGTAACTCCTGAATACCTGCACACATCAAGCTGCTCATTAAAGGTACAGCAGCAGCTTTTTCAACTTGCGATTGGAGCAGGAGGGAGGTAGAGGGTCCTTAATGAAATAAATATACTAGGTTCACACCCAGGGATGTATCCAATACTCAGAGTAGATCCACTGAAATTAATGGGAATGATGATATTTGGTTCATTAACTTAACTGGGTGTAATCGGAGTAGAAATCAGCTTGTGGCAAAACCCAGACACTTACCGATTATAGCCAAAATGTACCCCCCCCCAAATAATCTTTTTTAAAAGCATAGTGAGGGGGCACCAGGAAAGGCCAGCCTCCCCCCGACTACAGTGGTACCTTGGTTCTCGATCTTAATCTGATCTGGGAGTCCGTTTGACTCCCGAAACTATTCGAAAACCAAGGCACAGCTTCCGATTGGCTGCAGGAGTTTCCTGCACTCAAGCGGAAGCAGCGTCAGACGTTCGGCTTCTGAAAAACGTTTGCATACCGGAACACTTACTTCTGGGTTTGCAGTGTTTGGGAGCTGATTTGTTCGGGAGCCAAGCCGTTCGAGTACCAAGGTACCACAGTGCTTCTAATTTTAGCACTGAAAGCCATGAGTCAGAATGATGCAATTCATGTTGCATAATGTGGCTTGCGCAAAGAGGCTCCTTCTCTTACGCTGGACTGGGCTCCCCACGGGGCTGGTGCCACTTGAAATTGTGTACGGCAGGTAAACACACCTGTCTGGCAAATGCAGTTGCGTTCTGATCTGCTAGTTTTAGGAGCCCAAGCACAAATACCCTCCCGCAGTAGGCCTGTTTGTTTATTTATGAAACAGTACCCTGGCATGGAAAAAGGGACGCAGGTGGCGCTGTGGGTTAAAGCCTCAGCGCCTAGGACTTGCCGATCGAAAGGTCGGCGGTTCGAATCCCTGCGGCGGGGTGCGCTCCCGCTGCTCGGTCCCAGCGCCTGCCAACCTAGCAGTTCGAAAGCACCTCCGGGTGCAAGTAGATAAATAGGGACTGCTTACCAGCGGGAAGGTAAACGGCGTTTCCGAGTGCGGCTCTGGCTCGCCAGAGCAGCGATGTCACGCTGGCCACGTGACCCGGAAGTGTCTCCGGACAGCGCTGGCCCCTGGCCTCTTAAGTGAGATGGGCGCACAACCCCAGAGTCTGTCAAGACTGGCCCGTACGGGCAGGGGTACCTTTACCTTTACCTTACCCTGGCATGGAGGGAAGCGGGTGGTGCTGTGGGTCAAACCACAGAGCCTAGGACTTGCCGATCAGAAGGTCGGCGGTTCGAATCCCCGCAACGGGGTGAGCTCCCGTTGCTCGGTTCCAGCTCCTGCCAACCTAGCAGTTCGGAAGCACGTCAAAGTGCAAGTAGATAAATAGGTACCACTCCGGCAGGAAGGTAAACGGTGTTTCTGGGCACTGCTCTGGTTCGCCAGAAGCGGCTTAGTCATGCTGGCCACATGACCCGGAAGCTGTACGCTGGCCCCCTCGGCCAATAAAGTGAGATGAGCGCCGCAAGTCCAGAGGCGGCCACGACTGGACCTAATGGTCAGGGGACCCTTTACCTTTACCCTGGCATGGTGACATGTGAGAGTGTATATCAGTCTCCTGATCTAACTATAAATGTGTCATTTTAGAGCAGCGATTTCCCAAAGTCAACCTGCTCCTTTGGGGACAAAGGGCACTGGATCACCTCCACACTGTATATTTCAAGTACACAACTCCCTCCCTCAAAGAATCATGGGAACTGTAGTTTCTGAAGGGTGCAGGGGATTTTAGCTCTCTGGGGAGTAAACAACAGATCCAATGATTCTTTTTTGGGGGTGGGGGTGGAGTCATGTGCTTTGAATGTATGGTGTGGATGTGACCCATAACAGACACAGCTGCAAAGGAGGGGGACAGTGGAGTGTCTGCATGTCAGTGAATCACCACTGCATGTCCCTTCAAAAGCGTGGAGAGGAACCAGATTGACAGGACCAGGCAATCGCTGTTTAGAGACCACTGGAGTGTGTGGCACCCTAGCTGAGTCACATGAAAACGTGACGGGTGGAAAGTAGACGGCACCTCTGAAGAACACCATCACTTTTGTTTCCTAGCTCTTGTTACAGTGACTTCACCCTCCAGCAGAGTAGGCCTGCGGCCTCAGATGCTCTTACCGGTGACTGGAACCTCTGAATAAGCATTTCTTATGGTTGCTGAGTCAGTTTCCCATGTCCCATTATTTCTATGCCAAGGGGGGAATATGATACTCCCCCTTGCATCCCTAATTGCAAAATGTAGCCATACCCTTAGCATGCCAAGAGGGCAACTCCAGAACAGCATGGACATAAATCTGCACTGAGCTCAAGGCAGTATTGGTCTAATTGAAAAGCCCAGTTCCACAATGATCTTCTCTTGGAGAGACAGTCCACTTCTAATTGTTAAACGTTACAGTATACCAAATCCATCTTTTAAGAAGGCTTGCCAGTGAGGATTGCTAATCTTTCCTTTCTGGCAGGGCTTCTGTGCTGGCTCTCTCTCTCTCTCTCTCTCTCTCTCTCTCTCTCTCTCTCTCTCAATGTTTATTTATGGATTTCTGAGTGCAAGTATTGCAGGTAAGTAATAGTGCTGATACAAATATTTAGGTGCATCCAGTAGTCTTAACACATCAGGAGCAAAATTAATAAGCTTGAAATTGCCACGCTCAGGACCACACATAGGGAAGGCAAAAATGTTTACGGCTGTGTTCCTAGTAGAAAATCAAGGTCTATTCCAGAGCTGGAGAAAAGCTTGTGCCATATTTAGCTTCTGTTTATTTGCGTTGACATAATCCCATGGACAGATGCCAGATTGCCAGATTACCATTGGTTTAGCTCTTCCTTTAGCAAGTTTTTACGGCTTCTGTGCTCTTTAACACCTGCAAAAGCAGGCAGAAATTCAACTAACGAAACTTTTTAGCCCATGCTAAGGAAAAGCGTCACCTGTTGAATTGCCTGCCTTGCAGCTGTTAATAAGAAGCCTTCTCTGGGAAAAAGCTGAAGCAATTCTTTTGCGTTTAAAGGGGACTGTTTACACCCCAGAACAGTCAACAAAGTGATTACACCCTCCCAAAAAACCCAAGGCTTCTTAAGGAATCTGCCACTTACCTTTCTGTAGTCTCAGACCCATCTCCAGCCCTTGTGGGGCACCAGACCCTTTCCCTTCCTCCGCCACCTTCCTCTGCTGCTTCTGACACAATGCAGCCGTCTCACAAAGGAACTTTTGAGCTCATGAAGAGGAAGCAAAGCTTCAGTTTATACTAGCGAGAGGAAGTGGTTGCACAGCCCCTTTCAAGAGAAGCACGCCTCCTTCCCACCTGTCTAGAAATAACACCCTTTTTAAAAAGGGGAGCATGCAGTGCGGCCACAGAGCCAGAAATATTGTGGAGGGGAGGCTGAAGGCAAAAAAACCTTTAAGAGAGAATGCCGTGTTTTGCGAGGGAGGTTCTGAATTTTCACTTTGTTTTTATTCATTCTGGTTTCATATAATTTTATTTAGAATATATATATATATATATGCACAATATTTCATTTTAATATTTGTTAAGTGGAACAATGCTTCCGATACAATACGATACAATAATCTTTATTGTCATTGTCCCATACAGAACAACAAAATTGAAAAAATCTACATCAGACATTCAAAAACCAATAAACCTGCTATCCCAGCTATCCCAGCCTGGTTAACCCCCCTAAAAACTCTGCTACCCCATAATTAAATACAATATACTCCCATAGAGACTACCTTAAAAAGGTAAAGGTAAAGGTACCCCTGCCCGTACGGGCCAGTCTTGACAGACTCTGGGGTTGTGCGCCCATCTCACTTAAGAGGCCAGGGGCCAGCGCTGTCCGGAGACACTTCCGGGTCACGTGGCCAGCGTCGCACACGGAAACGCCGTTTACCTTCCCGCTGGTAAGCGGTCCCTATTTATCTACTTGCACCTGGAGGTGCTTTCGAAATGCTAGGTTGGCAGGCGCTGGGACCGAGCAGCGGGAGCGCACCCCGCCGCAGGGATTCGAACCGCCGACCTTTTGATCGGCAAGTCCTAGGCGCTGAGGCTTTAACCCACAGCGCCACCTACCTGCCACCTCCTGAGAAAAAAAAGGAGGCGAAAAAGTAGGTCTGGAGGCAGTGGCAGAGTCACTGTCATCATCATTGGAGGAGGAGGAGGAGGCGGGGTGGCAGCAGAGAAGTTGGCAGCAAAAGAGGAGGAGGAAAATGCAGGAGATGGCAAGTGGCATGCTCCTTGCAGGCCCAATCTGTTGCCCCTCCCAGCTGTCCCAAATTTGCCACCCAAGGCAGTAGCTTCACCAAGCCTCCTGGGCAAGTCTGCTCTGCTATTCTTATTCTTATTCTTATTCTTATTCTTATTCTTATTCTTATTCTTATTCTTATTCTTATTCTTATTCTTATTATCATCATTATTATTATTACAGTGGTACCTCAGGTTACATACACTTCAGGTTACATACGCTTCAAAATGTGTCATTTTAGAGCAGTGATTTCCCAAAGTCAAGCTGCTCCTTTGGGGACAAAGGGCACTGGGTCACCTCCATACTGTATACAAGTGGTAGCTTGGGTTACATACGCTTCAGGTTACATACGCTTCAGGTTACAGACTCCGCTAACCCAGAAATAGTTTCAGGTTAAGTACGGACCTCTGGAACGAATTAAGTACTTAACCTGAGGTAAAAGGTAAAGGTAAAGGCACCCCTGCCCATCAGGGCCAGTCGTGACCAACTCTAGGGTTGCGCGCTCATCTCGCTCAAGGTATCACTGTATTAAAAAAGGGGAATGCTGTGATTTGCCCAGAGAGCCTCCTCTGCCGATCTTAACACTTGAGAAGGTCTGTGGAGGAGGAGGCAGTCTTTCAGATACCTGGGGTCAAAGATGTTTAGAGCTTTAAAGACCAATTGGGGCACCTTGAACCGGGCCCAGTTTGGAGGTTATCTACCAGAGGATGGAGCAGCCAAGTCATCTCTGTCCAAATCAATACATGACTGCCAGAACCCAAAAACAAGTAGCTTAATATGTTTACGGTTTAGTTATGGCTGACATTTCATGCACGCTTAAAATGGAAGTCAGCCCCACGGGAAAGCAACAAGATGCATTTCCAAGTATGCAAGGATAGTGTGGCATTGCACTGTTCCTGTATTAAATTTTATTGTAAGCAAGTCTATTCCAGGCCTTTCCTTTCCATATAGCTCATTCTAATAGGCCGCAGAACAGTACCATCCCCAGAACATTCAAGATTGCCCCTTGTACAATTCCTTCTTCCAAACAGATTCTGACAGTTTATCCATAGCTGCCAGTTCAATACATTTCAAGAACCAGTCCTGCCCATCCATTTTCCAGCCCAAATGATTTCTGCAGCTGTTCTTAAGATAGAAACTGAAAGTATTTGTCTTTTATCAACAGGATCAGCAATATTGTGGGCCCTATTACAAAAGCCAATTATATCTGGAACACATTGCAGGGGTTTTCTCTGATAATTTGTTACAGACGGACGTTTTCACTGCACGTGCGCATTGCTGTGTGTAGTCTGCCTGGCATTTCCGACACTTAAAGTTGTCAGCTCTGTAAATTCTTTTCCATCTTGCTGGCATTAGATACCATTTCAATAGCAGCTGATACCATGTTATTTTAATTGATAAAGATAAGTTATCTACTTGGTTCCACACTTCATTCCAGAATGGCTCTCTGATATTCCTCCCTGGTTCGCTTTCCCTTCTCAATCCACAGACTATTTCACTCTCTTGTATCCATCAAGACCTAATAGTTTCTTGAAACAGATCCCTTTGTATCAGCTTTGATACTCTTCTTCCAAGCTGTCTTCAGCCTGGGGGACAACCTAGGCCGCAGCAGCTCCATTAAGAAAACCATCATTTGAAAATATCGATGCCAGGATGGTAGCAACCTCCTTGGACTTAAAGATATTTCATGTCTTGTTAATAGACATCCATCTGGAATAAACTCACCACAGCACAACATCCCATTTCTCAACCAATCCGAGAAATCCGATTTCTCCTAATAAAGCTGCAATGCCAAATCACCATGTCATGGATGAAATGTAAGAACTCAGTTTTGTTTCATACTTATCCCTTGTTTTTTTATTAATTTCTAAGGAACTATGGGGTTTTTCACCCTCCCTGATTCTCCCCTCCATCCTTCCTTTATACCCACATTAGTTTTGCTGGAGGGGAAAATCTATAAATAGCTATCTTATTGATGCAGGTCTTCTTCTTTCTTCTGGGAAATCCGTAACTTCAGCCGTAATAGCTGTGCTGCTTCGCAATATCTAGCTAGAATCAGGACTGCAGGCCCTCCTTTCCGTTCTGATGTATGCATGCTGTTACTATCTGCTGTAGGATGCTTATCTTGCCAAATAAAATTCTCAAGACTTTTCTCCCAGCTTTTCAGCTCTCTCGAGCCAACCAGCAGGGTTAATGTAATAAACAAAAATAAAAAATCTCTGTAATATTCTCATCTTTATTGCATTAATCCTGGCTAACCAAGATAACTGCAGCTTATTCTGCCTATTTATATCAGACTTCGCCGCCTATCCCAGAGGATCATAATTGATCTTCCCAATTTTATTGACATCATCTACCAGCTTAACCCCAAGGCACTTTACTGCTTTTTTGGTAACTAACTCATAAGGGACGCAGGTGGCGCTGTGGGTTAAAGCCTCAGCGCCTAGGGCTTGCCGATCGAAAGGTCGGCGGTTCGAATCCCTGCGGTGGGATGCGCTCCCGCTGCTTGGTCCCAGCGCCTGCCAACCTAGCAGTTCGAAAGCACCTCCGGGTGCAAGTAGATAAATAGGGACCGCTTACCAGCGGGAAGGTAAACGGCGTTTCCGTGTGCGGCTCTGGCTCGCCAGAGCAGCGATGTCACACTGGCCACGTGACCCGGAAGTGTCTCTGGACAGCGCTGGCCCCTGGCCTCTTAAGTGAGATGGGCGCACAACCCCAGAGTCTGTCAAGACTGGCCCGTACGGGCAGGGGTACCTTTACCTTTACCTTTACCTTTAACTCATATGGTTGCATGATCTGTAGTTTATCCTGTGCATCAAGGTTGATTGCAATAACCTCTGTTTTGTTTTTCTTCTCATCACACTCAGAAACAGGCCCAAAAGCTTCTATAACATTAAAATCACAACACTGCAATAGTATTGGGTTTTCCCGAGATGACATTATATCACCCACAGGCAATGCTATATTAATTTGACCGTTTCTTAACCCAGTGCAGTGGAATCTTGTTTCTCGAACGGCTTAGTTGACAAACAAATCAGCTCCCGAACGCTGTAAGTCAGGAGTCAGCAAACCTTTTCATCAGGGGGCCGGTCCACTGTCCCTCAGACCTTGTGGGGGCCAGACTATATTTTGAAAAATAATAATGAACGAATTCCTATGCCCCACAATTAACCCAGAGATGCATTTTAAATAAAAGCACACATTCTACTCATGTAAAAGCATGCTGATTCCCAGACCAACCGTGGGCCGGATTTAGAAGGCAATTGGGCCGGATCCGGTTTGCCTACCCATGCCATAAGTGTTCTAGTTTCCGAACATTTTTCGGAAGCTGAGCGTCAGATGCGGCTTCCACTTGAGTGCAGGAAGCTCCTGCAGCCAATCAGAAGCTGCAACTTGGTTTTCAAATGGTTTTGGGAGTCAAACGGACTTCTGGAACAGATTAAGTCCAAGAACCAAGGTTCCACTGTACCCTGTATCTCTGGTTCACGTCTAAGAGGCTACAGGCTCTATTGCTCATGCGAATAGCAGCAGTGACACTGGACAGCCTTTTCTTGCATAACCTCCAACATTCCTCAAATGAAAAGAGGGACATTTATCACTCAGTCTCCCCACTGACCCTCCACGAGCCACTCCCCACAGAACTGGGAACTGTAGTTTATTAAGGGTGCTGAGAGTTTTTAGGATACACTGTATTCCCCTCACAGGGCTAAAGTTTTCATAGTTACCTAGGATGAGGGATTGACTGTGAACCCAACTCCGAGAATGGCAGCTCTGTGAGGGGGGTCTCGTAACCACTCTCAGTGCACTTAACAAACTACAGTTCCCAGAATCCTTGGGGGGGGGGGAGCCATGGCTGCTTAAAGTGGTAGGATGCTGCTTTCAGTGCATAGTGCAGATGGAGTATTTTATACGTGTCACATTCAGGACCCAGGGATGTTCTTCTTTGTTTAAAATAAAAAAAAATATTCTAAAGGCAAATTTCTAGGATTGATGGAGAATTGGAAAATGCTCTCAGCAGCTTGAATTCAACAGAAAATAAATAGATTAAAAATTTGTAATGAGGCAAGTGGTGCTCCACAGTGTCACCTTGTGGATATTTGTGTGAATTTTCTGCATAATCACAGTGAATATGGAGTGCAGCTGCCAGTCAGTGTACACTGTATCAAGCTAGATGGGCCAATGGGTCTGACTCATCATAAGGCCTCCACCTGTAACAACAGCTCACCAAGCCCGACCACAGAACCTCTACTCTGTTCCACTGAACTTTCTAAGAAATGTATTCAAATTCACAAACAGTTCTCTGCCTTTCCTGAGAAACCGGTGGACTCACCATTACACACACACACACACACACACACACACACACACACACACACACTATTGTTTGTTACGTGAGCGCTGGCACAAATGGCTTCTCAAAACTCTCAGCCCTGTTGGTCAGCGGGAATTTCACATAATTTTTTCAGGGTGGGGAGATAAATTCCCCCAACAGCTCAATCAGGGGCTAGACTCACTGTTAGCAGTTGTGACAGCAAGGCTTCTTTTCCCTCAGCCCTTTTGCCACTGGCAGCAGCAGCAGGTCTGTAGACAACCAGGCTTAATTTCTGGCGTCCATTTGCAGTATCCTGGGCTGAGCATCATTCCAGGGAGAGTGTGTGTGTGTGTGTGTGTGTGTGTGTGTGTGTGAGAGAGAGAGAGAGAGAGAGAGAGAGAGAGAGAGAGAGAGAATGTGGTGCTGGGAATGCTGGCTGTTCTCAGTATATTCCTGTGCCTGTGAAAGTAGCCTTGATCTAGGGAGTTGAAGTAAAAATCCCCTAGGCAGATGTGTACAGAGAAATTCTAGCTCCGTTCAGTGTCTTTCTTCGAACACTTATTTATGATTGTTTATTAAATTTACGGCCCACCCCTTCCTCCCAAAGGGGGCCAGGGCAGCAAACACACAAATGATAAAAACATCTCAACACAATTCTGACTGGGGAAGATCTCTGCCCAAGCAACCCATCTCTTGAATATGGCTCAATGACTACTGTTCCAGAAAAAAAGGAACTTTGCACAGATATACAGAACAGTACTGTTAAGTTGTGGGTGAACATATCAGACGACACAGCGATTCTTCAAACAGCTCTTCTTTATTCAGAGGCCAGAACATAACTGAACTGAAGGGCTCAGTCAGCCTGCTTATATAGAGCTCCAGTACAACGTAACTGTAGCAACTTTCTAAAACTATCCAATCACTGAATGTCACTTTCGATCCTTCATTTGCATAACTATCTACAGTATCCATCCAATCACTGAACGTCACTTTCGATCCTTCATTTGCATAACTATTTACAGTATCCCCCTGCTGGCCCAGGCTGAGAACTTCAGTACATAACAAGTACCAAACGAAACAAGATAGAGAAACATAAAGGCAGAATTTCTAATAACTGTATCGCAATGCAAAATGCCAGGCGTATAGAACAAAATTCTAAGTTTGTAAAACGAGTCCCTGGCCCAAGTTTCACATGCAGCAGCAAAATATTTAGCCACAGTCTCTGCTTAGAAGGCCATACCCTCCAAAATCATTCAGATGAAAGCTGGGATATTTTTGTCTGAGGAATGCAAGGTATTTTTGTTTTGGGAAAAAGCAGGATGGGAGGGGGGATACATGTGCGCCCACTCTGTACATGCCCAAAGGTGCTACTGCCACCCCTTCATCACCTCACATGTTACTGACCCTAGACCTCTCCCTGATCCCGCAAGCTGCTGAAGACTCACCCACCACCGCTGCTATTTCCAATCTGCACCGTGGCCCTTTAAGCCTCTCTCTCAGTCTCTCTGCCTATGGCTCCCAGTGGCACCTTGGTGAATGACATCAGACCGCACTGCCAAGCTTGGAGCCAGCTGCCATGTTTTGAGGGGCAGAGAGGCAGGATGGGTGAGGATCAGATCCAAACCACCTACTTTGGAGAGTCAGGCCCCATGTGGGCTCCGTGATCTGCCACTGCTCTCT
The DNA here is from genome assembly GCF_951804945.1 of Podarcis cretensis. NCBI lineage: Eukaryota > Metazoa > Chordata > Lepidosauria > Squamata > Lacertidae > Podarcis > Podarcis cretensis. The sequence continues at coordinate 20,847,617 of NC_137177.1, read as the reverse complement.
CTCTCTCACTTGCTGCCAGTGCGGCGCTGTGAAGCCTTGAAATCAGGATGTTTCAAGTCAGAAGCTGTGAGGGCAAAACTGGGGCAGTTAAGGGGTATGAAAGGCTTGTTGGAAGAGGAAGGTCTTCAGTAGGCACTGAAAAGAAGTGGGGAAAGTTGCTGTTGCACCCAGGACCTGCTTTCAGGCCTCCAGTTGACCTCTGGTTGGCCAGTATGAGAACCAGATGCTGGCCTGATCCACAGAGGTCTTCTTATATTATGTCCAGTGGCTGGGGTTTATAGGCGTTGTAGTCCAGCAAGATCGTAATCTGGTGAACCAGGTTCACATCCCCGCTCCTCCACATGCAGCTGCTGGGTGACCTTGGGCCAGTCACACTTCTTTGAAGTCTCTCAGCCCCACTCACCTTACAGAGTGTTTGTTGTGGGGAGGAAGAGAAAGGAGAATGTTAGCCGCTTTGAAACTCCTTCGGGTAGTGATAAAGCGGGATATCAAATCCAAACTCTTCTTCTTCTTCTTCTTCTTCTTAAGGACCTCAGATTTCCCCATCTCTGATCTCAAGTTGCCTATAAACCCATGATGTTGACAATTGCTTCATTAAATGCTCCTGTATTTTCTAATTGTTAGACACAAACAGTGGGATTTTGAGTGGGGTAGTCACATTAGTCTGTTGTGCCAAAAATAACCATCTTGTGACATCTTAAAGATTAACAAATGTATTATGGGACAGTTTTTATGTTTATATTTTCAGAAGATAGAATGATGCACCAATTATTTTATACTGTTTTGGAGGGTTAATATGTCTCTGAGAAAGGTGGAGGGCACAAGGAGAAGGGGACAACAGAGGAAGAGAAGGTTGGACAGTGTTCTCAAAGCTACCAGCATGAGTTTGACCAAACTGCAGGAGGCAGTGGAAGACAGGAGTGCCTGGCATGCTCTGGTCCATGGGGTCACGAAGAGTCGGACATGACTAAACAACAACAAACAATGCCTCTGAGATATGACATGGCACCGTTCTCTCTTAAGAGAGTTCTTTCCTGACTTAGGCCTGACCTACACATGCAGCAGTATGACAGACTATAATTTCAATGTTATAGGCAGGTGCCCGGGGGTATATTACATTCTACCACTTGCCCCCATCATCAGAATCACCTCATTCTCCTGAAGGACAGTCCAGGTTTGAGAAGCACCTTCTGCCGGGCTTACTTGCTGTCCCAACTGTTCATGCCCACCATTTTTATGGCCTTGGCTGCGCCATACTAGAAAGCCCTACTCTAGTCTACACCACATGAACTGCCTTGGACAGACTGATTTGCCCTCACTTTAAAAAGTTGCATTTTATAGAAGCGGTAATTATAGCATGCATTGAAAACAAGGGGAAGTGATGCGTCACTGGGCGACGTGAACAGGAAATGGGAACAGCGAGGGGCTGTGGGTGACTCTGGTGGTCTCTCACTTCATTACTCAGAGAAGAGGGAGGAAATGGAGGGGTAGGATGCAGCCATAAACAACTGAAGGGCTTTGCAGTTCCTCACATTTGGGAAGGTAGAGGAGGGATAACAAAAGGAGGAACGATGACAGCTTCCGAAACAGAAACCCAGCACTCATCTCTTGACTTGTCAAACTCCTGAAAGTTTAGGGTCTCTGAACTGGTGGAGGGCAGCAAGCTGATTCATGTTGGGTTTTCCTAAACTAGCTAGCTTGGTGCTTGAATAAGTTTCAGCAACGTTCCCCTCTGCAGCTCAGACGGGGCACCATCTATTGGGAATTTCTCCTCGACAAGCCCTTGTTGGAATGAACAGAAGGGAATTGAGGTGGGAAACCCCTGGTGGATAGTGTCAGAGGCTAAACATGCTTCCACAATCCACTTACAAAAGCCAAGTTGAGCAGTGTTAAGAACATAAGAGCCCTGATAGATCAGGCCAAAGAATCCATCATTCTGTTGCCGCAGTGGTGAACCAGATGCCTCTGGGAAGCCTACAGCACTCACTCCAGTTGTGTGTCATCGTCCTGTGCTGAGCACACAAGGAGCAGAGCTCAGGGGAGTGGGAGGCCAGCCAACCACGAGAGTCTTGCCTGAGACAGAGTCAATATCCAGAGTCAGGTTAGACAAACAGCAGTCCCAGCATGGTCGGACAGTCCAGAGGTCAAGGAATCCAATGATCAAGATGAACAGAAAACAGCAAGGTCAGGATGACAAGCATTGAATTTAATAATAATAATAATAATAATAATAATAATAATAATAATAATAATAAATTCCCCAGCCACTCTGGGTGGCTGCAACAGATTAAAAACAGAATAAAACATCACATATTAAAAACAGGGCTGCTTTCAGATGTCTTCTAAAAGTCAGATAGTTGTTTATTTCCTTGACATCTGATGGGAGGGCGTTCCACGGGGCGGGCGCCACCACTGAGAAGGCCCTCTGCCTGGTTCACTGTAACCTCACATCTCACAATGAGGGAACCGCCAGAAGGCCCTTGGAACTGGACCTCAGGGTCTGGGCAGAACGATGGGGGTGGAGATGCTCCTTCAGGTATACTGGGCCGAGGCTGAAGCCAGCTGGTTCTCATCAGCGCCTTCTCCTCTGAGTCCTTGAAGGCTGATCGGCTGCAGGTGGAGACCCTCTGCCTTCTCCCCCTTCAGGCTGCTGTTCAGCAGGTGAAGCTGGCCCATGATATTGTGGTTCCAGCAACTCATACTGCAAAGTGTACTCCCTTCCTACTGGAGGTAGCACCCAGTTATCACGACTTGTCTTGATAGGCTTCTCTGCGAATATAAAAGGTAAGAAATAACAACCCCATTCTGGAACTGATTTTAATGAAGAGTGTTTCATAGACTAAACAAAGAGAACCTCAGCTCATCAATGGCAACAGGACAGCAATGCTCACTGGATCTAGAAGGGCAGTAGGTTAGCTGAGGGGCACCAATTTAAGCCATTTTAAAAAGGGGATTAGATAAACCTACAGATAAGGCTATCAAGGTCATGATGACGTTGTACTGCCTACAGTACAGATGGGAAACCTCTGGCCAATGGGCCTAATTACTGATGGCTCTTATGCATGATTTTGCATGGACACTGTGTGGGCAAAAGCTGGTTGCGTGGCGAGTTCCCGCCCCCCACCAGGATAAATAAAGACACGAGACACCATAATTAAGGTTAATTGGGCGAATTAGGCCACAACTTTATTGAATTCAGGAATGAGAGGCATTGGCTTAGGCATTGGTCCTATCGACTATCCGGCTCCAGCCCATTTGCTGGAGACACGGGGAAGGGTTAACACTTTATCGGGGGAGTCTCCTGCCGAGGCACATCGACTAGGAGCTCCCCCGGGTCACCGCTCGGGGGCGTGCCTTTGGCCCACACCTCCATAGGCTTCGGACAGGGCCACGCCCCCTGGAGTCCTTTAACGGACCACCCTTCGCTCACTGGGGGGAGGTGATGGCGTTCCTCCCCCCCCACATCCTCTTAACCCCTTCTTACCAATGCCTACCGCCAATGCCGAAAAGTTGTGACGAGTTGCTACGAGGTAGGCGAAAAACCAAAAGGCTACAAATTGCCAATTGGGAAAAATTCCTACCATGCCCCTTGCGGCGACCTACCTAAAGCATACCTAAAGGGAGGGAGGGTGGGAAAACATGAGGGCTGGCCGGCGAAAAGAGGGCGAGCCTCCTCTGTGCTGGCCCTAAATAGGGCAGACCCGGCCGGGATTCCCCTGTTCTCGCGGGGGCTGAAACCAGCCCCCGCTCATGTGGGGGTGGGCGTGAAGCCCGCAACCCCACCTCCTGGGCAGGCCGGAAGTGGCTTTGCTTGACATCATTGTAACAGCCAATGACTGACAGTTGGGCAACCTTGTCAAACATGGCCCCCAGAGGGCGGGAGAGATAATGAAACAATTAATTAAACAATTGATGGTCTTTTAAACTGGGGAGGGGGCACTTATTGTTTTTGTTGGTTTTATATACACACACACACACACACACACACATACATATATATATATATATATATATATATATATATATATATGTTTTTATGTTGTAAACAGCCCTGTGATCTTCAGATGAAGAATGGTTTAGAAATTTAATCAATAATACCTTTTAAAAAATGTATATAAAAAACCATCTCTCGCCACCAATGAACAATATATTTTACATTTTGACATTAGGAGAAACAAGAGAAGAACAATTTTGGTATATGTGTCTGCTGGAGATGGGCAGAGAATGCATGTTTGTTTGTTTGTTTGAAGAATTATTATTTACAGATAGGGGTGCCAACTGACCAGAAAAAAAGCTCCTCTTGAGTCCCTCATCACAGCGAAACCTGCAGAAATCAGCAGGCAAACCTCTTTTACAGAGCAGCCTGCAGATCCAGCTGCTGCTGCGAAAGACAGAGCCATAGAGTTCAGCTGGAAAGTTGGCAACCCAGTTTGCGGCGCTCTCCTTTCATCTGCTGCATGCAGCCACCGCGGAGCCAGCTGAAGACAGAGACTTGTGGCTTTGGGGAAGTCAGTGGGATGCAGCAACACAGATGGCAGGGATTGCCTGCTCTTTGGCTTCGTGGAACTCAGGTCTCATGATTCTCCATGGGCCATCCCACATCCTGCTCAAGCATCAGAGGATGAGGCAACCCATTTTTTTTTTCATTTTTTTTAAAAAAGAACCTCATATCTGGTTGTGCAGTCCGGAGGCCAGTCTCAGAAAGACCATGTGGGGCTTTACTGTTTGCATTTTCTCTCTGCTTGCCGGTGAGTGTCTTTGGATATATTTTTTTTAATGGTTGGAGTTTGTACATATGTGCTTCCAGGCTCCCTGTAGCTCTATTGAGTAGGCAAACTAAGGCCCGGGGCCCAATCGCCTTCTAAATCTGGCTCGCGGACGGTCTGGGAATCAGCGTGTTTTTACATGAGTAGAATGTGCCCTTTTATTTAAAATGCATCTCTGGGTTATTTGTGGGGCCTGTCTGGTGTTTTTACATGAGTAGAATGTGTGCTTTTATTTAAAATGCGTCTCTGGGGTATTTGTGGGGCATAGGGATTTGTTCATCCCCCCCCTTCACAATATAGTCTGCCCCCCACTCCAAGGTCTGAGGGACAGTGGACCGGCCCCCTGCTGAAAATGTTTGCTGACTCCTGCTCTAGAAGCTTGGCTACAAATAGTCCCTTCATCTGGTTTGATGCTTGTTGGAGACTCAGCTCATGAACGTCACACTCTCTATACAGTGGTACCTTGGGTTACATACGCTTCAGGTTACATACGCTTCAGGTTACAGACTCCTCTAACCCAGAAATAATACCTCGGGTTAAGAACTTTGCTTCTGGATGAGAACAGAAATCGTGCTCCGGCAGCACGGTAGCAGCGGGAGGCCCCATTAGCTAAGGTTAAGAACAGTTTCAGGTTAAGAACGGACCTCCGGAACGAATTAAGTACTTAACCCGAGGTACGACTGTACTGCCTTGAACAGGTAGGGCCATAGCTCAGTGGCTCAGTACATACTTAGGGAGCAATCCAAACCCAATATACCTTGGGATGAGTGAAATTTGGATAGTAGAGATCTCCAGCTGGGCTAAGCCAGGGCTATGCCGGCCAAAGTCCTTCATCCTAACTCAGCTAGAGATTCACTGGTTTAAGTCCTCCATCCTGGCTCAGCCTTCTCAACCAGGGCTCAACCAAAGCAGGGGTAAATCTAAAAAAAGAAAAGAAGGGGGGGGGGTGTTTTAGGGGTGTGGCCAAATAGGACAAGGGGAGGCTTATTTTTATTCCAAACTTGGTTCAGATTGTTCACCTGTAAAGCTCTGATATTGTGATGGACATTGAAAAAGATGTGTTCTGCATTCCTTTCTTTTCCTCTGATTACTTTCCTTGTTGTGTTGCTTGGAAGCTTAAAAATAAAAATTACTAAAAAGAAGCACCTGAAATATCTTGAAAAAACTTCTCTGCCTGAGACCATGGAGAGCATCTGCAAGTCAGAGTATGCAGTATAGGCTAAAGGAACTAACTCAGGATACGGCAGCCATGTGTGAATGCGGCTGATGGCTTTGCCCACTGTCTACTTCTTGTGCTCCAACAGGATATTTGGTGGATTGTTTTTAATGATAATTGATTCTGAAAAAAAATATGACCATTCTTTATTTGGTGCTGGAACCTATTTGTTTATTTCATAAAAATTATACACCGCACGATAGTTGCTAGGTTCATAGCAGGGGCAATCAGAATAAGGGCCACTAACTGACGGCATATTCAGGACTTTAAATTGTGCTCTTATATCAAATTTCCTTTTCTGCGTATACTCTAATGTTTTACTGTTGCTACGGCCATTGGCTAATGCGAATGAAGTTTTATCTATCTATCATCTCAAAATGGTTTCCAAAAGATGAAACAGTAAAATCAAGCAAAAAATGCAACCCTACCTTAAAACATACAGAAGTTGGAATACTAAAACAGACTGAAATGACCTTGACTTTCTAAGCATCTGGGTAGGCTTGTCTCAGCAGCAACGGTTTTAGTAGGTGTCGAAAAGAGTACAGCGAAGGCAGCTGCTTAATCTCAAGAGGCAGGGAGTTCCAATGTCTAGGTGCTGCCACACTTTTTAGCAATGTGGAACGGGTATTATGGGGCACCTATATCAGTGCCAATTCAAGTTAATACATAGAGAGGAAGGGCACCCTGACACAGAATCATACTATTGTCGAGTTGGAAGGGACCTCGAGAATCATCTAGTCCAACCCCTTGCAATGCAGGAATCTTCCACCCAACATGGGGCTTGAACCCATGTCCCTGAGATTAAACGTCTCATCCTCTACTGACTGAACCATCCCTCAGTGCTATAACCAAACTCTTTGTGTGGGATTTGGCTAGCTGTCTTCTAGTGGTTTGAAAGTGCATTAGCTTACATCTCAGCTCAGCCCTTTACTCATGAGGTGACCTTAACTCCTCCACATGCAGCTGCTGGGTGACCTTGGGCCAGTCACACTTCTCTGAAGTCTCTCAGCCCCACTCACCTCACAGAGTGTTTGTTGTGGGGGAGGAAGGGAAAGGAGAATGTTAGCCGCTTTGAGACTCCTTCGGGTAGTGATAAAGCGGGATATCAAATCCAAATCCAACCAAGCTGTCTCCCTCTCAGCCTCAGCCTCTCCCCTGCCACACCCGAGTATTATGGACAACTTTACACTAGTGTTATCAGGATTAATGAGATATCATATAAACAAACACATTTGAAGCGCCCTCCGCCCCTGGTCCAAAGAATATTGGGAACTGTAGTTTTTTAAGGCTGCTAGGGATTGCTGCTTGGTGAGGGGCAAACTACAGTTCCCAGGATTCTTCAGACAGGGAGTGTGTTTCAAGTGGGATTTAAATGTGTGGTATGTATGGAGCCATAGTTTAAGAGGGATCTTGTTTCAGCAAGTGCTTGTCCTTATGTAGCTGAAACAGTGCCAGCTATGTCAAAGAGGGAGGTAACTTCTTCAGGGGAATCCCAAGGTTTACAGAAGTACAAAAAAAGAGAGAAACCATAAGAGGAACCTTCCTCCCCAACCCCTATTGAGGACTGAGCATGCTCAGTGGCTGTTCTAGAGAAGTGGGGAACCAATGGAAAGCTAGTGCAATGGGAGAATGGAGCAGACTACCTGGAAAAAGGCCAGTGTGCCCACCATGAAAAAGGAGCTCCCCACGCTGCAACATTTTGTTGCAGGTCCCGCTTAGTATTCATCACACAATGTGCCTTGTGGATGAGTGGGGATCCCAACCCCTGTCTCCTCAGCCTAAACCCAACACCCGAATCACTACTCTCTTGAGACCATGCATGCAAACGGCTTTGAACACCCGTGCAACGTGCATAAAGTCATGTTACTGTTATGGGTGGCGACGATGATGTCATGTGCCTTCGGCTTTGTGCCAATATAGCTGTGCAAAGCTGAGGTTAAGCTGAGGGGGTTGTGGGTCTGTCTTACGTGGGGGGAGAGGGTCCCCTTCTCAAAGCTGTTCTTTGCAGAGTGTGACGGGGGGTTTGCCCATGTGTTGGAGGAACTGAAACTGCTAGCGGTGTCTGTATTCGTGTGTGTCTGGTGGGAGGAAAGGGGGTGGGAATGCAAGATGGTGTGGCAAGAGGAAGTCGCAGCAGCTGACAGGAAAACTATATGCACTGTAACCACCACTCTTTCAGCCTTCACACAGTCTAGCGTCCCAGATAACCTCTCCCTTTCCTTCAATGCATCTAATCCCCAGAATTCACAGCTTGCCTTAATCCCACAAAAAAATAGAGGCGAGGAACCTCAAGCTCAGGGGCCAAATGCAGCACTCTGGGCCTCTTTACCTGAGCCTCAGGAGTCTCCACAGGTGAGATCTCTTCTCCAGGCCCCATCCTCTCTGCCTAGGCCACGCCCCTCACTTGTCATGTTCTATGATCTTGTCAAAGACCCAGAATTGTGGCGATGCGTCTCATTCAGTGGCCTGCATGGACCCCTGGCTCTTGTCATACCATGGATAGCTCAGTCGGTTAGAGCATGGTACTGATAATGTGGGAATGTTCAGGGCGGCAGGAGAGGATATATTGCTTATTAATATCCTTCCGAACTTGCGTTACCAAGTGCCTTTACTCAGCAGAGTTTACATTCCCCTTCTAACGCACAGCAGATAGCTGGTTGCAGGCTTGTGTAAGCCTCTCATTATTGAATTTTATGTTCCTGGTAAGTTCCCTTTTATCCCTCTTAAAAAGAATAAAGGCACAGCAATCTTATTTAAAGTCAGTAAAAGTTGTTTACTCACATCAGTTCACAGTTGGATCCCTGAAGGCAGACTTAGTTACAAATATGTACATGTGGATCTACCCCATATACATGTGCTTAATGTTAATCCCAGTGCTTCTGCTAGCTGGGAAGCTAGCATTTCTAGCTGGTCCAACGACGAAGAAAGTGAAAAAGAAAGTGGCAGCATGCCTTGGCCTTTTGTTACCTGGGCAGGTAAGGTCACGCCCACCTCTAGTCACATGCAAAAGGAAGGATGTTCCAAACCAGGAGGAAACAGGAAGTTCTGACTGGCTGGACCAAACATCCCTTTGCATGCCCACTCTAGGAAAACAAGGAATGTTGTATTTGACTGCTCCCAGTGGATTACATCCCACAGATAATGCCAGCATTGCAGGTTCGGTCCCTGACAGCTGAATATTCGTGCATTGCAGAGGGTTGGACTAGCTGGTCCTCATGGTTCCTTCCAACTCTATGATTCTATGAAACATACCTGTTACTCTGAACGTGTTTTTGCCTTTGGCCTTGCCAGCCAATGATATGCAGACCCCAGAAGGATGCCCAAGAGGGAATGCAGGCCTCAAACTGAAAGTGCTTCCCCATCATTGCATGAGAAATTAACTACTTGCAACTGCACCCCGCTTTTCCTTCAGGGAAGCGATGCATGAGGTTACGACCCATTTTGTTTTCAACAGAGCCTTAGCGAGAATGACTGGCTGTAGGGCATGCATGGAGCTTCATGGCTGAATGGGGATGTGAATCCAGGTCTCCTTCAAAGGGATGGGGAGAAATTTGATTCAGTTCACATTTAAAGCCAACTTTGTCACATTTGCACTTTCAGAAACAGTGGGGGAACCGAAACACAGCCACCCTTTGAAATTTGCGCTCCTCCGAATTTTGCAATGACATTCTCCAACCAAATCATCTTTGCCAAATGCATTGATGAGGAGAAAGTGTTCCCCCAAATGAATATATATTTGAAAATAATATACAAAAATGTGTGTGTGTGTGTGTGTGTGTGTGTGTGTGTATATATATATATATATATATATATATATATATATATCTTTGCAAAAATGTGTACATGTGTCAAAACTGGATAAAATGGGGTAATTTTGCAATAAAATGATATATGAATAGAGAGAGATATACAAATCACTGCAGAAATGTGAAGAACCAACATTAAGATTAGAAAAATGAGAAACTGAGAGACCCAAAATGACAGATCCTTCCATCCTTGTTTCATCCCAATGTACCACACCACGCTGGGTATACCCAAAATAAAGCCAACCTTGTTTATTTTCATGACAGTTCATTCAAATTGCTTATTGTGAAAGTCACACATTTTTCCTTTGAATATATACAATTATTCAAATTGTCTTACACCCTCTCCACAAACCTTCTTGCAACAGTCCTCTAAGGTAGGCCAGGAATTATTATTAACCCTTTCCCCGCTTCCCCTCAAATACTGATGTTGATGTTGATGGAAAGTAGCATTCTGAAATCATCTAGCAAACTCAAGTTTTAAACTGGCAAAAACAATATAGGGTAATACCCAACGTTAGTCACACTCGAAAGCAAACCCATTTAAATCAGTAGACTCTGATAACTTGTCCATTAGTTACAGTGGGTCTACTCTATGTATGATAGAACCAGTCCTCAGGCAATCTTGTGACGCCTTAACAACAAACATTTTAATTTTGATACAAACTTTCAAGCTATTATGAACCTGTTAGTTTCTAAACTGCCACGAGACTTCATGTTATTTTTGCTGCAGCAACCTATTTCACTACTGTTTTGGAAGGTCTGTGTCTAGGCGTTCCTGATTTCGCACTCACAGACAGTACTATCCTATGAGTCACATGTAGGTCTGCGTAAACACCATATATTTAAAACACATGCCCCCCCCCAAATTCTGGGAACTCTAGTTTGTTAAGAGTGCTGGGAATTGCAGCTCTGTGAGGGACAAACTACACAGTTCCCAGGATTCTTTGGAGGAGATTGTGTGCTTTAAAATGTGTTTAAAATGCATGGTATGTACACAGCTTGGACCCTATTAAGTTCAGGCTGAATCCCAAATTAATGTGCTGTGTATAGGATCTCAGCATCAGTCTCTTAGCTACTACACAGAGACTCCTCTCTGTATCAAACCTCCCCACAGACAGAGCCTGTTCCATTAACCAATAATATAGGGCGGTATATATATTCTAATAATAATAATAATAATAATAATAATAATAATAATAATAATAATGGACTCAGCTACATTAGTCAAAAAACAGCGATTTGATTGCGTTATAAACACACAACACCAGATGGCACCAGAGAGCACAAAACATTTCTATAGCTTTTTACATAGGTTTTTTCCCCTTTTCATTCTAACAATTTAATTTCTGACTTATTTATAACGTTTCCCCCCCCCCCCTGTGTGTAGTTCCACCCTTGGTTGCCACCATTTTGTTTTATTCTATTTTTAAATGTCCTTTACAAGTGACACTCCTTTGCACAAACATGATGCTCATATATATCTTTTTAACAACAGACTGTGAGCCAGCCTCCCCTCTCTCTTCCTCAGAGGTGATTGGTGCCTATCCATCTAGGGACATATTCTCCCCTTAAAAAGGAGAATTTACCCTAAGAATGGTAAAAGTGATGATCAGAGTGCCCTTCAATAAAAGTTCTCAGGGTGGTGTATGGCACGGTCGGAATGGGATCATACAAGTAATTCTTGAATTATATAAGTGTTGTCCAAAAAGCTCAGGGCAGTATAATTGGCCTCTTCCCCCATCTCACTTTCTGTGGTTAACTCACCCTTTAAAGTTGGCAAGGCAGCATAATATTACCAAAAGCCTAAGAGCATAAAGGGATTTTTCCAAAATGCTTCTGATAAAAAGCTTTCTGAAGGTAGCTGACAAACTAAAACATAAAAAGCATAAATAGTAAAATATGTGTAAAATACAATTAGCTAAAATAACAGCTGATAGGCTATACAAATTTAATCCTTTGAGTTGTGTGGGAGCAGAGGAACTGCTTGCAACTTGATATTGATTGGGGAAAGGCTAACAGGCTTCTTCCTCTCTAGAAAAAGCTGAAAAGGAACCTATTATTATTATTATTATTACTATTATTATTCCATTTGAAGATGTACCAAGGAAGTTCAGAAACAAATAAAAGTCAACAGCAAAATACCAGCAATAAAACCAAAACCAAAAAATAAAATAAAAACACAACTACCAATAAATTAAAATATATAGTAAAACAACAATAAAACATCCATAATTAAAATACATAATAAACAAGCCCATTAAAATAGCAGAACAGTTAAGGCCATTATGGTTGTGTTGTATACTTATCAGGCTATCTATGCTGGGTCAGAAAATGCGACAGTAGTTGCAAGTTAGGAAGCCACTCCCTTCTTACGAGAAGCAAGTCTGCAGTGCACAGAGAACCCCTTCGGGCGCAGCTGGCCCTGTTGTTACCAAGAGGGAGGCTGCTGCCTCAGGCAGCAAATGTGGAGGGTGGGGGGCAGGAGCGAGGGGCTGGAGGCCAGCTCTGTGGGTGCCACGTGGCCTTTGCCCGTGCCCTGTAAACTAGTCTGGCTCCAGCATTGGGGAAAGATTCAACAGGCATTCTGGGCAACTGAAATGGGGGGAGTGGGGGCAGCTATTTTGTTATTCGACACAGGCAGCAAAATGCATTTCATGAGTCACTCACCCCTCTCTGTCTGCCATCCCCGCAAGCAAAAGGCAAAGTCAGAGTTCAAGCACACGTTCCAGCCAGGCAAAAACATCGAAAGCAGGGCAAGCAAAGAGGAGTTCCAACGCTGAAATTCAGGGACCTCCAATGAAGCTGAACATTGGAGGAAGATTCAGGGCAGTACAAGAAAGTATTTCTTCATACAGTGCCTAGTTGAACTCGGGAACTCACCCTAGTGGTGGTCACCAACTTGGATGACTTTAAAACAGGATTATGGAGTAGAAGGCTATCAGTCAGAAGCAGTAAAGCTTCTGAATACCAGCTCCTGGGAACCACAGGAGGAGAGGGTCTCCACCCCCATTGTTCTGCCTGGACACTGAGGTCCAGCGCCGAGGGCCTTCTGGCGGTTCCCTCACTGCGAGAAGCCAAGTTATAGGGAACCAGGCAGAGGACCTTCTCAGTAGTGGCACCCACCCTTTGGAACGCCCTCCAACCAGATGTCAAAGAGAATAACAACTACCAGACTTTCAGAAGACATCTGAAGGCAGCCCTCTTTAGGGAAGCTTTTAATGTTAAACAGACCACTGTATTTTAATACTTTGTTGGAAGCCGCCCAGAGTGGCTGGGGAGGCCTGGCCAGATGGGCGGGGTATAAATTTATTATGATGATGATGATGATGATGATGATGATGATGTTTGGGTCTTGCTTGCAGTGGCTGCTGACCACTTTGAGAACAAGATTCGGGACAAGTTGGGACATTGAGCTGATCCAGCAAGCTCTTCTTTTGCTTTTAGGCATGGCTGGGAGTGGTGCATGGCCTTGGGAAAGTCCCGAGGGCCTGACAGAGGGGCTTGGAGGGCCACATTTGGTTCCCCGCCCCTGGGAGATGGAAAGAAGGCTTGCCTTGTGGGAAGGGATTGTTATACCTCTGGAGTGACAGCGTTGTTTTCTTTCCCTCTATCCTTTTCAGCAAGCGCCGCCACTGGGACAACAGGTAAGAGATTTCAGCACATCGTCACGGGGTCCGGAAGGACGGCTTCGTTTTCTACGAGTGATTCACACATATGGAAACAGCTATGCAGCCAAGCGTGTGAAAAACAACAAGTGCACTTGGGCCTTCGAAACCACTGGGTTTCCCCACCCCAAACTCAACCTGTACCCCTGGGGAATTGGCCTTTGAGTCAATGCTTTCGAGCTGGGAAGGTTAACCCGACTTTGCCTTTGAGCAACAACCGAGGAGCTCTTTGTCAGGTGCCACACCAAAGCAAGACTCACTGGGTTTCCCCTCTCCCTCTAGGCACCACTCCTTGTTGTGATACAGTAGTCAGATTAAGGCATCCGTGTTCTTAAAATCTGGGGGAAGTACGAGGGAAGCTGCCCACCCAGAAGAGAACTCCCCTTCATGGGCACATGTTAGTCTAAATGCATCCCGTTATGTACTGTCAGAGGTTAGGGAGGGAGCCACAATCTGACATCTGTATTTATGCACGGCTATGCAAAGGAAATGGGACGCGGGTGGTGCTGTGAGTTCAACCACAGAGCCTAGGACTTGCCAATCAGAAGGTCGGCGGTTCGAATCCCCACGACAGGGTGAGCTCCCTGCCCCTGCCAACCTAGCAGTTTGAAAGCACGTCAAAGTGCAAGTAGATAAATAGGTACCGCTCCAGCAGGAAGGTTAATGGCATTTCCGTGCGCTGCTCTGGTTCGCCAGAAGCGGCTTAGTCATGCTGGCCACATGGCCGGAAGCTGTACGCTGGCTCCCTTGGCCAATAAAGCGAGATGAGCACTGCAACCCCAGAGTCGGTCACGACTGGACCTAATGGTCAGGGGTCCCTTTACCTTTACCTTTATGCAAAGGAAGCTGCCTTATACCAAATCAAACCATTACTCCTTCTAGCTGAGTACCATCAACACTGACCGACAGTGGCTCCCTGTGGTTTTAGACAGGTAGTCTCCCCCAGTGCTACCTGGAGATGGCACGGTTTGAACCCGGGACCTTCTGCATGCAAAGCAGATGCTCTACCACTGAGCCATATGGTGTGTGTGTGTGTGTCCAGATGAACAGTGGATAGATCATTAGCAGATGTAAAGAAGTTTTATTTCAGCAGGTGCTACTTTTTCCTCTGGCACCCACACACCAATCTTTTGTTGCTCTGCTGAAATTTCCCTTTACAAGACAGAGGACAACTCTGATGTGAAGTTACTTGCTGCTTTCCTAAATATTATTTGGGGCTGAGCAAAAAAGACCCCACCCCAGTTCTGCGCCCTGTTTGCAGGTGGTGAAATTGGGGTCAAGGCATTTTGTTGCATTTTGTTGTTTTTGGTGGTGGAAGGATTCATCAACAATTTCTTGTGAGGGTTCACCATTCACACCTGTGGCAGGCAGTTTAATAATAATAATAATAATAATAATTTATTATTTGTACCCCGCCCATCTGGCTGGGTCTCCCCAGCCACTCTGGGCGGCTTCCATAAAAACCAAAAATACACTAAAATATCACAGATTAAAAACTTCCCTGAACAGGGCTGCCTTAAGATGTCTTCTGAATGTCACGTAGTTATTTATTGCTTTGACATCTGCTGGAAGGGCATTCCACAGGGCGGGCGCCACTACCGAGAAGGCCCTCTGCCTGGTTCCCTGTAGCTTTGCTTCTCGCAATGAAGGAACCGCCAGAAGGCCCTCGGCGCTGGACCTCAGCGTCCGGGCAGAACGATGGGGGTGGAGACGCTTCTTCAGGTATACTGGGCCGAGGCCGTTTAGGGCTTTAAAGGTCAACACCAGCACTTTGAATTGTGCTCGGAAACGTACTGGGAGCCAATGTAGGTCTTTCAAGACCGGTGTTATGTGGTCTCGGCGGCCGCCCCCAGTCACCAGTCTAGCTGCCGCATTCTGGATTAGTTGTAGTTTCCGAGTCACCTTCAAAGGTAGCCCCACGTAGAGCGCATTGCAGTAGTCCAAGCGGGAGATAACCAGAGCATGCACCACTCTGGCGAGACAGTCCGCAGGCAGGTAGGGTCTCAGCCTGCGTACCAGGTGGAGTTGGTAGACAGCTGCCCTGGATACAGAATTGACCTGCGCCTCCATGGACAGCTGTGAGTCCAAAATGACTCCCAGGCTGCGCACCTGGTCCTTCAGGGGCACAGTTACCCTATTCAGGACCAGGGAGTCCTCCACACCTGCCCGCCCCCTGTCCCCCAAAAACAGTACTTCTGTCTTGTCAGGATTCAACCTCAATCCATTAGCCGCCATCCATCTTCCAACCGCCTCCAGGCACTCACACAGGACCTTCACCGCCTTCACTGGTTCTGATTTGAAGGAAAGGTAGAGCTGGGTATCATCTGCATATTGATGGACACCCAGTCCAAACCCCCTGATGATCTCTCCCAGCGGCTTCATATAGATGTTAAAAAGCATGGGGGAGAGGACGGAACCCTGAGGCACCCCACAAGTGAGGGCCCAGGGGTCTGAACACTCATCCCCCACCACCACTTTCTGAACACGGCCCAGGAGGAAGGAGCGAAACCACTGTATAACAGTGCCCCCAGCTCCCAGCCCCTCTAGACGGTCCAGAAGGATGTTATGGATGTTTAATTTCCTTCTTGTTCTCTCGGTTTTGTTATCCCTCCACCACAGGTTACAGCAGCAGCAACAGCAGTTTAGGGCAGTCTGGCAGCCATTTTGCGGCCCTCCCTTCACAATACCCTCAAGTAATTTTGTTTGGGGGCATTGTGTGGGATGGGGTGTGTGTGTGGACGGCCTCCACTATAAAAATGGCGGAGCAAATGTTTGACAAAATGACCTCTTCTTACAAGGGGGCAGGGGGCTGAAGAGGGAAAATCTAGGTGAAAATTGCATTAAAACTCTTCTGAAAATGCTTGGTCTATGTCTCCTTCCTCATGAGGTCATCATGAGCCTCTGATACAGGCTTCCTCAACCCCAGCCCTCCAGATGTTTTGAGACTACAATTCCCACCATCCCTGACCACTGGTCCTGCTAGCTAGGGATCATAGGAATTGTAGGCCAAAAACATCTGGAGGGCCGAGGTTGAGGAAGCCTGCTCTGATACCATGTACCATGAATAGGGGAGGGCTATTGTATTCACATTTGCGAGTGGGAAAGGGTTATCATGCTTTTCCATTGAGATTGGACTGGTCACTGTGAGAAGAGATTGTTAGGCTAAATGGGCTTTTGGCCTGATCCAAATCAGAATCATGGAACTGTAGGGAAGGGACCACAAGGGTAATCTAGTCCAACCCTCTGCAGTGCAGGAATCTCTTGCCCAGTTTGGGTCTTGAACCCATGACCTTGAGATTAAGAGTCTCATGCTCTACCAACTGAGTTGCCCATCTAATGAGTCCCATCAGATCTTAGGGCTTATACACACTTTTGTTTTTTGCACTATACTTTCCAGTCACAGCTCCACATTAAAAAGCTCCATCTCTGAGCACCCACCCCCCATTCTGGTGTTCCCCTCACGAAAACCCGCTCTTTAAAGCTGAAGCACAACAAACGCCAATTCAGGTTTTCTGCAGATTACCGTTCGCTCCGATTCAGCAGTAAAGAGCGGGATTTTGCGGGGAAAGCTCTGGAGGAAAAATAAAATAAAGAGTGCTCAGACATGCAGCTTTTAAGCACAGACCGTGCCTGGAAAGCACGGAAGGATTGTGCATAAACCTGATTCTCAAGAGGAGGGACAACTTGACGACAAATGGTGACACAGTGCCCTCTGGTTGTGATCTGGAGTCACTGCATTTTGCTGCTGCCTTGACTCAAATGGGAGAAGAGAAGCTGATAGCTTCCATGACTGGTTCTTTCCTTTCACACCCAGGGCATTATGAAGACTGCTACCACATCACCACAGGCATCATGATTGCCATTGTGGCCGGAGATGTTGCTCTCACCTTGCTCTTCCTCATCCCTGTCTATTACTGCATACGTCCAAAGGGCAGCAAAAACAGTGACTCTGGTAAGTGAGGCACACTCAAGCTGGTCTCCTGCAAGAAGCAAGAAAAGTGAAATGGTGGGATCCGTTCTGGAGAACTGTGCCAGTTTGAAGGAATGGCTCTTTGGAAGAAGGGGCAGAGGAAGGGGGGTGCAGTGGGGGCAGACCGCCCCGGGTGTCTTCGTTGAGGGGGGTGGCATATGGCGCACTACCAGTGACTCCCGAGCCTACTCCAAGCCGTTGGGGGAAAGGGGAGCTGAGCTGTTTTGCCGGCGGCATTCCCCCCTTCCCCCTTCGTTTTGACATCTTGGGGATGCTTGGGAGTTGTGGGCGGGCAGTGTGCCGAATGTCCGCTATTGGCGACTCGCTCCACCCCCGGCTGCAGGGTATGCGTGCCGCTCTGTACATTAGAGCGGCTATCCCGTACCTGGGAGGGCACCCTCCACGCTCCGCCCCCCTCAGGGGTGTGCCCTGCCCCCCTCAGGAATGCTCCCCACCCCCTCGGGAGTGCGGACATATTCTCCCCCACTGTTTGGAAGAAGGGCAGATTCATAGCTCTTAGCATCCCACAGGTGGTTTCTGAAGCTTGTTCTGCGGTAGCGTAATTTTTATTGATTGACCTCCCACTTTTCGGCCAAGGAGTTCAAGGTTAGCAGACTTAGCACCTCCTCTTTCATTTCCCCCTCACAATAACTCTGTGGAATAGGTTAGGCTGAGAGATCATGACTACACTAAGGTTGGCCACTGAGTTCCATGGCTAAGTGGGAATTTAAACCTTGGTCTCCCAGGTCCTAGTCCTTTGCTCTAACCTCTACACCATGCTGGCTTTCATAAAAGGTCTGATTGAAAGTGCTAATAATTAACACACACTCCCCCCAAAAAGGGTAGGATAGATCAAGGGCAGAAGTTATTCTCATTTTTTCTTTTATTCATACGTTTCAAGTTTCTACATTTCACTAATTTTACAATCATTTTGACATTTCAAAACTTGACTTCCTTTCCCCTTTTTCTGTGGTTCCTTAAATTTGTTTTTAATATCTTCTGCATATCCAAATTAACTTAATTTACTCATTTATTTGTATTCTTTAAATATATACTCTTATCAAACTGCAGGTTATTACAATAATCCTGTCCATGTTTTAATCTGTTTATAATTTACCTGTAAATAAACCATTTCCATTCTTTTGTTAAAAAAAGGGTTATCTTTATTTCGTATTCTTCAGGTAAGTTTTGCCATTTCTGCATATTCCATAAGTTTTTGTATCCATTCTTCCTTTGCTGGGAGTTCTGCTTCTTTCCATTTTGGGGCAAGTAACATTCTTGTCGCTATAGTAGCATACATGAATAAGTTTCTATACATTTTAGGTAGTTCTGTCCCTATAATTCCCAAAAGAAAACCTTCTGGGTTGTTGGTGTGTTTTTTTTACAAAGTTTATTTTAAACATCCTTTTCATTTCATTATAAATCATTTCCCAATATTTATTTACAATTTTGCAATCCCACCACATATGAAAAAATGTCCCTTCTGTTGTTTACATTTCCAACACTTTCTTTTGTTTTGTACATTTTTGCTAATTTAACTGGAGTTAGATACCATCTATACATCATATAGATGGTATATCTATATGATGTGGGAGGTCAATTTTTTCGGGACGCAGGTGGCGCTGTGGGTTAAAGCCTCAGCGCCTAGGACTTGCCGATCGAAAGGTCGGCGGTTCGAATCCCTGCGGCGGGGTGCGCTCCCGCTGCTCGGTCCCAGCGCCTGCCAACCTAGCAGTTCGAAAGCACCTCCGGGTGCAAGTAGATAAATAGGGACCGCTTGCCAGCGGGAAGGTAAACGGTGTTTCCGTGTGCCAGAGCAGCGATGTCACGCTGGCCACGTGACCCAGAAGTGTCTCCGGACAGCGCTGGCCCCTGGCCTCTTAAGTGAGATGGGCGCACAACCCCAGAGTCTGTCAAGACTGGCCCGTACGGGCAGGGGTACCTTTACCTTTATACATCATTTTCAGGGAGGGTAGCTCCTTGGCTGTGCCCGCTATGCAAACCATTGCTGGTGTCAACCCTCTGTGCAAACCTAGCCCCCATATCCAGCCTAATTGTGAATCTTTCCATCTTTCTCCAGGAGAAATGCACAGTTACGTGAACGTGATTGGAATGAATAAATGACACTCCTTCCCATTTGAAACTCACCACAAGTATCCAGCAGACATGACCAAAATCAGCACCTCTACAATACATTTGCCGGTGGCGGGGATATCCTCTTTGTGTTGGGTGGGCTGAAACATGACATTTTGGGTGATGGAGGGCTTTAGTGTTGTGTCTCTTAATGGGCAGAATTTAGCTCCATCTGTTGATGTGCATTTTATTGTGAATTCCCACTGATACAGTGATTTTTTTGTGTATTTTTTATCACTAGCAAAAGCCTTTTTATCCAAGCTTTATATGTGTTTTTGTACATACTGAGCTGTCTTCAACTAAACATTACTCAGAGGAGACCTGTTAAAATTAATAGGCCTAAGTTAGTCATGGTCATTTATTTCAGTTGGCCCTCTTTAAGCAGAAGTTAGTCGAAAACAACCCATAATGTGGCTGGAGCTTTGTATTGCAAAGAAGTGTGAATTTTGAAGAATGGCTGTATTTCAGTTTGTGTATTGTTTCGTAAAGCGCAAATTAGTATAATCGAATAATAGAATTGTAGAGTTCGAAGGGACCACAAGGATCTCATAGTCCAAACCCCTGAAATGCAGGAATCTTTAGCCCAATGTGGGGCTCGAACGCACAACCCTGAGATTAAGAGTCTCATGCTCTACCACCGTATTTACTGGCACTGACATAATGGGTTGAGGGGAGGGGAGAAATGATGGAATCAGTCACTGATGGAACCCAACCTAATAAGCGGTCTGCTAATTAAAAAGGGAAAAACATCCTTGCTGCTTTTACAGTTAAAGAATTGTTAGTTAACTGACAATAGAACCAGTAAACATGGCCTAAAGGAGATGATTTCTAGACCTTGTAATATAATGCCTGGTTTTGTGTGAAATGTAAACTGACTTGATACCTGATCCCCTATCGCATGTACAAATGCAACTAACTGGAAGCTGTCCGCCTGGAGGCCGGGCAAATCCCTGTTAGCACTCGGATATGGATTCTGAAGATCCATTATTGGTTAAAACTTATATTTTTCCCTGTTGGGTTGGCACCCTTAACCCTACTGGATTCCTACCAATCCAAATGGAAAGCTACACTGCATGAAAAGCTAAGAGGCTTGGGGTTTCCCCCACAGGCCCTGATAGCTGTAGGTTATGAGAAAGCCAAAGCAATAATCCGCCAACAAATTTGGGATGTGGAACTGCAATGCCACGTGAGCGAGATGAATAAACACCCAGCAATAAAAGATAACGGGAGAGGATTTACCCCAGCAAATTATTTGTCAAAATTACAAATACCAAAATACAGATGGTCATTTACCCTTGCTAGATTCAACTTGCTGCCATCTGCCTTATTGCAGGGCAGATTTGAGGGTAAACCATATGCAGAACGACTCTGCCCCTGCGGCTTGATGGAGGTAGAAACTGTCTCTCATGCCTTGTTATGCTGACATTTCTACGGGGATATACGCTTGGTATTTATTACCCCTGCTATGCAAAAATCTCCAAATGAATCTGAACTTCAATTCTAAAATACCTGGTAGAGGACAAGGATCCTGAGATCACATTAAGGGTAGCCAAATTCTGTGTGATTGCCATAAAACTTTGGGAACAAGCTATGCTATCATAATGATTAAGGCCTTAAATGATAATTTTAGGTTATATTTTAGTGACTAAGTTTTAATTTATATATTTTTTAACTGTTGCTGTATCTGTATTGTCCCTGTTATACCTAATTGCAAATTCAAATGTAACCCTATCATGTTTTATGACTTGCTTGATATTGTATGTGAGCTGGAATTGGTCTGTGACCAAAATAATAAATTCATTCATTCATTCATTCATTCATTCATTCATTCAACTACTAACTGGTTGAGTCATAAAGCTGACTTCTGCAATTTCTAGCAGAAACATGTTCTAAAATTCCTTGGATTGAGACTGTTATTTTGGTACAAAAAATGCTTCTGTGTGTTTCCTCTGAAATATAAGGGCACAAGGGGAGTCCAGGTGGATCAGACCAAAAGGTCCATCTGATTCAGCATCATGCCTCCTGTAGGGTCAGGGCCGACCCGATACATTTTGCTGCCTGAAGTGAAGGGCAAGTTGACACCCTCCTGTACCATCTGCAGAAGCTCACTTGACTAGCAGTTAAATTTTCAACACTGGCAATAGGACATCTTCCACTGTAACTGAGGGCAGCGGGTTGCACAGGCACACACCTCCAGCACCTTGCCACCACTTCCTGCCTCTCAGCATTTGCCGCCTGAGGCAGTCGTTTCCCTCTGCCTAATGGTAGGGCTGGCACATGGATTGGCCTGCCCTGCTGGAAAAAATACCGTAATAATCCATGAACAATGTGCTATTCCACCTGAAGCCTCAAGATGGTGGTACTGCATGCGTCTACTATGATAATTCGCATTCAGCTTATCTTCCCTTCCTGCATCAGGCTTGCAGTTTGTGGAACTGCATTCTCTTCCACAAGGTCACCTTTGGGGGCAAAGTTAGCAGTCAGACCTCTCTGCAATGCTGTGGGATGTTTATAATTCAGCATATGTGATCCAAAGATAAAAACGAGCATGACAAGTTTCTCTGTCTCGTTGCGATGAAGGGTTTTCAGAGGCCCATCTTTTTAGCAAAAGGATAGCGATGAGATCTTAGGATACAACATTTAATTGCATCCAGTCTTTGATATACTAAACTGTGTGAAAAAGTCCATAAGAAGGAAGCACAGAGAATTTGTAGCTTATATAGTAACAGGAGCCAGAATAACACATGCAAAAAAATAAAAATAAAATGAAGGCAGATGGGTATACAGTGGTAGCTTGGTTTGCAACCGCTTTGGATTACAACCGTTTTGGATTACGACCATGTCAAACCCGGAAGTGCGTGTCCCTTTTTTTGGATTACAACCCATTTTTTTGGAATTACAACCAATTTTGGGGGGGAGGTCCCATTGGCGAAAGCGCACCTTGGGTTACAACCTGTTTTGGTTTACAACCGGACCTCCGGAAGGATTATGGTTGTAAACCAAGGTACCACTGCACCTTCTCATGGTATGAGAAAGTCTGTGAATTGCTACAATGGCACAAACAACCCCGAAGTAAAAAAAGGGCAACAGAAGCAAGATACTGTCAGGAGGGAAGTTGAGACATTTGTATTCAGTGTAACAGGACTAGGAAGGACATATTGAACATAGGTTATGGATTCATACTGTTTTGAATATAAGTTCCAGTGGTGGCTTCATTGCTGATTTGCAATATAATGCATGCTTGATGCTGCCTGCAGTTTTTTTCTTGTCATTTATTTCTCTTTATAGTCATCATAAAATTAAAAAAAA
Organism: Podarcis cretensis; assembly: GCF_951804945.1. Classification (NCBI taxonomy): domain Eukaryota; kingdom Metazoa; phylum Chordata; class Lepidosauria; order Squamata; family Lacertidae; genus Podarcis; species Podarcis cretensis. Next base: position 20,824,752 of record NC_137177.1, on the reverse strand, counting down.
AAAAATGATACCAGGAGTCCAAAGCAGTGCCTGAAAATACTGGTTGATGGAAATACACAAACACGGCTTCACAAAGACATCTTTGGTTATGCAAAGCCAATGTGCCATGTCCCTGTTGGATGCGCTGGTCTGGGTTCTGGCAACCGGAGGAGAGCAGTCTTGTGTTCAGGTGCTGCTTTGGGGCTTCCCATAAGGAATCTGGATGGCTGCTGTGAGAGCCAGATACTGGCCTAAAGAAGCCACTGGCCTAATCTAGTAAGCTCTTCTTCATTTGTATGCTTTTTGGCATTTTGGGGAAATGGAGGGTGGCTGCAGCCTTGCCAGGTCCTTCGCTTTCCAGGACGAGCACTCCTGACCTTTTGCCCTAGTGAGAAAGTTGGGGAGGGGGAGAGAAAGAAAGGGATGCCTGACTCTGCCAGTACCCATCCGCAATCGGTAAGCTTAGCAGGGAGCGAGTGGGTGGTCATGATGAAGAGCACACTTTGCTTATGCACGGTTGTGGTCCTCATTGTGTAATGGGAGCATTGCTCAGTGGCAAAGCACCTGCTCTGGATGCAAGAGGGCCTCAGCTCAATCCCTGGCAACTCTTGTTAAAAAGAATCAAAGGGTCAAAGAAGCTTCTGGGATCACAGGTAGGGATGGACAGAGGCATCATATTTGGTTCTCTGGGTTTTTGCTTTTCCCAATCTTAACTCTATTCTCCACATTTCTGCAGTAATTTGCAGGGTGGGTTTGTTTGTTTTTTTAAATCCTCATGCATTACATATTTGTAATCATTCTAATGTGATTTTCTCCCAATAAACACATTTTCATTTGGAGTTTTGACATACCAAATTTGCAAGCAATTTTCTTTAATACAATGCATCTTGGCATGCAATTTTCACCAAAATATGCATTTGTATGCACATTTCACATTTTTGTACCTGTTGTCCGATTGGAGAACTACATTGCAAAATTCAGTGGATCACAGCACGAATTTCAGAGAATACCTATTTCAGTTCACGTATTTGTTTCAAACATCCAAATTGGGTAATTTCTCGTTAAAATTCTGCAAACAAAATTGAATTTTAACTCCATGCCTACTGTGGACCTCCAGAGGTTGTTGGACTCCCCACTCCCATCAGCCCCAGTCACAAGGGGCAATGGTCAAGGATGATGGGAGTTGTAGTTCCAGCCACATCTGGAAGGCAGCACCTTACAGCTGCAGTAGTGGGTGGACTGGACTGCTGAGTTTGATCAGTGGAGAGAAACTTTAAAAGGAGCTGAGAGAGAGAGAGACAGGAAGGTCATATGGTTTGAGTGAGTCACATCATGTGCTTCTTGCTGGGCTGTGGCTTCAGCCAGACAACAGGGACTGTCGTGCTGATTGCAACATGTTCTCCAACAACACAGGAAATATGGCAATACTCTAGGTACAGCACACCACACAGCTGGAATGGAGATTGTCATTAGAGCAGCAAGGTGGCATCAGAAAGCCAGGCCTGGCCAGTCAAGAGGCTTTTTCCTGGCAGCGAACTGTAGGCCACAGTTTTTGCACACAGCTGTTCTTGGTTTCACTAGCAGAGGATACTGAAGCTTGGATACCCATGGTCACTCACTAAGTAAGGTTCCCATCTCCAGAGCCTTATATATATATATAACCCTGGCATCTCCATATCAAATCTGTGCTTACTGAACCTGCTCAGCCAACACCAGGTTGGAAGTTCTGGCCTTTGCCTGAATGTGTGAAAGATTAAACATAGGGATAAGGGTGTGCACACAAGCTCTGCCCCCGATTTCCCCTAGTACATGAAGATATGAAGAGACTTTTCTATTCATAGGCATTGTCAGGGAACTGCCATCGGAGAGTCAGGTGGTGGAGGGGCTCACGGAGGCTAGGAGACCCTCGGATGCAGAGGAAGGAACCAGCAGGGGGAGAGAGAGAGCTCATGGAGAAACTCAGTCGGAGGGATGGCTCCAGGAGACTTCCAGTGAGAACAGCGGGGAGGTCTCAGGACCTCCTCTGGGTACACCTACCCTTCGCAGGAAGCTGTCACGCCGAGAATCCCGAAGGAGAGTTTCCGTTAAGGAACTCTTATGTTGGCGCAAATTCCGGAAACGCCCACTGACAGATTCTGCCAGCGATTGAGGGAGTCATGCCTTGAGGGCTCCCGTAAAGGCAGAGCTTTGAAACCTTTGCAAAGCTCTGAGGGATTCAGCTTTTACGCACAAGCAGCTCATTATCCCATCACAGGCATATATGGCCTAGGGGAAGCTTTGGCCCTCCAGATGTTGCTGAATGACCACTTCCATCAACCCTGATTATTGCCCATGCTGGTTGCGGCTGATGTGAGTTGGAGACCAATATCATCTAGAGGGCCACAAGTTCCCCAGATCTGACCTGGGACTGGGTTACTTTACCCTACAGCCCAGCTAACAGAATGAACCTGCCTGAGATGGGCATCAGGGGCCTTTGTCCCTGGCCTGACATTTGCAAGGATTTGCTGTCCCCCCAGGAAATCTAAAATGCCCCATTTCTCCCTATTTTTAAGAGAGATCTGAAGATGCTTGTGTTCCAGAAGGGCTTTAGCTTTATTCTGGTTTCTTTTATTTCTGTGCTGAAGTGTGTGTGTGTGTGTGTGTGTGTGTGTGTGTGTGTGTTTATTTAATTTGCTTTTCACCATAGATTGCTTTAGGTTTCATTTTATTTTTGCTCTTATGTATATAGTGGGCAGGGCTTGCTAAATTTGGGGGACAAATGATTAAAACAAACAAACAGGTCCAAATGAAATGAAATGTTTGGGTCACTGCTGGCGTTGGAGAAAAGGAGATGCCGTTAACCTATCTGGGGTATGTGTGGGTGCGTTGATAGGGAAGGCATGCTATGTTACAAGTTCAAAATATGTCCTTCAGATTGGGGCAGCCTTAAGCTAAGAATCATTTGTTTGTGGAGCTAGGAGCAGGTGGAGTGGGTGGCAAGGATGCTGTTCTTAAAAGGGCCATAGCTCAGTGGTAGAGCAACTAATTTGCCCACAGCAAGTCCCAGGTTCCAATCCCCAACATCTCCAGATATGGCTTGGCATGAAAACCTTATCACGGAACCCTGGAGAGCCGCTGTCAATCACTATTGTCAATACTAATCTAGATGACTGATAGTCTGACTCAGTACAAGGCAGCTTCCTGTGTTAAAAGTGCCCTGCCCAAGCAGCAGCAGCCACTCACTTTGTGCCACTGCCCACCATCCCTCCCACCCAACATAATTCTGTAGGTTCAGACTTGGCCCAACTGCTGATTCCTCCAAACTGAAGAGCAGGATCCTCTCTGTAGGAAGGAATGAAAAACCACTTTTTCCACCCCCTCCACAGCAACAAGGCAGCAGGAAGTTGTCTGTGGTCTCACACCACTTGCTCCTCCCGCTGAGAAAGATCAGATTAGAAGCAAACACAGCATGCAGTGAATGGTTACCCAACTCTTACTTTGCAGCCTGTCTCAAAAACAGGATAGTTAGCCCACACTAGATCTAACAGACTGGATGATTTTGCATCTTATATTCTGATTTCTCAGCCTTGCCCTGCCACCCCTTTTCATCCAACAACTCTGACGGCAACAATGTTGTAGATCAGGGCTTTGATTGCTTTTCTGCGCTTTCCCCCCCACGTCTGAAGTGTTTGGAATCTGAATGATCATAACTTAGCAGATCTAGACCAGGGGTAGTCAACCTTTTTATACCTACCACCCATCTTCCTTGATGGTAAAATTTCCTTATCGCCCACCAGTGCTAGATGGAAGGAGGATTCAGCTTGTGCTGTAGAACCCCCTACCGCCCACCTAGAATCCTGAAATGCCCACTAGTGGGTGGTAGGGACCAGGTTGACAACCCCTGATCTAGACTAAAACATTTAATCGGTTTCATAGCAGCTTTACCATCAAAGCATCCCCACATAGGAGTTTGGCAGCACGCACTGGTGAGGATGCTTAGAATTCTGTATCCATTCTCTTTAGAGAATCACAGTATCATGAAAGACAGTTGGAGAGGTCCAGAGGGCTACATTTGTCCCCTGGGCCCCATTTTCCCCACCCCTCTTCTTAGGGACATCAAGCACAAAAGAACAGAAGCAATGTGTCATGTCCTGTGAGTGCCTGGAAATAATTTCTCAGTGGCCCTGGTGGATGGGGATTACTAACAGGAAAATCTAGAGCAGGACTGACAAAGAAATAAAGTGATCAAATAGGGGTGGCTGTCTTTAGTAAAAAAAAACAAAAAAACCCCCAAACCCTCCTGCCCAACCTGGGTTATATATTTCAGTCCTGGAGTGCTCCACCACTGTACTTAAGAAGTCTCTTGCTTCTTTCACTGTAAATCGGACAAAAGTATCAGTTTACAGCAGGGGTGGTCGGGATTCAGGTTTATGAGATAGACTCTTTTTTGTGTGTGCTCCAACTCCCCAGGTCCATCAGTGAGAGCCAGGAACAAAATAAAAATATCTTGTGGTGAAGCCAGATGTACAATGGGGGTCTTAGGACTGGGGAACATGCTGTTAGACTATTTATTTATGGTACTACAACTCTCATCATTCCTGACCATTGGCCATGCTGCCAAGGCTGATGGGAGCTGGAGTCCATCAGCAGCCTAAGAGAGCTACAGGTTCCCTATCCCTGTCTTATGGTTATTGAGAAGATATGAATTGTGACATATTTGTAGAACAACAACACAAAAGCATGTTTGATTTGTTTAATTATTTATTGGAATAATTACACTGCATTTATTACAATATATATTTGGCGTATTTGATACAGGCACCCCCCATTTGCACTGGGGTTACCTAGTGGGCCCCCACACTCATAAGCAAAATCATGTAAATTGGGGAGTGCCCTCCAAAATGCTTCCGAATGTCCATTTCCCCCTGCTCTCCAGCTCTTTCTCCATGACGCTCTGGGGCTGGCTGAAGAATGCAGAGGAAAGCAGCAGCTGCTGCAGTGCTACCTCAAACATCAGCTGCTAGGTGGTTTGCAAATTATTTTTTATAAGTCCTTATGAAAATACATCAGCATCATAGTGCACATTTCTCTGAATAGATTTTTTTGGTATGCAATTTTGCCTAAGATGCCCACTTTTGCAAAGCTAATATCATGCATGCTTGTGCGTCATTTTCACAAATATATGCCTGGAGAAGACCCTGATGTTGGGAAAGATGGAGGGCACAAGGAGAAGGGGGCGACAGAGGACGAGATGGTTGGATAGTGTTTTCGAGGTTACCAGCATGAGTCTGACCAAGCTGCGGGGGGCAGTGGAGGACAGGAGTGCCTGGCGTTCTCTGGTCCATGGGGTCACGAAGAGTCGGACACGACTAAACGACTAAACAACAACAAATGGACGGCTTCCTCATATATATGGATTTTTGGCTGGAGAACTGCATTGCCAAATTTGGGGAAGTGCAAATTTCAAAGGAGGGCTTTGCTTCCATTCATGCATTGTTTCTTAAATTAGGTAAGTTGGCCTTTAAATGTCAGCTGAAATGGATTTCTCCTCTAGTCTTATGCATGACACAACATTACCTGGTTTGCTGTGGCATTTGGCTACCAACCAGAGTTTCTATGCTTGAAGAAGGGGGTCCTGGTTGAAGAAGGTGGGCTCACATGTCCCAACCCCCCACCACCAAGAGCTCTGCATTGTGTCTCAACTCGTGGCAGTTCCGACCATGTTGCAATTGATGCATGTGGGCGGGTGGGTGGGGGACGGGACAGAACACGCTCCACAAAAATAGAGCAGACGATCTCTGTGGAGGAAGTTCTATATTGAGAAGAAGCAAATGAAAGTTCACAGTTAGAAAGCTTTCCCTTAAAGTACAACTTCTGAGTAGGGCTGCTGAAGAGGAGAAACTGAACAGCAATCTTGTACAGTGGTACCTCAGGTTAAGTACTTAATTCGTTCCGGAGGCCTGTACTTAACCTGAAACTGTTCTTAACCTGAAGCACCACTTTAGCCAATGGGGCCTCCTGTTGCTGCCGCGCCGCCAGAGCACGATTTCTGTTCTCATCCTGAAGCAAAGTTCTTAACCTAAAGCACTATTTCTGGGTTAGCGGAGTCTTTAACCTGAAGCGTATGTAACCTGAAGAGTATGTAACCCGAGGTACCACTGTACGTAGAAGCTCAAAAGAGCAGCACAGAGAAGGAAGCCTATTTGTAGGTTCCAGGGCCGGGATTTTTGAGGTCACTGTAAATATCCACTCCACGGACTTGGAGCTCCTGTAAGGTAAAAAAGAAGCAGAGTGTCAAGGCATATCTTCATTATTTGGCTGGCTGAATAGTCATTTCTTCTCCTTTGTCAGAAGTGCAACAGCCGGGACAGGGGCGTCTATTATAGGGGGTGGAAGGGGCTTCAGCCCTCTGTCTGAATGAATCTTCTTTTTGATACTTTGCTACTAAGAATGGAGAGTAAGGGGACTTGACTTTACAGTGGGCAGGAGACTTGGCCACCGTCTGCACATCCTATGGGATACATACATACATATAAATTAGTACATGGAAATTTTATACCTGACTGTGACTTCCCTTCTGAACATGCATTTCCTCATTTTTTGGGCAACGAATTGGAGGCAACCCTGACCACTATGTGCATATGCATGCTCCATTTTGATTTTCTGCCCTGGCACTATCATTTATTAATTAAATAAATTTCATAAAGTCTATATACTGCTGGACGATAAAAAACAAAACAAAACAAAAACCTCAAAATGGTTTACAAAAAATAGTAAAATTATCAATAAAAATGTTTTTTTAAAAAGCTATTGAAAATGGGAAAAAAATTAAAAACAGCAATAAACTAAAAACAGATTAACACACACACCAGCATTCAACCTATCAGGGTATAATGCCTTGGTTTGCCTTCCCACTGTGGCAATGATTCAGAGCTCATCGTCATGGCAACCGCTTGGCTCATCACAACAGGCCTGCTTAGTAGGCCTCAGGGTCGAAGTAAGGAATCACATGGTCACACTCACCTCATATGGGGATTCATGTGGAGGGTTCTTTAGGTCTCCTAAGAAGAAGAAAAATAAGTGTTTTCATGTGGGAGAGAAACAGTTCTGTTTCTTATTCCATCTGTGTAGATCAGGTGCTGCTAGCCCGTCACCCTCTGTATGTTTTGGGTGAAATAGCTGGAGGCTGACAGGCTGACAAAGATGCTATTTTTCAAGCATAAACGATGGGAGTTGGTTTTCTCATGGGAAAACCGCTCTTTAGCGCTCAATCAGAGCAAACTCCAATTGGGTATTCTGCATAATGCTGTTTGTTCTGATTTAAAGCTAAAGAGTAGGTTTTCTCTGGGAAAGGAGCTGGGCTTTCTAGCCGTGGGACAAGCAGAAGTGTGAACGAGCCCTTAGTGTGAGCCATTCCTCTCAGATATTTGCCCAGCACACCCCTTAAGGCGAAAGGAGATACAGTATTGAAAGATTCACTGGAAGGGCCATTTTTTAAAAAAAGTTGCTATGGGGGATCACCTCAACTTTCATCAGATATGCAAGGAGGAAGGTCCTCCCCGCCATGCTCCTGAGGTAAATAACCTCTTCCCTCTCATGAATGCTAGGCACATAATGAAAACCCCTAGTTCACCCAGTGGGGGGATTTTCGTTGAGACTGTGGTGAGAGATGAAGCATAACCCCAGCGGCTGCTTCCTTCTTCTCCTCCGCCTTCCATGAAGGGAAGAAGGGGTGAGGCAGCCTCTCGCTGGTGGCAGCGCTAGGAGGAGGCAGAGAAGGAGCCGTGTGACCACAGTGTCCTGCTCCTCCCGACGTCCTGACGTTAGGTGCGCAACATTGGGATGTTGCACATGTGTGATGTCACACATGCAATAGTGCCCCTGCATCACCCTCACAAGCCGGTGCCTCTGAGCTAGCATGACAATATCCTGGCTAAAACTTGCATCAGGGTCCTACAAATGGCTGGCCAAGAATAACTAGAATGGCTCTGAAGTTTCTAACCCTCCCCTGCCAGAGTCTTGTTCCTCAAAGGTAAATAGAGAGGCAAAAAAGGCTGAGCAGGTAGGAGCTGAGGTTACTTTGTCCTCCCTGCTCAAGGGAGGAAGGGTGTAATGCTGGTTAAAGTTTGTGGTTAAAAGGGTTCAGTTAAAACCTCCGGCTACAAGCTATGAAGGCCAAATTAGAAGCTAGGCAGAGTTCTGCAAGTCTTTTCTCCTTGGCCTTAAAAAAAGAAACCGAGTGGGACCTGCAGCAAAAGATTGCTGTACACTCTTACATGTCACAGCCAGCTAAGCCCTTCTCCAGGACACTCCATTCCATCCTCCCTTTTCCATTTTCCCCCTTTCCAATTAACATGCAACATCCTGTGGCTACTGAGCGTGCTCAGTCTGCATTAGTCTGTTTCCTCCTCCATTGCAATTTATTGTCTGCTTGTTTACTTGCTTGTGTCTGCAAACCTCTGGTTCTCACAAACTCACTGTGGTCCTGTTTTGACTCCAGCCACAGAGGTGCTCTTGGGGAGCACGACTCTAGCAGTCACTTCAAGCACAGAGTTTCTGGGGTGCCGGAGCTGCTCTGCCACTATTACTCCAATGGAAGACAAGAGGTAGGGAAGGCCATTGGATTTTGGCATTACATGGAACACCACTGAAATACGAGACAATGAGGCATCTAATCATAAGCCTGCATTTTTATCAAAGCTTATATATTTTGATCAGGGCCTGTATCTTAAAAAGCTTAAAGATTTTCAAATGTTCATGCCAGGCAGAAGAGCAGCTGCCTAAGAACCTTGGCAAGATGTTTATTCTCCTAGACAAGGGGGCCCCCTGATTTATAGCAGAAAACAATTCTCAAAGTCGTAAAAAGAGAATTACAGGCTGACAGCCAAGGTTACACTGACCCTACATATTACAGAAGATAAAAAAAGAGATAAACATAATTAAGAGTGGGTAAATAGTAAAATAAAACCATGTGCCTCCCATTAAACTTGAGCCATATTTTCCTAAGGTTCAAAGGTCAAGAGCAGTGAAAAAGGCAACTGGCTGGCAGAAAGGCAGAGAGTATTTTGGGAAGTCTTTTTCTAAAGTTGTTTCTTTCTTAAACTGAGATCCTTTTAAGATTTCTTTTCCTTTTAAAAGGTTATCTATGTTATGTATTAAATATATATTGGCTTAAATGTAATTATGCAAAGGAATTAGAAGCTAAGAAATGTTAAATCCTTATGCTAGATTCTTATTTCATGTGGTTGGAAGAGATCACAGGGGCCATCAGCCACCAGCCCAGCCCCCCTTGCTAAGCAGGAAACATCATTAGAGCATTTGTCAAGCTTTTGTTTAGAGACCTCCAAAGGAAGGAGATCTTTCAATGATGATCCTTGACATCTGTTTAAGATAAAAATTTGAGATTAAACCATTTGTTTTGGAGGGCAATAGGGCAAGGAGGGCAAGAGGTGAGCTGGTAATTAAGGTTCCTTGTTGAGACACATGTAAGATATATTACTACTTATTTGTCATTTATAGATAGAAGAATATATAGCTTTTTGTTTCCCATAAAAGGACAGAAGGAAATGGGTGTATCTTTTGTGATTGGTTCTAGCAAACAGCCAATAGGAATTTCAACCAGGCTGATTGGACAGAGGCAGCCACAGGAGGAGCAAGGGGGCTGGATTAAGGAAATATAAGTGCTGGCCAGAATGGCAAGAGGCCAGGCCAGAGCTTGGTAACCATATACCACTGTGCCTCATATTTATTTGTCTGACAAATAAATTATTATTTTAATTTCTCTATTGCTGCGTTGAATATTTCATTCCAGCTAAGCGTTAACCACAAGCAGGGTGCTACAACACCAAGTTCTGCCACTCACCACGTCCATTTCCTATTAAAGGGAGTTATGGGAAATAAGCTCAGGAGCTGCAAACAGTGGCACAGTTGGGAGGGATTGATTAGTCCTTTCTTAGCCTGCCATTTGCCTGCTTAGAAAAAGATAATCGTCTGCCCAAGCTGCTTTCCCACATCGGTGGGGGAAAGATACTCTTTCCTCTTGTAGAGAGAAAATAGTTTCTTTGCATCTGTTTATTTCTGTGTTTCTAGCAGAGATGCACGCAAATTAGCGCAAAGGAGAAGTTGGGGAGACCATTTCACTCCACAATCTTTTTTTCAGGTAAGGAGGAGAAATCATTCAACAGTTTCTTGGGAGTGGGTTCATGATTAGCAGCGACATTTGCACAATTCCTTCCTTCCTTCCTTCCTTCCTTCCTTCCTTCCTTCCTTCCTTCCTTCCTTCCATGACATCAGCAGTAGTAATTATGCTGGCAGCCAGCTTTGCATCCTCCCCAACACATCCTTCCCAATGCCCAAGACCTAATGTCACTCCATTGTGGCATTGTGGGGACATGAGAATGGTGACTACCACCAAAAAAACCTTTGAATGTTTGGAGAAAATTCTGCAAAGTGGCCTCCTTTTTCTTAGGGGGTAGGGTGAGAAAAAGAAGAATCTCAGAGATTTTCTCAACCCTCGCCCCCCAGTATTTCTGCTCAGCTCTAGTTTACAGTCTTGTACCCATATCCAATCAAGATACACTGAACTTGTATGGCTAGGTGGCTGGGACTCTGCTTTTGGCATAAGCTGTACAGATTTTCCATATATAGGTTCTACACCCAAGTTATGCTAAACTGCAGAGTAGACGGGCAGGGTCAGCAGGAACAATCCCCCACTCCCCGTGAGCATTCAGTGGACACCCATATAGCAGGTTTATAGGCTTCTTGCCTTGTTTACATCTATGCATGTAGTGTTAACCTCTGCCGTTTTTTCAGAAGGGGAACGATCAACCAAGCTCAGGGAACAATAATTGTTAAGTGCTATTCTTTAATTGACATGGAAATGTAAAATGCCTGTATATGTATTGCTAAGGGTTTTAACAACAGGAAATTCTATCTGAGTATGCTAAAACAAAGTTTTGTACTTCTAGATGGGCTAACTGTTGATATTCTCTGCTCTTTCACATGAGTGTTTAACCTTAGATCATGTGAGTAAGGTATTTGGTTGCAAATTGCCATTTTGAAGGGAGTTGCCTTTGGTCTTCTGTTCCCAGGCACAGTGGGAAAAAGATGTGAAAATGAGTCTCTCTGGAAGATAATACAGCTCCAGGCTAACAGAGACTGTAAGGAGAGAGATACCTTTGATTCTAGGTTTGTTTAGAGTTATTATATTTCTAAGAAGATGCTGAGCCTATGCTTGGACAAGTATATGTCTTAGGAAACTATCTGGATGCATTATTGATTTTTTTTTAACCTGTTTTGAATAAGTTCTGGTTAGTAAAGCTTTGAATAATACTTATGGGTCTGGATAATTTTTATTTGAAAATGAGTCATTTTTTATGCATCCATTTGCTTCAAACTGCACAATATTAATATCTGCAATAAGAATGGCTTTTCTCTCCTTACCAGCTGATTGGCGTTGATGGATGCAGGCAGCCACATAGTATACAGCCAATGCAATGAGCAAAGTCAGCAGCAGATCTCCCAGCACCACACCGGCAATGGTGCCTGGGTTGAGCTGGTAGCAGCTGCCACAGTCTGGGGAGAAACAGCAGTGGAATCATGAGATACACAGAACAGCAGCCACTAGGGTTTAAAAAACCCCCACAAACTTCTCGACTGGGGACATTGTGAAAGGCAGGATTTAATATTATGAGAAAAAACATTAAAACTCTGGAGGGTTGCAGCTTCCCTGTCCCCACCATTGGGCAACTGTCAGCACCTGTGGAACACAACCACCTGACAAGGCTGGGTGTCTCGATAGTGAGAGACTGAAAGTAGAAACTGAAGTGTTCCACAAGGGGCTGTGAGTGGTGCAAGAATCTGGAGGAACCACAGTCAAGGAATTGAAACCTCAAAGAACAGGTGCCCCCTTGATATATCACTGTTAGGAACTGAAGAGCCTAAATAAAAGTTTCTTTGTCACAGGCTCCCATATTCTGCTTGCATCATTTATTTAAAACATTAGCAACAGTAAATAATACAAAAGAGGGTGCGAAAAGGTTCTTACCTCTCTGGGCTTGGACAGCTCCTACGAAAAGAAAAGGAAGAAAAGAGAGAGGTTTGAGAAAAGAGAGGTTTGACATGTTTCCCCAGGGCATCCCCACCATCATCCCATCTGCAGTCCCATCTGCACTGTATATTTAAAGCCAGTATCATGCCACTTCATAAACAGTCATGGCTTCCCCCAAAGAATCCTGGGAAATCTAGTTTGTTAAGGCTGCTGAGAATTGTTAGGTGACCCCACAAAATTTTTATTAGAGATGCATCAGTTAAACTGTTTGGAAGCTTTCTTCTTCAAAAATTACAAGCATGAGTTGCAAATAAATAAATAAAAATAAGAAAGAAAGAGAGAGGGGGGGGGGAAAGCTGGAATTAGGCAAAATTATACTATTATTGAAAAATGGTTTAGATTACAGGGGCTAATAAAAACCAATATATATACATTCAGTATTTTTTGTGATGGTGTTCACCTGCCCTGGGCAGCAGAAAATGTTGTTCTTTTGCCTGTGATGTGAGTACTGGCACTACATTTTTGACCAAGGGAGGGGAAGCATTGGATACACCTCACATGTGCCGCCTTGCCCCCGCAACTGAGGGGGGTCCTGGGCCATGCAACGTCAGAATAATGACTGCTTTGCTCATGATCAGTTTCTGTACTCAGAGCTGCACCCACAGAATTACTGACAGGCAATGCAACACTCCACCTCCAGGTGACTAATCTAGGAAGCTGGAATCAAACGGAAGCAGAGATGTGAACTAGACCGCAATGGTGAGGCTTCTCTGAAATTAATCTTTTCCTGTTGATTGGTAAGGGCTCGAAAGCATATCAAAGAACAATCAGATAATCAGATGCTGGACTGGCTGGCGATGAAAAAGGGTCCAGAATAAAAAATCCACCTCATGGTAGGGAAGTCAACACCCATCTCTAAGCCTCCTGCAGTCAGCTGGTGCTGTTGAATCCATCTGGTGGAAACTGAGGGTGAAAACTGCATGTTATGCATAGTTCCACAATTCTTTTTTGGGATGTGCTCTTATTTTTTTTACCCAATGCAGCTGCTGATGTTGCCATTTAAAGTAGAGAACCAGCAGGGGTTCCTTAATTCTCTCACCTCACATAATTTTTCTGCCAAAAATTGCCCCTCCAAGGTGTTTTCGTCTTCTTTGGAGAACTTTTCGCAGGGGCAGGAAAAACGGGGGTTGGGGATAATTGCATAAGGGGAAAGGGTTCAGAAGCCTTCCACATCTAACTGCAGCTTCAGCAACTTCCTTGAGTTAAAAAAAGAAAAAGGTCTCCAAAAGTAATCACCAAACTATCTAGAGATGAGACAGGGAACTTTGAATTGGCTCCCGATTCAGCCGAGTATAAAGAGATCAGTCTTCTAAGCTGTTCCAGTTTTCTTCTTTCTTTCTTTGGATCCCTATGGATCATAAATGTACAAATAACAGGAAAAGCCACAATCTCAGTTACCTTACTAAGAGTCCTGTGCGTCTTTCTCCCCATGAGTTTGTGCAAGTATGAGTGTGCATGTGCATGTGTGAATGCATATTAATGTGCCTGTAGATCAGCATTGGGGGGGCATGTACGTGTCTGTGTGTGTGTGTGTGTGTGTGTCAATATGTGTGTGATTGGGTCCAGCCACATCTGCTGGAATAACCATGTGCCTTAATGTATCTGTGGATGAACATGTCCCTTCCATCTCTTCAAGTCTGTCTATAAACAGGATAACTATCTGAAGTTATGTTTCATCCTTACTAGTCCCGCCTTATCTATTCTCGCTGGTAGCACTTTCCAAGGTCTCAGGCGGATCTCCTCTTTAGCCTTTCAAGATTCTTTGGATAGGCTGCAGACTTAAAACCTGATGGATTCACTTGGTACATGCCCATGTTGAAACTGCCTGTACATCTCTCCTCTGAACAGCAGCCCCAACAGTAAAGCAAGTCAATTCCTAATCCAGGGGTGGGGAACCTGGATATTGCTGGACTCCCATTCCCATCACCTCCAGTCAACACGGTCGACTATCAGGGGTGATGGGAGCTGCAGTCCAGAAACATCTCAAGGTCCCCAGATTCCCCACCCCTTACTTAATTCATAGGACCAGTGTGGCAACTAGGCAGTTGTAGACTTTTAACTTAACAGTCAAGCACATTACCTTACTTACTTGGAAATGTGATAAAACAGCCCTGCTGCTTTCCCCCTTCCAACTCATTCTGTAGAGTGGGACCTTAGACATCCTGCCCTAAGATCACTGACCTATAGATTAGATCAGGTTCCTGATTTTGAGCCCCACAGCAGTCAGCGTCCCTGAATCACAAGTATCGTTGTGTGTCCTATAGGTGGGATCATCTGTGCATGAGAGTTCACATATCATAGGGGAGGGGAAACTTTCTCAACCTGAGGGCCACATTTCCTTCTCGGCAACCTTCCAGGAGCCGCATGCCCTGAGTGGGCAGGGCCAGAGGGCAAAAATGGGTGGAGCAACCAACATTAATTATACTTTAGTACAGTATGCTAATTTCTACATGGATGAACACATGTCTCTCTATCCTTCATCTAGATTTGCCAGGGGCATTGTCAAAGTTGAAAGACACATTCCATCCAGGCAAAAACAACCATGGAGGGCACATTGTGGCATGCTGACTGGCATGCTGACCATTTAACAGCAGCAGCAGCAATAACAACATCATCAGAGTTAGTTCTTGGTATGAGCTTTTGTGTGCATGCACACTTCTTCAGATATGCATGCACACGAAAGCTCATACCAAGAACTAACTTAGTTGGTCTTTAAGGTGCTACTGGAAGGAATTTTTTTATTTTGTTTTGACTATGGCAGACCAACACGGCTACCTATCTGTAACATCATCAGAGTCTCTTCTCCCACTGTCTGGTAACTCGTAAACAGAGGGGGAGCAGGGAGGAGAGTGGCGTAGTGAGCAGCATGGGGCATTGGTGAGGGGATGCCCAGCATGGATGCAGCACTAATCCACATGGATTATGCATGTTTTTATGCATCTCAAAGAAAGTTTAGGTCCCTCTCATCACTTTTCTTACATATTGCCTAGGGAACCCTTGCAGAGTGAGGCACCAATGTTTTATGTATTTATTTATGCAATGCTTGGGGTGTCTAGGGAGTAAGGCTGCAATTCTAGGCGATGGGATGGGGAACCCGTAGACCTCCAGAAGTTATTGGACTCCAGCTCTCATCACCCCCGGCCTTTAGTCATGCTGGTGGAGGCTGATGGGAGACGTAGTCCAACATCTGGAGGGCTACAGGTTCACCACTTGGTCTAAAGCTCCCCTGCTCCCCCAGTAAGATTATTAAATCTGACTGAGCAACAGATGAGAATGGCGAGAGCATACAGAGAACATGTAGCTCTGTAGTTGAACTGACTGATGGTGCATTGAGGACAGACAAAAGGAAGCCTTCTTCAGGGGACACTTATTGGACTGAGGCACTGGAGCTGGGAGAGTGGATTTTAAGCCTTTTCTCCATGCCATTCTCCTGATCTAAGTTGCCCCTCTGCCACACAGAGAAAGCTGCTTTATAGTGAGTCAGATCGTTGGCTTATCCAGCTTAGAATTTTCTGTTACACAGATGGGCAATGGAACACCAAGGTTTCAGATGGAGGTATTTCCTAGCCCCACCTAGTGATGCCAGTGATTGAACTTGGGACCTTGTGAAAGCAAAGCAGGTGTCCTATTAGCTGAGGGACATACCTTCTCCAAGGAAACTGAAAATATTGTTACAGCAGCAGAAGAAAGACAGGCATAGTATAAGAACTTGTCTTTTTCTTTTTTCTTTGGTTCCCCAGTAGATCTAATAGCAGCTTGGGTGATAATGAAATTTAGACATGAGAAGTGGTGGGGAGAGGTGTGTTAAACAAGCTCTCCTTCACCACAAATGCACTGATCGTGCACACTGCCAGAAAGTGGTTTTAAAGTGGTTGGAGGGGAAACCAGTTTGGGGGATCTGCTCACAGATCTCACAAGGCATGTTTGCTTTGGCTCTGAATGGCTTGTCACTTTCAGGAGATGGGCCCTTCAGAAGAGAGATAACGCCACAAGATCAGCCTGGGCTCATGACAGCGGTGACACTTAAAAACAAAATCATTATCTTCAGGAAGAACTATCTGACAGGAAGAGTTGTTTGACAGTGGAACACACTCGCAAGAGAAGTGGTGGACTCCCCTCCCTTGGAGGTTTTTAAGCAGAGGTTGGATGGCCACCTGTCATATATGAGATTCCTGCATTGCAGAGGTTTGGACTAGATGACCCTCGGGGTGCCTTCCAGCTCTAGAATTCTGTGATTCTATCTAAGGCTGTCAACTATCAGGTGCTGCAGAGAAACACAGATCTGCTTCAGATCATTCCAGAGACATCTGGCTGGTCACTGCTGGAGACAGAATACTGGGTATCATGGAATGATGCAGCACAATCCAACCTATGTTTACTTTAAAGTCTGCTTCACTGCATTCAGTGGGGCTTACTCACTGGACCCATAGCTCACCCGCCTTAGATTGATCCAGCAAGGCAAGAGGCTTCTTCACACATTACACTGAATACAACTACAAGCTGGTCCGACACATATACAAGCGTTTGGGTGAAATCATTTACACTTGTTGACTTGTACCACTCCAATCTTCTGTGCACAAGTGTACAGGCTCTGCATTCACTGAACATTACATGTAAAAAACTGTACACCTCTGGTATGGGGTAGAGTGGTACGCTAATTGTATTTGGGTTGACCTTAGATTTGGCTGGATTGGGTTGATGCAACCCCAGATTGCCCTGAGTTGGATAGGGTCAACCCTGAGCAATCTGGGGCTTTGTAAATGTGAGGACATTCTGGCAGCAGTGAGAGCAAGGAGAAAGAGAGGCGCAGGAAGCCTGTGTTTATCTCCTCCTTCCATAGCTCCCTGCTGCATGTGGGTGGAAGGGGGGTGAAGAAGAAGAGGCATAGCTTTGTCTCCCTCCTTCCTGACCACATGGCTGTGCAAGGCCCTCAATAGATTTTCTTCTGAGATCCACTCAGTCCCTGATTCACCCTGGGTCAGATCAGGGCCGTTCCAAAGCTCCAGATCAGGCCTCAGATTTAATCTGGTGTGTGTGAGAGAGTGCAGCCCTGTTGAAGGCACCTAATATCTTACATAGGATTTGTGCCATCCTCTGGCATTGATGGCTACAACACCCAGCTGGCACTGATGGAATGCTTCTATCAAAGTCAAGGAAAGATCATTTCTAGAGTTCCTTCCTCTCTCAGAAGGTGGAAAGGGATAGAAAGAGAGATAGTAGACAAAGAGCTGCAATCCTAATCCGCCCACTCCCACCCCAGTGTGGGGTTACGATAGAGTACAGGTGCTTCTCCACTCAAACTATAGTAAGACACCGATCACACAATTAGCCCAGGTAATTGAGTGTACCTGTAACTCCCAAGGCTACCTCTGATCAGTGGGTGGTCTTGCCTAATCACTGATTATTCAGGACCAACTAATAAATGTTGCTGTGGCATTTTTTCTTCTTCCGGGGGTTTTGGGCTAGTGGGTTAATGGGGAGAAACAAACAAGATATGTGTCCTATGGTGAGTTTTTTGTATTGGAACGGAAGGTGTGGGGAGGTCTGGCTGCTTTAGAAACTGTCATACTGATGTAAGCATTTAAAAATTTTAAGTGCGCAAGCGCGGTTACACACACACACACACGTCAGTTCTCCTTGCTCTGTATTACCGGAAATGGATGTTCAAGAGTTACACACACCAGCTAATGACTCATGTACACCATGCTTGGGGGACCTGACTTGGTCTGCTTCTAACAAACAGATGTCATATCTTTATTTTCTAATAGTACCTGAGTACAGAAGAGCAGTTTTATTGCCCGGTTTTACCCACCAATATCCTAGACAGGACAAGGATAGATGGTGTCTTTGCCCCCATTTAGAGTTTGAAACAGCGTCTCGTGTATTTTGCTACTGTAGATGTTACCAAGGGGATAGAGAACATGTAATTTATTCCCTTATGACGCAGTTTCCTAATCAATCCTTAGGGACCCCCTTTTTTTGAGTCTCCAAGCAGGTCTAACATATTCCTAAGAGGCGGATTTAGGGGAGCGCAACCAGTTTGCCTGCACTGGGAGCCGAGAGGGTGTTGCAGGGCCAACAATGGAAGGTGAGAGGTTGGGGAGGGCGCCGGCTCAAACCGGGCGCTGCTGAAATGTTAAAGCTGCATCTACAACACCAGCTGAAGGAGAACTATGCTTAAGCAAAACCTTCCTGCAAGAACCGAATGTTTGAAAGCCTCAGCCCTGTTGAAAGCAAGAGGCAGTGGCCACATATGGACTAATTTTCCCACCCTGGGCGAATGAAGGGGAAAACAGGAACTCTCACAGAAGAACATAACCACCACTGCCCTCCAGCTGTTATCTGACTACAACTCCCTTCATTCCCACCCATTGTCCATACTGCCTGGGGCTGATGGGTGTTGGGAGTCCAAAAATACCTGGAGATTGCCATGATGGCTGCCCCTGGGTTAGAGGCTGGCTGCTCGGCTTCCTGCACTGCCAGCCCCCAAATATTCTCCAATCTGCAGCACCGAGACTCAGGCTGCATACACGAAATATATACACGCATTGGAATCACACCTTTCCCCTCAAAGAATTCTGGGCACTGCAGTTCGCCTCACAGAATTACAAATCCCAGAAACCCTTAACAAACTACGGTTCCCAGAATTCTTTGAGGGGGGAATATGTGCTTTGAATGTGATTTAAAGGGATAGTGTGTATGTCGTCTCAGACCTGGTGATGCAATGTATTTAAGGTTACTGCTCAGGTTGGGCTCCTGCCCTGTTCACCCTCTTCCCACAACCACTTTTCTCTCTGCTAAGGGAGAAGATAAGCTGAGCCACTGGCACCCTGGGGAGTTCTTGTGGGCCCTCTGTTTGAGCATAGTAACAAGGCATGCAATTAAGCTGATGTTTTAAAA
The DNA here is from genome assembly GCF_951804945.1 of Podarcis cretensis. Taxonomy (NCBI): domain Eukaryota; kingdom Metazoa; phylum Chordata; class Lepidosauria; order Squamata; family Lacertidae; genus Podarcis; species Podarcis cretensis. The sequence continues at coordinate 20,805,785 of NC_137177.1, read as the reverse complement.
TGGCAGTTTTTAAACTGAACACGGGAACATAGGAAACTGCCTTATACAGAATCATCTAGCTCAGTTTTGTTAACGGTGACTCGCAGCTTCAGGCAAGCTTACTTCCCAGCCCAGCCTTCAGATGCTGAGGATTGAAACTGGGGTATTCTGAATACAAAGCAAATGCTAAAATGTTGAGCTAGGATCCTTCCCCAAAATAAAATGAGAATGAGTACAAAGCTGATTGAGCAACACGGGGAGGTAGAAAAAGAGAAAGAACGGCTGAAACAGTCACACAGTCATATTGTTCACGTATGTGTCTGTTGCCCCTAAATTTTGGGGAAGAAAATATCCTAGTGAGATTATGGGCACGGGAAGCTGCTAGAAACCGAGAGAAGGCAACAAGTGATGGTCCGATAGAACTACCTGTGAGTTTGTGCGGGGTGTGTGTGGAAGAGGGGAAGATTCAAATCTAGCTTGTTGTGTTAGTCTGGGACGGACACAATAACCATTGGGCAAAGGTTGGAGATGTACTTTAGGGCAATTTGTCCCAAGCTCTGACAAGAAAAACTATGTAGCCCAAGACAATGAAGAGATGTCGCATTTGTTGAGAGTTGTTTGGTTGATTAAGGGCTGATCGTAGCCAAGGAAGAGTCACAGTAGGCAGAGGAGGAATCAGGAAGTTCAGAGGAGGCTGAAGAGATGGGAAGTATTTGATCCAACTCACCCAGCTGCACCCAAGCCAAGCCCAGAAGAACATGGAGGACAGGGAATCCTGGACGGCCCATTGTGAAACCTCCTAAATTGGGGATCAATCTGACGCTGATGTCTCCCTGGCTGAGGATGATCCGATTCCGGGTTCCCAAGGGTGTGGAAGCCAAACCCCCAGAGACAGCAGTGGTTCTCTCTGGCTGAAGAGCAAGGAAGGAGAACTTGAAATTGCTTCAAGCAGGAAACCTCAGAAAAGGGGAAGGGAGATGTCAGAGGGGCGGGAGTCAGATTGTGGGCCATGATCTACAATCTAGTCCACAATCAGAATGGAGAGAAAAGAGACCAAAGGACAAGATGTCTTCACTGCTCACCCACCTCACCAATTCCATCAACTTAAATGGACTTGAAGATGCCTCGGAAAATTCAACTGGTCCAAAACACATCAGCCAGTTCCTGGCTGGGCTTCTTTGTAGAACTCGTGTAACTCCTGTTTTAAAGCAGCTACATTGGTTGCCAGTTTGTTTCCAGGGTCAATTCAAAGTGTTCGTATTAGTGTTTGAAGTTCTAAAGCAACCCAGGCCCCAAATGTATGAAATACTGTTTCTTTCCTTTCTGGTGTTAAGATCAGCACAGGAGTCTTCTTTATAGTTTGGCTGAGGGACTCACCTGCTGCTGAGGGCCTGAAGGGCCTTGCCTGCCTCCTTCCATCTGGGCAGAGAGGGCTCTGTTTTTGTTTTTTAAATTGCTTTTATTTTTTTATCTATGCCATTTTAAATTGTAATTGATATGAATGCTGTCTTCTTAGTTTTAGATTTTATGATTTATGTGGAAATTGTTTTCCATTTGGTTGTGCACTTTTTGATGTGTTTTATTTATTGCTTATGACTTTTGTTACATTGGTAAGTATGTAAATCTTGTCATGTTGTAAGCTGCCTTGAGCATTGTTTTAACTATGGAAAGGCGGCATACAAATAAAATTATGATGATGATGCCGCCCTCAGAGGTTTGGGAGTGGTGGCCTGAGAGAGGTCATTCTCTTTGACACCTCCTAGGTTACAAATTCCTTCCCCACAGAATTGTATCTGGCACCATCGCATGCTGAAGATGCAACTCTTTCCCTTGCCCTTTGACACCTGAGATATGTGAGGACCCACCCTAATATTGTGACTGTAATTTAACTGTTTTTAATATTGACTTTTCAATGGCTGTGAGTCCCACACCAGAGAGAAGCAGGCTAGCTAGGAGACAGAGAAGGTCATGTGGCACATACAAGATTGTCCCCAATATCATGCTGTCACTTTGGGGTCCCACCAACTCCTGCCTGAGGTCAGTGAGAGTTTAATCCCATGTAAATGAGTCAAAAATGCTGCCTAATTGTTTTGCTAATGTATAAATATTGACCGTCTTTATTAATGCATTTAGAATTTTGTTAAGACAATTGCTGTACTTGCTACCTGTTAAATCCTTTGTGTCTGTTTCAAGCAGGGTGTGGACCTGTGGCCCTCCAGATGTTTTCACACTCCAACTCCCATCAGGCCCAGCCAGCATGGCCAATGGTCAGGGATGAAGGGAGTTGGAGTCCACCAACATCTGGAAGGACACAGGTTCTCACCCCTTATTTAAACCACATAGAAAGGACATGCCATTTCTGGTGTAATCCTGGCTCACATGTAGCCATTGAGTGGTGTCCTTCACGTTAATTTCCAAAGAAGAGTTTAAAGAATTGTACCAACAAAAAGAGGAGCATTGGACAAGTGACACTTTGTGTAACTATACACCCTAGTCCAGTGATGGCCAAACTTGGCCCTCCAGCTGTTTTGGGACTACAGTTCCCATAATCCCTGACCACTGGTCCTGTCAGCTAGGGATGATGGGAGTTGTAGTCCCAAAACAGCTGGAGGGCCAAGTTTGGCCATCACTGCCCTAGTCCTTTCAAAATGGTAATTTTTTCATATGCTCTTTATCTTTCATATTATAAGCTAATTTCATTTGGATTATGACACGCCTGTCCTAATGGTACTCTCAAGTCAAATGTCACAATGCGTTTACTTGGTTGTTTGATTTTTTTTCCTGTTCTGGATATATTTGACATCCAACACATTTACAAAAGCAAATATTTATTTATTTATTTTTAAAGTAGCATTGGGACTGCCTTTTGCTACCAGGGATGAGCTTCCACCAGAGGTTTCTTGCAGAACATTTTAATCCAGTTTTTGTTGACTGGTTAGTTTTGTAATTGTGATGCATTATCTTGTATAGTTTTTGTTTAAAACTGAAACTAATTTTGAAGGAAGATTCACAAGACGTGTTTCCTAACTCAAAGGCACTTGCCACAATTCAAATGTATTTATTCTCCTCAATCAAGGCACTTCCAGACAGCCATCATTTTCAGGTGGGATACATTCTCTGGCAAATTCAGGCTGCACAATAATTGTTGGTTGGGAGGTGTTGTGCAACAAACCCACTTCCCCAAATGATTGAATTTTTATGTGATAATGAGAGTGGGGGAAGGACGAGATGCAAGATAAGTGGAAATTGTGAGATTGTAGCACCCTGCTTGTGGTTAACGCTTAGCTGGAATGAAATATTCAACGCAGCAATAGAGAAATTAAAATAATAATTTATTTGTCAGACAAATAAATATGAGGCACAGTGGTATATGGTTACCAAGCTCTGGCCTGGCCTCCTGCCATTCTGGCCAGCACTTATATTTCCTTAATCCAGCCCCCTTGCTCCTCCTGTGGTTGCCTCTGTCCAATCAGCCTGGTTGAAATTCCTATTGGCTGTTTGCTAGAACCAATCACAAAAGATACACCCATTTCCTTCTGTCCTTTTATGGGAAACAAAAAGCTATATATTCTTCTATCTATAAATGACAAATAAGTAGTAATATATCTTACATGTGTCTCAACAAGGAACCTTAATTACCAGCTCACCTCTTGCCCTCCTTGCCCTATTGCCCTCCAAAACAAATGGTTTAATCTCAAATTTTTATCTTAAACAGATGTCAAGGATCATCATTGAAAGATCTCTTTCCTTTGGAGGTCTCTAAACAAAAGCTTGACAAATGCTCTAATGATGTTTCCTGCTTGGCAAGGGGGGCTGGTGGCTGATGGCCCCTGTGATCTCTTCCAACTATATGAAATAAGAATCTAGCATAAGGATTTAACATTTCTTAGCTTCTAATTCCTTTGCATAATTACATTTAAGCCAATATATATTTAATACATAACATAGATAACCTTTTAAAAGGAAAAGAAATCTTAAAAGGATCTCAGTTTAAGAAAGAAACTTTTAGAAACTTTTAGAAAAAGACTTCCCAAAATACTCTCTTCTCCAGCCAAGCCAGTTGCCTTTTTCACTGCTCTTGACCTTTCAACCTTAGGAAAATATGGCTCAAGTTTAATGGGAGGCACATGGTTTTATTTTACTATTTACCCACTCTTAATTATGTTTATCTCTTTTTTTATCTTCTGTAATATGTAGGGTCAGTGTAACCTTGACTGTCAGCCTGTAATTCCCTTTTTACGACTTTGAGAATTGTTTTCTGCTATAAATCAGGGGGCCCCCTTGTCTAGGAGTAAAAACATTGCCAAGGTTCTTAGGCAGCTGCTCTTCTGCCTGGCATGAACATTTGAAAATCTTTAAGCTCATTTTAAGATACAGGCCCTGATCAAGCCTAAATAAAAATGCAGGCTTATGATTAGATGCCTCAAGATAACACTCGCTTGGAAGCAACTGCCACCTAAATTCCCTGCAAACAAATGATAAATAATACTCATTAAATAGTCAAATCAGGATGAATGTTTCGTTGCACTGTGCAATGTTGCACTTGTGTAATGACAATAAAGAATCTATCTATCTATCTATCTATCTGGAAACACCCTCAGTTCCCCCCCATCAATATCAGGGATTGATGCATTTAATAATTTTTGAGATTTAAGTGTGTTTTTTTAATAATAATAATACAAGCTGCAAAATTTAGCAACTTAATATGTCACAATCTTCCTCTTAAATTCCTCAGCAAGAGTTAACGTTTTCATTCATTAATATCCCTCAGAATGTATATATCAGAAGCCAAAATTGTAGTCAGATTTAAATTCTGCAATGTCATAATGGGGACCTTAACTGTTTTATTGGTCTTCCAACTGTAGGTGGCACTGTGTCTGAACTGTGCCAGTCAGCAAAGCTGCTGTTCTAGACAGTTTTTAGCAATAAAGCTGTTCAGTGACGGCTGCATTTTGCCCTGGCCTTTTCTCAGAAATAACTTGACATGGTGTCAGACGTCTAAGCCTGATACCAGGGATGGAGGACCTTTTTTTCCAGCTCAAGGGCCAAATTATCTTCTAAGCAACCTTCCAGGGGCCACATGCCATGGTGGTTAGGCCCAGAAGCAAAAGTGGGTGCTGCAAAAATGTTAAGTGTGTTGCACATCCCTATCTGTTATCCATTCAGGCAACAAAGGCCATATTCCAGCCAGGAATGGAGGGTTACAAAGCAGGGTCCGTGAGGGGCTTGGCCTGAAGAGAATATTGCGATTGTAGAGGGGGGTGGCCTGGGGAGAGTCCTGAGGGCCTGATTGAAAGCTCTGGAGGGCCACACTGAGAACCCTGAGGGTTAGATAGAGATGTCTGGACGGCCACATTGATCTCCCCACTCTGAGCCTGCCATCCCTACCTTAAACCTTTTACAAGTTGCTTGTCATGGCGTAGTGGACAGACTGGATGTAAATATTTCGTCATTTCTGCACAGCGACAAAGCTCCACAAGGAAGGGAAGTTCCCCCATCATGTTACGTAGAAAGGAAGCTTCACATCCTTCATCCTTGCCGTTAATGTGAGAGATAGATAAGGTACAGTGGTACCTCGGGTTACATATGCTTCAGGTTACAGACTCCGCTAACCCAGAAATAGTACCAACTTTGCTTCAGGATGAAAACAGAAATCGTGCTCCGGCGGTGCAGCGGCAGTGGGAGGCCCCATTACCTAAAGTGGTGCTTCATGTTAAGAACAGTTTCAGGTTAAGAACGGACCTCCAGAACGAATTAAGTACTTAACCTGAGGTACCACTGTACCTTATTTTAAGGAATGTAAAGGGAAAAAAATTCTGGGGTGAGGGACTACTCAACAGCCCAGCTCGTCAGGGTGCAAGTCCCCCACAGGTCTATGCAATCAGTAAAAGAAGGAAGTTCCAGCCAAGTAATTTCGAGCAAAACAGCGGTCAGTAGACCATGATCTTTACTGTTGTGCAACAGGTCCCCACAGGAGTAAGAACCCTGAGCATTGGGTGACATCCTCTTTTAAAACTTCCCTCTTTCCCCCAGAATAGACTTTGAGCAGCATCATTGATACATCATCACTACATCACTAGCATGTCACAAATGGGGAGGGGTATACAAGTTCAACATTAGGTCACTTTATCAGACACCTTTCCCAACACCTCTTAAGTACTCATCACTGAAAGAACAATAAAACTCTTGCCCTCAAGACTTGTCTTGAGATGGTTAAGAACACCTGATCTGCTAAACTGCCTCTGCGGATGTCTATTGCTGTCCCCTTGGTCACTCCCTGGTTGGGCGCTGAGTATGTGCTCTCGAGCTCGGGAATTATAGCGGGATGCCCTGTTCCTGCTGCCTACGTGACTTCCTGCTTCTTGGTTCATGAAGGGAGTTGGAGCCCCAATTCACCTTTCTTTAAATATGTGCCCCCATCATTTCCATAACAGGAATAATGATAATAATGTTATTACAGTGGACACTTGGGTCGTGAATATGATCTGTGCGGGAGGCACGTTCTCAACCCTCAGCGTCCGCAACCCTCAGTGCCACGTCTGCGTGGGTTGCGATTTGGCGGTTCTGCGCATGCGCAAAGTGCAATTTAGTGCTTCTGTGCATGCGCAAGCGCCAAAACCCGGAAGTAACCCATTCCGGTTCTTCCGGGTTTCGGTGAGTCCGTAACCCGAAAATGCACAACCTGAAGCGTCTGTAACCCAAGGTATGACTGTACTTCAGGGTCCCTCTAGAGAGAGAGGGAACTTTCTTCTCTGAGGCAAAAATGACATGGACAAGAATAGACCAAATTTGGATTTCTAGCAGCCTGGCGTCAAGAACAAAAAAAGTAGAAATATGCCCAAAAACTTGCTCCGACCATAATGCGATGAAGATGGAGATGAAACTAACAACAACTGGATCCTTTAGATGGAGAATGAATGACACCCTATTTAAGGATGAAGAGATCCACAAGAAGGCCCTTGAAACATTAAAAGATTATTTTGAGATTAACAGGAAAACAGATGTGGAAAAGAGAATAATTTGGGATGCAAGCAAAGCCGTGATGAGAGGTTTCTTAATTCAACAGAACTCTATAAAGAGGAAACAACAAAATGAGAGGAAGGAAAAGATCCTAGAAAAAATAAAAGAAGGAGAGAAGAAATTGAGGTCCAAACCAAAGTCCCATGAGATCTTGAGAGAAATAAAGTTTTATCAGATGCAGTACATGGAGCTCATGAACCAACAAATAGAATGGAAGATAAAGCAAATGAGACAAAGAACTTTCGAATCAGCGGACAAATGCGGGAAACTTCTGTCATGGCAATTGAAAAAAAGGCAGAAAATGAACACTGTAACAAGTCTAGAAATGGATGGAAAAATTATCCACAAACCTAATGAGATAAACAATTGTTTTCAAAGTTTTTTTAAGAAATTGTATGCACAAGGGCCAATTAATGAACAAGAAATAGAAGAATTCATCAGAAAATACGGCTTACCAAAAATTCCAGAACAAAGTAAAAGGATCTTAAATGAGGAAATAACAGAACAAGAAATAGAGGGTGCCATCCAAAATATGAAATTGGGAAAATCACCAGGACCAGACGGCCTTACGGCTAAATACTACAAAATGCTGAAAGAATGGTTGATACAACCATTGAAGGAAGTTTGCAATGAAATCCTGAAGGGGAAAAAGGCACCTGAATCGTGGAAAGAGGCTTTCATCTCACTTATACCGAAGACAGAAACTGAAAAGAACCAGGTTAGAAACTACCGCCCTATATCTTTACTCAATGTGGATTACAAAATTTTTGCAGACATTTTGGCAAAAAGACTGAAAAGAGTGTTGATAGAGGAGATTCATAAGGACCAAACAGGCTTTCTCCCAGGGAGATATATGTCAGACAATGTGAGGAACATTATAGACATTTTGGAGTTGCTAGATGTTGACATTAACAGGAAAGCAGTTCTGATTTTTGTGGACGCGGAGAAAGCCTTTGACAATATCTGCTGGACTTTTATGAAAAAGAATCTCCAAGGGATGGGGGTAGGCCAAGGTTTTGAAAACGGTATAGGTGCAATATATTCCCAACAAAAGGCCAAGCTAATTGTAAACAATGTGGTTACAGAAGAAATACCCATAGAAAAAGGTACACGGCAGGGATGCCCAATATCCCCTTTGCTTTTTATATCAGTCCTGGAGGTTTTGTTAAACATGATTAGAAAGGACCAGTTGGTTAAAGGAGTTCAGGTCGGAGTTAGACATTACAAGTTAAGAGCATTTGCAGATGACCTAGTATTGACCTTGCAACAGCCAGACACTAGTACTAAAAGAGTATTAGAACTAATTGAAATATTTGGTCGAGTAGCAGGTTTTAAATTGAACAAACAAAAAACGAAAGTGTTGGAAAAAAACTTAACAATGGAAGAAAGAGAGAGTTTTCAGAATGAAACAGGCCTTGAAATAACAAAAAGGGTAAAATACCTGGGGTTAAACTTAACATCCAAGAATGTGAATTTATTTAAGGATAATTATGAAAAAAGTTGGGCAGAGGTAAAGAAGGATCTGGAAATATGGTCAAGATTGAAACTTTCCTTGTTAGGCCGAATTGCTACTATTAAGATGAATGTATTGCCTAGAATGCTGTTTTTATTCCAGACGTTGCAGATTTTGGACAAGATGGATTGTTTCAAGAAGTGGCAGAAAGACATATCAAAATTTGTCTGGCAGGGCAAAAAGCCCAGAATTAAATTTAAGATTTTAACTGATGCAAAGGATAGAGGGGGGTTTGCCCTGCCGGACTTAAGACTTTATTATGAATCGGCAGCTTTCTGCTGGTTGAAACACTGGCTACTTCTTGAGAACACTGACATTTTGGACCTGGAAGGGTACGACAATAGCTTTGGTTGGCATGCATACTTATGGTATGACAAGGTAAAGGTGTACAAAAGTTTTAAAAACCATATTGTGAGGAAAGCATTGTATAATGTTTGGATTAGATATAAAGATCTGCTGGAAAGTAAAACCCCTAGGTGGGTGTCACCAATGGAAGCTAGGGAAGTAAAAAAGCTTAATATGGACCCTAAATGGCCAAAATATCATGAAATTTTAGAATATGATGGTGAAAGGGTGAAACTTCAGAGTTATGAGAAACTAAAGCCTAAGGTTCGAGACTGGTTGCATTACCATCAGATAAATGAGACATTTAAACAGGACAGAAAAATAGGATTTCAGAAAGAGAAGTCAAAATTAGAAACAGAACTGTTGGAACCCAATACTAAGAACTTATCAAAAATGTATAACTTGCTGTTGAAATGGAATACACAGGATGAAACGGTGAAATCAGCAATGATTAAATGGGCACAATATATTGGTCATGATATTATGTTTGCTGACTGGGAACAGTTATGGACCACCGGTATTAAATTTACGGCATGTAATGCTTTAAAAGAAAATATTATGAAAATGATCTATCGGTGGTACATGACCCCAGTCAAGCTTGCAAAAATTTACCACTTGCCTAATAATAAGTGTTGGAAATGTAATGAGACTGAAGGCACTTTCTACCACCTTTGGTGGACCTGCCCAAAGGTTAAAGCTTTCTGGGAAATGATCTATAATGAAATTAAGAAGGTCCTTAAGTGGACTTTTCCTAAGAAACCAGAGGCTTTCCTCTTGGGCATGGTTGGCCAAGTGGTGTTAAGGAAGGATAGGATTTTCTTTATGTATGCCACTACAGCAGCAAGAATTCTACTGGCAAAGTATTGGAAGACGCAAGAACTACCTACTCTGGAAGAATGGCAAACAAAGGTGATTGACTTTATGGGACTGGCTGAGATGACGGGCAGAATCCGTGACCAGGGGAAAGAGACAGTGGAAGAGGACTGGAAGAAATTTAAAATATATCTCAAGAACAATTGTAAAATTGACGAATGTTAAGATGTCAGGGGGTAAGAGGTAAAGAAATTGCAGCAGTAATAAAAAAAAAAAAAACTAAAGGAATCTTTATGAAAGGGAATTAAGATAATGGACCTAAGGGTTGCTAAAGAACTATTAAACAAGGATGCAGGGATGGGGAGGTATGGGGAAGTCAAAAGAAAGAAGGGTATGAAATGATGAGATTGAAACTATACTGTTTTGTATTGTTTTTGTTATCTATCTGAAAAATGAATAAAAATTATAAAAAAAAAAATGACTGTACTTCAGGGTCAAATTCAGGGTGGCTTCTGAATTTGTAACAAGAATTGCCCTGGATTATTTTTTAAAAATGTAGTTCCTTCCCATAGCACGGCTACCTCCTTCCTCGCCACCATCCCCACCACCGCTGGCATGCAGTGACAGCGTGCTCAATTTGACCACCTCCCAGAAGCAGACGGCAATGCAAATGGAAGCTGGTGGTCTCGTTTGCATTCTTGGAGAGGACTGGTGGACAGGCTGCCACCGCAACGTTCAGGAAGAGGAGAAAGGTGGTGGTGGCGGCAGTTGGCCCCTGTCATGATTCAGCCCCACAAAGGCAGCCCCTCACTCTGCTGCTTCTGCCTCGAATCCAGTCTCTAGGGATGGGACAAGATAAATACACTAGCAAGATGGTGACTCCAAACTGAGTACAGCCAAGCCCACTGCAGAACTCTTTGCCCTATGTGGAGCAAACATGCATGCAGAGCTTACACCGAGGATGTTTGTGTGACACTTCTCAGCTTCCCTGCTTTCCTTCTCCCTTGCTAAACCGTCGGGGAGATTGATTAGCTGGCCAAACCAGTCCTTGTTTGGAAGCCAACCATTTCAAACAAGAAAAGTGGTTTCTGCTTAACAACAGGCAGCGATAAAAGACTTAGGGGCATCTCAGCTGGAGCCATGCAAAATTACTTGCACACTATAACAATGGCTGACGTGGGTGGCGCTGTGGTCTAAACCACAGAGCCTAGGGCTTGCCGATCGGAAGGTCGGCAGTTCGAATCCCCGCGACGAGGTGAGCTCCTGTTGTTCGGTCCCAGCTCCTGCCCACCTAGCAGTTCAAAAGCATGTCAAAGTGCAAGTAGATAAATAGGTACCACTCCGGTGGGAAGGTAAACGGCGTTTCTGTGCGCTGCTCTGCTTCGCCAGAAGTGGCTTAGTCATGCTGGCCACATGACCCAGAAGCTGTCTGTGGACAAACGCCAGCTCCCTCGGCCTATAGAATGAGATAAGAGCGTAATCCCAGAGTCGTCCGCAACTGGACCTAACGGTCAGGGGTACCTTTACTTTTATAACAATGGCTGCTTCTTGAAATGTGTTGCTGTCAAATGTTCTGCTGGGCTTTCCAGCTACTGGACCTCTGCTGCTTTCCAGAGGTATGACTGGCTGTTCTTGGAAACTGATTACTGCTGGACTGGATAGAGCTACGCTCTGATGTAGCAAGGTTGTTGTTCTTTTACTTTCACGGTGAGCGTGAGGCCAGTGGAAGGTGGCATCATGCCAATGAAGAACTGAGCTAAACAAGTTTCAACAAGTTGGAGCAGTCATGAGATGCCACAGTGTGGGTCAAATTACTAATCCATTGGCAGCTTTTGATTGAACTTCTGTGGGTAAAATAGGAAAATTTGATAAAACTCAAAGTAAGTCAGACAACCTTAGGCAAGTGCATATTTAAAGAATTTAATCAGGGAATGCAATGGGAGGATCGGAGGTCAAGTTAAACTGAATTACAAAACAATGTATAAAGCAAGTATCAATTAAGGAATGAGAGATTGTATACTTTTATCTTTGTCTCTGTGTTTAACATCAACTGATTGTCTTTGTTATGTTGTGCAGTTTTCTTTTATAAATTTTTATTAAGATTTTTCAACGATTTTTAACATATTCAGAAATTCAAATTGCATTTTACATTTTCAATTACCCCCCCCCCGACTTCCCCCAACTTCCCTTTCTGGTTTATAATATATTTATTTATTCTGTTCATAATTTTGTATACCTTATATACTAAAACTAAAATTATATTCTTAATCTATTCTTGACCATTTTACCTCATATCTGTGTTTTCTATTTATATTTGCCAAATCCTGCAAGTGAGTTCATTTCAATGCATTGTTTCTGTATGTACATCTTAAAGGGTTCCCAATCCTTTTTAAAGTCATTATTGTCTTTATCTTTAAGTCTCTCAGTTAACTTTGCCATTTCTGCATATTCCATCAACTTTTCTTGCCAATGTTCTTTCTTTGGCATTTCCTCGCTTTTCCATCTTTGAGTTAATAGAATTCTGGCCGCTGTTGTCGCATACATAAATAGATTCTTTTTCTCTTTTGGTAACTCTTGCCCTACAATGGCTAATAAAAATGCTTCTGAACTTTTAACAAAAGTTATCTTAAACATTTTTTTTCATTTCATTATAAATCATATCCCAATAATTTTTGATTATTTTGCAATTCCACTACATATGAAAGAAGGTACCTTCCTTTACATTTCCAGCACTTATTATAGCTCATTCAATACATTTTTGCCATTTTCACCAGTGTAATATACCATCTGTACATCATTTTCATATAATTGTCTTTCAGCAATATGCAATCAGTAAATTTTTAATTGCTCTTCCATAACTTTCCCCAATCTTCCATTTGTATATTGTGTCCTATATCTTGTGCCCATTTAATCATTACTGATTTCACCTTCTCATCTTTTCTCTCCCATTCTAGCAATAAACTGTAGTATTCTCTTCTGTTATTTCTTTTGGAATCTAGATATGGTGTAGTTAAATCCTTTCTTATTATCTTCCTTAAAGATCTCATTTAAGTACCGATGTTGCAGCCAATCATAAACCGAATCTTTGCTTTCATCATAATCTTTTAATCTTAATTTCCCTTCTCTTTCTATCAATAAATCTCTATATGTCATCCATTTTGCCTCCATATTTATTCTTTTGATTGACATCACGTCTGTAGGGGCCACCCACCAGGGTGTTTTTTGCTCTAATAGATCTTTATATTTTTCCCATACCTTTATCAATGCTTTCCTAATTATATGATTATGAAATCCTTTATGTATCTTCCCTTTATTATACCATAAATATGCATGCCAACCAAATCTATTGTCGTGCCCTTCCAAGTCTAATAAATCAGTATTTTCTAATTTAATCCAATCCCGGATCCAAGTAATGCAGCTTGCCTCATAATACAATTTTAAATCTGGAAGATTTATTTTATATTTTATTATTGGCCTCTTCCCTTTCCAGATAAATTTAGATTTATCTTTTTGCGACTTCTCGAGGGAAGCCGCATCACTTATTACTGGTATTGTTTGAAATAAAAACAGCATTTTTGGAAAAACATTTATCTTGACTGCTGCAGTACTTCCTATTAAGGAGTATGTTATGTTATGCAGTTTTCAACCAATAAAGCTCAGTTCTCAGGAGTTACTGGTATGATGGTGCCACAGAGCCACCCTCCCAACACCAGGATTTCTGCCACTTTATATTAATTTATTTATTAAATTTATATATGAGGATTGTGACAAGTTGGAGCGAGGCAGGGGTGAGGGCAGGGGTGGACCTGCATCAGGTTTCCTCAACCTTGGCCCTCCAGATGTTTTGAGACTACAATTCTAATCATCCCTGAACACTGGTCCTGCTAGCTAGGGATCATGGGAGTTGAGGGCCAAAAACATCTGGAGGACCAAGGTTGAGGAATCCTGACCTACATTTTTGGGACCCTGAAGCTTGAACTGCTATGGGGCAGCATACGAGGTACAATTAAAATAATTATTTAACATGCTGGATGCAGTGGTACCTTGGTTCTCAAACGCCTTGGTACTCAGACAACCTGGAACCCAAACACTGCAAACCTGGAAGTAAAAATTCCAGTTTGCGAACCTTTTTCAGAAGCTGAAAGTGCTCCATTTTGAGTGCCATGCTTTTGTTTTGAGTGCCACACTTCTGTTTTGAGTGCCACATTTCCGTTTTGAGTGTTACGCTGAGGTCTGTCTGTTTTTGCTATTTATTTTGTGTTTTTGTTTCACAGCCCTTTTTTGTTTTTGTGACTGTGTGGAACCCAGTTCAGCTACTGATTGATTGTGTGACTGCAGTACATTGTTTATGGCTTTCATTTTATGGATCAATGGTCTCATTACATAGTAAAATCCATGTTAAATTGCTGTTTTAGGGGTTGTTTTTAAAGGTCTGGAATGGACAAATCCACTTTACCATACTTTCTATGGGAAAGTTCTCCTTGGTTTTGGAATGCTTTGGTTTTGGAACGGACTTCCGGAGCGGATTAAGTTTGAGAACCAAGGCACCACTGTACTTTGACTGCCTATGGAGTATTTAGCCTTTAGCATTGCACCCTCTAGAGGATAAGAAAAGTATTTGCAGAGGCCGCTCCACAACATGGGATAGAATGTGCTAATACATCTCTAGATTCTTGGGCAGGAGTGGGGAACTTTAGGCTCTCCAGACGTCGCTGAATAACTCGCCCTTTTGCAACAGCAACAAAAATATAGCTATGATGGAAAGAAGGCATCTTCAGCCAATCATTTTATTGCAGGCTTCGGTGCAGGTCTTGTCTCAAATGTTCCTGGCAGGACAGTGGAAGATAAGGACTCCTCCCTGATTCTTTGCTGATCAGATTGCTAGACTCCTTGACCCACTGACATGTAAACTTATAGAATATTGCTTGGCCCAATCACAGTTTATTGCTTTTCTGTCAAAGTATGTTTAACGAGGGTGATATTCTGACGTAGCTCTCATACCTCCTTGTTTGCTTAGCTGCCCATCCTTGAGCTCTGACAATGATCTCAAGTGATAAAATTCTTTAAAGGCTTCTTCAAATAGTTTTAAACTTGTACATAAAAACCATTGCCTCGTAGGGGGAGAAAAGGAAAGATAATGAGATTTTGCTCTTGAAGCTGTCATGTTAGATGGCCACACCCACATTTCTTCTGTGTGGGTATGTATGGGTTGGAAAGCTGTGAGTGGCTCTCTGTGTTTCTTACAGGCTCCAGTCAGGGCAGAAGAACCCAAGATCTAATAGCATGGTCAGAGCTGTCTCCAGGAACTGCACGTAGCTTGCATTCATAGGATGTCAGTGGGGCCAGATTACATCTTCTCTTGTAATCTGCCTTTAATTGGTTTCAGAAGCAAAATGTAATGAATGTGTGTGTCCTCTCAGCCCTGTACATAAAAACAAGGGTACAAGGGACTAAAATAGGTGTCTCTTTCATCAGAGGCTGAGTAATCCTGAGCCAGCTGCAGAATTTTATTAAATTCAGCGGACTTATTTCACTGCAAAAGTAGGGTTGCCATATTTCAAAAAGTAAAAACCAGGACACCCTGAAAGTTATGGAGGCTCCAACACTGTTGAGCTTCTTTCTTAGGAAAACACTGAAATTGATGAGTTTTTCTTAGGAAAACCCCAAAGGAGGGCATAGGAGAGGTTCAGTGGTTTCAGCTGCCAAAGGATCTTGGGTATCTTTGTACAGTAGATGACAAAGTATGACCCATTAAAGGTATGACCAAGGTGGATATTTCATGGGCAATCCTTATACAGGCTCCTGGAATCACTGACTTTCTCATTTAAAAGTACTTACCAAGTGGTCTGAGGGTTGTATGCTCCTTCTATGTTCCCCTCCTCATTCCCACCCCTTTAAGCCCCCCTCCCTGATGCGATTGCCACTTGCTTTCAGTGCACATTGCGCAGGCCCCCTGAAAGTGGCAGAACTTGATGTTGTTCAGTGGACAGCATTCACCTGTGCTTCATGGAGGCCTGGCAATCCCATAGAATTCAGCTTCCGCTGTGTGCCATAGTCCATTGCTGAAAAACCTTCTCTGAATTTACGCAGAATATTCTGTCAGACATATAGGACCAGGGTGATTTTAAAAATTCAGTTAAATTTCATTCTGTGTGCATGTGTGTGTGTTCTAGCTGCTGTTTATGTTGTGTGGTCAACATTGTACGTGGAAATATTAACCATCTCAAATATGTGTTGGAAGTGTAAGGAAAAGAGGGGGGGGGGACATTTTACCATATGTGGTGGGACTGTAATGAAATTTAAAAGTTTTGGGAAATGATATACAGTGGTACCTCGGGTTACATACGCTTCAGGTTACATATGCTTCAGGTTACAGACTCCACTAACCCAGAAATAGTACCTCGGGTTAAGAACTTTGCTACAGGATGAGAACATAAATTGTGCTCCAGCGGCGCAGCAGCAGCAGGAGGCCCCATTAGGTAAAGTGGTGCTTCAGGTTAAGAACAGTTTCAGGTTAAGAACGGACCTCCAGAACGAATTAAGTACTTAACCTGAGGTACCATTGTACAATGAATTGAAGAAAATGTTCCATCTAACATTTGTTAAGAAACCTGAAGCATTTCTGTTAGGGATTGTAGGAAAAGACTTGCCAAGGAAGCTGAAAAATATCTTTATGTATGCAACAACGGTGGCAAGTGTCCTAATAGCACAAGGATGGAAGAATGAGGATACTCCAACTAAAGAACTTAAGGTGCTACTGGAAGGAATTTTTTAATTTTGTTTTGACTATGGCAGACCAACACGGCTACCTATCTGTATAAAGAACTATGGCAAGAGAAACTGATGGACTATGCAGAATTGGCAAAACTGACACATAAACTACGGGACAAGGATAACTGTGACTTTAAAGAAGAATGGGAACCTTTTACAAAGTACTTAAAGAAGCAACAAAGTGAACTGGACTCCTTGGCAGGCTTTCAATAAACACTCACAAACTTATTTTTTGACAATAATCAGTCAGATAAATTAAGGCTTTATACAATTTTGTAACATGCAGAGAATAGCATCTGTAATGAAACCAGAGATTGGAGCTGAGGGAAGTTGGGGAGGGAGGGTTGTCTTATGGGAGGGAGAAATGGGGCGGGGGGAATTCTGGATGATATGTTTTAAGATAATATGTTTTATTCAAATTCCTAATAAAAATATTTTTTTAAAAAACCATTGTATGTGGAAATATTAGATTCCATTGGGACCCTGTAACTAGAATTCTGTACCCCACCTGGAATGTTAAATTTTATGGATGAATGTTAAAGGATCCAGTTGAACCTGTCTTTCTCTCCAGCCATGAGGAAATGCAAATAACACACTTCTGGGATGAGGATAAAGGGAGCCTATATATGGGGATGAAAATAACTCAATTGCGGGATGCACAGCACCCTTCTGCAGGTGAGTATATGCTAAATGATGGTCATGCCCTGCATTTCTGGATGATTTGAGGATGACCACTGCGGACAACACAGCAAGGCTGGCAGTAGACATTTCCATGTTTGATACTGGAATTAGAAGAAAATGGGAACATCACAACATTTAGTGGGTTTAGATTCTGGACCAAACTAGGGCCAGAGAATCTCTCGCTCTTCAGATGTTGTTGGGCTCCAATATGGCTTGTCCTCATGAACGATGGGAGTTGTACTCCAGCCATAATTGAGTTCAGCTGGGGAATTCAGCATAGATTGAACTCCAGCTGGATCTCATAGAATCTGAGAATGTTTAAACTTTGGCTGGATCATGTTCATTGGTTTTAGCTGCCACCTTGTAAATTTCATCTCAGAATAAAGGGTTTTAGCTTATACAGTGGTACCTCGGGTTACATACGCTTCAGGTTACATATGCTTCAGGTTACAGACTCCACTAACCCAGGTTAAGAACTTTGCTTCAGGATGAGAACAGAAATTGTGCTCTGGCAGCATGGCAGCAGCAGGAAGCCCCATTAGCTAAAGTGGTCTTCAGGTTAAGAACAGTTTCAGGTTAAGAACGGACCTCCGGAATGAATTAAGTACTTAACCCCAGGTACCACTGTACATAGGATCCAGCTCGTAGGGGCTGAGGTCCCTTTACGCCCCCATAAAATATTTGAGGTGGGCCAGGGGCTTGCCATTCAAATGGTGTGCATGTGCCATGTCTTGTGATTGATTATGTGAGGCAGGGCTTACCGCCACCCCCATATTTTATTCAGGTTGGCACCCCTGAGCCTATAGAAGCAAATGCAACAACATAGCTTTATTGGTCTTTTAAGGAGCTACAGGGTTCCTTACTGTTCTCCTTAACTTCCTTTGTCCTTCAGCACAGGCCCATCCTATTTCAAACGAAACTAAACACCCATCTAGCCCAGCAACCTGGTCTCACAGGTCCCAGCAGATGCCTATGGGAAACCTGCAGACAGGACCTGTGTGCAACTGCACTCTTTCCACTTGTGCTCCCCAGGAACTGGTCTCCAGAGGCATATGGCTTATGCTGGTCATGGATGGACTTAACCTTCACGAAGGACACCCTTAGTCTTTAGTCGGGGAAGTCGGCTCTTGTTTAGGGAGGTGGGGATTGGGGAGCCACAATCTAGCCACCACTATAATGGACACCCTTCATTGTTCGCATGGGAGGCAGGGAGGGCCGCCATCTTAGATGGCTTTAAAAGGGGATTAGCCAAATCTACTACATTGTGGCTACTACCCACAATGGTGATGTCAAAGAGACTGTAATTTTGAATTCCAGTTTTGGAGAAACACAGGTGGGCAGAGTGATGGTGTGCTCATATCCAGCTTGCCCGTTTCTCTCAGGCACCTGTTCGGCCACTGTGAGAACAGGATGCTGGACTAGATAGGCCATTGACTCTTCTTAGATTCTTAAGTTAGTCTTCAGGGAGCCTCAGGAGTGTTTTGTTCCTGCATGCCAAGATGGAGAGACTCTTCAGAGATAAGTTCACAGTAACTTTTGGGAGGTGACAGCAGTGTGACACACCCATGGAACATGGGTAGGCAAACTAAGGCCCAGGGGCCAGATCCGGCCCAATCACCTTCTAAATCTGGCCTGCGGACAGTCTGGGAATCAGCATGTTTTTACATGAGTAGAATGTGTCCTTTTATTTAAAATGCATCTCTGGGTTATTTGTGAGGCATAGGAATTCATTCACTTTTTTTTCTTTCCAAAATATAGTCCGGCCCCCCACAAGGTCTGTGGGACAGTGGACCAGCCCCCTGCTGAAAAAGTTTCTCGAACAATAATAAACTAGCCAGGTTTTGTGGTGGCTGATGCCCATTGTGATTGGATCAGCAAAGGCAGGGAGGCTAACAGGCAAAGGCAAAAATATTGACAGATGGAACTGATTGCTGCTAGATTTGTCCCCATCTCCTTCCCTGCAGAGTTCTAGGAGGGAAACCAAGACTAAGAAGGAGGACACTGACAGCCAGGCTTGGTTGCAAATACGGAGGCAGGCAGGCAGGGTCTGGCTGAGGACAGTGCCCCATAAGCTCCAGTCTCCATACCCCATTAACTTACCCCATATGTACCCACTCGACCACTTCAATCGGCAGAATTCTCACTTTTACAGGTGCCGCGTAATACTCACACCACATCTGTAAGAACTTCATTGTTTACTGTGGCAGCACGGAAACGTTGGAACTCCTTGCCTATTGATATCAGGCAGGCTCCTTCACCGTATTCTTTTGGGTGCCTGCTGAAGATACTATTATTTAGGAAAGCCTGTCCAGTTAGTATGAGTTTTAATTTGTTTTAGGCTATTTTATTGTAGCCTTAACTTTCTGTATGTCTTAAATGATGGTTGCATTTTTTAAAAAGTAATAATTCTGTCGCTTTATTTTTTATCTTTTCTGTAAACGCCTTTGAGGTCTTTTTCTACAATCAAGTGGTATATATATCTATATCTGGTGAAATAATACAAAAATAAATAATATCCAAACACGATTTCTTCTCTCTCTTTCCTTGTCCAGCCATGGGGAGGACAAGTTTCTTCCTCATCTGCCTTTGGGTCTGGAACTCAGCATTCTGGGGTGAGTATTAATGAGAATGGAGGAAATGGCTTCCAGCTGAAGAAAACAGGTGGGAGAACAATATGCTTTTGTAATTAGAAGGCAAATAATATTTCTCTCTCTCTCCCAATGGCCTGACAGGCACCTGGGAGCTTCCAAGAGCTCTGGAATGTTGATGTATCAACTGAGAAAAGAAATTGGGGCAGGGGAGGTATAGGGAAAACAGGGAGGCTGCTCAGTTTCCTAGCAGATAAATGTGAGTCAGGGGCATAGCAGGGAAGGCTTGCTGGGGTGAGCGTCCAATGAACATTTTTCTTGGGAGTGTGCTGCTTATGCCACCCTCCCTGAGCCAGCCCTCTGCCATGGAGCTGGCTTGGGAGGGCGGTTGGAGGAGGACACGACAGCCATGCACCCTTCGATCCCAGGCCCTCAAAGGTGAGGCTGGGATTAAAGGGTGCATGGCATCCTTCTCACGCCACCCTCCCTGAGATCCCAGCCTCGCAAAGCGCTGCAGGGCCAGGTGCACTTTGTAAGGCTGGGATCATTCCAGCCTCACAAAGTGGCTCGGGGTTGGGGTTGCTCTGGCTCTGGCTGGGCTAGTGAATGGCAGCTCTGTTTGCCCATACACTCTGCCCCCTGAAATGCGTGCCCCCCAGTCACTGGTGGAGGAAGGTGAGGGTGGGGGGGAATCCCTGGGGGAGGGTGACAAAATCCTCTGGGCGGATCGGTGGAGTGGCGCTCGCCCCCCCACTGCTGTGATCGTGGTGGCGGGTTTGTGGCGGCAGTGCTGTGCACGAATCGCAGCACCAGCGCCACACGTGGATAGCAGCAGTGGTGCCATGCGCAGGTCGCGGAGGTGGGATCGTGGCGGCGCCCCCATGGGCAGATCGACCTGGCCCTACCACTCCGGATGCTGTAACCGGTAGCTATGCCCCTGCCCCCAATGCTATGGAAACACGCTCCACCACTGATGTGAGTATCTGGTAGAGGAGGAGAACTTGGTTTGCAGGGGAAATGTTAGGGGGTTGGGAGAACCCTCTTTCTTTTCTTTTCTTTCTTTCTTTCTTTCTTTCTTTCTTTCTTTCTTTCTTTCTTTTTCTTTACGAAACAGATGCTTTTTTAAAAAAGAAAAACCTGAAGAAAAGAAAAAGCGAAAAAAGAAAATAGTGTACCGCTATTACAATTGTTGTAATAGTGGGACGCAGGTGGCGCTGTGGGTTAAAGCCTCAGCGCCTAGGACTTGCCGATCGAAAGGTCGGCGGTTCGAATCCCTGCGGCGGGGTGTGCTCCCGCTGCTCGGTCCCAACGTCTGCCAACCTAGCAGTTCGAAAGCACCTCCGGGTGCAAGTAGATAAATAGGGACCGCTTACCAGCGGGAAGGTAAACGGCGTTTCCGTGTGCGGCTCTGGCTCGCCAGAGCAGCGATGTCACGCTGGCCACGTGACCCGGAAGTGTCTCCGGACAGCGCTGGCCCCTGGCCTCTTAAGTGAGATGGGCGCACAACCCCAGAGTCTGTCAAGACTGGCCCGTACGGGCAGGGGTACCTTTACCTTTACCTTTTATTACAATTGTTAACAGTTAAAAATGACCATTTTTAACCTACTGCCTTTTGTATAAATGACTTCCAAATTTCAGTATACTTGTCATTGCAGAGTCTATGTCTATAAGCAACCCATTCATAAATGGGAAGTGAAGTCAGGTCTTCAATCCATTGAATAAATGGAGCTTTATATTTATCTTTCCAATGCAGCATTATCAGTCTTTTGGCCATAGAGAATCCATTTATGCTGTCTGGTTGTCAAATTCCCTACAGTAGGCATACAGTTCAAAAGAATATTATCCTTTGAAAATTTTAGCTTTTTCCACACAGTCATATTTATATAATCCATGACTTCCCCCCAAAACTTACTAAGTATAGGACATTATAAAAACATATGTTATAAAGAAGCATTACACTTATTACAGCTCCAACAAAATGATGTCTTAGGCAATCCTTTTCTATACAAATGTAGTGGGGAGTCCGATAACTTCTAAATATTATTTTCTGTTGTATAAGTTGTAACATAAGGTCCCCTGATGCCCTTATGTTAAAACACTCCAGTTATATAGGAAACGTAGGAATCCCCAGTGCTTTCTCTCTTTTTTTGCTAATAATAATAATAATAATAATAATAATAATAATAATTTTTATTTATACCCCGCCCTCCCTGGCCAGAGCCAGGCTCAGGGCGGCTAACACCAATAAAATCACAGTAAAACCCCAATTTAAAATACAGGTTAAAATGCAATTTAAAATGCAGCCTCATTTTAAAGTAGCTGATAAATCAAGACCATAAGGGGAGGGAAACATAAGAGTCAGAACGAGTCCAAACCAAAGGTCAGGCGGAACAGCTCTGTCTTGCAGGCCCTGCGGAAAGATGTCAAGTCCTGCAAGGCCCTAGTCTCTTGTGACAGAGTGCCGGGGCCAGTGCTGACCCTGGCCCTAGTTGAAACCAGTCTAACCTCCTTGAGACTCAGGACCTCCAAAGTGTTGTTATTTGTGGACCTTAAGGTCCTTCGCGGGGCATACCAGGAGAGGCGGTCCCATAGGTACATGGGTCCTAGGTCGCATAGGGCTTTAAAGGTCAAAACCAGCACCTTAAACCTAGGTAGAAAAAAAAGGTGCTGGAATTCACTCAAAAGACCAACCCCAGAGCCAAACGAGGATCTCTTTGGTGTTCTGGGGAGAGTCTCCTTGCCAGCCAGAGACTTGTTGAGGCTCCTCAGCTGTGGCATGGGGAGCCTTCTGTGCCTCAGCTGAGCAGCTTACTGAAGCCCCATGCCCCTCTGGCTCACGTCTAGATGTAGGATAGAGAAGGGTGTGTGAGCAGGCGTAGAAACTGGCCTACTGTGGAAGGGTAAGAATACATTTGCTGCTCTGCCCACATTTGCCTCTGGCCCAGCCCAGCCTGCCCTGGGGCCCTCAGAAAGTTGCCTAGAATGAAATGTGGCTCTTACAAATCCTTAGAAATGAACACATGAGAAATTGATGTGGACCAGAGCCATCCATTTCTACCGCAGTGGGAGTACACAGCCCTTGTCCTGGCTAGATGAAGACCTGGACGAGAGCATTCATTTTAGGGGGCAAGGGAATACATTGAGAGGTTGATATTGCAAACAGAAGGCTGGAGGAGACTGAAATCATTCTAACTCAGCATGTCTAACCTTACAATATCCTTTACCACCCTCTTCTTCACTCTCTTTTCTGCCTGCCCTTATAGTTACCTGCCTTGGTAGGAGCTTTGGGACACATTTTGCCACCTCCTTTATGCAGAATTTTGACCAGCAAGGCAAGCTGGAAGTGCAGATCATCGCTTACTCTGACTCGACCACCGTGACAGTCTCTGTCCCTTGTGAAGGCTGCTCGCAGGAAGAGAACTTTGAAAGAAGGCTCACTGTCGATAAGGGGAAGATGGTGCAAGTTGAGCTCCCAAATTTTGTGGAAATCATCGGCAGCAAAGTTTTCTCTAGCGTTGTCCAGATCCAGTCAGACAAAGATGTGTCGGTGGTGTCCTTGAGCTCCAAGCCTTACAGCACAGAAACTGCTCTGCTCTACCCTGTGAGCAGTTTAGGGACTGAGCATTATGTTGTGGGTCCTGCCATAGGCCCTACAGGATATTTACAAGAGTTTGCTGTCTTAACCACCCAGGGACCTAATGTGGTCGATATCCACCTGACGAGCACAACGACCTTCAATGGGCAAACATACACCGCAGGAAGTAAACTGAGTGTGACACTAAATGCTTTCACTGGAGTCCAGTTGCAAGGAAAAGGTGATCTCTCCGGCACTAGGATTGTCTCTCAGCTACCAGTGGCTGTCCTGTCCGGCCATGCCTGTTCGTGGAGGTACACTAAATGCAACCATGTCTTTGAGCAGCTCCTGCCCGTGTCCAACTGGGGGAAGACGTTTGTGGCCCCTCCTATACCTTGGCAGACCAAAACTGACACCCTTTATGTCTCAGCATCCCAAGCCACCATCCTGAACTACCAGAGCGGTACATCAAAGCAGACGATAAGCCTGGGAGGTGGGCAGATCCAGAAGATTCAGATCTCACCCCAAACCCCAATCTACCTCTCAGCCGATGTTCCGATACAGGTGCTCCTCTATAGTAATGGTGGGAGCACCCAGTCTTTTAGCTACGACACCTTCTTGATAGGGATTCCAGACATTGAAAGTTACAGCCTCTCGTACAATGTGAATGGGCAAGTCGGCTTTAAGAACTCTATTCTTTTGGTGGTGAAGAGTTTGGAGACTGGTGGTCTCACGGTGAATGAGAATCTCCTGAGTGGAGTGAAGTGGAGTCCAGTTCCTGGCTCAGAGTACTCTTGGGGGAGCTATGACCTGCCAGATATACTTGTGCCCTACATAGTGGCAAACCCCCTGTCCCATTTTTGCGTCATCAGTGTGGGCATTGCAAATATGAATGGCTATGGGTCTTGTGGTGCCGGCAGAGACCGTAAGTAGAAGGTTCCAAAGCTTATCCATGTGTTTGCTGTCTTTTTATCCTGCTTTTAAGACAAGGAATAATAATAAAATACATGAGGGCTCTGACAAAGAAAGGGAAGCAGAGGGAAAAGTTAGAAAGGGCAGATTGGTTCCTCAAGGTAAGAGCAAGGTAGGGAGTTACAAGAGAGTGCTTATATCCAGTTCAGACCAGGCACATCTTCCTTTGCTAGCAGTGGCAGCCAGAGTCCATTGGGACTGGTGGAGATAGAAGGCAGAGAGGTCAATAGTAGGTGGAGTTGAATCAATGACAGGTGGGGCAAGCTAACTCGAGGTTAGTCCCCATCCTTCTCGCTTCTGAGTTATACAAATGCTACACTGAGAGTAAGGAGGAAGGTGACACTCAGAGCCATCCTCTGGACTAGATGCAATTAAGAATGGATGCAAGTGGAAGCTGGCTGAGGGAAGACTCAGGTTGGCGGGGCAATGACCCTTGTGCCCCACTAGGTCAGCCAACACTCTAGTGTTCTTTCTTCAATAGCAGTTGATGGCTCTTGTTCCTTTGGCCAATGGTTGGGGTTAGGGTGTCTTTCTGTTCCATTCTGCAGTTCCAGGACCACAGACAGGTAGAGCTGAGCACAGTGGTACCTTGGTTGTCAAATGGCTTGACTCTCGAACACATCAACTCCTGAATGCCGCAAACCTGGAAGCAGGCGTTCTAGTCTGCAAACATTTTTTGGAAGCCGAACGTCTGATGCTGCTTCTGTGGCTTCCGATTGAGTGCAGGAATCTCCTGCAGCCAGTCGGAAGCCGTGCCTTGGTTTTCGAATGGTTCTGGGAGTCAAACAGACTCCCAGAATGGATTAAGTTTGACAACCAAGGTGCCACTGTATGCTTTAAGGTAGGGAGGGGGGAAGCAAGCACCCGTTGCTTCTTTGGCTGATTGATGGGGCCAGGTTGTTCTTCCCCCTGCCTTGACTTTCTTCCTGGCATGCAGATGCTACAGCCTCTCAGTAGCCTCAGGACCCTTCTGTTACCAATTTCCAGAAGACAACTCAAAAAACTTGAACCCTATGTAGGGATTCAAGCTGCAGAGAGTGGGAGGACATTCAGAAGTGGGTAGCACCCCCCTCAGCAATAAAATGGCTACACATACAGCTGTGGGACCCCTGCTGCCAGTGCCAGGTTCATGGGGGAGGGCAATTCACTTGGGCTTCTAATCTCAGTCAATGCCCCCATTACGAGTAAGAGGGAAAAGAAATGTCTTCTGTTTAAATCAGGGATGAGAAATCTGTGTCCCACCAGGTGTCATGGGCTCCAGTTCCCATCATGCCTGACCATTGGCCTTGCTTGTTATGGTTGATGGGACTTGGAGTCCAAAACCATAGAGAGGGCCAAAGGTTCCCCATTCCTAGTATAAATAACGCCTAGTCTCACTAAGCAGGAGCAGCACTAGGGGGCAATGTGGTGCAGGTATCAGTCATTGATTGTAGACCTATAGTAAGATTTAAGAGATTTGACCCCATTTGCTTGCAATAATTTTTATTCTCCTCATTTATTTTAAAAATAATGCTCATAATTTTGAAAGCAACTGAGTTTAGGGATAGTAGATGAAGCAATGTGCAATACGGCAGCCAAGTTAAAAAGTTTCCATTGTTGCGATAATATTAATCAGCATGTTTAATTTAATAGTTTCAAGATCTGAAAAAGTGTTTGAAACTAAAAATATGAAGCTTTTCTAAATCTTCAAAGTGGTAGCAAACTTTGTATGAATTCTAATTGGTTCAGAGTGCTGGCAAATAACTTCCTCCCTCCTGTCCTTAGCTGAACCAGAACTCACCTGTAGCAATGTGCTGTGCCGAAGAGGCATGGTGTGCAAGATGATAAATGGTCAACCGCACTGTGTGCCATCCTCTAATGCTACCTGCTGGGCAATGGGTGACCCGCACTACAACACTTTTGACGGACGCAAGTATGACTTCCAAGGCACTTGCACCTATACTATTGTCAAGACACGTGCTGAAACCTTTGGACTCCCATCTTTCCATATCTTTGCCAAGAATGAAAACCGGGGGAACAAAGCAGTGTCCTATGTGACTGTGGTGACAACTGAGGTTTATGGGTATACCATCACCATGACCAGATCAGAAATTGGTTTTGTACAGGTGAGTATTGATCGATTCAGAGTTGATTCAGAAGGCAAGTTCAATGCCACTTACGAGTTCATGACGGCCATGTGAGCTGATGGTTACTGTACATGTTCAAGTTGTAAAACAAAAGACTGGTGACATTTTTAGACCCTGCCATCTTGACCTATGAGACATCTTTACATATAAGCCACCAGCAAATTTTTACCCGGCATTGCTAGGGAAGCAGAAGAAACCAAAGGATCAGTGCAGCTTCTAAAGGTTCCTTCCATGATTCAAAATGGCAGCCACTCATATCCAAAGAAAGAGGAAAACCTGAGGAACAATCTGAGGAACAAACATGTCCAATTTGGTTCAAATCCATGCAGTTTTTAAGGTTCATGGCATCCAGATGGTGTCCAATCGTATCCAAAAAGAGCCAAAACTTGTAGCCCAATAGATGGAGAAGCAGGCTTAGCTTAGTTTAGTTTAGCTTCTGCTGCTACACATGAGCAAAAGGTGATTTTACCCTCTTGTGTCTTTCTTCCTCTGTAATACAGGTCAATGGTATCCGGGCACACTTGCCCATTTATCTGAAGGGTGGGAGCTTGCAAATTTTGCAGGTTGGCACCTCTGTCATACTTTCCACGGACTTCCAGCTGAAGGTATCTTACGACTGGAGTCACCATCTCCGTGTCACCATCAGCAGTGCTTATCAGGAGGCTGTCGGTGGCCTATGTGGGAATTATAATGAGAATCCCAGTGATGACCTCGAAACCCCTGCAGGCACCACAGCCCCTAACATCCCAGCCTTTGGTGAAAGCTGGGTGGTGACGACTATTGGCAGCCTTTGCTGGCATGATTGCAATGGGCCATGTAAGCCTTGTGAATCCGATCAGGCCCAGAAGTATGAGTCAGAGGCCTACTGTGGTCTGCTAACCAAGGTTTCCAATGGCCCCTTTGCTTTTTGCCATGCCACGGTGCCCCCCACAATCTACTTTACAAACTGTGTGTTTGATGTCTGCTCCACCGAAGGCAACAAACAGTCCTTGTGTGATGCCCTGGGAGCCTATGCCGATGCCTGCCAGAGCGAGGGAGCCCAAATTGGTGACTGGAGAAGGGACTCTGGATGCTGTGAGTATGCAAAGCAAGGAAAAGAAGGGGATGAACTAACTGAAGGGGGCCTTGTTTCAGATGGGGGTCTTAAAGGTGAGCGGTCTCCTAAATAACAAGCCACCGTTGCCAGGATTTTCTAGGGGAAATCATAATTCTTAAAGTGGTCTAAAAGTGCTATGAATGCATAGTGGGGATGTGATCCAATATAAATGCACAGTAGTGCATTCAGTGTAGGGACTGGGTGGCAGGGCAGAAGACCAGGCTCTCATTCTCAAGATTTGTATTCAGAATACATCTGCTGTGTTAGTCCATGTTGCCAGTAGGGTCAACATAACATCACCACTGTGACCCACCCAACCC
Organism: Podarcis cretensis; assembly: GCF_951804945.1. Taxonomy (NCBI): domain Eukaryota; kingdom Metazoa; phylum Chordata; class Lepidosauria; order Squamata; family Lacertidae; genus Podarcis; species Podarcis cretensis. The sequence goes on along the minus strand of NC_137177.1, from coordinate 20,777,987 downwards.
CTTCTCTTCCCTACAGATCTGGAGTGCCCTCCGAACAGCCAGTACCAAATCTGCGGAACAGCCTGCCCAGCCACCTGCATGGATGACCAAATTCAAGGGCCAAAGCTCTGCCCAGCTGTGTGTGTCGAAGGCTGCCAGTGCCTTGAGGGTTTTGTGCTGAGCCAAGGATCATGCATCCCCAAGAGCAGCTGCGGTTGTCTGTACGAAGGGCGCCCCTATGCCCCCAATGAGGCTTTCTGGGCGGATGACATGTGCCAGAAGCGTTGTGTGTGCAACCCGGCCAGGAGGGTGGTGGAGTGTGCAGCGAGTGCTTGCAAACCAACGGAACGGTGCCAAGTGGTCAAAGGCGTGCGGGGATGCTATCCGACTGGGAACAGCACCTGCTCTGCATCTGGGGATCCCCACTACTTGAGCTTTGACAAAAAGAGATTTGATTTCCAAGGGCCCTGTGCCTATGTGCTTGCTGAGGTTTTCAATGGACCCTTGGAATTGGAAGGGTTCAGCATCTATGTTCAGAATGAATACCGGGGAAATACTGCTGTGACCTGGACCCGGAGTGTTCAAGTCAACGTGTATGATGTTGAGATTATAGTCAGCAGGCAATATTCTGGCAAAGTCTTGGTAAGTCTGGCTAACAGTGGGATATCATTATGGTTATGATTAGTCCCCTCTGGTGCAATTTGAAGAGGACTGTTGCGTTGTGGCCACTGTCCACTGGCTGAGAGCCAACGAAAACTAATTCTGACCACATCCTCCTTCCTATTAAGTTGTGGAAGGACTACACTAGGGCATATACCAGTGGGAGTTTGGCTTTCCAACCAGGCAGGAGCACTCAAGGGGGGTGCAAATTGGGGGCTGGGGCTGGGTGTGTGAACACAGAAAGGTCAAAGGTGTCAGATAGAGACTTGCACGGCCACACTAGACCCCTGGACTGGAGTTTGCCACACCTCCTGTTGAGATGATGGGGGTGGGAAACAAGAGCTCCAAATATCCTTTTCATTTTTTCAACAGCAGCATCTTCTCCTGTCTTCCTAGGTCGAAGGCTTGCTAACCTTCCTTCCCTATAGCGCAGCTGGAGGAAGAATCAAGTTATATAGGAGGGGCCAGGATGCTGTGATTGAGACTGACTTTGGCCTCGTGGTGACCTTTAACTGGGACAGCAAGGTGTCAGTCACGGTGCCCAACACCTATGCCGACATCCTGCGTGGCCTGTGTGGAAACTTCAACGGGAACCCTGAAGATGATGCCCTTGTGCCTGGGAGCATTCTCATTCCCGATAGGCCAGTATTTGGCGGCAGTGGAAATGAGAACATTGACCCAAAATGCAAGGAGATAGTGGACCCCAAATGCCCAGGGATGGAAGAATTAGCTGCCCAGCAGCGTGCAGCAGGCCAGGAATGTGGGCTTATTGTGGCCAAGGATGGGCCCTTCCGGGAGTGCCATGGCCAGGTTGACGAAGAGGGCGCCTTCCAAGATTGCATTTACGACTATTGTTTCTACAAGGGACGCTATGCCTTCATGTGTGCGGCCATCGCCAGCTATGCCGCAGACTGCCGAGCTGTTGGGGTCACCATATACCCCTGGAGGTCTGCAACCTTCTGCCGTGAGTGCTCCATTGTTTGAAGCAGTTCCTCCTGGGAAGGGCAAGTTCATTTCCAGCAGAATCTAGGGGCAGATAATAAGAGGAGGGAACAGTGCAGATAAAAGAACAGTTTAGAAACAGGGGAGAAGAAAGGAGAGAAGAAAGAGGTAACTCTCCAAGCCCACCAGACAGTCTTTCATCATCTCCCTTCTATGTTTCCCTTTTAACAAAGAAATCACGCTCAAATTGTCTATATAAACGCACACGCTCACACGTTTAGTCAAATAAATGTCTTGCCCAGGCTACAGGGCTTAGACAGATCCAAGCAACCATCCTTTAAAGTTGCAAAAGTTCATAGTCCAATTCAAAATACAGTGTGCTCTCTGCTGGAAAAGTGTGACAGGAAGATTCCACATTCTATTGTTCCCCCTCCTGCCAGAAAAGGTGAGAGAATATGATATCAAACCATCCCCTGTTTGTGACTCTAGCAACCATGCACCTGTGATGTGGCTTCACATCGATCCTCTCTTAGCAGTGATGGCAGGATTCGTAGTGAGCAAGGCAGTTGGAGCCAGAAACAATGAGAAACGGAGACAACAAATTCTAGTTTTCTCCCCATCCTCCTCCTTGCAGGGTTTTATGGGGCAACACAAAGACTTAGGGGAAGTAGGCAGGCAGCTATTGCCACCCACTGCAATGGCTGGAAGTAAGAAGACACTCAGGTGGGGCTGGGTAAAGCCAGGCCGGGTTTGGTGGGGCAGGTCCACATTGTCCCGAATGGACCAGCCTCTACTGCTTTGTAAATGCAAGATTTGAACGAGACCACTAAAGCATAACATTGGCTAACCTCTCTGTTTTGCACTTGCAGCCCTACCCTGTCCGCTCAACAGTCACTATGAACATTGCGCCAAGGCCTGTGACCAGACCTGCAGCAGCCTGCATGTCCCGCCTCAATGCCCGGAGAAGTGCGAGGAGGGCTGTGTGTGCAATGAGGGCTTCGTCAAGAGTTCTGACACTTGCGTCCCTATGTCTGAGTGTGGCTGCTTCTACAAGGGACGCTATTATCCAGCCTTGGAAGATTTCTATCCAACTTGCGAGGAACGTTGCAGGTGCCAGGCTGGTGGAAACGTGGTGTGTGTTACCGCTCCCTGCACCCCCAATGAAGAATGCAAAACGGTGGAAGGGTACCGCAAGTGCCACGCAGTTGGAAATGCCACGTGCTCGGTGGTTGGTGACCTCTATCTGTCCTTCGATGGCCGAATCATTAACTTCCAGGGCACCTGCACTTACTTCTTGACCAAGCTGCAGAAGCCAACCCAGAGCTTGAAACCCTTAGTTGTTATTGTCAAGAATGAGCCTTGGGGCAATGGGGAGATCACACTTCCCACGATGGTCTATGTGGAGGTCCTTGACAGGCAGCTTGTTTTGCTGGGGAACAACTGGGGAGTAGTGCTGGTGAGTCTCTTCATGCTGCCAAATCGACAAGCTTGGTGGGGTGGGCGTTCATCTCCTACTCACTCTGTAACCAGGATCAGGTCACCTGCTAATCATCCTGAGATATTTCCCTAAGGGTTAGAAGATTGTTTTGGAGATAATTTGCTCATCATCCTTCTTTTTGGTCCAGAGTAGAAGCAGTAGTTTTCACACACATAACTACTGTGTGAATGGTTCTAAGAAGTCAATTGCAGATTTGGTAGCCTGATCCAAGTTTGCACCCTAATGGGTGAATATGTGCAGTAGGGAAGTCTTACACATCATCATAATCACCTCCACGCACTGCTAAACTTTCAATCTGAATCATCCCCACCCTGTGTTTGCTCCTTGCATTGGAAAAGAGATTCCATTTGAGTGAATGGAAGCTTTTCTTCTCTAGCCCAACAGAAATAGCAGCTGCAGATGACCCATCCTGTTTCGGGACTATGACAAAGCGCAAAAATGTTAAACACCCTACCTCTCTCGCCGAGGTCCATTCCATATGAGCTTGCAATATATTTTCAAGTAGCCAGCTGCTAATTGTGTGAATGGCATCTTGGCTAAGGATTGCATAGCACACCATACTCAGTAGGACAATCCCCTTTATTTATCCAGGTGGATGGAGTATTGCAGCGCCTACCTGTGAATATTTTGTCTGGGGGTCTCAGAATCTTTCAGCACGGGATCAGTATCACAATAGACTCCACCTTTGGCTTTGCACTGACCTACGACCTGTATTCCCACGTGAGGGTCACTATTCCCAGCATCTACCAGGACTACGTAGGCGGCTTGTGTGGGAACTACAATGGAGACCAGAGTGACGATCTTCAGCTCCCTGATGGCACCGTGGTCACTGATGTGAATGAATTTGGTGCCTCCTGGAAAATTCCAGTCGTTGGCGTACCCTGCACGGATGGGTGTGGTGCAGAGGGCTGCTCAGTTTGTGCGGAGGAGGAGAAAGAAGCTTTCAAACAGCCCAGCTCCTGTGGGCTCCTCACTGCATCCAATGGTCCATTCAGTGCATGCCATGCCATAGTGAACCCCGAGCCATATCTGGACAACTGCATCAATGACCTGTGTGTAGGAGGTGGTGACCAACAGATTCTGTGCCAGAGCCTCCAGAGCTACATGAAAGCCTGCCAGGAGGCCAGGGTCACTATTGAGCCTTGGAGAAGTGCAACCTTCTGCCGTGAGTACCAAGAGACCCTTGATTCTGCTTTCCCTTCTTTCCAGTGGTGCTTGGTACCCACTGAGACAGGCAAGGCACAAGGCGGGGAAACTAGCAGTAAGTGGTGCCTGGGGCAATGACGGGCAGAGCCATTGCCGACTTGTTGTAAGTAAAAAGGTGTTGTAAGCAAGCAAGGACCACTTGGGGGCCGGCAGAGGTTGTTGGGCTAGCATCTCATCATCTCTAACGGATCAACCTCCATTGCTTCCTTCCACTTCTCCAAGGGGTAAATCTCATTGGTGCTGTGACCTGGTCTTTTTGTTGACTAGCATTGCTCTGGCCAGCATCACATATGCCCATCCAAAGCAGGCAGGTTTAATTCTGCTGCTTCTGCTATATGAGGGACCCACCGATTAACCCTCTGTGTCCTTTTTCTTGCAGCCGTGACTTGCCCTGCCAACAGTTATTATACCACTTGTTCCAACATCTGTGAAACCAACTGTGCTGGACTGACTGACCACATTCGATGCCCGGAATACTGTGTCGAGGGCTGCCAGTGTGATCCTGGCTTCTTCTTTGATGGTCTCAAATGCATCTCCTTGGATGAGTGTGGCTGCTTTGAGCGTGGCAGATATTTCCCGGTATGTGGAGAGGGAGGCAGTGGTGGTGATGGGGACAGTATTGGATTGCCTATACACAACCCTTTTTGTCAGCCATCTCTGGTTAAACTATGGAATTCACTCCCACAAGAGGCAGTGGTGGCCACTAACTTGAATGGTTGTGAAAGAGGATTAGACATATTTACGGAACAGAAATCTATCCATGGCTATTAATCACAATGGCTAGCTTCTATCTCTGCTGCTGGAGCAAGAATGTTGTTGTACTCAGCTCTGGCTTGCAGACTTCCTCTATGGCTTCTTGTTGGCCACTGTGAGAACAGAATTCTGGTCTCGATGCCCAGTGGCCAGATCAAGCCCGGCTAGTTTTACATTTTCAATGGTGGTTTCCTTTACTATGGAAATCTTTTTTTCCAAGTGGTTCTAGGCTGTGTTCTCTGACCCTTTCCCCCCTTATGCTATTGTTATCTCTTGATCCCTAGCCTAATGAACCTGTGGTGCTCAATGACTGCAAGGAGAAATGCATCTGCACTGCAGCTGGAGGGTTCAGGTGTGAGGCCATCACTTGCCAAGGAGAAGAAACTTGCGAGGTGATCGATGGCGTCATGCAATGCCACAAGAAAGGTGACTTGTGATGATTACTTTTCTCCATGAACAGAGGGATTTTTGGATTCCCTGTATTCTCTTGGATTCCTGCGAAATAGGCAAGGAGTGCTGGGCATTATGAATTCAGCCCTCCACTGGTGGCAATGGGCACTTCCTTTGAAACGTAAAAAGCACTTTCAGAGAGGCAGTATTTGTCAAGACTGTAGCAGCACATAGAGACAGAATTGAACATTCCCTCCCCACGGTTGCAGAACTGTGTTGGCCTCCTCAACGCTGCTCTGCAGGGAACAGTGATTCATTGTAGTCTTATAGCAAGTTGTGAGAGATGTGACCCCCTCATCTGTTTGCTTGCAGAATTTTTAAATTATTATTCTCTTCTTTCATTTTTAAAGTAGGGTTTCCAATTCTGAATCCCTGCATTTAGGGATATTAGATGTAATAGTGTATCAGAAGTTAGAAACCTGATATTCTTTCAATAATATTAATAATGAAGATGTAGGAAGCTTTCCCTCAGCTCCAATAAGTTTACAGGCAACTAACTTTCTCCCTCCTGTCCTTAGTTGTACCACCACCCAGCTGTACCATTGTAAAGTGCCGAAGAGGCATGGTGTGCAAGATGATAAATGGTCAACCGCACTGTGTGCCATCCTCTAATGCTACCTGCTGGGCAATGGGTGACCCGCACTACAACACTTTTGACGGACGCAAGTATGACTTCCAAGGCACTTGCACCTATACTATTGTCAAGACACGTGCTGAAACCTTTGGACTCCCATCTTTCCATATCTTTGCCAAGAATGAAAACCGGGGGAACAAAGCAGTGTCCTATGTGACCGTGGTGACAACTGAGGTTTATGGGTATACCATCACCATGACCAGATCAGAAATTGGTTTTGTACAGGTGAGTATTGATCGATTCAGAGTTGATTCAGAAGGCAAGTTCAATGCCACTTACGAGTTCATGACGGCCATGTGAGCTGATGGTTACTGCACATGTTCAAGTTGTAAAACAAAAGACTGGTGACATTTTTAGACCCTGCCATCTTGACCTATGAGACATCTTTACATATAAGCCACCAGCAAATTTTTACCCGGCATTGCTAGGGAAGCAGAAGAAACCAAAGGATCAGTGCAGCTTCTAAAGGTTCCTTCCATGATTCAAAATGGCAGCCACTCATATCCAAAGAAAGAGGAAAACCTGAGGAACAATCTGAGGAACAAACATGTCCAATTTGGTTCAAATCCATGCAGTTTTTAAGGTTCATGGCATCCAGATGGTGTCCAATCGTATCCAAAAAGAGCCAAAACTTGTAGCCCAATAGATGGAGAAGCAGGCTTAGCTTAGTTTAGTTTAGCTTCTGCTGCTACACATGAGCAAAAGGTGATTTTACCCTCTTGTGTCCTTCTTCCTCTGTAATACAGGTCAATGGTATCCGGGCACACTTGCCCATTTATCTGAAGGGTGGGAGCTTGCAAATTTTGCAGGTTGGCACCTCTGTCATACTTTCCACGGACTTCCAGCTGAAGGTATCTTACGACTGGAGTCACCATCTCCGTGTCACCATCAGCAGTGCTTATCAGGAGGCTGTCGGTGGCCTATGTGGGAATTATAATGAGAATCCCAGTGATGACCTCGAAACCCCTGCAGGCACCACAGCCCCTAACATCCCAGCCTTTGGTGAAAGCTGGGTGGTGACGACTATTGGCAGCCTTTGCTGGCATGATTGCAATGGGCCATGTAAGCCTTGTGAATCCGATCAGGCCCAGAAGTATGAGTCAGAGGCCTACTGTGGTCTGCTAACCAAGGTTTCCAATGGCCCCTTTGCTTTTTGCCATGCCACGGTGCCCCCCACAATCTACTTTACAAACTGTGTGTTTGATGTCTGCTCCACCGAAGGCAACAAACAGTCCTTGTGTGATGCCCTGGGAGCCTATGCCGATGCCTGCCAGAGCGAGGGAGCCCAAATTGGTGACTGGAGAAGGGACTCTGGATGCTGTGAGTATGCAAAGCAAGGAAAAGAAGGGGATGAACTAACTGAAGGGGGCCTTGTTTCAGATGGGGGTCTTAAAGGTGAGCGGTCTCCTAAATAACAAGCCACCGTTGCCAGGATTTTCTAGGGGAAATCATAATTCTTAAAGTGGTCTAAAAGTGCTATGAATGCATAGTGGGGATGTGATCCAATATAAATGCACAGTAGTGCATTCAGTGTAGGGACTGGGTGGCAGGGCAGAAGACCAGGCTCTCATTCTCAAGATTTGTATTCAGAATACATCTGCTGTGTTAGTCCATGTTGCCAGTAGGGTCAACATAACATCACCACTGTGACCCACCCAACCCCTTCTCTTCCCTACAGATCTGGAGTGCCCTCCGAACAGCCAGTACCAAATCTGCGGAACAGCCTGCCCAGCCACCTGCATGGATGACCAAATTCAAGGGCCAAAGCTCTGCCCAGCTGTGTGTGTCGAAGGCTGCCAGTGCCTTGAGGGTTTTGTGCTGAGCCAAGGATCATGCATCCCCAAGAGCAGCTGCGGTTGTCTGTACGAAGGGCGCCCCTATGCCCCTAATGAGGCTTTCTGGGCGGATGACATGTGCCAGAAGCGTTGTGTGTGCAACCCGGCCAGGAGGGTGGTGGAGTGTGCAGCTAGTGCTTGCAAACCAACGGAACGGTGCCAAGTGGTCAAAGGCGTGCGGGGATGCTATCCGACTGGGAACAGCACCTGCTCTGCATCTGGGGATCCCCACTACTTGAGCTTTGACAAAAAGAGATTTGATTTCCAAGGGCCCTGTGCCTATGTGCTTGCTGAGGTTTTCAATGGACCCTTGGAATTGGAAGGGTTCAGCGTCTATGTTCAGAATGAATACCGGGGTAATACTGCTGTGACCTGGACCCGGAGTGTTCAAGTCAACGTGTATGATGTTGAGATTATAGTCAGCAGGCAATATTCTGGCAAAGTCTTGGTAAGTCTGGCTAACAGTGGGATATCATTATGGTTATGATTAGTCCCCTCTGGTGCAATTTGAAGAGGACTGTTGCGTTGTGGCCACTGTCCACTGGCTGAGAGCCAACGAAAACTAATTCTGACCACATCCTCCTTCCTATTAAGTTGTGGAAGGACTACACTAGGGCATATACCAGTGGGAGTTTGGCTTTCCAACCAGGCAGGAGCACTCAAGGGGGGTGCAAATTGGGGGCTGGGGCTGGGTGTGTGAACACAGAAAGGTCAAAGGTGTCAGATAGAGACTTGCACGGCCACACTAGACCCCTGGACTGGAGTTTGCCACACCTCCTGTTGAGATGATGGGGGTGGGAAACAAGAGCTCCAAATATCCTTTTCATTTTTTCAACAGCAGCATCTTCTCCTGTCTTCCTAGGTCGAAGGCTTGCTAACCTTCCTTCCCTATAGCGCAGCTGGAGGAAGAATCAAGTTATATAGGAGGGGCCAGGATGCTGTGATTGAGACTGACTTTGGCCTCGTGGTGACCTTTAACTGGGACAGCAAGGTGTCAGTCACGGTGCCCAACACCTATGCCGACATCCTGCGTGGCCTGTGTGGAAACTTCAACGGGAACCCTGAAGATGATGCCCTTGTGCCTGGGAGCATTCTCATTCCCGATAGGCCAGTATTTGGCGGCAGTGGAAATGAGAACATTGACCCAAAATGCAAGGAGATAGTGGACCCCAAATGCCCAGGGATGGAAGAATTAGCTGCCCAGCAGCGTGCAGCAGGCCAGGAATGTGGGCTTATTGTGGCCAAGGATGGGCCCTTCCGGGAGTGCCATGGCCAGGTTGACGAAGAGGGCGCCTTCCAAGATTGCATTTACGACTATTGTTTCTACAAGGGACGCTATGCCTTCATGTGTGCGGCCATCGCCAGCTATGCCGCAGACTGCCGAGCTGTTGGGGTCACCATATACCCCTGGAGGTCTGCAACCTTCTGCCGTGAGTGCTCCATTGTTTGAAGCAGTTCCTCCTGGGAAGGGCAAGTTCATTTCCAGCAGAATCTAGGGGCAGATAATAAGAGGAGGGAACAGTGCAGATAAAAGAACAGTTTAGAAACAGGGGAGAAGAAAGGAGAGAAGAAAGAGGTAACTCTCCAAGCCCACCAGACAGTCTTTCATCATCTCCCTTCTATGTTTCCCTTTTAACAAAGAAATCACGCTCAAATTGTCTATATAAACGCACACGCTCACACGTTTAGTCAAATAAATGTCTTGCCCAGGCTACAGGGCTTAGACAGATCCAAGCAACCATCCTTTAAAGTTGCAAAAGTTCATAGTCCAATTCAAAATACAGTGTGCTCTCTGCTGGAAAAGTGTGACAGGAAGATTCCACATTCTATTGTTCCCCCTCCTGCCAGAAAAGGTGAGAGAATATGATATCAAACCATCCCCTGTTTGTGACTCTAGCAACCATGCACCTGTGATGTGGCTTCACATCGATCCTCTCTTAGCAGTGATGGCAGGATTCGTAGTGAGCAAGGCAGTTGGAGCCAGAAACAATGAGAAACGGAGACAACAAATTCTAGTTTTCTCCCCATCCTCCTCCTTGCAGGGTTTTATGGGGCAACACAAAGACTTAGGGGAAGTAGGCAGGCAGCTATTGCCACCCACTGCAATGGCTGGAAGTAAGAAGACACTCAGGTGGGGCTGGGTAAAGCCAGGCCGGGTTTGGTGGGGCAGGTCCACATTGTCCCGAATGGACCAGCCTCTACTGCTTTGTAAATGCAAGATTTGAACGAGACCACTAAAGCATAACATTGGCTAACCTCTCTGTTTTGCACTTGCAGCCCTACCCTGTCCGCTCAACAGTCACTATGAACATTGTGCCAAGGCCTGTGACCAGACCTGCAGCAGCCTGCATGTCCCGCCTCAATGCCCGGAGAAGTGCGAGGAGGGCTGTGTGTGCAATGAGGGCTTCGTCAAGAGTTCTGACACTTGCGTCCCTATGTCTGAGTGTGGCTGCTTCTACAAGGGACGCTATTATCCAGCCTTGGAAGATTTCTATCCAACTTGCGAGGAACGTTGCAGGTGCCAGGCTGGTGGAAACGTGGTGTGTGTTACCGCTCCCTGCACCCCCAATGAAGAATGCAAAATGGTGGAAGGGTACCGCAAGTGCCACGCAGTTGGAAAAGCCACCTGCTCGGTGGTTGGTGATCTCTATCTGTCCTTTGATGGCCGAATCATTAACTTCCACGGCACCTGCACTTACTTCTTGACCAAGCTGCAGAAGCCAACCCAGAGCTTGAAACCCTTAGTTGTTATTATCGAGAATGAGCCTTGGGGCAATGGGGAGATCACACTTCCCAGGATGGTCTATGTGGAGGTCCTTGACAGGCAGCTTGTTTTGCTGAGGAACAACTGGGGAGTAGTGCTGGTGAGTCTCTTCATGCTGCCAAATCGACAAGCTTGGTGGGGTGGGCGTTCATCTCCTACTCACTCTGTAGCCAGGATCAGGCCACCCGCTAATCATCCTGATATATTTCCCTAAGGGTTAGAAGATTGTTTTGGAGATAATTTGCTCATCATCCTTCTTTTTGGGCCAGAGTAGAATAAGTAGTTTTCACACACATAACTACTGTTTGAATGGTTCTAAGACGTCAATTGCAGATTTGGTAGCCTGATCCAAGTTTGTACCCTACTGGGTGAGTATGTGCAGTAGGGAGGCCTAACACATCATCACCATCACCCCCCACCCAATGCTAAACTTTCAAATCTGAATCATCCCCTCCCTGTGTTTGCTTCTTGCATTGGAAAAGAGATCCCATTTGAGTGAATGGAAGCTTTCCTTCTCTAGCCCAACAGAAATAGTAGCTGCAGATGACTATGGGACTATGACAAAGCACAAAAACATTAAACACCCTACCTTTCTCGCCGAGGTCCATTCCATATGAGCTTGCAATATGTTTTCAAGTAGCCAGCTGCTAATTGTGTGAATGGCATCTTGGCTAGATTGGCACTTATTCTGCATAGCACACCTTACTCAGTAGGCCAATCCCCTTTATTTATCCAGGTGGATGGAGTATGGCAACGCCTCCCTGTGAATCTTTTGTCTGGGCATCTCAGAATCTTTCAGCATGGGATCAGTATCACAATAGACTCCACCTTTGGCTTTGCACTGACCTACGACCTGTATTCCCACGTGAGGGTCACTATTCCCAGCATCTACCAGGACTACATAGGCGGCTTGTGTGGGAACTACAATGGAGACCAGAGTGACGATCTTCAGCTCCCTGATGGCACCGTGGTCACTGATGTGAATGAATTTGGTGCCGCCTGGAAAATTCCAGTCCTCGGTGTATCCTGCACGGATGGGTGTGGTGCAGAGGGCTGCTCAGTTTGTGCGGAGGAGGAGAAAGAAGCTTTCAAACAGCCCAGCTCCTGTGGGCTCCTCACTGCATCCAATGGTCCATTCAGTGCATGCCATGCCATAGTGAACCCCGAGCCATATCTGGACAACTGCATCAATGACCTGTGTGTAGGAGGTGGTGACCAACAGATTCTGTGCCAGAGCCTCCAGAGCTACATGAAAGCCTGCCAGGAGGCCAGGGTCACTATTGAGCCTTGGAGAAGTGCAACCTTCTGCCGTGAGTACCAAGAGACCCTTGATTCTGCTTTCCCTTCTTTCCAGTGGTGCTTGGTACCCACTGAGACAGGCAAGGCACAAGGCGGGGAAACTAGCAGTAAGTGGTGCCTGAGGCAATGACGGGCAGAGCCATTGCCGACTTGTTGTAAGTAAAAAGGTGTTGTAAGCAAGCAAGGACCACTTGGGGGCCGGCAGAGGTTGTTGGGCTAGCATCTCATCATCTCTAACGGATCAACCTCCATTGCTTCCTTCCACTTCTCCAAGGGGTAAATCTCATTGGTGCTGTGACCTGGTCTTTTTGTTGACTGGCATTGCTCTGGCCAGCATCACATATGCCCATTCAAAGCAGGCAGGTTTAATTCTGCTGCTTCTGCTATATGAGGGACCCACCGATTAACCCTCTGTGTCCTTTTTCTTGCAGCCGTGACTTGCCCTGCCAACAGTTATTATACCACTTGTTCCAACATCTGTGAAACCAACTGTGCTGGACTGACTGACCACATTCGATGCCCGGAATACTGTGTCGAGGGCTGCCAGTGTGATCCTGGCTTCTTCTTTGATGGTCTCAAATGCATCTCCTTGGATGAGTGTGGCTGCTTTGAGCGTGGCAGATATTTCCCGGTATGTGGAGAGGGAGGCAGTGGTGGTGATGGGGACAGTATTGGATTGCCTATACACAACCCTTTTTGTCAGCCATCTCTGGTTAAACTATGGAATTCACTCCCACAAGAGGCAGTGGTGGCCACTAACTTGAATGGTTGTGAAAGAGGATTAGACATATTTCCAGAACAGAAAGCTATCCATGGCTATTAGTCACCATGGCTAGCTTCTATCTCTGCTGCTGGAGCGAGAATGTTGTTGTACTCAGATTCGGCTTGCAGACTTCCTATAGGGCTTCTTGTTGGCCACCATGGGAACAGTATTCTGGTCTCGATGCCCAGTGGCCAAGTCCAGCTCGTCTTAAGTTTTCAGTGATGGTTTCCTTTACCATGAAAATCTTTCTTTTCCAAGTGGTCCTAGGCTGTGTACCAGTGTACCCCTGTATACCAGTGTTATCTCTTGATCCCTAGCCTAATGAACCTGTGGTGCTCAATGACTGCAAGGAGAAATGCATCTGCACTGCAGTTGGAGGGTTCAGGTGTGAGGCCATCACTTGCCAAGGAGAAGAAACTTGCGAGGTGATCGATGGCATCATGCGATGCAACAGGATAGGTAACTTTTGATGATTGCTTGTTCTTGTGAACAGAGGGGTAAACACTGTTGGATTCTCTATATTTTCTTGGGTTCCTTATTGACAGGGCATTATAGATTCAGCCCTCCATTGGTACCAATGGGAACTTCCTTTGAAATTTTAAAAAAGCACTTTTCAAGGTCGTTCAATCCCCAGCAACTCCAGGTCAACCACGAAATGTCATAGAATCATAGAATCATAGAATCATAGAATCATAGAATCATAGAGTTGGAAGAGACCACAAGGGCCATCGAGTCCAACCCCCTGCCAAGCAGGAAACACCATCAGAGCACTCCTGACATATGGTTGTCAAGCCTCTGCTTAAAGACCTCCAAAGAAGGAGACTCCACCACACTCCTTGGCAGCAAATTCCACTGTCGAACAGCTCTTACTGTCAGGAAGTTCTTCCTAATGTTTAGGTGGAATCTTCTTTCCTGTAGTTTGGAACCATTGCTCCGTGTCCGCTTCTCTGGAGCAGCAGAAAACAAGCTTTCTCCCTCCTCTATGTGACATCCTTTTATATATTTGAACATGGCTATCATATCACCCCTTAACCTCCTCTTCTCCAGGCTAAACATGCCCAGCTCCCTTAGCCGTTCCTCATAAGGCATCGTTTCCAGGCCTTTGATCATTTTGGTTGCCCTCCTCTGGACACGTTCCAGTTTTTCAGTGTCCTTCTTGAACTGTGGTGCCCAGAACTGGACACAGTACTCCAGGTGAGGTCTGACCAGAGCAGAATACAGTGGCACTATTACTTCCCTTGTTCTAGATGCTATACTCATATTGATGCAGCCCAGAATTGCATTGGCTTTTTTAGCTGCTGCATCACACTGTTGGCTCATGTCAAGTTTGTGGTCAACCAAGACTCCTAGATCCTTTTTACATGTACTGCTCTCAAGCCAGGTGTCACCCATCTTGTATTTGTGCCTCTCATTTTTTTGCCCAAGTGCAATACTTTACATTTCTCCCTGTTAAAATTCATCTTGTTTGTTTTGGCCCAGTTCTCTAATCTGTCAAGGTCGTTTTGAAGTGTGATCCTGTCCTCTGGGGTGTTAGCCACCCCTCCCAGTTTGGTGTCATCTGCAAATTTGATCATATCCCTTGCCTGAAATCTTGGAATGCCACTGCCAGTGAGCATAGACAACATATTGCTAGATGGACCAATGGCTCTGACTATTGCAGTTTCCAATGTTTCTAAGTAGGGAGTCACAGTTCACAGTGCCACAATAAATGGTTATTTACAAAATAGAAAAGGCTTCAAGGGGAGCAACAAAGATTATAAAAGGTCTTATCTAGAAAGTCTAAAAGAACTGGTTATGTTGAATCTAGTAAAGAGAAGACTAAGGAGGAAGCAGATCTCTTAAACTACTAGTTCCAAATCTTCCACATAGAAGAGGGCAATGGCATGGTTTCATCCTGCCCCAGAAGGCTTAGGCTTTTGAAATTCCATACACTTCAGCTTGTATATTTTCAAACTTATCTTCCCAACAGAGTCCCGCTGCTCCCTGATGCCTGGAGCTCAGCTATCCACCTTTGATGGCCTTTCTGGGAAAGTCCCTGCTCCTGGCACCTTTCAACTGACTTCCCTTTGTGACTTCAACTCTGATTATTGGTTCCGTGTGATTGTGGAAGTTTCGTCATGTCCACCCAATGGAGTAGTCACTGCCAACTTGCTCTATTTCTTCTACGAGGGTCTATTTATTACTGTGAATAGACAGAAGGAGGCCTGGGTAAGTAAAAAGCTGACCAAGAAAGGGACAAGTTTTACTTACGTATTAAAATATTTATTTATACAATATTTATTTTATTATCCCCCACTTTGCCATGACTTTGGGTCAGTCACTGTATTATAAACATCATCACCACAACCACTTTAGTTGTATGCCACTTTCCCTCTCTCTCTCTCTCTCTCTCTCTCTCTCTCTCACACACACACACACACACACACACACACACACAAAATTATGCTCAAACTGGCTTATGAGAACACAACATCATAAAATCAACAACTGCGATAATAATTTCATATTAACAGCCATAATAAAGAAGCAACGTAAGGTAAATGTACTGTAATGGCAAATAAAACCTCACCAACATTTTCATAGTATCAATGTTGCAACATTACTCCTCCTAGCAGTAGCAAAAATGACAAGGATGTTTGAACAGTTTCACCTTGGTCCTGGATGTTTTAGCCTAGGCTTGCCATACGTCTGGAAAATTATGGTCATGCCAGCAAACTGGACACCTAAAATGGTGTCCAGGGGGAATTTTTTGAATTTTAAGAGATGTCAGGAATTTCCTGGACGTATGGCAACCCGGGTTCTGTTTTGTTTTCTGCCCCCCCCCCCCGGATCTCTTGAGTTGAAATGCTCCACATCTGTCAGGAAAGGAATTCTGAGCAGGGAGGGTTTTGTTTTTGTGTGTGCATTAAGCATTCTCTCTCTCTCTCTCTCTCTCTCTGAGGCTAGCTCAGCATGAGACTCTTAATCTCAGGGTTGTGGGTTTGAGTCCCATGTGTTGGGTGAAAGATTCCTGCATTGCAGGGGGTTGGACGAGATGATCCTAAGGGTCCCTTCCAACTCTGCAAATCTAAATCTAAAATCTCTCCCTTTGTGAAGGAGTCCATAACAGCCCAGCTTTGCAGAACTGAAATATGCCACCCAGGGCCTAGCCAGAAAGAGGAAGCTTCCTTAAAAAAACAATAACAAAACCAAAGTTCAACAACTATGGTGGTTTCCTAAAAAAGAAATTTTACCTTTTGAAATATGGCAAGCCTATTTTAGCCACTACTACTATGTCAGCTACAATTATCCAAGGATAAAATTAGTCTGATCAAATGCCTAGGCCTCAGCTTCCCCAAAGAATCACTGCCCCTTTGGTATCACCATTCAGGCACCAGTTCATCTCATGATGTTAGTCACATTCACTCTTCTGCAGCAGCTTCTTACAAGGCTTCCAAAAATATGGGGTGGGATAGCTAACCTACCTCACAAGGTTTATGAGGCTAAAATGAGGGGCCTGGGGCGGAGAATCATGTACAACACCATACGGTTCTTGGAGAAAAGGTAGGATATAAATGTAATCAAACATGGGGCCCTTAACAGAGCTGTTCTAGGTGCCCTTGGAAAATGAAAGATGCTGTCCCAGGGCCCTCCTTGTCTGGGTTTCCATCTGGGCATTCCCTTGATCTGAACTGGAATTTCCATCACAATGTGGGTAAGAAACAAAAACAAAACATGGCTGCCACCACAAAAATCATGGTATTCATGGGGACCAGCAGCATTCGCCTAACCACTCCATGTGGTGGTGCAGCGTCTAGCCCCCAAGGCTGCTCTCAGTCATCAACAAATCAGTATACTCTGCAGGAATGAGGAACCTATGACCCTTCAGATGTTAATGGACTCCAGCTCCCATCATCCCAAAACCATGACCAATGATAAAAGATGATGGGAGTTGTAATCCCACAACCTCTGGTTGGCCACATGTACCCCATCCCCAATCTTCCAGATTAAACCAGTTAAACCTTGTAGCTCTAGTTTGAAGGCAAGCACTTGGAAGAGAACCCTGTTTCACTGAATGCTTCTCTTTTCTCTGTCCTGTTTAACTGTTTTGTGTGTTTCAGGTGAATGGGCTGCCAGTTCAGATCCCATCCAAAATCACAGAGTCAATAATACTTAATCTGTCTGGTGAAGTCATCACCCTGAGTTCGCCTCAAGTTGAAGTAAACCTGAACCTAGCTGGAGGGGTGCAGGTGACTGCTAGTCCAGATTTGAAAGGACAAGTATGTGGGGCGTGTGGAAACTTCAACAATGATCAGACGGATGACCTAATTGGCCCAAATGAAGTGAAAGTAATTGATGTTCCTGGGTTGTTGACATCTTGGACAGCCAGAGATTTCACCCCCTGGTAAGTTAGCTTTTAAATGCTCCTCCTTGTGGATGACTGAATGGAGGCCATCAAAAAGAGCTACGCTGACAATTGCAAAAGCATGTTGGTGATATGGTGCCCCATAAGAGGTTCCAAATCTCTCTATCTCTCTCCTCCCCTCCCCACATTTCACCACCAAGATGATCCAATTCAAAAGTTTGTCTGTAACACAGCAATCCAGATTTTTTGCTGCCATCACCAAGAACTTGGCAGCTTTCTACTTGGCTCCACTGGTGGGGAAGGCAGTAGCAGGCCTTCTAGTGGAGTAAAGAATGTGTTGGATTCTATCTAAACCACAAAACCACAAAACTAACAAAATTAGAGTGATGAAAAATTGGAATGTGGTCTGACAGACTATTTTATTAAAACTGGATGAGATCCAGCCAATTGGATCTTCAGAAATGCCCTGGAATTCTACAGTCCCTTGCAAGTGATGGGATTCAAATATATATGTGGAGTTCCCAACTGGAATGGTTTACCCATTCATTTCAGTGGAAGCAACTCTTCTCTGTTCTCATGGGTATGGGTAGGTAGTATTGCCCCTTCTATTGACATGAATGGGAAAACCTGTATGAAATGAAGAGCGCACCAGGTGAGGCAAGCCATATGGGCTTCTTTCATAAATGTTCTGTGCTTTTCTGTCAGCAAACTTAGATACACACCCACCCACCAACATTCACCCCTAACAAGCCCCACAAGGCAATTAACAAGAAGAAAATGATATACAACTCCTTTTGTGTATGTCGCCCAATATGCATCTTGCAAATTATTTTACTGTGCAACATGTTCCATTTATTCATCAATGCGCAAAACAAGGTTTCAGGCGACAAGGCTTGTGGTGGGCCTGGGCCAAGTACCTCTATCAGACGTCTCTGACAGGAGCAGTTGGGCCTAGCCGCCCTTTTAATTTGGAGAAGGGAAGTAGCTCAGTGGTAGAGCATCTACTTTAAATGCAGAAGGTTTCATATTCAATTCCTGGTGCCTTCAGGCAGGACTGGGGAAAACTCCTATCTGAACCCCTACTGTCACTCATGGTACATACTATTGAGCTAGATGGACCAATGGTCTGACTCGGAATAAGGCAACTTCCTATGTTCTCATGATGCCGCAGAGAAACACTATAATCATGTCTGTTCTGGAAATTAAAAATGGCAGTGCTCAGAATCCTGGCCAGAAAGAAAGAAACAAAGAAAGAAAGAGAAAGAAAGAAAGAAAGAAAGAACACCAAGGGATCACAGGGCTTCCCCTGCAGCCTTGAATGGGAGCAAACTCAGCAATTATTATATTAGGAGCTTCACTGAATTTACTAAAGTAGAGGCTTGTTTGGTCTAGCAATGCCACCAGGTGGGACTTGAGGGTGGAAGTCTATAGCTCCACTCAGTATGGTGGACTGGAGGGATCCCAAACAGAAAAGGTGACATTTCGAAGGACCTAAAAAAGAGATGTTCCATAAGACCATTGTTTTGCCTAACTGCACCACTGGTTCAGTTCATTTTATGTTCTAACTGCTACTTTCTCTCTCTTTTTCCTTCTCAGTGTGGAGTGAGAGAAGATTCACTTGGTAAACTGAAAGTTCCAGACTGAAGCTATTGAATTATACTAAGGGGAAACTGGTGTTTGGGAGAATGGTGAAATGATGAATTTAATCCTATAATTTGGGTAATCCTTGGCAAAATCTCATTAGAATGATTTTGTTCAGTAAATCTATTTCTTCAGATCTTTTAATTAAAGGTATGTGAGAGGGAACAGATTATGCCTAATAAAGACATCTGGCTTACTTTTGTCTTAATCTCTCTTGAGTCTAAATATGTAACAATGACTTGGATGAGTACATGGGGGGGGGGGAGGTTTCCCTCAGCACTGTTCCTGGGAAAGTTTTGAAAGAAGGCTAGGCATAGCTTTCTGTATTTTGATCCCCTCACTGAAAGTTAAAAAATACTCCTCAGGTCACTATTAATTAATTAATGTATTACCCACTGTTTGCCAGCAAGCCCCAGGGTGGACTACAACAATTTAAATTTCAGAATTAAAAACAGTTAAAACAGATTACCATCCCAGGAATACGGTGAGTCCTGAAAGCACACATCTCTTGTGCCAAAGGCTAGATTAAAGAGGTGCTTCAATTTATGTTTTTATTTAAACATTGCATTATCAGGGGGCCTTACGATAAACACAGTCAACTGTACAATAAAATAAAACGGCAAACATGTGAATAGATTGAAGCAGCTGGACCCTGAAACCAACACAAAGAGTTTTAAGGCAGCCCTGTTCAGGGAAGTTTTTAACGTGTGATTTTACTGTATTTTTGGTTTTTATGGAAGCCGCCCAGAGTGGCTGGGAAGGCCCAGCCAGATGGGCGGGATATAAATAAATTATTATTATTATTATTATTATTATTATTATTATTATTATTATTTTAAGGCACAGGCAAGAATAAATTAAAAGCGTTTGGAAAATGGAACCAGGCCAGCCTCTCTGAGGAGAATGTTTCAGTCAGGACATTGCTGTTGAACAGGCCCTTCAGTACACCACCCATGACAGTCTCCTCAGGTTGACTAGCAGTCAAACTAACTGAGGAATGGGATGAGTTTTCCAGAACAGGGCAGTAGATTGTGCCGTGAATAATTCAGTTCACGCACTGCACGTATTAGCTGAAATGCACCTGCAATGGTTGAAGGTAGTTTGCTTTCTGATACAAAGGACAAGATGGCACCCCCCCACCCCACTTACCCATTTCATGTTCCAGACTGGCAGTTGAATCTTAACCTCAGTGTTGGTGGCAGGATAATATTCCTCACTGCCCCTGAGGCAGCAGGCCAGATTATGAGATACCATGTGGACACTGAGGGGAATTATTGGGGATTCAGGAAAGGTGGCTGTTGCTGCTGCCCTCCCTGGTTAACTTCCGCCTAATTGTAGGGCCATCCCCACTCTGAGGTAAAATTTCTGAGGTAAATAAAAACAACAAAAAGCCATGTAAAGGAAGAACCTCAAATATTACTTCGTGCTTGTGATGATATATCGCACCCTTAGAACCTCTTGCATATGTCACCTAGCAGTGTTAGTTGTATGGAATCTGCTTATTCAAAACATGTGTCGCATTTGCCTCTGAGAAGTTGGAGAGCAATAACCTCCATTTTGTGTATCAGATGCAAGCTGTCTGTCATGAAACAATCCCTAGGCTCTGCTGCCTGGAGCTCTGAGGAAGCTTTGTCTTTTTACTCTGACTGAACTCACCACCATTAGCAATATTCCTTTCTTATCTTGTCCCCAGTTTCCCCCCTGCCACAGCTGACAATAAAAATGTGATACTGTGACCAGAGGGCCTCCATCTTTCCCTGTACCTGAGACCACCTAGTTTCGTTTGCTGTGGAGCCACATGAACGGGCGTGTTGTGGGCACAGAAGAGATAATGTCCCGCTCATTTCAGTTTGTATGAACATGTTGTTTGGAAGAGTGTAATGCAGCACAAAACCCAAAGTAACATAAAACCCTAAGAAAATTTATTTTTATTTAACAAAGTTTTTATACACTGCTTGATTGTAGTAGAACCTCTAAGCAATTTACAAGAAATATTAAAATTATCAATAAAACCATTTGAAAACAACGAAAACAGTTAAAGATAATTAAAATATATAGTAAAAAAGATTAAAACATGTCAACATATTTTTGTCTGGATAGGCTTGTGAAGGGGCCTGCCTGTTTTCAATAGGCAGAGAATAAGTGTAGTCCTTGCCACACTAAAAGGTGAATTTCAGCATCTGTAACAGTGCAAGTTCCAGTGGTCAAATGGGCATATATGGGGTAAGGTGATCTTGCAAATAAACTAGTCTCAAGCCATTAAGGGTTTTTACATACTACTAGTAACCTTGAACTTGGCCCAGTAACAAATTGGCAACCACTAAAAATCTCTGAGCAGAGGTTTTATATGCTGACAGGGTCTCACTCAGGATCGAGAGTGGTCACTTCGTGATGGGAGTTGTACTACAAAACATCTAGAGGGCACCAGGTTGACAAAGGCTGGTCTACAGCCTACAGGTCTGAGCTACATCTAGGTGACATGGGCAAATTGTGGAAGGGCAGTGCTGGCACAAAGCCTGAGGCTTTAAGTGTTGATCAAGATTGGAGGAAGGAGAAAAATGAAAAAGTTGGAGGCAGTATTAGCAACCACCCACCATTTGAATGGTTGTCATGTTTTACATACTGGCCATGAGGAACAGCATCACCAAAATATGATTATAAGGTCAATTTTTGCCTCTTTCTTCACCCCCAGTCCTGTGGGAGTCTTCTTATGAGGCGATTTATTTGTTTATTCAACACATTTTTTCTATTGCTTTTCTATTTCCAAAACAGCTTACAGAAACAATGAATTGGGGTTATTTACTCCCTCTCACTAAATACTTTTCCAAACATGACTACCAGTTCTTGTCTAGCAATCCTACTTGTTGCACATACACTCCAAACCAGGAAAACCTGGGCAGTTGCTGATGGACTACGTCCTTGTGGAAGTAATAGCACTGACCCAAATTCCAGCTACAACCATCGAGGCCTGGTGGTACTCTCAGTACTTCTTTGACCAGCACTGTAGCCCAGGTAGCTGTGTAAAATCATTATTTTGCCAAAAAGCTATCAAGATGGACTCACACAAATGCAAGACCTTTACCAAAAGCTTTTTATTGATTTGTCTGTTAGATTCAACTCGGTCTGGGTCAAGACATTGCTGTGAAACGCCCGTTGCCATGCCCCAAAGACAGCTGTAGCCTTGAACCAAGAAAGACTTTGCTGTGTACCTGGGGAGCAGCTATCACACATCAGATTGGAATGTGTTGTACTGTTTGGCAGAGGGACCCCTCTATGTATGCTATGTGACACTTTGAGTCAAATGTGAATAAACTAGTGAAACAAACTGAAAACATCAAACAATGCAAATTCAAGGAAGCAGAGGCTAGCTAGTGACCGAACTTATGTACAATATCTGTGGGGCTGAAGCTCAGCATTTCTGAGCTGGTGAACCCAATCTGCTTTGCTGCAGGGAAGCACATTTATTTAACAGCAAGAGGTGTTCCGTTGTGCTTGGGAGACCAGCTGCCTGTCCTATCCCTGGGATTTAGCCAGGGAGAAGCTGTTTCCGTCACGATACCAGTCCAGATATTGCCTCAGAGGGGTTGGCATCCAAAAGTGATCTCGATTCTAGGTTTCAGTAGGAGTGGATTTTAAAACGAGCTAAAAATATAAGGGAATAACAGAGCATTCAGTGCCTTGTATATCAAACAACAGTATTCCAAATCCCTTGCGGGAGTATACCCATACTTGGACATGCATCATGGTGGGCAATTCCAAACTGTGTATAGGCGTTGTTCTTAACAGGAGACACTAAAGAGCCATTGCTAAAGATGAATAAATCTGTCAAGGCTTGCCCACACTTCTACTCGTGTCATAAAATTGCTGTTTTTGAGCTATTTTAAGGGGAAATCAGGGAAATCAGCACTGCCAACATGGGCTGCCATACGTCTGGAATTTCTCGAACATTTAGTTGATTTCTGCCTGGACGCTGCTGATGAATGCAGTATTCTGGATATGTCTGGGAAATTCTGGACATATGGTAACCCTATTTCTAGGCATGGGTCAGAGTAGATTTCCCCTTGGCCTGTTCCTGCATACAAAACATTCTTTCTACCACAGAGCTACAATGGTGAAGAAGCACTTTTATATCATTCTTCCCCAATCTGGTGCCCTCCAGATTCTTTGGACAACAACTCTAGGCAGCCCCAGCCAGGATGACCAATGGTCAGGCTGTAGTCCAGACCACTTGGAGAGCACCAGGGTGCGAAAGTCTGCTGGCTCTCAAGCAGTGCCATGGAAGTCTTCGTTTAGACTGAGTCTTGCTTCTAGGGAAAAACATATTGTGGAGAGGGGGAAGAAAGGAAGGGTGTGAAGAGAAGAAAGCAAGAAAAGAGTTAAAAGGAAGCAAAGATGAAATAATGGAAGAAAGAAAAGAGGAGGAAAGAAGAGCAGAAATCATAGATAGAGAAAGGGAAATAAGTTTACCTTAACACCCGGGACGCAGGTGGCGCTGTGGGTTAAAGCCACAGCGCCTAGGGCTTGCCGATCGAAAGGTCGGCGGTTCGAATCCCTGCGGCGGGGTGCGCTCCCACTGCTCAGTCCCAGCGCCTGCCAACCTAGCAGTTCGAAAGCACCTCCGGGTGCAAGTAGATAAATAGGGACCGCTTACCAGCGAGAAGGTAAACGGTGTTTCCGTGTGCGGCTCTGGCTCTGGCCAGAGCAGCGATGTCACGCTGGCCACGTGACCCGGAAGTGTCTTCGGACAGCGCTGGCCCCTGGCCTCTTAAGTGAGATGGGCGCACAACCCCAGAGTCTGTCAAGACTGGCCCGTACGGGCAGGGGTACCTTTACCTTTACCTTTAACACCCTCAAGCATGAGCTACAATCTGACACACACCCCTCAATGGCAATGTGTTTACAGTTGAGGCCCAGTCTTCCATGATCAATAGGCCCCAATAAACTGTTCGTTCTTCTCCTTCTTCCTCCATGCTTGGGTCATGGGGTGCAACCTTGAGATGCTCAACAGAGCAGCATAAATAGCATCAGTAGAAACCTACTTTCTTAAACAACCAAGTATCCAGTTGCCATCATTTATGTCCCAGTTGCTTTTTTTTTGGGGGGGGGGAGATTGCACCCTTGCCCATTGACTTAAGCAGTGGGGATCATTAAATAGATTAGTGAAATAAGACATGCAAGCATTGGGGAAAAATTGATTAAGTTTCTGTCCTTACATACCATTTTGCATAGCTGTCGTGACTCGCCAGTGGCTAATGACCTCTGTAATGGTGTGCGCAACTCTACCATTGGGTAACCGCAAGTCATCTGCACCATTCCCATTGAAGTTTCCACAGGCTCCGAATACTTTGTTGGCCAGTTCACCACTGATGGCCACTGTCAGGTCTCCTCTGGTGCTATAGAGAACCCGCACACCTGATCTGTGTGCCACTGTCACCAAGTCCTGAGCCAGGCTTATCGATACTTCCTTTGAGGGCTGGACTGGAAGATGCACTGGGTGACCATTAACCTATAACATGTAAACCAGCTGGTCATTTAGAACTACTACAGATGATAAAGACAAAACAAGGAGAACAACAATATAACTTTCGAAGATGTGTGGTTGCTAGAGAGATATAGCTTCTGCTAAACTCACTGTTCTTCCCCATGATATGACCATGACCTACCCCTTAAGCCTCTGCATTGGATCCTGCAAGCTGCATCAATTTCAAGCTTTTGTCACAAAACTTCTAAAGCTCATGGCCTTAGACTACCACCCCTCCCTCCATTTTCTGTATCATACATCTAGCACATTTGCTAAGGAACATTTCCAGAAATGTATGTGAATACATACATACCCATATATTTTGAAACTCTTATCAAAATTCCTTTCATTTTCCTTTGAATTTGTATAGAAGTTTCTCTTGAGAGGACCTTCGAGTTCAACTTGAGTTTCAACTACGCCATTGCCTATGACTCAGAAGTGTATCTATTCGCTTGCTCACTCTTTCTCTGACACACACACACTGAATTATGTCACTAGCCCATAAGAAAACTACTGATAGTCTTCTATATCCCTGGGCATTTTGTTTGAGCAAAACTACCCTTAAATTTGTTGATTCAGTGGCAATTCTTAACATCTTTGTTTCTTTCTCTGATCTCTGTGCCCCTGCAATTCTATGCTCTACATTTTTCAATGCATTTACCTCTCCAGAGTTTTCATATAACACTTTCCTATGTCAGACTAGTCTCATCCAGCCAGCATCTCTATTGCCAACTGACTGTGTGATGAGTGCTGAATGTGTGATGTGTGTATTTATGTGGGTGGGTATGGTGCATGCATGTGTGAAAGTGTAGAGTGGCTCCACCTATTGTCAGTTATTGCTTTTCCCGCTATTGGCTTTGGCCCTGCCCACTTCTGGCATGAATCCTATGGAAGGCTGGTCGAAGAGAATTAAGCCCACCCTTATAAAGTGTCTATTGCAACTGTATACACTAATTTAATGCTCATTAGTTACAGCATTCCAGGGCAGATAGATAAAAAGGATGACAAGTTAGTGGGAAGAGTGGGTGGTGAGATGGTGGTGTGTTGATTGGGAAGAAAGCTTTTGTGGAAATAAGAAGTGGATACTGAAAGGTATAATGGCTGATAGAATATGAGTTCTGTCAACTTCCATTCTTTACTTCTTACCGTAACTGAGCTGTCCTGCTTCACCAGCACAATAAGCTTGTGGAAATAGATTGTGACAGTGACCACAAGGGGTGTGGGGCATGCGGGACATTTCTGCAGCTGAGTCACCACCCGGAACCAAGATGTAGACTTGGCATTGATGAGTGCGGAAATCTCATAGGACCCTACAGGGGGAACCTTTCCGGAGACCCCATCGTAAGTTGTGAAGATGTGCCCCTGGGAAATGGTGCAATGGCCCTCTTGCCGGATACAAGTCCACTTGGCATTACTCAGGACACAGGTTTGTCCAGCTGCACATGGTAGAGGTGTGCACACGACCCGACCTTGACGATGGCAGGTACACTGCTCCCTGCAGTTGGCTGTGATCACCTTCACTCCAACCTGCCAATAAAAACACGGTTAGGAGCTGTGTTGAAAGCAGGTGACTCTTGCATTTTGCCATATTTGAAATCATATAATGTATGGTGAGTTTACGTGGTATCTTCCATATGTTATCATCACAGTTCTGCTGACCCAACTGCAAATTTGTGTGTGTGAGTAAAAATAGAAAAAAAAATAGTTGGTGCCTCCTAATTTCCAGTGGGAGCATATTTAAAAACATGAATGCCACCACACTGAAAGCTCTGCCTAACAAACTTCAGGGGCGTGTGACACCCACAAATGTGCTTCTGGAACCTACACCACTCCCATTTCTGCCTCTACAACATTATTTCTTCCCGTTGCTCCATAAACATCCCAGCTAGCCTTCTGCTTCCTGTTGGAGCAAAACCCTTCTTCAGGTGCTATTTCCCCTTGTGCAGAAGAATTCTTAACAAGAACAATCTGTGAGTGTGCAGCTGGGGTTATGCCTCTGTTTGTAAGTGTGCGTGTTAAAGTTCTTCTCCTTCTCTCTCCTTCTCTCTCTCTCTCTCTCTCTCTCTCTCTCTCTCTCTCACACACACACACACACACATCTCTTCCTGATCTTTCTAGAGAAACCACAGCCCGACTGAACAAAATGCCTTTAAATTCAAGCATTCCAGTTTAGCCAGCTTGTGTATTGGGATAACAAGTTCTTGTTCTTTCAGAAAGTGCTTGTCACTTGCCTTAAACCATGTGCCCTGGTGAAAGCACCGACATTGACTAATAGGCACACAATGATACCCAGCCATAAAGTAACCCTTTTTGCACTGGCAGCCTTCGGCACAGTTGCTCGAGCACTTGGTGATGCCGACTGCTTCTCTGCAACCTCTGGGGCAAGCTCTGACACAGATATCGTAGTGACTGTTGACTGGGCACTTCATAGCTGCAAGAAAGATGGGGGGAAATTAAGTTACTATATGTAAGGGGAAGATGAGGTGGATTAGGAACATAGGGAGCTAGGATACTGAGTCAGTTCAGACCATTTTGTCCATTTAGCTCAGTATTTTCTGCACCATGGATAAGAAATCACCATCCCACATGCCAAACTTGGTCAATCAAGGGTACAAATTTGAACTGGACTCAGCTACCTCACACCTGACAACATATGGGGGGCCAGATGGAGAATAGGAATTGGTCAATCTCACAGTTTTGTTTATTCCCAGTTCCTTGATTTTCCCATCATAAGTTCAGGTCTCCACCTTTCCATGTCACTTTTTTTCTTTTTTAAAAGTCATTGGGAAAACTCAACAACATTTTAATATGATTCCCCCCCCCCCGCCAAAATGCACAATTTTGTATGCAGTTTTGCCTAACATGCACATTTTTGCAAAGTGATTTCACCTAATATAAAACATCTGTGAATTATTTCCCCCTAATAACGGTATATGAACTTTTACGCACACTTTACTCTAGTATATGCACTTATGTACACTGGGTTGCAGCACTGCATTTGGAAAATTACCATTGTTTTGCAAAGTACGATTTGGGATGTTACATGCTGCCGCTTCCATCACCAAACCCAGAGTATGAGCAGACAAGTTGGTAATACCTCTTCTTGGATGTATAGTTGAGATTGTTAATAGACACTAGTGTGCACAGATCAAGAAGGATGCTGGCAGAGATTGTGAAAGTGGGGTTAGGTGCCCGTGGCCTTAGAAAGCTAGTTTTATAGGAGGACTTACGGCAGAATGCTGCTGTCCTCCAAGGCTTGATCTTGACGCCTGCAGCTTGACAGGCAGTGACGTAGGCATGGATAGCCCGGCAGAGGATAACAGTGTTCCCTCTTGCTTTGCAGAGGTCATGCACGCAATTGTTGTAGAAGTCTGCAGGGTTGATGGTGGAAAAGCAGGCACTGAAAGGCCCATATGGGGCTTGAAGTATGCCACATTGACTGCTGTGTACATAGCTGGCCTTCCGGCTCTCTCTGCATGCACCACATACTGAAGCGGCACAATCATCTGCGCAGACAGCAGTGGGGACGTCCACTCTCCAAGCAGCTGCAAAGACTTGGACGCTTGAGGCTGGGTGGCCAGTGGGCAGGAAGAGGTCATCATTGGATCTGCCATTATAATTACCACACAGGCCACAGGTCTGGCCCTGATAGGATTCAGGTACTCTGACAACAAGATGGTAGAGCTGGTCAAAAGAGACGAATAAGCCAAAGTCTGTCCGAATCACAATGTTGTCACCATGGTAGTATGCCCACATACCATCACTTACCAACCGGAAAGGTAAGTAGGTGGTCGCACCATTGACCTGTGGCAGTGGAAAATTAGTGAGAATCAGGCAGACAGACAGTTTAAGACAATGGCCACTCCTCTGATGTGTCCAAACCAACATCTGATGTAGTTTCACCTTTTGCCCTTGTTTACTGGTCTGTTTTCTACATATGTTCCTTATATGTGCAAACCTAGCATTAGCATGTAGCATCCCTGAACACTAGGATCTCCATATTGCAAGCAGGGCCCATCACTGTTTGACACCTGCCCTGGACCCCTTGTGCCGGATGGCTTGGAGCCACCATTTTAGATTTCCTGTAATGTCAAGGACTTACTCTGTGGTCAAAGCAGAAAATTTTAAAAAAGTGTTGCTAAGCTGCCCAAACACCAGGGCTATCTTAAGCATATGTGGCGCCAGGGTGCAAAGATCCACCCAGCACCCCCCCCCCCCGGTTGCCCAGTCCCCGGCCGGCCACCTCAGCGTCTCACTGGCTTGGTCGCCCCCGAACTCACGGCACAGAGACCACAGCAGAAGAGACCGGACTCTTGGCTGGTGCCCCTGGGAGCCTGGCACCTGGGTGCCCCGCACCCCTAGCACCTATGGGTAATACAGCCCTGCCAAACACTGATTGTAGTGCTGCTGCTGCTGCTGCCAGCTTTGGCCACAGGGACTCACTAATGAAGTAGGGGGCCCACCTGAAGAGACTTTCCCAAGGCCTCCCCCAAACCTAGATCTAGCCTTGCTAACATGACTATTGTATATTGATTGTTGCCCACCAGCCACACATCAGTTCTACTGTGCTCATCTCGAACATAGGAAGCTGTCTTATATTGAATCAGACCATTGGTTCATCTAGCTCAGTATTGTCTACACTGACTGGCAGGAACCTTCCAGGGTTTCTCAGAGGCTTCTGCCAGCCCCAGATGTTGGGGATTGAACCTGGAACCTTTTTCATACAAGGCAGATGCTCTGCACTGAGCTACAGCCCATCCCGACTCCATCACTACCCATAGCTATATCATTACACAACCTCATTGCTGCAACCATTCATCCTATTTATTCAACCCCTCATGTCTTTTGAGCAAGCAACCATGTTCCATTGCTCTCCATTTCACAAAGGCTTACCAGGACAATGCCTCTCTTTTCCCGCAAGATGGAGATGGTGTTTTGATAAGCTGTGACTGACACGACCTTTGTCACAGAGATCTTGCCCCTGGACCTCCTCTCATTCTCCACGTTGACAGAGAAGGGCTGAAGGGAGGTCTTCTGCATGCAGCTCCTAGCCAGAGTGTAGGTGCAGTTGCTCTGGAGGTCAAATGTAGTGCCATCAAAAGTGAGATAGTGTGGGTCACCAGCCACATGACAAGAGCCACTCCTCTTGGGGGCAAGTGAGTGGCACTTCTGGACACCTTCCACCACACGACATTCCTCATTAGGACCACAGGAGGAACGGTGGCAGTCCATGATGCCACCTACTTGGCATACACATCGCTCCTTGCAGAATCCATTGAGATAGAAAGAGTCACCCGCCTTGTAGTAGAAGCCTTGGTGGACACAGCCACACTGGGAGATGGGAACACACTGGTCGCCACTCAGAACATAACCTTCATTGCATTCACATCCCTCGTGGCATCTAGTAGTGCACGCTACTGGGTTAAAGAGGCTGAGACATGTCACTGGGCAATTGCTGGTGCAGACTTTATAGTGGCTGTTTGCGCTGCATTTAGGAGCTGGAGAGAGACAGGAAGACATTATTGACCTGGTTGAACCCCACTTAGTCTGGCGTCTTCTCCTAATCCCCCCAACCTAAAATGTAAGTGTAGGAAGAGATACTAATTTCAGACATTTCCAAATCTTGTTTCTAACTCCTGACTCTAGGAATAAGTGCATAAGCTGAATCAGATCAAAATGTCCATCCAATTCAACATCCTATTTTCCACAAAGCCCAACCAGATTCTTCTGAGAAGTCCACAAGAAGAGGATGAAGAAACTGGTTTTCCCATCAGGCTCTCCAGCAACTGCTACCCAGATTTATATGAACTCTGAAACCTGGAGGTCGCCTATAGCTATCATGACTATAGCTATCATTGATGATGAACATAACATATTACAATGTATTTATATACCACTTTTCATTCCACAGATAGTTGTCAAATCCCCATTGTGTGTATGCAAGTGGCAATCACCACAATCTGTAGCAACAAGTTCCACATATTGTGAACATAGGCTCTTCCTCTTATTTGTCCTGAATCACCTGCCAATCAGTGTGGACGACCTCAAGCTCTAAGTACTAAGAAAGGGAAAAGCTTTCTATCCACTTTCTCCATCAAATAAAATAATCTTGAAAATTGGCCTGGGAGTTTATGTACTCATCATTCCTTGGCAGGAACTGGGGGTTCACTTTCTGCAAGGTTATTGCCCATGAACTTACTACAGAAACTGGCAGATCTCCACTCATAGACCCTGGTGCCATATGCTTGGCAAGCTGCGGCATAGGAGGAGATGATGTGACAGACGGCATTTTTATTGGTCTTGTTGGAGCAAAAGTCAAAGACACAGTCTTTGAAATATGATTGAGGTGGCACCTTGCTGTGGCACTCCCTGAAAGGGCCACGCATGTCCAGCAGGAGGCCACATTCCTTGCTCGTCTTCTGTGAGTGTTCAATGTTCACAAGGTCTGCACAGGCCTCCTTCTCCTTCTCAATGCACCCTGGGATGTCCCGAACTTTCCAGCTTCGGCCAAAGTCCCCTGGGTTGGTTGTCAGAACTTGGCTGTGTTGCAGAGTCATGTCATCATTTGCCCGCCCATTGAAATTGCCACACAAGCCACACACGTCACCCCTGTAGGCTCCTGGTACCATGAGACGGATATTGTTAGTCCCATCAAATGCGACAGTTAAACCAAAATCAGTCGTGATCACAATATCCCAGCCGTGGCGGTAGAGGGCAACTTTGTTGTATTCAATGTTGTAGGGCAGGTGGACCAACAATCCATTCAACTGGAAAAGGTAGGTGAGGCAGGGAGAAAGAAAGAGAGAAAAGAATTTAGAGATGTTGTATAAAGCAGATGTGGGACAACACATGCTTTTCAGGGAAAAGGTCTTGCCTTCACTCAAATGGACCAGGTAGCAGTAGGTGATGGGAAAGACTCTGCCTGCCAATCACTGTCTCAGAGCCACTGCCAGTCTAAGTAAACAGTAATGTGCTAGATAAACTTTCCCCAACTGGATGCTGTCCAGATGTTTTGGGCTATAACACTCATCAGTCCTAACCACCACAGCAAATAAATGAACACATAGTTGGACCACCTGTAGGTATTCAACTTGCAAGTCAAGATATTTGGGAACAAAAGAACACAAGAACAGCCCTGTTGGATGAGGACAATGGTCCATCTGGTTCATTATTCTAGTTCCCAGATGCCCCTGGGAAGCCTACAGGCAGGATACAAGTGCAACAGGGCTACTCTTCTCACTTGCACTTCCAAGCAACTGGTATTCAGAGGCATTCTGTCTCTTAAGAGTGGAGGTAGAACATAGTCATCATGACTGGTAACCATTGATAGCTTTGTTCATGTATGCTACCTTGGATTCCATTATGGAAGAAAGTGGATATAAAAGAAAGGAAACAAAGAAGCAAATACATAAATGAAAATGGTGAGTTGTGCCTAGCCCTAGGAGAAGATACTATGGAGACAGAAGAACTTTAAAAGCTCCACATCAATACATAATTGTGAATAAACCATCCTGTTTGGGTTGCTTGCTCCTTTCATACTGAATAATCAACCTCAGAAATAAGAAGTGATTGATAAATCCAAGAAATTGCATGAGTTCTAGCAGAAGGGCAGAAGAAGTGCACTCACCAAGACTTTACTATGGCTGACTGTGATTGTAAAACCATAGACTTTGATCTCAATGGCTTTGGTGGCAGGATAATCCTTGTGTCCCTTCCTTTCATGCCGAACCAGGACTTGAAACTGGGTCAGGTTTGCTCTCTTGTGGCAGATTTCAACCAGGCGATAAACACAGGTCCCGTAGAAGTCATAGCGCAACCCATCAAAGGTGACGTAATGCAACTGTCCCACAGCAGTGCAGGTCCCATAGTAGGTGGGGTAGCACTTTCTCATGCCATTGACAACATGGCACCCTTCCATCTCCCTGCAACGGGACTCATGGCAGATCACTTTTTTATCTTGCGCCCTGCACAAGCAATGCTGATGGCACTGCTGGTCACCCCAGAACTGCTCATTGGGTGCATAGAGACGACCATGGTAGGCGCAGCCGCACCGGTTTTTGGGAATACACTTGCCACTATCCAGCACGTAGCCAGCCTTGCATTGGCAGGTCTCCACACAGGGCAGGTGACACTGCTTTGGAGCATCAGGGTTGGTGCAGGTGGCAGGACATGCTGAGCCACAGGGCATGTATTGACTGTAGTCAGGGCAAGACATGGCTGCAGAAAGGAAAGAAGAAGAAGAAGAGTTTGGATTTGATATCCCGCCTTTCACTCCCTTTAAGGAGTCTCAAAGTGGCTAACATTCTCCTTTCCCTTCCTCCCCCACAACAAACACTCTGTGAGGTGAGTGGGGCTGAGAGACTTCAAAGAAGTGTGACTAGCCCAAGGTTACCCAGCAGCTGCATGTGGAGGAGAGGAGACGCGAACCCGGTTCCCCAGATTACGAGACTACCGCTCTTAACCACTACACCACACTGGCAGAGGTGAGCACATCCACTGTTCTTACATAAAGCCCTATGCTTGATAGTAACATTTCATCTAATACATTAAGGTTCTAAATCAGGGTTCTCCTATCAGCTGGCAAGGCCAATGGCTAGGGGTCATGGGAGCTGTAGTTCAAGAACACCTGAAGGGACATAGGTTTTCCATCCTTGCTGTAAGCTTATCTATCAAACTAAAGTAGCCATTTCCCCCCACAAGGTGGTTCAGGATTATTGAACTGCGGGAGAGCCTTTTAGCTAAATAGCAGGGTCAAATCTTTTTTATTTTATTTTATGATAGTGTATTCCTGAATACACTTACTTAATATATGCCCATATATGTGCACAGTATTTCAGTATTTTAGTTATGAAACACATTCCCTTCTGGAACCACAGGTTGCATTACTGCAATGGGTCTATGCAGGCTGAATTTGAGGTTAGTCTGGAAGCTTTAGCAAGTGCAAACTGTGGCAGTTCAATTGCTCACTTGGGCAGGATATTACCACCATGTTATGATGCAGCTGAAAGAATTGCACTGGCTGCCAATTAATACTGGGCTAAGTTCAAGGACTAGCTTACTTAGACCAGTGTTTCCCAACCTTGGGTCTCCAGCTGTTTTTGCACTACAACTCCCATCATCCCTAGCTAGCAAGACCAGTGGTCAGGAATGATGCGAACTGTAGTCCAAAAGCAGCTGGAGACCCAGGGTTGGGAAACACTGACTTAGACGATCATCTCATCCCTTATATACCCAACTGATCACAGCACTCTCCAGGAGAGCATTTCCTGCAGACATCATCTTATCAGGAGGACTATTCTGTCCAATATAGTAATTAGTCCTTTAGTGTCATAGCACCTACCCTTGGGAACTCCCTCCTATTAAATATTAAACAGGCACCACCTGTGTTATCTTTTGATTCCTAGTGAACACCTTTCTCTTTGCACAAGCCTTTTAAGCAGAGATCGTTCCCAGTCTGCATCTGTGTTGGAAACTTTCTTATATATTTTAGATGTTTTAATGACTTTATCTTTTGTGCGTTTGCTTCCCTAGACTCCTTTGGGAGGAAGTGCAGGATACGTATTTCACACGTAAATAATAAATACTACAGTACGACCCTCATCTAGGTGCCCATAATTGCATAAGTAGCTCAATCCCTCTCTCCATGAATGCTCTGCAGTACTCACGGCAGCCGGCATGTTTTCTCCAGGCAGATATCACTGCCCCTTCTCTTTGGCAGGCATCAGCGTAAGTCTTCAGTGCTTGGCATAATATCTGCTTGTAGCCCTCAAAGGCACACAAATCAATCACACAGTCGTTCAAATAGGGCTTGGGGTCAATCAAGGCATGGCAATGTCGGAACGGGCCACCTCTGTGCTTAGTAAGCAGGCCGCAATAAGTCTCCGCTCTGTATCTGGTCGCCATCTCTGGAGAACAGCGCCAGCATTTGCCATGGCAGCCATGACTGCATTGGCTATCACCATCTTCCACCTTCCAGCTCCTGCCAAACTCCACAGGATCGGTGGCAAAGCCTCCCAAAGATGTCATAAAGTCATCATTGGGGTCCCCGTTGTAGTTGCCACAGAGGCCGCAGATATGGCTCCGAAAGGCTGGAGTGACCTTCACCACTAGGTAATAGTTCCAGTCATAGTAAACTTTCAGACCAAATGATGTTTCCACAACCAGTTGGCCTCCTCTGTGGTATAAGGAGAGCTTCCCATCATGCATGCTTATGGGCAGGCGGGAGCGTACTTGGTTGACCTGGAAGCGGCAAAGGCAGATAAAAGAATGTTTTTCTTTAGTCAAGATTATATACACATACTCTGCAAATTAATTGAAGTGACACAGCAGCATTCCCTCACCCGATGCCCTCCAGCTTTTTGGGACTCCAATTCCCATCTGCCCCAGCCAGTGTGGCCAATGGTGAGTGACGATGGGTGTTGGAGTCCCAACAACTTCTGGAGGAATCCAGGTTTGCAAAGGCTGTGATGAAGCAAAACGCCAACATTTCTAGTGAGGTCAAACTTCTCTTTCAGGAAGTTTCTATTTAAAGAAGCAACTTTAGTTGTGATGCTGACTAATAAAGTAGAATCATTTGTGATCATGTGACTTCCAGGTGACGTGAAACAAGATTTTTAAAAGAAAGTCCCTTGCGTATCTCCAGGTTCAAAAAAGGATCAAGAAGACTTTGTAGCTGGAGACTTGCTGCCAGTCAAAACAGGCAATACTAGGCCAGGTGGGAAAATAATCTGACTTTTCATAAGGCAGCTTCTTATGTTTCTGTGGCTCAGTCAGAATACGTTTACTTAAAAACAACAACACCGAGAAAGGAGTAGGTCTGCATGAATCTGTCAGCTTCTCTTTTTTCTAGGCTTAAGTTCACTTTCCTGCATTTCTGCTTCACTTTGCAATTCATTTCTTTTAAAAATAATGTTCTCACAAAGTTGTCAACATTTCATTGTGCATTTCTCCAAATATGCACATTTTTGCAAGCAGGTTTTTCTAACAATGCATTTCACCGCTATTGGTGTTTTTATGCATGCTTTCCCCTAATGCCACATTTTCGGCCCTTTTTTTTTTCGGTTGCAGAACTGCAATGCAAAATTCAGAGAATTGCAAATTTTGAAAGTGAGCTGTTTGAGTTTGCATATCATTTCAGAAAATGTGAACTTGGTAGGCTCGCATTAAAATATAAACAGAGCCATATTTATTCCTGATCCGTACGGATCCTTATACTTGGAATAGTCAAGTACTTTTGTGGGGAAGCACCCTGAGATGACAAATGCAAATTTGGAAAATCAGGGAGTGTCTGAAAAACTGTGAGAATAGCGCAGTAAAGAAGGATGGTTTCAGATAAGTGGATTCTGACAAAGGTAGATAGGAGACAAAATCTCCACCACCTTCAAATGCAGCAATTAAAAGAAAAAAGGTGTAGGAAACTGCTGGCCCTGCAGAGGCTGCTGAACCAATCTCTCTCTCTCTCTCTCTCTCTCTCTCTCTCTCTCTCTCTCTCTCTCGTAACCTACCCT
Source organism: Podarcis cretensis (assembly GCF_951804945.1). Classification (NCBI taxonomy): domain Eukaryota; kingdom Metazoa; phylum Chordata; class Lepidosauria; order Squamata; family Lacertidae; genus Podarcis; species Podarcis cretensis. Next base: position 20,742,190 of record NC_137177.1, on the reverse strand, counting down.
GGAATGCTATAGTGAAGGACAGGTATGTGAGAGAAATAAAATAAATAAGCAAACTGTAGCCCTCCAGTTGTTATTGGACTTCAGCTTCCATCAGCCCCAGCCAGCATGGCCGGCAGTCTGAAATGAGTAGAAGTCCAGCAACAACTATAGATTCCCAACCCCTGGCGCCACTTCCTCAGTTTTAATAAAACCACACAGAGATGGGCTCTTACTCTGACAAGGCCATATTCGTACTTGACCATGGTGATGTTGGAGCCATAGACAGAGATGGTGACCTGGCTGACGAAAGAGAACCGGGAGTTCTTCTGGCTCTTGGTGTAGATATGGAAGAAAGGTAGAGCCGAAGTGGGTTGGCAGATCTTAACCACGGTGTAAGTGCAGGTACCTTGGAAATCGTAGCTGCGTCCGTCAAAGGTGTGGTAGTGGGGTTGTCCAGAGGCCCAGCAGATTGACTGGGCGGGCGAAACAGACACACACTTGGGGACACCATTCACAACTTTACAGGTTGTCCCTCTCTTGCAGTGAATTGTGCGGCATGCTTGTGCTGCTACTGGCACACATTTGGGCCGTCCATTTATAACTTGACATACAGTTCCCCTTTGGCAATGGGTACTATGGCAGGAGCTCGGCAGAGGGACGCACTGGGGCCAGGCATTCACAATCTGACAGACAGTCCCCACACTGCAGCGGAATTTGTCACAGGAAGGTGGGTTGTGCACACATTGGGGGAATCCATTAACAAGCCGACACACAGTCCCCACTTGACAATGTACAGAAGCGCAAGAAGGTGCTGCTGCTGGAACACATGTTGGCCGGCCATGTGCAATCTGGCACACCATTCCCTGTGTACAGCGAGTTTTGTTACAGGAAGACAGAATGGGTACACAAGTTGGCAAGCCACTGATGACCTCACAAACAGTCCCTCTTTGACAATTTGCTCTGTCGCAGGATGGTGGGACAGCAACACATCTGGGCCAGTAGTCCACAATTTTACAAACTGTCCCATCTTGGCAATGGAAGTGGTCACAGGAAGGAGGGCTCGGAACACATTGGGGCCAACCGGAAATCATGTGACACACTGTCCCTGCACTGCAACTGAATTTTGCACAGGAAAGTGGGCTGGGAACACATTGGGGCCCACCAAAAACCTTTTGACACACAGTCCCGACGTTGCAGCTGACATTTCCACAGGAGGGTGGGATGGGAACACATGTGGGCCAACCAGAAACAATTTGACACACAGTCCCTGCACTGCAGCTAAATTGGTCACAGGAGGGTGAGATTGTAACACATCTGGGCCAACCATAAGCCATTTGACACACAGTCCCTGCACTGCAGCTGACATTTCCACAAAATTGTGAACTGGAATGGGGGACACATTTGGGCCAACCACTACTGATCTCACATACAGTCCCTTCTTTGCAATGGAACTTGTCACAGGAAGGCGAGATGGAAATACACCTTGGATGCCCTTCATATATCTCACACACAGTCCCTGCATGACAGCTGATTTTTTCACAAGCAGGTGGGCTCATACGGGGAACACATTTGGGCCAACCACTGCTGATTTCACAAACTGTCCCTTCCTTGCAATGAAAATTGTCACAGGAAGGTGAGATGGAAATACATCTTGGATGCCCTTCATATATCTCACACTTGGTCCCTGCACTGCAGCTGAATTTTTCACAGGAAGCTGGGTTGGAATGGGGAACGCATGTGGGCCAACCACTACTGATCTCACATACAGTCCCTTCTTTGCAGTGGAACTTGTCACAGGAAGGCGATATGGAAATACATCTTGGATGCCCTTCGTATATCTCACACTTGGTCCCTGCACTGCAGCTGAATTTTTCACAGGAGGACAAGCTGGGACGGGGAACACATTTAGGCCAACCACTACTGATTTCACAAACTGTCCCTTCTTTGCAATGGAACTTGTCACAGGAAGGCGAGACGGAAATACATCTTGGATGCCCTTCGTATATCTCACACTTGGTCCCTGCACTGCAGCTGACTTTTTCACAGGATGACAAGCTGGAACGGGGAACACATGTGGGCCAACCACTACTGATTTCACAAACTGTCCCTTCTTTGCAATGGAACTTGTCACAGGAAGGTGAGACGGAAATACATCTTGGATGCCCTTCGTATATCTCACACTTGGTCCCTGCACTGCAGCTGAATTTTTCACAGGATGACAAGCTGGAACGGGGAACACATTTAGGCCAACCACTACTGATTTCACAAACTGTCCCTTCTTTGCAATGGAACTTGTCACAGGAAGGTGAGACGGAAATACATCTTGGATGCCCTTCGTATATCTCACACTTGGTCCCTGCACTGCAGCTGATTTTTTCACAAGAGGACAAGCTGGAACGTGGAACACATTTAGGCCAACCACTACTGACTTCACAAACTGTCCCTTCTTTGCAATGGAACTTGTCACAGGAAGGTGAGACGGAAATACATCTTGGATGCCCTTCATATATCTCACACTTGGTCCCTGCACTGCAGCTGAATTTTTCACAAGAGGACAAGCTTTGACGGGGAACACATTTGGGCCAACCACTACTGATTTCACATACATTCCCTTCTTTGCAATGGAACTTGTCACAGGAAGGTGAGATGGAAATACATCTTGGATGCCCTTCATATATCTCACACTTGGTCCCTGCACTGCAGCTGACTTTTTCACAGGATGAGAAGCTGGAACGGGGAACACATGTGGGCCAACCGCTACTGATTTCACAAACTGTCCCTTCTTTGCAATGGAACTTGTCACAGGAAGGCGAGATGGAAATACATCTTGGATGCCCTTCATATATCTCACACTTGGTCCCTGCACTGCAGCTGACTTTTTCACAGGATGACAAGCTGGAACGGGGAACGCATGTGGGCCAACCGCTACTGATTTCACAAACTGTCCCTTCTTTGCAATGGAACTTGTCACAGGAAGGCGAGATGGAAATACATCTTGGATGCCCTTCATATATCTCACACTTGGTCCCTGCACTGCAGCTGACTTTTTCACAGGATGACAAGCTGGAACGGGGAACGCATGTGGGCCAACCGCTACTGATTTCACAAACTGTCCCTTCTTTGCAATGGAACTTGTCACAGGAAGGCGAGATGGAAATACATCTTGGATGCCCTTCATATATCTCACACTTGGTCCCTGCACTGCAGCTGACTTTTTCACAGGATGACAAGCTGGAACGGGGAACGCATGTGGGCCAACCGCTACTGATTTCACAAACTGTCCCTTCTTTGCAATGGAACTTGTCACAGGAAGGCGAGACGGAAATACATCTTGGATGCCCTTCATATATCTCACACTTGGTCCCTGCACTGCAGCTGAATTTTTCACAGGATGACAAGCTGGAACGGGGAACGCATGTGGGCCAACCGCTACTGATTTCACAAACTGTCCCTTCTTTGCAATGGAACTTGTCACAGGAAGGCGAGACGGAAATACATCTTGGATGCCCTTCATATATCTCACACTTGGTCCCTGCACTGCAGCTGACTTTTTCACAGGATGACAAGCTGGAACGGGGAACGCATGTGGGCCAACCGCTACTGATATCACAAACTGTCCCTTCTTTGCAATGGAACTTGTCACAGGAAGGCGAGATGGAAATACATCTTGGATGCCCTTCATATATCTCACACTTGGTCCCTGCACTGCAGCTGAATTTTTCACAGGATGACAAGCTGGGGCGGGGAACACATTTGGGCCAACCACTACTGATTTCACAAACTGTCCCTTCTTTGCAATGGAACTTGTCACAAGAAGGCGAGACGGAAATACACCTTGGATGCCCTTCATATATCTCACACACAGTTCCTGTATTGCAGGTGAATTTTTCACACGAGTTTCTAATGGGAATGCAGGTGGGCCAGTCATCAACTAATTTACAAAGTGTTCCTTCTTTGCACTGGATTTTGTCACAAGAGGCTGGGATTGGAACACACATTGGCCAACCATCTATAATTTCACAAGTAGTCCCATCCCTGCAGCCGAGTTTGTCACAAGTGGGTGGGATAGGCACACACTGAGGCCAACGATCAACCATTTTACAAGTTGTCCCCACACTGCAATGGATTTTGTCACAGGACGGTTGGATTGCTGTGCACTGGGGCCAGCCTTGGATCATTTTACAAATGGTCCCTTGTCTACAGTAGACGTTTTCACAGGAGTGAGGGGCTGGAACACATTCTGGCCATCCGTTAACTGTTTTACAGATGGTTCCCACTTTACATTGCAACTTGTCACAGGTGGGAGGGATGGGAATGCATTTGGGCCTTCCGTCAATGAATTTGCAAACAGTCCCCTCTGCGCATTTTGTTTTCTGACATGAAGATGGCAAAGGCACACACGTGGGCCAGTTATGCACTATTTCACATACAGTTCCTTGTCTGCATTTATATCTGTCACAGGAAAGCGGGATGGGTATGCATGTTGGCTTGCCATCAACCATTTCACACACGGCCTCTTCTGTGCAAACAAAGGACGCACACGACGTTGGTTTATCTGGGATGCACGTCGGCCAGCCATTGACAATATCACACACTGTTCCCGTTTTGCATTTAGTATTCTCACAGGAGTGCGGCAGGGGCACGCAGCTGGGCCACCCGTTCACCATTTCGCAGACATTTCCCACTGCGCACTGGATTTTGTCACAGGATATTACGGTGGGCACACACTGGGGCATGCCATCGGTGATCTCACAGATTGTCCCTTCTTTGCAGTGAATCGTGCCACAGGAAGGGGCAATGGGCACGCATGCGGGAATCCCATTAGCTGTCTTACATACTGTCCCCTGCTTGCAGTGAACTTTGTCACAGGACGGTAGGACAGGTACACACCTGGGCAAGTTGTTCACAGTCTTGCATTCAGTGCCAGCCACACAATTTAAATTGGCACAGGATGGCCCTGGGACACACTTAGGCCAACCATCCACAATATTACACACAGTCCCTTGCTCACAGACAGTATGCAGGCAGGATGGGGGCAATCGGACACACGTCGGGTAGCCATCGATCACTTCACACATGGCCCCTTTATCACAAAGAAGGACACCGCATGATGCTGTTACCGGGACACATTTAGGCTGACCATGGACAACCTCGCATTCAGTTCCAACTTCACATTGGACTTTGTGGCAGGAAGGCTGGTGGGGCACACACTGGGGCCAGCCATTGATGAGGCTGCACACTGTTCCCGACTTGCATTGAGTATTCTCACAGGATGCCGGTGCTGGGATACATTTAGGGAAGCCATCAGCTAGGTCACATATTGACCCTTCTTGGCACTGGACTTGATGACAAGATGGTGGGTGAGGGACACACCTGGCATGGCCCTCTACTATCTTGCACACTGTCCCCTCTTGGCATTGGATGGTATTGCAGGTCTGAGGTTCTGGGACGCATTGTGGCTGATTGTGCGTAATGCTGCATACGTATCCCTTTCCACAACTCGTTCCACTGCAGGGGATGGGATGAGGGCTCAGTGGAGGCAGGGCTGCTAGAAAACACAAAGAATCACTGAGGGTAAATGGAAGAGCTATCAGTACAGAAATATCTTGGAAGGCCCAGAAAGACATGAAAGAGAAAAGGAAATAATAGGCTATGAAATAACGCCCTGTTCCGCAGAATCTCAAAGCCTGTCCCCCACCACCAACCATTTCTGTACATCATGGGTGAGGAACCTGTGGCCTTCCAGATGTTGTTGGGCATCAGCTTCCATCAGCCCAAGCCAAGCATGACTGATGGAAAGGGATCATGGGACTGCAGGTTTCTTCATATAGCACTGTCCTCCCTTCTTTCCTCCTACCTGTGCACTCAGCTAATCAGAGAAGGCTCTTTGTGTTCAGCCCTAAGGAGAAGTAGGTCATGTAAGTACAAAAGCACATAGAAACACAGCAAGCGGCCTCCTACAAAGTCAGGCCATTGGCCCTACAAGCTCAGCATTGTCCACACTGATTGGATGTGGCTCTGCAAAAGTTTCAGATAGGGAGTCTTTCCCAGCCTTACCAGGAGAAACCAAGGATTGAGCCTGGGACCTTCTGCATGCAAAGCAGTTCTTCAAGCACTTCTTCTTTGCCTTTGCCTTACACTTTTGGTGCCCCTCACTCCCTTGCTAGCTGGCTGATCAGCTGGAACTGTTGCTTGCAGAAGGTGGTCAGTTCTAGACCATTTGCAGGTTGTGTCTATGTTCCAGGCTCAGTCCTTGGCACCTCTGTTTACAAGAGTCAGGTAACAGGAGTTGGGTAGGGCCCTGCAGCTCTGCTGCCAAGGAAAGCAGATTGTTCTGGACTAGGTGAGCAAATGGTCCGACATGTCATAAGATCACTTCTGTTTCCCTTTTTTGCCAAATTGCGTGATGTACTTGTGCTCTTCAACCTTGGGTCCCCAGCTGTTGTTGAACTACAACTGCCATCATCCAAAGCCGGCTGGGGATGATGAGATATGGGATACAGCAATATCTGGACACCCAAGATGGGAGAACACAGTGCTGCATGACACTATTCTCAGACTTCCATAATTCCCTTACTAAAGCAGTCTAAATGTTCCATAGTAGCAGTTTAATCCTTTGATAACTCACTTATCAGAGAGAATCCAGAAAATGGAATTGCCAATCTATTGCATTCCAGTGCTTTCTGAGTTCCCCATCCACCTTTTTCAGACCTGATTTGCATCAATTTTTAAAATTTAAAATGCAACAGAGTGCACAGGTAATGTTACTGAAGTTTTTCAGGGCTAATGCCCTTTTAATTAGAAATTTCCTTCTTGGGTCTTATGCTTCCTGCTCAGTAGGGACATGGCATTATAGATTTATTTTATTTTGAAAATTTCTAGACTGCTTGATGTGTGTGTGTGTTTAGGCTGTGCACAGTATTCAGTAAAAGTGAACATGTAATAAAATCATTAAGCAAATCATAAGTACATTTAACATTGAATTTCTTAGCTCCTGTTCTCTCAAGGGAGGCAAACTTTGCTCATTGGTTTGCTCTCATTCTTTTTCTTTTCTTTTATTTTTGTCAACTGCAATTTATAAAAAAGAAAGAAGTGAGGAAATGAAGAATCAAAGCCCCTCTGATTAAAACAGGAACTAATTAATTAAGAAGCTTTTAAGAGGCAATTCCTCTCTAATACTACAGTTGGTAGGAGCCACACAGAGGGAACTTCTTCATAAAATTGTAGGGATTTTTACTGAATGAGGCCTCTGAATAAACATTATTGTAGGATCTTGGCCTTGCTGGTGGGCAGGGTCCCCTCCTCCAGCCAGAACTCATTAGAACTCAGCTCTGGCACCTTTCAGGTGGGTGCCATTGCCATTCTAAGAGAATGAGGGAGGCGTTCATGGTGAATTCTGGCACCTCTTTTTCTAGAAAAATAGCATTGCTGGTGGGCTTTGCTAAATTTAGTAACAGCATTAAATACTGCATGGAATGACCATTTTAATCCCTCTTCCAGCAGACTGGGTACAAGCAATGCCTTAGCAGTGCTAAATGGCTCTAGTGCAGAAGCAAACTTTGCCTTAATTGTGCTCAGACTGAAAAAGACACAATATCTCCTGCACCAGAGTCTGGACACTGGTGGTCTTCCAATAGTTGCTGAACTGCAACTCTTGCCATCCCTGTTCATTGGCCATGTAGTTGAGAGTTGGAGTCCAACAACATATGGAAGGCCGCAGCTTCCTTACCTCTGGGATATGGTGATATAGGTTAAGAAGAAGAAATAGATATGGCAGCTGGAGATGACTTTGAGATCTTGGATACATCAGGGGAACTCTGGATGTGCAGCATGTAACAGGAAGGATGGAAAGGAGGAAGGAAGGCAGGACTTACAATGGATGGCAAAGGCCACAGAGCCATAGCTATTGTGTGGGGCGACCCCAATGCTCAGAAGGCTGAAGGTAGACTTGGGGTGTTCTACAAAGTGCATTGCCTGGTGCCCACTGAAGATGAACTCAGTCCAGGAGTAGGAAGTGCCTGGTATGACCCGCCAGTGTGCATAATGCAGTGGTTGCTTGTCTAAGGTAATGCTCTGGCACGTTCTGCTCTCTGCGACAATGAGTCCCAGGTTGTGGAAGCCTTCCTGACCCAGGATGCCGTAGGATTTGGAGTAGTCAGACATTGCAGGGACACCAGAGAGGAAGGGGTCATAGGGAACACCCTCTTTGACCCCTCCTGTGGCGTAGAACAGCACTTGGACACCCACATTGGAAGAGATGTACAGGGGCTTTTGGCCTCTCACTTCAACTGCAATCACCTGCCCATCTTGCAAATGGTGCTTGGCATAATGGCTGCCAGAACGGACTTGGAGGTGTGTTGTCTGGCAAGCAGCCACATAGGCCACATCGTAATTGGTCTGGAAGGGCAGTGGAGCTACCAAGAATTCTTTGCCCCATTTCCGGGTGGGCAGCAGCTGCTCAGAAACATGCTGGCAATTGTCATGTGCCCAAATGCAACTGTGGCCAGACAAGACTACAACCGGCTTGTGAGAGACCACTTTGGTGCCAGAAAGGTCCTGGTGGCTTTGGATCTGGACAGCTTGGTAAGCTTCAAGGGAGACAACGAGCTTGCTTCCTGGCCCATAAGTCACCCCATGGAAAGTCACTTGGCCGGTGACATAGATGAAGACTTGAGTAGGGTCCTGGCTGGATACCACGGAGAACTCCTGGAAGCCCTTGGAAGGCTCTCCAGAAGGTGTCACCACATAGTGAGTATTCCCAAGTAAATACCTGGGGTAGACAACTGTGGTGGCAACTGAGTTGGGTTTGGAGCTAAGTGAGAGGACCGTGACATCATGGGAGGCCCTGACGATGACGGCAGAGTGGAATTTGTTGCTTCCAACCATTTCGACGTTACTTGGCAACTGTACTGGCACGGTCTCACCACGCTTGACAGCAAAGTCCCTCAGGAACTTGGTCTTGTAGACGGCAACAGTGACAGAGGTGCCGTCTTTTAGGCCAGTGACGAAGAGTTTGAAACTGCCATCCTCAAAGCTTTTCTGCAACCCGTTCTGCATGAAGGCTGTTATGAAGTGCTTCCCTTGGGTTCGCCCAGAAACTCTACCTAAAGAGATGAGAGAGGGATGCATTTGCTGAAATAACTGAAAATCAAAATGGCTCTCAAGGCAGTATTCTGCCTCTGAAGGCAGAATCAAGCTGAAGGTTTATATATCCCAGCCTACTGTTCTCACAGTGGCAAACCTGATGCCTATGGGAAGACAGCGAGCTGTACTGTTTTCAGGGGCTGCTAAACCATTTTTATTCTAGCAAGCCTATCCAGGTATGTACCGTATTTTTCGCCCCATAGGACGCACCGGCCCATAGGACGCACCAAGTTTTTTTGGGGGGAAATAAAGAAAAAAAAAATTATTTCCCCCCCAGGCGCTTGTGGGGCCAGCAGCGGGGAGAAGCGCTCTTCTCCTCGCCGCCCGCCTTCAGACCAGGTCCGGGGACAGCAGGAAGACACGCTGCGCCTCCCAGCTGTCCCCGGAGCTTGCGGGGCTGGCAGCGGGGAGGAGCGCTCTTCTCCCCGCCGCCCACCTTCAGATCTGGTCCGGGGACAGCGGGAAGACACGCTGCGCCTCCCAGCTATCCCCGGAGCTTGGGGGGCTGGCAGCGGGGAGAAGCACGCATCTCCCCGCCGCCAGCCTCCAAACCACATCGGGAGACAGTGGGGTGGCGGCGTTCCGCCTCCCCGCTGTCCCCCAACCTTGTGGGGCTGGCGCTGGGGCTCTCCAGGCTTCAGCGAAGGCCTGCATTCGCCCCATAGGACGCACACACATTTCCCCTTCATTTTTGGAGGGGAAAAAGTGCATCCTATAGGGCGAAAAATACGGTAACTGCAACATTTGTAATACTTACTGGTTTTATTTTGTACATTATTATTATTATTTAGACTTACTAGTCACTTGTTACCTAAAGAGCTCAAAGTGACTGTTTTTAGACTGTTTTTAGACTGTTTTTTTTTTCGTAAACAAGTTACAGGTCTTTTGTTCTAGCAAGAGGTATATCAATTTTGTTCAATAAAAAATAGTCAGTGCAACATAGTTTGCAGGTTGCACATGGGCCCCAAAGCACTTTAATCTATAGTTTTCTGTTAGAACACAAAAGTTTATAGCCATGACTATACTTACCACACAGAAGAGCAATCCAGGCCCATAGAAGCAACATTTTGATCATACTTCAGCCTGGAATGTAAAAATATAAAACATCTATTGGAATTCCAGAATAAGCTGTATTCAGCACTAACGTTGGGTTATTCTTGGTTCCATACCCTCCAACATTTCTCCATTGAAAATAGGGCTGTCCCATTTCATAATGATAATTTTACTATTTATACTCCACACATCTTACTGGGTAGCCCCAGCCACTCTGGGCAGTGTCCAACATATATAAAAACATAATAAAACATTGAACATTTTTTTAAAAAAAACCTTCCCTATACAGGATTGCTTTCTGATGGCTCAGGGGTCGGATAACTCCATACCGTCCAACATTTCTCCAGTGAAAATAGGGACATCCTAAGGAAAAGTGGAACATGCTAGGATCAAATCAGAAACTGGGATGGTTTCTCTAAATCATGGACGTTCCTGGAAAATAGGGAAACTTGGAAGGTCTGCAGTTTTTCCACATGGGGGAGCATTTTTGATAATGTTTGCGCCACTGAGGCACAAACTACACCAGTAAGGCTCACTGACCATAATGGGGCTTACGTACTTCTGAGTAAACACAAACAGTATCAGTCAAATCCTGTGTCTGTTTATTCAGAAGTGGCCCCGATGTGTTCCATGAGACTCAGACCCTCCAAGTATTTTCCTGGGACAGTCCCAGATTTACAGAAGCCATCCTTGTTTCTGATTTTAGCCCAGAATGTCCTGCTTTTACTTAGGACATCCCTATTTACATCAAAGAAATGTTGGAGGATATGGTACGGTGTCTCTATTTCATCAGCGAAATGTTGGGAGGGAATAGAGTTATGCAACGCCCAAGTCATGTGAAGGTAGCCCTGCATAGGGAAGGTTTTTTTTTATTAAAAAAATGTCTAACGTTTTATTATGTTTTTATATATCTTGGAAGCCACCCAGAGTGGCTGGGGCAGCCCAGGCTGTATAAATAGAAAAATTCTTATTCTTATTTTTATTATGTACAGTGGTACCTCGGGTTACAGACGCTTCAGGTTACAGACTCTTCAGGTTACAGGCTCTGCTAACCCAGAAATAGTACCTCGGGTTAAGAACTTTGCCTCAGGATGAGAACAGAAATCGTTCAGCAGCGGTGCGGCAGCAGCGGGAGACCCCATTAGCTAAAGTGGAACCTCAGGTTAAGAACAGTTTCAGGTTAAGAATGGACCTCCAGAACGAATTAAGTTCTTAACCTGAGGTACCACTGTAATAGGACATCCCTATTTTCTTTGGAGAAATATTGGAGGAAATGTAGGACTTCCTCCCTAGTAAGAGTGTTTGGGATTGCAGCCTAATACCTTACCTTTTCTGAGATGAGAACAGATACAGAAAAGAAGCTTCCTTAGGCTGTGTATGGACAATCATTTTCTTATGGAAACAGAACGTTTCCCCCCCTTTGCACTACTCTGGCACTGACCCAGAACTATGACTAGCAGCTTCATATATGTGCAAACATAAAGTGGGGGAAGAGGGTTGCTGTAGGGGGAAATAGCCTGTCCATTGCTCCCAATTGTAGCATACCCTCCAACATTTCTCTGATGAAAATAGGGATGTCCTAAGGAAAAGGGGGATCAAATAAGAAACTAGGATGGCTTCTGTAAATCCAAGACAATCTCTAGAAAATAGGGATACAGTGGTACCTTGGGTTACAGGCACTTCAGGTTACAGACTCCACTAACCCAGAAATAGTACCTCGGGTTAAGAACTTTGCTTCAGGATGAGAACAGAAATCGCAGGGCAGTGGTGTGGCGGCAGCAGGAGGCCCCATTAGCTAAAGTGGTACCTTAGGTTAAGAACAGTTTCAGGTTAAGAACGGACCTCCAGAACGAATTAAGTTCTTAACCCAAGGTACCACTGTACTTGGAAGTTCTGTTGTAGTACTTGTGTGGGCCAGGCACCCCTCCCCCCACATCTAGAAAGAACAGACAGAACAACATCACTTGGGGTAAAATCAGGCCAAAACTTTATCGATTCCAGGTGTAAAGGTTTGGCATAGGCATTGGGTATAACAAACACACCTCCAGCCCACCTGCTGGGATATATGTTTTGGGGTCAACCCGAGGCAAAGAGGTCCTATGGCACACATCAAGTAGGAGCCCCCTGCGGCATTGCCACCCTGAAGAGTGCTATGACCCTAACCCCTGCCTGGGCGTCTGGACAGAAGCAAATTCCACTGGATCCCTTCAAGGGGATAACCCTGGAAGACTGGAGGGGCAGGCAGAGGCTGCAACCTCCCATCCACCAAAGAGTAAGTCTTACCCAATGCCTAGCCACCAAAGATGCGACAATTGCACTGAGACGGGCAAAACCAAGGGAAACAGCCAATTAGTCCAATGGACAATTCCTGCCTAGTCTCAGATACAGTGGTACCTCGGGTTACAGACGCTTCGGGTTACAAACTCTGCTAACCAGGAAGTGCTTGCTCCAGGTTAAGAACTTTGCCCCAGGATAAGAATGGAAATCACGCACTAGCAGAGCAGCAGCAGCAGGAGGCCACATTAGCAAACCGCGCCTCAGGTTAAGAACCGTTTCAGGTTAAGAACAGACCTCCGGAACGAATTAAGTTCTTAACCCGAGGTACTACTGTACAACAACCAACAAATATTCCATAGCAAGGTCAAGTACACAGCATGTAAAGCCAAGGCATAGGGAAGTGGGTAGGAGATCTGACGACAGCAGCGTAGTGTGGGTTGTCAGCACCCAGGGCAAGGCAAGTAATTTGCGCCCCCTAACCTGGGGCAAGGCAAGTAATTTGCACCCCTAACCCCTAACCTGCCGCCGCTGCCAGCTTCTTCTTGCTGCTGCCTGGGCTGGGGTATTTACGGTAAGGTAGCCACGGCGGCGACAGCGGGTCTGTGTCAGGTGATCTGAGGTGAGTTGCCACTGGCGCTGCCGCCCAAACGACGCCGCTTGCCCGGAGGAGGAGGGCAGAGAGGCGAGGAAAATGCAACATGGCCCAGCAGCTGCAGCAGCGGCGGCGGCGGCGGGGCTGTGAGGAGGGGCTGCCTGGCACGCCCTCCGCGGCCCTGATGCGCGGGGACTGCGATGAGCGCTGAGAGCCGCTGCCTGCCGGATGCCTTCAGCCCGGACGCGCGCACAGCTCGTCTGTTCCGCGAGACATGGGGCTCTGCTACAGCCTGCGCCCGAGGCTCTTCGGTGACTCCGGAGGCGGCGAGCGCCCCCCCCAGATGTTGCGCCCGGTGCGGCCGGCCCCCCTGCACCCCCACGCTACGCCACTGTCTGACGAGGAACTGCACGAGGAGGTGGATGCTGGCTGCCAATATATACCCCAGAGGCAGATCAGAGTGAAGCCTACTGTCTTCGTCCAATCTGGATGGAGCTAGCCAAGCAGTCTGCTTGTGATTGACCAATTTGTGGGCAGGCTATGATCCACTTCTCTGACTGGTGCAAGGTCCATTTTGGGGTCGCACCAGCCGGGGACCCCCCCCCCCGCAATAGGCTGCTCCTGATCTGATCCTGATGCAGGAAGGCACCATCTTGCAATGTTGCCTAACCAACAAGGGCAAGGGGTCTTCCCCACGTCTCATGCAAGTCAGTGAAGGGATGAGATTGGCTGGATCAGATTTTAAGTAGCTTCTGGTCAAGTCAATTTTACCATCGCAGAAAAAGGATGGGAGGGAGGAATGCTATTGACTATGTTGGAGTGAAGAAGCTCATGCTTTTCCAAGTTATTAACAATTTACAAATGAGAGCAAGTTCTTTGGAGATATATGGTATGCTTTTAAAGTGCTACATGTACATGAGTAAATCTACACCATCTTACTTCACTGTATTAAAAAAATTGTAAAGAAAAAAATATGAAGCATTTTTAAATGCTATAGGGATGGTTTGTGTGTTGTGTAGTTTGTTTGTTTGTGTGTGTGTTTGTGTGTGTGTGACTAGTGATATAGATTAGAAGTGTGCATCAGGTTCAGATGAATCCAACATCCTGAGCCACATCAATCTGATTCAGAGGGATTTGAGAGGCATCCAAGCTAAAGCAACTTCCCTTTGATTCACACCAAACAATCTGGATCATCCTGAAGCCTCACAAACCATTCAGAGTTTCGGAGGCAACGGGAGAGGCAAACCGTGTGCCAGCAAAAGTGACAATGTTTCTCCTCAAACTTTCCATATAAGGGAAAAAAAAACCTAGGATGGGACAAACGCAGAGGGAGAGAGATTAGTGGTGTACTTTTGTGACTGACAGCTTTGGCTTCCAACTGGAGAATAGTTTACTCAGGGGCTCTCCTTTTTACTTTTGATCACAGAGCGAAGGGAATTTGAACAAGGTTGCTCCTATACCAGCTGCTGCCTGTTCAGCAGGGGACTACAGCTGACAACTCCCCGAGTAGGCATGTGAAGTCCACCAAGTCCGAAAAACCTAAGTCAATCCAACCAAGCACGTTTCCCCTGGTTGCTTGGTAGAGCAGAGGGTAAGGCATCCCTTCCTGCTAAAGGCAGTGGACAACCTTGGCATCTCAAATTTCAGCAGTGCTCTGTGTGACACCAAAATTCACCCCCCCGCCTTTTCCATTCAACATCACAGTTGCAGCACCCCCTGTCGAGCCACTGAGGCTCCATGCCCAGTGTGACCGAATGGTTGGGCTCTCTTAAAGTTGCCTCTTTTAATGATGATGCCTTTTCAGTAGCTTTGAGTAACTGTGCCACTGGCTCAATGCATGCATAAAACCCCAGATTCAATCCTAGCAACCTATGGAGTCAGGCCATTGGATCAGCTAGCTCTGTAATGTCTACACTGACTGACAGAGGCTCTCCAGACGGAGGTCTTTCCCAGTCCTACCTAGAGATGCTAGGATTGGCCCTGGGGCAATCTACATACAAAGCAGATGTCCTACCAGTGAGTCACAACCCTTCTCCAAGTAGTGCTGAGAATGGCTGGAACTCTGGAGAGCCACTGCCAGTCAGTGTCGGAAGTACAGAGGTAGGTGGACCAGTTTGCTCTGCCTTGGTATAGGGCAGCTTCCTATGTTTCGAATAAACAACTAGGGAAGCATAACTGGTGAGGGAAAGAACTGGCCATGCCACCTTTCTCCTGCAGCATAATGGAAAGCCCAGCGGCGAGCTAGGCTGCCCGCTCTGAACCAAAGAGTGAGAAGGTCACATCCTGTTTTACTGAAAGAATATACCGTATTTTTTGCTCCATAGGCACTCTTTTCCTCCTAAAAAGTAAGGGGAAATTTCTGTGTGTCTTATGGAGCGAATGTGTGGTCCCTGGAGCCAAATTGCCCAGGGAAGAAAAGCAGATCATGCCCTTTTTTTTTGGAAAGAGGGAAGTGGGTGTTGAAACAAAGCCGATGATCGTTTGCCGATTGGGGAGAGAGATAAGGGACGCTAGAGATAAAGGAGGCTGCCTGGGAGGGGGGAGGTAAAGACAGCAAACTTGCAAAGGGGGGAAATAGGAAGACTAAAGCAATAAGGAGAGAAATTTGAAGAAAAGGAGGAGCAAAAAACTGCTCCAGCTAAGGTAAAGACACTAAGGCAAACAAGAGGGAAGAGAGTGTTGAAAGGAAACAGCTGATCGGTGGGATCAGGAGAGAGATAAGGGAGGCTAGCAGAGGCTGCCTAGGAGGGGGGATGTAAAAGCCCATGGATCCTCAGGATTTTTACATTGGGTCACACCAAATTCACCCCAAATTCACCATCAGATCATATAGCATGTCCATGGCTACAGCCTGCACCAAAAAAATCACACTTCCACTGTTTCCTGGGGCTGCAATGGTGCAAAAACGTAGTTACAAAGCACGGATCCACATGGATTCTCAGGATTTTTGCATTGGGTCACCCCAAATTCACCGTCAGATCACATGTCTGTGGCCACAGCATGAACCACAAAAATCATACATCCACTGTTTCGTTCAGAATATTTTTTTTTCTTGTTTTCCTCCTCTAAAAACTAGGTGCGTCTTATGGTCAGGTGTGTCTTATGTACTGAAAAATACGGTAGGTGAAGGGGTACTTTGAGGGACTTTCAAGAAGACAAGTAGGGTTTTAGGGTTGCAACAAACACACCAGGGTTGGTGTTCAGCACCGTTGCATGGGGAAAAGTACAGCCGTACCTTGGATCCCGAACATCGCAAACCCGGAAGTGAGTGTTCTTTGCGAATGTTCTTTGGAACCCGAACTTCCAGTGTGGCTTCTGCAGCTTCCAATTGAGTGCAGGAAGCTCCTGCAGCCAATTGGAATTCGCGCCTTGGTTGTCAAATGTTTTTAGAAGTCGACCGGACTTCTGGAACGGATTCTGTTCAACAACCAAGGTATGACCATACTGCAAATTTCTCACTGAAGAGGGACAGAGAATCCCTTTTAAAAACACCCCACATTTCAAAGGCTCAGAATGTAAGATGTCCACAAGTGTCCATCTCATATTTTCTCAAAAGGGTGTTAATCACCCATTCCATCAAGGATGAAACACTTAAAAGTTTCTTTCTGTTGTGCAGGTTATTCACTTAATGGTACCTCTACGGTGTATGCATACAAACTGGCCACCAAACCAAAGCAATGAGGGAGCAAATTTTTTTGGCTCCTCCAAATCGTCCTGTGCCCATCCTTCGGAAATTTGGCAGATTTCTTATCTGGGGGCACCTCTATGACATATGCCTCTTTCATGCAAATTGGTCACAAAACACTGATTAAGCGAACTAAGCAAAGATTAAGTGAATAGTGTATTTTTAAACCACCCTGAAACTATAAAGGCTGCCCTTGCAGGAAAAATACAGCAGAACATCTCCTGAAATTCCATCTAGTTCGGCCACTAAATAGAAAAGTTATAGACGGCCCCTAATTTTTTTAAAAAAAGAAAGCTAAATGCAATTGTTTCAGCAGCTTTAATTTCTGCAATTTTACTGCATACAATAGTTATCTATTTATAATTCTATCGTGAAATTGCTCTGTGATGCTTCTTAGGAAGCAATTCACAAATGAAATAAATATTAATATTAAAATGTACTTTTAACAAAATTGTACAATAAGGTTTGGAAAAATTTGTGGTCTGATTGGTAGTTGCATTCCAACCTGCATATAATCTTAGAACTAGTGAATTAGATTGGTTTGCTTTAAAATGTGAACCAAATGTATTTCTCCTCCTTCCCTCCACCCCCCCCCCTTATGAGATCTGTTCCTTCCTACCTTGGTTGACTTAGTCTTCCCAGTCTTGGTTTACCTCATTCCTAGCTCCTGTCTGAGATCCTGGTCTCAAAATCTTGGTTTTCTAGCCTCTGTGATCCGGATTCTAGCCAATGGGGTGAAGGGACACTCCTTTCTGACACCCTTCAGCACTATTCTAATTGTCACTTGCCTATTGGATGCCGGAGAGCAAGGAAGGCGGGATCTTTCTTTTGCACAGTTCCCTTGGGAACCAAAGATGAAATGGTACCGGTAATTCCAACAGCTGCCATATGGGGGCAGCCCTGTGCCCATATCATGTGGGGTTCCTCATCTTTCAATGCCTCATAGTCTCAGATCTGTTGGGGGGGGGGTTGCTTGTCCCTAAAAACAAATTCAAGATGTAACAGAGAAAGGGGGGAAATGTCAAATACAACTGTCCTCATTTTCATAATGTTCCCCGCTCCGCAGCCCACAAACTCACAGATAATGGCAAGAAATAGTGCCACCAAAGTGTTGTTTGGCCCTGACATATGTGTGGGGTGTGTTGAGGGCTACAGTATGTTTCAGACAGCAAAAGGGCTTTCATTGAACTTCTATCCCATAAGAAATAGAATTGTAGAGCTGTAGGAATATGCAGCTGTCTTTGGCCTTACCAGCACCATGCTCTAACCCATGGATAGGCAAACAAAGGCCCGGGGCCCGGATCAGGACCAATTGCCTTCTAAATCCAGCCTGCGGACGGTCTGTGAATCAGTGTGTTTTTACATGAGTAGAATGTGTGCTTTTATTTAAATGCATCTCTGGGTTATTTGTGGGACATAGGAATTTGTTCTCCCCCCCCCCAAAAAAATAGTCTGCCCCCCCACAAGGTCTGAGGGACAGTGGACCAGCCCCCTGCTAAAAAGGTTTGCTAACCCTTCTCTAACCATTTGAGCTACACTGACACCAGGAAGAGCAAAGAAAGACCATCAGTTCTAGTACAATGCATGCTGTGATACAAACAACAATATTTCCAGAGTTTAGTGTATACTGAGAAGCAAGCAAGCAAGTCTCTGTCCTGAGAGCAGTCTTGCATTCTTGAACCACCAGCCATGAACAAGTTAATAATAATAAAAAATAGACAGCATAATGGGCCACACAGGTGAGTGTTAGGGGTGAGTGAGTCTCCAGTTTTTATTTTCCCATTCATAAAGTTCAGTTCAACATTTTTCAGCGTCAGTTTGCAATTTTCAGCAAAAGATCCTGGTGAAAGGTTATCAGCTTTTCCTAACAGAACACACTTCTTTTCAGTGTGTGCATTTGAATACACACTTTCCCTGAATGTGATTTTTTTTGTATACAACTGCATCACAAGGTTTGGAGAAGTTAGAATTTCAAAGGATAGCTCTGTTCTGCTTGGCATAATGTTTCAGGAAGTGCAAATAAGGTAGGTTCACCTAAAAAAATTAACCAAACTGAATTTCTCCTCCACTCATACTGGGGGGTGTAAAACAGAAAGCTGCAAATCCTGTTGTCCACAACACAATATAGCCTTTGAACTCCCTGAGCGGGCGCCACTTAGTCTAGGTCTTGAGAGGACTTGGTGTATTTAAACATGTTTGCTTCAGACTCTAATTTCTTCCAAAGCAGGCAAATGTTTCTTTGCTTCTTTATCTGCCCAGCTAATATCATATATGCCAGAATAAATGGATGCAACGGATTATTCTGCTGGGGGGGGGGGGTATTCAGATACTCAGTTACTCATCGTGTACAGTAGGACAGAGAAACTGTGGCCCTCCAGCTGTTGATGGACTCCATCTCTGTTCAACACCATCTGGAGGACCACGGCTCTATTCCTGATGAGCAGGAAAGAATACATTCCCCATCATTTCCAAGTTCAATCAAGTTCCTGACGGAAGGCAAGAATATCCCACTGGAATATCTCTGGAAAAGGATCACTAGACAGAGCAATTTTGTTAGGGCTTTGTTAATTAGTCAAACGAGTTTCAATTTATTCATTAGTTGATACAATCTGCCCAAATATGCATATGTCTAAAACAATACCTGTGATGAAAACAAAGCTTTGATTTTGGGATATTTAGTTGATGCATGCACATTTCATAGCAGTACTTGTCTTAGAAGAGGCAACAGTGGCACAGACAAGGCAGGACTTTTCGACAAATGTCCAAATGCACTAACTCATCATTCTTCTGAAAATGAACAGAAGGGCTCTCAAACTCAGCCGGTTTACCAAATTTTAAAATAATACAACATCTAAAAAGGGGAGCTCATGTAAGACCATCAAGTCTAAAATGACCTTCTACTGAGAGGCATTCCTTCCTTTCTAAGATGGGAGGTGGAATGCCTCTTCTAATACAGTGACCATCCCCTTCATTTATAATAATAATAATAAACAACTTTTATTTGCATCCCGTCCTCCTACTGAAAGCAATCTAATTAGATGGCTTTCGGCAGGATTAGGGTTGGGAACAGTAAATGCTCATCAGGCCCAACTGTTTATGCTGTTCTTATACGGACCTGTGAGAATGTAAGAAGTTACATTAAACATATTTAACATTTTTTTGAACCACCAGTTTTGCTGCCTGATTAATCAGGAGCACCTTTTTAACTGAGCAAAGTTGTTGCTATTTAATGAAAGATGTAATTTTTAAAGTATTTAAACTGTCACAACAATGGTTAAATACTTAATTGTCAAAACAAATAAAACAAACTCTGTTTTGAAATGCCTTGAAATGTTTGGAAATAACAAAGGTAAGCTGAAAAAAAATTAGGAGGCTGACCTGAATGTTCAGTAATAAGCTTTTGTTTGTTGTTGTTGTTTTTAGGACAAAAATAGGGCCTTGTCACGCAACTAAATTGTCCCCCAAACAACTTCCCCAGTGCTTACCTGTCCATTCACTGTTGTTCACCGTTCAGATTGGCAGACTTCTTTTCATGGAAACAGTACCATTTTCAGGTATCTAGGGAGATTTGTCTGCAATGATCTCATTGAAGGTGAGTTAAGCTAGTGCAGAGTAAGGGAACTGCATTCACTCCGAATTTAACTCCGTTTGCCACCAGTGACATCATCATGTGAGGTCAAAGTTGCTCATGAAATGTGTCATTCCCTTCATTTTCATTCAGCCCTATAACCAACTAATATAACTGATTCACCAACTAAGCATTGCAGCCATACAAGTTGTATAAGAGGCAAATTTATTCCCAATTGTAGCTTTTTTTTTT
This sequence comes from Podarcis cretensis, assembly GCF_951804945.1. Lineage (NCBI taxonomy): Eukaryota > Metazoa > Chordata > Lepidosauria > Squamata > Lacertidae > Podarcis > Podarcis cretensis. Next base: position 20,721,640 of record NC_137177.1, on the reverse strand, counting down.
TTATCTCAGCAGGAGTTAAAGCGTGGCCAGACCAAGAGAGCTGGGTATTGTAGCTTCTTATCTCCTCAAAGCACAAGGAGAGCAGCATTTGATTAGCATGAAAAGCTCGTGATTTCAAAGCCATGTTTGGTATTTAGGCGGTCACAGTGTTGCAAGTCTTGGTTTGTCCTTTTCACGGTTGGATCTGCAGTGTGTTTTCATGGGGCCTTCTTGAAATTGATCCCCCCACCCACTACTTTATTGAATGAACATCTTATGTGGAATATAAGCCAGAGACTATGAATGCCACTTGAGTGTTTTGTCTCCTTGTGGCAAATACAAGTTTCATTGAATGACAGATAGGAGACCAACCCAAGAGGCATTGTTTATTTGTCCCTCTCTGACCAGAGTTGCGAGCCATGCTCTGCCATTATGCTGTGGGTCAAAGCAAGATCATGTCAATGCCCAATTATGCCTTTTCTTTCCTTAACTGCTCAAGAAATTAAAAGCAAAGACACGGTCACTGTGGAGTCACTGCGCTTAGATTTATGGCTGGGGTGTCTGATTGATCTCAATCCCAGCCTGGGAGGAGTGTGTGAGCTGACTGTACTATATCTCTGCAGAGCTGCAAAGGTGCCCTTAGCCTGCTGTTGTGAGAGGGGGAACAAATGAAGAATCACACAGGGGCCCCAACAAGCCCCCCAGACCCTCCAAGTGTCCCTATTTTCCAGGGACAGTCCCGGATTTATAGAAGCCACCCCGGTTTCTGATTTCATCACAGAATGTCCTGTTTTTCCTTAGGATGTCCCTATTTTCATCAGAGAAATGTTGGAGGGAATGGGCTACTCCCCCACCCCCCAAAAATGCATTTTGAAAACATGATGATTAAAATATTACTTTGTGAACAAAATCTGGGGCCTGAATTATGTAAATGCCTCGGGAATCTCTCCCACGAAGCCATTCCGAATACAGTGGACTCTCGGGTTGCGAACATGATCCGTGTGGGATGCACGTTCGCAACCCGCAGTGGCGCGTCTGCTCATGCGCGGGTTGTGATTTGGCACTTCTGCACATGCACGACCACTGAAACCAGGAAGTAACCCGTTCCAGTACTTCCAGGTTTCGGCAGTCCATAACCTGAAAAAATGCAACTTGAAGTGTCTGTAACCTGAAGTATGACTGTAAAGGGTGCTATCGCTAAAAAGGCCCTTGGAATCAAACCCACAAGAATTCTACTGAAAATGGGATGAACCCTGATAGAAATCAAGCTTCAGAAGGCTGTTGAATGACAACATGCCTGACCTTGGGCCAGGCTGGCTGGGGCTGCATGTTCTCCATCTCTGATTCGGCAGGTGTGGCTCAAGACTAGACTTTGTGGGCAAAGCCAAGGCAAAGCTAAGCACTTTTCTGCACTGAATTTCATTTTTTTTTTTTAAAAAAAAATATTTATTACTTTTCCAACAATTTAAACACTACAAAAAAGAAAAACAACACAATACAAAAACACTACATAACACTAACACAATAAACTAACAAAACAAAACAAAAACAATTTAAAACACATCAAATAATTTCAATATCTTATCTTTCATTCACTTATTTCCACGACCTCCTCTCACCTCCCTTTTTGTATTCCACTTCTATTAATTGTTTCAGCAATTCCTTTCCATCTTCCTCTGTTTTCTATCCTATATTCATCTTAACACATTCTAACCTTATTTTTTCCTTTAATAGTCTATTAATTTATTTATACTTAATTCCTTATAACATTTCTACTAAAGCCATATAGCTTCATTCCAACATTTTTCTAGCATTCATTAATTTTACAGTATTTCCGTAAATAATCTTTAAACTTTTTCCAGTCTTCTTCCACCGACTCTTCTCCCTGGTCTCGGATTCTGCCAGTCATTTCCGCCAGTTCCATATAGTCCATCAACTTCATCTGCCATTCTTCCCGGGTGGGTAAATCTTGTGTCTTCCAATACTTCGCAATGAGTATTCTTGCTGCTGTTGTTGCATACATAAAAAAATGTTCTATCCTTCTTTGGCACCAATTGGCCGACCATGCCCAGGAGAAAGGCCTCTGGTTTCTTCAGGAAGGTATATTTGAATACCTTTTTCAGTTCATTATAAATCATCTCCCAGAATGTCTTAATCCTTGGGCATGTCCACCAAAGGTGAAAGAATGTACCTTCTATCTCATTACATTTCCAACATTTATTATTGGGCAAATGGTAAATTTTTGCAAGCTTGACTGGTGTCATGTACCACCTATAAATCATTTTCATTAAGTTTTCTCTTAGGGCATTACATGCCATAAATTTCATACCTGTGGTCCATAACTGTTCCCAGTCAGCCATCATTATGTTATGTCCAACATCTTGTGCCCATTTAATCATATCAGATTTCACCATTTCATCCTGGGTGTTCCATTTCAACAGCAAGTTATACATTCTTGACAAATTCTTAATTTTTGAATCTAACTATTCTGTTTCCAATTTTGATTTTTCCACCTGGAAACCAACTTTTTTGTCCAAATTGTATGCCTCCATTATTTGATAATAATGGAGCCAATCTCGCACCTTATTTTTTAATTTTTCAAAACTCTGCAATTTTATTCTGTCTCCATCTTGTTCCAAAATTTCCCAATATTTCGGCCATTTGGCCTCCATATTGAGTTTTTTCTGTGCCTTCGCTTCCATTGGTGACAACCATCTTGGGGTTTTCTTTTCTAACAAATCCTTATATCTTATCCAAACATTAAACAATGCTTTTCTAACAATATGATTTTTAAAAGCTTTGTGTACTTTTACCTTATCATACCACAAATAAGCATGCCAGCCAAAAGCATTATTGAAACCTTCTAGATCCAACACGTCAGTGTTTTCAAGAAGCAGCCATTCTCTCAGCCAGCAAAAAGCAGCTGATTCATAATACAGTTTAAGGTCTGGCACGGCAAATCCACCTCTTTCTTTAGCATCAGTTAGTATCTTAAATTTTATTCGAGGCTTCTTGCCCTGCCAAACTCTGCACTGAATTTCAGCGGGGCTTCATTCTCCTTCACTCCACAGCTTCCTTTGGGGATGGACTGATAGAGTTGCTGAGCACATGTCTCTCATGGATGTTCAATCCCTGGCACCTGCAGTTAAAAAGATCAGGTAGTAGGTGGTAGGAGACACCTGTAACTGGGACCCTGAAGAGGTGCTGCCAATGAGAGCAGATGCCAATAAGCAAGAAAGAGACTTAGACTGACCTGGCATAAGCATCATCATCATCATCATCAATCATCATACCCCACCCATCTGACTGGGTTTCCAAAAACTTTCCAATACAGGGCTGCCTTGAGATGACTTCTAAAGGTTACTTATATCCTTGACATGTGATGGGAGGGCATTCCACAGGGCGGGCACCACTACCGAGAAGGCCCTCTGCCTGGTTCCCTGTAACCTCACTTTTGGCAGTGCTGGACCTCAGTGTCTGGGCTGAATGACGGGGTGGAGACTGGGGACCATGAGCAGGGGAATGCTGTTGGGCTCATGGCCTGCTTGTGGGCTTCCCAGAGGCACCTGTGTGGCCACTGTGGGAAACTGGTTGCTGGGCTGGGATCACATTCACAGCATACATTTAAAGCACTCTTATAACAATTTAACAGCCATGGCTTCTTCCAAAGAATTGTGGGATCTGTAGAAGAGTTTGGATTTGATATCCCGCTTTATAACCATATAAAGGAGTCTCAAAGCGGCTAACATTCTCCTTTCCCTTCCTCCCCCACAACAAACACTCTGTGAGGTGAGTGGGGCTGAGAGACTTCAGAGAAGTGTGACTAGCCCAAGGTCACCCAGCAGCTGCCTGTGGAGGAGCAGGGAAGCGAACCCAGTTCACCAGATTACGAGTCTACCGCTCTTAACCACTACACCACACTGGCTCTCTTGTTAAGTCTTGTTAAGCATCTTGAGCAGGCATAGACAAACTCCGGCCCTCCAGATGTTTTGGGAGTACAATTCCCATCACCCCTAGCTAACAGGACCAGTGGTCAGGGATGATGGGAATTGTAGTCTCAAAACATCTGGAGGGCTTGAGTTTGCTTATGCCTGATCTTGAGAGTTGTTAGGAGACCTCTCACAGAGCTCCGATGACCAGCATGCTTAACAAATTCCTCTCCTTCCTTGGAGGTTTTTAAGCAGAGGTTGGATGGCCATCTGTCAGGGATGCTTTAGCTGAGATTTCTGCGTCGCAAGGGGTTGGACTAGAGGACCCTCAGGACCCTTTCCAACTCTGCAATTCCATGATTCTATGAAATTACAGTTCCAAAGATTCTTGCAGGGTAACCATGATTGCTAAAGAGCACTTTGAACGTTTGGTGTGATTGAGACCTGGATGGACTTTTGGTTGGATGCAGCATGACCTTTCTATGATCTTATCCCTAGCTTGTGTATCAGGAAGACATCCTGCTAGTGAACCTCCTTGGATGACTCCTAAGATTAAAATACCAAAGGAGTAAGGCACTTGGTCACTGTGGGGAACAGGATACAGTGAACTATGACCTAGGCAGACAACTGACTTGATCTGGCAGGGCTGTTTTTTATCTTAAGCTACCCTGCTAAGTTGCTTTGTGAGGACCTTCCAGCTGCATTAAAAATGGTGATTGCAAATTGGAAACTGGAACTCTTCAGTGAATAAGGGTGTGGGTTTTTTTTAAGACCTTGAGGCACTTATGAGTTATGTATTGCATCAAGAACAAAAGCCATTAAGCTTGTGATCTGCACAGCGGCTCCTGGGAGGCTCAATTATTGCGAGCACGAGAGCACGGGGACCTCAGTTACAGAAAGAGGATTTGCAACCCTACACAAGAGGGCCAGATGACAATGGGAGCCATGGCTAATTGCAGCCTGAAGGACCACAGTGACCCCTCCAGTGTCAACATCCCTTCAGACAACCTTAGTAAAGCAGGAGTATAAAACAATGGTGATTTCTGCCCCTTTGCTGTTAAGACCTCTCTTCAAAGGATGAGATGTGTCCCGACTGGTTACAGTTTCAGGATGTGCCTTTAATCAAGTTGCATAGAGGCTGAGATATACTTCTGGTCCCTCCAGACATCCCTTTTGTTGTGAAGTAATGATTATTTGCACTCATGATGGTATCAAGGTGGTTATAAACAATCCTGTTTTCAATACTCCTTGCCTGCAAAGGTTTTGGGGTGGGCATATTGCTTTGTATCCAACTGCTGCATGTCCTGCAACTTCTTGCTGAAATCCTATGGATTTTTGTACCACAGACGTTCCTAATTATTATTATTTCTCCCAGTTTAGCCGTGTTGCAGTGCAAGGCTGCCCCTCCAGATGACAATGGGAAATGATTGCAGGACAACTAACAAAGTAGAAATCCATGTGTCCAGTCCAGCGTAAATCTACCACAAATGCACTAGCAATGCTTCAGTTACATGTTGCACAATACACCCCTTACAAAATGAGTCTAGAGGGGGCCCTTATTTTTTGTGCGGAAAAGAGGGCAAAAAGGTTAACAAGCAACTGTTGCTTGGGAAAAGGTCATCTGTGACCATCTTAATCTCTTTCCCAGCTACATCATTTTGTGGTGAAGATAATGACAGCGCAGAAACAATTTCTCCACTGGTTCTTTCTGCCCTTCCTTGCTGTTTGCCTTCTTATCTTAGGGGTGCCAAATGACTTTGGGGAGGAACCCTGTCTGGCTTGCTCTTACGCAATTCCTTAGCAGCAATTCAGTCTGCAGAAACTGGCAGGAAGGTGGCACTTGGCCATAAGCATGATCACTGGCCAATGTCTGCAGACCAAGCTGGTTGAAAGGCACAGCAATAAGGCGGATAGTGGTGGGAAGTAGGGAGAGGAGAGAGAGGTGGGGAAATATTGTTTAAAAAGGTGTAGTTGTAGGTATATCAGTGTATTCAAATCTGAATTGTCAAATTGTGTTATTATTGCTATTATGGTTTTTGTTGTATGTGTCTTTCGCGGTTGATGTTTGTATCGAAAAAATGATTAATAATAATAATAATAATAATAATAATAATAATAATAATTTATTATTTGTACCCCGCCCATCTGGCTGGGTTTCCCCAATCACTCTGGGCGGCTTCCAACAAAGATTAAAAATACATTAAAATGTTACACATTAAAAACTTCCCTGAACAGCGCTGCCTTCAGGTGTCTTCTAAATTTCAGGTAGTTGTTTATCTCTTTGACATATGATGGGAGGGCGTTCCACAGGCCACTACCGAGAAGGCCCTCTGCCTGGTTCCCTGTGGCTTTACTTCTCGCAATGAGGGAACCGCCAGAAGGCCCTCGGCACTGGACTTCAATGTCCCGGCTGAATGATGGAGGTGGAGACACTCCTTTAGGTATACTGGACCGAGGCCATTTAGGGCTTTAAAGGTCAATACCAACACTTTGAATTGTGCTCAGAAACATACTGGGAGCCAATGTAGGTATTTCAAGACCAGTGTTACGTGGTCTCAGTGGCTGCCTCCAGTCACCAGTCTAGCTACAGCGTTCTGGATTAGTTGTAGTTTCCGGGTCACCTTCAAAGGTAGCCTCACGAAGAGCGCATTGCAGTAGTCGAAACGAGAGATAACCAGAGCATGCACCACTCTGGCAAGATAGTCCGCGGGCAGGTAGGGTCTCAGCCTGTGTTCCAGATGGAGCTGATAAACAGCTGCCCTGCACACAGAATTGACCTGCGCCTCCATGGACAGCTGTGAGTCCAAAATGACTGCCCCCCCTTTTTTAAAGGCACAGTAAAGAAATGTGGCAACCCTATCTGGTCTTCTCAGCACCCTCTTGTCCTGGGGAAGGGTCATAGCTCAGTGGTACAGCATGCATATATTTGTAAATAAACCATATATCCTAAAGACACTACAGTCTCCACTGGGCCTCACTCCAAAGGAAATATGAACCCTGGGTAAGTGCCTGGAATCCCTGGAATCTTGCACTACTTGGAGATTGGCATAGCATACAAGAATACTTTTTTTTGCAAAGCATACAGTGGTACCTCGGGTTACAGGCGCTTCAGGTTACACGTTTTCGGGATGCGCACTGCGCCTAACCCGGAAGTACCGGAACGGGTTACTTTCGGGTTTTGGTACTTGCACACGTGCAGAAGCACTAAATTCTGCTTTGCGCATGTGCAGAAGCGCCGAATCGCAACATGCTTGTGTGCATGTGCAGACATGGCGCTGCGGGTTGCGAACGTGCCTCCCGCACGGATCACGTTCTCAACCCGAGGTTCCACTGTATTCCGCTCCATCAATATTTATGTTTGCCCTAATAGATGCATCGTTGTATATTTTCACAAATATCTGCATTTTTTTATACACACTTTACATTGTAGGGCACATTACTAAGCTGCAAAATTCAGAAAAGTGTGAAATTTGAAGGGTAACTGTGTTCTGGTTCGCATATTGTTTTGGAAAGTGTGGATTAGGTAAATTGCGCCTTTAGATGTGAACTGAATTTAATTGGTCCTTCACCCCTATGACTTGTGGACTTCCTTCCTGGTCCACCTCCCTGTTTCATGCTGGAAACCCAGAGCTACACCAAGAGGTGGCTGTTCAGCCTCTGCATCAAGACCTCCAGGCCACATAGGAGCTCCACTATGGATACTGTTTTCTTTGGGGGGGGGGGGAATTCTTAACCTCATGAAAGAGATCTAGCCCACAGGGGAAGCCTTGGGAAATCAACCAGGCAGCTTTCATCCATGCCTGGAAAATGACAGGAAGTGCCAACATACAAATCTTCCAGCAGAGGGCATCATTGAACTACAATAGGGAAAGCACCTGCATTTATTTATTTTTTAAAAAACGGTGACAGTAAATCTCCATTGTTGGAACAGTTTGGAATTGCAGATTACAGGCAGAACTAAATGCTAAGGGAGAGGGATACACAGGGGTCTTTCTGTAGGTGGAGCTATTTCTGCCCCTGCCATAAATCAAGTACATAAAGACATTTGTCTGCTCTATTTCTGGCAGTTTTACTCAATTCTTCTTCCAAGGAGCGTGAGGTGGTGCATACACACTCACACACCCAATTGACATCTCTCCATCCTCATTCCAGGAGAGTGTGGCTTAGGGGGAACCTGCAGGAGCAAATAGAGAGGTCTGGGGAGCTGCCTTTGGCCCTCAAGTTTCCCATCTCTACCCTAATTTTGGTGGTAGCACCTCAGTTGCACAATATTCTTCCTAAGTGCAGCCCTCTAGGTGTGCACATTAACATATTTTGGTACCATAAGATGACCTTTATATTCTTCCAGGCCTTTCATTGGAACCATGTTTGGTCTTCATGTGCTGTTTTCAGCACAATTTATGATGCTTTGCTCTCTTTTCTGTGAATGCTATATTGATCTAAAATGTTTCTAACGTGGTAATGGTTAGAATGTTGTGTGGACCACTCAACCTTTCACAACTCTGCACGTGAACTCGTACTCTTTTTCAGTCACTTTTGGGGCATCTCGCCATTGATGGATATACAGTGGTACCTCTGGTTGAGAATGGGATCCATTCCGGAGGCGCGTTCACAACATGAAAAGCCCGCAACCTGAAGCGCCGTATCTGCGCAGGTGCATAGCATGATTTGGCACTTGTGTGCATGCACGAAGTTCAGTTTAGTTCTACTGCGCATGTGCGAGCATTGAAACCCGGAAGTAACCCTTTCTGGTACTTCCAAGTCGCCGTGGGACGCAACTTGAAAAAACGTAACGTGAACCAAATGGTCAGACTGAGCATGTCATATTCCTGCATTCCTAGGAGAAAAACATTTGATCTGCATGCACAAGCAGCCTCCATTGCATGTTAGTTTGTAGCATAAATGTCCAGTGTTGTTCTATGCACATGTAATAAACAAAGAACACCACCTAAACTGCCCTCCTGGGGCAGAGGGAATACTCTGATGGAAATATATTCAATTTACTCAGAGGAGAATGGATTAACACGAGAACTAGGGTTATTAGAGAACTAGGCAATATTAGTCTTTGACTGGAATTTAATCGCTCACTTTTCAGAGATCCTTTTATTCTGTAGTTTGTGGCTCGCAGCCAAAGCTTTCAATAGGGAATTTACATTGCTTGCAAATCGCTGTGTAAGTTTACATTACCGGACGACAGCATTAAATAGAAACCTCTCTGTGTTAGCTTAAGGTGTTAGACAAATAAAACACCTGTCTGCCTACTCACGTATGTGGAGATTTCCACCGAAGCCTGGAGATATACATCTCAAGGGTCCCAGACTCAATGACCAAAGCAAATTATTCCTTTCTTCCCTCTTGGAAGCAGGGTGGGTAGCTGTTGCAATTTTCTCATGGCCTTGCCTGAAAAATTAAATAAATCAGATTGAACATCTAGAAATAACACCCATTAACCATAGCAGAAGTGGAAACTGCAATGAAATGTTGCAGTGTGGCATGTTCATGTTTACTGTGCCAGTCATTCATTCATGCCCTCCTCCACAAGAGCACCTGCTTTCCATGCAGAACGTCCCAAATTCAACCCCCAGCATTTCCAGGTGGGGTTGGGAATATCCCCTGCCTGAAATCTCGAAAAGCTGCTGCCTGTCATTCTAGACAACACTGACCTAGATGGACCAGTCTGTCATGATCACTGAGCACACTCCATGTTGAGTTGTTTTCTGAGAGTTCTCTTCCCTCTGCCTCCCCCATTTAGGGTTTTTACCTCCTAAAGATTTCTGATATAGTGGTACCACAGGTGGTACCACAGGTTACAGACGCTTCAGGTTACAGACTCCGCTAACCCAGAAATAGTACCTCGAGTTAAGAACTTTGCTTCAGGATGAGAACAGAAATTGCACAGCAGCGGTGCAGTGGCAGTGGGAAGCCCTATTAGCTAAAGTGTTGCTTCAGGTTGAAAACAGTTTCAGGTTAAGAATGGACCTCCGGAACGAATTAAGTTCTTAACCCGAGGTACCACTGTACTTCTGCGTGTGAAGGTTTTTTATTTTTTTGTTTTAATATCATTTGAAGTTGTGTGTGTTACCCCCTCCCTTCCAGAAACCAGACTGGGTTCCCCACAAGTCAGATGATACCTGCCTCTTTTGTAGTGATGGGAAAGTTGTGCCCCTCCCTGTAATGTTGTTGGACTCCAATTCACATCACCCCCAGCCTGTGTTTGGCCAACTGTCAGGATGATGGGAGTTGTAGTCTAAGAAAATCTGGAAGGTCACAGGCTCCCCATCCCTATTCTCTGTCTTTATTCAGCAGCGGAAGAGATTTTAGAATAGGGTCTCTAGCTGTAGCATTATGAACTCTGCTTCTGGCACAAATATTCATTGTCCTGCCTGTACTCTGTTCATTGGTTACGTGGGATTTTCTTAGCTTTATTTGTCTGCCAGCCTTGGAGATTACCATTATTACCATTTTGTCATCCCTTCCAATAATAGCTGAACAATTATTTACTTGTGGAATACACTCCGTATCTGGTGCACATTTTTCACATCAGCAAAGAGAGGTGGAGTGGATAGGAAATTGTTTAAGCACACACATACCTTGAATTTCTTGAATAATCCCTGCAATCGGACTTTTCAGATGCAGCGTGGACATTATTCCAGTTGCCAGGGTGATGGTGGTGTTCATTTTGCCCTCGTTTCTATACTTCATTTCCTAGAATAAAGACAGTCTAAATTCTTTTCTGGCTACTGGCTTCATTCATTAATTAAAAACCCTGACACTTGGGAGCAGGTTAGTTTCTCACAAAATGATCAGAGACAACAGTGCTTAAACATTATGCCTCTTATGCTTTTAGAGTACAGCTACCATCAACCCCATAGGGGATAAGGGTGGCGCTGTGGTCTAAACCACTGAGCCTTGGGCTTGCCGATCGGAAGGTCGTTGGTTCAAATCCCTGCGACGGGGTGAGCTCTCATTGCTCGGTCCCAGCTCCTGCCTACCTAGCAGTTCAAAAGCACGTCAAAGTGCAAGTAGATAAATAGGTACCCCTCTGGTAAGAAAGTAAACGGCATTTCCATGTGCTGCTCTGGTTTCGCCAGAAGAGGCTTAGTCATGTTGGCCACATGACCCGGAAAAACTCTCTGCGGACAAACGTTGGCTCCCTTGGCCAGTAAAGCGAGATGAGCGCCGCAACCCCAGAGTCATTCGCGACTGGACTTAACTGTCAGGGTCCTTTACCTTTACCATCAACCCCGGGTGGCATGGCCAATGGACAGGAATGATGGGAGTTGTAATCCAACAACACCCGGAGGGCTACCATTTGAGTCCCCCACTCCTGATATTCTGTTTTAGGGATGGAAGAGAAATTCATTTTTCATTCAAAGGTGAACCTACCTAATCTGTACTTTCTGAAACAATTTTTTAAAAAGCAAAGCACAATCCTCCTTCAAAATTCACAGTTCTCTGAATTTCTCAAAGAAGTTCTCCAGCCAAGTACTGTGCACAAAACCCCCCAGCATGCACTCAGTTCAAGTGCCAATAAAAATACAGATAGCAGCAAAAATTACATACAAAAATGCATTCTTCAGGGGGAAAACTGTTTTACAAAAAATAAAATAAAAAATATGCATATTGAGCAAAATTGCAATCACATGTGAAAATTGGGAGAAATTTGCACTAAAGTACTGATGAATTTTCATGTGGACTTTAAAAAAAAAGAAAATTCAAATGTAGAATTGTGGAGAATGAAATTTAAGACTAGAAAACTGGCATATTTAGTCATCTCAACTCAGTTTCCAATATGCGCCTCAGCTTCTGGGAAGCTCCAGGCTTATTCCTCAGCCTCACGCCAAGAGTAGAAGCTACCATCCTTCTCTGTTTTGTTCTTCTTTAAAAGACCAGGCCCTTGACACACTCCAGCTCTGTTCCTCATAATGAGGGAGAAGAGAGAGCGAAGGAGGCACACAGAGCTGTTCATCCATTCTGTGTTGCTTTTTCCTGAACGGCTGGGCTTCAGAGAAGTCTTTTTTTGAACGCCAGCTTTGCCTCACGAGGGGATGAGAAGAGGGATCTGCTTTCTCACGAGAACAAGAAGAGAGAGCTGCCATTCCCCTCCATATACTGCTGCAGTCGAGTTCCAGAAGTTTCCAGCAAAGGAGAAACCCCAGCCTATTTATTCTGGATGTGAACCTGTGGAGGCTCAGAATCCCTCACCGCAGTTAATGTCAGCAGCCATCTTAGACACACCCACAAAAGGCTCCTCCTCACACGCTATTAGGAGGGCCCTCTCGTACCTTCTGCTGCATGTCACCCCAATCCCTGAATGGTGAGAGATTTCAGGGGTTCCAGGCGCTTGCCCATGGGTCATGTTTCCTTTGGAAATGAGGCACAATGGAGACTGTGGTGTCTTTAGGATAGATGGTTTATTTATACATATATACAACTTGAGCCTATGATGAAGGGGCTCACAGCAGTAACACCCCAAATGGGTCTCATTTCCCAAATCCTTGGATTCAAATATACATCAAATATTGCTCTTTCCCTCTGTCTTCTCCCAGCTTGCTCCTTTACATCTGGCCCAAAGCACTGCAACTCAGCTCTAAACTCTGGCTTCATACTTCAGATTATTCACGAGCAGGGGCCCCACCCATTTGCTTTCATTCAGCGCTTGCTTATTTAATTAATTTATACACCGTTTTGCTACTGGGTTTAGGCACAATAACCTGTCTAAATAGATACAATTAATTTTTTTGCTTTTTGTGGGCTTGAAACCCCCACAAAACTCCATACATATGACTGTGCTTTGTCTTTTGCAAGCACCAGGCTCTCATGTCTCACTTTGGGAACCTTCAAAGACAGATTATGGTAGGGGATTCTTATGTTTAAAAGTGGGGAAATGGACTGCTACTTCCATGTGCTTCCATGGCCTTAGAGTCATAGAATCATAGAAGTGTAGAGTTGGAAGGGACCACAAGCATCATCTAGTCCAACCCCCTGCATTGAAGGAATATTTTGTCCAACATGGGACTCAGACTCACAATCCTGAGATTAAGGGTCTCATCTTCTGTTGACTGAGCTACCAAAGCCTTGGAACTTGACAACCGTCAAATGCTCTCTGAATTTTGGCCAGCAACAAGAGGAACTGGAGGCCAGTTATAGTTTCCACTTCATTTTTTAAAGGAAGTTCCCCTTTCTCTGGAAATAGTTATTAAAAGTTGCCGGTGAGCAAAAAGGATCCAAGTACGACAAGTTCTCTCATCCAGATGAGATAGTAAGCAAAGGCCAGAAATCATTTGTTCTCTGCTCTATCATTTCCCAGGAATCTCCGCTGATTAACTGCTCTCTTTGGGAGTCAAGAAGACCTGCAGCACAACACAGTTGAAGAATGTATTTGCTTGATAAAATGTGGAATAAAGAATGAGAATTGCCAGCCGTTCCCTTGCTAAGGTCCAGCCCAACTCACCCAGAACTCATGTCTTCTGTTGCCAGTAGCATAGGATGCATGGCTAAAGTAACATGGTGATGACAGAAAGGCTCTCTGCATGTGCTCAGACACTGTGAAAAATTCAAAATGATGGCTGCATGGTGTTAATCAGCTGTGGCTACAGTTAGAAGAACACTGCCTGCCAAAGGCCTAAAGGCCATGGGTCTATTTGTTCAAACCAGGGATGGGAACTTGGAGCTTTCTAGATATCATTGGACTCCAATTCTTCCCCAGCCAGCATGGCAATGAACAGGGATGATGGGAACTGTAATCCAACCACATCTTCCCTTCTTGTGTGACACCTTTTCTAAGGGTTATGGCTCTGCCATCACCTGTTTTTGGTTTTTTATGGCATCTCTCTCAGCCAATCTCCTGAGGAAGCTGGCACGACTTATTTTCTAGCCCTTGTGAAATCCATTGATCAAACCCCGCATTTACTGCTTTCAGAAATTATGGGGAGAACCTGGCACCCAGGAATTTTAAGGGATCTTTTTTACCCCTTGCAAACCCATAAGTGAACATTGCGGGACAAGGCAGGGGAGATTGTAGTAAAACCTAATGTTGTTGGCAATGGATCACTCTTTTGAATTCTAGTAAATGATGTGACCTCTTCATGGATCACTGCCTTGTCATGGCGAAGGGGCTTGAATGGAGAAGCTATGAGCTATGCCGTGCAGGGCCACCCAAGACGGACAGGTCATAGTGGAGAGTTTTGACTACACGTGATCCACCTGGAGCAGGAACCGGCAAGCCACTCCAGTATCCCTGCCAAGAAAACTCCATGGGCATAAACAACAGGCATAGAAAAGTTATGACACTGGAAGATGAACCCTTCAGGTCGGAAGGCATCCAACATGCTACTGAGGAAGAGTGGAGGACAAGTACATTAAGAGCTGCTGAAGCGGCTGGGCCAAAGCCAAAAGGTCACTCAGTTGCGGATGTTCCTGGAAGTGAAAGGAAAGTCCAATGCTGTAAAGAAAAAAAATTGCATAGGGGACCACAGAGGACGAGATGGCTGGACAGTGTTCTCGAAGCTACTAACATGAGTTTGACCAAACTGCGGGAGGCAGTGGAAGACAGGAGTGCCTGGCGTGCTCTGGTCCATGGGGTCATGAAGAGTCAGGCATGACTAAATGACAACAAAAATGATGTGAGGTAGTCTGTGGCCTCAGGATAAAATTTTGGGGATGACAGGCAGGGACTGGTAGGGTGAGGTGGGGTCAGTGATGACATGGTTGGTGAGTAAAATGAGACATGAAAGTAATATACAAATGGGAAGGCAAAATAAAATAACTAAGGAAGACAATAGGTAGGACAAAAGTATAAAAGATCCTTTAACAATGTAAACAACACTTTAATAAATATTATTAAAAAAAACAATTTAAACAACACAACACACACACCCCAATTCTTTTTTATTAAAAAATAACAATAACAATAACAAAAAAAATCCCAGAACAGTTTAGCTATCAAAAGACACCAAGAATGTGTGGTCCTTTCAAGTTGAGTGGAGTAATCAGTCTTTAGAGGAGGAGGAGAAAGATGGCAGAAAGGGGTGAATCCTGGGGGAAGTGTAAGGTGAGAACTTTGTTTTTCTGAGAACAATGACAACGCAAGACACTGGGCGCAGAGAAATACCACCTATGGCAGCCAAGAATGAATGATTAATATTAGTCGAACTTAAGTTGTACTTTCAATCATGAAAGGAGTTTTGGGGACGAATAAAGGTCAAGGTCCATTGCAGTAATTTCACAATAAACTAGTTGGGGTTTGGTTGTAAGGTATTTGGCAAACTGAATGATTTAGCAAGCCAATTTTGCACAAGGTGATCTTGAAAGCCAATGAATTATAAAATTTCAGAGAGCTCAATCCCTACTCCCATCAACCCTAGCAAAGCATGGCCAATGGCCAAGGGTGAGAAGAGTTTAGAGTTCAAAAAGTGAAATTCCGGACACAAAAGTTGTCGAGCTTTTTTCCTACTGCTTCCAACTGCAAGCTTGTAAAGGGCTTGTAATTCTGCAACATCTTGAGGGTACCAGCTTGATGTTATGCTTAACCACAGCTTTGGCCTTCAGGGTCAGCAACGTGGGGGATCCTCGCTCAACACAACTAGAAATGTGGCTGAGATGAGTTGGACCTGCTTCTCATTCTCAGACTCTGAGCTCCATCCTTTTCTGGTGTCACCTGGCTGGGCAGAGGTGGGGGGAAAGCAAAAATCACTAGCATCTATTCTTCTGCCCCACCCCCACCCCACCTGAGGTTTGTATGAATTTAAAGGATCCGCCCAAATCCCTGGCTGCTGGTCTTTAATCTCTTCATGACAAATTGCAGTTTCTTAATAAAACAGCAGTTTTCTGAAATCATTACCACATCCTGGATGAATTCCTCTTAAACTTGCCTCATCTCCTTTAGCTATTCCCTAAAACGGTATCAAACATTTAAAAAGGAAAAAGAAAAAAACAATTGCAGAGGCTCTGTGGTGAAATAAGTAATTTCTCATTAAAATGGAAATGCTATTTTAAGCGCAATGACCTAGGGTTAACCCCCTTATTGGAAATCCTATTAGACTGCAGAAATCCCTATTAGTTCATTTCAATTTTCCTGGCTCTTGATGGACAAAGGACTTGGATCCGGATCTTGTTTTCTACCAAAAGCTTTACAGAATCGTAGAACTGTAGAGTTGGAAGATACACCAAGGGTCATCTAGTCCAACCCCCTGCTAGGCAGTAATATCACTCATATCCATGGGATGCACAGACAAAGCAAGGAGCACTGGTGCAGCAGGTGCAGGACCTGGCTAGGCGAGTGGAGGCACTGATCCAACAGCTGACATGCCCCCTGCATTCCTGTTATAAATGAGTGGGGCAAATGGGGCTTTAGCAGGGAGGCAGCTTTGGATTGAGCAAGCAAATGAAAACCCACATGGGGGTTGGGGTTGAGTTCATGACGACACTGGCATTTCCATGCCCCAGGCAATGGAGGGGGCCATGCTGGCTTAGAATTGGACTGGGCACCCGTCATCTCCTCAGTGGCCAGAGGTCAATGCCATACCCTCTAAGGTTTCTGTGGTGAAAATTGGGACGTCCCATTCCACAATGATAATTTTCCTGTTTATACCCCACTCATCTGACTGGGTTGCCCCAGACACTCTGGGCAGCTTTCAAAATATATAAAAGCATAATAAAACATTAAACAGAAACCCCCCTTCCCTATACAAGATTGCCTTCAGTTGGCTCAGGGGTCGGATAACTCCATAACCTCCAGCATCTCTCCAATGAAAATAGGAACATCCTAAGGAAAAGGATCAAATCAGAAATCAGGATGGCTTCTCTAAATCAGGAACCACCCTGGAAAACAGGGACATTTGGAGGGTCTGTGATGCAGATGAAGGCTCTGGTGGTGGAACAGGCCAGACTGGCAAACAGCTACAGCTCTCTCACTTAATGAAAAACAGGAGCAGAAATTACGGCTTAGCCCAAGTTGGCTAAGGGAGTGGTGTTGCAGTCCGATACGGCCACAGCAAGTCAGGGTGGCCTCTTGACTTCAGCACAGCCAGGGAACACATCACTTCCTCCTCTACCAGCCATGCTGGCTGCTGGTGCTTGTCCGTGGTTGTAGCTCATAGCAGGTGAGCCAGAGGGCAGGGTTTTGGAAGAAGACCAGAAGGAAACAAGATCCACTCTCTGGTTATACAAGCACAGGCCTCAGTTGTTGCTGGGTTCCAGAGGGGCTGGTCGATTCAGGATACACACCCAGTGCCTATGCTACACCTGCTAACAACTATAAACAACAACGTTGTGACCTGTTGAAATCCCGTTTAGTTGCCCTGTGGCTACGGCATCTTTATCATGCCTTCACCCAGGGGCGTAGCTAGCTGATCCAGCACTCGGAGTCTGCCTGGTGGATGCAAGCCCCACGTTGTCATTTCGGGAAGAGCGGGGCCCCGAGCCACCGCGTCACTCCCAGGAGAGGCACATGGCTCAGGTGCGCTGCAGGCCAGGCCCTGTGGCAAGTGCCGCCCCCTGCGGTGTGCCATTTTGTTACCCCCTTAGGGATGACACCTGGGGCAGACCACACACCCCTTCCTACGCCCCTACCTCCACCCCACTGCACGTGGCTCCCCTGTACCCAGACCCACAGGTAGAGACTGCCTTTCATAAATAGGGACACGTACTGGGGAGGGAGAGGGGAAATCATTTGAATTTCACTTACTGATTTGAACAAAACATCCAAATCTTGGCTGTGGGTCTCTGGTCTATTAATGCATTTGATCAGGCCCTTCCAAGGAATACTACAATTTCTGTAAATTGGACCACAATGTCTAAAGTTTTGACATCTCATTCCAAAGAAATGTACAGTCCCTAAAACTGCACCACGCCCCTGGGGCATGAGGACATAGGGAGGTGCCTTATACCAAATAAAACCGTTGCCCCATCTGGCTCGCTATTGTCTGCCCCGACTAGCAACAGTTCTCCACAGTTTCAATCAGTAGATGCCCCCAATCTCACCTGGAGTTGCTGAAGATTGAACCTGAGACCATCTGCTTTCAGCCATGGGCCTTCCTCATCAGTATTGCAATAGTTAGGTTGTGAAATGAGTAACTGCTCCGAAAAGAACACAGTGCACTGGAGTTGACACTTGATGGGCAAGCTACCTTTTGACTCAATTTGGAATCTGATTAGCCAATTACATGCATCTCTGCTGAATGCTCAGAAACAGGCCAGGTATCTCCCCCCACACCCCATATCACCCCATCATTTTCAACCAGTCTCCACATCCCTACCTTGGACAAGTAATTTTTAAGGCTTTGGGGATGTGCAGGGAAATCTGGTCAAGTCCCTGGAGATTTGACAAGAAGCTCTGCAATCAGAAGACTCAGGTGAGCAAGGTCCAAGAAACGGGTCAGCCTAAATGACTGACATCTTGTAAGCCCTCTTCCTAACACTTTCTCAATCTGCCTTATGGCGATGCCAAAATGCTCTGCCCCAAGGCTTGACATTAGATGGAAAATCAATGGTTATACTATTAGAACTTAAGGGCAGAGCCTTAAATACCTTCACATGGGATAATGCCACAGACAATGGGGAACTATAATGGCCACAAGGGGCATGCAGAATATTTCGCTACCTCTTGTATTTCCACAGTTTCTCTAAACCAGAGTTGGGATCTTCAAGCATTAGGGGGGTGTCACCCTACAGTCCTCTCTATCTGGCATGGGGGCTCTCCCCATGCCACACCCCTCCCCAGCATTGATTCACACTTTTCCATGTCGAAGGGTATGCTCTTCTTGAATGTTTTTTGTCTGACTGGAATCTGTTCATAGTGCTCTTGGTGGAAGTCACAATATGGCTGCTCTGTGGTTCATGGCATAACACAAAATGGCACACTTATCTATTACAGCTCTGACTTCACCCATGGGTTAAAAACACCCAGGGTGGCTTACAACAATTAAAGCACAGCATTAAAAACAGTTTTAAACAACTTTAAATTACAGAAATAAGGTGGGTTCTAAAAATATTATTATTACTATTTATTGAATTTATATACTCCCCTATACCTGGGGGTCTCAAGGCAGTTCACAGAATAAAATCAAGATAAAAAACCACAAAATACATAATAAAAACAAAAACAACTCAATATCCCCCCGATTTGCATAGGATGTAAATCAGATAAACCAAAAGCCTGGTTAAAAAGGAAAAAAAATTACCTGGCGCCTAAAGATGTATAATGAAAGCGCCAGGTGAACTTCCCTGGGGAGAGCATTCCACAGAGGGGGTGCCACTGCAGAGAAGGCCTGTTCTCATGTTGCCAACCGCCAGACCTCTTGAGGAGGAAGCATACAAAGAAGGCCTCAGAAGATGATGTCAGGGTCCGGGTGGGCAGTGGCGGAGCTAGCTGCTCGGGCACCCAGAGCGGCACTCAGGGGTGGGATGATTCACCCAGTGGGCAGGGCAATCCTCCCAGGGGGTGATTGGTGTGTGGCGATCTGCCCACGGTGGATTTTGTCACCCCTCTCTGGGATGACAACCGGGGAGGACCACCCCCTGCCCCCTTCCTACGCCCCTGCAGGTAGGCTTATATGGAAAGAGGCGGTCCTTGAAGTATTGCAGACTCAAGTATCAAAAGTTGGGGTAAAGAGGTAAGGAGGTATGTCTTTAGTATTTGCCAGGAGTTGTATAATGAAGGTGCCTGATGCACTTCTGAGGGAAGGGAGTTCCACAACTTAGCAGCTGCCCCAGAGAAGGCCCTCTCCTGGGTCACCAGACCCCAAGCTTCTGAGGGCAGTGGGACAACCTAGAGGGCCCCATCTGCTGACCTTAGCACCTGTGTGCTCCACCTGTAGGGAAGGAGGTGGCCATTTAGGTATTTGGGCCCTGAGTCTTCTAAAGCCCTAAAAACGAATGTGAGCACCTTGAATTGGGCCTGGAAATGAACTACCAACCAGCCCAGCTGTTTTCAAACAGGGCTTATGTGAGATTGGCCAATAATCTGATTGCTGCATTTTGCACCAATTGAAGTTTTTTTGAGTCATCTTCAAGGGCAGCCCCATGTAGAGTGCATTTTTAAATTTTTATTTTAAAAAGCCTAGAAGTTACCAGAGCAGGAAGTCCAATGACCTAGTCATCTCTGTCCAAATAGTACCACAACTGGCGAATCTGCCAGAGCTGAAAAAGGCACCCTTAGCCACTGAGCTTACCTGAGCCTTCAGTGATGGTGTTGAATCCAGAACTTGGAACTGTGTAGGACACTGCAGAACATCTCTAGCTCCATAGCTACTTCCTTGAAATGGCCCTGGAGGTAGGAATGGAATCACTGAAGCACAGTTCCCACAACCCCCAAACCCTTGGGATGCACCCATAGGATACAATGGTCAACAGTATCAAAAGTCGCTGAAAGATCAAGGTGAATGAGCAGTCCCCACCATCTCTTTCCAAATATCCTGCTTTTTCAGATCCTTGCAACACAGCTCACAAATGGTAAACGATACACACACACACACACACACACACACACACACACACACAGAGAGAGAGAGACACTGAAGCAAAGAACTGAACCAAGCCACACAAATTAGAACTGGGTGTGTGCAGGAAGAAGAGAGAGATAAGATTTTGGGTGGAGGGCAGGATCAGCCAAAGTTCACAACTGAATTATATGTGCAACAATGGTTTCATATTCTCTATCCTACCATTATTTGACCTTTGTAGTGTCCCTACGGCTGCTTCTAAATTACTGAAGAACTTCCTCTACAGTTTGGTGGAACTGGACTTACTTAAGACACCTCGTCCCTATAAAAAGGGAACGAACGGTGAAGAGATAGAGAGGTGGGTGGGCAGAACCCTCCTTTTCTCTCCTTCGCTGTGCCGCAACAGGTCTACTGAAGGGCTGAAGGTAAGATATTGCTTTGGGTTCTTTTTGTCAACCACCTCCGCTGAATGAAGCCAACCAAGGCCGTACCTGAGCTAAGGGACCTTTTCTGGTCGCCACCATTAACCATAATGATGGTGACCAGAAGGTAATTTTAAATTCATTTTTAAAATAACAACAACAACAGCAACCAACACTGTAGAGTTCTTTCACTGCAACAATATCATGCTTGCTTCTTTGCTTCATTATTTTTAAAGACTTCTGCCACTCTACTTCCTGAGCAATTCAATGATGATACTAATTCAACATACCAAAACAATATTTCGAAACGCAATCCCAAAATTCAGAAATGCGGAACCTTCTCCAGCTTGAGTGTCATATTCGCTCACAGGCAACTTTCCAGGAGCTGCTTATCAGTGGTGGCTGAGGCTCATATCCAGGGCTAATTATTCTGTATTTTATATTGGGTGTTTCTTTAAATGTTGTACGTTGCTTTGAATCCTAACTTGGGAGAAAGGTGAGATACAGTGGTACCTTGGGTTACAGACACTTCAGGTTACAGACTCCGCTAACCCAGAAATAGTACCTCGGGTTAAGAACTTTGCTTCAGGATGAGAACAGAAATTGCGCGGCAGCAGCGGGAGGCCCCATTAGCTAAAGTGGTACCTAAGTTTAAAAACAGTTTCAGGTTAAGAACGGACCTCCAGAACAAATTAAATTTTTAACCCGAGGTACCACTGTATAAATATATAAAACGGACTAATAATAATAATAATAATAATAATAATAATAATAATAAGTAATAATTGCTGCGTGAAGAGCCTCTCCTCTGCCATTAAACAGCTTTCCTGGGCCTGCCTACGTCTCCTCATGTTGCAAGGTCACCTACTGGCAGCCACACAAACTGTGCTGCATGATGACACCTTACATTTTCATGTATATAGGAAGATAATATGCAGCTCCCTGGTGGGGCCCTAGCAAATGGGCTGTGGGCACAGCATCGGATATCAGTCAGGCTCTCTCATCACCAATACTAGCCCCATGCCTTGTTGTAACCAATAATGTTATGGACTACATCTCCCTTTTGTACCACAGCACGTGTCACAATGCAACCCTCTTTGGTGCCAGCCCACACTGCAGAAAAAACATGCTAGTCCAGTGAAATCCAACAGTTTCCTTGTTATCAGGCCGTTGTTGCAGGGCCATTTATTTCAGAGCTAACGAAGCATGCAGAATAGTTAATTGCTCAGTCCTGGGAAAACATTACTACATTTCACTAGCCTAATAAAACTCACTCTTCCTTTCCTCCACGACCGCCACAAGCACAGATTTCCATCTCCAGTTGCGTCTTTGGCAGTGTGCCACATAATGTAAATCTATGTATTCTGGGGGGTGGCCAGGCCCAGAGAGCCGCAGATATGAAACTAGAGACAGGAAGAAGAATTGAGCTTGGGAATACTGAGCAACCTTGCAGCGATTCGCATCAGGGCTCTCCCTATCATGGCCATACTGCTAACTGTCCTGATTTGACTGGGACACCCCAGAATTACAGAAGCCATATTGACTTCTGATTGGATCCTGGGATGTCCCATTTTGCCAATTATTACAATAAACTGTCATGAAATTCTACTCATATTGAGTAGGGGAGATTCCAACATATAGTTAGCAGGGTAAAAACTTAAAACACATTGCAGGATTCCTCCCAAAATAGACCAGAGGTGATTAATATTTCATCCAGCAGAGCTTTACTGCTGCTGTAAGTAAATGAGTGTAATGGCCACAGATCCAATACATTCAGGATTGGCACCGTCCATAAGAAATCCAGTTGCAACAGACTTAACTTAAATTTACAATAACTTATAGTAAGACTAAAACCATAACATGAAGCATACTATGTACAGAACACCACACCAGAAGGAAAGAGAGATAGAAAGTGAAACCCAAGCTCCTTCTGGTCTTATTATTATAGCCAGCATGACCTTGACAGAAAGAGATAACAGAACCAGTTTAAGCCAGCTGTACTCAGCTTCTCTGAAGCAATAACCCAACCATCATGAAGCGTCTGCTTGTTTCTAGGCAGAATAGAAACTTACGTGTCAGCACCAGTTTCTTTCACACATAGAAGCTCCCAGAACCCTTTTGAATAAATTAGAATAGGAAAGATAAGGTAAGAATCTGTGGAATCAATTTAAGGGAAATGGAATACAAGAGGGGGAGGGGGGGGGAGTCCGGGAAAGATGCCACTGAAACCAAGTGTAAATCATATTTGTTTTTTTTTCTTTCTTGCTATCTTTCCTTTTTATTCTGGAAAATTTTTAATAAATATTATTAAAAAAAAAAAATAGAATAGGAAAGATCTCTACACATCAGATCAATACTTTCTGTATCAAGAAATGCAGCCTGACATAAACAAATACATATTTCTTTACTGCCAAGAGCTTGGGGGGGGGGTTACCAGTGTTAGGTAAAAGGAGATGTTTGAACCAGATGGTCAGAGCCAGGGTAGGTTGGTGGGGACTGAATTATACCCTGAATCATAATATCTGAACTACTTTATTTTGCTGTCTTGCAGCCATGGCAAGGAAACAGCTACTGCTTTGGACCTGGTTGGCACTTCTATGTGGTGAGTTTGGAATTAACCATGAACTTGCAGGTTGACCCATCTAGGCAGACACTCCTTCCAGTTTTGTACCTGGTCACAACTTTCTCCCAAAGAACAATTGAACTGCTTACCCTACACCTTACCGAGTCCCAGCCTGGTATGCCTGGTATGAGTCCCAGCACTCTTAGAATATATAAATGACAGTTCCCAGGATTCTTTGGGGGAAGCCATAACTAACAGTAGTACAGAGGTACCTCAAGTTACAAAGGCCTTAGGTTACAAACGCTTCAGGTTACAAACTCTGCTAACCTGGAAGAGTTGCCTTGAGTTGAGAACTTTGCCCCAGGCTGAGAATGGAAATCGTGTGCCGGCGGCACAGCGGCAGCAAGAGGCCCCATTAGCAAAAGCATGTATCTAGTTAAGAAGAGTTTCAGGTTAAGAACGGACCTCCGGAACGAATTAAGTTCGTAACTGGAGGTACCACTGTATAAGGGTGCTACAGACGCATGGTGTGGGTGTGACCTCTTCGGGGCAATTAGAGATATTGGCAGAACAGTAACTCGCTCAGAGCCTGGCAAATTCCCCTTGACAAAAGCGTACAGTGCATGGCGATGGATATCCTGTTTGTTGTGGGGGGAAAACATGCCCTTCCCCTGCAGTGGTGGGGAGCCTATGGCTGATGATGCTCAGCTCCCAGACCCTGTGATCATCATCTGAGGCCCTTCTTCATGGGCCACCTCCTCCATGAGAGGTCCAGAGGGTGGGAACAGTAATAATGATCAGCCCCAGACAGCACAGCCAATATTCATGGATGATAGTGGTAGTCCATTAGAATCTGGAGTTCACCAGTTCTTCATCCCTGCAGCCAAGTATTTACAAAGTATAACTCTGCAGTGTGTCTTTTCTCAGATCACTTAACACTCTGCTATGAATAAAAGAGGCAGCAATTATTCATCTGTTAAGGCTTGGTGTTTGTAGCAGAGTGTTGAACATTTCAGGGTTCAAGTCATCTTCCATACTTCCATCATCTCCCAGACTGATGTTTTAATGTATTTTTAATTGTTTGTTGAAAGCCACCCAGAGTGGCTGGGGAAACCCAGCCAGATAGGTGGTGTATAAATATATTATTATTATTATTATTATTATTATTATTATTATTATTATTATTATTATTTCATTCCCATATGACATTTTTTAAAAACCCTCAGTTTTTCAATAAAGCAATTATCTCTTTGCCTCCCTTTCCTGGCCCTGATTATATCTTTAAATTTTGCCATCTTTATTAAATCCCAAAATTTAATCATCCAGGTTTCTAATTCAGATATTTAGAAGTCACTTTGCTTGCAGTAGTTTGTGTAGAGAGCGGCATAAAAAGCTCTGCTCGGAGCTGCCCAGAGTGGCTGGGGAAACCCAGCCAGATGGGCGGAGTATAAATAAATCATCGTCATCATCATCATCGCCCCCCCCCCATGTTTAGGTCATGCATGTGAGCTGCTATTAAAAGATTAATAGCCATTTTGTTTATCTTTCTGAAATGCCACGTCCTTGATATAACCAAGTAGCATTATTAAAGGATTCCTTTAATTAATAATTTTGATTCCATTATCACAATTGTCCTGTCCTACAAGAATACAGTCAGAGGAGTACACAATATTTCAAATGCTACAACACCATGTGATTATAGCACCATATTGAGCTGTATTGAACTTTGTGCAGCTTTACAGGTTTGGCAACCAACTGAAACCTCACAAATTAAAAGCACACAAGGTGGAGAGCTTAAAAGACCTTTCTGTGTTGGGTTTTCCCAGTGCGGAAAGAGCTTTTAAGTTTTCCACATTATTTACTGGGCTTGGGAGGCTCCTGGAAGATCTTGTGGGGCTATCCAAGATCTTGCGAGAACCTCCGAGAGCCCAATAAACAACTTGAAGAGCTCAGAAACTATCTGCTCTACATGGGGGGCAAGGCTCAGTCGGTGCACTGTTCTGGAAAGGTAAGATTTCTTATGAAGAGTTGGTTCTGAGGATTGTTTTGACTATACAGAATTTCAGCTTTCACTATCTCCAGAACGTAATCCCTGCGCAAGCTACAAGTTAATTGCACTTTGTTAATTATGCCTTTCAGGGTATTGTGGAGCAAGTTCCTGTGGGGAGGAATTTGTCACAGCCTTCCTTCAGAACCTCTTGGAAAGTCAACCCAATCCTAAGTTTGAGTTGCTTATCACTGGATATCATCCTGCAACAACCGTCACGGTCACAGCGAACAAGTCTACATTCAATAAAAAGGTTTCTGTCAATAAGCAGACAGTGTCAGTTGAGGTCCCAACCTCTTTGGAGATGAAGGGGACTGGAATATTTGATGCAGCTGTGTGGATTCAAGCCGACAAAGAGATCTCAGTTGTTTCCCACAATTACAGGATCTCCACAAGTGCTACCACAATTGTGTACCCAACTCATCAGTTGGGCACATCATATTATGTGGTAACCCCAGTGGGGAATGACGCAAACACTTTCAAGGAATTTGCAGTTGTAGCCTATGAATTCCCCACTCAAGTCACTATTCACCTGAAAGGGGCTGTGACATTCCAAGGGAAGGTTTATGCTGCAGGGAGCAGGCTTGTTGCTGACCTCAAAGCTTTCCAAGCAATCCAGCTGCAAAGCTCAGCTGATTTGTCTGGCACCAAGGTTGAATCAGTTGCGCCCGTGGCTGTTTTGAGTGGGCACAGCTGTGCCAAGCAGTTCTCATCTTGCGACCATGTTGCTGAGCAGCTCTTGCCTGTTTCCAGCTGGGGCAGCACCTTCATAGTTCCCCCAGTGCCCTTCCAAACTCAGACTGACACTGTGTATGTCGTCGCTTCCCAAGATAACACTTTGATCCAATACCAGTCTGGGGCCACTCCAAGCTCCCGCCGCGCGGTGGCTGGGGAAGTCATCCAGTTTCAAATGCAGCCATCTCAGTCCTATTTCTTCTCTGCCAATGCAGGAATCCAGGTCCTTTTCTTCTTTGCTGGTAACAGCAAGAACTACGACCCTTTCCTCATCAACGTTCCTGCTTTAAAAAGCTATTGCACATCATATCACATTGATGGGATTAAGGCATTTGATAATTTTGCTGTCATTGTAGCAAAAACCTTAGATTCAAATGGGATCACACTAGAGAACAGAGCCATTACAGATGCCAAGTGGACACGCATCCCTGGAACAGACTATTCTTTCAGTCAACTTAGCTTGGGCAAAGAAGCCAGTGCCCTCTCTGTAGAGCATCCCAGCGCTCCTTTTGGGCTCTTCATCCTTGGAGGTGCATTTGCTGATGGCTATGGCTCTGTGGCCATTTGCTCTTGTGGTAAGTATCCTAAGTTGCACATATAATTTGTGCTATGAATGAGTAGTTTGATTATCTTCTCTGTACCTGAGAACAGAATGTGCTCTCTTTTTTTTTTTCCATAGAGAAAGGAACATGACTATAGGCAAATTTACTGTATAAATCAGGAATAGAGACCCGGTGGCTCTCTGGATGCTGTTCAACTCCCATGATCTCCAGTCAACATGACCCATAGTGAGGGATGATGGGAATTGTAGTCCAGCAACATCTGGCAAGGCACAGGTTCCTCATTCCTGATATAGGTGGTTGTAGTAGTAGCAGCAGCAGCAGCAGCAGGAAAAGTTGCTCTTATTGATCTTTATGGCCATTTCCATGTTGCAGCAGAAGAGGAATTGAGTTATATGGGCAAGGAAGGCAAAGGGAGGGTATATTAGCACATCTGCATAGAAGACTTCCTCCAAGCAACTCAGGAAGATGCATATGAGGCTATGTTTGGGAGGTAAAAGGTAAAGGTAAAGGGACCCCTGACCGTTAGGTCCAGTCTTGGCCGACTCTGGGGTTGCAGCGTTCATCTCGCTTTACTGGCCGAGGGAGCCGGCGTACAGCTTCCGAGTCATATGGCCAGCATGACTAAGCCACTTCTGGCAAAACCAGAGCAGCGCATGGAAACACCGTTTACCTTCCTGCCAGAGAGGTACCTATTTATCTACTTGCACTTTGACGTGCTTTCAAACTGCTAGGTTGGCAGGAGCAGGGACTGAACAACGGAAGCTCACCCCGTCACAGGGATTCAAACCACCAACCTTCTGATCGGCAAGCCCTAGGCTCTGTGGTTTAACCCACAGCGCCACCCACGTTAGGCTAAAAGAATTCAGAGTACTGTCGAGGACTATCTTTTAATAGTTTGATCTTGCACCGTTAACTGGGATCTTCTCTCTTTTGACAGCAAAATCCTGTCCTGAGAACAGCCATTATGAAGCCTGTGGGTCTCCATGCCCGGCCACCTGCAGCGACACAGTTGGGCCCAAGGACTGTTCCTCGTTGCCTTGTGTGGGGGGCTGCCAATGCAATAAGGGCTTTGTGCTGGATGAAGGGGAATGCATTCCCACTATGGTCTGTGGGTGTGTGTTCGAGGGGGACGCCTTCTCCCCCGGTGAGCAGTTCTGGGCAGACAAGACATGCACAAAGCGCTGCGTCTGTGATGCAAAAACCAGAGATGTGAGGTGTTGGGCAACAAGCTGCAGAAGCTGGGAGCGGTGTGAGGTGCAGAATGGAGTCCAGGACTGTTACCCTTTCATACAGCCTCCCCCCAGCAATCCTGCCACCACAATCCCCACAACCCCGAGTTACCCAACCACCACCATTTCCCCTACCAGGAATGCCACCTGCTCTGCTTTCGGTGGCCCCCACTACCTTAGCTTTGATGGCCAGAAGTTTGACTTCATAGGCACCTGTGTGTATCAGTTTGCTGCGCTGTGTGAGAAGCGGAGGGGCCTGGTTGACTTCCAGGTGCTCGTCCAAAATGACCATCGAGGCAGCCAGTCTGTGTCCTTTACCCGGCTTGTAGAAGTGAAGGTTGATGGGGCATCCATTGTGATCAGCAGAGACAACCCTGCAAAAGTTGTGGTGAGTTTTGTTGAATAGTTTGTTTAAATGTTAGGGTTCGTTATTGTATCACAGGATGTGTGCCACTTTAAAAGCCAGGGTCCTGACCTATTTTTTACAGCTGTGTAGCAGTGTAGCAGGTGCTGATAAGTCACTGTAATTAGCTGTGTCAGCAATTGTGGATGATGTATAATGTGCAGTATGTAGCTTACTCTGCCCTGGTGGATGGATGGGTGATCATTATGGACACTATGTAAGATGTACCGTATTTTTCGCTCTATAAGACGCACCAGACCACAAGACGCACCTAGTTTTTGGAGGAGGAAAACAAGAAAAAAAATATTCTGAATCTCAGAGGCCAGAACAACAAGAGGGATCTCTGCACAGTGAAAGCAGCAATCCCTCTTGCTGTTCTGGCTTCTGGAATAGCTGTGCAGCCTGCATTCGCTCCATAAGACGCACACACATTTCCCCTTACTTTTTAGGAGGGAAAAAGTGAGTCTTATAGAGCAAAAAATACGGTATGTTAGAGGAGTTTTCTTACTAAACCATGCAAAGATATTTTTACGTCTCTTCAGTGTTTCCATTTGTGTGGTCTACTCCGCACACACTCTGTGGCATGTTTCAAATGCCCAATCATTGAGGTGGGGAACCAAATGCAGCCCTCCAAGTCTTCCTGGCCCTCAGGACTCTCCCAACAGTGCCCCCCCCGCCCTGCCATACTTCTCTCCAGGGTACATCCTTCCCTAACCTCGCTCTGTAACCTCCTTGAGTGCTTTTCCTGATTTGAATGTGTCCGTTGAATCCTAATAATGTTTTTCTGGAAGAAAGATAAAGAGGGATATATGAGCACGTGTGAAACTAGCCTACTGTACAAAGGTAAAATTAGCATTCATTGCTCTGCCCAATTTTGCTTTTGGCCCCTCCCACCTGTGGCATGTGGTTCCCCAGGAAGTTGCCCAGAAGGGAATGTGGCTCTCAGCCTGAAAAAGGTTCCCCGCTCCTCATCTGGAACATCACAGTTGGAAACTACTGAGAACAGTGGAGGGGATTATTATGATAATTAAGGTAAAGTCGTACCTTGCTGAACGCCTTGGAGCTCAGACGTTTTGGTTCCCAAACACCGTGAACCCGGTTTGCGAATGTTCTTTTGGAAGCCGAACATACAACGGGGATTCTGTGGCTTCTGATTGGCTGCAGGAGCTTCCTGCAGCCAATCAAAAGCCACGATTTGGTTTTTGAACGTTTTGAAAGTCGAACGGATTCCCGGAATAAATTCTATTTGACTTCCAAGCTACGACTGTTCTTGGCATGGTTCCTTTCCTCTCCATGGCTAGTGCCCAGAAGAAAGATGAAGTGGGCTGTGTCCATTTTTCATTGCTTTTGCAAAGAGACCATTTTGTGATTATATGAAATCTATTTTCCAGCAGTATTTTTTTTTTTTTAATGAAGTATTACGTTGGACAAAAAAATCCTGCATTGCAGGGGCATTGGACTATAAGAGTTGAATTTCCTACCTCAAATGATAAGTTTTGCTGTTGACCTCTGTACTCTGGAGCAGCCTTGGTTAGCCTTATGCATTCCAGATAGTATTGATCTCCCAAGGATCAGAATGCATAAGGCTAAGCAAAGCTGCCACAGATACATCAAGTATCACAGAATCATAGAGTTGGAAGGGACTCCATGGATCATCTAGCCCAGCAGTTCTCAACCTGTGGGTCCCCAGATGTTGTTGGACTACAACTCCCATCATCCCTGACCACTGGTCATGCTGGCTAGGAATGATGGGAGTTGCAGTCCAACAACATCTGGGGACCCACAGGTTGAGAAACAATGATCTAGCGCAACTCCCTGCAGTGCAGGAATACGCACCCATATGGGGATCAAACCCGTGACCTTGGCATTATCAGTACCACGCTCTAACCAACTGAGCTAACTGGCAAGGCTATTACAAAGGCACTTCTGAAATGTTCCCCTTTTAAAATGGGCTCTAGGTGAATGGATTGCTGACCAACCTGCCCTTCAGCATCGGCAACGGCAGAATCTCCATATACAAGAGAGGGCAAGAGGCAGTGGTCCAGACAGACTTCAAGATCACCATCACCTTTGACTGGCAAAGCCGCGCCACTGTGACTGTGCCCAGCAGCTACGATGGCGCCCTGTGTGGTCTCTGTGGGAACTTCAACGGCAACAAGCAGGATGATCTGACCATGAAAGATGGCACAGTGGCTCCAAGCCCATCGGCCTTTGGTCAGAGCTGGAAAGTGCGGGAGGTGCCAGGCTGCAGTGAGGGGGCCAAGGGAGAGTGCCCTGCACGGCTGACCATTGAGAAGCGTCAACGGAGCCTCAACAAAGAGTGTGGGCTCATCCTAGCCAAGGGCGGCCCCTTCAGAGAATGTCACAGCAAAGTGGATCCAGAAGGATACTTCCAAGATTGTGTGTACAATTATTGCTTCTTTGATGGCCAACAAGCTGTGATCTGCCAGGTCATTGCCAGCTATGCTTCAGCGTGCCAGGCAGCTGGGGTGAACCTCTATCCTTGGAGATCGGACACCTTCTGCAGTAAGTGCCCAGAGCTGTTTTCTGAAATTCCTCAGATCTTCATAGAACATGGTAATTTATCTGAAATGGCACACAAAGTTACCAACACTGCTTTTGCTTCTGAAATATATATACAGTGGTACCTCAGGTTACATACGCTTCAGGTTACATATGCTTCAGGTTACACACTCCGCTAACCCAGAAATAGTGCTTCAGGTTAAGAACTTTGCTTCAGGATGAGAACAGAAATTGGGCTCCGGTGGCGCGGCGGCAGCGGGAGGCCCCATTAGTTAAAGTGGTGCATCAGGTTAAGAGCAGTTCAGGTTAAGAACGGACCTCCGGAATGAATTAAGTACTTAACCCGAGGTACCACTGTACTAACTTTGTTTCTGTGCCATTTTGGGTAAAACCTTATGTCCAAAAAATCTCCCTGCTGATGATCTGCCTTGAAGCAGATGGTTGGATGTAGCAATGACCCCAGTAGTGGCCAGTGGCATGGCCTGGACAGGGCAGCCTTGCTTATGCAACATTGGCAAGCCAAGCAAGCAATGCTGCCTTGCCTGTGCCCCAGGGGCTCCTGATTGCCCCACCCGACCCCCTGGCTAAACATTCACTTCTTCAGTGATCAGCTGCAAAGGAGCAGGGGACTTTTGTAAATCAGTAGAGGCACCCACTATGAAAAATAGCACATACTACCATTGAAAAGGGGGGAAATGTAAATGTGTTTTGTGGGGCATGGACCCAGATGGGAGTAATAGGTCAAAGACCAGTTCACAGCCTGGAATCTGCCTTCAAACTGTCCATACAATGCTGGGGAACATAGGAGCCAACTCCTAGGGGCCATAGGCTCCAACTCTATGGGGTTGAGGACATCTCCTCCCTGCACAAAATATGTGGGGACAGGGCTGAGCTACACCCCAGCCCATCTTGAGGGGTCAGGCCTTCCTGGGCCTCCGCACAGTGGTGGCAGGCCTAATCAGGCCTCACAGCCTCTTCCCAGTGCCTGTGACATCACACGTGTGTCACACTTTTGACGTCATGAGCACATGATGACCCCCCTCCCCATGTTGGGTGGAACACAGCACCTCTTCTAGGTCCAAAGTCCCTCCATGGCCCCCAATAAAATATTTGAAGAGGAACGCCCCCCCCCCAAGTAATTGCCATTCAAATGGTGTGCATGCACCATAACCTGTGATCAGTAATGGGGGGGTTGGGCTTACCTGCCCTCCCCTGATATTTTATTGAAGTTGGCGCCCCTGCAGGGGAATTACAAGTAGGACACTGCTATTGTGCTTCTGTCCTACTTGTGGACTTCCCATTGTCATCTGACTGGCCACTTTGAGAATAGAACGGAATGCTGGAAGCCTTTTTGAGGCCCATAACCTCTTTTAGCAGGTCAACCCAGAACTTTGCTTTTTCAGCCATGTTCTTCCTTTGCTTTGGTAGGTCTTTCTTGTGCTCCAAATAGCCACTACGAGCTCTGTGCTAGCGGTTGCGCCAAGACCTGTGTTGCAGCCCCATGTCCCACTAAGTGCCAGGAAGACTGCGTGTGCAACAAGGGCTTCGTGCTGAGTGGTGATCAATGCATCCCAGAATTCCAGTGCGGTTGTCTCCACCAAGGCCAATACTACCAGGCAGGAGATACGTTTTACCCCTTGTGTCAGGAGCGTTGCACATGCCAAACTGGGGGGAGTGTGAGCTGCGTTGCATTCTCCTGTGGCCCCAATCAGGAATGCCGGTTGTCAGATGGCGTTCGGAAATGCCACCCAGTTGGCAGCGCCACCTGTTCTGCTTCAGGTGACCCTCACTACCTCTCCTTCGATGGACTGGCCTTTGACTTCCAAGGCACCTGCACCTATACCTTGGCTAGGGCCAGCGGAAGCAGCCGAGGTTTGAAGCCCTTTATTGTCAATGTGGAAAATGAGGCCTGGGCGGATGGGAAGGCGTCTGTCACCAAGATGGTCTCGGTCAGGGTCTACGGCATGACACTCACATTACTACAGAACAAGGACGGTCAAGTGCAGGTGAGTCCATGCTAAAAGGGGAGGACAATCTTTAAATCTTTACTTATCCCCACCCCCTTTTCCCATTAAGGCATTGTTTTTGTTCATTTATTCAATGAGTCATGAAAACATCTGCCAATTTCTGTTTCTCTCAGTTTCTAATTTTTCCAGTCCTAAGTTCAGCTGTGCGCATTATTGCGAAGTTCTCTTAACATGCAAAGTTTTGTATGCAGATTCGTTTAATATACATTTTGTTGCAATCAATTTTCCCTACCAGGATGCATTTCGTATGTTGTTTTCACTAATAAGAAGCTTTAAAAGTATGCATTAAAGGACACTTGTACGTATTTTTGTACATTTTTGGTTTGAAAACTGCATTGCAAAATTCAGAAAGGTGTTTTGTTTTGTTTATGGTTTCTGGAAGCACAAATTACGTAGATTTCCATAAAAAT
This sequence comes from Podarcis cretensis, assembly GCF_951804945.1. Taxonomy (NCBI): domain Eukaryota; kingdom Metazoa; phylum Chordata; class Lepidosauria; order Squamata; family Lacertidae; genus Podarcis; species Podarcis cretensis. Next base: position 20,688,368 of record NC_137177.1, on the reverse strand, counting down.
GAAAAACAAACCCAATTTATCTCCTGCCTCAGTATCCCCAATTGAGTATCATAGGAAAGAGCAGCGTGAGCCCCTCTCTTCCACCATGCGAACAGCATTCTGTTTGCATGATTCTTACCCTCCTTTCTTGAAGAGGAATGAATAATGAAATTTGGGCTTCTGTGTGATTGTACGCTTATGCAGAAGATCAGATTGGCACTGGGAGCAATCCATGTATGAGAGGGGAAAGTCTTGCGATTCTGTCTCTGGTAAATTTATGAATGGGCAGAGCACTTAAAGCAGAGATGGGGAACCTGTGTCCCTCCAGATGGGACCAACTCCTGTTATCCCTGACAATTGATTCTGCAGGCTAAGACTGAGAGGAGTTGGAGTCCAATAACCAAGGCAAGCTCACCCATGAGGGAAGGCCTCAGGTGGCAGGATCCATAGGGGCAGCATATCTGGCCTTCAAAAATGCATTGCCTGCTGCTGCTGTCACAGAAGCAACAACAGCTGCTGCACGCTCCTTGAAGGCCAGATCTGATGCATCCGCAGAAACCCCCACCCCATGGTCCTCTACAGTGGCCTCTTAGTGAGAAGGAGGCACTGCTGGTCTTCTAAGAAGGAAATGGTGGGGCTGCCCTCTGGAGTCTCCTGGGCTTTGCACCTGACTGGCATGATTCAGAGTAGAACCCTCCCACCTCCATTGTGTCCTTTGATACCCACTTCAACCATCAGGTAAGGTTCCTTTGATTCTCTCCTGCCCCAGTTCTCAATGTAGATCTTCAATCCCTCCTTGTTTCTGATGTAGATTTTTATTGCCCCCTGATTTGTCAGTAAGCTCATACACAGAAACTCTCTTCCTCTCATGTCTATAACACCCAGAAAGGGGCTAATACAGGCATAGGCAAACTTGGCCCTCCAGATGTTTTGGGACTACAACTCCCATCATCCCTGACCATTGGTCTTGTTAGCTAGGGATGATGGGAGTTGTAGTCCCAAAACATCTGGAGGGCCGAGTTTGCCTATGCCTGGGCTAATATATCAGAGTAGTGGGATAAAATACTGTCCCTGCATATGCTTCATGAACATTCTTCCAACATTTCTGCAAGAAGCCAGCCCTACTCAACCGGGGGATGTTCTGTTTCTTTCTCCCAGGTGAATGGCCTGTTCTACAATCTCCCCATAACCATTTCTGCTGACCGGATCAGAGTCTATCAGCATGGCACCGAAGTCCTGATAGAAACTGACTTTGGTCTCATTGTGAATTACGACCTGGTTTATGACATAAAAGTCACAGTCCCAAGCACTTACCAGAACCAAGTGGAAGGCCTGTGTGGGAACTACAACGGGAAAAAGGAGGATGACTTCCTGCTCCCCAATGGCAAGACAGCCTCTGACGTAGCTGCGTTTGGCGCTGCTTGGAAAGTTCAGGTCCATGGGGCAGTTGAATCTTGCTCAGATGGATGCTCTGGAAGCGACTGCCCAGTCTGCGAGGAAAAGAAAAGGGAGGTCTTCAAACAGCGCCACTACTGTGGGATCCTCACTGCATCTGATGGCCCCTTCAGTGCTTGCCACGGAAAGGTCGATCCCAGGCTATACTTCAGCAACTGCGTCTACGATCTGTGCCTGGGTGGCGGGGACAGCAAGGTGTTGTGTGACAGCGTCCAGAGCTATGTGTCTGCCTGCCAAGTGGCCAAGGTCTCTGTCAAGCCCTGGAGGAGCCCTTCCTTCTGCCGTAAGTACTGGGGACTGAGCAGTGCTGTGCTTTTAACTGGAGAGGTGAAAGGAGAGCAGACTCTGATCTGACTCCCTGTGGCTTTGGGACACAGTCCAAGGTGTGTGTGGTCAAATGCACCCGATACATTTCAAGTCCTCATGTGCTACCCCTACCAATGCCTAACCGCCAATCCCAGGGAGTTGTGACAATTTGCTACAAGGTAGGATAAAAAACCAAGTGGCTGGTGCCAATTTGCCAAGTGGAAAAATTCCTACCAGGCCCCTTAACAGCGACCAACCAAAGTCTATAGCAAGGTCTTATGAAACCTAAAGGGCGGGTGGGTGGGAAACCAGAGGAGCTACGGCGGCAAAAGAGGGAGATTCTTGGCAGCGTTGATGCTAAATAGCGCAAACCACGCCTTCCCCAGGCCAGCCGATTGGCTGGCTAGGGAGATGACGCAGCCAAGGATTCCCTCAATGCGCAGAGGCTGGGACCCAGCCCCCGCGCACGTGGGGAGGGGCGTGAAGCCCACAACCCCACCTCCTCTCGAGCTCAAAAGTGGCTTTATTAGCTTGTTCTTGTTCTTGTTTTTATCATGCATTTTGTGTTTTATATTGTGATTTTATCTTTTGGCACACCCTGCAGGTACAGGGCGGTGCACAAAATTAATTTATTAATTAATATAAGAATTTTTAATAATTAATAATTCTAGCCAGGCAGAAACACTCAAGCAGGCTGCATAGCAGGGTTGTGTTTTCTGTAGTTTACTAGTCACACTCTCTGGTTTCATTCTCCAGCTTCCCAGTCATCTTAAGTATCGCTGGGTATCTTTTTGCCTAATATGAGTGTTTTTCTTCTGTTCCAATTTAGCTCTGCGCTGCCCCGCCAACAGTCACTATGAGATTTGCGCCCAGCTCTGCGCCACCTCCTGTGCCAAGATCACAGACTCTACGAAATGTCCGGAGACCTGTGCTGAGGGCTGCCAGTGTAATGATGGCTTTTTCTTTAACGGTGTTGGCTGTGTCTCTGCAAAAGACTGTGGGTGCTTAAAGAATGGACGCTACTACAAGGTAGGTGGCTTTCCAAACCTTATCTACCTCCCTTCCTTTTCAAATCAAATCCTCCAGCAGGATAGTTTAGGAGAGCCAGGATATGTCACGTAGCATACATAGCTCCAAAGAGGTGAATGGCCAGGAGGGCTTAGGAAGAAAGCAGCCAGATCTCAGGCCTGAGGAATTCTCTCCCTCCAATCCCTATGGTTTCAAGACGCCAGGAGGAAACAAGAGAGCTTTTACTTATGATTTATTCAGTCACTGCGGTAACAGACAAAGCATTTCAGTCTTTCCTCCATGATTGAGTTGCTCACTCTGGCTCCTCCTCCTCCCCCCTTCCTCAACAACATCGGTCCCTACGGAAGCCTCCTGTTGCCAAAGGTCTCCGTGTACATTGCTCTTGTACCCTTAACGACCGTCGCATTTTAGGGGATGGAGGGTCCTCTATGCTGTCTATTGAAGTGTTCGCTGGCTGCTCTATCTCCCCCCTTACTTCTCCTTACTCCATATAGCTTGGCTGCTCGCCAGTCTGTGCTTCGTTATCTCCCTCATAGCTTGGCTGTAATTCAATACTGTCTCTCTCTCCCCTGTCAGCTACAGGAGATGGGGGAGGCGATCTCCACCACTCCTCTGCCTCTTCATTCCAGTCCCTGACACCAGAGGACACCTGGTTGGCCCATGGGGACACACAGGGCAGTTCTTCCCATTCTGTGGGTGGTCTTTGCACAGCCCTAGTGGATATTATTAGCAGTACGCAACTACATCTCTATTGTATATCTGATTCTGCCCATATTCTATCACTACTTCATTTTATTTTTTCCCCAAATTTCCCATCAGCCGAACGAAAAAGTTCTGCAAAATGTATGCCAGGAGAGCTGCCGTTGCATCCCAGGCCAGGGGGTTATCTGCGAAGCCCATAGCTGTGCAGCAAACGAGAAATGTGAAACCATAGATGGCGTCATGATATGTGTAAATAAGGGTAAGGAAAGATTCATTCAAGAGAGTGATGGGCAACCTGTGACCCTCCAGATGTTGTTGAACTACAATTTACCTCAACCCTGAACGTTGTTCATGGCACAGATATACTGGCAAGAAGATGTCCTGTTGTCTTTCGCCATGCCTAAAACTCAGCTCCACCTCTCCACTGATAGTTGCCATCCCTAAATAGCATTTAGCACTTTCTCATATTTCCTCCTTCCTTTTCAGATCCATGTAAATCCCTGAAGTGCCGAGAAAAGGAAACATGCAGGATTGAGAACGGCCAAGCCAAATGTATCCCAGACTTCTCAGGAAGCTGCTGGGGCTGGGGGGACCCACACTATCACACCTTTGACACCTTGAAGTTTGATTTCATGGGCACCTGCTCTTACACTATTGCCAAGTACTGTGGGAACGATGCTACGCTGGTGCCTTTCACTATCGATGAGAAGAATGACAACAGGGGCAACCAGGCTGTGTCCTACGTGCGTCTGACCAACATCTATGTCTATGGGTACAAGATCTCCATCCACAAACTGGAAACTGGAAAAATCCGGGTATGTTAAATAGTCAGGGGGGAATGACCCCACTGAGTGTAATGGAATTCATTCCGATATACAGCACTTTGAAAGCCCAATATTGGGCTAAAAGGTAAAGGTAAAGGGACCCCTGAACTTTAGGTCCAGTTGTGGACGACTCTGGGGTTGCGGCGCTCATCTCGCTTTATTGGCCGAGGGAGCCAGTGTACATGTGGCCAGCATGACTAAGCCGCTTCTGGTGAACCAGAGCAGCACACTGAAACGCCGTTTACCTTCCCACCGGAGCAGTACCTATTTATATACTTGCACTGACATGCTTTCGAACTGCTAGGTTGGCAGGAGCAGGGAGCAAGCAACAGGAGCTCACCCCATCGCGGGGATTCGAACCACCGACCTTCTGATCGGCAAGCCCTAGGCTCTGTAGCTTAACCCACAGTGCCACCCGTGTCCCTTAATATTGGACTAACGTAGAACAAAAACAATAAGGAGGGGGAATAGAAGCCAATGATTGCAGGCCAGTGTCAAGAATTCAGATATCTATACAATTCAGAAAAATGTGGTAATCCCCAACACACAACTTTGCATTACACTGAATAATGATGCTATAAATGCTGCAAAGTGAAAACTGAATGGTGCACAAATACACACACAATTTGAATCCTTGTCTTGAGCTCATGGGTTCAAGCTGGATTATGAGCAGCTGTTAGTACTTTTGGAGATGGCTTGGTTATGGACGCCCTTATGTGAACGCACTACTAAACCAGAAGTGTTCACTTGACTTGTCTGGCTTGCCAAGTAATGTTCCCAAGGACCATTGAACAGTTTAAGCTACCAAAAATAGATAATTGGTCATGCGAAGCAGAACAATGGATAGTGGTAGTTGGCAAAGGTCTCAGTTCCTTGTGAGTCACCTGCAATCAATAGGTTAGGTCAGGGATAGGCAACCTGTGTCCCTCCAAGTATTGCTGGACTACAACTCCCATCCTCCTTGACTATTGGCCATGCTGTCTGGGGCTGATGGGAGCTGTAGTCCAAGAACATCTGGGTGGCCTACAGGTTCCTCATGCTTGCAGATTTCCCAGCCTATGTTTAAACAAGGCCTTGTTGTGTGTAATGTTGTCTGATCATGTAAATAAGTCATGGTCTCTTGGGATGAAATGAGCCATCGCTAACAAAGGCGTCAATGAATGAGAAGGTGGCTGTGACTCAGCTCAGCAAACATGAATCAGGATGATGTCAACCACCAGCAAGTACAAATGTAGTCCAATACAAAGGCACAACGCCAAGCCAATTAAATAAGAAAAACATCCAGGCTGGATTTGGCAGAGTTCCCTGATTTACATTATGAAGGGTAATTCCGCCCATACAGGGAACCTTTCTCTTTCTCTGTTTATCTGTTGTCTGTGTTTCTTTGTCTATCTGTCTGTCTCTCTTTTAGGAATACAACCTACAAACAGCCAACCTTGATGTTAAATATCCCACTCCAACCTTTTACAGATATAGTCTAGAAGAGTGTCATCTTAGAAGATGACATCTCAGAAGAAGAAGAAGAACCCAAAGGGGTTGTCAAAACTTTTCTGAAAATAGGCTGTTCTGTTCAATACTAAATCCAGTATTGGTCAGTGGGATGGGGCAGCATCACTGACCTAATCTCCTGTCACTGGTGTCACTGTGGCTTTATGGGAGGGCTGAGACCACAGCAAGCTCAGTGCAATGAAAATGCACCAGCAGGAGCACTGGATTGGCACCATTGGTGTGTTTGCCTTTCTGCAGCCTCACTAACCCCTTGACCCTCCCCTTCCGGATAAGCCGCAGTGGTGCTGGCAATGGGAGGTCAGGTAAGCGCTGCTACTGCATATACTGCTACTGGTCCCAATGACAACTTTAACATCAAAAAACACAATTCTAACCAAATCTACTCAGATATGATTCATATTGAATTCAATGGGGCTTAGTCCCAGGTATGTGCAATTGGAACTGCAACCTAAAGCTTTGTGGGATTGTATGGCATGGTTTCTAAAAAGCCTCCAATAATTCCTCTGTGTGTTCTGTCTTGTCATTCTGCCTCTAGTTAAATGACATTGTTACCAGCCTACCACTGACCCTTGAAGATGGTAAGATCAAGCTGTACCAGAGTGGTTCCTATGCTATCCTGCAAACAGATTTCGGCCTCCAAGTATCATATGACTATAACTGGTATCTGCTGATCACAATCCCCAGTAGTTACTATGGGGCCATTTGCGGACTGTGTGGAAACTTCAATCAAAACCCTGCAGATGACATGGCCTACCCCAATGGCACAAAGGCTTCCTCCATCGAAAGCTGGGCCAGCAGCTGGAAAGTCAAAGACGGGGACCCCTTTTGTTGGGATCACTGCCAAGGGAATTGCCCAACATGTGATGAGAGCAAGAGGGAGCGGTATGGAAAGGAAGATTACTGTGGGCTGATCAGCAAAACTTCAGGGGGGCCCTTCAGAGAATGCCATGCCAAAGTGAATCCAGATGACTTCTTTGATAGTTGTATTTATGATGTGTGTCTCAACGGAGGGACCAAGAAAATGCTTTGCCAGGCCCTGGAGGCCTATGCTAAAACCTGTAGGAAATCAGGGGCCACCATATACGATTGGAGGACAACCTCTGGCTGTGGTGAGTGCTCTTCCTCTATACAGAAACACAATAGCTTAGTCGTCTCTGTAAGGCCTATAGATTATTGCAGCCTGTGGATATGGACATGCTGTTTGAAGAAGCACAGCCGGCCACCTGCCTCCTTCGCTCTTGCCCATCTTGACTTCTCCAAACAAGCCATAAGGGATTGACCAGGTGGGTCCAAGGAGTGATTAATGCTACACTGGAGAAGGGCGAGGTACCAGAAGTTCTACAATGTCTATCAGCCAGTAGCAAATATCTCTTTTCTGGGCAAGGTGCTTGAGGAGGTGGCGGCGGTCTAGCTTCATGCATGTTGGAGGAAGCTGATTACTTGGAACCATTCTGGTTTGGCTTCAGGCCAGGTCATGGCACTGAATGCAGGGAGTGCAATCCTGCTCATTCTCCTTGATTTTAATATCTCAGTGGCTTTCCATACTGTTGACCATGGGATCTTTCTGCAGCATAACATGGAGGGGGAGGTTTAGTAGCCCTATACTTCAGTGTTTCTGTAGTGTGGTGTAGAGCCAGTGTGGTGTAGTGGTTCAGAGCGGTAGGCTCGTAATCTGGGGAACCAGGTTCGTGTCTCTGCTCCTCCACATGCTGCTGCTGGGTGACCTTGGGCCAGTCACACTTCTCTGAAGTCTCTCAGCCTCACTCACCTCACAGAGTGTTTGTTGTGGGGGAGGAAGGGAAAGGAGAATGTTAGCCGCTTTGAGACTCCTTAAAGGGAGTGAAAGGCGGGATATCAAATCCAAACTCTTCTTCTTCTTCTTCTTCTTCCTATCTCTGGGGCCATTTCAAGAAAGTAGTCATGGGAGGCTTCTGTTCAGCACCATGGGAGTTGCCTGTGGTGTCCCACAGAGTTCCATCTTGTTCCCCGTTCTGTTTAACATGTATATATACAGAAGCTGACAACACTGACTGCTGAATCTTATTTTATGCTGGTACCCTCTACCACACTAAAGAGCAGCTTTGTTTCATCCATAAATTTCCAAAGTACCTGTACGTCTAACATGAATTACATCAGCTTTTGCCAACTTGAGGCTTTAGCGCATTTTATCAGTAGTTAGACCCCCGCTGTTCTTCTCCTCCTTACAGCCTTGCCGTGCCCTCAGAATAGCCACTATGAGTTCTGTGGCAATGCCTGCCCTGCCAGCTGTGCCGACCGCAAGGCTCCCTCTGCCTGCAAACAGCCATGTGTGGAAACCTGCCAGTGCAACGATGGCTACGTCCTCAGCGTTGACAAGTGTGTGCCTGTCGGGAGCTGTGGCTGCACCTACAATGGGCTCTACTACAAACCCGGAGAAGAATTCTGGGCTGATGAGACCTGTGGTTCCCGCTGCACATGTGATCCCACCCTGGGCATCGTGGTGTGCAAACCAGCTGGCTGCAAAGCTAGTGAGCAGTGCACTGTGGTCAACGGTGTCCGGGGCTGTCACTCCAGTGTTTCTGCTACATGCATAGCAACTGGGGACCCTCACTATACCACCTTTGATGGGAAGAAATTTGACTTCATGGGCACCTGCATCTACCAGCTGACTGGGCTCTCCTCTAAGGACCCGACTCTCAAGCCTTTCACTGTCACAGTGGAGAACAACCACCGGAGCAGCAACACAGATGTTTCCTACACCAAGGTGGTGACTCTGAAAGTCTACAATGCAACCATCATGTTGAGCCAGGAGTATCCACAAAGAATCCAGGTACTGACATGGGCAATTGTTGGATGCATGTTTCGGCTCCTTGGGTCATCACAGGATCCTTTTAAATGGTGCCTGTGGCTCCAAGGCTTGCCAATGTTGTAAAACGTTTCATTTATTTCACAGAAGTTACACACCACCTGATTGTAATGAAACCTCTGGGTGGTTTACATGAAATATTGGAACAGTTAGCTACAAGTGATTAACACTGTTTTAAAAATGCTTAAAATTAATCATAGACTTAAGTGAATTTACAGCAAGTTGGCATCTATGCGTCTTACTAAGCTTGCCTAAGCCAAATTGTTTTAAACCAGCACCAAAAAGGATACAGTAAAGTTACCTACCTGATGTCAAGGGGCGGGAGGTTTCAAAGGGCAGGTGCTGCCACAGCAAAATACAATTTTCTTATGTAAACACTCATTGAAGTACCTCTTGCATTTTGACAGTGGTGATGGTTTTACTCAAAATATACCCATTGAAATTAATGGATATAATTCAGTCATGCTCATTAATTTAACTGTGTCTACTTATTTGGATGACTGGTGTTCACCCATGTTGGATACATAATATAGCAGTGGTGATGGTTCCTTTGCATCACATTCCAGGTTAATGGCATTTTTGTGAACCTGCCTTTCTACCAAGGAGACAAGATAAAGGCTTATATCAGTGGTGTTCATGGCTTCATCAAGACTGATTTTGACCTGATTGTCACCTTCGACTGGAACAGCTACGCCAGAGTCACTGTACCCAGTGCATACGCCAATGCCGTTGGTGGCCTCTGTGGCAACAACAACTTGAACCCCAATGATGACTTCATCATGAAGGATGGGAGACAAACGTCTAGCATATCCCAATTTGCAGAGAGCTGGAAGGTGGCGGAGGTCCCTGGTTGTACACCAGGTTGCACAGAGAATTGCCCACCATGTGAAGAGGCACAGAAACTCCCCTATAAGGGTGACCGATTCTGTGGGGTCCTCATCAAAAAGGACGGACCATTCAGGCAATGTCATCAGCTCATCGACCCAACACCCTACTTCACTGATTGCATCTTTGACGTCTGCCAGTATCGTGGCCGGCACAGCATTCTGTGTGATGCCATCAGTGTTTATGTGGCAGCGTGTCAGGACCTAGGAGCTGTGATTGAACCATGGAGATCTAACAATTTCTGCAGTAAGTATCACCTCCTGGTGCTGCTTTAGCACAGGAATACGAGGAGCAACCTAATGCCAAGTCAGAGCATTCTCTAGCATCTCAGACAGGGGCCCTTTCCTAGTTGTATCTGGATATACTAGGGATTAAACCGAGTACCTTTTACCCCTGCCATGTTTTGCTGTAGGGAGTTGTGTGCCAAATGTAAAGGTGCATGAGTCGAAAACCAATTGCACAAAACCTTGACAAGTGTAAAATTTGAGGTTTGGAAGTAAAATTTCTCCTCTCTCCAAATGTTTTTATTTCAGTACTAACTTGAATCATGCTCAGAGCAGGCTAACTATAAATATCGGAAATTCTACCTCAGGTCCATTCATTTCAGTGGGGAAACTTTGAGTACAGCTTAGTTGGATGCAACCCATAGTGTATAGATTTCAAAGACTACTTGGAATATTTCTTAATTTGTTTGATCCTCTGGACTTGTCAGCCAATATTTATGTCCTGGCATGTACAGACCACTTAAGAATTCAGATCCACCTGAAAGATCCACTCTGTTAAAAAGGTCATATAAGAAATTTGACATTAGATTTCAAGTGTTTTGAATTTACTGATCTCCGCATCAATTTCATTTCAACCCTAATCATTCATGCCCCTGGTTCAGATCTGTCCAATTTTTAGTCTTGATCCCAGAGAACAGCTGGGCGGCACTATCGATCTTAGCCTGATCCATCCAGACTTTATGAATGGTGTTACATCTTTAATATCTGTGCTTGGTATTGTTCAGCAGTTTTAGGTGTTGCAGGACAAAGCCAGGTAGTAATAGTAGTAGTGATAGTAGTATTTGCACAGACAGACATCTATGTTGTTCAACTACTCCAGTAACATGGGAAATACAGTAAGCCCACAACTTATGCATGGGTTACATTCTGGGGATTGCACCAAAAGTCTAATTGCTTATAATCAAAACACATTTGAACAGGCAGGATATGAATTAATGAATTAATGAATTAATGAATTAATGAATTAATGAATTAATGAATTAATGAATTAATGAATTAATGAATTAATGAATTAATGAATTAATGAATTAATGAATTAATGGTGTGTGGAATTGCCAAAGTCATTCTTCCTGGAACCCGAGCCCCCTTTCCTCCCCCCTTTTCATTTATTTATTCTTATTTGCCAAGAGCATAAAGCTGAATGTGCACAAGTTAAATGCATGAAGTCGTGAGCTTGCCTTATGAGAAAGCTGTTTTCCAGTCAGACTAGGATCTGCTCTAACCAGCAGATGTCACTCTGTAGACAGAATCTGCAACAGAGCACAACAGACCTATTCAACTCCAGGTGTCCAAAGAACCAGGTGTCTGCCAAAATAACTTACATGCTAGCTTGAAATTCTCCACATTCTGTTTTTGTCCTTTCTTCCAGGCCTTGCCTGCTCACCGAACGCTCGCTACGAGCTCTGCGGGAACGGCTGCCCTGCCACTTGCCGTGGTCTCTCGGCTCCTGAGGGGTGTGTGACGTCCTGCAAGGAAGGATGCTATTGCAAGCCTGGGTTTGTCTTGAGTGGGGACCAGTGTGTCTCTGTTGACAGTTGTGGCTGTGAGCACCAGGGCAACTACTACAAGAAGGGAGAGGTTTTCTACCCTGGTTCCTCTTGCCAGGAACGATGCCAGTGTGCAGACAATGGAGTTGTCAAATGCCAGAAAATCTCCTGTGGGCCCCACGAGGAATGTAGGGTAAAGGATGGTGTCCCAGGCTGCCATGCGGTAGGGTGCGGGAAATGCAGTTTGGCTTTGGGCTCCCACTACATAACTTTTGATGGACGGGCCTACAACTTCCAAGGAACCTGCACTTATACTTTAGCTAAATTGCAAGGGAAGAACTCTCAGCTGGCAAACTTCTCAGTGTTGGTGGAGAATGACAGGTCACTGACCAAGACGCTTATAGTCTCTTTTCATGGATACACCGCTGTCATTGAGAGGGCAATGAAATGGAAGCTCAAGGTAAGTCCTGTTCCAGGTTTTGTCTCTTTGTGGTAGAAATGGTGACAAAGTTCACCCACGGTTTCAGGATCCCTGGGGAGAACTTCGTCTCCCATTGTCCCCCGTTCCCTATCAGTAAAAAGGTAAGGGGACCCCTGACCATTAGGCCCAGTCGTGACTGACTCTGGGGTTGCGGCACTCATCTCGCTTTACTGGCCGAGGGAGCCAGCATACAGCTTCCGGGTCATATGGCCAGCATGACTAAGCCACTTCTGGCGAACCAGAACAGCGCACGGAAACGCCGTTTACTTTCCCGCTGGAGCAGTACCTATTTATCTACTTGCACTTTGATGTGCTTTCGAACTGCTAGGTTGGCAGGAGCAGGGACAGAGCAATGGGAGCTCACCCCATCACGGGGACTTGAACCGCCAAACTTCTGATTGGCAAGTCCTAGGCTCTGTGGTTTAACCCACAGCGCCACCCGCGTCCCGTTCCCTATCAGTAGATATTGACTAATCTGCTAATTTTGTTTTCTCTCCATTTCTCATTTCCCCCAAGTTCAGTTCTCCAGATTTCTGCAGCAATATGTGATTTTTTTTATTTAAAAAATCCTCAAAGAAATCCATCAACATTTTAGTGATACGCAGTCTCGATTGCTCAAAGATTTTTAAAATATTAAGTGGTTTATAACTTCTTTAAATAATAAAATAAATAATATACACATTTTGGCAAGGAATGTTCCCTAACAGAATGCATTTTCATATGTTATTCTGGCCAGTAAATTACATTTATGAACATTTTCCCCAAATATATGTGTTTTTGTGCTCATGGATTGGTTGGAGAACTGCATTGTAAAATCTGGAGAATTGATCATTTCACTTCATGTATTGTTTTTGGGAGGTGCAAATTCAGGAGTTTGCCATTCAAATGCAAACAAGACCAAATTTCTGCCCCATCACACTGTAAGCAACTGTGGTGGGGAGGGTGTGGTGGAGTTTCCTTCTTTGGAGGTCTTTAAGCAGAGGCTTGACAACCATATGTCAGGAGTGCTCTGATGGTGTTTCCTGCTTGGCAGGGGGTTGGACTCAATGGCCCTTGTGGTCTCTTCCAACTCTATGATTCTATGATTCTATGAGAAGGGTAGGAGAGGAAAACCTCTCTCTGCTTTCCCCTCGGTATTCTGTAGCTGTTGCTCCTGCTAAGTGGAGACAAGGAAAGGAGTGTGGAGGAAAATCATTCCAAGCCTATGGAATGACTCAGGACAATTTCCAGGTTTTTCCTGTTCTTCTTTCCATGGGAAACTCAGGAAAATCCTAATTCAATGCAAGAAGAGCCTCGAGGGACTCACCCACCTCTTCTTTAAAGATGTTTTTGATTATACTGAGGGTATGGCTGCATGGATTTTGCACATGGGTTCATGCAATTCTACCATAGCTGTGGGATTTGATCCTGAGTGAAAACAGGCAAGTTCTATCCCTCAGTTCTTTCAAATAGACCTTAAGGATTTCCCTTTTGACTGTAGTCTTTAGTAGCTAACAAATTATGACTTGGGCTGTAGTAATGGTATTATGTGGACTGGCTCTGAAATATTAGAGTAGTGCTGGATTATTATTATTGTATGTTTTATGCTCGCTTTTAATGGTCTTGTTGAAGGAAACATTTAAAAGGGGGTTTTGATATTGTGCTTTGATATATTGATACTTGATGCATCAATATTGTGTTGATATAGGGTTCCTTCAGATGACCTCCTTATTGAGCATCCATCCTGATTTTCTCGTACAAATCTTGTGCGCTGGCTAGACTATGTCTGATCTTCACTGAGCATTCGTTCTGATTTGTTTTCAGGCAGGTCATATGCCACCGAGTATTCATCCTAATTTGCTTGAGGGGCATTTACATATCTTCCTGTTAATCATTTGCTCATTCCACACATTTCTGTGGGTTTCCCCATCACTTTCCTACCTGAAAAAAGTCCATTTTTTAAAAAAGTGGATTTCTTGCCCTGGGGAGAAAGCGTACTTTAATCTGCTTCAATTAAGCAAACTTAAATTTCTGGCATGTGTTTGAATCCTTCCTGCAAAATAGTAGCAGCCTGCAGACACCCTTAGTTCGAAAACTGTGTTAGGAGGTATCTCCCCCCCCCCAAATGTGGTTGATAAATCCATTTAATAATAAATAATAGTAATTTAAAACTGTCCCCTTACATGGTCATCTTCTCTGTGGTTAATGCAGGTGGATGGACAGCTCTACACGCTGCCCATGAAGACAAAGGATGGGAAACTCTGGGCCAACCAGGAAGGCAATAATATCATTGTCCAGTCTGACTTCGGTCTCAAAGTCCTTTTTGATACCTTTTCGTACATCTTGGTGTCTGTCCCCAGTAACTACCAGGGACATGTCACTGGCCTATGCGGTAATTTCAATAGTGACAGGACCGATGACTTTACTCTACCTACGGGGAAAAGCACCCAGAATGTGATCGAGTTTGGGGCCTCTTGGAAGGTTCCCATTGATGGTGTCAGATGCTCCGATGGTTGTGGAGATAAATGCCCCGCCTGTGATGCAGCCAAGACAGCGCCGTACCGACCTGAGAGTTCCTGCGGAATGATCCAAGCCAAATCCGGCCCCTTCAGGAGCTGTCACTCCTTGGTAGACCCTACTGAATTCTTCAACCACTGTCTGTATGACATGTGTGCAGTCAATGGTGCCAGAGAAACTCTCTGTAGGAGCATCCAGGCCTACGTCACTGTATGTCAGGCTGCAGGAGTTACAATTGGAGCCTGGAGAACAAACAACTTCTGCCGTAAGTTTGCACAGCAACCTGAAGTACCACCTTCTTTTTTATCCCACCCACTCACACTGATGCTTAAAATATTCATTCTGCTATATTAGACAAGATGTTGCCCTGCATATGCTGCTGGACTACAGCTCCCAACAACTCTGGCCACTGACCATGTTGACTTGGGCTGATGGGAACTGGAGTCCAAAAACAACTGTAGGGCACCATATTGGCTACTCCACTGTGTCAGAATAGACAGCCACTTTGATATATGCCATTGGGAGGAGCACAGTGGGAGAACATGGTCAACATTTAAATCAGCATTTCATATTCTCCAACATTTCTCCAGTGAAAATAGGGATGTCCTGCTCCATAATAATAATAACAATAATTTTATTATTTATACCCCACGCATCTCACTGGGTTGCCCCAGCCACTCAAGGTGGCTTCCAACATACATAAAAACACAATAAAACATTAAACTTTTAAAAAACTTCCTTATACAGGGCTGCCTTCAGATGTCTTCTAAAGGTTGTATAGTTACTTATCTCCTTGGCTCGGCGGTCACATAACTCCATTCCCTCCAATGAAAATAGGGATGAAAATAGGGATGTCCTAAAGAAAAGCAAGGCATTCTGGGATCAAATCAGAAACCGGGATGGCTTCTGTAAATCCGGGACTGTCCCTGGGAAATAGGGACACTTGGAGGGTCTGGCATTTAGATCAGGGTGAGAAATGAGACCCTCCACACTGCTCCATTTGGCCTATTAAGCCATTTTGGTTAAACTACACCCATTTGCCCTACATAGACCTGATATCAGCTATGATGGCAGGTGTGGCACAGGTAAGAATGAGGCTTGGCCAAAAGGGGCTTTGCAGGCCCTGCTAACTGAGTCATGGTTTTCCAGGAGTTTTGGAAGTACTTTGCAAGCTTTGCACATTGTGCCTGGCATTTGAGAAGCACTGAGCACAGGACTTACAAACCGCTTTGTGCAAGTGCTTTCCAAATGCTCCACCACCAGCTGGAAGCACTGTGTGCTTCCCAGTCCCGTGTCAATTTGTGGATTGTTGGGTGTTTGGGACATAATAGGCAAAGCGCTTTGCAAGCTCTTTCAACTTTGACACTTGTGAAGCACCTGACATCATTATGACATCAGATGATGGGCAGGTAGGAGGTCTCACTCACCTGTCAAAGTTGTCCTGCGGGGTTGGGGAAAATAAAGCTCTGGCCTGCTTCTCCAGCCCTCATTTTGATGATGCAGCACCTATGTCCTTTTATTGCTGCCCTTAAAAATAAGCCCTGATACGGGACAGTAAAGCAGCCAGAGATGGAACGGTGAGTGGAGGGGTGTCCTATATGGATGAAATGCTTCAGAATTTAAGAATGGTTAGCTATACCTGCCTGAACTGTTCCGGCCTCCTATAACCCCTGGTCCTCTCTCTCCTTCTTCTCAGCTCTCACTTGCCCACCTAACAGCCACTACAAGTTGTGTGCAAGGACCTGTGGTTCCACCTGTACCAGCTTGTCCACTCCGGGCCAATGTTCAAAGAAATGCTTCGAAGGTTGTCAGTGTGACAGTGGCTACCTGTTTGACGGTGACAAGTGCGTGGCAATGGAGAACTGTGGCTGTGTGCATGAGGGGCGCTACATCAAGGTAAGTCCAGCACTTGTGGAAACTGTTGTGTCTGTGCTTATGTGTGTGCCACTTTAAGAGCTCACACACACTTCCCTTTGCCCTGCCGCTTTCCAACAGGAAAACCCACGGTTTAGCACTAAATTGGAACAAATGGCAATTAGGTATTCTGCAGATTGCTCCAATTTAGCATTATAGAAAGGGTTTTCCAAGGGGAAGAGGTGGGGCAAAGGCAAAACAGTTTGGAAAGCACAGGACAAGTGGAAAACATCTAGGCAAGGGACAAGCGGAAGTCTACATGAGCCCTTAGTGAGTCTGCAAGGGCTAGTATCTCTTCCCTTCATCGGATTGCCACTCATGCATTGCTTTGTGCTGAACTCAAATTTTCACAACAGTAACATAGGCGAATGTACCAGTATATGCATGCTTGTAAGTGAGAGGCTTGAAGGAGCACACCATGTCAAAGGGTGGTTGTCACCTTCTCATACCCACCTCAGCCTCATAAAGGACAGCTGGTGAAGCTGACAGCAGCAGCAAAACACAGAGAGACGAAAAGGAGGAAGAGTTGCTGATAAAGGCCAAGATTGTGGAGCAAAGGAGATACAATAAGAATATAGGGAGGCAGCCTCTGGCCCAGCAAAACTGGTGGGGCAGAGTACTAAAGGAGAGAGGGAGGACAGCAAGAGAAAGCTGGCTGTTGCAGAGGCCAAGGAAGGAGGCTGAGGGAAGCAGATGTGAGAGGAGCAGCTGGGAAGGAGAAAGAGACGGGTGGTGAGGGAGACCTGAGGTTATAACAAAGGTAACTAAGAAGGCCTGCACATCACAGCAGAAAACCTTTGATAAGAAAAGCGCTTTCCTCCTTGAGGAGTTGAGGAGCCAAGAGGTGGAACCTGTAATAAGCAACTGGCTGTGTGAAAATTCTTGGAGATGATGGACACAAGAAAACTTAACATCTGAAATAATTAGTATTATTTGAGTAGGAATACAATACATTGCACCAGAGTGGGAGAGGGTTAGGCACACCACTGATCTGCACTGAACTGTTGATGGGCAATAACTCCTGTTTTCCCTTTTTATGATTCTTTATACTGGACAGTAGACAGGCCTTCAAACAGAGGACTGCAAAGGAGGACAGATGGGCACTCTATTCCTTGTCCAGGCTGTGCTCTAACAGAGCTATATAACCTCAGCTATATAGCAAAGCTTTATTTGACCCCTGAAGAACAGGGTTTCACCTCCAAACATGTTGAGCACAAAGGAGTTAGTGAGAGGATGGATGGACTGAGTCCAGACCTGCCCACTGTATTTGGGGAGAGGAAGTTATTTGCTTCCATTTTGGACTTTGACAAGGGGCCAGAAAAATCTGAAAGGCTTCTGGGACTTTGCGTGATCCTGATAATGTTATATGCAGCATGCTATGACATATAAATCTGGACCCTTTGAAGAATCCAGATTAGATTCTTCCCTATTCTCTGCCCCATTGAATGTCTCTGTTGTTAACAAGGATAGATATATCTGTCTCTTTCTGGTCTATGTCAGTTTCACATCCATTGATTAGCATGGCATAGAGTTCATGCGAAAATAGTATGAGTAAACGTATTAAAGTACAAAATGTGACCTATTTTAATATCCATTTTACTATCAATTTATCATTTATGCAGCACTGGTGTACTAGATTGTAGCTTTATAGAGGTAATTCTAAGTACTCAGGCTTGTACATGTTGAATTAAAAATAATAATATTTTAAAACATTTGCATTTAAATTTTAATTCTTTTTTCTCCCCTCCCTCTCTCTTGGGCTGTAAATTTTACAGGCTGGAGAGAATATTGTCTCAGAAGACTGCCTGAAAAAATGCACCTGCCGCCCATCAGGCCAACTGGTTTGTGCAGAAAACAGTTGCCAGCAAGGAGAAATCTGTGCCCTCCATAACGGTGTGCGCGGTTGCATAAGGCCAAATGGAGAGTGTGCCGTCCTCCCTGGAGCACACGTGACTTCCTTTGACGGTGTCTCTGGGAAAATTCTATATCTAGGGGCTTACGAGGTTGCAGCCCTTTGCAATGGCAGTGACCCCTCTTGGTTCAAGATCGTGGCAGTTGTCAACAAACACGACAGCTGGGATTTGCCAGCAGTGACAACGATACATGTATTTTTCAAATGCCTGTTTCTCACTGTAAAACCGAACAAGGAGGCATGGGTAAGTTCCCGGTGCAGGATCCTGGTTTGCGTCCAATGTTAGTCACACACAATGGACAGGACTAACTTAGGTCCATTCATTTCAGTAGATCTACCCTGAGTAGATTTAATGTTGTGCTGCCCAAGTGCAAAGCCTTGCTATGCTTTCACCAACAGAGCAACAGGCTTCTTTAAGCAACTAGTCATCCTGGCCAAGGTGAGAGATGCTGGGAATTGTAGTTGAGCAGCATCCAGAGATCACATTGACCAAAGCAGGAGAGGGTAAACTGAGGCCATCCAGTCATCTCTATCTGGCCCATGGGACTCTTCCCGGGTCACTCCCCCTTCCTTGGCCACACCTCTTATCATAGCACTTCAGCAGGAATAATGCATATTGGTTGCCTAGATGGATAATAGAGAAGGGACATCATATTCAATCATCATCTTTTTATTATTTATACCCTGTCTGTCTGACTGGGTTGCCCAAGCTACTCTGGACTGCTTCCAACATATATGTATATAAAAAATTAACATAATTATAGCCTACGCTGTGGATTAAACCACAGAGCCTAGGACTTGCCAATCAGAAGGTTGGTGGTTCGAATCCCCGTGACGGGGTGAGCTCCCGTTGCTCGGTCCCTGCTCCTGCCAACCTAGCAGTTTGAAAGCACGTCAAAGTGCAAGTAGATAAATAGGTACTGCTCCGGCGGGAGGGTAAATGGTGTTTCCATGTGCTGCTCTGGTTCACCAGAAGCGGCTTAGTCATGCTGGCCATATGCCCTGGAAGCTGTACGCCGGCTCCCTTGGCCAGTAAAGCGAGATGAGCACCGCAACCCCAGAATCGGGCACGACTGGACCTAATGGTCAGGGGTCCCTTTACCTTTTATACAAAGATAAGTGTGCGGCCATCCATTGCCTTGGCTCTTTTGCCTCTGGTCCCACCCACTACTGGCACGTGGCCCCCCCATAAGGGAATGTGGCCCTCAGGCTGAAAAGGTTTCCCTGCCCTGCTCCACCCATTAACCCAACACCTTTCTCCCTCCTTTTCTGCACTTTAGGCCAATGGGCGCAAAATTACGCTCCCAGCAAAGGTCTCTGAAGATGCCCACGTGAGCCTCTCTCAAGATGGGATAACTATTCATTTGGCCTCTGAAGTAAAAATTCTGCTCGGACCTCGTGGGGAAATGAAGGTGCAAGTCTGTAAAAGCCTGGCAGGAAAGCTCTGTGCCTCCTGCGGGAACTTCAATGGAAATCGCTCTGATGACCTGAAGCTGCCCAGTGGGAAGGTAGCAAGAAGCTTGTCTGAGGTCATTGCTGTCTGGAAGGAGGGGGAATTCTGTGCTAAGTGAGCGGCTCTGAGAAAGGTCTTTGACCAAAGAGGACATGTAAGTGTTGCAATTATTCTAACAAGTATATATACCTATTAAGAAGTCATTATGCTTTCTGAAAAAATTGATTTCAAATATCAGTGTATTTATCCATACATACTCTATGTCTAAAAGCAATCCATTTGCATGTGTGGTCATATCTTCTATCCTTCATGAGCCAGTGTGGTGTAGTGGTTAAGAGCGATAGATTCGTAATCTGGTGAACCGGGTTCGATTCCCTGCTCCTCCACATGCAGCTGCTGGGTGACCTTGGGCTAGTCACACTTCTCTGAAGTCTCTCAGCCCCACTCACCTCACAGGGTGTTTGTTGTGGGGGAGGAAGGGAAAGGAGATTGTGAGCCACTTTGAGACTCCTTCGGGTAGCGATAAAGCGGGATATCAAATCCAAACTCTTCTTCATTCAAAGGTGGGCATGGTACACTGGTACCTTGGTTCTTGAACTTAATCTGTTCCGGGAGTCTGTTTGACTGTTCCGGGAGTCTGTTTCAGAAACCAAGGCATGGCTTCCGATTGGCTGCAGGAGCATCCTGCACTTAAGCAGAAGCTGTGTTGGATGTTTGGCTTCTGAAAAATGTTTGCAAACCAGAACACTCACTTCTGAGTTTGCGGCATTTGGGAGCCAATTTGTTTGGCAACTAAGCCGTTCGGGAACCAAGGCACGACTGTATTATCTTTCCAATGTATCAGTATCAGTCTTTTAGCAGAAGTAAGGCCATGGAAAGTTGCTCATTAGCTAAAAAGGCACTCAGAGCAGTTTTCAAAAATTGGTTATTAAATCCCTGCCTGCAGACTTGCAGCCTAAAAGGTCATGACACAAAAGGGGTGAAACCAAGAATAAGAGAAAGGATGGAAAACTCAAACGCAGACTCAACTCTTCGAGTTACGGGTCTTGGGGTTTTCTAAGTTCTTGTCTTTTAAAAAGAGCAGCCTCTCCCTGGAAGCATCCTTTCATCCTAGATCAAATCTAGGAGCAGAGAAGGTGACAGTGTCCAGGTCAGGAGGACAAGGCAGCTCTGCCATGCAGCCCTTTCCCCAGAGAGCAGGCTGGATGGCAGGCAGGCAGTTATTCCCTACAGACAGAAAAAATAGCATCTGGTAGCAAACAGCAGGTTGTAAAACCAGGAGTAATTGATTAATTACACCCAGAGAGCAAAGTCATTGCAAACTGAGCCATTACATGTTAAATAAAATTCTACAGTGCTGCGGGAAGCATTGGGAAGATTCCCACTGAGACATAAATACACTCACATTGCCTTCTTCACAATTTTCTCTTCTAGTGAGGCCTAAAAAGTGCCTGAAGCAAAATGAACCCCTCCCTATGCTGCTTCTGGGAGAAACTTCGCATTTAAGCTCTGGGGCAAAATTCCTTGGTATGGCATATTCCCTGGCTTCACAGTTCAATGTTGCTCAACCTGTTATCAAGTTTACTTTGACTGCCTAATAAAATGATGGCACTTTTGCTTAAGAATCAATAAAGCTTTTTTTTTTTTTTTTTGCAAACTTCACTTTGTCGGCATGATTTTAACTCTGGGAATATGCAGAGATGTGAGAGGTCTGGTAGGAAGGCGATGTTCAAGCAAGAAGGCAAGGGAGCAATGTGATCTAGAGCAGTGTTCTTCAACCTTAAGTCCACAGAGCTTGTTGGACTACTCTTCACCATAAGGTCCAAGGGCAGACTACAATGCACAGTTGTAAAAACCGCTACAATTATTTGCGAAACAAAAACGTTCCAAATGGAACAGAACGGTATAAATGCAGCAGAAAAGGTGTGTCCCACAAAACATTGCTTTATATAAAAGCGATATAAAATAAATAGCCATATAAAATACATGCATAAAGCAGTATAAAATATAAATAAAGCAATATAAAATATGCTAGGTTCCCTAAAATAAGCAGCACATATACAAATACAGTGGTGCCTCGCAAGACGAAATTAATCCGTTCCGCGAGTCTCTTCGTCTTGCGGTTTTTTCGTCTTGCGAAGCACGGCTATTAGCAGCTTAGCGGCTTAGCGGCTTAGCGGCTATTAACAGCTTAGCGGCTTTAAGAAAAAGGAAACAAACTCACAAGAACTCGCAATACGTTTCGCCTTGCGAAGCAAGCCCATAGGGAAATTCGTCTTGCGGAACGACTCAAAAAACGGAAAACTCTTTCGTCTTGCGCGTTTTTCGTCTTGCGAGGCATTC
Source organism: Podarcis cretensis (assembly GCF_951804945.1). Classification (NCBI taxonomy): domain Eukaryota; kingdom Metazoa; phylum Chordata; class Lepidosauria; order Squamata; family Lacertidae; genus Podarcis; species Podarcis cretensis. Next base: position 20,666,464 of record NC_137177.1, on the reverse strand, counting down.
GTCTTGCGAGGTACCACTGTACAGTCGTACCTCGGGTTAAGTATTTAATTTGTTCCAGAGGTCCGTTCTTAACCTGAAACTGTTCTTAACCTGAAGCACCACTTTAGCTAATGGGGCCTCCTGCTGCTGCTGCGCTGCCGGAGCACGATTTCTGTTCTTATCCTGAAGCAAAGTTCTTAAACCGAGGTACTACTTCCAGGTTAGCGGAGTCTGTAACCTGAGGCGTATGTAACCTGAAGCGTATGTAACCCGAGGTACCACTGTACATACAACAGTACATATCACAGTTTCAAAATAAAAAAAAGGTAAAAGACCATTGACAGTTAATTCCAGTCACAAATGACTTTGGGGTTGTGGTGCTCATCTCACTTTACTGGCCGAGGGAGCTGACGTTTGTCTGCAGACACTTTTTCCAGGTCATGCGGCCAGCATGACTAAGCCGCTTCTGGAGAAACCAGAGCAGCGCACTGAAATGCCGTTTACCTTCCTACTAGAGCGGTACCTATTTATCTACTTGCACTTTTGGACGTGCTTTCGAACTGCTAGGTTGGCAGGAGCTGGGACTGAGAAATGGGAGCTCACCCCGTCGCAGGGATTCGAACCACCAAGCCCAAGACTCAGTGGTTTACACCACAGCGCCCCCCCGCATCTCATAACAGTGGTGCATTAATACTCATATCCATCTCTCTAAGTCTCCCAAATACCGTCCCACTTCATTCATTTCTTCCCCTTTGCTCACATTTTCCTTTCGTTTCCACAATTATTATAAATTATTTTGTTATGTTCAACAGAGACCACTATTCGTCAGCTGTTCCCTCAGGGCACCATCTGTTTCCACTCCCCTTCTTGCAAATAATGATGAACAAATGTTGGCTCTGGGGTATGTAATGGTCCGTACAGGCTTGAGACTTCTACTCTGGGATCAGTCCAGCGGAATCCTGAACCTCCTCTTACGCAAACCCATGAAATTTGGCTTCCACACTATTTTGTTTAACTTGGCAAGAACTTCGCCGAAATCTGTTGGTTTGGAATGGGCGGCTGAGACTCAGCTCAGTCTAGGGACTGAGTTGGCCATGGTCACTTTGGTGGATGACATTTACAGATGTGTGTGCTCCACTATGGCCACATGCACCATGCCATTCATTTGAAGTACACTTAACACACATTTCATAGAATCATAGAGTTGGAAGAGACCATAATGATCATCTAGTCCAACCCCCTCCAATACAGGAACATGCAGCTGTCCCTTACGGGGACTGAACCTGCAACCATGGCGTTATCAGCACCATGCTCTAAGCAACTGAGCTATTTGAAGTGCATGACTTCTCCCAGTGAGTCCCTGGAACTATAATTTACAAGTAGAACTATGAGAGGCCCCAGTCTGATATCCTGCAGACCCACAGAATTTTGAAGGGGTTGCGAACCTGGTGCTTGCAGGAACCAGTACATTTCCGAGCACAATTCAAAGTGTTGGTGCTGACCTTTAAAGCCCTAAACGGCTTCGGTCCTGTATACCTGAAGGAGCGTCTCCAACCCCATCGTTCAGCCCGGATACTGAGATCCAGTGTTGAGGGCCTTCTGGTGCTTCCCTCATTGAGAGAAGTGAGGTTACAGGGAACCAGACAGAGGGCCTTCTTGGTAGTGGCGTCCACCCTGTGGAACACCCTCCCTTCAGATGTGAAGGAAATAAGCAGCTATCCTATCTTTAAAAGACATCTGAATTCAGCCCTGTTCAGGGAAGTTTTTAATATTTAACGCTGTACTGTTTTTAACACTTGATTGGGAGCCGCCCAGAGTGGCTGGGGAAACTCAGCCAGATGGGCGGGGTATAAATAATAAATTATTATTATTATAACCAGGGTGCCTGCGAAGGTTTTAATTGGTGGCCCTGGGCAGAGGCCTCAAACAGTGTGCTTTCTTTCTTTTCTTTTTTTAAAGTCTTTTTTAAAGTGTGATGCAAACATTCATTGCAGGCGATTGGACTAGATGACCCTCATGGCCCCTTCCAACTCTACAATTCTACGATTCTGTAATTCCATGAGAGGATGGCTACTCTTCTAAGTGGTTTCTGTCAAAGGAGCTCGGGTAGCTGTTCCACCTCACCAGTGCCAGATTTACGTATAAGCTAAACAAGCTATAGCTTAGGACCCTACTCTTTTGGGGGCCCCCAAAAAAATTAAAGGAAAAAAACTGGATGCACATTTCCAAAATATAAGATACAAAACAAATAAAATAAAACCTATATACAGCAACAGTTTTTTGTGTTGTGTAGGCTCCTATGTTGCAAATATGGGCCCCACCTGCTAGCCTGCTCTCTAAAATATCACTGGTTTGCTCATTTCTATATATAGGGTACCTACATTCTGCATGGACTGGTTGCATGGTGTTACGGAAAAATCTGGGTGCAAGGCTGCTCTGCCACCCAGCTCGTCAGACTAAGTCCGTGGGTCCCTGCGGAGGAAAATGAGCTCAGCCGGAGACAGGTTCAAGGCGAGATTGAACAGCGAGAAAGGGGTGACATGAACTTTTGAAACTTCCCTCCATGTCCCAGAATACAGTGCAAAATAGATCCCTGTTACATCATGAATACATTAAGAAGAGGTTGGGTTACAAACATTACATCATGAATATATTAAGAAGAGATTGGGTTACACAGGATTAACATACGGAGGAGGGAGGGGGGAATATGCAGAGCTGGAGATATGCGCAGATAAGCACATCCTGAGTACCAGTGATGAGAAGACAATGGTCCATGTACTGGCATTGCCCAGAGGAAAGGCTTGGCAGAGTGATTTGACAGGATTAGGGTCTTGACACCTTGCTTGAGGGATTATGGAGGACAGGGGAGGTGTCATGGAGTCCTAGAGAAACTGAGCAAATTGGCACGTTGATTTTCTATGAATTTTATAGATTTTAGTCCCTTTTGACATTGACAATTGGAAATAAATGGATATATTGTAGCGAAGAAGAAGGTGAAGAAGACATGCCCCCCCTTCCATATCACATGGCAAAATGTGATAATGGCTTTTGATACCTATTAGGTCCATAAATCACCATATAGCATATATTCAACACAAAAAGCAGTGACAATTTGGTGTTGACAAAGGACGGCTAGACATATAAAGGGCCCCATTACCTTCAGTAGCTTAGGGCCTCATCAAACCTAAATTCGGCCCTGCACCTCACAGTGTTTTTAGCCAGTAGCTGCTCAGGCACAGAGCTTTAAAGTGTGAGACCTTTGCCTAGGAAGCACGGGACAAAAGGTAAATGTAGATGAGCCCGCCTTTTGCTAAATACCTCTATCCCTGGTAAACTCCTTTTTTCTACCACAGGGATGGAGAACCTGTGGCCTTCCAAGTCTTCTTAAACTACAACTCCCATCATTCCTGGCTGTTGCCCATACTGGCGGGGGCTGATGGGAGTCCAACAACATCTGGGGAACCACAACTTTCCCTTCACTGTGTATCAGAGAAGTATCAACAGACTCAGGATATATTCGATCCGAAACCAGCATGATCAAGTATTCCAAAAGGACTGGAGTAAATTTATACGATATTTGAAATATTACTCTAAGCAATTTAACATCACTAGCAGGGTTGTCTGAAGACTCGTAATGAGAAACTTTCTCCCTTTTTATTTTAACCTAAATTTTAATGTATTTTTGTAATGAGTGAAACTAGAATTGGAAAACGTATAAAATGCAATGATATAAAGGTTGATTTTGAAAGCCATAAGGCGGGAGGGAAGGAAGTCGATGGGCTCTAAAGAGCCAGAGAGGTAAAGTGGATAACAATGATATGATTGTATATTATTAAATGGAAAACTAATAGAAATTATATACAAAAATGGGAATAACACTTGTAGTTTAATGGTGAATTTTGGACACTGTGGAGATGTAAAAGATTTGGATTATCATAAAAGATGCAGGAGGAAATGATTAACAATAGGACCCACAAAGGGGAGGAGGGAAGTCCAGGAGATTCTTTGGAATCTTGTTTTATGTTGTATGTTGGATATGTGTTTGTAAAATTTTAATCTGAAAAATCAAATAAATTAATTTTTAAAAAATGAACTGGAGTATTGTGAAAGAAGGTATGCCTGAATGACTAGTGAACAGGGCTTTGTTTTTAGATGGAGATGCAATTATTTAAATCAGATATTTTTTGCAGTAAGCCCACATGAAAATTGCAACCAATATCCTAATTGGTTCCAAGAGGGGGAAAAGGGATGGTTTGCTTTGGTCATTGGGTCTGGGCGGCTTGAGGTGTACGTCTTCAGGATTCAGTGGGAATCTCATATACGTGAGTAGGATGTCAGGTGTTTTATTTGTCTAACACCTTCAGCTAACACAGGAGAGGTTTCTGTTTAACTCCATCCTCTGGCAATGTAAACTTACACAGTGATTTACAAGCAATACATATTCCCCAGGGAGAGCTTTGGCTGAGAGCCACAAACCACAGAATAATAGGCTCTCTGAGACTTCGTAGTGAGTGGTTAAATTCCAGTCAAAAACTGATCTTCCGGGACAAGTCCCTAGGTCAGGAAATTAAATATATTTCCTTCATCATTCCGCATGTTCAGGAGGTGTTGTTTATTTGTTTGTTACATGGGCATGGAACAAAATTGGGCATTTATGCTATGAACCAGCAATGTGCAAGCAAAGGTTCTTGTGCTTGCAGAACAAGTGATGTGCTCCTAGGAACCAGGGGAACTGCAGAATCAGACCATTTGGCCGAGCATTGTTTACACCAGGGGTGGGGAAGCTATGGCTCACCATGTGCCAAATTTGGCCCAGCAGGAGTCCCAATTTGGCCCATGAGGCTGTTTTTCACAAACCACGCCCACCTGCCCCACACCTGAAGCCATCTAGGATGTCAAGTGTGGGGCATGTACTGACTTGGCTACAAAGGGACAATCTGGGCAATCAGCTCCTGATTGTTCCTTTTTTCTTATGTTTTAGCAGTGATTTCAATGCAACCCACTTCAAGGTAGCAATTCCTGCAGCTGGTAGGCTTGACTTCAAATGCCAAGTGCAGGGCTGAGAAAGCCCCTTGTGCTGTGGTTCCCAAGCACTCAACAACCAGCAGGGGTGGAGATACATAACAAAAACATTCTCCACGCCTTGTCTACGCTGACTAGCAGTGGCTCTCCAGAATTTCAGATGAGGGTCTCGCCAAGCATTATTAAGAGTTTCTGGGGATCGAACCTGAGACCTTCTGCATGCAAGGCAGGTGATCCACCACTGAGCTGTAGCCCTTCCCCTGTAATGCAAACAGACATTGGATTCCAAGTACTATGCTTTTTCTCTGTGGGTTCTTTATAGGGATGGGGGAGAAATCCGATTCAGTTCATGTTGAAAGGCAAATCCCATGTGAACTTTCTGAAACAATATGTCAACCGAAACACAGCCATCCTACAAAATTCAACTTCTCCGAATTTTGTAATGTGGTTCTCAGAGCCCCTGTCAGGTTGGGGGGAGCAGAAAGTGGGGTCTCAGGGAAGGCTTTGGTGGTCGACCCTCTCAGGACTCAGGCAGTTCCCCAGGGATAAACAACAAAGATCCCCTGTGTTGCAAACAGAATAATCTATCAACCTCAAAGCAACATGGTAGTCTAATATGATTACAGTGGTACCTCAGGTTAAGAACTTAATTTGTTCTGGAGGTCCATTTTTAACCTGAAACTGTTCTTAACCTGAAGCACCACTTTAGCTAATGGAGCCTCCTGCTGCCGCTGCACCGCCGCTGCTCGATTTCTGTTCTCATCCTGAAGCAAAGTTCTTAACCTGAGGTACTTTTTCTGGATTAGTGGAGTCTGTAACCTGAAGCGTCTGTAACCTGAGATACCACTGTACAACACTTCTATATCACTACTGAATTGTATCTTAATTTACAATCAGATAGCCTACAATATATACATGATGACACCAACTAATATAAGTTAAGAAAATGTCCCAAAGTAAGCGATTGTTTGGTTAGTATAACATCACAAAGAATCACTCCAGCTTGAGGCAACATGCCTTCCAAGGTAAGTGCAAAGTCAGGCAAAGCACGACTTATGCAGTGTTTTGCAGGAAATAAGTTGAAGGATGTTGGTGCTCCAAAAACAGTGGCAGGACAGTCATTCCAGGATAACCGCCTGTTTCAAATGTTCTTCCTCAGCTGATAATAATACCAAATAAAACCAAGTACATTCAAATACAATAAATGAGATGATATACTTGAACATTCTACAAACGGTTATTACACAATAAGAGATACATTACCAAATAAAATGTCCAAAAGGGTACACAGGATACAAATGGTTCAGCTTTCACTAATCAGTGTAATTGGCTGACACTGTTAGCTAAAACATGGTTGCATCCCCAGGGATGTCAGGGGCTCATGCCAGACTCTTAATCTCAGGGTCGTGGTCTTGAGCAAAAGATGTTGAGCAAAAGATTCCTGCATTGGAGGGGCTTGGACAAAATGACCCTCGTGTTTCCTTCCAACTCTATGATTCTCTGTCTCTATGTCTCTGTGCCATGGCCTTGAGGGTTAGGGAAGGGGAACATGGTAGCACAAGAGGCAGCAGAAGCGGGCAGTTGATGTGAGTGTCTCTGAGCCTTCATGAGCGCTCAGTTATCTGAGGTTTGGACAAGTAGAGTCCGGTTCTTAAAGAGAGCCATGAGTCAACAGGGGACATTTTTGCTATATCCCCGACCATGAGATGTTTCCTGCAGCAACGGAGCTTTGTGGCGACCATATGAATCAGGAAAGAACAGGAAGCAGTTTGTGCTGATTGTGCGGCTGCAATTGCTTTGTGTTGTGTTACAGATAAGGGTTCTTAGCATATGGAGAGAAAGTAAACAGAGGAATAACTATTTGGCGTGGCTCCACTAATAAAGAGGGCTTAGCTTTTCTAGGGCAGCAGCAGTTGCGGCCCAGCTTGGGTGCTGGTGAGCCAAGGGGTAACATAGTTGTCCTGTGTGGCCGGCTGTCATCATGGCAGCTGTGGGATTGCCCGCCAAATGGGCCAATCTCAGCCCTGGGGGTGTGGTGGGGCTCTGGCAGCAGACCTGTCAGGGTCTGTTATGCCCAGGTAACAGACCAAAGGCAGCTGTGCTACAATTGGGCAATGCAGTCACAAACTGGATGTCCCACCTGCCCACCCTCAATGCTGTGGCTCTGTCCGAAGGGAAGAGGCAGGGCACATGTTTGGCCTTGCTGTGAAATTATTTGGTCACTGTAGTTGGGGCCGGAAAGGAATTTCAGCCTGTCTGGGTTTTTGTTTTGTTTCGTTTTGGCTTTGCCTTATTTGGAACAACTGTCACGACTTTTGGTGGGAAAAGGCATAGGGTTGGATCCTTAGCCTAAAGCTAAGGATCAAATTCAGCTTCAGGATCAAATTTCAGGGTTAAAGGGCTCCAGGGTGAGTGTTATGTCCTGAAGCCATAGAAAGACCTCAAATGGTGACCTGGCGGGTTTCGCCTCATTATGACTTGTGTTGTGAGGGGCTTCCTTATCACTAGGATCAACTATGATGGATTATCATCCTGCAGGCGCATTGGCTAATTCAGGATACATAGCCAATGCCTGCTTACATCTGTAATCAATAAAGTTGCGGCCATGTTCAATTCCAAAATGCTGCTGTGCCATTCTTGCTGTTCTTACACATCCACAATCCTTACAACCCCACGGGGCAACCCCTGGCCTGCTGTGCTGTGGTTCACAATAGCACCAGCTCATAAATGTGCTAAGTGAGACCCCTAAGGCAAATTGCTTTTCATGTTACCCAGATGTAAGCAGGAAACACCAAGCATAAAATGAATTCCCCTCCAATTTGAGTCATTTCAGATATATTGCAGCAGCAGTTTCCTGAATACACAGGGGTGAGAAGCAAGCTTGGCTTCCACATTCATTCTCTTGTGTTGCTCAATCCAGCAAAATCTGCAACTCATGCTGGGTATGTGGGACCATGAACTAATCTGTTTGTCTCAGGTTCTCATTTTTTCCAGTCTGAGATTCAGCATTCCTGCACCAGTAGTTCTTTTTAAAAGTCTAATATACTTGATTTTTTTTTTCAACATTTCCCCAAATGCACATACTTTCGTATGCAGTTTTGCTTGTTTTACAATATCCTGTGGCTCAGCCAGAAAGTATGGATTAAACAAAACAAAATAAAAAAACTCAACTCACTGGAAAGGAGTAGTTTTGCATGAACTAGGGTTGTTGAGCCTTTTTGGCATAATCGCAAAAAAGACATTTTTGAGCTATGTTTTTTTTTAATCGCCGAAAACGACGCTGTTGACATGGGTTACCAGTATTCCGGCTATGTCCGGGAAATTCCAGATGTATGGCAACCCTAGGATGAGCCCGGCAATTACACATTTTAAAAATATTAAAGTCAGTTTGTGCATTCCCACATTAGTTCCCTTTTTAAAAAAATAAATAAAAATAGTCCTTTTGAAAGTTGTCAGCATCTACGTGTACATTTTTCCCAGTGTAGATGTTTTTGCAAACAGTTTCCTTTGACATAATGTCATCTTTTTCATCTGTGGTATCTGACTTCACTGGAGAAAAAGTCGATGCAGAGATAAGGTTTCATTCAGCAGCTCTGTTTTTGTACCGGGTGCACAATCCAGGATCTTGAGTTTGTTGTTTGCTCACAAGTAAAGAGTGATGCCTGTCATCCTGAGCATTTCGTGATGTCACAGCCCACAATAGTCACTTTAAACCCTCAAGTTTGTGCTCTGCACAGATGGTCACAGCAAAGTTCAGGTGGATTCTTGCATCTACTGCAGCAAAACGGTCACATTCTGTGTGCTCCATTTGTCCTCAAGCGCTACGTGAAACTAATGGAATCTCATGGGAAACGGCCCATTAGTCTGTAAGTGCTAGGTTGGCTCACAGAATTATGAAGGTGGCCTCTATGTCCCCACAAATGTCATTGGTTGGATGACTGAGTTGGCCAAGGCCAAGGCCTGGCCAAGGCCCTCGGTGTAACATGCAACACAAGGCATCAGATAACAGAAAACATTTGCAGTGGGTGAGTTCCAGTGGGTGGCATGAGCTCTTAATCCTCTTGACTGACATGACTTAAGTCAACAGAGGGTTAAGGAGCCATGACTGCCGAAATACATTCCCATCCCCTCCCATGTGAAATGAAGCAACAAATATTGACCAAAGGGCTCAGCAAACTCTTTTAAGGAGGGGGTTCCAAGAAATGTTAGAGTAAGAGGTGCGGTAGCATTGAGTAGTGAAGACAGGGGCGTGTGGTGTGAGAGCAAGAAATGAAGGCTGGAGACGTTAATAAAGGAAGATCCTTTAAGCTAAGCTAAGAGGAAGGTATGCTGGGCAAATCCTCACCTTGATCAACCTATGTCCCCACTGCAGAAGGATGTGCAGATCCAGAATTGTCCTCCATAAACACCTACAGTCACACTTGTTTTTAAAAAATAATTTTTATTAAAGATTTCTTAATTTACAAAAATACATGCATTGTCTCTTTTTCCAAGCTGCGTTTTCTACAGGTCAGTTTCATTTGTTGTGAGACATTAGTGTTACATACAATGTTAGGTTAGGAAGAAGATGGGGAGGGGGAATGGGGAGTGGGGTGGGGTGGGGTGGCAATGCTACAATTCATCTACTTAGTGTATGTGTGGGGTTTTGTGTCAGCGTCAGTTGTGTGTGTTCTCTTACTATTCATTTGTTGTATTTCCTTGGGGGTGGCCTTGGGTTTGGTTGGTTGTCTTTGGTTGGTTGTAGTGAGCTTTGTTTTTGTGTGTGAGTGGTGTGTGTGTGTGTGTGTGTGTGTGTGTGTGTGTGTATTTGCCAGATTGATTCATATGCTGTTGGTGGGTTCTTGTTGTTGTCTTGTTGGACTGTGTATGTGATAAAGGGTAACCATACCGGGGTAAAAGCATCTTCTTCTATTTGTACCCTTGTCAGTTTCAGTTTGTTGGTACCTACAGACACACTGTCAAGACCATATTCATGGAAGACAATCTAACTCAGCTACAAGTGAGAAGAAGGAGGGGGAGGAGTGGAAACTGTCAGGAGGTTTTACCCCCTAGACTGGTAGCATGTAAGGCAGGCAGGAGGGGGCTGGCTAAGGACACACTGTGGTGGTCATTATCATTAAATCCATTTATTATCTACCCTTCACCAGCAGGTCCCAGGGCAGGTAACAACAATTTAAAATTCAGAATAAAAAACAGCTGCAACAGAGTACAGCCACAGAGATAGGGTGAACCCGGAAAGCACATATCTCAGGTGTCAAAGACCGGGGTTAAGAGGGATGTCTTCTGCATTCACCAAAAGCTGTAATGAAGAAGCCAGGCATATCTCTGTGGGAGGGAGTTCCACAACCGCAGAGAATGTCCCCTGCCAGGCCACCACTACAAAACCTATGTGGAAGGTGGAACTACCAAGAGGGGCTCCTCTGTTGATCTTAATAGACCCAGAGAGGATCTGTAGGAAAGGAGGTGGTCTTTCAGATTTTTGGGGCCTAAATAATGTAGGGCTTTGAAGAGTAGCAATAGCACCTTGTATTGGGCTTGGAAGCAAAGCGCCAGCTAGTTCTTAGTACAGTGGTACCTCAGGTTAAAGATGCTTCAGGTTAAAGACGCTTTAGGTTACAGACTCTGCTAACCCAGAAAAAGTACCTCGGTTTAAGAACTTTGCTTCAGGATGAGAACAGAAATTGTACGGTGGCGGTGCAGCGGCAGCAGTGGGAGGCTCCATTAGCTAAAGTGGTGCTTCAGGTTAAGAACAGTTTCAGGTTAAGAACGAACCTCTGGTACGAATTAAGTTCTTAACCTGAGGTACCACTGTATAAGAGGTTGGTTGGGCAGTGGTGAGGCATTTGTCCTAATCAATCAGCTTCCACTGGTGGGGATTACTTCTGAGTAAACCTCTACAGGATGCATCTGCAAAAGAGGATGCAATACATGCCCTTTTAGTACTGTTGGGATGAAATTCGAGATTTTCTCCAGGAAGCCTCTCTTGGGCCCTAAGCACCCTGTGCTGAGTAAACCACACTGCCCCAAGCACTCCAACTCATGATCCTTTAAGTAATCCAAACTTAAACACGTAAACACTTTCGTGGTAAGGAGAATTCCGTGTGCATTGACCCAAATCTGGGCTTACTGTCCCTCCTCCAGGAAGCAATGACTCAACCTATCACACACCTCCGTATATGCTACCTTAATGTGCTGGGGACTCCCTCCAGTATAAATGTGGCAAACTTGTCACCGAGAGAATTAGGAGCTTCCCAGCAGGTAAGTGGACTTTTCTCGTTAGACACCTGTGAAATGAACATGGGAGGAGTGTGAGGAAATGGATAAGTCCACTTTGATTATGTGCTATCTGGTTTCAGAAGTCCGTATGCAGGCTATATTCAAAATTATATCTTAATAGATTTGCAAATAAAGTAAATGGGGGAAACATATTTTGTTTTTAGAGGAAAAATATACTTCACAGCAAGCATCATCTTAGAAGAAGCACTCTGTGCTTTGCAAGGGAGAATTGGGAGTGCCTGCTTAATATACACTCTTGTTATTTTTAATGATATAGTAATTTTTAAAATAAAATAAAATAAAGTGATTCATCCATCAAAGACTTTTTATTCCATTTGTTCCTAACCATTTAATCCTATAAAATGAGACAGCCTTAATAGATAGATGCAGTATTTCTTAAAGGAGGGTTTGACATATTTATTCATTCAGAAAGATTTGCAGACCACTTAATCACAAAACTCTCAAAGCAAAAATTATCAGTAAAATTATCAACAGAACACAGCTAAGATTCACAAAACCTAAAAAAAAAACCACCTGAGTATACACAAAAAAGAGAAAACACAGATGAAATCAGTCAACAAAAGCAAAAATTGGTACAGAAATAAGCTTTCCGTAGGCATCTAAAACAGTACAGTGGTAGCTTGAGTTAAGAACTTAATTCGTTCTGGAGGTCCATTTTTAACCTGAAACTGTTCTCAACCTGAGGTACCACTTTAGCTAATGGGGCCTCCCGCTGCCACCATGCAATTTCTGTTCTCATCCTGAAGCAAAGTTCTTAACCCGAGGTACTATTTTTGTGTTAGCGGAGTCTGTAACCTGAAGCGTCTGTAACCTGAAGCATCTGTAAACCGAGGTGCATAATGTTAATAGACAGGGAGCTCCAAAGCATAAATGATGCCATGTTGAAAGGTTGACTCCTTGCAGATGCAGAATGAATATCATACGGTATGCCAGTAAAGAAAAAGAAAAGGAAACAATACATTCACATATTTACCATTAGCTCTAGTTTGGTCCCTACTCTTTGATGCACTTGCACCATAAGGTTGATCACCAAAGTGCCATTCCTCTTTCTTCTCTTCTTGTTTTGCAGCCATGGGGATGAGGATGCTGCTGCCAATCGCTGTGGGGCTCACCCTCCTCGGTGGTGAGTAGAGACTTGGGTGGTGTGACTAGGAAATTGTCCAAGGACGAAAGTCTGCAAATAGGAGGACTGCATGGGCAACCTGCAATCCAGCCATGTGACCAGATAACAATTGGTAGCAGATAAGAGTCACATCGTTGGGGAGATCTATAGGCAATGTATCCATGCCTCTGATGAGGTTTTCCACAAATTAAGTGAATTGTCAGGAGCACAGGCTTTGGATATGGGATGGTTGTGGGCTTAGTGATTGCAAAATCTAGGCAGACCCTCAAATCATGTACTAGGATGAACATCCTTCAGGTGATAGCCAGTGAATTCTACTTGTTTTGTGAGCCCACCCGGAGTAGGAATCACCACTTTAAAGGATCACAGGGCTAAGAGTGTCTTAACCCCTACCCTGCCTGAGACATTTGTGGGCTTCTGCAAGCCAGAGTAGATAATAAGACTAGATGGGCCAAGACACTTCAGTGTGTAGTGATATGTGTACCTGTGTGCAGGGCCGGATTTAGGTTTGATGAGGCCCTAAGCTGCTGAAGGTAATGGGGCCCTTTATATGTCCAGCTGTCCTTTGTCACCAACAAATGGTTGCTGTTTTTTGTGTTGAATATATGCTATATGGTAATTTATGGACCTAATAGATATCTAAAGTCATTTGCCATGCAACCAGTCCATGCAGAATGTAGGCACCCTATATATAGAAATGAGCAAACCAATGATATTTTAGGGCTAGCAGGCGGGGCCCATTACTTACATCATAGGAGCCTACACAACACAAAACACTGTTGCTGAATGTAGGTTTTATTTTATTTGTTTTGTATCTTATATTTTGGAAATGTACATCCAGTTTTTTTCCTTTAAATTTTTTGGGGGTCCCCAAGAGAGTGGGGCCCTAAGCTACAGCTTGTTTAGCTTATATGTAAATCCAGCACTGCCTGTGTGCATGCAAGGACGCTGAATATGAGGGTGTGAATAAACAGAGTCAGAATCGAATGTACTATTCCTGAGCAAAATCTGGGACCCTGAGAATTTAATTATTCCTCCCTGCTACTCTTTTCTTTTTTAAAAAAGAGCAAGTTGAAAGTTAAAAAAGAGCAAGTTTCCACTAGCCAGTGGAAAGTATGAGATATTATTATAGAAGAGAGTGTCAGTTTGAAGTTTCAGAAAGCAGAGGATATGTCTACACAGGATTCCAGGTAGGCCCTAATTGACTGAGGCAGGACCCCTTACTGAAGGAACAGCCTAGAGGGAAGCCGTCCCTTTGAAAGCATCCCCTATTTGAAGGGATGATTAGTCTGATAGGACTCAGCTACACAGCTGCAAATAAAACGTTTTAAGTGTGTTGTAAAGCACATTATACAATGGTGGCACTAGATGGCAATGGTGAGTTATGGCAAATTCAATATATTTTTCAAAACATTTTTTAAAGCATTTTCACATTATTTATATGTGTGTAGATTCTACCTCAGCCTCATTTAAAGTTAAAGAAATGCCTGAAGTAGCAGTAGCAGCAGTAGCAGTAGATAATAAATGAAATCCAGCAAGCAGGTTGTTAGGGGGCAGTGAGGCAAGTCTGGATTCAGTCTCCCTTTCCCCAGCAAAACAGCTGATGGCCAGAATGAAGCCTTTTGAAAAAGAGCTAACTACACATGTATGAGAAGCCCAGATATTCTGCATGAGCCAGGGGCTCATGGGTCTGCCAGTATCTTCTCTGGCACACATGACCTCTGTCTATGCCACCTCAAATATCCACAATGCATGAGAGAAGTGTTTGCTTTTCTCAATCAGTTCCTGTTTGCTCTGGCTTAGCCTCTCCTGCTTTGAACACAACCCCTTAGGCATGCCCACATTTTGCTGGGTGTGAGGATTGGACACTCACCATCTTTTCCCTGCTGAACAGAGGGAAGCGGCAAAGAATATCTCTCTGTGGGGCTGATGTCACTGCCTCCCCCTCCAATCTTTTGTGGCCCTGTCTCTTTTACTGCTCTTCTAGATGCATTTTGTGTTATGCCACCCTTTTGACAGCCATTTTGTGAGGGGCGCCCATGGCACTTTCTCAAATTTCCAAAAATGCCTATTGCACTGGGAAGTTGTAAACGTCTGACATGGGTGTACTCTGTTAGATAATGTAATAAGTATTCTTATTTCTGGGGTGTGTAAAGAAATGTTTTGATGGACTAACCCTTTGGTAGGGCACATTGTCAAGATTTGCAGGCATTATTGGGTATTTGGATTCTTTTACTGCCTTCCCATAAAGTCCTTGTTCAATTAAAGGAAAAGCAAAATATTTATTTCCCACTGTCAGATATTTTGGTGGGGGGATTTTATAGACCCTGTCATAATACCCAGACATCATATTGTCCAACCTTTGGAGATCCAAACCCAGAGGTATGTCTTCTGGGATGTGCTCTTGGGCAAGTCAGGTGACCCACTCCTAGCTCCCCAAATCTCATGAGGTGCCCAAAAACACACGAGATTGCAGCCCCCCCAAAGTGCTTTCTGGGTTGCAGAAGGACAGTGGAAGAGCATGCTTACTTTTCTTTCTTTTCTTCCAGGCTTCCATGCTGTAATGCCCACTGGCCGGGAGTTCATCACAGCCTTCCTGCAAAACCATAAGCTGGACTACTCTGAAGCTCAGTTCCAGCTCTACATTTCCGGCTACTCACCTTCTACCACCGTCACCATCTCAGTCTACAAATCCAAGTTCCACAGCCAATTCCCCCTTCCCCTGGGTCAGACCGCAAAGGTGAAGATACCAGCTTATGTGGAGATGGCCGGCACAGCTAAATTCTGCTACACCGTCGTGGTTAAAGCTAACCAAGACATCTCTGTGTTGGCCCTCAACTCCAAGAAGAATACAGCTGACACCACCGTGATCTACCCAGTCCACAGCCTGGGCACTGAATATTACATCCTCACACCTCCTGGAGAGCTGTCCAATTCATACAAGGAGTTCTCCATCATTGCATGGCAGGACCTCACTGCGGTGGAGCTCTATCTCAAGGGCAGTGTGAGATTCCAGGGGCGCATCTACCCAGCAGGCAGCAAGCTGAATGTCGTCCTTTCTCCCTACGAAGCCATCCAGCTCCAGAGCCGCCAAGACCTCTCTGGCACCCTTGTAAGATCAGCACGGCCAGTGGCAGTGCTGAGTGGGCACACCTGCGCCAATATGAACACCAATTGCAACCATGTGGTGGAGCAGCTTCTGCCAGTGTCTAGCTGGGGCCGGGCCTTCTTTCTCCTCCCACTCTCTTTCCAGACAAAGTATGACCTTGCGTACATAGTGGCATCCCAGCCCACCACAGTCACCTGTGTCTCTGGTGGGATCCATACGAACTACAACCTTGTGGCCGGGCAGGTGCTTCAGCTGAAAGTCTCACGTTCGGGTCCCATTTACATCACAGCCAACGTGGGCATCCAGGTCTTCTTCTTTTGCACCGGTGGTACCCATTCTGGCCTGACCTTCGACCCCTTCCTCCTTAGTATCCCTGATGTGTTCAGCTACTGCACATCTTACACCCTCGGGGGCCTGGAGGACTTTGACAATTCTGTGTTCATCGTTGCTAAGACCGCTGCTGCTTCTGGGATCACCATGGATGGTCGTGCGTTGAGTGGCACCTCTTGGAGACAGATTCCAGGAACAGAATACTCCTGGAGCGAGTACAGTCTGGGGAAGAAAGAAAGCACCCATTCCATGACACATCCCAGCATCCCCTTTGCCCTGCTAAGTTTTGGCATTGCCAGCAGGAATGCCTATGGTGCATTGGCACTCTGCCAACGTGGTGAGTTGTGGGGCTTGTTAAGGTGGGAGATCAAGGTGCTGAATTTCCATTGAGAAAAGGATGATCAGCATTGCAGGGTCCGAATCCCTGCACAGCAATGGAACTCAATTCATGATCTTGGGCCAATCTCTCTCTTTCAGTGTAACCAACTTCACAGGGCTCTTGAGGAAATAAATTGGGCTTACCTCCTTGTGCATAGTTTCTTGGAGAAAGGATTGGATACAAAGATAGTCTCCAGTTCATGGGAACATAGGAATATAGGACCTGCCTTAGAATCACCTAGTCCAGCCCCCTGCAATGCAGAAATCTCAACTAAGGCATGCGCGACAGATGGCCATATAACCTCTGTTTGAAAACCTTGCATGTAGGAGAGGTCACCACCTTCCAAAGTAGTCTGTTCCTTATACTGAGTCAGACCACTGGTCTACCTAGCTCAGTACTGTCAACACTGATGGTCAGTGGATCATCTGCCATAGCAGTTTCTCCCTCCCCCTCCCCCACCCCTGTCCTACGTAGTCTTCCTGGATTGCCCACATGACAAGAAGAGAGAGTGTGCAATCAGGACTGAGTAGCTGACAGTCTTAGTAATATACAACTCTCTCATGGCTTTTCTGCCTGGAAACACATGGGAGGGACCTCTTGCCATAGCAACACATTTGGACTGCAGAGCACTGGCCAGATAAGAGAAGATGGACAGAAATGTCACCAGGAGCTTCTCTAAATTCAAATGTTAGTAGAAAATGTGTGCAAGGCAAGAAAGTGTGTGTAGCTTTGAGATTTTGGGGGGAAATCTTTTTTAAAAAATTCCTTGAAATTCTCCTTGGGAGGTCTTTGCCCTACAGCCCCAAGTGCAAGAGCCTTTGCTGTGTGTAGTGCCTATATAGCTGTGCATGCCTAGGTAGGCAGCCCCTTGCAGATGTTGCCTTGAGCATGTGCACATCTAGAGGATTTAGCTAGCAGCATGCATGATGTTGAGGGCCTGAAACATTGGCATGGACCCACCAACCTTCATCTCCAAGTGTTTGGCGTGTATATGGAGAAGGTCAGACAATGGGAGGACAGCTTAAGTATTGCTATCAGAACTTTATCATTTAACTTGTTGGATGTGTTGGGCTATACAGGGGAAAACGTTGGCTTTCTCCATCCCTCAATCTATTGCTCTGATTGTGTCAAAGGCCACCCATTCGACCGCTCCTCTCTGTCTCTCTCCTTGTGCCCATTCTCTTTCTCTCTTCCCCACTGTTATACTAACCCCTCCTCTTTTCTTCCCAGCCTCTCAGCCTGTCCCCCAACCATCCTGCAGTTCCACCAAGTGCCGGAAGAAGGAGACTTGCCAGATCAGGAATGGACAGCCTGTATGTGTGGCACAGTCTACTGCCACCTGCTGGTCTCTGGGTGACCCCCATTACCGTACTTTTGACAAGCAGAAATACAACTTCATGGGCACCTGCACCTACACGCTGGCCAAGACCTGCGGATCAGACACGACACTCCCTGCTTTCCACATCACAGCCAAAAATGAGAACCAAGGCAGACGGAGCGTGTCCTTCATAGGGTTTGTGACGGTCCAGGTCCATGGATACCACATAAGCATGGCCAGAAAGGAGTATGGCATAGTCAGGGTAAGAACAATAGCATTCCATTGTCTTAACTGTATGAACCAGGGCCCATATCAGGTTAGGGATGAATGGGTCAGTCAACTTCCATTCTGTGTCACTTTTGCATGTGCTAATTACACTGAGGACTGATCATCCTATTAGGACTATCCCTCCTGATATTTCTGAATGGGCATGTGTCGTTCTATTTTAAATAGCTTATTGCGGCACACCATGACTTGGATTGCATAGGTTGGGTGCCACACTGGGTGTGGCTAGTCTTGTTTCACAGGAGGTAGTTGGAACAACTCCCAACTCTATCCTTACGCTACACTAGGGGCTTCCATAATGCTTATCTAACAGTAACATATTCTGTGCCAGGTGAATAACCAACGCTCCCGGCTGCCCATCTCCCTGCAAGAGGGGAAGCTGCGTCTATACCAGAGCGGGACCTCTGTCTCCATCGAGACCGACTTCTCACTGAAGGTTTCCTATGACTGGAACAACCGCCTCTGGGTGAAGATTCCCAGCAGCTTCTTTGAGAACGTTTGCGGCTTGTGCGGTAACTACAATGGTGACCCTACTGATGACTTCAAGACCTCGGCTGGGTCCTTGGCCCCCAGCCCTGTGGAGTTTGGGAAGAGCTGGAAAGTGGAAGATGGCAACAAGCTCTGCTGGGATGACTGCCATGGAGAATGCAAGAAGGTCACCTTAGAGGTGCTCATCAAATACAAAGTGGAGACTTTCTGTGGCTGGATCAGCAAACGGGAGGGCGGCCCGTTCAGCCAGTGCCACTCTGTCGTTGACCCTGAAATCTTTGTGGAAAACTGTGCCTATGACCTCTATATCTACGAAGGCCACCGAGAGACTTTGTGCCAAGCACTGCAGAGCTATGCCGATGCCTGCCAGAGGGAAGGCGTAACCCTGTTGGACTGGAGAAGACTCACGGGCTGCTGTGAGTAGAATTAATTGCTTATGACCGGGGTCCTCAAGCTCCTTTGGGCCCAGGATCACATTTGGAAATATAAGAAACTGTTGTGGGCACTGCAAATTGCCTGTTTCCCAGAAGAAAAAATGGTGATTCTCATAATGCTTTCCTTCCCAAAAATTCAAAACACTTATACATTGCTCAAAACAAATAAAACACAGGAGGCAACTGAATTAAATAACACTGTAAATTAAATAACAAACAATTTGCCTCTATTTCACAACACCCAGCCTCAGCAGCTTAGGGCATCCATCTCAATCTACCTAAAGGCTGTCTTACCATTGGTGCTGGCAGTAATGGGTGTGCAATCTCTCTGATAATAAATCCCAATGAAAAAGAAAGGGATTGTGGATAATTGTGCCCTTATTCTTCTCTGTCTCTCTCTTTTGCAGTGCTCTCCTGCCCTGAGAACAGCCAGTACAAGCTCTGCGGCTCAGCCTGCCCGGCCACTTGCAATGACCAAGCTCTTCCTTCCAACTGCTCTTCATCACGCTGCATGGAAACTTGTCAGTGCAACGAGGGTTTTGTGCTGGAAGCTGGGAAGTGTATCCCCAAGGCAGCTTGCGGTTGTGCCTTCGAAGGGAAGCTCTTTTCCCCCGGCGAGCAGTTCTGGGGAGACAGCACATGCACAAAGCGCTGCGTCTGTGACCCGCAGAGCAAGCAGATGAAATGCCAGCCTGCCAGCTGCAAGGCTGGGGAGCAGTGCAGGGTGGAGAATGGCCTCCAGAACTGCTACCCAACTGGCTATGCCACCTGCTCTGCAGCCGGGTACTCTCATTACCATGGTTTTGACGGTCAGAGTTTTAACTTCCAGGGCACCTGCCTCTACACATTTGCAGGACTCAGCCAGAAGCGCAATGACTTGGTGGATTTCCAAGTCTTAGTCCAGAACTCGGGCCAGGGCAGCTGGTCTGCATCCCTCAACAAACTGGTCAAGGTTCAAGTCTATGGCCTGGAGATAACAGTCAGCTGGGCTCATCGTGGAAGAGTTCTGGTGAGTCTAAATGAGGCCTCCTTTGGTGAGCGAGTCTGTTAAAAGCCTGCACACATCTATGGAGCACATATGTGTGTGCCCCGTCCCCATTCCACCCTCTTCCACCTTCCGTTCCACCCTCGTTCTGCCTTCTTCTGGGTCCAAAAGAACACACATGTCGGCGATCGCACGTAAATTTTACGCACCAAAAATGTCTTTGCTAAGCCATCGTTTGGCATAGCTCAAAGCCATAGCACCAGATTTTGAGCATGATCTTCCCCACTCACCCTTCCCACTTTATCTCTCCTCCCAGGTGAATGGTTTGCTGACCAACTTGCCCTACAGGATGGGCCTGGACCAAGTCCTCATCTATCAGAAGGGCTGGGATGTTATGATCCAAACAGATTTCGGCCTCACCGTCAACTCTGACTGGCAAAGCCGCCTCATGGTCACTGTGCCAAAGTCCTACGAAGGGGCCCTCGGCGGTCTCTGTGGCAACTTCAACAGCAACAAACAAGATGACTTGGCATCCAGTGATGCAGCCTCAGGTTTGACAGCCTTGGGACAGCGCTGGAAGGTGGCCGAGTCCCTGGGATGCAGAGAAGTGAGCCCCAGGGTGTGTCCGGACTTGGAAAGCATTGCCCAGCGCCAGCGAGGCATCAGTGCAGAATGTGGACTCCTGGTGGACAAGAGTGGCCCGTTTAGGGAGTGCCATGGCAGAATTGACCCTGAGGTGTTTTTCCTGGACTGTGTTTATGACTACTGCACCTTTAATGGTCAGAAGGCTGTGCTGGGCCATGTCATTGCTGCTTACACTGCAGCCTGCCAAGCCATACAGGTGACCATATATATCTGGAGGATCCACATATTCTGGAGTAAGTATGATCCAGTTTGCTCCAGTTGTGAAGAGGGTGGAGCTCCCTAGGGCAGTTTTTTAAAAAAAACTTGGGCCCCTCAATATTGCTGGATTGTGTAGAATAGGGTTAGTTTAGAAGGTGCAAGGCAAGTTATATGGCATAAAGGATAGGAGCGATAAAGATTTGATCCAGTTCTCGCCTGAAGGCGAAATTACACAATTCACACTTTCCAAAGCAATGGGTGAACCAAAAGGCAGCCACCCCTCAAAATCTACACTTTTCCAAATTCCACAATGCATTTCTCCAGCCAAGTAATGTGCTCCAAAAATGCATATACAGTATTAGGTAGGTTAAAGGATAACAAATGAATATATCAATGACAATAACACAGTGGGAAAAGACGCTATAAAAGGGGAAGTTGTGTTAACATACATAAGGAGAAAGTTGCTCAAAAATGCTGAAGAATGTTTGTGGGAACATCTGGGCATTGTTTTTTAATGGGGGGAGGGGGGTGCAAACTGATGTGGAAATATGGAGAACTGGGTTTAACATTGTAATAATGAGAAACCAGAACTAGCAGATTTCCCTGTCCCTACACATTGCTCTTTCCTCCCGTGTCTCGTTCCTCTCCACCTCCCAGCTTCTGCCTGCTGAGGTGGCCCTCAGCCATGGCTCCAACCCTTTCATTCCCTCTTCACTATCCCACAGTTTTCCACATCTGCAACAGGCAGCCAATAATCTGTGGGCCCCTGAGTTTGCTCTGTCTCTATTGGTTCTCCTGAGCCTGTTGACATCTCCCTTTTCTTTATGGGTGGATGATGCAGCTTTGGCTACATAAGCAACAGCACATGCATCCCGAACATTGGAAACAGGGGAAGCAACGCTGCCACAACAACCTGGGTTTATGTTAGTCTCTGGTGTAGTAATGGAAATAGAAGAGTTTGTGATATTGATGGGAAATGCATTTCCTAACCCTCCCATTCCAGAGCCGGTCTGTCCCCGAAACAGCCACTACGAGCTCTGTTCCAGGAGCTGCCAACAGACCTGCAGCAGCCTCTACTCTCCTCTGCCTTGCTCAGCACACTGTGCAGAAGGATGTGTCTGTGATGAAGGCTTTGTGCTCAGCGGTGACCGTTGTGTCCCCATGTCTCAGTGTGGCTGCGTCTACCAGGAACGGTACTATACAGCTGGGCAAACCTTCTACCCAACCAACAAGTGCAACATGGAGTGTGTGTGCCAGGCTGGTGGAGCGGTTGCCTGCAAGGAAACCTCTTGTGGCCCTGGTGAGGAGTGTAGGGCAGTGGATGGCGTCCATAAATGCCACCCCGTTGGCTCAGCCACTTGCTCAGTCTCTGGCGATCCCCATTACATCTCCTTCGATGGAGTACGCTTCAACTTCCAGGGCACCTGCACCTATGTTCTTGCTAAGGCTGCCATCACAGATAAGAAGAACTTGAAGGCTTTCACCATCACTGAAGAAAATGAGGCCTGGGGGAGCAGAAAAGCCTCGGTTACCAAGATGGTCTCTGTGGAAGTCTATGGCACCACACTTACTTTGATCCAGAACAAGAAGGGACAGATCAAGGTAGGGGTCTGTATGCTGCCCATCATCTTATCCAAGGAGCTCCAGGCAATGCACATACTTCTCCATTTTAACTCCAAGGGTCTTCTTCTTTTTTCTTCTTTGGCGATCATTCGTAACTGAGCAAGGTTGTCTTCCATAAACATGATATTAACAATGAGTCTATAAGTGACTGTGGAGGCCAATTCTGGATCCACACATCCTTCCACAGTTGGGACATAGGTTTCCGGGCAGGAGTTGATCCCAGTGAGGGTTTGCCAACTGTGCCTTCCTCTTAGCACATTTCTCCCTTTCATCCTGAGTTCAAGCGTCTTCAAAGTCCATGACACCTTTGGTAAAGGCTGTTCTCCAATTGGAGCACTCACAGGCCAGTGTTTCCCAGGTGTTGGTGTTTATACTACATTTGTTTAGATTTGCCAAACTCCAAGGGTGGGGTTGCCTAATTAGGCAGACCAGGCTGT
The DNA here is from genome assembly GCF_951804945.1 of Podarcis cretensis. Lineage (NCBI taxonomy): Eukaryota > Metazoa > Chordata > Lepidosauria > Squamata > Lacertidae > Podarcis > Podarcis cretensis. Next base: position 20,643,811 of record NC_137177.1, on the reverse strand, counting down.
TTCGGCCAAGTCACATCCACCTGCTCGTTACATTCACCCAGGGCTTTATTCCTGCCAGAACTCACTGGAACTCAGTTCTGGCACCTCTCAGGTGGGCGCCATTGCTATTATAAGAGAACAAGGGAGATATTCATAGTGAGTTCTGGCACCTCTTTCTCTAGAAAAATAGCACTGCCTACACCTGATGTTGTATATGCATTTGGGGTATTTCTGAGCCAAGAATTGCATCGCCAAATTCAGAGATGTGTGAGAGCTGACAGATAACTGTGTTCTGATCCAGGTATTTGTCCAGACAGTGCACATCGGATGGAGTTTGCCATCTACAGTTCATTTTATACAGCTAATTATAAGGAATTATATCTAACACTCACTCACACACATGTGTATGTTTAAAATTAGGGTCACAACTATCCTCTCTGAATTTTTAATTGTGTCATTTTCGGTTTCACTCGACAATTTTATCTCCTCGGTGGTGCTAACATATATTTGCACTTTTGTACACAAAGTGCAATGGCCAGGAGCTCATGCAAACATAGCTAGCTGTATATATTATCTCCTGAACATCTTAAGTCAATTAAACATTAATAAAGCTATTGCTTAAACCAATGAAAAGTTACAGCCCTATCATTTCAATGAAAAATCCAGCTGCTACGTTTGAACATGAGATCTACTTCACTGAATAAATCCAGACTTGGGAGAGAAAGACCAGTGCTTTAATCATGGCTCTAGTTCTACATTAGTATATCCCAAGAAGACCACAGATGCATTTGACCTTGATTAGGGCAAAGGAAGTTGCCTTATACTGAGTAAAACTTTTGGTACATCCAGTTCAGTATTATTTGCTCTGCAATGACATGGAGCAGCTATCCAGCATTTCAGACAGGTAGTTTCTTCCTGCTCTACCTGGAGATGCTGGGGAATGAACCTGGGACCTTTTGCATGCAAATCATGGACACTACCACTAAGCTGTGCTGTAGTCCTGTAGTTTTTGTGTTGAAGGTGTCGCACTACTCAAAAATAACCAGTGATGAATGTCTTAAGCACAAGAGCCACCAATTCAGCAACTTTGAGATGGGGCTGCTATAATACAATATGTCTTCCTTAGCATCCAGGAAGTATGACCTTCTGCCAAGTTCCAATAATACAATTTGCACACTAGATTTGCATGTGAATGGATCCTTGTGAGTGGATATGTTTACATATGTCTATACACAAGAATCTGCTTTCCAACAGATCTTAATGATAACTCTGCTCATGAGCTTGTTACATGTTGTACCATTCACAAGGTGCCCCTGTGCATGCAAATCCTCTGAAAATGTCAACTTGGGTGGAGTTCAACAATACTTGTGAGAGAAGGGCCTATTGCTGGAGGGTCAAAGATCCCTGAGACCAGTTTTGTGTCCTTTGAACATCTGCCCTTAGAGACAACATGTCCCCTTCTTCCAGGTGAACGGAGTGTTTCGTTCCCTACCCGTTGAATTTTCTGGTGGCCGTCTCAGAGCTTATCAGCATGGCACTAAAGTCCTGATAGAAACCGACTTTGGTCTCATTGTGAGCTATGACCTAGTTTACCGTGTGACAATCACCGTCCCAGGAAGCTACCGGAACCAAATGCAAGGCCTGTGTGGGAACTACAACGGGAAGAAGGAAGACGACTTCCTGCTCCCTGATGGCAAGACAACCTCTGATGTAGCTAAATTTGGTGCTGCCTGGAAGGTTCCAGTCCCTGGGGCAGTTGGACCTTGCTCAGATGGATGCTCTGGGAGCAGCTGCCCAGTCTGCGAGGAAAAGAAGGAGGAGGTTTTCAAGCAGCGCCATTACTGCGGGATCCTCACTGCATCGGACGGCCCCTTCAGTGCTTGCCATGCAAAGGTGGACCCCAATGTGTACTTCAGCGACTGCATCTACGATGTGTGCCTGGGCAATGGGGACAGCGAGGCCTTGTGTCAGAATATTCAGAGCTACACGTCTGCCTGCCAAGAAGCCGGGATCCCTGTGCAGACCTGGAGGAGTCCATCCTTTTGTCGTGAGTACTGAAAACTGCAGGTAAAAAGTAAAGGTAAAGGTACCCCTGCCCGTACGGGCCAGTCTTGACAGACTCTGGGGTTGTGCGCCCATCTCACTTAAGAGGCCAGGGGCCAGCGCTGTCCGGAGACACTTCCGGGTCACGTGGCCAGCGTGACATCGCTGCTCTTGCCAGAGCCAGAGCCAGAGCCAGAGCCGCACACGGAAACGCCGTTTACCTTCCCGCTGGTAAGCGGTCCCTATTTATCTACTTGCACCCGGAGGTGCTTTCGAACTGCTAGGTTGGCAGGCGCTGGGACCGAGCAGCGGGAGCGCACCCCGCCGCAGGGATTCGAACCGCCGACCTTTCGATCGGCAAGCCCTAGGCGCTGAGGCTTTAACCCACAGCGCCACCTGCGTCCCCTGAAAACTACAGGTAGTATTATTATAATAAAAATCTTTTTTGAAATATGTCATGTACCTTTTTCTTCAAACCTCTCTCTGTTGCAGCTCTCAGCTGCCCTCCAAACAGCCAGTATTCACTCTGTGCTGATCTCTGCTCCACTCACTGTGCTGGGATCACCGACTCCAGAATATGCCCTGGGACGTGCGCAGAGGGCTGCCAGTGTGATGACGGGTTCTTCTTTGACGGCCTCGGCTGCGTCACAGTGGAGACCTGCGGGTGCAATGACAATGGAACATATTATAAGGTGCTTTCCCCTAAAGGAGATAGTGTTGCATTGCTTTGAACAAGTGCAAGGTAGGAAGTTCCCTCTTCAGCTATTTAAAGGGCTATTAAACCAGGAGTGGAGAACCTTAGCACCAGGGGCTAAGTGTGGCCCTCCAGGCTTCTCTGTCTGCCCCTCAGGACACTCCCCTCTCCCCAGGCCACACCCCCTCACTGGCCCTGCACCACACCTTCCTTGAGTGTTTTAACCTGGCTAGAATGTGTCCTTGAACTCATAATGCTTCTTGCTTGTCTGGATGGAGGATAGAGAGGAATGTGTGAGCGTGTGTGGGAACTAGACTACTGTAGAAAGGTGAAATTAGTTTATATTTAAATTCCACCCACTTTTACCCTGGCCCTGCCCACCTCTGGCATCTGACCCTCAGAACATTGCCCAGAAGGGAATGTGGCCCTGATGAGCCACATTTATTTTCTGTTGCTCCGGAGGGCTGAACACAAACCAATAGGCTCAAATTCCGAGGAAATAATGATGTAACCTAAACATTTGGAAGAACATGATGATGGCACGAAGGTGGTGGTTGCTCCTTCATTAGAGGTTTTTAAGCAGAGTCTGGATGGCCACCTATCAGGGATGCTGTAGCAATGAATTCCCTGCCTTGGCAGTGAGTTGAAGTAGGTGACCTATGAGGTACCTTCCAGTTGTATGACTGAGCCTATTCCAGTTTTGTATTCTTCATGCAGTGGCTATCCAAGGTCTTGCATCACACAAGCACCAGGCATTAGCAAACAGTAAACAGAACTCAGTAGTAGTAGTAGTAGTAGTAGTAGTAATAATAATAATAGTTTGTTTATACCCCACCCATCTGGCTGGGTTTCTCCAGCCACTCTGGGCGGCTCATAACAGAATATTAAAAATACGACAAAACATTAAAACATTAAACATCAAACATTAAAAACTTCCCAATACAAGGCTGCCTTCAGATGTCTTCTAAAAGCTAGATAGTTGTTTATTTCCTTGATATCTGATGGGAGGATGTTCCACAGGGCAGGTGCCACTACCAAGGAGGCCCTCTGCCTGCTTCCCTGTAACATCACTTCTTGCAGTGAGGGAACCACCAGAAGGCCCTCGGAGCTGGACCTTGGTGTCTGAGCTGAATGATGAGGATGGAGATGCTCCTTCAGGTATACTGGGCCGAGGTCATTTAGTAGTTGGCCAGATATTCTCTTATCTTCCAGAAGAAGGCAGACTCTAAGCTGCAAATGGCTACATTGGCACTGAGATTGGGGAAATAGCACTCCTTTAGGACTGCTACTATTTTCTTGCAGGTTCCACTCATGGGTGGTTCATTTCTCCTCCACCACCATTGAATCTCTATGGCCCAAAGTCACCCAGTGAGCTTATGACCAAGTGGAGGTTTGAACCCTGGTCTCCCAGGTCCTGGTCAAACACTCTAACCACTACACCACACTAGCAGATTGTACCCATGATATAAATATATGGGAGCCTAGATTCTTGAGTTCACTTTCTAGAATGATCTGGAAGAGGGGGAAGTGATATCGCAGGTAGAGCACATATGGTTTGGGAACCTGTTCCTCAGTCTGGCCTTCACATAACTGAAATATGTGCTTACCAGTAAATGCTATGGTGGTTGGTCATTTAATGGTTTGCTTTCCCCTTGGCAAATGCCTCGGCAGCCCCATGAGAAGGTCCTGCTGAATGAATGCCAACAAATCTGCAGCTGCATCCCAGGCCGGGGAGTCACCTGCAAGTCACACAGCTGCACCAGCGATGAGGCCTGCGAGGTCCAGGATGGGGTCATGAGCTGTGTCAATAAAGGTGAGAGGCTGGATGCATTTTCAGAAGGAAAATTTGAGGACCTGGCTGACCCAGGTCTCAACTAGGGATGGGGTGGGGGGTGTCAATTTAGTTTGCATTCCAAGATGAAACTACTTAAGCTACACATCCTGAAGCAATATGCAAACTGAAACAATGTCATCCTTTCGTGTCCAGTCTTCTCTGAATTTTGCCATGCAGTCCTCCAGGGAAGCCATTGTCAGCTTAGAAGTATGCCGCTTTTCCACAATTGTGCCCAAAGTGGTCCAAAATGAACAACACTAAATATAACCATTAAAAATAAGCATATCAAGAAGCACAGAGAATGAGTGAATAATAATATAAATTATGTGCAATGGAAAGAAGTTATCCTAGATTTACAGCTTGAATCTAGAAATGTGTATGGAATGCATACAAATAGGTAAAAAGTATGTAAAATGCATGTATAGTAGTGCAGAAATATTACATGGCATGCAAAAATAGTAGGGGAAATGATTTGCAAAATTGTGCATATTAAGCAAACTTGCATAAATAGGTATATACTGGGGAAAATATACACTAGCATGCTGGTTTCATGAGGGCTTCTTAAGAAAAATCATAAACTGTTGTGGAAAACAATTTAAGATTGGAAATATGAGAAACCGAGAAAAACTGAAATAGATAGATCTGCCCCTCCCTAACCTCAGCTCCCACCAGGACTGCTGCATGCAGAGTAATAAATGTAGCACTTGGCATGATGAAGGCTGTGGTGATGCACACACTGAGCATCCATTGGGGAGTTGCCATTGAATGCATACCTTAATGTGTTCTGGGATCGCGTGTCTGTCTTTCACATTTTTATGCCCATAGGGCACTGTTGTACATGGGTTGCCTTTCAGAACATCTGGCTCTGATCATAGAAATTCTGGTTAACTTCTGGAGCAGTCCCAAAACACAACCATCAGTACACATAGACTCACAAGTCATTGAAATGGACCTGGGCTGTCACCATAGGGCTGTTGGCTTTTGGCCCCCTCAGGAAAGGCTGACTCCTCTTCCCAGGCGCTGGGGCCTGTAGCCGGTGATCTGCCCCTGGCTGCTCTTTGGTCAGTCCAGGGAGATCGGTAATTAGCGACACCTCCCTTTTGAGAGATGCACACTCCCTTTCCCCTTGCATCTCAGCAGAAGAAAGTAACACAGTCCGAAAGTAGTCTAATTCATTCTACTTTTATTCCTGGACTGTACACTGTACACGAGCTTGCACAAAGCATGTCTGCTCTCTCAGAACTCTCCGTACAACTGACTCACTCTCCCTTTACAGCAACAACAGGAAGGTCTCAAGTTACACTGAGAACACAACTTTGAGAAGAACGTTGAACATCCTGTCTCACGCTCAGTCACATCATAAGAATCACATGATATAAACAATGAGCTGCTAGTTCGCAGCTGCTGAGCACTCATATTACAACAAGGGCGTCATATGTTCAATGTCCATGCGGTGATGTACACCTCTTTTGCCAAAGGCTTCCCATGTGGGACCTCTGCTTCTGCATCGAGCCCACAATGGTCCTTTTCTTTCATTTTAGATCCTTGCAAAGCCTTAAAGTGCCGGACCAAGGAGACGTGCAAGCTGGAGGATGGCAAAGCAACATGCGTCCCAAATTACAACGAGACCTGCTGGGGCTGGGGAGACCCGCACTACCACACTTTCGACGGGAAGGACTTTGACTTCCAGGGCACCTGCACCTACACAATTGCCAAGTATTGCAGCAATGACACCACCTTGGTGCCGTTCACGGTGGAGGCAAAGAATGATCACCGGGGGAGCCAGACCATGTCCTACGTGAGACAGGCCAATATCTATGTGTACGGGCACAGCATCTCCATCCGCAGGAAGGAAGCGGGCAGAATCAGGGTGAGTCTTTGCAGTGGTGTCTTCGAATTACAGAACTGTGGAGTTGAGAAGGATCCCAAGGGGAATCTACATACATCAGGACATGCTACAGAGGAGAAAAGCCCTCTGGGGTGTTCCTGATGGTGTTCCTGAGAGACAGGTGTGATCCTGCAAGCCATTGGGCCCTCGGGACTCTCCCCAGAACATACACTTTCCTGGCAACACGTCCTTTTGCTTAGGCACACACACTAGTGTGGAAATTTGGGGGAATAAAATTATGCTGGGAAAATGAGATTTGGAGAGAAACAAAAACCAACATATTTGCCCAACCCTAGCGTGGAAAAATAAATGCTATATTCACTGAATTTTATATGGATGTATGAATGAATAAATTTTAATTCTTAAAGTCATAGGACATCATAATTTAGATACAGCAAACAATCATTTTGACATATTAAATAAACAAATATAAATGCAAAAAAATCTCTGATTATTATTCAGTGCTTTGTTTTCTGGGCTACTCAAGGGTATACAGTACCGGCAGCTTTTTCTCCTCCCAAATGTTAAAATGTACTTACTGTAACAACTATATGGTAAGTACCGACAACTTAAAAACAAAACAAAAAAACCCCATTGTTGTTCTTGTTGTTGGTGCTGGTGTTACCTTTATTTAGTTATTGCATTTATTTCCCTGGTCTCCCAGGTCCTAGATAGTGACTGTATTTTTGCCTACAAATGGTACATATCTGGTCCAGGAGGGGTGTTTTTGACAGGGACTGGAGAACAGTTAAGGGATGTGTGCCAAGGATGCTTATGTAAAGGGCAGTTTTGCAGGCAGTGGGAGACAGTGTCAAGGTCCTAAGCTGGCAATCGAGGGTGCTATTTCAGAAACTAGTGTACTGATGACTTTCTCTCCCCTGCCTACAGTTGAACGGTATCATCACAAGCCTGCCTGTAACTTTGGAGGACGGGAAGCTGTGGCTCTTCCAGAGTGGCTTAAACGCTGTGCTGCAAACCAACTTTGGCCTGGTGGTGACTTTCGACTGGAGCATGATCCTGGAGGTCACTTTGCCCAGCAGCTACCACGGCACCATCTGCGGCCTCTGCGGGAATTTCAACCAAAACCCAGATGACGAGATGGTGACGCCCGCAGGCCACAAGCCTGCTTCTGAGGTGGAGTGGGCTAAGAGCTGGAAGGTGAATGACCGCGACCCTTTCTGCTGGGACGTCTGCGATGGGAACTGCCCGACGTGTGAAGAGAGCCAACGGCAGCTCTTTGGAAGCGAGGAGTTCTGCGGGCTTCTCACCCAGCTGGGAGAGGGACCCTTCCGCGAATGCCATGACAAGCTGAGCCCCGACAACTTCTTTGACAGCTGCCTCTATGACGTCTGCCTCAACCACGGGGCCAAAAACATCCTGTGCAAAGCGCTGGAAGCTTATGCTACTGACTGTCGCAAGGAAGGCGTGGTCATCCACGAATGGAGAGCACGGAGCGGCTGCGGTGAGAATGAGTCAGGGAGGGAAGCAGCTCCCCTGCATTGTGCTCCCAGTCCTCAATTGCTGATCCCCAACAAAGTTTCATTGGGCCGGTTTGCTAAGCTAAACCATGGCTAAGCATGAAAGAACAAACGTGCAGGCTTGCAGAGTGTGTGTTGGGGGGAATCATGGCTGCTTTGTTCCCCGCACAGCCCTGCAGCTGCTGCCATGCTACCCAAGGCTCAGCCATGGTTTGGTTTAGTGATAAGTCTGAATAATAATAATAATAATAATAATAATAATAATAATAATATATTATTTATACCCCGCCCATCTGGCTGGGTTTCCCCAGCCACTCTGGGCGGCTGCCAACAGAATATTAAAATACAATAGTCTATTAAACATTAAAAGCTTCCCTAAACAGGGCTACCTTCAGATGTCTTCTAAAAGTGTGGTAGTTGTTTTTCTCTTTGACATCTGGTGGGAGGGCGTTCCACAGGGCGGGTGCCACTACCGAGAAGGCCTTCTGCCTGGTTCCCTGTAACTTGGCTTCTCGCAGCGAGGGAACTGCCAGACGGCCTTTGGCCCTGGACCTCAGTGTCTGGGCTGAATGATGGGGGTGGAGAAGCTCGTAGTGAATGCCATGGTGGGGCAGTGGTGCTTCCTCAACCTCCCATTGGTTGCAACAATGCTGCTTACCAGGAGGATGAGGGGTGATGAGGTCAGTGCAGTGCAAAAATAAAATAAAATTGCACCACGGTGATTTCACTCCCCAGCCTCAAACTCCCAGGAAACAGCAGTGATGAAACTGACCAGGGGTCAGGGGTGTACCACAGCCACCACACCATCCACTACTGCAGAAGACAGCTTGCCCTCTGGGGTGGAGGAGGTAGAGCAAGAGCTGAGGTAGCCTTTGCTTGCTTCCCTCTCTCTCCTCCAGTCCTTCCAATGGAGCAGTTTATGACAGGTGGCTTTGTGGAAGTGTGCGGGGGGCAAAGGGGATAGTCTACCTGGAGCAGGCCCTGGGGTGGTCTTTGCCTGCCTCCTTGTCTCACGTAATCCTTCCCACTTGATTGTGGATGACAGATCCTGTGCAGGTAGGGAGAGGATAGACTTGCTGAAGTAGACCCTGAGGTGGTCTTTGTCCTCTCTCTCCTGTGATCCTATCCCTAGTGTCAGGCTTCGGAGAAACGGCTTCCTCCCCGCCACCCTTTGGCCGTGCATCGGCAGAAGAAAGCAATTAGAGTCCCTTACCAGTTTAAGGGGATGTGGGTGGTGCTGTGGTCTAAACCACAGAGCCTAGGGCTTGCCAATCAGAAGGTCGGCAGTTCAAATCCCTGTGACGGGTTGAGCTCCCGTTGCTCGGTCTCAGCTCCTGCCAACCTATCAGTTCAAAAGCACGTCAAAGTGCAAGTAGATAAATAGGTACCACTCCGGCAGGAAGGTAAATGGCGTTTCCATGTGCTGCTCTGGTGCGCCAGAAGTAGCTTAGTCATGCTGGCCACATGACCTGGAAGCTGTGCGCCGGCTCCATCGGCCAATAAAGCAAGATGAGCGCCGCAACCCCAGAGTCGGCCACGACTGGACCTAATGGTCAGGGGTCCCTTTACCTTTACCAGTTTAAGATTGTTTTAATGTTCACAGCAAAAGAACAACGCGGCCATTCTCAGAGTAAAGGTGCTCCCAATTAAGCTTCCCTCCTACTTCCCCCCCAAGTTATCTTCATCGCTTCCCCCTTCTGGCAACCTGATCTCGCAACCACTGAGCCTTCTGCATAGCAACCTTATCAGCTCTCCTTGCCCTTGGAGATAAAAGCTGGACACTTTCTAGTGAAGGGAAGTCAGTTATTCCTCTCTCCTAGCTGTGCCCCACTCAGCTCTGCCCAGCTGTTGTTCTCCAAACTATGTCCCTCTGCAAACCAATTCTCTATATCTATACTGCTCCACTGTTCCTGGAGAGCTTCTGTCAGGAGCAGCAAGAGGGGGAGGTTCCCACCATTCTTCATCAGAGCTGTAATCCTCAGTCTGGTCTCTGACACCTAGATTAGTCAGTGGTAGATGGCCATGAGGTGGCAGTGCTGGTACTTGATCTCTCCTTTTGTTGCAAAGTCTTTGTTGCTTTGCCCTCTTTCAGCTTTGTCGTGCCCTGAGAATAGCCACTATGAGGCCTGTGGAAACGCCTGCCCAGCCAGCTGCTCTGACCGATCTGCTCCTTCGACGTGCGATAAGCCCTGCGTGGAAACCTGCCAGTGTGACCAAGGCTACGTGCTCAGCACTGACAAGTGCGTCCCCGTGAAGAGCTGTGGCTGCACTCACAATGGCCTCTACTACAAGCCGGAGGAGGAGTTCTGGGCCGATGAAACCTGTGGCTCTCGCTGCAGGTGTGATCCCAGCCTGGGCATGGTGGTGTGCAGTCCAGCCAGCTGCAAGGCTAGCGAAAGGTGCATGACGGTGGATGGCATCCGGGGCTGCCACCCCATCAGCTATGCCACTTGCACAGCAACTGGGGACCATCACTACACCACCTTTGATGGGAAGAGATATGACTTTTTGGGCACTTGTGTCTATCAGCTGGTTGGGCTCTGCTCCAAGGACCCAACTCTCACTCCGTTCACCATCTCAATCCAGAACAGCCAAGGCAGTAAGACAATGCCTTTCTCTTCTGTGGTTACCTTGGACATTTACAACAGAACAGTTACGATCAGCCAGGAGCATCCTCACACAATCAAGGTATCGGGGACATAGGGAAAAGAAATGGTATGGGATAGTGCAGGTATGGGGACTCTGTGGCCCTCCAGATGCCACTGGGCTGCAATTCCTTTAGGAATTGATTTAGACACTAGGAGAAGATATATTGTTTAGCTACTATCTTTCCTTGCTCACGAGAGGGAGATCAGCAGTGCACTATCCTTGGCAGCTTAAACTTGGAAGCAAAGACAAGGTTGATTTAACTTCCTCAAAACAATGATCCAGGATGCTTTAAGGCAGACTGGATTTTCCTTGGATTTACCCCTTTTCTCCCTCTTAAAAATAATAGCTGCACGTAGACATTGTTTTTGTGAAGAAGCAAAAGTAGTATTTACTTACATACGTAATCTAGGTCTTAAAGCAGCAGCTAAGTAGCAAAGTAAAGGCAGCAATAAACATAGGAAATTGCCTCAAATTAAGTCAGATCAATTGACCCATCTAGCTCAGTACTGTTGATGCTGACTGGCATCAGTGGCCTAGGTTTTCAGAAAAGTTTTCACACTCACCCTGCAAGTTACATGGAGGTGTCAGGGATTGAACCTAGGATCATCTGCATGCAAGACAGATGTTCCACAAAACAGCTAAGGCCCTTCCCCCAAAGCATAGGCTGTGACATATTTGGTTCATTTAGAAGCACAGAATTGTAAAGTAGGAAGAGACCACAAGGATCATGTAGTCCAAACGTCTTGCAATGCAGGAATATTTTGCCCAATGTGGGGCTCAAACCCACAACCCTGAGATTAAGAGTCACATTATCTACTGACTGAGCTATTCCTCGTGGACAATATTCCTGTATCTAAACCTTAACAACCCTCACAACTCCACACAATTACTCATTGTCTCCCCTATTCTCCAGTCAACATAAGCAATGGTTGTGGTAGTGAGAAGTGAAGCTCAACAACATCTGAAGTGCCATAGGTTCCTCCTTCCCAGCAATAGATCTTTTGGTCAAGTTCTTAATCCACCCTCCTCTATCGTCTTTTTTGGGGTGGCAGGCTATGTTTTGGCACCTTGACAACATTTTCTCTGTCTCCCCTAGGTGGATGGAGTATTTGTGGATTTGCCCTTCTACCATGAAGATAAGGTGAAGGCCTACATCAGCGGAGCCCATGTCCTTATAATAACCAACTTTGATCTTACCGTGACCTTCGGCTGGAACAGACTGGTCCACGTCACTGTTCCCAAGAGTTACCGCAATGCGCTTTGTGGCCTCTGTGGCAATGACAACCAGGACTCCAGTGATGATCTGATTATGAAGGGCGGAAGCCCAGCTGCCAATGTCAACCAGTTTGCAGAGAGCTGGAAGATAGGCGAGATCCCTGGCTGTGGGAATGGATGCACCAGCAACTGCCCTGTGTGTGAAGAAGCACAGAAACAAACCTACAAGGAGGACCGGTACTGTGGGATCCTCATCAGAAAGGACGGGCCATTCAAGCAGTGCCACAAAGCTATAGATGCAACAGCCTACTTCGAGGATTGTGTTGTTGATGTCTGCCGATACAAAGGCCACCACGAGACTCTCTGCAGTGCCATCAGTGCTTATGTGACAGCCTGCCAAGCTCAAGGCATCCAGATCGGGCAATGGCGATCAGCCTCCTTCTGCAGTAAGTATTGGATCTGCTTCAACAGGGTAGCACTTATCTAAATTGGGCTACAGTGATTTTTAAAATTGCTGCTAGCATACAGAGTGGTGTGGTGCTTTGATTGTTCTCAAGCTAACTTTTTAGACTATCATGCAGTGTGGTTGTATTTAATGGGGAATTGTGCTTGGAGTAGACCCATTGAAATCAATGGGCTTGTCATATTCAGAGTAGACCCATTAGAATTGATGGGCCTATATAACTAGTTGAGTGGGTTGTATCTAACTTACTCAGAGTAAATCCATTGTAAATAATGGATCTGACTTAGTCAGGTTTGGGTTTATTCAAAGTAGAACTGGCATTGGGTACAACCCATTGATATTATTGAGTTTATTCTGAGTATGACTTAGTTCAATACCACCTAATATTCTGAAATAGCCTTTAGATGGGTTATTTACATTATTCTGAAGAACATTTTCTAAAAATGCAGTTTATACATTTACTAAACTTAAATATGTGGGTGAAACAACCAGCCAAACCATGGTTCCCAACAACACAAGGGGTCAGTAGTAGATGGGGCGAACATAGAATCATAGAATTCTGTGACGGAACCCCAAGGTTGATCTATTCCAAGCCCCTGCAATGCAGGAATAATACACTGCACATATATTTTAGCCTAAAATCAGGCTGGCAAAGTTGGGAAGGGGATTATTAAAATTAAACTAATTCAGATGATTTTGTGTGTGTGCATGACAGAACAGAAAGTCCTGGCTGATTCCACCTGGCTAAGATAACACCTAGCATTGATACCCCCCACCCCATCTTTTCCTCCTCAGCTATTCATGGTCTCTGATGTTTCCTTCCAGGTCCTTCCTGCCCCCGTAACTCCCGCTATGATCTCTGTGGCAATGGCTGCCCTGTCACCTGCCATGGCCTCTCGGCTCCAGATGGGTGTCAAATGTCCTGCAAAGAGGGATGCTATTGCGATGCTGGGTTTGTTCTGAGCGGAGACCAGTGTGTTCCTGTCGGGGACTGTGGCTGTGTGTACCAAGGCAGGTACTACAAGAAGGGAGACAGTTTTGTCCCCAGCACCTCCTGCCACGAAAGATGCCGCTGCGGAGACAACGGAGCTGTGGAGTGTCAGAAGGTCTCCTGTGGGGCCCAAGAGGAGTGCAGGGTGGAGAACGGCATCCAAGGCTGCCACTCCATCAGCTGCGGCAAATGCAGCGTGGCTGGAGGAACCCAGTACCTTACCTTTGACGGACAGACCTTCAACTTCTTTGGCTCCTGCACTTACACATTGGCCAAAGTCTGCAGCAAGAATCCCGAGCTTGCACACTTTTCAGTGGTGGTGGAGAATGAGGGGTCAGGCGACAGTGAAGTTGTGCCAAAGACGGTTGTTGTCACTGTGCATGGTTACGCCATCAGTCTTGTGAAAGGAATGACCTGGAAGGTTCTAGTAGGTATCTTGTTCTGTTCATCTGCTAGAAGTTGTCTCCTTCCTGTCCACATGTGAACATCACATAGAGACACTATGTGAAAGTCTCCCACTTCCTTGTGGCGCTGTTACCTTTCCACTGGCCACTGCTGATCTTCCGTCGCTAATTTTCCCCAGGTCTAAAAGGTCTGTAGCCCAGTCCAAGAAATAGTGGACATAGGGAGCTGTCTTACACTCAGTCAGACCATTGGTCTATTTACCGTATTTTTTTTGCACCACAAGACACACTTTTTTCCTCTTAAAAAGTAAGGGGAAATGTCTGTGTGTCTTATGGAGCGAATGTGTGGTCCCTGGAGCCGAATCGCCCAAGTGTGGCACACGCCGTTGCCCCACCCTCCTGGGTTGCTGGCAGCCTCCCCTTTCCCCTGAAGCCCCGTGAAGGTTTGAGAGCAGCAGGCAGGCTGTGCGATGTTGCCTTGCACTCCCGAGCTGCTCTCTTTGAGAGAGGCTTTGCTGACGGCCTCCCCTTTCCCAATTGCTCTGGGGATGTTGGCCGGAGGATGGCGAGAAGAGGCAGCTGCCGAGAGAGGGGAGGGACGAGGACGGAGAGAAGGGGGACCGAGAAGTGGGGTGAAGGGAGAGCAGGTAGGTTGCTGTGAGTGGAGAGTCACGGTAGAGGGCAAAGGAGAGGCAGCAGCAAAGGGGAGAAATCGCAGATGTCACCTGAGGAGTTTGGGTGAAAGGGATGGAGAGGAGGAGGCTGGAAATGGGGCCTGTGCTGCTTGGGGAGGGGGAGAAAAAAGTGGGGGGAGGGAAAGTCTCCCAAGCTTCTGTGGGAGGAGAGCGATTCCTGCAGAGGGTTAGGAAGGAAGCTGCGCCCTGGCAACCATACAGCTTCCCTCCCAAGCCCCCCAAACCTCTGTGTGGATCGCTCTCCTCCCGAGGAGGCTGTGATTCAGAATATATTTTTTTTCTTGTTTTCCTCCTCTAAAAGCTAGGTGTGTCTTATGGTCAGGTGCATCTGATGGCCAGCAGGTCTTAGCCCTACCTCGAGATTGAATTTAGGACCTTTTGCATGCAAAGCATGGAAAGCAGATGCTCTGCCACTGAGCTACTATTGACAACTCGTATGGAATATCCACCAGGCTGGGCTGTCTCCAGGTTTGAGGGGGGCCTTGAATAAAGTTCCTTCTGGTTGGTCCCCTCTCCTATAGGAAGGAGAAGCAGCAGACAGTAACATCCCAAGCACCATCTGGTGTCTGGTTTTAGCTGCCATTTATATTTCCTACAATGCTTCGAAGTGACACTAAGATGGCAGTTCACACACGCAACTGCTCAGCACTGACTGGCACAGAAAAGCTTTTTTAAAAAGTGTCCCAAGGCATGCACCAGTAGTGGGCTCTGCCAAGATCTCATGGCCCCAACATCTGCCGGATACTTCAGAGTACTGATGCTGGTCCTGCCACCAACTTAAAAGTTCAGCGTATGGTTCTTAACTATATCTCCATCCAGCATTGCAGGTTACAGCAGGATAAGAGGAAGCATGAGTGAATCGGGCTTCCCCTTTCTGTATTCTTGTATTTTATTTATTTATTTGACAATATTAATATACTCCTGAATCAACTAAAACTTCTAAGTGTTTACACAATATAAAATATCGATTCAAATCAAACATTAGAGACAAATGGGCATAAAATGTGTCAACATATAAATAAAATCAGCAATTTGAAAACAGATGTACATTTTAAAAAATGCATGTTTTAAAAATTACATGCCTGGGTAGACTTGGCTAAACTGTTGATTTATTTATCATGATTTGTGTACTGCTCAGTTATCAGAGCAGTCTACATCAAACAATGCAAAGCATTCATTGAGACAAAATCAAATGAAATCAAATGTCGATATCAAATTTATCAAGGTATAAATAGAACCAGCAATTGAAAAACAATTACACATTTACAAAACGACATGCTGCAATGTACAAAGTGGTAACTACTGCTCATGCATCTCCTTATTAGATGTTCAAATTTGTACAAACATGGAGGCCTGGGGACAGGAAGTTCCCACACTTTGACTGACTCGGTCGTGCTTCCCTCCCTGCTGTATCCTACAAACACATGAACTTGCACCATTGTCTGTCTTCATTCTAATACAACGGCCCATGTACTTTTCTTTTCTCTTCTGTCTGATCTGCATAGGTGGATGGAGAGATGCACGCCCTGCCGCTGGTGATAGACAGGAGAGACGTTTGGGTGAATCAGGAGGGGAAGAATATTGTCCTGCAGACAGATTTTGGCCTAAAGGTCCTCTTTGATTCCTCCCGCTACGTTCTGGTATCTGTTCCCAGCGTGTACCAAGGTCAGATGTGTGGCCTTTGTGGCAACTTCAACAGTGACAGGAGCGACGAATTCCAACTGCCTGATGATAAGAGCACTGGGAACGTGACAGAGTTTGGGGCATCCTGGAAAGTAGAGCTCAATAATGCTGGCTGCTCAGATGGCTGCAGTAAAAAATGTCCCTTGTGCGGTGCTGCAGAGACAAAGCCGTACCAGGTCGAGAGCTCTTGTGGGCTGATCCAAGCCGCGTCAGGCCCCTTCAGCGAATGCCACTCCTTGGTAAAGCCGACTGAGTACTATAACCATTGCCTCCATGGCATGTGTGCTGCCCATGGGGCAAAGGACATCCTCTGCCAGAGCCTCCAGGCCTACGTTGCTGTGTGCCAAGCAGCTGGAGCAAACATCAAGGCATGGAGGACAGCCTCCTTCTGCCGTAAGTTTATATGTGGATCTGCTTCTCTATTGGTGGTCAGCTTATACTATAGGCCTGCAGCGTTTTATGGTTCCTCAGCTTTTTCTGCCGTTCTGGACCCAAATGCAGGTCCCCTCTCTGTTCACGCTCTCTGGGTTTTCCACCTCCCTCCTTCCTGACAGGCAGTGCGGTGCAGTGGTTAGAGCACAGAACGAGGGCTGGAGAGGCGCAGGCTCATATCCTAATTCAGCAAAACAAACAAACAAAACTCATTGAACAGCATTGGGCTAATCACTTTATTTAACCCTCCAGCCCCACACACTGCCCTTAGGCTTGTTTCCTGCCCTGTCTCTCTCTAGTGCCTAGGGATGGAGGAGACATTCAATTCAGTTTGCATTTAAAGGCAAACCTAACTACTTCAGACTTTCCATTAACAGTGCACAAACTGAAACAAACTTTGCTCTCCTCTGAATTTTGCTATGCGGTTCTCCAGCCAGGTAATGTGGACAAAAATACACATACTGTGGTTGGGCATGCATTTAAAAATGAATAAATGCATATGTTGGTGAAAAAAGCATCTTTAAATGTATAGTACTACAGTGGTACCTCGAGTTACAAATGCCTCAGGTTACAAACTCTGCTAACCTGGAAGAGTTACCTTGAGTTGAGAACTTTGCCCCAGGATGAGAATGGAAATCGTGTGCCAGCGGCACAGCGGCAGCAAGAGGCCCCATTAGCAAAAGCACGTCTCAGGTTAACAACAGTTTCAGGTTAAGAACGGACCTCCGGGATGAATTAAGTTCATAACTAGAGGTACCACTTTACAAACTTAATTAGTTCCGGAGGTCTGTTCTTAACCTGAACTGTTCTTAACTAGAGGTGTGCTTTCGCTAATGGGGCCTCTTGCTGCCACTGTACAGGTACCACTGTAATGGAAGTTGTTCAGTTGCCATTACAGTGGTACCTCGGGTTACATACGCTTCAGGTTACATATGCTTCAGGTTACAGACTCCACTAACCCAGAGATAGTACCTCGGGTTAAGAACTTTGCTTCAGGATGAGAACAGAAATCGTGCTCCGGCAGCGCAGCAGCAGGAGGCCCCATTAGCTAAAGTGGTGCTTCAGGTTAAGAACAGTTTCAGGTTAAGAATGGACCTCCGGAACGAATTAAGTACTTAACCCGAGGTACCACTGTACTCCTTCCATTGAATTTTCCCTTGATATCCTCCTTGCGTGCATGAGAATCAGGGAAACTTTTCTTGGCAATCGTATCACTGTGTTTCCCTTCTCTCTCCAGCCCTTGCTTGCCCTGCTAACAGCCAATATGAGCTGTGCACCAGGTCTTGTGACCTTACATGCGCAGGCCTTTCTGCTCCCACCCTGTGCACCAAGAAATGCTTTGAAGGCTGCCAGTGCATTGCTGGCTTCGTGTCTGATGGGGAAACCTGCGTGCCAATGGAAAGGTGTGGCTGTGTGCATGATGGGTACTACATCAAGGTGTGTCCAATATATTCATCTTTCCTTTTTATTTAATACATTTATTTATTTGGTTTTTCCGATTAAAACTTTACAGTCACATGTCTCCGATGGGCGGGCTCTTCCCCGGACTCCAACTCTCGGGCCCCAGACTCTTGGCCTGGCACCCCTGAGAGCCTAGCGCCCGGGTGCCCCGCATGGTTAAGACAGCCCTGTGTCCAACATGAAAACAAGATTCCAAGGAATCTCTTGGCCTCCCCTCTTCCCCTTCATGGGTCCTATCATTAATCATTTCCTCCTGCATCTTTTATAATAATCAAAAATGTTTATCTCTCCATTAAACTACAAGTGATATTCCAGTCCTACTAATGATTTTAACTGTTTAAAAGTTACATGACAAGAGCTAGAGCTGTTCAGAAAAATCTCTCTCTCATCCAACTTTCGCAGAACCATTTCCCCCTGTGAAAATATTCAGGGAAGGAGGATTTTCATCTGTTTTGGAGGGAGAGGAAGAAATATCAGGGCATGTCAGAGGGCTGGCTTACCTTTGCTTGTTTTTAGACAAGTGGACCAAAGGCATACCCTCCAAAACTCTGAAGCCCAAATCTGGGATGCCATCCAGACACTATCTTCCCAATTTTTATCTTGACAGCATGGTGGCCATTTTGGTTCTTTTCACTTTGAGACATTACCAAATAGAGCTAGGCCAAAAATATCAGCCCAGCTCTAGTCAAATGTTTGACGACCTCACCTTTTCCTATCAGTTCAAAAGCTGCTATTGATCAGACCAGCGCAAATAATCAACTTGCATGTCTGGGCATTCCCCTGTAGGCTGAAGAAAGCATCGTCTCCAAGGATTGCTCTGAAAAATGCACCTGCCATGCCTCAGGCCGGCTCACCTGTGAAGAATTCACCTGCAAGAAAGGAGAGGCATGTGCCCTCAGGAACGGCGTGCGGGCCTGTGTGAAGCAGGAAGGCCAGTGTACCCTCACCCCAGGAGCCCAGCTCACCACCTTTGATGGTGCCTCGGGGGAAATACTCTACAACGGTGCCTATGAAGTGGCTTCTCTCTGCGACATCCATGCCCACGCCTGGTTCCGAGTGGTGGTGGATGTCAAGGAGTGCAGTGATGGGGAGGTGATGGCTGGGGCTGCAGTCTATGTCTTTTTCCGAGATGCCTTCATTGCCATCAACAAGAACAAGGAGGCTTGGGTAAGATGCCCTGACTTGATCCTTCTGGACATGTGGGTTGGTGTCTCTGCCCACAACCCAGTTTGGAGTTCTGACTCCCAACTCAAAAACTTGTGAGCTAAATGACCTTGATATGTGCCATGTTCTCTTCCTCTGTCTGTGTGCTCCAGGTGAATGGACAGCCAGTGAAACTCCCAGTGACTGTCTCTGAAGTTGTGTCTGTGAGCTTCTCCCAGGATGTGGTTGCAATCAGCCATGGGGTTGGTCTTCAGGTTCTCTATGGACTCAGAGGAGAAGTGACAGTGAAGGTGAAAGACAGCCTGGAGGGCAAGCTTTGTGCATCCTGCGGAAACTTCAATAGTGACAGCTCTGATGACCTGATACTACCCAATGGGAAGGTTGTGACGAACATCGCTGAGGTTATTGATGCTTGGAAAGCCAGAGACTTTATTGGCTGGTGAGTCACTTTGCAGTTGTTCCAGTGCTCTGTTTCCTAACCTAGACATTTGCTTGGAAATGGCAGACCTGTCATCTAATTGAGAAAGAATTTTGAAGGCTCATCTCTTTCCTTCCAACCCCTAACCCCCTTTTCGGGCACAACAGTAACCATGAAAACTAATATTAAAATCCAGTTTAAATGTCTTCTTGTCCCAAATCATCCTTGGGAATGGTAATTTTGTGAGGGAGCTCAGAACTCTTTGTTAGATTTCTGGAACTGGGATTCCCATTGGGTAATTGGCAAATTAATGACGGCTGAATAGAACTCAAAGCGCCTTTGATGCATTGAGTAGGCTTGACCTTAGGACAGCCTTCCCTAACCTGGTGCCTCCCAGACATTTTAAACTACAACTCCCATCACCCCTCACTAGCATCGCCAATAGTCAGAGAATTTGAAAGTTGTAGTCCAACAATCTCTAGAGGTTGGGGAAGGGCTGCCTTGGGAGCTTGAGAGGCAGGTTCCAAACACTGTCTTTGGCTGACCCACTCCTTGGACTAGCCATCAATGACAAGCCAAATTATGTTTGAAATGGCTAAAAATAGAACAAAAATGCTCTCTCAACTTGCAGTTTTCCAGGCACTCCCATGTGAGCTTAACTGCACCAGGAAACATTCACCCAGGTGTCTTCCTGGTTTTAGACTTGACTGTCAGATCTTGACTACTAAAGGCTAAACCACGTATGACATGGGAGATCTACAAATGGGCCTCCCACCATTTTTTAAATTTGCTTTTTTTTAACTTTAAAGAAGCCTCTGTTTTGTTGACACACCCATTTATTTCCTAGTTGGGGCAATCCACCTATGCTGCTATTCCTATTCCTAGTTGGGGCCATCATCTATGCTGCTATTAGGCCTGTGGTGAAAAATATATAGGTGCTTTCATGATGTCTGCAGTGTGGGGCAGGCGTAGTGATTTAGATTTGGATTAAACAGTTTAGGAATAAAGAGCTAATGCCCCATCCTCCCCAGTAGCATTGCCCTAGTCAAAAAATAAAATCAACCTTTTTTTATTTAAAAAATATGTGTAGACAAAGGTCTTTCATACCACCTGCTATCTGATCCTTGTAACTGAGGATGCCAAGGACTGAACCGGAGACCTTCTTGTATGCAAAGCTAGTGCTCTGCCACTAAGCCAGGGGTGGGGAATTGGTGACCATCCAGATGTTATTGAACTCCAACTCCCATCAGTCCCAGACAGCAAGGCTAATGGCCAAGGATAATGGAAGCTGATGTCCTGTAACAATGGAAGATCCACACTTTCCAAACTAAACCAGGGACCTTCTGTATTGCCTGCTGAGTACCTCTGGTTTTTGGATCACAAAGACCAGCTGACAGCACAATCCTAGTCATGCTTGCTCAGACGCAAGTCTCAATGGGGCTTAATTTCGGGTAAGTGGTTAAAGGACTACAGCCTAATTCTTTTTTGTGTCTCTGTTGCAGTGAGCAATAGTTGGAAGTGACCATCAAGACTGGCACCTACCTGCTGCACCAGTGATAGTTGCCTGCAGCTGCTTTTTACAATGTTGCTTTGGAGCATGGCTACATGTCAAGCCTGAGTAAGCTGCAAAAAGGCATGAAGGATGTTATGAAATAAATGTGCATGGTGAATGTCAATAAAGATATCTGCAGATTTGTCTCTAGAAAAATAATTCTGACCATAGGTAGAAGCCTTTGAGATTCTCAATCGGGAGGCTGGGCTGATGTAAGCCTGCAAGTTCCTTTTAAGAGAGGGGTGGGGGAGAGATGATTGATAGGTGCAGTAGACTCAGTGGTTTACCAGATCCTTTAAGACGACCTCAGGGAAACAGCATTTCCTTTAGATTCCCTTCCAGCCAGTGCTTCTTACATCACACAGCCCAGTAATAAATAACAGCTGATTGGAGCAGATCATGTGAGCAATGATGGCATGAAAATGACCTTCTACATGTCTTTGGCTAACATGTGGGAGAAACTTGATTGGAATGAACTTTTACACTTTTCTGAATTTTCCAATATGCTTTTTTTGGCTCCAAAACTTGCTAAAATATGTAAGCTTTTATTTTAGGGTCAAATGCATTTGGAAATGCATGCATTGAGGGAAAACATCTGTATTTCATTGTAAAAGACATATTTTATATATAGCTACAAATGTTCACACACTTTTTTATTTTTTTGAAAAATCACACATTTCTGTGGGAATGTGATGGATAGAATTGACTCATGAATGAACAGAAGCCAATGCTAGTCCTACTCAAAGTAGACCCTTAAATGCTCGCACATGACTAAGCTATGTCCATTAATTTCAATGGGTCTGCTCCAAGTATAACTTAGTTGGAGACCCATGAACTGTAAATAGACTCATCCGTATTTTCCTGCTTCTATTCATCTCAAATTGTGCAGATGACATTTCATAGCAGGCCCACCTTAATGGTCCAAGCTAAATCAGACTGGATAGACGTTTCATAGCATATGCATCCATCCTGGGTGTGCAAGAAAATGAGTTTATACAAACAACAGAAGGTTGTCAAAGGGTTTACTTCTTTATAGATAAGGACATGAATTGGTTAGAGTGCAATAGGTTTACACATTTTCATCTCTGAACATCCTGAGATTCACAAGCTACCATGGGATCAGATGCTGAGCTCTCATCAAACATCAGGAAACATTTGGACAGGCTGAAGATAAAGGACTTCATATTGCTAGAACAGGTCAAAGGTCTGTCTACTTGAGCACATTTGAGTCCCACAGTTGCCAGGCAGATCTTCATGGAAAGCTGACAAGCAGAACAAGAAGCTGAGAACTATTCTCCCTAATTGTTTGTCTTCAGAATCTGGTAAACAGAGCTACTGCCTCTGTATATGAAGGCTCCATTCTCAGTTATTGTAGATAATCACATTCCATTTATTAACTGGATGCTCCACTCGTGCAGGAACTTTTGGATGTTTCTTTTTTTAAACCAAATACAGCATTGTTCTAAGGTGCTTGTGCATCCAGTGCATGCTTCCAGATTGGGATTTTAGATATATCTAGAGAGGAAAAGGCATAAGAAGAGTTGTGTTATGCAGAGGCCATGGGCTGAGCCTGTTTCCGTAGATGCTCTAGTTGCACAGTAACACAGGCGCCGAGTTGTACTCAGCATTGAGGGGACCCAATGCGCGCAGAGGAGGCAGACCATCAGGAAGGTATGCTGGCAATCCATCTGAGATTGTCAAAGGGACATGCAGGGCTAAGGTGTCCCTTTGAGGATCAGGAAGGTGTGCTGGCGATCTCAAATTGGCGCTGGTCATTTGGTTTTCTGCCAGCTATGCTTCCCAGAATGCTTTGGGAACAACACGACGTGGCATTGCTCTCAAGGGCAAGTGGGGTGTGTCTAGTAGTGGGATGCTAGCGGGACACATTAAAGAAAGAAAGAAATTGGGGTTGGGGTCAGAAAAAAGGTTGGTCTTCTCATAAGTTGAAGGAATGGAAATAGCAACTTCCGCTCCCAAAGATGGTTGCTTTGCTTCTCCCCTCCCAACTCCTGGTACTGTGCTTCCGCAAGCCAAGCGATAGTTTGGCTTAGTGTGTTTAGCTTACTCTAAACAAGCCATGGATTGGGCCCTTAGAAACAACAGCAGTCTGGAGAGTCACTTACCAGTCTAAGGAGTATCTCATGTGCAGATATCAGTAACTGTAGAAGCAAGCAGAGGAGAGAGAATTGTGAGGCTGGCCCTCAAGGTGTGCCATCTGGCAGCCCAATGTTTCTTCTTGTTACATGCTTCTAACACTGACTGTATGTATCCCTCTGCATAGCATGTGCATGTTTTGGTTGGGGGCTGAGGAGTGGGGAATAAAAAGTCCTTGACAGTGGTACCTTGGGTTACAGACGCTTCAGGTTACAGACGCTTCAGGTTACAGACTCTGCTAACCCAGAAACAGTACCTCGGGTTAAGAACTTTGCTTCAGGATGAGAACAGAAATTGTGCAACGGGAAGCCCTATTAGCTAAAGTGGTACCTCAGTTTAAGAACGGTTTCAGGTTAAGAACGGACCTCTGGAACAAATTAAGTTCTTAACCTGTGGTACCACTGTAGCTGCTTAACACTTGCAGGAAGTGCTTGTAACCCAGTTCAACCCAGCAAGGTCGAAACCCCATCTGCACTAGACATTTGCAGCAGTATGATACCACTTTAAGCAGTCTTGGCTCCCCCCTCAAAATCCTGGGAGCTGTGGTTGGTTAAGGATGCTGAGAGTTGCCAGGAGACCCAAATTCATCTCAGAGAGCTACAGTTCCCAGATAACAGCCGATCCCTCTCAGTGAACCCTAGAAATTGTAACTTTGTGAGAGGAAAAGGGGTGGCCTAAAAATTTTCAGCACCTTTAACAAATTACAGTTCCTATGATCATTTTCTAGGGAGGCATGACTGTTTAAAGTGGCATGATGTTGCTTGCTATGCATAGTGCAGATGGGGCCTTAGAAAGGGAAGGAGGGCAGCCGTGTGAGGAAGTCGGGTGTTAGACCTGGTGTGAAATATATGGTGGTGAAAATTTGAAGAGAAGCCAATGGTTCGGGAGGCACAGAGCTGCCTTTAGGCAAGTATGATGATGATGTTATTGTTTGTTATTTATACCCTGTCCATCTGGCTGGGTTTCCCCAGCCACTCTAGGTGGCTCCCAACAGAATTAATGATAATAATAATAATAATAATAAAGAAGTGATAAAACATCAGACATTAAAAACTTCCCTGAACAGGGCTGCCTTCAGGTGTCTTCTAAAAGTCAGATAGTTGTTTATTTCCTTGACATCTGATGGGAGGGCATTCCACAGGGCAGGTGCCACTACCGAGAAGGCCCTCTGCCTGGTTCCCTGTAACCTCACTTCTCACAGTGAGGGAACTGCCAGAAGGCCCTGGGAGCTGGACCTCAGTGTCCGGGCTGAATGATGGGAGTGGAGACGCTCCATCAGGTATACTGGGCCGAGGCCATTTAGGGCTTTAAAGGTCAGCACCAACAATTGGAGTTGTGCTCAGAAACGTACTGGGAGCCAATGTAGGTCTTTCAGGACCGGTGTTATATGGTCTCGGCAGCCACTCCCAGTCACTAGTCTAGCTGCCACATTCTGGATTAGTTGTAGCACTAGGGATGGCCCTGGAGAGAAGTGATAGTCATTTCTGCAAGGTACAGCATATTCTTCACATGCAGAAGGTCCCAGGTTGAATCCTGTGCACCTCTAGTTAAAAATCTGCCTCCCTGCTTGAGAACCTGGGAAGCTGCTGCCAGTCTGAGTAGGCAGTGCTGTGCTAAATGGACCCTCTGACCTGAGAGAAGGCAACTTCCCCTATGTCCCTATGAGTGTAGGCTAGTTCTGTAGCCTAAAGCTACTCCTGGCTTCCCCAACCTGGTGCCCTCCAGTCGATTTGGACTACAACTCCCATCATCCCTGGCCATGGGAAGCAACTGTTGAGAGTTGGAGCCTGATACGTCTAGAGGGCACGGAGCTGGGGGAGGCTGTTTTACCTTATCACAAAGAGCCAAGAGCCGCAGTCGGGCCTACTCACCACTCTAAGAAGTCCCTAGCCTTCCAGGCATCAACGACCTCAGCAATGTCTCCTGCAATCTGACCACTGGGCAGCCGCAGGTCATCTGAGACTTGATTGTTGAAGTTCCCACAAGGGGCACACAACTTCCCTGCCAGGCTCTCCGTGACTCTCACGGTCACTTTGCCGTTGAAACCGAAGAGAACTTGCATCTGGGAGCTTTGGTCAATGACAGTGGTGTCCTGAGATTCAGTGATAGACACGGCGTTGGAGACATTCAGTGGAAGCTGCACCAAGAGCCCGTTGACCTGAAAGGCAAAGAGGACAGGCTGAGGCAGAATCCTGCTGAGAATCATTGGGGGTGAATGGAATTTGTTTCCTAATTCCAGAAGGAGAAGAAAAAGAGGGGCAGATCAAAGCAGAAACAGGACATACATAACAATTGAATCATTATTATTATTATTATTATTATTATTATTATTATTATACTTTGCCTTTCTCCCTGACTCAAGATAGCTTACAGATAAAAATAAGAACTGCTAAAAACATAGAAAATGCAATCATTAAAAACAATTAAAACATTGATGGAATTAAAATTATATGCATATATGAATTCTATTAAAGCCATATCAATAATTACAATAAAAACAGCACCAGCCCTTTCATTAAATGATTGATACAAACTAGAGATAGACTGATTGGTCCATCCCTAACCCAGCATCCTGCTTTACAAAGTGTCCTGCTAATTGCTTCCAGGAAGCCCAGAAGCAAGGCTCTTCTATGCTTTATCTCCCAGCAACTGATATTTAGAGTAGGGATAGCTGAATCTGTCAATTTTGGGTTCACCCAGTTTCTCATTTTTCCAGGCTAAAGTTGAGTTCTCCACATTTTTGCATCATTTTGCAACTCTCTTTAAGTCCTCGTGAAAATTCACCAGCATTTTCGTATGAATTTCTCTTCATATACATGTGTTTCTATGCAGATTTGCCTCATATACACATATTTGCAGAGCCATTTCCCCTAATATAATGCATTTTGTATGCTCTTTCAACATATGCATTTTATGCACTCTTTACCCCAGTACATGCATTTGTGTGCACATTTCTTGTGCACTGTACTGCAAAATTCAGAGAACTGCAGGTGTCAAAGGATGGCTGTGCTTAAGTTCTTACATTATTATTATTATTATTATTATTATTATTGAAAATGAAGTAGGTGGGTTTTGCCTCTGGATGTGAACTGACACCCATAACATTTGGGCTGTAGGTTCCACTGAACTATCGTGGCCTACAGTGGCTTACCCAAGTTTCCTTGTAGTTGGTCACTGAGATGAACGCTTCTCGGAAGAAGACATAGACGGCTGTCCCAGCTGGCACAGTGTCTTCATTGCATTCACTGACATCCACCAGCACCTTGAACCAGGATGGTGACTGCTCATCGCAGTAGGAGGCAATCTTGTAGATGCCACTAGCAAGCAGTTTCCCTTTGGCTCCATCAAAGGAGGTGAACCAGGCTCCTGGGCTGAGTGTGCAGTGCCCTTCCTGCCTTACACAGCTGCGGACCTTGTCTGTGAGCACACAGGTCTCCCCTGCAGCACAGCTGGTTTCTGCACAGGTGAGCTGGCCTGAGGGACGACAGGTGCATTTTTCTGAGCAGTTATTGGAGAAGATGGTCTCTCCAGCCTGGAAAGAAATTCCAGAAAGATGATAAGACTTCCACTTGAAAATCAACTTTTAGATATCAAAACCAATACCATAAATCCAGGAGGGAAGGATGGGTTGAAGGAAAGGACAGGAAACAGAATCAAAATTATTTTATTTGTTTATTAAATTCCTTTCCCACTCTTCTAAACAAAGGGGGGGAAAGTACTTGAAACCTTTTTAAAAAAGAAGATCGAAGAACATTATTAAAAATTAAGAACTTCTCATCTCGCTTTTCAGGCCAAGGGAGCCAGTGTTTGTCCACAGACAGCTTTCCAGGTCATGTGGCCAGCATGACTAAACCATTTCTGGCACAATGGAACACTGTGATGGAAACCAGAGTGCATGGAAACTCCATTTACCTTCCATCCACAGTGGCACCTATTTATCTACTCACACTGGCATGCTTTCAAACTGCTAGGTTGGCAGAAGCTAGGATAGAGCAACGGGCGCTCACCTCATCATGAGGATATGAATGGCTGACATTCTGATCAGCAAGCCCAAGAGGCTCAGTGGTTTAGATCACAGTGCCACCTGCTCCCCTACTTAAAAACATTTTAAAACCAACCACATATCCCTGCAGCTGTTTATTTCAGTGTGGCTGAGAACAGTCTCTTTCAGCCATGAAATGAGCATAAACATGGTGGTTTTTTGTTTGTTTGTTTTAAAAAAGACAGATGACATCTCCAGGGAAGGCATTTCACAGGCAAGGAACTCCCACCAAGAAGGCCCTGCCATGTGTCCAATGATGGTTGTATAGATCCATGGTGATCAAACTTTGATACAAAATAGGCAGCTGCTGCAATGGAAGCAAAGACTGAGAAACAAGAAACAAGAGGCCCTCTCCTGTTTTATACAACAACCACCATAAAATCAGCACATACACCATAATCTGGCCATTGCAGCAAGACAGACAGACAGACAGACAGACAGACAGACAGACACATAGATATAAATAGATATACGTGTGTGTGTGTGTGTGTGTGTGTGTGTGAATACATACAAAAGTTCCTCTAAACTGTGTCACAATCACTGCACCGCTGAGGAACCTTCTGCTTCATAAACCATCACCAACCTTGATGTAGCGCCCATCATAAGCACAGCCACACTTGTCCATGGACACACAATCTTCCCCATCAAACACGTAGCCGGTGTCACACTGGCAACCTTCAAAGCAATCTCCGGTGCACTGAGATGGAGCAGATAAGGCAGCACATGTGAAATCGCAGGATCGGGTGCACAACTCATAATGGCTGTTAACTGGGCAAGGTAGAGCTGAAAGGAAGAAAAGAAGGTGTACAGAATGAGATGATCTGCACTCAAGGGTTACCTGCTGTACAGCTCTCCTTCACCTATGCTATAGCTATGCTATCTGTCAGCTCTTCGTAGCTCTCTGTATTGGCCTTTGAGGGCTAATGGGAGTTTGAATCCAAAAACATCTGAAGACTTGGCTCCCATGATGTATGAAAGTGTTCTTCAATCTAGTGTTCTCAAATGTTATTGGACTACAACTCACCATCCCTGATCATTGGCTATGCTGATGGGAATTGAGTCCAACAATAGCTTGAGAGCCAAGGCTGATGAGCACTGATGCATGCCATGCTGAACTTCTTGGAGGAAAGGAGCAATAGAAATGAAATTCAGCAAACAGAATTATACAAAGAACAGTTGTTTCTTCTTCTTCTCTCTCTAGTACTCTAAAAATATGTCAAGAGCTAGTGTAAAGCAACATGATGTATCTGAAAAGAGAGACCCAGCTTAGGCTCCCCAGTCCCTCCTCAGACACAAAATATACTGTATGGACTTGGGAAAGTACAGTACAGTGGTACCTCGGGTTAAGAATTTAATTCATTCTGGAAGTCTGTTCTTAACCTGAAACTGTTCTTAACCTGAAGCCCCACTTTAGCTAATGGGGCCTCCTGCTGTCACTGCTCTGCCGCTGCACGATTTCTGTTCTCACCCTGAAGCAAAGTTCTTAACCCGAGGTAATATTTCTGGGTTAGCGGAGTCTGTAACCTGAAGTGTATGCAACCTGAAGCATCTGTAACCCGAGGTACCACTGTAATGGTCTTTCAGATCTGGTTCTTCCTAATGTGATCCCCCCCGCCCCCACTACTTGTGCCCTTAGCTGTATAAGAGAGATCAAATCGCTATAAGGTATGTCTTCATAGAGTTGGAACAGTCAAGCAAAGGTCTGCAGTACATACTTTTGTGACCCAGCTTCATTTAGACTTACAAATTATCTCTCACCATTCGGACATTAGACACGTTCTCAGTCAATGGTGCCAACAGGAGACCTTTCTCTCATGCCAAACAAGAACAAAACAGCTTTAGAGGAGTGATTTTCCTCAGGGATAGAACATATGAGGAAAGGGTTAAAATTTGCTGACTTACAACAGAAGGAGGTCATTCTCCATGCTCCAATCTTGACTCCAGCCAGTTGGCATGCAGCTGCATAGGCTTGAAGGCTTCGGCAGAGAGTCTCTGCAGCTCCACCGGCCACACACATGTCATGCAGGCACTGCCTCAAGTACTCAGCAGGGTTCACCAAAGAGTGACAGTCCTTGAATGGACCTGTCTTGGACTGGATCATTCCACAGGAGCTCTTGGCCTCGTATGGTGCTGCCTGCGCTGCAGCACAGGTGGGACATTCCACACCACAGCCATCAGAGCAAATGGCACCATCCACAGGGACCTTCCAGGAGGCTCCAAACTCATCCACACTTTGGGTGACTTGTCCATTAGGTAGCATGAAATCATCACTCGTGTCACCATTGAAATTGCCCCCAAGTCCACACATATGTCCCTGGTAGGTACTAGGAAGAGACACATGGACGAACGAGGAGGTATCATAAAGGACTGTGAGGCCAAATGATGAATGAACAATGATATTGTTCCCCTCCTGGGTGATCCAGAGTTTCCCATCCACTGTATTCATTGGCAAAGTGTAGAGTTCTCCATCCACCTGTGCAAACAAGAAATCATATTAGCTGGATGGAGGTCTGGTTTTAAATTCAAAAACAAGTGGTCATCACTAGGAAGTACATACCATAGCTTTCCACTTCATCCCCCTTTCAAGGGCAATGGAGTGTCCGTGAACAGAGATCACAACTGTCCTTGTAATAGGAGAACGTCCATAGTCAAGCATGCCGTTCTCCACCAACACGGAGAACTTCACTAGATTAGGGTCCTGGCTGCAGACATGGGCTAAGGTGTAAGTACAGGAGCCATGGAAATCAAAACTTCGTCCATCAAAGGAAATATAATGGGGGTCACCAGATGCTATAGTTGTGCCATACCCCACAGGGTGGCAACCTTGGATGCCATTCTCCACCCTGCACTCCTCATGTGCTCCACAGGAGAACTGCCCACATGTGGTGGCTCCATTGTCCAGACAGCGGCACTTCTCCTGGCAGGAGCTACCAGGATAAAACTCCTCTCCCTTCTTGTAGTATCTGCCCTGGAACATGCAGCCACACTCTTCTGGAGGGACGCACTGATCCCCACTGAGGATGAAGCCAGTATCACAAAAGCACCCTTCTGTGCATGGAGCCTCACACACTTCCGGAGCTGAGAGGCTGTTGCAGGTGGCAGGGCAGCCACTTCCACAGAGCTCGTAGTGGGAATGGCGTGGACAGGGAGTGCCTGGAAAAAGAAGAAAGGAGGAGGAGAATGACAACGATTGCAGATTAACAGTGAGGATGCATCCAACCTACATTTCAAACAAAGGTTATTTTAATGGAAATTTTAGTGGTCTTGAATAGTGGGGAGGGAACACTCATCCAGGAAGAGAGATGTGTTCATTGGGATTCCTAATGTTTTCTGGAAGGATGATGGGACTGAGTGGCTGGAACAGAACAAATGGCCTACATGAGGACTGTATTGTGTAAGTATCATTTAGAGCGATAGTGCAATAGGACTTCCCAGAGTACACTGCAATTAGAGACAAGCCGTTCTGGGACGCATTTCCAGTAAAGAAGAGAAAAGGGAAGGATGATACTGCCGAAGGGTCTCTTATGGGAATATCACAGAAGGAGACTATTAAGCTAGTAGACAGCTGTTTTTCAACAGAGGATTTTGTGTTCTGTTATCATAGCCCAACTGAACAACAAATGATTAATGTAATGCATAGCCTGTAGGGCTATGTATCCTGGGCCCAATGCAGCATTTTGGATTGCATGCCCTCCAATGTTTCTCTGATGAAAATAGGGATGTCCCACTCCATAATGATAATTTTACTATTTATACCCCACACATTTTACTGGGTTGCTCCAGCCACTCTGGGCAGCTTCCAACATATATAAAAATACCCATTATAAAACATTAAACATTTTTTAAAACTTCCCTATACAGGGTTGCCTTCAGATGGCTTGGAGGTCAGATAACTCCATGCCCTCTAACATTTATCCAATGAAAATAGGGACATCCTAAGAAAAAGTGAGACATTCTGGGATCAAATAAAAAACTGCTTCTCTAAATCAGGGATGTCCCTGGAAAAGAGGGGCACTTGGAGTGTCTGGGATTGGCCTAAGGCTGGCCCAGATCTGGGTCCTAAATTGATTAAGAAGCCAGCATTCATGTTTAATTAGAGCTTCACACCTTATGGTGGCCTCCAAATGATGTTGGACTCCAACTCCCATCAGTCCTGGCCTGTATGAACAATGGTCAGTGATGAGGGGGCAGCAAATTCTAGAGGGCAACATGTCAGCTATCCTAGTATACTACATGGGTTCCCACCCAAACATTGCTTGCTAAGTGTTATTGCTTATTGCAGATGTAGATTTTTCTTGGGGCATTTCAGTACCAGTGAGGTTCAGAAGTCTGCAATCTGCTTCCAAAAGATGTCGTCATGAACTGGTCATTGAACTCATCAATATTGTCACCAACCTTTCCTTCTCGCCTTAAAACAGAAACAGAAGGAATCCCAAACAAGGTTTCTCAGATCAGTTCTGAGGCTAAATTGGCTTTGAGGGTGAATTTTGATGGCCTGTGTGCAATTGTTTAGATTATCAAAAGTCAAATACAGTATTTATTTCAACTCAAAAACTGTAGGAAATATTGGCACGGGGATATGCCACTCTACATAGTCTAATGCAATTTGTATTCCTGAGAATCTTTAATTATTATTATTTTTAAATAACATAAATTTGGAAGGAGGGGCAAGGCATCTGCCCTCCACTTACAAGGGTGGGGAGCATGATACCCTTGGGGGGGGGCTGGTTTGAAACACTTTGGCACCTGAAACAAACCACAGAATGGCACCATCCCTCCCTGCCAGGGAAGAAGAAGTGAGTGAAGATCTATATCAGGAACAAGGAGGAGAATAAAGGTCTACATCAGGAGCAGCTGCCCCTGTGGATCCTGCTGCCTGAGGCGGTTGTCTCATCTTGTCTCATGGGTGGACCAGCCATGTCTTCAACAGTCACTTAACTAAAACTCCCATTATCGCTGACTGACTGGGGCTGATGGGAGGTGGAGTCCAGGAACATTTGGAGACCCTCAGATTCCCCACTCCTGATACATGAGGCAAAATCATGGTTTTGTACCTTGGACTGGTGCATATATTTTTAGCATTCAGTGGATATTTGACACATGCTCATGCAAAGGCACATGAGCACATGATGCACAGATGCAGGAGAGCCCAAACTTACTGCAAAAAGAGGCTGATCTCCATTTCCCAACCTTGACGTCCAGTGCTTGGCAGGCTGTCACATAGGCACTGATGGCACTGCAGAGAGTGTCATGATGACCCTTGTATTGACATGTGTCAAAAACGCAGTCCTCAAAGTAGGATGTTGGGTCAACGGCCTCATGGCACTGTCTGAGCGGTCCATCCTTCCTCTTGAGGATCCCACAGAACTGGTCCCCCTTGTAGGTCTGTTTCTCTGCCTCACTGCATACTGGGCAGTCACTGCATCCTGCAGAGCATCCTGGGACCTCCTTCAACTTCCAGCTGTCTGCAAACTGGATTTCATCTGTCGTCTGAGTTCCATCCTTCATGACAAAATCATCACTGGGATCCTGATTGGCATTGCCACACAGTCCGCACACAGCATTGGCATAAGTGTTGGGAATAATGACCCTGGCATAACTGTACCAGTCAAAGCTGACTCTCAGATCAAAGTCTGTTTTGATGAAGCCATGGACTCCACTGATGTAGACCTTCAGTTTATTTTCGTAGGAGAACGGCAGGTCCACAAAGACTCCATTCACCTGGAAAACATGGAAGTGACCACCCATAGGGTTTCAGTGAAACAACTTCAGGTAGGGCTAGGTAAGGCTCCCTGTCTGAAACTCTGGAGAGATGCTAGAACTCACTATTGACAATATTGAGCTGGTTGGACCAAAGGTCAGTATCAGTATGAGGTAGCTTCTTATCCTCCTATGCTCAGAAGACCTATTGAGAACACTTCTGAGATTTTTCTTTCCCACACTACTAGGACACTGTAGAATTTTCTCTGAATATTCTCCATCATATGTGTGTCAGCCAGCCACTATTTCTCCTGATTCCTACAATGCCTTCGAATGACACTAGATCTGGGGTATTGCAAAAGTTGAAAAATAGTGTCCAGGTTACTACCACAGGTGCTGCTATTGTCATTTTAAGCAGCAGCAATGAACAAACAAACAGAAAACCCTTGGGAGGGGAAAAATGTGCTAATGGTAAGTCCAACCCCCTGAGGTTCCCTGATTTAAAGCTTCCTCACACTTTCCCATCCTCCAGCATTCTTTTTCCCTTTGGTACCTTAATCTTGCGTGGATGCTCTTGGCTCAGACTGATGGTCATGCCATAGACCTCCAGAGTCACCACTTTGGTGAAGGACACTGCCTTACTCCCTCGGTTGTTGTTCTCCACTGTGACCAGAAATGGGGTGAGGGTGGGGTCCCCGGAGCAGACCGCTGCCATCTGATAAATGCAGGTGCCTTGGAAGTCATACTTCCTCCCATCAAAGGTGGTATAGTGAGGGTCGCCAGTTCCTATGCAGGTGAAGTATGTCGTCCCCTTGCAGCGGCGCACACCATTCACCAGGGCGCATTTCTCATTGCCTTTGCAAGCGGCCTTCCGGCATCTCACTTGGCCCAGGCTTGGATCACACTTGCAGCGAGACTGGCAGTTCTCATCAGCCCAGAACTCCTCCCCAGCCTTGTAGCGGAGGCTGTTATGCATGCAACTGCAGTTCTCAACAGGGACACACTTGCCGCCGTTGAGGACGTATCCATCGTTGCACTGGCAGGTTTTCACACAAGGATCTTTGCAAGCAGAGGGGGCTGATGGTTCAGAACAGGTTGCTGGGCAGGCATTTCCGCAGGCCTCATAGTGACTATTTTCAGGGCAGGTGTCGGCTGCTGGGTGGCGGGGAAGAATGGATTAGTTTTGATAAGATATTGCTTTTACATATCAATTAGACAAGTGGGACTCACAGTCAGTTTTAGAAACTATAAAATAGGGAAGGGACCCAAATGCTAAATGCAGCTCTCCACACCTCTCTATCTGGTCTACAGTGCCTTCCCTGGACCACACACTCTCTTCACATGGCCATCAATGGCCCTGCTTTGCACCCTGAGCATTTCTGCCTGACTGTAATGTATACTTTGATCATTTGGAGGGTACAGAGGGGTGTGCTACTGTGCTG
Organism: Podarcis cretensis; assembly: GCF_951804945.1. Taxonomy (NCBI): domain Eukaryota; kingdom Metazoa; phylum Chordata; class Lepidosauria; order Squamata; family Lacertidae; genus Podarcis; species Podarcis cretensis. Next base: position 20,609,430 of record NC_137177.1, on the reverse strand, counting down.
CTTCACCCACTTTTGCCTCTGGCCCTGCCCACCAGTGTCATGTGGCCCTTGGAAGCTTGCCTAGAAAGGAATATGGCCCTCAGGATGAAGAAGGTTCTCCACTCCTGACATAAAGATAACTAACCTGCTGATGGACCAAATCCTACTTGGACCAAGTCTGTTGATAGAATTGTAGAGTTGGAAGAGACCCTGAGGGTCATCTAATCCAGCCTCCTGCAATGCAGGGATCTTTCACCTAATGTAGGGCTCAAATCCACAACTTTGGGATTAAGAGTCTCATGCTCTACCAGCTGAAGTATCTCAGCAGTTCAATAATTATTGTCTAGATCCATAATGGGGGCAGCAATTGCAGGTAATCATTGCACACCCTGGGACATGAGCCTAAAGAACTGTTGCTGGCCCCTCTTCATTTTCCCAGTGGCCCTGGTTGCTTCAAGAGCATCCACAGAGACTGTACATTTTCATGGGGCAGAGCAACGCAGGAAGAGAAAGCCACAGGATTAGCTGAGGGTTGCTGTAGGGCAGGCATGGGGAACCCGTAGCTCTCCATATATTGCTTGAACTGCAGCTCCCCTCACCCCTCAACATTGGCCATGGTGGTTGAGGCTGTTGAGAGTTGGATCCTAACATCTGGAGAGCCACAGGGTCCATTAAGTCCTGCTCTAAGGAAGCTCTTCCTGTAACTCCTTGCCTCTGCTCCCTTGAACCCAACCCTAAACTATGTTTGCGACCACCTCTCATTTCGTACATGCAGTGCTGCTGTGAATGGGTTCACCAGCTGAATGATGGGCATTTTCTTGGGGAGTGATTTCTTCAGCATACGTCTCATTTGCCTGTTGGTCAGGCTGGGCTTGTCCACAACCAGATGTCACCTTCCATTCATCAATGGCAATGCCCTCTTCTTTGCAGGCGGTGGCATATGTCTCCACTATTTGGCACAACACATCTTTGTCCCCTCCTTTTAAGCACATCCCACTGACACAATCATTAAAGTAGCTGGTGGGGCTGATGGTGGGGTGGCATGCTCCAAACGGGCCTCCTGAAACTTGACTGATGACCCCGCAATACCTTTTGCTGCCAAACAGTTCCTCCTGTCTATCACTGCAGGCCAAGCAATCTCCTTGGCAGGAATCTGAACAGGCAGGGTCCTGATAATCAACCTTCCAGCTCCTGGCCCAGTCCACCACTGAGGAGGTAAAGGTACCATTCAAATAAGTCGTGTCATCATGGGGTTCGGTGTTGAAGTTCCCACAAAGCCCACAGGTGGCTCCATAGTAGCTGCTGGGGAGAGTTACCACTACAACCCCGTCAGTGTCATACATCACATGGAGGCCGAAATCTGTTTCAATGATGGGCAATCCATTGTTCTCAAAGACCTTGATTTTTCCACCCTCCAGAGTCACAGGGATGCTGGCTGCCACATCATTCACCTAAGAAGAAAAAAGAAGGGGTAGCAGGGTAAGGAAGAGACACACTTTATAGTCCTCTCTGGCAAACTTTGTCCCCTGGATAAGTCATCACTTTGTGCCATTGGTTAATATCCTTAAAAACAGGTACCAAGGCTGTCTGGGAAGTATGCCCTCCATGTAACAAAATAACCCTTTCCTCTTTTGGTGCCTGGGTCACCATGGGGCACTGAGAAGTAGGCTTCCTCCAAATGAGGAGGCTCAATTTTTCCAATTGACCCCTTCTCCCTCTGGGTACTCCATGAATGTGTCAATATTTTTTCATGATCACACCTAGGCTTGTGGCCATCTCCTCAGCCTGTAGCTTCCAACCTTACTATGGATACATTTGCACCATACATTTAAAGCACTTTTACATCATTTTAAACATGCATGGCTTTCCCCCGAAGAATCCTGGGAACTGTAGCTTGTTGAGAGTTGTTAGGAGACCACTATTCCCCTCACAGAGCTACAGTTCCCAGAGTTCTTCAGTAGGCAAGATTTATTGTTAAACCACTCTGAGAATGAACATGTCTTGAGGTGCCCTTGTTTTTCTGATTCCTATTAGTGCTGGTACTGAAAAGAGTCACTGGGACGAAACACTTGTGGTCTCTGACTCTCCTTATGCCCCACTTTTAGCATTTAAAGGACCACAAGATATTTGGAGCCATTTGCAGCTCATTTAACAGATTATTTGGGGTTGTGGCAGGGATGATTACCGATTCATTGAGATCCCTCGAGATTTTTCACTATCATTACTGCAGCTCATTATGCACTTCTGACACCATGTAACAATTCTGGGTCTGCAGGCAGATATGAGGAATTATTTGGAAGTACCTGGGTCATGGGACTCAGGTACCCAAATTACCAGCTTCTTAATAATAAGGGAATAGATCCAAAGTACAAACTATAATGCAGTCTCCCTCACCACCCCCACTATAGTTATGAATGGAAATGACCCAAACCAAAGAACCTGGATTCTTACCATGAGTTGGACACTTTCTCCCTTGTTAATGGTGACCGTGTGACCATACACTTTGAGATGGCTCAGCTGCATCTTGGCAGCGTCCTGACTCTTCACGTTGCTGCTCTTCTCCTCCAATGAGAAAGGGACCAGTGTGGAGTCACTGCCACAGTACTTTGCAATGGTGTAGGTGCAGGAGTCTTGAATGTCCACCAACAGACCATCAAACGTCTGGAAATCCTGGGCAGCGGAGCCTTGGCAGGTCCCCATGTACTCATGGACACATCTCGCTTGACCATTCTGCACCACACATGTTTCCTTTGTCCTGCACTGGAGATTTTTGCAGGGATCTGTGAGAGGAAAAAGCAACCAAGTCATTTTAAATAGGTTCAGGTAGATAATGGCTTAAACATTAAGATAAAGTAATACGAGAAAGTTCACTTAGACCATAGAAGTCTAACATGAAAAGTTATGAGTAGGGGTGGAAATCACATGGAAGTTTGGGGAATGCAAAATAAAGAGCATGGGGAGGAGTGTAATCCCTCTCCTTTCCTATAATCTTTTAATATGATCAAAGTATTTCAAAGTATAATACTTTTAATTTTAGGTGCTCAGGAAAAATTGCACAGAAATTGATCAATAAGAGTAATTTAAATGATGTACAGGATAAGTTATGGTTTTTATAAAATTTTATAAGTGAAAATGAGGAAATATGTGCTATTTTTCGTAGTTTTGAAAAGTTCCTATAGTCTATTTATTGTAATTTATGATATATGAGAATAGTGCTTTTTAAAGCATGTGGGAGCCCAGTTTTCAACACTGCCTTGCTATATTTTCTATAAAAGTGTGGTGTGTGTGTGTGTGTGTGTGTGAATGACTGTAATAGAGCTGGGCATCATTGAATCACATGGAAGTTGTTTCAGTTTGCATACTGGTTTTAGAAGTGCAAAGTAGGTCATTTCTCATTAGCATGCAAGCAGGACTGAATTTCTCTTCCAACCCTAGCCCCAGACAACATGGTCAATGGTTTGGGATGATGAGAAGATCTAGAGGGCACTAACATTGCCTATCCCTGAGTTGAAGGATGAAAGAAGAGGAGAGGGAAGAAGAGGTGGGGAGAAGGAGGGGAAAGGAATCCCATTTTACCATTTGCACAAATAGCTGGGGAGCCATAAGCCTTCTCATTTCCTATTCCAACACTCAGCAGCCCAAAGGGGGAATAGGCATGTTCTATTGTGTGGACTGTATATCCCTGGCCCAAGCTGTGTGATGCCCAGGAGTATTCAGTGCCAGACACCAGCTTCCACTGAAGACCACTCAGTGGTCTCTTATCCAAGGTGATCCCAGAAGTCTCTGAAGATTTTGCAACGATAAGGGCATAGTTTTCAAAATGGTCGTGCCCATAGATGTGGTAGGCCTGACAATAGCTGGAGATGTCAGGGATTGCCATGAAGAAAGGGTCATAGTGGAGGTTCCCATAGGTTCCGCCATCACTGAAGAACATCACCTGGACGCCAGAACTAGCTGATAGGGACATGGCAGTTGTCCCTTGAATGCCATACATTGTCGCCCGGGCAGCAGGCAAATTCCGGCTTCTCTTGCTCTGTCCCATCTGAGTATTGGCATGAGTCTTTTGGGAAGTGGAAACAAACACCATGTCATACTCAATGTTAAAGGGCAAAGAGGGAATGATGAAGTTGGTGCCCCAGCTGGAAACAGGCAAAAGCTGCTCAAAAACATGGTCACAAGCATGGACTTGCCTGGAGACGCATGTGTGCCCACTGTAGACGGCTACTGGTTTCTGGGAGACTATTCTAGTGCCTGAAAGGTCCACTTGGCTTTGTAGCTGAGCAGCTTGATAAGGTTGGAGTGAGATGGGGAGCATGGTCCCCCGGGGATAGACTCTTCCTTGGAATGTAATAGCCCCTTTCAGGTAGACCTCAACTGCTGTAGGTTCTTCCCAAGCTATGATGGCTACCTCTCTGTAGCGATCTGTGCCCACATTTGGGGTAACGACATAGTACTCAGTACCTAAGCTTGCTACGGGATAGACAATGGCGGTGTCGGCTGTCTGGGGTTTGTAGTTCAGAGAGAGAATGGATATGTCCTTGTCAGCCCGGACAGTGAGCGTGTTTTCAAAGACACTGCTTCCAACCATCTCTGCCTCTGGTGGGATTTTCACTGACAGTGTTTGGCCAGCATTCACCTCGGTCTGTACTCTTAAGGCAGGCTGCTTCATGGAGATAGTAATGGATGTGGCAGGAGCATACCCTGTGACGAGCAGCTTAAAATCTCCCTGGAACATCCGTGGCAAGCCATTCTGCATGAAAGCTGTGATGAACTCTCTTCCTAAGGAGCTAGAGGAGACTGTAACAGGGAGCATGTTGAACATTATCCAGGTAGGACCACTTGAAATACCTAAATGGGGGGGGGAGGGGAAGTTTGAGAAAGTCAGTGAAACTTTTCATTGTGGCCTAAAGACTATTAAAGTAGGTCACCTTGAGGAATTCATTAACTGCAAATTGCTAAATGAATTCAGAAGAACCCTGTTGAATGTCTAATTCAGTATTCTGTTCTCACAGTGGCCAACCAGATGTCTGTGGCAAACCCAAAAGCAGGAGTTGGGTGTGATACTCCAATCCTGATTGCAAAACCCCAGTAAATGGCATTTACAGGCAAAATGCAAGAAAAAGGCAGCATGCATTGCACTTCAGTTGCAAAACCGGGAGGTTCACATCTCAGTTAAAGAGTATGCTGTGAGTTCTGCTTTTGCATAACAGTCTTCACCAAGCTGACTTGCGGCAGAGCTCTGGATCAAAAGACGCTTGCTCTGGCACAAGTCAGGTGGCTCGTGCTAGAGCACTTGGGACAAAAAAAAGGAGAGCGTCCCAATTTTGGTCCCCAAGGTTTTGGAGGGTATGACACTGCATGGGAAGTGAAAGAGAGCTGCATGAACTGGGAAGAGTTGCAAGGATGTTTGATGTCAGCATGGCAAATAAAGTCATTGGTAAACAGGTCAGGGAATCCAATCTCATTCACAAAGGAGAAGATTTGGGAAAGGGGGAGGCAGAAGAAAGCACAGCAAGTGTACAGCCTTGTTCATTCTCTGGATTAGAGCCAATAATATTGAACAGACTCCAGAGTTTTACTGATTTGTGCTGCGTTGATGTGGAAAGATTCCTATATGTCTACAGCCAGGATTTTGGGGGTTTGCTGCCAGCTTTGGGAGAAACGAAAGGATCTTGCTTGTATTCACAAGGGGCAGAGGTGTTAAGACTTTTGTCCAGTTACCCTCCCTCTTTGACACCCTACAAGGAGACCAATGAGCATCAGTTATGCAACAGAGTACTCACCCCATAGTAAACAGAACCTGGTCCAGAGATTGATCATCCCCATGCTTGACAACGCACTAACAGCGGCTGCAAAATACATTTTGTGATTAGATTGGAACACTTGGTCCTTCCAAGACAATAGCCACCCACCCAACATTTTCCAGATGAAAAGAGCTGGAGGTTTTCGCAATGCAAGTTGTCAGCCCAAACTGTGTTTGTGAGCAAGTGAGTCAAGTTCAACTGGGGTCTGCATGATGCAGAAGCTGCAGCTCTTCATATACTGGTGAGTAAATCCCAGTAAGACCAATGGGCTTTCCCCACACAGGTACATGAATGAATGTAGCCATACTTCCCTGAAATCTGGAGAGGTGTTTTGTTTGTTTGTTTGTTTGTTTGTTTGTTTGTTTGGCACATTGCAAATCTACAGAACATAGTCTCACTCCCAAGAGCCTCTCCTCTTTTCTTTTAGTTAGCACATTTTAATAATTTTTGTACACAGTCATGGCTACTAGCCAGAATGGCCTTGTTCCACTGCCACTATAAGAGGCAGCCTGTCTCTGAATATCATCTGGTGGCAACTGCAGGTGGACAGAGTGCTGTTGGGTTCAGGTCCTGTTTGTGGGTTTCCCACAGGCATCTGGTTGGCCACTGTGAAAACAGAATGCTGGACTAGATGGGATATTGGCCTGATACAGCAGGCTCCTCTTATATTCTTACACATGCTTCAAGTTTATCTGAGGGTGGGAGGATGTCATACCAGTGATGGACATTGGGGCCTCAAATTTCATTGGCACCCTGTGTGACGCAAAATTAGCCCCCCACCCTGACTTTTAAGGTTCCACTCTAAATCATAGTTCAGCTCAGTAGGAGAACATTTGTGTTTCATGCAAAAAGTTCCAGGTTCAAGTCCTAGCATCTTCAGGTAAGGACTGGAGAGACCCTTGTCTGAAACCCTGGAGAGACATACCGCTATTCAGCGTAGACAGCCCTGAACTAGATGAATCAATGTCTGACTCAGTATAAGGTAGCTTCCTATGTTCCTAGGTGTTTTCAAGTATAGCCACTACTGAAAGCAGGATTCTGAATTAAGTGGACCCTATTGGTTTGATGAAGCAGGTCTTCTCTGGGCTGCAACTCAGAGCACTGTCCTAGTCTGCAAAACACCCTCCTCCTTCAGTTTTGTTAGGCTGGCGGGGAGATAGCAACCCAGAATTACAGGAAGTATTGTGACCCTGCCCTCTTATGTCAAAACAGAACATAGGCATGGTTCAGAATTAAATGGACTGTCTTGCAGGAGTGGGGAAATTGTTGTCCTCCAGATACTCTTGGACTACAGCACCTCTCTTACATTTTTTTTAATCAGTTTCCAATTACAGTCCAATAGTAGCCTCATTATAACAATGCCAATTTATAATACAATTATTAATATCAATCATTCAAATACTAAATTATGTAATTTAGATAAAGTGCCCCCCCCCCTGCATGCTAGATTTGGTGGTTTGATTATTTTCTTTATTTCTGTGTTACAAAATCTTATTAATTTCAATTGCATTCCGCTCATAATAACAATCCCTTATATAACAACTGCAATATTAATAACTTCTACTTGTGTTGACACATTAAATGATTTATAAAGCTACAAGTGAGGAACTCAGACTGTATCCTTGTTCTTCCTGTGTGTGGGTGTCTACGTGAGTCAAGGAGAAGAGTGTGACCAGGGGTGGCGAGGGAGGTGGGAAGCTGAATGCAGGGAACACCCCCCCCCCCCAAAAAAAAAAAGCAGGGAAGGATTGGGTGTCATGAGAGAGAGTGTATTCCCAACACACACACACCCAAACCTGTCCTTTATTTTGCCCTACCAAAGGTGGCAACCCTAGTGGCCTGCTATCAAATCTGCTGTTTCTATATGGGAATGGAAATTTCCCCTCTCACCAGATTTAAGAACAGTTTTTGCTGGAGTTATTCATAAAGAAAACCCACACCATTTCTTACCTTCAGTTTGCTTGTGTTTCTGATGCACTCGAATCGAGAACAGAGGGAGTTGCTGCTGCAGGATCCCTTTCTCTGTCTTCTCCCTCTTCCATAGTTTCCCTTTATATAGGGAACAAATGCCAGTTCCAGGAACTCCCCAATGGGACTTGAGGGTTGATGGATTCTTTTTCTTTTTTTGACCAGAATAGATTTAAATTAAAATGGGCTGTGAAGATAACAACCAACTTGGGACCTGAGATTCCTGGCCCAGCCCTTTTCCTGATGAGACTGCAGTCATATCTTTGGTTGTGAAATGTTTTGGCCATGGGAAAGCCACTGGTGATTAATAGGAAGAAATGATAACATATTCTGGCATCCCCCAAACCAACCTGCTCACAATTGACCATGTCTAAGCCAACAACAGAAGATAAATTATTTATTGGGTGTCAGAGCAGTGACATAGTTAGCAAATCTGGTGCAATGAGCAAGACCCCAAAGGCTTACCAGAAACCGCAGGACATAGGTCTGAAAACTGAACATCCCACTCCAAACCAGCAGATTCCAGTGAGCTGGTTGCCAAGTTAAACAAACAAATGGGGAAGCCAAATTTCATGTGTTTGTGTAAAAGGAGGTTCAGGATTGCCCTGGACTGTGCCCAGATTAGGAGTCTGAGGCCTGCGTGGACCATTAGAGCCTGAAAAGCCAACATTCGCTCATCATTGTTTGCAAGAAGGGGAGTGGAAGCAGATGGTGCCCTGAGGGAACAGGATAGCTGGCAAATAATGATCTCCTTTTATCGTAACAAAACAAGTTGTAAGGAAATTAAAGGAAACTATGAGCACAGGGGAAGAAATGGATGAAGGCGACAAATGGTATTCGGGGGATTTACAGATGGATCCTCTGTTTTATTAATACATAAGCATTTTGATATAGCAATATGCATTGTATGTCTCTGTATATGTGCTGGTTACTTTGGGAAAGTCAGAGTGTATATACCTATATGTATATATTTATGTTGCTTTATTTATATTATATATTATATTTATGCAATAAAGCATTGTTTGGTGGGGCCCACCTCTCTTGCTAACTTTACACTGTTCTCTTCCATTTGGAACAGCTTTACTCATTTAATAATTGCAATGGTTCTATCTATTTTTACAGCTCTATATTCTATTTTTGTAACCCGACCCGGGACCTTATGGTGGACGCCGGCAAAGAAATCTTATAAACAAGCAAACAATATGCTTACAAGTTTTTTTTGTCAGGGAAGTGGTATGCAAATCTCATCAAATAACAAGGAAATTATTGATTGATTGATTGATTGATTGATTTTGTTTGTTTGCTTTTTTGTTTAGAACAATGTTTCTGCACCAACTCACACACAAAAAAATCATGGTGGCATGCAATAAAACAATCAGAACACCATACATTTATAAAATTCGCAACAAATGTTCAGCTCTGAATCCTAGATCAACGGAGCTAAGATAACGACCAAAGAGAATTGCACATTTCATAGCCTAGAGTGCATAGTGAGGGCCCCTGGCTGCTGAGCAAGTAGGGGTGCTTACAGGTTGACAGCCCCGGACCCCACTGACCACAGTACATTGTTCACTGACTGCAGTTAGCTTGTTTGCAAACCACTCTGCCCAGGGTGGAATCGCATGTGCAGTGGGAACCACAGGTCTCATCAGCCCAGAACTCCTCTCCGGGTTTGTAGTAGAGCCCATTGTAGGTGCAGCCACAGCTCCCGACAGGCACACACTTCTCAACGCTGAGGATGTAGCCATCATTGCACTGGCAGGTTTCTACACATGGCTGTTCACAGGCAGAGGGAGCATTGCGATCGGCGCAACTGGCAGGGCAGGCATTGCCACAGAACTCGTAGTGGCTATTCTGAGGGCATGGCAAGGCTTTGAGGAGGAGAAGAATAGCAAGAATTTAACAACAGATAAAATGGCCTTCAGTTACTGCCCAGAAGCAGCCACTTTGTTTGACAATGGGCGATGCTGTTGTTGTTTAGTCGTTTAGTCGTGTCCGACTCTTCGTGACCCCATGGACCAGAGCACGCCAGGCACTTCTGTCTTCCACTGCCTCCCGCAGTTTGGACAAACTCATGCTGGTAGCTTCAAGAACACTATCCAACCATCTTGTCCTCTGTCATCCCCTTCTCCTTGTGCCCTCCATCTTTCCCAACATCAGAGTCTTTTCCAGGGAGTCTTCATGCTACAGTAATATTAAAAGCTGGCATGCAGTGCTGGAAGGCAAAAAGGTGGAAATATTGGGAGTGGGAGAAACCACAGGATATAGGGATATTTAAATAAGATGTAGCTTACTTTAACCATACAGTCTAGTAGCACAGAAGACTAATAATAATAATAAATTTTATTCATACGCCGCCCTCCCCGGCCATATATTCTGCACAGATTGGGATACTTACCACAGGAGCAAAGGGCTGTGGAACCAATGCCAATGAAAGGTGAGACTCCAAAGATCAAGAGTCCAAAAGGAGTATTGGGATGCTCTACAGAGACAGCATTAGCATTTCTGCCCAAACTGAGCTGAGCAAAAGAATATTCTGTTCCAGGAATTGGTCTCCACTCAGTGTTTGTAAAGACTTTCTTCTCTAATCTGAATCCACTGGAAACCAAGGTTTTGGCTATGACCACAGCAAAATTTGCAAACCGTCTTATCCCACCAATACGATATGATGTGCAATAGCTGGTTAAGGCTGGAATATTGATGAGGAATGATTCATGCATGACGTTTTGGTTTTTTGCACCAGTATAGAAGAAAAGGACCTGGATTCCTGCATCGGCAGAGAAGTAAAGTGGCTGAGAGGGTTGCATTTTGAACTGGATGACTTGCCCAGCGTTTGCCTGACGGGAACCCTGAGTGCTCCCAGAATGGTATTTGATCAAGGTATTTTGGGAAGCAATGACATATACAATGTCAAATTTGGTTTGGAAGGTGAGGGGGGTGGGAACTATGAAGTTGGTACCCCAGCTGGAAACAGGCAAGAGCTGCTCAACGACATGGTTGCAAGTTGTGAATTGCATGGCGCAGCTGTGCCCACTCAAAACAGCCACAGACGCAACTGATTCAACCTTGGTGCCTGATAAATCAACTGAGCTTCGCAGCTGGATTACTTGGAAGGCTTTGAGGTCAACAACAAGCTTGCTTCCTGCAGGATAACCCTTCCCTTTGAATGTCACAGCCCCTTTCAGGTGAATAGTGATTCGAGTGGGAGATTTATGGGCTACAACTGCAAATTCTTTGAAATTGTGAGGCGTGTGATTGCCTGCTGGGGTTACCACATAATACAATGTGCCCAGCTGTTGGACTGGGTACACAACTGTGGCAGCACTTGTGACAGCCTTGTAATTGATGGAAAAGACAGAGACATCTTTGTCAGCTTGAATCCACACAGTCTGATCAAAAATGTTGCTCCCCCTCATCTCTGAGGAGGCTGGGACCACAACGGACATGGTCTCTTTCTCATCGACAGAAACCCTTTTCTGGAATGTAGACTTGTTCACTGTGACTGTGACGGTGGTGGCAGGTTGATGTCCAGTGATAAGCAGCTCAAATGAAATATTGTGCTGGCTTGGCAAGTAGTTCTTCAGGAAGGCTGTGACAAATTCTTTCCCACAGGTACTGGTACTTGCTCCACAATACCCTGAAAGGCAGATTGAAATGGATAACCAGACAAGTGCAGACATCTCAAAGCTGTGCTCTAAGAAGTTTTGTTTGTGGTCTTGAGAGGCCTGAAGAGAAACTTCACTATCTAGTCCCTCTTGTTCTAAGCAAGCTGAATTGAAAGAGCATCTGGTAAACATGTTCCTTCCTTTCACTATAAACCTCTGCCATCTTCCCTTATCATGTGTAAACCTAGAAGTAAACAGAAGAGCATCTGACAGGACTTCCGGGATGCCGTGGCCGCAGAAAAGGAGTGCGAGATAACTCCTCCGGGGGAGTCTCGAACAGCATGGAGATTTAGAGGGGCCGCGAAGGCTATGTGAACCCTGAAACCACAGGAGGGAATCCTGCGGGACAAAGCACCCTGTGCTCGCCTGTGTTGCCGGCGTTTAACAAAGCTGGAGCTGCAGCATAAAGGGGAGGCAACAGACTCCATGCTGTGAAGCCTCAAGCTCCGAGGGAAAGCGGCGGACCTCCAACAGCAGTGGAGAAGCTGGGAAGTAGCTATAAAACACTGTGGAAAAAGCAGTGGGGACAAAAGAAATATTGGAAAATACTTAGATAAGATTAAAGGAATGTTCTGATAAGAACCCAGCGGAGAAGAAATAATTGGTGAAAAGGAGGAGGAGTCCACCCCTGGCGGTAAGGTGAAAAAAGAGTATAGCGAGATGCTGGGAGAGAGGAAACAAGAAGAAGAAACAAGCCGCCAAGTGAGTGTGGTGGAAAGACCTCAGACACAAAGTATAAAGAGTCGGAGGCAAGGTAACAGTAGTGTAACAGTGAAACTATTAAATGGACTAGAGAGAGGGGGAAAAGACTTTTCTGTTTCATCGGGACGGAGTGCGCTATAGCCAGCGCGGGTTTCGGTGGAGGATTTCTGCTTTTAAATCTCAGGTTTAAATCTCAGGTTTGGGGAGAGTTGGGACTTAAACGGAGTGTGGAATATAGGCACCCTCTCAGCACTCTGTGAGACTGTGTTTAAAGACTGTGAGACTGTGTTCAAAGACAGGGACTGTGAGACTGTGAAAGATCGCCATATTGAGCAAGTTAAAGGGGAACCGCCTTCGTCATCCCAATCTGATACGTTTTTTCGATCTTCAGAGATGGCTGCGACTCTCTTCGGGATTTAAAGAGACATACACCCCGGGACTTAAAGTTAAAGAATACGTCTTCGCAGGACCCTGCCCACGAATTTGGGAATCCCCTGAATTTGGAAGTGCCTTTGGTGGTTCAGGTGTCTATTATATTTAACCATAAGACTTTGAGGATTTAAATACGTGTCTTGATTTAGGTACAGTTAAAATTGTATTATCATTATTTGATTTCAAATAAGGGTTAACTCTTGCAGTGTACCAATTTAGTTAATTTTGGACCCTTGTTGTAATATCTGAGAGACGTTAGCTTTGTTACCTCCATACCTTATCCCTACAGTATATTAGGAGGAATTAATCTTAAATATACAAATGCCGAACGGTTCTAAGAAGGGTGTGGTAACACCAGGGGAAAGGAGGCCTTCAAGACAAGAAGAGGGGAAGGAGGCAAGAGAAATTAGAGATTATGATAGTTTGATGGCTGAAATAAGAAAGGAATTTAAAAATAATGAACAGTATATTGAGAGAAAATTGATAGAGGTACAAGATACTTTAGATAAGAAACTGGAGGGAGTGGTGGGGGAATTGATAGGAAAAGTTAAAGATCTCTCGATAAGAACTAAGGCTTTGGAGGACTCAGTGAAAAGGTTGCAAAAGGATACGAAAGACAGCAAGAAAGAGATGGACAGGATTAGACTAGAAGTTAAAGAGATAGGAGCAACACAGGAAGAGTTGTTGGATAACATGGCTATGACGCAGATGCGACAAAATCAATCTAATCTAAAATTTAGAGGAATATCAGAGGATTCAAATGAGAATATTCAAGTTAAAGTGGTGAAAGAGCTGGCAAGATGGTTAGATAGAAAAGAAGAAGAGATAAACCATTCCTTGGTAAACATATTCCGAATAAGAATAAAATTGGCCAAAGCCAGAGGGAAAAAACTGCCAGGAGATGTAATAGCCATGTTTAATTCATTGGAGATAAGAAATGAAATTTTGAAACAGAACTACGTTAAAAGGTTATATATTGAAGAAAACCCAATTATTATTTATAAAGAGATTCCTTCGAGATTTCTTCGAAGGAGGGACCCATATAAAAAATTAACAAATCAATTGAAGAAAAATGGGATCTTGTACAGATGGGAGTTTCCGGAAGGTATAGTCATTTTATTTCAAGGAAAAAAAGTTTAAACTGTCTACCATTTCAGAACTTCAAAAATTTGCAAGGAGATACGAGAAGGACCTGGGGAAAATGATGGGGGAGGAGGAGGTGGAGAACCAGCAGGGGGAAGAAAGGGGGGGAGTGAAGAAGAAGAAAGAGAGGAGAGTTCAATAGGAGAAAGAGAAGAACTAGAGAAAGGAGACAAAGAACAGTAGATTGTGTATAGGCCTGATAAGTTAATTAATATTACATAACAGATGGCGTTAAAAATACTAAACTGGAATGTGAATGGGCTGAACAATAAAAATAAAAGGAACCAGATTACACATGTACTATTGAAAAAGAACTGTGATTTAATATGTCTCCAAGAGACGCATATAATAAATAAGCATAAGAGATTATTAAGCAATAAGAGACTGGGACTAGATTTTGTGACATCAGATTGGGTGAAGAAAAGAGGGGTGGTAATTTATATAAAGGAAAAATATGACCCACAACTATTGTATAAAGATGATCAAGGGAGAGTAGTCATAGTTCAGATGGTGTTTCAGGGAGAAAAAATAATTGTTGTGGGAATATATGCTCCAAATGATAAAAAATCCGCCTTCTATTCTGAATTAGGAGACAAATTGATGGAATGGATGGACCAAAAAATTATATTAATGGGAGACTTTAATGGGGTGGTGTCTCTAAGCCTAGATAAGTCAATAAAAAAACAAGAGAAGAAGGAAGGTAAATTACCGCGATCTTTTTTTGATATGGTAAATAACCTGGGATTAATTGATGCTTGGAGACTCAAAAACCCCACTATAAAACAATATACTTTCTTCTCAAATCCAAATCAAAGCTGGGGGAGAATAGATAGCATTTGGATTTCGAAGGAACTGACTCAGAATTTAACTAAATCGGAAATTCTTTCACGAACTATATCTGATCACAATGCGGTTTCCATTGAGTTAAAAGGTAAGGATATCAAAACAGCTAGATGGAGAATGAATGAATTTTTATTTAATGACCAGAAGATTGTGAATAAGGCAATAGAGACAATAGAAGATTATTTTAAATGGAATTTAAACGGGGAAACTGCTATAGAGACGGTGTGGGACGCAGGAAAGGCAGTTATGAGGGGCTTTCTAATACAGAAAAATAGTCAAGTAAGAAAAGAAAAAGAGACAAAGAAGGAACAGATCCTAACACAGATTATGGAAAATGAAAGAAAGTTAACTATCAACCCCAGTGAGGAGACCGCGAAGCAGAATATAAAGATACTACTAAATTTTCTACAATAATTGACCAAGAGGTAGAATGGAAAATTAAAATGATGAATCAGAGGACGTTTGAATCTGCAAATAAGATAGGCAAATATTTGGCGTGGCAAATAAGAGAAAGAAGAAAACAAAACACGATTAGTAAGATAAGGGAAGGAGAAAGGATTGTGGAAGAACCAAAAGAAATAAGAAAGATATTCCAAAAATATTATAAGGATTTATATAAAAGAGGAAAGGAAACAAAACAAGAAATACACTGCTTTTTGCAAGAACATCACCTAAAACAAATTTCAAAAGAAGAAAAAGAGATATTAGACCAGACAATTACTCAAGGAGAGATAAAGAAGGCCATTAAAAAGATGAAAAGTGGGAAAGTGCCAGGGCCAGATGGCCTTTAGGCCAAATATTACAAAACGCTAAGTAACCAAATATCCCCAGTGTTAGGAGAAGTGATGAATAATATATTAAAGGAAGGAAGGATCCCGAATACCTGGAAGGAAGCATATATCACCTTGATTCCTAAAAAAGATGCAGATACCTTAGAAGTGAAAAACTATAGGCCAATTTCATTATTAAATAATGATTACAAGCTATTTGCAGATATAATGGCAGAAAGATTAAAAAAGGTCCTGAACAATAAAATACATAAAGATCAAACGGGCTTCCTCCCAGGGAGACAATTAAGGGAAAATGTAAGGAACTTGATAGATATTATTGAATATTTGGATATGAGTATAGATAGACAAGCGGCCTTGGTGTTCATAGACGCTGAAAAGGCGTTTGATAATATCTCGTGGGATTTCTTGAAGAAAAGTCTGGAAACGATGGGAATGGGAGAGAAATTTAGAAAAGGCATAGAAGCAATATATAAGGAACAGAAGGCAAAGTTGGTAATAAATAACACCACAACAGAATACTTTAGTATATATAAAGGAACTAGACAGGGCTGCCCCCTGTCTTCTCTATTGTTTATAACAGTATTAGAAATACTGAACGAGAGACTAAGGGGGGCAACAGAAGTTAAAGGAGTCAAGGTAGGAAAGAGGGAATATAAAATCAAGGCCTTTGCAGATGACATCGTATTAACCTTAGAAGACCCAAAAAATAGCGTAAAAGAAGCTTTACAAAAAATTGACGAATTTGGAGCCGTGGCAGGACTTAAGGTAAATAAAAATAAAACCAAAATGTTGGTCAAAAATTTAACAAAGGAAGAAATGATAGATTTAGAACAAAGGACGGAAATTGCGGTAGCTAAGAAAGTGAAATATCTTGGAATATGGGTCACAGCTAAGAACATAAATTTATATAAGGATAATTATGATGTCACCTGGAGGAGTATAAAGAAAGACATGGAAATTTGGGGGAGGATGAAACTCTCCTTTTTGGGGAGGATAGCTGTTGTTAAAATGAATATTCTGCCTAGAATGCTATTTCTATTTCAAACTATCCCCATACTTAAAGGCTTAAAACAATGTAAAGAGTGGCAGAGAGCCTTGGCAAAATATATTTGGCAGGGGAAAAGGCCACGGATAAAAATGAAAATTTTGATAGATAAAAAAGAAAGAGGGGGCTTTTCTCTCCCGGACCTAAGTCTATACTATGAAGCGGCTTGCATACTCTGGTTAAAAGATTGGATAAAACTGGAGAATAGAGACCTATTGGACCTGGAAGGTTTTAATCATTGGTACGGATGGCATTCGTACCTTTGGTATGGGAAAGTGAAGGTCCACAAGAGCTTTTTAAACCATATTTTTAGGGGACCGATATACCAAGCATGGGAAAGGAATAAAAACCTCCTTGAAAGAAAGACTCCCTGGTGGATTTCACCAATAGAGGTTCTAACGGTCAAGAAAACAAACATGGAGGAGAAAAACGCCACCTATGAAGAAATGTTAAGAAAAACAGACCAAGGGCCCAAACTCAGACCTTATGAAGAGATAAAAAGCTTATTCACTGGTTGGTTGCAATACCACCAGGTGAATGATTTGTTAAAAGAGGATAAGAAGAAGTTGGGTTTTGATGATAAAAAATCAAAATTTAACATAGAAGTAGTAGAAGGCAAAAACAAAACCCTATCCAGAATTTATGATATACTATTAGAGTGGTATACAAAGGACGAGGAGGTGAAGGAGGCAATGATTAAATGGGCAATTGACTTTGGTTATAACATCGATTTCGAAAGGTGGTCGGAAGTGTGGAATTGTAACATAAAGTTTACAGCATGTATGGCACTGAGAGAAAATGTTTGGAAGATGTTATATAGGTGGTACCACACCCTTGTGAAATTGGCCAAAATGTATAGATTAAAGGATAAGAAATGCTGGAAGTGTGGTGAGGTGGAGGGTGATCTATATCATTTATGGTGGACATGTAAAAAGGTGAAAGGCTTTTGGGAATCACTTTATAATGAGCTTTAAAAAATACTTAAGTACACTTTTCCCAAAAGACCTGAAGCCTTTTTGCTGGGAATGACGGGCAAAGAAATCAAAAAGGAAGACAAGACGATATTCCTCTATGCCACCACAGCAGCGAGAATTATGTTGGCACAATACTGGAAAGTGGAAACCATCCCCAGCATAAATGACTGGCAGATTAAAATGGTAAATTATGCTGAGCTTGATAAATTAACAGGTAAAATAAGAGATCAAGATGAACAGAAATTTCTGAAAAATTGGAGTAAATACTGGAACTATATTGGAATAAATGTCTAATGTGAACTGGCGGGGTTAGAACAATACTACCAGCAAGTGAATTTAGGATTATAGATTAAAAATCAAATACGTAATGGAAGTAGATATTCGATACTTACCAAAAGGGTGGAAGGGAGTCTAGGGTGTTTTTCTTTTCTTTTTTCTTTTCTTTTCTTTTTTTTTGCATGATGTAGCTAAATTATTTTCTTTGTATAATTGGAAAAAGGAAAAAGTTGGCTTGTATATCTCTGTTGTAGTGACCCCTTTTTTGTAATCTTTTCTGTATATATATATATATATATATATATATATATATTTCTTTTTTATATGTCTGTTTTGTGTATAACTTTAATAAAAATGTATTCGAAAAAAAAGAAGAGCATCTGACAATTCCTAGAAATAATCCACCAAGATATGATTATCTACATGCCACTCCTTTCTAAACCACCTAACCCCCATAATTACCCTCAATATATCTTATAGCTCTACAATTCTAGGATTCTAAGTTTCAATTGTCTGACACTCTTGCCAGCAGAATTCAAAATAATCTCTTTCCCCCATCGCACTTGGACAACAGAATAAGATTTTTCCAGAAGCTATTTCACAGAAGAAGAAAATGACAAACTTTTCGTGGCTGGCACCATTTAAAAACTTTGAACACTCATTCACTGTCAGGAAGGCAGTATTTATAGTTTTTGTTTCTATGTTAATTTTAAAGCCAAATTTAGCCATAAGATGTGATGCTCTCTCCTTCCTAGTTAGGCATCTTTTGGATACCAAACAAGCCTCATCTTTCACATCTAGACATTTTATAATAAACAGCAGTTCATATAACTTTATGTCACACATCGGAAAAAATGAGAGTGGCATGAATTGGAAACATGGCTGATTAATATTTGGCAAAGAGACTATTGTTTTATTGAAAAAATGAGGTTTTAAAATATGTTGTTGTTTAGTCGTTTAGTCATGTCCAACTCTTTGTGACCACATGGATCAGAGCACGCCAGGCACTCCTGTCTTCCACTGCCTCCCCGCAGCTTGGTCAAACTCATGCTGGTAGCTTCGAGAACACTGTCCCACCATCTCGTCCTCTGTCGTCCCCTTCTCCTTATGCCCTCCATCTTTCCCAACATCGAGGTCTTTTCCAGGGAGTCTTCTCTTCTCATGAGGTAGCCAAAGTATTGGAGCCTCAGCTTCACGAATGGAGAGGTTGGCTCTTCTTGCAGTCCATGGGACTCTCAAGAAGAAGAAGAAGAAGAAGAGTTTGGATTTGATATCCCGCCTTTCACTCCCTTTAAGGAGTCTCAAAGCGGCTAACAATCTCCTTTCCCTTCCTCCCCCACAACAAACACTCTGAGGTGAGTGGGGCTGAGAGACTTCAAAGAAGTGAGACTGGCCCAAGGTCACCCAGCAGCTGCATGTGGAGGAGCGGAGACGTGAACCCGGTTCCCCAGATTACGAGACTACCGCTCTTAACCACTACACCACACTGGTCTCCTCCAGCACCGTAATTCAAAAGCATCAATTCTTCAGCGATCAGCCTTCTTTATGGTCCAGCTCTCACTTCCATACATCACTACTGGGAAAACCATAGCTTTAACTATGTGGACCTTTGTCGGCAAGGTGATGTCTCTGCTTTTTAAAATGCTGTCTAGGTTTGTCATTGCTTTTCTCCCAGGAAGCAGGTGTCTTTTAATTTGGTGACTGCTGTCACCAAAGCATTCTGGGGCAGGGGGTGTACTTAATTTGCTGGGATCTTCTTAACTTTAACTAGCAAACCAGTGTTTAAAGAGCAGGTTGATATTTACTAAATAATAAAATGTAAGGAAGTTGTCATGCTGCTGTTTGTGTATCTACCCACAGGTGGTGCTACAAACTGCAGCATGATGATGGGACAGCAGTGTTGGAGGAGGAGGGAGACAGGGCAAGGGCAGGCAGGAGCTCAGTGAGTGAACAAGTGCCCCAGACAGGCAGGTGAGCATGGTGCCCCAGGTAAGCTGCAGAGCAACAGCCAGACCAGGGCAGCTCCCCAGGAACTGAAGCTGCTGCTTTCCACCTCATACCTGTTTTGACCTCAGCAAATTCAGAGGCCAGGGAAAAGAGAAACAGATGTGGCAATTTGCCCAAGATGAGCCACAGGCTGTGCAATGTCAGCACACTATGCGGCATGTGCAAACAACATCAGCATGCCCCATGGCAGATGCGCATGACGTCAGCATGCCCTGCCGCATGCTTGTCCTGTGTCACATGCCACAGTGCATGCTGATGTCATGGAGCATGCTGATGTATGCTGTGGATACATGGAACTTTGAGGGGTCCCAGGCCCTTTGCTGAACTTCTTTGGGGGGGCACCCCTCTTGGCCCCCTTTACTTGGCACTGTTGTTCCTGACCATTGGCAGTGCTGGCTGGGACTGATGGGAGTTGGAGTCCAACAACATTGGACATAGGCTCCCCACCATGGTAGGGACTGGGCATGTGTTAACTCGGCCAACAGTCTAAGGTTACCAGACGTCCCCGTTTCCTGGGGACAGTCCCCAGATTTACAAATCAGTCTCCATACAAAATCCATTGAAGTTGATAAGTGTCCCCGGATTACTTGAAAAAAATCTGGTAACCTTACACTAGGCTCTGTGCCAGATAGCCACAGTCATGGAGTAGATTTTTCAGTCAATGAAAAATGCTCCAGGCTGTGAGTAAGTCCCTGTTCTGTCAGCATCTGCAACTGCCCCACAGAGACAACAGTACAAGAAAAATCTCCCTTGTAGGGTCAACCTGCCAGTTGCTGGTTAGTACCAAACTCACCATATAGGAGCACTAGACAGTTCCAAAGCAGCAGCAGCCTCTTTGCCATGACTACAAAACAGCAGAAGAAAGTGGTTCAGGTAATATGCAGATTCAATATAAGTTTCCCCTTCCCCTGGCACTCTGATCATTTGCTCCTTGAACATCTACAACATACCTTCTAGAGCCTGCAAGACGACATACGAATTCTGGCTCCCACAGCTCCTTTTACCTAGCTCAACAAATTGTAATCATTCTAACTCCATTTCTTTCAAACAGCTACAACTACGGTTATACAAAAAGCTAGTTCAAGATGTTTCACAAGGAATTAATTCCACTTTTTGCTCATCCCTTTACAAAACAAAGTTAGTCAGTTCCCATCAAGTTGACAGTTCAGTTCAGCTCAGGTTCCTTCAAATGATTGTTGTCAAAAAGTTATCAGCATTCAGAATGCTAGAAGCTGCTCTGCTAAATTATAAAATATGCTTAAGAAGACTAGTAAAATGTCAACATACACAGTGGAATGTGAACTGATTAATTTATTTTGCTCAACAATTCTGTTTTTTAAACCAAAAAAAGCCTAAAGCTAAAAGAAAAGAAAAAGCAGGTGTAAGAGAATGAAGGTGCAGACATTTGCCCTTAATTTGTCGTGTTGTGCTTTAGAACTCCAAAAGTTGATCACACCTTAACTCATTCTTTGCCAACATGGTGTCCTCTAGATGCTTTGAACTACTGCTGCCATTAGTCCCAGCTGTGGTTGTAGTCCAAAACATCTGGAGGGCACCAGGTTGGCAAAGCTCTCCAGTCACTTCCACCGACTGTATAGTTCTGAGGTTTGAACTTTTATCTTCCTACCAAGTGGCATGTAAATCTTACAAAATAAATCCCATTCTAAATGGCTCTTCTGCGGGCCAAGGAGCACCAGGCATGCAGGTTGTTTACCTCACCCAACATCAAAGCAACACTAACTCAGCCAGTGTCCTAAGACTTTATAACTGATTCTAAACAGGAAATCCTGCTAACTGACAGCCCTAATATGACACTGTGCAAAATCTATAATCCAGCCAATGTAAATAAGGAACTACTTTCTTTCTCCAGAACTTCACAAGCGTTCAAATTGCCACATAGAACTTTGCAGCTTGCATAGCTATGATGTACAAAATGTGTTTTTTATTTCTAAAAAGGCAAAATTATTAGTAGCAATGGAAAGAGAACATTTTGTGGTGTAGGTATGACTCGAAGTAAGAGTTAGTGATAAGCATAATCCTGCAGTAGCAGGAGAGGTTTATTGGCCAATCTCACATAAGCCCTGTTTTAAAACAGCTGGGCTGGTTGGCAGTTCATTTCCAGGCCCAATTCAAGGGCTTTAGAAGACTCAGAGCCCAAATACCTAAAAGGCCACCTCCTTCCCTACAGGTGGAGCACACAGGTGCTAAGGTCAGCAGATGGGGCCCTCTGGGTTGTCCCACTCCCCTCAGAAGTTTGGGGTATGGTGAGCCAGGAGAGGGCCTTCTCTGTGGCAGCTGCTAAGTTGTGGAACTCCCTTCCCTCAGAAGTACATCCGGCACCTTCATTATACAGCCCTTGGCAAATGCTAAAGATATACCTCCTTACCTCAACTTTTGATACTTGACTCCACATGTTGGAGGGGGTTTTTCCTCTGGTGGCAGATGACAGAAACTATGACACCGCGAGACCAGTGTAAAACCAAACCAAATAAAGGTTTTATTACAAAACAAGAAACAACAAAGCTGGTGGGTGTTTTTCCTTGCAGGCAAAGTTCAAGCTGCAACTTTTCCTCCTTTTGTAGTCATGACCAGCTGTACCCAATCTGCCCAAAGCTCACAGAAACAGTTCTTAAAGGTACAAACATCTTCACTGTTTCTTTGCAGAATGACTCCCAACACCACAATACCTCAAGGACTGCCTCTTTCCATATGAGCAGGGGCATAGAAAGGGGGGCAGGGGGTGGTCCTCTCCAGTTGTCATCCCTGAGAGGGGTGACAAAATCCACCGTGGGCAGATCGCCACACACCAATCACCCCCTGGGAGGATTGCCCTGCCCACTGGGTGAATCATCCCACCCCTGAGTGCCGCTCTGGGTGCCCGAGCAGCTAGCTCCGCCACTGCCCACCCGGACCCTGAGATCATCTTCTGAGGCCTTCTTTGTATGCCTCCTCCTCGAGAGGTCTGGAGGGTGGCAACACGAGAACAGGCCTTCTCTGCAGTGGCTCCCCATCTGTAAAATGCTCTCCCCAGGGAAGTTCATTATACACCTTTAGGTATCAGGAAAGAAATTTCCTTTTAAACCAGGCCTTTGGTTTATCTGATTTACATCTTATGCCCTTTTTTAAAAAAATGGGGGGCAGGGGGCTATTGAGTTGTTGTTTTTGTTTTTATTATGTATTTTGTGGTTTTATATCTTGATTTTATTCTGTGAACTGCCCTGAGACCCCCAGTTAGAGGGGAGTATATAAATTCAATAAATAGTAATAATAATATTTTTAGAACCCACCTTATTTCTGTAATTTAAAGTTGTTTAAAACTGTTTTTAATGTTGCGCTTTAATTGTTGTAAGCTACCCTGGGTGTTTTTAACCCATGGGTGAAGTCAGAGCTGTAACAGGTAAGTGAGCCATTTTGTGTTATGCCATGAACCACAGAGCAGCCATATTGTGACATCCACCAAGAGCACTAAGGACAGATTCCAGTCAAAACACTCAAGACGAACATACCCTCTGACATGGAAAGGTGTGAATCAATGCTGGGGAGGGGTGTGGCTTGGGGAGAGCCCCCATGCCAGATAGAGAGGCCTGCAGGGTGACATCCCCCTAATGCTTGAAGATCCCAACTCTGGTTTAGAGAAACTGTGAAAGTACAAGAGGTAGCGAAATATTCTGCCTGCCCCTTGTGGCCATTACAGTTCCCCATTGTTGTGGCATTATCCCATGTGAAGGTATTTAAAGCTCTGCCCTTAAGTTCTAATAGTATAACCATTGATTTTCCATCTAATGTCAAGCCTTGGGGCAGAGCATTTTGGCATCGCCATAAGGCAGATTGAGAAAGTGTTAGGAAGAGGGCTTACAAGATGTCAGTCATTTAGGCTGACCCGTTTCTTGGACCTTGCTCACCTGAGTCTTCTGATTGCAGAGCTTCTTGTCAAATCTCCAGGGACTTGACCAGATTTCCCTGCACATCCCCAAAGCCTTAAAAATTACTTGTCCAAGTCTTGGGGGTAGGGATGTGGAGACTGGTTGAAAATGATGGGGTGATATGGGGTGTGGGGGGAGATACCTGGCCTGTTTCTGAGCATTCAGCAGAGATGCATGTAATTGGCTAATCAGATTCCAAATTGAGTCAAAAGGTAGCTTGCCCATCAAGTGTCAACTCCAGTGCACTGTGTTCTTTTCGGAGCAGTTACTCATTTCACAACCTAACTATTGCAATACTGATGAGGAAGGCCCATGGCTGAAAGCAGATGGTCTCAGGTTCAATCTTTAGCAACTCCAGGTGAGATTGGGGGCATCTACTGATTGAAACTGTGGAGAACTGTTGCTAGTCGGGGCAGACAATAGCGAGCCAGATGGGGCAACGGTTTTATTTGGTATAAGGCACCTCCCTATGTCCTCATGCCCCAGGGGCGTGGTGCAGTTTTAGGGACTGTACATTTCTTTGGAATGAGATGTCAAAACTTTAGACATTGTGGTCCAAATTGCAGAAATTGTAGTATTCCTTGGAAGGGCCTGCTCAAATGCATTAATAGACCAGAGACCCACAGCCAAGATTTGGATGTTTTGTTCAAATCAGTAAGTGAAATTCAAATGATTTCCCCTCTCCCTCCCCAGTACGTGTCCCTATTTATGAAAGGCAGTCTCTACCTGTGGGTCTGGGTACAGGGGAGCCACGTGCAGTGGGGTGGAGGTAGGGGCGTAGGAAGGGGTGTGTGGTCTGCCCCAGGTGTCATCCCTAAGGGGGTAACAAAATGGCACACCTCAGGGTGGCTCGGGGCCCCGCTCTTCCCGAAATGACAGCGTGGGGCTTGCATCCACCAGGCAGACTCCGAGTGCTGGATCAGCTAGCTACGCCCCTGGGTGAAGGCATGATAAAGATGCCATAGCCACAGGGCAACTAGACAGTATTTCAACAGGTCACAGCTTTGTTGATTAAAGATGTTAGCAGGCTTCAGCATAGGCATTGGGTGTGTATCGTGAATCGACCAGCCCCTCTGGAATCCAGCGACAACTGAGACCTGGGCTTGTATAACCAGAGAGTGGATCTTGTTTCCCTCTGGTCTTATTCCAAAACCCTGCCCTCTGGCTCACCTGCTATGAACTACAACCACGGACAAGCACCAGCATCCAGCATGGCCGGTAGAGGAGTCTGTGCTGAAGTCAAGAGGCCACCCTGACTCGCTGCGGCCGTGTCGGACTGCAACACCACTCCCTTAGCCAACTTGGGCTAAGCCGTAATTTCTGCTCCTGTTTTTCATTAAGTGAGAGAGCTGTAGCTGTTTGCCAGTCTGGCCTGTTCCACCACCAGAGCCTTCATCTGCATCGCAGACCCTCCAAGTGCCCCTATTTTCCAGGGTGGTTCCTGATTTAGAGAAGCCGTCCTGATTTCTGATTTGATCCTTTTCCTTTTTTTTTTTTTTTTTGAATAATATTTATTCAGGTTTTAAAACATTACAACATAAAAAACAAAAAACACAATACAGATAAAAAGGAAAAAATAATAATTAGAAAATACATATAATCAAAACAGAAAAAAAACAAGTTAACCCTTTACATAATTTTTTTTTCTATGACTTATTTCCTTGACCTCCTCACACCTCCCCTCTTTGTTTTCTAGTTCAAATAGATATTTCAGCAAATCCTTCATCTTTATTTTTATCCTAATAATTTATCTTAATATACTGTAATTTTCCATTCTCTCTTTCACCAATTAGCCATCCACTTTTACTTTATTTGATCTTATTTCTCATTAAAACTGATATATTTAAACCTATTCTCTTAAGACATTTCCCCTAGGGTCATAAAAATTCCATTCCACGATTTCTCCATCTCTCATTAAAAGCAATTTTAAAAAAAATTTCTCAATATATACACTTTAAATTCCCAATTTTCTTTCACCGTCTCCCCTCCCCGGTCTCGGCCCCTGCCAACAGTTCCATCGGCTTAAGTCGATTTGATCCTTTTCCTTAGGATGTTCCTATTTTCATTGGAGAGATGCTGGAGGTTATGGAGTTATCCGACCCCTGAGCCAACTGAAGGCAATCCTGTATAGGGAAGGGGGGTTTTCTGTTTAATGTTTTATTATGTTTTTATATATGTTGAAAGCTGCCCAGAGTGTCTGGGGCAACCCAGTCAGATGAGTGGGGTATAAACAGGAAAATTATCATTGTGGAATGGGATGTCCCTATTTTCACCACAGAAACCTTAGAGGGTATGGCATTGGCCTCTGGCCACTGAGGAGATGATGGGTGCCCAGTCTGATTCTCAGCCAGCATGGCCACCCCCTCCATTGCCTGGGGCATGGAAATGCCAGTGTCGGCATGAACTCAACCCCAAGCCCCATGCGGGTTTTCATTTGCTTGCTCAATCTAAAGCTGCCTCCCTGCTAAAGCCCCATTTGCCCCACTCATTTATAACAGGAATGCAGGGGGCATGTCAGCTGTTGGATCAGTGCCTCCACTCGCCTAGCCAGGTCCTGCACCTGCTACACCAGTGCTCCTTGCTTTGTCTGTGCATCCCATGGATATGAGTGATATTACTGGCAAGCAGGGGGTTGGACTAGATGACCCTTGGTGTCTCTTCCAACGCTACAGTTCTACAATTCTGTAAGGTTTTTATTAGAAAATGAGATCCGGATCCAAGACCTTTGTCCATCCAGAGCCAGGAAAATTTAAATGAACTAATAGGGATTTCTGCAGTCTAATAGGATTTCCAATACCGGGGTTAACCCTAGGTCATTTCGCTTAAAATAGCATTTCCATTTTAATGAGAAACTACTTATTTCAGCACAGAGCCTCTGCAATTGGTTTTTTCTTTTTTCTTTTTAAATGTTTGATACCATTTTAGGGAATAGCTAAAGGAGATGAGGCAAGTTTAAGAGGAATTCATCCAGGATGTGGTAATGATTTCAGAAAACTGCTGTTATATTGTTGTTGTTGTTTAGTCATGTCCGTATCAGATGATTTATTGCTCAGATAAGCCCTGCTGTCCAGCCCACTTCGGCTGCGCAGCTCTGCTGGACTTCAAAGGCCACATTCCAAAGGCTCTGAGCAAAAATAACGCAGAGTTTTTACGCAGCAGCAAGAGAAAAACTGCAAAAAACTTCTTCAGAGCTTTCTTCAGTGTGCTAAAATAAAGTCCACTCAGGATATTAGCAGCTAGAAGCAGTTTATTTACAGCAGACTATCCATTATCTATCACAGCGAACAGCATCGTGAAAACACGTCCTCTCTCCTCAAAAGCGAAAGTAGAGGAAAAGAACAAAGACTGGAGACTCTCGGACATGACGTAGAATCTCCCCCCTCCCAACAGTGGGCAGTGCGTACACTCTGAGCTGTTTTAACCCTGTAAGCTCAGGTTATCCTCACACCCCCTCTCGCGCTGCACCACTGTGGGGGGAGTAAGTACAGAACTTACCCCCAACTCCAAACCACCACAAAACTCCCCATGACGCTGGAAGCTTAAAGGTTTGGTGAATCCATCGGCCAGGTTACTGTGACTGGCACAATACTTCAGCCGAATCAAACCTGACTGAACACTCTGACACACATTTTGGAAACGTATGTCCAGATGCTTGGTTCTGGCCTTAAATTGCGCAGATTCAGCCAATTTCAAACAAGGTTGATTGTCTTCCCAAACCGTGATGGGCAAGCTACAATCTCCATAGATCTCTTGCACCAAGCATCTATAGAACTCTAGTTCCCGGCACAAATCTGACAATGCACTGAATTCAGCCTCAGTAGAAGACAGCGCAATGAGACTTTGCTTCCGGGACTTCCACCCAACTAGTGACTTCCCAAACTTTACCACCAACCCAGACACAGACTTGCGGTCCTGCGAATTTGCCCAGTCACTGTCCGCATAGCATGTGAGCTTCGCCTCACCTTCAGCTGGCAGCTTAAGACAGAAGTCTTTGGTATGCTGCAGGTAGCGCAGTACCCGCTTGATACCGTGCCAAGCACTCACACTGGGCTTTGACGCTTCCCTACTTAGCAGATTGGTAGCAAAGGCAATGTCTGGTCTGCTCCATTGGGACAGATACAACAGACTACCTAGAGCTGACTGAAAGAGCTCAGCATTCTCAAACTCGGCACTTTCTGCTTGCTGGCTATCTTTCACGAAGTTCGTCTCCATGGGTGTCCGAACTCCTGCACAATTAGACATTCTGAACTTCTCAAGCAACTGTTCAATCTTGCCTTTCTGACTGAGCAAGAAGCTACCATCCTCAGTTCTCGCTATCTGCACGCCTAGGTAGATCTTTACTGCACCCAGGTTCTTGAGCTGAAACCGCTTCCCAAGCTCTTTGGCAAACTTCTGCACCTGTTTGTCTGTCTTTCCAATATGGATGATGTCATCAACAAAAAATAACACCAGTTCCTGTGAGTCTCCTGATCCTCTAAGGAACAAGCAACTGTCAGCAAGACTCTTCCTGAAACCTAGCTTCTCCAAAGCTTCATTCAGGCACAAGTTCCAATTCCTGGCCGACTGTTGCAGGCCGTAAATTGACTTGTGAAGTTTCCACACAGTACCTCGCTCATTTCCCTCAAACCCTGGAGGAGGAAGCATGTACAAATCCTCCTGGAGGTCTGAGTTCAAGTAAGCAACGTCCACATCAAAATGATGCACCAGCAACCCTCTTTGTGCAGCTATGGCCAAAAGCAAACGTAGAGATTCACTCCTACAGGTGGGAGCATACGTTTCCGTGTAATGCAACCCCCTGCGCTGCGTGAATCCTCTCGCCACTAATCTGGCCTTATACTGCGGTTCTCCTGTCGCTGTAGGCTTAAGACGGTAAACCCAGCGGCTACCCACGGCTTTTTCGCCCATCGGCAACTTCGTGAGGGAGAACACACCTAAAGACTCCATTGAGTTCATCTCCTTCTGCATCGCCTCATGCCATTTCCTGGCTTCTTCCTGAGGCAGTTTCTGAACATCTTCAAAACTCTCGGGTTCACACTGTGCCATTCCGACCCACATGCTAGTGACAGCAAACCTTTCAGGAGGCTTCCCCTTGGTCGTCCGAGCAGAACGGCGCAGCACCACTTCAGGAACCTCCTCTGACCCACTGGGGCCAGCCAGAACGTCCTTGGCATCAGAGAGCTCCCCCTCTGACTTACTGCGCCTCCTGGACTTCTCAGCCGAACCTGTGGGGGAAGATGGAGCACTACGTTGCTCAATCTTCACAGCCTTGGGAGAAGTTCTCCCCTCTGCCTGCACTGGGTCTGAACTCTGAGCCTCGGCTGCAGGTTCAACCTCTTCCTCACCTTCATCGGCAGAGTCAAACAGACTCTCTGACAGGATGTCAGGGTTCCCATGTATCCTAGCCCAACCACTCTGCTCACAGAATTCAGCACTGTTGCTGAGCAGAATCCTGGACTGATCCCCTGACGGATAAGCAAACCTCCACCCCTTGGTCCCTGGCTCATACCCACAGAAAATCATCTTTTGGGACCTGGGTTCACCTTTCTTGCGTTTGGCCTTTGGTATGAGGACCCAAGACTCACAACCAAAAACACGAAAATAGTGCAGTTTCGGTTGCTTCCCGTGCAACAAGAAGTACGGGGTGTCACCTACCACTGAATTGAACGACCTGTTCAGAACAAAGTTGGCCGTTCGCCAAGCCTCCCCCCAAAAGCGCTGTGGGAGCCCGGCATCAAACAAAAGAGCTGCGGACATCTCCCCTAGAGTCCTGTTCCGTCTTTCCGCAATCCCATTCTGTTGGGGAGAGTGCGGAGAGGTCAATCTGTGTTGAATCCCCTTTTTGCGGAAGAAACTTTGCAGTGCAGACCCGGTGAACTCCCCACCGCGATCGCTCTGAAAGCTTTGCACCCGTGTGGAAAACTGCAGTTCCACAGCCGCAATCCAGTCTTTGATTAGTGGTGCAGCCTCACTTTTGTGTTGGATCGTGAAGGTCCAAGAGTTCCGAGAATGGTCATCAATCAGAACCAGCGCATATTTGGCTCCGCCCAAACTGGTCACAGACATGGGACCTGACAAATCTGCATGAATTAATTGAAAAGCCCTAGTGGTCACCCTTTCAGACCTTGGGTATGTGCACGTTTTTACCTTTGCAGACTTGCACGCTCTGCAATCTAGAAACTTAGCACAAGGTTTCATTTTGCACCCTTGCGTACACTCTGGGATCTTCTTCACTGACCCCCAGGACACGTGAGCCATGCGTCGGTGCCATAAGTGAGCACACGCATCATGAACTGGAACGTTGGCACACTGTGCTTGAGCCACCTCCGTGTCACCTGTACCTGCAAAAGAAGCATTTATCACAAACAACCTGTCTTTACATTCAACACTGACTAGGTGCTGTCCATTCTTAGAAATAGAACACTTATTGTTCTCAAAACACACTTTGTAGTTTTCAGCAAGAAGGGCGCTGACAGACAGCAACGCGCAAGACAGTCCTGGAACAACAAAAGCCTGGATCGAATCCTGTAAGAAAGAACAAAACAGTGAGCCAGTCTGCGTGAGTGGGTGTTTAGCCCCATCTGCTAAACACACAGTCTTTCCAGAAGTTACAGAGGTGCAGTTCTCCAGGAATCCTGCAGATGGCACTAAGTGATGCGAAGCTCCACTGTCTATAACAAAAGTCAGCACAGCATCCTGTTGACAACTCTTGACTGCAGCCATAGAGGCTGCCAAATGTTTACATTCAGTGTCTCTGCCAGCTGCCTTCGGCTTGCCTTTCCCACGCTTTGAAGCAGAGCTCTTTATCTGGTTGCTACGGGAGACGGCCTTCGGCTGTTCCTGTGCCTCGACTGGACAGTCTCTCACCAGATGGGAGGGGGAGCCACAGCGATAACAGCGGCGACACGTAGCAACAGCTCTCACAGCTCCCTCTTCAGCCATTCCTTTGTTCCCAGCACCCCCACCTTTGGGTGCACAGCCTGGGCCTGCACGCTCCCCAGCACTCTGGTTGTAGGCCTCAACATCACACGGCCCCTCGGAGACAAAGCAGCTACTCCCAGCTGTAACTTCAGGAACATGGCCAGCAGCCCCCTCTGGGCTCTCCGCTTCCTCCCTGTTCTCGGCTTTCTTAAGGCCCTGGTCTCTTGCTGAGCTTGCACACAGACTCCTCAGCAACTGCCAAGCGGCCTGAGCCGACTCAACGCCCTCCACGTGGGGCAACAGCGAAACATCTACGCTGGCTTTCAACATGCAGAGCTCCCTTTGCATTCTCTGCTGTCTATCCTCCAGCAAAGCAGCCTCAAAGCCTGCTGCGTCATCTTCAGAAGTAAGTGGCATGGGTGGGGCCGGCTCCTTCTGGGCCCATAACCTATCAGATGATTTATTGCTCAGATAAGCCCTGCTGTCCAGCCCACTTCGGCTGCGCAGCTCTGCTGGACTTCAAAGGCCACATTCCAAAGGCTCTGAGCAAAAATAACGCAGAGTTTTTACGCAGCAGCAAGAGAAAAACTGCAAAAAACTTCTTCAGAGCTTTCTTCAGTGTGCTAAAATAAAGTCCACTCAGGATATTAGCAGCTAGAAGCAGTTTATTTACAGCAGACTATCCATTATCTATCACAGCGAACAGCATCGTGAAAACACGTCCTCTCTCCTCAAAAGCGAAAGTAGAGGAAAAGAACAAAGACTGGAGACTCTCGGACATGACGTAGAATCTCCCCCCTCCCAACAGTGGGCAGTGCGTACACTCTGAGCTGTTTTAACCCTGTAAGCTCAGGTTATCCTCACAGTCCGACTCTTCATGACCCCCTGGACCAGAGCACGCCAGGCACTCCTGTCTTCCACTGCCTCCCGCAGTTTGGTCAAACTCATGCTGGTAGCTTCGAGAACACTGTCCAACCATCTTGTCCTCTGTCGTCCCCTTCTCCTTGTGCCCTCCATCTTTCCCAACATCAGGGTCTTTTCCAGGGAGTCTTCTCTTCTCATGAGGTGGCCCAAGTATTGGAGCCTCAGCTTCACGATCTGTCTGTGCTGTTATATTAAGAAACTGCAATTTATCATGAAGAGATTAAAGACCAGCAGCCAGGGATTTGGGCGGATCCTTTAAATTTATATAAACCTTTAAATTCATACAAACCTCAGCTCTACCAGAATCCTGGTAAGGTGGGGTGGGGGTGGGGCAGAAGAATAGATGCCAGTGATTTTTGCTTTTCCCCCACCTCTGCCCAGCCAGGTGATTCCAGAAAGGGATGGAGCTCAGAGTCTGAGAATGGGGAGCAGGTCCAACTCATCTCAGCCACATTTCTAGTTGTGTTGAGTGAGGATCCCCCACGTTGCTGACCCTGAAGGCCAAAGCTGTGGTTTAGCCTTCCATCAAGCTGGTACCCTCAAGATGTTGCAGAATTACAAGCCCTTTACAAGCTTGCAGCTGGAAGCAGTAAGAAAAAAGCTCGACAACTTTTGTGTCCGGAATTTCACTTTTTGAACTCTAAACTCTTCTCACCCTTGGCCATTGGCCATGCTTTGCTAGGGTTGATGGGAGTAGGGATTGAGCTCTCTGAAATTTTATAATTCATTGGCTTTCAATATCACCTTGTCCAAAATCGGCTTGCAAAATCATTCAGTTTGCCAGACACCTTACGACCAATCCCCAACTAGTTTATTGTGAAATTACTGCAATGGACCTTGACCTTTATTCGTCCCATTGAAAGTGTTTGAAAGTGCAACTTAAGTTCGACTAATGTTAATCATTCATTCTTGGCTGCCAACTCCATAGGTGGTATTTCTCTGTGCCTGGAGTCTTGCTTTGTCATTGTTCTCAGAAAAACAAAGTACTCACCTTACACTTCCCCCAGGAGTCACACCTTCCTGCAGTCTTTCTCCTCCTCTAAAGACTGATTGCTCCACTCAACTTGAAAGGACCACACATTCTTGGTGTCTTTTGATAGCTAAAATGTTCTGGGATGTTCTTTTTTGTTATTGTTACTGTTATTTTTTAATAAAAAAGAATTGGGATGTGTGTGTTGTGTTGTTCACATTGTTAAATTATCTTTTATACTTTTGTCCTACCTATTGTCTTCCTTAGTTATTTTGTTTGGCCTTCCCATTTCTTTATATTACTTTCATGTCTCATTTTACTCACCAGCCATATCATCACTGACCCCACCTCACTCTACCAGTCCCTGCCTGCCGTCCCCAAAATTTTATCCTGAGGCCACAGACTACCTCACATCATTGTTACGGCTTGGTCTCTCCCACAAACGCAAGACAACTCTGGCTGTTAATTATTTCAGATTTATTGCTAAAACAACAAACTAAGATGGAGCTCCTCTACTCATCCATCCTCCCCAGAAGATGGAGTTGTCCAGACTGAGCTCCTTCCCCAGCATGGAAGCCCCCACCTTCTCTTCCGGTATCTTTTGCACGTCTCTGCCACTTTGAAATCCTACGAGATTTGGCAGAGCGTATTTCCTGCATTCCAGCGTCTTGCCCACTATCGTAATTCTAACACATCTGTCTGTCCCTTTGGTCAGAGCTCAGATTACAGCTGCTCTCCCCCTCCTCTCTGCTTTCTGCTGTTAAATGTCTTCTCCCTGTGCCTGCTTCTTCTCCTCCTGTCAGCATCTGAGCTTCTCTTATACTGTCCCATTGTTCCCAACCAGCATGGCAAGTAGGCAGAGATGTTTGCAATTATAACTGAGCAGTTCAGAGTGTTAAACTGGCTGGTTTAGGCCAATATTCCATTATTAACAAAGGACCACTCCGTAGCTAGTTGCAAAACATCTGCAAATCATTTGGAGGAGGAAATTGCTCAGATCAATGCTGATTTTGATGCCACAGTTGAATCAGGCTGGGTGGAGCTTCCTGAAGCAATATTGAATTACACCTTGGCATCAGTTTCAGGATACCCTCCAACACTTTGAAGCCAAAATCCGGGATGCCACCTTCCTGTTTTTTTATTGTGAGAGCTCAACAAACATTTTGGTTGCCGCAATTTTGTGCCACAGACACCCCCCTTTTTTGGGCACGGTGCCCAAAAGCGTGTGTTTGGGTGTGCCGTGCAAGATTGCGGCTCCAAAAAACCCTGCATTTTTTTTTGGGGGGGGGAGAGACTTGAGCTATGAAATTACACGAGGTCACAGCACCCAAAATGATCACCATCCTCTTGTAATAAAAAGTGGGGTGTCCCCATTTTTCTAGGACACTTGGAGGGTATGCTTTAAATTGCTGCATCCCAAGAATGGACACTTGTAGTGGCCTGGCCATCAACAGGCCCTCTTAATCACTTTCTGTCATGGCTGGTAAAATATAGTGGGAAAGGATTGACAGGATGGGCCCAGAGAGTGGTCAATGCTTTATTAAAGGAGAAGGCCATGACCATTGCCTTGAAAGAGGAGACATGGCTCCTCTTATAAAGGCCTTTCCCGAATCCAGAGATTTAGCAAACTAACATCCTGTCTCTTATATTCCCTTCCTTGGCAAAGTGATTGAGAGGGTGCTGGCTATCCAGGTGCAAGGTCTTGGAGGAAGCAGATAGTCTGGAACCACTCCAGTCTGGTTTGGAAGTGAAACAACCTTGACTATCCTGATTAATGACCTTTATCAAGATTAATGATCCAGTGAGGTGCAGTGGTTAAGAGTGGTAGTCTCGTAATCTGGTGAACCGGGTTCGCGTCTCCATTCCTCCACATGCAGCTGCTGGGTGAACTTGGGCTAGTCACACTTCTCTGAAGTCTCTCAGCCCCACTCACCTCACAGAGTGTTTGTTGTGGGGGAGGAAGGGAAAGGAGAATGTTAGCCGCTTTGAGACTCCTTCGGGTAGTGATAAAGCGGGATATCAAATCCAAACTACTACTACTACTACTACTACTACTACTACTATTCTTCTTCTTCTTCTTCTTCTTCTTCTTCTTCTTCTTCTTCTTCTTCACCACTGCTGCTGGGTAAGCCCACCAGCACCCACCCATGGAGGATGGGAACCCACTAGAGTGTAGTTGGGCCAGATTGTTGCTTTGTAGCCAGGCCAGTACATGCCACACACCCGACAACCCATATGTCAGCAAGTGTGGGGCAGGTGGGCATGGTTTGTGAGAAATGGACTCATGGGCCAAACTGGGACTCCTGCTAGGCCAAATTTGGTGCATGGGCCAGAGGTTACCCATCCCTGGAGTAGACAGTACTGATTTAGATGGACCAAATGGTCTGATTCAGTATAATGCAGCTTTGCTGCAGGACACACACAGTAAAAGAAATATATTTAATTTACTCAGAAGAGGATGGATTGACATAGGAACTCATCTTGGACTATCAATCTAACTGGAACTTAATCTTGGCACCTGGCTCCGGAATTTACACTGCTGTTAAGACACTAT
The DNA here is from genome assembly GCF_951804945.1 of Podarcis cretensis. Classification (NCBI taxonomy): domain Eukaryota; kingdom Metazoa; phylum Chordata; class Lepidosauria; order Squamata; family Lacertidae; genus Podarcis; species Podarcis cretensis. The sequence continues at coordinate 20,574,512 of NC_137177.1, read as the reverse complement.
GTAAGTTTACATTGCAACTATTTACATTACATTAAGCAGGAACTTATTCTGTGTTAGCTGATTGTGTTAGACAATAAAATATTTGTCTGTCTACACATATATTTAATTTTTTTAATAAGAGAAAATAAACATTTAACAAATCCATCATTTGCTGTATACCCTAGGGACTTTCCTTTTGTTGTCTGATATCGTTGTGTGTCTTCCTCCCATTTCTGATGCTGATCTACACTTCCCTCATTTCCATATTTCCCAAGTGAAGATCAGCATCAGGAAGAAGGGAGGAGTGAGGATCAGCATCTGGGTTGGGGGCACGTGATGAGCCTCAACAGTATGTATATAAGCACCCTTAACAAACTACAATTGGGGTGGTGTGCCAAAATGTGTGAGGACCTCTAATACCAGGTGGCAGCCCAGCCAACCCAGGAGGATGACAATGTGTCTCCTAAAGCCAGTTGTCTTGCTCTTGTTTGCTGCTTCTGTGGAATAAATCAAAGAAGGACGCTTTGAAATCTGGCTGTGTCACACATAATATGAACCTTAATTTATATAATCCTCACAAATCTATGATGCAAATGTGCCTCTGAATACCAGAAGAACTAGTAGAAGAAAGCTACTGCCCTCATGATCATCTACTTAGCAACTGTAAGAACAGAATGCAGACTAGATGACTTTGGTCTGGTCCAACAGAGCTGTTCTTAGATGAGAATGAGCACCAAATCCATACCTTTAGTACTCTGATGCTGAGCACAATTTGGAGTCTAGAAGGAAATTCAGCATTCTTTGCCCCCAGATAGTCTTGAGTGACAACACCCACCATCCTCAGTTAGCTTAACTAATGGTCAGAGATGATGCAAACTGTGATCCAACAACGTCTGGGGACCCATCAGCTGGATATCACTCTAGACCACATTGTTTCCTTGACTTCTTGCTTGAATATAACAATTGTTAGAGCTTCCCGCACCCCACAGTTATTTTTGCATATCCACAGAGCTAAAATCATACTGAACAAAGTAATGTCAATCCTGAGAAGTTCCTACACCCAAAAGATTTATTGATTCTTAGGGGAAAGTGTCACCATTTTGTGTGTGTGTAATCAGAGTCATACTGATAGAGGTTTGAGCAATATGAAAATGTTTTGCAGGTGGGATGTTATACACAGAAGAATGTTGCTCAAGAACTTGCATGCAAATAGTTGCCACTGATGATTGAGCAGAAAAGGGAGGGTTCCACTTTGGCTCAGACAGCTTTTAGACATCCCTGTAAAATAAGATTGTGAAGAATGTAATGTGAGCTTGTTTATGACTCTGTGACAATATTCACAACACTTCCCGCCCCACTGCAGATTTTTTTTTAACACTAGCAGAAAGTGCCCAGCATTGCTCAGGAATCCTAAGAAACCAAAAAAAATACGGAGATATAGAAATGGATAGTGTAATTTGTTCATTTTGAGGGCTGTGCCTGCCCTCCTTCCCCAACTCAACCCTGAACGACTCATGGAATGCCCAACCATGAACAATTTGAGGGATGGGGCTAAAGCAATTTATAGTTTTTTGAACCCTATATGATTGGGAAAGGGGCAGAGGAAGGAAGTGCTGTGTCGTTGTCCCTCAACCACACTGCAGAAAACAGAAAGTCTCAGTCCTGCTGTGCGTTGCCTTGCAAGCATGTTCTCTACACAGAGCATGACGGTAAAGCAGATTCTTGCAGCCAGCAGTGTTGCACCATTGGTGGGCTGCTCCTGCACTGCCATAGCATGGACTCGACCGCCATGACATGCCTTCTAACCATACCCTCTTTCCCCTTCCTCCTCCTGCATCATTGCCCCCAACGTATCTCAGCTCATTGGAGCACAGGTCCCAGCCACCCTTGCCACTGACAACAATGTCCCACTCCAGGCTGATCTCACTTGCTGCAACCACTGCCACCTGCATTTATGGAGAGAAGTTGCATGAGCCAGCCCCACCTCACTCACTATCACTTCCCAAATTGACTCCTCCACCAGCCATCAGCATTACTGTGGAAACCATAACTGCTGGCAGTGATAAACCATCCAACCACCAGTGCTGGCACAACACAGGGGCAGTAGCCAGTACCTCTCTCCTCCCCTCTACCCCACTGGTCACAGGGCTAGCTCTCTTCTTCCTACCTTGGGACCTCTGCAGCGCTGTCAACCCCTCTTTCAATACTGCTAGGGGTAAGCTTCCCCAGTGTAGTGCCTGCGGGTAACATGTTTGTGAAGCAGTCCTGGGCAGCCAGCAGGATTTCATCCTCTGCTCACCAGCCAGTAAGTGGAGAATTCAGTCTTGTATAATTTGACTGTGTGATTGAGTTCTCCTGCTAGGAACAGGCATGTGCAGCCCAAGTGCAATGCAGGGCTGTTTGAAAGCCCTTTTGCAAACAGCTCTATCTTGCTCTTTGCAGAGGCTGCCTGGCTGTCCTTTTTCCTTCCCAGCGCCCCAACCTAATTTGGTCAAGGCCATGTTCTGATCTGGAAAATTGTTTGCTGGTTCCCTGATTTCCTCCTCCAACACCAAGAGGAGTATGCTGTAATGTGCCTGTTTTACCCCATGTCGCCTTTAGGCAAGACCTTTCCCAGAATTGCTCACCTGCCAGAGAAGTCCTCAGCTTTCCAGGCATCAATGACCTCAGCCATATTTCCTGCTATCTTCCCGTTGGGCAACTTCAGATCATCAGCACCATTTCCATTGAAGTTCCCGCAGGAGGCACAGACTTTTCCTTCCAGGCTTTTACTGATTTGCACTTTCATTTCCCCACTGGGTTCAAGGAGAACTTTTACTACAGAGGCTAATTTAATCACAATCACATCCTGAGAGAGGCTTATAGAGACATCTTCAGAAAACGTCACTGGGAGTGTCCTTTGGCGCCCATTTACCTGAAAAGCAGAAAAGAGGGTGAAAGGTGCTGAGCTAGAATAGGTGTCCCCCCATTTACTCAGGGGTTACCTTCTAAGGCCCAATGCACATAAGTGAAATCACACAAAATGGGGAGCAACCTTAAACTGCTCAGGACTGCAATACTTCAAGGACCGCCTCTCCCCATATGATCATCCTCTAAGCCCCTTCTTCATGTGCCTCCTCTACAAGAGGTCCTGGGGGTGGCAACATGAGAATGGGCCTTTTCTGCAGTGGCTCCCCATTTGTGGAATGCTCTCTCCAGCGAGGATCACCTGGTGCCTTCCTTACACACCTTTAGAAACCAGGAGAAAACATTCCTCTTAAACCAAGCATTTGGGCTGATTGACGTTCGATGCCCTTTTAAATGTGTTGTGGAATGGGGGGGGGCATTTATTGGTTTGCTTCTGTTCTTATTTCTATCGTGTATTTTGTCTTTTTTATATTGCAATTTTATGTCGTGAAGCACCCTGAAATCTACAGGCGTAGGACGGTGTATAGAGATTTAATAAATAAATAAATAAAATAAAAATAAATAAACACCCTTTCAATGCCCTCTCTGCCGTTCTCTCTCCAATCCATACCAAAATAGCTGTATCCAAAAATATGCACAACTAGTGTTGAAGCTCTGGGGTTGGCAGGAGGCTGGAGGACACGCAGGAAAGTACGCTACCTCACATGTCAGCTGTTAGGCAGGGAGGCTGAAGAGCCTAAACAAAGCCCTGTTACGTCTTCAGTCTCTTTGGGGCTTACGTAGCCCTTAGTGAAGTCCTCTTTGGGCTCCAGGGATGGTCTCCCCACAAGTCACAAGGACTCTCCAACTCTCTCTCTCTCCATTTCTGGGTTTGAACTGAGTCACAAAAGTCAGGCTTCTAAACACATAGGACTCTCTCATCCATCCAGGCAACCAGAAGGTATTTTCACACCTCAAGGGGTATGGCCTGGGAAGGGGGAGGTCCAGAGGAGAGTCCTGAGAGTCAGACAGAAAGACTCAGAGGGCCACATTGGCTCTTGGGCTCAGGTTCTCTACTTTTAGATCAGGGGAGCCAACATGGTAATCGCTGAATGTAACTGAGCAACAATTCCCAACAGCACTGACTATTGGCCAGGATAGCAAGTTGCTTTTTAAAAATGAGGAAACCCTTTTGCCCTGTGGGTGAGAGCTTGCATTGGGCCAGCATACAAATGCCGAAAATAAACAAACAGATAAACAAGGGGTTGTGTCCAACTCATGTCTACACAGAGCAGGCGTCTTGAAATTAACGGACATAGTTTAATCATGATGCAAATATGCGATTGGATGAAATCTGAGAACCTGCCCGAGGATCTTACCCGTGTCTCCTTGTTCGTTTTTACAGTGATAAAATACATCCCTTTGAAAAACGCATGTATTGTTGTCACAGCTGGCAAATTTGAACCATCATGTTCCTGGACAACTGCTACGATCCTGAACCAAAAGGGGTCATTGTCGTTGCAGAGGGATGTAACCTCATAGGCTCCTAGGTTGGGAATTTCCCCTGAGGCTCCATCAAAGGAGGTCAGCTGTGCTCCAGGGGTGAGGACGCACTCGCCATTTTCCCTTATGCAGCCACGCAGACCGTTGTGGAGGGCACAAATCTCTCCTTCCTGACAACTGTTTTCTGCACAAACCAGTTGGCCGGATGGGCTACAGGTGCATTTTTTCAAGCAGTCTTCTAAGACAATATTCTCTCCAGCCTGGTTGATTTACAACCCACAAAGGGAGGGAGGGAGGGAGGGAGGGAGAGAGAGAGAGAGAGAAGTAGAAAAAGTTAAAATTTAAATGCAAACTTTAATTATTTTTAATAAGATAAAAAAGAAATCATATAGAAACAGACATTCAACATATACAACTGTGTACTTAGAAATACCTCTATACAACTATATTCTAGTACACCAGTGCTACATAGTTGATAAATCAATAGTAAAATAGGTCACATTTTATACTTTAACATATCCATTCATACTATATTAGTATGACATTTATTCCAAGTTCTCTTTATATATATATATTGCACCACCGGCTTCCACCTGTGTCATTTTTCTTTATAATTTCCATATTTCTTTAACACTGTTGTCTGTTTGATAAATGCCACCTTTCCCCATAATCTCCTAGCTAATTCCTTCTTATTCAGTTTATAGCTATCCTTCCAAGCTTTTGAAAATGTTTCTTAATTGTCAGCGAGGTTTATAGCTTCCATGAACATACCCTGCTATATCTAAAGCACAGATAGCCAACATGGTGCCCTCAATATGTAATTGGACCCTCCCCCCAAACTCCCATCAGCACCAGCCAGCATGGTCAACAGCCAGAAATGATGGGAATTGTAGTCCAACAATATCTGGAGAGCATCATGTTGTTACTCCTAGACTAAAGGAATAAAAGGAAGGAGGGGGAGACTATGCCAGTACATGTATCAACATATGGGGTTTTGTTTTGTTTTGTTAAACTATTAATTCACAAAAAATATAAAATGAGAGCAGGATCCTGAATGTAATTCTATGATAGTATAGAAGCAATGACCTTTCTGTCATCCATGAATTTTGTGTGGGGAAAACAGTAAAATGTGCATGAAGGACATAATTAAATATTTTGTGCCAATACAAATAAACAAAATTGGGGATTAATGTAGTAAGGGCATGGAATAGAATTATGAATTATGAATCACTGCATGTGAAACAGATGAGCCAAAAATAGACTAATATAACCAACCCTGTTACCAACACAAACATCAGCAGCAGTATACCACTTCCAATAAACTTTTCTGGCTTTCAGAGTCCAAAATAGAGTTTTTTTAAAAAAACAAAACTAACTCCACCTCTACAAATGTTGTTTGCAGGTCTGGACTCAGTCTAAAACCATCCTATTGCTAATTCACTTGTTCCCAAAAGGAAACTCTGTTCATCAGTGGACAAGTGACTTTCATGAGTCGTCATCCAGTAGAGGATGGCAATATGAGAAGGGTATTTTTTTGTGATGGCTCTCTCCTTGTGGAATCTTTTTTTCTCTTGATGATGCATTGCTTCTTCTGGGGTCTATTCATGAAAAACATGAGGCCTTGCAGGCTGACTTACAAGAGGCACAAGCGAATGCACAAACATCGCTGTTTTCACAGCTGTTGCAGTTACCTTGATGTAGCGTCCGTCATGCATGCAGCCACAGTTCCCCATTGCCACACATCTGTCACCGTCAAACAGGTAGCCGCCGTCACACTGGCAGCCTTCGAAGCAATTTTGGGTGCACCGAGGCAGAGTGGATAAGCTGGTGCAGGTGGAATCGCAGGTCCTCGTACACAACTTGTAATGGCTATTGGGTGGGCAAGTGAGAGCTGAAAATGAGAGTGAAAATCAGTGATTGAAGGAGTCAAATGCAGTCCAGGCAGGGATGGTGTATTGGCTAACTATTTTTAATTATAGAAGGGGTTAGGAAAGCATTTCATCCATATTCATTTGGATGCACAGTACGGGGGGGAAATTATAATTAAAGTTAATTAAAGTCCTACTCCATGTTTTTAACTGGCATAAACTATTATTATTAATCATGATTCTATTGCTTAGGTCCTGGAAGGAAAAGAAGAAGATTAGAAGATGTAACTGCAGGTTCCTGCTGTGCAAACTTACGGCAGAAGTTGTTTTTTCTCCAGGCTCCAATTGTAACTCCTGCAGCCTGACATGCAGCTACATAAGCCTGGATGCTCCTACAGAGAGTTTCTCCGGCACCATTGGCTGCACACATGTCATACAGACAGTGGTTGAAGTATTCAGCAGGGTCCACCACGGAGTGACAGTTCCTGAAGGGACCGTCTTTGGCTTGGATCATTCCGCAGGAACTCTCGGAACGGTATGGCGTTGTCTTGGCTGCATCACAGATGGGGCATTTATCTCCACAGCCATTGGAGCATCTGATACCATCAATGGGAACCTTCCAAGAGGCCCCAAACTCTTCCACATTCTGGGTGCTTTTCCCGGTAGGCAGAGTAAAGTCATCGGTCCTGTCCTTATTGAAATTGCCACATAGACCATTGACAAGTCCCTGATAGTTACTGGGGACAGACACCAGGACATAAGAGGAGGTATCAAAAAGGACTTGGAGACCAAAGTCAGACTGGACAATGATATTGTTGCCTTCCTGGTTGGCCCAGAGTTTCCCATCGTTTGTCTTCATGGGCAGTGTATAGAGCTCTCCATCCACCTGCATTAACCACAGAGAAGGTGACAGTTTTAAATAATAATAATTATTAATGTTTCTTTAATGGTGTCTTGGACTCCATTTCAGGTGGAAATTCCTCCCAAAGCAGGTTACAAATGAAAGCTGCCTCTAAATTGCTCCTGTTTTGTGGGAGGAATTCATGCACACACCAGAAATGCAGGTTTATGCAATCGAACAGGATTAAAGCACCCTGTCTCCCCAAGGTGACAAATCTACTTAAAAACAACCAAAATTCTAACTTCTCCAAAACTGCATTGCAGTTCTCCAACCCCAAAAGTGGACAAAAATGCATATATTTGGAGATGTACATTAAAACCCACATGTAGGTGAAAATGACAAATAGAAATGCATTATATTAGAGAAAATTGCTTTCAAAAATGTGTCCATCATTTATTTGTTTCTTTGTTTGTTTGTTTATAGCTTTCATAAACTGCTTAATGTTTTATCAAATCTTTAAGCGGTAAAAAAAGGGGGAGGGTTGTTAAGAGAAATTTGTACTTAAAAGCAGGAGGGTTAAGGGAAAAAAAAACAATTGCGAATTGCCACAGAAATCTGGAAACCTGAATTCAGTACTGGAAAAATGTGAGATTGAGAGAAACGAAAACTGTCAGTGATGGGGCTCAAGGGACAGTGGGAGATGAAATTCTCCCAAGGACTCCTGCAGTTGTAGGAATCGTGGGTGAACTATGGTGGCATTTCTACTTCAGAGAGACATACCTTGAGCTTCCAGTTTGTTGCCTTCTCAATGACAGCAGTGTATCCATGAAAAGAGACTACAATCATCTTAGTCAGTGACCTTTCATTTTCCACTGACACGGCAAAGTTTGCCAGCTGAGCATCCTCTCCTTGGACTTTAGCTAAAGTATAAGTGCAGGTTCCTTGGAAGTCGTAGGCCCGTCCATCAAAAGTTAGGTAGTGGGAGCCTGCGGCCAAACTGCAAGTACCAGACCCTACAGGATGACAGCCTTGGACACCGTCCTTCACCCTACATTCCTCATGGGGCCCACAAGAGATTTCCTGGCATTTGACAACTCCATTGTCTGTACATTGGCATCGTTCCTGGCAGGAGGAACCGGGGTAGAACTCCTCTCCCTTCTTGTAGTAGTTGCCCCCGTGCTCACAGCCACAATTCCCAATAGGGACACACTGGTCCCCACTGAAGACGAACCCTGGATTGCAATAGCATCCTTCTTTGCAGGTCATTTCACACCCATCAGGAGCCGAGAGACCACGGCAAGTGGCAGGGCAGCCATTTCCACAGAGCTCGTAGTGAGAGTTAAGTGGGCAGGCAGGGCCTGGAAGAAAGGACAAAAACAGAAAGTGGTGAATTTCAAGCTAGTATAGAAGTTTTTTCAGAAGACGTCTGGTTCTTTGGTCACCTGGTGTAGAATAGGTCTGGTGTGCTCTGTTATAAAGTATGCCTATGGAGTGACATCTGCTGGTTAGAGAAGATGTTAGCAAAGGTTGCCATAGGATTAAATTGTATTTCGATATACCATAAGCCCACAACATATGGCATGCACATCCTTGGAGCAGAACATTGTAAGGGAAGATGATTAGCTCACTGGTAAACAGGACGTTTTTCATACAAAAGGTCCCAGGTTTAATCCCTGGCATCTCCAAGTATGACTGGGATAATGTCCATAACTGAGAGTCTGGAGAGCCAATGTCAGTGTCAATGTCAATATCAATGTCAATGTCAACAGTAGATGATCTGAACAGGTGTCAAGTTACTGCTTATGTTCCTCTGCTAAAACAGCTTCAAGAGGCAATACTTACTGCAGAAAGACTCTGTTCTCCATTCTTCAAGCTCAGTGTCCAGATCCTGACAGGCTGCCCCATAAAAGCCGATGGCATTGCACAGAATGTTGTGCAGGCCATGATACTGACAGACATCAAAGATGCAATCATTGAAGTAGGGCGTTGGGTCGATGATCTCATGGCAGTGCCTGAAAGGCCCATCCCTCTTGATGAGGATCCCACAGTATTGGTTGCTCTTATAAGCTTGTTTCTGTGCCTCTCCACATGGTGGGCAATCGGTGGTGCAACCCTGTGAACAACCTGGGACCTCTGCCACCTTCCAGCTCTCTGCAAAATGGAATATGCTAGGTGCTTGTCTCCCATCATTCATGGTCAAGTCATCACTGGGGTTCATGTTGTTGTTGCCACAGAGGCCACAAACAGCATTGGCATATGTACTGGGTATGATGACTTTGACATAGCTGTTCCAGTCAAAGGTTACTGTCAGGTCAAAATCAGTCTTGATGAAGACCTCACTCCCACTGACATAAGCCTTTATCTTGTCTTCGTGGTAGAAAGGCAGGTTCACGTAGACTTCATTAACCTGGAATGTGATGCAGTAGGAATTGTTACCACTGCTCTTACCAAGTGGTTGTGTCCAGTATTAGTTTTAGAGAAACAGACCCATTGAAATTAATGAACAAGAAGCATATAACATAAAGACTATAAGGTTTCTCCTGATTCACATGTTCTGGAAAAATAGAGCATAGTACCATCAACAAACAGATGGCACCTTGCCCCCAAACTCCTAATGATCACTCTCAGTGGCTTTAGATAGCACTGGAGATAAAATAGTGCCCTGCAGCATCCCATAACATAGTCACTGGAGAGCCAAAAAGCACTGTCCCAGTTCAGTCCTGGAGGTAGAATTGGCACCACTGTAACACAGAACCCCCAATTCCCATTCCTTGGAGGCCATGAACTTTGGAGTTGGCCCAACAGCAGCCTCCACATGGATATTGAAATCACCTAGGATTATTCTCCTGGGGTCCTCCAACAATATCACAGAAATGACCCTGACCAGCCTGATCAGTGGTATTGCTGGGCAACAGGGTTGTTGGTAGACAGTACTATCCCCAATCTGGGAAGACCAACTCATTCCCTACAGACCCTCTCAGATGTTAAGATTGGCAAAGAGGGCCCCTCTTGGTAGTTTGTGGGTGGATGGGATCTGGTAGCAGGTATTCTCTGTGGTAGCCCTTAAGCTGCGAAATTCCCTCCCTGCTGAGCTTCATTTGACACATTCATAAGTTTGATTTTGTCATGTGCTGAAAACACATCTCTTAACCATATATATATATATATATATATATATATATATATACACACACATACATACATATATATGGTTATATATATATATATATACTGTGATGTGTGTATATATATATATATATATATATATATATATATATATATATATATACTGCGATGGATGTGTATTTTAAAGATTTGCTTTTTTATCTGACTCTAAATTGTTTTAATGGGACGCAGGTGGCGCTGTGGGTTAAAGCCTCAGCGCCTAGGGCTTGCCGATCGAAAGGTCGGCGGTTCGAATCCCTGCGGCGGGGTGCGCTCCCGCTGCTCGGTCCCAGCGCCTGCCAACCTAGCAGTTCGAAAGCACCTCCGGGTGCAAGTAGATAAATAGGGACCGCTTACCAGCGGGAAGGTAAACAGCGTTTCCGTGTGCGGCTCTGGCTCGCCAGAGCAGCGATGTCACGCTGGCCAAGTGACCCGGAAGTGTCTCCAGACAGCGCTGGCCCCTGGCCTCTTAAGTGAGATGGGCGCACAACCCCAGAGTCTGTCAAGACTGGCCCGTACGGGCAGGGGTACCTTTACCTTTACTAAATTGTTTTAACTCTTTTTAATATTGTAGTTTTAAGTTGTTGTAACCCAACTTATGAAAAAAGGGCCAGTGAAAAATCCAATCATCGTCCTAGGCTCCCATAATAGTTTCTGGATCAGATAAACTCATTGTTGTAGGCAGCTGGGGGCCCTGCCCTCACTGCTCACAAATCATGCTTGTCCCATACTTAGGAACTGGATCTGACAACTCTTGTGGCCGTCAACAGCACATATCTAATGCTGAATTTTGCAGCACATCGAGCTTACTTCATCTATACTTTGCATGTCAACAGACCCTGTAGTTCAAGTTACAATGTCCAGTGGGGTATAGTGCCATTTGTCACAGATAAACCATCCCCTATCAGGAACTGCTTCAATGCTTACTTAGAAAACTAGCAAGGTACCCTGCCCAAGAGCCACCCTTGAAACAGCCCTGTAATGACACAAAGAGGAAAACAACCATACATTCACCAATTGTCTATACCTGGATCCTGCGTGGATACTCCTGGCTAAGTGTGATTATGACATTGTAGACCTCCAATGTCACCACCTTGGTGTAGGACACATTTTCGTTGCCTCGGTTGTTGTTCTCCACTTTGACAGTGAAAGGCCTGAGAGTCGGGTCCTTAGAGCACAGCCCAGCCAGCTGGTAGACACAGGTGCCCATGAAGTCATATTTCTTCCCATCAAAGGTGGTGTAATGAGGGTCCCCGGCTGCTGAGCAAGTAGCGGTGCTTACGGGATGACAACCTCGGACTCCATTGACCACAGTGCACTGCTCACTAGCTTTGCAGCCAGCTGGTTTGCACACCACGAGGCCCAGGGTGGAATCACATGTGCAGCGGGAACCACAGCTCTCATCAGCCCAGAATTCTTCTCTGGGTTTGTAGTAGAGCCCATTGTAGGTGCAGCCACAGCTCCCGACAGGCACACACTTGTCAACGCTGAGGACGTAGCCATCGTTGCACTGGCAGGTTTCCACACATGGCTGTTTGCAGGCAGAGGGAGCATTGCGGTCGGCGCAGCTGGCAGGGCAGGCATTGCCACAGAACTCATAGTGGCTATTCTGAGGGCATGGCAAGGCTGTAAGGAGGAGAAGAACAGCAGGTGTCTAACTACTGATAGAATGTGCTAAAGCTTAAATTGGCAAGAGCTGATGCTGCTAATATTGTACATGTCATATACAGTGTGTGTGTGTGCGTGTGTTTAAGAATGAATTCTTGGGTCACAAGATCCAAGTTTGGAGCAAGTATTCTTTGGTGAGAGAACCCCAGCAAAGATTTAAAATCACAAAACATGCAGCAACGCCAAATGTGAAAATATAGGCTATAAACACTTTTAAATGTGCTCCTCCAAGTGAGTTCCACCCCCCCCAAGTTTATTTCCCTCTTCCACCAGCATAGGAAAAAGACCCCACATTTGAGAAGTTTTATTAAAAAGAGCTTACTTGCAAATCTCAGAGTCATGTGAAAGTTGCACCGGCAGTAAAACTTGGCTTAGTTCCAAAATGGGGAAGAGCACTCACCACAGCCAGAGGCTGTCCTCCAATCGTATATGGTGGCACCCTCTTTCCTGCAGGTTTTAGCATAGGCCTCCAAGGCCTGGCAAAGGATGTTCTTGGCTCCTCCATTGAGACACACATCATAAATGCAGCTGTCAAAGAAGTCATCCGGATTCACTGTGGAATGGCATTCTCTGAAGGCGCCCCCCGAGGTTTTGCTGATCAGCCCACAGTACTCTTCCTTTCCATACAGCGCCCTCTTGCTCTCATCACATGTTGGGCAATTCCCTCGGCAATAATCCCAGCAAAAGGGGTCCCGGTCCTTGACTTTCCAGCTGCTGGCCCAGCTTATGATGGAGGCAGCCTTGGTGCCATTGAGAAAGACCATGTCGTCTGCAGGGTTTTGATTGAAGTTTCCACACAGCCCGCATGTGGCCCCATAGTAGCTGCTGGGGAGAGTGATCACCAGGTGCCATTGCCAGTCGTACGTTACTTGGAGGCCAAAATCTGTTTGCAGGACAGCATTGGTGCCGCTCTGGTACAGCTTGATCTTGCCATCTTCAAGAGTCAGTGGCAGGCTGGTAATAGCATCATTTAACTAGAGACAGAATGTCAACACACACATATGAATTATTGTTTTATTTTTCCTTTGTTTCCATGCAGCCATGTGTCTAAGAAACAGGAATAGACAAGCTGATCCTAGCCTTAGACTCTTAGACTGAAATTCTAACCCCACTTACGAAGGAGTAAGCTTCAATGAATTCTTTAGACAAAGACTGGGGAATCAGCAGGCATTTTAGCCATGGCCACAAACCCAGTGACAGGGAATCTATGGGCCATCCAGGTGTTGTTGGACTACAATCCCCATTAGTGCTAGCCAGCATGGTCAATGGTCAAGGATGACAGAAGTTGTAAACCATTCCCAGCCCCTTCCCTAAGCTATTACTGCATGTGATTCTCAGGGAATTTACACTTTCACCACCTACCTCTGTCCATGGTACTGTTTCACATGAGCAAGCATCACTTTAGATAGGTTAAGTTTTTTAGTGGACCTTGGGAATATTAGTCGGCAGCGCAAACAAGTTTGTTGGGCTTAGGTGGCCCAAGTGATCACTTATGTTTGGGCAGTGCAGTCACATAGGAGGGTCAAAGTCAACTATAAGGTGTAACCAAGCCAAATCCAGTTGCACTAGCAGCTGCTCATACTCTGGTTTCAAACCATGAACCCAAGAAAGGGACTCAGATTGTGTTTATCTGTACACCATTCGGTTGCCAACTTGCAGTATTTACGGAATCTTTTTAAAATGCAAACATCACAAAACAAGCTCCTCATTGGATCCTTATTGGGTAGATCTAGAGCACACATTTGCCATGCCAAAGCATCAAGATCAGGTAGATCCTGCTACGGTTTCTTGTGACCAGCTTTGAAAATCAATATTATGCCAAATAGGATTGCAGCTTCATCACATCACATTCCCCCGTTCCCTATATTCTGCCAGCCACAAAGGAGAAAGAGATTGGATGTCTGGATAATGAGGGTCTTTTAATCATGCAAAGTGGCATGAAGGTCAATAACTTCCATCATTCGGAGTGGTATAGAGGTTCAATAATCTCTTGAGAGTGACCTGCAAGCACTAGTATTTCTTCTCCCTCCTGATATAGCTATTCCTTTCATGCTACTTTAGACTAATATCAGGCTCTCAAAGTGGCTATATATTGGAATGAATTCCAGTACATTCACGAAGGTTATCCCATCCCCTGGCAATCTAACATACCCGGATTCTTCCAGTTTCCTGTTTGTGGATGGAGATCTTGTACCCATAGACATAGATGTTGGTCAGACGCACGTAGGACACAGCCTGGTTGCCCCTGTTGTCATTCTTCTCATCAATAGTGAAAGGCACCAGCGTAGCATCGTTCCCACAGTACTTGGCAATAGTGTAAGAACAAGTGCCCTGGAAATCAAACTTCTTTTTGTCAAAGGTTTGGTAGTGTGGGTCCCCCCAGGCCCAGCAGGTTCCTGTGAACTGTGGTTTGCATTTGGCTTGGCCGTTCTCCATCTTGCATGTCTCCTTTTCTCGGCACTTCAGGGCTTTGCATGGATCTAAAATGAAAGGCATGAAACGTGAGCTAGAAGTCATTCCGTAAAAACCTAAAGGTGCAGAGGTGGAGGGAAGTTTTATCCATTAGCAAAAGGGCATAGGTGGGCAACATGGTGCCCTCTAGAAGTTGTTGGAGTCCAATTCTCATCAGCCTCGGCCTGCGTGGTCAAAAGTGATAGGAGCAAGAAGATCTGGACGGTAACATGTTGGCTGTCTATGTGATGGGGGAAGCAACACACAACCCTGCCTCATATTTATTAGGCTGGAATGTGCCCTTGATCTCTGATATCAGCTCTGGATCCATTCCAGTCCGGCTTCCGCGCTGGTCATGGGACCGAGACGGCTCTGGTCGCCCTAACAGATGATCTCCGCAGGCAGCTGGATCGAGGCGGGTCGGGGCTGCTGATTCTTCTAGACCTGTCAGCAGCCTTCGACATGGTCGATCACGAACTCCTGGACCACCGCCTTGCCGACGTGGGGATCCAGGGCACAGTCCTTCAATGGCTGCGCTCGTTTCTCTCTGGTCGGGGACAGAGGGTGGCGCTTGGGGGGGAATTGTCATCCCGCCACTCCTTGGTGTGTGGTGTGCCTCAGGGTGCAATACTCTCCCCGATGCTTTTTAACATCTTTATGCGCCCCCTCGCCCAGCTTGTCTGGAGTTTTGGGCTGGGCTGCCATCAGTATGCTGATGACACCCAACTCTATTTGTTGATGGACGGCCACCCGGACTTGGCCCCAGACACACTGATCAGATGCTTGGAGGCTGTGGCTGGATGGTTACGTGGGAGCCGGCTGAAGTTAAATCCTTCGAAGAGGTCCTCTGGCTGGGACGGGACGACATGGGACTGAGGGGGCAACTCCCATCTCTTGCGGGGGTGCAATTAGTGCCAGCACCGTCCGTTAAGAGTTTGGGTGTAATCTTCGATACCTCCCTCTCCATGGAGGCGCAGATTGCAGCTATAACAAAGGCGGCATTTTTTCATCTCCGCCAAGCTAAGCAGTTGGCTCCTTACCTCTCTCGCCCTGACCTAGCCACTGTGATCCACGCGACGGTCACCTCCAGACTGGATTATTGTAACTCGCTCTACGTGGGGCTGCCCTTGAGACTGACCCAGAAACTCCAGCGGGTGCAGAATGCCGCAGCGAGACTCCTTACGGGGTCTTCGCTTAGAGATCACATTCATCCGGTGCTATACCAGCTGCACTGGCTCCCGGTGGAGTACAGGATCAGGTTTAAGGTGCTGGTTTTAACCTTCAAAGCCCTATACGGCCTAGGGCCCTCGTACCTACGGGACCGCCTCTCCTGGTATGCCCCACAGAGGAACTTACGATCTTCAAATAAAAACACTTTGAGGGTCCCAGGCCTCAGAGAGGTTAGGCTGGCCTCAACTAGAGCCAGGGCTTTTTCGGCTGCGGCTCCAACCTGGTGGAACGCTCTGTCACAAGAGACAAGGGCCCTGCAGGACTTGACATCTTTCCGCAGGGCCTGCAAGACAGAGCTGTTCCACCTGGCATTTGGTCAGGGCGCAGCCTGACCCCCTCCTCTGGCAATCTTTACAAAGCTTTAGTTTATGGTTGCCATCAATTTTGATTTTAATTCATTTTTATAATGTTTTATAATGTTATACTGTTTTAATGTTGTTAGCCGCCCTGAGCCCGGCTTCGGCTGGGGAGGGCGGGATATAAATAAAAAATTTATTATTATTATTATATTGCTTCTTGCTTGTTGGAATGAAAGACAGAGAAGTGCAGGTAAGTTTGTGGAAAATCTGCCTGCTGTACAAAGGAAAAATGTACAATTGCAGCTCTGTCTGCTTCTGCCTCTGGCACCACCCAGCATGTGGCTCCAGAAGTCTGCCCAGAAGAGAATGCTGCCCTAGAGCTTTAAAAAATGTACCTTGCCCATTATTTATAGACTCACATACTACATTCCTACATATAAGGTGCTATAATTTCCCAGCATATCTGTGCCAAGACCAGGGGTTAGGCACAATGAGAATTGTAATCCAGCAACATCTGAAGAGCCACAGGGTCCCCACCCTTCGCTTGATTGACTCTCTCCTTACCCTTATTAATGCAACTCATGATTCCATCTTGGATCTTGCAGTTCTCATCGGCAGCACAGTTGTGGGCCTCACAAATTACTCCCTGGCCTGGGATGCAATGGCAGCTCTCCTGGCACACATTCAGCAGAACCTTCTCATTGGGCTGTTGGGAGATTTGGGAAACAATAAAATAGAGCAGCAACAGTAATCCCTTCAGTGCTTTTCTGAGGTATAGCTTGAATGGGAAGGGACTGAGCATTGGAGGAGGAGTGAGATTCCTTTTAACAGAAAGGGCTGTTAAGCAAAAATGGTGAAATGGGTGCATGAATGAATCACCACCAACTGCACATCACGGTGTGTTTTCCCCCCATCTCAGCTCCCAATGCCACAACTCCTCAAGCCTTTCAGTTGAGATAATTTGCCTATTCCACAGCAAGCAGCCAGGTCAAATAATTTGCATGCATGTACAGATGACTCTCGGGGGACGTGGGTGGCACTGTGGGTAAAAGCCTCAGCGCCTAGGGCTTGCCGATTGAAAGGTCAGTGGTTCGAATCCCCGCGGCGGGGTGCGCTCCTGTTGCTCGGTCCCAGCGTCTGCCAACCTAGCAGTTTGAAAGCACCCCCGGGTGGAAGTAGATAAATAGGGACCGCTTAGTGGCGGGAAGGTAAACAGCGTTCCGTGTGCTGTGCTGGCTCACCAGATGCAGCTTTGTCACGCTGGCCACATGACCTGGAAGTGTCTCCGGACAGCGCTGGCCCCCGGCCTCTTAAGTGAGATGGGCGCACAACCCTAGAGTCTGTCAAGACTGGCCCGTACGGGCAGGGGTACCTTTACCTTTACTTTACAGATGACTCTCAGCTTATGTTGGGTTTATGTTCCTTGAGGTTGCATGTAAAGGCAAAATCACACAAAGTCAAGATGACCCCTGGAATTGCCCCCACTGTCCAAGATCTCACAGGTTCTTGGATGGCCAGTGATATCTTGTGGGAGCCTCCCAGAGGCCTTGTATGTCTTTCTTAGAGCTGGTAAACAAAGCAGAAGGATTAAAAGCTCTTTCTTCGAAGAGTTTTCCTGCCCCGCACTTTGCTTACTGGGTTCTGAGATGGTCACATGAGCGTTCTCAAGGCTCCTGCAAGATCTCACGATAGCCTCCAGTGCCCAGTAAGCCAGGTTATCCCACCCCTTTCTAATTATTTTTCGGTGATCTGTGCAAAGGAGTAAGTAAAATCACATTAAGTCGACTGCATAAGCAAGCTGTTAGTAGTTCTGTCCTATCGTTACACTTAAGTTGCACGATTCCGCCACCTGATGTACCAACTCCTACCAATGACAGTTCATTTTATTTATTCCATATTTCAAAAAACAGCCATTAAAACATTTCAAGACCTGAGAAATTCTGGAGATGATCACAACAGCTTGTGGTTTGGGGTTCAAAGAATGTGCAACTGGGAAAGCATGCTCTGAAAAAAGGGTTCAGAAGATCAGCTACCTTGTAGTAGCGTCCATTCTTTAAGCACCCACAGTCTTTTGCGGCGACACAGCCAAGGCCATCGAAGAAGAAGCCATCATTACATTGGCAGCCCTCAGCACAGGTCTCCGGACAGGCTGCAGGGTCGGTGATCTTGGTACAGGAGGTGGAGCATAGGTTGCTGCAAATCTCATAGTGACTGTTGGCTGGGCAGCGCAGAGCTAAGTGAGAAAAGAAAGAAAAAACATCCATGTTAGGTGAAAGGCTCCCTGGTACTATCTGGGATGGCTGGGAAACTGGCAAGTGAAATGCAGATAGAGTGGCCGTTAAAGGGCAGAAAATGTCTTTGACAGCTGTTGTTTTTGCAAAAGACGAAAACAGAAAGCTGACGCTAGGATGAATTTATGTTCCTTAACCCCACTGTTTTGATCATTTCTTCACTTATCTCATATATTTTTGCTCCAGCCATTGAAAACTTGCCTATTCAAGACAATGGAGGTTTTTTAAATATAAAAAATGCTTAGGTTTCCATAGGGAGAGGAAGCAAGGAGGATAGTAAAATGCTTCTGAGATCTTGTAAAGGCAATTTGAGCAGTGGGACAAACCCAATCTCTGAGCAATGTGAGATTCCAGGGTTTACCTAGGGTTTGATTTTCTTGGAATGAGGGTCAGCAGTGACTGTGATGTGTTTATTGGACACATTCCAATTTGCTTATAAAACGAAAAGATCGACAGAGGACGCTGTGGCGATTGCCCTCCATGCCGTTCTTGCACATTTGGAGCAGCGGGGGGGTTATGCCAGACTGCTTTTTTTAGATTTCAGCTCGGCATTTAATACCATTCTACCACAACGTCTGATGTCTAAACTGGAAGATCTGGGGCTTCCGTTATCACTGTGTGGGTGGATATTGGATTTTCTGTCAGACCGCCCCCAGAGGGTTTGGTTGGGCCCTTATACCTCTAATACGCTTAAGACTAACACAGGAACACCACAGGGATGCGTACTTAGTCCTCTCCTTTATATTCTCTACACGTACAATTGTGTCGCTGCTCACCCTAGTAATAGGGTTGTTAAATTTGCAGATGACACAACCGTGATTGGGCTCATCTCTGAAAGGGAGGGTGAAACGGACTATAGAGATGAGGTGGAGTGGCTGATAGAGTGGTGCAGAGCTAACAACTTGCTCATAAATACAAGGAAGACAAAGGAGCTTGTGGTGGACTTCAGGAGACAGAAGAGCAATGTCCAGCCACTTTTGATTGATGGGGTCTGTGTGGAGAGGGTAACAACGTTCAGATTTTTGGGTATTGAATTACAAGAGGATCTGTCCTGGAGTGTCAGCACAAGGGGGCTTGTGAAGAAGGCGCAGCAGAGACTGTACTTTTTGAGAATCTTAAGGAAAAACCATCTTCCGCAGAAACTGCTGCTTGCCTCCTATCACTGTGCCATTGAGAGTGTGCTCACTTATGGCTTATGTGTGTGGTACGGAAGCTGTACTAACCAGGACAGGATGGGGTTGTGCAGAGTTGTTAAGGCAGCAGAAAGCATTGTTGGCTGCCCACTTTCCACCTTAGAGCAGATTTATGCCACAAGGTGCCATAGGAAGGCATTGGACATAGTAAAAGATCCATCGCATCCTGGTCACTGTCTCTTTGAGCTCCTGCCATCGGGACGGAGATACAGGACGATGAAGACGAGAACGAGCCGTCTCAAGAACAGCTTCTTCTCCAGAGCGATCTCGGCCCTGAATGGGAAACCTGGACTTTGAAAGTCATCTAATCTTCCTTGCTGTATTATATTGCATTGTTTTAATTAGTGTTTTTATAGTTGTTCTGATTTCGTGTGGAGTGCCCTACCTGGGTGGATGGAACAGCCAAGTAAATTTCGTTGTCCCTGAGAGGGGGCAATGACAATAAAGTTGTTATTATTATTATTATTATTATTATTATTATTATTATTATTAATGATATATGGCTTATTTGCACATACAGTTGTACCTTGGTTCTCAAACAGAAGGTTTTCCCAGAGACCATCTGACCTCCGGAACTGTTCAAAAACCAATACATGGCTCCCAGTTGACTGCAGGAATGTCCTGCAGCCAATCGGAAGCTGCAAAAGCCACGCCAGATGTTTGGCTTCCAAAAATTGTTAGAAAACCAGAACACTCACTTCCAGTTTTTGATCGTTCAGGAGCCAAAACGTATGAGTTCCAAGGCATTCGGCAACCAAGGTACGACTGTATGTACAACCCTAGCCTATGATGGAGCTCACAGCATTAACATCCCCAAAATTCTTGCTTATCCCAGAGCCACAGTCCTGGATTCAAGCAGAAATCCAGTGTGCCTCTCTTTCTCCAGCTTCTGCCTGCAGCTTGCTCTCTGTCTCTCTTACACCTCTGGCCCTTGTCCTTCTCACCAACAGCCAGGGGAGAGGCAGGGGCCACCTATGTGCCTTCTGGCACAAAGCAACTTCCTTTGTTTGTTTGCTGTGTATTCTGAGAAGTGTCTTGCTAGGTACCAATTGGTCTACAAGGCTGCTGACTCTCTCTGGCTCCTTCAGCTGCATTTCATCACTCAGACACAGACTGAGCTCTCAGAGTAACTGATCTTGCATACCTGCTTGATTTCCTGCTTTCCAGCATACCTTGGTTCAAGGATGGTGAACCTAGGGACCAGGCCCAAATATGGCCCTGTCTATGGCCCCAGAAGGTTGACAAGAAGGAATCACAACCCTTGTGCTGAACAAGGCCCCTACCCAATCAACTTATACTGCAGGTTCTGGCAGGAACTCATTGAAGACAATTTTCTATATACCTCTGTGATTTGAGCTTGTCAGTAGGTTGCGGAACACATAGTCAAGAGGGTGGTGAGTTCAGTCTCTGCACAGCTTGAGGCAGTTAGAGCCTTACAAATAAACACACACCTCTAGATGTGTGCCAAAGTGACGGGGGTCATTTCAGTTTCTGCTCCTATTTCTCTCCTCCCCCTGAATGTTCAGTCCCCAGTACTTACGACAGAAGGAAGGGCTCCTCCAGGGCTTGACAGAGACCCCGGCCTCTTGGCAGACAGAAACGTAGCTCTGGATGCTGTTGCACAAGACCTGGCTGTCCACGTTGCCCAGGCACACATCGTAGATGCAGTTGCTGAAGTACACACTGGGGTCCACCTTTGCATGGCAAGCACTGAAGGGGCCATCAGGTGCAGTGAGGATCCCACAGTAGTTGCGCTGTTTGAAAACGTCCTTCTTCCTTTCCTCGCAGACTGGGCAGCTGTTCCCAGAGCATCCATCTGAGCAAGATCTATCTGCCCCAGAGACCTGAACCTTCCAGGAAGCACCAAATTTAGCTATGTCAGAGGTTATTATGCCATTGGGTAGCAGGAACTCATCGTCCTTCTTCCCATTGTAGTTCCCACAGAGGCCTTGCATCTGACCCTGGTAAGTGCTTGGGACTGTGACCGTCACGTGGTAAACCAGGTCGTAGCTCACAATGAGACCAAAGTCAGTTTCTATCAGGATTTTTGTGCCATGTTGATAGGCTCTGATCCGCCCAGCAGAAAAGGATATAGGGACGGTGTAGATCAAGCCATTCACCTGGAAGAAGAAAACAGAACATTCACTGGTTGAGTAGGATTGGCCTAAGGGTTGTTTCTTATGTTGCAAATTCATACTCAAAGGATTGGCAGCTGGGGGGCAAAAAAACCCCCCTATATTAGGAGACATTTGCAATAAAATGTTAACAAGTTTTCATTAGAATTATTGGGAGAAATGCCAGCTGATACAGAAATGTGGAGAACTGGACTTAGGACAGGAAATATGAGAGAAAGAAGCTGATGGACTTGTTCATCCTTAATTAAATAAATGAGCCAAGACAATGTCTTAATGTGGAAAAAAGATGAATGGCTAAAGATCTAATGATTTGCCTCTCCTTTCTGCATGGACTCACCTTCACTTGACCTTGCTTGCTCTGCAGTAATGTGAGTGTAATGCCATAGACAGTGACCGAGACCATCTTGGTAACAGCAACCTTCCTATTTCCCCAGGGCTCATTTTCCACGTTGACAGTAAAGGCTCTCAAGACCCGGTTGTTTGTGCTGACCTTAGCCAAGGTATAAGTGCAGGTGCCTTGGAAATCAAAGGCCAGTCCATCGAATGAGAGATAGTGAGGGTCACCTGAAGCAGAGCAGGTGGCGCGGCTGGTGGGGTAGCAGTTCTGAATACCCTTCTCTACCTTGCACTGCTCCCCTTTCTTGCAGCTAGCAGGCTGGCATTTTATTTGCTTGCTCTGTGCGTCACAGATGCAGCGTCTTGTGCACGTCTTGTCTCCCCAGAACTGCTCACCGGGCGAGAAGGACTTCCCCTCAAACACGCACCCACAGGCAGCCTTGGAGATGCATTTCCCAGCATCCAACACAAAGCCCTCATTACATTGGCAAGTCTCTATGCAGGGCATTGAGGAACAGTCTTGGGGCTCAGCTTGGTTGTTGCAGGTTGCAGGGCAAGGAGATCCACAGGCATCATAATGGCTGTTCTCAGGGCAGAATTTGGCTGTCAAAAGAGACAAGATGATTGTCAACAAGGCACGATTAGAAGACACAGGGAATCTGAGAGTTTGTTAGGATATTTCCGTTCCTCCTTAAAAAGGGAGCAGGCTGTTGTGTATCACAAGCCTGTGTACTTCCTGCTAACAGGGAGTTTCCATTTCATATATAGCTTTTGTTTTCTGTCTGTTGCCTCCACATGAAGGCAGGCAGTCATGTTTTCCAGTCCTTTGACTGATACTGTTTCCTCGGGAGACCGGGAGACGTCGTGGAAGCATGATGGCCTCTGACTCCCTGGCAGTATCCCAACAAAGTTAAGCTATATTTTGCTAATGTGGGACAAGGGAAAGTGTACTGAACCATGTTTTTATTTTGATTATGTATTTTGTGGTTTTTATATTTTGATTTTATCCTGAGACCTACGGGTATAGGGTGGTATATAAATTTAATTAACAACAACAGCAATGACCAAGATGTCCTTAGCCTAGCCTGCCTCTCAGAGTATTGTGCAAATCAAATGGATGCACCAACTGTAAGCTGCCAGGAAGATGTATTCAGTACAGATGTAACATTAAACTAAGGTTTGCAGAGCGGGCCCTCTTGGTAGTTCTGCTACCCTTGGAAGTTTGGGGTTGTGGTGGCCTGGAGTGGCCATTCTCTGTGGCAGCTGCCAAACTCTGGCATTCCCTTCCCATAGAGGAACATCTGGCATTTTCATTGTACAGTGGTACCTCGGGTTACAGACTTTTCAGGTTACAGACACTTCAGGTTACAGACTCTGCTAACCCAGAAATAGTACCTCGGGTTAAGAACTTTGCTTCAGGACGAGAACAGAAATCACGTGGCAGCGAGAGGCCCCATTAGCTAAAGTGGTGCTTCAGGTTAAGAACAGTTTCAGGTTAAGAACGGATCTCCAGAACGAATTAAGTTCTTAACCTGAGGTACCACTGTATAGCTTTCATCATATGCTGGAGACTTCTATTTTTACCCTGGCCTTTGGCATATGTATATATATATATATATATATATATATATATATATATATGAATGAAACCCAGTCTATTCTGGGTCTGGAAACCAAGCCTTATGAGGAACGGGCGAAGGAGCTAGGTATGTTTAGCCTGGAAAAGAGGAGACTGAAAGAAGGTATCATAGACATCTTCACATATCTCAAAAGCTGTCACATGGAAGATAGAGCAAGCTTGTTTTCTCCTGCTCCAGAAGATAGGACTCGAACCAATGGCTTCAAATTACAAGAAGGGAGATTCTGACACTCACAGCAACCAATGGGGGTTCTCCAGTCCAAGACAGTAACTTGCTTTTCCCGACAAACTACTGCATAGTTATTCAGTGCCTCACAAAGAAGCTCCTTCAGGCCATCATTCATGCAGAGGTCATAGACACAGTTTTCCAGAAAAGGGTTGGGGTCAATCACAGCATGACACTTGCTGAATGGGCCATCTTCTCCTTTGCTGAGCCAGCCGCAGAATGGCTCGCCTTCATACTTCTTGACCATCTCTGGGGAGCAGCTTTTGCATTCCCCATGGCAGTCATCCCAGCAGAACCTGTCGCCATCGTCCACCTTCCAGCTCTTTCCAAACTCAATGGGGTTGGGAGCCAAGGCCCCATCAGGGGTGCTGAAGTCATCAGTGGGTTCTCCATTGTAGTTGCCACAAAGACCGCAAACGTTTTCAGAAAAACTGCTGGAGAGCTTCACCACCAGGTAGGTGTTCCAGTCATAGGAGACCTTCAGGGAGAAATCTGTCTCAATGAAGACAGAGCTCCCACTCTGGTAGAGATGGAGTTTCCCTTCATTCAGGGAGATGGGCAGGCGGAAACGCTGGTCATTCACCTGAAGAGAGAAATCAGATTCAACCAACAGTGGAACAACACAGTGGATTGTATTCAATGTCAGTCAGACTCAGAGTAGACCTGTTGAAATTAATGCACATACGTTGGGTCTACTCAGACTAAAACTTCGATGCAACCAACTTTTTTTGTTATTTATTCTACTCAGCAAAGTGGACATAAAATGATGATGATTGTAAAAAGACCAACACACACATGCAATAATAAAGGTAGATTGATTCAACAGGAATGTGCAGAATTTGCAGAGTCCATACTTCAGTGGTGGACCATATGTTTTGCAGCACATGGAGTGCATCTCAGTAGCAGAGCACATGCTTTGCAAAAGGTTCCGGGTTTAATCTCTGGCAGCTCCAGTAAGGGCTGTGAAAGCTTCCTGCCTGAAATCCTTGAGACCCACAGCCAGTCTGTAAAGACAATATTGAGCTGGAGTGGACCAATGGTCTAAGCATAAAGCATCTTTCTATGTTCTTATCTTCCTGACAAGTTTTAATAAATCTCACCAAAACTTCTCTTGCTTTCTTTTAAAATACCTTTGAAGTTTTTCACAAACAGTAATACCGAAACTCCTTTTTTTAAAAAAAATCTCACTTCCAATCATATTTAGGGAGAACTCGTTTAAATTAAAAATGGTGAGAAGTCCCCGAAGCCTCAGCTATTTGGGCTGTACTATCGTTCCCAGTGCCCAATGGCAGGCGGATACAGCCAACCGCAAAGTCGGTATGGCATAAAATGAAAACAGCTCCTCCTCAAACATTAAATAAGTGGGGCACAGGCTGCCAGGGGGAAGGGCAGGAGGAGGGAGCAGGGGAGGTGACCAGAGATCAGTCCATGTTAGCAAGCGGGGGGCAGGGAAACTTTGCCAGATCTTCTGTTTCACATGCCTACATTACAGCATGCAAGCAAGACAAGAAGCAAGCAGAGTAGATTGTGATGTACTCTTGGGGAAAAATAGGTTGCTTTTTTTAAGCCAGAGAGAAATAGAAATATGGTCATCTTTCGTTCTCACCCTCACAAAGCCTTGCTCATTTCTGACCACCTTGATGATGGTGTTATAGACTGTGACTGTCACAGAGCCAACATACGAAACACGAGTATTTCCCCTGTTCTCATTCTTGGCTTCAACACTGAAGGAAGGAAGAGTGGCATCTGAGCCGCAAGTCTTGGCAATAGTGTAGGTACAGGTGCCCATGAAGTCAAAATTCTTCCCATCGAAGGTGTGATAATGAGGATCTCCTTGGGCCCAGCAGCTGGATTCAGACTCTGGCACACACACTGGATCACCTCCTATGATTTCACACTTCTCCTTCTTTCTGCACTGGATCAAGCTGCATGGAGACACTGGTTTGTCTGGAATGGAACAATGGTAGTGTCATTGCAAAAGCAAGCATTGTTAGTAACTAGTGGAGGATGTGGCAGATAGACAAAACAAGACAAGAAAAACAAACAGGCTTCTGAATAGCCACTTAATCTGGTTGCCTCATGGACATTCCAATTGCGCAGGGAATAAGGCAATCAAGATGGTGGGAAGCTGAATTTCACATACTGATTTGAACCAGTCAGACTGTTACTGCAGTCTAGAACTTTGTAGGTCTCATGTCATGTCCCCTTCCCTCTGGAAAATGGGAAACTTGGGTCTCAATAAGATTTTCTGAACTTGGTACAAAAAGTAAAAATTCATCAAATCAGACCATTTTACAGTTCTTTAACCTATTTTATGATAAGGCAGAATGGAATAGTGAAAACTAGGAGATGATTTTAGACCCTAAAATAGTGGCAGCTAAAGTTCCATTCCCATGTCCATTTTGATCTACTGTGGTCCTCCAGTTGTCACCCATAAGGGGTCACTTTCTTTGACAATCTACAAATGAGCACACAGTAATGTTAAAACACAGCATCCAGTGCTGGAAAGCAAAAAGATGAAAAAAACCACTGGGTACTCAATAGGATGTAGCGAAATTTAATTATTTATTCAAAACCCTCATTTGTAGCATAAAAACCTAAAGTATATGCACAGATTCAGATACTTACTGCAAGAGCAAAGGGCCACAGAGCCATAGCCATCAGCATGTACACCTCCAAGGATGAAGAGCCCAAAAGGAGCGCTGGGATGCTCTACAGAGAGGGCACTGGCTTCTTTGCCCAAGCTAAGTTGACTGAAAGAATACTCTGTTCCAGGGATGCGTGTCCACTTGGCATCTGTAATGGCTCTGTTCTCTAATGTGATCCCATTTGAATCTAAGGATTTTGCTACAATGACAGCAAAATTATCAAATGCCTTAATCCCATCAATGTGATATGATGTGCAATAGCTTTTTAGAGCAGGAACATTGATGAGGAAAGGGTCGTATTTCTTGCTGTTACCAGCAAAGAAGAAAAGGACCTGGATTCCTGCATTGGCAGAGAAGAAATAGGACTGAGATGGCTGCATTTGAAACTGGATGACTTCCCCAGCCACCGCGCGGCGGGAGCTTGGAGTGGCCCCAGACTGGTATTGGATCAAAGTGTTATCTTGGGAAGCGACGACATACACAGTGTCAGTCTGAGTTTGGAAGGGCACTGGGGGAACTATGAAGGTGCTGCCCCAGCTGGAAACAGGCAAGAGCTGCTCAGCAACATGGTCGCAATATGAGAACTGCTTGGCACAGCTGTGCCCACTCAAAACAGCCACGGGCGCAACTGATTCAACTTTGGTGCCAGACAAATCAGCTGAGCTCTGCAGCTGGATTGCTTGGAAAGCTTTGAGGTCAGCAACAAGCCTGCTCCCTGCAGCATAAACCTTCCCTTGGAATGTCACAGCCCCTTTCAGGTGAATAGTGACTTGAGTGGGAAACTGATAGGCTACAACTGCAAATTCCTTGAAAGTGTTTGCGTCATTCCCCACTGGTGTTACCACATAATATGATGTGCCCAGCTGCTGAACTGGGTACACAACTGTGGCAGCACTTGTGGAAAGCTTGTCGTTGTAAGAAAACACCGATATATCTTTGTCAGCTTGGATCCGCACAGTCTGATAAAAAATGTTGGTCCCCTTCATCTCTGAGGAGGCTGGGACCACAGCTGACACAGTCTCCTTCTCATTGACAGAAACCGTTTTCCGAAATGTAGATTTGTTCACTGTGACTGTGATGGTGGTTGCAGGATAATATCCAGTGATAAGCAGATCAAGTTTAGGAGAGCCCTGACTTTTGAATGAGTTCTCCAGGAAGGCTGTGATAAATTCCGTCCCTCGGGAACTTGCTCCACAATACCCTGCAAGGCAGAAGGAATGGATAATTAGTCAACTGCAAGTATCTCAGTGCTGGGCTTTAATCTCTTGATGTGGCAACGGTTAGAGTTTTTGTATAATGATCTGATTAGTTTATCTTACAGCAGTAAGAAAATGATTACTCAAAGGAACCTATTAATATTCCTGTTTGGTTGTATTAAGGAAGTGGTCTCTGAGGAACAAATGATTATTCATCTGTTAATACATTATGAACCCTCCCTTAAAAATATCCAGCTTTTCCTATGATAGCCTGCATCCCAGAAGGAAGTTTTGATTGTAGCCTGGAGAGGCTTCTAGTGAGACTCTGTTACCCAGGCTGTCATGTTCCAAGCAGTTAGAGGTTGGTAGCCGTGTTGGTCTGCCATAGTCGAAACAAAATAAAAAAATTCCTTCCAGTAGCACCTTAGAGACCAACTAAGTTTGTTATTGGTATTAGCTTTCGTGTGCATGCTCCAAGCGAACACTGTTGTTCCAAGCAAACACAGTTGAAAGAGCGCCTGGTAATTTTTTTCTCTCTTTGTTCAACTCCTCCTAGAAGTATTGAACCAAGATATGGTCATCTACATGCCACACCTTCCTTTCCCATTCCCTCACAATTACTGATCAGCATTTTGCAGCATGATAACAGAACCACTGGCGGAGGAACAGGGGTGTGGGGGAAGCGCACCGCTCCCGGCGGCACAATCCTGGTAGGGTGCCATCGCAGCTGGGGGCCCCGCCCACACTGGGCGTCATGACCCCGGGACGTGCACCACACCCCCGGGATGCATGCCAGCCACGCCCCCACCTGCTCTCAGACCCCCCCTCCCTGCCAGAGCTTGAAGCTCCACCACTGAACAGAACAAGAGTGTTGGAGTGCAGATGCAGGAATGCAGGTGGTCCAAGTGAATGAGTGGGTGGCCTAGGAAGATGGCTGCGTGTGTGCATGGCTGAAGCTGACAGTGGGGAGCCCAAGCAAACAGAGATGGAGGCAGAGCAGGCAGTCCAGGCAAAACTGCAGAGGAACAATGAGGACAGACTGAGACAGCTCCCTTCAGCCCACTTCAGCCTCAGCAGCTTCAGAAGCCAAGGAGGAGGGAAATGGATGTGGGCATGGTGAGGCACTGAGGAACAGGCAGGGCTGGGCAGGCAGCTCACCAGCAACAGTCCTGCTCTTCCACTGCTGCCATGGCTTCCCTCGTCCTCACCATCTGCAGTTAAGTATGAAATGGCCCTGGCAGCTGGGTGGGATGTCTAATGGGAGGGAACATAGTTCAGGTGAGCTCTGAGTGGAAGGAGGCACTGTGTTTGGGCAAGCTGTAAGGGGCAGTAGCAAGGTCAGTGAGAGTGCAGAGTTAGAAAGGTGGTGGAGTTGTAAAAGCAGGAGGAGAAGGGCTTGATAAGGTGTATAGGGAGGAGGAATGGGAATGGCTGGGTGTAAAGGAAAGGGAGTTTGACCAGGTGTTAAGGAATGGAATTGGTGAGGGGGTGGGGGATCTGTTAGGGTGAATGAGCAACAGTACAGCCCCTACCCCTACCCTAGCTATATCGGCAAATTTGACTTATGTACTATATGAACAGATCATGTATTATTTTTTTCAAAAAAAGGAAAAGAATAAATAAAACTTTGAATTAATGAATCAAAGGTATTTCTCAGCTACCCCATAACAAACGTTCTCTAGGTACCTTACCAAATAATAGTTTAAAATATGATGATTAAATAAACAATAACGTAAAGTGCAACACAGCAAACAGGGTATGTAAGCAATAGGGTTAAATACAAACATGCCTTCAAAACTTTTCAAGCCCCAAAGCCATTAAAAGCCAGGTAGAATTTTAAAAAGACGAAGGTGCTGCTGGCTCTAGAAAGAATACAAGGCAGGGGCCAGGCGGGACTCTCTGGGTAAGGTGCTATCGTAGACTGGGGTGCAGTCACTGAGAACAGCAACTGAATCTATGAATAAAGGCTTCAGTGTGTGAGGTCTGAACAGTGTGGAGAGAATGGAGAGAAAGAAGAACTGCTCCTTTGTTCATATATTAAGATTTTAGGTTGTTAGCAGAGTATTAGCTGAGCTGAGAAAAATAGACAGGCTTGCCTTTTGTAAGTTGCATTCTGTAAATCTTTGACTTTAGACATTCAGAATCAGTGCCCTCCAGATGTGGTTGGACTCCAGGTCCCATCATTGCTGACCATTATCTTTGATGTCTGGGGACGATGGGAGATGGAGTCCAACAACATCGGCCATGGGTTCCCCACAATGGTAGGGACTGGGCATGTGTTAACTCAGCCAACAATACATTGGGCTGGGTGCCAGATAGCCATAGACACAAAATGGAATTCTGGGTCAAGGAAAGTTTTGCCAGGCTGTGAGCATCTGCATTTGCCCCACAGTGACAAATGTGCAAGTAATGTCTCGCTTGTAGGGCCAACCTGCAGGTTACCGATTAGCACCAAACTCACCGAATAGGAGTGCCAGCCAGATCCAAGGCAGCAGCAGTCTCATTGCCATGGCTAAAAAAAAAACAGCAGAAGAAAGTAGTTCAAGTAATCTGCAGATCCAAGGTAAATTCCCATCCTCCGATCTGAACATTTGTCTCTTGAACATCTAGAACATGCCTTCTAGAGTCTGCATGGCAACATATATGAATCATGGCTCCCACAGCCCCCTTTACCTGGCTCAGCAAATTGTAACCATCTTTCTCAATTTCTTTCAAACTATGGTTGCATGAGACGTCTGATCAGTTTTGCCTTTGTCTCACAACTTTTCCCTGAGAAAACCCATTGTTTAACACTAAATTGGAACATATGTCAATCTGCAAAATACCGGATTGCTGTTGGCTCTGATTCAGTGCTAAACCACAGGTTTTCCCTCAGGGAAAGTGGATGGGTGGCTGAGCCTACAGATGATAATCAGAAATGACTGAAATAATTTTTTTAAAAAAAAAAAAATGGATAAAGTCTTGTTGGCATAAAAGGATATTCAAGACACATCTGAAAACTAACATCAAGAATCCCTGACAAATGTCTGCTGTAAGAGAATTCCACAGCATGGGAATAAATGTCCAACTTCTAACTGAAGCCAGTCGGGCTTCTGATACATGGGGGGCAACTAACAGTACTTGACAGACCAACATGATACCGATATCAATAAGGAACAGAAATGTTCTGTTACAGATCTTTAACTCGTCGTCTGCAAATTCTAACAAGTCTGTTTCTAGATCCTGAAATTTTGTTGATTTATTTTCATTTGGTGCATATATCCCTACTAGAATTATTTTTTCTCCTTCAACTTTAATTTGTACCATTAATTTTCTCCCTTTCTCATGCTTTTGAATTAGTTGTGGTTCAAGTGCAGGTTTTATGTACAAAACAATTCCACATTTTTTGGAAACATCTGATGCAATGAAATGGCTCCCTAACCTCTTATTACTCAAAATTTTCTCATGTTTTCTTGCAACATGGGTCTCCTGTAAGCAAATGATATCCAAATTCTGTTTTAAAACTTCATGCCACACCCTGTTCCTTTTTATATTGTTGTTAAGGCCATTAACATTCCAGGTTAATAATTTAAGATTTGCCATTATCTGATTCGTTTAAAAAAGATTTGCTTTTTTTGCCCTGCTCTTTCAGTCTTTTCCAATTCATCTCTTTGCATTTCATAAGGGGTTCTAGAACCTCTCCCCGAGCTTTGAAACTCTGGGTCTTTACCATGTTTTTCCAAAAATTCCTGTACCTGACTCTCTGAGACTAATCTAAATCTCTTTCTCCTGTAAGTAAAGGAAACTCCCTACTCATCATTTGCCAATCTGGTGTCCTCCAGGTGTTTTGGACTACAGTTTTCCCCAGATGTGCTTACAGTCCAGAACATCTGAAAGGCATCCACAGCTTGTATAGTTGGACTGCTTATATTCCAAATGACTTTTCTGCAGACCATAGGAAGCTGCCTTATACTGAGTCAGACCATTGGTTCATCTTGCTCAGTATTGTCTTCACCAACCGACAGCAGCTCTCCAGGGTTCAGGAAGGAGTCTCCCCCAGCCCTACCTGAAGATGCTGGGGATTGAACCTGTGGCCTTCTACTTGCAAGGTAAAATGCTCCATCACTGAGCTACGGCCTCACCAAGGAGATCCCGGCATGCAGGTTACTTACCTGTCCACATATCAAAGCATCACCAACTCAACAAAGTCAGGCAATGACCATGCTTACTTTCTGAAGGCGTCTGGTTAGTTCAGCACTCAAAGTAGCTGGGCTTATATAGCAGCTTACTCTTTAGTAGCCCAGCCAATGCTTTAAGGGGGCAGGGAAAAGGGCAACATCACTTTCTAAGCAGGAAATACTGATAACACAGTCACATAATTGTCAGACCTAGTTTGTGAATATGCAAAATCTATATTCTATAGCCCTCATTGTGGTTATAAGCAGGAAATTTGGAGGAAATTTAGCCATTTGTCTGATCCAGCAGGTTCTTATCTTCAGCAGGCTCTTATCTAAGTTATGCTGTCTGGTCAATATTTGGTTTCTCCTAGTACTTAATATTCAAATTGCCACACAAAACTTAGTAGCTTACATAGCTAGGATATGCAAAATAGGTTTTATTGTTTGGCAATTTCTGAAAGGTCAAAAATGATTGGTAGCAATATTAGATTCCCTTTGAGGGACCAAATTTGCAGTATAAGTGTGACCCTGAGCTCAGAGTTAGAGACAATCATAATCCTAAGGGCTATACTTATGGTGATGTTTCAATGTATGTGAAACTAGGTGAAATAGTTGCAGGAACAGACAGGGAGGGTAGCAGGCTTTTAATCTCTGATTAATCTGCTCTTACTGTATTTAGTGTTTGGTGTGAATTACTCTGAATATTATTTATTTGTATGTATAGCCAAAGTCATTACAAAATATAAAAAACATAATAATAAAAACAGGATAAAATACATTACACAGGTAAAATAATGATTAAATAATGATTAAAACCAGATTAAAACCAGGTAAGAGTTTGCTCCTCTAAAGAATTTATCGTATCATCCCCACCAGGGCTCGCCCTTCCTTCCTTCCTTCCTTCCTTCCTTCCTTCCTTCCTTCCTTCCTTCCTTCCTCTTCCTTTCTTTCTTTCTTTCTTTCTTTCTTTCTTAAATTATTTATTGAATTTTGAAGATACAAAAAATAGAAAAGAAGAAATACATAGACAAATAAAAAATAAACTGCTATTTACATAAACAAAGATCATATCCACCCCCGTGACTACCCACCAACACACCCACGACTTCCCTCCACTCCATCTCGACTTCCATATAAATTTGATACAAAACATTGCAATCTTTTGAGTTATTGTGTTTTATTCGCTTTATAATATAATTTGTTAGTGAGTTCTATTTCACTTTACTCCTAGCATGTTCTTTTTGGAGCAATGTTTATCCATATATTCTCTGAAACATTGCCATTCCTGTCTAAGCTTTTGATTTGACTGCATTCTTATAAATGCAGTTTTGTTGTTGTTTAGTCGTTTAGTCATGTCCGACTCTTCATGACCCCATGGACCAGAGCACGCCAGGCCCTCCTGTCTTCCACTGCCTCCCACAGTTTGGTCAAACTCATGCTGGTAGCTTCAAGAACACTGAACAACCATCTCGTCCTCTGTCATCCCCTTCTCCTTGTGCCCTCAATCTTTCCCAACATCAGGGTCTTTTCCAGGGAGTCTTCTCTTCTCATGAGGTTGCCAAAGTATTGGAGCCTCAGCTTCACGATCTGTCCTTCCAGTGAGCACTCAGGGCTGATTTCCTTAAGAATGGGTAGGTTTGATCTTCTGGCAGTCCATGGGACTCTCAAGAGTCTATAAATGCAATTAGCTTTTCCATTTTCATAAACTTGCTTAATTTATATAGCCAGTCAGCTTTTGTAGGTATTATCTCACTCTTCCATTTGCTGGCAAATACAATCCTGGCGGCTGCTGCAGCATATGGAAAAATTCCTTTCCTATTCTGAGGTATGTCTTTTCCCAACAGGCCTAATAAATATGCCTCTGGTTTCTTTGGTATAGATGCTTTTAGTACTTTTTTGAGTTCTTCGTGATTCATACCCCACTATCCCTTTGATTTTTCGCATGCCCACCAGGCATGAAATAATGTTCCTTCTACATTTCCAGCATAGGTTGGACTTCTGTTTGTAGATTTTGGCTAACATGGATGGTATTGTTGTTGTTTAGTCGTTTAGTCGTGTCCGACTCTTCGTGACCCCATGGACCAGAGAACGCCAGGCACTCCTGTCCTCCACTGCCCCCCGCAGCTTGGTCAGACTCATGCTGGTAACCTCGAAAACACTATCCAACCATCTCGTCCTCTGTCGCCCCCTTCTCCTTGTGCCCTCCATCTTTCCCAACATCAGGGTCTTCTCCAGGGAGTCTTCTCTTCTCATGAGGTGGCCAAAGTACTGGAGCCTCAGCTTCACAATCTGTCCTTCCAGTGAGCACTCAGGGCTGATTTCCTTCAGAATGGAGAGGTTTGATCTTCTTGCAGTCCATGGGACTCTCAAGAGTCTCCTCCAGCACCATAATTCAAAAGCATCAATTCTTCGGCGATCAGCCTTCTTTATTTTTTTTTTTTTTTTTTATTTCTTAAAGAGTAATATTTTATTCTTTTTCCATATTGAAAGTTATATTTGTTACTCCACAATTATACTCCAAATCAACAAAACTAGTGACTTCTTGCTCCCCCAACATCAACGTTTATAACCCAAATTGCATACAATTGCATTGTTGAGGTTCCATCTTATCTACAGTGGTGCCTCCGGTTGCGAACGGGATCCGTTCCGGAGGTTCGGCTGCATCCTGAGGAATTCGCAATGGGAGGTGCTGCTTCTGCGCATGCGCGCGGCATGGTTTAGTGCTTCTGCATGTGCAGCGAAACCCGGAAAAATACTTCCGGGTTTGCCGTGTACATATCCTGAAGGATACGTAGCCAGAGGTGAACGCAACTAGAGGTACCACTGTAATTCCATCCTCTCTAACATGCTTCTTAACATACAGTCATACCTCATGTTACGTTTCCTTCAGGTTACACGTTTTCAGATTGCATCCTGCGGCGACCCGGAAGTACCAGAAAGGGTTACTTCTGGCTTTCGCCACTCGCGCATGCGCAGATGCGCAAAATGACATCATGCGCATTCACAGAAGCGGCAAATTGCGACCCGTGCATGCGCAGACATGGGTTGCGTTCTTTTCAGGTTGCGAACAGGCCTCCGGAACGGATCCCGTTCTCAAGCAGAGATACCACTGTATTCTGCTATTTTCTTACACCTCAAACCTCTTCTAGATCAAATCCATCCGCTTCAGTTCATTTGCATGTGCAAATGCCTTTTCTTTTCTTTTTTTTATAATAATTTTTATTATTATACATTTTATAAAGTTCCCTCCAATTCTTCGTTCAATCCCGCATACAACAAATCATAATTATTTTTTGACTTCCTTCAACGTCTCTGACAATCATCCGTAGTTACACCTTTAGTACACATTCCCTTCTTTCGTATTGCCATTTTTCCTCCTTACTCCTATTATTTCTCATAAACAATACTTATTTTCTTTTTTTACAGTGCCTCTTTAAATCCCGCTAGCGTTGTGTTCACACCACATATATTTTTCAGATAATCAGCCTTCTTTATGGTCCAGCTCTCACTTCCATACGTCACTACTGGGAAAACCATAGCTTTAACTATACGGACCTTTGTTGGCAAGGTGATGTCTCTACTTCTCAAGATGCTGTCTAGGCCTGTCATTGCCCTTCTCCCAAGAAGCAGGCGTCTTTTAATTTCGTGGCTGCTGTCACCATCTGCAGTGATCATGGAGCCCAAGAAAGTAAAATCTCTCACTGCCTCCATTTCTTCCCCTTCTATTTGCCAGGAGGTGATGGGACCAGTAGCCATGATCTTCGTTTTTTTGATGTTGAGCTTCAGACCATATTTTGCACTCTCCTCTTTCACCCTCAATAAAAGGTTCTTTAATTCCTCCTCACTTTCTGCCATCAAGGTTGTGTCATCTGCATATCTGAGGTTGTTGATATTTCTTCCGGCAATCTTAATTCCGGCTAGGGATTCATCCAGCCCAGCCTTTCGCATGATGAATTCTGCATATAAGTTAAATAAGCAGGGAGACAAAATGCAGCCTTGTCGTACTCCTTTCCCAATTTTGAACCAGTCAGTTGTTCCATATCCAGTTCTAACTGTAGCTTCTTGTCCCACATAGAGATTTCTCAGGAGACAGATGAGGTGATCAGGCACTCCCATTTCTTTAAGAACTTGCCATAGTTTGCCATGGTCGACACAGTCAAAGGCTTTTGCATAGTACCACCTAAAAAACATTTTCTTAATATTCTCTTTTATTTCATATCAAGAAGTGATCCTAATGTCTATGCGCCAAAGCCTTTCCCACTGGTCCACACAAACTTTTTCCCTTAACATTGCACTCTAAAGCAGGGGTCAGCAAACTTTTTTGGCAGAGGGCCGGTTCACTGTCCCTCAGACCTTGTGGGGGCCGGACTATATTTTTGGAGGGGAAATGAACAAATTCCTGTGCCCCACAAATAACCCAGAGATGCATTTTAAATAAAAGCACACATTCTACTCATGTAAAAACACCAGGCAGGCCCCACAAATAACCCAGAGATGCATTTTAAATAAAAGGGTACATTCTACTCTTGTATAAACATGGTGATTCCTGGACTGTCTGCGGGCCGGATTGAGAAGGTGATTGGGCCGGATCTGGCCCCTGGGCCTTAGTTTGCCTACCCATGCTCTAAAGGGAAAATAGGCCACCTTTTCAGAAGTGTGAGGGACCTGTCCCCTAATAAAAAGTTAATCAAACACCCAATCAATCTCCTAACTGGGAGATTTAAATCTTTGAGCTATGCTGCTTTTCTCATTGATTGGACAAACCAGTAAGTAGTGGGGTAAATCTTCAGGCACATTACCTCCACATGGGCAAACTCTTTCTACTTAAGGAATCTGCAATAATGATATTCTACTGTGGCAGAGTGTATAGACAGGAACTGAAGTGCTGTAAAGGAACTGGGTATGTTTAGCCTGGAAAAAAGGAGACTGAGAGGAAATACAATAGCCATCTTCGAATATCTTCAGGGCTGTCACATGGAGGTGAGAGCATGCTTGTTTTCTCCTGCTCTGGAGCATAAAATTTGAACCAATGGCTTCGAGTTGCAAGAAAGGTGATTCTGACTAAACATGCGGGAAAACATTCTGACAGTAAGAGCTGTTCAGCAGTGGAACAGACTCCCATGAGAGGTGGTGGACTCTCCTTCCTTGAAGGTTTTTAAGCAGAGGTTGGATGGCCATCTCTCATGGATGCTTTAGCTGAGATTCCTGCATTGCGGGGGGTTGGGCTAGATGACCGTTGGGGTCCCTTGCAACTCTAAGATTCTATGATTCTATGTGTACGAGAAAATTACAGTAAAATGCTGCTGAACTTTCACGAGGGTTTGTTTGTTTTTTAAATTGCAAACTGTTATAAACTTGAGACTGGAAAAATAAGAAACTCCTTCATTCATTCCCTCCTTGTTTCCAATGTATACTCTTTATACTCCCCTTGTTCCTGATGCAGATCTTCACTCACCCCTTTTTTTGGTTCACTTCAGGTGCCAAATGTCTTGGGCCAGTGCTGGGGAAAAGACAGCCTTTCGAGAATTTCTCCTCCAACTACCAGGCCCAGCAGCTCTCTATTCCATGGGTAGCAAACTAAGGCCCAGGGACTGGATCCGGCCCAATCACCTTCTCAATCCGGCCCGTGGACAGTCCGGGAATCAGTGTGTTCTTACATGAGTAGAATGTGCCCTTTTATTTAAAATGCATCTCTGGGTTATTTGTGGGGCATAGGAATTCATTCATTCCCCCCAAAAAAATATAGTCCGGCCCCCCACAAGGTCTGATGGACAGTGAACCAGCCCTCTGCTCAAAAAGTTTGCTGACCCCTGCTCTATTCCCAGCCCCTTTCAGCAAATACCATTTTAGCTGATCTGGCACAGACTCAAATACATAGTCAAAAACAGAAAACTTTGTTTGGATTGCTGGGTGCGGGGAAAGGGAAAGTAAGGTTTATCAGCCTCACAAAAGGCAGCAATGCTTTCCCAGGAACCAGCAATTGACCAGCTGTTAAACGCTTAATGGCACATCCTTCACTGACTCTGAAATAAAAGGTCACACAATGATTTCATTGGAAGGAATTTATTTTAAGGAAAAATGTTGGGCTTCTGCAGAATTACATGCAGACAGTGTGCATATGCAGGATGCTTTATGGGTGGTCACAAGTTACGGAGCTCTCCTGTCGAGGGACTGAGCTACAGCCTTGGGATGGATGGTGAAAATCAATAAAAGGCATTCTGCACCTGCATCAGAGGGAGCAAGTGGGAGAGATACAGAGAGCTGCTATTACCAGGGTCCGGGGTGGAAGCGGGAAGGGGGGAGGGAAGGAGGAGGTGTGGAATGGGCTTTGGGGCACTATTATCATAGAAGAGTAGGGGGTAGGCTCTCAAACCCTACACTTGGTAGGAGAGGTCTTCTTGATCATGCCACCACTAGGGTCTGCCTGATTGGCATTGACTTGTGACGGGGCCTTTTCTGTGATGGTTCCCCATCTGCTCTCTGATGAGCTGATCCTTTATCCGTCATTACTGAGTTTCAGGAGGAATTTCACCCACTCTCCTCACCACCATACTGCCCCTCCTTTTGAAGTCCATCCCCCATTTTGACCCAGATGGACTTATGTGCTTCAACCCAATTTGACAGACTCCCAAATCAACTCAAATCAATCCCAGTTAGTGAGATAGCATTTTCTCTGAGTGGCTGTGTAGCCCTGAGGGAACTTTCATGTGAGTGTTAAGTTGAATCTACCCTTGTTGCGTACGAAAGCTGTCCTAACAGAGAAATCCTTTAAGTACCTTTCTCCTCAAATTATATATTTTGTCCAGTTTGTTCAGTAAGGTGTTACCAGGATTTATCTCTGGACTCTATCTGCTTTATGTAAGTGGCTTTGCTAACATATGGAACAAAATACTGAGAAGAGTCCTAAGGACTAAAGAAAGAAACCTTCTTCCTCTGGGTCTGTTTCCCACCCCTTGCTAAGTGGAACAAATGGCACAGCACCTTTATCCCTTTGACATGTATGGAAATGAGAGCTGGACCATAAAGAAGGCTGATCACTGAAGAATTGATGCTTTTGAATTATGGTGCTGGAGGAGACTCTTGAGAGCCCCATGGACTGCAAGAAGATCAAACCTATCCATTCTGAAGGAAATCAGCCCTGAGTGCTCTGGAAGGACAGATCCTCAAGCTAAGGCTCCAATACTTTGGCCACCTCATCAGAAGAGAAGACTCCCTGGAAAAGACTCTGATGTTGGGAAAGATTGAAGGCACAAGGAGAAGGGGACAACAGAAGACGAGATGGTTGGACAGTGTTCTCGAAGCTACCAGCATGAGTTTGACCAAACTGCGGGAGGCAGTGGAAGACAGGAGTGCCTAGCGTGCTCTGGTCCATGGGGTCACAAAAATTCAGACACGACTAAACAACTAAACAACAAGGTACAGACAAAATATCTAGGATGATAGTTGTCAGTCCTGCTCCCCTGTGGGAGAAGAATAGACTTTGAAGGTTAAATCATAGTCTGAGAGCTAGTAGTTCCTTGTATTTTTCTCTCAGAGAGCTAGTGTGGTGTAGTGGTTAATCTGGTGAACCAGGTTCGCGTCTCCGCTCCTCCACATGCAGCTGCTGGGTGACCATGGGCTAGTCACACTTCTTTGAAGTCTCTCAGCCTCACTCACTTCACAGACAAAACAAAACAAATTCCTTCCAGTAGCACCTTAAAGACCAACTAAGTTAGTTCTTGGTATGAGCTTTCGTGTGCATGCACACTTCTTCAGATACACGGCTACCTATCTGTCACTTCACAGAGTGTTTGTTGTGGGGGAGGAAGGGAAGGGGGAATGTTAGCCGCTTTGAGAATCCTTCGGGTAGCGATAAAGCAGGATATCAAATCCAAACTCTTCTTCTTCAGTTAAAAGACAATAACAAGGGAATAAGAGTTATTACCAGCTTGATTACTGAAACAGATATTTTGAGACTCCACCCCTACGCCCAGCCCAGGATTCATTCTTCAACCATCATGCAAATATTTGTACAAGTATTTGTGCAAATAAATTATGTCTATATGGAAGGCACTTTGTTTTATGGTGGTTTTTAAGGGATGTTGACAGTAGCCTTGTAAAATAGGGCAGAACTCATTTTGCAGAAATGGAAATCGATTCACATATGAAATATTACAAATCCAGAGCAACTCCAGTGATGTTGTTCAGAAGGCAGAGCCTAAAGCAGGCTTCCTCAGACTCAACCCTCCAGATGTTTTTGGCCTACAACTCCCAGCTAGCAGGACCAGTGGTCAGGGATGATGGGAACTGTAGTCTCAAAACATCTGGAGGACTGAGTCTGAGGAAGCCTGGCCTAAAGCGTATCCCAACCTTCATTTGCCACCAAGTCTGCCCATTAAGCCATGCAAATCCTACATATCAGATAGGGATGAGTGACTCTCCTTTTCTATTTCTCTCCCTTTCTCATGTTGTTGTTGTTTAGTCGTGTCCGACTCTTCGTGACCCCATGGACCAGAGCATGCCAGGCACTCCTGTCTTCCACTGCCTCCCGCAGTTTGGTCAGACTCATGTTTGTAGCTTCGAGAACACTATCCAGCCATCTCATCCTCTGTCGTCCCTTTCTTCTTGCGCCTTCAATCTTTCCCAGCATCAGGGTCTTTTCCAGGGAGTCTTCTCTTCTTATCTCCCTTTCTCATGTTTGCAATCTATCTTCAGTTCTCTACATTCCATCTTCAGTTTGCTTTTTTTAAAAAAAATCATGAAAGTTCATCGCCATTTCAGTGTGAATTTCTCCTAATATACACATTTTGTAAGCAATATATGCTTTTTGGCAAGCATATGCATTTTAATGCACACTGATATGCCATTTTGTACATTTTACTTGGTTTGAGAACGGCCCTGCAAAATTTGGAGAAGTGGAAATTTTGATGGACGTTTTAGCTTGCATTTTGATTCAGGATGTATAAGTTCGGTAGATTCCCCTTTAAATGTGAACTGAATTTAACACACACACACACACTGGGCATGCTATTGTTTTTGAGCCCAGCTTGAGGACAAAATCAATTGCAAGCAACCCCTCTCTCACCTGCTGA
This sequence comes from Podarcis cretensis, assembly GCF_951804945.1. Classification (NCBI taxonomy): domain Eukaryota; kingdom Metazoa; phylum Chordata; class Lepidosauria; order Squamata; family Lacertidae; genus Podarcis; species Podarcis cretensis. The sequence goes on along the minus strand of NC_137177.1, from coordinate 20,533,730 downwards.
TTTCTCTCTTTCAAGTTTTCCCTATGTTGCAGGAATTTATGTATAGGTTGGGGGGGGGGGGGGTTGACCCTCCAGCAGATATCATGCACATGCAGCCCAATACCAAAATCACCACAATCACTTTTGTCCCCACAAAACACTTCATCACAGTTTCTTCCTATCTATTCAAAGGGTCTTTGCTGCACAATACCAAATGTAACAATTCACTGATAAATGTATCTATGTACTGGCTCACTGGGAAAACTTCAGAAATTCATATAGAGATGTGAGCTCAGCTACTCAACAGTCCCTCTGCCTGAGTGATAATTCCTGGCATCCTGATACCTGAGTGCCAGACAGATAGCCATTCCAGAAATAACAAACCCAGATGGAGGCAAAAGGGTGTGATTAACTTGGCTGGGAAACAGGGAAATGTAAATATTCCTTTTGTTACACTTGATGGGTTTTTGGTGAAGGGCAAGGGGAACCATGGGGCAAGGTCCAGGATGCTCAGATTACTGCCACCAGACCTCCGCTTTCATGATGTAACCATGATGTACAGTGGTACCTCTGGTTACGTACTTAATTCATTCTGGAGGTCCGTTCTTAACCTGAAACTCTTCTTAACCTGAAGCACTACTTTAGCTAATGGGGCCTCCCACTGCCGCCGCACGATTTCTGTTCTCATCCTGAAGCAAAGTTCTTAACCTGAGGTACTATTTCTGGGTTAGTGGAGTCTGTAACCTGAAGCGTATGTAACCTGAAGTGTATGTAACCCGAGGTACCACTGTATTAGTGATGTAGTTGGGGGGGGGGGTAACATGGGGATTACCAGCTAATAAAAGTTTGAGTTCTCTTTTGTTCGGGGCTTCCATCTTGTTCCACCTTGTGGCAGGTGGGAGTCCTGTCACGATAGTCTTCAATAAAGACCAAACCTTACTGGCTGCTGTTTTGCTCTGGAATTCCTGTCTGCTGTCCTTATTTTTTGTCCAAGGGAGCCCTCAGATTTCTCTGTTAACACCTACCCACTCCCATAAGAATATGAGGGACTGAGCACTGACTGGAGTCTAGTTCAAAATTCAACACTCTTTGCCTCTCGAACATTGTTTGTCTAGGTTCCCAGATGTTGTTGGACTATAACTCCCATCGTCCCCAGCCCTCTTAGCCATTGGTCAGGGATGATGAGAATTGTTGTCAAACATCTGGAGGCTGAAGAAGATGACTTCCTTGCCTCCTTGCTTGAACATAGCCATCAGAGTTTCCCACCACCCATCCTATTTATTTGCACATCTACAGTATTAAAATCATGCTGACACAGTGAAGTCAGTGTAGAAAAGCTTTCCAAAAAAAGAGAGGATTTATTGATTCTCAGGAAAAAGTGTCATCATTTTGTTTGGCAATCAGATAGCAGGTTGAAAAACACGAAGATGTGAAGCCAGGGAATACTCTATGCAGAACAGTTTTGCTCCGAGCTCAGATGCAAATAGTTGACGCCAACAGTTAAGCAGCAGAGAGAGTCGCTCGCTTTGGATCAGACATCACTGGAATAGAAAATTTTGAAGAAGTCAGTATGATCTTGTTTATGTATCAGGGAGAAACTGTCCAATACTTCCCATGCAACTGTAAAATTTTATTGAATAGTAATGGCTCAGTTTATGGGTATTTTACTGTCTGAATGTAACTCATCCTTCTGGTTTTACAATCTGCTGACTGCTGCAGATGCTAGATGCTGTTTATAGGGAACAACTGACTGCCAGCCAGCCAGCCAGCTGTCTGAAGGAAGAACTTGTGGCATGAACTGCCTTGTCCTCCTGGCCTGGGCATTGTTTTACATTTTTTTTTCTTTAAAAATAATAATCCTAGTAGCTTGAAACACCTAGCAAGCACAGCAACTAATGTGTGGCTATGAATAGGCTAGGGCAACTTCCCCTTGGAGGGGCAGTGCATCATGACTGACCAATGACATCCTGCCCTAAGGGACTTCGTATTGTTTGTGGTGGTGGGGAGATGGCTTCCCCCATGTGCAGATGGAGCACACTCCCCCATATCATGTGTAGATTTCTCCACAGCTCTGATGCTGCTGACTTTTCATCAGTCGGTGAAGATGCAACTCTTCAGCCTGGCCTCTGGGAGGCAGCTGAGAACTCAAAACTGTCACAAGCCACTCAGATAGAAGTTGTTTCTCTGTTGCTGAATTTTAAGGATGTTTTCATATATATGAGTATTGTTTAAACAGTTTGCTGTTGTTTTATTGCTGTATTTCTGCCCTGGGACCAGTTAGTGAAACATTGGGTTATAGCCAACTAAATTCTAGCCAGAGTAGAATTATTGGAATTAATGGTCCTAAGATTAATAATAATAATAATAATAATAATAATAATAATAATAATAATAATAATAATATATTATTATTTATACCCCACCCATCTGGCTGGATTTCCCCAGCAACTCTGGGTGGCTCCCAACAGAATATTTAAAACACAATAAAACATCAAACATTAAAAATTTCCCAAAACAGGGCTGCCTTCAGATGTCTTCTAAAAGTCAGTTAGTTGTTTATTTCCTTGAAATCTGATGGGAAGGTGTTCCACAGGGTGGGCGCCACTACCGAGAAGGCCCTCTGCCTGGTTCCCTCACAGTGAGGAAACTGCCAGAAGGCCCTCGGAGCTGGATGGAGTAATGTCCGTTAATTTCAGTGAGTCTGCTTTGGAAATGTCTAATGTTAGATGCAACTCAGAACAAAGAGACAAGTAGCAGACCACTTCAGGAGATTTGTCTGGGAGACAGGTTCCAGGGCAGGCCATGTTCCAACTTGCAATATGGGTTGGGGGCTTCAGAGCAGACTCCTTGAACAACTCCTCAGTCCCTAAGAGGATTAAACAACAAAGTACTTCTTTTATCCTCTTTAGGCAAAAACCTCCCCCAGAGCCACTCACCAGCTAGTGAAATCCTTTGCCTTCCAGGAATCAATGACCTCAGCAATATTTCCTGCTACGTTCCCATTGGGCAGCTTCAGGTCATCAATACCATTTCCATTGAAGTTGCCACAGGAGGCACAGAGTTTTCCTTCCAGGCTTTCGCTGACTTCCACTGTCATTTCCCCGCAGGCTCTGAGGAGAACTTTTACATCGGAGGCCAAATTAATCACGACGCCATCCTGAGAGACGCTTATGGAGACACCTGCAGATACCATTGCCGGGAGTGGCACTTGGTGCCCATTGACCTGAAATTCAGAAAAGGAGGGTGAAAGGTGTTGCGTTAATGGTTAGAGTAAGGGAGGGACCCTTTTTCAGCTCGAGGGCTGCATTCCCTGATGGACAACTTTCTGGGGTCCACATGCCAGTGGTGGGTGAGACCAGAAGCCAAAGTGGATGGAGTAATGGGTGGACTGTTACTGTTGTACAGTAGGTGACCTTCCAGCCTCACAAAACCTAAAGGTTTCTGCACAGACATGGACAAACAACATTCCACCCTCCATCCATCCAGGCAAGCAAAAACATTATCACAGTTCAATAAAGCATCCCAGTCAGGCAAAAGCATGTGACGAGGTGTGCCCTAGGGGAAAGTCCCAAGGGCCAAAGGGAGAGGCCTGGAGGACTGCATTTGGCTCCTGGACTCGAGATTCCCCACCCTTGGTCAAGAGGAATTAGTATGCAGAGACAGCTTGCATATTCCTACTGATTCATCATATCCAAAATTACTCCAAATTCAGAAGCTCTGTAACTGATTATCACACACTGAGCACAAACAACATGAAAGGCAAGCCTGTGTGTGAGTGTGTGTGTTTGGTGGACTAGAGAACCAATCTAAGAGCACAGCCTATTTTCTTATCTGGTCTTTTTTCTTTCCTGCAACAGATTAAAGTCTGACCAATTTGGGAATTTGGTGTGAGCCTCCATACTTGAACCCCTCAGGGACAATTTTCCTCCACAGAACACAGTACCCTTTTCAGTCTTTGCTTTTACTGCTGTACGACTTTGGTTTGTTCCGCCACCGTTTACTTCTTGATAGCTGGGCCCTGAACCACCTTCCTCTTTCTGTCCTCATATTGTCCATTATTCATAATCCTTTAGAGCGAGGAATGCTTTTCTAGAGCCATATTCTTTCATGGCAGCATTCTGGGAGCTGCATGGCAGCCAGTGCCATAGGAATAAAGTGGGCAGATCAATGCATGCGATTCTTACCTTTGTACGGTAGGATACATAGTAGCCACACAAAAGTAAGTCCTTTAAACATGCAAACCTTTCTACCACTCACCCAGGTGAGCAAGAGGTAGAATCACAGCTCAGAGGCACATTCCAACCAAGCAAAAGCACTAATGGGAATGGAATGGGGCAGACCAGTGAGGGGTGTGGCCTGGCTATGGGAATAGCCTGGAGCAAGTACTAAGGGCCATACCAAGAGGCCTGGATGAGATATTGTCTCCGGGCCCCAGATTTTCCACTTCTGTTTTAGACCAGGGCCAGAGGCATACCTATTGTAGGCTCCCTTGCACCCTTGACAAGGAGCCGCATTGCCACCTCCAAAGCCAGGAGAGACTATGGGTGAGGTAATTACAATGAAAGGTGATTTAGGCTTACTTTTGTTTTTTTGCTGTCTTACGTAGTTATTGGTGTTATGTTTTCTTTTTCTTTTATTTGTTTTCTTTACCTCTATATTGTAAGCTACCTAGAGAATTTTAATGAAATTTCACTACATAAATGCAGAAAATAAACAAACAATTAAATAATGGATTGTCTCCAACTAGCATCTTCTCTGAGCAGACCCACTGAAATCAATGGGCTGACGTCAGTAATGTTTATTATGTATGACCTACACAGGAGATGACCCCAGAGCCTGCCTTCGGAACTTACCCATGCCTCCTTGTTTGTTTTTACAGTGATAAGCATCCTTTGGAAAAATACGTGTATTATCGACACTGATGGCAAATCCATTTCGTTGCATTTCTTGACCACTGCTATGATCCTGAACCAAAAGAGGTCATTTTCATTGCAAAGGGAAGCCACCTCATAAGCTCCTTCATAAAAGATTCCCCCAGAGACGCCATCAAAGGAGGTCAGCCGTGCTCCAGGGACGATGATGCACTCGCCTTCCTGCCCCCTGCAACCACGCACACCATTGTGGAGGCGACAAATCTCTCCTAATTGGCAGCTAGTTCCCTCACAGACCAGTTGGCCTGTTGGGCGACAAGTGCAGCTGGTTGAACAACCTTCAAAAACAATAGTCTCGCCAGCCTGGAAGATTTATAACGCACAAAAGGGAGAGGGAGATAAGAAAAGTGTGGTTAAATTAAAAATTTTTATTTATTTTTTTTAATATTTTTATTAAGTTTTGCATAAATATATTTCACAGACATACAACAGACAAAAGTAAATGAAATAAACATAAAAAGAAAAGAAAAGAAAAGAAAAGAAAAAGAACATAAAATACGTACAACATAAACAACACAACTTACATTAATTTTACAACAACATTGATTGACTTCCCTTTATCTCGATTTCGGATAATGTTATGTTAATTATCTTTCTGCTGTATCTATTCCAAAATAAAATTTATAACGTAGTAAGCGTTATCTCATGCCTACTGTGATTTTTTTTTTTTAGATACATCTATATTTCTGATTAACATTTTGATTTTCCCCTTGTCTCTATTTCCATATATATTCTAAATTTATCCCATTCATTACTAAATTTTGTACGTTTTTGATTTCTTATTTTCTGAGTCAATTTTGCCAATTCTAAATAATCTATTAATTTAAATTGCCACTCCTTTAATGTTGGGGTTTTTGCTGTTTTCCAGTACTGTGCTATGAGGGTTCTAGCGGCCGCTGTTGCGTATTGAAGAAGGGTTCTATCTTCTTCTTTAATATCTTTGCCAATTATCCCCAGCAGGAAGGTTTCAGGTTTTTTAACAAGCGTATATTTGAGAATTTTTTTTAATCCATTATAGATAGATTCCCAGAATTTTTTGAGAATCTCGCACATCCACCACATGTGAATAAATTCGCCCTCTTTACTCTTACATTTCCAACACAGTTTGTCGCCTGTTCTATAAATTTTATACAATTTTATCGGCGTTATGTACCATCTGTACATCATCTTGTACATATTTTCCTTAAGTGTCGTGCATGCTGAAAAGTTCATATCTTTACACCATAAAGCCTTCCATTTATCAAACTCTATATTATACCCTAAATCTACCGCCCACCTCACCATCACCTCCTTTACTTCCTCATCCTTGGTGTCCCACTCAAGCAACTGGTTATACATTTTTGATAATAATTTTGTTTTACTTTCTATTATTTCAATCTGGAATCTAGATTTTTTCTCATTTATTCCAATCTTTTTGTCTTCCGTCCACATTGAATTTATTTGATGATATTGAATCCAACCAGTCAACTTATTTTTTATTTCTTCGTATGGTCTAATCCTCCACCCGGATTCTGTTTTGGTTAGTAAGTCCTCATACGTCCATCGTTCCCCCTCAATGTTTAATTTTTTAATTGTTAAAATATCAATTGGTGATAGCCACCAGGGTGTCTTCTGCTCCAGCAATTTTTTATTCCTTTCCCAGACTTCCAGTAGTGGCCCTCTGAAAATATGGTTAGAAAAACCTTTATGAACCCTTCCCTTATCTCGCCATAGATAAGCGTGCCAACCGAATCTTAAGTTAAACCCCTCTAGATCTAACATCTCTCTATTTTAAATGACGATCCAGTCTTTTACCCAACAAAGACATGCGGCCTCATAGTATAACCTCAGATTTGGGACCGCAAGACCCCCCCCTATCTCTTTGGTCTGTAAGCAGTTTAAATTTAATTCTGGGTCTTTTTCCCTGCCAAATAAATTTGGAAAGTAGTCTCTGCCATTCTTTAAATATTGCAATTCCCCTAATTATTGGAATGTTCTGGAATAAGAAGAGTAATTTGGGTAATAAACTCATTTTAATTGCCGCCGTTCTGCCCATCCACAAGAGATGTAATCTGTTCCATATATCCAAGTCCTTCATTATCTCTTTCCATGTTTTCTTATAATTATTTTCCATCAAATTTATATTTTTCATAGTTATCCAAATTCCAAGGTATTTTACTTTTTTGGTTATTTTAATTCCAGTTTGTCTTTCAAGCTCATTTATGATGTCTTCTTTCATATTTTTAGTCATTATTTTGGTTTTTTCTTTGTTCAATTTAAATCCCGATAGTTTTCCAAATTCTTCTAGTAATTTTATAACTTTGCCGATGCTCTCCTTTGGTTCTTCCAATGACAACATAAGGTCATCTGCATATGTTTTCAATTTATGTTCATTTGTGCCGATTTTTATACCACGGATCTCTGAGGTTTTCCTTATCTTATTTGTAATTGTCTCTAAGACTATGATAAACAGCAGCGGTGATAGAGGGCACCCCTGTCGAGTACCTTTTGCTATTTCAAACTGTTCTGTCAGGTTGTTATTTATAATTAATCTGGCTCTTTGTTATGTGTATATTGCTCTAACTCCTTCTAGGAATGTGCCCTCTATCCCTGTTTTTTCCAGACATTTTATTAGAAAACCCCAGGAGACATTATCGAAAGCCTTCTCGGCGTCAACGAACATTAAAGCGGCAGGGATTTCGTTATGACATTCTAGATATTCAATAATGTCTATTGTGTGTCTGATGTTGTCTTTTACTTGTCTATTAGGAAGGAAGCCGGCCTGATCACTGTGTATAAGGCTAATTAAACATTTTTTAAGTCTATGTGCCATTATGTCTGCAAAGATTTTATAATCATTGTTCAGTAGTGAAATCGGTCTGTAATTCTTAATATTAAGTTTATCTGAATCTGGTTTCGGGATCAAAGTAATGTAGGCTTCTTTCCAGGATGTTGGCATTTTTCCTCCTCTTAATATCTCATTCATAACGTCACATAGTACTGGTGTTATATATTCCTCTAGGACCTTGTAATATTTAGCTGATAAACCATCTGGTCCTGGGGCTTTTCCTAATTTCATCCTCTTGATCGCTTCTCGAATTTCCTCTATTTTTATAGGTCTGTTTAAGGCGGTTCTTTCTTCTTCTGTTATTTTTTTTGGACTATTTTCTTCTAGGTATTTTATAATGTTCGTTAAATCTTCTTCTTCTCTTTTGTATAAGTTCATATAAAATTTAAGGAAGTGCTTTTTTATTACTTTAGGATCTTCCAGAACTTGCTCATCTACTTTTATTTTGTTTATGATGCTACATTTTCTTCTTTTCCTCAGTTGCCACGCCAGAAATTTTCCAATTTTATTTGCCAATTCGAAGAACTTTTGTTTCATAACTTTATTCCCCATTCAACCTCTTGGCTTATTAATGTTGAATATTGTATTTGGAGCATTTTATATTGTTGCTTATGGCAATCATCTTTTGGATTTTTTATCATATTTTTTTCACATTCTTTCAGTTGAAGGATTAATTCTTCTTTTTTTCTTTCCTTAGCCTTTTTTCTTTGGGAGTTTTGTTGTATTAAAAATTTAAATGCACAATTATATATGATTGCTACTAGAATTCCATTTGCAAGCAAACATTCAAAATGTATATTTACAGAACCAAAGTATTTAAAATATGCAGCTATACAACTAATCCACCTTGCTGACAAAGGTCTGTACAGTTAAAGCTATGGTTTTCCCAGTAGTGAGGTATGGAAGTGAGAGCTGGACCATAAAGAAGGCTGATCACCAAATAATTGATGCTTTTGAATTATGGTGCTGGAGGAGACTCTTGAGAGCCCCATGGACTGCAAGAAGATCAAACCTATCCATTCTGAAGGAAATCAGCCCTGAGTGCTCACTGGAAGGACAGATCCTCATCTAAGGCTCCAATACTTTGGCCACCTCATGAGAAGAGAAGACTCCCTGGAAAAGACTCTGATGTTGGGAAAGATGGAGGGCACAAGGAGAAGGGGAAGACAGAGGACGAGATGGTTGGACAGTGTTCCCGAAGCTACCAGCATGAGTTTGACCAAACTGCGGGAGGCAGTGGAAGACAGGATTGTCTGGTGTGCTCTGGTCCATGGGGTCACAAAGAGTCGGACATGACTAAACGACTAAACAACAACAACATACAACTATACAACTATATCCATAAGGGTATGCCAATGCAACATAAATGACAAACAGATAACAAAATAGAGGTACTTGAATTAGCATTAAATCACTTGAATTTTACTTGAATTAGCATTAAATCAATTTCAACCTCGACTATGCTATGTTCTCTCTTCATATATTGCACTTGTTTCCCTATGTCCCTTCCTGCTCTGCTCCATCAGCTTTGCTGGTCCAGAGGTTCTCCCCAACTTGTCTCATTCTCTCTCCATCACTCTGCAGGCTTGGCCTTTTTCAGCAACCCTTTCTCCTCGTCTACTCTATGTGACCCTATGGTGAGCATGAGAAGATGCCACAGACATGTCTTCTTTTTCTGGTGGCCAATGCATGAGCGGCCATCCTAAGGAGGTAAGACAAACTATTCTTTGGGTTTGCTTAGAGTGTTATTCATGGACACCACCACTTTCACTGTACTTACCTTTATGTAGCGCCCATCATGCGAACAGCCACAGTTCCCCACTGCCACACACCTGTCACCGTCAAACAGGTAGCCATAATCACACTGGCAACCTTCAAAGCATTGTTTTGTGCACCGGCCTGGAGAGGATAAGCTGGTGCAAGTGAAATCACAGGTCTTTGTACACAACTCGTAGTGGCTGTTGGATGGGCAAGTGAGAGCTGAAAAGGAAGGGAGAGGAGACAAGTGATGAAAAGAGACAGCGATGGTTAAGACACATATAGAACATTAGCTAAGCATTCTTAAGTTAAGGGGCAGGGGAGAGATCACCTATATTCATTGGGGTGTATGATAAGGGCAAAATAAAATAGAAGTTCAATAAAACACCATTTTTAAAATTTGTGGAAACCTGCCCACCCAAACATGCAGAAGCCCCACCTATGCCTGCCCCACACCTGATTTTGTATATGTAGGGTGGGCAAAGGTGGCTTGACCACAATGGCCTCACGGGCCAAATGGGAAGGGTGTTGGTGGACTTCATTTGACCTGCAGGCCGGAGGTTCTCCATCCTGATCTAAATGCTGAAGGTGAAACCATTTTCTATAGGCAACACATCTTCACAAACAGAGGCTGAAGAAATTAGCTTTTTATTTATTTAATTTTAAAGAAATAGCTTATTTTCTATGGGATCCAAATACAGATACCATTGAAGTATCTGTTGGCCAATATAACAGGATGGATGGATGGATGAGAGAGAGAGCCTTTTAAACTGTGGGGGGCGCTATTGTCATTATTGGTTACTATGTTATATATTCTTGTGTTTTTATATTGGAAACCACCCTGTGATCCTCGGCTGAAGGGTGGCATAGAAATGTAATAAATAACAATAAATAACAATAACTGCAGATTCCTGTACAAACTTACGGCAGAAGTTGTTTGTTCTCCAGGCTCCAATTGTAACTCCTGCAGCCTGACATGCCGCTACGTAGGCCTGGATGCTCCTACAGAGAGTTTCTCCGGCACCATTGGCTGCACACATGTCATACAGACAGTGGTTGAAGAATTCGGTAGGGTCTACCACGGAGTGACAGTTCCTGAAGGGGCCGGATTGGGCTTGGATCATTCCGCAGGAACTCTCAGGTCGGTATGGCGCTGTCTTGGCTGCATCACAGACGGGGCATTTATCTCCACAACCATCAGAGCATCTGATACCATCAATTGGAACCTTCCAAGAGGCCCCAAACTCGATCACATTCTGGGTTCTTTCCCCCGTGGGTAGAGTAAAGTCATCAGTCCTGTCCTTATTGAAATTGCCACATAGGCCATTGACAAGTCCCTGATAGTTACTGGGGACAGACACCAGGACATATGAGGAGGTGTCAAAAAGGACTTGGAGACCAAAGTCAGACTGGACAATGATATTGTTGCCTTCCTGGTTGGCCCAGAGTTTCCCATCGTTTGTCTTCATGGGCAGTGTATAGAGCTCTCCATTCACCTGCATTAACCACAGAGAAGGTGACCATGGACACAGTTTAAAATTGTCAGAATGTAATGGATTTAGATACCACTTTTCAGGCAAAGAATGTATTTTGTGGTTTTATATTCTGATTTTATTCTGTGAACTGCCCTGAGACCTGTGTGTATAGGGCAGTAGAATAACAACAACAACAGAATGTCTCCCAAAGCAGTTTACAAATTAAGGGTTCCTCTAGACTCCCACTATTCTGAAAGGATTCAAACACACAGCAGAAATTTAGGTTTGTGCCATTCAAGTGGATTCAAGCACCCTGTCTCCTTAGTGCAACAAATCCACAGGCTTTTTTTGTATAGAAGATAAAAATGTATTAGGATATACACTGTAAGATATAATATTAAAACCATTTTAAATATCAATTTCCTTCAAAAAAGACAAAAGCAAGCATAAAACGTATGATAAATACCAGCACAACTAGTATCTCAGAGCCAGACCACACAATACCGTTACTACAGGGCAAATCATAATTTGTTAGTCACTAAAGACCTAAAGGTAGAGACGCAGGTGGCGCTGTGGGTTAAACCACAGAGCCTAGGACTTGCCGATCAGAAGGTTGGCAGTTCGAATCCCCACAACGGGGTGAGCTCCCGTTGCTCGGTCCCTGCTCCTGCCAACCTAGCAGTTTGAAAGCACGTTGAATTGCAAGTAGATAAATAGGTACCACTCCAGCGGGAAGGTAAACAGCGTTTCCATGCACTGCTCTGGTTCTCCAGAAGCGGCTTTGTCATGGTGGCCACATGACCCGGAAGCTGTACGCTGGCTCCCTCGGCCAATAAAGCGAGATGAGCACCACAACCCCAGAGTCGGTCACGACTAGACCTAATGGTCAGGGGTCCCTTTACCTTAAAGACCTAAAGACCATATTCAAAAGGGATCAAGGGTTTGCAACAGAACAGCCCTGCAGTGTTGCCAGTGGGTCTTACTCTCTGGTAGTTGCTGTCCAGTTGGGAGAGGACTTGGGATGCCCCAAAATGAATTCTTCAAAAGGATTCTGAGACAGTACCTAGGACTCATCAGTTCAACCTAAACACAATTGGGTGGAGAAATCAGGACTAGCTTCCAGCAGCGTCATCTTAGTCTAAGATCCAAGCAGCTTGCTTGTTTCTCTAGTGGACCCCCCTAAACACCCTAAAACCCTAAAAAAATGAAATCAACACACCCTACATTTCCTATACAGTTCCCTTATCACTTGCATGTTTTTATTTCAAAATCATGTTTTATTGTTTAAAGCATTTATATAACAGGTTGCCGCAGGAAAAAAATGGAGAATTGAATTTAATATTGGGGAAAATGAGAAACTGAGAAAAACCCAGATTGTAAGATGGGGTGCAGTGGACATTGGGAGACGACGTTCTCCCAGGGACTCCTGCAATTGTAGAAACTGCTAGTGAACTTTGCTGGCATTTCTACTTCAAAGAGGCTAAACCCAGAACAGAACTTACCTTGACTTTCCACTTTATTGCTCTCTCAATGACAATGGTATATCCATGACAAGAGACCACAACCATCTTGGTAAAAGACTTTTCATTCTCCACCATCACTGAGAAGTTTGCCAGCTGAGAACCCACACCGACAACTTTAGCTAAAGTATAAGTGCAGGTTCCTTGGAAGTCGTAGGCCCGTCCATCAAAAGTTAGGTAGTGGGAGCCTGCGGCCAAACTGCATGTGCCAGACCCTACAGGATGACAGCCGTGGACACCATCCTTTATCCTACATTCCTCATGGGGCCCACAGGAGAAGTCCACGCATTGGACAACTCCATTGTCTGCACATTGGCATCGTTTCTGGCAAGAGGAACCAGGATAGAAAACCTCTCCCTTCTTGTAGTAGTTGCCCTGGTGTTCACAGCCACAATCGCCAATGGAGACACATTGGTCCCCACTCAAGATAAACCCTGGATTGCAATAGCATCCTTCTTTGCAGGACATCTCACAGCAATCAGGAGCCGAGAGACCATGACAAGTGGCAGGGCAGCCGTTTCCGCAGAGCTCATAGTAAGAGTTGGGTGGGCAGGCAGGGCCTGGAAGAAAGGACAAAAACAGACTGTGGTGAATTTCAAGCTAGTATAGAGGTTGTTCCAGAGACATCGACAGGAAGAGGTCTGCAGGACTCTTTTGCCTATTCTGTTTATGCAGTGCCATCTACTGGTTAGTTTTTAGTGAAGGCTGTCATCTGAATTCATATTTAAATCCATTAATGGAATAGTTAGAGAATATAGAAGTATCTCATTGATCATCATCATCATATTGCTTTGCCCTGCAGCACTTGAAATTGCTGAATAAATTCAAAACGAAGCCTGTTAAGAGATGTTACAGCATTTTAAATGCCTGGATGGTTCAGACTAAGAATGATACTGCTTCCCTGCCCCTCTCCAGGATCAACATTTAAAATTGGATAGATGTGAAACCCCGCTACTTGAATTATCAGGGTTGAAATGGATTTGACACTTAAATGTTCAATCTGAGTGTGGAGATCAGTAAATGCAAAATGCTTCACATCTAATGTCAAAATTGCTATATGCAGATTGGATTCCGACTGAATTTTTCAGGGGAATCTTAGCTCTGATGTGACCTGTATGTATCAAGTCATAGATGCTGCTGACAAGTCAAGAGGCTTAAACAAAAGGATTCCAACTGGTCTTTCAAAATCCAAGGGTATTTAAAAAATAATAATCTTAAGCATTATGTGCTGTATCCAACTAGGTTTTACTCATTATAGAGCCATTGAAATTAATAAAGCTAAGGTAGTCATGTTCATTCATTTCAACTGGTGTACTCTGAGCATGACTAACATTGAATAACAGACCATAAGAGTTAAGACCTTGTCTCGGCTGAGGAAGAGAGAGGATCCTGTTACTATTTGCCTTTATACAATGATCTGGTACCTATTCAAATACTCTGATGACTGAAATACATTTAGGGAGAAAAGAATCTAATTGCAAACCTCACATTTCAAAATTTGATGAATGTCAAGTTTATGCAGCACTTCCCTTCAACTCATGCACATCCCTAAAGTTGAACTAGGGGAGGGAGTGCAGCTCAGTGGTGGATCATGTGCTTTTCATGCAAATAACAGCTGGTTCAACCCCCAACAGCCCCAGGTATGACTGGGGAAAGTCCCTGGCTGAGATCCTGGAGAACCAATGCCAGTCAGTGTCAACAATAGATGACGTGACTTATGGAAGCTTCGAGAGGCAACACTTACTGCAGAAAGAGTTTGATCTCCATTCTTCAATCTCAACATCCAGAGCTTGACATGCTGCCACGTAGACGCTGATGGCATCACACATAATTTTATGCTGACCATGATACTGGCAGGTGTCAAAGACGCAATCTGTGAAGTAGGGTGTTGGGTCAAGGACATCATGGCATTGCCAGAATGGCCCATCCTTTTTGATGAGGATGCCACAGTACTGGTCGCCCTTGTAGGTTTCTTTCTGCGCATCTCCACATGGCGGGCAATCGGTGGTGCAACCCGGTGTGCACCCAGGGGCCTCTCCAACTTTCCAGCTCTCTGCAAATTGGGAGATGCTGGATGCATGACTCCCATCCTTCATGGTCAAGTCATCATTGGGGTTCAAGTTGTTGTTGCCACAGAGGCCACAAACGGCATTGGCGTACGTACTGGGTACAGTGACTTTGGCATTGGTGTTCCAGTCAAAGGCTACCGTCAGGCCAAAATCAGTCTTGATGACGCCCTCATTCCCACTGATGTAAGCTTTTATCTTGTCTTCATGGTAGAAAGGCAGGTTCACAAAGACGCCATTGACCTGGAATGTGATGCAACAGGAATTGTTACCGTAAAGCCATATCTAATGGAAGGCTACATTCACACCATGCATTTCAAGCAGTATGATAGCACATTAAACAATTGTGGCTTCTCCAATAGGATCCTGGAAGCCAGAGCTTGCAAAGTGTGCTGAAAGTTGTTGGGGAACTGCTATACTCAGAGTTCTCTGTGAAGAAGGATTGACTGTTAAAGCACTCTTTCAGAGTAAAAGCAGGTTAACTCAGTGTTTCCCAACCAGTGGTCAGGGATGATGAGAATTGTAGTTCAAAAACAGCTGGAGGCCCAAGGTTGGGAAACACTGGGTTAACTCACCGTTGCTGAGCAGCTGGGGATCCTGCTCTCACTGACTACAAACCACCTTTGCCTAGTTCCATCCTCAGGAGCTGCAATTGACAGCCCTCAGTGGGCCACCAGCTGCATATAATCCACAGTGAATTATGATTGTAACTGCAACATCTCTACGTGACATAGCCTATACTCTGCATAAGAAGAGCCCAGGTAGTTAAAGCTACAATGTCCAAAGATACAGAAACAATTCCAAGAGCCTCAGCCACCCTCCCTAGGGGTCCTGAAAGGACACAAAAAACCTCCACATACATACATACATACATACATACATACATACATCAATTTCCTGTGTCAATACCTGGATCTTGCGTGGATGCTCCTGGCTCATAATCACGGTTACATCGTATACCTTCAATGTCACCACTTTGGTGTAAGACACCTTTGGGTTGCCTCGGTTGTTGTTCTCCACATTGACAGTGAAAGGCCTGAGAGTCGGGTCCTTAGAGCAGAGCCCAACCAGCTGGTAGACACAGGTGCCCATGAAGTCATATTTCTTCCCATCAAAGGTCGTATAGTGAGGGTCCCCGGCTGCTGAGCAAGTAGCGGTGCTTATGGGATAACAGCCCCGGATTCCATTGACCACGGTGCACTGTTCACTGGCTTTGCAGCCAGCTGGTTTGCACACCGCAAAGCCCAGGGTGGGATCACATGTGCAGCGGAAACCACAGGTCTCATCAGCCCAGAACTCCTCTCCGGGTTTGTAGTAGAGCCCATTGTAGGTGCAGCCACAGCTCCCGACAGGCACACACTTGTCGACGCTGAGGACATAGCCATCATTGCACTGGCAGGCTTCCACACATGGCTGTGTGCAGAAAGAGGGAGCCGTGCGGTCGGAGCAGCTGGCAGGGCAGGCATTGCCACAGAACTCATAGTGGCTATTCTGAGGGCACGGCAAGGCTGTAAGGAGAAGAACATCAGGAATTTAAGAACTGATAAAACGTGCTGAAGTCTCAACTTCGCAAGAGCTCTTGTTGCTGATATTGTATGTGGAAGCAGGAACACTGGGAGTTTAAAAGTGTACTTACATGGAAGATACTATGCTTTTCCCAGGATAACATAAGGTCCAGCAGCCACACGGTCAGATGGATTAAACAATAATAGGATTATACAAATTCATGGCGAATAGGTTGCTATGTTCTACCTTCACTGTGGGAGACAGAATGCCTCTGAATACCCTTTGCTGGGACTCTGAAGTAGGGAGAGTGCTGTTGCACTCATGGGCTGCTTGTGAATTTTCTATGGGCATCTGATTGGCTGCTGCGAAAACAGGATGCTAGACCTTGTGTTCTTATGACTAAGGTAGCAAAATGTTTTGGTCCAGCCATGATTCTATTCATTCCAATAGCCAAATAGATTTGTTTGCTTCAGATGCAGCTATTCTCAACCACAAACTGATTTACAAAGCAAACAGGGTATCTCATTTGAGGTTTTCCTCTTGTTTATGCTTTTAGCAATGAAAAAGCATGCACTTAGTGGGCTATCTTGTGCACTGTGGCTTTCTTTCCCTGCCTCTTTGTGTGGCAGCAGATATTTGTGGAGGGTTGGAAGTTGAAGGTCTGTGGACTATTAATAATCACTGCTGCTCTAAGCCATAGGTGTCATTACATACATTGTGTGTATAAAGGAAAAGTACTCACCACAGCCAGAGGCTGTCCTCCAATCATATATGGTGGCACCCTCTTTCCTACAGGTTTTAGCATAGGCCTCCAAGGCCTGGCAAAGGATGTTCTTGGCTCCTCCATTGAGACACACATCATAAATGCAGCTGTCAAAGAAGTCATCTGGATTCACTATGGAATGGCATTCTCTGAAGGGGCCCCCCGAGGTTTTGCTGATCAGCCCACAGTACTCTTCCTTTCCATACAGCGCCCTCTTGCTCTCATCACATGTTGGGCAATTCCCTCGGCAATAATCCCAGCAAAAGGGGTCCCGGTCCTTGACTTTCCAGCTGCTGGCCCAGCTTATGATGGAGGCAGCCTTGGTGCCATTGGGAAAGACCATGTCGTCTGCAGGGTTTTGGTTGAAGTTTCCACACAGCCCACAGATGGTCCCATAGTAGCTGCTGGGGAGAGTGATCACCAGGTGCCATTTCCAATCGTACGTCACTTGGAGGCCGAAATCTGTTTGCAGGACAGCATTGGTGCCGCTCTGGTACAGCTTGATCTTGCCATATTCAAGAGTCAGTGGCAGGCTGACAATGTTGTCATTCAGCTAGAGGCAGAAAGGCAAGACAACACACACACAGGAATAATTCCTTTGGTTTTCTTAGGCTTTTTTGGAGCTTGTGCCACACAATCCCATGTAGTCACAACTGCGGGAAACAGGTACAGCCAGGTTGATCCTAGCCTTATAACCCCACTTACTTGGCAGCAAGTCCCACTGAATTCATTTGGACTTGTATCTCAGCAGACATGGTTAGGAATTGTGTTGTTACCACTTAAGGAGTCGTGGCTCCCATCACTATCATTGTTATGGCTTTTCAAAAGGGGGAGAGGCAAGGCAGCAGTGAGGATGTAGTGAGGCAAACACACCAACAGAGTCAATTCTGCTGATGCATTTGCATTTGCACTGCACCAATCCTGCCACTGTCTCGCCCCTCGCCACAGTGACACAAGCTCAGGAAAATGAGATAGGACATGCTGGCAGCATTAAGATAAATTCAACTGTGTAAATAAGTTTTGTTGGATGCAATAACGGAATACTGAATGGTATAGTTTTTTGTAAAGTATGCAAGGATTTATGATATGTAAAATGAACCATGGAAAGAGAAGGAGGGAAGTCAGTGATATCTTAAGGATGTAAAATGAGTATTTTAAATTGTAAAACAGAAAATATAACAAAAATTATATACCAAAAAAAAAGGAAAATGAGATAGGACTCCTGGATAATGAGGGCCTTTTAGTTACGTAATAGCATGATGGTCATTACCTCAGTTATTCAGAGTGGTATAGCAATCTGATCTGCAATCATTTGTTTCTCTTCTCCATCCTGACATACATATATACTCTTTAATGCTATTTTAAACTTTTGGGCTCTGGCTATATATCAGAATGAATTCCATTACACTCAGTGGGGTCATTCCCCCCTGACTATTTAACATACCCGGATTCTTCCAGTTTCCTGTTTGTGGATGGAGATCTTGTAGCCATAGACATAGATGTTGGTCAGACGCACGTAGGACACAGCCTGGTTGCCCCTGTTGTCATTCTTCTCATCGATAGTGAAAGGCACCAGCGTAGCATCGTTCCCACAGTACTTGGCAATAGTGTAAGAACAAGTGCCCTGGAAATCAAACTTCTTTTTGTCAAAGGTTTGGTAGTGTGGGTCCCCCCAGGCCCAGCAAATTCCTGAGAAGTTAGGGATGCATTTGGCCTGGCCATTCACAATCCTGCATGTTTCTTTTTCTCGGCACTTCAGGGATTTACATGGATCTGGAATGAAAGGGGCGAAATGTGAGTGATTGCTAGATGCAATTCGGGGTGAATATCTAATTGCGTGCAGCCAGTACGGTGCCCTCCAGATGCTGTGGCCCTCCAGTTCCCATCAGCCTCAGCCAATATGGCAGATGGTCAGGACTGATGGGAGCTGTAGTCCAAGAACACATGGATAGTACCATGATAGCCTCACGGCAATAGGGGGAAACAAAAAAGGCAAGAGTAACACATAACCCTCACTTCCTGTCCCAGTTTTATTGGGCTGGAATATCTCCCTGAACTCTGATAATGCTTCTTGATTGTCTGGGTAGAGGACAGAGATGTGTGAGTGTGGATAAGTCAAAGAATCATAGAGTTGGAAGAGACCATAATGATCATCTAGTCCAACCCCCTGCAATGCAGGAATATGCAGCTGTCCCATACGGGGATAGAACCTGCAACCTTGGCATTATAAGCACCATGCTCTAACCAACTGAGCTATCCATATCTTTCAAAAGCCACTACTTGGGCAGCAGGTAGTGCCCTCTGTGCCCTAGTCAATGGTCAGGGACAATGACATCACCTTGAAGAGTCACAGTTTCCTCATCTCATCCTTTAATTAATCTCTCCTTACCCTTATTAATACAACCCATGACTCCATCTTGGATCTTGCACATCTCATCAGCAGTGCAGTTGTGGGCCTCACAAATCACTCCCAGGCCTGGGATGCAGTGGCAGATCTCCTGGCATGCATTCAGCAGAACCTTCTCATTGGGCTGGTGGGAAATTTGGAAAACAATAAGATATAACAACAACAGAATTAGGGCAGAATCAGATCTACACTAAAGGTGTAGGTGAAGATGGCAAATAGCATCCAGCCAAGAGTTCCGAATGTGGTTCTCTGTTGCAACTGGACCTGAAGTCAATAACATTATTTACGAATACATGTCAGCTTCTAAATGCTCTGAAGCAACAAATGATGGCATGAAAACATTAACCGGTATCACATTTCAAGGAGAAACCCATTAATTGGTCGAGTCACCAGGGCTGGTAGGGAAAGCGAGCTTCAGTTTAAGAATGGTTTCGGTTGGAGAACGGATTTCCAGAACAGATTAAGTTCATAATCAAGGTACCACTGTAATAATAATAATAATGATAATGATAATGATGGTGATGATGATGATGATGATCTGTTATTATTTATACCCCGCCCATCTGACTGGGTTTCCCCAGCCACTCCGCAACTAAGGAAGAGGGCTATTGAGCTCATGCCCTGCTTCCAAGCACCCCATAAACAGTTATGTGTGTTGGAAGCTGCCCAGAGTGGCTAGGGCAACCCAGCCAGATGGGTGGGGTATAAATAATGTTATTATTATTATTATTATTATTATTATTATTATTAGCCTCTGTACTGAGAACAGAATGTTGGATTAGATAGGCTTTAGGTCTGGGCTCTTTTGTTTCATATATAAACATGGCCTTAGTAATTCTGTCATATCCTTACATTTAAAAATGCATTATTATGTCATTTGCTGCACCTCTTCATAACAAGGTCAGTTCATTTGTTAGGACTTTGTTACTTCCAGATTATCAAAGAAAACCACACCTCAAGACACACACACACACACAACTTGACTCAGTTATTCAAAGGTTGAGAAATTCCCTAAGTCCTAGAAATTATCACAACAGCTTGTGACTTGTGATTCGAAAGAATGTGAAACTGAGCAAGCACAGAGGTAAAAGCAGATAAAAACAACTTGATCCATAATGATTGGGGACAGTAAAAATAAAAAATGTAGTTTAATTTTAAAAGGAAGGGAGGAAAATCAGGTTCAGAAGACCATCTACCTTGTAGTAGCGTCCATTCTTTATGCACCCACAGTCTTTTGCAGGGACACAGCCAACACCATCAAAGAAGAAACCATCATTACACTGGCAGCCCTCAGCACAATTTTTCGGACAGGGTGCAGGGTCTGTGATCTTGGCACAGGAGGTGGGGCAGAGCTGGGCACAGATCTCATAGTGACTGTTGGCAGGGCAGCGCATAGCTAAATTGGAAAAGAAAAAAAGATATTAGACCAAAAGGACCCCGGTGCTTCTTAAAATGGTTGTGAAAGACAGCATGTGAAATCCAAAAGAGGGACTAGTTCTTTTTCCTGGCTAGAATGTATCTTTGAACTCTGATCATGCTTCTTAATTTCCTGGATAGAGGATAGAGAGGGGTATAAAAGATTGGGGGTAGATACTGGCCCACTGTACAAAAATAACAAATAACATCAATTGCTCCACCCATTTTTGCTCTGGCTTTGCTCACTATTGCCATATGAACCCAAAAAGGTTACCAAGAAGGAAACATGGTCCCAGGACTGAAAAATGGCTCCCCACCTCTACCTTAGACTTCTGGCTCTGGCAGGAACTCATTGTAAACAATTTCATAGCTGGTGTGTCAGAAATAGTCAAGAGGGTGATCGTGTGTAATTGGAAAGGTCAAATGAATTCAGCCTTTGCAGAGCCTGAGACATTTTAGGGCTTTGCAAATGAGCACATCCCTCTAGTTTAGCCCCAAAGTGACAAGGAACCAGTTCAGATACTTTTCCCATTTCTCTTATCCCATTTCACATCCCCATGAATGTTCAGTCCCCAGTACTTACGACAGAAGCAAGGGCTCCTCCAAGGCTTGACAGAGACCCCAGTTGCTTGGCAGGCAGATACGTAGCTCTGGATGCTGTTGCACAAGACCTGGCTGTCCCCATTGCCCATGCACAGGTCATAGATGCAGTCGTTGAAGTATACATTGGCATCAACCTTTCCATGGCAAGCACTGAAGGGGCCATCAGATGCAGTGAGGATCCCGCAGTAATGGCGCTGTTTGAAGATCTCCTTCTTCCTTTCATCGCAGACTGGGCAGCTGTTTCCAGAGCATCCATCTGAGCAAGATCCAGCTGCCCCATGGACTGGAACCTTCCAGGAAGCACCAAAGTCACCTGCATTGGAAGTTGTGCTCCCATCGGGTAGCAGGAAGTCGTCATCCTTCTGCCCATTGTAGTTCCCACAAAGGCCTCGCATCTCACTCTGGTAAGTACTTGGGACTGTGACTGTCACACGGTAAACCAGGTCGTAGCTCACAATGAGACCAAAGTCAGTTTCTATCAGGATTTTTGTGCCATGTTGATAGGCTCTGATTCGCCCAGCAGACAAGGATATAGGGACGGTGTAAATCAAGCCATTCACCTGCAAGAAGGATTTCCTCTTTGAGAAAGGTTGGTTTTTTGAGGTCGCAGTGGAAAGATAACCATAAAAGCTCCTAGGAGGAACATATTTTATCCTAGCCCTCTCAGTGATGATAACCTGAAACAGGTGTGCTGAAAAGGGCATGTGAGGAAGAGTGTGTGTGCTTGAGGATGCTAGCTCTGCCCTCACCCCCACCCTCGTTGCTGTCACCCTTCTCAACCTCTAGATAGGAATGGGGGAGAAACTTGATGCGGTTTGCATTTAAAAGTGAATTTACATTTTCTGAAACCATATGAGAACCAAAACACCACTATCCTTGAAATTTTCTGAATTTTGCAATGCAGTTCTCTGGCCAAGTAACATGTACAAAAATTGCATATACAGTAGCAAAGTAATATTTGTATAAAAATGCATATATTAGTGAAAATGACATATAGCAAGGGTAGGCAACCTGAGGCCCATGGGCCACAAGCAGCCCACAGGGGTCATTTAACCGGCCCACAAGCCGCCCCCGAACCGAGCCGCCGCATGTTGCACTAAACCAGCACGGCGTGGCGCGGTGACTCACTTCCAAGGCGCCGGAAATCATGTCTGTGCATGCTGGAAACACTGCAAATCGTGTCTGCGCAGATGCAGACAAGGGAAATCGTGGCCATGCACGCTCATGCATGCACTCTCCGACCCACGGAGGGATCTCCGCTGGAGTGAACCGGCCCAGGCGAGGTAAACCTGACATATAAGAATGCACTGAAGTAGGAAATATTACTTGCCACAGTATGTATATTAGGCAAAACTGCATGCAAAACTCAGTAGATTAGGATAAATTTGCAATAACAATTGCACTAAAATGTAGACAAATTTTCAGGACTCTCTTTTTTAAAAAAATAATGTGGAAATATGGGAAAACTGAAATTAGGGCTGGAAGAAAGAGAAACCAAACAAAAATTATCAGATTCATTTAGGACAAATTGAATGACTGAGCAAAGACAATGTCTTAATGAGAGAGAGAAAAAGATGAATGGCTAAAAATCATAGAATCACAGAGTTGCAAGGGACCCTGAGGGTCATCTAGTCCAACCCCTGCAATGCAGGAATCTTAACTAAAGCATCCATGACAGATGGCCATCCAATTGCCCATTCCTTATAGCTTGGACTCACCATCACTTGACCTTGCTTGTTCTGCAGTAATGTAAGTGTAATGCCGTAGACTGAGACAGAAACCATCTTGGTAACGGACACCTTCCCATTCCCCCAGGCCTCGTTTTCCACGTTGACAGTAAAGGATCTCAAAAGCCGGTTGCCTGTGTTAACTGTAGCCAAGGTATAGGTGCAGGTGCCTTGGAAGTCAAAGGCCCGTCCATCGAAGGAGAGATAGTGAGGGTCACCCGAACCAGAACAGGTGGCATTGCCTACAGGGTAGCATTTCCGGACGCCATCTGACAACCGGCATTCCTGATTGGGGCCACAGGAGAATGAGACACACCCAATACTCCCCCCAGCATGGCACATGCAACGCTCCTGACAGGTTGGATAGAAAGTCTCTCCTGCCGGGTAATAGTGGCCTTGGTAGTGACAGCCACACCGGGACGTGGGCACGCATTGATCGCCACTCAGCAAAAAGCCCTCGTCACACACGCAGTCTTCGTGGCACGTAGCCGAACAAGGGACTGTAGCATAAAAGCTGCCGCAGGTCTGAGCGCAGCCTCTCGCACAGAGCTCGTAGTGGCTATTCGGAGCGCAGGAAAGACCTGTCAATTGGAACCAGTACAAAGAAACATTGAGAGGGAGGAAAGGGCCAGGATGTTCTAGGATGGCATGCTGAAAGGGGTTATTATAAGCATAAGGAAAGTTCTCCTGGATCGCATGAAAGGCCTATGTAGTCCAGCATTCTGCTCTCAACCAAATACCTACATAAAGTCCACAAGTAGGACATGAACACAACAGCACTCTTCCACTCCTGATTTCCAAATATGACATGGACAGCTTTCCAACCGAGAGGTGGTCTTTGACCTATTTCTATACCTGTTTGGAATCCCCACTTTTCAATGGTAGCCTGGTGTGTGTGTGTGTGTGTGTGTTTACACTGCACACCCCCACCCCCACCTGGTTTACAGAAGTCCCATCTTTCTTTGCCTCTGATGATACAAGAACTGAATGCCTAGACTGGGAGAAAATAGGGATGTGGGAGAAATACATTTCAGCTCTCATTTAAAGGTGAAACTGCTTAATTCATAATTTCCAAAATCGCAGTGCAATTCTCCAACCAACTAGTATTTCCAAAAAATGCCTATATTTGGTGGGAAATGGCCATTAAAATGAACATTTTAGTGAAAATAGCATACCAAAGCACATTATCTATGGGGAAATTACTTGCAAAAATGTGTTTGTAAGTAGAAATTGGTACTAAAATGCTGACAAATTTTAATGGGGATTTCTCCCCCGCTTTCAAAAATTGCAGATTCCTTCTGAAATGTGGACAGCTGAATTTCAAATTAGAAAAACTAAGAAACTGAGAGAGTGGGCAGGTCTGTCCATCACTTGGGTGGGGGGGACAATGAGACTTTCTCAGCTGGGAAAAGTTTTACATGAAGTTTTACCTGAAATGGTACAGAGACAAAATTTGAATATATACTTTAAGAAGAAAAATAAGCATTGATATATTTGCATGTCATTTTAGATAGGTTACCGTGTTCTCTGTAACTCTGAAAATCTGAGAAATTTCAGAAAACAGCTCAGGGCATTAGCACTTACTGCAGAAGGTGTCCGATCTCCAAGGATAGATGGTCACCCCAGCTTCCTGGCATGCTGCAGCATAGCTGGCAATGACCTGGCAGATCACAGCTTGTTGGCCATCAAAGAAGCAATAATCGTACACACAATCTTGGAAGTATCCTTCTGGATCCACTTTGCTGTGACATTCTCTGAAGGGGCCGCCCTTGGCTAGGATGAGCCCACACTCCTTGTTGAGGTTCCGTTGATTCCTCTCAATGGCTGACAGAGCAGGGCATTCTTCTGTGCCCCCTTTGCTGCAGCCTGGCACCTCCCGCAGTTTCCAGCTCTGACCAAAGTCTGATGGGTGCGGAGCCACTGTGCCATCTTTCATGGTCAGATCGTCCTGCTTGTTGCCATTGAAGTTCCCACAGAGACCACACAGGGCACCACGGTAGCTGCTGGGCACAGACACAGTCACCCGGCTGATCCCATCAAAGATGACAGTCAGTTGGAAGTCTGTCTGGACCACTGCCCCTTGCCCTTTCCTGTATACGGAGATTCTGTTGATGTCGATGCTGTAGGGAAGGTTGGTCAGCAACTCGTTCACCTAGAGCCCATTCAAAAAAGGGGGCATTTCAGAAGTGCCTTTGTAATCCATGATGTTTCCCCAACCTGGGGCTCTCCAGGTACTTTGGACTACAACTCCCATCATCCCTGTTCCTTGGCTGTGCTGGCCAGGACTGATGGAAGTTGGGAGACCAGTAACACTTGGGATGCATAAGACTAAGCAAGGCTGCTCCAGAGCACAGAGATCAGCAGCAAAACTTACCATTTGCAGGGAGGAGGGGAAATTTAACTCTTTTAAAATTCTCTGTTAGGTATCAAGTACCACAAAGAATTCACTTGCTGATCTTAGCTTTCTCTTAGGGGTGAAACGTCTGGTAACACACAGTCTGGGAAATTTGCCCCTGCCTGTTCTGTTCCTCTCACCTCTGCAACCCAAAAAAGGATAACCCTCTGTACTAGATTATTGAAGTAAAGTTTCCCTTTAAAATGATAATAATAATACTGGAAAATAGATTTCATATGATCACAGAATGGTCTCTTTTCAAAACATATGGAAAATGGACACAAGGCAGCCCACGTCATCTTTCTTCTGGGCACTAGCCATGGAGAGGAAAGGAACCATGCCAGGTACCTTCATTATCAGAATAATCCCCTCCCCTGTTCTCAGTAGTTTCCAACTGTGATGTTCCATATGAGGAGTGGGGAACTTTTTTCAGGCTGAGAACCACATTCCCTTCCGGGCAACTTCCTGGGGACCACATGCCACTGGTGAGAGGGGTCAGAAGCAAAAGTGGGCAGAGCAATGAAGGCTAATTTTACCTATGTACAGTAGGCTAGTTTCACGCATAATCATATATGCCTCTCTATCTTTCTTCTAGGCAAGCATAATCAGGGTTCAAAGGACACATTCAAGTCATGCAAGGAGGGTCCAAAGCAAGGCCAGTGTAGCAAGGAGATGCCTTGGGGAGATGGTCAGTGGTGGGGAAGCCGCCTGGGCACCTGGGGTGGCACACCCAGGGGCAGGGCGAGCCACCCATAGGGGTGGGGTGTACCACGGGGCCTCTGGAGTCTGCCTGCCTCCTCCCACTCAGCTGCCATACAGCTGGGGGGGAGGCAGCAGGCAGACCGTTTGGGCAGCCTGCGCATGCCCAAGCCACTGAGACTCTCCCAGGAGAGACACATGGCTCAGGTGCGCTGCAGACCCCATGATGAGTGCCGCCCAGCATTTTGTCACCCCTCTCAGTGGTGACACCTGGGATGGTCTGCACCCATCACACACCCCTTCCTCCGCCCCTGCATTTGGTTCCCCACCTCTATGATAAACTCACCATGACTTTTGCAGGGTTCCCTCTGCTCATCACAATGGATGCCCCATAAACTTTCACCTCTACAGTCCGGGTATAGGACACAGACTGGCCGCCTCGCTGGTCATTTTCGACGAGGACCTGGAAATCGACTAGGTCTTCCCTCTTCTCACACAGCCCAGTCAACTGATACACGCAGGTGCCCTGGAAGTCAAACTTCCGGCCGTCAAAGCTAATGTAGTGCGGGTCGCCAGAGGCAGAGCAGTTGCCAAAATTGGTTGGGTAGCAGTTCTGGATGCCACCCTCAATCCTACACTCCGTTCCCTTTCCGCAGCTCACTGCCTGACAGTTCACTTGTCTTGTCTGTGGGTCACAGAAGCACCTTTTCGTACATGTCTTGTCTCCCCAGAAGTGCTCTCCGGGAAGCAAGTGCTTCCCCTCAAACACACACCCACAGGCAGACTTGGGGATGCATTTCCCAGCATCCAACACAAAGCCCTCATTACATTGGCAGCCTTCCACGCAACACATCGAGGAGCAATTCTTGGGCCCAGCTTGGTCATTGCAGGTGGCAGGACATGGAGACCCACAGAGCTCATAATGGCTGTTCTCGGGGCAGGAGACACCTGTCAAAAGAGACAACATGCTTATCAATAGCACAAGATTAAAAGCTTAGAAGACAGTGTGGGCCAGAAGCAAGGTGTTCTAGATTCTGCTAGCCTAAACTCCCTGCTAGAGCACTGCAGAAATAAAACAGGATAACCTCATATGCAATTCTCGCCTTGAAGTGTTCAATACAGGTGAAATAATGCATCCACCATTTGCCTTCCTAGCCCATCCCTATTCAGCTGTTACACTGATCTGATTTTTTTAATAAAAAAAAACCAATAGAGATTCTGTCTCTGTTGTCACACTCTATTCCTAGAGTCCCTTCAAATCATCTCTCTCTGTCATAGTGGGGACAAGAATCTTCCTTAATAGTGAATGCTAGGCTCAGTGAAAAAGTCTTTGTGCAGAGATCTGCAGAACATTAAATGCCCTGGCTTGACATTATGTACCTCATGACATAAGGGAGAACATAATTTTTAAGCCAAATAATGAAAATAAAATCTGCTGTGCTCTACTCAGCACCCAGGAACACTCACCGCAACCAGTGCGGATCCTCCATTCAGATATAGCAACTCCCTTTTCCTGGCAAGCAACTGCGTAGGTATTCAGCGCATCACAAAGAAGCTCCTTCAGCCCATCATTCAAGCAGAGGTCATAGACACAGTTCCCCAGATAGGGGTTGGGGTCGATCACAGAATGACACTTGCTGAATGGGCCATCCTCTCCTTTGATGAGCCAGCCACAGAATGGTTCACCTTCATACTTCTTGGCCATTTCTGGGGAGCAGGTTTTGCATTCCCCATGGCAGTCATCCCAACACAACCTGTCGCCATCGTCTACTTTCCAGCTCTTTCCAAACTCATTGGGGTTGGGAGCCAAGGCCCCATCGGGTTTGCTGAAGTCATCAGCGGGGTCTCCATTGTAGTTGCCACAAAGTCCGCAGACATTTTCATAAAAGCTGCTGGAGAGCTTCACTACCAGGTAGGTGTTCCAGTCATAGGAGACCTTCAGGGAGAAATCTGTCTCAATGAAGACAGAGCTCCCACTCTGGTAGAGACGGAGTTTTCCTTCATGGAGGGAGATGGGCAGGCGGAACCGCAGGTTGTCCACCTGCAAGAGAAAACGCAGATGCAACAAGCAGCAGGACAAGACTGTAGATTGTATTCAATGTCAGTCAGACTCAGTGCAGACCTGTTGAAATTAATGCACTAACTTGGGTCCATTAATTTCAGTGGGTGTGCCCAGAGTAGAAATTGGTTGGATATAACCTATTGGGTTTGTTACATCATATAGCCTGCTGAATGAGATGGATGTAAAATAGGAACGTATATGAAAAAGACCAACACACACACTTTCCTTGGCTCTGATTCAACATTTTACTGCCAAATCAGAGCAAATGAAAAGCAAGTTTTCTGTCAATTGCTTTTTGATTCAGTGGTAAAAAAACAGGTTTTCCCAGGGGAAGTTCCAGGGCAAAAGAAAAAGAAAAAGTAACACTTGGACACAGAGCTTTTAACTGCAGACCTATGGCTGGAAAGTACAGTGCAAGAAGGAATAATTGAAAATGCAGTCACTAGAGTGGATTGCCAGGCAAATATCTGGAACCCTGTAATCCAGATCCCTCCACCCTCCCCTGCAAAAAAAGATCTCATGAGCTAAGTGACAGAACAGGACCAAGCAGAGGTATGTGCTGCTCCTGGGCACTTACTGGATCATTGATCCCAAAGATGGCATCTCACCAGATCAGTTTACTGAGCCATCTAGGCTTGTAGCTAATTCTGTCTCGCTACCGCTCTTATTTTGGGAGAACTTGTTTAAATTAAAAATGGTGAGAAGCCCCCGAAGCCTCAGCTATTTGGGCTGTACTATCGTTCCCAGTGCCCAATGGCAGGCGGATACAGCCAAATGAAAACAGCTCCTCCTCAAATGCTAAAAAAGTGGGGCACTGGCTGGTGGGGGGAGGTGCAGAAGGAGGGAGCAGGGGTGGTGGCCAGAGATCAGTCCAGGTTAGCAAACTGGGGCAGGGAGACTTTGCCAGATCTTCTGTTCCACATGCCTGCATTACAAGACAAGACAAGAAGCAAGCAGAGTAGATTCTGATGGACTCTTCGGGAAAAGAGGTTGCTTTTTTAAAGAAATAGAAATATTTCTTTCGTCCTCACCCTCACAAAGCCTTTCTCATTTCTGACCACCTTGATGATGGTGTTATAGACTGTGACTGTCACAGAGCCAATGTACGAAACACGAGTATTTCCTCCCCTGTTCTCATTCTTGGCTTCAACACTGAAGGAAGGAAGAGTGGCATCCGAGCCGCAAGTCTTGGCAATAGTGTAGGTACAGGTGCCCATGAAGTCAAATTTCTTCCCATCGAAGGTGTGATAATGAGGATCTCCTTGGGCCCAGCAGCTGGATTCAGACTCTGGCACACACACTGGATCACCTCCTATGATTTCACACTTCTCCTTCTTCCTGCACTGGAACAAGCTGCACGGAGACACTGGTTTGTCTGGAACAGAACAATGGTGCAAAACCAAGTGTCAGGGGTTCAGGAGCAGAGGCACAGGGAAGAGAGGAGATGGAGAGCGAAGGGGAAGAATCCGAGGGGAGCGTAGGAGAAGAGGACAGTGGACCGAGGGATTCCATGAGCCTCTCCAGCGAATCGGAAGATTCACAGAAGGGGCACCAGTGGCCAGGGGTAGGGGGTTCCCAAGGGGAACGTCCCAGGAGCAAGGGGGCAGCAGGGACTCCCAGAGCAGTAGTTGGAAATCAGGACCAGCTTCCCCACCAGAGCAGAGTGGGGGGGAAGAGTCCCAAGGATCAGGGCCAGTGCATTCCCCACCAGGGAGAGAAGATAAGGCAGGGCTGACCACACCTCCATCGGAGAGTCAGACAACGGAGGGGAGGTCAGATCCGGCCAGTATCCCGGAAGAGGGAAGCAGTGACAGAAGTAGTGTAACGGTCAGGAGGAAGGTCACTGGGTTGGCGCGAGAGGCAAGTTCAAATGTACAGGAGCGCGGGACAGCAGAGAATGAGGATTGGGAACCGGGTCCTAAAGCCTGCCGGAGGGAGGGGAGGAGCTAAGCGACTCAGCGTCGGAAGAGTCCAGAAAGGGCAATGCCCCAGCGGGCAGGAGGACCCAGAGGAGGAGAGAGCAGCGTAAAAGGTGGAGCCGGGCTAGGATCTTAAACTGGTGTCATAGGGGAGGAGACTCAGACGGTACTTCGCCGGTCTAGGCTTTAAGACGTAGAGCTGCGCGCTGCGGCTTTGAAATGGAAACTAAACCTCAATAAAGACTTTTGTACATAACGACAGCCTGGCGTTGGTCCTCTGTGAGCTGGGACCTAGAGGCAGCTCTGACACCAAGCATCATTAGTAACTAGGGGAGGATGCTGCAGACAGACAAAACAAGGGAAACAGGCTTCTGAATAGCCACTTATCTGGTTGCCTTATGGACATTCTGATTGCTCAGGCAATAAGGCAATCAATATGGTT
This sequence comes from Podarcis cretensis, assembly GCF_951804945.1. Taxonomy (NCBI): domain Eukaryota; kingdom Metazoa; phylum Chordata; class Lepidosauria; order Squamata; family Lacertidae; genus Podarcis; species Podarcis cretensis. Next base: position 20,503,235 of record NC_137177.1, on the reverse strand, counting down.
TAAATTTGCCTTCTCATGAAGAAAGGAAAGCTGTGAGTACACTGGAATTAAGATCCAAGTGGAGAGTAGGTTTCTCAGAGAGCCTGAGGGGCAGAAGGAGGCCATGGGAGACAGTGAAACATGAGGAGCAGGGAAATACAAGATGGCTGCAGGGATGGTGCAGATTAGGTAACGGAGTTAGAAAGAGGAGACAAATGAAGAAGAGGCTGGAGGACACAGGCAAGGAGATGGAACCTGTGACAAAAGGGGGCAGATTTGAGAGTGGGAGGCAGAAAATCAGAATTCATCAAATTAGACCATTTTACAGTCCTTTATTCTATATATGGAAAGTATACTGGAAACTAGGACACTGAAATAGTGGCAGCTAAAGTTCCATTCCAATGTCCATTGAGATCTACTGTGGTCCTCCAGTTACCGCTCATAAGGGGCCACTTTCTTTCACAATCTACAAATGAGCAGACAGTAATGTTAAAACACAGTATCCAATGCTGGAAGGCAAAAAGATGAAAATATTGGAAGTGGAAGAAACCACAAATAAGGATGGGGATATTCATTAAGATGTAACAAATTATAATTATATAGTCTAACGTCTCATTTGTAGCAAAAAACAACAACAAAACACTTAAACCATATGCACAGATCTGGATACTTACCACAAGAGCAAATGGCCACGGAGCCATAACCATTGCTTTTGGCACCTCCAAGGATGAAGAGCCCAAAAGGAGTGGTAGGATGTTCTACAGAGAGAGCACTGGTTTCTTTGACCAAGCTGAGTAGAGCAAATGAATATTCTGTTCCAGGGACTGGTGCCCATTCAACATTGGTAATGGCTTTTTTCTCCAATGTGATCCCACCAGAAACTGAGGTTTTGGCCATGATGACAGCAAAATTATCAAAGTCCCTAATCCCATCAATGTGATATGATGTGCAATAGCTTGTTAAGGCTGGAACATTGATGAGGAATGGATCGTACTGGCAATTTCCATTATTGGTACCAGTGTAGAAAAAAAGGACCTGGATTCCTACATCAGCAGACAAGGAAAGGACCTGAGAGGGCTGCTTCTCAAACCGCATGATTTCTCCAGCCACTGCACGACGGGAGCCTTGGTTGACCCCAGACTGGTATTGGATCAAAGTATTTTGGGAAGCAATGACATACACAATGTCTATTCTAGGTTGAAAAGACAGTGGAGGAACTATGAAGGTGGTGCCCCAGCTGGAAACAGGCAAGAGCTGCTCAACGACATGGTCACATTCTGAGAACTGTATGGCACAGCTGTGCCCACTCAAAACAGCCACGGGCGAATCTGATTCAATCTTGCTGCCAGACAAATCAACTGAGCTTTGCAGCTGAATTGCTTGGAAGGCTTTGAGGTCAACAACAAGCCTGCTCCCTGCAGCATAAACTTTCCCTTGGAATGTCACAGCCCCTTTCAGGTGAATAGTGACTTGAGTGGGAAACTGATAGGCTACAACTGCAAATTCCTTGAAAGTGTTTGAGAGATGCCCTTCTGGGGTTACCACATAATATTGTGTGCCCAGCTGATGAACTGGGTACACGACTGTGGCAGCACTTGATGTAAGCTTGTAGTTGTAGGAAAAGACTAAGATATCTTTGTCAGCTTGGATCCTGACAACCCCATCAAAGATATTGTTCCCCGTCAACTCCAAAGAGGCCGGGACCACAACAGACACTGTCTCTTTCTCATAGACTAAAACCGTTTTCTGAAATGAAGATTTGTTCACTGTGACTCTGACAGTGGTTGCAGGATGATATCCGGTGATAAGCAGCTCAAGCCTAGGACTGTGTTGGCTTGCCAAGTAGTTCTGCAGGTAACATGTTACAAATTCCTTCCCACGGTAATCTGCTCCACAGAACCCTGAAAGGCAGAAGGAACAGATAATTCGTAAAGTGCAAGTATCTCGATGCTGTGCCCTAATCATACGATGTGGCAGCAATTAGAGTTTTGTGTGCTTTATTATCCTATCTTGCAACAGACAGAAAATTAAAGGAAGCCATTAATAATTCTATTTGCTTATATCAAGGAGATGGCATCTGAGAAAGTTCAATAAATGATTATTTATCTATTGACATGCTATGAAGCATCCCTAAGAATATCCAGCTTTTCCTTTGATAGCCTGCACCCCAAAAGGATGTTTCTCAATGCAAGTATCTCAATGCTGTGCTATAATCACTTGGGGTGATAGCTTTTGGAATACTCTGTACTGATCTGACTTTTGCATCTTCTTCCCAAAATAATCATCTCTCTCGATAATCGACAGAAAATTATCAGAGGGACTTTTTAAGAACCCTATTTGGTTATATCAAGAAAAATGTATCTCAGGAAGATCAGGAATATTCCTCTGTGGGAGAGGCTCATATGAGTTTGCCAAATACAGGGGAAAATGAGAACCACCTAAATCAGAAATCTGACTGATTAAAGTTTAGGATATAGTACAGGTGATGATGACCTGTGGCATGTATTAGCACAGACTCAGCCAACAATACATTGGGCTGTGTGTCTGATAGCCACAGTGTGGGATTTTTGGTCAAAGATAAATTTGCCAGGCTCTGAGTGAGTCCCTGTTCCGTCAGCATCTTCAGTTGCTCCATAGAGACAAAGTTCAAGAAGTGTCTCCCTTGTGGGACCAACCTGCAGGTTAATTAAGTACCAAACTCACCAGATAGGAGTGCCAGTCCGGTCAAAAGCAGCAGCAGCCTCTTGGCCATGGCTACAAAACAGCAAAAGAAAGAAGTTCAGGTCATCTGCAGATTCTGTGTGAGTGTGTGCATGAGTTTTCTTTTATTTTCTTTAACTTTGCTGCTCTGATCTTTTGTCTTACCTGGGTAGGGATGGGGAGAAAATTGATTTTGTTTGCATTTCCACAAGGAACTGCGGAAGTCACACAATTCAAACCAATACACAATATGGAATGCAGTTATTCTTCAAAATTCACACTTTTCCAGAATCACACTTTTGCAAGGTAGTTTCAAAATTCACACTTTTGCAAGGTAGTTTTGCAACCCAACAATGCGTACATTAGGTGAAAGTGTGTGAAACAATGGGGAAATTTGTGAAAATAACACACCAGAAGCATTGTATTTGCAAAAATGTGCAAATTATTGAAAACAGGGCTTTTTTCCAGCTGGAACTCACTGAAATTGAGTTCTTGCACCTCTTTGGTGCATTCCTGCTGTGCAACGGAGTCAGAAGGGGTGTGCCCCCCCCCCAAAAGGTCAACAAGTTCTGGCACCTCTTTTTCTAGAAAAAAGATATATACTGTCAGGGTACTGCCATTGGAACAGGGTAGGGAAGCAGAAGGGCAGTTGGGTTACAGGGAACCTCTGAAAATCTTGTGAAGCAGTTCCTCTTCCTGTGGTGGGGAAAGCCACGGCTCCAGTGGGGAAGAGGGGAAGGGACCAGAGAATGCTGCTGGGAGCCTCAGCACCACTCCTGGCCAAGCCGGTCAGGAGGGAAGCACGCCTCTTCTGTTGCCCACCCTGCGCATAGGTGTAAAACAAAAAGAAGGAAGGAAAAGGCTGGGGGTGACTAAGCTCTTATGTTGGGGGAGGACCCGGAAATGACCACTCCCGGATTCTGCTAGCGATTGTGGCTCTGCACTGTAAATAGTTTTGCACCAAAATAAGACCTGTAAAAGACAAGTCGGAGTCCTGACTGGTTACTCACGAGCAACCACCATTGCCATCTGACATATACCATTGCAGGAAGCTGGTGGAAGCAAGCCAGTGAAAGGTAAGCCAAGATAAAGTTGCACCAGATCCAAACCCTGTCCACACCACAAAAAACAACAGTTTTAAGGGGGGGTGTTGGTGTGTAAAAGCAATAAAAATATTCATTAAAAAATGGCAGTCCAAACCACAAAAACAACAGCAATAAAATTATTCATTAAAAAATGGCAGGCTCGCCTTAAGACAATTTGAACTGAATAGAGGGTCCTGTTGGCATGAAAAGGTCTTCAAGAAACATATGAAAACTAACAGCAAGGAGGCTTGCCAAATCTCTGCTGAAAGAGTTCTGCATTCCATAGCATGGAACTAGTGCCACTAAATACCTGATTTCTGGTTGAAGGCAGCTGGACTTCTGAAACACAAGGGCTACCTAACAGCATTTGATAAGACCAGCATTGGGTCAGGAATAGAATTTTCATGCTAAAAAACATGCCCACGCCTTTCTGCAGCCATTGCATGCCCTCCAACATTTCTCTGATGAAAATAAGGAAAAGTGAGACATCCCAGGATCAAATTAGAAATGGGGACGCCTTCTATAAATCCAGGACTGTCCCTGGAAAATAGGGACTTACTGGAGTGTCTGCAATTGCTAACCAGGTATGCTTTCCAGCCGCACACAAGGGCTATATGGTTAAGATTGCTTTCATTCCCAATGGCTTTTCTGCAAGCCTGGACTTTTCTGCTGACATACAGGTTACTTATCTCTCCCCATATAAAAGCATTGCTCACTCGGCAAAGAATAGAAAAAGGATCTTGCTTACCTGCTGAAGGCACCAGACTAGTTCAGCTCACCAAGTAGCTGGGCTTATATAAGCAGCTTACTCTCTAGTGGCTTTCTGTGCCCTAAAAGTGGGCAGGGGAAAGGGCAGCATTTTGCCTGATCTTTCTAGGCAGCAAGCACTGATAACACTATTTATCAAAGAACTGACAGCCCTGGTATGATGATAATTAAAATCTATAATATATAACCTACATTGTGGAAGTTGAATGAGGACAGAGGTCAGGGAGGAGGGAAGCTTTAAGAAACCAGGCAAGTCTGAGGTTTTGGTGGGTTTTTGGTGAGGCAGAGATGGACAAATGTGTCAATTTCAACTTCTCTCTTAAATCTTAAATGCAGTTAGTCCCATTTTGAAATTTTAGGGTTTTTCTTTTCAAGAACAAACAAACCACCTGCATGGTAATTCTTATTCATTGTCATGCACACCTCTCATAACATATGCAATTTTCAAAACAGAATTTTGCCTAATATATGCATTTCTGCAAGTTCCTTTCTCTAACGTGTTGTGTTTTTGTGCGTTGTTTTCCTGAATATATGCACATGTGTGTGTTTGGGTTGTGAATTACATCTCAAATCCTGGTGAAACTTTTGATACTATCCTCCTGCTTTGCTTTGGGAGAGGAGAGATGCCGGACCACCCCTGGAGGACCCTGGACCCACCCACCACTGATTTGCAACAGCTGGCCTTGGCTGGCCTGGCATGGAAAGATAAATTCCCATGCAGGTATGCCTCTGCTCTGCACCCGCACCAGCTGCAGGAGAGGAGCAATAATAATAATAATAATAATAATAGTAGTAGTAGTAGTAGTAATTTATGCCCCGCACATCTGGCTGGGTTTCCCCAGCCACTCTGGGCAGCTTCCAACAGAATATTAAAATACCGTAATGCATCAAACATTAAAAGCTTCCCTAAACAGGGCTGCCTTCAGATGTCTTCTAAAAGTCTGGTAGTTGTTTTTCTCTTTGACATCTGGTGGGAGGGCGTTCCACAGGGTGGGTGCCACTACCGACAAGGCCCTCTGCCTTTTTTTTTTTTTTTTTACTGTAACTCACTTGGAGACCTTTGGGTGACAAGCGGCAGATAAGTCTAATAAATGGAATGAAAACCAAGAGAAAGGTAAATGTCAAAGCTGTGTTTCACTTTGAGTATTTGGTTTGTGTTTTGCGAAGGTGGGCTCCCAAAGGAGCCCAAGGCAGCAAACATACAAGTGATTCAACCATTAAATGCAGAGTGAATTTGCTGACTGGGAATATAAGGGTTGAGTCTATCTTTTAGGTAGGCCCCCTAATTAAACTAGATGTGTTAATTGCATTATGCAGTTGAGGTTTTTTGTTATATAAATGCCTGGTGGAGCCAGGCCTTGAGCAGCCTTGAAACTTTTTTCTTTTTTCTTTTTTGTCTCCCTGCCATTTTTCTGACAAAAACCACTTTTTTGAAGCTGTTATCTGCATTTCAACAGAAGCCTCCACTGGGACTGCCTCCTGAAATCACCATAATTTAAATTGCTATAGCTATCAGCCAACAAACTGGGCAGTTTGAGAGCTAAGAGTTCCTTGTGTTATCTCAGATACAATTAAAAGGTGAATCAGAGGTAATCAGAGGTTTATTACCTACTTGATTAGTATCTGGTCAAACATTTAGAGGCTCCACCCCTCATCCCAACTCAGGGAATGCCCATTCAAATCATTGTGCAAATATTTGTGCAAATAAACAATCTCCATATGGAAGGCACTTGGACTCGTAAGGGATATTGACAGAAGCCTTGTAAAACAGGGCAGAACTTGTTGTACTGAGATAGAAATGGGCTCAGCTGTGCAAAAGTGCAAATCCAGAGAAACTAAGATGTTCAATGGGCAGAACTTAGAAGGTTATCCAAAATCTGCATTTGTCAAGATAAAGGAAATGCAGGCAGGGAAGAATTGATGCAACAACCGCCAATTCTGCCCGGCAAATCCTTGCTCTCATATGATACCCCCCACGTACATGTGCTTGTCTCTGGCTTGCCCACGTGTAGAGACACGCACATGTAGAAACCTTTGACCTTTGCTGCTGTGCAAAGATAAGAACAGCATTCATTCAGTGGTAGCTGATGCTCACTGGAACTTATGGAACAGAAAGCAAGAAGCCCAGTAATGGGGGAACCAGAGCCCATGAACCAGGAAAGCCAACTAATTCTTGTTTTGTCCTCTTCTTCTCAGCAGAGTTCTACAAGGGGCAACACTGAGACTAAGGGGGAGAATGCTGATAGGCAGGGCCACTCCCCAGCAAGCGGGGCTGGCTGAGCGGAGACTGAGTGTGGTAGGGTAGGGCCCCATTTCATAGAAACATGGAATTGTAGAGTTGGAAGGCACCTTCAGAGTTATGTAGTCCACCACCACCCCACAATGCAGGAATCTCAACTAAAGGATCCATAACAGGTGGCCATCCAACCTCGGCTCAAAAACCTCCGAGGAAGGAGAGTCAAATGGACTCTCCTTCAAATGCCCCTATGGACTGGCCTCCACAGATAACAGAATGGGGTCTTTATACTGATAAATGTATACTCTGCCCTTGGTTGGCTTCATTCAGCAGATGTGGCTGACAATGAGGAACCCCAGGGAAGTCTCTTACCTTCAGCGCTTGAGTCGACCTGTCACGGCACAACAGAGGAGAGCAAAGGTGGGTTCTGCCCACCCGCCTCACTGCTTCTCTGCTGTCCTTTCCCTTTTTATAGGGTCAATGAGTCTTATGCAAATCAAGTTCCACCAAACCATCCAGGAAATGTCCACTCTTTAGAAATGGTAGTTGGGCATGGTGGAAGTCAGATAACACAAGATTAGAGAGCGTGAACACAGAGTGACATGTTTCTCAACTGAATTGCAAAATATAGGTGATCCTTGTCACCCCCCCCCCCCCAAAAAAAATGTTGTCTTCCTAGAATCATAGAATCATAGAGTTGGAAGAGACCACAAGGGCCATAGAGTCCAACCCCCTGCCAAGCAGGAAACACCATCAGAGCACTCCTGACATATGGTTGTCAAGCCTCTGCTTAAAGACCTCCAAAGAAGGAGACTCCACCACATTCCTTGGCAGCAAATTCCACTGTTGAACAGCTCTTACTGTCAGGAAGTTCTTCCTAATGTTTAGGTGGAATCTCTCCTTTCCACTACCACCCCCAGCTTCTAATTTCAGTAGCTTGGTTATGTTCTTTTGCACAACTTGCTATTTTTCATATATTGTTTATTTTAGGCTTTTGCTTCTTAGCTGCCTTGGCAGGACCTGGGACACAAAGCTTCAAATCTCCACTCAGAAATAAAGTAACAATCGCTTGAGCAGAGAATGACTAATATGTAATTGGGGGGGGGTGTCCTAAGAATGCATACCCAGTTCCTATATGGTGTGCACTTTGTCGAAGGGAAACTCCCCACCAGAGTAGAAATCATATATCAAACAAATGGAAAGCTCTTTAATCTGAGCAGGCTGAAAGCAAAGATTAAGGTTACCGTAACTTCCGTCATAGAGCTTCAGTATGCTGATGACAGCGTAGTGTGTGCACACTCAGAGAATGACCTCCAAACAATTCTAAATATCTTCGCAGAAGCTTACGAAAAGTTTGGCCTATCGCTCAACATCTAAAAAACCAAAGTGCTGCACCAGCAAGTACAAAATAACCCCTCTGCAGCACCACAAATCCAACTCAGTGGTGTAACATTGGAAAATGTCGATCACTTCTCCTACATGGGCAGTTCTCTTTCCACAAGGGCTGACACTGATGCCAAAATCCAGCATTGCCTGAGCTCTGCGAGTGCTGCTTTCTCCCAATTGAAGTGCAGAGTGTTTGAGGACCGGGACATTCGCAGGGAAACCAAAATGCTTGTTTACAAAGCTATTGTACTACCAACCTTACTGTATGCTTGTGAAACATGGACCATTTATAAACGCCATCTCCAACTCCTTGAAAGATTCCATCAACGGTGTCTCCAAAAAAATTTTACACTTCACTTGGGAAGACAGGTGAACTAATACCAGTGTACTGGAAGAAGCAGAAATCACCAGTGTTGAAGCAATGATTCTTCAACATCAACTTTGTTGGACTGGTCACGTTGTGTGGATGTCTGATTATCATCTTCCAAAGCAACTACTCTATTCCAAACTTAAAAATGGAAACATCATGCTGGTGGTCAACAAAAGAGGTTTAAAGACTATCTCAAGGCAAATCTAAAAAAAATGTAGTATAAACACCAACAATTGGGAAATACTGGCCTGTGGGCGCTCCAATTGGAGAACAGCCTTTACCAAAGGTGTCATGGGCTTTGAAGACCCTCAGCTTTGGGATCTGTCCTTCCAGTGAGCACTCAGGGCTGATTTCCTTCAGAATGGATGGGTTGGATCTTCTTGCAGTCCATGGGACTCTCAAGAATCTCCTCCAGCACCATAATTCAAAAGCATCAATTCTTTGGTGATCAGCCTTCTTTATAGCCCAGCTCTCACTTCCATACATCAGCACTGGGAAAACCATAGCTTTAAATATGCGGACCTTTGTTGGCAAGGTGATGTCTCTGCTTTTTAAGATGCTGTCTAGGTTTGTCATCACCTTTCTCCCAAGAAGCAGGCATCTTTTAATTTTGTGACTGCTGTCACCATCTGCAGTGATCATGGAGCCCAAGGAAGTAAAATCTTTCTCTGCCTCCATTTCTTCCCCTTCTATTTGCCAGGAGGTGATGGGACCAGTGGCCATGATCTTAGTTTTTTTTTGATGTTGAGCTTCAGACCATATTTTGCACTCTCCTCTTTCACCCTCATTAAAAGGTTCTTTAATTCCTCCTCACTTTCTGCCATCAAAGTTGTGTCATCTGCATATCTGAGGTTGTTGATATTGTAGCCATCATTGCCCTTTAATGAGGAGCTTTAGGCTTTGTGGTATTATTATTATTATTATTATTATTATTACTACTACTACTACTACTACTACTACTACTATTATATATTCCAAGTGTTGTCTGATGAGGACAGAATAGTGTGGTACTGTTACTTTCCTGGATCTGGACACTATACTTCTGTTGATGCAGCCTAGAATAGCATTAGCTTGTTTTGCTGCTGCATCACACTGTTGACTCATGTGAAGCTTGTGGTCTACCAAGACCCCTAGATCCTTTTCACATGAACTGCTAGTAAGCCAGGTGTCCCCCATCCTATATTTGTGCATCTGGTTCTTCCTGCCTAAGTGCAGAATCTTACATTTGTCCCTATTGACATTCATTTTGTTAGCTGGCGCCCAGTTCTCCAATCTGTTAAGATCATTTTGAATTCTGATTCTCTCTTCTGAGGCATTAGCTACCCCTCCCAGTTGAGTATCATCCTTTATAACAGCTGGAACATCTGAAGTATGCAGCTCGGAAATGTTTACACACCTTTGCTCCTCCCTAGCAACTATTGTCTATTTTGTTGCATTTTAACTTTGTTGAGTTGGTAAGGCGCTAATATTCCAAATAAATGAACACATAAATTTAGTTTGCAATCAAAAGTCGTTGCATTTTTGTTTCATTCACTGTCATAATTTAAGAGGGATTTCTGCAGTTTAGAGTAACATGCCCAATTCCATGGCTCTGTTGCAGCACTGGAGTTTGTACTTTTTCCTCTTTCCTTTCAAAAGGCGATGTGGCACTTTGGGGGAAGGTTGGAGATGACTCAACTTTAAGTGCAATTCGTTTAGGATGTGGCCATCATTTCAGGTATTTGCTGTCATAACAGGAAACTGCAATTGATCACGAGGAAGTGAGAGGTGTGCAGCTTGAGATTTGGATGGCTATTAATTCTAAATAATGTGAATTCCACCCCTGCTGGTGCCTGGTTAAGTGGTGGTGCTGAGGAAATAATAAACGCTATTGATTTTTATCCTCCCTGTCCCCAGCTGGCTGACATCAGGAAGGTCTGGAGTTCTTTTTTCTTCTTTTTTGCCAGCAGTACAGTGGTACCTTGGGTTACAAACACCTCAGGCTACAAACACTTTGGGTTACAAACTCCGCTAACCTGGAAGTAGTACCTTGGGTCACAAAATTTGCCCCAGGATGAGAATGGAAATTGCGTGCTGGTGGCGCAGCATCAACGAGAGGCCCCATTAGCGAAAGCGCGCCTCAGGTTAAGAATGGTTTTGGGTTAAGAACAGACCTCCAGAACGAATTAAGTTCATAACCTGAGGTACCACTGTAGTCAGTTCTGTGGCAGCACCTTGGCTATGTTAATCTATTGCCATCTTTGCTTCACTGCAGGTGTGGCTGCAGTTGGCTCAGCAAACACTTTGCTGAGTATGGGAGGCAGAGGCAAAATTTGATTTTGTTTTCATTTCAATGAGAAGCTACCTAATTTTCACTTCTTGAACCATTATGCAAGTTGAAACACAGCTGTATTTCAAAACTGGCACTTCTCCAAACAGGTAAATGCAGTTCTCCAGTCAACTGATGTGTAAAAAGATTCATATGTTAGAGGAAAGTATACCCTCCCCTCAAGAATCCAGATATTTGGGGAAACAACATACAAATAAGTGTTAGGGGAAACTGCTTGCAAAATGTGTATATTAGTCAAAACTGCATGTACATTAGGATAAATTAGCATGAGTATTCTTAAAAGGACAGTTCTCAAACCATTGTAGACTGGGAAAATGAGAAAACAGAATTGACAGATTCATCCACCACTAGTAGAAAGCACCACTTACCGCTGAAGAAAACTGATCTCCATGGACCAACCTGCATGCCCTGAACTTGACAGGTGACCACATAGGCTCTGATGGCCCTGCACAGAATGTCATGGTGACCTTTGTAGTGACAGGTGTCAAGAACACAGGCATCCAAGTAGAAAGTTGGGTCCATGGCCTCATGACACTGCCTGCATGGCCCATCTTTTCTGATGAAGATGCCACAGTACTGGTCCCCCTCTGTTTCTCTGTCTCACTGTATCCTGCAGAGCATCCTCGGACCTCCTCCAATTTCCAGCTGCCTGCAAATGGGATTTATTCCTTGCCTGAGTTCCATCCTTCATAGCGAAGCCATCACTGTTATTCTGATCGGCATTGCCGCAAGGTCAACAGACAGCATTGGCATAAGTGTTGAAAATAATGACCCTGGCATAGCTGCACCAGTCAAAGCAGACTCTCAGATAAAAATCTGTTTTGAGGAAGCTGTGGAGTCCGCTGATGTAAACCTTCAGTTTATTTTCAATAGGAGAGTGGCAGATCTACGAAGATTCTGTTGACATGGAAAGCATGTGAAAGGGACTACCAAGGGTTTTCAGTGAATTCAGTAAAGGATGTGTGTTGGTTAGAATAAACTGGTGAACTAGTTATGCCGTATGAAATGCACTTCCAAAAACCGTCCACTTAGTTATGCTCTTCCATATGAAATTGTGTGGATTTATAAATGCAGCTCATGTCATTAATATGATAAACTTATCAGGGTTGAGCTTTTTTGCCTGCTCTTTGCATAAAGTGAAAACACTGCATTCAAAGCAGCAGCCCTCTGGTGGACGTTTTTAAAACCAGACTTTCACATGCTATGTTGCAGTCATCAAACACATGCAAAACTTTGCCTTGTAAATCAGGCTGAAATTAAGTGGTACTGTTTTTACAGGAATCCAGAGGAGCAGGGAAGGTTCTTAGAACGCAGCCAAATCCTTCTGAAAATTAGGTGAACATTCAATCTAACTGGGTTAAAAACAGAACTTTATTTAACTTTTAAAAAATAATAGAACAGAATAAAGAGGTTTGATACATATTTTCAAACATCATTATTTATGACTATATCATAAGCATCAATGCTTCTAACAAAGATTAATTTACTAGGGACTCAGCTACACAGCTGCAAATAAAACATTTAAAATGTGCTGCAATAGACAAATGAGACACTAGATGGTGAGAGTGAGCTATGCAAAATTCAATGTATTTTTCAAACTTTTAAAAAACACACACAAAAAAACCCCCACAGCATTTTTTATATGTGTGTTGATTCCAACTAGGCTCCCAGATACTCAGGTTAACCCATTGCTTCTGTTTATTAGGGATGCCAGCTTACTAAAACCATGTTCAAAGATACAAAATGCATTTTAACTGTGACACCATCTCTCACTATCTTTTCCCCTTAATATGAGCAGGGCTGGCATGTGACAAGGGCTAAATGGCAACACTGAGAACTAGACTTTAAAGAATTAAGCCCTTTCTGAGCCTGCAGAGGAGAGGGTGTTGCGGGCAGGACCCTCCCACATTCGCGGGGGCTTCCCTCGCCCCCGCGAGAACTGGGGAATCCCTGGGCGTGCTTGCAACCCAGCCCGCCAATCGGCGGGCGAGGGGAGGTGCGGCCTGGGATACTTAAGGCCAGGCATGCCCAGGGACCGCCCTCTTTTCCCCCTCGCCCAGCAGCTGAGCGGTTTTCCCATCCCACCCACCCTTAGTTTTAGCTAGAATTGGCCTTGCTATGTACTCCGGTTGGTCGCCGCAAGGGGCCTGGTAGGAATTTTTCCAAATCGGCGCACTTCCTGCCTTTTGGTTTTTTCACCTACCTCGTAGCAATCGTCACAACTTTCGGGTACTGGCGGTTAGGCATTGGCATGGGGCAAATTTTAGGAAAAGGAGGGGGGAAGGGAGCGCCATCACCTTCCCCCAAGGAGAGAGGGGTAGTCCGGTAGAGGACTCCCAGGGGGGGCGTGGCCTTGTCCGAAGCCTGGAGAGGTAGGGCCACCGGCACGCCCCCGAGCGGTGACACCCATGGGATCCTAGTTGGCGTACTTCAACAGGACTCCTGCGGTTTGTGTTCAACCCTTCCCGGTCACCATGCCGGGTAGTCGATAGAAGCCAATGCCTAAGGCCAATACCTTCAATTCCGTAATCAATAAAGTTGTGGCCTTTTACGCCCATTAACCTTAAATCATGTGTCTTTGTCTTCATTTCATCTGGGGGAGGAAACTTGCCACGCAAATGAAATGGAGAAGGATAGCGGCTCTGAAGTGTCCTCCTCTTGGCAAGGCATGTTGGGAACAGACTGGGAAAGGCTGGATCTGTCTATTATCATTTCTCTAATTAATTTTCCAGTTGCTAGTTCAGTTCTCCCCATTTCCAAATCAGTTTGTGATTTTCTTAAAAATCAAAGTCTTGTGGAAATTCATCGGCCTCTTAGTGCGATTTTTCTCCTAATATACACGTTGGCATGCAGTTATGCCCAATATTCACATTTTTGAAAAGCAGTTGTATTTGCAGTTAGTTTCACAACTTGTTTTTGTTCCAGGTAAAAAATTTCGTTTGTCTCATTTTGTGAACATCTGTCTGTCTCAGGAGAAGACAAACTGTTGGAAGGTGTCAGCACCTGCTGAGGCTGTAGAGACCAATGCGAGAGAGACATGCTTTGTTGCAGCTGGGGCAGATGGAGGCGTCTGGTTGTGCAGATGCAAGTGCATCATGGTGTTTCTTCTCTCTGTACTCCTCCCAGCGGACATTCCTCCTCTGGCCACTTCTATGGATACCCAACCTCACTGCCTGTCTCCAGGCACTCATCTCATTTTGTACTTTTCCATTTATGTACAATAGTACATAATGGTATACACCTTCACCTGCCACATACTACAGTGGAACCTCGGTTGTCGAACGTAATCCATTCCGGAAGACTGTTCAACTTCTGAAACATTCAACAACTGAGGTGCAATTGCCAATCGTCAAAATTCATTGAAGAAATTGAGAAACACGCCTCAGAAGTCAAATGGCTTCCGAGGCGTGTTAAAAAATGAAAGCATTTACTTCTGGGTTGTCAGTGTTCAGGTTCTGAATTGTTCGGCTTCCAAAGCGTTCGACAACCAAGGTTCCACTGTATTGCCCTTTTTATTTATATATTGTTTTTATTCTTACATTTCAGTTCCTTCTGAGTTGATATGATTTTATTATTTTCTGCAGTGATTTAAATAAATTTTTATGACATATCATTCTTACTTTTGTTCTGACTCAGGTCCTTTCTTGTTACCACTGCTAACTCACCCAAGGCCGAGGCAGAAATTTGATTCAGTCACATTTAAAGCTGAATTTATCAAATCCACACTTTCTGAAACAATATGAGAACCAAAAAAACAACTGTCCTTCAAAATTCACACTTAACCAAATTTGGCAAACGCAGTTCATACACAATGTTAATAAAAATGCATATATTAGGGCAAATTGTGCATAAAAATGAATATATTTGTGAAAATAACATACAAAATGCATTATATTATGGGGAAATGCTTGCAAAAATGCACACACCAGTCAAAAGTGTATATTAAAATCTGTTTTTAGGAGAAATTCACACTAAAATGCTGAAGCAAGCTCAATAGAGCTAAATATAGGGTTTCTAAAATAATAATAATAATAATAAATATTTGAATGGTTTAAAATGGAGGTGCTCCTTTGTAGACAAAAGCGCCACACAGAAAAACATGATCTTTGTGACCTATGTGTGCAATAACATACTTGTGTATACACTGCTTTAGTCTTTAAGGTACCACAAAACTGTTTCCCCACACTGCCACGGATAACAATTTTATATCTGACGTCCATTGCTTGACTATTTTTCAGTTGATAATAATACAGTGTTCATCACAAACAATGCAGTTAAGTATTAATGTAACTAATGGGTCACTGAAGAGTCAGCCTTGTTATTGTCAGCTCAGGATTGCTTCTACACAATATAATTCGACAAAATCCATTTTTGTGATTTTTGTTGTTGTTTTCCAAAGGAGAAACTATGGTGTAATTGCCTACATCTCTGCTCAGAAATAAGTTGAAAATAAGCAGATCTGCAGTCCTTGTGTACAGTGGTGCCGCGCAAGACGAAATTAATCCGTTCTGTGAGGCTCTTCGTATAGCGTTTTTTTCGTCTTGCGAAGCAAGCCCATTGACAGCTTAGCGGATTAGCGCTATTAGCAGTTTAGCGGCTTTTAGCGGATCAGCTGATAAGCGGCTTATCAGCGGATCAGCTGATAAGCAGCTTAGGGCTTAGGAAAAGGGGGGGAAGGGGGAAAACCCCACAGGAACTCGCAAGACATTTTCGTCTTGCGAAGCAAGCCCATAGGGAAATTCGTTTTGCGAAGCGCCTCCAAAACGGAAAACCCTTTCGTCTAGCGGGTTTTCCGTCTTGCGAGGCATTCGTCTTGCGGGGCACCACTGTATTAAGAAAGACCAGCCGCCCACAGAGAAATATGCTCCTTTTAGAAGTCTCTGGCCTTCCAGGCATGTAGGACCTCAGCAACGTTTGTTTCCACCTTCCCGCTGGGCATCTTCAGATCATCAGAGCTGTCGTCATTGAAGTTTCCACATGGGGCACACAGCTTCCCTGCGAGGGACTTCCTGACTTTCACTCTCACCTCTCCACTGGGATGAAGGAAAACCTGCACCTGAGAGGCCTGGTCAATCTGCATCCCATCGTGAACTTTGCTCACAGACACCTCTTTAGAGACCTTGTATGGCAGGCTTACTGGACGTCCATTTACCTGGAACACGTAAAGATTGGGGCATGAGATCTTGTTTTGATGAAGGCCAAGAAGCCAGCAAGAACCTCAGAATTCACACTGACTAATAAAGGCAAAAGCCAATTAACATGTAGAATACACCAGAGGCTAACTTTGCATTAAGCATCTAAAGTCAGCAAAACATTGGAACCAACTCTAAATAAACTTAAGCTACATCTACTAAATAACAACACCAAGTCAACTTCACCATTCACTTATTAGTAACTCCCTAGGTATTCACAACCAGAGTTAAATAATGGTAAAGGGCTCCATAATCACTGCAGATGGTGACAGCAGTCACAACATTAAAAGACGCCTGCTTCTTGGGAGAAAAGCAATGACAAACCTAGACAGCATCTTAAAAAGAGACATCACCTTGCCGACAAAGGTCCATATAGTTAAAGCTATGGTTTTTCCAGTAGTGATGTATGAAAGTGAGAGCTGGACCATAAAGAAGTCTGATGGCCGAAGAATTGATGCTTTTGAATTATGGTGTTGGAGGAGACTCTTGAGAGTCCCATGGACTGCAAGAAGATCAAACCTATCCATTCTTAAGGAAATCAGCCCTGAGTGCTCACTGGAAGGACAGATCGTGAAGCTGAGGCTCCAATACTTTGGCCACCTCATGAGAAGAGAAGACTCCCTGGAAAAGACCCTGATGTTGGGAAAGATTGAGGGCACAAGGAGAAGGAGACAACAGAGGACGAGATGGCTGGACAGTATTCTCGAAGCTACAAACATGAGTTTGACCAAACTGCGGGAGGCAGTGGAAGACAGAAGTGCCTGGCATGCTCTGGTCCATGGGGTCATGAAGAGTCAGACATGACTAAACGACTAAACAACAACAACCACAAAAGGATAGATTGCCCCAACTCTTTGACTGGCAGGAATGCAGGTATTCTTCTTATGAATGAGAGCACAGAACTGGGGACACGTAGTTATTCTGCAGTCGTCCTTTAATCTCAATTAAAAGATCACAAAGGTATATGTGGAGAAGCCGAATTTCATCCACCGTTGAAGAGCAAAGGAATCAGCAAAGAAATCATCATAACCCTATGGCCTTTCAGATGCTGGCCTTCAACTTCCATCAGCCCAAGCCAGCATGGCCAATGAATCATGAGAGCTGCAGTACAACAACATCTGGAAGCTATCTCTGCTTTAGCCTTCCACTGTTGAATGAGATGGATGATTTCTTGAGAAATACGCCCTTTTGGTTGAATTAGGCCCTGTGCCTTAACAGCTGCTAAGCGGGCAAAAATTGATGAAAAATGTAATTCTCCATCAAGGAGGTGCAGTGATGGAAAACCTCCGGCGATCCAAAAATGATGCTTTCCTGTCATAAACCATGAGATTGCCCCCATTACTCTTCAGCAGCATATTGTTAATAATGAGCAGGCACTGAGCGATTTCATTTTTCGCATTGGCAGGGGACTCTGTCTTGTGAGTGCCTCTAAAAATAGTCTTGGAAAGATCAGAGGTAAACGATTTAAGAGGACCTACCTTAATCTTCCAGCTAGTCAGACTGCGCAACCTTTAATTATTTCCATGAATTAATTACCGTATACTTCCCCAACCAAGCAAATGCCAATTAGTATATAAAAAGGGGTTGTGTAATAGTCCAGAGAATCTCTTTTATGATGGGAAGCAGCCAATCCGCTTGGCAACATAGGAAGGTGACTTAGACCAAGTCAGGCCATTGGGGACATCTAGTTCATTATTGTCCACAATGACTGGCAGAAGCTCACCAGGGTTTCAGGCAGGGAATATTCCCAGTTCTAACTCAGACTGGACCTGGGACATTTTGCATGCCAAGCAAATGCTCTGCCACTGTCAGGGATTGTACTGAAGAAGAGGAAGAATGGTAGAAATCTTTCCCCCCCCCCCTTCTCCTGTAGCTTCCAGAGAGGAGGAAGGCAGCCTTGAATTACAGCAGGGCTTTGAGGAAGACAGCAGCTCAGAGACAGGCAAACAGCAGAGATATGTTGTGTTAGGAGAAGGAGGGATGGAGGCAGAGAAACTAGCTGACACATCACTGGACAGCATACCCAACCCCCCCTCCCAAAATGCAGTGTTTGTTAAGAGTGCTAGAACAAAGAGCACATGGACAATTGTCCATGGACAGACGCTGTAGAAGCAGGTGTTGTTGCAAGAGAGGGAAGGGGGAGGAGCTCAGTGCGAGCAGCTCCATTATGACCGAAATTCTTTGTCTTTTACCGTTATGACTGAATAAATCATACATAATAACTTTCTTGTTTTCTCCCTGCCCCTTGGTGCCATTGGGGGGAGGGGAGGATTCCTCAAGCCTGACAGCCACTGAGCTGTGGTCCTGCACTTTATTGTGAAGGAAGCCTCAAGTAGGATTATTGTAAACAAGGAATACTTTGAATTATCATTGGCTATTTCAGGGGCTGTGGCTTCAGAGGTATACCACGTGACAATTGGCTGAGGTCATTTTGAAAATACTGTGAATTTCCTGCAAGTTCTAACTCCCCAAACTATTGTGGATACGTCCCAGGGACATCCCATCAACCCCAGTTAACAAAGCAAATGGTCAGGGATGATGCAAGTTGTCACCCCGTAACATCTGGAGGGCCACAGATCTGCCATCCCTGATGTATACTTTCAGACTTCACAAACAATCAAAGTTGAACAACTGACTTTTAAAAACTAAGACATTTAAGGGGGGTCCAAGTTATTTGAGGGCTTCTTCCTCTCTGTTTACAGCAGCCTATGATAAGCCCACGCATCATGGAAGCAAATAATAAGCTGCAGTGACTAGTAGTGAGCACATAGACAAGTCATAAGAAGATATATATATATTATTAGGACCTAGATATATTTTTCCCCATGGCATACTCCATCCTGAACTCTACTTACCCATGTCCTGTTGTTCTTTTTGACAGTAATGGCTGCATCAGGGAAGAAAACGTAGACTGCTCTTCCAGCTACCAAGCCATCCTCATTGTCCTTTCCAATGCTCACGGACACCCTGAACCAGAAGGGGGCACTTTTGTCACAAACAGAGGCCAAATCATAAACTCCATCGCAGAAGTACTTCCCTGAGGCACCATCAAATGAACTGAGCTGGGCTCCAGGGGTGAGTTTGCACTCGCCCTCCAGATGTTCCATGCTCTCACAGGCACGACGACCATCCTTAAGTGCGCAGGTGTCTATTTGGCAGCTGCTGTTAACGCAGGTAAGTTTGCCCAAATCACCGCAGGTGCATTTCTCCATGCAACTGCTTGAGAATTTGCTCTCTCCAGCCTGTTGGGAAATCCCCGGATAAAGAAATAAAGTTAGGGGAGTTGGAAAATAATGCAAACATTCCAACAGCAATTTCTTTTTATTTAATGGTGTTGGCTTATTTAGATTGTTCACATGCTGATTCCCCATGTAAGAGATGCACAAGTTTATTTCTGACCTAAGGAAAATGAACCCAGTGTACGTTACCCCTATTCCAAACTCCACTCAGTAGCAAGGCTACTGATGGCTGAGCTGGCCTGAGATTGACAGAGAGAAAACAAGACTTTGAAGCAGAGTTTCATTTACACCACCCTTTTTGTCAACTTAAGTTGCACAGGGTTACACTAGTCATGTGACTGACCAGGTGGCACTGGGAAGTTTTATCTCAAGCAGCAAAATGTTCTAGCCAGCCCTGGGCTTAGCCGAGGCTCAGCTGGAGATCTGCCTATTCTGAATTCACTCATCCAAATGGATCCTGGGTTTAGATTGTGCCTTGAAGAGGGTTTTCAGCATTGGATCCACAGCGACCTTCTTCAGACCAGTAACAACTACTTCATCTTATAAAAATGTGTTTTATTTATTTAAGAATGTAAGATCACTACTAGATTAAAGGACTATCTTGTCCAGCATTCTGTTCTCACAGTGGCCAACCAAATGCCCACAGGAAAGCCATAAGAATGACATGAGCGCAGTCGCAATTATCCCTTCCATTAGAAGTATGTGTGTTATTTGTAAAATCATATCCTTCATTGTTGATCAATCTGTTTCGGTTTCTCTCCATTTCCCAATCAGTTCTCCACACTTCCACATGTCTTTGTGAATGTTTATTATAAAAGGCCTTGTGAAAATTCATCAGCGTTTTAGTGAAAATTTCTCCTTATACATTTTTAACACAGTTTTGCCTAATATATACAACTTTGCAAAGCATGCATCTTGCATGTGGTTTTCACAAATATGTGCATTTCTATACACACATTATTTGGCCGGGGAACTACATTGCAAAATTCAGAGAAGCGCGAATTTCAAAAGATTGCAATGTTTCAGTTCTCATATTGTCTTGGAAAGTAGGTTCACCTTTATATGCGAACTGAATCAAATTTCTCTCCCATCCTTATAAACCACTTGCACTGGCCCCTCTATATGGGAACCCCGATAACTAGGATACAAAGACTTACTTTGAGATAGAGACCATCATGCACGCAGCCACATTTGTCTGTAGGCACACATGTGTCCCCATCAAACAAGTAGCCATCATCACATTGACAGCCTTCAAAGCATTTTCTGGTGCACTGGAGTGGAGTGGATAAGCTGGCACAGCTGAAATCGCAAACTGGTTTTGTACATGTCTCATAGTGACTATTGGCTGGACAGGTGAGGGCTACAGAGAGAGAGAGAGAGCAGAAAAAGTAATGTTTGACAAACATGGAATAGGGAGGCTTTCCAAAATGAAAACAATTATTTTCAACCATTTTGCTTCATCAGTATTATGGCACAGAAGCTTCTGACACTATAGTTGACTTGGAAATGTTCGCAAACATTCCAACCTCTCAGGGAATAAATATGTAAATCAAAAATATTGGTAATATTAGGTAATTGTTGTTTTGAGGTATCCTATGTTGGGTTGAGATATCCCATGCCAGGCAGAGTGCCAATGTGCATTACTTAACAATGTGAACCAGAGCTGCTGCATTTATAGGCCCTCTCACAAGGAACTCAGAGTCAAGAAAGATTGCAAAATAAGGCAGCGGGTTGAAAAACAGGAACCCCATAGAAAGATAAGAGGGAGAAAAAGTTTGAGGAAAAAGGTGAGAGAACAAGTGATTACATAGCACTGAAACTTACATAACTCAACCAATAGCTCAGATTACTTTGGGTTTGGGGGGGGACTCACTACTGAAAAGGCAGAGATGAAGAAACCTTTACATCCAACTTACGACAGAAGGACTTTGTTCTCCAGGCTCCAACCTTGACTCCAGCAGACTGGCATGCAGCTGCATAGGCTTGAAGGCTCCGGCAGAGATACTCCTGCTCCCCTTTGGCCGCAGTCAAGTCATACAGGCATTGCTCAAGATAATCCGAGGGGCTTACTAATGAGGAGCAGTCTTTGAATGGCCCTGTCTCTGACGTGATCATTCCACAGGAGTCATCATTCTCATATGGTGCTGTCTGGACTGTATCAAAAGTGGGGCATTCCTCACCACAGCCATTGGAGCAGATGGCACCATCCAGAGGGACCTGCCAGGAGGCCCCAAACTCATCCACCGTTTGTGCAGATTCCCCACTAGGCAGCATTAAATCATCCCTCTCATCACCATTGAAATTGCCACCCAAACCACACATGTGTCCCTGGTAAGTACTGGGGACAGACACACGGACGTAGGAAGAGGTATCATAAAGGACTGTGAGGCCAAAGGATGCATGGACAATTATATTGATTCCCTCCTGAGTGATCCAGAGTTTCCCCTCGTCTCTATTCACTGGCAAAGTGCAGAATTCTTCATCCATCTGCATGAGCCAAGAAGAAAGAAGCATATTCATGGGGTCAGCTCTGAGCACACGCAAATTCTCAAGCACACACAAATACAAAAGACACATACATCCTTTTGCACATGCTGTTTTTCATTCCAGTGATCTAAATAAATGTCATCATTTTTTTTTAAAAAAACACCAATTTAATTATTACACCAAATGCGTTTCCTGTAATTTTATGACTGCAAGCTGCCCTGGACTCTCTATGCATAAGAAGGACATGTTATTAATTTGAAATAATAGGTAAAGGTAAAGGACCCCTAGACGGTTGAGTGCAGTCAAAGGTGACTATGGGGTGTGGCGCTCATCTTGCTTTCAATCCAAGGGAGTCGGCGTTTGTCCACGGACAGCTTTCCGGGTCATGTGGCCAGCATGACTAAACTGCTTCTGGCACAACTGGACACTGTGACGGAAACCAGAGCACACAGAAACTTCGTTTACCTATTTGCACTGTGTACTTTCGAACTGTTAGGTTGGCAGGAGTTGGGACAGGGCAACGGAAGCTCACTCCACCAAGCGGATTCAAACCGCTGCCCTTCCAATCGGAAGCCCAAGAGCCTCAGTGGTTTAGACCTCAGCGCCATCCGCATCCCTTTTATTTCAAATAATATGATATGAGTAGCCCATACATACCATAGCTATCCATTTACTTCCCCTTTCAAGGACAATAGTGTGCTGATGAACAGAGATCACAACCTTCCTTATCTGAGCAAGGTGTCCATTTCCAAGCTTCTCATTCTCCACCAAAATGGAGAAATTCTGTAGCCGAGGCTCTGTGCTGCAGACTTTGGCTAAGGTGTAAGCGCAGGAGCCATGAAAGCGAAAACTTTGTCCATCAAAGGAAATATAAAGGGGGTCACCAAGTGCTATAGCTGTACCATATCCCACAGGGTGACAGCCTTGGATGCCGTTCTCCACCCTGCACTCCTCATGCGCTCCACAGGAGAACTGCTGGCACTTGGTGGCTCCATTGTCCAGGCAGCGGCACTTCTCCTGGCAGGAGCTACTGGGATAAAACTCCTCTCCCTTTTTGTAGTATCTGCCCTGGTGCACACAGCCACACTCTGCAAGACGCACGCACTGATCCCCACTGAGCACGAATCCAGGATCACAAAAGCACCCTTCAGTACATGGTGCATCGCATGGTCCACCACACTTTATGATGGAGGAACGGTTCTGGCATGTGCTGGGACAACCGTTTCCACAGAGCTCATAGTGGGAATTGGGTTGACAGGGAAGTCCTGGAAGTAAAGAATAAAGACAATTATACCAGCCTTTGGAATATAACTAAGACTCAGCAAAAGTACCATCAAAGTGTTATTATGTGAAGACTTTTGGGCACCATGTGGTTCAAAATGTTCTCTTAACACACACACTGCAAAAAAAAATACATGTGATTTGCTTATTCTAGTGCTTATTCTGTTTCATCTGAGTCAGGAGGGGCTGTGACTGTTATGAACTGGTGCCTAGATTCAGTGGTGGGCTGGATGAGGGACAAAAAACGTAGGTTTGTCATGAAGTAGTGATCCTGTGAGCAAGTATCGCTGGGTGGGGCCCCTCAGGCAGGTGGTAACAATTAGTTCCCAAAGTCGGAGCATTTGAAGGGGCTGGCTTTTTGCCAGCATTCCCCAAACCCTATAAATCTTTGAGTTAACCTTCCAGCTAAGGGAGAGAACATGCCATGTTTTCAACTTGCTGTTTGATGTTCTGTGGCTGGTGCCAAAGCAGAAACCAATAAAGCCTGGCAACCTGTTCAGTGCCTGTGTGTGATTGATTAGTAGCTTGGAGGGAGGACTTGGGAAAGTGACCCCCTCCTTGACACTCATTTCTGGAGATGAGTGAAAATGAAGCACCCCTATGTATTTGGGAGAATGGTAACTGCTAATTTAACAATGCAATACCTTCTTTGTGCTCATGCAGCAGGTCAAGAAATGTTTTTAACAGGGTGAAATGTTTTTAACAGGGAGAAATGTAAAGTATTGCACTTGGGCAAAAAAAAAAAGAGAGGCACAAATACAAGATGGGTGACAGCTGGCTTGAGAGCAGTACATGTGAAAAGGATCTAGGAGTCTTGGTTGACCACAAACTTGACATGACCCAACATTGTGACGCAGCAGCTAAAAAAGCCAATGCAATTCTGGGCTGCATCAATAGGAGTATAGCATCTAGATCAAGGGAAGTAATAGTGCCACTGTATTCTGCTCTGGTCAGACCTCACCTGGAGTACTGTGTCCAGTTCTGGGCACCACAGTTCAAGAAGGACACTGACAAACTGGAACGTGTCCAGAGGAGGGCAACCAAAATGGTCAAAGGCCTGGAAACGATGCCTTATGAGGAACGGCTAAGGGAGCTGGGCATGTTTAGCCTGGAGAAGAGGAGGTTAAGGGGTGATATGATAGCCATGTTCAAATATATAAAATGATGTCACATAGAGGAGGGAGAAAGGTTGTTTTCTGCTGCTCCAGAGAAGCGGACACGGAGCAATGGTTCCAAACTACAAGAAAGAAGATTCCACCTAAATATTAGGAAGAACTTCCTGACAGTAAGAGCTGTTTGACAGTGGAATTTGCTGCCAAGGAGTGTGGTGGAGTCTCCTTCTTTGGAGGTCTTTAAGCAGAGGCTTGACAACCATATGTCAGGAGTGCTCTGATGGTGTTTCCTGCTTGGCAGGGGGTTGGACTCGATGGTCCTTGTGGTCTCTTCCAACTCTATGATTCTATGATTCTAAGAGATCTTTCATTTTTTTTTAAAAAAAAAAACATACTCCCATTCGATTTGGCATTGGAAAATAATGTGCACAAACTGGGCATCTTGGGATGTGCAGAACTAAATCATTGTGCTAGTGCAATGCCTGCTAGGACAATGGGACTTTTCTCCATTCTCCTCCCCCTGCATGCCACCACACTCTCCCCAAATCTTTTCTAGGGAGTTGGGAAAACTCTGGGGCAAAGAAGTGAGATCATTCCATCAAGCTGACGTGACGGTCTCCTTAATGCTATGTAGAATACAGTGGTACCTCGGGTTACAGACGCTTCAGGTTACAGATGCTTCTGGTTACAGACTCTGCTAACCCAGAAATAGTACCTCAGGTTAAGAACTTTGCCTCAGGATGAGAACAGAAATCGTGTTCCGGCGATGCGGAAGCAGGAGGAGGTCCCATTAGCTAAAGTGGTGCTTTAGGTTAAGAACAGTTTCAGGTTAAGAACGGACCTCCGGAATGAATTAAGTTCTTAACCTGAGGTACCACTGTACAGCCCCAGGTCTGTGAGGCACTACAGGAAAGAACCAAAGCACAGGGAGTCATTCCACCTAGTATTCCTGCAGAGTTGCAACTCTCTAAGCAATCCTTGATACAATGTTGTCTTTTACACAGTACCCTGAAATCCTTATCAAATGATTCATGGTGGGTTGGTTTTTTTTCCAAATGCTAAGACTGCATTGCGGCCATCAACACCCAATATTTAACTGAACTCAGATCCATATTCAGAAAGTAATACAGTACTTACTGCAGAAAGAGGCTGATCTCCATTTCCCAACCTCAATGTCCAAAGATTGGCAGGCTGTCACGTAGGCACTGATGGCACTGCAGAGAGTGTCGTGATGACCCTTGTATTGGCAGGTGTCGAAAACACAATCATCAAAGTAAGGTGTTGGGTCAATGGTCTCATGGCACTGCCTGAATGGCCCATCCCTTCTCTTGAGGATCCCACAGAACTGGTCCCCCTTGTAGGTCTGCTTCTCTGCCTCACTGCATACTGGGCAGTCACTGCATCCTGCAGAGCATCCTGGGACCTCCTTCAACTTCCAGCTGTCTGCAAACTGGATTTCATCTGTTGTCTGAGCTCCATCCTTCATAGCAAAGTCATCACTGGGGTCCTGGTTGGCATTGCCACACAGTCCGCACACAGCATTGGCGTAAGTGTTGGGAATAATGACCCTGGCATAACTGTACCAGTCAAAGCTGACTCTCAGATCAAAGTCTGTTTTGATGAAGCCATGGACTCCGCTGATGTAGACCTTCAGTTTATTTTCGTAGGAGAAGGGCAGGTCCACAAAGACTCCATTCACCTGGAAAATATATGGAAGTGACCGTCACACTGAGAGTTCAGCAAATTCGGGGGGGGGGGGGAACCAACATGCACATGTTTTCACTAGCGAAAAAAATCCCTGCGGGATTTGACATCTTTCCGCATTGCAGCTGCAAGACAGAGCTGTTCCACCAGGCCTTTGGTCAGGGCGCAGCCTGACTCTCTCCTTGTCAATCTTTACAAAACTTAATCTTAATGGTTGTCATCAATTTGATTTTAATTAATTTTTATAATGAAATGTTTTTAGAATGTGGCACTATTTTATTGTTGTTAGCCGCCCTGAGCCCGGCTTTGGCTGGGGAGGGTGGGATAATAATAATAATAAATTTTATTTATATCCCGCCCTCCCCGGCCGAAGCCGGGCTCAGGGCGGCTAACAACACTAAAACAGTGCAACATTATAAAAACATTATAAAAATTAATTAAAATCAAAATTGATGGCAACCATAAACTAAAGTTTTGTAAAGATTGCCAAGGAGGGAGTCAGGCTGCGCCCTGACCAAAGGCCTGGTAGAACAGCTCTGTCTTGCAGGCCCTGCGGAAAGATGTCAAGTCCTGCAGGGCCCTTGTCTCTTGTGACAGAGCGTTCCACCAGGTTGGAGCCGCAGCCGAAAAAGCCCTGGCTCTAGTTGAGGCCAGCCTAACCTCTCTGTGGCCTGGGACCTTCAAGATGTTTTTATTTCACCTTTAAATGTGAACTAATTCAAACCATTTCTGCATCCCTAGGTGCTACCGCCTTGTATCCTTCTTCTTTGTTGCTGGTATCCAGTATAACACAATACAGAACACAATTTCCTCATTCAGCACATTTGCCTGTCCTAGCCTCACATCCTTTAGCCTTGTAAACCACAACAGAAAGACTGTTGGCATTCTAACATTAAGAATCAGATGCAATGGCTCTGCCTGAGGACCTCGTTGCACGTTGAGGTGCTGGTTGAACCAAAAATCAAGTGCTGAAGTTAAATCTGCCCCAATCTTCTTATCACCCAGCATATGTACCTTAATCTTCTGTGGATGTTCTTGGCTCAGACTGATTGTCATGTTGTAGACCTCTAGTGTCACCACTTTGGTGAAGGACACTGCCTTGCTGCCTCGGTTGTTGTTCTCCACCGTGACCAAAAACGGGGTGAGAGTGGGGTCCTTGGAGCAGACTCCGGCCATTTGATAAATGCAGGTTCCCATGAAGTCAAATCTCTTTCCATCAAAGGTGGTGTAGTGAGGGTCTCCAGTTCCTATGCAGGTGGAATAGCTGATGGGATGACAGCCCCAAATGCCATTCACTAGGGCACATCTCTCTCTGGCCTTACAGGAGGACTTGGTGCACGTAACCTTTCCTAATTTGGAGTCACACTTGCAGCGAGTACGACAGCCTTCATCAGCCCAGAACTCCTCTCCTGCGCTGTAGCGCACCCCTTTGTAAATGCAAGGGCACGTCTCCACTGGGATGCAGGCTTCAGCACTAAGGACGTAGCCCTCATCACACTGACAGGCCGCCACACAGGTATCATTGCACGTTTCGGGAGCAGTTTTGTCGGAACAGGTAGCTGGGCATGGAGTTCCACAGGACACAAAGTGGCTGTTTTCAGGGCAGGGTACTGGGGCTGGGGTGGGAACTGGAGGAATAAGAATGATCAAAGCTGGTCAGGTGTGATTTTAAAAAGTTAAGGAAAAACAAAGCTTATTCAAGGCTGCAGTCAGGAATGAAATGGTTCTGGGGCACACACTCTCTGCAGCAAATTTCCAAGTCAACCCTTTTATTATACAGTCATACCTTGGATCCCAAACGCCTTGCGAGTTGAACTTTTTGGCTCCTGAATGCTGAAAACCCAGAATTGAGTGTTCCAGTTTGCAAATGTTATTTGTGACCTGAATGTCTGATGCAGCTTCCACAGCTTCCAACTGTGTGCAGAAAGCTCCTGCAGCCAATCGGAAGCTGCACCTCGGTTGTCGAACATTTTCAGAAGTCGAACAGACTTCTGGAATGGATTCTGTTCCACAACCAAGGTACAACTGTACTGCAATCATCTAGTTACAGATAGGTAGCCGTGTTGGTCTGCCATAGTCAAAACAAAAAAAATTCCTTCCAGTAGCACCTTAAAGACCAACTAAGTCAGTTCTTGGTATGAGCTTTCGTGTGCATGCACACTTCTTCAGATACCTTCTTCCAAGTCCCTTAAAGCTCCATTAGTAGGGTCTTTTTTGTTGTGGCACCTGCCTTATTAAATGGCTTGTCGAGGAAGTTCCATTAGGTCCCATCGCTCTACTGTGTCAGGCAAGAGGTAAGAACCTGGCTTTTATATTAGGCCATTGAAAATACTACGTAAAATTTCCTAGCACCATTCTACATTGTTTTGGGGTTATTGAGATTTGTTAAAAGGGTTGCTAATTTATTAACTGGAATGAATATTAGGAATTTTGTTCTGCTCTGTTTCTTGTATTGTTTCTTAGGCTTCTTGGGTCTCTTTGGAGAAATAGGTGGGATAGATTTTTAATGCATAATAGTGTTCTAGTTGCCGTGTCGCAAAAGGGCCATCCTGGAGCAAGGAAAAGGACAAAAAGCGGCAGCTGAAACGGTTGAACTGTCAGAAGTACAGTGGTACCTCGGGTTAAGTACTTAATTCGTTCCGGAGGTCCGTTCTAACCTGAAACTGTTCTTAACCTGAAGCACCACTTTAGCTAATGGGGCCTCCTGCTGCCGCCACGCTGCCGGAGCACGATTTCTGTTCTCATCCTGAAGCAAAGTTCTTAACCCGAGGTACTATTTTTGGGTTAGCGGAGTCTGTAACCTGAAGCGTATGTAACCCGAGGTACCACTGGACCTTGCATATGAGGACATGATATATTTGGTATTTTTAAAATGCAGGGAAAGTGGGGAGAAAAAAATATCTCCCATGTTAGTGAAACTAGGCCTTCTCAATGAAATTGATTTGCATGTGGCTCAGGACTGTAAAAAAAAACACAATTAGATTTAGGCAGGGATGGTGGAATGCCTATTGCTTTATTCACCTGTGGTCACAGAACACCACAATCTCCATGCATCAGACAGATGTTCATACCTTACTCATGGAGGTTGGGGACAGGGGAAGCCATGTGACCTCAGGGACAGGGGCATGAGTTGACATCTTCCCAAAATGAAGCCTGTTGACCTTGGAAGGAGATGGGATTTGCAAGAAAAGGTTGCATCTTCACCCACAGAATGACCTCAAAGTTGATTCCTTTTTGCCACCCACAAAACCCTTGCATGCAGTTGCTGCTCTAATTAAGGATGGCAGGGTGAAAAAGTCCTTTGTGTCTTGGTTCGCGAGGCAGCAACTGAGTTGAAAACGTGAGAGCCAGTGGTATCAAGCTAAATTGCAGGCTAGGCTTGACACCCGCAAGGGCTCAATTTGGCCTCACTTGATTCTCTGAACACCTCAATCTGCGCCTCTCCTAACCCAGCTCTGGCAGCAGAGCTACTTCTGAATGCTCACAGCCTCCATCCCTTACAGTGCCTGAGGCTTTTCTTCTTGGCCTCACAAAAAGTCTTTCTGTACACAACCGTCCCTCATTTGGGGTAGCAATTGCAAATAATGTGACAGTCTTCATCAGCCCAGAACTCTTGCCCTGCATTGCAGTCCATACCTGTCGAAGTGCTGGGGCAGCTCTTGACTGGGACGCATTTCTCATCATTAAGGAGGTATCCCTCATCGCACTGGCATATTTCCACACAGGCATCTGTGCATTCATCGGGAGCAGTTCTGTCTGAACATGTGGCTGGGCAGGGATTCCCACAGGTCTCGAAGTGGCTGTTCTCAGGACAGTCTATTGGGGGGTCAGTGGGACCTGAAGAAACGCAATTTTCAAAAGTAGTCAGGTGTGATTACATATTTTAAAAATCAAGAAAAGCAAAGTAATTCAAGGCTCCAGTAAGGACGGAAAAGTTTGAGGGAGTAAAAGTCCCTCTTTCCTTCCAGTCAATAATTGTTGTTGTTGTTGTTGTTGTTGTTGTTGTTGTTGTTGTTTATACACCCCACCCATCTGAGTGGGTTGCCCCAGCCACTCTGGGCAGCTTCCAGCATATATAAAAACATAATTAAACATTAAACCTTAAAAAGCTTCCCTATACAGGGCTGCCTTCAGATGTTTCCTAAATGTTATGTAATTACTCATCTCCTTAACATCAGATGGGAGGGCATTCCACAGGGCGGGCGCCACCACCAAGAAGGCCCTCTACTTGGTTCCCTGTAAGCTTCTTTTCTTGCAGGGAGGGAACTGCCAGAAGGCCCTCGGAGCTGGACCTCAGTGTCTGGGCTGAACTACGGGGGAGAAGACACTCCTTCAGGTATACAAGGCTGAGGCTGTTTAGGGCTTTAAAGGTCAACACCAACACTTTGAATTGTGCTAGGAAATGTACTGGGAGCCAATGTAGGTCTTTCAAGACTGGTGTTATATGGTCTCAGCAGTCAAATGTTGTACTCCCTATGTAATTTGGCGTAACGCTTGCAGAGAGTCTGGCCGTCTTCATGAGCCCAGGACTCCCGCCCTGCATTGCAGTTCATACCCATAGAAGTGTTGGCGCAGCTCTCCACTGGGATGCACTTCTCATCGCTGAGGACGTAGCCTCTATTGCACTGGCAGATTTCCACACAGGTCTCTGTGCACTCAGAGGGAGCAGTTCTGTGAGAGCAGGTGGCTGGGCAAGCACTTCCACAGGCCTCAAAGTGGCTGTTCTCAGGGCAGGATAATGGAGCCACGGTTGTGTCTGGATCAAACACTGATAAAAAAAAAAGGTCAGGTGTGTTCTCAGGTCAATTAATGATTCAAAATTCCTTCACTTCTGAGGAACATTTTTCTATTGACATATTGGCTTGTACAGTGGTACCTCAGGATGCGAACAGGATCCGTTCTGGAGCCCCGTTCGCATCCAGAAGCAAACGTAACTAGTGACGGTACGTCTGTGCATGCGCGTGTTGCTTTTCGCCACTTCTGCGCATGCGCGTGATGTCGTTTTGAGTGTCTACGCATGCGTGAGCGGTGAAACCCGGAAGTAACACGCTCTGTTACTTCCAGGTTGCCGCAGAGCGCAACTCGAACACACTCAACATGAAGCATATTCAACCGAGGTATGACTGTAGTTTTGTGCCCCAGCACTTTAATTCATTGTAGCCCAGTGGCACAGGAAATAAACTGGGTACAAACAGGAACTGCCAGATGGGTTCCAATTAGCAGTCATCAAATGTGACATTAGCCTTATTTTTATGTCATTTGTGCTTTTGTGGCATGGGAATATTTGTGGCAACTGTTTGGACAGCTCACTGTACATTTTTCATCCTTAGTATTATGATGTAAATTTGGTCACATTTTCCACAGAACCTAGCTACAAACAAAGGTTTCGGGAATGATACTGTATCACCAAAAGCATGTGTACACTTCTGTGTACAGTTAACCCTATGCATTTTTGTAAACATGTGTTGGTTGGGGGACTGCAATGCAAAATCTGAAGAAGTGTGAATTTCAATGGGTAGTTGTGTTTTCGTTCATGTATTGTTCCGGAAAGTGTAAATTATGTGGGTTCATCTTTGAGTGTGATCAAATTGAATTTCTCCCCCCCATCCCTAGTTCAAATGTGGCAATAATTTCATCTGTGGGATTCCAAAGTGAAGGAGCCACATACAGATTACAGTCAAGAATAGGGCAGGAAAAGAAAAGAGTTGCAGTAGAAGGGAGAAGCAGTGGCTGTGGGGGGCATTTCTGAGGCAGAAAAACAACACAGAATTTTTTGCAAGTATGCCTATCCAAGAGTCATGACCAGGCTTCCTCAACCTCAGCCCTCCAGTTGTTTTGAGACTACAATTCCCATCATCCCTGACCACTGGTCCTGCTAGCTAGGAATCATGGGAGTTGTAGGCCAAAACATCTGAAGGGCCAAGGTTGAAGAAGCCTGGTCAAGACTATTGTCAACTATTTGTTCATTCCCTAGTAGCCTATTCAATACTTACCAGATGAGCAAAGGGCTATGGAGCCATAGCCATCACGAAATGAGCCTCCAAAAATGAAGAGTCCAAAAGGAGTGCTGGGGTGCTCCAGGGAGAGGGAACTAGCTTTTCTGCCCAAGCTGAGCTGAGCAGAGGAGTATTCTGTGGCTGGGATTGGTCTCCACTGGATATTTTCAACAGCCCTCTTCTCTAATGTGATCTCGCTGGTTTCTGAGGTTTTGGCTATAATAACTGCATAATTATCAAACCCGGCCATTCCCGCAATGCGGTATGACCTACAGTAGCTTGTCAGTGGAGGAATATTGATGAGGAATGGGTCATAGATTGTGCGTCCTCTTGATGCACCAGCAAAGAAGAAAAGGACTTGGATTCCTCTGCCAGCTGAGATGTAAAGTGCCCGAGAGGGCTGGATGCTCAACTGAATAGCTTCTCCAGCTCTCATATTATAGTTTCCTGCTGTGGGTCCGGATTGATATGTGACTGAAGTGTTTTGGGATGCAACGATATACGCCATATCGTATCTGCTCTGGAAGGACACTGGGGGCACAAGGAAGGTGGCACCCCAGCGTGAAACGGGCAGGAGCTGCTCAACAACATGGTCACAGTGTGTGTGGCTCTTGGCACAGCTGTGCCCACTCAAGACAGCCACAGGTTCACTTGATTCAACCTTGGTGCCAGATAGATCCTGCAAGCTTTGCAGCTGGATTGCTTCGAAGGCCTTGAGGTTAACAACCAGAATGCTCCCGGCGGGATAAACACGTCCTTTGAATGTCACAGAGCCCGTCAAACGGATGTCAACCCTAGTGGCTGCTTGATAGGCCACAACTGCAAACTCCTTGAAAGTGTCTGCCATTTCACCCACTGGGGTTACCACATAATACAACGTGCCCAGCTGCTTGACTGGGTACACTACCATGGCACCAGTTGAATAGTCCTTGTGGCTGCGGGAAAAGACAGAGATGTCATGGTTTGCTCGGATCGTCACAGCCCTGTCAAAGGTGTCTGTCCCCACCATCTCTGTGGAAGCTGGAAGCTCAATGGACACAGTTTCCCCTTCATTGACAGGAACGGTGTTTTGGAATGTAGCTTTGTTTGATGTGACCGTGACGGTGGTTGCAGGATGGTACCCAGTGATGAGCAACTCAAGCTTAGTATTGCGTCGATTCTGTTTGATGTTGAGCATGAAGGCTGTGACAAATTCCTTTCCTTGGGAACTTGCTGTACATGGCCCTGAGAGGAGGAAAATAGAAACAGATTGAAAATAGTATCGCAAGTCTCGTTCACAAATATATACGGAATGGTGTGGCCACATTTGGAATAATATATACTGGGGAAGAACCCCATACAGCTATGAGCATCTGAATAATCACATGGAGAAAGTGGATAGTGAAATTTACTTCCCTCTCTCATGAAACTAGGACCTAGGCTTGTCGTGAGAGATAGCTCAGTTGGTAGAGTGTGAGATTCTTACTCTCAGGCCCATGGGTTTGAACCCCATGGTGGCAGCCAGTAATAATAATAATAATAATAAATTTTATTTATATCCTGCCCTCCCCAGCCGAAGCCGGGCTCAGGGCGGCTAACAACACTAAAACAGTATGACATTATAAAACATTATAAAAATGAATTAAAATCAAAATTGATGGCAACCATAAACTAAAGCTTTGCAAAGATTGCCAGAGGAGGGGGTCAGGCTGCGCCCTGACCAAATGCCAGGTGGAACAGCTCTGTCTTGCAGGCCCTGCGGAAAGATGTCAAGTCCTGCAGGGCCCTTGTCTCTTGTGACAGAGCGTTCCACCAGGTTGGAGCCGCAGCCGAAAAAGCCCTGGCTCTAGTTGAGGCCAGCCTAACCTCTCTGAGGCCTGGGACCCTCAAGGTGTTTTTATTTGAAGATCGTAAGTTCCTCTGTGGGGCATACCAGGAGAGGCGGTCCCGTAGGTACGAGGGCCCTAGGCCGTATAGGGCTTTGAAGGTTAAAACCAGCACCTTAAACCTGATCCTGTACTCCACCGGGAGCCAGTGCAGCTGGTATAGCACCGGATGAATGTGATCTCTAAGCGAAGACCCCGTAAGGAGTCTCGCTGCGGCATTCTGCACCCGCTGGAGTTTCTGGGTCAGTCTCAAGGGCAGCCCCACGTAGAGCGAGTTACAATAATCCAGTCTGGAGGTGACCGTCGCGTGGATCACAGTGGCTAGGTCAGGGCGAGAGAGGTAAGGAGCCAACTGCTTAGCTTGGCGGAGATGAAAAAATGCCGCCTTTGTTATAGCTGCAATCTGCGCCTCCATGGAGAGGGAGGTATCGGTGCAACAAATTAGTATAAACAATAAGAGGGGACGGTTAATGCAAATGTCTTTCAATGATGACTGTGTAGCTCTATATAAGAAATATTTTTTTAAAAAAATTAAATAACTTTTAAGGAAGTGGCTCATACTGAACGTATACCAGCATCCCCTTTCACATCCATTTGTGTAGTAAATTTTCACCGTGCCAGGCCATATGAAAGCACATGCTCCCTTACTGGCCATCCCCAAAATAAGGAGGTGGCCTTTGGTCGAGTTTACTTACCACTCAATAGTGCCAGACCAGTCAAGAGGAACAATAACCTCATTGCCATAGCTGCAAAAGAATATAGGAAAGAAGTAAGACAGATTGTTTTATGCAACTCTAAATACAAATCCGACCACGTTGCCTTTCCTACAACATGAAACGCAGGGCAGTTTCCAAAGCACTTCCTCCGTCGCCACACGGATTTATGTTTGTGCAACCAAACTCTCCCCTCCTCCCCACAAATCTGCCCTAGAGGTTTGGATGAATGCCTAGAACAGATTTGTGAGGGATGGGGCAGGGGCAGGAGAGGGGGGGAAATGTTCCCTTGCACAAGCAGAAAGCCTTGCACTGATAGGATATTCACGTAACACTGCTTTGAATTCTACTGGGAACTTCCAACTATGCAGTTGCAACAATAACTTTTCAGAAACTTGATAAGAGTGTGAACTGTCCTTTAACCGTCCTTTTTCAGAACACTATGCGTCAGGCGTTCATTCGGTGGCAAACTTTGGGCTCTCAAATTTCAGTGGCGCCCTTTGTAGTGCTAAGATTTGGTGCCCCCCACCTCTCATGCTCAATTTGATATCATTGTTGCGGATCCGTGCCCTGCCCCCCCCCCCCGTGGCACCTGCAACCCAGTGCATCCAAACCAGTCCTACTGCCCTAAAACTGCCTCTGATTCATTAACCTACTGCAATGCGTTGAATGAAGGGAACTGGAGTTGGTTCAAAATTAAGCCACCATGCTCAGCAGATGGCAACATTTTGTGACTGTGTGTAAACAATAACAGTGGCTCCCAGTCTGGTTTGTGGCACAATTCCAATAGTGCAGCTTGCCTTTAAAGCACCAAACAGTTTGGAACCTAGAGGCATTCCTGAAGGACTACTTTGCCCAACTTTGTTCTGCCTCTTCTCAGATAAAGTCTTCTAAGCCCTCGCTATCTGTGCTAAAGCAAATGGTGACTAGAGAAAAGTTTTCTTGGTGGCTCACCCCAGAGAGGCTTGCACCCAGACGCCTTTTAAAATAGCAAAGCAGAAGATACAGCAATCAGAGCTGGCAGATCTTATTTCCCCTAAAGCAGCTTTTTGAAGGCCTGCCCACCCACTGCAACCCCTCTTCAGTTAAATGTCTTCTGGACTAACTAGTACCAGTGCAGGAATGGGGGAGAAGTTCGATTCAGTTTGCATTTATGGGTGACTAAATTGTCACTCTCCAAAACAATACATGATACAAAGCACAACCATTCTTTGAATTTTGCACTTCTCTAGCTAAGGGGCATGTACAAAAAAATGCATATACTTGGATAAAGTGTACATAAGAATAGCATAAATTAGTGAAAATAAGATACAAAAGTGCACTGCATTAAGGAAAATGTATATGAGGCAGAACTGCATTCAAGCATCTGTATATTCGAGGGAAATTGCATTAAAATAAAACCTTTCATGAAGATTTTTTTAAAAAGAAAGAGAAACAAAAATTGATAAATTCATCCAACACTATACTAGCAGCACCAAAATCACAAAAGGCAAGAAGGATCCTTGTTTATCTCAAACAGATCCTTCCCTTGATCAGCAGCGGATTAGAATCACAAGGCACTGTTCAAAACAATATCTTACCTTGTGCCCCTAAGTAAGCTTGTCTTGGCTGGATGAAGAAGAATTTGGTCCTCTCTCCTTTTCTCTCAGCTGCTCTTTCCCTTTTTATAGGCTGAAGGAGTTAAAGCCCATCTCCCAATTAACTATTAGGAAAGCAGCAACAGTCCATAAGGGTTGGGCTTTGGGAAAATGCAAGAGTCAAATAAAAAAACAGAGAAACTTTGCCTATCCTCTCAGCCCCAGAAAAAAAATTGCAACTGACTGGATTGGGCAATGTGCCTTATAGGTTAGCATTTAACAAATGTTTCTAAAATGTATTTGAATCTTGAAATAGGTGAAGCCAAACTTTTCCTCCTGTTTGCTGTTGTAGTTCTTAATAATTAGCAGGACATCGATGAAAGAGGCAGCTTTATCTAGACATTATTCTGTAAGAATTATGGTACTTGCTATCAACAAAACCTGGCAAGCTAGACAGCAAGTTTTTTCCTGTTTGTGCAGTTCTGCTGCTCAGGGGCAGAAGACTGAAGTGTCCTTGACCTGACTTGTTGTTTGGATAGGAAACTAACATGTTGTGGATCTTACTGCCAGGCAGATGTATTAGCAAGTTCCAGAGAAGTAGAGTTTGGCCTCTGGGAATTTTCTTCATAATCAGAAAAAAGAAAGTGTAACTGACCTTGGAATGCTCTTCTCGGCCAAAATCCAGAGAGCTAGTTCAGGGAACAGTTCAATTGGACATTTTAGTTTCCCGCTTTGAACAGCTTATCTCCATATCCGAGACTGCTTTTGAAACTTCTCTGAGTTGGGAACTGGAAACTGCTGTTTGCAAAAGAGGAAGGCCAATGCACCACTGGGCATGTGGAGCTAACTGCATGTTCTCTGGGCCATGCCCAGTTCAGTTTAAGGCTGTCCGGGAAGCCTGGGTTAAAATCAGTGCTATTTACTAGCAGGGATATTTTGCATGACACAGAATGAAGCATGCTGCTTCAGTGGCAGATCTAGACCCCCTGCGAGTGGCGGCGGATCCACCCATTGCTGCCTCTGCCATAGCTGCCTCTTCCTCTGTCTGTGAGCTCTCCTGTGCGCATCCTTTACTGCTTGCCTACTCCCTGCCTGTCAGCTCATGGAGAGGGTGCCTTCGCTTGTACATTTCCCCCCCTATCAATAATCATGTGGCCTAGGTTAGGCTAAGGCTGCAATTGGCACAAGGCGACCATGTGAGCTTTACAAGCTGGG
This sequence comes from Podarcis cretensis, assembly GCF_951804945.1. NCBI lineage: Eukaryota > Metazoa > Chordata > Lepidosauria > Squamata > Lacertidae > Podarcis > Podarcis cretensis. The sequence goes on along the minus strand of NC_137177.1, from coordinate 20,466,001 downwards.
ATTTGAACCTGATATCTGAGCGTGTTATTGGGTGCATTGGGTAGGTGGGGTGGGTCTGAAAATTGGAATGCTAAAAGCAGGTGACTTCTTGAAAGTTCCTGAGGGCACGAAACACTACAGCTTGACTTTTGTGTGCTTCATTGTGTGCTGGCTACAGAGTGGTGTGCACTGGAGTTGTGCTCAGAAGTCTGGCTTTGTACTTTTTTCAGATAAAGCAAATTTCTTCCACACCATCACCTGCATCTCACCCTAACATACTTGTCAATATTTCCCTTTTTAAAAGGGAAATTCCCTTATTCCAAATAGAATTCCTCGCAAGAAAAGGGAAAAGTTGACAACTATGCATCCTAAACTGAGGGGTGGGAGAGGCGTGATTCTGTAGTTCGCCTCAGGTGCCAAAATGTATTGGGCCTGCCTGTTGGAGAAATCTGACAAAAATTGAAATGGCAGTTGAAAATGCTAATTTTCGCCTATTCATCCTATATCCATCAACCATCCTAGCTGTGAGTCCTGGAAGATCTGTTCCCTGCCTTGCTAGCCTTTTCTCACCTGGTCTGGGAGGACAGGGCATTGACTGACTGCAGCTACAAAAGCTCAACACACTCTTGGGCTGGGGTACTACTGAGGGAGTTATTGATATATTGTTGTTATTTATATATATTCTTTTATTTTTAAGTGTTGCTATGATTTATATGGAAATGGTTTGATTTTGCTGTGTACTTTTTGATGTGTCTTATTTATTTTATGGCTACTTTTGTAATAATGTAAATCTTTGTCTGCTGTAAGCCACCTTCAACATAGCTTTGTTGTTGTTGTTGTTTAGTAGTTTAGTCGTGTCCGACTCTTCGTGACCCCATGGACCAGAGCACGCCAGGCACTCCTGTCTTCCACTGCCTCCCGCAGTTTGGTCAGATTCATGTTTGTAGCTTCGAGAACACTGTCCAACCATCTCGTCCTCTGTTGTCCCCTTCTCCTTGTGCCCTCCATCTTTCCCAACATCAGGGTCTTTTCCAGGGAGTCTTCTCTTCTCATGAGGTGGCCAAAGTATTGGAGCCTCAACTTCATGATCTGTCCTTCCAGTGAGCATTGAGGGCTGATTTCCTTAAGAATGGACAGGTTTGATCTTCTTGCAGTCCATGGGACTCTCAAGAGTTCCTCCAGCACCATAATTCAAAAGCATCAATTCTTTGGTGATCAGCCTTCTTTATGGTCCAGCTCTCACTTCCATACATCACTACTGGGAAAACCATGGCTATACGGACCTTTGTTGGCAAGGTGATGTCTCTGCTTTTTAAGATGCTGTCTAGGTTTGCCATCGCCTTTCTCCCAAGGAGCAGGCGTCTTTTAATTTCGTGACTGCTGTCACCATCTGTAGTGATCATGGAGCCCAAAAAAGTAAAATCTCTCTCTGCCTCCATTTCTTCCCCTTCTATTTGCCAGGAGGTGATGGGACCAGTGGCCATGATCTTCATTTTTTTGATGTTGAGCTTCAGACCATATTTTGCGCTCTCCTCTTTCACCCTCATTAAAAGGTTCTTTAATTCCTCCTCACTTTCTGCTATCAAGGTTGTGTCATCTGCATATCTGAGGTTGTTGATATTTCTTCCGGCAATCTTAATTCCGGCTTGGGATTCATCCAGTCCAGCCTTTCGCACGATGAATTCTGCATATAAGTTAAATAAGCAGGGAGACAATATACAGCCTTGTCGTACTCCTTTCCCAATTTTGAACCAATCAGTTGTTCCATATCCAGTTCTAACTGTAGCTTCTTGTCCCACATAGAGATTTCTCAGGAGACAGATGAGGTGATCAGGCACTCCCATTTCTTTAAGAACTTGCCATAGTTTGCCATGGTCGACACAGTCAAAGGCTTTTGCATAGTCAATGAAGCAGAAGTAGATGTCTTTCTGGAACTCTCTAGCTTTAGCAATGGGAAAGCAGCTTATAAAGAAAACGATGGTGATAGCTGGAAGAGAAATCAATCCAGCAAACATGACTGGTATTTGCTGTTGCTGTTGCTTTGAGTCTGAAAGTGATATATAATTGATTGTGTATTTTCCCCCATTTGCATTGCCTTTCTTTTCATTGAATGGACTTTGATAAGGACTTAGACAAAGTAACTTCCATAATTATGTAAGACAAATAACAGGGCTTTTGTGCAGGGCTTTTTTCCAGTCTGAACTCAAGTTCTGGCACCTCTCGGGTGGGCACCATTGCCATTATAAGAGAACAAGGGAGGACTTCTGGCGCAGCCGCCATGGCAAACTGCCAATCCCATGGTAGCGGATGCCAGCCATGCAGTTAATTAAGGATAATTTGGGAGTAATTATCCTTGCAAGCCCCCGCTCCCAATTCAGGGAAGGAGGGCTTTCTCTTGCAGATCATCCAACTGCCTCTCGCTCCGATGGAATGTGGGGGCAGGAATGCAGAGTGAATGCACATATTGGAAGCTCCCCAATGTGGTCGCCATGAGCAGACATATCTGTTTCTTCTAAGATATATCTGAATTTGGACTTCGGAAACAGACCTGTTTTGGAAGAAAGAGAAAAAGAACCTGCAAAATGAATCAGCCACTGAGCGCCAAGGTTTTGATCTGGAGAGCACTCTTGTCGTCATAATTGGAATGCTATGTAAGTGCTATGTTGTTCTGTCTTTACATTATTTTTTGCTGTGCTATGAATCGGCAGGCCTTCACTGAGAAAGAATCAATTATTAATGGAGTGAAATTATTAATGGATTACAGCTGTGTATGGAATGCAGATGGATTTAACAAGATCTTATGGTTTTCTTTACGGAATGCTTGAAAGAACAGACTGTGCGAAATTCTGTGATGACTTGTAACATTGCCAATTAAAGAGAGCTCTAAAAGGTAAAGGGGCCCCTGACCGTTAGGTCCAGTCGTGGACGATTCTGGGGTTGTGGCGCTCATCTTGCTTTACTGGCCGAGGGAGCCAGCGTACAGCTTCCGAGTCATGTGGCCAGCATGACTAAGCCGCTTCTAGCGAACCAGAGCAGTGCATGGAAACGCCGTTTACCTTCCCACCAGAGCGGTACCTATTTATCTACCTGCACTTTGATGTGCTTTCGAACTGCTAGGTTGGCAGGATCAGGGACCGAGCAGCAGGAGCTCACCCCATCGCAGGGATTCGAACCCCCGCTGACCTTCTGATCTGCAAGCCCTAGGCTCTGTGGTTTAGACCACAGCGCCACCCAAAGAGAGCTCTAGTTCTGATTTATTACAGTTTGGGTGAGATGCCAGCTTGTTAGAAGATACAAGGAGATAAACACTGGAAGTGGTCCAGAAGTCTCGGCTGGGCCCTGGATTGCTTTCGGTTTCAAAGCAAAATGGAGAAGTTATGGCGTACTTATAAATGAGTTCTCAAAGGAGGGGCAATGTTGAAGAAAGTTGACTGGTTGCAACATGAAGCAAAGAAGAAGGTAAACAAATATTTCACACAGCTACAGGCTATAAATTTCCTCTGCAGGTTAATGGATATGGATTTATAAAAATATGATCAATAGTCATTACATCAGTGGCTGCTAGAACAAAGGAGTAAGATCAGAATTGTGGAACTTGGACTAATTAAGAGAATTGGCACAGGATCAAGAAATAACATCAACTCCTGATAGCCGGAACACGGGAAGTCATCCAAAAATGTTTAATTTGGAACTGTTTAATTGGCACTTTTCGCTGTATTGTGATTTGGCATGATTTGGCATTGTATTCATGTGGCCTCCATTGGATTGTTATTAATGAAAAATTAATAAAAATTATGTAAAAAAAATAAGAGAGAGAGAGAGAGAGAACGAACAAGGGAGGCGTTCTTGGTGAGTTCTGGCACCTCTTTTTCTAGGAAAAATAGCACTGCTTTTGTGGAAGATGCACAGTAGCAGTGTTGCAAGTGATGAATACAGAGTGGAAAGTAAATTCTTATCAACATCCTTACTTGCTAGAAGGACAGGGGTCTCATCCAGAAAAGCAGAGTCCCATTCAGTAGGGCTGAGTTGAGTCACCCTAAGTAGGATCACAACAGGCAAGGAAAGCGTAGTTGGAAAAAACACTGGACCAATACAGGGGATATATTCTTTATTGCAGCTGGGACTGAGGAAGGTGTCTGGTTTTGCTATTAGAAATTGGGGGTAGACCCACTGGAATTAAAGGATCTAAGTTAGTTGTGTCCATTAATTTCAGTGGGTATGTACTGAGTAGGACTGGCATTCGAAACAACCATTTGGGATCTACACAACACTTCACAACATATTTGTTTGTTTTTCATATATTTTTATTAAAGATTTCTCAGTTTACAAAAGTATGTGCATTTGTCTTTTTTTCCAAGGTGCATTTTCTACATATCAGTTTTATTAGTGTTACATTGGGAAGAAAAGGGGAGAAGAGGTGGAGGGGGCAATGAGAGTGGGGTGGCGTAGAGTGGCAATGCTTTTATTCTACTTAGTGTATGTGTGGGGTTTTGTGTCAGCGTCACTTGTGTGGATTCTCTTTACTATTCGCTTGTTGTATTTCTTTGGTGATGAGAGAGGTTGAGGGTGGCCTAGGCCTAGAGTGTGGCTGGTTGTCTTTGATTGGCTGTAGTGAAATTTGTTTTCATGTTTGTGTGTTTGGATCAGTTTAGCCAGATTGATTTGTATGCTGTTGGCGGTTTCTTGTTGTCTTGTTGTCTGTTTGTCCCCGTGTCAGTTTCAGTTTGTTGGTTAGTTTTTCTAATAAGGCTGTTTCTATGTGATACCATTGGTCCGATCCATGCTTACTCCTGACAGGTCTCTCCAGTGTCTGGCTATGATGCTTCTGGGTGCTGAGAGTAGGTGGGTTATGAGCTCTTTGTGATGTGAGTGGGATGTTTAGTAGGGCCAGTTCTGGGGTGATTTCTAATACTTGCTTAGTTATTTTGCATATTTCTTGTATGATTGATGGCCGGAAGAGTTGGATTTTGGGGCACTCCCACCACATGTGGAGGTATTCACAACACATTTGTTGAATTAAGAATGTGCCTCCAATTAATCATGCCATTAAAAAAAGAGTTTAAAATGTTAATTTTTTAAAATCTAAGTCCAATAAATCTATGGGTGGCAGACATCGCCTCAGCAGAGGTCTGCCTGCTTCTCCCAGATGGAAGGGAATACCTCTTTTGAGGTCCATGCATCTTCTGAAACTAAAACACCTTTTAAAACTATCTGTTGTTTCTTGTATGCAAATACAGTTAATAAAAATGATAAAGTTTTTAGCAATGATTTTTTAAAAAATAGAATTACAGTCTGTTTGCAAACAGTGGTAATTATTTAGCAGGCAATTTGCTGCCATGGGTTATTTTTGTGGAAAATCAGAACAATGCAGCTGAAGGCCTTGGGGCCCCAAGATGACCCAAAACATTAAAAGTTGAAAAGACGACAAGGTCCCTACAGAGTGGATTGGCAGACTAAACTACTGGACTATGCAGAGATGGCGAGAATGACTGGGAAAATCAGAAACCAGGAGGGTCAAAACTTCAACAAAGAATGGGAGAAATTTACATTATATTTGACAGACTACTGTAAATATCTGAACTCTTTGGAAGGCCTTAAATAACTCTTGCAATGTTACATAGACTTTGGATACAATGGAGGCCTGAAATTTAGGAGGATTTATGGTATGCAGTTGAAAAAGTTAACCAAAGAACCCATGGAGGGGAGGGGAGAAGTCCCGAGATTCAGAAGAATCTTGTGTAATTTTCATTATTTTTGATTTTGGATGTGAATGAATTTGTAAAATCAAATACCAATTTTTAAAAAAAAACAGCACAAAACATTAAAGGTCTTTGCAGTTTTCTGCACTGCTACTAATAGCTCCAGACTATTTTATTTCTGTTGTTTGGAGGCTAACTTTTCTCCTTTATTGCATTCAGATATTTGCTGTTGCCCTTGAAATGCCATAATGTCCCAGAAATGATGCTCTTGGGACAAAATTATCCATTCCAGTGGATGGCTGGTAAGTTCACAGTTTGAGAACTTTATGGCTTCTGATATTTTATTCTTCAGTTTGCAGGAGCATTAATAATCTTCTTTTCCATACAGCAGCATCCAGGGGGCTGAGGCGAGCAAGAATGTGATGATTACTGGTTTAGAATAATTTCCCTGCTCCTGTGATTACGCTGAACAAAATGGCGTCCCTTCACTCTGCTTTGTGTGTTGGACTCAGGAGATAGGTCCAGGTCAGAGAAGAGGGTGGGAAATGAGTATGGAATCATTCCAGGATGCAGCAGTTCTGGAATTCACAAAGAAAGGAGATTTTAAAAGGCTTACAGCTTGATCCTATACGCTGGCTTACACTGCCTATACTGTTTTGGCTTATACTGCCCAAAAACAAAGGTTGTCTTCATGCTGACATGTCTACACACCTTTGAAGGTGGGCAGTGTTGGGACCAGACCACGGGCCAGGCTAGTGAACTGGCAGCTGGGTGGGCTACAATGGGGCTGCCAACCAATAACCTGTGGACATTCGTTAGGGGTCAGGCCCAGCTGGCCAATGAGTACTGGCTGGGCCCACTCCCGGGGGAATACATTGTGGCTGATACATTGTGGCTGTAGAAACCAATGCGGGAGAGACATTACACATCATAGTACATTGTGAGCTAGTGGTGTTCTGGTGCCCAATTGCTCCAACTTTACCCTCTGCTGGCTTGAGCAGGATAAATAAACCAGGAAACTTTGACTTCCTATAACATCCAATTCAGCTGTCATCGTTTGTTGTTCTCCAGTAAGCCACAACCACTAGCCAAACACAAACCATGACTTGCCGTTCTCTTACTAAGTGTGGGAGCAACAAACCACAATCCCTGATTTGAACGTTAATAGGAAGCCCAGATTTTCTGGCTGGTTTACCCCATTCTCACCAGTGGAAAAGCAAAGCAGGAGTGACTGGGCCATGGGCACCCACATCCTCTTTTTGATCTAAACCACAACAAACCAGAAATTCAGACGTATTGTGATGTGCAAGCTCTGCCACTCTAAACATACATATGTGAAAGCAACTCCAGCTGAAATCATTCCGAATAAACATGACTAGGCTTGGGCTATGAAACAGCCTCCTCCAGTAGATGATGGATGGATGAAAGCAGGAAAGGTTCTGGGGCAAGAGAGAGAGAGAGAGAGAGAGAGAGAGAGAGAGAGAGAGAGAGAGAGAGCGCACTCAGACTTGGAGCTTTAAAGCACAGAGCTGTACCTGGAAAGCACAAGGCAAAAGGTAAGCGTGGCTCAGTCCTTCCCCTCTGTTGCCCAGTAAGGGAATTAAGATCAACAAATGGAACTTGTCTAGCCCAGTAATTATCAGCTTGTGATGACTAGGAGGTGGGTTTCACTGGCTGCATTGGCATTGTGGAATGAACTCCCTGCTTAAATATGACAGACCCAATTGTCCTGGCACTCTGCCAGCTTTTCAAAAGACACCTGTTTACACAGGCATTCCTTTAATCTCATCGCCTGGGCCTCCTGCTTTAATTGCTGCGTTGTTTTAATGTGTTTGCCTCGCTGCATATGCATACTGTTCATTTTTTTCATTTCAAAAACCGGGACACACATCTTCCGGGACACACTCCCAGGTGAGTCACTTGACCCTTGCCACAACTTCACCCTGGAAAAAGCCCTTTTTCACAGTGCATTTTGGGATGCTGCATGAGAGCACAACATGAAAGCGTGGGAGATCACAGCACCCAAAATGGCTATTGCGATCACCCACAAAAAATGGGATGTCCTGTTTTTTCCTGCACACTTAGAGGGTATCCATATGCTAATCATACATCATTAAAACAAAGAATAATTAAAAATACACCATAATTAAAACCAAAAAGAAAGAAAAATCCCATTAATTATAAATGTCCATGATTAGCACATTTATCTAAAGATTGTAGATGTGCTAATCATGGACATTTATATTTAATGGGATTTTTTTTCTTTTAGGTTTTAATTACAGTGTATTTTTAATTATTCTTTATTTTAATGATGCAGTACAATGTAGGTTCTCATGGGCAGATCTACACTTGTGGTTTTTCACTTTAAGGAAGGGTTTCAATGATGTTTTTGGACATATGATGTCCTACTTTTAATGTTCATAATGTGCTATTAAAATGCGACACCGGAAGGCACTGCAGAGCAACCAGCAACCAGCAGTAGGGAGACAGTGTTTTGACCAAAAAAAAGGGTTAAAAATGCTTTAATTTACAAGTATGCCCTGTGATGTTTTAGAACAACATATCTATAATCATTCTAATACAATGGTACCTCGGGTTCAGTACTTAATTCGTTCCGGAGGTCCGTTCTTAACCTGAAACTGTTCTTAACCTGAAGCACCACTTTAGCTAATGGGGCCTCCTGCTGCTGCTGCGCAAGCAGAGCACGATTTCTGTTCTCATCCTGAAGCAAAGTTCTTAACCCGAGGTGCTATTTGTGGGTGAGTGGAGTCTGTAACCTGAAGCATATGTAACCTGAAGCGTATGTAACCTGAAGCGTATGTAACCTGAGGTACCACGGTAACATTAAACAGGTCAGTGCAGATCCAGCCTAAGTTTGGCAAATCTCTTTGAAGCCATCTTGGCATTAAGTAGCATATCAATTAAAATATAAAAGGTAAAGGTACCCCTGCCCGTACGGGCCAGTTGTGTCCGACTCTAGGGTTGCGCGCTCATCTCGCTTAAGAGTGACTAAGCGGCATCTGGCAAGCCAGCACCAGCGCCGCACACGGAAACGCCGTTTACCTTCCCGCTTAGGGGTGCTTTCGAACTGCTAGGTGGGCAGGAGCAGGGACCGAACGACGGGAGCTCACCCCGCGGGGATTCAAACTGCCGACCTTGCGATCAGCAAGTCCTAGGCACTGAGGTTTTACCCACAGCGCCACCCGTGTTCCTAATTAAAATATAATAATAATAATAATAATAATAATAATAATAATAATAATAATAATACAGTCACAGCGATCTTACTAATATTAGAAGTCTTTGGCCTCCCAGGCATGTAGGAGCTCAGCAGTGTTTGTCTCGACCATCCCATTGGGCAGCTTCAAGTCATCAGAGCTGTTCCCATTGAAGTTTCCGCATGGGGCACACAGCTTTCCTGCGAGGGTCTTCTTGACTCCCACCGTCACCTCCCCATCAGAGCGAAGGTGAACCTGCACCTGAGAGGCCTGGTTAATTAGGATCCCGTCCTGAGTTTCGCTCACAGATATGGTTTGGGAAATCCTGTATGGCAGCCTTACCAGGCGTCCATTTACCTGGAACACATAAAGAATGGGACATGAGATCTGGCACCGAGTAAATGCCAAGAAGCCAGCAGCAGCCTGAGAACCAAAATCCATGCCAACCCCACATGCTATCAGATGGAACACCCCAGAGGCTGTCAAACTTTGCAACTGGAAGTCAAAAAACAGGGGAGCCTGTTATGAATAAACGGAAGTTGCATGCTCTAGCTCAGGTAATATTAAATGAATACAATGAAGAGAAACTGCCAATGGATGCTGCCTTTGAATTCCCACAGAAGTTGGTCTTGGAGAGATGAGACGAAAAGTTCTGAGAACAAAAGTCTTATATGATTATGAATTCTCCCCACTGATTCGCTTTAGCACTGCTGCAGAGCAAAAGAGCTAATGTCAACGATGCAGAGATCCTTCCAAGAGTCATAGGGCAACTCAGAGGCACAGAATCTGCTGGTGCCCCATTAGTCCATGCATTGGATGAAGAAGCAAGCACAACACTTGATTACAATAAAGAAGAAATGCTTCTTTAAAAAATGAGGGTTTCTCAGCAGTTCTGAATCTACAGCCCTGGCATAAACTATCAGGAGATTCCTCCCACACTGGACCAGTTCCCATGTAATGCTAAACTGTGCTCAGATCTTTTAAGCCTCATGTTGAAGTGTTACCCTCTTCTCCCCACATTCATTCAGGAGAAGGAATAAATTCACCTGCAATTTCCACTACCAGGAATTGAGATTCATTAAACAAGCCAGCTTCATCATCCATTGTTTGAAATTGGCATGTTTTGCAATTGCCAAGAATCTTTTTCTTAAGCAAAAATATATTGATCCCCAATTAGTACATAATGAGAGGCCGGGCACAGCAGGACATACAACTGAATCAAGGTTTATTCCTCTTCCTGGCTGTGCAGAAACGGGAGGGGACAGCAATCGAGCCCAATACTTTACTAATGGCTCTCAGAGCTTAACACACTGTTCCTCCTGACTTTCTCTTACCCATGTCCTGTGGTCCCTTTTAAGAGTGATGGATGCATTCTGGAAGAAAACATGGACCGCTCTCCCAACTACCAAGACATTGTCACTGTCCTTTCCGATGCTCACTGACACCCTGAACCAGTAGGGGACACTTTCATCACAAACGGTGGCAATGTCATAAACCCCACTGCAGAGGTACTTGCGCAAAGCACCATCGAAGGTAGAGAGTTGGGCTCCTGGAGTGAGTTTGCACTGGTATTCCTTGCTTTCACAGCTGCGCACACCATTTCTAAGCATGCATATCTCTTCAGCCTGGCATCTGGTTTTCTCATAAACAAGTTGACCTGTGGCATTGCAAGTTATTTTTTCCGTGCAGTTGCTTGAGAAGATGTCCTCTCCAACCTGTAGGGAAATCCCAGAACAAGGGACATAGCTGTGAGATCTGGAAAAGACTGAACATTCAAATACACTGCTTTTTTGTTGTTGTTTATTTTATTTATTTGTGAAAATTAGCTTGCTGTCCTTCCAAGATCTACATGTAGGAATAGAAAGAGACAGTGATCTAATTCCAGCAAATGCTTGTACCATAGGCACACCAGTTTTCTTTCAACATTCATGATGCTCCACCAGCAAAGCTGGCCTTACCTTAATGTACAGACCGTTATGCACACAGCCGCATTTGTTCATAGGCACACATGCATCCCCATCAGACACATAGCCGTCATTGCACTGGCAGCCTTCAAAGCAGTTCTTTGAGCACTGCACAACAGTGGACAAGCTGGCACAGGTGAAATCGCAAGATCCAGTGCAAGTCTCATAGTGGCTATTGGCTGGGCAGGTGAGGGCTGAGAAGACAAATCAAAGCCATGTTTACCAGACATTCTTCATTACATAGAATAGGAAAGAGTCTTCTTAAGAAGCAGGTTTTCTTTTCAGCTATTTTCTGTTCTCTGTATTGTGTTGTTATACATGCACACAACACTTCCCCAAGTTATGAGAAGTTCCAGGAACAGCAGGTTTCCTTTGAAGGAGAGGTCACCAAATATTTATGGCTTTTAAATAATAGTTGGGTTTCTTTACAAATATGCACGTCAAGCATAGGTGAAGTCAGAGACAGCAAAGTCTTTGTAAAAAGCTGGAAATCCACTGCCCTCATCAGATATCCAGTGAGGTATGCAATCCCTGCAAGATGTCACTAGACTTCCAAACCTCAAAGCTCTGTCTCTCACTTTTCCTTTCTCCTTTGTTGCTTCTTATCAGGGATGGGGAACCTTCTCCAGATGTTGCTCCACTACAATGCCCACCAGACACAGAAAGGATGGCCAATACATGGGGATGGTGGGAGGTGTAGTCCAGCAACATCTTGAGAACTTAACATTCCTCACATTGGGTTTTAATATACTCATCTATTTTGTGTCCTCTCCATGGATGGAAAGATAAGTGGGAGAGAAAGGCTTGAGGAAACAATGCAGAAGACAAGTAAACTCATAGCACTGAAACCAACATAGCTCAATCAAAGACTCATACTACTATGGGTATTGGAGAGACTCACTACCGAAAAGGCAGAAATGAAGAAACTTTTTCATCCAACTTACAACAGAAGGATTTTGTTCTCCAGGCTCCAATCTTGACTCCAGCAGACTGGCATGCAGCTGCATAGGCTTGAAGGCTTCGGCAGAGATATTCCTGCTCCCCTTTGGCCGCGGTCAAGTCATACAGGCATTGCTCAAGGTAATCTGAGGGGCTTACTAATGAGGAGCAGTCTTTGAATGGCCCTGTCTCTGACGTGATCATTCCACAGGAGTCATCATTCTCATACGGTGCTGTCTGGACTGTATCAAAAGTGGGGCATTCCTCACCACAGCCATTGGAGCAGATGGCACCATCCAGAGGGACCTGCCAGGAGGCCCCAAACTCATCCACCGTTTGTGCAGATTCCCCACTAGGCAGCATGAAATCGTCCCTCTCGTCACCATTGAAATTGCCACCCAGGCCACACATGTGTCCCTGGTAGGTGCTGGGGACAGACACACGGACGTAGGAAGAGGTATCATAAAGGACTGTGAGGCCAAAGGATGCATGGACAATTATATTGATCCCCTCCTGAGTGATCCAGAGTTTCCCCTCGTCTCTATTCACTGGCAAAGTGCAGAATTCTTCATCCACCTGCATGAGCCAAGAAGAAAGAAGCAAATTCATGGGGTCAGCTCTGAGCACACGCAAATTCTCAAGCACACACAAATACAAAAGACACACACATATCCTTTTGCACATGCTGTTTTTCATTCCAGTGATCTAAAGAAATGTCACCATTATTTAAAAGCAATTTAATTATTATACCAAATGGTTTTCCTGTAATTTTATGACTGCAAGCTGCCCTGGACTCTCTTTGCATAAGAAGGACATGTTATTCATTTGAAATAATAGGTAAAAGGTAAAGGACCCCTGGACGGTTGAGTGCAGCCAAAGGCGACAATGTGGTGTTGAGCTTTTTTTGCTTTCAGGCCAAGGGAGCCAGAGTTTGTCCACAGACTGCTTTCCGGGTCATGTGGCCAGCATGACTAAACCACTTCTGGCACAACGGGAAACCATGACGGAAACCAGAGCACACAGAAACGCCATTTACCTTCCTGCCTATTTATCTACTTGCACTGGCGTGCTTTCGAACTGCTAGGTTGGCAGGAGCTGGGACAGAGCAATGGGAGCTCACCCTATTGCAGAGATTCAAACCGCCAATCTTCCGATCAGCAAGCCAAGAGGCTCAGTGGTTTAGACCTCAGCACCACCCGCGTCCCTTTTATTTCAAATAATATGATATGAGTAGCCCATACATACCATAGCTATCCATTTCCTTCCCCTTTCAAGGACAATAGTGTGCTGATGAACAGAGATCACAACCTTCCTTATCTGAGCAAGGTGTCCATTTCCAAGCTTCTCATTCTCCACCAAAATGGAGAAATTCTGTAGCCGAGGCTCTGTGCTGCAGACTTTGGCTAAGGTGTAAGCACAGGAGCCATGAAAGCGAAAACTTTGTCCATCAAAGGAAATATAAAGGGGGTCCCCAAGTGCTATAGCTGTACCATATCCCACAGGGTGACAGCCTTGGATGCCGTTCTCCACCCTGCACTCCTCATGCGCTCCACAGGAGAACTGCTGGCACTTGGTGGCTCCATTGTCCAGGCAGCGGCACTTCTCCTGGCAGGAGCTACTGGGATAAAACTCCTCTCCCTTTTTGTAGTATCTGCCCTGGTGCACACAGCCACACTCTGCAAGACGCACGCACTGATCCCCACTGAGCACGAATCCAGGATCACAGGCACACCCTTCGGTACATGCAGCATCACACATTATTGGGGAGGAGACGCTCCCACATGTATCAGAGCAGGCATTTCCACAGAGTTCATAGTGGGAATTGCGTGGACAGGAAAAGCCTGGAAGGAGAGCATGAGTAGAGAGGTGTGTTATTTTCTTTCCCCCTGACCATTGTAATATACAGTGGTACCTCTGGATGCGAACAGGATCCGTTCCAGAGCCCTGTTCGCATCCTGAAGCGAATGCAATCCGTGTATGCACGTGACATCATTTTGAGCGTCTGCGCATGCGCGAGTGGCGAAACCCAGAAGTAACACACTCTGTTACTTCCGGGTCACTGCAGAGCGCAACCTGGAAATGCTCAACCTGAAGCTACTTTAACTCGAGGTATGACTGTAATACAAACTGCCTCGTATCTGCCAAGCCATGGCTACTAAGCACTGTGGCTCTATTGTACCTCTACTGTCAGAGTGTCGGGATACTGTCAGCGGCTCCCAGAAGGCTGCTCAGGAAGGTATAAAGGAAAGGAAAGGTATCTTACCCTCCTTTTTTATTTCAGTATTACACAGAGCTGCTATAAAGCCCAGTCGCTTGGATAATGCTGTTGTCCTGAGTGAATCTCCCCCTCCCCCCCACCTCTCCCACTTCCTCATTTGTCACTTCTATGGGTGCTGCTACATGCCCTCTGTCTTTGAGCTCTTTGCTCTCCTACTTTTAAGGCTTGCTGGGTTCTGGGAGATGGGGGGGGTGGTAGTCTCCACCATTTCTCCTCTGCCCAGTCCCTGACACAGAGACAGTGTACATTGCTGGGAATCACAAGTGGGGAGATGCTACTGCATTCAAGTCCTACTTTAGAGTGTCCCATAGGTGCATGACTGCAAAAAGAGGAAGCTGGACTGGATGGGCCATTGGCCGGCTCCATCATGCTCTTCTTACATTCCTATGAGCCAGTCCACTGATCCATCTAGCTCTGCAGTGTCTACCCAGACTGGCAAAAATACTCTAGGATTTCAAGCACGGTTCTCCCCCAGTGGTACCTGGAGATGCTGGGAATTGAACCTGGGATCTTCTCTATACAAAGGACAAGCTCTACTGTGGAGCTACGGTCCTTTTCCAAGAGCTTAGGGAGCTAGACAAGCCATTAATTTTACCCCGCTCTCACAGTAGCCACTTGAAGAAAGCTCCCCACGTAGAAGGAGCAACAGGATGATTCTGCTTGCCCAATTTCTGCTGTCGTCTGGGTCCCTTGAAATGCCCTGAAATCCATGCATTCTGTCTGTGCAGAATATCTGCACAGAGGATGCCCACACTCATTTCTGGAGCAAAAATGAAACTGAGATTCAGGAAGTAATACTTACTGCAGAAAGAGTCTGATCTCCATTTCTCAACCTCGATGCCCAGAGCTTGGCAAGCTGTCACATAGGCACTGATGGCACTGCAGAGAGTGTCATGATGACCCTTGTATTGACATGTGTCGAAAACACAATCATCAAAGTAAGGTGTTGGGTCAATGGTCTCATGGCACTGCCTGAATGGCCCATCCCTTCTCTTGAGGATCCCACAGAACTGGTCCCCCTTGTAGGTCTGCTTCTCTGCCTCACTGCATACTGGGCAGTCACTGCATCCTGCAGAGCATCCTGGGACTTCCTTCAACTTCCAGCTGTCTGCAAACTGGATTTCATCTGACGTCTGAGCTCCATCCTTCATAGCAAAGTCATCGCTGGGGTCCTGGTTGGCATTGCCACACAGTCCACACACAGCATTGGCATAAGTGCTGGGAATAATGACCCTGGCGTAACTGTACCAGTCAAAGCTGACTCTCAGATCAAAGTCTGTTTTGATGAAGCCATGGACTCCGCTGATGTAGACCTTCAGTTTATTTTCATAGGAGAAAGGCAGTTCCACAAAGACTCCATTCACCTGGAAAACATGGAAGTGACCATCCAGGGATTTTCAGTTAAATCAGAAAAGGATGGTGATTAACTGATATACAAATGTAGAATTATGTTATACAGGGTTTCAAAGCTGGTGAAAGAGATTAGTTGCCAGATGAGAGGGCTAAAATTATGGGCACAAGGAAAAACACATTTCTCCTATGGACAGTTAAAACAAATCTATTGCATGAAGGCAGCGCCTCTATGTTCCACTGGCTTTTAGGCAGACTTGGCCATCTCTTCTTAAATCCTCTACTGTGCTCCCCTTGGGTCAGGCTCTGCACCAGATGCCAGGGGTGGTAGCTATCCTGCCTACAGCCCAAACAGCATTGCCATTTCGGCCACTCAGCTGCATTGCAGCTGCAAAGTCCTGCTCACTCATCCTCCTCCCCTCTTGGTCCTATGCTCACTCATCCTCTTGCTCCTATGCTCACTCATCCTCTTGGTCCTTGCTCACTCATCCTCCTCCCCTCTTGGTCCTATGTAGATGGCTGCAGAGACACTTTTAGATAGGAGCTGAGTGACATCCAGCATTGCATGTGTATGAGATATAACATAGCAGCCACTCAGCACAGAGTAATTCTTCAGCTCCCATCCCTAAACTGTTGCCAGGGAAACGAGTCTGCAAGGGTGGAGGGAGGAGGGAGGAGAATGATTGGTGATGAATGAATGACTCCCTACCCTTGTACCAGCTGGTCCTCTCAAAGCAAAGTATGTAATCAACAGTTCCCCCAATCTTCTCTTGTCGCCTAGCATATATACCTTAATCTTGCGTGGATGCTCTTGGCTCAGGCTGATGGTCATGCCATAGACCTCTAATGTCACCACTTTGGTAAAGGACACTGCCTTGCTGCCTCGGTTGTTGTTCTCCACCGTGACTAAAAACGGGGTGAGAGTGGGGTCCTTGGAGCAGACTCCAGCCATTTGATAAATGCAGGTTCCCATGAAGTCAAATCTCTTTCCATCAAAGGTGGTGTAGTGAGGGTCTCCAGTTCCTATGCAGGTGGAATAGCTGATGGTATGACAGCCCCAGTTCCCATTAACTAGGGCACATCTCTCTCTGGCCTTACAGGAATCCTGCAGGCACACAGCCCTCCCTAATCTGGGGTTACATTTGCAGCGACTACGGCAGCTTTCATCAGTCCAAAACTCCTCCCCAGGACCATAGATCTTGTCGTTATAGGTACAGTTGCAGTTCTCCACTGGGATGCACGTTTCATCATTGAGGATGTAGCCCTCGTCACACTGGCAGATCGGCACACAGGTGTCATCACACGTTTCGGGAGCGGTTCGGTCAGAACAGGTGGCTGGGCAGGCATTTCCGCAGGACTCATAGTGGCTGTTCTCAGGGCAGGATATTGGAGCCAGTTCAGAATCTGATTGAAACAAGGATTAAAACCCATTCAAGTCATTTCTCAGGCCTGTAGGTCTATCAAGATGTCGTTGCTAACTGAGATAAGTAAAGGGAATAGGTAAGCGATCCCTGGATGGTTAAGTCCAGTCAAAGATGACTATGGAGTTCCGGCACTCATCTCGCTTTCAGGCCAAGGGAGCCGGCGTTTGTCCAGTTCATGTGGCCAGCATGACTAAACTACATCTGGAGCAACTGGACACCGTGACAGAAACCAGAGTGCATGGCAACGCCATTTACCTTCCCGCTGCAGCGGTACCTATTTATCTACTCGCACTGGTGTGCTTTTGAACTGCTAGGTTGGCAGGAGCTGAGACAGAACAACAGGAGCTCATCCAATTGCAGGGATTTGAACCACCAACCTTCTGATTGGCAAGCCCAAGAGGCCCAGTGGTTTAGACCTCAGAGGCACCCGCATCCTGAGATAAATGCACTCAAAGAGGGAATGAATTGTTTTATTGTCAACTGACCTGGAATTAAGTGATAGGACCACCAAATGGGATGTCAGGCCAACATGGCTACCCACAGGCCCTTTTGATAATTTGCTATTCTTTTATGGTTTCATTTTATGTATGGTTGCCGTTACGTATACTGCTTCAAAATACCAAGAGTTAAGTGGAATATAAATGCATCAAATAAATAAAATCACTGAAAAGCAATCTTATTGTAAACACTCCCATCCCAAAAACTTCAGAGAGTCACGTATGCTTTGATACATCTGTATCAGAGGACTCATTTGTGTGCCCACCTGTGACAGAAATAAAATTGCTAGGCATATGGGGCAGGGTCTTCTTGGTGGTGGCCACACATCAGTGGAATTTGCTTCCAAGTGAGATCTCTACAAATTTTTCAGTGGGCCCTAGAGGTACATTTGTTCTATATCACTTTTATGGAGTGATTTTAAGCAGGTTATTGGCTTGCAGCTGCTACTGCTTTTATTCTGTTGATAATTGTGATTTTATGACAGATTATTGTTTCTATTTCTAATGTATTTAGAGGTGTTTTTTTAAGTGCTGTTTTAAATTACCTTATGCTACATTTGCTATGTGACAAGTTTTTCCTAAAAAGTAAAATTTTAGAAAAACTATCCTAAATACACAAACAAATTTGCAATGTTACAGTTAGGCAATCAAGAAGAAAGAAGTGGGGGGGGGGATAGCAAAACTGCCAGATTATGATGAGCTTTTCTGGAGGAGACGCAAATATACACATTCACCCCTGCATGGAGATAGATGTGGGAGGGACCTGTCTATAGTGATGCTTTAAGATTGGCTTAGGTGTTGTAGCATAAGGTGTTGTGCAAAGAGATGATTGGCCATAGCACAAGAGATCACTGTAAAAGGAACTTATACTGGATAGGTGGCAGATGCAGTTTAAGAATCTCCTGGAGAAATTATCCTTGCAAGCTGGTTCCCCACCAACCCCAATACATCTACTTAGGATGTAAACCCAATATGAAACTTAAATTACCTGATAAGACAAAAGGTGGTGGAGCAAAGCCATAGCCTTCATAGTTTCGGCCACCAAAGACCAAGACGCCAAAAGGAGTTTGAGGATGTGCTACAGATATGGACTGATGCCTGGGGCCCAAGTTGTATACAGCCCATGAATAAGGTGACCTGGGAATCATTCTCCATTGAACGCCTGTGATAGCGGTCTCATCTCGGGTAATCCTCTGGGTTTCAGAGCTTTTTGCTATGATAACAACATAGTTCTCAAAATTCTTTATCCCATCAACGTGGTAGGATAGGCCATAAGCTGTTATGGCTGGGATGTTGATGAGGAATGGGTCATAGCCTGTGTTTCCCGACTTGAGGCCAGTGAAGAAGAAGAGGACCTGGATCCCAGCATTAGCAGAGATGTAAAAGGCATTGGGGAACTGGATCTCAAACTGCCTAACTTCGCCAGCCACCATGTCTTGAGAGCCTTTCTGTGCTCCCAGCTGATAGTCAACATGAGTGTCCTGGGAAGCCACCACATACACAATGTCAGGATTGGTCTGGAAAAACACCGGGGGGACGACAAAGGTGCTGCCCCAGCTGGAGACCGGCAGCAGCTGCTCGACAACATGGTCACACTGGTAATTTTGCACCACACAGACATGACCACTCAAGACAGCCACGGGTGTTGATGACTCGATCCTGGTGCCCGACAAATCATTTGAGCTTTGCAGCTGGGCAACCTGGAATGCCCGGAGATAAACTGTGATTCTTGTCCCTGCGGCGTATGATGTCCCACCAAAGATCACATTCCCTTTTAGGTAAATACGAACTGTGGCGGGAGACTGTGAGGCTATGACTGCAAATTCTTTTAAGTAGATGGGCAGTTTGGTACTTGACGGGGTTATGACATAATAGGTTGTGCCAAGCTCATGGGATGGATACAGAGCTGTGGTTGCCACGGAATACAACTTCCGGTACAGTAAGACAGCAGAAATGTCCTTGTCAGCCTGAATCAGAACAGACTGGTCGAATGTGGTGCTGCCTTTCATCTCTGCAGTCTCTGGGATCTGAACAGGCACCATTTCACCTTCTGCAACTGAATAACTTTTCCGGAAGGCCGATCGACTCACTGACACAGTTACCTCAGTCAGGTTGTGGTGGCCAGTGAGGAGCAGCTGAAAGTTTGTTTCGGAGGCTCGACTCGTCTCAAAATTTTGCATGAAGGCCGTGACAAATAGTTTCCCATAGTGCCTTGCGCTGGCGTGACCTGAAGAGGTTAGGACATAAAATACACAAAGCGATTTTGGCAAACGATAGCAATGGAATATCAAAGCAAAAAAGAAATCAGATGAAAAGAAAACTTATATATCAGGGATGCTGTTGGACTGCAATTCCCATTGCCTCTGACCATTAGACATACTGGCTGGGTTTCGATGGGAATTTGAGCCCATCTGCATTTGAAAAGACACGGGCTCCCCACCTTTGGTTCAAGTGCAAAACATTTGACCTACTATCTGCTCCATGGCACCACATTCTGCTTGGCAGCAAAACCTCCCTGGTTCTGCTTGGTTTTCTTTCAGTCTATTCTTTGGATTAGGAGAAAACCCACATGCCAATCATATGATGTCATTATGACATCACCATTGGCAGGCGAGTTGTCCTGCCTATCTGTCAAAATCCCTTGCGCAGGGTTCTGAAGTGCCCAACAGTGAACTGGCTGTCATGCGCATGGGGAGTGCAGTGAAAGGGGCATTGCCAACCCTATGCTCTGTGTTTTGGAAAATGCCCAGCATGGGATTGGAAAAGTGATTCTTTCTCACCTCCCCATCAACTGATGTGGGCAGAGGGTGGGGGGAGGGGAAAAAACCTGCTATTTGTGAGAAATCATTCTTTCAGCCAATGCATGTGGGAAAACATCTCTGCTTCCTTTGGTTGCACTCGCCTGTTCCTGGTTTGTTTTAAGTGTTTTAATGTTGAATTTTAGATTCTTGCAACCTGCCCTGGGACCTGCTGGTGAAAGGCAGGCTATAGATTGCATTGTTGTTGTTGCTTGTCTTTTTAAAAATAGGGTGCAGATTCAGAAATAAATGCATCCCCAGTCTGGATATGAATGTTCTGTATGTGCATCATCAGCACATGAGAAAGAAGCAGGAGCAATATGGGTGCTCTATGTGCAGTTTCCTAAGCTATAGGAGAGAGAGAGAGAGAGAGAGAGAGAGAGAGAGAGAACACCCAGCAGCTGAAGTGAGGAATGCATATACATCTTAATTGCTTTTGTACTAATGTCGGTCACCCCTTTTGCAAAAAAGGGGGGGTGGGCATTGACTGACTAGATTCTGTCCTCGTGATTTCTTCCTCTAAAAAAAGTGCATGATGTGGAATTGAAAGTCCGGCACGCTTCAGCTGAGCCTCAGCTCTGCTCTGGACGTATAGCAGAGTGTTGCGATCAGCGGTGTGTGCTTTGTGTGGAGGAATCTCAGGCGTGCAGAAAAACACTCCATACACAGCTTCTTTCTAATCTAAGAAGCTTTATTTATAGCGGAGAAAATAAATCAGCAGTCCGGGAGAGCGAGCAGACATGCTGTTTCTCCCTTCATAGCAAAAACAAAAGTAATCTCAGCTCACATAACAAAGTGTCAAAACCGCATATGTGCATATGTGCACACCCCCATGGACAGGACATCACTCCATGAGCTATTAACCCTGTGAGCTTTGCTTCTCCTCACACACGACTGTGCATGCACTGCTGCTGGGTACAATGGAAGGTTCTCCCTCTCCCCCCCTCCCAACCTCACCTAAATTTGTTAGGGGCTCCCTGAACCCTCCTGAGCAGATTTGGGGAAGGCACAGGTTCAGAGCAAGGAGAGAGGGGGTGTTCCATTGCACAAGGGTAAATCCTTGCGCTAATGGAACAAGTGAATTGGATACCACCTAGGGGCTGTAAGTGGGCTAAACCAGTGTATTGTCTCACACTTCTATACCCAGCCCATCATTGTGGTCTGTGAGAGGGGGCCTCTTGCAGAGAAGATCTCACCAGAAGCTCTGCACCATGTAATATAGGAAGTGGGCATTTGCCGTGTTGGCACCAACCGTCTTGAACTCACTCCTGTTACCTATCAGACAAACATCTCTATTGTCTCATTAGGGCCTAATGGAGAGCTTCTTGTTCCAGCAAGTTTTTCTAGTGCAGTCTCTCTCTCCACCCCATTGCAGTCAGTCTCTGTACTGGACTTGAAATTGTTGCTGCTTATTATTGTTAAATCACCGTGGAGTGTTTATGGGAAGTGAAGTAAATAAAACAGGCCACTGCTGTATGTGCTTAAGTTGTGGCCAGATTCAGGTACATCCAGTGGCTACAGCGGATTACTCAGTGCCAGGAAACTGTTCAAAGGTTTTCGGTGGAAGAATAGATTTCACAATATTTGCGGAATTCTGGTAGTGATTAAACA
Source organism: Podarcis cretensis (assembly GCF_951804945.1). Taxonomy (NCBI): domain Eukaryota; kingdom Metazoa; phylum Chordata; class Lepidosauria; order Squamata; family Lacertidae; genus Podarcis; species Podarcis cretensis. Next base: position 20,444,244 of record NC_137177.1, on the reverse strand, counting down.
AATGCATTCAGCAGAGATAAGGGTGATGTAGGGAGGGAGGCATCTTGATAAAACTGCTTCTTTCTACAAAATATTTTGATTCTCATTGTGGTGCATCTGTTTTTACTAATTGCAGTGAAGGCCATAGCTTGCTTTTTTCTGAGTTAATGTGTAATACTGTATTTAATGTGGGATGTTTGGCCATTAGGTCTAGGCAACCTGTGACCCCTCTAGACGTTACTGGACTCCTATTCCCATCAGCCTCAGCCAGCATGGCAAATGGTGAGAGATGATGGGAGCTGTAGTCTAGTAAATATATGGAGCGTGATCCTCATTGCTGTGCTGCCTAACAATGCATACTGATAACTGCATGTGTAACCTGAAGAGGAAAAGGGATCTGATCCCAGGTTACTCACCGCTCAGGAGCATCAAACCAGCCAGAAGGGTGAGGAGCCTCAGCATCGCCATGGCTGCAAAACAAGGAATTTTGGAATAAATATTAAACAATATTTCAGGACCAGGGTTTTCTCGATTCAGAAAGCTATGGTAGCAATGATGGAGATTTTTGAAGAAACATAACCTTTGAGCTGAAGTAGGCACTACACCTATAACAAAAATCAACAGCAGCAGCATTTCCCAGTATGGAGGTGCAGTGATGGAAAAGGACTTTGTTTCTTGCAAGAACTCCAAAGGCCCATATAGCAGCAGTGGACCATATAGATATGCAGTGGAAGGGCAAGGGGCTCCTCTCTTCTGATTGCTTAACTGCAATAACAAAATAATTTGCCACCCCTCCCTAAATGGACTGCTGAAATGAAGAAAGATAGCCAGGAGGGGACTTCCGCCAGAAAGGACTGTGAGCTCAGCTCAGTTCAGGTACTGAAAACAAATCCCTAGGTTCATAATGTGCTTATACAGTAAGCACCCTGTTCTTTTAATTCTGACTGTATGTCTTTTGCAGCTGGCTGTGGTTGGTATAGCTTGAGGTTCTATTAAAAACTGGGCGATGGTCAGGCAAGGGTACTTAAGTCTAAGTGTAGGAGTGGCCAATTGTTGCTCCAACACTCCAGCTCAGAGCATAAGCCCAGGGAGGTGCGACAGCTACTTAGATACCAGAAGTGTTTGTGGTTCATTATGCACGCGCGTGTGTGTATGTGCGCTTAGTGCACCTCAGGAGCTACTGTAAGTTCGTGGTTAGTCGATAAAGAATTAAAGAATTAAACTACCAGCCATTTGTCCTCCTGGAGCTGGGTGTGCTCAGGCCAGTTAAATACCTTAAAAGACTTTTAGGAAGGCAAATTGTTATCAGATGGAGACCTGAACTGGCCACTAGATTGGAAACTAGATTGGAGGGGGAAATTAAGGCGCTCCTCTGTATACAATCTAGGTAATTTAGAATGTCTTTTGAACCTTGCTAAATCCACTAGAGGATTCTTTTTCTTTCTTTTCAAACCGTAATAGCTCATATAATAGAACTGGTTATTTAATAAGTTCATTGGATTTTATTGCAAATATTAAGCAGGTTTCAATGGGACCAATAGTAATCTCTGGTCCCAGTACGCTAGATGCTACCCTGCACTACCAACTAGAAACAAAACAGAGATCTACTTGGAGACTTAACCCACTCCTACTCCAAAAGAGAGAGATACTAGACAGAAGCAAACTAAAAAATGGGACATTCTATGTACATAATGGCCCCTTACAATATGCAGAGGCTCTATTATGTTGACATACTAAAGGCAGATGCAAATTTATTAGTCAAAACAGCTGGTGCAGAATTCAGTGGCGAAGTTGCTCACTGGGGCAAGACTGCTCATTTTGACTGAACAGGCATGCACAGCCAAACTTCCTTCTTCCTGCCCAATGCCTTGACCCTTGACAGCCTCAAATCACTCTGGGAGGCTCAGCCAAGGGGGCTGTTTGATGTGACCAAAGTACAGATCTCACCAAATTGGCCTGATTCAGTTCAAGTGTCAGACTTCAGACTTCTGCCAAATCCAGTGTACAGCCCTATTTTTGATGTGAACCTGCCTAATTTGCACTTCCCCTAAATAATCAAATCACAGCTCCCTGTTGAAATTTGTACCTCTGAATTTTGCATTGAAGTTCTCCAACCAAACAAAGTGTAATAAAAAAATGCATATGTTAGGGGAATTGCATATATTAGTGAAAATAACATGCAAAAATGTATTATATATGGGGAAACTGCATGCAAAATGGTGTATAAAAAATTGCACTGAAATGCTGCCGAATTTTAATGGGAACTTACAAAAAATAAACTAAAATTGCACACTGATCCAGAAATGTGGAGAGCAGAAGACCAGAAAACTAAGAGAAACCAGAATTGACAGATTCATCCACCCCTAGAAAGACTCACTCTGCCAAACCCCCCTCACAGGATTGTAGTGAGGGTAAAATGGGACGATGGAGAAGAATAAGGTACCTGAGCTCCTTAGAGGAATAACAGGGGAGAAATGGAAGAAAATGATCAGAATAAAAACACTCTGAATCCAAAGCAGCCTCTTACCTTCCACTTTTCAGCAATTCTAACTTGGCTTGCTGTAGGAGAGAGGAAAACTCTTTCTCTGCTGCTGTTCCCCTTTATATAGAGAGAAGGACTCAAAAAGTGAAATTCCACAGAACTGGTCTGAAAGCTCTGTCTGTGCCAGGAAGGCAGCTGCAGTTATTTTATCTGTTTGTTTTGTTTGATTTTCTCCCCCACTCCCCCTCCCAAAGGAGCCAAGCGAGAGACGGTGAGCTACAACTATATAAATCTGTATTTCTGGCTCCTCTGATTGATTTATGCAACTCTCAAGAACAGCTTGAGAGTTTTGAAAGACTGAAGTCCTCCAGATTCCACCTGACTGTAAGTTCTTGAAGAACTGCCTCCCTGCTCCTCCATCCACCTCATCCATCTGACCTAAACACATGCAGGCCCTGCGTGATTCCAGCTTCAAGAAGTCACTTCTTCTCCAGAAGAAGGGTACCAGGAGCCAGCAGCCTGTCAAGAGATAAGCTGCTCAGTATTAATTTAAACAGCCAACCTCTTGGAAAGCTTATCCCAATACAATACAGTGGTACCTCAACTTACATACGCTTCAGGTTACAGACACTGCTAACCCAGAAATAGTACCTCGGGTTAAGAACTTTACTTCAGGATGAGAACAGAAATCGCGCAGCGGCAACGCGGTGGCAGCAGGAGGCCCCATTAGCTAAAGTGGTATCTCAGGTTAAGAACAGTTTCAGGTTAAGAACGGACCTCCGGAACAAATTAAGTTCTTAACCAGAGGTACCACTGCATGTTGTTGTTGTTTAGTCGTGTCTGACTCTTCGTGACCCCATGGACCAGAGCACGCCAGTCACTTCTGTCTTCCACTGTCTCCCGCAGTTTGGTCAGACTCATGTTTGTAGCTTCGAGAACACTGTCCAACCATCTCGTCCTCTGTCGTCCCCTTCTCCTTGTGCCCTCCATCTTTCCCAGCATCAGGGTCTTTTCCAGGGAGTCTTCTCTTCTCATGAGGTGGCCAAAGTATTGGAGCCTCAGCTTCATGATCTGTCCTTCCAGTGAGCACTCAGGGCTGACCACTGCGTATCATAGTGTATATATTCGATGACAACAACAACAAGGTCTTCTGTAGTTGCAGATTCTAAACCATTCACCATGGCGGCCAACCTTTCACAAAACACATCTTCAGGGGCCGAAACTGATCTTGTGTATGTTTAGCCCAAGGTAAATACCTGCAGATCACTATTCAGATGTTATCAGAAGCCTTCTGATTTGCAGGCTGTTATACATCTTAGAAATCTAATTTATGCATTTATAAAACAGTAACTCTCTTGTAAGGTAAAAAAAAGAAAAGATAAAAGACCCCTGGACAGTTAAGTCCAGTCAAAGGTGACTATGGTGTTGTGGCGCTCATCTCGCTTTCAGGTCAAGGGCGCTGGTGTTTGTCCACAGACAGCTTTCTGGGTTATGTAGCCAGCATGACTAAAACATTTCTGGTGCAACGGAACACTGTGACGGAAACCAGAGCACATGGAAACACCGTTTATCTTCCTGCAATGGCACCTATTTATCTACTTGCACTGGTGTGCTTTTGAACTGCTAGGTTGGCAGGAACTGGGACAGAGCAACGGGAGCTCACCCCGTTATGGGGATTCAAACCACCGACCTTCTGATCGGCAAGCCCAAGAGGCTCAGTGGTTTAGACCTCAGCGCCACCTGCATCTCTCTCTTGTAAGGGCCAACCCTGTGTGTGTGTGTGTGGTCAACCTGCACACTTCCATCTGCAAAACAGGAAACTAAACAATGCCACCTGAAAGAAGAGAGATCATAGCAACACTGGTAAATGCTCCAGGCTAGATCCACACTAAGTTCATTGAGCTTTGTTCCCGTTGCAACATATGGGGCTTATGTCACAACTCACTTACCATATCAATTACAGTGGGAACTGAGTTCAACTTTTGGTGAACCAGGAAGCTGCCTTACACCAAGACAGGCCTACCTGAAGCTGCTGGGGACTGAACCTGGGTACTTTGTCATGGAAATCAGCTGCTCTACCTCTAAATGATTACCCTTCCTCTTAATCTGGATCCAACCCTCCTACAGCACCCATAGCAAGTCTGTCATAAGGCACTAGCCATTGTTTTGCACCCTCACACTATGCATGCATGGGAGTCACTGAAGTGCCCACTGGTGGCTAAACAATCCTGACATCACCTTTCACTGGCTTTCTCCAACTCCTGATGTTTGCAACTATAACTCACATAATCTCTGGCCATGGGCTGTGTCCTGTCCTATACAGTGGTACCTAGGGTTAAGAACTTAATTCGTTCTGGAGGTCCGTTCTTAACCTGAAACTGTTCTTAACCTGAAGCACCACTTTAGCTAATGGGGCCTCCTGCTGCTGCTGCGCCGCCGGAGCACCATTTCTGTTCTCATCCTGAAGCAAAGTTCTTAACCCGAGGTACTATTTCTGGGTTAGCGGAGTCTGTAACCTGAAACCTATGTAACCTGAAGCGTATGTAACCCGAGGTACCACTGTAAGGTAAAGGTAAAGGTACCCCTGCCCGTACGGGCCAGTCTTGACAGACTCTGGGGTTGTGCGCCCATCTCACTTAAGAGGCCAGGGGCCAGCGCTATCCGGAGACACTTCCGGGTCACGTGGCCAGCGTGACATCGCTGCTCTGGCCACAGCCAGAGCCAGAGCCACACACGGAAACGCCGTTTACCTTCCCGCTGGTAAGCGGTCCCTATTTATCTACTTGCACCCGGAGGTGCTTTCGAACTGCTAGGTTGGCAGGCGCTGGGACCGAGCAGCGGGAGCGCACCCCGCCGCAGGGATTCGAACCGCCGACCTTTCGATCGGCAAGCCCTAGGCGCTGAGGCTTTAACCCACAGCGCCACCTGCACTGTATTGTACACTTAACACGTGATCTCATCTATGCAAAATTTTGGGGCAAAATTCAGGTTTCCTGGACAGCAAATGAGCAACAAGGCACCAGGTTAGAATTTCAAGTACCTGAATGCATGTCATATTGCCAATATAGGCAATAAAAGACATGTTGAGCATTCAGAAGCAACGCAAAGCTACAATATCAAGCACACTTGGCAAACTACAATTCCTAAGATTCTCTGGGGAAAATAAGTGCTTTAAAAGTGCACTGGGCATCCTTTAAATGGATCGTGCAGATGGTGTAAAAAAAACCAAAAAACAGTGGGGATATAATAAAGACAGAAGAGGGAGAGGGAGAGGAGCTTAATGGAAACCAAGAAAAAACATTTTTTAACAGCCTCCTTCAGGTTTGATCCAGAGTCCGTAGAAAGGAGCTATTGCTCAAGAGGTGCGAAGTGGACCTCAACCGAGATCTCTCGAACATAGGAATGTGGGGATTTGACTGGGAGGGTGGGAAATGGAAGAGGGGCTCTTATGAAGGGCAAGCAGGAACTTTGGAGGTGAAAAATAACAAAGGGGAATTCTTGTGCAACAAAGCAGTTGTTGAGATTAGAGTACAAATCTTTAAGTGGTCCTTGGTGGGGGATTTCCCCAGCTGCTTAATAGGAAAGCTTTTGTTTTCCCCTTGGCAAATAGAAGGAGCAGGAGTTTCTCAGGAATTGTAGTGTTTCCCTTTCCCCACCATGGGTGTTGAGTACAAATGTGTGTGGGGTGAGGCACGGAAAAGGGGGGTTATGGTGTATCCTTTTTCGGGGGGCATGACCTTAATATAGGGGTACAGAACTCTTTTTCATCCTGAGTGCCACATTCCATCACAGGCAGATGGGAATGCACTGGCAAAGCAGCACCCAGCAGGACTGAACCTCCTGCTCTCCACAGTACATTTGATGGGCTGGGGGACCATACGTCTGACAAACCGTTAGAGCTGTGCGCCGGACTTGCCCGAGTCCCAAACCAAATCGGGCAGGTTTGGGGTGATCTGGGTGTTGGCCAACTCAGACTGAGACAGCCCTGGAGCACTGTAGGTCAGGCTGGGTACCCAGAGTGATCTGGGACTCTCATAAGGCAGGAAGGAGAAGTTAGGAAGAAAGGAGAAACCACAAGAGGTCAGCTGTGTCTTCTCTGGAGGTGGGTTGAGGCGGGTGGTGGTGGATGCTTTAGATATGGGAGACAGGGTGCTCTCTTCCGCCTGACCTCTCCTTTTTCCTGCCTGATGCCACTAGAGACTCCTTCCTCTGCAATGCCCCACCCCTGAAGCAGCACCTATTGGCCTTGATGCCTTTGCACAACAGCTGCTGGACAGGGAAGAAGAAGAAGAAGAAGAAGAAGAAGAAGAAGAAGAAGAAGAAGAAGAAGAAGAAGAAGAAGAGGAGGAGGAGGAGGAGGAGGAGGAGGTGTTTGGACTTGATATCTCACTTTATCACTACCCTAAGGAGTCTCAAAGCGGCTAACATTCTCCTTTTCCCTTCCTCCCCCACAACAAACACACTGTGAGGTAAATGAGGCTGAGAGACTTAAGAGAAGTGTGACTAGACCAAGGTCACCCAGCAGCTGCATATGAAGGAGCGGGGAATCGAACCCGGTTCACCAGATTACGAGTCCACTGCTCTTAACCACTACACCACACTGGCACACAGGGTATTCAACACTGCAGGAATGAACTTTCCCACCCTGCTCTCAAGTTGATGGCCCACCCTCACCGGCAGAGGAAGGGGGTGAAGTGGGTGTGGCCTGCCCCGAGTGTCATTAGCCCCTCCCCCACAAATGGCTAGCCCCACCCCCAGGTGCACAGCATGTGCACCACTCCAGGTGCCGGAGCAGTTAGCTTCGCTTCTGCTCACCCTCTGTTAGCTATGCATGGGGTCACCCATTTGTCAATGCCATTCATATAGTGTCAGGTGTCAAGGGATGGACTTAGGAGGAATGGTGGGAACCATGCCCCCCTTCCTGCACCTTCACAAGAAGAGGAGGACAGTATAGATTTAGAACAGTGGTCTGCAGAAGGGCATAGTTCAGAGGCTGCAGAGGGGAGGAGCTGGGAAATATTGGGAGAGCAGCAGGAAGAAGGAGACCAGGGGAGAGACAGCTAACAGACTCAGTGTCTCTTGAAAGCATTCCTGACGCCCTCCCCTCCCAGAACAAGGCGTGACTTGAGAGTAACAGAACAGAAAACTCAGAGGCAGAAAGCACAGATCAGCCAGTGCAGGGGTGATGTAGAATAGGAGGGATGGAGGGGGTAGGACTTTACTTGGAGCAACGCCATTATCTAAGAGAGACAGCATTCCTTCATCTCTCTCTCTCTGTGAATATTGAATAAACTACATGGTAAGAACTCTTCTTGTTATTCTGCTTCTTGGCATCCCACCGTGAGAGGGACAGGGTCCCCTGAAGCCTTGACATCAGGTGAGTCGACTTCAAAGGAAGCATCTGGCGTGGACTCCAGCTGCACTCCAAATTCTGCCTTTGCAGTCCTGGCTTGAAGTCAAGCTGTGGCAGCATAGATTCCTGATGAAAGCAGGGCATCAGCTGCACTGTGCAGCAATGGGCTCCACTTGGAAGTTTCAATGGGGAATTTCTAGCTCCCCTTGGTATCTATTGAACTACAACGCTCCCTGGCTCCAGCCAGCATGGCCAACTGCAAGGGATGACAGGCCTTGTCATCCACAAGATCTGGAGGACAATATATTCATGCCCCACCCCCCAGATTTGTGCACATTTCAATAAAAGAGTTGTGCCATTTTACTGCAGTTTGCAAGGTAGGATTTGCATAGGCACAAGTCCCTAGGACACAGTGTGCATTGGAAAACACCTCTGATTTCAGTTCTTTGCAACATCGGGGGTTGCTCAATCCATTGCTTGAAAAGGACTGGCATGGTTTTAGGGAACTGTACATTATGGAGATGAAGCAACTTTAGGCAGCTGTGGTTCATTTCGATCTGTGGTTCAATTTTGGGGAACTGTGGTGTCCGTTTCAGGAGTGTGTTGCAATGGATTGCGGTTGTGCTTCTCCACGGCACGGCACATGCTTAGCATGCAGAAAGTCCCAGGTTCCGTTCATGATATCACCACATAGGGTGGAAAGAGACACCCCGCCTGACAGGAGCAACTCCCTGTCAGTGTGATCAATACTGAGCCATATGGACTAATGGCCTGACTGAGTATAAGGCATCTTCCTATCTTACTAAACTATTTTCTGGTACCTGCTTTGATTGTGGTCCCTACTTTGTCTTTGCCTGTGCATATTGACCTAGCAGTGTTTCATTTGCTGGAGATGTGAGGAGGAGGAAGACAGACTCAAAGACTGAGGTTGTCATCAATCCTCTTCCACTGTTGCTTCAGAGCTCTGCTGTACAACTAAATATTCTGTTTATCATCCTTAATTTTTCAAAATTGGAGGCTGATCTTCTCATTAGCATCTGCAGTGCAGGACAGTGCAGGACCGGGGGTTGCAGATGAAAGCAATACAGAATTTGAATTTGCACATTTTCATATGGTGCTTATCAGCAGGGTGAACCGTAGGGCATTGTGTAGTTCAAGTAAATGTTTCAGATTCCGTTGGCCTCTTGCAACATCAGAGTTTGTGCAAGTCCCTGTAAAGGGCTGGAGCAGTCTTAGGGGACCATGTCTCTCATGCAAAAGGGCTGATTCAGTTTTTGGCATTGTGCAACACCTTCAAAAGTGTGGTGTGGTTTGGGGAACGTGCTATATCCAGTTCAGAGGACTACTGTGTTATCGGGAACCTTTGCCATTTCTTAGGAAGAGACCAGGGACCTGAAGCCAAAGTTCTGGATGGTTAGTTCAAATCAAGATTAATTGTTGCATGATTATTTAAATTTGTATCCCAGCCTGACTCTCCCCAAGGTACATAACAATAATTAAACTACATAAAAGCAAGTAGTGTGTTTTTGGATGTGTTAAACTTGCCTCCTGGTCAGCACATTCCAGTTCGTTTATTTCTTGCATTTCTATCTCAGCTTTTTCTCCAAGGAGCTCAATATGGCATACATAATTCTCCCCCTCTTCATTTGATCCCCACAGCAACCCTGTGAGGTAGGTTAGGCTGAGAGGCAGAGACTGGCCCAGAGTCACCCAGGGAGCTTCATGGCTGAGTGGGGATTTGAACCCTGGACTCCCAGGTTCTAAGCCAACACTCTAACCACACCACCACACTGGCCAACGCAAGGGTGAGAAGCCTCAGGCTTTGGGTACCGATGCAGCCTTCTAGGCCTCTCATTCTGGCTCTATAGACTCTCCCCAAGTCACTTCCCTCACTGATTGTGCTTTATCTGCCTCCATTTCTTTTGCTTGGCTGGAACGTGTCCGTTGTAATAGTGCCTCTTACCTACATGGATGGCTGCGCATATTGACGCCTCCAACTCTTGCATGGCTGGTCTTCTGCATTAAAAGTTGCATCCATTGCCAACACACACCCAGAACGTTGCCCATGAGAAAACACAGCCCTCAGGCTGAGGATGTTCCCCCGTCCTTGCTGTGCCATACTGCAAAGAGCAGTTCATAGTGAAAAACCTTCATTAAAGTATCTTCCAGAAGCCTGGACAAATACAAAAATGTCTTGGCAGCTCTCCTGAGTGCAGTTAAAGAGGAGGGCTGCCACGTTTCCATAGCTAAAGGTAAAGGGACTCCTGACCATTAGGTCCAGTCGTGACCGACTCTGGGGTTGCGGCGCTCATGTCGCTTTATTGGCCGAGGGAGCCGGCGTACAGCTTCCGGGTCATGTGGCCAGCATGACTAAGCCGCTTCTGGTGAACAAGAGCAGCGCACGGAAACACCATTTACCTTCCTGCCAGAGCGGTATCTATTTATCTACTTGCACTTTGACGTGCTTTCGAACTGCTAGGTTGGCAGGAGCAGGGACCGAACAACGGGAGCTCACCCCGTCGCGGGGATTTGAACCGCCAACCTTCTGATCAGCAAGTCCTAGGCTCTGTGGTTTAACCCACAGTGCCACCCCTGTCCCTGGTGGCCACGTTTCCATAAGGAGTTCCATAATACGTTTCCCAAAGCATCATCAAGACATCATAGATATGTCACAGAACAGCTGTGGTCTCAGGTAGAACCTGAGATCCAGGCATACCCCTGTCACTCAAATATAGTCTTTCACACGTACTCCATCACAGTACAGTTGTACCTTGTATCTCGACCGCCTTATGAGTTGAACATTTTGGCTCCCAAACGTCACAAACCCAGAAGTGACTGTTCCAGTTTGCGGACGTTATTTGGAACCCGATCGTCCAAAGCAGCTTCCATGACTTCCAATTGGCTGCAGGAGCATTGGTTTCCAAATGTTTTGGAAGTTGAACAGACTTCTGGAACAGATTCTGTTCAACTTCCAAGATACCACTGTACAAAGGAAATCATTTACAGTTCCCTGCTCCCTGAGACACCCCTTTGTCTTGTCCTGGCTTCATCCCACTATGGGGTGGGTAGGCATTGTGATTGAGATGGTTGTCTGTCTGACACTCTTGGGGCAGGATATCACTGGACATGACTCCTTAGGAAGGCCCTGCCAAAGGGACTGTACATCTCAGGGATTATGGTGGGATCACTCACCCCTCCCCTTATACCTCACTTCCCTGGGTCCTAAATGCCATTGGAACTGAGATGATTGACACAATGATGTGATTTATTATAAATACAAAAAAATTAAAAAATTGTCCAATAGCACCTTAGAGACCAGCTAAGTTTGTTCTGGGTATAAGCTTTGGTGTGCATGCACACTTCTTCAGATACCTTCAGATTTCTTATGAATTTCTAAGGTTTTCTCATTGAGCCAGCACATAGACACATTTATCAGTGAATTGGTACATTTGGTAATGTGCAGCAAAGGCTCTTTGCCTTTGCCTCATAGTGTGGAGAGGCAAGGCTCGTGGGGGGGGAGGTCTCTCACCCCCCCCTTCCAATTTCATGGTAACAGTTTCCGGTTTTTTGTTTCTTTTTAGGAAGACTTCTGGAATAACCACATCTGTACTTTTCAGCAGTTCATCTCCTTCTGACCATCCCATGCACACTCTGTATATGTGCGCTTGTTTTGCAACTCAGGATTGTGCTTCATGCATCTGACTAAATGCGCTGCAGTCGTTGAAAGCTTACACCATGATAACTTTGTCGGTCTTTAAGGTGCCACTAGGAGTAGTGGAATAGGTTGGTTTTTGTTTTTCTTATTTCTCATTCTAAGTCCTCACTGAAATTTGTCAGCATTTGTTCACAAATTTGTTTTTTTAAAAAAATTCCCCCCCCCCCTTTTATTTCTTTTTTGCAATCTGGCCTAAGTTCCCCTAATATAATAGGGATATAGGCATTTTCAGGTGCACTTTCCCCTAATATACTGTTATAAGTTTGCAGGGGTGCCCTAAACCCTAGAAATTAATAAATGGTAGGATTTTGATTATTTGGGATGTGAAGGGAGAAATGAAAGCAGGAATTCCTGGGCTAGCCTATGCAAAAAAAAAAAAAAAAAATGACCTGGCCAAGCTAAACCCATTAAGAAACAATATAGGGCCACTGAGGGCCATTGGCAATACAAAAGAAATGTCCTTGCCCCCCCCCTTGCCCTGAGGTGTGAACAGTGATAGGGGGTTTAGAAGGTTGTCAGAGTAACTGGGCGTGAGGTGGCAGGAGAAAGAAGGTCATTTGGAAGGTGTGCTGGGAAGAAAAAGAGTTGAGAGCAACGACTGAGATCCATTTTGGGCAGGCTGGCTGAAGATTGTCTTGGACTCCAGTGCTGCACTGCTGTGGGGAACAAACCCCTCTTGAGACAACCATGCTGTAAGATCTGGACTCCCCTCCATCTAAACCCAGGTGTAACTACATGAATAAATCCTATTTCTTAAAGGTACGACAGCCTCCACCACATCTTCATTTCTCTAAAGGACCACAGTCCCTAGTTGAGGGCCAAGACCCCTGGAATCCCATACACGGCTTGGCAGGGATAGGGGTCACCAATCAAAATACTCATTTGCATATGCTTTCTTTGTTTGGAGAACTGCATCCCCCCAAAAAAATGTTTCCCTGTTCATATCTCGAAAGATAGCTGTGTTTAAGTTCGCGTATTGTTTCCAGGCTTGCAGATTAGGTAGGTTTGCATAAAAATGCGAACCAAACCAACTCTCTTTCCCCTGCCCACATCCCGCAAATGCTGTAGGACTCTCTGTTGGTTTTGCTGCAAGAGGCAAGCATGACAACCCGACAGAACAAAGGCTTGCAAGTTAACACAGAAATCTCAGGAGGAAAAGGAAGCAGGTGGGACAGATGGAGAGATAAGCTTGACAGAGTAGTGACATTATAAGGAGTCATTTATATCCCCTTATGGCCACTAGGCTCATCTTCTGATACTGGAGGTCTTGCTTGCCTTCTGGCTGCGGGCAGAGACTAGAGCTTTGGGGGGAGGGACTTTTTCATCCTATGATCCAAATGAAAAACTGAGGGGGGGGGACACTTGCCAGTGGTCCCAGAGGTGTGGCTAGAAGTGGGTGAAGCAATGAATGGGACTTTTTTCCCTTTGAGGAGTGGGCTACGTTCCAGCCAGGAACAAGCCAGAGCTTTCTCTCTCCCATCACACACTTAACTTCACTCTATCCTCTGCCAGGGCAAGCGAGAGGCTTTATCATAATTCAAGGATACATTCCATGAAGGCCAAAGAACTCAAGGATTGGGAGAGCATGTCTAGGGAAGGGAGGGGTCTGGACAGATATCAAAATGACTAGATAGAGGGGTCAGGAGTTCCCATCCCTGGACTAGCAGATACTTTTCTTCCATCAAGTTTTGTTTTCTGGTAGCGAGAGCAGAACTGGGAGGAAGAGAGAGAGGTGGGGAGGGAGAGGGAGGGAGGGAGGGAGGGAGGGAGAAAGTCCCTGCAGCTGATCCTTTTAAAAGTGACATCTTAAATTTATATCCCACCTTTCTTCTATATGGTTTCTCATGACTCCCAGCCAACTATGGACCGGGACATCTTAGTCTCTGCTTTGGCATGTTCTCCCTAGGAGCCGAGGTATATTGACTCCAGTAGCACCAATTTGAGTTAAATATTGGGGGGGGGGGGCCTGCAATCCCACCACCCCAGCCCGAAGGTCACTGGAAGTACAGATGGAGAGAGCAAATCCAGAGGGCCCCTGGCCCGGCAGAGGCTGCATCACTTTCCTCCCTCGTTTGGTGATTCTGAAGCCCAAGCAGTAGCGTCTGCACACAGGAGGTGATGCTTCCTGGGCTGGGTTCAGCGCTGAGGGGCTGATCCAGGGGGCTCGGATGATGGCAGGCCCAGCCCCCACATTGCCCCTCCTCTTCCTGCCCAGATGCCAGCAGGTGGTGGCAGCCAAGTCCCTTCCTTGGTGGGCTTGCAGGGTTTCAGATCCAGGCGAAGGCCACTTGAGGGGAGGAGAAGAGTGGGGGCACCCCAAGAGAGAGGGAGGCGGGTGGCTGATCGGGAGTCTTACCTGCGCTCCCATGCAGAAGAGGAGAAGGTGGGGGGGGTTGGCACAGTCAATTTGGGGCAAAGAGGACTGAGCCTGTTGGAGTTGACTCCTATCACTGACTCCCAGGTGGAATCTAGTCACATATAAAAAACGTTGTGAAAATGTTTTTTTTAAAAAAAAAAAAGTTTTGAAAAATACAGTGGTGCCTCAGGTTACAGACGCTTCAGGTTACAGACTCCGCTAACCCAGAAATATTACCTCGGGTTAAGAACTTTGCTTCAGGATTAGAACAGAAATCGTGCTCTAGCAGCGTGGCGGCAGCGGGAGGCCCCATTAGCTAAAGTGGTGCTTCAGGTTAAGAACAGTTTCAGGTTAAGAACGGACCTTCAGAATGAATTAAGTACTTAACCCGAGGTACCACTGTATATTGAATTTGCAATAGCTCACCATCACCATCTAGTGTCACATTTGTATAATGCACTTTCCAAACACATTTAAAATGTTCTATTTGCATATTGCTGGGTCTCCAGTGGCCCCTGCTGCCCTGGTCACTTGCAGAGGGCAGAGTGTGTCTCCCTTTGGTTCTGCAGTCCAAAGGCAGTTGGCCTTTCTGCAGAATTCTTCTGATTTGTGCTACTTTTCACTTTTATTTTGTCTGTTTCTGAACAGAGTGCCTGCAAAAGCTTGTTGCTTGCAATTAATGTTCCTGTAGGCCCGAAGTCCTTCAGGACATGAAATAAATGGACTTGGAGCAGCCAGGAGAGAGGAGAGACTTGCTGGAATAGTGCCATAGGTATATAAAAATGCAAATTTGGTAGATGCACCTTTGAATGCAAACTAAAACAAATTCCTTCCCCTTCACTTGTTATAAAGGTAAAGGGTAAAGGGACCCCTGACCATTAGGTGCAGTTGTAACCAACTCTGGGGTTGCAGCACTCATCTCGCTTTATTGGCCGAGAGAGCCAGCGTACAGCTTCCGGGTCATGTGGCCAGCAGGACTAAGCCGCTTCTGGCGAACCAGAGCAGCGCACGGAAACGCCGTTTAGCTTCCCGCAGGAGCGGTACCTATTTATCTACTTGCACTGTGATGTGCTTTCAAACTGCTAGGTTGGCAGGAGCAGGGACCAAGCCACGGGAGCTCACCCCGTCATGGGGATTCGAAATGCCAAACTTCTGATTGGCAAGTCCTAGGCTCTGTGGTTTAACCCACAGCGCCACCACGTCCCTTCACTGGTTATAAAGGTAAAGGTACCCCTGCCCGTACGGGCCAGTCTTGACAGACTCTGGGGTTGTGCGCCCATCTCACTTAAGAGGCCAGGGGCCAGCGCTGTCCGGAGACACTTCCGGGTCACGTGGCCAGCGTGACATCGCTGCTCTGGCGAGCCAGAGCCGCACACGGAAACGCCGTTTACCTTCCCGCTGGTAAGCGGTCCCTATTTATCTACTTGCACCCGGAGGTGCTTTCGAACTGCTAGGTTGGCAGGCACTGGGACCGAGCAGCGGGAGCGCACCCCGCCGCAGGGATTCGAACCGCCGACCTTTCGATCGGCAAGTCCTAGGCGCTGAGGCTTTAACCCACAGCACTATTCTAGTCTGCATCAAAAAGTATAGTGTCCAGATCAAGAGAAGTAATAGTACCACTCTCTTCTGCCTTAGCCAGACCACACCTGGAGTACTGTGTCTATTTCTGGGCACCACAATTTAAGAAGGATATTGACAAGCTGGAACATGTGCAGAGAAAGGCAACCAAGATGACCAAGGGTCTGGAAACCAAGCCTTATGAGGAGCACTTGAAGGAGCTCGGTATGTTTAGCCTGGAGAAGAGGAGACTGAGAGGAGATATGATAGCCATCTTCAAATATCAAATATCTCAAAGACTGTCACATGGAAGAGGGAACAAACTTGTTTTCTCCTTCTCTTGAGGGTTGGACTTGAACCAATGGCTTCAAGTTACAAGAAGCTGTTTGGCAGTGGAACCATTTCCCTTGGGATGTTGTGGAGTCTCCTTCCTTGGAGGTTTTTAAGTAGAGGTTGGATGGCCATCTGTCGCGAATGATTCATTTTAGGTTCCTGTATTGCAGAGGGTTGGACTAAATGACCCTTGGTATCCCTTCCAATGCTACAATTCTATGATTCTGTAAAATGGACCTATTCATCCTTCCCAGTTCCTGATATGTAGTGGTGCATATGGTGCAAGAACGTCTATGAAGTACACCTACAATTTGAATTACAAATTACAAATATGGTAAAATGCAACATAAGAAATAAAAGAAGAAAGAGAAACACCATTAAAGATCATACAGCATCAAGCAGAGTGTGCCACAATTGCTACAACAGGCAGATCTGTCAAGGCACTCTGCAATTTTCAAGTAGCCTGTGGAGAAATTACAGGTTTTACTACTGACTGGTGCAACGGCACTTTTTCCCCTGGCACCCTTGGGCCCGTCCTCACTGAAATATAGTGCACCCACCTCACAGAACACCAATTCCACCAATTCCCACAAAGTACACCAGATTATTTTGTGGGGGACTTGTGTGAGGGGAAACTTAATAATTTGGAGTCTCAGGCAGGATGTGATCAAATAAAGAATAAATATTTTATTTAACAAAGGAAGTTTATGACACAAGTGGGCAAAACATAGGATACTTCAGATTATAATGTTATTTCACTTCAGCGCTTTCTCGGTTGTTGCACAGCTGTTGCCACTTAATACTTTGGTTCTTAAACAAGGTATTACTTCCTGTCAGTTACACACCCCTTAGACAACCCTACTCCTGAGGTACTCCAAGTAAGAGACCCAAGGGATCACTGGTATGGGAGTCTTATCTTTTTGTAGAAGAATCTCTCCCCTCTTGACTGGAATGAGACCTAAGTAGATTGTATCTTTCCAGCTTCTACTTCTCCTGGCTCATGCTCAGCCTCCCAGTTAATTCCTGGCCTAATTACCCTAATAGGACACCACACACTGTCCTTCACACTAAGCTCAGAGACTCCTTTCTCTAGCTTGTGATATATTCCTCAGAGTGGATGCTTCTACCCAGAATCAACTCTCTGTATCTCCCAACCTACAAAACTGTCTCTCAAAATCCTCTCCTTTTCAACTCCCCCTCCTGGAACCCCGCTCAATCATAAGCTGCCATTCGTTAACGATTTGCTGGCAGGGAAAAAGAAAAAGAAAGGTGTTACGTACTGAGTTGAATAGGATCCAAAATGCAGCAATCTGATTGGTCCTAGAAAAATAGGATCCAAAATGAAGCAGTCTGATTGGTCCTAGAACAATAGGATTCAGAATGCAGCAGTCTGATTGGTCCTAGAACAATGCAGCAGTATGATTGGTCCGCAGGAGCCACCCAGTCCAGCTCCAGGGGGAAGTGAATCCACAACCTGATTGGCCTACAGGAGAATCCCGGAATTAGCCAATCACGTGCAGCCCATTGTGTAAATAATGTATATAAAGCAGATATTTTGGGGGAACATTCATTCCTCCTCACCACTATGAGCTGAATAAAGAGCATGAAATCCACTCTCGACTCTGAGTACAGTGGTACCTCGGGTTAAGTACTTAATTCGTTCTGGAGGTCCATATGTAACCTGAAACTGTTCTTAACCTGAAGCACCACTTTAGCTAATGGGGCCTCCTGCTGCCGCCGCGCCGCCGGAGCACGATTTGTGTTCTCATCCTGAAGCAAAGTTCTTAATCTGAAGCACTATTTCTAGGTTAGCGGAGTCTGTAACCTGAAGCGTATGTAACCCGAGGTACCACTGTATATTTCAAAAACACTTGGTGAACCAACCTGCCCAGCAAAAACAAACTTTTCCATCACAACTGGTAGCAGCTCTGTGGGGTTTTTGACAGGAACCTTCCTCAGCCTAACCTGGTGATGTCATTTACTGGACTCTCTGCATGCAAAACCTCCTATGACTCGGGCAAGGAGACATCATGGCATTTGGGGGATAAAGGCACATCTATCACCCTGCAAGAATTAGGGAAATGTTGGTTAATATTAGCATAAAGGTTTTGAGGCTCAGCATAGATAAGGTCCACTGATTTTCATGGTGTTCAATTGGATTTGCATTAAGGGCTAACCGAAGAACAAGCTGGGGATTGAAGTCCAGGTGTCAGGTGAGACATGAGGACAAAAACTTCACTGATGACTAAGAATGTGTCAACACATGCGATGACATGATCAAACAAGCTTCATTTTTCTTTCTTTGAAAAGAAAGCAGGCAAATTTGCTTTCCTGGCAAATAGATCCAGATGATAGAAACGACTAGACAGGATCCTCAAATGTAAAGCTCTAGGCTGATGATAAATAAAGATAAAACTCTTTGCATTACCAAACCTGCTAGCTGTTTCACAAATTTGCATGGGTTTTTGTTGTTGTTGTTGTTGTTTTAGTAAATTTAGGGTCATTTTGCATTTGGGTGTTGACTCCATTGCAGTGCTACAGAAGCAGAAGAACAAAGATCCATGACTTTTTTCCAAGCAGGAGTGATGTTGTCATCTGCTTTTGCTCCAGTATTTGGGAGATGTTCTGGCACGTGAATGAAGTGTCCCTATTTTCCAGGGACAGTCCCAGAATTACAGAAGCCATCCTGGTTTCTGATTTCATCCCGGAATGTCTGGTTTTTTCCTTTTTCCTCCCCTCCACGTTTTGGAGAACAATTAAAAGTGGTATGTGGAGGTGCAAAAGTGGAGTCCTGATTTTACTGAAAATAAAATACTTGCAATGAATGAAGGAAATAGTGAAGCTGGCACAGAAACCCCTTCCAATCATTTTGAAGGAAAACATCACCAATCCACTTTAAATTCTCTAATTGCAATGCTTCAGCGGCCAGCAATCTTTTAGGAAACACGTGGAGTGTTGATTCCTTTCTTGTAAATGGAGCCTTACACTGTCTACTCAGAAGGAAGCCCAACTGTATTCAATGTAGTTTACTGCCAGGTAACTGCATAAAGACTAGGCAGCCTGCTTACACAGCAATCCTAAGCATTTTTACTCAGAACTAAGTCCCATTGAGTTCAATAGGATTTACTCTCTAGTTTGTTCCTGATCATGCTCCCAGTTTCTATTATTATTATTATTATTATTATTATTATTATTATTCCGCCTTTTTCCCTGACAGGGACTCAAGATAGCTTACAGCTAAAAAAATTATTTCATTCCATTTATCTGTCAAAGGTGTTGAGCATTATCCCTTTCCTTTCATATTCTTTTCTTTACAACAATCCTGCGAGGTAAGGGAGGCAGAAAGGTTGTCATTGGCTCAAGGTGACATGTATATGACATGTATGTGTGCAGCGAGATCAAACTCAGGAGAAGCTTCCTGATGTGGAATAGGATATCCCTATCTTCACTGGAGAAATGTTGGAGAGTATGGTTTCACTATGGTTTAGGTAAAAAAAAGGTAAATGTAAAGGACCCCTGGACAGTTACCGGTAAGTCCAGTCAAAGGCAACTATGGGGCTGTGGCGCACACCTCGCTTCAGGCCGAGGGAGCCGATATTTGTCCACAGACAGCTTTCTGGGTCATGAGGCCAGCATGTCTAAACTGCGTCTGGCACAATGGAACAGTGACGGAAATCAGAACACACAGAAACACCGTTTACCTTCCCGCCACAGCTGAACCTATTTATCTACTTGCACTGGCATGCTTTCGAACTGCTAGGTTGGCAGGCACTGGCAGTGGCGTAGCGTGGGGGGTGCAGGGGGGGCCGGCCGCACCGGGCGCAACATCTGGGGGTTAGGGTTAGGGGGCGCAAATCCACGGGTTAGGGGCGCAAATCCACGGGTTAGGGGGTGCAAATTACTTGCCTTGCCCCGGGTGCTGACAACCCACGCTACGCCACTGGGCACTGGGACGGAGCAGCAGGAGCTCACCCTGTCATGGGGATTTGAACCGCTGACCTTGCGTTCGGCAAGCCCAAGAGGCTCTGTGGTTTGGACCACAGCACCACCCGCTAAACCTGTGGTTTAGGGCAGATTAGTGTAGAGGAAGTCAGAGAATTGAGAAAACACATTCAAATAACCCGTATGTTGAGCCTCCAAACTTAGCTGGGGTGGGATGTAAGTCTGTGTGGCATCCCTGTTCCAAACACTACTTCATCACCCATCATTATTCTGCCCATCAAAAATAAACCGGATGCTCAAATGCTCTGCATCATTTTGCCACACTGAGCAGCACCTAGAACATTCTTGGTGCTAGGTTTGTTTGCCTATGCACACAATTGTGGACGTATCCCACCCCCCCATTCCGACTCCACCCAGGAGACTATTGTGCCTTTTGTGGTGTTGGCCCATTTCTCACCAAAAAACAAGTTGTGCAAAGAAATTCAATGGGATTAGACTGTTGAAATGGCCTGCTATTTGATTAAGGTCCCCTTTCCTTATGAGAACTGTTTGTTCTCTTTTTGTCAAGCTAGGTGTGGAAGGCAGGGTCAAGATAAATATCAGGTGTAGATTCACCCCACACATCCTTTCTTGGCTGGAGGAGGCATAGAAGGCACCTGAAATACGCTTAAGACGCTGCAGTTCCAGGGCAAAGGAGCAGCCAGGATGGAAATTATATCTGTTTTCCTTCTGCTGGCAGTGGGTAAGTAGGAGACTCAGAAGCCAGCTCTTTGCTTTGGGCTGTTTTCTCCGTTAATGGCAGATCAAGCCTCATCTTAACTTATTGTAAAAGTAGGTTCAATTTTGGGTTGACGTGACCTTGTAGCAGCAGTCTACTACAGCTACCTTCACAATGCGTGGAGGAATATTAAAAGCTTGTTGTTTCATTCAATGTTTGTGCTGTGCTTTTCAGTTAAAAATAGACAAGGTGACTTATAATTATCAATTTATTTTGAGAAGAACAATTTTACAAAAAGGAAATGCAGCAATTGTGGAAGTGGCTGGGGGTGGGGGTGGGGATATTGTACAAAATCAGGAGTACAGAAACCAAGTTGTGGGGGACTTTTTCAGCCCGGTGGGCCAATTCCTTAGCTCCCCCACTCCTGGAATGCATGACAGGCACCTAAGGTCACCAAAATGTCCAGTGAGACATTTCTTCCTTTGCAATGTGGTGGAGCAGTTGATCCCAGTGGGGCTCGAAGACCCAGTGGGTCTAGAAGCTGGCACTAAATTCAAACCATGCTTTTATGGCAGGGATCATCTCCACTCCAGAGCTCTGATCAGAAGCTGCTGAGTGTGGAACCAATCCCGGTTGGCCTTGCAATTGGTGCCAGACTTAAAAGGACTTGAATACAAGCCCTGCTTTTCATGGAACTATTGGGAACACATTTCAAGTCTCCTGGTTGTTCTTTCCTATCTGCATCTTTACTTGCCCCCCACCCGCAGGGGGGCCAAGTGTCTTTAGCCTCCTTAAAATCTCTGGGCAAGGGGCTGGGCCTTCTCAATGTCTGTCAGCCTTCCTGACTGCTGACTTTCTCCACAAGCCCAGAGCACCAGTGCCAGATGCAAAGGCATGTTGTGCTCATCAGCAGGATTGAGCCAAGGTGCTGGACTTTCAGCACTCTGGCGTGATCCTGCTGACAAGCCCATATAGTTTTGTGTCTCAGATCAAATCATTTGATAAAGGTAGGTCTTCTTTAAACCCTGTGAAGGATGGGGCTCTTGTTATCATTTCATTTTATAGAATCATAGAATTGAACCATTGGAAGGGACTGCGAGGGTCACCAGCTCCCTGCAACGCAGGACTCTTTTTGCCCAATGTGGGGCTCAGATTTACAATCCCGAGATTAACAGTCTCATGCTGTACGGACTGAGCTATCCCTTCCAATACAACATCCCCAAAAGTTTTAACCACAAAAACATCATCAATAATAAATATATATATAAACACTATTTCAAAACCGTGGTAAGAATTTACAGGTACATTCTTACCACAAAATTAAGAAAGGGTAGAAATAGCCATTGAAAAATCTTGCTGGGAAAGGGTCGAAAAGACAATTAACAACAGCATCTGTCTGATGGGAGTTCCAATAGGTAGGTGAAACTGCACTAAAGACCAATTCTTTTTTCATGTGTTAATTGTTTGTTTTATTGTATTTTGATGTTTTGTGTATGTTTACATATTTTGTGTTTTTCTTCATGTAACCTTTTTCTTTGATAAAACTTAATAAAATATTATTTAAAAAGATAAAAATAAATAAAGACCAATTCCTAACTATTATGGAATGGGCTTCCTGATGAGATAATATTTGCAAAGGCCCTCTCCTGCAAAGTACAGAGGCCAGTTTGGGTATATAAGGGGTGAGACAATGTTTTAGGTATCTGAATCATATGTCCCACAGTTGTGAAGTACACTGAAAATGTTCTCTTGCCAGCCATGGTAGCTTGGGCTTCACTGATTTGTTACAGGTATACATGTGGCTAGATGGCTGTGTTGTCTTCTGACAAGCCTTGGATGAGATAGCATATTCAGTAGTGGGGGCATCAATCTTATTGCTACTGTTTACCAGCAGAGAGAGGAAGAGGAGGAACAGGGGGGCAGAAAGGTCAGGGTGGTGGAAATGCACCAGCAGACGCACAGTACATTCTAGATAGCATTGGGGCTCTCTCTCTCTCTCTCTCTCTCTCTCTCTCTCTCTCTTGCTGCCACATCACCCTGTTGACTTAGTTTGTGGTCAACTAAGACCCCCTAGATCAAATCTCGATTTGAAACTCAATGGAACACTTCTGGAATCTGCATAAAAAACTCTTGTCTCTCCCTGCGTATGCCTGTAAACATGAAACAGATCTGATGGCTTCTCTCTTGCTGCTCTTTAGGGTCAACCCTGACCTCTCCAGCCGATGCCTCCAATGGTAAGATCTACTTGACTTGTGGGCCTGAATTTGGGCTGAGGATTTGCCTTGAACAAATGAATGGCAGTGCACTTATAAAACATTCAGGCATTACTCCACCAAACATTGCAAGAATGTGTGGTGGAGGATTCCAGGCACCTTAAGACCTCCACTCCCACTGATTCCACCCCCAATTCCCATGTTCAGTGGGAAGGTTTGAAGGAGAATTTTGCAGGCTTCCTGATCCTGGGGGAGATCCTAAGCGTTCAGGCTGTATACATGCCGTATGTTAAAGCACATGGTTTCCCCCAAAGAATCCTGGGAATGGCAGTTCACCCCCTTGCAGGGCTAGTTCCCAGCACCCTTAACAAACCATAGTTCCCAAGATCCTTTGGGTGACGTTTGTGCGCTTTATGCAGCCTCAGACCCAGATAGAGGGAGGAGAGGCTGGCCAAACACATAGCCCTCCCTCCTCCCCAGGGGGCCTTCTGTAAAATGAGTTGCTGGCTTGGGCTCTAACAAGATGCTCCCTTCTCCTCTAGAATCATTGATGTACCCTTATGGGACTGCACAGGGTGACACAAAGAACCCCAAGTCAGATGATGGGACATCTACAAAGATCATCACTGCAGTGCCCTTCAGCTTCTATGGCAAAAAGTACAGCTTACTCTACGTACGTAATGCCTGGCCAAAGCCCCAGTCTACATGTTTCTTGACTAGAAGGGCAGGTGGTACAGAACTCTGCTCACCTGTGATTGAGATCTAGCAGGCTGCCTTGTACTGGCCCATCTTCAGTCTTGCTATCTAATCTAGTTGTCCATCTGTGCATCCATCCATTGCTGATTCCAGGTTTCAAGGAACCTTGGGCAACGTTCTACCTCCTCACCATCACTGTCGCCGCCTACTTATTCTCCTCATTTCTGAGGTCAAGGTTGGCAGGTGTTCAATTACACCAACCAGGGGTGCCAACTTGAATAAAATATTGGGGGGGGGGGGGAGTAAGCCCCATCCTGCATGATAAATCACATGATGTCACATACACACACACACCATTTGAATGGCAATGTCCATCAACTTTGGGGGAGTCCAAGCCCCTCAAATATTTTAATGAGGGGCTGAAGGGACCTCAGCTTCTAGGAGTTGACTCCTATGATGCCAACCCTATATCTCTCGGTCTACCTACCTGCTGTCATTCACACCTGTATCTCTCGCCTTTCTTCAGGTCAACAACAACGGGGTGGTCTCCTTTGGTGTGAATGTCTCACAGTACACACCCGACCCTTTCCCGCTGGATTTAGGGTCGCCCTTTGTCGCCCCCTATTGGGGGGATGTTGACAATACTAGAGGCGGGGATGTCCTCTGGAGACAGACTCAGGACTCTGCAGTGCTTAGCCGTTGCACCACTGACATCAACCAGTACTTCCCAGAGATGTCTTTCACGGCTGTCTGGGCCTTGGTTGCTACCTGGGACCGTGTCGCCTACTTTGGAAGTGCTTCAAAAAAGGTAGGCCTCTCTCTGACCTAGGGTAGCCAGCTGCAGGAGATGATAGGGCCCTGGGTGGAGCAAAAAAGGGACTTTCAGCAGATGAAACATACAAGCAACACTTGCCAAAAATGCCTCTACTCTCCCTGACCACTCAGCATTGTCCCACCACCATCCCTCTGACCCTTTTCGCCTTGGGGGTTCCCCATCTGGTGCCTCCCACCATTCCTCTGCATCCAGCCAGTCCATGACACATCCACACAAAAGTCAGAGGTTTGTAACATTCAGTCCCTGGATCTGAGGTCCCCCCCCCCTGCCCTAACCCTTAATATGCAATGTGAAAATGTGGTAACAAGAGGAACTTATGGGAAACCTGTTGTTGGGCTCCAGCCACCATCATCCACAGCCAGTGTGGTCAATGGGGTGGCAACATCTGGAAAACTGCAGGTTCCTCTGTCCCTAATCTACATGGTTTCCCTATCATTCTCGATGAAGAGCAAGACTCCCCCATGGCGCCCTCCTACTTTGTGTTCCCCAGAGACAGAGCTGCATCTCTTTGTACTGTCCGTAGCTCCACAGTCCCATGTCTCTTTCCTTTTTGCTGCAGACCAACACTTTCCAGGCTGTCTTGACCACCAATAATGAAATAGCTTTCATCATTTTGAATTATGCTGATATCCAGTGGACAACCGGGATAGCAAGCGGTGGGCATCCCAGGACAGGCCTTGGGGGAACCCCTGCACAGGTATTTGATCTGAATAGGAACACTGAGGGAATCTGACCTTTGCAGATTCCGATATGAAACTGACCTGGTCTCTGACCTCCCAGACCAGCATGTGGTTCGGAACATCCTTTGGGTTTCATGCTTCTCCAGAGCTTTTGGCCAAAACCAAAAGTATCAAAATATGTGTTCTAAATTGAGATTAAAACAAAACCAAACCACATTTGTTTTGTGACAAAAGGTGTTTGGGATAATCATTATGGGCTGTATCCAATGTTCTCTGTCTGCACAAGCAGGTGGGCGAGTTTTCATTCTGTGCAATGGAGGACTCCGCAACACAAGGGAGAACTCCAGTGCAACAGTTGCGTCAGTGAGAATTCATTGCTCAACAAAATTACCAGCAACCTGCTTCTGCGTTCTCTTGTGCAACAATTTCCTCCTGCTGCAGAATATTTTGCCTGGGGAACAAGTATACAGCCAAGTGACTTTGACTTGGATACAACCCTTAAGTATGAATTGGGGAGGGAGAGTTTTTTTCCTTTTCCTTTTCTTAATGGACAGATTAAGAGCTCGTCCACATTCCTGCTTCTCCCATGCCTAGGAAGCATAAGTCTGAGCTGTTTTCTGCTTATCTCACATTTTCTAGGCATGCATCCAAGTGGTTGTGCCTTTGCCCCAAAGCTCCCCCCACCCCACCAAGAAAACCCTGTATTTAGCACTAAATCAGAACAAACAAAAATCCATGGAAAACCTGTCCTTTGTTCCAATTCAGCAGTGGAGTAAACGGGAGTGTGGCTAAGCCCTTAGCGTGTAACTTCAGAATCATAGAATTGTAGAGTTGGAAGGGACCCAACTCCCTGCAAAGGATGCTTCACCATGATATCCAGATATGCTTTGTATGCATCTGAGCCGATTCTGCTCTTAAGCAGGCCTGGCTTTGTAAGCGATCAGATGGGAGAAACCACCTGGGGATGATGGGTATAAGCTGCCTTGCTGAAATCAGAAACAGCAGGCTATCCATGTACAGAGTTAAACTGCCATGTGAACAGTCCAACAGATCAATATTTCCATCCAGAGTGATTTCATGAATGTCGAAATTGTACTGTAAGGTGCAATGCATAACCTACAGCAGCTTTCCGCCAACTTGGTGTCCTCCGCCTGCCACTAGACTACAGCCCCCATCATCCCTGATCACTGGCCATGTGGCCTGGAGCTGATGGGAGTTGCGATCCAAAAGCAGCTGGAGGGCACCAGGTTAAGGAAGGCTGTCTTAAAATACTATCTGAATGTCAGCCCATTAACTCACTAATTGGAAAGAAATTGGAGATGTTAATGTATTTTTCTTCCACTTATATCAGCAGTTATGGCAAATATTGGCCCAGCACTAATTGCTGATATCTGGGGGGCGGGTCCTGGATTTTCATTGTGATGGGTTTTTTGGCAAGGGAGGGGTCTCTACTGCCAGGGCTTTACTTTTCCTGTGCTAAGTCCAATAACTATTTTGCACAGGGCATGGCATTTCTGACCTCTGATCGCTGGAAATCTGATTCATTAATGCTTCTAGCTTTTGAAATGTGCAAAGCTTTGCTTGAACAATTTCAGGAAGCAGGCATCCAACAATAAGGGAAGTTGAGGGTTTGCTTGTGGTGTTTCTATGTTTTCTAAATGAAAGCTGAAATTCTCGGTAACCGAATTCTGCAGCTAGTTCCATATTCCTGTGGCTATAACGTGCTTTAGGGCTATTTCACAGCAACCACACAATCACATCTGGCTATTGCTAAATCAGCTTTCAGTTGCCAGTGCAAAAACAAACAAACCTAAAAACCCACTCTTGAAGATTCTGCTGCAGTTATTCCGCCATCATACAGATATTTGCCCTGATCTGAAGCCTGGGTGGTTGTTATTTACAGATATGTCCTGCCCTTCTCCCAAGCTGCTCAACATGACATTCCAGATTCTCTATCCCTGTTTGAGGCAATGATGGCCACCAACTTTGATGGCTTTCAAAGAGTGTCTAATCCTCATTCTTTTGAGGACCCCTCAATAATATTTTTTTTTTAAATTCAGGGGCTGAGGGAGGCCAGTCATGTCTCCTCCTCCTCCTCCTTTTTTAAAAGAAATTTTATTTTTCAATTTTTGAAATTGTTAACAATCATACAATCATACAAATTAAATAAGTTTTCCAATAAAACCACATAGTATGACTTCCCTCCCCACTCCTTCTGTGGTTTCTTATGCTTTGATTTTCATTACTGCACCTCCCAATTGTTGTTGTTGTTGTTTAGTCGTTTAGTCGTGTCCGACTCTTCGTGACCGCATGGACCAGAGCACGCCAGAGTCTTCCACTGCCTCCCACAGTTTAGTCAAACTCATGCTGGTAGCATGCACCTCCCAATTAATTCTATTGATTAGTTACTCCCTGTGTTTTCCTTAACAAATACATCCACCCCCATTGTTCTGACCGGACACTGAGGTCCAGTGCCAAGGGCGTTCTGACGGTTCCCTCGCTACGAGAAGCCAAGTTACAGGGAACCAGGCAGAGGGCCTTCTTGGTTGTGGCACCCGCCCTGTGGAACGCCCTCCCACCAGATGTAAAGAGAAAAACAACTATCAGACTTTTTAAAGACATCTGAAGGCAGCCCTGTTTAGGGAAGCTTTTAATATTTAATAGGTCATTGTATTTTAATATTCTGTTGCAAGCCGTCCAGAGTAGCTGGGGAAACCCAGCCAGATGGGCGGGGTATAAATAATAAATTATTATTATATAATATTATTATTTAAATTAATCCTGCTAATGAGCTTTGTTGTTTACAAAGGTTTTTCAGATAGTCCATGAATCTTCCCCATTCTTTATTAAAAGTTGTTTCTCCGTGGTTTCCTATTCTTCCAGTAAATTTTGTCATTTCAGCATAATCCATTAATTTAATCTGCCACTCCTCTTTGGTTGGGACTCTTCTCCTCCTGCTGCTGCAGAGGAGGAGGAGAAGGCGGGGGGAAGCAGCCCCCAGCCACTGGCGGCAGTCGGAAGAGGAGGAGGAGGAGGAGGCTGAGCACCAGAGAGGAGGAGCCACTGGCCAGTGATGCCACACTGCCACCACATTTAGCTCCACCTCCTAGCTCCTCCCAACATCCTGACATCACATGCATGCATCATCGCCCCCCTCCAAATCTCCTTCACAAGTTGGCCTCTGATGGAGAGCAAAGCCATCAGCAACTCTCCTAAGCCTGATGGCTATTTTCTACCTCCACTTCATGCTTCCAAAGACCAGTTTGTGGGAACTGCAGGTGCTGTGTGCTGAGGACCTGCTTGCTGGCTTCCCATAGACATCTGGTTGGCCAGTGTGATAACATTTTGCTGGACTTGATGAGCCACTGACCTTACATTCTTATGCATACGGGTAGTACGTCTGAGCCGTGAGGTGGGAAAAAGGCAGCGGCAGGGGTTAACAGTTTAAAATATATATATATATACATTTGGTTTTTCAACTTAAAATTTTACAAAAATATATCAAACATAAAAACAAGATTCCAAGGAATCTCCTGGACTTCCATCCTCCCCTTGGTGGGTCTTATTATTAATCCTTTCCTCCCATATCTTTTATGATAAGCCAAATCTTTTACCTCTCCATTATGTGTAGCATTCAACCTTAAACTACAAGTGATATTCCAATCCTACTAACGACTTTAACTGTTTACAATGGTCTTTAAGATAAATTATAAATTTTCCCAATTTCTTATTGAAATTTTCATCTTCCTGATTTCTGACTCTTCCGGTCATTTTACCCATTTCAGCATAGTCCATTAACTTCATCTACCATTCTTCTCTGGTAGGAACTTTATCTTCTTTCCATCTCTGGGCCAGTAACATCCGCACAGCCATGGCCGCATACATAAATAGCCTTTTCTGCTCCTGTGGGATTTCAGCACCTCGAATTCCTAAAAGGAAGGCTTCAGGATTTTTTTAACAAAGGTTATTTTAAATATTTTTTTTCAACTCATTATATACCGTTTCCCAAAATCCTTTTGCTACCTTACAATTCCACCACATATGATAAAAGGTGCTTTCTTTTTCCTTACATTTCCAGCAATGTTTTATACATTTTTGCGAATTTACTAGGAGTTAAAGTCAACCAAACATTTGCACACATACATGAATATGCAGAAAGGGATCGAGACTGAGGAGAATGTTTCCTATTCTGTGGGGTTGGACAGTACATTGCTTTTATCCTTTCTCCACTCCCTAGGCTGGATTTGACAGTGGAGACAAGAAAAACTTTTACAACATCCCAGCATCACGCACCCCCAGTGTCCTCAATATCACACAAACCACCAACGTGCAGTTTCCGGGGCGATGGGTGTTCCAAGTGGATGAGATTGTGATCGGAGACACAACGGAGAAGAGCAAATGCTTGGAGTAAGTGCCAGAGTGTCCTTTGAGAGGGGTGTTTTTGTGTGGGTTGTTTTAATAATACTTATATTACACCAGGGCCTGATTTAGGTTTGATGAGGGCCTAAGCTACTGAAGGTAATAGGGTCCTTTATATCTGCAGCTGTCCTTTGTCAACAACAAATTGTCGCTGTTTTTTGTTGTTCTTGTTGAATATATGCTATATGGTAATTTGTGGACCTAATAGGTATCTAAAGCCATTTGCACATAACAAAGTTTATCAAAGTAATTGTTGAACTGAAATACAATTAAGCATTTTCATAGTGAAATACAATTAAGATGTATGCTAACAGTGAAATAATTATGAAGCTCTAACTTAAAACGATTTTTTTATTCATAACAAACTTAATAATGCAAACACACTGGCATTTGGCAATAACAAAAGTTCCTTTAGAAACACAGTTTACAAAGACTCATAATCAAGTCTCTAGAAACTTGCTATAAGATGAAATAATAATAGGTGTAAATATATGATGCAAACTGCTAATAATTATAAATAGCAGAATGTAGGCACCCTATATAGAGAAATGAGTGACATTTTAGGGAGCAGGCTAGCAGGCGGGGCCCATTACTTACATCACAGGAGCCTACACAACACAAAAGACTGTTGCTGTATGTAGGTTTTATTTTATTTGTTTGTTTATCTTATATTTTGGAAATGTACATCCAGGTTTTTTTTCCCTTTATTTTTTTAGGGAGTCCCCAAGAGAGTGAGGTCCTAAGCTATAGCTTGTTTAGCTTATACGTAAATCCGGCACTGTATTACATTTTTTAAAAGATCCCTACACACATGCACTGTTCTTTATGGACAAGGATACTGGAAGCTGCCTCTACCGGGTCAGGGGACATGCTCATTCTAGACTGGTGTTTTAATCTTTCAAGCTGTCACAATGTTCCCTTAATAATGTGTGGGTGGGGATGTGGCAGAGGCTGTTAAGAAAAAATTAGCAAGTTGCTAAAACGGGCAGGAGTAGGGATCTGCTGTTCAGTACAAATGTTTCTGTCTCTTTTTGCTAGATGAGACCACCTGCAACTCAAGAGAGCCCCCTCCTCATCCACCAGTGTCAAGACAGGATGTACTCAAATCTTTGCAAAGATCCCTCTGCTGCCCCCTATAGGCTTGGAGCCATGGCTGATTATGGCGTACCAATAAAATGGCTGTGCTCTCGTTGCTACTCTCCTTTGTCTGTTCCCTGAGTGACTGGAGCTGAACGTGCTTTTTGAAGTCAAGAAATGCAGGAATGTGTGTGTGCATGTGTGTGTGCATGTGTGTGTGCATGTGTGCCTTTGATGAACAGAGGGTCTAAGGCTTAATCTTACATGAAAGTCATGCCTTCTGAATCTTGACCCCCTTCACTGTCACAGCGGAAAGCAAAGACTCTTCTGGCAGTGCCCTGATGCCTCAAGCAGCAGCAGCCTCAGCAGCAGAAATACAGACCATGGCGCTTTCCTCTCAACACTGCTATGCATATTTTCCATGTGTTGGGGAAGCTGCACCTGTTGAGCTTCTGCCTGTCATGCAGAGCAGACAATGCCATTTGGGGTGTGAAAGACCCAGTTCCTTCCAGGTTATGAACTCTGGCTTCGAAAACTGGTTCCAGGTCCTGAGTCAGCCCCACCAGCATCTGCAAACTCAAATCATTGTGCTCCAGTTGAATTGGATGTGTGGCCTCTGTGTGTGTTTTAAAGTCACCAGTGTGCTAACATTTACATTGCAGAGCATGTAAAGATTAAGCAGGATGTGCAACTGCTGTGTAAAGATCAGAGACGAGGTGCATGAGATAAATAATGAGCCACACCTCACATGTTTAAAGCCAGTGGCAGATATTATGTTGTCAGCTGCTGTTCTCTGCAAAGAGAGTCTGTTGTTGTTGTTGTTGTTGTCAATAATAATAATAATAATAATAATAATAATAATAATAATGCATTTTTGCAAGTTAAAGAAACACCAAACAATATTCATCATTATCTCTTATCCTCAGACTTTCAAATCCATCTCTCCATGGCATTCTGGGTAGTCTTTTGTCTGCTGCATAATCTATTATTCTACCCATTTTCATCTCAAATCCTCCTCTATTTAATGTTATCTGCTGCTCACATGTTCATTCCTACTTGTAGGTTAAAGTGACTATTATACCCTCTGAGATACTCTTCAAAACACTTCCACTCATCTCTGATCTGTGACTCATCCTTATTTCTTAGCAAAGAGAGTCTTTTGGGGAAAGCAGTTTGTTGCACAAGACCTCTCCTTCAACTCTAATTCTGTGGCCTGAATTTATTTATATACATACATACCATACATACATACATACCATATTTTTCTTCCATTTGCCATTATGTGATTGAATCCCACCCCAAAATAGTGACAGTCTGAATGGAAGCACCTACAACAGGGGTCAGCAAGGCTTATTGGGCATGGGCCAGATCACTCCTGCCGAGATCCTCTGTGGGCCGGGCCAGCGCAGCACGACACTGGAAATCATGTGCTCTTGTCCATGGGATCACAAAGAGTTGGACACGACTAAATGACTAAACAACAACAAGGTGCTGCTGGAAGGAATTTTTTTTATTTTGTTCCAGCTACAATTTATCTCTGATGCAACAGCGCCACTGCCTGGGTACCGGTGAGAAACACACTGTGGGAAATGGGAGGCGTCATGTGATCTCGATTGGTTGCCACACAAGGCAATGATGGTAACGTTTTGTCCTGATCATCCCAGGCAGAAGTCCACACTTTAACACTCTGTGTCCAAGCATTCAGACCCAGACCCAGGTCCCGCTTTTAACCCATACATAGATTTCCCATATTTCAAAAGGTAAAAATCCAGATCCCACCACAAATTTGTTGAGCTTTTCTTAGGAGGCCCACCCCAAAAAGTTGTTCAGACTAACCCCTGCACCACCACCAATTGCACCACCAACACAGCACCCAAACCCAGACATTAACTACAGTTTTATTTTTTAAAAAACCCGCCACCAAAAGGAACCAAATTCAGGACTCCTCTGGGATATATGGCAACTCTACCCAAACATGCACTTGGGGACCCAATTCTTAACCTTTTACCCTATATTCACTTGGTGGTAGTGCTCCAATCATGTTGCAAACCAACTTGGATAAGGCTGCGATGTTCTAGTGGGTCCCAATCCATCAGTTGAAGACCAGTGCTTGAAGGGCAGCCATGATTGTTTGAAGTGCTATGATACTGCTTTAAGTGCATATCTCTGATGGGACCACACACTTCTCCCACCAGGCAAATAAGAGGCATTATCAAAGTTCAGAGACACATTCCAGCCAGGCAAAAAGACCTTGCAAGGCAGGACTGGTGACTGGCATGATGCAGGAGGAGGATAGTAGCCTGGGAAAACTGAGGGCCAGTTTCAAAGCCCTGGGGGGCCACATCAGGCTACAGACCAGACGTTCCTCACCTCTGTTCTAGCATGTCAGAAGCCCTGGAAACGCACTAAGCTACCATATATGAAAACAGAAGACCAGAAATTTTGAGTAATGTATAATATCGTTATATAATATTTCTTGTTTTGCATTCATATCTTGCTGAAAGATATCTAGTGCAATTAGGGGGATCTTTATTGGCCCAGTCAACCCACATCCTGCTTGCAGTTTTTCTTTTTCTTTTTCTTATTCTCATGTGAGTCCTAGTTCAGCAACATTATATTTGCTATACAGTCAAGTCATACCTTGGGTTACACACGCTTCAGGTTGCGCGTTTTCGGGTTGTACACCATGCTGAACCCGGAAATACTGGAACAGGTTACTTCCCGGTTTCGGCGCTTTGCACATGCACAGAAGCACCAAATTGTGACCCACGCATGTGCAGACATGGCGCTGCGGGTTGCAAACACTGCAGGTTGTGAACGTGCCTCCCATACGGATCACGTTCACAACCCGAGCGTCCACTGTAGTTTCTTTTGGAAATCTTTTTCATTATTTTTGTTTAAGATGGTCCTATTCATTTTCAGGGCTTCCATTGATTGGCTTCTTACATTTCCCCTGATCTACTTTTAAAATGTTGCTCTTAACTTAAAAGTTGCCAGTCTTCCTAACAAACAACAGGCCACACCGCCTTATCAAAATCCCAGTGTTTTATTTGCATGGGTCATGATAGACATAGATTTCTTCAAAGATGATCTAGGATGAGCCAAGAAACCTCTTTGGTGCCTAAGTGCACATTTAGTATTTTTTACTCATAACATTGGAAATGGCAGTCAAGGAGGATGGGATGAAGGAACAGCAAGTCAGAGAGATCTGGGATCCTTGCAAGCATCTGGAAGAGCAACAGAGTCGCCTGGGCTCACGTTCTGGTAAACCACCACAACCTGCAGGAAAAGAACACCCCAGGAGAAAAATCAGTCTTGCTGTGCATTTACAGTGCTGCTCAGCTCCTGAGCAACTAACTCTGCTTGCTATCAGTATTAAGGGATGAGCTCTAGACCATTGAACTTAGAGGGAGACTTCTAGCCCCAAGGTGAAATGCTGTTTTGACAACAAACACCTTATTTGGGGAGCAAGGAAGCAGGCCCCACCCCGGAATATCTTTGTCTACCATGGTCACCAAACTCCACTCTCTTCAGTGTTACCGTTTCGGTGTAGTTGTCCTGGCAAACAGTCTTGCACCCGAACGCAGCGGTGGAAATAGTGATGCAAAACTCAAGGACGTTGAATACCAGGAAGACAGCCGTGATTCCATACAATATGCCCTGTCAATGAAGCAGAGAGCCCAGCAAAGGGGATTACTCTCCATTTATAAATGTGTGTGTATGTGAGAAGAACAGAGTTTGAATCAGACCAGTGGACCAGATAGTCCAGCACCCTGTTCCCATTGCTGACAACCAGATGCCTCTTTGGGTTGTTGTGAGGATGCAAAACAACATAATAATGCGCACAGACACCCAGTGCCCCTTGGACACTGGGAGACCAGGCAGAGCTTGGCTGCCCCCCGAAGTGTTCAAGGGCTCCCCTTGCTTAAAAGACCTTCAGTCAAAGCCAGGGGTCAGCAAACTTACTGTGCCTTGGGCTGGTGTCTCCAGCGCTGATTGCGCAGTGGGCCAGAGGGCAGGGAAGCACGTGCCCATACACATGCACACACGTTATTTCTGGTGTACTTCTGGGTCGGAGGAGCACCGGAAATAGCTTGTGCGCATGTGAATGGGCCTCCTCCGACCCAGATGTGCACTGGAAATAACGTTTGCACATTCGCAATTAACACTTGCTCATGTGCACAAGCTATTTCCAGTGCTCCTCCAACCCGGAAGTGGGCAGTGGCACAGCGCAGCGCTGGTAAGAGCAAGCGATGGCAGTGGGAGATGGGGGTCTCTGCAGGCTGGATAAATGAGTCCCTCAGGCCTTATCGGGCCTGCGGGCCTTAGTTTGGGGACCCCTGGTCAAAGCCAAAGGCAGCAGACTTAAGCAATTCAAGTAATCTGTTTATGTCAAAGCGCCGCTCTACTCACACCATGACTTGCTCTGTTCATCCTCCCATCCTGTCCTGCCGAGGTTGTCTAAACACACTTTCTGGTGCATTTTCCAGTCATTTCCCTTATCCAAAAAGGGTCTGTTTTTAGCAGGGGAGTGTGTTTCTTGCACAAGGGCGTATCGAATCCACTTCAATCTCACAACCTGGATTTGCCAGGATGCAATTGGAATCCCGCCCCAAAATAGCAACAGTCTGGAAGTGCCCTCACTATGATGAGACCAGCACTTACCCAAGAGAACACTGGGGATTTATTACACCCACTATACTTTTTCGGATGATGCTCATTACACCTCTCTCACCTGCCTAAGCAAATGGTAGCTACCCAGTGAAAAACAGAGGAAAATGATTCCAATGCCGGCTGCTACAGAACTCACGACGTTCATTCCCAGCATGCCTTTCACCTAACAGTGGGGAGAAACAATCAGATATTATGCCTTCATTGAGCAATCCTGAAGCAACTGCCTGGTATAAACCTCTCCGGGAGCTGTAATTCTGTGAGGGGACTAGAGGTCTCCTAACATCTCTCAGCACCCTGAATGACAGTTCTCATGTGTCTTTGGAGAGAAGTCACAATTGTCTAAAGTGCTTTGATGCAGCTTTAAATGTATAGTGCAGAACGGACTTCTGGGGACATCCAATGATGTCATAATACACAGAGGCAGAGCACTACCCCTTGAGTTTCACAAATTCAAGCTATATATAGAGTTAAATAACTATTGGATTCTAACCAGCCATATCTCAATTGATGCATGATTTTGGACATGGTAGCTGCAGACCAATATGGTTCATGGCCTGAGTTGAGATGATAAACCCCTTAAGAGATACACAGAACTTCCTCTGGAAAATGCATGAGGTTGGACAGGATAACTTCAGACCAGGAATTCTAGGAGGGACCCTTAAATGGCAAGCAGCAGGCGCCATGAATTCTGCGCTCCATCTTTCATCACACATTTCCCAACAAGCAAATTAGTTACCAGTGGTATTTTGGGGTTCCTGGCAGCTGCCACAGAGAGGGATCCTGAAATGATGTACTGTAAGAGAAGGAAAAGGAAGCCAGAAGCTAGGAACAAGACTCCAAGGGATTTTTCTCACATATTGCCTTCCAGTCTATTAGGTCATAACCAGAAAACGATATTAAGGGTGCATTACTTGATGTTTCTCAAGCAAAAGTACTGAAGCAAAGATACCCTTTTTGCTGGACAGCTCCATAACTATCGTGGGATTTGTCCATACAAATTCTGCCCAACAGACTCTCTTTGAGGGAGGAGGTCCAGGGCACAAGGGGCCTCCAAGGCTGGATCTAGCACTGTTGCTGTGCCTTCCCTGCTCCCTAGAATGGTCACCCCATCACAACCACCTCCAAGGCCCCATGTCAGCACTGCATATACACTCTGAAATAGGATCCGAGGGTGTGCAAAGTTGCACAGACAGTTAGCTTCCACAAGCAATGTGGAAGGGCAAAGGCCTATGCAGAACAATGAAGCCCCCATCCCATAATGACTGGAACACCTCTTCAGCCATTCTCCAGCTTCTGACATTTTCACCAGCTATCCCATATACATGCCATCTTCATCTCTCCTGAGGATGAGAAACTGTCTATCCCCTCTCCAAAAAAAGCTGAACTTCTCAATAGTAGTGCCTGATGGGAAGTGGCAGGACTGCACTCAATTTCCTGGCAAAGGAGTCCCTGCCTCTTACTGGGAGAGTGAGGTCAGGTGGTATGGAGATTGGCACTGTGCAGAGCCAATCCTGTGCTCCTGGCGTTGCACCCACATGCCACTAACACCCCAGAACACACGCCCAATTAAGCAGCACTGACTCTCTGCCCACAGGTCAGGTGTGTGGTTTCCCCCTCCCCAGTGGCTTCTATTTTCCACTTACTTCGTGAGGCATAATTCTGAGTCCCCCCTCCCTTTACACAATAGCAGTTGTGGGATTTTTGAGTGATGCTCAGCCTTGGTCGGTGTTGCCTTCTGGTCTTCAACTGTTGCAGAGCTTTGAGATCTTCAGCCCTAGAGATTTTGCTGAACTACAACTCCAATCACCCCTGAACTTTAGCCAGGCAGGCAGGGGCTGATGGGAGTTGCAGTCCAATCACCCAGGGACATTCCCAACCTCTCCATCTCTCCCTTAGTCTAAGCTGAATCCCAAAGGAACTTTTATTTTTCTTTTTTTACACAAAGATGTGTGTTGGATTACCAAGATTCCGCTCCAGATTGGTACTTCAATTACAATGTAAGAGTAATAATAATAATAAGGCACAGTGTGAAAGGCAGCTCCAAGACCAACTTGCATAATTCCGATGAGTATCTGCGTGATCTGCAAAGACAGCATAAAACCAAGTCTCATTATCACCACACATTCTAGCTGCAGACCAACTGAAAGTTACTTCAAATATGGTGGGGGTGGGCACATGTTGAGGTGAGCAGGGCTGAAGGCCTAAATGGGTGGAGCCAATGCAATGCTATCCAATAGTAAACCATTGCTATGCTCAGGACCAAATTTAGGTTTGATGAGGCCCAAAGCTACTGAAGGTAATGGGGCCCTTTATATGTCCAGCTGTCCTTTGTCAACAACAAATTGTCACTGTTTCTTGGTTGAATATATGCTATATGGTAATTTATAGACCTAATAGGTATCTAAAGCCATTTGCACATAACAAAATATGTATTTTATCAAAGTAATTGTTGAACTGAAATACAGTCAAGAAGAAGTATATTAATAATGAAATACAATTAAGAAGAAGTATATTAATAGTGAAATAATTATTAAGCTCTAGCTTAAATTGTTTTTTTATTCATAACAAACTTAATAATGCAAACACATTGGAAATAACAAAAGTTCCTTTAGAAACACAGTTTGCAAAGACTCATAATCTAGTCTCTAGGAACTTGCTATAACATGAAATACGGTAATAATAGGTGTGAATATATGGTGCAAACTGCTAATAATAATAGCTTTATTAATATGAAATTAGGTGTTTTAACCTGTACAATGCAATTGTAGTTGATACAATGCATTTTTAATATAATATCAATATCCCCACAGTAGTCCACACTGTTCATTGAGACAGCAGACCTTTGTACCCTGTTACACTTAGTGAGTGTAAAAGACGGTATTTATTTCTTTCTTTTGGTATAATGGGGGGTGAGAGAGTGGGGCCCTGAGCTATAGCTTGTTTACCTTATACGTAAATCGGCACTGGATATGCTCAAGGTCTTGCCTCCAGGAAAGAAGCAAAGGAAACCAATGTATGCAGAGATGTCAGGCATGGTTATGGCTGCACACAGCCATTCAACATGCAAGCTGTGAGTATGTGGAGTGTTGCTTATTTCTTGGCTGCAGGGCTTTTTGTCAAGGGAAACTCATAGGAACTGAGGTATTCATGGTGAGTTCTGGAAGTTATTTTTCTAGAAAAACAGCACTGCTGGGCTGCATGTCCTCAGAACATGGCAGACATGCATCTTGCTGCAACTGTTGACGCTTGCTTATTTTTCAGAATATCACCAGAGAGAGAATAAGAGGCAGAGAATATAGTTTGCGGTCTGAACCTCAGATGAAGAAGAAGAGGAGGAGGAGTTTGGAGTTAATATCCTGCCTTTAACTCCCCCTTAAGGAGTCTCAAAGTGGATAACCATTTCCTTTCCCTTCCTCTCCCACAACAAACACTCTGTGAGGTGAGTGAGGCTGAGAGACTTCAGAGAAGTGTGACTAGCCCAAGGTCACCCAGCAGCTGCATGTGGAGGAGCAGGGAAGCGAACCCAGTTCACCAGATTAGGAGTCCACCGCTCTTAACCACTATACCACGCAAGGTATCATCCCAACTTCTTTAAAAATCTCTTTGGATAGGCATAGAAATGACAGGAAGAGTGTGACTAGCCCTCTCCTCATAGCAGTGGTTCTGCCTTCCCTGGGGACCCTGACAAACTTAACTTATTTATGTTATTTAAAATACTTGTATGTGGGAGGGCAGGAGATAGGGACCTGTCTTGCACAACTCTACGCACATCCACTCAAAAGCCATTCCCACTGAGTTCAGTGAGATTTACTCCTATGTATACAAACTGAATTTTCTTCCTGCAGTATAGAAATGAATAGAATAGATCATGATGCAGTCAACATTTAAGCACTTCAAAAATCCAAAGGTTTCATTCAGAAAGAGGAGTATGTATTTCGATGAAACCAATCAGGCATTAGAATGTAGGATGCTAAACTCCAGACATTTCTGAACTACAGCTCCCATGTTAGCTGGAGCTACACAAGGTGCAGAAGAGAAGACAGAACTGACTTCAGAAGCAGGGCTGGGAAGCTGAGTAGAGGGCTTTGCAGTTGCCTAAGGGTAGGCAGGTCTAAAATGTTATGGGGAAGGAAGTGGGAGGGCTCTCAAATAGAGCAGGCAGGGGAACAAAGACCCTCTAGGTTTCCCCTATATTCCATACTCACCCCCAGTGCCAATGGCTCACCCCGATAAAACCTCTTCATTGCTTTTGGCATGTAAGCATCCAACTCATCTCTCGAGAAGGATCGGGGGGTCAGTGGTGCGATCGGATTGGAATCCATGATGGCGTTTGGGGAGTGGTTTTGTAAAACAGCAACTGTATCGGGAAGAGGAGATCTAAATGGGGCAAGGGAAGATAGTGTGGGGATGTGTATAGAAATTAGGAAAGGATATATTACCCTTCCTTACACTCGTTTGTGAGTTTAGCAGAGCACACCCCTTTTGCGACAAAATTAGGAAGCTGCTGTTTCAGTTTGTTGCAGCCTTTTTGATGAAGCAATCCAGGATGCCTTGATGTGTAGGCTGGGTTTTCCTGATGTTTCCCCCTTTAATCCCCCTTAAAACAACAGCAGCACACACACAAAAACCAGTCTTCTTTGAATAAAATACAGTTTACTCACAGTTCACATGCAGTAGCAATCTGGAGGCAGTCTTAGGCTGCAGTTACAGGTGCATTTGTATATACAAAAGGACCATGGAGTCTGAGGCTGAATCTAGACACATCAAAGAAGCGTTTCAGTTAAAGGCCTGGTAAATTTAAACAGGGAAAACAGGTAGAGAAATAAATGGGAGTACACAGCACCATCTGGTGGCACAATGTTATATCACCTATAAAAAGGTAAAGGGACCCCTGGCCATTAGGTCCAGTTGTGACCGACTCTGGGGTTGCGGCGCTCATCTCACTTTATTGGCCGAGGGAGCTGGCATACAGCTTCCGGGTCATGTGGCCAGCATGACTAAGCCGCTACTGGTGAACCAGAGCAGCGCATGGAAACACCGTTTACCTTCCCGCCGGAGAGGTGCCTATTAATCTACTTGCACTTTGACGTGCTTTCGAACTGCTAGGTTGGCAGGAGCAGGGACCGAGCAACGGGTTGCGGGGATTCGAACCGCTGACCTTCTGATCGGCAAGTCCTAGGCTCTGTGGTTTAACCCACAGCGCCACCCACGTTGTATTGCCTATACAACACATATAAATTGCTTTTTCTCTACCAATCTAGCTGAGTCCTGAGACTTTGGACTTCAGACTCAACAACTCGCTACATCTCTGTAGAGTAGAGATGCAGTGGTAGAAGATGCACGACTATGGCAAGTGAGCAAGCTGGAGTAAGTGAGAGATGCGGATGTGATCAGTATCACAGTTTACAGGTAAGTTATGCCCAGAAGTCCTCCCTGCTAGATCCACATTTCGCTGGGTGCCCATTCCAGCAAACAGAAAATGTTGAAGCTGACTCCTCTTTCTGGATTTCCCACAAAGAGGGGAGGGAGAGGGGGGAGTGTGAATTATTGCCCCCTTTTGGAAGGAAAGGACGTCCCAACTCTGTGCTTCCAGGACATACTTGCAAATTTCAGTAATGGAATTAAACTGGGTTTGGCAAGCTTGCCCAAGAAAACTGATTTCAGATCATAAGAATCTTACATTTCACAGTAAGGAAAGTGATGGAAAATGCACTGGAAAGTCCAGAGTAACAACTGCAAAATTATTTGTGGGGAGCTCATACAAGAGAGTGGGAATGATTGCTAAACAGCAGGCATCTGACTCCTTTGAAAACTTGATGCAATCAAATCAGGATGAAATCTCAAGAAATAGGTCAGCTGGGAATAAACTAATTAGGGAGCTGTCCTAGAGGAAGACGCACAGGGATGTAGGATCCAGAGGATCCCTTGTTGTCCTGCCAATTTCCCAGCACACCTGGGCTATGCTCCCTAAGTAAGAGAAATGGAGGTGCCTTGAAACTGAACGGGAGAATCCAAACGCCACAATATAGCGATAACTATGTTACTATGTACCAAGTAAAATGTCCCAAAGTTTGTGAGCAAACTTTTGAGTTCCACAGAATTCTTTCTCGGCCTGAATGAGGTTGGTGTGGCAGGAACAATTGGGGCTAATGAACAGGCTTGCAGATTATTAAAAAAAATAAAAATAAAAACTTTTCAGAGGGTGTCCAAAACAGCACAGCGAGGGCACCAATGGCTCGTGTTGCTTTTAACATCTCACGCAGCGTGGGTTGAAGTCGTGCTGCGCACTCGGCTTCAGATCCCAGTTGTGGGAGCGCCCTGCCAGCCGGGGCAGAGTGTCGTGTGCGCGCACAGCCATTGCCTAACCTTCGCGCGCGAGCTTTGTGCAAACGCATCAGGATTTGTGCTCCATAAAACGACTCGTTCAGAAGTGACCTTTAACGGCTCGTGCTGAATTTACGACAGGCTGAAAACTTGGTGCCATCAAATCAGGATGATTTCTCAGTCAACGGCTGGAAAGGACCTCAAGAGGAAGCGATCCTGCAGAAAGACGCGCCGCCGCCCCTCGGGATGAGCAGGGTTAGGAACCAGAAGATTTCGCATTGCGCTGGGGATTTCCCTAAATTTACTACAGTTGAAAATAGTGGCAGGCTGGAAGTGTCCTAAATTGGCATCCCAATGGCGAGGGATGGAAACAGGAGACGTTCTCCCTCCCTTCCCTTACTGGGGAGCGGAAAGACTTAGAGCAGCAGGCGCACTTGGCACAACTAACATAAATCCTGGCTACGCCCATGACAGCTAACCCGGGACTCCAAACTGCCCGTCCTCCTCCTCAGCAACAGGTTCTTCCTTCTGCCTCGGAGAAAAAGGAGTGGGAAAGAGCTGGTCCCTCTGGCTGGGACCCGGTTCCCCTCTAGGCAAAGGCAACCACCCGTCAAGGCTGCTACACAGAATACAGACCGTGGTGCATGCATCCCTCGCCTCCTCTGGCCCCAAGAGCGCGAAAAGACGTCCCTGCGCCGCTGGGATCTGCGGGATGGTCGAGGAGTCCCGGCCAAACGGGATGATGGTTAACTAGCGGGGCTGAACTTTGGGGAGAAGATTGGGGAGGGGCGGAGGGGAATGGGGGGAAGTGCGAACTTGTCACGGACCTGCTCAGAAAGAGATCTCGCTTGCAATTCTTGCTTCGCAGCTACCGCTCCTTTCCTGATGGTGCAGTCCTAGGGGTGCCTACTAGAAAGAAGTGTCAGCTGATCTCATCAGAGCTTGCAGAAATGGATGTGGAAAGATATTGGGTAACAGTTTAGATTTTGCTGAATTCCAGTTTGATGGGAACGCGGGCTTTTAATTGGCTCTGTTTGTTCACGTCAACGTTTCCTCTCCGGATACTCCGACTCCGCCCCACTCTATCCCCGCTGCATCACACATCAAGATTCAAAGCACTTTGCATTTGTCCAGTTAAGGGTTATAAGGGTCTCCCTTATTTTGCTCGATTTTGCCTCGTTTAGTCCGGTTTTGTTAGCTGTGGGGAGGAAAGGGGTCTGCGGAACTCTGAGGTCCTGTTCCCCAACTACAGGAAAAGTTAGAGGGGCCACCCTTCTGGTTTCTGAAGATTCCTCCTGTATTGGCTGGACTCCACCCAGTGTTTCTCTCTCTCTCTCTCTCTCTCTCTCTCTCTCTCCCAACAAAACAAGAAGCTTGCTTTTCATTTTCAAAAAGAAAGAAGGAAATATTCTTAGGAAGGTGTATTTCATGCACAAGACCACATTCAATACCCGTATGCTATTTGGGAGCACATAGCACCCTGCTTAAATCTAGAAATGTGGTCAGAGCGCTGTTGTGTTGTAACCAATGGGAAAAAATGGTATCAGATTTTATACGGGATGAGGGGATTAGAACTCCAAATATAATTCAGAACAAAGGAAGGAAGGTAGATATAGTATCTATTCGCAACATTAACAGTTATTAGTAATAGCAACTTATTCACCCTATTTAAGTGCATGTTGTTGTTGTTGTTGTTCTTTAGTCGTTTAGTCATGTCCGACTCTTCATGACCCATGGACCAGAGCACGCCAGGCACTCCTGTCTTCCACTGCCTCCCGCAGTTTGGTCAGACTCATGTTCGTAGCTTCGAGAACACTGTCCAACCATCTTGTCCTCTGTCGTCCCCTTCTCCTTGTGCCCTCCATCTTTCCCAACATCAGGGTCTTTTCCAGGGAGTCTTCTCTTCTCATGAGGTGGCCAAAGTATTGGAGCCTCAGCTTCAGGATCTGTCCTGAATGCATGGATAAGTTAAATAGATTTCCTAAGCCAAAGCTGCCACGTTATTTTAGAATCATGAAGAGAGAAGAAACGGCATGACTGGCACATCAACATACCTACTGAGGACATGTTTAAAAAATATTTACTAAGCTCCCGCACAACCACCTCAGATTGGTTTTTAGGACTTAGCCCACAATGTTATTCAGCCTGAGGGCTGCATTTCATGGTGGGGGATCTTCCATGGGCCTCCTGCCCATTGTGGGCAGGGCCAGACACAAAAATGGGCAGACTTCCTTGTGGCCCTGCAAATGCTGGAGCTTTCCATGTGCACATACAACTCCCTTTCCCCGTCCTCCATCCAGTCAAGCTACAGAAATTATTACAATAAGATATGCTGTGAGCCAGGCAAAAGCACTCAAGGAGAGTGGAGAACACAGCTCCTAACCAGTGCTCTCTGGGATGAGGCATGGATGCTTAAACCCCTCTGGGAATTGTAGCTCAGACCCAAACATGCATCTGGGGACCAATTTCTGAATCTTGTTTACCATATTGTTATAGATTTAGGGCAAGCCCTAGAAATTAATAAAATGTATTTTTATCTGAACATCAAAACCCAAACAGTAAACCTTCTTAAACAGCAATAAAAAACCCTATAACCCTGAGAAATCACCCCAAAGGAACAATTCCAAAGACACAATTCCCCCACTAGAACTTCACCCACATACAGCACCAGATCCAGCCATAGGGAACTTCAACAGCATTTGGGCCATCATCCTTATCCTCTCTGACTACTTTGTACCTGCCCCAAGCAGATGGGGCTGGATGTCTCCCTAGCCACCACCTGTGCAAATTAGGGCTCCTAATCTGGACAGTCGAGCCCCAGCTGGGCCTCCCTCAAGGGCAGGGGTGCTCCAGCGAGGACTCACAGGAAGGGTTGACTGTGCAAGACAAAATCTGTGATTTTGGTTATTTGTGATATGAAAGGAGAATGCAAGCTGCAAAGGAATTCCTGTGGCTGAGCTATAAATGATAGGGAGCAATTGAGGGACATTAACAATACAAGGAAATTCCTTCCCCTCTTGCTTCAGGTGTGAACAGAGACGGGGGATTTGGGAGGTGGCCTGGGTAACTGCTCTAGGGGAGGGAAGAGGGTTTGGGGGAAGAAGAAGGGGTAGGGAGAGCAGAGGTCGATCATGGGAGAGGCTGGCTGCAGTCAGATTAGACTGATGCCTCTTGGAATGACTGTGCCATAAGAGCTGGACTGGCTCCATGCACACTGAAGGTGTAAATAGGTGAA
Source organism: Podarcis cretensis (assembly GCF_951804945.1). Classification (NCBI taxonomy): domain Eukaryota; kingdom Metazoa; phylum Chordata; class Lepidosauria; order Squamata; family Lacertidae; genus Podarcis; species Podarcis cretensis. The sequence continues at coordinate 20,399,656 of NC_137177.1, read as the reverse complement.
TGAAGCAAATTTTTTAAAGCCACAATGGTCTCTGTTGCATCTTCCATTCTCCAAAGGGACATAGACCCTGTGTGGGTGCCTGGGCCCCACGGGCTTTTGCCACCGCTAGGCAGAGAGAGGGGCACCCAACTTCGGGAACAATATATTTGCATGGTGTTCGCAGGCTGCAAAGTGCTACTATGCTCCATTAAATACATAGTGCAGACGGGATCACACAGAGGCAATAACAAAGCTCCAAGGCAGAGGTCAGCAATCTAAGGCCCATGGACCAGAAGTGGCCCATGAGGGTAGCTTAACTGGCCCATGAGCTGCCCCCAAACTGAGCTGCCCGCTCGGCGAGTCTCCACACGCTGCACTAAACCGGTGCAGCGTGGCATTGGGACTCTCTTCCACGGCTCCGGAAATCACTTCTGCTCATGCCCAGACACCGGAAATCATGTCTGCACATGTCCATGGCACCGGAAATCGCTTCTGCCTATGCCCAGATGCCGAAAATCGCTTCTGTGCAGGCACAGTTTTCATGTCTGGGCATGTGCAGAAGTGATTTCTGGTGCCATGGACATGCGCAGACATGATTTCTGGTGTCGCGCTGCACAGGTCCGGCCCACGGAGGATCTTCGCGAGAGTGATCTGGCCCATGCCCGGTAAGCCTTGCCGACCCCTGCTGTCACATTCCAGCCAGACAAAAACACTCTGCAAGGCCGGGCTGAAGCTGAGGGTGATGTAGGAAGAGAGGAGGGGAGGAGTAGCCTGGGGAAAGTCCTGAGGGCCAGATTCAAAGCTCTGGTGGACTACATCAGCCTACAGACCAGAGCTTCCACACCTCTGTTCTAGCATGTCAGAAACCCTGTGTTAGATGCTGGGAACACACAAAGCTATCTGAAAACAGAAGACCAGAAACAGTGAACAAAGCATAATACGTTTGTATAATATTTCCTTTTCCCATTCATATCTTGCTGCAAGACATCTAGTGCAATTTCAATGGTATTTATTCCTCCAATCAGCCCACATCTTATTTGCAATCTTTCTTCTTCTTCTTCTTCTCCTCAGGTGATGGATAGTTAGGCAATGCAACATTTGCTATAGTTTGTTTTGAAAATCCTTACTACTGTATTTGTTAAAAATGACCCCATTTGTTTTAAGGGCTCCCATTGACTGGTTTCTTATAGTCTCCTGATCTACTTTTAAAAGGTCAGTTCAAAGTTATAAAACCGCCCTTCTATCAAAAAAGAAATGTCCACGCCGCATTATCAAAATAGTTCCATTGTATTCCTCTGGTTACGAAGACCATCTTGTTCTAGCCAGTAAAGCTGCTTGGTGCATAAGTACATATTCATCCTTTTTTGTTCTTGACATTGCAGAAGGAGATGGCAGTCAAGGAGGGTGGAACAGGAAGCAAATCAGCGGGAATCGGGATCCTTGCAAGCAGCTGGAAGACCAAGAGCATCGCCTGGGGTCGCATTCTGGTAAACCACCACAACCTGCAGAAAAGAACACCCCAGGAGTAAAATCAGCCTTGCTGTGCATTTACTGTGATGCTCAGCTTCTGAATAACAACAACAAAGTTTGGCTCTTGATAAATAAGGGAAGGGCTGTGGGGGGTTGGACTTGGGACCTCCTAGATGCAAAGCAGATGCTGTATCACTGAGCCACAGCCCTTCCACCCACAATTAGCACCTAGGGAGGCTGTCAGGGTGAGTCTGCTAGCTCAGCCCTCAGCTCCATCACTGTTTCAGCTGCCTTCAAGGTAACCATCTGCAGCAGGAAGCCTTTTGCATCCTTGGAGGCTCCCCGGGTATTTCAGGATCCTGATGGTGCAGCTAGGTGGTTTTCTAATCCATAGTGCTGACAGCAAACCAATTCTTTCTAGCTAGATACATCTGTTTCACCCTGCAATGGGAGCTTAGGTGCTGTTATGTACTAAGCTTGGATCCTAGAACAATAGGCAAGTAGGATCCTAGAATGCAACAACTGATTGGCTTGCAGGAGAAGACCAATCAGGCTCCAGGAAGAAGTTAATCAGCCTGTTAGGCTGGTAGGATTGTAGAATGCAACAACTGATTGGCCTACAAGAAAAGACCAATCAGGCTCCAGGAGGGAAGCAGAATCAGCCAATCAGACGGGACTCGTTGTGTAAATAATGTATATAAAAGCCTGAGGTTTGGGGGGCAATTCAATCACTGTTTTACAAGCTGCAATAAAGAGCTTGTAAAATCACTACAGGACTCTGAGTATATTTCAGGAAGTGAGCTAAGAGTTTTAGAGGCAGACTTCCAGCCCCAACATGGAATATTGTTATTCTACAATACCCCTTATTTTACGCCCCTGTCCCTGAATCTCTTTGCCTGCTCTGGTTACCAAACCCCACTCTCTTTTCAATGTTACCGTTTCAGTGTAGTTGTCCTGGCAAACAGTCTTGCACCCGAATGCAGTGGTGGAGATAGCAATGCAAAACTCAAGGATGTTGAATACCAGGAAGACAGCCAGGATTCCATACAACATGTTCTGTCGATGAAGCAGAGAGCCCAGCAAAGGGAATTACCCTCCAGCAAGGTGTATGCTTGTCTATAGGTGTATTTCAAAGAGTCTCAGGCTAGGACCTGGCAGTCCAGGGTTCAAATCCCCACTTGCCAGGTGCCTTTGGGCAAGTCATCTCTTTCAGCCCAGCCCTTCAACCCCACAGGGTTGTTGTGAGGATGAAGATCACCTCGAGCTCCTTGGAGACCTGAAGGAGCGTCTCCACCTCCATCATTCTGCCCAGACACTGAGGTCCAGCGCCGATGGCCTTCAGGCGGTTCCCTCCCTGTGAGAAGCCAAGTTACAGGGAACCAGGCAGAAGACCTTCTCGGTAGTGGCACCCACCCTCCCACCAGATGTCAAAGAGAAAAATAACTACCAAACTTTTAGAAGACTTCTGAAGGAAGCCCTGTTTAGGGAAGCTTTTAATGTTGAATAGGTTGTTGTATTTTAGTGTTTTGTTGGAAGCCGCCCAGAGTGGCTGGGGAAACCCAGTCAGATGGGCGGGGTATAAATAATAAATTATTATTATTATTATTATTATTATTATTATTATTATTATTATTTTATTAGTGATCAGGTGGGATACAAGAGCAAAAATAATAATGCACACAGATACCCAGTGCCCCCGGACACCGGGGGGCAGCAAACTAACTTGGCTCCCTAACTTGGCTGCCTACCTCAAGAACCCACAAGGGTTGCAATTGCTTAAGTGTCGCTGGGACAATGCAAAATGCACCAAACGTACGTAATTCCAAGATCAAAGTAATCACTATTCCCCATTTGTTGTTCTGGTTATTTCAAAGCCAGTGCTGTAGCTACAGGGCGGTGAGCCAGGTTTGTTTAAGCCACCAGAGGCTCCCAGCCTGTGTGTGTAAACAAATGCATGTGGGGTCTGTGTGTGCCAAACTGGGTCTTTGACCCGGGTGAAAGAAAGCCTAGTTTCACCTCTGCTAGTGATTACGAGAGATTATATTAGTGACACAAATTACTTCCTCTCTTCACGGACAGGACCCTCCAGGAGCTAAGGCACACTGTTTCACCCTGTTCTGTGTCCCTCCTCCTCCCTTTGAAGGGAGATTGGACAATGTTGGCCATTTATTCAGCATTCACTCAAACTTTGCCTCAAGCAAGTGTTTCCCCACACTTCCCAGTACGTTTATCCATTGCTTTCCTTCTTGCAAAATATCATATTTGGAGGAAGTGGGTTTGTGGCCTATGAACTCTAAATCCACTTTAATGGTACAACCTCAATTGGCCGGGGTGCTTCTGGAATATCACCCCCAAATAACAATGGTTTGCTAGCACCCTCAGTATTGGTGAGACCTGCACTTACCCAAGGGAGTATGTGAGTTTTAATGCACTCTGACAGTGTAGTATTGCCTGAATACTCATAATGGCAAAAGTATTCTGCTTCCCATCCTGGTATGTAAAATTCCAATTGGAAACAGAGCGACACAATTCCAATGCCGGCTGCCACAGAACTCACCACGTTCATTCCAAGCATGCCTTTCACCTAAAAATGGTGACATATAACATTATTTCATTAATCCAAGAGTCCCTCAGACCATGTGGTGGGCCGGACTATATTTTGCGGGGGAAAAGAGAACGAATTCCTATGCCCCATAAATAACCCAGAGATGCATTTTAAATAAAAGCATACATTCTACTCATGTAAAAACACCAAGCAGGCCCCACAAATAACCCAGAGATGCATTTTAAATAAAAGGACACATTCTACTCATGTAACAACACACTGATTCCCGGACAATCCGCGGGCCGGATTTAAAAGGCGATTGGGCCGCATCGGGCCCCTGGACCTTAGGTTGCCTACTCCTGCATTAAGCATTTCTAGCTCTGTTGACCTCTACAATGGTGACAATAGCCCTGAGAGGCTCCAATACTTTGGCCACCTCATGAGAAGAGAAGACTCCCTGGAAAAGACCCTGATGTTGGGAAAGATGGAGGGCACAAGGAGAAGGGGAAGACAGAGGACGAGATGGTTGGACAGTGTTCTCGAAGCTACCAGCATGAGTTTGACCAAACTGCAGGAGGCAGTGGAAGACAGGAATGCCTGGCGTGCTAAGGTCCATGGGGTCACGAAGAGTCGGACACGACTAAATGCCTAAACAACAATCTGCCTGGTATTATATCTCCTCTTATCCAGACTAAACACACCCAACTCCCTCAAAAGACTTGGTTTCCAGACCCTTGATCATCTTGGTTGCCCTCCTCTGCACATGTTCCAGCTTGTCAATATCCTTCTTAAATTGTGGTGCCCAGAACAGGACACAGATGGGGCTTCTGGGGACATCCTATGGTGTTGCAATACACTGATGCAGAGCCCCACCCCTTGAGTTTCACATGAGGTGGGGAGGGCAGGTTCCATTGTGGGACAATAGCACCCATTTCAGCTTTGGACATATATGGGTAAATATCATTTGCTTTGGAAATATCCCACAATATTTTTTTAAAAAAATGTTAAAAACTATCAGATTCTAACCAGCTGCAGCTGGCCAGCTATGAGTTGTCTGAGATCGGGGCAGGATTTCGTTTTTTAAGTGTGTAGTTGAACCCAAAATATGGAGTAGAGGGAAATCATTGTTTGCGATTGAAAAGCTGATAATGTCCTAATATCTTCATCTTTATGCACATTCTCCTAAGAAATGCATTTTCGTAAACTCTGGGTGGTTGGAGAAGCGCACTGCAAAATTCAACTAAGTGCAGATTTAAAAGGATATCTGTAGCTTTCAAATGCATATCATTTCAGAAAGTGCTGATTTTATACATTCAGCTTTTGGTGCATACTGAATCAAATTTCCTCTCCGTTTCTAACGTTGTGTCAATCCAATTTGACGCTTGGCCTGAGCCAAGATCCTAAACCTCTTAAAGTAATCCACAGAACTTCCTCAGGGAAAACGCATGAGGTTGGGCACGATAGCTTCAGACCAGGAATTCCAGGAGGGAGCCTTAAATGGCTAGCAGAAGACGTCACCAACTGTGCGCTTCACCTCCCATCATGTCACACAAATGTGTGTGCCCAAAAACAAATTAGTTACCATTGGCACTTTGGGGTTCCTGGCAGCTGCCACAGACAGAGATCCCGAAATGATGTACTGTAAGACATGGGAGAGGAAGACAGAAACAATGAACAAGATTACAAGGCATTTTCTCATATGTAGAAGGTAAGTTGAATGCAAACCACAGTTTCCCAGTCTTAGTGTAACACACTAATCACTGTGGCAGGGAGGCTCTTGTAGTTTGCAGTTCCCCATTGTGGGCCTTTTCCAATCTCTCTCTGCCTCTAACTCAGCACACTATTGATGCCTTACACAGCAGGCATCAATAGCTGGCATCAAGCGTTGGCAAGTTCAGGCATCTGCCAAGAGCTCTTATCTTAGCAGGGGTCATGTCGGAACAAGGCCCCTGGACCTCCTCCTCCTCACCACTGCTGCATCTGGCTAGTTCCCCTACCTGTCACATTGGACCAAACAACAGGGAGTGAGAGAGGGTGGAGCACCAGATGCCACTGCCTGCTTCTTCATTGGGTCCCTGCCTAGAAAGCAAGATGTAAGTAACCAAACAAACCCCTGTGTTGCAAAGAGAACGTCAGCAATGTCTAGGCAACACAATGACCATGTACATACACATTAGTCAATCTTTTATAGAATTCCTTCAAACCATAACAAGTCCAAAATGAAATCTTTAGTCTCAAAGTCTCTGAAAACCTTTAAATGAAGTGAAGAACAGTGATTCCGGATATTGACTACTGTTTCATAGAATTCTTCGTCAGCGTGGTGGGAAGATATAGAATTGCTTCATAAACTCAACTTATTTCAAATGAATATGTAAATGAAAATATCAAATGCTGTGGAACAGTGCTCATGTAATATTGTAGTCACTGATATTTTCATCTCTGCCTTACTCTCGGGTGAATCCTGAAAGAACTCTTTTGCTTTTTTAGGTTGCTGGGGTTTTTTAACACACAGAGATATTATATGTAGAATTACCAAGATTCCAGCCCAGAGTGGTTGTTCTATAGCAATGTAAGATCCTCTGTGATCGCCCATTAGGTTAAACACAACTCCAAATGCAATGTGCGTGATTCCGAGGAAGATCTGTGTGATCTGCAAAGAAAACATAAAACCAGGTTTTAGCATCACCACACTTTCTACCCACAGAGCAAATAAAGATCACTTCAGATCTTGATGTTTTTCTGGCATGAATGCCTTCTCCAAGGGGTGCAGAAGAGGCGTGAATCTTCTTCTTCTTTGTGAATGCTACCTGCTCGTCTGCCCATAGGATAACTAACCTACAGGGTGCCTATAAACATCAATGGACTCCAGCAATATCCTTATAATCATCACATATCTACAACTGTGAGCTTCCAAGGGCCAAACCAGAGGCAGCCCGCAAAGGATGCTGCAACAATAACAAGCCATGGAAGATGAGAGGCAGCAGGGAGCTGAATTTTAGCATCACACAGGGCGACACTGAAATTTTAAAGGCCAAAGTTTGCCACTGGATAAACTTAACATAACGTGTAAGGTAGTCATGAGTCTTTGGAACAAAACAGAAATGCTTAAAGGAGCCACCTACAGTTCATGGACAGAGAAAGCAGGACCAAAGTCTGCAATCCTCAATGTACTTACTTGGGAGGAAGTCCCTCTGAACTCAGTCTGAGGAGACAGGCAGTAGATTTTTTGGACTTCCTGGTGGTTGCAGTTCAAACATCAGACAGGGGAAGGCAAATAAACAGGCTCATGAGGACAGCTCTGGGGTGTGGTGGTTGGTAGGTGGTTGGTAGGGCAGAAGGTGGAAAGGCCACAGCAGGTGAAGGCAGGATCACAGAATCGTAGAGTTGGAAGGGAGCCTGAAAGTCATCTATTCCAACCTTGCACAGAGCCAATGGCAGGCAGAGCCAACTCATTCCAGATTGGGTTTTTAGGGGGTATCCTAAACCCTTAAAATGTCACAAGTTGCTTACTAAGACACACAGGTTGCCAGTCCACTGTCCATCAGACCTTGTGGGGGGCCGGACTATATTTTTTTGGGGGGGGATGAATGAATTCCTATGCCCCACAAATAACCCAGAGATGCATTTTAAATCAAAGGACACATTCTACTCATGTAAAAACACACTGATTCCCGGACCATCCACGGGCCAGATTGAGAAGGTGAGTGGGCCGGATCCAGCCCCCGGGCCTTAGTTTGCCTACCCATGATTTAGGCAGCCACTGGCTCCAGGCTTCAAATTATCCCCTGTACTGATGTTAGCCTTGAAGATGAGGGGAGTGGTGGAGATGCAAATTTCCAATCATGCAGGGTCACCCTTGGTAGCAGCTGCCCCAAAGCCAAAAAGGGAGGGAGGGAAGCGCTTGGTGGCTGTGTGAAGCAAAAGACAGGAAGATAAGGAGGGAATTTCCGCTCAGAAACGGAAACAGAGGCACTGGTCTAATAGCCAGGGTGGCAGGGCTGAGCGCTCTTACAAGCTTTGCCAAATTAGGAACAGGACTGTCTCAGACATTGGCTGAATTGCTGGGGCAGTTACTGAGGTCACAGGTCCACTACAAACCCACCAGTGTTTGACCTAAGTTTGACCCCTGCCTGTCCTTCAGTATTTTTAAGCTTCATTAAGTCTTTTGTGCTTCATTATGCAGCAGTGGACAGTCGTCAGCTGTAACTGTGGTCATAGCGAAATGTACCAGGGTCAGGGCAGAATTATTATTATTATTATTATTATTATTATTATTATTATTATTATTAAAAGCAACATATACAGCAACTGCAGTGGAGCACCTTTCTAGCCCATTTCTCAGACTCAGGTTCTCGATTGACTCGTTACATGGAAGGATTATTCGTTCCGGCATAAAGAAGCACCATACATTTGAAGCCAAGTTGAAGAGTGCAGGGAATTATAGTTCTGTGACAGCGTTCAAAGCTCCCATTGTTCTAGGCGCATTCCGTGACATGGAATTTCATTAGCATGAGCAGTTTCTGAGCTCTGGGCACAGTATCGTGCCTAAAATAACGGATTAAAACTGCAAAGTGGAAGGAAAGGAGGAACTTTTTCTGCCTCCCCACTTCCAGCTACTGCACTCTCTGAAGACTGGGGAAGAGACTCTCTTAAGAATATCAGGGTGGTGGGAAGAAGGGGAAGGACTAGACCATGTGAAAAATGAGCACAAAATTTTAGCTGCAGTTCATCTTTGGCTTTGAATTCTTGTTATAAAAAAGGCATCTAGGCATTTCATTCTTGCGTCCATAACCTAGGTTTAAGGTGCCATTTAGCGCCTAGCTTTCATATCTCAATTTCTAATGCTGTTCTGTGAGAGGTAAACCATATTTCTCAGGATATATATTTTTTTTGGGGGGGGGGGCGGGGGGAGAACAATGGCACTAGTGGAAGCCAGTGCAGGGACTCCCACGAATACAATGGGGTTTTCTTCTGCCCACTCAGATGATAATAATAATAATACCCCCGTCCATCTGACTGGGCTTCCCCAGCCACTCTGGGCGGCTTCCAACAAAATATCAAAATGCAGTAATGCATCAGATTGGGAAGAGTGCAGTGCTGCATTGTCCCATAAATGCACGATGTGTATTTAACCACATAGACCAAATAGTGCCACATCTCTGCGTTTAAAGAAGGGGTGGGGCTATTCATGTATGCCTCAACTGCAGCAAGGATTTTAATAGCAAGAGAGTGGAAAAGTGACATCATCCCCTCAAAGATCGAATCGCAAGCCAAATTGAGAGAGTACTTACAATTAGCAAGGAGAACGGGCTCAGTAAGAGGAAACGCAATACAAGAAGTAAATAAGGGTTGGTTTATAATTAAGGAATATCTCAAAGGGTACTGCAATAGTAAAGGTTTTCTGGCAGATATTGAATGAGCCTTGTAATCCAAAGTACATGTTAGATATAGTTAAATTAAGTTAACGAAAAAGTGTTGTGTAAATAAAAGTTTATTTGAAAATTAGTACAATGGGTATAGTCGGAAGTTTCTTTTCTTTGCTGACTGAAATATGAGATATTACTATGTTTTTTACTCTATTCATACTTTTATTCTTCTTTCTTTTCTTTTTCTTTCTCTCCCTCCCTTTTTCTTTTTTGCTTTATTTTTGTTCTTTTGTATGTATATTCTCAACAATTTCTATGTTTGCTGGTATTGCATGTATTTTAAGACACTGCTTGTTCAATTGAATTTTTAAAAAAGCAGGAGTGGGGAACCCTATAAACTTTTATGTTGCCTCAGGATTAATATGCCTAAGGAAGGCTTATGTCAAAACGATATCTTTCTTCTTTTTAATGTTCATGTAGGCTGCAGTCCAATCCCCATTTACCTGTGAGCATGTCACGTAGAACTCAGCAGACGTTAATTTTTGTTAATAATCTTTGTTAATAACCACATAAGAAGTAGCATAAACATAGCTGAAGCTTAAGGTTTATAACTATGTAAGAAAAGACAAGTATATGTTTTGTGTGTGTGTGCGCGCACGCATGTATATGATTGAAATCTCAACTCTATGAGATATACTATATATATGTACAGTCATACCTCGGGTTGCAGACTCTTCAGGTTGTGTTTTTTCGGGTTGTGGACTGCTGAAACCTGGAAATACTGGAATGGGTTACTTCCGGGTTTCGGTGGTCGCACATGCGCAAAAGCGCTAAATCACGCTTTGCACATACACAGAAGCACCGAATCGCAACCCAGGGGTGCGCAGACGCGGGTTGCGACTGCTGTGGGTTGCGGACATCCACTGTAATGTATTGTAAGACTATTAATAAAGCTTATTACACTGCAAAAAGAAAAAAGAAAGCAGACTTTTGTGTAGACAGCAACTCATACAACAACAGCAGGACTTCTGATATGGCATGTGGAAGGAAGTGCCAAAGGAGGCAGGCAGTCATGAGCTAGCCACTGTATATTCAAATATGATCTCCCCACCCATCCACCCGCTATATTCTGTACTCACCCCCAGTGCCAATGGCTCACCCCGATAAAACTTCTTCACTGATTTTGGCACAGAAGCATCAGACTCATCCCTCGAGGAGGGCCATGGTGGCGCAGTCAGAGTTGAATCCATGATGGTGTTTGTGGAGTGGGCTTCTGTAGACTTTCAAAACAGCAACTGTGTCAGGAAGAGGAGATCAAAAGGGAGAAAGAGAAAATAAGAGAGGGAGAGCAGGGAGTGAATTATTGCCCCCTTTTGGAATAATAATAATAATAATAATAATAATAATAATAATAATAATAATAATAAATAATGGAGAGCAGTGATAACAAGAGCATCAACTGAACTTAGCACTCTCCTCCCAAGCAAACTGGGGAGTCCAAACTGCCCATTATCCTTCTGCTCTTAATGCTCAAAAACAGGATATTCATTCTGCTTGGGGTGAGGGCAGGGGGTGCTGAATGATAAAGGCTTTGCGATATTGCAGATTTGGAATTCTCCCATTCTGTTTCCAGGCACCTGCATTTCTCTGACTTGGATGCAATCCTGCACGCCAGAAGCTGGAGTAATCAAGCTGGTGTTTAAGTTCTCTGGGATCCAAAATGAAGAAGCAAACAGGGCGGGCAGAGACTCCTCTTGGCAAAACCACCCACCTGCCTTCCCCTGCAGCCAAGGCACTGTTTTGCTGACCCTACCAATGCTGACACACACACACACACACACACCCCTCGAGCTGATCCCATACCTCTTTCTGGATTACACCCAGGGGCACCAATTGTGTCAGAGGACACCAGGAATGCTGTGATCAATGAAAAAGGAGTCCTGGCCAAGTGGGCTGCTGGTTAGCTAGCAGGACTGAGCCTGAAGAAGAAGAAGAAGAAGAAGAAGAAGAAGAAGAAGAAGAAGAAGAAGAAGAAGAAGAAGAAGGGGGGAAAGGGAAGTGAAAGGGAGCCCAGAGCAACATTTCCCCTAGCACGAGACAAAAGAGCTATACAGCAGCTCACATCCAGAAGCTTGCAATTCTTGGAAATGAAAAGCTCCATCAAGGGCAGCAATTCTTAGAAATGAAAAGGGCCATCGAGGGCAACCAGTTTTGGCTCCTTATCTTCTGCCTGCCAGTCCCACAGCTTGACTGAAGCTGGTGGCACAGTCCTATGGGTGCCTACTCAAAAGGAAGTCCCAAGTGAGCCCCTCGGAGCTTACAGACCAGATCCGGACAGATGTTGAGCAATAGATGTTGAGAATATAATCATAGAATCTGTAGTCCAACCCGAAGGAATATCAGATACAACATCCAGGACAGATGGCTATCCAACTTCTGCTGGTTGGAAGGAGAGTCCACCACCTCTTGTGGGAGTCTGTTCCACTGTCGAACAGCTCTTGATGTCAAAAAGTGCAAGGGGGGTGGTAGCTGGGTACACTTGCCCTGGGCTTTGGAGGGCCAAGCCAGCAAGGGACTATCTGCTTTTTTGTTTGAGTTTATAACTTTATTCTAACAAGACCCCACCCACCTCAGGCCTCACACAAGCTCTACACAGGCCTAGCACTGGATTGAAAATGGCTCTTGTTTATTGAAGCAAACATATACCCATGGGACATGAGCAGACACTGGCTTATTCTCCTGTTTAACTTTCCCAGCTGCATCACATTAAGATGCAACATTCTTTTCACTGCTCCAGTTCATTGAAACCTTAACTTCTATAAGGGTCTCCCTTATTTTGCACGATTTGCCACCCACCCACAGCATTTTGCATCATTCATTCTGGTTTTTGTCAGTTGTGGGAAGGAGAAAGGGTCTTCGGGACTCCGAGGTCCTGTTCCACAGCTGCAGGAAATGTGAGAGAACCCACCCTTCTGGTTTCAGCTGTTATTGGCAGCACATCACCCAGTCTCTCTCTCTCTCTCTCTCTCTCTCTCTCTGTGTGTGTGTGTGTGTGTGTGTGTGTGTGTGTCTCAGCCAACAGAACTAGAAGCTTCTTCCTCTTTACCCAGAAAAGAACAATGTGTAAAATTATTGCGAAGGTTCATTTGTGCACAACACTATATTCGGCACTCTTGTGTAATTTGGGCTTACGTAGCATCGTGCTTCAATCCCAAAATGTGGCCAGCTGTGTGTCATGTTGCAACCAACTTTCCATTAGAAATGCAGAAGTGAAACCAGGGACATGGGGTCGGGGGAGAGAAGCTAGAGTTTGGGAGGCAAAGCAAAATGGGACCGATTGTGGTAGAGCCATCTGCTTTGCATAGAATCATAGATCTGTAGAGTTGGAAGCAACCCCAGGATCATCTAGGATCAACCCCCTGCAATACATGCAGAATGTCCCGGGTTGAGTCCTTGGCCACTCCATGTAAGGCTGAGAGATCCCTGTTGGAAACCCTTTGAGAACCACTGGCAGTCTCTTCTGGTCTCTACTCATCTGACTCAGTATAAGGTAGCTAACAGAACATAAGAAGAGGCTGTTGCATCAGGGCAATGGCCATGGCCTATCCAGTCCAGCATCCTGCTCTTGCAGTGGCCAACCAGGTGGGAGCAGGATTCAAGCACAAGAGCACTTCCCCTCCTGTGGTTTCCAGCCACTGGTATTCAGAAGCTTTGCCGCCTCCAACTATAGCCATTGTGGTTAGTAGCCATTGCTAGAGCTCTCCCTCTACGAATTTGGCCCTTGCAAGAATGTTACTTGCCCACAGCTGGAAAGAAGCAGGTGTCCCAGTAAAGGAAGAATGGATACAAAAACTTGTGGAATACAGTGGTACCTCAGGTTACATATGCAGGTTACAGACGCTTCAGGTTACAGACTCCGCTGACCAAGAAATAGTGCTTCAGGTTAAGAACTTTGCTTCAGGGTGAACAGAAATCGTGCTCCAGCGACAAGGCAGCAGCAGGAAGCCCCGTTAGTTAAAGTGGTGCTTCAGGTTAAGAACAGTTTCAGGTTAAGTACGGACCTCCGGAATGAATTAAGTACTTAATCTGAGGTACCACTGTGTGCAGAAATAGCAAAAACTTACTGGAAGAATAAGAAATCAAGATAACGCCAGCAGAGTTATTGTAATATCCTGTAGTTTTATAAGAGTATCTATTTACAGTAGATAATTAAATGAGCGAGTTAAATGAATTTGGATATGCAGAAGACATTAAAAAATAAATTTAAGGAACTGCAGAAGGAGGGGGAGCGAAGTCAAATTTTGAAATGTTAAATTGATTTGTAAAATGAATGAAATGTATAAATTTGAAAAGTATAAATAAAACCTTTTTTTAAAAAAAGAATTTTCCCTCTGTTCCTGGGAGTCATTCCACTGGTCCTTGTAGCTGAGGGATGGGCAACTGCTCCTGTCTGCTCCCCCCCCCCCCAGGTGCTGCTGGACTAGAACCTCCTTCCCACCTGACAAATGAGCATGTTGGCTGGGACTGGGGAGAGCTGGAGTCCAGCAACAGGTGTGCCTGACAAATGGGGCTAGGAAGAACTGCCTTGGTGCTCACTGCAAATTACTTGCCAGGTAGAGTCTGCAGGCAGCTGGAGGAGAAGGAGAGGACACTGGAGGAAGAAAGAGCTGCGAGTGGAAGGGGGCCCTCTTCCCATCCTTCTTACTCCCTGGAAAACTGAACAAACCTGCCACACCTAGAACTGGGTGTTGAGGGTGGAGCTGAATGGGGCACAGCTGTGGGCCAGCTAAGGAAGTACCATCCACCTTTGGGCTGCCCATAAAAATGCACTGTTTCCAGTAGCAATTCTCATTTTGAGACTTGTGGGTGAGCTGAGAGTTTGTTTGGAGCCTAAGTGAGAACCCAGAGGCCAAGAGAGAGGATGTGTGTCAGAAGGAAAATGAATATATGTTAGTAACTTGCCGATCAGAAGGTTGGCGGTTCGAATCCCCGCGATGGGGTGAGCTCCCGTTGCTCGGTCCCTGCTCCTGCCAACCTAGCAGTTTGAAAGCATGTCAAAGTGCAAGTAGCTAAATAGGTACCGCTCCAGTGGGAAAGTAAACGGCGTTTCCGTGCACTGCTCTGGTTCGCCAGAAGCGGCTTAGTCATACTGGCCACATGACCCGGAGCTGTACGCTGGCACCCTCGGCCAATAAAGCGAGAGTTGGCCACGACTGGACCTAATGGTCAGGGGTCCCTTTACCTTTACAGTGGTGCCTCGCAAGACGAAATTAATCCGTTCCGTGAGGCTCTTCGTATAGCGGTTTTTTCGTCTTGCGAAGCAAGCCCATTGACAGCTTAGTGGATTAGCGCTATTCGCGGTTTAGTGGCTTTTAGCGATCAGCTGTTAAGCGGCTTATCAGCGGATCAGCTGATAAGCGGCTTAGCAGCTTAGGGAAAGGGGGGAAAAACCCGCAGGAACTCGCAAGACATTTTCGTCTTGCGAAGCAAGCCCATAGGGAAATTCGTTTTGCGAAGCGCCTCCAAAATGGAAAACCCTTTCGTCTAGCGGGTTTTCTGTCTTGCGAGGCGTTCGTGTTGCGGGGCACCACTGTACTTTTATACGTAACTGCATTTTTGTAATATCTTAAGTTGTCTGTTGCTGCTTCCGTTTTCTGTACATCGCTTATAGGTATATTTTTTACTAATTAAGTTGCATAGAAATGGATTATTTGATGGCCTTCAGCCTGGAGAGCTTAGTTAGTAGAGCATGGTGCTGATGACACCAAGGTTATAGGTTCGAGCCCCATATGGGACAAACTGCATATTCCTGTATTTCAGGGTGTTGGACTAATTGATCCTCAGGGCCCCTTCCAACTCTACAATTCTATGATTATTTGTTCAATCAACTCCTGGAGGGCCACAGGTCAATCATCTCTGTTGGGGAGGGGGGAAAGAAGCCATCAAAGACAGCTGCATCTGCAGGACTAGCAAGGGATGGGTGATTCCCATCATCCCTGGTCATTCCTGTTGTTGGCATCTATCTGTCTCAGGAGACAATGGAAGGATGTACCTTTGAGGATGAAGCTGGAGAGTTACAATGCCTGCTGTGGCTGTAGAGACCAAAACAGGAGAGACCTATTTCATTGCAGGCAAGGCAGATGAAGGTGTCCAATTCTGCTGCTACAGGAGCACCATGGCCTTCTGGACTCCTCCCAGCCGTTGTTCCTCTGCTGTGGATATATGACCTGAATGTCTCCACTTCCAGTCCTACCCCTGGTCTAATGATTTATCACAGCGATGGGGTAAAAATGAAGAGGGGGGCGGCGAGAAGCCGACGAAACGCAAACCAACAAAACTATGGTTGAGGTCAAAGTCACAGGGGCCAGAACAAAAAGTTGGCAACTGTGTTGGTCGTCCTGGTATCTGGGAGGCCAGAGATTTTCCCCTGGCAAGGCTAAGTGTAGAAACGGGCAGGAGGAGAGATGCTGTCCTTGTTTTTTCCTCCGGCTGGTGGGAGGATTCAGACGCGAGAAGGGAAATCGGGGGTGGGCAAAGCCGACTCACCGCTCCGCAAGCCCCCACCCCCTTTGCACGCACCTCCCAGCCCTCCTCTGAGCCGGACCCCACCGGAGACCAAGGGTGATTGACAGAAGAGAGGTCTGATCTGCTTCTCCGCCCGCGACGCCCATGGTCAAGCTCACGTCACGTGTGCGGAGGACCCAGAGCGCAAGAGCTGCGGCTGCTACTCTTCTGCCAGCACATTCCTCCTGGCAAGTGGGCATTATTATTAACTGATTCGTTGCCGGAAGAAATCGTAGACGGCATCGTAAATCGGGAGCTGGTCAGGAGGTGGAGGGTGGGAGGGAAATCCCGATCCAGTGATTAGGACGACCCCTGCGCAATTTGAGGCAGGTCGCAGCAAAAGTTGCCGGCTCTCACATGCCCAACGACAGCAGCAGCAGCAGCAACGGCCCCACCTCCTCACTGAAAACTAAGCAGCTCAAAAGAGGAGACTGGGGGGAGGACGAGACTGGCTTTCTGCGTGGGAGAACTCTGAACGGAGTTTTGCAAACGAACCGGTTCTAAGGGTGCCGTTTACATCAGCAGCTTAAAAGGTCGTGGACCCCCCTGCTCCTGTTTAAAAAACTGCATCTGCACGGTGTTATTCACATCAGAGGGGGAGTGGGGATGGCTTCACCTGACCCATGTGACCTTTTCGGATTCTGGGCCCTGCAATGCCCACCCCACCCCCAAAAAACTCCTTTTCATGAAGCTGTCTGCCCCTGACTCAAATGTCATTCTTAGAAAGTGTTCACATCACAGTTTACTCCACATCCAGTTTCCTAGTCAGATTGATGTTTTGAGGTGGAGGGACGGGGGGGGGGGGAGAGAGAGACAGGATCAGACAGAAGTCTTTGTGAAGAAACTACAGGATGACTATGATGACTGTAACTAGCATGATGGGAATGTGATTTCAAAAATCAACAGCAGGAGAAGATTGGATGCGGAATAAATGGTAATGTGAACACACTTTCATATACCACTTTTTTTAAAAAAACACACCGTCAAGCAGTATATATAGATTTTATGAAACCCTGAGAATTAAGAGATATAGTACTTTTTCACTTGCTCTGACTCAATTCTCTCCCCATCCTGCATCATCACAATGTTTTCTCAAAGCAACCTCATGCTGCCCTTGCCTTTAGAATCTTGAAAAACAGCCAATGAAAACAGAGTGGTGACACCTTCCAATTTTATTATATAGTAAGATATGATATGCAACTTATTCACAATATTTGAGTGGATAAATAAAATCATATACAGAAATAAATCCTCTCCATCAAATCTACAGGGTTTTTTTTAGTATCAAACATAGAGAAAGAAGAAATGACAGCAATGACATATGAGCAAATTTACTGGGGTCATAGGTTTGTTAACAGTTTGTGAGCAAGGCTTCTCAACAATGGTGACCCTCAAAAAACACCTCCCTGCAATGGAATTTGGAAGAAGAAACATGCCCAAGTGTCCCACTGAAATTGTGATTGAGACTTTATAAAATATAGCAGTGGTGTCAAGGTAACACTATGTATATTCCTCCTAATTACCATTTTCAGATTAGTAATGTCAGTACTACTGAGAATCTATCAAAAGTCAATTGCTAAGGGTTCCAGACAGCTTGCAAAACAGAAAACCACTTTTGCCTAGATCCCTTTGGTAGATATGAATTGATTTTAAAGATTCCCATTCATCCCTAGCTGGGCTTTAGGCATGTCATATATCACACCAAGTTTAGATTTTGATCCAAAATTTTTAAGTTCTGCTGGCTCAAGGCCATTCCCCATTGTCATCAGGGTTCTCCATGCCTATTTATCTTAGTTCATCGTATACGTTGTCTTGGGCAGGTTATCCTTTTCATTGGAGATCTGTTAAGAAGCCTATTTGGAATATATGTACATACGGATGAAAAAGTCTGACTCTTTCTGCTCTTGATTTTGAGACAGGACTCCAGGACCATTGCATGGAGGAAGTGACAATTCAGGTGTTCTCTGCATCCTTGCCAGAAGCCGGGAGATTGGCAGCATTAGCACTGTCCAGAATCGTGTTCTGGTAAACCACCACAACCTGAAGAAAGGAAGAAAATCAGCCTGGGAGAGTGTCGGTCCGCTGCTCAGCTTGTGAATAAAGGGGCAGAGTTTGGTAAACTATCTAAGGATAACAGGGTTGCTTAGTAGGGGCAGGGGCAGGCTATGTAGCCCAAATAGTGTCGGGGACCATGCTGAGGAGGTCTGTACTGAGGAGAAATGGTGGAAGCATCCCCCTGCTCCTGCTCCTGATCCGGATCCTGAATCTTCCCAAGAGCAGGAGGACAGAATAGATTTGGAACAGTGGTTTGCAGAGGGACATAGTTCAGAAGGCAGAAGCTGGGAAATACTGGATGGGGAAGAGCTAGGAGAAGAAACACTGGGGGGGAGACAGAGAGAGAGTTAACAGATTCACTGTCCCTGGAAAGCATTCCTCTGCTCAGCCCAAGGTCAAGAAGAGCTAAGAAAGTGGCAGAGCAGAAAGCACACAAAGCACAGAGGGTGCAAGATCAGATTACAAGAAGTAGAAGTGACGTGGTTTAATAGGGATGAAAGGGGGTGGGATCCTTAATTGGGAGCACTGCCATTTCTAGGAGATGGGATTTTTGTTCTCTCGCTGTGATTATTAAAGTTTCTAACTGGTAAGAAGACTCCTTTCCCTTTGTTCTGCTTATCTACTGCCAAGGTGGAGAGGAAGCTGATTCCCTGAAGGCTGACAAATAGCTATGTCCTCCAATACCTCACCGTCACCCACCAGCCCTGAATATCATATTTGACATCATGTGTAAATCTCAGAGCTGGTATCCAGACTATGGACTCTGCCTTTTTGCCCCCTAAAAGGTCTAAATTCTGAATGATGATGTTGCACAATTTCTTAGGTTTTGTATAGTATTGTGCAGTTTTCCATAATTTTTGCTATTCATGGGGAGAGGCAAGGGACTAGGGAGGGTATCCCACCTCTGAACACCAGAAATGTTGTTGAACCTCATTTCTGGCCTCAACATTTTTTTAAGCATTACTCACACACCATCAGTCTTATCTAAGCAGCTTTATGAGCTAAAAAAGGGGTGACAAACTGCATCCTTACCTCTCCCACCCCATTGGGCAGAGTTTGACAGGTGAGCGAGGTAACCCACCTGTCAATGGCATGATGTCAAAATGTCAGGTGACCCATTTTTGCCTGCTTGGACAATTTGGACAATCAGCTGATCATGAAGATTTGCAAAGCTCTGCATGTGGAACTGTTCAAGCCCGACAATCAACTGATTGCCCAGAATAGCAACAGCCTAGAAAGCTGCCTGCAGAGGAGTCATTCACTCAGAGGTTTGGCTCAAATATTGTTTCCCCTACAATGAGGAACTGGGAAGTGCAATCTGAAATGCCTTCATTTTAACTGAACAATTGTCGTTTCCAAAATGTGTGCAAATAGACACATGTCCCAGAGTACAGGTGGGAGGATTTAAGTTCCACAGTTCTGAGAATAAAGTCATTAATTTCTGGTTAAATGCTAGCTTCTCCACAGTGGCAAGCTGGTTGTGAGCATCCCAGATGAAGAATTGCAACCCTGATGTGGAATACTATTTGGACAACAACCCCTACCCCTTACGAGACAGGAGAGCAAGCAATCCCACCTCCAGAATCCCCACTCGTTTGCTTGGATTGCCAAACTCCACTCCCTTTCTAATGTTACCGTTTCTGTGTGGGTTTTCAAGCACACCGTCTTGCACCCAAAGGCAGCAGTGGAGATGGAGATGCAGAATTCGAGGATGGTGAATGCCAGGTGAACAGCCATCATTCCAGACAGTATATTCTGTGAATGAAAGATATGTCCCAATCGTAAGAAATTGCTCTTCTTTACCACATATATCTAGGTAAATAAAGAGGCAGGCAGGTGGAGGCTGGCTGAGGACAAAGTCAGGCTGGTGGGCCGGTGCTTTGTTCCACTTAATGGACCAGCTTCCATTGATCCCCCACTTGCTCCTCGGCCATGTTACTGTGAGTTTTTGAACTAGAAACACCATATTGAATGCTTCCTGTTCCACCTCGGCCCCTTGCACCTTTCTTTCAGGGTGCAAATGGCCTGCAAGTGGTTCTGAAGTTTTTAATATTTGATGTTTTATCTCATTTTTAACATTCTGTTGGGAGCCTCCCAGAGTGAAACCCAGACAGATGGGCACGGTATCAATATTATTATTATTATTATTATTATTATTATTATTATTATTATTATTTTCTTTTCTTCATCATCATCTTGCCAGGACGTGTCCTCACCTCAGGGATGACTTTGGTTTCGTAACACCTACGAGCCAGTTTTGTATCAAGGTTCCTGCACCAATACCTGGCATGAAACTCCAGGCCTGAAATAGCCAAAGATGAAGAAAGGATGATAATCCCAAGGCCAGCAGCTATGGCACTCACCACATTCAATCCCAGCATGCTCTTCACCTACAGATGGAGAAGAAAAACCATTGTGTCTCTGGCCAAAGACCCTGATGAGAGTGAGCACCTTTAAGAACGGCCTTCAAGATGAGGTCCCCACTGTGCCCTCAAGACACAGATTGTATTTTTTTTACAGTTAGGTTCTTTGGCCTATTGTTCACTGAGGGATGGAACAGGGCTGTCTGTTCCCCCCAGCACTCAGTTTTATTTGTTTGCAGGGTATACATACACTGACTGTTGTTTAGGGCCTTCTCAGTAGTGGCACCCTCCCTGTGGAACACCCTCCCTTCGGATGCCAAGGAGATAAATGATTACACAACTTTTAGAAGACATCTGAAGGCAACACTGTATCGGAAGGTTTTTAATGCTTGATGTTAATATTGTGTTTGTAGACATGCTGTAAGCCACCCAGGGTGGCTGGGGAAACCCAGCGAGATGGGCGGGGTCTAAATAATGAAATTGTTGTCGTTGTTGTTTAGGGCCAGAATTCTGAGCATCGCCAGCGTTTCTGTGAGATGGGTACTTTGTGGTGTTCACGACAGTTTCTTGTATTTTCAAGTGTGCTCCCAGGCCCCAAAAAGGTTGGCAACCCAAGCCTTAAGGTACTTAACCCAGGCCCGTTCTTTGTGTGTGCCAGGAGGATTTCAAAGAAGATCCCTCTGGTTCCTGGCTTATAAAAACTTGGGGGAGATCTTTTGGCATCTGAACCCTTTAAACTGGTTTTCTTATATAGCCAGCCTATTTGCATATGCATGAACGCGAGTCTTTATCTGGAACAATCTCTGGGTGTTCTGTATGTCACGGTGGGGGAGGATAATATGTTGTCACTCAACGCAACACATCACTCCTGATGAGTGGCTGTTGGGCTGGTGGCAGTTGAAGTCCAGGAACATTGGGGATGGAGACACAGATTCCCCATCCTTGACCTGTATAACTCCAACATGTCTCTTTGGCCCACCCCAGTTGCCAGGCCCCATTAAGATAGCAACCTCTAAGCAATGAACTGCATTTTACAAGGCAGCCTCAGAACCCCAAGTCTAGGAAGTGTCCTTAAACGGCAAGCAACACAGGTCACAAATTCTCTATTTCTTTTTCATCAGACTCCTCACATCACACCATCCCATAAGAGGTTAGTCACCAGCGGCTTCTTGGGGTTGCTAGCAGCTGCCACAGACAGGGATCCTGAAATGATGTACTGCAAGAGACAGATGGAGAGACAGAAATAAGGGGCAATGAACGAATCTCAAATGGACTGACTGTCTGGTTCTGTCTACTAGATCATAATCAGAGGCACTTGCAGAGGAAGGGGTGCGGTGGGTGTCATCCCTGGGGGGGGGGTACATCGCCACACCGCCACCCCTAGGATGCTCGCCCCGCCCCTGGGTGCACAACATGCACGCTGCTCCGGGTGCCAGAGCAGCTAGCTCTGCCTCTGATCAGAGGACTGTTAGATTGGGCATCATCTGACTTTCTTCAAATGAAAAGCACTGTTTGGGTGAACAGATCCACTTAAATCAGGAGATTTTTCCATCAGGGGTCTGTGTTCAACAAAACAACTGTTTCCATGCTCTCTGGTAACTGCTGCAATGCTTGTGAAAGCCTGGCAGAAACTTCAGCTGTTCTAAAAGAATGTTGTTCTGATGCTGGATGGTTGACCAGGACTAGCCAAACAGAACATATTGCACCCTTCTTAACAAGCTGTGGATCTACACATGGGGCGAGGGGGTGCTATAAATATTTTTCGCCCTATAGGACGCACTTTTTCCCCTCCAAAAATGAAGGGGAAATGTGTGTGTGTCCTATGGGCCAATGCAGGCTTTCGCTGAAGCACCGACCCCTCTCGCTCTTCAGCCTTCAGGAAGCTATCCGCAAGCCAGGCGCGCAAGGCTTGCAGGCAGCAGCCTGCAGCCCAAAACACGGGGCAAGCTGCGGAGCCCGCCCCGTGCTTCGGGCAGATGTCGGCAAGCCTTGCGCGCCGGGCTCACAAGGCTTGCAGGCAGCAGCCTGTTCTGGGGGCTGGGGTCGGGGGAAGCTCGTCCTGAGGGGGGGAAATAAAAAAAAATCTTTATTTCTCCCCCCAAAAAACTGGGGCGGTGCGTCCTATGGGGCGAAAAATACGGTAAGTCAGAAATTACAGGGGCCTGCAAACTTTTTCAGCAGGGGGCCAGCCCACTGTTCCTCAGACCTAGTGGGGGCCATATGGGGGGATGAACGATTAGACCATATGGGGGGATGAACGAATTCCTATGCCCCACAAATAACCCAGAGATGCATTTTAAATAAAAACACACATTCTACTCATGTGAAAACACACTGGTTCCCGAACCGTCTGCAGGCCGGATTTAGAAGGCGATTGGGCCGCATCCAGCCCCCAGGCCTTAGTTTGCCTATCCATGAATTAGATCATTATAACAAGGGGGGAAGGGACGCGGGTGGCGCTGTGGGTAAAAGCCTCAGCGCCTAGGGCTTGCCGATCGAAAGGTCGGCGGTTCGAATCCCCTCGGCGGGGTGCGCTCCCACTGCTCAGTCCCAGCGCCTGCCAACCTAGCAGTTCGAAAGCACCCCCGGGTGCAAGTAGATAAATAGGGACCACTTACTGGTGGGAAGGTAAACGGCGTTTCCGTGTGCTGCGCTGGCTCGCCAGATGCAGCTTTGTCACGCTGGCCACGTGATCCAGACAGCGCTGGCCCCCGGCCTCTTGAGTGAGATGGGCGCACAACCCCAGAGTCTGTCAAGACTGGCCCGTACGGGCAGGGGTACCTTTACCTTTACCTTTACCTTTAACAAGGGGGGAGGACTATGGAAAATCATATTTAAATATTTCCTGCTCTCTGGCACCATCTGGTGTTGAATGTTTATAGCGCATTCAAATCATTGTTTCTTTACTAATATAGCTGAGTTCAATGACCAAGCACAGTTTGAAGTGTTGGTTCTTAAGGCCCTAATGGTTTGAGACTCAAGCATCCAACAGCCATTGCCTCCATGACCTGCTTGCAGGCTTCCCAGAGGCATCTCGTTGGCCAGTGTGGCAAACAGGACACTGGACTGGATAGGCTTTTGGTCTGACCCAGCACACTCTTCCTATGTCCTTAGTTAGACCTGCCTGCTTTGGGCAGCCATTCAGCAAACGCGGAGAAATGGGCAGGTTTCAAAACACAGCACTAGCACAGGAATTATTTGACAGAGCAAAGGCGAATCCTGTCAAAATTCTCTTAGGCACAAATATGAAGAATTACCGGGATTCCTGTCCAATACGGGGTCATTATGACTGCATAAAGCAAGAAGTCATTAGATGCAACATTCATCACAAGCCCAAAAGCCATTCCTGTGATGCCTATGAGTATCTGAGTGATCTGCAAAGAGAGAATTAAACATGATGTTACCCTGATCTTGTTCATCCTTGACGATATAAGTACAATTTGCCCATGACAAGTTCCCTAAATGATGATAAACTTCAGCAGGTGGGGGGGGGGTGGGTGACATTTTCCCTTTTGAAATATGGAAACATTTTTTGACTAGTGGAATCTTAAAGGCTCAACACTTTTATTATGGCATAGGGTAAATTAAATAGTTTTAATGCAACTGTCCCTCTGAAAATGATCTGATTTGCTGCAAGAAAACAGATTCAGATCCTGTACAGATTTAGCAGGATGTTAGCAGCAGGTCACCTTAACTGAGGTCTGTTTTGTGCATTTTGTTACCTATCACAGTGGATACGTTGATGTTCATATCAGCCTTTGCTCACACAACAATTGCTCACCAATTGTCCCAGTGGCATATTAGCTGCTTGGCTACGGTCAAGGTACTGATACCAGGAGACCTAAAGGATTGCCCCGCCCATTATATACCAAACCAATCACTGCATTCTGCATTCTGCTCCTGCGAGTACCATCAAACCTGGAGATCTTCCAAATCATGTACAGATCAAAGCTTTAGTGTGTCGGCACTTCCCTTTGGAACTTCCTCCCATTAAATATCAGTCGGGCACCATCCCTAGGGCCTTTTCAGGAGCTTCTGAGGACCTTCATTTCCCTTTTTTAATTTTTAATTTCATTTTCCAACAAACCTTTTAGAATGAGATTCCCACCGCACCCTTTACAGTGGTACCTCTGGTTACGAACTTAATTCGTTCCAGAGCTCCGCTCCTAACCTGAAACTGATCTTAACCTGAGGTACCACTTTAGCTAATGGGGCCTCCCGCTGCCACCACGCTGCTAGCTCACAATTTCTGTTCTCATCCTGAGGTAAAGTTCTTAACCCGAGGTACTACTTCTGAGTTAGCAGAGACTGTAACCTGAAGTGTCTGTAACCCGAAGCGTTTGTAACCCGAGGTACCACTGTATCTGTATTGCATTTGGAATTGCTTTACAATGTTTTGCTGCTGTTTTTTTGATGATTTTATTATCCATCGCTTTGGGATGTTTCATGGGAAATGATGATAATTTATTACTTGTACCCTGCCCATCAGACTGGGTTGCCTCAGCTGCTGTGGGCAATGCCACCATAGACAAAGCCAAATAAATAAAATGCACACATTGGAAACCAAATTGAGGACTGTGCATTTGACAGTCTGAATATTGGGCAAAGGAAGCAAAGGAGCACAGCCATGTTGTTTGCCTTCCACCTTGTTCTCTCACCCCCTTGGGTGAACAGGCATATTTTCATGGGGCTCCACCCCAACCTTCAAATTTAGTACAGTCATACCTCTTGTTACGTTTGCTTCAGGTTAAATCTCTGCAGGTTGCATCCCGCAGCAACCCAGAAGTACCGGAAAGGGTTACTTCCAGGTTTCACCACTCACACATGCACAGATGCTCAAAATGACGTCACGCGCATGCACAGAAGCAGCGAATCATGACCTGCGCAGATGCGGGTTGTGTTCTGTTCATGTTGCAAACGGGGCTCCGGAACGGATCCCATTCGCAACCACAGGTACCACTGTATTTTGCCCCACAGACAGATAACTCTGCAAGCTCTGTTCCCACAACTCTCAGCCCACCCCTTTACGGAACCCTAAAACTTATAAGGAGTGGGAATAATTGGCTCCATTCCCTAAGCCGGAGGGCTATTCCCCCTGCTGATGCCAAAATGTTCCTTTTCATGAATGGGCAGGCCCACCTCTTAGCAGTGCCCTCATTGCATGTTGGGATGCACATGCTTCCCTTCCATTAAGTCAAGGCTGGGAAACCTGCAGCCCTCCAGACATTGCTGGACTCCAACACCCATCAGCACGTCAGCATGACCAATGGCCAGAATAATGGAAGTTCCAGTCCAGCAAAATCTGGATGGTCCACAATCCAGTTTTACACATTCTCAGCAGTGCTGCAAGCTAATTCACCATTCTGATCTTACTCCAGAGGAACCCAAAGGTGCCCTGGATACTGTCTGAGAAGCATCACTCTCAAGCTGATAGGGGAAGAAACCCCCAAAAGAGACAGTTATTGGCGCAGGGCAGACATGGTAGACTCAAACACTGCCGCTCCTGTTTGTTTGCACTCACCCCCAGTGCCAGCGGCTCCCCGGCATAAAATTTCTTCAGTGGCCTCTGCAGAGAAGGACTGGCCCCAATGCTGGAGAAAATCTGAGGTTGTTGGGTCACAATCTGAGTCGGAGGCCCTGCTCCAGAGCCCTCTGGACCTATGGTTGTCTCAGAAAGCTTGTGGGGCACGATCTGAGTTGAAATAATAGTTCTCGAGCCCCCTGGATCCATGGAGGCCAATTTCTAGTCTTAACTGCCTCTCTGGGAAACAGAGAAGATAAAGAGACATGAGGATAGAGTGGGAAAGGAGAGCAAGGCACACAGAAAGAAATGGTGAAGAGTCACATTTTGGAAGCGGCAGAGTATTTAGAGCCTGGATCTAGAAAAGCAGTGGTTCAGCTTTTCTCCAGATGGAGATGCAAAGTGCATCATTATGGCTTCTGGAAATGTTTCTAGAACAATTTGTACCTAGGTCCCAGCTTTCCTCCTAGGCCCACATGAACTACTACTACAGTGGTACCTCGGGTTAAGAACTTAATTCATTCTGGAGGTCCGTTCTTATCCTGAAACTGTTCTTAACCTGAAGCACCACTTTAGCTAATGGGGCCTCCTGCTGCTGCCGCGCCACCGGAGCACGATTTCTGTTCTCATCCTGAAGCAAAGTTCTTAACCTGAGGTACTATTTCTGGGCTAGCGGAGTCTGTAACCTGAAGAGTATGTAACCCGAAGCACCACTGTACTACTACTACTACTACTATACCCCACTCACCTGGCTTGTTTCTCATGGATTTGCATTTTCAAAGAATCATAGATTTGTTGAGTTGGAAGGGACCCGAGGGTCATCTAGTCCAACCCCAGCAATAAATTTGTTCCGAAATAGAGCTAAAGAGCCGGTTTTCCCTGGGAAAGGAGCAGGGCAAGGGGGAAACCATTCTTTCTAGTCACAGGACAAGCGGAAGTCCATCATTTCCATCATTTAAAAAAGTGCGCCTCAAATCATCTACACGCTGTGCAAAGAGTGAGGTGGCTGCTTGGCAACCCAGGATGTTTGAGCGTTTCGTAGAAACAGGAAGGTCGTGGCTTTGTCTCCCCCGCCCCAAAGCCGGCACAAATCATCCCAGCCTCCGGCACCTTCCTCTTTCCCCCTAGTAAGCCCCAAGGCTTCTGTAGCGCCTCCCTTAACTGTGCGTTACTCCTTTTGCCAGAAGTTGGGGCTAAGAAGCAAGCGGGATTATGGAAGAGAATCCGGGAGACAGTTCCTTCATCTTGCAAAAGCCAGGGACGAAACCCCTACAAATTGCACCCCGGCGCGCCCTGAGCTTTGGGCACCCCGTTCCCTTCCCTTACCACCTCCGGGTCGTGTCAGCAGACGCGGATCTTGGAGAGGCTGCACGAAGCGAGCGAGCTGAAAAGCTGCCTCGGCCAAATAGGCTGCTGCTGGCTGAACGTTGCAACAGCAGAGACAGAGACAGAAAGACAGGATCAACATCTTAGCCACCTCCCTTGAAAGCATGTAGTTAGGGAATTTAAGCGTCTGCCTTTAATGGCTTTGTAGATGATACAGGGATGGCCCCCAGAGGCGCGCGTAGCCTGTATGGGAATAGAGGCTTTTAGTGTCGGTGCTCCAGCTCTCTGGAATGAATTGCCAGCCAAAATCCTCATAAGGCTTGGTTTCCAGACCCTTGATCGTCTTCGTCACCCTTCTCTGCACACGTTCCAGTTTGTCAACATCCTTCTTAAATTGTGGTGCCCAGAATTGGACACAGTATTCCAGGTTTGGTCTGACCAAGGCAGAATAGAGTGGTACTATTAGTTCCCTTGATCTGGACACTACAGTGGTATCTCGGGTTAAGAACTTAATTCATTCCAGAGGTCTGTTCTTAACCTGAAACTGTTCTTAACCTGAGGTACCACTTTAACTAATGGGGCCTCCCGCTGCTGCCGCGCCACCGATTTCTGTTCTCATGCTGAAGCAAAGTTCTTAACCTGAGGTACTATTTCTGGGTTAGTGGAGTCTGTAACCTGAAGCGTCTGTAACCTGAAGCATCTGTAACCCGAGGTACCACTGTATACTTCTGTTGATGCAGCCTAGTATAGCATTAGGTTTTTTTGCTGCTGTATTGACTCTTGTTAAGCTTGTGGTCTGTTAAGACCACTAGGTACTTTTCATTACTGGCATTCCAGGTATCCCCATCTTATATTTGTGCAGCTGCTTATTCCTGCCTAAGTGTAGAAATTTAACATTTGTTCCTGTTGAAATTCATTTAGTTAGTTTTGCCCTGTTCTTCAATCTGTTAAGGTCATCTTGAATCCCAATTCTGTCTTCTGTGGCATTAGCTACCCCTCCCAGTTTGGGAGTCAACAATGGATTTACTTGGTCAGATTATTCTTAAAATAAAATAAGCCCTACCCTTTTCACAGGCAGTAAGGCGAGCAAATTTTCTGCACAAAGTCCCGCCTTTGCTACTAACTTTGAAGGGTATGCTAAAATCCTACCTTTCTCCTTTTCTTTTCTTTTCTTTTCTTTTCTTTTCCAATTTCATTTTGCTTTGTTATACTTACTTACAACTATACAACATAAAATTGAGTTCATTGTCACCATTTGTTTAATATTAAATTACAGACAATTATATCATTCTCTTTTTGTATGAATTGTTTACAGAGGTTATTCAAAGGCTATTACAGAATTTAAATCACAACAAATGTTCTCAAGATATTTCTTGAGAACTCCCCAATCCTTTCTCCTTTTCTTGCTCCCACCAGGGGGAGACAAAAAGGTGTCAAGTAACCAAAATATCCCATCTTTTCGCAAGGAATTACCGGTATCACTGTTTTTCAAGTTGTGCTTTCCCAAGCAGCCTCGAGAGGGAGTGCTCCAGTCAGGATGGATGCATTTTCCTGCATCAATGCCTCCCGCCCCCCCCCCCATAGTCAGTTGCCTTCTTTCTTCAGCTCCTTTGTTCACAGCCTTGAATGTTTACAGCACTGGATGAAGAAGGGGGAGACTAAGGTTCAAATCCCCACTCGGGATCAACCCACTGGGTGATATTGGGCTAGTAGCTGTCTCTCAGCCTCATCTGCTTTACATAGTTCTTATGAGAATGATCTAGATGCCACCTAGAGCTCTGGGGAGGATAGAAATGCAGTAATAATGGAAGCGAATAAATAATAAAAGTAAGTGATTAAGAAAGCAAACACAAGCAGCAGCATATTTTATCATATGTGGTGGAACTGTAAAGTGATAAAGGAATTCTGGGAAATTATATAGAATGAACTGGGGGGGGGATGTTTAAAATAACTTTTGTTAAAAAGCCAGAAGCCTTTTTGTTAGGAATTATAGGTGCAGAGATACTGGAGGAACTAAAAAGACTGTTTATGTACGCTACAACAACCACAAGGATGATTCTTGCCCAGAGTTGGAAAGTCAACAAGATATCTACTAGGGCGGACTGGCAGATGAAATTATTGGACTATGCAGAGATGGCAAGATTAACTGGGGAAATCAGAAATCAGGAGAATCAAGATTTCAATAAGGAATGGAACAAATTTATATTGCATTTGAAAGACCACTGTAAACACTTGAACTCTTTGGCAGGCTTTAAATAACGCTTGCAATGATACAGAGATTTTGGATATAATGGAGGATGGTAAATTAGATGGACTTATAATGTACAGGGTTTTTTTTTTTTTTAAAAAAAAAAAGTTATTTAAAGAACCCATGGAGTGCAGGAGGGAAGTCTTGAGATTCAGAAGAATCATATGCAAATTTTAATACTTGTAATGATATTATTGTGCGAATCATTTTGTAAAATCAAATAAAATCTATTTAAAATAAACAATATCTCTCTCTCTCGCCAAAGAACAAAAAAAAAAAAAAAGCAGCAGCAATGTAATGTTGGTCTTTACAAAGCCAGGAAATTGGGTCCTCACAAGTAAATGGAGCCAGTTGCAACACCATGAATATTTTGCTGACAGTTCATGGCACCGGGGGCAGCAATATCCCTCTGGCATGATGACTTCTCTTAGAACATGACTGCATATAACACGCCAGCGAAAGCATGAAATCAAATATAGCCAGCAAACGTAGAAAAAACAAGCCACGCCAAAAATTTATTGCAAGTACAGAATTTGAGACTTCTTGGCGCAGATGGAGGACCGTAGGGTTTTTCTTGGCCTGGAGTGTTGACAGTCAGGCCCTTAGATCCAGGCAGCATCTCCCTCCCCGGCCTCAGGACGCACAAGGGAAAGAACAAAGAATTCACAAATGTTCTTGTTCTACAGCGAGGCTGGTTTAATGTAATGAAAACACAACTTTTGTTGCAGTTGTAACACGAGAAAAGGCAATGCTTCTTGTAGGCCAAGAAAAATGGACGGAGGTTGTGGGAGCAAGTGGAGGACAAACCAGGATGTGTCAGGCAGAGGATGGATGGATTTGGGGTGAGGGAGCTAAGGGAGTGCTCCCCTATTGGGGGATAACAGGTTACATTACGATCTGTCAAAGCAGATCTGTCAATCAAAGCAGCCCCACCCACCCCACCCTGCTCCTCCCAATCAGTGCAGTCCTCCAGAGGATAGGAGATGCCTTCAGGCTGGTGTCACGTCGTAGTTCCTGTAAAGAAAGGAAACAGGGATCAGGGCAAGGAATATGAGAATACACGTTAGGCTCCTTGGGGTGATCTATTTACTAAGTATTCATCCTGATTCTCTTGCACAAAGCATACACAGAGGTTCAGGCACTTTCAAGCAGTAATTTCATTGAACATGCCTCCTGATTTGTTTACAGGGAGAGGAGGGCAACCAAAATGGTCAAAGGCCTGGAAACGATGCCTTATGAGGAACGACTAAGGGAGCTGGGCATGTTTAGCCTGGAGAAGAGGAGGTTAAGGGGTGATATGATAGCCATGTTCAAATATATAAAAGGATGTCACATAGAGGAGGGAGAAAGGTTGTTTTCTGCTGCTCCAGAGAAGCGGACACGGAGCAATGGTTCCAAACTACAAGAAAGAAGATTCCACCTAAACACTAGGAAGAACTTCCTGACAGTAAGAGCTGTTCGACAGTGGAATTTGCTGCCAAGGAGTGTGGTGGAGTCTCCTTCTTTGGAGGTCTTTAAGCAGAGGCTTGGCAACCATATGTCAGGAGTGCTCTGATGGTGTTTCCTGCTTGGCAGGGGGTTGGACTTGATGGCCCTTGTGGTCTCTTCTAACTCTATGATTCTATGATTCTATGAGATGGCATTGGCTATTTAACGAGCTTTTGTTCTGATCTGTGTGCAGCAATGTTAGATAATGTTGCGCCCATTGGTTATGGGTGTCCATTGGGACTGGGGGAGCAGAAAGCAGGGAGTCCAACTTTAGGTTGCCCCACAGCTAATGACAGGCCAAGCCAACTCATTCTAGAATTAATGGAGACCAAGGGCTTGTCTTTTCTGCAAAATCCACACACAATCTAGATCGATTGCGGATTTCTTTGCGCTTCTTGAGAAACTGCTTTCATTCTGAAAATAAAAGCTTGTTGCAGACTGATTTTTCACTTCCTGTTCATTTAAAAAAACAGATGCAGATGGTTCCAGCAATGGGGAGATGGGTGTCTCTCCCCCCCCCCCCCCCCGACCAATGACAGTGTTGGTGGACCAGAGTGAACATGATGACAATCACCAGTTTCTTCTTTTTTCACCTGGGGTATGGGCAGGGAGAAAAGGCTTGGATAACCTAATGAAGGGGAGAGTTTTCAAATGCATATCAAGTAGCCACAACCACTCTTGTAGATCTAGAATCAAACTAGATAAATATAAGATTAGTGTGTAGGCAGCCCCAAAGTTCCAGTATGCATTTTGATCCCTCCCACAAATAGTGACACCTTAATTACAAATATGTAGGCTGCATTCATATTCCAGCATCTGGACTTTCACAAGATGGAATTAAATAGAGATAAGGAAACAGGAATGGGTGGGTGGGAAGGCGTTGCTCACCTTGTCCGCTTCTTCCCTCTGCATCGAGATTTTCCATGTTTACCACCTGGAAGTGGAGAGAGAACAAACCGTTTTCTGAACTCTTCCTCCTAGAGTAAAGGCCCATTTTCTGAACCCAGCCCTTCAGCCTCCCCTCTCTAGCCCCCTCCTAAGATCCACTAGATCCTGCTGTCAGAAACAAAAGGCATACCATTAGAATGGGGGCGGGCAGGGCTGGAGGAAGCACAGTGCCTCTAAGCAGCTGTTGAGTGAAGGATTTGCTTTGAGTTTTGCAGATCCCAATTATCAATCGTGCACTTATTACTTAGGGCTTGTCCACACTTCAACTTCCCCCACCACTTTCCCCTCGGGAAACCTGCTCTTTACTGCTGAATCGAAGCAAACGTCCGTCAGGTTTTCTGTGGATTGATATTTGCTCCGATTCAGTGGTAAAGAGCAGGTTTTCCCACGGAAGGCAGCAGGGCGAACAGAAAACCACTTGGACCCATGTCTAGAAAGAATGGGACATGCAGAAAACTGTGTGGTCTTCTGCTTTCTAGGCTTGGGTGTGGATGAGCCCTTAATAAGATCTCAGATGAGGAGAGGAAAGATTATGTGAATAGGTAAAGGTAAAGGGACCCCTGACCATTAGGTCCAGTCGTGGCCGACTCTGGGGTTGTGGTGCTCATCTCGCTTTACTGGCCGAGGGAGCCGGCGTACAGCTTCCGGGTCATGTGGCCAGCATGACTAAGCTGCTTCTGGCGAACCAGAGCAGCGCACGGAAATGCCGTTTACCTTCCCGCTGGAGTGGTATCTATTTATCTACTTGCACTTTAACGTGCTTTCGAACTGCTAGGTTGGCAGGAGCAGGGACCGAGCAATGGGAGCTCACCCTGTCGCGGGGATTCGAACTGCCGACCTTCTGATCGGCAAGCCCTAGACTCTGTGGTTTAACCCACAGTGCCACCCGCGTCCCTTACGATTATGTGAATATCCAGGCACAATTACACTTCTACTTCTCCACTCTTTTGCCACCCACATTTAGGGAGAGAACTCAAAGCAGCTCCACTCATCCCAGTTGCTCATACTTACAGGTGAGAATGAGAATGCCAAGGATGAAGAGAATGGCAGCAGCTATCAAGCCCCCTTTGCGTAGGGAATAGTAATCTGCAAGAGTATGGAGAAAAGCAGACATTTAATGCAAGCCTGAAGTACACACTAAAGCTGTGTACAAATTAGCAGCTCAAAATACAGCAAGGTTGTTCTTTTTCTCAATTAGGATCAAAGCTGGTGGGGGGCAGGAAGGAACCAAAATATAGTACAACAGCAGTGCCCCCCCCCCCTGAAAAAGAAGTGCTGGAACTCACCATGGAATCCTCCCTAGTTCTACTGAGTTCCTGTGAGTTCCCCCTGAAAAAGCCATGTGCAACAGTGTACACACTCCTGTTTAATCTGCAGCCAGCACCTTTCCGATTCTTTTGGGAAATGGTGTACACACAATGTAAGCCAAAGTAGCAGTGGGAGTGCACTGGGCGTAAACAGGAATGGGTACATCGCCATTCCTTCACTCTATTTCCAGAGTTCAGAGATGAGTGTTGTTCCTTTAAGTAGCCAAAACTGCACTAGCCACAAACAAGAGGATCAAGGAGGTTTGGGAGAACCCCCAAGGTTTCCATAAATACAAAAAGAACGTAGGGGTGAGCAAACCCTAAACAGACCAGTGAAAACTGAGCATGCTCAGTGACCATGGAATGTTGGCTACAGCTGTGTGCAAACTATTCTTCTAAGGAAATTTCAAAGCACATTCTTTCCCTCAAAGAATTCTGGGCACCATAATTCACCTCTCACAGAGTTGCAGTTCCCAGCAACCCTTGACAAACTGGTACCCATAATTATCTGAGGCGCGGAAATGTACTTGAATGTGTTGCAAAGGTGTACTGTGTACACAACCAGATAATGGAATTTAAGAGAGCTCAAAGGAGAGAGACACCTCTTCCTATGGTGTACACCCCTATTTCTTTTGTCCCACTGTTTCCTCTGTTCAGATGAGTTGTGCAAGTTTTCCAAAGGTGAGAAAGTCTGCATTACCTCTCAATGGATGACAATAGTGAGATGAGTAAACATCTCAGGAGAAACCAACTTTCATTGAAAGCCCCTTTTAAGTATCTGAAAATGTATCTATTGTTATGAGTTTGATGGGGAGGAAGTAGGCTGTCTGCGAGATCCTTCTAACCCCTGGATTCAGCAAGTGTTAATATATAAGCCAGGCTGGCTTCCTGTGTTGGGGTGATCACCTGGGTGATGGGCCATTAAGAGAACAAAAGAAGGGGGCTCTTTGCGAGAAGACAAATGGGTGATATCAGAGATAGTTAGTTAGAAAGTTAGATACAGATAGGTAGCCGTGTTGGTCTGCCATAGTCAAAACAAAATAAAAAAATTCCTTCCAGTAGCACCTTAAAGACCAACTAAGTTAGTTCTTGGTATGAGCTTTCGTGTGCATGCACACTTCTTCAGATACACAGAAAGTTAGATAGTTAGACAGTTAGAAAGACAAAGCCTGAGTCTGGAGTTGAGTTTGCAGTGATGTAACCTCCCTCCAGTTTGTAAAGCAACAAACTGGAGGGAGGATCAGAGGGAAATGTTTCATTTCTGTTTAAATCGAAGGCTGTGGCCATAGGAGAAACAAGACCCTTCTGGGCTGTTAATGCTGTGAACCCTTCCAGTGTTGTATACATGTGTAAGCAAACCATATATGATAAAGACACCACAGTTTCTGCTGTGCATCATTCCCAAAAGGAAACACAAGTCCTGGATTAGCACCTGGAACCCCTAGAATCCCCACCGCTCGGAGATGGGGGTGGCATGCAACACAATGGTCTGTTTCCAGCTTGTTGAGACTCACCATAATGGAAAACATTCTCTTGGTAATCTACCTTCCAAACATCTGTTAAAAAAGAAGGAATGTGAGGTAGTTGAGAAACATGCCCAGCTTGCCACTATGAGGAAGAAGAGGTCATGTCTGATCCTCCTGCTACAGCAGAGGTGGGGAAACTCAGACCTATAGGCAAAATGTGCCCCTCCAAGCCCCTCAATCTGGCCCTCTTCTAGGCCACACCCCGTCCCGTCCCGCCCCTGCTCTGCACCCTGCATAAGTACTTTTGTCCGCTTCAGATTGTCTGTCCTTGAAATGTGATAATGTCTCTTGCTTGCCTGGTGGAAGGATGGAGAAAAGTGTTTGCAGTGCATGAGGAAATCTCTAGCTTTTGTGTGGCTGAGCTATAGCCTTCTGTACGGAAGTGAGAGTCACACCCGTGACAGTCCACTTTTGCTTCTGGCCCCACCCACTCTTAACTCCAGCCCTGCCCACCGCTGGCCTGCAGTTCCTTGAAGGCATTGGTTTCATCTTGGCAAAATCCCTGATATTTGCAGAAGTTTGTGTACTTAAAAATTATATTCCTGTAATATGGGGATTAATGGCAGGAGAGCAGAATGAGGGGACTGCTCAAGCAGCAAATACTGGCAAAGGGCACCTTCCTGAACCACTGGCCATAGCCTTTGGTTGGGGGACAGAACTGTGTGTGCCACATAGCCTGTCCTGCACCCTCATAATTATCCTGCTGCCCTCACTTAAAGGACACTATTCTGTTGTTGGTGTTGAATTAAGGTTCATCTTCCAGTCCCTCAACTTCTGTACACGGAACATGGATTTGTCTTTTGCCTTCTACATACCTGTTCTCCTCCTCTGGTCTACAGATGGCTGCTGAGCTTGAGTAACTTCTGGAAAAGAAAACGCAGAAGGAGACAGGTGAGCTGGTTCCATTCTTTTGGATGTGGCAAAGCAAACTCTTTCTGATTGTTCCCTCTCTCTGCCCACCTCCCCTCATGGGTGGTCCATGGTTCTTATGCTCACCTGTAGCACTGGTGAAGCTCACACTGCTAGGGGCGATGCCTTTAGTTGTCTCCACTTCAGCTACAGATGTCTCTTCTACTGCATATTAAGAAAAGAGTGTTACATTGGAGCTAGGATGAAATCCCCTTGTAGATAATTTCAGTCTCCTGGCCCTACAACTTTCCTGCCAGTTCTGATGTTGCTAGCTTCCTCATGAGACCAGTCTGGCAATGGCTCGCTGGGGGTGGGTCATGAAGAACCAAAAGGCTGATAATGGCCTGGTTTGTTTGATAATGGTGAGACATTGGCAAAACATAAGACCCTTTGCCCAGCAGCTTTTGGGGGTAAATGGTCACCCTACCCCAAAAGCTATTGGGAAGAATGTTTTATGCCTTATTCGATGGGCTTGAGGAACTGAGGTTGCCAGGGGCAGGTTGGGAATGTTGTTTGAACTGTTGGGAGAATTCTGCCCCATCCATGGAGAATTGTCAAGTTGGAAGGGACCCAAAGGTCCCTAAGATTTTTCCTTCCTGCTTTCAAGCAAGTTGTTTATTGAGCATTCATCCTGGTTTCACTACTGGGAGATTAGACGGGGTGTTGGGTATTTAGTGACCATTCATTCTGATTTGTTTGCAGGGAGGTTTTGTGAGCTTGTTTTGTGAGCACCACAGCACAACTAATAAATTGGAATGGTGTGTGAATGCTTCAGTATAAATCTACCTTTATTGCACTATTTTTTTGCAACAGTGATATGCTGCAGAACACAACTGCAAAAAAGAAAAACCCACTCCAGTCTGGAGAAGCCCTATGTATTTCCATATATATATATACACACAGTCATCCTTCATGCCAATAGGGAGGAATTAAACATCCTTTTAAATTTGACAATATTTGCAGGTAGACGTTCTGGTCTTGTCTTATTTATCTTGCACAAATATCCATGGAATTATGGAAGGATTCCAACCCAAGGAAGTTCTCAGCCACATACCTCCTAGTGATGCATTCTCTCGTTGCTGGAAATTCAGAGGGCTTGTCGTCATACTTTCAGCCTCTGGCTCCTCTGCTATAGAAGACCAGGATATAGAGAAGAAATGTTGGGTTAGAAAGATCTACAAGTCCTCTCCCTTGAGTGCTACACTGCTACTACCGATTGCAGGTGGCCAGCTGTCAACATGGAGGGCAGAACTCCTGTGTTTTTATAAAAACAAATTGAAGCTGGTGGTTTTCACACACATCCCATTTATGCCTCTGGCCAAACAAGTTCTGCAGACTTTAATAGTGTTTCAAGAACCTTCCAAAAACCGCCGGGCCCACAGCGACAATGGGATGGGCGAATATGTTCAGTTCTCCCACATTTCCACAATACCTTGCAATTTGTTTTCTGCATGAATCCCAGGCTTCGGTTATGGGAGAAGCAATATCTTCTTGGGGTGTAAATGCCATGATCCCCTCCATCATAGGCTCAGGTTGTCAATATGTGTAAATAAACCATGTCTTCTAAAGACTGTCCCTCATTTTAAGGAAACCAGTTGGGGTTGCGTGCAACAATAAATACGTTGTTATAAATTAGGTATGTTTTGCAAGTTGCGAGTCCACAGTAAGAATCAACAAGCAGCCGTAACAAAGTTGACAAGCAATTGAAACAAAATGTACCAAGGTATTTTCCTCTTGAAGTGCAAATCAGTTATGCAACCAAGACTTGTAACATTCCAAATTTCACTTTCTTTACATGTAAACAAAACCCACAAAGCTTTAGGAGGATGGGGAAACATTGTAAATTGCATTTGGTATATATGCAAGGTAATGAAATGATAAAAGCAAGTATAAGCAATAAAATTAATTCTAACCAAACTGGTCAACAACAAATTTGTTGTCTGTGTTTTTTCAGTTGATTTAGGACGAATCTGATGCGCTGAATCCAAAAATCACATTGGTTTTGCTCAATCAGGTCAAGTTTTTGAGCTATGGCCGCATGTCTTTTTTTACGTTTTTGTTCACATGTACGCTTGTGTGGAGCATTTTAGAAGAAGTTGGTGGGGGTAAAATGCCATGTCAAATAATTGTTTTGATTGGAAATGATTATTTTAATGAGAAGAAGTATTCAGGTCCGATAGTTCTGGGTGATTATGTCAAAAAGGGATCAGTTTGAAGTCATAAAACCTCGAAATCTTCCATAAATTGATGCAGCAAAGCATAAAGTTGGGGGATCAAAACTAAGTTAATGGGGCAGCCACCCCACGAAGTGTATAGGAAACTCCACCCATGCATGCGCCAACTTATGACTAATTTGTACCTAGTTTTGTTTTGCAGGTGAATGAGATGACTTCGGCCAGAAGATCGTGCAGAAATAAGCCCGACATGTTCTGCTACATATGTGGAGAATACACCATTACTCCTAATAGGAAACCAGTCACAAGTTTCATAAGGCGTGCTTACCATGCTTATTTTGGTATTAAACTTGGTGACCAGGATAAAGCTTGGGCGCCACACATGGTGTGCAAGGCATGCACCAAGACTCTACGTGGGTGGACCAATGGCAAGAGGAGTCTGAACTTTGGAATTCCCATGGTTTGGAGGGAGCCGACAAACCATGTCACTGACTGCTACTTCTGTGCTGTTGATGTGACTGGGATCAACAGAAAGAACCGGAGCACCCTCAAGTATCCTGATCTTCAATCAGCACGTTGTCCTGTAGCTCATTGTGATGAAATTCCAGTGCCTATCTTCAGAGAACTTCCTGACATTAGTGACAAAGATGCCTCCAGTGTTGAAGAACATGAAGAAGAAGAAGTGGTTCTTGAAGATGATGCTCCACATCCATTTTCCCAAAAGGAGTTGAATGATCTAGTTCGCGACCTCAGATTGTCAAAGGACTCTGCCGAACTGTTGGCATCCAGATTGAAGGAAAAAAACCTCCTCTCTGACAGTGCTCGCATCAGCTTCTTCCGCAACAGGCATCAAGAGTACCTCCGTTTTTTCTCGGAAGAGAAGGACTTGGTGTACTGTGCAGATATTGCACAGCTTCTGCTCAACCTTGGAGTGCCACAGTACGAACCCAAAGATTGAAGACTGTTCATTGACAGCAGCAAGCGATCACTGAAATGTGTTCTGCTACACAACGGCAACCAGTTTGCCTCTATACCCCTGGCTCACTCGAGTACACTGAAGGAGAACTATGAAGCGGTGAAGTATGTGCTGGAGAAAATTGGTTATGATCAGCATAAGTGGTTTATTTGTGTTGACCTGAAGATGGTGAACTTTTTGTTGGGACAACAGTCTGGCTTCACCAAGTACCCATGTTTTCTGTGCATGTGGGATAATAGGGACAGTGCTCAGCATTACACTAAGAAGGACTGGCCTGTGCAGGAGGAATTGGTGCCTTGCAGAAAAAGGAACGTCATCAACGACCCTCTGGTGGACAGAGACAGAATACTTTTCCCACCGCAGCACATCAAGCTCGGCTTAATCAAGCAGTTCACCAAGGCTCTGGACAAGGATGGTGACTGCTTCACTTACTTGTGCCAGGCTTTTCCAGGATTGACCATGGAGAAGTTGAAAGCTGGCATATTTGACAGTCCTCAGATCCGTCAGCTCATCAGCGATCCAGAGTTCGGAAACTCAATGAACGAAATGGAACTGGAAGCGTGGAAGGCATTTGTTCTGGTAGTGAAGAACTTTCTTGGCAACAATAAGGCCAGAAACTACGCAGAACTTGGCAACAACATGCTGACTGCTTTCAGAAACCTGGGCTGCAACATGAGCGTCAAGATGCACTACCTATTTTCACATCTGGACCGGTTTCCTGAGAACCTGGGTTCAATGAGTGACGAGCAGGGGGAGAGATTCCATCAGGACATGAAAGAGATGGAGACCAGGTATCAGGGTCACTGGGACGCAGTCATGATGGCTGAAAACTGTTGGACTCTGAAGAGAGACCTCCCTGCCGCTGAGCATTCCAGGAGTACCAAGAAACGGAAGTTCAAGCCCTGAAGTCTGAAAAATGGTGAAGCAACATGCAATTTACGCGTACTTACCTTTATCAATGCCCACCATTCAGTTTACAGTAATCGATGTTTCTATCAGGTAATCAATATATGTTGTTGGAAAAACATTTTTTTCTCTTAAAAACATATTTAGGATGATATGTGTTGACAAAAATCAGCTGATAATGCAACAAAAATGTAATCGATTTTGTCACAAGATCTGATTTTTTTCAAATCAACATAACACAAAAACCTGACCTGATGGAGAGAAACGGATGCCATTTCCTGATTCAGCAGTGCAAAAATACCCTAAATCAGTTGTAGAAATCTAGACAACAATCAAAAAGAAAAAAAAATGTTGCCCAGTGAATCAGAAAAATCCAAATAGTCAATCATTTCAATACTTCGTAAAGCCATGGTATGTATTTGGGAACAGCAAGTTTTCCTTACAGTGCTCAGTAAAGGAGGTCAAGTTTCTTATTACTTACCATCTCCCCTTCCTGCCTTCAGCTCTAATATAAAGTATTAACTAACTTAACCCTTGAAACGAACACCTACACTTCCTCCTTATCTATTTATCTATGCTTTTATATGATAGGACTGTAATGGCTGGTAATAAATGTAATAGAAGAAGAAGAGGAGGAGGAGGAGGAGGAGGAGGAGGAGGTCCTTCTCAGAAGACTATTTAGTCAAGAGTCTAAAATTACAACACTGCACCATTGTTGGTTGCATTTATTTATTTATTTATTTATTTATTTTAATAACATGAAAAGCAGCTTTGGGAGAGGGGAATTTAGAATGGAGAAGGAGCTTCGGAAGGGAGCCTTTAACCCTTGCCCTGCCTGCTATTTTTCTCTGTTCAAAGTCACACATACTACATTAGCTTTATTTCCCTCCCAGGGGCAGGGGGTTCAAAACTGATACTGCTGACCTTTAACTAATAAAGAACTGCTTGTGAAGGGGCAGGCAGATGTTAGCAGCAAAGTGATTTGCTGTTTGTTTGGTTTTTTTTGGCTGCATTATGAATGCATCACCAC
This sequence comes from Podarcis cretensis, assembly GCF_951804945.1. Taxonomy (NCBI): domain Eukaryota; kingdom Metazoa; phylum Chordata; class Lepidosauria; order Squamata; family Lacertidae; genus Podarcis; species Podarcis cretensis. Next base: position 20,358,955 of record NC_137177.1, on the reverse strand, counting down.
GCCTTTTGGGAAGGTCCAGGTATGGCTAGTCATTTGCAGAACTGTAAAACTTACCTGTCCTATCCTATCAAACCTATCCACTCTTCAGGAAATCAGCCCTGAGTGCTTGCTGGAAGGACAGATCCTGAAGCTGAGGCTCCAATGCTTTGGCCACCTCATGAGAAGAGAAGACTCTCTGGAAAAGACCCAGATATTGGGAAGGATTGAGAGCACAAGGAGAAGGGGACGACAGAGGACGAGATGGTTGGACAGTGTTCTCGAAGCTACCAGCATGAGTTTGACCAAACTGCGGGAGGCAATGGAAGACAGGAGTGTCCAGCATGCTCTGGTCCAGGGGGTCACGAAGAGTCAGACACAACTAAATGACTAAACAAACAAAACTTACCTGTGGAAGGCAAAAAGGACTCAGTTGTGGTTCTATCACCATCTGCCTCCTGCCCCACAAGTGGGGATGAGGTACCTGAAACCAAAGCCACAAGCTCACATAAATATCCTTCTGAGCAAGCAGAGATAGCCTGATGATGTGTCAGCATAGCTAGGGAATCTGGGGCCCCTCCAGATGTTGTTCAATTCCAACTCCCATCATCCACAGTCAGCATGCTCAAAGGTCAGGGATGATGGGAGTTGGAGTCCAACCAACTGGCTGACATCAGTTTAAGCAAAATCTAAAATCTTAAGGGCCAAGGGCTGTGTTCAACAAAACAAAGACTGGTTTTCAGACTTCAAGTTTTTGATGACCGACCAAAAGGGAAATGCACAAATTTTTGTTTGAAAGTGCATGCTTCTCAGCAAAATCCAAACCCAAGATCCATTTCATTTGCTGGAATGAAAGCAAGAATGCAGTGGGTTGAAGTCCTTTCCGTGCATGAACAGCAAAATCTTTCTTTTGTACATGTTTATCCCAGACTTTCTTCAAGAAGCTCGCAGAAGTGGTGTCCCCCCCCCCCGCACTCCATTTTATCCTTGCAACAGCCCTGTGAGGTAGACTAAGTGACTGGCCCAATATCATCCAGCAGGCTTCTATGCTGAGATTTTTGTACATGATACTTGGCTGGAGAACTGCATTGCAAAATCAAGATAAATGTGAATTTTGAAAGATGGCTGGTTTTTGGTTCCCATATTGTTTCAGAAAATATGAATCAGTTAAGTTTGCCTTTAATTGCAAACTGAATCCAGATTCTCCCTGCTCCCTAGGCAGAAGCCAGCCACGGTCTGGATCCTCCAGGTGTTTTTCGGCAATGTTTTCAAGTCAGCCCACGCAATTGAACATGGCAAGGCATTACTATATCTCTCTGCTTTCCTCACCGCAAACACTTTGCAACGATAATAAATAAAGGCACTTGACTGGTTTCAAAATAGCATAAAGTAACATAAAGTAACAGCTACAAGATAAAACTTAAGAACTAAAACAGGGGTATCCAACATTTTTGGACTACAATCCCCATCAGCCAACATGGCCAGTGGTGGGCACTGATGGGAGATGTAATCCCAGATTTCAGATGGGCACCATATTGGTGTGTGAATGTTGAGGAAAGGTAGGAGAAGATATGTTGTTTAAATATTATCTCTCCTCACTCACGTTTGTGAGTAAGTAGCAGAGCATGTTCCCTTGCACATTGCTGGAAGCTAGCTGATGGATTTGTGAGAATCATTTGAGTTAAGCAATCCAGTCTGGTTTGTCCAGTCTGGATTGTTCCTGGTCAGTTTCCTCTTATGTTTCCCTCTTAAAACAATAATACAACAGTCTTCATTAAAGGTAACAGTAAAGTTTGCTTACATTCAGTTCACAGTATTGTCCTGAAGGCAGGCTTTATCTTGTAGTTACATTTACAGTTGTAGAGAAAAGAAGTCTGAGCTAGGCCTCAGACTTTCCACCTTGTGGCTTACATCCTTTGAAAGGATGAGCCACTTGCTGCTGGCTAAGAGCCAGCAGAAGATGGTAAAAGAGCAAAAGAGAAGCAAAGGAGCAAAACAGCCAAAAGAGGAAGATGGCTGCATGACTAGCCCTTTTATAGGGTCTGCCAGGGTCACACCCATCTACCTGGTCACACAGGTGTGACAGGAAGTCCTCCTGGCCGGAGCAACATTCTCCTGTGTGTCCATTCTGGGCAAACAGGAAATGTTGTATTTGACTGCTTCAGTTATGTTACACCCCACAATTGGCATTCCCTGAACTTTAATGATTTGTTCTCACACGTCATTTATTTAATAATAATAATAAATAAATTTTTATTTATATCCTGCCCTTCCCAGTTCAGAAAACTGGGCTCAGGGCAGCTAAAAACAAATTTAAAACACTTAATTGATGCAACAAAAAACAGCATAAAATACAGTATAAAACATGAATGACAATAAATTCAGAATTCAAAAATCAATTTGGGGGGGAATCCATCCAATAAACAATAGATGATCACCAGGGCTAGCTGGCTAAATGAGTCCTATTTGGGCCAGCGAGGAAACCATGGGAGAATTAGCTGTGGGATCCAGAGCGGGTAATCTTCATAAAAAGGGGAGGGGGAGGGAAGATTAGCTTTTGTTCTCCCTCACCCTGGATTACAGAACTCGAAAACCGCCAGGAGCACCGTCTGAGGAGGTCCTTCCAGAAGGATCAGTGCCTACTTCAAGGCCCAAACCTAGCTTGGAGCACCTTTATTGACACATTCAGATAATGGAAGCTAAGCTTAGAGGAAGTCGTCGCTCTTGGCAGTTCCCTTAAGCAGCTTGTTGCAATTTGCAGCGACTGAAAGCGCCCAAGCAGCTGGAGGGTCTGTTGCTCTGCCTCCGCAGCACATGCAGGAAGGGATGACTGGGCTGAGAAACAGTCGCCATGGCATTTCTGGATTCTTGGAAATGCCGGCATATGTTTTGCCTTATTTGAGGATAATTATTTTTAATTGGCAGGGGAAAATATTTCACAACAGTATTTCTTCGCTACGTTTGCCCAAATGTCCCAGTCATTTGTCTCCAAAAGATAGGGGTGGCACTAATGTTGAAATCTGCCAGCTGATGGGCAAAGTGGGAAAGGATGGCTTCCATATTCTAGGAGGCACTTGTGTCTCCAGACCAGGGGTAGGCAATGGGGTGCTCTGAAGGTGCTGATGGACCTCAGTTCCCATAAACCCCAACCAATGTAGGCAACGGGCAGAAATGATGAATTTGCTAAACCATAACTCCAGATGACTTGTGCATTTCTGCTAGGACAGCCTTCCCCAATCTGATGCCCTCCATATAATGTTGGACTACAGCTCCCTTCTTCTCTGGCCATACTAGTTGGGGATGGTGGGAACTGTAGTTCAAAACGCCTAGAGGACACTAGGTACTAAGGTGGAAAGGTTGCAGTTCATAGAGAACTTTGGGGGTGTGAACTCACAACTGGTTAATGTCACAGAGGCAGAAGTTGGAATGCACACCTGGACTAATACACTGAAGAGGGAGAATCTTACCTTGAGCATCTACAGGACCACTGAGGCTCACACAGATAAGCAGCAGAAAGACAAAGAGCTGGAAAAGACAGACACAAATTCAGCCATCATGACCCTAGTTCAGATTGTGTCCCATAGCGCCAACACTGAATGCTCTGAGTAGCAACTACTTCTCCACTGTGTGAACCAAAATAGTCACAGCTGGAACTGATGCACAGATCCCTCAGCCAACAAAACGCTGAATCAATTACCCTTACAGAGGCCAAGGAAACCATACCAGTGTTTGAGAGGCATGTGTCTGGGCACGTGTGTTCATTGCTCTTGTGGTGAGGCTTGATTGATGGACTGTAGAAGATTCAATGCTACTACTACTACTACTATGCATTTAGCATTCCAGTGAACCAGGATCTAATTCCATAAAAAGCACACAGCCTTCTCTAGATCTATTGCCATTTATTTTCATTATTTTCACTGTTGGCCATAGCTTCTTTAAGCCATAGAATCAGACTCAGGATTCTATCATTTCTCCAGCTTAAAATCAACTCCCACGTTATTTTTCATACAACAGAGATAATTACAGTGGTACATCGGGTTAAGTACTTAATTCGTTCCAGAGGTCCGTACTTAACCTGAAACTGTTCTTAACCTGAAGCACCACTTTAGCTAATGGGGCCTCCTGCTGCTGCTGCGCCACCGGAGCACCATTTCTGTTCTCATCCTGAAGCAAAGTTCTTAACCCGAGGTACTATTTCTGGGTTAGCGGAGTCTGTAACCTGAAGCGTATGTAACCTGAAGTGTATGTAACCCAAGGTACCACTGTATAGCAACCAACCTGGGGGAAAATGATACAACCCTGAGTGCTGCGGTGGCTTAATAGGCAACTTATGCTGTGTACTCTCTATACCTATAAAATGCCTTTGGAAGATGTACTTTCCTTCAAGGAGTTTTGAGCATTGTAGTTGACCGTAGTCACAGAGTTGCAACTCCCAGCACCCCTTAGCAAACTACAGTGGCCAGAAATCTTTGAGGGCAAGAAGGTGCTTCAAACAGGCTTTAAAGGGAGAGTGTGTACACATTCATAATTTGACATTAGAATTGTCCCCACTAAGTTTCAGGCAGCAAGTTAGAACTGTTTTATTTCAGGAGGTTTTTGCACTATGAGAGCTGTTCTGATGCTTTCTCCCCCAACGCTTCTAATTTATGTTTTGAAGTTTGTAGACCTTACATTTTTATTCTGTATAACCTGCTTTGAGACCCAGATGAAGTGAAAAGCAGAGCATATGTTTCTTTAAACAAATAAATGCCATCTTGTGCGTGTTTAAAACTGATTTATTGTTATTTCTTTCCTCTGCTAATTTATATAGCACTTCATATTTCAAAGATACAGTGGTACCTCGGGTTACATACGCTTCAGGTTACATATGCTTCAGGTTATAGACTCCGCTAACCCAGAAATAGTGCTTCAGATTAAGAACTTTGCTTCAGGATGAGAACAGAAATCGTGCTCCGGTGGCACGGCGGCACCTGAAGTGGTGCTTCAGGTTAAGAACAGTTTCAGGTTAAGAACCGACCTCCAGAACGAATTAAATACTTAACCCGAGGTACCACTGTAATCGCTAAGCGGTTCACAAACGCCCACAAATATAAACGTCCATTACAAAAGATAGTTTTTTTAAAAAATAAAAAATCTCACATTTTAGACCAGCACTGATAACAATTAGATACATCAATATAAACGTTAGCAACTTTAGCAATATAAACTTTACCATATGGGCCCATGATAATGGCAATTTAGATCTCTCAGTAAAACAGCCACAGAGTATAGGGGAAATGTATTCTCCTGTAACAGCATAAACAAATTCAATTATCTCTCCCTCCTGCCCAATTTTTAAGATTTCACTGCAGCAGCACCAAATACAAATGAAATGTCCTGACCCAATTATTGAAAATAATTGATAAAAAGGCCTCAGGGAATAAAACAACAACACAAACACCACACCCAGAGAGAGAAAGAACCCTACATGTTGTCCACCACTGTTTTAGATTCAGAAGCTCTGCTGAGGTTTTGAGGCCTCTCAACATCCCGTCTGTGGAGCTGGAAATATACAGGCATTTCCCCTCCAACTGCCGAAGACCTTGTGGCTTGTGCTCCCACTGCTCCAAAGGATGAAAAAGCCATGATGCAGCCGTCTGAGGAGGCAGCTCTGAGCTGTCAGCCCGCCAACGTCCTACAGAGGAGCCTATTGGGAGTTTACCAAAAACCTAGCGGGGGGGGGGGGGCTCTCACTCCATCTGCGTCCCAAGCCTGGCTTGGGGTGTTTGTTTTTGAAGTCTCTCCTCCTGGATCCTTTCCAATCCACTGTAGTCCCAACATCACTGAAGCGGACAACCTTCCCCACTCTTTCAGCTTTGTCTCGGGGAAGCCTAATTCTTTTTTGTTGTTGTTTGTTTCTCTTCCGCAGTCACGCACGCACACATGCCAAAACTCCAAAAGTCTGATGCTTTCCGGCCAGTCTCAGACTTCTGCTTCTGAGAACCACAGCTTTGAAAGCCGGACATCCCTGGCCACACAGGCAGGCAGCTTGCTAACTATATAAGGCAAAGTCCGTAGAGCAAAGAAGTGTTTTTTTAAAAAAATAAACCCTTCCTGAGATGCAAACAAAGATGGAGTGAAAAAGGCAAACTGGTGAAAACTAGGAAAAGGTGTCCGCTTGCCTGTCTGGATTCTGGACTATAAATCCCAAGCCTTTCGCTGACCGTTGAGACCATCTCCCTTCCTCCCGACTCTTGTTTTTTTGCCATGTGGCTTTCATTTCCCCTGAGCCAGAGGGTCTGGTTCTCCTGGCAACTCCAACACCCCAAAGGGTTAATCCCTGGTAGGAATTTTTTTCTGGCCAGCAAATTGTTCCAGAGACAGGATGCAGGGGGAGAAAAGCTTCTTATGACAAAAAAGGGGGAGAGCTGGGTGGTCTATGCTGGAGAGTTGGAGGGGGGGAATCACTCACCTTCATGGCGGATGCTACAGTCCACCAGGCGTTCCGTTTGCCGGGCATCTGCAAGCAAGCGAAAGGCCCCAACAGTCATTTCCTCCTCTTGCCACTTCCTGGCCCTGGGGAGCGGTGTGAGTCATGGGCACGTGTTCCTACATTTCTGAGTGTGTGGGTATATATACGTCGAGTCCATCGGCGTGTGTGTGTGTGTGTGTTTCAAACTTTGATGGCGAACTCCCTTAGAAGTAACAGGCTCCTCTGTAAAATGACGACACGGTAACCGAACCCAGAGCAGCAAATGAGGAACGAAAGAAACCACAACCCAGACTTTTATTTTTATTTTTTTGTTCTGCACGGCTAGGAGAGCGGTGAGACAAAGGCCGTGGCTCCTTCACGGACATTAATTCACATAATTTGCCCAGAATATTGTGCCAACTTGGAGGGGCAGAACGTTTCAAAAAGGAACTTGAGAACATTGAGAACAGTTAGCCTGGCAGAGAAATTCTTAGGTTCTCTTTTTTGAAATGGGCGTGGGTCACTCATGGCAGGAAAAGTATAGAACGGTAACAAATTTCCCAGGTTTGGTCCCCGGCAACTTCTGGCAGAGCTAGGACTGGAGAGGCCCATGGCTGAAATCCTCTGTCAGTCAATGAAAGCAATACTGAGCAAGTTATGTATTGCTATAAGTTTGTAGGTGCAAATTCCTGATCAAGCTAGGGTTACAATTCAACTAAGGTCTGTTTGTTAAAACTGTGTGTCGGACTCATGTTAGAATCTAATCAAGATGTGCAGACCCTCCAAGTGTCCCTGTTTTCCAGGGACAGTCCTGGACTTACAGAAGCTGTCCTGGTTTCTGATTTTATCCTGGAATGTCCCACTTGAGAGGTCCCTATTTAATGTTGGAGGGTAAGCCGTTATGCAACCCCTGAATGAAGGAGATAATAACTATACAGTACAACCTTTAGAAGACATCTGAAGGCAGTCCTGTATAGGGAAGATTTTAAATGTTTAATGTTTTATTATGTTTTTATATGTGTACCATATTTTTCCGTGTATAAGACGCCCCCATGTATAAAACGACCCCTATTTTTGAGCCCAAAACTAAGAAATAATTAATTGCTACATTCCGTGTATAAGACGACCCCCCAATTTTAAACTTTAGAAATGTGGGGGAAATACAGTATGGTCTTATACACAGAAAAATACAGTATGTTGGAAGCTGCCCAGATTGGCTGGGGCAACCCAGTCAGATGGGTGACCTATTAATATTACTATTATTATTATTATTATATAAAAGGTAAAAGTAAAGGACCCTTGACCATTAAGTCCAGTCATGGACAACTCTGGGGTTGCGGTGCTCATCTCGCTTTACTGGCTGAGGGAGCTGGCGTTTGTCCGCAGACAGCTTCCGGGTCATGTGGCCAGCATGACTAAGCCGCTTCTCGCGAAACCAGAGCAGTGCACGGAGATGCTGTTTACTTTCCCACCGGAGTGGTACCTAATTATCTACTTGCACTTTGATGTGCTTTCGAACTGCTAGGTTGGCAGGAGCTGGGACCGAACAACGGGAGCTCACCCCATCACGGGGATTCGAACCACCGACCTTCTGATCGGCAAGCCCTAGGCTCTGTGGTTTAGACCACAGCACCACCAGTGTCCCTATTATTATTAAATAGGACATCCCTATTTTCACTGGAGAAATATCGGAGGGTATGGACCCATGTATATTAAGCTGTGCATCAGACACCTCTTATAGTCCTAGGGAATCATCATGTTTTAATAGCTAATTAAGTCAGGCTAATTTTCTTTTGAAGCGATTGCCTGGGGATGAGCCTTTAGGACAACACAAAGGATCAAGGGCAAATCTTATCTGCAAAGGAGTGTGTGCCCTCAACTGACAGTTGGCTTAAAAGACATTGCAAGTGTTTTAGTTTAGAGTTTTAGGATTGCAGTTAGGAGTTTGCAACAGAGTTAATAAGCAGAGGGTTGCAGAGAGCAATGTTTGAGAGCAACAGCCGAGGTCTGCTTAAGACCATGGCTGCTGTGGCAATGGGAGAAGCCAGAACCTCTTGAGGTGTTCATGCTGTGAACCCTGCCATCGTAGGCTCAAGTTGTTGTTGTTGTTTAGTCGTTTAGTCGTGTCCGACTCTTCATGACCCCATGGACAAGAACACGCCAGGCACTCCTGTCTTCCACTGCCTCCCACAGTTTGGTCAAACTCATGCTGGTAACCTCGAAAACACTATCCAACCATCTCGTCCTCTGTCGTCCCCTTCTCCTTCTGCCCCCCATCTTTCCCAACATCAGGGTCTTTTCCAGGGAGTCTTCTCTTCTCATGAGGTGGCCAAAGTATTGGAGCCTCAGCTTCACGATCTGTCCTTCTAGTGAGCATTCAGGGCTGATTTCCTTAAGAATGGATAGGTTTGATCTTCTTGCAGTCCATAGGACCCTCAAGAGTCTCCTCCAGCACCATAATTCAAAAGCATCAATTCTTCGGCAATCAGCCTTCTTTATGGTCCAGGTCACACTTCCATACATCACTACTGGGAAAACCATAGCTTTAACTCTACAGGTTAATTCTACAGGTTGTAGAAATGTGTAAATAAACCATATATCATAAAGACACTGCAGTCTCTGCTGTGACTCATTTCCCAAAACCTCACTACAGGTGTATTTGACAGAGGCAACCCTCAGTTTGGCAGCTAGCTGACACAACACAAACCCGGGCAACCTTCTGGTAGGCTGCCCTGATCCGACACCATGCAGTGACCTTCCCCAGGCTGCTCCAGTCCATGTGATCCGTGCGGTGTCTCTAGAGGAGCAGGAGACTGAAGACAACAAAGGTAGGAGGGGGGAGGGGCATGCAAGCAGGTTGCAGTGGGGAGCAAGCAGGTGAGAGAGGAAGGGGTCAGCAGCAAGGGGGGTGTGAATGACAGGGTCAGTGATTGATCACAGGGTCCAGGCCACCATCAAGAGCAGATGGGTTAGAAGTTCCCTTTAAAACAAAGCAGTGGAGACTGCTGTCCTGTCGCCACTGCAATTGTGAGCTGGGTTGGCTTTTGAGCACAGAATGGGAAAGGGCGCCATCTCGTGGGCAAAATAGCCCCCGGATTTATTTGCATCTGTGTGTCATCTATATACAGTATGTTGCAAACTGCCTTGGCAGTGTGTGTGCGTGTGCATGGGCGCAGCCAGGATTTTGTGGGAGGGGGCAGAACTTCAGTTAGTTATGTATTCTTATTGATTATTGGGGGCATATCTCTGCCCCCCCCCGCTACGCCCGTGTATGCGTGTTGCTGTTATATAGCTAAATGTGTGGGATACTAGTCTGCTAAATAACTAAATATAAATGAGGCACAGCATGTAGCGGCAGCTTTAAAAACAGGAAAGCAGGGCTGGGGTACCTGTTGCCCTCTCGTTGCTGCTGAGCCCCTAACTCCCTCCCAGCAACCCTACCCAGCAAAGCCAATAACCAGGGGTCATGGGAATTGTAGTCTAGCAACGCTTTTTCGGGCCACAATCCCGCCCTCCCTGCAATAAAGACTCCGGCACCCCATGAATCTGGTGTTGGCTGAAAAGAAGTAACCCAATAAACAAAGCTGTAAAGGCGGGGGGGGGGGGAGAGGCATAGATGCTCCTGCCCGAGGCTAGGAAAGAAGCGTGGGGGCGGAGGAGAGCAAAACAGGACATCTCAAATTTCCAGGCAGCGCCACGTGCTCCTCCGGGGCGACTGAAAGGCGAGGAGAAAATCTCAACCTCCGGCGCCCGTGCAGGTCGCCAAAGGCGTTGCGCTGGAAAAGGAGAGAGATTCCCGTCCTTGCAATGGGTTCAGAGCGCGGCTGGGAAGCCAGAACCCCTGTCGCAGGTTATAATCTCTCTCTCCCGCTTCCCCTCCTCTTTGTTCCAGGACTTTAAACAAGGGAATGTGGAAGCTGCATCACCGCAGCGCTCCCCCGTATCTGCGCGGGGAGCTCCAATGGCGCAGAAGAACTTTGCACGTATTGCTCCTCCTAGTCCCGGGACTTCCAGAAGAGGAGATCCACCCATCACCCGCTCTCCCAGTTCTAGGCTTTCTGATTGTCCCGGAGAAGGACCCTCTGCGGTGGGATTTCGGGCGAGGAGACGGCGGTCGAAAAAGGTCAGCGGGGGTGCCTTTTGCTCCAAGAAATCGGCACTCGCCCAGGTTGGTGCGTCTTGGCTGGGGAATCTTTTGGGATAGGATCCAAACCAGGGTTTCCAGCTGTTTTTGGACTACAACTCCCATCACCCGTAGCTAGCAGGACCAGAGGATGATGGGAATTGTAGTCCAAAAACAGGTGGCGACCCAAGTTTAGGAAGCCCTGATCCAATCGACAACTTCCCCCAAAGGATCATTGGAATTGTAGTTTGTGAGGGGTGCTGAGAGTTGTGAGGAAGAGAGTACTATTCTCTGCACACTCTGGGAATGGTAGCTGGGCAGGGGAGTGGAGGTGGGGACTGGGGTCTCCTCACAACTCTCAGGACCTGCCACAAACTACGGGGCCCAGGAATCTTTGGGGGAAGCCGGGAATGTTTAAAGTGGTATTTTAAAGTGTATAGTGCACAAGGGGCCAGAGAAAGAAATGACTTCATCTTCCAAGCCTGCCTTGAAACGGAGAAATGGACCCTCTTGGAAACTGGATTGATTTGAAAGTCTCTTGATGATGCAAATGGAAGGGAAACCTGGGCCCTCCAGATATTGCTGGAGTCCAATTCCCATCAATCCCAGACAGTGCAGACAATGGTCAGGAATTACGGGAGCACTCGCAGTGTTTATCAACCTGTGGGTCCCCAGATGTTGTTGGACTACAACTCCCATCATTCCTAGCCAGCATGACCAGTGGTCAGGCATGATGGGAGTTGTAGTCCAACAACATCTGGGGACCCACAGGTTGATCACCGAAAAGGCCACTGAAATTGGAGATGCCAAGGTCTGCCACTGATCACAGGCTCCCCTTTCCTCCCTAAATTGTTTCAGGTTTCATTGGGAGGTTCTGCTACTGTGCCCTGTTTCAAAATTTGCTTGCACTTTACCCGCACAAGCCCATTATCTAGCAACCAATGAGCAAGGGATGAAGCTAGATACAGTGGTACCTCTGGTTACGTACTTAATTCGTTCCGAAGGTCCGTTCTTAACCTGAAACTATTCTTAACCTGAAGCACCACTTTAGCTAATGGGACCTCCTGCTGCTGCCACGCCACCGGAGCACGATTTTTGTTCTCATCCTGAAGCAAAGTTCTTAATCTGAGGTACTATTTCTGGGTTAGCGGAGTCTGTAACCTGAAGCGTCTGTAACCTGAAGCGTCTGTAACCCAAGGTACCACTGCACCTGCCACATAGAGGATGAAGCAAGCTTGTTTTCTCCTGCTCTGGAGGGTAGGAATATCTTTCTGACAGTAAGAGCTTTTGACAGTGGAATGGTCTCCCTCAGAAGACTGTGGCCTCTCCTTTCTTGGAGTTTTTAAGCAGAGGTTGGATGACCATCTATCATGGATGCTTTAGAGAGCCAGTGTGGTGTAGTGGTTAAGAGCGGTAGTCTCGTAATCTGGTGAACTGGGTTCGATTCCCTGCTCCTCCACATGCAGCTGCTGGGTGACCTTGGGCTAGTCGCACTTCTCTGAAGTCTCTCAGCCCCACTCACCTCACAGAGTGTTTGTTGTGGGGGAGGAAGGGAACAGAGAATGTTAGCCGCTTTGAGACTCCTCCGGGTAGCGATAAAGCGGGATATCAAATCCAAACTCTTCTTCTTAGCTGTGATTTCTTCATTGCAGGGGGTTGGACTAGATGACTCCAAGGATCCCTTCCAATTCTACAATTATATTATTTAGAATTCTATATAAACACTGTGCAGGCTGATTAGAATGAAGTCTCCCTGATGTGTAACCTCTCCACAAACAAGTCAGAACAAATGCCCAATACGAACCAGGAATTGTATAATTTCTGTGTGAGCTTCGTGCAAGGAAATCAGGATGAATGCACAAGAAACAAAGCCCCGTAGCACATGAATTTGAGTGGATTAGCCATTTTCCCCATGCTGTTTTCCCACTAAAAATCTCTCCCCCTTTTGAAGGTATGGGTTCTTTTGCAGCAGATAGTGTTTGGAAGAGGGGGGAGCCCACAGTGGTTTGTGTTGATTATTCACAGGAAAGCAGTGGGGGGTGTGGTGTGATCCAGATTGGGTGCTTTTGCTATCGGAAGACACATGACAACTTCATAAGCACTTTAGTTAAAAGCACATTTAATAATACGATGGTGTTTAAGGCACCTCAGTGTGTTCTTATAAGGTTTTGAGTAACTCCCAACTTTTTTGGAGTTGTTCTGCCCTCTGGTGGCTAATAGTCAGAACAAATCTTTATTACAGCAAGGAAGACACTCCCCTCCTCCCCGAATCTGATCCCTGTTTCTGGACTCCTCTGGGGAGGGGTGGCCCATCCCATTTCTCCACCTGAGGTGAAACACTTGCACTTCCACCACCTGAGGCGAGTGCTTCACCCTACCTAATCGGTGGGCCGGCTCTGGGGAGTATAAATGCATTACGAGGGCACCTTTGATTGCTCTCTTTCCCTGATGTGGCAGAAGTTTCTGCAGCCCTTTCTGTATCAGCACCAGAGATCAGCAAGCCAGTGGGGCAGGAAGCATTTGGGGACACAGCAGGGGTGAAGACCTCAGGCCCAGGAGGTAGATGTGGCCCTCCAGGCCCCACTACCTGGCCCTCAGGATGCTCCCCAAGCCATACCCCTCACTGGCCCTGCTTAGGCCCCTCCTTGAGTGTTTTTACCTGGCTGGAATGTGCCCTTGAGCTCTCCCCATGCTTCTTGCTTGCCTGGATAGAAGGCAGAGAGTTGTGTGTTTGCGTACGGAAAGTTGCCTACTGTACAAAGGTGACATTTTAATCTGTTGCTCCGCCCCCCCCCCCTTTGCTGAATGGTCCCACGACTGGTTTCGAAAAAATGAAATGAAAATATGGTGCAAGGAAAACAAAAAGAACAGGCATAGCCAGTGTGAGAATAACCAAACAGCAGCACAGAACTGCAGTGTGCAGCAATGCACAGCAATGGGTAAATGCACTAAAAATGCATTGAGCGCAGGATTAACAGAAAGATGTATAAAAAACCCAGCAAGCAAATCAGAATGAATTTGTCTGGATGAATGAATGCTCGCTGAACAGGTCATCTGGCGACGCCATATGTGTGGCATCATTTTTTTAAAAAATCCAAAAATCGCCCACAAGAATCTGCCTGTTTCTTCTTACTTCTCCTTAAGCCTGGAACTTCTTCCCAGAAATGACACAGAGAGTCCTGCCTGTTTTCCTTCTTCCAAAACTCAGCTGAGCCGAAAAGGGGACATTGTGTACTTAGGGTAGCCAATTATGAGGATTTGAATCACCAGCCGCAAGGACAAAAGAGAGTGCCCATTTGCATAATATCTGCACGTGGTAATTTACATGCAAATATTTAACTTTAAGAAACAATGGCTGTGCTTTCAGGAGAAGCAGAGTGCATCTCGCCATAGCGGGGGGGGGGGGCACCAGGGGACGTTTCCACCTGCCTCTTTGGTCTGTTGACCAGGATGGGAAACTTCAAAGACCCTTCTGCTCCCCTTTGGGTGGTTCCTTATTTTTAAACTAGTCTTGGGCTTAAAGGTAAAGGTAAAGGTACCCCTGCCCGTACGGGCCAGTCTTGACAGACTCTGGGGTTGTGCGCCCATCTCACTTAAGAGGCCAGGGGCCAGCGCTGTCCGGAGACACTTCCGGGTCACGTGGCCAGCGTGACATCGCTGCTCTGGCGAGCCAGAGCCGCACACGGAAACGCTGTTTACCTTCCCGCTGGTAAGCGGTCCCTATTTATCTACTTGCACCCGGAGGTGCTTTCGAACTGCTAGGTTGGCAGGCGCTGGGACCGAGCAGCGGGAGCGCACCCCGCCGCAGGGATTCGAACCGCCGACCTTTCGATCGGCAAGTCCTAGGCGCTGAGGCTTTAACCCACAGCGCCACCTGCGTCTTGGGCTTGGCAGGCCTCAAATGGAGGAGATCTTCAAGCAAAGGACTGCCTCTAACAGCCCTCCAAAACGTTGCGAGAATGTCTAGTAGGATTAGTGTTGGTTTCAGCTGAACATAAAATTGGGGAAAGTTTGGGTCATAGTGATTTGGCTGAGGGCTTTGCTTCCAAGAAGGCTCAAAAAAGTTCATTTCATTAAATAGGGAACTAGAGAATTTACAGTGGTACCTCGGGTAAAGTACTTAATTTGTTCGGGAGGTCCGTTCTTAACCTGAAACTGTTCTTAACCTGAAGCACCACTTTAGCTAATGGGGCCTCCCGCTGCCGCCATGCCACCGGAGCACGATTTCTGTTCTCATCCTGAAGCAAAGTTCTTAACCCGAGGTACTATTTCTCGGTTAGCGGAGTCTGTAACCTGAAGCATCTGTAACCTGAAGCGTATGTAACCCAAGATACAACTGTACTCGTATAGGATTAATCACTATGGCAATTTTTATCAGTGAACTGGTTATCACCAACTCACCATATGCTCCACCTACTAATATGATTTTTAAAGAGGTTTGGATTTTTTGGGGGGGCTGTTTCTGTTTATGTACGAGTACCACATGTGAAGGTCACAGCTTGCTTCTTTTTGTGACTTGCATTCATGTATTTAGAGTGCATTAAGTGATATTCTCCACCCCGGTTGTAATAAAAAATTGACCCTGATACAATCAGGGTATTGAGATACAATCATCCCTTTCATTTTAACTTTGTGTATAGAAATAAGTGAAACGTTATGCTTGACTTACTTTTGTACCTTTAAAGGGGACCCAAATGACATTCCTGCCCATGGTCCCCCAAACCAGAGGGGGGCCCCACTGCCCCATAGCTCCCCACTTCAGAACAAGAGAAAAGATGCTGGATGAGGCTGATGGGAGTTGTGGTCCAGAACAGCTGGAGGGCACCAGTGTGGGGAAAGGGAGCCTAGCCAACCAGATTACTCAGGTGTAATAAAGCTAATTCAAAAAGGAGGCAAATTCTGTTTGGCCTCAGGGTCATCCTGCAGCCAAATCTGATTGGCTAGGTAATGACCTGCTGGTTCACTATAGGCTGATGGGGGAGGATGGGGTTGCTAGGGTGAGAGGCAGTGGCATTTGGAGGGGACTGGGAAAGCCCCCTTTGCAGAATGAGAGCGAGCTTGCAAACTTGGACACCTGTGATGGCATTAGGGTAGAATTATGTGGTGCTTTTTTGCATGTGATGATCCTCACCGGTACAGAGGACCATCGTTTCTTTTCTTGCTATCCATGGCAACTCTTGTGTGTGGGCACCCATGGCGCTTTTATCAAGATATGTGTACCAGCATCTCATATTTCTACTCCCCCAAAGCACCGGAATTACGCGTTATCTTGGCAGCCACGGCTGCACTCACAACGTGGCTCAGCAGGTGAGATCATTCAGAATATGGAGCATTAGCTTTATTGGATTTGTGAATTACTTCCCATCATATAAAGCCCCAAGTATAGTCGGAAATTGGTACCTAAAGGGAAGCAAGCGAGACCCTGCGTTTTCCCTGGTCGCTAAAGAGAGCACCACATTTTTCTTGCAATCTCAGGGGAGGAGGCCCCACAACGCTGGATATATTTAGAGGCATGGCTCAGCCCCTGGATCCAGGTTTTTTTACAGACTGAGGGCTCATCCCCACTACTCTCCTCCCCTCTGGGAAAACCTGCTCTTTTCTGCTGAACTGGAGTAAATGTCCATTGGGTTTTCCCACAGATTGCTGTTTGTTCTGATTTAGCACTAAAGAGCAGGTTTTCAGTGGGAAAGCGGCAGGGCAAAGGCAAAACCGCTCAGTTGGTGCTGAGCGTGCTGATAACACCAAGCTTGGAGGTTCGTTCCCTGCATATTCCTGCATTGCAGGGGGTGGACTAGATGACCCTAAGGGTCCCTTCCGACTCTACAATTCTATTTTTTCTATTTTAGGCAAATTGCATAGAGACCTGTGCCTAGGAAGTACAGAACAAGCAGGAAACTGCTCAGATCCTTGTTTTCTAGGCACAAGACAAGCGGAAGTGTGGATTGGCCCTTGTTGGCAGCGCGGCAGCCACACGCACCCTCTCAATTTGCCTCTTTCTGTATGTGTTGTGTTCCTCTTTCTTCTGATCATGGCAATTTACCAGGCCGCGGCCCAGGCAGCTGCTCATTCATCCCTTCCTTAGTTAAGGACGCCAGCGTTCCAAGAATGGCTGGTGGGTTTTTTCCGCCTCCCCCATCGCCACAATAACGCTGATTAGATGGTCCAGGGTTGCCAACTGGCCGCAAATACAAAGCCGCCTGTGCCGTTCTTCTGCAGCCTAAGATGCAGCCAGTTGGCAGGTGAAACACTTCACACCGTGGAGAGGAGCACATTCAGCTGCTCATTTCTGCTGACCAAGCCAATGTTAAAAGCCAGCGGAAAAACAAAAACAAAAAGAAGGCATCTCAATAAGAAGATCAAGGCCTTTCCTTCTCAGAAGGGCCTGACTAAACGTTGCAATTAAACACATTATTGCATTTAACACATCTGGGCTGTGTTTTTTGTTTTTGTTTTTTTTTTTGAAAAATAGCAGCTGTCATGGCACACCGCAACTTTATTTAACGTTCTCCATTCTCGAGCTGAGATCTGCCTTCTCCACCAGCTCTTACCTGTATCAGGAAGGAAGACACATTTGGGGCCAATTGTAGCTTCCCCTCCACACATGGCAAGTAGCAGCTTTGAGAAGTGGGGGGCAATTTTTCATCAGATTAACACATCCCTTCCTATGGCCTTGATTCCGATCAGAAGATCTGTGGTTCGAATACATGCAATGGGTTGAGCTCCTGTTGCTCTGTCCTAGCTTCCGCCAACCTAGCAGTTTAAAGGCATACCAGTGCAAGTAAATAAATAGGTACCACTGCGGCGGTAAGGTAAACGGCGTTTCCGTGAGCTCTGGCACTTGTCACGGTGTTCCATTGCACCAGAAGTGGTTTAGTCATGCTGGCCACATGACCCGGAAAGCTGTCTGTGGACAAATGCCGGCTCCGTCACCTGAAAGTGAGATGAGCACCGCAACCTTTGACTGGACTTAACCGTCCAGGGGTCCTTTACCTTTTCTGCCTGACCCTAATCAGCCCCTCCCAAAGCCGCCATTTTAAAAGGCATCGTAAGTGCAACTCCACATTTAATACAAAGGATTGTTTCCAACATTAGGCCCACTGGGATTAATTAACATGAGAAATTTACGTCCATTAATTTCTATGAGTGCACTCCACATAGAACTTAGCTGCCTACAACCTGGTGTGTAGCTTATTCCTTAGTTCTAGTGAATTATTATTATTATTATTATTATTATTATTATTATTATTAATGCCCCGCACATCTGGCTGGGTTTCCCCAGCCACTCTGGGTGACTCCCAACAGAGATTAAAAACAGAATAAAACATGAGACATTAAAAACTTCCCTAAACAGGGCTGCCTTCAGATGTCTTCTAAAAGTCAGGTACAGTGGTGCCCCGCAAGACGAATGCCTCGCAACACGGAAAACTCGCTAGACGAAAGAGTTTTCTGTTTTGGAGGTGCTTCGCAAAACGAATTTCCTATGGGCTTGCTTCACAAGACGAAAATGTCTTGCGAGTTCCTGCGGGGGGTTTTTCCTGACCCCCCCCCCGCCGCTAAGCCGCTAAGCCGCTAATAGCGCTAAGCCGCTAAGCCATCAATGGGCTTTCTTCGCAAGACGAAAAAACCGCTAGACGAAGAGAATCGCGGAACGGATTCTTTTCGTCTTGCGAGGCACCACTGTAGTTGTTTATTTCCTTGACATTTGGTGGGAGGGCATTCCACAGGGCGGGCGCCACTACCGAGAAGGCCCTCTGCCTGGTTCCCTGTAACCTCACTTCTCGCAGGAGCGGAAGATCAGTAAAAAAAAGAGGGGGTAGAACTCAGCTCTTTTAGAACCCAAATCCTGCCACTTATGCAGCAAGCTCAGAATTGCAAATCCCAAGACAGCTTGGAATCATAGACTTGTAGAGTTGGGAAGGACCCTGAGGATCATCTAAGTCTAACCCCCCTGCAATGCAGGAATATGCATTTGTCCCACACGGGGAATCGAACCTGCAACCTTGGTGTTATCGGCACCATGCTCTACCCCACTGAGCTACCCAGTGGTGAGATGGAACTTTTCAGCCCATTAGGGTAACAACAAACAAAACAAAGCAAGCGAGCCTAGTTAGAAAAAAACAACCCACGTTTATTGATTGGTCAAAGTTTGCTCCATGCTTGGATGAGAGACACGGAGATGTGGATGGTACAGCAAGGAGAAGCTGTGAGCAGCGTCCCCTGGGGGAAGTGGAGTGTATGCCACAAAAGCAAGCCCTCCCTCGCTCCTTTTTATTCCTTCGGCTGGGCCTATCCTTGGCTTCACAGGTGGCCCAACACCACCACCCCACCCAAAAAAAGCATCCTGGTTTCTAGCACTGGGGCAGATTGGCTCTTGGGTAGAATCCCCGTCCCCCTTGTGGCTACCGTGGTCATTGGACTTCTTTTTTTTTTTTCTCACAGCGTAGCGGGAGGCACAGAAAGCAAAGCAGCAGCAGCTATGGGGGGGGTTAATATGCCCAGAAGCAAGGGGGCATCGCTGGGGGGGGGCATGGCGTGCCATGGGGTGGGGTGGGTGTTTCCCAGAGGGTGGCAGCAGGCAGCGTTATTGCAGTTTAAAGGGACCCTGTTTTGGGGGTTATGGGAACCAGCCCCCAGCGGGGTGGGTGCCAGCTGAAATAGACAGGCAGAGGGACTTTGCTACCTCGTGGCCTGTGTAGCTCCCCCAACCCCGCCCAGGTGCCCGCCCCCGTCATGCAATGGAAGCGCAAGAGCTAACTGGTTATAAAATTGCCCCTCCCTTGTCGAGGATAGAACGGAGAGCCCCTCCCCCTCCCGGGCAGTCGGTGCCAAGGTGCCAAGGTCTCAGGAGAAATGTTCCTGGGCGCAGTTCATCCCCCAGCCAGTCGGGAGCAGCAGAGATTGGCGAGGGCACCTACACACCACCAGCTGGAGCTGGAAGAGAGAAGGAGAAGAAGGAGAGAGGGAGAGATTGAGAGAAGAGTGGCAGTGGCCGTGGCAAGATGGAGAGAAGCGAATTCTAGCATTCGGGAGCCCTGGCAAACAATGTCTCCCTGTAGGCTTCCCAGCTGCTGCAGGAATCGTGCTCTCCGTTGCCATGGCGTCACCATAGAGTCCTCAGCATCCCCTCCGACGTCAGCAAACTCCATGGTAACGGAAGGTGGGCGGGAGGTTACCTCAGGTGTGGGAGCTTCAAGCCGCCCTCCCTCTCGCAATTTCCTCAGTGCCTCCATAAGGAGAAGGTGAAGGGGGCAGAGAGGCAGGCACCTTTGCATGTGCGCAAACGCAGATCGGCGGGAAGGGGGCTGTTTTCGAAACAGCCTGGGCACTTTGAGGCAGTAGCTGTTCTTACGGGGGTCCGACCGCATCCTGGCAAATCCAGCTTGCACCATTGAAGTGGATTCGGCCCTCTTGTGCAACAGGGCCCATCCCCCCCCCCCTCGCAAAATATTTATTTTTATTAATTTATTTTTGCAGTAAGGAAAGGGATGCGCTGGAAATTGAGGTAATGGCTGCTTTTGAAGCAACGTTGTCTAACCTCTCTGGGAAGAAATCAGAATGAATGTATAATAAACGTGACCTCTCTTATGGGTAAAATATGGCGGCTCAGGTGGACCCCTGGCAGTGGTGGCTGGTCTGTTAGGGAATACATATGAGGCACTGCCCTGCCAACCTCAGTCTGCCCCTCAGACAGCCCCCTTTTGCCTGCCTTGGCACCCAGTCCGGGGCGCAGGGAAGGGCTCTAGCCATCAGCTTCCTCCTCCTTAGTCTCACATACCGGTCAACTGCCCTGGAAAAAAAGAGGACATCCCTTTTTTTCTTACAAGAGGACAGTGGCCCAAATGGCTGTCATGATCTCGCACTATTTCAGGCTGCACCATTTTTGGGCACGGCGCACAGAAATTTGCATTTCAAGTCACCCCAAAACTCATGTTTTTGGGTGCTGTGCCTGAAAACAGTGCTTTGAGGGGGGGCTGCAATCTCATGCGGGTCACGTGACTCGCTCGAGACCCAGAAGATGGCATCCCAGATTCGGACCATGTCGTGCTGGAAGGTATGGTCTCAGTGTTGCTTTTGAACTCAACAGGGAAGAGGATGAGGATAAAACGAGAATTAGTTGGCTTCGCTTGTCATTGGCTCTGGCTTCACCTATTGGTATCTCTGGTGCCCCCTACTGTTGGCCTCCGTACTGCCCACCCTACCAGTCCCAGTGCACCAGCCACCACTGACCCCTGGTCTGCTTTTAAGTAGATTGAAGAGAGAGAGACAGGTTGTGTTCCCTGCTAAGTTTGCACAAGGCTACACACACAAACAGGCCCATGAGATACCACTTGCCCTGTTCCTCTCTCCCTCCCTCCCTCCCTCCCTCCCAAGGCCAGGTCACACTTACTAGGAGTCTTGCCCGATGCCCTGGGGTCCGACAGGCTGCAGAGATGAAGACACAGAAAAGGGAACAAGTGAATAGGGATGAAGGGCACAATGTTTGAGGAGGAGGGAGGTCAGGTGGAGGGTGTTGCAGAGTTCAGCTCAGGGATGAAGACAAGAGAGAAGGTGGTGAGGAAGCACCTACCTGGGGTCAGATTTTTTGCACTTGAACTTTTTACCTGCAGCAGGAGGGAAAAAGAGAGAGCAAAGTATGAGTGGAAGGGAAGGGCTAGGAGGCTGCGACAACGATCCTGTCTTGCTATCTGGTGGGACCAAGTGTCATTCATAAATAAATAAAAATACTACTGGGGCCTGTAACAAAACGTTTCAGCGTAACCTCACCCTCTTATTCAGGACTGCTGCCCAGCTGGAAAAGGAGCCATGTAGTGCTGTTCAGAGCTCTCAGCCTGAGGATAGCATGGTCTAGAGTGGAGGAAAGGAACCTCCCCCACTCAAAACACACTGTAGACCCACTGGCCTCAGCTGTACTTTGTAGTGAAATGTGGCTCTGATTTAGGACTGGAGCATTCAGATGAGCTGAACTTGGGCATTTTGTAGCTCTATAGTGAAAGGTGGGTGAGTGTCTTGATAATGAGAAAGGGGAAGGGCACCCTTTTTCACTCCTGAAAGATCTGTGCACAATGTAGGCAAACTAGCTTGTTAACTTTACAGTGTGCATCTACCCCCCTGCCCACCCCCTCCCACCATCTATCACCTTGTCTAGATAAAACTAATAGGGGCTTTAGCAAGGCAATTAACTCTTCTCCTCTCATTATCCCAGTTTCCTTCCTTCCTTCCTCCACTGCTGCCACTCTTTCGACTGCCACCTCAACATTCAGCACAGTCCAGAAAGGTCACACAGGTCCTTAACAGGCTGCTAATAAAAAGTATTTTCCTTTTTATATTTTGTTTGTTTATGAAAAGATTACAGCTGTGTCATAAAATATCAGGGTATTGCTCGACAATAAAACGTAAAACGCTATTTAAATACAGTACAAAATAATCATTAAGGTGATTGGCTAATCAATGATGCTTTTAATGGCTGCAAAGGCCTGTCAGCCTAAAACGGTCTTCCTCAATCACTGCTAGAGGAGAAACTAAATGACTGTCATCTAGCTAAGGCCAGTCAGGGGTCTGTAACTAACAGAGCTCCTCTGGATGGCCTCAGTGACAAATGTATATATGCACTGTCAGAGCTGCCTCTAGGTCCCAGCTCACAGAGGACCAACGCTAGGCTGTAGTAATGTACAAAAGTCTTTATTGAAGTTCAGTTTCCATTTCAAAGCCACAGCGTGCAGCCCTACGTCTTAAACCCTAGATCGGCGAAGTCCCGTCTGAGTCTCCTCCCCTATGACACCAGTTTAAGATCCTAGCCCTGCTCCACCTTTTACGCTGCTCTCTCCTCCTCTGGGTCCTCCTGCCCGCTGGGGCATTGCCCTTTCTGGACTCTTCCGACGCTGAGTCGCTTAGCTTCTTCCCCTCCCTCCAGCGGGCTTTAGGACCCGGTTCCCAATCCTCATTCTCTGCTGTCCCGCGCTCCTGTACATTTGAACTTGCCTCTCGCGCCAGCCCAGTGACCTTTCTCCTAACCGTTACACTACTTCGGTCACTGCTTCCCTCTTCCGGGACACTGGCCGGATCTGACCTCTCCTCCGTTGTCCGACTTTCTGATGGAGGCGTGGTCAGCCCTGCCTTATCTTCTCTCCCTGGTGGGGAATGCACTGGCCCCGATCCTTGGGACTCTTCCCCCCCACTCTGCTCTGGTGGGGAAGCTGGTCCTGATTTCCAGCTACTGCTCTGGGAGTCCCTGCTGCCCCCTTGCTCCTGGGGCATTCCCCTTGGGAACCCCCTACCCCTGGCCACTGGCGCCCCCTTCTGTGAATCTTCCGATTCGCTGGAGAGGCTCATGGAATCCCTCGGTCCACTGTCCTCTTCTCCTACGCTCCCCTCGGATTCTTCCCCTTCGCTCTCCATCTCCTCTCTTCCCTGTGCCTCTGCTCCTGAGCCCCTGACATGCACCTTCCACATATACCTAGGGAGATCCCTTGGTTAACCCTTTCCCTTCCAATGAAACCCCCCTGAAGCTGCTATTTGCCCTGGAAGTTGAGAAGGCCCATCACATGCATCTGTATCTTGCATTTCTGTATCTCACAATTGATAAGGCTGTCTATGCTCTGGGATTAAAATAATAAGTGTCCAGAAAAGCGGAATTCTTTGCACTTGTGTCCTGAAAGCAGGTTTCCCATAGGCATCTGGTTGGCCATTGTGAGAACAGGTTGTTGGACCTTTGGTCTGACCCAGCAAAGCTCTTCTTATGTTGTTATGTATAAGCATGATGCGGAATATGACTAAATTTGCTTATGTTACATTCTTTTATCTACCTATCATGTGTGCCCCACCCTTCCTCCATGAAGCTTAGAGTATTGTTGGGGATTCACCACGCAACAACAACAACAACAACAACAACCCTGTGAGTTATGTTAAACTGAGGGAAGGGCCATGACAAGAACCAACACCATTGGTTCAGTGGAACAGCTCATGCCTTGATGACTGAAGGTCCCAACATTCAATCTCCAGCATATCTACTTTAAAAGATCAAGTAACAGGAGATGGGAAAGACATCTCCTTGAGTTTCTGGAGAGCTGCTTCCAACCAAGGGAGACAAGAGTCTTGACTTGATATAAGGTACCTTCCCATGACTGGTCCAAAACCAACCAGTGAACTTTGTGGCTGAACAGGGATATGGATGTTGGTCAAAGTTCAACATGCTAGCCACTGCATTACTGTGGCATCTCATTTATGTTGCTTCTATTAGTCACTGGAGGGGATGAGCAGAGAGCTATTGTAGGCTCCTAATCCCCTGGCACCTCTGGCATCAAAAGTTTCCTGAGATGTTACTTCTAGAACCTTGTAGACAGGAAGGAAGGCTAGATTCTTCAGTAGCTGCTGATTCCTTTGGCTGATACAGGTATCTGCATTTGGGTGGTTTGTCGGCAGAATAGGGCAGATATTGGATCCAAGTAAAATATCAGAACTGGGAGCTGAAGGAACCAGACAGGGAGTCCAGTGTAGGAGCCAAGAGAGGCATAAAGAAAGCATACATCAATAATAAAAAAAGAAGTGACTCACTCAGTGCTATCAAGATTCCCAGCACAAACATGACGATGGCCAAGACCAGTCCCACTGTGCGCAGCGTATCATAGTCTGGAAGAGTAATGGAGCCAGTCAGAATGTACGATGTTCATGGTCACCCAAGCACCCAAACCAAGATGCCTTAGATGCCGTATCTGCCACCCAGAGACATGCCCCGCCTCTCCCTGTAAATCCCAGTCACCACCACCCTTGCAGCTCAACATCTTAACACCGCCCCCACCTAGAGTTGAAAGGGACCCCCGAGGGGCATCCACCTCCCTACAATATCTCTTCCTTCTCGTGTAGGGCAAAAGGATCTTCAGGTAAATTCTTCTCAGAGCAGATCCCATTGAGAATAGTGGACCCAAGTTAGCCATGCTCAGTAATTTCAGTGGGTCTACTTTGGGTATGACACAATCCTCAGACCCAGTGACTGTGTTGCATTTCTACAACATTACTCACCATAGGTGAAGGGGTCCATGTGGCTGCTGTTATCTGAGAAGAAAACAGAGAGAGAGAGTACAGTGAGCAACCAGGCCTATTGCACATTTCATTTCATTGGCTGGTAAATCATTGTCTTGGGTAATGTCATACCCAGTAGGGTTGACTACAAAACAATGGCTTAAATAAATGTTGTATAGTTCATTCCTGTATCCACTATGTGGATAGTGTCATTATACATTATATATTACAAACTTGACATGTGCCAACAGTGTGACGCAGCAGCTAAAAAAGCCAATGCAATTCTGGGCTGCATCAATAGGAGTATTGCATGTAGATCAAGGGAAGTAATAGTGCCACTGTATTCTGCTCTGGTCAGACCTCACCTGGAGTACTGTGTCCAGTTCTGGGCACCACAGTTCAAGAAGGACACTGACAAACTGGAACGTGTCCAGAGGAGGGCAACCAAAATGGTCAAAGGCCTGGAAATGATGCCTTATGAAGAACGGCTAAGGGAGCTGGGCATGTTTAGCCTGGGGAAGAGGAGGTTAAGGGGTGATATGATAGCCATGTTCAAATATATAAAAGGATGTCACATAGAGGAGGGAGAAAGGTTGTTTTCTGCTGCTCCAGAGAAGCGGACACGGAGCAATGGTTCCAAACTACAAGAAAAAAGATTCCACCTAAACATTAGGAAGAACTTCCTGACAGTAAGAGCTGTTCGACAGTGGAATTTGCTGCCAAGGTGTGTGGTGGAGTCTCCTTCTTTGGAGGTCTTTAAGCAGAGGCCTGACAACCAGATGTCAGGAGTGCTCTGATGGTGTTTCCTGCTTGGCAGGGGGTTGGACTCGATGGCCC
This sequence comes from Podarcis cretensis, assembly GCF_951804945.1. Taxonomy (NCBI): domain Eukaryota; kingdom Metazoa; phylum Chordata; class Lepidosauria; order Squamata; family Lacertidae; genus Podarcis; species Podarcis cretensis. The sequence continues at coordinate 20,333,552 of NC_137177.1, read as the reverse complement.
TTGTGGTCTCTTCCGATTCTATGATTCTATGATACTCATTAGTCACTAGGTGGCGCTAGGCTTAGTTGTACCTGGGTATTGCCATGCATTTCCTGTTGCTGTTCTGTTCTTATTTAAGAGAGATGCTAAAGGTTATCGCCTAGCTTCTTCTAAGCATCCTCTAAGCCTTCCATGACGATCCTTCTACATTTCTCAGTTTAGGGAGCACAATCTGGTGAATCTGAAGTCACTGGTTCCCTTCAAACCGTTTGACACAGGATGTGCCATGAAATGAGAGTCCAGCAGTGACCAGGACACTGAGTTGGAAGCTACAGCATCACTGCCCAAAGAGCTGCACCAGGTTCCTGGCTGGTGCTTAAGAAGGTGCTGAAACCCAAAGCTACCAGGCAGGAACCCACATAAGAAGAGACCTGCTGGGTCAGGCCAAAGGCCCATTTAGTCCAGCATCTTGTTCTCAGAGTGGCCAACCAGATGCCTGTGGCAGCCCCCAAGCAGGATATGAATGTAGTAGCCCCCTCCCCACTTGTGATTCCCAGCATGCTGCCTCCAGCAGTAAAGGCAGAACATAGCCAGAATGTCTAGTAGACACTGGTGGCCTCACCGTCCATGAATTTGTCTAATCCTCTTTGAAAACCATCATGATTGGTGATCATTGCTACATCTAAATCAGGTGTCGTAGAACCAGAACCAGGACTCTCACAAGCAATTTGCCCTGGGCTTGAGGAACAAACTGACTCCCACACTACCTCACCCTAGTTCAGGGCTTGGGAACATTTTTCAGGCCAAAGGTCTCATTGCCTTCCAGGCCGGTGGTAGAAGGGGCCAGAGGCAAATGTGGGTGGAGCAATGAATGTACATGTTACCTTGGTATAGTAGACTACTTCCTATACGCACATGCACACATTCTCTTTCATCCAGGCAAGAAAGAGGCAGGATCAGAGTTTAAGGACAAATTCCAGACAGGCAAAAGCATCCAAGGAAGGTGCAAAGTAGGGCTGGTGAGGGGTGTGTCCTGGAGAGAGGGTGTGGCATGGGGAGAGTCCCAAGGACCAGAGAAAGAGGCTTGGAGGAGTGCATTTGCTCCTTTGGCCAGAGGTGCCCCACTCCTGTTCTGGTTCTTCAAAAAGGAGTGGGCTGGAGAAAGAATCTCAAACCTCTTTCACACCTTGTCACGGGGAGCTCTCCTTGGTGCTGTTGGAGCAAATTGCTTCCTAGGAGCTCTCCTTGGTGGTGTTAACAACTAATCTGCTTTACTGCCTTATGTAGATCAGGACAGGATTCGAGCGTGGCATGAGTGGGTTCAAACAGGATTGCCAGGTATCGTTCTTCTAACTTCATAAGATCTAAAGCAATGAGTGATGATATAATAGCTGGGGTTTTGACCATGGTCCTCCACTCACTAAGCTCTTCAACCCTACCTGTTATTCAGCAAAGCTATAAGTTGTCCTTGATACAGTAAGTGGGAAAGGAGGGGAGGTAGTGGGACCAGTGAGCAATGGGTTGAGAGGTGCAGCGACTGCAGCTGCTTTCAACCTTTTAAAGATAACAGGTATGAATTGACACCTATCGCTGCTTCCAGACCAGCATGGGATTTCTGCCACTGTAGAATGAAGAACACATTTTTTCTTAGAATTGACCATTAAGTGCCTGCCTCTGCGTGTATATATAGCAACTCTGGTTGGGAGTGTTTTGCTTCTGATCCCAAAATGTTTTGATACCTGATTGGAAAATTCAAATGGTGTCCCCTCCCCATAGTAAAAAAAAATGTGAATAGCTGGCAGTTTGACATCCTTTAGTATTGCCTACAATTTAAGGCAACTGCCTTAAATTTATTTATTTATTTATTTATGTTTATTTTCTTACAATGATGTATTGTGTTTCTTCCATCATTGAACCCAAGGCGTCACCCTTCCAGAAATGAACCAGACTTGGACCTGTCTAGCTTCAGTAAGGTGGTGGTCCCACATTCCTTCAGACTATTTCATGGCATCTAATGGAAGGGCAGGCCCTAGTTCTCCAAACAGTAGTCTTGGACCACATTGGGTAGCATCTTTTAACAATGCAATTCTGGATGCTGCCTCTGAGCTGGGAATGTGGTTCTGGTCTTGTGCATGCCCCCAAAAGGCGTGCAATTGGAGGGAAATAAATCTTGCAAAAGAGTCCTTTTTCTGGAGTGGTACAGAAAGTGTTTTGCTTGTTGTGCAAGCGGTCCCTTGAAGAAGGCAAAGATGGGAGATCGAACAGTACTGCAACCTGCCATCTAATCTAATCTCACTTTCAGTGGATCATGAAGGCTGCTATAGGTTCCTTCCCTTTGGTGTTCTGGGTATGCAGAGCCTATACACTCAAACCAGTTTCTAAACCTCTTTAGTGGCTGAAGTTCCCGACTAAGGAACTCTGTGAACTCTTGTTCTGGCAAAGGGTCTGGTCTCTCTTAATGCAAACTTCCCAGTACCTTCCAAAAATGCCAGCTCCCATGATCCTTCAGAAGAGACTTGGAGAGTAAAACCAGTTTCAAATTGGTTTAAATTTTGCGTTGTAGACGTGCCCTGATAATGATTCAAGCAGTACTGTCAAGACAGGACAGAGTGACACTGACTCATCAGGGAGTCTGGGGTGCTTACAGGCAATGGTGGATCCTTTTAACTCAGTGTCAGGGCACCTGCATTGAAGGCAGAAGGCCACAGGTTCAATCCCTGGTATCGCCAGTTAAAAGGATTTACCAGCAGGTGATGGGGGAGACCTCTCTGCCTGTGAGGAACATCGTTGACAGCTCCTTGCAACTCGAAATATTGCCATGTTTCTGACTTATGGGGAGTGTGGTGGATCACATTCCACACAGAGGGCAAATCTAAGTTGCACCAGCAATTAGCCACCGAGGTCATTTTCAGAATGCCAGGGCCGTAGAACAAGGAACACCATCAAGAGTGACTCTGGGCATATACAGAGTGCCTTTCCCTCACCAGTAACTAATCACACACAGCCATCCATCTAGGCTTCAGTGAAAGAGGTTCTAGGCCAGAGGTTATGACTTCAAACACATTTCCAGCAAACATTGCATCCCACAGGTGTTTGGCCAACGGAGGTCTAGACACATCACATTGGGATGGTGTTTATTCTCCTCACCACCAATGGTGTCTTGGCTGCTTGATGTAATTTCAGCCATATTTGCAGGAAAGGCAGATCGATGCAGCTCTCCCATATCCTCCAGCTTCTTGCAACCCATACAGGGGTCAAACACCCCTCAACTTGAGAAAATCCTTGGGAAGACAGTGTGGTGCAATGGTTAGAGTGTTGGACTAGGATCTGGGAAATTGGGATTCAAAGCCCCATTCAGCCATGAAGCTCCCTGGGTGAGCTTTAGCGAGTCACTGTCTCTCAGCCCAGCCTACCTCACAGGGTTGTTGTGAGGATGGAAGCACCTGGGCCATCTTGAGCTCCTTCGAGGAAAAAGTGGGATAAATTAATACATTTTTTAAAAAAATCATCTGCATAGCCAAAGATAACCCAGCTACACAAGTATACACACCTGCCCACTCTGACATTTCTTCCACCTTTTTGTAAAGGCCGCTCACCTCACACACGGAATGACATTTGACCACATTCCCCCCCCCCATAAAAACTCTCCCCAATTCTCTGCACCATCAACCTCTCCCTCTATCCATCCCTTTTGGTGCAAAACCTGATATGCCCCAGATTTCCAGATGGAACTGCTATGTCTTTTAGGAGCAACACCAAAAGAGAAAATACCAGCTGCTGCAACTTCTCCCGATATATATTTATACTTCAGGCAGCAGGCAGCAGGCAGCTTTCTCTGCTACGGCTGGAAGTGACGTTAAAATCAAGAGTTAACAGCACACACGCACACCAGTTTTCACTTGCTCCCTTCTCCCATTCTCAAAAGTGCCCCCTCCCACTGCCCCCCTAAGTCAAAATGCCACCTATCCCCCTCCTCTAAGAGCAGGTCTCGGCTCCATCATTCTGGGTTATTGGGAGAAAGGCCTGCTTCAAGTGCCCCTACCTCTTATTAAACAAACCCACCCTACCCATCTCGGTCACCTGCATAAGTGATTCCTTCTCTCTCCCCCCTCCCCCCCCCCCGCCCAAACCTATCTGCAGAATATAGGTAGGGAGAGGGCTCCAAAGTGCTTGATGCAAGATTGAGGGCGGTTGCTGCTGCAGCGCAGGGACTGCGGATGAATAATGCAAACTCCAATGCAGGGGATGGGGAGTTGCCATGGAGACAGGACACTGCATAGCCGGGCGCAGTGTCTTAATCCGCTGCCAGGGCTAGGAGGGGGCAGCTGAGGAGACAGGATGCTCGCTTGGGGAGCCACGCAGCTGGCGCCTTGCCAGCTGTCGACAGGAAACTTTCCTGGCTGGGGCTCCTCCTGCTCCCCACCACGAAACAAGCACCCCTCAGTTTTTTAAACCCACAACTGCCCTGCCAGTGGAGGGCTGGCAAATGAAAACGACCACCCGTGTCCTCAGATCCCCTCTTGCACTCCCAAGAGTCCCATCTCTCACCCTTCCTGCTTCCCTCTGCCCCTCCTGTAGCCCCTGCGGCCTGTCCAGGAATCCAGGGGGCCAGACAGGAGGCTGGCGTGTGGGTCAAGCTCCCCCACCGCTGAGTCAGCAGGTTTCCCTGAAAGTTCTGGAAGCCGGCCAGGGGAACACCCTGTAGACAGCAATAACCAGGGCAGCCGCAGAGATAAAGGGAGTGGCGTTTCCCAGAGATGCTTATTAAATGGAGAAGCCTTTCTTTCTCTCTCTCTCTCTCCTTCTCCCCACAACACCTCCTGCCACAATCAGGCTGAGAATGTCCTCGCCTGCCCACCAAAATCAAAGCAGCCTATGAGGCTGATGCTCTGCAGTGCTGAAGATGCCTAGGAATTCTGTTTAAAGTGCTGACCCTCTTCAGAATTTGGGATTTGAGGTTGGAAGGTGGAGGTGGGGTGTTTGTGGCTCCAGGCCAGCCCCTCAGAAGTCCTTGAAGTAAAACAGCATTTCTTTGGCTGGCAGATTCTTGCTGGGCAGGGGTCCAGGATAATGCCGGTGGTAGGTTAAGGACTGTGAGCCTTTGGAAAGGTACTTCTGCATCTGAAAACTGCCTGAAGCAGGAACTCTTAATAGGCAACAATATCTGCTCTGATACGATAAGCATTAGTGGTGTGTTGACCACAAGCAGTTTCATTCTGGGCTAGACGGCTCCAGTAATTAAGTCACAGAGCCTGTTCTCAGAATGCCAGAGCTCGGCCCTAGAAACGCAATTAAGATCAGTGGCCCTAAGCATGTGCAGAGTGCCTTTCCCTCATCAGTGACCCAGCCTGCCATCTAGGCTTAAGTAGAAGAGTTCCAGGTTGGCGGGGTCGTGGTATGATTTCAGACACGATTTGTACACTACAAATCTAAACTGAGCAGTAACTAATGTAGCTTCCCCCAAGGATTCTGGGAATTGCAGTTTTGTGAGTGTGCAAAGAACCCCCTTTTAGGGGCCCCAATGCATCTTCACGTTATAGTTCCAGAGTTATTGGTTGGGAATCATGACAGCTAAGCAGGCTTGAAACCAGTTTACATGTGTAGTCCATATTTTAGTCTGGCCCCTCTTTAAAAAGTAAGCTCTGATCACAAGTCTAACCTGTGCATGGGAACTAGCTTTGGGTGATGATGATGAGTCTTATTATTGTTGCTATTGCAAATACTGTTTAAAGGTTCGTTGTGGAGCAGAAACAAATGTTGGAGAGGATTTTAGTCTCCAGCAGATTCTAATCTCAATTTGTTTATAAAACCTGCCCATCGGATTGTTTTTCACTATACCCAGCTATGGAGACTGTTGGATACTTAGTTTTTAAGGTGCAGAGATGTTGACTTTAGCAAGAATACTTAATATTGCCTTAAAACTCACCTACAAAAATTAGTTAATGTTCTTTTAAATATCATAAACATTTGAATTTCAGAAGCAAAACTGGATCATCTGAACTTTTAAAAAAAATCAAATCTGAATATGGAGGTGTTAATGAATTCCAAATTTGTGTGAATTTCTTTTTGTCTGTTACTCTAATGCGAAGTCGTCAATGGGCTCAGAGGGTGGTCCTAGACAACTCACTATGGTTTAACTTGACTTCTCCATCTCTGAAATGGAAGTAATAAAGCAGAGCCTACAGGCTTCTTATGAGGCTCAGTGAGATAAGGACTGTAAAATACTTCAAATGAGAAGTAATACATTAATTATGAGCCACCAATATTATTCTGCAAAGTAGTATCTCCTTAAAATTGTGGATAGGCAGGCAAGAGCTTTGATGGAGGAACTGTCTCATTTATCATGGTATGAGCAAGTACAGCCAGTTGTTGCTGGATAGGTTCTGGAGAGGATCAGCTATGGTAGAGATTTGGGGGGATTGGGCTCTAGTGGCATAGAAGGACTCAAGCTTCAAGGTGACACAGAACACTTCAGCAGGCAAATCGAAGAGTTCTGTCACACATAAAAACTTGCGCACTTGTCCAATAGGTCCCTCTATTTGTCAGGAGCCTTTCAGCAAACAATTGAGCTTTTCACCTCAAATAATTCTCCATCAGGCACAAATAGCAACCACTTCTCATGAATATGCAAACATCCAGCACTACACATAAGTGACAGCTCTTCGGTTTCTCTTCTGGTGAAAAATAGCAGCAGAAATATCAGAGGAAGTCTCTCTTGGTGTCACAAGACATGTCCTCATGATCAGCTACCACAGATTTCTGAAATCCTTAATATCCTTTAAACCACTCTGTTTGACCACAAAATCAAGGTGGCTGAGAATGCCCTCCCCCCACCCGAATTCAAATTATGTGTTCAGTGGCTATTGATGGCCGCAGAAACAAACCTAGCAGTTCAGCCCTACACATTCCAAGCCTATAATCAGAAATAAACCCCACTGAGTTCAACTACCAGGTAAGTGGGCCCAGGACTGCAGCCTAAATGTTTCCACATTCAGTAACTTGGGTTAAAAACCAACAATGCATATGATTCTGTGAATAATACCCCAGGAGAGCATTCCCTAAGGAGGTTAGTGCACCCGTGGGTATCTGAATTCACATGGAATTTACTTCCTACCTGTTTTCTCTAGTAAATCTGAGGCCCTTTTTCGTGTACCTCCTCTATGAGAGGTTCTGAGGCTGGCAACAACACAAGAATTGGCCTTTTCTGCAGCGACTCCCTGTTTGTGGAATACTCTCCCTAGGGAGGTTCATAAGGCATCTTCATCATATATATTTTAAGGCACCAGGCAAAACATTCCTCTTCAACCAGGCCTTTGGTTGAGTAATATTCTGCAGCCTTTTAAATGTGCTTGTGTGAGGTGGGGTTATTAATAATGATGATGACAATGATTATATTATTTATACCCCACCCATCTGGCTAAGTTGTTTCATTGCTTCTGTTTTAACTATTTCTTGGTGCTCTTATCTTGTATTGTTATCTTGTGAGCTGCCCTGAGATCTTTTGATGAAGGGAAGTATATCTATCTATATCTATCTATCTATCTATCATCTATATCATCTATATCATCTATATCATCTATATCATCTATCTATCTATCATCTATCTATCTATCATCTATCTATCTATCTATCTATCTATCATCTATCATCTATCATCTATCTATGAAACAAACAAACAAATAAATATGTGAGTAAATCTATGGCTGTACGGTTTTGCAGCTGTCCACACTTGCCAAGGGAAGCTTCCTCCTAGAGGCTGAGAGGGGAAAGGCTTTCTCAAACGTTACACAAGTGATTTTCAAAGGATAGGTAGCCTGGGAATGCAAGAGTTCCAAAAGGGGATACAGTATTTATTTAACTCACTGGTTTGGGATGGGGAGAGGACTTTACCACACTTCTAGCAGGGCATACATGAAAAATGCAAACAGATGTGCAGGTAAGTAACTAACACATTCGGGAATCTGGTAGGTGCTTATCACAAGCTGTTTAGGGACTACTGTGCCCGGTACATTTATTTTAGCCCTGAGCAAATTGCTGTAAGCATACACCTAAGCATCTAAAGAATGAATGCAACCAGGGCAGGATTTAGGTTTGATGATGCCCTGAGCTACTGAAGGTAATGGGGCCCTTTATTTGTCCAGCTGTCCTAATAGGTATCTAAAGCCATTTGCACATAACAAAATATGTATTTTATCAAAGTAATTGATGTAGAAATGAGCAAACCAGGCTAGGAGCCTACACAAAACACTGTTGCTGTATGTAGGTTTTATTTTATTTGTTTTTTATCTTATATTTTGGAAATGTACATCCAGTTGTTTTTTCTTTAAATTTTTTGGGGGCCCCCAAGAGAGTGGGGCTCTAGGCTATAGCTTGTTTAGCATATACATAAATCCAGCACTGAATGCAACAAAATTTTGCATCATGCAAGCACGCTTGGCAAGGAGCTGCGATTGTCTGGATCTCCCTGTTGACTGATGCGGAGTACACAAACTTAAGTTTGCCACTGCAAATGGCCCTGAGCAGCTGAGTTACTAAGCAGGCGCATAACCTTCTGTGACTGGGATCAATGCATGTAGCAAACAATAACCTTTCCTGACTCCCTCCAACTTTCCAGCCTGCGTGCAGGAAAGCACATCACCTTGGCCTGGGCAGAGAGGGCAGTTCCATCACAACGAGGAGGAGGGGAACTGTTGCAGACTGCTGGATGCATGCATGCATGCACGAACACACACAAAAGCACACCCTGTACGCTCGCCTTCCCTAGTAAACAGACGTACACCTTTCCTAGAACGCCTGCAGACTGGTGGCTGGTCCAAAAGTCCCTCCCAAGCAACGCCTTATTCACCAATATATCCTGCCACAGGGTCAGATTTCCAGAGTGTATTACAACCACACTTCAAACAGGGGAGATGGACGCACACATTTTGAGCATTATGTGTAACAGAGGCTTGTTCCCTTGCTTCGTACCTGGCGAACATCCCATTTACGAAACTGCAGGTACCCTGGTTGTTGGATCACACGGAGGAGGGGAACATAGGAAGCTGCCTTCTACAGAGTGAGGCCACTGGTCCGTCTAGCTCAGGGGTCAGCAACCTTTTTCAGCCGTGGGTTGGTCCACCATCCCCCAGACCATGTGGTGGGCCAGATTATATTGGGGGGGGGGGGATGAACGATTTCCTATGCCCCATAAATAACCCAGAGATGCATTTTAAATAAAAGCAGACATTCTGCTCATGTAAAAACACACAGATTCCCGGACCATCCTTGGGCCAGATTGAGAAGGCAATTGGGCCACATCCTTAGGTTGTCTGCCCCTGGTCTACACTGACTGGCAGCAGCTCTCCAGGACTTCAAGCAGGGAGTCTCTTCTACCTGGAAATGCTGGGGACTGAAACCGGAACCTCCTGCATTTGAAGCAGATCCTCTACCACTTAGATATGGTCTTTCCCCAAGGGCTACAGAGGCCCTCCAGCGAACAATCTACACATTCTAAGTTAGCTCTATGCACATGCCCCCCCCCCATGTTAAATGAATGTATGGAGAAGGAGAGATACTGTGCTCTTGACCCCACCAGCCTGTCACCCCAATGGCTGAGCATTCAACATCACTACGAACCGCGCATGTCCACAGCTGCAACAGCCTTAACAGCTACAAACTGGATCAAGCAAATGAAAAGAGCTTAGATTTGATTAGGGAGCCAGATAATACTCAGCATAAACCATAATTTAATACTTAAAACAGAGTCCGTAAAATATTCCAGAATAACTATTCACATTAGCAAGGGGGAAATGTATATACGGGGGGTTGTTGTTGTTTTTGCAGACGATGGAAGTAACTATTCCCCATGGACTCTGCCTACTGCATTGATCCAGTTGCAAGCTTTAAGACCAATAAAACAAGATATGTACTGGTAACACTTTCTTGTTTTAAAACCAAGAGGATTGGTAATGAAAAGAATCGGGGAAGGGAGTCCTAAAACTGGAGAACCAGAAATCCAGGCATATCGTCCAAAAATAGGCAGTGCTTCAATTGCAGGGAGAGAGTCTGTCCCCCTTAGCCTTTTCGACGGCCATTTCAGCTTCTGTTTTTAGAAATCTATTGAGGGGGTATGATTTAGCTGAAATTGGAGGAACTCAGCAGTGGGGCTTGTAGGTTTCCTTAAGGGTGCTCCAACCCTATACAACATTTAGAAGACACCTGAAGGCAGCCCTGTATAGGGAGGTTGTGAAGGTTTAATGTTTTATTATGTTTTTCTATGTGTTGGAAGCTGCTCAGGGTGGCTGGGGCAACCCAGAAAATATTTGTTGTTGTTGTTGTTGTTGTTGTTGTTGTTATTACTACTACTACTACTCCCTACTCAATTGAGTAGAAGAACCTTATGCATGTACACGCACAGCACATGTAATACCATATGTGTGACCACTAGGTGACAGCATGGCTGGCAGACAAATGGAGTATGTGGTGTGGGGTGTTCAGTGGGGAGATGGAATGTATTCATGTCCCTATTGTCAATTGTTGTCTCATCCTTAGCACCTAACTCCTATGTATGTTTACCTGCCAATTGCCTTCCTGATTCCTCATGGGAACTAGGAACACCCATCACTACCAGGCCCCAAATGTACAGGACAAACTTAGATACCATGGCCATGCACTCAAATGCACAGAGTCGCAGATCTCGCCCTCTTGCAAACACACACTCAATACAACATACACACCCAGGAGAAAATGCCATTCATGCACGCACACAAAACTAGCAGATGGTACAGCATACACACACAATCACACCATCTGCACCTAGCCTGAAACTTCACACACACAATGGTAACATGGCATTCATAGAATCAGCTCAAGCATGCACCCTAACACACCCAGGACAGCATCATTTATACAAGTAAGAGGATGCAGCATCTGTTTTTGCTCCTGTCTACAATCGCATCCTAACTGAGACAACTTTTATATAAAGGGGATACTCCATTGAAATGAGCTATCCAGGCACAATAATGTAATAGATGGAAATTAGGGAGAGTGAGATGTCAAGAAGGCTGTGTCTCTTCAGACTTCATGCCAAACAATGGTATGCACCAGCCATCGTTTAGATCCCCAACCAGTTTGTGTTTTCAAACGTACAGCAGGCAAACCGTGGTTCAGAGTGGCTCACTTGCTTTCCTTTTTCTGTCTTCTCAGCACTCTCTTTTCTGGGTGTACCAGCCCTTGGAGGTGGAACAGCAACTGTAACTGCAATTCATCCATTCAGATGCCACACCAAGCTACAGTTACTGCAAATCATAGTTTGAAAACCCATTACAAACCATGGTTTCTGATTCTGGTCCACGCAACACGGTTTCTCTGTGTGGGTTTCACGGGGAAACTATGGCAAAGGTTCTCTAACCACGGTTTGGCATTGTGTCCAAAGAAGTGAATCTTAGCATGTGTGGGCTGGAGGGGCCAAAGTTCAGGCAGGGAGCCAATGCTTTGCATTCAGAAGGTCCTGAGTTTGGATTCCAATATTACCAGTTAAAAAGGGTCAGGCAGTGGGGCAGGGGACCCTCTGTCTGAGATCTTGGAGATCTGCTGCTGGTCAGTTTACTGGACTGGGTGGACAAACAGTCTGATATGGTATGAAGCATCATAGATGTGAGTGATATCATCTACAACAATTTCTGCAAAGAATCAATCTCTCTCTCTCTCTCTCTCACACACACACACACACACTCCTCTGCACCACAAGCAACTCTCAACACTGTTGAAGCCGGGAAAAGTAAACAGGGCATGTACACTGTGTACGCAGCACACAAGCACAACTGACTGGGCATTCAGAGCTCTGCACAAACTCTCCCTCTCCCACCCCGCTGCCAACCCCCGCCATCAAAACAACCGCAGCATCCCTGCTTCTGCAAAGTTGCAAATTCCATCCAAGCATCCAACCCCCTTGATGCACAGAGGCTGCCGCCGCTGCCGCTGGGCAGCATCCTGGTCCTCCCCGTGCTGTCAGTCAAACAGCAGCTGCAGAAGCTGATGACTTCAGGCTTCCCAGGACTGCAGTGAGCCGGGCAACATGCTATGTGACTGCAAACACACACACAGAGCCCACACATTTAGCCCCTGCAGCGACTCCTCCCGGGGGAATTCTGCGGGGGAGAGGGAGAAGAGGAGGAGAGGCGAGGAAGGAAGGAAGGAAGGAAGCAAGCAGAAAGGCAACAGCTTAACACCTGCCTCTGCAGTCTCCAGTTAAGCAACAGCCCCACAGAGAGAAATGCCAGGGCAAAAGGTGCTCGCTCGCACACGGAGCACCTGCCGGCTCCCAACAAACTGCCAAGAGCCCCAAGCCAGCCAAGGTTTCCTGGGGGTGGTCCTGCAGCCCCCGCGGAGTTCATTCCGTGGGACCGTCTCCCCATCGCAGCTGCTCCCCGGTGCCTCAAAGTTGCAGAAGCGCAAGCGCTGCCCGCCCCACTCCACCCCGCAACACACACACACACACACACACACACACACACACACACACACACATCCTCCTCTCTCCTGATGTAAGGAATTTCAGGGAAAGGAGGGAGCGGGGCAGTTCAGTGCAGCCAGGGTTAGCGCAGTTTTCGACACCCAAATCGGAAGTTCTTCCGTCCGCTCCAGAGCGACTCCGGAGCGATTCCGGAGCAGGAGCAGAGCAGCAGCTCCGCATTCCCGACTCCTTGAAAGGAAATCTGCCGGTTCGTTTTTGCCCGGAGAAGCGAGTCTCGTTTGAACCAAGCGGGGCTTCCTTTTTTGCACGCGCAAAGCAGTGGGTTTTGTGCGGGGTCTCCCATCAGCGCCCCACTCCTCCAATTTCCTCTCTGCTTCTGGAAGGAAGCGGGTGGCTAAAACTCGGGCTCCCTCAAAAAATAGTAATGTGGCGGGCAAATAGCTAAACTACCCCCCAACCCAGAAAACTCATTGCCTCTGATTTCCAAGAAGGCTTCCTCCTGCCCCGCAATATCTAGTCTTGGGCAAAGCGGGGGGCTGGACTAGATGAGCTTGTGGGGTGCCCCGCTCGGAAGCCCCCCTCACCCAGCCCTTGCCCCGTCTCCCCGGAGGTGGGAGGGGGGCGAATCTCACCATGAAGGGGCGTCGGGGGGGTAGCCATGGTGGTGGTGGTGGTGGTCGATGCGGTGACGCAGCTGCTTCTCTTCGCGGGTCCGATCCGTAGCCGAGAGCGAATGCGGCACAGCCCAGCTGGGAGGGAGAAGCGCTAAGACTGGCGTGAAGATGCGGGGCTGGCGGGTGTTTTTCCCCCTCTCTTCCCCCCCCCTTCGTTCCACGTGGGGAGGGAGGGGCCAGTGGAAAGTGAGAGGAGGATCGAGGAAGGAGGAGGTGGAAACCTCAGACCTTCGACTTGCTTCTTACCGCCCCACGCGCTCCATCCCAGGACCCTTAGGAAAGAGAACCCAGGAATCCTGCATGTGGTTCACACACACACACACACACACACACACACACACACACACACAAGTTCCCAGCTCCCAAAATCACACCTCCTCTTCTTCCCTCACCCCCAGACAAGATGTAATAGTAGCCACTAGCTTAGAAGGTTGGGGGGGGGGCAAATAACTTTTTTAAAGCTTTTATTCGTTTAATGGATATGCCACTTTCCCTCAGTGTCCAAAGCAGTTCACAAGAGACATCAGCTACTTTTTATTTATTTCTGATTTTTAAAATTAAAAAATCCTTCAAAAATGCACAGCACAAGTATGTAAGGCAAAGTCAACGGATCAAATTTAATATTAGGATGAAATAATAAAAGCAGATACAAGGTCAACGTTAATAGGGAAAAAGAACACAATTCTCCATGACCGTATCCAGGTACATCAACAGCACAAAAAGTGTGAGAGCCGGCAGGGTGTGACTGGTGCCATTGGTTTTTTTTAATGCTATGATGCTTCCAGCTGGACTGAAAGGAAGCAAGGTGGACTGGGAGTGTTAAACAGCAGGGTGGCAGGAGGCCCAGCGCTCTCTTTCTCTCACATTGTGGCAGCATGAAAGGGGAAGGGGTCTGCAAGAGAGAAAGAAGAAAAGAAGGGTGCTGCAGGATCAGGCCAGAGGCCCATCTAGTTCAGCATCCTGTTCTCACTGTGGGCAACCAGATGCCCATATGAAGTCCACAAGCTGGACCTGAATGCAACAGCACCTCTTGCGTCCAGTGTGGTGTAGTGGTAAAGAGCGGTAGACTCGTAATCTGGTGAACCGGGTTCGCGTCTCCGCTGCTCCACATGCAGCTGCTGGGTGACCTTGGGCTAGTCACACTTCTCTGAAATCTCTCAGCCTCACTCACCTCACAGAGTGTTTGTTGTGGGTGAGGAAGGGAAAGGAGAATGTTAGCTGCTTTGAGACTCCTTTGGGTAGTGATAAAGTGGGATATCAAATCCAAACTCCTCCTCCTCCTCCTCTTCTCCTGCAATTGCTGGTATCCACTTCTGAATTCTGGATGTCAGCCCTTAATAGTCTTAACTTCCATGAATTTAGTTCTTCCTTCAAGCCATCCAAGCCAGTGTCCATCACCACCTCTTGTGGCAGCAAATTCCAAATTTTAACTCTATGCTGTGTGAAGAAAGACCTTCTTTTGTCTGTTCCGAATCGTCCAACATTCAACTTCATTGGATGGCTCCAAGTTCTGGTATTATAATCCACTTTCTCCACACGGTGCCTGATTTTGTAGACTTCCATCATGGCTTTCTCTTGCCATTTTTCTAAACGGAAAAGTGCAGTCGAGAGCAAAGTCTAGACTGGATTGGTGAAGCAAATCTGGACAGTGGAAAGTCTTACCTCCATGAAGAAGGAGGCCAATAAGAGAAGCTTGAGACAAGGGTTGGGAGAGTCAGGAGAATTCAGGGTTTGCACACCCTGTGGAGAGCCAGAAAGGAAGCAATATTATGAGAGAGATGCAAAGGCAGGCAGAGATAGAGGCAGGCTCATTTCAATGTTATGTGCAAATATTCTGGAAGCAAATAACATGGAAAGGAGCACCCAACTTGTGCTACATTCTGCTATATTTATGGAAGCGTCTTTTATGTTGCGTGAAAGCTAAACTGTAACGCAGAATTAACAGGGAATCATCGGCAAAATGGAATAACCTGCCATGTGAATGCAGCCGGAGTCTGGTCTTTATTTATTACCCTGATTTGTTTGCAGACAGATTGCATGCCTTCCTCTCTCATTCATTCGCCCCACCCTATTCAAGGCGTTTCCATGTCACTTTCCAACCTGCAGAAGGTCCATTTAAAAAAGAAGAGAAAGAAGTTGATTTATTTCTCCAAGGCAACAGAGTGCTTTAATCCACTTTTAACTGCGCAAACCTAATGTTCTGGTCTGGCAGTCTGGAGGCGCCCTGCAGCTAAAGAGCCTGCAGGGCTTGGGAAAATTAAAACCCTGTTGCGGTTGGTGGCTTCCATTGGTGGTTTTTGCAGGATAGCACCAATAAATGCACAAAGCTGTAGACTAGAGTGGGGGGAAGATGGGGGAGAGAGAGAATAAAAAAAACATCCACTCTCTCAAAGGAAGCAAAGTCAGGATGATTAGAACCAGCAGCGAAAGAAAGGGCTTCTTTAACAGAGAACATAACTAGCTTAGAGAACGAGGGGTCGCATGACTACAATGTGATGGGCACTGGCTGCAGTGGAGCGCTTAGGTATTTTTAGTCTCTGGGCTTGATGGGCTTCATGGGAAGAAGACATCTTTTTGAAGCAGGGATGGTGATGTTGCTTCATTCCTTCCCAAATGTAGCAAACCAGCCCTTCGGTGATAGAATCGTAGGGTCGAAAGGGACCACGAGGGTCATCTAGTCCAACCCTCTGCAACACAGGAATCTTTTGCCCAGCATGGGGCTCAAACCCATGACCCTGAGATTAAAAGTCTCGTGCTCTACTGTCTGAACTACCCCAGATTAACTGAGTTGGGGGGCCTTCCTCCTCATTCGGCTGGACATCTGGCTGAAAGTCCTGCCCTGATGGTACCTTTGCTATAGCACAACTTATTTTTAAAGGGGGTTGGCCAAATGGATGGAGGATAGACTAGTGGGAGATGGTACATCAAGACAACTGGGGCACTGCCTTCAACAACTTCTGCCTTCCTTCCTACTGACAACCAGTCCTCAGTCTCAGCCCTGGAAGAACACAACAGAAAAGAACAGGGGACAAAAGTATTACAGTGGTACCTTGGTTCTCAAACTTAATCCATTACAGAAGTCCGTTCCAAAACCAAAGTGCTCCAAAACCAAGGCGTGCTTTCCCATAGAAAGTAATGCAAAACAGATTAATGCTATCCAGACTTTTAAAAACAACCCCTAAAACAGCAATTTAACATGAATTCTACTATCTAACAAGACCATTGACCCATAAAATGAAAGCAATAATCAATGTACTGTACTATAAAATAAATAAGACAGTATTGTCTTTTTCCCTCCTGCACTGATGTTAGTCATTGTTTGGATTGGGGGCTTTTATCCATTTCCGCAATCACACAATCAATCAATCAGTAGCTGAATTGGGTTCCACACAGTCACAAAAACAAATTAGCCGAAAATGCCTCAAAAACAAAAATGCAAAATAAATAGCAAAAACAAAAGCGCCAAACTTAATCCATTCTGGAAGTCCATTTGACTTTCGATATCTTCGAAAACCAAAGCGCAGCTTCTGATTGGTGAAGGTGCCCCACAAACAATAGCTGACAGCCGCATCGGACGTTCGGCTTCTGAAAAACGTTCAGAAACCAGAACACTTTTCCAGGTTTTCGGCGTTTGAGAACTAAGGCGTTTGAGTACCAAGGCATTTGAGAACCAAGGTACCACTGTAATCCTTTGGCTCTGCCTGTCAGCTGGCTCTGGCTCCACCTACTGTTTGGATCCCTGCTTTCTGCCCTACCAGTCACAATGAGCACCAGCTACCACTGGGGTAGACCTAGTCAAACAGCTCTTCCCACCCTCTCTCTCCCCTCTGAAGTGGTACCATTCAGGATTCCATAACCTTGGTCTACTTAGGGGTGGGGGGAAATATATTTTTCAGCCAGGAAGCCACATGCCCTCATTCAGGGCATATTCCAGTGGTAGGCAGGGGGGCAAGTGCAGAGGAAAAAAGTGGTCTAAGCAACAGATGCTAGTGACAAAAGCAGTAGCTTACATTGCAGCCTTGCTAAAGCCAGGGGTTAGGAAAATAGGAAGATGCCTCATATGGAGTCCAAGCAGGGGACCAGAACTTTTGTACTCAAACCCCCATGATCTGCATCCAGCATGGCCAATTTTTTAAAATGTATTTACGTATTTATTAAATTTCTATACCACCCTCCCTCCAAGGATCACAGGGCAGTTTACAATATAAAAACACAAAAATGCATAACATAGCAAGAAAGTTGTAGCCCGGAAACATCTGCAGGGCCACACATTCCCCATTGATGCCCCACTGCATACATAAGTAAGGCATTTGACAAGGTGCCCCATGATATTCTTGTAAAGAAGCTGGTAAAATGCGGACTTGACTATGCTCAGTGGATTTGTAACTGGCTGACTGACCGAACCCAAAGGGTGCTCATCAATGGTTCCTCTTCGTCCTGGAGAAGAGTGACTAGTGGGGTGCCACAGGGTTCTGTCTTGGGCCCGGTCTTATTCAACATCTTTATCAACGACTTTATCAACGAGCTGGTAAAATGCGGACTTGACCACTCAGTGGATTTGTAACTGGCTGACTGACCGAACCCAAAGGGTGCTCATCAATGGTTCCTCTTCATCCTGGAGAAGAGTGATTAGTGGGGTGCCACAGGGTTCTGTCTTGGGCCCAGTCTGATTCAACATCTTTATCAACGACTTGGATGATGGACTCAAGGGCATCCTGATCAAATTTGCAGATGACACCAAACTGGGAGGGGTGGCTAACACCCCAGAGGACAGGATCACACTTCAAAACGACCTTGACAGATTAGAGAACTGGGCCAAAACAAACAAGATGAATTTTAACAGGGAGAAATGTAAAGTATTGCACTTGGGCAAAAAAAATGAGAGGCACAAATACAAGATGGGTGACACCTGGCTTGAGAGCAGTACATGTGAAAAGGATCTAGGAGTCTTGGTTGACCACAAACTTGACATGAGCCAACAGTGTGACGCGGCAGCTAAAAATGCCAAAGCAATTCTGGGCTGCATCAATAGGAGTATAGCATCTAGATCAAGGGAAGTAATAGTGCCACTGTATTCTGCTCTGGTCAGACCTCACCTGGAGTACTGTGTCCAGTTCTAGGCACCACAGTTCAAGAAGGACACTGACAAACTGGAACGTGTCCAGAGGAGGGCAACCAAAATGGTCAAAGGCCTGGAAACGATGCCTTATGAGGAACGGCTAAGGGAGCTGGGCATGTTTAGCCTGGAGAAGAGGAGGTTAAGGGGTGATATGATAGCCATGTTCAAATATATAAAAGGATGTCACATAGAGGAGGGAGAAAGGTTGTTTTCTGCTGCTCCAGAGAAGCGGACACGGAGCAATGGTTCCAAACTACAAGAAAAAAGATTCCACCTAAACATTAGGAAGAACTTCCTGACAGTAAGAGCTGTTTGACAGTGGAATTTGCTGCCAAGGAGTGTGGTGGAGTCTCCTTCTTTGGAGGTCTTTAAGCAGAGGCTTGACAACCATATGTCAGGAGTGCTCTGATGGTGTTTCCTGCTTGGCAGGGGGTTGGACTCAATGGCCCTTGTGGTCTCTTCCAACTCTATGATTCTATGATTCTATGATTCTAAGTCCAGGCGGTTCAGCAGAGCCTGCTATTATTATTATTATTATTATTATTATTATTATTATTATTATTATTTGCATACCACCCTATACCCACAGGTCTCAGGGTGGTTACAGCATAAAATCACAATATAAAACACAAAATACATAATAAGAATAAAAACAAAAACCACCCAATTACTCCCCTCCCAAATACATGTTTAAATGGCATTGCAGTTCTCCTTGCTTTCATTGTACCATATCAACTTTTGAGACGCGGGTGTCAAAATCAAACGCCAATTCATCAGATATTTTTATTTGTTGTTTATTATGTTTATTTACCATTTATATAGAACCACCAGTGTGTACAAGTGCTTTAAAGAAGAACAGCATGACAGGCCCCTGCCCTGAGGAGCTTACATTTGGAAAAAAACAACAACTTGCCTTTCTGGCTGCTAAGTCTTTTTACCTCTTGGTCACATTACTAAACTATTTGTGAAGCCATGGGGGGCTAAAACCCTTTTAAAACCATTATTATCTATCGGGAGGATGTGTCAAGACTTTCAGGATTCTAACAAGACTCCTTGAGCCATGGGAAACGAGGTCGCATGTGGCTCACAGCCGTCCCCGTTCCTCGTTAAGTCTTTCCATCCCCTAATGAAGCCAGTCTGTGATTTAAGGCGGAATTAGTTTTATGCAAGAACTAATTAACATTTTGCTGAGCCATCTTGCCCAAGGTCAAGTACACATAGTGTTGATGGAATCGCTTTTCTCATCCAGCTCACTCTATTGACAAGCCTCATAAAAACACAAAACAGAAGATCACAAGCTCATAAGAATGACAGCGCTGCTGGAGCACAGCCCATTAGGCTCTCTAATCCCATCAACTCCCCGAAGGCAACAGGACACATTATCCCCAATAGATAATGCCTGTCGCAAGCCTTTCTCCTTACAGTCGCAACCTGCCCCAGCAGCCTATTCTGTTACTGATGAGTGCTTACTGTTCAAAGGAGTAAGGCTGTGCACACACTTTCCCCTTTCCCTCAAAGAATTCTGGGCATTGTAGTTTTTAAAGGGTTGCTGGGAATTGTAACTCTATGAGGGGTAAACTCCAGTTCCCAGAATTCTTTGAGGGAAAGCATGTGCTTTGAATGCGATTTAAAGGGACAGTATGCTGCATGGCTGATATTGAATCAGACCATAGCTGATTTAGCTCCATAGCTCCGTCGGCAGAGCATGAGACTCTTCATCTCAGCATCATGGGTTTGAGCCCCATGTTGGGTGAAAGATTCCATGTGAATGTTTCTTTTGATGAACTGAGTGGAAGACCATGAGTCATGGGGGTGGCGAGAGGGTGTGTATGAATTCAGCAGGGCTTAGTTTGTTTTTGGTTGTTAGTTTGTTAATGTTGTTAATATTGTTTTGTAGAGTGCTACAATGCTTTGTGAATTTTATAATATGATTTTTCTTGTAGTTGTGCTGTTTAGCCTTTTTTTTTGTCAAAGAAGGTGATTATTTTACTGATGATTTGATAATTACCGTGTTTTTTGCTCTATAAGACTCACTTTTTCCCTCCTAAAAAGTAAGGGGAAATGTGTGTGCGTCTTATGGAGCGAATGCAGGCTGTGCAGCTATCCCAGAAGCCAGAACAGCAAGAGGGATTGCTGCTTTCACTGTGCAGCGATCCCTCTTGCTGTTCTGGCTTCTGAGATTCAGAATATTTTTTTTCTTGTTTTCCTCCTCCAAAAACCAGTCTTGTGGTCTGGTGTGTCTTATAGAGCAAAAAATACGGTATTTTATATGCTCTATGTTGTAACTGTGATGTTTTGTTCTGTTGTTATTTATTGCATGTAAGCCGCTTTGTGACTCAAGGGAGTGAAAAGAGGTGTAGAAATATAAGAAACGAAATGTAAACCACTTGCGGACTTCCCATAGACATGTGGTTGCCCACTGTGAGAGCAGAGTTCTGGAGTTGATGGGTTTTGGGCCTGATCCAGCAGGTCTCTTTTCATGATAACAGAAGCACAGAGAAAGCTGCCGTTGACTGACTCACAGTACCTTTTGTTCTTACGCTTTTGAGTAAGCTTTCAAAAATCAGACGCAAAGAGTTTCTTACATTTCCAGAGCATATTGGCTGCAACCTGCCAAATGGCATTAGATACTCGCTGTGCCATCCTGAGCACAGTCGCTCAGAAATAAGCCCCACTGTGTTCATGGAATTTACACCCTACGAAGAGCGTTTACAGGGACGCGGGTGGCGCTGTGGGTTAAACCACAGAGCCTAGGACTTGCCGATCAGAAGGTCGGTGGTTTGAATCCCTGCGATGGGGTGAGCTCCCGTTGTTTGGTCCCAGCTCCTGCCCACCTAGCAGTTCAAAAGCATGTCAAAGTGCAAGTAGATAAATAGGTGCCGCTCCAGTGGGAAGGTAAATGGTGTTTCCTTGTGCTGCTCTGGTTTGCCAGAAGGGACTTAGTCATGCTGGCTCAGCCAATAAAGTGAGATGAGAGCCGCAACCCCAGAGTTGGCCATGACTAGACCTAATGGTCAGGGGTCCCTTTACCTTTTTAGGAGCGTTTACAGATTGAAGACTGTGGATGGAACAGGAGCCTCAGGTTTCCTTTTTTAAATAATCTGATTGCATGTTCACATTGCATAAGAACATAAGAACAGCCTGCCCCATCAGGCCAAAAAGCCCCTTTTGTTGAGCATCCTGTTATCATAGGGACCAACCAGATGTCTACAGGAAGTCTGCAAGCAGGATCACGGTGGCAATAGTTTGTCAACTCCAGCAACTGGTATTCACTGTAAGTAGTTCATAGCCATCATGGCTAATAAGTTAACGGTAAAGGTAAAGGACTCCTGACAGTTAAGTCCAGTTGCAGACGACTCTAGGGTTGTGGCGTTCATCTCGCTTTACAGCCCGAGGGAGCTGGCGTTTGTCCACAGACAGTTTTTCTGGGTCTTGTGGCCAGCATGACTTAGCCGCTTCTGGTGCAACCAGAGAGCAGTGCATGGAAATGCCGTTTACCTTCCCGCTGGAGTGGAACCTATTTATCTACTTGCAATTTTTGGCGTGGTTTTGAACTGCTAGGTTGGCAGGAGCTGGGACCGAGCAACGGGAGCTCACCACATCACGGGGATTCGAACCGCTGACCTTCTGATTGGCAAGCCCAAGAGGCTCAGTGGTTTAGACCACAGTGCCACCCATGTCCCCATCATGGCTAATAGCCATGGATAAAAAGGGATGCCTCTCCCCAATTCCATGGAAATATTTGGGTTCAGAGTGACTGTCTCTGGAGATGCAGGGCAGTGGATCTGCTGCAAGGATGTCAGTGGACTACACAAACAAATGGCCATTGCAGCTGGGGCTGATGGGAGTTGGAGTCCAGCAACATCTGCAGGGTACCACATTGGAAAGGCCTTGATCTGTAGCACACTAGGAGTGTTTACGCCACTTGTCTCCTCTTGTCCACACAGAGCATGTAGCAGTATCTTACAACTCCCCTTTTATGGTAGGCATAAATAAGGATGGAAGGAGCTGTAATTTTCAATTCTCTGTGTTTCTCTTTTTTTCAGTCTTAAATTCAGTTTGTGTAGGAATCTGCATTTATTTTAAAAACCCTCGTGAAAATTCACCAGCCTGTTAGCGCGAATTTCTCCTCGTAAATTTTGTACACAGCTCTGACAAATGTACAAATTTGTACAAGCAATGTAATCCCAATATAACACATTTTAGCACGTTATATTCCTTTTTAAAATCACACTTTCCCCAAACAGATGTGTTTTTGAAAACACTGGCTGGAGAACTGCATCGCAAAATTCGGATATGCGGCTTTCAAAGGCTAGCTGTGTTTAGATTCTCATCTTGTTTCAGAAAGAGCGGATTTGAGAAGTTCGGGTTTAAACGCGAAATCAAATTTCTCCATCTCTAGCACAAACCCCAGCTGTTATGATTGTGTCTTTGTCGTCCAAGTATACACTCACGGTGTTTGGTTTTGAAGAAATCCATCTGCTGATGAGTGTTGGCATATGTGTCAGAAAGGGTGCCCAAATGTCTGTGATCTCTTCATTCGATTTGCATAAGAGTCCTCTGGCCCATTGAATGTGTTCAGTCACTGCCATTGCCCTCACGTAGTGGGCTATGAATAGCTTTGATGCAGCCACTGGGATGCACTGACTCCATATGAATATATGAGGCTTCGGCGATGTGATTCATTTGTGCTGGGCCATTTGGTGATGGTCCCCGGAGACCACTGTATAAGCAATCAATCATCCTTGGTGTAATGCATTTCCAGGGCCGTTCAGACCTAAAGAGTCAGCCTAAACAAACTGTTTGCACAGGGAGGGCAGCAGAGAGCAAAGCAGGTCTCTGAATTATTTCCGTCAATTTCAAGAAAATCAAAGAGGGAAAAGCTGCAACGGGTCCCAAATCGCTTGCTCCTTGCCCCTTTGTGTGTATATAGTATGTTGTTGTTTTTAAGTTTTTATTTATGATTTTCAGTTTTATACATTTCAGTAATTTTACAATCATTTTAACATTTCAAAACTTGACTTCCTTCCCCCTCTTTCTGCAGTTCCTTAAATTTATTTTTAATATTTTCTGCATATCCAAATCAACTTAATTTGCTCATTTATTCATCTACTTTAAATATATACTCGTGTAAAACTGCAGATTATTACAATAATCCTGCCAATGTTCTTTTCTGTTTACCATCTGTTTGTAAATATTCAATAAACCATTTCCATTCTTTTTTATAAAAAGTTTGTTGTCTTGATTTTTTTTTTCCAGGTATGTTTCACTGTTTCTTCATACAGTGGTACCTTGGTTTAAGAACAGCTTAGTTTATGAACAGCTTTGATTATGAATGCTGCAAACCCAGAAGTAGGTGTTTTGGTTTGTGAACTTTTCCTTGGAATGAGAACATGTATTGCTTCCTGTTGAGTGTGTTCCATTTGTAATATGAGTCCCCCGCTGCTATGGAAAAGCACGCCTTGGTTTAAGAATGCTTTGGTTTAAGAATGGACTTCAGGAACGGATTAAGTTCGTAAACCAAGGTACCACTGTATTCCATATCCATTCTTCTTTTGCTGGGACTTCTTCTTTCTCCTCTTCCCCTTCTTTCTCTCACTCTGCATAAAACAGCTTCTGTGTTCCTGCATGCTGTGTGCGCTGCTTATGGGTTAACATGCTTAGTACAGGCAACTCCCTATTTACAAGGGGGTTGCATTCCAAGGCACCATGTGTTTAAGTGAAATAGTGTATGTTGGGAACACCATTGAAAAAGCCTGCAAAAACCCTCTAGACCAGGGGTCAGCAACCTTTTTCAGTCGTGGGCCGGTCCATCATCCCTCAGACCATGTGGTGGGCCGAACTATATTTTGGAGAGAGAAAATGAACGAATTCCTATGCCCCACAAATAACCCAGAGATGCATTTTAAATAAAAGCACACATTCTTCTCATGCAAAAACATGCTGATTCCCAGACCGTCCGGGGGCCGGATTGAGAAGGCGATTGGGCCACATCCGGCCCCTGGGCCTTAAGTTGCCTACCCCTGCTCTAGACCCTTGAAAAACCCTTGAATTTTATTTTTTAAATCCACCAAACTCCACCACAACTGCACCCTCTAAACCTCCTTGCTCAAATTCCAAGTCTCCACAGGCTTCAAAGGCTCATGGGATTGCATTTGCAAAGGCTTGTGGGATTGCTAGATGCAGTTTTTGTGCCATTTTCACAAAAATGTGCCATTTCCCCATTTTTGGGCTGTTTTTGCCTCTTTTTGTGCCACTTTGTGGCGATGCAGACATGCACGGTTGCACAAGCCTTGAGCATACGTAAACGGGGAGTTGCCTGTGCTGCATTGTAAATGTCCCAGTCGTGCCCTTCATAAATCCAGGCACTTTCTAGGCACTCCAAAAAGGAAGCCCAGTAAGGGACAGGTGACTGGAGTATACTGACCTTCAGTAACACCGAATTTACAGGCGACACCTTGTTCCCAAAAGCCATGTGATGGCCAAGAGCAGAGCAAGCAAAGAGAGGTTATCTTTCAGGTAAGGCTACTGATGAGAAGCTGTTGATAGAAAGGATCAGGCTGCTTCAAACTGGCCAAGTCTGATGTTGTGTTAATTAAGTTACTTTTTTCAGAAGAGATTACCTGGAATCTAGGACAGGGAGTGCCTGAAAGAGAGGTCTCTTCAGAGTCAACCACAAGACAAGCCGTTCAGGTGCCTACCTTGGTAGTTGCCACGGAAATAACTCAAGAGGGGGATGAAAGAAGAAGTCAAAGAGGGGTGGAGGACCTGTATGGTGGACATCCATTGAAGCTGCACATTGGAAGCTTCAGAAGCTCATTCCTGCATCGCAGGGGGTTGGTCTAAATGACCCACAGGTCCAACTCTACAATTCTATGATTCTAGGACTGATGAAAGAATTAGCTTCTTCACACTGTGGGATTTGATCCCACAAGGAACAGTGATGGAAACCAGCTGGAATGGCTTTAGAAGAGCAGACAAATTTAAGAGGGATGGGGTTAGCAGTGGCCACTAGCCGTGATAATTATGTTCTACATTCAGGATGCTTCTGAAGGCCAGTTGTTGGGAATCACAATTGGAGAGAGTTGGGAGCAAAGGTTGGGTGGCCACCTGTCATGGATGCTTTAGCCGAGATTCCTGCATTGCAGGGGGCCGGTCTAGATGGCCCTTGGGGTCCCTTCCAACTCTATGGTTCATGCGAGTGCTGTTATGCTCATGTCCTGCTTTGTAGGCTTCACAGAAGCATCTGATTGGTCACGATGAGAACAAGATGTGAGACTAGTTAGGCCATTGGCCTGATCCAACTCTTATACACAGGCGTCCCCCACTTACACGCAATTAATTCACATGCAACCACATATACACGCAGCGCCCGGAAATAGATAGAATCAAACCAGGAAATGGCAGGAGACAGCTGGAGAGTCCTCATGGCTTGAGAGGAGACCCTCCCCAGGCCCTGAAAAGAGCTTTAGTAAGGGCAGAGCAAGCCCCAAAGAGACCTGAAGTGCAGAGAGGCTTTGTTTAGGCTGCTCAGCCTCCCCACCTAGCAGCTGATATGAGCAGTAGTGCAGCAGCTGTTTTCCTGTGCATCCTCCAGCTAGCTTCAGCTCTAGTTGAAGAGAGAGTTGTGTGGAGAGAGAGAGAGAGAGAGAGAGCGCAGGAGAGAGCTGGGGAGCAGGAGGGGGCAAAATGGGCATTGAGAGGTTTTTCAGAGGCTGCTCCCCACTTGCCCAATTTTCCTAATGCATGTAGACCCAGAACGTAGCCCCCACATAAATGGGGGACGCCTGTATACACATACACAGCTGAGGACAATGCTTTATATTGGCTTAATGGTGGAGTTAGATCCACAGCAGCTTTGCCACACCTAATCTAGCTTTTCAGGCATCAAAAACCTCTGTTGTTTCTGCTGCGGCAGATTAACACGATTACCTCTTTGGAAGCTGAAACCCAGCTTTGGAGATCCGAGCCCCGGGGAAATGGAAACCTTACATTCCCCTGGAGATTTTTGTTATTTTCCACTCAAGTCACAGAGACAAAGCAGCGTTCAAGGAAGCTGTACAGGGAGCCCCCGAGGGGCAGCTTATTTAAGACTTTGGCGACTTGCGCCAGTCCCTGAGCAAGGCCTAGAGGGACAAGTGGAAGGCAGAGAAGAAAACAGTAAGACGCGTGCTTGTTTGATGAAACCGTCTCCCTGTCAACCGTCAAGCCTTGTGTGCAAGCTCATGTAGGACTCCTGCCTTCACCATCCTGGTGCCCTCTACTTGTCTGGAACTACAGCTCCCATCGCCATGCTGGCTTGGGTTGATGGGAATTGTAGTCAGAAACATCAAGAAGGCATCAGTATGGGGGAGGTGGCATTAATCAATCCCTTACTTGCAGGCACTTGTGGCCTGGCATTGTCACATTTGTGCCTTGCAGATTCCTAGTGAATAGTCCCACATGACCACCTGAGGTTTCGTCAACGAGAGCTCATGGTTTAGAGATGGTCTCCTGCCAGCTGAGGCTCTCTCCGCGTTTTTGAATGAGATACCCAACGGGCCTCAGCAAAGGTGATGCCATTCCAGCCGAGGAAGCTGGCGTGTGTCAGTGCACACACAAGTGTGGAAGGCAGGAAGCGAGCAAAAGCTTGGGAAGAGACGAAAGAAGTGGAGCTTCCCCCAAAACTTCTTATGGCTCATGGAAGTAGGGGGCACACAACAGTTGCACATCTGTGAGGCTCAGTGTGTTTTTTACATGCAAACCATCTGTCATCTGGATGAAGCAGGCTCCTTTGGAACTAGAGTCCATAGATGGTCCAGATAACCGAGACAATACAGTGGTGCCTCGCAAGACGAAAAGAATCCATTCCGCGATTCTCTTCGTCTAGCGGTTTTTTCATCTTGCGAAGCAAGCCCATTGACAGCTTAGCGGATTAGCGCTATTAGCGGCTTTTAGCGGCTTATCGGATAAGCAGATAAGCAGCTTAGCGGCTTAGAAAAGGGGGGGGGGAGGAAAAAATAGTCGGAAAAACTCGCAAGACATTTTCGTCTTGCGAAGCAAGCCCATAGGAAATTCGTTTTGCGAAGCACCTCCAAAACGGAAAACCCTTTCGTCTAGTGGGTTTTTCGTCTTGCGAGGCATTCGTCTTGCGGGGCACCACTGTACTTGGTTCTGAACCTAGGGCACTCTTTCCTTACACATAAGAAACACTGACTCTTTCTCAGCAGGTCGTGCTTTTAACTAAGGCTGTGTGCACATTACCAGCTCAAAACACAGCTAGGCATTTCTTTTCCCCCAATAAGCCCATCCTCAGCTGATCCAAAGGAAGAACAGGACCAGCAAAAGCTCTGTTGGTATGACCCTCTTCATCTCAGGGGCATGGGTTCAAACCCCACTTTAGGCAAAAAGATTCCTGTGTTCCAGGGGTTGGAGTAGATGGTCCTTGGGGGTCCCTTCTAATTCTACAGTTCTGTGATTCTGGAACACAGAAGTCACGCTATACTGAGTCAGGGACAACTGGTCCATCTAGCTCAGCACCATCTACAGCGCCTGGCAGAAACTTTCCAGCTTTTCACATAGGGCGTCTCACCTAGCCTTGCTTGGAGTAGGTGAGGAATGAGCCAGAAAAATTCTGCATGCAAAACAGGGGCTCTGGTCAGCAGAGGAGCAGGGTTATTGCTCATCAAATGATTGATGTGATGACCACAGTGGGGGTGACTTGCAGTCCTATGATGGCACTCATAGAATCAGAGAATTGTAGAGCTGGAAGGGGCCACAAATGTCATCTAGTCCAACCCCCCGCAATGCAGGAACCTTTCAGCTAATGTGGGGCTCAAATCCATGACTCTAGGATCAAATCTCATGCTCTACCGACTGAGCTATCCAGGCTGTGAACCCTAATTTATATTACAATGGACGCTCGGGTTATGAACGTGATCCATGCAGGAGGCACGTTCGAAACCTGCAGCGTTCTCAACCCACAGCGCCACATGTGCAGGTTGCGATTCAGCGCGTGCACAAAGCACGATTTAGCACTTCTGCACATGCACAAACACCAAAACCCAGAAGTAACCTGTTCCGGTACTTCCAGGTGTCGGCGCGTCCGTAACCGAAAAAAACACAACCTGAAGCGTCTGTAACCCGAGGTATGGCTGTATTTTTGTTGCTGCTGTCAAAATTGAAGGTGTGTGGGGGGGGAATTGCTCCAGGACCTGAATTAAGCCCCCAACCGAGGTGGCAAGTCACTCCTGCCTTAGGGGAAGCAAAGGCAATTAAACTCACAATGGGGAAATGTGCAGCTCTCCTCCAATCCCTCCACAGCTGTTTGGTACAGCTGTTATTTGGTGAAGGAGATAGTTCTATGTCCGAGCAAGGCGTCTGGGAGTTTGTGTGTGGAAATTCCCGAAAATTCCTGTCTTACTGCTCTCAAGCTCGTTCATGCACATGCACACAGACACACAGAGAGAGCAAAGTCTGACATTTCACCGCAGCTGGAGAAAGTAGCATTTTAATGTCGTGGAAGAGACTTGGCAGACATAAAAGGTCAGAAACATAGAAAGGGGTCAGCGAAACCAGGGGAGCGGGGCTCAGTGGAGAGCTTTCCTAAGGGCCAGCAGCACAAAGAGCATCAGGCATTAAGCTTTGACAGGTGCCACCCACACCTGCTCCTCCTACGCAGCCTAGACGGAGCAGAAGCAGGTGGATGTTATGGCACTGCCCTCTGCTGGAAAGAAACCACACTGCGACAGAATACAGGTAACCTCAAATGATACCACACGCAGCAAGGTTAGCCTATAACTGAGAGTCATTTTTCCAAGCAGGTGAAGGCGGTATAACAGGAGAACTAGCGTACACACTCATTTATTGCATCCTACACACCCAACACTCAGGGCAAAGGCGGGAATTACTTTCTGCCTCCAGGTTTTGTTGTTTGAAGCATTGGCACCTGGGAGTAGATTTCCAGTTCTGGTCTGGATTTTCAGAGCCAGGTTGCATTGCTATGCCTCAGGCAAAGATTTAGGCTAAGGATGGGGAAGCCGTGGTCCTCTAATTTGGTGCTGGACTCCCATCAGCCCCAGTTACCATAGGCAATTGAGTTGAGAGTCCTATCACATCTGGAAGGGCTACGGCTTCTGCATCCCTAGTTGGTTAGATCCAGCCAGCTTGCTGGATATTCTGCACTGACTGTAGGAAGTTCTTGGCAAAAAAGCAAGCTTGTACTAAGGCCAGAACTTCTTCTTCCTGTCGAAACTGTCATTATTTTTTGTTCAAGAAAGAAAGGCCTCAATTTACTCTCATAAAAAAAAGAAAGATCTCATACTCCCTTCCCATTTATAAGAGTGTATTATTGTGCATTTGGCAGGGCTGGGAACTTGCACTCCACTAGACAGGAACAAAATGAACATTCCCCGCTACGTCTTGTGGCTGCAGCTGCTAAATACAACAAATAGGCTCTGGGGGAATTGCAAAATCCTGTTTAGGGAGTCTCACGGTTAGGGCTGCATTATTCATCACCCTCTTCCTGGGGGTAGGGTGGGGTGTTAGGAGAGGGGTAGTACCTCTGATGGGGGACACATTGTGCTCCTTCTGGGGTAGTTTGTTCAGCTTTGGGCCCCACCCTGCACTCAGCTCTCACCTGTGGCTCCTAGAAGCTGTCAGCATATGACAGCAGCCACACTCTGGGAAGTAGCTTAAAGTGGCCAGGCTAAACCAGGCAAGGGTAGCCAATGGGTCTCAAACAGACTTCCCCTGTATATGAAGACAGGCTCCAGCAGATGGAGTGGATGAGACCAATAGTGGGTCCAAGGGTCAAGAAGGCGATTTCTGCACATCCTGCAGAGGGAAGCGAGGGGCAAATGGGGCTCCTCGTCAGCTTGGGAAGACAGCCCATCTAGGAGAAGGAAGACTCAGATCCTAGACGTCTGCTGCCTTGAGGGATATCTTCAGGAGAAGACAAGGCTAAGGAGAAAACCCTATGAAATCTGCAGTTCCCAAGGTGGTTGGATGGTGCCTTGTATGCCTCCGTCCAGCAACTCCTACAGCAAGCTGCTGTCAAACGTATTGCTCTGCTTTCCTTTGGGCCACATCGGCAAGGCCGAGAGAGGGGTCTTGCCATCTGGGCAGCCTGGGACCTTCATACACACTGCCCAGGCTTGCGCCTTGGAGAGGTAACTCTGGTCTCCAAACACAGCGATTAGACTTCACCCCCCAAGGTGCACTCCATTGTCTCTCGAGACAGACAGGTGTCAACAACTTCTGGAGACAGTGCTCGCCTTCAGCTTTCCCCAAAACAGTGCCATCCAAATGTCGTTGGGACTGCAACTCCCTTCATCCCTGGCCATTGGGCACGCTGGCCAGGTTTGATGGGAATTGGGAGTCCAACGAGATCTGGAATGCACCGAGTCAGAAAAGGCTGCCTTGCACTCTGCACTTGCACTGAGTAACTGAGATTGCACCAAGTGATAATCTGGAAGGCGAAGGAAGCAACCCCCCCACTTTGGATGAGCTCCTAGCTTCTCTGGAAGAAGAACACCCCTTCTGTCTTCTTTTCAAGGGCAGAGCTGCCAGCCTTTATGCCTAGATATGTCTGAAAAGCATTTCTACCACCGCTCTTGGGAAGTCTCATCGTAACCGTTTGAGCACCAGGAAGGCAGATTTAGTACCCCCCATCGCCTAGGATGAGGACTAAGCTTGAGCAAAATGTGCCGGACGACAACCCCTTTGTCTCGGAGTCTCGCAGCAAGCTAAGCACTTCCAAGTTAGGCTGGGATTACCACGAAGACAGCAGGCCTGGCGTTTTGCCAGGTTTGGTGCAAAAGGCAGGCGGCTTGCTGGGGAGCAGGGAGGTGAGGGCTGTGTGCAGTGCAGAGACAGGAACACTCTGGATCATGGGGGGAACGACATGTCAGGAGCAGCCTGGGAGGAGAAAAAGAAAAGTCAGGCACAGAAGGAGTTAAGTTCAAAATAAATCCAGAAAGGCAGAAGGCCAACAGATGCCCCCAAAAAGCCTTGATAAGGTCACAGTTTCTCCAGATGGATCTCAACGACATACTGCTCTGTGAGGTGTCCCACAGTCAATTTAGAGGAAAGGACTGTAGCTCAGTAGGAGAGCATGTGTTTGGCATGTAGAAGGTCTCAAGGTGAATCCCATCAGCGCCAGATAGGTCTGGGAGAGACTCTTGCCTGAATCCTGGAGAGCTGCTGACTTAGGATAAGGCAGCTTCTTGTATACTTGCCTTCCAGGCCTCTCTGTAATTGCAAGCCTGGAGGTGCCTGGCTAAATTAAAAGGGACAGGGTTCAACTTTAAAAGACCTAGGCAGCTCAGGCCCTGGGTACCTCAAGGACTGCCTCTGCCAGGCCCAGAGTTGGCACCCAGGATTCCTGGGCAGTTCCAAGTAGTGGTTGGCCGGTGCCTCTTGGAACTGGTAGGTTTTAAGGCAGGGAGACCGACAGTAGGTGGCGCTAGAGACAATGTCTGGCAGAGGCAACTAATTATTGTTTTCTCTCCATTGGCCTCTTCCCTGCTGAGGATAGGGGGCAGGAAGATGGCAGGTAGTGCCCTGGCTGGAAGTAAGAAGGCAGGCAGGCTGAGTTGATTGAGTTTGGCAAGGGAATGCCCATTCACCCCAATGGATGAGCCTCCACCGGCTGCCAGGGGTCCCACAGACCCTGCCCTACTGATGGCTGCCCCACAGCCCCCTCTTTAACCCCTCCGATGTTCCAGTCTGCACTATTGGCAGGGTGTGCGAGCCGCCATTCAGCGTTTCCCACAATACCTCTGGATTGAACCCTGGCCACGCTGGTCCTAGTCCCAAAGTCTAACCACTGTGACACACTGCCCATTCAGTAGTGTTCACTGGAAAGTTCTATCATCACTTTCAATTTCAATATAGTGTAAACTATGAGCAAAGCTGTTGACTTGATTTTCAGAGCATGCTAGCGGGACCCGGAGCCCAACCAGTCTGACCAAACCAGCGGTCCATCTCCCCAGTCCTGCGGTATATGCAACTCACCAGTTTCAGGCTTCTTCTATCTCATCCTTGTGGATAAACCTAGCAAGGAGAGTCAGAAAGAGACAGTTTTTAAAAGCGGTTGTTTCCCTAAAAGGCTTTAAGCTTTCTTTCCTTCTTTTTTCCTAATCCACCCCAGGCAGGAAGTTTGCCCCAGCAGTGTGTCCTGTTACATGACAAATCAAAGCAGTCCCAAAACACATTTTGCCTCACAGCACAGGATCTAGCAGACGGGTGCAGAAACCTGAGGCCTGTGGATGGAATGCGGCCCTCCAGACATTTCAGTCTGGCCCTCCTCAGGCCACAGGCTCCTCACAGGCCTTTCTTTGTGCCTCAAGTATTTTTGCCTGGCTGGATCCTGTCAAAGAGCTACAATTCCCAAAGTTCCCTGGAAAGAAGAATTGATCCACTCAATTGATCCACTCTGGGAACTGCTGCTCTGTGAGGGGAATAGGGGTCTCCTAACAGCCCTCAGCACCCTTAACAAATTACAGCTCCCAGGATTCTTTGGGGGAGGCTATGAGTGTTTAAAGTGGTATGATACTGCTTTAAATGTGTGGTGCAGATGGGACGCAAGTTGAACACACAGTCCTACCACACAAAAGTCCACTCACTTTCTTTGTTTCAGCCGCTCAATTAAGGTGGGCAAAGTCATATCCTGGTTGCTATTGTTAATCACCTGAGCCAGGAGTCCTCACCAATCTATTCCAATGCACTTAACGAAATGAATAAATCTGACGTAGGCACAAGGCTCAGCTCCCCAGTTTTCTTTTTAAAGTTTCTAGTCCTCAAGTATGAGGAAAAGAAGGGGGCAGCAGGGGAAAGTAAAGGATAACTAAAGTAGGCTGGATCTTACGCCGAATCGAGCTGCGCAGGGCCCCCTCCTCCTCGTCAGGTTCACCCGTCCTGTAAATAGAAAAAAATATTTGTCATGCTGCGCTTAACAAAAATGCCTTGCTCTCTTCATATCCTGCAGCGATTTCTGTTTTTTAAAAACCATGGTGTTTTGTACAAGAGCAAAGCAATAGCTCCTCCTGTTGACAGATAAAATAACTACTCAGGGCACCAACAGAAATGGTTAATTAAGGTGATGCGAGCTAATGAGCCTTGCCAACTATGGATTTATTCACATTTCCATGGGCCCAAAAGGGTAGACTACCCGTGTTTTGGATTGTGACAGGCTCTGCTCTGCTGTTTGGAGGGCTGGTGGCCTGACCCCTACTGCCACGGACCCCTTCTTCCAACCCAACTACTGTGGTGGGGGAGCGGGGAGCAGTGGCGTAGCATGGGGAGGGCCACAGGGGTAGTTGCCCCGGGTGCAAAATTGTTAAGCCACCAAATTTCAACACCTGGTGCTGTTTCAATACAGTTGCGCAATTCCGTTGCTGGGCTCTGTTGAAAACGGCCTCTCCATGAGAACCTATCCAGGCAATGGAACGACTCTTCTTTTCTTATCTCTACAGCTGCAATCTCTTGGGTGCCGCAGATGCTGTTAGGCAGCTGAATGCGCATGTGTTCTCTGTCTCTGTCTGTTTCCCTCCTTCTCACCCTCGCTCCTCCAGGTAGCCCGGAGTGCTGGCAACCCACGCTATGCCACTGGCAGGGAAGGAGAAGCTTTGCATTTACTTTTCCAAAGCCCCAAGTTTAACAATTTGCTGTCTTGCTACCAGGCCAGATTCAAATTACTTGTGTTCATTCATAAAGCCCTAAACAACTTGAGGTCCAAATACCTTAAGGACTGCCTGATTCCTTTTGGTCCACCTCAACCACTAAGACTGTCTGATGGATGACTTCTGGCTGGTTCCCAATGCTCCTAAGGTTGGGTTGGTCTAAACTAGGGACTGAGCCTTGAGTGGGGTTATGCCCTGCCCTGCGGAACTCCCTGCCACTAGAGTTCGGCAGGAACCATCCCTTCCTTCTTTAAGATGTCTTTTGAAAACTATATTGTCACGAACCATCTCTTTTTAAGCAATCACTATGTTTTACTGATGTATTTATGGATGCTTTTGGCTGATTTTATCCTTATATGTTGCATACCACCTGAATATGTTTTTATGAAAGTGCCGGCTATAAATATATATATAAAGAAATAAATAAACAAAATCTTGTGAAAGCTCCTTAAGAAAACAAAGGAGGCAGCTTAACAACTGTGCAGTCTTAGCACATGGGGGAGCTTTTGGAAATGAGTGAAGCCAAATGTCCAAGTATAAATAGTTTTTATCTGGAGGAAAGGGTGTGTGGGAAGATCTTTTTCCGATTGTACTTCTGGTTGTTTTGTACCAAACTGTTTACTGTACACCTTGGTATTGTTTTAATGAGAAGTGGTATACAAATATTTTAAATATTATTAAATAAAGGGAAGGCAACAAAATCATACACAAGACTTGCAAAGAAAAAGAAAAATCAGCCTGACCTAGTTACATTTTACCTGCTTAAGCAAAGTCTTGGATTTCAGAGCATGTCCAGAGTTCCTTATAGAAGAGAATTTCTGAACGAGAGAATATCTTTGGCCTCCTGATTGGATGGTTCCAAGAAGACAAAGACAGAGCGCAAAGCCTGTTTGTTCACAGAGGCAGATCGGTTTTGGGCCTATTTGCGTAACAGACTACTGGCACATGAGATAAAGTATATTTTGCCAATCAGAATTTCTTTAGAGGTTGATTCCACCTCCTTGATGATTCATTAAAACTTTATTATAAGAAGGCCTAGCTGTTTTTTATTAGATGAGGTACTGCAATAAATGATTATCAACCTCAGAATGCATACTGAAGAATAGAAGACAGGATATGAGTTTGTTGCAGACTTCCGGAGGAATGGTCTGATCACAGATGCTCTAGAGGGCGCTGTTGTCCTGTTCAGGTTATAATGTCACATTCTCCAAGACTCATAATTTGAGTGTGCTACTTTTTTCTCTCCTTGCTAGGTCACCTGTCTGCATCTGCCGTATATAATAGCCCCTCCATCCTAGGTCACCCATTTAAGCTTTTCAGGAGAAAGGCATTACCTCTGTTGCTGGTTGAACTTGCAGCGACAACGTCGACCTGGGAAAGAGAGACAGAAATCCCAAACAGTGAAAGAAAATCAGTGCGGGGACAGACGAGAAGCAAAGACTCTGGGATTGCCAGCATTCTTTTGGGAAGGGAGTGTTGCCCAGTGGTTGGAAGAGAAAGCAGCTCACTCTAATTTAAGGTTACCAGACATCCCTGTTTCCCCGGGACAGTCCCGGGATTTATACATCAGTCCCCATACAAAATCCATTGAAGTTGATAAGTGTCCCCAGATTCATTGAAAAAAATCTGGTAATCTTACATTAGAGGGAGCCCACAGGTCAGTGGCAGAATGCATAGAGACAGTCCCAACTCCAATCCACAAAATATCTAAAGACAGGATGGAAAAGACTAAACTTAAGAGCACTGAAGCCAGCCAGTCTTGAGCTAAATAGATCAACAGTCTGAGGTCCACATGGGGCTCAGAGACTACAAGTGAGACCTGCAACAAAATGTTGCACAGAGTGCGGCTGCTTGGGGTTCCAGCCAGCCATGCCCTCCTTCCGAAAACTCCATTCCAAACATCCTCTCAACGGCATTCTGAGGACACAAGCAGCTTTCATTGGGTTGCTCTTTTGGTTGGAGAAGATTCCTCCCCTTCGGGTTTCCCCTTGATGTGTTTTCCTTTTGCAAACCTCAAGGTTCCCCCAAGGATGCCAACACACCCTCCTGTATCTCAGAGGCTCCAATTTATCTACAAGCCTGGTGACACTTAGCAGCTGCATGTGCTGTTAACGTGATGCAGAAGACCACCAGAAGGTGGCAGTAGAAAGTTATGGCAGAGCACGTAACTTTGCCTGTGGAAGGCCCCAAATTCAATCCCCGGTGTCTCCAGGAATGGGAGTGATGGGAAAGACCCCTGCCGAGGTCCCTGTAGAGCCTCTTCCAGTCAGAGGCAGCAATAGTGGACAAGGCAGGCCAAATGCCTGACTCTGTAAAAAGACAGCTTCATATATAAAATCATAGAATTCTAGAGTTGGAAGGGACCACAAAGGTCATCAAGTCCAACCACCTGCAATGCGGGATTTTTATTTTTATTTTTGCCCAATGTGGGCATCGAACCCACGACCCTGATATGAAGAGTCTCATGCTCTACTGACTGAACCATACGTCCACATGGGCTCCTCGATTCATTTCCCTTCAGTAGTTTCCCCCCCCCTACCCCGCCCCCACCAGCAGCTTTTCACTCCTCGAGAGAAAAGGTACAAGTATCCAGTTTGCGAGACAGTGTGTGCAACTGAGCCCCACTGTGTGGGTCTTAGAGGAGAAAAAATAACAACTGGACAGTGGTGGCTGGTTCCCATTTGGAACTAGTGAGGCAGGAGGCAGGGAGGTCAACAGTAGATGGCACCAGAGCACGCTAATTCTAGTTTTGTCCACATCTGCCTCCCTGATGACTCCTATGACACTGAGATTGAGGACAAGGATAGCCAGTAATACCATATATGCTGGATGTAAATAAGAAAGCATGGTTAGGTCTGGCAGAGGGCAGGCTGAGAGTTGGTGGGGCAGTGTCCCTTTCACCCTCAGCAATCAGCCCTCTACTAAACAGGTGTGTGAAAGGAGCCCTTCCTCCCCACACCTGAAGCTTCTGGAGCTGCATTTTATTAAAGTCACAATGTTGGGGAAATTCAGCAGGTGCCATGGCTCAGTTTGGCTCATTATAAGGCAGGGAATTGTGGGGGTTGGGGGAGAGAGGGAGAGAATCTACTCACTGAGCACAATGAGAATGCCAAGCAGGAACAGGACAACAGCAAAAATCAGCCCCCCAATTCTCAGCGAGTGGTAATCTGAGAAGGAAGGAGAAGGAAGAAGTGGTCATTTCCAGCTGGGAACATATCCCCCAACTTGGAATGAGGGGACGCTCTTGTGATGCTTTGCATCAGTGTTCCCCAACCTGGTGGGGTTCTCTGGATCAGTAACAGCTGGTGCCCATTGGGATGTGTAGGGCAAAATTCTGGTAGCCCAAACCGTAGGCGGAGCTCCCAAGGTAAAGGTACCCCTGACCATTAGGTTCAGTCGTGGATGGCTCTGGGGTTGTGGTGCTCATCTTGCTCTATAGGCCGAGGGAGCCAGCGTTTGTCCACAGACAGCTTCCCGGTCATATGGCCAGCATGACTAAGCCACTTCTGGTGAACCAGAGCAGCGCCCGGAAACGCCGTTTACCTTCCCGCCGGAGCAGTACCTATTTATCTACTTGCACTTTGACGTGATTTAGACCACAGCGCCACCCGTGTCCCCAAGCCAATGACAGCAAATGCCATTCTCCTCGCAGAGCTTCAATTCCCACAGTTCCCTATGGAGAGGGATTGACTGTGAAACCATGAGGGGAATAGGGGTCTTCTAAGAACTCTCAGAACAACAGCTCCCAGGGTTCTTGGGGAGCGGGGAGAGAGACAACTGTTTAAAGCGGTATCACAGTACCTTTAAGGCACAGTGTAAATGTGGCACAGGTTTCCTCCTCCCTGTTGAGTCCTAGAAGGCCAGTACTGAGACTAAGGAATAGAAAGCTGACAGTCAGAGCTGTCTTGTCAGTGAAGAGGTAGGCAGACATGTGAGGGCTGGCTGGGGACAGACTGATCTTGGTGCAACAGTGCCCCACTTGCTTGAATGGATGGGTCTCCACTGTGGGGAGCAAGGGAGACATAGGCTGAGGAAAATAGCCTCCACAGGTGGTGAGCCTCCTGTGGGGAGCAAGGGAGACATAGGCTGAGGAAAATAGCCTCCACAGGTTAAAAAACACACAAAAAAATCTCTCCTTTGCATCAGTGCTGCGCTCCAAGTCAGAGTCATCCACACCTCTTTTAAAGTTGTAGTTTCTTTAAGTTCAAAAACAAGGAGATTGGACAACACGTTTTTTGTTTCCAAAAGTCTTTTTTTTTGGGGGGGGGGTCTCTGCCCTTGCCATCTATCCCCTGACCCCAGGTAGTAACAACTGGCTCACCATAATTGAATGGGTCGTGTGGAATGTCCTTGGGTTGTGGTGGTTCTGAAAGAGGCAAACACACACACACATATATAGAGGAGATTAATAATACAGTTATCCTTCAAACTTCCCTGCCCCGCCCCCATTAATCAATCACTTTATACTGAACTATTTAGCGTTATAATAACTTCCCATGATCTTGATAAACCCAATGGGGGGGGGGAATGCATTTCCTATCCCACCTGGCAACTAAGCAGCATATAAATTAAGAAATAACAACAAAAACAACACCGAAAAGGCCTGGATATATAAGTGGCACTTTCAGACACCTGCTATTTTTGGGTGACATTCAAGCAAATACTGGCAAGTTCAGGTTTATTTATTTGATTTATTATATTTTTATCCTACTGTCTGCCGCCCCTGCCCCCCACAAGAGGTTTGAGGTAGTGTATATGGTTTTCCCCTTCCCCATTTAATCCCCACAACAATCCTGTAAAGTAGGCTGAGAGGCAGTGACTAGACGAGGGGTCAGCAAATTTTTTCCACTGTCCCTCATACCTTGTGGGGGACCGGACTATATTTTGGGGGGGAAATGAACAAATTCCTATGCCCCACAAATAACCCAGAGATGCATTTTAAATAAAAGGACACATTCTACTCATGTAAAAACACGCTGATTCCCGGACCGTCCACGGGCCGGATTTAGAAGGCGATTGGGCCAGATCCGGCCCCCGGGCCTTAGTTTGCCTACCCATGGACTAGACCAAGGTCACCCAGTGAGTGTGGATTTGAACCCAGGTCTCCCTGGTCTTAGTCCGAGATTCTAACCACTACACCACTTTGGCTCAACAAGATCCTTTTTGACTATAAGGTGCAGTATATATTTGAACTGGATTTTCTTTTTGCGCAGAGTACAAAATGCCCAAATGTCAGCAGACGTTCTCAGCTGTTTCTCCTCCTTCTCCTCCCTGCCCCTCCACAAGCTTACCTGCTACTGCAGATCCTATCAAGATCCCACACAGAGGGAGAAGGAACCACAACTCCATGACTGTTCTGAGAAGATATAAAAGCAACGAATAGTCAGATTCCTGGCTTGAGCAATGTGCAGGATGTAATATGCTTTAGCTGAGATTCCTGCATTGCAAGGGTTGGACTAGATGACTCTCAGAGTCCCTTCCAATTCTATGATTCTGTGGTTCGATCTGCCCACCATTCAGGCAAGCAAGAATCGTTAGAATTCAAGGACGCATTCCAGCAAGGCAAAAACTCCTAGGAAGAGCACAAAGCAAGGCTGGTGAGGTGTGCAGCCTGGAGGGAAAGGGGTGTGGCCTGGTGAAAGGGGGCGTGGCCTGGAGAGAGAGCTGAGGACCACACAGAGAGTCCTGGAAGGTTGCATTCAGCCCTCAGGTTCCCTACTACGGGGTCCAACTACACATTGTGTTAAGCACACTTTCTAAAAAGTGTACTGTGGTACCTCAGGTTACAGACACTTCAGGTTACAGACTCCGCTAATCCAGAAATAGTACCTCGGGTTAAGAACTTTGCTTCAGGATGAGAACAGAAATTGAGTGGCTGTGGCATGGCGGCAGTGGGAGGCCCCATTAGCTAAAGTGGTACCTCAGGTTAAGAACAGTTTCAAGTTAAGAATGGACCTCCGGAACGAATTAAGTTCTTAACCCAAGGTACCACTGTACTTAGCCCCAGCATGCAAAGAGAACCCTATTAGGGCTAAACCTTTCTCCCCTATCCTGTTTTCCACCAAAAACAGCTGCCATGAGCTACAAATTCCACCTTTTCAGACATGTTCTTCTTCTTCAGGGCATTTCCTGTTAAGTTGTGGGATAACATATCAGACGACACAGCGATTCTTCAAACAACTCTTGTTTATTCACAGGCTAGGCCAGAACTGAACTGAAGGGTTCAGCCAACCTGCTTATATAGAGCTCCACTAGAACGCAACAGTAACCATTTTCTGTAACTATCCAATCACTGAATGTCACTTTCAATCCCTTATTTGCATATGTGGACCTGAGTGAAAACTATCTACAATATCCCCCCTGCTGGCCCAGGGTGAGAACTTCAGTACATAACATTTCCCCTCTTCATTCCCCCTTTCTTCTACCTCCTCCAGCTTTTTCTCCCAGCAAGGTTGCTGCCTTTCCCTCTTGGGACGGCTCCTGCGCTGTCAACGGACGCACCAATCTGAGGCAACCAGCAGAAATTCAACAGGTAATGTTTCCCACATCGCTCGGCATTGCCCTGAAGAAAGATCGCAGCCTGTTGGGGAGATCCCACTGAACAAGCAGGAACCCTGAGAGAATGCAAAGTCGGCTACTCTTAAGGATGGAAAAGTAAACAGCTAGTCCACCGGGAGCCAGGGGGGTACAGTTAAAAATAGAGCTTTGCTGAGAAACGTTCCAGAATTAGAGAACGTCCCTCAAAACGCAAGCAGGAAACAAAGATGGCTGAGAAGTGTCAGCAAGACGGCTGTGGGGAGAGGGGTGGTTTGGGGGGGGGGGGTTGAGATCAGCCAGGTGGAAAGGGAAACGGACTGGGAAAGGAGAGGAAATGGTTCCTCAAACAGCTGGGGCCACACCCATTATTTCACATCCTGAAATGGCCTCAGTGGCCCTGTGGAAGCGAGGGCAAAGGCCTGTAACTATGGCAATAGGCTTTTTTGCAGCCACCGAAAACTGCTTTGCAATGTTTGCAAATGATAACCTGTCTCTAGGGCGCTCAGGGACGTTTCAGGGTTCCCCTTCTGCCTGCCCTGGCAGGCAATTAAGCTCGCAACCTTCCGGCAGAGAAAGGTCCTGTCGTGCTCTTAACCAGAACATGCGGATCAAAGTGCATTTAACAAGAAAGAGGGAGAATTCAGCTAAAATTCAGAGTCTCTGTTTGCAAGTGCCCATGGCCTCCAATGGCCGAGGAGGCACTTACGGAAAACAACTGAGGCTTGCAATAAAATGCTGCCGTATATATCAGGCCTCCGACCTGCTCAGCCCTGCTCCAGGATACAGTGGTACCTCAGGTTAAGTACTTAATTCATTCTGGAGGTCTGTTCTTAAACTGAAACTGTTCTTAACCTGAAGCACCACTTCAGCTAATGGGGCCTCCTGTGCCGCCGCTGTGTGATTTCTGTTCTCATCCTGAAGCAAAGTTCTTAACCTGAGGTACTATTTCTGGGTTAGCAGAGTCTGTAACCTGAAACATATGTAACCTGAAGCGTAACTGTACTCCATTCTGTACCCCTCTCACCCACCCGTTCCTCAGGGGTCCCATTTGGCTCAATTTGCGTCGACACTCATCACGTGACTTCGCTGCTAGGCAATGGTTCAAAAACAATAACCACCATCGGACTAATGCTGGAAGGCCGACCCCTGCTTCCTCACTTCCTACCCCAGCCCCATAGTGCTCAGACAAACAGATCCTTTCCACAAACATCCTTCTGGCTTGCATATTTGGCTGCTGCTATCACTAACCGAGCAGGAAAGGGGAATAGGAACACTCCCATGCCTTGGCTCACTCTCTGCCAGAAAGGCCACGCTTTCAACTGCAAACGTCAGCCAAGAGATTTCTCAGTGCAACAAAGAACACCCCAGCTCACACATTTGGAGCTGCTCTAAACGTTAGGTACCACTTTGCTCTCAAAAAATGGGTTTTCAAAGTACAGTGCCACGTGTTTGCACTTGCTCTGCCACCGAGCTATAACACTTCCTTCTTGTATTAGCCAGATTTGCAGCTAGGCAATGATGCCAGCATCGACTGAGAGAAGTGTTGCGGGTAGGAGCAGGGACCTGTCAACCACCTGTCAATCAATGAGCATGGGAGGGGCTGCAAAGAAGCGGGGGACCTCCTCCTCTGCTAGGACGACGCTGGGGACCTCACAACCACGGCACAAGACCAAAAATGTGGAAGCCAGGCTCTGGCAGGGAGCAGAGTGTCGCCAAAGCCTTGTGGAATGTGCAGGAGACGTTTGGGCCTGCCCAGGCAGCTCGTAATTTTGAGATCCATTGGACAAGCGTACAAAAGCTTCTCTCCATGCTGGGGAGATTGAAACGGGGGGACGCAGACGGTTAGACTGGCTGGACAATCTAGGGATGGCCAGGTTTAGAGCTGCCTGAATGTTCTTTTGTCGGTTCCTTGTAGCCTTAATTCCCCACACATACACACCCTATTGTTTGTTGCTGTAGCTGCAGAGCAACACCCGCCTGCCTTTCCCTGCTGCTCAGTAACTGCACCCCAGCAGGGAGCACATTCCTGGAAGAAAGCAAGTTGGCGGCTGGGGTTGCCTCCAGCCGGGCTAGCAATGCTACTGGGCAACAGAAGAAACAGTACTGTATGCCTCTGGCAGCCAATTTTGAACCCCACTATGGGGGCAATAGGGACGTGGGTGGAGCTGTGGTCTAAACCACTGAGCCTAGGGCTTGCCGATCGGAAGGTCGGTGGTTCGAATCCCTGCGATGGGGTAAGCTCCCGTTGTTTGGTCCCAGCTCCTGCCAACCTAGCAGTTTGAAAGCAAGTCAAAGTGCATGTAGATAAATAGGTACCGCTCCAACGGGAAGGTAAACGGCGTTTCCGTGCGCTGCTCTGGTTAGCCAGAAGCGGCTTAGTCATGCTGGCCACATGACCCAGAAAAAACTGTCTGTGGACAAACGTCGGCTCCCTCGGCCAGTAAAGCAAGATGAGCGCTGCAACCCCAGAGTCGTTTGCGACTGGACCTAATGGTCAGGGGTCCCTTTACCTTTTTTATGGGGACAATATATCTGTCGTCTCCAGGCTGCCTGTATTTTGCAGGAGGGATTCGGGCACAGAAAGAAATTTAGGCTTGCAGAATTCCAGTGGGTAAAAGTGCCTAGCTGTTGTTCTGCAACTACAAATCCTAGGTGAAGCAGGGCGGACAACAAACCTTTTTTGTGGTTAGGAAAGCGACAGGGAGACCAGGGTTCAAATCCCCAGGCAGACCTGACACTCGCTAGGTGACCTGGGGCCAGCCACAGTCTCCCAACCTAAACAACCTCACAGGGTTGTTGTGAAGTTAAAAATGGGGAAGGGAGAAAACCATGCACACCACCCTGAGCTCCTCGGAGAAAAGGTGGAATATAAAACTGTTATGTACTGAGTCGAATAGGATCCAAACTGCAGCAGTCTGATTGGTCCTAGAACAATAGGATCCAAAAGGCAGCAGTCTGATTAGTCCTAGAACAATGCAGCAGTATGATTGGTTGGCAGGAACCACCCAATCATGCTCCAGATAGAAGTGAATCCACAACCTGATTGGCTTACAGTAGAATTCCAGAATTAGCCAATCATGTGCAGCCCATTGTGTAAATAATGTATATAAAGCAGATACTTTGAGGGGACTTTCATTCCTCCTCACCACTATGAGCTGAATAAAGAGCATGAAATCACTTTGCGACTCTGAGTATATTTCAAAAACCAATAAGATATACATTAAAAATTAAAGCTAGATATTGCTTAACCTCTGTGTAAGCTGTGCGCAAGCAAATCCACATAAATGCTCAAGAAACAGATC
Source organism: Podarcis cretensis (assembly GCF_951804945.1). Classification (NCBI taxonomy): domain Eukaryota; kingdom Metazoa; phylum Chordata; class Lepidosauria; order Squamata; family Lacertidae; genus Podarcis; species Podarcis cretensis. The sequence continues at coordinate 20,289,825 of NC_137177.1, read as the reverse complement.
TGCAGGAGCCCAATATTTATGTAGGTCATTCTGCCATGCTCTCAAGCTTTGCCACCCTCTAGTATCTGAAGGGCTGCAAAAACAGGAGATCCGATGCATGTGCCAATCTGTCGCCATTAATGAAGCCGATTGCATTATTGTTAATTTGCCCTGATGGGAGCATGATGCAGAGAATTTCAGGTTCAAGCACCCAAACGCCTTGGACAATCTCGGCATTGCAATGCTGAGTTTCAGAGGAAAGGGGGCAGAGAGAGAAAAGAGCCCCCTCACACCCACTGGTGGATCCAGTTAACACTGACTGTACCTCAGCTGGATCAGACCTTTCTTTGGGGGCTGCATGCCCACCAGGGCCATTTTCAACCATTTTCATTTGGGGGGGTGCGAGGTGGAGGAGATTCCATCACGTAACCATTTTGCTGGCAGAATCTTAGCACTATGTTGAACACAAGCATGTACCCTTAAAGCCCCTTTCCCTCCCCACAAAGAATCCTGGCAACTTTAATTGAGCGAGGGCGCTGGGAACTGTAGTTCCCAGGGTTCTTTGCAAGGCTGCTTTAAATGCAGAAAGGACGGCTGCACCTTCACAGGGTGAGGCTAGACATCATGGGAGCATGTCACATCCACACCAAAGGTTTATTTCATTTATTTGTTTTCATAAGCTTTTATTTATATATTTCAAAGAGAAAGTTGAAGCAACCTTTGCCAATGTGCAATCATATTTTTCTAATTTATGCTGCATGCTAGTTATTCCATATCTTACCTTTTCCACAGTATTTTCAAATCTGTATTTTACTGCTGTTTTTACTCTAAAGCCACTTGCGTTTTAGCATGTTCACAATAGTTGTTTTTTTTAAAAAAAAAAACAATCTACAAACTTTCTCCAACCCTCCTTGAATTCTGCCTCATCTTGATTTCTGATTTCACAAGATAAACTTGCCATTTCTGCATATTCCATCAATGTGAAAAATCACAACGTTGTTTTTAAAGCACGTTAAAAACACATTGCTTGCCCCACAACGACCACCACAGAATCCTGGGAACTGCAGTTTGTTTTTTAAAAAAACTGGCTTTCCAAGCACTGCTACACACCAGAGAAAAACGCTCGCCCCCTGAGTCTGCCATGCCCCATTCCAAAAAGCCAACACAACCACCTCTCTGGGGAGAAACAGGGACAGCTCCATTACAGCCCCTGACACAGCTGTCCCTGTTGCTCCTCAGAGAGGTGCCCATTCTGCTGGGCTTTGGCACGCAAGGGTGTTATATTATCCCACCCATAGGCTCACCCTCGTAGGAAACTCACCCTGCACAACAGCAGTGTCCTTGGGGTCGTCTTGTCTCCTTTCCCCAGATAAAGAGTGGGGAAATTGCTTCGCTACCTGCCCCGTGCAGCCCCTCACACCTACCCCTCAGGATCCGTACTTCTGGGCCTTCCTGGTCTTTCGTGAGGAGATAAGGGCTGGTTGGAGTTGAGGGAAAGGAACAAACTTCTTTTTTTAATAAAAAAAAAGAGGGAAGGTACTGGCTAGCGGCAGAGAAGGAAAGATTAGGGGAGCTAAATTAAGTCTGCCTTGGCTCCAGGACAAAGGCTGCAGGGGAACAGCAGTGTGTGCTGCTGACCAGAAGGTGTGAAAGAAAAGAAAAAAACCCACAGGCAGCACAGCAGAGGAGACAGCCCGGCTGTGCATGCACCATTCACTTAAAAGCACATGGCTTTTAAGAAGCCTGGGAACTGTAGTTTGCCCTTCGCAGAACTACAGTTCCCAGTACCCTTAACAAACCGTGGTTCCCAGCATGCTTTGGGCCAGGGTTTTCCAAACACTGGTCTCCGGCTGTTTTGGACTACAATTCCGACCATCCCTGACCATTGGTCCTGTTAGCTAAAGATGATGGGAGTTGTAGTCCCAAAACAGCTGGAGACCCAAGTTTGGGAAGCCCTGCTTTGGGGAAAGCAATGTGCTTTAAATATATGGGATGCACACAGCCATAGAGGGAGCTGGATCAGGCTAGACTGCCGCCCCCAAACTATGGGATGGACTACCAAGCAGGTCAGGACGCGGGTGGCGCTGTGGATTAAACCACAGAGCCTAGGACTTGCCGATCAGAAGGTCGGCGGTTCAAAATCCTGCAACGGGGTGAGCTCCCGTTGCTCGGTCCCTGCTCCTGCCAACCTAGCAGTTTGAAAGCACGTCAAAGTGCAAGTAGATAAATAGGTACCGCGCAGGCGGGAAGGTAAACGGCGTTTCCGTGCGCTGCTCTGGTTCGCCAGAAGCGGCTTAGCCATGCTGGCCACATGACCCGGAAGCTATACACCGGCTCCCTCGGCTAATAAAACAAGATGAGCGCTGCAACCCCAGAGTCGTTTGCGACTGGACCTAATGGTCAGGGGTCCCTTTACCTTTACCTTGCAGGTCTACAGAAGAGAGTGGCCCTACAATTCATGCATTTGTATACTGTGTGTGTGTGTGTGTGTGTGTGTGTGTGTGTGTGTGTGTTTATTTTCATGTTTTGAGAATATATACCACAGGAAAGCAAGCTACAAGGACATCAAAATACATGCGCCAATGCAGTATTATTGTTCTTTAATGTTGCAACTGACTGAATCTGACATTCTGCTGAGGACAATCTGTTAACCAAGGGTACATCAGGTTTGGAAACCTTGAAATGAAACCAGCCCTTTTGTTTTCCCCTCTGCGGGGATGCCTGCAAGCTTTGCCGTGACTCATGATTCATTCCTTTTAACTAGCTAGATTGCCCACACAAACTGATGCCACGCTCTTTGGAGAGAGAATGAAGCACCTCTCTTCCCTTTTGCAGACTTACCTGGAGGGGATGCACTTGAGGCTAAACCCCTGCATATAATTTATCGCATTTATATCCCACCTTTTCCTCCAAGGAGATCAAGGTAGTGCACATGGTTTTTCCCCTCCCCATTTAATTCCCACAACAACCCTGCAAGGTAGGTTGGGCTGAGAGGCAGTGACTGGCCCAAGTGAGCTTCATCTGGAGAGCGGCAACATGAGAACGGGGCCTTTTCTGCAGTGGCTCCCTGTTTGTGGAATGCTCTCCCCAGGGAGGCTCAACTGGCACCTTCACTACATATCTTTAGGCGCCAGGTTAAAACAGTCTTCTTCACCCATGCCTTTGACTAATTAATCTATGGCTTTTAAAACTAAGTATAGGATGTGTGTGTTATTGTTTTATTATGCTATATATTTTTGTGTTTATATACTGTAAACCATCCTGTGATCTTCGGATTAAGGGTGGTATATAAATTTAATAAATAATACTGGCCAAATGGCAATTTGAACCCCGGTCTCCCAGGTCCTAGTCTGGCCCTCTAACCACTACACCACACTGTCTCTCCCCTAGGCTGCCTTTGATTTCCAAGGCAGGAGTGGGATGGGAGGGGTAGGACTGGGAATGGGAAGTGCAAAGGTTTAACCCTTTCTCTGCGTGCTAGTTAACTCACCCCGCCCGCCCACTCCGTTGCTTCTTGTCCTTATCGCACGCAAACACACACGCCTGCTATCTTAAGAAGAAGAAAATACACAACAGCAGACTACACATTTAATGCAGACTGCAGTTTGTCTGTTCCCTAGCATAGTTAACTAGACTTTTTGCTGTATGGGGCTATTGGGTCAGTGGTTTGATCCAGGTTGGTACACTGGGTATCAGAAACCAAAAAAATGGCCCCAGAACCAGCTGAGAGGCATCCTTTTATCATTATTTTCGGTGGAAACATCAATGCACATCTCTTTGCACTTGGAATGGGGAGCATACGGCTTTCCTGATATGGATTAACTCCCAGCAGCAGCATGGCCAATGGTCAGAGATGAAAGCCAAAGGTTCTCCAACCTTACTTCGCTTTAATATACTCAAAACAAAGGAGTGAAAGGAAGACAGATCTCTGCCCCAAGAAGCTGGAAATCTCAATTCCAGCAGTAAGGGAGAATAATGAAGGCAGCCAGGGACACTGACTCTATAAGGCCAAGCTGTCTATGCCCCCCACCGCAACATTACCTGTTGGGAGCAGGCCAAGGTCTTTTTGCCCAACCCCCTGCAATGAGGGAATCTCCTTTCTTGTAACTTGAAGCCATTGGTTCAGGTACTACCCTCTGGAGCAAGAGAAAACAAGCTGCTTGCTCCATCTTCTACGTGACAGCCTTGTATATATTTGAAAATGGCTATCCTATCTCCTTTCAGTCTCCTCTTTTCCAGGCTAAATACTCAGCTCCTTCAACTGTTCCTCATAAGGCTTGGTTTCCAGACCCTTGTTCATCTCAGTTGCTTTCCTCTGCACATGTTCAAGCTTGTCAATATCCTACTTAAATTGCGGCACCCAGAACTGGACACAGTATTCTAGGTGTGGTCTGTCCAAGGCAGGACAGAGTGGTACTATGACTTCCCTTGACTTGGACACTATACTTTTGTTGATGCAGCCTAGAATGGCATTAGAATTTTTTTGCTGCTGCATCACACTGTTGTCTCATGTGAAGCTGTAATTCAAAACATCCAGAGGGCAGCAGGTTGGGGATGCTTAGAAGATATACACAGAAAGGGAGGCTTGGTTCCTGCCTAGGACTCGGCCATTCATTGGCTCATTGCTTTTGTAGGTTAGCATTGTGAGAGCTGGACCATAAAGAAGGCTGATCGCCGAAGAATTGATGCTTTTGAATTAGGTGCTGGAGGAGACTCTTGAGAGTCCCATGGACTGCAAGAAGATCAAACCTCTCCATTCTTAAGGAAATCAGCCCTGAGTGCTCACTGAAAGGACAGATCGTGAAGCTGAGGCTCCAATACTTGGGCCACCTCATGGGAAGAGAAGACTCCCTGGAAAAGACCCTGATGTTGGGAAAGATGGAGGGCACAAGGAGAAGGGGAAGACAGAGGACGAGATGGTTGGACAGTGTTCTCAAAGCTACCAACGTGAGTTTGACCAAACTGCGGTAGGCAGTGGAAGACAGGAGGCCCTGGTGTGCTCTGCTCCATGGGGTCACAAAGAGTAAGACATGACTAAACAACAACGACAACAAAACTGCGAGAGGCAGGGAAAGAAGCGACCCAGCAAGGAAAATTCCTCTTGGGTGTAGCACACGGGAGTTCAGTTAAGCCCTTTGGCCAAGCCCTCTCCCCTGACTTGTTGTTTGGCAGCTCTGTCTAAATATACCCAGGCTAGCAGGATGCTGGAGTTATAAATATCCCCCATACTCGACCCCCATGGCATCCAGCTTCACAGCTCTGCTTGGGTTCATTTCAGTACCAAGCCCTTCCAAAGACGATAAGTAGCAACAGCATTCCACCTTTGCCGCAAGCCTGTTCTCCATTTGCACAAAACTCACAGGCCTGGAGAAGATTGTCTTGGGTTTGTGGGTGGGGAGCAGCAATTAATATCTCCATGCATTTGCACCCTGGCCTTGATCCTGAGAAGGGTTGTCAGAGCGGCTCACAATTAAAACTATCCATTTAAAACGACAGGTGGCTGCATTTTAAAAAAAGAAGCAGAACATTAAAAACTCGGGCAAATTATAAAACTTTAAAACCCATGTCAGTAGTGTTATATTGTTTAAATTGTGGGGTTTTTTTCCCTGTTTTAATAGTTATAACATTTTGATTAACTTGTCTTACATTTTTAATAACGAATGTCTTCAACTTTTGGATGAAATTGCATTATTGTGCATTTTAAACACGTCTGGATATATTTGTTGCCGTTTATAGTTGTAAAGTGGTTAGAAGCCCTTTTGGCAACTCAGCGGTATATAAATAAATAAATAGCTAACAACAACTGTGGGAAATTGCAGTCAAATATAACTAGCAAGCCTAGGGCTAGTTAATGCATGAAGGAGTTAAAACCACAGAATTGTATTCCTAGACTCAGTTAGTTCATGCCCCCTCACCTCTGGTGAAGGAGGATATGCTTAACGTACAAGGAAGATCTAGTAGGAAAGGGGGAATTAATTACACCATCTCCTCCAAGTTGGTCTCGTATGTTAAAGTAATTAAAGAGACTAAGATTTTTCTTGTTCCTGTCTGCAGAGATTAGGAAACTAGGAAATTTCCCGGATTTGGCTAAAGACACCAGGCTAAAGGTAGAAGATAGGTCCACTAGCATGCAACCTTTTAGAATATACATACACAAGCACTTTAAAAATTGTACTGTGATTTTCGCTCACAATAAAAAAAACCCTGAAAAGTAAATTGCTATTGTTCCCCTTCTACAGATGGAAAAACCGAACAAGGGGAATGTGTGCTACGTGGAGCCAGTGCCTTGATCCATCTGGCTCAGAATCACCTCCACCAACTTCCGCTGCCTGGTGCAGGCTTCTCAGAGGCATCTATAATAATAATAATAATAATAATTTATTATTTATACCCCGCCCATCTGGCTGGGTTTCCCCAGCCACTCTGGGCGGCTTCCAACAGAGATGAAAAATACACTAAAATATCACATATTAAAAACTTCCCTGAAGAGGGCTGCCTTCAGATGTTTTCTGAATGTCAGGTAGTTGTCCATCGCCTTGACATCCGATGGGAGGGCATTCCACAGGGCGGGCGCCACCACCGAGAAGGCCCTCTGCCTGGTTCCCTGCAACTTGGCCTCTCGCAGTGAGGGAACCGCCAGAAGGCCCTCGGAGCTGGACCTCAGTGTCCGGGCAGACCGATGGGGGAGGAGACGCTCCTTCAGATATACTGGACCGAGGCCATTTAGGGCTTTAAAGGTCAGCACCAACACTTTGAATTGTGCTCGGAAACGTACTGGGAGCCAATGTAGGTCTTTCAAGACCGGTGTTATATGGTCTCGGCGGCCGCTCCCAGTCACCAGTCTAGCTGCCGCATTCTGGATTAGTTGTAGTTTCCGGGTCACCTTCAAAGGTAGCCCCACGTAGAGTGCATTGCAGTAGTCCAAGCGGGAGATAACCAGAGCATGTACCACTCTGGCGAGACAGTCTGCAGGCAGATAGGGTCTCAGCCTACGTACCAGATGGAGCTGGTAAACAGCTGCCCTGGATACAGATTTGACTTGTGCCTCCATGGACAGCTGTGAGTCCAAAATGACTCCCAGGCTGCGCACCTGGTCCTTCAGGGGCACTGTTACCCCATTCAGGACCAGGGAATCCTCCACACCTGCCCGCCTCCTGTCCCCCAAAAACAGTACTTCTGTCTTGTCAGGATTCAACCTCAATCTGTTAGCCGCCATCCATCCTCCAACCGCTTCCAGACACTCACACAGGACCTTTACCGCCTTCACTGGTTCTGATTTAAAAGAGAGGTAGAGCTGGGTATCATCTGCATACTGATGAACACCCAGCCCAAACCTCCTGATGATCTCTCCCAGCGGCTGCATGTAGATGTTGAAAAGCATGGGGGAGAGGACAGAACCCTGAGGCACCCCACAAGTGAGAGCCCAGGGGTCTGAACACTCATCCCCCACCACCACTTTCTGAACACGGCCCAGGAGGAAGGAGCGGAACCACTGTATGACAGTGCCCCCAGCTCCCAGCCCCTCAAGACGGTCCAGAAGGATGTCATGGTCGATGGTATCAAACGCCGCTGAGAGATCCAGCAGAACTAGGAAACAGCTCTCACCTTTGTCCCTAGCCCGCCGGAGATCATCAACCAGTGCGACCAAGGCAGTTTCAGTCCCATGATGAGGCCTGAATCCCGACTGGAAGGGATCCAAATGGTCCGCTTCTTCCAGGCGTGCCTGGAGTTGTTCAGCAACCACTCGCTCAATCACCTTGCCCAAGAATGGAAGGTTTGAGACTGGGCGATAATTGGCCATCGTGGCCACATCTAGAGATGGTTTTTTAAGAAGCGGTTTAATAACCGCCTCTTTCAGCGGGTCTGGGAAGGCTCCCTCACGGAGGGAAGCATTCACCACCCCACGAAGCCCATCGCCCAGTCCTTCCCGGCTAGCTTTTATAAGCCAGGATGGGCAAGGATCCAGGAGACAGGTGGTTGGCTTCACTCGTCCAAGCAGCCTGTCCACATCCTCGGAGGTAACAGATTGGAATTGATCCCACACAACTTGACCAGACAGGACTCTAGCACTCTCCCGCCCCGGCCCTGCTCCCACGGTGGAGTCTACTTCTTCCCGAATCTGAGCGATTTTATCTGCAAAAAAATTTGCAAAATCATTGCAGGAGAACATGTGGCCCGTACTGGGCCCCGATGTTACAGGTGGTTCCGCTAAATTGTGAACCACCTGAAAGAGTCTCCTGCTGCTGTTTTCTGCAGATGCAATAGAGGCGGTGAAGAAAGTCTTCTTCGCCGTCGCTATCGCCACTTGGTAGGCTCGACGTTGAGCTCTAACCTGTGTCCGGTCAGATTCAGAATGGGTTATCCGCCACCGGCGCTCTAGCCGTCTCAACGATTGTTTCATTGCCCTCAGATCCGTGGAAAACCACGGGGCTCTCCGGGCTCCATGCAATCGGAGAGGGCGCTTCGGAGCCAAACAGTCAATAGCCCTGGTTAACTCCACATTCCAGCGGGCCACCAGGGAATCGGCTGAAAGGCCATCAACATGGGATAAAGCATCCCCTACCACTCTCTGGAAACCATTTGGATCCATTAAGTGGCGGGGGCGGACCATCCGAATCGGTCCCACCTCCCTGCAGAGGGGATGGGTCGCAGAGAAGTCCAGTTGCACCAGGAAGTGGTCTGACCATGGCACTTCTTTCGTTTCACTTTTACTTAGTGTCAGATCACCAACATCCGTAGAGGTAAACACCAGGTCCAAGGCATGTCCGCGGCTATGGGTTGGGCCAGACTTATTCAGGGACAGCCCCATGGAGGCCATGCTTTCCACGAAGTCCCGAGCGGCCCCTTGTAAGGTCGTGTCGGCATGGATGTTAAAATCCCCTAGGACGACCAAGCTAGGTGTCTCCAGGAGAACATCCGCCACGACCTGAAGCAGCTCGGGCAGGGAATCCTTGGTGCAGCGGGGAGGTCGGTACACCAAAAGGAACCCTGTACTGCCCCTATTGCCCAACTTCCAGAACATGCACTCAGAAAACTGGGTCTTCCCAATAGGACGCCTGGTGCAAACTAATGACTTCCTAAAAATCACTGCAACCACCCCTCCCCGCCCACATGACCTGGGTTGCTGTGCGTAAGAGAAACCTGGTGGACAAGCAGCAGCAAGGACAGGCCCATCTGCTTCATCCAACCAAGTCTCTGTTACACATGCCAGGTCAAGTCCTCCATCCATGATCAAGTCATGGATGGCAGTGGTCTTATGAATCATTGACCTGGCATTGCACAGCAACACTTTCAGGTCATGTGGGTATCCCTTGCTGATTCTAGTATTCATCTGGTCAGGACCAGACCCGGAGGCAGGAATAGTCCTCAGACAACGACTAAACCTGCCTCCTCTGTAATGACATGGTCTGGTCTTAGCGTAACTCCTCCTCCTACCCGTGATCACTGAGATCGGTTGTCCCAGTGCATTCCCCCCTGTGAAACATATCCCAGCCATTTTGTGGGCTGGGGCCCATTCCCCGGCAGCCCTGACCCCTCCCATTAAGAACAAAATAACCCCTTTAAAAAACAAAACAACAACAACAACACAAATAAAACAATACAAACAAAAAACAATAAAAATTACAAAAATTACAAAAACATAAAATCGAACAAATTCCCAGGCCCAATAAACATCCACCCCACCCCCACCCCCACATACAAAAAATTCAAAATAAAAATTTTAAAACATTTTAAAAGCACTCTGCACCCCTCCAGCAGTAACAGCAACTGTCCTAGTGAGGCCCGTCAGGCCCTGCCCTGGGCCAGGTGGTAAGTGGCAGGAAGGAGCAGGTACCCATACACTCACATACAGGAGAGTCCTCCTGGGCAGCCGAGTCCAGCAGTCCTTATGAGGCTTCAGGCCCCGCCCCAGGCCAGATGGTGAGTGGCAGGAAGGAGCAGGGCCCTCAGACACCCACGCAGGAGAGTCCTCCTGGGCAGCAGAGTCCAGCAGTCCCTGTGAGGCTTCAGGCCCTGCCCTGGGCCAGGTGGTAAGTGGCAGGAAGGAGCAGGGCCCTCAGACACCCACGCAGGAGAGTCCTCCTGGGCAGCCGAGTCCAGCAGTCCTTATGAGGCTTCAGGCCCCACCCCAGGCCAGATGGTGAGTGGCAGGAAGGAGCAGGGCCCTCAGACACTCACATACAGGAGAGTCCTCCTGGGCAGCCGAGTCCAGCAGTCCTTATGAGGCTTCAGGCCCCGCCCCAGGCCAGATGGTGAGTGGCAGGAAGGAGCAGGGCCCTCAGACACCCACACAGGAGAGTCCTCCTGGGCAGCAGAGTCCAGCAGTCCCTGTGAGGCTTCAGGCCCTGCCCTGGGCCAGGTGGTAAGTGGCAGGAAGGAGCAGGGCCCTCAGACACCCACGCAGGAGAGTCCTCCTGGGCAGCCGAGTCCAGCAGTCCTTATGAGGCTTCAGGCCCCACCCCAGGCCAGATGGTGAGTGGCAGGAAGGAGCAGGGCCCTCAGACACTCACATACAGGAGAGTCCTCCTGGGCAGCCGAGTCCAGCAGTCCTTATGAGGCTTCAGGCCCCACCCCAGGCCAGATGGTGAGTGGCAGGAAGGAGCAGGGCCCTCAGACACTCACATACAGGAGAGTCCTCCTGGGCAGCCGAGTCCAGCAGTCCTTATGAGGCTTCAGGCCCCGCCCCAGGCCAGATGGTGAGTGGCAGGAAGGAGCAGGGCCCTCAGACACTCACACAGGAGAGTCCTCCTGGGCAGCCGAGTCCAGCAGTCCTTATGAGGCTTCAGGCCCCGCCCCAGGCCAGATGGTGAGTGGCAAGAAGGAGCAGGGCCCTCAGACACTCACATACAGGGGAGTCCTCCTGGGCAGCCGAGTCCAGCAGTCCTTATGAGGCTTCAGGCCCCGCCCCAGGCCAGATGGTGAGTGGCAGGAAGGAGCAGGGCCCTCAGACACCCACACAGGAGAGTCCTCCTGGGCAGCAGAGTCCAGCAGTCCCTGTGAGGCTTCAGGCCCTGCTCTGGGCCAGGTGGTAAGTGGCAGGAAGGAGCAGGGCCCTCAGACACCCACGCAGGAGAGTCCATCTAGTTGGCCAAGAACAAGAAGCTGGGGTTTTCAGAACCATTGGCCTGATCCTGCAGGTTCTACTTACATTGTGCAGATGCCTGATTATCGTCTTCCAAAGCAACTACTTTATTCCGAACTTAAAAATGGAAATCGTAATGCTGGTGGTCAACAAAAGGGGTTTAAAGGCAAATCTCAAGGCAAATCTAAACAAATGTAGTATAAACACCGACAACTGGGAAACACTGGCCTGCGAGCGATTCAGTTGTAGAACAGCCTTTACCAAAGGGGTCATGGACTTTGAAGACACTCGAACTCAGGACGCAAGGGAGAAACGTGCTAAGAGGAAGACACGCTTGGCAAATCCACACCGTGAGCAACTCCCGCCTGGGAACCAATGTCCCCACTGTGGAAGGACGTGTGGGTCCAGAATTGGCCTCCACAGTCACTTACGGACTCATTGTTAAAACCATGTTTATGGAAGACAATCTTACTCAGCTACAAGCGATCGCCAGAGAAGAAGACTTATGCTATTATGGTGCTCTCCAGATTATTTGGACTGCAATCATTCCTGAGTGTAACAAACAGGCTGGTAGAAATGAGAACCACAGAGCACATAAGAAGAGCCCTTGGGGGATTAGTTCGAACAGCATCCTGGAAAGGCTGTACTTCAGCAGTTGAGCAGCTCCTTTGCCTGCAAAAGGTCTCAGGGTCAATCCCTGGCATCTCCAGGTAAGGCTGGAAAAAAAACTCCTGCTGAGTGTCAGCTAGATGGTATAAGAAGGCAACTTCCTGCATTTCCCCCAGTGGCCAGCCAGACACGACAGCATTAGCCCCTTCCCCAGGAACTGGTCCTCAAGAGGCAGGCTGCCTTTGACCTGGCAGTTTGCATGTAGCCCTTCATAAGACACACCCTCCATCCATTTGCCTAACGCCCCCTCCCGGGCCATCTCAGCACACCAAGTTCCATGAAGAAATTCTGTAATTTGCAAAACAGTAACACAGCATTCTCGCAAGCCCAGAGCGTTTCCCTTAGGAATGTTGCTAAAGGCAGTCAAAGAAATGAGCCATTCTTTGTCCCTTAAAGCCAAGCAAATATTTCTAGTCAACATGAGTCGATCGGGTCACTTGCCATGCTCACCTAACACAAGCCTCCCATTCAACCACCTTCCTCTGGAAATATTTCAAAGCCTTTCCCACTTAGGGTTGCCTGCCAGCCACCTCCACCACCAGCACCTAGGCTCCTGTCTCTTTTTCAAACTGAGCGGCATGGAAAACTTCAACAGGAGAAGCCTTCCCTGCCAATAACGTGATGTGGCGGGAGGGAGAGGTTTCCCCTGTTGAACTTGTGCCTGTTTGCACCACTGGGGAAGACACAGAAGCTTTTCTAATAAGAGTCATGCGGCTCTTCGGAGTTATCCTCCCAAACCCCTGGGATTATTCCAAAATAGCGGGTCTTTCCCACAGATTTCAAGATCAGCCCGATGACCTTTGCAGGAGGACGGCCTCCTTCGTACGCTGTTAAATTTTCAGAGACCACAACTAATGCAGAGAAACCCAGGCACACGCTCTTCCACATTATCCAGCTGTTTCATGGGGCTTGGGGAAGGAAAACTGTTTATTTGCCCCGTCAACTGAGCACCAAGAGGCACGCATACCAGGAGGTAAAGGACCCCAATAACCAGGGGCAGCAACGTCAAAGATAAGAGTCCTGGCTCAGCTGTAGAACATCTGCTTTGAGTGCAGAAGGTTCCAGGTCCAATCCTTGGCTTCTGCAAGTTAGGGGTTGGGGAATTCTCCGGATTGAAACCCTGGAGAAACAGCTGTCAATCAGTGTGGGCAATACAGAACTAGAGGGCCAGCTGGTCTGCTTCCACTCTTCTAAAGTAGGCAAAGGTCAGAGCCCCACCCCCACCCCACCCCAGACCCTAGAACACTAACAAGAGCCCCCTAGACCTGCCACAGTGAGGGGAAAGACTCACCAAGAGGAGTGGGGCCATGGAGAGTATCCTGCCCTCCAAAAACCTGGAGCTGACTTTGCTAGTAGCTCCCAACTTAGATTTAATAGTGAACTAATGACGGGTGACCACCAGTATTAGCACTTTCCAGGAGGCAAAGTCACGCACTAAAAGAAACCCGACCTCCAAAAGGAGGCGATTTCGTGCCCCTTATCCAGATTCTGGCGTCTCTGTTCACTCCGGATCGCACCCACCTCGAAATCAACCCACAACAGCAGACCGTTGCCTTGAACTTACTTGGCAAAGCGCTTTCCCAGAAGTTCAGAGACGCACACAAACACCGGTTGCTTTCTGTCGCCCCCACCTCTTCCTACCCGTCCTCGCTGCTTGCCACGCGGTTCCGGGCCCGATCGGTGGTCCCGACCTTGGCGCGCTTCCCTTGCCGAGCGTCGGAAAGCAGCCTCGTCGCCGGCGCGAACCCGGGTGGGTGTGGGAGGCGCCGCGGGGGCCGGCGGGGCCTGGGCGGGGCGCGGAGCTCGGCGGGGCCGGCCGGGGGTCAGCAGCCGGAGGAAAAGGCCGGAGGAGGGAAAGGGAGGCTGGCAGGCTGCCGTCGTGTTGGCGTGCGCGCACAGCTAGCGCGCCTTGCAGTTGCGTGTGGATGGCGCACGCGGCAGATCCGGGCGTGTGGCTGCTTGACGCGCGCGGACACGCGTGTAGTGAATGAGATCCATGCCGAAGACCGTTCATGGCAGGCGTCGATTTCTCTTCCCCTCGTTTTTTTACGCGTGTTTCTGAAAAGTGACTCTGAGGAATGCGTGGACGCTCCTCTCTGTCGGGCACACACGCCCCGCCCCTTAATCACGTTTTTTTTCTGGCCGCCCCCCACCCACTCATCCCACGATCGTCCTTTTTCTTTGCTTTCTCGCATTCCTGCAGACTTTGCCCACCCTCGGTAACTACACGGTGGTGTGTCCTCGTGGGTTGGTGTGCGCGGGCGCGCATAGCAACGCTGGGAAGTCCGGGATCAAATTGCAGGGGGTTGAACTGGATTACCCTTAAGGTCCCTTCCAACTTTACAATTCTATTATTCTATGAAATTTCCACGAAGATCACTTGGATGATCTTAGGCCTATCACCGCCTCTAAGCCTAACTTACATCGCAGGGTTGTTGTGAGGAACGATGGATCGGGACAGAACGACATATGTCAAAGTGAATTTCTTAGAGGAATAGTGGGGATATAAATGTCATAATAAATAAATGCATTGAAGAAAAGCAACATACGTATCGGGCCACGCCTTACTTTCTGGGCAAGCTTTTATATGATCTCACTAACACGCATTCTTGGACTCTGAACGCCACTTGGCAGCTCTTTCATTCCAGAGTTTAGAGCGCACAGAAGCGAGCGCCTATTCACACGGCCAGTATACAGACAGGTGTTCCGGGCTATTTAAATACGACATTGCGACCGCTACACGCAAGGCCAACGCGCTACTCGGCGCTATTCAGACGTTACTTGGAGCGCCACGTCTGCACGTTCCCTTCCCTCCACCCACGCGATCAAAGTAAAAATCTGAACACTGATAAACCGCAGTTTGATAACCCACCGCATTGTTCTGGGCTCCGGATCCTTGCCATGTTTACTCGGGAGGCAGGGTCATCGATGCAATTGCATTGCAGCCTCGCTGGAAGTCGCGAAACGGCTGTGATGGCGAACTTTTTTATTGGGCTAACGAAACCTGAGGTCAGTTGACCTACCTGTGTGAGTGTTTAAGTGCCAAAAAACGCCCCCGCCTGCATTGGCATGGATGCAAAACAGCTTCAGAAAAAAAGGTCACATAAGAGTTGCATATCTGTGAGGGGTGAGGAACGCAGAGCCCTCCAGATGTGGGTGGACTACAACTCCCATGACCCCTGACCACTAGCTCTGCTGGTTGGGTATGATGGAAGCTAGACTCCTAACATCATCTAGCTGCTCCCCATCTCTGCTATAGGTATCACCTGTTTCCATGGCAGGAAAAGTCCCAGAGCAGGGTTTCCCAAACATCGTTCTCTTCCAGTTGTTAGACTACAACTCCCATCATCCCTAGCTAGCAGAACCAGTGTTCAGGGATGATGGCAATTGCAGTCCAAAAACAGCTGGAGACCCAAGATTGGGAAACCCCTGTCCCAGAGCAAGATTTTTATGGGGCATAGTCTTAAAAGAACAGGCCCTCTCTGAGTCAATTTAGCAACCTAAGCATTTTTCTTGGGAGGAAAGCAATGACAAACCTAGACAGTATCTTAAAAAACAGATACATCACCTTGCCAACAAAGGTCCGTATAGTTAAAGCGATGGCTTTTCCAGTAGTGATGTATGAAAGTGAGAGCTGGACCATAAAGAAGGCTGATCGCCAAAGAATTGATGCTTTTGAATTATGGTGCTGGAGGAAACTCTTGAGAGTCCCATGGACTGCAAGAAGATCAAACCTATCCACTTTTAAGGAAATCAGCCCTGAGTGCTCACTGGAAGGACAGATCCTGAAGCTGAGGCTCCAATACTTTGGCCCACCTTATGAGAAGAGAAGACTCCCTGGAAAAGACCCTGATGTTGGGAAAGATTGAGGGCTCAAGAAGAAGGGGACGACAGAGGACAAGATAGTTGGACAGTGTTCTCGAAGCTACCAGCATGAGTTTGACCAAACTGCGGGAGGCAGTGGAAGACAGGAGTGCCTGGCGTGCTCTGGTCCATGGTGTCATGAAGAGTCGGACATGACTAAACGACTAAACAACAACAAAGCTGCATTTTAAGCTGGTGTTGTACACCAAGTCCCTACTCACAGTCATTAAGATGCTGAAAGATGCAGGTGGGGATTGGCTTTTAAAAACACCCTTTAGCCCCACTGATGGTCAGCATGACAGCAGGGATAAACAGTATTCAAGGGCTAATTTGTAATAGGCATCAAGTGACCTTGATCATGAGCTGGGCATCAGGCTAAATAGCCTACCAATTAACAAGCACATATCAAAGAGTGCTCTGCAGCTTATCAGATTCCCACACCAAATGTGAGCATTCATTTCTTTTGACACATGTTCAAATTTATCTGCAGGGAAAGCAGTGGGGGATGGGTGAAGAAATGTACCAAGCTTATCAGGATGTGAGTCTTTTAACTTCTGTGTCAAGCATGCAGACACAGTCTTAGCTGCTATTATAGTGGCGGACTGGGAAAGTAAATTAGCTCTGGAAAGGAAAATTAACACAGCTTCAGAAAAGGGCAGCCTTTCTCTAATAAGGACTGCACAACATTCAGTAGATATCCTGTACATATCATATATTTTGTATCTGTAAAGAGAGGAATGTAAGTTGAGCAATAATGTGCATAACAACCAGCTATTGTGCATATTTCGCGGTCAATACACATAATCTCCAACAGGCCTTTGGAATTATGCATAAATCAATTAACTTTTATACATTCCCTGGCCAATATGCATAATCTCCAACAGCCAACAGGCCTTGGGGGATGCACATTTCTGCACATTCTCCAGTCAGTATGTATGGTCTCCATGCCTTTTTTATTTCTCTTATTCAGAAGGGGGGTTATTGTGTTGTTGTTTTTATTTTGATTATATATTTTGATTAATAATAATAAATATTATAATAAATATATATTGTGGTTTTCTGTTCTGGTTTTGCTCTGTGAGCCACCCTGAGACCTCCATGTATAGGGCGGTATATAAATTCAATAAATAATAATAAAATAATAATAAAAGTGTGCAATCTAACCAACCAACTAACTGAGTCCTCGGACTCTGTGTCCCCTCTGCTGCCTCTTGTCTACAACATACCCTCCCAGCTCCCACAGAGCAGCAGGAAGAGGGGAGGTGAATTCATATCGACTGGGAAATGTGCACAATTCCCTGTTCAATGAAGGATTGTGTGCACATTCTCCACAAGGCCTGGTGAATGTGCACAAAGACCAGTTATGCACCTCAACCACTCAACTTACACTCACGTCCACTGGGTGATTTGACAAATTACCAGTAGGGGGCAACCGATTTCCAGCAATGGGACCCTAAAAGGTCTTTCCAGGAGATGGAAGATGAGTCTCTAGAGATGCATTGTCTTCAGGAACAATTGTAGAGAATTTGCTGGAGTTACTTCTAGAGTTTCCAACTTCCCCTGCCTGCCACCAGTAGTTCTGCTGTCTCTTTAAGGGCAGCCTAGTCCATAGAAGTATAGACATCACCTTGCCAACAAAGGTCTGTATAGTAAAAGCTATGGTTTTCCCAGTAGTGATGTATGGAAGTGAGAGCTGGACCATAAAGAAGGCTGATCGCCAAAGAATTGATGTTTTTGAATTATGGTGCTGGAGGAGACTCTTGAGAGTCCCATGAACTGCAAAAAGATCAAACCTTTCCATTCTTAAGGAAATCAGCCCTGAGTGCTCACTGGAAGGACGGATCCTGAAGCTGAGGCTCCAATACTTGGGCCACCTCATGGGAAGAGAAGACTCCTTGGAAAAGACCCTGATGTTGGGAAAGATGGAGGGCACAAGGAAAAGGGGATGACAGAGGACGAGATGGTTGGACAGTGTTCTCGAAGATACCAGCATGAGTCTGACCAAACTGCGGGAGGCAGTGGAAGACAGAAGTGCCTGGCGTGCTCTGGTCCATGGGGTCACGAAGAGTTGGACATGACTAAATGACTAAACAACAACAACAAAGTCCGTAGAAACTTAGCATGTGGAACTTTTCCTGACATGAAAAAGAACTCATAAGAAAAGAGTCACCTTCTGAATTTCTGAGTGTCAGGATGTGGGCAAAGGCACTGAAGCAGGGCCAGTCGAAAACCTGGGAACGCTCGCTATTTCTGTGCTGTGACACAAATGCGTGGGAGAACCTGCCTCCCTTTCATCCATCATTCAAGCAGACATGCTCAAAGCACCAGTACAGGATAGTAGCATGATTACATTATTTAATGTACACTGTATTTCTCCATTCCTGCAACTAGATTCTCTGGAATAATTTGTGCTTAAGTACTGCTAAATCTTTGCAACAGGACTATGTTATGAGGCCACCAGAAAGCATAAATGACAAAACATACAAAGGCATAACTGCAAAGGCTGATCTGACAGTTGGTAACCCGGAATGGCTCTCTCATACTTGGTTCCAAGTTTTCGATGGTTCTTGGGAAGATACCACACAAACAGACATCGCTTGCAGCACAGACTTCTCCTGTATGGAACACATGTTCTATGGCAGAGCCATTTTTTGGTGCCTGTTTTGGGGTCTGTCGCAACTTGCAACCCTTGCAAGCAGTGAAATTGTCCAGGCTGGGTAGAATGTTTGTGATAAAGATGATGTTTCTACTCAAGCTGCCTTTGCTGATTCAGATGCTCCCAGTTGCAACACACAATTGGCAGGGAAAGATGTGGTAGATGTTTGCAGCGAGCTTTTGCAGAAAGGGCTAAAGGTGATGGAGAGACACAGCACTACAACCATTGGCACCGGAAAGTGGGTGGTGTTGATGGGAGTTGTAGTCAAAAACATCTGGTGGGCAAAGGTCAGTTTAGTATATTGCTTTTATTTTAACCACTAGGAGGTGGATTTTGATTTTCTGCTTGCAACTCAAAGATAGCCCAGCTTAGACTCTGTCTGCTTGTTTGGAAGAGCTAGACATTTCATTTTCTAAACTTTGCTTTTCCCCATGCTGTCTTTCTGTGCATGTGTGTGCATGTGTGTGAGAGAGAGAGCCATTGTTTCAGCAGTGTTGCAAGGTCACCAAAAATTTGTCGTCGTCTTCCTTCCACTCCTTTGGACAGCAATTTCAGAATGCAATTCTTGTTCCAGGCACTACAAGTTCTTCTGAGTGCTGACTGGATGGTTGTAAAAAAGGTAAAGGTACCCCTGCCCATACGGGCCAGTCTTGACAGACTCTGGGGTTGTGCGCCCATCTCACTTAAGAGGCCAGGGGCCAGCGCTGTCCGGAGACACTTCCGGGTCACGTGGCCAGCGTGACAAAGCTGCATCTGGCGAGCCAGAGCCGCACACGGAAACGCCGTTTACCTTCCCGCTGGTAAGCGGTCCCTATTTATCTACTTGCACCCGGAGGTGCTTTCGAACTGCTAGGTTGGCAGGCGCTGGGACCGAGCAGTGGGAGCGCACCCCGCCGCAGGGATTCGAACCTACCCACAAAGACAGGCATGCAGAACAAGCCAGCATTATTCAGCCTTGGGTCCCTAGATGTTGTTAGTTAAGTTGGCTGGGGATGATGAGAGGGACAGTCCTACATCACCTGGGGACTCAAGGTTGAACAGCACTCTTCTAACCAGAGCACTGTCCATTTTATATCAATGGAAATGAGGAAGGGCCACCCTGTCCCTTGCATCAGGCAGCAAATTGTTTTGGGTGGATTGACACTTGGGAAGAGGGCAGATTTGACCCAAGGGATGCCAATTGCTGACTCCAAGTCCATTACATGCCTGAGGCAATGCAGAAGGTACTCCTGGCAAATGTATCCCACAAATCAGTAACCCCTGAGCTAACTCACTGAGACAGTGGTGGCATGATACCCATTGGAGCTGGCAGGGCAGAAGGAAGGGAGGCCCAACAGTAGGCAAAGCCAGAGCCAATAACAGGCAGTGCCAACTAATTATAACTTTGCCCCCATCTTCCTCCTTGCCTGTGTTGTTTCTGCTGTAGCATTGAACCGTGCATGAGTGAGACCTGCAATAACTGTAAGTAAAGCATTTAAACTTACCAAAGTTTGTGGTCTATTCACTCCGAGAGGGGTAGAGGATGGGGGAGAAAATGGTAAGTGGGAAACATCTCATGGTTTGGCAACCTGTATTTCCCACACTTTGCAAATGCTGCACATATCTTTGCTTTGAACTCTGCTGGGGGCTGTTTTGGCTGAAGACTGAGTCAAACCCCCTGTGCTATTTTTTAATTCAGGCAGCCAGCCACTTTCCTTTTGCAGTTTCCCACACATGGTGGGATTTCAGGACTAACTTGGTTTCTCCCAAGTTATTTCCCCAAGGACAGCACTCAGACTAAGAAGGAGTAAGAGGACAGGCAGTGCCGCCTCCTGAACCAGGTGGGGGCTGGCTGAGGCCTGGCTGAGGCTGATGAGGGCAGTATCCTATTCACTCTAATGGATCAGTCTTCACCCCTCCCCACAGACACTCATAAGGGGCTCACGGTGGCATCAATCATCAGAATCTCTGAAAACACTTCCCTCTTCCATTCTGCATTACTCAGTAGAAACTTGGCTGCTACACTACTGGGTGCAAAACAGGGAGGCCAACAGTAGGTGGCGTCCAAAGTAGACTGAGTCCAAACCAAAGGCCAGGAGGAGCAGCTCTGTCTTGCAGGCCCTGCGGAAAGATGTCAAGTCCCATAGGGCCCTAGTCTCTTGTGACAGAGCATTCCACCCAGTCGGAGCCAGTACTGAAAAGGCCCTGGCCCTAGTTGAGACCAATCTAACCACCTTGCGACCTGGGACCTCCAAAATGTTGTCATTTGTGGACCTTAAGGTCCTCCGTGGGGCATACCAGGAGAGGCGGTCCTGTAGGTACATGGGTCCTAGGCTGTACAGGGCTTTAAAGGTCAAAACCAGCACCTTAAACCTGACCCTGTACTCCACCGGGAGCCAGTAAAGCACTGTAAGAAGGCAGGTGCCTTTGGCTATAACCTGCATTCATCCTGAGCAATTGCCCCCCCCTCCAGTGGCAACCTCCTTTGCCCTCTCTTTGCTTTTGCCTCATTCTGAACAGCTGCTCTTTAAGTCCAGGTCTTCTCCATCCCCTCCCGAAAAGACTTTGGAAGAACAAAGCAGCGCTGTGTGAAGGGAAATGCCGAGGCCTGGGCGGGAATCCCAGCTCTTAGGGCGCTTGGCCAAACAGCTGGACCCATTGTGCAAGTCGGGGGGGGGGGGAGGGCCCGCGATCCGCGCTGTGCTTTACAGCTTGGCATTTGGGATGGAGGGGTGGTGGTGAGAGAGAGCCAAAAGGCCAGCGCATCGGGGGAGTGGAAACTATTAGAGCTTGTTGGAGCTTGCCGGAGACTCCTGGGAGATGGAGAGAGGGCATCGACCCTGCAGAACTCGCCAGGTTTCTCAAAGAGCAGCTCTCATGTATTTTGACAAAAGGGGGGGGGGGCTATTGAAGGGTAAAGTAGCCTGTCCTGGACCTGTCCTAAGATGCCAAAACTTCAGAGCAGCAGGCAAGCTGGGAATCAGACACAGACAGTCGTTTTGGATGGGAGTTCAACAAAGAGACACTAACTAAATATTTTAGCAAAAACAGAGGCAGAGTGAGACAGTTCTAAGGAGGGATGGACTGGTACACAACACCAGTGCAGTTAGGGGAAATGTACAAAACTAGTTCAAATATATGCTGGAAGTGTAAGGAAAAGGAGGGGAGATTTTATCATACGTGGTGGGATTGTGAGGTAATTAAAAATTTTTGGGAAATGATATACAACGAAATGAAGAAAATGTTCCATTTAACATTTGTTAAAAAAACCTGAAGCATTTTTATTAGGGATTGTAGGGAAAGATCTGCCAAAAAAGCTGAAAAACATCTTCATGTATGCGACAATGGCCGCGAGAGTTTTAATAGCACAAGGATGGAAGACTGAAGAACCTCCAACCAAAGAATCATGGCAAGAAAAATTGATGGACTATGCAGAACTGGCAAAACTGACATACAAGCTACAGGACAAGGATAACTGACTTTAAAGATGAATGGTAAGGTAAAGGTAAAGGTACCCCTGCCCGTACGGGCCAGTCTTGACAGACTCTGGGGTTGTGCGCCCATCTCACTTAAGAGGCCAGGGGCCAGCGCTGTCCGGAGACACTTCCGGGTCACGTGGCCAGCGTGACATCGCTGCTCTGGCGAGCCAGAGCCGCACACGGAAACGCCGTTTACCTTCCCGCTGGTAAGCGGTCCCTATTTATCTACTTGCACCCGGAGGTGCTTTCGAGCTGCTAGGTTGGCAGGCGCTGGGACCGAGCAGCGGGAGCGCACCCCGCCGCAGGGATTCGAACCGCCGACCTTTCGATCGGCAAGCCCTAGGCGCTGAGGCTTTAACCCACAGCGCCACCTGCGTCCCAAAGATGAATGGTAACCCTTTACAAAGTATTTGAAGACACAACAAAGTGAGCTGGACTCCTTGGCTGGTTTTGAATAAACATTCACAAACTTTTTATTGATAATAAGCAGCTAAATAGTTTGAGGATCTATACAACTGTGTAACATGCAGAAAACAGCATTTTTAGAGAAATCAAAGACTGGAACTGAGGGAAGCTGGGGGGTGGGATTTGTGTGGGATGGTGGGGGGAGGGAGGGAGGAAAAATGGGGAAAAAATAAGGATGATATGTTTCTGGATAATATGTTTTGTTTTAATTTTGAATAAAAAAGTTATTTAAAAATAAAATAAGGAGGGATGGAGAACTTCAGGTGCAGGGGCCCAGATGTGGCCCTCCATGCCTCTCTATCTGGACCTCAGGCCTTTCTCCAGGGTACATCCTTGCCCCAGTCATACCCCCTCTCCTGGGGCCACAACCCTCACTGGCCTTCCTTCACCCTGTCCCTGAGTGCTTTTGCCTGGCTGGAATGTGTCCCTGAGCTCTCAGTAATGCTTCTTGCTTGCTTGCTTGCTTGCTTGCTGGAGGACAAGGAGGGGGTGTGCATAGGAACTAGCCTGCTGTACAAAAGTAATATTTACATTCATTCCTCTGCCTGTGTTTGCCCACCCACTGCTGACATGTGGCCTCCAGAAAGTTGCCCAGAAGAGAACGTGGCCCTCAAGACTTAAAAAGGAGTTTCCTTAAATGTTGGACTTCATGTCTCTATAGAGAGCCACCTCTTCAGTTGGCAATGCTTACTTCTCAAACTGTGCCAAGCCAGCATGGCTGAGTTTAAGAATCCCCTCATAAGAATCCCCATAATTTTACCCTGATGTCACCATTGCCTACAAGATCCCTGCATTTTAGAAGGGGCCCAAGGACTTGCAAGAGCACAGAAAACACTCTAAAAGCAGGGAAAAAACCACACAAAACAATTTGAGCATCCAGGATGTTTCTTGTATGCCGAGGTCTGCAGTGATTTTGCTTCGGGACTCCCTGCCAACCACATTTCTTTCCTAAGTTTGTAAATAAACAGTTTCACACACAGGGAGAGAAACATGTCCATGTCCAAAACTCTCTCAATGAAAGCCATAATATAGTGGCTAGGCTGCCAGACTCCGACTGGAGAGAGTGGGGTTGGACTCCCCAAATAGCTCTGAGGATAAATTGGATCAGAAGTGGCTTGTCAGATGGGGCAGGGTGGGCTGGAGCTGCTAAACTAGTTTATCCACAGATGGATTGCTGTTGCAGGCAGATTGGTGTGTTTGCACCATGCTGGCTTCCCTGCCACCCATCCCCTCCCTGGGAGCAACAGTGGCCCACCTGTTGGGAAGCTAGCATAGTAACTTCACAGCATAGTAACTTCACCCCACCCAATGAGCCACTTCTGACCAATCACAATCGCTCAGACTAACTGACCTCACAAGGTTGTTCTGCGTAGGGAATGGGTAAATCTCAAATTCAGGCCCTTCGGTTTCTCATCTTCCAAACCTTCAGTTCAGTTCTCCACTTTTCCACATCAGTTTGCAATGTAAAACAAAAACATGTCTATGTTTTAGTGCATTTCCCCCTAACGTATGCATGTTTGCATGCATACCTGCCTAACACACACATTTTTGCAGTGCAATTTTATGCAGACTTCACCCCAGCATATGCATTTTAGCATGCATTACTTTGTTGAAGAACTGCATTGCAAAATTCAGAGAAGCATGAATTTTGAAAGATGACTAGGTTTTCATTCGCATATTGTTTCAGAAAATGTGAATTTAGTAAGTGCATTTCTAAATACAAACTAAATCAAACTTCCCCTCCATCCCTAATCATAACAAAGGATTCTGGAGCACACACTTGATTTTTTTTAAAAAATTGAGCTAGCCATATTAAAATAGGAAGTTGTCTTAGATCAGGTCAGTCTATTTGTCAATCCCAGTATTGTTTCACGCTGGCGAACAACAGAGAGAATCATAGAACTGTAGAGTTGGAATGGACTCTGAGGGTCATCTGCCTGGAAATGCTAAGGATCAAACCACCAAAACATGTGCTTCACCCTGAGCTGTGGTCCTTTCCAATGGCTGGAAGCTTCAAGAGAACCTAGACTTGTGTGCTGCTTCCAGGATGATGGCTATTCACAGATCTTGCAGTGAGTTCTGTTCTGCGGAACTGACACAAAGATCTTCCTCAATGAGAAAGCAGCACCAGCAGAGGGCCTCCCTGCACCAGGAAAAATCATCGGGGGCTTCCAGACTGTCACTGTTTTCGGGCTGGATTCAATCAGATACCCGCTAATTCACGTTATGCAATAACAGTTGCTTGGGAAGTCTTGCACAACAAAGCTGCTTCTTCTCCAAATATTGGCCTTTTTGCTGTAATGAATGTGATGGGAAAATGCACTGGGAAGTGAAGGGGTGACACTTGCTTTGGCTCAATCTTGAGAAGAGTGCAGGTTTCTAGTCTTCATGCCTGGCAAAATTTCAGAAGCCTGAAGAGGTTGGGCTGATCAGGCAGGGGTAAAAAAAAGAGGTGACGCTTCTGTGTTTTGCATAGTTTCTTTCCCTTTCCTTTGATTCTGTAGTTCCCACAGTGATTATAGAACAATACGATCAATGTAGTATAAACACCAACAATTGAGAAACACTTGCCTGTGAGCACTCCAGTTGGAGAACAGCCTTTACCAAAGGTGCCATGGGCTTTGAAGACACTCGAACTCAGGACGCAAGGGAGAAACGTGCTAAGAGGAAGGCATGCTTGGCAAATCCACATCATAATCAACTCCCGCCTAGAAACATATGTCCCCACTGTGATCCAGAATTGGCCTCCACAGTCACTAATGGACTCATCGGTAAAACCGTGTTTATGGAAGACAATCTTACTAGGCTACGAGTGATCACCAAAGAAGAAGAAGAATCCCATGACCTTTGATTTTCAGCACCACACTCTAACCAGCTGAGCTAACTGCCAAAGCAAAGGTGTTTATTCCTCATATATTTTCTAGATCATCGAACCCTATGCCTTCTTTGACATATAGAGCTAAGCCACCCTCAATGCACTTGGACATTTCAGTAGAGTCTATATTCAGCTATAACAATACCCTGCTATTTCTCTCTATTCCACCAGGTTTCCAATAAACTCCCAGGAGGCTTCTTCCGTTAGTTGGCATTAGTTCATGAAGTGAGCATAGCTCAGTGGAAATCCCAAATTCCATTTAGGGTTGTATCCAACTTGAGTTCTACTCAGTGAAATGAATGGTCCTAAGTTAGCGCCTGCCCACCTAGCAGTTTGAAAGCACCCCCGGGTGCAAGTAGATAAATAGGGACCGCTTACCCAGCGGGAAGGTAAACAGTGTTCCGTGTGCTGCGCTGGCTCGCCAGATGCAGCTTGTCACGCTGGCCACGTGACTCGGAAGTGTCTGCGGACAGCACTGGCTCCTGGCCTATAGAGTGAGATGAGCGCACAACCCTAGAGTCTGGCAAGACTGGCCCGTACGGGCAGGGGTACCTTTACCTTTACCTTTTAAGCTAGTCATATCCAATAATTTCAATGTATGTATCTTGAATAACATTGGATACAAATATTTGAACTTAATATATGTATGTGTGTGTGTATGCATGCATGTGTTGTTGTTGTTGTTGTTTTAAATATACATATATCCTTACATGCATATTGTTTTGTGTTGTTTTAACTGTTTTTCTATACGTAACTGTTTTATGTATGTTTTCATCACACTGGAGGCACCATTTCTGTATACAGTGGTAAAGGTAAAGGTAAAAGGTAAAGGTACCCCTGCCCGTACAGGCCAGTCTTGACAGACTCTGGGGTTGTGCGCCCATCTCACTTAAGAGGCCAGGGGCCAGCGCTGTCCGGAGACACTTTCGGGTCACATGGCCAGCGTGACATCGCTGCTCTGGCCAGAGCCAGAGCCGCACACGGAAACGCCGTTTACCTTCCCGCTGGTAAGCGGTCCCTATTTATCTACTTGCACCCGGAGGTGCTTTCGAACTGCTAGGTTGGCAGGCGCTGGGACCGAGCAGCGGGAGCGCACCCCGCCGCAGGGATTCGAACCGCCGACCTTTCGATCGGCAAGTCCTAGGCGCTGAGGCTTTAACCCACAGCGCCACCTGCGTCCCTTGTATACAGTGGTACCTCAGGTTAAGTACTTAATTCATTCCGGAGGTCTGTTCTTAACCTGAAACTGTTCTTAACCTGAAGCACCACTTTAACTAATGGAGCCTCCTGCTGCCGCTGCACTGCCGGAGCCCGATTTGTGTTCTTATCCTGAAGCAAAGTTCTTAACCTGAAGCACTATTTCTGGCTTAGTGGAGTGTGTAACCTGAAGCGTATGTAACCTGAGGTACCACTGTACATTAACTGTGTATCCTATTGCTATCCCTATTTGAATCACTAAGAACTAAGAATAGGAGGTGGAATTTTGTTCAGTTTGAATTTTAGTGCAAGCCTACCTAATTTGCGCTTTCCAAAACAATATGCAAACCCAAACACAGCCATTGTTTAATATTTGCACTTCTTTGTATACAAAAATGCATACAATAGGAGAAAGGTGCATAAAACTGCATATAATCGTGAAAATAGCCTGGAGTGCCAACTTGAATAAAATATTGGGGAGCCCAGGTAAACCCCATCCCAAATAATGAATCACAAGATGCTGTGAATACCCATCATTTGAATGGCAATGCCCATCAACTTGAAGGGGGTGCTCAAATATTTTATTGGGGGGGGGCAAAGGGACCTTGGCCCCTAGGAGTTGGCACCTATGAAAATAGAACACACACAAACTGCTTTCAAGAATGCATATATTAGCAGAAATTTGCACTAAAATACTGAGAAATTATCATGAGGATTTTCAAAATGCAAACTGATGCAGAAATGTGGTGACCTGAAGACTCGGGGGGGGGGGGGGGAGAGAGAGAGAGAGAGAGAGAGAGAGAGAGAGAGAATCCAAAATTGATATCTTCACACCAATCCCTCCCTAGAACACACTAGAATAATCTGCTAAATATTAGAAATAACTTCCTGATGGTACCAGGTCTTTGACTACGGAGCTTGAAAGGTGGTGGGCTCTCTGCTCATTCCAAAAAAGTTAAGCAGACTCTAGATCAGGCATAGGCAAACTCGGCCCTCCAGATGTTTTGGGACTACAACTCCCATGATCCCTAGCTAGCTAACAGGACCAGTGGTCAGGGATGATGGGAATTGTAGTCCCAAAACATCTGGAGGGGAGGGCCGAGTTTGCCTATGCCTGAGCTAGATAGTCAGCTATCCTTCCAAATACTATGATTGCTTTCAGAGTTGTTAAAGACTATATCTAGCTTGTTCTTTTTTCAAGCAATGTACCCATGGAGTGTTGGACTTAACCTGAGAACAGGGCAGATTGGAGGAGACCCTTGATAAAGTACCATTTGGTGGGGCTGTTCATATGCCAGCTGGTCCCCTATAGATTATCCAGGTGGAAGCTGGAGCATCACGGATCTGTGTCTTGGAACCTTCATTTAATTTCCCATAATGCCCTTGTTGTAGCATCACTCCAAGGTACATGGTAGACTCAGCCACCTTTTCTAGAGTGGGAAGCAAAAGCAGGCCTCATTGGCGAGTTTTTATGGGTCCCAGGCAGTTGCCTGGGGAGCATGCTAATGCCATGGGGAGACCTGGCTTCGAATCCCCATTGGTTTGGTGGGATACGGTCAGTTGCTAGCCGTGTGTGTGTGTTAATCTGCACTTCCGGTAGGGACTGTGAGATACAGACATGTGATTAATAGAATGAACATGGAACTCTTGTTCTGAGATCTAATCTCACACCCAGGAAGATCAGTGTCACCCATATGATTTTTGTGAAGGCAACACCAGCTGTGCAGTTAGATAATTTTACACTCTGGGGATTTAATGCCCCCCCCTTTCTCTCACTTGTTTTAGGTGGTAATATGTATTCAGAGGGCCAGCCCTACCATTAGGCAAAGTGAGGAGAATGCCCTCAGGTGGCAAATATTGGGGAGCAACAGCAATTCCCTGGTTGTTCATCTTAAGCTCTAGGACCATCTTCCACTGTATAGGCTACATGGCTTGCCCTGCACTGAGCTGCTGTCTTCAGGTGCTGTGTGGAGGACGCTATCCTGACACCAGTGCTGAAGATCCAGCAGCCAGGCTAGTCAACTTCTCAACACAAGAGAGGCCCCTATGTTGTCCTTTGCTTTAGAGGGCAAAACAACTTGGGCCAACCCTGAATTGGGGCCCCTCTTGCTCATTGCAGAAGAGCGTTAGAAGGGCCCTGCTTGGATCAGGCCCGAGACCCAGCTTCTCCATCATCCTATTCTGACAGTGACCAGGCATATGCCTGTGGGAAGTGGAGCTGACACGCAGTCGCGTTGGCTAGTGCTAGCCATTATCCGCCATGAATTAGTCCAATCCTCTCTCGAGCTAGCGGCCATCACTACCTCTTGCGGAAGCACATTCCAGAGTTTTGATGTGCTGGGTGACAATAATGATTCCCCATCTCCTTTCCCTCCAATCTCATTTGCCTCCCCACTGTAGGTTGGTAGCTGTGCCAGCCGGGAGCTTGCATTCCTATTGGTTGGCAGCTTTCTCTCGTTCTCTCTCGCTCTCTCTCTGGTCTCTCTCTGTGTGTGCGCGTGTGTACACGCGGCGGTGATGTATCTGCGGAGACAAGAGCGGAGCAGAGAGAAAGGGAGGAAGGAGCGGAGAGGGAAACGGGTGCAACGGCTGCATGCACTTAGAGGAATGGCTCTTTGGGGTTAGATCTTTCCTATCAGCCCCAAATCGATTAGCTGATTCTATTTCGTTTCCCTCCTAGGTGGAGAAGTCGATTGATTATCTATCTATAGATACATACACTTAGATCTTTAGCGATCACAGCAATCAGAGCAGCAGGCAAAGCGGATTGCAAGATCCGCAGACGGCGGTAACCCGGGAGCTTCGAAAAGGGACCCATTGCCGGATCCAGGCGAAGGCGGCGGAGAAGGCGCCTTGCACGCCACCGCGGAGGCCGGCGAGACCATGACGGCGGGAGCGCGGAGCAAGGCGCTGCCGCCTCGGGATTAGCGCCCACGCGGACGCGACCGGTCGCTTTGCGCGAGCTGGGAAAGCAGAGCCTCCGCCGCCGGGAAGGCGCCCCGCCGGCCGGGCTGCTCGCCTGGGGCCCCTGCGAGGCTGGAGGATGGGCTGGCGCCTGGGGCTCGGCGGCGCCGGCGCCCCGCTGCTGCTGCTGCTGCTCCTGGCCGGGCCGGGCAGCGGCGGCCGAAAGTACCCCAAGCGCAAGTGCCCGGGGGGCTGCACCTGCTTCAAGGACACGGCCATCTGCGAGAGGGTCAAGGAGATCCCACGAGACCTGCCCCAGAACCTCTTCTCCCTGTAAGCGAGCTTCTCTCCGGGGTGCGGGTGGGGGGATTGGAGGCGGTGGAGGGGCTCGGGGAATGTCGCCCCCCACTCCACGCAGAAACCCCGCTTCCCTTTCCCTTACACGCAGGCCGAATACAAGCACATTATCCAGCACCCCTTGCTTGGAGAAGGTGGGCAGCAGGGGGTTAAAAAGGAGATCGATAGATGGATAGCTAGCTGGCTAGATATAGATGATAGATAGATGATAGATAGATAGATAGATAGATAGATAGATAGATAGATAGATAGATAGATAGATAGATATAATTTGCTTACGTTTACACTTGATTCGGGGTGGCTCCGGTTCATTGAGGAGGGGCTGGGCTAGGGGGTTCATCTCCTAAAAGTTTGGGGTCAGGACTTGAATAATTTAGAGGAGGGGGTGCTATCTACAGACTCCCTTCACTCCCCCGCCCTCTCAATTTCAGCCGGCTCCCCTGCCCCACCAGCCTTCGAAAAACAGCCCCTTAAGGATGGGTGAGGGACTCTCCCAAAAAGAAAGGTGAATGGCTCTTTTTTAACTGCCCTCCCCTCCCCACATCGGAACCCTGGACATGGGGCCGCCACCGTGGGGAGGGTTATTGCCTGTGAGAATCAGCAACCAGCCCTTGGGGTGTGCTCTCCCACCCACCCTCCATTTCCTTCCCCGCCAGTAGTTCTGGTTGGATGTCGGTTTCCCTGCTTGGCATCGTTTAGCATATTTATTCATTTCTAATTGCGAAATGATTTTTGGAAGCACGTAAAGGTGAATGCCCTGCTTCTCCCCTCTCCACATGGCTGTGTGGTGCAGTGATGGTGGATCCTTGGTGGTTAGCTGTGAGGAATCTGGAAGGTTTCAGGGACCCAGTGCTTTGAACCGTGTGGGGGAGAAGAATCATCTCCTTCCCAAATTGTACTGGATTGGCGAGCCCAGAATGTGCCCTCGGGGCCTTAGATCCCTTGCCTGTTCCCTAGAGCAACACCTCTAGTGGCTGCTACACTGCCCAGCTGCTACCTCCAGCGGTGGCATCCAAGGGTCAGGACAAGAGTCTATCCAAGGTGTGCCTCAAGCGCTCGCCCCCCCCCCCCCATAGACTGGAGAGATAACTTGCAGGTGAAAACATCTGCAGATCTCTCAGGGATTGCTCTGCTGTTGCAGAGATGCAGGCATGCAGCTCCCTGGGGACCCTTGGAAGTGAGTACAGGAACCCTAGGTTGAAACGCAATGTGTACTCCAGGAAAGCTTAGGGACATTCCACAGAAACACACAACCACTCTAGCTGCTGCATAAAAAAAAAACAGGCATATTTCAGCTCAGCTCTCTCTGTGCAGCAATGAAGGGGTTTTTTATGGGTGGTGGTGGGAAGACAACAACGTTTGGGCTTTGAAACGCTGGTTTTTTTAAGAGTTCTGTGGTCAGGATGCTTCGGGGTTTGAGCTCCTTCAAGTCTGGGCAGGCTCAGTTTGGGGCTGACTGTGCCATCCCTCATGGGGCTTGCTGGTGCTGCCAGGCTGCCTACAGCTGACATCTTTCCTCACATCATCCACTTTCTACCACCCCCTCCTTTCTCTTTCCTCCCCCTCTCGCTCCTTCCTCTCTCTGCAGGTCTCTAATTCGCTCAGGATTCACCGAGATCTTAGCTGGCAGCTTTCAACAGGTGCCATCTCTCCAGCTGCTGTAAGGATTCCTGACACCTCGGTTGTGAGTGGTGTGTGTGGATAGACAATGCCTGGCATGCCTTTTGTTTTCTCCATGCGTGTGAGCCACATGAGAAGCTGTTCCCGTAAACCTCCCTTTCAGCCTGTGTGTCGCCCAGTGACGGTGAATCTCCTTAGGTCAATTTGTACTCTTTCGCTGCCTCTTGCTTTTGGATATGCACAGAGCAGGTGTGGGGAACATTTGGCCCTCCAGATGTGACTGAGCTACAGCTGCCATCATCCCTGACCATGCTTGCTGTGTCTGATGGGAGTTGGCACTGTGGTCTAAACCATTGAGCCTCTTGGACTTGCCGATCAGAAGGTCGGTGGTTCGAATCCCCACGACGGGGTGAGTTCCTGTTGCTCTGTCCCAGCTCCTGCCAACCTAGCAGTTTGAAAGCAGACCAGTGCAAGTAGATAAATAGGTACCACTGCGGTGGGAAGGCAAACGGCATTTTCGTGCTCTCTGGTTTCCATCACAGTGTTCAGTTGAGCCAGAAGTGGTTTAGTCATGCTGGCCACATGTCCCAGAAAGCTGTCTGTGGACAAACGCCGGCTCCCTCGGCCTGAAAGCAAGATGAGCACTGCAATCCCATAGTTGCCCATAGCTCAGCCACATCTGCTGGGCCAAAAGTTCCCCAGAAGTATGTGAGTCTATCCACCTAGCTGCCTTCTCTAGCCCAACCTGGTGGCCTGCAGATGTTTTGGGCTCCAACTCCCATCATCCCTGACCATTGGCCATGGTGCTTGGGGGCTGATGGGAGTTAGAGTCCAACAACATCTGGAGGACAACAGGTTTGGAAGGCTGGTTTAGTCAATTTGTCAGTTAGAAAGGTCATTGGAAGGGAGCAAAAGGTGCTCAGGAAATTTGTTATACACATTTTTATTTTTATACAAGTAACATCGCAAAAGAGGCATTTCCTCCAATGTAAGAGACATCAGGCAGAATGCCTCTCCAAAAACAATGTCTGTTGCAACAAATGTGTGCATTGTCTTAAAAAATGCTTCTCTTCAGAACAAAGGTTATCTTTCTGCAGATTAATACAGATTTCATCAACTCATCCATCAGTTAATTGGCTTAAACTTGAACCATTAATCAACAATAGCAGCCCTGAAATTGATCTGCCTTATCAGTGACTGTTTGCAGATGCTCCTGTGAGTGTGGATTTCAGGAGGGAACTTGTACCGTTTCACGGGATCGGGCTTGTGGGTTAGTGCCGACACTTGATTTTGCAGTACATGTGATGGTGTCCGTTGGTGTGTCTGTGTGTGCCCCCCGTGAGCATGTCTTTCTCACATCTGTGCAATTGTATTTGTACATTTTCACGGATACTTGCTTGTGCCCTACTCCTGCTTAAGGGGTGGGTGAGAGAATCTCACGCACCGCAAGCAGAGCCAAGTGGGATGGAAATAGTGAGCAAAGGCCTTCGTTCCAATCTGCGCTGGTGCAGGGCGGAGGAAGTTTCTCATTGGCATGATAGCAGTGCTTAATGAGAGAGAGAGAGAGAGAGAGAGAGAGAGAGAGAGAGAGAGAGAGAGAGAGAGAGAGAGAGAGAGAAATGTACCCATATGAATCCTGAACCTTTGATCTGGAAGTCCCCTAACTGCAGGTGTGTGGATAGAAATGGCCCACACATGTTCTACAATCAAATGCATATTCTGTGCATGCTCCAAGTCACTGTTTTCTCTGTCATTCTGTCACATATTCCAACCTTGATCCCTTGGGTTGAAGAACAGATTTGGGGGCCAAACCCTGCTGAGCCATGGGCATAGCCAGGGGGCGCAGGAGGGCCAGCTCCCCCCCCAATCAAGTAAAACAATAGAAATACTTAACTAACTGACCAGTCACGTCGGTTCTGCCCCCCCAATAAAAGTCCTGCCCCCCCAACAAAAATCCTGGCTATGCCCATGTGCTGAGCTCTAGCTAATGACAAGAGCAAGGGTGGGGCTGGTGCAGGATGCTCTGGCATAACACTCTGGGCACCCCACTAGATCTCTCCATTACAGCTAAGGGGTGATTGGCAGGGCCCTTTCCTTCCTGATGACCTTCCAGCTGGGAGTAGACCAAGGTCTTGGTACTAGTGAGATAGCTCCCCACTGAGTCCTCTTTCGCCCACCATAGGAACACCAGATTGTGAGTGTGTTTTAACTCTTTTGGACGGTAGCGACAGTAAGCCTTGCTACCATGCCCTCCCAAACCTAGAGGGCACCTTGATGCAAGATGCAGCCATTTGGGACACAAGCCCTGCTCCCTGTCTTCCATCCCAGACTTGGTTACCGTCCCCCTCGTATGCCCCAGTGTCTGACCTGCCTGCTTCTTCCCCCAATCCCTCAACCCCTAGCTTGATCACTTACAACTCCCTGGAACTGATCGGGGACGACGCCTTTGTGGGACTCATACACCTGGAGTACTTGTGAGTGTGCAAGGAGGGGCATCAGGGGAGGGTTGGGGGCAGCCATGCACTTTGGGGGTGGGGTAGAGTGGGGTGAGGCATAAATGACCCAGGAGGGTAAAGGGTTGGGATGGATATTTGGGGTAAGCTTGAGTCACTTTAGGAGGTGAATCCATATTAAAAGAGGACAACTTATTAAAGATCTCCCTAGTTGACTACACTTTAATTTTGTTACTTAATCTTCGCTTAACTTTAAGTACACTTCCATAGACTACAACATCGGTGAATTTTTTTGAAAGGAAACATGCTGTTTTAAATGTGCATAATGGTATGATTTAATAAATTAATAGAAATTATTCACATTTACATAAATAATAATAGGCTAATTAAACAATCTATATGGCCTTTTAAACTGGGGTGTGGGATATTGGTTTTGTTTGTTGTTATGGTATGTATTTATGTGTTTTTATATTGTAAAATGCCCTGTGATCTTCAGATGAAGGGTGGTATAGAAGCTTAATAATAATAATAATAATAATAATAATAATGGTGAAAGATAGGTTTGCAACCTCTTTCGGCTAGTTCAGATGTGACACCAAACCAGATGCGGTACCAAGAATTATGTAAATGAGCCTCTGTGCTCGCACATTCGCTACACCTTCCACACTATTCCTCACACTCTCTGGTTTCCTTCTGATGTAGCAGCAATCCACAGTTTGCTGTTACATCCGAACTGGGCAACCTGTGGCCTGGGCAAACCATGAATTGCCTTCAACAAACCAGGAATGCAAACCCAGTCCAAAACTGTGGTTTGCAGGAAAACTGTGGCTTACACCAACCATGGATTGGTCTGGTTCAGGCCACTAAACTACGGTTTGCCACTAAGCCAGAAGCAAGAGAGGAATTCAGAGTGTGAGAGAGATGAGATAGGAAGGTATGAGCCTCTGTGCCTGGATCCAGCACATATAGGTTTTATAGATAAGATTTGCCATTTCAGGCTTCTAACCCCCTTTGCCCCCTGTCCCTGCTCCATCCCTTGAAGCTATGAATATCACCATTAAACTTCTGAGGCTGGCTACCATGTTTCCCCTTTAGTTGTCCATCCACTGCTGTCTTCCCGATTTGTGACTTAATTGTTCTTTCCACTTGTAGGTTCATTGAGCAAAACAGGCTTGAAGCAATCTCTAAGAACGCCTTCCGAGGTCTCAAGAACCTCCTCTACCTGTGAGTGATTTTTTTGACCCACTCCTAATTCCAGTCTAGCCCTTAACTCAGACCCAAACAATCTCACTTCCCAACATAACATCCAGCCGCCACACACCTCCATACTGTACTTGTCCTCTCCTGCTCTCCACCTTACACTTCCTTGCATTTTCCCCAAACACCAGATTTCCATATGATGTTGGATTCCAGCTTCCAGACCGTTCTCATCATCCCTCACTGCTCCCAGCATCCCCAAATCCAACTCCCATCATTCCTGACCAGTAGCAAAACGTCTTTTGCAGACCCTCTTGGTTCCTAATACACATCCCCTTTATTTAAACTGTGTTTCCTTCACTTCCACTGCAAAGTTCTCCTTCCCCAGACCCGCAAACTGAGGATGTGTATGTTGCCTTCCTTTTAAGTGCTTTCCCTGCCAGTGTGGTGTAGTGGTTAAGAGCGGTGGACTTGTAATCTGGTGAACCGAGTTCGCTTCCCTGCTCCTCCACATGCAGCTCCTGGGTGGCCTTGGGCTAGTTACACTTCTCTGAAATCTCTCAGCCTCACTCACCTCACGGAGTGTTTGTTGTGGGGGAGGAAGGGAAAGGAGGTTGTTAGCCGCTTTGAGACTCCTTAGGGTAGTGATAAAGCGGGATATCAAATCCAAACTCTTCTTCTTCTTCTTGCCCACAGGAATTTGGCTAACAATAACCTGCAGACCTTACCAAGGAACCTGTTCCAGGGCTTAGATGCTTTGACTTCAGTGTGAGTGTGGGGCTAAGGGGGAGGAGGGTTGTGGGTGTGGAGTACATGGGGGATGTGGGGCACTTCCTGGCAGTCACTAATTTTGGGTGGGATTCAGTTGCTTCCTGGCAAAGTCAGGTTGCCACCATTAGAGTTGGTTGGGTGGTCTTGCGCTATTAACCCCCTTCCCTCAAAAGATCAGATGTCTTGCCATAATAAAAGTGAGGGGGGAATGCATGAGAAAGCACAGGACGATATTTGCTTTGGCACAAGTTCATCTAACCTCCTCACAAACAAGTCAGAAGGAATGCTCTTGAAATAGCTAACGTTGTCTAACAGCTTAACATGAGTCGACAGTGTGATGCAGCAGCAAAACAAAACAAAACAAAACCCCTAATGCTATTTTAGGCTTCCTCATCAGAAGCATAGGGAAGTCATATTCTGCCACACCTGGAATACTGTGTCCAGTTCTGGGCGCCACAATTTAAAAAGGATATTGACAAGCTGGAATGTATGCAGAGGAGGGTGACCAAGAAGATCAAGAGTCTGGAAACCAAGCCTTATGAGGAATGGTTGAAGGAGCTGGGTATGTTTAGTCTGGATAAGAGGAAATACGATAAGCATCTTCAAATACATCAAAGGCTGTCATATGGAAGATGGAACAAGCTTGTTTTCTCCTGCTCTGGAGGCGGCACTCGGAACAGTGGCTTCAAAATACAAGAAACTAAACATTAGGAAGAACTTTCTGACAGTAAGAGCTGTTTGACAGTGGAACGGTCTTCCCCAGGAGGTTGTGGAGTCTCCTTCCTTGGAGGTTTTTAAGCAGGGGTTGGATGGCCATCTGTCACAGATGCTTCAGTGGAGATTTCTGCATCACAGGGGGTGGAATCCCTTCTAACTCTACAATTCTTGGATTCTAAGTGCCCATAGTGATTCAGTTACCTCTCCGCTGCTGGCAAGGAGTGAAGTCAAAAGCGCATTGGAGTCTCTTGCAAAGGAAAGCCAAAGGGGAGGACCGAATGCCACAAGCTCCACGTGGGTGGAGATTAATTTGCTCGGCTAATTGTGGGCACAGTTGCTGAAGCAGCGACAGTTTTCAAAACAGTGCCACCCCAAGCTATGTTCACCATCCTAACCTAATTACAAAAGGATGCAAAAGTTGACTTTTTTGTGTAAGAGGGGAGGGAGCAAGGCTGGGGCGGGACAAGGGAAGAGGGCAGGGATAGCCAACATGGTGCCCTTCAGAAGCTTTTGAACTGAAACTCCATAGAACTGTAGAACTGGAAGGGACCCTGAGGGTCATCTAGTCCAACCCCTAGCAATGCAGGAATCTAATCTAATAATGATAACACTGGCTGGGCCTAGGTCCACATTTCAGCTGCCCTCACCCTAGTGTTGGTCCCAAACTTTCCTGGCAGGGACTTGCGGGGGAACGCTTTCCACTGCGACTGCAAACTCAAATGGCTGGTGGAGTGGCTGGGCGAGACCAACGCCCAGGTGGAGCCCATGGAGTGCCGGTCACCGCCAGAGCTGAACCGCACCAAAATCAGCGACCTCCGCCCTGCAGGCTTCAACTGCATCACTACAGGTAGGTCATCGCTTTCTTCCCTGTGCTTCCCCCACCTGGAAGAGGATTCCCACCACCACCTTCACTAAAGGACGGCCGAAGACATTTTGTACAGAGGTGGAGGAAGGGGGCGCAGTGGGGGCGGGCCAGCCCAGGTATCACCACTGAGGGGGGTGACAAAATGCTGGGCGGCACTGACCGCAGGGCCTGCAGTGTACCGGAGCCATGCGCCTCTCCGGGGAGTGATGCGGTGGCCTGGGTGCCCGCAGGCTCCACGCTGCCCCAAATGGTTCGCTCGCCGCCTTCCCCTCAGCTGTAGGGCAGCTGAGTGGGAGGAGGCAGGCAGACTCCTTGGAGGCCCCACGGAGTGTCCTGCCCCGGCTGGCCCCACCCCGCAGATGGCTGGCCCCGCCCCTGGGCACAGGGCCCATGCACCACCCCAGGGGCCCAATCAGCTTGCTCCGCCACTGATTTTGTAAACCACTTTTGGGTCTCGTCTGATGCAAAGCAGTATATAAATATGCAAAATAAACAAGAACCCCCACCTGCTACAGTTCTTTTGGGATTCCCTGTCCTCTTATTCCAGCCCCTCCAGTCTGTTCTCTTCTGCCACTCTCCTGTCATTGTTTTCAACAGGAGTACCAGCTTGGCTCCGCGACTGTGGGTACCCGGGGCCATTGATCGTGCAAGGCCCTGGCACCAAAATTTGTGGGTGCCTGGCACCTTCATGGGGAATTTTATGGGTGCTCAGGCACCCAGGGCCCCAGGGAGTTGGCACCAATGGTTTTCACATATATCAGGTGTTTGCTGTTTGAGGAGTCAGGTTGCCTGCCCATCAGATGCCAAGAAGATGAAGAACTACACATCTTTTAGAAGACATCTGAAGGCAGCCCTGTATCAGGAAGCTTTTAATGTTTGACATTTTATTATGTTTTTACTTTACATTTTGCTGGAAGCCGCCCAGCCAGATGGGTGGGGTACAAATGTTGTTGTTGTTGTTGTCAGCTTCACCTTGCATTCAAGGCCCTGTTTGTAGGATTCTTAATGTCATCTGTTTTGGGATACTGGACTCGAATACTTGAGGGGTTTGAACCTCATGAGGTTGGTGGACTCCAACTCCCATCAGCCCAGCCAGGATGGCCAGCAGTTAGGGATGATGGGATTTGTAGTCCAGGATCATCTGGAGAGTCCCAGGTTCCTCACCCCTGAGATAAGCCTTTCGGTCTGATCTAGGATGACTCCTTTTATGGTTCTTATGTTCTTCATGGGTGACAAACATGATCAAGAATATACATGGTGTAGGTGGAAAGAGGATAGAGGAGAAGCTTTTCTCCTTTCAAATGACTAGAACAGGGTTTCCCAGACTTGGGTCTCCAGCTGTTTTTGGATTACAGTTCCCATCATTCCAGGCCACTGGTCCTGTTAGCTTGGGATGATGGGAGTTGTAGTCCAAAAACGGCTGGAGACCCATGTTTGAGAAACCCTGCACCAGAAGTTGGGATTGTCCAATTGAATTTTTGGGGGCATCAGTGCAGGGCAGACCAAAGGAAACACTTTTGTCACCTGGTGGGATTTGCCACCATGAGATGTGGTGGCCATGGCTCTAGATGTCTTTAAAAGTTGATTAGAGAGAGTTCTGAGACGCAGATAAAAAAGGTGTCATTCAGCCCTTGTGCCTGAGGGTTTAAAAGCAGTACTGTAAATAAATACAGAGAGCCTATGATGTGGGTGAGTGGGTGTTTAAGGCAAGCCTGGGGAACATGCCCTTATTGATTAATAGTGTTTCAGCCAGCTGAGTTGTCCCCACTCAGGACAGTTGAAGCAAATAGAAGCGGAGGAGGTCCTTTCCTGTTCTAGTTCTAACCTCCACCCTCTTTCCTGCAGACCTTGTTCTCTTCGACACGCTACCTGAGCAGTCGCTCTCGGTAGAAACCTTCACGAACAACAAGGAACAGAACTTGGTCATTGCCCAGCCCTTCACTGGCCGCTGCAGCTTCTTGGAGTGGGACCACGTGGCCGGGAAATTCCGCACCTATGCCAGCATTAACGGTGAGCTATGCACCCACTTCCTCTCCTGACTCTATTAGAGACCCTGTCTTACATCCTGGGAAGCAGAAGAGCTTTAGCCCAGTGGTAGGGCATCGGCTTTACATGCCGAAGGTCCTTGGTTCAACCCCCAGCATCTCCAGGTAGGACTGGGAAGGTTCCCTTGCCTGAATCCCTGGAGAGCTGCTGTCAATCATTGCAGACAATACTGGACTAGATGGTCAGAAAGTAAAAGCGGTTTTCTATGCTCCTTATTCGTGGGCAAGGTCAGCAGCAATACATGAGTGTGGGAGAAAGCTTGAGAGTTAATATTTGTAGGAAGTCTCATTGTGTCCCAGGTGCAGCAAGGGAAGAACCTCCTCTGATGTAGCTGCTAGTGTTAAATAGGCTGGCTGGGGTTTGAGGTGTGAGGCCAGGGATGGTGAACCCGTTCACACACACCCAGACATTGTTGGACTCCAATTCCCATAAGCCCTTGCCTGCATGGCCAATGGTCAGACATGGTGGGAGGTGTAGCCTAGCAACATCTGGGGGAACGCAAGTTCCCTACCTGTGTTCTACGGTTCACTTGTGTTTTTATCCTCTAAGAAACCAATAAGATCATTAGGGCTGGGCGATATATCAATATATCATCCACTTTGAGGTCCGTATTGTGATATAGGCTTCATAATTTTTGATCTGCCAATATATCGCGAATCATGATGTTTGTGTATGCGCACCATGCAAAAATCGCAATGCAGGGGGAAACCGTGAAGCCAGCCCAATGTCTTTACATAGCTCCATCCTTATTTCAGACATCGTGATAGATGATAGATAGATAGATATAGATAGATGATAGATAGATAGATAGATAGATAGATAGATAGATGATAGATAGATAGATAGATAGATAGATAGATAGATAGATGATAGAATAGATATAGATAGATATCACAATGTTTAGCTGGTAATATATCACAATGTTGAAAACCAGATATTGCCCAGCCCTAAAGATCATTCATGTTTCCCTTCTTACGGAAGCCAGAGAAGACTTCCATGTCTCTGTAGTATGACACTGAACACTTGCCCACCCATCCGCCATTTTGTCTGTGTTCCGTTGGGCCTTCTCCATAGCTGCTGTTTCTTTCAACTGTAGCCTCTCTAACATCACGCAAAGGAGCAGGTCACCATTCGTTCTCTCCACACCGTCTCCACTTCCTAGGCTCGTCCACGGTGGTCTGCAAACCCCTGGTGATCGACGGCCACCTCTTTGTGGTAGTGGCTCAGCTGTTCGGAGGCTCACACATCTATAAGCGGCATGAAGCGGCGGCGGGGGGCTTTGTGCACATGCAGGCCATTGACGGCTCCCGCATCCGCAAGCCCAACGACATCGAGGTCTTCCGCGTAGAGGGAGACTGGTATTTCATCATGGCCGACAGCTCCAAGGCCGGTTCCACTACCCTGTATCGCTGGAACGGGCATGGCTTCTACTCACATCAGTCTCTGCACCCCTGGTATCGTGACACAGATGCCGAGTTCCTGGAGATTGCTGGCAAACCCCACCTCATCTTGGCCAGCAGCTCTCAGCGCCCCGTCGTCTACCAGTGGAATAAGCAGCAGTTTGTCCGCCGCACAGATATCCCTGACATGGACGATGTCTATGCCGTCAAGCACTTCAAAGTCAAGGAGGATGTCTACGTTTGTCTGACGCGATTCCTTGGTGACTCCAAGGTGAGGCTGGCGGAATCATCACCAAGTCCCAATTTGCTTCTTAGTAGGACAGGTGTGGGGAATCTTTGGCCTTCCAGATGTTGCTACAGCTACAGTTCCCATCAGCCCCAGCAAGCGTGGGCAATGGCGGTTGTAGTTGAACAATGCCTAGAGCAGGGTTTCCCAACCTTGGATCTCCCAAGCTGTTGTTGGACTACAACTCCCATCATCCCTAGCTAACAGGGGCCATGGTCAGGTAGGATGGGAATTGTGGTCCTAAAACAGCTGGAGACCCAAGTTTGGGTAACACTGGTCTAGAGGGCCAGGGTTTCTTCACGCCTGCAGTGGGGGAATGTGCTTATGCTCAGTGGAAAGGTGTTGAAACTGCCCTTGGTCCACTCTCATGTACAGCACTGCATGTTTCTGAATGTTGAGGTGTGGTGGGTGTTGAACCTGGCAGCCTAGAGGTAAAGGAAGCCCTGAGCAGGGAAGTAGATATGGAGTGCTCCTGAAGTCTGCTTTCAGACACATTAGGCTGCATTAGTAGAACCACAGTTTCCAAGCCACGGCAAAGAAATGCCACTTATTCCACATTAACCAGACCTTATCTGGTGTAAAGTGCCCATTTCTGGGTGCTGCACATTAAGAAAGTAGCAGACAAATTGGTTGCGGTTCAGAGGAGGGCAGTAAAGA
The DNA here is from genome assembly GCF_951804945.1 of Podarcis cretensis. Lineage (NCBI taxonomy): Eukaryota > Metazoa > Chordata > Lepidosauria > Squamata > Lacertidae > Podarcis > Podarcis cretensis. Next base: position 20,248,306 of record NC_137177.1, on the reverse strand, counting down.
TGGTCCTGTGTTGAAGAAACTGAGTGTGTTTAGAATGGAGACTATGATATGGCAGCATCTTCAAGCACCTGTCGTGCTTTATACAGAAAAGGACAAAGAGTTGTTCTTTATGGAAGGGAGTAAGGAGCTACCGAGGCACAAGGCCTGCCCTTGACCCAATAAACCATGGCTTATCAGTCCCAAACCCATAAGTTCCCTACGTAAGACTGCCCACATTCTAGTGACTGGTAAGAAATGAATGAATTTGTTATCCTGTCCTGGTCACGGTCTTTGTAAGTACATCAATCACCCAGTTCTTGGCTCAATTAGAAGTAGGATATGATAATATTATATCATTAATGTTGTTGTTGTTTTATACTCCACTCATCTGGCTGGGTTTCCCCAGCCATGCTGGGCAGCTCCCAACAAAATATTTAAAATACAATAAAGCATCAAACATTAATGTTCCCTAAACAGGGCTGCCTTCAGATGTCTTCTAAAAGCCAGATAGTTGTTTATTTCCTTGACATCTGATGGGAGGGTGTTCCACAGGGCGGGCGCCACTACCAAGAAGGCCCTCTGCCTTGTTCCCTGTAACCTCACTTCTCACAGGGAGGGAACTGCCAGAAGGCCCTCGGAGCTGGACCTCAGTGTCCAGGCTGAACGATGTGGGTGGAGACGCTCCTTTAGGTTTCCAGGGCCGAGGCCAAGGATATCCAACCCTGTGTTGCACTTTGCTGGAGTCTCCATGTTCCCAAGGGCACCTGAGCTCACGTTGCTCTCTGCCACCCACAGGTGATGCACTGGGACGGCTCCATGTTCCGAGATGTCCAGCAGATGCCTTCCCGCGGCTCCATGGTCTTCCAGCCGCTGAGCATCGCCGGTTACCGCTACGCCTTCCTAGGCAACGACTACTCCTTCAGCAAAGTGTACCTCTACGACCCCGTCACAGGGCTCTTCCAGCACTTCCAAGAGCTGAGCACCCAGGCCCCGCGCTCCTTCGCCCACCTCAGCATCGACAACCAGGACTTCCTCATCGCCTCCAGCTTCAAGGGCCAAACGCATATCTACCGGCATGTCATCAACGATCAGAGTGCCTGAGCCTGGTGGTGGTGGGGTTGGGGGTGTCAAGGATAAGAGGCAGCCACCATGGGTGAGAGGAAGGGCAGGAGAGGAGCCAGCCCCTGGAGGAAGTGCAGTGCCAGAGGCAACTACTAGGAAGGCAGGACAGGAAGCAAGACGCTGCTGAGAGCAATTCTCCAGCGGCAGAGAAGGGTGGAGAGGACTGGGTAACAGCTAGCCAGTGGGTGGAAGACAGGCAAACTGAACAGCCACAATTCACTAGCACGTGAAAGTAATGGCAACAGGAACAGTCCACAGAATGCTTTAAACAAAAAACAAAAAAAAAAACTGCTAGAATAAAGGATGTTGGAGATTGCAGGACCAAAAGCCCACAATGCTTTGCAGTGGGGCTAAACTGAGCATCTTCACGGATGGGGGCGTGCATATTTGGAGAAGCAAACCTTGCTTAAAATCAATCCGAATTTTGTTCCCGGTCGTTTCCCCCCGCTTAAAGCATGGATGCTCTCCATTTAAATACCGTTCCCCCTCATTAACATGGATGAAGGCTTGTGTTTTCCCTCCCCAAGTCAACTTTTATTGTCTTTTTAAAAAGGGTTCAGTGCAAACCGTTACCCCTTGCTTATTTTCTCTGCTCGCTTGTTGTTTTTACTACAAATTATTTCCCCTCCTTTTCAAATGCATGGTTGTTGTTTTCTAAATAAAATTTGTGCAATCCAGCAAAAGGTAAGCTGCAACCCTATCTATACCCACTTATCTGGGAGCATGACCCGTGGAACTCAATGGGACCTACACCTGGGTCTAGGATTGTGCTATGTCATTGAAATCCGTGACATTTAATCGGCTGCTGCAAAGTCCCATTCTAGGTTTCCATTGAGACAAAATTGCAGAATTCCATGTATGGTTCTATGGAAGCAAGTGTCAATGGCATTCAATGAGACACCTGCAATTATTGACTGCTGGGTTGCAACAAATGTGTTTTTAATGGCCGTTTTCAGTCTTATGGTTTTTTGAATATTTTTAGGCACTACACAGTGTCTGGTTCTTAAAGCACAACTAAAGCACAAGCTTAGCTTTCAAGCACATGAGGAACCCCTGCTCCTTTTGATGTGGGTCAGGGGGAGAAAACCAAGGGGGCACAGGGTAGGCTGGACTCACTGATAGGATGGGTGAGCAAAGGAGACTACAGAACTGAGAAAGGCTCCAGGGAGATCTGCCATGCATCTTAAGTACAGCATTTATCCTTTTACCTGTAAATAACCAGCATGTTGTTCAAATCCATCAACCTTCTTCCAGTAGTGGGCAGCACTGGCCTGCAAGGAGTACATGCTCTTACTGGAATCAGGAGGATATTGAGCTGGCATCACCTGGGCAGAGGCTGTTTCTCCGACAGAGGCAGACCGCCGCCTTCTTCTGTCTCCCATTCATGACGTGGGGATCCCACAACATGCGACCAATGTAAATAATAATAAAAATAGTATATTGTTCGTGGGCTCGTGAGTAGTATTGTTTGCTGTGCGCCTGCTTCCCAACTGCAACAACAGGTGGGTTGTGCCAGAAATCATATCCAGGAGAGGGGGTGCCCAGGCACAACTGTACTGTGCTGCCAGGTTTGTTGCATGCTAGACTCCATGGGGGGAGCAGGGGAGAAGTTACTCTGAAGAGAGTGCACTGCTGTGTTGCCACGGTTGCATTTTCCAGGAAACTTCCTGCAAGTTCAAGAACATGAGAGCCCTGCAGGATCAGGCCAAAGGCCCACCTAATCCCAATATTGTGTTCCCAAAGTGGCCAGCAAAATGCACTGGTTTCCAGCAAGACATGAGCACAAAAACACTGTCCAATCGTGATCCCTAGCCACTGGCACTGGTGCCTCTGCTACTGGGTACAGCAGGCATAAGAAACCTTTGGTCCTCCCCATGCTGCGGACGACTCACGTAATTCCTGGCTATGGATAGGCTCCCTGGGGCTGATGGGAGTTGCAGTTCAGCAACATCCAGAAGTCACCATGTTGGCTGGAGGATGTACAAAGCTAGAACCAATTCTGAAACGGGAGGAGGAGGAGGAGTTTGGATTTGATATCCTGCTTTATCTCTACCTGAAGGAGTCTCAAAGCCGCTAATATTCTCCTTTCCCTTCCTCCCCCACAACAAACACTCTGTGAGGTGAGTGGGGCTGAGAGACTTCAAAGAAGAGTGACTGGCCCAAGGTCACACAGCAGCTGCATGTGGAGGAGCGGGAAGCAAACCCAGTTCACCAGATTACGAGTCTACTGCTCTTAACCACTACACCACACTGGCTCTCAGCAGACACTCATGTCTATTATCGTGATTAAAGTTCAAGGAGCAGTTGATACCTTAAGGTGGACCAAGATAAAAATCGTAATCTTGGTTACGTAATTCCCAGCTTCACAAATCTGCAGTTTCATCAAGCCAAGGCTACACATGCCTTGACCAAACTGGACAGAGAATCCATCCACAAGCCATGCCAAAGTTGCTGACGGTGCCGCTTCTTTTACTTGTGCAAGATCCATTCGAGGCCATCTTTCTAGTGCCTCTGGATTTAATTCTTTGCAGGAATACACCTGCTTCCCAAACCTTCGTATTCAAGGATTTAAGAACTGCAGAGACGCATCCATAAATTGTCAAATGAAGAGAAAGCAGCAGAGATCTACTATACAAAAATATGAAGTCTGGATCCTGTGATGTTAGCGTTGCTTTTCCTTCTACTGGGATCTTTCTAGTAGTCTTGCATGCATGCAGGCAGCAATATAAAGGAGAGTTCGCTCTGCACAACATGCTTTATTATTATTCACTTCATTTCTGGATAGCTATATCTTGCCTTTTAGGACAAAACCCTCCCAAAGTGGCTTACAGCTCAAAGCAATTAAGCCAGAGTACATCGCAGTAAGCAACATTTGGAAGCGCATCAGCTGTAAACATTCAGCCAGCAGAAAATCGTTCAAGAAATGCCTTGCAATTAAGAAACAAAAGTGTTTGGAACCAAAGTGTCCACAGACAGCAAGTCTAGTGGAGATCGCAAGGAAGTAAATTCCAGAGGTGCCATTGGGCTGCCACTAAGAGACACGGTGCCTTGGTGATGAACTACAAATCTGCAAAATTGTGAATTGTGTAATCCAGAAATGATTTCAGCTTCCAGGCTCCATGCAGCTTGTAAGACACTAAAACAGGGTGAGGCCCTACAGATGTGATTCTTTCAACTTAGGGAAGGGCTGTGGCTGAACATCTGCTTTGCATGTTGAAGGTCACAGGTTCAATCACTGTCATCTATAGGACTGGGAGAAAGACTGTGTCTGAAACCCTGGACAGCCGCTAACGGAGCATAGACACTGCCAGCCTAGCTGGACCAATGGTCTGAATCTGTACAGGAGTTGTGAGTCCCAACAACAGCTGAAGGCCCATAGGTTCCCCACTCCTGTCTTAGAACATGGGATAGCACTCTTGGAAATGGCCCATGATTCCTTGCAAGACACAAGTCTCCCTCCCTCCCTCCCTCCAGTCTCATGTCCTACATGCAACATCCTCACACGCTGACTAAATCGTTGGGAATTTCTACAGGCAAAGGCACCAACCTTTGAAGACTGGGCTTCCCCTCTTTCATGGTGTAGCGACAACAGCTAAATTTAAGTGGTGTGCTTCTGGTCTCTGGACATGCCGCCTTGTGACTGGGCCTTAATTCAACCTGAGGGCCACCATATCCCCATTTGGGCAGCCTTCCAAGGATCACATCACATGGGAGCAAGGATAAACATGGACACAATTTTTTTGTACAGTAGACTTGTTTCATACACTTCTTTTTGTCCTCCCTCCAGGCTGGCAAGAGGTATTGTTTAAGGTCATATTCCAGCCAGGCAAAAGCACACAAGGTGGATGTGAGGAAAGGCCGGGGGGTAGCCTTGGGGGAGCAGGTGGCCTGGGAATTGTCCCAAGGGCCAGAGAGAGAGAGGACCCTCATTGCTGCCTTAAATCAGAATCATCTTTGCATAGCCCAAGACCATCAATTTCAGGAAAAACACCAGAATTTTATTATATGTCTCTTTTTTAAAAAAAACCCAACAAAACAAAACCTAATACAGGTGTGAGAGCCCAAAAAAACATTGAAAGATCCAGTGTGTTACATCAATTGAGAGAGGAGTCAGGTATGGTTGGTATGTTAGTGGGGGCAGTCATTATCTTCACTCAGCATTCACTGGTTTCTCCTACAAGAGAGATAGAGGGAGAACTAGATAGCACAGCATATTCTCTTGCCAAAACAGAATTCAGAACTGTCTACCTTCCTTTGCCAAAACCTGTGCTGAACAAAGTGTGCACATGAACACACACACACGCACCATTTTTACTGGTGTTATTGACACACTTCCCTCAAAAGTTCTTCAATGTTTTGCCTCAGAAAGAACCTCTAAATTTCATTTTAGCTGTGGGTGGGTGAATACAACCCTTGTAACTGGTTACCAGTTCACTTCTGTGCCCAATTCACTGTGCTCATTGTAGTGTTTGAAGCCCCAAATGACTTAGGCCCCTAAATATCCAAAAGACGCCCTCCTTCCCTACAGACCCTTCTCAGGTGTTAAGATCAGCAGAGGAGACCCTCTTGGTCATCCCATGGCCCTCAGAATTTTGTGTGTGTGTGTGTCTTCTGAGAGGGCATTCTCCAGGGCAGCCCCTAAGTTGTGGAATTACCTCCCCACAGAAGAGTGCCTGGCACCTTCATTATCCAGCCTTCGTTGTAGGCTGGAGGCATCTCTTCACCCTTGCCTCTGGCATGAGATACATATATTTTGGGACCTCCTCTAGCTCTGACTGTAATTTGTTTCAGAGTGTTTTTAATGTACAGTGGTACCTTGGTTCTCAAACGCCTTGGTACTCAAACAACTTAGAACCCAAATACTGCAGACCCAGAAGTAAGTGTTCTGGTTTGTGAACTTTTTTCAGCAGCCGAAAGTGCTCCATTTTGAGTGTTATGCCTCCGATTTGAGTGTTACGCTGAGGTCTGTCTGTTTTTGCTATTTATTTTGCGTTTCTGTTTTGTGGCTCTTTTTTTTGTAACTGTGTGGAACCCAGTTCAGCTACTGATTGATTGAATGATTGTGTGACTGCAGCACATTGTTTATTGCTTTTGTTTTATGGATCAATGTTCTCATTAGATAGGAAAATTCATGTTAAATTGCTGTTTTAGGGGTTGCTTTTAAAAGTCTGGAACAGATTAATCCTTTTTGCATTACTTTCTATGGGGCAGATTGATCCTTTTTGCAGATTAATCCTTTTTGCATTACTTTCTATGCGCCTTGGTTTTGGAATGCTTTGCTTTTGGAACGGATTTCTGGAACTGATTAAGTTTGAGAACCAAGGTACCACTGTAGTATTCTACATTGTTGTGACCCGCTCTGGAACCATATGGTGATGGGCGGGTAATTATTTCCACAGCCGTTGCAAATGTACCTCGGGTTTTGCTTCAGGCCAAAGATCTGATAGCATCTTTAGCAAGCCAAAAAAAGCCTCCTGCTCAGGTAACGCTGCAGCCAAGCACTCCGCAGCTGCCACCAGAGGGCAAAATAGTTAAATGCACCCCTCTGCTCTCCCATCATCTCCCTCACAATACCCTTCTTGCAGGGTGGATTCCAACAAGGGGCAGGACACAGCACTTTTTAAAACCAGCAACACAGGATTGGGATTCTTTGCATGACAGTTCTGGAGGTAATGGCCATGTGGTATTTCATGCCCAGATGCTGCAAGCGTTTGCACGGTTCTCTTTTCTGCTGCAAAATCTATTCCCGCTTAGAAATTTCATTTGGGACCCCTGTCCTCCATTGGCCTGGTGCATGCAATGGAGGCCACTCAGGCTTCCAGGCTGAAGTTGCAGCAGCATCGCATTCCACCCACGATCCGCTTCAAGAAATGCTAATCTTTGCAGTCCCCAGCAGGGGCGAATAACGGCATTTTCAGTAGACCCCCCCCCCCCAATCGCTTCTCCATCCCCAAAGGAGCAATTACCTGCAAGCGGGAGCTTTTGCATGGTGTGGATGCTACAAAGGAAGAGGACAAGTTAATAAGGTTGAAGCCACAGACCAGCATCAACATTCCTCCTTCCAGTTTTAAGATCGCGGGAATAGGACTTTACTGTCTCCAGAATCATACCCCTTCAAATTTGCCACCTATTAATTTGCCACCCACAGTGCCTGCCATCTCCCTCCTGCTACCCTACAACCTATGGGAGCAATTTCATCATACCTGTTTTTCCTCTTAGGTTTGCATTTGCACTTTCCACCTGGGAAGAGAGAATGAAAAACAGCATAAGGATTTGGCAAATTAGCCATCAGGAGCGGCTGACAAAATGCAGGTGTCTTGCATAAGGTTTGCACGGGGAAGTGAGACCTGCCTTGGCCCCCTGGCATCTCAGAGAGCAGGGATGGGCAGGGAAGACCACGGCCTGAGATATTTGGAGAGCTGCAGCCACAGAGACTCTAGGCTAGCCTTCCCCAATTGGCTGCCTTTTGGATGTTTCCGACTGCAACTTCCATCAGCCACAGTCAGTAGAGGGAAGGGGGGAGTTGTAGACCAGGGCTCCCAGTTATAGAAAGCTGCCGTAGGCTACAGAGGCCAACGGGTGATCTGATATATGGTATCTCTGTGTGATGGAGCTGGCTCAAAATGGGACATGTTATGTTCCCCTTCCCAAAACAGTGCCCCCTCCTTTCCAAGTTAAGGTTGCCAGTAGGCAAGGCTGATCAAGTTATTCCTCAACTGCTTCTCTTGGTAGTAAAAAATACGACAATAATAAATTAAGTAACTATCCATTTGCTGCTCTGGTTGAAGAGCAAAAATCACTCTGCCAGAGGATGATGGGTTGTATCCAGTGTAGTGGTCAGTTAAAGTCACTTAAAAGGTACACAGTACTTGTTCCACTACAGAAATGCTTTATGCCAGAGCAACTACCGTACTTTTCACTCTATAGGACGCACCCGGCCATAAGACGCACCTTGTTTTAGAGGGGGAGAACAAGAAAAAAAAAATCTCCCCCTCTCTGATCAGCGCCCCTTCAGCGAAGCGGCAGGAGAAACGGAGCCCCTTCAGGCTTCAGCGAAAGCAACGCAAAGCCTCCGGAGCGCAGAGGGAGCACTCCCTCTGCGTTTTGGAGGCTTCGCATTGCTATCGCTGAAGCCAAGGAGCCTGCATTCGCTCCATAGGATGCACACACATTTCCCCTTAATTTTTGGAGGGGAAAAAGTGAGTCCTATAGAGCAAAAAATACGGTATGCTGCACAAGAAAATGCAACAGCAGGTTGCTGGTAACGTCATTGCACTATGCATTGTGCAATCCATGGCACTGGATCCCTCTGTTGCTCAATGTTGGAACTCGCCCTTGTGATAGCAGGCAGCGAATATTGGACCCAAGCCATTCTCAGTAAGTAAATGCAAAAATAATAGACGTATTGAGTTGTATCCATTGTTAGTCATGCTCATAGCTGACACACTGAAATTAAAGGACACGGTTAACTTGGGTACATTCATTTCAATGGGTCTACTCAGATTTTAACTTAGTTGGGTATTATCTGTAAAAAAAAAAATCGTGCTGCGGCGGCAGGGGTACTTGGACAGTGAGTGATAAGGTTCTCTCTAAAGCTGAGCACAAATTGAAGCAGCATACGTATTTCATTTTCTAAAATGATTTTACTCTTGCTGTTACTATGGGTGCAGAATCACAGTGGAAACCATTCTGTCTGAACAGCAGCAATGAAAATATATGTGAATGAACATAAATCAATCAATCAATCAATCAATCAATCGGGTGTTTGCAGCTGAAGCACTTCATACTGCCACCCAGGACTCCTTTTGGAGAAAGGCTGGGGCATGCATTCAATGAATAATAATTAAATAATAATTCATTGCTTTTGTGATCTGCCTTAAGATCTGCATGATGGGCAGTGTATTTTTTTTTTTTTTTTTTTTTTGCAAATGAATAAAATGCCGCAGGGTGAAGGCACCTATGATTGCATGTTCCTCCACACAGAACAGACCTCTTATGACAGAAATGTTCTAAGCCTAGCTTTCTATAGAATGTGCCAGTTTTCTGCATGGAAGGATAATTGGTGGTGCTCACACATCTCTGCACTGCAGTGGTATAGCCCAGACACAGATTTAGCACCTAAGGGAGAGCGAAGCCAAACTGTATAAGCAATTGCCAATAGCCTCTAAACCAACTCTTCCTCCCTCCCATCCCACAAATTTCTGCATTCACTTACTCAGCAGGATAACAATTCCCAAAAAGCAGAGTACACCAGCAACGATCAAACCGCCAACACGCAGCGAGTACCAGTCTGCAGGAGGAAAGAGGAGAGGTTTGGTCTTGTCTAGGATACTTGCATCTTCACTCCATTCTCTCCCACTAATCTATAAACCTCTTTCCCACCCACTCAATATCTACCAATCAGGGATGTTCTGGTGATTTTTATTAGGCAGGGAGTTATGGAAGAGTTGTCTTAAGGAACTACTCAGTGGGAAACATTTAGAAGAACTTGTTGTGATCAGGAGTTGCAGGGGGTAAATACAGAATAGGACTAAGGGTTTAAAAGAGCTGGGGTGGATGTGTTCCAATGTACGATTAGCACTCTTGCACACAAGATAAATGAAACATGGCAATTCCTTCCTATTGTAAACAAGTACGCCATCTGTTTATGTACAATTGCTCTTGGCCAGAAGATTCAGGGTGGATTATACGGTGTTGCCAAGAATGACTCAAACTTACCGTAATAAAAGGGGCTGTTTGGATCTGAAGAGAGAGGAAGAAAGACGTTAGAATATCCTATCCTTAGGATTCACACCTCAAAACAGCCCTCTTTTAAGAACCCAGGTGTGTTGCTGATTGTTCTTTGAACACGAAGATCTCAGCGTCTGGGTTGGTTCATATGGAGAGAAATGGTCGTTGATGTATTGTGTTCCTGAGCCATTCTGAACATTGGCCATGGCAACTGGTGTTGGAAGTCCAACATTTGAAAGTCTACAGGTTCTCCATCCTTGTTAAGGAGCCCCTTTGCCACATCTATAGCAATATATACAAAATAACCAAAAACAAACAGGGGGTACCAACAGCTACTCACCAGTAGGATCATTGGCCCCCAGGACAGGGAATGCTACAGAAGAAAACGAAAAGAGTTATTGTAATTTGATAGCATAACTACAGCTCCCCAGCTTTCAGTTCCCTACTCACAGCTTCCCTTTGCAGTGCAGAAGCATAACATGGTTAGGTTGCAGAAGGGCATTCCACCCACAGCTTTCATTGGCCCTGAACAGCATTAAGATACAGGCACTGGCTTCAGTGCCAGTTTCACGGGGCTGGGGAAGGGAAGGGAGCAGAAGATGAGAGGACAATTCTGAGAACTTTACCAGCCAAGAGAAGCAGCAGGATCTCCATGGTGGTGGGTTTCATATTCGTGTGTAGGGATAAGCAGAGCTTTGTGAGGAAAGAAGATGGAGAGAATTCATTTAGTTTTCTAGTTTTTGCAGTATTTATACCCTCCCTCTACACCCCATGCCTTCTCCCCGCAAACCAAGGCAGCGTACATTAAGTAGTCTCCTATCCAAGAACAGACCCAACCCAGACCTGCTTAGCTTCAGCAAGAGTGGTGGCCTCACATGTCTTCAGGCCATACCCTTGGGACCAGAATGGAACTGTATATATATATGCCATTCACAAGAACATTTGTTCCATTCGTGCCCCACCTCTCCCAGAGGCAAATGGATTAAGCTTCCCTGCGAACATCTCTCAGCCCTTTCCCTACCTTTAAGAATGTAAGAAGGCCAAATGCATCTTGTTCTCACAATATTTATTTATTAATAATAATAATAATACCCCGCCCATCTGGCTGGGTTTCCCCAGCCACTCTGGGTGGCTCCCAACAGAATATTAAAAACACGATACAACCTCAAACATTAAAAACTTCCCTAAAGGTAAAGGTAAAGGTACCCCTGCCCGTACGGGCCAGTCTTGACAGACTCTGGGGTTGTGCGCCCATCTCACTTAAGAGGCCAGGGGCCAGCGCTGTCCGGAGACACTTCCGGGTCACGTGGCCAGCGTGACAAAGCTGCATCTGGCGAGCCAGAGCCGCACACGGAAACGCCGTTTACCTTCCCGCTGGTAAGCGGTCCCTATTTATCTACTTGCACCCAGAGGTGCTTTCGAACTGCTAGGTTGGCAGGCGCTGGGACTGAGCAGCGGGAGCGCACCCCGCCGCAGGGATTCGAACCGCCGACCTTTCGATCGGCAAGTCCTAGGCGCTGAGGCTTTAACCCACAGCGCCACCTGCGTCCCTCAAAAAAAACTTCCCTAAACAATGGCAAAACTGATGCCTAAGAAAAGCTTGAAAGCTGGACTTGAACACAACTGACCATGAGTGTAGCCGAGGGGGCAGGACAGGGGGCCATTGCCTCCCCCCGATTTACAAAAAAATTGAAAAGCATTAAAGTACTCAATTAACTGAGGCTCTGCCCTACCCCAGCAGAAGCTTTAGGGGGCAATCTCCCCCCCCCCCCAAAAAAAAAAAGCTCAGCCAACTTTTTGCCCCACCAACCAAAATCCTCTCTACACCCCTGACAGTGAAGATGGAAAAGCCCTATCCTCTGTGATAATGTGCCCACTCCCAAATTCTTAGCAGATTCTATTGCTGGGTTGGCCAGCAACACAACCTTATTTAGCTCAGTGATATAGTGTATGCTTTGCATTCAAGACCAGGCAGTAGGTGATAGGGAAATCTTCTTGCGCAAGACTCTAGAGAGCAGCTGCCAACCAGGTGCAAAGAGATGGGGGGGGGGAACAGTGTATTTTACACCAAATAATAATAATAATTTATTATTTATACCCCGCCCATCTGGCTGGGCTTCCCCAGCCACTCTGGGCAGCTTCCAACAAAATATTAAAATACAGTAATGCATCAAACATTAAAAGCATCCCTAAACAGGGCTGGCTTCAGATGTCTTCTAAAAATCATCTCTACAGTGGTACCTCAGGTTAAGTATTTAATTCGTTCCAGAGGTCCGTTCTTAACCTGAAACTGTTCTTAACTTGAAGCACCACTTTAGCTAATGGGGCCTCCCGCTGCTGCCGCACCGCCACCACACGATTTCTGTTCTCATCCTGAAGCAAAGTTCTTAACCCGAGGTACTATTTCTGGGTTAGCGGAGTCTGTAACTTGAAGCGTATGTGACCTGAAGCATCTGTAACCCGAGGTACCACTCTACTAAAAGAGTGAAGTGCAACAAGCAAAACCGGTCTGTACTTGGGTGGCATTCAGAACTCTACAGTTACCCAAGCCAATCAGAAAACAAAATTAGGACAGAACATTCCAAACCGAACATACATTCTTAGCATTGCTTTAGCCCTCCACGGTGCCCAGAAGGGCCAAAAAACCTGATGCTAGAGATAAGTAAATAGAAAGTGTTTTCCAGTTACAAGTTACTCCAATGTTTATGGATCAACAGGGCAGTCAAGCAAGCTACAGCACCAGAAGCTTGGGGACAGGAAGAAGGATATTGTCTTAAAAGAGACAGAACTGTGAAAAGCAGGTGTAAGTTGGGAGAACAGGGTGATGGTTACAGGATTAGAATCGTTTAATCAGATGGCAGCTAGTCCTCAGTGGCATTTAGACTGTCACTCACAGCGTGTGGCAGGGAAAGCAGAGTAAAGCAAATACATAAGGGATGGTACTTTACTGAGAAATATTTACAAATTCTTTTGGAAATCGTGAACTGAAGTCAACTGTGTGATGCCAAGACACAGAATGAACAACATTAGTTCCAGCCTCTTTCAGCAAACTCTTTCAGCAAAGCCCAAATCCAGCGTTTTGCAGAAGTCAAAGGGTGCTGCCTCTACTTGTTGATGTCAGCGTGCAAGTACCAAATGTTTGAGGCCTTGGGCTGCTATGTTACTGTGAGTAGTACCTGTCTGGCGACAGCTTCTATGAGGAGGGAAAGAGACAGTGAGTCACCTGGATCAGGTAAACTCATTCTGGTTGGTCTGGGAAATAACAGGCTGTGATTGGCTGGAGGTTCTAGTCAGTGAAGAATGGGCAAGTTAACTGTCAGTTGGAAAAAGAACACCAACTGCTAAAGCTGATGAGGGGTGGGAAAGCTGAGGGAGAAGTCGATAGCTGAGGCCTTAATATTAAGCTGTTGCTGGTGAAGAACAGAAGGAGGGAGCTGGTGGCTGTGTTATGCTGAGAGGGAGCCTTGAGAAATGCTCTGACCAGAAGATTACGCAACTGTTTTTTAAGAAACAGCTAAACTGTCCATGTAGGCAGAAGTACAACAGGAAGGGCTTTGGGGTCAGAGGAAGATTGTCCCCAGTAGGGCTGGGCAATATCTGGTTTCCAGCGTCAGCTAAACACCGCAATACACTGATATACAGTCATACCTTGGCTCCCGAACGCCTTAGAAGTCAAACGTTCCGGCTCCCAAACCATCAAAAACCGGAAGTGAGTGTTCCAGTTTTCAAACGTTCTTTTGGGAGCCGAACATCCAAAGGGGCTTCCGCAGCTTCTGATTGGCTGCAGGAGTTTCCTGCAGCCAATCAGAAGCCGCACTTTGGTTTTTGAACATTTTGGAAGTCAAACGGACTTCTGGAACGGATTTTGTTCAACTTCCGAGGTACGACTATATCATGATACCGAAATAAGGATGGAGCTATGCAGAGACATTGGCTGGCTTCATGGCTTTTCCCACATCATGATTTTTGCAGAGAACACACAAACAACCCCCATGGATAGTGATATATTGCCAGGTCAAAAATTCCAAAAACAAATATCACAATATGGACTTCAAACTGGTTTGGGACAATATATCGATATATTGCCCAGCCCTAATCCCCAGTAGCAGAACAGGGTTGTGAGTGACTTTGGCTGGAGTGAATGTTTGGGGAACCGAAGGCAAAAAGCCACCTGGAAGTTGGGTGAGCAACAGCATCTCTCGAGCCCTTTGGAAACTGTCGCCAAGCACGTTTAAGACCCCCAAAATAAATACCAGTGTCCCCTTATGTACATAACATCCCCCTGATAAACCACCTTAGTTAGTCTGACTCCAGTGTTGGTTTCAATCTCACATCTAGGCTACGAGGAGTCTTTAAAACATTCCAAGGGAATGGATGGCAGCAGGAAAGTGTCACCAAGCACAAATATCTAAACTTGCATTTATAAATATTGGGAATGAGGAAAGCGTTTCCCTGTAAGCAGCAGCAGATCTTGGCATCTCAAATTTCAGTGGAGCCCTGTGCAACGACAAAATCCAGCAGCCCCTCCATCTCTCAACTTACACTGGACATCATAGTTGCAGCACCCTAGAATTCCTGTGCCTGGTGCGACCGAATTGGTTGCACTCCGCTAGACCTGTCTCTGCTGTAAGGGGCATAATGACAGTGAGGGGGGTGGTCTGAAGGAACATGGGCTGGGGAGAACAAGGGCTGAATAAAGAGGTCTGGAAGACCTCTGGCCTGCTGCTCCCCCCGCCCACACTCTACTCCAGAGTTTCCCAAACTTGGGTCTCCAACTGATTTTGGACTATAACTCCTATCATCTCTAGCTACCAGGACCAGTGGTCAGGGATGATGGGAACTATAGTCCAAAAACAGCTGGAGACCCTGAATCTACTCCATCAAGAGGCACAAGCTACTCCCAGCAGGGTCAGGACTGGAGTCAGATGCAGGTCAGATGCACGGAAGGCGCAAGGCTCTCTGTTGGCAGTGAAGTTAACTCTTGATTCAAGGAAATGGCACAGAACTCAGCAGCACTTCCCAGTAGGTCTTGCCTCTATAAAGCAGTTTGAGGGTCCCTGCCTTCTATCCCTTCCAAGGCTCCTGGAGGAGTTTCCCAAGCAATCTCAAACTGTGTCTGCACACCTCTGTTCTCTCTTCCAGTCTCCTCATTATCCTGCTTATTATTTCTTGGAGACCAGTGGGTGGAGGAGCTTATCACAGCAGGAGATGGAGACTCCAGGGATTCTCATCTGCTTCAGCCTGCTCCCTGTCACAGGTTCCTCCTGCTCGCTAAAACTTGTTGTCCCTTCAGTATCCAGCACCTCCTCCCCATCGCCCCCCTCTGACCTTTCCTCAGTGTCCTACCACCAATCCCTGGGCTCAGAGCCTCCTTCCTCAGGGACCTCCCTTGGGGGTCCCCCAGCTGGTGCCTCCTGAAGAGTAGCTTCACTGAGGAAGGGTCAGATGTTGAAGATAAGTGCACCTGCAGAGATCCATGCATCAATATGGCCCAGGAAAGCTCCCAGGAACCTGAGAAACTGAGTTGAAAAGCAACTCTGGGGAGAATGTTGGAGCTGGACTGGGAAAACACTTTACCCAGACCACAGAGGCAGAAGGAGCTATGTGCTTATTGTGGAATGGCTGCAAAGAGTAGTCAAGCACCTTTCACATAAATTCTACAGATTCAGAAGCCGCTGAACAGCGGTAACCAACGCAATGCCCTCCAGGTACTGTTGAACTACAAGTCCCATTAGCCCTGGCCATGTTGGCTGGGAGTGATGGGAGTTCAGTCCAGCAGAAATTGCAGAGCACTAGGTTGACTACCCCTGCCTTAGAACATATAAGCACTAACTACTCGGTACATACCTTGTGCCAGTGGGAAACAGATTAGAGCCGTCACAAATGTGATGCAGGAAACAAATCTCAGAAACAAATAGTTTATTAATGGACGGCTCAGGATGGAGAGCAATATTGCAAGGAATGCTGGATGTAGCTGTACCTCCTGCGTCCAAATTCATTGGGTGCCAAGCAATAATCTGATTGGCAAGTCACAGAACAATGTCTTCCTTGGAAATCTCCAGTTACTAACTCATTATGACAGCATTATGAAAAGCAAACAAGTTTCGGCAAGTTAAAGGAATCTGCTCTGTTCAGAGCCAGGGCTCATTATGGGAATTCTAGCCCCAAATTTAAGCACATTTTTTAAAGGCTCAGGATTCAATCAGAAGCATGGTTTTAAAAGATGTGGGGCTTGCCGAAAAGTTCATTGTTAGTACTGCAACAGAATTCAAAGCCACAGAACATTGCAATGGTCAGTAGAATACTTTTAAAAGGGATGAGACAAATTAATGAGCGTTGGTACAGTTTGGGTAATTTAAAACCAGCATTCCTCATCCTGGTGCCCTCCAACGTTTTGGACTACAGCTCCCATCATTCCTGGCCATTAAGCCATGTTGGCTGGAGCTCATGGGAGCTGTAGTCCAACAACATCCAGAGAACACAAGGTTGCAGCTGCTTAGGAAAGGCTGGTCGACAATGACTGACAACAGCGCTCCAGAGTTCATAAAAGTATTTCGCAGTCCTGTCTGGAGATTCCAAGGATTGATTCTGGGGCCTTTCTCATGCAAGGGATGTGTTCTGGCCCTGAGCTACATTTATAGTATTTACATAGGCTGCCCTACAACAAAGTTTGCAGTTTGCAAGAAGTGGTAACTTAAAATCCAATAATAAAAGTAAATAAACACACCATAAAAAACAGTAACAGAGTGCAAAACTGCTTAAAGCTTACAAGAGATTTTAAAAGCTTGGGGATATAAAAAGGTCTCCGCTTTACAGGGGCCAAGATAACAAAGAACATACAACTACCAGCACACACAGAACTGTTGCAGCAACCACAGAAGCTGTTCTTACTGCCTCTGAAGGTGCAACTGTCTTTATTTGAAATGATGTTGCGCCAGGATTGAATGAAAGACCAAAAGCATGTCCCAAGACACACAGAGCTCTGAAGCAGAAAACCCCAAACCCCGTCTTCAAAATGTGAGTCAACAATGTGCATGAAAACACCCCAATTCCCCACCTTGGCAGAACTTGTCATCCCAAAGGTGATTCCTTTAAAAATAATAAGCAGAATTAGGAACAGCTCTTCAACAACACCAGTGAATCTGCAGGCACCTTTCAGTTTCAAGAGACCATCCGTTGTTTCAGACCACAGAAATGAGTGATTGCCCCTTATTCCAGAAACCCTATTTCCAAAAGCATCCATTCTCCTAAGGACAGCAATCAGTGACAGCCAAAACGAAAACAATACAAACCAACCATGTCAAACTCTAGAAAAGACAGGGATGCTTAAATTGCTGCGAACTGCAGGCCTCAAATCAGGGATGGGGACCCTGCGGCCCTTCAGATGTTGCTGAACTACAACTCCCACCACCAACTCCAACGGGTGAAGCCAATGAGGGTTGCTGTCCTTAACTTATCACACTCTATTGTTATTTGCCCTCTGTCCCCAGCCTTGTTTTCTTTTAACAGCCCGCAAGTCTCAAAAGCTTGCACACAACTTTGTGACATTTGGGGGGAGGGTTGATAAAAGTGTTACCTTTCTGTGGTTTAGGGATTAAGCCTCTCCTGTAATTTAAATGGCTGTTTTGCAGATTTAAAAAAATGTCAAAAGGAAGTTCCTTCCTAATTTTGCAATTCACAGTTTTGCATAATTCCATTTTGCATATGGAATGGACGAGTATTTCAAGAATAGGCATGCAAGCACATTTTCTTTGCTAAATTAACATATCCAGGCAGAAGCGTGCCTAGTGAAGAGTTATTTCGAGACCTAAACTGAGAAGTCTTGTCTCTGCTACCCTCTGAGAAACACTGCTGCCATTACCTGCAAGAAAGAGTGCCTGTCTAGAGACTGCATGGCTGCACCTAGAGTGGCAGCTATATAATTGCTACCATTAGTTCCTGAAACCTACCCCCAGCTCCTGGGGAACTGACTAGTCTTGCTTTTTCAGCTATCAGCAGCAGTGAAGCAATTATTTGCATTGTGACAAAGGAATTAGATTCAACTGGTGTACGTGCAGTGCAGGAATCTTGCATGAATTGGGGACTCACAAAACACACTGAAGAAGCACTGTGTAAATGGGACCAAAGTCTCAAAGCAAAGTCTGAAGATCCTCTGCCAGACACTCTCACTCTCTCACTCTCTCTCTCTCTCTCTCTCTCTCTCTCTCTGTGTGTGTGTGTGTACCCATGCATATCTATAATGCAAAGCCCTTGTGTTTCTATGAAAACATGGATTTTTTTTTGTCACTCACGATGTTCTAGAGTTGTTTTGTGGAGCTGTATATAATTCAGTTTCAGGACCGGTTCAAATCAGAACTGCAGGTACATATTCCATGTGAGAAGAAGAAGGGGACAGTTTGCCTTTCAATTCCAGCTCCTTTCTGAATCCGTCTTTGCCAGCTGAGTCTAAAGTCCCCAGCAGGCTTCTCATTGTCAGTGAGGTCACAGACACTAACCAATAGGTGCTTTCTGACACACAGGCAGCCACATTCCAAAGAGGAGCACATCACAATGGCCCACCATCTGAGAACGGAGGCACATTTCCCAAGCAACCTGTTGCAGTCAAGGAGTCCAGCCTGACTAACATTTCCAGCATCAAGTAGAATGCAGCCATTTTAAGTTGCAGCCAACAACAGGCATAGAGGGGGTCTATTTGCACCACTGAGATGTAGAGATGGAGAAACCCCCCTTTCACACCATTGCCCAGTGGGGCCTTCACTTCAGCTCTGAAGTTCAAGCTGCTCATTACTTCTGCCTCTTTTTGTCCCCACAATTATAACAGCTTCCAAACGGAACTGCTTCCCTCTAGGAAGAGGCCTGGATCCCACACAAGTGATTCAAAACCACACCAGTTGTTGCTTCCAGATCAATATCAGTTCCAATGGGAAGGACACATCCCAGCTTTGCTCACGGCGGCCGCTCCAAAATTATGCCCCTTCCCTACCATAACTAAGGAGCAGCCACACAAGTGCCAATCTATGTCAAACGGATCAGGCAAATAAAATGTCTGCACAACAAAGGCAACAGGTTACCCACAAGAAGGCCAGGGGTGGCACGGACTGGAACCAGTCCCTCCCTCAGCCTCCTATAAAGGGACAGAATTGTGCTCATCCAAAATCCAGGGCAATGCTGGGTTTTACCCCCTTAGAGAAACCATGTAGGTATAAACACACTATTTTTGTATAAGCCCATCTGAAATAAGGGCCAGCATGGAGCAGCTGGTCTCTAGAAAAGGGAAACTATGATGAAGCACAGAAAGCTACCTTACTTTTAATGCGCATCATGATTGATGTTTTTGTTTTGCTTCGTGAGATAAAGCAGCTCTCGGAGAAGCGCTCCCCGCTTGATTGCTTTTTTTTCTTTTTTTGCAGAGAGAAAGAGAGAGAGAGAGAGAGAGAGAGATACAAAGAACACACTTATTCGGGTCTTACAGAGCTGCCAGGACCTGGTCAGATGAACTGCTCTTTTCGCTGAACAATTCCCAGGCGGCCCTAATTTCAGGGGAGAACTTTCAGCTTGGCAGCTCTGCTCAGAAACAGCCGCGCGCACACGCAAGGAGCGCACGATGCTCTTTTTCTCTACCTTGGTAAAAGAGAGCAAAGTGCAATCCCGGGGCAGCCGCGCCCAAGGCGGGGGTTGCAAGAGAGCCCCACGGTGGGCAACGAAACCTTCCCCTCCACCAGGAGGCCGGGTCCCGATCCTGCTTCCCCCCGCCCCTCTTCTTTCCAAAGGGCCCCTCTACTCACCCCGTCTGCAGAAAGGCCAAATGCAGGCGAGCCAACCCGACCCGGAAAAAGCCGAGGCGGGGAGGGGCCCTCCTTTCCCTGACTAAACAGACCTGAGCGCAGACCACACCCAAGGCAGGTGAGGAGGAGGAACAGGTTTGGCTGCCGCGGGGAAGGGAA
The DNA here is from genome assembly GCF_951804945.1 of Podarcis cretensis. Lineage (NCBI taxonomy): Eukaryota > Metazoa > Chordata > Lepidosauria > Squamata > Lacertidae > Podarcis > Podarcis cretensis. Next base: position 20,228,531 of record NC_137177.1, on the reverse strand, counting down.
GGGCCGCCTTGGGCCCCTCGCCTTTCCTCTGCAAGGGAACAGACAACCTGGAGCTTCCAGCCTCCTGCCAGCTCGGAGAGGCGCCTCGATCCTTCCCTTCCCTTGTAGGAAACGAGGCAGGGCCGCTCGGTTTCCCTTCACAACTCACCCCCTCAAATAGGGGTCCTCCTCTGGCTTGAGACAACCGTGCCTTTCATAGCAGCGTTTGTGTATCTCGCAGGGGTGAGGAACCTGTGGCCTGCGAGCTAGGACATTACCCCTAGCCAGTGGGCAACGCTAGATTGAGGAGGTTTAGTGTCCAACTCCACCTGGAGGGCTGCAGGCCCACTTCCCCGCAGGTGTTGAATAATGAGGGAGACCGCTGCATCTGTTGGAGTTCCGCCTGCCACACAGGTGTTCACAGATGCCTGACCTACTCCTTTCTCTTTTGCTGGTAGGTCTTCTGACCACCTTTTGTCCTAACAACAATTATTGGGCTTCAGTGCCCATCAGCCCTAGTCAGCGTGGCCAATGAGCAGGGGTTGATGGGAGTTGTAGTCCACCAAGTTCCCCACCCCAGCTATTCATTATCTCAGCAAAGGTAAAATTTGAATTTGGAGCTCCCTGATTCACAGCTCAGTCTTCTCAGCCATTTTCACTAGATAGACTCTCATTGGTTGAGTACAGCCACTTTCTGCCTAGTGTTGGGAGTGATGGAGAAAGCTGTATCTGCTGGTTTTTCTGCAATTATCAAAGGCGTAGGTGGCCTATCAGGGGAAATTGCTGCATTAGTTGGGGGGCGGGGGTTGAACACCAGGAATCCAATGCAGTTTAGATCCCCAAATCAACCTCTTCCAGCTGAAATAACTTTATTGGAAGGAACTGCGATTGTTTTCCAAAGCACATATTTTAAGGGAACATTGCTTAGGGTTACAACAGTGCACCTCAGTTAGTGCTCAGATTGCAGAGAGCAGGCAGCAGTCTTGGCTGCTGTTTTTAGAAGGCTGGAGGCAGCAGGGTTGTGTAATATTTGATTAACACCTCCACGTACCTGTCACTCCACAATTCAAGCAGTGAGCCCAGACGTATTAATGTTTGTGAATCTGTGTGTTTGAGTGGTGAGAGTAGCCCACACTGCAAGGTATGGGTGCAAGGACCCCTGGGAACACGTCCCACCTCTAAATCTGCCAAGCACTGCTTTTACTTGCTACATTGCTAAGGGAGGAGAGGGCAGGAGGTAGATCTAGGTTCTCCTGGTGGACCAGTAAATGATTTGCAGTAGATCTGCAGGCATTTACTAAACGCAGTGGGAGAGCCCCTCCCTGCTTTGCATGCAGAATGTCACAGCAGGCAGGATAGCCAGTAGGCCTTGCCAGGATATGCCGACCCCTGCAAATGCCCCAGCATGCGAGGTGCAGATTCTGAGCCTGGAATAGAGTCTCTGTTTTGCATGCAGAAGCTGCCAGGTTCAATGCACAACATTTCCAGTTAGAAGAATCTGAAACTCTGGAGAGCTGCTGCTGCTGCCAGTCAGGGTGGACAGAACCAGCCTGGGTGGCCAAATGGCCTGACCTGGTATTAGGTAGCTTCCTAGGAAGAGGGTCTTTAAAACAGCCTCGTCAAGAGGCTTGGCAGCTGTCTGTGCCGTGGGCATTGTAGAAGGGCAAAACCCTCCAGTGGCCTTATCAAGCATTCTTGGCTCATGCAAATCACCAAAAATTTCCTCGTAGGAACAGGGCCCTGACACGTCCTGTTGCTCCTCGATTTCCGGGGAGGCTGCTCCACCCCCTCAGAGATCCAGATTGGGCCTGAGAGGACTTGAAGCAAGATGCTGGAGATGGTTGGAGGAGGCAGGAGCATTGTGCAATCCCTGTCCTGTTGCAAAAAGCGGTCGGAGCTGGAGCAGTGCATAGCCTCAGGTAATAGTTATACCTTGGGTTAAACAAGGCGAGGCCTGCAAAAACTGGTGCCTCCAAAGGCAGATTTTTCTAAAGAAGAGGTCCATTAAAGAGTCATCTGTAGGGCTGGGGATGCCAGCAGTGGACAGGACAGAGCCGGGGGGGGCAGAGCGCCCCTTCTCCCCTCTTTTTCGCAGCCCCTCACCTCCACCTCTTTCCCCTTGTTTCCCCAGGGCCTGTGTGACAGATCTTTTGCCACTGAGCAAATTTGCCAAGGGCTGCCACAATTCCCCTATTACACTGTGGGACAGACACCAAAGAATCCTGGGAACTGTAGTTTGTTAAGGATGGTGAGATTTGTTAGGAGACCCCCATTCCCTTCACAGATCTACAGTTTCCAGAGTGGTTTAAAGACTGAATCCCTCTTCCCAGGGAATTCTGGGAATTGTAGCTTTGTGAGGAGAACAGGGGTCTCCTAACAGCTCTCAGCACCATTAAGAAACCAAGATTCTTTGGGGGGCAAATCCATGTCTGTTTAAAGTGGTATGATTCTGCTATAAATACATAGTGCAGATGGGGCTGTACTTAAGAGCATTCATTCTTGTTGCATTTAATATCCCCCAAATAACCAGAGACGTAGGAATAAGCACAGATGGCTTGAAACGCAGTGTGGAACAGTTCCCTAAATAGCACCGATCTTTCCCAGCTTCACGAGGGAAAACAGGCACAGCCAAAAACCCTCTCATGCAGAAATCTGATCTTCCTATTCCGGCTTTGTGCAGGTCGGCGTCACCTTCGCACTGATACAATCACAGAGGTAATGAAGCTTTCCAAGAACTGAATTTGCCAGATCAAAGCAGGCAGTTTTGCATGAAAGCTCCTCTGGAAGTTGAAGTATCCATATTAGTCTGTTGCAACAAAACCAACAAGGCGTGTTGTGAAGCCTTAAGGGCAAAGTGGTCTATTATGTCATACACGTTCACAGACTATAATCCCCTTTATCAGATGCATAAAGTGTTGTAAACACACAGAGGCCTCCTGGGTGCAGAGGGAAGGAAGTGAAAACAGTGAGGTCAAATGGCAATGAAACACAAAGCGTCATCTGTGATAATGCAACTAAATCTTAACAGTGAGCCAATGTGAATAAGCCTTGCAAAAAGCTCACTTGGATATTATCTAATCCTGCCATACCTTCTATATTACTGACAATAAACATAGCTAGCATTTTGCAGCTATAAAATCAACACATACCTGGCTGGCACTGGGAATCACCCAGTCTGTGGCAACCCTAAGCAAAACTTAAATGCTTGCCATTTAAGTAACCATTTACAGCACCAGTAATGAGCAATGACAACAGCCTTCTTAAGCTTTGCTTAAGCCCCTGATGCGGGAGAGGAAGCCATTGTCTCCATTCAGGCCTAAACAAATAGAATCAAACTTCTGAAGTTCCTTTGCTGAAGAAAAGGTGACTTTCAGGTCAACAGCAGAGAATGAGGTAAGACACATGGGATATAGATTACCTTCCAGCTATCTGCTGCTGCTGCCTATATGGGATAGACTTGTATGTCTGGACAGAAAAGATGAAACAGCACAAGTCTGACATGGAAAAACTGGAATGTTCAGAAACCAGTGGGACAAAGCTCCAACAAGCACATGCACAGAATTAGGTTTCTAGTCCATAAGATTCCCAGTGTCCCCTCCCCGCTTTCCTGAGTCAGAGATAAACATAGAGGTAAACAATTGGACTGAGCTAAGCTAAGGCTGATGCATCAGTGCTTATTCTTTTCAGTTCCATTGTTTCTTCCTTAGCAGAGCCGCCAGTTGTGTGGGATGTGAGGGGTCAGTGGGCAGCTCAGACAATCCTATCAAAAAACTAAACAAAGCACTGAAACAATGCGACTAGAACCAGAATGGCCTCCGCGGTCTCTGCTGCTTTGCAACAAAAGTCAGTAGACAAATGCATCCACCTGTAGCAGCTTGAGGCTGCCTTGCTAGTTTGGATGTTGGCGGCTCTGTCAAACACACAGACCCAGATGCTGACTGGGAGGAGGGGGATACTACAGTGCATTGGCACTGTGATGGCCTGGGACTTGGACTCGGAACCAGAGGAGACTCACTCTGCACCAGATCCTTTGCCTCAGGCATCCCCTGAACCAAGTCTGGGGCCTGATCCTGAAGAGTCCCAGTCTACATAGGTTCCCCTGCAACAAACACCATATGGGCCAAGTCAGGGGCCTGAGCCTGCCCTGGCTCCAGATGCAGGGATTACCTCATCGCCTTCAGCTGGGCCATCACTTATAGCTGGTCCACTGCCGGTTTGGTCAGGGGAGGCTGAGGTGGCCCCTGGATTTAGTAACCCACTGATGTCTCCTGAGCTGCAGAGACTAAGGTCTGAGAGAAGGAGAGACCTGAGTACTAGCAGGAGGAGTGCTCGCCTTCGGGCGAAACAGGGAGGTGAGTTGCCAGGGGATCAGGACCGGCCGATACTCTGACAAAGATAAAAGGCTGTTGAACTCAGCCCAGGTTGCAGGAGCAACATTGCTGTATGCTAAATCCTGCCCCTGTCCTTGCCTGGTTTCCTGCCTCGTGTCCTGCCTTGGCCCTTTCGGACTGACTCCTAGCGGAACCTTTGGATTCTGCACTGGACTGCATTTCACAGGTTACCCCTGGGCCCAGCACAGGCACTTATGGAATATTTTTTTGAAGTACGGGTGGATGTAACATAGTAATTCAAACAGATAAGGCCTCAATTTGTGTCCCTTGGTTGATTTTGTTGCTTCTGTAAACACTCTGGTGAAATGATAGGCTGCAGAAAGGCCAGACCAGGAAAAAGCTGAATGCAGCTTACGGATGACTTGCCAAGTACCAACATACAGATCCACCTCTGGGGATCGGTAGGTCTGGAGAAAGTAACCTCTGGTGGCACCACCAGCCACAGGGAACCTCTGGGAGCTAACTGTTTTTTTAATTTTATTTTTATGCCGCGCTCTTCATCCTGTATTTTTCTATCCAGTATTTTTATCTTGTGAACCGTCTTGAGATCACAGCCTGCTGGGCGGAGGTAATGGGAGAGAAGAATACTTCCATCGTTCTGTCTATTTCCAGGCTTTGTTGGGGGAAATCACAAATGGATCTCCCCTCTCATTGAGAACAATATGGGGGGAAATCAAAGAGAGATATAAATCCTGGCCCAGCTCGGGGCCATGTCAGGTGGCTGAGATGCAATCTCTTCCATCTCCAGGTTCTCACCTGTTTTGGCCTTACCAAAGATGGGCCAGGACCACGGATAGCAGAGGGGAAAGGGGTTGCTGGTATCAGACTTTCCTCCTCGGGATCAGAGCACTCTCTTGCTCTCTCATTCTTCATCGTTGGAGAGGGAACTCCAACCTTTCCAAAGGACAATTGGGATGCATTCCCAGGGGCTTTCAGACTGTTATAATGAGGATGCTGGGATAAATTGCACCGAAGTGAAAGAAGCTTTTAAGGCCAGTTTTACAGGAAGACACAAAGTTATATATGAAAAAGGGGGTGAATATACAGTAAAGAGCTGGGGATGTGGAGAAGCTTTTATTTCTGATTCCTGTAAGTGTGTGTAGAGCCTTGCAAATTGCTTTAAAACAGTGGCGGGAACTTTAAGCCCATGGGCCAAATACACACACACACACACAGAGTCTATTTCTACATCCCTCAGGGCTCTCTCCAGGGTATACTCCTTCCAGTGCTGCACCCCTCACTGATCATGCTCCCCCTCCTCCTTGGGTGTTTCTGCCTAGCTGAAATGTGTTCCCCGAACTGTGATAAAACACCTCTTAATTGCCCAGGTGGGGAGAGAGGTGTGCAGCAAGCTCCCAATGTTACATGGTTTGAGTGGAAGCCTTCACACCAAGGCAAGCATCTCCTCTGTTGCCCCACCCACTTTTGGGTCCTGGCCACACCCACCACCTGTGTATGGGCTCCTGGGGCCTTGCCCTTTGCAGGAACGTGGCCCCGGACAGATAAAAGGTTCCCCGCACCCCTGCCTTAAAGAAGTGTTTCCCAAACTTGGTTATCCAGCTAAGTTTAGACTACAGTTCCCATCATCCTTGACTGCTGGTCCTGCTAGCTAGGGATGATGGGAGTTGTAGTCCAAAGACAGCTGGAGACCCAAGTTTGGGAAACCCTGCTTTAAAGAAAGACATGATCAGAGAAGGAGGGAGGGGGAACAGTTGCAGCTGGACCTGGATCTCATCTCGGAAAACAGCAAATGCTGTAAGGATTGATGGTCTCAGAATAGCCTGTCCCTCCAGGGCGGTGGCTGCTTCTCGGATCACCTTCCTTCGCCTCTGTATTGTGTGTATAGTTCAGCATATAAACAGCAGAGGTGGGGAAGCCAAGCCCAGAACACACTGTACCTGAACCCCTTGGCAGTGGAGCTAGGGCTGTGCATTCCTGCGGAGAGCATCTTAAGTGTTTGGCCTGGGCACAGCTGCCAGGTCCTGATCTCTCTAGAGACCTGCAGGGAACATCAGCTTTACTTGCCAATTAGAATGGCATGGAGGCAGGCGGGTCCCCCCCCCCCCCCTTTGCTGAGTCCTGGAAAGAAACTGGCTAATGATGCATACCTTTGGGACTACCATGCCTCCTTCCTCTGGATTTGTTCCTAGCCTGCTGATCCATCACCCCCTATAAAATGCATGGGGATGGTGCTGCTGGTTCTCACCTGTCCAACTTGCGAAAATAAAACCAAATACAGTGGTACTTTGGTTCTCAAATGCCTTGGCACTCAAAAAACTTGGAACCCAAACACTGCAAACCCAGAAGTAAGTGTTCCGGTTGGCGAATGTTTTTCGGAAGCCGATTGTGCTCCATTTTGAGTGTTATGCTCCTGATTTGAGTGCCATACTTCCGTTTTGAGTGTTACACTGAAGTCTGTCTGTTTTTGCTATTTACAGTGGTACCTCTGGTTACAAACTTAATTCATTCCGGAGGGTCAGTTCTTAACCTGAAAGTGTTCTTAACCTGAGGTAACACTTTAGCTAATGGGGCCTCCCGCTGCTGCCGCGCCGCTGGTGTGCGATTTCTGTTCTCATCCTGAGGTAAAGTTCTTAACTCGATGTACTATTTCTGGGTTAGCAGAGTCTGTAACCTGAAGCGTTTGTAACCCAAGGTACCACTGTATTTTGAATTTTTGTTTTTGCAGCTCTTTTTGTTTTCTTTTTGTGACTCTGTGGAACCCAATTCACCTACTGACTGATTGATTGTGTGACTGCAGTACATTGTTTATTGCTTTCATTATATGGATCAATGGTCTCGTTAGATAGTGAAATTCATGTTTTTAAAAGGGGTTGTTTTTAAAAGTCTGGAATGGATTAATCCATTTTGCATTACTTTCTATGGGAAAGTGCACCTTGGTTTTGGAACGTTTTGGTTTTGGAATGTACTTCCGGAACGGATTAAGTTTGAGAGCCAAGGTATCTGTATCCTAAAGAAACCATAGTCTCCAGTGACCTTTGCTCCAAGGAAAGCTGGAACCCCTAGAATCTCTCACCACTTGGAGACCAGGGTGTGCACAGCAATAGCTAATCAAATAGTCAACCAATAGTTAGGAGCATTCTGGGTAGGAAACCTGTGGCAGGGGCAGACTTTGGTCTCAACTTTCAGTGGCGCCCTGTGTGAGTCCAAAATTTGGCACACCCCTCTCACCTCTTTGCTTCCCTTCTCTTCCCTACTTCACAGTTGCAACCTTTTGTTTATAAATACTCTTCTATGTTGTTTCGAAATGTGTTTTCTGCAAACGTATTGGATCCAAATTTTGTTTCAGTAGCACATGTCTTGTTTCATTTCTTGTAACTTTATTTAGTCCATATACAGCTCAATTTTTAAAAATCCATCTTAATTTATTATTTGAATTTAATCTGTTTTCTATGTTTAAGAGTCTTGTTCCTTCTGTTCTTGCTCTTCCTGCTCCCTTTCTTCTGGATAGTTCTAGATAGTTTCTTCTGGATAGTTCTGCCCATGTGATAGTCCCCCCCCAAGCTCTTTCCTGTATTTCCTCTGAACTTATCTGCTCTGCTTCTGAAAGGTCTCAACACCTTTGTTTCTTCCCTTTGTATGTAATTGAAATGCCTTCAGGAAGTTCCCACCTGAATGGGATGGCATTATTTCTCAAAGCATCGGCCAGAAAGTTATAATTGCTCCTTTTCTTTAACAATCTCATTGGTATCTCAGAGTTACGATCTTTTGGTCATCGATCTGGATGTGCTTCTGGTAATAAGGTAAGGTAATAGGGTAAGAGACCCTTGGACGGTTAAGTCCAGTCAAAGGTGGCTATGGGGTGAGGCACTCGTATCGCTTTTCAGGCTGAGACAGCTTTCTGGGTCATGTGGCCAACATGACTAAGCCGCTACTGGCTCACGGAGGACTGTGACGAGTGCCAGAGCACACAGAAACACCGTTTGCCTTCCCACCACAGTGGTTCCTATTTATCTACTTGCACTGGCATGCTTTCAAACTGCTAGGTTGGTAGAAGCTGGGACGGAGCAACGGGAGCTCACCCCGTCATGGGGATTCGAACCACTGACCTTCTGATTGGCAAGCCCAAGAGGCTCAGTGGTTTAGACCACAGCTCCATCTGCACTGGTAGTGCATCTGCAGTGGCCAGTGCAGTGGAACCAGTCCCACTGCCCTACCTCCACCCCTTTGAATGTTGCCAAACTGCAGCTTCCAGTCATCCCTGATCATTGGCCAGGCTGTCTGGGGCTGATGAAAAATCCAACAACATCGTTTGGACCACCACACAGGATTCCCCATCCCAACTCTGGTTCTTTACTTTCTGACTCACGCTAGCTTTTTACGATGTGTGAAGGTGCTTCTTGCCGCAGCTGTTGTTAAACTATTTTTTTTACTGCTGTCTCTTTATCACTGTTTGTTCCTTCTATTGCTGGTGTGGGTGTTTTTTTTTTTATTGCCATTGCAGTTTACTGCTTGGTAAGCCTACAGGAGAGAAGGCAGGGTATAAACATTCTAAATAAGCAAAATGCTTGCGAAGGGCATCCTTCTCAGGTGTTTTGAGTCCTTTGAATGGGAGAGGCACCCGGCCCTGTGGAAAAAGACTAAATGTACACACCACACAACCAAAGCCCATGGCTTCCTCCAAAGAATCCTGGGAACTTTAGTTTGCCCCTCACAGAGCAGCAACCCTCAATATTCTTACTGAACTACAGTTCCCACGATTCTTTTGGCAAAGACATGTGTTTTAAATGGATGGTGGAGGTGTGATTATCTTCAGAGGAAGAGGCGTGTTTTTCCATGTGAGAGAAACTCGATTTTTAAGAGAGAAGGCAGAGCTCTCGCTGATAAGCTGAAAGCATCTTGCGGTGTGCATGGTCCTCTTTGCCTATCTGATATGGTGAGGGAGTGAATTTGCTGCCCCCTAGGAGCATGCGGGACGCGGGTGGCGCTGTGGGTAAAAGCCTCAGCGCCTAGGGCTTGCCGATTGAAAGGTCGGCGGTTCGAATCCCCGCAGCGGGGTGCGCTCCCGCTGCTCGGTCCCAGCGCCTGCCAACCTAGCAGTTCGAAAGCACCTCCGGGTGCAAGTAGATAAATAGGGACCACTTACTGGTGGGAAGGTAAACGGCGTTTCCGTGTGCTGCGCTGGCTCGCCAGATGCAGCTTTGTCACGCTGGCCACGTGACCCGGAAATGTCTCCGGACAGCACTGGCCCCCGGCCTCTTGAGTGAGATGGGCGCACAACCCCAGAGTCTGTCAAGACTGGCCCGTACGGGCAGGGGTACCTTTACCTTTACCTTTAGGAGCATTCTGCCAAACTAGCAGTTTGAAAGCACAAAGTGCAAGTAGATAAAGAGGTACCGCTCCGGCGGGAAGGTAAACAGCGTTTCTGTGTGCTGCTGTGCTTCACCAGAAGTGGCTTAGTCATGCTGGCCATGTGACCCAGAAGCTGTACGCCGGCTCCCTCGGCCAATAAAGCGACATGAGCGCTGCAACCCCAGAGTCGTCCGCGACTGGACCTAATGGTCAGGGGTCCCTTTACCTTTACCTTTAGGAGCATCCAAGCTGTGTGCCTATGCTGTACCTATGTACTTGTAAATACATTCCAAACTGCCATAAATCTTCTGGAGGAAGCAAAACCCAGTGTGCCCTACCATTCCTGGCTAACGCAACCTCTTTTTATCTTTGTAAATGCTGAAATGGTACCTTTTGAAGGCTCTTTGACACATCTCTTGCAGTAGTGGGATCTGAACCTAGAGTCAACATGGGGCCACAAGGGCAGCGGCAGCAGTATTCATGCCCATCAGGCTGGTGTAAGACAAGGCAGCAATGACGGGCCTCCCCTTTGAAGGGCTGTCCAGTCCAAATCTGGTCAGAAGATCAAAGAGCCCAAGGAGGGAGAGCAAGACAGATCTTGAAGTCACCCCTGAGAGTTAGCACAACGCCTGGACAGCTAACATATCACCTGGCCACAGTCTTCTGCACCTTGGCAAGATGTTTTGTATTTCCATTTGAATCACAGTGGTTATTCTAAATTTGCATCCACAAATATAGATCAGCACATTCGGTTTCCATTCACAGCGGTGTCCTCTTTCGCCCCTGCCTTAATGAGGCATTCAGTGGCCACCCTGGTTCTATGCCAGTGGTTTTCCAAACCAAGCTGTGGGTTGTAGCTCATTGGCAGAGCATCTGCCTTGCAGGCAGGAAGTCCCAGGTTCGATCCCCAGCATCTCCAGGTCGGGCTGGGAAAAGTGACCCTGGAGAGCTGCTGCCAGTCCGTGGCTGCAGCACTGAACTAGGTGGACCAGTGATCTGACTTGGCATAAGGCAGTTTGCTATGCTCCTAAACCTAGAGGAATTTATTTTATTATCTCAGGGTGGTTCATAGCATATGTTCTCTCTTAGGTGCAGCTCTTAAAGATGCCTTTGGGCATAGGCTCAGATCAGCTTCCAAAGATGCCTTTGCTCCTTCACCTTTTGGGGTTTGGCTGCAGGCCAGTGGCAGAGCATGAAGACCTGGGGAGGGTGGTGGGGGTCCACAGTGGCCTCTGGGAGGGTGCCTGCCTGCCTGCTGCCCCCCGAGAGCTTCCCTTCGCTCTGTCATTTCCGCTGACTTGAAATTCACCAGTGACCCCGGCACTTCTGAGAACAACCCCAGGCCCCTTTCTCGGCTGCTCTGGGCACAGACAGGACATTGTTAGGGAGTTCGATGGAGAACAAGCGCTCCATTGACTCGGATGTGAGAACGGCAGCCCCGGAGGGAGGGCAAGGGGGCTTGGCCTTTTGTTCCGGCTCCAGATGAGGCACTAGGAGCCAGCAACAACAACAAAAAAAAAACCCAGAAAAGACAGGGTGGGGGTGGCACGGAGCCTTAGGACTGCTCCCCCCCCCTCAATCCCTCCTTGGGTGTGCTCTGACTGGGGGGTGCAGCCACCGTGCCTAATGAGAGCCGTGTTGTCTGGGTGGCTTTTAAGAAGGACAGGGAGAAAAGGAAGAGGGTGTTCTGTGTTCCAGGGTGGGGAGTCTTCTTCCGATCGGGGGGAGAGGGCAGGAGGAACGCCAGTTTGTAGGAAAGCAAGGGGCCGTGGCGTTGCCCGATGTTGTCCCCGAGTCACACACAGCCCCTCGGAAGGGTAGGGGTGGCTTTGCATCTCCAGCCTTGGAGAATGGGGTGATTCAACTGGTGTTTTCCTGAGCCAGCGCAGCTGCATGCGGTTGAGCCAGAGCAATGGCCTGTGATGCTCCCCCTTGGCTGTGTGCCAGTTCCTGCGGGGCCTTTTGCACAGATGTCAGCGAGAGTTCAGCAGGGTGGCATGCTCCAGGAAGCAGGAGGCCTCCCCTGCCCCTTTGCAATCCTGCTCCGAGGAGCAGAGGAACATGCCTTTTATAACCGAGTCAGACCATTGGTCCCTCTTTCGTCCACATTTGGCTGGCAGTGGCTCTCCTGAGTTTTCAACTCCCAGCCCTGTCTGGAGATGGCGGGGATTGAACCTGAGGCCTTCTGCACACACAGCAGATCCTCTGCCACTGAGCTACAGCTGGGAGCCTGAAACACAGCCCTCTTTCATCTTTTTAAAGGTTATGGCAGTATTTTCACAGCACAGCTAAAAATGTGTGCCAATGGGCTGTGCAGCCAACCTTTGACTTGCCCCATCTTTTCTTTGGTTAAAAAGCATAGATACAAAGGTTTTGTGCCCTAAATAGCTGTTTCCTCTCCTTTCCTCTGCTTTCCCGCTGGCAGGGGCCTCCCAGGTTGATTTCTGCTGGGTAGACAAGAGATGTTCAAGGTGGCTTGTGTCCATGTGAAAGGAAGCAGCGCTCAAGTGTTTCTTCCTACAAGGAAACCATGGTGATAGGCTGAACCGTTTTTGGGGTTGTATTCCACAACTTAAAACCACATAGTAGATCCTGGGTCTATTTTGAAATCGACGGGGCTTCTCCCTTGTGACAAATCAGTGTTTTCGCCACTCCCTTGGCTATGCTGGAGGTCTCTGGCATGCACTGTGAAGTTTGCTACCTGTGCTCAGGGCAGGCACAGAATACCTAGCACAAACTCGGAGCAGCCCTTGTCTGTTTTGAACCCCTCTCGCTGTGGGTTATAGCCTCAGCGCCTAGGGCTTGCCGATCGAAAGGTCGGCGGTTCGAATCCCTGCGGCGGGGTGCGCTCCCGCTGCTCGGTCCCAGCGCCTGCCAACCTAGCAGTTCGAAAGCACCTCCGGGTGCAAGTAGATAAATAGGGACCGCTTACCAGCGGGAAGGTAAACAGCGTTTCCATGTGCGGCTCTGGCTCTGGCTCTGGCTCTGGCCAGAGCAGCGATGTCACGCTGGCCACGTGACCCGGAAGTGTCTCCGGACAGCGCTGGCCCCTGGCCTCTTAAGTGAGATGGGCGCACAACCCCAGAGTCTGTCAAGACTGGCCCGTACGGGCAGGGGTACCTTTACCTTTACCTTTACACAACGTTCCAAGACCTCTAGTGGGAGAAGGCTGGGCCCACACAGAGAGACTGAGCCTCTTTGTTATATGCTTGGCATAGATTGCAGAATCCCTCCAGACTTTAGGGTGACTGGATGTGAAAGAGGAAAGTTGCTGTTGGTGCAGAAGAAGTGTCCACCTCAATTCCCCTCTTGTACACACAGCTAGTGAAAATACTGGAGTCCTATCCTCTTTTGCACCCACAATATTCTCCGGAGGTTTTTTTAATCGTTTCAGAGCCTCTCCAATTGTCCTTTTCATTGTGCATTCATGGTGATTTGTGCTCAATAAAATGGTAGTGGGGTCATTTATACACAAACCCACTTTCAATACTGCAAAAGATTCTGGGGGTGGGCGTACCGCTTCATTTCCAATCAGTGCCTGTCTTGTAGTAACTTCCCACTGAAATCCTATTAGCTTTCTGTACTACTAATGTTCCCAAGTAAATTTTCATCCCACTTTTGTTGCAAGAAGACTGTCCTTTCAGATGGCAATCATGCAATAACATTGGAGAAACACCAGTCTGGGGGAGCCCCTTTGAATCCAACCATTGTGCTAGCAGGAAGCGGTGCTCTGTGTTCTTCAGCGTTCAATTCCAGCAGCTGAAGCAGGGTGTTGTGTTCTCCCGCAGTAACTCTGCTGCTGTCTGAGAGCAAATCTCAGGGGGGTTGTTCATGCAAAGTATTTCTGGAAAGCCCAGAGGCGCAGAAAGTGCATGCAGAAATCTTTGGTGCCAGGCGATTTCTGTTCCCAAAGTGTCGGCTGAGGTTTCATGGACATCATTCCATTAAAACTAAAGCAAGACTCCCCCACATATGCAAAGGAACTCCATCACAAGGCGTAGAAAAGGGAGATAGATAAGCCCAGGATTTATGTGGAGGGTGGGCAGGACACCCACCTGTTATCAACCTCTGTTGGACTCTGTTTAGCAGGTTCAGAATTAAATGTCTCAACAACAGTTGTTTTAAATTACTTTCTTTTGACCCCAGGTGCTTAGAAAAATCTGTCTAAATCTTTCTACAATTTCTACTTAAGTATTTTTTTTTTTACGTACTTGATTGGGAGGGAGCTGCCCTGTGCCCACGCCCATGGATGAACCTGATGCAGAGATAGGAGGGATTTTGTTGGGCATAACAGAGGGATGCTAGCAGACCTTAGAAGTGCAAATTGTGAATTTGAGATTGCAGGACATTTGCCTGTGCTAGACCCAAAGAGGGGCTGTGTCACCTTTAGAAGCTGCTCGGGAGAAATTCCTCCAGGCATTGCTTTGCCTGAGACAGCTCTGCAATTGGAAAAGCCCTTCTGGTAATGTGTATTAACTCACTTCCTCACTTTGTTTTCTTTTTGTGTGTGTGTGATAAATGAAAGTTAATAAAAAAGAATATTAAAAAAAAAACTCACTTCCTCCAGCTCTGGCACACTGGTGGTTGCGTCTAGGCCTTGGAACTTCTGCTCCAAAGTGCCCTGCGCTGATGATGATATACCACTGCCTCTTACAGCTGAGCATAAAAATAATTATTCATGTCATTTCTATACCGCTTTATATTTATTTTAATCTCCGGGCAGCAGTTAAGTCAATTTGAGGCACTATATAAGTGATCATCATAACCAGCAAGTCATCATCAAAGCTGAGTGCCATGTTTGGCAGCCCCTGTTTATAAGCCTCATAAGAAGATAGGATAAGAAGCACTCTTCTGGACTAGGACAAATGTCCACAGAGTCCAACCTTCTGTTTCCCATAATGTGCCCGCCAGGAGCCCTGGGAAGCCCACAGCGCGAGTCTCCCCAGTCCTGGGACTCCCAAGCTCATCTGGCCGCTGCACCTGCCGGATTCCTGCCTGTCTTAAAGGCACAGCGCTTGGGTCAGCGGGGGGGGGGACGTGCGCCCACGAGCTAGAGCGTCGGACCCGCCTTTCGCGCTGCAAAGGCCGCCTTTCTGCCTTGGATGGCGCCATAAATCAAGGCAGAGGCGCCCTCTCCGCCTTCCCTTCCCAGGAGAGGAATCTCGGCTCGCTCGCCCACAGCGTCTCCATCTTCCCGTCGCCGATCCTCTCCGGCTCCGCTTTGCTGGGAAGCGGCCCAAGGCACAGTTACGCAACGCGCCGGCCAGCCCGGTTCGGGAGCCAAGCGGCGGAGGGGCGCCCTCTAGTGGGCAGCGGAGGCGCCGCGTCGCCTCGGATCTTGGAAAGCAGCCTTCTTGGGGTGGGGGAGACAGGGTGCTTGCGCCTGATGACAGAGCGACACGTGCTCCCCCTGCCCAAGGACTGTGCGGGAGATAAAAAAAAAAAAACCCTTTCCGCCTTTGGAACTGGTCGCCCTCAAAAGAATCTGCCCAGAACGTGGTGGTGGAATAGACTGTACTATTTGAGAGCCGGCGAGGGGGCAGAGAGAAAAAAAACTTCCCCCTATATTTTAAGGCAGAGGTTTTCAACCTTTCTGGGTCCACGGCTCGCTGGACCAACTGCATTCTTTCTGCGGCACCGCCGTGGGGCTCAGGAGCAGTCCTGGATTTACCTATAAGCTAAAGAAGCTGCAGCTTAGGGCCCCACTCTCTTGGGGGCCCCCAAAAAACTAAAGAAAAAAAACTAAACCTGGATGTACATTTCCAAAATATAAGATAAAAAACAAACAAAACAAAACCTACATACAGCAACAATTTTGTGTCTTATGCAGGCTCCTATGATGTATGTAATGGACCCTGCCTGCTAGCCTGCTCCCTAAAATATCACTGGTTTGCTCATTTCTATATATAGGGTGCCTACATATAAATGGCCTCATTACCTTCAGTAGCTTAGGGTCCCATCAAGCCTAAATCCGGCCCTGCTCAGGAGCCCAGTTATGTCACCCCTTTCCTTCCTCTCACCCTTTTTCAAATACCCTCCCTTGTGGGTGTTCAAACACCCTCCCCTCTGCTCCCCTCTCCTTGGGAGTCCTCTGGGCAGCCACTGCTGCCGCCCCTGGTCTCTGAGCTGCCCCCCTCCCCCCAAAGAGAGGTGCTTCCTGACACTGCCCCACAAGGACCTGGGACTTGTCTGTCCATTTCCAACAGTAAGGGCTGGCAGACTGGCTGGTGGGGCTTCCTCACCCACTTGCTTGCTTACTCCAAGGCCACCTCAGCTCCTGGCAACGAGCATCCCCTGGCCAGCCCCAGAGGCACCATTCGCCTGGGGAGTTTGTAGCCAGGGATGCTGCAACAAACAACTGTGCAAGCCTCTGGGAGGCAGAAACGTGAGAAGGCATCAGAGGAGGGAGGGAAAGAAGAGGGACAGAGGCCAGTGTTGCCCACAGCACCCCAAACATCATTCAAGGCACCTCAGGGTTCCATGGCACATTGGTTGAAAACCACTATTTTAGGGAAATATCCCCACAAATAAACCCCAACACATGTTAGGGAACAGGCTACTCCATGCTGTGCTAGTTTCTAATTTAAAAACAAAACAAGCAAGCAGTAGTTTCAAAAATATAATCTGACACGTGCAGTCTGAATCATTTTCAGTCCCCTCTAACATTTCAAAATTCTACTGCCATGTCCCACTGGAGAGGCAGACTAGGCTTTGTAGAGGCCAGGAAACGGATCCTGGGTGAAGCCCTTATCTGGGTCAGTCTTCCATGTAGTTCTGGGTCATGCATGTGCAGGTCCATTTTGTAATATCTGTCAGTGGTTGCTCTCCTAGATGGGTGCACTGCTAGAATGTTTGCTGTTACCCTTCCTTTGCCAGTTTTAAGCAAGGAGGCACCAATTTGCTTGAGGTAAGACAGCTGGAGCTGGGGGTTTGGCTCGAAACATGCTTTTGCCACCTGAGACAAAGGGCAAGATGGCATCAACAGCTTCAAGAAACTTTAAGGCCAATAGAAGAACTGGAAAGAACTGAGCATTAGGATGTTGATCAAATGCTTAAGGAGAGGTTTGCGGAAGGGCTACAACACTTTGTAAAAGAGATTTAGAATTGTTCTTTGGGTGGGGGGACCTTCTGGGAAATGTTAACAAAAAAACCCAAACAACCCAGGGGCTTTCGTAGAGCCAAATTATTATTATTATTATTATTATTATTATTATTATTATTGACATTTGTATACCACCCTTCATCCAAAGATCACAGGGCAGCTCGCACGCAACATACAAATGCAAAATGAGAACACAAAACACATAATAAAAAATAAAATCTGGTCAGGATTGTATCAGCGCCTTGCAGCAAAGGTTCAGCGATGCATAACGCTGTACAGATGGCAAGTAGGATGATACTAAACTCAAAGGGAAGGATGGAGGGAATCAGCAAGAGGATGTTGGAAAAGATTCAGAGGGTGATGCAAAGCTCTGAAACTAGATTTGAGTCGCCTTTCTCTTGCTTCCCAACACCACAAAGTGGAAGGGACCACTAGTCCCAGGATAAATTTGATGAGGATGGCAGGCATGTCAGCAAAGTCATATACATTGCCAGAAGAAGTACAGCAGAGAAGGGTAACTTTAACATGTGTGTTGGAGAAGTCCAAATAAGCCGTGGAGCTGCTGATGAGACAGGTGTGAGGAAGCAGAGCTCCATGGCTCTGGCTGCCAGAAAGGAAGTGTACACACAGGATTAAAGCCTAATTTTAGAATGAATCACCATGCCAGTGAATTGCCAATAAGGGACAGAATGGCAGAGAGGCACTTTTAAATCCATTGTGCATTTCTGACCACTGCAGGATCAGCATTTGAGTTACCAATGCAGGGAAATGCAAAAGCAAAATTAAACTCTAATCCCACTTTCAGGATTTCAGCTAGGGCTGCAAAGGGCATGTGGGTGCACCATTGCTCATTTAAATGTTTCACCTGCAGCAATTAGAAGGTGAGCATGTTTAGCTTCAGCAGTTAAAAAATCCAGAAGCACTACTGGAGCAAGCCAGGTGAGTTTCCCCCCCAGCCAGTTAGCAGCTCATTCCATTTGTAGTGTTACACATTAAAACAAAGCAAGAAAACCCTTTGAAAGAGCTGAGGCACTTGGATTTGCTCACTGTCGTCTTCAGATAAGGGCCAATCTAGAGAGGACACCATTTGTACAAGTAGCAATTGTTTGTTTTATTTTTAGGGTAAAAAAAACACAAACAAACCAGAGGTAGGCTGTGTGATGCAGATCATGACTCTGGCAAGTAGGGGTACAGAGGCTTTATCATTCTGCTCTCCACTGTAATCCCAATCTGGATCAGGGCTGTTATTTAAATTAGTAGGTTACCCAGATTCCAAAAAAACACCTCCCACAAATACCTGCTTATATATTTAAAGCATCATCAGCATGGTTGGTAATTGCTTGAATGGTACTGCACCAAGTTTGGTCCCAAACAGATTGTGTAAACCAGGGATGGGGGACATTTTTCAGGGCTGCATTCCCTTCTGGGCAGTCTTCTGCAGGACACAAGCCAGTGGAGGGCAAACCCAGAGGCAGAGCAACAAAAAAACAAACACTTAAGGAATATGTGAAGCAGAGCTGGTGAAATGTTTGGCGGAGGAAGAGGGTGTGTGACTTGGTTAGAGTCCTGAGGGCCTGAGGTTCCCCATCCCTGATGTAAACAACAGCAGGCTTCTATCTCCAATAATGGGCTCTGCCTTCACAGCAGAAATTGGGAGGGTGTCAGCATGTGCAGCAGCAGCAGAAATCCTGCTGGGATGGTGAATTTCAAGATCCATCTCCATCTCTCCGTGAGCCATATTCCCAATAAGAACCCTGTCTGGGATTAAAGGCGTTAGCAGAAAATGTTGCAGGAAATGATGGCACTGAGCAGCACAGGCAGAATGGTGAAGGAGGGTGCAGTGCAGCTTCTGGCAGCCAGCCGGAGCCCTGCAGAGAGAAAGAGATGGTTATCAATCAGCTTCCCTGTCCAGTTACTGGCAGATAATTTGAGACAAGCCTCACAGGGGAATACTGCTGCATCACACTTAGAAAGTGCTTCAGAAGGTACAAAGTGTTTCGGGTCCACCTAGGCATACATTTCGACAGGAGTGTTTGACAAATGCAGCTGTGATTTGTTTTAACAGCACTTTCACACCTAGGCTTCTTAATTAACCACAGTTAAAACTAATTAGTTCCCCAAATTTCTGTGTCTTTACAACTGAAGCCAACCTATATCAAAGGCTCGGATTTTAAAGTTTTGCATTCACAATTTGAATGACAAAATGGCAAAGCTGAATATTTGCAAATTTTCTTTTTGGTTCAAGCCACAATGCTGCGCTCTCCTAAGATTGGATTGTGATACGTCCAGAATTTTCCAGACGTACTGCAGTCGGCAGCAGTGTCCGGGCGGAAATTGGCAATATGTTTGGGAAAATCTGGATGTAGGGCAGTGCCATTTTTGCAATTTTCATTAAAAATGCCTCTAAAAAAGTGATTTTGCAAAAAAAAAAAAAAGCAATAACTTTGAGCAAGACTAAACAAAAAAAAGCTCAACAAATTTTCTGTCTGGATTTTCACTGTTTGAATGCTATCCTAAGATGTAAGATGAACTCCTGCCACTGATGCACATTGTTAATGCTATGTCTGCTTGCAGGAAATGGAAATTACACACCTGCTGGGTTATTTAAAATCAACAAGCTGCATTTCTTTGGCACACAAACACAGAATTATTATTATTAATTCAATGTATTAAATCAAACTTTATGTTCCTCATGTTCCTTGCTGAATTAATCTAATTTACAACTTGGGTAAGAAAACAGCAGCACCCCCGCCCTGCCCCACAGTCATGGGAGAGGCAGAAGATTCTCTTAGCGTTGTTTGTGAGAACAGGCAATGCCATGCAGGGCCCAGGTGCCCGAGCCTTTGTGCCGAGAGGAAAGTGTCTTGCCTTGATCAAAAGAATCATCATATCTCAAGAAAGGGCCAGCTGAGACAATGCCCAATGGAGGCTTCCTTCCAGCAATCGCAGGGCCTGGCTTGTCACAATTCTGAAAGAAGGGGAGGAAATGGGACTTTATTGTTTTGTCTAGAGGATTCTGAATAGGTTAGCTCTGTAGTCTCAGCACTCCCGTGGGTGCCAAGATGACAGTCAGGCTAATTTCCCAGCCCATTGCCAGTCTGTTTTCTGCCCAGGTTGATGCAGGTATATCAGGATCATATCTAGATTTTAACACAAGTCAAGATTGCCTGGGTAATTTTCCACCTCTCTGATCTTAATCACTCTCTAGATGAGGCTCTGAGGGCTACCACCAGCTCTCAAAGCTGTTGCCTTGGCCTGATCTGACTCAGAAACCTTGACCCTGTGTGTGTCAGCATGCAGCATCCTTGGGAAGCTGCCAAGGACCAAGACTCCCAACAGGTAACCACTGCTGATGCCTGCCCTAGGTACTCCTTTAACCGCCACTCCAGTCTGGGCACTGGAGTCGCTCAGCTGCCATTTAAATGCCCCTGATATTTTCCAGGGAACTATGAGAAACTGACCACCATTTTGATTTCCCACAATACCCCAGAATGACACTATGGTGGGGGCATTGTGGGAAACTTAAATGGTTCTATAGGAGTGGAAAGAACTCTGCTTCCGCCGCCAGGTAAGTCCACAACACCAGGGCAACCCATTGGCATGGAAGGGGCCCACTATGCCCCACTCAAACCTGGAGCCAGACTTAGTTTGCGGTTCCTCCTTTTCCTAACTCACCACGGTACACCTGGCGGTAAGGAAGGTGCAGAGGCGGATACGACAGTGCAGGTACACCTCCTCCAAATCTGGGATGAAGGCAAAGACACTGAAGGAGAAATGGCCAGTGAGGGACACGGCATCCTTTTCAACTACCACGGTGCCATCTCGAGGGTTTGGACACCTGCAATGAGAAGGTGGCATAGGGCAGAGGATTGAGAGTTGCAGGAGCCTGGTGAGACCAAGGGCTTGTTCACCTGTGCAAGTTTATCACTCGTTTGACTGAACTCGCTGGTGCAAAAGACCCCCCACAAGACTTTCATGTCCATCCAGGATCATCACAACGATCTTCCATTAAGACAATCCTGACATTCAGCTAGGAGTCGCTGAGTGTTGACTAATCATCAGCTGAGAAATCACATTAGGCTGGTTCACGTAGAGGCGTTTTCATACTTGATCTCTGCAACTTCAAGGGATGATGGGCAGAGGGGCACTGAAGATGTTGCACCTCAGTTTCTGAGACCCAGGCCTTAATAAGGAGCATTTCCACCCCTTTCATCCCTTGGGCTGTGTTTTCCTTCCCCATAACTTTTATACGCGGGAGCCAGAAAGGGATCAAGACTACAACATAGACAGGGAGGAGAGAGTCTTCAACCCTGTGGTCTGAATTGGAACTGCAGCTCCCACTTTGCAGTGGGAAGGGAGCTCTCTGCATTGAAGACATCAAGTGTGCAAGTGTGGAGGGCTCAGTTTCTGATCAGGATTATAGTGGGGGCAAGAGTTTAAGACTCCCCCCCTCCCTGCCCAGCATGTTATCCACCCAGTTTGAGGTCTCTATATCAACTACTTATATGTTTTGTTTTAAGAAAAACATAAGGACTAAATATATGAATAACATCATTTCTACACACAGAGACTTTGCGCCTGCCCATTAGGGGAAATAGGAAGCCTCCAACATATATATTTTTAGATGTCCTTTTTATGTTGAGATTTGAAGAGACACCATTGATCCTCTGCTGAAGAGGCTCTCTGATCTTTCAGACAAGTCTACACTTAATCCTCTCCTCTTAGGCAAAGATCATAAGATGACCTGGCTGGTAGCCAGATTCTGCACCCAGATTTGTAGGCACAGATAAAATAGTTTACTAGGGAAATGCTGAAGTTGCCCTTTGGGGCACCTCAGAGTCAATTTTTTATGGTGGCCCAAATCTCAGTTGTATGGGTGTATGTATATATCTTAATTTTAACTCATGAGCTATTGCTGCAATCTGCTCCGATTGTATATTTTATCTTTATGAACGCTGTTTTTATTGTCTTATGTTAGCTGGTCTTTGACCATAATAAATTATGTACCTGTGCATCATTTCTAGTTTGATCCTCAGTTAAGAGAATATGCAAGTTAGGTTCTTGTCTCACTACACTGCAGTCCCTCTACTTCTCCCCTTCTTCATACATATTCAGCTTGAATGCTGTGGCTTTCTTCTCTAGCTGCCCTTTCATGCCAGGTGTCCTGGCCCTCAGCCCATGGTTGATGTCTAAAAGGCATCAACAGCCAAACCCAAGTGTCCTCCCGATTCTCAACCCCTGTTCTCCAGTGGTATGAATTCTCCCTTCTCCCTGCCTGTCTCCTCCAGTTAGTAAGCCCTGTTCCCTTTCGAGCAGACCATGCAAACAGGAAGAGGCAAGCAGCTTACTGGTTGGTGATGATATCCCACCGAATGCTGGAGTAGGCGTCTTTGTCCGGTGTGGCCCAGCACGATGACAAGGTCAGTACAAAGCGGGTGGCGTCTGCCCCCGAAATGGTGATGCCCACATAGGCCCTGTGATTGACAGTGAGTAGGATAGGGCTCTGGGTGAAGGGCCGGCTGTACTGAGGGTCTTGGTACAAAGTCATGGTGGTCTGGTAGCTCCCTTGGCCGGAGGTGAGAGTGGTGTTAATGATGCTATCAAAGGGGTAAAACATAAGAGAGTTACAATGCTTTTGTTTTAGAGCAAGCAACAGGGCAGCACTGCACTTTCTTGGGCTCAGGAAGAGGAATCATGGGAGATGAAGAGTGAGGAAGAAGGATAATTTGAAAAGCAGGACGTTGGAAGGACACAAGAGCAATGTTTTGAGGGTGGGAAAACTCTGCTTGGCCTTTGTTGGAGTCAAGAGTACTGAATTGGGAGGCCTTCAGTCTGGTCCAGAAAGTAGATTCTTATGATAGAGGAATGCAAAGGTACCTAAATTTGAAGCGAATAAGAGCAAAGGAACAAAGAACTTTGGAGCCAACATAGTGAACCTAGGTAAAAGGCCTGAAGCCATATGAGTGGAAGAGGCACAGAAAGGCTTCCACAACTGAAAGATGCAAGCAAGGAAAGATGGGGAGGAGCACAGCGAGAGGATACAAAGACAGCTCTCTGCAAGGGACCAGGTGCTGCTGCAGCCAATGCTGGAAAGACGCAAATATTACAAGGATGTGAAATCCTGCATTGGGGCGTTTGGCTTCTCTGTCCTGTCCTTCCAGCCGAACTCACTCCTGGATGGGATGGATGGCAGATGCCATTGAAAGGTTGATGTTCAGCGGGTAGGCACAGGAGAAGCGCAGGAAGAGAAAGCGATCCCTGCTGATCACCCCTCCGTAGGTGTTCTCCACACGGCCCTCCACTGCGTTGAAGTAGATGGCATGGGTTGTGTTGATCTGGAAATAATGCAAAGAAAGAACTTTGTGAGGCCCACTGCAACGTAAGCAGACACAGAGGGCAGATTTTCCTTCCTTGCTTTGGCAGCGTCCCTCCTCCCAGACTCCAGGAGTCTGGAAATAATACCGACATCTCCCTTAGTGTAAGCCAGTTAGGTATCAGAGGCTAAAGGTAAAGGCAAAGGACCCCTGACAGTTCAGTCCAGCCGCGAACGACTCTGAGGTTGTGGTGCTCATCTCACTTTACTGGCCGAGGGAGCCGACGTTTGTCCCCAGACAGTTTTTCTGGGTCATGTGGCCAGCATGACTAAACCGCTTCTGGCGAAACCAGAGCAGCACATGGAAATGCCGTTTACCTTACTGCTATTTATTTACTTGCACCTTGACGTGCTTTTGAGCTGCTGGGTTGGCAGGAGCTGGGACTGAGCAATGGGAGCTCACCCCGGCACGGGGATTCAAACCGCCAACCTTCCGATCGGCAAGCCCTGGGCTCAGTGGTTTAGACCACAGCGCTACCTGCCAGAATCTTGCTTTTTAGGAGGTTTATTTGAGGTGGGGTCATAGCTCATTGGTACACACAGAAAGTACCAGGGTCACAATATCTCTGGTTAAAAGGATCAGATAGCAGGAGATGGTATAGACAGTCTCCAAAGAGACTGTGATCTACTCCCAGTATATAAAAAAACTGGCAGTGATCTACCCATTGTCATTGGAGGGAGGAGGAGTGTGTGTGGGGTGGGTGGATTGCCCGGAGTTGCTGAGCTTTTTTTAGGAGTGAAGTGCCCAGAGTTGTTAAGATTTTGGGGGGAAGGATTGCACAGGGTTTTTTAGCTTCCCCCCAATAACTTTTTGTACACAAGAAGGACCCCGCGATCTACCAGGTTCAGCCAGGGATCTACTGGTAGATCACGATCTACTGGTTGGACATCCCTGGTACAGACATAGGAAACTGACTTCTGCTTATATTATTTGCTCATCTCTTCTACTCTGACGGCAAGCAGCTTTCTAGTATCTCAGTCAGGCAGAGATATTTTGCATAACCTTGCTGCTACCTATTTCATCAGAGAGGCTTTTTTTTACTGGAGCAGCAGCTGCATGTTGGGATATATGTCGTGTTTCTTCATGAGCGGGGTGGGGAGAGGGGAGGCTTTATGCTGGATAATTCTCCCCACCTCCATTGTGGTCCCACAGGTCTTCTGCACAGTATCAAAGTAGAAGAGGAGCCTGTCTCCGACAAGCGTGCCAGCGCAGGTGGGATCTGCCAAATGCAGTTCCTCGGCGGGGAATCCATCGGCGAAGAGCAGGCAACGGGAGAGAGACACGACACTGTTGCTGCCATCGCATGTCAACTGGTAATCTGGAGGGAGAAAAGGAACTTGGCAGCCTAGCCCTGTTTCTGACAGCTGGGTTGTTGCAGGGTTGTTGCAGGTGACAGTTGCAGGGTTGTTGCAGGGTTGTTGCAGGTGACAGCTGACGATATTGTTGCTGGAGCTGGAGCCCCCCAGCGTGTGGCAAGATGAGGGCCGCTCTGGGATGGTCAGGACCCACACATGCGGCCCTCGGTTTGACGGCACGGCACCGGGGGAATGTGTGAATACTGACATTCACAGGCTCATCACAGCTATCTGCCAATCACCCATTCCCACCACCCTTCTGAGTAATACCCCTCCCCACCTTCTCACTATATAGAAGGGTCTGGTGACTTCTGTTTCAGTGTATCTGAAGAAGTGTGCATGCACACGAAAGCTCATACCTAGAACTAACTTAGTTGGTCTTTAAGGTGCTACTGGAAGGATTTTTTCTTTCTTTTATTTTGTACTGACATTCTGTAACACGAAGCGAGTCCATGTTTCAAAGGCAAATGCAAAGACAAAAAGGGGAAAGCTGTGGTTCTTGTTTACCATAAGCAGCTTGTTTGGCAGGGCTATAATCTCTGTGGCAGAAGCAGCCCCATTTCCCGTTTTTCTCGCCGCACCATTCATTCTCTTCGCATGCCAAGTCAAGGCAGGGGTCCGTTGCGGCTAGAGAAAGAGGAACAGGTTTAGTTGCAGGAATCAGCGGTGGTCTTAGGTAATTGCAGACTCTGAACTTCACACAGATGGGTCTTTTTGGATCATAGTATGCATCACTTTCCTTGCTTCACAAAGTGGTAAGCCAGACCTGGGTGGATTGGGGGGGGGGACATGCTTATACTGCTGAATGGGGCCTTCTACCTTTGCTCCAAAGTCTTCTCCTGATGGTTCCACATACTGAGGAACTCCCTCTAGTCCTGTGAGCTTGTGTGTATTGAAGAAGCAGGGGGATGGGGGTGTTGAAACTACGCAAGCTACAGAGAGGAACATTTCAAATGTTTACGGTTTTTAAAGATACCACACACAGAGAGTTACACACACACACCTCTGGCCAGTGATTTAAATATCACGATGTTCATTATCTTTTGTGATTGCTGGAGGGAGGGAGAAAGGCAAGGCAAGTCACAGAATGCTGATAAACATTCCAGTCTCTGGGGTGGAAGTGAAAGCCAGTTTGGCTGTAGGGGAAATCTCAATAGGGCCCAAGGATTAGAATGCAGCCCTCCATCTGACAATGGTTAGTCAACCCCTGCTCTGAGGAAGTCTGAGAGCTCAGGGACACAGAAAGTAGGGGAAGTCTGTCAGCAGCAGGACTAACTGAAGAAATTACGAGCCTTGCACCAGCACAACAGACTTTCTGAGGATTGGCTCTTACCTACATTTAATTACCCTGTGTAGTCACCAAGGTTGGTTTTCCATCCCTTTCTAGTTAATAGACTTAGGGTGCTTCCAAAAAACCTTTCTAAGAAGTATTGGTCTTGTTTTGTTTGAAGGGAGATCAGATAATGTCCACCATTTATTTAATCAGCATTCATTCTGATTTGTTTGTGGGGAGGTTAGATGAAGTTGCATCAAAGCTAGTATTACCACACACTTTCCAGAGTATTTTCCCATCACTTTTCTTGTTGCAAAAAGTCTGAACATTTGGAAAATGGATAAGACCTCCCAGTCTGCTATAATTGCACAACCTGAATTTGCCAGTTTGTAACTGAATCCCACACGAAAAGAGTGAGAATCTGGAAGCCCCTTTAACCCCAGTTGCCCCCAAGATGGACAGGTAGCTGATGAAATTGGAACTCACGACACCGGGCAGCTGCTCTCCAGCCACTGACGTGGACCCCATGAAGAAGACACAGTTCCTCGTAAGCGCTGAGGGCCACACACAACATGCCATTAGCCACCCCATAGTGGCACAAGTCATATAAGCAGGACAAATAAAAAGGAGAAGGGTCCACATGCCAGTGGCACTCAGCAAATGGTCCTGATTGGTTAGCCAGGGCCCCACAGACCTCTTCATATTCCTGGGGATCTTTGCATGGCTCTAGTGCTACAGTGTCATCCAAGCACCTGAAAAGTAAAGACAGGAGGTCTTAGTCCCAGCAGACGCCTTTCTGAGGTCACCGGCCAGAGTTGGGCATGAAAAGGAAAGAGCCTGGGCAAACCTTGGGCTTGCATGTAAATTACATTGGCACTGTGGGACAAGCATGTTGGTTCTATGAGGTTGGTTAAGTTTAATTAATGCACGAAGGGGTTAACACTATAGAGGACGCTGTCCTGCCAGGCATAGCTATGTCACTTCCCTTTGGGAGGAAACTGGTAATCCAGCTCAGTGTGTGAAGAGGTTTGAGTTAGTTGCTCCAGCTCAGCCACATGGCTCACACTAGCCGCTCTTGAGTTTCCTATAATTTAGGAACTTTCACCATTTTGGAACTAAGCTAAGTTTTACTGCCTATGAAACTTTTTCTGAATGCTGTATACAAAAGCACATGAATCTGACCTTTGGAGAGTTTGTAAGTACTGTAAGCCATTTTTAACTTACCAAACCATGGTCCTTTCCTATGCTGGAGGAAGTGGAAAACTTTGAAGGGAATTTTAAAATGCACATTTTCTATGTTTTATTTTGCTGGATATTTTGTGATTTTAAATCCCTGCTGGAGTCTTCTCCCCAAAAAGTACTTGCCCCAAACTTGGATCTTGACAACCAGGAATCTCTCTCTCTCTCTCTTGCCCCAACATAAATTATGTTCATTTCAGTGCAAAGGGAATACAATGCAAATAGGGGTGATGTAATCAATTACGTATTACTTGACTTAAAGCAGCAGTTTTAATTTATTTTTAATCTTTGTTGGAAGCCGCCCAGAGTGGAGTATAAATAAATTATTATTATTATTATTATTATTATTATTATTATTACCATATATTCGCCAGGTAGATTTTCATTTTGCACTTCGGACAACTAAGCAAACACTGGCCATTTCCACTTATGTTTCCATTTCCACTGGAATTCTCAGACATCTTTACTTCAGTGTGACCAAGAGAAAAGCTTTGTTAGCACTCATTTTATTTCCTACTAATCTTGTTCAGAGGTCATGGTTTAAAACAGACTCTAGCTAAATAAGCCATCTCTGCTACATGTGATTTGAAGTTAGCTTGCTTTGAAACTGACTTGAGAAACGCTGGCTGCGCTGAACCATTTGGTGGCTTGAGCTGAATGCTGAGGACGTGCTCAGTGCAGCTCACCTGAACACTCTTATTGTCTGTGCCTTACGCCACACTGCCCCTGGCTGAGCAGAGAGAGAGAAAATTGATGGGAAGAGATATTCTGTACATTGCTCCCCTTGCACCAAGGCACCAGCGTTCATCGGACTGTAAAGATGATGCCACAAAAAGACCAACAAAGTGTTAAACGCTGCAATATCGACCCCTCTTACCCCGTTGGGCTTGTATCTGTTTTCCAGGCATTCCCAAACTGCAAGTCATTCTGGGCTCTGTTTCCATCAGGCAGGACTTTATCGTCTCTACGGATGCCGTTGAAATTCCCACACATTCCACACAGCTTCCCCTGGTGTTCTGGTCCCGCATGGATAAAGAGTGTGTGGCGTCCGTTGTATTGGATCTCCACACCGGCTACTGTTTTTATTGTCACAATGTTTTTGACCTTGGAAATAGCACCCAGGGCTCCCAGGCTGTGGGGTAGTTGCACTCTTTTCTGGTTGACCTGTGATTGAGGCAGTAAGCATATCAGATGTGTCAGAGAAAGGTTTGTGGCCACCTGTGATCATTTCACAACAAAGTACAGATTTTATCATTCAGTTCAATTTCACTAAAACTGTTTCCCAGGACCTCATTTTAATTGTGATTTATTAAAGCAAGCTTCTTTCCCAGCTTTCCATCTGACAAATGCCTAAGGGAGCTGACAATAGGAGTGTGGCTAAAAGGAAAACTAACCTGTAACAATTTGAATTTTTTTATTAAAAAAACACCTACAAAAATGCAGTTGCAAAGGCAGCTAAAAACGAAATTCAAGTGGGACACTAAATAAAATACCAAATCTGACTAAGCAGATAAAAAAAATGGGCAGGAAATGCCACCTAAGTAATTCTGTCACCATTGGGCAATTGCTGTTCCCAGTACCAAACTCGGACATCATTTTTATTGCATTTTCTGTAAACAGTTTTGAGAGCCTCTGGAGAATATAAAGCAAGATAAAAGCATTTCCAACGCCCCACAAATAACTATGCACCATATCCAGAAATCTTCCACGTACCTCTGCTGTTTGGCCACTTCCTAGGATTATATGAAAGCTCAGCATTTCATTCTTCAGCCAGACTTCCACTCGGCTCACAAAAGACACGCGCAGGTTTCCCTGGTGCCTGTTCTCTGCAACAACCCGGTAGAAGAAGGGAGAGGAGGGGTGGCAAGTCCTGGAGATCTCATAGGCGCAAGTGCCCTGGAAATGCGCCACAGCCCCATCAAAGGTGAAGTAGTGAGGGTCCCCAGTGACTGTACAGGTTCCCCACCGTGTATGGCAGCCCAGCTTCCCATCCTTCGCAGCACACTTCTGGCCGAGGTTACAGCTGGCTGGGACACAGCGGAAGTCGGAAGGGCCGTCACAGATACACCTCTCAAGGCAACCAGGGAGCCAGACCCGCTCCCCTATCTGCAAGCGTAATGGGAGGTTGTGAGCTAAAAGACTTTAGTCTTTAATGGTGCACAGCTTGAAGTGACTGGATGCAAAACAAACAAACAAACAAACAAACAAACAAACAAACAAACAAACACCCAACCCTGATTCCTTTTAGAATAAACATTGTCTGGACCCTTTTGTTTGATTCAAAACTACTTGCAGAACTTTCTCCAAAACAGAAGAAAAACATCAAAGACACACCCAAGTCGTTCCGTACAATACAGTGGTACCTTGGTACTCAAATGCCTTGGTTCCCAAATGCCAAAGACCCGGAAGTAAGTGTTCCAGTTTTTGAATGTTTTTTTGTAAGCCAAATGTCCGATGTGGCTGCCAGCTAATGTTTCTGGGGCGCCAGCACCGTTCAGAAGCTGCGCCTTGATTTTTGAACATTTCAAAAGTCAAACAGGCTTCTAGAAAGGATTAGGTTCAGCACTTTTGTTTTTGCTATTTATTTTGTGTTTTTGTTTTTGAGGTTTTTTTGGTTAATTTGTTTTTGTGACTGTGTGAAACCCAGTTTGGCCACTGATTGGTTGTGTGACTGTGGAAATGGATAAAAGCCTCCCATCCAAACAATGACTATCATCAGTGCAGGTAATAATAATTATAATAATAATAATTTATTATTTATATCCCGCCCATCTGGCTGGGCCTTCCCAGCCACTCTGGGCGGCTTCCATAAAAACCAAAAATACAGTAAAATCACACGTTAAAAAGGAAATTTTTATTTTATTTTATCTACAATACTGTCTTATTTATTTTATAGTACAGTATATTGATTATTGCTTTCATTTTATGGATCAATGGTCTCATTAGATGTTAAATTGCTGTTTTAGGGGTTGTTTTTAAAAGTCTGGAACGGATTAATCCATTTTGTATTACTTTCTATGGGAAAGTGTGCCTTGGTTTTGGAATGCTTTGGTTTTGGAACGGACTTCTGGAAAAGATTAAGTTTGAGAACTAAGATACCGCTGTATCTTGTGCTGTCCAGCACAGGTTCAGCATCTTAGAAATAAAAGCTAATTCCAAACAGACCTAGAAGCACAGGCCACTCTCTTTCCTAAGGCCTCCATTTTGCCTGGAGCTGTTTTATTTCCATTCAGGAGACTCTTTCACACATTTCTATTCCCACTAAGCCTGGGAACAAAGGAAATGAGCCATCACCATTCCAAGATGGCAGATTTGCAATTCAATAGCCTCCCATGTGATCTAAAGTTAAACACTCCCATGTTAGCTAGCAGAGAACAACAACAGTTAATTATCAACCCATTAAGGAGCCAAGAGAACTTAGTACACCCCAAAGGAATTTCCCCTGCATTGAAACTTTTCAGCAACACACACAGGCATTCTCAATTTCAGTGCCAATTAAACAATTTTGCTTAACAACATATGGCCACTGTCAAACTGTGTCTACTCAGTGAGTAGCACAGGGCCTACTCCATGGTTGAGGGGGCGCTCAGCAGAATGCCCTCTGGTGGGCTTCCTTGTTTATGCTGGTGTCCTCCCAGTGGGCCAGTGGCATAGCGTGGGTTGTCAGCACCCGGGGCAAGGCAAGTAATTTGCGTCCCCTAACCCTGAGTGAGCCAGGTAGGGGCAGAGAGCTGCGAGTGCGAGCGCGCCCCCCTAGATGTTGCGCCCGGTGCGGCCGACCCCCCCCTGCACCCCCCACGCTACGCCACTGCAGTGGACTAATGAAGCACCAGTTCTCCTCTAATCAGTACCAGGCAACTGCCATTTTAATTTACTACAATGTCCCAGATGTCAGCATCACTCCAGAGCACTGTAGGTAAATGGGAGCCATTTGAGGATTAGGGCAGCAGGGAGAGAAAAAGCCCGTTGTGGCTACATCATGGCTACCTACACTGGAAAGCAGGGATGTGGACCCTCACCTTATAATGCAGCCCTTTGTGCACACAGCCACACTGCTCTTCTGGGATGCACCTGTCTCCACTGTGCAGGTACCCTCTGTCACAGAAACACCCTTCAATGCACATAGGAAGGCAGTGGGGCTTAATCCAAGCACTGAAGCAGATGTCCTGGCAGGGAGTTCCACAGAGCTCGTAATGGCTATTGGCAGGGCAGTAAAAGCCTGCTCAGGAAAGAAGAGACATGGAATGAGAAGCAGAGTGCCATGAAGGGAGGGGAAGTCCCAAAGCACAGGTGGGAAACCTCAGACACAAGGGGCCAAATTCAGCCTTTTAGTGCGCGCTCTCCCTCCCTCCCTCCCTCCCTCCCTTGTGTGGGAATGTTCTGGGGTGCAGGAGAGGATATATTGACTAATTATATCCTTATCCAACTTGTGCTAACAAGTTCCCAAAATATCAGCAGAGTTTATAGACATTCCCCTTTTAGTTCGCAATGGTAACGTGTGCACAGGTTCGCTAGAATCTCTATAATAATTACTCTGGTAATTTCCCCTTTGTTCCCTCTTAAAATACAAGACACAACACAGTCTTCATAAAAGTATAAAAGAGTTTACTCACGTTCTGTTCACAATATGATCCCAGAAGGCAGACAGCTTTAAAAAGGTTACATACACTTAGAATCTATCTTATAGGAAGATAGTACTGTCCTCTCTTGGCTGAGAGCCAAGAGGGCATGTTGCTCCTTCAGAAGATGAATATGAGAGAGAGAGATATGGCTGCCTCCCTGTGCTTTTATCATTTACCTGCACAGGTGAGGCCACACCCACCTCTGGTGACATGCGGAGGAAGTCCGTCCCCAGGAAGTTTACCTGCTTGCTAGACAGACATCCCTCCCCATGTTCTAACATGTACACTCTAGGAATGTTGTCATTGACTGCTCCTGTGTTTACATCCCACACCTTGGAACTCTCTCCAAGCCTCAACCCTCACCAGCCCTGTTGTACACCCTCTCCTTGAGTGTTCTTGCCTGGCTGGAATGTGTCCTTGAACTTAGAGTTGGAAGTGACCCAAAAGTCTTCTAGTCCAATGCCCTGCAATACAGAAATCTCAGCTAAAGCGTACTCATGCTTTCATAACACCTCGTGCTTGTTTGGATGGAGGACAGAAAAAAAGGGGGGTGCTTATCCATATTATGAAGATCACAGGCCCCAGACCAGGTGCTTGTTAGCCTGTTTGATATTCTTGCCCTGGTCAAAACAGTCTCAATCTCCATTGTCATGGGGGGGGGGACAAATAAAGTGCAAGCGTAAGTATAGATATTATTGACTATTTTACAGTCTTTCTGCAGACCACCTGAATCACTCTTCTTGTAGAAGAAGAGTTTGGATTTGATATCCCGCTTTATCACTACCCGAAGGAGTCTCAAAGCAGCTAACAGTCTCCTTTCCCTTTCTCCCCCACAACAAACACTCTGTGAGGTGAGTGGGGCTGAGAGACTTCAAAGAAGTGTGACTAGCCCAAGGTCACCCAGCAGCTGCCTGTGGAGGAGCGGGGAATCGAACCCGGTTCACCAGATTGCGAGACTACTGCTTTTAACCACTATACCACACTGGCTCCCTGTAGAACACCAGTAGTCCACGGATCACAATTTGAGAACTTTTGGTTTTGTCTAATTTCTTACAGAAAAGCAATACATCAAATTAGCTATACTGCAGTCCAAACTGTGAGGCAGTAGTTGTTTCGGCTTACCACAGAAAGTCTCTGTCCTCCAAGGTGAGATGGTAACATTGGCTCTCTGGCAAGCCATTACGTAGGTCTGAATGGACCGGCACAAGGTGTTGTTGTCCCCGACAGAGAGATGAAAGTAAAAGATGCAGTCGGTCAGATAAGGCTCTGGATCAACTTGGGAGTGGCAAGAGGCAAACGGCCCATCTGGATTCTGGATGATCCAGCACATTGATTTTGACCAGATGAGATCAAACATGTGGTTAGAGGCATGAGATCCATCGAGGTCACCCAAATGCAACGTGCTTTTTGTTGTGGAGCCATTTTTCAATGGGAGATCATCACCAACGGCTCCATTAAAGTTCCCACACAGCCCACAGGTCTGGCCTCGGTACTGAGGGGGAAGTGTAACGAGGAGACTGTGGGCCAGGTCATAAATCACCGTTAGCCCAAAGTCTGCTTTTAAAGTTGTGTAAAAGCCATGCTGATAAATGGCAGTTCCCAGGGCCTGGATTTGCACCGGGAGGTTTAAAGCCACACCGTCAATCTGTATGAAAGGAAACGACAAAAGCAGGTTAGTCCTGACAACAGAACCCTCAACGGCCAAACTACGCAGAGTGAAGATGGGCCAGGAGTTCCCAGTTACCACATCTTTGCTGCAAAGTGGCCATGGAGAAAAGATTTTGCAGCGGAGATACATCCAATGTGGGCATGTGCTTAACCCTTTCCCCACCACCTTTCTACTGCGGCTGCAACCATGTCCCTCGCAACAAGCCACGGCCCTCCTCTTGGCACAGCACTTAGCATATGTGGGAAGCTCCATCAGGATAATCTGAGCATCCTGCAGCAGAGGAACAATGGTGGGGTTCACAGCGGCAAAGAAGCCGAGCAACAAATGACAAAGTTCCTGGTTTGAATCTCACCTCTGTCACAAACTCATGAGGGAAGCCACTCTCTCTCTCTCAGCTTCAGTCATCCCATCTTCTGTATGGGGAATAATGACACTGACTTGCCTTACATTAAGGCTAGCTAACTGCTGCCCTAATCCAGGCCTAATCTGTCTGCCTCCCCATGGACATTTGTCTCTCCTCACCCCAATTTTTATGGTGATAACAAAAAAAGGAAGGGACACTTAGGGAAGACATGGTCTGGGGTGGGAGGTGCCTAAATCTCTCTGCCCAGCTCAGCCCAGCATCCTGATGAGGACGCAAACCACTCCACCCTTGGTCATCAGACTGATCATTTGAGAAGCTTGGAGGGGCCAATCACATCCCTCCTCCTCTTCTCCCCCCCCCTCTTATCAGAACACTGCCCACTGATAAGGGGAGGCTGTGAGTAATTTGTGTGCCCAGCATGTCTGTATGTTGTGTGTATGTCTAGTGTTGTCAAAAGTTGCTGGTCTCCATGCTGATGGAGTGGTTCTCCCGTGTCCTTTCTGATTCCTCCTCTGCTACAACCTGATGCCAAGGCTGCAGCCCTATGACAGCTGAAAGGGCTGGGGAAGGAAGAGTTTTGGATTTGATATCCCGCCTTTCACTCCCTTTAAGGAGTCTCAAAGCGGCTAACATTCTCCTTTTCCCTTCCTCCCCCACAACAAACACTTTGTGAGGTGAGTGAGGCTGAGAGACTTCAGAGAAGTGTGACTGGCCCAAGGTCACCCAGCAGCTGCATGTGGAGGAGCGGGGAAGCGAACCCGGTTTCACCAGATTACGAGACAATCGCTCTTAACCACTACACCACACTGGCTTCTTAGCTGAGTTGCTGGTGGACCTGCATCTCTTCTCTCCCCTCCTTCGCACACTGACTTTTCTGCTCTGCCGAGTCTGGGGATGAGTTTAGGCAGAAGTTCAACACAGGCCTGGGCCTTTCCTGTTTAACCTCCAACATGGCTCCTACGTTCTTACCTTGACAGTACCCTGGTGTTCTCTCTGCAGAGATATCTGTGTATTGTTCGCTAGCACAAGCACTTCTGATATCACAGGTAAAGGATTTCCAGCCACATTCTCGGTCTTCACCTCAACTCTAAAAGAAGGCAAGGACTCCAGTGCCCCACACAGTTCAACCACGACAGTCGTGGAGGCACCATGGAAACCATAATGCCGCCCATCAAAGGTGATGTAGCTGAGAAACCCGGAAACCCGACAGGTACCGTCTGACAATGGGTGACACCCATACACCCCATTCTGGTTACCGCAAAACTGCCCGGGGCCACACAAGGACTCTGCGCCACCGACGGCATGGACTGATTCGTCACACCGGTATATCTTATGGCAATTCTCTCCTTCCTGGAAGAATGTTTCCCCTTTTAGGTAGTATCGGCCCTTGTAGCTGCAGCCGCACTGCTCCCGAAGCACACAGGTGGTGCCACTCAGCACTGAGCCAGGTTCACACTGGCATTCTTCTAAACAGGCAGGTGAGAAACTCCTTGGCACAGGTGGTTGTGAGCAAGAAGTGGGGGAAGCAGTTCCACAGAGCACGTAGTTGCTATTTGATGGGCAGGTCAGCTCTGAAAGACACACACAGTACAACACTTCCAGCAATGTTAAAGAAACATATATAAGAACATATGAAGCTGACTTATACTGAGTCAGACCACTGGTCCATCTAATCTCAGTATTGTTGACACCAAATGGCAGCAGCTGTCCAGGATTTTCAGACAGAGGACCTGGAGATGCTGGAGATTGAAACTGGAGATGTGCATGCAAAGCGGATGTTCTATCACTGAGCTATGTCTCTTCCCCATTTAGGGAATACTCTCCATGAAGGAGAGATAGGTAAAATAAGAAAAATGGGAGGAAACTTCCATTCCAGCTGTTGACGATACAACAAGACACCTTAAAATTCTACTTTTTGGAGTCTCACTTACCACAGCCGACAATCTTCCTCCATGGTTGAATGATGATGCCCTGAACCTGACACTGCCAAGCATAACTCTGAAGGGCCATGCACAGGGTCTTATGGCTGCCCTGAGTGGCACACAGGTCTTTCACACAGGTCTCCATGTGCATTTGAGGATCTGCAAGGTTGTGGCATTCTTTAAAGGGTCCGTTTTGATCGCTAATCATTCCACAGCGGCCGTGAGATCTGAACTGGGCTGCCTCGATTTCGCTGCATGAGGACGGGAGCCCAACCACTGTGCAGTGGAATGGGGAGTTGGCATCCTTCCAGCTGTTGCCAAAAGCAAGGGCATCCTGAGCCAAGGAGCCGTTGGGGGTCCTGAAGTCATCGTGGCGGTTTCCATTGAAATCTCCACCAAGGCCGCAGAGGGACTCGGAATAGGTTTCGGGAACAGAAACGGACACATAGTAAGACCAGTCGTAGGAAACGGAGAGGCCAAAATCAGTCTGGATGATGATGGATGAGCCTCTGAAGTAGGCATTGATCTTCCCTGATGCAAGAGTGAGGGGCAGGTTTGCCAGGAGGCCATTTACCTAGGACAAAAGGGTGATGCCAGAAACCTTTAGGAACTACTGAGACCCCCCTGCCAACCACAATTACCCCCATGCTGACTGGTGTGGTTTTTTAATATATATCTTTTAATTTTATTAAATGTTACCAAAAAAAATGGAAAGAAAAATAGAAACAATACAAACATAAAAACACATTATCTACACAATTTTCCAGAATGCAAACTAGAAAAGAAGAAAGACAAAAGATAAAAGAAAGAAACAAGAAAAAAATGAAAAGAAAAAATACTTTTCATAATCAATTTCATTTTTGATTAATTGATAATTGACTGGTGTGATTTTTAATATACTGAAATCATTGCTCATTTTAGTTTACTATTTTCATATTCATTCCTTAAGCTGCCATTCTACAAGGATTGGCAACCTTTCGGATATTGCTGGGCTTCCCGTTCCAATCCACTTGGGGCATGAAGGGGCATTCCTGAGCTGTAGTGCAATGAAAGAAAAAGACAGCCCCCGCTCTCCCCTGGACATTTATGGTATGAAAAGCGACAGGATTGCAGCAGGCCTTACGGGACACACACCATTGGAAAAGCAACAAGCACGCCCTCCCCAAAATGTCTGCAGCCACAGTATTTTAACAGTATTAAAAAGAGGATGGTGTATAATTACCCGATGCTATCATGAGCACAAATCATCACAAAGGCACAAGGAAAGGGACAACTGCAGGGGCCCTGAGATGCCATATCTATATCTTACTATGCAACAGGGCAGCCACTTTTGCAGACATACATGACTACTGCTGTTACTTCCAGTTCTGACCTATGCATGACAACTAAGGCTGCAATCTTTTAACGCACTTACCAGGAATGCGATGGGACTGACTGCTAAGTGAGCATGATTAGCATTCTACTGCATGTTTGTCGAGGAGCAACTCTTTTAATTGTGACCTCCTCTCCATCCCTTCTTGGGACAGGAGGACACCTGAAACGCTTGCTAAATTTAGATGGTGATGATTCCTCAAACATCCTGCAGACTTGCGAAAAAGACTGTATAGGCAGAGTGTATTTGTGTACGAGCGTGCCAAGCTAGTGACTCTTTGGGGATTCCAGGTTCTCTACTGATCAGTTCTGCAGTGTTCTCTGGGGTGTGTGTGAGGTTCTTTCAAGCTTGCAAAAAGTTCTCCTTACCTGCACTTTGCCTTCTTGCCCTCCTGCTACAGCAATGTGTTCCCCATAGACATCCAGCTCTATCCGTCTGGTCCAAGATGCTGCGATGGAGCCCATGTGTTCATTGGTCACATGGATGGTGAAAGCAGGAAGCTGGCTGGGAGGGCCGCAGTACCTAGTGAGTGTGTACCTGCAGACACCTCGATAATCAAATGCAACTCCGTCAAACGTGATATAGCGGAGGTAACCGAATGCCCACATGGTGCCATATTTCACAGGGTGACAGCCCCGGATGCCGTCTATGGTTCTGCATCTCTCTAGAGGCCCACAGGTGTGGTCCCAACATTTCATGGGATGGCCGGGCTGCTTGCAGGAGCATTTCCTGCTGCAGGTGTCTGTCAGAATCACCTCTTCTCCCACCTGATAGCTGTGGCCATTCAGCCTGCAGCCACACTCTTCCAAGGGCACGCAGACTCCAGACTTCAAAACATGGCCTTCTCTGCAGAAACAACCTGCCACACACGACTTGGAGCACAGGGCAGAAGCATTGAGGTTGGTGCAATTGGCAGGGCAGGCTGTGCCACAGAAATCATAGTAAGTGTTGGCCGGGCAGGCAATTTCTAGGGTAAAAGAAAACAAATTATCCCAAAAGAAGAGGACATGACTGCCCTCGCTGCCACCAAACAAAGAGACAGCCACAACATTATTTTGTAACCCTGGCTGGCAACTGAAGTCAAAATAGATGCAAGGGACCTGTGATTTGGTCTTTCCTTCCTCCCCAAACATTTAAAGGCAGCCACAGAAGGTTTTGTGACTAAGCACTCGTCCACTCTTATCAAAGCTGTTTTCCCTGTGAAAACCTGCTCTTTACAACTGAATCAGAGCAAACGACTATCCGTGGAAAACCCGAATTGCCATTTGCTCCGATTCAGCGTTAAAGATTATGTTTTCTGGGGAAAGCAGCAAGGCAAAACAAAAACACTCAGACCCAGACCAGGAAAACACACATCTGTGCCTAGAAAGCACGGGCCAAAAGGTAAGTGTGTATGAGTCGTCATTTTAACTGATTTAATCTGGATCCATTTTTTTCTTTTTTAATGATATTTTTTCTGCAAAAAGAAGACGAAAGAGGGAAAATAAGTAATTCAAGCCTCCCCTCCCTCTGCTGTGGGAACAGAACCTGACACGAGGGCAATTCTATTGGGGGGGGTGGTAACTAGTGAATTATTTGTCCCTTATCCCCCAGGTGAAATACCATGCCATAAATGTTAGTTCTACAGAGCA
The DNA here is from genome assembly GCF_951804945.1 of Podarcis cretensis. NCBI lineage: Eukaryota > Metazoa > Chordata > Lepidosauria > Squamata > Lacertidae > Podarcis > Podarcis cretensis. The sequence goes on along the minus strand of NC_137177.1, from coordinate 20,189,928 downwards.
AAGCCTTTGAAATTAATGAACACGACTAACACCCATTAATGTAAGTGCTTTTACTCTGAGTAAAACTTAGCTGGATATTGTCCTAAACATTTAACTAAAGATGGCAGGAAGCTTTGCTGAATAGAAATTACTTGTGAGAGTGCGGTAAATATTGTCTATTAGAAAGGGCATTTCTTCATAATACAGCACTGAGGACACAAACCTCTTCAGGCAAGCGGGCATACTTATACGATATCTTTATTGTCATTGTCCCATACAGAACAATGAAATTGAAAATCTACATAGGACATTCAAAAACCCCTAAAAACTCTGAAACCCCATTTTAAAATACAATATACTATAGAGACTCCTTATGCTGCGTTTAGAACCAGAATTGCATTTGTGTAGAAACTATTTCTCAGGCGGTTAGTCCTGGTCTTTATAACCCTATACCTTCTTCCAGAAGGCAGAAGCTGAAAGAGATCATTTCCGGGGTGCGTACTATCCTGCGCTATCTCTGCAACTTTCTTATGGCACCTGACAGCATAGATTTGATCCAAGGTGGGAAGAGTGCACCCAATTATTCTCTCTGCAGTCTTTACAACCCTGGACAGCATTGTTTTTTCCCTGGCAGTGCAGCTCCCGAACCACACACAGAGACCATAAGTTAATAACACTCTCCACAGTACAATGGTAGAATGCCATCAACAGGTCCTTTGAGAAATTGTTTCCCCGGAGGATTCTCAGACAATATAACCTCTTCTGTGCCCTCTTCATCAGGTCTTTGCTGTTTTCTCCCCAGCTTAGGTCATCTTTCAACTCCATTCCCAGAAATCGAAACACCGAGACCTGTTCCATGCACTTCCCCTCAATAATAAGTGGCTGAATATTCAATTTACATTTCCTAAAGTCCACAATAATCTCTTTTATTTTGAGTAAGTGCTTTGGGCACCAATCACAAAATGGCTTTCATGGGGAAGTAGCACAAAAAAAGGCTGCTATAGGGGTGTGGTGTAACACAAATGCTGTAACCTTTTCTCATAGGGGAGAAAAAGAGATGGTGAGAGATGGAAGGGCTGTTTGTGTGTGTGTGTGTGTGTGAGAGAGAGAGAGAGAGAGAGAGAGAGAGAGAGAGAGAGCGCTATGCAAGCCTGCAGTGCTGCAAACTCCACCTCTCATTTTTGATTTTTGCCAAAAATGGCTCTCACCCCGCCCCTGAGTGCTGGCATGCAGCCCCAAACAGATTACCCCTGTGGGAATGTGGCTCACAACAAAAAGCTCCCCTGAACTAAAGACATAGAAATGAATGTGTGCACATTTGCACATTGTAAGTGGTGATGTCATAGATAGCTCAAGAGGAACCATGCTCACCACACTTAAGTTCTTTCCTCCAGTTTGGCACCTTCACTCCCAGCATCTCACACATCTCTTCATAAGCTTCTATGGCTCCACAGAGCATGAGATTGCCTGGTCCGAACCGGCAGAGGTCATAGATACAGGATTCATAATAAGAATCTGGATCCTCATGCCAGTGACATTCTGAGAAAGGCCCTGAGCGATCTCTTAGAATCCCACACATTTGCTCAAACTCTTGCTTCTTTACGCAAGGCTCAAATCCTCCGGTGTCGTTTCTGCACCTGAAAGTGTGAGTTGCGGTTAACTGGAAATACTGTGCATTCAGAAATTCTGTACAAAACTCCATAGATCAACCCAAACAGGCAAGATTTAAGCCACGTTCAAGATTGGGCTCTGGTGAATCTCCAGCGGAGTTTTATGAAATCTCCCCAATTCCAAAACTTCCAAGCAGGACAACAGCTCCTTTCCAATATCCAGTAATGCCCAATCCTCCTCAAGCGCCTATTTTTGGCTAGGAAAAGAAGAGATTGACAGCCGTCACTTATACTAATAGCAAGTGGAAGTGATGAATTACCGTATTTTTTGCTCTATAAGATGCACCAGACCACAAGACGCACCTAGTTTTTGGAGGAGGAAAACAAGAAAAAAAATATTCTGAATCTCAGAAGCCAGAACAGCAAGAGGGATTGCTGTGCAGTCAAAGCAGCAATCCCTCTTGCTGTTCTGGCTTCTGGGATAGCTGTGCAGTCTGCATTCGCTTCATAAGACGCACACACATTTCCCCTTACTTTTTAGGATGGAAAAAGTGAGTCTTATAGAGCAAAAAATATTGTATATTGCTGTAGCCAAAACGCAAAGGCCCAAAAAGGAGGCACCAATACTTAGTGGAACCTCAAGATTTACAGTAGTAGAAAAATTCTTAAGGCAGACAATCCAATGAGGACTAAGCATGTTTAGGGACCACATCATGCCTGTTGTGTGAGGAATGGAAAGGGGAATGGAGTATCCAATAAAGAGCATGACTGACTGGCACACTGAACAAGAACACTCTGTTCTGCAATGTTCCATTGTAGGTCCCCAACGTGAACACTAATTCTGAAATGGTGTGGACCATTCTCCCTGAAACCAATCAGAGAATGCTGTTTCTCAGCAGAGACAGATGCACATAAATTTAGTGGTCAGGCTGCTATGGAAACATGTTCATCATATTCATAAAAAGATGCCAAGCGCAAGGGAAAGCGCATATTTCTGTTTTGTAGCAGATTTGCATAGAGCTGATCGACTGGCCCGTTTATCAGTCATGAAGCCATCTCCACACCCTTCCATGAAATAGTGTTTGTTTTTTTAAGCAAATAAGCAACAGAGTAGAATATATATATATATATATATATATATATATATATATATATATATAGCGCCATTAAAAAGCCAGACATTTTAAGTAGATAAGCAAGTGAACACTTATGACCAGCCCAAGACTAATTGCTGCCTGAGGCAAAGGATAATATGACACCTGATCCATGTACAGAAACTGTCCAGGCTTAGGAAGCACAGGGAGGCCACTTGTCACATAGATCAGTCCTCCAACATTTCCCCATCACTTCCCACCCACCAACATCTGCTGCCTAATGGAAGGATCAGAGGACCAGTGGAGAGAAGGAAAACAAAGCAGACAGTCAGACTGGAAAATGGGGGATAACGGTCTGCATTTGATTCAGATGCAGGAATGCATGAGGAGCAAAAGCAGTTGAAGAGCATGTCCTGCAGCAAAGAAAGCCCTCATCAGCTCCTGTTTCCATGCATGTGTGAATGCACCAGCACCACCATAAATGGCGAAGGAAAGATGAAGGGTATAAACGTACTCTGAGGGGCTTCTGTCCGACATCCAAGCATTGCCGAACTCCGCATCGTTCTTGGCTTTCTTGCCATCAGGCAAGACCTTATCATCCCTGCGGATGCTGTTGAAGTTCCCACACATCCCATGCAGCTTTCCCCAGTATTCTGGGCCTACACGGACAAACAAAGCATGGCGGCCATTGTACTGGATCTCCAGATTGGGGGGCGCTCTCAAAGTCACCACGTTCCTCCTTTGCGTGATGTTGGCCAACTGCTTCAGCTCTGTTGGCAGGGGGGTCTGCCTCCCATCAACCTGAAAAGGGAACGGAATTCCAAGTGGGAACCAGGAAATAACTGTAGTGTCCAGAGGGGAAATTGTGGGTTACAACATCACAAAGCAAGGCCCAAGGAGGACACACATGCCAGGCTGTTGAAACAGCCGCTGCTTACAATTGCTGGCACTGCTTCTTCCAAGACTTCTCCACCTCCACTCTGAGATCTGGGTGGTAAAAGTAGGCAGGCATCACAATGGTCCTCAGCAGCTATCAGGATTTGGAGGCAAATTCACAAGAATATAGGCAGATTCAAAAAGATCTAAAGAAAATGGGCCCTGGGAATTAACCCTCCACATATTTGAAGAGTATTATCACGTCCCTCTTCAGACTTCTCCTCTCCAGGCTAAGATGTGGGATGTAACATAAGCAGTCAAGTACAACACTTCCTGTTTGCCCAGAGTAGACACACAGGGGGATGTTACTCCAGTTCCAGGAGGACTTCCTGTCACACCTGGTCTGGAGCATCCTCCCCCTGCGTGTGACCAGGTAAGTGGGCGTGACCCCATGAGACGCCTGTAAAAAGGCCAGTCACACAGACATCTTCCCTTTACTCTTTTGTTGCTTTCTTCTGATACTGATCTATTTTGCTGTCTGCTGGCTCTGAGCCAGCAGCACATGGGCTCAAATCCCTACATAGGATGAACCCACTCTCTTTCTGTAACTACAAGCTAAAAGCCTGCTTTCAGCAAACCTACTGCGAACTGAATGTAGGTAAACTTCTTATCATTACTTTTAAAAGAAGAATGTTGTGTCTTTATTGTTTTTAAGAGGGGTAAAAGGGGAATTTACCAGGATCAAGCCCAATCTGGACAAGCCAGATTGCTTAAGTCGGGCATGGCCAAACTTGGCCCTCCAGCTGTTTTAGGACTACAACTCCTATCATACCCAGCTAACAAGACCAGTGGTCAGGGATGATGGGAATTGTAGTCCCAAAACATCTGGAGGGCCAAGTCTGGCCATGCCTGGCTTAAGTAAAGAGATTCAAATGAATTTACCTACTAGCTTCCTGCTATATACTGGGGAATGTACTCTGCTACTGACTCACTAGCGTGAGTGAGGAAGGATAATATTTAATCAATATATCCTCTCCTACTATCCACAACATTCTCACATAAGATACAGTGGTACCTCGGGTTACATACGCTTCAGGTTACATAGGCTTCAGGTTACACACTCTGCTAACCCAGAAATAGTGCTTCAGGTTAAGAACTTTGCTTCGGATAAGAACAGAAATCGGGCTGGCAGTGCAGCTGCAGCAGGAGGTCCCATTAGCTAAAATGGTGCTTCAGGTTAAGAACAGTTTCAGGTTAAGAACGGGCCTCCAGAACGAATTAAGTACTTAACCTGAGGTACCACTGTAGTTCCTTCCACCTTTCCTCATAGGATGTGTTCCTTAAGAATGGCTTCTGGTTATGCCAGAAGATAATGTATATCTTCCAATCTGCTTGTGTTTGATTCCCACCCCACAGCCTCTTCTCTGAGCCCAACAAGTTCTGCTCACCTCCACATCTTTGCCTTGTTCCAAAACAACATGAGAACGGAACTGCCTGGAGACAAGCCATATTTCCACTCGGTAAAGAAAGGACACCAGAGGACTCTGGAAATTCTTATTAGCTGCCACCACCCGGAAGGAGAGGTCAGTAGAGGAGCCGTCAGTCTTTGAGATCTCATAGGCGCAAGTGCCCTGGAAATGCACCACAGCCCCGTCGAAAGTGAAGTAATGCGGATCCCCGGACACGGTGCAAGTGGCCAGCCGAGGCCTGCAGCCCAGCTTGCCATCTTTGAGGGCACACTGCTGTCCGTGGCTGCAGCTTGCTGGGACACAGCGGAAGGCGGAAGAAGCATCACAACTGCACCTTTGTGTGCAACCAGAGAGCCAGAGAAGGTCTCCGATCTGGTAGGGAAAGCAGCCATGAAGAGAAAAAGAATGGCCATTGTGAAAAGATCACGAATATATATATATATATATATATATATATATATATATATATATGAGCATATCTCTGAAATATGAAACTATATAAAGCAGCAAGAGCTCTGTCTTTGCAGAACAGACCTAGAGAAAATGGGAAGTAAATTAGAGGGCAGCCATATATAGTGGTCTCTGCTGGCCCTTTCCCAAGGCGCAAAGGAAAGGAAGAATATAGGAATCACCTCCTTTGTCACATCAGATGATTGTTCCTCTAGGCCAGCATTTTATCTCCCGCTTGGACTACTGCAATGTGTTCTACATGGGGCTGCCTTTGAAGGTGACCCAGAAACTACAATTAATCCAGAATGCGGTAGCTAGCCTGGTGACTGGGAGCAGCCACCGAGACCATATAACACCGGTCCTGAAAGACCTACATTGGCTCCCAGTACATTTCCGAGCACAATTCGAAGTGTTGGTGCTGACCTTTAAAGCCCTAAATGGACTCGGCCCAAAATACCTGAAGGAGCATCTCCACCCCCATCGTTCAGCCCAGACACTGAGGTCCAGCACCAAGGGCCTTCTGGCGGGTTCCCTCCCTGCAAGAAGTGAGGTTACAAGGAACCAGGCAGAGGGCTTTCTCGGTAGTGGTTCCCGCCCTGTGGAACACCCTCCCATCAGATGTCAAGGAAATAAACAACTCTCTGACTTTTAGAAGACATCTGAAGGCAGCCCTGTTTAGGGAAGTTTTTTTATGTCTGATGTTTTATCATGTTTTAAATATTTTGTTGGAAGCTGCCCAGATTGGCTGGGGAAACCGAGCTAGATGGGCCGGGTATAAATTTATTATATTATTATTATTATTATTATTATTATTATTATTATTATTATTATTTTGTCTTCAATCAGTACGCAGCCAGAATCTCACAAGTGGGGAGGATGAGTGGCAGAGAAAAGCTGCACCTATGAGTATGTCCTGACACATCAGGACTTCCAAGACAAAGGCATTTGTTCGGAGGACAAAATAACAGAGCTCTCGCTATGGGTGCATAACACCCCAGGCTCAATCTCAGTCTCCCCCAGTCAAAAAGATGTTGGGAAGCAGAGATGGAAAGCCTTCTTCCTCACCTTTTGGAGGGCTGCTATTGATAAAGAGAGCCTAGGGCCAAACTATGGGCTCGCCCACACTTCAGCTTGTCCTGCAATTTCTAAGCATGGGTCTGAGTGGTTTTCCTCTTGCCCCATTGCTTTCCCTGGGAAAACCTGAATTTGAACAACCATCAATTAATGAATAATAATAATGAATAATACTAACAAGAAAATAATATAGCATGCATACGCTTGCTGCCTTAGGGTGCGTCTTGTGCTTTTAAGGATGCCACCAGGGATTCAAGCGCAAATTAGGTTTGCACAATTAAAGGGGATTAAAGTGCTCTGTCCCCCCTAGTGCAACAAATCCACTTTAAAAAGGAAACGAGTTTTGGCAGTTAGGAAAGAGATGAGGAAATGCATTGAAAAGCATGAGATGAATGGATGATTAATGGGAAGATGAGTATACACTCTGGAAGCAAATCAGGATGAGTGTTTATTTGTTGTAGAACCTCCCCACAAACAATTCAGGATAAATGCTCAGTAAAGACTGGACATGGTCTAAACACTTGCATAAGCTCATATTGGCTTTGAATCTAGCAGAGTAATCTTAATTCTCTCTTTAAAAAACAACAACACAGCATTGCATGCCAGTATTTTTAAACGGTATTTTAACAGCATGAGGGAGGGTGAAATCTACTCACATTGTAGTACAACCCATTGTGTTTACATCCACATTGCTCAGGCTGAACACACTTGTCTCCATTCCACAAGTATCCATCATCACAGGTGCACCCTTCTGAGCACAGGGGGCTGCAGAGGTGTTTAAATGTGGAGCTCAAGCACAGATCTTGGCAAGGCGGCTTGCAGAGCTCATAGTGACTATTTGCTGGGCAATCTGCAGCTGAAAAGAAGAGGGTAAACAAGGATGAGAAATGGTTTGTTTTTCCACCATCAAAATACAGTAACAGGGATTTTTCAAAACCTGGAGTGGTTGTTTATATTTTTCACTGTTTACAAAAGCTATTGCTCTCACCCATGCTTTTAGGACTCTTAAAGATGTATTATTATTGTGCCACTATCATTGTAATGCAGCATTTACATACAGTGACTGAGCTTATCAATTAAAAAATTGCCTTAGTGATTATTCTGACAGTGGTTTACTTACAAATTCTCCAATGGTCAGGTTCATGTGCTTTTCCATACATCAGTCAGAAGGTTGCACAGGCAGTAATATTATTATTATTATTATTATTATTATTATTATTATTATTATTATTATTATTATACCACCCTATACTTGCAGGTCTCAGGGCAGTTTACAGAATAAATATAAAACCACAAAATCCATAATCAAAACAACAAGTATAGTTTAGTTCCAAAGTGGTGAAAGTTCCTAAATTATTGGTATAGGAACTCAAGAGTGGCTGATGAGAGCCATGTGGTTTGAGCTTGGTTTGAGTTTTACAAGTAGACTGTGGAAGGATTCATAAGCTAGTTCCTCCAAGGCGAAGGGAAGTGGACACAGCCAAGCCTGGCAGGACAGCTTACTCTAAAGCCAGTGTGGTGTAGTGGTTAAGAGCGGTGGACTCGAAATCTGGTGAACCAGGTTCGATTCCCCGCTCCTCCACATGCAGCTGCTGGGTGACCTTGGGCCAGTCACACTTCTCTGAAGTCTCTCAGCCCCACTCACCTCACAGAGTGCTTGTTGTGGGGGAGGAAGGGAAAGGAGAATGTTAGCCGCTTTGAGACTCCTTAAAGGGAGTGAAAGGCGGGATATCAAATCCAAACTCTTCTTCTTCTTCTTCTTCTAACCTCTTCATGCATTAATTAGACATAAGCATGTTGGTTGTATGAGGCTGGTTATCCCACAGCAGACACCCCCAAACTCGGCCCTCCAGCTGTTTTGGGACTACAACTCCCACCATCACTAGCTAACAGGACCAGTGGTCAAGGATGATGTGAACTGTAGTTCCAAAACAGCTGGAGGGCCGAGTTTGGGGATGCATGTCCCACAGTGACCTCATTTGGGCTACAACCCTGATCAGATCAGATTTGATCTGAATAGCTACAGTCCTGTTGACACCCAGTACCTGAGGTAGCTAATGGAGGGAAGGTTTTTGTCCTTGGTACATGTTCACCTATTCTTCCAGCCCTCACAGCATTGACTTTTAATGCTGTTCCTCCCTCTCTTTGAGTACACTACAGCATAGTCAGCAGGGCACATATGGGATGCTTCCAAATCTGCACTAATTTGTTCCATTTTCTTTTCCCTGCCCCAAAATTTAAGTTTACACTTAGAATCAGTCATGGAGGTCAGATGAGCCGTGAACCCCATTATGCTGTCCTCTGCTGCTTAGAATGCAAAGAACAATGCAGTAGTCACAGGAACAGAAAGCACATATGTTTAAGCAAACATGTCCTTGAGGACCTGTCAGGGAACTGCCATCGGAGCCAGAGGAGGAGGGAGAGCTCCAGAGGGATGCCGGAGAGCGTCCCAGGAGGGAGAGAGGCAGCCCATCTGCTGGGGAAGGAAATCAGCGTAGCACCAGTGGAGAAGGGGGGCAGATGGGGGAATCGGCGAGGGGGCTCCATGACTCCTCACAGAAGACCAGTGGGGAGAGCACAGGTCCTCCGCTGCCCACACCCTCCCTGCGCAGAAGACTTCCGCGCAGGGAGAGTAGGCGGAGACTAGGCGTCAAAGAGCTTCTTTGCTGGAAGAAGTTCAAGAAACGCCCACTGACGGATTCTGCCAGCGATTGAGACAGCCATGGGTGAGTGGCTGTCCGGACAGAAAGGGTTCACCTAGGTAACCCAGCCAGGTGTGGCGATGACTTATGCACGAGCAACCCCTAGAACCATTACAGGACCAATTGTAAGAGTCATGCATTGGGAAATGGAAGTTTGAGGGCTGCAATGGAAGTAGGCCAATGTGGGCAGAGCCCAAAACTGTGGGATGTGCCAAGTATCACACAATGGACCTACCACAGAAAAACTCTGTCCTCCAGGGCCGGAGGGTTACATTGGCTCTTTGGCAGGCCGCTGCATATGTCTGAATGGACCAGCACAAGACGTTGTTGTCCCCGGCGGAGATGTGCAGGTCAAAAATGCAACGCGTCAGATAAGGCTCTGGGTCAACTTGCAAGTGACAAGAGGCAAATGGCCCATCAGGATTCTGTATTATCCAGCACAGGGATATAGATTGGACGAGATTTCCCCACCGACCAAATATAGCAGAAGAGGCGCCATGGGGAATGTCTGATGACCTCCAGTCTAGGGCAGCGTCCAAGGCATGCTTCACTGTAGATCCATTGCGTGTCTCTGAGTCGTCGTCAGTGACCCCATTGAAGTTCCCACACAGCCCACATACCTGGCCTTGGTATTGAGGGGAAAGTGTGACAAAGACGCTGTGGGCCAGGTCATAGCTCACTGTTAGCCCAAAGTCTGTCTTTAAAACTGTGTAAAACCCATGCTGGTAAATGACAATTCCTTGGTTTTTCAAATGCACTGGAAGGATTGTGACCACGCCATCAATCTGTGTGAGCAAAAGAAGAACATTGAACCTTTCTTCCCCGAAACCCATCACTCTAGAAAATGGCAGGCAGCTCTAGACGGTATTTCAATTTCCCACAGTGCATGTGGGAGACAGCAAGTATTAATTGCCAGAGGAAGTGAGGTCTATTTATTTACAGTCCAATCCCCCAATATCCGCTTAGGAGCGAGCCACACTGAGTTCCATGGGGTCTGCTGCCAGATAAATGTACAGGATTGCATCAGAAGATGGGCTTTTTTCAGGATGCCAATTTAAAACACATCTGTTGCTGTTTTAATGGTGCTCAATTTCACTGTGAGCTGAATTGTTTAGGTTGCATCTACCCTCACTTTATGTCAGCCACCTTGAGTTGCAGATGGTTGTAAACAGGCGGAAAATCAAAATCGTGATCATTGTTTTAAATGTTGTAAGCCGCTATGGGAAAATGCTGCATTTCAAACAGAGGCCAACACTCACAAAATAAATAAATAAATAAACAAACAAACAAATAAATAAATGCACTATTGAGCACATGGTGCTCTCCAGCTTTTGTATGGGACTACAGCTCCCATGCCTCCTGGAACTGATGGGAATTGTAGTCCTCTCCCCAAAAAAACTGACAGAAATATACCGTATTTTTCGCTCTATAACACGCTCCCAACCATAACACGCATGTAGTTTTTAGAGGAGGAAAACAAGAAAAAAAATATTCTAAATGAAACAGTGGATGCATGATTTTTCTGGTTCATGCTGTGGCCACAGACATGTGATCTGACAATGAGTTTGGAGTAGCCCAATGCAAAAATCCTGAGGATCCAAGTGGATCCATGCTTTGTAACCACGTTTTTGCACCACTGCGGCCCCAGGCAACAGTGGGTGCGTGATTTTTTTGGTGTAAGATGTAGCCATGGACATGCTATGTGATCTGATGGTGAATTTGGGGTGACCCAGTGCAAAAATCCTGAGGATCCATGTGGATCCGTGCTTTGTAACCACGTTTTAAGTGGGGAGGGAAGGAAAAGCACTCAAGGGACAAGGAGCACACGTGGGGTGTGTGGAGAAGGAGGCTGCTAACAATGCAGAAGAGGTGTTTAAGGGGAGAAGAAGCACGCGTGGGGTGTGTGGAGAAGGATGCTGCTAATAATGCAGAAGAGGGGTTTAAGGGGAGAAGAAGCACGCGTGGGGTGGGTGGAGAAGGATGCTGCTAATAATGAAGATGAGGGGTATAAGGGGAGAAGGCTCCTCTCCTCTCCCACTTTGCTCCTTTAAAGAAGCAGGCTCTCTGTCCCTCTCTCCTCCCCACTCAGCGGATCTTCTCCCGCTTTGCTGTTTCAAAGTGAGCCACGGAGGAGGGAAGGAAGGGGAACCATGGATCCTCTGCTCACGACTGCAGCAGATCCCCCCGCCACCTGTAAGCATTCCCTCCATAACACGCACAGACATTTCTCCTTACTTTCTAGGAGGAAAAAAGTGAGTGTTATGGTGCAAAAAGTACGGTATATTTTTAACTGCCGCTGTATCTGTACTGTCTCTGTTATACCCAATTGCAATTCAATGTGTTCCTGTTGTGTTTTATGATTTCCCTGATATTGTAAGTGAGCCGGAACTGGTCTGTGACTGTAACAATAAAATTCATTCAACTGACAGAAAGCTGCTGTAATTGAGCGGTCAGCTGTTGTAACTTTGCATTTCATTTCTCTCTGATGGCACTGCTTACAATCTCCCACTATTATGCATGCCATACATCGAATGAAGGGGAAGCTTATGCCACAGTAAACGTGCTAGTCTTGTAAGAGCTGTAAATACCTTTTTCTTGTGGAATAGTAACATGTACGGATTTGTTTGCAAGGCTGGCTGATGACACTAAACAATCTTTTGTGGCACGAGGCTACTCTGCACCGATGGAATGTCAGCTGCACTCCATCTGCCCAGGTTTTGGGCGTGGTGAAGGACGAAGGTTTAAGAGTTTAAAAATTTACAAAATAAAGAAAAGATAAGTAGGACAAGACTTAGTGGGTTCAATAGAGAAGAGACGAGCGTGAGATGTCAGCGACCCCTCATTTTTCTTAGGTGCCGGTGTGCACAGTTCAGTCATTAGACCTGTTTTATTATTACACTGCACTGGCTTATATGCAATACCCTGCTTCTGATTCTTTTAGTCGTAACTGGAATATAACAGCACTTAGTAAGCACCCTAACAATAAATAAGATGGAGAGACTCCATCAGGCAAGGCCTCTTTCCACCTGCCTTGCTCCACCCCCTGGCCCTGAGACTCCTCATAAGGAAGCTGTGCCTGGAGGAAGAACTGTGAGGGGAGAGACTTTGTCAGGCAAGGCCTCCTTCCACCTGCCTTGCCCCACCACCTTCTTGTCTCTGCTTCTCAATTTCTATTGTATTATTTTATGTACAGTAGTACCTCTGGTTGCGAACAGGATCCGTTCCAGAGCCTCATTCGCAACCTGAGCAGAATGCAACCTGCGTCTGTGCATGCTGTGACTTGCCGCTTCTGCACATGCGCGTGACATCATTTTGAGCGCCTGCGCATGCACGAGTGGCAAAACCCGGAAGTAACCCTTTCCTGTACTTCCAGGTCACCGCGGGACACAACCTGAGAAGATTTAACCCGAAGCGTCTTTAACCCCGAGGTATGACTGTACTGTGGCTTGCCATTGTTTTATTGATTATAGTTTAGAAATTATTAATTGTAACTGTTGAGTGGATTTCTGTTTAACTTTTATATGTTATTATTATTTAATACTATTCTAATGATTGTTGAATGTTACTTTTTTGATGTAGGTTGCCTATTTTAAAGTTATGTTTTATTATCACATTTTTGTATTGCATCAGATTGTTATAAGATGCACATCTTTTGTTTCTTCAGCTTGTAAACCACCTTGAGTATTGTAAGATAGAAAGACGGTATACAAATTAAAAATGATGATGATAATGATAAATTAGCCAAGCTGTGAATACATAAGAATGTTCTTACCTTGACTCTGCCCCTGTGTCCGCTCTGCAGATGTATCTGGGTGTGGTTCACCAGCACAAACACCTCTGATGCTGCAGATAATGGGCTGCTGGACTGCTTCTCATTCTTCAGTTCAACTTTGAAAGCTGGTAAAGGCTTGGACACCCCACACAGTTCAGCCAAGACGTATGTGGAGGTGCCCTGAAATCTATAATGCCACCCATCAAAAGTGACGTAGTGGGAAAACCCAGAAACCAGACAAATACCATCCAACAATGGATGACACCCATACACACCATTTTGGGTACCGCAGAATTGTCCAGGTCCACACAGGGACTCAACAGCAACGACTGCATAGGTAGGTCCATTACACTGATACATCTTTTGGCAGTTTTCTCCTTTCTGGAAGAATGTTTCCCCTTTCAGGTAATACTGTCCCTTGTAGAAGCAGCCACACTGCTCCAGAGGCACACACTCAATGCCACTCAGCACAAACCCTGCATTGCACTGGCATCCTTCGACACATGCGGACCAGCTGCAGTTCTTGGGCATAGCCAGTTCAGCACAAGAGGCAGGGCAGGGAGAACCACAGAGTACATAATGGCTATTTGATGGGCAGGTAAAGTCTGGAAAATAAAAACATCACACAGAATATTCATTTATTTCTAGCTAAGACTGAGCCTTTGCACACACTCCCAGGCATCCAGTTCACTCCCACTGCTAGTTTGGGAAGTGGACTAAACACAGGTAAAAGGTCAAGGAAGGTGAAGGACCCCTGGAGGGTTAAGTCCAGTCAAAGGCGACTATGGGATTGCGACGCTAATCTTGCTGTCAGGCTGAGGGAGCTGGTGTTTCTCCACAGACAGCTTTCCGGGTCATGTGGCCAGCATGACTAAACAGCTTCTGGCGCAATGGGACACTGTGATGGAAACCAGAGCACACAGAAACACTGTTTAGCTTCCCACCACAGTGGTACCTATTTATCTACTTGCACTGGTGTGCTTTCGAACTGCTAGGTTGGCAGGAGCTGGGACAGAGCAACAGGAGCTCACCCCGACATGGGGATTTGGACCGCGACGTTCTGATTGTCAAATCCAAGAAGCTCAGTGGTTTAGACCACAGCGCCACCACAACGTTAGCCACAACCTATGTCGATCCTGTATCCATCTGGTTGTTTATTTATGAACTTCAGAATTCTACAATTCCTTCAACATCAAACTTAGCTGGTACCATGCTTGCACAGCAGTTCAAAAGGAAAAAAACAGCACTTTTCCTAGTCCAGAGATCTGCTGCTCATTCTATAGCAATAAAACACTTGCTTTAAGTTTCTCCTCCATCCTAGCGCCTTCCGTCTCTCCCTCACCCCATCACTCTCTGCATGCCCCAAATGGGGCTTCTGTTCCATGTGAACCGGGGACCTGAACCAGAATGTTCCTGGACAGAGGATACAACACTTTTGGTGTAGGTCTCCGCTTGTAATGCCTGGATGGCACAGGAAATAAAGGCCCACCTTGCTTGTAAAACCTTTTCCCATTATTGTTTTGTCTCTAGAAGGTCCTTCTGAGGACAAACACAATGAACCTGCAAGTTGCACTTTGCAATTAGAAAATTAAAAAGCCCTGTCTCAGAAAACATGTTTTCCAGGCCTTCTGCTTTCTGTGATACTCTGTGAAAATTAAATAAAACTGTCTGACTGCTTGCTTTTATCCCAAAAGGCTTGCTTGGGTTGGGAAGACAAAAAGAAATTCTATTCTCTGACATAGCCAAATGTTACAGAAATACTCAGTGCTTTTTTAGCTTTTCAGAAAGTGGCCAAGTCAGATTTCAGTGTCAAAGAACAATATCAGGCCATGCTGCATATACAGGTATGCACTCTGTGCTAAAATTATTAATATTCTGTCCCCCCAAAATGTGACTATTATGACCTTGTAGATGGAACCAACATACATTTTTTCCCTATTTTGCACAAATCATCCTGCATTTTAAAATTATTTTGCCTTACTTATTTATGGTTCAGCTAGTCACGGCAAAAGCCATACACATTTCTAAACACCATCCTTTGACCTCCTGGATCTGTTACTTAGCAATTTCCTCTGATGTGATTTCAGTATCACCCACAGACTTTGAAAGCACCCCTTTCTCAGCCATGAGCTCTAGGAGCTTCCTTTAAAGAATAATAAAATAATAATAATAGGAAGCTGAGTCTACGCTGAATCCTGTGCCCAATGGAGCCCACACATTTCCTTCAATCCTGCAGAAAAATAAGAGTCTTGTACCCTAAATATATTTTTCTCTACTGAAAAATTGCCTACCACATCCAGCAATCTCTCTCCATGGCTGAATGTTGATGCTTCGAGCTTGGCACTGCTGGGAATAACTCTGCAGCAACTCGCAGAGAGTCTTGCGGCTGTTTGTGCTTGCGCACATGTCCCTCACACAGTTTTCCAAGTGGAGCCGAGCATCTTCTGGGCTGTTACAGTGTTTAAACGGCCCGTTCTCGTCGCTTATAATTCCGCAGCGGTCCTTCAATCTGAACCTGGCTACTTCAGTCTCACTGCACGCAGACAGAGCCCCAACTGCTCTGCAGTAGAACGGAGAGCTTGCATGCATCCAGCTGT
Organism: Podarcis cretensis; assembly: GCF_951804945.1. Lineage (NCBI taxonomy): Eukaryota > Metazoa > Chordata > Lepidosauria > Squamata > Lacertidae > Podarcis > Podarcis cretensis. Next base: position 20,174,305 of record NC_137177.1, on the reverse strand, counting down.
TTCCAAATGCATGAGCATTCTTTACCAGAGTACCATTGGGGGTCCTGAAGTCATCAAGACGGTTCCCATTGAAATCTCCACCGAGGCCACAAAGGGAGCCAGAATAAGTCTCGGGAAGAGAAACAGACACGTAGAAAACCCAGTCGTAGGAGAAAGAGAGGCCAAAATCAGTCTCAACGATGACAAAGCGGCCAGAGGCACTGCAATAGGCGTTGAGTTTCCCTGATGCGAGGGTGACAGGCAGGTTCATCAGGTACCCATTTACCTAGGACAAAAATGGGGGTGCAAACATTCTGTGACATGTGTATGTCAAGGCCAAGGGTTTAAGCTTGCCAGCAATGCATTTGTTATTTATTTATTTATTAACAACATTTAAAAAGGTTGCCGAATAACAGGAATTCTCTGGGCAGTTCTCAATTTCTTTTTTAAAAAAGGTATAACCAAACCATAAAAATACAAATAGCACATTAAATTAGGTGGCAGGGAAACAGAGACTTCCAGATTAGCCTCGTTGAATGAAGGTGGTACACAGGACAATCATGAATAGGCATTAAGTCTTTTTATAGTTTATCAGTGACAAAGCCTGCATTTTATGCTAACTTGCGCTTTAAGCAGTCTTCATTTTCAAGCTGGAATTTTTATGTCAATATCATAGTGCCCATACCATAATACTGTTATACAAATCTTTGGTGTGACCACATTGGGAATTCTGTTTACAGTTCTGGTTGCCTCAGCTCAGAAAGGATATTGAAGGGTTGGGAAAGGTTCAGAAGCAGGCAACCAAAATGGTCAAGGGGACGGAGAGACTCTCCTGTGAGCAAAGGCTGCAGTATTTGAGACTTCCCAGTTTAGAGAAAAAGCTTGTTAGAGGTGGCATGACAGAAGCTTCTGAAACTGTATACAGTCATACCTTGGTTGTTGAATGCCTTGGTACTGGGATGTTTTGGCTCCCGAACGCCGCAAACCTGGAAGTGAGTGTTCCAGTTTGCGAACGTTTTTTGGAAGCCAAACGTTTGATGTGGCTTCTGCAGCTTCCAATTGAGTGCAGGAAGCTCCTGCAGCCAATCGGAAGCCGCACCTTGGTTTTTGAACCGTTCCAGGAGTCGAACAGACTCCCAGAATGGATTAAGTTCCACAGCCATGGTACAGCTGTATATTGTGTAGAAGGCAGATAAAAATAAGTTCTCTCTCTCTCACAACACTAGAATTTGTAGGCATCTAATAATGTTGAAAGATTTGGTGCAGACCCAAACTGATAGCCATCATATTATCTTGTCAAAGCAAATCCCAAAGCTTTATCTATGTGCCTTGTGAAGAATACTTACTTTTTGCCTGTCTTGAATGTCCCAGGTTCTAGTCTGATGAGCCCTTTGTATCCTACATTTGGGGCAGAAAGGGACCCAGAGAAGCAAGGGATAACACAGCAAAGCCATACCTGTATTTTGTCTTCCTGTCCTGCTTCTATAATAATTTGCTCCCCATAGATATCGAGCTCCAACTGCTTCACTGTCGTCATCGCAAGGGAGGCCTTGTGTGTATTCAGCACTTTGATCGTGAAACCCGGAAGCTTTCCTGGGGGCCCACAGTAGGTAGTCAGGATGTATTTGCAGGCGCCTCGGAAACCATAAATGTGATTATCATATGTGATGTAGCGAGAATGGCTGTATATCCACATGGTGCCGTTTTTCATGGGGTAACAGCCCCGTTTTTCATCCACAACTTTGCATATTTCCAGAGGCCCGCAGGCATGTTCCTGGCATTCCATGTGGCGTGCAGGCTGCTTGCAAGAACATTTCTTGCTGCAAGTGTCCATCAGGATCACTTCCTCTCCCAGCTGGTAATAGCGGCCATCCAGCATGCAGCCACACATCCTCCTGGGTACGCACACCCCGGAGTGAAGAACATAGCCTTCTCGGCAGAAGCAGCCTGCCACACAGGGCTTTGTGCAACTGGAGGGTGCATTGAGGTTGGTGCAAGTGGCTGGGCAGGCCGGGCCGCAGAAATCATAATACTGGTTGAACGGACAGGTAAAACCTGTGGGGGAGAAAAACGTGAAATGCTTTGGAAGCCGTTCATGCTCAGACTTAGCATATCAAGGCAAAGTCCTGGTAAGGTCTCTCTTTTTTTTTGCATTTGTATTGGTCCAACATTTTGGTGCACAGAGGGCCTTCTGGCAGTTCCCTCGCTACAAGAAGCCAAGTTACAGGGAACCAGGCAGAGGGCCTTCTCGGTAGTGGCACCCACCCTGTGGAACGCCCTCCCACCAGATGTCAAAGAGAAAAATAACTACCAAACTTTTAGAAGACATCTGAAGGCAGCCCTGTTTAGGGAAGCTTTTAATGTTTAATAGGTTATTGTATTTTAGTGTTTCGTTGGAAGCCGCCCAGAGTGGCTGGGGAAACCCAGCCAGATGGGTGGGGTATAAATATTATTATTATTATTATTATTATTATTATTATTATTATCATCACGGTTCCTACAGGAGGCAAAGGTAAATTATGTTTGAGAGGTTAGCCATAAGACATTTGCCTTATCCAAATTCCACCAGCCCCAGTCAGCATGGCCAATAGTCCCAGAGATATTGTGGGCTGATCTTAATTATGAGACTCTCAGCAGCTTTGACAGAGATGTCAAGAATATTACATTGATACGCATATTGCATGCATGTTAGGGGCATATTATTGTCCTATAGACACACAGCTATTAGTAATGATTATTCTACCCCTCTTTTCTATTTAGTGCACACACAGAATGGTTAAATCTCTATGTAGGAGAGAACCTGCTTGGGGTCCTTATGATTCATAGCAGTAGCACCAGGAACAACCTAGAAACCATCTTGTACTATCTACAGGAGGATATACAATGGGGTGCCCTCCAGATGTGGCCTCTCCTTCCTTGGAGGTTTTTAAGCACAGGTTTGATGGCCACCTGTCATGGATGCTTTAGCTGAGATTTCTGCACAGCAGAGGATTGGACTAGGGGACCCTCATGGTCCCTTTCAACTCTATGTTTCTATGTTGTTGGACTACAACTCCCTGTTTGGATACTGCCAGGGGGACGGGGGCATCAGGCAGGCCCCTAGCTGGCTCCAGACAATCACCGGTCTCCCATGGAACAGCATCAGTCAGTCAGTGACATGAGCCTCAGATACGATTAGAGACCCGTGCACGCTCTGTCAGCAGAGTGTGTAAATCACCTCACAGCAAAGAGGCGGACAGAGAGATGTGCAAGCAAAAATGTACAGCATTTATTCAACATAGTTCAGGAACAAAGAAAAACATGTCTGCATGCCTTCGTGTCCAGCAAAACAGCAGTATAGTAAAAGCAACATTCAACAGAAGTTCCCAGCAGACTGTGCTGGACGTAAACAGGCATGTGATGCACAACAGTCATGCCTGACCCTTTTAAGGTGGAATGGAACTATATCCTAACACTCCCATCACCACCAACCACTGGTGATGCTAGCTGGGGCTGACAGGAGCTGGAGTCCAACGACATCTAGATGGAACCACATTGGCTATCCTGCTGCTTAGTGACAACTGTATGGTGACTGGCAGGATTTTAGACAGAAAGCTTTCCCAGCTCCAGCTGGAGGAGTTGGGGCTTTCTGCATGTGGAACATATGCTTCACAATGACTGAGCCTTCCCCCAGCAAAAACTGATGGCAGTCTTGAACCAGAGATTCTTGCAAGGGGTCCAGGCATCTTAGTGGGGAAGCTCTCAGGCAGAAGTAGTTATTGGTCTAATGTGCGAGCACTTCAACATATAAGCAAATACCCCTTTTTGCTTACTGCATCCAATCTCCCAACGCCAGTTTGTCACCTTCACACCAATAATGGTACACATCTCATCATAGGCTTCAATAGCTCCGCATAGCATGCGGTTGGCCTGTCCGTACTGGCAGAGGTCATAAACACAGGACTCATAATAAGGGTCAGGGCTTCTGTGCCAATGGCACTCGGAGAACGGCCCAGGATCGCTGATCAGGATAGCACACTTCCGCTCAAACACATGTTGTTTGGGACATGGATGAAGACGCCCAGTGTCGTTCTGACACCTAAAAGAATCATGGGAAGAACAAGGCTGGATGCAGGCACATCAAAGAAGCATTTCAGTCTAAAGCATTGTACATTTAAACAGGGAAAACAGGTAGAGAAAAAAGGTACTCCACGTTGCCATCTGGTGGCACAATGTTATATCGCATAAACAACTCATATAAATCTCTTTTTCTTTACCAGACTAGCTGAGTTCCAAGAATTGCGGCAAAACTGAAGGAGAACCAGCTGTTTATTAATTGAAATATTTTGCACCACTCTGGTTAAAATGCTAACTCAAAGGTGGTTTATAATGTATGTTACACTGTATATCCATGTGAAACAATCAGGAAAACCGGTTAAACTAATCTCATCATTTAAAATGATGAAGAATCACAATCATATCAAAAAGTTCTTCTGAACAAAAATTTGCTTGCCCTTGCTAAATATGATGGATACTCTGAAAAATATTTGAAATTCACCCTCTTGCCAAATTCTGCCGTTTCACATTTTGTATAATCCACATTATAATGTGATTTTGAAAAACAAGCAGCAAAACAAAACAGAATTTAACATGTAATAACTTCAAATCTGATTAGATGTATTGAGTGTTGTTGTTGTTTTTTTAAAAAAAGGTGCCATAAAATAGGAAATGTCATAAGCAGCCTATTTGTCAAATGCAAAATGTATGTCATCTCCTAAATACTATCAAATATCAAAACATCCTCTGGTTGCCATTGGGACATGGAGGAACCACAGCTGGGAGCTGGATGGTAGCTCACCAGAGTGTTTCTTGTTCTTCTCTCTTCTCCTTAGGGGAAGACAAAACGTCAACAGCCTCTCTAGCGGCAATTGGAAAGAGAGAGGAGTGCCTTGTGGGAGAACTGCTTTTCTTCCATCACCTCTGCTGATTAAGTTGGGCAGTTGTGCTTCCCTAAGAAAGGGTTTCATGCAAGACTGGCTCAAGATTTTTTGCTGCCTGAGGCAAAAAATAAAATTAAAAAATGGCTCCCCCACAATTCCATGTACAGAATCTCAGTGGACCTGTGGTTGAATCTTACTTAAACACACAGCATCTGAGGCCAGCAGGCTATTTTACAAGGTGTGGGGCAGGTTGTGTGACACACCACGGCATCTGCTGTCTAAGCTGGCTGATTCAACTCTGCCTTGTGGCAGGACCAGCCCTGTTTGCATGCAATATAGGTCACAGGAGAACAGAGCAGGTTCCATTTTAGCTCGGGGGGGGGGGGAGAGAATACTCCTACCACTTGGGGCTGGTGTTTGATATCCAGGCATTCCCAAACTCTGCATCACTCAGATCTTTCTCTCCACTGAGCAGGACTTTATCATCAGTGGCATCACCGTTGAAATTTCCACATATTCCGCACAGCTGATGCTGGTACTCTGGGCCCACACGGATGAACAAACTGCTGGCCCCATTGAACTGGATCTCTAAGTTGGCTTTCGTTCTTACGACCACCATGTGCCTCAGTCTGAAGATCAGAGCAATGGATCCAACATGGGCTGGCAACTGGGTCCTTCTGCCATTAACCTGTATATTAAAAGGGGCAGGGGAAGAAAAGCAGTTTCTGTGGTACTAGCTTTGTTTTTCCTGTTAGCTGTGTTGCTAACAGTAAGGCGGTGGGGGTCTTGAACCAGGGCAGTAAATAAACAGTTAACTTGTGATATATCAGTGGTTCAGTGCTCAGACTTCGGTCTGGTAATCTGACATTTCGTCACTAAAGAGCTTAGTCATCAAGCTTTGTAGTAAATAATATACAAGAAAAGACAGTATGTAAACGACTTAAAGCAGGGATACCGTATATCTGTTTCCATCTGTGCGTTTCCATCAGGAGGAGCATAGAAAGAGGACAATGTCCTTCAGTTTGATAAACCTCCTGTTTAATAGAATTTCCAAAATCTTTTTTGGAAAGAGAAGAAATGAGCACTGAACCACTGATATATTACAAGAGAACTCTTTATTTACTGCGTTTGCTATTGTTTAAGATAAAACCTATTTGGGAAAGAAACTACTTCTGCCATTTTTATGGATGCTTATTGCTTGTTTACAGATAGTTGCCTTGTGTCAATATTATCTTGTGTCGATTGCAATAGTCATTGTATTACCACCCTGTTCATTGTTTTCTTGCCTGGTAACCAGCCATGTTCAACAGAGGGTAGCTCAGTAGGCACTGCCACACCAACCTGGGTCTGCCCTCAGCCACCCCCCCAGCTGCCTACCTTAGTTACAAGAAGACAATGCCAGCCAACCACCTCTGCTTTGGTCTCAGCTTTGCTCCAGCAGCACAGCAGAAAGGAGGGCTGGGGCCAAACTAGTATTAGTTGGTGTGACGTTAACATATGAGAGTGCTGGAGGTGAAATAGTTAAACAGGTTACCCAATCGGAACCCGGGGGTGGAGTCAGAGGGACTATAAAATCAGCTCGGGGGGGGGGCAGAGGGGAGAGTTTGTTGGGAGTTGGGTGGTTGGTTGGAGTGGGAGTGAATTGGGATAGAGTCTGTGGGGAGGTTGAGTTAGTGTAGCGAAATAAGCTGAGTCAGGAACAGTTAGGGGCTAGGAAGACAAGCAAATCAGAGAGGTGGTTTAGTGAGTGAGAGCAGGTAGCAGAAGTTATAGGTCTGGATAGGCACCCGATGAATGTAATTGACTGATACTGTTTATGAAACCACACACTTGTTAAACTGCAATAAATAAACAGAGGTTTATGTTCCAATTTAAACCTGACTGGACTCAGTATTATACCAGGTAGGGCCTGGGTGGTGGCAGCGAGAAATAAAGTGGTGGCACAGGGATCAATAGATGGTGAAACGTCCGGGGACCCTGTGTGGTCACCACAGTTGGTTCCCCCTATCTTTCATTCTAACTCTGCCTACCATTGTACAGCCACCCTACCAGTTGCAATGGGCTCCAGCTGCCACTGGCCACACACCCTCCAGTTCCAAATCATACACCAGGTCCATGGCCCTGCTGACTAAATCAGCGCAAGCTCGCAGGCCTGATAACAGTGAGCATCCCGCCTCAACTCACATGGGCAGCTTTGCCTCGCTCTAGGACGATGTGGAAACTCGAGTGGTTGGTGAGGAGCCAGATTTCTACTCGGTAAACAAAGGATACGCTGGGTTTCCAGAAATGCCTGTTGGCAGCCATAACCCGGAAGGAGAAATCCCGGGAAGAGTTGCAAGTGTAAGAGACCTCGTAGTCACAGCTGCCCTGGAAGTGCACCACCGCACCGTCAAAGGTGAAGTAGTGAGGGTCTCCCGTCACAACGCAGGTGGTCAGGAAACTCCGGCAGCCCCACTGTCCGTCCCTCAGGGCGCACTGCTGGCCCCGGTTGCATTTAGCTGAGAAACAACGGAAATTGCCCTGGGAGTCACAGATGCATTTTTTAGCACAGCCGGGCAGCCAGATATGGCCTCTAACCTGCATGAGGAAGACAAAGGGATATGGCCATCATATAGTACAGTGGTACCTTGGGTTACAGACACTTCAGGCTACAGACGATTCAGGTTACAGACTCCACTAACCCAGAAAGAGTACCTCAGGTTAAGAACTTTGCTTCAAGATGAGAACAGAAATCGCACGGTGGCAGCGTGAGGCCCCATTAGCTAAAGTGGTACCTCAGGTTAAGAACAGTTTCAGGTTAAGAATGGACCTCCAGAACGAATTAAGTTCTTAACCCAAGGTACCATTGAATAACTCCTTCAACATACCCACAGTTGGCCCAAGACATTTTCCTGCCTTAGGCAAAGGCGTCAGGGTAATAACTTGGGTAATATTAGGAAGCGGTCTTAAAGCAGAAGAGACTTATTTAGCAGCCATCTATGATCTCAGGTCCAGGTGTTACTCACAACCTGATGCCTGGTCCCTTCCATGCGGAAAGCAAGGGCTCCGCTCCTGATCTATAACCCCTCCCAAATTACACATTATTCAGGAAGCTTTTATTGTTTTATGTTTTGCTGTGTTCCTTTATATTTTTTGGAAGTGGCTGCCCAGAATGGCTGGGGCAAACCAGTCGGATGGGTGAAGTACAACAGACAAACAAACATTACGTTATAAGAATTTCAAGGTCTCAAATATAGAATAAATGTTCATAAATGCACACATATCTAAATATATGAACCATGTGCCTGAAATAGTATGGGAGAGCAATCCTGGGGCCATTTTGACTCTCCCAATGACTTCAAATATTCCTCTGCAGTAAGGGAGGCAAATGGGGAAAGACGTCCCATTGTCTTTTCACTTGCAAATCCCATCTTAAGGGCGTATTTGTGTATGAATTTGAGCCTGTAACCTGCATTCAGGAAGTAAAGTATTAACCGTCACAAAAGAATGGCCAGGCTGTCCAGTTAATGCAACCAGTGACGATTGTCAGGTATCCTGGCAGACAGGACTTCTGCTGTAGACCGCCTCCTTCTGTGAGGCATGTATGATGTTTTGGGGAGGTGGTCTTGGGCTACAGGGTGGGCAATTTCAAAAGTCTATATAAGGGTTTGTGCACCATTGTTCAGGGCTCCCCTCCCTACTGTGTGTAGTGAGTGGGGACCCTGTTGAAACAGTTCCTTGAATAAAGACCAGGCTTGCTAGCCACTTTGCTTCTCAATATACTCTGGTTGGCCTCTGTTATTTTCTCCTACCGACAGGGCAGTGGCGTAGCGTGGGGGGTGCAGGGGGGGCCGGCCGCACCGGGCGCAACATCTGGGGGTTAGGGTTAGGAGTAGGGTTAGGGGGCGCAAATCCACGGGTTAGGGGGCGCAAATTACTTGCCTTGCCCCGGGTGCTGACAACCCACGCTACGCCACTGCGACAGGGAACCCACTTAAGGACTCTATACAGGCTCTGGAATACAGTGGTACCTTGGGTTACAGATTCTTCAGGTTACAGACGCTTCAGGTTACAGATTCCGCTAACCCAGAAATAGTACCTTGGGTTAACAACTTTGCTTCAGGATGAGAACAGAAATTGTGCGGTGGCGGCAGTGGGAGGCCCCATTAGCTAAAGTGGTACCTCAGGTTAAGAACAGTTTCAGGTTAAGAACGGACCTCCGGAATGAATTAAGTTCTTAACCTGAGGTACCAGTGTACCCCAAAAGGGAAAGGGAGCAGTTTTAATAGTAGTAGTAGTAATAAAATAATAATAATAATAATAATAATAATAATAAATAATAATAAATAATAATAAATAAATAATAATAATAATAATAATAATAATAGGCTTTGACTGGACTGGACAACCAGCTCACCTTGTAGTGGCGCCCATCATGCTTGCAGCCACACTGCTCAGGCAAGACGCACTCATTGCCATTCCAATAGTAACCGTCGTCGCAGAAGCACCCTTCAGAGCAAGCAGAGGCAGAGACGTTCTGGAGCCAGGTCCCGAAGCACAACTGATGCGAAGGACTGCCACAGAGCTCGTAGTGACTGTGTTGTGGGCACTGGAGATCTAGGGGTGGGGAAGAAGAAAGCGCTTTTCCTGAAAATAATTTTCTGGCAAGTTTTGGGTTTTTATTTTTTTCCCCCGACCTCCTCCTGAACCATTACAGAGGATTTCAGTCCTCCCCTACAGAGTGCTTGGCAAAATGGTTTCTGCACTCCTGACTTTAATGTTGGTTGCAGCTGTGGATCAACTAACATAGCAGATGGTTACAGGTAGGTAGCCGTGTTGGTCTGCCATAGTCGAAACAAAATAAAAAAATTCCTTCCAGTAGCACCTTAGAGACCAACTAAGTTTGTTATTGGTATGAGCTTTAGCAGAATGGTGTGTGGATAAACCCACTGCTAATGCACTATTTGTGCATCAGTAACATTTTGCAACCCAACAGCAACAACCACCACCTGTCTGGAGCAGCCCAGAGTTTCATTCAACATTAAATAAACCAAATTTTAACAAAATACAGTTTTCAGAGATAAGGTGTTGGAGAATTTCAGCTCCCTCTCTAAGGATATCAGTCCCCATTACACACACATTTTGTCACCCACAAAAACCATGGAGAAATTTGGGAGACCATTTTTGCTCAGCCCCAGGGTGGTACTCAATTAAGTTTTATTCAGAGCCATTGAAATCAATGTACCTAACTTAGTTGTGTTCATTAATTTCAACGGATCTGCTCTGAGTAAAGTTTACTTCAATACCATACCGAGTTTGTAAAATTCTGTGATTTCCACCCCACTGAGAAGCAAAAGCATTTTAAAAATTACAGCAGCCTTTTCAGGTGGAGCTATTATTATTACATACTTTTTTCACCACAAGAAATGGAGAATAAATAAAGTAAATTGTGAGGCCGGTGAAACAGAAAGCAATTTTCTCTCTCTCTCTCCTTATGGGCATGTTTTCCCCTAAATACAAAAGTTTAATGATAATTATAACCATTTTCTTCTTATGTCCATGGAGTGTAATTGTTGTGTGTGTAAGTAGGGAAGGGGAAGGAATTCAGCTTGAATTTCAGTGAGAATCTACCTAATTAGCATGTTCTGCTATCTTTCAAATTTTGCACTTTTCTGAATTTGTGATGCAGCTCCCATTTGTGTACAAAAAGGCCTTCTTTTAATGGAAAGTGTGTGTTAAGATGTTAAGATGCACATAGTAGTGAAAATAACATATAAAGTGCACTATATGAGTTGCTTTGCAAAAATGGGTATATCAGGTAAAATACAGTACAAAAAATGTGTATATTGGGGGAAAGTGTGCAATTACATTTTTACAGGTTTTCATGAGCATTTTTTTAAATTGCAAACCATTGCAAAAATGTGGAGAACTGAACTTAAGACTGGGAAAAATGAGAAACGATGAGAAACCAAGACCGACAGATTTCTCTGCTTCAAGTGTAACACAGCTCCAAGATACGTACTGCAGAAAGTATCGTTCCTCCAAGCTGAGATGCTCAGGTTTTCTCTCTGGCAGGCTGCAGCATACTTCTGAATGGACTGGCACAGGACCCTTCTGTCACCTGGGGAGGCACAGAGGTCAAATATACAATCAGACAGATAGGGCTCAGGGCTAATTTCAGACCGACAAGGAGCAAAGGGCCCAGTGGGGTTCTGGATGATCCAACATCCACATTTTGCCTGGAGGATCTGTTCCTGTTCCAGGCACTGAGGGTAGGGGTCAGCAGAGCCATCGTCACAGCCCAGCACAGTCTCAGATTTCCAACCCGCAGCAAAGTAGGAGACATTCTTCCCCAAGGAGCCGTCTTGCATCATAAAGTCATCAGCGGCAGCTCCATTGAAGTTCCCACAAAGCCCGCAGGTGTGGCCCATGTATTCGGCGGGGATGGTGACAAAAAGGCTGTGGGCCAGGTCAAAGCTCACTGCCAGGCCAAACTTCGCTCTCAGTGTTGTGTACACTCCATGCTGATAAATGACAGCTTCTCCTTGATTAATGTTGGCTGGAAGGTTTGCAGTTATCCCATCAATCTGATTGAAACAAGCAAAAAGTCAGAGACTGGTTAATCTGAAGGGTCATCAAGGAACTGGTACTCTTCTCTTCCGCAACAAGGCTTCTGGGTGGTGAAGTTACTTTGGCCCTTAAGAAACCATTCCTATTCTCCTTCCTTCAGAACAAAGTTCAGGAGTTGAGTGTAGAATTTTCAATGTGCGAATTTGACGCAAATTGGTGCCCCCATTTTTAGTGATGCATTTCATGTGGGGCTTAAGTGGCCAATCTAAGGACAACTCCAAAACAACAATTGTCCTGGAATCTTTACTAATCTGGCCTTGGTGAGATCGGGTAGCTTACCTGGACATCAAGAGACTCATTGATGTGACTTTGCCTTAACTAGGCTTGGTTGCAGGGTCTCTTGCACTCTCATTGACTACTTTCCTGTTTCATTGAGGTCTCTCCTTGACTTCTGCATGAGTCTCATACCTGCTTTGCTCTGACTCGGCATCTTAGCTCCTGTTGCGAAATAATCCTTGCCTAACTATGAGCCAACCCGATTGCCCCCTCAGTACATTCTTCCCCAACCTGGAGCCCTCCAGCTTTTTTTGAGTATAGCTCTCATCAGCCCCAGCCAGGATGGCCGATGGCTAGCCCAAGACATCTAGAGGACACCAGGTTAGGGAAGCCTGGCTTAAATTTTCACATGATAACAGAAATCACTAGGTTGAAGCTGACTGAAAGTCCAGAGGTAGCATTATTATCAATTTATGATGGAATAGAAGGGTCACAGGCTATGACGGACTTGATCACAAATTTATTGACAGCTGCACGAATTATTAGCTAGGAAGTGGAAGGGGCAAGCAGAATATAAAATGGAAGAATGGTGTGGGATATAGCTATTAATGATAAATTAACATGTGCCACTAAGGTAAGATGGGGAATACGCAGGATAAATAATTTTGAGGAGATATGAAGGGTGTCTGTAGAATTTGTACTGTAAAAACAGAAAGGGGTCAAACCATCGCAAGAGGTGTTGAAATTTTGGGAGGTTGGATAGTTACAATGGAATGGTCTCAGAGGTGAGGTGCACATTTTTATTCTTATTTCTTTGTGATTATTACTTTGTCAAAATAAAACAAAATAAATTCATATGCCCATGGCTATGTCACTTCTCTTCTGTTGTTGCCCTGCTCCTTCTTCATCTTTCAAATCCCTTCCCATGCCCCATTTATCTGAATTTTGTATCTGCATCTCATCTCGCTACCAATCATAGCCCTGACCAGATTCTTCACAAGAGTAGGATGAACCTTACCTCCACAGTATAGTGTACGTGTGGGCAATCAGTGAGCCACATGTGGCCCTCTTAACATGGCCTCCTGGGTGGTCCCTCTGCTACCACCATCTTTACCCATTTTGGGGGCTGCTCTGCCACAGTATGAGCCATGGAACTTCAGCCACTGCAGGTGATGCTGCAGATATGCCACTGAGACTGCTTCACAGTGGGGCTGACTGCACCCCCATTGTATTCTTCTCCACCACAGCACGGAGAGTCTTTGTAATTGAAAAAAGCTGGCTGTCACCAATGCAGCCCCTCCCTGCTTTCAAAGGGGATTCTCTCACCCTGCCAAGGTGGGGGCAGGCACTGGCGGAGGAAGAGGAGTGGGGGGGAGTGCACCGCCCCTGGCAGCGTGATCCTGGTGGGGTACCATCGCGGCTGCCCCCTGTCCATGCTGGGCACCACACCCCCACAGACATCATGCCACGCCCCCAGGACGTGCACCACACCCCTGCGGGCAGCGCGTCACGCCTCCGGAATGTGCACTAGCCCTGCCCCTGCCTTCTCTCTGCCCCCCGGTGCCAGAGCATGAAGCTCCGCCACTAGGGGAGGGTCTTCTCCCCCCCCTACGTGGCAGGGAAAGCCTGTATGCAGCTCCTTAGTGTGGCCCCACCCCTGCCAATGCTGTAGGAGCAAAAAGGCTGCTTGCCCCTGCTTAAGAGCTTTCCCTCATGCTCTTTACCTTGACGGTTCCCCGGCGTCTATTCTGCAGGTGTATTTGATGGGTGCCCACTTGCACAAACACCTCTGAGGTCACAGACAAAGATCTGTTGTGCAGCTTCTTGTTCTTAACCTCAACCCTGAAGAAGGGTAAAGATGTGTTTGCTGCACACAGCTCTGCAAATATGTACTTGCAGGTGTCCCAGAAGTCATAATGCCGGCCATCAAATGTAGTGTAGTGGAGATGCCCCGAAGCCCAACAAGTGCCACCCAACAGCTTGTGGCAACCATAAACGCCTTTGCGAATGCCACAGAACTCTCCAGGACCACAGGATGAGAGGGTGCACATGACGGCATGGGTGGTGCTGTCGCAGCGGCAAAAGCTACTGCAGTTTTCTCCTTGCCAGAAGGTTTCCTCAGTCAGGTAGTATCTTCCACCGTGAGTGCAGCCACACTGCTGGCGAGGCACACACTCGGTGCCACTCAGCACGAAGCCAGGGTTGCATAGACACCCTTCGACACACCCAGTCCGGCAACGAGAGGGCACAGCTGGGTGGGCACAAGAAGCAGGGCAGGAAGGTCCACAGAGCTCATAGTGGCTGTTGGCAGGGCAGCGCAACTCTGAAACAAGCACAAACGAAAAGATATTGAGAATGCAAAAGTGCAGCTCCTTCAACGCTGTAGAGGAGACCGACTTCCAGGAAGGAGCTGAGCAGGTTGGTTACAGCTTTTGAAGCTCCTCGAAAGTTGTAATTAAGAGGTGAATAATTGTGGTAGAGTTATCTGTTGTTCTTATCTCCACGGACAGAGATAACAAGCATTTACTCCTAGATGCTTGCTGTCGAGGGAATAGAGAAATCCTATCAGAAAGATGCATGAACCAGGAGTGAGGAGAAATTACAGCATTCGTCCAAGCACTGTTTATGATAAAAAGGTAAAGGACCCATGGCAGTTAAGTCCAGTCGCAGACAACTCTGGGGTTGCGGTGCTCATCTCGCACTACAGGCTGAGGGAGCTGGCGTTTGTCCACAGACAGCTTTCCGGGTCATGTGGCCAGCATGGCTAAGCTGCTTCTGGTGCAATGGAACACCGAAACCAGAGCAGCGCATGGAAACACCATTTACGTTCTCGCCGGAGCCGTACCTATTTATCTACTTGCACATTTATCTACTTGCTTTTGAACTGCTAAGTTGGCAGGAGCTGGGACTGAATAACGGGAGCTCACCCCATCGCGGGGATTCAAACCGCCAACCTTCTGATCAGCAAGCCCAAGAGGCTCAGTGGTTTAGACCACATCGCCACCCTACTGCTTATGATACTGGAAATTAATCTCCAGGGAAAAGGCCAGCTGCACCTCCTATCTTTAATTACCTTTGAAACTATTATAAACTACTAAAGTAATTAAAGAAACTATTCTGCTATCAGTAAATAGGTCAAAATTGTAGAGGAGTTGATTGCAATGGACATCTGGCAGATGCAACTTTTTAATTTTATTTTTAAAAAGGATTGCAGAGAAGACTTCAGTGGCAAACTTTGTTTTGGTGCTGTGGCTTTAGCAGGCACTGATGCTGTTTCTACCAGCCTTAATTTCTCAGTCCCAACCTTACCCCCCCCCCCCCTTATAGGATTGTTGTAAGGATGAGTGAGAAAATATGTTCAAAATTCTCTGAATACACTAAAGCAGTGATTCTCAAACTTTTCTCTCTCTCTCTGTAAACCAGTTGAAAAAAATTGTTGGGGGTCCCAATGGATCACTTAATAAGCTTTTCTTTCTCATTCTAGAAATCATAGCATAACTGCTCTAAAACACTGTGGCCAGTATTGCTATTGCAGTTCACATGCCAGTCGTCAGTCCCTTACCACACCCAGTGATCTCCCTCCAGGGCTGAATGGTGTCCCCATGAATTTGGCACTGCTGGGCGTATGTGCCCAGGACCTCACACAAATTGCTGCCGTTCGTGACACACATGTCCTTCACGCAGCTCTCAAAGTGGACCCGAGCCACATCATGGTCACTGCAGAGTCTAAATGGCCCATCTGGATCACGAATGATTCCGCAGGACCTCACAGAGGAGTACCGGTCTAGCAGGTCTTCATCACAGTGTGGTGGAAACCCAACAACTGTGCAGTGGAAAGGTGAGCTGGCCTCCTTCCAGCTATTGCTAAAAGCGGCAGCATCCGAGAGCACAGTGCCATTGGGGCTTTTGAAGTCGTCACTCTGGTTCCCATTGAAGTCTCCACTGAGGCCGCAGAGCAATCCAGAATAGGACGTGGGGACAGAAAATGACACATAGTAGGACCAGTCATAAGAGACAAAGAGGCCAAAATCGGTCTGGATGATGGCAGAGAAGCCACTATAGTAGCCATAGATCTTCCCATTTCCAAAGTCGAAAGGCAGCTGAAGGAGGATGCCGTTTAGCTAAATGGAAAGAAAGGCAGGGAGATGTCTTTCTCAAACCATTATGGCTGCATTCACAATGAGTGACAGGCCCAAATCCCACCCCCATTTAAGTAGCCTTTATAACAGCCTTTCCCAACTCGGTGCCCTCCATATGTTGATGGACTCCAGCTCCCATCATCCCTGGCCATTGGCGTTCAGCAACATGGTCCAGCCACAAGTTCACCCATCACAAGTTCTGGGTGGGGTGGGGCATGTGGTTTCAGACCACTTCATGGTATTTATAAAATGGGAGAAGTATGGAGCTAAGTAGAGGAGAGGCAGAACAAAATGTTGTTTAACAATACTATAGCACACAGGAGAAACACAACTCGGCCTAGATGGATAAAGGCCATAGCTGCTCCATCTATACATACTTCACATCCAAAAGGTTCCAGTTCAATCCCTGGCATCTCTGAGTAGGGTTGATGTCCCAGAGAGCGTCTGCTTGTCACTACAGACCATCCTTCCCAACTCTGATGATCGTCAATCTTTTCGGAAGCCCTCCACCATCCATTACTTTTTTGGTAATGGCAGTAGCTCAGTGTTAGAAGATGCAAAGGACTCCTGGTTCCATCCCCACCATCTCCACCTAGGGCAGGTAGGGACTCCCTACCTGAAACCCTGGGGAGCCACTGCCAATCAGCATGCGCGATACTGAGCCAGGTGGAATAGCAGTCTGACTCATTAAAAGCAGCTTCCAATGTTCCTAGAGGGGAATGGCTCTGTTGCAGCCCAGTCCTTTTCCTCCCACTTCCCATACAAGTATAGTAGAGGTGCATGTGATTTGTCTATCAAGGCACTTTTAAAGCTGGTGCAGCATACATTTATCAAGCCGAATTTTCGTTGGACATAGCCAAGCCTACTTTAATAAGCAAACCACTTTATTGATTTCAATAATAATAAAAAATTACTGATGTGGTTTTCTCTACCCACATTTCTGTCAGATAGATTATACCGCATATTAGTGGTTGGACCACAGAGTGCTCTCAGGGGATTACTAAATAGAAACCACCGCAACCAATTTAACCCAGAGTTACATTCCTTCCATCACTTAACAAAAGGGTGCAGCACACTCACTTTACATATTAAGCAAGCCAGTAAGTTATTACGGACTGAATAAGCCATGGAGGAAGCCCTCACACTGGAAGCCCAAGGCGCATCCCACTAGAGAACTCTTGAACTATGAGCTCCACATTACAGCTGTACCTTGGAAGTCAAACAGAATCTGTTCCAGAAGTTTGTTCGACTTCCAAAACATTTGAAAACCAATGTGTGGCTTCTGATTGGCTGCAGGAAACTCCTACAGCCAATCGGAAGCCACGGAAGCACCGTCGGACGCTCAGCTTCCCAAAATAGTTCGCAAACCGAAACATTCACTTCCAGGTTTGCGTTTGGGAGCCAGAACATTCGAGAACTAAGCTGTTTGAAAACCAAGGTACAACTGTATTTTTCTCTCTCTCCTGATTAATAAGCAAGTAAACGTTTCAGTTGTGGATATAATACCTTCTGATGGTTTTACCATTGCACCATTTCTCACTGACCAAACCTTGGCATCTTCAGAATTTGCTGGTTCAGTACATCCTAGCAAAGCTACAATAAAAAACTAGTTCCAGGCGCTTCCCCCCCACCCCAAAAAAATATATTTATGGGTACTCTCATTTTCCTACTCTTATTGAAATACTGCCCCTCAATGAGGCCAAACTTAGATTCACAAAATGTTTAGGGGTATGCAAACCCCTGCATTCCCCCCAGAAAAAAAGCACTGGCTAGATCCAAAGTAAGACTTGTAAGTAAGATATTGTACCAGCCAAATAAGCGCCACCAGCTTAAGTTGCAATATGAATCCAAAAGTATAGGTGACAACCATTTATAGCAAAGGGTAATTCATACGCAGGAGGAGGGGTCTATGTGTGCACCCCCTGCTGATTCGGGAACTACACTTGCAGGAGACCCAGGATGGACACCAGCCCTTGGACTGCACAATATTTGTATAGAAAGGCAGTGGCTAATTCAGATAGATGCTGGAGGTGTAGTGCTGAAACAACGTATCTTTTTTTAAATAGCTGATTTTCTTTATATGTTGCAAAAAAAAAGTAGGTTAAATGACTTTTACTTATAGTAGGTTAAATGACTTTTACTTATAATCTTAATGTGCATTTTATTTTCTGTAAACTGCTTATAAGAATCCGGACAGTGAAAATCCAGAGAGAAAAGTTTTGAGTTTTTTGTTTTGTGCCAAAGTTGTTGACTGTTGTTTTTTGTTTGTTTTTTTTGGCAAAATCACAAAAAATGACACTTTTGAGCTACTTTTAAGGAAAATCAGTGAAAACGACACAACCGACATGGCTTGCCATATGTCTGGAATTTCCAGGACATTTTATCGCCTGGACACTGCTGTTGTGCAGTATTCAGGATGTACCTGGGAAGTTCCGGACAAATTGCAACCCTACAATTAACTAGTATAGAAATCCCATCAGATAAATAAAACACACAGTTAAGAACATGCATCCCATTGAGTGTGATGACACGGATCCAGGTCTGCATCTGCATTCAGCCCGTGTTCCTCCTCCTCCTCTGCCTAGCCTGCTCAAGTGTTTGTGCATCCAACCATTGAGATCCTTCTCTGCCGTGCAACAGAAAAGAATGCCAGGTGGAACCAGACAAGGAAAGAATATGGACAAGGTCCTTACCTGCACTTTGCCGTACTGACCAGCCGCTATGGCAATGTGCTCCCCATAGACGTCTATCTCCACCAGACGTGCCCATGTTGCAGCCAAGGAGCCCCGGTGTTCGTTCTCCACTTTTATGGCGAAGTAAGGGAGAGCTCCCTGGGGGGCACAGTACTTGCTCAGCGTGTATTTGCACGTTCCCTCGTAGTCAAATGTCACCCCATCAAAAGTGACGTAATGGGGGTCCCCAAACACCCAGGAGTTGCCAAAGGTCGCCGGGTAACAGCCCAGCACGCCGCCCACAACTCTGCACATTTCCAGAGCCCCACATGCATGCTTCTCGCACTCCATGGGGTGGGAAGGGTGCCTACAGGAGCATTTCTGGCTGCAGGTATCTGTCAGGATCACATCATCTCCCAGCTGGTAATACCGGCCGTTCAGAGTGCAGCCACAGTGGTCCAGGGGCACACAAGCTCCTCCGCTAAGAATGTAGCCTCTGTTGCAAAAGCAGCCCTCCCTGCAAGTAGGGGACAGGGAAGAAAGTCAATTCAGTTCACATTTAGAGGCAGGAGTGTCAGGTTGGCACTGCAACCATGGGAGCCCAGGGCCGTGAGTATAGCATGCACCGAAATTTGTGGGTGCCCTGGCACCGAAATTTGTGGGTGCCCAGCCCCTTCATGGGGAATGTTGGGGGTGCTCAGGCACCCAGGGCCCCAAGGAGTTGGCACCCACGTTTAGAGGTGAGTCCTCCTAATTCGTACTTTTCAAGCCGAAATTCCTGCGAATTTTGCACTGCAGTTCTCCAGCCAATAATGTGTACAGAAATGCATATGCTTCTTTATGATTTCCAATTTTATACATTTCAATAATTTTACAATCATTTTAACATCTCAAAACGTGACTTCCTTCCCCCTCTTTCTGTGATTCCTTAAATTTATTTTTAATATTTTCTGCATATCCAAATTAACTTAATTTGCTCACTTATTCATCTACTTTAAGTGTATAAAGGTAAAGGTAAAGGTACCCCTGCCCATACGGGCCAGTCTTGACAGACTCTGGGGTTGTGCGCCCATCTCACTTAAGAGGCCAGGGGCCAGCGCTGTCCGGAGACACTTCCGGGTCACGTGGCCAGCGTGACATCGCTGCTCTGGCGAGCCAGAGCCGCACACGGAAACGCCGTTTACCTTCCCGCTGGTAAGCGGTCCCTATTTATCTACTTGCACCCGGAGGTGCTTTCGAACTGCTAGGTTGGCAGGCGCTGGGACCGAGCAGCGGGAGTGCACCCCGCCGCAGGGATTCGAACCGCCGACCTTTCGATCGGCAAGCCCTAGGCGCTGAGGCTTTAACCCACAGCGCCACCTGCGTCCCATCTTTAAGTGTATACTCTTATAAAACTGCATATTATTACAATAATCTTGGCAATGTTCTTATCTGTTTACAGTTTGCCTGTAAATATTCAATAAACCATTTCCATTATTTTATAAAAAGTTTGTTATCTTGATTTCTTATTTTTCCGGTAATTTTTGCCATTTCTGCATATTCAGTAAGTTTTTGTATCCATTTTTCTTTTGCTGGGACTTATTTCTTTCCATTTTTGGGCATATGCTTAGGTAAAGTGTGTATAAAAATGCATACATTTGTGAAAATAAGATACAAAAATGCATTTTATTAGGGGAAACTGCTTTGCAAAATTCCGTCTATTGGGGGAAATTGCACACAAATATGTGTCTATTGGGAGAAATTTGCAATAAATGCTGATGGATTTTCTTGAGGACTTTAAAAAATGCAAACTAAGAATGAGGAGTATGTGATTGGAAAACTGAAAAACTGAAACCAAAACTGATGGATTTGCCTGTCCTTACCTGCAAGGCTCATTGCAATAAAGTGGGGCTGTAGAATCTAAGCAGCTGGCTGGGCAGGCAGTAGAGCAAGGCTCATAATGGCTGTTCTCTGGACAAGTTATTCCTGATGGAGAAAGGATGTATGAAGAGGGGTAGAGGAATTCAGTGCTGGCCCAGGACATTTTGCTGCCTGGAGAGGAGTGCAAACATACACACTCTGCTACGCCCAACTTTTCATAAAGTTGTGCTGCACCATACATAAAGTTGTGCTGCACCATTCAAACACCAATTTATGCCTTTTACCAACTCTCTGCAATTTATGCCTTTACCAACTCTCTGCAAGCTAAAGAAGGTCACTTCACCCTGCTGAATAGCATGGCTGGGCTTGAAAAGAAAATTGGGTTCCTAAATAATGCACATGGTACCTGAGTTGATACCAGGGTTTCCCAAACTTTGGTCACCAGCTGCTTTTGAACTCCAACTCCCATCATCCCTAGCTAGCAGGACCAGTGGTCAGAGTTGATAAGAATTGTAGTCCAAAAAGAGCTGGAGACTCAAATTTAGGAAACCCTGGAGTAGACAGACACACACACACACCTGTTCTTCTTCTGGCCCTTTCTCATAAGATAGCAATGGGAAACCTATGGTCTCCCAGATGTTGTTGAACCCAAAGTCCCTCCAGCCCCTAGAGAGGCTGCATTTAGCTGCTAGGCCTCAGGCTCCCTACCCCACCAGGCTGTCCTCACAACAAGCCTGGGCTGGAAAACAGGGGCTCATAGGTGATTGTTGCCACCATTATTATTGTTGACTCACGACAAAATGCATCCGATCTCCACTGCCCAACTGTGGCGTTTGCTGCTTGACAACGTCCAGCATAAATATGGAGAAATTCACACAGTACCGTCCGATTGCCCCCAGATGTGCAAAGATCATACGTGCAGCTTTCCATAAAGCTGGAGAGAGGCAGAGCCTTTGCACAGTTTGCAAAAGGACCTGGAGATTCCTTCAGGATGCCACAGTACTCTGGGCTGGAAAAAAGAGCCAATTCGGTTGAAGGGCAGCTTGGCAACTCTTGGATGTCCCCACACTGGTCCTCCACATAGTGCACCTGCCAGCTTTTAGCAAACAGAGCTGCTGATGCCGCGAGGGATCCGTTTGGAGTTGAGAAATCATCAGCGGGGTTTTCATTCAGGGTTCCACAGAGGCCACAGGTAGCGTTATGGTAGCTGGCAGGAACAGCAACCTCCACATGTTGATTCCCCTTGTAGGAAATTTCCACCCCCAGATCGGTGGCTATCACAGTTGAGAATCCACTCTGATGCACTCGGACCTTGCCACCAAGGAGAGTCACAGGAAGAAGGCTCTTGATTCCATTGATCTAGAATGGGGTTCAGCAGAATAAAGCAGAGTTAAAAGCCACAGCTTAGCTCTTGCCTAGACTGTACTTAAGAAAGTGATGCTGGCCACATATGATAACAGTTCTACATAGATTTGAGATCTATCCAGGGAATTATGGATCTGAGATCTGAACTCAGGGAATTATGGATGCTATAATGTTACTGTATCTATTCCAGTAATCAGCTGCAAAGAAAGCAGGATCATAGCTCAGTGTGCAGGACTCATAGGCTAGCTCAGGGGTAGAGGCCAATACTATCACTCTGACCTTTCCCATTGTGAAAGGACCATAGCTTAGTGGTAGACCATCTGCTTTGCATGCAGAAGGTCACATGTTCAATCCCTGGCATCTCCAGGTACCTGGAGAGCTGCTGCCAGCTAGGGTGGACCAGAGGTGTGGAACCATCAGGCTGCAGACCAAAGGAGAGAAGGGGAAATATTTCCTCACCACTGCAGGAACTGTTTCCACCCCAGCTGCTTGTTATAAAAATCTGAGTTTGGTTTTTTTTTTAAAAAAATAACAATTATTTCCTCCCCAACCCTATTTCCTTGTGTGTTGTGTCTTTAAAACTGAGGGCAAGGACTGTCTTACTACTGGTTCTTGTATGTCACTCGGGGTGTCTTTTCAGCTAGTGAAGGGGTGAAGAAAACTGGCCCTCCATGGTCAATGCTCTGAGATGATGGGAGCTGCAAGACTACAGATTCCCCACCCTTGAGTGAAAGTGGTGTGGGGAGAGGGGAGGCTGCAAAGAGAGAAAGAAAAATAGTAAATAAGGAGAGAAGAGCAGAGGGAAACCTGAAGAGTTTAGGATTTATCTTGGCTGTTGAATTCAAAGCACTTACCATGACATGTCCAGCAGAGTTGGCTATTACAGCAATGTCCTGTCCATAGACAATCATGCGCAAGTGCTCTATCTGTGACACTTCTGGGGTTTCCCCTGAAATCCCTGCTTCCACCCGATAATACTCCAGGCTGTGGTTGTGTGAGGGTGCACACATCTGAGACAGCACATAAACACAGTTGCCTTGGAACTGGTACAGTCGGCCATCAACGGTGGTGTAGTGCCGCCCACCCAAGACGTGGCAGGTGGCCTTATGGGTGGGCCGGCACACATGGTACCAGGAATTTGGCTGGCAAATCTCATCTGCAGAGCACCTGCTGGCCTGGCATGTCACCCTGGGATCTTCAGACGTGCACTGGCACTTCTCCTCGCAAGTTGATTCAGCCCAGAAGGTGGCACTGACTGGCAGGAAATTAGCTATCAAGACAGAATGCAAGTCATAAGCAAAAATTTAATGGCAGTAAGATGGATATACAGAAATCTGCCTTATACAAGGTCCACTTAGACAAGGCTCTCCGAGACATTTCCCCCTTCATCTGGCCACTTCACTGAAGATGTGAAGCATCAGCTGTACCGCTGAGTGATGGCCCTTCCCTCATGGCAGAGGTGGGGAACCTCCAACCCACAGGTCAAACTAGGCCTGCTCATTTGGCTCCCAAGGCAGTTGGGGGCAAGTCAAGGCACACCCATCTGTCCTACACCTGATGCCATATATGATTTCAGGTGTGTGACAGGTAAAAGACATGAAAGGACCAATGACTGTTAGGAGACACTGCCCAACAGCTGATTGGTGGCACATGCAAAGCCCTGATGATGATTATGCAGACATAAATGGGTCACCCAACATTCTGACATTGGGTGATTGATAGCTGGGCAGCATCATCCATGGCAGGGAGGTAAGGATCTGGCCCATTATCTGGATCCACTTCCCCTTCCCTAGGTCTTACTCAGTTGTCATGCTGCTGTCTGCTTGGCTACCAACAGGTGGTGTTGCATATCACAGCATGGTAGGCACACATCTGAGAGCTGTGAGGCCACCACAGCAGTGTTGGAGTGCAAGGACAAGGGACACAGAGGAGTGAGACAGAGGTAGGTGGGCAAGTCAGGAAATAGGATTAGGCAACTCCCCAGCTACCATCCTGCTCTGCCACTACCTGCCATTTCCCTCTTCCTTGCCCTCCGCCGCTGATCTGAAACAGCATCCTTGGAGTGAAGCAGGCAGTATAAGCAGGAGCAGTGGGAGGAGGTCTAAGGGAAGTGGGTGAATTTGGGGAGGCCTGGGAGGACAGGGGTTGGTGGGTGTGGAGCTGGTAGCAAAGCAGATGTTCTATCCATTATTACCCTTCCCAAGATTTTAGAAGAAAATCTTCCCAAGATTTTAGAAGAATTTGATCTGGATCCTTCATAGCTCTTCTTATATTCTTATTGAGTAGTCATCAACGTACCTTTGTAAACACAGCCATTTGGCACTGCAAAGATATCCACCTCAAAGACCCAGCGTCCAGGGTCCATGATGTTACTCGTGGAGCTGACGTTAATGATGCTTGGAGTCCAAGATCCAGGGATGTTGAAGTAGTTGTTAGCATCTCCATTGTTAAATCCAGCCTGGTAGAGAGAAATGGAACATGAGCAAAAGATGAGAGTTCTGCTCATGTGTCTCCAGAATACATGGCTTGCTAGGTAACACTTCACTTCCTCCTGCTGAACTGGATCAACCAGATCATCTGCCTTCATCAACCTGGTGCCCTCTAGATGTTTTAGACTACTACTTCCTTTCAGCATGTAACCAGAGGTGGGACTTACCTGAGCAGGTGTGCCCTCCAAGCCGGTGTGAGCATCTCCACCACTTGCCTGCCCTGATATCCACTGGATGTCCTGATAGTTCAGTATAACGAAAGACAGTTTACCATTGGAGGTTAAAACAGCCTGGAATGTGTTCACCTATACAAAACAGGTGCCAAATGTGGAACATATCAGTCTCATATAACCAACATGATTAACTCTAATTAATGCATTATGGGGTTAAGGTAAAGGTAAAAGGTAAAATGACCCCTGGACAGTCAAAGGCAACTGCGAGGTGCGACACTCATCTTGCTTCAGACTAAGGGAGCTGGCATTTGTCCACAGACAGCTTTCTGGGTCATGTGGCCAGCATGACTAATCCGCTTCTGGCACAATGGAACACCATGACGGAAGCCATAGAGCACAGAAATGTCATTTACCTTCCCACCACAGTGGTACCTATTTATCTGCTTGCAGTGGTATGCTTTCGAACTGCTAGGCAGGTTGAAACTGGGACACAGTAACAGGCACTCACCCCATTGCGCAGATTTGAACTGCCAACCTTCCGATCGGCACACCCAAGAGGCTCAGTGGTTTAGACCACAGCACCACCCACATCCCTGCTATTAAGAGGTTAAGATCATAGAGTAATCAGTCCTGCCAGGCTTAGCTGGGTCCCACATCCTCACCTTGGAAGGAAAAGTTACAAAACTCATTATTCTTTTTCTTTCACCATGTGAATCCTTTAAGTAAGGATGTCTAAGCTGAATGCTCCAAGCTTAGACCGCATGGCTTTAGCAAGCCATCTTTGTGTTTCTATACAAACAATTTAGAAGTATTAACCACTTTTTGAAACTAAGTTGTGCTGCCTGTCTTTTCCAGCTGCTGTATAGAAAAGCACATGAATCTGACCGTCAAAGAGTTTGTAAATAAACTATTTTTAACTTTTCAAATGTGTAGTCTCTTTTTATGCTAAGTGGGAAACTTTAAAAGAAACTTAGAAGGGGATATTTTAAATATCAAATGGCCTATATTTCCACACTTTAGTTTGGTTCATGTTTTGTGATTTTAAATCTGCTGGGACTCTCTCACCAAAGAACATTTGCCCCAAACCTGGATCTAGGCATCCAGGGAATTCGCCTTTTATTCTCTAACCAAATTACTAAAAACCAACATCAAATGCATGATCAATGGGTAATATCAGCATCCTCTTCCGTACAGCAGGTGTACAATGACTGGTTGTCTCCCATATCCATATGCTTTGCACTTTTTCCTGTATAATGTGGAATAGCGTCAGCAACAAAACTCGGTTCCCAGAGCACAGTTTCTGTGAGGCCACAGCTCAGTGTTAGAGCTTGCGTTTTGCATGCAGAAGGTCCTGGGTTCAATCCCTGTTATATAAAGGTAGAATAATGCAACTGGAATGTAGATGGGTACAGCTTGCCTTTCAGTGGTCAGATCCCTCTTCTGAAGTTCCCTAATTTACCCATGTATAAGAGACAGGGGAGCCTCCATAGCATAAATCAGGCATAGGCAAACTCCGGGCCCTCCAGAAGTTTGGGACTACAATTCCCATCATCCCTGACCACTGGTCCTGTTAGCTAGGGATGATGGGAATTGTAGTCCCAAACTTCTGGAGGGCTGGAGTTTGCCTATGCCTGGTGTAAATCCACCTTCCTGGATTGTGAGGTATGTATTGTTTATAGCTTCTCTGGCCACTTCCAGACAACCCGTTTATTGAGCAGTTAACCTGGTTTGTTTGCAGGGAGGTTAGACAAAGTTGGCTAATCAATGAGCATCCAGTCTTATTTGTATCCGGGGATATAGGAGGATGTTGCATCAAAGCAACAGTTATCTCACACCCACACTACCCACTGCATTGTCCAGTCACTTTCCTTATCACAAAAGGTCCAATATTCTGGGGAAGAGGATTTCTTGCACAAGACCCTCCCCATCAACTACAATTGCACAACCAGAGTTTTGCTGGTATGTGGTTGAATCCCAAACCATAAACAGTGCATTCCGAAAGCACCCTATGATTGATTAGGAATGGTTTGTCGCATGTACATGAGAAAAACAAACATGAATTTAAAAATCAAAAGCATTCATTGCATTTGTTTGGCCCTTAGGGGTGTACCATTGAATTCACATGGACATTTTTTTAATGTGCACACAAGTGGGAGTGGCATCTTCCTCCTTTATTCCAGTGAATATTGTTTGCTTTTAGACTGCGGTTAACTGGAGCAGAAAGCAATGAGCCGTCTGCTTACAGTTCCCTTGATTTTGTCAGCTGGTGGAACTATTACTCTGCTCTGTAATCTGGTCACGGTGTCCCAAGGGTTTAAAATTCTTAACCAGGCATTTAATCAGGATTTATTGCGACTTTTATGGCCTATTAAATACATGCCAGGTTACAGTTAAACACAAGTAAATGGAGGACGTTAAGCAAGGCCTAGGTTGCAATGGGAGAAAACAGCTTTTTATTTTCACCAGATGAAGACGGTGTTCTCAATGAAACCATCCCTTCCCACCTCTCTTCTTGTAATATTTTTTCTGCTTTTTTCTTTTTTAAATAAAACCTTATTACAGGCTGTAGCTGGGTGCTCTGGAGAGAGTATTACTGCAGAGTTCAAATCAGATAAGATTTGAGCAAGAATAGCCAGTGTGGAGTCTTCCAGATGTTGTATGGCCAATGGTCAAGGATTATGGGAGTTGTAGTCTAGTAACATCTGGCAGGAGCCCCTTTGGTAACCCCTGGGTTTGCAGCTGCTTGAACCAAAGTTTGAGATTTATTCATTGGCCATCTGAAGTTCACAGCAGATGGTGACACTAACTGTGTAAATGCAATTAATGTTCATCCATTTTGTTGCATTAATAGCAGCTGTAGGAAAGCCTGTACAGCCATTGTATTTGCTCCATACTGGATCCATGGAAGTGACTGGTTTAGGGCCAATCTAGAAGGGATATTAATTGTGAAAATGCAATCAACACACTTTTTTTGGTTCTGTAAGTAGCAGCTGCAGGGGAGACTTGGATGACCAGGTGCAAAAATGGGACAGGGCTCCTGCACCTTTGATAGTTAGGTCAAAAACTGGATTTCAGCAGGTGCAATTGCTGAAATTCTCTTGGACTCAACTATTAAAGGTGTAGGAGCCCTGTCCTTGTCTGCATCTGGTAGCCTTAGGGAAGACCAAGCAGGGGCATGAGTAATTCCCTCTCCCTGTGGTTCTGGCAAATATCACAACACTGGACATGTTATTTGCATTTCCAGCAAAGTCTCAATTGGCACCACTATTACATTCCCTTGAAATGCAAATAGCAGTTACAAATAGAATTTGGCAGGGAGAGAAAGAGTTAAATTTCTCCTTCTCCAGTCCCCTTGGTCCAGAAGTCTGCCCCACAGCTGCTATTTGCATGCCAGTGAACTGTACTCAGGCAGCCAGTGTTGTCATGTATACAGCTGTTTCTGGTGTGTGAGTGAAATGCCGTCATGAAGAAATGATCAAAGAATCGTACCTTGGAGGACAGGGATCCATAGAAAGCCACTTGGTCCCAAGTGGCTATGAAGACCCAGGTAGCCATGAAATTTTCACTTGGGAAGTAAGTGTTGATGTCACTGGTGACTCTCTGCAGGAGCTGCTTTTCTTGGCTCTGCCTGTAGTAGACCTCGCCGGTGATGCGGTTATCGACATCAGCCCAAAAGGGAGCAACAAAGGCCCGCCCATCCGTCAAGGGGAAAGGATCAGGAGTGAACTGGCTGACTGGCTTACCAAATGACACCACTCCATTATTGTTCACCTGGGGGGGGGGGCAAAAGGTCAAGGTCCAGTCCACAATCTTAACATAAAATCCCAAAACGTTCTAACTGGATCCACATTTGCACCCAAGATTCACAGACAGAAAGACTGGGGGAGGCTATTTTGCTGAATATTGTTTAGGGGAGAAGGGGAATTCTCCAATAGTTCAGGAGCAGCTTGAAAAATGAGCATTCTAAAACCTGTCAGAAAATTGTTTTGGGGGAAATTTCAGGTCAGCCTCAGAGAAAGTCCTGAGAATAAAATGACAGTGTCTTTAAAAAAACCAATGTACCCAGCATAATGCCCTAGCTTCTCTGTTAAATAGCAAGCTATCTGTCCCATTCCAAGCATCCTTCAAAGACACAGAGCAGAAAATTACTCAATACTTCTAATATAGTTCCTCTTCAATAGGGTTGCCATATTTCAAAAAGTAAAAACCCATTTTACAAAAATGCCAAAAGCTTTTCCTAAGATCCAGAACAAAGCACCGCCTTTCGGAAATTCTCTCCCAGGAAAATCCAGACGTATAGCAGCCCTATATTCAACCAGGCCTTTGGCTGATTAATATTCTCCAGCCTTTTACATGTGTCTATGAGAAGGGGGTGGGGTGGGGTATTTTTTTGCTGTTTTGTTTTACTTATTTACTTATTTTTATCCTATATTTTATTCTCTGAACCCCCCAGAGATCTTATGAGGAAGGGCAGTATATGAATCAAATAATTAAGCAAAATAAAATAAAATGTAGTATACAAAAATAATGCAATATAATATAGTCCTCCAGTCATACTCTCACTTTTCACTAAGAGTGGTCAGGTGAAAAAGAAGACAGGGCCCCCACACTTTTGATAGTTGTATAGCTGCTCTTCTGTAAGACTCTTAAAAGACTCCTGGGTTGTTGCAAGGTGTCAGTGGCCCATCTGCCATTATGTAGATCAGGGATGAGGAAGCTGTGCTCCTCCAGGTGCTATTGGGCTCCAGACCCCATCAGCCCAAGCCAACTTGATCAGGGATGATGGCAGTTGCAGCAGCAGCTGGAGAGACATGGATTCCCCTCTCCTGGTGTACCAGTTGGACTAGTCAATGTCAAGATGCTGCCTTTAGAGGTGTGATTAAGCAACATGGCCATCTCTGATTGGAGAATCTCCCTCCCTCTGTCAACCTCTCTGATTCCACAGAGCTTTTTTAAAAAGTAGATTATCCCAGGTGAAAATTTGTCATCTTTGGAACATCATGGATGGTCCTTGCTTTTTGAAGGAAAATGTGAAAAAATTAACCTGCCAGTCTTCTTGGAAGTCTGTGGACAAGATAGCCCCAATTTGATGCTATGCAAATGTTGCTGGACTACAGCTCCCATCACCCCCAGCCAACATGGCCAATGGTCAGGGATGATGGGAGTTGCAGGTCACCAAGTTCTGAAAAGCACCACATTGCCTACCCCTGGTCTGGGGTATCACAGGCTGGTTTTGCCTTCCAGACAGTTGGGGGATCTCCAGAGAGCTTTCTGCTGTAAATGGAAAGGGCTACAGAGGGTTGTGAGAGCCGTCAGGGTGATACTTACATAAAGAGACTGATACCTCCTGGTGTAAAAGTAGAAGCTCTCAGAGATGGGGATCTGAGGAGATGCCCCGTCATCTGCCTTTGGGGTGGTTCTGTCCTGGTGTTTGGGTCCATATGGGTAGAGCAGTTCGGCTGAAGTGGATCAGGAAAGAAATCATGAGTAATAGTAGGGAGGAGTGTTTTGAATACTACCATGCAATGTCACAGCTTCCAGAAAGAAAATTGCAGTTTATTTTAATATTTCAATACAGTGGCCATGTGGAAAAGAGGGTAGGGAAGAACTCCCAGTTTCAGAGACTGGGCAAAGAAAGGAAAGCTGGGAGAGTCCACCACTTTCTGTGTGAGAGAAGGGTTGCTTAAGAGCTGCACTTGAGAGAGGACTCTGCATTTTCTTCTCCCCCCTCTCCCATTTCTGTTTTTATTAGATTAGTTTCTTTCATCTTATTGTATTATGAAAAAGCTTTAATAAAATCTTGGGGAGGGGGGGAGATCCCACAAAAGTGTGACCACATCTTCAACTCAGTGCATATTAGTTGAGCCCAGTGCAAAGAAAATAAAACACTTCAATGTTAATTGAGGCCCGTTAATAGTTGCATAGAAAAGACAGCCTGCCATGTGCTGAAGCAACTCCTTTAAAACAAACTAGAATGTAAAGCAATTAGAGGGCATCATGTTGGGGGAGGCTGTTTGATGGGTGTTTGAAGTACTTGAATTCAACTTACCTGCCTCAGCTACTTCTCCCAACAATAGCACCTGCAGTGCTAGAATTAGAAGCAAGTTAGTCAATGGAATTAGCAAGAGCTCAGGCATCTGCTGAACATCTCTAGCGCTATCCCTTTAACTCTAGGCTGCACCCATTCATCTAGAGGTCATTCACCATGCCTGACCTGCATGCCCTATCTTTGTTTCAAGAGTTGTGACATTACCAGGCCCTGTCTCAATGACATCAATACCTAGAGACATCATTAAACCCACTACTTGAGCTTCCTTTCCTACATACAGGGCTTCTCTAGGATTTGAGCTTAAGACCTATCATGCCCTATGCTAGAATCATCTCCTTAGGCCAGTGGTGGGGAACCTGTGGCCCTAATTATGCCCGCCAAGCCTCTTCATTCAGGACAGGAGGTTGTTTTAGGCAAGCCATGCCCACCCACCCTACACCTGACATATACGACATCAGGTTCGGGACAGGTAAATATGTGGATGAACAGGAAGGGGGTTTGTAGGCACTACCAAACAGCTGATTGGCAACATCTGCAAAGCCCTGCACAAACCCTGTGCTTTGCAAGCCCAAACAATCAGTGGCGTAGCGTGGGGGCTGCAGGGGGGCCAGCCGCACCTGGCGCAACATTTTTTTGGGGGGGCGCTCGCACTCGCAGCTCTCTGCCCCTACCTGGCTCACTCACTCTCTCTCACTGCAGTGCTGGCTGTGCGAATCCGATCCGAGCTGCCGGGTCGCCGCCCACTGTGGAGGGGGAGGGTGCCAGGCGTGCGTTGCGGTGCGGAGCGGAGAAAGAGCGAGGGAGGGACTATCTGGGGGAGGGACAGTGCAGCGGCCGCCCAGCGCAGCGCTGAGTGCGGGAGAGAACCTCATCCGACCAGCCCAGGCAGCAGCAAGAAGAAGCTGGCAGCGGTGGCAGGTTAGGGGCGCAAATTACTTGCCTTGCCCCGGGTTAGGGGGCGCAAATTACTTGCCTTGCCCCGGGTGCTGACAACCCACGCTACGCCGCTGCCAACAATCAGCTGATTCCCAGGGCTTTCCAAGAACAAGTCACCTGATGGGTTACTTGCTGGTCAGATAACACTTCCCCCCATCTGCCTATGGCCAACAAGCCAAGGAAATCTCCATCGCTTGGTATTCATTGCTTCTGAACAGAGAAGCCTTATTCATGGCTGGTAGCACCTCTAAAAGCAGATAAAGTACCCCACAATGGCTAATACTGAGCTATAGTCACAGGCTTTTTGCATTGGTTAGAATCATAGAATCATAGAGTTGGAAGAGACCACAAGGGCCATCGAGTCCAACTCCCTGCCAAGCAGGAAACACCATCAGAGCACTCCTGACATATGATTGTCAAGCCTCTGCTTAAAGACCTCCAAAGAAGGAGACTCCACCACACTCCTTGGCAGCAAATTCCACCCTTCTGACCCTTTGGGTAGGCTGGGGGGGGGGCAATTTTTTGAAGAAAACATACTTACCCAAGGCTAGTTCTGTGAACAGTAGGAGATATGGTCTCATTATTCTTAGCCCCTCCTTCACTTTTTATAACATGAACTGGGTTGGTGACCTAATAATTAATAAGTTAATTTGGATTTTTGCTTTGCTTTTGTTTGTTCTTAAAAATAGTTCAATGGTGTACATGTTTTTTAAATAGCAAATACCCCCCCTTTTAACCAAAACCCTGGGGTACACTGTGAAAATATAGCATAAGAATACACAGCCAGCAGTCTAAAGCATAGGATGTAGTTTAACATAGATCATCCAAAAGATATGGATGGGTGCGGAAGGTAAGGATTGTTTTTTCTTATTCATATCAATAAAATAGTACTAGCCAGTTATAAATGAGTCTTTGTGTTTCTGTCCTTTAGCTAATCACATTTTGTTGGTCAATTTCTCTCTTAGGGCCAGTTGCCAAACTCTCTCGAGTCAATTCAGTAAGGACGCCCCAGTCTGGCATTACATTGTAAAAGTTACTTTGAATATATTAATTTAGGCTGCAATCCTCTGGCCATTTTCCTAGGAGTAAGCAGAACTGAACACTGTGGGCTTAACTCTGAGTTGGACTGCGCATTATTTAATCCGAATCTTACTTGATTACTCATAGAAGTTTTACAGTGTGCCTACTCAGAGGTAAGTCCCATTGCACTCAATAGGGTTTCAAATCAGATATCAGTAATTGTAGTAACAATTAAAGCAATAGGGACGTAAACTATGGTTGGAACAAACCAGAGTTGAGTGTGATTGGTTTTATTTAAAATATTGATATGCCCCTCTTTCCACCTGACTATAAGGTAAAGGTAAAGGGACCCCTGACCATTAGGTCCAGTCGTGACTGACTCTGGGGTTGCAGCGCTCATCTCGCTTTATTGGCCGAGGGAGCAGGCGTACAGCTTCCGGGTCATGTGGCCAGCAAGACTAAACCACTTCTGGTGAACCAGAGCAGCACACGGAAACGCCGTTTACCTTCCCACCTATTTATCTACTTCCACTTTGAGGTGCTTTTGAACTGCTAGGTTGGCAGGAGCAGGGACCGAGCAACAGGAGCTCACCCCGTCACGGGGATTCGAACCGCCGACCTTCTGATCGGCAAGCCCTAGGCTCTGTGGTTTAACCCACAGCGCCACCTGCGTCCCTTTCCACCTGACTAAAAGCCTCCAAAATGCCTGTTGTATTCTTTGCACAAAACCCTTTCTTTAGAAGAAACTCTAGCAAACATCAGGCCTGAGGCAAAGCCCTCCAGAAACCTATGTCCCCAGCAATCTCAGTCTCTACAATTTTGTGAACTGGACCTCTTGTTATTGCATTTTTCTAACCTCACCTTTCTGCAAGGAGCTCAGGGCAGTGTGTGTAGTTGCCCTTGCTTTATCCTCCCAGCAGCCCTGCAAGGAAGGTAAATCTAGGGGCCACCAGGTGAGTCTCATGAGTGAATGGGGAGCTGCCTCTAATGGTGCTTGCAGGTGGGGGCTTAGTATTGCAAGTTATTCAGCATTCATCCTTATTTGCTTGTCTGCAGTGGTCAGACTGTGTCCAGTTCATTGAGCATTATTGAGCTTGAGTTGTTTATGGGTTGGTTATATGACAATGAGCACTCACCCTCATTTGTTTGTGGGGTGTTTGCATGTTTTCCTGTTAATTGGCTGTCCACCCCACACATTTTTATCCATTTCCTCATTACTTTCCAAACAGCAAAAAGTCAGGGTTTTTTTGTTTTGTTTCTAAAGACAGTTTGTTGAGCTAGGGCACGGGTCAGCAAACTTTTTCAGCAGGGGGCCAGTCCAATGTCCCTCAGACCTTGTGGGGGGTCAGACTATATTTCAAAAAAAAAAATATGAATGAATTCCTATACCCCACAAATAAACCAGAGATGCATTTTAAATAAAAACACACATTCTACTCATGTAAAAACACCAGGCAGTCCCCAAAATAACCCAGAGATGCATTTTAAATGAAAGGACACATGCTACTCATGTAAAAACATGCTGATTCCCGGACTGTCCGCAGGCTGGATTGAGAAGGCGAATGGGCCGGATCCGGCCCCCAGGCCTTAGTTTGCCTAGCCATGAGCTAGGGCAACAGAGTGCTTTAATCCACTTTATAGGTACAAACCTAAACTTTCAGTAGGCGCTTGTATTCCTCCCACACGATACTAATAGTCTAGAGGCAATCTAGGTCATTCAAATATTGCCAATGAGTCATTCACAACCGTTTTAAAACTTAGCAGATATTCTGCGGGAAATGGAGATGTTGGCTGGCATTCTGATGACAATGATGTTGTGTGGATGCTCTGAAAAACCTGCATCCACGAGGAGTCCTGATCGAACAATAAACACACCTCTGGAGGCACCCTCCAGATCCAACACTCTAACCACTATACAACATTGCTCCTGGTTAAAAACAGATAAAGCAGAAGACTTTGTATGACCATGGGTTTTTTTGCAAGCAAGTTGGAGAATTCCCCCACCTTCTACCCCAAAAGTGAAACACTTACCAGCCTCCCATTCGTGTTTTCAGAGCAATCCTTCAGAACGCTTGAGTCACACTCATCCCTGTTGCCCGTATGGTCTATAGCTCAGCGGAGGTTTTATACATGATCTCCCAGTAGGTGCAACTCGGAACAAATCCTGGACGCTTTAATAGGAATGAATAGATTCATTTGTCAACCCAACCTGTCTTGGGGTATTTAGACAGGGATATATTGTCCTATGGTCAACTTCCCCTAATGTTACCAAGCCCAATCGCTGGCAGTCTCAGGGTATAAATATCAAACTGGGCAGTTTTTTTTTAAAAAATAAAACAACCTCAATGCCCTTGGCAAGGAGAAAGGGCAATAATACTGAATTGGGTAGGGAACTGGAGGTAGGCAACAGTACCAAGAAACAAGTGCACAATTATTTTTGTAGCGAGAAAATGTTTTCAGCCTGAGGGCCAAATTATTATTATTATTATTATTATTATTATTATTACCCTGCCCATCTGACTGGCCAGCCACTCTGGGCGACTCCCAAAAAAATATTAAAAACACTATAAATCATCAAACATTAAAAACTTCCCTAAACAGGGCTGCCTCCAGATGTCTTCTAAACTTCCGATAGTTGTTTATCTCCTTGACGTCTGATGGGAGGGTGTTCCATGGGGCAGGCACTACTACCTAGAAGGTCCTCTGCCTGGTCCCTTGTAACCTCACTTCTCGCAGTGAGGGAACCGCCAGAAGGCCCTCGGAGCTGGACCTCAGTGTCTGGGCTGGACGATGGAGGTGGAGACGCTCCTTCAGGTATACTGGGCTGAGGCCGTTTAGGGCTTTAAAGGTCAACACCAACACTTTGACTTGTGCTCGGAAACGTACTGGGAGCCAATGCAGGTCTTTCAGGACTGGTGTTATGTGGTCTCAGCAGCCACTCCCAGTCACCCGTCTAGCTGCCGCATTCTGTTCTGGACAATCTTTTGGGGGCCACACGCCATTGGCCGCCAGGGTCAGAGGCAAAAGTGGGTGGAGCAACTAATCTGAATTTTCACTTTGTACCTTTGTTGCTTTAGACTAATTTCTACTTAGCTTCCTGGCAAGTCAGAAGTATTATTATTGCGCACAGGCAAGAGGCAGGGAAGGGGAGGTCTGCACTCACATGTCTGCAGCAGAAGAGGATGCAGAAGGGGGGGGGGTGAGGGATGTGGTGCCCCTCCCAAATATTTTGCTCAAGTTGGTGTTGGTGACAGGCAGATTGTCTCCCGTATCTGGACTGGGTTGTGTGAGTGCTTGGCTGGGGTGGAAATTTGGGGTATTTGGTGTGAGGTAAAATCCACTTTGAGGCTGGTGTCAGCAACACCATCTCTTCAGAAACTGCTGCCAAACACATTTAAGCAACCACAATATAGGTATCATTATTCCCTTATGTGCATAACATCCCTTGAATATACCTACAATCTTTGCATGAAGTTCATCCTGTCTCTAGAGTTGCTGTTCATCTCACTTAGCCTTCTATATCAGCTGTCAGGAGGTGGGTTCAAACAAACAAAAAGGATTCTGAGTGAATTGACAGCAGCAGAAAATTAAAAGCTGTACAAACACCTAAACATCTGTTTATACAAACGAGGCTGAGGGAACCCATATCCCTAGCACTGTTTTAAATGTTGTTGTAATTTTAAATTGCCGTAGCAAAAGGTGGGTAAGAAACAACAGTTTTAAACTATTTAAATTTAATGTTCAAATTTTGACTAGGGAAACCAGCAAATTCCAAACATATGTGAATGCAGGGTATAGAACTCTTGCTCAATGAGTGTTGCTGTTAAAAGAGAAGAGAAAGAGTTCTGGAGATTTTCCTCCTGCTTAATATCTCATATTGCTGCTGAAAGGTGCAGAACTGAATTCAAGACTGGAAAAATAAGAAGCCGAGAGATCTGAAATGGATCGATCCTTCCATTCCTAGCTTCAACTTGCACAGCATCCATGCAGCAATGGCCTTTGGATTTCTAAATCTGATGCTGGGTTTGACCTGGGGATTTTACAGCTGAACATCAAGTAGAGATCAACAGTTGTAGTGTTTTTCCTGGCATGGAGACCAAGCTTCACCTCCTTAATTTCTGAGGTTGGAATGAAGTTCAATCACAAGTGGAATGTTGGGGGGGGGGTGGAGTTGACTAGCTTCTTAGAGAAAAATATAATAAAAATCTTGCATAGCTGATCAAAGGCTTGGGCATGCCAAGGTAGGTTCCTTATTCTAATGTGGAGTTTGCATTAGAGTCATCATTCTCCTGCCTTACAGAGTACAGGACTCCATTTGATGGAATCCTCTGTCTGAAGGTCTGTCCGGTCCAAATCTGGTTAATATCTGTTTTCCTCTGTGTTGGACTAGGAATTGTATTCATGTACGTTTTTATGTATCGTTAAATTGTTTAATGGTGTTTTATGGGAAGTTATTCACAAATAAGACAATGAATGACTGTCTCCCTTTCTCTATTGTTAAACAATCTATGAGTTTTTAAACTGCATGTAGAGGTTATTGTTTTTGTTACTATGTTATGCATTTGGGTGTTTTTATATTGCAAGCTGCACTGTGATCACTGGAAGAAAGGCAGTATAGAAATTCAAGCAGTTGTTGTTGTTGTTTATTCTCATATCAATCCTGTGAGGTAGGTTAGGTTGCTTGTTGGTGACTGGCCAAAGATTCATGGCTGAGTGGGGATTTGAACCCTGGTCTTCAGGACACTGTTCCAGCACTCCAACCAAACGGGCTGTCCTTTAAGGGCATGCCTGCACAACTCTGAATGATACAAGAGCTTTGTTGATCAGGACTCTGGCAAGCCAATCCCATCACCCACAGACCTCCGCAATGGCAGCATCCAGCCTGGGTTCTCCAGGCAGACTGGGCACAAATCTATTGGCTCTTGGAAAGGGCAGGAAGGGAGAGAAAGAGTAGAGTTAACCATTAACAGGCAGTGGGCCTCTGATCCTTTTCCCCAGGCGGATGTGTCACCTCACTCTTCCTACAGTGCCATTGTTCTCACCCAGCTGTGGGGCCTCAGTGTATGTCAGGTCCCATTATTCTGCCACTGCATTATACTGCTGCTTCCATGAAAGAAATAAAAGAGACCCATTAATCATCCAGAGCTGGGAGATGGAGTGACCTCCACATCCATCCTGGGCCAGGTGAGCGGCCTTAGTGATGGGAAGCTCTTGGGGAGAAAATTAAGTGGATTTAGGGAAAGCAGTTAGGTGCGCTTGGGGGCCTGCTGCAGGCAGGAACCCAAACAAGGTACTTAGGAGGAGTATTGGTCCAAGAGATTGATTGGTTTAAGTGGTGGATTTAGGGAACTTGAGAGTCTGGACTTAATGGTCTTACAGGGAACCCTCTCTAGATGATAATGGGTTTGAAAGGCAGTGGAGGATGATTCAGTAGGGTGAATGGGACACCCTACTCACGGCGGCAGCAAATGCTCCCGTGCGCCATTTTTTAGTCCTTTTACTGGACTTTCAGCTCACTGGCATCCTCTTCAAGCTTTGGGGAGGGTCTCCTCACGAGCCACAATGACTTTCCAGTTCCTTCCTGCCATTTCAGGTGGGGGGATGTCTGTCTAATGGCTTGGAAGTATCTAAATGAGACAGTGTGACTTCTTACTGTCTTGGAATTTGTTTAGTAGGACCAGTTCTGGGGTGACTTCTAATACTTGCTTAGTTATTTTGCGTATTTCTTGTGTGACTGATGTCCAGAAGAGTTGGATTTTGGGACATTCCTACCACATGGGGAGGTATGTGCCTGTGGAGGTGCATCTTCTCCAGAATTTTGGGGAAGTTCCTGGGCGTATTAGCGTTAGTGTCCGTGGTGTTAGGTACCACCTCTAAGTGAGTTTCAGAGTGAGTACTTTTCTTTTTGCTGATATGGATTTAAAGGGAGGTTTAGACCGCATTCTGGTCCATTGGGTGGGGTTAATCTCATAGTTTATGTTGTCCGCCCACTGTTTTTTGAAGACAGTGTGACTTCTGAAAAATGTTTTAAGAGGTGGCACCTGTTAATAGGGAATGGTTCATATTGCTCAGTGGCACAGCAGGTTCAGTTCGCAGCAGTTCCACAGAGGACTGGGAGAGACCCTTGTCAGAAACTCCTGCCAGGCAGTGCAAGTGATGCTGAACTAGGTGGACCCAAGGTTTGATGTATAATCCAGCTTCCTATGTTACTAATTTAGAAATTAATCCCCCCCACACACACCTTTATATATGCAATCTCTCTCTCTCTCTCTCTCTCTCTCTCTCTCTCTGTGTGTGTGTGTGTGTGTGTGTGTGTGTGTCATTACACACAGATTTCCCCCCAAATAACATTTTCAGATTTCCCCCCGCTCTTGAGATACATAGCACAACTACAATGCTAGAAGAGCTTAATATTTTATTGCTACACTACAATTAAGCTGCAGTTGCAGAAAGCCTCTAGAGGGCAACAGAGGGATAGTTCTACATCCTGGCTGTCTCTCTCTTCTGACGGCAACAGCAAAGGTCTTCTGAGGAAAGTGGCTTATCTGGAGTGGGGGAAAGAGGCAAGATGTTTGTTTTTACTGATAAGAAAATTAAGTCATTTTAAGGCCTGCCCCAGAATCCCAGCTTGAGTTTGTCCCCTACTTATCTACATTGTCCATTCATACTGCAAGAAATTGCAAGCTCAGAACACACAGTGTGCACTGTACAGGGGGATATCGCTTTGGACTTGCAACAAAGTCTTTCTTTCAAGGTTATCTACTGAAAGTGTTTGTATTTGTGGAGTATCTAGAAGATTAATCAAAAATATCAATTAAAAACAAAACCTGGAATGAAACCAGTCATTTTAAAACAATTATACATACTAAGAGCATGTGTTAAAATTGCATGCTACAATGGGTAGGCTTGCTGGAACAAAAATGCTTTTAGCAGTTGCTGAAAACAATACAGTCTACTCTGCGAACATCTGCTTTGTGTATGACTTAGCTGGATCTCACCCAGTGTTTCTGCAAAATAACATATGGAAGTGACTTCCCTATAATATTGAAATGGTAAGAAGGACCACATTCAAGGTGAGATTTTGCAAAAGCTTGAAAATAATGTGAAAGGATTCTGCAGTATCTTCTGGGGGGGGGGGAGAGATGCAGGAAGGGCGTGTGGCTGAGGGCATGGTCTCTGCTTCCATACAATGCCCTGTGAAGCTTTTTCCTGTCAACTTCCAGGAAAAGCCAGCTAGTTCCAACCCTTCAGGCCTTGGCTTGACATACTTACCATTCACAGTGATCACTCTCCTCCTCATCACTGTCCACATGTGACTGTTCTTCAGGAACCTCCTGGTTGTCCTCATGGTTGTGATGTCCTGTTTCTTGCTCAGGGAGGTCCTCTTCTTTCTGGGGGACTTCTGGTTCTTCTTTCTTAGGCGTAAGCTCTTTAGGGTCTCCAGCCGGTTTGAAATTGTCCACCTGGAACACCCAGCGTCCTGGCACATCCACGTTGCTAGTTTTTGTAATGTTGATGACTTGAGGAGTGCGGGAGCTAGGGATGTTGTAGTAGTTCTTGTTATCGCCGCTGTTGAAGCCGGCCTGAAATAAGCACAATACCAGCTTGATACATGCATAGCAGTCAAATGCTGCTTTGTGGCAAGAAGCAACAACACTTTGGACTTCCAGGGAATCTTCCCAGGGTCTCTCCCTCTCAGGGATGGAGTCCAAGCACTTGCAGGATGGACAGGGTTCCTGAACTACTGCAGGAGCTATCAACAAACTGGTTGCTCTGCTAGAGACTTCCACTAAGGTGGGCTCCCTCAAGGAAAGTGGCTTTTTGCTGCAGAACTACTTAAATCAGGGATGAGGAACCTTGGCCCTCCAGCTGTTGTTGGGCTCCAACTCTCACCCCAGGCAGCATGATGGGCTTTGTAGTCCAACAATATCTGGGCAGCCACAGGTTGCCTATCCCTGACTTAAACTCTCCTTTGGTTCCAATACTCAGGTGTGGGGAACTTGGACCAAGCTGGCTGTGGATGGTGGGAATTGTAGTTCAGCAACATCTGAATGGCCAAAGATTCACCAATCCTGCAATATCCAAGTTTCTTGCTTGTCAGATATTTGGCCCAGCACTGTTTCCATCCACATATTGAGATATCCAGGGCGGTCATTTGCTGCTTTGCCACACCTGGTCAGAAATATCCCTTAGCAAGATGGAAGGAAGAGACAACCCCCGACCAGAAAAAAATGGCAAACCAAGTTGATGGCAAAATTAACTGGGAAGTTCAGGAACCAAGAAGACAAGAACTTTTAAAAAGAACAGGGAAAGTTTATAATTTACATCATTGTAAATTACATCATTGTAAGCAGGTTAAAACATTGGCAGGATTTTAAACACACTTGTAATGTAACAGAATGTATGGATAATTTAGAAAGATAAAAAAGTGAAGAAGTATTGATATGCAGTAGAAAATAGGATCAACAGGACCCTTGGAAGGGATGGGGGGTAGTCAGGAGATTCAAAGTAATCTCGATATTTGGATTCGGAATAGATTTTGTTGTATGTTTATATTCTTGAAAATCAAATAAAATTTTATTTTTTTAGAAAAAGAAATATCCCTTAGCAAAACTCATGTTAGGATTGCTGGTTTGCACCCAGATGGCTTTGGCTTGGTTTCTGTGATGAGAACTGTAAAATACTGGCTCAACTTGCAGAAGGTCCTTGGCATCCCAAGTTGGAAAGGACAGGTAGCAGCAGAGGTGGATTTGGGGGAGTGTGGCAACAGTGGGAGCAGAGACTTAGGGTGCCACTGCAGCAATGATTTAGAATGGAGCACAATTTTAGCATCACACAGGGTACTGCTGACATTTTAGACCCCAAGATCCACCCCTGCTAGTAGCTGCCAGTGTGGAAGATCTGTCCCTGAAAGCCTGGGCAGGGCTGCAGCTCAGTGGTAGAGCTTTGCAACAGATAGTCCCAGGTTCAATCCCCAGCATCTTCAAGTAAGGCTGAAACCCTGGAGGACCACTGCTAGTCTGAGCAGACGACAGTGGGTTCAATGGGCTAATAGCCTGACTCAGTGTCAGCCACTGCCTGTTAGACCATTGTAGACCAGACCAATGAAATAAGTCAGCTAGCTGTGTTCCCGGATTTGAATGAAAAAGCATGTCATTCACTCTGGCACCATAAGGGTCTCTGAGCAGCTCTTCTGAGAGTACCGCCTGGAACCAAATTCTCGGGTCACAGCGTGGGCCTACCTGTGCTGGGATTCCTCCTAAACCCGTTCTGGGATTTCCCTGACTTGCTGCCCCTGTAGTCCATTGGATGTCTGCATAGTTGAGCATCATAAAGGAAACATGGCCATCAGTAGATAAGATAGCCTGGAAGGTGTTTACCTGGAGCAAAGACAAGCAGAAAGAGTGAGGTTGAGAAGACACACAATGAATTTCATGGCAATTTCCTTGGCCTATATCTTTTCCTCTTTGCTGTAGCTGCTGGCTGGCTATGCTCTTCCATGCGCATTTGGCTTCTTGGTGCTACAGCTGCATTTAAGAAAGGGATGCATGTTTCAACAAAGTTAGGAGTTGCTTATGATGGGCAAAATATCTATAGAAATTAGGGTTGCTTTGCACCTTAATTTCAAGAGTGGCTTCCTGGGGAAACGGTTCCTGTTTCTGGTATGTGTTAACCCTAAAAGGCCTACTCTTAATTTTGAACTCCAGCTTCTTTCATCCCCAACCATAATGGGTGGGTGGGAATGGGCATCATGTTGGGGAAGGCCGATGGATAGCTGTAGATATTTTGTGTGCTATACACTGATTTCCAGTGACTCTGAAAAGTGAGTATGCAAGTAAAAATTGGTGGTTATGCTTGAAACAAGCACTCCAGATGAGGCTTGCACAGTAGTGCAGGCCTGGAGTCCAAAGGCATCTCTCCCAGCCAGCCTTCAGCCGATGGATCCCAGTCTTTCTTCTCCCCTCTTCTTTTTCCTAGAACACCTTGCTAAAAGACTCCCTTTACCTGTCACCTCACACCCACTTACCCTGACACCATCTGTCTCCCCAGGCCAAAGGATTCCTCTTGGATGGACCATCAACACCTTTTGTCATGTTAACAGATTTGCTCTTCACTAGGCCAGCCAAACTGGTTAACATAAGCAAGCCCAGGGATTCCTGATCTGACACAGCTCTGCACCTTGTTCTTTCATCCACTTCCCAGTTAATCAAAATCCTACCATTTTTTAATTCCTAGGGTTTAGGAGGTCCCCTTCCCCAATCTATAATAACACTCAACTACTGTAGATGGACCAATGGTCTGACTCCACTAGAGACCCAAATTTGGGAAACACTGCTGTGTGATAATCTAGTACAGAGATCTCCAATGCCTGTATCAGAGCAGAGGCCCATGTTGTCCCAGACAAGGCCCAACTGGAAGGAAGATGCCCGAGCCAATTAGGCTCTTATTTAAATGCGGAATGACTTACCTTACTGGACAAAGATCCGAAATAGGCTACACGGTCCCAGGTGGCAATGAAGAGCCAGGTAGCTGTGAAACTGATTTCAGGGAAGTAGTTATTAATGTCCCGGGTGACATTTCTCAGCAGTTCTGGTTTCTGCGTCTGCCGGTAATAGACATGGCCACCTAGAATAATGTTGGCATCCGCCCAGTAAGGGGCAACAAAGGCCTTTCCGTTTACCACGGGGATGGCTTCGGGGGTGTACTCTGGGACGGGCACGGAAAAGGAAACCACCCCATTGTTGTTGACCTGTGAAGGTGCAGAGAACAGCAACGTAAGCATAAACATCAAAAGGCTAAAGTGCCCCCAAGCAAACCATCCCAAGGGCTATTTCCTTCTCACTGCTAAGAATTTTCAGTTTCTGATCTGAATCCTCCGGGTATCGGCTCCTAGACTCTGGGAGCAGCACAGTGTAACAGGCAAAGGGGGTCGATACCATGACTGGGAAGTGAGACTGTGCTGCTGGGGTCACGTGCTTAGGCTAGCTGCACTGCTGATGACATTCTGAATGCACATATCTGAACCAGAGTCCCTATTCAGCAGCTGGTTCATGCATTATCATCATCATCATCATCATCATCACCACCACCACCACCAGCAGCATCCTCCTCCTTCATCTGAGGATCACAGAGCAGTTTACAATATAAAAACACAAAAATACATGCCATAGTAACAAACCAAAGCAATAACCCCCACGTACGTAGTTTAAAAGGCCATCAATCAATTAGCCAAAGACCTGGGAGAAGAGGAACGTTTTTGCCTGGCACCAAAAGATATGTAATGAAGGTGCCAGGTGAGCCTCCCTGCATTGTTGCCCCTTGCCTAGGCATTTGGATCACAGAGAGTCCCTATGCATGAATTGATGTTCATTGCCTAGCAGGTGGTTTTCAGCCCCCATCCCTCCCCCATCTTTCTGAGAACCTCCGTCAGTGATTGGCATCGTCCTGCGTCATTTATCTATTTGTACATGCACACTATTTATAGCCTGCCCTTTGTCAAAAGACCTCAGGTAAGATCCCTTGTCCATGGGAACTCTGCCTACCAGCAGAGGCATACCTAGGTTCCCTTGCACCCTTGGTAAGGAGATGTTGGTCACCCAGAGCAGTGAAAGAGTGGCCTGAGTGATGGCCAGGCAAGTGGGCTCCTAGTCAGAGTGAAGAGGCTCGTTTTTGCACCCCCCTGGGCCTGCAGCCCTTGGCAGGGGCTAGCCTTGCCAACCCCTAGATACACCCCTGTCAAACCAATGATTCTTCAACATCAACTTTGTTGGAGAGGTCATGTTGTGCAGATGCCTGATTATCGTCTTCCAAAGCAACTACAGTGGTACCTCGGGTTAAGTACTTAATTCATTCCGGAGGTCCATTCTTAACCTGAAACTGTTCTTAACTTGAAGCACCATTTTAGCTAATGGGGCCTCCTGCTGCTGCCACGCCGCCAGAGCACGATTTCGGTTCTCATCCTGAAGCAAAGTTCTTAACCCGAGGTACTATTTCTGGGTTAGCGGAGTCTGTAACCTGAAGCGTATGTAACCTGAAGCGTATGTAACCCAAGGCACCACTGTACTCTATTCTGAACTTAAAAATGGAAAGCGTAATGCTGATGGTCAACAAAAGAGGTTCAAAGACTGTCTCAAGGCAAATCTAAAAAAAGGTAGTATAAACCCAGACAGCTGGGAAACACTGGCCTGCAAGCACTCCAGTTGGAGAACAGCCTTTACCAAAGGTGTCATAGGCTTTGAAGACGCTCAAACTCAGGATGAAAGGAAGAAAAGTGCTAAGAGGAAGACACACTTGGCAAACCCTCACCATGAGCAACTGCCGCCTAGAAACCTATGTCCCCACTGTGGAAGGACATGTGGATCCAGGATTGGCCTCCACAGTCACTTACGGACTCACTATTAAAACTGTGTTTATGGAAGAC
Source organism: Podarcis cretensis (assembly GCF_951804945.1). NCBI lineage: Eukaryota > Metazoa > Chordata > Lepidosauria > Squamata > Lacertidae > Podarcis > Podarcis cretensis. The sequence goes on along the minus strand of NC_137177.1, from coordinate 20,129,458 downwards.
AATCTTGCTCAGCTATGAGTGATTGCCAAAGAAGACGACACCCCTGTATATCATTTTAGCATTCCCTGACATCTAGGGCTTATCTACGCTAACCTTTCCTCCGTGCTTTAAAGCTCTAAGCACTCTTTTTATTTTTGCTCCAGAGCTTTCCCTGTGAAAACCCACCCTTTAAGTGCTCTGACATAGAACTTCAAAGCATTAGTTTCTGCCTGGAAAGTGCAGGGCAAAAGATAATAAGCCTCTAGTCACAGTATTGGCTATCTGTTCTTCCGGCTACAAGAAGATTGAAGTTTGTAGGATAATGGGCATCCTAAGAGCAGAACACTTGAGGCTGAAGTGGAACAGTGGTCACGTTCCCCTTTCCTGTGATTCATTTTTGCTTTGTGCCAAAAGGGATTATACTTACATAAACGCTGTGGTAAGTCTTGTCGTAGAAGGTGAAAGGTACCAAAATGGGAATCTTAGGGGACGTCCCATCATCTGCCGTGGGGTTCTTCATATCTCCTGCAGCTTCCCCATAGGGATACAGGAGGTGCTCTGGACAGAAAGGAGAGAAAACACTTTGATGCTTCAAACCTGACACAAACCTATGAAAATCGGGGAGGGGTGATGTTGTGTGGCATAACAGAGCATCCTCAAAAGGAAGGAAACTGTTCTCTATGTTCTCACAGCTACCAGATTCTGGAAGGAAGGAAGATTTGCACAATAGTGACCCCCTAAATACTCTGCTTAAGAGTTTTTGCTAGGTGAACCTCCATCTTGGTCTCAGTAGTTGTTTTATGCAGACCTTCCAATTGTCCCTATTTTCCACAGACAGTCCCAGATTTACAGAAGCCGTCCCAGTTTCTGATTTGATCCCAGAATGCCCCACTTTTCCTTAGGACGTCCCTATTTTCATCAGAGAAATGTTAAAGGGTATGGAGGTATGCCCTTAGGCAAGGAGAAATGTGACTATACCACCTTTAGAAGACATCTGAAGGCAGCCCTATATAAGGAATGTTTTTTTTTAAAATGTTTTGTTATGTTTTTTACATATGTTGGAAGCTGCTCAGAGTAGCTGGGGAAACCCAGTTGGATGAGCAGGGTAGATGATGGTTGTTATGGAATAGAATGTCCCTATTTTCATGGGAGAAATATTGGAGGATATGTAGAAGACTTCAGCCAGCTCATCATTATCTAAATCAGTGCTAAATAACTCAGGTTTCTAGAAATACTATTTCTTTGGAGAAAGCTCCACCGACACCCCATGAGGGTCAGACTTTACCGTTGGTTTCTTTTGTTTCTTTTGTTTCTTTTATTGTTACTTTTGTTTCATGCAACCAAAAAGTCGAAGCTGAACCTATAACAGAGAAAGGAAAGACAATGATGAGTCTTCAGGGGAAGAGTGCTGTCTCTTCTGGAAAGCTTTCTGGGTCTGTGGATTCCCCTGGGGGATCTCACCACATCTATCTGTCAATTTAGCAAGGCTTTGCAGCAGCTCTCCAATTTGTGATGGGCCTTCTCCACTTCTCTGCATTTTTCACTTGTTCTTGGTCTTGTTTATGCCTCTTTCTCCATATACCAGCTTCTGGTGAGACTCAGATTGCTGCCTCGGTTCAACTTACCTAGCAGAAGTAGCAGGAAGGCAAAGGAAGTCTTCATATTGGCGTCTCCTTCCCAAGCAGCAGCATATGACAAGCAACATCCCAGGAATTGAGGAGAAAGGAGAGGGCATATAAAATTGAATTAAGACATGAATGCAGGAGGGAAAGATGCTTTTACCAGTTGTGTGTATGTCCCCCCACTCCCACTCACCCACATCCCATTAAAGCAGAGGTAGGGGGATCTGTGATCCTCCAAGTGTTTTTGGACTCCATTTCCCATCAGCTCCAACCAAGATGGCCAATGGTCAGGGATAAGGGGAGTTGTAGTCTGCAAACAGCTGGACCGTCACAGGTTCCCCCTTCCTACATTAAGAACTCCTAACAATGGATCACACTTTTTGGGTCTGAGGCCTGCCTGTCAGTTCCACTCTTCCCCATTGCCTATGTGAAACTGGCCAATAGTTGGAAGAGGAAAAATCTAGTGCTCCTTTGAATTTTCGTCACTTGATGTGGAATATTCTCCAGACAATCTCTGACCATGCAACTCTAGGCATGTTTACTTGGGTGTAAGCACTAGGTAAGTGGACAGGATTACACCCTAAGTGTTTTACATATATGCCAAAGTTACTTGATGTGGATATCGGGATTTGATACCCTGTGATATTTTGTTTCAGCATTTGATGTTCGACTAAAGAGGTTTGATTTCAGAATCTGATATTTGCCTGTGTCTGATAGCTGATACACAATTCTATTTATTTATTTAACTATCTAAGCACTTTGCATATCTCAACAATTTACCATAGAGTTTGAATTCTGAAGCAAAGGATGTGGCGGGAGAAGCATTTTCAGAAATCAAAGTGATAGAATTGGAAAGTTTGGTGCGTTTTCAAGCATTTCCGCCTTAGGAAAATGGAAGGTATCATCAGGAGGTCCTGAGCGGAACTTAACTCTTGCATTGCAAAATTCCCAACAACTATCAAAAGTGCACAAGGTATGGACTCATTCTGTGACATGAGGTAGCCCAATATATAGTAGTACCTCAGTTTAAGAACAGTCCTGTTTACGAATGATTCGGTTTACGAACTCCGCAAAACCAGAAGTAGTGTTCCGGTTTGTGAACTTTACCTCAGTCTACAAACGGAAACCAAACAGTGGAAGGGCACCAGTGGTGGAACACCTCATTGGGGAAAGCGTGTCTCAGTTTAAGAACGGTTTCAGTTTAAGAAACGGACTTCAGGAATGGATTGAGTTCGTAAACTGAGGTACCACTATATTGGAAGGTTGGGTGGATGTTCCATTGGAAGCACAGGTGAGGGGGTCACAGTGTTGTGCCACCCCACCAAAGATGTGCTCACTGCCCATCCAACCTCCCCCTCTCCCCATCAGCCACATTTAGGAGCCTCTGTGGTGATTTGGTCATTTTAGACTCTGGACTTTATGGTCTTACAGGCATCGCCCTCTTAAGATGACAATGTTTATCATTTCACTGCCTTCAAAATGTAGTAAGCCAGCTCTGCTGTGCTTGGAGATCTACCTGCTCATTCTGATTGCTGGGTGGGGAATAGACCTCTGTCCCCCAAGTCCTGCTTCGATGGCATAACCGGGCAGTTTTTGTGCATGTTCTGATTGATGCACGCTGGACAATTTATTTCACAATGTTTATATACATCCTGATTGTAATAAAACCTCAAAGTGATTTACTAAAAAAAAAAAAAAACACTGAAAAGAAAGTGAAACCACATATTTAAACCACCCAAAAATAATTAAAATCCAGGAGAAAAATGCTTTAGCAGACACCGAAAGGAGTACAGTGAAGGCACCCGCCTAACGTCAACAGACGGAGAGTTCCAAAGTGTGGCTGCCTCACTTGCACATGAATGGAAAAATTTGGGTCTCTCCCTCATGCTGAGAATCCCTAGGCATGTTCACAGTTTCGCATGTATAGACGCTACACACGGCTACCTCACATGTAAATGTTGGGTTATGGGGCCAGCATGTATGTTGGCAGTGGCAGGTTTGGGGGGGGGGAGCCGGCTAATGCACTGTACTCACTATTGTCTGTCCTCATAATTACAACTTGCCCCTTCCCCTTAAACCTCATCGCTGAGCCAGCATTTGAACCCAAATCTCTGCAATCCAATATCAACATGTTATACCCTGCAAGTGTCTGGGGGGTGGGGGGACGGAACATCCTGTTTTTTTGCACAAGAGCATGGCGGCCATTCTGAGCACTGTGATCTCAAGTGGGTCATGTGACTTTTGTGTGACACGCATCCTGGTTTTGGGACATGCCATTCACTAAGCTATTTCAGATGTGCTAATAACCTGGAAATGGCCCAGGAAGGCTTCTGTCTCAATGCAAACAGCAATGAGGGAAGGGCGCTTTTTGTTGGTATCATGGCAGGGGGAGGAAAGAAGTAAAGCCCTTTGCGCGCCCCCTCTCTCCCCCCATCCCTCCATCTCCATCCATTGTAGTCCCAGATGTTGCTAAGGCTCTCCCATGCTGCTCTTCATGTAACAAAAGCATGCAAGTTAATTGCATTCAATTTCATGTCTAGCTTGGCCGCATTATGTGTGTGCATTTGTAAAAACACCTGTCTGTCTTCATGCTCCTGATATATTGAGGATGCAGAAATTTCCACTTGCCTTTAGCCCCTACCTCACTTACCTTTCTGCTCCTTTCTTCCTCCACGTCTGTTGTCGCCCAGGCTCAGACATCCCTAAGGAGTCCCTTCTGGTTTTATATATACAGCCCTGCAATATTTCCACACCCAAGTTCCCCCGGAAAAATTGACCTGCCTCCCAACTGCTCTTCCCTTCCCTCTGACCTGGCCTGATGCCCTAGAGGGATTCCTAACTCAATGGCAAGATGGAAGCTTTAAATCCACTCTTAATCCATTGTGTATGTTTTAGGGGTGTGCGCAGGCCCCGAGATTTGTCTTGTAGCTGAGTTTGTGCATTTTAAAATTACTGATCTGTTTTCAGACACTCTACTTTTCCCTCTTCGGTCTTTAATTTGGGTTCTGAGTTGTATCAAATGAAGCTCCGTGGTTCCCCTTTTGCTATAATGGGTAATCTAAAAACAGCTGTAACTCTTCTCCCCTTTTGACAAAGTGAGTGACATTTATGAGTCCCTTCAGAGTGGATCAAGCTTGCCAAATTGCAGTGGAATGGGTTCGGAATGTTTTTGTAAATAAAAGAGATCCACTTTCCTCCATAAGTCCAAACAAGGGGCACCATGGGGGTTTCTTGCTCTTTCTTGCCAAGTGGTGTGCATTTTTGTCTTCATATTTTTTTTTAATTTTTGAACCTTCACACTGGCCATTCTGCACATGCTTTCTGTCTAGAACACGGCCTGTGAAGTAATGTGAGGTATATTTGCTTTCCTTAAAAAATGGCAATATGGGATTTAAAACAACAACAAACAACAACAACAACAACAAAATACCTTAAATCAAGTTTGTAACTATTAAAAAAATATATCCAGAGCTGTGCTTTAACCATAAACCACCTCTTCAGTTATCTGCAAGCAAAATTTTGAATAGCCTTATCTTTTAAAGCTATTGAAACATTGTGATGTATAGGAAAACACACAGCCCCCAAATGTATCTTCTCAATTGTAGATATTCTCAAGTTTGCACCTCCTCGGCTCAGCACCCTGGGGGGGGGGGAATCTGCCCCCACACCCCTAAATTTGGTACTGGTGGGGGCCAAGAAACACAGTTGCCATGATGTCAGGGCACAAGTGAAGCTGTACTATAGACTAAGGTGACCATGTTTCACAGGTTGCTGTGTCTTCTAATGCAGATGTAGGGGAACCTGTGGCCCTCCAGATGTTGCTGAGCTGCAACTCCCATCATCTCCAGCCACTGGCCATGCTAGCTGAGACTGATGGGAGTTGGAGTCCACCAAAATCTGAAAAGCTACCAATTGACAGCTCTGTCCTAAAACATCCAGCCTGACTGTGTGGTTTGAAAGAAGCTCCTTCCTCAAGACCTCACTTCAGACTGCTTTATCCCAACTCTATGAAAATCAGTATTAGCTGTCCTCCACCCTATGTTCTTCTGACAAGGAGTTCTAAGGGCCCCAATCTAGCAGTCCCAATTAAGAAAGCAGAAAACAACTCATTGCCGAGAGGGCAAGGCGGATATGGATTAGGCCTTGATCCTCTTGTTTGCTCCTTTACTGAGAGAAGATCAACAAGGATTAGGTGAACATACAAAGTGTGGACTCTGCGCCATGATCATCCCACTGGGCTTGAACTCCCAAATGTTTGCAAAAGGAGATATGGATTGGGGAACAGGATCTTGCCACACCCCTGGGAATTGGTGTATTGTCCTCCGTCTCAGCAGTGAGCATCCACAACAACACAGAACAAGTAACAGGGCAAATGCACTAACTCTCAGTTGCCCAGCCCTGTAAATCCTATCTATATCACTTCACCAGGAAGCAGCTGTATCTCTTAAAGCAGAACGTTCCAAACTTTTCATGTTGGTGACACTCTTTTGAGGCATGCTCCATTTCACGACACAGTAATTCATTTTTGTTAGCAGACAGGAGGTTAAACTAACCCCTTTCCAGACCCAGGAGGAGCATGGGGACCGTTTGTGTGACACACCTACACACTAACGTGTCAGGACACACAGCTCTGTCTTAAAGGGACGACACACCAAACATCTGGCTAAGAAACATAGAGGAACAGGAAACCATGGATAGAATAACTGGTAACTCAATATGAGATGGAAAATGAGGTCCCTTTTTTGGGAATTAAGAAGAAATTAATTTAGTTCACATTTCAGTGCAAAATTTGCGCTTCTCTTTTGCAGCATAACCAAATAATGCATACGAAGAGGTTTGCATTAGGGTTCATCCATACTTCGGCTTGCCCCATGCCTAGAAAGCACAGATCCAAGCAGTTTTCCAATTGACCCACTCCTTTTCTCTTTAGCTTTAAATCAGAACGAATGGCAGTCCATGGAAAACTTGATTGCCGTTTGCTCAGATGGAGCACGAAAGAACGGTTTTCCCTGAGGGAAAGCGGCAAGGCAAGAGGATGTGTGGATAAGACCTTAGTGAAAAGTGCATGTGCGAAAAATGCATTCTATTATGGGGAATTTGCTGGCAAGACTATATGCACTAGGTGAAATTGCATGGGAAAATGTGCACAAATGTGAGACAGATCCATCTGTCTCATGGAAATGTATGGATCATGATACCTTTAAAAAAAATGCCCTAAATATATACATTTATGAAGTGAACTGAATTTTAAGATTAACAAAATGCAAAACTGGGAGAAATCAAACTGACAGATTTTTGACACCGCATTCCTCATTTAACATAGACATGTTAAAGAGTCTCCCTCTTGCTGCTGTCCACTTCTCTTGTCAACCTCTCTCTGGTACAGTGGCGTTGCAAGGGGGCTGGGGGGGGCGTGGCCCTGGGTGCATTTTTTTGAGGAGGCACAACCATGCCCCCCAACAACAGGCTCCCTCATCTGAGAAATATTAGAGAGGGGGTGGAATAGGACATCCCTATTTTCACCAGAGAAATGCTAGAGGGTGTGAGAGAGTGTTTGGGAAACTGAAAGTTGGTTATCAAGGGGTTGCCTTGCTTCTGTGAATCCCACTTTCAGATGAAATAAGAACCCCTCAAATCAGATTTTGACCTAGAGGTCACTGACACGGTAAGGACTCATCTGTGTCCATCCATTCATGTTCTGCTTTTTCGCCAGTGTTTCTCAGAAGATGAAAGGCAGAGTCTGGTCAAAACGCTGATCTCCTTCCTGACTTCCCAAGGTCCTGCTGTTCAGGTCTTGCAATGCACTCACATTTTAAAGTTGTTTGCCCATCCCATGTGCATATCTACGGCTCAGTGAATCTGCTAGGAGCTGATTCATTTGCTGGTGCACTGATCCCTGTGTAACTATTAGCAGAGAATAGGACTTGGGTGGGGCAGGACAGCCCTAAGCCCTTGGAGAGCCATCTGTTGGCACCTGCCTGGATTCAGTTGTAAGAAGAGGGTAGAGCCCCATATTGTTGCACAGTACTGCAAGCTCCAAGTGGCTGCAATTGTCTGAAAATGACAATTTCTGCTTTTTGAGATCCATTCCCCAGGTCTGCTCAGTGGCATTTATCATTCCAGATACCACCTTTGGAAGGCAGCCAGGCCTCAAGTGGGAAAAGTAGGAGTAGTTGTTGTTTTTGGATTAGGACCCGAGTCGGCACATCATCAAATAACTTTCGGGGGGGGAGGGCAGGTGCCCTGGCAAGGCCCAGCATGGACACTTGCCCTGGATCACCCTTTAAAAGGTTTATTTGGTCCCAACCTCTCTTGGGTCAGTACTGGGCAGAACCCATATCCGCTATCATTTCTCTGATGAAAATAGAGATGTATTATTATTATTATTATACCCCATCCATCTGACTGGGTTGCCCCAGCCACTCTGGATGGCTTCCAACATATAAAAAACCATAATAAAAAATTAAACATTTAAAAAAAACCCTTCCCCATACACGGCTACCTTCAGATAACTTGGAGGTCAGATAACTCCATACCCTCCAACATTTCTCCGATGGAAATAAGGACATCCTAAGGAAAAGTGGGACATTCTGGGATCAAATAAGAAACTGGGGCAGCTTCTGTAAATTCGGGGCTGTCCCAGGAAAATAGGGACACTTGGAGGGTCTGCAGTGCACCCCATTCAAGTTGGCTTTCATGAAGGAAATGTGTGGAATAGCTTGCAAGGCACTCTAGTAGGAATGCTTACTTACTCTCTGTAGGCACTAAATAGCAAGAAACAGTGAGAGTAGGGACTTTGCAAGAGTAATGAAGACAGTCTTGGAAAGAAATGTTTATAATCCACAGCACCACTCTGACAACCTTACCTCTCCTGAGCTATGTTATTGCAATTAAAAGCCACACATCAGCAACATTTTCTAGGGAGCTCAAAAGTAAAAGGAAACATAATACATTTTATAAAAAAAAAAAAAATACAACAAATTGCCTGGTAATAGGATGTGGTTCTTCAGCAGCAGTAACAATGACTACATGAGACACAGAAGAATGTGGGGATACAGGTGTGCAGAAGGGACTGGAAGCCCTTATATTAGACATTGATTGGTTTAAATTGCATTTTTTGAAATGCTAAAGATCTGCCTTTCAGAAGATTAGAAGCAGGCTGGTCCACTGTTGCAGGGGTAATGTCATAAATATGCCAGCTCCAAGTGAAGGTTTGCAGCCGGCTGCAAAAAGCAGCCAAGAACGGAGAGGCTTGGGTTTTACTAAGGCAGAGGAGAGTCAGCAGCTGCAGGCGTTGCATGCTCCTGGACTTGAGCAGCAGACTGATAAGGCAGTAGCTGAGAGCAGGATGAAACACAGCCAAAGCTCACAGACAGGAACAAAAAGTGAGAGAGACAGTCTTTTGTCACAGGAAGGGGCTGCAGATGACCCAAGGAGCCTGAGACGTAGATGAATAGGATGGCTGCCAGACAGGAAACAAAACAAGAGACGTAAGGGTAACAGGTTCAGTATCTTCTGTCAACGCAGGAAGAACTCATCAGAAGGGTCAACTTAGGGATGATGCCGGTGTTGGGATGCAGCCAAGGAATCGGGGGCAATTGGCAGGCCCCCAGCTGGCTCCAGCCCACCGGTCGGTGTGCCAGGCAATCTCCAGTCTTTGGTGCAGCATCAGCGACTCAAGCTTCAGAAGCTAGAGCACGCTACGCAACAGAAGTGGCAGGAGATGGCTGTGTGAGCATATTTACAAGCAGTTTATTCAGCGTACAGCAGGACAAAAGAAAAACATGTCCAATCTCCTTTGTGTCCCAAGCAAGATGCTAAAAGTGAAAGCTATACACAAACGGAAATTCTCAGCAAGCTGTGCTGGAGTGTAAACAGGCATGTGACACACAATAGTCATGCCTGTACTTAAGGTGGAACGGGATATCCTAACATCTGGATGCTTGGCTAGAGCAATCCGGAGCTAATTGCTTGTTTTTGCAATAAGTTCTCCTTTTTAATTACATACATTTACTGTGTTATCAAGCCGGGAACCTGGACTCCTAACAGGTATATCCAATCAGTGAAAATTGCAGGGAGGGAGATTCCCTTTAACCATTAAGAGAAACTTGCTAATGGCACGAGCTGTCCAACCATGGAACAGGCTGTCTCAGAAGATGGTGGGTTGTCCTGTGTTGCAGACATTTATGCAGAAGCTGGGTGGCCATCATTCCAGGGATATTGGTTGCACCTGTACCACAGATCTTGAGTAGAGCAGCGGGTTAAAATAACAGAACCGCAGAGCTGAAGGGGACCACAAAGGTAACCCCCTTTTACAGCACTACTATAGCCTAGAATAGAGGTGGCCATTCAGTAGCTACTTTAGAATCTCAGGTGAAAAATCACCCACCACTTCCTGAGCTTGAACAGCTCATATAGATACCAAGTCCTTTAGCTCACGTCCTTGGAGTTATAATTTGAACCTGCTGGTATATTCAAAGAATCCCAACCCAAATAAAAGGTTTCTTTTGGGTTAGGGTTAAAAAAATAAAAATAAAAATGAAGGCACAAAATTGGGATATGTAGCAGCATTATTAATAACCCATTCATAACACCAAAGAGATGATAATAATAATAAAGCGCCTTGACTACTGTAAGAAATAACAGGGGTCAGAAATTACCTCTTCTGGGTTCAAGGGTGTGAGGAGTAGAATACTGCTGTATCTAGAAAGGAGCTGTGACCAAAAAGCAGGAGTGGATTTTTATGCCTGCAGGTTTGCACCAACGCAACAGAAAGGCGCTTTGTTGTCACCAAATTCATGTGAAAGGAGGGGTTTGGGGGGTTATGTAGTGATTCTGTGCTGGAAGATCTTGCTGACACTTCGGGAAGATAGCTGGCTCTACGATCCTTAAGCAACATGGAATTTTTGCTAAGAGAGCAAGATGATGCTTCTGTTGGGTACGTGATGTTCCTTAGGGAGCTGTCAAATGTATTAATCTGAAGATTGTTGCAATAGATGCCTACTAAATACTGGCAGCCATCAAAACAGCTCATCCAGTCCTCACCAAATGTTTCAGTGCTACAAGGACAATACAACATAGATTGGACAGCATTACTAAGTATTTAATTTTATCCAAATGTATCACCCCAAACCCAGCTTGGTATCTAAAACCTCCAGAAGAAAAGAGTGTTCATGTCAATTGACACGTAGTGGTTTTTCCTCAATGTGTCTGTTGTTTAAGCTTTCAGCACAGCCTGTTAGGCTGTTTTGCATTTTCATGGAAGTAAAATGTTGTAGAAGCAATACTTGTGAATTCATGGGTCGATCTGTTGGGAAGGACCATAGCTCAGTGCCTTACAGACCTTATATACAGAAGGTCGCCGTTTCAATCTGCAGGGAGGGCAGTGAAAGATTCCTGTCTGAAACCCTGGAGAGGTTGATGGACCCATGTTGTTGTTGTTGTTGTTTTATACTTTTTTAAATTAATTTTCACATTTGAACATTATCATCATATAAACCATAACATACAAAAATAATTAAAATGAAAATAGAAACTAAAACATTTTCATACCTGTCAGGGGCTCAGGAGCAGAGGCACAGGGAAGAGAGGAGATGGAGAGCGAAGGGGAAGAATCCGAGGGGAGCGTAGGAGAAGAGGACAGTGGACCGAGGGATTCCATGAGCCTCTCCAGCGAATCGGAAGATTCACAGAAGGGGGCGCCAGTGGCCAGGGGTAGGGGGTTCCCAAGGGGAACGCCCCAGGAGCAAGGGGGCAGCAGGGACTCCCAGAGCAGTAGCTGGAAATCAGGACCAGCTTCCCCACCAGAGCAGAGTGGGGGGGAAGAGTCCCAAGGATCGGGGCCAGTGCATTCCCCACCAGGGAGAGAAGATAAGGCAGGGCTGACCACGCCTCCATCAGAAAGTCGGACAACGGAGGAGAGGTCAGATCCGGCCAGTGTCCCGGAAGAGGGAAGCAGTGACCGAAGTAGTGTAACGGTTAGGAGAAAGGTCACTGGGCTGGCGCAAGAGGCAAGTTCAAATGTACAGGAGCGCGGGACAGCAGAGAATGAGGATTGGGAACCGGGTCCTAAAGCCCGCCGGAGGGAGGGGGAGAAGCTAAGCGACTCAGCGTCGGAAGAGTCCAGAAAGGGCAATGCCCCAGCGGGCAGGAGGACCCAGAGGAGGAGAGAGCAGCGTAAAAGGTGGAGCAGGGCTAGGATCTTAAACTGGTGTCATAGGGGAGGGGACTCAGACGGGACTTCGCCGATCTAGGGTTTAAGACGTAGGGCTGCACGCTGTGGCTTTGAAATGGAAACTGAACTTCAATAAAGACTTTTGTACATTACTACAGCCTAGCGTTGGTCCTCTGTGAGCTGGGACCTAGAGGCAGCTCTGACAATACCATATTAAATCCATATTTTCAGATTATTCAGATCCCTTGACTTCCCTCCATTTCCTCCCCTTGTTCTTTTATAATACATTATAAAGGTAAAGGTACCCCTGCCCGTACGGGCCAGTCTTGACAGACTCTGGGGTTGTGCGCCCATCTCACTTAAGAGGCCAGGGGCCAGCGCTGTCCGGAGACACTTCCGGGTCACGTGGCCAGCGTGACATCGCTGCTCTGGCAAGCCAGAGCCGCACACGGAAACGCCGTTTACCTTCCCGCTGGTAAGCGGTCCCTATTTATCTACTTGCACCCGAGGGTGCTTTCGAACTGCTAGGTTGGCAGGCGCTGGGACCGAGCAGCGGGAGCGCACCCCGCCGCAGGGATTCGAACCGCCGACCTTTCGATCAGCAAGCCCTAGGCGCTGAGGCTTTAACCCACAGCGCCACCTGCGTCCCCTATATACATGTCTATAATTTATTTATCCTTAACAATTTCCCATTTTAAACATTCTCCTTAATATTACAAATGTTTTTAAAGACCTGCTATTGTATTAACTTCCTTACAGTGCTTTTGTAAATAAGCAATAAACATTTTCCATTCTTTCTTATATTTGTTGTCTTCTTGATTTCTTAGTCTTCCAGTTAATTTAGCCATTTCAGCAAATTCCATTAATTTAAGTTGCCAGTCTTCTTTAGTTGGGACTTCTTTCCAATGTTGAACTATCAATATATTGGGGGCTGTTGTTGCATACATAAACAAATTTTGTATTCTTTTGGTATATCCATTCCAGTTATACCTATTAAGAAAGCTTCTGGCTTTTTAACAAATGTTATTTTAAACTTTTTTTTTCAATTCATTATAAATCATTTCCCAAAAACTTTTTATAACCTTGCATTGCCACCACATATGGTAAAACGTACCTTCTACTTCTTTACACTTATTATCTTTTGTCTTGTGGAATTAGAGTAATAAAAGCCTCTTTCCAAGTCTTTGGTATTTCCCCTATCTTTAATATTTCATTCATTACATTTTGTAGTGGGTGAATTAAGTAATTTTCTAAATTTTTTGGTAGTATTTTGCTGTTAGTCCATCTGGGCCTGGTGCTTTTCCTGTTTTTTTGTTTTTTGTTTTTTTGTTTTGGTTTGTTTAATGGCATTTCTGCTATATTAAGTGGTGCATTTAAAACATTCAACTTTTCATATGGAATTTCTGGCAACTTATTTTCTCTTACGTTTCTTTCAATTTCTATTTTATCTCCTGGTCTGGCTCGGTATAGGTCCAAAAAATATCAGAAGAAAGCAACCACTAATGTTCCTGTGATAGTATGGTTGTTATCTACATACTCTTTGAGTTGCAACACTGTGCAGGTGTGATGAAACCCAAGACACATGCAGCATATCCTACATAGAAGCAGGGGTTGTTTCTTTACAGAAGTCAGTTCTATTCAAGGAATCCTCTCTTTGAAGGACTATCCAAGTCTGGTTTAAAGGTCAGTAACTGAAAAATCAAGAGTAGGGGTCTTGATGTTGCCTATCAACTGTGAGCACATGGAATGAGCAGCGGGTGCATTTCAACTTTTTTGGCGATGAGTTAAGTGGCCAACTTATCCATAAATTTCTACCGTGTAGGAAATTTGTCTCATATGCAGTCACCTACACATTGCAAGGAACCCTAGTATGAATGTTTACTTACTTACTCTCCATCAGCCACAGCAAAAGAATATAAGAAGCAGAAATCTGGATGAGCCCTTAGCTTCCTTGGAAGACTGCAGGTTCTTAGGTTTATGCAAGAGGGAGAAACTTTTTTCTTTGTCCACTTTCTCTACCCTGTGCATAATTTTATTGTTCCCCATCATGTCTCCCCTTACTTGCTTTTTTCCTAACCTGAAAAGTCCCCACTGCAGCAACCTTTCCTCACAGAGGAGCTGCTCCAGCCCCTTGATCATTTTGTTTGCATTTTTCTGCACCTTTTCCAGATCTACACAATATCCTTTTCGAGGTGCAGCAACAATACCAAAACACAGTATTCAAAGTATGTGATCATACCGTAGACTAGCATCAGACTACTGGCAGTTTTATTTTCAATCTCTTTCCTAGCATGAATTTCACCTTTTTTCACAGCTACTGTACAATGGGTCAATGTCTTCATTGAGTGATCCACTATATAAAGTTAGGATTTCTTGCTTCAATGTACATACACTTACATAGAACAATATTTTCCATTTTAAGACCCATTTACCCAGTTTGGAACAATTCTTTCAGACCTCTTCACAATCCCTTCTTTCTTTTGAAATACTGAATATTTTAGTTTCAAAGCTTCACCACTTCACTCCCAACTCTATTATGAACAAGTTAAAAACACTGGCACCAATACAGATCCTTGGAGACACCTCTTCTTACATCCATCCATTGTGAGAACTGTTTCCTGTTCTTAACCAGTTACAGATCCATGAAATAATATGTCTCTTATCTAATAACTGCTAAGCTTACTCTGGTTTTTTTTTTGGTGTGGGACTGTACCAAAGGCTTTTTGAAAGTCTAAATACACGCTCTGTACTAGATCACCCCTATATAGTTATGGACCCTCTCTATGAACATAGTTATGGACCTCCTCTATGAACTCTAAATGTTGATTAGACAGGAATTACTTTCACAGAAGATGCTGGTTCTCCTTCAGCTTGTCTCCTTTCCTAGATGCTTCACAATTTCATATTTAATAATGTTCTCCACCACTTTTTCCAGAACAGATGTTAAGCTCACTGGCCAGCAGTTTCCCTGATCTCCTCTGCATCCCTCTCAGTGTGTTCTGATTTTAAACACCAACATTTGGTTGAAGTGGAGCCTGACACTTTTGTAGAGGCCCAGTTTGTCGTTGTCCCCCCCCCCCCCCGCATTCCCCCATGCCTAACAAATCAGACTCCTCCTACGGACACCTATCATCTCATCAATGCATTGAGAATTCTCAACATTTTGTGTCTTATTGGCCTTGAATGTGGACCTGGTAGCAGTTCTGAGAAAGCGACTTTGAAGATTCTGGTTTTAAAGCCTCTACCTAACACATGAAATGTTGCTTCCGGAACTGCGTGTCTATACTTCCACAGGTTATTGAACCACTGACACTTCCCCATCATTAACAAGCAAGCTATCTAGATGATGTGTCACATTCTCAACTTTTGCAGGCAACTCACCATGAAGTCCACACACCCATTCCAAACCCTAATGATTGAATCACTCACTACCAGGAAACTCCCACCCCCTGGAGGAGTTTCTTTGGCATGAGAGGATATTGCTTCAATCACAAGGAAAAAGCAGCCAGAACAGGCTCTGTAAAGGGGGCTAGGGAGGGAGGGAGGGAGAGAGAGAGACTGCCAGTTTGGGAAATAACTTTGAAATCCATAACATCAAGCTGACAGCATTACCATCTGTTGTGTTGGTATGGGTAATTGAATGCATTTAGCTGTGCATCAATACAATTATGGATACAATAAAATACAATACAATTTTATTACAGAATAAAAACAAACAGCATACAGCAGGGATGGGGAACCTGTAGCCCTCCAGATGGTAATAGATTCCAGCTCCCATCAGCTCCAGCCATCATTGCCAATGTTTGGGGGTGATGGGCTTGCAGTTCAACAACATCTGGATGGCCACAGGTTCCCTACCTCTTTCATACCATATTTGAAAATACAAAATACAATACAACAATACCATTTACTGACCAGCCTCTTCTGATCACACCTGAAGAAATAATAATTTGGCAGCGATACAGCCTGGTGGTTTGGTAGGAGGGACGTGCATCATATGAGAGATAAAAGGGTGTGGGGATGCAAAAAAGCAAGCAAGAGCAACCATTTGTTCTTCTTCAGTCCCAGGGGAAACTCACACCCACACCCTTAATGTGAGATGGATAAAAACGGTCAAAGCGTTCGTTCTGTGCCACTGTGACGTGGTTCTTCCAATCCCCGGGTAGCCCTGAAAGACCACAAGAGGGATTCGTAACCACAAAAATGTTCAGCCAGAATTATTTCAGCACTGGCTTCAGTTCCTGATTAACTTTATTCATTGGTCAATGGCACTTCACAGGGAAAGACTCTCCACCTGCCCCACCCCCTTTGCCTAATGGCCTTTATCTATGGACTCCACCATAAGCTATATTGTTACCTGTCAGCACAAGCGGCTGTTTAATGTGCATCGAAACACTTCCTCGCTTCCGAGATGAGATGGGCATAGTCTCATTCTTCACTTTCTGGAAGGAGGGGTTTTCCGCCACAGAGTCAATTTGCTGGCTGTTCAGCTCCTTGCCAAGGAACTGGCAGATCTTCTCCACACTCCCTCGAAGGTCCTGCAGAAGGGGAAAGCAAATGACTGTGAAACTGATGAAGAGGCACACAGAGGGCATTACTGCTAGTTTGTAGGGTGCATTTAACAATACTGATGCCATGGGTGTATTGACCTCTCAGCCACCATGGTGAGGAAGCCAGAGTAGAATCCTGTTCTCAAAAAAATTGCCTTTCTTTTTGTCTCAGACTGCCTCTTGGCCTGCTCAGCACCGAAGGAGCATCTGAGACAGCAGCAGACCTTGGTTGTGTCCACATTAGGTCACTGGGTTCATGTGCAAATTTGTTTGCCTTCATCCAGTTTTGATTTTATGCCTCCAAAATCCGTCCTGTTGCTTCCTGTCTATACTAGTGGGTGATGCTTGATGGAATGTTTTCATGCTGTGTGTCTCCATCTCAATTAGTATATCCTTGTCCTTCACAAGTTCTGGAAAACTGAGGTCAATTATAGGCTATTTGTTTATCTGTGTGCACACTTTAAAAAAAATATTGGGGGGGGGGGAGATACAAGTTTTTTAAACTATCAGATTTGCACAAAATAATAAATTTGTGTGAGGTTCCAAATGCTGTGGGCATTCATGCAAGTATTTGTTTCCCTGTGCACAGACACCTAAAAGAAAAAGTCTTTTTTTGAAGTAAGAAGTTGAAGAAAATACAAGTAAAAGGAGATATTGAAATAAATACAAAATAGCTAATCTGATAGCATTCCTGGTCTGATGTGGGACAAAGGAAGGGCACTCTGCACATGATATAAAGCTCTTTTGCATTAAGTGACTTTCCTATTAGGTTTATTTACCACCCTGAGCCCGGTCTTGGCTGGGGAGGGTGGGGTATAAATAAATTATTATTAATAATAATAATCATGTAGAGAGGCAGAAAGGAATACTGCACATGTTTAAATGTATCTAGCAAACAGTACCAGAATTTACAAAAACGAAAATGGTGATAACCTTTTCTAAACTTCTTTGAGGGTTTTTTTTTAAATCAAGTGCTATATAGATTTTATGAAATAGATAAGCAATAAACAAGGTGAGGTAACTATGGATGTGTGAATATAACAATGGGCTCATCTACACTTCTGCTTTTCTGCCACTTTCCCCCAGGAAAACCCGCTGTTTATAGCTGAATTGGAGCAAACATCAGTCAGGTTTTTCTCCAGATGGACGTTTGCTCAGACTTGGCGCTAAAGAGCAGGTTTTCCAGGGGAAAGCAATGGGGCAAATACAAAACAGCTTGGACTCATGCCTAGAAAGTTTGAGTTACAAGCAGAAAACCGGCTGGACCCATGCTTCCTAGCTACAGGAGATGCTGAAATGTGGACAACTCCAGGACGAGCGCTAAGGTTGGACCACACCTGTTTCAACTCTTCAACCGTGATGAAAAGGAAGTTTTCCCTTTTCTTCATCTGAAGCCAGCCTTTCACGTGGTCAAACCAGGAGCCATGGGACACTGGAAGAGGAAAACGGAGGCACCAGTAAGCATCAACAGTAGGGAGGTGTGTCAAGGAAGACTCGGGGAGAACAGACTAACCAAGAAGGTAGCAAGGAACATCTAATGCTTTTCTCAAACAAAAGCAGGATAGCAACAGGAAACTCCTGAATCCTATCCAGATACTGCCAGTTAGTTACTAGACTACATAATGACACGGAGTTTGGGGTGAGACAGCAACTTTACCACTTCTCTTGGACCACACCTCTCATCTGCCCCAGTGTCAGGATGCTGTCAGTGGCTTCCAGCTGGTTGCCCAGGAAAGTATACAGACAAGGAAAAGTTTCTTACTGACCTTTTTCATTTCAATCTTTACAGAGAGGCTATAGAACCCAGCCTCTTGGATAATGGCATTGTCCCAAGTGAATCTCCACCCCCTCCATCCCTCCCACTTCCTCATTCATCACTTCTATGGGTGCTGCTAAGCGCCCTCTGTCTTTGAGCTCTTTGCTCTCCTACTTTCAAGGCTCGCCGGGTTCCGTGAGATGGGGGTCTGGGGTGCTTTCTAATGGCAACGTGTCAGCCGGGTGTTGTCCCGGCTATCCCATGATTTTCAAGTTTTACCCCTCATCTTCCTCTGAGCAGCTACCTCCCTCAAACCCCTGTTGTAAATCTAGACTGTCTTCCTCTTCCTCCTCTCTGGAAGGGTCAGGATGCGGAGGCGGTCTCCACCATTCCTCATCTGCCCAGTCCCTGACACCCAGCAGTATAGCCTGTGGTCAGGGATGATGGCATTTGTAGTCCAGTAACAACTCCAGCGGGAAGGTAAACGGCGTTTCCGTGTGCGGCTCTGGCTCGCCAGATGCAGCTTTGTCACGCTGGCCACGTGACCCGGAAGTGTCTCCGGACAGCGCTGGCCCCTGGCCTCTTGAGTGATATGGGCGCACAACCCCAGAGTCTGTCAAGACTGGCCCGTACGGGCAGGGGTACCTTTACCTTTACCTTAACAACTCCAGTGTCACACATTCCTTATAATATTGCCCCAAAACACTGAATTTGAGACCCCACTATATCCCCACCCCACACATTCAGGCCATTCACTACTTAAGGACGTTATTAATGTTAAAAGGAAATGAGTTTAACTATCATGACACCTCCCACCTTCCTTCTAATTTATAATAATAATAATAATAATAATAATAATAATAATAATAATAAATTTTATTTATATCCCGCCCTCCCCAGCTGAAGCCGGGCTCAGGGCGGCTAACAACATTAAACAACATTATCCCTGCTGGAATTACAGTTCTATGATAGGGCTCTAGCAATGGTTAAAAAGAGAGCCTTCGTGGTACCATGGAGCAGACATTTGGGCTGCAACAGAGGGGGATGAGCCCAGGGCCGTCTTTACCCAGGGGTGCAAGAGGTGCAAGGCACCCAGGCGCCAAATTCTGGGGGGTGCCAGGCACCCGCTGCTGAAGCAGCCTAAGTTCTTAACTATCTACCTGTTATGAAATAAAAAATGATTTTGATCAAGCTAGAAAAACAAAATACATATATACCTAGGTATTACCGAAATGTATACCTGCTGTTTCACTAAAGGACTTTTGACTTTGCGCGCTCATTTACTCAACGAGGGCGCTTGCCATTCTCAATGGCGCCATGCATGTGAAATTAACTAAATTTGGGGGTGCTGGGTGGATCTTTGCACCCCAGCCATGCATATGCTAAAGACGGCCCTGGGTGAGCCGATTTGGCTCTTTCCATACCGTTCCCATCTAAGAACTCCTCCAAGAACTCATCCAGACTTCCAGGATCCTTCCATTTTTTATAGCAGTAGTGGAACAATACCAGCACATCCTTGGGGTTACGTAGGGTGTAAATAACCTGGAAGAGAGGCAGCGGGAACATTTTAAGGGAGGAGCAGCAGGACAAGCTCTAATGTTGGGTAGAATGTGGCGGCCAAGTTGGGTGTCAGAAAATTAGCTATTTATTGTAGTTTTATTATGTGATAGTTATTTATTGTTTGTAAGCCGCTTTGAGATTCATTTGAATGAAAAGCGACATGGAAATAAATCAAATCAAATAGTCGTATTGTTACAAAGGTTGCATGCCACCCCAGTCTGCTGAGCAGTAGCAAGATCCCAGAGGGTTCCAGGTTCTCTAGTAGAGTTGCTTCAATTGGGAAATCGAGGCACAGCAGAGACGAGTGTCTTTAAGAAATATGGAAATGGAGCACAACCTCCGTTGTGCCTCATTTCCAAAGAAAACACAACCCTGGTGAAGTGCCAAGACCCCTGAAATCCTGTGCACCACTTGGCAGAGACTGGGGTGGCCCATAATAATTTGCATTTTTATGTTCATCTTTGTACAAATTACCTGGTGGGAGAACTGCATTGAGAATAACTGGGAGGTACAAATTTAGAAGGATCACTCTCAGTAGATTTGCCTTTCAATGCACACTGAATCAAATTTCTCTCCCACCCCTAATCCCAGATCATATCTGATTTTCCCCCAGAGCACCTATATTTTAGAGTTTTGTATCTCTGAGGATTTAGGATTTTGAGATGTAGGTAGCTCTGAAAATTGCTCTAATCCTGCACTTAGCAACTATGTCTGGGGTTTAAAAAATAACAGCAGGTGTTGGGTGATTTGCCTTGAGTCCATAGAGGAGGGGCAGTTTTCATCAGGATCACAGCCAGGAAGGGAAAGGTTAAACATCGCCTTTCTGTATACTATGGTTCCAATGAATATCACTCCCTCCCCCAAACAGCAACAACAAGCTATTAGATATGCAATTACTATAATAGGAAGTTTGACCCTGAGAAAAGCTGGAAGCAAAATGAAGGGGAATTTTCCTGCTTAAATTTCCTTTGCAACCTTCCCTGAATTTATAGTCTCATAATTCACACTTTGCCTTCCACATTGCCCCTTCAGTTTTAGGGACCTTTTGGGGGTGCGGGTGGGAAAAATTTAAAAAGAATTGAATTTCAAAAAGGGCTAACTTTTAGAGGTCCTTTAAAAGTTTTCCTGAACCTTAAGCAGGTGTAAATAGTGGAAACCTGTGATATCTTGTCTCTTTGAGGTTTATTCAAGAGCAGGTGTCTGGTGCTCCCTTATGGGACAGAGGAAATGGGACTGGACATCTTAAGGCAGCCCTGTTCAGGGAAGTTTTTAATCTGTGATATTTTAGTGTATTTTTGGTTTTTATGGAAGCCGCCCAGAGTGGCTGGGGAGACCCAGCCAGATGGGCGGGGTACAAATAATAAATTATTATTATTATTATTATTACTGGTGTGGGTTTTTAAAAAAAAATCATTTTCTTGAATTCATTTCCCCGTGAAGATCCCCACCATTAAGGAAAGAGACATGAACATTGCCAGTGGCATGGATTGAAAAAGTCAGTCCCTGCCTCACCATACAGATATGGCTTCAGAACCCACCTGCATGGCTACTACTTGCCAAATCATCACATCAGCTAGTCTGGCCCTCAGAAGCGAAAGCTGAAAACACAGTTTGAACTCTGACATTTTGCCTGATTTTGAAAGTGAGACGTTTCATTGCGACTTCCAGCTTCAGAGAGAGCTTTGGGGGAAGCCTAGCAAACTGGGGCCGCAGCAGTCCTCTGCTGAGGTCATGGACTGAACATTGCCTATTCATATGTAAAGGTAAAGGGACCCCTGACCATTTGGTCCAGTCATGACCGACTCTGGGGTTGCGGTGCTCATCTCGCTTTATTGGCCGAGGGAGCCGGCGTACAAGTTCCGGGTCATGTGGCCAGCATGACTAAGCCGCTTCTGGCGAACCAGAGCAGCACACGGAAACACCATTTACCTTCCCGCCGGAGCGGTACCTATTTATCTACTTGCACTTTGACATGCTTTTGAACTGCTAGGTTGGCAGGAGCAGGGACCGAGCAATGGGAGCTCACCCCGTTGTCGGGGTTCGAACCACCGACCTTCTGATCGGCAAGTTCTAGGCTCTGTGGTTTAACCCACAACGCCATTCTAGAATTAAGATGGTGGTTAAAGAGTCTTTCCTATAGTGATCTCTAAGCTTGTACTATTACTGCTACTACTACAAACAACCCTCGCGGCACCTTCCTGGAAATGGGCTGTGCCAAATACTGTATTGACAGTACGGAATTCCCAGTATCTTTACTGCACAGACATAATCAGGCTTTTGTGTGTGAATTGTTCCTCTCTTACCTTGGCCTTGGACTCGAGAAAGGTATTAGGGAAAAGGTTTATTGGAAGGTGAGAAGCCAAGATTCTGGGTGGAGGATATTTCAAGGCAGTCTTCATGCCATCAAAAGTCTCAATCCAGGTTATTTTCTCACTGCAAACCCACGAGGGGTCCCATTCTTGCTGGATCGCTGACAAGATCTCTGCCATCCAATGGCCACCTAGGAGGGAGTATAGCAATCATAGGGCTACCTCTTCTCCCACAGCCCTTTTGGTTCTGCAATGCACACCTTACAACTACTTTGACAACCAAAGCAAACTTATTATGAAATTATTAGTGGTGAGGGGATGTGACTGTTTTAAATGTTTTTGAATTGTCTGGTGTTTTCATGTGCATTTTTTTTTAAAAAAAATCTTATTATTTTAATATTATTGCTTTAACATTTTAGTGTTTGCTGCCCTGGGCTCCTGTGGGAGGAAGAGCAGGATGGGCATTTAATAAATAAACAAGATAAATGATTTGCCAATGCCAATTCAAATGGCCATTCCCTGTTTATGTTCTGCAGCTCTCATTCCACACACTGTCTTTCCTACCTGACTTGGGGTAAGAGACACTCAGTAGATCGTCATCCAAGAAGCGAAATTCTTTTTCCAGATAGGTGAGCGATTCTGCTGAGGACAGCGCTGTGGGGAATAAGATCCCATTGTAGACGAAAAATGGTGATGACATTGAAAAACGCTAAAGACATCAAAATAAATAGATCAGTAACCTGGACCAAAAAAGTTGTGAAACCTGTTACAAAGCATTTTAATTCTGATGGCCCCCAACCTTTCTGGACTGGAGGTATCGTAGAAACATTTCTGCATAAAGATGAGGAACGGGAAAGTTGGTAGATGGATCAGTGGTCTGATATGGTATAAGGCAAGTTGCAATGTTTAATTAAACATTCAGCCCTTTATTCTGAGCCATGAATGGGAATCTTGCTAAAGGGCTAGCATGGTGTAGTGGTTAGTGTCATACTGGAACCTAGGATGCCAGGTTTCAAATCCCCACCCAGCCACTGGGAGACTTTGGGCCAGTGACTCACTCTCAGCCTAACCTACCTCACAAGGTTGTTGTGAGGATAAAAGAGGAGATCTATGTATGCCACCTTGAGCTCCCTGAAGAAACGTAATAAATACAGATATAAAATACATATTTTTTCTATGGGGCAACCATCAAAATCCACCATTATAAGAAAGAGGATTTCTGAATCAGTCATCTTAAGGCACAAATAATCAACAATGGTTTTCATCTAGAATACAGTGCTTGTTTCCCATGTAGCCTTTTCCTTTTCTTAAATTAAAAACAACAACAAGGTATTGTGTATGACACACTCCTTAGAATTATTCCATCCCGAGTGTTCTTAAAACTGTCATCCAGGCTAATGGTGTTCATTTGAAATCCCAACTGTATCCCTGAGGAAGGTAGAAGTCTAAACATTTAGCTACATAGTCTTACATACTGTATGTCTCCCCCCCCCCCAAACTCTCTCTCTCTCTTATACACACACTTAAATATATATTGATACACCTATAGCAATTTAGAGATAGATATGTTATCATGCCTTAAGTGTCAGTTTACATTTCTTAGTGCAGAAAGCACTGATCTGATATGCAGAGATCTTTCCTATTCTAATTAATTCAAGTGGGTTCTGGAAGCTTCTCTGTGTGAAAGAAACAAGCAGAAGGTTCATGATGTTTGGCTTATTCCTTCAGAGAAGTTGAGTACAGCTGGCTTAAACTGGTTGTGTTATCTCTTCTGTCAAGGTCATGCTATAAAAGTAAGGTCAGAAGGAGCCTGGGTTTCACTTTCTCTTTCTCTTTCTATCTCTCTTCTGGTGTGGTGTTCTGTATATAGTGTTAAGGTTTTGTCTTATTAAAAGTTATTGTAAGTTTAAGTCTGCTGCAACTCGATTTCTTATGGACAGTACCAATCCTACATGTATTGGATTTGTGACCATTATGCTCATTTGCCTTCAGTAGCAGTAAAGCTCTGCTGGATGAAATATTAATGGTGTATGGTCTATTTATTGGGAATCCTGCAACGTGTTTTAAGTGTTTTACTCTGCTAACTATAAGTTGGAGTTCGGCGCCGGATCAATATGAGTAGAAGCTGGGTAGATTACTTTTGAAATCCCTTAGAATGGTGCTTTGCAGATAGATAGATAGATAGATAGATAGATAGATAGATAGATAGATAGATGATAGATAGATAGATAGATTTTAATGGGCAGCCTATGGCACCTACCAACAGAAGACCAGGCAAGTGAGCTGTTCAATGATGAGGCAGATGACTAGTTGGAGGCTTCTCTGCTGCTCCTTCTTCTACCTGTCTCATTCTGAGGAGGAGGAGCCAATTGGGTCCTTCCTCAAAGTGAGACATTCCAAGTGAGGTGGCCCGGAAACTGCCTGTGCTGCCCACCATGTTTTGCTGCTCCTCAACACCACCACCATCAACAATAAAATTCTACCCCACCTTTTTCCCTGACAGGGACTCAGGGTGGCTTACATGTAAAATACAAACAATTAAAAATGAAAGAGGGACAGAATTTTTTTTTATTAAAAAAACCAATCAAACCTTGTATATTATCTCTTAAAGACATACGGATAATGGACAAGGTGGGTTTGGGCTTTCCAGATGTCTTCTTTCCCCCAATGCCATGCCTCAGTGAACCAGTTGCAGTTTATCAATTAACCATGCAAAGGTGGTCAGTAAACAATTTTCAGTGTGGTTTAATAAGCTATTGTTCTTCACCAGAAACTCTGAGAATTGTAGATCTGGCAAGGGAATGGGGGTCTTCTAACAACTCTCAGCACCCTTAATAAACTACAGCTCCCAGGATTCTTTGGGGGAAGCCATGGCTGTTTAAAGTGCTAGTGTAGTGTTTTAAATGTATGGCATGAATGTGGCCTGAGCCACAGGTTCTAGTTCCTGTGTTTGCTTCTCTGTCATGTGTTACGAAAAGGAGCAATGCAGCAGCGAGCTGCAGCTGGCTGGAAAAGCCAAACAGGATGTTGATGGTTGGGGCTGTACCGTGGGAGCAAAGGGACAGCCTATTCACTGTACTGAGCACCGGATGTTAGCTCAGTGTGTCACCTGACATGTACTGGAAGTACAGGGGTGGAGTTTATCTCTCTGCTGTTGTTGTTTGAAGAGTACGGACGTGTTTCTCTGTACTGCTGCATAGACAGAAATAAAGGCATGTAAATACATTTCTGTCTGTCTCTCCCCCCCCCCCCTGGGGAAAGCAGGGAGGAGGGAAGAGTGGTGTGTCCTTCTCACGTTTGAGGAGAATCGCCGATAGAGACCCCGCCTGTCTCCTGCCGGGAGTCGCAGACAGGGGAGGTCAACAAGTAATCCAAGCCGGGTGCCTGGAGAATGGCACATTCCTCTGACTAGGCTTGAAGATTGCTGTCTGTTGTTGATGGTAGAAAGCTGCTTCAGGCTGAGTTGTGAGACTCTCTTTATCAGATCAAAATAAATGCAGTTGTGTCACAGGGCTTCTTGGCAGAGTTGGAGCCTGTTCACAAGCCCCAAGGCACCCAGAGAAACCCATGAGGCATGCACCAAATTATTTCATCTCCTCTGGGCCAGATTGTATCTTAAGGCCCTCCTTAAGGCCAGAAATCAGAACAGCTTCTACCAGTAGTGTCCAGTTAGAAGTGAGCAAAGGGTTCTAACTAGAAACCACTAGCAAGAAGACATGTTGACTTCAAGGAGAGGAGGTAAGCAAGAAATGGTGACGCCTCTTCCTTGGTGCAACAAGAAAAGGCAGGCAATGATGGAAGAATGAGGCTGCTGCAGCCTGAAGAATTGGGGGCGGGGCATATGAGCCCTCCATCCCATTTGTGTGGGATGGAGGGCTCATAAACCTGTCTGGTAGAGTGAAAAGGAGTGACAGTATTGAAGTAAACAACTTAAACAAATTAAAATTACTCCTGCAACTTTCTATAGTTTGCCAGATCTTACTGGAACACCCATGAAAAACATCTTGTTCCCATGGTAACTCCAGCAAACGCAGCTGAGCGGATGAACTACAGGGAGCCAGAAGGGACATTTTAATAAATTCCAGTAGGTGCTGAGAGCCCAGAAGCTTAAAAAAACCCACACCCTTAAAAGGAGTCACACAACAAAACCATATAATTTCTATTCAGAAATCTGTTTATTTAGCAGGACACACTTCAACCATGAGAGGCATGAGGATCAAAAATAGCAGGAAGAATAATCTGACATTCTTCAATCCCATGGAAATGTCATGCACAGACCCTGCATGTTCTCACGATAAACACGGTCAAAGTGTTCATTCTGTGCCACGGTCAGGTGGTTCTTCCAGTCCCCACAGATACCTGGAACAACACAAGAGGGTGTGAAACCACTTGGTAACCACAAAAAAAGATCCACTAAAATTACTTCAACTAAACTCAGGACCCCATGTCATCTTGCTCAGGACTTGCCCTTCCACTGGATGAAACAAGGCAGCTGCCTCAGGTGGCTTTTTTTAGGAGTAGCAGGACCTCCTCCCTGGCTGTTCTTCCCAGGCCCTCCCTCAACTGGTACCCCAGGAGTAGTCATGCTTCCATGTCAATGGCCTAGACTTACTTAGCTGAATTTTCCTAAAGCTTCACAAGTAAGAATGGGCAAATCTGTCAATTTTGGTTTCTCTCCTTTTCTTCTTCCCCCCCCCCCCAAGCTTAAATTCAGTTGTCCACATTATAAAATCCGTTTGTAATTTTAAAAAAAAATCCTTCAAAAATCCACCAGCATTTTAATGCAAATTTATCATAATTACACATTTTTAATGCAAGAAACAGGTGGTTGTTTTTGTTGCAAATATGTAAGTTATTGTCAGTATATGCATTTATATGCCTACATTATGCTAGCAGTGACATTTTGTACCGATTACTTGTCTGGAATACAGCATTTAAAAATCTGGAGTAGTGTGAATTTCAAAGAATGGCTGTGTTTCAGTACAAGAAAGTGTCAGTTAAGTAGGTTCACTTAAGGTGAACTGAGTCAAATTCCCCCCCCACCCTGACACCTCTTTTTTTCTCTCCTCCCCACCTCCCTCCCTCCCTCTCTCACACTCACATGCACACACAAAGGTTCTTCATAGCTTGCATAAGCCATGGCCTTGGTCTGTCATGTAAATTGTTACCTTTCCTCATGAGCTTTGCTTTTGTGTGATCAAAATAGGTATCTGAAGATTGAGTATTATTGGACATCTTGTTGTCCTTCATCTTGTGGAAGGAGGCATTTTCCACCACAGAGTTGATTTGCTGACTATTCAGCTCTTTACCAATAAAATGACAAATCCTCTTCACATTTCCTCGTAGGTCCTGCCGAAGGAAAAAAAAGAATCCTTACATTGACACTGCCATAGGGAGATCTATTCCACCTGGCCTTTGGTCTGGTCTCAGTCTGGCCGTTATGTTTCCCTCCCCTTATGGTTTTGATGAGGCTGCATTTTAAATTGCATTTTAAATTGCTTTTCTCCCCCTATTATGTTTTTACTCTGATTTTACTGTTGTTAGCCAGGCTCTGGCCGGGGAGGGTGAGGTATAAATAAATTTATATATATATATATATATATATATATATATATATATATATATAAAATTATTATTATTAGGAAGAAAACAAAAGCAATTGTGTCCGTTTGCGGGGAGCACTTGGCAAAAATCATGCAAATGTTTGTCAACGGGTACCTCAAAATCAGCACAGGAGTCAGCACTGAATTAGAAGACATTGAATTAAATACAGAATAGCATATTGTAGGGGAAGAAGTGATCTCTCCAGATACTTGTCAGTTTTATCACAGCTCCACAGTTAAAATCCTGGTCTTTTTGTCAAAGAGGGGAGATCCTTCTGGACCTGACTGCCCATTCTTACCACTTTAAATCTTTGTTTTATTAATGAAATTAAATTTAAAATTGCTTTACTTCTGCACTTATAACTAACCTGTCCCTCCCTGACGTGAAACGAGATAGGATGGCAACTTTATACTGAACTGTGAAATCAAGGTAACAAGAATGGCTGCAATCCTAACCCCACACTTGTACTTCTCTAAATCAGAGTCACCTTACCAATTGTACAAAACTTTTTTAAGAACAAAAAAAATGTCAAAATGATATGTCACATGACACAAAGTTGGAGACATAACCCGGGGGCATAAATATACCTGCTGTAGTTCTTCATAGGTGATGAAGAAGAAGTTGGATCTGTCCTTCATCTCCATCCAGCTTTTCACATGCTCAAACCAAGAACCATAACACACTTGAAGAGCAAAGTGGAATGTAAAGAGTTTTGAAGGGGAAAGGAAAGACATAGAGGATGTGAGGCATCTAATCATAAGCCTGCATTTTTATCAAGCTTATATTTTTTGATCAAGGTTGTATCTTAAAAATGAGTTCAAATTTACAAATGTTTCATGCCAGGCAGAAGAGTAGCTGCCTAAGAACCTTGGCAAAATGTTTTTACTCCTAGACAAGGGGGCCCCCTGATTTATAGCAGAAAACAATTCTCAAAGTCGTAAAAAGGGAATTACAGGCTGAGAGCCAAGGTTACACTGACCCTACAAATTAAGGGTGGATAAATAGTAAAATGAGCCATATCTTCTTCCTAAGGTTAAAAAGGTCAAGAGCAGTGAAAAAGCAACTGGTCTGGCTGGCAGAAACAGAGCATTTTTGGGAAGTCTTTTCTAAAGCTGTTTCTTTCTTAAACTAAGATCCTTTTAAGATTTCTTTTCCTTTTAAAAGGTTATTTATGTATTAAATATATTAGTTTAAATATAATTATGCAAAGGATTTAATAAATGCTAGATTCTTATTTTATATAGTTGGAAGAGATCACAGGGGCCATCAGCCACCAGCCCCCCCTTGTCAGACAGGAGACGCCATCGAACACTCCTGATATATGGTTGTCAGGCCTTTTGTTTAGAAACCTTCAAATGAAGGAGATCTCTCAATGTTGATGTGAACTCAAAATCCTTGACATATGCTTAAGATAAAAATTCAAGATTAACCATCTGTTTTGGAAGGCAATAGGGCAAGGAGGGCAAGAGGTGAGCTGGTAATTAAGATTCCTTGTTGAGACACATGTAAGATATATTACTACTTATTTGTCATTTATAGATAGAAGAATATATAGCTTTTTGATTCCCATAAAAGGGCGAGAGGAAATGGGTGTATCTTTTGTGATTGGTTCTAGCAAATAGCCAATAGGAATTTCAACCAGGCTGATTGGACAGAGGCAGCCACAGGAGGAGCAAGGGGGCTGGATTAAGGAAATATAAGTGCTGGCCAGAATGGCAAGAGGCCAGGCCAGAGCTTGGTAACCATATACCACTGTGCCTCATATTTATTTGTCTGACAAATAAATTACTATTTTAATTTCTCTATTGCTGCGTTGAATATTTCATTCCAGCTAAGCGTTAACCACAAGCAGGGTGCTACAGATGCACCAGTCAGGAACCTAGAAAAGACCTTTATTCTTCACCTGATCAACAAGAACAGTAGCAGGGAACTTCCAATGCCACCCAGATACAACAAGTCCCAATACCAGTTAGTGGCTGAGCTGTTTGATGATTCTATTTACACTGGCAAGATATGTAATATCATCTACAACACTGGAGTTGGGGATTCACAATATCCTCTCCCTACATTTTGCAGCCATTCCAATTCCCCTTTTAATGACATTCGTTACTTTTTTTGGAAAATGAGGTGAGTACTGCGAGGCCTTTTCCCATCCTACCCCATTCCCACTTATCTCGCTGGGAATTGTACTTCTCTGATACAACAAAAGGAAATGAGAGGAAAGGGCAGGAAAGAGCCTTGATAACATAGTGAACAGTGAGGTAGAACAAATGAGACAGGCTGATTTCCCTCTTTCCCTACCACTCCCACTCAGGAACTCCTCCATGTACTCTTCCAAAGTTCCAGGGTCCTCCACTGCTTTTAAGCTCTTGTTGAAATAATAGTATGAGATCATCACATCTTTGGGATTACGCATGGTATAGATAACCTGGAAGAGAGGGAGGGGACATATTTAGGGAAGGCAACAGAAGCAGCCCTAACTAGAGACAGACTGAGGCAGCTTAGGTGGGTCTCATGAAAAGGAAGCAAAGTCTTTGTTGTTTACTGTTCTTCTTTGTTTATATTAATTAAATTTGTATGCCACCCTATACTCACAGGACAGGTACATGTAAGATTTGGTGCTTGATGCTTGTGGTTTTCTGATAAACCTCTTGCAGCATATCATCTTACTCCAGTATGGATTTGGGCAGGAGTTTTCTAACCACCTTTTTGGGTCAGATACTTGCCTTTCCTTACCTCTAAGCAACCTGTCCAAAATTTATGTGAATCCTACAGGATTAATAATTTCACAATACCCCCCCCCCCTTTTCACCAGACACAACTCAGTTGGAGACTAACCACCTTTCCCCAAAATTTTGAACAAGATTTTTCCAGGAATGGTGGGAGTTACTTATGTGAAGTTTAAATGTAAAGTGAGAGGCAAAGTGGAATTTTCACCACAACCACAACATCTGGGGTGGGGATATATAAGCCTTCTCTAACTAGCTGTGATCATGACAGAAGTTGCCCATGGTGATATGGTCGTAGGTGAAGTGTTTGAAAGACTGAACATGTCATGTTGCTTAACAGATTGCCCAGGAGCCAAAAGCAGGGTTGACATGTCAATTTCTACTCTCATACCTTGGCCTTCGAGTGCAGGAAGGACTTGGGGAAAATGCGGAAAGGCAGGTGAGATGCCAGTAGCCTGGGTGTAGGAGATTTCAAGGCAACCTCTATGCCTGGAACACTCTCAATCCAAGGTGACCGTTCCCACACTGGTAAACTCTGAACCCAGGAGGGGTCCCCATCACGCCAGATTAAGCCCAGGATCTCCTGCATCCAATGGGTACCTAGAAGAAAGTCAGGTAGTCTTCCCAACCACTCTTGATTCTGCAGTAAACACATTTGCTTTATCTTGTTCCCTCTCCCCTTCCATGTCATTTTGGACTCACAGCTGTCCATGGAGGTACAGGTCAGTTCTGTGTCCAGGGCAGCTGTTTACCAGCTCCATCTGGTACGCAGGCTGAGACCCTACCTACCTGCGGACTGTCTCGCCAGAGTGGTGCATGCTCTGGTTATCTCCCGCTTGGACTACTGCAATGTGCTCTATGTGGGACTACCTTTGAAGGTGACCTGGAAACTACAACTAATCCAGAATGCGGCAGCTAGATGGGTGACTGGGAGCAGCCATATAACACCAGTCTTCAAAGACCTACATTGGCTCCCAGTATGTTCCCGAGCACAATTCAAAGTGTTGGTGCTGACCTTTAAAGCCCTAAACGGCCTCGGTCCAGTATACCTGAAGGAGCGTCTCCACCCCATCGTTCTACCCGGACAATGAGGTCCAGCGCTGAGGGCCTTCTGGTGGTTCTCTCACTGTGAGAAGCCAAGTTACAGGGAACCAGGCAGAGGGCCTTCTTGGTAGTGGCACCCGCCCTGTGGAACGCCCTCCCACCAGATGTCAACGAGAACAACAACTACCAGACTTTTAGAAAACATCTGAAGGCAGCCCTGTTTAGGGAAGCTTTTAATCTTTGGTGGATTACAGTATTTTAGTATTTTGTTGGAAGCCGCCCAGAGTGGCTGGGGAAGCCTAGCCAGGGATATAAATATTACACAAGCAGGAATCCAAAAATTCATGACATGGTGAATCAAATTGAACCATTTTGATGATGGTGTAGCAGGTAAGGATGTCAGCAGTGTGACTAATCTATAACAGACATATCACTTAGCTTTCTATATAAAGAAACAACATTCAGAGATGAATATCCTGAAATACAATTGCTTTTGACATGAGCAAATCATTCGAGAAAACAGAAGTAATAAAAATGCTTGTTGCAGCTACAGCCCTGCAATTCCCTTCCCACCAAGCCCACCATGCAGCTGAGCCCCTCGTGCCACACCACAGCTCCTCTTGAGGTCCTCCTCTTGCTGGTTTGACAGCAGCATTGGTTTGCCCTCTGACCAAGCCTGTCACGTTAACTGTGCTAGGTTGGAAGCCAAGCAAATGATCAACTCACTCCTGTAGAAGGAAGACCCCTGGAATCTCCCTGTTAAACTACAGCTGATAAGCTTTATTCCAGTGATCCAGCTATTCCAGTACTGAGGACCCTGACATGCAACAGATATTCCACAAGAGGGTTGTACTGACCCTAAGATTCCTTAACTGACCTCCCGTTTGAGGGCAAATGCCACCTGATTCTGCATTTTGTGATAAGAACTTGGTCTGCTTAGTCAGGAATCCAGACAGCTTTGTACCTCAGTGGGTGGGGCGGGGTTCAGAGGGATGTGGGGAGAAAATGGGAGATAAAGGGATTGATTAAAGTTGGCTGTGAAAAAAGAAGTCCAGGGCATTATGGCGAATAGGGGACAGTGCAAACTAAACTGTAGTCCATTACCAGATTACTGGCCAGTTTTGGTTGGGTTATCTGATAGTTTCTGAAATTCTCGCAAAAAATTGGCAAGAGTGTATCTTCCTGATCTTTTTATAGGTCAGCTATACCTTAATTGTTGAGGTACCTCCGAGTAAGGAGGTTTAGCATGGTGGTGTTAATAGAGTCCCCATTTCCAGGGGCTGTGTATCTAGAAAAACAAAAATCTATGATGAAAGCCACCCGCTTAACTGTCCAGTGTTTTGAATCACGAGTTTAAGATGCATTTGTCAGTTGCATGGCGCTCCTGGTAGAGTGGAATGTTACACACAGCCTTTAGACATGACAGAACCATAATAATTGGTTTTAAATGAAACTTTAATTTCTTGATCTGACTTGTCAAAAAAGAAAAACATACAAAGACTGTAGGAGATATGAAGCATCAAAAATGGATGCAGGGAGAGATTAGCTATTTTATTGTTTAATGTTTCTGAAATAGGACATCATCATCTTTGAAACACCGTTTACTCCAAGTTTAAAATTACCTAAGTGCAACACTAACCTGACTTGGGGTAAGTGACACTCACTATATCATCATCCAACATTTGGAATTCATTTTCAACATAGCGGAGTGTTTCCTCTGAGAAGTAGTCCGCTACAGGCAAACTGATTCCCTTGTATGTGAAACAAGGCATGGTTGACACTAAAAAACTGTAAAGATAATACTATTTTTATTATTTATTGAATTCGTAAACCCCCCTTCATCCAAAGATCACAGTGCGGTTCCCAACACAAAAATAAAATCTGAGAATACAAAATGCGCAATAAAGCAAAAACAAAAACAAAGCAATAACCCTCTCCCACAAACACATCATTATTATTCATTAAGATATATCTATCAAGATGTATGAGAGAGTGAGTTTTGATGCCATATCCTTAGGAACCTTTAAGTAGTCACTGTTTTGGGGCCGAATTGTGGACATAGCTGTGTCATCAACCACAATGATTCAGATCTCTGGGACACATGGAAACAAACCCTAACAAATTCAGTCATTTGTAGACCTAATAGTGGGTTTTCAAATCCCATGAAATCAACAGGGCAAATTCCTCACACTATTTGCTTGCATAATTTGCTCAAATCATTTACTTCCATTCAAAAATAAGCCACGATCACATCACTAGGATTGGGACTTCTGTGCATAAGCAGAGCAAAACTCGATTCAGACAATAAGGAGTGGGGTGTAGTAAAACAGCCACAACTGCCCAAAGCAGAACACTCTTCCCTCCACACGCACAAGTAAATGTGTGTGGAATTAACTCCCGCACCATGCTCATGCAATCAAGAATTTAAATGCCTATTTCCCCAAAGCCCCAAACGCAGCAAAAATCTGCATTAACTTATGGTCCTGTTACATTCCAAGAGCCTGAGAATTTGCATCAGGACCCCCAGAGAATAAGTGTAAAAAATGAGGGCTTTTATGAACTAAAGAGGTATACATTTGGCTCTATGGGACTTGGAGGTTCTGAGTAACCATAAACCTTTGAAACAACCCCCCTCCTTTTATAGCCCCCAACCCACCTTAGAATTCAGCCTGTACCATACTTACAACCACTGGCTGCTTCTGATCTTTCCTTCTTCTGGTGTCTTCCTTTCCCTTGCTCTGCCAGCAGTATGTCATGCGAGATGAACTTGATGCTCAGGGTACTGTTCGATACACAGTTTCTGATTCACAACTTTTCATTCTGCTCTGTGAAACATTCCCAGATAAGCTTTTGTCTTAGCAAAGCAAACATAAGGGGGGGGACCTAGGCCTTTGGCTGATTGAACATTATATGGCCTTTTAAATGTGTTTGTGGGAGGGGGGGTATGTCAGATAGTAGATTTATTGCTCAGATAAATCCTGGCGTCCAGCCCACTTCAACTGTGCAGATACGCTGGACTTCCAGGGCCACATTCCAAAGGCTCTGAGCAAAACACAGAGTTTTAGCAGCAGTGGTTAGAGAAAGCTGTAAAAACTTCTTTGCTTTCTTCAGTGTGCTAAAATAAAGCCCACACAGGATCTCTCTCTCTCTCTTTTTTTTTTATAATAATTTTTATTAATTTTCCAAACAAATAATAAAAACAGTATAGAACAGTATAACTTCAAGCTCATCAGTTCATACCCTTCTTTCTTTGACTTCCCCATACCTCCCCATCCCTGCATCCTTGTTTAATAATTCTTTAGCAACCCTTAGGTCCATTGTCTTAATTCCCTTTCATAAAAATTTCTTAAGTTTTTTTGTTTACTGCTGCAATTCTTTACTTCTTACCCCCTGACATCTTAACATTCCTCAATTTTGCAATTATTTTTAAGATATATTTTGAATTTCTTCCAGTCCTCTTCCACTGTCTCTTTCCCCTGGTCCCGGATTCTGCCCGTCATCTCGGCCAGTCCCATAAAGTCAATCACCTTTGTTTGCCATTCTTCCAGAGTAGGTAGTTCTTGCGTCTTCCAATACTTTGCCAGTAGAATTCTTGCTGCTGTAGTGGCATACATAAAGAAAATCCTATCCTTCCTTGACACCACTTGGCCCACCATGCCCAAAAGGAAAGCCTCTGGTTTCTTAGGAAAAGTCCACTTAAGGACCTTCTTAATTTCATTATAGATCATTTCCCAGAAAGCTTTAACCTTTGGGCAGGTCCACCAAAGGTGGTAGAAAGTGCCTTCAGTCTCATTACATTTCCAACACTTATTATTAGGCAAATGATAAATTTTTGCAAGCTTGACTGGGGTCATGTACCACCGGTAGATCATTTTCATAATATTTTCTTTTAACGCATTACATGCAGTAAATTTAATACCGGTGGTCCATAACTGTTCCCAGTCAGCAAACATAATATCATGACCGATATCTTGTGCCCATTTAATCATAGCTGATTTCACCGTTTCATCCTGTGTATTCCATTTTAACAGCAAATTATACATTTTTGATAAGTTCTTAGTATTGGGTTCCAACAATTCTGTTTCTAGTTTTGACTTCTCTTTCTGAAATCCTATTTTCCTGTCCTGTTTAAACGTCTCATTTATCTGATGGTAATGCAACCAATCTCGAACCTTAGGCTTTAATTTCTCATAACTCTGAAGTTTCACCCTTTCACCATCGTATTCTAAAATCTCATGATATTTTGGCCATTTAGAATCCATATTAAGCTTTTTTACTTCCCTAGCTTCCATTGGTGACACCCACCTAGGGGTTTTATTTTCCAACAAATCTTTGTATCTAATCCAAACATTATACAATGCTTTCCTTACAATATGGTTTTTAAAGCTTTTATACACCTTTACCTTGTCGTACCATAAGTATGCATGCCAACCAAAACTATTGTCGTACCCTTCCAGATCCAAAATGTCAGTGTTCTCAAGAAGTAGCCAGTGTTTCAACCAGCAGAAAGCTGCTGATTCATAATAAAGTCTTAAGTCCGGCAGGGCAAGCCCACACAGGATCTCAGCAGCTAAAAGCAGTTTTATTTACAGCAGACTACCCATTATCGTCCAAAGTGAACAGCATCGTGAAAAACACGTCCTCTCTCCTCAAAAGCGAAAGTAGAGAGAAAGAACAAAGACTGGAGACACTTGGAAATGACGCAGGGTCTCCCTCCTCCCAACAGTGGGCAGTGCGTACACTCTGAGCTGTTTAACCCTGTAAGCTCAGGTTCTCCTCACACCCCCTCTCGCGCTGCACTACTGTGGGGAAAGTAAGTACAGAACTTACCCCCAACTCCAAACCACCACAAAACTCCCCATGACGCTGGAAGCTTAAAGGTCTGGTGAATCCATCGGCCAGGTTACCGTGACTGGCACAATACTTCAGCCGAATGAACTGAACACTCTGACACACATTCTGGAAACGTATGTCCAGCTGCTTGGTTCTGGCCTTTAATTGCGCAGATTCAGCCAATTTCAAACAAGGTTGATTGTCTTCCCAAACCGTGCTGGGCAAGCTACAATCCCCATAGATCTCTTGCACCAAGCATCTATAGAACTCTAGTTCCCGGCACAAATCTGACAGTGCACTGAATTCAGCTTCAGTAGAAGACAGCGCAATGAGACTTTGCTTCCAGGACTTCCACCCAATTAGTGACTTCCCAAACTTTACCACCAACCCAGACACAGACTTGCGGTCCTGCGAATTCGCCCAGTCACTGTCCACATAGCATGTGAGCTTCGCCTCACCTTCAGCTGGCAGCTTAAGACAGAAGTCTTTGGTATGCTGCAGGTAGCGCAGTACCCGCTTGATACCATGCCAAGCACTCACACTGGGCTTTGACGCTTCCCTACTTAGCAGATTGGTAGCAAAGGCAATGTCTAGTCTGCTCCATTGGGACAGATACAACAGACTACCTAGAGCTGACTGAAAGAGCTCAGCATTCTCAAACTCGGCACTTTCTGCTTGCTGGCTATCTTTCACGAAGTTCGTCTCCATGGGTGTCCGAACTCCTGCACAATCGGACATTCTGAACTTCTCAAGCAACTGTTCAATCTTGCCTTTCTGACTGAGCAAGAAGCTACCATCCTCAATTCTCGCTATCTGCACGCCTAGGTAGATCTTTACTGCACCCAGGTTCTTGAGCTGAAACCGCTTCCCAAGCTCTTTGGCAAACCTCTGCACCTGCTTGTCTGCCTTTCCAATATGGATGATGTCATCAACAAAAAATAACACCAGTTCCTGTGAGTCTCCTGATCCTCTAAGGAACAAGCAACTGTCAGCAAGACTCTTCCTGAAACCTAGCTTCTCCAAAGCTTCATTCAGGCACAAGTTCCAACTCCTGGCCGACTGCTTCAGGCCGTAAATTGACTTGTGAAGTTTCCACACAGTACCTTGCTCATTGCCCTCAAACCCTGGAGGAGGAAGCATGTACAAATCCTCCTGGAGGTCTGAGTTCAAGTAAGCAATGTCCACATCAAAATGATGCACCAGCTGTTGGAATTCTGCCTCGGTCAGAGGAATGTGCCTACCTCTTCCAGGCACCGGCTGAATTCCTTTTGACCTCCCCCTGTGACTCCCGGCAGGTAAACATGCGAGGTCTGTATCGGCGATTTTTCCCAGACTGTGAGAAAAACACACCACTGCTTCTCCCTCCTCCCTGTTCCCCAGGGAGGGGAATCAGACTCAGACAGAAACGTATTTACATGTCTTTTATTCCTGTCTTTAGCAGCCATACAGATAAAGATGTCTGCACTCTTCACAAACAACAACGAGAATCATAACTCCACCCTTGTACATCCTGTACAGGTCATAAGTCACACACTGAGCTCACATCCTGTGCTCAATACGGAGAATGGACTGCCCCTTTATTGCCATGGTAACAGTCACAAACATCCTGTCTGGCTTTCCAGCCTCCAGCAGCTGGTTTAGCTGCTGCTTCTTTCTTCTGCATTGCTTCTTTATAGTAACACCAGCAACCCTCTTTATGCAGCTATGGCCAAAAGCAAACGTAGAGATTCACTCCTACAGGTGGGAGCATAAGTTTCCGTATACTGCAACCCCCTGCGCTGCGTGAATCCTCTCGTCACTAATCTGGCCTTATACTGCGGTTCTCCTGTTGCTGTAGGCTTAAGACGGTAAACCCAGCAGCTGCCTACGGCCTGTCTTCCTACCGGCAACTTCGTGAGAGAGAACACACCTAGAGACTCCATTGAATTCATCTCCTTCTGCATCGCCTCATTCCATTTCCTGGCTTCTTCCTGAGGCAGCTTCTGAACATCTTCAAAACTCTCGGGTTTACATTGTGCCGTTCCGACCCACACGCGAGTGACAGCAAACCTTTCAGGAGGTTTTCCCTTGGTCGTCCGAGCTGAACGGCGCAGCACCACTTCAGGAACCCCCTCTGACCCACTGGGGCCAGCCAGAACGTCCTTGGCATCAGAGAGCTCCCCCTCTGACTTACTGCGCCTTCTGGACTTCTCAGACGAACCTGTGGGGGAAGATGGAGCACTGTGTTGCTCTATCTTCACAGCCTTGGGAGAAGTTCTCCCCTCTGCCTGCACTGGGTCTGACCTCTGAGCCTCAGTTGCAGGTTCAACCTCTTCCTCACCTTCATCGGCCAAGTCAAACAGACTCTCTGACAGGATGTCAGGGTTCCCATGTATCCTAGCCCAACCACTCTGCTCACAGAATTCAGCACTGTTGCTGAGCAGAATCCTGGACTGATTCCCTGATGGATAAGCAAACCTCCACCCCTTGGTCCCTGGCTCATACCCACAGAAAATCATCTTTTGGGACTTGGGTTCACTTTTCTTGCGTTTGGCCTTTGGTATGAGGACCCAAGCATTGCAGCCAAAAAC
Source organism: Podarcis cretensis (assembly GCF_951804945.1). NCBI lineage: Eukaryota > Metazoa > Chordata > Lepidosauria > Squamata > Lacertidae > Podarcis > Podarcis cretensis. The sequence goes on along the minus strand of NC_137177.1, from coordinate 20,090,728 downwards.
GCAGAAGTAGTGCACTTTCGGTTTCTTTCCGTGCAACAAGAAGTACGGGGTGTCACCTACCACTGAATTGAACGACCTGTTCAGAATAAAGTTGGCCGTTCGCCAAGCCTCTCCCCAAAAACGCTGTGGGAGTCCGGCATCAAACAAAAGAGCTGCGGACATCTCCCCTAGAGTCCTGTTCCGTCTTTCCGCAATCCCATTCTGTTGGGGAGAGTGCGGAGAGGACAATCTGTGTTGAATCCCCTTTTTGCGGAAGAAACTTTGCAGTGCAGACCCGGTGAACTCCCCACCGTGATTGCTCTGAAAGCTTTGCACCCATGTGGAAAACTGCAGTTCCACAGCCGCAATCCAGTCTTTGATTAGTGGTGCAGCCTCACTTTTGTGTCGGATCGTGAAGGTCCAAGAATTCCGAGTATGGTCATCAATCAGAACCAGCGCAAATTTGGCTCTGCCCATACTGGTCACAGACATCGGACCTGACAAATCTGCATGAATTAACTGAAAAGCCTTAGTGGTCACTCTCTCAGACCTTGGGTATGTGCACGTTTTTACCTTTGCAGACTTGCACGCTCTGCAATCTAGAAACTTAGCACAAGGCTTCATTTTGCACCCTTGCGTACACTCTGGGATCTTCTTCACTGACCCCCAGGACACGTGAGCCATGCGTCGGTGCCATAAGTGAGCACACGCATCCTGAACTGGAACGTTGGCACACTGTGCTTGAGCCACCTCCGTGTCACCTGTACCTGCAAAAGAAGCATTTATCACAAACAACCTGTCTTTACATTCAACACTGACTAGTTGCTGACCATTCTTGGAAACAGAACACTTATTGTTTTCAAAACACACTTTGTAGTTCTCAGCAAGAAGGGCGCTGACAGACAGCAACGCGCAAGACAGTCCTGGAACAACAAAAGCCTGGATCGAATCCTGTAAGAAAGAACAAAACAGTGAGCCAGTCTGCGTGAGAGCATGTTTAGTCCCATCTGCTAAACACACAGGCATTCCAGAAGTCACAGAGGTGCAGTTCTCCAGGAATCCTGCAGATGGCACTAAGTGATGCGAAGCTCCAATGTCAATCACAAAAGCCAGCACAGCATCCTGTTGACAACTCTTGACTGCAGCCATAGAGGCTGCCAAAGGTTTACATTCAGTGTCTCTGCCAGCTGCCTTCGGCTTGCCTTTCCCATGCTTTGAAGAAGAGCTCTTTATCTGGTTGCTACGGGAGATGGCCTTCGGCTGTTCCTGTGCCTCGACTGGAGAGTCTCTCACCAGATGGGAGGGGGAGCCACAGCGATAACAGCGGCGACGCGTAGCAACAGCTCTCACAGCTCCCTCTTCAGCCATTTCTGCGTTCCCAGCACCCCCACCTTTGGGTGCACAGCCTGGGCCTGCACGCTCCCCAGCACTCTGGTTGTAGGCCTCAACATCACACGGCCCCTCGGAGACAAAGCAGCTACTCCCAGCTGTAACTTCAGGAACATGGCCAGCAGCCCCCTCTGGGCTCTCGGCTTCCTCCCTGCTCTCGGCTTTCTCCCGGCCCTGGGCTCCTGCTGAGCTTACACACAGACTCCTCAGCACCTGCCAGGCGGCCTGAGCCGACTCAACACCCTCCAAGTGGGGCAACAGCAAAGCGTCCACGCTTGCCTTCAACATGCAGAGCTCTCTTTGCATTCTCTGCTCTATATCCTCCAGCAAAGCAGCCTCAAAGCCTGCTGCGTCATCTTCAGAAGCAAGTGGCATGGGTCAGGCCGGCTCCTTCTGGGCTATACTCCAGAGCCCTGTGGCCAAAAACCACCCCCTTACTCTTCTAACCCAGATATCCCAGGACTGGGTTGTGAGCTTTTCAAACGGGACATCATAAAAGTCCTGGAGCTCAGCCATCTCCTCCCCCAGTGCTCCCATGGGGCTTGAAGTACTCACACGTTCCAGCCAGCTTCAAAGAAGAGGCATCCAGTGACTCTTTGCAGCACACAGCTGGCAGCCAGCCTCCCTGCTTTCTCCCAGGCAGAGCAAGTCTTTTTCTTCCGGCAGCAAAAACAGCAGCGTCTCACCTCTTACAGCCTTTGTAAGCACACAGCATTTCAAACAGGCTCTCCACTGGACATCAAAGCAGCTTCCTCTAATTGCAATAACTGTCCACCCATAACCTGTCAGATAGTAGATTTATTGCTCAGATAAATCCTGGCGTCCAGCCCACTTCAACTGTGCAGATACGCTGGACTTCAAAGGCCACATTCCAAAGGCTCTGAGCAAAACGCAGAGTTTTAGCAGCAGCGGTTAGAGAAAGCTGTAAAAACTTCTTTGCTTTCTTCAGTGTGCTAAAATAAAGTCCACACAGGATCTCAGCAGCTAAAAGCAGTTTTATTTACAGCAGACTATCCATTATCGTCCACAGCGAACAGCATCGTGAAAAACACGTCCTCTCTCCTCAAAAGTGAAAGTAGAGAGAAAGAACAAAGACTGGAGAGCTCAGGGGAGGGGCCAACATGGCGCCGAGGTAAGACGTGCTTACCGGTGCTCTTCGGACTTCTTTTAATCTTCTTTTAATCTTTTATATTTTATCCTAACTGACCCAGTCAGTTTTTGAAGTATTTTACAATTGCTGCAGCCGCATACTATGGAAACTCTCTGAGAGATTTGGCCCTGCTCCAGACTGCTACAGGCTGCTCGTTGTTTCTCTCTTATCAGCGGGCCGGCCTCGGCTGCTAAAAGAGAAGAGAACGCCATTATCTTAATTGTGTGTCAAGTGTTATGTTATTTTAAGAATCGTATAATCCCTGGCCTGAGGAAAGTATGGGTGAGAAAAAACGCTTGAGAGACTTTGACGAGCCCCTATCATCCCCCAAACCAAAACTATCAAGGTTGGTGCCACACCGGAATAGAGGAGGGAGTGACCATGCCGAGCATTGCCTTGCAGTGGAAACCCAAAATCGCTTCCTACCTCTAATTGATTTAGAAGCTACTCCAATTCCGATGACTCAAAATTTTTCAAAAGTAAAGCCTGTAAAGGAGAATACGAAAGAAAAACTCTCATCACAGGAAGATGGTTTAACATCTGATATGGGGGAGTTCCCCAGTTGTGAGCAGTTACACTTAGTAATTAAGACTCTTCACTGTATTTTTAAAAGGCTGGACGAGGTATCTTCACAATTATCCAATATCCTGCTGAAAATCGAAAAACTTGAATCAACAACAAAATCTTCAGTTTGTGAGGTCAAAAACTTATTGCCTCACCCCAATTCAGAAAAAATAAAGGAGACTAAAATTAAAAAATCTTAAATTCCCAATTGAATAATCAGATATTAACTCTGCAACCCAAGAAAAGTTGCCTGTCTGTCAGGTCGGAAATAGGAAGATGGTCAACGCTAGAAGGGGCTAAAGACTGTTTAAGCAAACTTTTAAAAATTAAGAAACATCAGATTGACCTATATGCTGTGATGCCCCTTCTCCGGCAGAACAACTTCTTGAAGGTGATACTTGCGTTCCACTCTGAAAAGATACCATCTATTATTGTTAGGAGGAAAACGCTTTTGTCCATGGCCGACATCGTAGCAACGAGGGTTTTTGCAGATAGCAAGATCAAACCCCTTCTAAATAGGTGCCCTGGCGGTGAGGACATTAGGACAAGAGACTCTGCCTTACTTCAAAATACTGTCAGGCCCCACTGCGATGACTCTGCAGCATGCCATCCCCGACCAAACTCGATACCCTCTCAAACAGCCATATATGAGGACGAAAATCTGCAGACTGCCCTTGACGAAAGGGAACTTATTGATTCGTTCAGAGCCCTCCCTCCAAAAGAACAGTCGGTGATGATGCAAAGATTTGACACGCTTAAATCTCAGCTTTTGCAAGTCCAACATAGAGGGGAAGATACTAACGATGTTTCAAATAACCCCACTTGGGCTCACCGGACAGAAGTGGTTGACCTTCTTCAGCTCAGCCCCACTCTGAAAACAAAAACCATCCGGCAAGACTCAAATCTTCAAGTTGTTTCTGCCCCGTACGCTATATCACGAGACGACCAGGCTCGGCCATCCTCACTGAACCTTCATCTACATTCATCGACCAACATACCTAAGGACGAAATTCTGATTTCCCTGCTTGACTCAAATCCCTCTTTAACTCACTCATCTATGCCAGAGCTAGAATCTTCTCCAGTTTCGACCAGATATAGAAGTAGTCCACAAGTGATGCCCCTGAGAGAGCCTTCCGCAATTCCCGCCCCCGTGATGCCCCCTCAATTACCTTCTTCAAAGGAAAATGTGAATGTTACACCTCGGGACCCGCCGTCGGAAACGATTGAAGACCCGATGGGACGCATCAATAAAATCATCCTAATGTCTGATGATAAATCTGCGAGAGGGTTTCCTCCGACGGACTTGATTTCTCCCTCCCTGGGTATTTCTTTGTCAAGTTGTACCAAGAATTTCGAAATGAAGAGACTTCCTGTTCAGGGATCTACTTTCAGTGGATCATCCACGGTGTGCCAACAGTCGAACCAAATTGTTAAAAATTTTAATTTGGAGGGCTCCTCACAGTTACCATCTTCCCAAAGTAAAATAACTGATTTTTTTGTTACATCTTCTGTCTTTAACAGAGAGTCTGCCCCCCCCCTCCGTTTTGACTGTTAAAAGAACAACGCAGAAGTCCCCAGTTAGCAGTCCTAAATTGGAACATTGCTGGCTGGAAAAGGAAAAGATTAGATCCCGAATTTCTGTCCTATATAAACTCTTTTCAGATAATCCTTTTGCAAGAAACTTGGGAAGAAGATAAAATAGATATAAATGGCTTTGAACTGATATCACTTCCAGCTAGCCCCTCCCAGAAAGGTGACCGGTCCAGAGGTGGTCTTGCAATTGCCATATCGCTTAAAATGAGAGCTAAACTCTCGGTAGTTCAGACTTTTCCTCCTTTTGCTTTTACAGGTCTGATTTCAAGCGAAAAATTCTCACTATTAATCACCAATGTTTATCTTCCTCCAGGTGGTCTTATATCAGACCTCCATTATAGATGGGATTCTCTGGAAGATCATTTACTGGCATGCTATGTTATGTACCCTAATATTCCATCGATAATGGGTGGTGACTTTAATGCACGTACAGCCACCAACTGAGATGGGATAATTAAGGCCAAGTGGTGGGTATCTATCCCCTACCCAAAATCTGATTTAATCTCTTTTACATCAAGAAGATCTAAGGACAACAGAGTGAATGAGGCGGGAGTCCGTCTTTATCAATTGGCCATTCGTATGAATTTGAACATTTTAAATGGCAACTGCCCTCCGGACGTGCCAGGTGAATTCACTCACTTGGGCACAACATCAAATAGTGTCCTAGACTACCTTCTAGTTTCAGAAGACCTATTTCCAAACTTCTTTTATTTCAAAGTAGACAATGTACAATCCAGTGACCACCTACCTCTAGCGGCCAAGCTAACGCTTGACTGGCACCCGGTTAGCGGTACACACCCAATTCATGTAGGTTTAAATGCCGCAGCTCAAGTAAGAGGCATTAAATGGTCTATGAAACAGGCCCAAAAATATGCAGAATTCTTCCAGAGGAATATCTCCGAATCCCTTACTGTTTCAATGGCGGAGTTGTCGGAACCAAATAGGATACTGGAGTGGTTCTCCCACTTCTCTGCAGATTTAACTAGCTTCTTTACGATGCCGGCTCACCTGGTTAACCGAGATCAACCCAGGTTCGGTGCACCTTGGTTTGATTCCAAATGTAAGCAAGCTAGACTCTCTCTCTGTTGTATCTACAACAGATACAAATCTTCTGGAGCTGAAACTCTTCCCCCAGAGTACTTGCAGGCCAAAATTGCTTATAAACAGGCACAGAAGTCAGCCAAGCATGAGTGGCAGCTAAGGCGTTGGCAAGCGCTGATTGCTGCCTCTAAGCTTCACAGCTCTAGCGGTTTTTGGAATTTAATCAACAAAAGATCGAGGAAATACCCATTGACGGTTATCCCAGCCCCGACATGGGAACAATTTCTAAGAAAATATTTCTCCCAGACAGATATCTCTAACATTCACTCTGATACTCTTTCAAGTCATTTGCCCATATGGCCAGATACTGACCCGGAGGAAATAGTAGATTTAATTGCTAAACTGAAAACTGATAAAGCTCCAGGGCCTGATCTGATCCCAGCGGAAGCTATTAAACAACACCCAGTATGGTGGGCCAAAATTCTTGCAAAATTCTTTGATGCAATCAATGCCACGGGCCAGATACCTAGATCATGGAAGGAGTCCATCATAATTCCTATATATAAAAAAGGACCACCAGAGGACCCAGGAAACTATCGTAACATCAGTTTATTATCAATCATCGGGAAAATCTATACTCGCTTCCTGCTAACCAGACTAACCCAGTGGGCCGAAGATTCCAATCTGATAGGCCATGAACAGGTCGGGTTTAGACCAAATCGCGCTTCTATTGACCATGCAATAATTCTATATCATCTGGCGCGGAAGTATTCTTCCCCCACTCATGGTCTTCTATGTGCCGCTTTTATAGACCTGAAGGCGGCTTTTGATAGTATCTCTAGAGAGCTGTTATGGGAAAAACTGGCAAAGTGGGGCATAGATAAAAGGCTGTTGTGGCTTATGATTAAATTACATGAAGAGACGGCCGCTAGGGTGAGGTTAACACCTGAGGGTGATCTCACAAACTCTGTACCAATAAATAAGGGGGTACGACAAGGGTGCATCCTTGCCCCCTATCTTTTTAACCTCTATATTAGTGACATGAGAACCCCCCTAGCTGAGGCCCAAACCACCATTCATGCACCCAGGCTTGCAGACTATCGCTGCCCCTTATTATTGTACACTGACGATGCGGTGATCCTCTCATATTCTCGAATCGGTTTGAGGAGGGCCCTTAAGATTTTTGCGTTATATTGCCAAACAAATCTACTTACTATTAACCATTCCAAATCTAAAGTCTTAATTTTTTCCAGGAGTCGTAAACTGTATAGATGGGAACTCGAGGGGAAGCCAATTGAACAAGTTTACAAATTTCAATATCTAGGAATTTACTTCCAGTATAATATGGGATGGAAAGCGCATATCACATATTTACAAAATAAGGTTAAAGCCCTTATCTACGCTCTATTACGCTTCTTCTTTTCTGAGGGGGCTATGCATGTTCCATCCGCCTTAAAAGTTTACAGTGCAAAAGTGGTTGCAACTATGGCCTATGGGGTCCCTTTATGGGGCGCCTTTGTAAACCTCATGCCTCTGGTGACATTGCAAAATCTTTTTCTAAGACGCCTTTTGAAACTACCCTCCTGTGTAAGCAACTCTGCCATTCGCTTAGAACTTAAGACCCCCTCCTTAGAGATTCTGATGTGGAGACATGCCTTTAATTATTGGCTGTCCCTTTGGCATAAATTGCCAAATTACCATCTTATTCAGTGCATTTGGAGAGATGAATTCACCAGCCCATGGGCAACAAAAATCCATTCCAAACTGTTGTCTTACGGAATCTCTCCTTCCGATATACTTAATTTAGATCTAATTACAGCTAAAAAGGTCATCAAACAAAGATTGGAGGAGGTTGATTTGCAACAAAATCTTACTACAGGTGGAGGTACATGTTCCCCGATAAATCAGGGCATTACATCTATGTCCCAGATACCTCAATATCTGTCTACCTTATCGGCTGCGTCGCATAGATTCACATTTGTTAGAGCCAGATTTAATGTGTTCCCCTCAAATGTGCTGAGCAATAGATTTTCTAACGGTAAAACCTCTGTTTTATGCGCATGTGACAACAAATCAATAGAATCCCTTTATCATATCTTGTTTAATTGCCCCTTATACACTGTTCCCCGATCAAGGATTTTGAGTTCAATCATTCTGGAAATTGTTGCTAAACCACCTGAATTACATCTAGCTTATCTACTCCAGGACATTGACTCTTATAGAACATTACAGGTTGCCAGATTCCTGATTTCAGTTCTTTCATATAAAAGACTTCATGGAATGCTGCATGACTACTAAAAATCTAGTAAACTCTATGCATCATCCTTATCTTCAAAGCCATAATACGGTACATCTAGAGATTGTAAGTAGTGTGATGGAGATTATGCGTTGAAATATTTTAGTTGATATTTTAGAATGTTCAATGCTATTTTTATCTGTTGATTTGTTTTACCTTGTGGGCTTATAGCCGAATAAAGTATTATCTATCTATCTATCTAACAAAGACTGGAGACACTCGGAAATGACGCAGGGTCTCCCTCCTCCCAACAGTGGGCAGTGCGTACACTCTGAGCTGTTTAACCCTGTAAGCTCAGGTTCTCCTCACAGGGTATTGGTTTGTTTGTGCTTTATGATGTGTTCTGTGTTCTCTTTTTGTATTTCTGTGCTGTGAAACACACACACACACCGGTGATATACGGATGAAGGGCAATATAAAAATGGAATGAAGAATAAAATATAAAGTTGTTACTGGGCCAGTGTTGAAGTGTAACTGAGGTGTTAGAAGTGTAACTGTGTTTGACTGTTTTTGATTATGTGTGTTTAACGTCTTTGTTAACTTGTGTTATTTTCCAACTGGGAAGCTATTATTCTGTTGCTTGTTTGTACATGGTGGGGGGTAGACAGGTGTCTTGTTCATGGAGAGAGATAGTGTTGTAAAGTTGGGGAGTTCCAGGCCAGCTTCTTGGTAATGGCCCTAAATACAGGTTGTTAGTTTAATAAAGGCTTTCTGCAGGAGAGGGAACCAGCAAGGAGAGAGGGAGACCTTCCGCTGGGGAAGGAAATAGACGTTACGCCAGCTAGGAAGAGGAGGCTGAGGGAGCTTCGGAGGGAAGGCTCCGGGACTGTTCCAGCGAGACCAGCGGGGAGAGCACAGGACCTCCCCTTGGGACGCCCACACTGCGCAGAAAGCTTCCGCGCAGGGAAGCTAGGCGGCGACTTGGTGTCAAAGAACTTTTATGTTGGAGGAAATTCAGGAAACGCCCACTGACGGATTCTGCCAGGAGGGCAAATGGGAAGACAAAAGCCAGAGTGCATGAGAGAGAGCTGGGCCAGAAGCAGGCAGAAGCCAGAGAGTGAGAGCCATGCTTGATTTCTGCTTGAATCAAAGGCTGCGACTATGGTGCAATATGCACAATGATACTCATTTGTACCTGTTGGATTACTGGGGGAGACAAAGTAAGATCAATTACTGCCTCAATATCATCTGTGGGTGCTCCTTTTCTCAATAGATCATTACACACTTGCGAAATCTATTAGAAAGCTCAAACACTTCATTGGTCTGATGTATCCATTAAGCAGAATACTCATTTTCTATACTTTTGCAAGCCAAGAAAAAAAAATTAAGCACTGCTATGCCATCCTGCAAAAAAGGTTTCTAAAATAGTTCACGGCACTGGCATAAATGAATCTGCCATAACGCAGTTCATTGCAAAACGTAGCAAGTCACAAAATGTTCCAGCCAGCTTTCAGACAATTGGAACAGAAGGCATTGGAACTGGAAATTTCCAAACAACTGGAGGTAACTTTAGGGCCACCTAGCCACACTTTGAACTACAGTGGTACCTGAGGTTAAGTACTTAATTGGTTCCAGAAGTCCGTTCTTTACCTGAAGCGTTCTTAACCTGAAGCAGACTTTCCCATTGAAAGTAATGGGAAGTGGATGAAAAATACCCAAAAAAACAGCAATTTAACATGAATTTTACTGTCTAACGAGACCATTGATCCATAAAATGAAGGCAATAATCAATGTACTGTACTATAAAATAAATAAGACAGTATTTTAGATGGAAAAAAATTAACATTAATTTTGTTTCTTACGTGCACTGATGATAGTCAGTTTGGATGGGGGCTTTTATTCATTTCTGCAGTCACACAATCAACCAGTACCTGAACTGGGTTCCACACAGTCACAAAAACAAGTCACAAAATTGAAGTCACAAGCCACAGTCACAAAAGCGAAGTCACAAGTCAGTCCCATAAAATGAAGAACAAGTCACAGTCAAAAACCCGAAAACAAACAAACAAACCAAAACGCAAAAAAATTAGCAAAAACAAAACCTCCAAATCTAACTTCTGTGTTGCATGGGTGCTTGGGACTCAACAGATGGCAGACTCAACAGGAAGCCTCTGATTAGCAGCCAGGGACTCAATTAATAAATGAAACACACCAAAACAGGAACCAGACGGTGAAAAGCGACCCCTAAAACAGCAATTTTACATGAATTTTACTATCTAACAAGGCCATTGATCCATAAAATGAAATCAATAAAACAGTACAAAATGAAAGTGTGATTTTTTTCTTACCTGCACTGATGTTTACATGGGGACTCAGGGTTCTCTTCCACAATTACAATCGGCTTGGCTCCCAGCATTCGCAGAGCCTCTGCAGGCCCCGCAGATGTCAGGGCTTGGCTCCAGGCAGCAACGAGGCCTCCGAGAGCTCAGAAAACTTACTTCCAGGTTACAATTGTTCGTAACCCGAAAAGAGATAACTTGAAACGTTCGTAACCCAAGGTACCACTGTATCAGCAATAGCAATAAAACCCACTGAACAATATGTTAGGATATTTCCATTCCACCTTAAAAGGGAGCAGGCTTTGTGAGTCACAGAGTCTGCGTATTTCCTGTTCACAGGAAGTTTATATTTTGTCTATTGCTGTTTCAGGACATCAGAGTTTCTGTGAAATGTCCTATACAAGTGTATCAAGATAATAGATCCTGTTTGGCTTTGCTGAACTCAGAGAGTTGCAAGCAAAGAACCAAGTACTTGCAGATTAAGTTACATCATGCAAGAGAGTGTATTCAGAAAGGACTCATTCAGGTGTCCTACATGCCAGGAAATGAAATTCCTGCTAATCTGTTGTCTAAGGTTGTTAACAGAGAACAACTTAAGGTTTACGTACAGAGGTTTCAACTGGGTTGAACCACAGGTACTACAGGTTACATGGAAAGGGGGAGGATGTTAGGATATTTCCGTTCCACCTTAAAAGGGAGCAGGCTTTGTGAGTCACAGAGTCTGCGTATTTCCTGTTCACAGGAAGTTTATATTTTGTCTATTGCTTTCATTCTCTCTGTGTGTCTGAACACACAGGCAGGCAGTCATGTTTTTTTCTTTGTTCTGATCAACACTGAATAAAAGTTGTAAATATGCTCTCCTGAGTGCATTTTTTGCTGTACGAACTCTGCTGATAGAGTGTGCACTCGCTCTGGAATGTGGCAAGCTATTTCTGAGCCTCGTGTCGCTAATTGACTGATACTGTATCTACAGGAGATCGATGGATCGTCCGGAATCAACGTGGCGGCATGATGGCCTTTATCTCCCTGGCAGTATCCCAACACAATACCCCAAACCAAGAGTCTGTTCAGTAACCTCAGCTTTTGTAGCTGGAGTCAGCCAGGACCCCACCCTCCCAGGCCAGGTGGAAAAAGGCTAGCAGAGCAGGGAGCAGGTCTTCCAGGACTCGCAGCAGTACAGGTGTGAAGAAATTTTGCCCCTTCAGATGTTGCTGAACCACAACTCCCATCAGCCCCAGCAAGCATCACCATTTGCCAGGGATGTAGGTTCAACATCTGGAGAGCCAGAGGTTCCCTTATACCTGCTCTGCATACTACTTCTCTCCTTCCAGCATATCCACAGCAATGTTGGGACTTGAAGCAATATCTTTCTGGCCTCTTATCAGTCAGATATTGGGTGATGGGGTTTTAATGTTGTAGATTTGTTAGGGGATGGTGTACAGAGATTGTTAAGTTGTGGGTGAACATATCAGACGACACAGCGATTCTTCAAACAGCTCTTGTTTATTCACAGGCCAGAACAGAACTGAACTGAAGGGTTCAGCAGCCTGCTTATATGGAGCTCCACTACCATGCAACTGTAAGAACTTTCTGTAACTATCCAGTTACTGAACGTCACTTTCAATCCCTTATTTGCATATGTGGACCTGAGTGAAAACTATCTACAGTATCCCCCTGCTGGCCCAGGGTGAGAACTTCAGTACATAACAGAGATAATACTGTGTTAATGTATTTCTTTGCTGCATGGATTCATAGTGTCAGAGCTGCCCAAGGTCCCAGCTCACAAAGGACCAACGCCAGTCCGTTGTTATATATAAAAGTCTTTATTGAAGTGCAGTTTCGATTTCAAAGCCGCGGCGCGCAGCTCTACGTCTTAAACTCTAGACCGCTGAAGCTCCATCTGAATCTCCTCCCCCCAGACACCAGTTTAAGACTCTAGCCTTGCTCCACCTCTTCCTTTGCTCTTTCCTCCTTTGGGTCCGCCTGTCCGCTGGGATCTTGCCCTTTCTAGACTCTTCTGACGCTGAGTCCCCTGAGTCTTCCCCCTCCCTCCGGCGGGCTTTAGGACCTGGTTCCCAATCCGGGTTTCCTGCTGTGCCGCGCGCCTGTACATTCGAACTTGGCGCGCGCGCCCAGCCGGCAACCTTCCTTCTGACCGTTACACTGCTCCTGTCACTGCTTCCCCCTTCGGAGAGGCTAGCTGGACCTGACTTCCCCTCCGTTCCCTCACTCTGCGATAGAGGCGTGGCCAGCCCTGATTCATCTTCTCTCCCTGCTGGAGGAGAAGCTGGCCCTGATACATGGGACTCTTCCCCCCCGCTACGCTCTGGTGGAGGAGCTGGTCCCGATCTCCCGCTACTGTTTTGGGAGTCCCCGCTGGCCCCTTGCTTCTGGTGTGTCCCCCCTGGGACCCCCCTTGCCCTGGCCATAGACGCCCCCCTCTGGGAATCTTCTGAATCGCTGGAGAAGCTCATGGAATCTCTCGGGCCACTTTCATACTCCCCTACGCTGCCCTCCGATTCTTCCCCTTCGCTCTCCATTTCCTCTCTCCCCTGTGCCTCTGCTCCTGAGCCCCTGACACATAGGTATACATGTGTGTATGCGTGCTTGGTGGACTGGGGTTAGAAAGTTAACTGTGCAAGTAGATAAATAGGTACCACTGTGGCGGGAAGGTAAACGGCGTTTCTGTGCGCTCTGGTTTCCATCACGGTGTTCCGTTGCACCAGAAGTGGTTTAGTCATGCTGGCCACATGACCTGGAAAGCTGTCTGTGGACAAACGCCGGCTCCCTCGGCCTGAAAGCGAGATGAGCACCCCAACCCCATAGTCACCTTTGACTGGACTTAACTGTTCAGGGGTCCATTTGACAGCCGGTTCCCCAATCAAAACCAAAGCTGGAACTGTTGGCAGAATTATCTTGGTGAGTATAATTTATTTATGTGATTTTTTTGCATCCTTGGGTGAGTAATGAGAAACTAGGACTATTCATCATCTGACATTTGAGTTGCCACAGAAGTATAAAAAATGTAGTTGTCCTCTTCTACCATGTCTGAACTTTCAAACTGTTGACTTTCACTATTGCAGGCAAGGTCACTAGTGTACTGTGCAAGTCTTCCTAAAAGTTTCAGGCTGCAGCACTTCTAGATCTGTGCATAAAATGAGGCAGTAAGTGGAAACAATAGGAAAATGCAACAGGTCAGACCATAATATAATATTCTAGTAGAGGAGGAAAGAAGGATTAAATAACAATAAAATAAGCAGAGATAGGCAAAATTAATATCTGATGCCACCTTGTGCAGAATACATCAACAGAGTCTTGCGAACAGTTTGGGGTTTAAAAAGCTGTCCCCTGGGCTCTGTACTAGAGGAGCTGCAGTGGTCATCTTCATAAGTCTGAAACATTTCTCTCTTCACAGATTTCCACCGCTGTGAGAAAGCCATGAATGCCAAGGAAGGAGACCCTTATGTCTGCCAGTGGTGCAAAAGAGTGTACACGTCCCTTTGCCCCATTTCTTGGGTATGTGAATGGAACTGAGCAGGGCTAAGGAATGTATATGTGAAAGAGAAATAGGTGTCAGGGTAAAGGATGGGCTTGATGGTGGTGTTTGGCACATTTCAGTGCTCTGTTATTTGACTGGAGGGGAGGTTCTGTGGACCATGGGCTGTGTTGGGTGAAGCCTCAGAGATGCAATAGACGGGTGCTTAATGTGTGTCAGAAAACTTCAATCTGCTCAAAATGATAACCACTAAAACCTATTATTTTGCATAAAATTAATAATGTGAGCCTGATGTGTTCCCATATTTTTAGCTGCATGTAGTAATAATAATAATGATAATGATAATAATAATAATAATAAGATAATTTTTATTTATACCCCGCCCTCCCCAGCCAAGGCCAGGCTCAGGTCGGCCAACAAGCAATAATAAAAACAAGTTGAATGATTACAACTTAAAAACAAAATTAAAATACAATATTAAAATATTGAAACATTAAAATAGGCCAGGCAGAACAATTCTGTCTTACAGGCCCCGCGGAAAGAAATCAGATCCTGCAGGGCCCTGGTCTCATGAGGCAGAGCGTTCCACCAGGCCAGAGCCAGAGTTGAAAAGGCCCTGGCTCTGGTTGAAGCTAATCTAACTTCCTTAGGGTCCAGGACCACTAGGGTGTTGCTATTTATGGACCTTGAGGCTCTCCGTGGGGCATACTGGGAGAGGTGGTCCAGTAGGTATGAGGGTCCTAGGCCGTGAAGGGCTTTAAAGGTTAAAAGCAGCACCTTAAATCTGACCCTGTACTCCACCGGGAGCCAGTGCAGCTTGAAAAGCACTGGGTGAATATGCTCCCATGGCAGAGACCCTGTGAGGAGCCTCACTGCAGCATTCTGCACCTGCTGGAGTTTCTGGGACAGCTTCAAGGGCAGCCCTGCGTAGAGCGAATTACAGTAGTCAAGCCTGGAGGTGACCGTCGCATGGATCACTGTGGCCAGGTCAGGACGGGAAAGGTAAGGGACCAACTGCTTGATGCAGCGAAGGTGGGAAAATGTCGCCTTCACTGTTGCTGTAACCTGTGCCTCCATGGAAAGGGAGGCGTCAAGGATTACACCCAAACTCTTAACGGAAGGCAATGGCACTAATTGGGCCCCCGCAAGAGAAGGGAGTTGGTCCCTCATCCCCATGCCATCCCAACCCAGCCATAGGACCTCTGTCTTCGAAGAATTTAGTTTCAATCGGCTCCCACGAAACCATCCAGCCACAGCTTCCAAGCATCTGGTCAGTGTGTTCGGGGCTGAGTCGGTGTGGCCATCCATCAGCAGATAGTGCTGAGTGTCATCAGCATATTGGTGACAGCCCAGCTCAAAGCTCCGGATAATCTGGCAAGGGGGCGCATAAAGATGTTAAAAAGCATCGGGGAGAGGATTGCGCCCTGCGGCACTCCACACACCAAGGTGTGGCACTACGACATTTCCCTCCCTAGTGCCACCCTCTGTCCCCACCCAGAGATAAAAGAGCACAGCTAGTTATGGGCTATGCCCTGTATCCCCACGTCTGCGAGGCGGTGGTCCAGAAGATCATGATCGACCATGTCAAAGGCTGCTGACAAATCTAAAAGGATCAGCAGTCCTGACCCGCCTCAATCTAGTTGTCTATGGAGATCATCTGTTAGGGCAACCAGAGCCATCTTGGTCCCAAAACCAGGACAGAAACCGGACTGAAATGGATCTAAAGCTGATGTTTCCTCCAGAAACCTACCAAGCTGTTCAGCAACCGCTCTCTCAATTACCTTACCCAGATATGGGAGATTTGAAACTGGGCGGTAATTGGATAGGTCTAAGGGATCTAGTGAAGTTTTCTTTAAGAGTGGACACACCACTGCTTCCTTCAGTTCCCCCTGGGAATGTCCCTGTGCCAAGGGACAAGTTGATAATTTCAACCAGGGGGTCCGCGCGACATCTGGACACTCCCTAATCAGCCAAGACGGGCACGGATCAAGGAGGCAGGTGGTGGGCCTACCAACTTGGAGGAATCTATCCACATCAGCAGGGAGTATCTGATCGAAATTGTCCAACACTGGACCTGAAATCAGTCGAGGGGCCTCCAGTTCAGTCACTGTATCTAAACTGGCAGGGAGGTCACGGCGGAGCAACAGGACTTTCTCCTCAAAAAAGCTCGCGAATGCCTCACAGCTGTGGTTCGAATTGGTGCTTAAATTTGGTTGTCCTCCTAAGGACGTTATTGACCTAATTATTCTAAAAAGTTGTGCCAGGCGAGAGCTAGCGGATGCAATGGAAGCTGCAAAGTAAGATTTCTTAGCAGCTTTCATAGCCATCTCATATGCTTTCATAAGTGTCCTATAAGATGTTCTTGAGGCTCCGTCACGAGTCCGTCGCCATGCTCGCTCTAGCCATCTGAGATCCCGCTTCATTTTCCGGAGCTCCTCAGTAAACCAAGGGGCCCGGTTTCAACGGGGTTGCAGAGGGCGCTTAGGCGAGATCTCATCAATGGCTGCCAAGAGCCGGTTATTCCAGTCCTCAACAAGGTCATCTAATGAGTCGCCAGGAGGAGCGGGGTCCCGCAAGACTTGACGGAATCTATCAGGATCCATCAGTTTTCGCAGGCGAGCCCAAATAGGCTCGCCACCCAAGCAGGGGAGGAGTGGGAAGTCAATCTTGGTTTTCAGAGCGTAGTGGTCAGACCATGGCACTTCCACAGGGGGGAGCATGATCATATCTATGCCAGCCCCAAAGATCCAGCGTGTGGCCTGCTTGATGAGTGGGGCCCAAAACAAACTGGGAGAGCCCTAGTGTTGCCATGGAAGTCACTAGGTCCAGAGCCAGTGAGGAGGGAGCAGCATCGGCATGGACGTTGAAGTCTCCCAAAACCAGTAGGCTTGGGAACTCCAAGGCCCAGCCCGCCACCAACTCCAGCAGGTCTGGCAGAGTGGCGGCCAGTGTGCAGGGTGGTCGGTACACCAGCCAAACAGCCAAGCTCTCCTTGGTGCCCCACACGAGACCAACACATTCAATGCCGGAGATCGCCGGTGATGGCAGCGCTCTGAAAGAGCAATCCTCCCAGATTAATAACGCTACTCCTCCCTGTAGCAAAAGAACAAGGAGGATATGTATTGATAAGTGATGGGTAATAAAAGAACATAACTGGAACTACTACTATTTTCTTTTCTTTTTTAAAATAATTTTTTATTCATTTTAAACACATTTATATTGTCATACATTTTACAAATTTCAAATTCTTATACAATCTTTTGGACTTCCGTCAGCTCCTCTGGTGATCTTCCATTTTTAAGATTTCTCCTGCATTTCTTACATTTATATTACCTTAAACCTCATAACCAATATCATCGCTTTCATTCAATAAGATAATAATTCAAATTATTCTCCTTACAAAACTTCCTGCAAACCTACAAATGTAATGGAATCATCACAATTACTTTTCATATAGTCCGTAAATTTACGCCAGTCTTCTGTGAATCTCTGGTCCCACTGGCTTCGGATTCTTCCTGTTAATTTGTCCAATTCTGCATAGTCCATCATTTTCATCCTCCACTCCTCTTTCGTCGGTAGTTCTTCTTGCTTCCATTTTTGTGCCATTAAAATTCATGCAGCTGTCATTGCATACAAAAACAACTTACAATCACTTCTTTTTATATCAGTTCCCACAATGCCCAATAGAAATGCCTCTGGTTTTTTAATAAATTAATCCTCCCGGATTAATAACACTACTCCTCCCTGTAGCAAAAGAACAAGGAGGATATGTATTGATAAGTGATGGGTAATAAAAGAACATAACTGGAACTACTACTATTTTCATTGTTTTGCCTTGGGGACCTTTTCATGGACAAATTGCAAGGTCAAAATTTTCTTAAATATGAGGATAAGCTAGATAGCTGTGCAGGAAACATAAATATCATCTTGTGAACATTGCAACATTTTGCAGGCAACTCCCACGAAACCCACAAAAGACATTATGTAACAGTGCAAATTCTAATAAAAGGCATTAAAACCTGTGGCTATGGTTTGTGTTAAGATTGGCAGATTACATGTGAATTTGTGGTATTGTTGTCAATGACTGGGGTGCTTTTTATAACGTGTAGGATACACGACTCACATAATTTTCCACAGCACCCCTCCTTGCTTTGCTATAAACCACCACCCCTCCACTTCCACTTGATAAGCAGTCTGGAATACTTTTGCACATGAAATTTCCTACTTGCTTGTTAAATTGGAGGCTGATCTGCCTTCTCTTGCGGTTGGCCAGTTCCCACTTGGTGCTCGTGATAAAAGAATGTTCCAGAGCTTGTTTGGATATGTTGTAATAAGTTACATGAGCAGATAACAAAAGTCCCTGAGTTCTGTGCTTATGCAAGAGGCTGGAGCCTAGATAACACATTTGATAGATGGGAGTTATTTTCCTGTTGGGCTTAAGGCCTGACTTCATCACTGCTTCTTTGGCACTGTAGCATAGGAGTCAACCCCTAGGGGCCGACATCACTTCGGGCCCTCAATAATATTTGAGGGGGCCCAAGCCCCTCAAAGTTGATGTTCATTGCCAATTAAATGGTGCACTTGTGCCACATCTTGTGATCGATTATGCGGGGAGAGGCTTATCTGCTCCCCAATCCCATATTTTATTCAAGTTGGCATTCTTGCACTAAAGTGATATTTTTCTCATACTGTGAGAAGCCCTTCACCTGGACAAAAGGAAAACATTAGGTAGTTGATTGCTAGGAAGCAAGCCTTACTCAGGGTGATTCAGATTGCTGTGTAAATATCCGTAGGACTGCATTGTAAAGTGACAGACCTATGTACATTTATTATTGAACTCCGTGGATTTTGCTTCTGAATAAACACACAAGGTAAGAATGAAAGCCTTGGCCTTCATGGCTGATTGCAGCCCTCCACACCTCTCTTATCTGGCCCTTGGGATTCCTCCGGCCATTCCCCCTTTCCCTAGGCTGCATCTTTCACCATCACTGAGCTTCCTCTGTGTGCTTCTGCCTGGCTGTGAGGTGCTCCTTCACTCTGATAATGCCTCTTGCTTCCCTGGATGGAGAGGTGAATGGAAAAATTGCAGGGTGATCCTGTACAGTACAGGGCAACATGAAGAGTTTCTCAATAGAGCTGAGTGGGATGTGCTGGAACAGCAACACAGGTGGGGTACCCTTAGGGAGGAAGAAGATCATCCGTTGTAAGAGATGAGCCCCTGGAGAAATACGATGCAGAGAAGTAGGGCAGTCGGGAGCCTTGATGTGACGCTGTAGCTGCAAAATTGATTGCATTCTCTCACCCCAGACACCACTTCTGGGCCTGAGGAGCTAGGGCAGCAGTTGCTGACCTCAAAACACACCAAAGTGGCTGTGAAAGATACAGCACACAGAACGATTCCTGCCACCCTCCAGAGGAGAACGAGATAGGAAGAGATGGACTTGAAGGAGTGATTTTCCATCATTGACCTCACCACTTCAGATCCAAGGAAACTGGTCGTACAAGAGTATGCTGATAACCCACTTCCTACCTTCCAAGGAAATGACCAGAGTATCAGCTGAGCTGATAAACTTCAAGGAGCCAAGAGGGACATTTTAATGCATACCAGTAGGTGTTGAGAGACCAGAAGCTTAATAATAATAATAACAAGGAGGCACAAAAGTAACGATCACAATAAAACCATTCAATTTCTGTTCAAAAATACCAGAACCACTAGAGACATAAAAGCATGAGACTAAGAAAAGCAGAAGGAATAATTTGACATTCTTCAATCCCATGGAAATGTCATGCACAGACCCTGCATGTTCTCACGATAAACACGGTCAAAGTGTTCATTCTGTGCCACGGTCAGGTGGTTCTTCCAGTCCCCACAGATACCTGGAACAACACAAGAGGGTGTGAAACCACTTGGTAACCACAAAAAAGATCCACTAAAATTACTTCAACTAAACTCAGGACCCCATTTCATCTTGCTCAGGACTTGCCCTTCCACTCGATGAAGCAAGGCAGCTGCCTCAGGTGGCTTTTTTTAGGAGTAGCAGGACCTGCTCCCTGGCTGTTCTTCCCAGGCCCTCCCTCAACTGGTACCCAAGGAGTAGTCATGCTTCCATGTTGATGGCCTAGACTTACTTAGCTGCATTTTCCAAAAGCTTCACAAGTAAGAATGGGCAAATCTGTCAATTTTAGTTTTTCTCCTTTTCTCTCTTTTTTCAAATCTTAAATAACTGATGCTTCGCATGTCAGATTCACCTTCTGTTGTGTGGGCAGGGCGGTCTCTCCCCTTACCTGGCCAATCCCCTGGCAACGCTCCCCCAGGTAGGATTGGGCGATTGGCTGAGGTAGGCGGAGACCTCCAGGTATCCAGCCTGGGGAGAGTGAAGCCAGCCTACATTATGTTCGCAGTTTCATTTTTGCACTGATCAGTTGTGCAGAAAATAGCACACAAATTTCAGAGAAGTGTGAATTTCAAAGAACTGTTGAGTTTCAGTACAGGAAAGTGTGAGGTAAGTAGGCTTACTCAATGTGAACTGAATCAAATTTCTTCCCCACCACTACTCTCTCTCTCTCTCGCTCTCTTACACACAGACACACACATACACTTTTCATAGGTTGCACAAGCCACAGCCTTTGTTTATCACAGGGTATTTTGTTACCTTTCCTCATGAGCTTTCCTTTTGTGTGATCAAAATAGGTATCTGGAAATTGAGTAAAGTTGGACATGTTGTTGTCTTTCATCTTGTGGAAGGAGGCATTTTCCACCACAGAGTCAATTTGCTGACTGTTCAGCTCTTTACCAATAAAATGACAAATCCTCTTCACACTTCCTCGTAGGTCCTGCAGAAGGAAAAAGCAAATGACTGACTTCTCATATTTACACTGCCACAGGGAGATCTGCCCTTTGAGAAGGAAGAATACAGAGGCCATTCTTGCAGGAAGCATTTAGCAAGAATGATTCAAGGCTACCTCAAATTTAGTACAGGACCCAGGGAATACTGGAGACAGCATTGAATTTGAAGATGTTGAATTAAGTACAGAACAGCAGATTGTAGGCTACACCTGGTCTGTTGTAGAACAAAGGAATGCCACCGCACATGTAATATCAGGCTCTTTGGCCTTAAGTCATTTTTATTTTATTTTAAATATATTGGAGGAGAAGAAAGGAACTCTGAACTCAAAATAGAAATGTTGGAGAAATCAATTGAAAATGGACTAACAAACTGTTTCATTCCATCTGCTCATTCAAACCCCCTCTGTAGCACAGACTTGCTGTGAGCACTATTCACCTTAGTTGTCTACAAAGGACACTTTCCTTTTTTAACACACATACTTTGTATAGTTACAGATAGGTAGCCGTGTTGGTCTGCCATAGTCAAAACAAAATAAAAAAATTCCTTCCAGTAGCACCTTAAAGACCAACTAAGTTAGTTCTTGGTATGAGCTTTTGTGTGCATGCACACTGTATCTGAAGAAGTGTGTATCTGAAGAAGTGTGCATGCACACGAAAGCTCATACCAAGAACTAACTTAGTTGGTCTTTAAGGTGCTACTGGAAGGAATTTTTTTATTTTGTTTATACTTTGTATATAAATAGATACATAAATTTCTTTGAAATATGTTGCTAATATATTAACTGATGCATAAAGGTGCCTCATCGGAAGTGTTATTATGTGTTTAAAGGATTGTGCTGCAATCCTAACCATGTCTACTCAGAAGCAAATCCCACAGAATTCAGAGATACTCATCCACAGGTATATGGTTTTAGGGGGCAGATTAAGGATGAAATCCTATCGTGATTTTTTTCCCTATAACATTTTAAAGACCAAAGGAACACATCAATTATTATTGTTCTTTTCACAAGGAAATAAATAATCTCTTCTGAAAATCGCTAGTGTTATCACTGCTCCACAGATTATTATTTTTTTAAAGAGGGGAGAACCATCTGGATTTGACTGCCCATTTTTACCACCTTAAATGTTTCTTTCAATAGTGAAATTAAATTTTAAAATCCTTTACATCTCCACCACCATCCAAGTTTTCTGCACTTACAGCATAACTAAACTGGCCCTCCTGACGTGAGAGAAACAAGACAGGATAGCAACTTTATAATGAATTGTGAAATCAAGGTAGCAAGAATTGCTTCAATCCTAATTCCACTTACCTGGTGGTAAGCTCCACTGAATTCAATAGGACTTACTTCTGAAAGGGCATGTTTAGGTTTGCAGTGACAGGTGGATTTGTGATGGACCACTGGTCACACCATGAGCTTTGTCTCTAAGGGGTCCCAAGGCTCTTGGCTAAGAGGGCTACCTGTTTCATTAATTTTGAAAGGGAACATGCAGGGAAGATGAATTGATTTGCAAATATCTGTAGATAGCTGTGATGGTAGTGTGTATTAAAAATGCATATATTTCTGAATCACCAAACAATGAAACAGAGCATAGACTTATGCAGAACTAATCAACTGTAACTGGACAGAAAGCACCAGATAAAAGTGAGAATTATTTGGGAATTTGTACCTCTCTAACTCAGAATCACCTTGCCAATTGTAGAAGACTTTTTCAGAACAAAAAATAAAATAAAATGGCAAAATAATATGTCACATGACATAAAGTTGGAGACACAACCTGGAAGTGTGAATATTGTCAAGGTTGGGCCAATACCTGCTGTAGTTCTTCATAGGTGATGATGAAGAAGTTGGATCTGTCCTTCATCTCCATCCAGCTTTTCACATGCTCAAACCAGGAACCATAAGACACTTGAAGAGCAAAGTGTAAAGAGCAAAGTAAACAGTTTCAGAGGCGAGAGGAAAGACATAAAGGATACACCAGTCAGGAACCTACAAATGGCCTTTATTCACCCAATCAGGTAAAAGGTAGGTCCAGTTAAAGGCAACTATGGGGTGTGGCACTTATCTTGCTTCAGGCTGAGGGAGCTGGCATTTGTCCATGGACTGCTTTCTGGGTCATGCAGCTAGCATGACTAAACCACTTCTGGTGTAACAGGACACCATAACGGAAGCCAGAGTACCCGGAAACACTGTTTACCTTCCCACCACAGTGGCACCTATTTATAGAAGCAGGGAACTTTCAATAACACCCAGATACAACTAAGCCTAGTACCACCTAGTGACTGGGTTGTCTAATGATTCTATTTACATAGACAAGAGATCTAATATTGTATACGACACTAGAGCCAGAGATTCATAATATCCTCTCCCTACATTTTGCAGCCATTCCAATTCCCCTTTTAATGACATTCATTACTTTTTAAAAGAAAATGAGGTGAGTACTGCAAGACCTTTTCCCATCCTACCCCCTCCCCACCTATCTCACTGGGAATTGTACTTCTCTGATACAATGAAAGGAAATGAGAGGAAAGGGCAGGAAAGAGCCTTGATAACATAGTGAACAGTGAGGTAGAACAAATGAGACAGGCTGATTTCCCTCTTTCCCTACCACTCCCACTCAGGAACTCCTCCATGTACTCTTCCAAAGTTCCAGGGTCCTCCACTATTTTTAAGCCCTTGCTGAAATGATAGTATGAGATCATCACATCTTTGGGATTACGCACGGTATAGATAACCTGGAAGAGAGGGAGGGGACATATTTAGGGAAGGCAAGAGAAGCAGCCCTAACTAGAGACAGACCGAGGCACCTTAGGTGGGTCTCATGAAAAGGAAGCAAAGTCTTTGTTGTTTAATTTACTGTTGTTTTATTTGTTTCTTTATTTGTTTATTAAATTTGTATACCATCCTTATACCCCCAGAAGCTAGTAGGAATTAGTGTTTGGTGATGTGTGTTTTCTGCCACACCTCAGGCAGCAAATTGTCTTCCTACATCCTTGATTTGGGCAGGGGTTATCTCCCCACCCTTTTGGGGTCAGATACTTGTCTTGACTAGGGCCATAGGTGGAGTGTTTGAAACACTGCCTTACAGAGCCAAAAGAAGATTTGATGTGTCAATTGTTCCTCTCTTACCTTGGCCTTGGAGTGCAGGAAGGACTTGGGGAAAATGTGGAATGGCAGGTGAGATGCCAGGAGCCTGGCTGCAGGATATTTCAAGGCAAGCTGTAGGCCCGGAATACTGTCAATCCAAGATATCCGTTCCCACACTGGTAAACTCTGAACCCAGGAGGGGTCCCCATTACGCCAGATTAAGCACAGGATCTCCTGCATCCAATGGGTACCTAGAGGAATATTAGGTAGTCTTCTCAACCCCTCTTGATTCTGCAATAAACACATTTCCTTTATCTTGTTCCCTCTCATCTTCCATGGCTCAATAGAACCAGTATGCCCCATGCAAAATCAATTGAAAGGATCAGAAAAAATTGGAATGATTTTTTTTTGTGAACAGCAAGTTACTCAGCACCCTCCTAAGCAGGAAAGATTCCTGTCTAGTTTAAAAAATTCATGTCTAGTTTAACATGGTGAACCAAACTGAATGAACTATTTTGATGAGGGTGTAGCCAGTGAGGATATTAGCAGTGTGACTAATCTATAGCAGACATATTACTTAGCTTTCTATATACAGTCAGCATTCATGGATGACTTGTTGCTCACACCTGCAGGAGGCACATCTCTAGAATCTTCCTGTTAAAATATAGCAGAACAGCTTTATACTTGGCCAAACATGTGATCCAGCTATTCCAGTATTGAAGAACAGATATTCCTCAAGAGGGCATAATTAAGCCTCAGATTCTTTAGGTGGCCCTCAATTTAAAGGAGAATACCACCTGATTTTGCTGCATCCAGTGATAAGAACATTGTCTGCTTAATCAGGAATCCAAAACAGCTTTATACTGAGGGGGGCGGGGAGGGATGAGGGGAGAGAAAATGGGAAACGAAATTATTGATTAAAGTTAGCTGTAGAAGTTTTGGATGGACTATCTGAAATTCTTGGACCTGTTTTCCTTAAGCATCTTTCTCTTAAGCAAGAGTGTATCTTCCTGATCTTTTTATAGGTCAGCTATACCTTAATTGTTGAGGTGCCTCCGAGTAAGGAGGTTTAGCATGGTGGTGTTAATAGAGTCCCCATTTCCAGGGGCTGTGTATCTTGAAAAACAAAAATCTATGATGAAAGCCACCCGCTTAACTGTCCAGTGTTTTGAATCACGAGTTTAAGATGCATTTGTCAGTTGCATGGCGCTCCTGGTAGAGTGGAATGTTACACACAGCCTTTAGACATGACAGAACCATAATAATTGGTTTTAAATGAAACTTTAATTTCTTGATCTGACTTGTCAAAAAAGAAAAACATACAAAGACTGTAGGAGATATGAAGCATCAAAAATGGATGCAGGGAGAGATTAGCTATTTTATTGTTTAATGTTTCTGAAATAGGACATCATCATCTTTGAAACACCGTTTACTCCAAGTTTAAAATTACCTAAGTGCACCACTAACCTGACTTGGGGTAAGTGACACTCACTATATCATCATCCAACATTTGGAATTCATTTTCAACATAGCGGAGCGTTTCCTCTGAGTGGAAGTCCACTACAGGTAAACTGATTCCCTTGTATGTGAAAGAAGTCATTGATGACACTGAAAAACTGTAAAGATGTTATCATCACCATTACCATCATTAATTAAATTTGTATACAGCCAAAGATAACAGTGTGGTTCGCCACACAAAAATACAAAATACACAATAAAGCAAAAACAAAGCAGTAACCCCCTCTCACAAACACATTATTATTATTCATTAGAACATATTTATCAAGATATATGAGAGAGTGAGTTTTGATGCCACATCCTTTGGGACCTTCAGGTAGGACCCCCTCACCTTTCGCATTGGGCAGCGTTGTGGCTGGGCATCTGGGCCCTTGCAATGACCCAGCTCGTGGGCATAGGATTGAGACCCCCTTCTGCGCCTGCCCCAGATGCATCACACCTGCTCAGCCAGTCTATGCCGGTGGGGGACGTGACCACAGGTGTTTTAAACTGCTTCGTGGCCGGGGGCTTCTTTCTCTCGCCTCCTCGTCGGGTCTCCCAAACCAACCGCCCTCTTTTCAGTCTTTGGTATGCATGACCTTGCTATGGACAAATGTCAGCCGCCTTATTGTTGGGACCGGGTAGGAATATTTCCACTTGTAATTGCTTGTAAATACACATGTAATTGCTTGTGGACTAACTCTCACACTATGGCCATGGAATCAGAGTTTAAATGGCTATTTCCCCAAAGCCACAAACACAGCAAAAATATGCATTAACCTATGGTATGGTCCTGTTACATTCCAAGAGCCTGAGAATTTGCATCAGGACCCCCCCAAAGAATAAGTGTAAAAAAGTGAGGGCTTTTATAAACCAAAGAGGTATACATTTGGCTCTATGGGACTTGGAGGTTCTGAGTAACGATAAACCTTTGAAACAACCCCCCTCCTTTTATAGCCCCCAACCCACCTTAGAATTCAGCCTGTACCATACTTACAACCACTGGCTGCTTCCAATCTTTCCTTCTTCTGGTCTCTTCCTTTCCCTTGCTCTGCCAGCAGTATGTCATGCGAGATGAACTTGCTGCTCAAGGTGCTGTTTGATACTCAGTTCCTGATTGACAACTTTTCATTCTGCTCTGTGAAACATTCCCAGATGAGCTTACGTAGTAGCAAAGCAAACATGGGGGAGGGGGGGGACCCAGGCCTTTGGCCGATTGAACATTATATGGCCTTTTAAATGTGTTTGTGGCAGGGGAGGTATTGGTTTGTTTTTGCTTTATGATGTGTTTATAGCCCTAAAGTATCCTCCAACCCACCTTAGAATTCAGCCTGTACCATACTTACAACCACTGGCTGCTTCTGGTCTCTTCCTTTCCCTTGTTCTGCCAGCAGTATGGCAAGGTGAAATGAAGAATGTTCACAATGACCTTTTACACTCAGTTAATGATTTACAGCATTTTATTCTTCTCTGTGGCTGAAAACATCCCAGAGGAAGCTTAAAAGGTAAAGGTAAAGGTACCCCTGCCCGTACGGGCCAGTCTTGACAGACTCTGGGGTTGTGCGCCCATCTCACTTAAGAGGCCAGGGGCCAGCGCTGTCCGGAGACACTTCCGGGTCACGTGGCCAGCGTGACATCGCTGCTCTGGCCAGAGCCAGAGCCAGAGCCGCACACGGAAACGCCGTTTACCTTCCCGCTGGTAAGCGGTCCCTATTTATCTACTTGCACCCGGAGGTGCTTTCGAACTGCTAGGTTGGCAGGCGCTGGGACCGAGCAGCGGGAGCGCACCCCGCCGCAGGGATTCGAACCACGACCTTTCGATCGGCAAGTCCTAGGCGCTGAGGCTTTAACCCACAGCGCCACCTGCGTCCCTCAGAGGAAGCTTACATTGGAACAAAGCCGACAGACCCTATCTAAAAGACACAACTCCAAAGGAAAAGGGAATGGACAGGCAGGATGAAGAAACAAAACTCAAGTGCCAGTTCAAGAGCAAAATGAGGCACTGGAGTGTCCCATCTCTCCCTCTGCCGCAGCCAATTATAGAATTTATTTGATTTAGCATTTAATTTTAAATCCGTGCATGTTCCAATCTGGAAATCAGACAGAGGGGAATCAGGCAATTGTTCTTTAAGGAAAGAAAAGGGAGCCTGACAGAAGGAAGCAGGAATTGTCTTCCTAGGTATACACGGAGTTTTCTTGAAGACTTTGCCATCTCACACAGGAAACCTCTACAGAAAGCCCAGAAGAACAAACTAGGACTGACAATTACAAAGAACACCCCCCACGCCACCTAAAGGTGGTTTTCATACATTGCAGCATGACACGTAATCTGAGAGGTTGTTTGCGTACAATGCAGCCTTGGCAGAGCACATTCAGGGAAGCTCCACAAAAACTCATCAACCGTTTTGTCCAAGCCTGCATGAAGTTTGGCCTTGTCATCAGCCTGATGGAGACCAACACCTTGGATCGGGATGTCGCCAGCACTCCATGCATCTGCATTGGTGGCTACACGCTTGAGGCAGTAGACCATTTTGTCCACCTAGGTTCCACCATAACCAGAAATCTCTCCATTGTTACTGAGCCAGACAAGCCTAACGGCAGCTCTGGCAACGGCTCACCTCTCCAAAAGGGTGTGGGAGGGAGAAATGTGGTGCCTTCAATACCTCCAGTACCAAGATGAAGATCAGGAGGATTTTGGGTACCAAATGGCAGGACAGAATTCCAAACAAAGATGTTCTCTCCCAAGCCCACATTCCCATCGTGTTTGCACTTTCTCTCTCGGTGATGTCTACACTGGCTTGGTCGTGTGTCCCACAGAAGGGAAGATGGCAGGATCTCTATTGCGGTTATAGAGAGAAAGAAAGTTATCTAATGCTGTCTCTTCTCCAGTGTTCGAGGAACTGCAGCCATTACAGTCAAGCCATTCGTGCATAAAACAAAATGGAGAATGCATTAAGATACCCCCCATGTGACCAGAGTTAACCTAACGCACGAGAGTTACTGGGGAACATTCCAGAATTAAACATGTAGCATTTAAGCATTTCCAATTTCAGTCAGTTAAAATCACTGTATTTGACACTGCTCCCCTGTACACCTGCTCCTCTCTGACCTCCTTTCCCATACCCAGCCACTGCCTTCAGCATGCCAGGGCATCCTCAGGCTGCCTCCAGTCACCTCAGGCAGTGATGGAGGAGGAAGCAGCTGCAGGGGGTGCAGAGGAGGTGGCAGGATGGAAGCCATTTTGTTTTGCCTCAAGTAGCAGAATGCCCTGCACCCTATGCACACAAAGCCACTTCCGGCCTGCCCAGGAGGTCGGGTTGTGGGCTTCACGCCCACCCCCATGTGAGCGGGGGCTGGTTTTAGCCCCCGCAAGAACAGGGGAATCCCGGCCGGGTCTGCCCCCCCAGCCAGCCAGTCGGCTGGCTGGGGGGGGGCTGCCCTATTTAGGGCCAGCGCAGAGGGGGCTCACCCTCTTTTTGCCGGCTAGCCCTCACGTTTTCCCACCCTCCCTCCCTTTAGGTATGCTTTAGGTAGGTCTTTGACTTTGCTATGGACTTCGGTCTGTCGCCGCAAGGGGAATGGTAGGAATTTTTCCCAATTGGCAATTTGTAGCCTTTTGGTTTTTCGCCTACCCCGTAGCAACTCGTCACAACTTTTCGGCATTGGTGGTAGGCATTGGTAAGAAGGGGTTAAGGGGATGGGGGGGGAGGAACACTATCACCTCCCCCCAGTGAGCGAAGGGTGGTCCGTTAAAGGACTCCAGGGGGCGTGGCCCTGTCCGAAGCCTATGGAGGTGTGGGCCAAAGGCACGCCCCCGAGCGGTGACCCGGGGGAGCTCCTAGTCGATGTGCCTCGGCAGGAGACTCCCCCGATAAAGTGTTAACCCTTCCCCGTGTCTCCAGCAAATGGGCTGGAGCCGGATAGTCTATAGGACCAATGCCTAAGCCAATGCCTCTCATTCCTGAATTCAACAAAGTTGTGGCCTAATTCACCCAATTAACCTTAATTATGGTGTCTCGTGTCTTTATTTATCCTGGTGGGGGGTGGGAACTCGCCACGCAAGCCAATATCCCGACTGTTAGTTATCACGCTACGGAACAGTGCTCAATATTTGAACTTCTTCCCATACTGAAGAATTACGACCATCAGAAACTTGTCCCTTAATTATTTCTGGGGAGCAAATGGAGGGAGGGGGGTAAAATTGTATTGTTGCACATGCTCAGTGGAGATTTGAAGCCTGCGGCATCTGCCATTAAGGGCAGTAAACTTGCTGTGGAAAAAGAGGAGGTGGGACTTTGCGGCCTTCCTCCTGTGAAGCTCCGAAGCCTTTCAGACCAGGTAAGTAGACATAGGTTTTCTTGCAGAATTTGAAAGCATTTAGGAAGTGCTCCCCCTCAAGATATCC
This sequence comes from Podarcis cretensis, assembly GCF_951804945.1. NCBI lineage: Eukaryota > Metazoa > Chordata > Lepidosauria > Squamata > Lacertidae > Podarcis > Podarcis cretensis. The sequence continues at coordinate 20,061,106 of NC_137177.1, read as the reverse complement.
ATTCCTCATCTGTTTATGGTGTTCTGTTTGCTTATAGAGGGCCTGTAAATTTCATTCCCCACGGTGAGCAGTTAGCGCCGGCAGCCATTCTGAAGGCTAACCATAGATAGCATCTAACTAAGAGATGTTAATGTGTCCACTGTAACTCCCCACCCACCCCTCAAAAAAAGAAAACAGCCCAATGAATTTAGTGAACGCTGATTGGAAATGGTTGTGGCAGAAAGCTTTCCTTGGTTGTTGTTCTTATTAAACATTTTATAGCTGGGGGAGGCCGGCTGCATATTAATCTGTGTGGTTACAGAGGAGCATGTTACTGTTTTTACTTCATTTTTCTACTACACACACAAAAATGTTCTTATTCCAATCCAATGTGTTTAGCATCAGGACAGTGGAAGCAAATTCTGTTTAATTACTGTAGTCAAGTTGGTGCTGTGCTTTAAGTGAGTCTAAAATATGAACCTGGGCGTGCTGAGGGGATTCCTCTTTTTTTAATAAAAAAAAATGTGGATTTTCTTAATTTTGAAAAGTGTTATTTTCTTTTCTTTTAATTTTAAAGTGTTTTGGTGTTTATATCAGAGTTAGTAATGTTTTGGCGTTTTTCTGTTTAGGTTTTTGCTGTAAAATATCCGGAATGTAGAAACAGCTGTAAAACATGAAAGAGCAGGTGGGAACTTTATAAGTAAACCCCAAATCATTACAGTCATACCTTGGGTTGCGAACGTGATCCGTGAGGGAGGCACATTCGCAACCTGCAGCGTTCGCAGCCTGAAGCGCCACGTCTGCACATGCACGTGATGCAATTTTGCACTTCTGTGCATGCGCAAGCACCAAAACCCGGAAGGTGCCCGTTCCGGTACTTCCAGGTTCGGTGCAGTCTGCAACCCAAAAACGTGCAACCCGCAGTGTTCGTAACCCGAGGTATGACTGTATTGCTTTCAGTTTGCAGTTAGGCCCTAATGGAACTATGGTGCCACCCACGCCCGCCATGCAGTTGCCAGAGCCTACTATGCAGGAATCTCACTCCCACCTAGCTGCAGAGGCATTGTGACTCCTCAGCATGGCTACACCTGAAGTTCCTTCGCCTTCAACCCTTTTTGTGCTGGGAAAGAGAAGCAGAGCGGGGTGTTGAGGGAATGGTGTGGGAGAAGGAAAGCAGGGCCAGGAGCTGTGGAGAGGTAAAGTGATGAAAGGTGTAGTTCTGGCAGTCTCTCATTGCACCTCAGCTAGAGGAGCAGACACAGATACCATATTTTTCCGTGTATTAGACGAGTTTTTTTTTACCGTAAAACATAGTTCAAAATCTGGGGTCATCTTATACATAGGTAGTGCAGAGGGGGGACATGGGATTGGTTGCTGGCAGTAGCTGGAGATTGTCGGTGGCTATTGGTCATGTTATTTTTGGCTGTGGAAGGGCTGGTTTGATTTGGTGTTGCTGTATTTGTGCAGGTGATTTGCTGATTCTGCCAGCAAGGGATCAGCTGATAGGCGGCTTGTTAGACATATGCAGCTGGCAGCATTGGTCCGGCGGTTCAGCAATTTTCGTTAACAATTTCCCCTAAAAAAACCTCAACCACTCTGCCCCCCGTCCAGAAAGCTCAACGAATCAGGGCAATCTCCCCCCATTTTCTTAATTTGGTGTCCCCAAAAATAGGGGGTGTCCTATACATGGGGGCATCCAATACACAGAAAAATAGGGTACATGTTTCTGTTAAAGTTCAGCAGACAGACTTCTGCAAAAGGAATTGCAACTTTCTTGAAGTATTGGCTGTCAGAATAAGTAATCCTGCAGTTTTATTATTAGTATTTTACATTTCACAAATGTAGGTAAAATAAAACAAAACTTGAAAATCAACACCTGTTTCAGATTGTAATTTCTCAGTGATGTGCTCCTATATAAAGTTACCGGTGAGTAACTCCTGATGAACTCAGTGGAACTTACTTCTGAGTGGGGGGGGGGGATAAAATCTAGTTCACATTCAAAGGTGAACCTACCTAATCCACACTTTCCAAAACAATATGCAAACTTAAATAAAGCAATTCTTCAAAATTCAGCGTTCGCCAACTTTTGCAATGAAGTTCTCTGGTGACGTAATGTACACAAAAATGCATATACTTGGGTAAACTGTGCATGAAATAACTTACACTACTGTTTTTTGTTCAGTAATTTTATTTGCAAAAATGTGTATATTAAGGGAACTTGCATACAAATATGTATAGTAGAAATTTTAAACAAAATGCTTATGAATTTGCATGAGGACTTAAAAAAAATTATGAACAGATTTGTGATAGATCAAAAACTGAATTTAAGATTGGGGAAATGAGGAACTGACAACAGATTCACACATCCCTACTTCTGAGTATAGGATTGCAAAACTGCCATTCTAAACACACTTAAAATCCAGATAAATGGGGCTAGGATTCCACACTTCCCAAGGAATATATCCCACTGAAAACAGTGGGAGTTACTTCTTACATGTCGGACTTCCTCAGATGTTTCTTGTTCCTTCTGTAAGTCATCCCCTCGGTGTTCTTGCTTCATGCAGTCATAGCTCATCGCTCTTGACAGAGGCAGGAGCTCACCCTTGGCTTATTTGCCTTAGGATCTCATCAGTGACACCCAGGGGAAGTTAGGGGTTGGTTTCCATATCATAATGTGACTTTTGTTTCTGGTGAAGCTGTTAGGGTTCCAAGGGGTTGCTCGAGAGTAAGTAGGCAAATGCCTCCCTGCTTGGCTGTGAAGCCTTGCTTTTGATACCAAAATAAACTTTATCTATCCAGAGCGCCACTCTCCTGTGGCTGGCTGATTCACTGGCAGAATCCGTGAGTGGGCGGTCCTTAAACCTTCCCCAGCAAAGTAGTTTCTTGACGCCCAGTCTGCGCCTCCCCTCTCGGCACAAAAGCTTACTGCGCAAGGAGGGCGTGGGTAATGGAGGACCTCTCTCCTCCCCGCTTTGCCCAGGAAAGGTGCCCTGGCACCACCTCGCCTCCTCCAAGCCCTGAAACTCCTCCCCACTGGAGGCGTGGTTACTCTCCTCCGCTGAGGAGGAGCTGCTTCCCACGATCTATGGGGGCTCTCTGTAATCCATCCGGCTTTTCCCCTCTCTGCTAGCCCAGCATTCGTTGTAAGAAAGTTCACTTACCCAAAGACAAGGAATTAGTACCCACTATATTCACCACAGATTCAGATATCCAAACCTGTGCGTAGCATGGTAAAGAAATAAGCAGCCTTCGACAAGCCTTACTTTTTGTGTTTTGCTGGTCTGTGGCAGCTGTTTTGCCAGAAACCATGGTGGGAGGGAAGGTTAGAAATCAGACAAATAAAAGGTCATTTTTTTCTTCCTTGTTTGCCTTTTGCATGGTACCCCCCCCCCGTCATTTTGGGATAAAATCCTGCAGTTGGGAATGCGTTACAAATCTCCCCATAGGAATAAATGGAAATTGTCGACTTGTTACGTGAACGCTTGCCTAACAATTTCTTGAGAACACACGGCAGTTGGATAGCAAGACCTGGAAGTACTGTACTTATAGTGAGTCTATTACACAAAAGGCATCCCATCAGCAATTGGACAGGAGTGAAGACTGGTGTGTTCTAGAGGTTTGAGAGGACCAGGTGGGGATTTGCACCATCTTGCAGTGCCCTTTTCACCCCCACCCACCCCCACATCTTGCATTAAGCTAGGCCATTAGATGGAGTACAGGGTTGGGATTGTGTGAGTCATTATGGTGCCCCATTCTCTGGCAAATTGATGCACGCTGTTACTTGCAAAAAGGAACATGGCCAGGAACAATCTCCCTGGGGATTGGGCGAAACCTGCTTTCAGCTTTGCCGTTACAGTGGAGACAGCATGTGTTAAAAGAAAACACACCTGTAAAAAAAATAAAGAACAACTATTCTGTGGGAGTCATAAAGCCAAGGCAGAGGCTTGTAAATACTGCAGGGTGCCCCCTGACATTCCTCTAGGCAATGATTACCTTATATGGTGACGGGTGCAATAAAAGCCTTGACCGGATGAGGTAACAGGAGACTTTGGAAAACGGCCATGCGGCTGGGAGGACAAAGGATAATTAAATAAAAGTTGCCGGAGGAGAGAGGTTGGGAGGAGCTGCCCGGCCATTATGAAAATACTCTCTGCCTCATTGTGTCTTCTTTCTATGCTATGCTAAGCACCATCTATGACGGCAGGATTCCGTCAAATGGTGCCCCGTGTGAGGCTCGATTAAAAGAAGAGGAAAACTTAAGAGAAAAGAGGCTGACTAAAGAAAGCAGTGTGAGACTGACTACAGAGGAAACCGTGTGAGGTTTATTGATCCAAGTAACGGATATCATCAACTCACCACGTCCGGCAAGGGTTTCAAAGCGCTGATTCATCTACGGATCCCGGTGAGTCGATCCCTTTTATATTGATTTTAGAAATATGGGCAGCTCCCTGTCTTATCCCCAACAGAAATTTTTAAAGGACTTAAAATTTCTCCTCTCCTCCAACAAATTGGAAGTTCCTGAGGGTGATTTGATACAGCTTATTCAAGCCATCGATGAGCATTGCCCCTGGTTTCCTGCAGATGGGACTTGGGAATTAAAACAATGGGATAAGATTGGAGCACATTTTCACGGACACCCCAGCTTTGGGGTTCGGATTCTAAATGCATGGTGCAAGGTTCGTTATGCCATGGGCTCTTTATCACCAAAAAATATCTCTATGGCAGCGTTGCCAACATCACCTCCGGCTTCTTTAGTCCAGCCTGCTGTGATGCCGTCTGTTCCAGCACTTGCCTTGCCCACAAAACCAGACCCCAAGCCTCCGGACTATAGTTCCTCACCAGAGGATTCAATCCTGCAGAAATACCGTGGTCTGGCTGGCAATGATCCTACTCTGTCACCAACAGAACCAGCCACTCCTTTTCAACGTGCAGTCTTTGCCTGTTCCTTAATTCAGGATACTGTGGCATTTCCCGTTATAGTGCCACCTGCTGGTGCTCCAGCAGGAACTCAAGCCCAGCACCAACCTTTTGAATTTAAAATCTTGAAAGAGCTGCAGCAGTCAGTAAAAGTCAAGGGACAAATACAGCCAATGGGAACTTTATATATATATATATATATATAATAATTTTTATTGTTATACATTTTATAAATTTCCATCCAATTCTTCGTTCAATCCCGCATACAACAAATCATAGTTATTTTTTTACTTCCTTCAACGTCTCTGACAGTCATCCGTAGTTATACCTTTAATACACATTCCCTTCTTTCGTATTGCCATTTTTCCTCCTTACTCCTATTATTTCTCATAAACAATACTTATTTTCTTTTTTTACAGTGCCTCTTTAAATCCCACTAGCGTTGTATTCACACCACATATATTTTTCAGATAATCCACAAATTTCCCCCAGTCTTCGATGAACTTTTGATCTTTAGTATATCTGATTTTCCCAGTTAATTTATCCAGTTCTGCATAGTCTGTCATTTTTAGTCTCCATTCTTCTATCGTCGGTATTTCCTCTTGTTTCCACTTCTGGGCCAACAGGCTTCTGGCTGCCGTTACCGCATACTGGAAAAGCTTACAGTCCTTTCTTCTGATGTCCTTTCCTACCATACCTAAAAGAAAAGCTTCGGGTTTTTTCACAAAAGTATATCTTAACATTTTTTTCAACTCATTATATATCATTTCCCAAAATCTTTTCACTTTCTTACATTCCCACCACTGATGAAAGAATGTCCCTTCCTTGTCTTTACACTTCCAACATTTGTTATCAACCTTATACATCTTTGCTAACTTTACAGGTGTCATATACCATCTATAAAACATTTTCATCACATTCTCCTTCAGTGTAATACATGCTGTAAATTTTAAATGCTCTTTCCACAGTTTTTCCCAATCTTCAAATTGAATATTGTACCCAAAATCCTTTGCCCACTGTATCATTACCGATTTAACCTCTTCATCTTTCGTATTCCATTCCAGCAATATCTTATACATTTTTGACAGAATTTTATACTCATTATTTATAATGTCCTTTTGGAAATTTGATTCTTTTTCCACATAACCCTTTTCCTTCAGATCTTTTTTAAATATTTCATTTACTTGGTAGTGGTGCAACCAATCATAAACTAAATCTTTAACTTGTTCATATGGCTTCAATTTCCATTTTCCTCCCTCATTAGCTATCAGTTCCCCATAGGTGGCCCATTTGTTTCTCATGTTAGTCTTCTTCACACTTATTACCTCTAACGGGGACAGCCAATGTGGAACTTTTGGTTCCAGTATATTTTTGTATCTCTCCCAAACCTCTATTAATGGACCCCTGAAGATGTGGTTTCCAAATCCTTTATGAACCCTCTTTTTGTCACACCAAAGGTACGCGTGCCACCCAAATCTGTTATCAAATCCTTCAAGATCTAATAATTCATTATTTTCTAACTTTATCCATTCTTTTAACCAACATAGACAGGCTGCTTCATAATACAGTCTCATATCTGGCAGGGCGAAGCCTCCCCTTTCTTTTACATCCGTCAGTAATTTAAATTTTATTCTAGGCTTCTTCCCCTGCCAGATATACCTTGAAATCACTTTTTGCCATTCTTTGAAAATTCCTATACCCTTTAGTATGGGTATGGTCTGAAATAAGAATAACATCTTTGGTAGCACCGTCATTTTTATCGTAGAAATTCTTCCCCAAAATGATAATTTCATTCTGGCCCACACCTCCAGATCCTTCTTTATTCCCTTCCAAACCGGGATATAATTATTTTGGTATAAATCAATATTCTTGGCTGTTACCCAAATTCCCAAATATTTGACCTTTTTCACCACCTCTATCTCTGTTCGTTGTTGCATTAATTCGATCATATTTTGATCCATATTTTTTACAATCATTTTTGTCTTTCTTTTGTTCAATCTGAATCCTGCCACCGTACCAAATTTGTCCATCTCATCCAATACCTCCTCTATACTTTCTGTTGGTTCTTCCATAGTCAGTACCAAATCGTCGGCAAAGGCTTTAACTTTATACTCATTTTGACCTACTGTTACCCCCTTTATTTGCTTGTTTTGTCTAATTGCATTTAAAAAGACTTCCAGAACCGTTATAAATAACAATGGCGATAGTGGACAACCTTGTCTTGTTCCTTTAGATATTTTTATGTCTTCAGTGATAACATTGTTCACTATTAATTTTGCTCTCTGTTCTGTATAGATTGCCTTTATGCCATTGAAAAACTCTTGACCAACCTCCATATGTTCTAAATACTTCAACATAAATTCCCAAATTATGTTGTCAAAGGCCTTTTCTGCATCCACAAACATTAGAGTCGCTGGTTTATCACACCTATCAGACAGATATTCTATGACATTAATTATAATTCTTATGTTATCTCTCAGTTGTCTGCCTGGTAGGAAACCTGCTTGGTCTTTGTGAATAATCTTTATTAATATTAAGGTTTGTTAATATCTTTTTCAATCTCTTCGCTAGGATTCCTGCAAAGATCTTATAATCTATATTCAGAAGTGAGATAGGCCTATAATTTTTGACTTGTGTTAAATCAGAGTCTTGTTTTGGGATTAATGTTATATATGCTTCTTTCCACGTTTCTGGAATGTCTCTTTCTTTTAAGATATTGTTCATAACGACGGTCAATGGGGTCGTCAGCACCTCTTTCATTTCTTTATAATAACTAGATGTGAACCCGTCCGGTCCTGGGGCTTTCCCTCTTTTCAATTCCTTTATCGCTTCTTTTACTTCTTTTTCTATTGGGGCATTCAGCTGGTCTTTTTGGTCTGTCGGGATCTTTTGCACCATTTTCTCTCTTAGATATCTTTCTATTTTCTTCTTATTGTTCCTTTCTTTATTTTTATATAATTGCTTGTAAAAGTCCAAGAATCCTTTTTTTATCTCTTTTGGGTCGGTTATCTCTTCTCCCTTTATCTTGATTTTGTTGATTGTATTCTGCTCCTTTCTTTTTTTCAGTTGCCACGCAAGCCATTTTCTTGATTTATTTGCTGATTCAAAGCTTTTCTGTCTTAACCTTTTAATGTTCCACTCAACTTCTTTATTTATTATCATCGCAAATGGGAACTTTATAACCTGGCATGCCAAATCCAAATATGCTCCCACGAGAATATCAGTTGGCAGTGATTGATTTAAAGGACTGTTTCTTCTCTATCCCACTGGCCCCAGCAGACAGGGAACGGTTTGCTTTTACATTGCCAGTATATAACAATTCGCAGCCCTCCCAGTGATATCAGTGGGTTGTCCTGCCTCAGGGCATGTGGAACTCCCCTACACTTTGTCAACATTTTGTGGGTGAAGCATTGAAACCTTTCCGCATGCGCCACCTAGAGGACAAGCCTTTGTGGGTTCCAGCTCGATGCGTGCAGCCATGGCGAGTCCCTTCAATTGCGGAAGTGCCTTCCCCACCATCTGCCTCGCCATCCTTTGTTGCACCGTTATACAAGGAAGAGAAGCAGACGACCCAGTCCAGTTGAAACCACCACATTTCACCTTATCAGCTGGCAAGTCTCAGTCGTCAGAATCCTACTCTGGCTGGCAGCATCCACGGCTCAGCCACTCTCAAACTAGAAGAACTGTGTTGTTGAATAAGACTTTTAGGGGAGAAAATTATCATAAGATATGGAGGGATATTTTTGTACAAGATATGATTATGTTTACCAGTTTATTGCATGCTGCTAGATGCTGGCTGTGCATGCACATACCCCCTTTTGCCCGTCATTCAGGCTTAATGCTTCATGGTGTGCCTGTCAATGGATCTTTTCAATTTACAAATGTTATATCACCTAACCAAACTTTTTGGCCTCCAGTACAATTGACCCTCCATGAGCCTGCCTCCACTTGTTTCCAAATTAAAGAGGGGAAAGAATCATGGGGCATATATCCAAACTGTCAATATACATTGAATTTCACCTTTAATAGCTCTTGTTCTCTTACAGGAACACACAGTGACCAATCTCAGTGCTATAGAAGTGACACCAGTGCATGGCTAAAAACTAGAAAAGAAACCTACCAAGCAAATTGGAGTCTGAATTCTTCTATCCCTGGCTTAGCAAATGCTGCTGATGAGCAATTTCATATCAGTTCCTTATTTACTGCAGCCTTTACTTGGTCCCAACATAGTAATAGCAGCTATTTACTCCAAAGAGAGTTATGGTTGCTTTGTGGCGAAAAAGCATACAAAGCCATTCCTCGAAACCTCACAGGCACATGTACCTTGGGTATTGTGGTTCCGTTGTTGTATAAGGTTGATAAGTTACCATTTTCTCTTAGACTACGAAATTGTCGGGAGGTTAATTCACCCATAAATCAATATATCGGTACCCAGATTTCTCGGGCCTTGCTGCCCTCAGTGGGCACAGCAATGAACTATAGGGATCTCCATTGGCTAGCAAATTGGACTGAAGGATTATTCAATGATACCATAAAAGCTTTGAAGAATCTCAACCAGGAGGTATCTGCAATGAGAGAGGTGGTCTTACAAAATCGTTATGCTTTGGATGTCATTTTAGCCTCAAAAGGAGGGGTTTGTGCACTTGTTCATTCTCATTGTTGTATGTTTATTCCTGATAATAACATCAGCATATCTGCAACGATTGATCATATGGAAACCATGGTAGCCCACAATCCGTTTGCCCCCCCCCCTCCTTCCGTTGATCCATGGGCATGGTTATATTCTTGGCTTCCGGATGGAAGTTGGCTTCGACATTTATTGATTTTAGTGATCATTATAGTAGTTATTTGTGTTATTTTGAGTTGCTGTATACAGTGTATTCCTTCTTTAATCTCTATATGTACTGCATGGTTCTCTGGTCAGCGGCCTGCTTCCGACCTTACAAGAGTAGCCCATCGCACTCGTTATAACCGTATTGGTACTGACATATATGATTCTGATTAATAAAATAAAGAAAGAGGGCATGTGGGAGTCATAAAGCCAAGGCAGAGGCTTGTAAATACTGCAGGGTGCCCCCTGACATTCCTCTAGACAATGATTACCTTATATGGTGACGGGTGCAATAAAAGCCTTGACCGGATGAGGTAACAGGAGACTTTGGAAAACGGCCATGCGGCTGGGAGGACAAAGGATAATTAAATAAAAGTTGCCGGAGGAGAGAGGTTGGGAGGAGCTGCCCAGCCATTATTAAAATACTCTCTGCCTCATTGTGTCTTCTTTCTATGCTATGCTAAGCACCATCTATGACGGCAGGATTCCGTCACTATTCCATTCCTGATTCCATTCCTGACCTGTTTATTTAGCAGAAGGTACCCAAACCATATTACACATTAGAATGTGAGGGTGGAGAACAGAGGAGCAACTATCTGGGATTCTTCAGTCCCAAGGGAAGGTCATATTCACACCACGCATGTTCTCCTGATAAACACGGTCAAAGTATTCCCTCTGTGCTACTCTCAGGCGATTCTTCCAGTCCCCAGAAATCCCTGGAACAACACAAGAGCAAGTGGCAACCGCAAAGAAGTACAACTGAGATTACTTCATTTCTTCCTCAGTCTCAGTCATGAGGCAGCCTCCTCAGGTGGCTGATGTTAGGGGAAAGCACATGCCTCCTGACTGTTTGCCCTGATCCCCTGCAACTATTCCACCTTCCTGATTTGGAACTCCAGCCGCACTAATGCAGGCATGTTGGGGACCTGGAACAGCTGGTTGTCTCCTCCAGCTACCTTTTCCTGTTGAATCACAGAGAGTTCCATGAGGAAAGGCAGCTGACTGAGTAGGCAGTCTCATACACTCATGAACGGTGTTCTCTCAGTGTCTGGCCCTAAAAGCCTGTTGCCCACAAGTAAAATGGAAGACACTGTTGCTTTGCTATTTAGAAGTAAGATGCAGCAGCGACTCCCATCAGCATCTGGATGTGGAATGAAGAATTGTGACTTTCTCCATCACATCAGGCAGGAAAACGCAGTGAGTCATGTTTGCTCTCCCACACTGCCACTCCTTGGCAAACAAACATGACAATTGCTGTGCTATTCCTACCTTCCACCCATTTTAACCACTTTGACGATTTTTTTCTATAATTCAGTGTTACATAAATTTTATGAAATAAATAATAAATGATGATGATGTGCAAAACAGTTCAGTTTAAGTTCTGTCGCTTTTGAGAAGGGGAACAGACTCTGTGGCCATGAAAACTAGGACTCAGGGAAGTATGCATTTAGATATGGGAAAGCCACTTCCGAGCTAGGGAGGAGGTGGGGTTGCAGGAGGTGGGGATACCAGGGGAATCCTCGGACACGTCATCCCCGAGCCAGCCAATCGGCTGGCCCGGGGGGCATGGCCTAGCCGCATTTAGGTCTGGGGGAAGCTTTACCTGCTGAATTTCTGCTTGCTTTCCAAATAGATGCTAAGGGCACAGAATCTGCCAACTCTAGCATAAACAACCCCAAGGCGACTCCTGTGTCTTGATGGCCTGGAGATTATGTGCCCCTCAGCCTGTTTTCAGGCAGTCCCCAGTATCAGCCAGCAGTTAAAATCTTGCAGGCACACCTTGTTCTCAGAATAATTTCTTGCTTTGATTTGTATGTTGATGCATTAACGGTAAACATAAGGTAAGATATTGCTCAAAAAGAAAGGTGTGCAATTCTGCCAACTGTCCCCATTTTGGCTCTGGCTCCACCACTTGCTGTATTTGCTGATTGACTTTTTCTGTGAGTCAACAGCCATCCACAGGAAAAGAAAAGGTTCTTCACCCCTGGCATGCAGCATTACACGACCTTATTCCTTGGCGCTGTATGGCAACCAAAGTTATTACCTTTCCTCAGGAGCTTTCCCTTTGTGTGGTCAAAAATGTTGTCTGGTATCAAGGAAAAGTTGGACATCTTATTGTCCTTCATCTTGTGGAAGGAGGCATTTTCCACCACAAACTCAATTTGCTGGCTGTTCAGCTCCTTGCCAAGAAAACGACAGATCCTCTGCACGCTGCCTCGAAGGTCCTGCAGAAGGGAAAAGTAAAGGAATTATAGGAAGCCTTAGAACCTTATATGATGTACAGAGCTTGCCCTTGATCAAGAGGCACACAAAAGGCATTCATTCCAGTTTGCAGTGCACATTTGGCAAGGTTGATACCATGAGGGTGTGGAATTTGCTGCTATCACTGTGCAGAAGCCATCCTGTCTCAGGTTGCCAATACAATATTTCAAAACAAAATAATCTGGTAGTGTGTGGACACAGTCAAGCTTGGACCTGTACCTGCTGCAGTTCTTCATAAGTGATGAAGAAGATGTTGGCTCTATCCTTCATCTCCATCCAGCCTTTCACGTGGTCAAACCAGGAACCAAAAAGTACTGGAGAAGCAAAGAGGAAGCAGTGGTGAGATGAAAAGAGGTGCCAGGGAAATGGAAAGAATGCTATTGAAGATGTAGAGGAAACACCAACGTGGAACCTAAAAAATAACATGTTGCTTCCATTCTAACCCATTTGTTAAGGGCATTTATTAATTTTCTTTAAAAAGAAATGACTATCGTAAGACTTAAACCAGTTTCTCCATGTAGCCAACTACAAATTATACTTCTCTGATAAGGCTATAGGATTAGCTAAGAAGAGAGCCTTTCTGGTAGTGGACATTGTGCTGGATCAGAGCAGATGAGACTGGCTGATGTGCCTCCTTCCATACCTTCCCCACTCAGGAACGTCTCCAGGTACACTTCCATTGTTCCAGAATCCTTCAGATCTTTAAAGCCTTGGAAGAAGTGGTAGCCTGAAACCATTGCATCTCTGGGGTTACACATTGTGTAGACTACCTGTAAAAGAGGCAGAGCCACATTTAGGGAGAGCCCGGGAAGCACTAACATTAGGAATAGTGGGACAGCCACCATAGGCACCTGAGCACTGTCTCCTGAAAGGCATGTTTAATTTACTGTTGTTACATGTATCCCCCAAGATGTGCTTTACGGGGAGCTGGAAGGAACTTTGCATTAGGGTCAGGAAGAAGGGTCTGGTACTGGAGTGCAGGTGCATGTCTGGTGCCCTAGAAGAATTATGCAAAAGACTGAACAAATCATGTTGCTTAACAGGTCCAGGAACCTAGGCTGGGGCTTTCTCAGGGGCCTCAAACTCTTCTTCAGTGAGGTTTTCTAAGCATATGGGTTATCATGGCAAAGGACCATGCATGTGGGCCATGACCAATTCAAGTTCTCCTGCAATCATGCAACTGCTAAGGAGATATCCAGTATTCCTCCCAATGCTGTAGTGCAAAATATGGCATCCTCTGGTAAATGGGCTGTGTCAAGCGTCTGTGCTCCAGAGTCCCCCCCTCATCTGTGGCAGAAAGGCATCAGTCAAAGGCAGGCTTGCTGTGTCAACTGTTCCTCTTTTACCTTGGCTTTGGAGTGGAGGAAGGACTTAGGGAAAAGCTGGAATGGCAGGTGAGTAGAGAGGAGCCTGGGGGGAGGCTATTTCAAGGCCTCCTTCAGCCCATCAGCAGTCTCGATCCAGGGTGCCCTATCCCACACTAGTGCGTTCTGAACCCATGAGGGGTCCCCATGACTCCGGATTAAGGCCAACACTTCTGACATCCAGTGGGTACCTAGGAGGAAGTTCACCAGTCAGTCTTTTTCCATAAATCCACTTGGGTTTGCAGTGCACACCTTTCAATGATCTGGTTCCCTGTTTTCTTCCTCTGCCCACTAGTGAATGCCTGGTCCTCATGAAACCAATTACTGAATTATAAAAATTGGTACTACACTCAATATGCCAGCAAGTTTGGAAAACTCAGCAGTGGCCAAAGGATTGGGGAAGATCAGTCTACATCCCAATCCCAAAGAAGGGCCAAAGAATGCTCCAACTACCGCACAATTGCACTCATTTCACACGCAAGGTTATGCTCAAAATTCTACAAGGCAGGCTTAAGCAGTATGTGGACCGAGAACTCCCAGAAGTACAAGCTGGATTTCGAAGGGGCAGAGGAACCAGGGACCAAATCGCAAACATGCGGTGGATTATGAAGAATGCCAGAGAGTTCCAGAAAAGCATCTACTTCTGCTTAATTGACTACACAAAAGCCTTTGACTGTGTGGATCACAGCAAACTATGGGGGGTTCCTAAAGAAATGGAGTGCCAGAACACCTCATCTGTCTCCTGAGAAATCTCTATGTGGGACAAGAAGCTACAGTTAGAACTGGATATGGAACAACTGATTGGTTCAAAATTGGAAATGGAGTACAACAAGGCTGTATATTGTCTCCCTGCTTATTTAACTTATATGTAGAAAACATCATGAGAAAGGCTGGACTGGATGAATACGAAGCCAGAATTAAGACTGCCGGAAGAAATATCAACAACCTCAGATATGCAGATGACACAACTTTGATGGCAGAAAGTGGGGAGGAATTAAAGAACCTCTTAATGAGGGTCTGAAGCTCAACATAAAAAAAAACTAAAATCATAGCTACTGGTCCCATCACATCCTGGCAAATAGAAGGGGAGGAAATGGAGGCACTGACAGATTTTACCTTCTTGGGCTCCATGATCACTGCAGATGGTGACAGCAGTCACAAAATTAAAAGACTCCTGCTTCTTGGGAGAAAAGTGATGACAAACCTAGACAGCATCTTAAAAAGCAGAGACATCACCTGGCCAACAAAAATCTGTATTGTTAAAGCTATGGTTTTCCCAGTAGTGATGTATGGTAGTGAGAGCAGGACCATAAAAAAGGCTGATCACCAAAGAATTGATGCTTTTGATTTGAGGTGCTGGAGGAGACTCTTGAGAGTCCCATGGACTGCACGAAGATCAAACCGATCCATTATGAAGGAAATCAATCCTGAATGCTCACTGGAAGATCCTGAAGCTGAGGCTCCAATACTTTGGCCACATCATGAGAAGTGAAGACTCCCCGGAAAAGACCCTGATGTTGGGAAAGATGGAGGGCACAAGGAGAAGGGGACGACAGAGGACGAGATGGTTGGACAGTGTGCTTGAAGCTACCAACATGAGTTTGACCAAACTGCGGGAGGCAGTGGAAGACAGGAGTGCCTGGCGTGCTCTGTTGCATGGGGTGACAAAGAGTCAGACACGACCAAACAACTAAACAACAAGAAGAAGAATTGGAACGGATCTTTGCCCACAGCTTGCTCCTCAGCACCCTTCTATGGGACAGGATTTCCAAAATTCAGGACTGCTGCAGCTTAGTGAAGTTGAAACAATTTGGAAGTTCTGACACGAAATGTTTGTGGACTTTTTTCAGGACCAGGTGGTTGTGTTTTAGGCTCTGTGGATCTAGGAAAGCCTGGACTACTTCATTTACTTCTTACATTCTTATCACTCACTTTTTACTTCAACTTACATAATTTAACTTTTGCATGACTTGAATTTTTTAACTTTCCAAATGTTCCTTTTTCAGATGCCTATTTTTTTTTTATGTAACTCTCCATTTTGGACCTGGCTGCCCATTAAAAAAAACAAAAAACTTGTGAGAAATGCAAATATTATTAATGTAGGCCACATAAAAACACCTTGTAGTTATGACAAACTGTTAACTTTTCTTTGTCCTTATGTTCAACGACCATCATTAAACATGGGGGTGGGATTAGATATTTTATTGCTTAATATTCTTTGTGTGCTTCATATTTAAAGTTAGTGAAGTAATAAATAATACCCTGTAAAGAGCTGCCTTATTGAGTTCAGAGTCTATGCACCGCTCACCTGACTTGGGGTAAGCGACGTTCACTATAGCATCATCCAACAGTTGGAATTCGTTTTCCACGTAGCTGAGTGTTTCCTCTGAGTAGAGCAATTGAGGAAAAGGGATCCCCTTATATTTGAAATAAGCCATTGATGACACTGAAAAACTGAACATATGAGGAGAGAGTGAGAGAGAGAGATTATGCCACATCCTTAAGGACATTTAGGTAGCTACTATTTTAGAACCAATCTATGAAAATATCTGGGGAGCAGGAGGAAGAGAAGCTTTCGGGAGGTGGTGATTGGGCCAGCAAGAGATGTTCTAATGATGCCACCAGGCATGGTGGAAAATATTCCAATGAACTCAGTTCTGATTACACATCATATCAGGCTTTCAAATCTTAATAAGATCATGGGC
Organism: Podarcis cretensis; assembly: GCF_951804945.1. NCBI lineage: Eukaryota > Metazoa > Chordata > Lepidosauria > Squamata > Lacertidae > Podarcis > Podarcis cretensis. The sequence continues at coordinate 20,045,048 of NC_137177.1, read as the reverse complement.
ACAAATTAGTTACACAATTAACTCAAATCACCTCCCTGGGCAGCAGTCAACCTGGGCTCCATACCCTCCAACAATTTGAATCCAGGACGCCATCTTCCCAGACACCTTCTTACCATTTTTTATTGCAAGAGCACAGTGGCCATTTTGGTTGTCTTGAGTTCACATGATTTCATGTCACGTCGCTCCCCCCCAAAAAAACCCTGCTTCCCAGCATGGCACCAAAAACACACATTTTGGGGCATCATGCAAGATCAGAGCCCTTAATAAAGCACCACAAAATTGCACGAGATCACGGCAATCAAAATGGCCGCTGTTCCTTTGCAGTAAATAAACAGGATGACCTGTTTTTTCTGGGACACTTGTGGAGTATGAGGGTCTAGAAACAGGGCATTTATAGATGTGGGGCAGTGGAGAAGCAGAGTTAGCCTTGGGCCTGCTGGATCCTTCCCCCTGAGGAGAGCCTGATCAGCTGAGCCAGCCTGGACCTGCCACACACAAAAGAAAAGAGAAGCTGTCCCTCTCGCCCTGGCTGGCATGAGCTTACAGAGCTTTGGATGTGGTGGTCACTGTTGGTTTGCTATTCCCCTGGCAATCTGAGGAAAGCAGGATGCACTCATCCTGCTACCTAGCCGGTCCGTGACCTTGATCAATCACCTGTTCTTGTTGTGTCCCAATCTTGTAAAGGGACAGATGAACTGTAAAAGTGTAATTTGATTTGGCAACTCAACCAGTAACTTTTGGTATGAGAATAGGGGTGTTACAAGTTTCCTGTGTTGGGGCATAACCTTTAAAGTCCTAGCACAGCTTGGCATGCAAATACCTGGGAAACATTTTATCTTACATTTACACCATTGCGCATAACTGTGGTTGCATACCCTTCAATGTTCCTCAGATGAAAATGTCCATATTTTCATCTGCTGAATGTTGGAGGGTATGATATAACTGCTTCTGGACCTACTCACACATTGTGAGTAGGGGACTATTTAGCTGAAGTGCAAAGTGGTTTTTGCTCTTCCCTGGTTCTGCCAATAGGAGGCCAGGTGAGGTGAACTTTTGCCTCAGTCTGCAACTTTTGATACTCATGTATCATTTCACATGCTCAGTAGTTGAAAACATTTCAAGAACAGCTTTACGTAACAGCAGTAAACCAAAAGCAAAGCAAACAGTCCCCACCCCTGGCCTTAAAATCTCGAAAGGCAATCTGAAAGGGAAAGGGGGAGAAGGAGGAAAACCAGTTTGTAAATTTCATGGAATCTATTTGGGAAGAAGAGAAGTGAAATGAAGCGGGTCTCTCGGCAGAAGCACTGCTGTCCCATCTCTCTCACAGCTGCAAACAGGTGGAGGACTGCCAAGAGCAGACAGTTCAGGGAGGAGAGGAGCCAGGAGGAGCAGGTCTCTCAGAAGAGCCAGTGGATGGACCTGTTGTCCTGTCTTTCTTTCACTGCTACATTTATAGAATATAGCAGTCAATTTAAAACCCATGCATGTTCCAATCTGGAAAACAGAAGAGGGCAATTGGGGAAGAGTTCTTCAAGGGGAGGAGGAGAAGATTGAGATGATCTGAAAGAAGAACACTTTGCTGACTGGGAAAGGTTGTGGACCACCGGCATGAAATTCACGGCATGTAATGCCTTGAGAGAGAATTTTATGAAAATGATTTATAGGTGGTACATGACCCCAGTCAAGCTTGCAAAAATTTACCACTTATCAGATAATAAATGTTGGAAATGTAAAGAGAATGAAGGTACATTCTTTCACCTTTGGTGGACATGCCCAAGGATTAAGGCTTTCTGGGAGATGATATATAATGAAATGAAAAAGGTATTTAAGTATACCTTCTTGAAGAAACCAGAGGCCTTTCTCCTGGGTATGGTTAGCCAAGTGGTATTAAAGAAGGACAGAACTTTCTTTATGTACGCTACAACAGCAGCAAGGATACTTATCGCAAAGTATTGGAAGACACAAGATCTACCCACCCTGGAAGAATGGCAGATGAAGATTATAGACTATATGGGATTGGCAGAGATGACTGGCAGAATCCGGGACCAGGAGAAAGAGACAGTGGAAGAAGATTGGGAGAAATTCAAGGACTATCTTAACAAACATTGTAAAATTAATGAATGTTAGAATGACGTGGGTTTAAAAGTCAAGTGGTTTTCAGCGGCATTGAATAAGGAAAAGGAAAAGAAAGATCAAAAAATTATGGAAAATAAGGGAGAGGATTTGCTGATTTGACAATTAGAAATTAGAATACAGAAGGGGGAGGTATGAGGAGGTCGGGGAAACAAGGCTCAAGAAAATAAGGTTTAAACTATACTTGTTTTTGTTTTTGTTTGTGTATGTTTGTATTGTTTGTGTTTATGTGTATTAATTGAAACTTTAATAAATATCATTTTTAAAAAAAGAAGAAGAACACTTTGAATACAGGAAGTATTGTGAGAGCACAGGTTTCAGTCGGAAACAGGAGCAGCCTTTGTTATCCCATGGGTCTGGGAAGCGTACATAAAGTGTGATTAATCCTTGCAATGAATCTGCCCTGATACTGGGAAGCAGGAGGAGTCAGAGAAACTTCAGTAGCTAAATTTATCTGCGAGCAGAACTCAGCATACCATGTACAGGGTGAGTCGTTTAAAAAAGCCTCTGTGGAACATGTGTACTCTATCCACAGGGCCTCTTTTAAAGGGCTCATCCTGTGCTTCCCACATTGATAGGATGAAGGTTCCAATGAACTTTTGATGAAACCACTCCCAAGTGGAGAGAGGATGCCTCGTAAATACACAGGCCATGCTCATTACAGTTACACATGGAGCTCCCTTCCTTTCCTGGCTCAAATATTCAGTCAGGAGGGCAAAAAAAAATCTTTTTCTCCTCCCTCCCCTGCTCCAGCCAAGAGATTGGGGGTTGAGAGTTTCCGGTCACGTCCCAAACTCAATGACAGGATTTAGGAGGCAAAAAAATAATAATCCTGGCAATGTTTCCCAGCGGGATTTGGGGAGCTCACTGCATCCTACTGTGCTGTGCAAACCTGAGTGCCTACCTGAAAGGCAGAGCAGGTGCAACCTGGTAGCGCGTCTCTGCCATGGTCAAGCCTCCGTCTCTGGCATGATTTGAGAAAATCTCTAGTTTTGCCGACATACCCAGGAATTTCAAGTGTTCTTTCACTTCCTTCTGTGAGCATCACCAGGGGCTTGGGATGGAGTAATATGTCCATTTTGGTTTGTCATTTTTGCAATCTTGAATTCAGTTCTCCATATTTCCACGTCGGTGTGCGAGTTTTCTTACATGTTTTAACAAAGCATTTCTCCCTGATATAATGCAATTCTTCTGTCCCCCCCCCCACTAAAGTATGCATGTTGTGAACACTTAGTCTAGTATATGCATTTTTGTACACATTACTTAGCTGAAGAACTGCATTGCAAAATTCAGAGACTGGCAAATTTCAGAGATTGCCTATGTTTCCCTATGTGTACTTCAGAAAGTGTAAAATATGGAACTTCCACATGTGCTGGACTTGTGCAGATGTATGATTTTTTTTGTACCAAGTGTTACAGGAAATCAAGGATATCATGGGCACACAGGTCTCTTCAGATACTCAACATTTGTCTAATGCTGATCTTATGTGTAAACATTTTATAATGAATTTGCTTCTCACTGCTTGACTAAGCACTGTTCATTTCTACATCTCTCAAACACTTGTATTGCAATATGTAACAAAATAGAATAATAATTTAAAATTCATAGAACAAACTAGATCAGTGTTTCCCAACCTTGTGCCTCCAGCTGTTTTTGAACTACAACTCCCATCATCCCTGACTAGCAAGACCAGTGGCAAGGGATGATGGGAATTGTAGTCCAAAAACAGCTGGAGGCACAAGGTTGGGAAACACTGAACTAGATAACTTCACCTTTAAGTGCAAACTAATTCCCCCCCCCCACCTGCCAGTGGCTCCCATTCTACCAGTTTTCTTTTAGTGTCACCAAGGCAAGTATTCAGATGCTCTCATTCAGCTGAATAAGACTATTACTCTTTAGTAGCTTATTGCGTGGCGAGTTCCCATCCCCCACCCCCAGTGGAAATAAAGACACATGACACAATTATTTAAGGTTAATGGGCTAAATATTGCCACAACTTTATTGGTTACATGTAATGAGCGGTATTGGCTTAGGCATTGGTCCTAACAGTCCATCCGGCTTCCGCCTGTTCACTTGAAGTCTGGGAAGGGTTAACCACCAGTAGGGGGTGTCCTGCTGTTGCACATCAACTAGGAACTCCCCCAGGGTCACCGCTCAGGGGAGTGCCCTCACCTCCATAGGCTTTGGATAGGGACACGCCCCCCCCCCCCGGAATCCTTTATCAGACTACCCTTCAATATGTGGGGCAGGTGATGGTACTTCCTTCCCTCTTCCATCTACAAAACAATACCAATACCAATGCCTAACCACCAATACTAAGAAAGTTGTGATAATTTGCTATGAGGTAGGCAAAAACCAAGTGGTTTGTCCATAGCTAGCTATTTAACACCATCCTCTGGAGCAAGATTCCCAAAATTCTGGAATGGTATACCATGGTGAAGTTGACGGTATCATTTTGCTGGGTCTGGTGCAAATGAGAACAGAAGAATAGCCTCCTGAATGACACCAGTGACCCATTGAGTCCAGCATCCTATTTCTTTCAGATGCCTGTGGGACACTGCAGAGCAGAACATGAGCACAAGAGCCCTCTCCCCTCCTGTGATTACCAGCAAGTGGTATTTGGTAGCATTACTGCCTCAACTATGGAGGCAGAGCTCAGCCATCATGCCTAGTAGCCACTGATAGCCTTTCCCATGAATTTGCCTCCTCCTCTTTTATAGCTATCCATGTTGGTGACCATCAGTGACTCATGGAGGAGTGGTTTTCACAGTTTGACTATACACTGCTTGAAGTACTTTCTTTTTCTCTGTCCTAAATCTTCCAACATTCAGCTTCATTGGATATCCACAAGTTCTAATGTTAAAGAGATGTGTGGTGATCAGATTGTACCCAGTACTCCAAGTGTGGTCACACCATAGATATGTGTAACAGCATTATGCTAGCAACAGCTTTGTTTTCATTCCTTTCCTAGTGGTTCCTAGCATGGAATCAGCCTTTCTCACGACTAGTGCACACTGGGTCAACCTCTTCCTTAAGCTATCGAAGATGACTCCAAGGTCTCGTTCTTGGTCCATCACCTCCAGTTCAGACCCCATGAGCATGTATGGGAAATTAAAACGTTTTGCTCCAAAATACATCACTTTACACTTCTTTACATTGACTTGCATTTGCCATTTTACTGCCCATTCACTCAGTTTGGAGAGGTCCTTTCAGAGCTCTTCGCAATCTCTTTTTGTTTTAACAACCCTGAACAATTTAGTGTCATCAACAAAATCCTCACCACTCTCTCCTAACTCAAGATCTTTTATGAAAAAGTTAAGAAGCACAGGTCACATACCAACTCCCAAGAAATGGGTCCTCTCTAAGGGAACGCCTCCCTCTTCTTCAAGGTGATGTTCTCCTTTCTCAGGACCTTCCTTCTTCCTTAAGGCAGGAGAGCTGTCATTGTGGGAGGGCCACCCAGTTATCATGTCCCTGAAACATACTATAGCATATAAACTTATCCTAAGATTATTCTCAAGTAACCTCATGTACTTCAATTCTCATGCTGTAAATATATATGGGCTCAGATATTCCAGAAAGAAAGAATGTTTTGAAAATCTCTCTCTCTTTTTTTCAAGGTTTGCTGACATCCCCTGAAATTTCAGATATTCTTTTTCTTCCTTCTGTAAACATCACCAGTGGCTAGGTATGCGGAATATGTCCGTTGTGGTTTCACATTTTTGCAATCTTAAATTCAGTTCTCCATATTTCCACTTCATTTTGTGAATTTTTTAACATATGTTTTTCAAAGCACTTTCTTCCAATATAATGCACTTATATCCCCTCCAAAGTATGCCTTTTATGCACACTTTTGCCTTATATACACATTTTGTACACGTTATTTAGCTTAAGAGCTGCATTGCAAAATTCAGAGAAGTGCAAATTTCAGAGGTTGCCTATGTTTCACTTTGTAAACTTCAGAATGTGCAAAATGTGTAACTTCCACATGTGGTAGACTTGTGCACATGTATGCAAAGTTTGGGGACATGTTTTAGAGGAAATCAAGGATACTGTGGGCACTCCAGGCTAACTTGAATTTTCCCCTTGATACTTGGTTAAAGAAGGTCGTATATAAATCACAATATTTGAAAACTCATTCACTCATTATGAACGTATGGACTATGCAGCTACATGGTGCATCATTCACGACTCATATCAAAAGCAAACTTACGGCAGGCAAGTTCCTGCAAAATATGATTTTATCTGGATTTGATTGTATTCCCAGGCTTACTATTGACCATTCCTTTATGCTTCAATGGAATCATGATCTTATTATTCATAGCATTTTTAAAAATCTTTCTGCAGTAACCATTCTCCCACTTTTCTTTCTTAAGTTGTGAAGCATATTATGCCAAACAGGAAAGCCACTGTTCATTTCTGGATCTCTCAAACATTTGTACAGTATGTAACAAAATATGATAATAATAAATCACTGAACTTTCTGACAGTAAGAGCTGTTTGACAATGGAACAGACTCCCTTGGGAAGTAATGGGCTCTCCTTCCTTTGAGGTTTATAAGCAGAGGTTGGATATCCATCTGTCGTGGATGCTTTAGTTGAGATTCCAGCATTGCGGGGGGTTGCTCGGGATCCCTTCCAACTCTATGATTCTATATTATTCTTTGTGTGTTTAATATTTAAAGTTAGTGAAGTAATAACAATTACCATCTAATCTGATGACTCACTAAATCCACTAAATTCAGTCTATTTACCTAATTGCACCACTGACCTGATTTGGGGTAAGTAACGTTCACTATATCATCATCCAACAGTTGGAATTCATTTTCTACACAGCTGAGCGTTTCTGTTGAGTGCAACTGTTGAGTAAAAAGGATCCCCTTGTATTTGAAATAAGTCATTGATGACACTGAAAAACTGAAGATGAGAGAGAAATTATGTCACATCCTTACGGACTTTCAGGTAGCTACCATTTTAGAGCCAAACTCTGGGGATAGCTGGGGAGCAGGAGGAAGGGGAGAGTTCAGGAGTGGGTGATGGGCCATCAATAGATGCTCAAGTGGTGTCACCAGTCCGGGTGGTGACACCTGGCCAAGGAACTCAGTTATGAGTGCACATCATATCAGGCTTTCATCTCTCAGTCAGGTCATGGGCACAAGTTGTAGCACAATTAACTCAAATCACCTCCACTTCCCATTAGGAAATAGGCCCAAATTGCATCCTCTCACTCACTGCCAGTATGCATCAACTGAAGGAAAATCGCTTTAAACAAAGAAGAGAATGCAGCATCATAGCCACACCTGCCCAAAGCAAGGCACACACACACCCCATCCACACACATGCATAACTGCTTCTGGGCCTACTCTCATAGGATGAGTTGGGGCTATTTACCTGAAGTGCAAAATAATATTTGATCTTCCCTACTTCTGCCAATAGGAGGCCAGGTGAGGTGAACTTTTCCCTCAGTTTGGAACCTTTGATACTCATTTATTGATTTAAAGCATTTCACATGCTCAGCAGTTGAAAACATTTCCTGAACAGCTATACATGACAGCAGTAAAGCAAAGCAAACAGTCCCCACCCACAGCCTTAAAATCTTGAAATGCAATCTGAAAGGGGAAGGGGTCAAGAGGGAGCAGGAAGAAAATCTGTTCGTAAAAATTTCAAAGATCTGAAACTCATAACCAGATTGCATGGGATCTATTTGGGAAGAAGAGAAGTGAAATGAAGCGGGTCTCTCGACAGAGACACTACTCTCCCTTCTCTCTCACTGCTGCAAACAGGTGGAGGACTGCCGATAGCAGACAGTTCAGGGAAGAGAGGAGCCATGAGGTGCAGCAGAGCTGGTGAATGGACCTACTGTCACTTTTATCTCCCTCTGCTGCAGTCATTTATAGAATATTGAAGTTAATTTGAAACCTTCTGGAAACCATGGTACTGCCCCCCAATAAATGTAGAAGTGATCACACACACACACATCGTGATTTATGATATATTTCCAGGTCAAATATTATGAAATCACTATCACGAAACATTTTTGGACAGTGTACCAATACATTGCCCAGCCTGAGTCACAACCTGATTTGGCCTAAGCCTGGATCTCTTCCCCCACCGTTGCTGGGAAATTCCAGAATCAGACTGGAATTCAACTTGTATGCCAGCTGAGAATAGCTTTCCCCCCAGTCTATAGTCTGTTATATGCATCTTATCAGTTCCGTCTGGCTCACCAAACATGGCCGTCCCTGGCAGGGGTACCCTGACCAATGTAGTCCATGTAACTTTGAAGCAAGAATACTGTAATGAGCTCTTTGTGGGGCTGCCCTTGAGTCTGGTTAGGAAGCTCCAGCTAGTGCAGAATGCTGTGACCAGATTGCTGCTGCCCAGACCAAGAGTAGGCTGGGATAGAGTGAGTCATTATGGTACCCCATTTTCTGGCAAATTGATGCATGCTGTGAGTTGCAAAAATAAATGTGGCCAGGCACAATCTCCCTGGGTTTGGGCAAAACCTGCTTTCAGCTTTGCCACTGTGGTGGAGACTGATTTGTCTCTGCTGATAAACTACAGGGAGCAAAGAGGGACATTTTGTTGCATTCCAGCATGTGTTAAATGAAAACACCATAATATCCAACATTTCCCAACCCAAATCCAGAACACACACATTCAGGTCTCCTTGGCCCAGCCTGCTGTCTTGGGCCCAGTGCCTTACTTTCACTGTCTCTCCTCCATTGATGCTGCCATGATGATGCCAAGGCTGCTGCCACCACAAGACCTCAGTTGAGGCCCACCACAGCCACTGATGTACTTCCAGAAGCCAGCGCCACACTTCTGGAAGTGCAATTTGAAGTGCAGCCCAGCTTCTAGAAGTACGTCTGAGGCCACAGCAGGCCTCAATGGAGGACTTGCAGTCAAGGCCTTGCCTTCCTGCAGCAGAGGAGGAGCCGGGGCACCTTCTGTTAAGCTGGGATCTCTTGCTCAAAGGAGGACAGTTGGCAGGTATGAAAACACACATGTAAAAATTTTTGATTTAGAACAACAGCACTATTCCAGATCAAGTATCTGTTTATTTAGCAGAAGGTACCCAAACCATATCAAACATAAGAATGTGAAGGTGGAGAACAGCAGGAACAATGTTCTGTGATTCTTCATTCCCAAGGGAAGGTCATATTCACACCATGCATGTTCTCCCAGTAAACATGGTCGAAGTATTCGCTCTGCACCACTATCAGGAGGTTCTTCCAGTCCCCGGAGATCCCTAGAACAAGACAAGAGCAAGTGGCAACCACAAAGAATTTCACCTGAAATTGCTTCAACTTATATTAGAACTTTTCTTCCTCGTACTCAGGCATGTGGCAGCTCAGGTAGCTGATGTTAGGGGGAAAAACACATGCCCCCTAGGCTTTTGCTCTGAGCCCCTCCCCAACCATTCCCACCCTCCTGATTTGGCTTTCCAGCAGCACTAATGCATGCATGTTGGGTACCTGGACCAGCTGGGTGTCTCATCCAGCCATGCTTTCTTCTTGCACCTCAGAGATCTCCATTAACTGTGTGTCTGTTGCTCTGCCTGCTGAATTTCTGCTTGCATTCCAAATACTGTAGATGTGAAAGGCACAGAAACTGCCAAATCTAGCATAAACAATCCTTTTTTTTAACATAATTTTTATTAACAGGCCAATCAAATCACATTGTTTCAAATCACATTAATTCCAAATTATACAGCCAAATTTTTAAATTTTGTTGGGGGTACCCATACATCAAGCTCCAAACGAGGATCCAAACATCACTTCTATTACTGCTTTAATTAAACAGTTCTATCCAGTTCTGTCCAGATAGTCTCTTTATTACTTTCTTCATCTTCTTGTTGTTGTCATATATTCCTTTCTTTGCGATCTCTGATAATCTTCACAAGCAGGTTGGAAGCAAACATCGTCTGTGTGGGTTTTACACACTCCACAAGTCATAACTCATAGGGACAGCCACCATTCCCCTCCTCCTTCAAAAGTTTATCTTCGGTCTGCCCTTTAGTTTTCCCAGGCTTGTCAGATATCTCAAAAAGGGCTCTGCCAGGATAAGATCGCATTCCAATCATCATTCACATTCCAATAATCCTGGTCCTCCTCCCCCCGTCTTTCTTAGACAAGCCTGTCTCGCGAGACGCCATTTAAAACTGCGTCATAGAATTTTTCCATTCTCCGATTTTTACCAATCCTCTCTTTGATCTTTAATTCCCCCCCCCCCAGTTTTTAAATTCCTGCTTGTGATAAATAAAATACGGCGATTCTTCTTTCTTTGGGGTGGAGGGTTATTAATACTCACATAAGGCAAAGAAAAGAAAAGTTTTTTCCTCCACCCCCCTTCTTCACTCCAGACATACCAGTCTCTTAATGGCATTTCATCACTTGATTTATTTGTCCCGCACCGCCGCTCCGATCCTAGAGATCCATTAATCAGCAGTCTTATCTCCCGAACTTTGCTTGATGTATGTGCTTTAGCTTCTTTCCAATTATATATTTCCAGTTATATTTTCGAGCTAAAGCGAACCAGCACACGCAGATTGGAGACAGCGTCAGGAAGAGCCGACTTCACCGAGGGCTGGTGCCAAGTGACCGGCACCCCCTTCTTTCGAATCTGGGGGTGCATTATGGACACCGCTGGCAAGGCAGTCCCCCCCCCATCTCCTTGGGGGGTCGGGAAGACTGCATACTTCCCATAGCAGCCTCTTAATTACCTCGTGTGGGTCGGAGAGATGTTATTGTTGGCCAGCTTCCAATGCGCCACCTGGTGGCCCCCTAGCATAAACAATCCTTAGGCAAGTACTGTGTCTTGATTGCCTGGAGAATCAGGAACTTATTTTCAGGGAGTCCCCAGAATTATTGAGGTCTCAAAATCGTGCAGAAACACCCTTGTTCTCCAGACTGCCTCTTTCAGAATAATTTCTTATTTTGATCTGGACTTTCATGAAATAGATAGACTTAGGTGGGATGTTGCACAGTGAGAAAGGTATACAATCCTGCAAACTATGCCCATTTTCTGGGCCTTCAAACTGTGTTCACAGTCATCTCTGACTCCACACTCTATTGACTGGTTTCTGATTGACTTTTTCTGTGTGGCATCAAACAGAAAAACAGAAATAGAAGAGGTTATTCACCCTTGGTAAGCAGCATTGTGGCCTTATTCCTTGGCACTCCGTGGCAACCAATGTTTTTACCATTCCTCATGAACTTTGATTTTGTGCTCTCGGGTATTAAAGAAAAGTTGGACATCTTGTTGTCCTTCATCTTGTGGAAAGAGGCGTTTTCCACCACAGAGTCAATTTGTTGGCTGTTTAGCTCCTTGCCAAGAAAATGACAGATCTTCTGCACACTGCCTCGAAGGTCCTGCAGAAAGCAAAAGCAAATGGCTGTGAATCCTCATGTGATGGAGAGAGCTTGCCCTTCATCAGGAGGCACACAGAGAGCATGAGGACCAGTATGCAATGTGCACTGGGTAAGATGGATGCCTTGAAGATGTGGAATTTGCTGTTGTCACCATGCAGAAGTCACTGTGTCTCCAGCTGCCCCTCAGCCAGTACAGCACCCATGGGGCATCTGAGTCAGCAAGAGACATTGCCTTTGAGGCAGAAAAGCAGGTTATTGGCACATCTGTTCTAATGCAGAACAAAGGAAATGTACTCTGCACATGATATGCTGTGTATGTAGAGGTAGCAATGAATTTTGCACATACTCAGAATCCCCTTCCATCCAATATTACCAGAATCTTTCAACAACAACAACAAAGGCAGCTTCATGTGTGAATAATGTCAGAATTATATCTTTCTTCCCGAGCGGCCTTGCTTTCCTAACAATTAAGGGCAATTTCCAATTTACATGGAAATGAGCAGTGAAAAATATAACTAATCTAGGCTTCAACACGGGGCATGAACAAGCTAACAAAAACATTAAACAGTGTGTGGAAGACACAGAACACCAAGCAGACCTAGCCAGGTCCCCAAAATTTCTAATCAGCGAAACCAGAAGATACCTCACTTCCCAAATGCCATATATAACCAACCTTGAAATCTCAAAACATCAAAGGCCTTCAATCTGGCCCGTTGTTAGGCCCTCCCCTCAGCTATTCAGGAAGGCTGTTATAGGAAGACACCATATGAGGAGAGGAAATGCCCATGTGGTTCCTGGGCAGCAGGAAACAACAAAACATATCTTTTTCCATTGCCAGTACTATGTAGACATACAAGCAAGGTTTATCCTGCCTATCCTGCTTAACTTCCAAGGATGCACAGAACAACTTAACATCTCCCTACTACTCCAGGATGAAAACCCAGATGTTACATATTCAGTTGCTAGATTTTGTGCTGCCATTATGGATAGTCACCAAAGGATATTCACCCATTTGTGCTATAAACCAGTCCTAAACTGAAGGCCCATATTGCAAGACCATTATTCCCATAAACTCCACCCCTTATCGTTGTTTTAATTGCGTGCCTTTTGATCCTTATCAGTTTTAATTATCAGTTCTTCCTCATCAATTATTTGTGTTTAATCTCATACTCTATTCAAGTGTTCTATCCTATGCTTGTTTCTTTGTTCTTATATACCTTAGCAATCACCTGTCTGCTATTTTATTCATATGTTCCTCTTATGCCGGTCTGTGACCATAAGAAAGTTTTATTCATGTCAGAACTGGGGCAGCATGGCAAAACAGTTAAAAATGGACCTTTACCTGCTGTAGTTCTTCATAAGTGATGAAGAAGATGTTGGCTCTCTCCTTCATCTCCACCCAGCCTTTCACATGGTCAAACCAGGAACCATAACCCACTGGAAGAGCAAAGAGGAAGCAAGGGTGAAATGTAAGGAGTTGCGGGGGGTGAGTAGAGAATGTTATTGTAGATGTAGTGGAAACACCAGCCAGGAACTTGGAAAATAACTGCAATATCCCTTAAAAACAAAATCAGTAACAGGAGACTTCAATGCTACCCTGTGTACAATACCACCTGCTGACCGATCTATGTACTGACATTATTCGTGTACGAGAGAAGTAAAGCTTTGAATGAGTCAACAATATTACGCTTTTTTTTTGTTTCTGCCACCAGTGAGAATGTCTGCTATCATCGATTCTGATCTATTGTTTTGTTGGTGCCAATCTCACACTGAGGTTAAGGGCTTTCCTTAAATTTCACCCTATTCTCATTTAATGCCAATCATGCCAAAGGACATTTATTGATTTTCTTTAATGTAGGACTTCCCTGCATTTCTGCCCTTCTCCGTGTATCCAACTGGGGATTATAGTTCTCTGATAGGACTGTAGAGTTACATAAAAATTAATACTTTCTGGTGGTGGACATGACTGGTGCTGGGTCACAGCAAAAAAAAGTGGCTGATTTGCCTCCTTCCATACTTTCCCCACTCAGGAATCTCTCCATGAACTCTTCAGCAGTTCCAGGGTCCTTCAACACTTTAAAGCCTTTGGTGAAGTGGTAGCTTGAAACCATAGCATTTCTGGGGTTACGCAGAGTATAGACTACCTGTAACAGAGGAAGAGCTATATTGAAGGAGGGCCCAGGCACCCCAACACTATCAATAGGCAGAGTGTGGCAGGAAACTGAAGGCATGATAAATAAAACCTGACATGGGAACAGGGGAAGCCTCATTTCCCATTTTTGATTGTTCGGGAGCCAGAAGGTTCGGCTTCGGAGACATTTGGGATCCAAGGTATGACTGTATCTGAAAAACTCATTCATTTTTCATGGGTTTCCAGGGATAAAGCCAAAGCTTAGGACTATGCAGCTACATGACTTATGTCAAAAGCAAACTTATGGCTGACAGGTTTAGTGGACACTATGTCCACTAAATCCAAAATCTATTTACAGTGGTGCCCCGCAAGACGAATGCCTCGCAAGACGAAAAACCCGCTAGACGAAAGGGTTTTCCATTTTGGAGACGCTTCGCAAAACGAATTTCCCTATGGGCTTGCTTCGCAAGACGAAATGTCTTGCGAGTTCTTTCGAGTTTTTTTCCCTTCCCCCCCTTTTTCTAAGCTGCTAAGCCGCTTATCTGCTTATCTGCTAAGCTGATAAGCCGCTAAAAGCCGCTAAGCCGCTAATAGCGCTAAGCCGCTAAGCCGTCAATGGGCTTGCTTCGCAAGACGAAAAAACCGCTAGACGAAGAGAATCGCGGAACGGATTCTTTTCGTCTTGCGAGGCACCACTGTACCTAATTGCAATACTGACCTGACTTGGGATAAGTGACATTCACTATATCATCCAACACTTTGAAGTCGTTTTCCACATAGCTGAGTGTTTCCTCTGAGTACATTTCTGGAGAAAATGGGATCCCCTTGTATTTGAAATAAGGCATTGATGATACTGAAAAACTAAAGCTATGAGAGAGAGAGAGAGAGAGAGAGAGAGAGAGAGAGAGAGAGAGAGAGATTGATTATGCCACATCCTTAGGGACATTCAGGTAGCTACTGTTCTAGAGCCAAATTCCGGGGATAACTGGGGGCAGGGGAGAGTTCAGGAGGTGGTGGTGGGCCATCAGTAGATGCTTAAGTGGTACCACCAGGTGTGGTGGAAAAAAATTCAAGAAACTCAATTCTGAATACATGTCATATCTGGCAGCGCTGGGTCAGATACTGGTCAGCACAAAGAGGCAGAGTCCATTGTCAGTGAAATTAATGCTTTATTCAAGGAAATGGCAACTCAACAATTTTTCCAGGTCAGTCTTTCCCATATAGAGCTGTTGTCTGGACTGAATGTCCCTTTCTTGCACACTTTCTAAGGCACCTCCTCTGCCAGATGTTGCCCAAGCAGTCTCCAACTGTCTATGTTCATCTCTGGTCTCTTCTCTTCCCCTCCTCATGATCTTGCATGTTCTTTGAGATCGGGATACAGGAGGAGCTTCTTGCAGTCAGAGAGGGCCATTTCCGTGATTCTTCAGCAGCTCATCACTCAGATCTGCTTCCCCAGGGCATTCCCAGCAGAAACTTGGGAGCTGATGAAACTGGTTCCTGCCAGTGGTGCAAAAATCACTGTGTGTACTTCTCACCCGCAGGATAAAGGCAATTTGGGGGGGGAGGGGTGCACAATTAAGCTCCTTGCCAAGGGCACAAGGGAACCTAGTTACGCCACTGATTCCCTGCATGGAACATCCTAGCAAAGCAGACCCCTCAGGCTCCCCACCCAACGCCACGTCCTGTAACAGGCCTGGATCTCTCTGACTCAGCCTAAGCCTAGATCCCTGCCCCCACCATCAGTGGAATAGGCCTGAATCAGTCTGCAATTTAACTTGTGAAGAACTTTCCACCACTGGCTGCCTCTTCTCTTATTTTTCTTCTAGTCTTTGCTCTTCCCACTTTTCTTCAAGCAACATGCCAGCTGAGAATAGCTTTGGCCCCAATCTATAGCATGTCCACTGTAGTTCATGCACTGGAACCCTTGAGGCTAAATTACTGTAATGTGTTCCTTGTGGGCCTGTCTGTGAGTCTGGTTCGGAAACTCCAGCTGCTGCATGATGCTGCAGCCATATTGCTAACGGGAGCTTCTGGTCGAGAACATGTGACACCACTGTTAAAACAGCTGCACTGCCTGCTCATCTGCTACTGAGCCAGGTTCAAGGTACTTGCATTGATTTGCATCTTCAGTTGTGCCCCATGTTGATGTGTCTCATTAGAAAACAAGAAACCGAGCTTTCAGTGTCATTGGCCTTGCCATGTGGAACACCTTGGCAACAGAGATTCAGTGAGAGCCTTCTGTACCACCTTTTAAACACCTGCTTGAAAATTCTCTGTTTTGCCAGCCCATTAAGAGTACATTTCCCTCAAGGTCTGTTGCTGTTTGTTTTTAATTATTTTTTGTTTGTTTTTTAACTTGTTCTTAGCTTTTTGTGATTTTACTGTTTAGTTTTATGATACAGTGGTATATAAATATTTTTATGAATGAAAAGATAAATATTCATTTACCCAGTCTCTAACCTGTTATATAAATTTATTATATAACATTTATTATTTATTATATAAATTTATTATATTATATTATATTATTTATTATAAATTTATTCATTTAACCCTGCTGCTTAGCATCCAAAGAGGAAGTTTTCTAAGAGCAGTACATGCATTTTAAAAAAGAACCCAAACAGGGAAGGCATCTGAGGATGTGCCCTCATATTGGAAGGTGCCAGGCATGTTATCATGGAAGAACACAATCATCTTGTGACGCTTCCGTAGGCATCCTATCTTGAGCAGTGTGAAGAGTCCTTTTTGGCTGACGAGGTTGAAGGCCTTCATCAGGTCTATGAAGGCGATGTTCAAAGGGTATCTCGGTCTCAGCATTTCTACTGTAGCTGCTGCAGTGAGACCTCCAAGCTCTAAAGACACTTTGTGATTTGGTAAAAAAATAATAAAGAACAACTGTACCATTCCTGATCAGGTGTGTTTATTAGCACAGTGGTAGCAGAAACTATCCAAACCATATGATACATAAGAATGTGGAGAAAATCAGGATCAGCAATCTGTGATACTTCATTCCCAAGGGAAAGTCATATTCACACCACGCATGTTCTCCCAGTAAACACGGTCAAAGCGTTCACTCTGTGCCACTGTCAGGTGGTTCTTCCAGTCCCCACAGATCCCTAGAACAAGACAAGAGCAAGTGGCATGATCACCTGAAATTACGTAAACTTAAATTGGGACATTTCTTCTTCGTCCTCAGCTGTGAGGCAGGCAACCCCTCAGGTAGCTGATGTTACTGGTGTGTCTTAAGGGCCTGGAGAATCTGCAACCTGTTTTCAGGGAGTCCCCAGCATTATCCAGGTCTCAAAATTGTGCAGATACATCCTTGTTCTCCAGACTGCCTCTTTCAGAATAATTTCTTATTTTGATCTGGATACCCATGAAATAGATAGACTTAGATGGGATGTTGTACAGATAGGAAGATATACAATCCTGCGAACTGTACCCCCTTCTGAACCTGCAAACTGTGTTGACAGTCAGCTCTGACACTACGATCTATTGACTGGTTGCTGATAGATTTTTTCTGTGTGGCATCAAACATCCACAGAAAAAGAAGAGGTTCTTCACCCCTAGCATGAGCATTATGGCTTTATTCCTTGGCAACCAATGTTTTTACCTTTCCTCAAGAGTCTTGCTTTTGTATGGTCAAAAATGTTGTCTGGTGTTAAGGAAAAGTTGGACATCTTGTTGTCCTTCATCTTGTGGAAGGAGGCGTTTTCCACCACAGACTCAATTTGTTGGCTGTTCAGCTCCTTGCCAAGAAAATGACAGATCTTCTGCACGCTGCCTCGAAGGTCCTGCAGAAAGCAAAAGCAAATGGCTGTGAATCCTCATGTGATGTAGAGAGCTTGCCTTTCATCAGGAGGCACACAGAGAGCATGAGGACCAGTATGCAATGTGCATTGGGCAAAATGAATGTCTTCAGTATGTGGAATTTGCTGTTGTCACCTTGCAGAAGCCACTCTGTCTCCACCTCCCCTCAGCCAGTACCGAACACAGGGGGCACCTGAGTTAGCAAGAGACATTACCTTTAAGGCAGAAAAGCAGGTTATTGGCACATCTGCTCTAATGTAGAAGAAAGGAAATGTACTCTGCACATGATATGCAGTGTATGTAGAGGTAGCACTGAATTTTGCACATACTCAGAATCCCTTTCTAGCCAATATTACTAGAATATTTCAAAAAAGAAGGCAGCTTCATGTGTGAATAATATCAGAATTGGGGCTGCAGATCAACACAGTTAAAACTGGACCTTTACCTGCCGTAGTTCTTCATAGGTGTTGAAGTAGATGTTGGCTCTCTCCTTCATCTCCACCCAGCCTTTCACATGGTCAAACCAGGAACCATAAGCCACTGGAAGAGCAAAGAGGAAGCAAGGATAAAATGTAAGGAGTTATGGGAGGGAATAGAGAATGCTATTGTAGACGTAGAGGAAACACCAGTCCGGAACTTGGAAAATAACTGCATTATCCCTTAAAAACAAAATCAGTAACACGAGACTTCAACGCTACCCTGGGTCCAATGCAACCTACTGACTGCTCTATGTACTGACATTTTCCACATACAAGAGAAGCAAAGCTTTGAATGAGTAGATAATCTTATGCTTTAATGGGCTTTCTCCATTAAGGTTTCTTTTTCTTTCTGCCACCAGTGAGAATGTCTGCTATCATCGATTTTGATCTATTCTCTTGTTGGTGCCAATCTCACCCAGCTGTTAAGGACTTTCCTGAAGTTTCACCCTCTTCTCATTTTAGTGCCATTCTCGCCCATCTGAAAGGACGTTTATTGATTTTCTTTGAAAGCAAATAACAAATGTAGGACACCCCCCATTTCTCCCCTTCTCCATGTATCCAACTGGGAATTATAGTTCTCTGATAGGACTTTAGAGTTACGTAAAAAGAAATACTTTCTGGTGGTAGACATCACTGGTGTTGGGTCACAGCAAACAAGAGTGGCTGATTTGCCTCCTTCCATACCTTCCCCACTCAGGAAACGCTCCATAAACTCTTCCATAGTTGCAAGGTTCTTCAATTCTTTAAAGCCTTTGATGAAGTGGTAGCCTGAAACCATGGCATCTCTGGGGTCACGCAGAGTATAGACTACCTGTTACAAAGACAGGGCCACATTTAGGAAGAGCCCAGGCAGCCCTACCCTAACATTAGGCAGAGTGTGGCAGCAAACTGAAAGCACAATAAATAAAGCCTAACTTGGAAACAGGAGAAGCCTGCAGTGAGGACCTGGGCATGCATGTGGACCATGGCAAGTTCAATTTCTCGAGCAATCATGAAACTGCTAAGGAGATTTCTGATATTCCTCCCTATCCTCTAGTACAAAATATGGTATCCTCATAAAAATAAGCTGTGCCAAGTGTTTGTGCTCCAATATCCCATACATCTGTGTGTCAGAAACACAGAAGCCAAAGACAGGCTTGATGTGTCCGTCGTTCCTCTCTCACCTTGGCCTTGGAGTGGAGGAAGGACTTGGGGAAAAGCTGGAATGGCAGGTGAGTAGTCAGGATCCTGGGGGAAGGATTTTTCAAGGCAATCTGCAAATGATCGGCATACTCAATGCAGGGTGCCCTTTCCCCCAGTGGTACATTCTGAACCCATGTGGGGTCCCCTTGACTCCGGATTAAGCTCAAGATCTCCGACATCCAATGAGTACCTAGGAGAAAGTCCACCAGTCAGAGGCTTCTTCTATAAAACCACTTGTACATTAATGTCTGGCCCTTGCTAAATCAAATGGAGAAACTTAAACAATCGAATGGATCTTTGTCCCCTGCTAGCTATTCAGCATCCTCCTATGCGGCAAGATTCCCCACATCAGGGATGGTATACTGTTGTGAAGTTGACTATATTATTTAGCTGGTTGTTGCGCAGATGACAACAGACTCAAATCTGCTTGATCAGGCCAATGGCCTATCCTGTCCAGCTCCCTGTTTCTCCCAAAAGCCTGTGGGAAACCAGAGAGCAGAACATGAGCTCAAGAGCATTCTCCCCTCCTGTGGTTACCAGACAGTAGTATTTGGTAGCATTACTGCCTCAACTGTGGAGGCAGAGCACAGCCATCATGGCTAGTAGCCACTAATAGCCTGCTCCATGAATCTGTCTCCTCTTATTTGCTCCATCATGCATCACTTTACACTTGTTTACATTGACTTGCCTTTGCCATTTTGCTGACCATGTATTTTTAGTGTCAGCAAACCTGGCCACCTCACTACTTGATCATTTATGAACAAATTAAAAAGCACAGGTCCCAATACCAACTCCCAAGAAATGGGTCTTTTCTAAGGGAATGCCTCCCTCTTCTTCAAAGTGATGTTCTCCTTTCTCAGGACCTCCCTTCTTCCTGACGGCAGGAGAGCTGTCATTGTGGGAAGGTCACCCAACTACCACACCCCTGAAGGCCTCATCCACCACTTTCTCTGCCTCCTACTCTTTCTAGTTCTGCCACCTTGGCCTCAAGGGAAGGAACTTGTTCCCAGAGAACCAGAATCTCATGGCTCCTCTGACATACACATGACTTCTGTGCCATGGGGAGATATTCATACAATTGGCAGAGGGTGCAAAACAATGCAAAACCCCCACACCCCTGCTGGTTTTGAGAATTTGCTTCTTTTAATTTAGTTACCCATTGACTTTCCTGCTTGCTAGATTTCTGTTTTCTTGTGCGGTTCTTAGTCTAGTTTACTGTGGTTCCCTGAATTGTCCTGCTAGGTAGCTTTTCTACAGACTTCCTAGCCCTAGGATTTAGCTCCTGTGTTGTGGGTGTTCACAGGATTTTTATCCTGGTGGAATGTCACCTTACTGTGCCCTTGTCAATCCAAGTTGCTTTAATTCAATCATTAAGTGAAGTGCGTGTTAATTATGAGGACTATAACAGACAGATGGCATATTTGTCTATATACAATCAACATTTAGATATGGTTATCCTGACACAGCATCAGAGACAACTTTTGTAATATGGTGGCCTGAGCAAGGACAAAAAATTCCCCTCCCCCCCAAAAAATTATTTTCACAATAATACATTTAGGTACAGTTGCTTTTTTAATAAATCTTCTCAGTAGGTAACCAAATAAATATAGGTTTCATTATTATTGTGATTATGCACCCCCTCGGCTTGGCACCCCATGCAAGGAAATCACCCACACTGCCTATATCCAGCACCAAAAGCATTCCTAGTGACATGACAGAAGCATGCCATAACGCATAAGATTCTCCTGGGAATATTCTCAGTTCAGCTCACGAGCGCTGTAAATATCTGAGTTCAAATATCCCAGAAAGAAAGAAAGATTTGAAAATCTCTTACATTTAATTCTCCATATTTTCATGTCAGTTTGTGAATTTTCTTGCACATTTCTACAAAGCATTTCCCCTTACTATAATAAATTTTTATTCACACACACCCCCACTAAAGTATGTATTTTATGCACACTATTCTAGTATATGCATTTTTGTACACATTACTTAGCTGAAGAAGAGCATTGCTAAATTCAGAGAATGTCTGTGTTTCACTTTGTGTACTTCAAAAAGTGAAAAAAACATGTAACTTTCACATGTGGTGGACAGGTCTATTCAGCTATTCAACTTGTTTGCTGTCCACCTTCCTTATTTGTAAATTTCTTATAATTTATTTGTTTATTGCTCCTTGACTAATCGTTACCCACTGATGGAGAACTAACCTGACTTTCCCCCTTTATACCTGGTTGAAGAAGGTCTTATATATCGCAACATCTGAAAAACTAAACACATTCATTTTTCATGGGTTTCCAGGGATTAAGCCAAAATTTAGGACTATGCAGCTACTTGGTGGTTGTTCATGACTTATGTCAAAAGCAAACTTATACCTGGCAGGTTTAGTGGATACTTTAAGTCTAAATCCAAAGTCTATTTATCTAATTGCAACACTGACCTGACTTGGGGTAAGTCACGTTCACCATATCATCATCTAACAGTTGAAAGTCATTTTCCAAATAGCTGAGTTTTTCCACTGAGTTAAACTGTTGAGTAAAAATGATCCCTTTGAATTTGAAAGTAGCCATTGATGACTCTGAAAAACTGAAGATGAGAGAGAGAGAGGGAGAGAGATTATGTCACATCCTTAGGGACATTCAGGTAGCTACTGTTCTAGAGCCAAGCTGTGGATAGCTGGGGAGCAGGAGGAAGGGGAGAGTTCAGGAGTTGGTAATGGGCCATCAATAGATGGTTGAGTGGTACCACCAGGTGTGGTGGTGGGAAATCCAAGGAACTCACTTCTGAGTACATGTCATATCTATAAAGGCTGGGTCAGATACTGGTCAGCGCAAAGAGGAAGAGTCCGTTGTCAGTGAAATCAGTGCTTTATTCAAGGAAATGGCATACAACTTAGCAATACTTCCTGGTCAGTCTTTCTTTTATGGAGCTGTTGTCGGGACTGAATGTCCCTTTCTTCCACACTTTCTAAGGCTCCTCCTCTCCTGGATGTTACCCAAGCAGTCTCCAACTTTGTCTGCATATCTCTTGACTTTTCTCTGCCCTCCTCATGATCTTGCATGTTCTTTGAGATCGGGATACGGGAGGAGCTTCTTGCAGCCAGAAAGGGCCATTCCCATGATTCTTCAGCAGCTCCTTGACCCGCCCCCCTTATCTGCTTCAGTCTGAACTGCTCGCTGTCATCACTTTTCCCTGCTCAGTAAACCTTCTCAGCATCCTTCTCCTTCTCCCAATCCTCTCCTCCTGACCTCTCCTCAGTGTCTCACCACCAAACTCCTGACTCTGAGCCTTCAACTGGTGCCTCTCACCACACTGCAGCCAGCCAGATCCTGACAACAGCAGGCTTTCAAATCTCAATTTGATCATGGGCACATGTTTTCATACCGTTAACTCAAATCACTTCCATTAGGAAATAGGTCCAAAGACATCCTCTAGATGACTGCAACTATGTATCAACTACAGGAAAATCGGTTCACACCTACCCAAAGCAAGGCACAAACCCCTCTGTGCACACACACATGCACAACTGCTTCTGGGGCTACTCCCACACTGTTTACCTGAAGTGCAAGAGAGTCTTTCCTCTTCCCTGCTTCTGCCAATAGGAGGCCAGGTGAGGCAAACTTTTGCCTGTATATGGAACCCTTGATACTCTTTTTTTTTTTTGAATTTTTGAATTATTTTTTAATAGTTTTATTAAATACAAATTAGAAAACATACATATTCACAACAAAAGAAAATACAAAAGAAAAAGAAAATATAACTAACCAAGGAAAAAGAATTAGAGAATATTTTATCTCTTTTCATATTAACAGTTCTTTATACCTCTATAAAATGCTATTCACAATAAAGCAGTGAAATGAAAGATAAGATATCAGAAAAAAAGAACAAAGAAAGAATAAAGAAGTAAAGGAAAAAGATCAAAAGTGAAAAAATTTTAAAGTAGATAAGTACTCACAATACATAGCCGTTTCCCATCTATATTTATATTCAATTGTATAATTTCATCTTGTCCTTATCTACCTTAAATAATTTTTTTAAAAGGAAAAGAAAAGAAAAAGAAGACTTCCACCGTTTGCCTCACGCGTTTTTAATAATCCGATCATCAGAACCTCTGTCCTTCATATTTTTCCCTTTGGATATCCTTAATGCCTCACTTTGTATTTTTTATATTAGGAACTCTTAATACTCATGTATTGATTTAAAGCATTTCACTTGCTCAGTAGCTGAAAACATTTCCAGAACAGCTTTATGTAACAGTGGCAAACCAAGGGCAGAGCAAACAGTCCCCACTCACAGCCTTAAAATCTCGAAAGACAATCCAAAAGGGAAGGGAGGGGACCCCATTTGTAAAACTACAAACATCTGACACTGATGACGAGACTGCAAAGAATCTTTTTGGGAAGAAGAGAAGTGAAATGAAGCGGGTCTCTCAGTAGAGCCACTGCTCTCCCTTCTCTCTCACAGCTGCAAACAGGTGGAGGACTGCCAAGAGCAGACAGTTCAGGGAGGAGAGGAGCAGGGGGAGCAGGTGTCTCAGAAGAGCCAGTGGGTGGACCTGTTGTCCTGTCTTTCTTGCACTGCTACATTTATAGAATAAGGCAGTCAATTTAAAACCCATGCATGTTCCAATCTGGAAAAGGAAAGAGGGAATCAGAAGGAGGGAGAAGGAAATTAGGGAAGAGTTCTTCAAGGGGAGGAGAATGAAATTGAGAGGATCTGAAAGAACATAATCAAACCTTGAATACAGGAAGGAAACAGGAGCAGTCTTTATAATTCAGCAGCTACTGGAGCATCCTGTAGGTCAGGGAAAGATACTTACTGTGTGAGGAAACCTTGCAAAGAGTCTGCAGTAATATCAGGAAGTAAGAAGTGTCGGAAACTTCATCAGGTGTATTTGGAGTGCAACGACCCAGCATAGCATGAACTTCCTACATCAATAAAATGAAAGTGCCAATGAACTTTGGATGAAACCACTCCCAACCAGAGAGGGGAGTTTCTATTCCAGACCAAACATGCCTCTTAAAGACACAGGCCATGCTCACTACAGTTGAGTCTGGAGCTTCCTTCTTTTCCTGGCTCACAGAGCAAGACTTAAACATTCAGTCAGGGGGGAATGTGTGTTCTCCCCTCCCCCACCTCCCCAATTCATAGATGGGGAGGAGGTTCAATCTTGCTGGGGGAGGCACTTGCGAAGGAGCATTTTGCAGCCCTCCAGACCAAATCTGCTGCTCACCAGCTGTTTTTCAAAGACTCAACTCTGCTCAGATCAGCTTCCCCAGCGCATTCCCTGCAGAGGCTTAGGGGGTTGGTGGAACAGGCCCCTGCTAGTGGTGCAAAAATCATCTACCAGACTATGGAGTGGATGACATATACTGTATTTGTCCATGTAATAGACAAAGTTTTTGTCCTCAAAACTAACGTTTAAAAATGTTGCTTCCGCTAGGCTGAGATGGGAGCTGTGTTATTGGTGGCTGCAACAAGTGCTAGTATGGATTTGCTGTCAATACGACTTCTGGCGGCGAGGCAACAGCTGATAGGGAAAAGCTCCACAAGTCTGGGCAATCTCCCCCCCATTTTCTTAAGTTTGAGTCCCCCAAAATAGGGGGGGCATGTTATACATGGGGCCATGTTATACACGGAATGTGTCTGGTGACATGAAGCCACAGTTTCTGTCAGTTCATATGTGAAAGAAGCTTACCGTCCTCACACTGCAGGATAAAGGCAATTGGGGGGGGGGTTTACACGATAAATCTCCTTTCCAAGGGCACAAGGGATCCCAGTGTGTAGCAACCCCAAACTACCCATTAAACTGTGTCAAACAGCAGGGAAAACCAGCAGGCAACTCTGCAGGGGGAGTGGTACATTGGACTCACATTCCACCTTGGCTAACCAGCAAAATGTACACAATGATGGGGGTCAGACACACCTCAAGGGGGAGGGGGCGTCCCACAGCCTTGCCATTTGGTAGCCTCTCTCCTTAAATGGGGGAGTGTCTCCAAGTGGTTAAAGCAAGAAAAGAATAAGGTGCAGTACATTTGTATCCCAAGACACCTCAGTTCCTGGAAACATGTGAAAAGGGAGGTCATAAATCTTTCCTCAAAGCAAGAAATGAGGTGTGCCTTTAAATACTTGAGCCCAGTACTATTTTTCCAGATGGCAATGGCACCCACCTGAGAGGGGCCAGAAGGTGAGTTGTGGCTGGAAATCAACCCTGCTTAAGCCGCCCCACTTTCAAAATCAGGGGGCCCCAGAAGAAATGCAGAAATGTGGTGTTTTATTTCAAGGAACATTTTCCTGCTTAACAAAAATTCCAGTTAAAATCTGTCCCCAGCGCTCAGTGTCACTGGGCACCTCAAAATCACCACCTAGAGTATTTCCCAGGACCTTTCTTAAGAGATTTCTAAAGTGAGTAGCTTGCCTTGGTTTAAAGTTTAAAAGGGGCATGGGGGTGTAAGCAGAAAGACCACCACCCAGTTATCAAAGTGTAAGCTTCCCCACCACATAATGGTACTTGCCCTGGCCAAGTGGACTAGGGGGACTAGACTAGCCCCCTAAATGTTCCCCTGTCGCCTCCTTCCCAAAGCCCAGGAAGCTTCTGCATGACTTACGCAGTCACCTAGGAGAGGGACAGTATGGTGGTGTTGTAAATAAAAATATGCCCTTTTCCCTTATGGGGTATCCAAGAGCCCATATAGAGTCCTTACATAGATTCCCTATTGGTAGGAGAAAATAACAGAGGCCAACCAGAGAATATTGAGAAGCAAAGCAGCTAGTAAGCTTGATCTTTATTGATCTGTTGCAACAGGGTGCTCCCCTCACATGCAGGAAAGGAGGAGGACCCACAAAAATGCTGTGCAAGGGCTTATGAAGTCTTTTGAAATTCCCATCCTGTAGATCAAGACCACCCCCCAGAAACATCATACATATATCACAGAAGGGGTGTAACCTAAGACCACCCCTCAGATACATCACAGAAAAGGTGGTCTTAAAATAGAAATTTCAATATTGTTTTTCTCCTGTCCTTGTTTATTTCCTGTCTGGCAGGTTACTTGATTGGATTGCCTGAGGAGCCTGGCCAGTCTTTTGTAATGATAAATACTTAGTTCCTGAGCCAGGTCACAGGCTCACACCCTTATTCAAACACAGACATACCCTTAAGACAGGATTTGTGAAGGAAAAGACAACGGGGAGGCTTTTCCACTTTGACCTTGCAGAGAAAACATTTGGTCAGTTTAGGAATCAAAATGGTTCCAGGTTGGTCTTCCTGTGCTGATCTATGTATGTGTGGTTATGAACATTACCATATATCTAAGACCATAAAATTCCTATCACAGTGGAGAGGGACAGTATGGTGGAGAGAAAGGAGGTTGTAAGGACCAAACAAGGCCCATGGTGAGTGCAAAGTATATACACAAGGTATCAAATGTGGTGATGAGGCATCTAATCATAAGCCTGCATTTTTATCAAAGCATTTTTATCAAAGCTTATATGTTTAATGCCAGGCAGAAGACCAGCTGCCTAACAACCTTGGCAATGTTTTTCTCCTAGACAAGGGGCCCCCTGATTTATAGCAGAAAACAATTCTCAAAGTCGTAAAAAGGGAATTACAGGCTGAGAGCCAAGGTTACACTGACCCTACAAATTAAGGGTGGATAAATAGTAAAATGAGCCATATCTTCTTCCTAAGGTTAAAAAGGTCAAGAGCAGTGAAAAAGCAACTGGTCTGGCTGGCAGAAACAGAGCATTTTTGGGAAGTCTTTTCTAAAGCTGTTTCTTTCTTAAACTAAGATCCTTTTAAGATTTCTTTTCCTTTTAAAAGGTTATTTATGTATTAAATATATTAGTTTAAATATAATTATGCAAAGGATTTAAGAAATGCTAGATTCTTATTTCATATAGTTGGAAGAGATCACAGGGGCCATCAGCCACCAGCCCCCCCTTGCCAGACAGGAGACGCCATCGAGCACTCCTGATATATGGTTGTCAGGCCTTTTGTTTAGAAACCTTCAAATGAAGGAGATCTCTCAATGTTGATGTGAACTCAAAATCCTTGACATATGCTTAAGATAAAAATTCAAGATTAATCATCTGTTTTGGAAGGCAATAGGGCAAGGAGGGCAAGAGGTGAGCTGGTAATTAAGATTCCTTATTGAGACACATGTAAGATATATTACTACTTATTTGTCATTTATAGATAGAAGAATATATAGCTTTTTGATTCCCATAATAGGGCAAAAGGAAATGGGTGTATCTTTTGTGATTGGTTCTAGCAAACAGCCAATAGGAATTTCAACCAGGCTGATTGGACAGAGGCAGCCACAGGAGGAGCAAGGGGGCTGGATTAAGGAAATATAAGTGCTGGCCAGAATGGCAAGAGGCCAGGCCAGAGCTTGGTAACCATATACCACTGTGCCTCATATTTATTTGTCTGACAAATAAATTACTATTTTAATTTCTCTATTGCTGCGTTGAATATTTCATTCCAGCTAAGTGTTAACCACAAGCAGGGTGCTACAACGTAACAGCAGTAAACCAAAAGCAAAGCAAACAGTCCCCACCCCTGGCCTTAAAATCTCGAAAGGCAATCTGAAAGGGAAAGGGGGAGAAGGAGGAAAACCAGTTTGTAAATTTCATGGAATCTATTTGGGAAGAAGAGAAGTGAAATGAAGCGGGTCTCTCGGCAGAAGCACTGCTGTCCCATCTCTCTCACAGCTGCAAACAGGTGGAGGACTGCCAAGAGCAGACAGTTCAGGGAGGAGAGGAGCCAGGAGGAGCAGGTCTCTCAGAAGAGCCAGTGGATGGACCTGTTGTCCTGTCTTTCTTTCACTGCTACATTTATAGAATATAGCAGTCAATTTAAAACCCATGCATGTTCCAATCTGGAAAACAGAAGAGGGCAATTGGGGAAGAGTTCTTCAAGGGGAGGAGGAGAAGATTGAGATGATCTGAAAGAAGAACACTTTGCTGACTGGGAAAGGTCGTGGACCACCGGCATGAAATTCATGGCATGTAATGCCTTGAGAGAGAATTTTATGAAAATGATTTATAGGTGGTACATGACCCCAGTCAAGCTTGCAAAAATTTACCACTTATCAGATAATAAATGTTGGAAATGTAAAGAGAATGAAGGTACATTCTTTCACCTTTGGTGGACATGCCCAAGGATTAAGGCTTTCTGGGAGATGATATATAATGAAATGAAAAAGGTATTTAAGTATACCTTCTTGAAGAAACCAGAGGCCTTTCTCCTGGGTATGGTTAGCCAAGTGGTATTAAAGAAGGACAGAACTTTCTTTATGTACGCTACAACAGCAGCAAGGATACTTATCGCAAAGTATTGGAAGACACAAGATCTACCCACCCTGGAAGAATGGCAGATGAAGATTATAGACTATATGGGATTGGCAGAGATGACTGGCAGAATCCGGGACCAGGAGAAAGAGACAGTGGAAGAAGATTGGGAGAAATTCAAGGACTATCTTAACAAACATTGTAAAATTAATGAATGTTAGAATGACGTGGGTTTAAAAGTCAAGTGGTTTTCAGCGGCATTGAATAAGGAAAAGGAAAAGAAAGATCAAAAAATTATGGAAAATAAGGGAGAGGATTTGCTGATTTGACAATTAGAAATTAGAATACAGAAGGGGGAGGTATGAGGAGGTCGGGGAAACAAGGCTCAAGAAAATAAGGTTTAAACTATACTTGTTTTTGTTTTTGTTTGTGTATGTTTGTATTGTTTGTGTTTATGTGTATTAATTGAAACTTTAATAAATATCATTTTAAAAAAAAAGAAGAAGAACACTTTGAATACAGGAAGTATTGTGAGAGCACAGGTTTCAGTCGGAAACAGGAGCAGCCTTTGTTATCCCATGGGTCTGGGAAGCGTACATAAAGTGTGATTAATCCTTGCAATGAATCTGCCCTGATACTGGGAAGCAGGAGGAGTCAGAGAAACTTCAGTAGCTACATTTATCTGCGAGCAGAACTCAGCATACCATGTACAGGGTGAGTCGTTTAAAAAAGCCTCTGTGGAACATGTGTACTCTATCCACAGGGCCTCTTTTAAAGGGCTCATCCTGTGCTTCCCACATTGATAGGATGAAGGTTCCAATGAACTTTTGATGAAACCACTCCCAAGTGGAGAGAGGATGCCTCGTAAATACACAGACCATGCTCATTACAGTTACACATGGAGCTCCCTTCCTTTCCTGGCTCAAATATTCAGTCAGGAGGGCAAAAAAAAATCTTTTTCTCCTCCCTCCCCTGCTCCAGCCAAGAGATTGGGGGTTGAGAGTTTCCGGTCACGTCCCAAACTCAATGACAGGATTTAGGAGGCAAAAAAAAAAAAATAAATCCTGGCAATGTTTCCTAGCGGGATTTGGGGAGCTCACTGCATCCTACTGTGCTGTGCAAACCTGAGTGCCTACCTGAAAGGCAGAGCAGGTGCAACCTGGTAGCGCGTCTCTGCCATGGTCAAGCCTCTGTCTCTGGCATGATTTGAGAAAATCTCTAGTTTTGCCGACATACCCAGGAATTTCAAGTGTTCTTTCACTTCCTTCTGTGAGCATCACCAGGGGCTCGGGATGGAGTAATATGTCCATTTTGGTTTGTCATTTTTGCAATCTTGAATTCAGTTCTCCATATTTCCACGTCGGTGTGCGAGTTTTCTTACATGTTTTAACAAAGCATTTCTCCCTGATATAATGCAATTCTTCTGTCCCCCCCCCACTAAAGTATGCATGTTGTGAACACTTAGTCTAGTATATGCATTTTTGTACACATTACTTAGCTGAAGAACTGCATTGCAAAATTCAGAGACTGGCAAATTTCAGAGATTGCCTATGTTTCCCTATGTGTACTTCAGAAAGTGTAAAATATGGAACTTCCACATGTGCTGGACTTGTGCAGATGTATGATTTTTTTTTGTACCAAGTGTTACAGGAAATCAAGGATATCATGGGCACATAGGTCTCTTCAGATACTCAACATTTGTCTAATGCTGATCTTATGTGTAAACATTTTATAATGAATTTGCTTCTCACTGCTTGACTAAGCACTGTTCATTTCTACATCTCTCAAACACTTGTATTGCAATATGTAACAAAATAGAATAATAATTTAAAATTCATAGAACAAACTAGATCAGTGTTTCCCAACCTTGTGCCTCCAGCTGTTTTTGAACTACAACTCCCATCATCCCTGACTAGCAAGACCAGTGGCAAGGGATGATGGGAATTGTAGTCCAAAAACAGCTGGAGGCACAAGGTTGGGAAACACTGAACTAGATAACTTCACCTTTAAGTGCAAACTAATTCCCCCCCCACCTGCCAGTGGCTCCCATTCTACCAGTCACCAAGGCAAGTATTCAGATGCTCTCATTCAGCTGAATAAGACTATTACTCTTTAGTAGCTTATTGCGTGGCGAGTTCCCATCCCCCACCCCCAGTGGAAATAAAGACACATGACACAATTATTTAAGGTTAATGGGCTAAATATTGCCACAACTTTATTGGTTACATGTAATGAGCGGTATTGGCTTAGGCATTGGTCCTAACAGTCCATCCGGCTTCCGCCTGTTCACTTGAAGTCTGGGAAGGGTTAACCACCAGTAGGGGGTGTCCTGCTGTTGCACATCAACTAGGAACTCCCCCAGGGTCACCGCTCAGGGGAGTGCCCTCACCTCCATAGGCTTTGGATAGGGACACGCCCCCCCCCGGAATCCTTTATCAGACTACCATGTCAGAATTCAGGTACGGTCAGAGGTATGTGCCTATCTCTCCAGGCACCGGCTGAATTCTTTCGACCTCCCTCCGGCGACTCCCGGTAGGAAAAACACACGAGGTCCGTTCCGGCGATTTTCCTCAGGCTGTGAGAAAAACACACCAAACTGCTTCTCCTCCTCCCTGCTCTCCAGCATATCCCCAGGGAGGGGAATCAGACACAGACAGAAATGTATCTACATGTTTTATTCCTGTCTTCAGCAGTCAAACAGTAAAAGAGAAAACATGTCTGCTCTCTTCAACAAACAGAGAGAAACTCCAAACTCCACCCATGTACATCCTGTACAGGTCATATGACACACACACTGAGCTAACATCCGGTGCTCAGCACAGAATGGACTGCCCCTTTGTTTCCATGGCAACAGTCACAAACATCCTGTCTGGCTTTGCAGCCACAAGCAGCTGTCTGAGCTGCTGTAGCCTTTGCTTGCTGCAGCATTGCTGCTTTAGAATAACATACTCCCCCTAAAGTATCAATGCGTGCTGCGAGCAAAGCATCATCCAGAGAAGAAAACAAACAGTTGTTAT
The DNA here is from genome assembly GCF_951804945.1 of Podarcis cretensis. Taxonomy (NCBI): domain Eukaryota; kingdom Metazoa; phylum Chordata; class Lepidosauria; order Squamata; family Lacertidae; genus Podarcis; species Podarcis cretensis. The sequence continues at coordinate 20,013,635 of NC_137177.1, read as the reverse complement.
ACTTATAACACTCCCCTGTTGTTTCAGTTCCATCCTTGGAACTACCCGCCACTGGTTTTACCAATGTACCTCTCTGGTTGTGTGACTTCCAAGGAATGAGTGCTTCTGCATTACCTTGGTTAGCAACTCTCTGTTGTGCCTTTGTCTCTGACTCAGACACAGCTTCAATTTGACCTTGGTCGTTTACAACAGCAACACATGCAATAGCTTGGTTGGCAAACTCCTTTGAATACCTCTTGGGTGGTACACCCTTCGTTGCTCTCTCAGACCTACGTAAGAGGTGCTGCTCTTCTCTGCTTTCTGGTTCAGCCTCTGAGCTCTCTGGAGAACCAGTACTAAGCTTAATCAGTGGTTCATCCTCCTCTTCTGAGGGTCTAGTCATTGTGTGAGATTTCCTCTCAATGACTGTGACAACTGAGCTGTCTGAGCTATCGCTGTCATCATCAGTACTACTGAACTCAATAAGATCAAACTCATCATCATCATCATTAGAATCATAATCATCTCCTGTGGGAAATGTGTGAACAATCACTCTCTCCTGTTCAGGAGCACTCTCTAGAAATTTTGTGAGAATCACCTGACCAGATTCAGACAAAATTACTCTGTAGAGACCCTTTTCATAACCCACAAAAATGCCTCTGGCATTCTTTACTCCACCTGGAGCTTCTGTTCTCACATGAGACCCAAAAACCTTGAAATGGGCAACAGAAGGTTTTCTGTGGAACAGTTTCTCAAAGGGAGAACATCCCAAGTCTTTTGAAACCTTTCTCAACCACGTATAAGTATATGACATTAGCGACTCAGCCCAGTACTCATGTGGCAGATGTGAACTAAGCAATTGCGCCTCCATTCCCTTTTGCAATTCTTTGTTCACCCTAACACAGACACATCTGTTCCAAGCTTCTTCGGAAGCTGCAATTTTGTGTCTTATCCCTTTCTTCTTCAGGAACCTCTGGAAATCCTGTAAGAGAAAAATTGGCTTCTCATCTGTGCAAAGACAATCTATGTCAGCATCATGCATATTTTTAACCTTATCACAAAACTCTTTAAACCTTTCTAAGGCTTCTTTCGGTCTCTCCAAAAGATAAACCCAGACAAAACCTGTGAAAGAATCAACACATATTAGGTAATACTTTGCATTGCCTCTAGATGGTGCTAAAGGACCAATCACATCAGCATACACCCGCTGAAATGCCTTGTCGACCCTCGAGGTGACCTGCTTGGCGTTCTTCTTGGCTACACCTGCAAAAGAAATCATGTTAGAATCACAAGAATTACATTCCATGTAATCACTTTGATCAAAAGTCAACAAATACAGTCCATCTTTCTCTTTGGCAGAAAGATACAACTCTCCATCTTTGTAGATCTCACAGTGTTGATCATCATAGGACAGTTTTAGACCCTTCTTGGCAATCTGCGAAACGCTGAGCAGATTGTACTTCAACTCTGGAACCAAATAAACATTGTTTATAGTCAAGTTCAGACTTTTAAGATACACAGTCCCAGTTCCGGTGGCTTCCAGCTCTCGACCGTTGGCTTGTTGTACAACGAAGCTTTGCTTCTTAAACAACGAAAACAAATCCCTGCGATGGGTCATGTGAACCGTCGCTCCCGTGTCTAAAATGAAGGAATTCCCCACTTGTGGTGTGGCTTTTAGGGACATCAAAGCCTTTGCAGGCTTCGCCTGTGACTTGGCAAGACTTCTGCCTGACGCCTCAGACTTCGTGGAGCTTCCCTTGGCTCCTATGTTCTGATGTGGCTTCCTGCAGTTCCGCTGAAGATGCCTAGTCTGTCCACAATTGTGGCATCGGACAACGTTCAAAGCTACGGCGTCTCCTCCAGTAGCTATAGCAGTGGGGGTGTCTGAACTCCGTTCTTGTCTCCCCCTGTCCTTGACTTCCAGGGCAGCAAGTCTGTCCTGTTCGTTCAGAACCACGGCAAAGACTCTGTCCGACGTTAGAACTTGCGCTGGGAGAGACCCCAGCTGACTGGCAACCGTTTTGTAAGTCCGATTCAGGCTGTTGATCACCATGAAACAAAACACTTCCTCCTGCAGACGGAAATTGCGTTCCACCATCTGCTGACGCAGAAATTTCATTTCCGTCAGGTGCGCTTGAACATCTCCATCAGGCGCAAGCCTCAGGTTAGTCAGCTTTTCAAAATACAGCAACGCTGAAGAACCTGCATCTCTCTGATGTGTCCTTCTCAGCGTGTCCCAAACATCTTTCGCGTGCGGTAAATCTTGTATATGAACAAGCTGAGAGTCTGACACGCACAGAATTATAGCAGTTCTGGCCTTCATATCCTGTGACTCCCAAACAGGCGTTGGTGCTGCAGGGATGGGGTTCTCAATCACCCTAAACAGTCTCTGATTCTGCAGCAAAGCCTTCATCTTAATAGACCAAGATGCATAATTGTCACTGGTCAAGAGGGGTGGAGAAGGCAGGCTTCCCTTCTTGACATCCATTTTGAGTCCTTGCATTGACTCTCAAACACAAGCCTCTAAAATCCAATAGCTGGCTTGTTTACACTCTGTGCACCTGGCAGCAATAACACTGGCTGCTTGGAAAGTCCCTTTCCAACAGTTCCTTTGTAAAGGCCTAGTCAAAACACGAGCTGTTTGTGCCTATCTGGGCATAGCCTGACTTCCAGCCCTTATCTTGAAACTGGCCTGCGTTGCTAAGCAACCACATTCCTTTCCTTGGACAGGAAAAACCACAGGAATGTTTGGAATGCAGACTCTTCTCTCTCGGAGCTGTTTTTCCCAAACGTTGCTCCCATGAAGCAGAGAATTAATCCATCTGCATACACACTCTTAAGCCCGAAAATCTCATACCTGGGCTCCGTAGCTTGGCTTTCAGCTTCTTCTGGTCAGCTTCTAGCTGCAGAGAATCAGCATCCATCTCAGGCTTCCATGGAGAGGGATGAATACAGTCTCCTTGATGCAGACTCCCATGGATCGTAGCAACCGTCAACTGCTACCAATGTCAAAATTCAGGCTCGGTCAGAGGTATGTGCCTATCTCTCCAGGCACCGGCTGAATTCTTTCGACCTCCCTCCGGCGACTCCCGGTAGGAAAAACACACGAGGTCCGTTCCGGCGATTTTCCTCAGGCTGTGAGAAAAACACACCAAACTGCTTCTCCTCCTCCCTGCTCTCCAGCATATCCCCAGGGAGGGGAATCAGACACAGACAGAAATGTATCTACATGTTTTATTCCTGTCTTCAGCAGTCAAACAGTAAAAGAGAAAACATGTCTGCTCTCTTCAACAAACAGAGAGAAACTCCAAACTCCACCCATGTACATCCTGTACAGGTCATATGACACACACACTGAGCTAACATCCGGTGCTCAGCACAGAATGGACTGCCCCTTTGTTTCCATGGCAACAGTCACAAACATCCTGTCTGGCTTTGCAGCCACAAGCAGCTGTCTGAGCTGCTGTAGCCTTTGCTTGCTGCAGCATTGCTGCTTTAGAATAACATACCCTTCAATATGTGGGGCAGGTGATGGCACTTCCTTCCCTCTTCCATCTACAAAACAATACCACTACCAATGCCTAACCACCAATACTAAGAAAGTTGTGATAATTTGCTACGAGGTAGGCGAAAACCAAGTGGTTTGTCCATAGCTAGCTATTTAACACCATCCTCTGGAGCAAGATTCCCAAAATTCTGGAATGGTATACCATGGTGAAGTTGACGGTATTATTTTGCTGGGTCTGGTGCAAATGAGAACAGAAGAATAGCCTCCTGAATGACACCAGTGACCCATTGAGTCCAGCATCCTATTTCTTTCAGATGCCTGTGGGACACTGCAGAGCAGAACATGAGCACAAGAGCCCTCTCCCCTCCTGTGATTACCAGCAAGTGGTATTTGGTAGCATTACTGCCTCAACTATGGAGGCAGAGCTCAGCCATCATGCCTAGTAGCCACTGATAGCCTTTCCCATGAATTTGCCTCCTCCTCTTTTATAGCTATCCATGTTGGTGACCATTAGTGACTCATGGAGGAGTGGTTTTCACAGTTTGACTATACACTGCTTGAAGTACTTTCTTTTTCTCTGTCCTAAATCTTCCAACATTCAGCTTCATTGGATATCCACAAGTTCTAATGTTAAAGAGATGTGTGGTGATCAGATTGTACCCAGTACTCCAAGTGTGGTCACACCATAGATATGTGTAACAGCATTATGCTAGCAACAGCTTTGTTTTCATTCCTTTCCTAGTGGTTCCTAGCATGGAATCAGCCTTTCTCACGACTAGTGCACACTGGGTCAACCTCTTCCTTAAGCTATCGAAGATGACTCCAAGGTCTCGTTCTTGGTCCATCACCTCCAGTTCAGACCCCATGAGCATGTATGGGAAATTAAAACGTTTTGCTCCAAAATACATCACTTTACACTTCTTTACATTGACTTGCATTTGCCATTTTACTGCCCATTCACTCAGTTTGGAGAGGTCCTTTCAGAGCTCTTCGCAATCTCTTTTTGTTTTAACAACCCTGAACAATTTAGTGTCATCAACAAAATCCTCACCACTCTCTCCTAACTCAAGATCTTTTATGAAAAAGTTAAGAAGCACAGGTCACATACCAACTCCCAAGAAATGGGTCCTCTCTAAGGGAACGCCTCCCTCTTCTTCAAGGTGATGTTCTCCTTTCTCAGGACCTTCCTTCTTCCTTAAGGCAGGAGAGCTGTCATTGTGGGAGGGCCACCCAGTTATCATGTCCCTGAAACATACTATAGCATATAAACTTATCCTAAGATTATTCTCAAGTAACCTCATGTACTTCAATTCTCATGCTGTAAATATATATGGGCTCAGATATTCCAGAAAGAAAGAATGTTTTGAAAATCTCTCTCTCTTTTTTTCAAGGTTTGCTGACATCCCCTGAAATTTCAGATATTCTTTTTCTTCCTTCTGTAAACATCACCAGTGGCTAGGTATGCGGAATATGTCCGTTGTGGTTTCACATTTTTGCAATCTTAAATTCAGTTCTCCATATTTCCACTTCATTTTGTGAATTTTTTAACATATGTTTTTCAAAGCACTTTCTTCCAATATAATGCACTTATATCCCCTCCAAAGTATGCCTTTTATGCACACTTTTGCCTTATATACACATTTTGTACACGTTATTTAGCTTAAGAGCTGCATTGCAAAATTCAGAGAAGTGCAAATTTCAGAGGTTGCCTATGTTTCACTTTGTAAACTTCAGAATGTGCAAAATGTGTAACTTCCACATGTGGTGGACTTGTGCACATGTATGCAAAGGTTGGGGACATGTTTTAGAGGAAATCAAGGATATTGTGGGCACTCCAGGCTAACCTGAATTTTCCCCTTGATACTTGGTTAAAGAAGGTCGTATATAAATCACAATATTTGAAAACTCATTCACTCATTATGAACGTATGGACTATGCAGCTACATGGTGATCACTCACGACTCATATCAAAAGCAAACTTACGGCAGGCAAGTTCCTGCAAAATATGATTTTATCTGGATTTGATTGTATTCCCAGGCTTACTATTGACCATTCCTTTATGCTTCAATGGAATCATGATCTTATTATTCATAGCATTTTTAAAAATCTTTCTGCAGTAACCATTCTCCCACTTTTCTTTCTTAAGTTGTGAAGCATATTATGCCAAACAGGAAAGCCACTGTTCATTTCTGGATCTCTCAAACATTTGTACAGTATGTAACAAAATATGATAATAATAAATCACTGAACTTTCTGACAGTAAGAGCTGTTTGACAATGGAACAGACTCCCTTGGGAAGTAATGGGCTCTCCTTCCTTTGAGGTTTCTAAGCAGAGGTTGGGTATCCATCTGTCGTGGATGCTTTAGTTGAGATTCTTGCATTGCAGGGGGTTGCTCGGGATCCCTTCCAACTCTATGATTCTATATTATTCTTTGTGTGTTTAATATTTAAAGTTAGTGAAGTAATAACAATTACCATCTAATCTGATGACTCACTAAATCCACTAAATTCAGTCTATTTACCTAATTGCACCACTGACCTGATTTGGGGTAAGTAACGTTCACTATATCATCATCCAACAGTTGGAATTCATTTTCTACACAGCTGAGCGTTTCTGTTGAGTGCAACTGTTGAGTAAAAAGGATCCCCTTGTATTTGAAATAAGTCATTGGTGACACTGAAAAACTGAAGATGAGAGAGAAATTATGTCACATCCTTACGGACTTTCAGGTAGCTACCGTTTTAGAGCCAAACTCTGGGGATAGCTGGGGAGCAGGAGGAAGGGGAGAGTTCAGGAGTGGGTGATGGGCCATCAATAGATGCTCAAGTGGTGTCACCAGTCCGGGTGGTGACACCTGGCCAAGGAACTCAGTTATGAGTGCACATCATATCAGGCTTTCATCTCTCAGTCAGATCATGGGCACAAGTTGTAGCACAATTAACTCAAATCACCTCCACTTCCCATTAGGAAATAGGCCCAAATTGCATCCTCTCACTCACTGCCACTATGCATCAACTGAAGGAAAATCGCTTTAAACAAAGAAGAGAATGCAGCATCATAGCCACACCTGCCCAAAGCAAGGCACACATACACCCCATCCACACACATGCATAACTGCTTCTGGGCCTACTCTCATAGGATGAGTTGGGGCTATTTACCTGAAGTGCAAAATAATATTTGATCTTCCCTACTTCTGCCAATAGGAGGCCAGGTGAGGTGAACTTTTCCCTCAGTTTGGAACCTTTGATACTCATTTATTGATTTAAAGCATTTCACATGCTCAGCAGTTGAAAACATTTCCTGAACAGCTATACATGACAGCAGTAAAGCAAAGCAAACAGTCCCCACCCACAGCCTTAAAATCTTGAAATGCAATCTGAAAGGGGAAGGGGTCAAGAGGGAGCAGGAAGAAAATCTGTTCGTAAAAATTTCAAAGATCTGAAACTCATAACCAGATTGCATGGGATCTATTTGGGAAGAAGAGAAGTGAAATGAAGCGGGTCTCTCGACAGAGACACTACTCTCCCTTCTCTCTCACTGCTGCAAACAGGTGGAGGACTGCCGATAGCAGACAGTTCAGGGAAGAGAGGAGCCATGAGGTGCAGCAGAGCTGGTGAATGGACCTACTGTCACTTTTATCTCCCTCTGCTGCAGTCATTTATAGAATATTGAAGTTAATTTGAAACCTTCTGGAAACCATGGTACTGCCCCCCAATAAATGTAGAAGTGATCACACACACACACATCGTGATTTATGATATATTTCCAGGTCAAATATTATGAAATCACTCTCACGAAACATTTTTGGACAGTGTACCAATACATTGCCCAGCCTGAGTCACAACCTGATTTGGCCTAAGCCTGGATCTCTTCCCCCACCGTTGCTGGGAAATTCCAGAATCAGACTGGAATTCAACTTGTATGCCAGCTGAGAATAGCTTTCCCCCCAGTCTATAGTCTGTTATATGCATCTTATCAGTTCCGTCTGGCTCACCAAACATGGCCGTCCCTGGCAGGGGTACCCTGACCAATGTAGTCCATGTAACTTTGAAGCAAGAATACTGTAATGAGCTCTTTGTGGGGCTGCCCTTGAGTCTGGTTAGGAAGCTCCAGCTAGTGCAGAATGCTGTGACCAGATTGCTGCTGCCCAGACCAAGAGTAGGCTGGGATAGAGTGAGTCATTATGGTACCCCATTTTCTGGCAAATTGATGCATGCTGTGAGTTGCAAAAATAAATGTGGCCAGGCACAATCTCCCTGGGTTTGGGCAAAACCTGCTTTCAGCTTTGCCACTGTGGTGGAGACTGATTTGTCTCTGCTGATAAACTACAGGGAGCAAAGAGGGACATTTTGTTGCATTCCAGCATGTGTTAAATGAAAACACCATAATATCCAACATTTCCCAACCCAAATCCAGAACACACACATTCAGGTCTCCTTGGCCCAGCCTGCTGTCTTGGGCCCAGTGCCTTACTTTCACTGTCTCTCCTCCATTGATGCTGCCATGATGATGCCAAGGCTGCTGCCACCACAAGACCTCAGTTGAGGCCCACCACAGCCACTGATGTACTTCCAGAAGCCAGCACCACACTTCTGGAAGTGCAATTTGAAGTGCAGCCCAGCTTCTAGAAGTACGTCTGAGGCCACAGCAGGCCTCAATGGAGGACTTGCAGTCAAGGCCTTGCCTTCCTGCAGCAGAGGAGGAGCCGGGGCACCTTCTGTTAAGCTGGGATCTCTTGCTCAAAGGAGGACAGTTGGCAGGTATGAAAACACACATGTAAAAATTTTTGATTTAGAACAACAGCACTATTCCAGATCAAGTATCTGTTTATTTAGCAGAAGGTACCCAAACCATATCAAACATAAGAATGTGAAGGTGGAGAACAGCAGGAACAATGTTCTGTGATTCTTCATTCCCAAGGGAAGGTCATATTCACACCATGCATGTTCTCCCAGTAAACATGGCCGAAGTATTCGCTCTGCACCACTATCAGGAGGTTCTTCCAGTCCCCGGAGATCCCTAGAACAAGACAAGAGCAAGTGGCAACCACAAAGAATTTCACCTGAAATTGCTTCAACTTATATTAGAACTTTTCTTCCTCGTACTCAGGCATGTGGCAGCTCAGGTAGCTGATGTTAGGGGGAAAAACACATGCCCCCTAGGCTTTTGCTCTGAGCCCCTCCCCAACCATTCCCACCCTCCTGATTTGGCTTTCCAGCAGCACTAATGCATGCATGTTGGGTACCTGGACAAGCTGGGTGTCTCATCCAGCCATGCTTTCTTCTTGCACCTCAGAGATTTCCATTAACTGTGTGTCTGTTGCTCTGCCTGCTGAATTTCTGCTTGCATTCCAAATACTGTAGATGTGAAAGGCACAGAAACTGCCAAATCTAGCATAAACAATCCTTTTTTTAACATAATTTTTATTAACAGGCCAATCAAATCACATTGTTTCAAATCATATTAATTCCAAATTATACAGCCAAATTTTTAAATTTTGTTGGGGGTACCCATACATCAAGCTCCAAACGAGGATCCAAACATCACTTCTATTACTGCTTTAATTAAACAGTTCTATCCAGTTTTGTCCAGATAGTCTCTTTATTACTTTCTTCATCTTCTTGTTGTTGTCATATATTCCTTTCTTTGCGATCTCTGATAATCTTCACAAGCAGGTTGGAAGCAAACATCGTCTGTGTGGGTTTTACACACTCCACAAGTCATAACTCATAGGGACAGCCACCATTCCCCTCCTCCTTCAAAAGTTTATCTTCGGTCTGCCCTTTAGTTTTCCCAGGCTTGTCAGATATCTCAAAAAGGGCTCTGCCAGGATAAGATCGCATTCCAATCATCATTCACATTCCAATAATCCTGGTCCTCCTCCCCCCGTCTTTCTTAGACAAGCCTGTCTCACGAGACGCCATTTAAAACTGCATCATAGAATTTTTCCATTCTCCGATATTTACCAATCCTCTCTTTGATCTTTAATCCCCCCCCCCCAGTTTTTTAATTCCTGCTTGTGATAAATAAAATACGGCGATTCTTCTTTCTTTGGGGTGGAGGGTTATTAATACTCACATAAGGCAAAGAAAAGAAAAGTTTTTTCCTCCACCCCCCTTCTTCACTCCAGACATACCAGTCTCTTAATGGCATTTCATCACTTGATTTATTTGTCCCGCACCGCCGCTCCGATCCTAGAGATCCATTAATCAGCAGTCTTATCTCCCGAACTTTGCTTGATGTATGTGCTTTAGCTTCTTTCCAATTATATATTTCCAGTTATATTTTCGAGCTAAAGCGAACCAGCACACGCAGATTGGAGACAGCGTCAGGAAGAGCCGACTTCACCGAGGGCTGGTGCCAAGTGACCGGCACCCCCTTCTTTCAAATCTGGGGGTGCATTATGGACACCGCTGGCAAGGCAGTCCCCCCCATCTCCTTGGGGGGTCGGGAAGACTGCATACTTCCCATAGCAGCTTCTTAATTACCTCGTGTGGGTCGGAGAGATGTTATTGTCGGCCATCTTCCAATGCGCCACCTGGTGGCCCCCTAGCATAAACAATCCTTAGGCAAGTACTGTGTCTTGATTGCCTGGAGAATCAGGAACTTATTTTCAGGGAGTCCCCAGAATTATTGAGGTCTCAAAATCGTGCAGAAACACCCTTGTTCTCCAGACTGCCTCTTTCAGAATAATTTCTTATTTTGATCTGGACTTTCATGAAATAGATAGACTTAGGTGGGATGTTGCACAGTGAGAAAGGTATACAATCCTGCAAACTATGCCCATTTTCTGGGCCTTCAAACTGTGTTCACAGTCATCTCTGACTCCACACTCTATTGACTGGTTTCTGAATGACTTTTTCTGTGTGGCATCAAACAGAAAAACAGAAATAGAATAGGTTATTCACCCTTGGTAAGCAGCATTGTGGCCTTATTCCTTGGCACTCCGTGGCAACCAATGTTTTTACCATTCCTCATGAACTTTGATTTTGTGCTCTCGGGTATTAAAGAAAAGTTGGACATCTTGTTGTCCTTCATCTTGTGGAAAGAGGCGTTTTCCACCACAGAGTCAATTTGTTGGCTGTTTAGCTCCTTGCCAAGAAAATGACAGATCTTCTGCACGCTGCCTCGAAGGTCCTGCAGAAAGCAAAAGCAAATGGCTGTGAATCCTCATGTGATGGAGAGAGCTTGCCCTTCATCAGGAGGTACACAGAGAGCATGAGTACCAGTATGCAATGTGCACTGGGTAAGATGGATGCCTTGAAGATGTGGAATTTGCTGTTGTCACCATGCAGAAGTCACTGTGTCTCCAGCTGCCCCTCAGCCAGCACAGCACCCATGGGGCATCTGAGTCAGCAAGAGACATTGCCTTTGAGGCAGAAAAGCAGGTTATTGGCACATCTGTTCTAATGCAGAACAAAGGAAATGTACTCTGCACATGATATGCTGTGTATGTAGAGGTAGCAATGAATTTTGCACATACTCAGAATCCCCTTCCATCCAATATTACCAGAATCTTTCAACAACAACAACAAAGGCAGCTTCATGTGTGAATAATGTCAGAATTATATCTTTCTTCCCGAGCGGCCTTGCTTTCCTAACAATTAAGGGCAATTTCCAATTTACATGGAAATGAGCAGTGAAAAATATAACTAATCTAGGCTTCAACACGGGGCATGAACAAGCTAACAAAAACATTAAACAGTGTGTGGAAGACACAGAACACCAAGCAGACCTAGCCAGGTCCCCAAAATTTCTAATCAGCGAAACCAGAAGATACCTCACTTCCCAAATGCCATATATAACCAACCTTGAAATCTCAAAACATCAAAGGCCTTCAATCTGGCCCGTTGTTAGGCCCTCCCCTCAGCTATTCAGGAAGGCTGTTATAGGAAGACACCATATGAGGAGAGGAAATGCCCATGTGGTTCCTGGGCAGCATATCTTTTTCCATTGCCAGTACTATGTAGACATACAAGCAAGGTTTATCCTGCCTATCCTGCTTAACTTCCAAGGATGCACAGAACAACTTAACATCTCCCTACTACTCCAGGATGAAAACCCAGATGTTACATATTCAGTTGCTAGATTTTGTGCTGCCATTATGGATAGTCACCAAAGGATATTCACCCATTTGTGCTATAAACCAGTCCTAAACTGAAGGCCCATATTGCAAGACCATTATTCCCATAAACTCCACCCCTTATCGTTGTTTTAATTGCGTGCCTTTTGATCCTTATCAGTTTTAATTATCAGTTCTTCCTCATCAATTATTTGTGTTTAATCTCATACTCTATTCAAGTGTTCTATCCTATGCTTGTTTCTTTGTTCTTATATACCTTAGCAATCACCTGTCTGCTATTTTATTCATATGTTCCTCTTATGCCGGTCTGTGACCATAAGAAAGTTTTATTCATGTCAGAACTGGGGCAGCATGGCAAAACAGTTAAAAATGGACCTTTACCTGCTGTAGTTCTTCATAAGTGATGAAGAAGATGTTGGCTCTCTCCTTCATCTCCACCCAGCCTTTCACATGGTCAAACCAGGAACCATAACCCACTGGAAGAGCAAAGAGGAAGCAAGGGTGAAATGTAAGGAGTTATGGGAGGGAATAGAGAATGCTATTGTAGACGTAGAGGAAACACCAGTCCGGGGGGTGAGTAGAGAATGCTATTGTAGATGTAGTGGAAACACCAGCCAGGAACTTGGAAAATAACTGCAATATCCCTTAAAAACAAAATCAGTAACAGGAGATTTCAATGCTGCCCTGTGTCCAATACCACCTGCTGACCGATCTATGTACTGACATTATTCATGTACGAGAGAAGTAAAGCTTTGAATGAGTCAACAATATTACGCTTTTTTTTTGTTTCTGCCACCAGTGAGAATGTCTGCTATCATCGATTCTGATCTATTGTTTTGTTGGTGCCAATCTCACACTGAGGTTAAGGGCTTTCCTTAAATTTCACCCTATTCTCATTTAATGCCAATCTTGCCAAAGGACATTTATTGATTTTCTTTAATGTAAGTCTTCCCTGCATTTCTGCCCTTCTCCATGTATCCAACTGGGGATTATAGTTCTCTGATAGGACTGTAGAGTTACATAAAAATTAATACTTTCTGATGGTGGACATGACTGGTGCTGGGTCACAGCAAACAAAAGTGGCTGATTTGCCTCCTTCCATACTTTCCCCACTCAGGAATCTCTCCATGAACTCTTCAGCAGTTCCAGGGTCCTTCAACACTTTAAAGCCTTTGGTGAAGTGGTAGCTTGAAACCATAGCATTTCTGGGGTTACGCAGAGTATAGACTACCTGTAACAGAGGAAGAGCTATATTGAAGGCGGGCCCAGGCACCCCAACACTATCAATAGGCAGAGTGTGGCAGCAAACTGAAGGCATGATAAATAAAACCTGACATGGGAACAGGGGAAGCCTCATTTCCCATTTTTGATTGTTCGGGAGCCAGAAGGTTCGGCTTCGGAGACATTTGGGATCCAAGGTATGACTGTATCTGAAAAACTCATTCATTTTTCATGGGTTTCCAGGGATAAAGCCAAAGCTTAGGACTATGCAGCTACATGACATATGTCAAAAGCAAACTTATGGCTGACAGGTTTAGTGGACACTATGTCCACTAAATCCAAAATCTATTTACAGTGGTGCCCCGCAAGACGAATGCCTCGCAAGACGAAAAACCCGCTAGACGAAAGGGTTTTCCGTTTTGGAGGCGCTTCGCAAAACGAATTTCCCTATGGGCTTGCTTCGCAAGACGAAATGTCTTGCGAGTTCTTTCGAGTTTTTTTCCCTTCCCCCCCTTTTTCCAAGCTGCTAAGCCGCTTATCTGCTTATCTGCTAAGCTGATAAGCCGCTAAAAGCCGCTAAAAGTCGCTAAAAGCCGCTAAGCCGCTAATAGCACTAATCCGCTAAGCCGTCAATGGGCTTGCTTCGCAAGACGAAAAAACCGCTAGACGAAGAGAATCACGGAACGGATTCTTTTCGTCTTGCGAGGCACCACTGTACCTAATTGCAATACTGACCTGACTTGGGATAAGTGACATTCACTATATCATCCAACACTTTGAAGTCGTTTTCCACATAGCTGAGTGTTTCCTCTGAGTACATTTCTGGAGAAAATGGGATCCCCTTGTATTTGAAATAAGGCATTGATGATACAGAAAAACTAAAGCTATGAGAGAGAGAGAGAGAGAGAGAGAGAGAGAGAGAGAGAGAGAGAGAGAGAGAGATATTATGCCACATCCTTAGGGACATTCAGGTAGCTACTGTTCTAGAGCCAAATTCCGGGGATAACTGGGGGCAGGGGAGAGTTCAGGAGGTGGTGGTGGGCCATCAGTAGATGCTTAAGTGGTACCACCAGGTGTGGTGGAAAAAAATTCAAGAAACTCAATTCTGAATACATGTCATATCTGGCAGCGCTGGGTCAGATACTGGTCAGCACAAAGAGGCAGAGTCCATTGTCAGTGAAATTAATGCTTTATTCAAGGAAATGGCAACTCAACAATTTTTCCAGGTCAGTCTTTCCCATATAGAGCTGTTGTCTGGACTGAATGTCCCTTTCTTGCACACTTTCTAAGGCACCTCCTCTGCCAGATGTTGCCCAAGCAGTCTCCAACTGTCTATGTTCATCTCTGGTCTCTTCTCTTCCCCTCCTCATGATCTTGCATGTTCTTTGAGATCGGGATACAGGAGGAGCTTCTTGCAGTCAGAGAGGGCCATTTCCGTGATTCTTCAGCAGCTCATCACTCAGATCTGCTTCCCCAGGGCATTCCCAGCAGAAACTTGGGAGCTGATGAAACTGGTTCCTGCCAGTGGTGCAAAAATCACTGTGTGTACTTCTCACCCGCAGGATAAAGGCAATTTGGGGGGGGAGGGGTGCACAATTAAGCTCCTTGCCAAGGGCACAAGGGAACCTAGTTACGCCACTGATTCCCTGCATGGAACATCCTAGCAAAGCAGACCCCTCAGGCTCCCCACCCAACGCCACGTCCTGTAACAGGCCTGGATCTCTCTGACTCAGCCTAAGCCTAGATCCCTGCCCCCACCATCAGTGGAATAGGCCTGAATCAGTCTGCAATTTAACTTGTGAAGAACTTTCCACCACTGGCTGCCTCTTCTCTTATTTTTCTTCTAGTCTTTGCCCTTCCCACTTTTCTTCAAGCAACATGCCAGCTGAGAATAGCTTTGGCCCCAATCTATAGCATGTCCACTGTAGTTCATGCACTGGAACCCTTGAGGCTAAATTACTGTAATGTGTTCCTTGTGGGCCTGTCTGTGAGTCTGGTTCGGAAACTCCAGCTGCTGCATGATGCTGCAGCCATATTGCTAACGGGAGCTTCTGGTCGAGAACATGTGACACCACTGTTAAAACAGCTGCACTGCCTGCTCATCTGCTACTGAGCCAGGTTCAAGGTACTTGCATTGATTTGCATCTTCAGTTGTGCCCCATGTTGATGTGTCTCATTAGAAAACAAGAAACCGAGCTTTCAGTGTCATTGGCCTTGCCATGTGGAACACCTTGGCAACAGAGATTCAGTGAGAGCCTTCTGTACCACCTTTTAAACACCTGCTTGAAAATTCTCTGTTTTGCCAGCCCATTAAGAGTACATTTCCCTCAAGGTCTGTTGCTGTTTGTTTTTAATTATTTTTTGTTTGTTTTTTAACTTGTTCTTAGCTTTTTGTGATTTTACTGTTTAGTTTTATGATACAGTGGTATATAAATATTTTTATGAATGAAAAGATAAATATTCATTTACCCAGTCTCTAACCTGTTATATAAATTTATTATATAACATTTATTATTTATTATATAAATTTATTATATTATATTATATTATTTATTATAAATTTATTCATTTAACCCTGCTGCTTAGCATCCAAAGAGGAAGTTTTCTAAGAGCAGTACATGCATTTTAAAAAAGAACCCAAACAGGGAAGGCATCTGAGGATGTGCCCTCATATTGGAAGGTGCCAGGCATGTTATCATGGAAGAACACAATCATCTTGTGACGCTTCCGTAGGCATCCTATCTTGAGCAGTGTGAAGAGTCCTTTTTGGCTGACGAGGTTGAAGGCCTTCATCAGGTCTATGAAGGCGATGTTCAAAGGGTATCTCGGTCTCAGCATTTCTACTGTAGCTGCTGCAGTGAGACCTCCAAGCTCTAAAGACACTTTGTGATTTGGTAAAAAAATAATAAAGAACAACTGTACCATTCCTGATCAGGTGTGTTTATTAGCACAGTGGTAGCAGAAACTATCCAAACCATATGATACATAAGAATGTGGAGAAAATCAGGATCAGCAATCTGTGATACTTCATTCCCAAGGGAAAGTCATATTCACACCACGCATGTTCTCCCAGTAAACACGGTCAAAGCGTTCACTCTGTGCCACTGTCAGGTGGTTCTTCCAGTCCCCACAGATCCCTAGAACAAGACAAGAGCAAGTGGCATGATCACCTGAAATTACGTAAACTTAAATTGGGACATTTCTTCTTCGTCCTCAGCTGTGAGGCAGGCAACCCCTCAGGTAGCTGATGTTACTGGTGTGTCTTAAGGGCCTGGAGAATCTGCAACCTGTTTTCAGGGAGTCCCCAGCATTATCCAGGTCTCAAAATTGTGCAGATACATCCTTGTTCTCCAGACTGCCTCTTTCAGAATAATTTCTTATTTTGATCTGGATACCCATGAAATAGATAGACTTAGATGGGATGTTGTACAGATAGGAAGATATACAATCCTGCGAACTGTACCCCCTTCTGAACCTGCAAACTGTGTTGACAGTCAGCTCTGACTCTACGATCTATTGACTGGTTGCTGATAGATTTTTTCTGTGTGGCATCAAACATCCACAGAAAAAGAAGAGGTTCTTCACCCCTAGCATGAGCATTATGGCTTTATTCCTTGGCAACCAATGTTTTTACCTTTCCTCAAGAGTGTTGCTTTTGTATGGTCAAAAATGTTGTCTGGTGTTAAGGAAAAGTTGGACATCTTGTTGTCCTTCATCTTGTGGAAGGAGGCGTTTTCCACCACAGACTCAATTTGTTGGCTGTTCAGCTCCTTGCCAAGAAAATGACAGATCTTCTGCACGCTGCCTCGAAGGTCCTGCAGAAAGCAAAAGCAAATGGCTGTGAATCCTCATGTGATGTAGAGAGCTTGCCTTTCATCAGGAGGCACACAGAGAGCATGAGGACCAGTATGCAATGTGCATTGGGCAAAATGAATGTCTTCAGTATGTGGAATTTGCTGTTGTCACCTTGCAGAAGCCACTCTGTCTCCACCTCCCCTCAGCCAGTACCGAACACAGGGGGCACCTGAGTTAGCAAGAGACATTACCTTTAAGGCAGAAAGGCAGGTTATTGGCACATCTGCTCTAATGTAGAAGAAAGGAAATGTACTCTGCACATGATATGCAGTGTATGTAGAGGAAGCACTGAATTTTGCACATACTCAGAATCCCTTTCTAGCCAATATTACTAGAATATTTCAAAAAAGAAGGCAGCTTCATGTGTGAATAATATCAGAATTGGGGCTGCAGATCAACACAGTTAAAATTGGACCTTTACCTGCCGTAGTTCTTCATAGGTGTTGAAGTAGATGTTGGCTCTCTCCTTCATCTCCACCCAGCCTTTCACATGGTCAAACCAGGAACCATAAGCCACTGGAAGAGCAAAGAGGAAGCAAGGATAAAATGTAAGGAGTTATGGGAGGGAATAGAGAATGCTATTGTAGACGTAGAGGAAACACCAGTCAGGAACTTGGAAAATAACTGCATTATCCCTTAAAAACAAAATCAGTAACACGAGACTTCAACGCTACCCTGGGTCCAATGCAACCTACTGACTGCTCTATGTACTGACATTTTCCACATACAAGAGAAGCAAAGCTTTGAATGAGTAGATAATCTTATGCTTTAATGGGCTTTCTCCATTAAGGTTTCTTTTTCTTTCTGCCACCAGTGAGAATGTCTGCTATCATCGATTTTGATCTATTCTCTTGTTGGTGCCAATCTCACCCAGCTGTTAAGGACTTTCCTGAAGTTTCACCCTCTTCTCATTTTAGTGCCATTCTCGCCCATCTGAAAGGACGTTTATTGATTTTCTTTGAAAGCAAATAACAAATGCAGGACACCCCCCCATTTCTCCCCTTCTCCATGTATCCAACTGGGAATTATAGTTCTCTGATAGGACTTTAGAGTTACGTAAAAAGAAATACTTTCTGGTGGTAGACATCACTGGTGTTGGGTCACAGCAAACAAGAGTGGCTGATTTGCCTCCTTCCATACCTTCCCCACTCAGGAATCTCTCCATAAACTCTTCCATAGTTGCAAGGTTCTTCAATTCTTTAAAGCCTTTGATGAAGTGGTAGCCTGAAACCATGGCATCTCTGGGGTCACGCAGAGTATAGACTACCTGTTACAAAGACAGGGCCGCATTTAGGAAGAGCCCAGGCAGCCCTACCCTAGCATTAGGCAGAGTGTGGCAGCAAACTGAAAGCACAATAAATAAAGCCTAACTTGGAAACAGGAGAAGCCTGCAGTGAGGACCTGGGCATGCATGTGGACCATGGCCAGTTCAATTTCTCGAGCAATCATGAAACTGCTAAGGAGATTTCTGATATTCCTCCCTATCCTCTAGTACAAAATATGGTATCCTCATAAAAATAAGCTGTGCCAAGTGTTTGTGCTCCAATATCCCATACATCTGTGTGTCAGAAACACAGAAGCCAAAGACAGGCTTGATGTGTCCGTCGTTCCTCTCTCACCTTGGCCTTGGAGTGGAGGAAGGACTTGGGGAAAAGCTGGAATGGCAGGTGAGTAGTCAGGATCCTGGGGGAAGGATTTTTCAAGGCAATCGGCAAATGATCCACATACTCAATGCAGGGTGCCCTTTCCGCCAGGGGTACATTCTGAACCCATGTGGGGTCCCCTTGACTCCGGATTAAGCTCAAGATCTCCGACATCCAATGAGTACCTAGGAGAAAGTCCACCAGTCAGAGGCTTCTTCTATAAAACCACTTGTACATTAATGTCTGGCCCTTGCTAAATCAAATGGAGAAACTTAAACAATCGAATGGATCTTTGTCCCCTGCTAGCTATTCAGCATCCTCCTATGCGGCAAGATTCCCCACATCAGGGATGGTATACTGTTGTGAAGTTGACTATATTATTTAGCTGGTTGTTGCGCAGATGACAACAGACTCAAATCTGCTTGATCAGGCCAATGGCCTATCCTGTCCAGCTCCCTGTTTCTCCCAAAAGCCTGTGGGAAACCAGAGAGCAGAACATGAGCTCAAGAGCATTCTCCCCTCCTGTGGTTACCAGACAGTAGTATTTGGTAGCATTACTGCCTCAACTGTGGAGGCAGAGCACAGCCATCATGGCTAGTAGCCACTAATAGCCTGCTCCATGAATCTGTCTCCTCTTATTTGCTCCATCATGCATCACTTTACACTTGTTTACATTGACTTGCCTTTGCCATTTTGCTGACCATGTATTTTTAGTGTCAGCAAACCTGGCCACCTCACTACTTGATCATTTATGAACAAATTAAAAAGCACAGGTCCCAATACCAACTCCCAAGAAATGGGTCTTTTCTAAGGGAATGCCTCCCTCTTCTTCAAAGTGATGTTCTCCTTTCTCAGGACCTCCCTTCTTCCTGACGGCAGGAGAGCTGTCATTGTGGGAAGGTCACCCAACTACCACACCCCTGAAGGCCTCATCCACCACTTTCTCTGCCTCCTACTTTTTCTAGTTCTGCCACCTTGGCCTCAAGGGAAGGAACTTGTTCCCAGAGAACCAGAATCTCATGGCTCCTCTGACATACACATGACTTCTGTGCCATGGGGAGATATTCATACAATTGGCAGAGGGTGCAAAACAATGCAAAACCCCCACACCCCTGCTGGTTTTGAGAATTTGCTTCTTTTAATTTAGTTACCCATTGACTTTCCTGCTTGCTAGATTTCTGTTTTCTTGTGCGGTTCTTAGTCTAGTTTACTGTGGTTCCCTGAATTGTCCTGCTAGGTAGCTTTTCTATAGACTTCCTAGCCCTAGGATTTAGCTCCTGTGTTGTGGGTGTTCACAGGATTTTTATCCTGGTGGAATGTCACCTTACTGTGCCCTTGTCAATCCAAGTTGCTTTAATTCAATCATTAAGTGAAGTGCGTGTTAATTATGAGGACTATAACAGACAGATGGCATATTTGTCTATATACAATCAACATTTAGATATGGTTATCCTGACACAGCATCAGAGACAACTTTTGTAATATGGTGCCCTAAGCAAGGACAAAAAATTCCCCTCCCCCCAAAAAAATTATTTTCACAATAATACATTTAGGTACAGTTGCTTTTTTAATAAATCTTCTCAGTAGGTAACCAAATAAATATAGGTTTCATTATTATTGTGATTATGCACCCCCTCGGCTTGGCACCCCATGCAAGGAAATCACCCACACTGCCTATATCCAGCACCAAAAGCATTCCTAGTGACATGACAGAAGCATGCCATAACGCATAAGATTCTCCTGGGAATATTCTCAGTTCAGCTCACGAGCGCTGTAAATATCTGAGTTCAAATATCCCAGAAAGAAAGAAAGATTTGAAAATCTCTTACATTTAATTCTCCATATTTTCATGTCAGTTTGTGAATTTTCTTGCACATTTCTACAAAGCATTTCCCCTTACTATAATAATTTTTTATTCACACACACCCCCACTAAAGTATGTATTTTATGCACACTATTCTAGTATATGCATTTTTGTACACATTACTTAGCTGAAGAAGAGCATTGCTAAATTCAGAGAATGTCTGTGTTTCACTTTGTGTACTTCAAAAAGTGAAAAAAACATGTAACTTTCACATGTGGTGGACAGGTCTATTCAGATATTCAACTTGTTTGCTGTCCACCTTCCTTATTTGTAAATTTCTTATAATTTATTTGTTTATTGCTCCTTGACTAATCGTTACCCACTGATGGAGAACTAACCTGACTTTCCCCCTTTATACCTGGTTGAAGAAGGTCTTATATATCGCAACATCTGAAAAACTAAACACATTCATTTTTCATGGGTTTCCAGGGATTAAGCCAAAATTTAGGACTATGCAGCTACTTGGTGGTTGTTCATGACTTATGTCAAAAGCAAACTTATACCTGGCAGGTTTAGTGGATACTTTAAGTCTAAATCCAAAGTCTATTTATCTAATTGCAACACTGACCTGACTTGGGGTAAGTCAAATTCACCATATCATCATCTAACAGTTGAAAGTCATTTTCCAAATAGCTGAGTTTTTCCACTGAGTTAAACTGATGAATAAAAATGATCCCCTTGCATTTGAAAGTAGCCATTGATGACTCTGAAAAACTGAAGATGAGAGAGAGAGAGGGAGAGAGATTATGTCACATCCTTAGGGACATTCAGGTAGCTACTGTTCTAGAGCCAAGCTCTGTGGATAGCTGGGGAGCAGGAGGAAGGGGAGAGTTCAGGAGTTGGTGATGGGCCATCAATAGATGGTTGAGTGGTACCACCAGGTGTGGTGGTGGGAAATCCAAGGAACTCACTTCTGAGTACATGTCATATCTATCAAGGCTGGGTCAGATACTGGTCAGCGCAAAGAGGAAGAGTCCGTTGTCAGTGAAATCAGTGCTTTATTCAAGGAAATGGCATACAACTTAGCAATACTTCCTGGTCAGTCTTTCTTTTATGGAGCTGTTGTCGGGACTGAATGTCCCTTTCTTCCACACTTTCTAAGGCTCCTCCTCTCCCGGATGTTACCCAAGCAGTCTCCAACTGTCTCTGCATATCTCTTGACTCTTCTCTGCCCTCCTCATGATCTTGCATGTTCTTTGAGATTGGGATACGGGAGGAGCTTCTTGCAGCCAGAAAGGGCCATTCCCATGATTCTTCAGCAGCTCCTTGACCCGCCCCCCTTATCTGCTTCAGTCTGAACTGCTCGCTGTCATCACTTTTCCCTGCTCAGTAAACCTTCTCAGCATCCTTCTCCTTCTCCCAATCCTCTCCTCCTGACCTCTCCTCAGTGTCTCACCACCAAACTCCTGACTCTGAGCCTTCAACTGGTGCCTCTCACCACACTGCAGCCAGCCAGATCCTGACAACAGCAGGCTTTCAAATCTCAATTTGATCATGGGCACATGTTTTCATACCGTTAACTCAAATCACTTCCATTAGGAAATAGGTCCAAAGACATCCTCTAGATGACTGCAACTATGTATCAACTACAGGAAAATCGGTTCACACCTACCCAAAGCAAGGCACAAACCCCTCTGTGCACACACACATGCACAACTGCTTCTGGGGCTACTCCCACACTGTTTACCTGAAGTGCAAGAGAGTCTTTCCTCTTCCCTGCTTCTGCCAATAGGAGGCCAGGTGAGGCAAACTTTTGCCTGTATATGGAACCCTTGATACTCGTTATTGATTTACAGCATTCCACTTGCTCAGTAGCTGCAAACATGTCCAGAACAGCTTTATGTAACAGTGGCAAACCAAGAGCAGAGCAAAGAGTCCCCACTCACAGCCTTAAAATCTCAAAAGACTATCCAAAGGGAAGGGGGAAGAAAAACCATATGTAAAGCTTCAAAGATCTGAAATTGATTACCAAATTGTTTGGGAAGAAGAGAAGAGAAATGAAATGGGTTTCTCAGCAGATGCATTGCTCTCCCTTCTCTCACACACCTGTCAACAGGTGGAGGACTGCCAAGAGCAGACAGCTCAGGAAGGAGAAGAACAGAGGGAGCAGGTCTCTCAGAAGAGCCAGTGGATGGACCTGTTGTCCTGTCTTTCTTGCACTGCTACATTTATAGAGTATAGCAGTCAATTTAAAACCCATGCATGTTCCAATCTGGAAAAGGAAAGAGGGAATCTGGAAAAGGGAGAAGGCAACTGGGGAAGAATTCATCAAGGGGAGAAAAAGGAGGTTGAGATGATCTGAAAGAACGTAATCTAACCTTGAATACAGGAAGGAAACAGGAGCAGTCTTTATTATCCAGCAGCTACTGGAGCATCCTGTGGGTCAGGGAAAGATACTTACTGTGTGAGGAAACCTTGCAAAGAGTCTGCAGTAATATCAGGAAGCAGGAGGAATGAGGGAAACTTCAGCAGGTATATTTTTCTGTCAGCAGAAGATCACTAACTCAGCACAGCATGCACTTCCTACATAGATGAGTTGAAAGTGCGAATGAACTTTGGATGAAACCACTGCCAACCAGAGAGGGGAGTTTGTATTCCAGGCATGCCTTTTTTTTTTTTTTTTGAATTTTTGAATTATTTTTTAATAGTTTTATTAAATACAAATTAGAAAACATACATATTCACAACAAAAGAAAATACAAAAGAAAAAGAAAATATAACTAACCAAGGAAAAAGAATTAGAGAATATTTTATCTCTTTTCATATTTACAGTTCTTTATACCTCTATAAAATGCTATTCACAATAAAGCAGTGAAATGAAAGATAAGATATCAGAAAAAAAGAAAAAAAGAACAAAGAAAGAATAAAGAAGTAAAGGAAAAAGATCATAAGTGAAAAAATTTTAAAGTAGATAAGTACTCACAATACATAGCCGTTTCCCATCTATATTTATATTCAATTGTATAATTTCATCTTGTCCTTATCTACCTTAAATAATTTTTTTAAAAGGAAAAGAAAAGAAAAAAAAGACTTCCACCGTTTGCCTCACGCGTTTTTAATAATCCGTTCATCAGAACCTCTGTCCTTCATATTTTTCCCTTTGGATATCCTTAATGCCTCACTTTGTATTTTTTATATTAGGAACTCTTAATACTCATGTATTGATTTACAGCATTCCACTTGCTCAGTAGCTGAAAACATTTCCAGAACAGCTTTATGTAACAGTGGTAAACCAAGGGCAGAGCAAACAGTCCCCACTCACAGTCTTAAAATCTCGAAAGACAATCCAAAAGGGAAGGGAGGGGACCCCATTTGTAAAACTACAAACATCTGACACTGATGACGAGACTGCAAAGAATCTTTTTGGGAAGAAGAGAAGTGAAATGAAGCGGGTCTCTCAGTAGAGCCACTGCTCTCCCTTCTCTCTCACAGCTGCAAACAGGTGGAGAACTGCCAAGAGCAGACAGTTCAGGGAGGAGAGGAGCAGGGGGAGCAGGTGTCTCAGAAGAGCCAGTGGGTGGCCCTGTTGTCCTGTCTTTCTTGCACTGCTACATTTATAGAATATAGCAGTCAATTTAAAACCCATGCATGTTCCAATCTGGAAAAGGAAAGAGGGAATCAGAAGGAGGGAGAAGGAAATTAGGGAAGAGTTCTTCAAGGGGAGGAGAATGAGACTGAGAGGATCTGAAAGAATGTAATCAAACCTTGAATACAGGAAGGAAACAGGAGCAGTCTTTATAATTCAGCAGCTACTGGAGCCTCCTGTAGGTCAGGGAAAGATACTTACTGTGTGAGGAAACCTTGCAAAGAGTCTGCAGTAATATCAGGAAGTAAGAAGTGTCGGAAACTTCATCAGGTATATTTGGAGTGCAACGACCCAGCATAGCATGAACTTCCTACATCAATAAAATGAAAGTGCCAATGAACTTTGGATGAAACCACTCCCAACCAGAGAGGGGAGTTTCTATTCCAGACCAAACATGCCTCTTAAAGACACAGGCCATGCTCACTACAGTTGAGTCTGGAGCTTCCTTCTTTTCCTGGCTCACAGAGCAAGACTTAAACATTCAGTCAGGGGGGAATGTGTGTTCTCCCCTCCCCCACCTCCCCAATTCATAGATGGGGAGGAGGTTCAATCTTGCTGGGAGAGGCACTTGCGAAGGAGCATTTTGCAGCCCTCCAGACCAAATCTGCTGCTCACCAGCTGTTTTTCAAAGACTCAACTCTGCTCAGATCAGCTTCCCCAGCGCATTCCCTGCAGAGGCTTAGGGGGTTGGTGGAACAGGCCCCTGCTAGTGGTGCAAAAATCATCTACCAGACTATGGAGTGGATGACATATACTGTATTTGTCCATGTAATAGACAAAGTTTTTGTCCTCAAAACTAACGTTTAAAAATGTTGCTTCCGCTAGGCTGAGATGGGAGCTGTGTTATTGGTGGCTGCAACAAGTGCTAGTATGGATTTGCTGTCAATACGACTTCTGGCGGCGAGGCAACAGCTGATAGGGAAAAGCTCCACAAGTCTGGGCAATCTCCCCCCCCATTTTCTTAAGTTTGAGTCCCCCAAAATAGGGGGGGCATGTTATACATGGGGCCATGTTATACACGGAATGTGTCTGGTGACATGAAGCCACAGTTTCTGTCAGTTCATATGTGAAAGAAGCTTAC
This sequence comes from Podarcis cretensis, assembly GCF_951804945.1. NCBI lineage: Eukaryota > Metazoa > Chordata > Lepidosauria > Squamata > Lacertidae > Podarcis > Podarcis cretensis. Next base: position 19,988,813 of record NC_137177.1, on the reverse strand, counting down.
CGTCCTCACACTGCAGGATAAGGGCAATTGGGGGGGGTACATGATAAATCTCCTTTCCAAGGGCACAAGGGATCCCAGTGTGTAGCAACCCCAAACTACCCATTAAACTGTGTCAAACAGCAGGCAAAACCAGCAGGCAACTCTGCAGGGGGAGTGGTACATTGGACTCACATTCCACCTTGGCTAACCAGCAAAATGTACACAATGATGGGGGTCAGACACACCTCAAGGGGGAGGGGGCGTCCCACAGCCTTGCCATTTGGTAGCCTCTCTCCTTAAATGGGGGAGTGTCTCCAAGTGGTTAAAGCAAGAAAAGAATAAGGTGTGGTACATTTGTATCCCAAGACACCTCAGTTCCTGTAAACATGTGAAAAGGGAGGTCATAAATCTTTCCTCAAAGCAAGAAATGAGGTGTGCCTTTAAATACTTGAGCCCAGTGCTATTTTTCCAGATGGCAATGGCACCCACCTGAGAGGGGCCAGAAGGTGAGTTGTGGCTGGAAATCAACCCTGCTTAAGCCGCCCCACTTTCAAAATCAGGGGGCCCCAGAAGAAATGCAGAAATGTGGTGTTTTATTTCAAGGAACATTTTCCTGCTTAACAAAAATTCCAGTTAAAATCTGTCCCCAGCGCTCAGTGTCACTGGGCACCTCAAAATCACCACCTAGAGTATTTCCCAGGACCTTTCTTAAGAGATTTCTAAAGTGAGTAGCTTGCCTTGGTTTAAAGTTTAAAAGGGGCATGGGGGTGTAAGCAGAAAGACCACCACCCAGTTATCAAAGTGTAAGCTTCCCCACCACATAATGGTACTTGCCCTGGCCCAGTGGACTAGGGGGACTAGACTAGCCCCCTAAATGTTCCCCTGTCGCCTCCTTCCCAAAGCCCAGGAAGCTTCTGCATGACTTACACAGTCACCTAGGAGAGGGACAGTATGGTTCCCTATTGGTAGGAGAAAATAACAGAGGCCAACCAGAGAATATTGAGAAGCAAAGCAGCTAGTAAGCTTGATCTTTATTGATCTGTTGCAACAGGGTGCTCCCCTCACATGCAGGAAAGGAGGAGGACCCACAAAAATGCTGTGCAAGGGCTTATGAAGTCTTTTGAAATTCCCATCCTGTAGATCAAGACCACCCCCCAGAAACATCATACATACATCACAGAAGGGGTGTAACCTAAGACCACCCCTCAGATACATCACAGAAAAGGTGGTCTTAAAACAGAAATTTCAATATTGTTTTTCTCCTGTCCTTGTTTATTTCCTGTCTGGCAGGTTACTTGATTGGATTGCCTGAGGAGCCTGGCCAGTCTTTTGTAATGATAAATACTTAGTTCCTGAGCCAGGTCACAGGCTCACACCCTTATTCAAACACAGACATACCCTTAAGACAGGATTTGTGAAGGAAAAGACAACGGGGAGGCTTTTCCACTTTGACCTTGCAGAGAAAACATTTGGTCAGTTTAGGAATCAAAATGGTTCCAGGTTGGTCTTCCTGTGCTGATCTATGTATGTGTGGTTATGAACATTACCATATATCTAAGACCATAAAATTCCTATCACAGTGGAGAGGGACAGTATGGTGGAGAGAAAAGAGGTTGTAAGGACCAAACAAGGCCCATGGTGAGTGCAAAGTATATACACAAGGTATCAAATGTGGTGACAGTAATAATAATGCAACAAAACAACAACACCACAAACTGGCTTATAAGTATAAAACCAAATTTACTAGAATAATAGCTAGAATAGAGATAGACTTGTAACCATTCAAGCAACAAACATACTAAGGTGCCATGTGCAAAACAAAGCCTGGAAATAGTGTAAACATGGAGTGGATAAATGTACAACTGTATCTTAACAAGTTACATGTGCAATAAACGTTATACAGACTGGATAAATGAACCGTTCAGCCAGGGCGAGTGCACACATGTTGGAGGCTAAAGCCCTCACAGCCTCAAGGAATTGCCTCCTTTGCTCCACCCCACAGAACCAGAGAACTGCGGAGCTGAAAGGGATCCCGAGGGTCATCTAATCCAGTGTTTCCCAACCTTGTGCCTCCAGCTGTTTTTGGACTACAATTCCCATCATCCCTTGCCACTGGTCTTGCTAGTCAGGGATGATGGGAGTTGTAGTTCAAAAACAGCTGGAGGCACAAGGTTGGGAAACACCTCCGCAATGCAGGGGTCGCAATGAAAGCATCTGACAGAGATGGGTGCCCACCCTCCTTCCCCACTTGGAGTCCCCCCTTCTCAAGGGGTGCCCACTTCTGAGCCCCCCAAAGAGCCCTCTCCCCGCGGGGGGGTCGTGGGTGGCTGGGGGGTGCTGGGACCTTAGAGGCCTTGGGTGCAGAGGAGGCTGTTGCAGGCTTCCCTTCCCCTCACCCACCCAGGGGATCCTCCCATTCATCTCTCAGCCCTGCAACAGCCTCCTCTGCACCCCCCTCATCGCCCCACAGCCTCCCCTTCGCCCAAAACTCTCATCGCCCCAGAGGCCTCCCGAGAAAAGCATGGAGAGGAGATGGGAAGGAGAGAGGGGCCTGGAGAAAGCCTTTGACAATATCTGTTGGACTTTTATGAAAAAGAATCTCCAAGGGATGGGGGTAGGTCAAGGTTTTGAAAACGGTATAGGTGCAATATATTCCAAACAAAAGGCCAAGTTAATTGTAAACAATGTGGTAACAGAAGAAATACCCATAGAAAAAGGTACACGGCAGGGATGCCCAATATCCCCTTTGCTTTTTATATCAGTCCTGGAGGTTTTGTTAAACATGATTAGAAAGGACCAGTTGGTCAAAGGAGTTCAGGTCGGAGTTAGACATTACAAATTAAGAGCATTCGCAGATGATCTAGTATTGACCTTGCAACAGCCAGACACTAGTACTAAAAGAGTATTAGAATTAATTGAAATATTTGGTCGAGTAGCAGGTTTCAAACTGAACAAACAAAAAACGAAAGTGTTGGAAAAAAATTTAACAATGGAAGAAAGAGAGAGTTTTCAGAATGAAACAGGCTTGGAAATAACAAAAAGGGTAAAATACCTGGGGTTAAATTTAACATCCAAGAATGTGAACCTATTTAAGGATAACTATGAAAAAAGTTGGTCAGAGGTAAAGAAGGATCTGGAAATATGGTCAAGGTTGAAACTTTCCTTGTTAGGCCGAATTGCTACTATTAAGATGAATGTATTGCCTAGAATGCTGTTTTTATTCCAGACGTTGCAGATTTTGGACAAGATGGACTGTTTCAAGAAGTGGCAGAAAGACATATCAAAATTTGTCTGGCAGGGCAAAAAGCCCAGAATTAAATTTAAGATTTTAACTGATGCAAAGGATAGAGGGGGGTTTGCCCTGCCGGACTTAAGACTTTATTATGAATCGGCAGCTTTCTGCTGGTTGAAACACTGGCTACTTCTTGAGAACACTGACATTTTGGACCTGGAAGGGTACGACAATAGCTTTGGTTGGCATGCATACTTATGGTACGACAAGGTAAAGGTGTATAAAAGTTTTAAAAACCATATTGTAAGGAAAGCATTGTATAATGTTTGGATTAGATATAAAGATCTGCTGGAAAGTAAAACCCCTAGGTGGGTGTCACCAATGGAAGCTAGGGAAGTAAAAAAGCTTAATATGGACTCTAAATGGCCAAAATATTATGAGATTCTAGAATATGATGGTGAAAGGGTGAAACTTCAGAGTTATGAGAAACTAAAGCCTAAGGTTCGAGATTGGTTGCACTATCATCAGATAAATGAGACATTTAAACAGGACAGAAAAATAGGATTTCAGAAAGAGAGGTCAAAACTAGAAACAGAATTGTTGGAACCCAATACTAAGAACTTATCAAAAATGTATAACTTGCTGTTGAAATGGAATACACAGGATGAAACGGTGAAATCAGCAATGATTAAATGGGCACAAGATATTGGTCATGATATTATGTTTGCTGACTGGGAACAGTTATGGACCACCGGTATCAAATTTACTGCATGTAATGCTTTAAAAGAAAATATTATGAAAATGATCTATCGGTGGTACATGACCCCAGTCAAGCTTGCAAAAATTTACCACTTGCCTAATAATAAGTGTTGGAAATGTAATGAGACTGAAGGCACCTTCTACCACCTTTGGTGGACCTGCCCAAAGGTTAAAGCTTTCTGGGAAATGATCTATAATGAAATTAAGAAGGTCCTTAAGTGGACTTTTCCTAAGAAACCAGAGGCTTTTCTCTTGGGCATGGTTGGCCAAGTGGTGTTAAGGAAGGATAGGATTTTCTTTATGTATGCCACTACAGCAGCAAGAATTCTACTGGCAAAGTATTGGAACAAGCAAGAACTACCTACTCTGGAAGAATGGCAAACAAAGGTGATCGACTTTATGGGACTGGCCGAGATGACGGGCAGAATCCGTGACCAGGGGAAAGAGACAGTGGAAGAGGACTGGAAGAAATTTAAAATATATCTTAAAAACAATTGTAAAATTGAGGAATGTTAAGATGTCAGGGGGTAAGAGGTAAAGAATTGCAGCAGTAATCAAAAAAACTAAAGGAAACTTTATGAAAGGGAATTAAGACAATGGACCTAAGGGTTGCTAAAGAACCATTAAACAAGGATGCAGGGATGGGGAGGTATGGGGAAGTCAAAAGAAAGAAGGGTATGAAATGATGATTTTGAAGCTATATTGTTCTATATTGTTTTTATTATCTGTCTGAAAAACGAATAAAAATTATTAAAAAAAAAAAAAAGAGGGGCCTTTTCTGGGCTGCTCTAGGGAGCCCTGCTCTCTCGCTCCCCTTAACCCTTATGTGGCCTCGCTGCTCAGGGATTCCTGCCCAGGGAAAAAGTGGGCAAGGCAAATGCGTTCGCCGATCAGCGATCCTACAAGTAAATAAAGGATATTCCAGCCTGTGTTCCTTAGTCTCTGGCACTCCAACTCAGCAGCACACCCCACGAAGTGCAAAGAGACTTCCTTCCAAGTTAATGCCCGCAGATAGGAGACAAAGTTGCACCCATAAACAATCAGCAGAAGCAACACAAAAGAAACGAGGCAAGCAGAGCAGAGATTAGCTGGAGGGGGCAAGTGAAACAGCACAGTTAAGAGACGGGGGAGGGGGATTGGATAACCCAAAAACCATATGGTCAAGCAAATCGCCAGCTATTCTAATTGGTTGTGAAACCTTTACTGTGCCGGCTAGTAAAGTGGACCAAGTGCAGTCCCCTGCTGGGAGGGAGCTCCATTGAAACCAGAGGATCTTACTTCTGTGCAGAGGTGTGCTCAACTGGAGACAGGGATGACACCCGTCTCCCCTGCCTGCCTCCTCCTAGGGCGGTGGGGGTGGGGTAACGCCCCCCCCCAAGCCTACAGTGAGCCTAAGGAAGGGGAAGCGCGGCTCCAAGGTGCCGTGAGTTTTCTCCACCTTTGGGAAAACTTCAGTCAATCTCTGTGTTAAAGCAACTGGAACAGAGACAATGAAAAGCAACCGTCCTAGTACAGTTACAAAGAAGAATATGTGAGAAAACTGGAGAGCTTCCTGCACGCAGCCGAGAGAAAAGCCATGCTGCCGCTCGTGAGCCGGCACTGACAGAAGTAAAGTCTTATCATGCCTGGTCTTACTCTTATCACATTTGTCTCTTATCACAAGAGCAAATGTCAACCCAAAGAAGTCTGACTGAAATGATTTTATCTCAAATTAGAACTTTTCCTCCTCATGCTCAGGCATGCGACAGCTCCCTCAGGTGGCTGACGTTAGAGGGAAAAGCACATGCCCCCTGACTGATTGCCATTAGCCCCTCCCCAGCCATTCCCACCCTCCTGACTTGGCACTCCAGCAGCACTAATGCTTGCGTGTTGGTGACTTGGCCCAGCTAGGTGTCTCTTCCAGCCACCTTTTCCAATTGCATCACAGAGAGCGTCCAAAAAGAGCCGTTAGTGAGCAGTGCTGAGCTGTAGAGCTGCAATGTCTGTCCGTTAAAAGCCTGTTGCCCTCAAGTGAAATGGAGGACACTGTTCTTTCGCTGTTTAGATGCAGCAGCAAATCCCGTCAGCATCTGTATGTGGAATGAAGAACTGCAGCCTTCTACATCTGGCAGGAAAATGCAATGGGTCCTTCTTGCTCTCTACGCACTTACCACTTCTGATGATGAGGCAAACATGCCGTCTCTGGCATGGTCCATTCTTGTTAGAGGATGGTACCACCTCAGACTGCACATGATATAAAAGCTTTCCTCAAGGCGATTAAGAGTAAATTGATTCATTTTACCCTGCACTTTAGCATTCAAAGAGGAACTTTCATAAGAGCAATTCATGCATTTGAGAAAAGATCACGAACAGGGAAAGCATCTGAGGATGTGCCGTCATATTAGAAGTTGCCGGGCATGTTATCATGGAAGAACACAATCATTTCGTGAAGCTACGGTGAGCAGTGTGAGGAGTCCCTTTTGGCTGACGAGGTTGAAGGCCTTCGTCAGGTCTATGAAGGCGATGTTCAAGGGGCGTCTCGGTCTCAGCATTTCTCCTGTAGCTGCTGCAATGAGACCTTCAAGCTCTAAAGACACTTTGTGATTTGGTAAAAAATAAAGAACAACTGTTCCTGATCAAGTGTGTTTATTTAGCACAGTGGTAGCAGAAAAGAGCCAAGCCATATGATACATAAAAATGTGGAGAACATCAGGAGCAACAATCTGGGATTCTTCATTCCCAAGGGAAGGTCATATTCACACCACACATGTTCTCCCAGTAAACACGGTCAAAGCGTTCACTCTGTGCCACTGTCAGGAGATTCTTCCAGTCCCCGGAGATCCCTAGAACAAGACAAGAGCAAGTGGCAACCACCAAGATGTACACCTGAAATTACGTAAACTTAAATTGGGACGCTTCTTCCTCGTCCTCAGCTGTGAGGCAGGCAACCCCTCAGATAGCTGATGTTACTGGAGAAATAACATGCCCCCTGACTGTTTGCCCTGAGCCCCTCCCCAACCATTACCACCCTCCTGATTTGGCTCTCCAGCAGCACTAATGTATGCATGTTGGGTACCTGGACCAGCTGGGTGTCTCATCCAGCCATGTTTTCTTCTTGCACCACAGAGATCTCCATGAACTGTGTGTCTGCTGAATTTCTGCTTGCTTTCCAAATCAATGTGAAAGACACAGAACCTGCCAACTCTAGCATAAACAACTCTGAGGCAACTACTGTGTCTCGATGGCCCGGATAATCTGCTGGGAGTCCCCAGCATTATCCAGGTCTCAAAATCGTGCTGAAACACCCTTGTTCTCTAGACTGCCTCTTTCAGAATAATTTCTTATTTTGATCTGGACACCCATGAAATAGATAGACTTAGATGGAATGTTGCACAGAGAGGAAGGTATACAATCCTGCGAACTTTACCCCCTTCTGGACCTGCAAACTGTGTTGACAGTCAGCTCTGACTCTACGATCTATTGACTGGTTGCTGATAGATTTTTTCTGTGAGACATTCAAACATCCACAGAAAAAGAAGAGGTTCTTCACCCCTGGCATGCAGCATTGTGGCCTTATTCCTTGGCACTCCAATGTTATTACCTTTCCTCATGAGCGTTGCTTTTGTATGATCAAAAACGTTCTCTGGCATTGTAGAGCGGTTAGACATCTTGTTGTCCTTCATCTTGTGGAAGGAGGCATTTTCCACCACAGAGTCAATTTGTTGACTGTTCAGCTCCTTGCCAAGAAAATGACAGATCTTCTGCACACTGCCTCGAAGGTCCTGCAGAAAGCAAAAGGAAATGGCTGTGAATCCTCATGTGATGTAGAGAACTTGCCCTTTATGAGGAGGCACACAGAGAGCATGAGTACCAGTATGCAATGTGCACTGGGTCAGATGGATGCCTTGAAGATGTGGAATTTGCTGTTATCACCATGCAGAAGCCACTGTGTCTTCACCTCCCCTCAGCCAGCAAAGCACCCAGGGGCATTTTAGACATTGCTTTTGCGGCAGAAAAGCAGGTTATTGGCACATCTACTCTAATGCAGAAGAAAGGAAATGTGCTCTGCACATGATATGCAGTGTATGTAGAGGTAGCACCGAATTTTGCACATGCTCAGAATCCCTTTCTAGCCAATATTACTAGAATCTTTCAAAAAAAAAAGGCACCTTCATGTGTGAATAATGTCAGAATTGGGGCTGCAGGTCAACACAGTTAAAATTGGACCTTTACCTGCCGTAGTTCTTCATAGGTGATGAAGAAGATGTTGGCTCTCTCCTTCATCTCCACCCACCCTTTCACATGGTCAAACCAGGAACCATAATCAACTGAAAGAGCAAAGAGGAAGCAATGGTGAAATGTAAGGAGTTATGGGAGGGAATAGAGAATGCTATTGTAGACATAGAGGAAACACCAGTCCGGAACTTTAAAACAAAATCAGTAACAGGAGACTTCAACGCTATCCTATGTCCAATGTCTACTGACTTCTCTGTGTTCTGACATTATCCACGTACAAAAGAAGTAAAGCTTTGAATGAGTCAATAATCTTATGCCTTAATGGGCTTTCTTCATTAAGGTTTCTTTTTCTTTCTGCCAGCAGTGAGAATGTCTGCTATCATCAATTTTGATCTATTCTCTTGTTAGTGCCAATCTCACCCAGCTGTTAAGGACTTTCCTTAAGTTTCGCCCTCTTCTCATTTTAGTGCCAATCTCGCCCATCTGAAAGGACATTTATTGATTTTCTTTAAAAGCAAATGACAAATGTAGGACTTTGCCACATTTCTGCCCTTCTCCATGTATCCAACTGGGAATTATAGTTTTCTGATAGAACTCTAGAGTTAGCTAATAATAAATGTTTTCTGGTGGTGGACATCACTGGTGCTGGGTCACAGCCAACAAGAGTCGCTGATTTGCCTCAATCCATACTTTCCCCTCTCAGGAATCTCTCCATGAACTCTTCCACAGTTCCAGGGTCCTTCAACGCTTTAAAGCCTTTGATGAAGTGGTACCTTGAAACCATAGCATCTCTGGGGTTACGCAGAGTATAGACTACCTGTAACAAAGGAAGAGCTATATTGAAGGACGGCCCAGGCAGCCCAACACTATCAATAGGCAGAGTGTGGCAGCAAACTGAAGGCATGATAACTAAAACCTGACATGGGAACAGGGGACGCCTCCAGTGAGGACCTGGGCTGACCATGAATGTGGACCATGTACACTTAAAGTTCATCCACAATCAGGAAACTGCTAAGGAGATTCCCAGTACTTCTCCCCATTCTCTAGTACAGAAAATGGCATCCTCCTGCAAAGAGGCTGTGTCAAGTGTTCCAGAATCCCCCACATCTGTGTGCCTAAAAGACAAGCGTCAAAGGCAGTCTTGATGTGTCCATTGTTCCTCTTTTACCTTGGCCTTGGAGTGGAGGAAGGACTTGGGGAAAAGCTGGAATGGCAGATGAGTTGTCAGGAGTCTGGGGGGAGGATTTTTCAAGGCAATCTTCAAATCTTCATCCAGCTCAATCCAGGGTGCCCTTTCCTCCAGTGGTACATTCTGAACCCATGAGGGGTCCCCTTGACTCTGGATTAAGCTCAAGACCTCTGCCATCCAATGGGTACCTAGGAGGAAATCCACCAGTCAATCATTGTGCATTAATACCTGGCCCTTGGAAAGCAATTAGAGGAACATAAGAATTTCAATGAATCTTCTTCCTCTTCTATCTATTCAGCACCCTCCTATGGGGCAAGTCACCCAGATTCTGGAACGGTTTACCGTGGTGAAACTGACTATATTTTTTCATTGAGTGTGGCACAAGTGAGAACAGAAGACTAGCCTTCTGGATGACGCCAATGACCCATTGAGTCTGGCATCCTGTTTCTCCCAGAAGCCTGTGGGAAGCTAGAGAGAAGCATTATGTTACCAGCAGTTTTGTTTTCATTCCGTTCCTAGTGACCCCCAGCATGGAATCTGCTTTTCTCACGACCACTGCACACTGGGTCAACATCTTCCTTGAGATGACTCCAAGGTCTCACTCTTGCTCCATCACCTCTAGTTCACACCCCATGAGCATGTATGGGAGATTGAGATGTTTTGCTCCATTATGCATCACTTCACACTTGTTTACATTAAATTCATTCACCATTTTACTGAGCATCTATTTTTAGTGTCAGCAAACCTGGCCACCTCACTGCTTGATCACTTATGAACAAGTTACAAAAGCACAGGTCCCTATACCAACTTCCAAGAAACGGGTCCTTTCTAAGGGAATGCCTCCCTCTTCTTCAAAGTGATGTTCTCCTTTCTCAGGACCTTCGTTCTTCCTGACGGCAGGAGAACTGTCATTGTGGGAGAGCCACCCAGCTACCACATCCCTGAAGGTCTCCTTGGCCACTTTCTCTGCCTCCTACACTTTCTAGTTCTGCAACCTTGGCTTCGAGGGAAGGAACTTGTTCCCTGAGAGCCTGAAACTCATGGCACTTCTGATATACACATTGGGAGATATTCATACAAATGGCAGAGGGTGCAAAACAATGCAAAAACCCCACACCCCTGCTGGTCTTGATAATTTGCTTCTTTTAACTTAGTTACCCATTGACTTTCCTGCTTGCTAGATTTGTGATGTACTTGTGGGGCTCTTAGTCTAGATTCCTGTGGTTCCTTGAATTCTCCTGCTAAGTAGCTTTACTATGGACTCTCCTAGCCCTAGGATTTAGCTCCTGCGTTGTGGGTATTCACAGAATCTTTATCCTGGTGGACAGTCACCTTGCTGTGCCCTTGTCAATCCATGTTGTTTTAATTCAATTATTAAATTAACTGGGTGTTAATTATGAGGATTTTTGGAAAATGACTATACCAGAAAGGTGGCTTATTCGTCTATATACAATCAACCAGTAGAGATGGTTATCCTGACAGCATCAGAGATAGACTTTGGTAATATGGTGTCCTGACTAAGGACAAAATTTTCCCCTCACCTCCGCAAAATATTTTCACAATAATATCTTTAGGTACAGTTTCTTTTTTAATAAATATCAGTAGGTAACCATATAAGTATAGGTTTGATTTTGATTATGATCATGGACCCCCTCGGCTTGGGACCCTTTGCAAGGGAACCACCCACACCACCCATATCCAGCACTGACAGCCTTCCTAGTGACATGACAGAAGCATGCCATAACATATAAGATTCTTTTGGGAATATTCCCAGTTCAGCTCATGAGCCCTGTAAATATCTGGGTTCAGATATCCCAGAAAGACAGAATGATTTGGAAATCTCTATTTTTTTTCAAGGTTTCCTGACTTCCCCAGGAATTTCAAGGGTTCTTTTGCTTCCTTCTGTGAACATCAACAGTGGCTAGAGATTGTGTAATATTTCTATTTTGAATAATCATTATTGCAATCTTAAAATCAGTTCTCCATATTTCCATGTCAGTTTGTGAAATTTCTTGCACATTTTTAGAAACATTTCCCCCTCCCAATATAATGCATTTCTATGTTTTTTCCCACTAAAGTATGCATTTTATGCAGACTTATATGCATTTTTGTACACATTACTTAGCTGAAGAAGCTCATTGCAAAAATCAGGGATTGCCTGTGTTTCACTTTGTGTAGTTCAGAAAGTGAAAAACATGTAACTTTCACATGAGGTAGACAGTTCTATGCAGATATTCAACTTCTGTCTATCTTCCTTCATTTGTAAATGTCTTATAATTTATTTGCTTGTTGCTCCTTGACAAATCTTTATCCAGGAATGGAACTGGTTTAAGATGGTCCTATATATTGCAATACAATTCTACCTCTATGCAGCTACATGGTGGTTGTTCATGACTTATGGCAAACTTATGGCTGGCAGGTTTAGCACTTTGTCCACTAAATCCAAAATCTATTTTCCTAATTGCAACACTGACCTGACTTGGGGTAAGTGGCGTTCACTAAATCATCATCCAACAGTTGGAAGTCGTTTTCCACATAGCTGAGTGTTTCCTCTGAAAAAAATTCTGAAGAAAATGGGGTCCCCTTGTATTTGAAATAAGGCATTGGTGATACTGAAAAACTGAAGATGAGGGGAGAGAGAGAGAAGGGGAGAGAAAAATTATGCCACATCCTTAGGGACATTCGTGCAGCTACTGTTCTAGAAAAACACTGAGAATAGCTGGGGAGCAGGAGGAAGGGGAGAGTTCAGGACGTTGTGATGGGCCATCAGTAGATGCTCAAGTGGTGCCACCAGGTGTGGTGGAAAAAACCCAAGAAACTCACTTCTGAGTACATGTCATTTCTATCATTGCTGGGTCAGATAGTGTTCAGCACGAAGTGGCAGAGTCCGTTGTCAGTGAAATTAATGCTTTATTCAAGGAAACGTTAAACAACTCAGCAATACTTCCTGGTACGTCTTTCCCCTATACAGTGGTACCTCGGTTACATATGCTTCAGGTTACAGACTCCACTAACCCAGAAATAATACCTCGGGTTAAGAACTTTGCTTCAGGATGAGAACAGAAATTATGCTCCAGCGGTGCGGTAGCAGGGAGGAGGCCCCATTAGCTAAAGTGGTGCTTCAGGTTAAGAACAGTTTCAGGTTAAGAATGGACCTCCGGAACGAAGTAAGTACTTAACCTGAGGTACCACTGTAGAGCTGTTGTCGGGACTGAATGTCCTTTTCTTCCACACTTTCTAAGGCTCCTCCTCTCCCAGATGTTGCCCAAGCAGTCTCCAACAGTCTCTGCGTATCTCTTGTCTCTTCTCTGCGTGTTCTTTGAGACCGGGATACGGGAGGAGCTTCTTGCAGCCAGAGAGGGCCATTCCTGTGATTCTTCAGCAGCTTCTTGACCTCCCCACCTTCTATGCTTCAGCAGAGAATAGGGAGAGTTCAGGAGGAATTGCTGGGCCATTAATAGGTGTCTGGGTGGTGCCTCCAGGTATGGTGGTGGGAAAATCCAATGAACTCAGTTTTTAGTGCACATCATATCAGGCTTTCAAATCTCAGTAAGATCTTGGAAACAAAATAGTCACAAAATAAACTCCAATCACCTTCACTTCCATGAGGAAATAGGCCCCATTCACCTCCTCTGGATCACTGCCACTATGCATCAACTGGAGGAAAATCAGTTTACGCAAGAAGGGAGTGCTACATCACAGACACACCTGTCTAAAAAAAGACACACACCCCTCCGTACACACACATGCACAATTGCTTCTGGTGCTACTCTCACACTGTTTACCTGAAGTGCAAAATAGTCTTTCCTCTTCCCTGCTTCTGCCAATAGGAGGCCAGGTGAGGCGAACTTTTGCCTGTATATGGAACCCTTGATACTCATTATTGATTTACAGCATTCCACTTGCTCAGTAGCTGCAAACATGTCCAGAACAGCTTTATGTAACAGTGGCAAACCAAGAGCAGAGCAAAGAGTCCCCACTCACAGCCTTAAAATCTCAAAAGACTATCCAAAGAGAAGGGGGAAGAAAAACCATATGTAAAGCTTCAAAGATCTGAAATTGATTACCAAATTGTTTGGGAAGAAGAGAAGAGAAATGAAATGGGTTTCTCAGCAGATGCATTGCTCTCCCTTCTCTCACACACCTGTCAACAGGTGGAGGACTGCCAAGAGCAGACAGTTCAGGAAGGAGAAGAACAGAGGGAGCAGGTCTCTCAGAAGAGCCAGTGGATGGACCTGTTGTCCTGTCTTTCTTGCACTGCTACATTTATAGAATATAGCAGTCAATTTAAAACCCATGCATGTTCCAATCTGGAAAAGGAAAGAGGGAATCTGGAAAAGGGAGAAGGCAACTGGGGAAGAATTCATCAAGGGGAGAAAAAGGAGGTTGAGATGATCTGAAAGAACGTAATCTAACCTTGAATACAGGAAGGAAACAGGAGCAGTCTTTATTATCCAGCAGCTACTGGAGCATCCTGTGGGTCAGGGAAAGATACTTACTGTGTGAGGAAACCTTGCAAAGAGTCTGCAGTAATATCAGGAAGCAGGAGGAATGAGGGAAACTTCAGCAGGTATATTTTTCTGTCAGCAGAAGATCACTAACTCAGCACAGCATGCACTTCCTACATAGATGAGTTGAAAGTGCGAATGAACTTTGGATGAAACCACTGCCAACCAGAGAGGGGAGTTTGTATTCCAGGCATGCCTCTGAAAGACACAGGCCATGCTCACTACAGTTGAGTCTGGAGCTTCCTTCCCTTCCTGGCTCACAGAGCAAGACTTAAACACTGAGTCCGCAGGGGATGTGTGTTCTCCCCTCCCCCCACCTCCCCAATTCATAGATGGGGCGGAGGTTCAATCTTGTTGGGAGAAGCACTTTCGAAGGAGCATTGTCCAGCCCTCCAGACCAAAGCCGCGTCTCACCAGCTGTTATGCAAGGATTCAACTCTGCTCAGATCTTCTTCCCCAGTGCTTTCACTGAAGAAACTTAGGGGTTCAGCAAATGGGTCCCTGCCAGTGGTGAAAAAATCAAGTACCAGACTATGGAGTAGATGACATATATGTGTTTAGTGACATGAAGCCATTGTTTCAGTCAGTTCATACACGAAAGAAGCTTATGTCCCTAACTTTGAATACTTTTAGCTAAGTCTTAATTACCCAATTTAAACATAATATTTATTCAAAATTTATTTTTCTCTTTAGGTTCACTTATTCTCATATTCTTTTCAACTAACTTAATGGAGCCATGTTATTTTCAATCTCGCATCCTTCTTAGCACTCATGTAATTTACAATGTTTTTGTAGATAGTCCTTAAATTTCTTCCAATCCTCTTCCACTGCTTCCTCTCCCAGGTCTCGGAATCTGCCAGTCATTTCTACTAGTTCCATATAGTCCATCAGTTGCATCTGCCATTCTTCCAGCGTGGGCAAATCTTGAGTTTTCCAATATTTGGCGACAAGTATCCTTGCTGCTGTTGTAGCATACATGAAAAATATTCGGTCCTTCTTTAACACCCTCTGGCCAACAATGCCCTGGTTTCTTAGGGAAGGTATACTTAAATACCTTTTTCAGCTCGTTATATATCATTTCCCAGAAAGCCTTAACCCTAGGGCAAGTCCACCAGAGGTGAAAGAACGTTCCTTCAGTTTCCTTACATTTCCAACACTTATTATCAGGCAGGTGGTATATTTTTGCAAGCTTGACTGGGGTCATGTACCACCTATATATCATTTTCATAATATTTTCTTTCAAGGCATTACATGCCGTAAATTTCATACCACTTCTGATGATGTGGCAAACATGCCATCTCTGGCATGGTCCATTCTTGTTAGTGGATGGTACCACCTCAGACTGCACATGATATAAAAGCTTTCCTCAAGGCGATTAAGAGTAAATTTGTTCATTTTACCCTGCTCTTTAGCATTCAAAGTGGAACTTTCATAAGAGCAGTTCATGCATTTAAGAAAAGAACACGAACAGGGAAGGCATCTGTGGATGTGCCGTCATATTGGAAGGTACCAAGCATGTTATCGTGAAAGAACACAATCATCTCGTGAAGCTTCTGTGGACTTCCTATCTTGAGCAGTGTGAAGAGTCCTTTTTGCCTGACGAGGTTGAAGGCCTTCGTCAGGTCTATGAAGGCAATGTTCAAGGGGCATCTTGGTCTCAGCATTTCTCCTGCAGCTGCTGCAGAAGGACCTCCAAGCTCTAAAGACACTTTGTGATTTGGTAAAAAAAGAAATAACAACTGTTCCATTCCTGATCAGGTATGTTTATTTAGCACAGTGGTAGCAGAAGACAGCCAAACCATATGATACATAAGAATGTGAAGAACACCAGGAGCAACAATCTGGGATTCTTCATTCCCAAGGGAAAGTCATATTCACACCACGCATGTTCTCCCAGTAAACACGGTCAAAGCGTTCACTCTGTGCCACTGTTAGGAGGTTCTTCCAGTCTCCAGAGATCCCTAGAACAAGACAAGAGCAAGTGGCAACCACCAAGATGTTCACCTGAAATTACGTAAACTTAAATTGGGACGTTTCTTCCTCGTGCTCAGCTGTGAGGCAGGCAACCCCTCAGATAGCTGATGTTACTGGAGAAATAACATGCCCCCTGACTGTTTGCCCTGAGCCCCTCCCCAACCATTCCCACCCTCCTGATTTGGCTCTCCAGCAGCACTAATGCATGCATATTGGGTACCTGGACCAGCTGGGTGTCTCATCCAGCCATGCTTTCTTCTTGCACCTCAGAGATCTCCATGAACTGTGTGTCTGTTGGTCTGTCTGCTGAATTTCGGCCTGCTTTCCAAATTGATGTGAAAGGCACAGAACCTGCCAAATCTAGCATAAACAACTCTGAGGCAACTACTGTGTCTTAATGGCCTGGAGAATCTGCAACCTGTTTTTAGGGAGTCCCCAGCATTATCCAGGTCTCAAAATTGTGCAGAAACACCCTTGTTCTCCAGATTGCCTCTTTCAGAATAATTTCTTATTTTGATCTGGACACCCATGAAATAGATAGACTTAGATGGAATGTTGCACAGAGAAGAAGGTATGCAATCCTGCAAACTGTACCCCCTTCTGGACCTGCAAACTGTGTTCACAGTCAGCTCTGACTCTACGATCTATTGACTGGGTGTTGATAGACTTTTTCTGTGAGTCATTCAGACATCCACAGAAAAAGAAGAGGTTCTTCACCCCTAGCATGCAACATTGTGGCCTTATTCCTTGGCACTCCAATGTTATTACCTTTCCTCATGAACGTTGCTTTTGTAAAATCAAAAAGGTTCTCTGGTGTTAAGGAAAAGTTGGACATCTTGTTGTCCTTCATCTTGTGGAAGGAGGCGTTTTCCACCACAGACTCAATTTGTTGGCTGTTCAGCTCCTTGCCAAGAAAATGACAGATCTTCTGCACGCTGCCTCGAAGGTCCTGCAGAAAGCAAAAGCAAATGGCTGTGAATCCTCATGTGATGTAGAAAACTTGCCCTTCATCAGGAGGCACACAAAGAGCATGAGGACCAGTATGCAATGTGCACTGGGCAAAATGAATGTCTTCAGGATGTGGAATTTGCTTTTGTCACCTTGCAGAAGCCACTCTGTCTCCACCTCCCCTCAGCCAGTACCGAACACAGGGGGCACCTGAGTTAGCAAGAGACATTACCTTTAAGGCAGAAAAGCAGGTTATTGGCACATCTGCTCCAATGTAGAAATAATGAAATGTACTCTGCACATGATATTCAGTGTATGTAGAGGTAGCAACAAATTTTGCACAAATTTTGCACATGCTCAGAATCCCTTTCTAGCCAATATTAGCAGAATCTTTCAAAAAAAAAGGCAGCTTCATGTATGAGTAATGTCAGAATTGGGGCTGCAGGTCAACACAGTTAAAATTGGACCTTTACCTGCCGTAGTTCTTCATAGGTGATGAAGATGATGTTGGCTCTCTCCTTCATCTCCACCCAGCCTTTCACATGGTCAAACCAGGAACCATAATCCACTGAAGGAGCAAAGAAGAAGCAAGGATGAAATGTAAGGAATTATGGGGGGGTGGGGCGTAGAGAATGCTATTGTAGACGTAGAGGAAACACCAGTCAGGAACTTGGAAAATAACTGCATTATCCCTTAAAAACAAAATCAGTAACAGGAGACTTCTATGCTACCCTGAGTCCAATGAGACCTGCTGACTGATCTGTCTACTGACATAATCCATGTACAGAAGAGGTAGAGGTTTGAATGAGTCAACAATCTTACCCTTTAATGGGCTTTCTCCATTAAGGTTTCTTTTTGTTTCTGCCACCAGTGAGAATGTCTGCTATCATATAATTTTGATCTATTGTCTTGTTGGTGCCAATCTCACCCAGCTGTTAAGGACTTTCCTTAAATTTCACCCTATTCTCATTTTAGTGCCAATCTCACCCATTTGAAAGGACATTTATTGATTTTCTTTGAAAGCAAATGACAAATTTAGAATCACAGAATCATGTAGGACTTTGCCACATTTCTGCCCTTCTCCATGTATCCAACTGGGAATTATAGTTTTCTGATAGAACTCTAGAGTTAGCTAATAATAAATGTTTTTTGGTGGTGGATATCACTGGTGCTGGGTCACAGCAAACAAGAGTGGCTGATTTGCCTCAATCCATACTTTCCCCTCTCAGGAATCTCTCCATGAACTCTTCCACAGTTCCAGGGTCCTTCGATACTCTTAAGCCTTTGATGAAGTGGTACCATGAAACCATAGCATCTCTGGGGTTACGCAGAGTATAGACTACCTGTAACAGAGGAAGAGCTATATTGAAGGAGGGCCCAGGCAGCCCAACACTATCAATAGGCAGCGTGTGGCAGCAAACTGAAGGCATGATAAATAAAACCTGACATGGGAACAGGAGATGCCCCCAGTGAGGACCTGGGCTGACCATGCATGTGGACCATGTCCAATTAAAGTTCTTCCACAATCAGTAAACTTCTAAGGAGATTCCCAATAGTCCTCCCCATTCTCTAGTACAGAAAATGGCATCTTCCTGCAAAGAGGCTGTGTCAAGTGTTCCAGAATCCCCCACATCTGTGTCTCAAAAAGACAAGAGTCAAAGGCAGTCTTGATGTGTCCATTGTTCCTCTCTTACCTTGGCCTTGGAGTGGAGGAAGGACTTGGGGAAAAGCTGGAATGGCAGATGAGTTGTCAGGATCCTGGGGGAAGGATTTTTCAAGGCAATCTGCAAATGATCATCCATCTCAATCCAGGGTGTCCTTTCCCACAATGGTACCTTCTGAACCCATGAGGGGTCCCCTTGACTCTGGATTAAACTCAAGATCTCTGACATCCAGTGAGTACCTAGGAGGAAATCCACCAGTCAGTCATTGTGCATTAACACCTGGCCCTTGCAAAAGCAATTAGAGGAATATAAGAATTTCAATGAATCTTCTTCCTCTTCTATCTATTCAGCACCTTCCTATGGGGCAAGACACCAAAATTCTGGAACGGTTTTTCCGTGGAGAAACTGACTATATTTTTTCATTGAGTGTGGCACAAATGAGAACAGAAGAATAGCCTTCTGGATGACGCCAATGACCCATTGAGTCTGGCATCCTGTTTCTCCCAGAAGCCTGTGGGAAACTAGAGAGCAGCATTATGTTAGCAGCAGTTTTGTTTTCATTCCGTTCCTAGTGACCCCCAGCATGGAATCTGCTTTTCTCACGACCACTGCACACTGGGTCAACATCTTCCTTGAGATGACTCCAAGGTCTCACTCTTGCTCCATCACCTCTAGTTCACACCCCATGAGCATGTATGGGAAATTGAGATGTTTTGCTCCATTATGCATCACTTTACACTTGTTTACATTAAATTGCATTCACCATTTTACTGACCATCTATTTTTAGTGTCAGCAAGCTTGGCCACCTCACTACTTGATCATTTATGAACAAGTTACAAAAGCACAAGTCCCAATACCAACTTCCAAGAAACGGGTCCTTTCTAAGAGAATGCCTCCCTCTTCTTCAAAGTGATGTTCTCCTTTCTCAGGACCTTCGTTCTTCCTGACGGCAGGAGAGCTGTCATTGTTGGAGGGCCACCCAGCTACCACATCCCTGAAGGTCTCCTTGGCCACTCTCTATGCCTCCTATACTTTCTAGTTCTGCAACCTTGGCTTCGAGGGAAGAAACTTGTTCCCTGGGTGCCTGAAACCCATGGCACTTCTGATATACACATGACTTCTGCACCATTGGGAGATGTTCATACAAATGGCAGAGGGCGCAAAACAATGCAAAAACTCCACACCCCTGCTGGTCTTGTTAATTTCCTTCTTTTACATCAGATACAAATGGGAATTTCCTGAGGGTATCTCCTTTACATACATGAAGAGGAGATATAAACTGACATCAGTATTTCAGGCGAGAGAATTCCTCGATAAAAATATGAGAGACTTAGACGCCAAACAAGACAGGGGAGACCCCCTATCTGAGCAAAAGAAATCCTTGGAACAACTTGCACTGGAAGAGGTGGCATCAGGGAAAACAGATATTGTAACTGACTCTGGAAATGGCCAATCTTAAATTACTGAGTTGGAATGTTAATGGTTTAAATTGTGAAGCCGAACAACTTCGGATTGAACATGTAATAGCAAAACAGAAATTGGATATAATCTGTCTCCAAGAGACACATATTGCAAAAAAGCATAAAAGGGTCTTAATTAACAAAAAATTAGGTATTGATTTCATCTCATCAGATAAAACAAAAAAGAGAGGAATTGTTTTTTATATTAATCCTTCACTTGAACTCAAATTGATTCAGAAGGACGAAAAAGGCAGAATTTTAATAATACATATTAAAATCCAGGGAGAGAAAGTGATATTGGTTAGTATTTACGCCCCTAATGATAGAAAAGCATTTTTTTCCAGAAAACTAGAAACAGTTTTACTTGAATTTGCAGATCAAAAGATTATCTTAATGGGAGACTTAAATGGAGTTCCAACTTTAGACAAAGACAAAAGGAAAAATGGGGTGGAAGGATGATATGTTCTTGAATAATATGTTTTGTTTTAATTTTGAATAAAAGTTATTTAAAGAAAGATTATTTGCTTCTTTTAACTTAGTTACCCATTGACTTTACTGCTTCCTAGATTTGTGATGTACTTGTGGGGTTCCTATTCTAGTATCCTGTGGTTCCTTCAATTATACTGCTAAGTAGACTTACTATGGACTTCCTAGCCCTAGGATTTAGCTCCTGTGTTGTGGGTTTTCACAGAATCTTTATCCTGGTGGACAGTCACCTTGCTGTGCCCTTGTCAATCCATGTTGTTTTAATTCAGTCATTAAATTAACTGGGTGTTAATTATGAGGATTTTTGGGAAATGACTATACCAGAAAAATGGCTTATTCATCTATATACAATCAACCTGTAGAGATGGTTATTCTGACACAGCATCAGAGATAGACTTTGGTAATATGGTGCCCCGAGCAAGGACAAAATTTCCCCCTGACCTCCACAATATATTTTCACAATAATATTTTAAGGTACAGTTGCTTTTTTAATAATTCTCCATAGGTAACCATATAAGTATAGGTTTCATTGTGATTATCATTATGAACCCCCTCGACTTGGGACCCTTTGCAAGGGAACCACCCACACCACCCATATCCAGCACTGACAGCCTTCCTAGTGACATGACAGAAGCATGCCATAATATATAAGATTCTCCTGGGAATATTCTCAGTTCAGCTCATGAGCGCTGTAAATATCTTGGTTAAGATATTCCAAAATGATTGGGAAATCTCTCTTTTTTTCAAGGTTACCTGACTTCCCCAGGAATTTCAAGGGTTCCTTTGAACATCAACAATGGCTATGGAAAGTGTAATATTTCTATTTTGAATTCTCATGTTTGCAATCTTAAGATCAGTTCTCCATATTTCCACGTCAGTTGGTGAAATTTCCTGCACATTTTTACAATGCATTTCCCCCCACTAAAGTATGCATTTTATGCACACTTATATGCGTTTTTGTACACATTAATTAGCTGAAGAAGCGTATTGCAAAAATCAGGAAATGCCTGTGTCTCACTTTGTGTAGTTCAGAAAGTGAAAAACATGTAACTTTCACATGTGGTAGACATTTCTATTCAGATATTCAACTTATTTGCTGTCCATCTTCCTTCATTTGTAAATGTCTTATAATTTATTTGCTTGTTGCTCCTTAAGTAATCATTATCCAGGAATGGATAACTGGTTTAAGATGGTCCTATATATTGCAATACAGTTGTACCTCACAAATTTAAAGGAATCCATTCCAGAAGTCCATTTTCGGAAACCAAGGAGTAGCTTTCAATTGGTTTCCGATTGCTCAGGCGTTTCATAAAGAATAGTAGACGCCGTGCTACATGTTTGGCATCCAAAAAAAACTCAACGTTTGAAAACTTCCAGTTTTCGATCGTTTGGGAGCCAGAACGTCAGCTTCCAAGATGTTCAGGATCCAAGCTATGACTGTATCTGAAAAACTCATTCATTTTTCATGGGTTTCCAGGGACTATGCAGCTACATGGTGGTTGTTAATGACTTATGTCAAAAACAAACTTATGGCTGGCAGGTTTAGTGGGCACTTTGTCCACTAAATCCAAAATCAATTTTTCTAATTGGAACACTGACCTGACTTGGGGTAAGTGATGTTCACTATATCATCATCCAACAGTTGGAAGTCGTTTTCCACATAGCTGAGTGTTTCCTCTGATGAAAACTCTGGAGAAAATGGGATCCCCTTGTATTTGAAATAAGCCATGGATGATACTGGAAAAAAATAAAGATGAAAGAGGGAGAGGGAGAGGGAGAGAGAGAGAGAGAGATTATGTCACATCCTTAGGGCCATTCAGGTAGCTACTGTTCTAGAAACAAACTCTGGAAATAGCTGAGGAGCAGGAGAATGGGGAGAGTTCGGGACGTGGTGATGGGCCATCAGTAGATGCTCAAGTGGTACCACCAGGTATGGTGGAAAAAAAACCCCAAGAAACTCACTTTTGAGTAGATGTCATTTCTATCAGGGCTGAGTCAGATACTGTTCAGCACGAAGTGCCAGAGTCCATTGTCAGTGAAATTAATACTTTATTCAAGGAAACTTTAAACAACTCAGCAATACTTCCTGGTAAGTCTTTCCCCTATACAGTGGTACCTCGGGTTACATACGCTTCAGGTTACAGACTCCGCTAACCCAGAAATAGTATCTTGGGTTACGAACTTTGCTTCAGGTTGAGAACAGAAATCCTGCTCCTGCGGCGCGGCAGCA
This sequence comes from Podarcis cretensis, assembly GCF_951804945.1. Classification (NCBI taxonomy): domain Eukaryota; kingdom Metazoa; phylum Chordata; class Lepidosauria; order Squamata; family Lacertidae; genus Podarcis; species Podarcis cretensis. The sequence continues at coordinate 19,966,168 of NC_137177.1, read as the reverse complement.
GCAAGCGGCCCCATTAGGTAAAGTGGTGCTTCAGGTTAAGAACAGTTTCAGGTTAAGAACGGACCTCCGGAACGAATTAAGTACTTAACCCAAGGTACCACTGTAGAGCTGTTGTCAGGACTGAATATCCCTTTCTTCCACACTTTCTAAGACTCCTCCTCTCCTGGACGATGCCCAAGCAGTCTCCAACTGTCTCTGCATATCTCTGGTCTCTTCTCTGCCCTCCTCATGATCTTGCGTGTTCTTTGAGACCAGGATACGGGAGGAGCTTCTTGCAGCTGGAGAGGGCCATTCCCGTGTATCAGGGAACTGCCATCGGAGCCAGAGGGAGAGGGAGGGCTCCAGAGGGATTACGGAGAGCGTCCCGGGAGGGAGAGAAGCAGCCCATCTTCTGGGGAAGGAAATCAGCGTAGCACCAGTGGAATAGGGGGGCAGATGGGGGAATCGGCGAGGTGGCTCCATGACTCCTCGCCGGAGAGCAGCGGGGAGAGCACGGGTCCTCCGCTGCCCACACCCTCCCTGCGCAGAAGGCTTCCGCACAGGGAGAGTAGGCGGAGACTAGGCGTCAAAGAGTGTGATGGCCTGGGATTCCGATTCAGAGGCTGAACCAGAGGAATCCCAGCCTGCACAGGAGTCCCCGCCTCCAGGGCTGGCTGAACGGGGCAAGGCCTAGATTCTGAGGAGCCTGCACCTGTGTCAGTTCCTCAAGAGCAGGCACCAGGTGAAACCCTTCTGGCCCCAGAGGTGCTTGAGGATTCAGTGGCTACAGGTGAGCCTCCTCCGGGGCCCAGTAACCCTTCGGCCTCTCCTGAACTACAGAGGCTTAGGGCAGAGAGGCGAAGGGAACTGGTTGCTCCCAGGAGGAGTGCTCGCCTTAAGGCCAGAGGAGGCGGGGCTCCTGGGGGCCGGGATTGCCCCTGGCCTTAGAAGAAGATAAAGGTCAGTCAGCCCGGTCCCAGGTTGCGGGAGCAACATCGTTGTTGGCTTCAGATCTTCCAGTGTTTCTGTTCCCTGCCCGGCCTCCTGCTCCTGACCTTCCAGCGTTCCTGTTCCCGCCTGGCTCCCAGTTTCGGACCTCGCCTCTCATCCTGTGAACTCTGACTACGATCACGGTACCTTCCCCCCGGGACCAGCACAAAGAGCTTCTTTGCTGGAAGAAGTTCAAGAAACGCCCACTGACGGATTCTGCCAGCAATTGAGACAGCCACGGGTGAGTGGCTGTCCGGACAGAAAGGGTTCACTCAGGCAACCCAGCCAGGTGTGACACTGATTTACACACGAGCAACCCCTAGAACCATTACAGCAATCCGTCAGTCCCTGATGTTGCTTGTGCGCAGCCCCGGAGAGGCAGCATGATGAGCCAAACAGGGACAGCCGGAGAGACGGAGCAACCAGCTGCAGTGCGGAGTCTGGTCGAGAGGAACCAAGACTTGGAGCAGCATGTAGCTATCCTGACTGCGCGGCTGGATGAAAGACGGGCTCAGGATGCACAGGTCAGACCCACCCCCATCACAAGGAAGGTACCGGGGCTGGTACACTCAGACAACCCAGCCAGGTGTGGCACCAATTTACGCACGAGCAACCCCTAGAACCATTACACCATGATTCCTCAGCAGCTTCTTGACCCCCCCCCCTTCTCTGCTTCAGCAGAGAATAGGGAGAGTTCAGGAGGAATTGCTGGGCCATTAATAGGTGTCTGGGTGGTGCCTCCAGGTATGGTGGTGGGAAAATCCAATGAACTCGGTTTTTAGTGCACATCATATCAGACTTTCAAATCTCAGTAAGATCTTGGAAACAAAATAGTCACACAATAAACTCCAATCACCTACACTTCCATGAGGAAATAGGCCCCATTCACCTCCTCTGGATCACTGCCACTATGCATCAACTGGAGGAAATCAGTTTACGCAAGAAGGGAGTGCAGACACACTTGCCTAAAAAAAGACACACACCCCTCCGTACACAAACATGCAAAACTGCTTCTGGTGCTACTCCCACACTGTTTACCTGAAGTGCAAAATAGTCTTTCCTCTTCCCTGCTTCTGCCAATAGGAGGCCAGGTGAGGTGAACTTTTGCATGTACATGGAATACTTGATACTCATGTATTGATTTACGGCATTCCACTTGTTCAGTAGCTGAAAAGATTTCCAGAACAGCTTTACGTAACAGCTGTAAACCAAGAGCAGAGCAAAGTGTCCCCACTCACAGCCTTAAAATCTCAAAAGACAATACAAAGGGGAAGGGGGAAGAAAACCCATATGTAAAGCTTCAAAGATCTGAAATTGATTACCAAAATTGTATGGAATTACCGTATTTTTCGCTCTATAAGACGCACCAGACCACAAGACGCACTGTGCTGGTTCGGGGGGGGGGGGGTTATCGTGCGGCGTGGTCCGTGTCCGGTCCAAGGCTGAAGAGGGGCCCAAGGCAGGGAGTCTGGCGTGGTCAGGAACTCTGGCAGAAAGCAGGACAGGGTGCCGGCAGGAACAGGTGACCAACGATGTTGCTCCCGCAACCTGGGACTGGGCAGGCTGGCATTTATCTCCTCTAAGGCATAGGGCGGCCCCGGTCCACAGGTGACTCACCTCTCCTGGCCTGGAGGTGAGCACTCCTCCTGCGAGAACTTAGTTCTCTCCGCCTCTCTGCCCTGAGCTTCTGCAGCTCAGGAGAGGCTGGAGGATTACTGGACCCAGAGGCAAGCTCACCTTCCCCTGACAAGGCTGAGAGACGAGCACCTGCAGGCAATGGGTCCTCGATCACCTCCGGAGCCAGAGCAGATTCAGCTGGTGTCTGCTCCTGAGGATCTGGCACAGGTGAGGGCCCTTCAGGTTCAAGCCCCTGCCCCGGCTCAGCTGGCCCTGAAGGTGGGGACTCCATTGCAGGCTGGGATTCCTCAGGTTCAGCCTCTGAATCTGATTCCCAGGCCATCACACGTACCTAGTTTTTGGAGGAGGAAAACAAGAAAAAAAATATCCTGAATCTCAGAAGCCAGAACAGGAAGAGGGATCGCTGCGCAGTGAAAGCAGCAGTCCCTCTTGCTGTTCTGGCTTCTGGGATAGCTATGCACCCCGCATTCTCTCCATAAGACACACACACATTTCCCCTTACTTTTTAGGAGCTTAAAGGGAGTCTTATAGTTTGGGAAGAAGAGAAGTGAAATGAAGCGGGTCTCTCAGCAGAGGCATTGCTCTCCCTTCTCTCTCACAGCTGCCAACAGGTGGAGGTCTGCCAATAGCAGACAGTTCAGGGAGGAGAGGAGCCAGGAGGAGCAGGTCTCTCAGAAGAGCCAGTGGGTGGACCTGTTGCCCTGTCTTTCTTCCACTACATTTATACATTTCCACTGCATTTATGAATGCTACATTTATAGAATAAGGCAGTTAATTTAAAACCAGGCATGTTCCAAAATGGAAAAGGAAAGAGGGAATCTGGAAAAGGGAGAAGGCAACTGGGGAAGAATTCATCAAGGGGAGAAAAATGAGGTTGAGATGATCTGAAAGTACGTAAGCAAACCTTGAATACAGGAAGGAAACAGGAGCAGCCTTTATTATCTAGCAGCTACTGGTTGCTGATAGACTTTTTCTGTGTGGCATCAAACATCCACAGAAAAAGAAGAGGTTCTTCACCCCTAGCATAAGCATTATGGCTTTATTCCTTGGCAACCAATGTTTTTACCATGGCAACCAATGTTTTAACCTTTCCTCAAGAGTGTTGCTTTTGTATGGTCAAAAATGTTCTCTGGTGTTAAGGAAAAGTTGGACATCTTGTTGTCCTTCATGTTGTGGAAAGAGGCGTTTTCCACCACAGACTCAATTTGTTGGCTGTTCAGCTCCTTGCCAAGAAAATGACAGATCTTCTGCATGCTGCCTCGAAGGTCCTGCAGAAAGCAAAAGGAAATGGCTGTGAATGCTCATGTGATGTAGAGAGCTTGCCCTTCATCAGGAGGCACACAGAGAGCATGAGGACCAGTATGCAATGTGCATTGGGCAAAATGAATGTCTTCATGATGTGGAATTTGCTGTTGTCACCTTGCAGAAGCCACTCTGTCTCCACCTCCCCTCAGCCAGTACCGAACACAGGGGGCACCTGAGTTAGCAAGAGACATTACCTTTAAGGCAGAAAAGCAGGTTTTTGGCACATCTGCTCTAATGCAGAAGAAAGGACATGTACTCTGCACATGATATGCAGTGTATGTAGAGGTAGCAACAAATTTTGCACATGCTCAGAATTCCTTTCTAGCCAATATTACTAGAATCTTTCAAAAAAGAAGGCACCATGTGTGAATAATGTCAGAATTGGGGCTGCAGGTCAACACAGTTAAAATTGGACCTTTACCTGCCGTAGTTCTTCATAGGGGATGAAGAAGATGTTGGCTCTGTCCTTAATCTCCACCCAGCCTTTCACATGGTCAAACCAGGAACCATAATCCACTGAAGGAGCAAAGAAGAAGCAATGGTGAAATGTCAGGAGTTATGGGAGGGAGTAGGGAATGCTATTGTAGATGTAGAGGAAACACCAGTCAGGAACTTGGAAAATAACTGCATTATCCCTTAAAAACAAAATCAGTAACAGGAGACTTCAACAATACCCTATGTCCAATGCCACCTGCTGACTGATCTATCTACTGACATTATCCATGTACAGGAGAAGTAAAGGTTTGAATGAGTCAACAATCTTACACTTTAATGGGCTTTCTCCATTAAGGTTTCTTTTTGTTTCTGTCACCAGTGAGAATGTCTGCTATCATCAATTCTGATCTCTTCTCTTGTTGGTGCCAATTTCACCCAGCTGTTATAGACTTTCCTTAAGTTTCACCCTGTGGCGATCACACAGGGTCCCCGGACGTTTGACGGTCTATTGACCCTGTTCCACCACTGTTATTGCTTTCTTCGCTGCCACCAACCCGTTTCACTTGGATACTCACGGAGTCCAGACAGTTGTTAACATTAACAAATAATCAAGTTTATTTTATAGGCATGAACAAGCTTATGGTTTCAGTTATTTTTTCTTGGCAGTTTCTTAATCTTAGTTTCTTTACTGACCCAATGTTCCTAACAACTTCAAACTGATTATCCCAACTATCTAACTCCACCTATAACACAGATCCAGCTGCTTAAACAAAGCGTTATTTTTTATCAGTACAAGAAAGCTTAATGAATGGCCCTGTCAGTTCCAAAGCAGAGATCTGGGTCTTATCTTGGTCGGTTGCAACTATCCTGGACACGCTGATGCACAGACCTTGTAAGACAGGATTCTCAACCCCCTTGCCTGGGAATGGCATCAGGAGCCCTAAGATAAGAAGTATAGAGGAAAGCATTGTTTAATGTCTGGACAAGATATAAAGACCTACTTGAAAATAAACCCCCAAGGTGGTTGTCACCGATGGAAGCGAAGGCTCTGAAAAAGCTCAGAATCCGAGACCAGAATCCGAGACCAGGGAGAAGAGTCGGTGGAGGAAGATTGGAGGAAATTTAAAGACTATTTACAGAAACATTGTAAAATTAATATCTGTTAGAAGGATGTTGGAATAACATTATATGATTTTAGCAGGAATGATATAAAGGATTTGGGAATAACTGACTGTTAATTGGTGAAAGGAGGAAAAGTAAAGTTACATTATATTAAGACAATTTACAGGACAAAAATTTTAAAAGAGGGAAAGGATTTGCTGAAATGGATAATTGACCTAGAATACAAAAAAGGAAGGTGTGAGGAGGTCAAGGAAATAAGATAATGAAAGATTAGTAATGAGGAGATCTGATGTATTTTTTTTTTCTGTGTTTTTGTTTTTGTGTAATGGGTCTTATTTCTCTGTTGTTGTTTTTATATTGTGATGTGTTGTTTTGTTTTTGTTTAATGTGGTATTTTTACTTTTTCTTTCTGTAATTTTTAAAACTTGAATAAATATTATTTTTAAAAAAGAGAGAGAGAGGGAGAAGGGAGAGCAATGCATCTGCTGAGAGACCGGTTTCATTTCTCTTCTCTTCTTCCCAAACAATTTGGTAATCAATTTCAGATCTTTGAAGCTTTACATATGGTTTTTCTTCCCCCTTCCCTTTGGATTGTCTTTTGAGATTTTAAGGCTGTTAGTGGGGACTCTTTGCTCTGCTCTTGGTTTGCCACTGTTACATAAAGCTGTTCTGGACAGGTTTGCAGCTACTGAGCAAGTGGAATGCTGTAAATCAACAATGAGTATCAAGGGTTCCATATACAGGCAAAAGTTTGCCTCACCTGGCCTCCTATTGGCAGAAGCAGGGAAGAGGAAAGACTATTTTGCACTTCAGGTAAACAGTGTGGGAGTAGCAACAGAAGCAGTTTTGCATGTGTGTGTACAGAGGGGTGTGCGTCTTTTTTTAGACAGGTGTGTCTGTGATGTAGCACTCCCTTCTTGCGTAAACTGATTTTCTCCAGTTGATGCATAGTGGCAGTGATCCAGAGGAGGTGAATGGGGCCTATTTCCTCAAGGAAGTGAAGGTGATTGGAGTTTATTGTGTGACTATTTCGTTTCCAAGATCTTACTGAGATTTGAAAGTCTGATATGATGTGCACTCAAAACCGAGTTCATTGGATTTTCCCACCACCATACCTGGAGGCACCACCCAGACACCTATTAATGGCCCAGCAATTCCTCCTGAACTCTCCCTAGTTGCTATTGGGACCTGTGATTTTGTAACTTGTTCATAAATGATCAAGCAGTGAGGTGGCCAAGTTTGCTGACATTAAAAAATGGTGGTCAGTAAAATGGTGAATGCAATTTAATGTGAACAAGTGTAAAGAGATGCATGTTGGAGCAAAACATCTTAATTTCATATACACACTCATGGGGTGTGAAATGGAGGTGATGGAGTAAGAGCGAGACCTTGGAGTCATCTTTGACAGCTCAAGGAAGACATTGACCCAGTGTGCAGTGGTCGTGAGAAAAGCAGATTCCATGCTGGGGATTACTAGGAGCGAAATGAAAACAATACTGCTGGTAACATAATGCTGCTCTCTAGTTTCCCATAGGCTTCTGGGAGAAACAGGATGCCAGACTCAATGGGTCATTGGCGTCATCCATAAGGCTATTCTTCTGTTCTCATTTGTGCCACACTCAATGAAAAAATATAGTCAATTTCACCACAGAAAACCGTTCCTTAATCTGGGTGTCTTGCCCCATAGGAGGGTGCTGAATAGGTAGAAGAGGAATAAGATTCATTGAAATTCTTATGTTCCTCTAATTGCTTTCCAAGGGCCAGGTATTAATGCACAATGATTGACTGGTGGATTTCCTCCTAGGTACTCATTGGATGTTGGAGATCTTGAGCTTAATCCAGAGCCAAGGGGACCCCTCATGGGTTCAGAATGTACCACTGTGGGAAAGGGCACCCTGGATTGAGATGGATGAAGATTTGAAGATTGCCTTGAAAAACCCTTCCCCCAGGATCTGACTACTCACCTGCCATTCCAGCTTTTCCCCAAGTCCTTCCTCCACTCCAAGGCCAAGGTAAGAGAGGAACAATGGACCGATCAAGACTGTCTTTGACTCCTGTCTTTTTGAGACACAGATGTGGGCGATTGTGGAACACTTGACACAGCCTGTTTATAGGAGGATGCCATTTTTTGTACTAGAGAATGGGGAGGAATATTGGGAATCTCCTTAGCAGTTTCCTGATTGTGGATGAACTTTAAGTGTACATGGTCCACTTGCATGGTCAGCCCAGGTCCTCACTGGGGGCATCTCCTGTTCCCATGTCAGGTTTTGTTTATCATGCCTTCAGTTTGCTGCCACACTCTGCCTATTGATAGTGTTGGGCTGCCTGGGCTCTCCTTCAATATAGCTCTTCCTCTGTTACAGGTAGTCTATACTCTGCGTAACCCCAGAGATGCTATGGTTTCAAGCTACAACTTCATCAAAGGCTTTAAAGTACTGAAGGACCCTGGAACTGTGGAAGAGTTCATGGAGAGATTCCTGAGTGGGGAAAGTATGGATTGAGGCAAATCAGCCACTCTTGTTTGCTGTGACCCAGCACCAGTGATGTCCACCACCAGAAAACATTTATTCTTAGCTAACTCTAGAGTTCTATCAGAAAACTATAAATGCCAGTTGGATATATGGAGAAGGGCAGAAATCCGGCAAAGTCCCACATTTGTCATTTGCTTTCAAAGAAAATCAATAAATGTCCTTTCAAATGGGCGAGATTGGCACTAAAATGAGATTAGGGTGTTTGGCATTTGCCTCCTTGGTGGGTCATAAGGAAAGGGCTAAATGTCTGTGAAGATGATTGGCCAGTGGAAACTGAGGGGAGGAGTTAGAGTGAGAGGTTGAGTTGTGTGAAAGTCAGTTGAGAGTTGGGAGTTGGAGAAGGAAGAGGGAGGAATACTCTGTGGGTTGGTCGATTTGTGTTGTGAGAGAGTGAGAGGAATTGTTAGGTTGTGGCCTTTCAGACCTTTCCCATGGGTGGGTGCGCGTTGCTCTCGGGAGGGAGGGAGGAGTCAATGGACACCGAGGGTTGTTTCAGAGAAAGAGTTTATTTCTGCTCTCCAGATAGCAGAAAGGCACACTGTGATTAGTTACAAGCAAGCACAACTTAAAGAGCCATTGCATACAGCATATATTCCCTTCAGGCCCCCCTTTCCCCCTCCCCAGGAACCCAGCCTCATGAGTTTATGCAAGTAAGTTTTGCATCCTTGAGCATGAACACAAACTCCTGTTTCTATACTTCTTATCTTTTTTTTTTAAATGATATTTATTAAAATTTCAAAACAGTTACAAGAATAAAAAAAGAAAAGGAAAAGGAAAAAATACAAAACACAAAAAACAATTAAAAACAAATCAACCTTTCCAGATCCTAACTTTCATTTGCTTGTTTCCCTGACCTCCTCACACACCCCTTTTTTGTATTCTAGTTCAATTAGTTATTTCAGCAAATCCTTTCCATTTTTGCTTTTATCTTAATAATTTATCTTAATATATTATAACTTTACATTCTCACCTGTTAACAATCCATCTTTAAATACTCCTTTATAACATCACTGCTAAAACCACATAACTTCATTCCAACATCCTTCTAACATTCCTTAATTTTACAATATTTCTGTAAATAGTCTTTAAATTTCTTCCAATCTTCTTCTACCGACTCTTCTCCCAGGTCCCAGATTCTGCCAGTCATTTCCGCCAGTTCCATGTACTCCATCACCTTCATCTGCCATTCTTCCCGGGTGGGTAGATCTTGTGTCTTCCAATACTTTGCGATAAGTATTCTTGCTGCTGTTGTGGCATACATAAAAAAAGTTTTGTCCTTCTTTAACACCAATTGGCCGACCATGCCCAGGAGAAAGGCCTCTGGTTTCTTCAGAAAGGTATATTTAAATACCTTTTTCATTTCATTATAGATCATCTCCCAGAAGGTCTTAATCCTTGGGCACGTCCACCAAAGGTGAAAGAATGTACCTTCGGTCTCTTTACATTTCCAACATTTATTATCGGGCAGATGATAGATTTTTGCAAGCTTGACTGGTGTCATGTACCACCTGTATATCATTTTCATTATATTCTCCCTTAAGGCATTACATGCCGTGAATTTCATACCTGTGGTCCATAACTGTGGTCCATCATAATATTATGTCCAACGTCTTGTGCCCATTTAATCATAACAGATTTCACCGTTTCATCCTGAGTATTCCATTTCAACAGTAAGTTATACATTCTTGAAAAATTCTTGATTTTAGGATCTAACAGTTCTATTTCCAATTTTGATTTTTCCACCTGGAAGCCAATTTTTTTGTCCAAATTATATGCCTCCATTATCTGGTAATAGTGAAGCCAATCTCGCACTCTATTTTTTAATTTTTCAAAACTATGCAATTTTAGTCTGTCTCCGTCTTGTTCCAAAATTTCCCAATATTTCGGCCAATTGGCCTCCATATTGGGCTTTTTCTGAGCCTTCGCTTCCATTGGTGACAGCCACCTTGGGGTTTTATTTTCAAGCAAGTCCTTATATCTTATCCAAACATTAAGCAGTGCTTTTCTGACAATATGGTTTTTAAACGCTTTATGTGCTTTGACCTTGTCATACCACAAATATGCATGCCACCCTGCTCTCCCTTCTCTCTCACAGCTGTCAACAGGTGGAGGACTACCAAGAGCAGACAGTTCAGGGAGGAGAAGAACAGGGGGAGCAGGTCTCTCAGAAGAGCCAGTGGGTGGACCTGTTGTCCTGTCTTTCTTGCACTGCTACATTTATAGAATATAGCAGTCAATTTAAAACCCATGCATGTTCCAATCTGGAAAAGGAAAGAGGGAATCTGGAAAAGGGAGAAGGCAACTGGGGAAGAATTCATCAAGGGGAGAAAAAGGAGGTTGAGATGATCTGAAAGAACGTAATCAAACCTTGAATACAGGAAGGAAACAGGAGCAGTCTTTATTATCCAGCAGCTACTGGAGCATCCTGTGGGTCAGGGAAAGATACTTACTGTGTGAGGAAACCTTGCAAAGAGTCTGCAGTAATATCAGGAAGCAGGAGGAATGAGGGAAACTTCAGCAGGTATATTTTTCTGTCAGCAGAAGATCAACAACCCAGCATAGCATGCACTTCCTACATGGATGAGATGAAAGTACCAATGAACTTTGGATGAAACCACTGCCAACCAGAGAGGGGAGTTTGTATTCCAGGCATTCTTCTGAAAGACTCAGGCCATGCTCACTACAGTTGAGTCTGGAGCTTCCTTGTCTTCCTGGCTCACAGAGCAAGACTTAAACATTTAGTCAAGGGGGAAGGCGTGTTCTCTCCTCCCCCCCACACACACCTCCCACATTCATAGATGGGGAGGGGGTTCGATCTTGCTGGGAGAGGCACTTGCGAAGGAGCATTTAGCAGCCCTCGAGACAAAGTCCACTGCTCACCAGCTGTTATGCAAGGATTCAACTCTGCTCAGACCTGCTTCCCCAGCGCTTTCACTGAAGAAACTTAGGGGTTAAGGGAATGGGTCCCTGCCAGTGGTGCAAAAATAATGTACCAGACTATGGAGTGGATGACATATATGTGCCTGGTGACATGAAGCTGCTGTTTCTGTCAGTTCATACGTGAAAGAAGCTTACCATCCTTCTCACACCACAGGATAAAGGCAATTTGAGGAAGGGTGCACCACTGGCTGCCTCTTCTCTTCTTTTTCTTCTGGTCTTTGCTCCTCCCACTTTTCTTCAAGTAGCATGCCAGCTGAGAATAGCTTTTGCCCCAATCTATAGCATGTCCACTGTAGTTCATGCACTGGTGCACTTGAGGCTAGATTACTGTAATGTTTTCCTTGTGGGGCTGCCTGTGGGTCTGGTTCGGAAACGCCAGCTGCTGCAGAATGCTGCAACAATGTTGCTAACGGGAGCTTCTGGTTGAGAACATGTGGCCCCACTGTTAAAACAGCTGCACTGGCTGCTCATCTGCTACTGAGCCAGGTTCAAGGTTCTTGCATTGATTTACAAAGCCCTGAACAACCTGGTCCAGGATACATCAGGGATCACCTGAACTCTTCTAGTCCAGCCCGATCACTGAGATCATCTGCAGGGGCATCTTCAGTTGTCCCCCAAGTTGGTGTGTCTCATTTGACAACAAGAAACCGAGCTTTCAGTGTCATTGGCCTTGCCCTGTGGAACCCCTTGCCAACAGAGATTCAGCAGGAGCCTTCTGTACCACCTTTTAAATGCCTGCTTGAAAATTCTCTGTTATGCCAGGCCAGTGCAGGCCATTAAGAGTACATTTCCCACTATGGTCTGTTGCTGTTTGTTTTTAATTTATTTTTGTTTGTTTTTTAACTTGTTCTTAGATTTTTGTGATTTTATTGTTTGGTTTTATGATACAGTGGGATATAAAAAAAATTATGAATGAACAGATAAATATTCACTTACCCAGTCTCTAACCCATTATGTAAATTTATTCAGTTTACCCTGCTCTTTAGCATTCAAAGAGGAACTTTTTTAAAAGCAGTACATGCATTTTAAAAAAGAACACAAACAGGGAAGGCATCTGAGGATGAGCCTTCATATTGGATGGACCTGGGCATGTTTTCATGGAAGTAGAAAATCATCTTGTGAAGCTTAGGTGGACATCCTATCTTGAGCAGTGTGAAGAGTTTGAAGGCCATTATCTGGTCTATGAATGCGATGTACAAGGGATGTCTCAGTCTCAGCTGATGCAGTGAGACCTCTGAGTTCTAAAGCCACATTGTGATTTAGTAAACAAAAAACAAATAACAGCAACTGTACCATTCCTGATCAGGTATCTGTTTATTCAGCAGAAAATACCCAATCCATCTGATACATAAGAATGTGGAGAACAGCAGGAGCAACAATCTGGCATTCTTCAGTCCCATGGGAAAGTCATATTCACACCACGCATGTTCTCCCAGTAAACACGGTCAAAGCGTTCACTCTGCGCCACTGTCAGGTGGTTCTTCCAGTCTCCAGAGATCCCTGGAACAACACAAGAGCAAATGCCAACCACAAACAAGTTCACCTGAAATTACTTCAGCTCAAATTAGAGCTTTTCTAATGCTCAGGCATTAGTAAGCAGTGCTGAGCTGTAGAGCTACAATGTCTGTCCCTTAAAAGCCTATTGCCCTCAGGTAAAATGGAGGACACTGTTCTTTCTCTGTTTAGATGCAGCAGCAAATCCTGTCAGCATCTGTATGTGGAATGAAGAACTGTAGCCTTCTCCAGCACATCTGGCAGGAAAATGCAATGGGTCCTGCTTGCTCTCTACGCATTTACCACTTCTGATGATGAGGCAAACATGCCGTCTCTGGCATGGTCCATTCTTGTTAAAGGACGGTACCACCTCAGATTGCACATGACATAAAAGCTTGCCTCAAGGACCTCCATACCAAGCTTTCTCTCATGAACAGCCACCAGTCAATGAGGGCACAGTGGGGCACTTTGTTCTCACATCCATTTTAACCACTTTGAGGTGAAAAACCATTCAGTTAGGTTCCCTTTGCAGCTTTAGAGATGGAGAACTCAGACTCTGTGGCCCTATAGCATAGGGCTCAGGAAAGTATACGTGCAGAGATTTGGAATGGTTTAACTGCTGAATTTCTGCTTGCTTTCCAAATAAATGTGAAGGGCACAGAATATGCTGACATTAGGAGACATGAACGGGGTCGTATCAACTAACATGGATAAGTCACAAAGCCAGAATGTCACTAAAGATGGCAGACTACCAAAGACCTTTTTTGAACTGACTGACAATATGGACTGGATTGACATTTGGAGAACGAAGAACCCCTTGGGAAAAGAAGGAACATTCTTCTCTGAAGCTCAGCTGACTTGGACAAGAATCGACCAAATATGGATAACTAGAGGTCTGGCACCGAAGGTCAGAAAGGTGGAAATCTGCCCAAAAACCTGCTCTGACCATAATGCACTGAAAATGGATATGATACTATTACCAACTGGTTCCTTTAGATGGAAGATGAATGACAATTTGTTCAGAGATCAGGAGATTACTAAGAAGGCCCAGAAAGCATTGAAGGATTACTTTGAGATAAATATGAACACTGCGGTGGAAAAAAGAATTATTTGGGATGCAAGTAAAGCTGTGATGAGGGGGTTCTTGATACAACAGAATGCGGCAAGGAAGAGGATACAAAATGACAGAAAAGATAAGATTTTGGAGAAAATAAAAGAATTAGAGAAGAAGTTAAGATCAAACCCGAAGTCCCTGCCGATCTTGAGAGAAATCAAACTCTATCAAGCACAGTATTCTAAACTGATAAATCAGGAAATAGAGTGGAAGATTAAATTAATGAAACAAAAAACTTTTGAATCGGCAAATAAATGTGGGAAACTGCTAGCTTGGCAGTTGAAGAAGAGACAAAAATTGAATACAGTTACAAATTTGGAAATTGAAGGAAGAAACATTCAGAACCCCACGGAGATTAGAAAGTGTTTCCAGAAATACTTCAAAAAATTATATACCCAAGGGCCGCAGAATGAGGTCGAGATAAAACAATTTTTGGAGAAAAATGGACTTAAAAGGTTGTCACAAGAAAATAGATCTCTCCTGAATAGTAAAATAACATGTCAAGAAATTGAACAAGCCATTCAAAACATGAAACCGGGCAAATCTCCAGGGCCAGACGGGCTAACCTCCAAGTATTATAAGATATTAAAAGACCATTTGATACAACCACTGATGGAGGTTAGCAATGAAATTATGGAGGGGAGGAGGGCGCCGGAATCGTGGAAGGAAGCTTTCATCACATTGATACCAAAATCGGAAGCTGAAAAGACGCAACTTAAGAACTACCGTCCCATCTCCCTTTTAAATGTGGATTACAAAATTTTTGCAGATGTTTTGGCAAGTAGATTCAAAAAAGTTCTAAATGAAGTAATTCATAAAGACCAGGCAGGCTTTCTCCCAGGTAGACACATGTTTGCCAATACAAGGAACATTATTGACATTTTGGAACTTTTGCAAACTGATATAAATACAAAAGCAGTGTTAATCTTTATAGATGCGGAGAAGGCCTTTGATAATATCTCTTGGAAATTTATGAAGGGAAATTTAAAAGAAATGGGAGTGGGTCGGGGTTTTGAGAATGGGATTGACGCAATATATTCAGAACAAAAGGCTAAATTGATAGTAAACAATGTGGTTACTGAAGAGTTTAAAATTGAAAAAGGAACACGACAAGGCTGCCCGATTTCCCCTTTGTTATTTATATCAGTTCTGGAGGTGCTCTTGAATATGATTAGAGGGGACCGGTTGGTGGAAGGGATTCAGGTCGGAGCGAAACAATATAAACTTAAAGCTTTTGCAGATGACCTAGTTTTGACCCTGCAGGAGCCAGAATCTAGTACAAAAAGAGTATTACAACTGATCCAAGATTTTGGTCGGGTGGCGGGATTTAAACTAAATAAACAGAAAACTAAGGTGTTGGGGAAAAACTTGACAGATGCAGAGTCGGAACAGTTTCAGAGAGAAACAGAACTAACTGTGGTTAAAAAAGTAAAGTACCTAGGGGTAAACATAACAGCAAAAAATCTGAGTCTATTTAAGGATAATTACGAAAAATGTTGGTCTGAAATTAAGAGAGATTTGGATAGTTGGACAAAATTGAAGCTTTCTCTGTTAGGCCGAATCGCTGCTGTTAAGATGAATGTATTGCCAAAGATGTTGTTTTTGTTTCAAACATTGCAGATTGTGGACAAGACAGAGTGCTTCCGGAAGTGGCAGAGAGATATATCTAAATTTGTCTGGCAGGGCAAAAAGCCCAGAATTAAGTTTAAGATACTAACTGATGCGAAAGAAAGAGGGGGCTTTGCCCTGCCAGACTTAAAGTTGTATTATGAAGCCGCAGCCTTTTGCTGGCTAAAAGACTGGCTACTTCTCGAAGACACTGACGTATTGGATTTGGAAGGGTTTAACAATGCTTTTGGTTGGCATGCATATCTATGGTACGATAAGGTTAAGATTAATAAGGTCTTTAAGAACCATATTGTCAGGAAAGCAGTTTTTAAAGTCTGGACAAAATACAAAGACTTATTGGAAAATAAAACTCCGAGGTGGCTTTCACCTCTGGAAGCTAAGGCCCGAAAAAGACCCAATATGGAGGCCAATTGGCCAAAATATTGGGAAATATTAGAAAAAGACGGAGACAATTGGAAACTGCAGAGTTTGGAGAAAATGAAGGATAAAGTGCGAGACTGGTTACATTACGCTCAGATTAAAGAAGTTTTTAAAAATGACAAAAAGGTAGGGTTCCAGGTGGAGAAATCGAAGTTGGAAACAGAATTGTTAGAACCAAAAACTAAGGTATTATCAAGAATGTATAACTTGCTGCTGAAATGGAATACACAAGACGAAATGGTTAAATCGGTTATGATAAAGTGGGCTCAGGATATTGGGCATAATATTATGTTTGAGGACTGGGAAAGGTTGTGGACCACCGGGCTGAACTTCACTGCATGTAATGCTTTGAAGGAAAATGTAATGAAAATGATATATAGATGGTACATGACCCCAGTTAAACTTGCCAAAATATACCATTTGTCTGATAATAAATGTTGGAAATGTAAAGAACATGAAGGAACATTCTTTCACCTCTGGTGGACTTGCCCTAGAGTGAAGGCCTTCTGGGAAATGATTTATAACGAGTTGAAAAAGGTATTTAAGTATACCTTCACTAAGAAACCAGAGGCCTTCCTTCTGGGCATTGTCGGCCAGAAGGTGTTAAAGAAGGACCGAACATTTTTTATGTATGCAACAACGGCAGCAAGGATACTCATCGCCAAGAGTTGGAAAACTCAAGATCTACCCACACTGGAAGAGTGGCAGATGCAGCTGATGGACTATATGCAACTGGCCGAGATGACTGGCAGAATTCGAGACCTGGGAGAAGAGAGGGTTGAAGAAGACTGGAAGAAATTCAAGATTTATCTACAAAAGTATTGTAATTTGGTTGAAGGCTAAGAAGGATGCTAGATCATAAATAATTGCCTACCACTGAATTAGATTTGAAATTGACGATAAGTGAGATTGAGGGAAACATAAAATTTGTGGAGAATAGATTAAATTAACTGAACAAAATTTAAGAATATAAATAAGATGATAAATTGCTGGGAAAAATTTATAACGATGTAAGTGGGAGTGGGAGACGTGAGGGAGTCCAAAGAAGTTCTGAAAAATGTGTTATGATTCATGTTATATTGTTTATTATTTTTGCATTTTGTATTTTAAAAAATCTCAATAAATATTTATAAAAAAAAAAGAATATGCTGACATTAGGGGGGAAAGAACATGCCCCCTGACTGTTTGCCCTGAGCCCCTCCCCAACCATTCCCACCCTCCTGATTTGGCTTTCCAGCAGCACTAATGCATGCATGTTGGGTACCTGGACCAGCTGGGTGTCTCATCCAGACATGTTTTCTTATTGCACCACAGAGAGCTCCATGAACTGTGTGCCTGTTGCTCTGTCTGCTAAATTTCTGCTTGCTTTCCAAATTGATGTGAAAGGCACAGAACCTGCCAAATCTAGCATAAACAACTCTGAGGCAACTACTGTTTCTTGATGGCCTAGAGAATCTGCAACCTATATTCAGGGAGTCCCCAGCATTATCCAGGATTCAAAATCGTGCAGAAACACCCTTGTTCTCCAGATTGCCTCTTTCAGAATAATTTCTTATTTAGATCTGGACACCCATTAAATAAACAGATTTAGATGGGATGTTCCACAGAGAGGAAGGTATACAATCCTGCGAACTTTACCCCCTTCTGGACCTGCAAACTGTGTTGACAGTCAGCTCTGACTCTACGCTCTATTGACTGGTTGCTGATAGATTTTTTCTGTGAGACATTCAAACATCCACAGAAAAAGAAGAGGTTCTTCACCCCTGGCATGCAGCATTGTGGCCTTGTTTCTTGGCACTCCAATGTTATTACCTTTCCTCATGAACGTTGCTTTTGTATGGTCAAAAATGTTCTCTGGTGTTGTGGAAAAGTTAGACATCTTGTTGTCCTTCATCTTGTGGAAAGAGGCGTTTTCCACCACAGATTCAATTTGTTGGCTGTTCAGCTCCTTGCCAAGAAAATGACAGATCTTCTGCACGCTGGCTCGAAGGTCCTGCAGAAAGCAAAAGCAAATGGCTGTGAATCCTCATGTGATGTAGAGAACTTGCCCTTTATCAGGAGGCACACAGAAAGCATGAGTACCAGTATGCAATGTGCATTGCTTGGCAATTCCCGCCTTCCACCAGTTGGAATAAATGGGCAAAAAATGGCCACAACTTTATTGGTTACAGGTAAGAGCAGGTATTGGCTTTAGGCATTGGTCCTATCAGACTATCCTGCTTCAGCCTGTTAGCATGAAAACCGTAAAGGGTTAACATCAGTAGGGGGAGCCCTGAGATGTACATCACTAGGAACTCCCCGAGGGGTCACCGCTCGGGGGCATGCTTTAGGCCCTGGCCTCCATAGGTTTCGGACGAGGCAACGCCCCCCCCAGAAATCTTTACCGGAATGCGAGGACGAAAAGGGGAGATCCTGGGGCCACACCAGCATTAAATGACCCAGGCCACGCCCCCGGGGCCAGCCGAATCGCTGGCCCTGGGGCTGATGCGGCCCAAGGATTCCCCAGGTCATGCGGGGCTAAAGCCAGCCGCGCACAGTTGTTGGGGGCGTGAGCCTGCAACTCCACCTCCTCATGTCGGAATTGGCTTTGGGCAAAATGAATGTCTTGATGTGGAATTTGCTGTTATCACCTTGCAGAAGCCACTCTGTCTCCACCTCTCCTCAGTCAGTACCGAACACAGGGGGCACCTGAGTTAGCAAGAGACATTACCTTTGCAGCAGAAAAGCAGGTTATTGGCACATCTGCTCCATGTAGAAGAAAGGAAATGTACTCTGCACATGATATTCAGTGTATGTAGAGGTAGCACCGAATTTTGCCCATGCTCAGAATCCCTTTCTGGCCAATATTACTAGAATCTTTCTAAAAAGAAGGCAGCTTCATGTGTGAATAATATCAGAATTGGGGCTGCAGGTCAACACAGTTAAAACTGGACCTTTACCTGCTGTAGTTCTTCATAGGTGATGAAGAAGATGTTGGCTCTCTCCTTCATCTCCACCCAGCCTTTCACATGGTTAAACCAGGAACCATAACCCACTGGAAGAGCAAAGAGGAAGCAAGGATAAAATGTAAGGAGTTGTGGGAGGGAGTAGAGAATGCTATTGTAGACGTAGAGGAAACACCAGTCAGGAACTTGGAAAATAACTGCATTATCCCTTTAGAACAAAATCAGTAACAGGAGACTTCAACGCTACCCTGAGTCCAATGCCACCTGCTGACTGATCTATCTACTGACATTATCCATGTACAGAAGAACTAAAGGTTTGAATGAGTCAACAATTTTACACTTTAGTGGGCTTTCTCCTTTAAGGTTTCTTTTTCTTTCTGCTATCTGCTATCATCGATTCTGATCTATTGTCTTGTTGGTGTTAAGGACTTTCCTTAAGTTTCACTCTATTCTCATTTTAGTGCCTTTCTCGCCCATTTGAACGGACATTTATTGATTTTCTTTGAAAGCAAATAACACATTTAGGAAACACACACACACACACCCATTTCTCCCCTTCTCCAAGTATCCAGCTGGGAATTATAGTTCTCTGATTGGACTGTTGCGTTAGCTCTAAATATATATTCATTCTGATATTGCATATCACTGGTGCTGGGTTACACCAAACAGGAGTGGCTGATTTGCCTCCTTCCATACTTTCCCCACTCAGGAATCTCTCCATGAACTCTTCCAAAGTCCCAGCATCCTTCCATTCTTTAAAGCCTTTGATGAAGTGGTAGCTTGAAACCATCACATCTCTAGGGTTACGCAGAGTATAGATGACCTGTAACAAAGACAGAGCCACATTTAGGGAGGGCCCAGGCAGCCCAACACTAACATTAGGCAGAGTGTGGGAGCAACTGAAGGCATGATAAATAAAACCTGACATGGAAACAAGGGAAGCCTCCAGTGAGGACCTGAACTGACTATGCATGTGGATCATGTCAAATTCAAGTTCTTCCACAATCAGGAAACTCCTAAGGAGATTCCCAATATTCCCCCCCCCCATTCTCTAGTACAGAAAATGACATCCGCCTGTAAAGAGGCTGTGTCAAGTGTTCCCAAATCCCTCACATCTATGTGTCAGAAAGACAGAAGCCAAAGACAAGCTTGATGTGTCCATTGTTCCTCCCTTACCTTGGCCTTGGAGTGGAGGAAGGACTTGGGGAAAAGCTGGAATGGCAGGTGAGTATTCAGGATCCTGGGGGAAGGATTTTTCAAGGCAATCTTCAAATGTTCATCCAACTCAATCCAGGGTGCCCTTTCCCACAGTGGTACATTCTGAACCCATGAGGGGTCCCCTTGGCTCTGGATTAAGCTCAAGATCTCTGACATCCAGTGAGTACCTAGGAGGAAATCCACCAATCAGTCATTGTGCATTAACACCTGGCCCTTGCAAAAGCAATTAGAGGAACATAAGAATTTGAATGGATCTCCATCATATGCTAGCTATCCAGCATCATATGGGGCAAGATCCCCAAAATTTTGGAACGGTTTACCGTGATGAAATTCACTATATTTTTCTGTTGAGTGTGGTACAAATGAGAACAGAAGAATAGCCTTCTGGATGACGCCAATGACCCATTGAGTCTGGCATCCTGTTTCTCCCAGAAGCCTATGGGAAAGTAGAGAGCAGTGTGCTGTTAGGCGTGCCTCGGGGTTCTGTCCTCTCCCCCATGCTCTTCAACATCTATATGCAGCTGCTGGGAGAGATCATTAGGGGGTTTGGGCTGGGTGTCCATCAATATGCAGATGATACCCAGCTCTACCTCTCTTTTAAATCAGAACCAGTGAAGGCGGTGAAGGTTCTGTGTGAATGTCTGGAGGCGGTTGGAGGATGGGTGGTGGCTAACAGATTGAGGCTGAATCCTTAGAAGACAAAAGTACTGTTTTGGGGAGACAGGAGGCGGGTGGGTGTGGAGGACTCTCTGGTCCTGAATGGGGTAACTGTGCCCCTGAAGGACCAGGTGCGCAGCCTGGGAGTCGTTTTGGACTCACAGCTGTCCATGGAGGCACAGGTGAATTCTGTGTCCAGGGCAGCTGTTTACCAGCTCCATCTGGTACGGACTCCCATCAGATGTCAAAGAGAACAACAACTACCAAACTTTTACAAGACATCTGAAGGCAGACTTGTTTAGGGAAGCTTTAAACGTTTGATGTATTTTAATATGTGGTTGGAAGCCGCCCAGAGTGGCTGGGGAAGCCCAGCCAGATGGGCGGAGTATAAATATTTATTTATTTATTTATTTATTTATTTATTTATTTATTTATTATTATGCAGCTACATGGTGGTTGTTCATGACTTATGTCAAAAACAAACATACCTGGCAGGCTTCGTGGATACTTTAAGTCTAAATCAAAAGTCTGTTTACCTAATTGCACCACTGACCTGACTTGGGGTAAGTGACATTCACTATATCATCATCCAACAGTTGGAGTTCATTTTCCACATAGCTGAGTGTTTCCACGGACATCAAAAGGTGAGCAAATTGGAACCCCTTGTATTTGAAATATGCCATTGAAGACACTGAAAACTGAAGATGAGAGAGAGAGAAAGAGAGAGAGAGATATTATGTCACATCCAATGAACTCGGTTTTGAGTGCACATCATATCAGACTTCCAAATCTCAGTAACATCTTGGACGCAAAATAGTCACACAATAAACTCCAATCACCTTCACTTCCATGAGGAAATAGGCTCCATTCACCTCCTCTGGATCACTGCCACTATGCATCAACTGAAGGAAAATCAGTTTACGCAAGAAGGGAGTGCTACATCACAGCCACACCTGCCTAAAAAAGGATACACACCCCTCCGTACACAAACATGCAAAACTGCTTCTGGTGCTACTCCCACACTGTTTACCTGAAGTGCAAAATAGTCTTTCCTCTTCCCTGCTTCTGCCAATAGGAGACCAGGTGAGGCGAACTTTTGTCCGTTTACGTAACCCTAGATACTCATTTATTTATTTACAACATTTGACTTGTTCAGTAGCTGCAAAAATGTCCAGAATAGCTTTACGTAACAGCTGTAAACCAAGAGCAGAGCAAACACTCCCCACTCAGAGCCTTAAAATCTCAAAAGACAATGCAAAGGCGAAGGGGGAAGAAAACCTTCAAAGTAAAGTAAAGCTTCAAAGATCTGAAACTGATTACCAAATTGCATGGAATCTGTTTGGGAAGAAGAGAAGTGAAATGAAGTGGGTCTCTCAGCAGAGGCATTGCTCTCCCTTCTCTCTCACAGCTGCCGACAGGTGGAGGACTGCCAATAGCAGACAGTTCAGGAAGGAGAGGAGCCAGGAGGAGCAGGTCTCTCAGAAGAGCCAGTGGGTGGACCTGTTGTCCTGTCTTTCTTGCACTGCTACATTTATAGAATAAGGCAGTTAATTTAAAACCAGGCATTTTCCAATCTGGAAAAGGAAAGAGGGAATCTGGAAAAGGGAGAGGCAACTGAGGAAGAATTCATCAAGGGGAGAAGAAGGAGGTTGAGATGATCTGAAAGAACCTAAGCAAACCTTGAATACAGGAAGATACTTACTGTGAGAGGAAACCTTGCAAAGAGTCTGCAGTAATATCAGGAAGCAGGAGGAATGAGGGAAACTTCAGCAGGTATATTTGTCTGTCAACAGAAGATCAACAACTCAGCATAGCATGCACTTCCTACATAGATAGGATGAAAGTGCCAATGAACTTTGGGTGAAACCACTGCCAACCAGAGAGGGGAGTTTGTATTCCAGACCAGACATGCCTCTGAAAGACACAGGCCATGCTCACTTCTGTTCGAATCTGGAGCTTCCTTCTTTTCCTGGCTCACAGAGCAAGACTTAAACATTCAGTCAAGGGGGAAGGCGTGTTCTCCCCCTCCCACACACACACACCTCCCACATTCATAGATGGGGAGGGGGTTCAATCCTGCTAGGAGAGTCACTTGCGAAGGAGCATTTTGCAGCCCTCCGGACCAAATCTGCTGCTCACCAGCTATTATGAAAAGATTCAACTCTGCTCAGATCTGCTTCCCCAGCATTTTCACTGAAGAAACTTAGAGGTTCAGGAAATGGGTACCGGACTATGGAGTGGATAACATATATGTGTCTAATGACATGTAGCCATTGTTTCTGTGTGTTCATACGTGAAGGAAGCTTACCATCCTTCTCACACTGCAGGATAAAGGCAACTCCAGCTGCTGCAGAATGCTGCAGCCATATTGCTAACGGGAGCTTCTGGTCAAGAACATGTGACACCACTGTTAAAACAGCTGCACTGGCTGCTCATCTGCTACTGAGCCAGGTTCAAGGTTCTTGCATTGATTTACAAAGCCCTGAACAACCTGGTCCAAAATTTGCCAGGTATCACCTGAACCCTTATGGTCCACCACGATCAGTGAAATCATCTGCAGGAACATCTTCAGTTGTCCCCCAAGTTGGTGTGTCTCATTTGACAACAAGAAACCAAGCTTTCAGTATCATTGGCCTTGCCCTGTGGAACACCCTGACAACAGGGATTCAGTAGGAGATATCTCTGCCACCTTTTAAACACTTGTTGAAAACTTCTCTTTTGTTCCAGGCCAGTGCAGGCCATTAAGGGTAAATTTATTCATTTTACCCTGCTCTTTAACATTCAAAGAGGAACTTTTATAAGAGCAGTTCGTGAATTTAAGAAAAGAACACAAACAGGGAAGGCATCTGAGGATGTGCCATCATATTGGAAGGTGCCGGGCATGTTATCATGGAAGAACACAATCATCTCGTGAAGCTTCTGTGGACGTCCTATTTTGAGCAGTGTGAAGAGTCCTTTTTGGCTGACGAGGCTGAAGGCCTTCATCAGGTCTATGAAGGCGATGTTCAAGGGGCATCTCGGTCTCAGCATTTCTCCTGGAGCTGCTGCAGTGAGACCTCCAAGCTCTAAAGACACTTTGTGATTTGGTAAAAAAAAATAAAGAACAACTGTTCCTGATCAGGTATGTTTATTTAGCAAAGTGGCAGCAGAAAATAGCCAAACCATATGATACATAAGAATGTGGAGAAAATCAGGAGCAAAAATCTGGGATTCTTCATTCCCAAGGGAAGGTCATATTCACACCATGCATGTTCTCCTGATAGGCATCATCAAAGCGTTCACTCTGCGCCACTGTCAGGTGGTTCTTCCAGTCCCCGGAGATCCCTAGAACAACACAAGAGCAAATGTCAACCACAAAGAAGTTTGCATGAAATTACTTCAGCTCGAATTATAACTTTTATTTCTCATGCTCAGACATGTGGCAGCTCCCTCAGATGGCTGATGTTATGGAAGTGAACATATGCCCCCTAGCTGTTTGCCCTGAGCCCCTTCCCTAACCATTCCACCCTCCTGATTTGGCTTTCCAGCTGCACTAATGCATGCATGTTGGGTACCTGGACCAGCTGGGTCCAGCCATACTTTCTTATCGCACCATAGAGATCTCCAAGAACTGTGTGTCTGTTGTTCTGCCTGCTGAATTTCTGCTTGCTCTCCCAATCAATGTGAAAGGCACAGAACCTGCCAACTCTGGCATAAACAACCCTGAGGCAACTACTGTGTCTTGATGGCCTGGAGAATCTGCAACCTATTTTCAGGCAGTCCCCAGAATTGCCTCAAAATCTTACAGGCATACCCTTGTTCTCAGAACATCTCTTGTTTTGATTGGGCCATCCATGCAACAAAGCTAGACATAGGTGAGATGTTGCACAGAGAGAACCGTATGATATCAGGCAAACTGTCCCCACTTTCTGGCCTAGTTGGGGATTGGCTTTTTCTGTGAGGCGATAGACATCCACAGAAAAAGAAAAAGGTTCTTCACCCCTGGCATGCAGCATTATGGCCTTATTTCTTGGCTTCCAATGTTTTTACCTTTCCTCATGAACTTTGCTTTTGTGTGGTCAAAAATGCTCTCTGGTATTAAAGAAAAGTTGGACATCTTGTTGTCCTTCATCTTCTGGAAGGAGGCATTTTCCACCACAGACTCAATTTGTTGGCTGTTCAGCTCCTTGCCAAGAAAATGACAGATCTTCTGCACGCTGCCTCGAAGGTCCTGCAGAAAGCAAAAGGAAATGGCTGTGAATCCTCATGTGATGTAGAGAGCTTGCCCTTGATCAAGAAGCACACAGAGGTGTATGTGATTTGGGCAAGATGGATGCCATGAGGTGTGGAATTCACTGCTATCACTGTGCAGAACCCATCCTGTCTCCAGCTGCTCCTCAGCCATCACAGCACCCAGGAGGCATCAGAGTCAGCAAGAGACATTGCATTCAGGGCAGAAAAGCAGCTTATTGTCATACTAGGGGGTATTGAATTTTTCAACATTCCATTTCCCAAAAAAAGAGGGCTGCTAAAAAGTTGTAACATGACTTGAAAATGCAAACATATATTGGTTAAATTAATATAGTTTTGTTTTGCTCGGTAAACAAAATGTGTGTAGAATTGCATATGAGTCATTAAAAATGATTGCCAATTACTTGCTATTATATTTTTTTATTATGATTGTGATAAAGTACAGTTGTACCTCTGGTTACGTAAACATTGGGATATGTAAGCAGCAAACCCGGAAGTATATTTCCAGGTTTTTGCCTCATGCGCATGCGCAGAAGCTGTAAACCATGCCGCGCGAGTGCGCAGAAGCAGTCCTCTGGTTGCAAAAACTTCAGGATATGGCCGGACCTCCGGAACGGATCCCGTTTGCAACCAGAGGTATCACTGTATTACCTAAAATTTTCAGAAGATAAAATTCTTTGGTTTTCTGAAAGCAATTTATGTGTTTCCTCATTCCTATGTGGTCTTACCAAACTAAATGTTGTCCAATCACGAAAATGGTAGATTTGAAATCTTCACACCCCAAAACCTGTTTTTAAGGCACCTCACTGAATAAATTTGCAAAAATTTAGTTTTCACATCCCTGAAATGACACAACCTATTGACATACCTGCTCCAATGCAGAAGAAAGGAAGGGCACTCTGAAGAAAGGAAGGGACGCAGGTGGCGCTGTGGGTTAAAGCCTCAGCGCCTAGGACTTGCCGATCGAAAGGTCGGCGGTTTGAATCCCTGCGGCGGGGTGCGCTCCCGCTGCTCGGTCCCAGCGCCTGCCAACCTAGCAGTTCGAAAGCACCTCCGGGTGCAAGTAGATAAATAGGGACCGCTTACCAGCGGGAAGGTAAACGGCGTTTCCTTGTGCGACTCTGGCTCGCCAGAGCAGCGATGTCACGCTGGCCACGTGACCCGGAAGTGTCTCCGGACAGCGCTGGCACCTGGCCTCTTAAGTGAGATGGGCGCACAACCCCAGAGTCTGTCAAGACTGGCCCGTACGGGCAGGGGTACCTTTACCTTTATTGACATACCTGCTCCAATGCAGAAGAAAGGAAGGGCACTCTGTGCATGATATGAGGCTCTTTGCCTTTAAATCCTTTTAAATCCTGAAGGAGCACCTTCACCCCAATTGTTCAGCCCAGACACTGAGATCTAACACCAAGGGCCTTCTGGAGGTTCCCTCACTGTGAGAAGTCCACTCACCTTTTCCGGTGGGCGGATTTGCAACCAGGCATCCTGACCACTGCAATGATCTGGCGGGGGCAGAGATTGACAACCCCCTAGTGCCATCCTGGCTGCGTCACCGGCGTTGGGTGGGGCCATGCCCAGGGTTGCCCCGCTGTCCAATCAGTGTCAGTTGGGGGTGTGGCCATGGGTAATTTAATCTGTGGCACAGCCAGGTGGCCCTCCTCTCTCGTCCTTTGCCAGATCTCCCAACCCACCTGCCTTCTTTTTTATGCTTTGCTATGACATGACCTTGCTATGGACTAATGTCAGCTGCCATATTGTTGGGGTCGGGTAAGGTTTTTTTTTCACTTGGCAAATTGGCACCAGCCATTTGGTTTTTGCCTACCTTGTAGCAATCGTCACAACTTTGTGAGGTTAGGCATTGGGTAAGCCTTTGTTTGGATGGAGGGGACGTTGTAGCCTCTGCCTGCTCCTCCTCATTAAGGGTATCCTGTTAAAGGGATCCGGGGGTGTGGATCCTATCCGATGCCCGGACATAGGCTAGGGCCATGCCACGACCCCAACGGGGAACTGTTGGGGTGCTCCTATTTGATGTAAGTCATAGGTCTCCTCCTATTGGTGGTTTGCCCTTAGCTGGACTCCCTGCAGATGGGTGGGAGTTGAGTGTCACCCAGTGCCTAAGCCAAACCGCTCACATCTGTAACCAATAAAGTTGTGGCCTATTTGAACCCATAAACCTAAATACTTTTGTCCGTGTGTTTATTACCCACTAGGGAACTGCAAGTCACGGGGCCTTGGCACGCAAGTGAAACTACAGGGAACATTCTTGGTAGTGGCCTCACCCTGTGGAACACCCTCCCATCAGATATTGAGGAGATGAGTAACTATGTAAATTTTAGAAGACATCTGAAGGCAGCCCTGTATAGGGAAGCTTTTTAATGCTTAATGTTTTATTATGTCTTTATATGTGCTGGCCAGAGTGGCTGAAGCAAGCCACCCATTTGAATGGGTACAATATTATTCTTATTCCTATTCTTATTTTCTTCATAATTCTTGTAGGGGTAGCAAGGAATTTTGCACTTCCTCAGAGTCGTCTGGCCAATAGTACCAGAATCTTTCCAAACAAAAAATTGGCAACTTCATGCATGAATAATGTCAGAGTTGGGCCTGTAACCTGGTAGTGCATGAACACAGGCAAGCTTGGACCTGTACCTGCTGCAGTTCTTCATAGGTGATGAAGAAGATGTTGGCTCTCTCCTTCATCTCCACCCAGCCTTTCACATGGTCAAACCAGGAGCCATAACCCACTGGAAGAGCAAAGAGGAAACAATGGTGAAATGTAAAGAGTTGTGCAGGGAAGAAGAAGAGTTTGGATTTGATATTCCACTTTATCACTACCCTAAGGAGTCTCAAAGCGGCTAACAGTCTCCTTTCCCTTCCTTCCCCACAACAAACACTCTGTGAGGTGAGTGGGGCTGAGAGACTTCAAAGAAGTGTGACTAGCCCAAGGTCACCCAGCAGCTGCATGTGGAGGAGCAGGGAAGCGAACCCAGTTCAGCAGATTATGAGACTACCACTCTTAACCACTACACCACACTGGCTCTTCCCTGAAGTTACAGGGAACCAGGCACCCTGTGGAATGCCTTCCCATCACTGGGAAGGGAGAGAATGCCATTGTAGATGTAGAAGAAACACCAGTCAGCATAGGTGCCAGTTCCTGGGGGCTGAGGGCCATTTCCAAGGCTAAACATACCCAACTCCCTCAACTGCTCCTCATAAGGTTTGGTTTCCAGACCCTTGATCATGCTGGTCAAGCTCCTTTACACACATCCCATCTTGTCTTTTTTTTTTTTTTAATAATAATTTTTATTAGTTTTCCAATTTTAAAAACAAAACAAAACAACAACAACAACATAAAAACATCAATCAATACAAACAAACACACAAATATAAATTCTTAACCTCATTTTCATAAGCCTCCTTTCTCGGACTTCCCCATACCTCACCCTTTTTGCATCCTTATTTTACAATTTTTCAGCAACCCTTTTAGCCAATTAAATTTAAATTTGTTATCTTTCTCAGTTTCACCTTAAATCCTCAAACATTTCCAGCTGCAATTCTGCATCTTCCTTCCCCTTGACATTTTAACACTGATCAATATTGTAACAGTTCTTAAGATAAGCTTTAAACTTCTTCCAGTCTTCCTCCACCGTCTCTTTCTCTTGGTCACTGATTCTGCCAGTCATTTCTGCCAATCCCATAAAGTCAATCACTTTCGTCTGCCATTCTTCCAGTGTGGGGAGTTCTTGTGTCTTCCAATACTTTGCTAGAAGGATCCTTGCTGCTGTAGTGGCGTACATAAAAAAAGTCCTATCCTTCCTTAACACCAATTGGCCGACCATGCCCAAGAGGAATGCCTCTGGTTTCTTGTGAAAAGTACATTTAAGTACCTTCTTAATTTCATTATAAATCATTTCCCAAAAGGCTTTAATCTTTGGGCAGGTCCACCAAAGGTGAAAGAAGGTACCTTCAGTCTCATTACATTTCCAACATTTATTATTGGGCAGATGATAAATCTTCGCAAGCTTAACTGGGGTCATGTATCACCTGTAAATCATTTTCATAATATTTTCTCTTAGGGCATTACATGCCGTGAATTTAATACCGGTGGTCCATAACTGTTCCCAGTCAGCAAACATAATGTCATGTCCAACGTCCTGTGCCCATTTAATCATGGCTGATTTAACTGTCTCATCTATTGTATTCCACTTCAGCAACAAATTGTACATTCTTGATACATTCTTAGTATTGGGTTCTAGCAATTCTGTTTCCAATTTCGATTTCTCCACCTGGAAGCCAATTTTCCTGTCTTGTTTAAAAGTTTCCATTATTTGGTAATAATGAAGCCAATCTCGCACCTTGGGCTTTAATTTCTCAAAACTCTGTAGTTTAAATTCACCGCTTTCTTGTTCTAAAATTTCAGAGTATTTTGGCCATTTGGATTCCATATTAAGTTTCTTCACCTCCTTAGCCTCCATAGGTGATAACCACCTAGGAGTTTTATTTTCCAACAAATCCTTGTACCGAATCCAAACATTATATAATGCTTTCCTAACAATATGGTTTTTAAAACCCTTGTGAACTTTAACCTTGTCGTACCATAAATATGCATGCCAACCAAACCTATTATCAAATCCTTCCAAATCCAGAATATCTGCATTCTCAAGAAGTAGCCAATCTTTCAACCAGCAGAAAGCTGCCGATTCATAGTACAGTCTCAAATCTGGCAGGGCAAACCCCCCTCTTTCTTTTACATCAGTAAGTATCTTAAATTTTATTCTGGGCTTTTTGCCCTGCCAGATAAATTTAGATATATCTTTCTGCCACTTCTTGAAACAATCCAGTTTATCCACAATTTGTAATGTCTGAAACAAAAATAACATTCTAGGCAATACATTCATTTTAATCACTGCAATTCGGCCTAACAAGGAAAGCTTCAAATTCGACCATATTTCTAAATCTTTCTTTACCTCTGTCCAACATTTGTCATAATTGTCTTTAAATAAATTCACATTTTTAGATGTCATGTTAATCCCCAAATATTTTACTTTCTTTGCCACCATTAACCCAGTTTCATTTTGGAACCTCTCTCTTTCAACATTTGTTAAGTTTTTTTCCAGAACTTTAGTTTTTTGTTTGTTCAACTTGAATCCTGCCACTGGCCAAAGAATTGAATTAACTCTAAAACTCTTTTTGTACTAGTGTCTGGCTCACACATCCCATCTTGTCAATATCCTTCTTAAATTGTGGTGCCTGGAACTGGACACAGTATTCCAGGTGTGGTCTGACCAAGGCGGAAGAGAGTGGGACTTTGACTCCTCTTGCTCTGGGCACTATACTTCTGTTGATGCAGCGTAGAATAGCTAGGTGGGGTTTATTCAAGTTGGCCTGTCAGGGACTTAGAACGACTGCATTGTCCCTCAAAAACAAAATAAATAACAGAAAACATTGACTCTGGCGTATGTCCAGCGCCACCTAGTGACTGATCTGTGTAGTGACATTATCCACACAAGGGAGAAGTAAAGGTTTGAATGAAGCTTTCTCTGTTAAGGTTTGTTTGTTTTTGTCTCTGCCACCAGCGAATGTCTGTTATCATCCACAACACTGAATGTGAGGTTTCACTCTATTCTCATGTTGGTGCCAGTCTTACCCATTTGTTAAGGACGTTTATTAATTTGCTTAAAAAGAAAATGACTAAAATAGGACTTTCACCCATTTCTTCCCTTCTCCATGTATCCAACTGCAAATTATACTTCTCTGTCAAGGCTGTTCCATTAGCTAAGAAGAGAGCCTTTCTGGTAGTGGACATTGTGCTGGACCACAACAAAGGAGACTGGCTGATTTGCCTCCTTCCATACCTTCCCCACTCAGGAAACTCTCCATCAACTCTTCCACAGTTTCTAGATCATTGCAATCTTTATGGCCTTTCCTGAAGTAGTAGGTTGAAACCATCACATCTCTGGGGTTACGCAGTGTACAGACTATCTGTAACAGATACAGGACCACATTTAGGGAGAGCAGCCATCTCGGCCCTAACATTAGGCAGAGTGTGGCAGCTAACTACTGTCCCATGAAAGGGTAACAAATTGTTATTTAATTTACTGTTACTGAATATATCCAGTGTGACATCTACTCAGAGTGGAGCCACAGAAAATAATGGGCATAACTAACATAGGACCATTAATTTCAAATGGTCTGCTCCTGGCACATCCAACAGGTAGATCACTGGACATCTGTGGTAGATAGATCACCGTTAGATCACTGGCACCCCCCCCCAAAAGAAGCTCAACAACTTTGGCTCCCCTAAAAAAAGCTCAACATTTTAACATTTTAGCCCAAAAAACAGCGCTTTTCTCCTCCAAAAAGGGGGATTACTGTCTTGAAAACTCTCCAAAACTTCTTTAAGGACAATGATGTGGGCAAAATAACAACCCCCCTCCTTTGGGACACAATGAAAGCGGTCACCAGAGGAGCCTGCATAAATTGGTAAATTAGAACAAGACATTATGACTCTCTCATCACACTACAAACAAACAGGAGCCCAAAAAAACAACAACCCATCTTAAATTCATGGAACAAAAAAGAAGGGGAATTGACTGTCTAGAAATCAATCATAAAACAACCATTTTATGAATATGGAGGGAAGGACTCCAGACTACTAGCAAACAGATGCAGGAACAAAATCCCTCAAAACTAGAATACACTGTGTCACTAAAAACTGTAACTGTCTTACTAGGAAAGCTAACCAATAAACTGAAACTGACACGGGAACCAATAGAAAAGGACACCTTCACCCCAGTGTGGCTCCCATTTATCACATACACAGCCCAACAAAATAACAACAAGAATCCACCAACAGCATAAGAATCACTCTGGTTTACCTGACCCAACAAGCACTACCCCTCCCCTCACAAATGCAAACAAACCGCACTGCAGCCACCCACAGACAACCAACCCCACCCTGACCCCCCATACCTCTCACTACCAAGGAAATGCAATAAATGAATAGAAAGAGAACTTTCCCAGTTGACGCTGACACAAAATCTTACACGTACACTATACAAAAAATATAAGCCTCACCACCCCACCCCTCCTCTCCCCCTCTTCTTCCCCAACCTTATACAGTACTCAACACCAATATCTGTAACTGATTTGTAAGAAAGACTATAGAACCTGAAAAAAGAAACAATGCATGTACTTTTGTAAACCAAGAAAATCTTTAATAAAAATATTTTTTAAAGAAATAAATAAAATCATGCCATTTTGAAAAAAATTGTCATTCAAGATTTGCCCTTTAAATACTTTTAATTTGTGAAATATATAATCCATAAAGCATCACTTAATAAAGCCTGACATGGAAACAGGAGAAGCCTGCAGGGAGGACCTGGGCTGACCATGCATGTGGACCATGACCAATTCAATTTCTCCCGCAATCGGGCAGCTGCTTAGGAGCTTTCCAATAGCTCTCTCTGTGCTCTAGTACAAAATATGGCATCCTCCTGTAAACAGGCTGTGTCAAGTGTTCCAGAATCCCTCACATCTATGTGTCAGAAAGACAGGAGCCAAAGACAAGCTTAATGTGACCATTGTTCCTCTCTTACCTTGGCTTTGGAGTGGAGGAAGGACTTGGGGAAAAGCTGGAATGGCAGGTGAGTATTCAGGATCCTGGGGGAAGGATTTTTCAAGGCAATCTGCAAATGATCATCCATCTCAATCCAGGGTGCCCTTTCCCACAATGGTACCTTCTGAACCCATGAAGGGTCCCCATGACTCTGTATTAAGCTCAAGATCTCTGCCATCCAATGGGTACCTAGGAGGAAGTCCACCAGTCACAATCTTCTTCTGTGCATTAATGTATGGCCCTTGTGAAATAAATTAGATGATCACAAGAAATGGAATGGATCTTTGTCCACAACTAGCTACTTAGCACCTTCCTGTGCAACAAGATTCCCAAAATTCAGGAATGGTATAACGTGCTGAAGTTGATGATATTATTTTGCTGAGTGTGGTGCAAATGAGAACAGAAGAGTAGCCTGCTGGATCAGACCAGTGGCCCATTGAGTCTGGCGTCCTGTTTCTCCCAGATGCAAGTGGGAAACCAGGGAGCAAAACATGAGCACAAGAGCCTTCTCCCCTCCTTTGGTTTCCAGCCAGGAGTCCAAACAATTTTGTCCTAAGAACGACTGTGCAAAGAGAAGGTGGGTGATGTTCTGGAAGGCGGGTGCTGACTTAAGTTGCCCAGATAACTGTGAGAAAGAGGGGTGGGCACAAGGTAGGCTGTGGTCCATTTCCAGACTATTGGCCATTGTCAATGGGACTATGTGATGTTTTCTGAAAAACCCACAAATAATTTTGGACAATTTAAACAAGTATATTTCTATTAAATAAGTTTGAACAGTTCCCTTTGACATAGATCTCTTCTGCCTTCATTGTTAAGGTATCCCAAGAATGCAAGTTTGTCATGGTGACCTCCATTTTCGTAGGCAGCTACCTAGGAATCAGGGCTGTTTAATTAAACTACACCAGGCACAATATTTGAAAATGGTCAATCAGGATATAGAATGGAAAATTAAACAAATGAGACAAAAAACCTTTGAATCGGCCAATAAGTGCGGAAAGCTGCTAGCTTGGCAGCTGAAGAAAAGACAGAAACTAAATACTGTGACTAATCTTGAAGTAAGTGGAAGGAATATACAAAACCCACGGGAGATTCAAGATTGTTTCCAGAGATATTTTAAACAATTGTATGCACAAGGGCCACAGAATGAAATTAAAATTGAGAAATTTTTGGAAACAAATGGATTACAAAAAATATCTCAAGAGAATAAATTAATACTGAATGACAAAATTTCTGAACAGGAGGTCGAAGGTGCCATCAAGAATTTGCAACTAGGCAAGTCTCCAGGCCCGGATGGGCTAACCTCCAAATATTACAAGGATATGAAAGACTATTTAATTCAACCTCTAATGGAGGTTTGCAATGAAATTATGGAAGGGAAAAGAGCGCCGGAGTCGTGGAAAGAAGCTTACATCACGCTTATACCGAAAAATGAGATAGAAAAGACACAACTCAAGAACTACCGCCCCATATCCCTACTCAACGTGGATTACAAAATTTTTGCTGATATTTTGGCTAAAAGACTGAAAAAAGTTTTAGTAACAATGATACACAAAGACCAAGCTGGCTTTCTCCCAGGCAGGCAATTGTCAAATAATACGAGAAACTTAATTGACATTTTGGAAAAATTACAAGTTAATATTAATACAAAAGCCGTCTTGATATTCATTGATGCGGAGAAAGCCTTTGACAATATTTCTTGGAGTTTTATGAGGAAAAATCTGCAAGGGATGGGGGTTGGAGAAAGGTTTGGAAACCGTATAGGTGCGATTTATTCAGAACAAAAGGCAAAATTAATAGTGAACAATGTAGTTACAGAAGAAGTTAAGATAGAGAAAGGGACACGACAAGGCTGCCCAATTTCCCCTTTGCTTTTTATTTCAGTTCTGGAGGTCTTGCTGAACATGATTAGAAGGGACCAACAGATTCAGGGTATACAGGTCGGAGTCAAACACTATAAACTCAAAGCTTTTGCAGATGACCTAGTATTGACATTACAGGAGCCAATCCCAAGTTCTAAAAGAGCTTTGGAAATAATACAAGAATTTGGTCAGGTGGCAGGTTTTAAATTGAATAAATTTAAAACTATGGTTTTAGAGAAAAATTTAACACCGGTGGAGAAGGAAAGGTTTCAGGAAGAAACAGGCTTAACATTAGTGAAAAAAGTAAAATACCTAGGGGTGAACTTGACTTCGAAGAATGTAAATTTATTTAAAGATAACTATGAGAAGTGTTGGTCAGAAGTGAAAAAAGATCTTGAAATTTGGACAAACTTAAGCTTTCCTTACTGGGTAGAATTGCTGTTATCAAAATGAATGTATTGCCAAGGATGTTGTTTTTGTTTCAGACGTTACAAATCATTGACAAAATGGACTGTTTCGAGAAGTGGCAAAAAGAAATTTCTAGATTTGTCTGGCAGGGCAAAAAGCCCAGAATAAAATACAAAATTCTCACTGACGCAAAGGAAAGAGGGGGGTTTGCCCTGCCGGATCTTAAGTTATATTATGAAGCAGCAGCTTTCTGCTGGTTGAAGGATTGGCTACTTCTTGAAAACACGGACATTTTAGATTTGGAAGGATATGATAATGTTTTTGGGTGGCATGCATATTTGTGGTACGGTAAGGCTAAAGTTTACAAAACATTTAAAAACCATATTGTCAGGAAAGCATTGTTTAATGTCTGGATGAAATATAAAGATTTTCTGGAAAATAAAACCCCAAGGAGGCTTTCACCTATGGAAGCAAAGGCCCTGAAAAAACTTAACATGGAATCTAACTGGCCTAAATATTGGGAAATTTTGGAGCAGGAGGGAGACAAAGTGAAATTGCAGAGTTATGAGAAACTTAAAGATAAGGTGCGTGACTGGTTACATTATTTTCAAGTAAGAGAGGCCTATTATTTGGACAGGAAAAACGGTTTCCAGGTGGAAAAATCAAAGTTGGAAACAGAATTGTTAGAACCCAATGCTAAGATATTGTCGAGAATGTATAATCTGCTGTTGAAATGGAACACTGAGGACGAAACGGTAAAATCTGCTATGATAAAATGGGCTCAAGATGTTGGTCATAACATCATGTTTGCTGACTGGGAACAGTTGTGGACCACCGGTATGAAATTTACAGCATGTAATGCCTTAAGAGAGAATATTATGAAAATGATATATAGGTGGTACATGACCCCAGTCAAGCTTGCAGAAATTTATCACCTGCCCGATAATAAATGTTGGAAATGTAAAGAAATTGAAGGGACATTCTTTCACCTTTGGTGGACGTGCCCAAGGATTAAGGCTTTCTGGGAGATGATATATAATGAACTGAAAAAGGTATTTAAGTATACCTTCTTGAAGAAACCAGATGCCTTTCTCCTGGGTATGGTCGGCCAATTGGTGTCAAAGAAGGACAGAACTTTTTTTTATGTATGCTACAGCAGCAGCAAGAATACTTATTGCAAAGCATTGGAAGACGCAAGACCTACCCACCTTGGAAGAATGGCAGATGCAAGTAATAGACTATATGGAACTGGCTGAAATGACCGGCAGAATTCGAGATCAAGGAGAAGAGCAGGTGGAAGAGGACTGGAAGAAGTTTAAAGCCTATCTACAAAAACATTGTAAAATTTTTGAATGTTGAGGACATTGAAAAGGAAAAGAAGGGGTTCTAGTGACTAAGTTAAACAAGAGTGCAAAGGGAGGGATAAATGATGAAAATGAATAACGAATGATCTTGCTGAATTAATTTTTAACTGGAATACAAGAAAGGAGGCGGGTGGAAGTAAGGGAAATAAGGTTTTGAAGGTTACAAATCTGAAAGAGAGTTTTTTATGCTAAATTTGTTTTTTATGTGTTTTTCTTTTTCTTTTTCCTTTGTTTTTTCTTTGTAATATTTGTGGATTTTTATGTTGGATTGTTAAAATTTTTTTCTGTTTTTCTTTGTAAAATTCAATAAAAAATTATAGGAAAAAAAGGAATCAGGGCTGTTTTAAAGAAAAACTGTCTGCGATTTTTGAGTACAAAGCATGAGCTGCTACAACACACCTGTCCTTTTTGCACAAGTGCGCACACATCATCATCATCATTTTATTATTTATACTCCACCCATCTGGCTGAGTTTCCCCAACCACTCTAGGTAGCTTTATCTAAAAATATAATGAAAACAAGCATTAAAAACCTTCTGATACAGGGCTACCTTGAGATGTCTTCTAAAAGTTGTGTAGTTATTTATCTCCTTGACATCTGATGGGTGTTCCACAGAGTGGGTGCCACTGCCAAGAAGGCCCTCTGCCTAGTTCCCTGTAACTTCGCTTCTTGCAGTGCAGGAACCATCAGAAGGCCCTTGGAGCTGGACCTCAATGTCCAGGCTGAATGATGGGGGTGGAGATGCTCCTTCATGTTTTGTTTAGTTGCTTAGAGTTGCATTCCATGGCATGTAGATGCCTACACAGAGTGGGGGGAAACCCTCAGAACTGAAAATTTGACATCTAGAGTAAGGTTACCAGACGTCCCCGTTTCCCGGGGACAGTCCCCGGATTTACAAATCAGTCCCCATAGAAAATCCACTGAATTTTAAAAGTGTCCCCGGATTCAAATCTGGTAACCTTAATCTAGAGTGAAGAGGGATCTACCTACATATCTCTCTGAGTTTAATGTGTGGATGAATCTCACTGCAGTGATAAATCTGGCTAGAAAATTTCTCTCTTTGAAGCTCAAGTTCAATTATCTTTTGCAGTGAAATTTCCAGGCACAAATGTGTCATGTATAATTCTGTATTTTTATTATTCCCCACCCCCACCCCTGTTCTTTTCTTAATCTGAGATAACTTTTCTTTGTCCTGACATTCATGGAGCATCACAGTTGTAAAATGTCGAAAGAGTGTGGGGAGGGGATATTCTTTGTGAGCTTCATATTTAAAGTTAGTGACGTAATAAATATTATCATCCAAAGTGGTACCTCACTAAGCCAACTAAATCCAGAGTCTATCTATTTACTTAATCGCACAACTGACCTGACTTGGGGTAAGTTACGACCACAGTATCATCATCCAACAGTTGGAATTCGTTTTCTACATAGCTGAGTGTTTCTACTGAGTGGACCAGTGAAGAAAAAAGGATTTCCTTGTATTTGAAAAAAGCCATTGATGACACTGAAAAACTGAAGATGAGAGAAAGAAAGTTATAATGCCACATCCTTAGTAATTTTCAGGTACCGTTTTAGAGCCCAACTCTGGGGAAAACTGGGAAGCAGGAGGAAGGGAAGAGTTCAGGAGGTGGAAATGGGCCAAGAATGGATGTTCAAGTGGTGCCACCAGGCTGGGGGGGGGGAAATCCAAGGAACTCAGTTCTGAATACAGTGGTGCCTTGCAAGACGAAATTAATTCGTTCCGCGAGTTTTTTCGTCTTGTGATTTTTTCGTCTTACGAAGCACGGACTTTGGAAAAGCTTCAAAAATCACCAAAATCTTCAAAAACCTCAAAAAAGGCTACCACACCGCGTGCTATGAGTTGCTCCTCGAAGTGAATGCACGGTTTTAAGAAAAAGGAAACAAACTTGCAAGACAAAGGAAACAAACTTGCAAGACGTTTTCATCTTGTGAAGCAAGCCTATAGGGAAATCTGTCTTGCGAAGCAACTCAAAAAACGAAAAACCCTTTCGTTTTGCGAGTTTTTCATCTTCCGAGGCGTTCATCTTGCGAGGTACCACTGTACATATCATATTAGCCTTTCAAATCTCAATAAGATCATGGGCACAAATTAGATGCACAATTAACTCAAATCTCCATCACCTCCATTAGGAAATAGGCCCCATTCACATCCTCTAGATCAGGCATGCCCAACTAGTCAATTGCAATCTACCGGTCAATCAATTTTTGGCTCCCCCAAAGAAGCTCAGCAAGTTCGGCTCCCCCCAGAAAGTTCAACATTAGCTCCCCAGAAAAGCTCAACAACTTGCGCTCCCCCAAAAAAGCTCATCAACAGCTTTGGGTCTTCCTCCAACTTTCGTCAATTCAATGGGTAGATCACTGCCAGTTTTTTTTATATAGTGGAAGTAGATTGCAGTCTCTTGGGAGTTGGACGTGCCTGCCTTAGATTACTATGCATCAACTCAAGGAAAATCGCTTTAAACAAAGAAGAGAATGCAGCACCATAGTCACACCTGCCTAAAGCAAGGCTCACACCACTCCATACACACACATGCATAACTGCTTGTGAACCTACTCGCACACTGTGGCTTTGGAATTAGAATTTAGAAGACAGCAAAAACACACATTTACTTTTTGTCTACATACAACACAGCAGGCTTAGAATCCGCATCAGGACCTCCAAATAAGAAGTTCAAAAAATGGGGCTTTTGTACACTAGAGGGCACACGTTTGGTTCTTTGGGGCATCCACAATATCCCACCCTTATGGACCCCAAAGATCCACCGCCACCACGTACCAAAGAATTCTACCTGTACTCAAATGCATGCAAGTTAAAACCCAGTTAAAACAATTAAAATTAATTAAAGCAGTTAAAAACTTTAGATAGCTGGGGCCATGATAACAACACCGAAACCAGCATACCCCAACCCAAAGGTCTTTTCAGCAAGCTCAGCTTCCAAAGCTACAGTCAGTCAGTCAGTCAGGACCCACAGACAAGATGGTATTCAAGGTGCTGAACAGCCTCCGTCTTTTCTAGCTTTGGTCAGTCAGGGCCCCACCCTCCTAGGTGAGGGGGAAGAGGCCTGACTGCTAGGCAGGTTCTACAAGACTCACAAGATGCACTCTTTACCCTAGTGAAGGCATTTTTGTCTACATTACTTGGATTCAGAACTGCGTTGCAAAATTCAGGAAAGTGCCCGTTTGCAAAAAGTGTGAATTTTGTAGGCTCACCTTTAAATCAGAAAAGGATTTGATTTCTTACCCCTCCCTGCTGCTAATGGGAGCTATCAATGCAAGATGTAGCTGATCAAGGAGACTTTGGATAAATCTGTCGGGACCGAACAGCATGCTACTTTAATAACCTGCTTTACGCAATATTTTGCTTTTGCAAATTTCAGGCCGAGAGGGTGGGTAGAGGAGTTTCATCCCTCCCAGACACCTGCTGTGGTCCTGATCATGACCCAGAACCAGCTTTTTGCATGAGAAGGAGTTCTGATTAGACCACAGATGTACTGAGACAACACCATGGTTGTCATGGAGGCCATGAAGTCCCCAGCTGGTCCATTTGAGGAAGCCTTGGCATTGATATTGAAGTCCCACAACATTACACCATGAAAGGATTTACCACATCCAAGACTGCCTGCCTACCAGCTGGAAAGGAAGGTCCTCGTGTGCTGAAGCTCTCTTACTTTTTTCCTTTCTGGGTTTCCTTGTTTTTACTTTGGATTGAATTGGATTTGGCTGCAACTTATTTTTCTATGTTTTCTTTATCTTGGAGTGCCTCTCGATGGCAGTTTCCCAGACTCCCACCCTAGGTGTCCCTTTCTTCTTTCTCCCTCCATTTCATCAGGCCACTACCCTAAAGGACTGGGCTCTTGGGGAACTTTAACCTTTTACAACCTCTAAAACAGCCCTTTAATCCTCACCTTTCCCCAACCAAGCTAGGGAGGAAAGCTTCTCCCTTTGTTGCACAAACTAAATTGCCACACTATAGCTGCTGTGCATGGTAGCACATCAGCAGTAAGAGATTTGTCACATCTTCCTTAACTAAAAAAAGTCACCTTTTTACTGAAATTGCTCCACTGCAGCCCTGTGCTTTGCAGGTAAGCCCAGCAAGGACTTTTTTGTCATGTGACATTGCAGACCAGTGAGAGAGAAAAGTCATCTCTGGCTTGTTTTATTTTATCTTAATTTATTTTATCTTAATTTATTTTATGGGGACGCAGGTGGCGCTGTGGGTTAAAGCCTCAGCGCCTAGGACTTGCCGATCGAAAGGTCGGCGGTTCGAATCCCTGCGGCGGGGTGCGCTCCCGCTGCTCGGTCCCAGCGCCTGCCAACCTAGCAGTTCGAAAGCACCTCCGGGTGCAAGTAGATAAATAGGGACCGCTTACCAGCGGGAAGGTAAACGGCGTTTCCGTGTGCGGCTCTGGCTTGCCAGAGCAGCGATGTCACGCTGGCCACGTGACCCGGAAGTGTCTCCAGACAGCGCTGGCCCCTGGCCTCTTAAGTGAGATGGGCGCACAACCCCAGAGTCTGTCAACTGGCCCGTACGGGCAGGGGTACCTTTACCTTTACCTAATTTATTTTATATATTTTTTGTCCTTGCCAGAAGGCTGAATGTGAGGCAGGGACCATATAGCATCCCCGGTAGCCAATCGGTTGTTCCCATGTTCTTTCCCTGCACTTCTTGTGAGTGGAAGCGAGACACGAATCTGTACATCTGGGTGTTCAGTGGGGTGGCAAACAGAACCACAACTGGTTCTCTGAAGTCTTCCACTATCTGGTGGAAGTTAGGGGGTGGAGTTTGCCAGTGGCGTAGTGTGGGGGTGCAGGGGGGGCCAGCCGCACCAGGCCGAACATTTGGGGGGGGCGCACTCGCACTCGCAGCTCTCTGCCCCTACCTGGCTCACTCACTCTCTCTCACTGTAGTGCTGGCTGTGCGAATCCGATCCGAGCTGCCGGGTCGCCGCCCACTGTGGAGGGGGAGGGTGCCAGGTGTGCGTTGCGGTGCGGAGCGGAGCGGAGAGAGAGCAAGGGAGGGACTATCTGGGGGAGGGACAGTGCAGCAGCCGCCCAGCGCAGCGCTGAGCGCAGGAGAGAACCACACCCGACCAGCCCAGGCAGCAGCAAGAAGAAGCTGGCAGCGGTGGCAGGTTAGGGGTTAGGGGCGCAAATTACTTGCCTTGCCCCAGGTTAGGGGGCGCAAATTACTTGCCTTGCCCCAGGTTAGGGGGCGCAAATTACTTGCCTTGCCCCGGGTGCTGACAACCCACGCTACGCCGCTGGAGTTTGCATTCCACCTCTGAGATGGTTTGCCAGCTGAGCTAATCTGCCTCCTCGTTTTCCACCTCGGCGACGTGTTCGGATTTTATTGAATGTTCTTCTCCACCCACTTGAAGAGGTGTTTTTCTGTTGTTTGGTTTGCTTTGTTTTGTTCTGGTGGGATCTCTACACTGACGCTTTCAAGAGCCTCTGGGGAACAGCAGGATGGATCGAGTACTAGCAACCAGGGCTTGCCCAAGACATTTTGGCGCCTGAAACGAGTTAGAAAATTGTGCCAACAATCGTAATTTGCAAAGGCCACTGCATAAACTGTCCTGCTGATGTATGTAGTGCCTCTCTCATTCGAGATACACTTCAATACTCACCAGTGTGGGAAAGTGGCAACAGCTGGAGATGCAGTGGCTGCAGCTGCAACAACCACAGCAGCCGTGGGGACCACATTTGCTGTCCCCCATGGATCCGGGGGGCACATGACATCACCTCATGGGTGAACCGGCCCTGCTAGCTACATCTCTGTTCTGTCTCTCTGGCTTAACACTCACAAACACAAACAGTCTCTGACCTGGAATGGTGCTTCACCAAGTCCTCTGGTGGGCACAGCTGTGCTGGCAGAGCTACCCAGTCCATCCCTTTTGTGCCATCCCAGGCAGGCAGAGTGGCCTTTTAACCCTCCCTTCTCCAGCACCAGTGAAAAGCAGGTGATCTATAGCCCTGGTGGGGCCTAGTCCTTAAGGAAAGTACCTCCCAAAGCAGTCATTA
The DNA here is from genome assembly GCF_951804945.1 of Podarcis cretensis. NCBI lineage: Eukaryota > Metazoa > Chordata > Lepidosauria > Squamata > Lacertidae > Podarcis > Podarcis cretensis. The sequence goes on along the minus strand of NC_137177.1, from coordinate 19,924,230 downwards.
AAAGACAGCTGCTTCTACAAGAGGGCAGGGGCCTGGTGTTAGCCTGTACGTCTTCTCAGCTAGCTGTGGGCCTCACAAAACCTTTCTCCATCGTCTATCCGTCTAGCTCCTGCCATCGGCAAACAGATTATTGGCATCCCTAGGTGATCCTGCAGGGACGCGGGTAGCGCTGTGGGTTAAACCAGAGAGCCTAGGACTTGCTGATCAGAAGGTCGGCGGTTCGAATCCCCGCGACGGGGTGAGCTCCCATTGCTCAGTCCCAGCTCCTGCCCACATAGCAGTTCAAAAGCATGTCAAAGTGCAAGTAGATAAATAGGTACCGCTCTGGCGGGAAGGTAAACAGCGTTTCCGTGTGCTGCTCTGGTTCGCCAGACGCGGCTTAGTCATGCTGGCCACATGACCTGGAAGCTGTCTGCAGACAAACGCCGGCTCCCTTGGCCTATAGAGTGAGATGAGCGCGCAACCCCAGAGTCGGTCACGACTGGACCCTTTACCTTTATCTTTAGGTGATCTTGCAACCCTGGCAGAACTGTCCAGATTGCACCCCTTATCCATGGAAAAATTAGCTATTCTTTCCGTCTCTCCTCCAACCCCCCCCCCCCATTCAATTCACCCTCTATTTAAAACCTTTTCTTATGAGGCAATAACCAATATTTTTATTTATATACATATTTATGGACATATTTTTAAGCCGATTTTGCGCCCACCCCCTAGCTACGGCCCTGATCCCATGCAATGGTGTTCATTTGTGATTTGTTTTCTGGTGCGGAATGGGACTTCTCTCCCTCTATACAGTGGAACCTTGGGTTACAGATGCTTCCTGTTACAGACGCTTCAGGTTACAAACTCCACTAATGCAGAAATAGTACCTCAGGTTAAGAACTTTGCTTTGGGATAAGAACAGAAATTGCGCCACAGCAGCAGCAGGAGGCCCATTAGCTAAAGTGGTACCTCAGGTTAAGAGTAGTTTCAGGTTAAGAACAGACCTCCAGAATGAATTAAGTTTTTAACCTGAGGTACCGCTGTAAAAGCCCATCCTTGCTGCCCATCCTTCCTTGCAGAATACTAGAGCAACACTGAATTTTGCAGGTATTTTCTTGGGGGAGGGGACTGTGGCCCTCATGCTGCACTCCCAACAACAAGGGGCACGATACTGATGTGCAAGTCAGGAGGCTCCTTGTTTGGGCCTTGGAGGGGGGTCCTAAAAAGTCTGCAAGATAATCCAAGAGCCATCTATAATCAAAACAGGTTTTATTTACTGTAATTGTCATAATTACACAAATATATACAAGCTAAGTGAACTGATCCATGGTCCCAAAGGACAGAGGAGACCCAACATAGTTTATCTATTTACAGTATCAGAAGACATAATAGAGGACTGTTCTGGGATACTTCCGGGCCCCAGATGGGCTATTACTGTATGTAGGCAACTCTGTGGAGGATAAGGCCACAATGGCTGTGCTCCTCCAGTGCTGAAGACAGCAGCATGCCTCCGAATAACAGCTACTGAGAATCACAAGTGTGGAGAGCACCATTGCCCTCAGGCCTTGCACATGGGCTTCCCACAGGCAGCTGTGTGCCCACCGTGAGAGAGAAAAAGGCTGGATAAGACTGGCCCTTGACCTGAGCCAGCAGGGCTTATTCATATGCTCTGCATAGTGCATCTGGCTGTCAACCAGAAGGTTGGTGGTTCAAGCCCACCCAGAGATGGCAGTGAGCAGGATTCCTGCATTGCAAGGAGTTGAATTAAGTGACACTTGGGGTCCCTTCCAACTTTGCATTGCTATGATAGGCGAAGCACATATTTTTATTTCAGCTTCTTTTTTGGTCATGGCATCAAATGTATCTGATCAGCCCAGCCAGTAACTTACAAATTGCCACCAAATCAATAAGTGTGAGCATGGCTATGCTAAAGTTGTACAGTTGCTTTCGGACAGCTGGGTGCTTGTACATTTATCAGAATGTCAAGAAAGTGAGAAGTTACCCTTTGATTCCAACAGCCTTCCTCAAGCTGGTGCTCTTCAGAAGCATTGGACTAGACTACAACTCCCATCAGCCACCAGGGCCATTGGCTCAGGCATGGTGGGAAATGTAGTCCAAAGCTTATGGAGGTTATCACATTTGGGAAGGCCAGTGTATCACTTGTGTGCAGACCCAAAATAATCCTTAATGGAACTTCTAATACGAAACTGAAGCAGTTTCTGGTTCTTAATTTCCCAGTGCATACAATGGATTTTTTTATCGTGGGGATGCAGAGATAGAGTAGACCCCTTCTGTATGTAGACAATAACAGATTGTTAATGCCAGAAGATTAATATCTGTGCTAGGCTTTTTTTCCAAGTCTACAATGTGCGTGTGATGGGAGGAAAACCGTCAGATTCAACATTATTGGCGGCTATTTTCACCTGTGGACAATGCTAGAATGGGGGCAGCAACAGATCCTCAACGAAATATACAAACATAACTCTTAAGTCTGTACTGGAGGGCTAAAAGTACCCTAATAAAGCCCTCCCCCAAAATTTACTCAATCTTGTTAAAAGGACAGATGGAAAATGCACAGAACAGCTGGTCAATCCTTCCTGACATCTTCCCATCCAGAAGGGAAACAGGAGACTGGCGGAGGGTATCCAACCCTCAATAATATCCTCCCTGGACTCCAAATGAGACAAAATATTGATATTTTGTCCTCATATAAAATGTGGGCCCGCTTTCTATTGGTCCTGTAAGTTTCCCTAAAAATGCTTGCAACCTTCAGGTAAGTGGAAGTAAACTCTTTTACTCAGGCCCATGTCTGAGGCCTGGGGCGGAAGTCTTGAGTCATAAAGGTAAAGGTAAAGGTACCCCTGCCCGTACGGGCCAGTCTTGACAGACTCTGGGGTTGTGCGCCCATCTCACTTAAGAGGCCAGGGGCCAGCGCTGTCCGGAGACACTTCCGGGTCACGTGGCCAGCGTGACATCGCTGCTCTGGCCAGAGCCAGAGCCAGAGCCGCACACAGAAACGCCGTTTACCTTCCCGCTGGTAAGCGGTCCCTATTTATCTACTTGCACCCGGAGGTGCTTTCGAACTGCTAGGTTGGCAGGCGCTCAAACAAAACAGGAGCCGGTCCCTGGCAGGGGAAGGGGGGTGGCACTGGCTGGCTTAGCCCTCTGAGACCCAGGGCAAGGGAACCCAACGCCCGACCCCCTCTGCATGGGTCTGCTTCTATTGTGTTCCAAATTTGCCCTTAGCAAACTGCAGTAAGGGAGTATCTCCTCCTCAAGACTTCCTGTCGTCGATTCAACTGTTTCCCCTTCTATTTCTGAGCCCCCTGTGGTAAGTTCTGTTATTCATGGTATAACACAACACATATGCTCTCCAAGTCTGTCTTACGACATTTGCTCTTTAAAACACCTGAACAATTTTTTAAAAAAATATACGAAAATGGTGGTGGTATCACTTAGAATCATAGAATCATAGAATCACAGAGTTGGAAGAGACCACAAGGGCCATCAAGTCCAACCCCCTGCCAAGCAGGAAACACCATCAGAGCACTCCTGACATATGGTTGTCAAGCCTCTGCTTAAAGACCTCCAAAGAAGGAGACTCCACCACACTCCTTGGCAGCAAATTCCACTGTCGAACAGCTCTTACTGTCAGGAAGTTCTTCCTAATGTTTAGGTGGAATCTTCTTTCTTGTAGTTTGGAACCATTGCTCCGTGTCCGCTTCTCTGGAGCAGCAGAAAACAATCTTTCTCCCTCCTCTATGTGACATCCTTTTATATATTTGAACATGGCTATCATATCACCCCTTAACCTCCTCTTCTCCAATCTCATCTTAGGGTGCAACCTACCATTTGGAGACCAATGACCTAGAGAAATAACCTGACAAAATCACCTGAGAGCCAAAGGTCCACAGAACAAGGCTTGGGGCATACCCTCCGATATTCCTCAGATGGAAATCAGGGCATTTTCATCTGAGGAATGCAAGGTGTTTCTGGCTGGGGGGGAGTGGGAGGAGGGGTAGAAATATGCATGTGTGCATTCTGTACATGCTCAGAGGCACTGCTGCCACCTTGCAAGTTACTGGGCGGGACCCTAGCCCTGGGCACCAAGCCCTCCTTCCTTTTCCCACCGACCTCTTCCCCACCCTGCTAGCAGCTCAAGACTCTCCCCCACTGCTGCTGGCTCCAATCTGCACCACAGCCCTTTTAAGACCATGCTCCGCCTCTCTGTCTCTGTGTGTGTCTCAGCTTCCAGCAGCATCCTGGGAAATGACATCATCAAGCCGCGCTGCCAAGCTCGTAGCTGGCCGCCATGTTGCAAAGGGCAGGGAGGCAGGATCCGCTGCTGGGGCAGAACTGGGAGGGGTAGACCAAGCCTTGAAATCAGAACAATCAGGGCACCCCAGTTTCAAGTCAGAAATCATGATGGTTTCATCCATCCTGAGTGTATACTGGAGTAGTGTGAGAAGTTGCTGTGGGGGTTCCCTTTAAATTCAGCTTCTGCCCTTGTTTACAGCTGGGAAAAACTTCCAAGGATTGGGCCTTTGCTTTTGAAATTCTTGACCTGCCAGAATTCAATACTTTAAGGGTCTCACGTATGTGTGATCTGGGTAAAGAGCCACACCAAAGCAACCACAGATTAGCCAGTCGCAGGTGTCCTGGGAAGCAAGGCCAACCCTCATTCCTAGATGGGCCACTGAAGAACCAGAAGCACCCCTTTGATAGGCTGGCAAAGCAAAGGCATCATATTGGCAGATGTTTAAAGGGCCAGCGAGGAGCGGTGACTGCACAGTGTAGAAGGGCTCCCCTGCCCTATTCCACGAGGCTATGCCAGAGCACAGAGTCGGATGGGACAATGTTTGTTCTCTGTAAAATGTCATTTCTGCCCCACCCCACCCCATTTCCTTTAAAGCAGCAGTCTCACACTGGAAGGGGGGGAGGTTGGCGAGGCGGAGGCAGCTCAGCATCGTTCTTCCGGGGCTTCAGTCCTGGATCACCATTCCACTGGCATGGGAGTGAGTCTGCAGGAGGGGAAACAAAAGGAGAGGCAAGCTGTGCATCTTTCTGGGGCCTTCAGACAGACAGATGTGCTGGGAGGACAGGAGAGGTGTTCCCTTGCCCTTCCACAGCAATGCACTGGTTATGTGCTCACTTGAGATCTTTTACATTGGACACCAGTTAACCAGTGGATGTTGTAACACAGGGGTTTGGAACCTCCGACTGGCCTAATCAGGCCCAGCGCAGGTCTCGGTTTGGCCCACAAGGCCATTTCCCCTCAAACCACACCAACCTGCTCTAAGCTTGACATTTTATGTGACATCCCAGTATGTTTCCAAGCACAGTTCAAAGTGTTGGTGCTGACCTTTAAAGCCCTAAACGGCTTCAGCCCTGTATGCCTGAAGGAGCATCTCCACCCCCATCGTTCAGCCCAGACACTGATGACCACCTCCAAGGGACTTCTAACAGTTCCCTCATTGCAAGAAGAAGAGTTTGGATTTGATATCCTGCTTTATCACTACCCAAAGGAGCTAACATTCTCCTTTCCCTTCCTCAGAGAAGTGTGACTAGACCAGGTCACCCGGCAGCTGCATGTGGAGAAGCAGAGATGCGAACCCGGTTCACCAGATTATGAGTTTACCACTCTTAACCACTACACCACACTGGCTCTTCCCTGAAGTTACAGGGAACCAGGCACCTTGTGGAACACCTTCCCATTAGATGTCAAGGAAATAAACAATTGTCTGACTTTTAGAAAATATCTGAAGGCTATAGGGAAGTTTTCAGAGTTCGATGTTTTACCATGGTTTCATAATTTGTTCAATCCTGCTCAGAGTGGCGCGGGCAACCCAGTCAAATAGATGGCATTTAAATATACGATGGTGATGATGTTGGTTGTTTGGCAGGTAGACAGGGCTTCCCAGGCACAACCAGGAACCTTAAAGCGCATCCCCAATTGTGCAATGGCAAGGGAGGCAGTCAGCTGATTGAGATCAGCCTTCTGGGATCAGCTAAGCTTCCGAGATACCTATCAGAAACTCGATATCACAGCTGACACCTGCCTTAGGCAGGGCATAGCGAAAGTCATCGCCTTCAATCTTCTTGAATTGGCTGCATGACCTGACTTCCCACTCACTAGTGCAACTGATCCCTGCAGAAAGGAGGCTTGGAGTCGCTGCCTGTCAGCCGATTGCCTCCATTCCCTTTGCACAAGCACCAGCCCCAAAAGGCTTCCAACTGCTGCATTAATTTTTAGGGTGCCGCAAGCCTCTCCCTGTTGCTTTTCCTGCAACTGATTCACCCAACTGCCCCGGGTGCCCTTTACCTTCATGGCACGATAGATCCACCCTTGAAAGTCGTTGACCTTTGTGTAGACCCCTGGTTTATTGGCCAGGGCGCAGCCGGTGCCCCAGCTCACAATGCCACAGAGCCTCCAGCGGGAAGTCCGAGAGATGCCATCCTCACACACAAAGGGGCCGCCGCTGTCGCCCTGCCAGGCAGAAGAAAGCAGGAGTTACAACCCTTGCTCATTCCAACAGGCTCTGGTTATCTCCCGCTTAGACTACTGCAACGTGCTCTACGTGGGGCTACCTTTGAAGGTGACCCAGAAACTGCAACTAATCCAGAATGCAGCGGCAAGACTGGTGACTGGGAGTGGCTGCCAAGACCATGTAACACCGGTCCTGAAAGACCTACATTGGCTCCCAGTACATTTCCAAGCACAAGTCAAAAGAGTTTGTGTTGACCTTTAAAGCCCAAAATGGCCTCGGCTCAGTATACCTGAAGGAGCATCTCCACCTCCATCATCCAGCCCAGACACTGACATCCGGCTCCGAGGGCCTTCTGGTGGTTCCCTCACTGCGAGAAGTGAGGTTATAGGGAACCAGGCAGAGGGCCTTCTCGATAGTGGTGCCCTCCCTGTGGAACACCCTCCCATCAGATGTCAAGGAAATAAACAACTATCTGACTTTTAGAAGACATCTGAAGGCAGCCTTGTATTGGGAAGTTATTAATGTTTGATGTTTTGTCGTATTCTTAATATTCTGTTGTGAGCCGCCCAGAGTGGCTGGGGAAACCCAGCCAGATGGGTGGGATATAAATAATTTTTTATTCTTAATCTTATTCTTATTATAATTATAGTATAGCACTCTAACTAGAAATGTGGACCAGGTAAGGCCAGGGTGCTGAAGCAGAAACACAGGCCAATCAAAGCCCACAGCTATGGGTTGGAACTGCAGTGGTGCCTTTGAGGGCAAGAATTAAGTTCTGGAGGGACAATTTTCAGCAGGGAAATGGCACAGGGAAAGAGTAAGCCCCTTTCCCCCCATCATTCATGTTCCCCAGGGATGTTATTCCAGCTCCAGTCAGGCATTTGTAACCAATAAAGCTATTTAATAATCTCCTACTACCTATGTGTGCAGGTCTGATCAACTTGTACATGTGCTACATTTTTTCAACCTAATCTCTAATTTTAATGCACTGTCACAACCCCGTGATCCTAATCTGAAACCCTCATGGCCGCCATTATGGTTTTTGTTTTGTTTTTTCAAACAGAAGAAAAACATTCCCATAGCAAACATGCTATCCCGTGCAGGCCAAAGTTCAACAGCTAGAGCACACAAGGGGAGAAATTCTGACTGAGCCTCTGTCGCTCTTCACAGGGAGAAGAATGGGTTTTAAAGCCCTTTGCCCTCCATTCTAGCGGGCAGAGAAGCCAACTGGCAGAACCAACGCTGGTTGTCCTTTACCTCTTGCTCATAAAACACACACACACACATTAGAAAAAGCATCTAAGATAATTTAAGGGATAAACCTTGTAGGGAAGAAATGTGAGTTGTTGGCCTAAGCCCCATGATATTTTTTGCCTGGGTCACTTTGTGTCTGAACAAATTCACCATGCATCCTGCTCTGCTTTGCTGTTCAGCAAATAGTCTACTAAACACTAAAGATGAGGGAATTTGTACCACCCCAACCCCCCAGGATTCCCGTCAGCTCCAGCCAGAATGGCTTATGGTCAAGGATGATGAATGATGCAGACCAGCCAAATCTGGATGACCAAATGTTCTCCACCTCTGCCAAACACCCACACTTTGCTCTCTCTTTCTAAATGCAGTCCACCACACCTCGCCCACCTTCAATAACTTATATTCCCTTGCCTCCCCAGCCCTGCCCTTGCCCACTGCCCAGCACAACCTACCTGGCAGGCATCTGTTCCACCGGCAGCAAAGCCAGCGCAAAACATCCTGGGCCTGATCTGGCTGCCATAGTAGTCAGGGCTGTTGCAGACACTGGTGCTGATGATGGGAACGCTGGCTTCTTGCAGCATGTCAGACTGTTGCCCTACAAGGTGGAAGAACCGAGTGCCATAGGAAAGCAGGCTTAGTAAACAGGTTGGACCTATCTGTCCATTGACCCAGTGCAGTCAGCTCTGGCTGGCAGCAGGTCTCTGGTACTTCTGGCAGAGGTCTTTCCTATTGCCTGCTCCCTTGATCCTTGGAGATGCCAGGGTTTGAAGCCGAGGCCTTCTGCACACGGAAAGTGTGCTCCACCACAGAGCGATGCTCGCTTCCACAAGGAAGTGCAACGAGCAAAGGGGTCAATGTGGAGAACGTAGGCAGAGAAAAGTTTATCTCTCTTCCTCACAATACAGTGGTGCCTCAGGTTACAGACGCTTCAGGTTACAGACTCTGCTAACCCAGAAATAGTACCTCAGGTTAAGAACTTTGCTTCAGGATGAGAACAGAAATCACGTGGTGGCGGCGTGGCAGCAGCAGGAGGCCCCATTAGCTAAAGTGGTACCTCAGGTTAAGAACAGTTTCTGTACTGGAATACAGGGCATTGTTAACACTATGGGATTAACTCCCAGAAGAAGCAGCAACGGCTGCCAAAATGGGCAGCTCAGAGTGATGCAAGGGGCTGCAACTGGAACACCACTTTTCATCTCACCTGCCTGTAACCAGAGCTGTATGTCGTCTGCATATAAGCAGGGGAAATAGTCAAAATTACAGGGATTCTGTATCATGGCAGGCTAAGTTCCGCAACCTAAAAGACACTGGGGGGGAAGCAAGCAAGCCCACATCTACTTGCTTTGTATTCTGCTTTTATTGGCCCTTACATCAGTTCTCCCTTTGGCTTCTGGGTTGTTGTTTTTTTTAAGGAATGGCCCACATCAATTAAACCTGCCTTGAAGCCTCGCAGCTTTAAAAAAAAAATGAACCGACAGAATTCTGAGGTTATCAGGTGAATGATGCAGCCCACAGCCATTTCTGTACTTGCATAAGAAGCGGGAAGGATACACAACACAGATTGCAAGAGCTGCTGCTATCTTAGCAGTGGCAAGAGGTACTTACCATAGTACTGGGTGTTGCCCCAGCCAGTAACGATACAGATCTTGCCGTCCACCAAAGGCTGGCCCAAAGCTGGCAGGCAGATGGGCTGGATATATTCTGTGGGGAGAAAAGTATTGTCGAAAGGCAAATGAATTTTTTCATCCTGCCTCCTAGCTTCTGGGTCACTCACATCCATGGGTTTTTCTTTTCTGTCTCTCACATACACACTCAGAAACATGAATATTATGCACTGGGCTGACTCCTCTTTTTTTCCGGAGGGGGAAAGGGAGTTTGGGGAAGGCACAATCAGTCTCCCACAAACAGACATACTGCAGAAGAGAGAGCGGGTGATGGTGGCTGTTGCTTCTTCTGACAGTTGTGATTGCTCATACTGTCACCCATCCACTCTCCTGAAAGCCAAAAAAACTCAGCTGGCTGCTTGGCACTGCCAGTGTGCAGGTGCCCAGGCCCATCACCCATTAGATGTTGAACCCCAACACTGGCTTTGAATGCAGAGTTAACTTTTTTCTGCTGTGGTTGCCCCAAGTTGAAGCTTGGGCGCAACCTTCACCTTACTTTGAAAGGCAAGTTCTGCATTGCGGTACATCGCAGCCCCATAGGACATGCAAGCGTACATTCCTTCCTTCCTCCAATTTCTCCCTTACCCTTCATCATAAGGTTGCAAGGCAGGTGACATGCTATATAATCATGCTAGCAACCTCATAACTGGCGTGGCTTGGGAATCGTATGGATGGATCTCAACACTGCGCTATTATGATCGCTCCATCAGCACATTTCTTCCTGCCCAACTTCCCTCTCCCCTCCTCCCTGGGTGGATTTTGGGGAGGCCCAGGGGGAGGAGGAGTCCAACAACCAGGGCTCACAGATTCCCCACCCCTGCCCCACAGGCTCTTAATAACTCTTTCCCCAAACCACCTTCCTGACACCACATTCTCACCGTTAAAGGAAAGGGGCGTTGCCAAGTGCATCAGGGCGATGTCGTTGCTGTTCTCCTCACTGTTGGGATCCAGGAAGGGCTGGTAGCCACCGTGGTACACGACGCTTGTCACACCCACCTGCAGCCCCTTAGCAGAGCGCTGGGAAACGGCTCCCACAAACACCCGCCACCTGCTTGGTGCTCGATTCCTCCTGCAGAGAGATGGGGGAGACTTGTTGAAATCAAAATCGAAATTAATCATAGAGGTGGAAGGGAATGCAAGGGCCATCTAGGCCAATCCCCTGCAATGCTGGAATATTTTGCCCAACGTGGGGCCTCGAACCCATGGCCCTGAGATTAAGAGTCTCATGCTCTACCAACTGAGCTATCAGCCTAAGACACAGAAAGAGATTGGAGGAGGACAGCTATACAACATTGCCAGGGTTGTTGGTGGCTTGTGGGTGGGTGTGAATGAGAAGAGGTTGCTGGATCAGGCCAGTGGCCCATCTAGTCCAGCATCCTGTTCTCACAGAGGCCTACCAGATGCCGATGGGAAAACCTCCAACAGAACGAACACATTTGTACACCTGGATTGACAGTAGTACATGTGAAAAGGATCTAGGGGTCTTAGTAGATCACAAGCTTAGCGTGAGTCAACAGCGTGGTGCAGCAGCAGCACCAGCAGCAAAAGAAAAAGCCAATGCTATTCTGGTATCCCAATCAGGGGAAGTAATAGTCCCACTCTTCCACCTTGCTCAGACCACATCTGGAAGACTGTATCCAGTTCTGGGTGCCACAATTTAAGGATAATGGCAAGCTGGAACAGGTGCAGAGGAGGGCAACCAACATGATCAAGGGTCTGGAAACCAAGCCTTATGAGGAATGGTTGAGGGAGTTGGGTATGTTTAGCCTGGTAAAGAGCTAAATATCTCAAGTGCTGCCACATGGTAGATGCAGCAAACTTGTTTTGTCCTGCTCTGAAGGCTAGGACCCGGACCAATGGATTCAAATTACTGTCATACCTCAGGTTACAGACACTTCAGGTTGCATTTTTTCGGGTTACGGACGTGCCAAAACCCGGAAGTACCGGAACAGGTTACTTCCGGGTTTCAGCAGTCTCACATGCACAGAAGTGTAAAATTGTGCTTTGCACATGCGCAGAAGCACTGAATCGCAACCCGCGCATGTGCAGACGCGGCACTGCGGGTTGCGAACTTGCCTCCTGCATGAATCATGTTCGCAACCCGAGCGTCCACTGTACAAGAAAGAAGATTCTGACTAAATACCGGGAAGAACGTTCTGACAATAAGAGCTGTTCAGCCATGGAATAGACTCCCTCTGAAGGTGGTGGCCTCTTAGGCATTGGAGGTTTTTAAGCAGATGTTGGGTGGCCATCTGTAATGTATAATCTAGTTGAGATTCCTGCATTGCAAGGGGTTGGACTAGATGACTCTTGGAGTCCCTTCCTACTCTTCACTTCCATGATTTGTTCATTCCTAATCACATCTGTTTTGGAACAAATTAAAACTGAAGCCAACTGAGGCCATTCAGTTCAATTTTTCATGTTGCTGTTGTTATTAATATTAATAATATATCACCCATCTGACTGGGTTGCCCCAAGCACTCTGGGCAGCTCCCAACAAAATATTAAAAACACAGTAAGACATCAACCATTAGAAACTTCCCTGAATAGAGCTACCTTCAGATGGGTTCACACATCCTAGTAAACACTCTAAAACATCAGGGCAAGCCCTGAGAGGAGCAACCTTACCAAGTTGGGAGCCATCACAATAGCAAACACAGATATGGCAGGGACTTACTCTGGGAAGCAGTGTGCAGCCGTGATAACCCACTCATTGGAGATGATGGAGCCACCGCAAAGGTGCGTCCCATCATAGCGCAGGCTGACTTGCCATGGCCATTTGCCCAAGCTGGCGTCCTGTCCTCCCACAATGCGGTCCACAGACAACTTTCTACGTCCACAGTCTGCAAAGAACACAACAGGCATGAGTTCTTCAAGGGGCAGGATCTGGCTAAAAACACCTCAGGTGATCAGGTAACGTCACTTAAAACTGGGGGCCATTTCCTGGCTACCCTCTAGGATTTGAGATACATTTTTTTTAAGAGCCTATCCCATTCCCACAATTGCTACAGAGTAAAGAACAAAATCAGATCTATGAGTTTGAGCTGAGTTTCATACCTGACCTGCAGAATACTGTCATGAACATGCACACCAACTTTGGTTCCAATGGCCTAGTAGCTAATGAAAGCCTTGTAAACATCCCCAAGTTCGTCTAATCCTCTCTTAAAGTAATCCTAGTTGGTGGTTGTTATGTACTGAAGTTCTCACCCTGGGCCAGCAGGAGATACTATAGATAGTTTTCACTCAGGTCCACGTCAGTTATTTTAGGCAGGAAACCCTGGGTTGTTGTTGCTACAATGTTGACAGCCAGCTGCCTATAAAAGCAAGCCGGCTGAGCTGTTCGCAGTCAGTTCTATTCCAGCTTATAAAATAAAGAGCTGCTTTGGAGAAATCGCTGTGTCGTCTGCTATGTCAACCCACAACTTAACAGTGGTCATCGCTACCTCCTGTGCGCTACATAATGCAGTGGGGAGGTTCACACAACCCTTGAATGCCATCAAAACAATTCACAGACCTGCCCCAGTCACAGCCTCTGCTGCCCACAAATGAGACGTTTCCTTATTATTCAAGTGTTTCAGTGGTGTGGATGTTCAGTGGTTTGGTATTATTCAACTGTTTCAGCCATCTCCACATGTGCCAATGTGAAGGGAGCAGACCCTGTTTGGACCAGGCTCCTCCTTGCCCTTACCTCAGTACACGCCAACATATTAGTGGCAGAGACCAGAGTTATCTGGATATGGCCTGTACCACATCAGGTGTTGTTGGGGGGTTTTGGGAGGGGCTTTTTTTCTAATGCTAAGCACATAAAAAACCACAACATCCCCACAAGTAGAAAACTAGTGCAACAGGGAGCAGCTGGGTTAGAAGTTTTCTCCCTGATGGGATAGGCCTGTGTTTTTGTTTTCAACTTGCCATCTCAAGTTTTTATTTCAGGGAGCATTCTTAAGTGGTATCCACCTCCTCCTGCCTGAAATAGTACAATGCAAACCCCTGCCTCAGAATCCTGCCACCTCAATCTGCTGCACGAAGAGCGTGCCATGGGCCACACAGGGGCATAGGAAGGGGAGTGTGGGGGTGCAGGCCATCCTGGGTGTCACCCTGAGGTAGGTGGCAAAATGGCGGGCAGCACTCACCGCGGGGCCTGCAGCATGCCCAAGCCACACATCTCAGGCACCCGCAGCCTCTGCACTGTCCGCCTGCTGCCTCCCCCCCCCCAGTTGTAGGGTGGCTGAGGCCCCACGGCATATGCTGTCCTAAGTCATGGTTTCCCACAGAGAATTCTAGGCCCTGTCGTCTGTTGAGGGTGCCGAAGAGTAATTAGGAGATCTGTATTCCCCCTCAGAGAACTACAGCTCCCAGAATAGTTTAACCATCAAGCCCTCTTCTCAGGGAACATTGGGAACTGTAGCGCTGCTCGGCAAAGTTACCACACAAAAGGCAAGCAAACTTAAAAACGAAATGCCAAATGGCCAAGTTAACTGGATGGACCAATAAACATAGGCCATGTTTTCTCCGCCATCTCAGGGTGTTGACTGCCATCCCTAAGCTTCACACAGTATTTCCTTAGCCATTCCTCGATAAGAGGCAATGTAGGTTTCTAACATTTACTGACAACTAATGAGTCCATAGATTTCTATAACTTTTATCCAGTCCCAGCTTCTCCATACAGCTTTTGGGGGGAAGTTACTGGGGTTCCTGGCAGGGCTGAGTGCCACCCCCTGCCTTGAGCACCCTTTAATTTCATGCACACAGAGACAGACTAGCACTCACAATTTCCATTTCCCACAAGGTCATCAGAGCCGTCAGGGGCATAGTGGGAAATTTAAATGGCGGCTGCCAGGCATTGACCCACTCCTAATGGGTAAACCTGCTGGCAACAGAGGAACCCACCAGAGGGCACCCTGTGGATGGCTTCCTCAAAGCTAGAGCTGACCTTGCCTTTCTTTCCTCGTTCTGATGCAAGTTTCTGTCTGCTTTCGTGAGATCACATTCGCATTAGCACCAAGGCCGGTAAACTAAAAAAGCAGTGATGGCTGGTGCTCGTTGGGGCTGGTAGGGTGGAAGGCAGGGAGTCCAACAGTAGGTGGAGCCAGAGAGCCAATGTCAGTTGTGGTTTTGCCCCTGTCCTCCCTGATGATTTCGACAAGGGCATCACTGAGACTAAGGAGGAGGAAGATGGCAGCTGGCAGTCAGGGCCACCTTCTGGACTTCCTGGTTTGGTTGGAACTAAGAAGGCAGGCAGGTGGGGGCTGGCTGGCTGAGGTTGGTGGGGCATTTGGCCTAACAAACCAGCCTCCACTGTCCCAAGGGGTGTTTAGGTGTGAGCAGGTCAGAAGAAGAAAACGAAAAGCTGTTAATGGCATTTGAACAACAGAAGGAGACTTGGGAAAGAGTTAGAGGAACTTCAAGATAGAAGGCTGGGGGAGAGAGAGAGAGAGAGAGAGAGAGAGAGAGAGACCTGTACGCAGGCAGGTGGATCAAGACGGTGCCCTTGGGAGGGTTCGGGGTTTCCATACCTTGGCATAGCGTTGCCAGGAATCGGCCTGTCGGGCATTCGCTGTGAGAGAAAGAGAAAGAGGAGAGGGCTGAGCTGCAGAAAGGAAGGAGAGCGAACCTTCATCAGGAACGTGTGTATTCCAGGTTCCTTGCAAGTTGAGCTTTCTGCCAGGTGCAGAGTTCATGTTCCTGAACATCTCCACCTGCATTTGATTTCCAAGATTCTAGGCCTTATGACAAGTCTGGAGGCAACGGTGCAGTTTCTCGCTAACTCGAAAGCTGGAATTCACATTGAGTAGGATTTATAGTGGCCCTAAAAGTCCCTTGTGTTCCCTGTGGCTAGCAAGGGAATGATGTAAAATAGGCAGATTAAGGATATTTTCACTTGTTTTAATTCACACAGGGTGTGCCTTTTCCCAGTGCAGAGCTGGGTGGGGAAGGTGTTGTTTTCAAAAGCCTAGCTTACACACAACCACCAGTATCATTATGAACTAAATGACCTTGGCCATGTCAATGTCACACACTTACAGTGACTTTAAGCCAGGCGGATGTTTTTGGCCTACAACTCCCATGATCCCTAGCTAGCAGGACCAGTGGTCAGGGATGATGGGAATTGTAGTCTCAAAACATCTGGAGGGCTGAGGTTGAGGAAGCCTGCTTTAAGCCCTTATTGGGTTTATTGCAACGGTACCTCTTTCTCTCCAGGGTCAAACTCTAAGCAAAACCCCAATAACTCACGCTTCTGCAAGTTTGCACCAGAAGCCAGCTGTAGGCAACAGATGAATGCATGCACCCATGAGCATTCATGAGATGCTTTTAAAAATGAACAAAGAGACAGGCAGGCTGCCCAAACAGCAGAGGAGGGGGTAAGGCTGAGCCAACATTCAGTTTGTTGGTATACGCATATGGTGATGAAGCTTCAGAGAAAGAGTGAGCATTCTGGTGATGGATGTGCTTTTCCTAGTATGTCTGTGCTCACTCTTGAGTACAGTTACAGCTCATCCAAGACACATCTAAAGCACAACTTCCCCCTAAAGAATCCTGGGAACTGTAGTTTAACCATGTGCCATGTGACGTGCCAACAATGTCACCCACACCTGGGTCTGTCCCAGTACCAGTTGTTAGGGGAATAGGGCAAGTATTTAGCAGCTGAGAGCAGCATAAGGGGACAGAATATAATCCAGTCACCAAGTGTTGGGATTAAGTCTGTGAGATCCACCATATGGGACTGCCAAACACCTTAGAACAGCAGATGGGGAACATTTATTGGCCCCACCAACATGGGTCAGTTTTGACAGGTGGGCGGGGACCTCCATCTGTCTAACATCAGGTGATTGGCATGTGGGTTGTTCCGCCCACCTGTCAAAGTTGGTGAGTGAGAGGAGACAGTGACCAAGCAGGCTTGAACTCCCCATCCGCTGATGGGTGGAGCAGGAGGGTTTCAACCCTGCTTTCCGCTGCAATCCCCTGCGTCCATCAAACCCACCCATCAAGGTGATGTCACCTGGTTGACAGCAGGGCATGGCTCCACAAAAACGGTCTTGCAGGGAAATATGGAACCCTTGGTGAGTCAAGAATGGCCCTGGGGAGGGTCCCCATGCCTGCCCTAACAGGTCCAAGTCTAGGTCGTCCTACAAGGCCTAGGTCAGGGCAGAAGGAACTGTTGGCCTCCAGATTTTGCTGAACTCCCATCAGCCCCACCCAGAAGGGACAAAGGTGTCAGTTTGCATTTCTTAGTGCACAAAGCATTGATCTGATGTGTAGAGATCTTTACTGTTCTGATTCATTCAAGAGGGTTCCAGAACCTTCTCTTTGTGAAAGAAACAAGATGAAGGTTCATGGTCTTTGGGTTATTCCTTCAGAGAAGCTGAGTACAGCTGGCTTAAACTGGTTCTCTTATCTCTTTCTGTTAAAGTCATGCTGACTATAAATATAGGCCAGAAGGAGCCTGGGACTGACTTACTTTCTCTTTCTATCTCTCTTCCTTCTGGTGTGATGTTCTGTACATACTATGCTTAGTGTTAAGTTTTGTTATAAGTTTATAAGTTGTAAGTGCTGCAACTGGATTTCTTATGGACTGTGCCAATCCTGAATGTATTGGATTTGTGACCATTATGCTCATTTGCCTATTTTTTGGGAACTCTGCAACGTGTTTAAGTTCCCCACACCTCACCCCCAGCTTGACAAAATGTCAGGGATACTGTGGAAACCTAGCCTAGTGCTTCTCAACCACCATCAGGGTTTTCGGTTTTGATTCTGTGGCCTTCCAGACATTTCTGGATTTCACCTCCCACCCTAGTCCATCTTGTACTTTACCACACCACAATGGCCTCGCTCAGCCTTCGCGCAAAAGGTAGGCGGGACTCGTCCACGCAGAAATAGCCCGACGTCCCATTGGCCCCTGCTCTGTCAGCAGCCAGAACTGAATGGGAGAGAGACCTAAAGCACAGGCAAACACAGAGGGGGTCGGTATCAATGCAACAGCCATGCCTACATCCCAGCACCAGGATCTCCCCCGCCCTCTTGGTTCATTTTCAAGGGTCATTCTTAAAGGGCAATGAAAGAGGTTGCCTTACAACAGGAAAAGGCAAACTCAGCCCTTCAGATGCTTTGGGTCTACAACTCCCATCATCCTTGACCACTGGTCCTGTTAGTGAGGGATGATGGGAGTTGTAGTCCCAAAACATCTGGAGGGCCGAGTTTGACTATGCTTGCCTTAGAAGGGTCCCCGAGTGGCCAGGATCGACCATGTGACCACTACAGGAAGCATTGCCCTGACTCTAGATTGAGTCACCCACCTGGGCAGAAGACTCTCTCAGCCCTGTTCTCCAATACCTCTTGAGGTTCTCCACGTATTGTTGAATTCCCATCATCCTTGACTACTGGCCATGCTAGCTGGGGCTGATGGGAACTGGTGTCCAACAATATCTAGAAAGCGCCAGCTTACCACCCTCTCCCCCCCCCCCAGCTTCCATAGAATCGTAGAGTTGGAAGATGACCAAGGAGTCATCTAGTCCAACCCACTCCAATGCTAAAGCTTTGGAGCAGAATACAGCTGCTCAATATTGGCTGCTTTCGAGCTAAATATGCCAGGGATTTATCCTGCCACCTTCTGCACCAAAAGCAGGGTGCTCAGGGGAAGGGCATGCTGCAGGCTGCTTTGATCATGCCCTGAACACCATCCACTCTTTGGGGTGAGCAAAACAAGACCCAAACATGACCATTTGGTTCAGCCCAACAGTTTGGGGAGGAAGCATGTCCAATCCCATCCGTTTTCCAAGGCTCCTTAGACCGGACCACCCCTACCTACATCTCTCAACTGGTCTCACCTCTCACACAAGTTTTACCAGTGGCCAATGTCTCCAAAGCCCTTCTCACACACTGAATGCAGCTACAGTTCTCATGTGCAGAAACAGGGGGATCTGTCCTCAGTGTCTATGTGATCAGTGTGTCCATCTGCAAAGGGAAGCTCTCAGGCTCCTGAGCTAAACGCAGAGCCGGCAGGGGTTGCAATGCTGGGACGTAGTCAATGGTACAGCCCTACTTCCCGGTGAAAAGCCCTACATGCAGTTAATGCCTGGAAAGGGCTACAGACCCATGCGAGCATCGGTTATGTTGAATGCTGGCATGCATCTTAATCAGGTTTTTAACTTATCATTTACTTATTTTTTTAAGGTTTTAAATAATTGTTTTTTACTGGTGGTTTTATTCTTTTTTGCAAGCTGCTGTGAGGCTTCATTACAATAAAGCAGTGTAAAATTTTTGTGTAATGAATAAAATTATGATGGCCAAGTTAAAAAGCAGAGGTGGTGGGTGGTCCTGTGTACTACGTAGAAGAGAGCATCTCAACTGGTGCAGGTTTTCTCCCTCTTATGTGACAAGCTAGGCTCATGAGGCTCCCTCTTCTAAACCTCTGCTCCAAAAGGCCTCCTCTGGCAATGCTTCTCTCACCCTTAGTCACCTCAGCCATTACCGTTCTCTTGAAGTACCTGACAAATCCCATCTCCTCGCAACTGAGGGTGGCCACTTGGGCATCGGAGGACGACGAACAGAGCAGCCTCCACCTCCCTTCATTCTCATCGTACACAGTGAGGCGCAGGTCGCCGGAGCTCACCTGGACTGCGTTGACCAAACAAAGGTGTGAGATCTTAGCAGGATATGCCCACCCTTCACCCCACCTTTGCCACAGCCCAACACTGACCGATCCTTTCCTAATTCATGGTGACATCTCCCTCTTGCATGAGGCACTATGGCGCAGCCAAATTAGAAATATGACACGTTAATTAACAGCTAGTTTCTCCTCACAGCAGCCCCACAGAGATAAATGACTCCAAGTTAGTTGTGCACATCAGTTTCAATGGGCAAGGACTAGTATTGACTTCACCCCTAAATTTCCTAGCTCGGCTTCTGAGAGCTCCCCCAAATACTCCTGTTGTGCAATGAAGTCTACTTGGCATGATGAGCAACTATATAGGCATGTTTACAGTAAGTTCAGGCCTAGATTTCATGCTTCAGCTGACAGCAGATGGCCTAAATTATCCATCTTGAATGAATGTTTAATTTGGTGCGGCATGGCACCAGGATTTGGGGATGATTCAGTCGAATGGATTCTCACAAAATTCCCCACATTTACCTCAGGACTGAACATAGGAGGAGCCCTGTTGGATCAGACCAAAGGTCTTAGCTAGCCCAGTATCCTTTTCCCTATTGAGGCCAATCAGGTGCCTTCCAGAAGTCCGCAAGCCAAGCGGAAAGACAACATCTCTCTCCCACTGCTGTTTTCAGAGGCCTGCTGCCATTGATAGCATATCCTCAATGAGTTTGTCTAAACCCCTTTCAAAACCACCCAAATTGGTAGGCATCACTTGTGGGAGTGAATTGCCTGATTTTAACTTTGGCCCCATTCGTGCCTAAAGGGCTATGATACCATTTTAAACCATCATGGCTTCTCCCAGAGGATTATGGGAGGAGGAAGTTTGCTAGGGGTGCTGCAAGCTGTTAGTAAACCCCTATTTCCATACCAGAGTTCCCCGTGAAGAGAAATTTATTGCTAAACCACTCTGGAAACTGCAGTCCTGTGAAAGGAGCAGGGGTCTCTCCCAACAATGCTCAGCACCTTTAACAAACTAAAGTTCATAGAATCATAGAGTTGGAAGAGACCACAAGGGCCATCGAGTCCAACCCCCTGCCAAGCAGGAAACACCATCAGAGCACTCCTGACATATGGTTGTCAAGCCTCTGCTTAAAGACCTCCAAAGAAGGAGACTCCACCACACTCCTTGGCAGCAAATTCCACTGTTGAACAGCTCTTACTGTCAGGAAGTTCTTCCTAATGTTTAGGTTCCCAGAATTCTTTGGGGAATTTTGGGGGAAGCCATGACTGTTTAAAGAGATAGTGTAACGCTTTAAAGTCATGATGTGAATGTGGCCTGTGCACTGTTCCCATCAAACCTCTGCTGAAAAATTAGGCCTCCAAGGTGCAGGAAAGAAATATACCGTATTTTTCGCTCTATAAGACACACCAGACCATAAGACGTACCTAGTTTTTGGAGGAGGAAAACAAGAAAAAAATATTCTGAATCCCAGAAGCCAGAACAGCAAGAGGGATCGCTGCGCAGTGAAAGCAGCGATCCCTCTTGCTGTTCTGGCTTCTGGGATAGCTGTGCAGCCTGCATTCGCTCCATAAGACGCACACACATTTCCCCATACTTTTTAGGAGGGAAAAAGTGAGTCTTATAGAGCAAAAAATATGGTAATACTAGCCTGCTCTACAAGGTTGCTGTTGGGGGTGGCTGAGAAAAGGCAAACCGAACACGGGGAAAGCATTGTGTAAGTAATTAATATGATCAGGAATTTAGAGAAGACCGGTAAACTGGGCCCTATGACATGATGCCGTATGTAAAAAGAGAGGCCACAGCTCTCTTGCAAACACTCACCAACATACAGGCTTTCACCTTCACTTCTGAGCACAGAAACCACTGTAAAGGAGAAACAGGAGGGTGAAGTTAGAGTAGAGGTGGGAAACATTTTTATTTTTTTGTGAAGGGTCTCATTCTCTTGGGGGTAATCAGTTGGGGTCCCCGTGGCAGTAGTGGGTGGGGCTAGAGTCAAAAGTGCAAAGGGTACCCCATTTTCTCTCTCTTAGCCACTCCCTTTCCCACCCCCCTCCTTGTATTCGCATGAAGTTAGGCTGTGGGCCATAAGTGGCCCTCAGGTTGTAGGTTGCCCACCCCTGAGATTGAAGGGGTGATTCATCTTAAGATAGGAGTAGGGTTGCCACATTTGTCCGAAATTTCCCAGACATAGCCAGAAATCGGTTGTCAGAAATAGTGTCCAGACGAAAGCTGTTTCAATGTCCGGGAAAATCCAGACATATGGCAACCCATGTTAGGAATGTTGGTTGTGGTAATTTCCCTTAAAAATATAAATGTTCCATAAACAAATTTTCTGTCCAGATTTTCACTTTTTGAAATATGGCAACCCTAGATAGGA
This sequence comes from Podarcis cretensis, assembly GCF_951804945.1. Lineage (NCBI taxonomy): Eukaryota > Metazoa > Chordata > Lepidosauria > Squamata > Lacertidae > Podarcis > Podarcis cretensis. The sequence goes on along the minus strand of NC_137177.1, from coordinate 19,902,854 downwards.
GGCAATGCTAGACTCGGTAGATTCATCTTCTTTCTTCCTTCCCCCCCCCCCCCCTTTGCCATTTTATACATTTTTATTCTTCTCATTTACAGGACAGAGCGACAAAAGCTCATCGGGGCACTTATTCTAACTTGATCAGTTCATTATGCAGAAAAGGCTATCATTTAACCATCAGCACTTTATGACGTAGAAATCTGTGGTTACTGTAGGGCTCCTTCCAGCTTCTGCTTGTTTGCTTCAGAGAATCCATGCACCTTTTGGTTTTTCTTGTAGCACTGGGACGTTGGCCTGCATTTCACATGGCAGTAGGCAGCAATGTCTTGAACATCATCCACAACAAATTCAGTTCATCTGGATACTTTCCAGTAAGACTGTGGAAGAACGGCTTGGTCCTTTTACATAGTCCATTACCATGTGGTGGAGAAGTCAACAAGTATCAGCTTTCTGTCTGAAGCTCAGATATGGTTTGCCATAGTCTTCACCACGCTTGCAGGTCCTGCTGTGGGTTCCTTAGGTGTAGTACTATCAGGTTCCAAACTCAAAGCTGACTTTGGCTCCTCAATGGCTTTGGGAGCGCTCCAGCAGAGCCATCTCTACAGGAATTCATACCACTGGGATACTGCTGCCCGTTCAGAAACTCCCTTACACTATGTTGGTGTTGTTGGTGTTGTTTAGTCGTTTAGTCGTGTCGGACTCTTCGTGACCCCATGGACCAGAGCACGCCAGGCACTCCTGTCTTCCACTGCCTCCCGCAGTTTGGCCAAACTCATAATGGTAGCTTCAAGAACACTATCCAACCATCTCGTCCTCTGTCGTCCCCTTCTCCTTGTGCCCTCCATCTTTCCCAACATCAGGGTCTTTTCCAGGGAGTCTTCTCTTCTCATGAGATGGCCAAAGTATTGGAGCCTCAGCTTCAGGATCTGTCCTTCCAGTGAGCACTCAAGGCTGATTTCCTTAAGAATGGACATGTTTGATCTTCTTGCAGTCCATGGGACTCTCAAGCGTCTCCTCCAGCACCACCCTTACACTATAGGGTTTGCCATTTCTCCAGAAATAGCCTGGCATTGAATCTGATACATTTGCCCTGTTTTTTTACCAGTGGTTTTCAGCTGTATGTGATTCCTACTCCGGGATTTGTTCTTACCCTGTTTGGTGTTGCATTTGGTGTTAAAATTACAGCTGTTTCCTACAGCGTGCTTGAAAAGAGATGGAATCTTTTATGGGAAGAGTTTTGGGGCAACTACTGAAAGGCCTCCTGGGCTGGATAGAGTTGGATAGAGTGCCCTTTCCTTGCACACGGAAACATACATATAAAAGGCACACACACCCTGCAACTAGGATCACTGGTTTTTAATGTGCACCGTGTCTTGTGAACAGCCTCTTCTAGCCCTGCAGAAACTCTCACCTATAGCCCAGCTCCCAACTCCGATCGCAGCCAAGAGAAGGAAGCCACTGGCTACTACAGCCACCACCTTAGGCGAAGTCCAGTTGCGTCGTTTCAGGCCCCCTGGAAGGCAGAGAGAGATGGTTAGACAGCAGAAAACCACAGATGCATCACTCGCTGGCAGGCAAACTTAACAAGGGGGAAACTCCATGTGCTTGAAAGAAGTTTTGTTCCCGGCCGGATGTGTTTTGCAACAGATTGCACCTTAAAGGCACACCTGCAGTAGCAATTCTCAACAAGCACATGGGGCACTGTAATAACTGGAGGCCCTTGCCCCCAACTCTTTTTCACTGGTTAGGAAACAGAGCCAGGAGCCTCTCCCACTATCTCGCAGTACCACTGCCCAGGACCTACATACCACTTGGAAAGAGCTAGATGATCAACGCCAAGGTACGAGATGGCTTGCAGCTATATTTTTTCTGTTTCCTGCTGCGTCAGAGCAGCAAATAGGGAAAGAGGAGGCACACCCTTTGGTATTTTCAAGTACCATACCCTGGAGCTGCTATTAATTGCTCTAGAAGCAGGAATTGGCTGGACAACCAGGGAAACATTCTTAGGTCCTTATTGTGCATGCATTCCTGCTAGCTAGTTAGCTATAACCTTAACACCTCTCCTGAAGTTATGCAAACTGGCACCTGCCTGTAATTTAGGGAGGATTGCAAAACAGCAGCAGCAGGATGTGGTCAAAATCACTTTGACTTCAGCTTAGGCAAGCTGTTAGAACTGAAATCAATGAGCTTCACATGCAGGTAAATCATTTCAGCTTCAAATGAAATAGAAATCAGGTTTTCATTATCTCCTGGCTCAATGGGAGACCACTACTCATGTGTCTCTCTGCTTTGCCCCCAGACTAAGAAGAAAAGTAGTGGGGTTGCAGGAGTTGGTAATTGGATCTGTTTTTGTGGGACACATCTCCTCACATGCAGGGCCAAATTTATCAATCACCTGACATCGCAATGATGTCGGGAGATCCTTTTCTGCCCATCTGGTTTGAAATCAAACAATGGGGGCAAAAGCTTTCAAATGCACTCTGCAAGACCTTGCAATCAGCTGGTTGTTGGGTCTTGTAGAGGCTTTGCAAAGGGCTCTGGATAATTGTTTGCCATCGCAAAGCTCTCCACCAGACACCACTGGGCAGTCATTGCAGACTATGATCTGATTGTCAGTTCTTGCGAAGCCCCTTGCAAAATGCTCTTCAGAACTGATTGGCGGTGCCCACAAATCCCCTTTTGGCTGAGCCATGTCTTTACCTTCATCACATCTGACATCGTAAGTAGTGTCAGGTGTAGTGGAGGTAGGTGGAGCCAGAGCCGTCTTTCCCATTGGGCTTAGTGGCGCATTGTGCCAGGGTGCCAGCCTCTCAGGGGTGCTCCAGCGAGTGGGGAACTGCACAGCTTTGCCGGCAGCCTCCCCTTTCCCTGTACACCCACCAGCTGTGCCCCATCAACCATATGGCTGGCGGGCGTGCAGCTTCCTTCCCAAGCCTCCACGGGAGGAGAGTGATCCCCACAGAGGCTTGGGAAAAGGTTGACAACTCTGGGAAATGGGGGGCGGGGTGTGCGAAGGGATCTTTGCACCATGGCGCCAGATATGCTTATGATGGCCCTGGGTGGAGCATTGTCCAAAAGTCCTTGCAGGCCAAATGGGGTGGCCTGGGCAGCCTTATTAGGCTCAAGGGCTGAAGGTTCTTCACCGCTGCTGTAGTGGCTTCTTTCCAGTGGGTCTGGCAAACAGGTGACTCTCCAGACATTGCTGGACTACATAGGGCAGTATACAAATTTAAATAATAATAATAATAATAATACATTTTCACTCAGCTACCCACCACGATGATCACTCACAACACCAATTAAAATTTACAGCAAAGGTGGCAAAGCCATAAAACTAACAGCAACAACACAGATATGGAGTTGGTTTTCTAAAGCCTTGATAGAGACATTTTCACTGGCCAGTGTGTAAAAACACACCTGAGGTAGCTCAACCCTCTGGAAACAGGTGTCACCACTAAAAAGACCTTTGTCAGAAAATCAGGCTCTTGGAATCCAAGCAGCCTTCAGTATGGATGAGAAAGGTTGCTACTGTTCACCAGTGAGGTATGAGTCTCATATACCGTCATTGGTGGAACCCAAGACAAGGATAGGGGCGAGTAAATCAGAGCTGGATTAATCTCTGCTCTAAGGACTCTATAGAGGTTCACAGGCGTCACTTACAAACAAGAACAACAAACACTCTTTGCTGCAGCATAGAGCCACCTGCAGCAAACCTAACACAATTCACCCTGTGGAATTTGCCCACCTCCGAATGGAACAAAAACCTAGAGAGAGGGTGCCAAGAGGTCACTTAATGGGCACATGACCTCACTGCCTTTCCCAGGGCAGCAGGAATCAGCCTGAAATGTTAATGTTTAAGTCCTGCTCTGGCTGGGTGAGGGGTGGGGGTGCTGGGGAGGAAAGCCTGGAGTTAAATGGAAAAAGGCATGGGAGGTTCTAGGGCCTTCAAAAAAAAAATGCAACTCACCATCTTTTTCAGCCATTTCAGAACTGGTTAATCATCAAACCTGCCGGATCCTCCTTTCCGGAATCCAGGTCCTCCAGGAGAGGAGGCCTTTTTTAGGGGGCTGGGGGGAGTCTGGAAGCCCTGTAGGCAACAAAAGATGAATATAAGCCTCAAGAAACCTTGAACCCATCTGCCAGGGCTGAGTCGAGAAGGCAAAGCTGGGCACCTGCCAGGACCCTGAGATCAACAGAGAGCCTGCTGACCTAACAGGGCTGCCATTTATAGTTTGCACAGAGTAGTCAAGAACATCAGATATACTCTAAGCAGATTCTCAAGTTTGCATGTTCCAGCTCTTACAGGTTGCAAGGCTGTGCTGTGGGTGCCAAGACCAAGGGCCCCCGAAATCCTGGAGCCACAGCACCGCCCATCTTTCCATTGAGCATGCAAAGAAAGTAGTGGTAGTTCAGAGCCATATACCCACTACATGGAAGTTAACAACAGGACAACAAAAATGGATTTTATGTGCTCTAATGGTAGCCAAGAAATTGATGTTGGTGAACTGGAAGAATAAAGACATGATCTCCCTTAATCAGTGGTTTGATAATATGATAACACTTGCAACCTACGAACGGGCTGCTTACAGACGTAGACTCCACTTGGATAAATACATCAATTTTTGGAACTAATTTATGCAAAATGTAGTATGCTTTTAATATTTACATGAGTATTAGAATAATAATACCAAGTTTATAAAAGAATGTATGGGTTAGGGTATTTTGGTATATACAGTCGTACCTTGGTTCTCGAACAGAATCCATTCCGGAAGTCCATTCAACTTCCAAAAATGTTCAAAAACCAATGCCCAGCTTCCGATTGGCTGCAGGAGCTTCCTGAACTCAGTCGGAATCTGTGCCGGATTTTCACCTTCCAAAAAACGTTCACAAACCAGAACACTTACTTCCAGGTTTGTGACGTTCGGGAGCCAAAACGTTCAAGTCGCAAGCCATTGGCGAACCAAGGTAAGACTGTATTCGTATAATGATTTTTTCCCCTTAACACAGTTTTGTGTTTTGTTCTTTTTTCATTTTGTATCACTTTGTTGCCTTATAACAAAAAAAAATTTTCAATAAAATATCAATTTGAAAAAGAAAAAAAGAAAAGAAAGTAGTGATCAGAGTATCACCATCACACACGCTGACTCTACTTCTCCTCCGAGGAACAATGGGTGGCACACACTGTTCCCCCATATTATTTCCACAGGTAGGTTGAGCTGAGAAAGTGTGACTAGCCCAAGGTCACGCAGGTAGCATCAGGACCGAATCTGAATCTGAATCCTGGTCTCTCCAGCCTTCACCCAGTGAACACTAAAAATGCTAAACACTTAGGCAGCATTCCCAGCTGCTTGGGGGCAGGGGAGCATGTACACATGTGGATCTCTCAGCCGGTGGACTGATGGTGGACTGATGCTACATAGAGAAGACTTGGCCCTACAGGAGGACACAGCCTCTTGTAAGAGAGACATCAACAGTACAGGGATAGCTCTCTTGACTTAAGACTTATAGGCCTGGTTTGCACGACAATGTCTGGCCGCTGTTGGAGATGCAAAACTGCCCAAAGTACTGTGAGGTGATTGAAGACTTCTGGATGGAAATTAAGCAAGAAATCAGAGCAATAGTAGACACCCATCTACTTTTAGACCCTTTAATGATGGTATTGGCAATACACAAAACAGGTATTAGCCAAGGTTCTTTTGCCCTGGTCTCTCAAATGCTACTAACTGCTTGCATTTTAATAGCAAAGCTGCGGGGAAAGAGAAAGAAGAAGAAGAAGAAGAGTTTGGATTTGATATCCTGCCTTTCACTCCCTTTAAGGAGTCTCAAAGCGGCTAACATTCTCCTTTCCCTTCCTCCCCCACAACAAACACTCTGTGGGGTGAGTGGGGCTGAGAGACTTCAGAGAAGTGTGACTGGCCCAAGGTCACCCAGCAGCTGCATGTGGAGGAGCGGAGACACGAATCCAGTTCACCAGATTACAAGACTACCGCTCTCAACCACTACACCACACTGGTTTCACACTTAATGATTGTGAAGAAGAATAAGATATACACAATATAATAAACAGATATTAGCAGCTATGAGAAGGCAAGATCCAATCAGTGGGGGGAAATGGTTACCATCTTCATTGCTCAGCAATCAATATGAAACAAATGAACCTCTTATTATGGCCATATGAAGTATGAACTAACTGTAAAATTACATGTGATTATTGTGTATTATAGAGCGGGGGGTGGGGTTTAAAAGGACTGGGCAGTAATGCGCTGCACTTTTATTTCATTTTCTGGCAGCCTTGCAGAAATGTGTTCCAATTTTTTAGTTCACCTTTACTTCACTCTGATGAGTCACTTTCCAAACAAGGACATCAAAGATAAGTTCAATTTCCCAGCAGCGCACTGATGTCCCAGCCGCGAGCACAGAAGACTGTTTTCTAACCCCTCCAGAAATGTCCCTTGTTAGAACTGAGAGTTCAGTCTAGAATCCAAGAGGGAGCATCATACAGTTCAGGAATTATAATGCCCCAAGGGAATCTGCATTACCAGGAACAATGTTTTCAAAGTAACTTTCTGCAGGCACTTTCCTATAGACGATGTTCACCCATGGGAACACCCAGAAGAAGGTGCTAGGCGGGGGTGGGGGGCATGTGTTCTACTTTACAGAAGACACGTCCTCTATTTGAAGGGCTTTCAAGATGACAGTCCTCTGTTTTAGGTGTAAGGAACCTTCTTTTCTGGGTGAGGACCACATGCCCATCTGCATGACCTTCTGGGGGCCAGAGCAACCAAAGTTCATTTTACCTTTGCACAACAGGCTAATTTCTACACACCCCTCTCTATCCTCCAGCCAGGCTAGCAAAGAAGCATAACAGAGCTCAAAGACACATTCCAGCCAGGCAAAACCCCTTTAGGGTGTGAAGCAAAGCCAGTGGAGAAGTGGCAAGGAGAGAGTCCCAAAGACCAGGCAGAGAGACCTAGAGGGACACATGCAGCCCCCAGGCTTGAGGTTTCACATCCCTGTTCTCTTCTGAAGGCATCCTGATTGAAGGACTGTCCTGTCCAAGACTGGTTGAAAGACAAAGATCTCTCTGTTCTTAGTCCCAATACCTAATTGAGGACCATGAGTTCACCATCCCTTATAAGTCCTCCTCCCATCAGTGCAGAAGTGCCCAGTACCTCCTTTGGTTTGGGGTGTTCCAGGTTGATGGGAGTCAGGGAGGTGACTGTGTCAGCTTGTCTTCCCTGATCCAGAGGTCCCTGGCCTAATACTCTGAATAGGCAACAATGAGATCTCTCTGTGTATATCCATCAGTTTTCCAAACAAAAATACAGTCGTACCTTGGCTCCCAAACGCCTTGCGAGTCAAACGTTCCAGCTCCCAAACGATTGAAAACTGGAAGTGAGTATTCCTGTTTTCGAACATTCTTTTGGAAGCCAAATGTCCGATGGGGCTTCTGCAGCTTCTGATTGGCTGCAGGAGCTTCTTGCAGCCAATCAGAAGCCACAGTTCGGTTTCTAAACGTTTTGGAAGTTGAATGGATTTCCAGAACAGATTCCGTTCAACTTCCGAGGTACGACTGTAGTTATTATGCCGGTCCCCTACTCAGCATTGCTGGCCATGTGACCAGAGTTGGTTCCAGAGGAGCAAAAGGCTCAAATTCACATTCACACACACACACACACACACATACACACACACACACACACATCCTTGCAATACATGCCTACAGCTAAATTGGGGTATTCTAATCCCCATCAGGGACTGACATTTCCTGCTCATCCTGTTTGTATCCTACCCATCTTCCAGTACACATAGCTTCCATTCTTACAACAACCACCGCAATGAGGTATACTAGGGCTGTGAGAAGTGAATTGGCACAAGTCAACATCGTGGCCGAGTGGGGAGTTGAAACCTGGTCTTTCCAGTCAGGGCCAGCACTGGCACCCAATTCCTTGGGCAGTTGTTTGGGCCTCACACCCCATTAAGACTCACTGCTGATACATGCCTTGGGCCTCTCACCTTAAAAAAAAAGTCTGACCCACTGCTCAGGCAGCATTGAGGCCCCATCTGCAGTATCATACCACTTTAAACAGTCAACTCTAGCCCCCAAACACCCTGGGAGTTGTAGTTTGTAAAGGGTGCTGAGGGTTGCTAGGAGACCCCTATTCCGCCTCAGAGAGCTACAATTTCTAGAGTTTACCAAAAGGGGGATTGATAGTTAAATCACTGAAAATTGCAGCTCTGTGAAGGGAATATGGGCCTCTAACAACTCTCAGCACCCTTAACAAAAGCTATATTTCCCAGGAGAAGCAGTTACTGTTTAAAGTGGTATGAGACTGTTTCAAATGTACCATGCCGATGGGGTCTGGGTCGAGCCACCATTTTAATTTCCCACAATGCCCTCAAGGTAGCATTGTTCCAGGGCATTGTGGGGAATTAAAATGGCAAACCATCTCAGACAACTGTACCCCCCATCTGCTCTCAGTTCACCACGACCCCACCACCAAAGGAGGAAGCTCACCCAAGGGTATTGCCCAAACTGCCCTGTATTATCTTAGGAGAAGGAGAAGGCAGTGAATTAATTAATTAATTCAGAAAAATTGTAATTTCTTAATTCAAAAGACATGGGATGTGGCAAGGGAGTAATTTTTTAAAAATAATATTTATTGCTTTTAAACCTTACAAACAAGAAGAAAAAGAAAAGGAGAAGAACAAAAAAGAAAAAAGAAAAAAAGAAAAGAAAGAAAAAACAATGCAATACAAGTGGCAAGGGAGTAATTTATTATAGGAGGCTGTCGAGTAACATTCTGGAGCAATCTTTCTAGTAAAGAATTACAGGATATTAACAATGAGATATACATGGGGGGTGGGGGGCAGCTGCTTCCCTAAATCAATAAAAATACATAAAAATACATAGCTAACGGAGGTTCTGCCCCACCAAGAAAAGGCCAGCTACCCCCCAACAAAAATGCTGGCTACACCCATGGAGATAGAACATTCCTCAATCCCTAATCCTTCATTTAAAAGGGGAGGAGCACACTTTGGGTTGCATGCAATACTAGCCCTACTCAGGGTAGACCTATTGAAGTTAACGGGCATGACTAATTTAAGTTCCTTCAGTTGGAAGCAACCCAGAGATTTTAACATCTAGATAACCACACATTTTCAAACCTGTCGGACCAAGTCAACACCAAACAATAGCGTCACGTTCAGAAATTCAGAACAGGCCAGAGAAACTGTTCAGATCGAATGCGATAACCCAAAAAAAGTTTAACTGGAGGGTATAGCGGGAAAGCAAAGTAGGCAAATCGAAATGTGCTGCATTCTGGCCCAAACTGGAACCCACTGTGAAATGGCAAGTAGCCCATGGAAATATTAAAAAAAAATAAGAATATCAGAGTGATCATATGCCAACAAGCCCTGGGGTGGGGGTGGAATTATGGGGTGTCCAGAAGGAGGTGGAGGAACACACGGGTTGACAAAGCAGGGCAGCGTTCAAATTCTGCTCCCCACTTCCCTGTGGAATGTGGTTCGCGAAGTAGCAACCGCGGAAGGCAAAGAAGCCCCTCTTACCTCGCTGCCCTCACCGGGGTACTTGCCTTCCCGCTAAGGGGGGCGCGATCTTCATGGCTGAAAAGCCAGAGGCAGGGCAGGTCTCCCGGGCTCAGAAGTGCTTCCTTGCGCAAGGCAGCTTCCCCACCTGGGGCGGCGGGAGGAGGAGGAGGGGGGGGGGGGGAAGAGCTGGCAACCCGGGAGGAGCCGGGAGGGGGGACCCGGGCGCGACGGCCCCTTTGCAGCTGTGCAGACACCTGCCAGACGGAGGGGCGGTGGGAGGGAAGGAGCCGGGGGGGTGGAGAGGGGAAGAGAACACGCGGTGGGTGTGGCTAACAGGTGGGAGGGGCTTGACGCGTCCGGATCCTATCCCCAGCTAAAGAAAGCGTGAGGGGTTTTTTAGGGCTGGGGGGGAGGGAAACAGCCTGACAGACACAGAGAGGGAGACGGTTTTTGGGTTTTTCAGAGGAAGGGGGAGACCCGGATTCCTGGGATCCATTCCCAGCCTTGAAAGTGAGTTCTTTTAAAAAAGCCATGACCGGACACCTGGGTCCCTTTCAAAAGTGGCCCGGGATAGTGAGGGTTGACGGAAATAAAGAACTGTTGGATCAAACCATGGGTCCGTTTAAGTCCAGGGTTTCCCAAATTTTGGCCTCCAGCTGCTTTTGGACTACAACTCCCATCATCCCTAGCCAGCAGAACCAGTGATAAGGGATGATGGGAGCTGTAGTCCAAAAACAACTGGAGACCCAAGTTTGGGGAACACTGGCCAAAGGATGGGGAACCTGTGGCCCTCCAGATGTTGCTGGAGTCCAACTCAGCTTCAAGCAAAGGTGGCCAGCGGCCAGGGATGATGGGAACTGTAGTCCAACAACATCTGGAAGGCCAAAGGTTTCCCATCTCTGACCTAGTTCGGCACAGTTTGTGTCTCCAACGGCGACCAACCAACGATGTTCCTGGCGTCTGAATGCGACGTTTGTGATCAGAGGTTAATTCCTTTGTAGAAAAAAATATGCTGGGGCTAAAGTCGGCCTGGAAGCAACATATCTTCTTCTTCTTCATTGTATCACCTTCCAGCAGTTCTCAACCTGTGGGTCCCCAGACGTGGTTGGACTACAACTCCCATCATCCCTGAGCTCTGGCCTTGCTAGCTAGGGGTGATGGGAGTTGTAGTTCAACAACATCTGGGGACCCACAGGTTGAGAAAGGCTGTAAGTCCTTCCTCCCTAACCGCTGGGGATTTTCTGGAGTTAGGGAGCGGTCAGGGGAATGCACTCTGCACGTGCTCAGGAGTCCCCTTAGTCCAGGTATCCGTCCTACATTTGCAGCATTAAGCCCTGGCGGGAGAAATGGGCTTGTTCGGTGACCAAATAACGATATTGGGACGGTGCGCTTGTTCTTTACTGCGGGCCACCCTCCCTTTTCATTCTTTTTCCTCCCGAGAGCACGCTCGCCTGCTATTATCCTGCAGGGAGGTGCGAGCTTCAGCCTGAAACAAAATCCGATGGCGAAGAAGATCTCTCCAAAGGGTTTGAATCAACGGAATGCGGTGGTGTTTGAATGGATGTAAAGGTGTTTGTAAAGGGAAAAGGCTGCTCTTTTCTAACTCGGCCCTGCGCTCTAGCTTTTGGAGATCGCCAGGCCCGAAGCTCGCCGCTTCTCCGCCCCCATAGCGCGGCCTCCTTTCTCAAAGCGCCCATTGTCTGCGGCTCACGTCGCACCTGCGATTCAGGAGCCTCTCCAAAGGAGAAAAGACTCTCTCTCTCTCTCTCTCTCTCTCTCTCTCTCTCTACACACACAAAGACGCAGGAACAATCTCAGCCCCCAGGCGCAGGTTCATCAGGACCTCCTCTTCCTCCAGCCGCTTCCCTCGTGCCTCCACGCTCCCCCCAGTTCCAGCAAACGTCGCCCAGCGAGGAAAGTGAGAGCAAACAGGCTGTGTGGGTCAATGGGATGGAGCTTTGATCTGGGTGAGATCAGGTCAGGCCCAAGACATGTCGGAGCCTGATGTAAAATATCCAATTGGAAAAGGAACGCCCCTCATGCTAATTAATACGGACCCCAATTCTTTTTTTATAGAAAAAGGTCTTGGCAACCTTTGTTACAGAAATATCACTGTGTGCAATATTTCAGTATTAAAAACATTTTTTAAAAACCAAATGGAAATGGATGTTACACCCCCCCCAAAAAAGCATTCATTTTGCCCATTGTGAAACATGATACATACGGTAACATCAGATTCAAAACACGCTCCCCCCACCCCCAAAAAAGTCATGGGAGCTCTAGTTTACCCATCGCAGAGCTACAATTTCCCAGCATCCTTAACAAATTAGAATTCCCAGGATTCCTTGGGGCGATGTGCCAATGGACCACCTTAATACCGCTGAGGGTCTTGGCGGACCACTTAATAAATTTTATTGCAGTTGTAGCAATTGTGATATGCTGTAGGATTCCTTAATTGTGTTTTTCTTTGCTTATTTTACTTCCATAGTATTCAAAGTGTAATACAATAAAATGCAGTATTATAATTAATGGTTGTTGGCATCTATCTGTCTCAAGAGGAAATGGAGTGTGCCTCACTACTCCATTGTCCCTCCCTGGGGATCACTTTGTGTGTATGGAGGTCCTGGGCTGCCCAAATTATACGACACCACCATGCAGCCTCGCTGATGTGGTCCAAAGGAAAGACGAGCAATGCATTTGGCACCAGCTGGGCTGCAGGAGTTGCTGGAAGGAAGTGTGCAAGACACTATCCAACTGTCTCAGGGACTCCACTCCAGATTTGTGTTGAGTTTACTCCCTAGCCTTTCCTTCTTCTGTAGATATCCCTCAAGGCAGTGGAGGTTTAGGACCAGAGATTTCTTTCTCCTAGATGGGCTACCTTCCCAGGTTGATGAGCCCCATCTACCCCTCACTTCACTGTACAGCTCATCCAGAAACCACCTTTGTGGCCGTTGGACCCACTATTGATATTTTCTGCTCAATCTGCTGGTGCCTGTCTTTGCCTGCAGCAGAAATCCCTAACTCACTGAGGGTAGCGGACATCACTCATCCAGGTTAACTCAGTCTCTTACCTCCGCACAATTAACTGTGCTGATATAGCTATAGATTCAAAGATTTTAAATCACTGACTCATCTAAAGAACATAACCATAAAATCAGATGCAAATTATACAACTCCCTTTCCTCCTCTGGAATTAATCATCTGTGTCACGTATAAATTTAACTATATATCTGTCTTAATCTCTTAGCTGTTCTGCGTTTTTTGTTTTCCCACTGTCTATGCGACATTCTGTGGTGTGTAATAACCAAGTAGGACTTTCATCAGGGGCTGGGTACAGAGCAGAGGGAGAGACTGCCAAAACAAATGGGTGACTTAGCTCTTGCACGCAGCCAGCGCAGGAGTGGGGGAAAGGGAAGGGGGAAAGGCAGTGGATCACCCAGCTGCCTGCTTTTCAGAGGAGGTTCAAGTGCAGGTGGGGGAAGTCTTTGGCCACACACACACAAACACACACACACACTTGCACACACCCATTACTGATTACCTGGTTCTCTGCACCACCACCCTGAACTGGATTGGGACAGCAGGGCGGAAGGGGGGGGGGAGAGATCAGGCCAGGAATGGGCAAGAGAGTAGCCACTCCCACCATCGCCTCTTTTCCATCCCCGCCCAATAAGAAAATGCACAAAGGCAACCGAGTTCATCCTCAAAGACACATTGCAGCTCTTCTCTCTCAGAGGCAGGGTAGAATGGTGGAGGCCTTTCCCTGTCCCCTGCTCATAGCTGTCAACCTTTCCCTTTTTTAAAGGGAAATTCCCTTATTCTGAATAGGATTCCTCACAATAAAAGGGAAAACTTGACAGCTATGTCCCTGCTTGAAATCTCGACCTGCCATTCTTTGCTGCAGCAGGGGAGGCCACATTTTGCTAGCTGAACACAGTATGCTGGGAGGCAGCTGGCTGCATAAAATACTGCACATTTGCAGCATAAACTACTGGCTGGTAGCTGGTAGATTTTTTAATTAAACTTTTATTAACTCTATTTATTCCAATATATTTTAAGACCATCTCTTGATGCAAGTAAGGTAGCTAACAACAACAAGAAAGTAAGGTAAGTTTACCTTTACCTTTTACCTTATAATTTGTTATTCGTTTCTTCAAACCTTTTCACAATAACCTTCAAATCAATGGGAATAGCACCATCTTGTCCTCAGGCACCATAAGATGCTGCCTTATACTTAGGCCGTTGAGCCATCTAACTCAGTGCTGACTACACTGGCTGACAGTGGCTGGCTGGAGACAGAGTTCTGTCCCAGGCAGTCCAATCTGGAGATGCTTGGGGTTGAATCTGAGCCCTTCTGCATGCAAAGCCGATGTTCTACCCCAGAGCTATGATGACTAAATGTTAAAGAAAAATTCCCCTGGCTCACTTGGATTACCAAACAAAGACACCAGCCAAGAATATAGGAGCAAAACAGCAGCCTGAAGGCCTGAACTTTATTCAAGGAACTGTTGCAACAGGACTTCAAACTACCACATGGAAGAAGCAGAAAGAAGAATGACTCCCCTTTTTATAAGTTTCCCATTTTACCCATAAGACCCTTAGCAAAAACATCATACATTTTGTCATAACTATGTCATAAACTGGGAAGGGTCTTCTGGCAGAAACCTGAGTATAAGGTTTGCCCCTTCTCCCTTCCTTCACCTCCACCTCACACCCACTAGGTAAAGGGAAGGTAAGTATTTACATGTTCCTGTTTCCCAGACAAGTTAAACACACCCTTTCCTCTTGACCGAGACCCCAATCCATTGAGGCTGGGTTTGCTATTGTGATTGGGATGACTACCTGTCTGGCACTCAGGTGCCAGATGCCAGGGATTATCACCCAGGCAGTGGGGCTGCTGTGTACATGGTCTCACGCTTCAGGGATTATGGCTGCCCCTAGCTCTCTCCCAAGGTCCTCTTCTTGTAGCCATTTTCCTTCTGATTAGAACGTTGGAATGGTGTAAATCCATCACTGGAGTGATTTTACATGACTTCCTAAAGTTTTCCCACTGAGCCAGTACATAGATGCATTTATCAGTTTGCTACATTTGGTAATGTTCAGTGGAAGCTCTTTGTCTTTGCCTCGTAGTGTGGAGAGGCAAGGCTTGGGGGGGGGGGTCCACCCCCCTTCCAATTTCCGGTAACCCTAAGCAGGAAGATGTCTCGGGACAGCCCTCAATGAGGCCCTCATCCATATGTCCATCATGTTCACATCAAAAATGTGGTGAGTTGCAGGATCGTAAAGGTAAAGGGATCCCTGACCGACTCTGGGGTTGCGGCGCTCATCTCGCTTTATTGCCCGAGGGAGCCGGCATACAGCTTCCGGGTCATGTGGCCAGCATGACTAAGCCGCTTCTGGCGAACCAGAGCAGCACATGGAAACGCCATTTACCTTCCCGCCGGAGCGATACCTATTTATCTACTTGCATTTTGACGTGCTTTTGAACTGCTAGGTTGGCAGGAGCAGGGACCGAGCAACGGGAGCTCACCCCGTCGCAGGGATTCGAACCGCCGACCTTCTGATCGGCAAGTCCAAGGCTCAAAGGAGTAGATAGGAGAGGGGCAACTGGACCCTCACCTCAGTGCCATTTTTGAAGTTTGGGTTGAGGCCTGTCCATTTTGGATAAATAAAGATGGCGGGCGGCCCCTAAGGATGTTAGCTGAACTGAGAACCTTCCACCCACCACTGCAGTAGCCTCTGGGGAACTGGTGAGGAGCGGCATCACAGCCAGACTGGGCTGGCTAGGAGCCCTTCTGAGCCGACTGCTGATGCTGAACCTTATCATTCAAGCGCTGGATAGGAAGCCCCCAGAAGTCAAATTGGCACCCTGGGCTGCCAGTAGTAGCTGCTGATCCTTGTCATGACCCTCCTTGTAACACACATCAGGTAACTCCAGCTTTGCCTAGGATGGAAGGAACGCATTTTGGAACCTGTCAGGATTTTCAGATGCCTCATACAGGATGATTCTTGTCAGACGCTGCCCTCCTTGGATCATGTTTCTGTTTTTTTATCCTCCAAACAAAGCTCATTTCTTGCCTTGTTCCCTTGGCAGCCAATGGTGTTCTCTCTTACAGGCATTTTCTTCCAGCTCCGTCTGCCTCCTATTGTGTTACACAGAAACACACCAGTGCAGATTTAAAAAATTCCCTCTTGCCCTTAAAGCTGCAGAATAAATTTCTCCCATCCTTCCCCCTATGAGGGAAACTATAGGCCATCAACAAAACAAAAGAGGAAAAGAGAGGGGATTTTTAGAGAATCCATTCTTTGGAGATGGAAATGAAAAATGAAGTAAGCTCCTGAACTACATGTTGTAGTGTTGGTGCTGACCTTTAAAGCCCTAAATGGCCTCGGTCCTGTATAGCTGAAGGAGCATCTCCACCCCCATCGTTCAGCCTGGACACTGAGATCCAGCGCCGAGGGCCTTCTGGCGGTTCCCTCATTGCGAGAACTAAGGTTACAGGGAACCAGACAGAGGGCCTTCTCGGTAGTGGCACCCACCCTGTGGAACACCCTCCCTTCAGATGTGAAGGAAATAAGTAGCTACCCTATCTTTAAAAGACATCTGAAGGCAGCCCTGTTCAGGGAAGTTTTTAATATTTAACGCTGTATTGATTTTAATACTTGATTGGGAGCCACCCAGAGTGGTTGGGGAAACTCAGCCAGATGGGCGGGGTATAAATAAATTATTATTATTATTACTATACAGCCTAGGACCCTCGTACCTATGGGACCACCTCTCCTGGTATGTCCCACAGAGGATATTATTATTATTATTATTATTATTATTATTATTATTATTAGCGTTATGAAGTCTAACTATTTATAATAACCTGGGAAGGTGATGTTAACATGCACCTGAAGCACTGGCAGGGGTAAAAGCAGGGCGGTGTTGAGGCACAGGTTCAAGGGGGAATCTGGCAGATAAAGATAAAGAATTAAACACACACACACACACCACAGCAAAGCTTCACTTTGTGTCTGATAAAGGAGGGCCACCTGGCCACCCTTAGCACATATCTAGATAAAACAATGCCTCAAAACCATCTCAATGGTAGGCCTTATATAGCAAGGAGCAGCCAATAAGAAAGAGGCAGGTGTCAGCTGTCGTAAGAGAGTCAGGGTCAGAGAGGGGAATAAAGGAAAATGACCCTACCAATATCAGAATTATAGTGTTCTACCTTAAAAACCCCACAAGAAAATGAACTGTGCCTTGCAGAATGCATCGTTTGAGAATAAATCATTTTGCTGTGCCTTTTTACCTTCTTTTGCTATCACTGAAATGTATAAGAATGTATCTGAATGTATCCTTACTGAAATGTATCTCTTTTCCCATGAATGTACCTTTACGGAAATGTAATGCTGCCCTAGGCTGTATTTTTCTGAATGTATCCAAACTGTAGCTGCCAAAACACTCTCCACCACACTGCCATCTGCTGGGTCTGCAAATAATTCCATAAAGGTAAAGGAAAAGGTACCCCTGCCCGTACGGGCCAGTCTTGCCAGACTCTAGGGTTGTGCGCTCATCTGACTCTAGAGGCCGGGAGCCAGCGCTGTCCGCAGACACTTCCGGGTCACGGGGCCAGCGTGACAAGCTGCAACTGGCGAGCCAGCGCAGCACACGGAACGCCGTTTACCTTCCCGCTGGTAAGCGGTCCCTATTTATCTACTTGCACCCGGAGGTGCTTTCGAACTGCTAGGTTGGCAGGCGCTGGGACCGAACGACGGGAGCACACCCCGCCGCGGGTATTCGAACTGCCGACCATACGATCGGCAAGTCCTAGGTGCTGAGGTTTTACCCACAGCGCCACCCACGTCCCAAAAAATAATTCCATGAATACACACAAATACCGCCTCAAAATAAAGTACAGTGGTACCTCAGGTTAAGTACTTAATTCGTTCCAGAGGTCCGTACTTAACCTGAAACTGTTCTTAACCTGAAGCACCACTTTAGCTAATGAGGCCTCCAGCTGCCGCCGCACCGCAGGAGCACGATTTCTGTTCTCATCCTGAAGCAAAGTTCTCAACCTGAAGCACTATTTCTGTGTATCTGAAGAAGTGTGCATGCACACGAAAGCTCATACCAAGAACTAACTTAGTTGGTCTTTAAGGTGCTACTGGAAGGAATTTTTTTATTTTGTTATCACTATTTCTGGGTTAGTGGAGTCTGTAACCTGAAGCATATGTAACCTGAAGCGTCTGTAACCCGAGGTACCACTGTAGTTTTATTTTCCAATAAGTATGCAAACATCAGACTATCACACCCAAGTTGATAGCAACGCAGAGCAAGATCTCACATTAACATTGAAGCCATTTCCCAAACATCCAGCCTCTGTGATCTGCATGCTGATTATCAGCAACTATGGAGATTTTTCCTGTAGATAAAGGAAAAGCCATTAAGCAGATCCAGAATAAATGAGAGGAAGCTCAACACATATTATCCCAGCCCGCCAGCAATATTTGACACCTCCCAAAGGTCTTACAACATCCTTCTTACCTTATGTTAATCCCCTCTTCACGCCATTCATGTCACTTCCTGCCATCTCCACTGTTATTGGTCTGTATGGAGACCAAAAGGTATAAGAGTCAAGGCAGCTCTTTTGTTCGGGCTCTCACTTCGTTTTATTACATGAGCCGGGACCCTGTTGCAACAGTTTCATTTTTTTCTCTGTTCTTTCAATAAAGATCAGACTTTGCTTTTTCTCAAATCCTGGTGTGGTCTGTGTCAATTCCTGACCGGTACGAAGCCTTCTACAACCGCGCTCCTTCCGAGGTCCCAGTCCTCGTCCTTCTGAGGCAAAGACCCCCTGGGGGGATGGGGAATTAATTATTTATTTCACAGCCAGCAAGAAGAACCCCTTCCATAAAGCAGAGCCAATAGGAAATGTTCTCTCTTATGCTGTTAGTACTGCTTCCTTTCGGCCTTCCTAAACTTGTATATAATTGTTTTCATTCCGGGCTCTGGCAAGAGAGGGATTTTGCACAGGCATTGGCTTCCAATTGTGTTAAGCAACACCAAAGCACACAATTGTCCTAAGCACTGGTATTTTTGGTTAAAAATAAAATAAAAGAGGTGCTAGTACTCTGTAATGGTTCTAAGGGGGTTGCTCGTGCGTAAGTTGCTGCCACTCCTGGCTAGGTTGCCTGGTTGAACCCTTTCTCTCTGGACAGCCTTGCACTCGTGGCTGTCTCAGTCGCTGGCAGAATCCGTCAGTGGGCGTTTCTTAAACTTCTTCCAGCAAAGAAGTTCTTTGACACCAAGTCTTCTCCTACTCTCCCTGCGCGGAAGTCTTCTGCGCAGGGAGGGTGTGGGCAGCGGAGTACCCGTGCTCTCCCCACTGGTCTCCGGTGAAGAGTCCTGGAGCCTTTTCTCCGATTCCCCCGTCTGCCCCCCTTCACCCCTGGTGTTACACTGATTTCCTTCCCCAGCAGATGGGCTGCCTCTCTCCCTGCTGGGACCCTCTCCGGCATCGCTCTGGAGCCTTCCCTCTGCCTCTGGCTCCGATGGCAGTTCCCTGACATACTCATATATTGATAAAAGTACTGTTGGTACAAAAAAGATGCTGGTAATCTGTACCAGTGGTGCATTGCCACAAAAAACAGCTCCGGTCCTATGTCTGTAATGATAGTGTTGTAAACAAAAATTGCCCTTTTCCCTTATGGGGTATCCAAGAACCCATATAGAGTCCTTACATAGGTTCCCTATTGGTAGGAGAGAATAACAGAGGCCAACCAGAGAATATTGAGAAGCAAAGCAGCTAGTAAGCTTGATCTTTATTGATCTGTTGCAACAGGGTGCTCCCCTCACATGCAGGAAAGGAGGAGGAACCCAGAAAAATGGCATGCAAGGCCTTATAAAGACTTTTGAAATTGCCACCCTGTAGATCAAGACCACCCCCAGAAACATCATACATATATCACAGAAGGGATGTAACCTAAGACCACCCCTCAGATACATCATACCTACATTACAGAAAAGGCGGTCTAAACAGAAATTTGAATGTTGTTTTTCTCCTGTCCTTGTTTATCTCCTGTCTGGCAGGTTACTTGACTGGATTGCCTGGGCAGCCTGGCCAATCTTTTGTAATGATAAATACTTAGTTCCTGGACCAGGTCACAGGCTCACAACCTATTCATACACAGACATACACTTAAGACAGGATTTGTGAAGGAAAAGACAATGGAGAGGCTTTTCCACTTTGACCTTGCAGAGAAAACATTTGCTCAGTTTAGGAATCAAAATGGCTTCAGGTCAGTCTTCCTGTGCTGATCTATGTACGTGAGGTTATGAACATTACCATATATCTAAGACCTCAAAATTCCTATCACAATAGAAACATATCAGCTGGTATACATGTGTGTTCATGTTTGTTCATTTTTTCATTAATACAATTACTGCACAGAGCCAGTCAGCAGCTACGTTCATTTAAAAGGGCCCTGGGGCCTAGTCCTAGGCCTGCCCCACATTGACTGTGCCTGGTCACAATGGAAGGGGTAGCACTGTGGCATAATGAGGACTAGGCAAACAGTGGCCTTTCTGGGACAGGCCTTCAGACTCATAGCCTCCAATATGCTAGTGCTGGGGCATCCTGTGGGCGGTAAGTCAGCTCCATGGGTCTGGAGGCAGAGGCAGAGCTAGTCTGAAACACAAGGGGTGGCTGTGAGGGGAGCGAGGGAAAGTGGCAATAGGCTGGGTACCCAGCATTCTAGCTTGTTTGCCTGGCAGTGGCTTTCTCTGGACCTTGGAGTTTTATATAATGCCCAAGTACAGGGCATGACATAAGGAACCATGATTTGCTCCAAAAAATTAGAAACCTCTGTAATGATTCCATGTAGGGCAGCCCCCATCTTTGTTTTGAAGGACCAGGACAGTGTCAGTAATTTCTATACAGTGGTGCCTCGCAAGACGAAAAGAATCCGTTCTGCAAGTCTCTTCGTCTTGCGGTTTTTTCGTCTTGCGAAGCAACCCTATTAGCGGCTTAGCGGATTAGCGCTATTAGCGGCTTAGCAGCTATTAGCGGCAAAGCGGCAAAGTGGCTAAGCGGCTATTAGCGGCTTAGCGGCTTAGAAAAAGGGGGGGAAGCGAAAAAAATCGCAAGACTCACAAGACGTTTTCGTCTTGCAAAGCAAGCCCATAGAGAAATTTGTCTTGCGAAGAGCCTCGAAGAACGGAAAACCCTTTCGTCTAGCGGGTTTTTCGTCTTGCGAGGCATTCGTCTTGCGGGGCACCACTGTACAGGCATCCTTGTAGTAATAGTAATAGTAGTAGTAGTAGGAGTTATACCATTCACGTACGTACCACTTTACAGACTTTCGAAAACAAAACACAGACAAGCTTACAATGAAAAATCAGCGATGAGGAAAATGACAGCGCAAGGGAGATAGGATAAAAATGAAATGTCAGCAAGCACATTTACATTCCAATCCTATAGACGAGGAAAGTTGTTGGACTATAATTCCCATCATCCCTGACCATAGGCCACTCTGCCTATGGCTGATGAGAATCAGAGTCCTGCAACATCTGCAAAGCCACAAAAGTTTAGATTTTTGTGTGTGTGTTTTAAGCTTGATTACATCTGGGAATGAGTACTGAGCCAGAGTCCTCATGGAAAAGGTGTCCTTTTAGGGAGCAAAGTGATGGAAGGGGTGGCGGCGGCACCACAGACATGTTCAGGGAAGGGATTTAGGATGCAAAACAGAAACTGAGTGTGTGTGGAGCTAGGGAGGAAACTTCACCAATTTGGGGAAAGTCGAGGGCAGGGATGGGAAGCCTCAGGGTCTTGGACCAGATGTGTCCCTCCAGACTTCTCTTTCTGGCCTTCAGAACTCTCCCCAGCCCACACCACTTTCTGACCCTGCTGCTTCACACCCTCCTTGATTGTTTTTGTCTGGCTGGAATGTGTCTTTGACCTCTGACAATGCCTCTTGCTTGTCTGGATACAGCAGGGGCAGTCAACCTTTTTATATCTACCGCCCACTAATGCATCTTTATTGATGGTGAAATTTCCTTACCGCCCACCAATGCTCAATGGAAGGAGGATTCAGCTTGTGCCGTAGAACCGCCTACCACCCACCTAGAAGCCTGAAATGCCCACTAGTAGGTGGTAGGGACCAGGTTGACAATCCCTGGGATAGAGGCTAGAAAGGAGTACATGTGAGTGTGTGTACAGAGGTGAAATTCACATTAGTTGCTCTGCTCAGTTTTACCTCTAGCATGTGGTCCCTGGAAAGTTACCTAGAAAGGAACGAAGTCCATGGATTGAAAAGGCTTCCCTGCTCCTGGTTGGGGTTTTTGGCTGGATCTGGGAGCAGAACCCCCAGCTCAGGAGTGAAGCCAAGTGCATAACCTGTCTATTCCGTGAAGGTAAACAGCTCTGTTCATCCTCTTCTGAAGCTGGGGAAATGGCTTCTCTTCCTGCGTTTTTCTGAAAGCAAAGAAACAAAACAAAACCCTATCCAACCAAGCTATGTTTTGTTTTGTTTAGTTTTTTGTTTAGTTTTGTTTTCCTGGAAAGTTAGCAAAGGGAGTTCTCTGCCTAAGTAACAACAAGGGAGACTGGTTGGAAATAATGCTAAGGAAGTGTAAAGATTTTGGGGGAGCACAACTAGTTCGCCCACCCTGGGGATTGAGTTCAGAGGGCACCGCAACAATGACAAGAGGCTGGGGCAGAGGGCGCCAAATTTTGGCACTGCGCAGGGCACCACTGAAATTCAAAAGCCCAAAGTGTGCCCCTGGCTAAGCCTCCCTTTGCTGCATGCACGAGTTGGTTCCTGGGCAGATGTGTTTCAATGTGGAAAGGGTTCTGCTCCTTGCAGCTGGAAGCTTTCCGAACCTTGCAGCTCAACAGATGTGTGGGCCTATTTAATCCTGATGCACTCAAATCCTCCCCCCCCCCATTCCTGTGAACAGATGCAGCCTTAAAGGTGCAAGTCATTCATCACCACTCATCATATCTGCCACAGAGAAGCCTCGTCAAGTCTCTCCTTCCCAAGGGCATGACCTCTCCCCTGCTTGAAAATGGTAGGTGAGGTATTTCTCTAAAATGCTATTTTTTTTAAAAAAACGCTAATGTGGACCATCAACAGGGAACCAGGCATCCCAGAAAAAGGGAGTAGAGGGTGCTAGGGCCCCCTCTGAGACTGGGAGACTGAGGCCCACCTACCCCCCCCCCATCCCTGGATAATCAATCTACAGCTCCTATAAAGGTAAAGGGACCCCTGACCATTAGGTCCAGTCGTGGATGACTCTGGGGTTGCAGCGCTCGCTTTATTGGCCAAGGGAGCCGGCATACAGCTTCCAGGTCATGTGGCCAGCATGACTAAGCCGCTTCTGGTGAACCAGAGCAGCACACAGAAACGCCGTTTACCTTCCCCCCGGAGTGGTACCTATTTATCTACTTGCACTCTGATGTGCTTTCGAACTGCTAGGTTGGCAGGAGCTGAGACCAAGCAATGGGAGCTCACCCCGTCACAGGGATTCGAACCGCCGACCTTCTGATCAGCAAGCCCTAGGCTCTGTGGTCTAACCCACAGCGCCATCCGCGTTCCTATAATCCAAGCTAATTCATAAGGAACACCAAAAAAGCTATTTCAAGAGGGAAGGGTGCAGCCTAAGGAGATACTTTGATCATATAAACGAGGAGTAGGGAACCTTAGGCCCAGGGAGCAAATATGACCCCCCCCCCCGGCATCTCTGTTTGGCTCACAGAACTTTCCCCAGGTCACACCCATAACTGGACCTGCCCCATGCCCCCCCTTGAGTGCTTTTAACTGCTGGGGTGTGTCTTTGATCTGTGGTGATGCCTCAGAGGATGCGTGGGGTAGGGGGGAGTGTATGCGGAAACATCTGGATTTTGTGTGGCTGTAGGCTATTGTACAAAGGCAGGAGTCACACCCATTGCCTTGGCTCCAACTTACACTGGCATGAGACTGCCAATGGAAAATGAAAAAAGTTCCCCTGGTGAGAACTGGAGTCCACCAACATTAGGACCATGTTTTCTTCTTTTAGATGCTACAAGTAGTAGTGAAAATGAAGACCTTCCTAGGTTCAATTGATGCTTCTTAAAGTATTGTCAGTCATCTGGAATATATACATCCTTTCAATAAATGGAAAAATGTTGGAATGTGAGGAGACGAATGGGGAACCTGCAGCCCTCCAGATGTTGATGGATTCCAGGTTCTATCATCTACAGCCAGCATGCCCAGTGGTGGAAACTGTAGTGCATCAACATCTGGAGGGCATCAAGTTCCCCACCTCTGGCTTAGGAGAACATGAACAGAGAAGCGGACACGGAGCAATGGTTCCAAACTACAAGAAAGAAGATTCCACCTAAACATTAGGAAGAACTTCCTGACAGTAAGAGCTGTTCGACAGTGGAATTTGCTGCCAAGGAGTGTGGTGGAGTCTCCTTCTTTGGAGGTCTTTAAGCAGAGGCTTGACAACCATATGTCAGGAGTGCTCTGATGGTGTTTCCTGCTTGGCAGGGGGTTGGACTCGATGGCCCTTGTGGTCTCTTCCAACTCTATGATTCTATGATTCTATGATTCTAAGTTCTGCAAGCAGGTTTCACTCAGGGGTTGTTTGGGTGGGCTGTTCCTCTTTTAATTTAGTTTCAGCTCTACAGAAATCACTCAAGCCTTCCCAGTGAAAGCAGCGACACCTCCAGCTCTGGCCTGGGCAGCATCATCGAGACCCCCAAACACATCCTCTACTCAGCCTGCAGTTTACCTCACACCTTGGACGACTTGCTGGCCGGGCTGTCGGTTCCGAAGAAAGCCGCTCGCAGGCCCCCGCCAAGCCGCCCTCGACGCAGCAGCAGCCCAAGCATCCCCGTCGACCTGGACATGAGCGACGGGGAGACCAGCCTCTCCGACAGCGGCTCGGAGTCTCCTGTGTGTGTGGAGCTGCCGCCACAGCCCTTCATCCGCGAGCACACCGTCAGCAGCACCAGTGCTCAGGTGGGACCGCCTGACACAAAATGGCCTCCTCTGCATTGCTAGGTTACTGTGACTGGAGAGCCGGGTCTCTCTTTGAGCCAAAAGCTGAACTCCTCTTCAACTACCCCACTGGGTAAATGGGGGTGCAACATTGGAGCATAGATAGATTACATTTAGTGCACCTCTGAGGAACCCATATTGTTACATGCACCCCAACCCTATGAGACGTGAGAGGTTTTGGGGGCTCCAGTACTTGTCTAAGTGTCTGTGGAATAAGGTTTGAGGAGAGTGACTGGAGCCTTGTATCATATGGGTGGTTGTTGCTGCTGCTGCTGCTATTTCGATTTATATACTGCCCTTTATCAAAGGATCTCAGGGTGGTGTACAACATTAAGAACACATTTTATGGAGCATAATAATTAAAACATCGTAAAAAGCATAATAATAGGCAGCTTCATAATAAAATCACCACAATAGCAGGCCATTTATATCAGGGATGGAAAACCTGTTACCTTCCATATGCTACTAAACTACAATTTTCATCATCCCTGGCCATTGGCCATGCTGGCTGGAGCTGACGGGATATGGAGTCCAAGAGCTTCTGTAGAGACCACAGACTCCCCATCCCTGATTTACGCACGTACACAGGTTGAGCATAGGTGGAAAATACACAGGTCCCAGGTCCCAGGTGCAATGCTCCCCATCAGATTTCTAATGGAACTGCCAGAGCCTTTTACAGTGCCTTTTACAGAGAGCAATTCAGCCCTCTGTATCCTTTTGTCCATTGATTCTCCATCAGTCACAAAAAGGTTGATCGCTTCCTTCTCTTTTAACCCCTCTCCCTGCTTAATGGGGTTGGGGACAATAAGGCTTAGTCATCGCTCTTCATCCTTTTCCTGAGCCATCCTAACTCCCATTGAAACACATCACCTGACTGTCACTGGCTATAAATAGTCTTCTTTCAGGCCTTAAGACGTGCTGCCTCAGGATAAGCCACCCTTGACAGCTCTGCTCACAGAAACCTTAAGAGCAAAAACATCACACAAGGAATCCCAGTGGGTCATCCAGGCCAACTGCCCTCCAAGTGCACAGCAATAGTCTTCAGTTTCAAGTGCCTGGAAATTACTGTGTTTGGAATATAGCTTGTATTGGACATAGTGGCATGGTTTGCACATTAAGCTGAGCTAAACCATGACTGCACAAGAAGGAATGAGTGTGCCATTGGTACTCACAGCAAAAATCACAGCCGCTTCATTCCTCTCCCGATATTGCTGTTGCTGCTTCACTACCAGGAGCTAAACTATGTTTTGGCTTAACATGGCATCCAAAAACAGGCTTGTAGTTTGTCTGCCCCCAAGACAAACCATGAGTGGTAAGCCAGGAACTTACCATGTGGGTGGCGCTGTAGTCTAAACCACCGAGCCTCTTGGGCTTGCTGATCGGGTCAGCGGTTCAAATCCCTGCAATGGGGTGAGTTCCCGTTGCTCTGTCCCAACTTCTGCCAACCTATCAGTTCGAAAGCACACCAGTGCAAGTAGATAAATAGGTACCACTGCAGCAGGAAGGTAAATGGCGTTTCCGGGCACTCTGATTTCCATCACTGTGTTCCGTTTTACCAAAAGCAGTTTAGTCATGCTGGCCACATGACCCGGAAAGCTGTCTGTGGACAAACGCTGGCTCCCTTGGCCTGAAAGCGAGATGAGCGCCACAACCCCATAATCTCCTTTGACTGGACTTAGCTGTCCTGGGGTCCTTTACCTTTACCTTTTTTTAAAAGCTAAGAACTAACACTTGGCTGCAGGGTCCAGCATTCAGCCACACACTGCCAAATTCAGGTTGCGCAGTTATAGTTGATTGGGAGGTGTTGTGCAACCAACTCGCTTCCCGGAGAGACTGGACATCTTGTGCTAAGAGAAAGGTTGGGGGAATGCACTGGAAAGTGTGGAGAAGCACTCACTAACCTCCCTACGAACAAGTCAGGGTGAATGTTCAATAGACAGGCTGCCTGGAAGCACCCCCAGTGTTTCCTTCTATTTCAGAGAAGACTAAGGCTATCTCTTGGTGTATGTCCCTTAAGGGCAGTGGAGGCTGGTTGTTGCTGTTGTTTAGTCGTTTAGTCGTCTCCGACTCTTCGTGACCCCATGGACCAGAGCACGCCAGCCACTCCTGTCTTCCACTGCCTCCCGCAGTTTGGTCCAACTCATGCTGGTAGCTTCAAGAACACTGTCCAACGATCTCGTCCTCTGTCGTCCCCTTCTCCTTGTGCCCTCAATCTTTCCCAACATCAGGGTCTTTTCCAGGGAGTCTTCTCTTCTCATGAGGTGGCCAAAGTATTGGAGCCTCAGCTTCACGATCTGTCCTTCCAGTGAGCACTCAGGGCTGATTTCCTTAAGAATGGATAGGTTTGATATGGTTAGGAGGCTGGGTAAAGAGATCACTGCCCAGCCAACCTCCATCTGTCTTCAACCAGCCACCACCTGTCCACCATCTTCCTTA
Organism: Podarcis cretensis; assembly: GCF_951804945.1. Taxonomy (NCBI): domain Eukaryota; kingdom Metazoa; phylum Chordata; class Lepidosauria; order Squamata; family Lacertidae; genus Podarcis; species Podarcis cretensis. The sequence goes on along the minus strand of NC_137177.1, from coordinate 19,875,836 downwards.
CAACCAGCCCCAGGGGTGGCCCTGAATGCCAGCTTCCTCCTCCTTACCTCCTGCAGAACTCAACAGGGTAGAGGATGGGGGACAAAACTAGAATCAGTTGGATTTGCTCTGGCTCCACTTACTACTGGTCTCCTTGTTTTCTGTCCCATAAATCCCAATGGGCACCACCCACCACGGTCCCTCCGTGCACCAGTGAAAGGACCCCTTTAGCACCCACTTCCCTGAAGATGACAGGATCAAGTGAAAGAGCTCGTCTCCTAGCTTTCTGCATGACGCCCATTTTCTCTCCTCCATAGGTTTCTTGGTCAGGCCCACGCAACGGGGAGTTGATTTCCTTCTACGAGCTGCAACTGCAGGAGGCCAGGCTGGATGGTCAAGGCAAGAACATCCATTGGTTTTGCTCGCAGACAGAAGAGCACCTGGAGAATCTGACTCCTGGCACTACGTACTTGCTGCGCGTGAGGTCTCTCAACGTGGCAGGTGCTGGGAAGTGGAGTGCACCCTATAAGGTGAGCACAGTCCTCCTGGTGGGGATGCGGGTGCACGTACCATAGAGTTGGACATCCAAAGAATGTAGGAAGGCACACCCATTGCACTTTCACCCAAAGCCCAATTCAGGGATGCTGACCCTGGTAGAAATGTCAGAACCATTGATAACTGCAAAAAGGCACATCAGAGCTAAAATGAAATAGAGAATAAATTGAAGAATTGTTCATATTTGTAGCATTTTGATTTTAAAAAAAATTAAATATGCAGGAGGTACGGTAACAAGTGCTTTTTAAGACACAGACAGACAGACAGACAGAGAAACCTGCAGGCTTTTGGTGAATAAAGCACTGTCAACGAATTATATGCCAGTTTTAACCTTTGGCATTCTGTTTTGCAAAGCCCTAAGCCAATCCACGTTTTTAACTGTAGTTAGGGGAATCCTGTAAATACATAAATATTAGAAGTACATATTAGAAATACATAAATATTAGAAGTACGTGGATTCACTTCTTTGCAGTCAAATCTGAACTACAGTGATTTGCTCAAGAAGCCCTCCAGCCCTGCTCCAACGTATTTACAGTAGATGCAATCCCCAAAATGTAACTGCTGCAGAAGTTGTGGGCTGACTATTGTTGTGACTATTTCAGCAGTCACCTATAAAATGGCAGGATTGACGCTAACTACCCCAGCAACCCTTTTACTCTAACCCCAAACTAATGAAGCACCAACATTCATGCATCTTCAGGAGATTTTTTTTAATATTACGTTTTTATCCTGCCTTTCTTCCCAGGAGTTCAAGGTGGAATGCATGGAGAACTTAGCTGAACTTTGCTGGTTTTGAAACTAAAGTCGCAACTAGTTTTTCACGTTGGTTTCAATTGGAACTAAGTGCAACTAAGTAACTTAGCCTGGACCCAAATCATAGTCCTCTTCCCCACTTTGCCATCTCCATATTTTACCCTCACAACTAGTTTGGTTAAGCTGAGAGGTAATGGCTCTAAGTCTCCTTGTGAGTTCCACAGCTGGACCTGGGGTTTCCCCAGTCCTAATCTAACACTCTAACCAGTACACCTCACTGCCTCTGAGGGAAATTGGCTTTGCCAGACATAATGTGCATGGTCACGTTTCAAGATGCAAGCAAATCCACTTTTGATGTAGAAAACACCCTTGCAAGATGGGATGCTAACCGTTGCAACTTATTTATTTATTTATTTATTTATTTATTTATTTATACCCCACCAATCTGGCTGGGTCCCCCCAGCCACCCTGGGCGGCTTCCAACAAAGCACTAAAATACAATAACCTATTAAACATTAAAAGCTTCCCTAAACAGGGCTGCCTTTAGATGTCTTCTAAAAGTTTGGTAGTTATTTTTCTCTTTGACATCTGGTGGGAGGGCGTTCCACAGGGTGGGCGCCACTACCGAGAAGGCCCTCTGCCTGGTTCCCTGTAACTTGGCTTCTCGCAGTGAGAGAACCACCAGAAGGCCCTCGGGACTTACATCAGTGTCTGGGCAGAACGATGGAGGTGGAGATGCTCCTTCATGTATACTGGACCAAGGCTGTTTAGGGCTTTGAAGGTCAGCACCAACATTAAATTGTGCCGGAAACATATTGGGAGCCAGTGTAGGTCTTTCAAGACCGGTGTTATATGGTCTTGGCGGCTGCTCCCAGTCACCAGTCTAGCTGCTGCATTCTGGATTAGTTGTAGTTTCCAGGTCACCTTCAAAGGTAGCCCCACGTAGAGCACATTGCAGTAGTCCAAGCAAGAGATAACCAGAGCATGCACCACTTTGGCGAGACAGTCCGCAGGCAGGTAGGTTCTCAGCCTGCGTACCAGATGTAGCTGATAAACATCTGCCCTGGACACAGAATTGACCTGTGCCTCCATGGACAGCTGTGAGTCCAGAATGACTCCCAGGCTGCGCACCTTGTCCTTCAGGGGCACCATTACCCCATTCAGGGCCAGGGAGTTCCCCACACCTGCCCGCCTCCTGTCCCCCCAAAACAGTACTTCTGCCTTGTCAGGATTCAACCTCTATCTTTAGCAGATTTCTAGCGTGTTGTTTTGCATTTCGCTGCCTCCCTGTAACAAGCTCTTCCCCTTTGCTTCTTCCAGTTTGGCACAATGCCTTCTGTGGCAGGAATGCCTCTGGACCCGGCTCCTGTCACTGTCACCGTGCGGCGGTGCAGGAAGCCCCAGAAGAAGACGATCTTTATCCCTGCCCCCTAAGAGGACTGACAACATGGAAGTAAAGGATGGCACCTTCCTCTTGCCCTTGCATCAGTTATTCCACATCTCCTCATAAGTGCTGTTTGGTACCTTGGCAAATTTTCTGCTCACAAAAATAACTTCTAGCCAGGCGAAGGTGGTCAGGGGCTGGGGTGGGGTGGCAGGAACCGGACATATACGGATGTCACAGTTCACAGGTGCATTTGCAACTATTTTGCTGCATATGGTGGGAATCTGATACATAAGAGCAAGAGAAGAGGCTGAAATCATGTGACTGCAGCCTCCTACCCTGCTCTTTACTGCCCCCTTTTACCCAGGTTCTGTAATGGCAGCCTCTTTGCCTGCTCTCTGCTGCCCCTCTTGACCAGGTTGCCAAGAGGCAGCAGAAGGAAACAGGGATTAAACCCTGCTGTTACACAGCCTGGACAATAGTAGGCAGCAGAGAGCAGAGAAAAGAGGCAGCAGTTACACAACTTGGCGAACAGGGAGCACAGCAGAGAACAAGGGACAGGTTACAGTTGCAGTACCTGCCCAGGGGGGGGGCAGCAGAGAGCAAGGAAAGAGGCTGCAGTAACACAACCTGGCCAGCAGTGACCAGCAAATAGCAGGGAAAGAGGCTGCAGTTGCAGGACCTGGCCAAAGGGAGGCAGCAGAGAGCACACCATTCCTGTCCCAAGTCCTTCATGAAAAGCGCAACCTCTGAGCTTTAAGATTTTGGGTTGTGTGGGGTGAGTTTCATGCAGCTGTATCCTACACATTTACTTTGCTTCCACTGAGCTCCATGAGATTTAATTCCACATGGCAGTGCATAAGTTTGTTAACAACTGGTGTGTCGGTTGGTTTTTCCAGTGAAATACCATTGCCCTTTGTGTTGCCCTTTGAAGTGGTCCGAGTGCCTTGCGATTTGCTTGCGACATTCATTCATGATGAGGTTGGCTGGACTTGGCAGCGCAGGGTGGGCAGCATTTGTGTGCCTGCCAGATGCTGCTTGACTACAAATCCCATCACCCTTGGCCATTGGCCACACAGGCTGGGACTGGTGGGAATTGTCATCCAGCAGCATCAGGAAGGTAAAAAGGTAAAGGTAAAGGGACCCCAACCATTAGGTCCAGTCGCAGACGACTCTGGGGTTGTGGCGCTCATCTCGCTTTATTCGCCGAGGGAGCTGGTGTACAGCTTCCAGGTAATGTGGCCAGCAGGACTAAGCCGCTTCTGGAAAACCAGAGCAGTGCACGGAAACGCCATTTACCTTCCCACCAGAGTGGTACCTATTTATCTACTTGCACTTTGACGTGCTTTCGAACAGCTAGGTTGGCAGCAGCAGAGACCAAGCAACGGGAGCTCACCCCATCACGGGGATTTGAACCGCCGACCTTCTGATCGGCAAGTCCTAGGCTCTGTGGTTTAACCTACAGCACCACCCGCATCCCATCAGGAAGGTACTGATACCATTCTAGCCTGCATCTGAAGTGGTACGTAGTGGAACGCAGCAGCTGCTTGCGCTTCAGCGTTAGTTTGCCATATATGACTTTAAAGTGTAATTTGAGAAGTTGCCACAGGATGGTGCCAGAAAACTATTCTGCAACTGCACATAAGGTACAAGGGTCTCAGCACCACTTTTGAGTACCTGTTGGCCCAAGAGAGCCAACATGAGAGATGTGGGGCAATTTACTATCTTCCAGCCTAAACTACCTCATGTGATGAAATAAGGTACCTCATAATGGGGTGAAGGAAGACACAGCCGTGTTAAGCTACTTGGATGAAGGTTCTGTTACCAATATGAGGAAGAGATAGACTAAAGTATAGACTATAGTTAGATATGAGGGAGAACTAGACCATTTACTGACCATAGTTAAAATATGAGGGAGAAATGGACGGTTTAAATATATACATATAATAAAAATAATAAACTAAGACTACCTTTTGGCAAGTCAGTGAAGAAGACTTATACCAACTCAGACCATTGGCCACTGTTGTCCAGCAATAAGTCTCCTGGCTCTCAGGCAGAGGTTGTATATTTATTACAGCTTTTACATTGATAAGATGTACTTGTTTTAATTTTGTCCTAATCCTGTTTAAAGTTTTAATAATGAAAAGTGCACTATTTGTGGGCTTCTGTTTACATTTGTTTTTGGAGTTTGAATGTCAGTGGACTATTAATAAACTTGTTTGTATGGATTTGTTTATTGCTGCATGTACATCCTCCTTTCCCTCCAAACTCGGCAGTGTGCAGTTCCTAGCCTCCACCATGTTATTCTCACAACAATCCTGTGAGGGAGATTAGGCTGAGATTAGGCTCCAGTGTGCAACACGATTGTTGAGCAAGGATTTTAACCTGGGTCTCCCCCCATCTAGGCCTAATTACTTGGCCCTCCTGAGATCTTTTTAACTGCAGAGGCTGGTGATTTTATCTGTAAGTTGAGTATATGCTCTACCACATAACTGCATTCCCTTTGCATTCCTGGCAAGAGACACACTTCTCAGAAAAGGTGTCTGGATCAGACACAACTTAGCAACTATGCAATTACTGTGTACAGTGGTACCTCTGGTTATGAACACTTCGGGCTACGAACGCCTCAGGTTATGAACTCCGCTAAACCGGAAGTAGCTGCTTCTGGTTGCGAACTTTGCCCCAGGATGGGAACGGAAATCGCGCGCCAGAGGCCCCATTAGCGAAAGCACGCCTCAGGATAAGAACGGTTTCACCTTAAGAACGGGCCTCCAGAACGAATTAAGTTCATAACCAGAGGTACCACTGTACAATATACCTCCTGCCTTCCCCCTTTAAAAAATCCAAACTCATTTGGAAAGGGATTAATGTGGGAGATAGGAGGCATTTGAAGTGAAAAGTCTTGGGATGCTTCCAGGCTGTCTCTATTTTGCAGTGGGATTCAATAACATACCGACAAATTCAGGAAAAGCGATTACAATCTAACCTCCCTGCAGATGAATGAGCGTTCATTAAATAAGCCAACATTGTCTAATATCCCTGCAAACAAATAGGAGGAATGCTCAATAAACAAGCAAGCATATGCCTGCCCTCCTCGCCTTCCAAATCCCTCACCTGGGCTCAATTTAAAGTGCTGGTTTCTTACCTTTTAAAGTCCCTGAATGGCCTGGGCCAGGTTACCAGACACATACGCCTTCTTCCATGTTTCTATCAAAACCCTAAGATCCCATTCACAGCTGCTGCTCTGGGTTCCTCTACCAAGTAATAAATAAATTATTATTATTATTATTATTATTATTATTATTATTATTATTATTATTAATGCCTTCAGATGTCTTCTAAAAGTTTGGTAGTTATTTTTCTCTTTGACATCTGATGGGAGGGTGTTCCACAGGGCGGGTGCCACTACCAAGAAGGCCCTCTGCCTGGTTCCCTGTAACTTGGCTTCTCGCAGCAAGGGAACCGCCAGAAGGCTCGCGGCGCTGGACCTCAGTGTTCGGGCAGAATGACAAGCAGAAAGGGCTATTTCAGTCCTGGCATTCCCATTACAGAACTGTCTTTGCTGGGATATTCACCTGGCATCTTCCTTATGATGCGAGGCAAAGACCTTCCTCCTCACAAAGGCATTTGATTAACTGGCATCAGGGGTAGAGAAGTTCCAGCCCATAAGCTGCATTTGACCCAATGCAGGTCTCAGAGCTACAAGGTTGTTTCACCTCCAGCCACTCTCACTTGCCCCACACCTGACCTCATAGGTGATGTCAGGTTTGAGGCAAGCAGAGGCACGAAAACAGGTTTGCAAACCCCGTGCTTTGCCAAGCGTAGGATTGGCAAAGCCTTCATGCTGCAGTTCCCAAACATCGTACAGGCTGTTGGGTGCTTGGGAGTTGCTGCACAAGCAGCTCTGACAGGTGGGTGGGACAACCCACCTGTCAAAATTGGCCCACTGAGATGGAGAACCTATGGATCAGACCTGCAAAGCCGAAAATGTTCTCCACTGCCGACTTACCTAGTCTGAACCTCTCAATTATTAAATCTGTGTTTTAAGCTTGGGGTTGCAATGAGTTGACTGTTGTGTCTGTGTCTGTGTCGCTTTTGGTTTTATGTCTTACTGGTATGTATTTATTTAAAGCAAAAACTTTAAGGATATAGGGCGGCATGCGCACGCCGCAAGTGATTTCTGCAATGAAATAAATGGAACCCCATCATCCACGCAAAGTGTTATCTGTTCCATGGTTGCTTTTCCACACATCTGCATCTCCTTTCATCACAAGAATGACTCACTTCAACCAGAGCTGGTGAAATCCAATATTTTTTATTATTTATTTATGAACAAACTCTATTCTATTATTGTGATGGTGGGCAGCTGGTCCCTAGGACCAGCCCCGGGGTCTGAGGAGAGGGGAGGGCACAGTATTCCCCGATGAGCCAAAATGGCCTGACTGGGTGGCGATGGATGTAGGAAATGGAAACGTGAGGAGGGGGAAAGGCATGAAGGCATCGTGGGAGGAACTGATATGCGCCAGGGGCGAAGATCGGGAAGCGAATTTGACAAGACGCCAGGAAGGGCAGAACAGTAACAAAGTTCGAGGACACACAGCCAAAGGAGCAACGTCTGGATCCAGGCCCCCTGCACCAATTGAATTTCTGCTCTGCGGCATCTTCCTTTTGCAAGATCCCTTGAGCAAAACCTTCCGTCAGGGGGACAGCCTTGAGGGAAATCCTGTCAAGACAATAAAATGGCGGGATCCAGCCAGGGCAGGCCTCTGTATTGTCACAGTTCACATATCCAGATATATATCAGATATTCACCCCTCAAAGGTATTCCTAGATTAGCGCCCCCATCTTAAGGTCCTCTCTAAGGGTCAGGCCTTGTGTGGCGGCCATCTTGAATACCTTTCTCCACTCCAGTTCCTTGCCAGATGTGGCTGCCCTGGGAGCAGAGAGATCAAGGCAGAGGCCTAACAACATGACAATGAAAGGAGGGGAAATGTCGGGGAGCCAGGCAATTGCAAACCGCAGGGGCCTCCTCTCCTCAGACCCATAGAAAGTGCTGGTAGCGAAGTAACGGGGGGGGGCGGCGAGGGGGAAGCGCAATAAATGTGCAAAAAACCAGAAAGCGCAAGTGCAATTGCTCTTAAAGAAAAGAGGCCTCGGGCGGCGCAACGGGGGGCCACAGCAGCAAAGGGGCCCCAAGCTTTGTGTGTGTTTGCGAGCAGCCATACCGCTTTCTCCTCATGCATCGCGGCAGAGGCGACCCTTTTCTCGACAGAAGGCGAAAAGGATGTGTCCTTGAAAAAAAACAGCAAGGTGCCTGCTGGAACAAGCCGCCCCCTCCCCCTTTTTCCCTTCAGAAACACACGTCGTCTGTCCCTGGGTAGCCGGGCCAGATACAGAGCTCTCTCTTTTTATTATTATTAAAAAATAGCATGCTTGGTTAAAGGGGAGGTGGGGGAGGGGAGGCCGTGCAGCGGGGTGGGGGAGCGGCTGCTTGGCTCCAGCTCAAATCTTCTCAGGGGCTGCTGATGCCTCTGCTGAGTCACTTTCCCTCTCCGCCATCGTCCTCCTCGTCCCTGCAACAGCGTTAACAAACACAGGAACGTTAGATAACTGCCACCGCATAATGAGAACCTGAGCTCAGGCTTACCGCCTCCCTCCCTCTCTCTTTTCCTTTCTCTCAGGCCCCAAAGCGGCTCAGGTCCAGCACTGAGGGTTGGCACAATTGGGTTCCTGTCATGCCTCATCTGAGGTGGGAAGTGGGCACAACTGCCAACCCTAGAGACCCCTGCCCCCTTGGCTGCCTCTCCCACTTGCTGCCGGGGCCTGTTTGCCCGAGCAAGAGAGCTGTGAGGAGAAGGTACGGCGGCTTATTTTTCACTCGCCTCGGCCTCCCCCTCTTGACCAGGGGTCACCAAGCTTTCCAGGCGCATGGGCACACAAACTGGGGAAATTTCAGTGGGTGTTACACAGCCCAGACACACACCGCGGCCTGTTGGCTGCAATGCTTCTTCCAAGCCTGATTTCTGTGGGGTGGGGAGCATGGGTGCAGGAGAGAGCGGACTCTGCGGGCACCGAGAAAGTCCCATAAGGGCACACAGGTGCCCTGCTCTAGGTGCCCATGCGGACTGAGCCCAATGGAAAAAGTGCAAATGAAATAACCTAGAATCGGCACTGGGTTTCCGGGCCCTTTGACAGCAGTGTGCTGGAGGAAGGCTCAACAAGGGCCAGTTTTCCCAAAGTTGTGCCACAGTCCAGGGGAAAGCTGCAACACAGCCCCCCCCCCCCGGATTCTTCCCTTGCCACGCAGCTTTTAAAGGCATGCGAGTGCCCCTCTGTAGTCGAAGTTGGCAGCCCTGCCCAGAGACAGAACTTTTCTCCCTCTGTACGTCACACCGTCTCCCCCTGCTATTTAATCTAAAACGGGGAAGCAGTAATAGAATGCTAATTAACCTTTTCCTTCAGAAGCCTGCCAAAATCACTCTCGATATTAGAAGCCGTTAGAGCGGGGAATATTGAGTGCAATCGCCATCCACTAGAGATGGGGTTTTTTTGTTTGGTAGGCCCCATGGCAACAAAGCTTAATTGCTCATAACTGCATTTGCCTACATTTGTCCCTTGCTAACCTCTTGCCTCTTCCCATATTTCCCTGCCCGCCTCTCCTTCCCATCTAGATTTCAGCAGTCATTTCCTGGGGAAAGGGACATCTTTTGCTGATGTCACTCTTGGAAAACATGGGGATGAAGCGGCGATGTTCACAATACATTACCTGCCAGCCAGGAAGTCCTGTGCCCGCCAACAGCCCTACGTGGGCTATTCAGCTACCTGCACCCCTGTACAGTTTTCCTTACTTTCCGACGTGATGGCCAAGTACTCAGAGCTGTCAGGACACAAGAGAGAAGCGGGAATATGTGTGAGGTGGGCTTTTGCCCCAATTCCCCACCCTCCATAACCAGGGCTGGCACCAGCACATGGCAGCTGCAAGAGCCCCAGCGTGGCCTATTGCTGGTGCCTATCCTGGGCTCTTCTGTAAAATAACTGTGGTTTTTTCTGGTTCTACAGCAAACACCAAATGGGTGGGTCTGGGAACTGCCCACCATTTTAATTTCCCAGAATGCCCTGAAGTGATGTTACACCAAGGGCATTGTGGGAAAACAACATAATCCACCACCCCCGGTCCGGTGCTCATCAGGGCAAGACTGCTGCCTATTGTTGTTGTCAGGTTAGCCTGCCAAGGCAGCCTCAGGCCTAGGAAGGGGCACATTTTGACAAGCCCCCTCCTCAACAAACCTGGAGCTGGCCTTGTTCCAGGTCCCGCTTAGTGGCTTACGAGCCAGGTCGGGTCTGCCAAAGCTCTCTAACCAGCCCCTCAAGTACACGTGAAGGCCTCTTCACACATCAAGTTTATTCTGGGGGAACCATCAAATAATCAATACCATGCCTCAAGTGCAGTTTGAGGACAACAGTTGAAGGTGCCAATGCTCCTAAATACCAGTGGCTGGAAACCACAGGAGGGCTCTTGTGGGCTTCTCACAATGGGCATCTGGTTGGCCACTGTGAGAACAAGATGCTGGCCTAGATGGTCTATTGGCCTGATCCAGCAGGGCTCTTGTTATGTTCTTACGGGTGCAGACAACAGGTGTCTCAAGGACTTGTTTATTCTGCAAGAAGAGCTTTGAGGCAGGCAATGCTTTCAGCTGAGCCTGCAACTTCCTGCCAGGCTAACAAGCAGGGTTCTAACAGCAAAAATAAAGGGTGAACCTGGCTTTGCCACCAGTTAAGGCATAAAACCACTGCAAGACACACAGAAGTCTTCCACTGGAAGGGCCTTTGGCCTGCTTCCCAGCTCCCTCTGATCCAGTAAGACACACAGTCCAGTCCAGATGTTTTCACTTTCTGCATCCTTCCCCTGCATCACCCTGTGTTCTCCACCTCCAGCAGGGCCAGGGCCAACATCTGGCATCCTCAGACAGCTGCTGGGGCCTTGGCAACACCAGAGGGTCCACTGTTGTTGGCAGCCCTGGGCTTCCTATACCAGTCCGGGAGCCACCTACCACTTTAAATTACCCATATTGCCCCTGACGTAAAGCTGCCCTGAGGCACTGTGGGAAATTTAAACAGCAATGACCCTGTAGTGATGCACTGCAACCATGTCATTGTCCTGGAGGGAGTTCTGCCTATGTAGGAGCTGGCCCAGCAGAGGCCACTTTGGCCAAGGTGGGTCAAAGCTGGAGCTAGCACTGGTGTCCTGTCGCTCTTTCTTTTGGCTTCTCAACACGTGTGTGCGCACACACGCACAACTCCTCTCCTGTCGCCACCCGCGCTTCTTACGCATTCTCTTGAGCAGCTGCCTCCGTCGCCGCAGCGATCTTCTTGTAGCAGTAGACCATCTCAGCCACCAGCCAGATGGTCAGGACGACGATGAGAACGTACATCATGATCTCAGAAACGATGGATGCCATTTCCCGGTTTTCTGTGAAAAGAAGGACAGAGATAAGGATGTGCAAAACAAAACAGGCACACACACACACCCCGAATGCACGTTTCTAGCTGCATTTGCTCTCCGGCTCCAGATTTTGAGTCATGTTTGTCCTGCCATGCAAATTGGTCCTCCCTTTAGCTTGGGTGTGGGGAGCCGCTTACCATTCTAACAATTTTAACAAGCAAAAGCTCCCTGCATCCATGGTTGTTAAAACTCCCCCCCCCCTTTCCAATTCCTATTACAGCAACACACCAGAACCAAAAGGGCTTCCAGATAGAAACATGTGCCCTTAGTTTTCATCCCCATCCGGTACAATAGGCTGCCGCCGATCAATCAGCTACAGCTCTAAAGTCAGTTTATCTGTTGCTTGGACAGATTAAAGCTGGTAGCTCTATGCAAATGACTGAAATTTGCAGACTTCCCGGAGGCGTCTAGTTAGCCAGTGTGGAAAACAAAAGCTGAAAGAGATGAGATGGACCTTTGGTTCACCAGTGCTTTTCTTCTGTTTTAAACCAGGCACAGGAAAATGAATCTAGCCAGCACACACATGAAGGCCAAGTCTCGCAGGTGGGTGGAGCTGACCACCTGCCAATCACCTGAAATTACTGTGATACCAGGTGACCCATTTTTGAAATAAAAATTCATTGGGGGGGAAAAACAACAACCCCACACGCAGTACATGGGGCTACCTTAGCTTATTTTCAGCACTGGGGAAACCCTGAGTGCAGTGCTTTCCCAACCCTGGCTATCAGCTGATTGTCAGGGCTTGGGAAGCCTCATCCCCAGCAGTTCCCAAGCGCTGACAATCAGTTGCTAGTTAGCACTTGGGAAGTGCTTTGCAGGCACAATGGATCGGCTGGGACCGCAAAGCCCCTTTTGTCCACACCCTGCCTTTACCTGCCTCACACCTGCCATCATATACAAAATCAGGTGTAGGGAAGGTGGGTGTGGCTTGGCCAAAATGGCCTGGTGGGTCTAAAAAAGCCTCTGGGCTGAAGGAAGGATCCCCCGTCCCTGTCTTAAGCTTACCACTGTTTCACAGCCCGCCAAGAGTCCCCCACCACCCCAGCTTCTCCCTCCGCTTCTCCTTAGCTCCAAGCTTATACTTACGTTTGTCTACCACCGTAACATGGATGGTCTTGTTGACCATGATGTTGTGTGTGAACTCCCCTGCGAAAAAGAGTGTGCGGTTGACAGTGCAGACGTATTCACCCATATGGTCAAAGGTCACATTAAGAATGAAGATGGAGAGATCCTGCAAGTCCCGGATGTTCTTGGTCCCGTTCCAATGAACCAGGCCCTCAAAGCGAGGATCCATCACGTTGAGCCTCTCATCTGGGTCATAGCGAAGGATCTGGAGGACAGGTGAGGTTCAGTCCACACACAGAGAATCCTGGTTTGCAGAGGTGGCCCTACTATAAGGCAAGACGTACTCAACTCCAATCTTGAACTCACTTAGGTGGACGTACGCAAACCATTCCCACTCATAGCCTCAGACTCCCAACCCCAATCTGGAAGGGAATAATACAGGCTTGCATATAGGGTTGTTGGCTCTGAGCCCGCTTTCAGGGATGATGGCGGGTCTGCTAGGACAGATTGGGACTGGTAGGATGGAAGACAGGGAGCCCAACAGTAGGTTGTGCCGGAGCTCATAACAGGCAGAGCCAACTCATTCTAGTTTTGTTTCCATCCTCCTCCTGTGAAATTCTGCAAGGGCAACACTAATTCTAAGGAGGAGAATGCCGATAGCCCTTGGGCTGGTTGTAAGAAGGCAGGCAAGTGCAGGCTGGTTGAGGACAAACTGAATTTGGTGGGGCAGTGCCCCATCAGTCCATCTCCTGCCCTACTAGTCCCAATGTGCACCAGCCTCCCCTACCCCTGTTCCCTGTCCATCGGCCACAGTGGCTGGGGCTGGTGGGATTTGGAGTTCAATATCTGGAGGACCACAGGCTGCCCACCCCTGTTGCAACTAAATGAAGTACGGTATATGAAACACTTTGAATGCTGGAAAACACAATGCAAATGTTGTCCTTTTTTATTATGAGGGTAACCACCCTGTAAAAGCCATCTAAGGTCCACCAGCATGATTTTTATGGGCTTTGTTTACACCATCCTGCCTCTATCCTGTTCCCAAAAGTCTTTTGCCTGCATCTCTGTCTTCTTCTTTCTCTTTGAGACCTCCTATACATGCAGGTGCTCCTAAAATGGTTAATCATTGATGTAGTTAGTAAAAATAGCCTGGGGAAGAGCTCTCGGGAACACCAAGTACCTTGAAACTCACAAATCAACAAAGCCATTTCAAAGGAACAAAAGACACCCAATTAACATTGGTCTCTTGGAAAATGGGAGGTCCAGCACATCAGACTATCTGCATTTAATTGCAGTTTCTGTACAAAGAATGTGCATACTGTATGGGTGTCCATGTCATGTATAGTTTCCAGCATTTAGTTAACTTATTTGTTAAATTAAAACAGTGCCTGCCACCCTGAGATCAATCAGTAGAGGAGAGCATTTATATATATATTATATTGTATTGTATTCAATGGAATTGGAATGCTAGAACAACAACAAAATTCCTCTAACTAGTTTTCAACAACTTAAAATACTTATTAAAATATTGATAGGAACAAACATTTAAGAACTATATGAAAGATGTAAAATACAAATACAATCAGGATTTTTTTAAAAAACAAACAAACATACTTTTAATTAAAACAAAGTGCTCAAGTTATATGCCTGGGTCGGCTCGCTGAAACAAAAGAGTTTTTAGCAGGTGATGAAAAGAATACAACTCCTGCCTAATATCAATGGGCTCCAAAGAATGGTTGCTGTCCCACTAAGGGATCGATTTCTTACAAAAGCAGAACAAACATTACTTAGCACTTGCAAAAGTACCATATATATTCCCTCCATGGTTGGGGGGAGCCCAGCCCCATGGAAAAATACATTGAGGGGGTGGAAACAAAACTGCCTCAGCCCCTAGGAGTCAGTGCCTATGTACCGGTTTATGCAGTTTATCCCAGTGTCTGCTGGCTCATGGGGTGCAAAGAGCAACTGGCTCTACCCCATAAGCCACCATTTTGAAACCGGCTCCATGCTTGATGTAGTGATCAGGTGGGATTGCTATGAGGAATTATAACAAATATAGAGTAAGCCATCTTTGTCAGCAATGAAAGCATTGCGTTGACTGGGTTTAAACTATTTTGATATGATTCTTGATCAATCCACACCTCTGCATCCCTGTTCCATTTCTCTTCCTTCACAAGTCACGTACACACTTAGACAGGCAGGTGTCCTGGGTCATCAAAGACAGTGGGCAGTTTCTTTGCTGTAGCTCTTCTGATATGTTAATCTTAGGATGTTAATCTTAGGGCCAGGAAACAGGTTTCACATAAAGGTGATAATGATCACTGTCCTCCTTCTTATCATGTGTATTGATTGTTTACCAAAAGTATGCATGCTTAACTAGTGTTTGTAGTTTAACTTTGTCCCCACGTGGTTTGTTGAAATGCTCAGAGGAAATCTGATTGGTTCTTACAAACACTTTGTAAAAGTTCTTTTGTGAATAAAACGAACTGGGCCGAGGGGTGGAGAGACAGAGAGATTATTATACGCACCTGTCAGAGCTGCCTCCAGGTCCCAGCTCACAGAGGACCAACGCTAGGCTGTAGTTATGTACAAAAGTCTTTATTGAGGTTCAGTTTCCATTTTAAAGCTGCAGCGCGCAGCTCTACGTCTCGACCTTAGACCAGCGAAGTCCCGTCTGAGTCTCCGCCCCTTCCACACCAGTTTAACACTCTCGCTTTGCTCCACCTCTTCCTAAGTTCCTTTCTCCTCTGGGCCCTCCTGACCGCTAGGGTTTCATCCTTCCTGGACTCCTCTGACGCTGACCCTGATGATTCTTCCCCCTCCTTCCGGCGGGCTTTAGGACCTGGTTCCCTATCCGGGCTACCTTCTGTGCCGCTCGCCTGTACATTTGAACTTGGCGCGCGCGCCCAGCCTGCAACTTTCCTCTTGACCGTTCCCTCGCTCTCCGATGGAGGCGTGGCCAACCCTGACTCATCTTCTCTCGCTGGTGGTGCATATGTGGGCTCTGATACCTGGGACTCCTCCCTCCCACTACGCTCTGGTGGGGAAGCTGGTCCTGATTTCCAACTGCTGCTCTGGGAGTCCCCGCTGGCCCCTTGCTTCTGGGGTGTCCCCCTTGGGTCCCCCCTTGCCCTGCCCATCGGCGCCCCCTTCTGTGAATCTTCCGATTCGCTGGAGAGGCTCATGGAATCTATCGGGCTGCTGTCATCTTCTCCTACGCTGCCCTCGGATTGCTCCCCCTCGCTCTCCATCTCCTCTCCTCCCTGCACTCCCGCTGAGTCCCTGACAGCACCCTTCCCAGAGTCTTGCTGGTTCAAGCCTCTGTGTGTATTCTTATTAATCAGAGTTCAATCCTTCCTTAACTTTGGGAACGCCTCACTTTCAGACCCTATTTTGCACTTGATGGGCTTTGCAGTTCCAAGTTGGGATGAGGCAGATCCCACAAGCTTATTCTAGACTTGTGTATTTATGGTGAAGTTGATTACAACATTTCCTGGTCCAGGGAGTAAACAGGCCATTATGTTACCCGTCCCACCGCCCCCTCCACACAACCGTTTGCCCTTACATCGCCACGGCACGCACCTTGACATATTCTTCCTCCCCCTTCTGCTTGAAGAACCACTCGGTGAAGGCCTCCGCCTCTGTCTCGCTGCGCTTCTTGCAGGAGATGCACAAGATCTGGAAGCTGTTGCCGGCCACGGCCTCGGTGTACGAGTCCACCTCCACGCAGCCACCCTGGCACAACGTCACTGGGAAGGGGAGGCGGGAGAGAAATCACATCAGAAAGGCAACAAAAGCTTCTCACGTGTCTCTGGCTTTTGAACGATTGGTTTGTATCCTCTCAGCAAGGGCGGCCATCTTTGCCTCCCTTCCTAGCAGCAGCATTCTTCCAGGGGTTAAAAGGATTCTAAGGTCTCAAATACAGAATAAATGTTGATAATTGCAAACATACCTAAGTATATAAACCACATGTCTACAATAGTACAGGAGAGCAATCCAAAAGCCATCTTGGCTCTCCTTAAGACTCCAAATATTTCCTCTGCCTCCTTAATCCCTCTTGCCTGGCACCATGCAGGCAGGTCGCAATAAAGAGAAATTCCTGAAGCGATTCCTCTCCTATATCTATGAACCTCCTTTGTATTAATTGTCATCGTTTGCCCAGATGCTCTGCACTGAGGGATGTCTGACGGACATCCTGATTGTCTTAACAAATGCTAATATTTTGTGTAAACTGTGTCTGGAACTATGCAAAACTTGCCAAATCCTCAGGAATATCACACCTCGGCCTGCCTGAGCCACAGCAGCCTCACCTTATGTGTGATGTGATTTCTGACTGTTTGTAAAGGGGATGTCCTTCTTCACCAAGCCAAAATGAAAACCCTTAAAATATATGTATCTTCTTGGTACTGGGTCTCTCTTTGCTCCTTGCTAGGTGGGGAGGGAACTCTCTTGCAACAGAAAAATAAAGATCTGCCTTGCTTTTACTGCATCCTGCCTCCATCCATTCATCTCTGACCGATCATGGACTTAGGGGACTCAGTCCCTTGGGAAGTTGGGCAGCAAAAGACAATCACCCCTATTTTTCTATATCACAGACACTGCTAGCTTTCAGTTTTGGGGACCCACACTGAGCACAGAAACAAAGCCTCATAATTTTAATATTTTGTCACCTGCTGAAGACGTTTCTGTTTCACCAGGCATGTTCAGAGGAAGTATATCTCTGGCTTTTTAGGTAGACAACATACATTTACATACCAATGAAAATAAGGGAGGAGGAGGAGAGGGGATTTCAGCAAATGTAAAATTGCAATATGCTGTCCTTTGCCCCTTTGTTAGCTCACACAACCCTGGAGAAGGCCTCGGTTTTTCCCCCTCTCGTCCTTCCGCAAGGTGTCTGCTAATGCCAATAAATACAAATGTAAGTCGACGGTGCAAGTTCTGACTAATGCAGCCGCAACAGACACTGCCAGCTCCCACCAGCTTCTTGTGCCTGCCATGATGACCCTTGGAGCTCAGCCTATGGTTGGCGGGAGGAGAGGGCCACGGGTCTACAGGAGTCTTCCCAGAATGCCTTGGGAGGGGTGGAAAGATGCCCAGTGGGGCAGGAGAAGCTGGAAAAGGGACAAGTTAAGGAGCATGGAGGAGGGGCCAGGGCCAGCTGCGGACGTCTTTCTGCCGAAGAACTTCCTCTAAGAGAGGAAAGAGCAAAGAGCTAGAGAGCAAAGCCTCACAACAGCTTTTAGGTTGAACAATAGTGAATCTTCCCTAAAGCAGTCCTCAGAGCTTCACGGCCAAATCTGGATTTAAAGCTGGGTTCAGGCTCAATGTTCTAACCACTAGGATTGCTGACCTCTGCACCAGCTCATGGTATGTGGCCCTTTAACAGTACTCTGATCTGGAGCAATCACTAGAGCACCCCAAATACAACTTCACTGAAGGTCAAACCAGACATGATTTCAAGGACATGATTCATATGCTTGTGACCAGGGCCCTGTCTCATTTATTTACAAAAATTACTTCCTTCCTTTTGTTAGACTCCGCTAACGAAATCACCATCAAAGTGGCAAAATTCTGTGCATCTGCAGGCACTGCTGGGAACCAGATGATTAAAGCCCTCTACCAAACACACCAGCACTCAAAAACTAGTTCTAGTTTAATTGTGAACAAAGCATACACAATGCTTTTTGTCATGTTGTTAATCCCAAAAAGGCTTTTGCCTTGAAACTGTAAAATTGCATGTGTTTAGATGTATTCTAGTGGCTGATCTGAGATCATAAGAATATTGATTGATAATCAATTCCCACAGATCTGATTCAGGAGAACGGGGAGGGGATGACAATTTTTCCTCCCTCTGCCTTGCCCCACTTCCCTGCTGAAAACCCCATTTCCAGAACCTGTCATTTGGTTCAAAACATTACAAGTGGGGCAATGGACAAGCTTGGGAAGCGATTTTCAGCAGGGAAACAAAGCAGGAGGAAAGGATTAACAGCCTCTGTCAACTCTCATTGACGCTCTGAAACTGCAGAATCCTGTTGACTCAATTTTAATTTATGAATACTTGCTTTTGTCATATGCGAATTATTGTCCAAGTGCATACAAAGGGCATTAATTGTATCCTTCTGTTTTGTATTCTGTTATCTCTTATTTCATTAATTAAAAAAACATTATTTCAACACACACACACACTCCACAACCCTGCATGACACGGTCCCAATCCACATCACCCTCCACCCCTGCCCCAACTTTTTGGGTTCTTTCTATAAACAAAGGGATGTCAGGACTCATAAACACAACAGGTTGAGGGTGGGGAGAAGTTTTGTAAATTAAAACTGGGGCAAATAGCGGCTGGGGGCACAATTTTAAGTGGTGGGGAAGGCTTTTTATAAATAGATGTTGCTAGATGCAAACATACAACGCTACAACCTGATTAAAGTTCATGACTGAGGCAATATGGTCCAGAGCAGGGATGCAGGGCCTCAGGCCCAGATGATGCCCTCCAGGCTTCCCCATCTGGCCCCCGGGATTCTCCCCAGGCCACACCCCTTCCCGAGCTGGACCCTCCCCAGCCCTGCATTGCAACCTCCTGGCCTGCTTTTCCCTGGCTGCAATGTGCCCTTCGATTCCTGGTAATGCTTCTTTCTTGCCTGGATGGAGGACAGAGAGGGATAGGTGAGCATGAAGATACTGGCCTGCAATATAATGTTGTTTTTGGTTGTTGTTTTTAAAATCACATGTTGCCCCTCCCGGCTTTGTCTCTGGCCCCACCCACCAATTGCATGTGGCCCCAGAAGATTGCCCAGAAGCGAATATGGCCTTTGGGGTGAAAAAGGTTCCCCACTCAAAGTTCAGGGTTGAATCTGGGGGCAAGAGTCCCATCAAACAGATAGCTCAGTTGGTTAGAGCATGGTGTTGATAATGCCACGGTTGCAGGTTCAATTCCCTATATTGGATAGCTGCATATTCCTGCACTGTAGTGGGTTGGACTAGATGATCCTCAGGGTCCCTTCCAATTCTACAGTTTGATGATGATGATGATGATTTATTATATATATCCCGCCCATTTGTCTGGGTTTCCCCAGCCACTCTGGGTGGCTCCCAACAGAACAATAAAAGCACGATAAAACTTCAAACATTAAACACTTCCCTAAACAGGGTTGCCTTCAGATGTCTTCTAAAAGTCAGATAGCTGTTTATTTCCTTAACATCTGACGGGAGGGAGTTCCACAGGGCGGGCGCCACTACTGAGAAGGCTCTCTGCCTGGTTCCCTGTGGCTTCACTTCTCACAGTGAGGGAACTACCAGAAGGCCCTAGGAGCTTTACTTCAGTGTCTGGGCTGAACGATGGGGGTGGAGATGCTCCTTTCAGGTATACTGGGCCAAGGCCATTTAGGGTCAACACTTTGAATTGTGCTCGGAAACGTCCTGGGAGCCAATGAAGGTCTTTCAGGACCGGTGTTATGCGGTCTCGGCGGCCACTCCTAATCACCAGTCTAGCTGCCACATTTTGGATTAGTTGTAGTTTCCAAGTCACCTTCAAAGATTCAATCCAGATCCTACTTTTCCATGGGAGTCACTGAGAGTGGTCTTGGGCATCTCTCACACCCTCAGTTCCACTTCTGAAAAGGAGAATAACTCACAGGATCCACAGGCAAACCACTTGAACAGAGGACACTGCCAGCTATTCTGCGGAGATCAGCTGCATCAGCAGGAAGAACACAGCTGCCATCTGTTAAGACTGAGCTCCTGCTGAGGCACCGGCGCTGCATATGTTACAGCGCGTTGACTCCCTGAATCCAGAAAAGTCCGAGGCAAAACTGAGCGAAGGCCCAAATCCTAAACATACTTACTACGGGAGTAAGGCCCACTAAATCCATTTGGATTTACTTCTGAGTAAGCATAAGATTTTGCTGTACATGATAACGACAATGACAATGCTACAGAAAGATTGGAAAACCTGTGGCCAGATGTTGCCGGGTTAGGACCTGGGAGACCAGGGTTCAAATCCCCACCCAGCCATGAAGCTCACTGGGTGGCCTTGGGCCAGTCCCTGCCTCTCAGCCCAACCTACCTCACAAGGTTGTTGTGAGAATAAACGTCCAATACAAATATCTCACATCCCTTCCACTATCCCCACTTCCACCCCAGGAGATTCACTTGGCAAGTGCAGATGCCACAGTTCAGGTGGGTTTGTTTGACATTTCCCAAGTCGTATCATGCTCTCATTGCACTGCTGTTCAGGGGTGGAGGAAGGGTGTGTGGTGTGTGCGGTCTGCCCTGAGTGTCACCACTCAGGGGGGTGACAAAATGCTGGGTGGCACTCACCATGGGGCCTGCAGTGCACCCCAGCCACGCGTCTCTCCTGGGAGAGACACAGTGGCTTGGGCACATGCAGACTCTGTGCTGTCCCTGGGCACGCTGCCCCAGGCGCCCGAGCGGCTTCCTCCGCCGCTGCTGTTCAACTACCGTGTCCCTCATTCCCATATTAGTGGGGCAGGAAAAGTGACCCCACTAAGTCTCCTGATGTATATTTTGCTCTAGGATGCTTTGTTTGGTCAGAATCGGGGATACACTTCCAGAGTTAACACTACATACATTGCTTCTGCTAAATGAGCCACCACAAGCTGCTAGAGGGCTGTGAAAATTTGTGTCCCGGGCTTCTTAGACCCGTCTACCCACATATTATCTGAAACCAAAGGGGAGCATTGGTTGCCAGGTATGATTTTTTTCCCCAGCTATCCTACCCCACTATACAGATATATAGCTGTCCAACAGTTTTTACCTCCATTTTTAAAAACAAAAACAAAACTATCGCTCTCTTTTTTATATATACTTTTCAGGTTTATACATTTCACTGATTTTACAATCATTTTGACATTTCAAAACTTGACTTCCTTCCCCCTTTTTCTGCGGTTCCTTAAATTTATTTCTAATGTATTCTGCATATCCTAATTAACTTAATTGGCTCATTTAGTCATCTTCTTTAAATATATACTCTTACAAAACTGCAGGTTATTACAATAATCCTGCCGTTGTTTTTATCTGTTTACAATTTATCTGTAAATATTCAATAAACCATTTCCATTCTTTTATTTTTTTAAGAAGTTTGTTATCTTGATTTCTTATTCTTCCGGTAAGTTTCACCATTTCTGCATATTCCAGGAGTTTTTGTATCCATTCTTCCCGTGCTGGGACACCTGTGAAGGGGGCGAAGGAAGGAGAACCGCCACCCAGTGCAGGATGTCGGGGGCGGAGCAAACTGCCCGGTGCGCATGCGTGCGCATCACTATGTTCAGCGCATGCGCCGCTACATACCACGCATGTGAGCGCACTGTACGGGCGGTGGCAGAGGGTGCAGCTGCAAGTGGAGGATCTTCCGCATGCAGTGGCAACATGATGGCGGCAGCTCGCGCCACCGCACCCAGGGTGACAGGACAAGTCCCTCGTGGGCTGCCTTCTTGTCACCCCCTCAGAGATGGCACCTGGGGCAGACCGCCCCCTGCCCCCCTTCCTCCGCCACTGTACCTGTGAGCTTGGGCCCCAGAACTGACCAGTAAGATCACCTCACCCCACAAGGAATCCTGCCTCTTCCTTGGGAGTGGGAATGAAAGCGTCAGAGTGGGAAGCCTGCAGAGATCAATTACTGGGACTGCATCATCATTAAGTGTGACTGAGCACCCGTGGGCGAGTAATTGAGTAGGTGTGACAACACTGTTGGCAAAGGGAGGAACGCATGTGCACATGTTTGTGGCTGCAAAGCGTGTCAGCACACCAGTGGGCGAGAGCCAGCATCCTCCGGCAGGTCATATTCTTTCTCCCCTCTTTTCATGCATCAGCAATGACACCCTGCTGGCTCGAAGGACAGAGCTTGCAGAGGGAGCTTTGCTGACTTCAGCACACAATCAGCAGCATCTGAAGCACCAGTGGTTCTTTTGCAGAAGTCTTAGCTACTGACCAATTCTCAGCACTCTCCTGCTTGAGAACCAGCAGGACATGACGTTCAGCCTCTGCGATCTCATGCCAGAAACCCCCAGGCCTTTAAAAACAGGCTCGTAAACAGCTGCTCACCTAGGGTTGAGTCAAAATCTGGCTCAAGGTAACCAGGTAGGGAAAATTATGAAAGTTACTTTTTCTTGAGGGTTTCGCCCCAGGTTTTCCTAGAGGGGGCAAGGGCTTAACAAGATGCCTTGATTCCCTCACATATACATGTGCAAAGTCTCCTTCCACGTGGCTGCTAGCATACTTGGAAAGGGCAGGTACAAAAAGAGTGCGAAGGGACCTCAGGGCTCTGGAAACACAGGCAGTTGTTTCATTCCATCTAACTCAGCAGCACTAACAGGCAACGAAGGAGAAATGCGATTCTGTTTGCATTTAACAAGAAACTACCTTACCTACACTTTTCAAACCAATTACAGATAGGTAGCCGTGTTGGTCTGCCATAGTCAAAACAAAATTAAAAAATTCCTTCCAGTAGCACCTTAAAGACCAACTAAGAACTAACTTAGTTGGTCTTTAAGGTGCTACTGGAAGGAATTTTTTTATTTTGTTTTTTCAAACCAATATGTAGCTCTTCTTCAAAGTTTGCACTTCTCTGAATTTTGCAATGCCAAACCAAACACCACGTACCAAAAAATGCATATATGGGGGGGATGTGCATAAAACATAGGGTTGTATCCAATGTCAGCCCTACTCAGAGTAGGCCCAATGAAAGCAAAAGATATAACTTTACAGTCATTCAATGGGTCTACTCTGAGTAGGACTTAGCTTATTACAAGCCATATGTTAGTGAAAATAACATACAAAAATGCACTATTTCCAGGGGGAACCGATTGCAAAAAAATGTGTAAATGTGCATGCTTTAGTTTAGATCCCTGTATTGCAGAGGGTAGTACTAGATGTCCCTTGGGGTCCCTTCCAATTCTACAATTCTATTATTCTATGTAAACTAACATGTTTATCAGGAGAAATTGACATAGAAGTGTTGGTGAATTTTCGTGAGGATTTTTCCCCCCATCACAAATTGCTGTGGAAATGCAGAGAACTGAATTTAAGTATGGAAAATCAGGGGGCCACCCCTTCTCCAACTCATCTCCTTCAGCCTGAATTAGGGAACGTATATATATTTTAAGGAGGAGAAAAGGGGTGAGATTGGGAGCACTAGATGCCAGCTTATTCTGTCTGGGTTGTGTTTGTATGCGTGAATATAAATATTATTTTAAACAGGAGGTGCCAGCTCCAGGTTTTTGAGCCAGCGGAAATCAGGGCACATGCCCAATCCCAAAGGAGAAAACGCTGCCCGGGAGAATGTTCAAAGTGCTTTTCCTCTTGCCGTTGCATAACCAGAGCCAACTCTGAAACATCTGAGGCTAAGAGAATGGGCTCCCAGGACAAAGGTGGATGCTTCCCGATAGCACCTCTCATCCATCCCTCTAATAGCAAACACAGAAAGTATGTGCCAACAGGACTGTAGCCAAAATGTGGCCATTGAGAAACAAGAGGGAGATATCAGCATGCCTGGAGAACTGCAAAGGGGAGCTGTGTTGTTGTTGTTGTTGTTTTGGGGGGTGAATTTAATGGATCAGGGAAAAACAAACCCAAATGGGGACTGAAGAGGCTCAATGGCTGCAGAACGCTGAGTATCTGGTTGAAGGAGAATGGTCATACGGTGGAAGAGAGGAATGAAACAGGAGTATCCTGAAAGAAGCTGCCGGGTTGGCTGGAACACTGAGCAGCTAAAAGGCACGCTGCAACATTGTGTTGCAGGTCCCACTCGTTTCATGCGCTTCTGACACCAAAGATGCTTGCTGCGAGAAAGCCTGGGAGATCACTGCACCTCCTGCAGCCCACCAGGTGAGAAGATGGAAGCAGAGGCCGATGGCCAAGGTTTCTCAACAGTCTGCAGGCCTTAGCAAATGCTTGATTTCCCTCCACGCTGATGCAGACCCTGGGAATGCATGGGTCTTGTAAGGACTTTGCTGACGGGTGTCAAGCAAGCTCGGGGAATGTCAGGAGGCGGGTGGACTGTATCTTCCTGAGCACTGCCATTTGGCCACAGCCCCACGATCAACTCTGCAGCACTCGAGCAAGAGCCGTGAAAATTTAATGATTAGAAATGGGCCGACCATTAGTTTTAAGTAGCGTCCAGAAACACAAACAATCCCCAGATGTACAGCTCCTTCTATTAGCATAAGGTAAGAGCATACCTTTAATACTGTTTGCAAATTATAACATCACTACTCCCCCACCTTTAAAAACATACAGTTTCCCTCTAAATGTCTTGCTCCCCTTTGCTGTCTTCTAAAGACTGGGAGAATTTGTCCATTTCAGTTTCTTTCAGAGTCTCGTCCTTTCAAGTCTTAAGTTCAGTTCTGCATACAGTGGTACCTCAGGTTACATACGCTTCAGGTTACATACGCTTCAGGTTACAGACTCCGCTAACCCAGAAATAGTGCTTCAGGTTAAGAACTTTGCTTCAGGATGAGAATAGAAATCATGCACCGGCGGCACGGCGGGCCCCATTAGCTAAAGTGGTGCTTCAGGTTAAGAACAGTTTCAGGTTAAGTACAGACCTCCGGAACGAATTAAGTACTTAACCCGAGGTACCACTGTATTCCCATATCAGTTTCCAATTAAAAACAAATAAATGCAGAAACATTGCTACCCTCAGTTAAAATGGGTGGGGGACTTCAGGCGCTGGGGCTGAATACAACCTTGCAGGCCTCACTGAACATGGCCCTTGGAACTCTCTTCAGGCCACACCCCCTCTCCAAGCCACGCCCACACCTCATTAAATGCTCTGGCCTGACCAGAAAGTGTCCTTCAACTTTGTGTTAATGCCTCTTGTTGGCCTAGATGGAGCATGGAGAGGTGGATGTACAGAAATCTTTGACCTTGGGGTGGCTGGAAGGAAGCTTTACTGTCCTAAAGAGTCAAATCTATTGTTCCATCTACAGTGGTACCTCAGGTTAAGTACTTAATTCGTTCTGGAGGTCTGTTCTTAACCTGAAACTGTTCTTAACCTGAAGCACTACTTTAGCTAATGGGGCCTCCTGCTGCCCCTGCGCCGCCGGAGCCCGATTTCTGTTCTTATCCTGAAGCAAAGTTCTTAATCTGAAGCACTATTTCTGGGTTAGCAGATTGTGTCACCTGAAGAGTATGTAACCTGAAGCGTATGTAACCCGAGGTACCAATGTATTTTGGCCTCTGGCTCCACCCACCACTGACATGCACACATACAGCACAGAAGGTAATGTGGTCTTTGGGTGGAAAAAGTTTCTCCGCCCGAGTTAAAAGGAACAACTATCAACTGAAGTGAAAAATCTCTGCCTGAAGCCCTTGATGGACAAACAGATTTAATAACTTGGGGGAGGCTAGCAAATTAATACCCAGTGCAGTTTGGCCATCAGCTTAGATTGGGTTCCCGTTTTAGCACCACATTTTTTCTTGGCCCTGGTTGTAAATTAATGGGGTGACTTGGAGCGCTATCGAAGCGCACTCTCTGTGCTATTGGTTAGCAACCAGAGGCCCTGGTATGAAATCTGGCCAACTGCATAAGACCACTTGGCCCATCTGTTGCCAAACTATGGCCAAAAGGGCAGAGAGTGTAGCATCTGCAGCAGAACAGAAATTTGCAAACGAAGGAGTGGGGCGCTTTGGGGGAACTGGGGCATCTTCTTGACCCTCCGCCCCGAACTCTGTTCTAGCCCTCCAGAAAATCTGCTTGCTGACGAGGGTTGTACACCCTTTGCACCCCAAAGAAAGCAACCTGCCCAACAGCAGAGGTGAGTCCAGGAGGGCCACACCTGAAACAAATACGTAGCTACATATTTTAAAAGGTGTCATTTGTATGTCATTTGCAAAAAAAAAAAAAAAAAAAAAAAAGGTCAGAGGCAGCCCAAGCACAACAAGCAAGCATGCAGCTTCCCTTTTGTAAATAGCCTTTCTTTGGGGTTACAGATCCCAAAATGTGATTTGTTGTTGTTTAGTCGTTTAGTCGTGTCCGACTCTTCGTGACCCCATGGACCAGAGAACGCCAGGCACTCCTGTCCTCCACTGCCCCCCGCAGCTTGGTCAGACTCATGCTGGTAACCTCGAAAACACTATCCAACCATCTCGTCCTCTGTCGCCCCCTTCTCCTTGTGCTCTCCATCTTTCCCAACATCAGGGTCTTCTCCAGGGAGTCTTCTCTTCTCATGAGGTGGCCAAAGTACTGGAGCCTCAGCTTCAGGATCTGTCCTTCCAGTGAGCACTCAGGGCTGATTTCCTTCAGAATGGAGAGGTTTGATCTTCTTGCAGTCCATGGGACTCTCAAGAGTCTCCTCCAGCACCATAATTCAAAAGCATCAATTCTTCGGCGATCAGCCTTCTTTATGGTCCAGCTCTCACTTCCATACATCACTACTGGGAAAACCATAGCTTTAACTATACGGACCTTTGTTGGCAAGGTGATGTCTCTACTTCTCAAGATGCTGTCTAGGCCTGTCATTGCCCTTCTCCCAAGAAGCAGGCGTCTTTTAATTTCGTGGCTGCTGTCACCATCTGCAGTGATCATGGAGCCCAAGAAAGTAAAATCTCTCACTGCCTCCATTTCTTCCCCTTCTATTTGCCAGGAGGTGATGGGACCAGTAGCCATGATCTTCGTTTTTTTGATGTTGAGCTTCAGAGCTTTCACCCTTTATTGAGCTTTCACCCTCAATAAAAGGTTCTTTAATTCCTCCTCACTTTCTGCCATCAAGGTTGTGTCATCTGCATATCTGAGGTTGTTGATATTTCTTCCGGCAATCTTAATTCCGGCTAGGGATTCATCCAGCCCAGCCTTTCGCATGATGAATTCTGCATATAAGTTAAATAAGCAGGGAGACAAAATGCAGCCTTGTCGTACTCCTTTCCCAATTTGGAACCAGTCAGTTGTTCCATATCCAGTTCTAACTGTAGCTTCTTGTCCCACATAGAGATTTCTCAGGAGACAGATGAGGTGATAAAATGTGATAATGGCCCCCAATTCTGATGGTTTTGAAAGGGGATTAGACCATTTCACAGGTTGTCAACAGTAGCTACTCTTGATGGCTATTTCCAGGACCAGAGTCCTGTTTGTGGGCTTTTTGTAGGGCCAGCGGGTTCATGAGGCAGACTGAGGCAGCCACCTCGGAGGACACAATCCCACAGGCCAGCATCCTGCCCCCCCATCCTACCCACCTGGGCATGTGATACCCCCTCCCAAAGGTTGCCCATAAGGGCATAAAGCCCCCAATAATTTTAGTTTGGGGGCTGAAAGAGTTTTCCCTCATTTGTTCACGTTAGAGAAGTGAAGAAATTGTTTGAGGAATTTAGAAGTAGTGGTGCACAAGGAACAAACGGTTTGCGAGATTGGCTCTAGAACCCTAAATTCCTGTCAGCTCAGATGACATGAGTAAAACTTGTGACACATTGCGCAGTCTACCCTACCACATCGGCGGACGCAGATGTCAAAATTGTTCCATTTTCCATTTCACTGTTTTAACGTCATTCCACCCGCGCGCCTTAATTCAGCACTAGGCGGTTTGCGAAATACAGCTGGTTCGCAAATTTCAGGATTTAAAACAGATGGATCTGTATGCCTTTTGTATAGCCCACTGCTATGGAGACTTTGTAAAAGTCCCTTATTTTGGATTGATGAAGATATACACAGGAAAATGACAGATCAAAGATCAGGGGCCCAGGTGAGAGCTGGGAGGGTCTACATGTCTGTATATGGAGAAAGGGATTTGATAAAATTCCAATAGAGGACTTTTGGTATTCATTCTTTTATTTTTCTCCTTCTGCCTCTCTAGTTCTTTACCTTTCTCTCTCTTTTTTTTATTTAGGTTATTCTTTCTTCTTTTTCTTTAGATTAGTTTGGCTTTTATTGTATGCAATGTAGAAAACTTTCAATAAAAATATTTACAGAGAGAGAGAGACTGACTTCAGCATGTATTGCTAAATAATTGCTGATTTCTGAAAAAGCACTTCAGTGTTAGGAATCTCACTTCTAATGATCACGTTCTGAGATCCCGAGAAAAGCCCATATAATAAATAAATACAGGTAGACACAGATGGGAGGAGGGCCATGACATCACCCGCCCATTCCACTATAGAGATGTACTGTTGACATAACAAAATACAGCACGCAAGCCATGCCAAAGTGTAGGAAGGATGCGAGGGGGGGGGGGTGGAGACCGGGAATAGATTCATCCAGTACTTTCCAGAATGTGGAAAATAGGCATGGGTTTTCTTCCATCTGCAAAGCATCCAGAGCTTTTCATTAAGACAGGCTTGCAAATAGCAACCACCCCCTGGGGTGAGTATATTTAAAAAAAAAAAAATCACTTCCAGGCTACCAGGCATAGGAGTTTTTGAAAATTGGGAACAATAATTATTTTATTACGCAGGAGGCACTGTGGGTTAAAGCCTCAGCGCCTAGGGCTTGCCGATCGAAAGGTCGGTGGTTCGAATCCCTGCGGCGGGGTGCGCTCCCGCTGCTCGGTCCCAGCGCCTGCCAACCTAGCAGTTCGAAAGCACCTCCGGGTGCAAGTAGATAAATAGGGACCGCTTACCAGCGGGAAGGTAAACGGCGTTTCCGTGTGCGGCTCTGGCTCGCCAGAGCAGCGATGTCACGCTGGCCACGTGACCCGGAAGTGTCTCCGGACAGTGCTGGCCCCTGGCCTCTTAAAGTGAGATGGGCGCACAACCCCAGAGTCTGTCAAGACTGGCCCGTACGGGCAGGGGTACCTTTACCTTTACCTTTATAGTATATTACTGGCTTGTTGAGTCTACTTTTTTTTTACTATAACCCCAAGATCCACAAACAGAGGTTAGGTGCAAAATATATACAGTTTAGAATTAAGGAACAGGGCTGGTTGCCTCTTGAGCACATCCTGAGCCTGGGATTTTGTCTTCATCACCAGAACTGAACTGAGCTCATAATCGTTTCACATAGCAATCCACTCTTAGTGAGCTTTCTTCATCTCAGTGGCCTAATTTAGGAGGGGAAAGTTCTTTTGCAGTTGCAATTGTTGAACGACTAGGAGTAAGGAAAAAAGGGGGGAAACCCACCCTTGCTGATCTACTGCAAATCATCCTGAGAACTAGCAGATCCCAATCTACTTTCTGCCAACCTCTGGTGTAGCAGACTAGGAATCGGGAGACCCAAATTTAAAACCGGCGTTCAGCCATAAATCAATCTTTGTGATCTTGGGGGGTCCGTCACTGGCTCTCAGCCTAACCTGCCCCACAGGGCTGTTATGAAAACAACATTGAGATGGAGAGGAAAGCATGCATGTCAACTTAGGTCTTCAGAAGATTACAATGAGGTGGATAAATAAACTGGTGCCAAAGGTTTTGGAATACCTTCCTGAATTATGTCTGTCCAGCCCTATATTTCTACATGCATTCCGATGGGTTTTATTTCAGTGGGCAAATGGTTCTTTATACCGAGGAGTTGTCACAGCCTTATGCTATGTCATGTTGCTCATTTGCTTTAATCAGCTGTTTTAATATTTCTGGTCGTGGCTGCAATCCCATGCACGCTTACCCATTTTATACAGTGGGACTTATTCCTGGGTAAATACCGTACATAGGACCGTTCTGTGTATTTAATGCAGCTTCTTCTTCTTTCTTTACGTTTTACTCCCCTGGGTGATCCGGCAAGTGAAAAAAGCAGAGGCACAAATGACTGGAAATAAATAAATTGCTATGTAGTGGATTGATCTGCATGTCTGCATTGAAATTCCCGCCCCCACCCTCTATTCTTCCTGGATCCAGGGGGCTGTGTAGTACGAGAGCAAATATTGCTCTATGGAGTCCAATTATTTTCACTATCCTGGATCCGCGAGGAAACCAATGCACACAGAGACATTGGCTCAGGGTCGCTGTTACTGTGCTCAGCAAGGTAGGAGCACCTAAAGGAATCACACACACACACACACACACACACACACACACACCCTGTGTATTTCGTGAAGTCGGGGCATCCCACTGGGTCAGAACAGAGAACCCCAAAGCAAGGGCTGGGAATCTCCATAGATAGATAGGCAAGAATTTGCTGGACTATTTGCCACCGGCGACATCTGGAGGAAGGCCACAAGTCCCTGCAGATGCTATCAAAGATGGTGGGAGAGTTTTCATAGAATCGGAGAGTTGGAGGGGACCACTGCCAGTGGTTCTCATCCTGTGGGTCCCCAGGTGTTGTTGGACTACAACTCCCATTGTCCCTGAGCTCTGGCCTTGCTAGCTAGGGGTGATGGGAGTTGTAGTTCAACAACATCTGGGGACCCACAGGTTGAGAAAGGCTAGCCCAACGCCCTGCAATGCAGGTATCTTTTGCCAAACCTGGGGCTCGAACCCACGACCTTGAAATTAAGAGCCCCATGCTCTACCAACTGAGCTATTCCAAACACCTTTCTCCTTTTCCTCTGCCTCCTCCAAAGCCATACTAAATCTATGGGGATGATCCAGAAGATCCTAGCACAGATATGGAAGGGAGTGGATGGAGACCGGGCAGCACAGTCAGGTTAGGACTTTAGGACAGCAGTCCAGGGCCCCAGACTCTGAAGAATGAGGGTCCCCCAAGCAGCAGGGCTCGGGATGCCATGTTTTGAAGTCAAGTAAAACACATCGTCATCTAAAGTGTTTGGGAGTGGGGAAGATAGTTCAGGGTCTAAAATTATCTGATTGCACCACTGGGAAGATTTCTAACCTGCAAGAAGGTATTACGCTACCTAGAAACCCATCAGAAAGAGAAAAGGCTGCTGACATAGGAACAGAGACAGATGGAAGGGGACCCAAGAGGAGGCTGGCAGGAGGCAGGAATAGGCAAGGTAGGTTTTCTAGAAAAAATTGTACCGGGCAATTTCCCCATGGAAATTAAGGGTAGTTTGCCACCAGGATTTTTCTGATGCCCTAGCGCATGGCCTTATTTAGCATTTTTATTTTGCTTGCATTTAAGAAAGCAAGCTAGAAACTTTGAAAATGCCACGCTTGTCTAATTTTATATTAGCAGTTGACATTCATTGTTACTCATGAATGCAAAAGAAGAAGGAAAATATGTGGCAAACTAAAGCACCAAAATATTTGGGGGGGTTGGGGGGAGGTCACCCCACATCATGGACAGCAATGGGTGTGATCCTTCCTTAGTTTCTTTTTACCCTGTCCATTTCTCCCCCTCTTTCTCATAGTTTAGCCAGAGAAACACTTATATTTTGTCTACAGTGCACCCCCCAAAAAAACCTCTATCCTTTCAACTGTACCTGCCTTATTTTTTCACACAATTCCCTGTTTCTCTTCTGCACACAAATGCACAGCCTGATCCATAATTTGTAGATTCAGGAGTAAATCCCACTGACATTAGCCAGACTCACTGGGACCCCTTTTGGAGAACATCTTAGCACACAAAAACTGGGGCTCCTTCCGTGGGCTATTGTTCACTTAAAAGTCCATTACCTTTGCAACCACTCTGACTATTCACTCCCACCCCCAAATTGCTATTACATTTGCAATCTCTGCTCTTGGCTCCTCTGAGATTATCCCTGCTGGGTTGACTGTATGGGGAGGTGCTACTTTGGGCCCCTTTTGGGAACAGACAAAGAAATCCTGACATGGATTTTAGATGGCATGGAATGGACTCTGTGGGACCTATTTAAAAAAAAGTGCAGAAAAGGATTGAGTGGTGTGGCCTCTGTTCAGCCCTGCACAACATACACAAAATCCTGGGCCCTAAGACTGGGATCAATATGCGAACCCTAACAGAGGGAGAGAAGAACTGGAGCTGGATTTCAAGCTCCCCAGGGCGGACTGTTTGCACCCTCTCCTTAAGGGAAGTTCTGAAAGAGAAGAACCCCTTTATAGGGCCAGTGAAAGCTCAGAGAAGACTCAGCACTGGGTTCGTGGATCTCAAGAGATTCGGATTCTATCTGAATCATGCCCCAGAAAAACAAAAACAGAAGCCCTTAGCTGTATTGAGGAGGGGGCAGGGATGTGCGTGTTTTGCACTGGGTTCAAGTCCCACGACACAAAATCTAGGAAGTGGGTTTTCTTGGGATCGAACCGCGTGCCTGCGCAGGCCCTAAATGAGCAAGAGGAGTCCTGGTCCTTCCTTAGTCTTCCCCACCACCACCACCACGACCCAGCTAGTTTTGCTCCCCCTGCACGTCTAAACTGGGCTTCAGCACCCCCACCGAAGTCCCACTCCGTACCCTTAGATCCGGATTAACCCCGTTGTCTCTCTCTCTCCCTCTCCTCGCCCCCACCCCCCTGTTTCTCCAACTCACCCAGGGCCAAGCACAGCAGGAGCGAGATGGGGCGCGGGGTAGCCATCCCGGGGGGTTCGGATCCAGGGTGCGCGCCCTTCTTGGCCTAGGGGGGGACAGACACAGCGCCGGGCTCCCCCCGCCCGTCCCAGCAACCTCCTGCGGTCAACAGACAGACGATCCTGGGGGAGAGTCTTCCAGGGAGGGTATTTATAGCCCGAGGCTGAGCTCAGCGCCCGCAGGAGAAAACCCAAGAGCGCCTTGGAATGCC
The DNA here is from genome assembly GCF_951804945.1 of Podarcis cretensis. NCBI lineage: Eukaryota > Metazoa > Chordata > Lepidosauria > Squamata > Lacertidae > Podarcis > Podarcis cretensis. The sequence goes on along the minus strand of NC_137177.1, from coordinate 19,843,068 downwards.
GGAGCCGGATGCAGCTGACTCGGCCTCGGCCACTTGATCCTGCTCGGCCCCGAAGAGGGCGGCGGCGGCGGCGGCAGGGGGCGCTGCGCCGCTAGTTGCCCCGACGGCTGCCCCTTGCGCCGCGGCGCTGCTACGGGACGAAGCCGGGGACCGAGAGCAAGAGGAGATGCAGAAGAGGCGGCCGGCGGGAGGATCCATAAAAGTTGGGATGGGCCCGGAGAGCGCGCGGGGGTCCTTTCTCCTCCTCACCAAGCCAGGGCGAGGCGAGCCGGGGTGGCTTGTCCTGCCGAAGATCCCGCGTCTGGAGCTTTGAATTTCCTGCCAATTTTCTTTCCCAAAAAATTATTTGTTTGCTTGTTTCCCGGTCCCAGGAGCCGTGTCCTCCTCCCTCCGAGGTGCGCCGGCCAGGCTCCAGGCGCTCACGGCCTTGCTTCGGGTCCGCTGGCGGCAAGGCTCCGCGAGTCACCTTTAAATCCGGAGTGCCTTCCGAATGGGCATCCTGTCTCTTTTTCTCTGCGAAAACACGGGCATGCACAAACACACACCCCGATCTAGCCAGGCAGCGCAGCCCGATTGGCAAAGCGTCTTCGGCGCGCGCAAGGAGGAGCTACCCGCCCCCACGAGCAGGTGCGGGACGCAGCAGGGCCGGATCCATGGCCGGTGCGCGGCGCCTCGGAAGCCCCTTCGCGGGCTGTACTTGGGACGGGGAGAGGTCAGATCTTTTTAACCGCTTCCTGTCACCGGTAGGGCTGGATCGAAGCGAGGAGGAATCGATTTTGGAGACAAGACTCTGCCTGCTGCAGAGGGATGGGAAGGATCAGGGTGTGGGGTGAGACGCTGCCCGGATGACCCTCCCTCCCTCCTTCCTTCTCTCTCTCTCTCTCTTTCTCCTTCCCGCCTTCCTTCCTTCCTTCAACTGGGGGCTGCGACGCGGCGATTTGCCCGCTCTCGCCTTGCCTAGCCTTCCCCGGCGGCGCGCACCGCTGCGGCAAAGCCGGCGCTGGCGGCGGAAGGCTTGGGCTTGCTGGCGCTGCTGCTGCTGCTGCTGCTGCTGCTCTTGCTGCTGCTGTCGGAGAGGGCGGCTGGGAATGAATCAAAGCGTGCGCCAGTCGGAGGGGGAGGGCGCAGCGAAAGTTGATGCATTGCAGCAGCAGCCCAAGCAACAGCGGGAGCCGAGCAGGGAGCCGCCACGCGGGGCAAGCCGAGGGTAGGCAGGCAAGGGGAGGGCGAGCTGGCTGGACGTGAGCGCCAAGCACTGCGCCCACCTGCCCACCCGTCCTCCTCCGCCTCCTCTGCCGTGTGGTGGGGAATAATCCACGAGGGGGGCGGGTGTGCAAGGAAGATCAGGACGGAAGAGGGATGCGTCACTCTCTGCAGTGGCTGCGGGAGCGGAGGAGCCCGGCAGCAGCTCGTCCCAAGTCGTGTCCCCCCCGCCCCGCCAGCGCGAGTCACGCCCACGGTGGGTCCTCGACCCCCGCGCGCCTCTCTCCCAAACGGCAGGCGCACCTCGAGATTCTAGGTACAAGAAGAGATAGGACTGCCCCGAAAGTCTTGACAATGCCCCTGATCGGGCCCTGAAGGACACTTTGCACCGGGTCAGAAGCACTCTCGGCGTTGGTGTGTCACGTGAGTCGAAGCTTTGCAATAGGTCCCTGAGGATGAAACTCCTTGGCCTCTTCATTGATTATTGGGTTTACAGTATTTTTACCCGCTCTTCATAAAATTCTAGCACAAACTACAATATAGTTATATATATTTTTTTGAAGATCAATTAAAACTATGTTTGCTGCCTCCCATCCTAGTAAGAAAAGAGGTCCCATGCTCAGTCCTGTCAGTGGCTACTGGGTAATGATAGGGAAAGGCACTTTGCAGATACTCAGAGACAGCTTCAGTTTTTATCAGCAGACCTGTTGCTCTTTGGCACTGAAAACAGATTCCTGGACTAAACCCCAGAAAGTGATGGTTGACTTAAGCCCTTCTGCCTGATCCCAAAGAGAAAGACCTCTTTGTCTCTCCCCACCCCTAGTCCTAAATTGGGTAGACCAAAGCAGATGAAATCCCTTAATCCGCACACAGTGCAGGCTATATATGTTGGAGAGCACACACTTCTCATGCTCTTATCCTGGCAAAGTTTCGAACACGAGAAGATAGCCTCTGTATTATTTTATTGTTGTTAGCCGCCCTGAGCCCGGCTTTGGCTGGGGAGGGCGGGATGTAAATAAAATTATTTTTTTTTATTATTATTATTATTATTATTACTAAATCAAATCATTGGCCCATGTAGCTCAGTATTAGGCAGAGCCACACTGCGCATTCAAAGCACATGACTTCTCCCAAATAATCACAGGAACCGTGGCTTGTGAAGGTTGCTGGGAATTCGTAGCTCTGTCAGGGAGAAACCATCACTCCCAGGATTCCCATGTGCTTTCAGTGCCTGTTGGACGTGTTGCCCACGGGCGCAATGGCACCTTAGAGGTCTTCTGCTGGTATCTACACAGCTTCCAACCCTCCCACTCACTGCCCCCATGGTGGTAAGGGAGAGTATGTTTTTATCCCTTCTATAACTTTTATTAACTTTTTTTAAATTTTTATTTATTTATTTATTTTTTAAAGAGTGACACCCGTTCCCCATTTCCTTGTTCAATCCTATGTGCTTTTCAAGCCTCAAATTAATTTTACTGGATCTGGCTTTCTCCCAGATCCCTTGGAAAAACAAAGTGTGTGTTTTTTGTGTCCCCTATATTGGCAGGGGGCTGATCTGAGGAAACGAGAAGTGACAAGAGGGGTGGCGCCTATGATGCTTAAAATCCAGGTGTTCCCTTGGGCCTAAAAAAAAGGTTGGCAACACATAATACGTAACACACAGCTTGATCTATTCTATAGCATTCACCCCGACAGATGTAGTGAAACCTAGATAGCTTTAATAGGGGATTGCATTTATGATCAGATTCCTGATGTCTACCAGCCATGATGACTTAAGAAGTGGCTTACTTGTGAAGCAAACATTTGTACGTTGAGGTCCCTGGAGCAAGCACTCAGGTCTCCACTTGGAGGGGTTGGGGAAGCTGGTGATGTGAAATGCCTTTCTCTGCCTGAGACCCTGGAAAGCCATTCTGCCAGTCAGAGTAGGCTGCACCAGTCTAGATGGGACAAATAATCTGATCCAGTGTTCAAAATTCGCCAGGCACATTTTTCACCTAGCTATCAGCCGCGTGCGACCAAGTGAAGATGCCCGTGTGCCAGGATGTCACCTGACGTCTGCTCCATCTGGAAATGTGTGTCTAGCGATCCTTGGGTCTTGCCTGTTTCCACACACTTAACAATGCACCTTGTAGAATTCTACCCATGATATTTTATGTGCCAAAATCAGAAAAAAATTCAGGAACCAAAAAATACAACTTTCCAGTGGGGTCTGGCATCAAAATGGCAACTAGACATTTTGTTTTGGCAACTGCAACCCTGGTTTAAGAAGCCATTTAGCTCCTAGCTTGTATATCTGAGTTTCTAACACTGGTCTGATCTGGGGTTAAGGCAGCTGGGTTTAATGCAAGCTAATGAGTGGTTCAAATTCTAATCTGTGAATGCACGCATGAAACCAGCAGGCGGCAGTTACTCGGGACTGATTTAATGAGCACTGCAGAGGTGCAGTCTTGTATATTCATCATCAGTCACAAACCCTCTCTCCCTTTCCTCTTACAATCTACCTGCCTCCCACAATGCCTCACCGTAACATTCCCCATCTCCCAGGCTCTGAGAGATTCTCTGATTTCAGGCTCCTGCATCATTCACTTATGCAAGGCTAATGGACACACACACTTGCCTGCCTGGGAGTCCGATGATGGAGATCACTCCCGTTCCACTCCGGTGCCCCGGGGGTCAACATCCACTCTCCTCTGCCCCATTGTGAGCAGCAAGCAAAGCTTTCAAGGGCCTCTTTGACTATGAATGGTTCCTTGTCCCTTTGCCCTTCAGAGATGCTGTCTCAGCTGAGCCGTTAGCCTTACAGACTGTGAGGGAATCACAGAACTGTAGAGTTGGAAGGGTCCCCGAGGGTCATCTAGTCCAACCCCCTGCTATGCAGGAAGACTTGAGCCACACTGCCTATCAGAGTAGGCCATACCGTGAGCTTACTTGAGAGACCCCATTTCTGGGAGTTCTGCTATCATTTGAAAAGAGAATCCTGCGGGAAGTGAAGTTACAGGGAACCAAGCAGAGGGCCTTCTCGGCAGTGGCACCCTCCCTGTGGAATGCCCTCCCATCAGATGTCAAGGAGATAAAGAACTACACAACTTTTAGAAGACATCAGAAGGCGGCCCTGTATCAGGAAGGTTTTTTACGTTTGACATCTTACTGTTTTTAATATGCACTGTAAGCCCAGCCAGATGGGTGGGGTATAAATAATGCTATTATTATTATTATTATTATTATTATTATTATTCCTCTGATCCAAGCAATGGCTGTGGTGTAAAGTTGTTCCTACCTAAACACTGCTGAGCCTTCAGAGGTTTACAGCAACATGCAGCAGTGTAAACCCATAGAAACCAATTCCTACACTACTGCTAGAGTGTCTCACCTGCACCCATGTGACTGTTGTAATTCATAGAATCATAGAGTTGGAAGGGATCCTGAGGGTCAGCAAAAACGCTCACAGCAACTATGAGCTGAGGGCTGCGTGCTCTCCAGGGCAACCCTCCAGGTGTCATATCCAAGTGGTAGGCGGGGTCATAGGGGAAAGTGGGCAGAGCAATGGATGTGATCCTTGGCATTTGCTGTAGGCTGTCTTTCAATCACCCAACTGTCCTTGGGTTCTGTGCCTGGGCATGCCTCTCTCCATCTTTCATCCTGGCAAGGGAGAGGCATTGTCAAGGACACATTTCAGCCAAGCACTGTCAGGAACTGGCTAGATGCAGAGGAATGGTGCAAGGCAGCACCTGGGGAACCCCCAAGGAAAGAAGGCTCAGAGCCAGAGAATTGGTGGTGGGACGACCATGAGTGGTCAGAGGGAGAGGACTGGGAGGAGGAGGTGATGCTGGAAGCTGAAGAGGTCACAGGGCTTAGTGAGCAGCAAGTCTGTGGCAGAGAGCAGTCCAGAATCAGAATCAGAAGGGGAAGCAGGAGAGGAGGGAAGCCCAGAGGCAGAGATGAGTCAGGCTGTTGAAGAAACCAGCTCCCCTCCCTCCTTGTTTCCCAGAACCAGAAGTGGTATGAAGAGGGAGACGGGCACGGCGGCAGAGTCTCAGATTGCTTGGGAAGGACCTGGGAGAGGAGACTTAGGCAACTGTGGAAATGCCTCACAGGGGCAAAATCTACTGGGATGAGTTGCTGTGCTAACAAGGCCTGGCCTCCCGAGTCAACCTTGTTTTCTTGAATAAAGAGTTAACTTCACTGATGCCATGTGATTTATTGCTGACCTGTTCCTGACACCCACTCCTGACAAGCACTCGAGGAGGGTGCAGAGCTTGGGAAGAGGGGATGTGCCCTGGGGATAGTGCCCAGGGCCAGACAAGGGTGGTAGAGGGTCCCATTCAGCCCCGTTCTGAGGTTCCCCAGCCCTGCCTCAGGACATGCAAGCCCTCAGGTTTTGCTTGTGGGTTTCCCCTGTGCCTGGGCTGGCCATTTTGCATGCTGGACTAGACAGGCTTTTTCTCTGACCCAGCAGGGCTTTTTTGTGTTCTTATTTCCTCTCCTATTCCTCCTCCCCAAAATGATGTTGCTCAGAACTATGAAGATGCAGGCAGCTCGGCACTGAAATTACAAGAGGCTTGCAGGATGTTGCTGGCAGTAGCAGATATCTGTGTCACAGCCGCCAATAATGAGATAACCTTCCCTGCCTGCCTCTCCGCTCTGAGCACCTTCTTTGGACTTGCCCCCTTGGCTTGCTGGACCCAGAAGAGCCTTGGCTCCACTCTCAGTTAGTGGCCAATTCTGCACCCTCAAAAAAACACACAGCAGCAGAAACAGATCCTGAAAACCAAGGAGAGGACAACCACCATGTTCTTATCATCCCTCTGCAAAGAAAGCCGAAGAAAGCTACTAAAAAATTTACCGTTCTGCTGCTGGGGGATGTTGGAAGGAGGCGCACAGAGCCTGTGGGGAGTGAGAGGCCTACGAAGCACAAAAGAAGCATTTAATTATGTATCTCTTCAAACAATTCCCTCTTACATTTTCTGATGTCGGTCAAAGAAAGGGGAAAGGAGACACAGGCATGGTGAAGTGAACTCCAGCAGCTTTGAAATAAATAAATATTGAAGTAAAACAAAATTAAACCTGTTACGGCTGACCTTGTACTAATCATTTCTCTAGCAGTGCTCCTTACCTGTAAACCAGGTTTGTCAGTAGGCTGTCTTTTATTAGTTTTCTTTGAAGCTTTTGTGGTGGTGGTGGTGGTTGCAATGGTTGTTGATATACTACCTTTTCTTCCAAGGTGGCGTACATGGTTCTTCTCCTCCCCATTTCATCCTCAAGAACCCTGTGAGGTAGGATAGGCTAGGAAATGGTGGCTGGCCCAAGATCACCCAATGAGCTTCACGGCCAAGGGTGGATTTGAACCCAGGTACAACACTCTAACCATTATGCCACACTGGCTCAGAGTTTTAGAACTGCGTATGTAGATTTTTACTTGTATATGCAGCTCAGTGGGCTGTGGGGGATACTGTGAGTGTCCTGAACCCCTGGCCTACCTGGCAGCAAGTCAAGTCGAAGGTTCAAAGCCACACAAACAAAGTCCAAAGTCCAGGATCAATCCAAGTAGCTAAGTCTGAAGTCCAGCAGTCAGGATACAGCCCAGTCTCAATCAAACCCAAAGCAGAGTCCCTTAGGGGTCCAGGAGCATCCAAGTCAAGGTCCATCAACTTGGGCAGCTGAGCAGACACAGCGCCTGAGCTCTGCTTCCCTTTTGTATTTTTCATGCAGATTGCAGGCATGTGGAGCTCACCTGTTCTGAGCCCTATCCGGCTGAGGAATCACACCCCTCCTCCCAGAGCTAGTGAGCCCCACCTGGCCAGCTAGGGAGCTGGGCTGTGGGCCCTTGGCTGTCTCAGCCTTCTGGAGCACATTGCCCACTGCTCTCTACACCTCAGAGCCAGCCATGTTTGTGGAGACAGGGGCCTCTTTGGCTCTGGGGATGAGTCCTGCTGCTCTGGATCCTGCGCATTGACCTCCATGCCCTCGCCATCCCAGCTCTCTGTGAATACTTCCTTCCCCACCCCCAGCTTGCCCCAGTGTGTCCCAATCCTGGCTACCCCCCTCGCCGGGATCTTCTTCCTCCTCTCCATCCTCCTGCCAGTTCACGAAACACAACAGGAAATTCACTCTGCTCCACCTGACTCCCATCACTTGTATCTGACTGGTGGGTGAGCTTCTGGGTTCTTAAGGAAAACAAACTAGATTCTGCAAGCCGTAGAGCGCAAGTGGGCAGACAGGCTTGTGTGCTGTACTTAGCTTTTTACTACAACCCCCCAGATCCATCAATCACAGCCTCGTGCAAAAGGGGAACTAAAGAATTCTGAGCCCAGAAGTGAACTGAGCTCCTAGTCGTTCCACACAAAAATCCACTCCTGGTTATTCCAAGTTTCCTCCATTTCAGCAATATAATTATGGCAGGTTGGGGCAGAGAATAATTTTGCTGTTGCTACTATGGACCATAAGGAGTCTGAAATCCTTGTCAATCTACTACAGATCACCCAGGGATCTACCTGGTGGGTCCTGAGCTGGTAGAGGATTTGTGGGCATGTTCTACTCTAGAGCATCCTCATGGTCTCTTGGGTCCCACCTTTGTCTCCTGCCAAAAGAACCACTTGCCAGTGTCTCTGGCACTCCTGAGACAATCTTAGGCTGGTGGCAACTGGGGAAATTGCCCTGTGGTGCCAACCTGACCTTGGAACACTCTCCCTCAAGGTTCCCTTCCGAGGAGCTTCAGATGTGAAGCCAATACCATTTTACTTGTCCAGGCTATTAATGATTGTCTTTCACAGCCGGTTGAGGTCTTCTGTGTTATTTTTATCGTCGTTTAACTGCTGCTTTTGTCTTATCGTTTTGTGGTCTGGATTCCTTTTTTGGGATGGGAGGATGTCATTTAAATAATTCATGGTTAAAACAAAAATAATGTGTGTGTGTTTCTGCAAGCCACCTAGAGAATCTTTAATTGTGAGGTGGGATGAGATATCTATCTATCTATCTATCTATCTATCTATCTATCTATCTATCTCTATATATCTATCTATCTATCTATCTATCTATCTAGTATGATCTGAGAACATAGTCCAGATAACACACCCCTGCAACTTATTATTGCCTGGGTAGGGATGGGGAAGGATGCCATCTTTTAGGGAAGCTTCTCCAAGAACACTGACAAAGAGCTATACCCAACTCAGTTTTACTCAAGGGCAGTCACTGAACTCAATGAACCTACGTTTGTCATGTCCATTCATTTTAGCGTGTCGGCTCGGGTGTGACTAGCATTAGATGCAGCCAAGGGAGGCAGGGGGGCAAGGAGGAGCCTCACATGACAGGCTCCTCATGGTGAGCAGCCTTCCCATGCATTGTCCAGAACACCTGAAGGAAAAAACAACAACACAGCCCTTCTAGGAAGAAGCCGAGCTGAACTCCCTAGGTGTCAGAAAGGATGGAGAAGGCACTAGTGCAGGGCTATGAAGTCATCAAGCCTTGGGAGGCAGCATCATTCAGGACCCCCTCGGCCATGAAGCTCCCTAGGTGAACTTGGGCCAATCTATCTCAAAGGATTCTTGCGAGGATAAAATAGAAAGGGGGGGCACAGGGACTAGGCATGCTGCTTAAGCTTCTTGCAAGTGAGATGGGTTGTACGTGTCATAAGAAATTATGCTCATAAGGGGACCCAAGGGTCATTTAATCCAACCCTCTGTAAGGCTAGCCACAACTGTCCCTAAGTAGGCTCAAACCACCAACCTTCTGGTTAACAGCCAGACGCATTGACCCACTGCACCTCCTCAATGGAACAACAGTTTTTGTTATCCTTTGCCAGGATCTATTGGAATCGTTAACCATGAAAGCAGATTTCCTTGGGCCCTCCTGCTGTGGCTACTGCAAGGGATCGCTTGCTTTCTGGACCTCTGCAACTCCCCAGTGCTACAAAGAATTAGGCCCAGCCTGGCCCTTTGTGACATACGCCCCTACAACATGGGTCACTCAAGCGCCCTAGTGACAGGGGTGGAGGAGACACAGAAGACCACACACTTTAAAAACACTCCCCATATACACACAGAGAGATTCCGATCCACGGTCTTTATTCCGCTCCCTAATAAATAAGCCCCAGCACCTCTGTGGAACCTTGAACACAAAGGATCGTTAACACTGAACACAGCTACAAAACTGGGGGGGGGGGGGAAGAAGGGAGAAAAGCGGAGGTCAGAAACCTGGGCCTTCCAAGGTCTTGAGTCGGGAGTGGAGAACACAGGGCTGGCAGACACACACCCCTCCCCAGGAGGGGGTGGATTTCAAGATTAGAAACCCCCTCAGGCAGTATTTGAAGGGCACCTGGGGCCCTGACTGGCAGTGCAACCTCATTTTAAAGTGACAGTACAGCTAGGCCTTGGCAAAGCCCATTTGTTGCCTCGGAGACGGGCCTAGAAGGAATCGGGCAAAGGAGTCCTGGAGTCTAGGAGCGTGTTGCTGTCCACATGGGAGTAAAAAAAATAAAAAGTAAAACCCAGGAGCCCCGACCCTGCGGCCACTGTGCTGCACTCATTCAGACTGCCCTCATCTCAAAAAAAAAAAAAAAAAAAAAGAGCTGAGTTTGGCATTTTCGTTGCGGCAAATAACGGATTAGGGCAGCTGGCGCAGCAGAAACCTCCCAAAGCCAGAAAGCTTTTGGCATAGACTGGGGTACTCCTGGACTCGCTGCCCACCCCCACACCAGTGATGGAAACGCATAAATAGGATTACTGGTGGGTTTGACCCAGCTGCTTCCCCAGCTGCCTTTGGGCATGCTCTTAAGTCAGGGATGGGGAACCTGTGGCCCTCCAGATATTGTTAAGACTCCAACTCCCATCAGCTCCAGCCACCAAGGCCAGCAGTCAGAGATGATGGGTGCTGTAGTCCATCAACATCTGGAGGGCCATCCCTGCTCTAGGTTAACTCTCACATGGGCAAGGGGCACAGAACCCCCTCAAGGGTCTCAGATGCTCTCCAACTTCTGTAAATCAGATTTCTGGCCACATAATGTTCAGGGCCATGCCTACCCTTTCCCCCTTCTGTCAGAGGTAATGTTGTCGAGAAGATCCCTTTAATAAAACAATCGGGCTCGCCAAAGGATGGGAACAGGAGGAGAGGGAGCAAGGAAGGATTCAATACGGACTCTTGGTTTCCCATCTCTCAACCACTTGTGTGTGTGAGAGAGAAGGAAATCGCAGATCGATTGCCCTCAACATGGAGGAGGAAAGCAGGTCCTTGCTGTCCCAGCTGTTGGGTGAAATCTCAACACAAGAGATACAGGCACCGCCACCTGTCCACTAAAGTTCCCAGTCACACACACTCTGAACAACAGCTGGAAAGAAGGTAGAGAAAGGATGCTGGAGCAGCAGAAGTCAAAAGCTCTCTGGGGTCCTGTGAGGAATATAAATAGCACTTAAAGGGGGAGGGGATAAAATGAAGTCACTGCAGAGACCCTCAGAGAGAAGAAGAGAGAAGGAAGAGGCTCCGGGAGAAAGATCCCCGAAGCAGGAAAGTGGTGGCGGTGGAATCCATCACTGCGAGTGGCACTCTTGAGGCTAAGGTCCAGCTGTTGGTCTGGTGAGGAGTGGAATGTCGTCCCCTCGGTCGCACGCCGGCCACGGGAGGTGGGTGCCACCGACCCAGCAGCAGTTTCGGAGCAACATCCTTGGGAGAGAGGGAGCGCTGGGGGTTTCACTCCGGCTCCAAGGGGGGCTCAGCCACCGTGATGCCCTGGTGCAGCTTCTCAAGGGAGATTTTCATCTGGAGGAAAGAGGACAGCGTTAGCCCGCCCTGGAGGCAGTCGAGTAAGGAGCGGTCGTTATTAGCAAAGAGGCCCAGGAGCGGTTTTATTCTCAGGGCCTGTGTTATCAGCAGGGTCTCTTTCCCAAACCCCATCTGTTGTGGTGCAAACAACAGCTTCAAAGAGAGGGATTTCAATTGGGAAAATGGCTTGCGGGCGGCAAAGTTTAGGAAACCAACTCTGTCTCAGCACCATGATTCAAATCCTCCCCCCCCCCCTTCACCTCGCATCTCCTTAAGGCTGGAGGGGGAAGAGAAACATAGAGAAACTCCGGGGTTTGTGAAGCCTGAGAAAAGGAAGCCCACCACAAATATTCCTCCGTTTGCACTGAAAAGGACTCGGTCCTTTGTGCATCCCTATGCAATCATGTGCAAAGGATGTATGTTTTTCAAATGCTCCAAGAATGCAGAAAACACCACTGCCAGAGATTCCCCTGCTGACTCGAGGGCCCCCAAACATTACCCAGGGCAGGAGAAGCAGAGCTGGTGGTGCAGATCAATCGGCCAACCAAAGAAGTGACTAGGACTAGATATCCCCCAACATCCTCCATGGAAAAATGGTACTATTGCCATTAATTTCCACTGGGTCAAACTGTGGGATGTAACATCACTGAAGCAGTCAAATATAACATTTCCTGTTTGCCCAGTGTGGACACACAGGGGAATGTTGCTTCAGCCAGGAGGACTTCCTGTCGCACCCAGTCTGAAGCATCCTCCCCCTGTGCGTGACCAGGTAGATGGGCGTGACCCTAGCAGACCCTACAAAAGGGCCAGTCATGCAGCCACCTTCCCTTTTTCGCCTTCTCTCCATCTTGCCTTTTGCTGTCTGCTGGCTCTTAGCCAGCAGCGCATGGGCTCATCCCTCACAGTGGATGAACCCATACTTTTCTCTGTAACTGCAAGATATAGCCTGCCTTCAGGACCATACTGTGAACTGAACGTAAGTTAACCTTATCATTACTTTTAAAGGAAGACTTGTGTCATGATTGTTTTTTAGAGGGAAACTAAAGGGGATTTACCGGGAACAATCCAATCTGGACAAGCCAGACTGGATTGCTTAACTCAAACGATTCTCACGAATCCATCAACTATAGCTTCCAGCAATGTACAAGGGAATGTGCTCTGCATGAGTGGGGAAGGATAAAATTTAATCAATATTTCCGCCCCTACTATCCACAACATTCCCACACAAGGGTGTTCACGTTAACTCCCCATTAGCGCCCTCGTGACAACTGCAAACCTCACCTCATCTAGAAGCTCCACGGAGGCCTTGAGGATCTGCTTCCACTTCTGAACCTCCACACTGTGAAACCGCTTCTGCAGCTCCAGGATCTCGGCCCATTCAGATGCTGTCTGTGGTAGCTTTCTGCCAGGGAGGAGAGAGAGTGTGTGTGTACTCTTAGCTGCAATCGACAGGGAAATGTCTTCAAAGCACCCCTCATCTCCATGCCTTATGTGCTCCTCCAGAGTGCTAATGCTCCTACCCCACAGACCAGTTCCACAAGGCCTCTGTATTCTTAAATGCAGCCCACTTTCCCCTCTCACCTCCTTTCTAACAGAATGTTGCCAACGCATTTAACCTTTTTAACAAACCATGGGGCCCAAATCCGTTGTTTCAGATCATAAAGGTAAGAAAAGGTTGTGTTCCTCACACTTCTCTCTTGGTTCCTTACCCACTGGAGAGCGCATAGGCCTGCCATGATTCAAAGGTCCGGGCTGTGTGCTCCAGAGACCAGAGCCTGTAGAACAGCATCATGTTCAGGATAACCAAGACCACAAGGCTGGAGAGAGAAAGAGAGAGAGAAATGGCTTGGAAGGAGAAGGGACCACTCGGGCCAAGCTCTTGCCGAAGCAGCCAACCTGTGCCTGGTTCAAACCACTTCAGCCTCTACATTTAAAAGACAAACAAGTAGAGATTTAAAATGTCAAAGAGAAGCATTATCAGCCAGCTTCTCCCTCACATGCTACCCTTCTACATGAAGGGATCTATCTACTTGTCTATATAACATATATATTCAACTATAGGCTCATCCACTTCCTCTTGTCCCACTGTTCCTGCCCAGGGAAAACAGCTCTTTAGCGCTCAATCGAACCAAAAATTATGTTTGCTCTGATTTAACACTAAAGGGTGGATTTCCCCTGGGAAAGGAGCGGGACATGAGGAAAACCACTCGGATCCATGCCTAGAAAGTGTGAGTCAAGCAGGGCAAGTGGAAGTGTGGATGAGCCCCTGTGTTTTATTCAAGAGTGGACCACTGAAATCAGTGGACCTAGCCTAGCCATGTCCACTGATTCTGATGGGTCTGTTCTGAGAAGGTCTAGCATCAGAAACAGCTCGGTGGGCGGTATCCAACAAAGCAGTTCCGCGAATGCAAGGGCTTCTGGCTGCACAGTGGAACTTCCCATCGCCCTCCCCTCCAGGAGCATGCACTGAATCTATTCTCAACTTTCCCCCAATCCTCCAGAGCATATCTGGGGAAGATGCAGGGGATGCAAGAGAGGAAGTTCTGCTGTGCAAATAGAAATCCTTGAGCTAACAGAACTACTGTCAGAGGCAGCCAACAAAGTACCCTCCAGGTGTCATCAGCCCAATCAAGCTTGGTTAATGTTCAGCGGTGATGGGCATTAGAATATCCTGGGGGTTGGGCACCATGCTCGCATTCAGCCAGGTGACACACATACCCTCAAAACTGGTTTTTCACTTCAGTCAGAGATTTTCTAGGCCATAGAAAACACCCCTGTCCTGTGGGTCCCCCTGTCTAGTTATTATTGACTTGCTGAGAGCAAGGAAAAAGTCTTGCTCCTTCTATCAGGTCAGGCTATTTGTCCATGTGGCCTAAAGTTGTCTGCGGACTGGCAAGGTCTCAAGCAGAGACTTTTCACATTGCCTGCTACTTTTTGCTTGCAATAGCACAGGCGGAACCCGGGAACTTCACTGAGCATGTGTTTTGTAAAGCACATGTGCTCTGCCATGGAATTATAGCTCTTCTCCGTGTGTTTTAATTTTCTGGAGTTATCCATGCGTGTACCAGGCGCTTCTGGCTCGACCGCGGAGCTATGGCCCCTCCCCAGCTCCTTCAGCCTTTTTGCAAACAAGAGGACCAGAGTTCAGGCCCTGCAATATTGCTCAGTTACATTTGGCTCTAAGAAAGAACGCACAACCCTTTGCAGCTTCCCTGCTCAGAGCATTAAAAATACAAGGCATGAGTGCCTATTAGTGTATGCTACGCTGAGTGGATGATGCCAGCATCTGACATCTCTCTTTGGGAAATCAATAGCATGTAGCTCATTAGAGCGCAGTATTTAAAGAAAGTAAATGCAGGGATTCAACACAGATGCTGGTGAGGGTGGTTGAGACAGGGCATGGGTCTGCGCCATTTAGCTTAAGTGGTAGCAAGCATTCTCCCCCTTCCCCCCCTTGTTAGGAAAACAGCCCAATGCGATAAGAGACAATAGTCTGTGATGATCTCTCCAGGTTAGTTTTTAAGTAATCAAGTGGAGGCTGCAGCAATAATATCGAAAACGTACAGATCGTGTTGCAAATGCACTATGTGAACTCAGCCTGAGCTGAAGGACAGCAATATACAACAAGACTTGATCCCTGTGTAATCCATGCTTTTGCACATTTTTTTTTTTATATTGGATACAAAATTCAGCAAGCCAGTAGTCTTCTTTCTCTTTTTCTCACTTTCTTTTGCATTCTCTTTGTTCGATTTTATTTCTTTTGCATTATCTCTCACTTTCTTACTTTCTCTCTTACATTCTCTCTTTCGCATTCTTTTGCACTGTTTTCTTTCTCTTTTGCTTTCTCTTTCACATTTGCTTGCATTATCGCCTTCTCTCTTTCACATTTTTCTCTTTCAGAATTCTTTCTTTTGCATTCTCTCTTCCACATCCTTTTTCTTTTGCAGCCTCTCTTTTCTTTCTCCCTCTTTCACATTCTTCCCCCCTCACATTTTCTCTTGTTCTCTCTCTCCTGGAAAACCCCTGGCTCACAGATTAAGCTTTGATCATGTGAAGGCAGAGATGGGGTGGGGTGGGGTGAGGGGTCAGAAGCCACAAGGAAGAGAGAAGAGAGGGGCTAAGCAGGCCACCCAGCTGTCGGGGGACACAACTTTGGTGTGTCACAAAGCACTTTGTTCCTTGCCATAACTGCCAGGCACAGGCAAAGATAAGGAAGCAGTATGCAACTTCATATAACTTAGCCAGGGTAAAGAACTCAGGCTATCTGTCTATGGATCATTATTTTCCTTTTCCTTTGCTTTTAATTCAGATAGAAGCCCTGAGTACAAGACAACCAGTAAGGGGGAAAAGGGCAAGCAGGGAGAAAATGGAGGACAAAAGGAGTGGAGGAAGGAATGCACAGGCGAGTGGAGGATGACAAACAGGCTCAGGGACAGGGAGCCAGAGGAGATGGTTGTGGCGGCAGGGAGGAGGGTGGCAAAGAGCATAAGCGGGGAGGTGTTGGGGTGTTATCTGTCAGCATCCAAGGCAAGGGATGGTGTTTGTGAGTCAACAGCAGGATCGGTGCAGGATGGGGTTTGGGTTCGGGGCAAGGTCCAAAGGGGGCCCAAGGCAAAAGCAAAGTTGGGGGGAGTGAGACTGGCATACGATACCTCACACAGATCCTGTGCGGAGGCAGAGGTGGAAGAAGGAAAGAAAGAGACGTGTGACGCTTTGCTCGTGCTTCCGGCCCGGAAAAAAACACACCAAAAAAAGCAGGGGATCCTATCCTGAGTCTCTCCCCACCCCACCCCCCACACCAAATGCTCACCATTACTATTAAACAAGCAAAGCCGCTGACCCTGCTCTTGCGTCCTTCTCACGGCAGAACAACACACAGAAATGGGAGGGTGAGGTTTAAGAGATGCAGGAAGCTGACTGCTACCAGGAGGAGATCATGTGTCGATCTCATCCAGTACTGGCTGCTCATAAGAGGCTGCCGCTCTCTGGGGTCTCAGGCATAGTGTGCTTCTGATGCCCCAGGGGCCAGTCTGCATGCAAAGTGTGTGCTCCACCCCTGAACCAGGGCCCCGCCCCTTACCCAGCACAAAGAGAGAAAGTGGTGAGCAAAAACCTTCGCTTCATGCACTTCGAGGCATCGGGCTGGATGTACACGATGCACTAAACATGGCAACCGTGGGTTGTGGGCTGGTGCTGACCTTTAAAGCCCTAAACGGCCTCGGCCCAGTATACCTCAAGGAGCATCTCCACCCCCATTGTTCAGCCCAGACACAGAGGTCCAGCTCTGAGGGCCTTCTCAGTAGTGGTGCCATCCCATCAGATTCCAAACATAAAAAGCTACACAACTTTCCGAAGGCAATGGAAGGCAGCCCTGTATCAGGAAGTTTTAAATGTTTGATGTTTTACTGTGGAATTAATAATTCGTTGGGAGCTGCTGGAGCAACCCATTCATATGGGCAGCATGCTGCTACTGCTATTATTATTATTATTATTATTATTATTATTATTATTATTACTACTACTACTACTACAGTGGAACCTCAGTTTTCAAGCGTCTCAGAAGCCGAACGTTTCAGTTTTCAAACACCGAAAACCCGGAAGTGAATGCTTCCGTTTTCAAACGCGCCTCGGAAGTCGAACGGCTTCCAAGGCATGTTTCTCCATTTTCTCCATTGAACTTGCAGCCAGCCCTTTGCGCCTCAGTTGTAGAACGTTTCAGAAGTTGAACGGTCTTACGTTTGACAACCGAGGTTCCACTGTAAATTATTATTACTATTATTATTATTATTATTATTATTATTATTATTATTTCCTATGCTTGTCCTGCTCAAGAACAGGTTGTGCTCTTACTTTGCCTCCCAATTCAGCTCACGTCTACACTGCACATTTAAAGCACTCTTATGCCACATCAGCAGTCATGACTCCCCCGCCAGCTTCCTAGCTGGTTGACGGTGCTGGGAATCGTAGCCTTGCAAGGGGTCTCCTAACAGCTCTCAGCACACTCAAACTACAGTTCCCAGGACCTTGCGGGGTCAAGACTATTAAAGTGGTGCTAGGGCACTTTCAGGTATGGTGTGAGGGTGCTTTGCTAGGAGATGAACCCCACTGAACACAGTGGGACTCACCTCTGAGTAAACATGCCTGGGGCCGCGTCAGTTCCTAAGAGGCTCTAGATCCAACACCAACTCCAACCCCCCTGCTCCCCATTTCCCAAGCCAGCAGCTGCCTTACACCAAGCTGATGATGAGAATCACGGTGGAGACGGTCTGGCCTTGGCCTTGTTCCGACAGCTGCTCCGAGAGCCGAGAGGTCAGGCTGCCTGCAGGGAAGGAGAAGGCCCGCAGGTCAAGGGCTGTTGCAAGCATCGTGCCCTGCGGATCCAGGGAGACAGCCCAGTGCGGAAGGGAAGGGGAGAGGCTGGACCCCGGTGCGAGGGGGGCCTACCTGAGGGACGGATGGTGCGGGCTGCCCCCTCACCGTCAGGCAACGTGGGGAGTGGGGGCTCGACGTGGGGGGCTCTCCAGCTCAGGGTGCGCTTCCGGCGGCGCAGGCCGGACAGCAGCCCCCGCGGCTCCTTGCCATGGCAGCTCTCTTCCAGCAGGGCCTTCTCTGCCTGCACCAGCGCCAGCTCTGCAACAGAGGGAGCGGGAGGGGAGGCTGAAAGCTCCATAGCAGACTCCCAGGGGAGGCTGGTCCTGCCCTGCCAACCTCTGTCAGCCCTCTGCCAACCCTCCACCTGCCTGCCTTTTTAACTAAAGGGCCTTTTCGGTAGTGGTGCCTGCCCTGCGGAACACCTTCACATCAGATGTCAAGGAGATAAATAGCTATACAACTTTTAGAAGACATCTGAAGGCAGCCCTCTATAGGGACGTTTTAACCATTTGATGTTTTATTATGTTTTCATATCTGTTGGAAACCACCCAGAGTGGCTGGGGCAACCCAGTCAGATGGACAGGGTGTAACAACAAAAACAATAACAATCAGCCCAGGGCCCTGGCTGTCAGGTCCCTTCTCCTTAGTCTCAGTTTTGCCTTTGTAGGATTCAGCAAGGAGGAGGGGGAGAAAACTAGCATTAGCTATCTCTGCCCGTCATTGACTCTGGCGCCACCTACTGTTGGGCTCCCTGCCTCCCACCCTACCAGTCCCAATGAGCACCAGCTACCAATGCTTTCTCCTCCAGGGCATGAATACCTCCCACATGCCCGCAGATAAAGCAACCCAGACCCAGGGCCACTGAAACTACGGGGCGCTAGGATCCCCCACACGGGACAAAGCAGGGGGCAATCTCAGCCCCTGAGGCCCCTGGCGGTGCTGCTCTGTGCTCAGATTTCTGGAGTGCAGCTCTGCCCTTTTGCTCCCTTTTGCTCCCCATACCCAAGTGCTGAAAGTATTCTTCCACACCGCTCCAGGCGTTTTTCTCAATGAGCGTTTTCACCAGGTTCCATGGCTGCTTCCGGTACCGGATCTCAGAGGAGACTCTGCAATAAAGGAAATAAAAGCTTCTGATGAAGCGGCCTGTGAAAGCTCACTCCACAGATTCTATGGAAGTATTCAAGCAGAGGCTAGACGGCCATCTGCCGGGGATGCTGTTATTATATACTTTGTTGGACTGAACAGGGGGGTTAGACTACGCTCAGGTTCCCTCCAACTCTGTGACCATATGGTTCCATGATAAACGCTCCTATGGCCTTAAATGGATTAATCCGTTCCAGACTTTTAAAAACAACTCCTAAAACAGCAATTTAACATGATTTTTACTATCTAACAAGACCATTTCTGAGTTAGGGTTAATTTTAGAACTGGGTTAGTGTTAGGGTAAGGATTAGAATGAGGGTTAGGGTTGGTGTTGTTTTATGTTTTCTTGTGGTTTTAATTCATTTGCGGTTGGTTTGCTTTTTTCAATTTGTTGTGTTGCTGCTTTTTTCATGAGTTTGTTGGCTTTGTGGTTTTCTGGATAGTTTCAGACTATATGTTTCCAGGTTTGTGGCATTCGAATTCCAAGTTGTTCGTGAACTAAGCTGTTTGAAAACTGAGGTACCACTGTACTGTTTTGGGGGGACAGGGGGCAGGCAGGTGTGGGGGACTCCCTGGTCCTGAATGGGGTAACTGTACCCCTGAAGGACCAGGTGCGCAGCCTGGGAGTCATTTTGGACTCACAGCTGTCCATGGAGGCGCAGGTCAATTCTGTGTCCAGGGCAGCTGTTTACCAGCTTCATCTGGTACGCAGGCTGAGACCCTACCTGCCCGCGGACTGTCTCGCCAGAGTGGTGCATGCTCTAGTTTTCTCCGGCTTGGAATGCTGCAATGTGCTCTACGTGGGGCTACCTTTGAAGGTGACCCGGAAACTACAACTAATCCAGAATGCAGCAGCTAGACTGGTGACTGGGAGTGGCCGCCGAGACCACATAACACCAGTCCTGAAAGACCTACATTGGCTCCCAGTACGTTTCTGAGCACACTTCAAAGTGTTGGTGCTGACCTTTAAAGCCTAAATGGCCTTGGCCCAGTATACCTGAAGGAGCATCTTCACCTCCATCATCCAGCCCGGACACCAAGGTTCAGCTCCGAGGGCTTTCTGGCGGTACCCTCACTGCAAGGTTACAGGGAACCAAGCAGAAGGCCTTCTTGGTTGTGGCACCTGCCCTGTGGAACACCCTCCCATCAAATGTCAAGGAAATAAACAACTATCTGACTTTTAGAAGACATCTGAAAGCAGTCCTGTTTAGGGAAGTTTTTAATGTTTGATGTTGTATCATGTTTTTAATATTCTGTTGGGAGCTGCCAAAAGTGGCTGGGGAAACCTAGCCAGATGGGAGGGGTATAAATAATAAATCATTATTATTATTATTATTATTATTATTATTATTATTATTATTATTAATGGTCAGGGATTTTGAGAGCTGCAGTCCAACATCACCTGGAGGACCACAGGTTTTCCACCACTGTTTTACGGTGCCAAGGGATTCTCACTGGTTTTGCCTCAAGAGATAAACTGGGTCAACATGCCACGAGGAGAGGAAAGCATCCCTGAAGCCACGGGGACAAGGGGGAGGAACCAGTACCTGAGTCGGGCCTTGCTCTTGGCCACAGCAGTAATACAGTATCGATGCGCTGTGTAGAAGTAGTCCTGGTATGGGATCCCCTGTGTGATCACTTCCGAGTCGACCACGCAGCCCCCGCTCTTAGAGCTGGTACGGAACAGAGTCTGGCCGTTGAGCGAGAAAGGGGAGAAGAGAGACCTGTGAGTTCTGCAGTCATGCACACATTTTACAGAAGGGCAGCTGCCTTAACTTGCTTGCAGCAAACTTAGCAAAGACTTGTGGCACTTTCAAAGCTTAAAAAAATTATTACAGCATAAGATTCCATGGACTAATGCGTATCTATCTATCTATCTATCTATCTATCTATCTATCTATCTCAACACCCACAGCATACATTTAAAACACATTTAACATGCCTAAAGCAC
Source organism: Podarcis cretensis (assembly GCF_951804945.1). Taxonomy (NCBI): domain Eukaryota; kingdom Metazoa; phylum Chordata; class Lepidosauria; order Squamata; family Lacertidae; genus Podarcis; species Podarcis cretensis. The sequence continues at coordinate 19,822,649 of NC_137177.1, read as the reverse complement.
ATGGTTTCCCCCAAATAATCCTGGGTATTGTAGTTTGTTAAGGATGCTGGGATTTGTAGCTATGCGAGGGGTAAACTACAGTTTCTAGGATTCTTTGGGAGAAGCAATGTGCTTTAAATGTATGCTGTTGATGTGACGTTACGTTGGTTTAGATGCATACATATTGTGGTATGAGGGGGGTAGTAAGCAGTGACAGGACAGGGAAATTAAACAGAGAGTGATGATTCAGAACCATGCAAGGTAAGCCTGGTGACCCTTTATGACAGCAGCAATAGGTGCTAAAACAATGAACTCGGGAAAGAGAGTTAACCGAAATCTGTATAGTGGTACCTCGGGTTACAGACACTTCGGGTTACAGACTCTGTTAACCTGAAAGTAGTACCTCGGGTTAAGAACTTTACCTCAGGATGAGAACAGAAATAGTGCGGTGGCAACAGGAGGCTCCATTAGCTAAAGTGGTACCTCAGGTTAAGAACAGTTTCAGGTTAAGTACGGACCTCCGGAACGAATTAAGTTCTTAACCACAGGTACCACTGTAGTGAGAAGGAAGGCTGTTCTCTCTATTCAGAACCAAATGCACCAAGGAGAACTGATCAATGAACTGTGGGCAGGGCCGGCCAACCCATGAGGCAAGGTGAGGCAACCGCCTCAGGCGGTAGGATCCTCAGAGGCAGCAGATCTAAGGAGTGCATCACCTGCTGCTGCTGCTGCTGCTCCTGTGGCAACAACAGTTGTTGCCTCTACAGCAGCCTTTTGATGAAGAGGAGGCATTGGTGGTGCCCTCCCATCCTTGTTCCAGACGTGGATCTTTATTCTTCCCTTATTCCTGATGTACATTTTCACTCGCCCCTTCTTTCCTGGCCAGGAGGTGGGGACACCATTTTGTGGTTTGCCTCAGGTGCCAAAATGCCTTGGGCCGGCCCTGACTGTGGAGACAAACACAGGGTGCAAACCACCCTGTGCGAAAATCACCTCAGAAATGACAGTATTTATACAACCAGCAGGGGAACATTTCAGTTTATCTGGATGGTGTGCCGCTGATCTTGACTTAGCCACACTCAAGTCAAATAATTTGAAAGGGAAGCTCTGGTGCAAAACTGCTGAGCTACAATTCATCAAGGAGTCCCACTCTTCATTTTGGTCTGAATACAGGCAATGGCTTTCTTTCAGATTGCCAAATGGGATTGTTTTATCACCCATCATCTCTGGTGCAAAGGGTAACCTTGTTTATCTTGAATTTCACTATCTGTACTTTTTGCATTTTACGTCCCTCAGTACAGAAGAATCGCATCTTATGCCTGGGATCAGTTCCAGGGGTTATGTTTACGGTCATCCCCTCCCTTACGTGTGACTGGACTGTGCGCACATGCAGTGTCGGGAAAGAATTAAATAATTCAATTTAAATCCGGAAATGGTGGGAGAGAGTTGGAGCCTGAAGAGGACGGCAGTGAAGGCGGAGGAAGCCTTGAAGAGACCAGAGGCACAGCGGGGCTTTGTTTACGCTGCTCATCCTAACCGCCTAGCAGCTGGGGTGTGAGGTAGCGCAACAGCCGCAGCCACTTTTCTGTGCATCCTCCGGCCTCCTGCCCACCCCCAAAGCTTCAATTCTGGTTGTGGTTATTTTTGGATACAATATTTTTAGTACGAAGAGAGCAGCAGGGAGGGCGTTTAAAGGGTGCTTAGAGGGTGCTCTCAATTTTACGTGATTTCACTTATGCGCACGGGGCCCTGGAACGTAACCCCCGCGTTAAGTGGAGGGACACCTGTGTATGTGAAAATCGCTCACAGACAAAGAAAACCTGTGGAGTTGACGTGTGGATAGCCAGTCAGCCTTCTGTAAGGTGGCTGGTGAGGAAGTAATTCGTGCTTGGCACATCCTTTGGCTCTCGGAAATGGTGAGGATCCTCTTGTGAGATCTCATAGGAAGTCAGAGCAGCCCCACCATGTCCAAGAGCCACTGCGCTGCTTGCATGGCACACTGGGGGGGGGGGGGAAACCTTCCTAGAGAGGAAAGGCAAGGATCTTAAAAGCTCCTTTTGCATGTCCCTACCGGAGAAGAGGGACGCGGGTGGCGCTGTGGGTTAAACCACAGAGCCTAGGACTTGCCGATCAGAAGGTCTGCGGTTCGAATCCCTGTGACGGGGTGAGCTCCTGTTGCTCGGTCCCTGCTCCTGCACACCTAGCAGTTTGAAAGCACGTCAAAGTGCAAATAGATAAATAGGTACCGCTCCAGTGGGAAGGTAAACGGCGTTTCCGTGCGCTGCTCTAGTTCGCCAGAAGCGGCTTAGTCATGCTGGCCACATGACCCGGAAGCTGTACGCTGGCTCCCTCAGCCAATAAAGCGAGATGAGCACCGCAACTCCAGAGTCGGCCACGACTGGACCTAATGGTCAGGGGTCCCTTTACCTTTACCAGAGAAGAATGGCAGATCAAGTTGACGGATTATGCAGAAAATGGCTAAAATGACTGGAAGAATCAGAAATCAGGAACACCAAAATTTTAATAAGGAATGGGGAAAATTTATAACGTATCTTAAAGGCCATTGTAAACAGTTAAAATCGTTAGGAGGATTGGAATATCACTTGGAGTTTAATGGGGAATTTTGGATACAATGGAGAGGTAAAAGATTTGTATTATAAAAGATGCAGGAAGAAATGATTAACAATAAGACCCATAAAGGCGAGGAGGGAAGCCCAAGAGATTCCTCGGAATCTTGTTTTTATGTTGTATGTTGGATATGTGACTGTAAAATTTTAATCTGAAAAACCAAATAAATAAATAAATAAATAAATAAAAATCTCTTTCTGCGCCAGGTAACTCCAAGTGGACCTGGCACGAAAAGAATTTTTGAGCTCTCGGCCTTCCTTCCTTTCCAAGGCAATGCCCACTTGGTGTGCTCTCTGGCTTTTACAAGATCTTGCAGGAAATTCCCAGAGCCAAGCAGACCTTGCCTGGGACTTCAGACATTTCCCCTCAACCAGACTGCCTTCAACCACGTATGGTTGAAATCACGCAAATCAAATGCACGTAATTTCACTGTACAGTGGTACCTCGGGTTAAGTACTTAATTTGTTCTGGAGGTCTGTTCTTAACCTGAAACTGTTCTTAACCTGAGACACCACTTTAGCTAGTAAGGCCTCCCACTGCGGCCATGCCACCGCTCGATTTCTGATCTCATCCTGAAGCAAAGTTCTTAACCCGAGGTACTATTTCTGGTTTAGTGGAATCTGTAACCTTAAAAAATGTAACCTGAAGCGTATATTACCCGAGGTACTTACTATTCCCCCCACCCCCGCTCTTTGTTTAGTCAACAGTTCTGAGGAAGTAACTGCTGAAAGGCTTTTTGAAATTCAGTCAGCTCGCTATTAAAAAGGCACGCTCCCCTCCCCTACCGTCTTTTTTAAAATGAATAAGAAGAAGATGCTTTTGCACATCCACACCTGAGTCTCCACTACAGCTGCAGCCTTGGGGCCCAACGGGTTGGTGATGGGGATTGTGTAGGAGATGACGCGGCTTTGGTGGCACTTGTTGTCGCCAGTCCATGAAGTCAGCGCCACGTCTGCGGGAGAAAAGGGGACATATCAGGAGGAGAAATTCCTTGGTTATTGTGCTTTTGAAAAAAAACAGAGTGGGAGAAACAGTATGTGAAAGTTTTAAGATCAATACACAAATCATGCAGTTTTTTAAGAATCACTTGCTGCCTGCCCTGTAGGTCCTGAAAGACCTACATTGGCTCCCAGAACGTTTCCGAGCACAATTCAAAATGTTGGTGCTGATATTTAAAGCCCTAAGCAGCCTCGAGTATACCTGAAGGAGTGTCTCCACCCATATTGTTCTGCCCGGACACTGAGATCCAGCTCCGAGGGCCTTCTGGCGGTTCCCTCACTGCGAGAAGCAAAATTACAGGGAACCAGGCAGAGGGCCTTCTCGGCAGTAGCACCTGCCCTGTGGAACGCCCTCCATCAGATGTCAAGGAAGACATCTGAAGGCAGCCATATTTAGGGAAGTTTTTAATGTCTGGTGTTTTATTGTGCTTTTAATTCTGCTGGAAGCCGCCCAGAGCGGCTGGGGAAGCTATTATTATATTATTATTATTCACAGGACATGGAAGTGGCTCCCAAGGATTCCATTTGGGAACTTTTCCCAGCACTATCTAAGGATGCTGAGGATTGATCCAGAGACCTTCTGTGTGCAAAACAGAGGCTCTTTGTTACTGAGCTGCGGGCCCTCACTCCTGTAAATTGGGATCGGGGCGAAAAGACAGTGTTGCAAAATGGATTTGGGTTTAAGCAATGCAGAATGACAGAAATTGGCAGCATCCTTTGTTTTACAGCTTAAAACATCCTCCCAAACCCTGCTCCTGAACAACAAGGGAGGATGTAGCTTTGGAGGTGTCCCCGTGTCCTCCTTACCTGTGAACTTGCGCTGGTCCAAGAAGCCGTGTATGAACTGGGAGTCGCTGAAGAGCATCTGCTGCAGCCTTTCGGCTCCAACATGATAAACGGTGTTGATGAGCAACCGCCCCGGCAGGTCCGAAAAGAAAGCGTCCACCTCAGCTTGAGGAGAAGGAGAAAAGAGTTTAATAATAATAATAATAATAATAATAATAATAATAATAACTTATTATTTATTATTTATACCCCACCCATCTGGCTGGGTTTCCCCAGCCACTCTAGGCAGCTCCCAACAGAATACATTCATACCTCGGGTTGCGATCGCTGCGGGTTGCGCCTTTTCGGGTTACAGACGTGCCAAACCCGGAAGTACCGGAATGGGTTACTTCTGGGTTTTGGTGCTTGTGCATGCGCAGAAGTGCTAAATCGCGCTTTGCGCATGCGCAGAAGTGCAGAATCACGTCACATGCATGCACAGACGCAGCGCTGCAGGTTGCGAACGCTGCAGGTTGCAAACATGCCTCCCGCACAGATCATGTTTGAAACCCGAGGTTCCATTGTATTATTAATAATAATAATAATAATAATAATAATAATGTGATTAAAAAATCAAACATTAAAAACTTCCTAAAACAGGGCTGCCTTCAGATGTCTTCTGAAACTCAAGATAGTTGTTTATTTCCTTGACATCTGAAGGAAGGGCATTCCACCACTACTGAGAAGGCCCTCTGCCTGCTTCAAGTGCAGCAGGGGCACCGCTAGGTACTTAGAAGAGTCAGGGCACGGGGCCCCTAACACAAATTTGCATATTATCTGCATACAACAATTCACACACACACCCCATTTAACAGAGAGTGGGGGGGGGGAGGCTGCCCTCACCTTCATCTTGCGTTGAGGAGGAAGAATTGCTCATGTCCGTGGGGAGCTCCTCGCTGGGGAGTGGGTCCCCCTCCAGGGGGGACATTGGCGGCCCTTGTGGCAAATCGTCCCTGGGAGGTTCTGTTGCTGAGGTCACTGTGTGGCTGGAAGAGGCATCCACTTGGCTGTCAGTGTTCTCATCTGGGTCCTCTGCCAGCTGGAAGGAAGTGGATGGGCAGTTAGTGACACACTTGAGGAGTTTGCTCTTTTTCGAGTGGGCAAAAAATTTTCCAAATGTTTTCCAGACATGGGAATACTGGCTGTGTATTTGGCATTGAGCAGCAGCACCTGACATCTGGCGGGGGGGGGGTGTGGGGACAGCAGCTGATGCCTGATGGTATTTTGACAGCTTGCATGCAATAGAAGTCTGGATGGCATGAATTGGAATGTAGTACAGCTAAATTTTTGTACAGCTGCAAATTAAACGCAGATCATGGAATCCTACATACTAACAGCAAGCATGCTCTTTGGGAACCTATCCATTCTTATGTACCCAAAATTCAAAATCCATGCAGAGATATCAGGGGTTGGGGGACACAGCTAAAAGAGGAATGAGCTTGCTCAGTGCTGCAGAACAGCGACTGGTGCTGGAGAGTGTGAAAACGGAAAACCAAGGAGTGGAAATGGAATGGAGTACCTTGGAAAAGGGCATGGCTGGGTAGCTTAAATCTTGAGCAGCTGCATTGAGCAGTAACAATTTCTTAACCGTTCTGCTTCCCTACCTCTAATAAAACTCATGCATCTCCTGTGGAATCCTGACAATCATTTTTCTCTTTCTGTTGTTTTTTTTAATATTTATCGTGACTGCTAACAAGTTTTATTGTGGCACCTGATAAAATGGACTCTAGCCCATGACACAATAAATCTGTTGTCTTTAAGGTGCCACAAAGTTCCTTATGGCGTTTGTTATTAACAAAGCTACCTCCTTTGGAAACTTTAGGTAGCATATTTTCTTACAGGCTCAGAGCATATCTAAACTACTAGCACATCAGTCGTAAACCAATCTTAGCCTCACGGCTTCATGCTAAAGAATCCCAGGAACTGTAGTTAGCCAGAGTGCTGGCCATTCTCAAGACAAGATCTCTAGCTCAGTTTCCTTTTAAGGGGAGGGAATGTGTTCTGAAGTAGTTCAAAAGCCTGTCATTTTCCTGAAACGTCTTACATTATCGGGAAGTAAAATCATAAAACTATTTTAGCAGGAAGTGTTTAGGTATGTCAACTTCGTTTTGAGGGCTCCCTCTGGATGCTATTCTTGGACATTTCCCAGCTCTGTAGGGTTTGACTAAACAACAATTACAGATACAGAGAGTCTTTTTGGCCGTGAAAAAAGCAATCTCACAGAACTGGACTTCTAAAAATACTCCAGATCTTGAAACGTTTATCTGTTTTGGCAGCAAGCAGGGAAGGAACGGTTTTATTACGTGAGATAAAATCCCTTGATCTGATTTAATTTGCACTCATTTCCTGGACATGTTTTATTTTAATTAGTGAGGAAACTTTCCACGGTCCTCCACTTGCCTCTTCCTACACCTTTACGTGTATTTCAAGCTTCTTCAAGGAACCATTCCTTTGTTGCTTGGGCTACAGCAGAACCCTTGCATGTTGCAGAGCATTCTGGGGGAAGATTCCAGAATGTTCTCTGCTGCTCCAGAGACCAATGGGTGGGAAACACAGAGAGGCAGATTTTGGCAAAAAGGTACAAGAAAAGACGTTCAAATGGCCCCCATATCCGAACCCCGCCATACTCACCGAGGTGGTCCCGTCACTACTGCTGGCCAGCGAGTTGATGCTCTGACTGGCGTCCCTTTTGTCAAGGAGGGGGCTGGTGTCCAGCTTGAGGTCCGTGCTGCAGCGGGAAGTCAAGTCGCTCAGGTCAATGACATCCCCAGTCTCTTTCGGGCTTCTGTTGGAAAGAAGAGCCAGGGAAATGTAGAGACAAGGAGGAGGGAGGGTTCAAAAAGAAGCCCTGGGCAAAAAAGGCTGGCCTAAAAAAAGGAGTCAGAATGCACAAGGGCCCCCACCCATATCCACAATCAACTTAGTGGCAACTTCAGCCACTGGGTGGGGCTGACTCAGCATTCCTGAGCCTGGGTTTGCCAACTTTTTGGGGGCCTGTGGGCACATTTGCAAACTGGAGGAACTGTTGGGAACACCACACACAAACACAGACTGCAGTGTATTCTACTGAAGGGAGTTGCAGTCCAGCAAACTTGGAGGGCCACATTAATGGCCTCTACATTAATGGTGTGTGAATGCTCTCTTTCTCTTGCGCACACATTATCTTGGGAGAGAGGGAAGAGAATTTCTCTTACAAGTGAGAATGTGGGCAACGCTCGGACCACACCTTGATTCAAATTTGGTAGGGCCTCTTGGAAGGGGGATGAGACAACACTGCTGCACAAGCACGCCCAGGTAAGAGGCTTGGAGCAAGCAGAACTAGGAGAAGGATCCTCGCCTGAGACTCTGAAGAGGTGCTGCCAATCTGTGCAGCCAGCACTGGGCTAGGTGCACCCATTAGCCTGACTCAGTAGAATGTAACTTTGTATTTTATCCTATCTCCCCTGGCATCCTTGTAGTTACACTGCAGTCAGGGTGGGGACACATTATGGTGTCTGCAGGGCAGTGTACACTCACCCCAAACCATTGATCTCATCAATGGGAGAGACGTAATCATCATCCTCACTGGTGAGGCCGAGTTCAGAGCCATAGCATTGGTGGACAATGTGCCAGAGCTCTTGAGGGGACAACGTCTGGGAGGAGAGCACAGCATTAGAAAAGAGAAAAAGCACTGCAGTTGAAGAGCTTGGATGAACAGGGCAAAATCAGTCCAGGCGTATCTGTTTAGTCCTGACACAGATACATGCAGCACGTACCCCCCCCCCCCAATACAGTCTAGAACCCAACATTAAACATCTGATTCCTATTTTCAGAAACTGGGCAGAGGCTTCACTCACACAGAGACAGGGACATACAAGAAAAAATGACAAGATCTGAAGGTTGTTTCTGCAGGAGCAATGGGTCTGTTCTTACCTTATCCAGGAGCGTATTCTGCCAGAGGCGGAAGATCAGCATGAAGCAGCGGTCACGGGCCCCGAATGAGGTGAAGAAATGCTGGGAACGGCAAGTGAAGAGAGAGCCTGAGATCAGTGCCCCAAGATCAGTGGGATCAAGGTGAATATTCATAGCTTCTACCTACAAGTTGTGCGCATGCTGTCGTTGCACAGCAGGGCTGAGGAACCTGCAGTCGTTCAGATGTTGTTGGGCACCAACTCTCATCATCTGTGGCCACTGACCATGCTGGCTGGCACTGCTGGGAGCCCAACTACATGGGGAACCCAGTATGGGGGGTGCTGATAAAAGTGCAGAAAGCAAGTGTTGGTATCATCACCTATCAACCTCAAAGTTTTGCTTTGCTTGGATTATCCTTTGCAATACTGCTTGCCATGAGACATAGGGGTGGGTGGGAAATGAGTCGACGTGATACCATTTGATCAGACAGGTTATGGTGGTCCATTCACCTGCCAAAACGGCCCACCAGGGATCGGGGATCCCAGGATCTGGCCAGCCAGCTCATGTCTTTGTCTCATCTCAATGTCATTATCAAAGTTCACCCTTTTACTAGCCACACTTGTGCTCTGGACTAATTGCCTGCAATGACTACATCCTGATAGCTATCTATCAACAGTTGATAAGGTCAGTTAGAATCCTGAGATCCACAGAGCACATGAAATGAACGAGACTTCCTGCAGAAGGTGGAGGACTCTCCTGCCTTGGAGGTTTTTAAGCAGAGGTTGAATGACTATCTGTCAGTAATGCTTTAGTAGAGATTCCTGCATTGCAGGGGGTTGAACCGGATGATCTTGGGGGTCCCTTCCAGCTCTACGATTCTATGATTCTACTGTTAAGTACAGCAAAAGCAATTACCGTATTTTTTGCACCATAACACTCACTTTTTTCCTCCTAGAAAGTAAGGGGAAATGTCTGTGCGTGTTATGGAGGAAATGCCTACGGGTGGCATGCCTGCGGATTTTCCTCTCTAAAAACTACGTGCGTGTTATGGTCGGGTGCGTGTTATAGAGCGAAAAATACGGCAAATGCTATTAAGAGGCAACTAGCTCACATGAACTGTTCCAGAGGCACACCCGAGAGTCACCCAATGTTCTTTTCCCTTTTGCTTTTGCGGGGCATTGCCCCTCTAGCTGAGATAACGTATCAGAAACAGGGACACAGGAGATGTCTAGGAAAATAAAAGGCTGCACACTCTGCAGACATTAATCTCTGCGGAGCACAGCCTGTCCAGACACTGATAAAACTTTAGCTGAAGGGTGGGGTGAGGAGGATGGGAACTGTTGGGTCAGGGTGCAAACCAGCAACTGTGGGCTGGAGGTGAGGCCTAGGGCTGTGAGCTTGTTTTGAACAGGAGGAGGCAACAAGGCTCATCTCTCACGTCCTGTGCCCTTGCGCTTCTATGTTTGCTGGGGCACAAAGGTTAGCAGGAAGCGGAGCACACAGATATGATTAGGATCATATCCACTGGCATGAGATTCACACTGAGAACAAAAGTCCAAGACCTTAGGGAGGCAGGTCAGAGGAGGAGGAGGAGGAAGAGGAAGCTGAGGGCAGGGCACTTCCTAACAGCTCCCCTTCACGGCTCCAGAAACCAGGTTTTCCTCATGCACATGTGCACTCATGCACAGCTTCAAAATGGCCACTGGAAACTCAGTAATGTTGGGAAGGGCACCATGACCGGAACTGTGCAAAGCAAGCTGCAACTATCACACATGGAGCAGAATATCAGCTGGCAAAGGGGTGAGCTGCCTTCCACCTTACCAGGTGGGAACACAGCTCAGTGGGAAAGTGCAAGCTTTGGATACAGAAGGTCCCTGGCATCTTCAGAAATAGCAGGTGGGAAATATTATTGGATTGGCTGGCCAGCAAACACCCCCATGGGCAAACACTGACAGGTAGATGGTGCTACCACAATGTTTACCATCTGATGTCATGGTGATGCCGAGCAACTGACAGGTAGGTGGCTCCGCCCACCGGTCAAAGTTGACCTGCAGGGTGCGCGTGTGGAGATGGAGGTCTTATTTCAGTTTTGCATGCCGTATACCGTCTTACTGTATTTTGGTGGAAGTGTGGCTTGTGACTATCTAAATAAATAATATAACAGCGTGTCATAACGTTTACAAAGCAAGAACGTACGCTGAAGATCTACAAACAGCTGCAACCCAAGAAATCTGTATTCAGTGATCTTAGAGAACTGCATTCTTGGCTTAAGAATTTTAGAAATTATTATTGTCTGCTAAATGTCTACACCGCCCTTTGTCTAAAGATCACTAGAAATGCCCAGCTCGATCACACCAAGGCCTACCTAGCCTAGAATTATTTGCAAGAATCCCAGCTGCTTCACCAGAATTGGCCACTGGTCCTTTCCCATTGGCCACTGTTGGAGACTTGAAAGATCTTTGGCCTGTTCCAGCAGGTGCCTCCTTTTATGTTCTAGGCACCTGGAGAGCCACAGGTTCCCCAGTCCAGATCTGGAATGTGCATAACACGGGAGTCAGCCCAAAGCACACACACACACACCCGGCTCACCTTCTCGGTCTCTGTGCAGATCTGAATCGCGTTGGGGATCAGCTTGGCCGTCTTCTCCTTCCTGATACATTTCACCTCCTTCAGCTGGATGGAGATCTGTTGCGGACAAGCGACACAACAGGGATCAGCGGCAGCAGGGGGGAAGGCAAAGGGGCTCACCTGCGTACCCGACCCATCTCTCCCTAGGCTACCTCGCCAAGGCACTCACCGTGGTCTCCCATCGGAAGATGTTGCTGTAGAAGCAGATCCAGTTCTCCGATAGGTAAAGGCGCCCTTGAAGCAAGATGTCACGCTGCAGTGCACAGGAGTAATCTGAGGAGAGGGGAGACGTCAGCTGCTGAGAGCAAGTGTTTGGGTTCAAGGCAGAGTCGGAGGGGGGGATTGGGGGAGCAGCAGCAGGCTTGTGGGGAGACCAATCCTGTTGATAAGGGGGATGAAGGCCACAGCTGCTGGGCACTGACCCAAGGCTGCTCTGTTTTTAATTTTTTATTTGCTTTTCTGTTACAATTCAGCATTAATACATAAACTGTTACATTCAAAAAGAAATAATAATAAAAGTACATCTTTTCATACACTTCCCTCACCCTCTTTCCATGGTTTCCTATCTATTCCCCACCTATCCACGTCTTCTTGTTCTTCTCAGTTTTCTCTCTCTCTCTCTCCTTATCTCATGATGTAACTGAGTTATTCTCACCCTGATAGGTTAATTATCTTGCTATAATGGTTTTTCATATAGTCTAATGGCCAATCCTCCTTGAACCTTTTATCATCTCAGTTTCTTATTATGTCAGTCATACCAGCTGATTCCACGTATCCCGGCAGTTTACGCTGCCACTCATCTTTTGCTGCTCTGTTTTCATTTCATTTTCCAAAATATATTGCTCAGCCTTACTGTTTTCTTTTGGGGTAGGTTGCAATCACATAAAAACACAGCGACACAGCGACTAAATCTGCAGTAACAAAGCAGATGCAAAGCTTGGTTAAAAACAGCCCACGTATCTAAAAAGTCTAGGTGAAGGAAAAAAAACTGGTGCCTAAACAATAACAAAGAAGGCATCGCCTCATTTCAAAGGGAGCTCCCCATGTGAGGCTCAGCAGCCAGAAACGCCCTCTCTGTGGTCACTCCCCTGCCTCACATCTGACGTTGGCGCACCCAGAGGAGCGCGTGGGCAGGTGACCTCCATTTACTGGCAGGTTGATACGGGAGCAGTCAATCTTTTAGAGCACTTATTCTAGAGACAGGACATCAGAATGGTTGCAGGTGACTAAACAGGACACTTCAAAACCAGAGGCTTTAACTGATTTAATAGTTGTTCCATTGTTCTGTAGATAAAGGACAACAGTTTTGTGAAGGACTCTCTAACCTAGGAGTGGGGAACTTTCTTTCTGCCAAGGGCCACATTTCCTCAGGGGTAATGTGCTGGGAGCCATGTGCTGGCAGCGGTTAGGACTAGAGCAAAAACTGGGTGGGACACCCCTTTTCTCCTTCTGCAACCCCTTTCTCATTCTCTCCATCACTCCCCTTTCCCTTTCCTTATGCCACCTCCCCGTGTGTGTGTGTGTGTGTGTGTGTGTGTGAGAGAGAGAGAGAGAGAGAGATATCCTGTTTTCCCTGCCTCTCTCCTTTTCCCCATTTCCCCCTTTCTTGATACCCACATGAAATTAGGCTAAGGGTTGCATTTAAACACACACACACAACTCCCAGCATCTTCATCAAACTACGGTTCTCCAGTGTCTTGGGGAGCAAGTCTACTCTAGACCATTAAACTGGCACTCAGCTCATTTGTAAGCTTTTTTGTGCTGATTGGCACAAAGAGGCAATTTATGAGGTGTCCAGAAATAGGAATCAGCAAGCCTGCTAGTGCAGAAAAAAGATATGTAGGAGAGATCAGGCTGTGAATAAAGCGGGGGTGTCACAATGAATTTCTCTTCCAACCTGTGAACGGGGCCAATTGGATCTATACTTACAGACGGGGAGGGTAGGGGCTAATCTAAATTCCAACTATATTTCCTTTTTACATTTTGACAGGAGTGGAATCCTCAGCCAGGAGAACTTAAAGGACGGACAGGAAAGACAAGAGAACCTAAAATGCAAGAAACTGCAAGGAAACCTCTCTCGCATCCTAATCATGCCAAATACGAAATTAGAAAAGAACACGTTCTACAAAATGATCTCTCTCACACAGCCAAAGGCTAGAGCCTACAGAGACTAACTGCCTTTGAATGTGCATTATGTCAGGCATGCTTAAGTTTGCACCCTGGTTCTGGGCCAAGAGAAGTGAAGCGCACAATCTTTGCACAATCTTTTAAAAATGCCAGTCAGGTAATAATATTGCAAGGGAGAAAGATATTTCAATTTGCACTTAAAAACAACAACAACAAAACCATTTATCTCCCCTCCCTTGCACACAATGGGACAAATGGATTTTGCCCTCCCTGTGCTTTCAAATTCTCCAGAAATCGTAACTCTGCACAGAGAAGCATCAAACCAGTTCTCAAATAAGTCTTTGGTCTCATCATGCATTTAAAGCATGCTGCTTCCCCCCAGAGAAGCCTGGGAACTGCTGTTTGTTAAGGGTACGGGGGACTGTCATGTGCTTTAAATGCATGCTGTGGCTGTCACCAACTCTGATCTCCTCTATCATCTACTGCAGCAAAGACAGAGTTTGTGGAAGCCCTCAAGAAGTTGCTGTCCTTCCATCTTCCTTGGCCCCATGGGGACTGATGGGAGTTGGAGTCCAACAACACCTGGAGGGCCACTACAGGCTCCCCACCCCAGCTCCACACTATCAACCATCACATGTAGGCCTGCTGATACACCTCATTCACCACCTACTTTGGATCCCACCGTTTGGCATAGCCTCCCTGCACCGCCCTTCTCCTCCTGTCTCTCACCTACAAGAAGACGCTCCGTTTCAGGCAGTCCCTTGAAGATCCTGCGAAAATCCTCGTTGCGCTGCTTGTACGTGGGGCTCAGCATCTGCCAAAGACAACCAGGCCCTTCAGGATGGAAGCGTTCCCTTCCTGTCCCTCCCATGGGACCCTCGGCGCAAGAGGCACCCAGCTCAGAAGAAAACTATCTATGCCCACTTCCAGCACCATGCAGGGAGCTTGAGGCAGGAGCTATTGGTTTAGCAGGGCCATCCTATGGCATGGGATAAGAGAGCAACTGGGATGACTTTTATTTTCCCATCAACAGCCTCGGCATCTCCACCCCCATCATTCACTGAGGTCCAGCTCCGAGGGCCTTCTGGGAGTTCCCTCCCTGCGAGAAGTGAGGTTACAGGGAACCAGGCACAGGGTCTTCTCGGTGGTGGCGCCCGCCCTGTGGAACGCCTTCCCATCAGATGTCAAGGAGATAAAGAACTACATAACTTTTAGAAGACATCTGGATGAAGCCCTGTATGAGGAAGTTTTTAATATTTGACATTTTATTGGTTTTAAATATGTGCTTTAAGCCGCCCAGAGTGGCTGGGGAAACCCAGCTAGATGGGCGGGGTATTGTAACCACCACCACTATCACCACCTTAAAAAAAGAATGCCACTCTTCCTACAAGGAGCTACAAACAGTATACACAGGCCTCCCCATTTTATTCTAACAACCCTGTGAGGTAGGTTACGTTGTGAGGTTAGATGGCTCACAGCTGAGTGAGGATTTCAACCTGGCTCTTTCCTCTATTTTAAGTCCAGCACTCTAACTACTAAACCACACTGGGGCTGTGTAATTAGCGGCTTAAAACACAGCGGAGGCCATTATTTTCCTCAGTTTGGATCAAAGCTGGTTTGGGGGAGGGGGTGAATGGATCAAAATGCAGTATTTCGTAAGAAACAAGGGGGGTGGATAGATAAGGCTTGTGGCTAACATCATGCACACACCACTTCCCAAACCTGGGGTGGGAGTACACTAGATGCAGAGTAAACAGGAGTGTGTACACAGCCTTGCTATCTGAGGCTGGAGACCTGCTGGCTGGAGTGGAGGGTCTGGGTGGGGGGTGGCAACTGATAACCTCAGGGGATGGACAAAGGGCCCCAGAGCTTACAGAAGAGCTTCAGAAAGGAAATGCAATGCACTGCAGCCAAGCCAAGCTGTTTAGGGGTTGATGTAGTAGAAGGAAGAGAGACCAGGCAGCGTTTTAAGCTGTGTACATAGACCCAGTGTGGTGTAGTAGTTCGACTACACGCACCCTGGAGGTAAAGAAGCAGAACCGAGGAAGGAGGGAGGTGGTGGGGTGCTAAGCAAAAGTCAAGAGAAGTAGGAAGAGCGAGGCATCTCACTTACTCTGTCCAGAGGGAGCGTCTTAACCCAGGGAGCAAGGGCAGCGGGCGAAGGAGGTTTTCAAGCAGCATCAGCGTGGGTTGCAGGGTGGGTGGGAGGGTGGGCGCACGCAAAGAAAGACAGCAGCAGAGCTAGATTCAG
This sequence comes from Podarcis cretensis, assembly GCF_951804945.1. Classification (NCBI taxonomy): domain Eukaryota; kingdom Metazoa; phylum Chordata; class Lepidosauria; order Squamata; family Lacertidae; genus Podarcis; species Podarcis cretensis. The sequence goes on along the minus strand of NC_137177.1, from coordinate 19,807,322 downwards.
AAAATTCAGCAAACGCACTGGCACAAGAATGGACAGGTTGCAGCGCGGGGTGGAGAAAGGGCAGCGCGCCAGCACGAAGGCAAGGTGCAGGATTGGTGCGATATCATCAGCACAGAAAGCGGGGGTGGATGGGTCAAGAACCGGGCTGACAGTGGAATGGGGGGGGGGAGAGAGCCGGGAGCGCGGCTGGCAAAGTGTCAGCGGAAGGATGGGGTTAAAACAGCAGAAGCACAAAAGAGGAAGATCGGAGAGAGGGAGAGAGCAGGCTGGGGCAAGGGGGGTGGGGTTCTCACGGGCGCCCCGAGGGTCATGGAAAGTGCTCGGGAGGAGGTCGGGGCGTGCTTCCTTTTTCGCAGGGGTCGGATCCCGAAGGGGAGGATATGCAGAAGGGCCGGGGAGGAAGTCAAAGTGGGTGCGCAGAGGAGCTGGGGAGAGTGAAAGGAGGGCGGCGGAGGAAAGTTTCTGGAGCCCATCGAAGACGCGGAGAGGCCTCCCCCAGGGACAGCTCCGCAGCTCCTGTTACACCGCCCAGCCATTGGCTACGGGTGCCTGGGTGTCACTTACAGGAAACAAAAGGGGGCTGGGTGTCAGGCTGCAGTTAACCATCTCCTGCCCACGTGGGGGACTCTGCCCCCCCGGCGAAGGGGAGGCCACCTCCGCCGGCCCGCCTCAACCCCGGCGCACCGCTTCACTTCTGAAGAATTCCTCTTCCGGAAGCCATTGCAAAACACACGGAGAGATAAAACTCAGCGGCGAGGAATTCACGCTCTGCACGCGCGCAGAGACACCGTCTTGGTCTTTCCCTATGTATTACTAGATTCCCGTCGGTTTGGTACTGAAAACAAGATTCCGAGGCTGAGCCTGCCTGCCTTCGGTCAAAGGATTTTTTTTTTATCTCGCCCCCCTAGAAAGGTTCCCAGGGCAGCTTACCCAAAGAAGTAGGAAGAGTGATAAGAAAAAAATAAGACGTCTATTAAAAGATTAGGTACGAAACTCGGCAGCGGCAATGGCAAAACGGGTTCGATCCGCGTACAGTGGAATAAGAGCTAAGATTGCCCCATCTTGCAGTCTTGTCTAGCTAAACCTTGTTCCCCACCACCAGCCATGCCCCTCCCCAGTGCTTTTTTTCTTTAAAAAATTGTTTAGGGGTACTCTCATTTTCCTACTTATTGAAATACTGCCCCTCAATGAGGCCAAACTTAGATTCACAAAATGTTTAGGGGTACGCGTCCCCCGCCCCACAAAAAAGCACTGGCCCTCCCCTTTGCCACCACCCCTCAAATGCTTGTGCATTTCATTCAATGAGACTAGCCAGATCTGCTCATGGAGCAGAATGGGGAGTGGGCTGTACCACTGCAGGCAGGGGTACATTTGCACACCTCACATTTTAATGTCCCTACATTTGAGTGGGGGAGGAATATGCCACAGCTAGAAATCTACCATATCAATGAGACAGAAAGGTTCTAAGCCAGTCATCTTCCCTGCTGTGCTAGGTTTCCAACTGCAAGGAGCATTTGTTTGTTTACATACTCAGATTATTCCCGTGCCTGCGGTCTATAAAAAAGTGCTCATCGTGATTAAAACATGGCTTGGGAATATAAATAGACTCCCAGTTTAAAGCGCTGATTTATTTCCTACACTGCCTTTTAGGTTCCAGGCTATCTTCTCCCTCCCTCAGGTTCGAAACCCCACTCAGCCATGAAGGGCCACAGGGTGAATTTTGAGCCAGTCACAGCAACCTCTCTGCCTAACAACCTCACAGGGTTGTTGACAGGATACAAATGGAAGGGGGAGGAAAGACTGCAAGCACTGCCTTGAGCTCCAGGGGTGAAGGGATGCAAGATGGTGATTCAGATAGGAACTACAACAGGGCACAAAGGACAGGGCTTTAGGGCAGACATCCAACAGGGCTGGCTTATGATGTGGGGCAGCTAGGACCTAATTTAATAACCTCACTGCAACACTGCCCACTGGGGTCCCAAATCTAGATTCCTCTCCCCACCATCACCACCAATGCAATGCTTGTTATTTTAAAAATAATAATATTTCGATTGCTGTTTGTGTGAACGGTGTCACATTTAGAGTGGCCATAAAAGTTTCATAAGACAAGGAACTACAATAGTCGTTAAGTAAATATTACTTAACGGTAATATTTACTTAATATGACTTAGTATTCGTAGAGTTTCTTTGTGAACCAAGGCTTTTGGCGCAGTGACACCAAGGATCGAGAACATTGTTCCTATTGAAACCAAGCACTTGCCATCCGGATATTTCATCACCAGCTGGAAATGTATTTGTATCGCCAAGGACTTTTCATAGGATTAATGTAACTCAGTACTGATTTACACAGTACTCATGTGTACAGTGTTCTATGATTTTGTAATTGCAGTTTTACGACGTTTCAATTATCTTATTGTTCAATGCCTTGGTTTTTATTTTTTTTAATATACTTTAAAAATAGTAATGGGGTGTGTGTGGAGGAAGTAAAATCATGAAAGCAAACCCATGAAATGCTGGCCACACTACTCCAAAGGTTTTGGACTGAAATCCTAATCACACATATTAGGGAGTAAGTTCCATTGAACTTAATAGGGCAAACCTCTCAGTAAACAAGCACAAGGGAGAAAGTTCATTAAGGTTGCCATACGGATGGATTTCTCAATGACAGAATTAGCATCCGGGGGGGGGGGGTTTGGAAAATCAGCAAAAAAAAGTTCAACAACTTTTTGTGTTGATACTCACTTCTGGAAATATGGCTCCAACGTGCAATCCTGAGGCACACACACACACACACACTCAGAAGCTGACCCTGCTATTGGGCTTCTTAATAAACGCCGTGTTTAGGGTTGCAGTCTTATAAACGTATACACCAGGCATAGGTAACCTCGGCCCTCCAGATGTTTTGGGACTACTATTCCCATCATCCCTGACCACTGGTCCTGTTAGCTAGGGATCATGGGAGTTGTAGTCCCAAAACATCTGGAGGGCCGAGGTTGCCTATGCCTGGTATACACTATACATTTAAAAGCACACAATTTCCCTCAAAGGACCCTGGGAACTGTTGCTGGGTTAAGGGTGCTGGGAATTGCAGCTCTCTGAGGGGTAAACTCCCGTTCCCAGGATTCTTAGGAGGAAGTCATGTGTCTTAAAATTACAGTGTGTGCGCAGCTTTAGTCACAAATAACTTTAAGCGGCATGAAGGCCGTGAACTGAGATGCGTGCCCTTTCCAGCTCTCTCTTTTTGGATGGATACCAGAAGGGCCTGCCTTTTCATACGTTGGCAATATTGCTGTGCACTTTTAATAGCTTCTTAATGGCCCAAAGCTGGAGGCGTTCTATTGTGTACACCCCAATGGAAGAACAAAAATAACAACTTACACTGTACCAGCTCTGCATTTTCTGAAAGAAAAGAGAGAGAGAGAGAGAGAGAGAGTTAGTGTAAGCCACATGTTAACCTGGGGTGATGAACTTTTTTTCAGCCCAAGCATCACATTCCCTTCCATGCAACATTTCAAGGGCCACATGCCAGTGGCCGGCAGGGACACAGGCAAAAGTGGGCAGATTAACTAATGCAAAGTTTGCCTTTATGCAGTAGGGCAATTCCTGCACACAGTTGCCCACCCCTCTCTATCCTCCATCCAAACATGTTCAAGGACACATCTGGGACAGACAAAAACACAAAGTGGGAGGACAAAACAGGGCCGATGAGGGGTGGGCTTCAATCAGGAAAGGGCCAATGTTCAATTTTATGCATGCCCATTAATTTTAATTACATAAGTATTCATTACACAGGTATAAGATGTAATTAATTTTAGTGTTTTAATTTCTGGTATATGAAGAGGAGCAGGGGGAAGCCACCTTGTGCTAACAGAAGTCCTTGCACTGGTTTATGCTAGTTGAAACCAGCCTAATAATTTTAAAAGAAAACCAAACAGGGGTCAACTAAACAATGCCAGCGGAAACAGAAAACCTTAAGTGCCTGAAAGGGGGCAACTCCCATGGGTGGTTGTTCCATAATCTGGGTGCCCAAGTTGAAAAGGCCTTCTCCCTTGTTCCACCAACCAAACGTCCGTCAGTTCTGGCACCCTAAGAAGAGCCTCAGAAGCAGAAGCTAAGCAGAGTTCCCCAAACAGGTTCACCTTCTCTCATCTCCCACCACACATGCCCCCACCCATTCTACCTTGTTATTACGGATGAAGCTGCGCCCACTGAGGGGGTAGTTCAGTGGGGTGCTGGGCGGGTGCACTGCTTGAGGGGTCCGCTCTGCTGCATTCTCTGAGCCTTTCTCCACCATGGCTTCCGGGGTCAACTCTGGAGGAGGTCGTGGCGGCAACTGCAACAAGCGCTTCCTCAGGGACGGGGAGCTGCTTGGGGTCGTACGTGGGGATGTGGTGCCTGTGCTGGAAGGAAGCAGAGAGACAATTATGAGCCAAGGCCCCAATTTAAACACTACCGTTCCCAAGTTGCCCAGGAACAAAACTCAAGATGATCTCTATGTCGTGTTTGCCTTAATACACAGCATTCCCCACCTTGGTCCTTCTAACCCTCTATCTTGCTTTCACCCTCCAAACAACATCCAGCTCACATGTAACCCCTAAGAGGACCTGTGTCTTTAAGAGTTGCGGAGAACTGAATTGTATTTATCAGGAAGGACAGATCCTGAAGCTGAGGCTCCAATACTTTGGCCACCTCATGGGAAGAGAAGACTCCCTGGAAAAGACCCTGATGTTAGGAAAGATTGGGGGCACAAGGAAAAGGGGATGACAGAGGACGAGATGGTTGGACATTGTTCTTGAAGCTACCAACATGAGTTTGACCAAACTGCAGGAGGCAGTGGAAGACAGGAGTGCCTGGCGTGCTCTGGTCCATGGGGTCACAATGAGTCAGACACAACTAAACGACTAAATAACAACAATCATTGAGTGCATTTATTTCCCACCCGTCCTGCATGGACCTCAAGATGGCATACAAAGGAGTTCTAAGCAGACCCAGGCTTGCTTAGCATCATCATCAAGGTGGCTGCAGCCACTACCATATCTTGCTGGGATACAAAAAAACCAACAACCTGCCGCCATTCAGTTTCTCCCATCACTGAAAAATTATGGATGCTTCCAGACTGGGGAGATGGGGCAAACGGGTCACTGAGAAATATCTCAATGGTTGCTGGCAACACATTGTGGTGGTGGTTACTCAGTGCTTTTTTTCCTAAAAAAAAATGTTTAGGGGTACTCTCATTTTGACTCAAAATCATTTTATAGTTCAAATTGGGAAAAATAAATATAGTAAATGGACAAAAGTACAAAGATTCACAAAATGTTTAGGGGTATGTGTACCCCTGCGTACCCCCAGAAAAAAGCACTGTGGTTACTCATCAGAAAGGATATAACCCAGATTAAATGAGCAAAAAAATACAGGCTGGTGTTTTGATGCCAAAGACACCTGGTGGATGTTACAAAAAAAGGGGGGGGGAAGCTTTCCATGCATGAAGAGTACCCGTCTTGGAGCACCCTATAACAGGAAAATCCATATTCTCTGTACTATTGAACTTTTAAAGAGACAGAAACCCTCTCTGCAGCTTAACAAATTTCTAAGTTGGGTTTCTTGATTTTGTTTTTTCATTTCCTGTCCGGCAGAAGCTATTACTAGAGCAGAGGAAATGTAAACAGGAAAGCTCCCAGCTCATGAGAAGAAACAGGATCCTAATCCCAGAGTCAGGTCACCTGAGGAAACGCCAGAGATTCTAAGAGACACTCAGAAGGGGAGTGAAGAGCAAACTGGAGTCAGATTTGTGGGCAAACCACCCTCAGCTAAGGACCCAGTTTGTATAATGGACCAGATACTCTGCTTCCCAAATCCACGGCGTACGGAATAATACGAGGCCACACCCAATTTGTACAGGTCTTCTCCTCCAAAAAAGAAAGAGTGAAAGGAAGTTGTGTATATGACTATCCATGCTTATTACCACAGTGTGTAGTTATCCCCCCTCCAGTTTATCTTTGCAGCAACCCTGTGAGGTAGGTTAAGCTGAGAGACTGACTGGCCCAAGGTTGCCCAGAGAGCTTCGTGGCTGAGTGGGAACTAGAACCCAGGTCTTAATCCGACACTCCAGCCACTACACCACACTGGCTCCCCATCCATACTGCCCACAAGCCATGGGGAAAGGGATTACTGTTCCTGTTCCTACTGGGCTCCCATCTATGTCCGTGTGTGAGCAGGTCCTATGAAAAGTCTTTGAAATGTAGGATGGGAACACGAATGTTTGCCAGTGGCCTCCGGAACATGCCAAGAGAATTATTTTATAATGAATCAGAAAGTGAGGCCTGTAGCGTGGATTACTCCTGTTCCACCCTATTACTCCTTCCATTCGGTCATCTGGGTTATGCCCCCCAATAATCTCCCTTGCCACATGTTCTATAACCATGATTAGCAATTATGACATGCACTTAAAAAACAAAAACTAGGCATGTACAGGGATGCATAGCTATCAAGACCACAGCGCACAAGGCGCATTTTAAGCCTTCTCAGTTGCAGTCTTGCTATAAGAAAAACTGCCCTCCTCAAATTAGCAAGTAGCCTTATGGGAAAATGTCTTTCCTTATGCAGATTGTTGCACAGAGGCAAGCAGTGATTTTTCAAAATCAAGACTGCATCTAGGAGAGAAGGCTTAAACCTCTCCTCCCCATGAGCTCTGCAGCCCCCTACAATTGGTATTTTGTTTTTTAAAAAACCCACAATATGACTGCTAATCAGGTCATTAATGTACCGTGTATCCTTGGAGCATGCTCAGTTACCCTTGGGAAGTTTTTGGAAACCCCACCAGCAGCGTTTAGGTGTTCTCCCCGCTTGAAGATTGCTTCTACAAGCCGTGGGGTTCCCCCAAACCTGATACCTTCATCTTGTGAATGGGCCGTGCTGCTTTAGCGACATAAGCAACTGCACTCACCTATGAGCACCGGAACCAGTGAAGCTATGGAACATCCAAGCCATGCATTTAAAACATCCTGGGAACCACAGTTTTCCCCCCCACACACACACACACAGAGCTACCATCCCAGCGCCATTTACAAACTATAGCTCCCAGGATTCTTTGGGGGAAGTCATGTGCTTTTAAGTGTTTGGCATAGAGTGCCTTACAACAATTGTCTTATTTACTCCCATGACAGCCTTGTAAGCAAAGGCATAAGGAACCGAGGCTAAAATAATACAACTTGCCAAAGGCCGCTCTGACAGCTCATGACTTAAGCAAGGATTTGAAACCAGGACACCCTGATCACAGGAAAACATGCATCACATCAAGGAATATTCCCATGCAGACAAATTTTCTTATGTTTTAATTAGGGCTGTCACTTCATTGGAGGAATATTAACTGAACGATTATAAAAGCGTTAACCGATAAATACGTTAGTTAAATCTGCAAAATTTGCTCATGAATAAAACAATCGGGGGGGGGGTTTGGAGGGGACATTTGTTTTTCAACGGTGCATGACTATATCAAAGCATCATCATAGAAGAAGCATTCTCTCTTGAGTGAAATAATTCTTCTAAAAGAGAGCTGGTAGTTAAAAGGAGCTGCATTAAAATCACCTTCATTTTAAATAAAGATGAATTATGATTAAATAACAATGAAGCCTCATTGATCAGGAGGCTGTTTTAAGTTGCCCAACATGTTTTTACAAAATTATTTCTTTCATTGACAGCCCTAGCTTTAATAACTATGAGCATGTGAATAAAAGGAAGGGGTTAAAGTGCATCACCATCTCATGTAGGGATGGAATCCTGAACAGTAACAAGGGCAGACTTTGCCAACCTGATGTGCTGGCTGGGGCTGATGGGAGTTGTAGTCCAAAACATTGGGAAGGCATTCAAGGTTGGCAAAGGCTGAACTAGGGGTAATGTTTCACTGGGCACAATGGGAATTACTTCCAAGCAAATGCACATATAGGCTTGTGCTGGACTCCATTTCCCCCCACCATCCTTGAAATCAGAGTGATCAGAATAGTCTGAGGCTTATTTATTATGTGCTGTGTGGCAAACGCAACCTATGTTTAAACTGTTAATTTAATAATAATAATAATAATAATAATAATAATAATAATAAATTTATTTATATCCCGCCCTCCCCAGCCAAAGCCGGGCTCAGAGCGGTTAACAACAATAAAATAAATACAACATTCTAAAATCATTTCATTATAAAATTAATTCAAATCAGATTAATGGCAACCATTGGGCTAGAGTTCTGTGAGGATTGCCAAAAGAGTTAGAGTTTAATCCGTGCTAGGGCTATAGTAAGGAAGAGTAGAGAGCTGAAACTGGTCAAGACAAAACCAAACAGAATAAGAGACTGGCCCATGTGGACGCCCCATAAGCTGTACCAAAGGAATGGGGAACCTCCAGGGGCTGTTGGACACCAACTCCCATCAGCCATGGCCAGCATGGCCAATTGCCAAGGAAGATGAGAGTTGTAGTCCAACAACAACACATGCAGGGCTACAGGTTCACCCCCGGTACCTCTTCAATCATAAATCTAGCAAGCAACAAGAATAAAACAAGGATAAAGGAAAGATAAACCAAAACTCCACCTCCTAAATGTGGAAGAATTGGGAAATCTGAAGTTTTTTAATTTGGGGCAGGCTGGCAAATACAGTGGTACCTCAGGTTAAGAACTTAATTCATTCTGGAGGTCCGTTCTTAACCTGAAACTGTTCTTAAACTGAGGTACCACTTTAGCTAATGGGTCCTCCCGCTGATGCCACACTATTTCTGTTCTCATCCTGAAGCAAAGTTCTTAACCCGCGGTACTATTTCTGGGTTAGCGGAGTCTGTAACCTGAAGCATCTGTAACCCGAGGTACCACTGTAGTGGTTTGTTTGTTTGACTGCCTATAAGACTTGTCTACGTGTAGCAAGGAAGCTGTGGCAAACTGGGAAAGAACTGGTTCCTTTCCTTTCCAAGCCATCGGAAAGTCACAAATGGCTAATACTACCTTCCTTTTGCAGACAGGGTAGTTGTGGTTCACTGTCTACAGGGCCAGCGTAAGGGATCCAAGTTATGCAGCTTGTATCCCACACCCAATGGGAGCATTCCCATTTCAGGCTCTCAAAAACCCTGTTGAGGTGGATGAGGCCAACACAGAAGCAGCCAGATCAATATTACTATCTGTGCTTCAAGGCCAAGTGGGATTTGAATCCGTTCCTGCTTCAGACTCTGTCCGCTCTGCTGCATGGAATGCCAGGCACCAGTATCATGCGATTGGAGGCGATGTCAGGTTCTGCGACAATCTGCAAACAGCAAGGGCTGGGAATCTGGGAATAAGGCAGCGCCAGGCTCCCACAGACCGGGATACTGGGTGTGGTGGTTTCAGGAGACATGTTTCCTCACACTTCCACACTTATCATCATGCGCACACACACACATACAGAGAGAGAGGGACCTGCCCCGATCCAGCAAGGAACTTACCGGCCACCCAAGGTTCTGCCCTGTGTCCTGGTGCAAACGAGAGCAAGAAAGAAAGAGAGTGGAGGGAAATTCATGAGAACAAGAAATCAGGGTGGGGGGGAGAGAGAAAGACAGAAAGAGAAGGGCACCCAAAGAAGATAAGAGCAAGATAAAAAGATCTGCAGAGCTGTTTGGGCTACGCAGCTCACACCGTTATTTTGGCCCTCGCTCACCCGCATGCACACAAACCCCGCCTCTGTCTGCCCTTCCCGGACAGCCCCTTGCAGCAGGTGGCTGCTTTGCACTGAACAGCTGCAGGGGAAAACATACACACAGGCCTGTGTTTGGGAGGATGGCTGTCCCAAACGCTTTCTCTATCCTCTTCCTGCGGCACCCAAGCCTCTTCAGAGAGTGTAGTTCTGTCTGGCCAGCCTGTAGTCCCCCCAACCTCTGAAATCAGTATTTGTTTCTATGCCTATAGTTGATTCCTAGAAAAGAGCACGACGTTTTTGATACCAGGACAAGAGGCAAAAGCCAAGGCAAAGCCGAGCCCCCTGGCTCTCTGCCCAAAGAGGTGAGGTGTAAACTCTGGTCTCCTTCCCCCGACATGTGCATATCCTGCCAAGTCCCTTCTCAAACGCTGCTTGGGTTCCGTGAACTGAGTTTCCATTCCTTTCACTGTTCTAAAATTGGGCCTCACCATCACTGTGTCCGATGCCACGTGTCTGATTTTACAAGGGGCAACCCTGCTACCTGAAGGGCTGTTGGAGGGCACACTTCTATTTAAACAGAGTCTAGTTTAAACATAAAGCACCCTAAGAAGGGAGAGCAGGACGGGGCTTGATGTCGCCCATCAGCAGCAAGCACTTGTGCATAGATGTAGCAGACACATAGGTCGCCTGGTCACAGTCTTCCCCGCTATGGGGAGGTGCATTGTGTTTCTATTTAGATTGCAGCAAGTCATCCTAAATTTGCATTTATGCACATCAACTTGCATGTGCAAATCACTAAACCTCTTTCATGCTCATTTTGTTTATTAAATTTATATACCACCCTTTATCAAAAGATCTCAGGGCGGTACAAGATAAAAGCACGACATAAAAGCACAGATAAATAAGTTTGAAAAATTTATGTTGAAGCCTTTCTTTTTTTCCTTTTTGCAATGTGCAATTGCCCATCCTATGCCCCTCATTAGCATCAAGCTTTATTGAATTAGGCTGGCCTGGCATTTGGGATTTAGTGAAACTTTTTAATCACTGCTACCACATGAGTGACCCTGGAGTTACTGGGACCAGCCTAAAAGCCATTCCAGGTATAGGCAGGTCTCTGGCAACCCACCCACACTCCCAAATACCCATTACACCCCCTTCCTGTTTGTATGCTCCCCCTACAACCTTCAAATCTGATATTCTATCCAATTCCACACAGTGTGGGTGCTTAAAACATCAAGGGTTCCTTGAAAGTATGACTGGTATAAATAATGTGGCATCGTTGCATTTGCCTTGTTTTGTTTTAAGTCAAGTCAGTCACACCTAAGTCTCCAAGTTAACACCTAAGTGTTCCACCCAGGACAACAGGATCAGGTCCAGAATGGTACTGGGTGCCCTGCCCAAAGCAGTCTTGTTTGAAATATATAATAACATAAGAACCCTGCTGTTATCAGATCAAAGGTCTATCCAGCAGCCTGTTTTCCACAGTAGCCAGCCAGATGCTAAGGATCTGTACTGGGACCAATGTTTTTTAACTTGTTCCCCAGTGCTCTAGAGCCAAGCTTGTAAAGTTTTTCGGGCCTTTGGGCAGATTTGGGGTTTTGAGCGAGTTTTCGTCACTTCCTTCCCCTCAACCTCAGATGAAACCCCAGAGAAAGCAAAAGAGAAAGAAAGAAAGAAAGAAAGAAAGAAAGAAAGAAAGAAAGAAAGAAAGAAAGAAAGAAAGAAAGAAAGAAAGAATACACTAACACATTTCACTCTTCCAAGGGATCGTCTTGGTAAAAATTACATACATCTGATAGAATCAATCTGAGCCTTGAAAGGCACATATGTGTTGAACAAGGAGATGGGAAAGAGTATCACTTTTCCAACTTCCTTAGTCAGCTCTGTTTACTTTTCTAAGGAGAAAAAATGGTAGACACCAACAGCATGGGGGCTTAAAGACTTTGTGGCAACAGGGAAAAATCCCCATGGGTGTCACTGTGCCCATGGGTGCCCTGTCTATAATTAGCGGGTTACCATACAAAAAATGGCATCCCCCACCGAAAGTGAGAAGTGGCCCATTCCACCCTGCCATCTCAGGATCTTACATCTCATTCTGTGGCATGTATAGACTAGGGCTGAAGGCTCAGCACCAGAGAGATTATCACCAATTGACAACTGGAGAAGAAGGATGAACCCAGCCCTAAAACTCAGAGTGATGTCAGGGAGAAAAAGCCCACCCCTCTTTCAGGGGTGAGAGCAGAATCTTAGTGAGGACAAATTTTGCCAAACCACCAAGGACTGCCAGAAGTTTTGGATCACTTTCCTCCAGTGAAGACAGAGTGAGGCCTCCGTACAGGATTCGTGGTGGCTTCCTATCCAGGCAGGCACACACTAGCCCCAGATCTGCTTAATTTCAGCCAAGGCTGCTGTGAGTGGCGGGTCTCTGGACCATGCCCTTGTACGACTCATAGGGTGTCAGATTCAGACAACAAGAAGCACACAGACCTGTGCGCTTCCTTAAGTGCTTCATTTTAAATTGAAGTGCTCTCAACTCTGCAGGGGGGAACCCTGTGTAAATGCACATAAATTCCAAATTTCACCAGAATATAGAATCCCACCTTCAACAGCAAAGGAAATGGCTAGACAACTCAAATAGTTCATAAGCATCCCTAGGAAGTGCTCATTGCTTTTCACATGCGTTCTTAATAATAGTTGTTACTATCAGTATTATTATTTATATAAAAAAATTCTTACCCACTTTTCATTACTGTATATTCCCAAATAAAATAACCGCATAAATTCAACCTGTCAAAATATGCGCTGAAGAGTCAAGTCATTCTTCCTAATTCCTGTTTGTCCTTGAATTTCACTTCAGAACACCAATTTCTGGATAGCATGTGGGAGGGCTGTGGCTCTCAGCCAATCGTACCATTTGACCCTGTTTTCTTCTCTATGGACCATTGCTTGGCCTTATCTAGGACCCGCAGCTGCAGACTCTGGAGGGAAAGAATGCACCCACTTCCAGCTGAGGGAACATAAGTCCCAGTGAACATGCACACCATATATCTGAAGCAGATTTAAAGCACATCTCTTCCCCCAAAGAATCTTTGGTCTGTAGTTTATCCCCCACAGAACTACAATTCCCAGCACCCTTAATTAACAAACTGCAGATCCCATGATTATTTGGGGGGGGGGGCACATGATTTTGGTGTCCTTTAAATTTATGGCGTGTATACATCCCTAGTTGCATTTTGCAGAGCAAAATGGTGCAACAATCGGTCTATGGGACCAGGACAGCAGAAGATACACAAACATGCCAGCCTTCCTCCTCATCTAATTACACATCATGTAAAGATGGCCGCCAATTTGGACATCTTTTTTTAAAAAGCAGTTAAGACAAATTTGTGGATTACAAGGCTACTAGTCGATGGTTACACATCACCTCCAGCATTGGAAGCAGCATGCCTCAGAATATCAGTTGCTAGGGAACAATCGTGGGAGGCATGCAGCTCAGCAGGCAGAGCATCTGCTTTGCATTCATAATGTCCCCAGGTTCAATCCCATATATCTCCAGGTAGGGATGGAGAAGACCCCTGCCTGGAACCTGGAGAGACACAGCCAATCAGCGTAGACGACACTGAGCTAGACAGGCCAATAAGCCAGCTTCCTGTGTCCCTATGTCCTGCTGGTGGACTACAAATAGGCATCTGGGTTGGTAACCATGGGAACAGAAGGACAGGGCTAGACAGGCCTTTCCTCTGATTCAGCAAAACTCTTTATGTTCTCTATGAACCTCACCCCTGCCCTGCAACTCTATCCAGACAAAGAAAAGGCTGCCTGTGTTGATTCTGAGGCATCCCTAGGGGAAGATTCATTGGTGGCCTCACTGGTTATAAGAGGAAGGGGGACAAAAACCCAAGTTGCAGCCACTGGAGCAAGCCTTCCAGAATAGTATTAGGAAACTAGCAACCCACAAGTGCTATTTCCACAATATTCCCCAGGGCTCTTAGCCAGCTGCCTCCTGGGAATAAATGGCAGCATGGCTCCTCTTTGTTTTGCCCCTGGGTGATGAGAATAAATAGCTGCCTCGTCGACATTCACTTACGCTTTATGGGAACGGATAGAAGACACTGCCTTTGAACAGGGATACCTTGCCTAACAGTTTTCACCCAGGAGAAAAGGAAAGAAAGCTGGTGTTACATTGCCCCTCGTGGCTGTGAAGCGCAGGGGGAAGAGACCAAAACAGAGGAGAGCTCGTATGGAGAAGGAAAGAGGGGGGCTGGGGTGAGATCTGGGGTTCTTATGAGGCTGAGGATTAAGAGAAGCATTCAAGATTAGGGCTGTGCAGGAGAGGAAGACAAGCAACAAAAGGCAGCTTTGAAGGAGGATGCTCTCAATCGGCTGCTTCAGGTGAAGGATGTTGTTGGTGTTTATCAGCTGCAACCTTGGTTAGAGACAAAGGACGGGGCCACAGCTCATTGCTAGGGCATCCACACAGCATTCAGAAGGTCCCAGGTCCGATCCTCAGCATTTCTAGGGAGGATTGGGAATCACTTGTCAGAAACCCTGCGTAAGGCAGTTTCTCCTACGTTTCTGCAACTAGATTGTGCTCCTACATCTTCAGACAGCACACAGATATAATAATAATAATAATAATAATAATAATAATTATTATTATTATTATTATTATTATTATTATTATTATTTATTTATACCCCACCCATCTGGCTGGGTTTCCCCAGCCACTCTGGGCGGCTTCCAACAAAATATTAAAATACAATAGTCTATTAAATATTAAAAGCTTCCCTAAACAGGGCTGCCTTCAGATGTCTTCTAAAAGTCTGGTAGTTATTTTTCTCTTTGAAATCTGGTGGGAGGGCGTTCCACAGGGCGGGTGCCACTACCGAGAAGGCCCTCTGCCTGGTTCCCTGTATCTTGGCTTCTCACAGTGAGGGAACCGCCAGAAGGCCCTCGGCACTGGACATCAGTGTCCGGGCAGAACGATGGAGGTGGAAACTCTCCTTCAGGTATACTGGACTGAGGCCGTTTAGGGCTTTAAAGGTCAGCACCAATACTTTGAATTGTGCTCAGAAACGTACTGTGAGCCAATGTAGGTCTTTCAAGACCGGTGTTATGTGGTCTTGGCGGCCGCTCCAGTCACCAGTTTAGCTGCCACATTCTGGATTAGTTGTAGTTTCCAGGTCACCTTCAAAGATAAAAACTACGGGATTTGCTACTGCAAGATGTGGTGGCAGCTGCCAACTCAGGTAGCTTTACAAGTACAATTCCCAGGATACCCTGGCAGACGAGACAGACTGTTGTGACTGCAGCACAGATATGCCTCAACAGGCCAATCGCAACATCTGGCAACCTTAGCCCAGAGCCCCAGAGGGCCTACCAATGCTGACACTAAAAATACGGTGGACAGCTCACAGCCACCCACTGATTGTGGCACTGCAGCTGATGCCTGCTGCTGCATGTATACTTGCAGCCAAACACTTTCATCTGCCCCCGCTGCAACAAAACATGTCTCTTCCGTATCAGTCTCTATAGCCACAGCAGGTGCTGTAACTCTCCGATGGTTTGACTTCACCTCCAAAGGCACACCCTTCCATTGTCTCCTGCGATAGACAGATGCCATCCATACTTGCTAGGAAGGGCCCACCCAATTTAACTGCAATGTTTTTTTTAATGGGATAGCTTGGTTGAATGTTTTAATTAGGAATGTTTAATGTTTCTGTCATGGGTTTTTTTAGTTACAGGTAGGTAGCTGTGTTGGTCTGCCATAGTCAAAACGAAATAAAAGAAAAAAAATTCCTTCCAGTAGCACCTTAAAGACCAACTAAGTTAGTTCTAGGTATGAGCTTTCGTGTGCATGCACACTTCTTCAGATACCAACTTCAGATACTTCAGGTATCTGAAGAAGTGTGCATGCACACGAAAGCTCATACCTAGAACTAACTTACTTGGTCTTTATGGGTTTTTTTACTCATAAATGCCTTAGATGCCTAGTTTGCCATTAAGCTGTATGTAAATTAAATAACATCCACAGCAACAATAACTGTACCCAGCTTTGTGCCACGAGAAAGTGGGAAAGAAGAGAGAAACAGAGAAACGTAAATGGATGAGAAATAATAAATAGGCCCTATGTTGCAAAATAGTTAAAGCGAGTGGATCCTAGGCCTGTAAAGAATTAACACTACAGATCTTTGAGGCTTGCGGAAATAATTCTTCCTATTTCATCATTGACAGAGGTCACCCCAACCTGTCATTAACACCCTCCAAAATTAGTCAAGCCTCCAGATCAGCCCCTCTTAAAACCTCTCATGGCTAGCCCCAGATTTTGTATGCACTGTTTCCCTATTCATAAAGCACAAGAGCCAGCTATGGTATACCCCGTGTGGATTTTTTTAAAGCATTAAAATATGAAAAGGGCTGCATACATTTAAAGCACGTTTCCCCTCCTAAAAAAGAACCCTGGGAACTGTAGTTATTGCTCACAGACATACAACTCCTTTCAGCATGCTGCAGTTCCCAGGACTCGAGGGGGGGGGGTGTCCTTTAAATGTATGGTGTGCACATATCCTGAAAAAGAGGTTACAGAAACACACCAAACAGCAGCAGAAAGGAGCAGGGTTATTGTCAGAAGAGTAAGGGTGTGAGCTGGGACTGAGAAATAAAGGGCAGAGGGGACTGTGCATGTCATGCTCCTTGTTCTCCCATGCTCTGTGTGGCCACAGCATCCGCTCTAATGAAATGCTAATACTCTCTCTGAGGCCGACCTTGGATGGCATTGAGCAACCTAGTTCCCTCGCCTTGCCTCCCATCCACGTGCCACGCGGACCCCGGTGTCCAGAGGGAGGAAGAGGTCAGGCCTTCAGCAGATGGGGGCAGCTGTCACAGGAACCGCAGGGCTGACAGGAAAAGGGTCGACAGACAGAGAGCGACAGTTCATCCCCGCAGGTGGTGGGAGGCTGAGGATTCAGATCAGAGCCCTGTGCCAAGGCAGGAACCACATTTGCAGCCATAATTGTGGCAGATTGGCAGGATGCTGCCCCAGATGTCAGGCATTGTGGGGTAAGGGGGAAGAGACAAGAGTTTCCTGTGAGCCACTTCCATTGTCTGGGCTCCTCACCTCCAGAATAGGAAGGCCCCCCCAAAGGGCTCAAGCTTTTGTCACAGGGATTCTCCACACTTCAGGGTGTTTTCGAAACACCCTCAGTGTAGACTGTGGCTGATCCAAATGGCACAATCGTTGTTGGATTCAAATTCTAATCAGCCCTGGCCAGAGAGACCATTTGTCAAGGGTGATGGGACTTGCAGTCCAGCAACATGTCTAGGGCCACAACTTCTCCATCCCTGATGTTAAGTCACCAGAAAGGGAGCACTTCTGATTCTGTGCAAAAGACCTGCGTGATTAGCTTACTGCCCAAGTGCCTGCACAGGAGCTGCTCAAAAATAGTTTTCACGGGGCTGTGAGAATGTGTAAAAGACACCTAATTGTACAGCTGCGGAGGAATTCAGGGCTAAACCCTGTGGTTTTAACCCATGGTTCATGTAAGGAAAGATACTTCAGAAGTTTTCATCTGGAGCCTCCCTGATAACTCGCTAATGTCAGTGAGATCCATGGGACAACTGTGACCTTCCTGTAATGTGAATGTCTTTTGACTACCAGGAGTTCATGCTCTGTGTGTTTTCAGGCATCCAAATGACCTTCAGATGGTACAGAAAGTATATTATTTATCCACACTAGAAATGAAGAGACTTGTTTTTTCCTGTGATGGGTGAAATGAACCTCAATCGATAGGTTTGCCTTTATGTTCAGGATCTAATCTATTTATTAGGGTTTTTTTTAATAAAAAAAACCACTTTCTTCCAGATCCATTTGGCTATATACCGCATTTGTTTATTGGTCTGATGTACGAAACTTGGCTCACTTACTTAAGTTACCTGTTACTACCTGGTCATCAGGAATCCTATTTTCTGCTTGTGACACTCAGTGGTCTGGATCATCAGAAGACTCTAACCTATAACCACCATGGTGGTCTCCATATGCCAATGGGCTGGGCTGGTGGGAGTTGCAATCCAGAAATATCTGGATAGCACCATGTTGGTTACTCTAGCATGAGTTGAAAAACTTGTATTGGGGCCAAATGTAATATTTTATTACTTTCTTACCCCCTAGTCCTATAATCTCCATATTCTCAATATCTTAAGACTGGCCTTTAAAATATTGAAGTAATAAAATCAGAACTTTGTAAAACCAATTTGTAAAACCGCTTTAACCACAAGTACTTAAATTACACCTCAAGGGATTTCATTTACTTTCCTGTACTCCAAAAAAAGTATATTGAAATTAAAAGATCCTTAGCTTAAAAGCCCAATCATGAAGAACCTCACACAAGCCTGTTCCTTTTACTAAAAAGCCACTGACAAATACCTCCCCAGAGTAAAGAAGGAATCTCAGGAGATCCTGGTTCCAACTTTCCCCCATTTAATCACAAGGCACATGCGTGTGTGTGTGTCTGCTAGCACAGGCATTATTATTATTCGTTTATACACAAACACACAAGCCCAAGACGTCAGCAGAGGCCAGAGAATTATGTTCTAACTCCCAGATGGGCCAAGAGCTACTGCTGCCCTTTACCCTTCCGCACAGCTGTCAATCCAAGTCTTGCCTTCATCGACCCCTTCTCCAAGGAGATGAAGGGGAGAACAACGGGCGACACTCTCCCTGCACCCTTACACTTTCCAGTATTGCGATGGAGAATATCAGTTTTTGCAGTGGGGGATGGGATCTCAAGCCCCCTCCTCTTTGTATCCATATGCACACACAAGCACACGTAAATGCGCGGAGGGGCACGCGGAACAAAGACGATGGCGCTACAAAGACCACGCTGCTACCACTGCTGAACACAGACTGATGTCACACCGTGAGAGAACTAGACGCTGATAAACACGCACCTGTAGCAAAGGGAGTGGGTGGGAGAAATCGGAGTGCAGCGGGGGGGTGGGCTGACCGATCTGAAACCTCCCCCCGCCCCCCATCCTACAAGACTTTCCAAAAAGAGCTTGCAAACGCGCGCGCGCGCGCGCTGCCCTCTCCCCCAGCGCCTTCCGGAGATTAAGGCAGAGGAGCCGCGGGTTTTGCTCCTCCGCCCCGCCGGGTGTTTTGGAAGATCTGCACCTCTGCGAAGAGAGAGGGAGGGAGAAAGAAACCCGTTTCCCGGTCCCACGCAAACACAACCCTCCATTGCCACCCTCCCTCTCCCTCCTTCCCGGCAGCTCCTTTGTGTCCATCCCTCTGCCTCCATCCATCCTTCTCCGCCTCTCAGCTGACAAGTGGCCAGTCCGGCTTCCGAAGCGCTGGGAGAGCGGGCACAAGCCCGGAGGAGGAGGAAGAGACGGTCGCCTCCTTTCCCAGCCCGGCTTGAGAGATCCCCGCAGCCCCGATCCCCCCACCTCCCCGCCCCCTGCTTGCAGCCAAGAGCCGTCCTCCCTCGGCGCGATCCTGGCTCTCCTTCCCGCTCCCGACGCGGCCGGCATCGCTCGCCGCCGATCCCTCCCGCCCGCCGGCCACGCACCCCGGTCCCCCCGCGCCGCGCTTTCCTTACTCGAACATAGCCCAAGGCGGCCGGCGGGGCGGGCGGCTCCCCCCTCCCCGCCCGGCCGGGATGGAGAGGCGAGCGCTGGTCCCGGCCGGCGGCCCTGGTGCCGCGCAGAGGAAGAGGAAGGAGGCAGGCCCCGCGCTCCCTCCGTCCCTCCTCCTTCCTCGGCGGCGGCGGCCGCCCCTTTCGTTGCGCGCACCCCCGGCGGCTCCAGCCCCGCGCAGCGCGGTAGCGAAGGCAAGCCGGAGGGGGAGGGGCCAGAGCAGAGAGGAGGCGGGGGGTGCGGGGAGCCGAGCCGGGACTCCTGGGTCCGCTCTATTCCATGCACGCACCCCAATAAAGGGGGGGGGGAGCGGCCTAGTTAGGCTGGCAAAGCAGGCTGGGTTCTCGTGGGGTTCGTTTCTGGATCAGGAAGTGGATCTGGGAAGCTGGGTTCCTGGCCAGGGCCAGAGAAAGTTAGGGGTCTAGCGGACCGGGGCTGGCAGCCCGGACTCCTGGGTTCTTCTGCTCCCAAAACGTTGCGGGCGGGGGAAATGATCAGGCAGGCCTGGGGAGTCGCGTTGACCTTGAGCGAATCACTGGGACGGCAGCGCATGTCTTCCTTCGGTGGAATCAGAATTCCGGGCTGCCTTTGCTGCGCAGCTCGGGAGAAGAATCCATTTTTTAAAAATAAATAAATCTTATGCTTTGGATAGTTGCCCAATTATGGAGGCTGCTGCAAGACTGGGAAGAAGACAGAGTGTGTGTGCCTGCGCAAGGTGTAAAACTATTGTTTCTGGATAGTTAATGCTTAACATTAAAAATGCATCAACAAGATCTCAGATTTAGTTATACAGTGGTTAGAAGACCAGGTTTCAAAAGCAGAAGCAACTGCTTGCCCTTTATTCCACAGAAACTGAGTCTCCAGGAATGGTTTGACACCAGCAATTAGCCAACCTCCACTGCCGGGAATGTGGTGGGTGTGGGTGACACATTAATTCCTTAGTCTCCATAACCCACTGTAACTGAGTGAAATAAATGCCTCTTTCCCCAGTGAACCCCTCCTTTTAGGAAGCTGCCTTACACAGAGTGAAACCACTGCCCTTCATAGAATCACAGAATCGTAGAACTGGAAAGGACCACCAAGGTCATCTTGCCCAACCCCCTGCAATCCAGGAATCTTTTGCCCAACGTTGGGCTCGAACCCAGATTAAGAGACTTATGCTCTACCAACTGTGCCTTCCAACATGGTGCCCTCCAGATGTTGTAAATGAAAAACTCATTAAGCTACGCCAGCATGATTAATGATCAAGGATGATGGAAGCTATAGTCCCAGCATCTGGAGGGCACCACATTGACTACCCCTGACTACTACTGACTGGTAGAGGCTTTGCAGAACATCAGGCAAGGGTCTCTCCCAGCCCTGGTACCTGGAGATGCCAGTGACTGATCACTGATTCTCTTCCGCTGAGCGTTGCCCCTTCCCCATTTCCCTCTTCCTCAGTTGTGAACTTTAATTGTAGGCTCCTAGAAGCAGAGGCCTGTAATATAGTGCCATGAATTCGCAAATTCATGGCACTATATAAATAAGTCCACAAATACAACATTTTCAGCATTAAGGTTCAGCCATTCCAAATCAAACTTAAGATGCTACATTTTCCTTTTTTTATTATTCTCAAAAGGAATGTAAACATTCTTTGCTAGACAATTGTATTGCTTCTTTAAGCTGTCATTATCCGACAACTGCCTCTCCTTATGTGCAGATGATGTCTTAAATGGAACCGGAACCCACATCCAAACCTACTTCCTCTAGCCATTGTTTATATGACATCACTGCACTTCCAGCATGCAGCCATGCACTTTGCGGTATGCACTGGATCAGCTACTGGTGTCCTTCCCTTGCCAAGCAGTTATGTGCTCCTAGGAATAGTTAAACATTTTTGGTGCGCTTTTCAAAACAAGCACCCTTTCCAAGGCACACACAAGCCTCCTGACTCATTTCATGGTGGTAGACAAACACAGGGCCTTTCCAAATGATGGAATTTTAAAATGTGCAATAAATGTACAGTACTCATTCATGGGAGAGCTGCCCAGACATTGTCTTTGAGGTCACTGTAGGGGAAATGAATTTTCCAGCATTCAAATGGCACAATTTTGTTTCAGAACAAATAGAACTCCTCCGCTACATACACAGGCACACACATATACAGACTGACACCTGCCTTCCTTGGGTTGCTGATATCTGCTTTGGACTGCCCCCTTAAAATAATTTTCTGGCCTAGTAACTCCAAGCAGGCCAAGGCAACTAGGCCTATTTCAATTTCCTGCAATGCCCCTAGACTTGCAACATGGTGCTATCAGCTAAGCCTGCCAGAGCCCATTAACAGAAGAGGGGAGTCCGCCAGAGTACTTTGCCCAGAGTGTCTCCTCAAACGTGGAGCTGTTCACCGCAGGAACGCCTTGGACCCACATCCCTTATCCTCAGGGAATCTGTTTTTCCCGACCAATCGCACCAAGAAAAGTAGCCTTCTCGTGCTGATAAAAGGTAACAGTTTGCCTTGCAACAGCAGAGCAAATGAGCAGATGCTTAGCTGCTGAGAAAATGATTTTGAGAAGCTTTGGGGGGGTGACTTCGGGCCTAGGTTGGGTCACCTGTCCTCACCTCCTACAGAGCCAGTACGTCATATACACACAGAAACAGCTTGTGCAGCCATTTAATTTTTGAATGTGACTGCCTAAGATGGCCCAGAGGAAAGACACAAAGAGCATCTCTCTGAGTCAGGGCCCTTGTGGGTGATTCGGTTCCCCCCCCCCCCCATCATTTATGCAGAGGCATGCTGGCACCATTTTGCATGCCCTTTCAGATGTGGCAGCCATTTTGCATTTGTGGCCCCACGCCCGCAGCAGCCATTTTGTGCTACGTCTCTCTCACACACACCCACCCCCCATGGCAGCCATTTTGTAAGGCACCTATAGCACATTCTCGGAATTACTGATGTGCCTCCTGGTCGAAAAAGGTTAGCAGGCCCTGAAAGGCAACTCTGCCAACCAGGTACATTTGGCATTAGAGGCCTTGCTCCGTGCCTCCTTTGGAGGTTGGGTCGGCTCAAAGCTTGCTACAAGGGCACAGAGCGGAGAGTATCAGCACCAGTGACACTTCCAGACTACCTGCTTATTGAGCAGTCATGTTGATTTGTATGCATGGAGATTAGGTGGTGTAGGTTTGGCGATGTTGCATCAGAGCAAGCTTTATCCCATACAGTTCCCACACTTTGACTTTGGGGGATGAAGGTTTGTTGCACAAGACCTTCTAAGCAACTATAATTACACAATCTGAATTTGACATCAGACGAACGCTCAGCCTCCCAAGGAGAAAAATAATATGCATGGAAAGAACAACTACAGTACATGAATGGTTTTGCCCCATCTCCTTTATTTATTTGGCTTCCATTGGCAGTAAGAACGGGATGCTGGACTAGATGGGCCTTCTTAGGTTATTGAATGGTATTTTAGTTTGGGCTCCAGTATTAGCATTCTGATATCGACTATGTTTTATGCTTGTTTGTTTATCTTACCGTCCTTTTTTAAAATGTATTGCAAGCTGTTGGGGGGGGGGGGAGCTTTGCAGTCCAAAAGTGCGGGTAGACATTTTAAAAATTAGATCATAAGAAAAGACCCTCCATGTCAAGCCACAGGTCCATCTCACCCCAGCACTTCACATTCTCAAAGTGACAAACCTGATGCCCAGGGGAAGCCCCAATAAACAGATAGATAAACAAATGAACAAATATAGGAGGTGAACAAACCACCGAAGTAGTTGGGGTTTTTTATAGCATAGTTTTACACTTTGGGGGCTGAGCATCTACTTTTTTAACATTTGCAAACACCAGATCCTGTTTTCTTAAACCATTTTTTCCTGGATCTTGTGACAGGAGGGAATTTTTTATTGCTCACAACAGTAATTACTGATATTGGCAAGGGAGGAGAGTATCTCCATCAAGCACCCTTCCTCTGAGGATTATCGCTGCTTTCAAGCCAGTTATCCAAGGGAAGAGCTGTGTGGGGCAGGAGATGCTGTGTCCTCCTGACCTAGACATTGTCACCAACTTTGCTCCTGGATCTGATCTGGTGGGGGCAGAACAGTGTTTCAAGGGAGGGGCTGCCCTTTATCAAAACTGCCCAAACTGCCACAGCCATTGGCCACAACTTCCAAAAAACTTGCACTAGAACTTGCTTTCCCCTCCTCCCTCCCATTGCCTTTTCCCCATGTGCCATATTCTTTTAAATTGTCTGAAAGCAGGGCCTGTCTTAGGACTGATTTTTGTAAGCTGCTCTAAAAGTCTTTTCTGCTAAAAGGTGTGTGTGTGTGTGTGTGTGTGTGT
The DNA here is from genome assembly GCF_951804945.1 of Podarcis cretensis. NCBI lineage: Eukaryota > Metazoa > Chordata > Lepidosauria > Squamata > Lacertidae > Podarcis > Podarcis cretensis. The sequence goes on along the minus strand of NC_137177.1, from coordinate 19,783,724 downwards.
GTGTGTGTCTGTAAAACACTGTAAATAAATAAATCTCATTGTAAAACCTCAGACAGTGGTGCTGTCTGTGGCAAACGTCTAGGACCCCATTCAGCAGAATGAGTAAAAACAACCCCCACCAACACAAAAAAACCCAAAACAGTAAGCAGTGTTGAAGTGTCAGGCGCAGGAACCTTTTGTCCCTCCAAATGTTTAAATTTGTATACCGCCCTTCACCCATAGGTTCACGACAAAAAAATTGCAAAATAAAAACAACAAAATGCATAATAAAAATAACAACGGCAAACCAATAATCCCCCCACTTTCACAATACATTTAAAAGGGCATCGGATGTCAAATCAGCCAAATGCCTGGGGTTGTTGCTGAACCACGACTCCCATCAACCCAAGCAAACATGACCAATGGCTGGGGACAGTGGGAGTTGTAGTTCAGCCACATCTGGAGGGCAGAAAGTTCACCACACACCTCAAGTAAGGGGGGGGGGGACAGGTATGGGAGTAATATCACTAGGTCCAGAGGCTAAAGCAACAGGTGGGGTCTGTAGTAAAATACCTCACCTCCTAGTAAGGCTTGTTTCTCCTTCGTTGTGCCAGCTGCCCAGCCATCTCCTCCACTGGGATTATGTAAACTGAAAGAGCTCAAGGCAACCATTCTACCCGACACCCACTCGTTTTTCCGTTTTCCTTTTCCAACGGACACTCTGCATTCTGTGGCTGTTGCCTTTGTGAGCTATGCTCATTCTTGGGAGTGTGCATCTACTTCCTTGATTTAAAGAAACAAGCAAACACGAAAGGCAAGGACAACCCTCATATTCTCGGCCAAAAAGGCTCCCCTCAAATCCACTAGTAACGCTTCCAGATAAAAGCAGGGGTAGCCAATTGGGGGGGCCTCCCAGGCTTTGTGGATTATAACTCCCATTACCCTTATTTGGCCTTTCTGGCCTGGGCTGGTGGGAATGTATTCCAACCAAAATCTGGACGGCACCACTATTGACTGCCGCTGAAATAAAAGGCATTGTGCAAGGACTTAACAGAGAGGTTTGGGCAGCCTGTGGCCCTCCAGATCGGGGGCTCATGCTTCCCATCCACCCATCAGAATGGCCGGTGGGAGTTTGGAGCTGGTGGTCAAATGCAGAATTGGATGAGCAGGAAGATCCTGGCTCTGCTTCTGCCCGGCACGTGTCCCTTCAGTCCCAAAAGAAAAGTGAACATGGAACCATGTTTGCTTTGCAAGCCAATAAACCCAAAGTAAACACAAGTCGAGATTTGCCTGGAAGCTTATCAGACATCCATGGCGCATGGGCACACGTCATATTGGCATTACGCCAGCAATGCACCGTTTCCTCCGGGCATTTGACAGAATAGATCGACTTGTTTCCTGCCCACCCCCCCACATTTCCGTTAATAAATCACCCGCTGTTTGCATGGAAAAGGACGATTCAGGACAGGACAAAAGCAAGTACTTCTTCACTCTGTGCATAGCTATAAACGATGGGATTCACTCTCACAAGATGTCTCGATGGCCACTGACTCGAATGGTTTTAAAAGAGGGTTAGATACACTCGCAGGGAATAAGGCTATCAATGTTTCTAACCTCCACTGTCAGAGAATTAGTAGGCCTCCCTGGAAATTAAGGCTGTGCCCCAAATTATGCCAAATTCCAAATCCCCAACTGAGTTAGATAACCCAATTTTCCAGGGTCTCCTGGAGTGATCCAGGAGTGTCAGGATGCAGGGCAGGAAGGACCTTTTAGCCATGCACACCTGCTCCCAGCAAGGGAACACAGGTACATTTGTCAAACCGAACAGGACTGAAGCTTCTGCTCAGCAGCGGGAGAACGCAGAGGGCAATACTGCAGGCTTCAAGGGTCTGCTTCCCCACATGCCCCAGACAACACGCTGGAGAGCAGAGCTTAGTGGGATTGGCCCTGCTGCCCTTCACAGTATAGGGGGCGAGGAAGATGCAACAGAAGCTCCACCCCACAAATTGATTTGGGGCTGGAACCAGGTTTGTGTGCACAGCCCTATGGGAACCACAAGTGGGGAGTGTTGCTGTTGCTCTCAGGTCTTCTTTACGGGCTTCCTAGAGACATCTGTTTGGCCATTGTGAAAACAGGATTTTGGACAAGATGGGTTCTAATATTCCCGAGTCTTTTATCGCCTCTTTGTTTTACCATGTGTATTCCAGTGTTAGTGAGGGAGCCTGCACCCTTTGAAGAAAGAAAGAACAACATGTTCTGTAACTGTTAAGTTATTGGGGAAGGCGTCACTTTGCTTGGGATCCTGCCTTCCATAGCCCCTTCAAAGAGCTACAGGCACAAGGTCACATTTAAGTCTACTGCAGCAAACACTGCTAAGAGTCTTGCGGCATATTTAAGACTAATACAGTGGTACCTCGGGTTACATACACTTCAGGTTACATATGCTTCATGTTACAGACTCTGCTAACCCAGAAATATTACCTTGGGTTAAGAACTTTGCTTCAGGATGAGAACAGAAATTGTGCGGCGGCAGCAGGAGGCCCCATTAGCTAAAGTGGTACCTCAGGATAAGAACAGTTTCAGGTTAAGAACGGATCTCCGGAACGAATTAAGTACTTAACCCAAGGTACCACTGTAAATGTATTGCAGCATAAGGCGTTGTGGACTACAGTCCATCTTCATCAGGTGCGTGAAGCATTATCCTGAGTTACAGATATATTTACACATGATTCAGGGAGGGAGATTGTAAACAGTCAGAAGGGAGCAAAATGCAGAAATCAGGTGGTGATAACTGCATGAACAGCAAACATATACTCAAACATTTTTGCTTCTTAACACAAGCCTCCTCATATTTGTAAGCCAGTTATCACATGTAATGCAATATTTTAAAAACTTTTCTTTCCGTTCAAGGATTGACTCCTTCAAGGGACTGGCGTAACATTTAAGAAACCTTTTTTCTGTGCCAGACTATTGTATTGGGATAAAATATAAAGCATGTGTATATAAAGAGATGGGAGAGCAAATGCTGTGCAGATGCATCTCTTTCGGACAGGGGTCTGTTTTTGTTTTCAGCTGCAGGTTGGACAACATGAAAATAGAACAAGCAGCCGCTGCTGCATAGTGAGCAGGGTCCTTTTCCAGATGTCACTTTGGCGTTGCAAGAAAAAGCTCTTAAGAAATCTAAAAGGGGAATCCTTTTGAAGTACCGGCTTCAACTACAAGCTGTCACCACACATTGCTGCACTCCGTGTCTCTTCAAAACAGTTCGGAGGGGAAAAATCCATTCCTGTCTTTATTTAACTGGCCGCCGTGTTGTTCAGGGTGAAGAGATTCCCTCTACTGACAAATGATGTCCAAAGCAGCTCAGACAGGAGGAAGCTGTGCCTTTGCCTACACAAGACCTTTTGGGCACTTTTAAACACATGGACATGCTGTGCTCTCCCACCACTGAGCACTGCAGGGCTCATCTCCCCATTCTGAAAAGACAAACGGGACCCCCTAGCAAGAGCAAGACTGGAACATGGGCCAGAGGTTCCCTGCTCATTTCCACTGGCGATCCCAGGACCTTCGACCTGCCAAGTGCGTGCTCCATCATAGAGCACGGTGGGAAAAGCCCAGCGCGGTGGTGGTGATGAAACCTTCCCTTTCCCCAATCATCTAATTGATCATCTGAAAGTGTGCATGCTCAAGTGTGGAGTGGCTTCACCTGCTCCTGGCATGCAACCCCCAGAGGGTTAGCAAAACGTGAATGTGGGCCCTGAGCAGCCCCTTAAAAGGTTGGCCACCCCTGTAGAAAACTCACTTAACAGTGTTCCCTGTTAGGCTTAGGAATAAATGCTACGTAAGAGTTGGCCATGAATAAACTGTGGGTGGTGGTGGGGTTTGAGTCTTAAGGCTAGGGTAATCTCGTATCCCCACCGAAGAAGGGAGCAACTAAAGTCCTGGGTAATTATTTATTCACAGGATAAATCTCACACACCAACACCAGAGATACCAAAAATGCCCCCGCCCCCCACAGACTGAGACCACCACCTCCATCTCCATCCTGCTTCTCCCATCTTTTTATTTGTAGAACTCGTGCTCCTGTTCGTCTTTCTTGATGACAGTCTTGTAGGCCTTCTCAAAGTCCTTGGCCAGCACAATGTAACGGTTCTCCCGGACAGCCAGCATGCCAGCCTTAAGGAGACAGGAAGGAGGGGAGAAAGCATGAACAGGTAACATCAGCAGGAAGTAAAAACTAAAAAAAGGGGGAGTACTAACCGCTGTCTAACACGCGATACTAACCTCCTGGCAAATGGAGTTGATGTCGGCTCCTGAGATCTTATCTGGCCGCGCCACGTCTGGAAGGAAGAGTGAAGGAAAGAGCAGGAGCAAATGGGCCCTGTGTGGCCGTTCTAGAAAAGGGGAGAAGACTGGCCTATATGACTGCAAAATCCCCCATTGGGAGGTGCCACCTCTCCCATTGAAATGAGAAAAGTATCAGAGGGATGATCCACAGCTGCTAATTTTGCATTTTTTTTTTGCTAAGGGGAGCACCTGCCGGGTGTGACGCAACCCTTTCCATGGAAGGATGCTATGGTTACAAACAGTCCATCTGGCCTCTTGCTCTTCATTCCCCTTTATTTAACAGCATTAAATAAAGAACTGGTGGCCCCCCAGATGTTGTTGAACTCCCAACATTGTGGCTAATGGCCTGGGATGATGGGAGTTATAGCTCAGCAACTTCTGGACAGCCGCAGGTTTCCTGCCCTGGCTTTATAGCATCAGCTTGCTCCCCATATTCACTGCCAGAAGGATTGGTGGGTAAGAGGGGTATTTTACCATCCAAGTTTAAAAGACAAGAAATAAGTTCAGGAAACTTTATTCTGTTAGCAGGTCAAAGGGGGGGGGCGACACACAAACAAAACATCTCTTAAGCTCAGCTCATTGGCCATTCTTCTTGTCCCCCTGCCCTCCACCCATTTCTTCCCACTGCACTGTCCGGAAGGATACAATCCTCCAGATCCACCTCCTCAGACAGGTTCATCTTGCTGGTGATGGTGGTGAAGATCAACCGTTTTTGGCGCCGGTCCGGCAAGGGAAACTCAATTTTACGATCTAGGCGGCCTGGCCGGAGCAGAGCAGGATCCAGGGTGTCTGCTCGGTTCGTGGCCATTATCACCTAGAAGGGAACCAAGAGAGAACTCCATTAAACCCAACTTCTTGATCCAAAAAATTAAAGGCAGGCTCAGGCAAATTGTGAATTTGAATTTGGTAAGTTAAGTGGAGAAAAGCCAACACTTGTTGGAAGCCTTTAGGCAGGGATGGAAACTGGTGGCCTTCCAGATGTTGCTGGACTCCAACTCCCATGAGGCCCGGGCCAAAACTCAGGGATGATGGGAGTTGTAGTTCGACAACATTTAGAGAGCCACAGCTTTCCCCATCTCTGCTTTAAATCCAGAGTTTATGGTAAAGAGGGGAATTGGCTTTCCAGGCCACTCAACACCTCCCCCCCACCCCCCGGTGCTGCCCAACACAACGTACCTTGACGTTAACATTCTGGTCAAAGCCATCCATCTGATTGAGTAGCTCCAGGAGGATGCGCTGAACCTCCCTATCAGCTGTAGAGAGACCAACAAATTTATCAGCTGGTGTGCCCTGGAAGAGAGCTGCCCTTTCCTTTCGCCATAGCCAAAGCTGCTTTGCGCTACCAACCCATCTTCAGGGATATTGTGCAAGCCTGGAATGCACCACACTGGCCTTTTAAGCCATCATTCAGAGAACCTCAGGATTTATACAGCTGTCCAAGTTTCAAGTCCTCATGACTGCAGAGAAAAGACTGCAGAAGTCTCAGCAGTGCCCATTGGGGGATTTGGAGGATACGAGACCCACAAACAAGATGCTGCGGTATAGAGTCTGCCTGTCTGGCATTCTAATCAGACAGCCATGTCCTTTTACAGGATACACCATTCCAGTCTGCCACTACAGTTTTCCATTCTCACCTACCCACCAGGCTGCTGAGCATGCTCATGGTTTACTGGGCTGTTTTGGGATACCCTTAGCCGTGGGTATATTTCTGTAAAATGTGAAGTTTCTCCAAGCCTGCTGCTACCCTCCTTCCTTCTCGTGTGCAGTTGGGTGCCGTTTGTTTCCCCATCCCTGGTATACAAGGACAGAAAAGCAAGGATTTCTAGTGGTCTCTGCCCATTTCAATTGCTGAGGATTGAACCAGGGACCTTTCTGCATGCAAGGTGAATGCCCTACTGCTGAACTTACAGCCCTTCTAACCCTCCCTGCTTCTTCCACACCCAGCTGCCATCCTATTTCTTGCTCAACAAATCCAAATTTGCAACCCCAACTGCACAAAATAAAGTGATTGCCCACAAAAAATATGCCCGATTCACACAAGTTGAAGAATTTGGAAAAAAATATATTCCCCCCTGAGCAGAAGCATTAGCCTCACCTGGGCCAAGTTTGTTGTTTGGCTCTCATAGGCCAACCATATGCAGAGGTCACTATGTTCAACCGACAAAGAACTACGGAAGCCCAGGGTTCTAGCACATTGTGACACTGCAAGGTCGGAGCAACACCTACAGGAGGCAGCAGGAATTGCAGCAGCTAGGACTCAGGCAGAAACTAGGGGTTACGCAGCAAATGCAGGATTTCCAAACTTATATTTGCTGCCTAATACGGAAGAGGGAACTTCACCATTTCCCCAATCGCTTGCTGGCTGTTTTTATCAGCTGGGGGTGTGTGGAACTTCCTCCAGGTGGTATTTCCCAAATATATTTGAGGCTACAGCAGAGGAAGAGACTGGGAAGCAGGACTGCTGCACTGGCTCTGATGACAGCCCAGCCCCCTTGCTCCTTCTGTCTTTGAAAAGTTTCTATTCCTGCTGGTCATTATAACTTTAATAAATGATCAGAGTTCATTTGCTTTCCTCTTCCCTCCCCCATCCCATTTCCTTTTATGCTGTGTCTGTTAAGACTGTAATCCTATGGGCAATCCGATTGTATGTAAGCTGCTCTTCCCTAGTTCTTCCCTCTATTCAGGTGGCCACAGTTGCCCAGGAGCTCCCCCTCCCCCCGCTCCCTCTTCCCCCGTCACCAACTCACCTCCGGTCTGGGCATCGAAGCGTTTTGTGGCAATGGCGTCAATCTCGTCTATGAAAATGATGGCTGGGGCGTTCTCTTTGGCCAGGCGGAAGACGTCCCGCACCATACGCGGCCCCTCACCCAGGTACTTCTGCACAAACTCGGATCCTACTACCCGAATGAAGGCAGCTGGAGGCAAAGGCAGAGTTAGACCCAGCTCCTTTGGCATCCCTCAGTCTCCCAGGGAAACCCATCTTAACGGGGCCACTGCCTTGGGAAGACCAAGGGACGCCAGCAAACCTACACCCAACAGGGTAGTGACGTGTCCAAGGCAAGAGAACTGGTGCCTTGCTCACCTGTGGTGTGATGAGCCACTGCTTTGGCCAACATGGTTTTCCCGCAACCAGGCGGGCCGTACATCAGCACCCCCCGTGGAGGGTCAATGCCGATCTGAAAAAAGGGTCGAAAGGTGAGAAAAGAACAACAAAATAGGCCATCTCAAGGGCCCTTGTCACATCTCTCAACAGAATAAAACCCCACTTCCAAGTTGTTGCTTGAGTTTGCTGCTCTGAGTCAAGCTCCACAACATCTGGAGGGCCACAAGTTCCCCATCCCTGCCTTAGATGGTCCAGCCGCTACACCCAGAAGCCTCCCATCCATGCACCAACCACATCCAGATTTTGCTTCAATGATACTGTTGCATTGGGCACCGACTGGGCTAAGAGCTGGTCCAAGCACTGAGAAGGGCATGCACGAGTAAATCTTGGTGTGCACCCATGTCAAATATCCAGAAATAATAGCCAGGAATCAATTCGGGCTCTGCTTGGGGATCTCTCTCCACTGGCAAGAAGGCACAGATATTCTCTATACAAAGGAGCCCAAAGATTAAAAGGCAGAAGGTGGGGACACAGGACTGATAGCTACCAGCGCATGCTACAAGGGAGGTTTCCCTTTGCTGTGTTTTTCAATCATACAGATGACAACCGACCCAGCTTAGGGCAGGAGAAAACACGTGTGCTTTCTTCTTTGTAAAATGAACACAGGCGATGCAGTGCGGAGGATGCAGTTCTCTCTGCAATTCCACCCCACCCACTTCCTGTCCCAAGCAAACAAATATTAATGGGAACCATTAAGGGTAAGGGCCATGGCTCAGCAGCAGAGCTTCTGCTCTGCATGCAGAAGGCTGCAAGTTCAATTCCTGGCATCGCCAGAAAACACTACAAAGGTCCCTGAGCTGAAACCCTTGAGAGTCATTGCCAGTCAGTGGAAAATAGTGAGCTTGATGGGTCAGTGGTCTGACTCAGTATATGGAAGCTTTCTAGGATCACTGTTGTTGAAGCAAGCAACTGCGAGCTTTCTAAAGGAAAAGTGCAAATAAATATAGATACATGAATGACAGCCTATTTGTGCATACACTGCACATACTTCCGGCATAGAAATTTAGATCACGTACCTGTTTGTAGAGTTCAAAGTGGGTAAGGGGCAGCTCTACTGCCTCCCTCACTTCCTGCTTCTGAATATCCATCCCACCAATGTCGGCATACATCACGTCTGGTTTCTGATCTGCTCAGAGAAGGGACGGGACCTCAGGTGTTTTCCTGCCCTTGGATCTTTCTACCCTGCTACATTCTTCCAAGTGCTACCTTGATTCCACTGGGCCTTTGTCTTCATAGCCTTGGGCAGCCTTCCCCCCACCCCTGCCTGCTGTTTTGGACTCCAACTCCCATCAGCCCCAGACAGCACATGCTGAAGCTCCGTTGGAGCTGCAGTTCCAACGTAAACCGCTTCATGCTCCTGGATCTGATGGGCAGTGTGAGCACAGCTTGCTCCAGCGAAAGCGAAAGCGCAACCAGGAGCTCACTTTAAGCTCCCAAGTGTTGTTCCTTCACAGCCATACAAGTACCTGCCTGTCAGGTGTGTAGCAGGCAGGTGGGGTTTGCAAGGAATGTCCTTGCAAGCCAAATTGGGACTTGTGGGTCTGAGGTTCCCCACACCAAGGACTCTGAAGGCATCCTGGAATCCCTGCCCATAGGCAGCCCATTAACAGGGCTCACCTCTCTGATCCAAGGAAGAGTTGCCTTACCTGACGTGAGCATCATGATACTGCTGTCAGCCTCAGGGGGCAATACGTCCACCAAGGCATTGCTGTGTTTATGCAGGGCCACAGAGGCGTTGGGTTTCAGCAGCTCCCGGTCAATGGTGCTCAGGATCCGGACGTAATAGTTGGAGCCTGAAGTGGAGACACACTTATGAGATAAATGACTGGAAACAGAGGCCGCCAGGGAGACAAGCCAGCTCTTTTTCTCAAGCTGCAATGTAAGGGGAGGGGAGGGCTAGCGCCCGCACTTGGCATCCCTGGGCAGCTGCCCAGAGCCCCAGCACCCTGGCAGTGCCAAACAATGATACTTGCCTCTCTTTACTTCTCCCGCTCTCCCCAAATCACACACACACTGAGAAGTGCCAGGTCTCTGAGTCTAGCTGCCATTTAAGTTTCCCACAATTCCCCTGGTGTTGTGTCACTCGGGGCATTGTGAGAAATTTGAATGGCAGTCCTTGACAGTTCAATACAGCTCAGAATGCTGCTGATTGCTATTAGCCACCACCACCTGGGGCACACAAACAGAGCAGGGCCCCCTGCCAGAGCGGACTTTGTCCACTGCCTCCTCAAACCTGGAGCTGGCCCATTGCAGGTAGATGGGAAGGAGGAAAGAAGGGACTGTACCTGTGGTAGAACCAACGATGGCTGTGTTCTGATCCACGGCCTCCAGGAACTGGCCAATGACCAGTGGAATGCTCTGGATTCGTTTCACCTCTTCCTGGGCATGCAGAAACTCCTTCTTTAGGTTCTTCTGCTCATCTTTGATGTACTCCTCTTGAACTTCCAGGAACTCCAGCTCTTGCTGTAATTTCTGCAGGAGGGCACACCGAAATCCTCCTCAAACCTCCTCCTTCTGCACCAGCTAAATTACCACTCATGAGATCATAGGAACGCGTAGGAAGGTGCCTGACACAGTCAGAGCACCGCTCCATCTAGCCAACCCTGACTAGCAGCAGCTCTGCAGGGTTTCAGGCAGAGGTCTCTCCCCAGCCCTACCAGGAGATGCTGGGTATTGAACCTGGGACCTTCTGCATGTAAAGCGGATCCTCTGCCACTGAACTACAGCCCTTCTCCGTATGCAGCGAGCACAGACTTCTGCATGCACACCACTGCCCGCTCAACACTACAACTATAGCAGACAAGCTGTGTAGCCAGGGAGGTTGGGAATTTCTGATCTTAAGAGTGTGAGATCTTCTACATACTGCAGAATCTGATTTATATCATATATTTTTTTTTAAAGAAAGTCACAGAGAAAACCTTCATAAAGGTAGAATAATTATAATTCTTCCCCACAGACCTGAACATCTGCCTTATGCCCTTACTGCTTAATACCTATTCTGTTCAACTTCCTAGTCCTTATGAAAAAACAGTAATTCCTAAGCAGCTAACTCACACTCTAGTCAACAACACACCTGAGACCAACAATACAAAGACATTTGCTATATAAGGTGCAGTAACCCAAACTGTACACAGAATTCCCAGTGCCGTCACATTTGCATAAAGACACTGCAATGATGGCCGTTTTGTTTTCGATCCCATTCATAATGATCCACAACACGCAATTCAACCTTGCCTTGTGGCAGTAAATTACATAAATTAATTTCTGCAAGGCATTAACATTCCACAAAAAAATTAATTTGGACAGAGCAGGCCACAAACAATTTCTAACACATCTTTGCACCTCTCCATCAAAAATAGCACTGCAGCAATGGTGCCCTAACGCTTCTACTGCTCCACCAGTTTGCCTCTATAATGGCAACCTCTGTGGAAAACCTCTGTGGCTCTGCTGCTATCTCGTCAAACAATGATGGGGAACATTCTCATCATATGTGATGTCACGCATGCAGCAGGTGGTGAAGTGTTTGCAAAGAAACAATCTGGAGGCTTAAGGTGTGCTCCCGATTTCTTTTCATGGCAAGCACTGCTGGCATTCAGCACCTTTTGAATTTGGCACCAAGTGCAAGCCCCAAAGACTGGTCCTGCTTGGGAGTTCCTGGATGGAAGTGGAGTTAATCCCTGCTGAAAGCAGGATTTGAAGGCACCACTGATCAACTGAGATCCCTCTGGGATCAGCTGCACTGAGGAATTCCCAAGTGCAACCAGCCTCTGCCAAAGCAGGGATTAACTGATAGGCAGGTTTGCAAAAGAATAACAAGGGTACTTAGCCCATGGTCCTGATTCTCTCCTTTGAAGCTGAGTTACATGCTGATGTCAGGTGATTGACAGGAGAGTGGCCTTGAGCACCCAGCAAAGTGGCTCACAAGGAATCATAGAACCGTAGAGTTGGAAGGGTCCATGAGGGTCATCTAGTCCAACCCCCTGCAATGCAGGAATCTTTTGCCCAGCGTGAGGCTCGAACCCACAACTCTGAGATTAAGAGAATCATGCTTTACCAACTGAGCTATCCTGGGAGTTTAGGATCCAGCCTGCCAACGTGTTCCTGTTTCCCACCCCTGTTCTTGAGCAAAGGACCACACAACAGCTCCCTCCAGTGCCACAAACAGAGCGCTACAACCTCACAGCTGAACAAGATCACCAGATAGCTCACCTTATAACGGCTGTACAGGTCCTCCACATCCTCAGCCTCAGGAACTAGGAAGGAGAGGCCAGTCTGAGGCCTAGAGATGGAGAGAGCTGGAAGCTCATCCTAGAATCAGGGAACACAAAGAAATGAGAATGTAGAGTTATCTGGGAAACTTTCACCTCCTGCACTGCACATGTCACCTGGCTAAGTTGGGGGACCTGAGGCTCCCTAGATGTTGCTGCAGTAAAACGCCTGTCATTTGTAGCCATGCAGGCTCAGGCTGGTGAAAGATGGGAGTCCAACAGGATCTGGAGAGTCACAGGCTTCTCATTTCTGTGCTAGGCACACTTAGCAGATGAATACCTCCCCTTCAAAAAAGCGATGCTGGAAGAAATGTTACAAAGTGGGAAGCCCTTCAACCAGCCATTAGAGCAACAGAATCCACTGAGCTAATCGAGTGACAGGGGAGCAAGCCAAAGGCACAGTCCAGGAAAATGATGAAGTTTTGCTGCGGCCTCCTCCTACGCAGGTTTCATCAGAGGCTAAGTTCTGCTACCTGTATCTATGTCGCAAGTTCTGCATGCATAATATTTTCTGCCTTAAACTGTGACTCGGCGGACAGAGAGAGACCCTCCAATTTTAAACACTTTAGGACAAATTCCGAAGGCACAGCTGTGCTAAAAACTTCCCCTGTTCGAGTCATAATAAATGTCCCGAACCCAGCCATGAGGACAGGCGACTGGAAGTTTAGCTCTTTATTGGCAAAGAACACCCCCATATATCAGCTCCTAAAGGGCGAGAATCCCAGGCACCACTCCTGCTAAACAGCTAGCTAGGCATTGCCTTTTTCAGACCTGTGCTCCAACCCAGACAGCTGGAGCAACTGTGTGACCATGCTTCCCTCAGCACATTTAAACACCCTTGTGGTGTGCACAAGCAAACAACTTCTCCTGTGTAGCATCTCCAGCTGCTCCAGCCCCTTGTTGTCCTTTGAGACAGCTGGGGAAGGGACAGAGGAGATACTAAGAGCTCCCATCTCTCTCTGGGACTGCCTATTCCTCCTCTGCGCCTTCCTGCAACTCTTCTTCCTCCTCCTCCTCCTCTCCTGACTCTGACTGCCAGGCCTCTCCCCCTTCCCCCTACCTCATGGGAGGTTTAGAACTCCACAAATTGCTTTCTCCTGGATCATCCTTCTCTGCCCACCCTTTCGACACCTGCCTATCCCTGACAATAAACCACCAAGCACTTTGCACAGTCCAAATCAACATGCTGATGTTAATTATTGTTGTTCCACAAATCAGACTGCAACACAATGCTGTTGCGTACCCCCTCCTCTAACAGAGGCTCTCTTGTTCAAAACTTCAGCCAGCCTGAAACAGAAGCCCAATAGTTCTGTACAGGCAGGCAGAAAGTTGCAAGGGGGTGGGTAAGAGGGTAGAAAGAGGTGGGTTTTTCTCTCCCTTTCCTAAGATTATTATCTTCTTGCACTAGAGTACTCAGATTTGATGCCCCCCTTATCCACTCCTCCAAGATGCTTTTGATTAGTTGTTGGGGGCCTAAGCAGGTGAATTCCCTCTTCATTCCCCACCTCAGTTTCCTTTTCTTCCACCTGCAACTGTCAGCCTCAGTGTTCTGTACATTCTGAAGGCTCCCTGGTTTCTTCAGTGGAGAAGGTTGATTAAAAAAAATATATTTCCCCCACTAGCAATTTATACTTCTAAGCATCCAGAGCATCCCTGATTTTATGGGCCAGGGTCTGTATCACTTCTAAACTAATTAGTACTCACACCACCTTAGTTTGCGTTTGAATGGATTGTTGCACCTCTCTCTCTCTCTTCACACCTGCCCAGCAAGAAATGTGACAATTTTGTGCCCCAGCAGAAGAGGGGGCAATCATTACCTCCTTTTGCCTGGCACCTGAAGATATGTAACCATGGTGCCAGCCGAGCCTCCAAAGGGAAAACATTTCGCAAATGAGGAGCCACTGTTGAAAAGGCCCCATTCTCGTGATGCTACCCTCCAGATCCACCAGGGAGGGGGCATGTGAAGAAGGACCTCTGATGATGATCACAGGGTCCGGGTTGGTTCAGCGGTCCTTGAACTATTGCAGTCATAAGCCATTTAAGGCTTTACAGATCAAAAGCAACACTTTGAATTGTTTGATACGTTTAAGGCAGCCTCTGAAACACCAGCATCTGCCGAACCACAATAATCATTTATTGTCTGGAAAAACCCACAAGCGAGATCTGGTAACACTTTAAACTAGAGCAAGATTAATCAGCAATGGGATGTAGCAGGAGAAGGAAAGCAGGAGCCTGACAGAGGAAACCTAAATACGTGTCTACCCAGAGAGAAGTCCCACAGGGGAAGGGCCACAGCTCAGTCGTAAAGTCAGTGTTGGTGCCAGACTATTTTGCTCACTAGGCAAGGCTAACTACTTGTACCTGCACAATAAATAAATGCCAACTTCAATGTTCAGAAACATGTTTAGTAGGAAAATTGGAAAGCACAAAAACTTAGTTCCGATAAATGTATTTTAAACTGCAAGAATAAGTAATACAACCATCTTTGATTGCCTTCCTCAAATACATAAGAAAATGTTTTAGCACACAAATCATTTTTCACAACCTTGCGAACTGAGATGTTAAAATTCAAGTCTCTTTAAAAAAGCTTCCATTTCAGGCACATCAAAATATCACTCTGTGTGCCTTCCCCCTTTTTCTAATTTTGTCACCGACTCCTTCGGGTAAAGTACTGCCAAGCCAACTGGAAGCCTCTTTCCACAACATACCTTGAGCGCATGTAAGCATTTCTAAGTTCGAGAAACCGGGTTCAGAACGTTCAAGTGAAACACGTATCAGGAATTCGTAAGATGTAACAAAAAATGTAATCCGTTTAAAAAACTACCTACCTACCTACCTACCTAGCTGGCCTATTACTAGCTGACAGCCTTGGGAGGAGCATCTGCTTTGAGCGCAGAAGAAAAACCCAGTTTGGATCCCCAGGCAGGGCTGGGAGAGGATCCCTGCCCGAAACCCCGGAGAGCCTGGCCGCTGCCAGTCAGTGCAAACAACACTGAGCCAAGTGGGCTCAAGGCACCTCCCGGCGCCCCTGTGCCCAATGGGGCCGACTCCTATCTCAGGGTTGCTACTTACAGGGCTTTCTATGGGGCCGGGGGAAGTGGGGTCCAGCGGGGCAAAGAGCTAAAAAGGTCACGGTCTTCCAGGGCCCCACCAGCCCCGCAGTGACTCGGCACCTCGCCCGTCCCCCGCCGGCCCTCTAGGGCTTCACCACCACCGCCTCGGCCCCAAAGCAGCAGAGACGGGAGGGAGGGCGGAGGACGCCGAAGGAGGAAAATCCGGCCCGGCGCAGCCTTTCCTCCAGCACGACGCGCGTCCCGGCCTCCCTTACCTGCGTTTTTTCCACCAGGATCCCGATTTCCTCCATTTCTCAGCTTAACAAGGCCAGGCTGCTCTTCGCCGCTTCCGGGAAAAGCTGCCGGAAGCTGGCAGAGAGGCTGACGGGAGATGTAGTCCTTTTCGAGAAAAGGGATGATAGGGCGGGGAAAGTAGTGGGGGGGGGTATGGGAGTCGTAGGCCAGGCTGCAGCTTTGCAACCGGGAGCCTATTTGGAAACGGGACTTAGGGCGGGAGACTTTCCAGATTGTTGGATGAAGAGCTGGGGAGCCCCAACCGCATTTGAAGGCCCGAGTAATAATAATAATAATAATAATAATAATAATAATAATAATAATAATAATAATAATAATTTTTTATTTATACCCTGCCTTCCCCAGCCAAGACTGGGCTCAGGGTGGCTAACAACCAATAATAAAAACAAGTTGATTAAAATACAATTTAAAAGATTAAGATACAACATTAAAACATTAGGATACAGTCTCTTCATAGGAGGAGAAAGGAAAAAGAAAGAGGGGGGAGGGAATCAAACTAATTCTAAGCCAAAGGCCAGGTGGAACAACTCTGTCTTACAGGCCCTGCGAAAAGAAATCGGATCCTGCAGGGCCCTGGTCTCATGAGGCAGAGCGTTCCACCAGGCCGGAGCCAGAGTTGAAAAGGCCCTGGCTCTGGTTGAGGCTAATCTAACTTCCTTAGGGCCCGGGACCTCTAGGGTGTTGCTATTTATGGACGTTGAGGCTCTCTGTGGGGCATACCAGGAGAGGCGGTCCTGTAGCTATGAGGGTCCTAGGCCGTGAAGGGCTTTAAAGGTCAAAACCAGCACCTTAAATCTGACCCTGTACTCCACCGGGAGCCAGTGCAGCTGGAAAAGCACTGGGTGAATATGCTCCCATGGCATATTCATGGGAGCATAATTGTGGTGCCTGAACAGGCGGCTCTGTTTCTTCGTGCTGTTTCTTTTAGCAGGCTAAGAGCCCGCTTTGCGGGAGGGACGGAGCATCGCTTCATGCAGGGACAAAGCCTGTAATCGTTGAAGGAGCACCACCAGTGCAAATTCCAGTAGTAGATGCACAGGCTTGCGTGCATACATTAAAGCACATTTCCCACCCAGGCCAGAGAACCCCGAGAACTATAGTTTTGCCCCTCGCAGAGCTATGCTGCCCAGCACTCTTTAAACTGCAGCTCCCGGGACGTTTCCTGGGGCGCGGGCGCGCTATATAGGCACGGTGTGTAAGTATGCAAGGACAGTCCACTATTGGATGCTGAGAACCGGCTCGCGCCAGCCCTGCGCTGCAATCCTTCTGTTAATCTCGCAGCAGGTTTCGCGTGGGATCGTGGAGTGGTTTGGATCCCCCAAACTCAGAATCCGGAGTTGCAAAACGCCGCACCGGTTGCAGGAATGAAGATCGCTTCGGTAGCATTGTGCCCTCCAGCCTCTTCCCGGACCAGGGCAGAGCTCAGTTTGCGCCTGCAGAAACGGCGCACTTTTAACGTCTTAACAAATAAATATCACTCCCACTCGAAATTAAAAGACTCAAATTAGAAAGATACATCTGCTTCGGGGATGCATGCGCCTGATGCTCAGTAACGGGCAGGGTAAAATCCTGGGGTTTCTGCATTGCTTTCTATGGGCTGTACGCGCGAGGGCGTTTTAATAGGTTCCTGCTGTCATTCTAACACAATTCCTATCTCTACTAACGGGCCCGGCAGATGGTAAGAAGATGCCGCCTCTCTTGACTGACAGGAGCGCCGGGCGAATGGCCTCTCCGTTCCCCGCCCACTTCCCTTTGATCGACAAGAGCTCTCAGCCAACTCCCGTCGCCGGGTTCCTGGGACAAGAAACGGGTGCCGGTGAAGTGGAGGGGGGGAGAGAGAAAGAGAGATTAATCCCACCCCCGAGCCCCGCCTCTTGCCCGTGTGAGTGACAAGTCGACGAGTCAATGATTGCCCCTCGCAGCCGAAAGAACCCGGCTCACCTATTGGCTGAGGCTGTGGGCGGGCTCGCAGCCGGAGCGGCTCCTCCCCTTTATGGTGGTTCTTTAACAGCAGGTAGGTAGGGAGGTGGTTTTCGGTGCCCTGGAGCGGGTGGGGGAGGGGGAGGCGAGTTCGTCCACCCTCCGGCGGCGGGAAGGGAGGCCGCCTGAGGTGATTCCTGCCTCGGGGAATGGCGGCGGCGAGGTGCGGCGCCAGGGCTGGGGGTGAAGGGGGCTCCTTGGCCTTAGCGGGCTCCTTCCCTGCCTAGGAAACGGTACCCGTTTGTCCTTCAGCCGAGAGCATCTCTCCCGCCCCTTTCCAGCGGCCTGTTTAGAGAAATCGGGGGGCTTCAGGCCCTTTTTAAAAAGTGCATTTTGAAATGTATACATTCCTAGATCTACGACTATATAAATAATTGCAGTAAGAAACGCGTGATTTCAAAAGGGGTTGTTGTTATTGTTGGGGTGTCCAGGGGGAGCTATACATGTGTGAAGGGAGGGTATTATTTTTTGTTTGTTTAATTATTTACTTGTTTCTGTCCTGTATTTTGTTCTGTGAACCCCCTTGAGATCTTATGATGAAGGGAGGTATATAAATCTAATTAATAATAGTGATAATAAATATTTGTTATCAATAATAATAATGTAATAAATAAACCTAATCTTAAGTGTTTCGAGCTAAAACAGGACCCCTGGCTAATCGCTGCAGCTCAGCCTTTCCGCAAGCCAGGTGAAAAGCTGGCTTTCTAGCTTAGGTTTATTGATTTGTAAGCTTTGCTTCTTATATTTCTGTCCTCCTCAAGGAAGGGTGCAGCATTTTTCATATGCAGATCTGATTTTTCTCCTCATAGCAGTCCTTCGAGGGAGGCTAGGCTGAGAGATGGTGCTCACACCTACACCACACGTTAAAAAGCACTCTGATACAGATCTTGGGGTTTGTTCTTCAGGGAGCAAGTGGTTTCAGATGGGAAGGTCTGAACGCACAAGCGCCTTGCACCCTAATATCAGGGAGATTGCACCAGTCGCATCACAACCTTATTCTTTAAGAGTCTCCCTTACCTCACACTTCTTAAACGGAAGCAGAAAGGTGGGTGGAGACCAGATGCAAAGGCAGAGAAAACTCATTTGCCTTGAATTGTTTATGTAGAAGTAGGAATTGTGGTAGCTCTACCTTGTTGCATAGAGGCAAGGAAAGAGGCATTTGCTAAAATTCCCTTTTTTACACAACAAACAAACAAACAAAAAATAACCACCCAGGAACTCTTTTGTACTTCCACTACATCAGGACATCTGAATTAGAATTGGAGGTGGCCTTTGGGCCATCTAGAACAACATTTTTTCCTGAGGAGAAAAATTGCTTTGGGGAGCGGTGGGGGTGGACACAATGCACAGCTGGTTTCTTCAAATTGGTAGAATGAACGTACACACAATACACAGCTAGTTTCTTTCGTCAAAATGGTAGAATTGGTTTCTCTTAAGCTTATCCTTTGTGGTAATAGAATTGGGAATAGAATAGGTAATTGGAGAGGGCTGTACTAGTCCAATGCCTACTGACCCCCCCCCCCCCATTTTATTGCAGAAAATTTCTGCAGCCTGAACAGATGGCTGTTCATCCTCTGATTGAAGATGTCCAGCATGGGACCCACTTTGGTTGATTGGTTCCATTATCAAGCTGTTCTTAGTAATAAAAAGTTGTTGTTGGCATCCGTCTGTCTCTAGAGACAATGGAGTGCACCTCTGGAAGTCAAACGGTTAGAAAATCACAGCACCTGCTGTGGCTGCAGAGACTGATAACTTGTTATGTGTAAGCAGCACCATAGTGACTTCCCCAGGGCGTAAGCCTGGGCAGTGTGTTTGGAGATCCTAGGCTGCTCATACGACAAGACCCACCTCACGGCCTCACTGATGTGGTTGAAAAGAAAGCAGAGCAACATTTGGCACCTGCTTGGCTGTAGGAGTTGCCGGAAGGAGGTGTACAAGGTGCTACCCAACCGTCTTGGGGACTGCATTTCGGATTTGTGTAGGGTTTACCCCATAGACTTTTCTTCTGAAGATATCCCACAAGGCAGCAGAGGCTTAGGATCAGAGTTTTCCTTTTCCTAGATGTTTCCTTCTCATGTTGAAAAGCTCCATCTGCCCAGAATTCTCTTCTGTAACTTAGAGCCATCTATTTCTTCCTTCTGGGGTAGCAGGAGACAAGTGTTTTTTCTTTTGCATCACAGCCATTCAGGTATTTGAAGAGTGCCATATTGCACACACAAACACCCCACACCCTTCTCCAGGGTAAAATAGATGGTCTGTTCTTTCAACCTTTCCTCATAAGACTTTTTCATATTTCTGACTATCTTCATTGTCCTACTCTAAACCTGTTCCAATTTGTCTGCATTCTTCTTAAAGTGTGGTGCCCAGAACTGGACATAGTTCTTATCTGGAGGTTTTATTAATATAGAATGAAATGGAATGCTTACTTCTAGTGACTTGGAAACAATGTTGCCTAAATCATTAGTTTACTTTTGCACTCCAGAGACACAAGGATACAGGGTTAACAAAATAAAAAGCTAAAAACAAACACAGTTTTAAAATTAATAGTGTTTTGAAGGTAAAGATTAAAGGTGCGTTCTTCAGGTTAAAAAATGAAGAGTGTTTAGACAACTGAACAGTATCAGACTTCGGCTGGATGACCATGGGCCAGTCACTATCTTTCAGCCTAACCTACCTCACTGTGCTGTTGTGGAGTTAGAACAATGAAAATCCCTTTGTAAACTGCCCTGTATTTGGAAGAAAGTTGAGAAACAAATATTTAGCCATAATTCTTATCACCATGTTTTTAAGCACCCGGGGAACTAGGATTTTTCCAGCATCAGTTAGTGACAGCTGCATCTTCTGTTGTTTTAGCAGGTGAATAAGACTAGCTGACATTTAGTGTGAACAGATACCCTACTTTCCTGAAACTGGGTATACATACAAACCAGTGACTTTCTTACTGGATTAACCTTGGGTTGTTGTTAACCTAGCTTCCTTCCTATAGGAGAAGCAGTACTCTAATGGCATTTTCTTATGAGCTGGTGACCTGCCCTGGATTGATTCCACTCCATCTAGTATGAATGGAAAGATGTAGCTATTGTGGCTGCCCTGAGTTCAGATTCCTGGGTTTGGCGGCTGCAGGAAGCTCTGTATAAATGACACATGGAGGTGGGTCAAGCATCACCTACAAGGCGTTCCTTGCATGGAGATTGGGAACCTTGAAATCCCTTGCATTTAAATTCCCTTTCTTTGTATCTGAGTTGCCGGTGCATGGACTTCCATAGGCCAGACTTTTTGCGTCTTAACTTCCGCCAACAAAACTCTGCGATTTTCCTTGGTAATGATGAGGCGTGACAGACCACAAGAGCGGGCAGCCAGCTGGCCAGCAGAGCACATCAAGGTGCTCCTTGCCCTGTGGACCGAGGCGGCAGTCACTCACGATCTTAGTTCTCATGGGAGGAACCGTGCAGTGTATGATGGCATTTCCCAGCGCCTCGCAGAAATGGGCATTTACCGAACCGGGGACCAGTGCCGGGAGAAAATGAAAGGCTTGAAAGTGGCTTACCGGAAAGCAAAAGAAAATAACTCAGTTGGGCGACCACCCATCAAGTGTCCATTTTATGATGAGATCGACCAGATAATGACACAGTATATAAACTGCAGACCAGGCTTTCCCTCAGAAGCTGGTGAGGGGTCCAGTATCTCTGCAGACAGACAGGAAGGCATTTCTATATCTGAGCCCTGGGGGACCCAGTCTAGCATCAGTGAGCGGTGGGGGTCTCAGGTCTCTGGGCACTGGTTGTCACAGACTGCCGCCTCTGAAAGCCAAGGAACTGATGAATTCAGCTATGCCCAGGCAGAGTCTCAGGATGCCTTCGGTGAGATCCAAGTCATCCCAGTTCAAGTGAAAGAAGAGGAATCGGAAGATGAAATATCACCTGAGCTTGGTAAGCTCCATTGTTCGTTTTGCCTGGTTTAGTTCAACAGAGCCCCTCCTGAAGGATACCTCAGGTGGGGCTGACATCTTTGATTTGAATTATTTGTTTAATTAGAGCCTTTTACTGGGTATTTATCCTCCAAGGCCTCTGTCCTGCACTTCCCTATATTCTTGTCACCCACAAATGTGTCATGTGCTTGCTTCTCCTCTGCTCTCCTGAGAAGACTTTCTAGATGCCTCTCAAGTTCTGCTGTCTTTGTCCCCTTATATTGTAATCTTTTTTGCCTGTCACAAAATTGCACTTTATTGTCTCATAATCAGACCAAAAATAGCTTAGACCTGGACTGTTGGGGCACCTGACTGAAATGAATGTAATCTATACAAGAGATTACTATGACACCAACTAGGGTAATGAATTGCAGCACTTTCGTCCCTTTGGACTACAGGGTCCTCCATTATAAATAACATGCTCTCTTTCTAGTTTGTTAGCCTTGTCCAGTTGATTCATCTTGAACTTTAAGATTGTCTCTTAAAGGTCAAGAGCTCTTAGCACCATATGTACATATGCATCCAAGTGGGTGCAAGTCATACCAATTTCATCATAATTTGTCATCTGGGTAGCTGCAGTAGAGCTGTTTTTACCTACACATTACCCACAATTTCAGGGTCAGTTCCAGCAGAAACTTTTTTGCGCTCATGGGGTCACATTTTAAAAAGTGATTCTGCATATGCTTACATTTTAAAATGTTACAGTGGAGTTAGTTTTTCTAAATAGATATCCTAGATCACTGCCCTTGGACTCATTCTGCAAAAGGTACATGACAATCAAATAAAAGCCAATTCATGCATTCAGAAGAAAGCATGTGATGCATTCTTCATAGAACTCTCTAGCATGTAGGTCATGGGTGTTGTGTGTCTGAATGCTCTCCCAGGTCAAAAAGCTAAAGTACTTTCCCCATAGGCGCTAACTTTCTACATGGAGGGAAATTTGATGTAGAGGAGTACAAAAGCTTGGTTTCTTAACATGCATTCTGAAGTGATTTAATCTTGTGAGGATTGTAGTGGTTGCTTTTTTGGACGTTTGAATCAGCTCTCATTCCTTATGGACCTGCATGCTCTGTCACTAAGGTGGAATGTATCCTGGTTATATGCACACCATTGCATTTCTCTGGATATTCATTGTGCTTTGTTGCTTTCCTTATAGATGTGGCCTCTCCTATAGTGATGGAGACCCAGCCTGCACCAAGACATCTCATATCCATGCTCGACCAACGTCCCCACCTCCGAACCCGGAAGCAAAAAGCTCAGGGAGATGGGCAGTCCAGCTTCCCAAGGGGCACTGGCCAGAAATATGGGCGTTCACATCAGCTGGAAGTGCAGAGAATGCAGAGACAGGTTGCTAGCCAAGTGGAGGAGAAGCAGAGTTTAGCAGAGTTCATCCAGCATGACAGGGAGATGCGCCGGGAGGATAGGGAGTTCCAGGCCCAGCTCTTTGAGAAGCTTTTTCAGAAGCAAACCGAGCTTGTCCAAGCACTGACTCAGCGACCTCCTGCCAGTCCTACCTCCACCGCTTGTACCAACGCTTTGCACACCTTGCAGGTGTCAACAAAGAATGGAGCAGGAACCGCTGCAGGCCCTGGCTCACAGCTACAGGCTTTGCTAGAACAGATAATGCAAGCTGATGTAGCAGGAAAGGGCTTAACCAGACTTCCTGTGAAGGAGGCACTTGGAGGAGCAGTGAAAGTGCCCCCTGAAGTGCAGTATTGGACTGCTGAAGAGATACTGAGATGGCTACTATCTCAGCAGTCTCCTGGAGACCAATGCCAAGAGGTGCTGACGGGCCTGAGGCCTCCTCCTGTTGCAGGACACATAGGGACAACAGGAAAGGGTGATAACCCAGAGGCACACCTCTCTGTTTTGAATCCATTGTGTGATTCCTACCAGAGTTCTGGACAGCAAGATAAAGGCCAACTTCATAGCAAGACCCAACAACTCTGCGGCAGCAATTGTGCTAAAGCGCTGGAAACAGACATAGACTTAGAGACACAGCGTCAGTCTTTCAGGCAGTTCCGCTACCAGGAAGCCCAGGGACCCCAAGAGGTTTACAGGTGCCTGTGGGGACTTTCCTATCAATGGCTGAGGCCAGATGTCCGCAGCAAAGAGCAGATCATGGAGCTGCTGGTTGTTGAGCAGTTTTTGAATATTTTGCCTGACGAAATCCAGACTTTGGTACGTGAATGTCAGCCAGAAAACGGCAAGGAGGCTGTGGCCCTGGCAGAGAGGTTTCAGCTTCACTTTGAGTCCAAGAGGCAAAGGGATCAGGTAGGATCATATTTCTGATTATTTCTGATTCTTGCTTGGAGCTGACCTTACACAGGTTTCTCCTTGGCCAAAGGACACTAGATAGAAACCTAAGAATTCTAGCCCTTAGCTTTTAGAAGGAAGGGACAGAGATGTGTGGCAGGGCGGGGCCAGGTTGGGGATTGAGTAGGCAGGAACAGTATGTTCTGCAAGGCACAGAAGCCTGTCTTCTGATTCCTGGAAACCATGCCTGCTGTTCCCTTGGGTTTCTTGACCTTTGGTTAACACTGTATGACAGGGGTGCAGTACTGGATTCAGATGGTAATCTGGATCCTTATCTCTGCTTACTGGCAGACTACGTTTGGCAGGTAGACAATCGAATCACACAGCACTTCCAAGCCCCGACAATCCAAGCAAATTGTTGGTGCTTGAGGAGCCTTGAGTGCATTGCTTCCCAAGCACTGACAATCAGCTGATAGTCTGTGGTGTTTGGAAAGCAGGCATCACCAACCAGCTGAATGTAAAGCGCCTTTCATCCAAGCCTTGCCTTTATCTATTTCCCACTTCACATCATCTTGAGTGTTGCTTGCCCAAAAAGGGAAAGGCAGACCTGGCCTGCTCTGTGACTATTCAAACTTTTTCTAGACAACTATGATGGCAGAGTTGGCTTTTTAGAAACAACAGACATTTCATTAGTACAAAACATCAGATTCTTAGCAACACATCCATGTAAGTAGGATACACTCAGTCTTGTTAGGGCTTGGGTGTATATAGTAGGATTCAGTCTTTAAGGAACATTTAGAATGAGTTGGCTCTCCAGTAACAAACAGCAAGTTCAAATCATCCATGGTTCACAGATAACGGGGACCAACACTGACATCTTTGGTGAAACTAAAGGGCCTGTTAACTTGAGCAGAAGGTGAATGCAGATGTGGCATTCTTACTGTTTCAGGCACGGGTGATATCCGATGACATGGTAGCAGATTCCCCCCAAGAAGAATTGGATGAGGTTCGGAGACCATCTTGCATCAAAGACAGTCAAGAGAACCCTAGGAAAGTTGGTAAGGAATGCCTTCCTAGATTGCATTAGGCCATAGAACACCACCCTTACTTTTCCAGGTTCATGGGATTACTTGTTGAGGAAATGCCTGACATCATTTCTCCCTCACCTGCCACTCCTCGTAGTAATTACATCTATTTCTTGGCAGTAAACCTGCTCCTGCTTTCGTCTGCTTAACGTAAGGGCTCTAAAATAAAATTTACTCTGAATTCTACCACTTTTTCCTTTGAGCTCTTCATGCTACAAGAGACTATACTATGCTGCCTTCTCAGGGGCCAGAGAGTATAGTAGACTCTAGACAGATAAGTTTGGCCAATTATTTATGTTTAGGACAGCAGAAGTGGTTTTGCGTGGAATTTGCAACCCTTCCATATTTCCCTCTTCACACTGGGATGATTGGAACTACTGCTAAATACAGGATCATGGTTGTAAGGACGCTTTGATTGGTAATTATTTTTCCCTTTAATTATTTTTTATTAATTTTTGTAGAGTTGGATGGGACTAACATCTAGTGAGTCAAATCCTGCACTGCTAAACAAGAGCATTAATACAATTCAGCCCACACCTACATGTCTTCTGTCAACAAACAAAATAGCAGATGAAATCACAGGAACCACCAAAACAATGAAAATGGTATTAAAGGGATTTATAAATTGCCATACCTGCAAGTAATATGAACATACTCTGGTTTCTCTTCAGATCATACTGTATAAATCTTTCACCTATGCAAATATAAGCTGTAACTACAGTTGTATGATAATTACAACAATTTCTCAAAATGCCTCAAATTATTATGATGAGATCTCCAGCACTGTGTCCTGTTTCATGCTTCAAAATTATGTTCACTAGCCAATCTGATCTTCAGGGGGAAAGATCCTGTCAGTCAGATTTTTAACATGAAGAAAAACTATCTTCCAAGTTGCCTTAAGGGAATTTTTATTCAGACTCGTTGAAAGGGTGGCAGGGGTATGTTTCTTTGTTTACATGGGGTGGAAAAGGTATGCCACACTTCAAAGGATAAAATACATTACTATGCAGAATGTGAGTTCTCTTTAGGATATTGTGATATATTAAGTGTCCTTATTGAGTGGGCCTTGAGAATACACTTTTTCTCAGTCTCCATTCATCATCTATTATATGGAAATAACAGTAACCCACCTCAGGGTTTTTGTGGTAGAGGAAGACTGCCAAGCATCTTTTGCATTCAGAGGACTGCATTCATGATTATTCATGGCCCTTCCTGATGATTTGTATCATAAGAAACCTGTTAAATAAGGAAACCTGATCCTCTAGGGG
This sequence comes from Podarcis cretensis, assembly GCF_951804945.1. Classification (NCBI taxonomy): domain Eukaryota; kingdom Metazoa; phylum Chordata; class Lepidosauria; order Squamata; family Lacertidae; genus Podarcis; species Podarcis cretensis. Next base: position 19,758,043 of record NC_137177.1, on the reverse strand, counting down.
TGAGTGGAGCCCTGTGGCATCAGTGGGCCTGGAACCCAGATCTTCTGATTCCCAGCCTAGGGCCTTAACCACAAGCCCACCTGTTATTTTTCTATCTTGACAGGTCTCTCAAGATAAACTTATTCTCCACCTTCAGGTACAGAAGCACACCTTCGGCTGAGGAAGAGACCAAAGTCAGGTCCAAGGGAACGGACTGTGGCCACAGAAGATAGAGAACGTGGAGAGGCAGCAACAAAGCAAAGGAAGCTGAATGATAACGCAGAGGAGACATCTGAGGCTGGGGAGAAAGCTAAGCAAATGCCAACCCCTGCACCAGGAAAGCAAGCCGGGAAAGTGAAAGGGCGGGGAAGATCTGTTTCCGGGTGCAATGTTGCTGTGGCTGTAGAGAGTCTGGTTGAGGGGGAAGCTAAGATGGAGGGCAGTGGTAGGGTTTCAGAGGCTCTGAATGGGGTGCTGTCTTCTAATTCATCATGTGAGCAGAAAGCAACAGCTGGCCTTGGGCCATCTCAACTGGTCTTTGACAAGGATGGCAATGTGTCCTGCCCCCAAGGAGGGAATGATGGTCACGTATCTCCTGAGGCAGATAGACCTTCACTCAGTGACAGCATTGAGATGTTGCTGCACTCTCCCTGGAGTGGAAACGGCAGTGGCGACACCACCCACGATGGGCCTCCAGGCTCCAGAATGCTACCTCCATGTGCCAGTTGCACCGTATTGAAGGCTGAGCTGGGCACTGTGCGTGAGGAGCTCCGACTAACCCAAGGTAACTGTTGGCATGAGCAGACAGTGGCTGTTCCATTGTGGTGCCATGGGTTGCCTTTCAGACCCTCAGGCACCTATATTGTGACTGCATGGAATTGGTGGGTTCCGTACAATGCCCGCTCTTGGGAATGCCAGTGAAAACAAGACTCACACATAGCAAGTCCCACTGCCTCCTTCCATCATAATGTCCAGGAGCACCTGCCATGTGAACAACGCGTTGATGCCGAGTGATGTAGCAGATGCTTCTAGATGCTATGGCATGAAGTGGGAGAACCCCCATGGTGGCATACTCCAGTGGGGTATGTGGTATTGTCTTTATTATTACTGTGTTACTGTATTTTGCTTTCATATGTTGCAAACTGCCCTGTGAGCTTTGGATGAAGGGTGGCATATAAATTTAATAAATCGGCATAATCCACACATCACTTTGCACATTTAATACAGAGCGTGTATTAGATATAGTATATGTAAATTTAAATTTAATTAAATAAAAACGGCACAGCTTGTCAAGTGAACACAAGCAAAGAAGAGATGATATCACGGTATGATGATCTAGAAAAAGCTTTGCAGAAGTGGGTTTTGAGCACGGATTTAAAGCAGGGGAGGCAAATGGTGAGTAGACAGTGATTATTCCAGACAAAGAGAGTGGCACGATAACAGGCAGAAGGGGAGAGGTGAACAATAGCAGATAAAAGGAGAGATAAAAGTTAGAATGATAACAGATGAGAGATAGAAGTTGGGAGTGAAGAACTTTATCCAGTGGTACCTCGGGTTAAGTACTTACGGTAATTTGTTCCGGAGGTCCGTACTTAACCTGAAACTGCTCTTAACCTGAAGCACCACTTTAGCTAATGGGGCCTCCTGCTGCTGCCGCACCGCCGGAGCACAATTTCTGTTCTCATCCTGAAGCAAAGTTCTTAACCTGAAGCATTATTTCTGGGTTAGCGGAGTCTGTAACCTGAAGCGTATGTAACCCGAGGTACTACTGTACTTAATGATTTGCACTCTAGGGTTTTAAAGCTAGTGCAGCAATAAAAAGGGAAGGGTCTGAGGTGTATATTATAAAACTTCAAAAAAGAAAGAAAGAGATTATTGACTAATGAAAGATGGCAGAAAGGAATGTTTTGGGGGTGGCCAACCTGTGCCCCCCCCCCCAGCCAGCACAATCAATGGTCAGTGTATGTGGGAGCTGTAATCCCAACATCATCTGCAGGACCACAGATTAACTACCACTGTTCTAATAAGAATTGTTGGCAATGCTGCCTGGAAGTCGTACTGACTGCTCCATCAATGAGGGTTGTTATATTTATTTTTTCATTTGTACAGCTTCCACGCTATATGGGTTGAGTGGTACCTCTTTACAAGACTTATCAGAGGCTCTTGGCACTATTGTGCACATCCTCAGCAACAGGAAGTCACTGTCAGCAACAAACACATCCCAGAATGTTGCCGAAATTCCCAGCAGGCCAGTATGGCGAGAGAGAAATGTAAGTCTCCTCTCTTTGCTATTCATGTTTAAAAGCAAACTGTTATTTCCATGTTTTCTACCTCTCATTTTTTCCTTTTCAGCAACAAACACTTGTTATCATCCCTCTCTCCATACTGATAAGTTTGAATAATTCGTAAAATGTAGGCAATCTAGCCTGAAGAGGGCCTACTGGTTCCCTTTTCTCTTGGTCTAGGTCAGAGTTGGGATCAGGCCTGTGAAGAGCTTGTCTGAGGCCTCGGGTGGGAGTCTTGTTAGATTAAAGTTATAAACTCAACCAGAAAAGCAGCCGCTCCCTCGAGGGTCCCCCCCAACCAGCTTAGTCCTCCAGAGCCTGGGAAAAGTGTACCTGGCTACCCCACCCTGTTCTGCACTGGCCTGGTTGGGATACCTGTGGCCTTCCAGCTGTTGGATTCCCATCACCCCACCCAACATGGCCTGTGATAAGGGATGGTGGGAGCTATGGCCCAATAACATCTAGAGGTCACCAGGTTCCTCATCCCTGCTCCAATACAGTGCCCTCACAGGATTGCTTGTTCTGCTCAAACTGGCTGGCTTCATTGGAGCTTGGGGAAGGCAACCAGTGTGGGAGCAGACCAGGCCAAAGTTCCATTCCAGAAGTAATTATCCAGGTACCAGATGAAAAAGACAGCCGTCAGGACTCTGAAGTCTTCTTTTAACAGTTTGGTTTCCTCTTGTTTCTTATTGAAAAGTTAAAGCAAATTTCTGAATATCTGGTATTGGATACTTTTGGGAGATGGAGGACAGATTGAAGCAGTTGAGGAATGTTGAAAGTGACATTGGCTTCTGGAAAACCTTTAAACCATTTCTACTGTTAGTTTCTGTGGTAAGTTTTCATTTCCTGAATGTAATATATATAAAACTTTTAATTGGATACTAACTTTGCTCTCTCCTCAGCATTTCTGAAACATAAGCTGAGCATCAAGAAATTGAGCATCAAGAAATTCAGCAGCAATATTGACGTTAGGATGAGGACCTGAATTTAAAGGAAAAAGCTCCTTCAGCTCTTGATTGTCTGAGACAACCAATCTTGCTACATTCATTCTCTTTTGTCCCTGACCCCCACCCTTAGCATATCATGTAAGTTGCTCAGACTGCAGCAGGCTCTAGAGTTGAAGCTCTTTGCCTGCTGTGGTGCAAATGTTGACTGTCATTACTGTCCTTCTAATGTTACTCTAGGATTTGTTTGTTTTTATACTGTAGTACCTGTTTCTTTCCTGCTTAGCTCTAAATAAAGCAACTGGGAACGTTTTTGTATATTGTCTGTGGGCACTAAATAGCATGGGTGTTGAGCCAATTGGCACATATTCCTGTTCTGGCCTTAAGTCAGAAGTACCTGAATCAAAGGTGCACACAGCCTCCAGAGGGAACACTGTACTAGGCAAAGGCTGTGAAATGGTCTAGTTTAGTCTTTATGTTTAGTCAATTTTTCATACCTTGAAAGTTAAAAAAAGAACCATGGACTCTGGTTCTTACCATAGTGCTTGAAGGTATGAGCAAAAAAAGGCAGGTGTGGAGAGAGGAAGAGAGATGATGTGAACTAATACCCATATTTACAGTAATTTCATGGTGGTGATGGATAGTTTCTTATGCTATATTTTACGGGTGGGGGGAGAGAGAATTGACCCACGGGCAACATCTCAGTGCCTTAAGCACACCTTCATTATCTGAACTGATGTAGCTGTCTTATGCAAAGTTGGACTACTGGTCTTTCTAGCTGATGGGATTGCTTTGGGGTAAGAGTCTTTCCCAACCCTGCGACTTGCAATTCATTGAGTTATGGTGTGGAGCAGGAATTGAACCTGGGACTCCTCCAGAAAAGGTATAAATAAACGACAGCTGCAGATAATTGAATTGGAGCATTTATTTTGTGGGTAACCAAAGAGAGTTACCATAATTTCATAATCTACAAGGAACATCAATTAATAAATGAGTTTAAAATTAATAAAATATGACATTAGACCTACCATGAAGGTTCCTTTTCTGCAGGGAATGGAGGGGATCCTTGCATGGGTTGTCCCTCTCACTCACTCTACTAACCAGGAATATGCAAATTAGAGCTGTTCTTACCTTACAACAGGAGAGCGACCTCTCCAGTTGAAGGTATCCAAGCTCAAGCCTATAGAGATCAAATGGTCAAAAAACAACTGATCCAGAGAACAGAATTGAGAAAACTAAAAAAATAATGAGCTGATTAGAGAGAAAACAAACAAGAAAAGACAACAGGAAAAAAGCAATAAACTTGCAGTGGAGATCAAACTCAAATCTCTTAGGGTGGTCAAGTTCCCCTTCATTCCCTGCAGAAAATAAACCTTCTTGGTAGGTCCAGTGTCACATTTTCCTGCAGTGAGGCGGGGAACCTTGAATGGGATATGCCAAAGCTTAGCTGACATGGGGGATCAAGATGTGGGGCTGCCATTTTACTGAGAAACTACCTGTTCTAATACCCTCCTACTGAAGGATTTATTGGCAGAAGCATACATGTCCAACTTGTAACGTTTAGAAGCTGCCCTGCAGTGTCTCCTAGCTGCAGCTAGTGCACAATGCTACAGTACAATTGCTGGAAAAAAAGGCCTAGTCCCATGTTCAGAGATCTACACTGGTTGCCGATTTGCTACTGGGCCAAGTTCAGAATGTTGCTATTAGCATATAAAGCCCTTAACAATTTTGGACCAGTTTACCTACAAGATTGCCTTATCCCACGTGCCCACTTGACCACTTCGATTGGTGGAATTGGCACTACTGTAGGTGCTACATAATACCCATCCCGCAATTGTAAGAATCATTTAGTGTGGCAGCACCTGCACTTTGAAACTCCCTGCCTATTGAGATCAAGCGAGTGCCTTCACTGTCCACTTTTGGGCCTGCAAATATATATATATATATATATATATATATATATATATATATATATCCTGTGTAGACAAGCCTACCTAGATGCTTAGAGAGCTGAGATAATTTTAATGTTTTAGTATTTCAACTTTCGATTTTTTCTCGATTTTACTGGTTTGCCTTTTTGCAAACCCCTTTCGAGGGTTGTTGCTTTTTTAAAAAAGAACCAAGCGGTGTACAAATTTTGGGAAATAAATTAATGGAAGTACTGCAGAGGCCTCCAAGCTGCTGGGGTTGTGAGAGTGTTGAGGTGGGGGAGGGGGGGACACGCTTCCCTAAAAGACAGCTTGCCTACCGCACTGACTTCCTTTGTACAACACCAGCTACGTGGGAGCGCCGTGGTGGGTGGGGCTGAGAATTACAAATCAGCGTCATTTCCGGGGAAGAGGAAAAAACCGTATAAACGGAAATGCCTCTTTCTTTGTTTCCCCGAACGCTCCCATGGGCAGCCCCAACAACCACCAAAGTACGTATTGCCCAGTTGTGGGTTCTGGAGCTTTCCCCGCCTTCCTGTCCACGTCATGGATCACGTCACGCTTTTTTTAAATGCCAAAAGCCTGTTGTTTTTACCAGTCCAAGTAAAGCCTGAATGTTCTTCATAATGTATAGCTCTATGGCCCTTTCTCGCGTTCGGCTTCTTGGCGTAGAAAGCGTCAGTCGCGATTGGCTCTTTCTTGCTTTCTCTCTCCCGGAAGTATCTGGGGAACTTCCGGAGGCGGGACCAGAGTGTTGGAAGGAGGCCTCGGCTGGGTGAAGGTACGCGCAGCTGCCCAGATCAAAACAAAAGGGATGCGGGGGGGGGGCAGTTGGCACCGGTTTCTTCCTTTCATTCCCTTTGAACCTTTCCTTTTCTGGTTGCTAAAGGAACAGGGGTGGGTAAATCCGAATTAGGCTCTTCTCCTGAGGCGGAGTGAATCCGAATCGAGCAGTCCTCACCGGAGCGACGCTTCAATAAGTTTGGGTGCCTGCGGCCCGTCGTGCAAAACCTCCGCGGGCTCCCAATCGAGAAAGGGAACGGAAACCGCCTCGAGTTTTTTTACTTTTATTTTCCCCAATTTTTTCATGCGCGATGACGGAATCGGTTTCCTGTCTAGGTTTGGAGCGCTTCAGAATGCCGCTCTTCTGAACACGCGTGTGCTTTTGTGTGTGTGTGATTTTAATGCTGCAACCCTAAACTTCGTTGCTGAGGAGCAAACTTCATTGACCTCAGTGGAACACCTGGCTTCCGTTGTGCGTAAAAGGCGCAGGGAGGAAAGGCGCAGGCAGTTCTTTGTAAACCCCGTGAGGAAAAGCAGGGCAGGCAATGGCGCTCATTCTCTATTTATATGCAGGACCTTAAGTCACATTAAAAGCTGAAATAGCAAGTGCATTTACTTGGGAATAAGCCCTGCTGGAAGACTATTAAGGAAACTTACCTAGGCTGTAATGTTTTGTGCAAATGGCTTCTGAAGATGGGGTATTTTATCCATTCTATTGAATTTGTAAGAATTTTCATCTTCCGATAGGATGGACAGAATAAATTAGGGGGGAATCCAGGATCTTGCTGTTGGAATGATTTTGCTGTATAATGGGAGCTCACGATCTACTTGTTAAGGGCCTGCTTTCCCCATTTCAGAGCGTGCTGGAGCAGGATCTAGCCCATAGCACAGAACTGTTTGCCCTTCAGAGGATTGAGCAGAGATCTTTCCATCACCTGATGCCTAATCCTTTCCATCTATAGGGGTGCTTGGAGTTGAACTTGGGAGCATCTTCATGCACACTGAGTTCTGGTACTTCTCCCATCTCCCCAATTTAGCCATTCCACTCATGTGTGAATAATCAGATCTTATTTGGTTTTATTTTCTCACATGAATCAAACTGGCCAGACCTGGCCATGTGTTGGAACGAATATACAGGCAAAATGACCATACAAGGAACCTCAGGACCAGGGCCTTATGCAACCCTCCAGGAATAGGTCTGCTCCTCCTAGCCATACATTCCACTGGCCTTCACACCCTCCTTGAATGTTTTTGTCTGCATGGAATATGTCTTTGAATGACTCTTGCTTGCTTGGATGGAGGACAGAAAGGGATGTGTGTAGAAATTAGCCTACTATAGAAAGGTGGCATTTACACTGGTTGCTTGGCCCACTTTTGCCTCTGGTGCCCACTCACCACTGATATGGGACATGTGGCTTCAAGCTGAAAAAGGTTCTCCATCCTTGCATTAAGTCATACTCTTAAGTAATGCCATTGGAATCAATGAATTTGACTAACTTTAAGTCCCTTGATTTCAGAATATGTCTTATTCAGATGCTGAAGCACAGCCTGAATATCAATTGTCTGTATTGCTCTCTCTCTCTCTCTCTTCCTGCACCCCTTGCCCTTTGCAGAGTTTTCTTGAAGCAAAGAAAAAGCAGCACCTACCAGGTACTCTGTTCACGAAACATCCTAGCATAGCTGCTGGGTTGGCAAACAGCCTTGTTGTGGAAAATGGCCACCAAGGTGAATGAGCAGAGCCTAGATGCGTCCTGCAGTGACCATGCAAAGGAGAGGGATCCAGGTAGCACCAACATGGCTGAGCATCAGGAATTGGATAGAGGTGAGGCCAAAGCAGCTGGTGAGTGTTCAGGAGGAGGAGCTGAACATTCGGAGATGACGCAGCAGCCTACGGATCAGCGTCAAGCCCCAAGACTGCAGGTAAAACAAGAAGAGAAACCAAAAACTGAAAAACCCTTGGTGCCCCCTGCTGCAGAGGCTTCTGTGTCAGTTCCAGTGCTGCCCTTGGGAGAAGGGAAAGGGGCAAAGCGGATGATGGAGGATGATGATGGTGATGCTGACATCTTTAAAGAAATGCCGGATGTCTGCCAGGAGGCCAGAGAGCCAGGAAGGGCCATGCTCCTGCCAGATCTCTTTGGGGAGGCTCAGCAGGCTCATAGCAGTCTGGCTGCTGGCCGGGCTGGAGGATGTGCCAAGGTGGAGCAAGCCATCCCATGCCTGCCGAACGTGGGCTCCGAGAACCAGCGCAAACGCTTCCGGGGTTTTGCCTACAAAGAGACTGAAGGGCCCCAAGTGGCCTATGAGCGACTCCAGGAACTGCTGTTCCAGTGGTTGAAACCAGAGGCCCGCAGCAAGGAGGAGATAGTGGAGCAGTTGGTGCTCGAGCAGTTTCTGAACCTCCTCCCAGAGGATGTCCAGCGCTGGGTTCGGGAACGTCACCCTGAAAATGGGGATGAGGCTGTAGCCCTGGCAGAAGACTACCAGTTTCTGCACCCTGAGCCTGGGAGACGGCCCTACCCAGAAAGGGCAAGGCAACGGTCTTCAGCAAGGAGTTGGCTCCGCTGAAGTCACTGAATCAGACAAGCAGGACTGGTTATTGGTAGGTAGCAGGAAGCGACCATTATTAATTCAGTACGCTGCTTAAGTTTTCTTTGGGGTCTGTTAGTAGTAACGTTGCAGTGCACCTGCATTGGGTGGGTTCTAGGCAACTCCTTTGACCTGCATGTGTGCTGAATTCTCCCCAGCACTTCACAGGATGGTAAAGAGCCAAGCTGTTAAGAGCCATTATGGGTACTCTCTATTTATTGCTTCTGGCAGTGATGATCTGATGAAATGTTTAAAACTAGATTTTAGAAGGACTGTGCATGTGACTTTGAGATGCACAGGAATTTTGACTGACAAAGCGGGAAGTAAATACCTAGGGACTACTAGAAAGCCCTTATCGCTTATTACACAGTGAAAGTAGCCAAGGAAACACAGGTATCTTTTGAAGTTACATGCTGCAGAGGCAACCCACTTTTTAAGATGGAAAATGTGAACAACTGTGTGCACAGGTTTAACTGACTTGTGAGTGTATAACTTCACTGACTTTCAGCCACAAGAGTAGCCATTGAATCTTTAACTGGGCTTCCCATGTATGGTAGTCATAGGCTAAGAAAATATGGTTGTCTGTGAAGAACAAACCAAGACAGCTATCCTCCGTGTGCTGATGTTTTGAGATCCACATGGTATCCTAGTTTTTTTTCTTAATACAGATACAAATACACTGGTAATCAGCATCGTTATACCTGAAAGCATTAAAATAACCGTGCCAAAGGCTGGAGGGAGGGAATTGGCAGCTGGAAAACAGATTTTGGGAGATATCATCAGAGCCTGTTGTTGGCTGGTCTTGTGGTATATATACGTTTTAGAATTGGGGGGCGGGGGGAATTACCTGATGACAGTGTGTCACAATGGATGGAGCAGCCATCTTCCCAGATAGTGCCCTCCAGATGTTTCTGGACTACCACTCCCATCACCCGAGGCCATTGGCCATCCTGGTTGGGGCTGAGGGGAGCTGGAGTCTCCACAACATCTGGATGGCTAAAGGTTGGGGACGGCCAGGCTTAGAGTGTTAGATTAGGGCCAGGGAGGCCCAGGTTCAATTCAGCGATGAAGCTCTCTAGGTAACTTGTGCCAGGCACTATCATCATAACCTATCTTATAGGGTTCTTAGGATAAAACAGGCAGGGTGGAGTGGAGAAACTCATGGATGCTACCCTGACTTAATTGAAGAAAGGGCAATAAATAAATAAATTTTGGTCCAAAGAGGCATTAGTCTGGTTTGCACATCACATTAAATTCACACCAGCTCATTCACATTAAACCACAGTTTTTGCCTGTGGTTTAGTGTGACGTGAACCAGGCCATTGTAAAAAAAGTCTAGTCTGCTGCCTTGTTGCTTTGTACTTAATGTGTTACTCTTAGGCTAGTGTATTTATTCACGTAAGTAATAGATAGATGATAGCTATAATTAAGGATTAGGCTGTCCATCTCAGGTGCCAGGATTAGGAATATCTTCAAAGGACAGCATATGGTCAGCTACAGAGTATCATGGTTTTTTGTTCATACCATTTCACCTGGCTGCTTTGAACATCTGAATGTATTTGGCCAACTCTACATTTCTGGAATTGTTTACCATTTCTGATGAGTCCTTGGTTTTCCTTACAGACTGAGAGAATCAAAGACCTAGTTATCTACCAAGCTGAGCGGGGGAAACCTAAATGGGCCAGAGGAACTCAGAAATCACAGTGCAGTTGCCGAGCATGAAAAGACCTTTACACAGCCTTTCCCTGCATGGAGACCATTAACTGGAGCAGAACCCTTCACATCATCTGACTTTTTTTGTGTGTATACATAACGGGGAGAAGAAGGGGAATTTCAAAATCTTGCTTGGTCCTTTTTGCAGCTTAAAGAATGCCCTGTGTCCACTAATGCCATAGGAATAAGTTGGAGAAAGGACAAAGCATGAAGGGAACTTGAGAGCTTTTCAAAAGGGAGGGGGGTGGGCATGACTTTGGAATGTATGTACATATGAGCATTCTGATAGGATGCAGAAGGGAAGGGTTGTGTGATGAAAATGATACCTGCCAGTCTGCCTCAGGTTGGTCTAAGGCATCTGAGTCACCTTTTCCGCATCTCTTCCCCCACTCGTCAAACAGTCTCCCATGCCCTCCTCCCATCAGTTTATGATTGGCAAGATAATGTTTTCCCCTGATTCCCCTCCTTGCTTTGTGTTTGTAGGGGTGCCTCTTAATTTGGAGAGATGGCCTGCCCTGCTCAACCTGTCAGAATTTGTGTGGGAAATCTTGAAAAGTCACTTTGTACCACTCCCAAGACATTTTGTGTGGCAGGGCAGACTTTGAACACCTTTGGGGAATTCAGGGCTTCTGCCACAGGCCTATCTCCTCACTACACCCAATATCCCTATAAACTGAAGTGAACTCTGTATGTTGCAGGTACAAGGCAGTTGTTGCTGTCAAACACTTCCACATCATGCAAGCCCTGCTGTTGCCAATGTAGTTTGCCTTGATCGTGTGGTGAGTCCCCATGTCATTGCTCTACCTTCCTCAGAGCTGCTGGCATGGAGATTTGCCGTGCAGTCTGGCAGACCTACATGGGATTCTCATGTTGTGGTATCACTGAAGAGTCTATCCACTCAAAAGCATTTTGAACAAGCCACCATGCAGCAACCTTAAATTAAGCTTGCTTAAGAGAGAGCTTGTGTTACTGGTCAAAAAGGCAGACATGGGCTCCAAGGTCCACCATAATGACTGGCCTCATAACCCACAGAATTCTCCCTCCTTGCTTGTAACTATCTTTCAGTAGTTTGTCAATGGATTTGGAGCCTGCAGTACTTATCTGTGAGCCAAAGTAGTCACGATTTGATGAACCAGCTGTTTGCTGGATATCAAGCATTCTTCAGTGCTTCAAGCTGGGCTTTGTTTCTGCAACATATTTGAGGAATGGAGTGGAAAGGGAAGGGTCTTTTCTGCAGCTCCCCCCAGGTTTGTATTAGTGTGTTGAAATGGGAGCAAAGTGTTTTCTTGCTTGTAGAAACTAGGTTTTTGATACTCGTCCTGATGTGATGTAGCTTCCGCTTTCGCCTTGTATCAGGTGAACTTTAGCCCTGCTTTCATTTGTGTAAATTTCTGGTGTGTGTGTATGTCCGTGGATGAGCACATGTAATAAAGGATCTTTCCCCCACAGTGGTCTGGAGTTACCATCCCTTCTGCCTCAGAATTCCTATTTTGAGCTCTTCCCAGTCACTTCACCATATTCAGAGAATAGGGGATTTGAGTAGTCTTGAATGCTAGAGGCTACTTAATCCTGTCCAACATTGAACACCCTCCAAATAACAACTTGTGCTCGAGATGCTGATGTATGCAGCCATAGAGGAAATTATAGCCCTTGATAAACCTGAATTTGTCCAGTACTTTAGAAAACCTGTTTCAACTAGTTGCTGCTGCTACAGTTCTCAAAAGCAAATTCCATCAGTTAATTACAGATTTTATGAGAAGGTACAACTTTTGGCTGTCCTAAATCTGCTTTTGAACAAGCACTTTTAAGTCCCATCAATTTCAATGGAAATGTTATCTGTCAGCACATTCCATTCTGTGGAACTAGAAGTGCTTAATATTGGCTTGATCTTGCACAATGTGATTCATATAACCATTCATTTAAATCTCTCATAAAAATCTGCTAAATAATTTGGAAATTTGTCCGATCTCTGCATTTGGACACCTCTGAAGATGAAAACCACCTTTTTCGTGGTGGTTCCTGAGATCAAGGAGCAGGTTTTCATCTATGGATAGAGTTGGGTGCCATTTTGAATCAAGATAGTGGACTGAAAGTGCAGGTTTTTTGGTTTCTTAGAAACCAAACTCCACGTTATCAGCTTTCCAACTGCACACACAAAAACCTTCCATATTTTGTGTCCAACCACACGCTAAAAAGGTTGCAGGTTCAATCCCCGTATGGGACAGCTGCATATTCTCGCGTTGCAGGGAGTTGGACTAGATGATCCTTGGGGTCCCTTCCAACCCTTATGATTCTAAAAAACACCAAAACCTTCCTGCACAGACTGAAATTAGGCTTGAAAGAAGCACTGTTGTAGCCAACCTAATGGGTCGTGGGGGCAAACGGGTCTCAACTATTTCTCTGGTATGCAAGAGTGCCCATGGATCCGAAACAAGCTGGCCGCCTCTGATCTACACAAAAAGATAAAGCACATTCCAATTGAGGCAACGTTTCCAAACCATGAAAACTTTAAAAACTCTTCCCATAAGTTGAGATCCCCAAAGGTTTTTCTAAAGAATTAGAGCAGGACTAATTGATACATGTGTTTTGCTTCTGCCAGCTGCAGCTTGCTCCCTTGCCACTGCAGCTGTTTCACCAACCAGCTATTTCCTCCCTCTGTTTCTCTTCCTGTCCCACCCCATGGAATTGGCTAGTGATTACTTATTTCTCCTTTTGGCTGCTGCCACCTGAGAGATCATTTTATCCCCCCCCCCAGTTTCTAATTGTAGACCAAGGAGGTGTGTTTTTTCATTAGCATCCTGGGATTCAGCCTTTTCAGGCACCTGGTGTGTTACAGTCTCACAGAGATGCTTCAGATTACAGAGGAACAGGAAGAGTGCCGCTTAATTAGCCACCCCTTAGAGAGCTTCTAGCAGGCACAAATAATTTCAATTTTTAAAGGTATTTGTTTTTATGGCACTAGGAAGTTAAATTTGTCAAATCGATTTTTGCTGGCGTTAAGCAGACAAGACTTCTGAGTAACACAAAACTCTGTAGGACATTGTTAACTGACCTTAATATGGCAGCCCTTGAGTGACAGGACTTCATAGGGAAGCTGCAATGTGAGTCTATTAAATTGCAATACGCCAAAAGCCTCTATTGAGGATTGAATCAAAGCAATGGATTTTTAAATCGCACTACATGTGTTAATTGAGAAGAAATACCATGCTAAAACATGTTAGGCTAAGGGTGCTGAACCTTTTTCTCAGACTTGAGGGCCACGCTCCCACCTAAGCAACCTTCCAGGGGCCATAGGCTAGTAATGGGTGGGGCGCCAAGGCAAAAGTGGACATAAATTCTATCTCCTTATAGAATCCTGGTTTCTACACACACCCCTTTCTATTCTCCATGGAGGCAGGCAAGAATCATTATAGGCAGCCATATTCCATTCAGGCAAGGAGGATATGAAATTGGGGCTGTTGAGGGGTGTGCCTGGGGAGAGTCCCATGAGCCAGATAGAGGGCTCGAGGGCCACACTTGATTTAGGCCAATGCAGGCTAAATAGTGCCTTAGCTGACAAAAATCACACGGGCACACAAAATCCCTAGGAGTTAAGGTCAAGTCCTTCTAGTACCAGCCAAAGACATTTTGCTGCCTGAGGCAGCCTGACACAGAGCAGCAACTTGACCAACCACCAGCAAGTCACAGTACCCATAAGAACCCAAGGCCAGTCAAGCTAATTTCATATTGTACCTGAGTCAAAACAAAACAAAATCCCACAAGGACCACTTGCCCCTCCTGGGACCTGGGTGCCAGAGGATGGATTCTCTGTGGGGCCAGCCACTTGGAGCTGTGGGGCCTGGGGAAGGAGGGGCCCATGAAGGCCTCCCTCAGCACCTGAACAGGTGGGGCCACTGAGAAAGAGTTTGACTAGCCCCCAAACCAGAGTACCAGGTTGGCTCAGTCTATCTGTACACTATTTAACTGTACTTAGTTAATATTTAAAGCCTAGAGGAAGCCTAGACCAATATATTCTACTGATGGAGAGCAGCAAATGGTCTTGCCCAAGTCAAGGTACATATTATCCAAGGCTGGTCTGGATATTTTAGCACCGAAGGCGGAAAATTGCACGTCAGGTAATGTACAACAATAATACAGTGGTACCTCAGGTTAAGTACTTAATTCGTTCTGGAGGTCCGTTCTTAACCTGAAACTGTTCTTAACCTGAAGCACCACTTTAGATAATGGGGCCTCCTGCTGCTGCCACGCTGCTGGAGCACGATTTCTATTCTCATCCTGGAGCAAAGTTCTTAACCTGAGGTACTATTTCTGGGTTAGCTGAGTCTGTAACCTGAAGCGTATGTAACCTGAGGTACCGCTGTAATAGCTTAAATAACAATGGGCTGCTCTTTCATGACAATCGGCTGCCTGAGACTGAGACTAAGTCTACAGTCCCGTGCAAAAGCAGGAGGATAAGTCCCACTGAACAAAGTGGCACTTACTTCTAAGTATACATGCACAGAATGGAGTTGTGTATGAGGTAAGCCAGTGAGAGCCAGCATGGTGTCTTGGAAAAGTTTTGGACTACAATCCCTATCAGCTCCAGCTAGTACGGTGAATGGTCAGGGGTGATGGGAGTTGTAGTCCAAAATGTCTGGAGGGCACCACACTGGGTACCGTGAGTTAAGTCCTCCCTTCATGACACAACTAGCTCTTCGAGGCTTAAGAACAATTAATTGGTTCATCCTGGTTCCTGGTTCTGATACATCAAAGATGACTAATCAGACGTTCTTCCTTATCAAGTTTCTGTTCTTGAGGATAAGATTAAGCCTCGGGGATAAGCACATTTAGAGGGGGAAGACGCTATTCTACATCTCCTTGTCAGGGCTGTCTGCTACCCGCACCAGATTAGAAAATGAGATGGACACTTAAATTCTGCTGAATACTTTATTTTTCAGGTGTTAACTTTCAGAGCAAGAAGTTTGCACGGAAATGATGGTTGTTACATAATCAGAAGATTCAATATTTTAGCACTGAGGGAGGGAATAATTCATGCATCACAACAATAGGACCATGCTCATTGTCCTGGGAACAGGTCTCATTTGGTTTAGTGTGACTTACTGTTAAGTAAATGTGTACCAGATCAGGATTTCAAGGTGGGGCATGGTGTTGCACAGCACCATCCTCTCCATGTTTACTTAAAGTAAGTACCACCGTGTTCAATGAGTCTTACTCCCAGGATAAAATATGCCTAGGCCTGCAGTCTTAAGGCATGGAGGAAAGGAGGCAGTTGCAGCTAAGTTATTCCCCCTCATGTTGCTCAAGAGGTTTCTACTGGAATATTCCATCCTTGCAGGCACCAGACTTAAATGTATTCTCCGCTATAGTATTACGGATCCACTCAAGAAATTTGCAGATCTTGATGTAGATGCCAGGTTCACCAGGCTCAGCGCAAGGGAAGCCCCCCAAAGAAACCACACCTTGGAGGCCTCCATCACCACAGAGCAGGGGTCCCCCAGAATCACCCTGTTGAGAGAACAAATGATGAGCTATCACAAGAAATGTAAGAAGAGCCCTGCCGGATCAGTTCAAAGGCCTGTCTAGCCCATCATCCCATTTCCCACAGTGGCAGGGCCAGCCCATCCATGAGGCAAGGTGAAGCAACTACCTCAGGCGGCAGGATTTATGGCACAGCAGATCTTGATGTAGATCTTTATTCCCCCCGCCCCTTGTTCCTAATGTAGAGCTTCACTCACCCCTTCTTCCCTGGCAGGGAGGGAGGCGCCATTTTGTGGTTCGCCTCAGGTGCCAAAATGTCCTGGGCCAGCCCTGTTTCCCAGATCCTTCTGGGAAGTCCACAGGTAGGGCACAGATACATTAGCCCTCTCCTACTCATGTTCCCGAGCATCTGGTCTTCAGAGGCAAAGCTCACTTCCAGGTGGCCTACTTATTGAGCACCCATCTTGATATTTTTGTTGCGTCAAACAAGGATCATCACGCACGTTCCAGTGTATTTTCCCTTCACTTTCCTTATTGTATAAAGTCCGATCTTCTGGGGAAGCAGCTGTGTTTTGCAAGAGTGCCAAAACAGCTTTAATTGTACGGCCTGAATTTGTTGGTATGTGATTGAATCTCATGCCAAAAAAAGTGGCAGTCTGGAAGCAACCATAGTGCCATTGTTAGTTGTACTCTCCGTAAACCAGCTCCACCTAGTTTGCTCTATTGCTCATTCACATTCCCACTTGTTTCTCCTGCTAAGGCTTCCAGACAGCTCCACAGATGTGTGTGACAAAAGGACCTTATGGCCAGGGCTTTTCTTCAGGGGGAACTCACAGGAACTCAGTTCCAGCACTTCTCAGGTGGGCGCCATTGCCATTCTAAGAGAACGAGGGAGTTGTTTGTGAGTTCTTGGACCTCTTTTTCTAGAAAAACGGCACTGGCTATGGCCACAATCAAGGTAGCCATGAGCTTCACCCTGGGAATTCCTAAGGGAGACTGGTTCCATGGCATGAGAAGCAACATCTCTATGTAATAATACCATACATGGAGAAGGCAAGCACAGAAATGCACATTGAGGGTGAGGAAACAGATTTTAAGCCTCAGGCTCCCCCATTCCCACCCCATCAGGCCTGATCCTTACTTAGCAATCCTGCCCACAATTGGCATATTCTTACCCGGCATGAATCTTTGCCTCCGTCAAAGTATCCTGCACAAAACATGTTGTCGGTCACTTCCCACCCGTAAGCCGCTTCACACACAGGGTTGTCAAATATTGTAATATTAACACAATAAGGAACGTCGGGATATGTCTCTGAAAACAAAATGGAAGCCAAGATTGTCTAGTTAGATGTTTGTGAGAGATCACATTTGCAGGGGACAAGGATAGTCGCATTTTTACAAATCTGGCTATGTGCAGTGCCACCTCCAGGATTTTGGAGACTTTGGAGCATACAAGCTCAGTGGGCCCACTTAAATTGTGAGGACGAAGAATCCAAACCAATCTTCTTAGGCTGGCATCAACCTTCCCAGGTGCTCTGTGTAAAATGAGGATAGCAGTCTTGTTGAAGAAGCCGTGCCTTTGCCAGTTTTGATGTATTGAAAAATGCCTTACCTTGCTGCTCTCTGGAGTCAGCTTCCTAGCTGCAAGGTTGCTACTCTGCCAACAGCACTTACCTTCAGGAGTGGTGGTTGTGCCCCAGCCCATCACAGTGCAATCTGTTCCCACCGGGGAGCACCTGGAGGGTAAGTCAATGGTAGACACACGCTCAGTCATGTCAGCAGAGCTGTTCAGTTTGATCAGCATGATGTCGTCGGTAAAACACGAGCAATTGTCACCAGGGCATTTCTTCAACGTGCTGACTCTTAACTGCTCATAGTTGTCTTTGTTGTGTGCTCCGAGCCTTACCTGGATGTTTCCGCTAGAAGACAAAAAGCAAAGACCACAGGAGATTCTCAAAGCAAAGCCTGAATGATTAGGTTGATCTCACTGCTGTTTGGAGTGGATATCTGTCATGGATACTGGCCTGAAGCTGGCGAGATCTTCAAATAAAGGACTGTCCACTGTAAAGCCGGGCACATGGCCGCCCTAGTTCTACCCCCCTCTCATCCGTAGAATTTTGGTTTCATCTAAAGATTTTGTGTGCTTCTAGCCTATCACTATCTCCCTCTTGTGCATAGGTGTTGCCAAGCAATGATGCTGTCTCTACACCTAAAGAGTGGCACTGGGCAGTGGTGACTGATGCCCATTGAGACTGGTAGGGCAGAACTCAGGGAGGCCACCACCAGGTGGAGCCAGAGTCAGAGCCAACTATTTTTTTTTTTTTTTTAAGAAGAGAAGAAGAGGAAGAGTTTGGATTTGATATCCCACTTTATCACTCCCCTTCAGGAGTCTCAAAGCGGCTAACATTCTCCTTTCCCTTCCTCCCCCACAACAAACACTCTGTGAGGTGAGTGAGGCTGAGAGACTTCAAAGAAGTGTGACTAGCCCAAGGTCACCCAGCAGCTGCATGTGGAGGAGCGGAGACGCGAACCCGGTTCACCAGATTATGAGACTACCGCTCTTAACCACCACACCACACTGGCTCTCATTTAATCAGATCTGTCTGCACCACTCACACATGTTTCTCTGAATGTGGGGTAAAACAGTAGGACTTAAATATTTTCTAAGTGAATAACAGATAAATAAACGAGTTACGGAATAGATTTATATACTGAATATTCAGAATTGTTCTGTCTGTAGCTAATCATTTGTGCTTACACGTTCTGTGTTGATTTTGTACAGTCAATAAGGAAATAAATAGATAGATAGATAGATAGATAGATAGATAGATAGATAGATGATAGATAGATAGATAGAGTAAACAAAGTAAACAAATTCTAGTTCTGCCCAGAGGGAGGCTAGTGTGAGATCTGTGGGAGCTTGCACAGCACTGCAAGATCTTGCAAGAGCCTTCCAGGAGCAGCTTGCGGAGCAAGCCTTACCCGTCAGCTAGGCAGAGAAAGCTTCAAAGCTCTTCCCATGCTGGATAACTGCAAGCTGGTTTGGTGCAAAAGGAACTTTTAAGCTCTCTCACTGGCCCGCCTTCAGCCATGTATGGTTGAAACTGCACAAGCTCAATGCCCGTAAGATGTGACCGTAATGCGCATGGTGAACTGTTATGGTTGTCAGGGACTGGACTGAGGAGGAATGGTGGAGACCACCCCCTTTCCTCCTGCACTTCCCAGAGAAGAGGGACATGGTGTGGATTTAGAACAGTGGTCTGCAGAAGGTCATAGTTCAGAGGCTGCAGCAAGGAGAAGCTGGGAAATACTGGGAAAGCAGGAGGAGGAGCAGGAAGAAGCACCAGGGGAGAGACAGCTGACAGATTCAGTGTCTTTGGAAAGCATGCCAGACCACCCCCTTCCAGGTCCAGCGTGCACTGAAAATAGAACAGAAAGCTCAGAGACAGAAAGCTCAGATGAGCTGGATAGGGAGGGGAGATGGAGGGGGTGGGACTTTAATCGGAGCAATGCCATTATCTAAGAGGCGCTGTTATGTACTGGGTTGAATAGGATCCAAACTGCAGCAGTCTGATTGGCCCTAGAACAATAGGATCCAAAAGGCAGCAGCCTGATTGGTCCTAGAACAATAGGATTCAGAATGCAGCAGTCTGATTGGTCCTAGAACAATGCAGCAGTATGATTGGTTGGCAGGAACTACCCAATCATGCTCCAGATAGAAGTGAATCCACAACCATGATTGGCTAATTCCTGCGACTCTGAGTATATTTCAGGCGCCATCATGCGTCTCTCTCTGTGAATATTGAATAAATTACCTTTGGTAAGAACTTCTTGTTCTCCCATTTCTTGCTGCCAGCCATGAGGGAGGGGGATCGGATTGTCTGAAGCCTGACAATGGTGCTATGTAAAAGTAAAGCTCTGCCCTTATGAGATCCCTTCAAAACGCACACTCTGATCGCTAAAGATCCTAAGAAGCACCTTGAAGCATAGCCAGAGACCTGGCAATGGATTTTTACCATACATTTTCCTCACCAAATGTAGCAGTGAGCAGCCGTGAGCACCCAGTCAGGGGTGATCAACATTCCAGAGCATAGAAGCGTGTCAGAGTCGTAGAGCAGAGCGAGCCAAGAATGATTATTTGTAGGGCACTCCTCGCCTCCAATGATCCGGTTACGGTGTGCTGACACTGCAACACAGACCAAGAAAGCTCACTGGGATGGTGACCAACGTTCTTCATTAGAATACCCATCAATCAATATAAATTGTTCTAGCCATAGGCCAGGACAAACCCACAACAACAGTACCAATAAAACTATACAGATACATACATCCACAAGATGAGCCAACATCCATGGTGTAATAGAGAGGTTACCAGAGACATCAACAAACTCAAATCCAGCTTGTTTTCAAATTAAACCTTCGAATCGCAACAATTTATGGAGATTTTATCTAACTCCTGATTTATTTCTATTTTTGCAGCCAGTGCACAGAGAGCATCGTGTCAGAAAGCTATTATTGTCAGTCAAAATAAACGCCAGGGTGTACCTGTTTGCTTGTGTGAACAAAGGTTTTCAGAAAGCAATCTCTTGGGTCTCTGTATAAGGGGCAGGCTAATATAAAATGAGTAATAATAACAATACAACAAAAAACAGCATAAAAATACCTTCCACCTGTGGTTGACCATAAATACAAAGCCTCTCTGTGTATAGGACCTTGTGGCAGTGGGCCTGACCTGGAAAGGCAGCCCAATAAAGACACAAATTTGGAGAACGCTGGCATAGGCAATACAGAGCTAGATGGACAAATGGTCCAGCTCAGGAGAAAGCAGCTTCCTGTGTTGCTATGATGCATCTAGACCACCACCGCCCCTCTGAGATCCACATCACATTGCCACCAGTTCTCTTACCAAAAGATAGCAGGAGGAACAGAAAGATGTGCAGCGATTTGGCGAGTTCCATAGCAGCAGATCTGCGTGGCGAAGTGTCTGTGCCTACCTTAGAAAGTAGAGAACAAGTTCTGTGATTAAGAAAATGTGATACAAGTTGTTTTGGGGGTTTTTTATGGCTCAGCGCCTCGACTCCCTTGTTTTATTTACACCCCGAGGTCACAGCCCAGGTGTCCAGCGGGTGCCACGTTCTCAGCAGTCCACACCTGGCTCAACTAGGCAGCTTGACAAAGAGAGAGAGAGAGAGAGAGAGAGAGAGAATAAGCAAAAGCCCTGGACTTAATCTGAACAGAAGCAGAGCCAGCACTTTCCTCCTAGAATGGCAAAACAGGATGTCGTCTCATGGCAACCTCAAAGATGGGGCACAGATTTCACTAAGTTAACAAAGTACTATACATCTTAACTGATTTAATATTGTATTTGCAACCCACCCTGGGACCTTGTGGTGAAATCACCACCAACAAAAGGTCAGTGTTTCCAGTGCACTCCGGTTCAGCCTCCAACGTTGGAGGAACATGGAGCAGGGCCAGAGCAAGGCCTCTGAAGATGACCTCAGCCTGCAGGGAACTTTGTGCGGGCACAGGTGCTCCATGCTGTTGCTTCATTCCTTGTCCCCACAGTACAAGGGCACATCAACATGAACATATTTGTGAAAGAAGCTGGGCCACGGGGAGCAGCAGGGAGCATCTGCGTTGGGCAGGGAGGTGGAATCACAGCAATGACTATGATCAACGCAAGGAGGTCCACCCAGAGGGGATTCTGGTAAGCAATAACAAGAATGAGAGTTGCTGAAAGGGTCAGGAATCTGGGTGTAAACATGCCCTTATTATGTCAGACAAGGCTTCTTTCTATAGAACAAAGCCAATATCTTCCACCTTGCTCACTGTAGACCCACTCTGGGGCTCAGAATAGAGTGGCTGCAGTGCTGGACCACACTGAACTTGCTCTCTCAGATCCTCTGACTGTGCCCTTATGTTGTCCTTGATCCTTATCACACTGCTTTTCCCCACTGCTGTGGCTATGAGAGAGGAAACCCTGTGTACCCCTGAGAAAAGCTACACAGAAGGCTACTCTAGAGACGGGGCCCATATTATTGGTGGTCTTTTATCCCATAATATTTTAAGTGGTGAACAAGAACAATTCCGAAGTGCTCCACAGCCTTTCTCCTCTGCAACAGTCAGTCAGTAAGTATTTAACACTGTTTCAGGAAACCAGAATGTATCATCTGAATTTATCAATCTCTGTGTAGCCAGACTCAGGTCTATGATGTTATTGCAGATGAGATCAGAAGTGGTTTCTCGAGTGATCAGTACATACAAGTGAATGAATGAAGTCGAGGCCTAAGTGCATAGGATATATTTCTATCATGTAGGTGTGAAAGAATTGAAAAACTTTACAAAAGCAAGTCTATGGCCAGCAATCAATAGAATGAACAATTTTATGTGGCTTCACAACACTGCAATGTAGACACAGTGTGAAATATCCCATAAATATATTCTAAAATGTCTATGTTGGCTGAGTATGTCTTTCAGATGCTAAGATTCAGTGTCTGTTTGTTTTTAATGGTCTAAAGTTTTCTGCAAGCAGCAATGCCCAGCTTCTGTAGAGAATATTTCTTCCAGGTTATTTACCGTACTTTTTTTACAATTTACTTTTTAAAACACGAATTGCTGTCTTGTGTAGTTTGCCTTCAGTGTATAATATCTCTCTCTCTCTCTCTCTCTCTCTCTCTCTCTCTCTCTCCCAAAAGGAGAAATATTTTACTGCTGTTTCTCTCTCACACCCATGCACATCCGCTTGTCCCTGCCCTCTTCCCTTACCTAGAGGGGTGTCATCCTCCTTCAAGTAATGGTCAGCATTTCATTTGAAAAGGGCAGACAGATCCCCAGCTATCAAGAGATCATCCCCATACCATTAGCTCCCATTCACAAAACATCTGCCTGCCAGCCTGTGCTATTAACCTGCTGTGGGAGCGGGTGGCGTGTGGTCTAAACCACTGAGCCTCTTGAGCTTGCTGATCAGAAGGTCGGCGGTTCAAATCTGTGCAATGGGGTGAGCTCCCATTCCTCTGTCCCAGCTCCTGCCAACCTAGCAGTTTGAAAGCATACCAGTGCAAATTAATAAATAGATACTGCTGTGACAGGAAAGTAAACGGCATTTCTGTGCACTGTGGTTTCTGTGGTTTAGTCATGCTGGCCACATGACCCGGAAAACTGTCTGTGGACAAACGCTGGATCCCTTGGCCTGAAAGTGAGATGAGCGCCACAACCCCATAGTCGCCTTTGACTGGAGTCCTTTACCTTTCTAAATATTAACCTGCAATCTTGCTAACAAAGGAACTCAGAAGGCTCAACACCTGTAAAGATGCTGTTCTTGTTTCTTTGGTACAGTATCTACCCATCTATCTATGCATACATATTTGCATACGTACTGCATGAAATTAGGGGGGTTGGGGGTACGTTGTCCCTGAGGCATAGCAAAATCATCTCCATCCCCTTCTGAGTACCATCTGTCTAGCACATTTTTAACCAAATATTTCCAGGGCAGTTCACAATAGGTTCACTGTCCCAATGCAGCAAACTCAAGAAGAACTACCAGCATGCCCTGGCCTTTGTGTTTGCAGTGGAAGAGCTCAACAAGGACTCTCATCTCTTTCCCAATGTCTCCTTGGGATTCCAGCTCTATGAGGATAGTCACGACATGAGAAAGAACCATGAGGCCACCGTTAGCATTTTATCTGAGAGGAACTGGTCTCCTTCCGTGCTCCCCCTGCCTCCCAGCGCATATGATCTTTATTACTCCTATGGGAGGCCATCTTATAACAGCCTGGTCAGCACAGGTCCAAGGGATAAAACCATCCCCAACTATCATTGCCATGGGCAGAGCAAGCTGGCAGCCATCATCGGGGCTCTGACATCTGAGTCGACCACTGAGATGAGCAACATGTTGCAGAGCTCCAAGGTACCTCAGGTAAGTTTGGCTCTGTGCTCTGTTGCTGACACCCTCTCTGACTTCAAAATATTGGAGCAAGCAAATAGGACACGTGTGACCAAATGACATAATGTAAATTAAGCAAATTGGCTGGAGTTTGTTTTGCATAATTAAAGATGCAATCCTATACTATAGAGAAGTGTTATATAAATGTTAAGGAAGGAAGGAAGGAAGGAAGGAAGGAAGGAAGGAAGGAAGGAAGAAAGAAAGAAAGACTTGGGCTACATCCACCTGAGGGTCTATAGGATTTAGCAGAAACCTCACTACACTGGCGGAATGCAAGACATGCAGCCAGTGTTAGATTCACTAGTAGAACACCAGTGTTACACTGCTGGAGAACCAGGTTTAGATTTGGGCATGGCCTCCCTTTACCCCAGCTAATGTTTGACACTATTCCAGTTTGACCACAAAATGGTTGGAAGGTTCTATTCCTACTCAAAAACAATATAAACCAGCAACAAATACCCCCCCCTTTTCCCCATAGATCAGTTATGGCTCATCTGATCCCATCCTGAGTGACAAGGTCCAATTCCCTTTTCTGTATCGGACAGTCCCCAGTGACCTGGCTCAGTTCACCGTGATCATCAAGCTGATCCTTTACTTCCGCTGGACGTGGATTGGAGTAGTTTTTACAGGTGACGATAACAGTGAGAAGTTCCTCCAGGTCTTGGAAGGTGAAATGCAGAAAAATGGAGTTTGCGCTGAATTCATCTTAAAGATGTACAACAGGAAGAGCTTGGCTATGAAGACCATTCATAATATGGAAGCTGCCCTCACAAAGTCCTCAGCCAATGTAACTGTGTTTTATGGCAGCACCAGTCACTTCTTTCAGTTACAACTTCTCAGCCGAAATCTCCGAACGAGAGGCAAGATCTGGATCATCATGGCCCAGTGGGATTTTACTGTAGGTCCCCAGCCAGACAAACCAGACTCAAATCCATTCCAGGGCGCCTTGTCCTTTGCAGTTCATAAAGCGGAAATCCCAAAATTTCGAGACTTCCTTCGGTCTGTGAACCCTAAAAAATATCCAAACGATGTTTTCATGAAGCATTTCTGGGGTTCTGCCTTTGACTGTGTGATGCCTCCTCCCTACTCAGTCCCAAAGTATGGGAAAAGAAAATGCACTGAAAGGGAACGACTGGACAGCCTTCCTGTTTCAGTTTTTGATATGAACACCGTGTGGCAGAGCTATAGCATTTACAATGCGGTCTATGCAGTAGCCCATGCACTGATGGAAATGAGATACCATAATACTGGAGGAGGGAGGAGGAGGAGGAGAAAAGGCCTTCTATCCCCATGGCAGGTATTATGACACAAATAATGTATCTGAGACAGAGGAGAGTTTTCAACAATGCCAAAGATGGTAGCCACTCTGAGGAGAGGTCTTTAAATGAGACCAAGAGGGACTTCATTGGCTCTCCAGATCACCCTTTCCTCAGGGCTATTAGCTGCAATCTCCCTTCCTGACACTGTCAGTGGGCCCTGAATAGATTATAATATTCATTCAATGCATTAGCAAAGGCACCATTCGGTTTTAAATATATCCTGGATAATATGTATAGAGGAAATCAGAGCATTGTTCCGCAAGTGCAGTTTGAAACACAGCAGGGGGAGATGCCCTCTCTGGCTTGCAAGCCACTAATACAAACATGTACCAGAGTCACATTTTACAATATTCATATTAATTTAAACGTGATGAATCAAGTTGCTAAATGAATGTACCCTTATCATGTTTCATGACTCCCCTGATATTGTTTGTGAGCTGTAACTGGTCTGTGACCAAAATTAATAAATTCATTCATTCACTAGCTAAATGTGGGACAGTCAGTTTATTTAAGTAAGCTCTTCTATCAGTTGGCAGTCACAATTATTAAATCATACGTTAGTGAAGAGAGATTTCTCCCTCCCTCTCAATCTCTGCCCTCAGCTCCACACGTTTCTGAAGAAGGTCCGATTCAATAACAGTGCTGGAGAGGAGGTTTATTTTGATGAGAATGGAGACTCCACAGCTACTTATGATATTTTAAATTGGATCGTGCTCCCTAACAGCTCCTTGGTTAGTGTGAAAGTTGGAGGAGTGAAGCACCATGGCCAAGACTTCTTCTTTGACGATGCTAAGGTTGTCTGGAAGGAACGATTAGGGCAGGTGAGACGCAAGAAAGACTCTGCTCTGGGTGCTCCACCCGTGAGGTATGGTGGATGGTTTATGGGGCTGGATCAAGGCCCCATGTGTGTTATAGATTCAAAGCAGTATCGTGCTACTTCAGACAGTTATGGTTTCCCTCAAATAATCATGAGAACTGTCGTTTGCTAAGGGTCCTGTGAGTTCTTGGGAGATCCCTATTACCCTCACACAACTTAGAGTGGTTAATAATAATTATATAATTTATATCCTGCCCATCTGGCTGTGTTTCCCCAGCAACACTTGGCAGCTTACAACATATATAAAAACACAACAAACCTTTTAAAAACAAAATATCCTGTACAAGCAACAAACCAACCAACAAATCAATAGAAACCAATAACAACAACAATACTGATAATAATAATAATAATAATCAACAGTTTACAGTTATACCCACATTAAAATAACTGCCAAACACAGCTAAACATTTAACCAACACCAACCCAACAAAAACGAAGCAGAGGAACCAAAATTAGAACCATTTAAAACCTTTTAAAACATTTTAGTCCGTTGCCCCAACCCAATAATTGTTCCATCGGTGTTCCTCCAGCCTCCCAGGAGCCTCTTTTAGTTGTTCAGGGTAACAGCTCCTGCAGCTTGTGCAACACCTGGTGGCAGCCAGCTGGTTAGTCAAGGAGGCTCAAGGCACGCCACACAGGAAACACAGCTCTGTCCCTCCTAGAAATTGGGGAGAAATTGGATTCAGTTTGCATTTAAAGGCAAATCTGCCTAATTTCCAAAATAATGCATTAACAGAAACACAGCCATCCTCCAAAATTCTCCAGCCAAGTAATGTCTATAGAAATGCATACATTAAGTTGTTCTTTAAAAAATCAAATATTAGTGAAAATAACATACAACAACACATTTTTAGGGGAAATTGCATATAAAGATGTGTATATTAATCAAAATTCACACTAAAATGCTGGGGAATTCACATACAGTTTGTACAATTAAATTGTGCAAATTGAGGTTGTGCATTGCCCTGTCATTTTCCTTAATGCAGTGTCCAATCTTTTAGAGAAGTGGGCTCGTTGTGCAAGTGTGCCAAATGAAGTATGAATCTGCCAATATGTGATTGAATGCCATAGTTTGCAAAACAGCCACTTTAAAAAACGCATTTCCTCCTGCATTTCTTTAGCATCCGCGTTCCATCTGCAGTGAGAGCTGCCTCCCTGGATTTAGAAAAGTGGCTGAAAGGGGAAGGCCCAGCTGCTGCTTCAAATGTGTCCGGTGCCTACCTGCCCAGATCTCCAACCAAATTGGTAAGAATGTGGCCAAGGCATTGCTTGACTATACAAACATACATAGTTTATGTTTGTGTTCTCTGTGTGTTCTGCTTTTTGTTTTGATATTCACATTTTTCATCTTGGATCCAACTCAGGGTAAAATAATTTATGCATGTTCCCAGCATAAGCCACCTGTGCATAGCACTGATGGGCTGGAATCTGGTAAGTCACTAACTCATTTCTTTATTTCAGCCAAATCAGTTTCCAGTGTTTTAAGAATGCACAGTATCTTTTTCTTCTTCTTTTTAGTGGGTATAGAATTAATGTGTGATCGACTAAATGTAGACGAGCTGCTATATGATATATGGTCAGCATTTACACAGCTTTGTCAAAGGGTATTTTGCCTTCCCAAAGTTCTGCATGCTTTTGTTTTTTTCTTTTGAGCAATATGATTGCCTTCACCTTGTATGAATTTTCCTATCCAGCAGTATGTTGTTGGCCAGAGATAGGATGGGGCATGACAATATGTGGATTTGTAATTGCATGGGCGAAGATCATGAGAACATAAGAAGAGTTGTGCTAGATTGGACTGTCCTCACAGTTCACCAAATGCCCTGTGGTGACCACAGAGTGCATAATATTTTTCCCTTGGAAACCCGCCAAAACTCAGATCAAGGCTTTTCTGTTTCACCTAGCTTAGGAATGGTAGGGTAGATTTATCAGTTGAGCTTTATATTTGTAGTCCTCTAAAGTTAGGTAAAGGTAAAGGGACCCCTGACCATTAGGTCCAGTCGTGACCGACTCTGGGGTTGTGGCGCTCATCTCGCTTTACTGGCCGAGGGAGCCGGCGTACAGCTTCTGGGTCATGTGGCCAGCATGACTAAGCCGCTTCTGGTGAACCAGAGCAGCGCATGGAAATGCCGTTTGCCTTCCCGCCGGAGCGGTACCTACCGTATTTATCTACTTGCACTTTGATGTGCTTTCGAACTGCTAGGTTGGCAGGAGCAGGGACCAAGCAACAGGAGCATACCCCGTCACGGGGATTCGAACCGCCGACCTTCTGATCGGCAAGTCCTAGGCTCTGTGGTTTGACCCACAGTGCCACCCGTGTCCCATAAGCTACAAAGTTACATAAGTTACAAAGTTACTAAAGTTACTAAAGTTACAAATGCTATTACCAGCACTGGGCTTTTGGGGAGGCTAGGACATAGCACAACTCATCAGATCAATAAGATGGATGCATGGGTCTATGTGGAGAATAGTGAGATCCAATTTGTGTTTTCCAGATATGGACCGCTGTGAGACATGCAAAGAGGACTACTATCCAAATGAAGCCAGAAACAAGTGTGTTCCTAAAACCCTAAGTTTCCTGTCCTATGACGAGCCCCTGGGGATTGCTTTAGCTTCCTCGGCTCTTTCTTTCTCACTCTCGGCTATATTTTTGCTCGGAACCTTTATTAAACACCGAGACTCTCCCATAGTCAAAGCCAACAACCGAGATCTCAGCTACATCCTCCTCTCCTCCCTGATGCTCTGCTTCCTCTGCTCCTTGCTCTTCATTGGCCGGCCAAGGATGGAGACTTGCCTTCTCCGGCAGACAGCCTTTGGCCTCATTTTCTCAATCTCTCTTGCTACAGTCTTGGCCAAAACCATCACTGTGGTTCTGGCCTTCAATGCCACAAAGCCGGGGAACAGAATGCGGAAATGGCTGAGACCCAGAGCTGCCCATGGCTTTGTGCTGTTCTGTTCTCTCATCCAGGCTGGGATCTGTGTGGTCTGGCTGGGAACCTCTCCCCCATTCCCAGATGTTGATACCCGCTCGGAGCCTGGGTACATTATCCTTGAGTGCAACGAGGGCTCCGTCACTGCCTTCTACTGCATCCTAGCTTACATGGGTCTCTTGGCTTTGGTGAGCTTCATGGTTGCCTTCCTGGCCAGGAAGCTGCCTGACAGCTTCAATGAAGCCAAGTTCATCACCTTCAGTATGCTGGTTTTCTGCAGCGTCTGGGCGTCCTTCATCCCAAGCTACCTGAGCACCAAAGGGAAATATATGGTGGCTGTGGAGATCTTCTCTATTTTGGCCTCCAGCGCTGGGTTACTAGGCTGCATCTTCTTCCCCAAGTGTTATATTATTCTGCTGCGGCCAGATCAGAACAGCCGGGAGCATTTCACTCGAAAATTAAACTCTGGAGTCCAACAGCTTTAAATCTGGAGATTGAAATACTGCATGTTGTGTGGTTGATTGCCAGAATTCGGATATCTGAAGATTGGGCAAGCCAGTCTCTCTTCGTTTTTTATCTCATTAGCAAGTGTGTTTTCACTTGGCGACATCTTCCTTGGCAACTGGCATGGCCTTTTGCTCCAGCCAGATAAGACCAAAAAGACCACAATGTAAGCAAATATTTCCACAGATAATATATTTGAGTGAATCTGAAACTTTCTGGTTTGCTTTGAACTTTCAAGAGGCTGATCCTTCACAGGATCCTCAGTGTGATGAACTTGCTCACAAGTTCAGCATGAAAGCAGGATAGAGAAAGGTTCAACACTCGTTAGTGGCACCTGCCCTGTGGAATGCCCTCCCACCAGATGTCAAAGAGAAAAATAACTACCCAACTTTTAGAAGACATCTAAAAGGCAGCCCTGTTGGGAAGCTTTTAATATTTAATAGGTTATTGTATTTTAGTGTTTTGTTGGAAGCCGCCCAGAGTGACTGTGGACACCCAGCCAGATGGGCGGGGTATAAATAATTATTATTATTATTATTATTATTATTATTATTATTCAACACTCACCCCAGGGACAAACTATGTGTGGTGCCTGTCAAAAGCAGCAGGCCTTCCTTCCCTTTAAAGGTAAAGGAACTCCTGACCAATAGTTCCAGTTGTGGCCGACTCTGGGGTTGCGGCGCTCATCTCGCTTTATTGGCCAAGGGAGCCGGTGTACAGCTTCTGGGTCATGTGGCCAGCAGGACTAAGCCGCTTCTGGCGAACCAGAGCAGTGCACAGAAACGCCGTTTACCTTCCTGCCGGAGCGGTACCTATTTATCTACTTGCACTTTGAGGTGCTTTCAAACTGCTAGGTTGGCAGGAGCAGGGACCGAGCAATGGGAGCTCACCCCGTCGTGGGGATTTGAACCACCGACCTTATGATTGGCAAGTCCTAAGCTCTGTGGTTTGACCCACAGCGCCACCCACATCCCATCTTCCTCCTCTACTCCCCTGTTAACTGTAGTTTGTTTGTTTGTAGCGTGTTTGTATGATTGAATGTGGTATGCCAGTCAGCATAAATTCTTTTTCTGGTGGGACACAAACTCACTATGTAGTCACGACCAAGTCACTATTCTGACCTGTAATGGAGGAAGCTGTCTATACTGAATGAAAACATTGGTCCATCTAACTCTTTTTTTATATTAATATTTTTATTGAAAGAATTTAAATTATAAAGAAATAAAGTGATACAAAGGGGGGCGGACAAAGATATGTATAAAAAGGGGGGTAACAATATACAGAAATGCAATGTAATATACTCTCATACATTTTTATGTAAATTGATATAGTGTTATTATATCAATGTGCCTTCTTTTTGTAACATAGTCCTCATTCATTTTCATTTCTAAACTGCTTAACATGGTTGCATTGAGATATATCTTTGTTTACATTACAACATATTACAATGAAGCAATTACATATAAAAATGAACAATAAACACTTAGATTAATGTTTCTGAATAGATTAACAAAGTTGTGTTGAATTATTCCAGTTATTACAAATATGAAATGACGTGTAGTAACATATATTGCTTAAACTGATGACCGTAAGTAAAAGTTATTTTGTATCAAAAACAATTAGAATTTATTGGAATTTATAGGACCTGGGGAGGGGAGGGGAAATTAAAATATGCACTTCATGCACGCCAGACTATGCTGTAAACTACGGTTACTGTTCTACCATACGTCTCCTTGTTTGTGTAATGAATAAAGTCAAACCAGACTGCATAAAAATGGTGTTGATTCTTAAATTTTGTGTCAGTTTTTCCAATAATGCTGTTTGCCAGATTGCATTATATCATTGGTCCATGGTTAATAATTGTAATGATTTCCATGTCCTGGCAATAGTTGTTCTTGCAGCATTTAATAGGTGTTCCAATCCACATTGGTTCAGGCCATGGCTCAGCAGTGAGTCTCTCAAGCCCCTAAGTTGAAGGCCCAAGGTGAAGACCAGGCATGGAGAACATGTGGCACTCCAGACAATGTCATTGTCATTGACATTACCCCTTGCTGGGGCTCATGGGAGTGAAAGTCCAAAAAAAGCTGGAGACCCAATTGTGGGGAACACTGGTGTAGACAATACCAAGCAAGGTGGACTAATGATCACAGCTTCCTGTGTTCCTATGATGCATATAGACCAGGGGTCTGCAAACTTTTTGATCAGGGAGCTGGTCCACTGTCCCTCAGACCTTGTTGGGAGCCGGACTATATTTTGAAAAATATAAATACCCTGCAAACCGGTCCCGCAGCTGCCTCCAGACCTGGAGGAGGAATGCACTCTGCACGTGCTCAGGAGCGCAGCTCAGCGTCGCCCACTCGCCAGCGTTGTTGACGAGCAGCAGCCGCTCCATCGGCCCGTCCCTGCGGAGCTCCCAGGCGGCATGCACAATGCACTGCGACCCATCATACGAGGCCAGATCAGCGGGCAGGCCGCGCATGTGGAGCGTGCCAGGAGCTCGTCCTACACTTGAGTAGGACCTTGGTAGAGACACATGCCTGACTGGCATGTTCTCTCCCTCCTGGTCATTCGTTCGGGAGCTTCAAAAGCTTTCTTCAGCCTGAACATCACAGCAACCGATGCCAACAGACATCGGCACACTTATGGATCCGCAGAGTGTTCACAGTTTGCGTAACAGACCTCAGCAACTCAACATTTTGGCTAATCTACTTAATTTACATATAAACCCACACGGAGCACTGCAACATGGCTCACTCTCTCTCTAGCATCAGACAGCAAAGGAAAAAAGAACAAAGGACAATAGTCCCACTTCAAGGAAAACAGTAACACAAACATCCTGTCTCCGTCACTTCCCACTCTGTGGAGTCAAAACATACACCGTCATGTGATAGACAAAAATCCCATGACTGCAATCATGGAGCAGGAATTCTAATATCGCCCTGGCAGGCAGTGCACAGCTCACCCTCCAGCTGAAGCCCCGTGATGCGCCCGTCACAATGCTCATGGTGCAGCCCAGATCCGCCGCCTGCCTGCCAGCCTCTATGTCCATGGCCATGCCAGGTTTACCTCAGCACGTGGGCAGCAAGGCTTCGGATTGGCTGCAGGACGATCCTGCAGCCAATCCGAAGCCGTACCAGTGTCGTTGCCCGCCCAGAGGCGTCCGCAGCTTCGGACTGGCTGCAGGAGCTTCCTGCAGCCAATTCGAAGCTGTGCCAGAGTCATGGACGTCAGTCCCCGTGCGACGAGATGTCTGTGGCTTCTTTTCAAGGAAATGCCGCACTGGTTTAGCTCAGTGAGGGGCCAGACCAAGTAGACGGCAGGGTCCCCGGGCCGGATTTTCGAGCCTGGTGGGCCGGATTTTGGTCCCCGGGCCATAGTTTGCCAACCCTTGAATTCTAGACCACCTCCTAGTGAAGGCTAACTTAGTCAGCAAGATAGGAGGAACATGGAGCAAAGCAAGGAAGGGAACTTTGTGTGGGCACAGGTGCTCCATGCTGTTGCTTCATTCCTTGTCCCCATAGTACAGGGGCACATCAACATGAACATATTTGTGAAAGAAGATGGGCCACGGGGAGCAGCAGGGAGCATCTGCGTTGGGCAGGGAGGTGGAATCACTGCAATGACTATGATCAACGCAAGGAGGTCCACCCAGAGGGGATTCTGGTAAGCAATAACAAGAATGAGAGTTGTTGAAAGGGTCAGGAATCTTGGAGTAAACATGCCTTATTATGCCAGACGAGGCTCCTGTCTATAGAACAAAGCCAAGATCTTCCACCCTGCTCACTGTAGACCCACTCTGGGGCTCAGAATAGAGCGGCTGCAGTGCTGGACCACATTGAAATGAACTTGATCTCTCAACTCATCCCCCTGTGTTCTCTAATGCAGTCGACTTGACGGGCTTGACGGGGTCGATCTTGGAAAGAAGGCGAGTGCATAGGGAAGGCGGCTCTATGCTGTCTCTGATCCTTATCACGCTGCTTTTCCCCACTGCTGTGGCTACGGATGGGGAAACCCTGTGTACTCCTAAGAAAAGCTATACTGAAGGCTACTCTAAAGACGGGGACCATATCATTGGGGGTATATTATCCCAGAATATTTTAAACAATGAAAAAGTAAAATTCCAAAGTGCTCCACAGCCTTTTTCATTTGCAACGGTCGTTCAGTAAGTATTTAACACTGTTTCAGGAAACCAGAATGTATCATCTGAGTTTTATCAGTCTCTGTGTAGCCAGACTCAGGTCTATGATGTTATTTCAGATCAGATCAGAACTGGCGTAGAATCAAGCATTTGCTTTCTTGAGTGAAAGCATATATTCAGGAGCTAGTACATTTTGTAAGAATATCATTACTTTGCATTCATAGGCTCACCTGGCCCCTCTGTTACAGATCTTTAGGTGCCAGGCAAAAACATTTCTCTTCTCCCAGACCTTTGGCTAATGAAACAATCTATAGCATTTTAAATTGTGGGTGTGGAGGCATTTTTTGTGTGTGTTACTATGGTATGTATGTAATTTTTTATTTTTACGTTTTGCTTTTATATTGTAAACTGCCGTGTGATTCTGGATGAAGGGTGGTATAGAAATTTAATAAGTAATAATAACAATTATAATAATAATAGCAATAATCCACCAAAATTCTAACAAAGCAATGCACCAGAGCCAAAAGGCAAGGAGCTGGGTTGCCTCCACTCTGCCAGTATTTTGCAGGAGGGAAATTTAGGTTTGCGCAGTTGGAATAAAGTACTCTGTTGCCAAAGGGCAACAAATCCACTTTTTAATGGATTTTTTTGTGATTAGGAAAGTTATGGGGAAATGCCCTGAAAGGTGTGGGGTGAATGAATGATTAGCAGCAAGATATAAAAGTGAGCAAACCATGATCAGTTCAGAACAAGAATGCTCATTCCTGGCTATGTTCCACCTTCCCTGTGAAAGGCATTGTGTTTCTGCAAAGCTGTTGCTTGGGACTACAGATGTGCAACAGAGTGCTGTTGTGCTCTTGTCCAGCTTGCAGGCTCCTCTTTCCTTCTTATTGTTGTATCAACTCCTCAGATACAAATTGGAATAAATGCTCTGTAAAGACTGGAGATGGTCTGTCATTACCAGGATTGATGCTGCGTAAACAGAACTTAGAATACTTCCTTCCAGATTATTTCCTTTTTTACAATTTACTTCTTAAAACACTAATTGGTGTCTTGTGTAGTTGGCCCTCATTGCATACTCCCTCTCTCTCCCTGTTCCGAAAGCAGAAATAGTCTGCTGCTGTTTCTCTCACACACCCATGTACATCCGCTTGTCCCTGCCCTCTTCCCTTACCTAGAGGGGTGTTGCCCTCCTTCAAGTACTGGTCAGCATTTCATTTGAAAACGGCAAAGAGATCCCCAGCTATCAAAAGACCATCCCCATACCATTAGCTCCCATTCACAAAACATCTGCCTGCCAGACTGTGCTATTAACCAGCAATTTGGCTAACAAATTCCTTCCTTCCATACATCTTTGCATACATACTTTTACGAATTGGGTGTGTGTGTGCAGACTCCCCATAATTACGTGATTTAGTAAAAGTTAAAAATTAATCAAGTTTTAATGAAACTTTGCCAAATTCAGAACCCTCCTAGGTTTAGTTATATGGAACCAAGCCAGCATGGCAGAGCTGGATGGATGGGCCGTTAGCAGGAGACAAATGCTTTTATTTATGCCTATTTATTTATGCATCTTTTAATGCATATTTATGCATTTATACAACCTGTACCAAAAGGGAGAGATTGGAGAGGGTCTCATTTTGCCTTCAGGACAGCATTAGATGCAAAGAACAGCAAAAAGCCATCCCTGGTGTCTCTTAGTTTTAGCCTGTCATTCCCAACTCACATGGAACTCTCCCCCTTCTTCTCCTTCTCACTGCTAACCGTCTCCAAAGGCCTCCCTCCAGCCTAATCATTCAGTGTTGAAACCCTAAGCTGCCCTTTGCCTCTGCCCACTAACACCCAGCAAGGATGACACCCCGCTCCCCTTGCCTGGCTGTCTTGCCCTCTGATGGTTTCCTTGATGGGTCATCACTGGCCCATATCATAAAGACACCACAGGGAACAGAGACCCTGGTAAGTGCTCCTACAACCCCTGGAATCTTGCACCGCTGGTGGGGATTGAGGTGGCATGCAACAACACAATCAGAGTGTGGTACCTTCACAACACCTGTGCTGCTGCTTATTTTCCTTCAGGGACTAGAATGTGGATACCCAACATATTGTTGGGCTCCCAGCTACCATCAGACTAAGCTGGTATGTGGAGTTACCAGGGATGGTAGGATTAGGTAGGGCTGCCATACATCCAGATTTTCCTGGAAACGTTCAGGAATTGGTCCTCAAAATGGCGTCCAGGTGGAGTTTTTTGAATCGGCAAAATGTCCAGGATGTATGGCAAGGGGGGTATTTTTAAATTTTAAAAATCCATTAAAAAGCCCCCAAGAGCCCCAATACTTTTTTTGTCTTGGTGAGGAGGGGAGACACTCCCAAAAAAGGCTCAACAAGTTGGGGGGGGGAGTAGTTCAATATCTAGAACGCTAACGTTGGACAAACCTACAGTTTCCATTATCTCTAATGGGTAGCATAATCATCTCCATGCCCTACTGTCTGTCTGTCTCGCGCATTTTTAACTGAATATTTCCAGGGCAGTTCACAATAGAGTTACTGAGGTTCACTGTCCCACTGCAGCGAACTCAGGAAGAACTATCAGCACGTCCTGGCCTTTGTGTTTGCAGTAGAAGAGCTCAACAAGGACTCTCATCTCTTTCCCAATATCTCCTTGGGATTCCAGCTCTATGAGGATAGTCACAACATGAGAAAAAACAATGAGGCCACTGTCAGCATTTTATCTGAGAGGAACTGGACTCCTTCCGTGCTCCCCCTGCCTCCCAGCGCATATGATCTTTATTACTCCTACGGGAGGCCATCTTACGACAGCCTGGTCAGCAAAAGTCCAAAGGATAAAACCATCCCCAACTATCATTGCCATGGGCAGAGCAAGCTGGCAGCCATCATCGGGGCTCTGACATCTGAGTCGACCACTGAGATGAGCAACATGTTGCAGAGCTCCAAGGTACCTCAGGTGAGTTTGGCCCTGTGCTCTGTTGCTGTACCTGACACCCTCTCTGACTTCAAAATACTGGAACAAGCAAACAGGACAGATGTGACCAAATGACATAATGTAAATTATGTGTTCTTTTTTTTAAAAAAAAATATTTATTTATTTTTCCAAAAACAAAGGAAACATCAAAACAACACAAAACAACAAAAACAATACACCACATACAAAAGTAAAAAGAAAAGAAAAAGTTAAAAACAAAAACTCCAGTTTTCAGACTCATGTTTACAAAAATTTCTTTCTTGACCTCCTCACGCCTCCCTTTTTTGTATTCCTCTTTGTCCAATCAGATACGGCAAATCCTTACCCTTCTTCAAAACTCATTTCTGGTTATTGTAATCACTTCTATTATGTCTCCAATCTTTCCTCCTTATAATTAAACACTTTTAACATATTGTTTACTTTGACATAATATAACCTTATTTTTCCACCCTTTTTCTATTTACATTTTTTACATATTTTTTAACACTGTACCACTGATGCCATATTATTTCATATCCAACATCATTTTAGCATTCGTGCACTTTACAGTGTTTCTGCAGATAGTTCTTAAACTTCTTCCAGTCCTCTTCCACCGCTTCTTCTTCCAGGTCTCGGATTCTGCCAGTAATTTCTGCCAATTCCATGTTGTCTATTACTTGCATCTGCCATTCTTCCAAGGTGGGCAAATCTTGTGTCTTCCAGTACTTTGCGATGAGTATTCTTGCTGCTGTTGTCGCATACATAAAAAACGTTCTATCTTTCTTTAACACCAATTGGCCGACTATGCCCAAGAGAAAGGCCTCTGGTTTCTTAGGGAAGGTATATTTAAATACCTTTTTCAGTTCATTATATATCATCTCCCAGAAAGCCTTAATCTTCGGGCACGTCCACCAAAGGTGAAAGAATGTACCCTCAGTTTCCTTACATTTCCAACATTTGTTATCAGGCAGGTGATATATTTTAGCAAGCTTGACTGGGGTCATGTACCACCTATAAATCATTTTCATAATATTCTCTCTTAAGGTATTACATGCCGTAATTGCTCCTTTTTTAATAAATGAAAGATTTTCTTCCTCTTTTCGGGGGAGTTCAAACCATGAATGTTCCAACTTAATAGTTGCAGAGACATGTTGGAGTTGGTCTATTTTCCTCCTACTGCTCCCAAAAGTTCTTCCTCCTTTGACGGTGGTATCGCTTTCTCCGGTTCGTGAAGCCCCAAGGCCTCAATCCCTTTCTGGAGGTCTTCTTCGTGGACACTCAGAATTTTTTTCTTGTCTTCAACAGATTTAATTTTGACTTTTTTCCCTTTAAAAGTGAAGGATAGCCCCTGGGGGAACTCCCATCTAAAGACGATTCTGTTACTTCTCAATAATGTCACCAAATCTCCATAGTTAGATCTGAGTTCTAGTAAATGTTTCGGAATATCCTTATAAATTTCTACCCTTGAATCTTTGATCTCTAGGGTCTTCTGGAAGTGTGCACTCAGTATCTTATCTCTTTCTTCCTTTGTTCTGAGGGAGATCAGACAGTCTCTCGACTTAATCTTCCTCCCTCCCTTTCCAAGTCTGAATGCACTTACAATCTTAAAGTCTTTGTCCTCTTCCAGAGACCAAAATTCTGCAAATTCCCGTGTCAAATACTCAATTAAGTCCTCCTTTTCAAGTTCTGGTACTGACCTGATTCTGATGTTATTTTCCTTATTTTTTAATTCTATCATAGACATAAATTATGTGTTCTTCAATCATATGCATGTAAAAACTTGCATTTTCCAGAAATATTTATCTATTTATTTAAACTATTTGCAGCCTACTCTCCTTCAATAGGCAATCCCAGGGCAGGCTACATTAAACTGATGTCACAGGTTGTAGCCTGCACAGTGAGAAGGAAGGGAGGCAAACCAACTTCTCCTTCTTATTAACTTCATCACAGTCACCAAGTGGATATCTTTATTTTATTTTTTTCCTGCCTGCCTCCACCAAATAGCCCTTGAACACTCTGAACTTTAAACTGGCCCAGTACTTAGAGGAGTGGTGGGGCGATTAGATTAGACCTCATTACTGGTAGGGTTCACACAGTACACGTAAGAGAACAAAGAATTTGGTAACCTTCACAGGACAGCTTACTCTATGGTCTTAACCCCTTCACATGTTAGAGTTAAACATGTTGGTTATAAGAGGCTCATTTACCTCACACTTTCAACCTTTAAATCAATTAGAAGGAAGAGGAGGAGAGCACATTCCTAAGTACATTTATATTTCAGGTTAATTGGCAGGTCCCTAGGTTAAAATCCACCATTATACAACCATAAAATTAAACACAATGACAGGGGACAACAGCTGTAAATCACACCAAGAAAGTTGGAGTTAACTCTTGATTAGCAAAAGAGGATCTGCACAGGAGTGTCACAGCAACTCATCTCCTGCAGATCTTGCTCCCCATGAAGCAATTGCTGAGATTGAAGGTCCCCGTCTCCCCAAAGCTGCCTAAGTCCTCTCTTCTCCAGGGTTTTCACAAAGCAATCTGAGACTGCACCTGCTTGAAACTAACTTCTCATCTGCCCTCTTCATGTCTCTCCTGGTTCTGAGAAATGAGTGGAGAGTGGAGCTCATCACAGCAGGAGAGGGAGATGCCCAAGCCCCTTCACCAGCCAGACTCATCTTTGCCTCTTGGCCTCTCTCTTCTCCTGCTTCAGTTTCTGCCCCTGATTCTGGATGTCTCTCTGCCACAGATTCCCCCTGCTCACTAATCCCTGCTAACTCTTCTGCTTTTGGCACCTTCTCTTCCCAGTCTTCTCCCTCTTCTACCTCTGACCACTCATTGCCAACTACCACCAATCCCCAGCCTTCATCCCTTGGGGGATCCCAGTTGGTTTCTCTCACCAATCATCTGTGTCCAACCAGTGTGTGGCACACAAAATGGTTGAAGGTTCTATGCCTTCAAAAAAACACACAATATAAACCAGCAAGAAATAACAGCCCTTTTCTCCTTAGATCTGTTATGGCTCGTCTGATCCCATCCTGACTGATAAGGTCCAGTTTCCTTTTCTGTATCGGACAGTCCCCAGTGACCTGGCTCAGTTCACCGGGATCATCAAGCTGATCCTTTACTTCTGCTGGATGTGGATTGGAGTAGTTTTTACAGGTGACGATAATGGCGAGAAGTTCCTCGAGGCCATGGAAGGTGAAATGCAGAGAAATGGAGTTTGCGCTGAATTCATCTTAAAGATGTACAGCATGAAGAACCTGGCTATGAAAACCATTCATAAGATGGAAGATGCCCTCACAAAGTCCTCAGCCAATGTAACTGTGTTTTACGGTAGCACCAGTCACTTCTTTCAGTTACAACTTTTCAGTCGAAATCTCCGAACGAGAGGCAAGATCTGGATCATCACAGCCCAGTGGGATTTTACTGTAGGTCCCCAGCCAGACAAACCAGACTCAAATCCATTCCAGGGCGCCTTGTCCTTTGCAGTTCATAAAGCGGAAATCCCACGATTTCGAGACTTCCTTCGGTCTGTGAACCCTAAAAAATATCCAAACGATGTTTTCATGAAGCATTTCTGGGGTTTTGCCTTTGACTGTGTGATGCCTCCTCCCTACTCAGTCCAAATGTATGGGAAAAGAAAATGCACTGAAAGGGAACGACTGGACAGCCTTCCTGTTTCAGATTTTGATATGAACACCGTGTGGCAGAGCTACAGCATTTACAATGCGGTCTATGCAGTAGCCCATGCACTGATGGAAATGAGATATCATTATACTGGAGGAGGAGGGAGGAGGAGGAGAAAAGGCCTTCTACCCCCATGGCAGGTATTATGACACAAATAATATATCTGAGGCAGAGGAGAGTTTTCAACAATGCCAGAGATGGTTTGATAGCCTCATCATTGCGTATGGTGTCCCCACATGATTTGTCAGGGCCCTGTGGTATCAAAGGCAAACGGGGTGGTCCACACAGGCCTGTGGTTTCAGGTTATGGAGTATAGAGACAAGGATCCCAAGGCCAGAGGCATTTGATGTAGTCTAATATGCTTTTCAAATTCCAAATCAGGCAAGTAAGAGGGAGAAGAGAGAAAACAAGTGGCTGAAACAGGGTAGCCGCTCTGAGGAGATGTCTTTAAATGAGACCAAGAGGGACTTCATTGGCGCTCCAAATCAGCTGATTCCTCAGGGCTATTGACTGCAATCTCCCTTTCTGACACTGTCAGTGGGCCCTGTCCCACCCATAGATTTGAATAGATTATAATATTCATTCATTGCATTAGCAAAGGCACCATATGGTTTTAAATATATCCTGGATAATATGTATACCTGTAGAGGAAAGCAGAGCATTGCTCCGCAAGTGCAGCTTGAAACACAGCAGGGGGAGATGCCCTCTCTCGCTTTCAAGCCACTAACATGGAAACACTGAAATAATAACCAAAGTCACATCTTACAATATTTATATTAATTTAAACGTGATGAATCAACTAGCTAAATGTGGGACAGTTAGCTTATTTAAGTAAGTTCTTCTATCAGTTGGCAGTCATAATTATTAAATCATACGTTAGTGAAGAGAGATTTCTCCCTCCCTTGCAATCTCTGCCCTCAGCTCCACACATTTCTGAAGAAGGTTCAATTCAATAACAGTGCTGGAGATGAAGTTTATTTTGATGAGAATGGAGACTCCACAGCAACTTATGATATTTTAAATTGGAGCGTGCTCCCTAACAGCTCCCTTGTTAGTGTGAAAGTTGGAGGAGTGAAGCACCATGGCCAAGACTTCTTCTTTGATGATGCTAAGGTTGTCTGGAAGGAACGATTAGGGCAGGTGAGACTCAAGAAAGACTCTGCTCTGGGTGCTCCACCCGTGAGGTATGGTGGGTGGTTTATGGGTCTGGATTAAGGCCCCGTGTGTGCTATGGATTTAAAGCAGTATCATACTACTTCAGACAGTTATGGTTTCCCTTTAAAATGAGAACTGTAAGGGTCCTGTGAGTTCTTGGGAGATCCCTATTCCCCTCACAGAGTCACAGTTATCAGAGTGGCTTGCACTGTCTCCCCAGGGAATTCTGGGAACTGTAGCTCTATGAGGGGAATAGAGGTCTCCTAACAACTCTCCTCATCTTTAACAAAATGCACACCCCAGGATGCTCTGGGGGAAGCCATGATTATTTAAAGTGGTACGATAATGAAGCAGCTGGGTCATGAAGTCTAGCAGGGTTCAAGCATGACCCAAGACCAAGATTCAGATAAAAAAGGATTTATTGGAACAACAGGAACAAGAATGAGAAACAGGGGCACTTGGCCCAGTATATATACCTTAAGCCAGTGTAGGCAAAACACACACCACGCCTGTGATAGGTCGCCTTAATGCTGCACTTAGCAAATCACAACACTGGCCCTATCTCAGCAGGGATTGGCTGCCTGCCAGCTACTAACAAGGTCATGGAAGGGTTTTTAGAATCCTCTCTGTCTGTAGTTATGTAGATGGAGCTCCTGAGCTCCAGGAAGACTGAAGGCCTAGGCCTGCATTGCATGCATACAGCCTGGCTTCGCCCTACAATACATAACAGGTCTGAAAACAATTTTCTGTCTAAGGCCAAGGAAAAGACAAACACACAACCCATTCCATGAACAAAAGATGACCAAAATGAACCTTACTGCAACATGAGTGACAAGACAGCATCTTCGGCAACACTTGAGGGCAGACAGCTGATTACTTAAGGAGGTTCAAGGCACGCCACATGGCAAACACAGCTCTGTCCTTCCTAGAAATTGGGGAGAAATTAGATTCCGTTTGCATTTAAAGGCAAGCCTGCCTAATTCACACTTTCCAAAACAAGACATGAACTGAAAGACAGCCTTCTCCTGAAATCCGCATTTCTCTGAATTTTGCAATGCCAAGTAATGTCTATAGAAATGCATACATTAAAGTGTGCTTTTAAAAGAGCACATATTGGTAAAAAAAACCATACAAAAACACATTGTTTGGGGAAATTGCACAAAAAGATGTGCATATTAAGAGAAATCCACACTAAAATAGTGGAGAATTCACATTCAGGTTGTACAATTAAAATTGTGCGAATTCAGGTTGTTCATTGCCCTGTCATTTTCCTTAACGCAGCGCCCAATCTGTTGGGGAAGTGGGCTCGTTGTGCAAGTGTGCCAAATCAACAATAAGGGCACAACCTGAATCTGCCAATATGTGATTGAATTAATGCCGTAGTCTGAAAACTGCATTTTTAAAACTGCCATTTTAAAAACTGCATTTCCTCCTGCACTTCTTTAGCATCCGCGCTCCATCTGCAGTGAGAGCTGCCTCCCTGGATTTAGAAAAGTGGCTGAAAGGGGAAGGCCCAGCTGCTGCTTCAAATGTGTCCGGTGCCTACCTGGCCAGATCTCCAACCAAATTGGTAAGAATGTGGCCAAAGCATTGCTTGACTATACAAACATACATAGTTTATGTTTGTGTTCTCTGTGTGTTCTGCTTTTTCTTTTGAAATTCACATTTTTAATCTTAGATCAAACTCAGGAGAAAATAGTTCCCAGCATAAACCACCTGTGCACAGCACTGATGGGCTGGAGTCTAGTAAGTCACTAACCCGTTTCTTTATTTCAGCCAAATCAGATTCCAGTGTTTTAAGAATGAGCAGTATCTTTTGTCTTTTAAGGGGGTGTTAACTGAATGTGTATTTGGTTGAATAAATGTAGACGAGCTGCTTAATTAGCTAAGGGAGCTTTGAACAGAGGGGGTAGGGTCTAGGGGTCATCTGAGCTTTATATTTTTATTCATCTAAAGTTACACATGCTATTACCAGCACTGGGTTTCTGGGGGGACCAGGCTATAGCACAACTCATTTGATCAATAAGATGGATGCACAGGTCTATGTGGTCAATAGTGAGATCCAATTTGTGTTTTCCAGATATGGACCACTGTGAGACATGCAAAGAGGACTACTATCCAAATGAAGCCAGAAACAAGTGTGTTCCCAAAAACCTAAGTTTCCTGTCCTATGACGAGCCCCTGGGGATTGCTTTAGCTTCCTCTGCTCTTTCTTTCTCACTCTTGGCTATATTTTTGCTCGGAACCTTTATTAAACACCGAGACTCTCCCATAGTCAAAGCCAACAACCGAGATCTCAGCTACATCCTCCTCTCCTCCCTGATGCTCTGCTTCCTCTGCTCCTTGCTCTTCATTGGCCGGCCAAGGATGGAGACTTGCCTTCTCCGGCAGACAGCCTTTGGCCTCATTTTCTCAGTCTCTCTTGCTACGGTCTTGGCCAAAACCATCACTGTGGTTCTGGCCTTCAATGCCACAAAGCCGGGGAACAGAATGCGGAAATGGCTGAGACCCAGAGCTGCCCATGGCTTTGTGCTGCTCTGTTCTCTCACCCAGGCTGGGATCTGTGTGGTCTGGCTGGGAACCTCTCCCCCATTCCCAGATGTTGATACCCGCTCGGAGCCTGGGTACATTATCCTTGAGTGCAACGAGGGCTCCGTCACTGCCTTCTACTGCATCCTAGCTTACATGGGTCTCTTGGCTTTGGTGAGCTTCACGGTTGCCTTCCTGGCCAGGAAGCTGCCTGACAGCTTCAATGAAGCCAAGTTCATCACCTTCAGTATGCTGGTTTTCTGCAGCGTCTGGGCGTCCTTCATCCCAAGCTACCTGAGCACCAAAGGGAAATATATGGTGGCTGTGGAGATCTTCTCTATTTTGGCCTCCAGTGCTGGGTTACTAGGCTGCATCTTCTTCCCCAAGTGTTATATTATTCTGCTGCGGCCAGATCAGAACAGCCGGGAGCATTTCACTCGAAAATTAAACTC
Organism: Podarcis cretensis; assembly: GCF_951804945.1. Lineage (NCBI taxonomy): Eukaryota > Metazoa > Chordata > Lepidosauria > Squamata > Lacertidae > Podarcis > Podarcis cretensis. The sequence continues at coordinate 19,713,849 of NC_137177.1, read as the reverse complement.
TGGAGTCCAACAGCTTTAAATCTGGAGACTGAAATACTGCATGTTGTGTGGTTGATTGCCAGAATTCGGATATCTGAAGATTGGACAAGCCAGTCTCTCTTCGTTTTTTATCTCATTAGCAAGTGTGTTTTCACTTGGTGACATCTTCCTTGGCAACTGGCATGGCCTTCTGCTCCAGCCAGATAAGACCGAAAAGAGCACCTTGTCAGCAAATATTTCCACATGTGAGTGAATCTGAAACTTTCTGGTTTGCTTTGAACTTTCAAGAGGCTGATCCTTCACAGGATCCTCAGTGTGATGAACTTGCTAACAAGTTCAGCTTGGAAGCAGGATAGAGAAAGGTTCAACCCTCACCCCAGGCACAAACTGTGGTTGCTGCCAAAAGCTTCTCCTTTATTAACAGTCGTGTGGGTGATGGATGTGGTGTTGTGTGATGCCGTTCTGCCCACTACAATCCCACTTCAGTGAGTGCTTTATGTGGAGAGCTGTGAAGCCTGCCCCAATGTTTTCTTGCATTATACATAACGGGGTGAAGCACACATTGGGTTATATCCAACTAACGCATCCTATCAATGCCAATATTTTCACTTGCACAACAGAACTTTCCTACCTCTCCTTCCCCTGCACCAGAGGATTGGGGGAACCCCAGTCCAGATTTAGTTGTGGGGGAGTTGGGGAAAGTTCCATTGTGGAAGTGTAAATCTTTGCCCTGGTGGGACATGTTAGCTGGATACCACTCAACATGTCTGAGCTTCAGACACAAACTCATTATGTAGTCATGACCAAGTCACTATCTTGACCTCTAATGGAGGAAGGGAGGAAGTTGCCTTATAGCCCTGTTTAAGGAAGCTTTTCATGTTTAACAGTTATTGTTTTTTAGTGTTTTGTTGGAAGCCGCCCAGAGTGGCTGGGGTGACCCAGCCAGATGAGCGGGGTATAAATAATAAATACATTATTATTATTATTATTATTATTATTATACTGAATCAAACCATTGGTCTATCTTTTTCATCATTGTCTACAATAACTGGTAGGGGCTTTCCACAGTTTCAGACAGTTGGGCAAGTTCCCTTAAGATGCAAGCATCCTACCTGAGACCAACCACTAGTATTCCCACTTTGCATTAGGGGTGACCACATTGCTCAGTTACAAAGCACATGCTTTACATGTAAAAGGACCCAGGTTCCATCCTCCGACTCTGCTTTTGTTCAGATTAATGTCTGGCCCCCTTATTTCTTAACACACCTGCATGGCTAAGCCATGTGTGGAATTGTGAGACCGATAAATTCCTGGACACCTGTGCTCTGCTCTATCTTTGGAAGTCAATCAAAGGAGTCCAGGTGCCAAGGCAATTTTTTTTTTGGGGGGGGGGGGAAGAATGTGCGTTTTGTTAATCAATAAACTTGTTTGCCATCACGAGCCTTGCAGCACTGTTGGGATTAGGCTTGCGTTGGTGACTGACACAGAAAGAGGAGGTGGAAAAATAAATTCACAGAGGGGTAAATGGACGGACCTGGGTAGGAGCAGGGGGATTCCCCCTTTGCAAATTAACTTCAGCCATTTTAGAAGAGGGAGCATGGATGCTGGCTCTCCCTTCACCAATCTTTCTGCAGAGTAGAGTGCTTCAATGGAGGCTGGGGAGAGCTTTGATCAGCTGAGATAGAAGGTTGGACAGGAGACAGAAGTGACTCAACATGGGCCTAAACAGGAGAATGCAGTGTTGCTGCCTAGGGTCAGACTCTGCCTTCATAGATAGGAGCAGATCCAAGTGCCCCAACAAACCATGCACTTTCAATTTTGATATTGAAATCTTGGCGGGAGGGACAGGAAACCTGTTGAGACATCTTTGCCCTTCCATCCAGTTCTTGCCCTCCTCCTGAACTTCTGAATTGAGCCATGAATCTGCTGCTGAGCTTGAACTGTTAGGGCTCACCTACACATCTGATTGTCCCATGCCTAGAAAACATTGGCCCGAGTGGTTTTTCACATGTCCCTTACATTCTAGGCAAGAGTCGGAGCAGTTTTGCCTTTGTCCCGCTGCTTTACTCTGGAAAATCTGCTTTCTAGATCTGAACTGAAGCAAACATCAATCTGGAAAAAACTCAGTTGATGTTCACTCTAATTCCGTGGTAAACAACAGGTTTTCAGGGGGAGAAATACTGGGGCAAGCAGAGGTGTGGATGAATTCTTACTTGCTTAAATAAATAGCTGTTTCTTACCTAAAAGTAAAATCATTTGTCTGTGTGTTTTGAGGAGCTGGGACATTTGCCACTTATAAAGTATGGTTGATCAAACTCCCACAAATTGTATCAATGGAACTTTCAAAATTATTGGCTGTCTTCTTACTGCTGCTGCCGCCTTTTAATAAGAATCTTATTTTAGGTGATGATGTGACTTTGATCCAGAGAAAATGTGCATCTTCCCTGTCCCTGCCTTCTTCTTTTTGTAACATAGTTTTTATTCCTTTTCATTTTAAAACTGCTTAACGTAGTTGCTTTGAGATATATCTTTGTTTATATTAGAGCATATGTCAATGCAACTACTGCATAAAGATAAAACAGCAATAAATAATCAGATAAAAGTTTCTGAATATATTAACGAAGTTGTGTTGAAATGTATTTACCAAAATTATTATAATTGTTATAGATATGATGTATGGGTATGTGTATTGCTTAGATTGGTGACCGTAAGTAAAATATATTTTGCATCAATAACAATTAGAATTTATAGAATCCATAGGAAGTGGGGAAGGGAAATAAAATATGTACTTCATGTTCACCAAGCTGTGCCGTAAACTTTATTGTTCTACCAAATGCCTCATTATTTGTGTAATCAATAAAGTAGCACCAGACTGCGTAAAAACTGTCGAGCTTCTTTTGGCCTCTTACTACTTTTAAATGTGTTGGTTTTTCCAATAATGCTGTTTGCCAAACTGCATTATACCATTGGTCCATAGTTAATTATTTTAATGATTTCCATGTCCAGGCAATAGCTGTTCTTGCAGCAGTTAATAGATGTGTTATGAGTTCTGTGTTTCTAATTTGCAACATACTGTGACTATTGTTATAGAGGGGAAATAGGGGGTTTGGCTTTTACTGCCCAACTCCCTGAGGTACTGAGTCCCCTAAGTCGGTCAGAGATGACTGGGTGGAGGCAAGATCCACAGAAAGCAAGACAGATTTTTATTTTTCTCTTGCAACAGAGTTCTCCCCTCCTCCCTTGCAAGGAGGTAGGAGAGACCCAGAACAACTGTGTGCAAGCCCCTATAAAAACTTTTGAAATTGCCCACCTTGTACCCCATGACCCCGTCCCCCTCAAAACATCATACATACATCACAGGAGGCAGTTTCCAGCAAAAATTTGAGTGTGTTGCTTCTCTCCTGTCTGACAGGATACCTGATACTGTAATGCTTTACTTGATTGCATTTTCTGGGTAGCCAGGCCATTCCTTTGAGATGGTAAATACTTTAGTTCCTGAATCTCTCACACATATTGATAGTTTGCTCAGCTTAAAAGATACTTGCCAGACTGTATTTGCAGGGAGATGTAAGCCCCTACAGCCCAAAGACAATTGGAAAGCTTTTCCCATTTCTTCTTTGCAGAGAAATATTTGAAGACAATTGGAAGAGTCAAAACAGCTTCAGGATTGCTCTTTTTTACTACCTCAGACACGTGGTTTATATACTAATGTATGTGTTTGCCTTGTACATATAAAGATCATTTATTCTATATTTGAGACCTTATAATTCTTTTTTAAAAAATTCTTTTATTAAAGTTTTGATGATACAGAAAGAAAAAAGAAAATACATAAATACACAAAAATAAACTGCTATTTACACAAACAAAAATCCTTCCCACCCCCGTGACCTTAGAATTCTTATAACACTATACAAGTTAAGTAGAGCCAGTCCTGGGGTCATGGGGACTGCCTGCCTTTTAATCAAATAAATTTCTGTAAATACATTTCCCTAGAAATTTCTGTTTTTTGGACAGAACAGTGGGACATCCCAACACATGGGAGAGCTGTTCGGTTTTCATCCAGGAACTGTCTTCTTCCTCTATGCTCATCTTTGCAGCCCAATGTGATGCATGTTTACTCAGAAGTAACTCATTAAGTTAAATGCGAGCTATGTGCAGCAGAGGATCGCAGCCCTGCTGTCCCGTGGTAACAATCCAAAGCCAGATTTTTTCTTTTTGCTGAGCGCTAGAATTTTCAACTGACAAAAATCAAAGCCGTGATATGATTTTCGGGGGGGGGCGGGGTAAAGAGAACGCAACTGTCCCGAAGCTCGCTCTCATTGCGCAGACTCGAAAGGGGGCGTGACCACCTGTCGGGGAAGAGCGCCCGCCTACCCGCCCGCCGCAAATCTTTCCTCGAACGCATACGAGCGCGGAGAAGGCTTGTCCATCACGCCGTTGTGCCCGCCTTTTCCTGCGCCGCTCTACAATCCCCGCTCTCGTTTGTTCCGGCACAGCCGCGGCCGGTCTACGGGTGAAAGTCACTTTGAGGGAAGAGCCTTGAGTGCCGCTGCTGCAGTTGCTGAGGTGCGAAGCGCGGAGGCCGGCGGGAGCCCGGGCCGGGAGGAGGAGGGGAAGCCGGAGCTCGGAGGGCTGGGCCCGGCCTTCTCTCGGAGACGGGCCGGGATTTGGGTGCTGGTTGCCGCTAGGCCGGACTCCTTCCTTCCCTCCAGGGGAACGGGCCGACGGCGCCGCTTGGGGCCCAGAAGCTGAAGGGCGGGCGAGGGGAGGGAGCGGGGAAGCCCTGGGTTCGAATCCCGCCAAGGAGGCTTTTCCAAGGCGCCCTTTTCTCGCCTCTCACCGCCCCCGTTCTGCAATTGTTGTTGTTTAGTCGTTTAGTCGTGTCCGACTCTTCGTGACCCCATGGACCAGAGAACGCCAGGCACTCCTGTCCTCCACTGCCCCCCGCAGCTTGGTCAGACTCATGCTGGTAACCTCGAAAACACTATCCAACCATCTCGTCCTCTGTCGCCCCCTTCTCCTTGTGCCCTCCATCTTTCCCAACATCAGGGTCTTCTCCAGGGAGTCTTCTCTTCTCATGAGGTGGCCAAAGTACTGGAGCCTCAGCTTCACAATCTGTCCTTCCAGTGAGCACTCAGGGCTGATTTCCTTCAGAATGGAGAGGTTTGATCTTCTTGCAGTCCATGGGACTCTCAAGAGTCTCCTCCAGCACCATAATTCAAAAGCATCAATTCTTCGGCGATCAGCCTTCTTTATGGTCCAGCTCTCACTTCCATACATCACTACTGGGAAAACCATAGCTTTAACTATACGGACCTTTGTTGGCAAGGTGATGTCTCTACTTCTCAAGATGCTGTCTAGGCCTGTCATTGCCCTTCTCCCAAGAAGCAGGCGTCTTTTAATTAATACAGATTGAGGTTGAATCCTGACAAGACAGAAGTACTGTTTTTGGGGGACAGGAGGCGGGCAGGTGTGGAGGATTCCCTGGTCCTGAATGGGGTAACTGTGCCCCTGAAGGACCAGGTGCGCAGCCTGGGAGTCATTTTGGACTCACAGCTGTCCATGGAGGCGCAGGTTAACTCTGTGTCCAGGGCAGCTGTCTACCAGCTCCACCTGGTACGCAGGCTAAGACCCTACCTTCCCGCGGACTGTCTCGCCAGAGTGGTGCATGCTCTGGTTATCTCACGCTTGGACTACTGCAACGCGCTCTACGTGGGGCTACCTTTGAAGGTGACCCGGAAACTGCAATTAATCCAGAATGCGGCAGCTAGACTGGTGACTGGGAGTGGCCGCCGGGACCACATAACACCGGTTCTGAGAGATCTGCACTGGCTCCCAGTACGTTTCCGAGCACGATTCAAAGTGTTGGTGCTGACCTTTAAAGCCCTAAACGGCCTCGGTCCTGTATACCTGAAGGAGCATCTCCACCCCCATCGTTCAGCCCGGACACTGAGATCCAGCGCCGAGGGCCTTCTGGCGGTTCCCTCATTGCGAGAAGTGAGGCTACAGGGAACCAGGCAGAGGGCCTTCTCGGTAGTGGCGCCCGACCTGTGGAACGCCCTCCCATCAGATGTCAAAGAGATAAAGAATTACCTGTCATTCAGAAGACATCTTAAGGCAGCCCTGTTCAGGGAAGTTTTTAATATGTAATGCTGTATTGTTTTTAACACTGATTGGGAGCCGCCCAGAGTGGCTGGGGAAACTCAGCCAGATGGGCGGGGTATAAATAATAAATTATTATTATTATTATTATTATTACTGGGGCTTTAATCTTTCTCCGGGGTGGACAGGCTTCAGGCCTGGTGGGACCCGTTGTGCGTTTTTAACAATAATAATAATAGTAATAAATTTATTATTTATACCCCTCCCATCTGGCTGGGTTTGCCCAGACATTCTGGGCGGCTTCCAGCAAAATATTAAAATACAATACAGTGGTACCTCAGGTTACATATGCTTCAGGTTACACACGCTTCAGGTTAAAGACTCCGCTGACCCACAAATAGTGCCTCGGGTTAAGAACTTTGCTTCAGAATGAGAACAGAAATCGTGCTCCGGCGGCGCAGCAGCAGCAGGAGGCCCCATAGGCTAAAGTGGTGCTTCAGGTTAAGAACAGTTTCAGGTTAAGTACGGACCTCAGGAACGAATTAAGTACTTAACCTGAGGTACCACTGTAATTTAAGAAGATGTGTACTTAAAAGAGTGTATTCCAAGCCCAGGAATGCGATAAATTCCACACACACACACACACACAAGTCCACTGGTGACTACAAACCCCAACCCAACCCCCGCCTCCAGGAGCCTTAAAGTATTTTAGCAATATATATTGGACAGTGGGGAGACTGGAACGCATATGTATATATTTTGTTGTTGTTGCCACTCCTGAAACAATTGGGCCAGGGCTCTTTGCTTGAGGTATTTGAAATCATCCAGGGATGTGCTGCTCTTTACCTACCCTTGATCCTGCAGTTATTAAAATCGGAAGGGACCTCAGAGCTCCATCTAGTCCAGCCTACTTCCGGGTGTGTGGGGGACGGCCACTACTGCAGCATCCTTGATAGGTAGCAATCTAGCTTCTGCTTAAATCTCCTTCCATTGCAGGATGCTAAACAATCTGCACAAAATGAAGCACTCCCCCCATAATATTTAGTCTCCAGTTCCTTACACATAATTAGAACTTCAGCTCCTACCTGCTGGAGCAAGAGGAGATAGATTTGCTCCATGTGACAGCTGGTCAGATAGTTGAAGGTGACTGTTGTGCCACCTCTTAACTATCTCTTTGACAGTCTAAATATAACCAGTGCTTATAACTATGTTTCAGAATTGTTGCAATGGAACAATACTAAGGTGGCTAAAAATTACGATTAAAAAAAAAGGTTTTTAAAAGATGATTTGTAAATACTATGTTTCTTTTCATGAAATCTGAACATAAGCATGTTGGACATACAGTTAATCTCTTTTTTTAAAAAAATAATATTTATTAAAGTTTCAAATGTTACAGTTAATCTCCAAACTGAATCAGAGCCCCTTTTCATTGTGCTAAAGGAGGCCTTTCCATATAAATGAAGTTATGAATATAATGAGCCTGTTATGAATAGCTACACTCTTAAGTGCTTTACAGGTCTTAGGTTTTAACTGCTGTTTAGGAAATACATGAATAAGTCTCTGTGGGAAACATTATTTAAATCAATGGTTTCAATTGCCCCCTTTCATTTGCTGTCACCTTGATGTAATTCAAACGTCATTGCTATTTATGTGTGAGATACTTTCTAATGTATTATTATTTGTTGTATAGTGCATGTCTTTTTATTTGTTGTTGGGTTGCAAGAGGCTTTTTGCAGGTGTGTTGAGCTGGCCTCCCTTTAGTCTTAGCAAGGCTGCTGTACATTTTTTTACTAGCGGTGTAAGAATTTTAGCAGGGAGTGCTCCGGCGGGAAGGTAAACGGTGTTTCCGTGCGCTGCTCGGGTTCGCCAGAAGCAGCTTAGTCCTGCTGGCCACATGACCCGGAAGCTGTACGCAGGCTCCCTCGGCCAGTAAAGCAAGATGAGTGCCACAACCCCAGAGTCGGCCACAACTGGACCTAATGGTCAGGGGTCCCTTTACCTTTACCTGCTCTTTCTGTCTTCATGCTTGGGCTCAAGCTCCCAGTGCTGAATTTCTGCCTGCTGCACAACTGTTGTAGGGGCAGCTGCATAGCTGAAAGAGTATTGATGGTGGAATGGAAGGGTTCTGAAATGGTGCAGAAGAGGAGGCTTTGGTGGAGGCAGCTTTAATCAAACTTGCTGCAGAACTGACAGGTTGCACCTGCTGAAAGCCTCTCCTTATAGAGTTACTGAAGGTACAGGAGTACTATTCTGGATTGCTTCTCACCATCCTACCAAGAAGTAACTATTGCTACTTTGGTGCATCTGAGATCAGGGAGCAAGACTTTTTAGGTATGCTTGATACACATGTTTCAGGTATGCAGTCATCAGGAGTGGGAGCAGGGCTTTTGATTGCATTAATTTCTTGTGCTGCAGATATAATACTGGGAGCTGTCATCATGCTCAAGGCAGCTCACAACATAAAAATATTTACATAAATATTTATGTAAATTATGAAGAAATTTATGAAGAAATTTTGCCCCTTCAGATGTTGCTGAACCACAACTCCCATCAGCTCCAGCAAGCATCACCATTTGCCAGGGATGTAGTTCAACATCTGGAGGGCCAGAGGTTCCCTTATACCTGCTCTGCATACTATTACTCTCCTTCCAGCATGTCCACAGCAATGTTGGGACTTGAAGCAATATCCTTCTGGCCTCTTATCAGGCAGATATTGCGTGATGGGGTTTTAATGTTGTAGATTTGTTAGTGGGTGGTGTACAGAGATAATACTGTGTTAATGTATTTCTTTGCTGCATGGATTGATAGGTATACATATGTATATGCGTGCTTGGTGGGCTGGGGTTAGAAAGCTTAACAGTCAAGTAAATAAATAGGTACCACTGTGGCGGGAAAGTAAACGGCGTTTCTTTGCACTCTGGTTTCCATCATGGTGTTCCGTTGCACCAGAAGTGGTTTAGTCATGCTGGCCACATAACCTGGAAAGCTGTCTGTGGACAAACGCCGGCTCCCTCAGCCTGAAAGCGAGATGAGCGCCCCAACCCCATAGTCACCTTTGACTGGACTTAACTGTCCAGGGGTCTTTTACCTTTTAAGCAGTGTTCTGTTCCCATGATCTGACTGTGCTGCCATCCAGTTTTTGGAATGCTCCTTGAAGATATAAATACCTTTGGGACACATAATCCCTTAACATGGGATATGGCTTCTGAGTGTTACTGCTGTGGATCTTCTGGGTCTTTTCACATTGCTGATTTTATATATTCTTTCAGACAAGAGAACATGTCTGAAACCATAAAGGAAAAGCTGGAAAATTACCGAACGGCTCCGTTTGACAGCCGGTTCCCCAATCAAAACCAAACCCGGAACTGCTGGCAGAATTATCTTGGTGAATATAATTTATTTATGTGAATTTTTGTATCCTTGGGTGAGTAATGAGAAACTAGGACTATTCATCATCTGACATCTGAGTTGCCAGAGAAGTATAAAAAATATAGTTGTCCTATTGTACCATGTTTGAACTTCCAAACTGTTGACTTTCACTATTGTAGGCAAGGTCCGTAGTGTACTGTGCAAGTCTTCCTAAAAGTTTCAGGCTGCAGCACTTCTAGATCTGTGCATAAAATGAGGCAGTAAGTGGAAACAATAGGAAAATGCAACAGGTCAGACCATAATATTATCACTATAATATCCTTATTACAAGAATGTGCAAGTGTTTTTTATATATATATATATATATAGTAGTTGATCTGGGTACTTTCTATAGTAGAGGAGGAAAGAAAGATTAAATAACAATAAAATAAGCAGAGATAGGCAAAAATCATGTCTGATGCCACCTTGTGCAGAATACATCAACAGAGTCTTGCGAACAGTTTGGGATTTTAAAAGCTGTCCCCTGGGCTCTGTACTAGAGGAGCTGCAGTGGTCATCTTCATAAGTCTGAAACATTTCTCTCTCCACAGATTTCCACCGCTGTGAGAAAGCCATGAATGCCAAGGGAGGAGACCCTTATGTCTGCCAGTGGTACAAAAGAGTGTACACGTCCCTTTGCCCCGTTTCTTGGGTATGTGAATGGAACTGAGCAGGGCTAAGGAATGTATATGTGAAAGAGAAATAGGTGTCAGGGTAAAGGATGGGCTTGATGGTGGTGTTTGGCACATTTCAGTGCTCTGTTATTTGACTGGAGGGGAGGTTCTGTGGACCATGGGTTGTGTTGGGTGAAGCCTCAGAGATGCAATAGACAGGTGCTTAATGTGTGTCAGAAAACTTCAATCTGCTCAAAATGATAACCACTAAAACCTATTAGTTTGCATAAAATTAATAATGGGAGCCTGATGTGTTCCCATATTTTTAGCTGTATGTGGCAAAAGAACAAGGAGGATATGCACTGATAGGCGATGGGTAATAAAAGAACATAACTGGAACTTCTACAATTTTTATTGTATTTCCTTGGGACCTTTTCATGGACAAATTGCAAGGTCAAAATTTTCATAAATATGGGGATAAGCTAGATAGTTATGCAGGAAACATAAATATCACCTTGCGAGCATTGCAACATTTTGCAGGCAACTCCCACAAAACCCACCAAAGAAGACTATTATAATCTATAGTTATGAGGATTAGAAATGTGATTTAATTTTCTTCAAAGAAAGCCGCAGAATTCCATGTGTAGGAGGAGATCTGTAGTCTTAGTCACTTTGCCTCTGTACTAGGCCCAGAAGATATGACTAATCAAAGAAGCCTATTGGTCTTTTGCAGGTCACTAGCTGGGATGAACGCATAGAAGAGGGGACTTTTCCTGGCAAGATCTGATTGTCTTGCCCCTGCCAGTTGCTCCCTTTCTCATGACACTGCTGTGCTGCTGAGGTTCCCCCACCGAAATGCGGTGACTGAAGGATAGTCTGAAATAACGCTTTTTCTTGGTCATGCTGACTTGAGCGTCCAACATTATGTGACAGTGCAAATTCTAATAAAAGGCATAAAAACCTGTGACTATGGTTTGTGTTAAGATCGGCAGATTACGTGTGAATTTGTGGTATTGTTGTCAATGACTGGGGTGCTTCTTATAGCATGTAGGATACACGACTAACATAATTTTCCACAGCACCCCTCCTTGCTTTGCCATAAACCACCACCCCTCCACTTCCACTTGATAAGCAGTCTGGAATACTTTTGCACATGGAATTTCCTACTTGCTTGTTAGATTGGGGGTTGATCTGGCTACATCACAGCCAGCCTTCTCTTGCAGCTGGCCAGTTCCCACTTGGTGCTCATGATAAAGGAATGTTCCGCAGGTTGTTTGGATATGTTGTAATAAGTTACTTGAGCAGATGACAAAAGTCCCTGAGTTCTGTGCTTATGCAAGAGGCTGGAGCCTAGATAACACATTTTACAGAAGGGAGTTATTTTCCTGCTGGGCTTAAGGTCTGACTTCATCCCTGCTGCTTTGGCATTGTAGCATAGGAGTCAACTCCTAGGGAGCAACATCACTTTGGGCCCTCAGTAAAATATTTGAGGGGGCCCAAGCCCCCCAAAGTTGATGGTCATTGCCAATTGTGCACTTGTGCCACATCTTGTGATCGATTATGCAAGAAGAGGCTTACCTGCCCCCCCCCCCATATTTTATTCAAGTTGGCATTCTTGCACTAAAGTGATATTTTTTTCACACTGTGAGAAGCCCTTCACCTGGATAAAAGGAAAACATTAGGTAGTTGATTGCTAGGAAGCAAGCCTTACTCAGGGTGATTCAAATTGCTGTGTAAATATCCATAGGACTGCATTGTAAAGTGACAGACCTATGCACACTTACTATTGAACTCTGTGGATTTTGCTTCTGAATAAACACACAAGGTAAGAATGAAAGCCTTGGCCTTCAGGGCTGATTGCAGCCCTCCACACCTCTCTTATCTGGCCCTTGGGATTCCTCCGGCCATTCCCCCTTTCCCTAGGCTGCATCTTTCACCATCACTGAGCTTCCTCTGTGTGCTTCTGCCTGGCTGTGAGGCGCTCCTGCAATCTGATAATGCCTCTTGCTTCCCTGGATGGAGAGGTGAATGGAAAAATTACAGCGCAATCCTGTATATAAATCCCACAGATTAATCGAGCAGGTTACCCCTCTTCAGTTTCTTCCAACCAGGGGGCACCCAAACCCCGCCCCTTCTGCTTAGCCCCGCCCAGCGTCCTGCGGGAAAAGGAACGCGACGTGTCCATAGAGTTAGCAATTAGTCACACTGCGGCAGTTCTTAGCAATACTTCCGGTCTTAACCTTATTTCCTCACTCCTAGCAAAAAAATAGGTTGCGGCCGAGTTTTCATCAGAGAGAATGACAAGGAAAGAGCTACACCGTCCTGCAACCATAGAGAGACGCAGCCTACGACAGCGCTCTGATTGTACCGGAAGTTGTATTTTTTCTGCTACCGTCAGCGAAGTGCGCCGGAAGTCCCGGGGGCATCGTCATCATCGCTGCGCCGGAAGTAGTCTCGGCGGACGGTGGTCCATCTAGTTGTAGGAGCGGTTGCTACCGACTTGGAAGAGCACTTGAGCCATGGCGGCTCCGGCGATTCCGCCCCCTCCGCCGCCGGGAGGGCCCCCCGGGGTGCCTGGAGGGGTGCCCGGGAAAGGGCCACCGGCGGCGGCCGCAGGAGGCGGCGGCGGCGCGAAGAGTGGAGAGGAGAGACTGAAGGAAATGGAAGCCGAGATGGCCCTGTGAGTGAAGCGGGGAGGCTCCCATTGCGGGGCCCTGTGTTGGGGGGGGGCAGCGAAGACCAGCCAAAATGATTTAATGGACGGAGGTGATGGGAGCTGGAAGTCTGGGGACACCTGGGAGATTTCAGGGGGGCCCTCCATCCCTCCCTCCCTGTCTTACAGCGACAGTCAATGTTGACAGTGAACACGCTGGAAAGAAAAGCGTTGCAGGTGCTAGGAAACGGGGCTGTGGAACCCAGGGCAGTGTTGGTAATGGGAGCTCCGAGTCTCCCTTGCGAGCTGGGATGCTTCCAGTTCAGAGCCCACCTTAGCCTTGTTCTCAGAGCTTACGCAAACCATTCCCTATTTTTTCCCTTCTGATTTCAGTATGGGGCAGAGCTGTTCTGAAGTGAATATTTCTCCAAACAGCCTGCTTTCCAACTCTTGGTGTGGTTTGACAATAGACTTTAAAACATTTGATGTTCTTGTCTGATGATGATGGTGGTGATTATTATTTGGTATTTATATCATGCCTTAATAGAAGTTAAAGTAGTGTCCATGGCCCCCTTTCCCCTCATTTTCTCTCCTCAACAGACCTGCGAAATTGATTAGGATGAAAAGTGATGCATATTCCAGAGTGAGCTTTGTTGCTGGCTGGGTGGGATTTGAACTTGGCCCTTCATGGTCCTCAGCAAGGATGTAATAAAAACAATCAAAATATCAAGCCAGTTGTTCAGATTAATAATGGAATGCTGTATGTGGAGCATTTGTATGGCAAAAGAATCATATAAATGTTATGGGTTCTTGTTTACAGGTTTGAGCAGGAGGTGCTGGGAGCTCCAGTATCCTTGCCTCCTGTTGCCCCTGTGGTAGAAGCTGTCCCAGTTGCCTTGGCAGTGCCAGCTGTGTCTGCAGTCCCCCCGGTCCCTGTCATCCGACCCATCATTGCCACCAACACCTACCAACAGGTGAGGAGTCTGCTTGAGACTTACTTTTGCAATGCAGGGTGCTTGCTGGACAGCTTTGAGGGACAGGGCTGTAGCTCAATGGTAGAAAACATACTTTGCATGCAAAAGGTCCTAGGTTGAAATCCTAGCATCTCCACTTGGGAATGGGAAAAAATCTCCTGCCTGAAACCCTAAAGAGCTGCTGCCCATGAGAACTGTATAGATAATGCTGAGCTAAATGGACCAGTGGTCTCACTCTATATAAAACAGCTCCTGGCTTTTGGCAGAAGCCTTGAAATCTGGTGCAGGTGAGGAAGGCTGAGCTTTGGGATTAGAGGTGTAGATTACACATTTGTAGTTTTCAAAATATATTGGTGCTGTCACTTTTCTACTTTGGCTGAAGCAGTAGTTGTTGATTTAGGTTTCTTTTATAAACAAGTAATAATAATAAAGTAGAAATAAAAATATGCACTCTCCCCACCCGACCATTCCATTATAACTATCCAACCTCCCAAAATTTCAGCACCTCTTGCGATAGTTTGACCCCTTTCCGTTTTAACAGCACAAATTCTACAAATATCTTCCATATCTCCTCAAAATCATTTCTCCTGCATATTCCCCGTCTTACCTTAATAACACATGTTAATTTGTCATTAATTGCTGTATCCCACACCTCTTTATACCATTCTTCCATTTTATATTCATCTTGCCCCTTGTTTATTTGTAGTATTTATTGTTGTTTTTCCCTTTCAAGTTATTTTGCGTCAATTAAATCTAGTCTCCAACCTGGTATCAGGCTTCAGGCCCAGAGACCGGAAGGAATAATTGAATTATATTCAATTATTTACTCCAAGATTTCCAAATATTTTACTGTCCTGGGTATTGATCCTTTCTTTGTTACTTCTACTATTTAAATGTAAGAGGTCCAATAATTTCTAATTGTCCATTTTTTTGTCTTCACAAGCCCTTTGCTTTAGATTCTTTTCCAGCCAGTAAGTTTGATGTCTGGCCCAGGGCTTGTGTCTTGCCCAGAAATTAAGTAGTAATGTTTATTATTTCACAACTCCAAATTACATTCCTGCTTGAAAAGTTCTTAAGGGCTTACCTGTATTCTTTGCTTCATAATACTTGTTCTTCAGAGTGAGAAATCCATCCTTTAAAGTATTTTCTCCCTGAACTCTCAGTTTCTGCTGCTTACTCCATGGCCAACAGAGCCTGCTCCCCCCACCCCGATTTAGGTTTTGATCAGTGTTTTGAAACAATAGAATATTTCTTTTTAGCACATAGGTAATACCGTGTGGTGTAATTCTACAACAAACCATTCCTATAGCACTAACACTGTGTTTTCTCTTCATTGCTACCTCACCCATTAAGTTGTGACGTGCAAGTCCTCTTTCAATCATGCCACTTTTATGTTCTATCCAGTATCTACCATGCTGCTGAGTGCAAGGCAGAATTGGCGCACACCATGCAAGTTAGATAGGCATTTGATCTACAGGAAGCAAGGATTACAGATAGTGTAGGGTTTTGGTATGATGCAGCAGAGCTGCCCTTAGGAAGCTGGGGTGAGGAGGATGAATGTGTGAATACTAAACTTTCGTACTTGACTGCTCATCTTACTTCACTGACATCTGTTCTTGCCATTTGTTTCTTTTCTTTCTTCCAGGTCCAGCAGAGTCTGGAAGCCCGAGCAGCAGCAGCAGCCACTGTGGTGGCCCCCATCGTGGCTCCTCCAGTGCCATTTGTGGGCCCAGGTATATAGCCAGTGCCTTTGTAATTCTATGCTTACCTGAGGGATGCAAAGCCTGTGTTCCTCCAGCTTTCATCAGCCTCAGCCACCATGGTTGGGGCTGGTGGAAGTTGTAATCCAGTGACCTCTGTAGGGTCACAGGTTCCCCACCACAACTGCAGTTATGTCAGATATTAAGTTGTGTCCCACCCAAAATGCTTAAGAGAATAACCAAGCAATTAAAACAGATTAATAAATTGTTAGGGCCCTAAGATCACATCAGCAGAGGAATGAGAAAGCTGTGGCCCTCCAGCTATTGCTGGACTACATTTACCATCATTCCTGGCCTTTGACCGTGTTGATTGGTGCTTATGGGAGTTGAAAGTCCAGCATCTGGAGAGCCACAGGCTCCTCATCTCAACTAAACTGAAAGAGCTAGGAATAAAACATTCAAGAACCTACAGGTCGCAGGCCTCAAAGAAGAAATAAGTTTTCAGCTAGCTTCAGCAGAGCAAGAGGGAAGTGTTCAAACAGAAATTCATACTTTGTTGACCCTGCAATAGAGTTCTTTTAAGTGTTTCCTCCAATCACACCTCATATGGAGACAGGGCATGCAGAAAGGGACTCTCCAGCTGACCTGTGGCCAGGCAGGCTCATATTGGAGAAGACGATCCCTTCAAGTATACTGGTTGTCAGTCATTTAGGTTTTAAAGGCTAATTGCCAGCACTGTGAATTCAGCCTTTTGCAAAGATTGTGAAATGGGCTTTGTATGTCCAAGGGCCATGAAATCCATTCTCTCTTCCCTCCAGCTGTCCCCCCGCAACGCCCCCCCATCCTCCGGCCGACCTTTGTGCCTCATGTTCTGCAGAGATCCGGTAAGCTGTCTTTTTTATTATTTGTTGGTTGTGTTCACCGTTCTGCAAGGAACTGGGAGTGGGAGGTTTGGTGGGATTCTTTGGAGGCAGATATGAAGCCATGGTTCAGTGGGAGTGCACATGATTTGTATGGATGAAGGCTCAGGTTCAGTCCCCGGGTTGAGGATATTGAGTAGCCGGGAACAGCCTCTGCTTTGAAGTTGATGGCAAAGTGCTGGTGATCAGGATTAGTCTGATTCAATATAGGTCATCTTATTAAGAGCAGGGATGGGGAATCTTTGTGCTTCCTGAAGTTGTTAGACTGCAGCTCATGTCATCCTTTACCGTTGACCATGCTGGCTGGGCTGTTGGGAGTTAGAGTCCAACAGCATCTGGAGAGCCAGTTTCCCCATCCTTGATGTAACATATCTTCTTCCTATTCAGCATAGACGTAGGCTTTCTTCCACCGATCCTCTTCCTGTGACTCTTCCTGATAAGCAGGTTTATCTTAAAAAGAAAAATCCTTTGGGTGTCTAGCCATGTTTCCATTATAGCACAAGGTATGGGTGGCTTTAAAGAGTGTTACCCTTCTTCCCCATGGATTTCTATCGATGGCTGCTAGGACCGATGGCCGTATTTAACACCCACTATTCGAGACAGTATGGCTATGAATGCCAGTTGCTGGGTATCAGAAATTTGGAGAGAGCTGTCACTCTCAGGTCCCGCTTGTGGGCTTCCCATAGATATCTGGTTGGCCACTAGGAAAACAGAATGTTGGACTAGATGGGCCTCTGGCGTGATGTGCCTATTGTGCCTCACAGCATTTGCACAGAAGTGAACGCACATCACTCCATACCCTGTTGTCTCTGGGGCTCTCAAGGAATCCAGAGGCTTTTTGGGGTTCAGCTGACTTTGAAGGAAAAACCAATAGCTTCTTCCCCTGTGAGCCACAGCGTATTTTATTTATTTTTTAATTTCTGTACTGCTTTATATTTTTAATAAAAACCTCAAAGCATATTAAATCAATAAATCAATAAAATAATAGCTGGGCGATGTTCCTCCGGCCTCATGAGGAGCTTCTTCAGTAGGGCTGGTGAATCTGGGCCTCGCCCCCTAGGCCAGGTGGAAAGGGCCTTGCAGGGAGCGTATAAACCGGTCAATGAATGGAAAGTATGTTTTTCTGAATGCAAAGCTTTTTAATTACATTTCTAAGCTGCCCAGCCCAAGGGTATAGAAACTGAAGGTTGGGTGGGCAGAAAACACCAGAAAACACCATGCCTTTATTGGTCAGTGTGCTGAGTGCTGCCTAACATTGATTTCTAATTATTACTCCATTTTCTTTTTTGCAGGTGGCCCTCGTCCTCTGCCAATGCGGCCTCCTCATCACCAGTCTATGGTGGGGCCCCCCATGTCAGGCCCCCAGGGCCCCCCAATGCTTATGGGTCCCCCAATGCAGAGAGCACCTGGCCCGCCCCTGGGGGGCATAGGGCCCATGAGATCTGGTCCCCCAGTGAGTTTCTTTTTCTTTGGCGAGAGGGCGGGGGTGGTATCTGTTTTTCCGGTTCTTGAGGCTGCTCTCTGCTTCTGTGCCAGAGTTCACTCAGAGGGGAATAGATTGGGACATGCCAGTGTAGACCAAAGGGGAATACATGGGGCTACTGGGAAAGAAGCAGGAGGGAACTGCTCCTTCTTTAGCCCAATGTTTCTCAAACTTGGGTCCCCAGCTGTTATTGGTCTACCTTATTTATGTACCCCTATGATGTTTTAGTTTATAATTCTGTATTGTGTTTTATCTCTGACTATCGGTCGAATAAAGGAAATTGATTGATTGATTGGTCGACAGCTCCCATCATCCCTAGCTAGCAGGACCAGCAATCAGGGATGATGGGCGTTGTAATCCAACAACAGTTGGGGACCCAGGTTTGAGAAACCTTCTTTTCTAGAAGTCTGATTCAGAACTATTATCAAGCATTAGGATGTGCCCAACGGGGGCAGGTGACTGGGGATGAGAGCTGGAGATCATCCTTTATTATGTTGCCAGACTGGAAATGAACAGCCTGAGTATTTGGCGCTATGTGACTTAGCTGCTTCTGTGCTGTAAAACCCATGACTCGCCTTACTCCTACCAAACCTTCACAAGCACGTACAAGGGGAAAGCTTTTTGGGAGCGGCTGGTGTTCGGTTTTATTTACGTGGGTGTCCCCCCCCCCCCACTTCAGCCAGATCACTAGTATAACAGGGTAGTCCCTATCCTTAAGTGTGAAGTCTAAAGGTGCAAGGTATGAAAGAAAAATGCATTAGGAAGTGGAACAAAATAAACAAACTTTGGCGCAAGTTCTCAAGTAACAGAGACTTGCAGGTTCGAAGTGGGATGGGGACTTGATCAGCTTCAAACTTCAGATATTAGCGTTGAACTTGCAAAACTGACACTGATTGCTGCCTGCCTTTTGGCTAGGTTGGGCCAGGGATCCCCGTCGGTCCTCTGGCGCCGCTGGTGCCTGTTCCTCGACCCGTGGTGGTGCCCCCCAAAGTGAACCCCACTGTCATCCAGGCTGCTCCCACAGTGTATTCTGCCCCGCCAGTGAAGAAGCAAGAGGTTAGTAGTGAGCATGCCGAATGAAGGCCACATTATTTTTTATTATTACTGTTTATTGCATTTGTATCCCATCTTTTTCCCCCAAGGAGCTCAAGCACGTGGTTCTCCCCTTATCCATTTTATCCCCGCAACAACCCTGTGTGGTAGGTTGGGCTGAGACTTGGCAGTGCCTGACCAAGGTCACCCAGTGAGCATTATGGCTGAGGGGGAATTTGCTTCCTGGGTCCTAGTCCGGCGCTCTAGCCACTACACACACAGTTTAATTTCCCCAAGTGTCCAGTGCGTGGATCCTTTCTGACACTGTGCGGGAAGTTGTTGAACTGTGCCGCTTAAGATTACCTTTGCCGGGCAGTTCTGGCAAGGTGGAGGCATCTGAAAAAGGGCCTCCGATATGTACTACAGTGGTGACATCACAGCCCTTCCTCTTCCTTCTGCAGGAAGAGCATCGGGAGCCCCCGCCCCCTGTGGTGGAGGAGAAGGAGCCGGTTGGGATGGAGGAGCCTGTGATAGGTCCAAGTATGCCAGAGGCGGAGCCCGTTCCAATGGTGGATGTGAGGAGCCTGCAGCCACTACGTGGGCACGAGCAGCCACCCGCGCGGGGGAAGCGATCTCGGGGGCCCGATGCTGGATTTGTACCTGTCGAGGTAAGGAGCAGTGGTGGCTTCCCACTAGAAATGGGCAGAAACTGTTGGGGAAGAGAGGTGAGATACCTCTGCAGCAGAAGTTGCTCCCACTTACAGTCACCACACAGAGGCAGCTTAAGGTCCAAAACAGTTTACCCCTGTAGAAGATAAGGCTTCAGTAAAGCAGCTCCAGACCTTGATATATGCATACAGCTTGTATGTAGACTTTTTATTCTGACAGATATATACATACAAGTGCAAAATATTTCTATATTCAAGATATAACACAGACTCCAACTCATGGACAGACTCACGGGCTGACACACTACAGCAAAAAACCCGGCCACCATGAGCTGGCATGCTCATGGTATGGTTACTGGGCTGTTACCATAGCAACAGGCTTCACTGACCTTGTACCTGTTGGCTTATCTCATACATGGGTGATTTATGCTCATGAAGGAAATTAGCTCCTTCCTCCATTTCCAGTTCCTCCAACAGGGTAAATGAGAGTGTGAGGGGGAAGAGAGTCTGGTTCAGTCAACCTACCTACTCTGAGGTCACCAGGCTAGAAACAAATTTCCATTTGAAACAAATTCTTGAAGTGGTCTTTTGCCTAATCAGCACATTCTCTCTCTTCCCATCCCCGCGGGGCCAGCCTGTTGTAGAGAGCACACCAGAGGACAAGAAGAAAATGAAGCAGGAAAAGCTCAAGCGCTGCATCCGCACAGCTGCTGGGACATGCTGGGAGGACCCCAGCCTACTTGAATGGGATTCTGGTGAGTGTCCATCGTCCCGTGGGTTGGTGAACAGTCAAAAATACTGGCACGAATCCTCATTGCAAGGGACTGTTCCCTCAAGCTTGGGGTTAGTTGACACTAGTGGTTGACCATAAATGCTTTCATATTTAAACTTCTGTTTGAATTAAATGTTAATTCAAGGTTAACAAACTTCATCAAGCCTAACTTGAATTTTGAGACTTGGATAATAAACTATTAAAATTAGACAGGTTTGGGGAAAATAACACACAATTTTACTGCTGTTTGAAGGCCGAGGAGTCACAGAAGACACTGAGGACTAGTACCTCGACTGCTGCAAATCATCCTGCTTTCCTTTTGCCCATATACTTTGCCGTCTTGAGGGCCAGAAACTTGTTATGCCAGGAAAGGGTTCAACAAATTGTAAAAAGGGCCAATTGCCCAGCCTCATGTCTTGTGCTCTTCCTCCCTTCCTCTCTCCCCTCCCCCAGATGATTTCCGGATCTTCTGTGGCGACCTGGGCAATGAAGTGAACGACGACATCCTTGCACGCGCTTTCAGCCGCTATCCCTCCTTCCTGAAGGCCAAGGTCATCCGGGACAAGCGCACCGGCAAGACGAAAGGCTATGGCTTTGTCAGCTTCAAGGACCCAAACGACTATGTCCGTGCCATGCGGGAGATGAATGGTGAGAGACTGCCTGAGCTGCGGACCCAGTTCATGGGAGTGGAATCCTAGAATTCCGAGGGTTGGGGTGCCTGGTCCCTATTGGGCGGTGGGTAGGGAGAACTAGGAGCTGTATGCTCACTCCCAGTGGAGCCCCTGCTCTGCTGAAGTGGGGAAAGATCATGGGTCAGGGGCAGAGCATGCACTTCGCATGAAGACAGTCCCAATTTCAGTTCCTGGCATTTCCAGAAGCAAGTAGCAGGCAATGAGAAGAACCTTTGCTTGAGACCTTGGAGCACTGCTGCCAGGCAGAGTAGATGGAACTAGACTAGACAAACCCAGTACAGTGGTACCTTGGTTCTCAAACTTAATCCGTTCTGGAAGTCCATTCCAAAACCAAGGCGTGCTTTCCCATAGAAAGTAATGCAAAATGGATTAATCCGTTGCAGACTTTTAAAAACAACCCCTAAAACAGCAATTTAACATGAATTTTACTATCTAACGAGACCATTGATCCATAAAATGAAAGCAATAAAAAAAAAATGTACTGCAGTCACACAATCAATCAATCAATCAGTCAATCAATCAGTAGGTGAACTGGGTTCCATGCAGTCACAAAAACAAAACACAAAATAGCAAAAACAGACAGACCTCAAAACGGAAGCGTCGCACTCAAAATGGAACATGTTTGGCTTCCAAAAAAAGGTCACAAACCGGAACACTTAACTTCCAGGTTTGCAGTGTTTGGGTTCTAAGTTGTTTGAGTACCAAAGCGTTTGAAAACCAAGGTACCACTGTAGTCTGTATCAGGCAGCTTCCTGTATTTAAGGCAGCAATATGTCTACTTGTTTTCTGAATCTTTCCAACGTTTAATACTATGGGGAATTGGCCAGCTCCTCACCTGCCAGCACTGTTGTGCTGGATCTTGAAGGCCCTCTTAGCATCTTTAAAGCTACTATTACTATTACTGTTTACTGCCTAAGGTCCCAGGGCAGGTCATAAAGTGCAACATTAAAAACATTATAATCACAAGTGTAGGGTGAGTCCTAAAACACTGCATCTCGGGTGTCAAAGGACAAGGTAAAAGAAGTGTGTATTCAGCATATGATGGAAACTGTAGGGAAGGTGTCAGGGGCACCTCTCTGTGGAGGGAGTTCCACAGACTAAGAGCTGCCACAAAGAATGCCTTTTCCTGGGCTGCAGCCACTGAGCTTTTGAAAGCGATGGAACTATCAAGAGGGCTCACTGCTGATGTTCAACACCTGAAAGGATCTGTAACATGACATACATCTCGATGAAGGAGCAGGCCAAAAACATGTTTACCTTTAATCTGGTGTACATTTCGAGGAATATGACAGACTTCAGGTGCTCCTGCTTGGGGAAGTCTCCAGGGTTGCTCAATTCCCACATTAGTTGTTCAGTTTGATGGCGTAACTGGAGGCCATTGGCACAACATATTATGTTGAAGCCCTGGGGTGTCAGCCAGTGAATTAACCAAGGGTGGCTTGGGAAACAGCTCCACGTTTCTCCAGCCACACAAGGTTAGCTGGCTTGGACAGGACAGTTTTACTGAACCTTCCTTCCTCTCTCTCTGCCTCCCCGCCCTCCTCTTCCCACCAATCTCTCCACTGTTCTTTCTTGTGTGTCTGCGGCAGGAAAGTACGTCGGCAGCCGGCCCATCAAGCTGCGCAAAAGCATGTGGAAAGATCGCAATATTGACGTGGTGCGCAAGAAACAGAAGGAGAAGAAGAAGTTGGGGCTGAGGTAACGAGGTGCAGGATGCTGTTGTCTGCTGTTCACCCATGAGCCCCTTGAAGCAAGGAATTGTCTGTAGACCTGTTCGATCCTGCTCTCTGCTGGAGAAGACGGCAGGAAGAAGCTGCCGGCAGGAGATTGGAAGTGCTTTGTTACTCCATCAGTCCGAGGCCTCTTCCATGTAGAAGATGCGTGTGTGTTCTCTCTTTGTCATACACAGACAAACCCCCATTAGCTCTGCCGTCTAACAGCAGCTTTGTGAGTTCATTGCTGAGGAGTCGCAACCTGCAAACTCAGCTGAGGGATAGTTTGTGCGTAACAACAACTTCCGTGGACAAAAGTCTTCTTACCCAATAAAGTTGTGTGTATCTTTTTTTTTCTTACTACATCCATTCAGCTTGTCTTCTGTGTAGTTATTCCCTCTCTAGTTTCCCTGTGACCAATATGACCTATTGTGGGTCCCCCACTTTTTTTTTTACTTTTTTTAAAGACAGATGCTAGAGCTTGTGCCCCTCCAGGCTGCTGGACTGCATCTTCCCTGACTATTGGCCAGGGCTGGTACGAGTTGGAGGCCACCTGGTTCCCCATCCCTGGGCTAAATGGCCATCTGCCACATTCTTGGCTCTAGACAATTCCTTCTGTTGTGGTGCCCCTTCTGGAAGGAGAGTGCCTGGTTGATAAACTTTCTTCCTGTTCCATAAAGCTCTAACCCCATGTTGGTTCTAGATAAGACATAGCAGCCCCCAAGAGATTGCCTTGAGTCTGTGATACTAGTGGCTGAATCTTGTAGCCAGACTGGGCCTCGTGAGACCCTGAAAAGCTACATGTAGGTTAACGTGATTCCTGTGATGCGGTTGCTCATTGTGGTCCTGGAAAGCCGGTTGTTGTTGGTTTTTTTTAGATTTTATCCAAAAGGCTTGACTTACAAGCAAAGTGTTTAGAGGTTAATATCCCCCCCTTATTTGATTTAACATTTAGCTTTCCATCCCTATTCTTCTCCAAGCCCCCAAGGTTCCCCCTCTCCCCTCCAAGCAAAGACCTCGTCAAAGTCCTAGGAAAGCAGCCTTCTTCCAGGTAAACCTGTTTGTCTCTACTCTGACTAGCAGCGTCTCTCCTTTTTAAGGAAATTATTTTCAAGCTGTTCTAGGAAATGCTGAGGTTTCTTGGAAGCTTATCAGAGGAAATTGGGGTGGGAGGGGCGTGGAACTATCGTTCAGCATTGGAGTGCATGCTTTGCATAGGAACCTAATCAAGCCCTGCTGGGTCACCTAGTCCAGCAATCTGTTCTTGCAGTGACCCACTGGAAACCTGCATGGAAAGCCTGATCTCAATGGCAATCTAGTCTGATTCCTAGTAGCTACTATTCAGAAGATACAGCCCCCAGCAGTGGAGGTAGAACAGAGCTATCTGGTTTAGTAGTTACCAGAAGGCTTGTTGCTGTTGTTTAGTCATGTCCGACTCTTCATGACCCATGGACCAGAGCACGCCAGGCACTCCTGTCTTCCACTGCCTCCCGCAGTTTGGTCAAACTCATGCTGGTAGCTTCGAGAACACTGTCCAACCATCTCGTCCTCTGTCGTCCCCTTTTCCTTGTGCCCTCCTTTCCCAACATCAGGGTCTTTTCCAGGGAGTCTTCTCTTCTCATGAGGTGGCCAAAGTATTGGAGCCTCAGCTTCAGGATCTGTCCTTCCAGTGAGCACTCAAGGCTGATTTCCTTCAGAATGGAGAGGTTTGATCTTCTTGCAGTCCATGGGACTCTCAAGAGTCTCCTCCGGCACCATAATTCAAAAGCATCAATTCTTCGGCGATCAACCTTCTTTACGGTCCAGCTCTCACTTCTATACATCACTACTGGGAAAGCCATAGCTTTAACTATATGGACCTTTGTTGGCAAGAAGGCTTATCCTCCATTAATTTGTCTGGTTTTCTAAGGCCACCTAAATCAGTCGCCGCCACTGCCTCTTAAAGTGGTATGCAGAAAGTCACAATATCAACCTCTGGCATCTCGTTAAAAAGATGGGGTGCAGTGAAACATTCAGCCTAAGGGCCCTGTGAGGCTGCTGCCAGTCAGAGTTGGCATTACTGAGTTAGATGGCCAAATAGCCTGACCTCTTCCTAAGACCAGCCTTCTACTCACTGGTGCTGTGGGTGTGCCAATTTCCATAAACCAGGAGAGTGGAACCTGTTATGTCAGCTTCATTTCCTACGGGTTGACCAGTTGGGCTGCGCACCTGTGGTGGGGGCCAGAGATAAAAGCGGGTCACGTTACCTACCTCTTCTCTCGCCCACCCCAGACATAAATAGTGCTTCTACCGTTCCTTTCATGCTTCTGGGGAAATTGTGCAAGGGTTTCTTATGAGAGTGTCCTCCTGGCTTCTTAAAGGCTTTGAGCTGGGTACTAAAGAGAAGAGGAATTGCCCCTCCCCCAAGCAACAGCAAGAGGAGGGTACCTGTAGAGGCACATGCATTTACCATTTGGAGTTAGGAATAGCTGCTTTTATTTTATTTTTTGGAAGCAGAGGGGAGCAAAACCAGGGAAGTGAAGGAGCCTCTTCTGCCGTCCGTCCCCCCCCCCCCTTGTGTTGTTGCCTGGCCCATCTGCTTCGTAACCCCCATTGTTCTGGCCGTGCATGTCCTAGACAAGCTGTCTGCATTGTCCTGGGGCCGGACAAACAGGAAAAGCAGCCGTGGATTTGGGCACGAGAGCAGGAAGCAGATGGGAGAAGTGGAGGAAGGTGGGTGCTTTGACCCCTGCAGGGGTGGAGGCTGTTGGGCAGACGGCAGCTGTAGAGGTGGGACAAGGCTCTGCTCTGCTCCCTAGATTAAATAAGAGAAATGGGGGGGGGGGAGAGAAGAGGGAAAGATGCTGAGGGGCCTCTGTTGGGAAAAGGATCTGGAACTCCTGCCGGGAACCCTGGGATTTAGGGGAGTCCATGTCAGGGAGAGAAAGGGGGGGGGATATAAATAAATATATAATAATAGCAACGCAGGAGTGGGAAAACTACAGGCTTTGGGGGTTTCCATTGCTGTTTCTTAAACCAGACCACCAAAATGGCCTTTGAGGGTTTTGTAGAGTCATGTGCACATACCAGTCCCCCCCCCCCCAGCTGAGATAGCCCCGGTGCTCGTGATATATATTGATATATCACCCAGGCCTACTCAAGACCCATCAAATCCAGAAGGTTTCATCTACAGCACATCTTTTAATACACAGAAGACTAATAATACAAGGCAGGGAGCACTACAGAACAGAAAGTGTATTACGGAGAGAGATGTGTTTGTGGGAATGAGTGGACTCCATCATCTTTGCAATGGGGCAGTACTAAAAGGGAGCTTCGGGATGTTGTTTTTGTAGGTGACAGACACACAAGAGGAAGAGCAGTGGTTCTCCAAAACCCATATATTCGGGATTCTGGTTGCTGCTACTCAAGATGGACTGATGGGATCCGTATGGAGGAGGAAGAGGAGTTTGGATTTGATACCCCGCTTTATCACTACCCTAAGGAGTCAGTCTCAAAGCGGCTAACAATCTCCTTTCCCTTCCTCCCCCACAGCAAACACTCTGTGAGGTGAGTGAGGCTGAGAGACTTCAGAGAGATGTGACTAGCCCAAGGTCACCCAGCAGCTGCATGTGGAGGAGCAGGGAAGCGAGCCCGGTTCACCAGATTATGAGTCCATCGCTCTTAACCACTACACCACACTGGCTCTCTGTGTATGGCTTGTTTCCTGCGACTGTAGTCCTCTTAAACCTCTCTAATAAGATGTTCCTCGTCTCCCGAGGCTTTCCTGGTGCTGAACTACCTGATGACAGGCTAGGAAGTTCCAGGAGATGAGGGAGAGTTGAGTACAGGAGACAAAGAGAATTTTGAATAAGATGCTGTTACTGCTACTCAATTCCATAGCTAGGAAGTACGAGTCATTGCCGGAGAAGATGGTTCAAACTGGTAGCTGTCCTCCTCAGCATTTTGCCTTTCAGCAGCCTTCGTTCTCATCCAACGTGTGCCGTAAAGATGTACTCTGAGTCATATAGGCACGAAGGTGAAGTCCGGATGTGACCTAAATTATGCAAGTGGGCGACATTTGCATCTTTTTGCCTGTGTTGCAAGCTCTTCTGTCTCTGCCACTGTGGAGCCGGACCCAAGGGGGTTGCAGCTACACCTATGTGATACTCGAAAGGAGACCCATTGAAATCAACGGTCAGCCGAGTCCATTGATTTCTGCAGGTCGTCTTATAAGAGCATGATTTAGTTGACTGCAATCTCTTGGGTCTGCCTCCACAAGTGGCAGAAATGGGTTAGAGTTTGCAACGCTGGCAAATAAAAGGGAATTCCACCACTTGTATAATTTAGGTCACACCATCCGGACTTCAGTGTCCCTTTAAGTATATATACCAGTCAGACTACACCTTTAAACCACGTGTTGACTTGTAGTAGTGTCTGTTTACAGAGTTTTCAGAGTTTCCTGAAAACTGGCATGAACCACTCTGGGAATTGTAGCTCTGTGAGGGGACGAAGCATCTCCTAGCAACTCTCAGCACACACCCATCCCAGCAGATTGTTCTAGCATCTCCTCTTGTTTAACTGAATTGTTGCTCATATTATTCAAGAGATAGGTTGAGTTTACCTTGTCTCTCCTCCTTGCTCCTGGGAGGCAGTGTCATGAGCCAGAGGCTGAGGTTATGATTTGTACCACTGCAGCTGGAGTAATCCTGTTTTCAACAATCCCATATGTAAAACAACAGTAACACTCTCCCTGCAAGTAGAAACCTAGCATAGCAGGGAACAGCCTGAAACAAAAACTTCCTTTCTGCGCTGGATATTTTTTTACTTGCGGGGATCTCTTTCGTGGGAGAGCCTTATATAACAAAATGCTTGTTCCACTTTACAGCTTCAAGTGGTCTGCTGCATGCTCAGAGCACATGCTTATTTACCTCTGATATATATGTACATTATAAACTGAAAGAGATTTAGCAGTCATTCCTGCTTCTCTGGGAATTGCAGCTCTGTGAGGGGAAGCGACCCATCTGCAAGCAACAACATCCTCCCCTAACAACTGTCCTCCAGAGCCCCTGAGATTGCTAAAGTCATTGAAGACCAATATATGTTCCATTCTTAATAGATGGCCTCCACACACTGTTTAGAGGCAAATTTGCAGTACCCAGGATGAGGCCTGGCATCACCACAAGGCAACCTGGGGCACTTGTTAGAGCACCAATGATTGTCTGGGATCCACAAGGGTACCTGCCCTGACCTCACCCTAGTAGTGCCCATTGGCTTGGTCTGCGTTTTCAATTTGCCACGCTGCCCCAAAATAGCATGACTCCAAACCATTGTGGGGATTCTGGAAGGAAATGGAGCAGCTTTTAGTACAGATGAGAAGGCAACATATGCTCAAGTCTTTGGAAAGAGGTTGGAAAATACTCAAGACTTTGGAAAGAAGTTTGAAAATAGCCCACTCAAGAGCTTCGCTCAGCTCAACGAAGTTAAGTCTAACCATTGTGCTTTGAGGTTTGTGATCATAGAACGGCGAAGACCATTTTGTGGAGGTCACCTACAGTTTTAAGTTCAGCTCCTCTTGATATGCATATACATGTGCTTCTTAACCTCTTGTGTCGTTTAATATTTATTTTAAAACTGCCACACATGCATCTTTTAAAAAATAGGAATATAAATGTTCTCCCTTTTCCTTACCCACCCACCTGGCAAATTAAAACCGTGAACCTTAAGCATTAAAACATTAAAAATAGTTGCAAAAAACGTGGGCTGGCTTAAGGGGGCAAAAGCAGCCCTGGTGATGGCATGAGTGCTAGCCAATAAGCACTTGCTACCTTAATCTCCCCCACCCCACCCCCACTGCCCAAATACACTGGAAATGCCCAAGTCAAGAGCAAAGGCCCTTTTCAACCATCACTGCCATGCTGGAAAATGCTACTTCTATTGTCACACCAGGGTTTGGAAACAGAGAGTGGAATTTGATGTTCCAAGAGAAAATGGCGCTGCTATTGTTGTGGCTGTACTGTATGTCAGTGTCTCTCCTCCCCCAGCAGCTGCTAGTCTTAACATATAGGCTTGACCTCCTCAGTGGCCCATTGGGGCTGATAGGGCAGAAAGCAGGGAGGCCAATAGTAGGGGGAGCCAGAACCACCGACTGGCAGAGCTGACTCATTCTAGTTTTGTCTTCTCTGCTAAGTTCTACAAGGGTGACTATGGCATATTCACACCCTTGATTTAAAGCATACAATTAAACCGCCATGGCTCCCCACCCCCAAAGAATATTGGGAACTGTAGTTTGCTCGAGGCGCTAAGAGTTGGTAAAGGTAAAGGTAAAGGGACCCCTGACCATTAGGTCCAGTCGTGGCCGACTCTGGGGTTGTGGCGCTCATCTCGCTTTACTGGCCGAGGGAGCCGGCATACAGCTTCCGGGTCATGTGGCCAACATGACTAAGCCACTTCTGGCGAACCAGAGCAGCGCACGGAAACACCATTTACCTTTCTGCTAGAGTGGTACCTATTTATCTACTTGCACTTTGACGTGCTTTCGAACTGCTAGGTTGGCAGGAGCAGGGACCAAGAAATGGGAGCTCACCGCATCGCAGGGATTCAAACCGCCAACCTTCTGATCAGCAAGCCCTAGGCTCTGTGGTTTAGACACCAGCGCCACCTGCGTCCCAAAGAGTTGTTAAGGCAACCCCTATTTCCCTCACAGAACTATAGTTCAGAGTTCCCTGGGAAGAGGGGTTGATTGGAAAACCACTCTGGGTACTACTGCCATTAAGGGAGAATGAGACAGCCACCTTAGGTGGCAGAGGTCGTGTGTGTGTGTATGTGTTTGTGTGTGAGAGAGAGAGAGGTGTGGCAGCAAAGGGCTGGAGGACTAGGCTGCAGGTCCCCTGTGGCCTGTGCTGTTCCCCCACCTTAGCCTGCTCTGCTCAGCTGTGTTTGTAATCAGCAAAACGTCTTAAGCCAGCCATGAAAAGATGCCAAGCAAGTAGCAGCAGCTCAATGTCTCTTGCAACCTCAAGTTCCCTCTGCTGCGGTGCATGCAAATTCGAGGCCCTTATTAGGCTCTGTCATTCACTCGGGAGCCGCGGATGGGGCAGCTGTGGCCCTTTCCCCAAGTTGCCGGACTCCAATTCCCATCACCCGCAGCCTTGGGTCAAGGACAATGGGAGTTGTAGTCCCAATACCAACAGGAGAGCTGCGGGCTCCCCATCTGTGCTGTAGAAGTTCCAGCCAAGTCCAGCACCTCCTAGTGGCGAAGGAGGAGATCAGATGGGCGTTGCACTAAGTGCCAAAGGCGATGAGAGGGGTGCCCCCTGGTGGCAGAACCCTCATCCACACCACCCAGGATAATTCACAGTCTTGGGGCTCGGCTGCTGTCTGAACAATGAGCTCTGCTGGCTGCCGCAGGAGTCCAAGTAGCTTGAAGGGCCCCAGAGGCATCAAGGGGACTAAAAGAAAGAGCTCAAGTGGCTTCCGGGCTGCCTGGGCACGTTGGGGTTTGGGTAGAGGTTGCCCCCGCTGGAATTCCAGTAGGGGGAGGTGGGCCCAAAGAAGCCTGTGGGGGAGGTAGGCATCTGGGCGGCATGGCCCAGGCCGAAGCCCACCTTCTGCTGGTGGTAGGGTGGGAGGTAAGGCAGGTCCGTGTGGTGGTACTTGTAGAGGGCAGGTTCGCCTGGCTGCCCTTGCTGGCTCTGGTTGATGCCCTGGAAATCGAACTTGTAGGCGTAACGCTTGCCGTGCACTTTGGTCATGATGCTCTTGTCGTAATAGTAGCGCAGAGCCCGGCTCAGCTTGTCGTAGTTCATGTTGGGCTTGCTCTTGCGCTCGCCCCACCGCCGAGCCACTTCGTCGGGGTCCGTCATCTTGAACTCGCCGTTCGTGCCCTCCCAGGTGATGCAGTTGGCGTTGCTGCTGTCCGACAGCAGCTCCAGGAGGAACTGCCACAGCTGGATCTGACCGCTGCCTGCCGGGGGAGAGAAGGGGCCTGGTTAAGGGTAGGGGGCAAAGGTGGGAGCTCTGAACTGTCTGCGAAGCTGGTCAGCAAGTGGGTTGGCCGGGCTAAGAGGGCAGGTCTAACGCAGGTGCTGTGGGCCAGGGAACCTGCAGCCCTCTGGATGTTGCTGGAGTACAACTCCCATCATCCATGACCACTGGATGATGGGAGTTGTAGTCCGATGGCATTCAGAGGGCCGGAGGTTCCCCATCTCTATTGGAGACCAATACTGGGCTTTTGAACATGGCGCATCCTTGCTCCTCACTCCCATATTCTCCTCTGCCCAAGCTTTGGTCACAGCAAACAACTTGGCTCGCTAAACGGGTGGGAGCTTTTGGCTCTGCAAGCACCTATTTGCTATCTCCCTGCCCTTTCCCAGCCTTAGAAGGGGATTTAACAGGCGACGCTTTCTTTTCCCATTATGGCACCTTTGTGCCACAAGCCCAGCTTCATACACCCTCTAACTCCCCAAGAGAAAGAGACGTTTGGACCCACCTGGGTTTGCCAAGCGGCTGCTAGTGGGTCCCAGGACCTGGTATGGATCTGGTGAGAATGAGAAGGGAGTCGTGAGAGGGGCTGGAGTAAGATGCACCTCCCCACCTGCAGCTCTGCCTTGCCGCATCGCCTGGAAAGCCTCACTGCTGTTCTCAGGCGCCTCCTGGCTGAGCCCTGGCTGAGGTGGTACAGCTCTGGGCTGCACTGTACCACTACAGACTGCAGGTTGCAGCTCATGCGGCTGAATGCTCCTCCATAGAAGTAAATAAAAGTCCCTGCAAATAGAAAACTAGCCTGTCAAGTTCAAGGCTAGGCTGTAGGCACGACATGCTAGCAATCCTTGTGCTGGGAGAGAGGATTTCTGCATTCAGCAATGTGAGCCCACACCTGCCGTCTGAAGCAGGTACAGGTAGGCTTGACCACCTCAGTAACAACTAGACCTCCTTCTGGCCCAACTGCTCCAAGAGCCACTATGTTCTACTCCAAAGATGAGGAACCTGGGGTGCCCCTCCCGATGTTGCTGGACTACAACTCCCATCATCCCTGAGCATTTTCTATGCTGGTTGGGTCTGATGGGAGTTGAAGTCTGACCGCATCTGGAGGGCCACAGATCCCCATCCGTGGCCTACTAGATGCTATTGCATTGGGAGCCAAGTTCAAATCACCACCGTGGTAGTTTGCCAACTTCTCTTCTTAGCAAGTTCTTTAGAGGAGCTGAGTGGCAAGCAGAAATCCAACCAAGCCAACAATTCTTTCCCCATCGCTGTTCTTTCCATGCTGAGAAAAGCTTTGTCAGCTGAATTCTTGCTAGCCACACAGCCGTTAAAGGCACAGGAGCCCTGTCATTAAAAAAAGTTGGCTACCCCTCAGCTCAGCTGTGGTCTTATTTGTGACCTTGGAAGCATCTCTCCTCCTCAACCTTTTTTTCTCCAGCCGCAGAAAAATTGCCACAACCAACCCCACAAGGCTGTTGTGGAGATGAAACGTGAGTGGACAATATATTAGGGGTAAGAAGGAACGTATATTTAAATAAAGGCATGCCACTGAGGCTAGGGTGACCTGCTGAAGTCCATGATCTATCTCCTCTGTTTATACAGAAGAGAGATTTTTAGCTAGTGCAGATTTTCCCTTCCCTTCAGAACTCTGACATGACAAGTTGCACCTGTCAAAATTCTCTCTTCAACACCGGGGATATGAGAGTCCTGTTTTTCCCCTTCCACCTGCACAAGCTAAATATATTCGTTTGAAAGCATTATAAGAATATGCTTGCCATCCCCACGTCACAAAACGTGTGGTATCTTTAGAAAGCATAGTTGCCAACTGACCAGAAAAAGAGGAGCCTAATCTGCTCTTCTGCCTTTAACAACCTGATCTACAGAAATCAGCAGGTGATCCTTTTGACAGGAGGAGCCCTTGCTGGTTTGCAGGTGATGCTGTTGTTAAAAGCACAGGAACAGAGGCTGATAATAAAAAAAAGGGTGGCAGTCCCAAGGCAGGAAGTGGAGCAAACTTCTCCTAGGAAAGGTGAAAAACTGTACCTGGAGCAATGCGTGTTGAATCAGGAGTCCTGCCGACACCCTGGATCTGTGGTGGGGAACCTTGAAGATGGAAAAGGAGCAAGTGAAGCATTGAGAGAGAGAAACAAAATATGTCCGTATGCAATTATTTGATTTAACTTGGGCTGAGAACTATTTCCCCTTGACTGAAGTCAAAAGAACAGAAGAACAGCATGGCAGGATCAGGCCAAAGGCCCACCTATTCCTCACAGGGGTCAACCAGATGCCTATGGACAGTCTGCAAGAGGGGCCTGAGCCCCATGGCTCTGTCCTGCTTTCGTTCCCAGCAGCTGGTATTCAAGGGCACACGGATCTCAAAAGGTATCCTACAGCCATCAGGACGAGTATCCATCAATGCACTTAAACCTCTATAAATTTGTCTAATCGCCTTGTAAAAGCAGTGTAGGTTGGTGGAAGCTTGCTGTGGAAGCAAGTTCTGTAGTTTAACATTTTCTCTGTGCTCACAGCTGTCCATGGAGGCGCAGGTCAATTCTGTGTCCAGGGCAGCTGTTTACCAGCTCCATCTGGTACGCAGGCTGACACCCTACCTGCCCGCAGACTGTGTCTCAACAGAGTAGTGCATGCTCTGGTTATCTACCGCTTGGACTACTGCAATGCACTCTACGGGGGGCTACCTTTCAAGGTGACCCGGAAACTACAACTAATCCAGAATGCGGCAGCTAGACTGGTGACTGGGAGTGGCAGCCAAGACCTACATTGGTTCCCAGTATGTTTCCAAGCACAATTCAAAGTGTTGGTGCTGACCTTTAAAGCCTCAACCCAGTACAGTGGTACCTCGGGTTACATACGCTTCAGGTTACATACAATTCAGGTTACACACTCTGCTAACCCAGAAATAGTGCTTCAGGTTAAGAACTTTGCTTCAGGATGAGAACAGAAATTGTGCTCTGGCAGCAGGAGGCCCCATTAGCTAAAGTGGTGCTTCAGGTTAAGAACAGTTTCAGGTTAAGAACGGACCTCCGGAACGAATTAAGTACTTAACCTGAGGTACCACTGTATACCTGAAGGAGCGTCTCCACCCCCATCGTTCTACCCAGACACTGAGGTCCAGCTCCAAAGGCCTTCTGGTGGTTCCCTCACTGCGAGAAGTGAAGTTACAGGGAACCAGGCACAGGGTCTTTTTGGTAGCGGCGCCCGCCTTGTCGACCGCCCTCCCATCAGATGTCAAGGAAATAAACAACTATCTGACTTTTAGAAGACACCTGAAGGCAACCCTATTTAGGGAAGTTTTAAATGTTTGATCTTTTATCGTGTTTTATAATGTTCTGTTGGGAGCCGCCCAGAGTTGCT
Source organism: Podarcis cretensis (assembly GCF_951804945.1). NCBI lineage: Eukaryota > Metazoa > Chordata > Lepidosauria > Squamata > Lacertidae > Podarcis > Podarcis cretensis. Next base: position 19,679,806 of record NC_137177.1, on the reverse strand, counting down.
GGGGAAACCCAGCCAGGTGGGTGGGGTATAAATAATAAATTCTTATTATTATTATTATTAAGGGTGCACTTCTTCTCTCATTCTCCTGAATCTCATACCCTTTAGCTTTGTTGAATGACTCTGTGTTCTGGCTCCATGAGAACAAATAATCATGTGTGCACAAGAAAAAAGACGTCTGGAGGGGTCCTCTGCCTATTGGGCACCTGTAGCTTTTCCTGGAGGGACGCGGGTGGCGCTGTGGGTTAAACCACAGAGCCAAGGACTTGCCGATCAGAAGTTCGGCGGTTCAAATCCCCGCGACGGGGTGAGCTCCCGTTGCTCGGTCCCAACTCCTGCCAACCTAGCAGTTCGGAAGCATGTCAAAGTGCAAGTAGATAAATAGGTACCGCTCTGGCGGGAAGGTAAACAGTGTTTCCGTGCGCTGCTCTGGTTCGTGATGCTGGCCACATGACCCGGAAGCTGTACTCCGGCTCCCTCGCCCAATAAAACGAGATGAGCGCCGCAACCCCAGAGTCGGTCACGACTGGACCTAATGGTCAGGGGTCCCTTTACCTTTACCTTTACCTTTTCCAAAGCAGTGGTGGAGTTTGCAACCCAGAGTGCCACTGTCCATCCAGACTGAGAATGACTAATTCCTGCCCAAGCAGTTCACAAAGGTTAGGAGAACTGGGAGCAGTCAACCCTGCCCCCACACCGGTCCAGCTAGCTTAGTATTGCCCACACTGGCTGGCAGCAGCTTTCCAGGACTCAGGAGGCAGGAGGGTCTCTCCCAGCCCTAGCTGGAGATACCGGGGATAGAACCCAAGACCTTCTGAACTAGATGTTCTGGACCACTGAGCTATGGCCCTTCCCCTTATCAACACAACCAGAGGAGAGAGATTAAAAATGTAGCCTTCCCAGCTTTTATTCTGGGAATGACTAACTAATACCTTTGGAAGTTGTGCTGATGGAGCCGCTGCCCCAGCTGTTGCGCCGTATTTCTTCATATGCAGACTCTGTACCAAGAGAGAGAAAATGGGCCTGAATTAAACAGAGGTGCTATTTCAGGGAGGAAAGACACAGTTCACAGATGATTCAAAGACCCCCTTCTTGTAAAATGGGAAACGGCGGTGTATTTTATCCGTGTTTGTCATGCTTGCAATACTGCGTAACAACTAAATATATATGCGCTCTCCTCCCCCTCCATGCAGAGAATGGGAACTGACAAATTAAGGGGCAATCCCTAACACTGTGCCGCTTTCAACAGGAAGCAATTAGTGGCAGAAGCTATAAGGAGGAAGCTTCTAACTAAAGGTGCAGTAGCTCTGAAGAGCCTCAGTGGTGTTTTGCACCCGGAGAGGCTGGATCTGCAATTCTTTTCTTCTTTTTAAAACACAATAGTTTGGATATGGAAAAAGTTGGGAATGAAAACACTGAGAAACACCAGCCTGCAGCAGGTTGGCATCAATGATTCTCTGTAAAATGTGAGAGAATGGGGAATATCGATAATGACTACTATGGAAGCTGAGGATTGCTTGATTGGGTCTATAGCCAGACCTCCCCTGACTCTGTGGCTCACTCTCAAGCACCACAATGTTACTTTCATGTGAGATCTGTGAGACATGGGTCCTATCCCAGCCCCACATCCCAATCTTGCCATTACCTTTATTGGCAACTTACCGGATTTGACTTGGGCCCTCGGGGGTGGTGGGGGCGGGGGCTGCTGAGTAATGACTGGCGCAGGCGGATACGTAAAAGTGGGGCTGCCTGGGTGGAGGAGAGAGAAATGGAAAGAGTTATTAGAGGGCAGGAGGGGCTGTGGTGGTCACTGGCCAGCCACAGATTGCGGTTTCGTTTGCTATTATCACAGGGTAATCATAGTTGAAGTAAGAATAATAGAATACTTTCCAAGCTAGTTCAAGAGCTAAGGCAGGCATAGGCAAACTCGGCCCTCCAGATGTTTTGGGACTACAATTCCCATGATCCCTAACAGGTCCAGGTCAGGGATGATGGGAGTTGTAGTCCCAAAACATCTGGAGGGCCGAGTTTGCCTCTGCCTGAGCTAAGGAATCTGCTTCCCACTAGGCCTCTAAGTCCAGGGTCTCAAATTCCACATTGGATATGTTCTACTTCCATGGTTGCTAGCAGTATACCCTTGAATATCAGTTTCTAGGAATCATAGATGGGGAGCTAGCTATTATGCTCAGCTCCTACTTTTGAGCTTCCCATAGGTTGGCCACAGTGAGAACAGGATGCTGGCTGGCCTTTGACATATTCTGATGTTCTTAGTTCTTCTCCATTCCCTGCCAAGAGGCAAGGTTGGGGGATGAAACTAGGACCTTACACATGCTCTGTCACTGTGCCATGGTCTCAGGGAGCAGGGCTAGAAAAGAAAAACCTAGATGGCTCAAAAACCTGACTTTGCATAAGGCATGTGTCAAGTGTGATAGGATTCTTGCACTGCTTCAGACTGGAAGCGGAGGATCTTTCATTTGAATGCGTACCCCTTCTTTGAAACCACCCCACACATAGAAAGTTAGTGTGTCATGGAAGCAGGTTCCCTGAGCAGCTAGTGCTCTACATGCAAGGCGTTTTTGGAGGAAATGCATACTCCTCCTGTCCAGCACCGCAATCCTGCCACAGATCTGTCATGCAATTCTCCTGATAGTGTTGCATGGTTTAGATAACCAGCTCCCCATGAGGGAGCATAAAGCAATTTTTAGAAGCGGCTATTGTGCAACGCCCCCCTGTTCCACACGCAGTCTCTATCTGAAAACTGAGTTTTGCCACCCCGAGCCTTACTCTGGCGCAGGTAATTGAGGTGAGACAGCAACACGTCGGCGTTGTATGCTGTAGTGAGCCGCAGGAAACCTTCCTTGCCAAGTTTGCACAGCTCCTTGCCATCCACATGCTGGAAGAGGCCGGTTTCAACATCGATGAGGTCGTACTCCTTCACTGCCCAGTCAAGCCACTGGCGGACGTGTTCGTGGGTCCACACGCCAGGGTCTGTTGGAGAGATACAGGTGTCTGGGTACAATGTTGGCTCCAGGTTTTGGATGTTCCTTGGGCAGAACACCCTCTGTAGGCCCCTGGGAACTGTACTTCACACCTCACAGAGCTAATTCCCAGCACTCTTCGCAAACTCCAGTTCCCAGGATACTTTGGGGCGATATGATAGTGAGGCTACCTCTGAGTACACACCATACATCAAAGGCACATGCTTTAAAAAGATCCTGGCAACTGTAATTTACCACTCATAGTGCTACAATTCCTGGCAACCTTAACAAATTACAGTTCCCAGCATACTTTGAGGGGGGAATCATGTGCTTTAAATGCATGGTGCAACCCATATTGGAAGTGGCGATATCGGCGATTTCTGGGGGAAAATACCTCTAAAATCTCATTTCTTTGCGATTTTGCAAAGCACAATCAACAACTTTTCTGTCTGGATTTTCTCTTTCTGAATTATGGCCACCCTACCATAATCGGTTCTCCGGGGTGCTCTTATGTTTGGTGAAATGATTCACATAAAACATGTCCTGGAATTTTTTAACATTACACCATCCATAGGCCTTTCTTTACCTTTTTTGAAGTTTAGAGCTCAGACCGGGAATATGTATGATGACTGTGTCTCTGAGCATGTGATGTGTGATTTCCTGTCACTTCTAATTGAACAGCCATCCACCACCGCCACCCCTTACCTGGTTTTACACAAAAGCTGAGGAGTTCTAGAAGCAGCTGAAAGGATATAGGTTTCTGGTGGGCTTTTCTCATGCTTTACATGTGTTAGAGTTTGTTCTAAATGAAGTGATTTGGTCACCATCTCTTGTGTCAAGAGTACAGCTTACAAATGGGATTTGGTAGTCGCCCACAGCGGGTGAAATAACAGCCTGGGAAACCAGCCGTTACTGGAAGAAAAGGCTGTTCCCCAATACAAGAAGCCAGCAGGGGTATTCACACATTACATTCAACAAGTGTACAGTCTGTGCACACAAAAGCTCAGCTGTCGAAACCAACAAGCACACAATATTTCACACACACCCTTGTACATGTGGAGAGAGAGCTTGTAGCTGGGTTCAGCATAGCGTGTGAACCAGAAGTCGGGGAGCAGGGCGGGGGGATGCCAAAAAGCCCCCATATACTGACCTGCTGGGACGATGACCCTCTTCTCCTCGCTGGGGGGGTTAACAGGTGGGCTGCTGCGCGGGTTGTTGTATCCACCTGGATAGGATACCTGGGACGGGTCAACTGCTCCCCCTGATTTGCCCCTCCGTGTCACACTGCAGTCCACTGGCGATTGCCTGCTGGTGGAGAAGAGAGGGAGAGGAGACTTTGTTGGATGACATGCTCACTGAGGTCTGGAAACTTGCCACAACTGAACAGCACTCTCCCAGCATTTCGCAGGTGATGATGTAGCAAAAATCAACGTTTGAGGCTCTGGTTATCTCCTGCTTGGACTACTGCAATGCGCTCTACGTGGGGCTACCTTTGAAGGTGTCCCGGAAACTACAACTAATACAGAATGTGGCAGCTAGACTGGTGACTGGGAGCAGCCGCTGAGACCACATAACACCGGTCTTGAAAGACCTACAATGGCTCCCAGTACGTTTTCGAGCACAATTCAAAGTGATGGTGCTGACCTTTAAAGCCCTAAACAGCCTCAGTCCAGTATATCTGAAGGAGCGTCTCCACCCCCATTGTTCTACCAGGACACTGAGGTCCAGTGCTGAGGGCCATCTGGTGGTTCCCTCACTGCGAGAAGTCAAGTTACAGGGAACCAGGCAGAGGGCCTTCTCAGTAGTGGCACTCGCCCTGTGGAATGCCCTCCCACCAGATGTCAAAGAGAACAACAACTACTAGACTTTTAGAAGACATCTGAAGGCAGCCCTGTTTAGGGAAGCTTTTAATGTTTGATGCATTACGGTATTTTAATATTTTGTTGGAAGCCGCACAGAGTGGCTGGGGAAGTCCAGCCAGATGGGCGGGGTATAAATAATAAATTATTATTATTTTATTATTATGAAGAAAATCTCCACACAGCGGTGAGAAAACAAAGAGTGTTTATTGCTAGCAATAATGGCTCAGTGGGATCACTCTCCAAAAGCTGAGCAAAGCTCCGAAAAGGTGGGGCCTTCTTAATATACATAGCTGTTATCCATTAAAGCAATACATATGCATAAACTTCCTCCAATCTAAAGTTACAACACAATACAAATTATACCATGTTTAAATTGTATTGCTTATGGATAAATTTGGATGTATTGTTTTCGTTATGGGCCAATGGCCGCAATAAATCTAATCTGAATCTACCATGTATGGTCTTTCCTTCATTACATATTCATTAGGCAAGGAAACAATTACCGGTACATATTCATTAGGCAAGGAACCTCTCTCTCTAAGCAGCCCCTCCTGCACATGGTCTCTTTGCATTCCTTTCTACCTGAGGGGGTTAGGACATTTGAGCAGAGCACATCTCCTTGTCAAATGTAGACACTTAGGAATGGTATTTACAACCTTGGGACTAAAGCTGCTCCTAGCACAAGGCAAGGCACAAGGCCTCTAGCCTGGCTAGTTAGCTGAGCTTATGGGTCTCTATGTGCATCAATGACAGAGGCAGAAACCGTTCTGGACTCTGCGGCCATCCTCTGAGGCCCTTCTTCATGTGCTGCCTCCTCCTCCTGAGCGTGGAAGCAAAAGAACAGGCTTTTTCTGTGGTGGGCTGTGGCGTCTTGGGTCAACATCCACACCATCAATTAAAAGCACTATGATACCACTTCAAAAAGCGGCGACTTCACCCCCAGAGAATTCTGGGAGCTGTAGTTTGTCTAGTAGCTGCTGAGAGTTGTTAGGAGTCTCCTATCCCCCTCACAGAGCTACGATTCCCAGCATTCCTTGCGAAGAGGGGTGGTTGTTAAGCCACTCTGGGAATTGTAGCTGCGTCCCTCCCTCCAGTTCACCTTCCTTTTGAGCAGGGCTTGAGCTGAGGTTTAGCCTCCGTTAGAAAGAAGTTGGGAAGCCCTGAACTACGCTAACCTCTTTTGCACCAGATGCCCGTTGGCTGATGCAAATTCGCCTAATATAAACTGCTTGGCTGAAGGGGAAGTGAGTTGTTTCCTGTGGGTTTGAGAGCAGCCACAAGCTCCAGGGGAAGATACGTCCTGCAGCCAGTAAAGATGGTCTGAAAGGCTCAGGCACTGCAGCAGGGTAGGGAATCTCCCCATCCTCACTGCAGCATGGTCCATTAAGAAGAATATTTATATGTATTCATTGCAAGGTGTTCAGAGTGGCATGTACCCTGGCTCCCTGGCCTCCTCATTTAATGCCAACAACCCTGTGAGGTAGGTTCGGCTGAGAGACAGGGCCATGGTTGAGTGGGAATTTGAACCCTGGTCTCCCTGGTCCTGGTTAGCTCTGCCTATCGCCGGCCTCACTGCCGCCCACTCTGCCAGTCCCAATGGGCACCAGCCACCAATGGCCTGCCCTACCTCTGTGCATCAGATCTTTGCAACGGCAGGGCGAACAAGCCCAAGAGCTTCAGAAGGGTTGCCAACTGACCAGGAATAATAATAATAATAATAAGTCTGGTTTGCTCTTTGCGCTTTAAACAGCAGCCTGGTTTGCAAGAAATGGGCAGGCAATATGGAGGTAAAAGGATCGCCTCTCAGTGCCTGCTCTTTATGTCCCTGTAAGCAATCTGTTCTTAAAGGCACAGCAGCAAGTTCTGAGCAAAATAGAAAGAAAAAGCAGCCTCTTCAGATAGAAAGAATGCGGAGATCTGGGTTAGGTGAGCTGTAGAGGCAGGGAATGCTAGGCTGCATACACAAGACACATTTAAAGCGCCTCCAAAGAATCCTGGAAACTCACAGAGCTACAATTCCCAGCACCCTTAACAAACTACAACTCCCAGGATTCTTTTTGGGGGAGCATGCTTTGACTGGATGGCGTGTATGCAGTCCCTGTCAGCTGCGTATATGTTTTCTTGATCAAATACGTCAGCCAGTTTTCTCTTATCTCCCCCATGTTCTGTTTTCACTTGGTGTGAGGCCCATTTAGACTATCATTCCCCACCCAGCAAGAAGCTGGTCAAGTAGTTCCCTTTCAATAGCAGTACTAAGCTGGGCGAAACCAATAGCCAAGGTTCCTGGGCCTTGAGCAGCCACATGATTACAAGAAAATTAGGAGAAAGGGAGATTTCTGCTAGCCAGCTCAAAGAAGTGCCACTGACCTGCTGGAGCAGTTGACCTGCTCATTCTCTTGCTTCACCACATGGCCTCCTCTGCTGTTGGCCTGGGCTTGCCACTGGGGCTCCTCCAGACCGATGCCCTCCTTGCCCCCGTAGTTGTCCACCGAAGGCAGCTCTGTCTTCAGGAGATGCGGGGTGCCAAAGGATGGGTCGAATATGGACTGGTCCTCGCTTACGACTGACAGCGCCTCCTGCAAGCGTGGGGGGGGGGGAGTGTACAAGCAAAGGATCAGGGTTTGGGAATCAGAGAAGAGGAACTTGCGAGCTCCAGCTCCCATCAGTCCCAGTCAGCAGGGCCACTGGTCAAGGAAGATGGCAGCTGTAGCTCTGCAACATCTGAAAGGGCCAAAGGTTCCCCAGTCCATGCAAAATGTCTGCTGGAGCACATGGGAGAACTCTGAGCTCCTTACAAGAATGGGGGAATGATTAATAATAACAATACTTATTATTATTATTATTATTATTATTCATAGTTCCCCAAACTCATGGCAACGTACAGTACAACAATAAAACAATCAAAGAAGCCAACCTAAACAGAACCATCAGAAAACAAGGATGAGAGAGAGACACACACACACATTTGGAACTCTAAAGAAAACAAACCTATTAGGGTAAATTGGCTTTAAAAGCCCGAGTAGATGAAAGAGTTTTTAACAACACGCTTGAAGTTAAAACAATGCAATGACTGGGCCAAGCCTCTCTCATGAGACTGATCTCCGCAGTAATGCTGCCACTTCCAGTAATGTTAGGTTTCCAAAGAATTTGCCATCCCTCCCCTTTTCTGGGAATGAAAGAATGTCGGTGCCAGAGGCAGAAAGATCTAAACCCTATTGGTTAAAAGAAAGGACAACACTGTAATAAGCTAAGAAGGATGAACAAGTTCGCTGCTCCCCAAAAGTACTGCAGGATTTGCAGCGGAGAGGACAAGGTTCCTGCCCCAGGAATTTCAGCAGGTATTGAAATCCTTTCTACATGACTGTTCAAGGCACGGGAGCCCTGTTTTCTTTTGCATTTGGCCACCCCTATTTGCAGCCTGAGTCGCTTCACTGGGCTGGTCCCAGAAGGAATGGAAACTGAGTACAGAGAGGGCTGGGATTAGGCAGGACTGAAACCAAAACATCAAACACTTCTGTCTCTCAAGTCCCAGTGGGCAAGCATAGGAAAGGCCTGATCCTGAGTCAGACCAGTGGTCCATCTAGCTCAGAATTGTCTACACAGACAGCAGCTCTGCAGGATTTCAGGCTGGAGTTATGCCCAGCCCTACCTGGGTACACCGGGGATTGAGCCTGGGACCTTTTGCAAAGCAGATGCTCTAACTATGTCCCAGGTTGGTGGGGCTCCCTCCATGTATGCTGTTAGGGGAAACAGCTGTGCAAATATGTGTGCATTGGGAGAAACTTGCACTAATCATCTGCTTGCAATTTTTTCCAAGAAGAGATTTGGAAACTCATATTCATAGAATCATAGAGTTGGAGGAGACCACAAGGGCCATCGAGTCCAACCCCCTGCCAAGCAGGAAACAATATTGAAATGTGGCAAAACGAACCTAAACCAGGGAAGATAAGAAAGTGCAGTTGACAAATTGATTCAACCCTAGTGCAGAGGGCGGGTCGTGTGCACCACAGATCTTGGTCCTCCAGAACTTTGCTGCCCACCGCTCCAGTATCTGCCACCTTACCCTGCCTAACGATTGGGCCGGCTCCGTACGGTGGGTTCTGGTTTGAAAAAAGCAACAGGTAGGGAAGTCAACGGCTGAGCTTTCCCAGGACTGCACAGCGAGGTTTCCACAAATCCTGGCCCTATCTCAACAATGGAATTCCCGGGCGATGACGCACCCCCAGCTCAGGAAACCGAGGGAGGAGGTTGCTCGCAATCAGCGTTGGAGCTCTTAAGTCCAGTCACGAAAGAAAACCAGCTCCCTCGGGGTTCCTGAGTTCCACACAGCCCGTGTGGTTCAATGGACAGAGCAATCATAGAATTGTAGAGTTGGAAGGGACCCCCAAGGCAGTGGTGTAGCAAGGTCAGGTGGTACCCAGTGCAGAAAATTTCTTGTCACAATTTTATTTTTAAATTTTTTATTCGCCTGCAAAAATGGTTTGACTTTATTTCTAATTTTTTGGGGGGAGTTAGAGCCAGCGCACACCAAAGCCACAGAGTCTCTCACAGAGGTTGAGGGCCTCACAGCATTTTGTCACCCCCCTCGGAGGTGACACCCACCTTGCTCTGCCCCTGCCCCAAGGACCATCTCTTCCAACCCCCTGCAATGCTGGAATCTCAACTACAGCTTCCATGACAGATGGCCATCCCACAACATAACGATTATCCGATCCTACATAAATAGACCCTGTCATGTGCAAGAGAACAAGGAGGTAAAATTCTGGCGGGTGTGACTTCAAGCTTCAGGATGGGGGTAGTGTCTTTGAATGTTCTCCCATGCAAAAAAAAAAAAAAGGAAAAGGAAAACCAATAACCCCTGCCTGCTGTTGGGGAAAGCAGGAGGTGGGGAGCACATTCAGGAGAAAGGTTTGAGCTCAGCTATCTTCCTGCTATGCTAAACCTTTACTTGCAGGGAGATTTAAAAAAGCCAAAACTAAAAGAATGGGAACATTGAAATACGCCATTCCCCTCCTGCAGAACAGTACAGGCCAGGCCTCATAGGCTCAAAATTTGTATTGCAGGAGAGTTTGCATGAGGCGCCTGTTTCCCAACACCCAGTGCCAGGGTGCTGCTGCACGTTCCTTCATGCACCAAAAGCAGAAGTCTTTGGGGGTGCTGAGCAGACATTTCTGCAGGCACCACTGGTGGGGAGATGGTATCATCCAATGCAGGGGGAAGAGAGCTGTGTGGTTTGCTTCTCTCCCGGCTCCTTCAGCAAACACATGCTCGCTGCCTCAAGCCCACAGAACAAAGCTGATGGGGCCTGGCAGATAAAATCACTTATACTAAAGCGGGCGGGGGGGGGGGGAGACGCTGCAACAAAATATTGCAGTGTAGAAAGCTCCTCTTCAGCATTCTATCCAGGTGGCCAGGCCTTTCTACAGCCCGCTCCATTCTGTTCCCAATAGTCAGGTAGCATTTCATGCCCACTGAACTTGCTCAGTTCTCCATCGGTAGAGCATGAAACTCTTAATCTCAGGGTTGCAGGTTCGAGACCCACATTGGACAAAAGATTCCTACATTGCAGGAGGTTCGACTAGATGACCCTTCCAACTCTGCAATTCTATGATTATATGGTACAATTTAGTCATTCAAAATGTGAAATAACATTGCATTGAAACTGAGCCTCAAAACCACTGTTTCTAGTTGTTTTTTAATTTGGTTAAAACTTGGGTTAATAAGGAATCCTGGTTCATATTAATCATGGTTAGCAAAGCTCCTACTACTAACATGCAGTGCTGGAGCTGAAATGTCCACCTTTATACACAAGGTGTATAACGTTTTTGTTTTCTTTTTGTTTTTAAATTGCTTTTGTTTTTTATCTATGCCATTTTAAATTGTGATCGATATTAATGCTATATTCTTAGTTTTATATTTTATGATTTATGTGGAAATTGTTTTCCATTTGGTTGGGTACGTTTTGATGTGTTTTATTTATTGTTTATGACTTTTGTTGTGTTGGTCACTGTGTAGATCTTGTCATGTTGTAAGCCGCCTTGAGCATTGTTTTAACTAGGGAAAGGCGGCATACAAATAAAACGATGATGATGATTCTGTGATCCCCCCATATGATAGAGGAATCGTTGGGCTACTAGGGTGACAGGCCTCATTCTCAGGAAGATGAGAAGCCCACGCCGGACCTCCTGTACCATGCTAAATGGCAGGTAAGGCCATTTCATCATCCCCAGCTTGAAGTCACAATCAAAGTGAATCTGTGAAGGAAACACAGGTTGCCTACCAACTCACAGCATCCTTAACAAACTAGAGTTCCTTGGATTCTTTGGGGGAAGATAGTTTGAAGTGCTGTGATAGTGCTCTATGTTCTGTTCCTATGAAATGAAAATTGTAGTACAATCAAACGCAATTCAAGAAATAAAAGAAGCAATAAAGAGACAATTTAAAATTGTACTGCATCTAGCACGGCATATTACAATTGCTGCAGCAGGCAGAAAAATTATTAAACCCATGGGAGCAAACCCCGCCCCCCCCCCACTCCAGCAAAGAAACAGACAGCCAAACGAGGACTGACAGTCCTTCACAATGATGATGATAATAATAATAGTATTAAAAATAATGATATTGTCATATTATTTCTACCCCGCCCATCTGCCTGGGTTGCCCCAGCAACTCTGGGCAGCTTTCAACATAATAAAAACATAGCAAAACATCAAACATTAAAAACTTCCCAGTACAGGGCTGCCTAAGGAATGACCAGTGTCTCTTAGAAAAGAAACACAGAAAATCAGTACCCTGTTAACTCTAGATGGGTCAGAATATTTCTCTTGGCGTTTCTCTCAGATCTTTCTCCTGTCACGTTTGGGGAAAGGAGGGAAGTCCTTGAGCAGACAATTCAGCAAAACAACTTTAACGTTTTCACACAGAAATTCCCATCGATATGGGCAGAGAATTTCAGACAAGGAGACTATAAGAATACTTAGATGAAAATGAGGCAGAGGTTTTGAACAGTTTTGGGGAAGTCCAGCAAGAGGTATATAACAGTGAGGAACAGAAAGCGAAAGGTGTTCACTGAGCATTAACTATGTAGTGTTGCTATACGTCTGGAATTTCCTGGACACAGCCAGAAGACTGCAGTCGGAAGCGGTGTCCGGGCGAAAATCGCTAAAATGTTTAGGAAAACGTGGACATATGTCAACCTATGTTGGCAGTGTCGTCTTTGGCAATTTCCCTTTAAAATAGCTCAAAAACTATATTATCGTTTGTCTTTTTGCCAACAAAGCTCAACAACTTTGCCAAAAAAAGTTTAACAACTTTCGTGTCCGGATTTTCACTTTTTGAAATCTGGCAATCCTAATATACTAGGACTGTTACTATTATTATTATTATATTGTTGTTGTTGTTGTTGTTGTTACGCAGTGTCAAAGAATTCAAAATTAGGCTGCTATAAATCTTATCTGGAGTCATATTACACAACTTCTGAAATCATTATACTAGCTGCCTATTTACTTCTGAGTCCAGGGCAAGGTGCTGGCACCTACCTTTCAAGCCCTAAACAGCTTAGCAGAGAAGTACCTAAAGAAAATGCTTCCTCCCGTCTCCACCTGCCTGTGCATTAAAGATTTGTAGATGAGACTCTTAGGTTATACTGAGTCAAACACTGGTCCTGCTTGCGCAGTATTGTCTAACACAGCCTGGCAGCAGTTCTCCGGGGTTCCAGACAAGACTCTTTCTCCCAGCCTTAAGTGCAGATGTGGGGATTGAATCTGGGACCTCCTCCACGCCCAAAAGATGTTCTACCATTCACCCTGTCCGGCTCCTCCTCCTCCTGAGTCTCAGTGTTGCCTTTGTATAACTCAGGAGGGAGGAGATGGGGTCAAAACTAGAAGTCCTTTGCTCTGCCTGCCGTTGGCTCTGGCTCCAAGTAGTGCAGGGGCTCACTGCCTTCTGCCCCATCAGCTGCAATGGGCACCAGCCACCACAGCACAAGGACAAAAGACCTCTCCTCTTGTTGCCCCCCCCCCAGTGACCAGCATTCAGGGGCATGCTGTCCTGCACAAACTGGGAGCATGAACAAAGAGATGGGCACAAGGAGAAGGTGCTGCTGTACCTTTAATTAAGTGACTAGCAGAGAGGATTTCAGCAGGTGTCATGCAAACCATACCTGCTGGAATTTCTTTTCTGTGCAATTAGTAAAATGGAGAGGAACCTGCCCTCTTTGGCCCCGGGTCACCCAATGCAACCCTTTGCAGCACATCCTGTGGCTGTGAAACTGAGTTGTGGTGGGCCAGCTGCAGAGAAGTTTGGCTACTATTACTGACTGATAATAGTCAGGAGCCCCCGGTAAGCTTCTGCAGATCCTTTGGGCCCCCCAGGACACAGACTGAAAGCTAGGGTTCCGGAGAAAGAAACCAGCAGCTCCTCCAAACTAGGGATGATTTGGAAATTGTCCCCATCCCAATTTATTCCTGGGTTTTGGGAGTTCCAAACTGCCTGTTTTGTTGTTCTCAAATGCCTTCAACGATTAGTTGTTCCTTAACAACAACAACAAAAAAGTTCAGTCATCGTACAGAGTACTCTTTGCAAACTACTGGCCACAGCTTTCACTTCCTACAGTTTCCCATTGGCCATCTGCATTACCTCGGCTTCTTGTTTTTGCTATTTTAACCACCTTGGTGTACTTCTGTGCACGACTGCATCAAGATTCTTTCAGTGCTGAGTTTCACGAATGCGTATCTTCACTGACTATCGTGACTACGGATCAAACTGAAAAAGCAGACTGGGCAGGACAGCACATAAAGTTGCATGAAGACACAGGAGTGCCTGTGTGTTGCCGAAACACTCTACAAAAATAACCTCGCTACAGCTGTGCATAGGACAACCCTGTAAAGGTTGCGCTTTCATTCTTGTTTCATCCTTTGCTTGCAGTATTTGATCCCTGCAGATAGGCACTCTGGTGATCTGGAAGGGGGAACGAATTGGAGGAACTGACACAAACCGAGCATGACCTAGTTTCAGAAAAGAAAGCTCCTCTGCAGTACTTTTAATAGTTGCGTAGAAGAGAGAATTTCATCAGATATGCCTTGCATGAAAATTTCAGCTACACCTGCTGACATTCTCTATTCCAGGCAAAGGCAAACTCGGCCCTCCAGATGTTTTGGGGACTACAATTCCCATCATCCCTGACCACTGGTCCTGTTAGCTAGGGATCGTGAGAGTTGTAGTCCCAAAACATCTGGAGGGCCAGGTTTGCCTATGCCTGCCTGTATTCTATGCAACTATGCCTTCCTTTGCATCCATCCACCCTGTTTCCAGGCCAGAAAGTACGATTTGTGATAAGGTATTTGGATGGAAAGGCAGGTACTCCTGCACCTTTAACAGTTATGTAGAAGAGATAAGCCCAGGACATACTATGCCTGCTGAACTCTCCTTTTTTTTTTACACAAATTAACAGTGCAGGTATCTGTGTCCTCTTATGCATTACCTTAGAATTTAATTTTAGAAACTCTTCTATTTAAACTAGAATGCGGAAAGGGAGAAATGGAGGACAGAACGTACAAGAAAAGCAATACAGGAATGGAATGGAGAATCTTCCCATGAAATGAAGCAATATATAGACACACCAAACGCTTGCCTAATATGTCAAGTGGCCAGTTTTGAGCCAGACCCTGATGCGCCTGTCCCTTAAATAATTCACTCTGCAACAATGAACCACCACCATTCAGTGTTTCATTTCCATGCCTGAACAGCTTCACACGCTCAGTTCTACAAATCACTTCTGTTAAAAGTACTGAAGCAGAATGGACTGGTGTTTTTCCAGGTTACTGTCAATCATCCTGGCCTGGTTTGATGAGAAAACCAAGCAAGCTGACCATCAAAGACTTCTGTCCACTAGATACTGTAATTACACTGTGTGTCTGCTTTTGACACAAAGAGACTCAAATAAATGGTAAAGGGAACAGAAGTGGATCAGGGCCGTGACATGGGAAAGGGGCTTTAATTTCCCACTCTAATCCCAATGAAAATCTCCCCCACCACCATGGTGTAAAGGTAAAGGTAAAGGGCCCCTGACAGTTACTGTATTTTTTGCACCATAACACTCACTTTTTTCCTCCTAGAAAGTAAGGGGAAATGTCTGTGCGTGTTATAGAGGAAATGCCTACGGGTGGCATGCCTACGGATTTTCCTCCTCTAAAAACTATGTGCGTGTTATGGTCGGGTGCATGTTATAGAGCGAAAAATACGATAAGTCCAGTCACAGACGACTCTGAGGTTGCGGCACTCACCTCGCTTTACAGGCCAATGGAGCCAGCGTTTGTCCGCAAAGAGTTTTTCCGGGTCCATGACTAAGCCGCTTCTGGTGAAGCCAGAGCAGCGCATGGAAAAACCATTTACCTTCCTGCTGAAGCAGTACCTATTTATCTACTTGCACTTTTTTGGCGTACTTTTGAACTGCTAGGGGATTCAAACTGCCAACCTTCTGATTAGCAAGCCCAAGAGGCTCAGTGGTTTAGACCACAGCTCCACCCACGTCCCACCATGGTACTCAGATGCAAAAAAGGGATGTGTGCACTTTTAATAATTGTGTAGAGGATATAATTTTAGCAGCTGTAGCTTGCATGGCAGGCCACACCAGGTGACATTCCCTCTTCTGCTGATACTCCCTCAAGGTGCAAGACCTCTTTGTCACCTGTGCCTCCTTATACTGAATGAGACAGCTGCTTAAGAAATAATTGTTTTACTTGGCCCTACATGTTTGATATGTGTAACTGTTTCTCTTCTGCTGCAATTTGCCTTCTGCTAAAATCCATGTTACTCGTCTCACCGTCCTCTGTAGCAAAAGTATGTAAGTTCTGCAATTAATTACAAAAATTACACTGTCGTACATTATTCTACCCTGTTCATTTCAATGCAAAGGAAACACAATGTCAAATGGGAGAAAGTAATCAGCTAAATATTGTATGCAGACTGAAAGCAGCCACTGTCTTAACCTGTTTTTAATCGCTTTAGTTGTTTTAACTGTTTTTAATTTGTGGGGTTTTATTGCTGTCGTAGGTGTTGTTAGTTTTCACCTAGGGAAGGGAGTTTTGTCTGGGGGGAGAGGAACCCTTGGGTCTACGGCTGCTGTTGCTAAATGCCAGGTTGACTCTGAGTAAGACCCCCTCACCTATGATCTGATTATGGGTGGGGAGGCCAATCTGATCTGATTATGGGTGGGGAGGCCAATTTGTATCCCTGATCCCTTGGTGGATGATGAACAGGGTGGAGTTGGTCTCACCCAGCTGTGCCCACCTGGATACTCAGGGCTGCATCAGGGCAGACTTGAGGATCAGGAAAGGGGAGTTGCTGTGGTCTATATAATTTTTCTCCAGGTTTTTCCGGGGGGATCTAGAGTGTGTGTTCCTGACACTGGGCAATCAAACAGATTAGGGATTCTCATGGTTTGCAGCCTGCCTCGCTGCCCTGAAGTCTTCTGGCCTGAGCTGACCAAGGAATTGGGGCCATCCAATATTGTCTGCACTGGCTGGCAGCAGCTCTCCAGGGTTTGAGACCAAGAACTATCCCATCCCTGCCAGGAGACACTGGGGGCTGAACCAGAGATAATTTGCCTGCAAAGCAGATGCTCTCGCACTGAGCTATGGCCCTTCCTCATATTGTATCTCTTTTTACAATTGCTGAAAGGAGTGCAATTGATTAGTCAGCTGCTTTTTGAAAGATAGCCAGTGTAAGATAAGGATCCTAACTCTGAAGAACTGATGAGCTAAGATTAGACAAAGATTACTAAAACGCAGCAAAACACACACACACACACACACACACACACACGGAGAGCGCAAAGCAACTAGAATGAAAAATAACGTTTAGAGACTGTGGACCAAACTACTGCAGCCAATGGAGGCTGGCCCATTAATGTAAATGGAGCGATACTCCACCAAACTCACTTTACCCTCAGCCAAATCCCGTATGCCTGCTGTCTTTAGCCACAAGCACACCATACATTTAAGGCACCATAATACCACTTTAAATAGCCATAGCTTCCCCCAAAGAACCAAGGGAGCTGTAGTTTGTTAAGGGTGATGAGAGTTGTTCAGGAGACTACAATTCCCTTCACAGAGCTACAGTTCCCAGACTGGTTTAACAATCAACCCCCTTTCCCAGGGAACTCTGGGAATTGTAGCTCTGTGAGGGGACTAGAGGTCCCCTAGCGACTCTTCAGCATTCTTAACAAACTACAGTTCCCAGGAGTCTTTGGGGGGAAGCCATGACTTTAAAAGTGTATGATGCTGTTTTAAATAAAGTGTCGCAAAAGTCTGGCACTGCCCCTACTCTCTGCCAAGCGATAGCACAATTCCAGGGCACTCCAGGCGCTCACCCAGGGTTTGTGATCGTTTGGAGAATTGACGACGCGGCAGAGCCTGTCACAGCTTTAAGAAATGTGATTTATTCACATACGTACACCTCCAGCCTGCACAGAGGGAGTCCAGATCTTACAGCAGGGTCATTTAAAGAAGGACTTGTCCCCCACAGGGGTGCAGCACTGCAGTCAAAGGCATCTCTCTTTGCTTGCTAAGTTGTTTCTCAGTCTTTTTTCTCCTTTCTTCTTTCCAGCACACCTTGTTAAAGACTTTATTTCCCTGTTGCCCAGTTACCTTGGCAACCTTCTCTCTGCCCAGGCCCAAGACTCCTCTGAGATGGCCCATCAACACATATTGTCATAGTTATAGGTAGGTGACTGTGCTGGTCTGCCATAGTCGAAACAAAATAAAAAAAATTCCTTCAAGTAGCACCTTAGAGACCAACTAAGTTTGTTATTGGTATGAGCTTTCATGTGCATGCACACTTCTTCAGATAACATATTGTCATGTCAATGCCTCTATCTCAGGTGAGGCCCCGACTTTTGGAAAGAAAGCCCGGTCTCTATTTTTCCATTGGCTTGTAATCTCCCCTTCAATAATCCAAGCAATCAAAATCCTACCATTTACCAACTTCTAGGTTTTTTTGGGGGGGTCCCCCAAAAAAATCTCTAACAAGTTAATGCAGATGGGGCCACAGTGTTGACTGAGGTAAAGAGCAAATGAAGAGGTGAAGTCTAGGAGCCAAAGCAAATTACCGTATTTTCCGGCGTATAAGACGACTGGGTGTATAAGACGACCCCCCAACTTTTCCAGTTAAAATATAGCGTTTGGGATATACTCGCCGTATAAGACTACCCCTCTTTCAACGCACACCAAATATTTTTTTTTTTAAAAAAAACAGTCTCCAGTCCGACTCGGAAATCCGCTCCACTTCCCAGTGGCCGGGGGCTTCTGGGGCCAATTTTCAAGCGTATTTCTGCTTCATCTAGAGAGCTTGGTGTCCTCTAATTTAATTTGCTGTCGTTTTATCCTTTGGTGGGGAGTTGCTGCAGGAGCTGTTGCTGTAGCTGGCGTATAAGACAACCCCTGACTTTTGAGAAGATTTTCCTGGGTTAAAAAGTAGTCTTATACGCCAGAAAATACAGTAAGTGGTCTTGCATCTGAGGTGGTGTTGCCATCAGCAAGGACTGCCTTTGCCAACCTGGTTTACTGAGCATTCACCCTGATCTGCTTGCACAAAGTTGAACAATGCCCGCTCTCCCTTGAGCAGTTGCTTGAATTTTTTTCCACAGGGAGGTTATTTGTTTACATGGCGCTTCGACATCTTCCCATCCAATGATTGCTGTCCAATACTTTTTGGCACTTTTCCTTGTCAAAAAAGTATGGCTTTTAAAAAAAGTGTGGGTTGTGTTGCCAGAGCACTCTAACCCTCTGTAAATGAGCTAAAACTTCTGTTTAACAATTGAATCCCTCTTGCACAATAGTGACAGTCCAGAGGCGAACTTGGGCTGCAAACTCCCATCAGCCACAGCGGCTAGGAGAGTTGTAGTCCAAAACATCCTGAAGGCCACAGGCTGAGAAAAGTTGCTTTAATTTGTAGGCCACCATTTCTAAAGGGTGCTTCAGCGGGCAGGAGGAGGAAACCATTGCGGCTGGCCCCTCTGTTGTCACAACAGCAGCTCAGCCTCGCAGGGATTTGTACGGTTGCCGGGTTCAGGGAAGAAGAAAGAAGGGCGTTGGTTGCTTAGCAACCTTTACATATTTATCCAATATCCTAGATTACGGGGGGTGGGAACCTTATTCGGCCCATATTTCCTTTGGGGGGGCAGCTTTGGGTGGAGTGGGGGGTGCCATGTGGCAGAGGTGGGCAAGGCCAGAGGGAAAAGTGGGCAGAGCAATTAATTTAAATATAATATTTGTATGGTAAAGTAATTTCTACACCCACACCCACCCGCTCAATCTTCCATCCAGGCAAGCAAAAGGCATTGTCAGAGTTCGACAAATTCCAGCCGGGCAAAAACACTCAAGAAGGGTGCAAGGCAGGGCTGGTGAAGGCCTGAGGAGAGTCCCAAGGGCCAAACAAAGAGGTCGGGAGGGCCATCAGATGTCAAGGAAATAAACAACTACTGTATCTGACTTTTAGAAGACATCTGAAGGCAGCCCTGTATAGGGTAGTTTTGAATATTTGATGTTTTACTGTGCTTAATGTTTTCAATTTGTTGGAAGCCATCCAGAGTGGCTGCGGCAACCCAGTCAGATGGGGGGCATATAAATTTAATAATAATAATAATAATAATAATAATAATAATAATAATATAGCTCCCAGGCCTGAAGTTCCCTACCCTCTTAGAATAAGCAACTTTTCAATTGTTTTTAAATTTTTATCTGATCCCAAGGGATCAGAGCCTGTCTCCCCTCCCCACCCCCCTTCATGGCAAAAACCATAATATCAGTGGCAAATTGGTTTTTCTCTTTTTAAAAAATCTGATTTTTACATGGAAAAAACAAGAACCCCAACCTGTCTAAACACCCAAACCCATGAAACCCTGGGCAAATCTTAGTGAAGCTGCAGTTGCCAGAACCGATGGTGATGAACAGCAGCGCAGTTGCAGAACAAATAACCAGATAATATTGGGGGGGGGGCTAGATTGGCATTGCCGGGCACTAGCTGAGGACCATGTCCCAATATAGACCCCGTTCCCAATCCCTGGAATGCCCTGCTGCTCTCAACGCTCACTGTTGCTGCACTTTTAGCTGTTCTCTCCACGCGAGCCAGCAATGAGAGGGGTGAAAAGGAGCAGCAATCGCCTCTCTGCATGCCTTGTGATTTCCTTTTGGCCGGGGTGTGTGAACTGGGCTCAGAGGGAGAGGCGAGGAGATGGCGGCTGCACTGCAGGAGGTTAGGGGGACATTGAGAGCATCTTGCCCAGATGTGTGTGTGTGTGTGTGTGTGTGTGTGTGTGTGTGTGTAAGACTAGGAACACAGAAAGCTCCTTTGTGTTGTGTCAGAACCATTGGTCCATCTCTCTCACTGTTGTTGCACGAAAACCCCAATCTCCGAGCGGTGCGACATTTCAGGGGTCCCAGGACTGAGGTGCAGTGGGGACCGTGGTGCCTTCAGGATATATGGTCTATTTACACATACAGCCTGAGCTGGAAGGGTTCACAGCATGAACACCCCAAAAGAGTTTTGCTTCTCCCACTGCCGCAGCCTTGGATTCAAACAGAAATCAAACATTGCTCTCTGATTCTTTCTACAGCATGCTGCTTTACTTGTAGTTGACATCACAGCCCCCAAAACTGTGTTCCAGACTCTGGCTTTTGTCTGTTGTTGTCTCACACCAAGCCCCTTAATCCGTTGTTCTCCTAATTGCCCATCACCTAGGCAATTGCCTCAACACAGGAAACTAGCCTGGCTTATAAAACTTGCTGGATCCAGGCGTTCAGAAAGCTAGAGAGACTTGATTGGATTTTAACACTTGCTGGATCTAGGGCAATAGTTCCCAAACTCCCCACCCCACCCGAGATCACTTGGAAATTGCCGAGGGTCTTCGTGGGCCAGTTGCGGTTTATCTGCCTGCTGCAGCAACTGTAATGTGCTGGAGTAAACGCCGTGTGACTTTTAATTGTCTTTTTTACAGAGACACCACAGACTACCTGAATAAAAGTTTGTGGACTGCCGGACCACAGTTTGGGAACCCCTGATCTAGGCTTTAGAGAGGTTTCTGGCACCCTCAAACTCCTAACAGTGTTGTCAAAGTGTAGAAACAGCAAGCCTAGATTCTGCGCTGCACAAAAACCAGCGTGTGTTGTTGAAACGTGAGGCAGTCTGGCTGATGTGGTTGTGATGATGGTGGCGATTGCGGGGCGGGCAGGCGTGGGGTGGGGTGTAAGGGGTTGTGTGACAATCATGGTAGCTCGATGTTGCTGGTGGGACAGCTAACACAGGAAGCAAAGGCAGGAAGTCTGAGGCCGCAAAGCCGGAAGCCTCTGCTGTTGCTGATAAGGCCTGCCTGATGGGGACCCGAGGCTCAGAACTGCCCTGCAAGCCAGGGGGGCTTTAAATAGCTCTCCTATCTTCTGTAATAAAGGATGGAGCTGGAGGGCAGGGGGGAGCGGTGGAGGCACAGCTTCCTGTTTGGCTACCGAAATCCTGAATATTGGAGGTGAGGGGGTGCTGTTACTTCTAGGCCTCCCTTCCCCCAGCTATTGTTTTCTCTTATATCGGGTAAATGTACACATGCTGAACCCGCTAGGATCCTTATCACATAAACAGCAACATGCTCCTATGGCAGTGCCCCGCCCCGCTCCCCACCCCAAGTTAACAGGTTGTGGGTTTGTTTTTGCTTTTTAAAGATCTGATCTAGAATGATAAAAGAGAACTGTTGTTGTACCTTCCCACTCCAAATCAAGCATAGCATAGCAGCTTGCTAAAGGTTGCCAACGGACCAGCGTGAACTGGCCGTCTGTGGTATAGTTGAAATAAATTAAAATTGGGAACCCTTGTCTGCCATACATTTAAAGCACATGGCTTCCCGCCCCCCGCAAAATGTAGTCTGTTTAGGGTGTACCGGTAGTTTGTTAAGGCTGCTGGGAATTGTAGCTATGTGAGGGGTAAGCTATTGTTCCCAGGATTTTGTGAGAGGAGCAAAGGGCTTTAAATGTGTGGTGCGTACCCAGCAGGGATCCAAGGTTTCTTTGTTTCTTTCTGGGTAGCGAGAAGCAAAAGTGTGTGGAGGTGTGTATCTCTATCCTTTATCACCTCTGTTATAAGAGACAGTGATCTAGACAGGCTTTGGTGTGTTATATACACCAGATCGCACCCTAGCACTCATTCTTAATTAATATGGGACAACTGCCCTCCAGCCTGGCTGCCTTACTTCCCCCTATAATGGTCCCTTTTTTACAGCTGCATCACGGGCTTCATCCAATAAATGAAGCCTTTCCCTATCCCTCCATGTGAGGAGAAAGCTTCTCCTGTTGGATTTCTGCCCGACATACACCTGTTGAAGGCAGCCTGAGAGATCTAGCATGGCAAAGTGATTAGAGCGTCACACTAAGAGCTGTTCAAATCCCTACCCAGCACACTGAGTGACCTTGGGCCAGTTGCTCTTTCTCAAGGCCTAACCTACCTCACAGGGTTCTTGTGAGCTTTAAATGGGGAACCCATACACCAGCTTGAGCTATTTGATGGAAAGTTGAGACGTAAATGTCATCATAAAATAAACAAAGAAACCAGCCAAGTATTAGTCTCCCAAAATCTGGAAGAAAGCGAAGAGGGAGTAAAGCGAAGACATAGCAGCTTAACTAGTGAACCCACGGTTTAGCAGAAGTTTCGGTTTCTAGGTGATAGCTATACAGGTGTCGCCATTTCTACCTGTGGGACCTCAAGGTGTTGCTGGACTACAACCCCCATCATCCCTGGCCCCGGGGCTGATGGGAGTTGGAGTCCATCAACTGTATGGAGAGCCACAGGTTTCCCACTGCTTTGTTTAACTGAAGTTTGGCATGCAGAATTTCCCCCATGGTTTTGTGTAGGTCAAGATGCTTCTAAAGGCCCAGGGGCAGAGTCAGTAAAAGGGAAAACAAGTTGTGAGCTTGACCCATGAATCGTGCTCTTTACCAAATATTCTGGCCTACTACTAGGACTCTACCTGAAAATGCTCCCTTGGCACCAGTGCTTATACTATTAAACATTTCATATTTAATAGATGATCCCTGAGGCCATTCTTCCTCTGTGCCTCTTAACAGCAGCTTGATCCAGAGACCTTAGCAGGTGAACATTTTTATTTCCTGCTTACTTCAGCCAATCAAGAAACAGGAGCAAGGAATTAGGTCCTCTTTTTTCCCCTCCCTGTTCAGTTAGCAACACCATTTAAAATCCTAAAAAATAAAATTGTACCCTAAACTTTTAAAAAACCCCAAAATAGATCCACCCTTTCAATGGCCACAGATTGCTTCCTACAGAACTCTCACCAAACATCGCAAAGATAGTCGCCTTAGAAGAGGAGTGAGATGCCTCTACTCAAGACATGTAAATTAACTTGCATTTCAAACTACAACATTCCCAGAGGGCTCTTGGGACAGATGTAAAATCAGCGCCATTGGCTCCAGGGTTTTGTAAAGCAAGACATCAGGCTCAGTGGCCTCTTTAACCTGGAAGAGGCAGGGTGGCGGCGTACTAACTGAATATTTGCTGAAACTGTCTCAACAACACAAAGCAGTGAATAATGTCAAAGGGAAACTGCCAGTGCTGACCTTGTCAGAATCTGGGTCCAAGTTCAGGAGGTGCCCAATCTTACTTCCACCCTGCCAGGTTGCAGCCCTAACAAAAATGGCTCAGTGTTCCTTGTTTTTGAAAACTAGAGCAGTCCAGTACTAATCTACAACCCAGCCCAAACACAGAATGCCCCCCCCCACCAATAGAGACAGCAATGCCAAACCAAAAATGACTACAAATCTTTCAAGAGCTTCATTTCTCTCTTTCCTCTTTTAAATACATGCCTTTTGGGTGGTTGGAGAAACACAAGCCATGCACATTCAGTCTCAAACAACCTGAAAGGGTTCAAACCAAATCAAAAGATCTGCTGGTTTTGCCAAGAACACACCCATGGTGGACAAAAGCACATCTTAATGTGACAGGGTTGTGAATGGAAGTGGATGCTTAGAGAAAGAATCTGCAAAGCCCTAAAAGCATCCATGGACCTGCGTGAATATGCGGTTGAAAGGAAAATTAAAAAATTAAAAGATCACGGAGAAAGGTAAAGTCGGGAAAGGCAAACCAGTGTACAAGCTGATAACCCCTGAAATGCAAAAGGAAAAATGAACTGACCTTTTATGAAGAGGAGTACCTCCAGTTTTTTTGGGGGGGGGAGGCTGAAGCACCCCAAAACTTGGACTCCATCCCTGAAATTCTTGGGGTTTGGCAGGCCAGTACAGGCACCCCTGTAGGAATATCCTCTTCCTGCTGTCACCATGATGATATGGCGGAGAGGACTGTCTCCACGCATGACAGTTTTTTGTGGGGGGTCCCCCATTTCACCCCCATCTTCTATCTCTTGGCCGGTCAAGCCGTGCAGTAGAAGGGAACTCTCCCATTCAGAGCTCAAGGCGTCTCTTGTGGTGGTTTGGTTTGGGTTTTTTAAAAGCTCAGAGACATCAACCGCCGCGAAAGGGAAGGAAGAGGAAATTTTTTTGTACCAGAAGGAAAGAGCGGAGGGGGCCCCTGTTTCTGGAGCCGGGTGTGTATGAGAAAGAGAGAGAGAGAGGAACTGAACCAGAGACTAGCTTGGTGCAAGCCTGAGACAGAGAAGGGGGCCAGGGAGCCAGCTGCTGACGAAGATGGAGGAACATCTCCAGAACTTACCTTGATGGTGCAATCCATGGCACGCCTGCCTGTACCTGCTGCTTCCCGCCTAGAGTTCCATGGGCGCTTGGCTCAGTTGCATTGGCAGGGGCTGATCTTGCACAGGGGGCCGGATGAACAGGGCTCGGGTGTGTGTGTGTGTGTATGTGTGTGTGTGTGTCTAATTTTGGGAAGTGAAGTCACACAAGCCGCTAGGGCTGGTTTCCTATTGGTGTGACCAAGCTTGCAAGCTCTGAAACTTTTTTTTTTTAATAGCATCAATTGGTTTGCGAGCCTTCTCTCTCTCTCTCTCCCTCTCTCTCTCTCTCTCTCTCTCTCTCTGTTCAACTTCAAATTGCAAAGCGGGACAAGAAGTCGGGAGAACGGAGGCAGAAAGAAATGGGAGATTTCGTTGGCGGTGAAACACAGCATGCGAAGAGGAAAAGAAGACCTCTTTCTACAACAGGACTGCCAGATTTTCAGAAAGGCCGTTTCGATGATTATTTGTTTATTGCAAGAAGGACCAAGAGGGAAGCTCCCAACAAAAACCAGGAAGATGGTTTATTCTCTAAAAGCAGAGATGCACAAACTCATGTTCGAACTTAGCTTCTTGGATTGGAACACAGGAGACTGTTTTATATGGAGTCAGACGATTCAGCCATCCAGCTCAATATTGCCTGCACTGACTGGCAGCAGCTCTCCAAGGTCCCTGCCAGAAATCTCCCTCTGCCCTACGTGGAGGTGCTGGGGACTGAATGTGGAACCGTCTGCATGCAAAGCAGGGGCTCTGGCCCTGAGCCACAGTCCTTCCCAAAGAAGCCTGGTGCACACACCTGGAGCACTAACATCCCACCGCTGTAGAATCAGTAAGAGAACGGGCCAAATTTTGATAGGAACATAGCCTGACTCTGAGTCAGACGCTTGGTCCATCTAGCTCAGTACTGCCTACACTGGCTGGCAGCGGATCTCCAGGGTTTCAGGCAGGGGATATTCCCAACCCTATGTGGAGATGCTGCCAATTGAACCTGGGACCTGCTGGCAGCAGAGAATATGCTGTGCCACTGAGCTACGGCCTTTTCAAAGGTGCTGTATGTATTCGGAAGCAACCTAGTTTCTAGCCAGCCTAAAGGATACGCTATCAGTATAAGCCTAACTAAAGCACATTACAAGCTACCGTATTTTTCGCTCTACAAGACGCACCTAGTTTTTGGAGGAGGAAAACAAGAAAAAAATATATTCTGAATCTCAGAAGCCAGAACAGCAAGAGGGATCGCTGCGCAGTGAAAGCAGCAATCCCTCTTTCTGTTTTGGCTTCTGTGATAGCTGCGCAGCCTGCAGTCGCTCCATAAGATGCACACACATTTCCCCTTACTTTTTCGGAGGGAAAAAGTGAGTCTTATAGAGCAAAAAATACGGTACTTCAAAGGCTAGGGCAGGTATAGAGCGCCATCCAGGTGTTGCTGCATTCCGATGACCGTATTCCCCATCCAGCATAGGTAATGGTCAGGGCTGATAGGAGTTGTAGTGCAGCAATAGTTGGAGGGTCACATGATCCCCAGCCCTGACTTAGGGCCTGGGTAGAAAATAAGCAACCACGCCAATTCCTCTGTAGTTCCAGACCTCAGCGTGAGCTAACATATGTCTGCATGCCCTCCACCATTTCTCTGGTGAAAATAAGGACGTCCCATTCCATTATTATAATTTTACTATTTATACCCCACACATCTTACTGGGTTGCCCCAGCCACTCTGGGCAGCTTCCAACATATATAAAAACATAATAAAACATTCAACATTAAAAAAACCCCTTTCCTATACAGGTTTGCCTTCAGACAGCTCAGGGGTCAGGTAACTCCATACCCGCCAATATTTCTCCAATGAAAATAGGGGCATCCTAAGGAAAAGTGGAAAATTCCGGAATCAAATCAGAAACCGGGACAGCTTCTCTAAATCAGGGACGGCCCTGGAAAATAGGGACACTTGGAGGGTCTGATATATGTTCACACGTATTTTAAAATGTATATCCCCTCTCACTAGCTTAATTTGACTCTTGATGTGAATCTAGGTCCAGGCCATAGAATGTAGGTCTGATATTATTCTGAGCCATGCCGTTCTGTTATCCAAAGTGCCTCTCCCCAAGTTAGAACAGAAAGTAGACAAGATGTTTATTGAGTAGCTATCCTGATTTTCTTTCATGAAGCTTACACAGAAGTTTGACGATGCCTGGTCCTGACTGAGCATTTGTTTGCAGGTAAGTTCCATGATGATGGCCATTCATCCTGATTTCTTGCGGGACAGTTATGCATCATCCTGTTAATCAATAGTTTTTCGTGACTTTCCTAACTGCAAAAGTCTGTTTTTTGCGCGTTCTCTCTCTCTCTCTCTCTCTAGTGGATTTGCCGCTCAGGAGTGCTTTAATCCCTTTTAATTGTGCAAATCTAAATTTCTGGTATGTGAATGCTCTTGGCGGGTGTTGATTGTCAGCAAAGTAACTTTGGATTGCACCTCCCTTGAACCTTGTCCAGCAAAGGCTGGAAGACGACACCAATTTTACTGTGTTTGGGAGAAGGTGGAAAGCAAAAAACATAGTCTAAATTCCACCACCACCCACCCCAGAAGAGTTGGTTTCAGAATTTAATATATTAGACTGCAGACTCATCCACACTTCCCTTTGTGCCACACTTTCTAGGCACAGGTTTAGGCTTGAAAGGTCTGTTTCCGAGCAGTTGTTTTTTCTTAGTCCTGGCCTTTTCCCATATTTTACTGCTGAATCGGAGCAAATGGCAACCCACGGAAAACTCGGTGGCTGTTTCCTCTGAATCAGGGGTAAAACGTGATTTTCCAAGCAAAGCATTGGGATAAAAAACACTGCTTGGACCGGGACCTGGGAAATCTAGAAATACGGAGCAAAGTTAAGTGTGGATAAGCCCTGCGGCTGGAGAGTTTGAATGTTCAATTGAGGCATCTAATCATAGCCTGCATTTTTATTGAGGCTTGATCAGGGCCTGTATTTTAAAATGAGCTTAAAGATCTTCAAATGTTTCATGCCAGGCAGAAGAGCAGCTGCCTAAGAACCTTGGCAATGTTTTTCCTCCTTGACAAGGGGGCCCCCTGATTTATAGCAGAAAACAATTCTCAAAGTCAAAGGGAATTACAGGCTGACAGCCAAGGTTACACTGACTCTACATATTACAGAAGATAAAAAAGCAGAGAAAAACATAATTAAGAGTGGGTAAATAGTAAAATAAAACCATGTGCCTCCCATTCAACTTGAGCCATATTTTCCTAAGGTTCAAAGGTCAAGAGCAATGGAAAAGCATCTAGCTGGCAGAAAGGAAGAGAGTATTTTGGGAAGTCTTTTTCTAAAGTTGTTTCTTTCTTAAACTGAGATCCTTTTAAGATTTCTTTTCCTTTTAAAAAGCTATCTATGTTATGTATTAAATATATTGGCTTAAATGTAATTATGCAAAGGAATTAGAAGCTAAGAAATGTTAAATCCTTATGCTAGATTCTTATTTCATATAGTTGGAAGAGATCACAGGGGCCATCAGCCACCAGCCCCCCCTGCCAAGCAGGAAACATCATTAGAGCATACATATGGTTGTCAAGCTTTTGTTTAGAGACCTCCAAAGGAAGGAGATCTTTCAATGATGATCCTTGACATCTGTTTAAGATAAAAAATTAAGATTAACCATCTGTTTTGGAGGGCAATAGGGCGAGGTGAGCTGGTAATTAAGGTTCCTTGTTGAGACACATGTAAGATATATTACTACTTATTTGTCATTTATAGATAGAAGAATATATAGCTTTTTGTTTCCCATAAAAGGACAAGAGGAAATGGGTGTATCTTTTGTGATTGGTTCTAGCAAACAGCCAATAGGAATTTCAACCAGGCTGATTGGACAGAGGCAGCCACAGGAGGAGCAAGGGGGCTGGATTAAGGAAATATAAGTGCTGGCCAGAATGGCAGGAGGCCAGGCCAGAGCTTGGTAACCATATACCACTGTGCCTCATATTTATTTGTCTGACAAATAAATTATTATTTTAATTTCTCTATTGCTGCGTTGAATATTTCATTCCAGCTAAGCGTTAACCACAAGCAGGGTGCTACACAATGTGCCCTTTTCTCTCTCAAAGTACTTGGGTGTCCACAAGATTCTGAATCGCAGCCACAAGTACATTTGGAATTTGAAAAGCAGTGATATGAAAAGACTCTGAAAGTCCGTTCTAGCTCAATTGTTTGACCCGCATGCATCTCATCGAGGGCAAACTCTCCTTAGAAATCTGTACTCTTCTTTTTCTTCCAACACTTAGGAAAACAGCAGTTTCTGAACAAAGGTGATGTGGTGTGCTGTTTTTAATAAGAACGACAATATTCAGAAATGTCGCAGTGTTAATCTGAATGATCTGACAGGCTAGCTTTATCCTACTGAGACGGTTTTGAAAAAGATAGTCGTTAAACTCTGGCGATCGCCATGCCTGCTGTAGGGAAACGTAGCATCAGGCACTCCTATTGCCATGACACCAGTCGATCACGTCAATTTATTATTTGGATGCCACTCTTCTGCTCATAGAGCAGCTTCACAACATTAAAATGGGGGTTGGGGAACCCACTTGGAAGCAAATACTTCACGTTTTAAACATGCAACGGTACCAAATCCACCTCTCCTTTCCGTTTGTGCTGATAATCTCTCTCTCTCTCTCTCTCTCTGTCTGTTCAACTTCAAATTGCAAAGCGGGACAAGAAGTCGGGAGAACGGAGGCAGAAAGAAATGGGAGATTTCGTTGGCGGTGAAACACAGCATGCGAAGAGGAAAAGAAGACCTCTTTCTACAACAGGACTGCCAGATTTTCAGAAAGGCCGTTTCGATGATTATTTGTTTATTGCAAGAAGGACCAAGAGGGAAGCTCCCAACAAAAACCAGGAAGATGGTTTATTCTCTAAAAGCAGAGATGCACAAACTCATGTTCGAACTTAGCTTCTTGGATTGGAACACAGGAGACTGTTTTATATGGAGTCAGACGATTCAGCCATCCAGCTCAATATTGCCTGCACTGACTGGCAGCAGCTCTCCAAGGTCCCTGCCAGAAATCTCCCTCTGCCCTACGTGGAGGTGCTGGGGACTGAATGTGGAACCGTCTGCATGCAAAGCAGGGGCTCTGGCCCTGAGCCACAGTCCTTCCCAAAGAAGCCTGGTGCACACACCTGGAGCACTAACATCCCACCGCTGTAGAATCAGTAAGAGAACGGGCCAAATTTTGATAGGAACATAGCCTGACTCTGAGTCAGACGCTTGGTCCATCTAGCTCAGTACTGCCTACACTGGCTGGCAGCGGATCTCCAGGGTTTCAGGCAGGGGATATTCCCAACCCTATGTGGAGATGCTGCCAATTGAACCTGGGACCTGCTGGCAGCAGAGAATATGCTGTGCCACTGAGCTACGGCCTTTTCAAAGGTGCTGTATGTATTCGGAAGCAACCTAGTTTCTAGCCAGCCTAAAGGATACGCTATCAGTATAAGCCTAACTAAAGCACATTACAAGCTACCGTATTTTTCGCTCTACAAGACGCACCTAGTTTTTGGAGGAGGAAAACAAGAAAAAAATATATTCTGAATCTCAGAAGCCAGAACAGCAAGAGGGATCGCTGCGCAGTGAAAGCAGCAATCCCTCTTTCTGTTTTGGCTTCTGTGATAGCTGCGCAGCCTGCAGTCGCTCCATAAGATGCACACACATTTCCCCTTACTTTTTCGGAGGGAAAAAGTGAGTCTTATAGAGCAAAAAATACGGTACTTCAAAGGCTAGGGCAGGTATAGAGCGCCATCCAGGTGTTGCTGCATTCCGATGACCGTATTCCCCATCCAGCATAGGTAATGGTCAGGGCTGATAGGAGTTGTAGTGCAGCAATAGTTGGAGGGTCACATGATCCCCAGCCCTGACTTAGGGCCTGGGTAGAAAATAAGCAACCACGCCAATTCCTCTGTAGTTCCAGACCTCAGCGTGAGCTAACATATGTCTGCATGCCCTCCACCATTTCTCTGGTGAAAATAAGGACGTCCCATTCCATTATTATAATTTTACTATTTATACCCCACACATCTTACTGGGTTGCCCCAGCCACTCTGGGCAGCTTCCAACATATATAAAAACATAATAAAACATTCAACATTAAAAAAACCCCTTTCCTATACAGGTTTGCCTTCAGACAGCTCAGGGGTCAGGTAACTCCATACCCGCCAATATTTCTCCAATGAAAATAGGGGCATCCTAAGGAAAAGTGGAAAATTCCGGAATCAAATCAGAAACCGGGACAGCTTCTCTAAATCAGGGACGGCCCTGGAAAATAGGGACACTTGGAGGGTCTGATATATGTTCACACGTATTTTAAAATGTATATCCCCTCTCACTAGCTTAATTTGACTCTTGATGTGAATCTAGGTCCAGGCCATAGAATGTAGGTCTGATATTATTCTGAGCCATGCCGTTCTGTTATCCAAAGTGCCTCTCCCCAAGTTAGAACAGAAAGTAGACAAGATGTTTATTGAGTAGCTATCCTGATTTTCTTTCATGAAGCTTACACAGAAGTTTGACGATGCCTGGTCCTGACTGAGCATTTGTTTGCAGGTAAGTTCCATGATGATGGCCATTCATCCTGATTTCTTGCGGGACAGTTATGCATCATCCTGTTAATCAATAGTTTTTCGTGACTTTCCTAACTGCAAAAGTCTGTTTTTTGCGCGTTCTCTCTCTCTCTCTCTCTCTAGTGGATTTGCCGCTCAGGAGTGCTTTAATCCCTTTTAATTGTGCAAATCTAAATTTCTGGTATGTGAATGCTCTTGGCGGGTGTTGATTGTCAGCAAAGTAACTTTGGATTGCACCTCCCTTGAACCTTGTCCAGCAAAGGCTGGAAGACGACACCAATTTTACTGTGTTTGGGAGAAGGTGGAAAGCAAAAAACATAGTCTAAATTCCACCACCACCCACCCCAGAAGAGTTGGTTTCAGAATTTAATATATTAGACTGCAGACTCATCCACACTTCCCTTTGTGCCACACTTTCTAGGCACAGGTTTAGGCTTGAAAGGTCTGTTTCCGAGCAGTTGTTTTTTCTTAGTCCTGGCCTTTTCCCATATTTTACTGCTGAATCGGAGCAAATGGCAACCCACGGAAAACTCGGTGGCTGTTTCCTCTGAATCAGGGGTAAAACGTGATTTTCCAAGCAAAGCATTGGGATAAAAAACACTGCTTGGACCGGGACCTGGGAAATCTAGAAATACGGAGCAAAGTTAAGTGTGGATAAGCCCTGCGGCTGGAGAGTTTGAATGTTCAATTGAGGCATCTAATCATAGCCTGCATTTTTATTGAGGCTTGATCAGGGCCTGTATTTTAAAATGAGCTTAAAGATCTTCAAATGTTTCATGCCAGGCAGAAGAGCAGCTGCCTAAGAACCTTGGCAATGTTTTTCCTCCTTGACAAGGGGGCCCCCTGATTTATAGCAGAAAACAATTCTCAAAGTCAAAGGGAATTACAGGCTGACAGCCAAGGTTACACTGACTCTACATATTACAGAAGATAAAAAAGCAGAGAAAAACATAATTAAGAGTGGGTAAATAGTAAAATAAAACCATGTGCCTCCCATTCAACTTGAGCCATATTTTCCTAAGGTTCAAAGGTCAAGAGCAATGGAAAAGCATCTAGCTGGCAGAAAGGAAGAGAGTATTTTGGGAAGTCTTTTTCTAAAGTTGTTTCTTTCTTAAACTGAGATCCTTTTAAGATTTCTTTTCCTTTTAAAAAGCTATCTATGTTATGTATTAAATATATTGGCTTAAATGTAATTATGCAAAGGAATTAGAAGCTAAGAAATGTTAAATCCTTATGCTAGATTCTTATTTCATATAGTTGGAAGAGATCACAGGGGCCATCAGCCACCAGCCACCAGCCCCCCCTGCCAAGCAGGAAACATCATTAGAGCATACATATGGTTGTCAAGCTTTTGTTTAGAGACCTCCAAAGGAAGGAGATCTTTCAATGATGATCCTTGACATCTGTTTAAGATAAAAAATTAAGATTAACCATCTGTTTTGGAGGGCAATAGGGCGAGGTGAGCTGGTAATTAAGGTTCCTTGTTGAGACACATGTAAGATATATTACTACTTATTTGTCATTTATAGATAGAAGAATATATAGCTTTTTGTTTCCCATAAAAGGACAAGAGGAAATGGGTGTATCCTTTGTGATTGGTTCTAGCAAACAGCCAATAGGAATTTCAACCAGGCTGATTGGACAGAGGCAGCCACAGGAGGAGCAAGGGGGCTGGATTAAGGAAATATAAGTGCTGGCCAGAATGGCAGGAGGCCAGGCCAGAGCTTGGTAACCATATACCACTGTGCCTCATATTTATTTGTCTGACAAATAAATTATTATTTTAATTTCTCTATTGCTGCGTTGAATATTTCATTCCAGCTAAGCGTTAACCACAAGCAGGGTGCTACACAATGTGCCCTTTTCTCTCTCAAAGTACTTGGGTGTCCACAAGATTCTGAATCGCAGCCACAAGTACATTTGGAATTTGAAAAGCAGTGATATGAAAAGACTCTGAAAGTCCGTTCTAGCTCAATTGTTTGACCCGCATGCATCTCATCGAGGGCAAACTCTCCTTAGAAATCTGTACTCTTCTTTTTCTTCCAACACTTAGGAAAACAGCAATTTCTGAACAAAGGTGATGTGGTGTGCTGTTTTTAATAAGAACGACAATATTCAGAAATGTCGCAGTGTTAATCTGAATGATCTGACAGGCTAGCTTTATCCTACTGAGACGGTTTTGAAAAAGATAGTCGTTAAACTCTGGCGATCGCCATGCCTGCTGTAGGGAAACGTAGCATCAGGCACTCCTATTGCCATGACACCAGTCGATCACGTCAATTTATTATTTGGATGCCACTCTTCTGCTCATAGAGCAGCTTCACAACATTAAAATGGGGGTTGGGGAACCCACTTGGAAGCAAATACTTCACGTTTTAAACATGCAACGGTACCAAATCCACCTCTCCTTTCCGTTTGTGCTGATAACCTTTCTATAATGCAGACCTGTGACATAATTTCGCTCAAAAGCTCCTGCCGACTTTCCAGTAGTAGCCAATGAAGTGGAACAAAGGAAGGGTAAAACTAAGGTTAATGATATCATGCCAACTGCTGTGGTCCTGGGAGATATGGGGAGATGTGGACCGCTTCCAGACACTTGCTTAATGAGCAATCAGCCTGATCTGTTTGCAGAGAGATTGAACAACATTGGTTATCTAATGTGCACTCAGCCTGATTTCCCCCACACAGAAATACAATTCCCAGCATCCTTAAAAAAACTACAGTTCCCAGGATTCCTTGGGGGAAGTCATGTGTTTAGGGAAGCTTTTAATGTTTGATGTACTACAGTATTTTAATATTTTTTTGGAAGTCGCCCAGAGTGGCTGGGGAAGCCCAACCAGATGGGCGGGGTATAAATAAATAATTATTATTATTAATTATTATTATTATTATTAAATATATAGTGTGGATCTGCCCATCTCACTTTACCGGTCACTTTCCTTTCCCAACCCTAGAAAAAAAGCTCAGCAACTTCAAATCTGGCCCTCTTTGAAAAAAGTTTGGGCACCCCTGCTTTTTTCTTTCTCTCCCCACCCTGCTGCTAACGAATGCTGGGAAATATACAGTAGTACCTTGGGTTACATATGCTTCAGGTTACATACGCTTCAGGTTACAGACTCCGCTAACCCAGAAATAGTACCTTGGGTTAAGAACTTTGCTTCAGGATGAGAACAGAAATCGTGCTCCGGTGGTGCAGCAGCAGCGGGAGGCCCCATTAGCTAAAGTGGTGTTTCAGGTTAAGAACAGTTTCAGGTTAAGAACGGACCTCCGGAATGAATTAAGTACTTAACCCGAGGTACCACTGTATGGGAAAGTTTAACTGGAAGGCATAGCATCTCTTTCACCGGCTTGTTTATGTGTCTGGGCGCCGTGGCTCTCTCTGCAAAAGGAGCGGCATGGAGCCACACTTTGGTGCACCATAACACCACTTAGTGATGCTGGATGAAAGGTTCCTGTGCCAGAGGCCCTGCTCTCCAAGATTGCCCAGCGGCAGCCTCAGAAAGGAGCAGCCTTACTATTCAGAGTCTTTTACCCGCCCCTCCTCGTCCCCTGAGCTGTGTTGCACCTGGTTTGTGCTTTGTGGGGAGGCGTGGGGCCCTGTGGTTTCCGGTCGATGTTGTGCACTCCTTGCCTCAGTGCTGGGGCCGTTGCATAACCTCACGCTGCAGTTTCAGGCTGAGGCACCCACCCCTCCCCTGAGATTCCCTGACAGGGGAAGGGGCTGAGAGTGGAGGGGTTGCAGGGTCAGGCCCTCTCTCTCTCTCTCTCTCTCTGACTCCCCCTTCCCCATTTTATTGGGGTTTCCGAAGTTCCTGCTAGGATCATGGGAAATGAGGTTTGCCAAAAGTTACTGCGGAGAGGTGGAAAGTAGGGCCCTATCTAGCCACTGAGAGGGGTTGGAAGCAGGGGAGGGCATCTCAGGCCTGAGGATGGTGGGGGAAGAATCCGGCCCCTCTTTGGGGTTTTCTCTAGGCCACACCCTCTCTTCTTAGGTCATGCGCCTTGTGGTCCTGCTCCGTGCTCCCTTTGAATGCATGTGCCTGCCATCATGCCCTTGGGCAGATTGAACATGGATAGTTGCAGGTGTAGAAACCTCTGCTTTGTGTGTGGCTGGTATTGCTCTGCATCTACTTTGGCCCCTGGCTACACCCACCCAGCAGCATGTGGCCCCCAGAAGGTTCCATACAAGGCAACATGGCCCTCAGACTGAAAAGCTTTTCCCTGTGCTTGGATTAAAGATTTGGATCCAGGGCTATTAAGGAACAAGGATCCCACAGCGAGGGCTTTTTCTTTCTTTCTTTCTTTTTTTTTTGCAGAGCTGGGTTCCAGTTAGGGTAGAGGGCAATCCTCTTCTCTCTTACCCAATCTCAAGCCTTTACACAATCTGTGGGTTTGTGGTTTCGGGCTGTTCAAGGGGGCTGATCTATCTCTATGGGTTGTGCAACTGGCCTGACCATCGTTGCTCTCTTGCCTTCCACAGAAAAAGACAGGCTGGGGAGATGAGGTGTGGTGTAATTTCTCTCTCTCTCTCTCTCTCTCTCTCTCTCTGTGTGTGTGTGTGTGTACGCAAAGATGCACTCACAGTCTGTTTCAAACACAGAGAGCCGCTTGTGCAGAACGACAGCAACTAAGCCTTAGAACCTGAATGCTCTCTTGCTACCTCTTTTGCATCTCCAGCCAGCCACTTCCTTTGTGAGGAAGATTGCTTGTTAATGGCTCAAGGTGGGTGGGGTGCTTGTTATCTCAATGGGAGCTAATGACTGAGAGATATCTGGCACTCTCTCTTCTGAGCTGCCAGGACTTTGAGAAGTACTTCCCCCACCCTGACACCCAGTAGAATGCATGATGTGGCGCTCTCCTGGGGATGAAAAAATGACTATGTAACTTTAATAACTGGCAAGGAACTGTGTTTGCATTTTTCCTCTTCCCTCCTCACTCCCTTTTCCTTTTGTGTGCTGCAGTTGCAAGCCTGAGGGCAGAGACCATCTGGCTTCAATTGACTGCATGTGCTCTACGCAGAAGGTCAGAGCGATCTGTTCACCATGATGCTGGCCCAGAGGACTGAAATTGTGGTCAGAGTTCTCCTGCCCTCTGAAGTGGGGCAAGTAGCAATGGCAGGGGAAGGGGCCTTCTCCACGGCGGCGGCAACCCCATGTGGAAAGCTCCCCTCCCCAACTCTGACATCATTTTAGTCCCCAGCATATACATTTTAAGAACCCAGAGTTGGGCAGTACCATTAGGGGACCAACCCCAAAGTCACAAGCTACTGAGTTCTCCAGAATGCTTCATCAGGCGAGTTGTTACACAAAGCCTCTTGCCCAATGAACGAAGCTTCTGGAGAACTTGAAAGCTCGCCAAGTTTCTGAGACATTTTGGTTCTTGTTGCTGAACTCTGGATTTTGCAAACTCTTATGAACCAATGTATTTCTCCAGCCTCTTAAACACACCCTGCCCCCCGCTCAGATTGTATAGTTGTTTCTGTTTACTTTTACCTGAAGGATCGTCTCGCCACTTATATATTCAATCGATCACTGAGCTCTGAAGGAGAAGGCTTCTGGCAGATTGTCCCTTACTCGGAGGTTCATTCCACACAATGTCAGAATCAGGCCTTTAGTGCTGTGGCACCAGCTCCTTGAATATTAGACAGGTGCCACCTCTGTTATTTTTTTTGTCCCCTTCTGAAGAAGACCTTCCTATTTCAACCAGGCTTTTAAGTTGAGAACTTTCCCGGTCTGCATCTTTTATTTCAATTTATTTCAAAAAAAATTTAAGTATGTTATCACTTGCTCTTTGCTGCTCTGGGCTCCTTTGGCAGAACAGGCAGGATCTAAATTTAACAATAAGTAAATATTTTAAAGGAGAAATAAAAGCAGCACAACAGGGCACATTATTTTATGTACATTGTTAAACGTACACGCTATTCTCTTCTTTGCTTTCCAAATGGTTTTAATATTGTATTTTCATATTGTTGTAACCCCCCTGTGGGATGGGGAGGGAGGCTGTGTGTTTGTATGTGTCCTGAGTGTATGAACATGTCAAAATGTGTGGGGACCCCGGTTAGCCACCCCTACTATAGAATAAAGCAATCCCAATTCACAAACCAATTTAACACACCTATTTTCCACCTTAGAAATAAAATGTGTGTGTGTGTGTGTGTGTGTGTGTGTGTGTGTGTTTGACTTGGCTCCAGTCTTTTACCCACTTACCTGAGAGCAAGTCCCACTAACCTCTGTCGGATCTGCTTCTGAGCAGACATGCCCAGCCTCACGTTTTGTGTTCCTTTTTGTGAGGCAGGGCAGCACGAGTGATTTTTATCGGCAGCACGATTTTTATCGGCAGCACGAGTGATTTTATCCATAAACATGGTTTTAACAGTGAGTCCGTAAGTGACTGTGGAGGCCAATTCTGGATCCACACATTCTTCCACAGTGGGTACATATGTTTCTGTGCGGGAGTTGATCATAGTGATGGTTTGCCAAGCGTGCCTTCCTCTTAGGGCGTTTCTCTCTCCTTTTTGTCCTGAGTTCGAGCGTCTTCAAAGCCCATGACCCCTTTGGTAAAGGCTCACAGGCCAGTGTTTCCCAGTTGTCGGTGTTTGTACTACATTTTTTTAGATTTGCCTTGAGTGAGTCTTTGAACCTCTTTTATTGACCACCAGCATTACGCTTTCCATTTTTAAGTTCGGAATAGAGTAGTTGCTTTGGAAGACGATAATCAGGCATCCACACAACATGGCCAGTCCAACGAAGTTGATGTTGAAGAATCATCAGCTGCCATGAAAGGAACCATGAAATCATCTTTTCTCCCTTCATTACACCCATAGCCTCCTGGGGTCACAAAGATTTTCCATCACGACCAAAGGTCAAGCAATGGCTGCTGATTCCCTTACACTGTAAGGATCAATACAGAGTTGTTAAACTACAGCAATAAACGCATTTCACACAGATTGTGAACGCCCCCAAAAAAGAAAAAATAAGATGCTTCTTTGTTGAAATTTCCACTCAGAGCGTGTGTAGATTGCAACATGTGAATTATCATACAGTGGTACCTCAGGTTACATAGATAGATAGATAGATAGATTCTTTATTGTCATTACACAAGTGCAACATTGCACAGTGCAACGAAATTGGATGTCATCCCTTAAAAAAACAACAAAAGCAAAACAGCAACAACAACCAAACAAACCACATTCCAGCCACACCCACACCCACACCCATCAAACTCCCAGGTCACACTATCGAGTTACAGCATTCAAAAAGGCCACAGCTCTTGGATAGAAACTATTTTTCAGTCTATTTGTCCTTGACTTGATGTTTCTATATCTCCTGCCAGAAGGCAGTAGTGCAAACAGACTGTATCCCGGGTGAGATGCATCCTGCAGG
Source organism: Podarcis cretensis (assembly GCF_951804945.1). Classification (NCBI taxonomy): domain Eukaryota; kingdom Metazoa; phylum Chordata; class Lepidosauria; order Squamata; family Lacertidae; genus Podarcis; species Podarcis cretensis. The sequence goes on along the minus strand of NC_137177.1, from coordinate 19,641,250 downwards.
ATGTTGTTTGCTTTCCTAAGACAACGGGAACCGTACAGTTCTTCCAAAGATGGGAGAGGATGACCAATAATCCTTTGGGCTGTGGTTATGACCTTCTGGAGCACCTTCTTCTCCCTAGCTGTACAACTGGAGAACCAAGCACAAATACAGTATGTGAGAATGCTCTCTATGGAGCCTCGGTAGAAGGACACCAGCAGTTTCTCACTCAGATTGTTCTTCTTTAAAAGTCTGAGGAAATAAATTCTCTGCTGAGCCTTCTTCACCAGAGCAGTGGTATTTGCGCTCCAAGTCATGCCCTGATCGATAGTCACTCCCAAAAACCTGAATTCCGCCACCCTCTCCACCCGTTCCCCGTTGATATACAAGGGCTGAATGACCGCCTTTTTTGTCCTGTAATCCATCACCAATTCCTTGGTCTTAGCTGTATTAAGAGCCAGATTGTTCTCTCCACACCAAACACAGAGCCGCTCCACCTCGTCCCGATAGGCGGACTCATCCCCTCCTGAAATGAGCCCCACCACCGTAGTGTCATCAGCAAACTTGATGATTTTGTTGCTGGAATAGATGGCTGTACAGTCATACGTATAGAGAGTAAAGAGCAGGGGACTCAACACACAACCCTGTGGTGAGCCGGTGTTAAGGCTAAGGGCTTTGGACATATGTGACCCTACTCTAACCCTCTGAGAACGTTCTGACAAAAAATCCAAAACCCAGAGACAGGTGGAGTTGGAGAGTCCAATCGCCTCTAGCTTGGACACCAGTCTATGGGGGAGGATAGTGTTAAAAGCAGAGCTAAAATCCACAAACAGCAGCCTCACATAACTCCCCGGCTGCTCCAGATGGGACAGAGCAGCATGGAGAGTGGTGGTGATAGCGTCTTCTGTGGATCTATTTGCCCTGTATGCAAACTGGTAGTTGTCAAAAATTGGTGGAAGACAGGAAATAATGTGACGGCGCACCAGTTTCTCAAAGCACTTCATGATGATTGGAGTCAGTGCAACTGGTCTGTAGTCATTCAAACTACTGATTGTGGGTTTTTTAGGCAGAGGAACAATAGTTGACGACTTCAGGCAGGGTGGGACAATAGACATACGCTTCAGGTTACATATGCTTCAGGTTACATACGCTTCAGGTTACAGACTCCGCTAACCCAGAAATAGTGCTTCAGGATGAGAACAGAAATTGTGCTGTGGCGGCATGGCGGCAGCAGGAGGCCCCATTAGCTAAAGTGGTGCTTCAGGTTAAGAACAGTTTCAGGTTAATAACAGACCTCCAGAACGAATTAAATACTTAACCAGAGGTACCACTGTATATCTGAGGATTTGCAAAGGCTGTTTTAAACGACAGCTTTTATGCTCAGGGCCAGCCCTATCGTTGCTATTTCATTGTGCAAACCTAAATGATCAATATGTGATTGAATCTCTCCCTCGAAATAGTGGCACTCTGGAGGTGGTGACCTTAGATGGCCTGGTTAGAGCCTGGGAAAAGTTGTTTCTTAATGGCACAATCCTAGGCGTTCAGGAACAAGTCCTCCTTAGCTTATTTCCAGGTAAATTGGTAGAGGAGCTCAGCCTCATAGTTCTCAGCCCAGGACAGGCCTCAGAGGAAGCTGCGGTGTCTCATTTTGAGATTTATTAGGGCTACTTCTACAGCCTGACAAGAAGATTCTGCTGGCTGCATCGTGGTCCCTAGAGATAAACACACCAGTCCTGCTTCCTCTCACGATTCCCCCCTCCCTCCCCCCAGCTCTGAAATCCGACCACCTGGCCTTCTGATCTGGGGCTGCAGAGTCGTGATACGTGGACACACACACACACACACACACACACACACACACTGGCTGTGACGACATAGACGCCTATCTCCCCCTCCCCATAAACTTAGAAAAAAGTCACGAAACCGGCTAAACCAGCCAATGGCTGGGCAGAGGAACTGGAAGGGTAGGGGGATATTAATAGAGAGAGGGAGAAAGGGCAGCAGTAGCAGCCTCTGAATTTCCTGGCCAAGGAAAAGCACCCAGCAGCATTCCCCCCCCCCCAAGGCATGGTGCAGGATCCCACCGCTCAGAGGTCTGTGTAGGTACGCACACCCTCCTTTTGCCAGTTTCATTGTCCAAGGAAAAGAAGAGGAAGAGCCAAGGAAGACGCCACCAGGCAGTACTGGGTCAGCTATCCTAGAACGTAGCAAAGAGGTGAGTAGCCTGCATAGCCCAGTGGCAAAAAGCACATGCTCTATGTGCAGAAGGTCCTGGGTTCGATCCCCAGCATCTCCAGCAAGGGATGGGAAGGTCCTTGGCTGAAACCCTGGAGAGCTGCTGCTGGACCAGGAATCTCTGACCTTCCAGGTGATGCTGGACTCTCACTTGCATTGCCCCTGACTGGCTGCGGATCATGGGAGTTGGAGTCCAGCAGCATCCCTGGAGGATGCTGAGCTAAATGGACCAACAGTCAGACTTAGTACAAGGCAGATTCCTAACTAATGCTGAGGTGATGCCTGTGAGCAGGGAAAGAGAGGCAGCAGCTCAATGCACATTCGTACCACAGGTTTCAGGTTCAATGTAATTGGCATTTGCAGTTAAGAGGGCCTCATGTCTCTGGGAAACCCACTGCTGACCAGATCAGGGAGGGGCACTGCCGCTTAGTGGGCTAAGATGGATCAGTGGTTTGGCTCAGTGTAGCACATCTGCCATGCTTTAACCTTAAAACACGAGGCTCTTAATCTCAGGGTTGTGGGTTCAAGCCCCACATTAGGCAAAAAAGATTCCTACAGAGCAGCAGGTTATACTAGATGACTCTGAAATTCTGTGATTCTATGACAGCAAGTCCAGATATTCACGAACAAGAAGGAAAGCAAAAATCATACTGCAGTCTGATTGCGAGTGTTAGAATATGAACTTTTTTTTTTGCTATTGTTGTTTCAACTGTTTATTATTATATCTGCCTTACTTTTGCCTAGTTTTAATACCGTACTTCTTTCCTTAAAAAAATAAAAAATTCTGCTCAATTCAGATCTAAATTGGTCTAAATAGATTGCAGACATGGATCCTTGGCGCCAGTGCTGGATGGAGCCCCCCTTGCAAATGGTCCCGACTGGAGCAGAGGTGGAACAGTTGGGTAAGAGATTCTCCCTTTTATTCCTTCCACACTCAGCCCTTAATCATGTCGGCTGCAGCCCCATACTAACGAGTGTAGGACTTCCTTCTCAGTGCCTGTGTGTAGGATTGTGCTACTGGGTGTTGCTTTATAGTGTTTTATTTTAAAAGAATGGCTCAAATGAATAAATGGACAGTTTTTTTCATTTTAGGGATTCCTACAGTTCCCACCTATGGCATGTCAAAGTAAAGGACGACTGCCTTATATTGAGTCAGACCACTGGCCTGTTGAATGGTTTATTTAAATATTAAGGTTCGTTATTGTTTCACAAGATGTGTATCTCTTTAAAGGCCAGAGTAAATATCATGATCTAGTTTTACAGCTGTGAAGCAGTATAGCAGGTACTGTTAAGTTGTGTTAATTAAGCTGTGTCAGAAATTGGGTATAGTATATAAAGAGCAGCATGTACCTCTCTCAGTCCCCGGGTGTGAATAGGTTGATGGACGGGTCATACTTATAGAGTTAATGTAAGAGGAGTTTTTGTTTTTGTAATTAAAGCCAAGCAAAAGATATTTTTGCGTTTCTTCATTGTTTCCTGAACCAGCACGCTTTCTGCAGCACAATTAACCTGCTAAATACGCAACATCTTTCACCTAGATCAGTATTGTCTACACTGACTGGTAGCAGCCCTGCAGGGTTTCAGCCAAGGGACCTTCCCAGCCCAACCTACTACCCACTTTCTGCATGCAAAGCAGATGCTTTTTTGCAGAGCTGTTGCCCTTCCCCATGGGCAACCCTTGCTCTTCCAGTTGTTGTCGTACTGCAACTCTCATCATCCCCAACCTTTGGCCATCCTGGCTGGGGCTGATGGGAGTTGGAGTCCAGCAAACAACTGGGAGGCTGCAGCCTCCCTTCCCCATGTAAAGTATGCATTGGTTAAAATATATAGAGAGAGCCATTCACTTTCTATCTTGCATTAATCAAATTCATGATTGAAATATACTCAGAGTCGCAAAGTGATTTCATGCTCTTTATTCAGCTCATAGTGGTGAGGAGGAATGAATGAAAGTCTCCTCAAAGTATCTGCTTTATATACATTATTTACACAATGGGCTGCACATGATTGGCTAATTCTGGAATTCTACTGTAAGCCAATCAGGTTGTGGATTCACTTATATGTGGAGCATGATTGGTGGTTCCTGCCAACCAATCATACTGCTGCATTGTTCTAGGACCAATCAGACTGCTGCAATTTGGATCCTATTGTTCTAGGACCAATCAGACTGCTGCAGTTTGGATCCTATTCAACTCATTACATAACAATGATGCTACAGCCTTTTTAAATGTCTTTGTGGGTAGGGGTGGGGCTATTGGTTTGGTTTGTCTTTGTTTTGGGTTTTTATCTTGTGTTTTCATCCTGTGAACCACCCTGAGCTCTGCAAATGAAGAGTGGCATACAGATAAATAATACAGATAAATAATAATGATGATGATGACGATGACACATTCCGTGTCTCTTCAGCATCACTTAAGAAAATGCTCAAAGTCAACGGCAGTAGCCCTGCAGATTTTTTTAAATGCAAAATTTAATGCAAAACTAACACAAACATATTTTTTTTTTAAATGTAAGATGCAAAAGTGAAGCAACACTGGCAATCAAGCCATGAATTATCAAAATGGTTGAAACTGAGCATTGAAAGTTACACATAATGCTCCCTAGGGTGGGTATTAGTGGTAGTAGAAGTAATAATAATAATAAATTTATATACCACTTACATGCCATAATGACTTCTGAGCAGTTTTCAAGTGTGTGTGTGTGTGTGTGTGTGTGTGTGTCTTTAGCAGAAGAAGAATGGAACAGGTTCTTTAACATTTTTCCTAGGAAGTTTCAACCTTAAAGAAAATGTCTGCATAACTGTATCAGTGGCGTCTTATCCCTTATAAATTTAGACAAAATTATAAAGTTAATATAAATGGAGATGTAGAAGAATTTAAGTGGGCATTATTAACATGTACTACTAGACATTCACTGAGATTAAATGTACAGTATTTGGAACACAGTATTGGGCATCATTCAGGAAATCACAGGGCACAAGGTAACGAGAATCCTAAAACAGTGCTTCTTTGTATAATGCAAATGGAAGCGTTCCGAGGACAAGACGTTAAAGCAGAGCCAGGGAATATTATTATTTTCTGAGGTGGTAGCGTAGTTTGAAAGTGGTTTCACTTCCTGTGACAGGGTATACACACTTGTGTACACACATTGTTCCCATGTGGCTGGGTGATCACTCAGAGCCACTGCATGTGGAGCAAACAGTTGCCAGTTCTAGGCACCAATGGCAGGGGGAAAGCAGGAGGCTTTATCTTAAGAAATTTTCGGGAGAGATGTATAGCTCAGTGATAGATCACATGCTTTGCTTGCAGAAGGTCATGGGTTCAATCCCTGCCACCTGCAGTTCAAAAGGATGAATTCACAAATGATGGGAAGGACTTCTGGCTGAAATCCTAAAGAGCTACTGCCAGTCAGAACAGACAAGCCTAGTATATTGCAGATGATGATGATGATGATTAAATAAATAAATAAATAAATAAATAAATAAATAAATAAGAATTTATTATTTATACCCTGCCCATCAGACTGAGTTGCTCCAGCAACTCTGGTTGGCTTCCTTTGTCTTTTTGTCGCCTCTCATCATAGAAGCTTGCAAATGATCTGCAAAGCCTGTGTGGTTAAGGGTCTTCTTCTTTTTCTTCGGCGATCACTTGTAGCCGAGTAAGATTGTCTTCCATAAACATGGTTTTAACAGTGAGTCCGTAAGTGACTGTGGAGGCCAATTCTGGATCCACACATTCTTCCACAGTGGGTACATATGTTTCTGTGCGGGAGTTGATCATAGTGATGGTTTGCCAAGCGTGCCTTCCTCTTAGGGCGTTTCTCTCTCCTTTTTGTCCTGAGTTCGAGCGTCTTCAAAGCCCATGACCCCTTTGGTAAAGGCTCACAGGCCAGTGTTTCCCAGTTGTCGGTGTTTGTACTACATTTTTTTAGATTTGCCTTGAGTGAGTCTTTGAACCTCTTTTATTGACCACCAGCATTACGCTTTCCATTTTTAAGTTCGGAATAGAGTAGTTGCTTTGGAAGACGATAATCAGGCATCCACACAACATGGCCAGTCCAACGAAGTTGATGTTGAAGAATCATTGCTTTGGCACTGGTGATCTTTGCTTCTTCCACTACACTGGCATTAACGGGTAGCCTTGGGATGAATGTAGACACCATTTCTTTCAAGCCAGCTTTAACTCTTGTACCATTTCATGCAGCCGTATTCAGCCCCGACTGCTGTTTATCCTGCGGCCCTCCAGATGTTTTTGGACTCCAACTCCCATCAGCCCCTTCTGGCACAGCCAGTGGCTGAGGAGTGATAGGAATTGTAGACCAGGAATACCGGGAGGGTCTCAACCTCCTCGTCCTTGCCCTACGAAAGAAAGTGTTTTCAAATGAAAGTCTGATGCCCTTACTTCTTTCTCTTTATTTCTCCCCTGCATCAAGATTTCATGGAAGATTACAAGAAGGTTTTCCAAGAGGAAGACTTCAGCGCTGTAGACTCCTGGTTTTTGCCAGAAAATGAGGCAAATCAGCCGCCGCCAAGTTGGACCGGTGGGAGTTACCTAGCTGAGCTTGAAGGGTTTGAGAAGGAAATGCCGTTCCATCACACGCCGGGCTTGAAAGGTAAATGATATCCCTGGGTGTGATCACTAAAGTACAGTATCCCGACCTTTGCATCAGCCACGCTGGAAAGGCGTGGGAATCTGTGACCTTCCAGATGTTGATGGATCCCAAGGCCTCATCTGCACTATAGATTTAAAGCAGTATCATACCATGTAAACATTTTAAAATATATGTTGGAAGTTGCCCAGAGTGGCTGGGACAACCCAGTCAGGTGGGTGGGGTACTACTACTACTACTACTACTACTACTAATAATAATAATAATAATGGCATGGCTTCCCCTAAAGAATCCTGGGAACTGTAGTTTGTTACAGAGGCTGAGAGTTCTTAGAAGACCCTCTGTTCCTCTCACAGAGGTACAATTTCCAGAGTGGTTTAACAACCCATCCTTCTTCCTAGAGAACTCTGGAAACTGTAGCTCTTTGAAGGGAATAGGGGTTGCCTAACAACTCTCAGCATCCAAATGACAATTTCCAGAATTATTGGTCGGAAGCCATGTCTGTTCAGAGTGGTATGATACCGCTGCAAATGTGTATTGCGGATGGGGCCCGCATGTTGTAAGTTGCTTGGAGACCCTTTGGGCAGCAGCAAGCAACTAACAAGTCTAATATTTATCCCATTTCTTTTCTAGGCTTCCCTGAGTACACAAATACGGTAATGGAATTGACACAGGTCTCCTCTACCTGCTTGGATTACAGTGCACTGTATGAAAGAGGTAAGTTATAGGCACTGGCAGAGGAAGAGGGGGGCGGGGGGAGCACACCACCCCCAGCAGCGCGATCCTGGTGGGGTGCCATTGTGGCTGCCCCCCACCTGCGCAGGGCACCACACCCCTGCAGGCTGCATGCCATGCCCCCATGCCCCTGCAGGCGGTGTGCCACCCCCGGGACGCGTGCCAGCCATGCCCCTGCCTGCTGTCCCCCCCCCCCGTGCCGGAGCATGAAGCTCCGCCACTGGTTATAGGCAGGAGGAAAGAGATGGCTCTATAGGCAATTTTAGGAAGTTTGGGACACATCAGAGCAGGGAGAGCCAGATGCCCTCCAGATTACAGACTACAACTCCTATCAGCACCAGCAAACATTGACCAATGGTTAGGGATGGTGGGAGTTGGTCCAGGGATATCTGGCAGACCCCACATCAGCTATCTCTGCCTCGAGTCATTTCTGCCTCTGTGGTTCTGGGTTCAGACCAGATGGGCAAATGTTTCATTTCTATACATTACAAAATAATCAAAGCATCTTACTGTAATAAACACACACACACACACACACACACACACACACACACACACACACACAACAAATTACTGTTCAAAAGCTGGCTTGAAATTATTTTTAAAAAAGGACATTGGCATCTGCTGGCAGATGGGCAAACAAAGAGGGAACCTGGCAAATTTCCAGAGTCCTGAAATCTTGGTACATACAACAAGGGAGCTTGTTTTATGCTTCCAGGTATGTTGTACAGTGGTACCTGAGGTTACAAACACCTCAGGTTACAAACTCCCCTAACCTGGAAGTAGTACCTCGGGTTAAGAACTTTACCTCAGGATGAGAACAGAAATCACGCAGCGGCTGCACGGCGGCAGCAGGAGGCCCCATTAGCTAAAGTGGTACCTCAGGTTAAGAACAGTTTCAGGTTAAGAACGGATCTCTGGAACGAGTTAAGTACTTAACCCGAGGTACCACTGTATATGGAGTTAGTTTTTCTAACTGGTATGGGGATGTTTGCTTCACATTGTCCCAGATCCTGGCTGTAGGTGCAAAACAGGAATGGGGATCCTCCAGAGGATATTGGCCTGCAACTCCCATCCACTCCGGCCAGTGGCCAACAGTAATGGGAGGCCACACCTGGAGGGCCAGAGCTCCTTGGTGTGAGGTAAGGAAAGTGGTTGCCCCTCCTGTTGATGTTTCTTTCTCCTTCAATCGCCTTCAGATTCTAGGCTTGCCTATCAGGACAGCAGTCCCACGAGTCTGCAAGGCTCCCCATATGTTAGCCCTGCGCCTCAGGCCTTGTCTTCTCCTCTGTGCCGCTGCTCCCCTGAAGAGCAACGGCCCTCATCTCAGCCTCTGCTCGGAGGTCAACTGGAACAGCAAGAGCCAGGTAGGCGTACCAGGCTGTTGTCTTCATGCACTGACACTGGGAATCTCAGAAACCCATCTGGCTGGCCATTGTGGGATCCTGAACTAGGTGGGTGATGTTTGGTCTGATCCTGCAAGGCAATTCTAGTCCGTATGTTCTGAAAGACGCGTGGAAGCAGAGGATTCCGGAGGACGGAAAGCAGAATCTTGCAGGCTCATTAAACAGTTTGCACTGTCTGCGTCAATGTAAGGATGAAAGAAGACCTGCTGGATCCGGCCAGTAGCCCATCCTGTTTTCTCAATGGCCAAGCAGATGCTGATGGGAAGCCAGAAAGCAGGATCTGAGCACAAAGCAATCTCCTCTCTGATTCCCAGCAACCACTGATATGTAATACAGTGGTACCTTGGGTTACGTACGCTTCAGGTTACAGACTCTGCTAACCCAGAAATAGTGCTTCAGGTTAAGAACTTTGCTTCAGGATGAGAACAGAAATCACACAATGGTGGCGCGGCAGCAGCGGGAGGCCCCATTAGCTAAAGTGGTCTTCAGGTTAAGAACAGTTTCTTCTTTTTTTTTTTAATAAATTTTTATTAAGATTTTAAAGGTTACAGAAAAAATAAAAAGAAAACAATCGAAGAAAAAAAAGAAAAAACAGTACATATAAAAAAAAATCATCAAAAAACAGAAAAAAGAGAAAAAAAGAAGAAGTAAAAAACAAGTCAAACCTTTAACTCACTTACTTACATTCACTTATTTCCTTGACTTCCTCACGCCTCCCATTTTTGTATTCTAATTCAATTAGATATTCCAGCAAATCCTTCCAACTTTGTTTTTATCCTAATAATTTATCTTAACATACTATAATTCCCCTCTTTGTATTCTAATTCATATAGATCTTAATATACTGTAATTTTCCATTCTTTCTTTCACCAAATAACCATCCACTTTTACTTTATTTAATCTTATTTCTCATTAAAACTTATATATCTGTAGTTATTCTTAAGACGTTTCACCTAGGGTCAAAAAAAAGATTCCATTCCACGATTTCCCCAACTCTCATTAAAAGAAAAAAACAACACAAATTATATTATATACACTTTAAATTCCCAATTTTCTTCCACCAGATCCCCTCCCCGGTTTCGGCCCCTAGCAATAGTTCCATCAATCTCGGAAAACCATCAACCCGGAGATCTTAAGTCCGAGGCTCTTAAGCCTCTTTCATGTCCCCTCTGCCAGTCTTTTTGATAGTCTTTGGTGTTGAAAACCAGATCTCGGGGAAGCTCCAACCCAACAGTAATCGTATTCCTTCCTGCCAAACTTCCATAGTTAAAGATAGGGCCTATAGGATATTCCAAATCTTGTTTCACACTCCTTTCAAATCCAAAGGCTCCCGAAGCTCCAACCTCCACCTGGCTCAGATTTGTATCCCAAAGGTCATTTGATCTCCACATAGGGTGATCTCTCCATCTTTCATTTTCCAGACCAAGCCAGGCTTCCATCTCCAAAAATTTGCTTCTCCTAGTTGCCATCATGTAGGGCCTCAAGTTGTAGTCCGCCATTTGCCTCTGTAGGGTTACGGCTCCCCCTTTCATCACTTTAATCACAACAAGATTCTCCTCAAATTTTCCAATTTGTTCAATTGGAAGAGGTTCCTGTGCCGAGTTCTTGTCAGCTTCTTTACCAATACCCACTTTTGTTCCCATGTTTACAACATTAGTAGCCATAACATTTATCTGGTCTTGCAGCTTTCCCAAGAGATAAAATGTCCTGTTCAGTTCACACTCGATTTCCTTCCCGATCGCCATCCTTAAACAGTCCAAGGTCAAAAACTAGTTTCTCAGGGCTTTTATCTTTAAAAGCAATTTCCCAGCTGCATCCTTACGACAATATCCCAAAGCTCCCTCTAGAGGGATTCAAGTTCAAGTTCCTTTTCGCTCCTTCCAGCACAGACCCAAAGGTCCCATACATTAAATTGTAACAATTCCTTCCTTCCTTTTAAACGTAAGGTTGTAACAAAAACAGACAGTAGAAACAAAGTCCTTCTTTTGTATCTTGACAGCTAACTTGACAGCTGTCAAATTTATCTATTCACCATCAGCGGGCTCTCACAGACCACTCGCGAGTCTAGGGAAGCGGCGCTCCAATTTCCGAATTTTAACCCTCTCCTGCAGGCTCCCCTGCTTCCAAAAAGAATATCGATGGTAGTTTCAATCAGTGGAATTTAAGTCCTTTACATAAAACTCTCCACGACCTTAGTTAACAGGTTCTTTGCTTCAGATTATTTACAGAAAGGGGAGGCGGACTTCCTGTTTAGACCTTCCCCGATCGGTGCCAATTTAAAAATACTTTAAATGCTTTAAAAATCCAATTTCCGTTCTACTCACGGGTTGTTGTTTGAAATCCAATTGTCCACAAGAAAAAGTCAGCGCTCTCCGGCAACGGCTACGCGGCTTCACTCCGTAAAAATAGCGGTCGATTCAAAACACCGCGCCGCTCACCCCACGTCACTTCGGAACCCCCGGAAAGGGGTTTCCCTGTGGGTAGGGGGGGCGCTCCTGGTGTCAGCCGAATCCCACGCTCCCAGGCTTCATCCGCCTGGGATTTTTAAAGGGTCTCCGCCTTCGCCGCGGTGGCATGACCCGAATTCCACGGAGCGGGTTCCTCTCAGTCAGAGGAACACCACCATTGCCGATGGCGCTAACCCGGAAGTGACGCTAACCCGGAAGTCAGGTTAAGAACAGTTTCAAGTTAAGTACGGACCTCTGGAACGAATTAAGAACTTAACCCAAGGTACCAGTGTATTCTGATAGCGGAAGAAGAACACACGGTAGCTATTGTAGCCAAGACTAGTCCTACTCAGAAGAGAACCCATTGAAATGAATGGATGTGATTTAGTTTCCATTCATTTTGACGTGTCTGCTTTGAATCGAGCTGGATACAAGCACACTGCTTCTCTAGTTCAATGTGGTTCACTTCACCTAGCCCAATATTACTCTGATTTGGAAGTGTTCCCACAGTATCACAGGTAGATGCCTTCCCTATTACCTGCTACCTGATCAATTTAACTGGAGATGTAAACTTGGGACCTTCTACATGCAGAGCAGATGCTATGGCCCATTCCTAAATCAGAGGAGGACCAAAGGTAGAGTCACAATGACTGTAGCCAGGATTTTTGTTGTGGTGGTGGTGGAGGCAGGCTTTTGTTAGGGGTGCAGAACCTCAGATTTGTATTGATTTTTAATGATTTAAGGGGGCAGCTTCCTGCCTGCCTTCTCCCCATGAGATGCACAGAAACCCTAACCCATGTTGAGCCCTTCACAGACCTCCATGACTTTATCAGGCATCTTCCACATGCCTCCCAGTCTACCCTCACAGTCCTCTTCTTCCATAATTTCCCCTCTAGAACAAGATTTATTGGGGGTTGTGACATCCCATGATTGGAGAAAGACATCTGGCCCAGCTGTCTTCAGCCAACCGATGCCCTTGGAATGTGATTCATGTCGGTGTGGCCCTCCGGTCAGAACCCAGAGGAAAAAGGAGTCAAGGGACTGGCCAGAGGCCAATGTCACCAACTTGTCCCATAGGGAACGGACAGGTAAGAGTCTGGAAAGATTTCTGCCCTTCCCATCAATACTAGAAACCAGAGACAGGGCCTTTTTGGAGGCTGTTCCATAGCTTTCAAACTATTGGAAAAGTCTGTCAAGGTCAGGGGTCAGCAAACTTTTTCAGCAGGGGGCCGGTCCACTGTCCCTCAGACCTTGGGGGGGGGGGCTGGAATATATTTTGGGAGGGGAAATGAACGAATTCCTATGCCCCACAAATAACACAGAGATGCATTTTAAATAAAAGGACACATTCTACTCATGTAAAAACACACTGGTTCCCGGACCGTCCGCGGGCCAGATTTAGAAGGCGATTGGGCTGGATCCGGCCCCTGGGCCTTAGTTTGCCTACCCATGGTCAAGGTCCTCCTCTTTTGGCTTGCAGAGGTCTTCAAATGGTTGCTGCATTGCTGAAGGCTTTTTTTGTGCATGACTCTAAAACCTTGTGGGGGGGGGGCAGAATCAGCAGATTTAAATCTGCTCCCTTCAATTTATTCAGCTTGATGTGCTGTGTGATTCCTGTGTGATTCCAGCAACAGCTTTTAATGGCCGTTTTATTGTTATGCTTGTAACTTTGATTTAATCCTGTAAACCGCTTCCGATTCCCAGAAAAACACTGTGTAAATCGAGGTCCGACAATGGGACGCCAGCAGGCACAAGTGGACAGCAACCAGGCCGCTACTGGTTTAAAACAATCAAGTGGTGTAAAAAATTCAGGAAATAAATAAATAAAGCAAGCTGCCACTGCTGTCCCCTCCCCAAATTCCCTCTCCTTGCTGGGAAGACCTTTCCCCACCAAAATCACCACCACCCAGCCCTGACAGTAATCACAGATTAGGGGGTGCTATACTTGCCTTGCCTCGGGGCACTGGCAACCCACGCTACAGCACTGGCTCTGTTGAAGCCCTTGCTTCTCTTTCCTGAACAGGTTCCGGTCCCATCCAGCTGTGGCGTTTCCTATTGGAGCTGCTCCAAGATGGCTCCTGCCAGGCCTTCATCCGTTGGACGGGGAACGACTGGGAGTTCAAACTCTGTGACCCCCACGAGGTGAGGCTCGTATGCGAATGGAAGGAGTGGCACTTAACCCACAAGTGGGAAAGCTCCTCCCATGCCCTTCCCATCAACAGAGGTGTACCAAGGCTCCCTTGAACCCTTGGCAAGGAGAGCACGTGGATGGGCTGGCAGGATCCGAGCCAGTGGTGTGATTTTTACACCCCCTTGGTGGGGGCCAACCTCACCAACCCTAACCATCAATACAGGGAACCAGAGGGGCATGGAGAAAAGACCTTTGCAGTGCACATCGGGGTTTTAGATGTATGCTTAAGAATCAAAATGTGTGAACAGGATCAACATCAGTTTGAAAACCTGTGTATCGTACAGGAATGGGAGATAGGGTTCATAGAAGGGACCCCAAGGGTCATCCAGTCCAATCCCTTGCAATGCAGGAATTTCAGCTAAAGCATTCAGGACAGGTAGCCCCCCAAACTCTGCTTACAAGCCTTCAAGGAAGGAGAGCCCCCCACCTCCTGAGGGAGACCATTCCACGGCTGAACAGCTCTTGCTGTCAGAAAGTTCTTCCTGATGTCTAGTCAAAATCTCCTTTCTTATAACTTGAAGCCATTGGTTCAAGTCCTACCCTCGAGCAGGAGAAAACAGCTATGCCCCCACCTCACTACACCACAGGGGAGCAATCTGTGGGTCTCCAGCTGTTGTCAGCTGTATGGAAAGTAGATGCCATCATCTCACTAGGCGGCCTTTGCCAACCGGGTGCCTTCCAGCTACTTCAGACTATGTGCTGGTTGGAGAGTTGATGGAATTGTATTCCAAATCAGCTAGAAGGTTCAGGTTGCTCAAGGCTGCTGTAGCACAACACCTTCAGCTGCAAACTCAACATGCAACAGGTCTCTGGCTCTTGTGATCTTTACGCTGACACAGTGCTTGGGGGCTACCTTCCATCCCATTCTTCTTTCTCAACTATGGGCAGGTGGCGAGGCGCTGGGGCAAGAGGAAGAACAAACCCCGCATGACCTACGAGAAACTCAGCCGCGGCTTGCGCTACTACTATCACAAGAACATCATTCACAAGACCAGTGGACAGCGCTACGTGTACCGTTTTGTCTGCGACATCCAGGGCCCAATGGGTGAACTAGCTGAGAAATTGAACAGCTAGAAAGGCCTAGTATTGTTGTCATCGTCAAGCCCCTGGGCCTGCCCTCTGCCAACACCAGGAGCAAGGTGCTAGTGGGGACATTGCCAGCTCCTTTAAGACTTTGCTTAAGAGCTAAGTGGACAGCAAGGCTGGCACAAGGTTGGTGCTTCTGAAAATAGGACATTTTCTGCTACTGCTGTTTGCAGGCTGGCCAGAGTCTGTTTGCCAAAGGTATGTCCATTGAAGCAGGTTTCACTCTTGCGGGGGCCCAATTAGTGCCATTGCCTTCCGTTAAGAGTTTGGGTGTAATCCTTGACGCCTCCCTTTCCATGAAGGCGCAGGTTACAACAGCCAAGTCGACATTTTTCCATCTTCGCCGCATCAAGCAGTTGGTCCCTTACCTCTCCCACCCCGACCTGGCCACAGTGATCCATGTGATGGTCACCTCCAGGCTTGACTACTGTAATTCGCTCTTTGCGGGGCTGCCCTTGAAGCTGTCCCAGAAAGTCCAGCGAGTGCAGAATGCTGCAGCGAGGCTCCTCACAGGGGAGCATATTCTGCCATGTTAGCATATTCACCCAGTGCTTTTCCAGCTGCATTGGCTCCCGGTGGAGTACAGGGTCAGATTTAAGGTGCTGGTTTTGACCTTTAAAGCCCTTCATGGCTTTAGGCCTAGGACCCGAGTACCTATGGGACCGCCTCTCCTGGTATGCCCCACGGAGGACCTTAAGGAGGACATATAGCAACACCCTAGAGGTCCTAAGGAAGTTAGATTAGCCTCAACCAGAGCCAGGCCTTCTCAACACTGGCTCCGGCCTGGTGGAACGCTCTGTCTCATGAGACCAGGGCCCTGCGGGATCTGATTTCTTTCTGCAGGGCCTGTAAGACAGAGTTGTTCTACCTGGCCTTTGGCTTAGAATCAGTTTGATTCCCTCCCCTCTTTCTTTTTCCTTTCTCCTCCTATGAAGAGACTGCATCCTAATGTTTTAATGTTGTACCTTAATCTTTTAAATTGTATTTTAATCAACTTGTTTTTATTATTGGTTGTTAGCCGCCCTAAGCCCAGTCTTAGCTGGGGAGGGCAAGTTATAAAAAAAATATATTATTAATTATTATTTGACAAAGTGAGAGTTTATTGCTTTTTGCTCCCCACTCATGGAGCAGGGAACAACAAAGACGAAGATTTGGTCAGAAGCAGAAAATACCTGGGCATTTAGTTGGAACAAAATAGAGCAGGGTGGGAAGAGTATGTAATTCCTTGGTGTCTCTCTCCTCCACTCCTCCGTCATCCCCATGCCTCATTTGCTGAATATTTTACCAATTATACATACAGTATTCATAATATGCAGAGAATTTTCTTTGCCTTCCTCCCTTGGGTCAGTGGCTAGATTGTAAGCCACTTGGGGCAGAGGAACCGTCCTTCCAGAATTTGTAAAGCACTATGTACCATAGTAGTATGAAAATAAAACAAACGAACAAACCCAAAGCGTAATTTTTAGGTGGGTGAAAATATCTCTCAGCTCTGTTGGTTGCAGGGGCCATGGCTGAAAGGAAGCAGCAAAATTTTAGCAGCTTTTCAAAAAACCACGCACCATGAATCTAAGTACGGTTACAGTTCCCCATCGTGTTTAGTCATTTAACATGGACAGGATTACAGTGCAATTGACAAGTCTAATTGGTCAGTTTCCTACTCTTACTTACCCGGGAGTAAGGTAACGAACTAAAAACAGTAACGAACTAAAAACCGGAACTAGTTCTGAATAGACATATACAGCATTAGAATAATTTCTCCAATTCGTAGCAAACATCCACATGTTTTCTGAATGTCCACTTGTTTTGTGGGGTACCATAGCCTTTTTTTCAGTGGGAGAGACAGAGTGCAAATGTATGTATGTATGTGCATTTGCCTGCCTGCAGTGGAAGATGGCAAACTTTCAGAATAACTCCAGTTGCAGAACCTGCTTCTTAGGATTCAAAGAGGAAAGATTTTTCCAAGTCGTCACCACAAACACCAGAGTGGGTTTATGTGTATGGGAAATGGTGAAAATATCCTTTCCCCTGCACTGCAATTCAAGATAGACCCAGAGCCATCTTTGATGACATAAATTACATGATGTTTGCTGTTAATAAAGGAATCAAGAGACTGCTGGTAGGTTAAGCAACACAAACCCTTTTCAGTGCCAAACCATGCTGCCTTTAAAAAGGCAGCCAATTTGCTTTGCAGATGTTCTAAGGTGGTTTCCCTTTTTGCTGTGAGATGGTAGAACTTCTGTTTTCTGAATGTCCACCTGGCCTGTGGAGCACCACAAACCTTAGCCTTACTTCAGGTGGGGGTTGACCAGTGGCCCACAAGTTGTTGCTAGACAACAACTCCCACTATCCCTGCCTGGGGCTGATGGGAGTCTGAGTCCCAACATCTGCAAGGCCACAGAACTCCCATCCCCAGCCTTAGATGAAACCCTGCTTTCTTGGGGAGGAGCAACAAACCAATGAAGGATCCTGCCAGGTGTACAAGTGAGGAACTGCTGCCAAAATCGCAGGGCAGCAGCACATATTGCAGAAGTTAGAAATGGCTGAGCCAGGCCACAGAAGGATGGGAGCAAGTCCCACCCCCCCCACCCTTGACTGAGATTTCATGGCATTTTGATTTAGTCCAAAGAACTGGAAAATATGAAGGCACGTTTTGATGCAGCAAGATTTATTCCAAAGAATTAGAAAATATGAAGGCACATTCTACTTATCAAATTGTAACTTACAGCAAGAAAGGATGCTGGGATGTGTGTGTGTGTGTGTGTGTGTGTGTGTGAGAGAGAGAGAGAGAGAGAGAGAGAGAGAGAGAGAGAGAGATACAGACAGACAGACAGACAGACAGACAGACCGCTCTTAGGTTCCTCCCCACAGCAACCTGACCTATGCCGTGCCCCTTCGGTAATGAGTGCAGCTAGGCTTAGATACCTATATTCCAGCAAGTGGCATGTGTGTGTGTGCGCCATTTTGACACGAATGCCCAGCACTCTCCCACCCTGGTCTCAGACCCAGCTCTGCTGCTGGTGTTGCTGCTTCTGCTTCTGTTGCAGAACTCTGGCAGCCAGGGTCCAGCGCTCCAGCCACTGCTGTAGGGTGAAGCCAAGGCGGCGCTCGGTGGGGAGTACAAACTGCGCGGGTTGCTCCCACCTGGAAGAGGGAAAACAGAGAGGGGTTTTCAGAGTGGCAGCTGGGATAGTTTTTTGCAGGACCCCCCCCACCTCACCCCCCAAAACCCAAGAACCTCAGAGCTGATGGGTCCTGTACACCAATTTCTTTCTCTTTTTTAAGGGTGAATGCAGAAATCCCTGTCAACTAGGGCTCCTTCAGACTGGGGTTTATTTTGCAGGTGCATCCCACAACATGCCATTGCATTGGGGTGGATACTAGACCACCCACACATTATTCCACATATATATATATTTCTGTTTTACAATTTAAAGCACTCATTTTTACATCCTTAAAATATCAATGACTTCCCTTGTCTTTCCATGGTTCATTTTACATATCATAAATTTCTGCACATTTTACAAAAACTGTACTATTCAGTATTCCGTTATTACATCCATCAAAACATATATTCAATAAACGTTTTCCAATCTTCTCTAAACGTATGTTCTTCTTGTTCTCTTATTCTATATGTTAAGTGCAAGCTGCGAATATTCTGTCAACTTGAGTTGCCATTCTTCTTTGGTTGGGGCCTCGCTCGTTTTCCATTTTGGGGCTAATAAAACACAGGCCGCAAGTAGCATACATACATAACCTTTTTTTAATACATGGGAATTTCAGTCTGAATTATCCCCAACAGAAAGGACTCTGATTTTTTTGGGGAAAGTACTTTTAAACTTTTTAAAAATTAATTATGGATCATTTCCCAATACTCTTTTACCCTCTTACAAGTCCACCACAGATGAAAGAACGTTCCCTCCATCTCTTTGCATCTCCAGCACTTGTCTGATTCTGCCTTATACATCTTAGCAAGCCTACGCGGAGTGAAATACCATCTGTAAATCATTGTCAAGTAATTCTCCTTCAAAGAATAATATGCTGTGAACTTCAAATCACTTTTCCAGAGGTTTTCCTAGAGGTTAAAATCTATATTGTGTCCTATATCTATTCCCCAGTATCCACACATTATTCCTCATGGATGATGGGACCCATGTTTGAATAAGGCTGCCCTAACCCAAAGGTCTAGGAACGCGGGTGGCGCTGTGGTTTAAACCACAGAGCCTAGGACTTGCCAGTCAGAAGGTTGGCGGTTCGAATCCCCGCGACGGGGTGAGCTCACGTTGCTCGGTCTCTGCTCCTGCCAACCTAGCAGTTCGAAAGCACGTCAAAGTGCAAGTAGATAAATAGGTACCACTCAGGCAGGAAGGTAAACGGCGTTTCCGTGCGCTGCTCTGGTTCGCCAGAAGCAGCTTAGTCATGCTGGCCACATGACCCGGAAGCTCCCTCGGCCAATAAAGCGAGATGAGCACCGCAACCCCAGAGTCAGCCATGACTGGACCTAATGGTCAGGGGTCCCTTTACCTTTACCTTTAACCCAAACGTAGATTGCCATGTTGAGTCCACCCTCTCCCATCAGCCCCCCAAGCAGCATGGGCAACAGCCAGGGATGATGGGAGTTGTGGTCCCAACTGCATCTGGAAGGGACTAGGCTCAGGAATATATCCCACAATGCCTTGCCAACCTCCCTCCACTTACCAGGCGTCCACAACAGCCTGTACCTCCTGCCAACGCTCAATACGACACCGGCACTGATCCGTCATGCGCTGGATCCGGGGCAGCAGCTCAAGGACCTGCTCCTCATCGTGGCTCTGCACCTCCCGCACAAGAGCTGGGGACGGGGGGGGGGGGGAGAGGGAGATTTGGGAAGAACTCGCTGAGTATCAAGCAGTAACTATTGTGGGTGGCCTAGGGGTTAGTCCACATCATACGTAAAAATGGAAACTAAAAATGCATTTTTGAAATTGTATGGTAGGATAGTAGCAACTCCCTGCTTGCACCAATGAAGCCTAGCACAGAACGGAAGGAGTTAGCCTCCTGGAGTTAGCCTAAGACAGAGGATTTCAACCTTTTTGAGTCCACAGCTCACCTGACCAATCACATTCCTTCTGCTGCTCCTCTGTAGGGAAATATGCTCAGAGCCTCAGAAATCCAGCTATGTCACCCCTTGTCTGCAGAGCCGGTAGCCCGTCACCCCCTTTTGAAACCCCTCCCTTGTGGAGTGTTCCCTCAGCCTCCTCTCTCCTCTCCTTGAGAGTCCTCCAGGCACCGAAGTAGCCCCTGTTGTTTGCAGCACCCCAGGGGTGCCACGGCACACTGGTTGAAAACCACTGGCATATAAGGTATTTTCCAGTGTTCCTGAGAAAGAACATTGATGGGGATTGGTTGAGCCATTGGTGGAGGGCCACAGGTGAGGAAACTAGGCCCATTCCAGCGTTTTGGCTGGGCAGGAACTCCGATAATGCCTCTTACTTGAATGCAGAATACAGAGGGGGCGATTTGTGTGTGTTTGTGTGTGTGTGTGTGTAGAAACCAGCCTATTGTACAAGGGATAACATTCACACCTGTTGCTCCACCCACTTGTGCTTATGGACCCGCCCACAACTGGCACATGGCCTTCAAAAGCTTGCCTAGAAAGGAATGTGGCCCACAGGCTGTAGGAAAAAACACCTCCCCCTTTCTTTCAGGAAGTGGATATTCCCAGCCCTAACTGAAGGTGCTGGGGAGTGAAGCTGGGACCTTTACATGGGAAGCAGATGCTTCACCCACAAGCCACGGCTCCCTTCTCCAAGACGTGCCACGCTAAGGTTGACTCACCCTGCGCATCTGGCTCTGGGGAGTTATCCAGCTGGCGCTGCAGGCTTCCCAGCGCCCTCTGCTTTGAGCCAAGTTGGGCACGCAGGAGCATGAGCATCTTCTTCAGCTCTGTGGTGTGCACAAGCAGCTCCTCTGGGGCCTGGAGACAGAGAGGAATGATGGAGCACAGGGCACAGCAGACATCAACACAAGATGCTGAAGAGCAACACGGGAAGGCCTCCCATTTTAGAAAAACCTATCTAGGGCAGATTTTAGACCACTAGTAAAGGTTCGGAGTTAAGGGTACCGAGTCATTTTGACAAGTAGCAGCCCTATTTAAAATAAAGCTTCATGTTTAATTTCCAGCTATTTCACCCAAGAAACAGACGTTTCGTTTGATGTGGCAATGAACTGCATTTTGTTCTCTTGATACGGCTGATGGATATGGCTGGGCAATATAGTGATATATTGCCCAAAACCAGTTTGAAGTCAAAACCAGTATGATATCAGTTTCACAATTTTTGACCTGGCAATATATTGCAAATCATGATGAGATTTTTGCATAACGCACACACAATGTGGGGAGAAACTGTGAAGCCAGCCAATGCCTCTACATTATTTCAGACATTGTGACATATCAGTATATCGCAATGTTTAGCAGCTGATCTGTCATGATGTTGAAAACCAGTTATCGCCCAACCCTAGCGATGGACTAATCCAACAAAATTCTGTCCTGTTCTATAAAGTAAAAAGGTAAAGGTAAAGGGACCCCTGACCATTAGGTCCAGTCTTGGCCGACTCTGGGGTTGCGGAGCTCATCTCGCTTTATTGGCTGAGGGAGCCGGCGTACAGCTTCCGGGTCATGTGGCCAGCAGGACTAAGCCACTTCTGGCACACGGAAATACCGTTTACCTTCCTGCCTGAGTGGTACCTATTTATCTACTTGCACTTTGATGTGCTTTCGAACTGCTAGGTTGGCAGGAACAGGGACCGAGCAACGGGAGCTCACCCCGTCACGGGGATTTGAACCGCCGACCTTCTGATCAGCAAGTCCTAGGCTCTGTGGTTTAACCCACAGCGCCACCAGCATTCTATAAACTAGGGCATACCTAAAGGTGCATACAGAATACAAATGCACACTTCACGGAACTGGGGTCGCCCAGAGCTCTTTGCTTTCACAGACAGGCCATGGAAATTATGTCGGCTTCTGCATAAAATGTGAAGCCGCTAGAACACATTTTTTCTTGCTAGAAAAGGAGCCTGCAAAAAAGGCTGTGCAGGATCCCAGGAACATGGGGAAGCGACCTTGCACCAGGCCAGGCTATTTGTCCATGAAGTATGACTCCCACCACCTGTTTCCTGATCCTTTTAACATAGAGACAGCTAACCTGAGGCCCTCCAGAAGCTACTGGACTACAGCTCCCACCATCCCTGACCTCTGGGCCATGGTGGCTGGGGATGATGGGAGTAGCAGTCTAGCAAAAGCTGGAGTGTCACAGGTGAGTGCCTGCTGTCCTGCTATAAACAAAAAGGTGAACTCAGGACTTCCTGCATGGGATCTACCACTGGGCTATTGTGGGGAGGTGGAGGGGGGAGAAAAAGTTATTTCAAGTGATCCAGCCCAGTTAGCTTCCTCCCCCCACTCCACCTAGATATAAACCAAGCCCGCAGCAGAGAGGCACTCACCTTGTAGAGAGGGAAGGCAACTCCCTGGCACACACTGAGGAAGGGCTGGTACACGGCTGGCGCTGTTCGGCTCAGGCGGTGGATAGAAAGCTCATGGGCAGGGATTCGCTGTGACCTGAAATATTTTTGGGGGTGTGTGTGTCAGAAAGAAGGGCTCATGATTTCCCCTTCACCCCACACCTTGTCTTCAAATGAAAGATGGAGGATGCATTCTGATCCCAGCGCATACACATTTGTGTGCTTGCTTGAGGTATGAACATGGGCCCAGTCCGCGCTATACATTTAAAGCAGTATCATACCACTTTGAATCCTTTACAGCTTCCCCCAAAGAATCCTGGGAAATGTAAAGGCCAGCAAGAGTTGTTAGGAGAGCCCTTTGCTCCGCACAGAGTCACGATTCCCAGAGTTCCCCGATTGCTAAACCACTCTGGGAATTGTACCTCTGGCAGGGGAATAAGGGACTCCCAAGAAACTCTTGGCACCCTTTACATTTCCCAGGATTCTCTGGGGGAAGGCATGGCAATTTAAAGTGGCATGATACTGCTTCAAATGTGTAGTGCAGATGGGGCCATGGGATACACACAGCTCTAAGCGCTGTCAGGCTTAAAATATAAATTAACCACCCTCTAGATTGTGCATCAAAGAAGGACAAGACTTGAAACCCACACCAATCTCATTTGAATACAGTTTAACTATTTGTACTTGTTCCAGCCAATATATTCCGGCTTTGATCATCACAGGAGGAGCCAGGACCAATTAACCATCCGCCTCCAAGCAGCAAAAGTCTTTAGCAGCCTTGCCCACCCTGCTGTCTCAACTCTAGCATGGTCCATGGTCAGTTGCAGTTCAACAGCATCTGGGGAGCACCAGAATCAGGGAAGCCTACTCTTACTTGCAGCCAGTTCTCCAGCTTCAACAATTTCGGGAGACATGGCCAAAGCGTGACTTTGCTCTTTTAAAAATGAGAAACTTAGAAGTAGGTCTCTTGCAGCCCATTGTAGGGCTGTCCTGTTTCTAGAGCCCACAGAGTTGCTCATCTATGGGGAGGGGAGAAGGAGGACTCACGCAGGGAGATCGCGGCGCAACAGGCAAGGCAGAGCGATGGTCCCAAACTGTCGAACCTCGCGGTCCACCCTATCCTCCAGTTGCTCGGCTGCTCCCTTCACCAATTGCTCTTGAGGCAGCAGTTTCTTTTCTATGAAGTCTTGGATCTGATGGAGAGACATAAAAGAAAAACCAGCATGGTCACAAAGATGCCACGTAAGCACAGTACCTCTGCTTCCAGGTGCAGAACATGGAATCCCAGGTCTCCTCGCTGCACTTTTTGTAATATTTATTTTGAAAGTTTCTAGTCCTCAACGTTGCAGAGCCCCACTTGGGTCAGGAACAACTCTAGTGGCAGTATGTCTGGAGGCAGTTGGAGGATGGATGGCGGCTAACAGATTGAGGTTGAATCCTGACAAGACAGAAGTACTGTTTTTGGGGAGACAGGGGGCGAGCAGGTGTGGAAGACTCCCTGGTCCTGAATGGGGTAACTGTGCCCCTGAAGGACCAGCTGCACAGCCTGAGAGTCATTTTGGACTCACAGCTGTCCATGGAGGCACAGGTCAATTCTATGTCCAGGGCAGCTGTCTACCAGCTCCATCAGGTAATCAGGCTGAGACTGTCTCGCCAGAGTGGTGCATATTCTGGTTATCGCCCACTTGGACTACTGCAACATTTGAAGGTGACCCGGAAACTACAACTAATTCAGAATGCGGCAGCTAGACTGGTGACTGGGAATGGCCACCAAGACCATATAACAATGGTCCTGAAAGACCTACATTGGCTCCCAGTACGCTTCCGATCACAATTGAAAGTGTTGGTGCTGGGGGGCCACCAGGTGGCGCATTGGAAGATGGCCGACAATAACATCTCTCCGATCCACACGAGGTAATTAAGAGGCTGCTATGGGAAGTATGCAGCCTTCCCACCCCCCCAAGGAGATGGGGGGGGGGACTGCCTTGCCAGTGGTGTCCATAATGCACCCCCGGATTCGAAAGAAGGGGGTGCCTGGTCACTTGGCACAAGCCCTCGGTGAAGTCGGCTCTTCCTGACGCTGCCTCCAATCAGCGCCCTGGTTCGCTTTAGCTCGAAAATATAATTGGAAACATATAATTGGAAAGAAGCTAAAGCACATACATCAAGCGAAGTTCGGGAGATAAGACTGCTGATTAATGGATCTCTGTGACCGGAGCGACGGACGGGACAAATAAATCAAGTGATGAATCACCATTAAGAGACTGGTATGTTTGGAGTGAAACGGAAGGGGGGTGGAGGAAAAAACTTTTCTTTTGTTTGCCTTATGTGAGTATTAATAACCCTCCACCCCAGAAAGAAGATCGTTGCATTTTATTAATCACAAGCAGGAATTCAAGAACTGTGTAGAGTGAATTATTGATCAAAGAGAGGATTGGTAAACATTGGAGAACATAGGAAAGTTTTTATGACGTAGTTTTAAATGGCGTCTCGTTAAGACAGGCTTGTCTAAGAAAGACGGGGGGCGAAGGACCAGGATCATCGGAATGTGAATGATGATTGGAATGTGATCTAAACCTGGCAGAGCCCTCTGTGATATACTTGGCAAGCCTGGGAAAATTAAAGGACAGACCAAGGATAAATTCTTTACGGAAGTGTGGAATGGCGTCTGTCCCTTTGTGATATGATTTTTGGGTGCATCTAAAACCCACACAGAGGATGTTTGTTTCCAACCCGCTTGTGAAGATTATCAGAGATCGCAAAGAAAGGAATATATGATAGCAACAAGAAGATGAAGAAAGTAATAAAGAGACTATCTGGACAGAACTGGATAGAATTGTCTAATTAAAGCAGCAATATAAAAGTGATGCTTGGACCCCCGTTCGGAGCTTGAAGTATGGGTACCCCCAACAAAATTTAAAAATCTGGCTGTATAATTTGGAACTAATGTGATTTGGAAATAATGTGATTTGACTGGCCTGTTAATAAAAATTATTTTTTAAAAAAGAAAGTGTTGGTGCTGACCTTGAAAGCCCTAAACAGCCTCGATCCAGTATACCTGAAGGAGCATCTCCACCCCATCATTCAGCCTGGATACTGAGGTCCAGCTCCGAGGGTCTTCTGGTGGTTCCCTCACTGTGAGCAGTGAGGTTACAGAGAACCAGGCAGAGGGCTTTCTTGCTAGTGGCGCCCGCCCTGTGGAATGCCTTCCCATCATATATCAGGGAAATAAACAACTATCTGACTTTTAGAAGACATCTGAAGGCAGCCCTGTTTAGGGAAGTTTTTAATATCTAATGTTTTACAATTTTTTATGTGCTGTAAGCTGCCCAGAGTAGCTGGGGAAACGTAGCCAGGTGGGTGGAGTATAAATAATAAAATTATTATTATTATTAAATGCCACGATCCTTGCTGCTAAGAAGCTGTCCTCCATCCTCTATCAATGGTCACCCGGCAGCAGTCGTTACATCAGGCTGCAGGAGGAGGGAATAGGGGTGTAGGGCCACTCTGTCAGCGCAGCTGAGAGAACAGCAACTTTTGGTGCCTCTTCCCCGAGCTCTTGTATCCTAGCTGGCCATTAGAAGACCAGCATTCAACTAAGAACTTGCATTGCTGTTGGCAGATTTCCTCCTCCCTCCAAATTCATCTTCCTCTTATGCCATGCCTTTTCCTAGTGCTCGTCGGTTAAACGGGCCAGGAAACAGCTAATGGGAAAGACCCACCTCTGCCCGAGATCCTGGAGAACCACAGGTGCCAGTCAGACGAGATAATCCTGGGCTGGGTGGGCAAATAGACCAACCTGGCATAAGGCAGATTCTTAGGTCCAGCATATGAATTTTGTAGCATGACCAGTCTGGCTTTAAGCAGATGGTGCATTAGGTATGGGGGAACCTGGCGACTAGATGACCCTTTCAGTCTACAATTCTAAGATAATTTAATGGAGGGCACCAGGCTGGGCTACAAATCCCATTAGCCTTGACCAATGGGGATGTTGCAAGGGGCTGATGGGAGCTGGTAGTCCACACTCGTCCTCTCAGAATCTGCTGCTGCCCCTTAGCCTGACCCCAACATCTAGCATGCCCTCCTTTTTACATAGCCAGACTTCATCTTCCAATTTCTAAGCAACAGATTCTGGCACATTGCCACCCCGGGCCATAAATATCATTTGTGTGGAGGTGAAAGGGAGCCTCAGATCTTGCCTCTGCCTGGTCCTTGCGAAGCTGTGATTTAAGATACGACGTTCCCTTGATGAGCGCCCGGATGTGCTGCTGTTTCTCATTCTGCAGGAAGGAGGCAGAGAAGGGAGATTAAGGAGCTACTTTTCAAAAGACTGCACAAGGCACGCCCTTCCCCCAAAGCCTCTCCTAATGGCAGAGGCACACACACACACACACACACGCACACACACACACGCACACACACACATGGCCACATTCACATCATCCAGTAAAAGCAGTATGTCACCACTTCAGTCACAGCTTCCCCCAAAGCATTCTGGAAGCTGAAGTTTGTTAAGGGTGCTGGGAGTTGTCAGGAGACGCCCGCAGAGCTAAAATTCCCAGAGTGGTTTAAACAAACCATTCCACTTCACAGGGCACTCTGAAAAGGGAAAGAGGGGGCTTTTAACAACCTCCATCAATACAGCACCTGCCAGATGTTGCCAGAGGCCCCACAACCAATCAACATGGCCTGTGGCCAGGTATGATGGGTATTGTAGTCCATTATATTTATGCGGGGGGGGGGGGACAGGGGGCGGAGAGAGAGAAACAAGATTGGCTCTTCCTAACCTAGAAGTTGACATCCTTCTGTATAATCAGCCCTGTTTAGGGAAGCTTTTAATGTTTGATGCATTACTGTATTTTAATATTTTGCTGAAAGCCACCCAAAGTGGCTGGGGAAGCCCAGCCAGATGGGCAGGGGTATAAATAATAAATTATTATTATTCATTCACATCCTGCTTACATGCCAAAATGGCTTCTAAGCAGTATTGTCTCAGGGCTTTTGACCCTACGCCTCAGATTCTCTGGATCTATTGCTGGGATAGCTCAGTTGGTAGAGAATGCCGGCTGTTCATCTCAGGGTCGTGGGTTCAAGCCCCACGTTGGGCAAGAGATCCCTGCATGGCGGGGGGTGGGACTAGATGACCCTGGGGGCCCCCTTCCAACTCCACACACCTATGATCCCGAGACCCACACAACTCTTTCCCCCTCGAATATTTATCCTCCCTTCCACCCACTCACCACCAGGTGGCGGAAGTCCAGGATGCTCTGGCGTTTAGCTTGCACAGCCTGCAGTTCCTCGTGCCGGGTCCTCACTGCCTCTTCCAGCTCCCGGCAGCCCTGCAGAAGTCCGTCTCTGTATCCCCTCAACCGCACGGCCCGAAGCTCCAGCTCAAACGCAGCTCTGGGGATGGGAGGCATGAAAAAAAGGGGGAAGAGAATCCCTGACACGTATCTGTTAACACAGTGCACTTATTTTATTTATGGGTATTTCCCCGTTTGCTTCCACTGCCCTTATTTTTATTCAACACCCCCCAATTGCACCCAAGACTACTACTGCCCCCCTGGGTCGTTCCAGCATACGGCCCCCTCCCCAGGGGCTGGTATCGCCCACTTTGGGAAACACTGGCTTAGAGTTTTGTTTTTAAAAGTGAGATGCACAGCTCCATTGCTGTTCATGGTCTCCCCTGAAGGAACCGCAGCTGCAAGATCCGTCTTCTCACCTGGCCAGGATAGAGCGCTCCGAGTCATCAGACAGCAGGCTATGCATCTCCTGGACGACAGCTTCCAGCCGAGCCAAGAGGCTCCTCTCCTGGGCATTTAAAGGGATCTGCTCCACACAAAGCATCTCGCACTTGCTCCAGCCCTCCTGGAGAGGAATTGAAATTGAAATACTTTATTGTCACATGTACAACTTGTATAAAGTGAGATTACACAAGCACCCCCCACTCAGCTCTCTTAGTCTTAATTCTCCTCATTTACTGACGCACACCCACCAAACCCGAAAGTCAGTTGCCCTTTTGTTATCTTTTCATTCAGCAGCCTCACAGCCCACGGATAGAAGCTGTTCTTTACCCTGTTGGTGCGACAATCATGCTTCTATATCTTCTGCCTGAGGGCAGGAGATCAAGAAAGTGCCGGCCAGGGCGTGAATCATCCCTGAGAATTTTCCTCACTCTCCTGAGGCAACCTTCTTCTGCTATTTCATCCAGAGGATTCATGGGACAGCCCATAATATCTTGTGCTGTATTCACCACTCTCTGTAGGCACTTCCTATCAATTGATGTTGAACCAGGAAGAAGGAAAGCAAAGACTATGAGCTCCCCCTTTTCTTTGGCACCCAACCCCTATGGAAAATGACAGTGCTGACAAAGCTGGGGAAGGTTTGGCTCAGTGGCAGAGCATCTGCTTCATACACAGGAAGTCCCAGGTTCAATCCCTGACATCTCCAGGCAAGGCAGGGAAAAGCCCCTGTCTGGAAGCCTGGAGAGCTGCTGCCGATTGAGTGCAGACAGAACTGAACTCGAGGGACTCAGCAGAAGGTAGCTAATAAATAATAATAATAATTTATTTATATGCCGCCCACCTACCTGGATTGCCCCAACCACTCTGGGCGGCTTCCAACAAATTAAAACACAGTAAGACATCACACATTAAAAACTGCCCTATACAGGGTTGTCTTTCAGATGTCTTCTTAAAGTCAGAGAGTTGTTTATTTCCTTGACATCTGATGGGAGGGCGTTCCACAGGGTGGGTGCCACTACCGAGAAGGCCCTCTGCCTGGTTCCCTCTAACATCATTTCTCATAGTGAGGGAAGCACCAGAAGGCCCTCGGAGCTAGACCTCAGCATCCAAGCTGAACAATGTGGGTGGAGACGCTCCTTCAGGTATACTGGGCCAAGGCCATTTAGGGCTTTAAAAGTCAGGACCAGCTCTTTGAATAATGCTCAGAAACATAGCTTCCAATGTCCTTATCACCAGATCCGCCTTAAATCCTGCTGCCCAAAATAATTTGGAGAGATCAATTATACACTTCCAAGGAAACAAGTTTTCAGATAACTGGTGTCTTTAGTTAGCTCTCTCAGAATTCACACAAGAGTGAATATGGGCAGCAC
Source organism: Podarcis cretensis (assembly GCF_951804945.1). Classification (NCBI taxonomy): domain Eukaryota; kingdom Metazoa; phylum Chordata; class Lepidosauria; order Squamata; family Lacertidae; genus Podarcis; species Podarcis cretensis. Next base: position 19,611,958 of record NC_137177.1, on the reverse strand, counting down.
AAGCACCTTCAAGCAGTGAAGAACTGAATGTATGAACCGGCCGAAGTAAAAGCTGCATTGGAAATGGCACTCATTCAGAAACTCAGACAAGGTAGGTGTTTGACAGCCCTATTCACGAGAGATAAAACAGACGATCTGTGAACCATAGCTATACATTCAGCCACAAGGAGCGCCAAGGGCCGTTACCTGGATGAGGGTCCGGACAGAGGGCAGGTCATTCATTGGCTCCGAGACATCCTCCAGGTGGGCATTATCATAGCGAAACCTGAGCATGGGGCAGAAAGGAGAGAACTGTAGACCCCGAAGTGCTTCATCAGATACCGAGGGGAAGACTCTGACTTTGAGCGATTGCTTGACATTGTGCTTTTCCCTCCACCCCCACCACTTCCCCCGAGCCTTGATGGACTTACTGGTGCCAAAGAACAGCGATGCTTCCATAAAAAATAGCTGGTTCGGGGCCAGCCAGGTAAAGTTACCCACAGAGAAACATTGCGGGTAATTGAAACGGGAGCCAGTGAAGAACCTCAGACCTTCTCCCCAGTCCATGCCTCCTCTCCCTAGGCCACAACCTTCCCTGGCTGTGGCTCATTATTATTATTATTTAGTAATTAATTAAATTTGCATACTGCCCTATACACCCCAGGTCTCAGGGCATTTCATGAAATAAACATCACAATATAAAAAAGCAGAAAATACACAATGAAAACAAAGACAAAGACAACCCAATAATCCCGCCTTCCACGGCACTGGCTGTCAATCAGTGGCTGTCTGATTAAAGAGGAACATTTTTGCCTGGCACCTAAATGAAGGCACTAGGTGAGCCTCCCTGGGGAGAAAAAGTCCCGTTCTCATGCTGCCACCCTCCGGACCTCTCCAGAGGCTGCCCGGGGGTGCTGGGTGGTGTCATTAGCCCAGGATACCCAACACCGCCACCCCTCTCCCCCAGGGCAGGACCTACTTGAGGGCTTCCACATCCCTAGGAATGTTGATGCTGGTGGTGAGCTCCTGCAGCTGCTGTGTGTTCTGCAAGGCAAGGTGCTCCAGGGCTGAAAGGATGTGGGCTGGAGGGTGGGAGCCAGCTACTTTCTGTGGGGAGACAGGGAAAGCTAGTGAGGATGACCTCAAAGACAGAGAGAGAGAGAGAAGAGACTGCTCACAGGCAGTCATAGAGCAGGCTGTCCAAGCACAGCAACAGGCTTCCTTGTTGCTGCTCAGCAATGTGTGGTCCTACCTCCACAACGCTCAGCCAGTGCTGGTAGGAAGGGTTCAGCTGCTCCTCATTCATTCCGCTGCTGAGAGACGCCAAGGGAAAAAGAGAGAGAGTGTTAGAAATTCAAGGGCAGGTGCAGGGAACCTGTGGCCCTCCATATGTGGCTGAACTACAACTCCCATCACCCCCAGCATGCATAATCCAGCAACATCTCTGGAGGGCTGCAGGTTCCCCCAAACCTGCTCAGGGAAGCAGGGAGAAAAGGACAGGTAAGAATGACCAGGATGCTTTTCGAAGGGGAAGGATACCAAAAGGGAAAGGGCACTCCCAAATGGTTTGAAGACCTAAGGTGTCTGGAAAGGACAAACTTGTGTGGGTGTAGAAATGGGGAGAGGGTCTTTAGCTGTAAGGGCTTTAGAAAGGAAGCACCATGGCACTGGACCAAGCCTGGAAGCAGACAGGGAGCCAGTGCAGGAATTTTGTGGGGGGAGTAGAATTATGAACTGCTTTCCTTCTAGAAGATCCCAGGTTCAGCCCATCACAACTCATAGAATCATACGAGATAGCGGTAACCTGGCAGAAGCAGGCAAAGTCCCACTAAAGCAAACCCCCCCATCTAAAAAATTGGAGGATTAGCACTGCAGCAGAGACCTCAGAGTCCCAGTTCGGTTAGCCAGCACTATGTTGGGCCGTCCAAAGAGACTGTGGCTCATTTTCTAGATACCCAATGTGAAATCCGGAAGCTGGGCACTCGTGGAGCAAGGGAGAGGTCTACAATGCAAGGCTAATGGGAGGAAAGTATACAAAACATGGGCAAAATGTAAGGGAAGTGGAAAACGGGTGGAAGACAGGCTCTTACGGAAAATGCCCTGATACGCTGTGCTCAAAGAGGGTCTTCAGGAAGTGGAAGCGCAGCTGGCAGGCCTCCTGGACATCTCGCTGGAGAGAAACAAGGGACAGACCTCAGCTAAGGTTCCCCCCCCCCAAAAAAAATACACCTACCTCCAGCCTGTTAAAAAATGCAGTTAACAGGTTAATTCTCCATGAGTCAGCAGAGACAATGGCTCAATCCCCACAATGCACTGGCAGGCTAACTCTTTTATCTTTGCTATGGGGCAGATTTGGGAGAAACTTTGCGTATAAAAACTCAGGTTACAGCATGCTGTGTGTTCTGGTGGTAGGGGACTGCAGGACTTGTGGAAGGTTATATAATGAAACTGTGGGTTTGAGTGAATATTTTTTGAAGAGATCATCTGAGGAAGAAGTTGGGAAATCGGCAGACTTCAGACAACTCGTTAAGTTGAAGGACTCTGCAAGCAATGGACTTTGAAGCAAATAGCCCTCTCTGGGCTCAGAGAGAGGAGATAACTTATAACATCTATAAATAGTGTATGTATGTGAAGTGCATGTTGGTGTTGGCCTAGTAAAATGACAACTTTGCTAAGTGCCTGTTTTCTGCAGTGAGTTTAACCGCTTGACTGAGCTTCCACAGTGCATACACCCAAAACAGCCCTCCAAATCTACTGAATTACGTGCCCCGAAAACTGTGTCTGGTCTCATACTGCAGAACCTTGGCACGTGCTAGAACTCGTGCAAAAACACTACAGCCAATGCTAGAATGTTGGAAGATTCAGGACAGAAATAACATCTTCACACATAGTTAAACTATGGAACTCATTCCCACAAGATGCACTGAGGGCCACCAACTCGTGTGGCTTTAACAGAGAATTAGACAAATTCCTGGAGAAGGAAAACACTGGCTCCAAACCCTGATGGCTACTTTCACTGTCAGAAGCAACATGTTTCTGAATACAAGATGCTGCAAACCACAGAAGGGAAGAGTGCTGTTGGGTTCAGGTCCTGTTTGCAAGCTTCCCATAGGCATCCGGTTGGCCGCTGTGGGAACAGGATGACTTTGGGGGCAGTCACTGCCTCTCAGCCTAGCCTACCTCGCAGGGTCATTGTGGGAATTAAATGAGGGAGAGTGCGGCCTTGAGCTCCTTGGAGAGGGAAAAAAGTTGGGATATAAGCACCATAAATTAAAAGATTATGATTTCAGAATCAAGGTTTCGGCCAATAAATAACCAGACATTGGTACGTACACTTTGACCAGAAAAAGCTGTCCTTAAGCCAGTACTACAAAGTAAATAAGTACTTGGAAATCCCAATTTCCCTGATCTCAAGTAAATACACCTTTGCAAGAAGCTACTCTGCCCTCTTCCCCGCAAGCAATCCACAAGTCCTCACCAAAACCTCCGGCTCCAAGCTGGGGAATCCAGGCTCCGGGGCTTTCTTACTGAACACCACCGCTGTCCTGGCCTTCCTACAGAAAACAAATTAGAATGGAGAGAACCCCTTCCAGCGGCTGGGCAAATCTCTCAAACATTCCTGCATGACCATTGTGGGCAAAGCAACTAATGCACATACAAAGTGACTGTTCATCCGCCACCCGGGCAAGGGAGAGGTGTCATCAGAGTTCCATCCAGGCAAAAGCAATCAAGGAGGGGGCAAAGCCAGGGCCAGTGAGGGGTGTGGCCTGGAGAGGGGGCGTGGCCTCACAAGAGTTCCAAGGGCAGGGAGGGCCACATTCGGCTCTTGGTTCCCTACTCTGGACGAATGTGCCCTGCCTATCCAAGAGACTGGAAATGGAGGACTGTACCTCTCCATCTCTTGCAGCTGCTCCAGACGGCCTCCGACTTTTGCCGCTCTTGCTTGCAGTTGCTGACGCTCTGCTGCGACCCGGGCAGAGTACGCCTTGAGCAGCAAGCTGCGGCGCTTGGCATCCCGGATCTCCTCCTGCGCCGTCTCCAGGGAGACCTCTGAGAGACCAGACGAGAGCAAGGGTGCATCACAAATTGGGCCGTGTGGGTACTCCCACGCAACTTTGGGATCTCTGCACAAGTGCTAGAATAACAACAAAGATCCCCCATGTTGGATTGTCACAAGTGCTAGAATAGGCATTAGTTTTGGCCTCTTTTTTATTTTTTTTAAAGAACAACTCAAGGTTCTAGTCCTTATTACCGCTGAGCCAACGTCTTCCCACTCACCATCCGCCACGAGCTCATGCTGTGCTGATTCAATCTGCAAGTCCAGCTGCTGCAGCTCCCCCCGCAGGCGGGAGATGTCTTGGACCAGCTGCTTACGGCGTTCCTTCTCTGATTCTGAACTGCTGGGCTTACCCTGGGAAGAAAAACACTAGCCCTGCTAGGGTAGAACTCTGCCGTGGCACATTTAAGCTCACTCACACCTCATTTGCCCACAATACTCATAGACATAAGGCAACCCTCCTCCTGCCCCACTGTCCCACAGATGTAGGGTGTGAATGTGGCCTCTATCTCCAAGTTCTCCCCCTCCACATCCTAAAGGCAGCCCCTTCCCCACAGATTACAAAGCCCAAGCCACACGGAGAAACAGCAACACCCAAATACCTCCCAGGGATCTCTCACCTCAGTCTCCTCCATCTGCCGGTACCTACATGAAAGGTTCAGGTTAAGAAAACCAACAGTTTCCCATTTTTCTTTAGTCGCTACAACAACTATGTCCAGAACGCACAAAAAGCCAACAAGTACAGAAACCAATTTTCTCTGCTGCAGGTGTGCTCCCACTTCCATCCCTTGAGGTAAATAGCCATTTAAAAAAAAAAAGTCTGGAAGCTTCTTATTTTGATGAATAATCACAATTCAGTGCTCACATCCACATCCTAAGCTGTGGTTGATCTTAACAATGGTGTGTTGAAAATGCCAGCTTTGTAAACTATGGTTTGATGTCTTTCAAACAAATTGTATGTTAAGATCAACCATAGTTTGCTGGGTCTGGATGAGATGCCAAGCTGCGATTCATGAAACACCAAAGCCCTTTTCATGGATGTGGCAAGGGAGCAAAAGAGGAGAGCGTGAGAGCTCAGCAAGGGGCTAGGCTTGCTTATAACACAGTAAACTGTGGTGAAGATGTAAGCAATGTGTTTAGACAGAAGTCAGAAAACAGGAACAAGTTCATCATTTGGAGTAATACTGATGAAGAAGGCAGTGGCACTAAAGTTGTTCTACAGAAAGGTTGTTCTACAGCCCTCTAGAGCAGGGCTGCCTCTTTTTGGGGGGTGGGGGAAGAGCGCCTCTGCTGCTGTTCTTTTAACCACAGCCAGGCATACAAATTAAGCAGGTAATACATCCCTGGCATGAAGTAAATAGTGGGCAAAGCTTCACCTGCTGAATTTTTGGATGTCAGGCTACTGAAGGCAAAAAAAGCCCCAACACTTAAAAATGCAAAGTTTTGGGAAAGTATAAAAGTCCTATCCTGGTGCCAAAATGACAACAAGCACAGGCAGAAGTTAGCCTAGTCTCCCTCACAGGATTGTTGTGGTGGGATAAGAAGGGAGTGGTGGAAAGCATCTACTTGGAGGAATGGCAGATTATAAAAAGGAAATACACTACAGAAATCCAACCGGTGCTGCTTCCTCCTTCATGGAGAAGCAGACAAAGGGGAGGAACACAGAAAGTTGCCTTATACCAAATCAGCCCACAGGGCTATCTAGCTCAGAACTGTCTACTCTGACTGGCAGCAGTTCTCCAGGGTTTCTGGCAGGGTCCTCTCCCAGCCCGACTTGGAGATGCCACGAATTGAACCTGGGACTTTCTGCATGCAAAGCAGATGCTCTACCACTGAGCTACAGCACAACGGCAAAGGAACTTGCCCAATGCTGAACTTTGCTTGCCACACCATTGTTGCAAAGGGTGAAAAAAAGAGGAGGGATAACTCTTAGCAGCAGGAGGTGTGGAACGCTGGAGACCCTAGTAACAAGGGAGTAACTCCTGTTTAGGTCAGCGGAAATTACTTCTGACACATTGCCCACCAAAAGGATACCATAGCAAGTTGCCCCGGATCTTCTTTACGGTCCTATAGTATCAACAAAGAGAAAAATGAAGTCAGTGAAATGCATTGTATCCCCCACTACTTGATCTCTGTGCCAAAAAATAGTCACCCCAATTTCAAAGTGGAACATGTGCAGAGGAAGGTGACCAAGGGTCTGGAATCCAAACCTTATGAGGAATGGCTGAAGGAATTGAGTATATTTTAGCATGGAAAGGAGGAGACTGAGAGGAGATACGATAGCCATCTTCAAATAACTTAAGGGTTGTCACACAGAAGATGGAGCAAGCTTGCTTTCTCTTGCTCTGGAGGGTAGGACTTGAGCCATTGGCTTCAGGTTACAAGAAGGGAGATTCTGACTAAACATCAGGAATAATTTTCTGACAGTAAGAGCTGTTTGACAGTGGAACAGACTCCCCCGGGAGGTTGTGGATTCTCCTTCCTTGGAGGTTTCTAAGCAGAGGTTGGATGGCCATATGTCATGGGTACTTTAGCTGAGATTCCTGCATTGCAGGGGGTTGGGCTAGATGACCCTCAGTGTCCCTTCCAACTCTGTAATTCTAAGTATCTCAGCCTAGCGTTAAAGGCACGAGAACAGAGCCAATAATAAATGTGGCTGTTTCAGCCCATCTGCTTCCCAAGACGTCCCATGAACGCAAACAGGATCCCAGGAGTAGCAAAATCCCTCATGCCAAAGAATTGCTGAATGTGGGTAGCTAGCTTCACCCGAGAGACGGGGAGCCTGTGGCCCTCAAAGTTGTGTGCTGGACTCCAATTCCCACCGGCTGAAGCCAGCATGAAGTCCAGCCAACATCTACCAGCTCCTCAGTGTGACGAAAACAAAAAGCCAAATCCATTTAGCTTCTTACCTTTGGTGGCGAACATGCTGGATGACGAATTTCCAGATCTCAGCACACTGACCTGAGCACATCCTAGAGAATAGGGGAAAGGATGGAAAGCATTTATATCCCACTCATAAGCCAAAAAGGCTTCCAGAGCGACTAACATACAATCCGTTACATGCAACCAGCATGTAACTCCACTGCTGCCCATATGCTTCTGGGCAAAGTTCTAGGCTCTTGGATTAATTTACAAAGCCTTTAATAACTTGGGACCAGAATCCCTTAAGGTCTACTCAATTCGTTATATCGCTGCCTGGCCGAGGAGGTCTTTGTGGGAAACGCTGTTAGCAATCCCCCCTGGCTCAGACCCACCTGCACGTTCAGAACTGTGGGCCTCTCTCCCCTCCCTGCTGAACATCCAGTGCTTGGCGAGGACTATTTTTGTTTGAGCAGGCATTTTATGTAAGGTTTCAGATTCTGATGGACAATTTTTATCCCTGCTGTACACAACTGGGTTAAACGGGGAAATGTGGAATTAATCTGCTTAGAAGAGACTGGAATTCTAAGACAGACATTGTTGGAAGAAAACGTTACAGGCGCAGCCTTCTAACACCCATCGCAGGCCCAAGCATTGCAGCCAGAGCCCCATTAGAACAGGTAGAATGGAAAATAGGGTGACCCACAGCAGGCAGAAGCAGAGTCAATGATAGGTGGACTCAGCCGATTCTAGTTACAGGTAGGTAGCCGTGTTGGTCTACTGTAGTCGAAACAAAATAAAATAAAAAAATTCCTTCCAGTAGCACCTTAGAAACCAACTAAGTTAGTTATTGACATGAAAGCTCATACCAATAACTAACTTAGTTGGTCTCTAAGGTGCGCTGTGGGTTAAACCACAGAGCCTAGGGCTTGCCGAAGGTCAGTGGTTCGAATCCCCATGACGGGGTGAGCTCCCGTTGCTCGGTCCCTGCTCCTGCCAACCTAGCAGTTCGAAAGCATGTCAAAGTGCAAGTAGATAAATAGGTACCACTCCAGCGGGAAGGTAAACGGCATTTCCGTGCGCTGCTCTGGTTCGCCAGAAGCGGCTGTCATGCTGGCCACATGACCCGGAAGCTGTATGTCGGCTCCCTCAGTCAATAAAGCGAGATGAGCACCGCAACCCCAGAGTCGGCCACGACTGGACCTAATGGTCAGGGGTCCCTTTACCTTTAAGGTGCTACTGGAAGGATTTATTTATTTATTTATTTATTTTGTTTCAGCCTATTCTAGTTTTCTCCCCATCCTCCTCCCTGCTGGCTGAGAGCAGACTTAAGCCAACAAAGGTCCTGTAAATCTAAGAGAAGAGCCCTGGTGGATCAGTCCAATTGCCCACCTAGCGTTAACATCCTGTTCTCACAGTGGCCGACCAGATGCCTGTGGGAAACCAGAGAGCCAGCATGGTGTAGTGGTTAGAGTACTGGACTAAGACCTTTGAGACCTGGGTTCAAATCCCCACCGAATCTGGCTTTGGGCCAGACACTGCCTCTCAGCCTAACCTACCTCACAGGGTCGTTGTGGAGATTAAATGAGGCGGGGTGGGGGGAGAACTGCGTATGCCACCTTGAGCTTGAGGTGGGATAGCTCAGCCGGTGGAGCGTAAGACTCAGGGTTGTGGGTTCAAGCAAAAGAAAAGGCTCCTTTCAAATTCTACATGCAATAAAATAAACCTGCAAGCAAGACCTAGGTGCAACAGCCCCCGGCCCGCTAGATTCCCAGCAACTGGGTCACCAGAGGCGTAAGGCCCTGAACTCTGCACATGCTCAGAGGCACTCGCTTTGCTGGAGTTTTTGAAATACACTCCAGGGAGCCGCCTGAGGCAGGAGAGGGCCGCATGTCACCCACCGGCGGGCCGCACTCTCGGAGGGGATTCTGTCCGGCGGGAGCTGCATCTCCTCGGCCGCCCAGCGCCGGAGCTCCTGCGCCAGCGACGCCCCGCTGCCCCACTCCATCCCGACCACAGCCGCGCCTCGACGGAACTTCTCCCGCAGATGCTGCTGCTGCTGCTGCTGCTGCTTCTTCTTTCCTGCTGCCTGCGCGGAACTTCAACTCAAGCGCCTTCCCTCCCGGGCGCCACCCACCTTCCCGTGGCACGCCGGGAAATGTAGTCCCATGTCGCAAGAGCTGCCGGGACGTGTAACCGGAGAGGGAGGGGAAGAGTGCGAAAAAGAGACTCCGCTTTCGCACAGGCTGCTGGGATTTGTAGTTTCGGGTTGGCTGTGAGAGGGCTGAGCGTCTGCCCGAAAGGCCGTGTCTGATTGTCTTGCTATTCCTATTAGTACAGTACATTTTTTGCATCTTTATTCTTAGCCCTCTTTATGACTTATGCGTGCGTTCCGAAATATGTGTGTGTGTGTGTATGTGTATATATATATATATATGTATGTATGTATATGTGTATATATATATATATATATTCTGTTTTACAATTTAGAATACTCATTTAAACATCCTTAAAATATAAATTACTTCCCTTCTTCTCTTTCCATGGTTCATTTTGCATATCATAAATCCCTGGATATTTCACATAAATTAAACCGTTCAGTATTCCATTATTATTTTTTGTTGTTGTTTAGTTGAAACAAAAAAAATTCCTTCCAGTAGCACCTTAAAGACCAACTAAGTTAGTTCTTGGTATGAGCTTTCGTGTGCATGCACACTTCAGAAGTGTGCATGCACACGAAAGCTCATACCAAGAACTAACTTAGTTGGTCTTTAAGGTGCTACTGGAAGGAATTTTTTTTGTTTTGACTATGGCAGACCAACACGGCTACCTATCTGTAACTGGTTGTTTAGTTGTTTAGTCATGTCCGACTCTTCATGACCCCATGGACCAGAGCACGCCCGGCATTCATCTTCCACTTCCGCAATTCCATTATTACATCCATCAAAACTTATTTGCACTGTTTATCTTAATGATGCCAGCGCTTTCAAGTGTACACAATTTCTCCCTGTATATTCAATAAACATTTTCCGATCTTCTTTAAACGTATGTTCTTCTTGTTCTCTTATTCTATATGTTAGGTCCGCAAGCTGCGCATATTCGATCAGTTTATGTATATGTAACATAAACCCACAACACACTTCCCTTAAGAAGCAGGTACGAATCTCCGGGGCACTCCTTGACCTGATGGTTATCTCTGGAGGCTCAGGTAGCCTTGGTGGTCAGGAGTGCCAGTTTCCAGTTATGGTTAGTTCAGCAGCTGTGGCTGTTTGTGGTCCAATATAGTGTGGACTTTGTCACCCATAAAATTATATATAGGTTATTGCAATGTGCATTACATGGGGCTGCTTAGATGGAGAAAAGACAGGTGTGAAGAAAAACTAGCCTTCTGTACAAATTTATAATATATACCATACCTCTTGCCTCTCGCCCTGCCCATCAATGGCATGCGGCCCCTGGAAGGTCATTTAGATGGGAATGCAGTCCTTGGGCTGAAAAAGCTTCCTCATCTTTCTTCTTTCCCCATCCCAACCTTTTTCCCACAAGTTAAAATCCAGACAAAACTCTTGAGTTTTTTGGGGGAATCTCTCTCTCCCCGCTGCCCCAATAAAAGTGCTACTTTTTGCCAATTCAGCGAAAACCCACCCAGACACCATTTTCCTTTGTCTTTTTCTCTTTGCTGTCTGATGCTAGAGAGAGAGGGAGCCATGTTGCAGTGCTCCGTGTGTGTTTATATGTAAATAAAGTAGATTAGCCAAAATGCTGAGTCGCTGAGGTCTGTCATGCACATGCTGCACAAACTCTATGGATCCCTAAGGGTGCCAGTGTCGGTTGGCATCGGTCGCTATCATGTTTGGGCTGAAGAAAGCTTATGAAGCTCCCAAACGATCAACCAGGAGGGAGAAAACATGACAGTCAGGCATGTGTCTCTGCCTGGGGCCTACTCAAGTGTAGGTTGAACTCCTGACAGGACCATCTTGTCCAATCCCCTGCAAACACAAGTATCACAGCTGCAGACTCCCTGACAGGTGGCCATCCAACCTCTTGCTTAACAACCTCCCAGGATTTTGTTGTCTCTGTCTTCAGAAGATTCCTTTCATCTGGTTTACCTGGAAGTGGCCAGGATTGAACCTGGGAGTTTCTGCAGGGGCAGAAGCATGTGCTCTGTCAACGAGCTGTGGTGGGTCTCGCTTCAGGTTGACCTGCATCAAACCAGTGTGGGTGGCAGTTCAAAGCTGCATTCATTATCCTGAGGCTAGAATTAGTGTTAACCTAACATGGGTGATGCTGTGGGTTCAACCACAGAGCCTAGGACTTGCCGATCAGAAGGTCGGCGGTTCGAATCCCCGCAACGGGATGAGCTCCCGTTACTCGGTCCCTGCTCCTGCCAACCTAGCAGTTCGAAAGCACAAAGTGCAAGTAGATAAGTAGGTAGCTCTCTGGTGGGAAGGTAAACGGTGTTTCCGTGAGCTGCTCTGGTTTGCCAGAAGTGGCTTAGTCATGCTGGCCACATGACCTGGAAGCTGTACGCCGGCTCCCTTGGCCAATAAAGCAAGATGAGCGCCGCAACCCCAGAGTCGGCCACGACTGGACCTAATGGTCAGGGGTCCCTTTACCTTTAACTGTGCAAAGGCAAAGTGTACATTCATTGCCCTGCTTTTGCCTCTAGCTCTGGCCACCACTAGCATGTGGCTCCCAAGGGATTGACCCAGAGAGAATATGGGGGGAAAGGTTCCCCAACACATCACTGCGTTGTCATTTTTGGCAGAAACATACTGCTCTGTGTGTCTTTGCCATAAATATGGTGGCTCTGACTTTAATTTCAGTGATCAGCAGAGGAAACGTCTGCAAGAGCAGTGTTTCTTTTCTTTTTCTTTTCCCCCAAAAAACAAGATCTTGTGCTGAGGAAGAAGGCAGTGCCTCTTTCAAATGGACACTAGGGCTCTGTGCCATGTTTCACCTGATTTCACTCCTAATGCCCCCTTGCTGCTGAGAAACGATTTTGATTTCCGGAGATGCCACTTAAAGGAGCCAAGACACAAGATGGCTTTGTAAAATACTGTTTTATTTCTTTCAGGGTACAAAGTCAGATGGGTTAAAAGTCATTAAACACTTGCTGTATTGTGGGACCAAAGTTGTACAAAAGCCCAGCATTTTTTTCTTAAGATTAATATTGCCAACCTGATAGGTGGGGTTGACCTTTCCTCGTTTGCTTGGCTGGACTGCCCGTAGAGATCGTGATAGAGATTTACATCTGCCCGACACTCATTCGAAACACAAGAGTACTTCTCACTCAGTCTCACATGCACACACACACACAAACACACACATATGGAGGAATGTACTTAATGAAGTTAGAGAGCAAACAGTGGCCTTTAAAATTAAACCTAACTATCTAACCCCTATTTACAACCACGCTAAAATTGCTCGTATGGGAAACTGACAAAGTGGACTAGTATATAATTAAAGGGTGACTTGAGTTGGTTCCTCAGCAAAGGGACACACACACACACACCCCGTTCCCCTCAAAGTGTGCCTGCCTGCTGCTTATGATCACATAAGGGCGTGGCTTTGCAAGCAGAAGGTTCCAGGTTCAAATCCTGGCATCTCCAGGCAAGGCTCAGAATATCCCTCATTTGAAATCCTGGACAGCTTTGTTAGAGGGCCACATGGTCACTGTGTCACTCAGTATAAGGAATATTTTCACGTTGTAGACTGCAGTCCTACAAACAGACTTACTAGACCCTAGTAACAAGGGAGTAACTCCTGTTTAGGTCAGCGGAAATTACTTCTGACACAATGTGTATATGCTCATCTTTAGAACATGTTATTAAATTCCAGTTTCATATCCTCCCCACCCTCCCCTTCCTAATAAAAAGTATCCCCCCCCAAAGTATCTTTGCAATAAATAGAACATACCATAATCGTTCCTGGAAGGTTAGAGATTAATGCTGTTAGGGGGAGTGGGATGTGGTAAGAAGCATTAGCTGGGTTACAAAGCTAGGAGGAAAACAAGTTTCTTTCATCTGAGTGTATCTCTGGTTTACACCGACTTTGCTTTAAATACCATCACTAATAAACAACCTGTATCGGATGGTGCTTATTATACCAGAAATCAGGAACCACAGCTCCCCCCCCCACTAATTTGCCTGTGGTGGAAAGTCATTTCATTGGAACAGGCGGTGAGGGAGTCCACCTTAGCTGTGTTTCATGAATTCCCAGCTTTTTTGTGATTTGATAGTAATCTGATCAGCAAAATACAATACGTTTTTGTACAGTACAAACATGCTGGAAAGAGGAGACTGGGGGCAGAGCCTTGATCTTAAAGCTAAACATTTCTGCATAGCATGGGACCTGGAGCGATAAGAGGTGCAGCGGAATCTTTTCTTGGAATACAGGAGATGGAAATCACTTGAAAAACTTCAGGAGCGGGGCCACTGAAGAGCGTGGCGGCCCTTCTTGCTGTAGCTGCTGTATGCGCAAGAAGAGCCCCCCATTCATAGAGCTACAGATATGCATGTGATGTTAGCAACTGGTTATCTATCGGACAATTCAAAACCAAGGCCCTTGGTTCTTGACGACACTTAGGATTCAGATTAGGCCATTCATCAAGGTAGCAGGTTCAGTGGAAACAACATTTCAGGTGATTTCAATGGGTTAAGACAGGGTGTGGAAGCAGCCTCTCCTCTCCAGATGTTGGCAGACCCCAGCTCCCATCAGCCACAGCAAACGTGGCCAAGGGTAAGGGATAATGGGTTCTGTAGTTTGGAAATTTCCTCTGGGCCACATATGCCCCATCCCTGGGCTAAGACATGCCTAACTCTGCAAGGGATATGGGCTGCAGAAGCAGATTTGGCCCCAGTTGCTAAACTCAAGCCTTCAAAAATAACTTATCAGCACCTCACCCATTACAGAACTAGCTCACAAATCGTGAGTTGCATTTTAAAAAGAAATAATATTTGCTGAATTATTTTTATTCATCTCCTGGCCTATGAGAGGCTCTATTTCTCCCAAAGCCACATTCAAGAAACAGTTTCATCAGGATAAACCAAAATATTACAAACTTATGAGCAAGCTTTCAAGGCCTCCCAAATTCTTCATAATCTGATGAAGAGCTCTGAACAACTCTAAAGCTTGCTCATGTTGAGCCTGCAGCATTTTGGTTATTCTTAATAACTGTATTATTACCATACTGGGGTTTTTTTTGGGGGGGGGGGTTCTTTCTTTTAACTGACTAACACAGCTAACTACAATGTCTGCTTCTCCTGTTAACCAAAATAAAATTTGTTAAATAACAGGGTTTTCAACATGAAGTCAGATAAACATCAGGAGGTCGCGATATACAGCTAGCATTGTTGATTGGGTTGAAGAGTCCAAGATGCTTCTCTCATGTCTTCCAATGCAATCAAAGGCAGCAGGCTTGTTGTTGGTGCTAACATGCTCAAGATCGGGACACCGTTTTATAGAGAGAAGAGTTTTTGCCCAGCACATGTGCCTTCTGAACAGGCTGCAGTTCAGCGACTGAGCTTCAGTGCCACAAAGACAAATGGCAGCAGAACTGGGCAGATGTTGTTGCACTGTATTCAGCCATACATGCGTATCAGTGAAACGTAATGTGTTTTCACAAGAGACGCTAGCGTTGCTTGGAATGCACCTTAGTGCAGCACAGAAAAGCAGAACTGACATTCTCGTCAATTGACCTTCTGCTTTACAGATGAGAGATATGCGAAAAGGACATTAAGCATCACTGGAGAAAACACTTTGCACGTGCATTAGCCAAGTAAGTCAATGGTAGTCGCACCCCCCCCCCCGCCTCTCTTTCTGATCCTGGGTTTTAAAAACCAAGGCTGCAAGGGTGGGAAGGAACTGCTGACCAGCACATGCTTACATAAGGGCCCCTCCATAAGTCATTTTGGTTGTGTACTCGTGAGGATTTGTGCTCAGGATGGTACACACAACCTTGCTTTCAATGCTGTTTGCACCTGCAAAAGTTCGGGGCAGACACACACTGCTATGTTTCCAAGCGGTGCACGCCCTGTAACTTCCAGTTGAAATGCTGCAACTTTTTATACGGCAACCGTCCTGAGCTTTGTTCATGACGTCGTTCTGCTTTTGTTGGGCTGTAGTGCAAGAGTGTCCTGCTCCAGGTGTCAATAACGCCGTGGAATTTGGGAAACATCTCAGAACAATAAAGCGGAATGGCATGTGGACGGCCACTAATGCACTATTATTGCATCAAGGATATGTTGCAGAATCACACCCACAAAAAACAAACAAAAAAACCCAAGGGAAAACATCAGTCAGGAGGGGTCCTAAGTGAGACGCAGCCTCTAAGCACTTCCGTGTTCTTTTAACTAAGAGCTCAGTGCTTTCTAAAAGCGGGATCTGGAATGTGAAATGGACATTTTGAAGCTATGGGTCAGACCCACAGCAGGTGTTCATCAGCACTGGTTGTGCCAGACCAAGACCCAAGTGCTCCCCTGGAGGGGATCTGGTCCACTTGCTGTGGATACAGAAAGGTGACCCCCCCCCCCATTCTTGGATCTGTGCATACATAAGATCGCTCAGCTATTTCAGATTTGTTAATCTCAGAAGTGACCCAGAATTAATTCCCAGTTCTGGATTAGAACCACCAGCCCGCCGCAAACCATCCATGCAAAAGTGGAACAAAGTCATCCCCGCACCCCACAATTTCGTAACCACCCTGATTGGGTGGCAAAAAAAGAAGAAAGAATTAAAAACAAACCAACTAGTGGACAGACTAATCTGCATTAGATTGATCTTCAGTATGCACTCTGGAAAGGGGAAGGAAAGGGGCCCAGGGAGATACAGATGAGCATTTAAAGGGCGAGCATCAAGACATCAAAACCAATTGGTAGGGTCTTTTCAGGACTAGGAAGCCAAAGCCGAGAGGCGTGGCCAGGCGTTTCATTAGACTACAATAGTTCCAATGGGTGGCGGTCCATGGGAGCTGCCTGCCGCGGTGGCTGGGGAAAGGGCTCACTTGACTCGGATCTCGGCGTACTCAGCCAGCTCCTCCGTCAGGGTGTAGCTGTCCTTCGTGGATAGTTTGGTGAAGTCTATGTTGGCGTAGTCAATGCCCAGGTCCTTGTTCAAGAGCCGTTTGTCGCAGCGCCCATACTGCAGGAGCGGGAGAGAGAAGACCAGGTTGAAGGCTCCCCCCAGATCACACCTCGGATTTGCGGAACTCACTGCTGCGGGGGCTTAAATCCTGAAGACTCGCTATTTGGAAGACAACACAAACACATTCGTTCTCTTACGGCAAGGATGGGGAAACTTGTGGCCATGGGTAGGCAAACTAAGTCCTGGGAACCAGCGTGTTTTTACCTGAGTAGAATGTGTGCTTTTATTTAAAATGCATCTCTGGGTTATTTGTGGGGCATATTTTTTAAAAATATATATATAGTCCGGCCCCCCACAAGTTCTGAGGGACAGTGGACCGGCCCCCTACTGAAAGAGTTTGCTGACCCCTGCCTGTGGCTCTCCAGATATTGCAGGACTCTGACTCCCATAATCCCCAGGCAGTGTGGCCCAATGGTCAGGAGATGATGCGAAGTGTAATGCAGCAACATCCCGAGGGTCCACTGGTCCCCCAGGTAAATAGACCAATGGCTTGGTTCAGTATATGTTGTTGGTTTCAACCAACCCATTTACCCAAGCAGTATTTTAAGCTACAAGGGTCGACGGACGTGCTGCAGATCAAGCCTATCTGGAACCCCTACCCTGTGACATGGAAACCAAAGCGCTGCAGTTACTTGGTGGTGCCCAAATGCACTCTGCACCTGTTCAGAGGCACTTTGTTCCTGTTTCTTATGAACTTCTTATGTTTCAGGATCGGGCCCTTCCGTTGAAAGCAGATATCCCATATTGTCTTCACCACAAGTTTACATGTCACAGAAGCAAGCAAGGGCAGGGAAAGGCCTAACAGCGCCTGGGAAGGACAGACACACAGACCCTGGGGGAAGCCATTGCAGAGGCACACTCAAGGAAACACACAGCTTTGACATAAACGATCCGGTGCGTTTCCACAAGCAACATTAAAAGCGGCTCGAGGACTTCCCATGATGCATGCACACACATGGAAGCTGTTCACGCAGGACAGGCCAAGGCAGAGGGCCGTTTTCAAATCAGAAAGACACTTTTTGAGCGAAACGAGACATGGAATCACTGACTTTTTTAAAGAGGCTGGCATGGGACGTGCCAATCCAGATCAGGACTGCAACAGGGCCAAGGGTTAAAGTCTCAGTTTGCATTTCTTAGTACAGAAAGTATTGATCTGATGTGTAGATATCTTTCCTATTCTAATTAATTCAAGAGGGTTCTGGAAGCTTCTCTGTGTGAAAGAAACAAGCAGAAGGTTCATGATACAGTCATACCTCATGTTATGTCCGCTTCAGGTTGCGTGTTTTTGTTTTGCGCCCTGCGGCAACCCAGAAGTACCGGAATGGGTTACTTCTGGGTTTCACCGCTCATGCATGTGCAGAAGCACTAAATCACGGTTTGCGCATGTGCAGAAGCACCAAATTGCGCCGCGCCTGCACAGACACAGCACTTCAAGTTGCAGGCTTTTCACATTACGGATGGGCCTCCAGAACGGATCAAGTCCATAACACGAGGTACCACTGTATTTGGGTTTTTCCTTCAGAAACGCTGAGTACAGCTGGCTTAAACTGGTTCTGTTACCTCTTTCTGTCAAGGTCATGCTGAGTATAAAATTAAGGTCAGAGGGAGCCTGGGTTTCACTTTCTCTTTCTATCTCTTTTCCTTCCAGTGTGGTGTTCTGTACATAGTATGCTTAGTGTTAAGGTAGATTTATTATAAGTTATTGTAGGTTTAAGTTAAGTCTGCTGCAACTGGATTTCTTATGGACTGTGCCAATCTTGAATGTTGTGACCATTATGCTCATTTGCCTTCAGCAGCAGTAAAGCTCTGCAGGATGAAATACAGTAGCCTCTGGTCTATTTTTTGGGAATCCTGCAACGTGTTTAAGTTTTACTTTGCTAACTATACGTTGGAGTAATGCTCTGGATCAATACTGAGTAGAATTTCAATGACATAAAGACCCCCTTCCAGCAAAGATCTGACCTAGATTAAGCCACAACATGCACATACCCTCCCACATTTCTCTGATGAAAATAGGGATGTCCTATTCAATCATCATCATCATCATCATCATCCACCCATCTGACTGGGTTGCCCCAGCCACTCTGGGCAGCTTCCAACATATATAAAAACATAATAAAACATTAAACATTAAAAAACCTTCCCTATTTAGGGCTGCCTTCAAATGTCTTCTAAAGGTTGTATAGTTACTTATCTCCTTGGCTCAGAGGTCACATGACTCCATACCCCCCAACATTTATCCAATGAAAATAGGGACCTCGTAAGGAAAAGTGGGACATTCCAGGATGAAGCAGAAACTGAGACACCTTCTGCACATCCAGGACTGTCCCTGGAAAATAGGGACACTTGGAGGGTCTGTGTTTCCTTTTTAAAAGCCATCCACACAAATTGGCCTTCCCCTTAGTCAATGGAGGTATATTAGGAGGCTGGTTCAATTGGGCAAATGGGGGCACTGCCTCACCAACCTCACCCTGCCTTCAGGCAGTCCTCTCTGGCGCCACCTACGGTTGGCCTCCCTGCCTCCTACCACAAGGCACCAGTCACTAGCGGTAGATACTGACGCCATATGATGCACATAGGAAATGCAAGACATAAAAGCGATGTAAGCATCATGCACCTGAAAGCACCCTCTGTTAGAACAGACACCAGAATTGACTGACATCAACCCTGCCTTGTCTGATCTCATCAGAAACTGCAGCTGCCTGGGGGCGGCAGAATTGACCAGAACCACTTCCATCCACCCCCACCCCCCGTTCAGTCCAAACCAGGAGAATTCTGTTTTCTAAGGCCCGGGTGCCATATACACAAAAAGGACGGTGTTATGCACATGGATGGAGAGGTCCATACTTACCTGCCCGGGTCAGTGGCTCTCCAGGGAGCAGATCTCCTTATTAGAAAAGGAACAGCAGTCACTAGTGACCTGACTGAGGAAGGCTAACCCTAGAATCAACCCTGCCATGAGGCAAAGTGAAATAGCTGGGTTTGGGGCCCCATCTTGGGAGACAGGCAGATCTGAGCCGTGGGGCACAGTTTGGGGACGTTCACACCCTTCATTTGAAGCGCTGTGATACCACCTTAAACATCCATGGCTTCCCCCTCCCAAAGGATTCTGGGAACTGTAGTTTGTTAAGGGTGCTGAGAGTCATCAGGAGACCCTCTATTCCCCCTCCTAGAACTACAGCTCCCAGAGCGGCCTAACAAGCAATCTTTCTTCCCAGGGATAGTCAGTAGAGCATGAGGTTCAAAATCTTGGGGCCACAAGGGCAAAAGAATTGTGCCTTGCAAGGGGTTGGACTGGATGACCCTTGTGGTCCCTTCCAACCCTACAATTCTGTGTCTGGCCAGGCTCCCTCCTGTCTGCTTTGATTTAAAATTGATTGCCTCCATTTTTACAAGCTGAGTTGCTTCGTGTTGACTCCCAGTCCCTCCCCACGTTCCTCCTTCCCCCCATTTTATTGAAAAATGGCAAGATTCTGCTGTAGGAAATAACCTGCACTCGCTCTCACATGAACAACTCAAAATGTGTTACAAGTTAAAAAGAGGATGTTTGCTCATTTTTGCTTCTGCATGCAGCTTTGGTTCCCCACCGCTAATCTTTTCTGGCAATCCGAACGAGGCTCTTTCCTAAACTATTCTTTTTCTCTCTCTCCTCCAAATACCCATTGCCAGATCACAAGGGAGGGAGAAAGAAACATTCACATTTTGCTTCCTTCGCTTAATGGCTCTCTGTGTGGTTGGTTCTCGCAGTGGCTAACCAGATGTTCAAGGGATGGTGTCTCATTGGGCAAAATATTCCTGCACTGCAGGGGGTTGGTCTAGATGACCCTCGTGGTCCCTTCCAGCTCTACAATTCTATGAAAAAGGGAAGCCCACAAGCCGGGCGAGATCACAGCAGCACTTTCCCCACCTGAGATGCCCAGCAGAGGCATACTGCTTCCAAAAGGGGACATGAGACACCCCCATCGCCCTCCCTCTTATCAGTACCTCTGATTTCTCCAGATGGCCAGGAGTCCTGTAGTCTCCGCTGTAGGCGACAGGAGGGTTTTCTGTTTGCATGAAACTCGAACTTTCATTCATACTTTTCCTGGGAATAAGAATAAAATAAGGAAGGGACAAAGACTTATAATGTCAAACTCTGTCCATGTTTCCAACCAACACCTCCATTTTGGGGCAACTCAGTCAGATGGGCAGCATATAAATAATAAATTGTTATTATTATTATTATTTTGGCACCAGGCTATATAATGTAAATCAGTCAGAATCCCAAGTGGCTTCTTTCATTAGCATGATGAGTTTCAGATTTGCAATCACAGCTGATGAGTGATTAGTAAACAATTCATTAATTAACCAATGGATTATCTGACAGCTTTGATAAGTGCACTTCCATATTCAAGGCCTGATAGCTATTTTGGCAATCATCTCCAGCCAGGATAAACGATCCAATCTTTCTACTATTTGCAAATCCTCAATTATCTTCTGTTTCTTTAATAATCTTGTCCTCAGTGGGTGATGGGCAGGAAATTCAAGTTTCGGGTTTTGTTTTGTTTTGAAAATTGTATTATTCGCTGATTGCAGTGGGACTGAAATAATTTTGAATCCAATTACTTGCATTTAATTGGATTGTGGACTGGGTTCTAAAATTCCGCTAGGAGTATAATAAGAGTGCTAATTTGTTTCTTAGATTATATTGTTTGTTAGGAAGCCACAGAGACTTTCAGTATCTTCTTGGCTGCACCGCAAATGAAACTGGGGACATCCAGTTTAGGAACACAGGAAGCTCCCATATACTGATTCAGACCATTGGCTTATCTAGCCCAGAATCAGTTGTCTCAACTGGGAGCAGATTTCCAGAGTTTCAGAGTCTGGAGTCTCTCCCAGTCCTAGTTGGTGATGAAGGGATATGGGTGGCACTGTGGTCTAAACCACTGAGCCTCTTGGGCTTGCCGATTGGAAGGTCAATCCCCGTGACGGGGTGAGCTCCCATTGCTCTGTCCCAGCTCCTGACAACCTAGCAGTTCAAAAGCACGCCAGCGCAAGTAGATAAATAGGTACCACTGTGGCAAGAAGGTAAACAGCATTTCCATGCGCTCTGGTTTCCGTCATAGAAACCGTGCGCTCTGATTTTCTGTTGCGTCAGAAGTGGTTTAGTCATGCTGGCCACATGACCTGGAAAGCTGTCTGCAGACAATTGCCAGCTCCCTCGGCCTGAAAGCGAGATGAGCGCCGCAACCCCATAGATGCCTTTGACTGGACTTAACTGTCCAGGGGTCCTTGACCTTTACCTTTTACCTGCAGGGAGTAGAACATGAGCCTTTCTGCATGCAAAGGATGTGCTCTATCACTGTGCCATGGTTTAGGGAAAGTTTACATAGGTATATCCCTCACTTTGGGGCTCAGTTCAGATAACACACCAGGCTATGGTTAAGGAAGCTTAATGACGGTTTAGCATGATGTCTGACTTGGCAAGCCCTAGTTGTGTTAGCATACCGGAGTTTGCACGCAACAGCAGACGTTAATGAAATGACTTAGTATACCATAAGGAAGTTTATTTTTTATTAAGTAAAGTATATATTTGATAGGTAAGAGTTCTCTAGTCCTAGATAACTGTTAAGTTGTGGGTGAACATATCAGACGACACAGCTATTCTTCAAACAGCTCTTGTTTATTCACAGGCCAGGACAGAACTGAACTGAAGGGTTCAGTCAGCCTGCTTATATAGAGCTCCAGTACAATGTAACTGTAACAATTTTCTAAAACTATCCTATCACTGAACATCATTTTTGATCCCTTATTTGCATAACTATCTACAGTATCCCCCTGCTGGCCCAGGGTGAGAACTTCAGTACATAACAATAACTAACTAGGTGGAGAAACAGAGAAATCATTCTTGCCACCTTGTTCCCGGAAGATACATCCAAGGGGACCTTGACCAATGAAGGTCCAGAGAAAAATTGTGAGAGAATTGGAAAGAGGGAGTGCTTGTTAGGCCACTCTGGGAACTGTAGTTCTAGGAGGCGATGAGAGGGTCTCCTGACAACTCTCAGAACCCTGAGAGGACGCAATTTAGCACACATCCCTTTGACTTCTGTGAGCAGGTAGCAGAGAGATCAAAGAGACGGAGACAGTTTAGGAACCTGGAAGTTTCACACTCTATCTGCCTTTACCCCAGGTAGACCCTTCTGAGCAAGCTGAGTTGCGCCTCAACTTCCAACAGGCATGGGGGTGGCCTCTGCGAGAACAGGGTGCTGGACTAGCTGGGCCATTGGCCTGATCCAGCAGGGCTGTGCTTACGTCCTTATGTGTTTTAATGGAAGTTGAGTGGCAAACATTGCCCCTCGCCCCACTCTCCAGAGGTGAATGTGTGAAACAGTGACCTGCCGCTCAATACACAAACTTCCTTCAGTGGACAGTCATGCAGGAGCAAACCACAAGTCATGCGAAACCTCTGCCTGCAGTGTTTGAGATGTGACGGCAGTTTCACACATCCCAGGACATCTGCAGAGACTGTAGTCGTGGGCTTAGAGATCATGAGAAGCCACTGTTTGCACAAACCGTGAATAGAGAGAACCTGCCCTGTCTCGTCAGAGCTGAAGGCTCAGCGGAAGCTGCCTGCAGCAGCGAAACTTACTGATTCACAGCAGGCTGGGCCAGGCCTGTCAGCACCCTGGATATAGTCAGACTATCCTCCACCAGGGCCAGGGCCTTCTCAGTGATGGCTCCGACCTGGTGGAATGCTCTGTCCCATGAGACTAGGGCCCTTCAGGATTTAACCTCCTTCCGCTGGGCCTGTAAGAGAGCTATTCTGCCTGGCCTTTCATTTGAATTCAGCCTGATCTTTTATTTCCCTTCTCTTCCCGCCCCCTCCCCTTTTAGGACGATCGCCCGCTCTGAGACCCCACAGCTAATTCTCCCCTGGCCTCCTCACTGGACCAAGTAGGACCAATTCAGCCAGCTAGCCCTGGGGATTATCTAATGCTTATTTCCCCTAAATTGATTTTTGAATTTTATTGTTATTCATGTTTTTATACTGTATTTTATGCTGCTTTTATAATTAATTGTTTTAAATTTGTTGTTAGCTGCCCTGAGCCCAGTTTTTGAACCGGGAAGGGCGGGGTATAAATAAAAATTTATTATTATTATTATTATTATTATTATTATTATTATTATTATTAAGCTCTGTAGCCAATGCTGGCTGGAGCATTCTCACTCGTGCAAGAGGAGCCGCAGCCTCTGTGGGATGCAGGTGCCTTTGAGGCCTTACGGAAGGGCCATCGCTCAGTGGTGGAGCATTTAGAAGGTCCCACAGCATCTCCCAGGACAGTGGAGAAGGCTCCCTGTCTGAAACCCTAGAGAGTCCCTGCCAGTCAGAGTAGACAATACTAAGCTAGATGGACACAATATGAAGCAGGTTTCTCGGTTCCTATGGTCAAACGGTCATTGGTTGATTTTGCAGCCACTGGCTCCAGGAGCATGGCTGCAGTGAGGGAGAAAGGGGGTGTGTTTTCTGTGTTTGGTGCAAAACAGGGGAAAGAAGGCCCTGGTTCTGGTGATGTTTTCCCAGATTTGAATTTGAGTCTGAATTTCTTACAGGAAGAAAACGAGGCAATATGAAGGAGGGAGGGCTTGAGAACGCCCACCACAAAAAAAACTTACTTTTTCCTGGTCTGGCTGACATAACACACGACCGCTATGAGGATGGCAAAGGCTACCACCGCTCCAACAGGCCCCACTTTTGCCCACATCAGACTATCTGGAAAATTAAAAAAAAGAGAGAGAAATGCACAGGATTGGCAAGATAGTCCCAGTGCTCTGGTCTCAGCAGAGCATGGGCAAATGCAGCCCTCTAGGCCTCTCTAGATGGTCCTTAGGACTAACACCCCACCGCCACCACCGGCTATACCTCTTCCCTAGTCGTCACCTGCCTCCTGGCCCTGCTTTGCCCCCTTCTGCTTGGCTGAAATGTGCGGCACCAGTGGGACATTACTGCTGACAAGCCAACAATTCATGCTTTGCCAGATAGACGCATGGAGGGGCTGAATCTCACAGAGCTACTTGTAAAATTGGCTAGAGAACTCTGTGAGGTCACTTCCTTTGTCTGCCTTGGCAGGAATCTGAAACGCTACATACTTCCTTCCTGCCTGAGCAAGGAAGGACAATAAGTAAACAACAGGTCCTCTCCAATCCATTCCCACAGCGCCCCCCCTGGACAAGACTGGTATGAGCCTCGTGAGAGCTGCAGGGACCAAGGTGGGGCAGTTGCCTGGAAGGGCCCTCACTGGAGTGGTGGAACTGCAGCTGCTGGTTCCTGGTGCCGTAGAAGTTCCTGGCTGAGCAGACGATGTAAAGCTGGGAATCCACCTCCCTCTGCAAGGTCAGTATGCTGGTGACAATGTAGCCGGTCTTCTGCGAGTACACAAACTCCCGGTCGGTCTCGTTCACCGTCACGTTGCGCGTGGGGAGCTCAAAGGTGATCACAGCCTCCGGGTTGGATTTGGCCGCACAGATGCACTTCACGGTGTCCCGGGCGGCTGTGCACTTGGAGTCCGAAAGGATAAGGGGAGCAACTGCAGAGAGAGAGAGAGAGAGAGAATGCTTCTTCACACAGTGCATTGTTAATCTACGGAACCTACTCCCACAGGAGACAGCAATTGCCACCTAGTTGGATGGCTTTAAAAGAGGACTGGAAGAGACGGCTATCAATGGCTACTAATCATGATGGCTAAGCTCTGGCGCTGGGACGCAGGTGGCGCTGTGGGTTAAAGCCTCAGCGCCTAGGGCTTGCCGATCGAAAGGTCGGCGGTTCGAATCCCTGCGGCGGGGTGCGCTCCCGCTGCTCGGTCCCAGCGCCTGCCAACCTAGCAGTTCGAAAGCACCTCCGGGTGCAAGTAGATAAATAGCGACCGCTTACCAGCGGGAAGGTAAACGGCGTTTCCGTGTGCGGCTCTGGCTCGCCAGAGCAGCGATGTCACGCTGGCCACGTGACCCGGAAGTGTCTCCGGACAGCGCTGGCCCCTGGCCTCTTAAGTGAGATGGGCGCACAACCCCAGAGTCTGTCAAGACTGGCCCGTACGGGCAGGGGTACCTTTACCTTTACCTTTAAGCTCTGCCTTCACTGTTGAAGGCAGCCTTGCTTCTGAATACTAGTTGCTGGAAACTGCAAGAGGGAGGAGCGCTCTTGTGCCGGAGTCCTGCTTGCAGACTTCCTACTGGAATCTGCTTGGCCGCTGTGAGAACAGGACGCTGGACTAGACGGGCCACTGGTCTGGCCCAGCAGGCACTTCTTACGTTCTTGTGAAAGAGGTGAAGGAGCAACAGCAGATTAGTCCAGTTGTTTTGCTGGACTGCACATGCTCCTTTGGGTGGCTGGGTGGGCCTGTGTCAGGACACCAGGAGCTGTCCTATGGTGGCACAGGCATGCCACCATAGGTAATGGGCCAGCTGTAATGACCACCTGCAGTCAAGACTCAGGAGTCAGAGACTGCAGAGTCTCCAGCAAAGGCATCAGACAGGGAACCAGACCAGCATCAAGGCTCTGAAGCTGCTACTAGAGACTGGGAGACCTCCGAGCCAGAGGCTGACAGATGTGAGTCCCCAGAAGAACTCGGTCAGAGCTGCTGACATCAGTCCAGAATATGGTGGTGGCCCCACAGCTAGGCAGAATGAGGCAGCTGAGGCTTGGGGGCTGATATGGGTGGATAGGGTGGGTGGGAGAGTGGAATGAATAATTCTGCTTGCATGAGCAGAAGTCCACTGAGCAAATGAGGTGCCACAGTTGGATACCACCCAAAACACATTTATGTCCCACAAGAGTTTCTGGGGGCCCCAGGCGAGTGCTAACATTCAACGGTGAGGTTGAAGGCAGTGCTGCGCTGGCCAAACTGGTTCTCTGCCGTGCACCAGTATTCCCCGTCGTCCTCGTGCGTCACAGACTCAAACTCCAGAGCCACTTGGTTCTGGTAGACGCCCATGGCCATGGGCTTCTTGTCCTTGAAGATGGTGATCATGGGCTCAGGGTTGCTCTGCGAGCTGCACAGGATGGTGACCGGCTCTCCCTCGACGGCCACCACAGAGGCGTTCACCACAGGCTTCCAAGGGGCATCTGGGAGGGGGAAACAACCAAAAGCCGTCTTTTCCACCAAAGGAACACATAGTAAAAATATTAAGTGCCGTATTTTCCTGTGTATAAGACTAGGTTTTTCCCCCTAAAAATAATGTCAAAAATTAGGGGGCGTCTTATACTCTCCCCCCATTTTCCTAAATCTGAGTCCCCCAAAATAGGGGGTGTCTTATACATGGGGGCATCTTATAGACGGAAAAATACAGTATATTATAACTATAATGTATTTATCATATGTATTTTGCTATTTTATAAAATTATTATATTTAGCTATATATATGGCAGTTAATGAAGTTTGGTGTGTATGTGTTCTGCAAAACCCCAATAAACTGCTTTTTTTTTCATTGTGGAGAAGTGGTATAGAAACATTCAGAATAAATAAAAGACTTGAGGTCCAGATGCCTGAAAGCGAGCATCTCATTTCCTGCTGCAAAGTTTGCACTGCAGGTTTCTCCTCGCGCCCCCGAATTGGCTTCAGGTCTTCAGGGCTGGCTACTTACACAGCACAGCCAAGGCCAGGGAATGGTTGTCCTTGCCATAAATGTTCTCAGCCGCGCAAGTATAGATGCCGTCCTGCAGGTGGGTGATGTTGTCCAGATGGAGCGTGAGGCGTCCCGCCATGTCCTCGTGCAGAATTTCGTCTTCTCGGAGCCACGAGATCAAGGCCATGGGGCTGCTGTCCACGGAGCACACCAGCACCACTTGCGAGCCCTGAATGACCTCCACGGAGGAGTTTGCCTGCAGAATGCGGGGCGGGTCTGTGGAAACAAGCCAAAAAGAGATCAGCCTCAGGGAGGTGCTCTGGTTTCTCTTTGCAGTAACCAGGGTTATCTGCACCATGCATTTAAAGCACACGACTTCCCCCAAAGATTCATGGGAATGGTAGTTTTCCTGTCCCTGAATGGCAATTCCTGAGCGAACTACAGTTCCCAGGATTACCTGGGGGAAGTCATGTGCATTGGAAGTGCTTTCAACCTACGGTGTGGGTCTACCAAGGTTTGTTTATGGGCTTCGAAAGACATTAAAGACTCCCAGTGTAGAAGCAACCCAACAGGCCCTCCCTCATTGCAGAACATGGGGACTTGATGTTCATTGAGCAAACATCCCTGGTTCCAGAGGTCCTCCAGTGGCAAAATGTGGTGAGAGCCTGTGTGTTGTAGCGGTTATAGTGCCGACTAGGGCCTAGGAGACCTGGGTTCAACCCCCCCCCATACCGCTTCCCCAAAGCCCACTGGGTGACCTTGGGCCAACTAGTACCTCACAGCGTAGCCTACCTCACAGGGCTATTGTTAGGGCCAGCCAAAACTTTTTTTGCGCCTGAAGCAAAGCACAAAATGGTGTCCCCGACCCCAGGCTAGGGAAGAACGGCTGAGTGAAGATCTACATCAGGAACAAAAGCGGAATGAAGATCTACATTGGAAACAAGGGTGGTGGGAGACCACCACCACCTCCTCTTCGCCAAGAAGCAGTTGCGGAGGTGTCATTGCAGGGAGCTGCCAAGATGGCAGCAGATCCGGCCTCCAAGGAGTGCAACAAAAGAGACCACTGTTTAGCACAGCAGTGGTAGCAACAGCGGGCAATGCGTTCCTCGAAGGCCGGATCTGCTGCCCCTGTGGATGCTGCCACCTGAGGCAGTCGTTTCCCCTTGCCTCATGGGTGGGCCGGCCCTGGTTGCTGTGAGGATAAAAAGAAGAGGTGGCAAGGCCTGTTCTCCACCTTGAGACCTAGGGAGACGAACGTATCAAGTCACAAAGTGACAGCCGCTTAGGAACCCCAACTCACATTTGACATCCAAGGTAGTAAACCCATCAAACTCAAAAGTGGTGTTGGAGTAGGTGACTTTGCAGCCCAGCTCGTGCCCATGGTTCTCGCGCGACGGCATGAATTTGAGCAGGGAGACGAGGGACCAGGTGCCGCCTTCCTCTTCCACTTGCGCGTAGACTGAGTGCTCGGCCAGGTTCTCGTGGTTCATCCACGTGATGATGGGCTTCATGTCGGGACAGTTATCCGGCACCACGCAGCGCAGCTCCACTTCAGTCCCTTCCACCACTTCTGGGGGGCTCACAATGGTGGGTTTGTCTGTGGGGGGTTGAAAAGAGACACCAATGGGAAATGATATACAGTGAAGTGAAAAGGATGTTTAAAAGAACATTTGTAAAAAAAAACACCAGAAGCCTTTCTTTTGGGAATTATAGTGATAGGTAAAGGTAAAGGGACCCCTGACCATTAGGTCCAGTCGTGGCCGACTCTGGGGTTGTGGCGCCCATCTTGCTTTATTGGACGTGGGAGCCAGCGTACAGCTTCCGGGTCATGTGGCCAGCATGACTAAGTCGCTTCTGGCAAACCAGAGCAGCGCACGGAAACACCGTTTACCTTCCTGCCAGAGTGGTACCTATTTATCTATTTGCACTTCAATGTGCTTTCGAACTGCTAGGTTGGCAGGAGCAGGGACTGAGCAATGGGAGCTCACCCTATCGTGGGGATTCGAACCGCCGACCTTCTGATCAGCAGGTTCTAGGCTCTGTGATAGAACTACCTAAATTGCATAGAACTTTATTTATGTATGTGACTACAGCGGCAAGAATGTTACTTGCCCAAAAATGGGAAGAAGAAGAAGTAGTAGTCCCAGAAAAGGAAGAATGGATACAAAAACTTATGGAATATGCAGAAATGGCGAAACTTACCGGAAGAATAAAATCAAGATAACAAACTTTTTATAAAAGAATGGAAATGGTTTATTGAATATTTACAGATAAACTGTAAACAGATAAAAACACTGGCAGGATTATTGTTATAACCTGCAGCTATATAAGAGTATATATTTAAAGAAGATAAATAAATAAGTCAGTTAAGTTCAAATGGATATGCGGAAGATATTAAAAATAAATTTAAGGAACCACAGAAAGAGGGGGAAGGAAGTTAAGTTTAAAATGTCAAAATGATTGTAAAATCAGTGAAATGTATATATCTGAAAAGTATAAATAAAATTTTAAAAAAGAAAAGAAAAGAGACACCAACAGTGGAGGCTGGTCTGCAGGAGGGAATGGGGCACTGCCCCACCAGCCTCAGCCTTGCTTCCTCTGAGCCTTCCTGCTTACAACCAGACAGGCTCCTCCTCCCGCATCTCAGTGCTCCCCTTGAAGAACTCGGGGGGGGGGTGCACAATGTCAGGGACTGGGCAGAGGAGGAATGGTGGAGACCGCCTCCGCATCCTGGCCCTTCCAGGGAGGAGGAAGAGGAAGACAGTCTAGATTGACAACAGGGCGTTGAGAGAGGTAGCAGCTCAGAGGCAGATGAGGGGTAAAGCTCGAAAATCATGAGATAGCCGGGACAACACCCGGCTGACACGTTGCCATTAGAAAGCACCCCAGACCCACCATCTCACGGAACCTGGCGAGCCTTGAAAGTAGGAGAGCAAAGAGACAGAGGGCACGTAGCAGCCCCCATAGAAGTGACGAATGAGGAAGTGGGAGGGACGGAGGGGGTGGAGATTCACTTGGGACAATGCCATTATCCAAGAAGCTGGGTTCTATAGCCTCTCTCTGTAAAGACTGAAATGAAAAAGGACAGTAAGAAACTTTTCCTTGTCTTTATACTTTCCTGGGCAACCAGCTGGGGGCTGGTGACAACATCCTGACACACACCAATCTAGTGTCTAGGCAGATATTTTCAGGTCTGTGCTCTATGGAGCAATTGCAGCTACAAGGGACAGCTCCTCCTCCACCGGTTTATGTACCTTCCCCTGATGGGCTGTATGCATGCAGCCGGAGACTATACCTGCATGACAACTTCCCCTGCTCCTCCCATTTCACTCCCCTCCTGGTTCTGGGAGACAGTGGTGTAGGAGAGGAGGGGGAAGCACCTGGCCCTTCACTTGCCTGACTTGCCTCTCTCTGGGCTGGTTCAGATGCAAGTCAGCACACACAAGAAGCACAGTCTGGCAGAGATGCAAAGTCTTTGTTCAATAAAACAGCGCACAAAGGCCCCCTCCCCCAGGAAAAGGGAATTAGAGCAGGCCTGGCTTGGTACTCACTGATGATCTCCAGATTGCAGTGCTCAGGGTACGTGTACTGATTGTATCCTCCCAAGTCCCCACGGAAGTAGTATTTGCCAGTGAGCTCGGGGCTGAGGCGGGAGATTTGCAGCGTGCAGTTGCGGAAGTTCAGCTCTCCCAGCAGGCGGGTGCGCCCCAAGTAGCTCTCGTGGACAATGTTGGTGCGGGATTTGTAGACCACAGGTGGGTAGTTCTTGGGGTAAGGGCTGTTGAAGTACCAGATGCCGTGCACGGCCGATGGGCGCAGCTCGTCGGGGTAGCTGAAGCGGCAAGGGATGACGACGCAGGTGCCCTCAAAGGCAGACATGTGCTCGGGCATCCAGGCACTCCATGGACCAGCCAGGACCCCTGTGAGAGAGAGACGCAGAGGAAGCCATGAAGAGAAGGCCACACTTCTCCTCTTCTGTTTTGTACGTCTTTCGGGCATGCTCCCCTGCACATCCTGCTTTCAAGGCTAAACTGCTGCTGCAGCACCATAAGGCTCTATTCCTACCTATAGCAGCCTTGTTTCCACTTGCTTCTACTGTATATACATACATAGCATTTAGGAAGCTTCTCTAGACCAAGGCCACATTCACACCATACATTTAAAGCAGTGCCATATCACTCTGAACAGTTGCAGCTTCCCTCAAAGGATTCTGGGAGCTGTAGTTTGTTAAAGGTGCTGAGTGTTGTTGGGAGTCTCCTGTTCCCATCGCAGAGCGACAAGTTTCCAGAGTTTCTTTGAAGAGGGATTAACAGCTTTTGGTGGGTAATAGGGGTCTCTTAAGAACTCTCAGCAACCATAACAAACTGCAGCTCCCAGAATTCTTTGGGGGAAGCCATGCATGTTTAAAGTGGTAGCATAACGCTTTAAATACATGGTGTGAACGTGGCCTAAATTGAGCCACTGGCCTATCTCAGGGATGGGGAAGTTGTGGCCCAGAAGGCTACAAATCCCATTCGTCCGGATCACTGGCCATCGTGGCTGGGAATGATGGGAGTCAGAGTCCAGCAACTACTGGAAAGCTGCAGGTTCCCCATCCCTGGTCTGTCTAGCTTCGGACTGTCTACACCAGCGTCTCCCAACTTGGCGCCCTCCTGGTGTTTGGGACAACAGCTCCCATAATCTCCGATGGTTGGCAGTGATGGCTGGGCTTGATAAGAGTCCAAAACACCTGGAAGGTGGCAGGTTGGGAAAGTCTGGTGTATATGAATGGGCAGAGGCTCTCCAGGGTTTTGGAGAAGAGCCTTCCCCAGCCCTATCCAGAGATGATGGGAATTGAACGTGCATGCAAATCATATCCCCTACTGGGCCCAAAAAGGCTTCCATTGATTTTTATGTGCCTTGAAGAGAAATTTCTCTGTTTGGAAGCAGAATCTACAAGTAAAGGAAGGCAATTTTCTATCACCTGAGTAGGAGCTTTACTTTTTGAGGCAAATGCTCAATCACTTCAGCTGATTCTCTCTCTTCTTTTAACTATAACACCACCTAAAATTAATCTCCATCTTTGCTCAAATAAAGATTGCTATCTCTCTCTCTCTCTCTCTCTCTCTCTCTCTCTCTCTCTCTGCCTAGCATGTTTTGCTTAATGCTGGAGACAGGTCTAGATAACCGTTTCCAAAAATGGGGGTTCAGGTACTGTATTGCTTCCTTGTCCCAGAATTATAGGCAAAACCTACAATTTGTAGCAGCACCTAAGGAAGACTAAGGGCACCTCCAGACTGTGGCTATTTTGCAGGTGGGATTCAGTTGCATACCGGCAAAGTTAGGGTGCGCAACGGAAGTGGATTTGGCACTCCTGCGCAACAAATCCGCTTCTGTAAAAAAAATCGAACTTTTTGCGGTAAGGAAAGTGCCAGGGAAATGCACTGGAAAGTGTGGGAAAGCAATCGCTTGACACGACGTCTTATAACCTGCCCACAAACAAAACGAATGCTCAAATAAGCAAGTCAACATCGCATTACCTCCCCACAAACTTTGTGCAAAGAAATGCACAGGATGAATAAACAAATTGCAGTGGCAGCTGGTGGCGTGCGGTGACACTGCTCACCTAACCTCCTGACAACTGAGTCTCTGTTCAGGGAGAGAGAGGGGAGAGGCAGTGGGGAGATCAGCATGATGCAAACATACTGGTAGGAGTTCTGCATTGGCTCCACTGGTGCATGTGCACTGCACTAACTTCCTCGCCAAGTAAACCTCAGTTGCTGGGAGGTCAGGTAAGCGCCAGCAGCCCAATACATCATCCGCTACTGACAGATTGCTTGGAAGGAACTGTATCCAAACAAGCTAGCTACCTTCATTTTGAGACTGATGTAGTAGATACAGACCTTATAGTAGGGTTGCCATACATCTGGAATTTCCCAGACATAGCCAGGATTCGGCCATCAGAAACAGTGTCCGGGTGGAAATTGCTAAAAATGTCCATGAAAATCCAGACATATGGCAGCCCATGTCGGAAATGTAGACTTTGGTGAATTTTCTTAAAAGTAGCTCAAGAACTTTGGCCAAAACTGGAAGAAGCCCAATGACTTTGCAAAAAAACAACAACACCTCAAAAACTTTTGTGTCCAGATTTTCACTTTTTGAAATATGACAACCCTACAGTGTCTAGGCTATTTGGGGGGAAATCTTTTTTAATTCCCTCCCTCTTCTCTCCTGCTGTATATAACATCCAGCCCAGTGAAGAGTTTTGGAGAACTTGAAAGCCTGTGCTTGTTACTGTGTGATGTTTTGACTGGTCCTATAAAGGCATTCAATGTCCAACTGTGGGAATTTTGATTTCCCTCCTCCCCTTTTCCTGGATCAGCACAGCTTCCTTTGCTTTTCATAGCAAACGAAGCTATGGGTAATGGCCAAAAGAACAAAAAAAGGTGAAAATTAATTCCATCACTCGGCAGAGATCTGTCTGGATCTACCTACACAATGTTGGAGTGAGGGGGAGAAAAAGAAAGGGCCCATAAGGAAAACAACAAGCTCCCTTCTGGCTTTCTTCCAACTTAGTCAAATAACACAGTCGCTCCTTAGTAGACTTCTAAACAGGGTAGCTGAGGGGGCTGTCACATAAGGTAGGTGAGCCAGGACCTTCAATGGCTGTACACAATCTGGAGTAGGCATGTACTGCTATGATCCAGTCTCTGTTATGATCTATGGGTTGAATAAGGGCAGGGATTCAGAGAGAGAGAAGAAGCTGCCCTCTGAGCAAACCCTGGATGCTCATACTAACTCAGTAGCATGGGCACTTGAGGAGCTCATAATATGAGCACCTATTCAGCCCAAGGAGATTGTGTTGCCCCACCTCTGACCTCCACTCAGAAGCCCTAGTGGAACCACAGTATCCTCCTGCTTCATCAGAGCCAGTGCCTGTTAAAGCAGGCTG
Source organism: Podarcis cretensis (assembly GCF_951804945.1). Taxonomy (NCBI): domain Eukaryota; kingdom Metazoa; phylum Chordata; class Lepidosauria; order Squamata; family Lacertidae; genus Podarcis; species Podarcis cretensis. Next base: position 19,578,389 of record NC_137177.1, on the reverse strand, counting down.
GGGATTTTTTAACTGAGGCGGCTCCTCTGGCTGAAGGCAGACGCAGCTACTTAGGACACTGACGTCCACCTCCAAGGGCCTTCTGGCAGTTCCCTCACTGCGAGAAGTGAGGTTACAGGGAACCAGGCAGAGGGCCTTCTCAGTAGTGGTGCCTGCCTTGTGGAATGCCCTCCCATCAGATTTTAAGGAAATAAACTACTATCTGACTTTTAGAAGACATCTGAAGGCAGCCCTGTTTAGGGAAGTTTTTAATGTTTGATGTTTTATTGTGTTTTTAATATTCTGTTGGGAGCCGCCTAGAGTGGCTGGGGAAACCCAGCCAGATGGGTGGGGTATAAATAATAATAAATTATAATCATCATCATCTTCTTCCTCCTCCTCCTCCTCCTCATTTAAGGCTCAGTTTGAGGTTGGCTGGTGCTGAAACAACATTTGAGCTGGGTTCTTCAGCTTGAGCAATGCATGGAGCTCTCCAAGGTACCAAGGAATCTTGGCACTCATCTCACTAGGACCTTCCCCAGGTTGGTACCTTCCAAATGCGTTGGACGACTGCACCACCCATCATCCCTGATCGCTGGTCGTTCTAACTGCGACTGATGGGAACTGTAGCTGAAAAGATCTGGAAGGCACCAGGTTGGAAAAGGATGAACTAAACTTTGCTCTGCTTTGCCTCGCCTTGCTCTGGCTGCCTGAATCTGGACTTTTGCTTTGGGTCAGATCCCCTGTGCTGCTGAAGCCATTGCTTGCAACAGGAGAGTCTCTGCCAAACGAGTGCATCAGCTGTGTACAATGCAACGATGGAGCAACAAAACACAGAAGGGGGGAATATTTTTCAGTCCTGGAGCCACATTCCATATGCCAGCATTAGGAGGCCAAAAAATGGGCAGAGCAATAGATGTGATACAGTAGGCTGCATACAAGCCATGTGCCTTGCAAAATCCATACCTCTCTGTCTAGGCAAGTAAGAGGCAATATCACAGTTCCAGGACACATTAAGAATATCTGCCTGTATGTATGTATATGTGTGTGTGTGTGTGTGTGTATGTGTGTAAGGCTATTATCATGCAGCCTGCAGTGGAGGATTTGCAGTGCCACATCACAATCCTGGGTTTAAACAAGGTTTGAGTAAAGTGAGAAAGGAAAGTCTCTGATGTGTTAGCTTTTATGTGTGAGCTTTTTCTGCGTTAGCCTCTCTGTTCCACCCATCTCTGCTGTTTTATCCTTGTTAAAACTGGTTTCTTCCTTTCTTTGTTTAAGAAAACAACTCTCCTGTGTCTCGCCATCCCTGCTTTACTCAAACCTCTTCTGTTGTTTGAGTACAGTGAGAAGGAAGGGACGCTAAAAGGAAGGGGGAAAATAGGTTGTTTCAAGCTTCTCCCTCTTCCATTCCTCAATTGCCTGATGTCAGAGAAATAAAGGATGTGGGGCCCTCAAATATTCCATAGTACCTTCACACAATGTATTTCACTCCTGGTACCATGTGTTGTCTTCAACATGAAGTTCCAGATTCAACGTAGCAATTTAGAAGAAATGTTTTATTAGCAAGCAAACACCCATACATGCACATACAGCATCCATCAACTGAACTCAACCTTCTCCAACTGAAGAAACTAACCAGCAGGCTACAGTTACAGTAACATATATTAGAATGGGTTGTGTGTGCACAAAGGCGGCTGCAGAATAGATAAGAGCAGGCATGAGCCCAGGGGTGATCTATGTGCAAAGGAGAGTTGAGAAATGTAAGGAGGAGGAGGAAAACAGGGAATGGAAGTGAAAATGAGGAGTGCAAAAGGGGATGACGAAAGGCTGGGAGTAGGAGGTGTGGGAACGGGATTGAAGATGAAAGCAGGGGTGTGAAATGGTAGCTTCATAACTGGGCAGAAGGTCTAAAGCAGGGGTCAGCAAACTTTTTCTACAGGGGGCCGGACCACTGTCCCTCAGACCTTGTGGGGGGCAGACTATTTTTTTTTGGGGGGGGGATGAATAAATTCCTATGCCCCACAAATAACCCAGAGATGCATTTTAAATAAAAGGACACATTCTACTCATGTAAAAACACGCTGAGTCTGCGGGCTGGATTGAGAAGGCGATTGGTCAAGATCCAGCCCCTGGGCCATAGTTTGCCTACCCATGGTCTAAAGCAGCGGTTTTTCAACCTGTGGGTCCCCAGATGTTGTTGGACTACAACTCCCATCATCCCTGAGCTCTGGCCTTGCTAGCTAGGGATGATGGGAGTTGTAGTTCAACAACATCTGGGGGCCCACAAGTTGAGAAAGGATGGTCTAAAGCAGTGTTTCCCAACCTTGTGCCTCCAGCTGTTTTTGGACTACAATTCCCATCATCCCTTGCCACTGGTCTTGCTAGTCAGGGATGATGGGAGTTGTAGTTCAAAAACAGCTGGAGGCACAAGGTTGGGAAACACTGGTCTAAAGCAGTGTTTCCCAACCTTTGGTCTCCAGCTGTTTTTGGACTACAATTCCCATCATCCCTGACCACTGGTCTTGCTAGCTAGGGATGATGGGAGTTGTAGTCCAAAAACAGCTGGAGACCAAAGGTTGGGAAACACAGGTCTAAAGGACACTTGGTAGTTGCAATTCATTGAGAGGGGGGACGGACATGAAGGATGTTACCAGGGATGTGGTTTGTGTGCAGGTGGGTGTTCCACAAAAAGAGCAGGTGAAGGCATGGACACAGGGATGAAGGTGAAAATGGGTGCAAAATGGAGCTGCTGAACAGAAGAAGGTGAAAAGCAAGCTTGGTGGCTGTATCTGCTGGGAAGAGGAATGGGGCTTTGTAAGCCGAGCAGGCAAGGGTGCAGCCCCTAGGAAGAACATAAGTACTGGGTCAGATCAATGGCCAATCTAGTCCAGCATCCTGTTCCCAAAGCGGCTGCTCAGATGCAGGACCGAGCACAAGAGGGCTCTCCCCACCTGTGATTCCCAGCAACTGGTGTTGAGGGTGTTACTGCCTCCAACAGTGATGGCAGAACATAGCCATTAGGGCCACAATGGCTAGTCTTATCCTCCATGAATTTGCCTAATCCAAGCTGGTGGCCATCACTGCCTCAAAGGGTGGCTTGTGGGGCTTGGGGTGAGAAGGGCCAATGAGGGGGTGTGTCACGGGAACTGGTGTGGCCTAGGGAGAGTCTTGAGGACCAGATGGAAAGACCTGGAGGCTTTATTTGGCCCTTGAACCCTTGGTTCCTCACCCTTTCTTTAGCATGCCTCTGGAAGGTCTGCATTTGGGATTGGTGGGTCACAGCTTTGCAGGCTGTGAGAACATCAGAGGCGAGATTGCACCCTGCCTCCGAGACATACCTTCAAACAGGACCCAGGAGACGAGGAGAGCTTTGTAGAAGCACTTCATGCTGTTATTACTTTGCAATGGTTGGTCTAAGGAAGAGGAGAAGAAGAAGAAGCAGGTTTAAATCAACAGCATAACAACAACTGCTTGGGCTTCCTGTAATATTTATCTATTCGGCCCCTTTACATACAGTAAGGCAAAGAGACCGCTGACCATTAGGTCCAGTCGTGGCCGACTCTGGGGTTGCGGCGCTCATCTCGCTTTACTGGCCGAGGGAGCCGGCGTACAGCTTCTGGGTCATGTGGCCAGCATGACTAAGCCGCTTCTGGCGAACCAGAGCAGCGCACGGAAACGCCGTTTACCTTCCAGCCGGAACGGAACCTATTTATCTACTTGCACTTTGACGTGCTTTCAAAGTGCTAGGTTGGCAGAAGAAGGGACCGAGCAACGGGAGCAGTGGCGTAGCGTGGGTTGTCAGCACCCGGGGCAAGGCAAGTAATTTGCGCCCCCTAACCCTTGGATTTGCGCCCCCTAACCCGTGGATTTGCGCCCCCTAACCCTAACCCCCAGATGTTGCGCCCGGTGCGGCCGGCCCCCCCTGCACCCCCCACGCTACGCCACTGAACGGGAGCTCACCCCGTTGTGGGGATTCAAACCGCCGACCTTCTGATCGGCAAGCCCTAGGCTCTGTGGTTTCACCCACAGTGCCACGGCCGGCTTCAAAAGTGGGCTTCTGCACCTTTAATAGTAGCGCAGCTTGAATGGCAAGTTGTTAAAGGTGTAGTAGCCCCATCTGTACCAGCATCTATGGCCATCTCCTCTGTTCCCTGGGTGATGTACAAGATAAAACCCAATTCAACATCACCATTTCAGTAAAACAGGAAAGCACTCTAGCAACAAACGAAAACCAATCTGCCACCACAAAGCAAAGCAGAACATTCCAAAGCAGAGATCAGGAATTGAACAACAACAACAACAAAAAAGAAATCACAGCAATAATCAATAATACAATCAAAGAAAGGAAAAGAATACACAGCTAAAATGGCAACAGGAAACCTGCAGCAGCAACCAGCAGGGGTTAACACCATCATCACCATCGTTGTTGGTAGTTGCCATTAACCATAAGATTCCAGGTCACAACAATGTCAATCAAAACAATTACAAATAGTTTTTTTTAAAAATATATTTTTATTAAAGATTTTCTTGATTTACAAAGGTATGTGCGATGTCTCTCTCTCGTATTTTTTTCTTCCACGTAACTTTTTTTTTTTTTTTTTTAACAAATCGGTTTCATTTGTTGAGACATTAGGAAGAATAGGGGGAAAGCAGCCAGAAACATCATAACCAGACACTGGAGAGACCTGTTAGGAATAAGCATGGACCAATGGTACCAAATAGTATGGGAAACAGCCTTACTAGAAAAATTAACCAATAAGCTGAAACTGACAAATAGATGCCTTCACCCCGGTATGGCTCCCCTTTATCACATACACAGCCCAACATGACAATGACAAATATCCACCAAAAGCATACAAATCAATATGGCGAACCTGACCCTAAACACCCACCCACCCCACTCACACATGAAAACAATTACAAATAGTTTTTTGGGATCTTTATAGAGTTATAGTGTATACAGCTTTCAAGCCTAATTTGCACAGGAAACCTGGCAGAGAGGTTACACAAATGAAAAACCCGGAAAAAGTCAGGCAGATTTTCTGCAACTTGGTTCAGTTTTAATTCATATGAGCTAAAAAAAGGAACACAGATACAGACCACCTGTTTCTCACCGGGATTTATGCAACGATATTTTTATTTAACAGGGGGAATGGTTTGCATCTTAAAAACAATTTGTTTGGCAAGACGTAGCACTCTTGCGGAGAAGGGTATTCATTGTTTGTTCACTCTGAAAATAATAAAATCATTTTTCTAAAACGGTTTAAAACAAATTGAGATGAGTTAGAGAGCCAGTGGGATATAGCACTGGACTACTGAGACCTGGGAGAGAAGGGTTCAAATCCCCACTTGACTGTGAAGCATGCTGGGTGACCTTGGGCCAGTCATGCTCTCTCAGCCTAACCCACATTACAGGGTTGCTGTGAGGGGGAAATTTCAGATATGCCCCCTTGATCTCCTTGGGGAAAAGATGGGATGGAAATTTAATAATCAATTATAAATTAAAACAATTCACCTCCAAGAAATAGGACTTGAAGCCATGGCTTCAGGTTACAAGAAAGGAAGTTCTGACTCAACATCAGGAAGAGCTTTCTGACAGTAAGAGGCAGTGTGGTGTAGTGGTTAAGAGCTGTGGACTCGTAATCTGGTGATCCGGGTTCGATTCCCCACTCCTCCACATGCAGCTTCCTTGGAGATTTCTAAGTGGAGGTTGGATGGCCAATCTGCCACGAATGATTCCTGCACTGAAGGGGGTTGGACTAGATAATGTCAATCTTAATACCTGAGGGGGGTGTATGGAAGGAGATGGTCTTTCAGATATTTGGGGGTTTACGTTGCTTGAAGAATTTAACATGTCACGTGTGACACACTTTGGACCGTTCAGGATGGCCTTCCACTAATGTGTAAGAAACCCATGACTCTCCAGATATAGTTGGACTCCAAGTCCCATCACCCTTGACCAGAACTGGGCTTGCAGTCAGGCTGCTACCTGGTCTCAAATGACAGTGGTGATGGCACAGGAAGGCTGAGAGCCAACCTGTGCAAATGTCCGATGTTGGCTGTGGACACTGAGCACGCACGCAAATATCTTTTTTTTTTTTTTTAAGTTCTTCCAGGCATTTTAATTGTGACTTTTTATCTCGAGCTTCTATGCTATTCTGCCATCTGCTGTTTTGGACTGCAACAAATGGGACCTGTAGCAAAAATGTTGGAGTGTGGAGTGTTCCTTCTTATGGTTTATCTATTTTTATCTTTTTAAAAATGTACAATCTGCCTAATTTTTCTCAGAAGAAACCGAAGGCAGCCAACCATTTAAAGCCACAACAAGACTCCACCCCCAGTTTTCCTTATTGCACGGGCACTGAACAGATACAAGTCTTATTAGGCTCCTTTGGATCCTATTTTGTCCTTCTGCAAACCTCAAGGTTCCCCAAGCCCTGCTGATGCTTCCTTCTTGCACATGGATGAGTGCTGCTTTGGTTACCAAAGGGAACTGCATGCACAGGCTGAGCAATCATAACAGGAGGAACAATTGCTGTTTTATTGCACTTACCTGGGAGTGCTTTTTGTTTTATTCTTCTTCTATTTATTGTAAAGCCCCAACACCACATAACGGTTGGGTGCAAACACTTGAAATATAATGGCTAAATAAAAGCCACCCTGAGACCATTTTTTTTGGCTGAAGAATTGGATTAAAAATGCTTTAGAAGATGAGTAAATAAATAAATCAGTCCCCCTGCTTGCTTTGCTCTGACGTTCCAGCAGAGGGCAGAGACACTTTATATGTTTTGCTCCTGCACGCTTCTGTGGTGTCTAAACAGATGCATCAAATGTATTTTGGTTATAGCAGGCCTGTATTGAACACACCAACTTTGGGCTTCTAGCCTCGCCAACTTTCTTCCCCTCCTGCTTTGGAAGGCTCCTGAGTGACAGGCAGAAATCCAGCAGTGAAGCTTTTCTCAGCATGCAGCTGGTGAAATGGAATCAATAGAACCTTACATGCAGCTGGTGAAATAGAATCAATAGAAACTTACGAGTTGGAAGGGACCCAAGGGTCATCTAGTCCAACCCCCTGCAAAACAGGAATCTCAGCTAAAGCATCCACCATGACAGATGGCCATCCAACCTCTGTTACAAACCTCCAAGGAAGGAGAGTCTACTACCTCTCATGGTGGTCTGTTCCGCTGAAATGGTAGGGAGAAAGCTTTACCAGTTGAATTTCTGCATGTAGCTATTCAAACAATGGTCAGTGGCAACTACAGTGAAGCACCACTTTAGCTAATGGGGCCTCCTGCTGCTGCCGCACCACCGGAGCACGATTTCTGTTCTCAACCTGAAGCAAAGTTCTTAACCTGAAGCACTATTTCTGGGTTAGTGGAGTATGTAACCTGAAGCGTATGTAACCTGAAGCATATGTAACCTGAGGTACCACTGTAATGGGTTGCTAGCTTTTTTGGGTTTGCACACTCTCGGGGCTATGATTGCAATCTACATTTCCAGAGAGCGGACAGGGTTGTTGACCCAGAGGTAGCTGGGAAATATTCCCATAGAATTAGTTGAATTTTATTATTTCGGTCACAGACCAGTTCCAGCCCACATACAATATCAAGGAAGTCTTAAAACACGATAGGGATACATTTGAATTTGCAATTAGGTATAAGAGGGACAATACAGATATAGCAACAGTTAAAAATATATAACTTAAAACTTAGTCACTAACATAAAGCCTAAAATTATCATTTAAAACCTTAATCATTATGATAGCACAGCTTCTTCCCTAAGTTTTATGGCAATCGCACAGAATTTGACTACCCTTAACGTGATCTCAGGAACCTTGTCCTCTACCAGGGATTTTAGACATTGAAGTTTGGATTCATTTGGAGATTATTCCCATAGATTTGGAAGGGACCCTGAGGATCATCTAGTCCAACCCCTTGCAATACAGGAATATGCAGCTGTTCCTTACAGGGATCTAACCTGCAACCTCGGCAATGTCAGCACCATGCCCTAACCAACTGAGCTATCCACCTGGCCATTGATTGATTGATTGATTTCCTTCAAGGAGCTCAAGGTGGCATGCATGATGGTTCTCCTGCTCCCCATCTCATCCTCACAACAACCCTGTGAGGAAGGTGAGGAAGAAAAACGGGGACTGGCTCAAGGTCACCCAGTGAGCTTCATGGCAGAGTGGGGACGAGAACCCCGGTCTCCCAGGTCGTAGTCCAAACCTCTAACCACTATACCACACCGGTTATTATTTGTAGGCAACTCTGCCTGTCACTTCTTCCCTCAAACGGCCAGTGAGCCAATCAGAAACTGAAGCACGACAGGGGCAGCTTTAATTAGCCCACCCACTGAACAATCTTTGTTCTTGTCACACAGCCTACCAGAACTGAAATTCTTGCAAGAAAAAGAGAGAGAAAGCAGATCTCAATTCATTCTGCATTTTGAAATTGCTCTGGGTAAGGAACTGCAGACCAGCCTGAATTCCATGCAGCTTACTCCCAAATACATGGGGTTAGGACTGCAGCCTAAACTGTTGAGTTTTCTGTTAAAATCCATGGGACTAACTGGTCTCATTGGTTTCAATGAGAACTCAAGTTCAACTCGTTTGGATCAATCCATTTGCACAGTTATTTTCCACATGCTGGTAAGCACGATCCACTTCTCTGAGCAGTGAGATGTTCCAGGGACACAGGTTTGATTACCCAGGTTTGATTTCCTTCGGAAGGAGGTCACTGGACGTTCACCGGCATTTTGTAACATTTGCATTGATTTACGTATCGTGCAGCAAAGGTGAAAGGTGTCATCGAAACAGTCCAGCAGAGAGGCAAACAGTTTCTATCCAAATGCGATTTTGGTTTTAAAGGAAGTGTAAGGAATCTCTATGGGAGTATACTGTATTTAAAAACGGGGTATCAGAGTTTTTAGGGGGCTAACCAGGTTGGGATAGCTGGGATAACAGGCTTGTTGGTTTCTGAATGTCTTATGTAGATTTTTTTCAGTTTCGTTGTTCTGTATGGGACAATGACAATAAAGATTATCATATAGTATTGTATTGTAAAGTCAACTAAGCAGCAGATCTCAAGGGAGACAGCCATCACCCTAAGAGGCTTAGAGAGCTCAAACTCATCTCCTAGGTCTGCCTCAGGAATGGGGAAGCCTTTTCACTCTGAAGTGGGGTGGCTGCATTCCCTCACAGGCCACATTCATTACACATTTTAAATGCTGTGATAGCACATGACATGGCCATGGCTTCCCCCAGAGAATCCCAGGAGCTGTAGTTGGTTAAGGGTGCCAAGAGCTGTTAGGAGGCCCCTCTATTCCCCTCCCAGAGCTACAATTCCCAGAACGGTTTCTAACCATCGATTCCTCCTCACAGGGAACACTGCCTGCATTTGCCCCCTTCCTCTCCTGTTTCCTTGTGCCTGTTCTAGATTGTAAGGTGTCTGTGTACAAAGGTAAGAAGCACATCCCAGAAGCTCCACCCACTTCTGCCTCTGGCCCCACCCACCAGGGGAAAATGGCCCCTGGGATGTTCGCCACGAGGGAAGACGGCCCTTTGTTTCCCCACCCCTGATGTACCGTATTTTTCGCCCTATAGGACGCACTTTTTCCCATCCAAAAATGAAGGGGAAATCTGGGTGCGTTCTATGGGGCGAATGCAGGCCTTCGCTGAAGCTTGGAGAGTGAGAGGGGTCGGTGCGCACCAACCCCTCTCGCTCTCCAGGCTTCAGGAACACACCGCAGCCTAGGCAGCCTGCTTCCCGGAGTGCTGGGCGTGCTGAAAGCAGAGCGCCCGGCGCTTCGGGAACACATCCACAGCCTAGGCAGCCCTGCGGGAGTTCCCGCAGGGCTCTCTACACTGCGGATAGCAGCCTGCCGCCCGGCGCGATGGGTGCCCTGAAGCAGAGCACCCCTCGTGCCGGGCAGACATCCGCAGAGTGTTGGAGCCCTGGGGAGTTCCCCGCAGGGCTCCCCATGCTGCGGATAGTAGCCTGCCACCTGGCGCGAGGGGCGCCCTGAAGCAGAGCGCCCCGCCCGCCGGACAGACATCGGCCAGCCCCACAAGCTCGGGGGACAGCAAGGAGGCGCAGCGCCACCATCCCGCTGTTCCTCGACCTGGTTTGGTTTCCCCGACCTGGTTTTTTGGGGGAAATAAAGGGGGGGAATTTCCTTTATTTCCCCCCAAAAAAACTAGGTGCATCCTATGGGACGGAGCGTCCTATGGGACGAAAAATACGGTATATAGGTGGCAGCATAAATGAATGAATGAATGCATGTCTTGACTTCCTTCCAGAGGGCCTTCTCGGTATTGGTGCCCACCCTGTGGAATGCCCTCCCATCAGATGTCAAGGAAATGAACAACTATCTGACTTTTAGAAGACATCTGGAAGCAGCCCTGTTTAGGGAAGTTTTTGATGTTTGATCGTGTTTTTAATACAGTGGTACCTCGGGTTAAGTACTTAATTTGTTCCGCAGGTCCGTTCTTAACCTGAAACTGTTCTTAATCTGAAGCACCACTTTAGCTAATGGGGCCTCCAGCTGCTGCTGCTGCCGCCGCCGCGCGATTTCTGTTCTCATCCTGAAGCAAAGTTCTTAATCTGAGGTACTATTTCTGGTTAGCGGAGTCTGTAACCTGAAGCGTCTGCAACCTGAAGCGTATGTAACCCGAGGTACCACTGTATTCTGTTGGGAGCCGCCCAAAGTAGCTGGGGAAACACAGCCAGATGGGTGGGGTATGTATAAAGAAATAAATAAATAATTTTATTTTATTATTATTAGCATCAGCATCATTGCTGGCTAACTAGGGTTTTCCAAAATAGCCACCCGCCTTCCAGGTGAGTCTCCAACCAATTCCTGGTCATTGTCGGATATTTTAGATCCCATGGAAACACATCCTTGGGCATGGGTGAGTGGGGGAGTTAATAGCACTCTTTCGTCACGTCCAGGTATTGCCTCTGCATATTTCCACGCGGGTAGCCCTGCTCACAGAAATCTAATTGCTCAGGGAACGCATAACAATACAGAGAGTTATGGCATAAAATCTCAGGAATTCTGTTGGTAGGATATGGGTTCTCCTTGGTACAGAATCTAACGACTTTTGATTTACATTCAATCTTTATTACTGCTACAAGGGTCCTCTGTATTTCCAGGCAGACTCAGCAAGAATATCATATGCATAATCCGCCCCTCCGCCCCCACTTGTGAGTCGTCTCAGGAAATGTTGCCAGTCGTCCCAGGAAATAATAAAATTAGTGAAATGTTATGCCTGGAACAACTGATTACTAATCCTCAACGTGCCAAAAAGCACCTGCATTTAATAGATTCTTGGGAAATTAACTTATAAACCCAACTGTTGCCAGGAACATAGGCAGCATGGTTGTTATCGAAACGTACGATTTTATTTTCTACCCGAATCAGCCAGTAAGTTGCTCCATAACAGGTACATTCAAGTTCCATGCAGAAAGCAAATGCATTTTTCAAGTTTAGAAAGTGTTAAATTTCTAGTCCTTATTGTTCCAGGAGGAGCCTAGGCCTAGGCTTATGTTTTAAAATTAAGATGTCTGTCAATCTCAGATGACGAAGGAGCTGCTGTCGTGTGGCTTCTAGCTCTCTGGCCAGACCAGCAGCTACAGCAGAGAGATGAATTTTGTAGATGTTGTTGGTGAAGCACCCCCACACTCCTCACTTATGAGAAAGGAAAAGCAAATGAATTTGCAAGCATAGCAGCATGGTGTGGAAAGATAAAATGTCAACCAGTAACACATGCAAGAGAAGAACACTCACAAAGGGATCATAGCTGAAATTGTTTTCATCCCACCCTCCTTGTACTGACGGAAAATCTTAAGCCTGTGAGAAAATATGACTCACTCAAGGGAGTTCAGATGTTCTGCAGTGGAGCTGAGGACCTAAGCAGAAGACCTTCAGAGCTACAGTTCTTCGCTTCCAACAAGTTTCAGGTTGTCCACACTGAATAGAGAAACATTGCCATGTGAGTAGGGCTTTTGACATTTCCGTCAAACTATTTCCCCCCCTAAATTAATTGAAGAGATTTTGAGACCCCTATTCCTAATACCTATGTAAATGTTCCATCCTAGCAAGATGGAAAAGGCTCTCTCAATGTAGAGTTAAGGGCCCTTCTGTGACATCACTAGCCAGCAGACCAATCAGCTTGTTTCCCCAGTTGCACAGCTAGGCTGTTGCTGTGACACCAGCAGCCAGTAGACCAATCTGCTTCTTCTCTCCTGTAACAAATGCGTTTTTGCCCACTGGACCATCTAACCCAACATTGCCTACACTGAATGGCAGCAAGAGCTGTCCAGGGTTCCAGGCAGGGGTCTTTCCCATCACTTCCTGGAGATCTGAGGATTGAACCCAGGAGCTTTTTCATGCAAAGCAGAGGTGAAATCCTAGCATTGCTATATGCAAGGCAGATTTAACTTCCACAAAAGCCCAGGTGGAGTCTAAACATTCACAGCATGGAGGGCGAGGAGAGAGAAACCCACACTCAGCTACAACATTCATGGTTTGACCTTGATTCAAACTGCCTAGTTAACCCATCTCACAGGCATGTTGTGTGAGGATAAAAGTGGGAGCAACCAGGGGAGCGGGTGGGGAGAGAAACAGAAGATCTAGGCATGCTACACTGTGCTTCTTGGAGATAAAAATGAAATACACTTGCAATTCAGGCCCACTTGCTCCCATTCAGAGTTCCAGCCACTTGATTCTTCTGCAATCATTGCGTCTCCAACAATAATTCAGCATTCTGTACCCACTGAGCATGTTCAGTCAACATTTGACTCTCTTTTTTGTGGTTATGCAAACATTGGTGTTTCCCTGAGTCTGCTGACATCTCCTTCTTCTGAGGGTGTCTCTTCGGATGGTGCTGTTTTGGCTTCATAAGGACCAGGACTTGGAGAAGGGAAACGGCTCTTTAGCATATCTGATTGCAAGAGGATGATCGCAAAAAAGGCAGGACTCCCTTCTCCTCCTAGGCACAAAACCCTTTGAGCGGCTTTGAGTACAGTCGTGATCTGAATATACTTAAAAAAAGAAAGCTGAAGGAATCTGATCACAGCCGCCGTGATCAAGAAAAGGGCAATTCTTGCAATTTTAAATCCCTGCTAGCTCTAACGTGCCCAGACACCAGATACTATGATAACTCATAGACACAAGATACTGCAATAGCTTGCTGGGCTTCTCAACATCTCCAGTTCAATGATTCATCAGCAAGGCATTCTGGGCTGAGCCAGCAGACATTGCCAAAATGAGGATGACTCCTCACACCGATGCCCAGATTGGGGAGTGGGGAGAAAAGGCCAAAGGAAGGCTTGCAAAATAAACAGGCTCACCGCCTTGTACGGCTCTCATCCCTAAGGCTCGTCAGAACTGCTGTTCAGGTGGCAGGCATACCCAGAGCCAACCGCACGTTCAGGCTCCTAATTGGGCCTACCCTGTGGCAGCCAAGGCAGTGGAGAGATGCTCCTTTGCTGCCTCCAGAGCATAGCTGTCAACCATCCCAGTCCCTTATCCCAGCGCCGTGTCCCGCTGCTGTCCCTTATTGATGATGTCCCTTAAATTTTCCGGGTTTCAAAGGAAGCAGCTCCTCTCCCTCCCTCCCTCCCTGCCGGCCAGGGAGGAGGGAGGCTCCAACTGTGTTGCTTGGCTGCATTGCTCACCCAATAAGGAGTCTAAGAACGACTGGGGGGTGGAGCTTGCATGCCTTGTGCCGATCAAATCGGCTGCATTGCCCAGGGACTCGCCTTTGCTCAGCGCTTCCCAGCGGAGAGGTGACGGTGGTTTTCCTTGCTGCATCCCCTTTGCCAGGTTGCTGCGCTGTGGGAACCACCGCTTGAGGCCTCATTTGGCTGCTGGCTGGGCTTTCTGCTTTTGGCTTGGAGGGGCTCAGAAGTTGAACATACCTGTGCTTGGAAAATCCCTTATTTTGGCTGCTGGTCCCTTATTTTCAAATCTGTAAGTTGACAGCTATGCTCCAGAGCATCCTCAAATAACCTTCTGGTGGCATTGCTGCACGTGATCCAGAGGTTGGCTACTCCTGACCAGAGGAATGGAAGCCTTCTAACTGAACGGCTGAACGATTGGAGGATAAAGTCGCTCGGCTGAGGTCTCCAACGCCGTGTTGGGGGAACTAGTTCCAATTCATGTGGCCTGAGGACGTGAGCAGACCACCTGCTCATTGGATACTTGCCCATCCTGGTTTATTAAAACTAGCTGGAGTGGGGTGACTGAATGGGTCATAGGTGTGGGGAATGCATGGATTGAGTGGTTGCCCACTGCTTTTAAAGAGGCTACTACTTAAAGAAAGTAGTAACTATAGACTGGTTGCCAATACCTCTTTGTTGGCAATGGCGGCGGAGAGGGTGGTTGTGGAACAACTTCTGATATTCCTGGATGAGACCGATTACCTAGATCTGATATGATCTGGGTTCAGGCGCGGTTTTGGAGCAGAATCAGCCTTTGTTACCCGAATGGATTACTTTTGTCATGAGAGGGAGCATGAGATCACCGTATCTCATATACAGTGGAACCTTGGGTTACAGACACCTTGGGTTACAAACACTTCAGGTTACAGACTCCGCTAACCTGGAAGTAGTGCCTCAGGTTAGGAACTTTACCTCAGGATGAGAACAGAAATTGCACACCAGCGGCACAGTGGCAGCAGGAGGCCCCATTAGCTAAAGTGGTACCTCAGGTTAAGAACAGTTTCAGGTTAAGAACAGACCTCCAGAACAAATTAAGTTCTTAACCAGAGGTAACACTTAACTGCTTTAATATGTGGAACTGGTGCTGTTACAGGTAATAAGAATAATTCTGCATTTGTAAGAAATCAAACTTTTGGAACTCCCTGCCTACTGACACCAAGCAGCCATTTTCCCTTTACTCTTTATTGGGCACCTGCTAAAAACATTTTTATTCAGACAAGCCTATCCAGACATGTCTAATGTTGACAAATTTCAATGGGGAGTGTGATAGCTATAGACCAGTTGTAATGAATGAGGTAAACCACTCTGATACTTTTCGGTATATAGCTACGTTTTACAAATAATAAATAAGAATGTGCTGCCTCAGTGAAGATCATGCCACTCTGCCCAGTTGCTAAGCAACATCTCCACCTGCCATCCTCTTGTCTAGTTGACTAACATTAACCCTTACATTACAAACTAAATGATCCCTGCTTTTGCACTTCCAACAAGTCCAGCAACATCTGGAGACTGAAGAAGGCCGGAGAACGCTGTAACTACCGCCAGGTCCTCAGAACATCCCAAACCAAGATGGCTGGCCCCAATATGATCATCCTGGTGGCACAGTGGGAGATGCAGGCCCTTTTCAACCATTTCCCCCTCCCCACCAGAACCCGCACAATGTCAGCCTGTGGCACCGGCCTCGGGCGAAGATCTGCTGGGAAGCAGCAGGGAGCAGAAAACAAAAGCAGCAGTAGAAGAAAACACACAGGCTCCTATTGTTGCTTGGCTGACGGTGACACCCACTTGCCTGCCTCTGTCGCAAATGGAGGCATAAGAGCGGGCTTGATCCTGGCTGGGTGCGGCCTGCGTCAAACACACAACAAAAGCCACCTGTGCAGTTATCAATACACCTCTTGTTTCTCTGACACTCCCCTCCGGCAACCGTCCCTTGCCATCTCTCCTTTGCGCCTTTCCTTCCTACCCCCACAGGCCATACAGCAAAACCTTCTCCCTGCACACAGCTCACCTATCTTTGTGAGTGAGGTGGCCTTTCTTGTGTCCAAATACCACCGATTCAGAGCGGTCCACCGCAGAGCAGCAGACCCCTCTCCTTCCTCTGGCCATTCCTTAGGGCTGATTTGTTTATGCCGGTCTTTCCTCTCTGCATCCAATCCACACACACACCCTCTCCACCTCCCATCCCCGGCAGCTCAGATGAAGCTGATACTTAATCAGAGACACCGACACTGGTCTGTAACACTTAATCCTCAAATAGTTAAGGGCAAATGAGCAGGTAAGGTAGGGGGAGGATGGGGTTCTAGAATGCAATGGGATGCGAGAACGCAGAGGAGGAGCGCCTCTGAGAGCGTGCAGAGGGCCATCCTCTTGCCAGCGCTGCACAAAGCACTCCACCAGTCTGAGATTAAGTGGAGGAGTGTTGGTAGTCAGCAGCAAAGTTTCGGGTGATATGGCTCAGTGGCAGAGAATCTGCTTTGCTTGCAAAAGGGCTCAGCATCTCCAGGTAGGGTCGGCAGCATGGAACCCTGGATTGCTGTTGCCAGTCAGTGCAGACAGTATTGGCCTACAGGGACAAGTGGGTCTGACTGTGCTCCTAAGGTCTGAGCCCTGCCCCCAGATTCTTTCTTCTGTCTTTCTTTCTTTTTTAAGCAAACGACTAACGTGGGATAGCTCCGTTGGTAGACTATTAATTTCAAGGTTGTGGGTTTGAGCCCTGTGTTGGGTGGAATATTCCTGCATTTCAGGACCCTCACGGTCCCTTCCAACTCTATGATCTTCTGTGATTAACCCTTCTCTGAAAGTGCAAAATAAAAGTCTGTGGTACCTTTAATAGTGGTGTTGAAGAGGGGCTGTCAATCTTGCATGACACTCTGCGGCTGCTAAGCCCCCTCTCTCCTGGTCTTCTCTATCCAACGTGAAGTTAAAAGAGGATGGCCGTTCTTTTTTACATCTGCCCACCTTAGAAATTAAGCAGAGCAGGGCCCATCAGGGCAGGGAAGAGAGAGGATAATCCAAACACGACAAAATGATACGTGTGGATCTATGTGCGCACACGCATCAGGGCTGTGGAACCTGTCACTCTCCAGAGGTATAGTGCCCAGATCAAGGGAAGTAATAGTGCCACTCTATTCTGCCTTAGTCAGACCACGCTTGGAATACTGTGTCCAGTTCTGGGCGCCATAATTTAAGAAGGATGTTGACAAGCTGGAACGTGTGCAGAGGAGGGCAACCAATATGACCAGGGGTCTGGAAAGCAAGCCTTATGAGGAACGGTTGAAGGAGCTGGACATGTTTAGCCTGGAAAAGAGGAGACTGAGAGGAGATCATGGAAACATAGAATCGTAGCGTTGGAAGAGACCTAAGGGTCATCTAGTCCAACTCCCTGCAATGCAGGAATTTCAACTAAAGCATCCCTGAGATATGATACAGTGGTGCCTCGCAAGACGAAAAGAATCTGTTCCGCGATTCTCTTCGTCTAGCGGTTTTTTCGTCTTGCGAAGCAACCCTATTAGCGGTTTAGCGGATTAGCGCTATTAGTGGCTTAGCGGCTTAGAAAAAGGGAGAAAAAAGCGAAAAAAATCGCAAGACTTGCAAGACGTCCGTCTTGCGGGGCACCACTTCAAATATCTTAAGGGCTGTCACATGGAAGATGGCACAAGCTTGTCTTCCACTGCTCTGGAGGGCAAGACTCGATCCAATGGCTCCAAGTTGCAAGAAAGGAGATTCCGACTCAAAATCAGGAAGAAATTTCAGTAAGAGCTGTTCAAGAGTGGAATGGACTGCCTTTGGAAGTTATGGACTCTCCTTCCTTGGAAGTTTTTGAACAAAGTTCTACCTATCTGCTTTAGCTGAGAAACCTGCATTGCAGAGGGTTGGACTAGATGATCCTTGGGATTCCTTCAACTCTATGATTCTATGTTGCTGGACTCCAGTCAGCATGGCCAATGCTCAGAGATGGTGGAAGCTGTAGCCCAGAAACAACTTCTGTGTCACACCTTCCTTAGTCTGAGTGTACCCCCTGTGCCTGCTTGTGGCGTGCTTCCTTAGCAGCAGCTGCAAATCCCACCCTCTGGCACAGCCATGGTTCACTCCTGCCTTGCATCTCCCTTTAATACAGCACCTGGGAGCTTCCATTTTTATTTCCCACAATGCCTCTGGTGTTACATCATTCCTGGGCACTGTGGGAAATCAAAATGGCTGCTCTCGGCTGCACAATGTTTTCATTAAGAAAGCTGTTGCAACTCTGGAGGGAATGAGTTTTACATATAAGGCTCCAGTCCTAAGCACACTTGTTTGGGAGTAAGCCCCATGGAACACAGTGGGATCTTTGTCTAAGAACATGCCCAGGATCGGGGATGCAGAAATGCAAGGCTTGTGACTGGCTACAGAGTAATGCACGCCTGCCTGTTTGGCTTGAAAGTCTGTACAGCTAAGCTTCGGGTGGGCTTAGCGTATTGACATATCAGCCTCGAAAAATAGGACGCTGATTTGCATGTGCTGATTTATATGCACAAATGCAAATTTGGAAAATTATTACTGGCCTGTCATTTAAATTGGCTTATGCTGCTTCTCACCATAGTGGGAAAGGTTGTTGGTACCTCCAGACTATTTTGGGGGAGGGATTCAGACGCATACCAGACATTTAAATGTGTGCAATTGAGGCAGATAAAAGCATTGCGTTGCCCTCATACCCTTCTTAGGGTTCTTCTTCATTTTGAAAGAAGCCCTTCAAACAGAGGACACAAAGAAAGGACCGTACCCTGCAATGCAGGACGCAGGGCCACCCTAGTACAGCTCCCAGCAAAAGTAACAAAAGTAGCCTGTTTTCATCTCTCCCCGTGCCTGCCTGCAAATCTGGCAAAATACTTGGCTTGTGGCAGCTGAGCCATCAGCTGGTTGCTGCCAGGGCGGCTGCAGAAGGCTGTGGCAGGGCTGCCCTGGTGCTTTCAGCTCCTGCCTGCTCCCAGCACTTGCTCAGGTTACAAACACAGGGAGATCTTATCGCAAGGGCACCCGCAGGATGCAAAGGAGCTGAGAGAGTAGGGTGGGCGGGTGGCACGGGCATGGAAACGACAGGAAGATTGTGCGCGTGTTTCTTGAGGTTTGAGAAAGAGGCTGCTTAAGAAGGAGGGATTAGCTGGGAAAGGCGATTAAAAAGATGGAGAGTTTGGCTGCCTTTCTCTCTCGGAGAGGAGGAGAAAGGGTCTCGCTGGTTCACAGAGAAGCTGGAGGAAACTGGCTGTCATCCCGACGTCCTGTTGCAGAAATTATCTGTAAATCTATAGCCACACTGGTTGCTTGGTTTTGGTTTGCTGGAGAGATGGAATGGCCAGCAGAGTCTGGATTTATTTAGAATTCCTCGCCTCCGTTCCTTTTGGCTGTCATACATTCTCAGCCAAATTTGTGGTGCTGCAGATAAGTTAGAACACATGACGTTTCACCCAACCTTCTTCCACCACCCTCCCCAACTCCCTGCCACAAAGTTTGGGGTGCTTTTTAGGGAGGGCTGGCAGGACTTCCCCGTGCCCCGCCATCCTCGTGTTTCAGAACATATGCAATTGCTCCTCAAGAGCGCCTGTTATTTCTGCTCTGCACGCCGCTGCAAGCTGGAAGCGAGCCCTAAGTCAGAGGTGACTGACCTGTGGTCCTACAGATGCTGTGGGACTCCCAACTCCCATCAGCCCCAGTGGCATGGCCAATGGCCAATGGCAAGGGGTGATGGGAGTTGTAGTTCAGCGACATCGAGAGGGCCCCAAGCTCCCCAGCTCTGCCCTGAGTGAACTCTGTAGGACTTGCTTCCAAGCAGATAGGCACAAGATTGCAAAGTTATTTATTCAATTTTGGGCACTGTCAACCAAGTCCGCTCACCGGTGATCCTGTGATGTGTTACAACATAATTTAAATCAAAAATTGAAACAACAATCCAGGCAAAATAAGAGTGAGTCACAATATATATTAAATATACAGAAATCAATAGACATGGATAATTTAGGGCCATTTTTCTAAATGCAAGCAAAACTCAGATACAACCCAGAATAAAAATTTCAGCACATCCATGTGTAGCAGTGGACTAACGTCCCATAAATGCCTGGACAAATATTGGCACAAATTATACTTCCAAGAGGAGGGCACTCGATATTGAAAGTGAAACCACCGAAAAGGCCCTGTTCTAATGAACGCCCCCTGGTGGTGGAACTGTGACATTGGTAATGGTGGTTACAGGTGTGGCTTGCCCAGTGAGGTGCAGCTGCAGGTGTGCAGCTGAGGCATTGGCAGCTGCAGGCTCCACCAATGCCTCTGACCTTGCTGCCACCTTGGACCTCCCTGCTCTTGGTAAGCAGCAGGGGTGCTGACCCTGGGAGGCCACTCCTGTGGCTCTGCCCCACCAGGAAAGCTGCTGCCTTGTGTTGCTATAATCTAGCGATGGAGAACGAGTGACCCTTCAGATGCTGCTGGACTCAGGGTCCCAACAGCCCCAGCCAGCATAGGAGACGTGCATGGACGATGGGAGCTGGAGCAACATTTGGAGAGTTACAAACAAGGAAAGAGGCCTGCATTCCAGATCTGCAGGTCAAAAGCACACCCCTTTTTCCTATTTTGTTTGTTTTAATAAGATTGCTTTATTAAAATCTGTTTAAATAAAATTGCTGAAGTTGTTGGGAGATTTAATAACAGCCACCATTTATGCTTTTGTGGCAGGGGAGGGGGAGGGGAGGTGTATTCTGCTTTCTAGCAACTGAAGCTGCAATCCCTAACTGAGCTGGGAAGCGAGGGCCCTCTAGATGTTGTTGAATTACAGCCTCCATCATCCCTGACCACTGGCCACGCAGGCTGGGGCTCCGTGGAGGTTTTTAAGCAGAGGTTGGATGGCCATTTGTCATGTGTGATCTAGCTGAGGTTCCTGCATTGCAAGGGGTTGGACTAGATGACTCTCAGGGTCCCTTTCCAGGAAGCCGCAGCTGTCCGATCCCTACATTACTGAGAGCAAGTACTATAAAACCCAGTGGGATTTCCTTCTGAGTGGGCATAAACAGGGTTGCTCTTTATATGCATTTCAAGAACAGACCACGGAATCCTGATGAAATCTGCTCCCCCACGAAATTGCTGCCCCTTTCTCTACAGACATCTGAAATGACACAGGCGAAGACAGGCACCCAACAGACAGACAGGCATGCTGTGTCCCCTTAGGGCTCTCCACGCTCCATTTTGAACACCTCCACCCTCTCATCATTGTCCTCTGCCTTCGATGTCAGAGTCTGTCCACCCAGCCTTTGAACAGTGCTCCTGCCCAATGCCATCAAGATAACTGTCAGCAGACGCTCCGTTTCTTCCTCAAGGAAGGGTCCATCTCACCCCCAGAGCCAAGGGAAACAAACCCCCTTAGCGATGATCAGGGTGGATGTCTGTTCAGACCCATCAATCGAGGGGATCGGGCCCCTTTCATTTCCCAGGGCTGGCATCACCCTACAGGCTTCACACGGATAAACAAGCTGCTTGTCCCCGTTTGCAGAGCAAACAAAACAAAGCACATTTGTGTCTCCTTCCAGAACGGAGAACAGTCGCAGGAGGCAGGCGCGATTTATAGACAGGCTTCTTTAGCACCACCACAGCTCCTGCCCTGACCTCTGTGGCCCGAAAGCACCGGGAGCTACACCAAAGCCAGACTGCTCACGTTCATCTCCAGATCAGTTTTGCCTCCTCTGTCTGGCTAGTGAGTCTGCACAGTTTCAGGCAGAGAGAGGGCTTTTAAAAAAACAGGCGATGCCAGGAATCGAACGGGAGACTTTCTACCTGCAGAGCTCACATTGTAACACCGTGCCAGGGTCTCTCTTCCTCCAAAGGACAGAGAGACACGCAAGAAGCAGGGACCCAGCCCAGGGCCGAATATCAAGCTATTTCACTGCCTTAGATGAAGATCAATCCTTACCCCAGATTTTTCCCCTTCCCAGTTACGACGTCTTTCCCCTGTTCTGGCCAAGTCAACAGGCATATTTGTTCCAACCAGTTTGTATGCAGCAAGGGAGTTGCAATCAGTAAAAAAAAGCATGATGGATGGAGCCAATTGGCCCCAAACCTCTGGCCCTTCTGTCCCAAGGGGCAGAGGAGAACTTGAGACTTCTAGGCAACTCCCTGTAGTGGGGATCAGGTTGGGCAGGACGTAAAGGGGTGTCAGCAAATATATTGCCCATGGTTCTGCTAATGTGACATAAGAAGGGGCAGAGGTTCTTAGTGGGCTCATGTATAGCCCGCCTTTCTTCCAAAGAGCTCAAGGTGGCATGCATGGTTTACCCCCACCGTGTTTTTATTATCCCAACAACGACCTTGCGAGGTAGTTTAGGCTGAGAGACAGGGGCAAGCCAGAGGTTACCCAATGGGCTTCGCAACAGGGTAGGGAGTCGAACCCAGTTCTCCCAGACCTTAGTCCAACAACACCCAAACCCCCACACCACACTGGCTGTTTGCATGTGGGGCAGAGCCTAAAGCAGAGTTTGTGACAATGCTTCCACCAGGACTGCTGGGTCTAGAAACCCAGCTTCCAAACAAGCATCCTTCTATATTCAGGCTGGGCTTAATCTTAGGAAAACAACTCTGCAAGAACCCCTGAAGGGGTCCTGCCCAAACTCTACAGAGACAAAAACTCCTGCTGCTCTAATGAAACTTACCTTTTAGCAGCGTCGACAGGCGTTCTCTCCTGTTGATGCTTCCAGCATCGAGTTTGGACCAACGGGTTGGGGATCTGGAAGGAAAAGAGCAAGCTGAACCGGAGCCCGGGTTGTCTCTGGAAGCAGAAGGGCAAAAATGATTTCCACCTTGGAGTCAGCAGATGGAAGCGGAGCCTCTGGTTCTGATGCTGCTGGCCACTAACAGAGACAGGGCACTTGGGCCTGATGGACAGCAGCAAAGAGGGACGATGGAGTCCTAGCCGGGGTTGAAGTGATGCTGCAGACCCTTCTGTCCCAGGACAATTGCCACCCTGCCTGTGGGCTTCTAAGAGATCTCAAGGGTGGCTCAGCATCCGTAGGTGGAATCTGGGCAGAGCAGGCAGCTTCCTGGGCACGCGAGTGTCAGTGGGTGCCCGACTATGTCAGCTCTGCATTTCTGCAAGCGGAGCCCACACACAAATTCCACCGGCTATGTGTGCGTGTTGGGGGGGGGGGGGAGAGTGAAAAGACAGGCTGCTGCAAGTGGGGGGGGGTGCTTGGCTTAGTACATTGGCTGCTTCTCTCGCAGCACATCTTCCTTCCTCTCTTGTGGGTGGATGTGATTTGGGCTGGGCCTTGGGACTCCCCTAAAAGGAGTCGGTTTTTAATTCTCATCCGCCTGCTCTCCTGCTTCTTGCGTTGTGCCATTATCTAGCAATCAGCTAAATACCTGTTATCCTGAGCAGCTTGCCTGCCTGAGAGCAGCATGAGATCCTAGCTTCTGCACTGAATTCTGGGAGAGGGGCCGAGGTCTGCATGAGCGACCAGGCACATAGGAAGCTGTTTTTCCTTCCGGACACATGAATTGGTTTACGATTGACTATCCAGGGGTCTCAGGAAGGAGAGGGCCTCCCCCATCTCTGGACTGCTGCCTTTTAACTAGACTTGCCAGGGATTGAAGCTTTAGCATGAAAAATGTGTGCCCAACCGCTGAAAGTGCCTGCGGGCCATCAATATTTTGTGGGTGGGATTAAAGTGCAAACCGGAATGTTAGGGGCCCTACCAGACTGGTGGATTTTTTAAATGTTGGGTACATTCTACATATGGTTACCAGATTTTTTTTCAATGAATCCAGGGAATTTATTATTATTATTATTATTATTATTATTATTATTATTATTATTATTTTGGAAGCTGAGTAGCAACAGGGAGTCAGTAGTGGGGATGGTGAGGCAAAAGACCCTGGGCCCAAGCACACATGCATATTGTATAAAGGTGCAAAGCCCTGTGAAACATAAATGCGCAGCGTTTTTGAAAAACTGGGCTGCCTGCGACTCCTGAGCCTCCCCCGATCTGTCAAAACAAGGGGAAGGGGACAGGAGATTGAGGAAGGCTCGGGAGTCATGCGCGGGTGGTGCGCCATTGCCCAGGAGGGGCACAAGGTGCATGGTTTCTCTGCCGGGCAAGGTGCAAAGCCCTTCTTTCGCACCCTGTGAAGCATAAATGCGCAGAGTTTTTAAAAAACTGGGCAACTGCATGCCGCCTGCCCATGACTCCCGAGCCTCCTCCCTGTCTCCTGCCCGCTTCCCCCTTTGTTTTGACTGAAGGGCTATGCACCTTGCCTGACAGAGAAACTGCTCACCTTGCGCCCCTCCTGGGCAGCGGCCACCCACTTGCAACTCCTGAGCCTCCCTCGATCTGTCAAAACATAGGGGGAAGGGGGCAGGAGATCTGTACCGCCGGACGTCCCCGGTTCCCCTTCGGCAGTGGCGGTGGCAGCGAGCAATGAGCAGCTCCTGAATCCAACCAGAGCCAACTGCGCTACCAGGCTGGCTCCGGGCTGCTGAGGCTGCCGCTGCCACGTTTCCTGGGGACAGATTTGCAAATCTGGGGACTGTCCCCGGGAACCGGGGACATCTGGTAACCCTATTCTGCAGCATGTTCTTAACACAATAAGGCCCCCTCTGAACTATACATTTTAAACAGCACCATACCACTTTAAACAGTCATGGCTTCCCCGAAAGAATACTGGGAACTGTAGTTTGTTCAGGGTGGTTAGAGTTGTTAGGAGATCTGTATTTTTCTCCCAGAGCTGCAATTCCCAGAGTTCCCTGGTAAGAGTGACTAGATTTTTAAACCGCTGTGGAAGTTGTAAATCTATGAAGGGAACTGGGGTCTCCTAACAACTCCCAGCACCCTTAACAAACTACAGTCCCCAAGATTCTTTGCAGGAAGCCATGGCTGTTCACACTGATACAATATTGCATTAAATGTATAGTGCAGAAGGAGACTACAGTGGTACCGCGGGTTAAGTACTTAATTCGTCCCGGAGGTCCGTTCTGAACCTGAAACTGTTCTTAACCTGAAGCAACACTTTAGCTAATGGGGCCTCCTGCTGCCGGCACGCTGCCGGAGCATGAATTCTGTTCTCATCCTGAAGCAAAGTTCTAAACCTGAAGCACTATTTCTGGGTTAGCGGAGTCTGTAACCTGAAGCATATGTAACCTGAAGTGTATGTAACCCGAGGTACCACTGTATTATTGCAGTAGCAGTGGATTTATTCTGCTTCACTTTGTTCTAGGGTGCTTCCCCAATGCTACCACTTTACTTCTTGTCTGGAAGGGCTATAGTGTAACTAAAGCAGGACAAAAATAAGTAAACCAGAACATTTTGGGTATAAAACGCTATAGGATTTCAGAGGGAGGTTACGGGATGTGCACTGCTTGGAAATGAAGCAGGGTGCCCACTCTGAAACTTTTGCAGGGTCAAACAGCATTGAAAGCGGGAACATGTGCAGCCACCATAATAGCATCATGAATATGCAATCCAAAAGGATGTCTGGAGGGGCTGTTGGTTTGTGCATTTAAAGTGGATTACAACAAATCTCCACTAAAAATGAATCAGACTGTTTGCTGTTAGGAAAGTGGAGGGGAAATGTGTAGGATGAACCAGCAATTAATGGGAAGACATGTAAACACCCCACCAGCAAATCAAGATGAGCGCAGGATGAGTGTTCATTGTCATATAAACAAAAAACACACAAAAACGACTACACATTCGTCTAACCACCACATAAGATTTGTGCAAGCAAATTAGAGTCTGTGATCAATAAATAGGTTGCTTGAAGGAGCCCTGAGCTACAACCCCTCACCCAAAAGAGAGGACCATTGATGCCCTAATTGCCCTATTTTGTTGTCCCTATATTTGCTTTTGTGTGGATAGAGATTGAGTTCTCCAGGCATTAGGCTCCTTTCCGGTGACTCCAAAAGTTAAATATCTGAGCGGATTTCTTGGTCGTAGGGTGTGCGCACTCAAATGCATGTGCCTGGGTGCAAAGAGTCGAATGCTGTTTCCCTCACAGCCCCCCTAAAACCGCCCCTCTGGATACTATATACGTCACCAAATGTGATTGCTGTAGCTCATCCTAGGTAGGAGCAGTCAGATCCAATGACGAACCTTCTCGTAAGCATTCTCAGGAAAGACTGCTTTGAAAGCCAGTGAAGGATAAGTTCTTTCCGAGCAAATTAATGCAACATTTGGAAAGCAGGGAAGCTATGCATCACTGTGTGTGCACATGTACCATACACTCAGTAATCCTTAGGCTGTGAAAGTATCACCTGCATACACATACACAAGTTTCCCTATTTTTGTCTGCAAGATGCTGGAGGTGAGAACGCTCTATTTTCAGAAGTGGAACCGTCTATTTTCTATTTCCAGGTGTGGAATCAATGGCCATTGGCTATTAGTCAGGAGAAGAGGGAGCTTCAACCAAATGTTGCAGCGTGGAGTGCTCCCTGATCAGAATCCCAGCCACCCCATTCTGTTTCTCTGCCCCACCCTCCTTTTCCACTCTTTCCTCTCCCAGCAGATGATCAGTACCCTAAATTGGCTGTATTTTGCTGTATTGGGGCAGGCGGGGGGAAATGGTTTATATATGACAGTGATATGTGTTGTGCAGGATGCGATCCATGAGAGGCAGTCAAGTACAACATTCCTTGTAATGCTAGAGAAGACATGCCAGGAAATGTTTGGTCCAGCCAGTTGAAACTTCCTATTCCTCCTGGCTGGAGCATCCTTCCTTTTGCACGTGACAGAAGGTGGGCGTGACCTAACCTGTCCAGGTAACAAAAGGACGAGTCATGCAGTATACTTTTCCATTTTTAAATTCGTTCTTTGCTTAACCAGCTTTTTAGCTAGGACTGCTCTGCTAGCTATCAGCTAGCAGAAGCACTGGGATTACTTTCCCATATGGGGTAGATCCACATGTACATATTTGTAACTAAGTCTGCCTTCAGAGATCCAACTGTGGGACAGAGGTAAAGAAAGATCTAGAAATATGGTCAAATTTGAGGCTTTCCTTGTTAGGCCGAATTGCTGTAATTAAGATGAATGTATTGCCTAGAATGTTATTTTTGTTTCAGACATTACAGATTGTGGACAGATTGGACTGTTTCAAGAAGTGGCAGAAAGATATATCTAAATTTGTCTGGCAGGGCAAAAAGCCCAGAATAAAATTTAAGATATTAACTGATGCAAAAGATAGAGGGGGGTTTGCCCTGCCGGACTTAAGATTGTACTATGAATCGGCAGCTTTCTGCTGGTTGAAAGACTGGCTACTTCTTGAGAATACAGACATTCTGGATTTGGAAGGATTTGATAACAGATTTGGTTGGCATGCATATATATGGTATGACAAGGTTAAAGTTCATAAAGGATTCAAAAACCATATTGTTAGGAAAGCATTATACAATGTTTGGATTCGATACAAGGATTTGTTGGAAAATAAAACTCCTAGGTGGTTATCACCAATGGAGGCTAAGGGGGTGAAGAAGCTTAATATGGAATCTAAATGGCCAAAATATTGTGAAATTTTAGAGCAAGAGAGTGGAAAAATTAAATTACAGAGTTTTGAGAAAATAAAGTCCAAGGTACGAGATTGGCTTCATTATCAAATATTGGAGGTGTTTAATCAAGAAAGGAAAATTGGCTTCCAAGTGGAGAAATCAAAACTAGAAACAGAACTGTTAGAACCCAATACTAAGAATTTATCAAGAATGTATAACCTGTTGTTGAAGTGGAATACACTAGATGAGACAGTTAAATCAGCTATGATTAAGTGGGCACAAGACATTGGTCATGATATTATGTTTGCTGACTGGGAACAGTTATGGACCACCGGCATAAAATTTACGGCATGTAATGCCTTAAGAGAAAATATTATGAAAATGATTTACAGGTGGTACATGACCCCAGTCAAGCTTGCGAAAATTTATCATCTGCCCAATAACAAATGCTGGAAATGTAACGAGACTGAAGGTACCTTCTTTCACCTTTGGTGGACTTGCCCAAAGATTAAGGCCTTTTGGGAAATGATTTATAATGAAATTAAGAAGGTACTTAAATGTACTTTTCATAAGAAACCAGAGGCATTTCTTTTGGGCATGGTCGGCCAATTGGTGTCAAGGAAGGATAGGACATTTTTTATGTATTCCACCACAGCAGCAAGGATTCTTTTAGCAAAGTATTGGAAGACACAAGAACTACCCACATTGGAAGAATGGCAGACGAAAGTGATTGACTTTATGGGACTGGCGGAAATGACTGGCAGAATCCGTGACCAAGAGAAAGAGACGGTGGAAGAAGATTGGAAGAAATTTAAAGTATATCTTAAGAACTGTTGTAAAATTGATGAGTGCTAAAATGTCAAGGGAAAGGAAAAAATAGAATTATAGCTGTAATTGATTGATGAATTAGGAGAAGAAATTGGAAAAGAAAATAAGTTATTATTTAATTAGAGCGAAGGGTTGTTGAAAAAATTTAAAACAAGGATGCAGAGAGGGGGAGGTAAGGGGAAGTCCGAGAAAGAAGGTTTATGAAAAAAAGGATTTGAAATTATACTTGTTTATATGTTTTTGTATGTCTATGTGTGTATGTTATTTTCTTTTAAATTTATATTGGAAAATCAATAAAAATTATATTTAAAAAAAACAACCAGAGATCCAACTGTGAACTGATGTAAGTAAACTTCTTTTATTGAAATATATATACAGTGGTACCTCGGGTTGCAGATGCTTCAGGTTATAGACACTTCAGGTTACAGACTCCACTAACCCAGAAATAGTATGTCAGGTTAAGAACTTTGCTTCAGGATGAGAACAGAAATCACGCAGCGCCAGCACCAGAAGGGCCCATTAGCTAAAGTGGTACCTCAGGTTAAGAACAGTTTCAGGTTAAGAACTGACCTCCAGAACGAATTAAGTTGTTAACCCAAGGTACCACTGTATATATAAAAAAATGTCCAGTAGCACCTTAGAGACCAACTAAGTTTGTTCTTGGTATGAGCTTTCGTGTGCATGCACAATTCTTCATGCTATCAAATGCCAACAGTGCTCTTCACGAAAGCTCATACCAAGAACAAACTTAGTTGGTCTCTAAGGTGCTACTGGACAATTTTATTTATTTATTTATTATATATTTCTACTGCGTCAGACCAACACGGCTACCTACCTGATTCTTCTATTGACTTTGAATAAGACTATGGCGTCTTTATTCTTTTAAGAGGGATTCAAGGGAATTTACCAGGAACATACAATTCAATCTGAAGACAGACTGAATTGTAGAATAGGGAGAGGTTCACATGAGCTTGCAACCAGCTATCTGCTGTGCATGTAAAAAGGGGAATGTAACTCTGCTAAGTAAAGGAACTTCACTTCGTTAGGAAGGATATAAATAGACAATATATCCTCTCCTGACACCCTGAACATTCCCGCATGTTGGCTATGGAGAGCTGGGTCGCAGCATAGAGTTAAAACTATGGAACTTGCTCTTGCAGGAGGCAATGGTGGTCACTAACTTGGAAGGCTATAAAAGAGGATGGGATAAATTCACATGCTTCTGAATACCAGTTGCTGGAAACGGTAGAAGGAGAGAGGGTTCTTGTGTCCAGATCCTGCTTGTGTATTTTCCACAGGCGTCTGTTCCGCCTCTGTGAGAACAGGATGCTGGACTAGACGAGCCACTGTCCTGGAGATACCGAGGATTGAACCTGGGACCTTGGGCATGCAATGCAGATGCTCTAACACTGCGCCACAGCTCTTCCTTCTCTGGACAAGAGGAGATGGGGCCCTAATGGGTGAGGTGCTCTGGAGTCAGGATTCCTGCGTTTTCCAGTTTGGCTGGGGGGCGGGGATGGTTTTTGCGCTGATCTGACGCACAGTGAATCCAGCTGCGTTCATCAGAGCACAATCTCCTCCAATTGAGCCTTTCTACTGGGAGGCATTCCTGACACGCCCAAAAACGCATTCTTCACGTTTCCCCCTCCTTACTGTGGGCAGGCACACCTCCCCAGACCCAGGAAAACACAGTTAAGTCACAAAAGATCCCTGTTTAATGGTCCCCCGTGTTTCCAAGCCACCAACATATCCATTGCCGGGGAATCTACAACATCCTATCCTCTCTCTCTGCTTGTGTCTGCCTCCACAGAATTCCACCCTCCCCTTCCTCTGCTGGATCATTTTGCAAATTGCACCATGAGTGTCCTTCACTCGGTGACAGTTAGGGACTGTGATATTATTCACAAGGCAGGAGCAAAACAGCCTGGAGCTGCTGCATAGTTGCTCCAGAATGGAAAATGGTCTCCTCCTCCCCGTCCAACAATTGCTCATGAAATGCAGCCGCCTCTGGGATAGAGCACAGCAACAACTGAACAATCTAGATGACAGCAGCAAGCAATTAACTAGCCCCCAAAAGGAACTAATCCATGTTTACAGCACCTCAGAGATTTGAGCCCACTCAGGGATGGCTGTGGGCAGGATCTCTTCATTGCAGGGGGTTGGACTAGATGATCCTTGGGATTCCTTCTAACTCTACAATTCTATGATTTTATATAATCCCACTGTATTAGTCATTCTGCATTGCTTCCCCGAGCTTCCCCAGGCTCGATTAATTTCATTGTACACAGGTTGCACATTGACAATAAAGGTGTTGTTGTTGTTGTTGTTGTTGTTGTTGTTGTTGTTGTTGTTGTTGTTGTTGTTGTTGTTGTTGTTGTTGTTTTGTTACAGCATTGTTGCTGTCTGGAGAAGATGCACTCTATTTTTATTTATTTCATTAAGAATTACTTTTTACTTGACTGCAACCTTCCCCACTACCCCGCAACCTCAAAGTTTTACTGCAGTGCAACAAAAGTGGGACAAACCCAGGACATTTGTGGTGTAAAAAGCTGCACGGTCTCTGCAATGGGACACACACTGATTGGGAACAAAGCAGTATGTCCAACCTGAAACCTTTGCAGGTGCAAACGGTATTTAAAGTGAAATTGTGTATTGCCACCTTGATGCCATCATGAGCACAAATAATCACAAATGCACAACGAAAAGGCTGTCTTGAGGGACCCTTAGTTTACTTATATGCCAACTTCCTCCCCTGTTGGGAGTCAGGCTGGCGTGCACAGGCTTTGCTGACCGTCTTCCTGTGCAAGCAGAAGCCAGACCTGCTAAGTTTCTGCAAGGAACCTGAATTGTGTGCCTTCAGAGCATGCACAGACTATACCCAGACTGAAACGGAATATAGGACCATTTTGCCCATGTTTCTGGGTGTTGTCTTCGCTGGCTGGTTCAGTAGGGTCTCGTGCTGAGAATGGTCTATTTTGATATAGAAGAGGGGGAAACTTGTGGCCCTCCAGATGTTGGACTACAACTTCTAGCATCCTCGGCCACTAGCTATGCTGACTGGGACTGATGGGAGTTGGCGTTCAACAGCAGGGTTTGTCCACACAGGAGCAAAATGTGGATCTGCACTCGCTTCTGCCCCCATTAATGTAGGGCCTTCCACATGATACCTTCCCCCCGCTCAGTGTTCTCCTAGTCTCCAACACCCACTTTAAATGCAAGGTGGGTTTTTTTTCCAACTCTCGGGAAATCTGAAAGGGCTAGGATTGAGAAACCCTGCATTTAGAAGTGTGCGGAAGGTCTGGGTCAACAATGGGATCCTGCGGCTGCGGCTGCATTCATGTTTTGCTGCTGTGTGGATAAGCCCCGACATCTGGGAGGGCAGAGGTTCTTGATTCCCGTGATAAAGAAACAGATGGACGTGAACCATTATTTGGAAATACATTTAATTCTGACAAGCCACTAGGAATGTCAGTTATTGCTATAGCCATTTCACAGACTGGGCAACTGAGGCTTAAAGAAAGAAATGGATTCATGTTGTCCTTGGCAGAATTAGAACAGGAGCCCCAAACTTCTAGGTCTATGTCCAGCGTCCTACCACAGGGATGAGGAGCCTGATGATAGTTGTAGTCCAACAACATCTGGAAGGTGAATCTGACAATTTTGGCTTCCCCCATTTTCTCATTTTCCCACTGCTACATTCCATTCTCTACATTTCCATGCAATTTGCATGCAGTTTTTTTCCCTTTTCCCTAATGTGCTTAGGAAAACTAACCAGCCTTTTAGTGCAAATTTATCCGAATGTACACAGATCTGTATACAATTTCACCTAACATATGCATACTTGCAAAGCAGTGTCCCCTGATATAATGCATTTTTGAATGTTGATTTTCCTTATACGTGCATTTTTAGGCATGCTTCACAGCAGGACACGTATTTTTTGCACATATTCCTGGCTGGAGGAAGAAGTAATGTAAAATTCAGGGAAGCCAGATGTTATGTATTCAGTGTTTGTTTGAGCTTGAGTCTGGACTAAGGAATTTGAGCTCCTGTGTTCTGATTCAAGACATGACGTCCAATCACAGAACATTTCAGGATTTGGGCCTCTCCCACTGGCCCTTGACCTCTGAGTCGTGATTTGCAGCTTGGAAGTTTAGACAGCCAATCACGTTGGGAGTGGGTTTGGCCCAGGCTTTCAGGGATGTATATAAGCAGTTGCTTTGCCCCTGTTTCCCAGTTCAATAAAGGTTCTTGCTGTTATCACGGTGTCTTGCCTCGTGGGAACCCACCTACTCTTCAAGTGACTCTTGAAGGGTGGCTCTGTTTCGGTTCTGGTACAGTGGTGCCCCGCAAGACGAATGTCTCGCAAGACGAAAAACCCGCTAGACGAAAGGGTTTTCCGTTTTGGAGGCGCTTCGCAAAACGAATTTCCCTATGGGCTTGCTTCGCAAGATGAAATGTCTTGCGAGTTCCTGCGGGTTTTTTTCTCTCCCCCCCCTTTTTCTAAGCCGATAAGCCGCTTATCCGCTAAGCCGATAAGCTGCTAAAAGCCGCTAAAAGCCACTAAGCCGCTAATAGCGCTAATCCGCTAAGCCGTCAATGGGCTTGCTTCGCAAGATGAAAAAACCGCTAGACGAAGAGCCTCACGGAACGGATTAATTTCGTCTTGCGAGGCACCACTGTACTGCTTTGGAAAGTGTGGATTTGGAAATGTAAGAACAGCCCAGTAAGATCAGGCCCATTTGCTACAGCATCCTCTTTTCACAGTGGTCCATGGGAAAACCCTCAAGTAGGAGAGATGAGCACAACCTCTCCTCACCTGCGGCTTCCAGCAAACTGATATTCAGAGAAGCACTGCCGCCTCTGGCAGAGGAGCCCTTGTTGCCAAGAAGCCACTGGTACTCTCCACGAATTTTCACACCCTCTTCTAAGGGCAAACTCAAGCACATTTCTCTTCCCTCCCCCAGAGGTAGCTGCATCTTATTTTAACAAGCCAAGCAATCCTTACAGAGCAAGACCTCCTGTGCAGCTGTGACCCAGCTGACTCCCCCTGTGCCAGCTCCTCAAACATAGAGGCATTAGGTAAAAGGGTGTGTTTTAATCGCTCGGGCTTTTGTACTGAACTCTGAGTCACTGGCACGGAGCCCACCTCCCTACCCTTGCCTTTCCAGCTCTTGCACCCTCCTCGAGCTCTGCTGGCGTAAAGCAAGCAGGGATAGGGCCCTAATTATTAGTGTGAATCTGCATCAATTGGCAGAGCATATGGGGGAACGAGCTCCGACTTCCTGTAAGCAGCAGCTCCCCGTCTGCCTGGGCCCGTGCGCCGTGTGCACATTGCCATGGTGAACTCAATTGTGTTGCTTTCGCAGCTGAGTAAACAGGCAGGCCTTCGTGGGGATGCTCCCTCGAGCTCGCAAAGGAGTAGAGTGAGATGGTCCGGAGGTGGGTGGGGTGGGGTGGGGTGATAAAAGGTAACGTTCCAGAACGGCCTTCCCTAACTGAGTGCCCGCCAGGTTTTGTTTTGCTTTGGGATGACAGCTCCCACCAGAGCACAGTTACTCTGTGGAACTCACTGCTGCAGGAGGCAAGGACAGCCAGCAAACAAGATGGCACACCAAATGCAAACAAACCATGAAAAAGACTCTATAAATTGAAAGTGGAGACACCACAGTTTATGTATCTTTCCTTGCTTGTTTTTTGTATCACAAAATAAAGTAAAGGTAAAGGGACCCCTGACCATTAAGTCCAGTCGTGACCGACTCTGGGGTTGCGGCGCTCATCTCGCTTTATTGGCCGAGGGAGCCGGCGTACTGCTTCCGGGTCATGTGGCCAGCAAGACTAAGCTGCTTCTGGCAAACCAGAGCAGCGCACAGAAACGCCGTTTACCTTCCCGCTGGAGCGGTACCTATTTATCTACTTGCACTTTGACGTGCTTTCGAACTGCTAGGTTGTGGATCACAAGATATCACAAAACAACCTTCTATAAAAACTAGATTTTTTAACAACAACAAAAAAAGGATTAGACCAATTTGTGAAGGAGAGGGCTACCCATGGCTACTAGCAATGCATGATGGCTAGGCTTTGCCGCAACAGCTGGAGGAATGAATGCTTCTGAATATTACTTGCTGGAAACCACAGGAGGGGAAAGTGTCCCTGTGCCTGAATCCTGCTTGCTGGTTTCCCGCAGGCATCTGATTGGCCACTGTGAGAACAGGATGCTGGACTAGGTGGGCCATTGGCCTGATCCTGCAACTTCTTCTTTCATTCTTGCGTCTATGATTTAGCCCTGCCCTACAGGACTAGACATTTGCATGTCGTGGGTTTCAACGCAATCGCTTGCCTGCACATCGCACAAATGGGCACACAAATGTCATACATTGCTCCACAAACTGAAAGCAAAAATGAACGTTAATGGAACGTTGGCCATGCAGGTCTCATAATCATGCACCTATAGGATGGAAGTGCGCCTAGAGGTGCTCTAGCCAAGCCCTCACTCAGTCCTGCACCTACAATGTTCAGTGCTGCCAATTTCAAGTGGGGAGATGAACAGTTTGGGCTGCTTGTTTTAGCTGTTGGGTGGGCAGTAGTTGTGCAGGCAGCCCAGGCAGCCCCTCCACAAGTCTGGCACCCCTGACTGCTGGCCAGATAGACAGCTTCTGATGCTTGATGCTCTATAGCAGGGGTCAGCAACCTTTTTCAGCTGTGGGCCGCTCCACCATCCCTCAGACCACGTGGTGGGCCAGACTATATTGGGGGTGGGGGTGGTGAACGAATTCCTATGCCCCACAAATAACCCAGAGATGCATTTTAAATAAAAGCACACATTCTACTCATGTAAAGACATGCTGATTCCCGGACCGTCCGCGGGCCGGATTTAGAAGGAGACTGGGACCCAGGCCTTAGGTTGCCTAACGCTGCTCTATAGTGAATAAGCGCAGAAATCTGGTTTGTTTTTTTGTAGCAGGTCTGAAAAGAGACTCAGCTGGTGGCTGCTGTCCAGCCAGGAGGAGTCAGCCAAAGGGTAGAAAGGCACCCATCTCCTGAAAATCAGGATGGGTGAGGGGGAAAGTAGTAGGAAGACAGACTATAATTGCTCTGGGATAATTACAGTATGTAGATGGAGAAGAACAGAAATTAGCATGGAGTGCATCGAAGGAGGAATATCAGAGGCAATTAGTCTGTGGGAGAAGGATGAGGAAACAAGCTGAAACTCAGCAGCTGAAACTTCCCCTTATCGTTTTCCCTCCCTGCTGAGAAACAGTTTGGCTGCCAAATTTTATTCGCTTGCCAAGTAGCCGTTCAGGGCACAGGAACACCACCAAAGGGGGCGAAAAAAGAAGTGTTGGCAACAGCGGCACCTAGATGGAGCCATTGATGGAGATAATCCCTTCCACCAGCTCTGAGGTTTCAAAGGAGAAGACACATAGATTAGGCCACCTGCTTTGCATACAAAGGTGGCCGGTTCAAGCCCAGGGATTTTCACGCAGGGCTGGGACAGATTCCCTGCCTGAAATGCTGGAGACTCAACTCTGTATAATACTGATTCCGCATAAGATAGCTTCCTATGGAAAAGGACGGCAGCTCAACTGTATAGCACATTTGGAATTCTCGGGAACGCTCGTGGGAACCACAAAAGACCCATTTCACAGACGGAAAAACGGCGAGGCTCAGGACCTCACTGCAACACACAAAACGCCCACACAAAGCAGGCTACTGCAAGAAAAACCACTCAACACCCCCATCAAACAACCAAAAAGCAACCAAACAGCCCTCCAGATCTTAGAAGAAAGCTCTCTCTCCTTAATTTTCCTTCTCTGGGCTGAACTAAATTCAGCTTTTTCAACCATTTGTCATAACACTCAAGTTGTGTACACACCATATGTTTAAAGTACATTCTCTCCCCCCTCCACTTAAAGAATATTGGGAATTGGAGTTTGTTAAGGGTGCTGGGTATTATAGCTCATGGGGGTAAACTACAGTTCCCGAGATTCTTTGGGGAAAGATATGCGCTTTAAGTGTGCGTATTAAATGTGTTTTGTGTAAGCAGTGTTGTGGTTTCCAGGCCACCAGGCCAACCCTCTGGAATTATTATAATTATAATTATTATTAATATTAATGAACTGCATTCTAACATGTTTGTCAAGGCAATTTACAAACATAATAAGAACAGCTCTGGCAGAGCCTATCATTGAGGTAGAACAAGTTGTTGAAAGAAAAATGTCTTCATACCCTCCAATATTTTTCAGATGAAAATAGGGATGTCCTATTCCATAATAACAATAACAATTTTATTATTTATACCCTGCCCGACTGGGTTGCCCCAGGCACTCTGGGCGGCTTCCAACACATAATCAAATAATAAATAAAGTAAACTTTTTAAAAAAACTTCCCTATACAGGGCTGCCTTCAGATGTCTTCTACAGGTTGTCTAGTTACTTATCTCCTTGGCTCGGGGGCTGCATAACTTGGGGTCCACATGTGGCCCTCCAGGCCTCTCTGTGTGGCCCCTGGGGCTCTCCCTAGGCCACCCCCCCTTCCCGGTCTTGCTTCTCATCATGTTTTTGCCTGTTTGGGATGTATACAGTGGTGCCTTGGTTCTCGAACGGCTTAGTTGTAGAACAAATCGGCTCCTGAACGCTGCACACCTGGAAGTAAGTGTTCTGGTTTGTGAATGTTTTTTGGAAGCTGAACGTCCGACGCAGCTTCCGCTTGAGTGAAGGAAGCTCCTGCAGCCAATCAGAAGCCGCGCCTTGGTTTCTGAACGGTTATGGGAGTCAAACAGACTTCCAGAACAGATTAAGTTTGAGAACCAAGGTACTACTGTACTCAGAGATAAAGAAGGGGGTTGAGGCTGGGCGTGTGTAGAAACCAGCCCCCTGCACCAAGCTAAATTTTACATCCATGTTCTGACCCCCTGCTGCCCAGCACTAGCCTGCCCCACTCTCCCACTCCTGGAAGGCTGACCAGAAGGCAAGGTGAACATGGCCCCACAGATCTCGAGGGCCACCGCTCGAGACAACTTCTGAAGCGAGATGGAGGCTGCTCCTCTCCTCGGAAGACTTGGCAGGATACCGAGTGGTAAATACACCCACCAGGAAGGATCACGGTGCCAGATCATTAATCACGCAGGATCTGCAAAGGTTGGCTCAGCTGCCTAGTCAGCTGCTGCCAGGGTCCCATCTACCTCCTGCAGGGAGAGCGCTAGGCAGGGAGCTGGATTCGAATGAGCAAAACATTGAGGCAGGGAAGAGCCTAGGACCATCAGAAACTGCCTTCCAGATATTTACCATTCAACACACACAATTTTCCCTTCCCTAATAATCCTGGGAAATGCAGCCCCCCCCCCCAGAGTGACCATTCCCAGCACCCTTATGAAAGCTACAGTGCCCAGAATTCCTTGGGGAAAGTCATATGCTTTAAAAATGCATTGTTGTTGTTGTTTAGTCGATTAGTCATGTCCAACTCTTCGTGACCCCATGGACCATGGCACGCGAGGCACTCCTGTCTTCCACTGCCTCCCGCAGTTTGGTCAAATTCATGTTGGTCGCTTCTATAACACTGTCCATCAGTGTTATGTACTGAGTTGTATAGGATCCAAAAAGCAGCAGTCTGATTGGTCCTAGAACAATAGGATTCAGAATGCAGCAGTCTGATTGGTCCTAGAACAATGCAGCAGTATGATTGGTCCGCAGGAGCCACCCAATCCAGCTCCAGGTGGAAGTGAATCTGCAACCTGATTGGCCTACAGGAGAATCCCAGAATTAGTAATCATGTGCGACCCATTGTGTAAATAATGTATATAAAGCAGATATTTGGGGGGAACTTTCATTCCCCACTACTATGAGCTGAATAAAGAGCATGAAATCCACACTCGACTCCGAGTATTTTTCAATCCATCTTGCCCTCTGTTCCCTTCTCCTTGTGCCCTCAATCTTTCCCAACATTAGGGTCTCTTCCAGGGATTCTTTTCTTCTCATGAGGTGGCCAAAGTATTGCAGCCTCAGCTTCAGAATCTGTCCTTCCAGTGAGCACTCAGGGTTGATTTCCTTCTGAATGGATGGGTTGGATCTTTTTGCAGTC
Organism: Podarcis cretensis; assembly: GCF_951804945.1. NCBI lineage: Eukaryota > Metazoa > Chordata > Lepidosauria > Squamata > Lacertidae > Podarcis > Podarcis cretensis. The sequence goes on along the minus strand of NC_137177.1, from coordinate 19,540,292 downwards.
CATGGGACTCTCAAGAGTCTCCTCCAGCACCACAATTCAAAAGGATCACCGCCTTGTCATGGCGAAGGGGCTTGAATAACTCAGAGAAGCTATGAGCTATGCCGTGCAGGACCACCAAAGACGGACAGGTCATAGCCGAGAGTTTAGACTAAATGTGGTCGACCTGGAGAAGGAACCAGCAATCCACTCCAGTATCCCAAGAAAACTCCATGGACAATAACAACAGACATATATAACATGCATTAGGTAAAGGTAAAGGGACCCCTGACCATTAGGTCCAGTCGTGGCCGACTCTGGGGTTGTGGCGCTCATCTCGCTTTATGGGCCGAGGGAGCCAGCGTACAGCTTCTGGGTCATGTGGCCAGCAGGACTAAGCCACTTCTAGCGAACCAGAGCAGCGCACGGAAACGCCGTTTACCTTCCCGCCAGAGTGGTACCTATTTATCTACTTGCACTTTGACGTGCTTTCGAATTGCTAGGTTGGCAGGAGCAGGGACCGAGCAACGGGAGCTCACCCCATTGCGGGGATTCGAACCGCCAACCTTCTGATCGGCAAGTCCTAGGCTCTGTGGTTTAACCCACAGCGCCACCCGTGTCCCATATAACATGCATTAGGTGGGCTTTTAATGTATGGTCTGAGTCAGACCCAAGGTCATCTAGCTCCATACTCTCTGCACTGATGTGCAACAGCTCTCCAAAGTTTCAGGAAGGGGACATTTCCATTCCTACCAGAAGTTGCTTGGGACTGAACCTGAGCCTGATACAGCTTCTGATGTTCCTACCACATTTTGAAGCAAAGCTCATTATTACCCTCTAAAGAGGCAGACTGCTGAAGTCTGGAATCCAAAATTACCTAACTGTACCACAGATGCTGTCATCCAATCATGGCAAAATTCATAACAATCCTGTTGGGCTATGACAATAGCTAGGTTTTAATTTTTAGTGTGTTTTTGTCTCTTTGTTTAGAATTCTGTATGGAGGGGGAAATCTGTATCTGTATCCAAGGGAACCAACCTTGTGATTTAGTTGAACAAAAAGCAAACACAAGACCGATGAATCTTATCTGCTCTAGCCTGCATTTCCTCTCTCTTCGTACCTCGGCAAAGTTACCAACCATAGGTATACTTCAGAGATGACCTGGTTCCTGTGTTCCACTGTAGTCACCAAGAGTGCTATTCGTAATTTCCACGGGAGCAGTTCTCAGAATGTCAGAACCTCCATGTGAATTGCCCTTCGAGACCACCCACAGCCACGAAAGGAACAGTGACATTCTCTTGTCAAGTCGCGTAGGCCACAGATAGCTAGCCTGTGGCCTTCCAGATGTTGTGGGACTACAACTCCCATGATCCCCAACCACTGGCCTTGCTGGGGCCAGAATATTCAACATGGTGTCCTCTTAGATACTGATAGACTATTAGTTGCTACCATTCCTGTAACTGAATCAAAGAACTGTAGAGTTGAAAGAGACCCTAAGGATCATCTAGTCCTTTGGGGGAAATTGTGTACACTTGAAAAGGTTGGCAGCATTAAGATAAATTCAAGAGTGTAAATAAGTTTTGTTGGATGTAACAATATCCATCAAATATTCTGAATGGTTTAGTTTCTGTGAAATATGCAGGGGTTTATGATATGCAAAATGAACCAAGGAAAGGGAAGAAGGGAAGTCATTGATATTTTAAGGATGTTTAATTGAATATTCTAAATTGTAAAACACACACACACACACCAGCCGCTTGCAGTGCAGGAATATACAGCACTCCCATATAGGGATTGAATCTGCAAACCTTGACATTGTCAGCACCACACTCTTAATGAACAGAGCTATCCAGGTAATATGGTAATATAAAGAGCCAGGTTAGAGTGATGGACTAGGACCTGGGAGACTAGAGTTCAAATCCCTGCTCAGCCATGGAACTCACTGGGTGATCTTGGGCCAGTCATAGTCTCTCAGCCTAACCAACCTCACAGGGTTGTTGGGAGGATGCAATGGTGAGGAAGAGAACCATGTATGCCACCTTGAGCTCCTTGGAGGAAAAGTGGGGTATAAATGTGATAAACAAACATACAAACAACCCCTGCCCATTGGCCATGCCAGCTGAGACTTGTAGGAGTTGTAGCCCAACATCCGAAAGGCACTCTATTGGCTACCCCTGCTCTAAGCAAGAGTACTCACGGACCAAACCATAGCACGGAGACCCACATGCAGAATCTAAGTGCCACAGCGTTTGTGAGTCCCAGCAACAAGCTCACTACCTCTGATAGCCAACACTGAGCCCTCCAGCTGCTTTGGACTAATTTATTTTATAAAATTTATATCCCGTTTGATTGCACAAACAAAAACCTCAAAGTGGTTTACAAAAAGAACAAACCGGTTAAAAGCAATTATTCAAAACATTTGAAGAAATATTTGACATTAGCAATATGCTAAAAACCAGACTGAAACACATGTCAACATTCGACACCACTGTTAGGTTTGCCCAAAGAGAAAAGGTTTTATCAGACTACACAGAATACAGTGACGTCAACAGAAGATCAATTTCTTACAAATGTGGAATGAGTACTATGCGGAACAGCGCCAGCTCTGCAATTGAGTGGACTTTTAAGGGGTAAGGCAATCTCACAGGTAAACGGATCCCAAGTTGTTAAGGGCTTTATATACGAATAGTAATACCTTGAACTTAGCCCAGGAGCAAATTGGCAACCAGTGCGGTTCTCTGGCCAAAAGGTGTTATATTCTGACAGGTTCTAACTCCTGTCAGCAATTGTGCTGCAGCATCCTGCGCTAATTGCAGCTTCCGGACCAAGCACGAGGGAAGCCCCCTCCCCAAATTCCCATCATCCTTGACCCATGGATGAAATCAGACCCCCCCCCCCAAGTGTCCTGGTTTTCCAGGGACAATCCCAGACTTGCAGAAGCCATCCCGGTTTCTGATTTGATCCCGGACTGCCCTGCTTTCTCTTTGGTTGTCCCTATTTCCACTGGAGAAGCGCTGGAGGGGATGAGACGTCACTCTCTTCACTGGCGAAATGGAGGGGCTGGATTAGGGCATCCCATTTTCATAAGATAAAAGCTAGAGGGGTGGAACAGGACATCTCTGTTTCACCACAGAAATGTTGGAGGGGATGTGAAATACTGGCTGGGCTGATGGGATCTGAAGTCCTGGTTTGATATCCCTGTCTTACATTCTAGTCTGCCATCGACCGCAAATGACTCCGATGGGCAGACTGGCTAGAGAGCGCAGGCAAAACTGACATGCTCTGTCGGCCCAAGAAGCAGTCCTAAAGCTCAGGCTCCAAACTGGATGCACACAGAAGCTTCTGTACAAGCAAGAAAGAGTGCCTCGGCGAGGTGTGGGTGTCCGCGACTGTGTGTTTGTGTGCGAAGAGCGCTCACACACGTAGGTCTCGGTTGTAGCTGATTCTCCCTTTCCTGCCTCCGCTGTTGGTGTTAACTTCCCTCCTACAGGCACCAGCTGTGCCCGCCTACCCCTGGCAAGAGGCCCAGGCCTGCTAGCTCTCTGGAGGCGCATGTCCCAGACTGACTCCTTCGGAGGGGGAAAGCTGGAGCAGCTCTCGAGAGGCACTGAACAAGACGGGAAAGGATGTCAACGCCTGCAGTAGCAGTAGCGGAATGGAAACGGGTTGTCGGTTTCTTTCTGAGCCCAATTCAAGGTCCCACGTTAGTGTTTGAAGCCCCAAATGGGCTTGGGCCCCAAATACAGTGGTACCTTGGGTTAAGAACTTAATTTGTTCCAGAGGTCCATTCTTAACCTGAAACTGTTCTTAACCTGAGGTACCACTTTAGCTAATGGGGCCTCCTGCTGCTACCACGCAATTTCTGTTCTCATCCTGAAGTAAAGTTCTTAATCTGAGGTACTATTTCTGGGTTAGCAGAGTCTGTAACTTGAAGCGTCTGTAACACGAGGTACTACTGTACCCACAAAACCTTCCCTACAGACCCTTTCAGATGTGGATATCGGCAGAGGGGACCCTCTTGATAGTTCCACTTCCCTCAGAGGCTGATGCGGTGGCAGCTGGGAAGAGGGTATTCTCTGTGGCAGCCCCTAAACTGTGGCATTCCCTTCCCAAAGTGGTCTGTCTGGCTTCTTCACTAGACAGCTTTCGGCAAATGCTGAAGACACTGTACTTTTGACCCCTTAGATGTTTGTTTTGAGAGTGCACCCAATTCATGCCAATGCAGCGCTCACTGTTTGCAATTCTGAAAGTTTGATTTCTACAACCTGCCCTGGAAAACAACAACAACATCCCTTTCCAGCCTTTCTCAACCTGTGGGTCCCCAGATGTTGTTGAACTACAACTCCCATCACCCCTACCTAGCAAGGCCAGAGCTCAGGGATGATGGGAGTTGTAATTCAACAACATCTGGGGACCCACAGGTTGAGAACTGCTGCAAGCCGTCATAGCCCCCCCCCCAATCCTGGAAACTGTAGTTTGTTAAGAGTGCTAAGACCCTTATGCGCCTCACTGAACTACAATTCCCAGAGTTCCCTGTAAAGAGGGGTTGATTGTTAAACCACTGAGAACTGTAGTTGAGGGAGGGGAACAGGGGTCTCTTAACAACTCTCACCACCCTCAAAAAACCACAGTTCCCAGGGCAAAGCCATTAGTGTTTATCGTGGAATGATACTGCTTTAAGTGTATGATGCAGATGGGGCCTCAGTCTAGGGCTGTGTGGCTGTGGTTTGAAACAGGCCAGGCAGACTGATCTAACATGTAGGTCACTGGAGTAATGGTCTGTACAGTCAAGGACTTTCTAGGTGCTCACTCCCTAAGTTTCACAAAGGTTTCTTTCCCGCTCGCAGAGCGGCGCCCTTCCCTGCTCTGCCTTCTTTCCTCTTGACAATGGCTTGTGTTAAAAGCAGATTGTGCTCAACGCAGCGCCGCGAAGCAGCCGCTCTGGAATGGCACAGCCTGGCAGCGCCACTCAAGGAAAGGTCACAGAACAAAGCTGTTTGTCCAAGCTAGGCTCAGCCCGTCCCTTGCAGAGCCCAGACTCTGTTCGCTTACATCACATTGTGCAGCCGTGCTGCGGATCAGATGCGAGGGGCTTCTGGGGTCGTTGCACCCTTTTGCAATCTGATTTATTATTATTATTATTATTATTATTATTATTATTATTACTACTATTATTATTATTATGTCACATGAATCTTACAGCCTGGCAAAATCTTGATGGCTGAAACTCCACGCTTAGCATTTCTAACCTGTTGCCCGGTTAAAGAAATCTTAGTCAATGAATGACATTCGTTTTAATAAATTAGTGAATCAATTCAGCTGGCATGTGCCAGCATTTGGTGAAAATAAGCCATTTTGGAATAGAAATGCCTCCCCCACCCCGCCCACACAGGAGATGCCAGAAATTGAACCAGGGTCCTTCTGCATGCAAACAAATTCTTTACCACTGAGCTACCACCCTTCCTCAAAGAAGGACCTATGAAATAGTGGTTTGGGGCAGGGGACTTTTAAGATGGTGGTTGCCACCTGCAAACTGCAGTTTTTACGTCTGTATATTAAAACTCTTAACGTCCTATTTTTTAATTCTTGCCTCATAAATCAGAGAATTCTTTTAAGGTGATTATAAAAAAAAAAAAATTAAACTGGTTATGGTCCTAGGCCTAGTCTTGTCATGGCTTTGCATTCCAAAAGGCAAATGGATATTTGAAGAAATTTAGATACTCGATAGGTTGGAAACTGACGCAATGTCAAAAAAAGAGGAAAACGCATCACTGAAATCCAGCTTGAAGTTACATAAGGGCGTGGTACTTCTTTGCATCTGGTCACCTTAGGAATTAAGTGGAGGGGAATCAAGACCACGAGGGGGGGTCATCTAAACAGGGCAAAATGATATGTGTTTGTCTGTCTGTGTGTAAATCATGATCGGACAGCCTGTAGCCCTCCCGATATTGGTGCCCTCCGACTCCCATCAGGATGTTGCTCAGAGATTATGGGAGTTTTAATCCAGCCACTTGGACCATAAAGAAGGCTGGTCGCCAAAAATCAATGCTTTTGAATTATGGTGCTGGAAGAGACTCTTGAGAGTCCCATGGACTGCAAGAAGATAAAAACTATCCATTCTGAAGGAAATCAGTCCTGAGTGCTCACTGGAAGGACAGATCCTGAAGCTGAGGCTCCAAGACTTTGGCCACCTCATGAGAAGAGAAGACTCCCTGGAAAAGACCCTGATGTTGGGAAAGATTGAGGGCACAAGAAGAAGGGGACGACAGAGGACGAGATGGTTGGACAGTGTTCTCGAAGCTACCAACATGAGTCTGACCAAACTGCGGGGGGGCAGTGGAAAACAGGAGTGCCTGGCATGCTCTGATCCATGGGGTCACGAAGAGTTGGACATGACTAAACGACTAAACAACAACAACAACAATCCAGCCACTTTTGCTGGTCCACACCTTCCCCATCTAGACCAGGCATAGGCAAACATGGCCCTCCAAATGTTTTTGGGACTACAACTCCCATCATCCCTGACCACTGGTCCTGTTAGTTAGGGATGATGGGAGTTGTAGTCGCAAAACATCTGGAGGGCCAAGTTTGCCTATGCCTGGTATAGACCCCGTGCTGTTCATGTTATGCATCCTTGGGCAACCACAGAACCCTCTACGAGCCTGGCAGCGCCCATGCTTCCTTCCTGCCTCGGGCCTCACTTTAATAAAGTGTTTGGGCACTGCCATTTTTATTTCCCACAATGCCACTGATGTTGCGTCACTCCGCGGCATTGTGGGAAATTTAAACAGCCCTTCCCAGCTGCACGGCGTTAAATGAGAGCTGATGCAACCTGCTTGCCACTGCCACCACTGAGCAAACCTGCGGGAGGCCATCCATTTGAAGCAACGTGATACTACTTTGAACAGCCACAAAGAATTATGGGAGCTGTAGTTGGTTAAAGAGTGCTGAGCAATGAACATGGATTCTATGCGCCTAGACTATGGCTAAAAGATTGGCATTGATGAACTGGAAGAATAAAAATAAGATCCCCTTTAACCAATGGATTGACAGCATGACAACATTCACAATTGCCTATTGACGTAGGTTTTGTTTGGATATAAAGTTTATATAAGGTATAGTGGGTTATTAATAATCATATGTATTAGGACAGTAACATTACGTATACAGTGGTACCTCGGTTTAAGAACCGTCCGGTTTAAGAACGATTCAGTTTACAAACTCCGCAAAACCGGAAGTCGTGTCCCGGTTTGAGAACTTTACCTCGGTCTAAGAATGGAAGCCGAACGGTGGAAGGGAACTGGCAGCGGAAGGCCTCATTAGGGAAAGCGTGCCTCGGTTTAAGAACAGTTTTGGTTTAAGAATGGACTTCCGGAATGGATTAAGTTCATAAACCGAGGTACCACTGTATATCTATATAACAATTTATGGAAGTGTAACTGATTATATTTAGTGTATTACATTATATCCCATTTTCTTATTGTATTTTTAGTTCTTGTTTGCATTTTTCCTCCTTTTTTCCTTTACTTTCTTCACTTTGTTTTGTCTAACTGAAAGTCTCTTAAAATAATAATAATAATAATAATCACAATAACAACAGCAATAGTGCTGAGAGTTGTTAGGACAGCTCCTTTAATGGTCCTCCTACTCTCCCTTCTGTCGATTCTTTTTTGTCAAACCAGACTTGGACCAACCAGTCCTTCAAACAGAGGGCTGTCCTCTGTAAAAAAGGGGACATGGCCACCCTAATCTTGGAATCTCGGAAGCCTTTCAGTTGCTGCCAAAATAATGGGCCGCTAGATCTTGGCAGGGAAAAATCTGTCACTAGGGCTTCTCTCTACCAAAGGTTAGAAAACAGCACAAACGTTAAAGATTATTGCAATATCTTACAGATGCATTCCTGTAAACAGAAGGTGGATGTGCTTGTATCAAAATGGCTCTCAGCTTTGCTAAGTCTTGAAGAATCAGCATATGGCAACGAGGCTCATCGTGTTTTCATATTGTTACAGCTCAGCATTTCGGGAGAATTCAAAAGAACATTTTGAAGTTCTTAAATAATTTTGAAAGCCTCTGAATGCTTGATGTTTCCAGGCAACGTAACTAATGATGAAAGATTGGCTGTCAGAATTGCCACTTGGGATACATATTAGTAATGAAATTCAAGGGTAGTTTTTGGAACCCAGTTTTCTGCAGGCCAGTATTGGTTAACGTGGCGGGGGCAGGGCAAGCAAATCTCATGCTTTTAACATGAGATCAAATACCACAATCTAGTGATCAAATACCACAATTTTTCAGAGTTTCCAAACTCACAGTGGCGTGACCAAACAAAGAGAGGCAGTGCGGTATAGCCATCGCAGTCTAGGACTATGACTGAGGAGATTTGGGTTCAAATCCCTATTCAGCCAGGGGCCAACTTTGGGACAATTATACTTTGTCAGTCCAACCTACCTCATAGTGTTGTTCTGAAGATAAAAGGGTGTGGCTTGGGCCCCAAATACAGTGGTACCTCGGGTTAAGAACTTAATTCGTTCCTGAGGTCAGTTCTTAACCTGAAACTGTTCTTAACCTGAGGTACCACTTTAGCTGTTGGGGCCTCCTGCTGCCACTGCGCCTCCGCCATGCGATTTCTGTTCTCATCCTGAAGCAAAGTTCTTAACCTGAGGTACTACTTCCAGGTTAGTGGAGTCTGTAACCTGAAATGTCTGTAACCTGAGGTACCACTGTATACTACCAGGCCAGGTTCAAAGTCCTTGCAAGACCCTTAACAACTTGGGTCCAGGATACCACAGGGACCACCTGATCCCCTATCCCCCTGCACGATCCCTGAGGTCTTTTGGTGAGTCACTGCTGATGGTCCCCCATGGCTCAGATCCACTGCATCCAATGGGATACACTCTTGGGGTCTATTTCAACTCAATGGTTCTATGATTCTATGCTCATATTCATCAGGAGCTATACGTTGAATATTGGGGGCACGAATTTATGGAAGCCTCTTCTATCTGAGGTGAGAAAGAATCCCCACTTTCCCTGTTGAACTTCCAGCACCTGAATACTTAATATATATATATATATCCCAGAAAGCATTTAAACTGAATTTTGACTTTGTAGTTTTAATCAGTTTTTAATTTTCATTGGATTGCATTCCTTGTACACTGCTTAGAGACAAGTCCCAATAAGCGGCGTATAATGTCCCTGAATGAAATAAATAAGAAATACATCCTGGAGCTCCTTGGAGGAAGGGCGAGATAAAAATATAATAAACAAGGATAATGAAAGCTGTTGTTTAGGTTTGTTTTCTGCAAATTTAGAACAGGGCAGCAAGAAGGCAGCATAAATGAACTCACGCTGCCTCCTCATCGTTGAGAATGATACCCTATCTAGGAACCTTTCAAAGCTCAAGACTGGGGGCTTTGTATTATTATTATGCCTTTGTATTGCACTTTCAAGTGCTGCAAGCGAGAACAGTTCAAACACAAAGCGCGGCCAATGTGAGAGAACATAAAAATACATCTTGCCAGGGTGCTGACAAGGGGTTGGGAGAGCTATAGCTGCGGAAAAGCAATCCCGCACTTTGTCTGCTATTAAAAGCTCTCCTCTTCACGCTTGGATCTGAACACCATGTAGGAGCTGCAGCTTGTTCAAAGCTGCTTTTGTTGAGCCGGCCTTTGTGTTTGTTCATGTGTCCCTGCTGCCCTCGGGTGGATAAAATCAAACGTGCACCGTGCCCAAAGAAAAAAGAAAAAGCTTGTTCAGTTTGGGACTCGTTATATAAATTCCCTCCATTCCTGTGTGAAGCAGGAAGGGTTGATAACTCCACACACACACCCTGCCTCTCCTGAGGTGGGTCTTGAGCTGCAACTCATAGAATCATAGATTTGTAGAGTTAGAAAGGACCCCAAGAGTCATCTATAATCCAAGCCTCTGCAACATAGGAATGAGAGCTAAAGAATTTCGATAAGATGCGATATGATAATCTTTATTGTCATTGTCCCATACAGAACAAAGAAACTGAAAAATCTACATAAGACATTCAAAACCCAACAAGCCTGCTATCCCAGCTATCCCAACCTGGTTAGCCCCTAAAAACTCTGATACCCTATTTTTAAATACAATATACTCCCATACAGACTCCTTACAACGCGTTTTAAAACCAAAATGGCATTTGGGTAGAATCCCTGACAGATGGCCGTCCAACCTCTGTTTAAAAACCTCCAACGAAGGAGAATCTACTACCTTCTGAGGTGGGTCTGTTCCACCGCCGAACAGCTTACAGTTAAAAAGTGCTTTGTAATGTTTAGCCGGAGTCTCATTTCTTAGCATTTGAATCCATTGATTCGGGTCCTACCCTCTGGAGCAGAAAACAACTTCCCTCATCCCTGGCCCACTGGCTAAGCTGGCTGGGGTTGGTGGAACTTGATGGGAGTCCCAACTGGAGAGCCAACAGGGCAGCCACAGTTGTTTTAGCAGCAACAGTAATCTGGCAGGTGATGCTTTTCCTGTCACAGGGGTGCTGTGACAGGAAAGAAGCCACATGCTGAATTTTCTCCTCGCTTTGGGCCACTGCTGAAAACAACAACATAGCGTGGCAAAAAGTTCTGTCCTTCGGCTGGAGTGAAACGCTCCACCAAATCCAACCCAACAGATCTCCAGAAGACAGCAGCATTTTTTCCAAGGCTGCCCAGCAGCAACCAGTGTGCCTTTTTTGACAGCCGTGCAGTGTTTAGGGAAGCTTTTAATGTTTAATAGGTTATTGTAATTTAGTCTTCTGTTGGAAGCCACCCAGAGTGGCTGGGGAAACCCAGCCAGATGGACGGGGTATAAATAAAAAAATTATTATTATATTATTATACCTTGCTGAACAGCATTGGCTGCACGTCCATAGGAAATGCAAGATAATTGTGAGAGGGCGACCTGTGGCTAACATCCAGTATAAATATATGAAATAGCTGCCTTGTACTCAGATCCTTGGTCCATCTACTCACTGTGCCCCCTGACACTGGCTGAGATCCTCTGCTCTCGGAAATGCGAGAGATTCAACCTGGGGCATTTTAAACATAACGTTGCAAAATGTTTGGTGCACAGGAAACGCTTAGAATCCAGTAGAAGAGGCTGCTGAACCAATTCCTTTGCTGGAGGATTAGTGCTGTGATGCCCTCTATACTATGCTCAGGTTGTATATATGGGTAAATATAACCTAAAGATGCCACAATCTCCATTCACCTTCGTTCCAGACCTCAGAAAAGGGCTTGAAACCACCACCGACGTGTCTCGCCACTCAGAGACTGGGATTTTGCAGAACAATATGTGTTTTTGAATAGGCTAAAGGTTTTATGATTAGCCACCACACCAACCCAGAGAACTTCAAAATTTGATGAAGGCTTTGAGAATTCAAATGCAACACACACACCCACACCCTGCCCATCCGCTCTGCAATTTGCAAAACAATTTGCTAAGAGTGCTCCCATCAGAGACAAGATTCTGGCCCTGGCATCCTGGCTTTCCTGGTTACTGCTGAAATGAATTGGGAGGGTGGGGTGGGATTCTCATGCAAATTGTGGCATATCAAATTTACTTGCAAAGGAAACCGCAACCTTGAAAGGTTTATTCCATTTTTCTCCCATGCCACATTCCTGGCAATGGGCACTATTTGATTTAAAAGTTTTGGGAACACCAGCTGAAAAAGTGTCAAACCCGACCACTGAACACTGCAAATGATTTCCTCTCAGCATCACGTTTTAAAACATTTCCAAATGTATTGTTCATATAACAATTTCAAATGGCTGACCTACTTTCTGAATTCAGTTTCAGTTCTGCTGAATTAACTCTTTTGGATCCGAAGAAGACCTATTCCTTTGCACCATTCCTGGCCACTTGCTCTAAGCTAAATATTCTCAAATTCTGCACTCTCAAGGGCTACTAAATGTACATAAGGAAAGAGAAGCTCACCATTAAATTTACACATGACCTCCCCTGAATAGCAATGGGTGAAAATGTCCATTTCAGTTTTTAATCTTTCCAATGTTAAGTTCAGTTCTCAACATTTTCAGTTTCTCATGTTTTTAAATATAGTTCTCATGAAAATTCATCAACATTTTAGAAAGAGTGTCTCCTAATATGCACAAGGCTGTATGCAATATTACCTGAGATACACATTTTAGAGCAATTTCCCCTAAACTCATGCATCTTTGCCTGTTTTTCCCATGAATATACATCCAAGTATATGCATTACTTAACTGGAGAACTGTATCACAAAATTTGGATAAGTATGAATTCAGAAGGTTGCCTGTGTTTTGGTTCACATATTGTTTCAGAGAGTGTGAAGTAGATAAGCTTGCCTTTAAATGTGGACTGAACCAAATCCCTACTCATGATGCAGACATGCAGCAGAATGGTGCAAAGTTGACTTTAACATGGAGTGGAGGGGAGGAATGCCATTTTAAAAGACTCTTAGAGGACTCACAAGCCATTGACTCAACATTCATTCTGATCCACATGCAAAGTGGTTACATGTCTTCCCATCAGTGGCAGCCCAAGATATTTTGGCACTTGAGGTGGACACATACACACCAAATGGCACCTCCCTTCTTGCTCTGACATCGGGATCTGCTGCACCAATGAATCCTGTTACCTGAGCGAGTCTCCTCACCCTGCCTCATGGGTGGGCTGAACCTGCTTCCCATCAATTGTTCATTCATCCCACCCTTTTCTATGCATTTCCCCATCACTTTTCTAACAGCAAAAGGGCATTTTAAATTTAAAACAACATGGGTGAGAAGGCACTTGCATTATGCAAACCTAAACTTCTTAAATCACTCCTGTATAACAGTGACCTCCTGGAGGGGCACCCTCATAGGAATATTTTCTGAAAATAATAAATATATAAATAACCCTAGCGCTAGGGCTCTATTTCAACCATTTCTGAAGAGCGCAATTTTTCTAGTTGCAAGAACATTGCACGCACCCTACCCATTGCCAGAAAGGAACTGTCAAAACTGTGATTCTCGGCATGCGATCTTGAATGAAGCTCTTCCTTTTTCTATCACTTCAGGACTGAGGAGCTGTAGCTCAGTGGTAGAGCATCTGCCTTGAGAGCAGAAGGTCACAGGTTCAATCCCCGACAGCTCCAGGTAGGGCTGGGATAGAATCTTGTCTGAAACCCTGAGAGCTGCTATCAGTCAGTGTAGACAAAGTTGAGCTAGATGGACCAGTGGTCTGACTTAGTATAAGGCAGATTCCTATGTCCCTATGTCTCCACATTCTCCTGCATGTAGATCACTGGAACATACAAGCCTGTCTTTCACTAAGACTACTGGTCCATCTGACTCAGTATTACATACCCTCCAGCATTTCTCGAATGAATAATAATAATAATAATAATAATAGTAATTTCAACAATAACAGTACCCCACCCATCTGACTGGGTTGCCCCAGCCACTCTGGGAGGCTTCCAACATAAATAAAAACATAATAAAACATTAAACATTAAAAAAAAAAAATCCCTATACAAGGCTGACTTCAGATATCTTCTAAAGGTTGTATAGTTATTTATCTCCTTGGCTTGGGGGTCACATAACTCCAGTGCCTTTTTTCTGGGGGTACGCAGGGGTACACATACCATGAAGCTCACAGGCTGACCTGGGGCCAGTCGCTGTCATTCTGCCTAACCAACTTCACAGGGTTGCTGCGAGCATAAAATGGAGCAGGGAGAACCATGTACGGGGTCTTGAGTTCCTTGGCATATTGTAAATAAATCAGTTTCTAACAGGGGTCTTTCCCAGCCGTACCTGGAGCTGCTGGTGATTGAAGTTGCGTCTTTTTGCGGGTGATGCAGGTATTCTGCCATTGAGCTAAGATCTCACGAACACACACCACAAAAATGTCTCCCCCTGACTCTTGCTCTTGATAGTGAAGCAGTAGGCAGGCTTTATCCCACATCTTGACTGAGTTCTGGTGGTGTTCCACCAAGGGACAGATGCCACAGATGTGGCTCATAAGCCAGAAGTTGGCTACCGCTGCTCCGAACAACTGCAATCTCCTTTCCCCCCCAAAGCTATAAAAATACCTTAGCAGCTGTCTTTTGATTCGAAACTGCTCTCTGGCTCTGCTTGGAGATCAATCCATGCTCTGACAATATACAAAAAAGAACCAGGTCCTTTGCCCTCATCGGTGAGCCTTCCCACAGAAGCCCCTCACAAAAGTAAAATAAAACAGCACTCACCCAGAATCTGAGGATGGGCTTCTCGTGGAATCGCTGCTGTTCTTCCTCCAGCAAATACGTCCCGGGAAACCAGACAAGTCCTCAGACCCAGCCAAGGGTACCAGGTTATGCCAGCCTCAGGGGCCAGCGAAAGCCAAGGCAGATCAGCCCACAAGGGGAAGCTGAGCATCCAGAACAATGAGCCCCTGTGTACACTTTGGGCGTAGAGGGAGCAGCAGTGGTGAGATGTCAGGATGAAGTGATGCACACAGATGTGCCAGACATGGAGATCGGGCTTAAGTATTGATGGAGATGGGGGCAGGGAGGACCGGAGGGTGGGGAGCAAAACACCCAGGAAAGGAATGACTTGCGGAAGTAAACAGAAGTCTAGGATTGGGTTGCTTTGTTAAGCAGGGGTCCTGTAACTGAGCTAGGGGTGTTCTCAGCGGGTGGCCCAGGGGGGCTGAGCGCCAGGTCTTTTGCATCAGGTCCCTGATCTCCTGCCCCATTCTTTCCCAAGGGCCACACCTCGGTGGCAGAGCAACTGTCTTGAATGGAGAAGTTCCAGTGTTCAGTCCCCAGCAACTCCAGCTAGGGCTGGGAATATCTCCTGCCTGGAGCGCTAGAGAGTCGCTGCCAGTAAGTGTAGGTGGCACCGAATGGATGGAGCAATGTGCAAGGCATCTTCCCATTTTGCCTTTTTAATTTTTTAAAAAATATTCTTTTGCTTACTAGGTATACTGTGGAGCACAGGGCTGGTAAGATCCAAGGTCTCTGACACCTTAATACGCCCAGAGGCATCCAAGCATGTAAACAGGCACATGCCCATTTGCATCGTGAGCCTGTGCCTAGCTATGCCCCTGATACCATGGATAAAAATCAAAATATAGCAGCCAACATGGAGTGATGGACAGCAGAGCTCCGGCTTCAATGTGGGAAATCTGGACTCAGATATCCATTTGGGGTCTGTTTTAGAAGACATGTCTCCATGTTAAATCCATGCGGGGGTCTGGATAACATAGATGCTTGTGTGGGGGCCAGTTATGCAGGCTGAACTGACAAAAGCAGCACTATTTTCCTGGCAGGGTTTCAGTTCTGCAGGTCCAGCTCAAGGTTTCGATCCTCCTGTCCCATTTGGGGTGTCATTTAGCTGCATTTGGAGGCATTTCCACAGGACACTTTCTATGGTGCAGATGCAGGACCTGCTGCCCTCCAAATATTTTTGGACATCCCAACTCTCATCAGGGACGTTGGTGGTGCTGTGGGTTAAACCACAGAGCCTGGGACTTTGCCAATCAGAGGGTTAGCGGTTCGAAACCCTGCGACAGGGTGAACTCCTGTTGCTCGGTCCCAGCTCCTGCCAACCTAGCCGTTCAAAAGCACGTCAAAGTGCAAGTAGATAAATAGGTACCACTCTGGCGGGAAGGTAAACGGCGTTTCCGTGCACTGCTCTGGTTTGCCAGAAGCGGCTTAGTCCTGCTGGCCACATGACCCAGAAGCTGTACGCCGGCTCCCTCGGCCAATAAAGCGAGATGAGCGCCGCAACCGCAGAGTCGGTCACGACTGGACCTAATGGTCAGGGGTCCCTTTACCTTTACCTCGCATCAGCTCCAGGTAGTATGGTCCAAGCGGTAGCTGGGTGGTAGAGCATCGGCTGTGATTGATTTGATTGCTTGATTATATTTCTACGTTGCTTTTCATGCACATGCATTGCAAAGCAGCTTACGAACAGTAGACAACAACAGCGTAATAGAACTTCACATATACAACATAAATCGTAACAATTCCTCAGCAAAACAATTATAAATCATCAGCAAAACAATTGCAGTCTATAAAGCACTATTAACAAAACGACGGGGGGGAATAAGCTAAACAGCACCATTACAACAAAAGTCATATACAGGATTCAAAACGTACTACGGCATTCGTAATCCATAAAACAATATTAACAACATTAACAGAATAGCAGCCAAAAAAATGAACTACTCTCCGGATGCATGCAGAAGGGTCTCAGGTCCTGGGCTGGCAACCCCTGCCAGAAACCTTTGAAAGCTGCCGCCCTGGCAAAACTACAGCTAAGAGGGTTTGGTTGTTAAACCAATCCCTCCTCACAAGGAACTCTGAGAACTGTAGCCCTGAAATGGCTGCAGAGGAAAACAGAGCTACGTAAAAATTGTATGCCCCTAATTTATTTATGCATATGTAAATTTGGAAAGGATTTCTGCAATTTACATAGAAAGACTTCTCACCGTAGTGGGGGAAGGGGGCCTACTGTGCTATGTCTGGGCAGCTTCAAGGCTTTCAGGGAAGTTTTTAAAGTTTTGTGTTTTACAGTCATATCTCGGGTTACAGCCGCTTCAGACTGTGTTGTTTTTTTTTTTTTTGGTTACGCACTCACCGAAACCCGGAAGTATCAGAACGGGTTACTTCCGTGTTTCGGTGGTCACGCATGCGCAGAAGCGCTAAATTGCGCTTTAAACATGTGCAGAAGCACCGAATCACAACCTGCGTGTGCACAGACTGCAGGTTGCGAACGCTGTGGGTTGTGAACGTGCATCCCGCACGGATCATGTTCGCAACCCGAGTGTCCACTGTATTGTTTTTAATATTCTGTTGGAAGCTGCTTAGAGAGGCTGGGGAGGCCCAGCCAAATGGGTAGGGTATAAGTAATAATAATAATAATAATAATAATAATAATAATAATAATGTTTTTGATCATTAAGCCAGACTTGGACGAGACAGAGCACTGTCCTCTTATAAACTAGGACACACCTGGCCATTGCTACTGAACGGGATGGGGAGGAGAATAGTCCTGAACAGGACCCCAAACTGTATTAGGGAAAGGGGAGATTCCTGCATTACAAGGGGTTGGGCTAGATGGCCCTCCAACTCTGTAATTCTCCGTAGTTCCCTTCCAACTCTGCAATTCTACGATTCCACCCAGCGCATTCTTTGAACCGATATTTTTCTAATCTTCCTGCGCTCCCTTTTCATAAGGCTGAACTCAGCTGCTGAACAGGCACTTGGGAACTGTAGTCCGCTCGATCCACAGTCTGCCTGACGAGCAAATGAGAGGCAGAGAGAACTTCAACTCCCGTCAGGCAATTCCCCATGACGCATCCACCCCTTGGCCATTCTGATTGGAGAAAAAATGTGAAGAAACCCCTCCCTTAGCCTTGTCAGTCTTTGACTCCCGCTCATTGGACGAGAGGCTTGCCGTGTCTTAATGGGCGGGATCCAATGGGAGAAAGGGAGGTGGGAGGGGAGTAGCCCAAGTTGCTGCTTAGTAATGATTTCCCCCTAGAATCTTAGAATGGTAGAGGAAGAAGGGGACCCTAGGGTCATCTAGTCCAACCCCCTGCAGTGCAGGAATCTCAACTAGATCATGCATGACAGATTGCCAACCAACCGCCGTATCCCCCAGGAGGGCATTATTCATTTAGTCCATTTATATGCCACCTTTTTCTTACAAAGGGACACGGGTGGCGCTGTGGGTTAAACCAAAGAGCCTAGGACTTGCCAATCAGAAGGTTGGTGGTTCGAATCCCTGCGATGGGGTGAGCTCCCATTGCTCGGTCCCTGCTCCTGCCAACCTAGCAGTTCGAAAGCACGTCAAAGTGCAACTAGATAAAGAGGTACCGCTCCGGCGGGAAGGTAAATGGCGTTTCTGTGTGCTGCTCTGGTTTCGCCAGAAGTGGCTTTGTCATGCTGGCCACATAACCCGGAAGCTGTATGCCGGCTCCCTCGGCCATTAAAGCTAGATGAGCGCTCCAATCCCAGAGTCAGCCACGACTGGACCTAATGGTCAGGGGGTCCCTTTACCTTTCTTACAAGGAGCTCCAGGAGGCGTACATGGTTCTCTTCCTCCCCATTTCATCCTCACAACCCTGTGAGATAGGCTTGGGCTAAGAGATTATGACTGGCCCAGGTTCAACCAGTCAGCTCCATGGCGAGCTGGGGATTCGAACCCTGGTCTCCCAGGTCCTAGTCCGGCACTCTAACCATTAACAGCACTTCATTGGCATTGCTTGAGTTGGTTTCAAACGACCAATACAATGTACTGGGTCTATCTAAAAAGTGATATGGAAGCAAGCAAGTTCAGCATCTGAACTCGCATCAGTATGAATATAATGGGAGAAAAAAGAGGGCGGGGACAACAAGTGGTGTTGGACAGAGTGGAAAAAAACATGTGGCCCACCAGGTGTTACTGAACTATGAAATGGCAGCTAATTTGAGGGATAGTGCCTCAAAAGCATTATGCCTCAAGAAACTGCAGGATCGGTAGCAAACGTGTGTGCAGCTTCGGAAACTAGCAATGGAAGCAATAACAACTTTGCCCCCCACCCCAGCTATTTTGTGTCCGGATTCCCACTTTTTGAAATATGGCAACCCTAGAATAATAGGAATTCTCAGTACCACTAAAAGAAGGTCCTCTGCCAGGGAACACAGAAGCCAGGCAGGAGCACAACAAATGCCCCCATTCTGCAAAATGGATATTCTGTGGTGCGCCAAACGCAACTCCTTAGATTTCTAGATGTGTCCCCAGGCTCAGAAATGTTGGGGACACCTTGGTTGGACTCAGTTCTGGACTACAAGGACTGGGGAGGCTTGGGTTCAAATCCCCAATCTGCCACCAAGCTCACCTCAGGCCAGTCACTCCCTCTCTCTGTGCCTAACCTTCTTCACAGGGTTGTGGTGAGGATAATATGGGGGAAATCAAAGTATGCTGCCTCAAGGTCCTTAAAGGAAAGGTGGCATTAAAATATATACAATAAGTTAATAAATACACACACTAGTTAAGCTGTGTGCACACCATATAGTTAAAACACTTTTAAAGCACATGTCTTCCCCCAAAGAAACCTGGGAACTGAAGCCCTTTAAGGGGATAAACTACAGTTCCCAGGATTCTTTGGGGGGAAGACATGTGCTTTAAATGAATGGTGTGAACACCACCAAAGTCTGGATGTAGTCATTTGCCCCAGAGACAATTCCATAGGATTGTACAGTGGTACCTCAGGTTACATACGCTTCAGGTTACATACACTTCAGCAGGAGGAGGCCCCATTAGCTAAAGTGGTGCTTCAGGTTAAGAACAGTTTCAGGTTAAGTACGGACCTCCGGAACAAATTAAGTACTTAACCTGAGGTACCACTGTATCAAACTAAGTTCTACTCAAGTGTAGACCCATTGGAACTGATGGACTTAAGCTACTCATGTGCATTAAGCTCAATGCATCTGCTGTGAGCAGCATTGGATACCATCCAGAGATGGAAAGAAGATAAAGTCTCGACCAAAGAAGAATGGCAGATCAACTCAAGCCAAAATGGCTAAAATGACTGGAAGAATCAGAAATCAAGAAGACCAAAATTTTAATAAGGAATGGGGAAAATTTATAACTTATCTTAAAGACCATTGTAAACAGTTAAAACCCAGTATCACTTGTAGTTTAATGGTGGATTTTGGATGCAATGGAGAGATAAAAGATATGGATTGTTATAAAAGATGCAGGAGGAAATGATTAACAATAGGACCCACAAAGGGGAGGAAGGAGGGAAGTCCAAGAGATTTCTTGGAATCTTTTTTTTATGTTGTATGTTGAATATGTGACTGTAAAGTTTTAATCTGAAAAACCAAATAAATAATTTTTTAAAAAATAATAAAATTGGATACTACCATAGCAAATATATATATTTCAAGGCCTCGTGCCGGATCTCTCAACTCACCCGCTGCCTCTTAGCAAAGAGAAATATTAAAAGCGAAACAGACACCTGAGGGATGTGCCTGGTTTCTCTCCCAGAAGCCAAAGGCTAGGAGTTCTGTGCCCTGGGCAGTGGGAAGATGGAAGTGCCCTTCTTTGCTGTCCCTGGCACAGGGCGAGAGAGGGCTGTGTCAGTCACCCACCGTGCCATCCCGAGAGCTGGAGACAAAGGCCGCGGTTGTGAGCAGGCATGAGTCAAGCAACGGCTACCGTGCGCACCAGGGTGATTCATTGGGAAGACAAAGGCTGCAGGGACTGTTTGCCCTGGCTACGAAGTCATAGCAGTTGGCAGCAGAGAATTGACCTATTGTCTCCGAGAGAAGAGCGTGGATGTTTTCTGCGCGCTGGAGGGGCCCGATAGTTTAATTGACCCCCAAGGCATTCTGGTTTGAACCAGCTGCCTGGATCGCCCCTGCGACAACCCCCTGCCACATTATTTGTAAATAAGCACAGACATATAGCGGGGAGCTGGGGAACTGTGGCCCTTCAGGTGTTGTTGGACTACAACTCCCATCAGCCTTGGCCATAATGGGAATCTTGAGTCTACAGCTCCCAGGATGTGTTGGGGGCAGCCGTGTGCTTTCAATGTATGGTACGGATCTGACCTAGTTCTTCTTGTCCATGGATCTCCATTCACCTTGCCTTGTCGGCTGCTTGGAAATGTGTTCGTTTTCCTGATAGCTACCGGTAGTTAATTCTGTTTCCCCCGTGTGGTGTAGTGGTTAAGAGCAGTGGACTCATAATCTGGTGAACTAGGTTTGATTCCCCGCTCCTCCACATGCAGCTGCTGGGTGACCTTGGGCTAGTCACACTTCTCTGAAGTCTCTCAGCCTCACTCACCTCACAGAGTGTTTATTGTGGGGGAGGAAGGGAAAGGAGATTGTTAGCCGCTTTGAGACTCCCTAGGGTAGTGATATCAAATCCAGACTCTTCTTCTTCTTCTTTCCGTTTTCTTTTGAAATGCAGTCTCCCATTTTTTGATCTCTCTCTGCTTCGTTCTTAAATTGATGTGCTTAACTGGAACTCTGGAGGTGAAAAATGCCACCCCACAGACTGCGTTGGGCACACATTGGCTGCTGCCAGTCAGAGTAAATGGTAAAAGGCTGTAACTGGTACCAGGCTAGATGGACAAATAGCCTAACGTGATATAAGGCAGCTTCCAATGAACTGAATCTGGTCACCCAAGTTCTGCCCCTTAACCTGAAAGCAGGGATGGAAGGAGCTATCAGTTTCAGTTCTCTCTTTCCCCCCATCTTGAGTTAAAATTCTCCACATTTCTGCAGCAATTTTTTAAAAAAACCCTCTTGAAAATTCTTTAGCATTTTTAATTTTTTTGGCAAATTTCTCCTAACAAAGCACATTTTGTATGCAGTTTTGACTGGTGTGCACTTCTTTTTTTGCAAGCAATTTCCTTAACATGCCTTTTAAAATACTATTTTCACTAAAATGTTTGTTGTTCTGTACACATCTTATGTAATTCACTTAATATGTGCATTTTTTTGTAAACAACGTTTGGTTGGGAGAACCGCATTGCACGATTTGGGTCAGTGCAGACTTCAAAGGATGGCTGTGACTCATTGTTTTGCAACGTGTGGATTTTATAGATCTGCCTTTAAACGTGAACTGAATTAAATCCGTTCTCTCTTTCCCCCGCCCCTCAATTTCTACCTGGAAGTGCGACCAGTTAAAAAGCAGATAGGAAAGCCCGTTGCACTTGTGGAAGACCTTGTTCAGGGTTCAGCCAGTGCAGCTGATTAGCTGGATCTATTGTCATCATGAGTCCCTTGTAGATGTCATGGATGGAATGGTCCGATCCTGGGGAAGAATGGGAGGAGCTTGGGGAGTTGATGCCTGACCACCCTGGGGAGGGTCCCAGTGGGTTGCTTGGAGAGGGAGTGTTGGTTGCCACTGAACTCACTGGGTGATTGTACCTGCACCTCCACACCAATCAAAATCAGTGGATGAGTGCCTTATACCACAGTGCCCTCTTGTGTTGTGTTGGTGTGCTAACATGAACATGAAGCTCCTCATCACAGCCTCCATTGTGGACCAAACTACTTATTCCATCAGTGGGGGGACCTGTGGCTCTTCGCATCTTGTGGGACTCCAACTCCCCTCAGTTCCAGCCAACAGGGACAATGAGAGCTGAGGTCCAACATCATCTTGAAGGCCACAGATTCCCACGTTAATCACACTGCTACGAAACATGCTTAAAATCTCCTATTTTGAAAGGAAAGCAGCCTGATCCTGATTCCGCTGGAATCTGCCCTGAGGCTATTTGCCCTTAAATATCATTATAAGCGATGGGACGGGGTGGCACTGTGAGTTAAACTACAGAGCCTAGGACTTGCTGATCAGAAGGTTGGTGGTTCGAATCCCCGCGACGGGGTGAGCTCGGTCCCTGCTCCTGCCAACCTAGCAGTTCAAAAGCACGTCAAAGTGCAAGTAGATAAATAGGTACTGCTCCGGTGGGAAGGTAAATGGCATTTCTGTGCGCTGCTCCGGTTCACCAGAAGTGACTTAGTCGTGCTGGCCACATGACCCAGAAGCTGTAGGCCGGCTCCCTCGGCCAATAAAGTGAGATGAGCGCTGCAACCCCAGAGTCGGTCACGACTGGACCTAATGGTCAGGGGTCCCTTTACCTTATCATTATAAGCGGTAAATCGCATCTTTGGGGAATAGTAACAGTGAGTAATCAGGAAAGTGGTGCAGGGCCTTGATCTGGAACGTGAATCCTGTGCGGTTTCTTTTCTTTCAAAATTGGCAGTGTTAAGCGCACCTTTTTAAAAAGGTGATTAATGCAATGTATAGTTTGGCTCACTTACTTGATACACCACAGCTACTCCTGGTACCAGAGGAGTAGCGGTCCTTGGTCATGGGTGGTCAAGGACCTGTTACTATTTCTGCAGCAGGGCCCCTGCCTCCAGCATCCTAGACCAGGCATAGGCAAACTCGGCCCTCCAGATGTTTTGGGACTACAGTTCCCATCATCCCTGACCACTGGTCCTGCTAGCTAGGGATGATTGGGAGTTGTAGTCCCAAAACATCTAGAGGGCCGAGCTTGCCTATGCCTGTCCTAGACCCTCCCAATCAACATGACAAGGGAACCCTTGGGCAACTTAGATAACTCTTCTGGCCCTCTGCTCTGATTGGAGACAATCAGTGTGAAAGGACATGAGTCAGCCGCTGAAGACTGGCTCCTAGGGTCATTCGGGAGAAGGTGCACAGGAAGAACATGGAAGAGGAGTTCTGTGTGCTCCAAAGCTAAGCATTTAGGGACACTGAAAACGCAAGGTGCTTCAAAAGAAGGATGTGCAAGTTCTGCTACGTGCAGTGGAAAACACAGCTCCGAAAGACGATACTGGAGCTTTCCAAACCATTTGCCCATGTATGTGCACAGAAAATAGCTGATCGCTGAAAGACAGCACATGGAGATCTGCATGGATTGTTGCAATGCATCCCTATAATTATTATTATTTCATAATCTTAAGAAGGCTGTATAATCTTAGAAGAGGTGTGTGGCTGTGAGGGGGCATGGCTGTGAACAACTGAATTTCTCACTGCATTACTGCCTGTTACTGTCCCAGCTCCTGCCAACCTAGCAGTTTGAAAGCAAGCCAGTGCAAGTAGATAAATAGGTACCGCTGCAGCGGGAAGGTAAACGGCCTTTCCGTGTGCTCTGGGTTCCATCACGGTGTTCCGCGGCACCAGAAATGTTTTAGTCATGACCCAGAAAGCTGTCTTTTGACAAACACTGGCTCCCTCGACCTGAAAGCGAAATGAGCGCTGCAACCCCATAGTCATCTTTGACTGGACTTAACTATCCAGGGGTCCTTTACCTTTTTTACTGTACAGCATCACTCCAACCAACACAGATTTCAAACCCTCCCCTCCCTACACACAGCTCCAGGGCTCAAGACTGACTCCGAATGTATTGCTAGTCAATATTTTTTATTAGTCAGCAATCCATGCCCTGCTTTTCTGGGATGTCTAAGTGGTTGTCTGCATCCCAGTTAGACCATGGTGGTTCCGGGTTTCCTCCGGCAGGACTGGATGATGCTGAGGAACATCAGGAAAACAAGGAACATGGAGAGCCCAACAATCAGGGCCTCGATGATGGAGTAGGTGTGGCCGTGCTCCCCAGAGACTGGCACGACCCCGGAAGAGGCGACGATGAACTTGCCCACCAGGTGCCCGTTGACATAACACTGGTAATAAGCCCCATGCGATTCGTTCTGGAAAGAGAGGCGTAGGATCCCGCCGCCGGTGGCCTTGTCCAGGCTCTGGGAGCTATTCTTCTGGAGAAGTTCAAGGCGGGTCAGCATGGTGGGGCCCGCTTGCCAGTACACAGGACTGAAGAAAAGAAGGGGGGAGAAATTGGGTTGGCATTGGATGGGGGGGGGGGTGCAGGCAGGCGGCCTGTCCCAACATTTTGCAGACAGAAATGCAGGCTGTTACTGTCCAGTTAGCACCCTAGCCAATTAACTACAGATGCCTGAGGTGATTAATTCATTGCCTTAGTCAAGGATGCTTTTTTTAAAAAAGTAGACTGTGTTGAACTAAATTACAGCTCTCATTCATGATATACATATACAGTGGTACCTCAGGTTACAGACACTTCAGGTTGCAGATGCTTCAGGTTACAGACTCTGCTAACCCAGAAATAGTACCTCGGGTTAAGAACTTTGCTTCAGGATGAGAACAGAAATCGCGCGGCGGCAGCAGGCCCCATTAGCTAAAGTGGTACATCAGGTTAAGAACAGTTTCAGGTTAAGAACGGACCTCCAGAACAAATTAAGTTCTTAACCCAAGGTACCACTGTAAAGCACTCTTCTAACACTTTAACAGTCATGGAAAGAAAGGATCCTGGGAACTATAGTTTGCTAAGGGTGTTGGGCATTTATGAGAGGGAATTTCCTAACAACGTTCAACAGCTTTAACAAACTACTGTTCCCAGAATTCTTCCCAGAGGGAAGCCACAGCCTTTAAAGTGGTAAAAGAGTGCTTTTAAATGAATTGGTGAACCTCCTTTAGTCATCTCCTTTATTTTCAGTGGGTCTACCCTGAGTAGGACCAACATTAAATACAATCCAGTAATTCCAAGCATAACTTTGTTTCTGACAGGGATAGGGCAACTTCACACACCCCCAACACAACATGGCCCCAAACTGGGAAACCCTATTCGAGGTCTGACCTCCTGTGTGAGATCGTAAACCCGGAAAAAGTACTTTGGGGGGCAAAGTACACAAAAGCACATGTTCTGGGGCACCATGCGAAATCACAGACCCCAAAAAATGCTTGGGGGGGCAAGGACTTGGCCCGAAATCGCACGAGAGCACGACACTCAACATGGCCATCATACACTTGCAGGAAAAACAAGTATCTGAAGAAGTGTGTATACACACGAAAGCTCATACCTAGAAAGCTTATACTTAGTTGGTCTTTAAGGTGCTACTGGAGTTATTTAAAAAAAATTTTTTTGAAAGATTTTTTTTTTAAGACTATCTTAAGACAAAAAGATTTGATTCTCTGAAGGGAGTTCTTTTTGGATCATTATATATATATATATATATAATATCTTTCATCTTGTTTTTTATTATGACTACAACAGACCAACACGGCTACCTACCTGAATCAGGAAAAAACAAGGTGTTTGGTTTGTCCGGGGCAGTTGACAGGTATGAACCTTTGGCCTTCCAGATTTTGTGGCTTATAATTCCCCGCCCCCATGCTCGCTAGGGTTGATGGGACCTGGAGTCCCCAGCTCTACCTTACAGATAATATTAAGAAAAACCACGCAGACCATATTCTACCCAAATGCTCAGCAAGAATCGAGACAACTGCTGCCTCCCAAGTTTCTGGTCTTGTGCAAAGGCACAGGAATGATTGGCAGACAAAGGTAGCAGCAATATTTTGGACTTAGCTATACAGCTGCAAATATAACATTCTAAGTGCGCTCCAAGTGCATCATACAAATGTGACACTAGATGGCGATGGTGGGCTAATGGCAAATTCAATATATATTTTAACGCTTCTTTTTTTTATTTTAAAAAGCATTTTCACAGCTTTTTTAATATATGTCTAGATTCAGCCCTTGTTTCATTGTCTTGCTTTGCATTGGCTGACAGGTCGTCTACTTACTTATAATTATTACAAATGTCTATACTGCCTATCATAAAGAATACCAACGGTATGCAGCATAATATCACAAAATGCCATAACACGCAAATCAAACACCAGAATAAGTTAATTCAGATTATCTATACGGCAGTTATGTGGTTGGGCTGCATTTCAGGGAATGCCTGAATAAAGAAATCAAGAAGTTTAAGCAAGTGCTGAAAACTTTGTACTTTTGACACATGACCTTTTGTTCTAGAAGCCATGGAGGCTTGCTAAATTGTCCACATGCTATCTAAATAAACTGCATTTTTTATTTTTTGCCCCTGAAAAGCACTTCTTGAGAAACTGGTTTCATGCATCAAATAGACGCTCGTTGCAGACAGATTCTGCATTGCCCCAGTGTGTGTCTGTTTGAAAACAGGTAAAAACAAATGTGCTTGTGTGTGTATCCATCGCACCTGTCCAATAACACTGTGGGTGGATACATATGCAATGACTGCAACCACCACTTCCTTCTTCCTTCACCTGGGAGAACGCGCAGGTAGGAAAAGGTGTGGATTACCTTGTCAAGGAGAGCCCATCAAGTGACCACATTCCCTATTGCATACAACAGGAGCTAAAATCTATCTAGATCAAAAGCAGCATCTTCTTGAGGATGAGCACAAACAATTTCAGGTTGAGAAAAGACATTGCTGTGCTACAAATGTCCTACACAAGAATGGCAGGGCAGAACCGGCTTTTTTCAAATATTCGTCAGGATGCAATATAAACAGCAGTCAGATCGTTATCAGGGCCAGATCCAGTAATCATTGGATTCCCATCCTGCCAAACATACCAGACTGATGTTAAACTTTCGCTTTAGCCTCGTCTCAAATGTCTTTATTCCTACATAACTTCTTGCTTTTCCTGTGAACTGTTTCCTGCTTCACTAAAGAGTAAGATTCAGCATGCTGCTACCGATACTTTTCTAGTCCCCTCCCACCCCCCAGCTACTAATCAGCATTTTGGCCTGGCATCTGGAGGTGAAAGTCGAGTCACCTGTCAACCATTAACTGGCTTTTTTCTTTTATTTGAGAGAGAGAACATACACAGGCGAAACTTAAGTGCTATGAGAACACTTATATGGGACAGCCTCTCCCCTTCATTCACACAGACATTTCCTCGTGCTGAAGATTGTGGTGCGTGAGCAGCTAATGGCTAGGATGGCGAAAGAATTGGAACAAACCATATATGGCTGCATACAAACCATGCATAGCTTCTTCCAAAGAATCCTGGGAACGGTAGTTTGTTATGGAAGCTGGGAATTGTAGCTGTGTCAAGCATAAACTACAGTTCCCAGGATTCTTTGGGCAAAAAACAACATGCTTTAAATGTATGTGTGTGCAGCCGACTTTAATTCTATGCAGACTTACTTGAGGCGGAAAGCTGTGTACACACTCACAGCTGAGTTGGTAGAGCATGAGACCCCTAATCTCAGGGGTGTGGGTTTGAGCCCCACATTGGACTTAAGATTCCTGCATTGCAGGGGGCTGGGCAGGATGATCCTCATGGCCCCTTCCAACTCTATGATTCTATAATTTACTCTGCACCCAGGGTGCTTCCCCTGCTTGCTGGGGGAGCACTGTGCACACAATCCTGGCCACAATCCATATTTCCTCTGTAGTTTCTTATGAAAGGCTGCATTTTGATTTGTCCCCCACCCCTCAAATCAGTTTTGATCTGGATTGGGAAACATGGACCTAGCTGCGTAATGTTTACAACAGCCTACATGGGATCGAATTTAGAGGAACTTACTTCTGAAGAAACACATGTGGGCCTGTGCTACGAGACCCGGTGTCCATTTGACTATTTTATTGGGGTGAAAAGGGGGCAGATTAAAAGAGCAAAGGTTCCTCTGTGCCCTCCTGGCTAGCATGTGGGATGGGTTGCTGGAAGAAGTGGATAGCGAAGCCTTGCATAGATGGCGTCTTAGGTTCATGGCGTGGACAAGAAAGAGGTCAGGTGGAATGCTAAAATAGTCTGACAAATCAAATCTTTCAGCCAGGAAAAAAGGAGGGTGGATTTCCCCTTTCCCATCTAAGGAAGATGCAATCTGGGGGTCTCTCTCTCTCCCTGTGTGTGTGTGTGTGTGTGTGTGTGTGTGTGTGTTTGTGTGTGACAGAGAGAGAGAGGGAGAGGGAGAGGGAGAGGGGGAGAGAGAGATCAACTGTAAGCTCTGGAGACATCTTAAAAAAGGTAAAGGTACCCCTGCCCGTACGGGCCAGTCTTGACAGACTCTGGGGTTGTGCGCCCATCTCACTTAAGAGGCCAGGGGCCAGCGCTGTCCGGAGACACTTCCGGGTCACGTGGCCAGCGTGACATCGCTGCTCTGGCGAGCCAGAGCCGCACACGGAAACGCCGTTTACCTTCCCGCTGGTAAGCGGTCCCTATTTATCTACTTGCACCCGGAGGTGCTTTCGAACTGCTAGGTTGGCAGGCGCTGGGACCGAGCAGCGGGAGCGCACCCCGCCGCAGGGATTCGAACCGCCGACCTTTCGATCGGCAAGTCCTAGGCGCTGAGGCTTTAACCCACAGCGCCACCTGCGTCCCCGGAGACATCTTGGGATGTGTTATATACTGAATTGAATAGGATCCAAAATGCAGCAGTCTGATTGGTTCTA
This sequence comes from Podarcis cretensis, assembly GCF_951804945.1. Taxonomy (NCBI): domain Eukaryota; kingdom Metazoa; phylum Chordata; class Lepidosauria; order Squamata; family Lacertidae; genus Podarcis; species Podarcis cretensis. Next base: position 19,511,581 of record NC_137177.1, on the reverse strand, counting down.
GAACAATAGGATCCAAAATGCAGCAGTCTGATTTGTCTTAGGACAATAGGATTCAAAATGCAGCAGTCTGATTAGTCCTAGAATAATGCAGCAGTATGATTGGTCCGCAGGAGCCACTCAATCCAGCTCCAGATGGATTGGCCTACAGGAGAATCCTGGAATTAGCCAATCACGTACAGCCCATTGTGTAAATAATGTATATAAAGCAGATACTTTGGGGAAACATTCATTCCTCCTCACTGAGCTGAATAAAGAACATGAAATCCACGCTCGAGTCCGAGTATATTTCAGGATGCTGGCTGCTTTTCTAGAGATCTGGCATGGGGCACATTACCTGCACTGCTGGAAGAGGAATGCTTCTGAATAGCCATTGATGGCAACAACACCAAGGCAACAATAAGATGCTTTCGGTTCCTTGCAGTCAGCAGCCACCCGCCTGTGTGGCAAACTGAAACCACCACCTCAGGCGGTGGAATCCAAGGAAAGGGGGGGTGTGTGTGCTCCCATTGATGCCCTTCCCCAACAGAGAAGTGAGAAGCGGCTGCGGCTTCTGGCGAGCTCTCTCAGGGCTTTCACTGGGTCTAGCCAAAAGCCACTTCTGCTTCTCCTCGCGTCTCCGCAGCCATCACGGGAACTCCACCCACTGTCACAAGAGAAGTGGCTTCAGTGGCAGCTTCTGGGGTTCCAACCGCCTGTGAGATCTCACAGCAAGTGTGGCTGCAGCAGCGGCACCTTCCTGTTTTGCCTCAGGTGGCAAAATGGGATGTGTCGCACCAGAAGGCAGTTGTTCCCTGGAGCACTGAGCTCCACCTGTTCACTACACTTCCATCCCACCCTCCCTTTGAAGAGCTAGTGGTGGGATTGCCAAGGGCTTTCCCCAATTTTATCATCACAAAAACCCTGCAAGGCAAATGTGGGGCTAGAGACACGACGTCTCAAGGAGACACTGCTTATCGAGCTGCCTTACAGACCATCGGTACATTTGCATTTGGTGTAGTCTTAGTGCAGGGGTCAGCAAACTTCTTCAGGAGGGGTCCGGTCCACTGTCCCTCAGACTTTGTAGGGGGCTGGACCCACCCTCTCCCAAAAGCACCCCCCAAAGGACCCCCATCCCCAAAAGACCCCCCCCCACCACTGCCACTTATGACACAGCCACTCATGCCGCAGCCACCGCCTCGTCTTCGACAGCATTGTCATTGTCCTCTGCCTTAGCCAGGGGTCTTCGGGACACAGAGCCCATGCCACTGGCCTGGGTGGCAGAGGCAGCCTCCCCATCACTGCTGCTTCCTCCCGCTTGGCTCTTGGCCATACGCAGCCACCTCAGCGGGAAGGAAGGGGCGTCGCCCAGAGGTGTCTGTGGCTTCGGATTGGCTGCAGGAGCTTTTTGCAGCTAATCTGAAGCCATGCCTGTGTCGCGGATGTCAGACCCCGCGTAGCGTGGCCTCCACGCCACACTGGTTTAGCGTGGGGACTGAGCAGGCGGCAGGGTCTGCAAGGTTCACGGGCCAGATTAATGAGCCGCATCCGGCCCCCGGGCCTTAGTTTGCCGACCCCTGTCTTAGTGTCTGACTGGCAGTGGCTCTCTCTCCAAGGTCTTAGAGAGAGAAAGATGCTGCTGCCTTCTACCTGCTCCTTTTAACTAGGGTTGCCAGGGATTGAGCCAGGGCCCGGTGCTCTACCACGGAGCGAGCTTGAGGTCCGTACCTGTAGATGGAAGAGGTTGGGCAGCGCAGGTGGGCGACGGTCTTGAGCTGGGGGTGGTAGGTGGTGAAGACGAGGAGCGGAACGGCGCTGGCCTGATCCTGGGACAGCAGGTAAGACGCATCGCAGGGCACCTGGCAGCTTTCCACTCGCAGCTCTGGGCCCCTTCGCGGCAACGCTGGGTGCTTCCTTCTGACCATCCCGCAGGGCAGTGGCTCTTCTTCGTGCTGGTCCTCCCGGGTCACCTGGGCATAACAGAAACCCACTCGCTTCCTTTCTCCGGGGTTGCCGCAGCGGTCACAAGACTGCCAAGGGCTCCAGGAGGTGAACAGCTTGGCCTGCGCTCCGTCTTCTAGCTCGGCGGTGGAATTGCCCAGGGTTGTCTCCCCAAGGCCCGCGTGCGAGACGTGGATGCTCCCGGCATCCTGGAAATCCACGTCGTAGTAGGCGATCGTGGCATCGCCTGCCCGGCAGGTGTACAAGCCTGAGTCCTCCATGCTGGGGTTTGGGATATACAGGTTGCCAGCGACTAGCTGGGATTTGAAGCGCAACCTCCTCAACTTGGCATGGCTGAGCAAGGGCCAGATGGGGCCTCCTGAGCGCAGGAAGGTGACGGGCTGCTCTTTCGCCCAGGCTGGGTCCAGGTATTGCCAACTGACGAAAATCTTGAAGTAGACATGGGGGCAGCGTAGGATCACTGGGTTGTCAGAGATGAAGGCTACTGTGCAAGGCTGGCCTGGGACACATGGCGGCCCAAGGGAGTGGCCCTCGTACAGGCTACCATCAGTGAAGGCCAAGGCCAAACCCAGGAGCAGAGCCACAGTAGATGCCCAAGAGGACATGACCAGCTGGGCACTGTCGCACTAAGGGCAACTGGAAAGGAAGGTTCTAGCTGACCTCACTGTGACATCGTAACTGAGGTGGGCAAGAGGATGATGATGTCATAATGGAGTGTGGGGCTTAGCCAGAGTAATTCTAAGTGCTGATGTTCAGCATGACTTTGGTTGTCTGGAGACGCAGACATGCCTCTCTCCACAACTGCTGCCAGGGGGAGACAAGTCATTACTCATTCTTATTTTTGTTTTATTCCTGATCTGATCTGGGAGGCTTTATCAGCTGAAAAGCTGGGCATTTTTATTTTTTACACGAATAAAATTATTAGACATTTCTTTCTCCAAGGAGTTTAGTATAAAACACATGGTTCATCCCTTCCCACGGCCCATTTTATTTTTTGTTAACAGCAACCTACTAAAAGGGGGGAAAGATGCAGCCATTGCTTTTAAAAATGTATGTAACAACAGAAAATGGTAATGAGGGCAGTATAGATAAGTGCAGAAGTTTTAAGTTTTGAGGGGAGCCCCCAAGTTCAGCTCAAAGCAACACAGAGAGCAAGAGATGTCTTTCTGACTCCAGCTTCCAGCTCCTTCACAAACCAACTGCAGCTATTGTTCTCCTGCACACTGGGCAGGTGAAGGGGGTGGGGGAAAAGGCCCACCCTGATGTTCTAAGATGCAGAGCGACCTCTTTGGATATGCTAAATTGTGGTGCTTAACTAGCCACGCAAACAAAGGAACTGGTTTGGCAAGCTTCCTTTTATACATTCTGCTCTCAGAGACACAGGATCAAAAGTTTGGAAGGGTTTTCATCCATACTGAAACCCCCCCCCCAACTCATAACAATATAAAGGGAAAGAATGCAGAAGAAGGAGAGAAGCAAGAAGGGACATGGAAGCTAAGGATGCTGTTTTAATCCTGTACTCACATTACCAACAATCTGCTATGAGATTTTGATTCCATTTAAGGGAGTTGGGCCTTAGTGGAGGGGCCAATGTGTTTGCCACTTACCGTAAATTGGGGAAGGAGGGGGAAGTAATGTCGGGGCAGGGGGGGGGAGAAGCTGCAGCCGAAGGGCCAGAAAAAAAGTGGGGCTTAAAACTGCGGGATCTACATGCACACCATAAAATGGTAGAGAACTTCCTTATAACAGCATTTGTTTACACTAGGGTTCACCAACATGGTGCTCTCTCTCACTCGCATTGCTCAAGACTGCTCAAGCTGTGGCTGATGGGAGTTGTAGTCCAAAACATCAGGGCAGGGCTCAGGTTGGTGGCTGGCCTGCACTCTGACTGGCAGCAGCTCTCAGGGTGTTAGGCAGGGTCTCTACGTATCCTGATCCTCCTAAGTACGGCCTCATGTTTCTATTCACCTGTATTTTTTAAACACACACACACACACAAGACCAGTTGACACGAAAGATCTCTCTAACCATAAAAGGTCTCTCTTGTGAACAGAAAACATACACCGCTCATTCAGCAAACAGTGATGAAAAAGAAAATAAATAATGACTAATTCTTCTTTTTACTAAAGGAAACAAAGAGTGTTTTAAACAAAGTATGATGTGGTACAACAGGAATGCAACTGTAAGTTCAAAGTCTTTTTTTTCAAGCTCTTATTAATCTTCTGGAATAATAATCAAATTGAGGTTTCCGACCCAGGGATGGGCTGCCTGTGTTGGGGTGGGCTTATCTGTGATGATGGGAGCTGGAGCTCAACAACAGGTTCCCCTTTCTGGCTATGTATATTTACTCAGACATAAGGAGCACTGAATTCAGTGGAGTTTGCACCCAGAGTTTCCTGTGAAGAGGGATTGATGGTTAAACCACTCTGCTTATAGCAGTTTCCCAAACTGCAGATCAGTGCCAACATGAAACTCTGCAATTACAAGATTGTAGGAATGACCCCTGTGCCATTTGCTATATGTACGGGAAAACATCTGCCTCTGACTTTTATCTTTCGGCTTATGTTTTCCTTCCCTTTCCTTTCTCCTTTTATCCCGAGTGGCAGAATTTTAAAACAACAAGAACAGAAGTTATTTCTGGCAAGTAGCAAGCAAAGCCTTTCTTCTTCTTCTTCTTCTTTGCTTGCTTATATTGGAAAGGGCCACATATCTTGATGGTGCTGTAAAAAAAATAAATCAAAATACTCCTTTTGTTTATTCGCTTTTAGCATTTCTCCCCCATCTTTCAGACAACTCATTTATCACAAGTTGCACCAGCTAGTTCCTGACGGGGAAACAATTCAGTATATAGGAAGATTGTGATTAAAAGATTGTGCCATCATACAACAGCAGAAGCGAAAAGATACGTAGGTCTCCTGCCCCAAAGAATTTACAATCAAAACTTCAACAGAATCAGAAAATTGTTGTGTTAGAAGGGACCACAAGGTTCATCTAGGTTCTAGGAAAACCCTCTGCAATGCAGGAATCTCAACTAACACACACCTGAGAGATGGTTATCCAGCCTCTGCTTAAATACTTCCAGGGGAGTCCACAATAATAATAATAATAATAATAAATTTTATTTATATCCCGCCCTCCCCAGCCGAAGCCGGGCTCAGGGCGGCTAACAACATTAAAACAGTATGACATTATAAAACATTATAAAAATGAATTAAAATCAAAATTGATGGCAACCATAAACTAAAGCTTTGTAAAGAACCTCCCATGGGAGTCTGTTCCACTGTTGAATAGCTCTTACTGTCAGAAAATCATTCCTGATGTTTAGTCAGAACCACCTTTCTTGTAATTTGAATCTGTAGGTTTGGGCCCTAGCCTCCAGAGAAGGAGAAAACAAACTTGCTCCATCTTCCGTGTGACAGCCCCCAAGATATATGAAGATGGCTATCATATCTCCTCTCAGTCTCCTCTTTTCCAAGCTAAACATACCCCTCTCCTTCAAGTACTCTTCATAAGGCTTGCTTTCCAGACCCCTGGCCATCTTGGTTGCCTTCCTCTGCACATGTTCCAGCTTGTCAATATCTTTCTTAAATTGTGGCACCCAGAGGGAGGATTCTGAACATTTTTTCAACTTTTCAAAAGCAAAGAGCAAACCCCCCACATTTTTATCCTTCCCTTTCTCCAAGAGCCTCATACATGGCTCTTCCCTTACACATTGTAATTTCTCAAAAACACTGCAAGGTAGGCCAGGCTGAAAGATGGTAATTTACCAGCTTCATGGATGAGTGGGGATTTAAACCCTAGTCTTCCTTGCCCTTGTCTGATACTCTAACCACTTTCCCATGCTGCCACAACATTTCACACATGAACATACACTAGTCCTATTTTCTAAACAGCTCAAAACTGGGAATGTTGGAAAGAAAAGGGTGTTGACAGTAAGATGCCAAACCATTAATATTTTAAAAATCCACTGGGGGTGTAAAAGACCCAATCCAGCTCTGGAGGGCTTGCCTCATAGCCCCAGCGTAGTTCCTGAACTCAGGGCCAGCTTAAGGTTTCATGGAGACCTGAATATGGTAGCCACTGTAATTGACTGCACAAATCTAACAAACACATTTGCTGTTCTAACTACTTCTTACAACTGGGCCCACCCACTGCTAGCAAGTTCCTTCCAGAAGGTAGTCTACTCCTGCCTTAAAAGCAGTATAGGCTGAGAGATAATTGCTGAAAGACACCTAGTGGGCTTTGTGCCTAGCTGGGCATTTTTATTTATTTATCTACATATTTACAGCTCACACGTAAATAAAAATACATCAAGGTGGTATACAGCACATAAGAATAAAATCGTCAAAAAGCATCCATAAAAATATCGTTGAATACTGACTTGAACTCTCTTCTCCCACGTCCTGGTCCAGCAATTTAACCACTAGGTGAAAGGTACAAAAGGTAAAGGACCCCTGGACAGTTAAGTCCAGTCAAAGGTGACTATGGGGTTGTGGTGCTCATCTTGCTTTCAGGCTGAAGGAGACGGCGTTTGTCCACAGACAGCTTTCTGGGTCATGTGGCCAGCATGATTAAACTGCTTCTGGCAGAACGGGACACCGTGACAGAAACCACTATACCACACTCGCAGGAAAAGGAAATTATCTCTCAATTTAACTCATAGGGTTATTTATTATGAGGATAAAACGGTATGGGAGGAGAAGCATATACACTGCCTTGAGTTCTCCTTGGAAGAGAGGTGGGATATAAATATTAAAAAATGGCAATAATAGTAGGCATTAACAGGCTCTCACAAACCTAGCGCGCAGAGATTGTATCAAGCAGTCCTTCAGCTCTTGCTCAATAAAAGGCATTCACAACTTATGCACATTTAACTTGTGTGTATTCAGCCGAGCTTTAGATGCTTGACTAAAAATTAAGTAATTAATAAAAGAGGGCAGAAATCTAGGGGGGCGGGATTATTTGGCCATTGCACCCTATATCTTTTGACAATACTGTACACAATTTTGGCTTTGTGCACTTATCCCTGCAATATAAGCCCGTGTAAATTGAGTCTCATCTGTACCTGTAATGTATGTTCTTTCCCTCAAAGAACTCTGGACACTAGTTTGTTAAGGGTTGCTGAGAACTGTACTTCTGCGATGGGGGAACTACAGCGCCCAGGATTCTTTGAGGGAATAACGCGCTTCAAATGTGCTTTACAGGTACAGTGAAGTGGCTGAAACCAGCTCCCTACCCTCTTGGACCAACCCGTCCTCCACCAATCACGTTCCCTGCGCTTTTGAAATCTGCCCTCTGTATCCCTCCGCCTGCCAAGGCAGCACCTGGGCAAGTTCACTTCCATATAAAGGGGGGGGGGGGAGGCGGACGCCGCAAAGTTTAATAGCTGGACCCTTCCTCTCCCACCCCTTTTCCTTTAGGTTGGCCGGCCCGTCCTTAATACGGCCGGGGGGAGGGCTGAACCACCTACTAAAAGGGTTGGGGGGGCCGGGTCGGGAAGGTACAGGTGAGCTTTACTTTTTGCCTTCCGTACCAATGACCTCGATGTAAAAGAGGTTCCCAAAGGCGGCAAACGGACGGGCTTCCACACCACACCGAAAGCCTTTCCGTGGCCGGAAAGCGCCTCAGCAGGTTCGCGTCTCTCCTCCACGCCACCCCCCTTTCTCCTCCTTTATGGGAGTTGGTAGTTTCCGTCGTTTGGGCGAGGCACCCACAGCGAGCGCTGCACCTGAGGCGCGCGGAGAGAGCGAGAGCCCTCACAGGGGCTCGGCAGTCGGGTGTAACTCGGGGAGCTTTGCGCGGGGCGCGGCTGTTCCTGAAGGATTCGGCTGAAGAGTCCGCGGAGGGAAGAAGGGGCCGAAGTAGTGAAGGATCCGACGGAGTTCTCGCTTCCCGCGCCTTTGCCTGCGGACGACCCCCCCCCGCGTCTCTCAAGCCAGCGGGGTGGGAAATGGAGACTCGGCCGGCCATGCTGCCCTTGCTGTGGCTCTTGGGGAGCGCCTGGATCTTAGGTAAAAAGAACTTTTTAAAGTTTTTTTTAAAAAAAAAACAGCGCGAGCGGCGAGACCCCCTTCTGCCTTGCCCCTCCACCCTCCTCTGGGGGAAACTCGTCCGGGGTCTTCTTTTTTTTGGCGGGGGGGGGGAGAGAACTCGAGAGCTGATTGGGCGAAGGGCTCGCGCTCCTTTCTCCTTCGCGCTGACCTTTTGGTTTTGTTTTCTTTGGAGAGCTCAAAGGGGGTTTCTGTCTTCCAAAGGGTATGGGGATATTTCGCAACTTGGGAAACCCACCTGTTCCAAGGTGTGGGTTTCCTGGTGAGGAAAGGGTATACGACTGCTGTTTCCTCTGCGCCCACCCGCTTTTCACAAAAAAGAAAATAGGGTTTCCGACAGGCAGAAATTAACAGAGTGAAGCCTTTTTCTTATTATGGAAGTGATGAGGGAAATCAGCACCTGTTAAGTTTCTAGCTGTTATGTAGTTGTCGAAAGATAAGGAAGTTGGCAACTGAGATGATTTATCTATTGTATTTGGCTCCCATCTTTTTCTCCAAAGGGTTGCAGGTGGTGTATAGAGTTTTCTCTCTTTCTCTCCCTTCCCCACATTTAATTGCCTCAACAACCCTGTGAGGTACGTTAGGCTTAGGGGCGGTGACCAGTGATTTGAAACTTGGTCCTGTAGGGAGGCCAAGAAGCTTGTTTTCCCTAATCTGCTTCCCATACCTCTGGGATGTAAAATACATGCCTTTTCTCTTCAGTTCCTGGGCCAACCTTCTTGGATTGAAAAACAAAGTTGTCTTGTTGGCTCCCTTCCCGCAAGACAACAACCTTTCTCAACTTGAGGGATTGTCTGTGTCTTTCTTTGCATATAGGTTTGCCTGGTTACAGCCCAATGATCTCTGCCTTGTTGACTTTGACTCCCTCAGTTTGTTGGGAGAGGAGGCTCATTGGGAGATTTAAAGGAACAGGGGCCAAAACAAGACCTAGTAACCCCATCTACGTGTTGTAGAAAGTGCCTGTGTTTTCAAGGATATAAGGAAAGGTAGTAATGTCCAGCATCAGGGAATCTTATGAAAGCCTCGTTGGAATTTCAACAGTGTTTAATAGTTGGTGGAACTAAGAAATCCTTGCTCGCTGAGAAAAGTACCTTAACAAGTTTCCAGCCCCATGGGAGATAAAAAAAACATTTGCTCCAGGGGAAAAGATTGGGATCAGCCCATTGGTGTCTTAAATTTAGGCATGCTGTTATACCCCTTCCCCCACTATTGGCTGGGATTAGGTCTACCACATGGCAGGGTGTGTGCTTTGCATTTAATGGCCTTCCTCCAAAGTAAACACCCAGGAAAGGACTGATAATTGTTTTTGCTCAAACCTTAACCCTTTTCTGTAATCCTAGTTTCATGACCTAGAGAGAGGGATGGTTCTTCTGTAGCAGGTGATGTCACTTGTGTGGTGGGTGACTTGCTTAGAAGCCTGGAGTCTACTCAGACCCAGCTTGTGGGAAATGTGGTCATCTCCGTTCCTCTCTTTTTCTCGGGTGATGTCTCATCTTGGCTGCTGTGGCAGCCATGACACGCCTGCCGAAACTGATCTCTGTACCAACCCACCCCCCTTCAGGCGAAACCACGGGAGCAAATAAAAGGAAGAAAGTTGATTCAAGCAGTGGACAGGGGTTTGTTTTTTTCGGTGAAAAGGAAATTTGGATTGAAAATACTAGTGCAGTGGACAATGTAAATATCATTCAGGCACCTAATAAAAACCACCTTGATCTGTCAGGGTTTTTTGTGTGTGAATATTGCTGGTTTGCGGGAACTCTGTGCTTTTCTAGACTGTTTGCTACCTGAGAAGCTAAACAGAAAGCAAATGACTGAGAGGATAGGAGTGAAAGGGGAGGCACCTGGGAGGAGGAAAAGAGAATGGCTAGGGTGGGGGGGTTGAGAGAAATTTGAGTGCTGGGAAAGGAAGTTGGAGTGACATAGAGAATTGTGTGTGCCTTCCTCTCTCCCCCCCAAACCCCTCATTCAAGTTGAATTCAGTAAATAAAATGGTTCCTCTTGCAATTGTATAATAGTTTCATGAGTCGTCTCCCCTCCCCCCAAATATGGTGCTTTTGGAGCTACCATGGCACAGACACATAGCTCTGAGGTACATTTCCTCATGGATCCTTAAATTTTTTTTATAAGGGGTCCCCTTAAAGCACCATCACATCAAAGGTCACCTCTTTTTACACAGATATACTTTTTCTGTGATTTTCAATTGATTAGATGTAAAAATCATGAAGATCCGTGACTTGAGCCAATGTTCTTTAGTACTGACAGGCACCAGAACCCCTAGTTTATTGTGACAGTACCAGGCATGGCCTCCCCTATCCTTCTCTGGTTGGGCCGTGAAGAAGAGGTCAAAAACTTTTGCTCCTGTTTTTGCTTGATGTCTGAACCGAACATAATGTGTTTAACTTACTAGGATTTGTTTACAATAAACTAATTTTACTTTACTACACAAACAAACTGGCTTCTTTTAACAAACCATGGTTAACATTTAAGCATATTTCAGAGTTCAGATGCAACCATAATTGACTATCATGGTGTCTGAGCACAGCCAGTACATGAAGTATTTATGCATGCCAGCTTGGCTGCATATGTGGAAAGGTGAAATACTTGGGGCGGGAGACTCCTATTGGAGTTTTGAGTTTCAGGGTTGATTATGAACAGTGGTTGTTGCATGACTTGGTAATCAGATCAGAAGAATTTTATTTGCATCAGCCACTAGCCATAGCAATAAAATAAAATGTACTGAAGATAGAGGTAAAAACTTAACTATGCAGAATACATTTTGGAGCTTTACATCAATAAATAATAGGTAGCAATTGGTGTTGACAAGTGTTATGAATAGATTAAGAAGTAGCTGTGGCCTATCACTTCATTTAAGTGCTAGAATGTGGACTGGTTTGATTGGAAGAAAATGGAAGGTGTGTTTATGTAGTATTGCAAATAGCTGCTCCCCTAAATTAGCTGCAAGTAAATTGCCTCCCGCCGACTAGGTATGAATGCTCTGCTGAACTGGAAAAACTGTTGTGTGGCTAATATACTGCAAGTATGTCTTTGTGGATTCGCAAGTTCCATGTAGGCTTATTTACAAGGCTTGGCTAATGAGTCAGTTGGATTACTGGGGAAGATGAGAATAACATATGCTGGGTTAGCAGCCCATCGATAGGAAGTCATTTGTTCCTTTCAGAATGGGAAACGATTTTCTGTAACCCAGAAGCTGCTGCAAGTTTCCCCTTCTTCAGGCTGGTTTTCAGTTACTGATTAACCCTCCTGGTTTAGCAGGTGTAGCTCTAGTTCTGTGTTTAGAGCAGGGTGAGGGAACTGGTTAGTGGTAGACTCAATTGCACCCCCCCCTGGCTATCTTAATGATGCAGTTGTGATTGACACATGTCAAAGTTCAGTGGAGGTTGCTGGGACCGCTGATCAGTAGTGACTGCAACCACCTTTGAAGAGGTACTTTCAGCACCATTCAGGTGATCTTCAAAGAGGCTTGGTGTAGCCACCAATAAGCTGATTTAAAAATGGAGCATTTCCCGCTCTCTGCAGAGGAAGCAGTTTGGATTCAGAGTGCTTCCTCCAGTGTTTTGAATCAAAAGTGTTTCCTTTGGAGAAGGAAAAAAAAGCTCCAGACATCAGGTGTAGAGCAGGTGGAGATGATTTGTGGGAAATGTTTTTGCAAGTCAAATTGAGTGCTGTGGCAGGCCATATTGGTGCTGGAGGTCTCCCACCTCTGGTTTAGAGAAAGAAGGCAGCTGGATTGTGGAAGTGTCTAAAATGCAGAGCTGGAGAAAATGTTACTCTCAAACCTTTGTGCTTGTTTTTTGTGAAATGTACAGTATATAAATATTGGAGATAAAATAAAGCCTGGTGAGTCAAGGAAAGAGATTGTCTTGAGAAAGATTCCTTGAAGACAGACTAGAAACAAAGGCTCATGGGGTTCATGTCTCTCTCTCTTTTACCCCACAATCCTGCATTCCTTTTTGTTTGAAAGATACCGATAACAACTCTCTGGCTTTCTTTTCTGGCTGTTAGCCGGAAACGGGTTAAGGGTATGAATGAAGTCAAATGCATAATGGTTCTCTTGCCTGTGAGAGTGCATTTCCTCACTCTGTGCTAATGCCAGTTCTTGTTCCCTGTTGAAGTAGTGATAAAAACCTTTGGCTTAATAAATTTGCTTCTGCATTTGTGACAGCAAAGCTCTCTAGCTCACATCACGTGTAGAAAGATATATCAGATTCCCAGGAGGCTAGACTGTGGGATATTTCCTGCCTTGTCCATCAACATTTGACAGGTTTAGATGGCCAGCATTTAGTTACAGAAAATGCTGTGTTTTCACTGAGCTTGCAGACACCATGTCTGATTTCCACACTTGAGACTTAAGTGTTTATTTCCTCTTGAAAGATGAAGCAGAGAAGCCAAACTGGCTTAACTAGGTGGTAGGGCTGACTGCATGGCCCTGAAATGAATTTGTTAAAAAGCGTGAGGGGCGTTTGCTAAGAGGATAAGACAGGATTATTCACAGTCCTGGATTCAAGTGTGCAATGGTCGTAGTAATTGACTGTGGTGGAGAAACATTCCAGGAGGGAGCTCTGTGGCATTTTCTACTACTTTTCTGCTCATTACAATGTCGTCCTATCTGACTGTCTGCTCTTATCTCCAGATCCTGCCTCTGCAATGCAAGTCACAGTGCAGAACCCATTCAACGTGGTCATCCTATTTCAACCTGTCACTCTCCAGTGCAACTACCAGACTTCGGCCACCACGCCACCTATTGTCACATGGAAGTACAAGTCTTACTGCCGGAGCCGCCTGGCAGATGCCTTTAACCCCAGCAGCCAGGACAGCCAGCTGCAGCAGAACAACCCCGGGTACAACCCATATGTGGAGTGTCAGGACAACTCCAGGACGGTGCGGGTTGTAGCTACCAAGCAAGGCAATGCAGTGACCCTTGGGGACTTCTACCAGGGCCGGCGCATCACCATCACCAATAGTAAGTAAATAGCAACAGGAGCGGTGGCTGTTCTCCAAGAACCCTAATAGCAGCTGCTCTGTGAGGTAGGTTAGGTTGGGAATGTTGGGGCCAAAGTCACCCAGAAAACTTCTTGTTTGGGCAGGGATCTGAACCTAGATCAAAGTCCCATAGGCTAACTGTGGCATCAGATTGGCTTTCTCAAAGAAGGTATGTATGTATGAAGAGAAAGCAATGTTCTAGGTGGGCACAGGATGATATAAGTTAAGGATGTAGACAGGTCGGGATCATGGAATAGAAGTCAAGATCTGGAAGTTGCACAAATGGAAGATATTTTTTTTAAAGCATCGTTCAGTCAGATCTGGCTTATGTTGGAGACAAAGACCGTGAGCTTAAAACACTGTGGCTTATTTGTGACTACAGATTCACAGCTTGGTACAGCTTCCCAGTGGCTTTATTCTTCTGTTTGTCTTGATTTTTTTTGGTACCCAGTTCCTGCTGTCCTGTGATTCTGTCAGTTTCACTGATGCAGGCTGTTGTGTTTGCAGTCTTCTTGCTGTGGCTCAGATTGCTAGGTGCCATAGGTTCCTTTGGTGAGAACAGCAGGATATGCATTCTAAAGACAAAATAACTGTTGGGCCAGAGAGGAGCATGGCCTGAGGGTTGAAGGACTGCATTTGGCCTGAGGTTCGCCACCCCTGGTCAAATGTTTAGCTGTCTTCAGTGGTGCATAAGCCCTAGAAGGATGGGGTGTAAATTTTCATATAAAATAAAAATATCACAGGGCTCTTGTAATGATTACTGGGTAACATTATGTGAAGTGCTTTGAACGCATAAAGCACTGTCTCACTTCTAAAGTATTCTTTCCCCAGGCTTTCTGTTTTGAGTTTCATGGGGCTTTTTTAAACCTACGTCTTATCTGTAGCACAAGCAAGAAGAAAGGCAAAGTGCCAGGATTACAAGTGGGTGCGACCAGATTCCACACCTTCCTGTGCCCCAGTTTCTCTGTTGGCTGGAGCTAGAGAACAATAAGTTTACAAGTGCTGGAATGATTAGCTGTGCTTCCTGGCTAGGCAACTCCTCCCCTAGCCTAACATACAACCGCTTAATGTGCAGAGAGCATTTCAGTTCTGTGAGAAAACTTAATCCTAAAAGCCTTTGGAAAATTGAATTTTTGATTATTTGGCCTCAAGCTACAAAAGCTGAATTTGCAGGCAGTGCAGTCCCCAGAGTTCTGTGTAGCAGCACTCTACAGGCTATACTTGACAAGAGACTGATTTTGTCATGTAAACTCAGTAAACTCAGTGCACGAGTTCCCAGTAATCCATGTTAAAGCCAAAACCAATAGCCTAGATAGTTGAGTTTTTGTCAACTCTTGTTGGTAACAGCCTCCCCTTCCTGGGTCTTTCTCAGCCCAGATGCTTGAGATTAAATGGAGGTGCCAAGAATTCAGTGTGAGACCATACAGGCAAAGAATGCTATGCCTCTAAGCTTCTAAAGAGAAATTGTGGTGTTGCAACGGTATTCACATTATTGTATGTATTAGGAGTCTTCTGTGGTGGAGAGAGAGACTGGGTGATAGGTGCTTGAGTCACTTAACAATTTGACAAATCACAGGCTTCAATGAAAAATGTGCTGCCTGGGCTAGTAGATTTGAACCACAAACTGCAGGCAGCAGGTACTTGATGTGGCAGGATTGGGGAGGGTCAGAAATCTGATTGTAATTCAGGGGTCGGCAAACTAAGGTCCGCAGGCCGGATCAGGCCCAATCAGGATCCGGCCCGCGGACTGTCGGTGGATCGGCATGAGGATTCTGTTTGTTCGGGCTGTGCCATTTTTTCCCTGTGCCATTCCATTCCCCCCCTCTCCCCCCCCCACACCGCAGTGGCACCTCCTCCTGGCTTCTCCCTGCCCTACCTAGAGGAGGAAGGGAGCTGGCTGAGCACCATTTTAAGCAGCCCCTCTGGAGCCAGCCCTTTCGCGGCTCTTCTTCCCTCCGCCGCCACCCTGGTGCTCCTGTAGACCAGAGAGACCGAATTAGCTCGCTCTGCCTCCCCATGGGAAAAAGCAGTGGTGGTGGTGGTGGTGGCAGCCCCAGGGAAGGTAAGCGCAGCGGCTGGGGCTGGGGGGTGGGGAGGAGGACTACTTGCCCCCCTCGCCTCTTCTTCCCAGCTCCTCCTCCCTTGTGCTGCTTCTCCGGCCCGCCACAAGGTCTGAGGGACAGTGGACCAGCCTGCGGCTAAAAAAAATTGCTGATCCCTGTTGTAATTGATGGAACATGGCACTGAGATGTGTAGGGCGAAATCTTCTAAAGCTTTTTAAAAGGTCAAACCCACCACCCTCGGTTGTACAAACCCTGGAGTACTTAAGCAATGTACTCTCTTTATGTTTCGCTTGCATTCACTCTATGTAGGTTTTGAGTTGTTGCTTCTGTATGGATTGAATGTTGTTGTTTTTTTAACACCCTAAAGTATTCTTGCTACCAGCAAATGAACTGCTTGGGGCCCACTACAAAATACATCTTATCAATCGTAAAACACATCTTTTCAACCCTGAAAGGGCTTTGAATCCAGTTCTTCTACTTCTAAACCCCAACAACCCTGTTAACTGCTTTTTGAGGATATTGGCAGGTATTGCACAACTGGAGAACAGCACAGTTCACTGGTTGATAGCATGACTTCTGAAAGCAGCAAAACACTATGCCAGGGGCAGGGAACATGCTGGACTGCCAACTTGCATCCTCCCTGAGCATTGCCCACATTTGCTGAGGCTGCCAGGAGTTGGAATCCTGAAGCATCTGGAGGGCCCAGGTTCCCACATTCCTGCGCTAAGGAGATAGAAAAGAATCTTCCATTCTCTCTTCCATTCTAAGGGGTAAAGAATCAAACTTGGTGTTGTACCTGTCTTTTCCAGCAAGTATAATCTTAGAGGCATCTTCCCTTTCTCTCTTGCAGAGAAGGGAATGCCTTCTGTTGTTGTTGTTTTTTAATTGTCTCAAAATTACTTCCAACAGATCAATCAGACACCTTTTTAGTCTGATTTAAGGTTGCAGTCCTAAACACACTTAGTCGAGAGTGAACCCTATTGGCTGTGGTGAGGCTTGGTTCACGCATAACAGACTATGACTCTGCAAGAGAGTCCATGTTTATGGGTAACTGGAATGAAAATGGCAGCTGCTTTGCTCCAGCGCCATTCCTGCTGTTGCCACGCTGGCCAGAACTAAGCCAGCTTAATGGTTTGTCTCCTAGCAAATTGAGAGCTGTAACCAAGGTTTGCACTTTGTATACTGCTTATGGTTTGCCTGAGCATGACAGACCATGAGCCTGGGGTTGCATGTAATTCTAAGGCAAACCATGAACTAGCTTTGGGAAGAAGAGGAGGATGAGGATGATGATGATGAGGAGGAGGAGGAGGAGGAGGAAGAAGAAGAGTTTAGATTTGATATCCCGCTTTATTGCTACCCTAAGGAGTCTCAAAGCGGCTAACAATCTCCTTTTCCTTCCTACCCCACAACAAACACTCTGTGAGGTGAGCGAGGTTGAGAGACTTCAGAGAAGTGTGACTAGCCCAAGGTCACCCAGCAGCTGCATGTGGAAGAGCGGGACGCGAACCCGGTTCACCAGATTACGAGTCCACCACTCTTAACCACTACACCACACTGGCTCTGGAGCAGGGAAGAAGCAAAGTTTCTGCTCTGGGTACCTGCACCTTTGCTCTTTCCCTCTAAGCCAAAGTTTGTCTTATTATTGGGACTGTTTTCCCAGTAAGCATGCATAGGATTAAGCTGTATATATTGCAGCCCTAGTTCGTTTAAAATAAAATAAACCAAATAAAAATAATTACAAATTGGGACCAAGAACAGCAACCATTTTGCAATCTTTTCACTATCTCGTTCCTGCTGTTGTGCATCACAAAATCAACCCCTGCTAAATTCTGGCAAGTACTGCTGCTTTCTTTTTCTCTCTCTTATGAACTCTGACATCAGCAAAGACTTGAGAGGAGAGGCAAAACAGGAATAAACAGCATTTACTGTTCCAGCAGGCCAAAAGTCCATGGCAAAAACCTACAGCTTGTGATAACATGTTTCAAAACAAGTGTCGATCGCCAGATTTGGAGTCATCACAGGGATGTTCTCTTTCTTGCCTCCCTGCAAACCTATGGAAAAGATTGCAGTGTGATAACAGGGGTTTTTTCTCTCCTGCTACACTAGGGTCTGACTCACATTGCAGAAAACCAAAACAACCCTTTTGGACACCTGGGCTGTTTCCCCCCTGCTGCGTAAGCTCTGCATAGTTCTCGTCTTAGTAATGGGCAGAGTGGATTTAGTTGTGAAACCTTCAGCATCACCATAACCAGCAGTTAAAAAAAATAATTGCAATGCACTTTCCATCCTTGCAGCACTTTCTAAGCACCTAACTGCAGTTATTTCAGGAAGCACAGAAGGTCTACTTAAAAACTTGGTGCAGCTTAGGCTGATGTTCAGGTTCTGGAAACAATTGGTTTGTAGAATATGCTGATATTCCGCTGATTTGCAAGTGTTGGTGCACACGAAACAGGGATGGTGAAGTGGTGGCTCAAGACCTTGGTGTGGTCCTGGCCTTTGTACAGAATTTTAATCTTAAGAGTGATGCAACATTTTCTCAGTAAGGAACAGGAGAGGGTGGGGAAAGAATACACATGTGTATTTGCAAAACCCATCTATATAGGTTTTTAATGATCCCGTCCAACTCTACAATTCTATGATTCTAAGTTGCTGTGCTTGAGCATGTCCCTAATATCTCCTGGGCTTATGCAGGTGGCGCTGTGGTCTAAACCGCTGAGCCTTTTGGGCTTGCCGATCAGAAGGTCGGCGGTTCGAATCCCCATGATGCAGTGATCTCCCGTTGCTCTGTCCCAGCTCCTGCCAACCTAGCAGTTGAAAAGCACGCCAGTGCAAGTACCACTGCGGCAGGAAGGTAAATGGCTTTTCCGTGCACTCTGGCACTCTTCACAGTGTCCTGTTGCATCAGAAACAGTTCTGTAAAAGTGAGGCCAACCCCATCAACTCTTGTATTGCCACTGCCGGTGTATCTGATATTTGCACATATATCGGTTTGCTATGGGGAAACATTCCTGAGTGCTGTTGCAGAACAAACCCTATAGCAAGGCTGCGGGTTCCCTGCCTGAAAAGACCCAGTTTCTCATTCCTGCAAAACAGCAGAGATGCTGTTTGTACCAGGGGTAGTTGACATGGTGCCCTCAGGATGTTCTTGGACTACAGCTCCCACAGGCATTCTCACTGTGGCTGATGGGAGAGAACATCTAGAGGGCACCATGTTGGCTATCCCTGGTTTTTACAATCAGAGATAGGGAGCCGTACTTGTTGCTTCAGCAACTGCGCTAGAATGTGTATGTGACCAATTTCCTTCTCCCTCACCCAATGCTGCCTCTGTGGACTTGTTAAAGTGGAAGAAGTTGAAGGCATAAATTGCCACCAGGTGAGTTAGCATGTGGGGAATAATTGCATGTTATTTTGGGCTGTATAAGGAAGTGAGGAAGTGGTTTCCCTGTGATCTTAGGTGTTGATGGCTTGATCTACCCAACTAATTGTTCTTAACCTGGCCCAGCCAGAAACCTTGGAGCAAATGAGGAGTACCAGAATCCAAACCAGCTGAGAGAAAACCCTTTTCCCTGCACTTCCTTGTCTCTCGCCCTATTTCACGCCTCCTATATTTTCCAGGATTGAGTCATTCATTCTCCACACTGACTTTCCCTTGGAGAGCCTTGATGGGCCAAAGCTGTCTACTTTCCAGAGAAGGGAGAATAAATGGCCCATGAATTGCCACACAGCAGCACTGCAGAGTTGTGCAGATGAGGAAAAAATAAATACTTGGGAGATTCAATACATCCTGTGGGCTGGTCCTTGCCTGCTTGCGATTTAATTCTACTTCACGTTCAACCATTTCTGCATCCTGGTATGACTCAAAGAAGGGAAAAAAGAGCATCTGCTAATAGCCCTTACCTAACCATAGCAAGAGCATCCAATGCAATGTGTTAAAATTGTAACTTCCCTTTTAAGAAGGGAAGTATCACTGTTGATGGATGGAATTTTGTACAGGGAATATTTTTTTCCTTGAGACTTTGGGCAGAGAATCCAGCAAAAGTCTCAAAACAAACTTTTCCCCCTCCTACTGCTGGTGAGTGGTCCCAGCATGAACTACCACTGCATTGGATACTACCTTCTTGTACCCTCCTACTAAATAGAAGTGCTTACCTGCACAACTCTTCATCTTTGCAGACCTCCATCCTCAGCCAGGCACAGAGATTGGTCAGTAGTGTAACATTTTCAGAAGTGCAGGGTCCCTTCATCATGGTCACAAGCCACACCCCTTCTAAGATTATGCAAGTTAATAATAATAATAATAATTATAATAATAATAATAGAGGTACATTGCAACAATCAATGCTGATCTCCATGTGCTCCCTTCCTGTTAGATCTATTTTCTGTGCACACACACGGGCAAATGATTTGGTGTGCTCCAATATAGTGGCTTGTGCTCTACATGAAGTTCAATTGTGTGTAGAAGAACTTGCACACCATAAAAAAAAACCCTGAATAGCCTTGTGTTTTCGGTTTTCATAAATGCTGTCGGGATATCAAGCCATTTATCAGGAGGAACTGGCAACAATCCTAGGCACCCTGCTTGATTCCCTGTTGACCTCCCTGGCTGCATTCCCCAGCAGGCGCAGGCAAGGTCTCGATCGGCAATTCTTCTCAAACGTGAGAAGAACACACCTCTCTTTCCTGCCCCCCTGGGCAGGGGAAGGAGATAGACAGAAACGTATTTACATGCCTTTATTTCTGTCTTTGCAGCGTTACAAAAAACGTGACTGCTCTTTTCAAGCTCCAGCAGTCTAGAAGCTAATACTTCCTGGATAGGAACAAACGGAAGAGCTCATATTACACTCTGAGCTAATTCCGGTGGTTCGCACTGTGAAATGACTGTCCCTCTGATTCCCACGGGCAGTCCCAACATTCCCATCTTGTTTACTTTTCAAGCTAGCACTTTGCAGCTGCATTGCATCCATATCGTAACATACTCCCCCATATGAATCAATGTGCGCTGCGAATATAGCTTGATCCAGAGAAGAAAACAAACAGTTGTTATACATATAACAATCCCCTGTTGTTTCAGTTCCACCCTTGGAACTACCAGCCACTGATTTCCCCAGTGTACCTCTCTGGTTGTCTGACTTCCAAGGAACGAGTGCATCTGCATTACCTTGGCTAGGAATGTAGTGTTACGCTTAGCAACTACCTGTTGTGTCTTTGTCTCTGACTTAGACACAGCTTCAACCTGTCTTGAGTTGTCAACAATAGTAACACATGCAACAGCTGAGTTAGCAAACTCTTTTGAATACCTCTTGGGTGGTACACCCTTTGTAACTCTCTCGGACCTGCGTATGAGGTGCTGATCCTCTCTGCTTACTGGTTCAGTCTCAGGACTCTTTGGAGAACCAGTTCCAATAGTAAACCGTGGTTCATCCTCCACCTGTGAAGGTCTAGCCATTGTGTGAGATTTCCTCTCAATGACTGTGTCAACTGAGCTCTTTGAGCTATCACTGTCACTCTCAGTACCACTGTAATCAGTAAAATCATCATCTGAATTGTCCTCAGTGGGAAATGTGTGAACAATTACTCTCTCCTGTTCAGGAGCACTCTTTAGAAATTTTGTGAGAATCACCTGACCAGATTCAGACAAAATTACCCTGTAGAGACCCTTTTCATAACCCACAAAAATGCCTCTGGCATTCTTCACTCCACCTGGAGCTTCAGTCCTGACATGAGACCCAAAAACCTTAAAATGGGCTACAGAAGGTTTTCTGTGAAATAGTTTTTCAAAAGGAGAACATCCCAAACCTTGTGAAACCTTTCTCATCCAAGAGTAACAAAAACACAATAACGATTCCGCCCAATACTCATGTGGCAAATGTGAACTCAGCAATTGCGCCTTCATCCCATTTTGCAATTCTTTGTTCACTTGCATACAGACACTTTTGTTCCATGGACCTGCTGAAACAGCAACCTTGTGCCTTTTGCCTTTCTCATCCAGGAAATCTTGAAAATCCTGTAAAAGAAAAACTGGCTTTTCATCTGTGAAAAGACAATGAATGTTAGCACCATGAACAGTTTTAACCTTGTCACAAAACTCTTTAAACCTTTCTAAGGCTTTGGAGCATACAGTGCCTAAGAACCTTCCTTTTTTGTGCTGATTGGGCTGTTCTTGGATGCTGGAGACAGGGACACTGCTGCAGAAATAGTAATGGGTGTTTGACCCTTTGCAACCTTGGACTGCTGCTTCACTGAGTGCAAGGAGGAGAGCTGCCTTAGGTTGTCTCTCTTGTCTGTAAAAGAAGGTGTAGCAGGGACAACTGCCCCCCCCCGTCAAACCCTCTTGCAAGAAGTTGCTGGGCAATTTAATTGTGAATTTGGAATGTGTTTCCTGGAGAAGCCCCTCTGACAGTTTCTGGCTTAATCCTAGGACTTTTTTCCCTGGCAGGGTAGGATGGCTTGCCTCTGCAGATTTCCTTTTTTACTTTTCGCGTTCCTCTTGAGCAATGAGTCTTCCACCAATTGAGAGAGGCCCAGTATGGTTGCCTATTTCTGATCTCCTTGCAGCAGAAAAGCTAGGTTAAGCTTTTGAAAACAATTCAGGCTGAAATTGAGGCACAGCTTCTCTCTAGGATCCAGAGCTCGCTTTCAGAGACAGGTGCTATTCAACACTTGTGCACAAAATACTCCACCTTGCTGCAGTTTCCAGTTCTTACAGATAGGTAAATTTCCTTAAATGAATGGTTGGAAAGGTAGGTATCTGTATGGTTTCTTGTCATGAGCAATGGTTTGCAGCTTCCTGCGATGCTCATAGATTCCTAAGACAAAAACCAAACTGATGGTACAGTTTATAATAACCAGCGGAAGAATATTATTTTTCTTTAGAACAATATTATGGTTTCGTATGTAGGAATATACAAGGTTTCCCTACAGAGGCGCAACCTTGAGAGAAGATGCCGTGACTCTGCTTAACATTCATCTATCCAAGGAGCTGACTTTTAGCATCTGGGTTGATACTTTTTTCTTCTTCTCTGCCTTCTTTTTCATCCTTCTCTAGATGCTGACCTCAGCATTGACCAGACAGCTTGGGGAGACAGTGGGGTGTACTACTGCACAGTGACTTCCAATCAAGACTTGCAAGGCAACAACGAGGCCTACGCTGAGCTCATTGTTTTGGGTAAGTGACAAGGCTGCTGTTCAGCACACAGGAATCTCTCAGGACAGATCAGGGCAGCTTAATTGCATGCTGTGGGAGGCTTCGTAGGAGAGGATGCTCTCGCACAAGTCTAGCTGGCCTACTGGGTAAATCCCCAGGAGGAAAGGAAGACCTGGATGGTTGTCAAGCTTAGTTTGCCCTGCAAAACTGGTGTGTGTACCTTTGCTTTCCAAGTCCCACCCACTCAGAAGAAGATAAGGGGTTTTGGTTCATCCACAGAAGAATGAGGTGATGTAGTTCATATTGCAGATGGTAGCTTTTGTTTTTTACTGCTTGCCCAGATTTGTTGGGTTACAAAAATACACCAAGGAGAAAAACAACACAGAGAAGAGAGATGCTGTGCTAGTTTTCCTCAGACTTTTTAAATGTAAGGAAGCATCCAAAATGTTTATCTCCCCACCTCAATAACTCAGGGTCTGAACTGGTGCAGTCCATTCTGTTGCCCAGGCTCTACTGCAGGGGTTGGCAACCTAAGGCCCATGGGCCACAAGCAGCACATGGGGATTGTTTAACTGGCCCATGGACCCCCGCCCGCCCACTCAGTCAGCTCCCATGTGCCTTGCTACTGCGTGGAGCAGAGCGGGGACTGCCTTCCGCAACGCTGGCTGGCTTCCCATTGGCTGCAGGAAGCTCCTGCAGCCAATGGGAAGCTGTGCATGCCTCCTCCACGTCGGAAGGAGCACCGGAAATAGCGTTTGCGCGTGCGTGCGCGCACACTCTGGCCCACGGCGGCATCTGCAGGACTTTGAACTGGCCCAAGCCACAAAAACTTTGCCGACCCCTGCTCTACTGCCTTAGCCTGCTTTGTGCGCTGCACCAGCAGCCTCAGAAACAGCTTCTGGGACCCCAGCACTGTGCTTCCTGTCCTAGCACCGGCTGCATCCAGGCTGGCATATAATTCCTTCGGTTTGATTGCCTGCCATATCAGCCCCACTGCTTTATGCCCAGCTTTGTTACAGCACTGGATCCCTCGCACTCCCAACCTATGCCACACCCTATCTGTGTAGACACACAAAAATTTGCAATCAGGTGTCCTCTTGTAGTCAGTTGTAAATACTCTCCAGTGTGTGTGTGTGTGTGTGTGTGTGTGTGTGTGTTCTGGGAACAAAGCAGGGTCTCTGGACTGGAGCCAGGGTGCAGGTTGATCTTTGTTTGCTATGCACACAGGGCTCTTTCTTTGCAAAACCTCTGTGTGTGTGTGTGTGCGCACGTCTGTGATACTGTACTGGAGGAACCAGTTCTAAGTGCGGGTGGAGACTGGCATTCTGAAGTGTCCCTTTATCGTGGGCAGTGCCGCGTCACCCTGCCCTGTAACATTGGCCCCGGTCATGAGGAATTTTGTGTCCTTTGTGGAGCTTAAAAAAATACTGTTCTTGTATATTGTTACTTAAGCAAAATGCATGGAATTTTGCTTATTCTACATGTTTCTGCCTTTCTCAATGATTGTGTGCTACGAAGGGCACACAAGCCTTAATGCTACCTGCTGGAAATATTATTGCTTGAGTTGCCAGGGACTGATTTTGGGACCTTGTGCATATGCAGTAGTAGTTGCAGTTAAGACTGTCTTGGGTAGCAGGGCTGGGAACAACCCTTTTGTTTTGTCTGAGGACTTGGGGAATTGTTGACGGTCGGAAATGGATCAGTGGTCTAACTGGGTGAAAGGCATCTTAATATGTTGCTTGGCCTAATCCCACTCACCCTCTTCCTTCCAGGTCCGTTGTAGTTGGATTAATTTCATAAGGCTTTGCCTGTGTACTTTTCAGGCTCCTTGTTGCATACATTAGGACTAGAAGCTCGTTTTGTTCTTAAAAGAACAAAACCAAACACAGATCCTTCGTGTTGAATTTTGTGCACCAACACGCTGCTTGTGGGTTGTGTGCTGTGAGCAGATCTTCCACTATGAGAAGCAGAGAGGAAATGAACATGAATGGACTTTCCTGCAGTGGAAGGGATTAAGGGTGTGGAGCATTGTATCTTATCTGCTTTGTTTATTAACATCCACGGCTCCCAGTACGTTTCCGAGCACAATTCAAAGTGCTGGTGCTGACCTTTAAAGCCATAAACGGCCTCGGTCCTGTATACCTGAAGGAGCGTCTCCACCCCCATCATTCAGCCCGGACACCAAGGTCCAGCTCTGAGGGCCTTCTGGCGGTTCCCTCATTGGGAGAAGTGAGGTTACAAGGAACCAGACAGAGGGCCTTCTCGGTAGTGGCGCTCACCCTGTGGAACGCCCTCCCATCAGATGTCAAAGAGATAAACAATTACCTGACATTCAGGAGACATCTTAAGGCAGCCCTGTTCAGGGAAGTTTTTAATATGTAACGCTGTACTGTTTTTAACACTTGATTGGGAGCCGCCCAGAGTGGCTGGGGAAACTCAGCCAGATGGGCGGGGTATAAATAATAAATTATTATTATTATTATTATTATTATTATTATTATTATTATTATTTGTATACCAAGGGGGCAACGTGCCCTTGGGACCCAGTTTGATTTGGTTTTCAAACTGCTGCTGTTCTTCGTTGCGTTCTTTAATTTGTATTTTGCAATTTGTGCTGTGATTTTTACTTAACCTTTGCACTCATGGCTCTTGGCTAAATGAAACCTCCATGTCTAGAGCAAGTATATCTCTGTGTACTGTACTTCTAGGGCAAAAAACAACAACATGCGAGGGCAACTGGCCCTGGTGAGCTTCTCAAAGTCATCTGTGTGGCCACTATTAGAATCAAGATTTCAACTAGGCAGATCGTTGGTCCTATCCTGTAGGCTCCTGAACAACTTTCTAGCATTGCCTGACTGCCAAGTTAACTAATGTTCAGATCTGTGACCTGGTTCTCGTCCCACGCAATTATGTTGTTTACATCAATCCATCCTCTGGGGGGTTCTAGGAGTTCTTCCCCCAGAGGGAGCAGAGCAGGCAGGGAATATATTGGGATGCCTCTGTGCAGGCAGCTATTTCATACTGTGTGTGGTATTGTCTTGAGGTTTTCTACTCCCAAGTTGGCTAAAACTGGGAGATCTGCTTTCTTCCAGATAGTACCCTCTCTGTGGAGCTTGTCTGCTTCCTGCCAGTTCCTGTACTCTTCTTTTTCCTCTATTTTTTTTTATGTCAGAAACCATATTCCACCCCCAGGCTCAGGAACTGCAGCAGGGTGATGTGCCTGGCTGTGCCAGGGTTGCCTGTTCTGAAAAAATGTCGGTTGCTTACAGCAGGGCCTGGGAAAGGAAATATTTTCCCAAACATTCCACTCTGTAGGTGAGAGTGCGTGCCTGGCTTGCAGTTGCTCCATCAGGGGGACGGATGGGGACACACACACAAACACACACAGGAATGTTAGTCCTTGCCTCTCTGTCTTCTCCATTTCCTTAAGACAAAAGCAATGAATGGGCTTATCTTAGGACAAGGTAACAATTGCAGGTTCATCACTTCTTGACTGCAGCATTTAAATAAGGACTTCTGTGCATCACAGATAAATCGCTGCAGATGGAATTTCTGATATTGCCATTTGCCCCTCTAGGGTTCCTTTTCAGTCTGCGGGCCACATTTCCTCATAAACAGCCTTCCAGGGGCCACATGCCAGCACGGCATGCCGGAGGGGTTAGCCTTTGTACAGTGGGCTTCATTCCAGTTGTGCAGAAGTCTCTTGTTTTCCACACACACACCTCTCCCATCATTCGTGCAAGCACAGGGCATTATGATAGTCAGAGGAGACATTCTAGCCAACCAAAGCTGTTGAGGAAAACACAGAGCAGGGACGGCGTGGGTCTGGGGTGAGTCCCAAGGACAGAGGTCTGGAGGGGGCTGCATTTGGCCCTAGGTTCCAAACCACTGCTTTAGCTGGCCCAGAAGTGCCTGCCTCCAGGAGCAGCCAGCTGTATTTAGTAACTTTCTTTCCCCTGTGTTTTTGTTTGTTCTGTAGGCAAATCCTCCGGTGTCTCAGAGCTTTTGCCAGGCTTTCAGATAGGGCATATGGAAGGTACTGGCTTTGCTTCTTTTTCCATGCTGTCTTTCCTGGGGTTGTGAGGGGTGGGTGGATAATACTCCTTTGTTCTTTAATATGTCCTTTACTTGAATCTGTCGGGGTAGCAGTAGGCGTGCCTGGGTTTGGAAAGGAGTCCAAAATGTCTGTCTCTTAGGGTACTTCTTTTGTTAGCTTGCTAACACTGCAAAACTCTGTAGGCTTCTTTTACGTTTCTTCCAACCTCCCCACCCACCCACCACCTACCTCTAACTGTGATGTATAAGAGAACCTGTCTTTTCATGTCCCTGCTGTAGAGATGCAGGCTTAAGTGCAGTGTGCGATTTAGGGTCACTTGAGCCTGTAACTGAATTAGGAGTGGTTCACACATACATTGGGAGTGTGTACCTAAAAAAAATAAAGGTCAAGTGTGAAGACATCTGAAGGCAGCCCTGTTTAAAGAAGTTATTAATGACTGATGTTTTAATGTATTTTTAATCTTTTGTTGGAAGCCACCCAGAGTGGCTGGGGAAACCCAGCCAGATGGGCAGGGTATAAATAATGTGTTACCATTATTATTATTATTATTATTATTATTATTATTATTATTAACGTTACCAACATCTGGATTGTGCAGAAAACACATTTGGGCAAGCTGGAACGGGCTGCAGCCTACTTGCCGAGTGTAACTTCATAGCAAACCTTGGTGTTCATTTGCACATGATATTGTTATGATGATGGTATGCACAGGGGTTGCTGTTGTGTCTTAACACTAGCACCCTCGATAAACTGTGTATTGGAGTTCCCCATTGTCCCTGATCACTGGCCATACCGGCTGGGGTGCTGGGAATTGTAGTGCAAAACATTAGGAGGGTG
This sequence comes from Podarcis cretensis, assembly GCF_951804945.1. NCBI lineage: Eukaryota > Metazoa > Chordata > Lepidosauria > Squamata > Lacertidae > Podarcis > Podarcis cretensis. The sequence goes on along the minus strand of NC_137177.1, from coordinate 19,484,491 downwards.
CCAGGTTGGTGAAGGCTGGGTTATGCATTGTTCTGATATTCTTTGGCTGGAGGGCATAAGCAAAGGGTCCCCAGCTTTGGTTTGTCAGGACTTGCTTAGGGGCTGCTGCTATGCAAGTCCTTTCAGCCCCAGCAGCTAGTGAGCGGGAAGGGTAAACCACACTGGTATCCTACACAGAACGCAACTGCTTGCGAAGCAGAAAGGCAGTCCCCTAACACTCCATTAGAAGTTGGTGGGAGAGCTATACTTAAAACCATGCTCTAGCCAGCTGAACACAACCAACTCATCCTGGAAAACTATCCTTAGATGACGAGGACTGCTGAGGCTGGCTTCAAAGCATGAATGATGGACACCAGCACGTGAGAACTTGCTGCATTTGACAGACTTAGGTGGAGAGATCTGTACCATGAGGCTTTGTCCATCTTTGAGTTGTGATGTGTATGAGTTTGAAAGAGAACACGCTCCATACTGCAAGTTCTGCGGTCTTCATCTGTTGGGCTAATCCCAGAACCTGTGTTGGTAATATATGGAAATTGGTCTGCCAGTCTAGGTTCATATTTCATTTTGCAGCTGTAGGGCCCTTGAGTTTAAAGAACAATGTATAAAAGCAGTAGATAAAGTGCTCAATAGAAAGAGAAGGAATGAGAGGAGCAAAAAATGTGGCACGCTGAAGGCTTTTGCTTCCCTGGGCGACTTGTTAGGTGTAGGTTCAGCATTGACACTGGACTTCCGCATCACTGACACATGGGAGGGATTTTGCCTCTGCAAAGCAATCTTGGTGCAGCAGTCCTTTTGCTAAGGAACAGCAAGAGGGGGATGAGGGCCTGATCCTGATCCTTTAGGAGACAGAACAGCGCAATGAATGGGATAGATGTAGAATGAATGTCTAGATATTTATCAGCCCTTTGGGATTCAGGATTCAAGAGGACCTGTTGGCATGCACTCAGCATGCAACAGGATCAGTTAGGGTCTGAGAGGAGGGACTTCCGGGCCTGGGCAATGCAGGATCTTGTGTGAGGAGGGGGCAGAAATTGTCAGTTTACTAAGGCTGTCACACTGTGAGAGCTGTATATTCGGGCAAGGAGTGCCTGGTAACACAACTGGCATTCTCTTCCTTAATTGAAGCTTGTTGACTCCTTGTAGAAGCTGCCAAGATGGGCTAGCCTTTCTCTCTAGATGGAACTTGATTCATAGGCTCTGTCTCAAAAGGACTTTTCCCTCCCCACCCCCCTTTCTTCCCAGACTGGCTCTTTGTCGTCCTGGTGGTGTTAGGGTTCTTTCTGGTCTTAATGCTCTTTGGGATCTGCTGGTGTCAGTGCTGCCCTCACACCTGCTGCTGCTACGTCCGATGCCCCTGCTGCTCTGAGAAGTGTTGCTGCCCTGAAGCACGTAAGTCTTGTTCTTCTCTTCCCCTGAACCGCGAGAGCAGGCAGAGCAGCTTCTGTTCTCAGATCTGCCATGAACCTTCTGCCTGACCCGAGGACAAATTCTCCCATCTTTGTGTGATTGCCCACAGGCTTATTAGTAAAACACCCTTGGCTCTGTGTATGAGCAGTCCCTAACTTTTCCCAAGCTACCTAATGCTTCATTATATCAGCATATTTCTGCAAGGGAAACATGGGCAATATGGAAGCCATCTGCCTACATTTGCACTGATGAAAAGCGGAGCAGGGCAGATGTTATCGCTGAGCCTGAATTTGTGATTCCCCTGAATGTTGCTGGAGGAATGCACTGAACATTTGGCTTAGAATTCCTCTTTTCCAGCATTAATATATTGTAATCCCTAACACAAGCATGTCTTCAGTCTACCTTGCAGGGAAAGCTGCAACTTCAGGGGCCCCCAGTGTTTATGCACCCACCCTCTATGCATCCAGTAACCATCTGAAGCAGGGGCCCCCAGCCACTGTGATCCCCATGGGTCCAATGCCTGCCATGTACAATGGTTATGGAGTCGATTACGACAGAGCCAGTTCAGGTAAGTGGCTTCTCCTAGCCAAATCCTTGCTGTCCCAGAACTAGTTCCCTGCTGGACTGAATTGACAGTTCTATAAGGCTTTGTGCTAGCCAAGGGCCTGACTCTTGTCAGCTCTCATTTGGGCTTAAACCCTAGTCTGCTGGGTGATAGAGCTGGTTCCTCACTTCCTGTAACTATTTGGGCAGCTGCTGTCTTGCTCAACACAGTGATAAGCACATTCGGCTTTGGAAACAATCATGTAGAGGGGGATGGTGGGCTCTCCTTCGCTGGAGTTCTTCAGGCAGAGCAGGTGGTGAGGATCCTCTGGCTTGCGGGTCAGATGTGGCCTTTGAGGCTGTTTGACCCCAGACCACACCCACCTCCCCACACCTGATGTGTGATGTCAGGGGTCAGGCAAGTAGAGAAGTGCTGCCAGTGCACAACCAGGGGCTTTAAAGTGATTTACTCCAGCTACAAAATATGAGGCTAATGAAGAGCCCGAGACCATCTGGGCTGTGAGTCCTCGTTCCTGCCTACATGCCTTCCCCCGTCCCTGGCCTGGGAAGGCACAGCCCTGACTGACTCCAGCTACAAAAGCTGAGGCTGCTGAATAGACAGCTGAGTAGGGTTTATTGAGGGGAACTTATTTTATTTTAGAACTTACTATGATTTATGTGGAAATTGTCCAATTTGTGTACTTCTTGATGTTTTATTTGTTTATGCCTACTTTTGCCATTTTTGAAATTATCTGATTTTTTATTATAAGCTGCCTTGCACATTGTTTGAACCTATGGAAAGGCAGCATACAAATAAAATTATGAATTAATTAATGATTGTGCATTGGCAAAAGAAGGCAGGCTTCACCTCTGCCACCCAGTGACTAATAGGAAGTAGAGCTGAAGCCTCCAGAATTGGCTGTGCATCATGCTTTGAAGGCCCAGCTTTTAAGACTTCAAAGTGCCGAATCACCTGGCATCAGGTGCTTGACAGGCAATGCTAAGTAAAAGGGGTCTTGTTTACAGGGTACAACAATGAGCCCCAGAACTGCAAGAATGACCTGATATTGCTTGTACAAGTTTGCAGGATTGAGGAGTGTAGGCTTGAGCAGTCATTCTCATGGCTGAATACCAAAGTTCTTTGACAATCCTTGCTGTCTCTTTATATCATTGCAGTTGGTGGGAACAGCTCCCAGGTGCCCCTCCTGAGGGATACAGATAGTATTGCAAATGCTGGTAAGAAACATGTGTATTGGGGATAGAAGCAGAACTGTCTGCTTGGACCTTCATTGAGGGGCATATAAAAACGAAGCAGTGACAGCAGGCAACCTTTTGGGTGGGCAAGTGCTTCACCCTTGGCTGAACTAACCTGCTTCATTGTGGGGGAGCTGCTTATGAGTTCACATGGGGAATTGTGCTTTTGTGTGATCCAGCTGTTTGTATTTGCAAGCAACTGAGGTTGAAAGCTTATAGGGTGTGGGGAGAGGAATATTGAGGGCTAATGCTTCCCTCTGCTGCACAGAAGCAGAATTGCTTGCTAATTAATAAAGATAGAGCAGGAAATTGCTCATGTAGCGAGTTTGCTTAGGATTTCCTTCACACCTTCCAGATGCACACTTCTCAGGATAGAATGAGAGGATACTGCATAGGCTTCTGAGATATTGTCCTGTTTGGTGCCCAGGAAGGGCACCTGCAAGATCCTGGGCAGCTCATCTCTACCTCTTCTATGCTGAGCAGGGCCAGCAATGGTGCCTCTTGGAGGAATAGCACCCCACCCCCTGCCAAAGTATCTTAACTGGGAAGAGTTCAATTCCCCCAGTGGGCCATCGCTGACCATATTGGGTGGACAAGTTCCTATATAGAATCTTCAAGCTCCCAGAATGCAAATATGTGGCCCGAAAAGAAAGCTAAAAATGCAGTAGCAGCAAAAACAAGCCAGAAAATGGACAGACTGGCAGAAAGTGGACAGATTTTAAAAACTCCTGCTTGGAACAGAGGCGGCAAAAGAACATAGGCAGGGTGCTGTTGCCCTCTTTGTACTGATACTCAGTTCTGTAGCACACCTAGTTTGAGCCGTTGCTCGGACTGTGTGTTCCAAACATAGCTGTGCTGAATACTTGGCTGCTGCATGGTTTAGGGTCATAGTTCCACAGATGTATGAATGCTATCCTGCCATCTGCACTTAGAAAGCCTTGGAAAGGGATTCATGGAGACAACGACTGCCTCTTGGGGAGAAACGCCATGCTCAGCAGAGGAGAGAATTTTCCAGGCTGTGTTGGGAGGACCTTTCCCAACATGCAGAGAAATGTGCCCTTGTTCATAGAGTGCCTGTTGCATCCTGGAGGTTCCTCCTTTATTTTTAAATCTGCTGAAGCAGGCGATGAGGTTGTCGTTTATTCTCCCACTTTTCTTCAGCCAGACCCTTCATCTGCTGTAGGCTGTGCAGGCAGGTTGGGGGACAGCTACAGATCAAAAGAGTGGGAGAGGCAGGGTGCAGGAGAAGGGACAGCTATTGCCTCTTTCCAGTTCAGAACTGCATTTTCTTGGTGGTGGCCAAATCCCTTGGTTGTAGCCCTGTTTGCTGCGTTTTGTCCCATGGATGATATTTGGCTCCCTGCAAATGGGGAAATGGGCCTCTGTCCTAAAGCCTGCTCCTGATGTCTCTTCCCCAGCTGTGCGCAGCGGCTACCGCATCCAAGCCAAGCAGGATGACTCCATGCGGGTGCTCTACTATATGGAGAAGGAGCTGGCCAACTTTGACCCCACCCGCCCGGGCCAGCCTAATGGGAGGCTTGAGAAAGGTACTTTGATTGGGTCCTTCTTTACGTGTGGAAGCACACCACGGGGCTCCCCAAGAGCAGCCCTCAGGGACAGCTGTTTTTTAGGAGAGCATGATAACTAGCTGACGATTCATTTGCAGCACGGTGGCCTAGAAGCTTTTGACCCTCTCTCGCACTTACTTTCCAGCCTCCGTGATGAGCGAACTGAGCTCTCTGCATGAGGACGATCGGCGCTATGAACTGCGGCAGGGGCTGGGGCGGCTGCGCGGCCAGGCCATGTCTCCCATCAGCGACGTAGAAGAGGAGAGCATGCGGAGCAGCGAGACCAGGCGCTTGCTACCCCCCTTGCGGCGTGGCCACTACGAGGACCCTCCATCGCGAGGCTATGGCCGGCGGCCCCGATCCCGCTCAGTGGATGCTCTGGATGATCTGGACCGAGACCCTTATCCAGTCCGGCCCAGGAGCCGCGGCCGACATGGCTCTGATGATGACGAGTGGCACCGCCGCGACTATTCCCCGGACTCCCGCGATGACTATGACCGCTACGGCGGACGGCGCAGCCGGAGCAGGGATGACCTGAGGGACCTGGACCGATCGCACTACGATGACCGGATCTTGCAGGAAGCGCTGCGGCGGAAGCAGAAGGCAGGCGGCCGTGAGGACCGGGATCATGCCAGTACGTCGAGTGGGAGGCTCGGCAACAGGAGAAACGGAGATGATGATAGCAATGGGTTCCCCCCGCCGCCGCCGCCACCTCCGTACACAGAGACAGAGTCTGTTTCTTCCCGTGGCAAGAATGATCGCAAGCTCCGGAGGGTGAGTAGGGAGAGCACCCTGCCAACGTGGTGCATGATAGCATTGCTTTGGAGTTTCAGATGAAACATGGCCTTCAGTTGATTGCTGGATCCTTTTACGTTGCTAGTGATTCTTTTCTTTCTCCTGAGGAGATTGAGCTGTTGTTGGAAGAAGGGGTTCAACAGAGGAGATGTTCCAGGGTAGGAGTGGGTATCTTCAGGTGTTGCGGGACTCCCAGTTTCCATTCACACCAGCCAGCATAGCCGGTCTTCAGGGATGACGGGAATTGGAGTCTAGTAAAGTCTAGGGAGGCCACAGTCTCCCCACCCCTGTTCTTGGGGCTGACCCCAAATCGAAGACCCAGTGTTGTACTGATAAGAGCAACTGAAGTGATTGGGGTGGTTCAGTCAGCTTTGTAAAGGTAAAGGGACCCCTGACCATTAGGTCCAGTCGTGGCCGACTCTGGGGTTCTGGCGCTCATCTCGCTTTATTGGCCGAGGGAGCCGGCATACAGCTTCAGAGTCATGTGGCCAGCATGACTAAGCCGCTTCTGGCGAACCAGCGCAGCGCACAGAAACGCCATTTACCTTCCCGCCAGAGCGGCACCTATTTATCTACTTGCACTTTGATGTGCTTTCGAACTGCTAGGTTGGCAGGAGCAGGGACCGAGCAACGGGAGCTCACCCTGTTGCGGGGATTCGAACCGCCGATGTTCTGATTGGCCAAGTCCTAGGCTCTGTGGTTTAACCCACAGCGCCACCTGTGTCCCAGTCAGCTTTATAGGGGAAGATTATTCCAGCAGCTAGGGCTTTTTAGGATCTGCTATGGGAATTTTCCTTAAAGGAAGACTAAAACTAACTTTCTGGTTAGTGGCTCCAAGATAGTAGAATTGGAGACCCACCAGTATATGTCTTTATTATTGAGGCTCAGGAAGCTGTGCAAAGGTGTTTTAGGGTGCCTGTGTTTGGATCTTAGTCAATAAAAGTGTGTGCATCTTCTATTTGTGGTGTTTTTGTTACATCTTGTGGTGTTAACAGCCTTGGGTTCTAAAGATCTGGTGAGATATAAATGTCTTAAACTGTATTACTAAACCTTGACTTTCTTTTTGCCCTACAGAACCATGCTGTAAGCAGGGAAAGTTTGGTGGTTTAACCCTTTTCATACCTCTGCCTTGGGTAGATGAGAGAAGTCCTGTGCCTTGGACAGCTACAGCAACTGCGACTTGGCTTGTTGATATGAGCTTTATTCACCTGGAGTCTATAAAGTGGAGCAAGTGGAGCTTTCGTGTATGCCCAGCTGACAACAGGGACTGGTCGACTGGACAAAACTTTAGAAACGGACCTCTTGGTGCCTTAGGTTTAACTTCATTGCATATCAGCTGAGAATCTTAAGGAGTTTGCACTGCAGGAGAACTTTTAAGATCCTTTTTGGGTGCTCCTTTTAAAATTTCAGGCCTATGTGTAGTGTTCAGGAGGGCACTTGAACGCGATCCTACAGTACTGTACTGGAAACGGAAACTAGTGGTCTTATCCTGCCAAAAGGAGATCTTCCTCTCCCTTTACCTTTTTGAATAATTTTGAAGACAATTCCAAAGAGAATCTACTGGAACTACATTTTCTGCATAGGTTTTTGAAGTGCTTCAAAAACATTTTTTTCTTTTCATTTTATTTTTTATTCCATAAAATTTATGTACCGCTTGATTGTAAAAAAACAACCACCTCAAAAGCGGTTTATGAAAGTGGTTTATACATGAGTTGTGTGATTTTGTGTGTGCAAGATTTTTTCCCTTTGTAAACAAACTATAGACTGCCAGTGCTGTAAATATTCTAAGGCAGGCATGGGAAACCTGTGGCCTCTCAGATGTTGCTGGACTACAAATTCCATCACCCCTGACCCCATTTGCTGGGGCTGATAGGAGTCTTAACAACAGTGGCATCACAGGCTCCCAACCCTTGTTTCTAGAGTGCAAAGAGCTTATACTTTTGTTGAGATTGCTGTTTTATAGAAATGAAAATAAAACGAGTAGGATCGAATTCTTGACTAGGATGTGATGTTGGAAAAGGGTGGGTGAAAAACATTCCCTCTTACTAGTTTTTGTGTATTTTTTTTAAAAAAATTAATTATTATTCTGAGGTGGGTTTCTTTTTTAAAAAAAGCACATGTAGAGCATTTTAGAGGTGTTAAAGCAGCTGTGAAGTTAGTTGCATAAATGTTCATGTTTGTGCAAGTAGGCCACCACTAATTAAAGCCTGAACATAACAGCATAAATAAAGGGTCATGCAACGTTGAATACTACAGATTTCTCCCCCCCCCAACAAAATGGTAAGTTCTATGCCTGTAGTGCTGAGAATTACATCTTTTGCCTTGACATTTTCCATTTTAGAGACCACAGTATTAAGTCATTTTAAGGCAACTGTTTGCTGCAAACTGTGTTTCCAACTTCCTATGAAAGATCCTCTGCCAGTGGTAGCAGTGACATTTAAGCCGGTTTGAGGATGGTGTAAAGTCTGTAATGGACACCCATGTTAGGAACTTGTAAAGATTTGCCATAGGAGAAGCCTTGAGAGGAGGAAAGGCTTTTAGGGGGAGGAGAGAGGTTATTATTAAGGCCTTCCTCCTGTGCCTATTTTCCCACTCAAAATCTACAACTCACAGCTGCTTTTCCACTCCTGGAGAAAATACTTTGACTAGAGCAGAAAAGGCTCAGTTTCCTTTCTTCCTCTCCCTTCAACTCATATCTGGAGCCTCTTGCAAGCGCTTTTCATTTAAAAACAAACGCCATCTTCCATGTCTAGTTTGAATCCCTTGTGATGGTTGCAGAGCGGTGGGGGAAAGAAGCAGAGGAGCTTTGATGTTCTCAAACTGTCCAGCAGGTGGCAAATCAACAGCAGCAACCACTGGGCTTACTATATGGGAAGTGATGGTTGTGCAATGTGTGCTTGCTGGGGTGGCGTTGTGAAATGCTGAAGCGTGCAGTTTTCCAGGCTGGCCATGAGAGGGACAACTTTTGGGCTGGCACATTCACATGTCGTGTTGCGTGACCAAGCACTGCAAAGAGATGCATGCAGCCCAAAGCCTCTGCTCCCGGAGACAAGAGGCCACAGGCCACAGATGCCCTCTCAATCCAGGGATGCGTGATTTTGGTTGGGTTACTTTTTTGAATGAAGAGTATTAAAAATACTAGGATGTGCATTGTTAGCAGTATTAGCCCACAGAAGCGCACAGCCCTTCCGATATTTCGGTGTGTCTCTGCACACAAACGCCTGCTTCATAATAAAACTTTTACGAACAAAAACATTACGCAACTAAGCAGCAGCTGGTTGCAGCAGGGCTATCCTTGCAACCAAGTCTCCCCTCAAAAAGGATATTGGAGAGTTGGAAAAGATTCAGAAACAGGTTGTAGGGATGGGGAGTCTCCCCTATATGGAATGGTATGGAGTTTGCTTTTTTTAGAGAAAAAGTATGTAAGAGGTAGCAGAATAGAGGCACATAAAATTATACATGATGCGGTTTTTTGTCTATTCAATTTAAAACCTGCTACTCGACCAAATATATCAATTATTTCTAATACTCTTTTAGTACTAGTGTCTGGCTGTTGCAAAGTCAATACCAGATCGTCTGCAAATGCTCTTAATTTGTAATGTCTAACTCCGACCTGAACTCCTTTAACCAACTGGTCCTTTCTAATCATGTTTAACAAAACCTCCAGGACTGATATAAAAAGCAAAGGGGATATTGGGCAACCCTGTCGTGTACCTTTTTCTATAGGTATTTCTTCTGTTACCACGTTATTTACAATTAATTTGGCCTTTTGTTGAGAATATATTGCACCTATACCGTTTTCAAAACCTTGGCCTACCCCCATCCCTTGGAGATTCTTTTTCATAAAGGTCCAACAAATGTTGTCAAAGGCTTTCTCCGCGTCCACAAAAATCAAAACTGCTTTCCTGTTAATATCAACGTCCAGCAGCTCCAAAATGTCTATAATGTTTCTCACATTGTCTGACATATGTCTACCTGGGAGAAAGCCTGTTTGGTCCTTATGAATCTCTTCTGCTAACACTCTTTTCAATCTTTTTGCCAAAATGTCTGCAAAAATTTTGTAATCCACATTGAGTAAAGATATAGGGCGGTAGTTTTTAACCTGGTTCTTCTCAGTCTCTGTTTTCGGTATAAGTGAGATGAAAGCCTCTTTCCACGATTCAGGTGCCTTTTTCCCCTTCAAAATTTCATTGCAAACTTCCTTCAATGGTTGTATCAGCCATTCTTTCAGCATTTTGTAATATTTGGCCGTCAGGCCATCTGGTCCTGGTGATTTTCCCAATTTCATGTTTTGAATGGCACCCTCTATTTCTTGTTCTATTATTTCCTCATTTAAGATCCTTTTACTTTGTTCTGAAATTTTTGGTAGACCGTATTTTCTGATGAATTCTTCTATTTCTTGTTCGTTGATTGGCCCTTGTGCATACAATTTCTTAAAAAAACTTTGAAAACAATTGTTGATCTCATTGGGTTTGTGGATAATTTTTCCATCCATTTCTAGACTTGTTACAGTATTCATTTTCTGCCTTTTTTTCAGTTGCCATGACAGAAGTTTCCCACATTTATCCGCTGATTCAAAAGTTCTTTGTCTCATTTGCTTTATCTTCCATTCTATTTGTTGGTTCATAAGCTCCATGTACTGCATCTGATAAAACTTTATTTCTCTCAAAATCTCATGGGACTTTGGTTTAGACCTCAACTTCTTCTCTCCTTCCTTTATTTTTCCTAAAATTTTTTCCTTCTTCTCATTTTGTTGCTTCCTCTTTATAGAATTTTGTTGAATTAGGAAACCTCGCATCACGGCTTTGCTTGCGTCCCAGATTATTCTTTTTTCCACATCTGTTTTCCTGTTGATCTCAAAGTAATCTTTTAATGTTTTAAGGGCCTTCTTATGGATCTCTTCATCCTTAAATAGGGTGTCATTCATTCTCCATCTAAAGGATCCAGTTGTTGTTAGTTTCATCTCCATCTTCACCGCGTTATGGTCGGAGCACGTTTTTGGACATATTTCTACTTTTTTTGTTCTTGGCGCCAGACTGCTCGAAATCCAAATTTGGTCTATTCTTGTCCATGTCATTTTTGCTTCAGAGAAGAAAGTTCCCTCCCTCTCTAGAGGATTCTTTGTTCTCCAAATATCAATCAAGTCCATTGTTTCAGTCATTTCGAAAAAGATCTTTGGTAGTCTCCCTTCTTTTGAAATCACTTGTCTCTGTGCTTTGTCCATATTTGTTGAGACAACTCCATTCATATCTCCCATCATTAGGATTTTATAATCTAAAAAGTCAACTAATGTCTCATGCAACTTCCTGAAGAATTCGGCCTTCCCTTCATTTGGGGCATAAACTCCCACAATTAGTATCTTTTCTCCTTGGATTTGTATTTCAATTGCCAGGTATCTTCCTTGTTCGTCTTTAAATATCAATTTTGGAACCAACTTTTCCTTTGCATAGATCACCACACCTCTTTTCTTTACTTTGTCTGATGAGATAAATTCTTGACCAAGTCTCTTATTTATCAGTAATTTCCTGTGTATCCTGGCAATATGGGTTTCTTGCAAACATATTATATCTAATTGTTCTTTCTTCAAAATGTGAAAAACCTGTCGTCTTTTCCGAGGAAGGTTCAAACCGTTACAGTTCCAACTAAGGAGTTGCAGAGACATTTTGTATTTAAGTATTTAAGTAGCTGTTCCTCCAACTGCTCCAAGCTTCTGCTCTTCCTCCGATGGTGGTGGTAAAAGTCCAAATGACAAATTTGCTATATCAGGCGGTTCCCTCTCCTCCACGGTTCCTTTCTGCAAATCCTCCAGGTATCTCTCCAGAAATTGTTCTTTGTCCTGAATTGTTTTTATTTTAATCTTCCTTCCTTTAAAGTTAAAGGACAAACCTTGTGGAAACTCCCATCTGAATGGTATGGTGTTTTTCTTCAGCAGATCTGCTAGGCTTTTATAATATGTTCTCACCTCTAAAATGTATTTGGGGATATCCTTAAAAATCTGTATCTGACAATTTTGGATCACCAATGCCTTCTGATAATGCAGATTCAATATTTTGTCTCTTTCTTCTTTTGATCTCAGTGTAATTAAACAATCCCTTGGTTTTTTATCCTGCTTTCTACCCAATCGAAAAGCTGATATTATCTCAAGTTCATCCTCTTCCTCCCATTCCTCCTGCCAAAAAGTTATAATGTTCTCTGTAAGAAATTTCACAAGGTTGTCCCCTTCCCCTTCAGGCACCAATCTAAGTTTTAAGTTCTTCTCTTTACGTTGAAGTTCCAGTAAGGAGAGGGCTGCATCATGCTCATTCACTTTTTTAATAATAGGCCCGAACTTTTCCCTTGTCTCTTCAGCCGTTATTTTTGCACTTTCTGCAATCTTTCGTGTTTCTGAATTTTCCTGAATTAATCTATTTATAGAATCTGTATTAGATTTAACACTAGCTGTATTCACATCCAATCTTGTTGTCAACTCAGTTAATTTTTTAGAGTTCTCTGTCAATAGCTTTGTCAGTGCTTCCAGGGATTGATTTATTTTAAGTAGTGCCATCATGGAGCCATCTACTAATGAAGCTGAATACTGGGAGATTCAGGACAGACAAAATTACTGATTTATATGGAGCATGGTTAAAGTATGGAATTCATTCCCAAAAGAGGTGTGGTCACCAAGTTGACTGGCTTTAAAAGAGGATTAGAAAAATTCAAGGAGGCTAGGGTGATGTTTAGGGACGCAGGTGGCGCTGTGGGTTAAAGCCTTAGCGCCTAGGACTTGCCGATCGAAAGGTCGGCGGTTCGAATCCCTGCGGCGGGGTGCGCTCCCGCTGCTGGGTCCCAGCGCCTGCCAACCTAGCAGTTCGAAAGCACCTCCGGGTGCAAGTAGATAAATAGCGACCGCTTACCAGCGGGAAGGTAAACGGCGTTTCCGTGTGCGGCTCTGGCTCGCCAGATGCAGCTTTGTCACGCTGGCCACGTGACCCGGAAGTGTCTCCGGACAGCGCTGGCCCCTGGCCTCTTAAGTGAGATGGGCGCACAACCCTAGAGTCTGTCAAGACTGGCCCGTACGGGCAGGGGTACCTTTACCTTAGGGTGATGTTTTACCTGTCCTGTTGGGAGGCAGTAAGCCTCTAAATGCAAGTTGTTATGAATCACAGGTGGGGAGAGTGCTGTTGCACCCAGGGCCTGCTACCCGTAGGCACCTAGCCATTGTGAGAACAGAATGCTGGACTAGATGGACCTTTACCCTTGTATTCTTAAGCAAAGCCGTATCCAGTATTTGGCATGCAGTAGTACTTTAATATATCAATATATCTGATTGAACGTCAGCCAGGACAGTTTTCGATTGCTTTGCATGCCATGGAACCTAATAGCTGGCAATATTTGATTGATAGCATGCCACAAAATACGGATGTGATGAAAGGTTCAGATTTATTTACTTGGTTTTATTTTGGCTTGTGTCAGTCATAGAGTGGCTACAAGTCCTAACAATATAGGAAGCCAGCAGCACTTAAGGTGGTGCAAGTTACCCCTATTCCAAACTTTGTTCAGGATTGGGGTTACTGCTGGTTAAGCCAGCCTGAGCCTAGTGCAGGGAAAACAAGCCTTTAAAATAGAGTTTGACCAGCTTTGAGCAGCCTAAGATGTGCTTGTGCCAAGCTTGCTCTTCCCAGCAGATCTTGGGCTTGGATTGTACAGTTAGACTGCAATCCTATACACGTACCTTTCTTCATTGCACAGATGAGGAAGCTTGACACAAGCAGCTTGTTCTGACACCCAGGTGCTTTAATGGAGGAAAAATATTTGATTGTATGGTTTTGTGTGTATTTTTGAAATGGTGCAGGAAATTGACTGCTCAAAGCAAGCCAGTAGCAACCCTTGCAAGGGAGGGGATACTAAGATTACTGACCACAGCCCTTAAACGCTTACTGGCTTCCACTGCTGCACAGTGGAAGCCAGAGTATATGTGAAGGAGCGTCTCCACCTCCATCGTTCTGCCTGGACACAGATGTCCAGTGCCGAGGGCTTTTTGGCGGTTCCCTCGCTGTGAGAAGTCAAGTTACAGGGAACCAGGCAGAGGGCCTTCTCGGTAGTGGCTCCCTCCCTGTGGAACGCCCTCCCACCAGATGTCAAAGAGAACAACCACCACCAGACTTTTAGAAGACATCTGAAGGCAGCCCTGTTTAGGGAAGCTTTTAATGTTTGATGTATTATAGTATTTTAATATTTTTTTGGAAGCCACCCAGAGTGGCTGGTGAAGCCCATCTGGCTGGGCGGGGTATAAATAATAAATTATTATTATTATTATTATTATTATTATTATTATTATTATTATTATTATTATAGTGCTCAAGATGGAGGGAAAGGGCTATGTTGTACTCTCCACTTTATATTGCAAAAACCAACATTGCAATGCAGATCATAGGCACCAGTAGTTGTATACTTGTGGAGGCTGCTGTGGCATTTGCGTTTGGGTTGACAAATGAAATAATCAGAAATGCTAACAGCTACTCCCAGTAGAGTATTTCTATTCTTAGTCTTGCTTTTCTAGAACAAATTATCCTAAATCCCCTAGTGCACTCCGGCATCCTTCCTCTGCCTGATGCTCACCAAGCTGAATTATTTAAAATGCTGAGTCACTAAACTCCAGGTCAAGGAGGAGATGGGCCGCTGTTAGGTCCTCTGCTTGCAGATATCAGTGTGTCTTTGTTTTAAAACTTTGCTAGGGAGAACATAAAAAGGCTTTCACTACTTCACCCCAAAACAGTAAAGGCCTGGGGAGGTATATTTACTGATGGTTACATTTTAAACATTTTATATGCTGCTTTTCAGGTGGACTGTCAATATGGTTGATGAAATTTGGAAACTACAAATGCAACCAACACAACCTCCCCCTCCACCGAAAAGGCTCTAATCCTCCTTGAAAAATAATGTTGTACCTGATGCTGAAAGGATAATGAAAATGGTACAACCATTAGTAGAGAGAGTGGTGTGTTGACCTTTACCACATATCACCCATTAGCAGACATACAGAAACAGAATCTTAATGAGTTGCTGCTGGGAAAAGGCCTAGCCATAACAAAGACGTTTCCACTGTTTTAAAAATTGCAGTAGAACTATGCAATGTGCATAGATGTGCACAGGTTTTGATTGTGACGGGTGAAACCCATGTGTGGCATGAAAGAGCTTGCTGCTTTTGCCTTGGTCATTTTCAGATTCACTATTATTATTAAGTTTCATTTCTATAATGCTTTATATTTTAAAGAAAAAAATCTCAACCTTCATTTAAGTTTAAAACATCCTGCTGCAGCCTTGGGTCCTAGCCTACTTATGCCCTAGGCTTCCATTGTCTTCTAATGCTCCATGAATGACGGAACATATGGCTTTCCAGATGTTGTTGGACTTTAACTCCCATAATGCCCCACCCAGCTTTGCCGATAGTGAGGGAAGATGAGCACTGTAGTCCAACATTGGCAGGTCCCTTTCCCCTGTTGTAGGCTATCGGCAGCTCAAGCCAGAGCACTATCTGTTTAATAATTTGAATAATAATTTTATTATTTATACCCTGCCCATCTGGCTGGGTTTACCCAGCCACTCTGGGTGACTTCCAGCAAAATATAAAAGCACAATAAAACGTCAAACCTTGACTTGTCCTGTCCTTTTGTGACATCTGGGAAGCTCAGCTCATGAGTTGCCTATGGCTTCATCACCACTTCCCCACAAAAAAATAGTTATAGAGTGAGAATTAAATCAAGAATGGTTTGTGTTACCTTTTATGAAAAAAACATACTGAAGCCTAAAGTAGCCATGAAGTAAGCACATTGAGCAAAAAAGCAAACTGGTGTTATTTTTTTAAGTGCATCAAACTAGTTGTAAAATGTGGTTTTCTTTGGATGTTTTTGATGTTGAATGCCTAGCACAAGTTATAAATTTAGATGGTACCTTTCCCCCCAATCTATATGTTTGCATTCATTTTATGCTAATGCCCCAGTTAACCCAGAATATTGCATGTGTACCCTCCACCATCAGACTGCTTTCTGCCTTCACCTCTTTCTCTCTCGTGTGATTCCTTCTTTCTCCATTGCCTTTTCTCTCTTTCGCACGCTCCACTGGAGCTCCTGATGAGTTATTTTTAGTGCTGCTCTACTACTGCCCCGGGCCTCCTGACCAATCTGCAGCAAAGAAGCTGCAGAGTTGAAATGCATCAAGAGACTCCAGCTGCGCCCACCCCTTTCTCGACGGCACCGGGGTGTCTTTGAAGAGGACTAGGGTGGGCAAAAGGGCACTGCATGGCATTTCCCAAAGTTGGCAGTTTTGAAGGAAAGTGGTTAAGGCAGGGTGGGATGGGGCATTGTGCAACACCTCAAGGGGTGATGGTGGCCTTGGCAGAGGAATTCTTGCAAGCACAGTTATTGATTCTGACACCACAACCTCTCTTCTTCCTTTTGCACCCCATTCACTGGGGGAAGGAAGGAATAGTACTTTTAATTCAAGGAGGAGGTAGATACTTGACACCTGCTGGAGGTTCTGGTTTAAAAAAACAACAAAACCCTGTTCAGCCACAAAGCAAACATACATACATACATACATACATACATACATACATAAATGCATACATTTTATTTGTATGCCACCCTTCCATAGTTAAAACCATGCTCAATTAAATAATTACAAACATAACAAAAATAGTAATAAACAATTAAAAAACACATCAGAAAGTACACAACCAAGTCAACAATTTCCACATTAGATCATAAGAACTAAAAATTAAAAAAACAAAGATACAGAAAGATAAGTAACAGCAACAAGCACTTTAAGCAATACCCTAGCCCAAGGGTCTGTTCAGCAGCCTCAGTTTTTGTAACTGGAGTCAGTTCAGGCCCTGCCCTCCTAGGTCAGGTGGAAAAAGCCTGCAAGGCAGGGAGCTGGTCTTCCAGGAGTCACAGCCAAGACTTACTCCTAGGTAAGAGGGTATAGGATGCTACTTGTCTTATTTATCAAAGTTACATAATAGAGTCTGATTTTGTCTGTCATGGGAAACAGCAAGAGATATGGACCTCATTCCAGCATCCCAAATTGCATAAGACAAAGATTGATTGATTGATTGATTGATTGATTGGACTATATGCTCAATATATATTCCATATATTTACTGGAATATATGTTCTGCCAAGGAACTCTGTGGTGGCTTAAAATTAAAAATTAATTATGATAAAGATGCAAAAGACAACAATAAAACAGAAGCAGACTCCTTTGTCTGTTGATGCTTTGTTTTCTAGGAGCTGATGGCATGAGGACACAAGCCTAGCCAACTCTCTCGCTTTCCCCTTGGGAAAGTGCCTGGAAAGGGACTGGTTAAGGCCTGGGAAAGAGACTGTCCCAACCAACTGAAACCTGAGCTTTCGAAAAGGACAAATGGGGTAGTTTTCTGTGTGTAGTAAAATCTCCTTCCCTACAGACCCTCTTGTGAGTGGTTCCACAGTTCTCAGAAGCTTGGGTGGTGGTGACCTGGGAGAGGGCATTATATGTGGCGTGGAACCCCCTTTCCACAGAGGTGTGCCTGGTACAGTTTTTGTCGTACGCTGAAGATGCTCTCCTTTAAATAAATCACATTCTTCACCATCACCATCGGTTGTGTCTCCATACTGGTTGCGTGGAGGCAGACGTCTCCTTGAGGCCTTTTCAAAGACATCGAAGCAGGCAGCTGCTTCTGTGGTCCTCCCCCCTCCCACCCTTTTGCTCCCGTCTTCTCAATTATTAATGGCTCAATAGTGCTGGCTCATCCTGCCAAAGCGACGTCAGCACGGATGCGGTGCTCCGCCTCTGTTGCTCCCTTGTGGCTGACTGGAGGAAAGTAACTTAAAACAGGGAAGCAATAGCAGCCTGAAAGAACTCCTACAGCTTTCATCTGCTTCTGTGGCTTCCACCACCACCCCTGTGCGTCTGCCTCCCGCTGTTGCTGTTTTCATCCTTTTTTACCCAGTATGTCTCTCTGTTCCATTTAATCAAACTCAGTGTCTGCATTTATTTGTCCCTTCCCTCTTTTGAGTGTGACGGTAATCTTTTAGGTAAAATACTTAATTTGCCATTAATATTTCTGCCTCTTCCTCCATCTTCCTGTGTTCTTTTTTAAAATTATTCTGCAATTGCAGTACAATCATAGAACTACAATGGTTGCCTAGTCCAACCTCCTGCAATGAAAGACTCAGCTAAAGCATCCATGACAGATGGCCATCCGACCTCTGCTTAAAAACCTTAAAGGAAGGAGAGTCCACAACCTCCTGAGGGAGACTGTTCCACTGTCGAACAGATCTTACATTTAGAGCAGTCTATTTATTATAATTGGGACGCAGGTGGCGCTGTGGTTTAAAGCCTCAGCGCCTAGGACTTGCCGATCGAAAGGTCGGCGGTTCGAATCCCTGCGGCGGGGTGCGCTCCCGCTGCTTGGTCCCAGCGCCTGCCAACCTAGCAGTTCGAAAGCACCTCCGGGTGCAAGTAGATAAATAGGGACCGCTTACCAGCGGGAAGGTAAACGGCGTTTCCGTGTGCGGCTCTGGCTCTGGCTCTGGCTCTGGCCAGAGCAGCGATGTCACGCTGGCCACGTGACCCGGAAGTGTCTCCGGACAGCGCTGGCCCCTGGCCTCTTAAGTGAGATGGGCGCACAACCCCAGAGTCTGTCAAGACTGGCCCGTACGGGCAGGGGTACCTTTACCTTTACCTTTATTTATTATAATTACTTTATTATTTCTTAAATTTGTATACTGAAGATAGCAGGGCAGTTCACAACATAAACATTCAAAATGAGAACACAAAATATGTATTGGAGCAAAAACAAACCAATAGGCCCCCTCCCACAAACACATTTAAAAGGCCATAGAATGTTAATCAGCCAAAGGCCTGGTAATAGAGAAATGTTTTCACCTGGCACCTGAAGATATGTTATGAAGGTGCCAGGTGAGCCTCCCCGGGGAGAGCATTCTACAGATGGGAAGCTGCTGCAGAAAAGTACCTGTTTTCATGTTGCCACTGTATGGACTTCTCGTGGAGGAGACACATAAAGAAGGGCCTCAGAGTCTGGGTCAGTTCATATGGAGAGAGACAGTCCTTAAGGTATTGTAATCCGGAGCCATTTAAGGCTTTATAGGTGTAATCCAGCACTTTGAATTGGGCCTGGAAGTTAATTGGCAGCCAGTGCAGTTGGGCCACGATTAGTATAATATTCTCAAATCGTCTTGCCCCAGTGAGCAACCTGGCCACCGAATTCTGCATTAGCTGAAGTTGCTGAACCATGTTCAGAGGTACCCTACGTATAACATATTGCAGCAATGTAACCTAGAGTTTACATAGACAACAGAACTTAAGCTATCTCTGCCCAAGTAGGAATGCAGCTGGACCACTAATCAAAGCTGATGGAATGCAGTCCGTACCATCTGAGCCTCAATGAAGCAAAGGATCCAGAAATACCCTGAAGCTATGTACCTGCTCCTTCGAAGGAGTGTAACCCCAGCAACAGCAGGCCACACACCCAGCCATCTGGTCAAGGGAACTGTCCACTAACAATATCTCAGTCTTCCTTGGATTGAGCTTCAGTTTACTGGCTCTCATCCAGTCCATTACCAAGACAAGACAACGGTCCAAACACATCCATTGCCACACCTGCAGATGTAATGGAGAAGCAGAGCTGTATGTCATCAGCATATATCTGACAATGTACTCCAAAACTCAATAACCCCACTCAGGTTTCATGTAGATGTTAAACTGCATAGGGGATAAAACTGAACCACGAGGAACCCCACAATGGAGGCTCTATGGGGCTGAGGAACACCCCCCAAGCAACACCCTCTGCAAACAACCATCCAAGTAGGACAGGAACCACTGCCAAGTGATGCCACCCACTCCTAACTTGGATAGCTGCTCCAGAAGGAAACCATGGTTGGTGTTCTCAAAAGCAACTGAGAAATTAGCCCACAAAAGCTACCAGCCTTCCATTATTATTATTTTTTTTCAGAAAGCTGCTGGGAGCTGGCAGAGGGTTTCTGTCCCTCCTCCGGCAACCTGCTGCATCTGCCTCTGCATGGTGCAGAAGAGGGAGTTTTCGTCATCTGGCAGGCTGTATGGTTTCAGCACTGTTGGCAGAGGATGATGAATCACTTCATTCTTCTTCTGCCAGTCCACTTACGCACCTTTCTGGCATTCCATGTATTTGCCTACATGCAATTCCTGGTTGACTATAGCTATCAGACTACTGCTTAAACAAGAATGTTTATTCTGCATGACTACTGTTAATAATGTAATCAGGTAGTGGAGCAGCAGGCCAGGTTCTAAGTACTTGATTTATTTCACAGCAGGGGTGATGTCATCTCCTGGGACACTTTTTGCCAATCCTCTGCATGCCAGTAAGCTTTTCTCAGAGAAAAACCCACCAATTAAGCTAAGCAGAGGAAGGGAGAGTTTACATTAGCACACATGGCTAAGGGTTAAATTGCTACTTTTATTATGCAATATCTCCCAAGTTCCTTTATTATGATCAAAGTGTTGCAAAGCAAGCTTTTGAGTTCATCAGAACTTTTCTTGAGGCTAGCTGTTAAGCGAAGGGTTAATAATGAAAGTGTTGATGAGGAACACCTGCACTTCAGAACGCATCAGTGCAATAATTATCACCACCTGTGCTTCTGCATTGCCTTTCCTTCTGACCTCATTGTCTGCTTCTTTCTTCTTTGGCAATCACTCGTAGCCGAGTAAGATTGTCTTCCATAAACACGGTTTTAACAATGCACACACAGAGCATCTGTGTATACTATAATCCAGGCCAAGACTTTAACACAGGCTATAGGCCACAAAAGCCCATGCCATAATAATTTGCAATCAAGCCACATATAACTGCTGCTAAATCATCTTCCTTGAGGATTTGGCAAGCAAATATTTCAAACAGCTATGATTGTGATGCTCCTGACTTTATAACATTCTCAGAAACTTCTGCCCTGAGGTACGTTTTGAAAGAAGACACAAACACAAGGCTTCCAGATGCCAGCCAGTTCCACCCCACCCTTTCCAAACATCTTTCATTGACCACGCCCTTTGATTTTCTTATCTTCACCCCACAAAAAAGTTTGGAACTGCATAGGAATTGTTTTTAGACGTTTTAATTCCTTTATCACTTGCGTGTTTGCGCTCCTCTGGCTGGAAAGGCGGGGTTATAAATTTAATAATATGCAATATATTCGTTGCTAAGCCTTCAAGGTGCCCACATATTTTTCTTCCACGCGACAGAGCACACCTGCTGCATTCCTACAGGTAAAGGGTAGCTTTTCCTTTTAAAAAAGGAAACACGTCACGTTTAAAAGCGCCTCAAAGATGCGCAAGGCGAGGAGGCCACAGAAAACAAAGAATGCCCAGCGGCCCTGGTTTCCTTCCTACCTCCCTGCTCTCTCTTCCCCTCACCTGGGCAGCAAAAAAACCCCCGAGCCGCGAAAGATGCCCAAGAGGGCAGAACTACGCATGCGGGAAGGAGGGAAGCGCGCGCCGCGGCCGTTGTGCGCGGATGGGGCCGGGTACCAATGGGCTTCGAGCGAGAGGGCGCGCGAGCGCACGCGCCGCCTCTGGCTGACTTGCTAAGTAGAACAAGCGCAGGCGCGTGCGCGCAGGTGCCGCAAGAGCGCGTTCGGGGAGGGGGGAGGAGGAGGCGGGGGCGGGAGCTTAGGCGTTGCCTGGCAGCGGAGGGTATATAAGCTGCAACCCGGCCGTTGCTCTCGCTTGTTCGACGCCATCTGGTCTGTCGCTTGGATAGACTTGTGAGTGGGGCGGGGCGGGGGATGCTGCGGCTGGAGAGGGAGCTTTAGGGTGGGCCTAGAGGGTCTGGGGGGTGGTCTGGGTTGTCTAGGCGACCACGGTGGGGTGGGGTAAGGTGGGGGGGGTGTCGTATAGAGGTTGCTGGGAGGGGGGAAGGGGCGCCCTATAGAGGATGCTAGCTGGGTGGGCGGGGGCTGCAAGCCTGGGCGAATGGGGATTATTGTTTAATTTAAAAATCGATGCTCTTTATACCTATTTGTCTGTTAATGCATTTATATCCTCCGTATTCAGTGCTTTTAAATTGCTCGTTGCCTTCTGATGACTTTTATTCTTTCTTTACTTACGTGTGTGGGTTTTTTGCACTCCTATTTCTTCCTCAAGGTGCACGTGGTTCTTCTTTGGCGCCTCACAAACAACTCTGTGAGGTAGGTTGCTGGGGGGGGGGGAGAGTCCCCCCCCCTAAAGTGAGCAGCTGAACCGCCACTGGGACACCTGCTCTCTTAGGTCCCTAATCTGGCACTCTAACCCCTGAAAACCACACTAGTGGGCTGAGGTATTGAAAAGGTGGCTTAGGGATCTTCCCAGTAAAGAAATAGGTTGTGGCTGGGTAACTAAAATGGAGGCGGAAGGAGAGAAGATGTCTGAGAGGACTGCGCTGTGTTGGGGGTTGACCCCAGAAGACCACCGTGAGCTTGGCTCTGTACAGTTTTGAGAAGGGATGCATTAGGGGGCAAGAGAGGCATGGGGCAAAGTGGATGTGTGTCGTCTTCAGAGAATGGGTGATGTTTTGGGGAGCAGTGGATTGTACGAGTGGTTGTCGCAGGGAGTAGCCTTCAAGAGCTAGAGCATTAGGAGAGCTCAGAAGCATGAGTCAACCACCTAGCAACATGGTCTTCTTTCTACAGTGCTATGAAGCAGATAGCAGGTGGCTTGTGGTGGGGGGGGCAGGCCTGTGGACAGGAACAGTCCCTAAATGGCTTTAGGGAATAGATGGTGGAGGGTGCTGTTGTAGTGGACTGGTTTGGGGACTTGGAGGATAGGAGGTGTGGGGCAAGGGGAAGCTCAGCTAGTGTGCTGTAGCGGTGAGAGTGGCAGGAACCAGGTTCAAACCCGCACTCAGTTCACTGTATTGGGTGACCTTGGGCCAGTCACCACTTCTCAGGCTAAGCCTAGCTCACAGGGTTGTTGTGAGGATGAAATGGGGAAGGAGGACCATGCACACCACCTTGAGCTCCTTGGAAGAAACAGTAGTATATAAACATAATAAACACAAACACACCTACCCCACAAGGTGGTTTCAGGGCTTAAATTTGGACAGAGTGGGAGGAGAAGGGGAGCCATGTGTGCCACTTTGATCTCCTTGGAGGAAAGGTTGGGGTGTAAAGGGGAATAAATTACGGGATTGCAGGTTTGCTTGATGCTACAATGCAGCAGTTTGGAGAGAGAATGTTGCCCTTGATGGGTGCATGGCAAGAGTTCTGTAAGGAAGCTTTAGGGCTTGCTTTGAAAATATTTGCAGTGACACGAATGCTGGATACCAAGGAAGCTTCCCCCATAGTGAGGGGCCGGGGGGGGGGGGAAGCTTCAGCTACTGCTAGAGAAGGCACTAAACAACTGAGAGTAGGAGATGATGATGCAGATTCATCTGGTAGTGCTCTGCCTCTGTACCATGGATCTCTCTAGAAATGCAACTGCGTCAGAAAAACCTGAAGAGTCAAGCCTGGACCATTCCATTTTGAGGACTGTTAGATAAGCAGTTCCTGCCTTTTTACTTTTCTTCATCAATGGAAGAAGAATCTCCATTACTGTGTTTTGTTTTGTTTTTTTTAAAAAAACAGGAATTTAATGAAAGATTCTGTCCCACCTACTCCCTTCTGTAGAAATAAGCCCAGGTTTCTATCTTTTTTTTTAACTGCTCATCCCCTTTGAGGAATAATATCACATCATTTTTATTGTATATATTTTGCATAAATCAAAATATAAGAAGTTGTAAAGATTTGTTCTGTATCAGTTCCAGGTGAGAGAAGGAACTGGCTGGTGTTTATATACGTTGCCTTTACCCTGGCTGGGTAGTTTTCAATACCTAGGGATTTTTGCAGAGGTAGGGAAGCAAAGACCCCTGTTACCTAGCGATCGAGTTGGTTTCTTCCAGATCAACTGCTAATTGTATGGATCCGTCCTGTTCATGTGACTGTCGCATCACATCGGTGAGATTAGGAAGCAGTGATGTCTGCGTGCAGCCAGGCACGCTCCAAAGAGCAGCAGTTGAAAGATGGCCAGGATTCTCCCTCAGGGATTTCAGAAACTGAAAAGCTACTTCCTCACAAATAATGCCATTGTTAGAAGGGAAATTAATCTGACTCTTATTTTTGGTAGAAACTAGGCTGCAGAACCGTGTGCTCATTGCAGGAACGAGACTCTGCAAATATGCTGCACCATTATAAATTCATCCAGTGATCTGTTGGCAGAATATAAAGCATTTTTTTTTAATTCTGCACTTTTTATACGTTGATAGCCTGTTTGAAAAAATTACTTTCTTGGAGCTGTAGCTCAAAATTTAAGTGCACACAATGTCTACTTAAAACTGCAATCATAATGAAATATTGAGACATTGGAAATGAGACCATGAATATGCTGCAAGCCTGCATTATTGACTACAGCAGGAGAATAGATGGACCTTCGGTAGAGGTGATCTACAGATCAAGTATATAGTCTTTCTGTGAAGGAGGTTGTAAGTCTCAGTTGCTAATATGAGCAGACAGCTAACTGTTATCTTGCTTCAGGCTCCCCACAAACAATAAGGAGGGAAACATGCCTTAGACTAAAGGCTAAATAAAACAGACTTCCTGTCTCTGGTCAATGGTGGTCAAATGCAAACTGTTTGTTCCAGGAATGCAGGAGGGAGATAAGAGCCCATTTTCTAACTGAAAATATGGATCCCGGTTGTTAGCAAGGGTACACTGCAATGGGTGCCATAGGTTTATACTGAGAAATGTTTAGCATGATTAGAACTGTGCAGGTAGCTCAAGGTCTGACTAAGACCATTGGCATCTATGAGCTTTGGCACATCTAACTGCATAGGAGTAGGGGTGTGGGCAGACTTTTCTGCTGCACCAATACAGTCTCAAGGTCACAGCATCTGCAGCCAGGACGTGATGGTTGTAAAATGCTCTGGGGCTGTGAGTATGCGCCTGCCGAGGCTGCTCGTGTCTGGGCTGTGGTTGCTGCTTAATGTACTCTTGGATGGGTTTGGGACTCTGCTGTTGGCCACAGAGCGTCACTGCAGCATTTAGATGCCTGCAGAAGGATGGGAATGTACTCCTGTGACGGACTGTTGCTTCTGTCATGATGTACTAGGTACATGTATGGAAGGCCAAAATGGTAATGAAGCAATAGAAGAAAATATATCTGATTAATACTCATTTTGTCAAACTTCTGTGGCTGTCATACAGTTCCAAGCTGTTACATTCATGGAAGCTGCGTAAACTGGAAGATCCAAGAACACCAAATAACGATGGTAAAATTATTGAAGCTTTGGCCAATGTCGTTTTCACAGCAATGCTGCAAAATTGCTATTGCTAAGTTCCCCATTTTACCGTACACTGTTGTGAAAATGTGTTGGCAAATCTGCAGTGGGTTGCAAAATTCCATGGGGCTGTCTGCCAAGGAATTGAAAGGTGTTTCTGTACCGAGCAATTTAGAAATAATATGCTTGAGAGGTTGCAGACCTGAGCTGTTCTGAAACAAAATGGCTTCTGTTCTTCCAGTTGCGGTTGCCAAGATATTTATTGTTTGGCATGCAACATTTTAACAAAATCAGGGAAAATGCAGGATTTCTAAATAAAAGATCAATTGACTAAGATCTTTGCTTCTTTCATTCCTTGGTTTGATTCATTTTAATATCTCCTTGTATGGGAGCACTTGGTTGGCAAAACAGGTACCATTTCCAAAGCATGGCTCCACTAGTATCACTAGTATCACTAGAAATAATTGATGGTGGCTGGAGCAGGGAAGGTTGGAAAACCCCCTCCTTAACGTGTTACTGGCATCATCTGCAGTTTTGAAAAGTCATCCAGTTTCCATCTTTATACAAATGAGAGATAATATATGACTAAGGTGATCCTGCTCAAGGTTGAAGTGGTGAGATACACAAATGTGATACTGGTTTTGTATTGCAAAGCCACTATAACTCAGCGGGAGAAATTAATACTGGAACCTCAGGATGGTAAGAGAATGCATTTATTCATTTCTCTGCCTTTTTGTATTTTATGAGTATTTTACTACTTGCCGTTGGCAGAAGCCTAGGTTAAAATGACCAGGGGAAGCAACTTGTTCTGCTTGTAGCAAACCATATAATCATGGTTATATAAACCTGTAGCTTAGACTCAATACAAATGGGGCCAACAGGACATAAAGCAAACTTGCAGAGTCATCCTGCTGAATGCAAACGAAGGGGCTCAGGAACACAAATGTAGATAGTCATGCTTATGTAACTGTCTTCAAATGTGAAGCTGTGCTCTCTTGATTCATATATAACCTTGGCTATCATCTGCTTTCTGGTCTGGGCAGGAGCACTGTGCAAATAGCTGTCCTTGTTTGTCTAGCATTCTGCTATGCCCTCCAGGGCAAAAGTTTCTCCACTTATTCTTGGGTTCTGCACAGGCTGCTGCAGCAAAAAAGTAGACTGAAAGCTGAGAAGACCTTGATAGGCAACTGATAAAATCACCTCTGTGTCGTACTGCTATTGCCATTTTGGCATACAAGCAGTATATACATAACAATATATATGTTGCATTGTTGAAGTTATAACAAAAAGAGCCATTTCACAATCTTTGGAACTATCAGTGAGCTGCTGTAATAAGGCATTTTTCCATTGTTACTCTTCATCTTCAGGGATGTGTTTGACAATGTTTTCCTAATATCTGCTCAGTAGGGTAGAACTGGACTGTGGTTCTTCTGAAGATGGCTCCAGAAATCTATTGTTTCAATCTGAATTTTGGTAATCCCTCTAAATAACATTTTTTTTTGCTACCAGTGTGGGAACTAGTCTTTCAGAATAACATTTCCAGGAAAGCAAGTTACTTGGAGAACATTTGGAGGTGCACTTCTAAAAATTGCCAGACCTTCTTATCTCCGCACTACCCAAATGCTCTTTGTTCTTATAACCACTTTTGGGCCAGTGGTCCCTGATTCTTATTAAGAACACAGTTTTGAATGGGTGGTGAAAAAACAGAAATGCTGGGGAGCAAAGGAATCTTTGATAATAGGTGCAGCAAGCTTAGCCGCGCAGAAGTTAAC
The DNA here is from genome assembly GCF_951804945.1 of Podarcis cretensis. Lineage (NCBI taxonomy): Eukaryota > Metazoa > Chordata > Lepidosauria > Squamata > Lacertidae > Podarcis > Podarcis cretensis. The sequence goes on along the minus strand of NC_137177.1, from coordinate 19,457,849 downwards.
CAGCCTCCTGAAATCCTCTTTCAGTATTTCTAGGTAGAGAAACGGTAGATAGGTCAGCCAGCAGAATGAATCGCAGTTGCTCACCGCCACCGGATTGTGGCGGCACATCAGTTAGTGTCAAAGTTTTCAGGTAAGCAAATTTCTTGAGGGAATTCTGATGAACGTTTAAATACCGGCAGCCTTCTCCGTGAGTTGGTAAAGCCAATGTAACTAGAGGTAAGATATATAGTGGTAAAAATAACAGTAAAGCCTGCAGGTTCACAATATATGGTTTGAAAGCCACGCTGTTCTAGGTCTGTTAAACTTCATTTGTAAATGAGGTTCAACAGTGGGTAAGGCAAACTCCAGAACCTCATTGAAACCCATTTAAGAGAACTTTTCTCCAAGTGAGATTCTCCCAAGCAGATGTAAGTTATTTAGGAACTTCCTTTAGCTTGTAGTGTGTGCTTACTGAAATTTGGTTAAGCAAGCATGTTCTATCTGGATATGAAAATAATTTTTATTAAACCTTTTCACTGTTCTCCATATTGAAGGCTTGTTTACATGTTCAGAAGCACCCAAAGTTGTTGTTTGGGTTAGTGATCCTAGTGATCTTTAGTGTGGCCAGGAATACTGGAATGTTTTGGAATTGCCATTTATCCTTGCTTGCCTCAGTGTATTGTGTGATGGAGTCTTCAACTCTTGGATGAGACTACAGAAAACAACTATCCTCTCATGTATCCTGGCTTTTGCTATGGCATGGATTCATCTACTTTACATAGAAGCATAGCAAAGTGAATCTCACTCCGGAGAAAACTGTGTGTTCTGGTTAACCTTGACTTGGAGGCTCCCTTCAGTCTTAAAATATTTGGCCTCCCTCCAGGTTTTCAGTCTACAAGGCTATTTTGCCTTGTGACGGTATGTATTGTTACTTACTGGGGTTCCCCACTTGGCTGTCCTGTGTAATGTGGTCTTACAGGAGCTGCGTCATGACACAATTAGTGAAGCTGTTTGCCATTTCCAAGCCTTTGGGGCATGTGGCCTGTCAGAAGTAGCTTAGCAGGCAGCAATTTTAAGATCTTATTCCGGGATGCTTGGTTTAATCCAAGAACAAAACAAAGCTACTGGCAAATTAAGGAGTGGACAGTCTCTCAGAGATATGTACAGTCATACATTGGATCTTGAACGCCTTGCGACTCAAACATTTTGGCTCCCAAATGCCGCAAACCGAAAGTGAGTGTTCCTGTTTGCAAACGTTTTTTGGAAGCCAAACGTCTGAGGCAACTTCCGCGGCTTCCGATTGAGTGCAGGAAGCTCCTGCAGCCAATCAGAAGCCGCACCTTGGTTGTCGAACATTTTCGTAAATCAAACGGACTTCCAGAATGGATTCTGTTCGACAACCAAGGTATGACTATATACTAAATCGGAAGTTTACATTAATTTCGTTGTTTTGCCCTGGAATGAGCAAACAAGCTTCCTAATTACACAGTAAATCCCATTTTGAAACTCAAGTTGCCTGGCCCAATGCAAACCATGTAATATGCATTGCTCACCAGAAATAATTCCTGTAATGTGTGTTGTAGCTGTGCATTTTATCCAGAGTTAGACCCATTGAAAGACAACACATTAGTTCTTACAGTCAAGTGAAGGGATTGGATCTGCAAAGTTAGGGTCTGAATAAATATAATGGAAGTGATAGGAGCTCATTTTTCCTGCGTGGTAAGCCAAGCTTTCTCCTATCTTTGTAATAAAGGAATACTAGTAGTGTGAATGTTGATTAGCCATGAGTCTTCCCCCTGTGCTTTGGGTGGCTATCTTTTTGAAGCATCACATGTAGGGCTTAAAAAATATCAATATGAGCAACTGCTAAGCTGACTGTAGAATTAATGAAAGTGAAGGGGGTTCATGATGTCACAGGAGCCATCAAAGCATTGCTGTATACAGTCAGCCTCTGGTCCAAAGTTGAAGCTCAAATTCCTGAACTCAACCCTGGAGCAGAAATTACCATAGAACAAAATGCTTGTGACATACTCCGTTTGCCCCACTGCCTTTCCCCTTGGGAAACTCAGTCTTTAGTGGTGAAATGAAACAATTGGCAATTGAGGTTTCTGCAGATTGCCATTTGTTCCACTGTATTGCTGAAGAGCGAATTTTCTGGGGGAAACTGGTGGGGCAAGGCAAAACCACTCAGACCCATGTCTGGAAAGTGTGGGACAAGTGGAAGACCACTCAGACCCCCCGGCACAGGACGAGTAGAAATGTGCACAAGCCTAGAGTTTGTATGTAGACCAGTACGGTATCAGGAAATTCTCTTTGAGTAAGTAGCGGGTCTCTTCCTTCTTTTGTTGCAAATGGATTTGAGTCACATGTCACAGTGTAGATCATTGTAAACCAAGGTTGCTGGGAAGGAGAGAGATACATAGGACAATATGAAGTCCATCCTTGTTAGAAAAGTCCTGAAGTTAAATCTTCGTGGCTTGTATAAATGATCTAACCGTTGAATAAAGAATGTTGGGAGGCGGGGGAGCAGGAATAATGAATATCCTTGGGTTAACCCACGTGGGAGTGTGATGGCCCCTTAAAGAATCTTGGAAATGGTAGTCTAGGGAGGGGGCTGATTATTACTGGCATCCCCTACTGTAGACTTCTAGTTCTGGGGAGTGAGAATGACTTAAACCCATTAAAATCTGTTTAGCCAATATGATCTTTAGTTGCCTCTGTCCAAGCCAGCATGCTTACTCCTTTCTGATGCTTCCAGGCTCGAGATAAGTGAAGGGTCTCCTCCAAAAATCTCTCCAGAGCCGGCACGTACCCCCGAGGCAGAACCACCTACCCCCGAGGCAGAACCGCCTACCCCAGAGCCAGAACCAGAAGCTCCACCACCTCCTCCTCCTCCACCTCCACCACCTCCGAAACGCATGGCTGAATTTCATGTTGGGATCAATGGGTAAGGATTTTTCAAAAGAAGTATTTGCTTGCTGGTTTGTTTGTTGTAACACAGTATAATACAGTGGGCAGCTAGCTCAGTGAAGAAACTGGCAGGAGTTCCTTACCAGGGATAGTTAGGAAAGGGATTGAAGATAAAACTGTGATGAGGCTGCACTTGGAACACTGTACTGTGTACGGTGTACCTCAAAAAGGATATTGTAGAGATGGAAAAGTGCCACCAAAATAATATAGGCTGGAACAACTCCCCTGTGAGGAAAGGTTACAAAATCTGGAGTGGTTTTTCAGTGTAGAGAAAAGGCAAGTAAGCAGAGGGACATGATGGAAATTATAAAATTATTCCTGGTGTGGGGAAAGTGGATAGAGAGAAGGTTTTTTTTTTTTTTTTTTTAAACCCTGCCTCATAATAACCAAACCCAGAAACATTTAATGAGCCTGAATGTTTGATGATTCAGGACAGACCAAAGGAAGTCCTTCACACAGTACAATAGGTGTCAATGCATAGTTATAAATTATGAACCTTGCTGCCACAAAAATGTAATAATGGCCACCAATTTCAATGGGGTTTAGACTTAATTCATGGGATAGAAAGCTATCAGTGGCTATTAGTCACAGTGGTGCAGTGCATTACCTCCAATATTAAAGGTGATAGGTCTCTGAATACCATTTTCAGGGAGTTAGAAGGATTGGATCATAATTATGATTTCCAAACTTTGTGTTTTTAAGGAATCTTTTTTCTACACTAGTTTTCTGCTTGAGGAGCTTCGTATATGTCCACCACAGAACCCTTGCATGTTGCAGAGGATTTTTGGGCCTGCTCTTGGACAAGTGTGATCAAACATCAGACTTGTTGGACCCACTACAATGATGAGGTTCACTGTGCAGAACCATGTGCAAAATGGTGGCTTTAAAGCAGAGCCAACTCCCTGTCGTGCCCCATGAGCAAAACTCTAGGATGGACTAGCACATAAAACTACTAGTCTGTATTTGAGTTACTACAGATTAGGGTTTCTTAACAGCTTAATTTGTGTGGGTGTTCATTGTTGTAGTGAAACAATGGGGGCATCTGGAATTCTCACCACTCCATTGTAAATCTTCCAGTAATCTGCCAGTAGATCCAGATCTACCTTCTGACGACCCCTGTTCCAGGCAACATGCTTGACTCACGTTTCACAGGTCTTTTGAGCCTCACAGTCACTCAATGTATAGAGCATGCATGCATGCTACAACAAACCCAATGTTCTCCTCTTCCGAATCTTGCAGAGAAATAGAGCTTTTGATGAGCAACATTTTGCAGCAAACTTCTGATCATCTTTACTGATCATTGTCATTGGAGAGCTTTCTGATAAGGTTCCAAGCAACCCTCTGGAACACAGTTTCTAGATTGGTTAACCAAAAGGTGGCTTCTTGTTGAAGAAAGCAAAATGCAGAGCAGGAATATCTTGTCTCCGAATGCTCATTTCAGCGATAGCCAACATGGTGCCCTCTTGATGTTGTGGAGTACAACTCTCTTCAGCCGATTATTGCCAGTAATCGGGGATGATGGGAGTTGCAAAACACAATATCTGGAAGGAACCAGGTTGGCTACTCCTAAACCAATGGGCTTCTAGCAAGGTTTTGAGCTTAATTGCTCATGCTCTGCGTCCTGATGTCAACTATGGGTCTCCGTGGAAAAAGGCTTTTTAATGTTGTGGAAGCTTTAATTGCTGCCTATAAGAAGGCCTATTTTAGTAACATATTCTGCTTGCTTTAGTTATGTAGAAAGGGCTGAGGGCATTTGCAACTCTAATGGATTGGCTTTTGTCTTTTTGCAGATTCGGGCGTATCGGGCGCTTGGTCCTCCGAGCCTGTGTGGAGAAGGGGGTCAAAGTTGTGGCTATCAATGATCCTTTCATTGACGTCAAATACATGGTAATGGCTTAATGGTGTCCGACTGAACTCCAAATGTACAGTGGCCCTTAGTCTGTTTCCTTGGTAGACTGAAAAGGAAGGTTTTAGGGAGTGGTGGTGGTAGTGAATGGTCAAGATTATGCTGGTTGGTCCTTGGCATCCTGGCACCATCTCAAGTGAAATGTACACAGACACATTTATACCCCATTTGCATGTTAGTTTACAGAAGTAAATCTCAGTGCACATAGAGGTGAAGTGTGTGAAACTGCAATCAGAAAATTGGAAATGTACAGATTTCTGCACTTTATGTAAGGCCCTGTTCAAGCATGATATTAACATATGGATACCATACGGGGTATTGGGTTGGGGTGATCTGTACCATCCTCATGCTTTCTGCAGAAGCTTTTATTTCTAGCCAAGAAAGCAAAAATAAGTAAATAAATCCAGTGCCCTCTGTCTGGCACAATATGGTTGCGGTTGACGCTTCTTTTCCTCCTTTAGGTCTACATGTTCAAGTATGATTCTACACATGGGCGCTTCAAGGGAGAAGTGAAGGCTGAGGATGGCAAGCTGGTAGTGAATGGCTCAAAAATCTCTGTATTCCAGAGGTAAGTGGGAATAAAAGTCAGGGTCTTGACTAGAGGCGTACCCACTCTTGGCAATAATCTGCAGCAGGCTTCTGAGATTTTTCTCCGAGGTTTGTGTAACTGATGACTGGCCCAAAGACTGCACCAAACATGTGACAGATGCATTTTAAAGGATTGTGCGTGCACCAGTGCACCATCCATATTCTCGCAGAAGACTACATCTCTTTCTCACTGGCACGTTGATAAAATGCATATCATCCTACAGCAGGCTGTGATAGAGTTGAATGCAGAGAGCCAGTGTGCTGTAACAGATGGACTGGAGAAAACCAGATTCAAATCAACCTTGTGGCCACATGATACTGAACTAGTCACTATTTTTGAAACCTAACCCACCTCACGGGGTTGTTAGAAAAACTTGGGGGTGGAAAACCACATACAATGCCCTGACCTCTTTGGAGAAGGCCAGGATAAAATGTTACGGATATCCTGTTTTGGTTCCCCCCCCCCTTGGGTCCTCCTACGTACATAGATGTGAACCTGTCTGGGACTGACTTTGCCATTAGCCGGTTGATTGTACCAGGGATTGTAAAAAGCAACACTCTACCATTTAGTCCTCACTGGAATATTTTAATATTCGTTACACTTTACAGTTATATATAGACTCTAAAACCATTTCGTCAGTGCAGAGAGTATCAGTTTATTCATACCTCAATTTTACTAAGCTCTTGATGAATAGTTTTAAAGATGGTTAATCAGCAGCCCAGTTCCGCAGGTACATGACTGCTAACCTGCCTGTGTCCTCTGGCAGCTAATACTTTTGTGAGAGATTCCTTCGCACCTCCACATACTAAAACAGCTACTAACAAAAAGGCCTTGCAATCTTGTATTTTGCAGCATGAAACCAAATGAAATCCCATGGGGCGAGGCAGGAGCTTTGTATGTAGTAGAATCCACTGGAGTCTTCCTCTCCGTTGAGAAAGCTTCGGTAAGTACCTGTGTAGCTTGCTTGGAAAAGGGTAGCAATTCTTGGGCCTTTCCGTGACTCTACGCTGGACTCCCTCCATGGATGCTTGGTTTCTAAATGCACAGGGGCAGATCTCTGTGCTGGAACACGCTCCCCTTTGTGTGCTGTGTTTCCATCCTACTTACAATGCTTTCTGCATGGCCTGAGTTTGATCTTCAGTGACTGACCAAAAAAAACCCCTGCCGCTTTCCACAGGCTCATCTCCATGGTGGAGCCAAGCGAGTAGTGGTGAGTGCGCCGTCTCCTGATGCGCCAATGTTTGTTATGGGAGTCAACCATGAGAAGTACGATCCCTCCAGCATGAAGATTGTGAGGTAAGGCTCCTCTCCACCCCAGCGTTTCGTCTTCTGAGAAGTAGTTTGCTGCATGGCCACCCTAGGGATGGGTTTCTGTGGATGCTTTCCAGCGAAAGAACAATAATTTAGGAAGGGGGCTCAGGTCCTCCCTGGGGGTAGAGGAGTTTGGGTTGGCAGGGTGGTGACAAGAAGGCCTTGCTTTCTCTCTTTTTCTGCAGAATAGCTGAGCTTGTGTTGCAAAGCAAGGTGCTAATGGGGGAGGTGTAGTAATTCATAGCATATCCCTTGATGGTTGCGGGAGCTTCTAGCCTACCTGGAAAGCTGATGATTTACACAAACTTGTTCAAGATGCCCAGATTAAGAGAAAAGCCTAGAAAATGGGACACTACAATCAAAGCTTTGGGGCATGAACTTTACCTAGCTTTGGAGACAACCCACTGGTTTTTGCTTGCAATGCAGGCTCCTGGGTGTGTTACAGACAAAAAGGTTGTGCTTTTTCCCTTGGCCGGTTGTCAGGTCAGCTTAATGTATCCCTCTTGCTTTTCAGCAATGCTTCCTGCACCACCAACTGCCTGGCACCTTTGGCCAAGGTCATTAACGACAACTTTGGCATTTTGGAGGGCCTTATGGTAAGACCAACACAGGATTGCCTTTGAGAATGGAGCTTGCATTCAAGAGCAGGACTTCTGACAAAACCTTTTATCACCCTGGTGTCTTCCTATAGATAGTGTGCTCTAGAAGAAACTGAACTTCCTACGCAGTTCACAACTCCTATAGCTTTCAGTTACAGACTATAAAAAAGCATTTATCTAAATTGGTGGCTGTTTGAGGATTCAAAACAATATTCTAACAGTGCCATCCAGTCCTTAGAGGCCAGGCTTCCAGATAAAATGATTGGGAAGTTGAATCCTGTCTGCAGCTGTTGTGTGATCATGTATTGATTCTTTGTGGCTTATAGAAGTGTTGGCACTCTTGTGAATCACTTTTGCTTTCACAAACTGCCTGCTGAGAGGCAAAAAGGGCATTTTTACTACAAGCATGCAGCTTAGTTTTTAGGTCTCTGAATCCTGTCACCAGTCAAGATTAGAGTTGCTCTCCCATAACGTTAACAAATGTGCATCCTGTGTGAGTCAATCCCATGTTTTTATAGGTAAAGCAAAAGTTTAGGTTTCCAAGAAAACCTCAGATATTGCTTGTTAGACCAGAATCTACTCTAAAATGTCTTGCATGTCTCCTTAAGTGGCTTCTTCTGTTTGCAGACCACAGTTCATGCTTATACTGCCACTCAGAAGACTGTGGATGGTCCCTCATCCAAGGCTTGGCGTGATGGCAGGGGTGCCCACCAAAATATCATTCCAGCTTCTACTGGTGCTGCAAAAGCTGTGGGCAAGGTCATTCCAGAGCTTAATGGGTATGGAATATATCTTATTCTCAGAGGCCTCTGTAGAAACTAGTTCCTGTGTCTTTGTAGTTATTGTAGCTGTTCGTTGACTACAAAACAGGTTAAGCAGTATTGGCAAGGTATGTTAATTGTGCTCATGCAGAAGAGAGAAACATGGCATTGACCAGCGTTACTATCTTAGGGTAGTTGCTTGAGGTCTCTCAACATTTCGACTTACAATGATAATAATAAAAATTTTTAATTATTATTTATACCCTGCCTATCTGGCTGGGTTTCCCCAGCCACTTTGGGCAGCTCCCAACAGAATATTAAAAACATGATAAAAGATCAAACATTAAAAACTTCCCTAAACAGAGCTGCTTTCAGATGTCTTCCAGAAGTCAGATAGTTGCTTATTTCCTTAAGATCTGATGGGAAGGCGTTCCACAGGGCGGGCGCCTTCCGAGAAGGCCCTCTGCCATGTTTCGCAAAAGAAGTGCATAGAGTCCAGGTGGTGCTAAGAATTTAATGTGCAGACACACTCTCCTAAAGTGTATATAATTTTGGCTCCTATTTATAGTAATCCTCCAGAATAATCCCCGCCCCCCGTTAATAACTAACCTCCTCTTTTAACAGGAAGCTCACTGGCATGGCGTTCCGTGTGCCAGTATGTGATGTCTCAGTTGTTGACCTGACCTGCCGCCTTTCCAAGCCAGCCTCCTATGCTCAGATCAAAGAAGCTGTCAAGAAGGCAGCTAAAGGGCCAATGGCAGGAATCCTGGGGTATACAGAAGATGAGGTGAGTATGGATAGTTTTCTCAGTTGAACAAGCTCTGTAGGGAGAGAAATCCCAAGGCACACCATTAAGCCACTTAGAGGCAATACAGTTCATCAGAACTAATAATTCCTGCTTTGATTTATGCTGCTGGGGGATGCGGTTACATTCTAAGTTTGTTTTTAGCAAAAAGCTGTTTTATTCTATACCAGGTGTGGCATTTAAAGCTGTAGTATATTTTTGACTGTGGAATACAACATCCAAACTTTTAATCACTTAGCCAAATGTCGCTGCCATTCATTCACTAGTAAAGTATAAGTAAAGCATAACTTGAGGGACTTGGCAAACAGTCTTTACCTGCTGGAGCATCTTACCAGCATCTCACAATGCTGGAATCCCAGGGTACCACGTTGACATCTGTGATGAACCAGTCTTTTTTGTTTTTCTTTTGCATATAATTTAATTCTCACACTTCTTTTGCAGGTTGTTTCTACTGATTTCATTGGTGATAATCGTTCCTCTATCTTTGATGCTGGAGCAGGGATTGCCCTCAATGATAACTTTGTGAAGCTCATCTCCTGGTAAGAATGAGCAGGCGTTTTTCCACACTGGAGCATAGTTGTTGCATTGCCTGATAATACCTTCTCAGAAGGAGAATTTGCTACCCTGACTTGGCCTTGCTCAGGTAGCAATGCTGCTTCCTTCGAAAGCTAGCAAGGAACACCCGATTTTGACCAAGCAGGGATGACTTGAAGCAATTGGAACATTTTGGTTTTGTCCTCTGCTGTGAACAACTTACCAACTAGGCTCAATATTTGTATAACCAGAGTTCTATTGTGTCTACATGAGAGAGGGAGTTGTATATGTTGTAGGCATTAGGGCTGGTTTTCAACATCAGAATATACTGATATGCCACAATGTCTGAAATAAGAATAGAGCTATGTAGAGGCTGACGTTTTGCCCACAATGTGATTTTTGCAAAGCAAACCCACCCACCCACATATCATGATTCATGATATATTACCAGATCAAAAACTATGAAACTAGTACCACAATATGGGCTTCAAACCGGTTTGGGACACTATATTGCCCAGCCCTAGTAGGTGCTTCTATAATTGAAAACTGGGGTACTGATTATCTTCTCCTGGCTCACTGTCAGAGGCACCTGGGAACTGTGGATTTGTGTGATTGAGTCATTTGGGCTATGAGCATTACTTAGATGCAGTTTTCTTTCCGTTCTGTAGGTATGATAACGAATATGGCTACAGCTGCCGTGTAGTAGATCTCCTGAAGCACATGTACAGCAAGGAGCACGAATGAGCACTGCCCACACTCTGCATTCCAGGCTATCCAACAGAGTGGCCTCTCACCCCTTTAGTCAATAGGTTTGATCTCCTGGCCAGTTCTTCGCTTCGACCACAGAACCCTGAACACTGCACCTTTTGTCACTGTGTAAAGCTTTGTGTGTATGTGTGTACATGTGAGTGTGAATCCTGCTTTCCACAGCAGCTTGTATGAGCTTTAAAAACGTAGTGAAGACAAATGCACCGAATTTCCCCCTGGAGAAAGAGTCTAGCTTTTGGGGTTACACATTGGTTTGTGTGGCTGTAGTGTCCTTGAGATCTTGTAAGCATTGAAATAAAACCACTGAAGTTATGTGAACCTGGAAATGTTTTCATGGGCTTTTATTTTAGCTCCCTGTGGGTCTGCTAAAATGCGCATTTTGGCCACACCTGTGTATCAACTGGACACCTTTTGAGCATTCCTAAATGTCTCTATCGAAGGAGCATTCTGATTAAAATGCTCATTTTTTGTGAAGATCAGAATCCTGGTTGCCATTAATCTATGTGCAAGACTTGTGTAAGATCTGTCTCCTCAGCTATAGTTTGCTGAGAAACCTAGGGAAGACAGGAAGCTGCCCTTTATATCGAGCTTTTATATTAGTCCCTCAAGCTCAAACATGGGCAGACTTAAAGCTTGTGGGATCTACTTGATCTCTATTCAAATCCTGAGGTCCACCAATCAGAGCCAAGTGCAAAATAGTGGCTGGATGGTTGGAGGACAGCCCAAGTGCAAATGATGGTGGCAGTGGAACCAGTGACTGCTGGAAAGAGCTGTGAGATTATATATGCACACACACTCATCTGAATTGCTACCAATTGGGAGGGGAAAAAATGTTCCATTACTGTGGTTGAACAGGAGCTGATCTGCAAATCATCCAGCAATCTTTTAAGCAGAGCCAGGTCTACCTGCTGCCTGCCTCTGTTGTAGCCTGGTGCATTCTGTTTAGTGGCAGTGGCTCTCTGGTGATGCTACAAACTGATCGTGGGACCTTTCTGCATGCAAGCACAAGCTTTTTAACTTTTTTCACTACCACCATGAGAATGTAAAAGGTACTGCTGTTCAGAGTATCTGTCTGGTAGAAAGTCCAGCTCACAAGGAGGCTGTCAAACTCCTAACTTGGGCTGTTGTATAAACCTCTGTAGCCATAACTTACGATCTTTTCCTAGCATAAGAATCACAAGCCTTTCAGAATGCTATAACACTTTTGATAGTTCATACCATTTTGCAATACACCCATCAATCCTTATAACCCCACAATGTAGATATTGCAGGAGAGCAGCTAGACCAAAAGAGTGCACCCAGGCTAGCCCTAGAGAGCTAGAATTTGAACCTAGCTCATAGCTGCACCAGATTTCAAAGTATGCCAAGTTTATTTGGAAGGCTGCATGGCTTATGGAGGTAATCACTCCCTGGCTCTACATAAGGGGGATTCCATTATTCCATATTGTAAAAACTGCTGCCATTGTTTCTGCAGGGGGGCGGGGAGAAGTCTTTGGTGTGGGGCCTACCGATAGCATTCAGTTGTCTTCCCCCAACATCTAAAGAGCCAAGATGGATTCCCAATATAACATGGCAGCAGCAAAAAAAGGGAAGAGTGACTAGGGACAGTTGCCATTTCAGAAAAGCTCACTCGGGGACAATTTCAGCATGTCCTGGGTGCATAGATTGCCTGCAACAGATGTCATGAGATTTGGGTGCTTCTGACCAGGCAACAGATGCATGAACGTCCACAGGATGCAGAGCTGTGGAACAGGAATAGCCAGCAATATGATCCTCCTGATGTTGGACTCTAGCCCAACAACATCCAGAGGGCACTCTGGCTAGCCACAAAGCAGGGAAACAGGCAAGTGCAGAGCTTATAATCTTCCAAAGGCAGCTGGCTGGTCACTGTTGTATTCAGGGCTGCGTTTCACTCTAGCAAAAAGTGCTTCCTCTTCCGCAAGGGAGGACCCTGACCCTCTGCTAATCCATATTGCCCATTGTAGCCTTCTGAAAAGTTCCTCAAGAGGACTGGGATTTTGTGTTAGTGGGAACAACCCTTGGATTCCACCCAGTGTTGAGAGCAAGCAGGTAGGGAGCTTCTCTCCTCCAAGTTCCTTACATCGCCCATGAGACTCTCCCCAAGCCCCACCCCTCACTGGTTCTACTTTGCATTTCCCAAGTATTTTTGCCTTGCTGAGATGAGTTCTTGAGCTGTGATGAAGCTTCTTGCCTGCCTGGATGGAGAGTTAGGGATGTGTATGTGAGCTAGTGAGGGGTGCAGCCTGGCTTTTGCAGAACTGTAATGTAGCCTGTGGTACAAAGGGGAAAGTCTTGTATGTGACCCATGGAAGGTTTCCCACAAAGGAATGCTGAAAAAGATACCTGACACCTGGACTAGAGGAACACTTTCAAATATGTTGAGCAGCTGCCTTCAGGTATTTTCTGCATGGCAGGCAAAGACTCATGCTGCACTTATTGTGTATATGAATGGACATACATCTAGTTCTAGTTTTGTAACCTTTTAAAGGTTGCTAACTAGCTATGCAAGCATTGGCGTCCTAAACAACCTTGTCTGGTTTCAGATGAAATTGTCCTGCCTGCTGCAAGTCAGTTTTCTGAACAGAGCTATCCAGTGTCTGCGGAGAGCTTGCCTCCAAATGCAAAGTCATGTCAATGACAGAGGCTCTCAGTTTTAGGCTTGGCAAGCAGCTCATTCCCAAGTCAAATGCCTCAACGCAGCCCACTGTTACAGCTCTGTCTTTGTGAGCTGGCAGTTCTGGCAAATATTTCCTGCCTCCAGCATGGGATGGAATTCTCTGAAAACTGTAGCCTTATTAACACATTGTGCAGCTTGCACAGTCCAATGCGAAAGTGAGAGCAGACAGTTTTCTCTATTGTACATCTTGTGTGAACTCGCTTGCATTTGAGTTTCAGCATCCAAACCAAAATTGGTGGTAAGGGTAAGAAGGATAAGATCACGTCTGGGCTTTTGGGGGGGGTTGATGCTCTTGTGCTCCTGGAAGATTTTGCATGGATGGCCCTCCATATGTTGTTGGACTACAGCACCCATAATCCCTGACCAAAGGTCATGCTGGCTGGGGCTGATGGCAGCTGAAGTCCAACATCAGCAGCAAGGCCACAAGTTCCCTATCCCTGCAGTAAAAATAAGACCAGAATGGAATAAAGTGATAGCAGGGAGAAGACGCGGGTGGCGCTGTGGGTTAAACCACAGAGCCTAGGACTTGCCAATCAGAAGGTTGGCGGTTCGAATCCCCGTGACGGGGTGTGCTCCTGTTCTGCAGTCCCTGCTCCTGCCAACCTAACAGTTCGAAAGCATGAAGTGCAAGTAGATAAATAGATACCGCTCTGGCGGGAAGGTAAACGGCATTTCCGTGCGCTGCTCTGGTTCGCCAGAAGCGGCTTAGTCATACTGGTTACATGACCCGGAAGTTGTACGCCGGCTCCCTCGGCCAATAAAGCGAGATGAGCGCCGCAACTCCAGAGTCGGCCACGACTGGACCTAATGGTCAGGGGTCCCTTTACTTTTACCTTTTAGGGAGAAGCACTTAGAGCTTAGGGCCTGAGGGCCATGGCCTCCCCTTGATGTATGTCAGGCATGTCTAATCTGGCCCCTGTGGCAGTTTATCTCCACTTCATCAAATCTGGCCCTCTTTGAAAAAAGTTTGGGCACCCCCTGTCATCAGCATTTCTTATTCTCAGGTGATGCTTCCTCCCAAAGCTGACGGGAGATATTGCCCTCCAGATATTTTGCACTACAACAGGAATAGGTATCTGCCTTCCAGCCTGAGGGCGTCATACTCTTCTCAGCAACCTTCTGAGGGACACAATCTAACGGTGAGTGGGGCCAGAGGCAGCAATGGGCAAAGCAGCAGCTGTAGATTTTACTTTGTACTGTGGGCTTGTTTCTACATGAACACACACTACCCTCCGCCCAGGGGAGCAAGAGGCATTGCCAGAATTCAAGGACACCTTCCAGCTAGGCAAAAACACTTGGGGCAGAGCGTAAAGCAAGTCCCGTGAGGGCAAAGTCCCTGGGCTGGAGGTTCCCTACAGGTTGTGGGAGGCTGATAACAGATAACACTAAGGCAGATGGACCAGTAGTCTGATTTAAATGTAAGGTCACTGCCTATGTCCCTATCCAGATGGGAGACAAAATCTGTCCTATTCTCGTTGGCTTTTAAAAGTATTTGGCTGTTTGTATGATATCTGACCCCCACTCCTACCCAGCTTGGGAAGCATACCTGTTGTATGATTTCTAGTTGCTGCCTTGTTTTCACTATTTTGTCTGATGCTTGTTTGCTTTTATTATCTTCATTTTTGTGATTTTGTTGGGCACCTTTCAGCTTACACAAAGGATAACTAGCTGTGAACCAAGTAGGAGACTTCCGTTTCTCCTTGATATTCTTCAAGTAGGGAGTCAAAGATTTGCCACAACCGAAGGAATATACTTTTATATCCCGGTCCAGTGGCTTCTAGTTTTCACTGTGGTCAGAGGGGCAAACCTATATGCTGCGTTGATCAACCAAGGGCAGAAGATGGTGCTTGTATCATCTTGTTCTGATCTTATCCTGCTTGAGCGCTTCTCATTAGGCTTCACGATTCATTTGAACTTGTGTGGAATGCTCACAGATCTGATGTTCCCTTTTGAGTTGTTTGCTCTTGCTCAGTCAATTGTGGCTGAAAACTGCTGTGACAGATCAAAGGCAGGATTCTATGGCTACCTTGTTGTGATTGAGGGAATTGCTGGAGGATGGAGCCAGAGACCTGTCCAGAATGCCTGCAAAGCCAGGTCTCCCCAACTGCACAATCCCCGCTCTTGCATGCATTTCATGCAAATGTGTTTGGATTAAGCCATAGGCAACAACGTCCTTGCAAGGAACATGCTTCCCTCTTTTCTTTTCTAGAGAAACCCACAGACCTGTTGCAACTCCTCCTCCTCTTTGCCATAATGCAAGATCTCTTAATGTGCAGGTGAATGCCTGTGTTTTCATGTGATCCATTCTTGAATTTGCAGAACAAATGCAAACAGTAGGCTGGAAGAAATCCCAGCACTGTATCTTTTCCCCGGACAGGGTTTGTGGTCTTCCAGGCTCCTGAGCTCCTGGTGAAAACTGGCGATCAAGGTTGAAATCCCTGCCCAGGTGCCCTCTTTGCAGTTGGAAAACATGGGCTCCTCAGTATGATTTAGTATACAGTCTAATATTTGTGATGGAATCATATCGCCCAAATGTGGATCCCGAAACTCTTCATCCATAGCGCCACCTGGAGGCATCTCCTCTCACTGCACCCAAGCCAACCCTTTCTGTTCTGTTCAAGGTCATCCTGTATCATTGGGTGCCGCTGCCTAGGAGCGGGAGGAGGAGGAGGGCGGTGCCTCATCCACTTACGAGATCACGTCAGCAGGAGGATGATGATGAGGTCCTTTAGCAGAGAGATAAAATCACGAAAGTGGAGCAGCTGATTTAGGAGCTGAACGTGCTCCTGATCCACGATCACAACAGCAAATCTCTTGCTACATCCCCATTGACCAAAATTGCCTCCAGTTGGGCTCATGGAGCAGATTAGAGGATTAACAACCTAATTAAACTGCATTTTCCTACCCTGTTGGTAAGCAGAGGCCTGTTGTGCTTGAGATCACATACCTGCCAACATTTCACAAATGATAACGGGGAGATGCTTGCAGTGCCCTTAATTCTTGTCCTTCTCCAAGCATGTCCTACTGCTTCCACTATCACAAATTAGTGAAGCCTGTAAGTTTGTTCTGCACAAATTTTAGGAGCAAAGAAGGTATTTGTTCTTCGAGGATACAGTGGTACCTCGGGTTACATACGCTTCAGGTTACATACGCTTCAGGTTACAGACTCTGCTAACCCAGAAATAGTACCTCAGGTTAAGAACTTTGCTTCAGGATGAGAACAGAAATCGTGCTCTGGCGGCACAGCGGCAGCAGGAGGCCCCATTAGCTAAAGTGGTGCTTCAGGTTAAGAACAGTTTCAGGTTAAGAACAGACCTCCAGAACAAATTAAGTACTTAACCTGAGGTACCATTGTAGTTTTAATGTCAGGCCCCGGACCTTTAAAAAAAAGAAAGAAAAAGCTTTCCCAGTGAATCAGAATTGCATCATTTTATATTCAGGAATGCTCAGTCCCTGCCTCTAATTTAATTATTTATTTAATGATAGATTGTTTTATTATTAAGTTTATATCCCACCTTTCTGTATACTGGGAGATTTTATTAACCAACAGGGTTGCCAGTAGTTTGAAATGCATCACATTTGGGGAAAGGCTGTAGCTCTGTGGCAGAGCATCTGCTTTGCATTCAGAAGGCCCTGAGTTCAATCCCCAGCATTGCCAGGTGGGACTGGGAAAAGACATCTTTAAAATCCTGGAGATCTACTGCCAGTCAGCACAACTGCTGCGGAGCTGGATAGAGCAATGGGCTAACTCTAAGGAAGTGTCCTACGTTTCTAACTTCCAGATGCTGTTGGAGCCTGACTCCTATCTGCCCCAGCCACCTTGGTCATTGGTCACAGGTGATGGGAATTCTAGCTCAGTTAAAAGCACCAACAGGTAATGGAAATAACTCTAACTGAAACTCTAGCAGAAACCTTGAGAGCCAGTGTGGTGTAGCAGTTAAAGTGTGGGTTATTATGACCTGAGAGACCAGGGTTCAAAGCCTGACTCAGCCATGAAGCTCACTGGGCGACTTTGGGCCATTCACTGCCTCTTAGCCTAACCTACCTCACAGGGTTGTTGTGAGGAAGGGGAGGACCATGTTATGCTATCTTGAACTCCTTGGTGCAAAAGGTGGCACATAAATGCAGTAAATAATTTTAAAAAATGTCTGCCTGAATTACAACAATTATATTTAAACCTGCATCAGCCCAGATTAGATTAGAATATGCAATCTGGACACACTTTTGTGTGTGTGATACATTTCCTCTCGTTTGGCCATCCCTCAGCGGTAACCTTCGAAACAGCTACAGGCCCAGCCCTTCATCAACTAATGTTTGCTCTATAACTAATCCAGAATGCGGCAGCTAGACTGGTGACTGGGGGCGGCCGCTGAGACCGTATAACACCAGTCCTGAAAGACCTACATTGGCTCCCAGTATGTTTCCGAGCACAATTTAAAGTGTTGGTGCTGACCACTAAAGCCCTAAATGGCCTCGGCCCAGTATACCTGAAGGAGCGTCTCCACCCCCATTGTTCTGCCCGGACGCTGAGGTCCAGCGCCGAGGGCCTTCTGGTAGTTCCCTCACTGCAAGAAGCAAAGCTACAGGGAACCGGGCAGAGGGCCTTTTCGGTAGTGGCGCCTGTCCTGTGGAATACCCTCCCATCAGATGTCAAAGAGATAAACAACTACCTGACATTTAGAAGACATCTGAGGGAAGTTTTTAATGTGTGACATTTTAATGTATTTTTAATCTTTGTTGGAAGCTGGCTGGGGTACAATATTATTATTATTATTATTATTATTATCAATCAGTCAGCTGATTTGCAGTTTAGGAGGGTTGAATTGAATCTCCTTTCCGGATGTTTTGCAAACAAAGCAGACCTTGCCCTCAAAGGACACTTTTGTTGGTGTTGGGTGGCTAGTGGTTTAGTTCAACAGGAAATCAAGAAATCTGTTCCAAGGAGATGAAGGGATCCCACCATGGACACGTTTATGGCTGTTACACGGCAAAACTATCTTGTAAAAGCAGAAAGAGAAGGGTCCGTCTTTGCGCCAGTCTATTCTCTGACCCCACCCTTCCGATCCTTCCATCTCCGCCTTAATAAAAGGGTCAGAGATAATCTCTGTTTATGCAAGGGGATTAGGCATAAGGAAGAGAATCCCACACAGCTCCTGCGGCATCAGCAGGGAACATCTGGCCACGCAGGGATGGATTTAGTTGTCTTTGGAAGGGCTGAGGGCAAGAGGAAATGGGGAATGCAGCAGCCACAGACCTGGCAAGTTTCGTTCCTTGCCATCATAAATTCGTAGGCTTGACTCTTGAATTTCCTCCTCATTTAATTTCCACAGCAACCCCAAGAGGTAGGAGGTTAGGCTGAGAGAGGCTGGCCCAAGGTCACCCAGTGACCTTCATGGCCCAGTGGATATTTATTGCAGCAAATTATTATTATTGTTGTTGTTGAATTTATATACCCCCCTATACCCGGTCTCAGGACGGTTCACAAACGCTTTTATGAGCAAAGAGGAGGTCATTGTTACGGGTGCTGTGCAGATGAGAGGGGAGGAAAAGGGCGGCGAACTACGATTCCCACCACGCAACTGTCGCCGCAATGTTGATTCCAGCGACAGTTCACGGATGTCGCCGGAAGGCGCCGCTCGCCGCCCTTCTTTGCGCAACAACACGCTTTTAAAGGCGTGCAATCGCCTTGCGAATTAAGAACTACGACGCCCGCCATGTCCTTGGGGCGCCGCTCGCGCGGTGCACCTTGGGAGTTGTATTGCGCCCGTTCCGAACGCAGGATAGACAGGCACTCGACAGAACTACAAACCCCATGATGCAAAGGAAGTTCTAGGGAGGGAGGGAGAGGGGCGCGAAGCTGCACGCATGCGCAGATGCAGAGGGTGACAGCCGGGAAGACGTGAAATCAGTAAGTACCAACGGGAGTGGAGGGCGGTTCAAGCCTAGAGACCCGTCTACTCAAGAGTAAGTCCCGCTCAGTTCCATGGGGCTTGCTCCCGGGTAAATGCTCGCTTTCCCGCAGCAGAAGCAGAGGCTTCCTTGTAGGCTTTGAAGCAGAGGCTGAATGGCCGCCTGTCATGGGTGATCTCGCTGGGATCCCTGGACTAGATCACCGTCAGAGTCCCTTCCAACCCGACAATTCTGTGACAGGTCCCCCTTTCCCCGACCCCGAGGTTACTTGCAATCCTGGCAGGGGAACCTGCGGCTCTCCGGAGCTCGCTGGACTCGCAGCTCCCATCATTATCCCTGGGCAGGAGGTGGGAGGGAGCTGAAGCCCAGCAACCCCCAGATGGGTTTCGCGGGTGGGGAAGTGGAGTGGCTCCGTGCTGTGGGTCAGGATGTGGGGGAGGCTGCGCCTGGTTCTTTGCTGTGCTTCTCATCCTCCCCTTTCCTTCCTTCCGGAGGTGGCAGGTGGGACGACCTCGAGTCTCGACCCGCCAGGCTGGCTGCGAGATGACCCTCTTCCACTTTGGGAATTGCTTTGCCCTCGCCTATTTCCCCTATTTCATCACCTACAAGTGCAGCGGCCTGTAAGTGTTGGGTGTGTGTGTCTGAGGGGTGGCGGCAATGTGAGGTGCACTGTTGGGGGTGATGTGGGGAGGCTCTGGCTGAGCTGGGAGGGATTTGCTTCACCCTTTATGAGCAGTGTGGGAGACGGGTGGCGCTGTGGGTTAAACCGCAGAGCCTAGGACTTGCCGATCAGAAGGTTGGCGGTTCGAATCCCGGTGACGGGGTGAGCTCCTGTTGCTCGGTCCCTGCTCCTGCCAACCTAGCAGTTCAAAAGCACGTCAAAGTGCAAGTAGATAAATAGGTACCGCTCTGGCGGGAAGGTAAACGGCGTTTCCGTGCGCTGCTCTGGTTCACCAGAAGCAGCTTAGTCATGCTGGCCACATGACCCGGAAGCTGTACGCCGGCTCCCTCGGCCAATAAAGCGAGATGAGCGCCGCAACCCCAGAGTCAGTCACGACTGGACCTAATGGTCAGGGGTCCGTTTACCTTTACCTTTACCTTTATGAGCAGTGCATTTTGAGGGGCACATAACGGATGGAAAGCTAGAATGGGAGCATGCTTTGCATGGGATGGTGTGGGGTATACAAAACAGAGACTGGTGCCTTTTAATGTGTAGGAACACAGGAAGCTGCCTTATATGTCCATCCATTTCAGTATTGCCCACACTGACTGGCAGCAGCTCTCCAGTGTTTCGGGAAGGGTTCTCTCTCTCTTTCCTGTTCTTACCTGGAGATTCCAGGGATTGAACTTGGGATCTTCTGCATGTGCTCCTTTTGTAAACCACTGGCAGCCTCAAGCTTGCTGTTGCTTGGGAATTCTAAGAAGCAGAAATATCAGTGCCATTCCAAAGGCTTCGAGAGAGCGTCCAAACGCAGTTGAGCATTTGGTGCTTGTTCTCCGGCGCTGCATGCGAAATTTGGTTATGATACCTTCAGAGGTGCCTAAATGCGTAGCAAGTAAACAAACCAAATTTCCAGAATATAAAGGGTGGTAAATAAAGTGCTGGTCTGACTCAAATTACGCCTACTGAAGCTAATAGACATGGCTAACAGATTCATTGATTTCAGTTTGGAGCAGGGCTTAGCCTATTATGGGCTGCATGCAGTTATGGGAACCGTCCCCACTCTGATGCCCTCCAGCTGTTTCGGATTACAACCCCCCTCATCCCCTATCATTGGCCATGCTGGCCAGGACTGATGGGATATAGTACTGTCCTTTCATCTCATTCGGTGGGGCTAGGGACCAAGAAATAAAACCTCTGACGAGGGAAAACAGCCATTAACAAGAGAGCTCCTTCTGCTTTAGCAGTATCCCATCCCACAAAGGACTGTCTTTTTTATTTCTCCCCCTTTCAGGTCAGAGTATAATGCCTTCTGGAGGTGTGTCCAAGCCGGAGCTACCTACCTCTTTGTCCAGCTTTGCAAGGTACTGCCCGACCCCTTCGCTCTCTTGAAGTTATGAGGAAGTAGCGCATGAGAATCTGGATGCTGAGAATGTGAAGTCCATTACAAAGGAGGCACACAGCTCTCTTGGCAACACCCTTACGCTGGTGCATAGTTGGATGGGTTGTGCCATGGACTTTCTGAGTTTGATCCCAGTCTGGTGTCCAGCAAGGCAGGACTGTTGCTGTACTCTTAACTCCCATTAGCACCAGGCAGCATGGCAAATGGTGGAGGGTGATGGGAGATGAAGTTCAGCAACATTTAGGAGGCCTGTCACTGCAGCGGTGATAATATTTGTTCTTGTTTGGGCCATAATTCTGTATCCACTAAGCTGGGAGTAAGTGCCATTGTAGTCTGTTGGACTTCCCTCTAAACTGGGCAATCCTATATATGTGTTAAGAGCTTGATTCTGATGATCACCAGCAGAAGCTCAGAAAGTGAACAGAGAAATTGTGATTTCCCTCTCTCAAAGCGCTAGAACTCCCTGAGTCTGTCAGTGAAGCTGGATGTTAGAAGATTCAGGGCAGACAGAAGAAAAAAGCTTCTTCACACAGCACAGAGTTAAACTGTGGAACTCTCTTCCACAGGAGGCAGGAATGGCCACCAATTTGGATGGCCTTAAAAGAAGATTAGACAAATCCATGGAAGATAAGAGTATCAATGGCTACTAACCAACATGCACTTCTGAATGCCAGTTACTGGGAAAAGCAGTGGGGCAGAGTGTTTTCATGCTCCGGTCTTGCTTTGGGGGCTTGTCACAGGAACTTGGTTGGCCACCGTGAGAACACGGTGACCACTGGCCTGATCCAGCAGGGCTCTTTGTATATTAGAATCTGGGCATATGAAGCCAGCTAACAATGGGTACTCAATGGACAGTCCTGTAGCTGTGATTTCAGTAGCCTTTCTAAAAAATAATAATGCTGTGCTGTGCTAACTTTTTCGCTCTTCCCCAAAGAGACAGGGCCTTTTTAGTGGTGGCCCCTGAGCTTGTTGTGAAGTGCCATCCCTGGGAATAGTGCCCCCCCCAACTGTTGCCTTTCACCACAATCCTTAAAATGTTAATCGTGAAATTTTGCTGCTCATTCTCATGGGCTGTAGTGAAGGCTCGAATCGGAGAGTGTTCTATATTTTCAGGATTCTGGTAGAACATAACTATGTCCACTTGTCCACTGTACATTTCCCTCCCTGTTTTTATAAACGTTTTCATTCCTCAATGTTGGTTGCTGCCTTCTCTCTCTTACAGATGCTGTTCTTAGCCACCTTCTTCCCGACTTGGGAGGGCGGCGCAGGCGCTTACGACTTCATTGGAGTAAGTCTAGCAGATGGGCAAGCAGGTCAGGGTGGGAGCCTACAAGGATGGAGGTACAACTACCCACATCACATACTACTGACTGTCCTACATAATTGGGAACATCCATGCTTGCATAACTTGAGGGATGTGGATTCGGGAAGACGGGGGGGGGGGGGGGAATCAGGGTTTTCCTGTCTGCTGCTCTGAAACCTTTCCTCTTGTACCAGGAATTCATGAAAGCCACCGTGGACTTGGCCGACCTGGTAGGCTTGCACCTGGTCATGTCGCGGAACGCAGGGAAAGGGGAGTACAAGATCATGGTGGCTGCCATGGGATGGGCCACAGCGGAGCTCATCATGTCCCGGTGAGTTGGGCCTTAGCCCCGCCTCAAGGGGTGGAGCCAGAGCTAGTCAGGGAGGTGTGTGGGCGGAGCTCAGTTGGAGCCACTTATCCCAGGTGAATGTGAGGTTCTGATGTGGGTTTTTATGCCTCTGCCTCCTCCATCAGCAAGGTTGCGTGCTTTTATTTTATTTTTTTACGTACTTTTAATCCACATTCAGTCATCTGGAGTAACTATTAAACCCCTTGTTCAAATGAACGTAGCAGGCACTCGTATTCTGACTTTACCCACAAAATGCCCCCAACAACTAAAAATGAATAGTACCTATTTGACCATCAGTTGCATGGTTTGTTAAAAAAAACTATTTTTGTTTCCTTTTTTATCATCACCTTACAATTGCTTAACTCCGCCTTCCTCCTCCCTTTCAGCCCAATTCTTTGCACTTTCAATTTTCTGTAAAATTCCCCACAAGCCTGATATGTTTCAGCAACCAGCTGGAACAAATATTCTCTTTTCTTTCTCTTCCCCCCAATGATTTAAATAACTCTTTTAAGTTGTTTAAAGGGTGTCAAGGTATGTGCATTCTTTCTCATGAAGGTGTGGTTCGTTTCTAAAATGATAGGCGCTGGGACTTGAATCTGCCTGCAGGGGCTAATCCTTACACTGCCACATAGCTTGGATTGTTGTTGCTTCGTTACTGAGGCAGACACACTCTGCACATGCCTGTGGAAACTTTACTGTGTTGGATGTCCCCATGCTGAACTTTGACACAGAATAAATAAATAAAATTGTCCAGTAGCATCTTAGAGACCAACTAAGTTTGTTCTAGGTATAAGCTTTCGTATGCATTCACACTTCTTCAGATACCTTGGTATCTGAAATTTAGTTGGTCTCTAAGGTGCTACTGGACAATTTTTAAAATTTATTTTTACACAGAATATTAGGCTCTGGTGCTACATTCTAGGGAGCCTTTGTGATGAGCAATCCTGAGTGTGCAGCCCTAGGTTTCATTTTGAATTTGGAAAGACTTTCATGGCTCATAATTACTGGCTGATCCCTGGTTGTGCAAGAGCTTTTGGAAGGTTGTTCTTTTTTCTTTTTCTTTTTGCAACCAGTGTGTGTGTCGTGTCTGTGTGTGCATGTGTAATGTTTGGTTTCGAGACGCTTGGATGTAGCTGCACGCAATCAGCACTGCTGTGACAGACCAGCTCCATCAGGTCTCCTGCTGTCACCTTGGAGCAGCCATTCCATCAGGCTGCCTCTGAGGGAGAGACAGGAAGCAGAAGGCTCATTCCATTCCCTTTGCCAAAAGCCCAGCTCCATCAGTCACCTCCTTACCAGCTGGTCATTGTAAGAACATCTGTTTAAAAGATTGGTGCCTGAGTTTGACTTTTTCCTCTTCCCTCCTTGTCCTTTTCCTTTGAGTACCATGCTTTTTTAGATTGCAAGCCTGAGGGTAGGGATTGTCTTGTTTTAATTGATTGCCCACGGGGCACTCTGGGGGTCCTTTTGACTGAAGAGTGGGTACCAAATTCTCTGAAGAAATGAATAAATAAATGTGTGAACTGTGTCTGACGCCGCTGTGCTTTTGACAGATGCATCCCGCTCTGGGTGGGAGCTCGTGGAATTGAGTTTGACTGGAAATACATCCAGATGAGCATCGACTCTAACATCAGTCTGGTAAGTGCTGATTCTGCTGTTGCCTGTTGCGAGCTTCTCTAAAGCAGTGCCCCTTCTGGCGGGGAGGAAGCATGACATTTGGATAGTCTTCCCTGGTTTTATTTTCTTCCCCTGCTGTTCTAGTGGTGGTGTTTTTATAAACACAGCAGTAGAGTTGACAGAAGAAATACACTTTTGTGTGTGTGTCCCTGTGTGTTCCGATGAATCAATCCAATTAACTGTTTGAATAAAACTGCAAAACTTTGTATATGGGTCTGAATGCGCGTGAGAATAATAGTTCAAAAGAGACTATAACTCTCAGTGTTAATGTTCCTTCTGAACTGAGCTGTTCTTAAGTGACAGTGGACTAGTTGCATTTTAAAAGAATGCATTTTAATAAAATCCATACCTGCTATGAGGCTTGTATAGCAGGCAGCCTGGAAATTTTACAGGTGTATACTTATAGCGAAGTCACTATCTGAGTGTGGATCCATAGGCAACCAAAACACCACTGTCTGTATACAAAAGGGAAGTATTGCATCACATAATTTTGGATTGCCCTCTTCTCGACACCCATCACAGAGATCTCCTAGTGACTCCCTTACAGCTCACAATACAGTCAAACCTTGGTTGTTGAACGTAATTGGTTCTGGAAGCCTGTTCGGCTTCCAAAATGTTCAACAACTGAGGCGCAGCTTCCAATTGGTTGCAGGAGCTTCCTGCACTCAAGCGGAAGCCGTGTCGGATGTTCAGCTTCCAAAAAACGTTCGAAAACTGGAGCATTTACTTCCGGGTTTTCAGCATTCAGGAGCTGAAACGTTCCAAAACGGAGGTGTTCGGGAGCCGAAGTTTGAGTGTATCAATTTGCAAAGGGTCTGTAATCCAATCTTTGTTGAGGGATGGTACTCCTGAAACTACCAATATTGTTTTGCGGTACTTAGTCGAGGTCTTTAAATCTAAATCTAACATTGCCTGATTTATTCAGTGGTGGTTATCTAGTCTTTTATATATTGTATGTGTTTTGGATTATCAAAGTATTTGGGTGACTTTGTATGATTTTACTGTTTTAACTTACGCCAATAAAGGCTAGTTACAAGTTACAACTATGGATAACAGTGGTGTACAGGGTGTATGATGTAGCCTGTCTAGGAGAAGAAAAACTCTGGTCCTAAACCTCCGCTGCCTCGCGGGATGTGCCACAGAAGGGATTTGGAATCATACCTCTCTCTATTTGCTCCCCCCCCCCCCCATATTTCTTCTCCTAGGTCCACTATATTGCCACGGCCGCCCTGGTATGGATGTTTACACGCTACGATTTACCCAAACACTACCGACTGCCCCTCACTTTCCTGCTGGGAGTCAGTGTCTACAAGGCTTTCTTCATGGAGTGAGTCACTGGGTGCTTGTAGCTTGGAGGTGGGACTTGGGGCTTGTGCGTTTCGGGCCGTGACTTCCATTAGCTGATTGAATATAAGGCAGCTTCTTCGATTCCTTCAATACCTTGTTCAGTATTTTCTACACCAGCCTCCCAGATAATGTTGGACTGTGACTCCTGTTATTTTATTCATTGCATGCACATCCCATCTTTCCTCCAAATTGTTCAGCGTTGTGGTTCTCTTTGTCCCCATTTTATCCTCACAACAACCCTGCGAGGGAGGTCAGGCTGAGAGTTGAGGGACTGGCCCAAGCTCACTCAGTGAGCTTTCATGGCCGAGCGGGGATTTGAACCCGGGCCTCCCAGGTCCTAGTCCAACACTCTAACCACTGCACCACACTGGCTCGCTGTTAGCCTTGGTCAATATCATCCCAGTGGTCAGGGATGCACAGGATTGTCGAAAGAGGGGTCTGCACTGACTAGAAGAGGCTCTCCAGGGTTTTAGCTGAGAGTCTTTCCCATTCCTACCTTGAGAGCCTAGCGATTAAATCTGGGGACGTTCTGCATGCGGAGCATGTGCTCTGCTGCTGAGCTATGACCCTTCCCTAAATATATAAGCATTAAACATTGCAGGATGTTTTCTTTTAAGCATGGAAGTTTTAAGCATGGAAGTTAAGTTGGACCTCCTGCTCTCCTGCCCCACTAAATCATCCTTACAGCCACGGAAGGACTGTAGTTCAGTGGTAGAGCATCTGCCTTGCATGCAGAAGGTTGCAGGTTCAATCCCTGGTGTCTCCAGGGAGGGCTGAGGAATGCTTCTGTCTCAAACCCTGGAGAGCTGTTGCCAGTCAGAGTGGACAGCACTGTTCTAGATGAACCAGTGCTTTGATTTGGTAGAAGGTAGTTCTCTATGTTCCTCTGCTCCTTACCAACCCTCTCCCTTTTCTTTCCCTTCCCAGGTCTTTCGTCCATGTTTTTCTCCTGGGCAGCTGGACAGCCCTCCTGGTCAAGGCTGTCATCACCGGTCTCCTTTCCCTCAGCTCCCTGACTCTCTTTGTCACTCTGGTACACAGCAACTGAGACTTCATTCCTTCCCACTCGGGAAGGAGACATTGCCTTTGCATCCCGGCGGGATTGTCCGGCCAAGTCACTGTCGCCAAGTCGAGACACGGTTTGATCCTGCCCGCGGTGAGATCGACCTCAGCGCGGCCTCTGCTTGCAGGCAAGGGGAATAATAATAATAATAATAATAATAATAAACAGGTTTGGGTATTTCTGTGGTTTTCAGTGGTTAAGTTCTTTTTGACTTCATTGAAGGTTTTTAAATGGAGGTTGGGTGGCCGTTTCCCAGGGATTCCTTAGCTGCGATTCCTCCGTTGCAGGGGGGTTGGACTAAATGTCCCCTGGGGGTCCCTTCCGGTGCTACAATTTTATGATTCTGTGACTGTCGTCTGAACTGGCCTGTTACGCTGCATGGGAATGGCGTCAAACGTGGGTCTTTGTTTTCTCCTTGAAGTAGGTGTGATCAGTGTCAAGTCAGTGGTGGCTTTGCAAGGAGGTGACTTGACTTGTCACAGAGTAAGGCAGGGTAGGCGTAAATGCATTGTAGCTGCTGAAAAGCATCTGTGTTAGACCCAGGAACCAAATACCTGCTAGTGTGTCTTCCCATCTGCCTTCTCCTTGTCAATTTGAGGGCCCCACCACCCCAGAATAGGTTTGCTTTGTGTGAAAAGTGTAAATAATTGCTTCCTGCACATCTCTAAATTAAGGGTGGAATAATAGGAGAGTCTAATAGCAGGAAGTGACAATTACATGGGTGTGTGCACCCAAAAGCTTCCTGGGGAAGTGGGGTTCTTTCCATCAGGTTGAAGGGAGTTAAGCAAGCTCTTAGTGATGTATGGAGGTGAGAGCTGGACCATAAAGAAGGCTGATCGCCGAAGAATTGATGCTTTTGAATTATGGTGCTGGAGGAGACTCTTGAGAGTCCCATGGACTGCAAGAAGATCAAACCTATCCATTCTGAAGGAAATCAGCCTTGAGTGCTCACTGGAAGGACAGATCGTGAAGCTGAGGCTCCAATACTTTGGCCACCTCATGAGAAGAGAAGACTCCCTGGAAAAGACCCTGATGCTGGGAAAGATGGAGGGCACAAGGAGAAGGGGATGACAGAGGATGAGATGGTTGGACAGTGTTCTTGAAGCTACCAGCATGAGTTTGACCAAACTGCAGGAGGCAGTGGAAGACAGGAGTGCCTGGCGTGCTCTGGTCCATGGGGTCACGAAGAGTCGGACACAACTAAACAACAACAAGCAAGCTCTCTCTCTACAGTGTGATATTTTCCCTAGTGAGTTGATTGGAGGTTCTTGAAAATGTACATACCTATAGCAAAGGGACCCTTTAACTTTCCGTATAAGCTGGTGCACAGGGCAGTGGGTGACTCTGCTCCCTGTTGAGGGCGACTGCCATATTTTGATTCATGCAGACCCTGCAGTTCTGCATGCTGTTGCAAACATTTTCGATGCGCACCACCGAAGGTGTATGAAGAAATAATTGTGCAGCTCATGGTTGAGATCTGCTATGGCGGGGGGTGGGGGTGGGACTGGATCTGGCTGACGGGCCAGGTCCTTATCTCTCCCATGGGCCAGGTTTTACAAGTGTCAGATCACTCAGTGCCATCATGAAGCGGTGCTTTGAAGACCCAAGGATCAGCTGGTGGCTGGGGCTTCAAAGTGCTGCTCAGAGCTATTTGCACAAGTGCTCGCTTTGACGTTTGGTTGGCTGGCGTGCAGGGAGTCTGGAGTGCCCAATGATCTGCTGGTTGGTGGTGCTTCAGAAGCCCTTTTTGGCCCGGCTCAGCCCCCTTCCTGCCTACCCACTCCTATATCAGGGATTCCCAAGCTGGGGTGCAGACTTATTCCAAAGGAGCAGTGAAGAAGTTATCCCCACCCCACCGCCTTGCTACCTGCCCCTTTGCTTAAAGGAGCAGGGGAGAATCCTTCAGAGGGTGCCTTTGCCAACACAGCAATTTTAGTCAATTGTACCTTAAGACAAAGAAGAAGAAAAACATCTGCATAGGTGCCTGGTCAGCTGGAGTAGACCCTGCTTCACCATGGTTGAGCAGCAGCATGGATAGCTACAAGCCCATTGACACTCAGTGGGCTACACAGCTGTGCAAATTTCTTGAATCAGAAATGCTTTGTATGATGACGGACTGCAGCACACACCATCACTGCCTGCCTGCCATGCTCGCTGGGGTTGATGGGAGTTGTAGTCCAGCACAATCCGGAAGGCCATGGGCTCCTGGCCTCAGTAAATAATGCTGACCTAACATCACCAAAAACTTGAATGCAGCTCCCATATAAACGAAATGCCAATCTGCATTCATTGGCTTATCTTATGTCATTTTATTTTAATTCTGTTTCTCATGTCTTGCTTGCCCTCCTCCCCTCTGCTCTGTCACATAGAGATTTTGTTGGCATGCTGCTTTTACATGTATATTTACAGCCTTCAGAGTTATAAACTTAGTATTTATTTTTTAAAAAATGCACATGAAAACTCTCATGATCTAGGAATCCTGTGCCAATTTGTTACACGGCTGTGATCTCAGCACCTGCAATCATACATATATAATTTCCCTCCACTCTGCATATCAGCACCCTTAAATCATTTCTTGACGAAGGGCTAGCTATCTTCCCCCAAAGTTGCTGAGTGGGAACTGTGGTAGCCTGAAGTTTAAGTTTTATCTTAAAGGTGTTGTTTGCATCAACAGAAGTATTGTGTCCAGATCAAGGGAAGTAATAGTACCACTCTATTCTGCCTTGGTCAGACCACAACTGGAATACTGTGTCCAATTCTGGGCACCACAATCTTAAGAAGAATATTGACAAGCTGGAACGTGTGTGGAGGAGGGCAACCAAGATGACCAGGGGTCTGGAAACCAAGCCTTATGATGAGTGGTTGAGGGAGTTGTGTACGTTTAGGCTGGAAAAGAGAAGACTAAGAGGAGATACGACAGCCACTTTCAAATATCTCAAGGGCTGTCACATGGAATATGGAGCAAGATTGTTTTCTGCTGCTCTAGAAAGTAGGGCCTGAACCAATGTATTCAAATTACAAGAAAGGAGATTCTGACTAAAAATTAGGAAGAACTTTCTACCAGTAAGAGCTGATCAACAGTGGAGCAGACAACCTTGGAAGGTGATGAGCCCTCCTTCCTTGGAGGCTTTTCATCAGAGGTTGGGTGGCCATTTGTCAGGAATTCTTTAGCTGAGATTCTTGTATTGCAGAGGGTTGGTCTGGATGACCCTCGGGGTCCCTTCCAACCTTACGATTCTATGATTCTGTGGTGTGAAACGTGGCAGGCTTGGCTCAGCAGTACGGTTGTTGATGACAGAAGCAAATCCTTGATTTCCTTTTCTGCGTTGCACAAGCAGGGAAAATGGGGAAAAGCTCCGCCCAAAAGAAGCTTTGCCTTTTAGTAGTAGAGCTCTTTGTCCCACCAACCTGGAGGAAGGGAAATTTTTTACGATTAATTTGCAGAATTTGTATGCCATCCTTTGGCCCCAAAAAGCTCTTGCAGCTGCATACAAAAATCAGTTTCAAAGATGTCCCCTGCCCACAGGCTCATAATTTAAGAAAACAAGACAAACGAGGGGAAAAGTAACAAGATGGAGGAGAGAGAAAGCAAGCCGAGAAACAAGCCCTTAAAAATTACAGCCAGTGTCAGTGTCGGTTCTGGCTGTCTTGCCCTTGGTTCAGATAAAATGAATAAGAAGGGTAGATTAGTATATGAAATCACACATGCCATGCAGAAGGTGGATAAAGAAAAGTTTAACACTAAAACTCGTGGGTATCCAATGAAGATTTGGGACAAATAAAAGAAAATATTTCATGGAGCACATAGTTAAACTATGGAACTCACTCCCACAAGAGGCAGTGATGGCCACCAACTTGGATGGCTTTAAAAGAGGATTGGGCAAATTCATGGAGGACAAGGCTACCAATGGCTTCTGTGTCCTACAACAGGAATTCAGAAGCAGGCTGCCTCCGACCGTGGAGAGACCATTGCAGGCTTCCCTCACAAAGCCCAGGGAGCTGGAGCATCACATTCCTGCCTGCTGTTCTGAGTGCTGCTTTGGCTGCCAGATGCAGGACCAAGACCAGAAGGTTGACCCAAAGGTCAGTAGCCACAACAGGGCAGGAGAGTGTGCCTGAAGACCCACATGTCATGTCTACATTGGCAGATGCAACAGGTGAATTCTCTTCCCCCAGTTACTTACTTCCAGGGTGTCTCCGGACTCCCAGCTTTCGGATTTCATCATAGACAAAGATGAGAAGGCCATAGGGTAGCGGCACCAGCCACCACTGGAATCTAAGCAGGAAAAAGGCTATTCAGTGCTACGTTGCTAAGCCAGCCAGCTGAGCTCAGTTATTGTTTCGTTGAGTTGGCCCAAGGCAAGACAGAAAACCATTCTCAAAAATGTAGCATCACTAGCAGGACAAACAAAGGGAGGGGAGTCCAGGAGCTACATATAAGTGTTTATTTCAATGCATTTCAGAAATCCTTTCTCAATGATATGCAAATAACCTTGCAAAAAGGGTAACTGTTGCAAAATAAAAGCAGAGTGAAATCTCTTCTGTAATCTAAAAATTAACCAGAGATTTACCAGTAGATCTCAATTTGCCCTTTGCTGGCCTAGGAGATGCTTCCACTAACAGAACAAAGCTGCTGGGCTGCTGTCCATGGTGCTGGGCGAAAGAGAGCCCTATCTACTGTATACAGTGGCTGTGCTCATCTGCTTTCCCCCTTTCAGGTTAGCATGGAGAATTAGGAAGCTGAGCTGGATGGGTGAGTTAAGTGGTGGCGTCACAACTCTGTACAAGGTGATATCCTAAGTCATACCAAGTCAGGCTACCTTGCTCCATCTATCTGGAGGTGCCATTTGTATACTGATGGACATCTGCTCCAGTTGGCAGAGCAAAATGGTCAGGGGTGATGCTGACCAACAACATCTGGATGGCCCTCCATTGACTGCCTTTTGAGATACATCAGTTCAAAGAAGCCTACTAGCTTTATTAGATCCAGCTGCCCTGCTCTCTTCTACAGAGTATCCTCCATTGGTTGTTCATTTTTTGGAGTGGCCTGGAGGGCTAAATTTGCCCCATGGAGGCATGTGAGGTCTTACCTTATAGGCATAAAGTTGAAGATGTTGGGCATCCCAGGGCAGTAGCAGAGGAAGCAGCCCAGGCAGAGCTGGAACACGATGGCGATCACCAAGACTTTGTTCCTGAAAAGGGAAGAGGGTGTTTCAGGGTGGGTGGCGAATAGGAAGGCATATGGCTGCTCTTGGTTTCAGCAAAATAGGTAGCATGATTGAGGGGAGATGGGGGCAGGGTGCTTCTATCACAATAACTTCTGTTACAAGAACGGAAAATGCAGCATATTGTATAAAACAGAACCATGTTTGGCTTGGAGATTCATTCGGCTCCCACGTACCGGAAGAATCCCTGCTGGAAGACAGAAAGGCGTCTTGTTTTGCGGATGAGCACATCGGCGATCTGGCACATTTCAATGCTGATGAAGAAGACGGTGTAGCAGGTGTACTCCTGGTACAGGCGCTGCCCAAAGGTCTGCAAGGGGGAAGAATTGATCAGTGAGGACGGAGTGATGCTTGGCTATCTTCTGCCCTCTCTCCCTGCACCAGCTGCACTCACCAGCCTAGGGGGCCCAGTGGCGCCTCCGGCAAGGGAAAAGCTGGGCTTCCAATTCCCTACACAGGATCTGGGCTCTGATGGACAACCTGTTGCCTTCTACGTGCTGTTGGGCTGCAACTCCCTACTATGGGCTATGCTGGCTCTCTTGTGAGTCATTCCAATAAACGACGGGGAGCACTTCCATTCAGGCAGACGGGAAGCTGCCCCATCAACCTCAGTCTGCCTGCCCCACCTGCCTCCCATCTTATGTGCAACCCACCCTGGGTGTTAGTGTGCCTCCTGCTCTGCCTCAGTGCTGCCTCATGTGGAACTGAACAAGGAGGAGAAGGAGGAGGAGGAGGACAAAACCAGAATGAGCTGGCTCTGCCTGCCATTGGATCTCTGGCTCCACCTACTGCTGGCCTTCCTGCCTTACGCTCCCTACCAGTCCTCAAGGGCACCAACCACCCCTGATAAAATACTATACAGTCATACCTCTGGTTACAGATGCTTCAGGTTGTGTTTTTTCGGGTTATGGACTTGCCAAAACCCAGAAGTACTGGAATGGGTTACTTCCGGGTTTCGGTGGTTGTGCATGCGCAGAAGTGCTGAATCGCAACCTGCGCATGCGCAGACGCGCCACTGCAGGTTGCAAACGCTGCAGGTTGCAAACGTACATCCCGCACGGATTATGTTCGCAACCCAAGCGTCCACTGTATATGATTTTAGTGATTAGCTGCACTGTCCAGGATCTAGGGCAAACCTTGATGTTTTAAACCTACTCTACCTCTCCATACACAGATGCAAAGTTCCTGCCTGATTAGGGCAATTTAAAGTTGTTGTTTTAAATAATAATTTAACTGATAATTCAGTTAAACATTGTGGGCCACATTCATCACACAGTTTGTGATTTCCAGCAGCTGGCATTCAGAGGCTTACTGCCTCTGACAGTGGAGGTATAGAATCATAGAATCATAGAATTCTAGAATTGGAAGATATAGGCCAACCCAAGGTAGAACACAGGCATCATAGGAAATCAACAGTGTTCTTTCTGCCTTCTCAGTAAGCTGGCCAAGTGCTTCAGGACCCATGTTCTGCTCACATTTCTTTGTCTTTAAATGGGCTGCCTTTCAGAGACAGGACTGTTCCCAACAAAGCAGGACATCTGGCCATCCTGCCTGGAGGCCAGAAGCAGCATGTCTCCTCCACTCACCCACTCTTGTCCGTAGCTATCCTGAACATCTTGGATATGGTCGTTCTCCCAGGCTGCCCGAAGGCCCACACACTTCAGCGGGTACCAGCCTTCCTGGGCCATGGCGGTGAAGTAGTCGGTGAAGCCGGCAAAGGACTGGATGGCTCCTGCATGGCAGGGAAGAACAAGGGAGTTTGTGTCAGTGGGCAGCCAATCCCAAAGGCTGGTCCATTAGAGCACATGGAGCCACTGCCCCCCCTGACCCAAGCTGCCCCCAAACATTCCCAACCTGCCTGCCTGGTGTAGTGGGCCTGGGGTTTTGGGAAGGGCCGTGGACCTGCTACCATTTCTGCAGCGCAGGGTCTTGGCAGCATCCCTTTCTCCAGAGTCCCAGAGCCACCCAAATCAGCATGAAAGGGGAGCTTTTAAGCCACTGGGAAGAAGTGTTGCCACCTTTCTTGCTGATTGGAACCAATCAGAGTGAAAGGAGGTGAGTTGGCCACAGAGGATTGGCTCCTCAGGTCTACCCAGAGAAGGTGTGTGGGAAGAACACCAAGGAGGAGAAGTTCCCTTTGCTCCAAAGCTGAGCACTGAAAATAAGACACATCAGTTTCAAGAGAACAGTGTGCAAGTTCTGTAATGTACAGTTGACCTTTATGGAAGAAACAACTTTAGTCACTCCGAAAGAAGAAACTGGAGCAGCTTCAGATCATTACCCTGCATGCAGTTGCACAGAAAATAGTAGCTCTAGATCAGGGTTTCCCAAATTTGGGTCTCTAGCTGTTTTTGCACTACAATTCCCATCATCTCCTAGCTAGCAGGACCAGTGGTCAGAGATGATAGGAATTGTAGTCCAAAAACAGCTGGAGGCCCAAATTTGGGAAACTGATCTAGATGAAAGGTGTCCTGCGGAGATCTGCATGGATATCTGTAGTGGAACCCTAATTATTATTGCATAATTATATGTTTATTTATGATCTTAGAAGGTTGTATAATCTCAGAAGGGCCGTGGCTGTGAGGGAGCCTGGCTGCGATCATCATGAACAGATCCTGCACTTCTGAATTTGCCACTGCACAACCGTCCATCACTGCTCAGATGATGTGCCTTTCTCCTCCCCATGTGGTGGCCTCACGGGATAAGGCATGATGGGGCAGGTATCTAAGCCAATTCCTGCCACTCCCTATAGAAACTCCACTCCACATGGAGCCTACCTAGGCTTCCCTGCAACATAGCTTGCTCTCCCCCACTTTCCAACCTCTAGGCTCCCCCCTTCCAGTTCTAATACGCACCAATCTGGAAGTAGGAATAGACCGCTAGCGCTTCATTGACCAGACGGTCCCGTCGAGGGTTGCGTGGTTTCAGGTGCATGATGTCGCTCTCAGCCCTTTCATAGGCCAGGGAAACTGAGGGGAACTGAGAAGAGAGATGAGAAAGGTTTTGGTTTTGGAGTTGGGGGTCGGAAACAAGACCGAGGAGCCCTGGGAAAGAGCCTCTGCTGGATTAGTGTTGGCCACTCACAATGTCTGTGCACAGCTCGATAAACAGGATAGTGATACAACCCAGGGGGAGTGGGACACTGACAGTGATGTAGATCAGATAGGGCGTCAGCTCTGGGATGTTCTTGGTTAGGGTGTACGCGATGGATTTCTTGAGATTGTCAAAGATCAGGCGCCCTGAAAGGAAGAAAAGAATGAAAGAAAGATGGCGGTGGGTTTAATGGACGACTCCTGTTGTTGAGCTGGGATTCCTTCCATCAAACTTTTCTGGAGGTTATCTGTGAGTCCCTTCCAGGCCTGCGATTCTGTGTCCAGCAAAGTTTGGAATCTAATAGACGAAGCTGTTGAGCCAGTCAGACCAGCTTCTTTGTAAGGAAATGGCCGTATCTGGCCAATTCAATGCTCTCATCAGCATCTCAAAGAGTGAGCCTTGTTGCCATAGTGATAGCAAGAGGTTGATGCTGTCCAGGAAGAGGGCAGATACATCACTGTGTTCTCATCAGCTTCCCAGAACACAGTATCAACTTGCTATGTGACCACTCAGCCCCTAAATGGTAAAATCTTCTGCTGTCTTGCATGACACACAGTCAGGGTTCATGCATACCTAGCAGTCCCCTTCAGACATCCCTGGCTAATTGCTAAGATCTCCCAAGGACGGACTGCTGGCTTTTCCATGATTAGTGGAATGCCACCTTCTGACACTTAGGAAGCGGGTCTTCTCGGTGGTGGCACCTACCTTCCCACACGAAGTTGCCACCATCAGATGCTGATGGGCACTAACCCTCCCCCTTGTGCCACAGCCTGCTGAGAACAGACCTTGCTCAACGCCAGTGACGATGGAAGCGAAATTGTCATCCAGCAGGATCATGTCAGCAGCGTTCTTGGCTGCGTCGGATCCCGCAATGCCCATTGCCACACCGATGTCAGCTTTCTTCAGCGCTGGGGAATCATTCACCCCATCTCCTGTTACTGCCACAATAGCACCCTGCGAACAAGGAGAGAGAGAGAGAGATAGAGAGAGAGAGATGGGCCTCCTGCAGATGGGTGTTTTATTGAAGGTGCATGCTGTTAATACGTCCATGACACAATCTTAGCGCATCCGTGGTGGATTTATCCCATTCATGTTGGTTGTTTTATGTTTCCCCAGTGATCCCACATTTACTGCTGTCCTGAGCAGGAACAGTGCAACAAAAGTGGGAGATAAACAAACTGGAACATTTTTGAAATACAGTGGTACCTTGGGTTACAGACGCTTCAGGTTACAGACTCCGCTAACCCAGAAATAGTACCTCGGGTTAAGAACTTTGCTTCAGGGTGAGAATAGAAATCGCGTGGCGGCAGCTGGAGGCCCCATTAGCTAAAGTGGTACCTCAGGTTAAGAACAGGTTCAGGTTAAGAATGGACCTCCAGAACGAATTAAGTTCATAACCCAAGATACCACTGTAAAAGGTTACAGGATTGCAGCAGGAAGTTACAGGATGCGCAGTGATTGGCAATGAAGCAGTGTGAACGCCCCCAAAACTTTTGCAGTCACAAACAGTATTGAAAGTGGGATTGTGTGTGACTGAAGACTGGAAATGGAGGGAATGATAATCGTATGAGGCAGGTGATCCAAATTCACTGCGCCCACAATACCTTCTGCAGTTAGGGTTTTGTGACCCTTACCAATTTTTGACAGCTTTCCACAATGATGAGCTTCTGCTGTGGGGAGGTACGAGCAAAGACCATCTCTGGGTGCATTTTGAGAATCTCCACCAACTCCTCGGTTTCCATGTCTTTCAGCTGGCCCCCGTTGACCACACAGGCTCGGGCGTCTCTGGATGCCGAAGCAGAGAAAGGGAGAGCCCCAGGGTCACATACATAGACAGGGCCTTTGTAGTGGCTGCACCAATAATTGTGGGAAAAGTGGCATGGATGGGCCCTTTTCTGATTGCCTTTTCGCTGGCTGGTCAAGACATTCTTATTTCAGCAGCCTTCTGCCTGCTAAGTTCATTTTGACGTGTGATCAATGCCACTGTTGTATCAGTTGGGTTTTCAATGCGTATTTTATGGATTTGTATAGTTGCAAAACACTTTCCATTTTACATTGTCCTGCAATTTTACATTGTTGAAATCTGCCCTGAGTGATTCATGGGCACTAGAAGGGGTGAGACAAAAGTTTTTTTGTATAAATAAAGAGCCTCAAGTTTTCAAGTGAGAGCCTCTCTTCAGTGACAAACAAGACGTAGAGTTGGTGGTTTCAATGCCGGACAAACACAACTCTGCCCTTCCTTTGTTTCAGTGTGGCTGGCTTACCACATTTTGAAGGAAGTGACCCTCTGTAGATGGAGAACTTCCTCCTGTGTGGTGACTATTATACCCAGAGTCACCTAACTGCACTTTGGGATGCTTCTGAGCAGGGTGGATAAAAAGCAATGATTTTTAAAAAATAATTTAAAATATCAGATTAAAAAAAATAATTTAAAATATCAGATTTTTAAAAATTTAAATTGGATTTTTAAAAATTTAAATTGGATTTTTTAAATAAAATGCTCTTGGATGAAAAAATCTTTCTAAAGATAGTTTTCTGTTTAAGTTACATTATAGTCCAAAGGCTATTCATTAGGAAATAAGAATTTGTTTTAAGTTTTTCATGTGTGCTAAAACTCAGTCTAAGTTGTTGGTTCTTTTTTTAAAAAATGTTTAACCACATCAGTTAACAAACATGGATACATATGCTATAATGTTATTGTTTGAGTTAAATAAATTGTTTAAATTGTTATTAAGGAAATGATTATTTTTTTAAAGTACAGCAGAAAAGTTGTCCCAATATAAACAGTTAACTTATTAAACCTCACAATAATTTCATAATTTTCTCTGTTTATGTATTTCTAATAGTACAACCAAATCAGTAATTTTTGATATAACTACTCTGAAAATTTATTATTCCAAAAATGAAACCTTCATCTGGTTGTAAATATGAAAGTTATACCAGCAACAATGAGTGTTTCTGTAAAAAAAAAGATTTAAACCAAGTCTTACTGACTAGTGATTTGAATCGTGATTTGAATCGACTCGATTTAAATCAAAGCCACGCTGTTTCTGAGGCAAAGCTCTCTGTGTTTAGATACTCACCGCTTGTTGACCTGCTCCACAGGAATGCGCAGGCGGGTGGCAATATCTTCGACCGTTTCACTGCCCTCAGAGATGATGCCCACACTGGCAGCAATGGCCTTTGCGGTGATGGGATGGTCTCCTGTCACCATGATCACCTGGAGAAGACAGGGCAGTGGTTCAAAATGGCCGTTCCTGAAGTGATTTTTGGTTGTCGTTGTATCAGCACAGATCAAATAAGCCTGACTGGAAAATGCTGATGAGAATGTTGGTCTAGGTTCGGGGAGGCACCTGCACTCTACATTTAAAGCACAATAAGACCACTTTAAACTGTCACGGCTTCCCCAAAAGAGTCCTGGGAAGTGTAGCTGGTTATGGGTGATGCAAGGAGATGCTCCTCCCCACCACAAAGCTACAATTCACAGAGTGGATTGTAGGAATTGCAGTTCCGTGAGGGAAATAGGGGTCGCCTAGCACCCCTCAAGGCCCTGAACAAGCTACAGTTCCCAAGGTTGTTTGGGGGAAGCCAATGAGTGTTTAAAGTGGTATGATATTGTATGGTGCAGATGGGGGTCCTGGATTCAAATCCTAGCTCAGCCATGAAGCTACTTGGGTAGCTGACCTTGGCTCAGTCATAGTCCCTGAGTTTTTCTCAAGGGAGGGTAGGAAATACATGTAGTTTTAATGTCAGGCCGCTGACCTTAAAAAAAAAAAAAAAAAAAAGCATTCCCAGTGAATCAGAATTCCATCATTTTATATTTAGGAACGCTCAGTCCCTGCCTCTAATTTAATTATTTATTTCATGATGGTTTGTTTTATTACGGGATGCGGGTGGCGCTGTGAGTTAAACCACTGAGCCTAGGGCTTGCTGATCAGAAGGTCGGTGGTTCGAATCTCTGCGACAGTTCGAAAGCACATCAAAGTGCAAGTGGATAAATAGGTACCGCTCTGGTGAGAAGATAAACGACATTTCCGTGCACTGCTCTGGTTTGCCAGAAGCAGCTTAGTCATGCTTGAGAGCAGTACATGTGAAAAGGATCTAGGAGTCTTGGTTGACCGCAAACTTGACATGAGCCAACAGTGTGACGCGGCAGCTAAAAAAGCCAATGCAATTCTGGGCTGCATCAATAGGAGTATAGCATCTAGATCAAGGGAAGTAATAGTGCCACTGTATTCTGCTCTGGTCAGACCTCACCTGGAGTACTGTGTCCAGTTTTGGGCACCACAGTTCAAGAAGGACACTGACAAACTGGAACGTGTCCAGAGGAGGGCAACCAAAATGGTCAAAGGCCTGGAAACGATGCCTAATGAGGAACGGCTAAGGGAGCTGGGCATGTTTAGCCTGGAGAAGAGGAGGTTAAGGGGTGATATGATAGCCATGTTCAAATATATAAAAGGATGTCACATAGAGGAGGGAGAAAGGTTGTTTTCTGCTGCTCCAGAGAAGCGGACACGGAGCAATGGTTCCAAACTACAAGAAAAAAGATTCCACCTAAACATTAGGAAGAACTTCCTGACAGTAAGAGCTGTTCGACAGTGGAATTTGCTGCCAAGGAGTGTGGTGGAGTCTCCTTCTTTGGAGGTCTTTAAGCAGAGGCTTGACAACCATATGTCAGGAGTGCTCTGATGGTGTTTCCTGCTTGGCAGGGGGGTTGGACTCAATGGCCCTTGTGGTCTCTTCCAACTCTATGATTCTATGATTCTATGATTCTATGCTGGCCACATGATGCGGAAGCTGTATGCCGGCTCCCTCGGCCAATAAAGCGATATGAGCGCCGCAACCCCAGAGTCGGCCACGACTGGACCTAATGGTCAGGGGTCTCTTTACCTTTACTAGTTTGTTTTATTATTAAGTTTATATCCCACCAAGGTGGCACACACGGTCCCGTCCCTCGTCCTCCCAGTGATGTTCATCATGACTGAGTGGGGATTTGAACTCTGGCTTCCCAAGTCCAAATCTGACATTCTGACCACTAACCCACACTGGCTACATACCACTGCAACTCTATATATGACTAACGGCCACTAGAGATATCATCCCGGTTGCCCATACAAAATGTAAATTATTATTTTTCGCCAAGATGCTTGTTACTAGGGATGACTTAAGACATTTTGCAGCCTGCAGTGAAGAACAAGATGGTGCCCCCAGCCCTGCATGCCTCCCATTTCCACAATCAGAAGCTGGCTGAACTGGCAGGTGAATCTTATTCCAGTATTCCCTAGTCTTGAATCCTCAGATGTTGGACTACAACTCCCATCACCCCTGACTATCGGTCCATTCTGGCTGAGGCTGATCGGAGTTGTAGTCCAACAACATTCGGGGGACCATGGCTGGGAAAGGCTGCCTAACACTGGTGACAGAATAGTGCGGGTGCAGAACAGACTGTGTCCTGCCCTCCAACAGACGGGAATGGCACACAGTTTAAGGAGAAATGCTGCCGCTCCTCCCAGCATCTGCCACCTGAGGCAGTGACCTCACTCTGTCTAACGATAGGGCCGGCCCTCTTGGTTGCTGTTAATTTTTCCGACGGAGCCAGAAACACCCCGGAACAGCTGGCAGCATACCCGGATGCCAGCGGTGCGGCATTTCATGACGGCATCTGGCACGGTGGCTCTGGGCGGATCAATCATGGAGATGAGGCCTGCAAAGCAGAGCCCACTGGTGGGGAAGTTCATCTCGTCACTGTCGAAGTTGTA
The DNA here is from genome assembly GCF_951804945.1 of Podarcis cretensis. Classification (NCBI taxonomy): domain Eukaryota; kingdom Metazoa; phylum Chordata; class Lepidosauria; order Squamata; family Lacertidae; genus Podarcis; species Podarcis cretensis. The sequence continues at coordinate 19,417,140 of NC_137177.1, read as the reverse complement.
GCCACGTGGGAACTCGCTCTGGGGAAGGTACAGGTGGCAGAAGCCTGCGGGGAAAGAGAGAATCATGGTGAGGCCTCTGCCAAGGGTGGACACTTAGAGGCATCGTCAGAAAAAGATGAAACATATCACCAAAGAAGAGGACATGGATCTGCATATAATCTGCATATGGTAATATTTTCCTTTTCAGTATTGTTTTACTACTAGGTTGTGTGCCACCTTTGGAAGGAAGGGGCAGGGTAGAAATGCAATTAATAATGTGTAGAGATGTGCATTTAGAAATAATTGGGCCACATCCACACCATACATTGAAAGCATTATGCACTTTGAAGAGTCATGGCTTTTCCCCAAAGAATTCTGGGAGCTGTAGTTTGTTAAGCGTGCTGAGAGTCGTTCGGAGACCCCTATATTCCCCCACAGAACTACAATTCCCAGAGTGGTTTAACAACCAAACACGGGGAATTTGGCTCTGGCTCCACCTACTGCTGGCCTCCTGGACTCCTACCCTTGTGGTCTCATTGGACACTTGCTTAGGAAGGTCATAGCTCAGGGGCAGAGCACTTGCCTTGCATGCAGAAGGTATCAGGTTCAATCCCCAGCATCTCCAGGTAGGGCTGGGAGAGATTATTTATCTAAAACCTTGGACAGCAGTTGCCAGCCAGTGTAGATGATACTGACTTAGATGGGCCAATGGTCCAACTCAGTACAAGGCAACTCCTTGTGTTTCAGCCAGTTGACATGCCAGCTGCCAGGATCAGCACAAGTACCAGGCATCCTCAGGATGAGTGCTGGGCGGCTTGGAGCTGTCATTGACATTTCTCACAATGCCCTTTGACGTTCCAACACCCCAAGCCATTGTGGGAGAGTGAAATGGGAGCTCCATGTCACTCCTGAGAACACTTGACACAGAAAATCCATGAGAGGGAGAGAGAGTTTTGCTAAGTGTTCCCTCAAATCTATACAGCTGGCTCTGATGGTACCTCAGAATACAGAGCTGGCCTTTATCAGGTCCCAAGTTCTACCAACAGCACCCACACCCACCCCTCACCCTCCCGCCTTACCCAGTACACGCTCGCCCAGCCCGCCAAGGTCCATGTAAGCTGTTTGGAAAGCCTCCTTCCACTGTTCGTCGAGGGGCAGCTCTTGACCCTTGATCATGATAGTGGAGCAGCGTTCCAGGATGCGCTCGGGAGCTCCTTTCATCACCATCAGGTAGCGCTGGTCTCGAGGGTCATCGAGCTCATGGATGGACAGCTGGAGCGAAGAAGGGAAGCAGGAGACACAGGAGGACTCGTTCATAAAAATACGCCCTGCGTTTTAGCCTCCTTTCTTTTGCCCTCTTGTTGGGGAGAGCGGGACTGAGGCCTAGTCTAGGCACACGGCAGACAATGGTGCCATCAGGGCAGAACTTTGGGGGGGGGGCATTCTGCAGAACATCACCCCCAAAAGAGGGGTGGGCTTACGACATGTTGAAGTAAGTGGTGTCATAGGCACTGCTATTCAAAATCCAGAGTCCAAAATGATCTAATGGTACACACTGACAGTAGAACTGGTAGACTGCACCGCTTTAGGATGTGGGCAGCATGTGAAAAACAAACAAACAACAACAACAACATCTCCCCACAAGTTCAATACAATAACGAGCAAATTAGAGAGAAAGATTCATCCCCGACCTACTCCTTGCAGTGCTAAACTTCTACTTGCCTGAAGTTTTTCTTTTTAAAAAAGACAAACATCCCCCATAGAGCAGCATTCAAAAATGCGACCTTGCATTCTGAAGCGATGTAGTCCACTCCACCACCTTCGCACTCTAGCACAGGGGTGGGGAACCTTTTTATTTTTAGACCGAGGGCCACATTCCCTTCAAAGCAACCTTCTGCAGGCCGCATGCCAGTGGCTGGGGGGGGGGGGCAAAATCAGGAGCAGCAACCCATGTAAATGTTTCCTGTATCCTTCATCTACGCCAGCAAGGGGCGTTATCAGCTTGCTTTGCAGGCAGGGTTGGTGAGCACAGAAGAGAACTGGGCTTTTATGGGCCAATGGGCTGCCTCAGAGTTTTCTGCAGTTCATTCTGAGATAACTGAACAAGGGTGGCTGAGGCTGGCAAAGGCCTACTCAGCCCTTCGGAGCAGAGTCAGCAGCTGACCTGGAACTTGTTGGTAGAGTTGAAGGGGATCTCGCAGGCTTTCTTGTAGCGGTCCCGGTACTCCATCACGTTGCCCAGGGTGATCTCTGAGAACTTCAGCAAGGCTGTCTCTGAGGCGTCTCCGATGACGATCCGCTGGGGTCGGATGCCAGAGAGAAAATGGACATAGGTCAGTACAGCTGAAATGCAGCGCCATTTCGGGGGCGAGGAGAGAAAAGGCACATTTTAGGACCAGCCCTGATGATCTGGAGACACCGTCTCCACAAAAGGGACTGACAAGTTTACTTACAGATTGGCTGGAGATGGAAGAGTCTCTGAGCATAAGAAGAAGGCTATTGCCACACATGTAGGATTGGTGGGCAGGGTGCAGGCTCCTCCAGGCTTGATTTGACACAAACAAGCACCAGAGATACAGTCTTCCCCCAACCCTGGGTCCTCAGATGCTGTTGGACCACCTCCCATCATCCCTGAGCATTTGCCAAGCAGGTTGTGCACGATGGGCTTTGTAGTGTTTTCCCTATATGTTATTACATTGTGAATCGCTTCAGGATGCTTTATGGGAAGCAATTCACAAATAGAACAAAGAACAATAGTTCAACAGTACCTCTGTCTGCTTATCGATGGATTTGGTTGATTCAATAATATATGGTATTATTACTCCTTAAGATTCATTTCACCCATGAGAGTAATGGCTTTTATGTTATTCTGTGTTTAAAGGCTTCTATTTTATTGTACCAGCCTGATGTGTAGTTGTGGTGTTGTTGTTGCTGCTGTTAACCCAAGAATGTGTTTTTTTTAACTCGCTTTTCTTGCTTTAATTAAAAAGTATATTATTATTTTAAGCAAATATTTTTTAAATTACTATTTGAAACATTAGCTTCAGCTAAATTGCTGCATTGTGTACTTTTGGACTGCACATTTACTAGCAGAAATGTATTCCAGCCATATCCCGTTGCTCTTCCTTACCTTTGGGACAGGGACGCTATCCTGGCCTGATTTGAAAAAGGCTCGGTTGCAGAGGCTCACCACTTTGCAGAGAGCTCTCCACGTCTCAGAGGACTGATCAAAACTTTGCCCTGGAAGGCACAAAATGAGACAGAGTGAGGGGAGGTGGCACTAATAGTTTTTTTCTGTATCAGATGGCTTAGGACCGAGTTATCCAAAGGATTGCTTTCACCCATATGAACCAGCCTGGGCCATGACTAAGGGAGCTGGGCATGTTTAGCCTGGAGAAGAGGAGGTTAAGGGGTGATATGATAGCCATGTTCAAATATATAAAAGGATGTCACATAGAGGAGGGAGAAAGGTTGTTTTCTGCTGCTCCAGAGAAGCGGACACGGAGCAATGGTTCCAAACTACAAGAAAGAAGATTCCACCTAAACATTAGGAAGAACTTCCTGACAGTAAGAGCTGTTCAACAGTGGAATTTGCTGCCAAGGAGTGTGGTGGAGTCTCCTTCTTTGGAGGTCTTTAAGCAGAGGCTTGACAACCATATGTCAGGAGTGCTCTGATGGTGTTTCCTGCTTGGCAGGGGGTTGGACTCAATGGCCCTTGTGGTCTCTTCCAACTCTATGATTCTATGATTCTATGACATTAGCCTCAGAGGCCTTGCTCACTGCTCATCATTTAATGATTCTAATGAACTGGTATATTGGTGTCCATTATAGTTCAGATATTATTGATTTATTTGAGGTGCCTGTGGTCCCTACCCTTTACCCAGGAGCCCCAGGGAGGCCAACCATTACATTAAAATAACAAAAAATTGTCCAGTAGCACCTTAGAGACCAAGTTTTTTTCTAGGTATAAGCTTTCGTGTGCATGCACACTTCTTCAGATACTCTGCAACAGAAGTCACCAGACCCTTATATATAGAGGGAGGACATAAATCTGACATCAGGAATCACAAGACAGAGAAACCAGTAGGAGAACACTTCAATCTCACAGGACATTCAATACAAGATATAAAAGCAGCTGTCTTATTACAAAAGAATTTCAGAAACAGACTTGAAAGAGAAGTTGCTGAATTACAACTTATTACTAAACTGAAAACAATGGAGAGACCTGGTCCGAATAGAGATAGTGGATTCTTGTCTCATTATACATGCTAAAGCTATTTTTGGTCATCTGCATACTATCTCTTGCTTTTTCCTGTAGGACTAATAGCAGTAATGAACAGTCGTCAACAGGTTTACCATACCCATTGAGTCAATCACCCATCTCCTACTACCCTTCTGAGAAATACCCCACCCCACCCTCCCTCTCTATATAAGGGTCTGGTGGTTTCTGTTTCAGAGTATTTGAAGAAGTGTGCATGCACATGAAAGCTTATACCCAGAACAAATTTAGTTGGTCTCTAAGGTGCTACTGTGTCAGACCAACATGGCTACCTACCTGAAATTAAAATAACAATTGACATGGTGACACTGCATGGTGGTTTCTGACATCAAGGAGCAAGTTTCTGGCTGTGTTTGGATATGATTGGTCATGCCGGGTGGCAGGAGGAGGTTGCTGACAGCCATGGCCACCTGCTGGACTGCTTCTAAGTAGGATGGCAGGCAGGTGGGGGCTGACTGGGAGAAGACTGAAGATGGTGGAACAGTGCCCTATTCGCTCTAATGGACCAGCCTCCACCAATAGCCATGGATGATGGGAACTGTAGTCCAACAACACACATATTCCGTACCCCTGATTTAAATCAATTGACCCTGCCTTTCCTGGCCAACCCTATCCATTAGTCTCTCGGACACAAGTGCCTCTGGCCCAGCATTTGTGAAGCCCAGTTTCTGCACCTGATTGATCTTCTGTGGTGTCCGCTGTATGGATCTGGTTGTCAAACCAAAGGTGGGAGACGGTCATGCGGTTCTGAGTGAGAGTCCCTGTTTTATCAGAGCAGATGACAGAAGTTGAGCCCAGCGTCTCGACGGCCTCCAAGTTCTTCACCACACAGTTCTTCCGGGCCAGGCGTTTGGCTGTGAGGGAAAGACAAACCTATGAATAAAGAGAAAGAGACAAAGACAGAGAGATGGAAATGTAGAAAACTTCAGCTGAAAATACATGTAATGAAGGAAAGGTTACCATGTTTTAGAATTTGGGGCTGCATACACACTATAACACTAAATCACATTTGAAACACATTTCTCCCCTCAAAGAATTCTGGGAATTGTAGTTTATCCCTCATAGAGTTGCAATTCCCAGCAACCCTGTACAAACTACAATGCCCAGAAATCCTTGAGGGGCAAAATTTGTTTTGAATGTGCTTCAGAGGAATAGCGTGTACGCAACGTTTGTTAAAAGTGAGCAAGAGGGGCATGATAAATCTATGAAGATTATGCATAATATGAAGAAATTGACAGGGGAATTTAGTTTTCTCTCTTTCTCATAAATCTGTAACTCTGAGGCATCCACTGAAGCTGAATGTTGGAAGATTTGGGACAGACAAAAGAAACATGTCGAGGGCTACATGATCCCCACCCCTGCCCTAAAACCGAGGGAGAGCGATACTTACAGTGACAGTTGCCAGAAGGCCCTCGGGGACGTATGCCACCACAATGGCCATGAAGAAGACCATGGCCTTAAGAAAGGGGTATCCAATCACCATGGCGACCACAAAGAAGGTGGCCCCAAAGAAGATGGCCAAGCCGGCAATGATGTCGACAAAGTGCTCTATCTCGATGGCGATGGGTGTCTTCTCATTCTCCACGCCCGAAGCCAGGCTGGCAATGCGCCCAATGATGGTACGGTCCCCAGTGTTAATGATGATACCCGTGGCTGTGCCTGAGAGGACACAGGCAGATAAACAGAGCTGGTATGGGTTCATAAACGTGACCCCCCAAACTTCTTTAGGTAGGGGCATGTCCAGATGGCCAGGCCCCCCAGGGTGCATTCTTCACGATGGGAAACCATTCGTAAGGACTCTGTGTGGATTTGGGCCAGGCCCTGCCAGCTTTGTAGATCACGGGAAGCAGTGATGGTTGAGCAGCTTTTAATGGTCCTCCCACTGCCTCACTCAGGATGAAGACCCTCAAGAAAAGTGGTCAAGGACTGCATACTGGCAGTGGGCAGGGCCAAATCCCAAAGCAGGACCATAATATAGATATATGCACTCCACACACACACACACACACACACACACACACTATTCTCTCTCTCTCTCTCTCTCTCTCTCTCTCTCTCTCTCTCTCTCACACACACACACACACACACACACACACACACACACTGCCCACCCATTCACACACACTTGGACACCTTCCTACCTTCTAAGCACATGGTAGAGAAGAAGGCAATGTTTCTAGTTTCCAGGGGGCTCTCGTGGGTGCATTCGGGGGCTCTTGTCTGAGGCTCTGATTCCCCAGTCAGAGAGGAATTATCCACCTGAAAGGGAGAGAGAGAAGCGTGATTCATGCATGTGGCTATTTGCCATGGACTGCCTCTCCCCACATGAACTGACATGGTCCTCACTGAGATAATCATCTGAGGCCCTTCTTTGTGTGCCCTCTCCATGGGACACAAGAAGGAGCCTTTTCAGTGGTGGCCCCCTGCTTGTGGAACGCTCTCCCCATGGAGGCATACCTGACACCATCTTTATGTACTTTTATGTTACAGGCAAATATTTTTCTCTTTATCTGGGCTTTGTTCCTTAATTTCAAGGGTGGCATGGTGGCCTCTATTAGAGGGGCATATCTGCATAACTGTGTTTTTAGCTTTCCCCCTTGGTTTTATAAATGTAATTTGTTTTGTGCCACTCTGTGAGAAAAGGGACTAACGAAAATTGATATTAATATCAAAAGCCCTTGCCTACCCCTCGCTTTCCTCCCTGAAATTTACCCACCTGCACCAAGACGGCATTCTAGAAAGGTGGGTTTTATCCAATGTTTGTTAGCCTCAGAGTAGACCCTTGGAAATTAAAGGACACCATCACCTTAGGCCCATCAATTTCAGTGGGTGTATTCTGAGCAAAATTGAGTTGGATACAAACTCTTTGCATGTAATGAACAGGTGAGTATGGACGCCTGGATAGGTTGGCAGGGAGGGATTTGTTTAGGTAAAAGCGGCTGGTGGGGGAAGGGTGAAGCACTGTGCTGCAGTTGCATAGGAGAAGGAGAAGGGTGATGCCCTGTGCTTCCCTGCTGCAACTGCGTAGAAGTGGCTATCAGGATTCACATGCTCCAAGTGACCAAGTAATGCGTCAGCTCCCTTCCCAGTCCCATCTTGTCCAGCACTTTCTTCTCACAGTGGCCAAGCAGATGCTTCTGGGAAGTGCCCAAGCAAGGTTGTAGCCTTCTTGCATTGTCTTTCTCCAACAACAGGCATACTGCCTCAGGTAGTGGAAGTGGTACATAGCCATCATACGTTGTAGCTATTGGTAGCCTTGTCTTCCATGAATTTATCTACTTCTCCCCAGGCAAAAAAATAATAATCAGACTTTATGGTTTGCTTCATCCAGGAGAGGGCAGCAGAGGCACAAGCTACGAGAAGGTAGGTTTTGCTTAGAATTTTCCCCTTCCCACAAAGGTCTTGTGTACCTTGCAGCCTTGCGAGGTGATAATCCTGATGTCTGCTGGGACTCGGTCTCCCCCTTTGATCTCCACCAGGTCACCCACCACCAGCTGATTGGCGTTGATCTGGAACTTGTCGCCATCTCGAATCACTGTGGCTTGCTGAGGTCGGGAGGAACAAGAGTCAGACGTTAAAACTTGGAAACCTATAAATCAAACCACACCTCCAGATGGGACTATTGTAATGCGGGGCGCGGGTGGCGCTGTGGTCTAAACCACTGTGCCTCTTGGGCTTGCCGATCAGAAGGTTGGCTGTTCGAATCCCCACCACGGGGCGAGCTCCCGTTGCTCTGTCCCAACCTAGCAATTTGAAAGCACGCCAGTGCAAGTAGATAATTAGGTACTGCTGTGGCGGAAAGGTAAATGGCATTTCCGTGCACTCTGGTTTCTGTCGCAGTGTTCCGTTGCGCCAGAAGCAGTTTGGTCATGCTGGCCACATGCCCTAGAAAGCTGTCTGTGGACAAACGTCGGCTCCCTCGGCCTGAAAGTGAGATGAGCGCCACAACCCCACTGGACTTAAGCATCCAGGGGTCCTTTACCTTTACCTATTGCAATGCACTGTATTTGAGCCTGCTGCCACGATCATGCAGCACCTCTGCTGAAATAGCAGCACTGGCTGGTAATTTGCTGCCTAGCCATGGCTGTCTACACATTACTGCTTATTCTGGTTCCAGTGTTCTCCCACTGCTGGTGTTTTTGAAGCTGAATAGTCATGACATTAGCCACAGTCCATAGGTGTCTTGTAGCTATCTCACAGTTTATCCATTAACATCTTCTGCCTCATCCCTTTAACTGAAGATGCTTGGGATCAAACTTATTATTATTGTTGTTGTTGTTTAGTCGTTTAGTCGTGTCCGACTCTTTGTGACCCCATGGACCAGAGCACACCAGGCACTCCTTATTATTATTATTACTCCTTATTAATAATAATTATTATTAATTAGATTTATATACAGCCCTTCATCATAAGATTTCAGAGTGGTTCGCAGAATAAAATATAGGGTAAAAACAAGTTTAAGGTTCCTGCTTGGTGCAATGAATTCTTCCTTCCATATGCTAACAGAAACTCTTCCCCAGAAGATAAAGAGAAGTCAGGGGAACTCTGAATTCCCTCATTTAATTGATCTTAACAAAATAAGTTACTGACCACAGAAGAAAGCACTCAAAGCATGAAGTCTGCTGCTGAGCTATGATTTCTTTCCTTCAACTATTTGGGTGCAGCAGGAGTAGAAAAGATCAAATTCTCCCTCTTATATTCCTTTAGTCTCCTAGGGCTATTTTTCATTAAAAGAAAGAAAGAAAGAAAGAAAGAAAGAAAGAACTTGGAATTGCCAGTTTCACTTCTACAAATTACAGGAGCCTGATCTGTGGTTGTGTGTGCACACCTGCGTGTAAACCTGGCCTGATCCTTCACTGCCTTCAGCCACATTTGCAACAGCAGTCACCCAGGAAATTTCCCCTTACCTGCGGCACTAGATTCTTGAAGCTCGCAATGATGTTGGTGCTTTTGAATTCCTGGTAGTAGCCGAAGCAGCCGGTCACGACCACGACAGCAATGAGAGCAATAGCCAAGTATAGCTATATGGGGAAGAAAGCAAAAAAGAGCCTATGATCTTTGTGTAGTATTTTGTCACTCCAGCAGCTGTTACGCCTTCAGTTTCCACTTTAAAATTCTGCATTTGTTGGAGCATCACTGCTGGGTGACCTGAACCTCACCACCTTTCGCTCACCAGTTTTATTTCTCACCACTGTGTCCTCCTCATAGCATCTTTTAAGTCAGGGATGCAGAGGGGAATGGACAACAGGACCCTCCAGGTGTCATAGGACTCCAGCTCCCATCAGCCCCAGCCAGGATGGCCAAAGCTCAGGGATGATGGGAGTTGTAGTCCAGTCACACCTGGAGGGACTACAGCTTCTCCCAGCCCTGCTTTCGGCACTTACGTTGTCTGCACTGGTGAGGTCACCTTGCCCGAGCTGGATGCCAAAGGCAATGAGGCAGATGGCTGCTGCCACCCACATGAGACACTGCAGCCCCCCGGCCAGCTGGCGGGCAAACTTCACATACTCAGGAGTGCCCTTGGGGGGCTTCAGCTCATTGGGGCCATCACGAAGAAGGATCTCTCCTGCCACAGTGCTGCTCAGGCCCTGGAAGTAGAGAGAAGGGGAGGCAGGACCATTAGAAATACTTCCCCCCAGGACTGGAGTTGGGGAAGAGACAATTCTGAGTCCCTAGCTTGTCCTCTGCTTTGACAGTCCCAAATATTTGGGTCCAAGAAGGCTACCTCCTTGAAGTGTAGGTGGGTTCCCATGAGGCAAGACAGAGTGATAACAGGAAGAACTTTTATTGAACTACATCACTGGGAAACAGAGTCAAAACAACTGCTTATACAGTGGTAACTTGGGTTACATACGCTTCAGGTTACATTCGCTTCAGGTTACAGACTCTGCTAACCCAGAAATAGTACCTTGGGTTAAGAACTTTGCTTCAGGATGAGAACAGAAATTGTGCTCTGGTGGCCCCATTAGCTAAAGTGGTGCTTCAGGTTAAGAACAGTTTCAGGTTAAGAATGGACCTCCGGAACGAATTAAGTATGTAACCAGAGGTACCACTGTATATATTTCTGTAAGCCTGGGCCACTCCCACTCCCAACTTGATTGGCTGTCTAAACTTCCAGACTGCGAATCACGACTCAGAGTTCAAGGGCCAATGGCAGAGGCCCAAATCCTGAAATGTTCTGTGATTGGACAACATGTATCGAATCAGAACACAGGCGCTCAGAATCCTTAGTCCAGACTCAAGCTCAGGCAGACACGGACCACTGAAAACACAACACTCCCCAAAGCCCATTTGGTGGCTGTGCTATAGCTGGAGGCAGTAATGCTTCTCAATCAACAGTTTCTGGAAGCTACAGGAGGGGAGAAGACTCATGTTCTCAGGTCCTGCTGGAGGGTTTTTCCACAGCTATCTGAGTGGCTGCTGTGAGAACAGGATGCAAGATTACATTGGCCTGATCCAGTAGGCTGTTCTTATGTTCGTTTACTCCCAAGACTATGAAGCGCGTTCCAAAGAGATCATGAAAGCAAATGTGGGTTGTGGTGGGGGGAAAGCTTCTTCAACTTTTCTTTTACAAAAATGCATGGTTGGAAAAAAAATGCACCTTGAGATCAAATCTTGATATGGCAAAAGAACCGATTTCAAACGGATTGTGATTCTAAAAGTTCTGACACAGTAGCTCAATATTTGCCAGAAGAGCTGGGGCTTTTAGCTAAAAAAACAAAACAAAAAACCACAACAATTGAATTCTCTTGGAAATAAAGTTAGTTGGATAGTTTAAGTACTCCTTCTTACCTAAGAAGCATAATATAAGGTCCAGAGGTAGCATTATTATCAATTTAAGGTGGGGTGGAAGGTTCACAGGCTATAAAGGACTCGCTCACTAATTTATTGACTGCTACATGAATTATGATAGCTAGGAAGTGGAAGGGGCAAGCAGAATATAAAATAGGAGAATGTTATAAAGAGGTGTGGGGATATAGCTATTAATGATCAATAAACATGTGCCATTAAGGCAGTGGCATAGCGTGGGGGGTGCAGGGGGGGCCGGCCGCACCGGGCGCAACATCTGAGGGGGCGCGCTCGCACTCGCAGCTCTCTGCCCCTACCGGGTTAGGGGGCGCAAATTACTTGCCTTGCCCCGGGTGCTGACAACCCACACTATACCACTGCATTAAGGTAAGATGGGGAATACACAGGAGAAATGATTTCGAGGAAATATGGAAGGTGTTTGTAGAATCTGTACTGTTAAACAGAAAGGGGTCAAACCATCACAAGGGCTATTGAAATTTTGCGAGGTTGGAATGGTTGGGGGTAGGGGGTGCACATTTTTATTCTTATTTATTTATTATTATTACTTTGTCAAAAGAAAAAAAAAAGAAAAAGCATAATATGCCACTGACGTTGTGAGGTAATATGTGCTTTGAGTATGAATTTTGACATTTTGGACACATTTTTAAAATCCCTGTAATATTTTGTTTCAACACTAGATGGCGCACAAACATTCAGATCGGGAGGACCCCAGACAAGAATACACCACACTCAGATTGTTGCATATCCCCTCTTTAAACCTGTGGGCATCACCTTGGTGACGCTGGTCCGATGCTTGAGCTCCAGGTCTTCTATGGACAACTGGTGATCGTCCTAAAAGGGAAAGCAGACCCAAGATGAAGAGAGAGTGGCTTCAGAGGGGGGAGGGAAAGGGATATTGGGTGGCAGGGACTGCCCGCAGCTGCCGCTGCCTCACAACTACCACATAAAAGGTAAAAAAAGAGAGAAAAGGTAAAGGGCCCCTGGATGGTTAAGTCCAGTCAAAGGTGACTATGGGGTTGCAGCGCTCATCTTGCTTTCAGGCTGAAGGAGACGGCGTTTGTCCACAGGCAGCTTTCCGGGTCATGTGGCCAGCATGACTAAACAGCTTCTGGTGCAACAGAACACCATGATGGAAACCAGAGCGCATGGAAACGCCGTTTACCTTCCCTATTTATTTACTTGCACTGGTGTGATTTCAAATTGCTAGGTTGGCAGGAGCTGGGACAGAGCAATGGCAGCTCACCCTGTCATGGGGATTCGAACCGCCGACCTTCCGATCGGCAGGCCCAAGAGGCTCAGTGGTAAGCCTACAGGGGCCCCTCAGAGCAGAAGGGACCCCATCTTAAAGCAGCCGCCATCCCTGCCAAGGTCACCCAATGAGCTTGGTGGCTGAGCAGAGATTTAAACCTGCGCCCTTTGCCAAGTCACCATGTTGCCTTTCCAGATAACAAGTAACACCGGCAGCAATAGCTAGGATGGTAAATATGATAAATAAATATTATGGAAGTGTGACTGCAAGCAAGGGCCTTTCCTCAGTTGCCTCTCTGTCTCACGGAATAAGAGTCCCTTTGAGAACGTCCAAATCAGCATTCAGCTGACTTACCACATCCATCTCTTTCTTCATACTCTCCAATTTCTCTTTCTTCTTTTCCCCTTTCTTCTTCTTCTTGATCTTGACATCCATTTCCCCACCAGGATGTTTCTCCATTTCCACCGAGTACATCTCGTACTTGTCCTGAAGCCAAGAGTGAGGGGAAAATAGAGATTTGTGAACTTGAACTGATGCGCCATGGCAATGTAATCAGCTGAAACTTTAGTTTTGGGGAAAGGCACTCTGCACATGCTCAGAAGCACATCCTTTTATTAACCGCAAGGGGAAGGGACTTATGAATAGAGGCATTATCATCTATTAACTGCTGGGAAAGGCACTTCATACATGCTCAGAGGTGCTGTCTTTCATTAATTGCTGGGGGAAGGGTACTTTGCACATGTGCAGAGGCATTGCCTTTCATGAATGGGAGAATGCAGGTGGCACAGGCTGAGAGGCACTATTAATGAGAAGGAAAGGCACTTCACACATGTTCAGAGGCACTGCCTTTCATGAATGGGGGAATGCAGGTGGCACAGGCTGAAAGGCACTATTAATGGGAAGGAAAGGCACTTCACACATGTTCGGAGGCCCTGTCCTTTATCGTATTTCGGAGCTCAAACCCAACAATCTCCCTTGCAGTAGAGACTGAATTCAAATTCGACAAGATAGGAGATTTTCTCAAAGTGAGGGTTCTTGTTAGGGCACCCTTTCTTTGTGCCTGAGGAACTGGGTGGTGGTGGTCACGAGCTTGGCTGGATCTGTTCCTCAGCATAAGAAAAAACAACCACAACTCGAGTGGATTAATCTGCCTGCATTTGTGTAGGAGAACAAAATCAGTAGTTCTAAGCGGGGGAGGGGGGCATCCTTTCTGTGGGTTGGATCCAGTTTACTCCAGGGATAAGTGGATTTAAGATTGCAACCAAAATTAATTGAACCATGGCCAAACCACAGGTCAGCCCAAATCAGTTTGATTGGTTCAGGATCGAGGATTTTTAAACCCTGCTGATTTCAGTGGGATAATGTACTTGACCCCCCCGCCCATTTAACATGTGGGACATCTCTCTTTCTCTCTCTCCTCTCTCCCTACACATAGCAATTCTCTCAAGATTTCTCCTCATATTCTTCTCTCTAGTTGGGAGAGGGGTTGTTCATTGATATTAATTTTTTGTACTGTATCTTTATTTTTACAGTGGTACCTCAGGTTAAGCACTTAATTCGTTCCGGAGGTACCATTCTTAACCTGAAACTGTTCTTAACCTGGACTTCCGGTCGACGCCAGCGTTTAATGGCGGTCCGAGCCTCGAGCTCCGAGGCAGGACTGCTTCGCTAGTTCGGGTCTTACCCGCTACGGCGAGCGGGGGACCCCTAAAATCACAGGCGCGGAGCCTGTGAACAAAGGAGATTCGGTGGGCACCTTTTGCGCCCCCCGGCACTGTGAAGGAGCCTTTTTAAAGGCTTCTGAGCGGCATCGGGGTAAGCGCGGTGCTGAGAGTCGTCACCCAGCTAGCGGAGTGAAGCCGCGTCGCCATGAACGGAGAGCGCCGATTCCTTCCTGTAACTGGAAATTGACTACAACACCCGTGAGTAAGACTGGAAATTGACGGGACTCCAAAATAAGAAATTTGGCTGAAAACGGGAAAGGCATAAATTAAGGAAGTCTGCCTCCCCGGAGCTGCAGGAGAAACAAAGCAACGAAAAATCAAGCTGCATTTGAAGGGAACCTTTCTTTTTTTTTTTAAGCTGTCAAACTGACATCGGACTAAATTTCCCCCCCGAAAGGCAGGAGAAGGGGGGAAGGGATTGGGACATTGTTAATCTGCTGGAAAACGATTGGGAAAATAAGACCTTCCACTGTCAAACCCCCCCCCCCCAGGACGGGCTGCCCAAACAAGACACCGGGACATGAACTGTCAAACTTTTTAAAGTGGGGGCTTGCTTGTAACAAAGTTACTGGACCTTAGATTTACCCTGTTGCATTTTGGTTACATAGAAGACAGAGACTTTTTGGTTTGGACTCTGGAAATTACTGGCTACTGTTATACTTTCTTGCTTCTTTGTCTTTTCTCCTTGCCATTTGGATACAATTGAATGCTCCCTCTAGAGGGTCTTAAGTGAAAGTGTTGCATTTGGAAAAGTAACAGTGGGATTTTCCACTTGGAAACTAACTCTGTGAAAACGACCTTGAGGATATGAGTGGCCCTACAGAAGAGATAGTAACAAGGCTTAAAGCAAAACAATCCCAGAAGAAAAGGGGCTCCATATCAGGAACTGCACCAGCTGCACAGGAAAAAACAGTAGCTTCTATGGATCCTATGACACAGGCACTCCTTAAAATAAATCAATCTCTGGAAGCACTGACAAAGCTATCGACAGAGAACTCCAAAAAATTAACAGAGTTGACAACAAGACTAGATGTTAATACAGCCAGTGTAAAGTCTAACACAGATTCTATAAATAGATTAATCCAGGAGAGCTCTGAAACACGAAAGATTGCAGAAAGTGCAAAAAATACGGCTGAGGAGACAAGGGAAAAGGTTGGGCCTATTATTAAAAAAGTGAATGAGCATGATGCAGCCCTCTCTTTATTGGAACTTCAGAGGAAAGAGAAGAATTTAAAACTTAGACTGGTTCCTGAAGGGGAAGGGGACAACCTTGTGGAATTCCTTACAGAGAACTTTATAGCTTTTTGGCAAGAGGAATGGGCGGAAGATTTTGTTAAACATGATTAGAAAGGACCAGTTGGTTAAAGGAGTTCAGGTCGGAGTTAGACATTACAAGTTAAGAGCATTTGCAGATGACCTAGTATTGACCTTGCAACAGCCAGACACTAGTACTAAAAGAGTATTAGAACTGATTGAAATATTTGGTCGAGTAGCAGGTTTTAAATTGAACAAACAAAAAACGAAAGTGTTGGAAAAAAACTTAACAATGGAAGAAAGAGAGAGTTTTCAGAATGAAACAGGCCTGGAAATAACAAAAAGGGTAAAATACCTGGGGTTAAACTTAACATCCAAGAATGTGAATTTATTTAAGGATAATTATGAAAAAAGTTGGGCAGAGGTAAAGAAGGATCTGGAAATATGGTCAAGGTTGAAACTTTCCTTGTTAGGCCGAATTGCTACTATTAAGATGAATGTATTGCCTAGAATGCTGTTTTTATTCCAGACGTTGCAGATTTTGGACAAGATGGATTGTTTCAAGAAGTGGCAGAAAGACATATCAAAATTTGTCTGGCAGGGCAAAAAGCCCAGAATTAAATTTAAGATTTTAACTGATGCAAAGGATAGAGGGGGGTTTGCCCTGCCGGACTTAAGACTTTATTATGAATCGGCAGCTTTCTGCTGGTTGAAACACTGGCTACTTCTTGAGAACACTGACATTTTGGACCTGGAAGGGTACGACAATAGCTTTGGTTGGCATGCATACTTATGGTATGACAAGGTAAAGGTATACAAAAGTTTTAAAAACCATATTGTGAGGAAAGCATTGTATAATGTTTGGATTAGATATAAAGATCTGCTGGAAAGTAAAACCCCTAGGTGGGTGTCACCAATGGAAGCTAGGGAAGTAAAAAAGCTTAATATGGACTCTAAATGGCCAAAATATCATGAAATTTTAGAATATGATGGTGAAAGGGTGAAACTTCAGAGTTATGAGAAACTAAAGCCTAAGGTTCGAGATTGGTTGCATTACCATCAGATAAATGAGACATTTAAACAGGACAGAAAAATAGGATTTCAGAAAGAGAAGTCAAAACTAGAAACAGAACTGTTGGAAACCAATACTAAGAACTTATCAAAAATGTATAACTTGCTGTTGAAATGGAATACACAGGATGAAACGGTGAAATCAGCAATGATTAAATGGGCACAAGATATTGGTCATGATATTATGTTTGCTGACTGGGAACAGTTATGGACCACCGGTATTAAATTTACTGCATGTAATGCTTTAAAAGAAAATATTATGAAAATGATCTATCGGTGGTACATGACCCCAGTCAAGCTTGCAAAAATTTACCACTTGCCTAATAATAAGTGTTGGAAATGTAATGAGACTGAAGGCACTTTCTACCACCTTTGGTGGACCTGCCCAAAGGTTAAAGCTTTCTGGGAAATGATCTATAATGAAATTAAGAAGGTCCTTAAGTGGACTTTTCCTAAGAAACCAGAGGCTTTCCTCTTGGGCATGGTTGGCCAAGTGGTGTTAAGGAAGGACAGGAATTTTTTTATGTATGCCACTACAGCAGCAAGAATTCTACTGGCAAAGTATTGGAAGACGCAAGAACTACCTACTCTGGAAGAATGGCAAACAAAGGTGATTGACTTTATGGGACTGGCCGAGATGACGGGCAGAATCCGTGACCAGGGGAAAGAGACAGTGGAAGAGGACTGGAAGAAATTTAAAATATATCTTAAAAATAATTGTAAAATTGAGGAATGTTAAGATGTCAGGGGGTAAGAGGTAAAGAATTGCAGCAGTAATCAAAAAAACTAAAGGAATCTTTATGAAAGGGAATTAAGATAATGGACCTAAGGGTTGCTAAAGAACTATTAAACAAGGATGCAGGGATGGGGAGGTATGGGGAAGTCAAAAGAAAGAAGGGTATGAAATGATGAGATTGAAATTATACTGTTTTGTATTGTTTTTGTTATCTATCTGAAAAATGAATAAAAATTATTAAAAAAAAAAAAAGAAACTGTTCTTAACCTGAAGCACCACTTTAGCTAATGGGGCCTCCTGCTGCTGCCGCACCGCTGGAGCACAATTTCTGTTCTCATCCTGAAGCAAAGTTCTTAACCTGAAGCACTATTTCTGGTTTAGCGGAGTCTGTAACCTGAAGCGTATGTAACCTGAGGTACCACTGTATATCTTTTTAGAGTTATGTGGGAAATGTTCCATTTGGTTGTTTCCTTTTTGGTGAGTTTTATTTATTGTTTATGACTACTTTTGTTATGTTTTTTTTTTAAAAAAAATTATGCACATTTTTTCATGTTGTAAGCCACCTTGAGCATGGTTTTAACTATGGAAAGGTGGCATACAAATAAAAAGATTAATTAATTAATAGTTATGAGGTTTAGAAATTTTTTAAACACCCCTGCCAGAAGCTGAGATTCTGCTCAGATGGTTGGATTCCTATTTCTACCCTGTTCTATGTTCTGCTGTGAGTTCACTGCCTGGATAACCCCAGGATATGTGAAATGAAGCCAACTTATGAAATCTTACATCTGTGCAAGACTCAACAACTGGCTCAACTTCCTAAACCCAGAATGACGGAAACTGTATTACAAATTGTCATGATTGTTCTCAGCCTTGCTATGTCTGTCGGCTGCCACTTAATTCAATTTATGCAACATCTAATCTTCTATATGGGTGGTGCATTCACAATTAACAAGAAGCACTAGAACCCTCACTTTGCCTAAAAACATGCATTGAAAGGTGGCAACACCTTGCCCTGTTGGCTCTCTTTCACTAGCTAGATGTCGCACATGACATGGTGATTTATAAGATGCCAAGGGCAGGAAGAAGTAAACCTGCCAATTTCACCTTCTCATTTTCCACTCTTCTTTTCAGCTCTCCACATTCCCACATCACTTTGCCTGTATGCATTTTAATACAAACTATACCCTAGTACAGTCAAACCTCGGTTGTTGAACGTAAACCATTCCGGAAGCCCTTTCGGCTTCTGAAATGTTCGAGAACTGAGGTGTGGCTTCCGATTGGCTGCAGAAGCTTCTTGCACTCAAGCGGAAGCCGCGTTGGATGTTTGGCTTCTGAAAAACATTAGAAAACCGGAGTATTTACTTCCGGCATTTGGGAGCCGAAACATTCCAAAATGGAGGTGTTCGGGATCCGAGGTTTGACTGTAAATGCAATTCTGTACACATCACTTGGCTGGAGAACTGCATTGAAAAAATCAGAGCAACAAGAATTTCAAAGTAATTGCTGTATTTTTGTTTTCATGGTGTTGAATGTTAGGCGGATTTCCCTTTAAATATGAACTGGGTAGAATTTCTCCCTCATCTCTTGTCAAGGGGGACCTTTGGAAACCATCATAGCAGAGTGCAGGTTTAACTCTGGCACTGTTGCTTTTCTGCAGATTTGTGCATGAATCGAGTGGGTAGAGTTCTCCAGAAGACTGTGACACCAAGAAATGCAGAACTGGAAGGACCACATAGGACATTTAGTCCAACTCCTGATCAATGCAGGGATCTTGCAATTGCAGCATCCCTGACTGATGATACTTCCAGTGCTTCAATACTTCCAGTGAAGGAGACCCTGCCATCTTGCAAGGCAGTCTGTTCTACTGGCACACAACTCATTCCATTAGGAAGTTTCTCTTAAAGTATAGCAGAAACCTGCTCTCTTGCCTTCCCCATACATTCAGTCTATTCCTGTCCCTTGAAGTAGCAATAAACAAGTCACCCCCCCCCTTTTGCATGGCAGAATTTCAGATATTTGAAGGCAGTTATCCTGTCTCCTTTTCATCTTCTCCGAATTAAAAGCAGTCAACTCAACTGTTCTTCATAGAACTTGATTTTCCAGATTCTGCACCATCTTTGCTGGTCTATTTTGCCTGCCCTGTGATATTTATGCAATAATAGTGAATTAGTGGTGGGTTCAGGCTGGGCCATCCACAAACCATTCTGCTTTATTAGCTGTTCTGCAACACCTCTCCAATGTCACTGCCACCAGGAGGGCAGTTCTTGCGCTGTAACAGTGCAACAAAAGTGGAACAACACCCCCCTACACAACAGAACATTTGTGGTATGAAAAATTACCAGACTTCAACTGGAAACTACAGGGATTCAGAGTTTGGAAACCAAGTTGTATATCTGCCCTGAAACATCTGCAGCCACAATTAGTATTGGAAGTGGGATCACGTATAGCGTCCCTGGTCCCACCACGGTCACAGATCATCAAGAATTCACAAGAAAAAGGAGGCCAGAGATGGAAACCTGAAACCTCTGTAAAACGGTGGTGTCTAGATGAAAGCAGAAGCTCCTTACCGCCTTCCCCATTTTGATTCCTTTGGGTCTGGTCTTCTCTAAGGCCAACAAGACAGACCTGGGTGGGTCTCGAGTGTCTGAGGCTGCTGCAGGTGCTCTGTGGCTCAGGGAGGGTAAACGGTGACCCCTCTTGGGTGTCCCCCTTTTATCAATTCCTCTGGGTGCCACCTTGTCCCAGGAAGGAGAGGGGATGCCAAGCCCTCTTGCGTGCTTTTTTGAAGTCACGCACCAGGAGGTGACAGCCTCGGAAGGGAGAAAACAAACACCCAGGGGAGCAGGTTTCACCTTGGACTCCCCTTTCCACCCATGGCAACTCCCTCTGGAGCAAACACATCCAGGCGTCGAAGGCAAAGACCTTGAAGGTGAGGGGGATGAAGGAACAGGCCATATAAAAGGATGGAGCTGGTGCCATTAAATACAAGGCTCTGGGGGAAAGCGGTGGCACGGCTGTGGCTCAGTGGTAAAAAATCTACTTTGCATGCTGAACGGTTCCAGGTTCGATCCCTGCCATCTCCCTGTGTGGCTGGAAGAGACCTCTTGATTTCCCCCCAGTATTAGTGGCCACTGAGCATACTCAGTTCTCACCAGGCTGTTTTTGGGTCTCCCCCTCCCCAAGATTAGATTATATTTCTGCAAACCTTGTTTATATTTCCTCCCCCTTGTGCCATTTTGGCCGCAACATGAGCACATCACACTGTGACATTTTATTGCAGGCCCCTCAATGTGTTATGATTAATGGATTTGATTTCAAGCTGTGGGGTGCAGTTTATTATTATTTCTACATGTAAGCACCCTTGATCACTGCAACAGATACCCCAAGAGGGGAGACAGGAATAGTAAGGTCTGGTTGGTAGGCCACTAGTTATGAGCTGTGTAACTGGCCCATGAAGGACCGTCAACAGCGACCCCCCGCAAAAAAAAATCCCTTGGTGATGCCACCGTGGCAATGACACATAAAAAGAAGGCGATGGAAGTATGGCAATTACAATATTTGTTAAGAGTGCTGAGAGTTGTTGGGAGACTCTGATTCCCCTCACAGAGCTGCGGTTCCCAGAGTTCCTCAGGAAGAGACAATGGTTGAGAAATGACTTTGGAAACTGTAGTTCTATGAGGGGACTAGCGGTTGCCTTATTTATTTTATTTATCAGATTCACATAGCATCCTTCATCACAAGATCTCAAGGTGGTTTACAAGATAAAAATACAAGGTAACTCTCAGCACCCTTAACAAACATCAGCTCCCAGAATTCTTGGGGGGCGGGGAGGGGAGCTGCGGTTGTTTAAAGTGCTTTTAATAGTGGTTTTGCGGCATGGTGTGAATGTGACCTAAATGGGAAATGAATCAAATTTCGTCCCCCTTCCTCTGGCACGAAGCTTTGCGAAAGAACCACAGCTGTGGTAGCCACATCAAGTGGAAACTGCTATAGCCTCGCAGCAAGCATCCTACGTGGTCAGCCTTTCTGTGGGATTTGGCGTTGTTCATGCCTCTCAACTTTGAGCTTTCAGTTTGTGGTTCTTGAGTAGGAGAACAGGAGAGGTTTGAGGGCAAGCGACTTCTGCTAGCATCTGAAGAGATTTCTCATTCCCCTCCCTTTGTTAAACACTTTATTTAACCGACAAACAAAAAGCACAAAAACCCCAAAATACTCCCACAGTGCATCAGGTTATACTTCCCTATTTGAAAGAGAGGAAATTCCTTGGAGGCCAGATCTGCTGCCCCTATTGATCCTGCTGCCCGAAGGCCGTTGCCCCAATTTGCCTCAAGGTTGGGCTGGCCCTCACTTAGACCATTCTTGCATTGTACAACTCTCCTCATCCTTCCAGGGATAGTTTGTCTTGCAGCTACTAATAAGCTACCAATGTTGATAGAAATATAACAATAATATAATTAAAACATGTTAGTTGTGTTACAGGAATTTATGTAAAGGTTGGGGTGGGGAGTTGCCCCTCCAGCAGACAATATAGACCCCCCTGACTACCAAACTCAACACAATCACTCCTGCATATGTCCCCACAAAACACTTCATCACAGTTTTTCCCTATCTCTATTCAACAAATACAACAATTCACTGATAAATGTACAGTGGTACCTCAGGTTAAGTACTTAATTAGTTCCGGAGGTCCATTCTTAACCTGAAACTGTTCTTAACCTGAAGCACCACTTTAGCTAATGGGGCCTCCTGCTGCTGCCGCGCCACCGGAGCACAATTTCTGTTCTCATCCTGAAGCAAAGTTCTTAACCTGAAGCACTATTTCTGGGTTAGCGGAGTGTGTAACCTGAATTGTATGTAACCCGAGGTACCTCTGTATCTATGTACTGGCTCACTGGGAAAACTTTAGAAAGTCATATAAAATTGCTCCAGTATGGATTTGCGCCATTCCAACTTTGTTCTGTTCAGGAAAGGAATGGCTACCAAGGAGGGAGTCTGGGATGTGGGCAGCCACAATCCCTGAAACATGGAATCACATATATAGCAGCCTCTTGCACAAGAGATAATCACTGGCACCCTGGCAAATGGGTGCCAGACGGGCAGTCGTCTCATGGACAATGGCAAACCAGCCAGGAATGGATTAGGTCCTGGGTCAGGACAAAGGAGTGTGATTACCTGATGGGGAACCAGGAACATGTAAATATCCCTATTGTATCACTTGATGGGTTTACAGTGGTGGGCAAGGGAGATTGGGGGCAAACCTGAGGAACTGGTTTCTACCAGAAAACCCGTCCCTGTTTGTAATGTATGCATGATGTATCTGGGATGTATGTATGATGCTTCACGTGAGGTGTTTATGGGAAAAGGGGAAACTGATAAAAGAGGATGCATCCCTTTGTTCGGGGCTTCTCCCTGCTTCTTCTATGAGGTGGCTAGAAGTTCTGTTGCAACAGTCTTTTAAATAAAGATCAGGCCTACAGGCTGCTGTTTTGCTCCTATTTTCTTGGCTGGTGTGTTTGTTTGGGAATCCAAGGGACCCAGGAATTTTCCTTTTACAGTTGCTTTTTACGCAAAAAAAGAAATCTCCAAGCAATTTACAGCATATTTAAAAACATAAGCAGAAGGCCCACACCACATCCTCTTTTTAGGATTTGCGCTCATAGAA
Organism: Podarcis cretensis; assembly: GCF_951804945.1. Lineage (NCBI taxonomy): Eukaryota > Metazoa > Chordata > Lepidosauria > Squamata > Lacertidae > Podarcis > Podarcis cretensis. The sequence goes on along the minus strand of NC_137177.1, from coordinate 19,394,376 downwards.
TTGCAGAGTTGGAAGGGTGGTGTGATTGTGGCTTTTATTTTGTTCATAGTCAATAACAGAGGCTTGTCACGTCCCACTTTTCTCAGTAACTCTTAGCGGGCTGCCCTTTCCCTCCCGTTTCTTCACTGTCGTTCCTTTCCCCCCTGAGAGACCTTGACAGGACCTTGCACTAAAATGCCCCAGCCTTGCGTCCAGAGCTGCCTCTGGCATGTTCACAGACCTTCGCCTTGTGCTGGAGCCAGAAATCTCTGGGGAACAGGGCCCTCCTCCCCAACCCCTGCTTATCGGCTGGTGACCTTACAAAGAGGAAGGAGAGATAGGGAAGCTGAAGGATTAGCGTAAGCAAACACAACTCGCATATGTGAGATGTGAAAGCGTCAGTTTGCCTTCTCCGTGCCCAATAGCATTCTATTCCAGGTCACGTGCTACAACCTTGTGTTAGAAGCCCTGCTGGGAGCCATGGAACCAACTGCAAACCACCCCATGTACACATGTATAACTCAGTTCTAAGATAGCTGCATTGACTTCCAGTTCATTTCTGGGCTCAGTTCAAGGTGCTCATGCCAGGACTTAAAAGTCCTAAATGATTTGGGTCCCACATACCAGAAAACCTGCCTCCTTCCCTCGGAAGGAGTGGTGACTCAGGAGAAGGCCTTCTCTCTTGGCCAGGCCTTAAACTGTGAAATTCCTTGCCCAAAGACCCTCAAATGCCCCTGTTTTCCAGGGCAAGTCCCAGATTTACAGAAGCCGGCCTGGTTTTTTTTATTTGATCCCAGAATGTCCCGCTTTTCCTTAGGAAATCCCTATTTTCATTGGAGAAATGGTGGCGATTATGGAGTTATCCAACCTCATCTGAAGGCAGCCCTGTATAGAGAAGCTTTTTTAAAATGTTTAATTTTTTATATATATGTTGGAAGCCACCCAGAGTGGCTGGGGCAAACCAGTCAGATATATAAATGTTATTGTTATAAATTGGTATATTGGTGTAACTATTATTGGTAATACAGTGGTACCTTGGGTTACAGACACTTTAGGTTACAAATGCTTCAGGTTACAGACTACGCTAACCCAGAATTAGTATCTTGGGTTAAGAACTTCAGGATGAGAACAAAAATCGCACGGCGGCAGTGGGAGGCCCCATTAGCTAAAGTGGTGCTTCAGGTTAAGAACAGTTTCAGGTTATGAATGGACCTCCAGAATGAATTAAGTACTTAACCCGAGGTACCACTGTATTGGTATAAATATTACTGTTATTATTGAATAGGGTGTCCCTATTTTCATTGGAGAAAGGGTGCGTCCGGCTTCTTCACTTTACAGCTTTCAACGAATGATGAAGATCTACCATTTTACCCTGGCGTCTGACACCTGAGATGTATGTTTTCTGGGATTATCCTATTCCTGTGATTTGCTTTTCGCTGTTTTCAGTTCTGAATTTCAAGTCATCGTCTACCACCCTCAGACCTGCTGGCAAAGGGCAGATAATTCATTCATTATTAATTCATTCACTCATTACAATAGATGGGATCATAGGAAGCTGCCTTGTAACTGAGTCAGGCACCTGGTCCATCAAGCTTCATACTATCTACACTGACTGGCAGCCACCCGCCAGGATTTTGAGCAGGTTCTTTCCCTGCCCCAGATGGAGATGCTGTGGATCAAACCTGAGGTCTTCTGCATGCAAAGCATATGCTCTGCTGCTGAGTTATGGCCCTGCAGAATAAGTGTGAGCAGCACATACGTAACCAACGGCTTGAATAAGGGATGAAACTGCATTTCAAATTCCAGAAGCCTATGTAGAATGCCTAATTGGCGGTGGCGGAGGCAGCGAGGAAAGTATTTCAGCTAGACCTTTCCTTCAAGGAGCTCAAGACAGCATACATGGTTAACTGTTGGAGATGCAATAGGGTTAATGCTTCTCTAAAACATATGTTTTTTCATTGTCCTATATTGAAAGATTTTTGGCAGAAGGTAACTGGAACCATCAACAGAACTGTACAGAACAACCATACATTTGCAGAGCAAAATAGCTTCTTGAATTATATAGCCAGCACATGGAACCTTAGTAAAGGTAGAGGGACCCCTGACCATTAGGTCCAGTTGTGGCCGACTCTGGGGTTGCAGCGCTCATCTCGCTTTATTGGCCGAGGGAGCTGGCGTACAGCTTCCAGGTCATGTGGCCAGCATGACTAAGCCGCTTCTGGCGAACCAGAGCAGCATAGGTGAACCAGAGCAGCACACGGAAACGGCGTTTACCTTCCTGCCAGAGCAGTACCTATTTATCTACTTGCACTTTGACATGCTTTCGAACTGCTAGGTTGGCAGGAGCAGGGACCGAGCAACGGGAGTGAACCCCGTTGCGGGGATTCGAACCGCCGACCTTCTGATCGGCAAGTCCTAGGTTCTGGTTTAACCCACAGCGCCACCCGCGTCCCTCACAAAGGAACAATATGAGTGGACTCTTCATGCCCTTACCACAGCAAAAAGACTGATCCTGATGAATTGGAAAAATAAAAATGTGGCTCCCTTCTATGATTGGATTGAAGACTTGTACAAACTCGCAACATATGAGCTATTTACATATAAACGGACAAATTCAGACATAGACAAATTCATTGGTATTTGGAATCCAATCTTACAAATACTGTAATAGTGTGATGGCCTGGGAATCCGATTCAGAGGCTGAACCGGAGGAATCCCAGCCTGCACAGGAGTCCCCGCCTCCAGGGCCGGCTGAACTGGGGCAAGGCCTAGATTCTGAGGAGCCTGCACCTGTGTCAGATCCTCAGGAGCAGGCACCAGGTGAAACCCTTCTGGCCCCAGAGGTGCTTGAGGATTCAGTGGCTACAGGTGAGCCTCCTCCGGGGCCCAGTAACCCTTCAGCCTCTTCTGAACTGCAGAGGCTCAGGGCAGAGAGGCAAAGGGAACTGGTCTCTCCCAGGAGGAGTGCTCGCCTTAAGGCCAGGAGAGGCGGGTCTCCTGGGGGCCGGGACCGCCCCTGGCCTCAGAGAAGATAAAGGCCAGTCAGCCCGGTCCCAGGTTGCGGGAGCAACGTCGTTGATGAGCTGTTTCGGCCAGCATCCAGTCCTGTTTCCCCCAGAGTTCCTGTCCTTGCCCGGTTTCCCTCTGTGGACCCCGCTTCGCCCGAGGAGGACTGTCTGCCGACCCTCAACTTAGGTCCTAGACCTCGCCCCACGGTACCCTCCCCCCCTGGACCAGCACAAATAGGTTAAGATCTGGTGATGTACTATAACAACCATGTATACAGTTTTGGGTTTTCCCCCTCCCCACTTCGTTTTTCCTTCCTCGTGGGTTCTATTTCTCTTTCTCTTTTTTGTTTGCGTCTCACCATGTTTAGTGCACATATAATTATGTACATAATAAATATGTTACCAAAACCCCCCACAAAACAGCATACAGGGTTTCCTCCCTCCCCATTTTATCTTTACAGAAACCCTGGTTAGGCTGAGAGATGGTGACTGGCTCATGGTTGCCCATTAAACTTTGTTGCTGAGTGGGGATTTGAACCCTGAACTCCTGGATCCAGTCCACTGCATCACAAAGGCTTTTGATCCAGTTTCAAATCACTTCTCTGCCTTGAAACTCGCTCTGTTGTATCATGTGTCAACAGGAAGGCAGATATGAACGCAGCCGTCAGATTTCGACTCTCCTATATTTCATAGGAGCCGCACCCTTCATAGGAGCTGCACCCTTGAGCCGAGCCAGTTAATACGCCATACATTGCTATCTTTCCTTCTGGAATTTTGTTTCCTGGCCTTGTGACTTTCCTTGCATTGTACATGGCCAAATTGTTCTCAAGGCGACGAGCTCAAGGCTGCTTATCGAGTCACTGCTTGCATCACTACACAAGGCCAGATCTTCAGTCTGAAGGGAGGACAAATCCACAGCGTGGGTGGCGCTGCGGTCTAAACCACTGAGCTTCTTGGGTTTGTTGCTCAGAAGTTCAGCAGTTCAAATCTGCTTGATGGAGTGAGCTCCCGTCCCAGCTTTTGTCAACCTAGCAGTTCGAAAGCACGCCAGTGCAAGTAGATAAGTTGGTACCTTTGCGGTGGGAAGGTTAATGACGTTTCCGTACGCTCTGGTTTCCATCACCGTGTCCCATTGCACCAGAAGCAGTTTAGTCATGCTGGCCACATGACCTGGAAAGCTGTCTGTGGACAAACGTTGGCTCCCTCAGCCATAGTCACCTTTGACTGCACTTAACTGTCCAGGGTCATTTACCTATTTACCTTACCAAGCCGCATAACCCATGGGCTAAGCTGTCAAACCGGTGGTTCAAGTTGGGTTCATCAGCTGCAAGTCCCCATAGCTGCTGATTATCCAACATCCGTTGGGCTTGCAAAGCCCCAAAGCCACTTGAGCTGATTTAAGGACCTTCTTCTGCATTGTCCTTCAAAATGAGGACACAGCTCTGCACAAACTTTGCATGTGCTATTTCTAAATGCAAATTGAGAAATACCATTTGATTTAAATAGAAATGCAATGCATCTCCTCATGGAATCATAGAGTTGTAAAGGACCCCAAGGGTCATGTAGTCTAACCCCCTGCTATGCAGGATTCTCAGCCAAAACATCCATGGCAGGTGGTCATCAGAATGGGGAAGACTGTGATCTGATGACCTGGGAGCCTAGTCCGGGAGCTAACTGTTGATTGGCACCTTCAAGGCCTCTGATCTCCCTCCTTAGGGTCCTTTGGCTGTGTATACACCATACATTTAAAGTACATTTAAACCAGGACCCTCCCTTCCAAGAATCCTGGGAACTGTAGTTTATCCTACACAGAGCTACAATTCCCAGCACCCATAACAAACTACAGGGTTCTTTGGAGGGAGGGTTGTGCTTTAAGCATGCTTTAAATCTATGGTGCGCACACAGTTCTTTATCTTTAAAACCAGACTTGGACCTAGCAGCCCTTAAAACAATTCTACAAATAGAGGATTACTCTCTGTAAAATAGGACACATGGCCAGCTAATCCTGCTACAAATATAATGACTTCACTTGCACAAAAGCAGAAGAAGTTTGCTGAGGTCAAGTTAGCTGTGAGTACAGTCATAGCTGCAGACATGCCACTGATATTGTCACTGCCAAACACTTTAGGGAAATATGGAAGTGATTGTACTGAACGGAGAGCACAGCACAGCATGGGTGCATAATCAGTCACTTGCATATTCTCCAAGAAACTTGTGGAAGGCAGCAGTGCACGCTATTGGCAAACACGGCTGCTATGTGATCACTGGTGTTTCGCAACTGCTGTGTGGATGACATGTAACAGGGATAGCTGCTGATTGCAACAACAACAACTTCTTATTCTTATTCTTATTCTTATTCTTATTCTTATTCTTATTCTTATTCTTATTCTTATTCTTATTCTTATTCTTATTCTTATTCATACCCCGCCTATCTGGCTAGGTTTTCCCAGCCACTCTGGTCAGCTTCCAACAGAATATTAAATACACGATAAAACCTCAAACATTAAAAACTTCCCTACACAAAGCTGCCTTCAGATGTCTTCTAAAAGTCAGGTAGTTATTTATCTCCTTGACATCTGATGGGAGGGCGTTCCACAGGGCAGGTGCCACTACCAAGAAGGCCCTCTGCCTGGTTCCTTGTAACCTCACTTCTTGCAGTGAGGGAACTGCCAGAAGGCCCTTGCTACCATAGGCATGCCCCTGTCTTTCCGCATAGCCTGCCCCACAGGTCTGATGTGAGGCTAAAATGGGGTAGTTCGGTTCCTTGGAGGACGTAGGAGTCTTCAAATAAGGAGCAGGTTTTTCAGGGAAAGATGCTGATATAATGCCAAGGTTGCAGGTTCGATCCCTGTTAGGGACAGCTGCATATTCCTGATGATCCTCAGGGTACCTTCCAACTCTTATGATTCTATGAGTCAAGAACCCTAGAAAGGAGCGTCCAGATGGAATGAAGCAGGGATGGGGAAGCTTACTAGTCAAAGGTAAAGCTTACATTGGTTTCCCCACACCCTTTTGCCCCAGGCGCCTCCTGGAGGGGTGTCCAGAAGGGAATGTGACCTTTGGGCTGAAAAAGGTTCCCCTTCCTTTCCAGAAAGCAAAGAGGAACCAAGGTTCTTGTCTTCGTGGTATTTCCAATCTTGCGGCAGCCCTTGCAAGCCATGCCTGTAATGTAGACGCAGTGACTAAGTCTAAGAGACCAGAGTGCCTGGAGCTATTGGCAGAGGTGAGGTTCGAACCAGGTGCTCAGTCCCACATTTGCCGAGGTAACAAAGGTGCAGGGGAGCAACAGTCACCACATAGGAGAAGCGAGCAGCACATAAGACCTATGCTGGTTTGCCAGTTTCCCTGAGCCTGTGGTTCCTCTCTCATTTAGGCTGCACACACCATGCATTTAAAGCCATCCCGAATCCTGGAAGCTGTAGTTTGCTAAGGAAGTGGAAAATGTAAGAAATGCAGTTCCCAGGGTTTTTGGTGAATGTGCTTGAAATTATATGGTGTGTACAAAGTCGAAGATGTGTCTAGAGGGAGTGGGTTGTTGGGAAACTCTCAGCTTCATCTCCTGGCAGTTGCGGGAAGCAGGAAATGTCAACATTTTAGTTTATCACATACTGCTTATTGGGAAAGTCCCATCATCTCCCCATGTGCTAACCAGGCTGCGAATGGCAAAATTGTAGTTTGCTCAAATTACTGTTGCACCACATGACTTGAACCGAGTTTGGTTTCAAGGCTGAGCTGTTTCTATGCTCTGGATAACTTGTCCCTTGACCCCTGCACAGGAAGGGGATTTTACGGCGGGGATTTGTGGGCTGGACCCATCTATAATAAAGCACATGGAAACGAGCCAATCAATATGGACTCACAGGAGAGGTAGATCTTAGGAACATAAAAAGGTAAATGTAAAGGACCCCTGACAGTTAAGTCCAGTCACAGAAAACT